>NC_134137.1:200327500-210327500 GCF_033958435.1 Carettochelys insculpta
CTAACAGACCAACCTGCTTTTGTATGAGATTGTGAATTTGGTGGATAAAGATAATAGTGTTGATGTAACATGCTCAGATTTCAGTAGGGACTTAATTTGGTATTATATTATGAATAAAAACTGAAATTATATGAAATTAACATGGCACGTGTTAAATAGGTTAAAACCTGACAAGCCAAATAGTCTCAAAATGTAACTAAACAGGGAGTCCTCACTGAGTGGGTGCATTTCCACTGGGGCTTATAGCAGTTGTTTCCTGACCTTATGCTATTTAAGATGGAACAAAATAACTGATAAATTTTGCAGATGACAAAATAATGACGGACAGGTCACTGACACTTAGTGATCTGGATTGACTGGTAATCAGGCACCATTAAATATATGCATTCATATGTAGAGGGGAAAAAGAATATTTGCAGCCTACGGGACTCACCCTAACCTGAGAAGGAGTGACTGAAAAGTTTTGGAGTTTATGGCAAATAATCTGCAATATTTATGTATTTGGAACTGATATGACTACTGCTAAAATGATGTGCCCAGTGCTGGTGCCTGCAATTCAAAAATAGTGTTAAAAAATGGAAAGGGATCAGAAAAGAACCACGAGATTGGTTAAAGGATTATAAAACTTTCTTCATAGTGATAGATGCAAGGACTCGACTGAGTTTAATAAAGAGGTGATTAATGGATGACTTGGTGAAAGTCTGTAATATCTACATGGGAAATAAATATTTGATAATGGACTCTTCAATCTATCAGTGGATGATATAACATGATCCAATGGCTGGAAGTTAAAGCTAGACAAATTCAAATTAGAAACAAGCTAAACACTTGGAAAAGTGAGAATAACTAACCATTGGAACAAGTATGAAAGGTCATGGTGGACTCTCTTTCACTGCTAATTTTCAAGTTAATAAAGTATATTTTGTCTAAAAGTTATACTGTAGGAATTATTTTGGGGAAGTTCTGTGGCTTGTGTCATACACGAGGTCAGAGTAGATGATTATAGATGGTACTACGAAAATTTGGTTTCACTGTCCAAATTATTAACCAGCTCCAAATCCTGATTTGACAGTCACTGCTAATATTCTCTATCTGAGGGTTTAGTACCAAATGGATAGATGGCTACCCGTTAGATCTCTCCCTAGCGTTTGTTATTAGTGCATTAATCAATTTTAATTACATTGACTTTTGATTCCAATCCAATATTACTCTCCTGTTGATTTGTGAAATTGACTCTGATTAGATAATTATGTATTTTCATTTTTACTGTGTTCAATAGGATTAATAGTAACTCTGTTTTGGTGATATGCTTTATTGATGTTCTGTAAAAATATTAATATTTATTACATTGATATCAGTGGCATGTCTTTCAAACAACCAGTCTGGGTCATAACAATTTATAATTTGTGATCATATCAGGTGGGATACCTGAAAGCTTAACAAACCTCCCCAGATCAAAAAACTTCAGATTTCACCATTTGTTGTAAATCCTAGTGAAGTTTAAATAAGCATACAAAAGCCAAGACACTTCAGAATTTAAGGTTGTTCTCAAAATGCCAACTTCAGACACAGTGAAATGAAAATGGCATTTACTTTTCCTGTTCTGTTTTCAAATGTACACAACAATACATTAATATTACCATTGCATACCATTAGAAGCATGAGGTGCTTAGCTTGGCTGATGTAATGGTGGAAGACCCAACTTCAGATTTACTCAATTCAATTTTCACCAACACGAGGGAATTTTAAATATATTGGCTTTTGAAGTTTTGGAGTTAATATGAACACAATTAGTGTGTAAAGTTAAGTATATGTGTGTGTGTATGTATATATATTACTGGAGCAGGAGCGCTTAAATATAAAACATGTCCTTTGTCTGGGTAATTTCCTATAGTATTAAGTAAACTGGAAAATGAAGTAGAATCGAGTTACAAGCTCTGAAAGTCTTCATATTCTTCAGCCAACAGCAGAAATCCTCAGAAGTTTGCCCTTAACTGTTTATCTTTTGTGTCATGGAGATAGCTTTCAGAAAGTAAACCAAGAGAAAATACTATTAAATTAGTCAGTGTACATCAGTTGACAGCCTGACTTGTTAGTCCAAATGATCTCTAGTGCAAATACTTCAAGCTTTATTAAAATTGAATGGGTTTTGTCCATTTCTTTTATGCTTGCTATCGCAGAGGGCAATGCTGTTAAGCAGTGTGTGTGCACTTGGGGAAACTGAGGCATGACACCAAATTTAAATTTTTCTTGATTTTTTTTTTTGCCCCCGAGACACCTAACAACACCCTTAGAGATGCTGGTGAAGTGTCTCACTGGATTTTACCCTGCAACCCAGCACGGTGCTCTCAACCCTAATTCCAGAATCACCTCTTACGATGATCCGGGCGCTCAACCTCCCTCTTGAACAGGGGGGAGCAGATGGAATGGGACCACCTCCTACAACAGTTCCCGAGGTTTGGGGTCACCTTTTACGACGACTCCTGAGGTTTAGGGTCACCTCTTACGATGACTCCCTAGATTGGACTGCCAGTTAAACAGCTAGCCCAAGGTAAGAAACACCTTTCACGGTAGTTTCCAAATACAATATCCGTCCCTATTATAGGCCAGTCAAAGTAATCCTTGCCTCTTACTGGCAAAGTAAATTATACTTTTAGAATACTCTGAGGGTTGAAGATATCTCGGGCTGGCTATAAATAGCGCCCCCTGTGCTTTACATGGGCTAGTAGAAACAAGGGTTACACAGTTCGGATTGTGTTAGCAGAACTGGGGCAGTCCCAGCCTACCACCTATAATGAGTTGCTGCTATTGGTTAGCACATCCAGCAGCAAGCAAAGATACAACAACACGTGTAAAATACACACATTAACCAGGTCATTACAAGCACATTTGATTGTTACCTCTCCTTCCTTAGCTCTGTTTCCAGGCGCTGGGCCTGCAATCGCTTCTTTCAGGAGCTAGGAGAGTATGGCTGCACAGGCGCGTTTTTACAGCGCCGCGCTAGGCCTGACAGGAAAGAGGATTAAATAAAAGAACCAGGAGGAAAAGAAACAACTTGGGATACAAAAACCTCCTGTAACAAATTTGCAAATAAGCAAGCAAATTTGTAGTGATTTCAGAACGGCCTTAGTTCTCCCCACCGGCCACGGCAATGGTCGAGGAGGAGAAGGGCAGGACTGCTGCTGTGGTTTGTCCCTGTGACAGGGCGCACGCTCGTTAGGCAGCGTCACCTGCCAGAACAAACCCTCCGGAAAAAAACAGAGCCTTCACAATGGCTGCAATCAGGAGCTCTTCTTTGTCCCTCGATGACTATGGGCGCAAAGTCCGAGTTCCTGAAGGCGTCCTGTTCGGGTCTTCAATGTCCCTCGGCGCCTAGGGTACAATGACTGACACAAAGCTTGTCACCTTCTTTTCTTCTTTCTTCTTCTGCTCTTTAGTGATTTCAGCTTAGTCCAGGTCCAGGTCCCCAGAAGGAGTGAGAGCAAGGGCCTCAAGCTCCTAACTTTATAGGGCCTGTGAGGACATGTTTGAAGTCCATGTTGCATTTTGGTTGCCATAGCAACCGAGGAAAGCTATATGTTACATATTTAGTAGGTATCCAAAACTAACCAACTAACTATTAGGATTTCAAACTGTAACTTATACATATTAACTGCCCCTCATTAATATTTACACCAACTGTCATTTTCTAACTGTCATTCTTGTTTACTTCATTCTAGACAGTTCTATATGGTGTTTTTCAAAGGGGATTTTTTACAGTAGATTTTTATAGAGTACTCCTATGAGCTTGATAGGGAATAAAGTCATGAATTAAACAACATAGATGTTAAAATGCTTAGTTTCCAAGGCTTCTGGTTAAGATGTGGGGATGAACACACACACACCACAGCCCATGGCCAGGAACATATCTATCACCTCAGGTGAGGATATTTCAACACTTGTCACATCATATTCCCTGTGATACCACATTTATTCTCCAGAGGGATCCACTTGTTTGGAGCTTTCAGTCTTTTTGTTCCATGCGGTTTTGAAAGATTGAAATCCTGTTAGCCATAGCTACAGAAACATTTGGATTCCAGTGTCATTAATCCCCTCAAAATGTGCAAAACATCAGGGGTATACCTTATAGTTTTTAGTATATTTCAGATATCACTCGTTGTTTTCCCCTACTGGCTCTCTGTCTGAGAGTAGGGTCTACACAGAAAAGTTATTTCAAAATAATACCATTATTTCAAAATATCCTAGCATCTATGCAACCCAACCACTGTTTCAAAATAATTTTGAAATAGCAGTTAGCTTATTCCAAAATTGGGAACTTCATTCATTGGCCGTGGTTACACTGCCCCTCCCTTTCAGAAGGGGCACGTAAATATGGCCATTCACAAATACTAATGAAGCACAGATTTAAGTGTCTCGTGCCTCATTAGCATACTCCCATGGGATCTCACTTTCGAAAGGGGCTTCTTTCAAAATGCAAGCAGCCATGTAGCCAGGCTTCCCTCAAAAGGAAACCCCAATTTCAAAAACACCCTTCTTCCCAAAAATAATTGGGAAAAGGGGCTTTTGAAATTGGGGTTTCCTTTCAAGGGAACTCCAGTACACAACTGATTGCATTTTGAAGGCAGCCCCTTTCAAAAGTAAGATCCCGTGGGAGTGTGCTAATGAGGCATGCGATAATTAAATCCACACCTCATTAGCATTTTTTGAATGACCGTATTTCCATGCCCCTTCCAAAAGAAAGGAGCAGTGTTGCCACAGCCATTGAGGCACCTGTTTTGAAATAGCTCTTTGGAAATAGGTGTTCTTAGGACAGGGAATAGAGCCTATTTCAAAATAAGCCATAGTGCATCCAATGGCCCCATTTTGAACTAGCTATTTCAAACATACAGCATCTACACAGAGTCTAAGTGCTATTTTGAAATGCATTTTTTGTATAGCAGCCTTATTTGAAAATAAGTTAGTTCATAATAGCTTGTTTTGAAATAAGGCTGCTGTGTAGATATACCCTGAGAAAAAGTGCATCTGTTCCTCAGATGTCACAAATTTTATGATTCCTATGACATTTCTTTCTTCAAGGCTTAGAAAATGTATGTTGTTTTGCAAGCTCTACATCTTCAAAAGTCAGTGCTTCACCCTACAAATTAGCCATCTTTTCTTACTGATGTGACAGCTTTCCTTCTTAGTACATCTGAATGAGATTATAAAGGATTATGCGCTTCTGTTTGCAATGATCCTGTTCACATGTCTGAAAAGTGCCATGTTACGTACTGAATAATTTTATTAGCACTCATGGTTTTACCATTGCAACATAAGAACTGTATTCAGGACTCCATGAAAAGTATGGAATAATTACACTTCAGAATAACTAGTTAATTATTCTTCTTTAAAGAAATTCAAATTAGAAAAATGAACCCTATTTTATGTCTTGACTTTTTCTTTAATGTGGTAATATAGTTCATAGAAAGATGTGCGAAGGTCCTATTCCCAAAGCGTCATATTCACTAGTCCCTAGCACTTGGTACAAGCTGCATTATTACTCCTGATCCAGCTGATTCATGCTTTTGTATCATGTACTATTTGTATTATTATGGCCGACCAAATGTATGGTGTGTATCAATTGTGTAATGATAGGCCATTTCACAAAATGTTATAAAAAAAGAAGTGTATGAATCACAACTTAGAGAAGTCATTCCAGTTCATAGAGATGAACTAAAATTGTTGTGTTAGAGGGTCAACAGGCTACCTATTTAACATAAATCTTCTGTACACCTTAGTACAACAAGCTGAGGATATTAAAAATAAAGGTGAAGTATGCCTAAAATACTGTTACTAGAAACAGAGGAGGCAGGAGGATATGAAAGAGGCAGAAAGGGAAGATTACAATTAGTAGAAGTTGAAGATACTGGCTAAAATATTATTGGAGCACATGCTTTCAATCTAGTGTCTTACAAAAACAGATATGAGTATTAAAGAGCAGGTTTATATGACAAACACAACACAATTATTTCAACCATCAATGTTAAAGTGAAGATGAGGAAAAAAACAATGAAAGAAGTAGTCATAAAATAGAAAATATAACCACTAAGGTAATTTGCAAAATATGTGCAAACATCTTAACTATTCCACCAGTCAGTTCTGATTACTTTAACAACCGATCTTTCGTTACAACCCAATCATGTGTTTCCAGAGTTCTTTTAAATCCCATGTCTCTGGATCGCTTCCCAGTTATATTTTTAAGTGAATTTTGGTGCTTTGAAGGGAACCAGTGTGATAACCTTGAACAATAAAACCTCCACTCAGACCACAGAAGATATACAGTACAGGCACCAGCAGTATGAGCACCCCCAAAGAGTTGTTAGTATGTAGGAACTACATTTAAAAAGGCACATGACCAGCTCATTCCCATTCAGTCTTTTAGCATGTGGATGCCAAATACAAAAAACAAACAAAAATTAGTGTTTCTTTTTATTTTGTTTTGTGATGTGACCACTTACCCACTAGATCCTGACTGAGACCACCAACTTATTATAAATAAGAACCAAACAGCCTTGACACGGTAACGATGCTCAGTCTCTAACAACTTAGTGGAACTGGGATCAGTGGCTGAGAGGAAGAATTTGTATTGCATTCCCAATCCTTTAGGGCCTTCAGCACTGCCATGTTTTAATCCTTTGTGAATATGATCAATAGCAACAAACTGCCCTTCAAACGTGTTAGCCACATTCACCTTTGGAGGAATTATAAATACCCCATTAAAGGGAGTGTAAATCATAAGCAGTTTGACTATTTAGCACTGTGCAAGTTTTCTACATACATTGCAAATTTCTCTGACCAGTGGGTGGTCTTCATTTAATTTGATTACCAACTGATGCTGCGGTTCTTGTTCTGTAATTGTACTTAGTTTCATAATCAGTTCTTTACCGTGCCAAACACAGCTCAGCCTCAGCCCACATGCTCTCAGCTATTAATGAAAGGTCCATCTGCTCTGCCCTAGAGCAGCATGCCAGCATTGGTTCAGAAGTCTCCACCAAACTGCTAGGATCAGTAGATGCAGGAACCCACAGAGACAGAGTGTTTGCTCCTCTGCCCGACCCCACCGAACAGCTTCCTACTAGCAGCTCCAGCTTCCTCTGCTCTCATCCACCAAGGGCAAGCATACAGGAAGGAGGATCTGATGCCTATGTAAGGAAGGGCCACAGCTACAGGGAAGAAGCCCCTATATAGAGCCTCCTGATTTGCTGACCATGCTGCCCCCCCCAGTGCATGTTGAAATTTCTGCAAAGACATACTTAATAAGAGATTCTTGTTTAGGAGTTAAATTGCTGTAGTTTCCAAATCCCACAGATCAGGGGTTCTTTGTGCTGGGAGTGATGCAAACACACAGTGAGAGAGATTACAGTTTTGTAGGCTTTGGGCCAGAGCAAGAGGGGTCCTTCATTACTCAGGGTGCAGAAGAGCTCATTTCCAGGGTCCTCCAATTGGCTAGGTGCCCTAGGCATTGGCTCTGTTGGCACAGTGGCTAATCTGCCACTGTAGGAATACCCCAGAAATGCAGCTTACCACTTCTCTCTTTCCTTCACCGGAATATCAGTAGCTGAAAAAGGGTATCACCCCTAACTTGGACATTCAGCCTCTTAGGACATTTGTCTCCACTCTCCTGGGAGAAACTGAGACATCACATGCTAAAAGGCCAACAATACAAAAGGGTGAGTCATCTGTCCCTCCTTCAGTTTGTAGCCTGTCCTTTTTTGGCAGTATCATTCAGCAAGCTAGAAAGTCTCTGAAAAAAATCTATATGTCCTGGCTTCTCTGAGCCTAGGTAGAAAGCACCTTGAGGTCACTTATGAACTAGTTCCCTCTGTGTCAGAACAATGCACTACAGCCATGCCACAGAATGCTTTGTGTGAAGGATAAACCAATGATTATGTTTAGTAAGAGTAAGTAACATTAAAATGAAGAGGTAATACAGCTGGCACCAGTGACTTAAATAGACCCAGCATTCCTGTTTCACCAGAAGTGGTCCCGGTTGGACTAACTAAAAGGCACACCGGAGACAGGTGACACTCACAGTCATCGACAGTCAGGGAGTATGCCAGTATGGAGAATGGACTGAGAGGCTACGTCTACACATGTATGCTACATTGAACTAGCTTATTTCGATGTAGCGACATCGAAATAGGTTATTTCGATGAATAATGTCTACACGTCCTCCAGGGCTGGTGCCGTCGACGTTCAACGTCGACGTTGGGCAGCACCACATCGAAGTAGGTGCTGCGAGGGAACGTCTACACGCCAAAGTAGCACACATCGAAATAAGGGTGCCAGGAACAGCTGCAGACAGGGTCACAGGGCGGACTAGCGCTTCCGGGGCAACAGCTAGCTGCTCCCTTAAAGGGCCCCTCCCAGACACACGCAGCCTGCACAGCACGCGGTCTGCAGAGCCATAGGCATGCACACCTCGAGCAACGCAGTCATGGACCCCCAGCAGCAGCAGCAGCAGCAGCCAGATGTCCACCCAGCCGCCCCTGTAGGAGCAGTGCTCGCCCTGCTCAATGCCATGCAGGAAGCAGCTGATCACATCCTAGCCACAGAGGAGGAGCTGCCCGCAGGGGAGGAGGAAGCAACCCCCTACCCTGCAGCACCCCGCCCCCCTACCTGCCTCACACGCCCCCAGCTGTGGAGCTACCCCACGAGCACTGACTGGTGGGAGCGGCTGATGCTCGGAGAGTGGGACGACGACCGCTGGCTCAGGAACTTTCACATGAGCCGGCAGACATTTCTGGATCTATGCCAGTGAATCACCCCCGCACTCAGGCACCAGGATACTGCCATGCGGCGTGCCCTCAGTGTGCAGAAACAGGTCGGCATCGCTTTCTGGAAGCTGCCCACTCCAGACAGCTACCAATCCGTGGGCCAGCAGTTTGGCGTCAGCAAGGCAACTGTCGGGGCTATCCTCATGGAGGTAAGAGGATCCACAGCGGGAGGGGGAGGCAGCCCTGGCAGGGGAGGGGAGGGGGGCCCTGGCAGGGGAGGGCCACACACACCCTGCACACCCCTCACTGGTGCTCTCCCATGTGCTTCCCCTGCAGGTCGTCCACGCCATCAATGCCCTGCTCCTCCACAGGCTCATAAGGCTTGGGGACCCGGATGCCGCCATCGCGGGCTTTGCCACCCTGGGCTTCCCCAATTGCTTCGTGGCTCTGGATGGGACCCACATCCCCATCCGCGCCCCAGAGCACAGTGGAAGACGCTACCTAAACTGGAAGGGCTACCACTCAGTGGTCCTCCAGGCCTTGGTGGACAGCTGGGGCCACTTCCTGGACATATATGTGGGCTGGACTGGCAGCACCCACGACACCCGGGTATTCCAGAACTTGGGCCTGTGCCGCCAGCTGGAGGTGGGGACCTACATCCCCCAGCGGGAGATCCCTGTGGGGGACACCACCATGCCCCTCTGCGTCATCGCAGACGCAGCATACCCGTTCCAGCCCTGGCTCATGCACCCTTACACGGGCCACCTGTCAGCCAGCCAGGAGCGCTTCAACATGCGCCTGAACCATGCGCGCCAGGTGGTGGAGCGCCACCTCAAAGGCTGCTGGAGGTGTCTCCTCACCTGCCTTGATGCGGGCCCCACCAACATCCCCCAGATTGTGGGCGCGTGCAGCACCCTCCACAACTTCGTCGAGCGCAAGCGGGAGGCCTTCTTTCAGGGCTGGGCTGTGGAGGCTGGCAGGGCTGATGTGCAGCCACCTGCTGCCCCCAGTCGCCAGATGGACCCCGAAGGGACCCAGGTCCGGGAGGCCCTGCGGGCCCAGTTCGACGAGGCCGCAGGGTGAATGCTGGCAGGCCCCCCACTGCACCCCACCATCCTCCACAACACACCCTGCCCCTACACCCACACCACAGAGCACCCAAGAGCACACCCCCGCAACTTTTCTTGTAAATAAAAACAGACATGTTTTTCATCAAACCAGAATATATATATTGAACTCTTCCTCTTATATTATAACTATGTACAGCCAAAATAAATATTATATATATATATATACGTATTATAAGATGAAAGGAAAAAAAAGGGGAAGACAAGGAAGGGGAGAACTATTTACATGGGGGTGCAGGTATCATCATAACATAACAGAACAGGGGTCTAATACAAACTATTTACAAAACATAGGTGAGGGGGATATATACAAAGGGGGGGGCACATCCTGGGCCCCACACCCCTAATGTTCAGCCCTGGGGGGTGGGCAGCCGCGACCCATGCCTCAGCCGCAGCCCGCGCCAGAGCTGGCTGGGGGCCGGGCAGACCGGGAGATAAGGCCGGCGGGTGTCAGCTGGCCCCAGGTCCCCCTCGGTGGATGGGCCCTCGGTGGCGGACGGCAGTGCGACGGTGGGTGGAGCAGCGGGTGGAGCGGCAGGTGGAGTGGGCAGGGCGGGCACAGCGGCGGCCGGCGTGGCATGGGGGGCCAGGTAGTCCTCTATGCGCTCAGAAGTGAGCATAAAGGACCCCCATGCCTCCTGGCGCCAGGCCAGCACCCCTTTCTTGGAGCTGGAGGCCCCACTCCTCCACCCGCAGATGCTGCTTGGAGACCTCCAGCTGCCGATGAAGGATGGCCAGCAGCTGGGGGTCCGTCGCCATCCGGGGATGGTGCTGGCTCCATCGTCGTTCCCGCCCTGGGGCCGGTCGGTGCTCCACCGAGGGCCTGGCCTGGAGTGATGGCTCCGGTGGGCTCTCCGTGACCACTGACACCTCACCAGCACTCTCCGGTCCTTCCGATGGTGCAGCTGCGGAACACGGGGGGGGAAGAAGAGTGGAGACAGCCATTTGTGTGGGCCCCGAGCCATGGCCCTTGTCCCCCCACCCCTCTGCTGCTGGTTCCCCATCCCCGTCCCCGGGAGATGCTGCTGCTGATGATGATGGGTGTCCTGCCCCCTCCCCCCGGGGAACCCTAGGTTCTGCCCCCCCATCCCCAGGGATGGGGCATGGCACTATCGTGCTGGGGGGGCAGGGGCTGATGCACTCTTCTGAGGGACATGCCACTGCTGTCCTTGGGGCCATGGTCATCTGGGCATGTGGAGGGCCCTGACCATATCTGTTACCCCAGCCCCTCAACCCCAGGGGTGTGCACCAGGGGGGTACATATCTGATGGTCCACTCCCACGGTCAGGGGACACCCGGTGGGCGGACGCCCTGCTGGAGCTCCGTGATGGCAGGATTATTTGGAGCCCCACATCACTGGAGGAGGACTCCCCCTCCTCCTCCTCCTCCGGTGCCCCAGGGGTGGGTTCCTGGGGGGGCCTCTGGGGTGTGGGGCTTACCTCCAGGGCAGACTCCACCCCCAGGGCCTGCTGGGGCTCGTTGACCGAGGTATCAAGAGTGGCCGGAGGGGAGGAGGTGTGCCGGGGGCCCAGGATGGCCCTGAGCTCCCTGTAAAAGGGGCAAGTGACGGGGGCAGCCCCAGATTGGCCGGGTGCATCCCGGGCCCGGGTGTAACCCTGCCGCAGCTCCTTGACCTTACTCCTGACGTGGTCAGGAGTGCGGGCAGGGTGACCCCGGGTGGCCAGGTCCTCAGCCAGCCGAGCGAATGCATCCGCATTCCACCTCTTGCTCCCCATTACCTGGAGCACCTCCTCCTCGCTCCAGAGCCCCAGCAGGTCCCGAAGCTCGGCCTCCGTCCAGGAGGGGCCCTGCTGCCACTTCCCAGCCTGGCTGCCGGTCTGGGAGCCCTGGCTCCCCTTGCGGGGGGGTGGCCTGGGGGAGCTTAGGGGCTGGGAGGCGGCCATCGCAGCGTTGGGGGGTTGTTCTGGCTGCAGAGGAGCGTGCAGGCTGGCTGCATGGCTGTGCTGCCACCGGCACGCTCTCTCAGCTTCCTGCACAGGAAGGCAGGGGGCGGGGAGCTTTAAGGGGCCGCTGCACGTGGCAACCATCGAGCTCAGGGGCTGGAGAGAGCATCTCTCAACCCCTCAGCTGATGGCCGCCATGGTGGACCCCGCTATTTCGATGTTGTGGGACACACAACGGCTACACGTTCCCTACTTCGACGTTGAACGTTGAAGTAGGGCTCTATTCCCATCTCCTGATGGGGATAGCAACTTCGACATCTCGCCACCTTATGTCGATGTCAACTTCGAAATAGCGCCCACCATGTGTAGCCGTGATGGGTGCTATTTCAAAGTTGGCGCGGCTGCTTGGAAGTAGCCAGCACGTGTAGACGCGGCCAGAAAGTGAAAAAGAGAGAGAGAGAATATATGCATGTACACATGAGCTCAGAAGTTATAGGGAGCAGGAGCACCAGGTCTCCTATGATGCCCTTTCAAGGGATGCAGGGAAAGCCTAAAATGTAAAGGGTGAGATGAGGACAGGACGCCAAACTCTCTTGGACCAAACACACCAGACATCATTGTTGCAATGGCCGGTTGGGAGATTTGGCAAACCCAGACCAGGAATTTCTTTCAGTTTGGACAATAAGCCTATGTGAAGAAGACTGTGGCATGCTAGGGACAAGCCCTGCCGTGTGCCTGTGACAGAAGCCAGACATTAAAAATTAAGTCTGAGGTCGGGACTACACTAAAAGAGAAGGTCAAATTATGATTTGCAACTCCAGCTATGTGAATTACATAACTGGAGTCAACCTACCTTACTGAGAGCTTCCACTCTGTCTCAACTTCCCTTCAGCCTAATGAAGGGCAGGAGTACTGGCACAGACAGGGTACCCAGTCGTTTTGGTTTAGAATGTCCCTACTAGGAATGTTAAATCAAACACCGGAAGATTGACCACAACAGTGTCAATTTTCCCAGTGGTGAAGACAGACTCTAACGCTAGTAAAGAACAGAAGGTCAGGTCTTGCAAACGTTTAAAAAAAAGAAAAATCACATATTTTACCTGATTTTCCAGCTCTTTTTTAAAGCAGGACAGCCTAGACCACAGTTTCAGAAAGGCTAAAAACTGGAAGAATAAATTGCTAGACCTAAGTTTTCTGATGTGGACTTTTCCTTTAGCTCCTCTGTTTAGAAACTAGAGTTTTTGATTTAAGGAACTAGTAATTATGGGGTATTAGAGAGATGATATCGCTTAAAGATGTGGATAAATATAGTAAAAAGTAATGTTAGATTCAAGGGATTATTTTTTTTTCAGTGATTGAACTTCCTCTGCTATTTTAGGTGACAATGAGTGGCAGACAGAAAAGTGAGTTAATATGTGCATGAATACATGACAATGATTGCATATGATCATGAATTCAGGGTATAAAAGACTTCAAACATTAAGGCACAACACACCCTTAATTAGTCTTATAATCCTATAAAGGTCTAATGTCTTGAATTGCATTGTGGGAGATGTGGTTCTCCATAGAACTTATAGGAGAGAATGAGTTACAATTCTAATAATGTCCTTTTCTTAGAAAATACAGTTTAATTATGTTTACCTGCTTCACACCCAAGTGTTTTAGCTTGTTTCAGTTAAGCAATACATTGCTTTGGGTCTGACCCTAAACAAGGTATTTCATTTTGATTTCTCCCAAGTAAAAAAACCAGCTTTAAAAGATTTTCTACAAAATTGAAGTTGTCCTATGGAAAAGATTTAACTTTTTTTTTTCAGAAATTTCATTTGCCATTTGAAAATCGTTGTGATGGGAAATTCCCAACAATCTCTACTGCAGGCAATTCTTTCCCTGCCGCTCATCCATATGTCTAGTGCATAGGAAGCACTATTTTCAGAATAAGGCTGCCTCATGTGCAGAGGAACTGAACAGGAGCAGCAGACTTCCTCCTGTCCACACACGCACTCAGCATACCCTGTATAAAAACAGACACTAATTGGTCCATAGTGATTGTAGAACTACTATAAAAACCCTTCATGTCTCCAAGCATTCTAATGTACAGGGCAATAGGAGCAACAGCAGGAAATCAGATGCTAAACCAATTATAGAAATAGACTGTACATTTTAGCAAACAGCAAGTTCCACTTTTGATTTGCTACCCATTTATGTTCACCTTCGGCATCTAGACGAAATTTCATTCTCCCATCCCCAAGGCCATGGATGCAAGTTTGCAACATAGCCCGGTTTCAACAATGTCAAACACAATTTTAAAAAGTAATTTGGTGTCTTTACAACAAAACAGGGAGCTGAGACAAGACTATACTGGTGCAGTGCACTCAGGGACAGCTTCCAAACTGGACTTAAGTTTTCCAAGATGTCACTGATTGAGAAAGGATGCCTTTTGGAGGAAGGATATTGTTGCACAGTATCAAAGGTCAGAGATATTTCTTCTCCCTGATGAGCAGACTGTGAAAAGACCAACAGCTGCTGACGAGAACAAAAGGACTTGCAGTAGGTGGTGCCACCTGCGCTTATCTTATTCCAGCTTGATCAATCTGCCACTTAAATGTGGAAAGGGGTGGAGAAAGCAGCAGTGACTCAGAGTCGGGGGAGTGAGAATAGTTGTCAGAGCTCAAGCAAAAGCCTTTTTTAGAGAAACACATAATTATCTTTCTAGAAAAAGAAACCATTAGAAAAAGAAATACATAGTATACAAATGCTCTAATGAACATTTTAGGAGACTGGTACCAGCATGCATGAGTTTAACTGAATGATACCTTTAACTGTAACTCTATCCACATGCAATGCTCAGCTTCACATCCCTGCTTACTCATCACTCATTCAGCTTGCTCCTCACTAAGTTCTGTGTATTGTGAACATGCATATTCTGCCTTTCTTATGCATTTATAATTGCCTTTCTCCAGAATATCCAGGTACTTATTTCTGAAAATTCCCTCACCAAAACACCTCTCTAGAAGACTGAAGTCATGTTTCTCGAAAAAAAGTACAAAAGCCCAGGCATTCTTCTGCCTCATTCATTTTCTTATGAACACGCTTAAGCAAGTCCATGCATATGGTGACTATATGAGACAATCTCTCGAAATATAGATTGCGGTGCCACTCTGCCCACTTATCCATATTCAGAACTATTTATTGCATACCAAAACTCTCAACTGATTGAAAGCTGATGTTTAAAAAACAAACAAAAAAAAAAAAACAGCAAAAGGCAAAAAGCCTACAACAACTATTTCCTTCTTTCCCAGGAAGTGTAGAATTCTTTCCAGAGTTTAATAGTCTGAGTTGGACATGGAAAGTACTCCGCCCTAGTCCAGTGACAAGTTTTAAAAGCAGAAGCCTCAAGCTCATGATCCCAGCAGTTCCACAATCTGATTTGTGCATAGCTGCTGGCCTATGAGTTCCTGTGGCCAGGCTGTGTGTGTACGTACTCTTCCCCCAACTGAGCCCCTGCTCTGCCCACACCCTGCCTCCTCCCACCTCTCCCCTCATGTTCCAGTCCCCAAAGGAAAAAGCCTTGGGAATTGCCAGGAGACCTGCTAAGGTGGGTAAGCGGCGTTACCAGGGGTCAGCCGTCCCATGCATTCTGCGGTGGTGGGAGCTGCAAGAAAGAGGAATAACACAACAGCCTCTGTTCCATTCTGCCGCCATCTCCCAGGCCAGCTCGGTTGCTCTGCTCCACTGGGGCTGAGTCTGGGGTGTTCAACTTTCTGCTACTGCAGTGAAGCAGAGCAGATAGCATGGCCTGGGAGACAGCAGCAGAGCAGAGCAGGCTTCTGCATCATTCCACTTCTCCATGGCTTCTGCTGCTAAGGTGATTGCAGAGGCAGGGAACCCTGCTGTCAGCCCCAGTACCCCTAGGGCTCTGTGGACTCACTGGAGTTTGAGAGATTCCACCAGCCATAAGACAGTTGGGAGGGCTGCCCCAGATCATTATATGGATGGGATGGCTCTGCATATACCTGATCCAGGCCACAAAGACATACCAGCAGTGTCATGGAGCTAGTAGCCAAAATCCTCTCGAAATTTGTTGTGCTACCGTTGGTGGTGGTAGGGGCCAAATTGCCTGGGTGTGGCAGGCAGGGCTGGGGGACACACCAGCTGGAGGCAATGCATGGAGACAATGTGATGCATGCTGGTCTGCTAAGAGAATTGAGGACTGGCACTGGGCCTACGGTAAATTGAGTTTGAGACCCTGCTTTAAAGAGTCAGTATCTACAATTCACAGTTAAGACTGGGTGCTTTATGTGTCTACCTGCTCCAAACTGAAAATGTCTTTATAGTACCATCCCATCAGAAAGATGTCCATACGTGATGATCTGCCCCAGGTGGCTCACAGACCTCACTAACTTGTGGAACATCTGAATGGAAAGGATTAATCATTTAAATTAAAAAAAAGATCCACCTCTGCTTTTTAGCAATAAGCACTCTAAACAGCACTTGCTGTGAACTATTCATTCACGTTCTTGTCTGCTCCAGTCAGCAATATCTGATAGAGCAGCCTTTGTAAGGTGCATGGTGAAGTAATCATTTATCCGGAACAAATTGACAAGAATGAGACGTTTTACCAACCCATAAGAGTTAGTGGGGGTTAATCCTACTATTTTGTTACCTCTATGCACTTGCACATTCTGAGGGGAAAGGTGATTTATTTGTTGGTCTTCCTGAAATATCCAAGCTCCCACAGTGTGGTGAGCATGATAGTCTGGTCAGGGCTCATGGTGTGTAGTCCAGACCAAGAAGGGGTTGTGTTACTGCCTGAAGGATGCCTCAGAACAATTAGCCTACTAGCATGGTGACCCCAAATAAACTGTCTGAACCTCTATCATCTGTCAACTTCTGTAATCCAGCATGATTTTAGTTAGCCGGACAACCACTTATCATGGGTATGGCCAAGTTTCCTGTGATCCCATAAAGTTTGTCTACAGCCACCAATCCTGGTTCTCAGTCATCTGTGCTGTTATTTAGCTGTAATTTACCCCACATGTCTTCTAAGTGCCCAATAAGCAGTGGAAGTGTTAGTAATCCTGCTAAGCAATACTGACCTCCCATGGTCCAACAAATTATCTCATTTGGCCCAGGTCAGGTCCCGAGTTTGCAGGACTGGAGAGGTTTCAACCTGTACTCCCAGATTCTGATTTCCCACAAATCGTGTGATCTGCAATATCCAGTCTTCTCCTGGACATTTCAGAGAAATATAGCTTGTTTTTTACTGCATAGAAACAAAGACAAATCACAGCTTTTTCACTGAAAGGGGTTAATACACCCCTCCATTTACACACAACACAATAAAACCAATTTGTTAACAATAACGTTGGTTAAGTGATGCCAAATAAAAATAGTGCATTTAGAAAGGCTTACAAATATCAAAAAATTAAATATGTCTAAAAATTAATATAGGAATACACAGGCTTTGTTCAGGATGGTTTCTGTCACCAGCCACTCTTTTTCCTGGCCATAGCTGACTTTCCTCCAGCCAGGACCTTCCAAAACAGTATAAGGTCCTGGCTTTCCTTGTCTACTTATATGAAATATCTTTCCCTGAATATATTTCTCATCTAGATTCATTTCCACCTGCATGTGCATTGCAATGACTCATCCCTCTCAGCTAGCCAGAGCTCTGGCCTCTGGCATTCCTCTACTGATAGAGCCAAAGGGGCTTCTGTCATTGCTTCCATCTTCTACTTTGTTTCAAGAATCAGGACAAGAGTGTGCAGTACTTCCCTTCCTGAAGACCTCCCATTCCTTTGTATTCTTTCTGTGTAAGGTATGGCTTTTCTGAGTCTACTATGGTTAATTCACAGGAAAGATGGGTAGATAGTTGTGACGTGTCTAGGCGTATACTCACTGCTACTAGGCAGCACAATCCCTATTAACTGCTAACTCACACACTGTTAATACATTTTACAATTATAGTAGTCATTAGGTTTCAGAAAAGGCCTTGCCTCTGTATAATGTTATAATAGAGTAATATTGTATACAATCGAGCAATAAGCAACTGAATCAACTGAGGTTCAGTGCTCTTTTTATAAACCAATAAATCTTTGAAATTGATTCTTCTGAAAAATAATATCTTGGCCAACCCTCTCTCTCTTCTCCCCACTTCTTAATCTGACATTTGCCTTCATCCACTGATGAAGCTGATGAGATTGTTTACAGTACAGGCTCCATCACAGGCTGGATCCAGCAGGGGTTGATTTGTACAGATGCAATAAATTGATGGCTGAGCACTCTCCCTTTGACTCCAGTACTCCACCAGAACAAAAAGTGAAAACAGAGTCTATGGGAGAGCAACAGCTGTTGACTTATCCCAGTGAAGACACCATGCTAAGCACATGCAAGTACTTCAACTTAACCTATGTTGATGGCCCATGGGAGTGAAGACAAGGCTTAAATGTAAATACATTCTTATTGTCGTTCAATAAGGAACTCCCAACTGAGCAAACAGCTTTCCTTTGTCTGATGCAGAATCCTCCTGGCCTATCTGGTTTCCACACACTTTAATCATAGTTCTACAACACATCCATAATCTGTTTGTATGTGATAGATATTACACTACACAAGAATATTAATAATCAATAAGCTATTAGTTTTTAAATGATACCACACAAGGTAAATCTTGCACAAAGATTATTCTAATTGTGCGCAGACTGTGACTATATGGGTTCTTAATGTCACAGAGACGTATAAATAACAGATTGCAATTGTTATTAGTTTTATAGTCAGATTAGGGAGGGATTTTTAAAGAGTATTATGCAGAAAAATACTCAATAAATGCAACTGTAGACAGAGTGACAAAATAAAACAGAAGGAAAAGAGGAATTAAAAACAACATGGTTATACAGACATGATATTCTACACTCACCAATGCTATTTTACGTTTATGTACAACTCCCACCTGGAAGCACTATGCAAACAGATCCCAGTAGGCAACTCCTCAAGCCTTCATGAAGCCCCATTGACTTCAAAGTTCTATTTGTAAGAAAGGGGCCTAACCCTGCAAGTACCATTTACTTACTGGTCTCAATGAGTTCAGCAGGGTTTCTTAAGTGAGGAAGGACTAGTAACAGTAGTACGTGCTTGAAGGATTAGGGCCTAGTCCTGATCTGCCTAGTGTCACAACTTACACAAATCACATATATTCCTTTAGAATCACACTTTCACACCACATGCTTAAACCATCATGCACAACTGCGGGGAGAACTGATCAGCAAAGAAAATCAAGTGCACATTCATGGCCTTGTGTGGGAGGGAGAGGAATGACCTCTCCTGACCCAGATGCAGCACACTCATCCTGTCTGCCTTCTGCAATAGCAAAGAGATAGAGCAGCAGCAGCTTCTGCTTCAGCTCTTTCAGTCACACAGCATTCTCTGACCTGGGATCCCCGAACCTTTCCACTAACAAAATGCTACTGTCCCCTTATCTTAGCACCCCTCGAGTACTACTGCCTACTAGCAATAACCTCCTTGGGCTGCAGCTCCTGCCAAGCCCTCAATCATTCTCCAGGGCTCAGTTAGAATCTTCGGAGGGGCCTGGTGGTTTTGACCCACTTCCTCCCTTCTGCCTTCAATTTTGGTGGACTTGTACATTGCCCATTTTCTCTTTTCAGAGAAGGGTCACAAAACAGGCCATTTCCACTTCAAAGAAGGTACTTCATCATGAGTGGAGTACTCCCAACTGGATGAACAGTGCTGACTTCCTAACTGAGCCAGCAGAGGGGAGAACGGGGACTTTTACAGGCAAGGCCTGGGAAAGCTCTGATCTTGGCAGGACAAGACTCTGCAAGAAGAGAGAACCTACCTTTCTGGGAACAGGATTTCCTCAGGCTCCTCAGCTCCTCCTTTTCTGCACATTGGTGCCTGTGTGAGAAATCCCTCCCTTATGAGAGTAGTGGTGTTGCTACCTCCCCAGGTTTTCCCAGGACCATCCCATTTTTAAGGTAACTGTCCTGGAAAATCTGTAATGTCCCCAGATGCCCACCTGTCGAGTTTCATGAACTCATGATCACCTGAGATATCATGTCTTTTGTACTCAGAGACAGCAACAGTAGTGGGAAAGGTCAGGAAGGAATCTGAGTCTCTTCACTCTTCTCTACTGTAATAGAGGGCAGCTGGGACATTCCACCTTCTCCATCTCTTCTTCCTGGGAGAAGGTTCTGAGCCTCTCCCCAGGGCCCTCATGCTAGCTGGGAGAAGAATTAAGTTCTCATCATCCTCCTCTAAAATTTGCACTCCCACTCTAGCTGATGGGTTCCTCAGACTCAAGAAAGCAACAGGGATAAGGGTTGATGCAGAGCCCAAAATACAGGGGATGGATGGATGAGGACCACTGAGTCCCCATTGTTGATTCTCTGTAGTTCACAACAAGTCTACAACAGCGTGGAGTGGGGTGTTAGATCCTACACGGATTAGTGCGTGGGGATTTGTGCAGCTATATTTACAACTCTTCTTGATGGTGATAAAAAGTCACTCTCTCCCACATGGTCCACCTGAGCAGTGGAATTAAGTCACACCTACACAATATCTACTCATTCTGGCAAAGAGATTAGTGTCTGTCTTTCACTGGTGAGAAAATAGCATGAAGCTGCACAATAACAACTCTGTTGCCTTGTATATAAACCATGATCTTTATTGAATAAAGTATAAAGCATGCATTTCATCAGCAATAAATCCACGTAATTTTTTCTAAAGGTGACATTTAGGGACATATGCAAATGTTTACTAATATGCGTATTATTTTAATAACGTACATAAATGCCAGATGGAACTGCATAAAACTTAGCAACTATGTATATAGCAATAACTTTATTTATCATCACCAAAGGGGTGAAACAGGGTAGTCATCTATCAAGGCACAGCAACACAACACATTAAAAAACAGAACAGTGTATTCTGCTAAAAGTGCAGTGAAGGTCCAATGCAATTACTCAATTTGGGATAAAAGTAGGGCAACTGGGTTAATATTACAATTATCACAAGTAATTGTAATCCTAGCAGTAATAAGCCTAGCTCTTGTAAATCTTTAAAGAGGGTTTTTAATTTATTAAAGGCTTCTGTTCTAGGATCTAGAAATAGTCAAAACCTCAATTCTATAATGCTTTCAAAAGGATGAGCCTCCAACAGCAGTTACCTCACGCTGGGACTTTAGTCTATTAGGACTGACTGAAAGAGAAGACTAATGCCTACTGAATAACCAGTGCCTATTCCTACAGCACCAAGATTTTATTGGAAAAATCTCTCATCCAAATAGTGAGCAGGTCTTTTGAAATCACACTGAAGTGGTGTGAAATACAAACAAAGAAATAAAAACAAATGGCAGATACTTGATTTTCAAATGAGAAGAAATAGTGCAAAAAAAATCAGTCAAACACTTGTAAAAGATGCAAGTGATACAGTTCAAGAAGAGGAAGAAAGGTACCAAAGAAAAAGTGCAAAATAAGGGGAAATACAACATTTCAAGAGGGTCAAACTTATAAAGGACAGAAGAGAAAAAAAAATGTGAAGATACTATGCCTCTAATAAATGGTTCTAATGACATTTAATATATTTTGTGATAAAGCCATATTAGTGTAAGTTTAATTGTTACATACAATAGAAAGCTACACATTGTGTTAAAAATCAGTCAGTCAAATTTCATGGGAGAACTAAATTGAGCATATGTTAATATATTTTGAAGTGGGACAGGGCAGTTGATGACAGAATCTTCCAATTTTAATGGCTTCTGACTAGCATATTCAAGGAAACAAAGGACTCGGTCCCAGTAAAAGAAATATTGTCATTGCTTAGGGCCATCTTCTGGTTATCTTACTCCTGTTCACTAGCACTTTACTCCAGGAATAGCTTCCCTGAAATCAATAAAACTTCTCAGCAATAAGATGCCACTAAATAGGATAAGGGGTAGCCATGTTAGTCTGTATCTGCAAAAATGAGAAGTTCTGCGACACCTTATAGACTAACAGATATTTTGCCCATGAAAGCGTATGATCCAAAATATCTGTTAGTCGATAAGGTGCCTCAGGACTTCTTGTTGTTTCTTCAGCAGGATGAAAAAATGATAAGATCTGGCTCTGATTAATTAACACTGATGGTGAAAGCACTCGCCTGTATAAAACAAGAAACAAGAAAACTACTATTTCCACAGCTGGGAGTATTGACAATGAAGCATGGGATCCCAGAACAAGCTTGCATTTGTCAAAATGTATAAAACTATATCTGTTTTGGCAAGACTAGCTGTCTCAACTATGTCTAAATATAAGGATTTATGAACTGGAAATCCCAGTGTAAATATTTTGCAGCTATGAGGGTGAATATGAATCACCACCAAGCCAGTTTTTAAACTGAATACCATTTGTTTATTTGGGACCTGTGGTCTTTTTTTTTTTTTTTTTTTTGCAAATCATGGATTTTAGCTGGCTTCTGTTAATTTACCCAGACCTTCAGATAATATAGAAATATATATTGTATTATTTCATTTATTATAATGTAAAGCTTGCTGCGATTAGCAGAATGATGTGATTGTCCTCTCATATAACTGAAGCCATTTAAAAGTCTCCAGAAGACACAATTCATCCGATGTGACTCATTTATGCATTTTGGAAAAAAAAACAATTATAAGCAAGTCTAGTAATGCTGCTGCTGATGTAGGTGATATGACACTTCCAATTATAAGACTGTTTTAAATACCCTAAAACGCTGAAAAATTTCAACAATTCAGACTGAAATTTTCCATGGCAGATATCTTCCTGCTGCTGATTTTTTTTTTTGGGTCGGGGGGGCAGAATTTCAGCCAACAGAGTGCAACTGTAGGAGAGGTACTGGAACTAGCAGTTCCTGGGGTATGACAGCAGTTCTGGCTTAAGTCAGTAATAACAGCTGTGATAGGGCCAAGGGGAAGGAAGCCCAAACAAGCACGGCAATCAGAGGCATCTGGGTGGGAGATGGCTCAGCTTAATTAAAGCCAGCTGGCCCCAGTGACTGGGCCAACGAGAGGCCTTTAAAAGCCTCCACGGTGGGAGGGGGCAGGGAGGGAGGGAGAGAGAACGAGAACGAGAACGAGAATGAACACGAACACGAACACAAACAGGTTTGAGAGGAGCAGAGGAGAGCAGCAAGAACACCAGAGATTGCAGAGGGAGAGCGGGAACTTCTACAAGGTCAAGAGTGAGGACCTGTGACTGCTACGGCCTGGAGAAGGTACCAGGGGAATTGTCTGGGGAAGTGGCCCAGGGAGGAGAGTTGCTGCACCAAAGGCTAAGGGAGTCAGCTCTTCCCACTGGCAGCCACATAGGGTCCCTGGGCCGGAACCCAGCATGAGTGGGTGGGGGCCAGGTTTCCCCCAGACCACCCCTCACCCCAGCGAGGGCAACAGGACCCTTAAGGGGGTCCTAAAGGACTGACCAGAGGACAGAGTTCCAGGACTTGGACTGACTTTGTTACACAGCCAAAAGCGAAATAGATGTTTTCTGTTTTCAACACCCTGACTATAAAAATAGTTTCCGCATCCCCTATCTGTTTCCAAGAATGAGGCTAGTGGGTAAAAAGCAAAAAAACAAAACCAAATTTTGCTTATAATTATTTCAGAGGACATTTCTTTGAGAAGTTCTAGCACCACTCTGATTTGTGGTAGAGTCATTAAAATTTGGCAGGGGCTGGCCCTTGGCTCACAGATTTGCTATCCCAGTGGATCAACACAAATTATCAGCCATTAAGTAAAATACTTCATTTCCCATAAGCTGGAGGTTTGCAGCTAAAAAATACCTCTGACCATTCCATTCACACTGAGCATGACCTAGTCCAGGACTGAATAAGAATTCCCCTCCACTTACAGCTCTGTGTTTCTGCAGGCCAGGTAACCAATTTGATAGCAGGCAATAGAGCTGGCAAGAGAAGAGTAATTATATTCTAAGAATAATAACAGAGAGAAAGTCATGCTTGTCTATATACTATCAAAACAAAAAAAGCAGTCATGTAGCACATTAAAGACTAACAAAATAATTAATTAGGTGAGCTTTTGTGGGACAGACCCACTTCTTCAGACCATAGGCACACCAGAACAGACTCAATATTTAAGGCATAGAGAACCAAAAATAGTAATCAAGGTGGACAAATCAGAAAAAAAAGATCAAGGTGAGCAAATCAGAGAGTAGAGGGGCAGAAGGGTGTTGGGGGGGGTGTCAAGAATTAGATTAAGCCAAGTATTCAAATGAGCCCCTATAATGACCTTGAAAATTCCCATCCCGCTTCAAACCACATGTTAATGTGTTGAATCTGAATATAAAAGAAAGCCCTAGGTGACAGGCCTGTTCTCCTGCAGACAACCTCCCAACTTTATGAAGATTCTCACCCACAACCACAGTCTATCCCGCAGGTACACCAGTCCTAGAACTTTTCCTTTCAACAAAGCCCGCTGCCAGCTTTGTCCACATATCTTGTCTGGAGATATCATCACTGGACCTAACCAGGTTATTCACAGAATCATGGGCACATTCTCATGTTCCTCAACTAACATTATATATGCTCTCATATGCCAACAATGCCCAGATGCTTTGCATATTGGACAGACTTCAAACTCTCTTAGACAAAGAGTTAATGGGCACAAAACAGACATAAAACACTCCTGATCCACAAACCTGTTAGCCGGCATTTTAATGGAGTGGGCCATTCTGTTAGTGACTTAAAAGTTTGTGTCTTACTGAAGAGGAATTTTCACAACAGTCTTGAAAGAGAGGCTGCTGAAGTCTTTTTTATATTCAAATTCAACACATTAACATGTGGTTTGAAGCGGGATAGGAATTTTCTGGGTCATTATAGGGGCTCATTTGCATACTTGGTTTAATTGAATTCTTGACTCCCCCCCCTCGCCCTTCTGCCCCTCTGCTCTCTGATTTGCTCACCTTGGTAATTTTTTCTTATCTGTCAACCTTGATTACTGTTTTTGGTTCTCTGTGCCTTAAATATTGAGTCTGTTCTGGTACGGCTATGATCTGAAGAAGTGGGTCTGTCCCACGAAAGCTCACCTAATAAATTGTTTTGTTAGTCTTTAAAGTGCTACTTGACTGCTTTTTTATATTCTAAGAAGAATTTCAAGATTTTGTTCTGATTCAGAATGAAAAATAAATTTTCAAAATCAAAATTCTTTCTGGCTCAGGAGTGTAAGGGGCAGATGAAACTGGAACTGACCCAGCAGGGGGACATGAACCTCCACCCTCCATACCCAGCTCTGCCTAGTGGAGCTGTAGTGCCAATGGAGAGGCATTTCTTACCTTGTCCCAAGCTGCTGTGGTGAGAGAGGTCTGGGATGGTTCTTTCTCCACAGGCAGCCTCCATACTGTTTCCCTCTCTCTCTCAGCCCCACCCCCAGCCTGGCGCAATAATTTAAATGGAGCATGCATATTTTTCATGTTATTTTTCAAAAACCAAAAATAAATTGAGTTAAAGACCCAACCAACACGAGGTGAATCATCTGGTATGAATATGAAAAAAACCACACCTAGGAACTGGAAAAATCAATAATTATTGACTTTTCAAATTATTGTGTTCTGAACAGTGGAATGAGAGGGGAATGACTGTTTTTAAAGTGGCATCTTACACTTTGGAGAGGGTTTAGGACAGAATTTTATGGAAAAATTCACCCCTGTACAGAGGACCAGCACAAGGTGCATGTACAACATATGTGACAACTAAGCCCTCAATAATCAGAACGTGAGATATGTGTGAGCATGGGTGAGTCCCCCAAAGAGGGTGAAATTTCACCCTGAATGCATAAACTCAATCACCCTGAATGCATCAGTGGGTAATGTCTTCCTTATCCTACATTGCTGCCCGACAAAGATGATGTGATCAGAAATACTGCTCCATTGGGGAAAGGGAAAACAAACCAGTATTTTACCCTTCTCCCTCCAACCCAATGGAATCCATTGTGCAGGAGTCAGAGAGGACACACACACCTGAAAAAGACATTGTTTAGGGCAACCTCTGACTCTTAGTCATGTGACTCTTGGGAAAGTTGCCATGATAATTAAACCTGTCCAGGTAAGATTTATCTCATAGAGTTTCCCCCCAAGATGAGTGTGAAGAAGCCCTGACACCAACCCAGAAGGAATAGCTTCTGAAAACATCTGCAGTGGATGCCTTCAGATTCATCATATTTATTTTGGTTTTCATGATACATATCTGTGAAAATTTATACATGCTGCCCTGTGCTCATTTCATTGTCCTGTAACCACACTATGTTACTGGACAATGTTTCTGAAACACCACAAAATGCTTTTCTGGTGGAGTTTGTCTTATAACTGTATTCATCCTGTGAGTTTATCCATGCACCATTTCTCAGGTTTCTCTTGCTCTTGTGACATGGAGCTGTATTTTGATTATTTCTCAGCTCTGTTTTGCTATTTCTGAAGATGGTGGGTGGCTGTATGTTGAACACCCCTTACATTCTGTTTCCACAAGATGCTGTATTTCTTATGAAGCCATTTTGTACTAAAAGAAGGCTGTTTTTACTAAGGAAAATAATACTACTGGATATTTAATAGTGGCTGTTTAAAATGAATAATTAATTGGCAGGAGGCTTCTCAAATTACATCTAGTGCCCGCTTGAATATTCTCATGTAGCATTCTAAGCATGAAAGAGTTGCTGCAGTATGCAATCACACCTGGCAATCATAAAACCTCTGCAAAATACACTGAAATCTGTAAGTATGAAGATGTAAGATACTTTCTCCACTCTGCTGAAATGTTAGCTTTTGTACTTGGCTCAGAATGCATTCCACACCATTCTTTATTTTCATCAGAGCAAAATTAGTAGGGTTGCATTTTGCATGTTTAAAAATGTATAGCTGCATTTTCTCCAGGCTCCGACATAAATCTGCACATTAGGAGCTCAATCCTTACAACATAAGCTTCCATTGTTTTCACAGAGTGCAGAAGCAGGCTTTATATATATTGCTAGAATATGTGGTTTTCCTTCCCATAATTATATATAAACTTAGAAAATAATCCAACCAATCATTTTTTAAAATATTGCCTGGATTCACTTTATTAGTTTAATAATAGATGAATACTCAGGGACTCTATCGTGTATCCTCTATGAATGGATACAAAATATTTATTTGGTGGCTTGGTTGAAGGGCCTTCGGGCAATGAAAGACCTACATGGCACAGTTCTGGGGAAAAGGAATATATGTCTTTCACATTGTACATGTTTATAGACTATTGTGACATCAAGTCAGTGTTATGTTCAGGAATCCACAGGTAGAGATCATTCATCCCAGCAGGGAAATAACATTTCAAAGCATTCCAAGTGCCATTACGCTATCCTGAAACTTTCCAAAAGAAAATCTGGCATGGAAAATGACTATTTAAATGGTTCAAACAAAACTAAAAGGGAAATTATGAGGGGGGAGGAGGAACAAACAGATGCAGTGACAAGAAGAAAACTAAAGGAAGAAAAAATGAGGGGAAAAATAAAGAGGACAGAAAATAAACAAGGGTTACATTTGCTATGCTCTAACTTCTTAGTTCCTTCTACAAAGAGCAGTGAAATAGTAACAGACATTCTTTCCATTTCCCATAAAGTGTCAGGTTCCTAGAGGCTTCATAAATACATAGAGATTTACTGAGGGGACTATAGGGAATTTCCAGTTTCTGAAGGACCAGAAATCTTTGTCATCAAATAATGCATCCGTTTAGCAGCACAGGAAGGGAGCTGCATTTCTTCTAATCCAAGATTTTGACTTGACACTTTCAATTTGTTTCTTGCATCAGCCTAGGAAGTATTGGCGGGATTTGCCAAAGCACCAAAGCATGAGTGCTGGTACAATTTATGTAGTGGGGTTGCTGAGAGTCATTGAATCAAACTACAAACCACTTGTACGACAGAAACCGTTTCAAACCAAGAGGTACAGGAGTACCCCTGGAACTCATACATCTAGCACATATTTACCAAAGTGACTTAGGAACAAAAGGGGCCCTAGGTAAAACCTCCAAACTTACCTAACGTCCAGATTTCTAAAGCTATTTATTTTCCTACAGCTGCAGAAAAGTGCACAATGGAAGTTTCAAAGGTGCCTAGCTCCAGATTTACAAGTGTTTTAGCATCTAACTCAGACTAAAGCCCCTGAATGCCTTTACCAATCTGCAGCCCCTGAACTGTCATTGCTAGCTAACTCCAATTTTTAAAAGTGACTTCTGGGCTCATAGCAGTCTCAATGCAGCAACTGCTGTTAGCTCCTGTACAGAAGATGAGGGGATAGGCCCTTTGTGCCTTCCTTTCTCTTTTGCAGCTGATGGGATCAGATTGCTGGCTATAATCTGGCTCATACCTCTGGTACTGACTGTAAAACACAGTACTTAAGTACACGGGCAAGAGTCTTAGCTAATGTAAATCCACAGACCCCTACTGGAGTAATTTGAGAAGTTACACTTTTCAATAGCTGATGTTGCGTTTCATGTGTACTCTGTTGAGAATGTATTTTCCTTTCATGGCAGAACGGCTTTAATCAAGCTCAGTTTCACCTTCCATTGTTTAAAAAAAAAAAAAGTCCCATATTGACATTGATTTGAAGCCCAAACAAGACAACGTTTCTAATGTAACTCCACATAGGTAAGCCATGTATTTGGCCTGTCCTGCTGAATAAAACTTGTATACAGAGTTAGTGATCTTATCTTTGGGCACCCAAAGAAAGAAATGCTCAGGGAGCATGGGGTGGATTGTTTCTATGTGGAAAATTTTATTCAATCCTTTTTTAAACTTACAGAATCGAAATTGTAGTGATTGAAACCTTCTCGATTATAGTACTCCTCATGTTGTTGCCCAGTGTGATAATGGTATTTTCTGCCTTATGAGGACTCAGTTTTAGAAAACAGGCTTGAATGAAAGGGAGAGAAAAGAACCAGCCATTTGCAGTACATGCCCTATCAATCTCAGAGAATTAATGTCATGATAGTAAAGGCAAGAATTGCCACACAAAAAGTGGGAAGTACTTTTTCCATCTTAGAAATTATACTACTTTTCTCAGCAGTAATTACAAATATCTTTAGAAAAGCCTTTTCAGCTCTGGGCCAACACATAGAAGAGTTTGATAGTCTTCACAAAGCAGAATGGTCTTGCTGTGCTGACTTGGCTCCTTTCCAAAGCTCTGTACCAGGTATGGTTCAATTGAATTAACTTTAGTAGTGCTTCAGTGGTAGTGCAATCATTTTAATAAGCATGAGGGGAAAAAATTCTAAGAGGAGGGTCATTGTTCACATCGCCTCCTTCCTTTCCTTCTCCTGAAACAATCCTATCTCCTTACTGGCATGCTACTAAACATGTTTTTAAACTCTCCTGCTTAGGTCTGCCTTTCATGGGAGAAGGGGACAGTGTATTTTAGAAGTAAATTTTAAGCATTTGGAATGCTCTTCAGGAAGAAAATATCAAGGAATTAGATTATGAAGTTGAGCCATGGAACCACAATGCAGCTAAAAATTACAGCACATATGTGAAGGGGAAACCTCACCCTGCACTAGATGTGAGAGGCTTAACCCTGTAATGCCACACCCCCTTTTGCCCTACTGGGCATGCTCCAAGTGTGAGGCTAGGATAAAAGGGAGAAATTTAGCTCATTCTGAGCTGGACACTGGAGATGAAGGACCTGCAGCAGGAACTCCAGAGGCAAACCAGCTGCAGACCCAGCCAACAGGAGCTGGAAACTAGCCTTCAGAATTAGCGGGGGCCTGGCGAGAGATGGGAGCTACAGAACCCGAGGATCCTGAAAGTGGATGGAGTACGACAATGCTGGAGACAGTAGGAAAAGACCTGGGGAGGGTGCATGAGTGGTACCTCCCACTTCAGGAGCTCAGCATATTTTGGTGGGAATCCCTGCTGAGCTGTTAGTGGACCACTCCACCACTGACAGGGCCCTGGCTAGGTGCCTGATGGAGCAGGTGGATTTGGGCTCCCCACTGGAGCTGCTGCCGCACCCCCTGTCTAGCAACAGTCTCCCTGATACAGCTCATTGGGCTACTCTACCCTGCAGCTCAGTACGTTTAGACTGATTCTAGCCAATGGGCCACACTACCCTACAGACTGGAATGAATACACTGACTCTTTGACTCTGGCAAGTAAGCCACACTGCCCTACAGATCAGGGCAATTAGGGTGACCACAGACAGAAAGAAAAACAGCCACACAAGAGAGGATGGATATGTAGGTCAGGGTTGGGGTGGTAAACCAGGCAATTGTAAGAATACTCCTTAAGAAAGAAAGAATAGGGGGAGAGAGAAAAATTGTTGAAGTGATGCATTACATACAACAATTACAGTTCTTGATGCAAGCCAGCTGATTTTTTGAAAGTCTGAGATAGCATCCTTTTGAGGGATGCTCCCCCCCAGTCCAGACAGGCTTAGTTCATGAGGACCAAGAGAACAGAGATGGTTACTACCATGGCCCATCTTACAGTTTTTCCACATGGAGGGAAAATTCCTTTCTTCTCCCACAGTCAAGTGACCACTATAAGAAGAGTTCTGAAGGATGCTTTTAACACTCCTCTTGGGTCTGCTTATTGACATTTGTGGCATGACTCACAAGAGTTCCTCACCTCACTGAACCTCCAAACGCAATTTTGGACAGAAAGAAGTTACATATCCTGGTTCTATGGGGGTGGGGCAGAGAACTAAGGCCCATACTCGGCAAAGTACAGGCACTGCAAAGTTGGCCTGCTCCAGGGACAAAGAAGCAAGTAAGGCAATTCCCTCGCCTGTCCAGCTATTGTTGGCGGTTTGTGCCAGACGTTACAGTGATGAAAGCCCCCTTGATTAACGTGACAAGAAATCCCAACTGCAGAAAGTCCAGTGGTCAAAACAATGCAAGTCTGTCTTTCACATCTTAAAGAAGTGGCTGACCCAAGATCCAGTCCTGGTCCACCCCCACCCCCAATTTCCAGACACCCTTCATCTCCAGGAGAAGGCAGAGGTGAACACCCAATATTATATCTTTGTTGGAAGCTGCTCTCTAGGAAGACCTGGTGTTCTCCAGTGGAGAAAGAAGCCTTGACTGTGAAGTGGGCCATAGACTCATTGAGGTATTACTTGTTAGGAAACAAGTTTGGCTTATTCCTGACCATGCTCCTCTACAGTGGATACATCAAATGAAAGACACCAACCCACAAACTATGCATTGCTAACTATCCCTGCAGCCTTATAACTTCCAGATAAGGTACCGCCCTGGGAAGGCACACACCAATGCAGATTTCTTTCATGACCAGAGGAACATGATTGTGGACTCAGGCTGGGCCCACTCTTAAGGAGGGGGGTGGTGTGATGGGGCATCCTCACCCTGCACTGGGCCACTGGGTGTGGGAACACTAATACTGAACTAAGAGCTGAGAAATCCATGCCTCTTCTGCCCTGCTGGGCATGCTCATTCTAGTCTCCTGGGTCTGTGGCTCCTACTCTGTGACCCTCCAGCTGGTCAGCCTCTGGAGCACCTGCTGCAAGTCTTTCCTCTACAGTATCCAGCCCAGACTGAATTAAGGTGCTCCCTTTTATACTACCCCCACACATGGAGCATGTCCAGTGGGGGCTAGTATAAAAGGGAGTAATTTAGTTCAGTCTGGGCTAGACACCATTGAGGAATTGCCCTGCAGATCAGGGCAACTAGACTGGCTGGCCATTGGGAGGCACTACCCTAGAGATCAGGGCGAGTACGCTGACTCTTTATATTGGCTCTGGCCAGTGGGCTGCACTGCCCTGCAGATCAGGGCAATTAGGCTGAATGTGGACGGTAACCCACACAGCCACACGCTGGAGGGCGGATACGCAGGTCAAGGTTGGGGTGATGAACTAGAGAACTGTAAGCCTGCTCCTTAAGAGGGACACATGCACGTACCTCGTTTGGTACATGGTCTACTGCAACTGGGTCACAGCATGGTAGAGAGAGATAGTTAAGAGCTTGATACACTTGAGCCATCTTCAGGGCTGATTATCCTTTTGACACCCCCACTGATAGCCACCCTTCATCCTAAGCACTCTTGCTTCCTAATGACTCCAGAAATACTCAGAGCACTGTCCTCTTTCTGCACCCAAGAGTGTTTGCACGAAGCTGGAACTGGGTTTGCCTCCCACTTCCAAACATAGTCAACTGACCAATGATTGATGTTGTCTCTGATCTATTGCTTACACCCCTGCAATAGTACTCATACACCTCAGAAGGCGTTAAACAATGATCCCCCTGTAATAAAATGCATCTGAGCTTTGAGACACATTTGAGACAGCTTCAAGCAAGCAGGCAGGTATATGAGTTATGTTCCTACAGCACCTGAGACAAGCGGGAACACAGCAGACAGAATATAAACTGAACCATAGGAGACAGATTTTTCAAGTGGTGTAATCTGGAGTAGCTCCAATGGAATCAGAACAGTTATGCCAGTTTTCACCAGTGAGAATCTGTGCCTCTGAATAAGAAATATAGTTTGATTTAAAGCTTGTAAAGGGGAGACAAAGGCAAAGAGGGATGCGTGCAGTCTCTTTTAATTATTGCAAAAGATGCCTATATGCAGAACTGAGGAGTCTTTGTGCTCCTGCTCATAAGCCCAGGAAGCCTGAATGTGATAACCTGAATTTATCCAGAGCCCTAGAATATGTACCAAATAATCACATGTCATTACAAAGATGGCAGCTTCCAGGAAATGGTTCTTCAAGAAAGAGCCTGTTCAAATATGTGATATTAGATTGTATTTCATTTCCATTTCCCTGAGCACAAAGTGGAGCTTCTCCTCTCAAACACGAGGACATATTAGCAATGTGTTGGGGCAAAATACTGTATTTCCGTATTTGTCCTCTCGCTGTCCTGAGTATTCATTGCTTCCAATCTGACATTTAACAAAGACACTGTAAATAGATGTATTGCAGATGTTTTGTTACTTTTAAATGCTTGCACATATAACAAAGTATTCAGTTTGTAGAGTCAAACAATCATGGGGTAGGAAATTTCCCCAAGTAAATGCAGGACAGCAGTTGTTGTCTAGTGGTTATGGACGACATAGCCAAATCACATAGTTTTGACTCTTTTATTCTGAAAGGCATGTGACTAGATGGAGGGAAAATGTCATCTTGATGACCTGCCCTCTTCCCAGTTCTTCCTTAGGTGACCCTCTCCAGGAATCTAGCTGCATACCTGCTAAGAAGGAAGTCTAATGCAGGTTAGGAACATATTCAGTGAAGCTGTCATGTAGGCAGCTTTGTGACAGTGCAGCAGGTTTAACAGACAGTAGCGTTCAGAGATTTTAATAAAGCCTCTAACTAAACTCTGCAGAACATGATGTTTCAGAGGCTTGCCATTAAAACCATCTGGATAGATTGTCATAGAAAAAGGGGAAAAAATCCCTCTGATCCTAGCTTAGATTATTCCTTTACCAAAATTCATACTTCTGCTTCAGAGTATATATGGATTCTCTATAGAAAGGGTTGAGTAAAAATTTAACATTGGCAGAACTACCCTTATTTCCCTAACCTCTTCTGCTGAAATGGCTGCACTGTTTCTGCTTTCCAACAAAGTATGTTGGCTAAGCTATAATGACTGAAACCAAAATATTAGGCGTCTTTAACTACCGCTAGTGGAAACAGATATTTGGTCAGAATGTGAGGCCCTGTCTGGTCACTTAGCCATTTTACCTACATGACTCATGGCTACCAGAATAGTCCTTTGGCTCTGTGGACAGCTGAACTGATCCACAGTTTTGGGAATACAAAATCATTAAGATGGCTTAAAATCACAATATGCCATCAAGCCCCCACAGTTCTGTGTCAAGAATAGCTCATGTGGAGTAGAAAATCTATGTGTATGTGCATGCACATCCATGAGTGTTCCTGTCAATACATGCAATCCATATTGCAGTTACAAGAATCTCAAAGCAACTGGGTAGAATATTGTACCTCTGGACATGCAAAAGAGTTTATCTGCTGCCTTGAGAAGTTAGTTCATTATGCACAATTCTTGTTCAAGTTATACTGACATAACTGAACTCTAAATTTTACTCTATTCTAGAATTCTACAAAGTTAAACTAAAGGGTTTTTTTTTGCAACCGTGCATTATAAATTGCACACTATATTACTAATCTTAAGAGATCTTGTTTCTACCAAATTACAGTATCAAAAGGACATACTTTAAAATTGCTCACTTCCTAATTTTCTTGCAACAAATCAAAGGTTAGCAAACATATGTAAGTGGTACTCCTGCTGCAGTGGAAAATGGGGCAGGTAAGAATCTATCATTTTAAAGACATCAGTGTCAGAACTGAACCATGATACAAACAAAATATCAAGATTTTCAGCTTGTGCCATCAATAGACCCAATGTTAAATTTACAAGCCTCTGTAGCATCATATGAGGTTTTTTTTTTTTGTGTCGAAGCAAGTTGGGGATTATATACTGTATGAACCACTATGGGTGATGGATGCTAAAATGAGCACCTGCTGCTAGCCTTGGACTATGAAGCTGCTAAGAATACCGATATCAAAAAAGCTAAAGTAGTTTTCATTAGTTTAAAATCATCCCACTGTCTGTTAACGTAAACAGGGAATTAATAGATGCCATGATCTGTGGCTCCTTGCCAGAAACAACACACAGAATTTCCTTTAAATTGTTTTTCCTGGTAAATTGTGACTCAGGTCGAGCACTGCCAGTGAATGAAAGCAAAATCATAGGAGTAGAAATTTTGAAGTGTTCAGTCAAGATGCTTGTGTTCTAATTGTCCCTCTTTACTTAGTCTGTTACAATTCCCCTGTACAAATTTACGAAGAATGAAAGAGGCATAATTTTAAGAGCAGCCAGAGAAGACATGCAACAATTTGGAAGGGATGAAAGACCATGACAAATGTATTACACTCAGAATTACCGGAAGTAACGTAAATTGCGACCATTGTTTTACAAATGTAGTTAGGGACAGAGTGCTACAGGTTTTTATGAACTTGAATGAGTAACTGACAGTTGAGTGAAGTTGTTCCAATATTGTTTCCCAAAACAAGTCTGCCTTTCTGGCAATCTATATAGTGTAAGTGTTTTATAAGACTTTTCACTCATTTGTTTTACTCATATTGCTACTGAAGCATATTATAGCAATGGCTCTCAAAATACGGTCCAGTGCAGGCATCATAAATAATACTCCTTTAAGATGCAGTCTGCATGTATCAGTCCTACAGTTAAGACTCTTCCTACTAATTACATCCCCTTCTAGGATATTCCATCCCATCCAGCCCCCTCCCATGCAGCCTACTCAACTCAAAACAATTAAACCCTTTCCTGCATTCATTCTTTCTTTCTTCTTTAGGCAGATGACACTGAAAGTGCATGTGTAAAACAAACACAAAAAGGTAGAACTAAACTGAAAAGTAATTTGAACAGTTTAGTGAGCAGGGACTGCAGGGAATGAGAAATGTGGTCCTAACAGAAGAAAGGAAATAAGTAATAGAGATACAGAACAATGGGATGTGAGTAAACAGCAGCAGCGGTTACATTGAAGTTGATTTATTTTCATCTTGTTTCCTAAATTCTAAAATTGCTTTTTCACATCACAAGGCAGTTTACCTGCTACATGGAAAATGTGGATTTAAGACCAAATGTTTGGGAGGAGAGGCTGACCACAATACACACATACATACACACTCGGGAATCAGGGTGTTATAGTATTGGGTGTGGCCAAGTTATATCCCTGCAGAGATGCATTCCTTCAGGAATGCTATTTTTGTGCACATTTTTCAAATGTTCATTTCTTTCCATTCTCATTGATTATAAGTACATTTAGCTGTGAAAGAGCCAGATTGACACAGTCCTTTTAAGTTATGCAGTAATCCTTCAAAATGTGCAATTTTGAGTTGCACGTAACTCTCATTAACACGAGTTAAGGGAAACTCAAAATCCTGTTCCTCCACAATGCTGGCTCAACCCTCCACAGCCCTCCACAGCCCTGGTTCACTCCCACTCCGTACAGTTCCAGCTCACCATCTCCCATGCCTAGCTCCAGCTCATCCACTCCGTGTCTTACTCTGGCTCTGGGTCACCACTCCCCGTGCCCAGCTCTGGCTCACTGCCCTGGCTCAGCTCCACCGCTCTGCCCTCCCCCACCCCCCACACCCCTAACCTACCCCAGGCTTACCTCCCTTACCCCCTCCCACAGCTCCAGCCCACCGGCAGGCTTAACCCTCCCCAGCTGTCGCCCCCCGACCCCAGCCCCAGGATTTACCTTTAAAAGGAGCTCCAGGTGCTCCTGCTGCTTCCCCAGCTGCACAGCATGCATTCTGCTGGGGAAAAAAGCCTCCCTCTGATGTACGTGAAATTCAAGTTAAGCGAGGGTGCATGGGAATGCAACCCTCACATAACTTGAGGGACTACTGTACACGGAAGTCTTCTATGTGTAGAACAGGTACAACACCTAAGAAGCATATGTCTTCCACACATTTTTCCATTAGTATGTCTCTCCCCAGTCCTGAACATCTTGGTAAGATCAGTCTCCAGGCCCATTCAGGCTTTTAGAGTTGGCACCTCTTGTGGGACTACAAATGAGATTGTTTAATGCCATGATGGTTTTGTGAAATGAATACATTTCCATAAGGAAATTTGAGCCTTCACCAACTCCTTTCCTGAACAGAATCAGAATCTTTCAATGTTTCTCCAGTATGAGTACAGATACGGTGGCAGAGGTTGAAGGATTCTGGCCCAGATCAGTGGAATTCATCCAGCAGAGACTGTGTTTGCTTATAAATGAGTTTATTAAGTGTAAAGAGACTAACTTGGTGTATTTATTCCTCCTTCTGGTCATTTTAGTGCAAACCTTACAGCAGCTTAGATCCCATACTTCGGGTTTGTCTACATGAACAGTTCAACTGTGGCCAGCTGCGGTGTCAATCTGCCACCATACATTAGCCAACTTGTGTATTAACTATTCCGGTGCACCCTAGTGATACATGTCAATGGCCTAAAACACTTTGATATAGTTCTCCTGGAAACAGGACGAGATCGAAGTGCTCTAACGTACTCTTGATAGGCAATTAACAGGGTGCATGGGAACTGCTAGTGTGTGGCATGCTAGTGCAGCTTAGATTGACACAAACAGTCTAATTGTTCATGCAGACAAGCCCTTAGATTCGCAGGCTTTGTCTACACTATACAACTTGTAGCAGCACAGCCATGCACAAAAAGTCAAGCAGTGTAAATGCTGTTTGTCAGTACTTACCTTGACAGAATTCTTCCACCCACTATGAGCGGAGCTCACAGTGTCGATGAGTGCCCCTGCCACGGCAAAACTTTTGTCTTTTGAAGAAAGGGGTTAAGCACCTACAAATGACAAAAGTTTTGTTGTTCAATAGGTAGAATAGACAAAGCCATACTCAAAATGAACATGAGTGTAAAGGAATCTAATTTGGCCAGATTCTCATTTACACTAACACTGCTTGACACCTTCTGCAAGGTGTACAAAGCCATAAAGTGAATGGTAAGTATAACTTACTCCGAATTCAAAGCCTTTTTGCACAATTAGATTGGTGTGAAGTGACCTTAATGTAAATGAGAATCAGGCCAAGAGGGCCTAAGGTGATGTAATGCATATACTCAGTAGCCAAAGGAGGTGATAATAAGAAAATAAGGTATAAATATCCAAGTTAATTTGACTATTATCTCCTTTAACATTCAACTCTTAACCTTCTAAGTCCTGCACATGCAGTTTACGCCTGCTGAGACTCTCTCACAGAACCAAATTGTGAGTGAGTCTAATTTGGGGTGGGTTGGGGGGACACAAAGTTAAAGGATGATGAGGGAAACTAACGGAAAAACACTGTACACATGATCTCTGACTTTGGAGCTGATATCTTATTACAGCCTTCCTGCAGCATTCCATCATGTCTCTCCTCCTCAAGAACAATGTGTAATTCATTTTGCCAAAATAAACCATATTTGTATACGGTCTACAATTAACTAACTACATTTGTAGGGGTTTCTCACTCCTGGCAGAGCTTCCGAATGAGGTCCTTTTCAAGATTAAGCAAAACTGTTGTACTTGGTTTCCAAAAACAGTTTGGTTATGTCTACACTTGCATTCCTCTCTCACAAGAGGCATGCAAATGAGGGGAAATGAAAATGCAAATTAGATGCAGATTTACATATCTGGCATCTCATTTGCATATTCTTCTTTCAAAAGAAGAAAAGCAGTGTAGATGTCGCTTTTTCTAAAGTAAACGCCATCTTCAAAAGAACCTTTCTTCCCATACAAACAGGGAAGAAGGGTTCTTTCAAGATGGGGTTTACTGAAAGAGCCACATCTACACTGTTTTTCTTTATTTGAAAGAAGTCCTTTTGAAAGAAGAATATGCAAATTAGGCACCAGATAGTTAAATCTGCACCTCATTTGCATTTTCAATTTCCCTCAGTTGTGTGCTGCCTCTTTTGAAATAGGAATGCAAATGTAGACACAGCCTTTGAGGCACTCCTGGAAAAGCTGAAATACATCCATTTTGGAGTTGTTCCTTGGAGTCCCAGATAGCTTCTAGGTCACCTACAGCTAAATGATGGCATGACCATAACTTCAGAGTGCCCTAGTAGCTGACCAGATACCAAGTTGTGGCTTGTGATTTCATTCCCCATCCTCCACACACACATACAATGTACTCAATTTCACTTTGATGGTTGTATGTTGGTAAGGGAAGTAAAGGCTTTGCTCCTTCCCTTCTCCATCCTACTTGTACATGACCTATATGAAAAAAGATACTTCTCTACAGCACCGTGAACAGCAATGAGGGTAACTCATGCAGCTCAAGCACAGGAGCACACTGACCCTGAAAATTTTGTCCCATGTTTATCATGTGCAAGTGCATCATTTATATGAGGGGGGAACAAGAGTGACTTAATTAATAATAATTGTAAGTTTAAATGCTAGTTTTTAAAAATTAGCAGCTTTCCAATATATATCTACTTTACCTAACTCTTCCTTTAAATTTTGTAAAAATCTAGTATAAACCTTGGTTAAAGTTTTATGAAAGCTGAATACTAAGATAGTTGTGAAAGCCATGAATAGAAGAAATATCTAACTACGTAGTACGTTCTTACTTTATTATGCTTGCCATTAGAAATATATATTTAATATGAAATGTATATTAATGCATTTCACTTCAGTTAAATTTCAAACACCAAAGAACTCTGGGGGAAAAAAAGAAAATGTTGACTTTTATCTGTTGACATGTTACTTCAGATGTCAGTCTCAAAACCATGGTATTTACAAGTGTCAGGAAAATACCAACATGTATTTTACATTACACAAGTGGGTTGATAGTCTATTGTACATAATTTATGACATAGCAATATTAATCATCATATTCCCATCAGAGATGAAACATCAGCTAAATAAGGTCTGGCAAAGTAATGAAAAGATATCAAAGCTCTTTTCACTCAAATATATATAATTGTTTTTTCTCCAATCAACCTCAAAACATGAATTTCATGGGTTTAACATGCAGCAACTACTCCAATGGCTTTGTACAATCGTTCTTCTTTAAAAGTCAAGTATTTTGATTAGCAGTCAAGTGTGTGTCAGCTTCTTTTGCATGCACATTGAGAACATCTTAAGAGCAGTTAGAAAACATTCAGGTCTGTATTCCCAATAGATTTCATAACATTCATATACCAAATTCCATACTGCAACAGATTAAAGACTACAGCTTTATTACCTCATTCGGTTATGTTAAGCTCAATTAATAGATTTTCATTATGTCAGCTTTAGTGATGTGAAGACACATTACCAGCTTTTTCTCACAAAATGTGGCTTTCTAACTAGTTGGTTGTGACTTTGGACAAGACCTTAACTTTTGTAAGTGACATTTAATGTGTAAGAAATGAAACGAAAACACATTCAAATCAAAAGAAAGAAATCTGTGTATTGCAATAGGCTTTGCCTCAGTTTTGGCCTATGTGGATGGTCAGATGTTGTAAAGACTTTCCCAGCAGAACTGTCGGCAGGAGATACACAAATACGTTGTCTAATTTGCATATCTTTTGCTGACAGTTCTCAGCAAGCTAGACATAGCGTAAGATGACTTCCAGCTATCTACCTCATCAGAACAAAAAACGATGAGAAAACTCCAGGAGAGCAGTCAGCATGCAAAAAAATTGTTCCCATTCTCCCACAATGGAATTTTTCATGGAAATCCTTTCCCAACAAGTATTTCGTGGTTGGGATTTATAATGTCTTTTTGTTTCCAAAAATTCCATTCCATTTTCCATCTAGCCCTAAACAAATCATTTCATTAATATTTCAAACTGCTTCATTCCTATTTAGTTACTGTATGAACAATGAAGTGCTCCTAGTAAAGAATGCTGGATATTCATAATGAGCAAGTGTCTTTTCTAATATGATATAAAACCTAAGGCAAAGAAGTCAAAGTTTCTTTGGAATTTTTCTTGCATGGTGTGTTTGTCAATGCAAAAAGTGACCTGTGTTCTAAGTCTGGATTATTAACAGCTCTTCTACAGCTCTGAGCTTGAACATTTATAAATGCTGAACTTACAAGTAGTCATCTTCAACGTTCAGTGTGTGTAGTCAATAAGAAGCCAAACTGGAAGAACTTAAGATACTTCGCTAAGTGTTTTAGGATACTTCTGGGAGCCAATATTCATACTAAATGAGTGTTTAAGGGGCAAAATATGAATAAAATTATATCAGTAATAAAAAAGTATTTCATCAGCACAGCACCATGTGAGAATTGTGTGGGATCAATAGAAAGCACCTTCCACAAATAAAAATAAGTATACCAATTAAAGACGTCTTGTTCTGATCTGATAATTCATGATGTTCATTACAATATGGGAGGCATTTATCTGAGCAATCTCTAATACGATCATTCTCAACAGCTTACAAGCACCAAACTTCTTGTATGCTGACACTGTTAGCACTGTCTTTGATTCAGCAAATTGTAGTGCATTTTGCACCACTGTAAGAGCTACACATAAAATAACCCACTTAGTATATATTTCCAAATTTGAGGTGGGAGAAAAGGACCAAAAATACAAGCTCTTTAGACTGAGTGGTCTCTCTCAAGTGTATGGGTTGTTAGACATTCCATCCCCAGTCCTAAAATTCCCCATGTGAACTTGTATAAGCTAAACTTACTTGACTTAAATCCTTGTACTCTGAGTGAAGAGTAGGGCATCTGCAAGTCTCCTCCACTTCACTCTGTCTCAAGACAAAACTTCCAGCTCACTCCAGGAGTACTCCAGTTGTAGTCCTTTAATTTTAGTAGATCTTTTCTACATTGTCCAAGGTTGTCTTTTTTTACATTCTCCTTGGGAGTTCCATGTAAGAGCTTGACAGACTATGCTGGTTGATGATTTTCTGAGAGTGTAGCATAGCCATCCCCACTTTCTTCTCTGAATTTGACCATCAAGTGGTTCTTGTTCTGCTCTGTTCCAAAACTCCCACTTGTGACAAAGTCTTGCAATTTGATGTGAAGCATGTACCTCAGGCATCTGTTTAGGAATGTCTGTAGATTGTTATTTGAAGACTTTTTAGTATACCAGGTCCCACATGCATAAAACACACTCTTTACATTTGTGTTGAATAGCTGCAGGTTGGTCTTCACCGATATTATTTGTGAGCTCCATATGGACGAAGAGTCTTGAATGCAGCTGTTGCTTTCCCTATCTTGGCATTGATATCCTTGTCTGTTCCTCTGTCTCTCCCCATAAGACTCCCCAGATAGGTGAATTGATCCACATCTTTTAGGTCATCCCCTCCCAGTGTGATGGTATTGTTAATGGACTAGTTGATCATCATTATCTTGGTTTTTCCCTTGTCAATGTTCACTCCAGTCATTGAGGCAGTTTTGTCTAGTGTTACAACCTTTTCTTCCATGCTTTCATGATGGTGTGAAAGGAGGGGGGACATTGTCAGCAAAATGAACATCCTCTAGCTGTTTGAAAAGTGTCCACTGAATGCCCCATTGATGATCATCCATTGTGAGCAAGAACAGGAAAGGTGACGATAGGCACCCTTGTTGCACTTCTGAGAGTATGCTGAAGGATTCTCTAAAGACACCACTGTGAACAACTTGGCTTGTCAAGGGTTCATATGTTGAATGGATCAAGTTAATAATATTGGATAGGGTGCCACAGTGTTGCAGCAGTTTCCACAAAGTGTCTCTATCAATGCTGTTGAACTCTGTTTTGATGTCTACGAAGTTTATATACAGTGGGGTGTTCCACTCAAGGTACTGTTCTATGATCATTCAGAGTTGCTATTTCATCAGTACAAGATCTCTCACTTTGGAATCCAGCCTGTTGTTTCCTTGACTGTACCATTTTGTCTTCATTCTCCCCAAGAAAATCCTATTTAACACTTTCCTGGAATAGACAGTAATGTGATGCTTCTCCTGTTCTTGCATTCCTTCAGGTTGCCTTTCTTTGGAAGCTTGATAAGCCATGTTTCTAGTCTTGTAAGATCTCCTCAGTATGCCAAATTTTCCCAAATAGATTACACATCATGTTGACTGATTTGATTACTTCTGTGAGGATGTTGTCTGGACTAAGTGCTTTTCCACTTTTCAGATGGGCAATGGCTTTTCTGATTTCTCCTTTTGTAGCTCTGTTGCTGCTAATTAGCAGAGGTATATTTGCAGGTGGTAACTCTGGAGGTTCTGTGTGGGCAGGCCAGTTCAGTAGCTCTTTGAAGTTTCCCTACATCTACTGAGACACTCATTTGTGTTTGTTAGCACATGCCTCTCCTTAACCTGTACTGGCTAATCAACTGTCCCCCGTGACCCAGCTAGCTTCTGTGTGATGTCATGCAGCTCTTTCAAGTTTCTGCGTCCTGTGGCTTGTCAAAGATTTTCCACAAAGTTCTTCTTGTCCTCTTTTACTGCATTTTTAACTGTTGGCTTCTGAATACAGTCTCTGAGCTTCTGCCTTGGCTGCTCTTGTTTTGCTGTTGTTGATTGTTGATTCTGTCTTCTGTCCTTTCATTCCTTCACTTTTCTCAGAGTTCCTGCTTTGATTTATTCTTTGTGATGCCTTGTCCTCTTTCCCAGTGTTTTATTGCAGGTCTCTTTCTAGGCAGTTTTGGTGTGTTCCCAAATTTGTTCCATGGTAGCATCTTCCAGGATAAGGTTCATCAGAAGTGCATATCTCTTGGACAGCTCCACTTGGAAATTGTCTCATCTCTAAATCCTTCAGCTGCTCCATGTTGAATTTCAGTCCTGGCTTGGCCACTTAAATGGTGTACCTCTTGAGCTTGAACTTGAGTTTTATCATGAACAGATGACGGTCTGAACTTATATCTGTTCCTCTTTTAGCGCAGACATCCTGCATCGATCTTCTGAAAGAACTTCTGATACAGATGTGATCAAATCTGGTTTTCTGACTGATGGACCAGTGAAATCCAAGTGCCCTCATGGATCTTTTTGTGTGGAAAACACTACTACCTATCACTAATCCATTGAATGAAGAAAGGTCATTGAAGTGCTCTCAATTTTCATTCATGTTACCTAGGCCTTTTTTTCTCCATGGTTTGGGGTATAAGCCAAAGGTAGAGCCTAAGTACGTTTTATTGAATGTGAACATTTAATGACTCATGCATGTTTATGGATTAATTACAAGCCCTTCCTAAGTGAGCCATTCAGTTTCAATGGAAATACTCCAGTTAGCACCATCCAGGACCCCTGAGCCAAAGGCCTCAAACCCATGCCAATAGCCTCTGCAATAGCATTAAACAACAGAGGGACGGTGGCCTCCAGGGGAAGTCACCACAGTCTGCTGGCAGGACTAAAGCAGCCCGCCTCTCAGTTTCACTGAGACAGTTCTAGTTTGTCCCACTGATGGCCCATTGTCAGTGAAAGCACATGCTTGTTAACTATTCATTGTATACTCATATTGCTGTACTGAACAGAATTTGTTTTCTTATGTTTAACAGAGCAAAGAATCCAGTGAAGCAAGGTATTCAGTATCTGAAGTAGAGAAAAAGTGAAATGAATGTAGACCTTGGGCTTTTCAGCTTAGAAAAGGGATGACTAAGGGGGAATATGATAGAACTCTATAAATTTATGAGGCTAGGTATTTCCCTGGCTGTTAGTCATCAAAGCAATTCTTTTGCTCAGAGCGAGTGTCCTCAATAGACTGGTGTTTTGTTATCAACTCCTTGGGAATATCAAGCTACTGGGGAATAACCACCACTCAGAGAGGTGTTTCTGTTTAGTCAGACTTCCAGTACAGATACTATCACACTTTGAAAGATAAAAGTATACGTAGGAGAACAAACAAGCCAAGTAATGATTTCACAACTCTGCTGATATAGCCACAATAGTGCACTGGTGTTTTATCTAGAAAATAAAGTTAGCTTTATATATAATGGGATTAACTTGTGAAAGAGTACGTGGGCGATGTTCCTTCAGTATTCTGAGTGCTACTGAATTCATGCATCATCTCCAATGTGGCAAGTAACTGAAAAAAAATCATAACTTGAAATCCTTCCTCTATTGTGTGCTTTTACTTTTTCAGGAGCAGATGAGAAAAAAGAAAAAAATGAGAAAGAATGTTCGTAAACATTAACTATGACTGTTTCAGTGAATGGCATACATTAATGTGATTTACGGTGATTAGTTCTGTATAAAGACACACACTCATGAAGGTTCTGATGCTCTGTGTTGTCATAGTAAAGATTATCTCACAAGTCATTACCAATTCAGACTTCACTTTAGCTTATACCTGTTTGTGATGTTATGTTTTAAGTTAACATTCAATTGGGAGGGCAGAGGGGGAGGTCATTCTGTAGGAGCAGTGAAAATAAAGTGCTCTTTTGTAATTCGGCTTACATCACAATGATGATGGAAATTTCAGTTAGTTGCCAGATGAAATTTAATGTTGACAAATGCAAAATAATGTACATCAGAAAGCATAACCACAGCTATAATTATAAAATGATGGGCTCTAAATGGATTGTCAGCACTCAGGAAAGAGATCCTGGTGGCTCTGTGGATAATTCACTGATAACAACCACTCAGTGTGCAATGGCAATCAAAAAAGTTAACACAAAGTTAAAAATCAACATATTGCCGCTATACAAATCCATTACATACCCATATTTTCAATATTGTGTGTATATGTGGTCAATCCACCTCAAAAAAGACATATTGGCACAGCTGCCAATGGGGTGGGAGGAATGGAAGCAGTTGCCTCACTACCTAGTGATTGAAAAGGGACTGGGGCTCTTTAAATTGCCAAATGAACCATGTGGTGCAGTCCAGGAAGTGCTGAGGACTAGGTGCAGGAGGCACAGTGCAGTCTTGGCAGTGCTAAGTCCAGGGTGGCCTAACCCAACCCCATGTGCCTGAGGCCCTTCCCTTCCATTCAATGGGGGCCAGGAACTAAGCCCTGCCCCCTACGTTGTCCAGGGCTTACCATATTAAAAATGGAAAAGGTTCAGAAAAGGGCAACAAAAAATGATTAGCGGTATGGAACAGATTCCATGGAAGGAGAGATTTATAAAACTTGGACTTTTCAGACTGGAAATGAGATGACTATGGGTGGATTTGATAGAGGTCTATAAAATCATGAGGATAGTAGCCAGGCTGAGCAGGGACAATACCAGAAGTGGGAAATGATGATGGGTGATGGACTGCTTGATGGTTACCTGTTCTGTTCGTTTCCTGTGGGTTACCTGGCATTGGCCATTCTTGGAAGACGGGATACTGGGCTAGATGGACCTTTTGTCTGACCCAATATGGCCATTCTTATGATGATGAAGTCTCTCTCAATAGCTAATGGAGTTGTAACCATTTTAGTCAATGCCCTCCTTGGATGATTACCAGCATCAGGCATTTCCATGGTTGGTGTAGGAATATATAACAGTACACTCACTGAGATTCCCTGTAAAGAAGTTGCTTTCACTTAAGTTTTTGTGCCTGAAGCCTGGACTTGCAACACCCTCTGGAGGGTTTGCAAACGTTTACTTAAAGGTAGAATGTATCAAGACAGTGATTGTCTTGTGCCATCTGCCTTCCTATTCATGACTGCTTGGACTACTCAGGTTTCCTTCTCAGTAATGTAACACTGTGAAAAAGTCACTGCTGTATGTAGATAAAGTAGCAAAGTATTTTTTTTCGGTTTAATATCATTTAATAAGTAAAATGGAGGCTTATTACAATCTTGTGACAGCTAGCTCCCTGCACATATACTGTGTTACACCCCCTGAGAAATGGTTCACTAGAAAATACAATAAAATCCACATATGATTGAGTTCCTCCCTGTTAATATCACACAGAACTTTGCAAGTTTGGAGCACTCTCTACAACCACCTCAGAGAGCCTTTTTAGAAGAAGATAGGGAAAAGGAATGAAGATCTTCTTTCTATAATTTCCACCACCTGGAAAAAGAAAAACACTCTCCTGCCTTTAGAACTGTGCAGTCTCACTATGCGTGTGTCTACACTAGCCAGCTACTTTGAAGGAGCCAGCACAACATCAAAGAGCATGTGTCTCATCTACACACACCGTGCGCTATTTCGATGTAGAAATTGATGTTAGGCGGCAAGATGTCGAACTCGCTATTCCTATCTGAAGATGGGAATAGCACCCTACTTCGACGTTCAACGTCGAAGTAGGGCATGTGTAGACAATCTGCATCACGCTACATCTAAATAGTGGGGTCCTCCATGGCGGCAATCAGCTGAGGGGTTGAGACATGCTGTCTAGCCCCTGTGGGACTCTATGGTGACCACATGCAGCAGTTCTTAAAGCACCACGGACTCAGATTTCCTGCGGCAGGAAGCCGAGAGCGTGCAGGCAGTGGCACACACACATGCTAGCCCTGCATGCTTTCCAGACACCCTGATCCCCACATCCACCAGCCATGGCATCAAGCCAGCCCCCTGAGCGCCCTCAGGGCTCCCCCCACCGAGGAGACTCAGGCACACCCAGCAGCCAAACGGCGGCGGGGGGGAGCAAAAAGTGACAGGGCCCCTCCTGGATGGAGGCTGAGCTCTGAAACCTGCTGGGGCTCTGGGGTGAGGAGGAGGTGCTCCACATGAAGAGGAGCAAGCAGCGGAAAGTGGAAGTGTTCGCCCGACTGGCAAAGGGCCTGGCCACCCGGGGTCACCCTGCCCACACTCCGGCTCTCATCTGGAGCAAGATGAAGGAGTTGTTGCAGGGTTATGCCCAGGCCCAGGACTTGGCCAGCTGGTTTGAGGCCACCCCCGCCACTTGTCCCTATTACAGGGAGCTCAGGGCCATCCTGGGCCCCCAGGACACCTCCTGCCCCTCAGGCCACATTGGACACCGCAACCGAGGAGTCCCAGCAGGCCTTGGAGCCAGAGTCCAGACTGGTGGCCAGACCTGCACCCAGGGGCCCACCCAAGGAGCCACCCCTTGGGACGGCAGAGGAGGGGTCCAGCAGCAAGGAGTGGGGCTCCTCATAGACCTCCCCTCCCAGAGCACCAGCCGGACGTCCGCCTACTGGGGTTCCCCCGACCACAGCAGTGGACGGTCAGGTATGTACCCCACAGGGCACACACATCCCGGGCCATGGGGCGGGGGCACCAGACACAATCAGGAGCCCCACACACCCCCAGCTGGCCCCAACCCACAACTGCCCAGCCACAGCATGGTCCCAGGAAGGCTGCATGGCCATCAGTGTCTATCAGCACCCACACCCATGGACAGCACTGTGCCCTAACCCTGGGGGCAGGGGGACCATGCAATGAGGACACCCAACAGGGACACCACACCCAGCAACAGGGACAGAGACCTAGCACCCAAGGGAGTACGGGGAGAATGGACCATGGGCCAGGGCACAGCACTAACAGTCTTCCCCTCCCTCTCTCCCTCTCCGCAGCTGCACCATCTGAGGCCCCAGACAGCCAGGCACCCTCTGTGGTCCCCGAGAGCCTGCCAGAACTCAGACACCACCATTGAACGGGGACACCACCGAGGTCAGCATAGGCACGCCACTGCTGGACCCAAGGGATGGCCTCATTGGACCCTCAGCTCCTGGCAGCTTTCCAGCAGCAGGAGGAGGTGGCCAAGGAGAGGCACCGCTTTGACCGTGAGGAGTCCACCCGGCGCTGGGCGGCATGGCAGAAATTCATTGGCGTATTCTGGGACATAGCCAAGTCGATCCAGGAGGCTGTTGCCTGGCTCCCACCCCCTGCTGCCCCCGCCGGCACCCTCCCCTGTGCTCCACCCAATGTCCTCCCTGCCACCCCATCTGCCTTGCCCACCACCCCACCTGCCTCGCCTCCTGCCACCCCACCTGCTCTGCTGCCTGCTTTGCTGCCTGCCATGCTGTCTGCCAGCCCCCCAGGACTGAAGCCCACTGGGGCTGAAGACCAGCTGGTGGAGACATCCCAGCCATACCTGCCAGTCCTCTCGACCCCCAGCCAGATGCGCCAGGGACCACAGACAAGGGGGGGGGTCCACGACCCATACCTGCTGGGGAGTCGTGCCCCCTCTACACCCACCCCACTGGTCCCCCATTTATGTATAGTTGTCCCCCTTGTATATTGGTTCCAGTTTTTGTTGTGCACATGACAGTTTACCAGTTTTCAATAATCCACAGTTTTATTTCCCAAAGAACCTGAGACGTGTGCTTGTTGGGGAGATGGTGTGCAGGCAGTGGGGGAGGTGTGCAGGCAGTGGGTGCGGTGCGTAGGCAGTGGGGGCAGTGTGTGGGAGGCCCTCCGGGGAAGGCCAGGAAGATGCTCAGGGGGCTCCCTGATCAAAATAGGCCCGCAGGTCCTCGTGGACTCATACTATCTCATGGTGGGCCTGGCGACTGGGTGCAGTGTGCGGCTGGGTGCAGTGTTCAGCTGGGGGAAGCCCGTGCTGGTGTCGACTGCCCACCCCTGGGCAAAGGCCTCCCCCATTTCTCTCAACAATGTTGTGGAGCATGCAGCACGTGCCCACAACCTGGGAGATGATCTGGAGGCCGACGGCTGGGCGGGGAAGAAGGCATGGCCGGTGCCCCCCTTCAGGTGGATGAAGGTCCTGGTGTGCGTGGTTCAGTCGGGCGTTGAACCGCTCCTGGCTGGTGGAGAGGTGGCCGGTGCACGGGCACATGAGCCAGGGCTGGAGGAGGTAGACCACGTCCGCCACAAGGCAGAGGGGCACGGTGGTGTCCCGCAGAGAGATCTCCCTCTGGGGGCTGTAGGTCCCTGCCTCCAGCCGGTGGCACAGGCCGGAGTTCCTAAAAAAGCAGTTGTCGTGTGTACAGCCAGACCAGCCCACATAGATATCCTGGAAGCGGCCTCGGCTGTCCACCATAGCCTGCAGGACCACCAAGTGGTAGCCCCTCCAGTTGCTGTACCTTCCCCCGCTGTGGTCCAGGGTGCAAAATGGGGATGTGGGTCCCATCCAGGGCCCCAAAGCAGCTCGGGAACCCCATGGCAGCAAATCCGGCAATGGCTGCGTCCAGGTCCCCAGCTCAGATGACACTCTGGAGCAGCATAGCATTGAGCACATGGACCACCTGTGGGGAGGGAATACAAGTGCCCATTAGGGTCTGCAGGGTGCTCCAGGCCCCTCCCCCCAGGCCCTCCTCCTGGGCACCTCCCCAGATAACCCCCCCACCCAGTCCCTCCCTCCCCAGCACCCCTTCCTTCCTGGCCCCACACCCAGCCCCCTCCCTGGCCCCCAGTGGGTACATGCCCAGGCCTCCTTACTCCATGATGATGGCCCCAACCATGGCCTTTCCCACTCCGAACTGGTGTTCCACGGAGCAGTAGCTGTCTGGAGTGGCCACCTTCCAGACAGCTATTGTGACCCTCTTCTCTATGGGGAGGGCACACTGCATCCGGGTGTCCTGGTGCCTCAGTGCAGGGGTGAGCCACTGGCAGAGCTCCAGGAAGGCCTGTCGGCGCATGAGGAAGTTCCGCAGTCACATGTTGTCATCCCACTCCCCCATGACCAGCTGCTCCCACCACTCAGAGCTGGTGGGATAGCTCCAGAGTCGGCAGAGCAACTGGTGGGGGAGGAAGAGGGGAGCCCAGTGGTCAGGGGTATCCCCGTCTGCCCCCAGGGAGGGGCCCCCTGCCAGGAGCTGATGGGTGGCCTCTCGTGCAGCACTTAGCAAGGTGCTTGCTCCCTGGGTGACTACCTGGAAGGCTTCCAGGTGATGATGCTGCTGCTGCTGCTGCTGCTGCTGAGGGTCCATGGCTGCTGTGTGTCAGCCTGCGAGAGTGTGGCTAGTGCTCTGCAGACCTCGTGCTGTGCAGGCGGGGTGTGTCTGCGAGGGGCCCTTTAAAGGAGTGGCTTGCTGTTGCCCCGGAAGGGCTAGTCCAGCCTGGCACCCCGTCAGCGGACTTTCCTGACCCCTTATTTTGACAGGATGCACTTGCATGTGTGTGGAAGTGCCGCGTTTCCTTCTAGGGTGGCTTCTTTCAACGTTCCCTGTCATTACTTTGACGCTGAAAGTCAAAGGCAGAAGACCTGGAGGATGTGTGGACGACATGTGTCGAAGTAGCCTATTTTGATGTTGTTACTTCAACATAGGCTACTTCAATGTCGTATCCTAGTGTAGACATAGCCTATGAGTTATAAGAGCTCCCAGTGGGAAAATGTGTCATATGTGGTCAGAGTGAAGTGAAGCTCTCTATACTGCTACACAACATGATATCTTTACAATCTGAGGAAGAGAAAATCTGTGGAATAAATTCCAAACCAGACAGGTACAAACTATTTCACTATGCTGTGACTCCTTATAACAAAGGAAAAGCTCTCTGGTTGTACAACATTTTAAAAAAGAGTCACTCATATTCAACTAAAATTTAAGCTGAAATGTAAGATTAAGGGGCAGAGTCTGCCTCCTAATTCAATCCTTTGCACATTCTGCTGCTCCATGAGATGTTTTGAATTGTTCCACATTCTAAATATCTAGGGAAATTGTGGAAATTCAGTAGTTCCATGTTCTCCCATAGGATTCTCCAGTAAGCACAGACAGCCTCCCAAGGACATGAGGATTGGGCTCATCATTTAACATACTACTTGACTACTGAACTGATGTATCCCTCTCAAATGTTTTGCTCATGTATCTAAAAAAATGGCAATACATATATTTCAAGTCAACTCAGCTAAAATTAGAAAAAAAATATTACCTGGCCTACCTTTGCAGGATAGTGTTTCTGAATAAATAAATAGGCACCAAAAGTGGAAAGAAAAAATAATCTCATCCAACACTGGATTTGAATCAAAAGGATCTGCTCCAAAGCTGATAGAATGCAAATCTGCATCATTAACTTTGATGGAATTTGTGTCTCACCCAGCACAGTAGATTTCAATTTTAGTCTCCTCAAAAAATGTGGGAGGTGGAGGCAGGGGAAAAAAAAAGAGGTCTGAGTCTACTGAAATGCAAATACTATTGACTACTCTGTGTAAGACAACTTAAAATAAAAAGAGAGTTAGTTGCAGACCAAAAACGAGTCCCAGCAAAGATAACTATGTCAAAAAGTATCATTTATCAATAAGCTAATTTTCCAAGTTGGAAAGCTAGTGGTGCATTTGCCAAGAATTTATTTATTTTGTGTGAAATCAAATGCAGTGTTGACACATGTGGGTGGTGATGATTTATATTTTATTGCCTATTAAATATTTTACAATCTCTAATTTAATTGAGTGGAATACACTGTCCGCCAATTACCTGGTATTACTGACAGAAGTAAAAGATCCTTTGTAGTATATAATCTCATCACTTAGATGAATACAATCTCCAGCTGCTGGGACAGAATTTGCAGCATGGCATCGAAGACGGTGGTATTAGGGTACTGTATACCCTGAGCAGCAGTATAAATTTGTAATCAGAGCTATTCAATTTTATAAAAATGAATATAAAAATGCATTAGCTCCTTCTTCCCCTCTGTAACCACACCTGAAGATGGCATGTTACTCATCTGTTTCTTTCTAATTGACATTCTGGGCTGAAATAACTCTACATTAGTGGTCGCACAGCTGCAGCTGAGCTGACACTAATGCAAGGCAGCAGCCTTGGTGAGGTCACTGCTGCAGTAAGTCATCCAACCTGCTGCTAAGCTGTTATGCCAGCACAGGTTTCTGAGAGGTTCCTGGTATACACCTGGAGATGGTGAACTAATGCCAAGATTTGTGTGAGATTCACGATCAGAGCAGCTATAACTGGTTGGACTGGTGCTTAAGGAGAGGTTCTACATTCAGCTCTTTACTGCGATGATACCAAGGCATGAGCCTTTGGGAGATTACCGATCGATCAACTTTCCTTTGCTAGGTAATGTGAGAACAAGTACCTTTGTCACATTGTTGATTTACAAGGCTTAAACAGGAAACCATGGATATGCATCAAGGCAGACAGCATCAACTCTGTCTAATCTACAGGCGTGAACATATGGTTTTGAAGATGGTCCCAAACTAGTGCTTCATTGTCCAGTCAGAGGTATATTGAAACTGGCATCTCCAATTAAAAACAATTTCCAATTTGGACATTTCAGTTCTGATACTTTCAAGGAGTTAATAATTACTTGCCACTTCAACTTTGTACTGAATTTGCAGGCTGCTTCATCTGAAAGTCAGTTAAGGTCTAACATATCTTCCTTGGTACCCAAAGGTTTGAGACAATGTGCTTGATCTGACCGCCACTCTAAATGCATTATCATCCCACTAAACCAAGAGCAGTCCAAAATCATGTAATGGGAATGTTTTCCTTTTATACTAATGAGTGCTACTTACCCTGTGCTGCTTAGGGGCATTCTAAAAGTGCTGTGGGTTTTTTGATATGATGACTCAGGAAGAGGGCAGGAAAATCAAGGGGAAAAAAGAACTATCAAAATCATGAAAAGTCTACAAAAATCAGAAAAACAGAACTAAATCTGTTACACTGAATGTTCAACACCCCCCTGACAATTCTCTCAATGGCTAATTGATTTTTGATTTAGCTGACAAATCAGATAACTAACATCGAAGGAGAAGTAGAGTGAGCCGACAAATGAAGCGTGTTGCAAAAAGGAGTTTTTCACATTAGCAATAAAAGCAAAACTGATGACTGAGACCATTGCTAGAGGTAAATGGTGACCAAAAGTAGTAGTTTATTTGGAACATCTCACATTCCTGGGTGCCCTGCTGCACTTCATAACTGCATCCAAAGCAAAGCATTCTTCTGTCCTTGATTCATTACCAATTGGCTAGGTATCTGACTCAGCTACCAGGCTCAGTCATCTTCTCCATCCACCATAGCTCCCTGTAGGACAACTGTGCTTAAAGTTCAGACATGCAAAGTGCTGAGAAACCTAATCTGTCATTGATGCCTTGAGTGTTGACATTTTTTCTGGGAGCCCCTCACCAAGCCTGTATCTCTTTCACCCTGGGACCACTGAACTGGGGTTCCAGTCAGTGGAAGTCTGCCTCCTTGTATCTGGTTCTGGGAACTGGCATTCAATTCATCTGGTACCTGTGCCATCTCACACTACGAACCTTCTCTCTTAGCAACTCAGGATGCTCTCTTCGTGACTCAGTCCTCGACAGGTCACGTTAAACTCCCCTAAGACAAGGTGTCCATTATACTATCACAAGCAATCTCCTGTTCCAACTGCACATCCTGAGCCACATTACAAGTAGCTGGTAAAGGAATCCAGGCCACTGACTACTTTCGCTTTTAGGTAAGGGAGACTAAAACCATTATCCTGAATCTGCACAGAGTAAGACCCAGTTGCTGTTCCCTGGGTTCTGTCTTACTTGCCCTCTCTATCTCCTTGCTATCTCTAGGTTTACTCCAAGAGCTTGTTCTCTCCATGACTTCATTTATCCCTATTGGTCTCTTCTAAGATTCACAAGCCCAGGGATCTCCTTCACCTGGCCAACTTCCTTTCTCTTTACGTACTGACCACATGCTCTTTTTCTGCAGCTTCTTTCTGCTCTCACTTGTTAACTGCATACAGCTTGACCCAGCAGCACCCACAGCTGGGCGTCATCTGTCATTAGGGTTTATCAATAACTGGCTTCCTTCCATCTGTAATGTCTAAGGTAAAATGACCCACATTAATCCCCTCAGATTAATCAAAGGACACTCCTTCAAAAGGATTAAGGACACTCCTTCAAAACCCCTTTTGCCAAAGTAGGCTTTAACACATGCATCTTAAAACATATTTACACTACTGAAGCAGTGTCAAGGGGCCTAAGAATGAACAAGGATAAAGTCCGTTCCATGCATAACAAGAAGAAATAAAAGCCAAAGCTCTCCTGCTGAGCATGTTTTGTTTGACACAGCTAAAACCTAGACTCAGTTTTGGTAATTTTTTTTTAAAGTATTTGCAGAGTACTGAAAACTTGAAACAAACTTCTAAAATACTTAAGAAATATTATTTGGGAACTTCTGTTGAGAAGTGGGGCTGAAGAAAAGGAATTGTCAGAATGACGAAAATGCAGAAACATGAGAAGATTTTTCTATCTAATAATTTATGTTTGCTGTTTTTTTCTCTAAACTAGTCTAACTCCTGTACACTCTGTCAATGAAGTTTTAATTTCATACATTGTTAACAACTGACTGCAGTGAATCGAAAATTAGCATATCCTAAAAAGACAGAAATCTATTTTTGCCATTGTCGTTGGAACTGTAGGTGTACTGATTGTGGATTTCATTTTTTGGCACCATGGCAAGCTGAAGATAGAAAACTTTCATCTTCTGTCATCTATACACAAAAAATGGGAGTGTCCTACCTTTGTGAAGTACTATCATCCTTGATCATTGTCATAAGTGATTAACAGTACTCAGCTTCAAACTTAACTACACCATTAAATATTAACAGCAACAGCTATAACTATTGTCTGCATACTGACTTGAAATTAAGGTAAAGTGGCATGCTGACATCTCAGCTAATGGCCTTGTATGTTGTTTTGTCACTAAGGTTAGTATCCACAAAACAGGTCCCCTGAAAAGCAACAAAGACTTACTGAAAGCAGCACAGTGGAAATATTGACTGCCAACCTGTGATTAAATGTCACCAAAAGCCTTCTACTTTTTGCTGAAGTTTAGAGAGATTGGTGAGAAGTCAAGAGTTGCATTACAAATCTTTAAAGCATTTCTTGCACTTGCTACCCAGATAACATTAACAATAACACAAGTGTATCCCATAGTGGAGACTTTGAATACCTATCATATAGCCAGGCTGTAACACATGGATTGACATTTTGCAGGAGGGAACACAAGATGAGTTCTGCTTGGACAGAGGGGAAAGAGAGGAAAGAACACATCAGACAGTTCTTTGGGACTGGAAAAAGGCACATGGGGAAACCAAATCTCAGAGCAGACAGAGAAAAGTCCACATCTTTCCTGGTAGAGACTTTTCAATTTATCATTTGAAACTTTGGGTATTCTGAAGGATGTGAAGAGAAAATCATATCTCCTCCAAATGCTTTATCATCTAATAAAATAGGGGTTATCACCTGCAATGGGGTTTTAGTTGAGTGAGGATGCGCTGCATCATATGAACAACAAATGCATCAATTCTATTAAGAATGATTTTCTTCTTCTTTTATATCAAATATCTAATTGAAAAAAATAGCCAAAATACCTCTGGAAGGTGTAAGCTCTCTAATTAAGTAGTCTGGTTTGCCACTAAATTGGGTTAGTCCATTTGCTGGTTCTGACAGACTCAACTACATTAGCCAGAAAATTAAAAAACAAACAGACAAAACAACTTGTGACCTGCATGCATGAAAAAGTTTGAACTTTTGGGTGATTTAATATAAGCAAATGAAAAACAACTGAAGTCAAACTGCACTGTTCACAACAGGGCTGGATGTATCCTGTTAACTATAGTTAAAGATAGCATCTGAAGACAGATTCTATATGAGGGGGAAAAAATTGAACAAAACAATGAACTGAAATCTTAAGCCATAATGCTAAGCCACAAATCGCAACACAAAATTTCTTTAAAAATTTAAAAAAATGTATTTTACAGACAGATCTTCACAATGCGAATCTAGAAAAAAAGTGAAGAGACAACTCTATTGAGAGTGTCAGGCATTCTAGCAGGTACATTGAGTTATTTGCCACCATGAAGCTATTGAGCCTCTCCCACTGATCTTAGTCCAACCACTTATGCCTGGTATAAGACATGGGATACACGTAAGTCATTCGTGCAGATGCTTTTCTATTGCTTCTGATCAAACTGAAAGAGTCCCATTCTGTCATTAAAAAGTTACATCTTCTGAGACAACATAGATGCATAGGTTCTGGAAAAGGTGAGTGAGTCTATCTGTATGGCCATCCAAATCAGTAGCAATTAGACACAATAATGAAACAAGACCAGAATTAATATTTATAGGCTACAGCTACACTAGAAGCATCTGTCTACAGAAGTTAACTGTTGGAACAGATGTTCTGGCAAAACTTCTGTCAACAGATTACATCTACACATAAAAGCGGATTGATCTTTTGATCATTGTTGTGAACAGAAGTTCCGCGTGGAGCATTTCATGGCTTTTTTATCGACAGTGTCTGTTGACAATACTCATCTTCTGTGTCGATGCTCCACAAGTTTTGTTAACAAAAGCCCAGTTTGTCTACAAAACTTTCTAGTATTGACATAGCCATGATGTTTTAAAACTGGAACAGAGAAAATGTATTTAATTAAACTTATACAGAACTAAGTTATGGCCCTGATAAGAAATGACACTAATAGTTAGTGATGATATTGGACTAGAACCAGGCCTTGAGTTGAACACACCCTTTCCTGTATGGTAATTTGCCTTCACCTTTGACTAGACAAAGGCAAACAGTCCAAGGATACATCACAGTCTTTGGGATCACAAGATAAGCAATAAAAACTGTATCATTCTGATTAGATCTTGGCTTTTCCCTTATTCACTTCCAACCCAATGTTTGTCCAGATCCTGGAGACCATGGCTGTGTGTACACTAACAAGTTCTTTCAAAAGAAAAGAATTCAAAAGAATTTTTGAAAGAAGGGTGCTCTTTCGAAAGATCCCTCAGAATATCTGCACACAAAAAGCATTCTTTTGAAAGTAAATTGAAGAAATGCAGTGCTCCTTTTGAAAACACTCTTCCACTCCTGTTCAGGAAGAATGCCTTCTTTCAAAAGCTTCTTTCAAGAGAAAATGTGTGTAGATGCTCCTCAGGACCCTTTTTCGAAAAAGTAGTCCTCAGACCACCTGATTTTTTGATCCCTGCCACATTCTTTTGAAGGAATGTGTAGACTGTGTGGACTCTCTCTTTTGAAACAGCAGATAACTCTTTTGATCCATTTTTTTGCATGTGGATGAAGTCTTTCAAAAGAAGTTCTTTCGGAAAAGATCTTCCAAAGGGGCTTCTTTCGAAAGATCTCTGTAGTGTAGTCGTAGTCCAATCCCAATTTCATAAATTGTTCAAGTTACAACCAAGAGCACAAAACGTCTGAAAACTTATATACTCAGTTTATATCCAGCAGAGTAATTCATTATCTTCCAGTTCTAGAAGACTGGATGCTAAAAATCATAGAGGACATACAGTGTGGTTTTAAGTGAGGGGGAAGGGAAAGAAAATCCAATTTTAAAGAGAAGATGTTACATAGTTTATTAGTTTTAAGTCACAATCTGCTATTCTTATCAAAAACAGCTCCTATTCCATATTCAAGAGATGCTACAGCTGCATAATGAAATGAAATGAAAAAAAATATTGGTTTCAGGAAACAATAATAAAATTCACTTATTATCACAGGGCCACTGTGACTTCTCTTGAATGTGAAAGCATGATTTATGATATTAGTACAGCTGCCTGGCAATTTTTCTGTTGACAATTTTGAAAAAAAATATCTATTATTAAGTTAATACATGAGAAAATACTGAGGTAGATTAACAGTACTTTCTGACCAGAAATTCTTCCATTTTAATCTATGGGTAACATTTTAAAATGGAAAAAATCCAATCCAATTTAAAATGTATTTGGATTTTTGTAATCTGTTTGCCATTCTTAGTTGTTGGACTGAGAGTGGCTTCTCTCTCCTCTTTCTGTCTCACTTCTAAACAAAAGGTATGAACACTAAAATGAAATTGTGATAGTGTGTGGGCATAGATAGTTCAAGCATTACTTCTTTCTCCTCAGGGCCAAAATTTGGTTCTCATGTAGTTTGTGGGAGCTGTGCCTTCAAGAAAGCAAAGAAATTCAACTACAGGGCAGATGATAAGAATTTAAAATATGCAGTGCATTAAAAAATTCCTTGCTAAAGCCCTGGGTCTGGATCTGTCCAATTCCAGCACAAAATGTGCCATGAGGACACCTTGCTGCTTAAATTCAGAGAAAAATCAGATTATGACTTAGGGTCAAGGTGCTAAATATGAAGCTAAGGGCTCTGAGACCAACGCTGAGCCAACTGTAGCATATGTGATGTACCATTTGCTATTATTTTTTGAGCAGACTGACTACCCAGAACAGTGACAACACAGTTAACTTGTATTTTTCCTGAAATGAACACATGTGCTTCCTCCCTACCCCATTCCTGACAAACTTATTTCGGGATTGTTTCTCTCTTTCATCCAGTGATTATGATGCATAGCTGTAGAAGAAAACTGAGGTTTCACAATTAAGTCATATTTAAATAATGCTTACAGATTCTAAAGAGCCATTCTGAGCCTTCATATAGACAGGGGGCTGATTATTTCTTTATGTTAAGAGACACAGAAAATTCAGTCCCATTGACTGGTGGGAGTTATAAACTACACAGTTCCATTACAGCAGAGATCACCGTCTGAAGGGGTCATGTAAGACATACCTTAAATCAAAAGGGAGCAAGAAGATCATAACACGCACAACTCAGGAGAGAAAGGACTGGGGCAGAACACCACTCTAGGAAAGGGTGAGCCATACTGAGTGGTGATGTGTTTGTTAATTTGTTTGTTTACAAAGAAAAGAAAATTAGTGTAAGGGAGGCAGCTGCTTTCAAAGTAATCATTAAGACAAGGATTTTGAGGGCTTTGTGGGTATGTTTACACAGGATGCTGCTGCCAGCAGGGTCATGCAAATGAGGACAATCAACAGTGCACAGGGACGCTTATTTGCATAGTCGCGTGAGATTGTTGTCCCAGCAGAGGCTTCTGTCATCACAAAACGAGCCATGTTGATGGGGTTCTGTAAATCAAAACCCTCGTTGTCGATAGGCCCTTATTCCTCATTATTTTTTCAGGAATAAGGGGCTTTTTACAAGGGGGGGTTTACTCAACGGAATCCCATTGACATGGCTTGTTTTGAGACGACAGAAGCTTCTTCTGGGACAGCAACCTCACGTAACTATGCAAATGGGTGACTATTTGCATTTTCAAATGCCCTCATTTGCATGACTATGCCATCAGCAGCACCCCGTGTAGATGTTGCCTAACGCTACAACCACACAGCAAAGTTATTTTGAGATAACAGCCATTATTTCGAAATAACTTTGTGAGCATCTACACTTTTCAATCCCTGCAACAAACCTTGGTACCAACTCTGCTAACATATCTACACCAGTGATATCATCACAGGACCTAACCACATCCACATACCATCAGGGGCTTTTTCACCTGCATATCTACAAATATAATATACGCCACCATGTGCCAGCAATGCTCCACTGCTATTTACATTGGCCAAACTGTGTCTATGTAGAAGAATAAATGGACATAAATCAGAAATCAGGAATGGTAACATACAAAAACCCCTAGGAGAACACTTCAATATCCCTGGACACTCAAGCCGTGTCTACACGTGCACGTTACTTCGAAGTAGCGGCACTAACTTCAAAATAGCGCCCATCACAGCTACATGTGTTGGGCACTATTGCGATGTTAACATTGACGTTAAGCGGCGAGACGTCGAAGCTGCTAACCCCATGAGAGGATAGGAATAGCGCCCTACTTCGACGTTGAACGTCGAAGTAGGGACCGTGTAGGCATTGCGTGTCCCGCAACATCGAAATTGCGGGGTCCTCCATGGCGGCCATCAGCTGAGGGGTTGAGAGACGCTCTCTCTCCAGCCCCTGCGGGGCTCTATGGCCACCGTGGGCAGCAGCCCTTAGCCCAGGGCTTCTGGCTGCTGCTGCTGCAGCTGGGGATCCATGCTGCATGCACAGGGTCTGCAACCAGTTGTCGGCTCTGTGGATCTTGTGTTGTTTAGTGCAACTGTGTCTGGGAGGGGCCCTTTAAGGGAGCGGCTTGCTGTTGAGTCCGCCCTGTGACGCTGTCTGCAGCTGTGCCTGGCACCCTTATTTCGATGTGTGCTACTGTGGCATGTAGACGTTCCCTCGCAGCGCCTATTTCGATGTGGTGCTGCGCAACGTCAATGTTGAACGTCGACGTTGCCAGCCCTGGAGGATGTGTAGATGTTATTCATCGAAATAGCCTATTTCAATGTCGCTAAATCGAAATAAGCTATTTCGATGTAGCGTTCACGTGTAGACGTAGCCTCAGTAACAGATTTAAAACTAGCAGTCCTATAACAAAAAACCTTCAAAAATAAACTCAGAAGAGAAACTACAGAGCTGCAATTCATTTGTAGATTTGACACCATCAGCCAAGGATTGAACAGAGACTGGAAGTGGTTGGCCAATTACAAAAGCAATGTCTCCACTCTTGATGTTCACACCTCCACATTAGCTACTGATAATGGGCCACACCCTCCCTGACTGAACTCACCTGATTTATCCTCTCTTGATGTTCACAACTCCACCTTAAGTGCTGATAGTGGGCCACATCCTCTATGACTGAACACACCTTGCTAACTCTGGCCTTCCCCTTGAATGAGACTCCCTTTTCAAACCCTCCTCTGGAACTCTTCCACTCATCCAGCTGACAACGCAGGTCTTTGCCTATGAATGCTTATGTTCCAAAATATCTGTTAGTCTATAAGGTGCCACAGGACTTCTTATTGTTTTTGAAGATACAGACTAACTCAGCTACCCCCCGACACTTCTTATACCCAACCCTTTTGAGTTTGAGGTCACCAAGAATTTCTCTGTTAAACCAAGCTGATTGCCTACCAATTTTGCTTTCCTTACTATGCATTGGGATGGTTTGTTCCTGTGCCTTCAATAAGACTTCTTTAAAATACTGCTAGTTTTCCTGAACTGCTTTCCCCTTCATATCAGCTTCCCAAGGGATCCTGTCCATCAGTTCTCCCAGGGAGTCAAAGTCTGTTCTTCTGAAATCAAGGGTCTGTATTTTACTTCTCACCTTTCTTCCTTTTGTCAGGATCCTGAAATCTACTATCTCATGGTGGCTGCAACCCAAGTTGCCACTCACTTCTATTTCTACTACTATATCTTCTGGTTTGTTAACAGCAGGTCAAGCTGCACACAGCCCCGGTTGTTTCCTTCAGCACTTGTACCAGGAAGTTATCCCCAACACCCTCCAAAAAATTCCTGGTACCCATAGAATGTATTACGTATCTCTCTCTCTCACACACACACACTCACAAGATTTATTAACCTTCCTTTGTTAACCAACTTCTCTTGTCTCCTCCTCCTCCTCCTCAGTGTTCCTTTGATAGTAGAGCCCAGCTCACCCCATCAACAATACAATAGATTCCCTTCTCACATATGGGAAAATTAAGCATACTCTGCTGACTTCACTGGATTCACATATATATATACATTTGATAAGAGAGATGTCAGTCTCTCTGGGTACTGCATTGCATGTAAGTATCTTAATTACTATCCTCTCTTTAAAGAAGTGCCTAAATTACCATATTCCAAAAGGTGCTTCTTACTGAATAGTTCATGGATATGTGGACAATACGTACAGTCTTGCAGCTGGAAGCTGCTAGGGAAGAGCCTAGTTTAACATAACGAGATATTTAGGAAGGCTTGTAGTAATACCGATTCTAATGCCTTTTTCCAATCATACGTATATTTGGGGGAGTACAGATGACACATAAGATGATCCTACTTCAAAGTAAAAGAGCATCACAGGAGAAGTAAGGCCAAAATACACAAGTAGTCACATAGCTAAGCACTTTTGTTTACTTACATCAAGTTCTTTGACATTCCAGGGACCATTCCCAAATTGCATGTTTTTGTAACAAGGAGTTTACAGGCGCAGACAATCATAAAATATTGTTCCCTCAGCAGTTTATGAAAGCCAGGGAAGTTTAAAGGTAAGTGGCTTTGTAGTTAGTTATAGATCTTCATTGGTAGATTTTTTTTACATCAGTTCTGTGCCCTAAATACATTACACTCTTGGCAAAATAAATAATTTGGATTCTTTTACTCTCATCTTGCAGTCGGCTTATTTCCATTTCTAAATAACAAAATTAGCATCACCTGACATACTTCTATGTTATTTTGAAACAGTGCCAGTAGGAATCATTTAGATACACCAGAAAGGTCTACATAGGCCAGTTCATAATACATTAGAAAGCTTTAGAATCCACACCCTGGCACAGCAATGCACTCTACATATAGACAGCCCTAACAATATAGTCAGGATAACATGCACATCCCTTTTGCCTTTGCAATGTCTGCTCCGTCATGTACTGCCTAAAGTGGTCAGCTTTTATTTTAATGTCAGCAGCAAAGTTGTCACTCCAAAGGCATGACCTCAGATGGGGTAGTGTTAGATGGCTGCTCATTCATAAGGGTTCTCAGCTGTTCAGTCCTGCAGGCCTTAGCCCCATTACTTCTTTCAGTGAATGTCTCTGTGATGCTACTTTAGGGGAGATAGGAGACAAACTGACATCTGAAATTGGAAGTTGGAAACCTAACTCTTTAGGTATTTTTGAATATCTCCTCCAATGTCTGTGTGCTCTAGCACATGATGGATACCACTGGGAAGCAGATTATTATCATCATCCACAGAGCCCTAAAATGATTAAGGAGCATGGCCTTTTCTGTACTAATTACCACTCACTTTAAGTTGATTTAAAATAAATTCTAGTTTACCCTCTGCAAACCCTATTGATTTTAACTTGTGCCTCTAAATTAACAATTTACACAAAACTGATATGTAGCCCAGATCGAGGTCATCTTAGAGATTGGCACCAGTATAATGAAATATGTTTTATATTTAATTTCTTTAAGCCTTGCTAAAATAGGCTAAAAAAAATGGGACACTTAAGTATCCAAAGGATGAAGCATGCAATAGTCAGAGGCAGGTATCCCCAGTAGTTAACTCCTCCTGATCTGGTAAGATACCCATTCCAACCAGAAATAAGTTGAAACCTGAGTTCAGCTACATTTAGAGAAAGTTCTATATTTAGCCAGGTATTCCTGATACTCTGAAATAGGAAAACCTGTTTTGTTTTGTTTTTTCTCAGTTAACTTCTTTAATGCTGGTTCTCCCATTTTGTTCCAGTCCTAATGATTCAATTTTGACTATATATGGTCCTTCCAAGACCTGGCTGCCTTCTAAATGCCTCTACATATTAGGAACAAGGTACTGCTTAGATACATTATATTAGGCTTCTTAATAAACTATCTGTGAAATCTGGTACATTCTGTTAATGGCCAGATAAAATTTTAATTCTCCATATCCCACAGATTTGCCACACTCAGTAAGTGGAACAATGCAACAATTATACTTTCATGTAGATCATTTTCATGATGCCAGTCTCAAGGAAGAATTAGGTGGACATAGGGATAGCACAGTGGTGTTGGTTTGCAACATCAGTACACAGCCGCATGTATTTTCCCAAAACCCTTTGGAGTTCAAGGCTCAGATACCACAGGTGAGTGGATCCACTATCTAGGTAGGATCCACAATGTAGTAAGTCCCAGAATACTTTTGCAGCCCATGTCTGGCTTAGCGTGGTAAGGCTGTTTTAAATGTATTTGTTTACCTGGACAACATTATGAGGTCAAGAAGCCAAATGAGCAGCAATGAAAGGCTTAGAAAGTCTTCCCTCCAGTAAGAGTGAAAGTTCCTTCACAAACAATGTAATAAATGAGTATTTTGTATTCACATGCTATGCGCAAACAGGGGTAATGCCCAGTTCTTTTCCTTGCTACCCAGAACGTCCAGCTTCACAACACAATCTTGTAGGAAAGAAGTAGGTTGTATATTTGCTGCTTCACTGAGTGAGCAGTCCAGTGAAATAAAACACAGCACAAGTTTAAGTGCAATCAAACACCCATGTTCAGGTGTTCCCCTTAAATACATTGTTACAGATATCCATTATATCTTGTATAAGCACTTTCCTGAATAGCACTAGGGTTGGTTTGCTCACAGTTGTTTACTTAATTTGGACTGCTGGCTAAGTTGTACACCTGATCTGTTTGCTGGTCATTTTTTCACCTCTTTACCGGCATCTTTTTACATATCCCAGTACCTAAAATACACATTCTAAATATCACACTCTGCACCGGGTGGACCAGGTATTATTTTAAAAAGCACAGTTAGCTAGCAGTGATAAAATTTGTCCTTATTAGGGAGGACATTCGGTGACTATTTCCAGACTTACTCTTGCTCCGCTAGCAGTTACCACCAGCAACAAGAAATCATGTGCCTCAGTATAACCAAATCATGTATTCAGCCTTCTCACCAACTATTTTATTGGTATTTACTTTTACTATAGTCTGAAGAAAGCAAAATAATAAGCTCAATTTTCTTTCAGGATAATACATTTGTTGTGCCTGAACTTCAAGCAGCACAAAATAAAGTAGAAGGAGGATTACCTGGCCAACTGAAAATGCCCAGATCTTGTCTTTCACAGCCCAAGGCTTAGGCAAACAAACAGTAACAACTACAGATAAAGTAAGTTAACTTCTACAAAGAGAAAGAAAGCAAAGACCAGTGCAGAGTTAGCAACATTGTTTTCCACAGCACTTTAAGAGAGAAATCTGTTCAAGAAGCACAGAAAGACAACTATAAATGTGAAATATAAACGTGGAGTGACTAGTGAGGGGAGCACTCACCTCCACAGTGCCTTTTTATGGACAGCGAAAGTATCAGGAGCCAGGAAGGGAAGTAGGGCTCAGAAATGAGGGATGACAGAAACCAATGTAGCAGCCAGGCAGATCCTACTTGTGCAGACAACTTCCTGTGCTTCTCTCTAGATTTAAACAAGAAGCCCTGGCCCATGTTGACAGTTTTCCTTCAAGCTGGCCCATGGAAGCCCTCCCAGCTATAATTCAGATTTCACAGTCTCTCCTGATCACTTGGTTAGTAATGGGCTGCTAGGTGGGAACAAGGTGGCAGTTAACTAGGAGCCCCACAAACCACATTCAAGAGCTGTTGCATACTAATACCTTTCTCTGTTCGGTAGGGCCTTCTTCCGAAGCCTAACCTTGTCCCTTTTTTATATCTTACCTCACTTTTGAATGCCCTCATCTAGTGACGCCCTACAGTCAGCACCTGCTGTTGACTGCCCAGGCATTTTCTCTTTCCCTACTGCCTATCTCACCCCTTTCACCATATTTCCTCTGAGAAGCAATTCCAAAACTCTAATTTCCCCTTTGGACCACCTCTTCTTCTTCTTCTTGTTCTTTTTTGTGGTGCAACAGACTCAGTTTCTGTGTCTATGACTGCCATTCACCAGACTTTGCAGAGAAGTTATGACTTAAAGTATGTCATCTTTCCCAGTGTTGTTAAAGAAATGCAGAAGAGCTTTCTTTAAATTTGACTCCATTCTCATGGAATTATAGATAGGCATTCACAAGAAAATTTTATTACCCTAAAGCTTCTGAGTGTTCCATTAAATATCCCATTTTACTGGTACAGTCCAGAATTCTAAAGGAGATATCCCTTTCCTGAACCTTAAATCTTTCACTCAGTCCATGCTTATGTTAGTAATCTATTTCTACTAAACTATCTAATCCACAGTTATCTGTTAAATGATCAGTAGTGCTACATTGCATTTCGTCTCAAGGCCCTGGACTATATCAATATTTGCAACAATTGGGCATACTTCACAGACTGTTTCCTCACTGGTTTCACGTGCCCACAATTCTTGGCATTTGTTTCTTAGCTCACTTGAGAGTAAATGTTTAAATTCTAGTTTGCTTATGCGGAGTTTAGATCACATTGTTCATTCTTGATAGCATTTTTGTTTATCTTTGTCTGCTAATTCATTGCCAGCTCTCCCTGGGTGTGTCTACACAGGCTCAAATCTTCAAAATAGCCATGCTAATAGCCCTTTCGAGGATCACTAATGAGGCGCTGAATTGAATATTCAGCACCTCACTAGCATTAGGACGCTTCTGGCCGTGGCACTTCGAAAGCCCCACTTTCGAAAGTGTGTGACTCGGCGTGGCTATATGGGGGTCCTTTTCGAAAGAACCCCGCACCTCTTGAAATCTCCTTATCCCAATCACTGATTGGAATAAGGGGATTTCAAAAGCTGAGGGTCCTTTTGAAAAGGACCTGTGTGTAGCCGCGCCAAGCTGTGCACTTTCAAAAGTGGTGCTTTCGAAGCGTCGTGGCCGGAAGCATCCTAATGCTAACGAGGCACTGAATATTCAATTCAGCTCCTCATTAGTAATCTTCGAAATATGACTATTTCAAAGATTTGTGTCCGTGTAAATACAACCCCTGTGTGCCCTTGGATCTATGCTATTACTATAGTCACATCCAATTCCCATTTTTAGTACCAGCAACCATCATAAGGAATCAGACAGGATAGGTATACATCCAAGGCCCACACCATACCCCTGGTAGCTCAGCTATTGAGATGAAAATAAAGTTAGTTACTTTTCTGGGTATCTTGAGTCCAAATACGGGCATGCAAAAAGCTGCTCCTATTCAACTGGTCTTCTCTCTTTGGAGCCATCAGTGGACATTTGACTATAGTTTCCCCACTTTTCACAGATACATTGACTTGTTGTATCTAGTATATTTATGATTCTTCTCCTGTTTATTTTATTATATAACTCCAAAGCTGTCCAAGCAGGTGATGATTTGACAGTCATAGAGCTTTTTCTTAAGGCTATAGATTTTGGTCTCTTGAAGCCTTTCTTTTCACTGGGGTCGTTTATCTGTTGCTTTCCCATACTTACATAAGAAATGTTGAGTCTTATAGTTGGTCTCAATTCATTTTCCAATCAACATTAACATATTAGCTTAGCATTATCATCTTCACAATTATATGGTATTTTAGACAAAAAGGTTAAGCTAGGACCTTCAGTCTAACAGTCTGCCATTTCTCTGCCTGCTATCTGCATTATGTACACAGGCAGGATAATCACAGAATTATAGGGCTGGAAGGGACCTCAGGAGGTCATAGTGAAGGCACCACATGCTATACATAAGGCCTATGCTTGAATACAGTCTGGTTTTCCCAGATTATTTTTAAGATGATTTAAAGGCCTGTCAGTTATAGTCAATAATAGGTTTGATTAGTGCTCTGGATAGCATTATCACCATTTGCTTATCTGCTCCCCAGGAGGTTGTAGATATACTTTTAAATAAGTTGATTCCGCCTTTGCACTTATCTATAATATTTTGAATGTGGTCCCTCCAGCTGAGCTTCTTATCAAATATCACACCTAAAAAAATTGGATGATTTCACTGTATTCGCTTCTGGTCTCAAATAGGCACTCTCAAACACATACACACATTAAAATGACTCCTTTTTGAACCTTCCACATTGCGATGATCATTCTTTTAGTTTTGTCAGTGGAGAACATAAAGTTCCACCTGTTTCCCTCTTCCGTACGCTTCTGATTCATTGATTCTTTTAGCACATTTTCAAAGTTTTCCTTTTTGGTTCAATTGACACAATCAGCAAATAACATAATGCCTATTCCAGCACTCGTCTGCTTCAAGAGCTGAATATTTAAAAAGTTGAGCTAATAATAGCTCCCTGTGGAATTTACAGTAGAAAAGTGTTTCTTACTCAGGCTTGTATAGTTTTTTGGTTAGGAAATTCTGTATCCTACAATAAGCATTGCTGGCACTTTATACAATAGTCCATCTTTCCATACCACATGGTAGACTTTTATGTGCAGGAAAGTTACTAGCATGCATTCTTTAGTTCTTAGAATTTTCATGCTTCTGTCTGTAACCAAACAACATGTTTGGTTGCCATGCTACCTCTTTTGAGCCCACTTTATATCATATATGACCCTTTTCATTTTTGCGTATGCTACTATTCTCTCCATAATTGGTTCTCCCAAAGATTTACTTACACATGCTATGAGGGCAGTTGTCCTGTATGTCTAAGTTATAGAGTGCATCTTGCCTGGTTTTCTCACTAGGAAAACAATTGAATATTTCCAGTCCTCATTTCCCCTATTCTTCATATAATATAATATAGTATTAGAATTCTTCTGAGCTTTTCATTACCCAGGTGACTGAGGGCGCATCTACACTAGCCAGCTACTTCGAAGTAGCCGGCACAACGTTGAAATAGCACGTGTCGTGTCTACACGCACCGTGTGCTATTTCAACATTGAAATTGACGTTAGGCAGCGAGACATCGAAATCGCTATTCCCATCTGAAGATAAGAATAGCGCCCTACTTCGATGTTCAACGTCGAAGTAGGGCGTGTGTAGACGAGCCGCGTCCTGCTACGTCAAAATAGTGGGGTCCTCCATGGCAGCCATCGGCTGAGGGGTTGAGAGACGGTCTGTCCAGCCCCTGCGGGGCTCTGTGGTCACCGCACGCAGCAGTCCTTAGCCCAGGGCTTCTGGCTGCTGCTGCTGCAGCTGGGGATCCATGCTGCATTCACAGGGTCTGCAACCAGTTGTCGGCTCTGTGGATCTTGTGCTGTGCAGGCCGAGTGTGTCTGGGAGGGGCCCTTTAAGGGAGCGGCTTGGGGCTTTTCTGGCCCCTTATTTTGATGGGGAACATTTGTGTGTGTGGACGCTCCGCATTTCCTTCCAGGGCAGCGCCTTTCGATGTTCTCCATCGCTACTTCGATGTTGAACATCGACAGCACCAGCCCTGGAGAACATGTAGATGATACGCATTGAAGTAGCCTATTTCAATGTTCTTACGTCGAAATAGGCTACTTCGACGTAGTGTGCTAGTGTAGACAGAGCCTGAATGTTTCAAAACTGATTTTGTCCTTGCCTGGAGTCACTTTTTGGAGTTCCCTCAGAATGAAGTTTTCATTTAACATAACATTTACATTCTTCTTCCACCTTGTCATCATTTCATCCTTATTAAGGAACGTCCTATTCCTTTTACTAATTTCTATTCATTGTCCTTCTCATTACTGACTTGCTGAAACATGGCAGCCAGAATTTACACTTTTTGTTTGTTGGAGCTTATCACTCTATGGTCTTTTACTGCAAGTCCTGCTAATGTATTGCTTTTTCTCTTTCTTCTGCTCATTTTTTGATATTGCTTGTATAGCTTCAATATATTAGTAACATTATTTACTTTCCCACAGCATTTACTCCAGCTCTCTGCTTTTGCCCTTTGTGCAACTGCCTTACTCTTTTTTGTGTCATTAAGTCCTCACACTTAGGTATATATTTTTTTTGTTTTCTTATAAGATATATTCTTTTCTTTAATTACCTTGTCACTTTCCTTGTTCTACTACAGTATGCCCTTTCTATCTGGAATAAAGATTAGTGTGCTCGCAATAGCTAGTGTCTGGCTTCATAATTTCCTTAGTAACATAACTACAGTATTTCTCCATATCCTCACTAATGCAAGGTTTGCCCACCTATTCCTCACTTACTTATCTAAGGAGTTTCCAATGGTTCAAAATGAGGATATTATTTCCATTTGGTATGTCCTTTTCTTCGATATGTACCCTTTCCCATTACCCCTTTTCTTGTCTCTGTAAGTTTTTCAGTTTCTTTTGTTTGCTGTGTTACTAGCAACTATTCCCAGTTCTAGACAAGAAAAAGTTCCATTCACTGTACTGAATATCGTAAGTGCTGCATCTTTGAACTCACTCTTATTATCTTCACAATCTTTCTTTACATAATTTGTTGCTTTGTCCTACTTCCCTACAATCTATTGTAACATTCAAACTCCTCACATATACACATTTACATGTGGCATCTTCAGTTTTATAGCCTCTAGTTTTCTTCATGGATTATGGCCCTTGGGTAGTCTGAGACACATGGAGTTGTTTCTATTATTATTTCAATAGCCTTATAATCAATATTTCCCTCTCCTTTAGCCATTTTCCTCTCCTTTACCTGATCTTTTCTGGCTTGAAGTTCTACAGTAGTCACCCAGCTCTCTCTACATCATCACACATTGGTCCTAGCCCTTCCAGTAGCTGTAATGCAGTTAGTGAGTTCTCCAGCTCCACTCACTCCAGCTCCACTCCCTCTTAAATGGGGGAAATGGTAGGGGGAAACAGGTATCTACATTAATCATCCCAACTGTGCCATGAAAATAGATCAAAAAGAACCTATAGTAGGAAGTGTAAAAAGTACAGTTTAATTTTAACTTAAAGTTTTTGAATAGAGTAGAGGACCCTGCTGTGTGATAAAATCTTCTACTAGGAAAAAAAATTAGGAATCAATTCTGTAATAATTGTTTCCATGGACTGCAGCTGGGAAGCTTCCATCCGATTTGCAGCATGTGTTAAGAATCGCATGATGTTCTTTAGAGTAGGTGCAGATCTTGAAAAACAGATTGAAATCCTTAAACACTTCAGCTGAGGGATAAATACAAACCTCTTTCCCCACACCAGAATAGTCAGATGCATTTTAATAAAAAAAAATTACTTGAGTCTTAAATCCTGTTTTCCTCATCTGCATCTGCACCCAGGAGTTTCTACAGATTTAAGGGTCACCAAATAAGTTGAGCAGCCCCAGAGGGAAAATCACAAATTCTGATTCATCACAGCTAGTGGTCATTTGAAGAAAGGTATAAAGATCATTCAAAATACCCTCTCAGGGTGCTCCGTATGTCTTTATTGTCTGAAACTGTGAAAGATGAGTACCCTAGGAAAAGGTATCTCTGGGGCTGCTGATTTGTTACTGAGTCAGCTCCTTGATGACAATGAACCAGTTATTGTGATTTTTTACTTCCTGTGCAGAAACCAAAATATAGATACTGTTCAATGAACTTATTAAATATTTAGCTGTGGAAAATATTATGAATACCATAACAATACTAAGAAGATGAGAAGAGGAAACTAAAGCAGCACTGACGTTTAGAGTTAAAAAGTAACAGAAAACTGACATCCATCGATTGAAAGTCTAGAATGGTATTATTTAGATGTTATGTTTCATTAAAGGCAGTGGTTAAAACACCAAATATAACTAATGTCATCATCCTCACAAGACTTCAGTGTGTCCCACTTCTGTTTCTTTTCTAGTCATCTATCTTAGATCATGTGTCTCAAGGAGTCTACCACTGGGTCAATGTACTGCTGGTATTGCCATTCCTTTAGTTCCAGAGTAAGTTCCAGTTCTATTCCTGTTTTGTCCCCTCAGGAGAAGGATGTTGCTTGTCAGTATTTTCATCATTTTGATTTAGGATAGATATGTACTGATGTGCTCGTAAATATCAAGCACGGAGAGCAACTGATTTCCAAAACAGACATATATGTTGGTTTTTTCTGACATTATGTTGATTTATAACAGGCAGCTTAGGACATTTCAGATTGTCTTTCACTGAGATTTGTGCCTTTTGGAATGTTGCAAATTCATGACTCTTTCTTCTAAGGAGTCTTCAATTTTTGACTATCTGGCTAGCAAATCAGCCCACAATAGTCCAAGGACTTTTTTTTTTTTTTAATCGTAGCCTTCTCCAGCAAGCTCTCCTAATAATGGGCCCTTTAAATTTGAGAGTCACAAGCAAATGCAGTCTTAAGTTGGTTATTTTGCCACAATCTGCTGAAGGTTACAGTTCCTTCAGTTACAGATAATAAGTAGTTCATTTTATCTAGTTGGCTCTTAGTTGACCTTATTCTGTCTTCCCCAAGAAGGTGGCACATCCTCACATGGGATTTCCTACTAAATACAAATGTCACAAAAAAAGTACATGGAATATAGTCCCAACTATTCATTCTGTCAGGCACAGAGAGCAATCATTGTTCTATTATGGTAAGAACTCACTTTTCTCTATTCTGTCAGATAACGAATGACTCCAGAAAAGTTACTATCGGAAAAACAGGCTCCTGTGATGTAAGGGACATGTTTTGTCTGAGCTCCATTTTTTTTTTCTCTAGAGTGATTATTTTCTCTATTTGGGACTGCCTTAACATACTTGAGCTTTTCTGGACTTAGACATTAGACACAAGAATTAGACTACTCAGAAAAAATGACCAAGGAACAAACCAATTTTGGCTAGTAAAGCTTCTCTTTATTCTCTTATTTTTAGAAATGATATTTCAACAAGAGACAACAGGGATGACATATTTTGCAATTGTTCTTCTCAAACAGGGGTGAAGTATTTTATGTCCCTCAGGAAAACAAAGAAGAAAAAAAAATAAAAACTTTAACATCTGATGAGATGAGTCTAGAGCTACAATTCCTTCTCTGGGTATAAAATTCGATCAAGTAGTTTCAAGGTTAAACAACTTGGAAAGCAGATGGTATGGAGAAGCACTCAACATGCTTGAGGAAAAAGGCTTTCAGCGGCACACAACAATAAAGGTGACCACTCATTTAGTCTCTCATAAAAATTTATTGAAAAGTAAACAAGGCTTTGTAATGTAAGATATAGCTGTTAGAAAACAGTGCTTTAAGTCAGTACGTTTCTGAGGGCGGAAGGCTTCGGACAGAATGGAGAAAGATGGGGAGAAAAAAGGATTCCTCATAATGGAATATATTCTTGTCATTAGTAGGGGTGCAACTACCATAAGAGTCACTGGTATAATTTCCCTAGTGAATGAAGTAAAGATACAGTTACATCGCAATTTTCATGTGGATGCTTTGCTAACAAAGTAGTACTAACCATACAGAGGGAACTCCCATTTTGCCCACTCTTTGAATGCAGCCACTCCTACTAAAATCAGATATCAAGAACTGTAACATAAACAAACCAGTGAAAGAGCACTTTATCCTCCCTAGGCAGAACTGAAAGTTGCCACTCTTAAGGAAAAAATAAAAATAATAGTAAAAAAAAATCTTCAAAACCACACTGCCATGTGAAACTACTGAGTTGGAATTCGTATGCAAATCAGACACTATCAAAATGGATCTGAACAGAATCTGGGAATGGCCATTTCATTGTAAGAAGTAATTTTTTCCTTTAGGTATTTTTACCTTCTTATCACCATTGACAGTGGACTATATCCACCCTGATTAAAATAGCTTTGAAATAACACTCCCATATCTATGTTCTTATCACTTGACCTTTCAGCTTCATGCATCTGATGAAGTGAGTAGCTACTCATGAAAGCTTATGCCCTAATAAAAATTAGTCTTTAAGATGCCATTGGAATCATCGTTATTTGTGCTGAAACAAACTAATAGCCACTTCTAACAAAAAAACAAACAAAAAAAAAGCAGTCGAGAGCTGCAATTTGCCACAAGAAGGCCAGTATAACATTAGAAATAATTGAAAGTAAAGCAGGATTTTTGCATAGGTGAGACATAGCAAAGTTGGAAATTGATCAAGACACTAGGGTTAGCATCCTTTTGAAAAAAGTTCCATGGAATCGTTGGCTTCCAATAAAACTTCTCTAGACAGATCGCGCCCAGAGTGCCAAGCAGATAGAAAAAGCAATCTTCCCTGTTGACAGAAAGCAAATGGACTGCCAGCTGCTCTCTTAACAAAATGGCCAAATAGAAGCACAGCAGACAGGGCTGTCCAGTGTCCAAGAGACCCTGTCTGTTGACAGAGGGACCCCAAGAACATCCAGACCAGCATTTTGTTGGCAGAATCTGTTGGCAGAGGCGTTCTTCCTCATGGGGGAGCAGGATAAGGCTGCGAACAAAAGTGCTGCATTCCATCAATTTACAGTTGACAGAACACTTTGGGAATCTGGATGCTCCCTGGATTTTGTCAACAAAACCCACTAATGTAGACATAGCCTCTGATTAAAACACTAGTTCAGAAAATACTGGCTGGAGACTGGTTGGTCATTCCAGATCCTTTTACAACAAAGGAAGTGGTTTAGGTAACAGAATAACTAACACTTACAAACAGCAGTACCCAAAGTGCTTTACAAAGGAGTTAAGTATTATTACTGCTAGTTTAGATGGAGAACCAAGGCACAAATAGATGTAACTTGTGCAAGGTCTCCCAGGCTATGTCTACACAGCAAACTTATTCTGAAATAACAGCTGTTACTTTGAAATAACTTTGAACATGCTTTTTTTTAAATAAGTTCAAAATAGCAGGCATGCAAGAGGAATAAAGCCTATTTCAAAATAGGGGCTGTTAAGACACAGAACAGCACTATTTCCAAATAAGCCATAATGGCATCCAAAAGCCACTATTTTGAAATAGGCACTATGCCTGCATCTACAGTACAGCACACTTTCAAAAGGCAATCTTCCAGAAGGCATCTTTCAAAATATCAGGTTTCAAAAGAGTGCACATATACCCAAAACAGATCAATCTTCTGATCTGCCCTTTATGAAGATCAAGGTGCACTTTCGAAAGGGGGCGTCTACACAGCAAAGGGTGCCCTTTTGAAAGAATGAGACAGGAAATGCCACAGATGTGTTCACAAATGTGGGCAGACAAATCCTTACAGGCCCCACAACCAGCTGCTCCCTTAAAGGGACCCTCCCAAATACCCCTGCCCTGCACACACCGAGGGCTGCTCTGCAAGACACAGCACTGCAGACCCTGTGCCCAGACGTAAGTCAGGATCCCACAGACCCCCCTGACATCCTCCTCAGCCCCCCAGTGGGGATGCCACTGACAACCAGGTCAGACTGCTGACCTCGATCATCCTTGCCATTCTCTACCTCCTCCTTTGGCCAACCCCTCCTGCCCCAGTCCTGCAGGCCCTTGCCATGGGGCACCATCTGCTTCCCATTCCCCATGCCATCCAGCGCTTATGGCAGTACCCCCCCAGCACCAAGTGGTGGGACCAGGTGGTGATGCTTGAGCGGGATGATGAGCGATGGCTCCAGAACCTCTGGATGAGGAAGGAGACATTCTTGGAGCTATGTCTCTGGCTCACCCCCACCCTTCACCACCAGGACACATGGATGCAGCCTATGATCCCCCGGAGAACCATATGACCCAGACAGTCACTGCTCAGTTGGCCACCAGTTTGGCGTGGGCAAGGCCACCATCAGGACCATCCTCCTGGAGGTAAGCAATGCTTGGGTCACATGCCCACCTGGGGAAGGAACAGGGACTCCTGGGCAAAGGGGACCATTAAGGACTGTGAGCAGGGGTCCTGGAGGGGAGAGGGGATGGGGCCGGGAAGGACAGGGTAGGGGTGTGGAGAGTGAAGGCCTGGGAAAGGGGGCTCTGGGGCACCCCAGCACACACTCAATGTGCATGCCCTCCAGTCCATGCAGGTTGTCTGGGCAATCAACACCATCCTCCTGCAGAGGGTCATCCAAGTTGAAGACCTCAATGCTGCCATCAAGGGATTTGTCAGCCTGGGCTTCCCCAACTGCTTCAGGGCCCTGGATGGGACCATTATCCCCATCTGGGTGGTGAGGTAGGCACTCAACAATGGCCAGGATGAGTGTATGGAGGGCCAGAGTGACCTCACCTCAGGCCTCCAGCTACCATCCCATGTTTGCCTCCTCCAGTTCCAGTACATCATTCTGCTCCCTGATAGCCACAATCTGCAAGGCAGCCTTCTCCTCCTCCTCCTCCTCCTCCTCCTCCTATGGCAGTAGCTGTGCAGACTCCAGGTGTGGGCCCCCGGGCAGTGAGGGTAGTGGTGCCTCAGCCTGCTTGGCACTCAATGTGGAGTTCCTCTGACCCTGGATGAGGCTCACCTGGCCCTCAGCTGCAGTGCTGTGGAGACAGAAGGGCAAGGAGGTAACCCATCAGCCCCATGACCTTCCCCAGAGTGCCTTGCCACCCACCCCTTGTGGCCAGTCCCCCATCTCTAATGGTCTGGAGGCCATGGGGTATCCAGGGCACCTGAGGTTCCCTGCATGGGTGGGCCATGTGGTGGGTGCAGTCTATCCCCACCCAAACCCTCCTCCCTGGGCTTGTGGGTCATGGTGCTCTCCACCAGAGGGGGTGCTGAGTTATGCAGACAGGCTGCTTGGTGGCCCAGGGGCTGCAGCCATCCAGGATGCATTGGGACGGGGCTGGCAGTTGTGTGGCTGGCCTGTTGAGTCTGAGTCACTGGTTACCTACCTGATGGTCCCTCAAGGACTTTGGGAGTGGCCCAGGTGGAGGTGCCTGGCTTGTGGATCTGGACGGTATGGCTTTCACCATATCAGAGCATCTCGCTACCTCCTCATCTGAGGACATCTATAGCTCCTGGTCCCAGGTCCTGGCCATGGCGCCAGACCAGTCATACAGCACCAGCTGGGGATCTGCCTCAGGCACCACCATGTACAGCATGGCCTCTGGCTTGATCGCATCCTTTGGCTCCATTAGCCAATTGAGGGCCTTGTACTGGGGGCAGCTGGTGGGTGCTGCCCCCAAATGGCTGGCCATGTCCTGGGCCTGGGTGTATGTCTGCCACAGCTCCTTGACCTTCAACCTAACCTTGTTGGGGTGGGACTGGCCCTGGGTATTGAGTCCCACTAACAGCCCGATGAAGGACACAGCATTCTGATGCTGGCCACTGGTATGGAGGAGCACCTTCTTGTCCACCCCACAGTGCAAGAAGGTCTTTAATCTCCCCCTTGCTACAGGAGGGGTCCCTCTTCTTCAGCCCTTGGCTGACTTCCTGGGATCCTTCTAGTGGGGGGCATGGGTGTCCTGCGCACTGGCCATGGGGCTGGTGGGGAACCTCACTGGACTCTGTTGTCACTGGGCGAGCATGCTGCTGGAGGCTCGTGGGGTACCTGTAGCCAGGACACTCTCAGCTTCCTGCCACAGCGTTTCTGGGTCCCTGAGTCTTTAAACACGGCCAGATGCGCCAACCATAGAGCCTCGCTTGAGCTGACAGGGGCATCTCAACACACCAGCTGGCTGCCACCATGGAGGACTGCTCTTTCAAAAGAGCAGCCTGTGAAGCATCTTCACATGCCTTCTTTCTAAAGAAGATTTTGAAAGAAGTGGCTCTTCCTGAAACAAGAATGGAAGAGCGATTTCAAACGGAGCACCAAGTTCTTTCAAAATTACTTTCAAAAGAAAAAGTTTTGTGTGTAGACACTCCATGGGATCTTTTGAAAGAGGATCTCCTTTTGAAAACTATTTTGAAGGAACATGCTAGCGTACACATGGCCTGTGTGGCTGGACATGCAATTTTGAAATAGCCTGGTGTTATTTAGACATGCATTCTTGTGTGTAGTTGTGTCATTTCAAAATAAACTATTTTGAAATAACTATTCAAAAATGAATTATTTTGAAATAATGCTGATATACAGATGAAGTCCCAGTGGGCCAGTATCAGGGCCATGACTAGTCTTCAGATGCCCAGACACCAGTCCATTAATCCACACCAGGCTCAGAAAGGCCAAGGAATAAATTGAGAGACACTGAACAACGGTATCCTTCTGTTAGGTACCCATTCCTGGTAAACAACTAGGCACATTAAAAGGACAGAATAAGAAAGCTCATAATAAATCTATTCTGTGACATGTTCTATACCAGTAATTATATCCTTTAATCTCTTATCTTTACTCATATAATTGCTATATTCCTTTCTTCTGTATGGCTGAAACATTTCACACTGTTTATTTTTAAAAATGTGTATTAACACCAATTCTGTTTATTTTAAATTTAAAATTTTAGTTACTATACGGTCTCAGTTTCCAGAGCTGTGAATCTGAACTTGTTTTACATTATGGCTCTGATATTGAGTCTTGAGGCCACTTGCTATCTCCTGGAATTGTTCATAACTTTGCAAGATTAGGCCCCGAATTCAAACACATTTTAAAAGAGAATATTGATGTTTTTAAAGTGGAAAAAAAGGGTGAGGGGTGTTATTTGGAAAACTGACCTTTAAAACAAAGTCAACTTGAAGAAAAAAGAGAAGACACTGAAAGCCACACATGAGATGGAAAATATGCAAGTGTGAATCCATTTTTTCCTAGACTTAAATACATTCACTCTGCTCAAGCAAAAAGGGTCCTGTGCCTGTGTAAGTGCTATTCTGTCAAGAAAAACAAGTCACGGTCACAATCTTTTTTTGTCAAAATTAGTGGTAAAATATAATAGAAATTCATCTATTTTAGGAGAAAGAAATACTAAAATGTTTTCTGGTTAGGGTGAAATAACCCAAGAGCAAAGATGCCTCTGAACTGGACAGAACATAGCTTTGCTCCATACCAACAAATCTTTCAGTCCACTGTTACATTTACTTTTGGCTCAGACACACCAAGAAATTGCAAGTATCGGAGGTGTAGCCATGTTAGACTGGATCTGTAACAGCAACGAAGGGTCCTGTGGCACCTTATAGACTAACAGAAAAGTTTTGAGCATGAGCTTTCGTGAGCACAGACTCACTTCATCAAAAATTGCAGTTTGCATTGTCTAAATATTGATTAAAAAACTCTTAATTTTCTTCATGTTGCCAGTTTGCAGAGCTCATTTTTGTGACCTTTTATTTACCAGTGTTGTTATATAACATTAAGTCAGAGTCTAGCTGTCAAGACAATCTCATTATAGATTTTTTTAATCTGTTTATTTTGGGATTGAATGCTCATCAAACTCTTAGCCAGAGAAAAACCTTTAAAACTGTGATTCTTGTACAAGCCACATTTGGGGAAATGGAATTAGATTAAGGATTATTTTTTTAGAAACAGGAGAATGAAATGTTCCCTCTTTTCCTCAAGCACCCGTAAAAAGGCATGTACATATGGGATGATTTCATATGCAAACACCAGATTTGTATGCACAGATGCAAATTCATGTGTGGTCTGCACGGGATCCAGATGCAAGAGAGCTTTCTGCCTTTCAAAATTGGCACTATAAATTCATGGCTTGATTATAAGACTCATTGGCCTGGGGTGTAACATCTTTTTTCCAAAAAGAGATCTTATGGAAATCTGTGCTACTCAGCAAGAGAAATAGTAGTAACACAACTGGGGTCTTCTCAATAAGAAGTGTACTCATTTGACCAGTGATTGATAGTTTGTATTGGACACTCTTTCACTTTTATCAATTTGAATCAATACATCCCTTTTCATCCCCTCATACATGAGGAAGTTTCAGATGGGATATAGAAGCGTTTTTACATTTGGAAACAAGTAGTTCTCTTTGGGCAGATGGAGGTTTTCCTCCACTTTTTGTAAGTGACACTATGTTATGCTACCCCACGTAGACTGAGCTATCAAATATGTATTATGTATATTGTTTACTTGAGAATTTCCAGTTGTCACTCTGAGGATTTATAGGTTCTTGCCCCAAGATGGGACCTAATATAATTAAAATTACTGCAACTTTCTCACTGTAGGAAGCTTTCTGTATTTGTAATAGATGATGAATACATTTAGAAGCATCACAAACATCTAACCCAGCAAGGTAGAGATACTACAAAGTGTACTTCTGATCATCTATATAATGTTAGCCTTTATCTTCCTCATCACCATCAACTTCCTCATTGCCATCAGGCAATCTCATCCTTGCACTATCCTCCTGTACTCAGTAATATGTTGTACCAGTGTTTTCTTTCATTCTGGTACTTGCAGCCAGATCCTGGTGGGGGTGGGGGTGGGGCAGGGAGCTGGCTCAGCACCAGCTCCTCTTTTTTCACTAGAAAAGTACTGTATTACACAGACAACACTGTGTGCATTCTGTAGGGGTTTCCCCACCTTCCTCATTTGTGTTTCTTCACCCTACCGATATTGGGATACCCTTTTATTATAAATTAGTGTATTAATGATCTCAGTTTATCCATCTGTCACATCAGTTCATCGCCACAGCACTCTAATGATCAGATACCTACAGATATTCCTACTGTAAATTATGCAAAAGCAGATGTTAGCTCATGTGGTTGGCTGGTGTGGTTATGGACAAACTTCTCCCTCAAACATCGTATTCCCAGTTGCCCAAAACCATTGGGCTATTTATGTGTGCCAAAGTTCTGAGGTCTCAAATGTTAATCTTGTAAAGCATAAGGGCCTTGCATTACTGCTAGATAAATGCTAAAGCCAGCTGTCTGGGCTACAACCAGGAGCCTCAAAGGAGACTCAGAGCAGAGCATAATTCTCTCCCAGCTCCTGTTTAGTGTTAGGATGGTAATAATTTTCATCTGGTCCATATCAATGACAAGTCAACATCCCTTCCCATTCTCCATGCTGTCTCAGCTGTATGATCGGGCATGTTCCAGGTGGTAGGAGCAGAGACTTACCTGCACCCACTCTCATGAACAGGAGAAGTAGAGTCCACACAGTGTCTACTTACTTCTACGTTCCAGGACCCAAGGTGGAGGTACCCGGGCAGTTGCCTAAGCCACATAAAAATCAAGCTCTTTCCAAATTATTCTGTTCTCCGGGAAGTAGCGATGATTAGAAATTTTTGGTTTGCAATATTTATTTCCCCCTTTCACCGTATGTCATCTAGATAGCTTTTTTCTTTTGATCTTTGCGCATTCCTTTTGTTTATTTGCCAGTATTCAAATAACTAACTGTTACATCATCATGCCAAGTGAGCCTTAAATGCTGCTATACACATGATCAACTGTCCTCTTGCTCAGCTAAAAACAGTTTATGCTACTAAACAAAAATAGAAAGTTATGCTCTAACAGTTTCAAGGAAGCAAAGACATGGGGCATTAGAGAGTGGGATGGACAAGGATTGAACCTAGCAGCTGAATGAGTTGAATAAATGATAACAAGCTTCAGTGATAGCAAAACTAAGCAATAGGCTTCACTATTAAAGAAAAAAAAATGAAATGCCTCTAAACATTGTATGTGAGCAATACACAAATACACCAAACAAATTATCCATGAGTGTAACAAATATGAAATTAGCATTAGTATCTCCAGAGTTTACAAGCAACATCATTAAAACACAGATAAATTATTTCACTTCTGCATACAAACAAGCAGCATTAAACCACCCCTTTCTTAATTTGGAAAGTTACATTTTATTTATAAAAGCTGTGTGGATTAAATAAAGATAGAATCCATATCCATAGAAGTCTGAAGACTACTCTGCATATTGAATTTCAAATGAGAAAGAAATTAGTATGTGAAATGGTGAGAACAAAATCAAAAGTTACCTTTGTAAAGGAGAAATCAGTATCTTTTCTGCAAGAATGCTGAGATTACACTTGGATGGCATTTATCCTGTGAGATGGTGATAAACTGTTAATTTGTTCTTCTTTGTTGGTTAGGAGTTTCTTTAGCAGTAGAGGCTGCTGATGCTGACCATTTTAGACTATGAACGGTTTTCAATTAAATGGCTCCAAAATAGAGGGCAAAAGCTGCAGGGGAATATTAAAAATTACTTTCATTTGGGAGAATGGATTCCCAAAGACTTTGTAATAGGAGAGAGACTTTTACAGCATCAGTAAGTCATCAGTGCAAATCCAGCCATGGTCATTAGTAACCAGAAAAGCAATCTTCTGATGATTGCTTTGTGGGCTGTTAAATGATCTGGTAGTGTTGGTCTTAAAAAGGAAATCCCCACATCCTCATCACCACTGACAAGCCAGAGACTGAGTGGGCGTGAAGACAGCCTATCCCCTCACAAACAATCCCTCCACTTCAAGGATGAAAACCACTAGTTGTGAGCAGTGCAGGAAAGCAAAACTGCTGTGCTTGAATTGTATCTGTTCTTATGATGCATTGCTTTGTGGATCTGACAATCCAACATTTTTAATCAAGCAATAACCAGCTCAAACATCTCATAAGGGAAAAAAGTCCACCTTTAAAATACTGCCTCTCTAAAGTTGTGTCTACACGAGCATTCCTCTTTCGAAAGAGGCATGCAAATGAGGAAAATTGAAAATGCAAATGAGGTACATATTTACATATCTGGCACTTAATTTGCATATTCTTCTTTCATAACAGCTTCTTTCAAAAGAAGAAAAGCAGTGTAGAAGTGGTGCTTTCAAAAGTAATCCCCATCTTCAAAAGGACTCTTCCTTCCTAATTTTTTATGTAAATCTGAGCCTAATTTGCAATTTTATTTCCCTCATTTGCATGCCTTTTTCAAAAGAAGAATGCTAGTGTAGATGTAGCCTAGGATTGCCAAAGAAACATTGTTTAAAAAACATGACTGAAGTATAAAAAAGACTAGGCTGTTTAGATAACATTATTGCAGTTATACAGGTTTAAGATGAAAATCACTGAAGTTAAAGATGGTCTAAAGAGGCTCAGCTTTGGTTTACATGGTATGGTTTTCTGAATCACCAGACTTCAAAGAAATTAAGATAAACGGTTCCAATTCTGACACTTCTTTAATTAAATTCAACTGTTCAGGAAAAAGAAGGCATTTGAGATTTAGCTTTTAACTGAGAGTATTAACTTTATCAGTTGAGATTCATAGGAAAAAATCCCATAGAAAGAGTCATGGATATTACATAAATAAAACAGAGTGATTGACACTGGAAAATGCAAACACTGTGCTTGGTCACTCTCTAGCCTGTTGGCTACAGCATCTCACTGTGATCCTGATGAAATATTTTTTCATTATATTCCTTTTCAACTGACATGAAATCTTGTTTGTAAATCCTTTCCAACTTGCCCTTGTGAATCTGACTGAGAAGATGTAGGAATAAATAATATCTCTAAGTATAACTATGCTTCTGAGACATTAAAAGGCAGCAGAATAAGATCTGTGAGAACATTAAATACTTTTCTCCAGCCACTAGGACTTTAGAAACTACACTACTACTCTCTTGAGAAACAAGATACTTATTGTATTGCCAGCCCAGATTTCATGCTAACAAGTTTTGTCTCCTCAAAGGACAATGGTGAACTTTTTCAAAGTCACAAAGGGGAGTAAAATGCCTAATTCTCAATTACTTTCAATGGGAACTGGGCATTTAACTGCCTTTTGTACCTTTGGAAATCTTCCAATGTATTATCACATAGAAACTATTTTATAGTACGTTATCTCTGTGTAAGCTACAGGGCAGAGGTATTTTGGTTCTAGCTTTCAGGTGCTTTGTCCTCATTTAAAAGATATGTTTCCATGATGGTTTGAAATCCCTATACTAGTCCAGACAATCGACAATCAAATTTTATTGTTATATGTTTATATTTATGATTGGTTTTAACTAATTGCAGCATCTCTCCAACTATCTGTATAAGGCCACAAGTCGATAATGGTACAGATGGTTCACAGATGCAGGAACATGACCAAGACAAATCACAGACAAGCTAAGATAAATCACGCCATGTCTGAATTTCAAGATGTTTCAGGGGTCATACATATAGGTACAGGATGAAGTGAATTTTGTGTTACTGTGAGAATCCAAAAAAACAAAAACAAAAACAAAAAGGAAACAAATGTCTTATTCTTCACCACAATAAAGAGTGTATTTGGGTTGCTGCAGAACAGACTGAAAATAATACCAGAAAAAAGGATCTAAAATTGCTACAGGCAGACTGGTTACCTCTTGCTGGTCAGAAGTGACCATCTGGTGAATAAACAAAGACCATCTGAGAATATTGCAATAAATTGGTGAGAGTGCAAGAGTGAGTACTAGGGGAGATATGCAGCCTACTTTTTAAAATGTAGAGCTTTTAAACCTTCCAGACCCCTTTGGCTGCTTAAGTGCTCCATCTATTTCTCATTCCAACTTGGCCAGTGTGGGGGAGACTCTCTGTAAACCACAAGAGAAACTTCTAATTTAGTTTGACTAATTGGAGGAGATGATAGATACTACAGGACTGCTAACCAATATTATATCACAAAAAAATGTATCTGTAAGTCTTCCAGACCACTAGGGGGGCATAATGACAATACTCTCGCTACATCTTTCTGTTGACAATAAAATGGAGGATTTAAAGGGAGGAAGGATCAACTGATTATAAATAAAAATAAAGTTGTCAGGTTCATAGGAATCAATATATACCAAAAAGCAATTGTTTGTATTGCAGTGACCTCCTGAATAACTCGTTAAGACCATGTACAGATGGTCAGAATTCATTTATTTAACTCAAGAATTATGCTTGGAAGCCCATGGGCAACAGTGATATCACAAGCAAGGGAAAGAAGTATAAAATGCAAATCATTCAAGAGTTGGTCAAAGTTGCCTATATCCACTGGGAGGTAACAGCTTTTTTCACACAGGTCAGCTACACACACGAGATATTATATTTTCCCAGCTGCATGTGTCATGGGAATATAAGAGCATAAATGAAAGTTCACCTGGTTCTTAAACAACTGAAACCGTGCACAAAAATAGATTGATGCACCTGGTAGTGCCCCTTAGACACTTGACTCTGGATGCAAAGTCCATATTTGAAAAATGAAGAAAAGATGTACTCTACATTCTTGATGGTTGCTGTCAAGCATCTTTGACAGCACTCCCCTGTTTCATCACTATTCACACAACTCTAAATAACCCTTACAACTTAAACTATCCAGAGGAGATGGAATAGGGGAGAAAAGTCTGGCAAGTAGTTCATGCTCAGGATCCACAGACCAGGACAAAGAAAAATAAAGCCAGTTGCACAGACACTCTTTTCCTGAACAGTGAAAGTTACAAACACACTTCATAATTTTTTTCAGTAATTAGCATTTTAGTCCAGCAAATCACTTAAGTATATGCTTATCTTTAAGTACACAAACAAGCTAAGGAGATGTTCTGGGATCAAAATTGTGCATCTTTAGCCCTGCAGAAAAAAACCAAGCATCTCTTTGGTTGCAGGTAAATGCATCTTAGACAGTTATTAAATGAGTGATTCTAAGAAAATGAAAGTAGAGCAAAGGGCCCAGCTATGCAATCATTCACCCATGTGTGTAGTTCCATTGAAATGTGTGGGTCCAGGTACTCATCTGCAAAAGTCTTTCTCATCTGAACTTATTCTAAATTTGACCCAGTGCAATAATAGTTGTTAGCCAAACTGGCCACCACAGCCCATGTGGGGAAACTCTCCTTTAATTGGATAAATAGAAATAGGACCAAATTTGATGGCAATCAATATATTGAAGGTGATAAGCTGAATTCATCATCTAAATATGTTGCAATGGCTTCCACATCTCGGTATGAGTCTTGAGCCCCACGGTATTATCCTGCAGTTTAGGAATAATATTGGGGTTTGATTGTTTTTGCCAACTTAATTATAATGCAATTTTTTACTCAGTTCCCCCCTCTTTAATTTTCCTGTTAGTCTGTTATTTTTTCTTAATTTTTTTAAAACAATATGAACTAGTTTACCTGCCTTAAAAATCTGTTCGGTCTCCTCAAGTTCCAGGAAACCTCTGAATTTGAATTGTATCAACATTCAGATATTCATATCCTGCAGATCTCAGAAATATTGCACTGCACAAAAGTCATTTGCATTCCAACAGTTCACAGCTTGGTTTAGGAGGAAATGTAGTTGGAAATCATTTTAAACAAGCTGGATTTTAATACCCCTTCCTAATCAACAGACTTTCCACACCCTGTATCAAACTGAATACCGATATGTAGCAAAAAAGGTGAAAACAAGATACCGGTTAATGATGAAAATCACATTTTGTTGGCTTTTAAATACTCTTTTGCATTATGAAATGTATGATACACTTGAGTTGGAAAGAAAGAAAACAACATTAATATTTCTATCCCTGTCATATCTTCAGGATGATTTGGAACCAGAAGGATGCCTCTGGCAGTTCACCTGACTGCCGTTTTCCTTTTATCAGCTCCAGCGTATTTCACAAAAGGTACGCAGACCTGTGGTGGCAAGGAATCAACAGAATCCAACTCCAAGTCCACATGAGCACAGATGATGTGTGTGAGCAAAAAGTCTCACTGGCGGGGGGTGCAGGTAAAGACTTGCTAGCTATTTACTTTTTCAGAATTAAAAGTAAAGAATTATCTTTATATATATATATATATATATATATATATAAAGCACCAGATTGTGCCACTGAGACACCAGCTCACTGGGGGAGGTGTTTAGCTGCACTTGGCCTGTGGGAGCTTTGAGAACATATTGTGCCTTCCTTATCTCTTGAAGAGCTGTCAGGCTTACTCAGGGAGTCTATTCACTCCACAGCCCCTTAGGCACTCCAGAAAGCTCCTCACTGTATGTCAGCCTAGCTCTGCTGCCCATTGTGGAGCAAGGAAAGCGCAAAGGACCCTCTATTATGACCATAGTGCATAGAGGCATAGTGCAACAAACCATTATGACCATACTGCAATGAGGGGTTCCAGGGGTGCTTCAGCACCCCCTGGCTTGAAGTGGTTTCCATTACATACAGGGTCTAAATTTTGGTTAGTGGTTCTCAGCATGCGCACTGGAAAAGTTGTTCCAGCCCCTTGATTGTACCTGTCAGCTGCACAAGTTGTACAAAGTTATCTGTTGCTTTTCCTTCCCTTGCATATTCACAGGAGCCAGGCGCAGCCCTGGGTTCTGTATTTTTCAACCCTGTATCATTAGTTTGTTTGTTTCTTTGTTTCATCTTTTGTTTTTAAGAAACCACTCGTGGAAATAAACCAAGCAGATTATTAGTACAATAAGGAAGTTCTTACCTCTGAGTCACTGGATGGACTCTATTATATGCTGGTTATGTACCCTTTGCTGGGTTATTAGTTTCCTTGGTGAAGGTAGTTTCACCAGGGTAGAAATAGTAGACAGCAAATTGGAGGGCAGCAAATCCAGTGCAGCAAAAGCAGGCTGTACGAGTCAGGTTGCTACAGGGAGGCCGGTAATGATAGGCAAGTCAGACTGTGGGACGCTTTTTTCAAGAGAGATGAAATAAGGTTTTGCTTTAGGGCAGTGTGAAAGGGGTCAGATGGAAATAAGGGCTAATTTGTTATTTGTTATTGTTGTTATTATTGTAATAGTTGCATGTAATAGCCAGGTGAAGAAAATAAGAAGAACCAGTTTCAGGTGACACAAGTGTAAGCAAATACAATTTTGCTTCAAGCCTCCAGTTAAAGCCCTTTACTCACTGTGCTTGTAGGGGAAAAAAAGGAGTGGGGGCAAAAATCAAGCAAAAGAGTCTGGCTTATCTATTCGATGCTTCCCATCTCAGCAAGTAACACAATCAGAATCATTTGTGGTTGAAAATGCCTCTGTGAATAAATTAAACAAAACAAAACAAAAAAGCCAGCAGAGCTATTACCAGAAGTAGTGAAAGAGAAGGTACTTACCACAAAGTGAAGAGCCAAGAATGCACTGAGTTAACAGTAACTACATCTACTACCAACAGGCTGCTAGCTAAAAGAAAAGACAATACTGATATGTTTGGTGGTAAGCAAAATGATTCCTCTTGCCAATAATGAGGTAAATATTTTATTATTTGTATCACAGTAGCTCCTGAAGACCCAATCAAGCTGAGAACAAACATGGTACAAGGAAGTCCCAGACAACATATAGACAAAATGTGAGAGGTGGTCATAAGACAGAGGAATTAGAGGAGGGTGACAGTAATAGTGTAATATGATTGTGTAAGTTATGTGTACAGCACGTAGCCAATGTGCTGTATTTTTAAATGGTATACACAATTGATATTATCAATAATCCCTTTTGGTCACATACCAATTGTACATTATTGAGGTGTAGGCCAATGTGCTTACCTCTCTAAATATCAGTTGGTGATCCATGGTAAGTTGCTATGACAGGAACCAAAAGGAACTCACGTACAGCAAAACAAAGCTCAGTGGAACCAAGTCCTCCTTTTGCTGTTTCAGAGGCAGGTGCAAAGGTGGATTGCTGCTCTTCTTCTGTGTCTCTCCACAGAAACTCTGCTCCCTATAGCTGTGTCTACACGTGCACGCTACTTCGAAGTAGCGGCACTAACTTCGAAATAGCGCCCGTCGCGGCTACACGCGTCAGGCGCTATTTCAAAGTTAACTTGGACGTTAGGCGGTGAGACGTCGAAGTTGCTAACCTCATGAGGGGATCGGAATAGCGCCCTACTTCGACGTTCAACGTCGAAGTAGGGCCTGTGTAGACGATCCGCGTCCCGCAACGTCGAAATTGTGGGGTCCTCCATGGCAGCCATCAGCTGGGGGGGTTGAGAGACGCTGTCTCTCCAGCCCGTGTGGGGCTCTATGGTCACCGTGTGCAGCAGGCCTTAGCCCAGGGCTTCTGGCTGCTGCTGCTGCAGCGGGGGATTCATGCTGCATGCACAGGGTCTGCAACTCGTTGTCGGCTCTGTGTATCTTGTGCTGTTTAGTGCAAGTGTGTCTGGGAGGGGCCCTTTAAGGGAGCGGCTGGCTGTTGATTCCGCCCTGTGACCCTGTCTGCAGCTGTGCCTGGCACCCTTATTTCGATGTGTGCTACTGTGGCGTGTAGACGTTCCCTCGCTGCGCCTATTTCGATGTGGTGCTGCACAACGTCGATGTTGAACATCGACGTTGGCAGCCCTGGAGGACGTGTAGACGTTATTCATCGAAATAGCCTATTTCGATGTGGCGACATCGAAATAGGCTACTTCGATGTAGGCTTCACGTGTAGACGTAGCCTATGTGTGCACAGCTATTCAATCACTGGACACTGGGATGCCTACAGGTAGCTCCAAATGGGAATCTCTTTCAACTTGGTTCACCGAAGGATCAGTTATTACCTTAAAAAGATTCTAGTATAGGAGTAGTCTGACATTTTCATTGAACCAAAAAAAAAAAAAAGCCATATAGGGGCCCCTTTTGTCGAAAGAGCAGATCAAAAGATCGATCCACTTTTATGTGTAGACACGATCTGTCAACAGAAGTTTTGTCGGAACATCTCTTCCAACAGTAACTTCTGTAGACAGATAGTATCTATCTGGTGTAGATGTATCTAGAGACCTTTTGAAAGAAGCCCTTCTGGAAGATCTCTTCCAAAAGAACTTCTTGTGAAAGACAGCAACCACACACAAAAAAGTGGATCAAAAGTGTGATCTGCTCTTTCAAAAGAAAGCATCCACACAGCCCCTGCTATTTCAAAGGAACAGGCCAGAGATCAAAAAAATCAAGCCACCTGAGGTCTGCTCTTTCCAAAAAAAAAGGGCCTATGGAGCATCAACACGTTTTCTTTCCAAAGAAGCTTTCAAAATGGGGTGCTCTTGCTGAAACGGGAGTGGAAGAGTAATTTTGAAAGGAGTGTCATATTCTTTCCATTTACCTTTGAAAAAGTGCTTTTTGTCTATAGACACTCAAAGGGATCTTTCGAAAGAGCTCCCTTCTTTCAAAAAATCTTTCGAAAGAATTTGCTAGTGTAGATGCTTGTCCCAGTGTCTTTTTCTAAAGCTTTACTGTATAGAAATTAATACTTATCTGCTTCATTTCAGAAATTCATTTTTCCTCCTTTTATTTTTTTTCATTTCAACTTCTTCAGTTTTAGTCATGATGGTTCCATCCCATTTTCTTTTCTGTTCCTGTTGGAAAATGGGAACTCTATCTTCCTTTCCTTCCCCCTCAAGATGGTAGCTGGCAGAATTATTCCTAAATCTTAGCAATGGAAAAAAAAAAACTTGTTGAAATCCCTTCTCTGGTTTTACATTTTTTCTTTTTTTTATATATCCTGGGCCTCAGAAGAACCAAAATATGGCTGTACAGGAGTGTACAGATTAAAGATGTGACTAGGAAAACAATAGGAAACTAGGAAAACAATAGTATGGTAGTTGAACCATACTGGTACTCAGCTTTTATGATGGATGGAATGCAACTGCTTTGACACTGATGCTCTACAGCAGGGGCCAGCAACATCTGGCACAGATGCCAAGAGTGGCATGAGTGTTCACTTTCATCAGCACATGAGGTGGAAGCTTAGCCCCACCCCTCCCCCCCCATGCAGCCAGGAGCTTGCTCAAAGCCACACCGCGTGTGGATTAACAAAAGACGAGCTAATGCTGCCAACGACCACTTAAATGGTAAAGCTCTGCATCTGTATTTATTTATTCATGATGTTGTTGTAAGTAGGACTATTAGTGGCTTTAAAAACCATCACCTGAACTCAAGACTATAAATAGAGGTCAAAAGGTCAAATTAAGCACTCTGCCTCAGGAAAGGTTGCTGACCCCTGCCCTACAGTGATGCACTGTGTTAATCAATAAATAAAATAATTACCCTTGGCCACTGAAATCTAAGAAAGAAAATAAAGAGCTATTTCTGCATCTTCCTGAATGGTGTAGAGGATTATATGCACCATGCAAGAATGAACACCAGACACTTCACGGCTATAATCATATGAATTGGACTGGAGCTTAATATAACGCCAATTTATTTTGACTTATTTTGCAGGGAAAAAGCCATAGCCAGTTAATTGTGGCCAAATTCACTGCCCTAGATCATCCTAATTAGTGTCATTTTCATGAGATTATGCCTCTGGACTGGGACTTGTTCACACAGGACTCAGCGAGTTTTCACCCATCAGTTGTGATTTCCCACAATAATAAATCAGATAACAATCATCATTCAACAGTTATCCATGTTCCGCAAAAGCTCTCTACCTAGTCTGTCTCTGGGATACCAAGTAATCCCTTCTGAGATAGCAACTGTAACCAACCCTCTAAGGGGGATTTTATGCTGCCCCTTCCTTCTTTTCAGAAGTTCCATTGATTGAAAAATGAGTCTTGCTGTCTTCAGACCTGAACATCCTGGGTGCCTGGAGTTTACTACAATATTAAACTGAATGCTGCATCAGTAGGTAAAATTTCTGTCTTATCTTGGATCCTTTCCAAAATGTTTCCAAAAATCTAATTTAGGATATTTTATTGTATTGAAACACTGAAAATGTACAAACTGAATCTTTCATTAGTGTGGAATCTGGGATCAATTCACGACAGATGAAGACACTCACATTTGAGTACTTGAAAGGAAATTTCCACTGACTCTGATATTTCAAGATAGATTCTCAAAACAATGCAGAGTTTCACTAGGGAAGGCAAGAGAAATAGTCTGCAAGTGTGCAAACACCATTGCCCATTGCATTGATAACATGGTCTCACTCTTTCTCTCAACTTCCCCATTTGTTTGTATCAATCTGTCTCTGGACTTCCACTTAGACTGTAACACCCTGGTTACAGCAGGGGTCAGCAACCTCTGGCAAAGGTGCCAAAGTGGCACGTTAGCTGATTTTCATCGGCACATGAGGCAGGAGCTCAGCCTCTTGTGGCAGGATCATCTTTCAGCTCTCTGTTTGTACAGAGCCTAGCACAATGAGGCCCAGCTCTCACAGATATTATAATAATGTTAATAAAGTCTTATGTATAAATTACTTTATATATTATTTAAATCAAAAGCGTTGGGGATTGTTTATTTAAAGAAACTTATTCTATTTCCACATATTGATTTTTTTGTCTGATCAAGGGCATTATTATTTATAATTTGATTTTATATAGCCGTGTCTACACGTGCACGCTACTTCGAAGTAGCGGCACTAACTTCGAAATAGCGCCCGTCACGGCTACACGCACCGGGCGCTATTTCGAAGTTAACTTCGACAATAGGCGGCGAGATGTCGAAGTCGCTAACCCCATGAGTAGATAGGAATAGTGCCCTACTTCGACATTCAACATTGAAGTAGGGACCGTGTAGTCGTTGCGCGTCCCCAACTTCGAAATAGCGGGGTCCGCCATGGTGACCATCAGCTGAGGGGTTGAGAGACACTCTCTCTCCAGCCCCTGCGGGGCTCTATGGTCACCATGGGCAGCAGGCCTTAGCCCAGGGCTTCTGGCATGCTGCAGGCACAGGGTCTGCAACCAGTTGTCAGCTCTGTGTATTTTGTGTTGTTTAGTGCAACTGTGTCTGGGAGGGGCCCTTTAAGGGAGGGGCTTGCTGTTGAGTCCGCCCTGTGATGCTGTCTGCAGCTGTGCCTGGCACCCTTATTTCGATGTGTGCTACTTTGGCATGTAGACATTCCCTCGCAGCGCCTATTTCGATGTGGTGCCGCGCAACGTCGAAGTTGAACATCGACGTTGGCAGCCCTGGAGGACGTGTAGACGTTATTCATCGAAATAGCCTATTTCGATGTAGGCTTCACTTGTAGACGTAGCCTATATGATATTGTAGCAGGGTGGTCATCCTCCTCTAGGAGGATACAGAGTTAAATCCAGCCCTTGGAGAAAGCTGAGACTATGGAGCCAGCAGCTGAGGCAATTAGCTGCCAATTAGGGACCATCTGGGACTGTATAAATAGGAGCTGTGGGAGAAGAGGCCAGGAATCTTGTTCCAACTGTGGAGCAGGAGGGACCTGGCTGCTAGAGAAGCTATGGAGGTTTCCTGAAACACAGTAGTGCTGGGGAGAGGCAGGAAGAGCTGATCCTACTTCCAGGCTGCAGGGCCATACACATGGCTTGAGGGTACTTGAGCTGCAAGGAGGTATCCAAGCCAGCAGAAGGTGGCAAGTCCAAAACCCCTTGCCAGTGATGAGTGGACATTTCATACTGCAGTTTACCACTGAGGTCAAGGGGTTAGATGATAACTGGCAGTGAATCACTGAGGCAAGGTAGATTTTGGGGTTAGGGGCTCCTTAGGAGGGGGGACCCCAGAGAGAGGGGTACTGCAGCAGGCCAGTAACATGAGGGAAGGGCACTGTTCTTTGGAAAGGACACAGGTAAATTGGTGGAGAACAGAAGTCAGGTAACACTGGGCAAGACACTGGTCAGAAGCAGGCACCCAAAGGCTGAAGAGCTAATCCCTTAGAGAGCGGCAGGTGGCAACACAGCATCGTGTTATGCCCAGATACAGACACATACATCAAATACATCCTTTATCTCTCTCCAAAGAAAGTTATGAACCAACAATACTTGCATAGAAAGAGGTGACAAGTTGTGAGTGGATATAAATAATAAAGTTCTTCAGAATAATTGTCTCAATGACTACTAATATTAAGATCTAGCATTTGTTCTTCAATAAGATGTCCCCAGGTGTAGGATTCAGAGTTAGGCAAGTACGGGTTTCATATTCCAAGGATCAACGGGAAAAAATAGAGAAGAATATTCATTAGATAGTTTGATAATTTTAACAGCTAAAACAGAGGTTAAAATAAATAAAAAATTGTGTGATTTATAAGCCTCTCCCTCTTAAACTCATTGTGCGTGAATCATTTTGTTCCCTTTCTTTCACTGAGATTATAATGGCTCTATACTTTGCAAGAATGTGAGACTAATAATAGCATCCATCCTTATAAACATACTATTAAGGCAGACGATGTCAGCAGGAAGAGAAACAACAATATACGTAAATCAGCCAGACCTAGCAGACTGAGGAGAATGTAAAGGAATTTGATGCGAGCTCTGCACATCAACTACTCCAGAAGCCTCAACAAGCAAAACAGCATCAGCCTCTGAAATGGTGCAAACAGCATTGAAAGGAGCAACAGCGAAAATGATGATAAGTGAGAGACAAGGTGCCGCAGAGGTTCCATCAACAGGAAACCAACATCAAAGAGTAACAAAGGACATCAAGCCACAGGAATGCACTGGATCGTTGTATCTTGATCATGACAGCTGGAGAACTTGACAGTGTTGGAAAATTGAGATTTTCCCCGAAAACAAGAATATCAAAGTATCCTGACAAGATCTAGTTCTGGGTCAAGTACCTCTATAGTTCTAATCAAATTTACCGAGTATGAAGTCTGCCCTATGAAAAGTAAGTGAAAATATAGCTATTTATGTGTAATATTATAACGGGAGAGGGGAATAAATGATATGGGAAAGGGTAACAGGAAAGAATATAGAAAGGATAGACTAAGGAGTGAGGTTTAAGAAGAAAAAGAAAGAAGAACTGAAGCAGGTGATTTAGTATTATCACTCACAGCATCCAAATGAAACAGAATTGCTTCAATAACGAAACAGGAGGCTAAAACCTGAAAACTGCTGGGTGGTAAGCTACAAGTGCATACTCTGAGATAGCAAGTGAAGCAAGATATGTTTGCAGATCAAATGTCATTAACACTGAAGTTAACAGTGAAAAGTGAAAGGGTTGCTTCTCATAAATCCAAGAAATTGAACATATCAGGAAGCTGGATCAGAAGGGGATAACTGATGGCACCATATTTAGCAGATGTAAAAGCAGACAGTTGTTCAGCATCACAGGAAGAAGATTCCTTTCAAGTGTGCTTCCAAAAGAGCTACAGTTGACTATCAGGGTTGCCTCTTAATCAGGACCTTGTTCAGGAGAAATAAAAAGCTCCAGCTTAACAATATGCAAAGACTAAAACATATACACAGGGAAGACAAACACTTGAATGTAATGAAAAACCTATTTAATGAAATAAAGACACAAGAGAGACCAGTGATGAGTGGGTGAGACCACTGTGGCTATAAATAGAAGAATGCATATTTATAGATGTGTATAATAATATCAAAGGAAGGATATTACTTGTTTAATTAATATGTGAGTAATCAACCAACTTCTGAGGAAGTGCAAGAAAATTTACTGCATGAAGATGAACACATATTTGTTTCAAAGATGTTAAGAAAAGTTTGGAATGGACTAAAAAAATAAAAAAACAAAACAGCATTTGAGAAGAAATGTAAAATCAGCTCTAATTCACAGCCAGCTATGAAGACTAACACAAATGCCAGGAGCACAGAGATACAATAGACCAGATTAGGGATAATGTCAGGATGAGCAAACAGCAAAGAATGTCCAAATGTGTACCACAGGTGAATGCCAGGACAGAGGCATTCCTGATGCAACAGGAAATACACGTCAAATGCTCAGATCAAGTCATTTCACTCAAGAGCTCACCAGCATTACAATGAAAGTAATGTACCCTGTGGAAAGGTTACAGACTGACCAATATCCAGATCTCTTTCTGGCCAGTACAGTACAGGTAATACATGGGAATGTGCTTATGGCATAATACTGATGGGAACAGTAAAGCTGTTTCTGCAGTTCAAAACAGACCCACGTGCACCATTCAATTGCATTCCAGAGAGAAAATAGAGAGGAATGTTGGCAGGAGCCATCACACTGCTGTCCAAGGGTCAGATGAGGTTGGTTGGATACAGAGGGTACACACTGAGTGTGGTGGGAAAAGGTATAATATAAGTGCCATCACTGAGAAGAAACAAAATCTGGAATTCTATGACTCTGATATACTTGCAAAGTCCACAAAGAAAATAAATTCTGCAAAATGCATAGAAACTGTCTGACATCATAATTATATTGGAGAAGGCAAACTCTCGCCAGAGAGTTGTACAAAAGCAAATTTTGCATATGTTTGGTGGCACAAGATGCCAGTCTGACCACTGCTGAATAGAACTTCAATGAATGCTCAGCCTGCTAAGCAGCTAAGCAGAGAAAGACTCCCACACACTGTACAGATCAGGATAACAGTAAAAGACTGAACAGCTCCCAGAAAGGATCATCAAAATGATAGCTGTAGAGAAGAAAAATACAGAAAACAATATGAATTGGCATAGATCCAAGGGACCTTAACAAGGTAATAATGTAAGAATACTACTGCCTGCAGACACAGACTATCACACAGAAATTATTGTCTGTGGCTAGATGCACAAAGGAGATACCAGCAAATGATGCTGGACACAAGAAGGTACAACTTGGCAAATTCCAATTTGTCATTTGGCATATGGTGATCTTGCAAATGCCCTTCGGGATTTCATCTGCACAAGAGTTTTTTCCAGAAGAAGGCACATGAGGTGCTGAAAGGACTGAATAGAGTGGATGTCATAATGACGATACTCCAATGTATAGAGACACAAGAGAGCAATACAGAAAAAATTGACATAATTGCTTGAAAAGACACTGTGACTGTTATGTGAGGTTGAATCCACAAAAACGCAGGTAAAAGTAGAACATGTCAAGTACTTTGGATAAATTTTGGAAAATAGGGGAGGGGATAGCAAGCCAGATCCAAAGAAAGTAAAAACCATAAAACAGTTCAGAGCTCCCACTATACATGAAGAGCTAGGAGACATATTAAGAACGAAAAATGCTCTAGCCATATTCTTTCCACACTTTGTGCATATCACAACACCATTATGTAATTTAAGGTTGAACCTCTATAATCTAGCACCCTGAGGACCTGACCCACAGTGAACAAGAGAATTTGCCAAACCACTGGACATCAATATTGTCTAGCAGCATTGCCCACACTTCCACTACTAACTAGGCTGTTAGAAGACATTTAGGGGAAAATTAGAGTTAAATAACAGGAGAGAACACTGACAGCCAGGACTGGTGGCTGTAAACAAACTTTATGGCACCATGGGAAAGTGGTTGTCTGGCTGACGAAAATCATGCCAGACCACAAATGTTGCTGGATGAGAGAAAGCCAACTAGAGAGGCTGAAAACACCTTGGAATTGAAAAAACATAAACTTCAGTCTATGTATTCTGGAATCCTCATTATTCCTCTCTCCATACCTCTCCCCACTCTTTGGCATTCTCTCTTGATATGACGTATATAAAACTGACTCCTATATTGTGCAGACTCTCCTCATGCAGCTAGCACTAGTGACTTCATAACAATCATGTCATTTTTGATAATTTCCAAAGTTCCCAGAAAGAAAACTGAAGTTGTGTCTACACTGTCCCTCCCTTTTGAAAGAAGAATGCAAACAAGGATGATTGAAAATGCAAATGAGTCCCTACTTCACATATTCAGCACCTCATTTGCATAAGGGTGGCAACTCACCGTTCCGGAAGTGCTGTTTTTGAAATTCAAAACAGCCATGTTGACGAAGGTCCTCTGAAAGGAAGCCTGCCTTTTGAAAGCACAGTTCTTCCTATTTTTCATGAAGAAGGGTGCTTTGAAAAGGGGGCTTGCTTTGGAAGGAACCCCATCTACATGGCTGTTTTGCATTTAGAAAATAGCACTTTCAACAGAGGAAGTGGTCAGTATTATGCAAATACGGTGCTGAATATGCAAATCAGTGCCTCATTTGCATTTTGAATTGGCCATATTTGCACACCCCTTTCAAAAGCAAGGGACAGTGTAGACGTAGGACTGATGTAAAACAATTAATTTAGTTTGTATTTTTCAAAGAAATCCCATTAAACTATAAAAGTATTATACTCATTGCAAAAATTCATTAAGTTTAATATGTTTTAAAATTCTGTAAATTAACAGTTAGGGCATTCAGCCATTTTCCATATAAAAACTTACAGTTATTTATTTACAATCCAGCCACTAATACTGCCCACCCAAAGTTAAATTTGGTCCTTTCGCAATTAATAAAAATAAATGCAAAGGTCAATATAAAAAGTGATAGTATATGAAATGCCATTTCCTGTTGAAGGATTTATTTCCAATATATTGTCATTCTAACATATTGTACGATATTAGTCAATATGAAAATAAATGCATGTTAGAGGATACATAATATTGATAAAATACAAAATTGAATGTCTATATAGAACTCTATCATCAAACATACATTATTCCAACTTTTTTTTTCAAATTAATGTATTTGAATAAGTAGGGATTCCTAAAGGTATTTCTATAGCTATAGCACTATTGCTCATGGAATAATTAGAAAACTATTTCATGAAAAAATAATAAATATTTCTATTTTTCAAGGCCTAAACATGACTATTTTTCATTAAAATAATTTTTGAAACTTTCCATTTACTGAAAACCTGAGTTGCAATAAGAAAATTAAGGTTTCACTAATGTTTTAATAAGAATTCAGATATTAAAATATGAGTACAAAATAGAAAAAATCAATAATATTGATGATTTTTCATAAAATATTTTATTTTTAAAATAAGGCCAAAAACCTGCCCGGATTTTTAAAAGTTTAGTATAACAAGATGCAAAATGTGCTTGTGTAATGTTTTTATTCAGTTTCCTTAATAAAGTTATTTTAAAATGTCATGTCTTTATGCATGTAATAAACGCACGTCGTCCAGCCACTTCTTTCTGAGAAACATAAAGATGTCACCAAAATATTCTTTCCCTTCTCAAATATATTACATTATTAGAAAACTCTGACACAAGTAAATGCCAACTTATATTATTTTGAAAATATTTTCTCGATGTTTCATAAACAATAGATAAACTAAATAGTATACAGCTAGGGGCATATTTCCCACAACAGAATAAACCAGGATAGGTGTTTAAGTTTGGTCCAGCAGTGTAATGGGAGGTGAATTTTAATGAGTGAAGAGGAAACTGGCTAAATTGCTTAATGCTTCAATTCCATACATGAAAATGTTGTAGAATTTTTGGTGAATATTACTTTTAGTTTTGAATGCTATCTCTCTGTCTATCTATCTGAGACTTTGTGCATCCATCTGTCTGCACATGAGGCTGCCCATCTCTCTGTGACTCTGTTTGTTCAAGAATTCCTTCTAACAGAGCCAGGATCACCAAATCTGAAACACAGCTAAGGCCAGGGTTTGACTGTGCCAGGGAATGGAATGTGCCTGGCATTTGATTTCATTCCATAACGTGCAAAGGGTGGAGTTTGATAGGAGGAACAGTTATGCTCTGCAATGACCACTGGGAGCAGTCAGTGCAGGGGGCTGTTATACTTCAGGGTGACCACACGGGGGCGGCTGCACGAGGAAGAGAGTGGCCAGCTGGGGCTGGGGCTCTCCATATTGCCATCCACTGGCCCAGATAAATGGCCTTCCTGCTGGTAAGTTCCTCCCTGCCCCCAAACCTCAGCCTCAGCACTGGACTGGCAGAGCCATGATAGCCAGACTCCCGGAGTGAGGGGGGGGCAGTGCTGCCCACCCCTTCCTCCATGAGGAGCCACTGGCTGGGGGCACAGGAAGCAGTGCAGCTCCACCCCACACACCAGGGGGACCTGTTAGGGCAGCACAGCCTGGCCCCTCCATGAGGAGCTGCTGTCATACAATGCCACCCTTGCTGCAATGGGCAGCCCCAATAAGCCTGCTTGGCCTCCCAGCCCCCTCAATCCCCACCCTGAATCCTACACCCATCTGCCTTGAGCCCCCACCCCCCACCTCTCACCTCATTCTCTGAGCCCCCAGCCCCTGTCTTGAATCCTGTACTCCCAACCCTTGCCTTGAGCCCCTGCACACCTCCCAGCCCTCTGCCCTTACTGCATCCCCACACCTCCAGCCTCCTGTCCTGAGCCTCCCACATCCCCAAGACCTCCACTCCAACCTTACATGTGTGTGCATACTGTAGCTGAATGAAGGCAGATTTGGCATCATCCTAATCTGAGCATGATGAAAGAAATATCTCAGTTAGTGACTCATGACAATTATTTTTAGAATCCCAATAGAAATCAATGGCTGAAAGTAGAGCTGGTAAGAACCATTTTCTGGTGGAGAGTGCGGTTCTCTTGAAGTCAAACACTGCAACATTATGTAAGGTTCAACAAAATTTTGTTTACGATTAAAAATATGGGGAAAGAGTTCTGTTTCAACTATTGCAATTCAAACATTTCTGTTTTGAAATGTGTTTTGCATTATCTCAGTCTTTTGGTCTTTGAATGTTGATTAATCTGTCACATAACGCTATGTCATCAGTAAAATAAGAACTTAAGAACAGCCCTACAGCTAGGTCAGACAAAAAATCCATCGAGCCCAGTATCCTGTCTTCTGACTGTGGCCAGTGCCAGGTTCTTGAAGGAATGAACAGAACAAATCAAGTGATCCATTTCTTATAGCTCATTCCGAGCTTCTGACAAACAGAGACTAGGGATACCACCCTGGCTCATCCTAGCTAATAGCCATTGATGTACCTGTCCTCCGTGAATTTATATAGTTATTTTTTTAACTCTGTTAGAGGCTTGACCTTCACAACACCCCTGGCAAAGTGTTCCACAGGCTGACTAAGAAACGCTGTGTGGAGAAATACTACCTTTTGTTTGTTTTAAAACTACTGACTATTAATTTAACTGAGTGAGCCCTAGTTTTTGTGTAATGCAAAGTAAATAACACTTCCTTATTTACTTTCTCTGCATCAGTCATGATTTTATAGACCTCAATCATATCCCTCCTTAGTCAATGCTTTTTGAAGCGGAAAAGTTCCAGTCTTATTAATCTTTCATTATATGAAAGCTGTTCCATAATCCTAATAATTTTTGTTGCCCTTTTCTGAACATTTTCCAACTCCAATACATCTTTTTTTGAGAAGGGACAACCACATCTCCACAGAATTCAAGACATGGGTGCACCATGGATTTATATAGTGGCAATATGTTTTCTGGTTTATGATGTCTTATATTCTTTATGATTGTCAACATTGCTATCTTTTTTGACTATCACTGCACATTGAGTGGATGTTTTCAGAGAACTATCCACAGCGACTCCAAGATCTTTGCTTTGAGTGGTAACAATCAATTTAGAGCCCATAATTTTATGTATATGATGGGTATTATATTTTTCAATGTGAATTATTTTAAATTTCCCAACATAATATTTCACGGGCCATTTTGTTGGCCAGCAAGGCAGTTTTGAGAGCTCCTTTTTTGTCTTTTTACAGTATTACTTGGATTTAACTATCTTGAGTAGTTTTGTATCATCTGCAAATTTTGCCACCTCACTGTTTACCCCTTTCTCCAGATCTTTTATGAATATGTTGAATAGGACTAATCCCAGTACAGAACCATGGGAGACACCGCAAGTTACCTCTCCCCATTCTGAAAACTGACTTTTTATTCCAATTCTTTGCTTATCTTTTAGCCGGTTATCAATCCATGAGAGGACCTTCTCTCTCATCTCATGACAGCTTACATTGCTTAAGAGCCTTTGGTGAGGGACTTTGTCACAGGCTTTCTGAAAATCTATGTACTCTATATTCACTAGATTGCCTTCATTCACATACTTGCTGACCACCCCAAAGAATTCTAGTAGATTGCTGAGGCACTATTCCCCTTTTCAAAAAAATAAAAAAACAAACCATGCTGATCCTTCTGCCAAAATTATGCTCATTTAGCAGTCTAACTGTTTTGTTCTTTAGTATAGTTGCAACTAGTTGGCTGTTTTTGAAGTCAGTCTTGGCATCCTATAATTGCTGCGACCACCCCTGGAACCCATTTAAAAATTGGCATCATATTAGCTATCCTCCAGTTACTTGGTACAGAAGCTGATTCAAATGATTTGCTATAGTTAGATGTTTTGCACCTTCATATTTGAATTCCTTCAGAAGTCTTGGGAGAATACTATCTGGTCCTGGTGACTCTGTCGAGTTTATCAGTTTCTTCCAAAATCTACTTTAATAACACTTCAGTCTGGGACAGTGCCTCAGGTTTGTCACCTAAAAGCACAGCACAGGTTTGGGAATCTCCTTCACATTAACATCTATGGAGATGGATGCAACTAATTCACTTAAGCTACGTGTACACTAGCACACTACATCGAAGAAGACTATTTCAAAGTAAGGACATCGAAATAGGCTACTTCGATGCGTATCATCTACACATCCTCCAGGGCTGGTGCTGTCGACATTCCACATCGAAGTAGCGATGGGGAACATTGAAAGGAGCCACTCCGGAAGGAAATGTGGAGCGTCCACACACACAAGCGCTCCCCATCGAAATAAGGGGCCAGCAAAGCCCCAAACCGCTCCCTTAAAGGGCCCCTCCCAGACACACTTGCCCTGCACAGCATGAGATCCAAAGAGCCAACAACCAGTTGCAGACCCTGGGCACGCAGCATGGACCCCCAGCTGCAGCAGCAGCAGCCAGAAGCCCTGGGCTAAGGGCTGCTGCATGCAGTGACCATAGAGCCCCGCAGGGGCTGGACAGACCATCTCTCAACCCCTCAGCTGATGGCCGCCATGGAGGACCCCGCTATTTCAAAGTACTGGGACGCGGATCGTCTACACATGCCCTACTTCGATGTTCACGCTATTCCCATCTTTGGATGGGAATAACAGTTTCAACATCTCACCACCTAACGTCTATTTCGACGTTGTGCTGGCTACTTCGAAGAAGCTGGCTAGTGTAGATGCACCCTTAGTGTCTCAGCAATAGCTTTATCATGTATGAGAGTTCCTTTAGCATCTCAGTCATCCAGTTACTTGTTTAGCAGGCTTCATGCTTCTGATGTAGTTTAAAAAATGCTATTACTTTTCCAGTGTTTGGCTAGCTGTTCTTCAGGTTCTTTTATGGCCTTCCTAATTATATTTTTGCACTTTATTTGTCAGAGTTTATGCTCCTTTTTTATTTTCCTCACTGGGATTTAACTTGTATGTTTTCAAAAGATACTTTTTTGCCTCTCACTGCTTCTTTTACTTTCTTGTTTAATCACAGTGGTACTTTTTCGGTTTTCTTACTATGTTTTTAGTTTGGGGCATACATTTAATTCAACCTTTATTATGGTGTCTTTAAAGAGTTCCCATGCACTTTGCAAAAAACTCCACTTTTGGCATTGTACCATTTAATTTCTGGTTAATTAACCTCATCCTTTTTATGTAGTTCCCCTTTTTTGTCATTAAATGCCAACGGTAGGCTGGTGTGGTGTTTTCCTAACCACAGGGGATGTTAAATTTTATTATATTACGATCACCTCTTGGATGAAATCCTATGCTCCATTTAGGACTAAATCAAGAATTGCCACTCATTTTGTGGATTCCCTGACTTATATTATTTTGTCCCACTGGTTATCTTCATGCCACCAAGTTTCTATGATGTCTATTATATTATATTATATTATATTATATTATATTATATTATATTATAAAGCACTCTAGTCTACCCATCTTAATATATTTAGACTTTCAGCATTGACATATAAGCATTTTTGAAAATATGAAAGCAATATGATGGATCTACATTGGAACCATTTGGAATGAACAGCTGAGTCAAACAAGGGTGTGTTCTTGCCCCCATATTCTTCGGCATATTCTTCTCAGTTCTACTAAGTTGTGCATTTCAAAACTCATGCAATGATGTATTTTCCCACACAAGATTAGATGGCTCTCCCTACAACCTGGCAAGACTCAAGGGCAAAACTAACGTCATGGAAGTCCTCATTAGGGATCTCCTCTTCACTGATGATGCAGCTCTTGTCACTCAGAATGAAGTGACACACGCTACAATCACTGATGGATTCTGTCCAGAACCTGCAAGTTGTTTTCCCTTGACATAAGCATGAAGAAAATGATTGTATTAGCTCAAAGTATACCTCAGTGGCCCAATGTCATTCTGAATAACAGCCCATTAGATGTGGATCAACAATTCTGTTACCTGGGAGCTACTGTCACCACAAACCTGTCCATGGACAAAGAACTGAACATCAGAATCAGGAAGGCAGCTATGACTTTTGGCAGACTTATGAAATGAGCATGGAACAATCCCAAGCTGACAATGAAAACAAAGATACTAATCTACCAGACAAGTGCATTGAACATCCTGCTGTATGGTTCTGAGGCATGGACTACCTACTCAAACCAGGAGAAAAAATCAAACAGCTTCCATCTTTGCTACCACTGCAGAATTATGAATATCAACTGGCAAGATAAAGTTTCAAATGCAGATGTCCTGTCAAGGTCTGGCATACCCAGCCTCATAGCAATCCTCAACAGCAGAAGACGACGATGGGTTGGTCATATGAGAAGAATGGGTGACAAACATCTTCCCAAAGAAATGCTCTTCAATGAGCTGTCATGTGGGTTAAGAGGTAAGATTCAAGGATACATGCAAAAACTCCAGGAAAAATTCAACATTGATCCAAAATCATGGGAATTTACATCATCAGATCAAAATACCTGGTGACGATTGCTACAACAGAGCACATCATCCTTCGATAATATATGTGCAAGCCACACAAAAGAACTTCATCTTAGAATGAAAAGCTCTCTGACTCAAGAATTTGGAAATAGACTGACGTGGTTATTACAATCAACTGTGCAAATCCAGTACTGGATGGATAAGCCATGAGAGAAGGTGCAGACTCAAACTTTGCCCAATATAGCCTCAACGCTGCTGCTAACCACCATCTGTCAAGATGAAAAGGGGCCATAGTATAGTATAGTAATGTGGTTGCATTTTTGTTTAGGTGGAGCCCAGATATCCTATATAGACTCCACCCTTTCTCAAAAGTTTAACCAATGCCTAATAAATCTAAACCCCCTCCTCCCTATGCATGAATGAACCCCCTCCCTTCATCCATGCAAGAAAACCCATGTTGAAGTGGCTCTGTGCATGTAAACCAAAGCATTTCAGAGAATGCTACTATGGATGTCCTGGACTTCAATCTCTTACCTAGCATCTTAAATGTGGCCTCTAGGACCTCTCTCTCTTACACTTCCCTATGTCATTGGTACAAACATATACCATGATCACTGGATCTCCCAGAGCACTATACATATATCTAGATAGAGCTGCAAACTTTGCACCTGGCTGACAAGTTACCATATAATTCTCTTGGATATTGCAAATCCAGCTGTTTCTAATAATCAAATCCCCATAACTAGTACCTGGATCTTATTAATAAATGGAGTTTCCTCTCCTGGAGAGGTATCGTCAGTGCAAGAAGTCTCCACAACACCATTAGAAAGAAGGTCCCCAACCACAGGATCATTTACCTTTGTTCCTGTTGGATATTCTCCTTTCCTGAGATTTTCATCCTCCACAACAGCCCAGAGGCTGTCTAACTGGTGGTGGAACCATTCTATGGAGTCTGGAAAGTCTCGTCTATGTATATTACTGTTTCTCCTAGGCTGCATCTACACTATGAGATAAAACCAATTTCTTAATGCTGGGTTTTATCCATTTGATTTTGAGCATCTTCACCTTCTTGCATGCTCCCCACAAAATTGACTTCCTGCTGCCACATACAAGTAGCTTAAACCAAGCTTAAATCAAGTGCTGCTGCAGTGTATTGTGGGAACCTATCCCACAGTTCCCTAAGTCCTGTTGCATTCTGTCACCACAAAGATGTGTGTATATGATGCCATCTTCCCACATTTCATTCTCCTCTGTCCCCTGCCATGTTAAGTATGTTTGAGTAGATACAGGTGCTATGCTGAAATAGCATGCCTAGGCTTTATTTTGGGCTTGGATATTGATTTATGCCTCCTGGGAAAGAGGACTCAAGTAGACACAGGTGCTACACTGAAGTTTAAATGAACCATTAGTAATGGCCCAGGGCAGCTAAAAGACAGTACACTTTTGACCATCACAAAAATCATGACCACCCTCAGAGTCCCTTTCAGGAACTTGAATCTTGATTTAGGCCACCTGGAAAAAAGACCCTTATGCTTAAGTGGACATGGTTGATACAGTAAAACTCAAATGAATCGTTAGTAATGGGCCAGGGAGGCTAAAAGATGGTACGCTGTTGACACCCAGAAAAATCGTGACCACGCATGGAGGCCCTTTCAGGAACTTGAATATGGATTTAGGACACCTGCAAAAGAAAAGCCTTATGCTTAAGTAGACGTGGTTGTTACACTGAAACTTGAATGAATCATCAGGCTGAAAGACCCCAGACTGCAGCCAGGTTTGCCCCTGGAAAAGAACACACTTGGGACAAGAATATTCTCCTCTGCAAGTCTTACTTCAACAACTGTGGTAATTGTATAGCTAATACATTACCTTCATGAAAACATGTATGGCTCAGGGCAGCTAGAAGAACCCTGGCTACAGCCAGCCCCCCCAAAATTGTGACCTGGCTATAGTCATCCAGGGAAAATCGTGACCTTGACCATGTGCAATCTGCCTGGCACCTTGCACAGCACATTCTTTTATTAGTTCGGGGTCGAGCCACATGATGCGGCTGGGAGCAGGAATGTTCCAGACTGTGTCATGCCTCTGGGGGGAGGAAAGGAAGGGCATGTGGGGGTCAGCACAACATATAAATGCTTGGAAAGAAATTTCTCGTACCACCAGACAAGCACACACACAGCCTAGCTGATACATGGTATGGGGGAGCCAGTAGCACAGAAAAAAGGCAGCTAGCAGGGGTATACACAGAAGCACGGGCCCCACAGCTGTGCTCCTAGCAAAGAAAAAGAAAAAAGATTTTTCAGCCTCTCATGACCCTACAGCCATGAGCTTGTAGGTGCCAAACTGTAACAGTCTCCCTGTAGCCTAATTCGTTCACACTTGAGAGCAGTGGAGATGTAAGAGGCCAGAGCGGAGAACTGTGGTGCATTGTGGGGCACATACAAGACATCTGGGGAAGCTAATGAATTCTATTTAAAGACATGCCACATCCTCACTACCCTTCATTTGGAATTCTAAATTCAAATTGAACCCTACACCTGTCAGGTTACTACAATTTTAAGGATTTAGATATCATGTTGATTTTAGTGGTCTATGAACTGAGCCAATGGAATTTACAGTGAGGACAGGTACTTGGAAAATCAGGCTAAGTGACTTAAAATTGATTTTATCTCATAGGGAACATACAAACTTAGCTCCTCTAGGTCAGCCACTCTGATTTCCAAAGCCCATACATAGTCTCAGAGGGCCAGGTACCCTTTGCACTTAATAGACATATTTACCACCTGCCCAAAGGGCTGATAATCATACATGCTCACCTGGGTGCAATAAGTAAATAGTTCCCATTCCGTTGCTTTACTTCTGTCTACATTTTATTTTTATTCCCACAACTCATTGCTTGTTCAGTTTTTATGGGGGGTATTTTTGCCTTCAAGTTTAAGGAATGTTAAGTGTATCTAGCCCCCTCCCCAGATAGAGAGAGAGATACACATTCCCCTTCTACACTCCCTTGCAAAACTCCCCTGTTCACTAGTTTCCCTATTAGCTTAGGAGCAAGCTTCTTAAAGCCCTGATCTGCCCAATTAGTCCTGGGTACTAAAGGGCTTAGGAATCAAAGCATCAGAAAGAAGGTCTCAGTTCTCAGCCTTGCCTAGCAAGCTGGTAGGCTCAGCACACATATGGGCAGCACATGGTCCTCCAAACAAACAGACCTCCCAGCATATTTGTCAAGAAGCAAGCATACCACCAAGACAACTACATACCCTATAGACAACAAACTTAAAGCATCTAAATGTTCTACAGTGCTGATAAATCATACAATTCCTGTGTCGAATCTTTCTCATTGTTATGACAATGGCACTGCTAAATAAGAGAAGTGAAATAATGCACCCTTGTTCAAGGCCTGTATTTATATTACACCATTAGTTCAAACTGACATGCACTTTATCTGTGCATGCTGCATTTTGATACAAACCCTTGATGATGTTTCTTATTTTACTTGGCATTCTGTAACACTTTGAGATGTTCCAAAGTGAATCAAGATGAGAGAAAGCCTTTGCAAAGCAACAGTGAGTAGACATGTATAGTAACTAAATACAATATGCATGGCCTAACATGGTTATTTGGACCTTACCATGTTCAGATGGTTCCTTCGCATTTTGATTGCTGTGAACAGAGCAAAAGACAATCGTTATCATGAAAAGAGGTATTAAATGCTTAGCACTTCTGCGAATAAACAAAGTAATTACTGTATTCGAGGACAAGGTTGAAACCTGGAACAACTGGAAAACTTGCAGAGCAATCACGTCCTTTGGAAAATCTACATGAATGAACGTATCCAGGAAACAAACCAAAAAAAAAAAATATTACACATGCCAACCCACAAAATCTCCATCTTTCTTGAGGAAATCAGATGATAGACATATAAATCTAATTCTAAATGCAGAAAAATAGGACACCAGAACTAAGGCTGATGTAACAGAAACACCAGTTACTTTGAAGAAGCAGCAAAACGATATAAACTAAATAAAAAATAGAATGCATTTTTTTCCTTCAAGAAACAGATTACTGCAGCTTACTCAAAATGTAGCAATTTTTTAAACTAAATTAATGGAAAGAGTGCTTTATTATGAAGTACATTAGTATATTACAAGTTCTCTAAAATACTAAAGCTGCATCTACACAAGCAAGTTCATTCAAAAGATTTTTTGAAAGAAGGGGGCTCTTTTGAAACATCCAGCAGAACGTCTACACACAAAAAGCATTCTTTTGAATGTGAATTGAAAGAATGAAGCACTCCTTTCCAAATTGCTCTTACTTTCCCATTTCAGGAAAAGCACTCCCTTTCAAAAATCGCAATTGCCATATGGAAGCTGGCCACCCCGGACTCCTACCGTTCCATGGGCCAGCAGTTCGTGGTGGGCAAGGCCACCATCAGGGCTGTACCCATGGAGGTAAGGTGGGGCTGGGGCAAGGGGAACCCTCCACTGCAAGTGGCCATATGGGGCAGAGACTGGGAGGGTGGGGGGCAGGGGGATGGACGGGGCGGGGGCTGGATGGGAGGGCGGCAGAATGGGCCCGACATGGGAGGCGACGGCCATCACACCCACTCTAGAGCATGTGTCCCCCTTTCCCCTTTGCAGGTCGTCAGGGCCATCAGTGCAATGCTGCTGCATATGGTTGTCCACCTGGGAGATCTGGACAACACCATCACCAGCTTCCAGGACCTGGGCTTTCCAAACTGCATCAGCACTTTGCATGGCATGCACATCCCCACCCGCACCCCACCACGCAGCGCCAGCCAGTACATCAACCGGAAGGGCTACCATTCGGTGGTGCTTCAGGCCCTGGTGGGTGCAAGGTGCTGGTTCACCAACCTCTATGTGGTCTAGGCCGGCTGCACCCACGATGCCTAGGTCTTCCGGAACTCCAGCCTCTGCTGGCGCATGGGGGCCAGCACCTTCGTGCCCCAGCAGGAGATCCCTGTGGCAGAGGACGTCACCATGCCACTCTGCATGGTGGCAGATGTGCTGTACCCCTTGCAGCTGTGGCTCATGAGGCCATACACGGGGCACCTCGACCCCACCCAGGAAACATTCAGTGAGCGCCTCAACCACACCCACAATGTGGTGGAGCAGGCCTTCTGGAGACTAAAGGGGCAGTGGAGGTGCCTCCTCACGCTGCTGGAGGTCCGGGTCCTTAATGTGCCCCAGGTGGTGGGCACCTGTTGCGTCCTCCACAACATTGTGTAGGAAAAGGGGGACGCCTAAGTCCCTGGGGGAGCCCTCTGTCCAGCACCGTCTATGAGCAGCTGGGCGCCGTCCCCATCTGCCAGGCTCACCGGGACAGCCGCCGCATCTGGGAGGCCCTCAGGTAGGCCTTTGCCAACAGCCACCTCTGACCCACATGCATATCCACCCCACGCACATCCACCAACCACGATCCCCACCCTCCCCACCCCGACCAGCACCGCACCCACACATCCACCACCCACCATACCCCTGAGGAGCACAGCACGGAGTGGTGAATAATAAAGAAACATTTAAATAACTATTTTTGTTCCTAACTATGTACGGGGGGGGACCTAACTTGGAGGGGGACAAGGCACTTATACCAGGGCAGGGGTGGTGGACTGTGAGCCCCGTCAGCCTCTGGAGCCCCTGCCTCCCGGGGTGTGGGGTCCCTGTTGGGGAGGGGAGCACCAGCAGGTGTTGCCAGTGAGTGGGCCTGGTGGGGCCGGAGGGGGCGGGCTCAGAGGGGGCGGGCTCAGTGGGGGTGGGGGGCAGGCTCAGTGGGGGCGGAGGGGCAGGACCAGCAGGTCGAGCTGCCGGGGCAGGGCAGGAGACAGGCAAAAGTGGCCGTATGATCCTGGATGGCGTGGCCAATGCCCTCCAGGGTGGACAGCAGCCTGTCCCAGGCTGTCCTCCTGCAGTGTATGTCGGTCTAGGCAAGCCACAAGTGTTGCTAGGCCACCTTGGCCTGGCGCTGGCTGGCTGGGTCCTCCTCATCCAGGTGGGGGGGCCCTCCAGCCACAGCCCCAATGGTGTGCCATGTGGGCTGGCATCCGGACACCTCTGAGGGCTGCAGACAGACTCTCAGGGATGAGGGATGGCGCAGGGCTCTCCCAGCCCACAGATGGTGCGGCTGTGTGGAGAGGAGGAAAGCATGTCAGTAATATGCCCCGGACAGAGGGGACCAGGCTGTGGCCCACTCACCCAAGCCCACCCCATGGGTCCCCTGCCTCTCCAAAGCACACTGACCCCCCAAGGGGGCACCAACCCACCCCCCACGAGCTGGGCCTCCTGGCCTGGGGGTGCATCCAGGGGTCTCTCCTGCAGGTGGCCCTTCCTGGCCTGTGGTGTATGGGCCCCAGGCGCTGTCTGGCACTGACTGGGTGCCACCCCTGTGTGGCTTGCAGCGCTGTCCACTGAGGGCGGGTGCTGGGCGTCATTGGTGCGCCATCACGGGGTGCCGCATCCCATGTGGGGGGTGGTCTGTGTGCATTCCGGGACCACCGGTCCCATGTGTGGGTGACTAGCCATTGTGTTGCCCACCCTGTGGAGTAGGTTTGCATTACTCCCTGTACGTACCAGAGGGTCCCTCAGTGACATCTAGGGATGTCCGACTCCCAGTCGCCTGGCTGGAGGAGCGGGAGGGGATCATGAGGGTGAGGTTCCCCTCCTCACTTGACCACTCGGTGGTCTCCTCGCCCTTCTGGGTCCCCAGTCCGGGCTGCTCCTCCTCTTTCTCCAGCTGCAGCTCCTCGCTGAAGGTGTCCAGGAATGCCGGGGATGGGGAGCTCTCCTGGGATCCCAGGATTCCCCAGAGCTCCCTGTAGAAGGGGCATGTCGCTGGAACTGCCCTGGAGCATCCGGCCTGGTCCCTGGCCCAGGCATAGCCCTGGTGCAGCTCCTTAACCTTGGAGTGTACCTGCTCCGTGGTACACTCTGGGTGGCCCCTGGTGTGGAGGCCCTGCACCAGGCAGCTGAAGGCAGAGGCATTGCGGCGCTTGACCCCCATGTGGTGCAGGATCTCCTCATCCTTCCACAGGCTGAGGAGGTCCTCAGCTCCCGCTCCATCCAGGAGAGGGCCCTCTTTTTTTCTCTGTCTGGGAGCCCTGCAGGGGTTCAGGGGGGCATGGGGCTCACGGGGCGGGCTGGCTGCTGGCCCTGCTGTGTTGCTGGAGTGTGCAGCTGGAGCACGTGGGGAGGCTGCTCCTAGCACGCTCTCAGCTTCCCGCCATGGGTTTCCTGTGTGCGCGCAGCTTTAAGGCAGCCGAATGCCGGGACCATAGAGCCCCACTGCTGCCGGCTGGAGCGGCCCCGAGCTCCAGCTGACCGACACCATGGAGGACCCGTATTTCGAAAGCACGGACTGTGGAGTGTCTACACATGTACTCTTTCAATTTAGTATTTCGAAAGGGAGCAATCTTCCTGGTACGGGATCGGGGTTCGGATTATGAAGTGTGCGCTCTGTTCTTTCGATTTTCTTTCAAAAGATGGGTTTACATGTATGGACACTTCTCCCGCTCTTCTGAAAAAGGGCCACTTATTTCGAATTTTTGTGCACGTGTAGACACAATTTATGAGTGTATGGTTAAAACAAACACAATACATTGATGTATACACAACATAAAATTAGACATTTCATATAATGTAACATTAAACATTTCAGAATTTTTACAACAGCATGCAAAATCCTCAAAGATTTAGGTATGATAAAATCAAGTATCCATATGCTCCAGACTATTGTTTCAAGTTTGCCAGCACTATTATTAACTTAGCTGGAGAGCAATCACATTGGAAGTATTCTGTGTCTATATGTCACCATGGGTATTTTTGTTCACTAGTACGTGTGTAACGTATTAAAAACCTTTGCTCCTCTATGCTCCCCTTCCTGTTGAGACACTGCTGGTTTGGCCAGGCTGTCAAGCAGTGTGTGTCTGGATTTCAGCTATAGTGAAAGCTAAAGTCCCAGGAGAAAGATAAAATCCTCTTACTAATTTTTAATGACCCTGCACTGAAAAGAGAGCTCTGTGATAAAAAATCAGCTTGCTTTCTGAATTCAGGTTATTCTTTAAATTATCAGGTAATCCTAAACAGAATATCTTTAGCTATTTTTTTACTAAAACGATCTTTCACTCTCTGTCAAAATTACTTGGATCTCCCACTGTAAATAGGAATTGTCATTCAATTAATAACAGGTGTAAAGAAGCATAAAATTGCAAAACAGTTACCGCATAATGCTTGATTTCCCTGATTTAATCTTGCAGTTGCCTTGTCGATTTGAAATGATGAGTTCCCTCCCTGCTTTTTTTTACTTCCTCTTTGGAGTTTTGCCTCTTATTTTCTTCTCGCTAGATTTTTACTTGGCAAGAAGTAAAAATTCTCTTTTGGGATGACTGAATTCCAAAAAAATAGGCAAAAATGATCCCAATAGCCAAGGGCTAGTATATCACAGATGGTGATTCCCTCCCCCGGCCCAACCCTACAACACTGTGCTTATGTTTGTATAAAATAAATATGTTACACAGCAATCTGATTTTGTACTGTTGACAGTAAAATAATGTTTAATTTAATAAATTTTCTAGGTAAGAATACATTGTATTGCTAATTAAAGAAAAATATGTCTCGTTAAAATACTCTAGTTATTTCTATATCTCAACATTCTAATTATTCCAGTGTGCATTTATAGATATTTTATGTAGGGTTATCATATTTGAACTTCAAAAATAGAGGACACCCCTGAAAGGGAGTATATCTGTATCACTATCTACCAACTCATACCATATTAATGTGTTATAGTATATATAGAACAATATTTATTTATTTAGTCATTTAAAATATTTTCACCCCACCTTTCTGATTAAAATAGTCGAGGCAGTTCATAAAAATTTAAAAAAAAATATAAACAAACATAAAAAATTAAATGTACAAAACCCCAAACGGACATAATACCAACCACAACATCTCAAGCGGAGGGACACACAAGCCGCGTCTACACGTGCACGCTGCTTTGAAGTAGCGGCACCAACTTCAAAATAGCGCCCGTCACGGCTACACGTGTTGGGCGCTATTTCGAAGTTAACATCGACGTTAGGCGGCAAGACGTCAAAGCAGCTAACCCCATGAGGGGATGGGAATAGCGCCCTACTTCAACGTTCAATGTCGAAGTAGGGAACATGTAGTCGTTGCACGTCCCGCAACATCGAAATTGCGGGATCCTCCATGGTGGCCATCAGCTGAGGGGTTGAGAGACGCTCTCTCCAGCCCCTGAGCTCAATGGTGGCCGCGTGGAGCGGCCCCTTATATTTCCCTGCCCCCTCCCTTCCTGTGCAGGAAGCTGAGAGAGCGTGCAGGTAGCAGCAGTAACACGCGGCTAGCCTGCACGCTCCTCCGCAGCCACCCACACCCCCACCCAATGCGATGGCCGCCGGGCAGCACCCCCAGCACCCTCAGGGACCCCCCCCAAGGGGAGCCAGGGCTCACAGCCCAGCAGCCAGGCTGGGAAGCGGCAGCGGGGCCCCTCCTGGACGGAGGCTGAGCTTCGGGACCTGCTGGGGCTCTGGAGCGAGGAGGAGGTGCTCCAGGTAATGGGGAGCAAGAGGCGGAATGCGGATGCATTCACTTGGCTGGCCGAGGGCCTGGACGTCCGGGGTCACCCTGCCCGCACTCCGGATCATGTCCAGAGTAAAGTGAAGGAGCTGCGGCAGGGTTACGCCCGGGCCCGGGATGCAGCTGACCGATCGGGGGCCGCCCCCATCACTTGCCCCTTTTACAGGGAGCTCAGGGACATCCTGGGCCCCCGGCACACCTCCTCCCCTCCAGCCACTCTTGATACCTCGGCCGAGGAGCCCCAGCAGGCCCCGGAGGTGGAGTCCGCCCCAGAGGCAAGCCCCGCACCCCAGGGCCCCCCCAGGAGCCCACCCCCGGGGCACTGGAGGAGGAGGAGGGGGAGTCCTCGAGTGACGGGGGGCTGCACATCATCATGGCCTCGAGGAGCTCCAGCTGGGCGTCTGCCCCCCGGGTGTCCCCTGACCATGGGAGTGGACCGTCAGGTATGTACCCCCCCGGTGCACACCCCCCGGGGTTGAGGGGCGGGGGTAATAGATATGGCCAGGGCCCTCCACATGCCCAGATGACCATGGCCCCAAGGACAGCAGTGGCATGTCTCTCACAGGAGTGCATCAGCCCCTGCCCCCCCAAGCACGACAGTGCCATGCCCCATCCCCGGGGCTCGGGGGAGTGGAACCTCTAGGGTCCCCTGGGGGGGAGGGGGTGGGACACCCAGCAGCAGCAGCAGCAGCAGCAGCAGCAGCAGCAGCATGTGATGGAGTGGGGGGAGTGCAAATGCGAGACTCAGGCTAGATATGAGAAACAAGCTGAATAGCTCCCAGTGGCTAAGGATGATCCTGGGGCTACAACTGGCAGGTTACACCTCTGCACTGAACAAAGAGGAGGGAGGAGCCGAGCTGGGTTTGAATCGGGGGCAGCAGTTAGAGGCTAGGGGAAGGGAGAGCTGGAAGGCAGCCAGCCTGAGCAGGGGGAAAGCTACACCCAAGAGGGGCACCCCTCGGGGGTCTTCTCCCCAGAACGGGTTGGAAGGACTGTCTCTGACTGCTGTACTGTCGCTTCTGGGAGAAACTGGGCATCTGTTGCCTAATAAACCTCCTGTCGTACCTGCTGAGTTGAGAGTCACTCCTGCCAGCGGACGGGGTGCAGTTCAGGGGGACCCCTGAACCCCATCACAGCAGCATCTCCTGGGGACGGGGATGGGGAACCTGCAGCAGAGGGGTGCGGGGACAAGGGCCACAGCTCGGGGCCCACACTAACGGCTGTCTCCACTCTTCCCCCCCCCCGTGTTCCGCAGCTGCACCATCAGAAGGACTGGAGAGTGTCAGCGACGCGTCAGTGGTCCTGGAAAGTCCTCCGGGGCCATCACTCCAGGCCAGCCCCTCGGCAGAGCACCAACAGGCCCCACAGCGGGGAAGACGGTGGGCGCAGCACCACCAGCCGCCGTGACGGACCCCCAGCTGCTGGCACTGCACCGTCGGCAGCTGGAGGTCGCTGAGCAGCGGCTGCAGGTGGAGAAACGCCGCCTCCACCTCCAGGAGCGGGCGCTGGCCTGGCGCCAGGAGGCATGGGGGGCCTACATGCGGACCCTCAATCCCATCGTGGACTCTCTGGCCCCCCAGGCTGCGCCGGCCGCCGCAGTGCCTGCCCTGCCTGCTCCACCCGCTGCTCCACCCGCTGCGCTGTCCACCGTCACACCACCACCCACCACCAAGGGCCATTCTGCCGAGGGGGACCTGGGGCCAGCTGACACTCGCCGGCCGTATCTCCCAGTCCGCCCAGCCCCCAGCCAGCCCCGGCCAGGGCTGCGGCCGAGGCGGGGATCCCGGCCACCCACCCCCAGTGCTGGACTGTAGGGGTGTGGGGCCCAGAAAGTGGACCCCCCTTTGTATATATTTCCCCCAGTTTATTGTTCTTTTCTTGTAAATAGTTTGTATTTGTGACCCATTAATTTGCTGATCCTTACCCACGCATGTAAATAGTTCTCCCCTTCCTTGTCTTCCCCTTTCATGTTATCCCAATTTTTATAATGTATATATATTTATCAGTTTGATTTCCCCTGTACATAGTTTGTCTTGTTCAGAATATTTATAATAATAATAATAATAATAATAATAATAGTATAAGAGTTGTAGTAAAGAAAATGTTTGAGTTGACAAACAACTGTCTGCTTTTATTTTTACAAGAAAAGGTGAGGAGGGGTGCTCTTGGGTGCTCTATGGTGTGGGCATAGGGGCAGGGAGTGTTGTGGAGGATGGGGGAGGGGTGTAGTGGGGGGCCTGTCAGTGTTCACCCCGTGGCCTCATTGAACTGGGCCCGCAGGGCCTCCCGGACCCGGGTCCCTTCGGGGTCCACCTGGCAACTGGGGGCAGCGGGTGGCTGCACGTCGGCCCTGCCGGCCTCCACAGCCCAGCCCTGAAAGAAGGCCTCCCCCTTGCTCTCCACCAGCTTGTGTAGGGAGCTGCACGCACCCACAATCTGGGGGATGTTGGTGAAGCCCGCATCAAGGCGGGTGAGGAGACACTTCCAGCGCCCTTTGAGGTGGCCAAATGTGCGCTCCACCACCTGGCGCGCGTGGTTCAGGCTCTGGTTGAAGCGCTCCTGGCTGGCTGACAGATGGCCCGTGTACGGGTGCATGAGCCAGGGCCGGAGGGCGTATGCCGCATCTGTGATGACGCAGAGGGGCATGGTGGTGTCCCCCACTGGGGGATGTAGGTCCCCGCCTCCAGGCAGCAGCACAGGCCCAAGTTCCGGAATACCCGGGCGTCGTGGGTGCTGCCAGGCCAGCCCACATAAGTGTCCAGGAAACAGCCCCGGCTGTCCACCAAGGCCTGGACGACCACTGAGTGGTAGCCCTTCCTGTTTATGTAGCGTCCTCCACTGTGTTCCAGGGCGTAGATGGGGATGTGAGTCCCATCCATAGCCCCGAAGCAATTGCGGAAGCCCAGGGTGGCAAAGCCCACGATGGCGGCATCCGGGTCCCCCAGCCTCACGAGCCTGTGGAGGAGCAGGGCGTTGATGGCACGGATGACCTGCAGGGGAAGCACATGGGAGAGCAGCAATGAGGGGTGTGCAGGGTGTGTGTGGCCCTCTCCTCCCCTCCCCTCCCCTCCCCTCCCCTGCCAGGGCTGCCTGCCCCCCTCCCCCCGTGGTCCTCTTACCTCCATGAGGACAGCCCCGACGGTGGCCTTGCCGATGCCAAACTGCTGGCCCACAGATTGGTAGCTGTCTGGAGTGGCCAGCTTCCAGACAGTGATGCCGACCCGTTTCTCGACGCTGAGGGCACGCCGCATGGCGGTGTCCTGGTGCCTGAGTGCGGGGGTGAGCCACTGGCATAGCTCCAGAAATGTCTGCCGGCTCATCCGAAAGTTCTGGAGCCAGCGGTCGTTGTCCCACTATCCGAGCACCAGCCGCTCCCACCAGTCAGTGCTGGTGGGGGTAGCTCCACAGCCGGCGGCGTGTGCGGCTGGGGGAGGGGGGTGGGGTGCTGCAGGGTTGGGGGTTGAGTCCTCCTCCCCTGCGGGCAGCTCCTCCTCTGTGGCAAGGAGGTGCTCAGCTGCCTCCTGTATGGCATCGAGCAGGCCGAGCACTGCTCCTATAGGGGCGGCTGTGTGGACCTCTGGCTGCTGCTGCTGCTGGGGGTCCATGCCTGCATCGCTCGAGGTGTGCTTGCCTATGGCTCTGCAGACCGCGTGCTGTGCAGGCTGAGTGTGTCTGGGAGGGGCCCTTTAAGGGAGCGGCTAGCTGTTGCCCCGGAAGCGCTAGTCCGCCCTGTGACCCTGTCTGCAGCTGTTCCTGGCACCCTTATTTCGATGTGTGCTACTTTGGCGTGTAGATGTTCCCTCACAGCGCCTATTTCGATGTGGTGCTGCGCAACGTCGATGTTGAACGTACACGTTGCCAGCCCTGGAGGACGTGTAGACGTTATTCATCGAAGTCTCTACATCGAAATAGGCTACTTCAATGTAGCGTTCACGTGTAGACGTAGCTACAGAGACTCAAATATCAGTAAAAGCACAAATAAAAAGGGAGACTTTAGCCTGACTCCAAAACAATGCTAACGTTGGCGCCATGTGACTATCCACAGCCTGGAAGTAGAAGCTGAGAGGGCCCTGCTTCTCACAGATGTTAAGCTTATATCTCTTAGTGGGAGAACACTGAGCCTACCCAGCTGACTTCAATCCCCAGGCAGGTTCTTTTGGGAGATGTTGGTCCTTCAGAAACCCTGTATCCAACCCATTTTGGGCTTTATAGGTGATAGTTAAGACCTTAAATTGTGCGCAGAAACATAATGGAAGCCAGTGCAGCTGCTGGAGTACTCGTATAATGTGCTCTGCATAACAAGTATTAGTTAAAACTCAAGGAGCTGCATTCTGGATCAGTTAAAGTCTCTAAAGGCTCTTTAGAGGCAGTGCACATAAAGTGCATTACAGTAATCCAGTTGGAATGTAACAAGAGTGTGAATCACTGTGACCAAGTCACGCTTGTTCAGGAAGGGTCAAAACTGGAGGATCGGCCGAAGCCGCCCAAAAGCACTCCTAGCCACTGAAGAAATTTGATTCTCAAATGTTAAAAAAGGGTCCAGAAGGACTCCCAAACTGTGTACCTATTCTTTCAGGAGAAGAGGGGCCCCATCTAGAACAGGCACCATAAAACATTCCTGAACATATGGTCTCCATTACTACAACACAAGTTGAGAGATACTGATACAAACACACTCCCTCTCAGAGTTGGCCTCTGTTTTGAAAGTTCAGATATGGTAACCCTATTTTAAGATTAATGATCCAATCATATCTCAATGAGACTGCGGGATTTGGCATAAAGATGATACCACTGGAAGACAATATGACCAATAAATCTCAAAATTAGCCCCACTCCTACAAATGATCAGGACAGTTACCTACATTGTAGAAAGAGTTTCCAGGACCAGTTTTCCAAATAAGTCATGGGCCTGAGATCCATTCCACTCTCAGACAATAACCCATGGTTTTCCTCATTCCCCACTATGTCCATAACTCACTTCCTGCAATGAGCCCTTTAAGATTTAATGGGGCTTCACTCAGACACAGAAGGGTCTTTTATCAAGGACAGAGTGACCACCAATTAGTGAATTTGGCCTTTTTTCTTCATTGAGTTCCACATACATGAAACCTATGACCACACAAAGCCCCATATATGCAGTGTTTCACCTTTGTGAAGCTCAGTGCAGGAACAGGGCCCTTTTGTACACTCATTACTCTCCTTAGGCTATGTAAAATTAACAATAGCTGCAGATTCTTAGTGGATATCTAATAAACCCAAGTTAATTTTATTTAAGATAAACAGATTGCCTTCTGAACTTGTCAAATTCAATGCATCATTTGCTAAGGTCTGACCATCAATGACATCATAGTTACCATGTATTAGATATTTCTAGTCCTTTACAAAAACACTAATCTCCCAATGCTGTGAATTCTGTCTATGTTATGCAAGTTTAAAAACTAAACATGATCCCCAGCAACAATCTCCTGAATTTTTGTCCTTGTCCTAAATGATTGTGATCTCCAAATACATTCAATGGAACTGCAAACAAATGTCTGAGCACATGCCCTGGACTGTGTTCTGTGGTTTGGAGACTAGACAGGAAACTGTCCTATGACAGACTGGTGGCTAAAAAGAGTGAGCCAGAGCTCTGCCATGCCAGCTCCAGCAGGAATGGGTAATTGGAAGCAGCTGATTAAGCCCATACCTTGAATAGGGAACAGCTACAGGTCTCAAAAGCCACAGGCCTGGCAGGAGAGAAATACAGGCAGAAGGAAGGGGAGGAACCAGGGACTGGAAGGTTTTGCTTCCTAGCTAGTTGACAGAGCTAGCATTTTCTGAGCTGACAGGACTGAACTTCTATATATAGAATGTGGTGGGAACTGACGTGGACAATAAAGGTTATGGGTGCTTGCGCAAGAACAAAGGTCTCTGACTGGTTTGTGTGTTCAAAAGGGGCCCAGTGGCTGAGGGGCTTGTGCATGAGCCTGTTATGTGTCCAGAGAAAGCCTGGGGTGCAGGAAGAAGATGCAGCTGGTTGCAGGGCAATGTGGAGGACGGGAGAGAGCTCAACCTGTTACAGGTTACTGCTCAAGGAATGGCAGGAGAACTGACATCTTCCCTCTCGTATTTCAGTCTCCCTCCTGCACCCATTCACATAGTCCTGTCCTCCTTCATGATTCCTTCTGTACCCCACATTAGTCCTCAATCCCTTTCTGAACCCCAAATCCCCTCTTCCTCAGTTTCCTGTCCAGTTTTCAGACTATAGGACATAGTGTGAAAAGCTTCATTTCAACTTCATATCCACCCCAGCCCTCTTAACTGCTGGCTTGCTAGTTTTAGTCTCACTGAAAATCATGGGAGATATTGCCATTTACACAAAGATAAAACTGCACAGGGTTGTTCCTCAAGATCGGGATAGTTACCAACATTGTAAAAAGAGTTTTCAGGGCCATTTTTCCAAATAAGTCATGGGCCTGAGATCCATTCTACTTTTAGACGATAACGCTTGGTTTTCCCCATTCCCCATTCTGTCCACACTCCTTCAGTCACAGAAAACACAATGAGCTATTTCCTTGCATTTCACTGATTGGTGGAGCTAAGCAAACAGCAGTTACCTCTTGTAATATAAACCCCCAAGTAAACTGATACCAGGATACCTGCGAGAATAGCATCAGAGTTGTCAACTCTGACTATTTACAGATTGTCTCCTTCATAAAGGTGGTGTATTTATAGACATACAGGGGCATACTAAACAGAGGCACTGGTTAATTCAATACTGAAAGGTTGGCACGCTTGGGAGGATATGTGCCAATTTTGTAGCATCACAGCATAATGCTAAGAAACACATTTGTTAAATCAGCTATGATTATAGGCAGTTTAACTGCTCACTGTTATAGACCTTGTTTAGTCCTCTCTTCTGTTCATAAAGGCTCACAGAGCACGTGCAGTTTTCTGTATTTCAGGCTATTTCTAAATTAGAGTGATTTGTTGACAGAAGTGTCTGTTCAAAGATGTCTTCTGAAAAAAAATCTATGTTGACAGATCGTGTCCAGACCACAGAGCAGGGGGGTCTTTGGGGACAGTAGAGGTGACAGGGTGGGGGCAGCTGTGGGCAGCTAGACCATCATGTCCTGCCAGATGCTGGTGGCAGCATCAAAACTGGAGCATGAGTTGATCCCAGGCCCATGACTGCCACTTCCTATTGTCCCGCACCTGCTGATCCATGATCTTGGTTATCCTTCAGAGCGTAGGACTGTGGTCCCTCTGGAGGTCCTTCCAGACTTGACAGCAGCCCCTCCAGATGTGGGCTCACCATGGTGCTGGGGTGGAGCTGGCTTGCCTTGGTGATGAGGTGGGGCTTGCCTGGCCCTCAGAGGGTGTAGGTGCAGCTGTAAGGAAGACAAGGAGGAGAAACATTCACACAATGAAGCTCCATGAGCAGCAACCAAAACTCCCTGGGACACATACTGCGAATGTCCCATTACCTGAGCCATGAGTGGCCTGCACCATGGGCCCTGCCATACAGGGACTCCGCATTGCCTTCACCACTGGCCTGACCACAGTGCTGCCCCCATCCGTCGCTTGATGGGTTAGTGGCCAGTGGGGGTGTCCGACCACAGAGGGGCCCTCTCCTGGGTGGCAGGTGAGCCAGGAGCAACCTAGTCCTCCCTGGTGTCCCCAGATACACCTTCAGCTTCCAACACTGTCCACTGGAGTGGGTGCTGCCTTTCAACTGTGGGCGTGCCCACCTGCTGGGTGCCTCATTCCTCAGTGTGTCTGGGGCCAGCCCATCACCCTTGTGGCTAGCCTGCTTCCAGCCATGGCAGGTGCTGGAAGCCCTCCCATCCTCTCCCCCACCCCGGTGCCTGGGAATCATTCAGCCTCCCATGAGGCTGGCAGCAGGCTGGCACCCATGCCCAGAAGCTCTCTGCTGGGTCTGGGTGGTGCACACTGTCTTGCACATGGTTCCACGTGATGGGACCGCAGGGCAAGGTCCCACCGAAGCCAGCCACGCAACACTCAGAACATGCCCCATCTGTGCCCACCTCCGACACCTTAGGGTGTATAGCTTGTGAGGTACTCACCAGAGGGACACTCACCCAGCTCTGAAGGTGCCCGGGAAATTACCTGGCTTGTGGGGACTGGCTCCAGGGTGATGACTCGGGTGCTGCTGGCCTCTGAGGCTGTGTCTGCCTCCAGCTCCAGTGGGGGTTGGGGCTGAGAGACCTGCTTCTCCTCCTGCAGGTGCTCTGGCTGCAGTAGGGGGACCTCCAGTGCCATGTTAGTGGTGCAGATTGGCGGTGATGTGTCCCCACTTCCAGGATGTCGTGGAGTTCCCTGTAATAGACGCAGGTGGTGGATCCTGCCTCAGAGTGTTGGACAGCAGCCCGGTTATGGATATAGCCCTGGCAAAGCTCCTTTGCCTTCACCTGGACTGGCTGCATGGACTGGGGAGGGTATGTGGCCCCATTCCTCCAGAGTGGTAGCCATGGGGGTGTTCCACCACTTGGCTTTGGAGTCCTGCAGTCTCTCCTCCTCCCACCACAGGTCCAAGAGGACCTGAACCTTAGCCTCAGTCATGCAGGGGGCCTCCTCTTGGTGACCCAGGGTGGCTCCTGAGACCCCTCCAGCTGATGCCTCAAGGGCCCAGGTGGGTGGCAGGGTGCCTGTTGCTCAGCCATCTTTGAGGCACTCAGCTCTAATGTGGCTGTGAGGCATGGGGAACTGTATCCTGTATCCCTGCTGCTTCCACACTCTCAGCTTCCTGACACAGGGTTTCCTGGTCTCCCTGCAGCTTTAAGAGGGCCTGGTGGCAGGAACAACAGAGCACTGATTGCCACGGACAGGGTGTCCCCCAGCATACCTGCACGGTGCCCTGGAGGCCTTTTCTGTCAACAGAAGATCCCCCAGAACATCCAGACCCACCTTTTGTCAGCAGATCTACGTCGACCAAGGCATTCTAACTCATGGGGAACAGGGTACAGCTGTCAACAAAAGCGCTGCATTCTGTCAACTTACTGTTGACAGAACATACTTGGTAATCTGGACACACCCTGGGTTTTGTCATCAAAACCCCCTGGTGTAGACACAGCCCAAGTGAAACAGGAAAGTCAGTACTCAAACTGAGCTGTTTTCTGCAGGAAGCCATGGTATTATTGTGCTGTTGCTTCATAAGAATGGAGTTTTTGAGGAGCAATCAGCTTCTCAGGGATCATTTTCATTGTACATGGAGGTTAGCAAAGAACTCAGGGACTTATGTGGTGTTACTAATTCCCATCTATTACTTACTCTTGAGGTCTGAAGAACAGACAGGAAGGATCAGATTATAAAGAAAATTCCAGATTTGAGTTATTTGGTGTTAATCCAAATGGTCACCCCCAGAGTACTTTTTCAGAGGGGTTCCCTCTCAAAAGAATGGATTAAATCTCTTCAAAACAACTGCTTCCATCCTTTTAGCTCATACAGAGGTTGTCAACAAAAGTCTAATATTATAGTACCAATAATTTATATTCACCGGAGACATCTGATCTCTGTCAGAACAGACCCCCTTTGCTGTTCCCAGGCTTTTATCTGGACAGTTAATAATTTAATGAACTGGAAGAAATCATTTGTTGCTAGAGATGGCCTGTTATATGCTTCTCCGTTTCCTTCTCCGAAAAGGGAAGTTAAATACTGGATCATCTCTGACAAGGTTATTTACATGAAATAGTAGCATCTTAAGCGAGTGTCCAACTACGGCAAGGTTAAAGGACAATGGGAACCATCCCCATCCTGCTGCCATGGGACAAATCTAGAGGAATGCAGGACAGGCATACAAATGTTGTGGGATTTATTTCTTGAGCATAAATTAATATTCCATGTTGTCTTTAATTTCTGTTGTAAATAGTTTTAATAATAAAAATAAGAGGAGATCTGAGTTGCGTGGAATACTGGTAACTTTGGGACCACAGTGAGCAGTGCTCCTCTTAAAAATGAACAAAACACAAGGAAAACATTGGCAAATGGAGCTCCCTAGGCAAAGTATTATCAATCTCAATTCATAAAGAAGCCAGGTAGTCCTCACTGAATTTCACCAACCAAAACCTAACCACAAATAAATTGGTCATGTATTAGTCAGCTCAGAACGTACTCTTACATGTCCCATCCCCATATCAGGGACCTACAAGAAAAAATAAAATAAATAACTATATAAAAATTAAAAAAGCAGAATCAATCAGTCCATCAGCTAATAGTATGATCCAGAAAGGTTTGTAGCTTTTGGACTTTTGGACTCAAACACTCTTTCATCAAGGAGAGAGCCAAAATCCCGTTATAACCTGTAAGTCAGCTTTATCAGGCCATATAAATAGAAGTGGCAAGCTCTTCTATAATCCTTTGTGCCACCATCCCAACATCAAAGTTACCACACTTATGTGCCCAAGTCCTTCTAGACATTATGGTTAAAATCAAACATAACAGGAGAGGCATAATAAAGTCATGAATCACTCCAAATCAAACCAGATGCCTATCTTTTCTCCTCTGATCATTAACTCTTTCAGTATTAAGATACCAATCTCTTTCAGCCCTCCCCAACTCAAAATGCAGTGCACACATATTGTAATAAATGAAAATGACTGCTTTCCTGGAATCCAGTCTTATTCATAAAAAAAAACCTCATCATCAAGCAGTAAAGACTTCATCCCATCCAGTAGTTTTCCCAAGGACTGCTTCAAGTATCTCCATGCACACTTTCTTTTAAAACAGCTACTTCCATTTCCCTTATATCCAAGTTGAATAGCGAGTCACCTGACATTAAATAGAATACAGTTCATGTTTCCTAATACATTTATGACCTGATGGCTAATATGATGGCACTGGCAGGCAAGCACTACAATCCTAATAGTCTTAGGCCCTGTTAACGCTAAGGCACATACTTAGCTTTGCTATTGTGCGTAGTCCCACTGAAGTAACAGATAATCAAGTTAAGCATGAGTAGGTAGAAAGATTTTAAAGAAATCTAGAAAGGTAGAGAAAAAAAGCGATACGCACAGGGTTTTTTTTTGTTTGTTTGTTTGTTTGTTTTAAATGTGAAAGAAAATTGTTCCAGGTAATAGGGTTTTCCTGGTCTTAACCACCTCCCTGTAATGGTGAAGCACAAGAGCCACATTTCCTGCTTGTAACAGGAGAAACAGTGCTTCTGTAAAGCTGTGGAGGAAGGGGTTAAAAGCTTCCTGTCAGTCTTCTGGCTTTTACTCTGGAAGCAGCAATGATAGGCAGAATACTTGCCTGAAAAACAGAGCTATATGACAAGTAAAGTCTGTTATTAAGCCCCTTTTAACAAGTTAGAGGCATGTATGCCCCATCAACCCCCACAAAAAAAAAAGAAAAAAAAAAGAAAAAAAATCAGTATTATAGAAGAAACAAGGGAAAGTAACAAACTGTCCTTATTTTGTGGAATGAAAAAGAAAGTAAATAAGTAAAGGGGGCTCAGAAAAATTCCATTTCCTTCAAGACAAAACTTTAATGTATCTTGTGATTCTTGATTAGTGCAGCTATGCTGGACATCTTGAAAGATGAATGTTTGTGATGCTGGTGCATATGCATCTCAAGGGTAAATTTCCTGCATGGTTCATTATTAATGGAAATTGCATACCTAACTCGCTCCACACCAAGCAGAAAATGTATTACTTAATGTCTTTGATGATAAGAAGAAAGTAGTAAAATATTTATTTTCTTATTTTAAAATTATTATCTAAGTATCCCCTATAATAAACTAATAAATATGCAAAGAAACTGAGGAGAAAATCAGCAAAAGTGAAAAGGGGTTCTTGGTAATAAATTTGTTCCAGCCACAATGAGAGGATTGGGATATCTTTACATGCATGAAAAATAAAAAATGATCCCAGAAGGAAAGGTGTTATTAAACAAGCAAGCCAACAAACAAACAAAAAAATCCTAAAAATTAGAATGAGTGTCCCATGATGCTCCTAGGAAAAAAGGGGAAATTATTACAGTGCGTCAAAATTCCACCTCTCCTGTGCACACTTTTACCTGCTGTTAAAGAAAGTAATATATAAGGCACAATAGTTTATTAAATTGCCATATGAAGTATTCCCTATAGAAAATATATATATAAAAGTACTATGATTTATGATCACCTAGCTTCTCCTACAAATTAGTGGATTTTAATATTTAGTTTCTAATCAATTCTTAGCCATATCAAGATACTTGCCCAATCCCCTAGCTGCTTTGTGTATGAAACTTGAAATCAATAAGGGTACAACATAAGGATCAGCTAAAGCATTAGATGATTTATGTGTGATGGAAACTGCAGTGTTCTAGGAGACCTATGATAATTTTAAGAAGGGTAGCAAATACAAGGTCTTGAAAATGAATATTACTTAAAATAAATAAAACATTAATTATGACACATACAAGGAAAGATGAAGTGAAAATACATGTACATATCTATAAAAGATAAAAATTAAAAAGAAACTACAGAATAAAAAGAACATTGGAAACATTTTGAAATTGACCAGCTACACCAGAGCAAACTCATAGCATTTAGATTAATGGGGTCAACTGGGATTTATATTGGCCCAGAGGAGAGAAGAACATAGCTCAATGATTATAAGAATGCCATTAAACTAACAATGCTACAGCTGTAGCAAGAATCAATGGGCTACTATGAAAAACTACCCACCACACACACACTTTCCCCCTCTCTGACTGTGTCTACACTAGCTCCCAACTTCGAAGGGAGCATGGTAAGTAGGTGTCAGGAGATTACTAATTAAGTGCTGCAGTGCATATGCAGCACTTCATTAAGCTAATTCTCCCCTCCAGCAACTTTGAAGCAGCAAACTTCAAAGTGCTGGCTTGCATGTAGCCATGGCTAACCCGAAGGTACTTTGAAGTGCCCGGGCTGCTTCAAAGTTCCTTTACTCCTCAGATGCTTAGCAATGCTGGGTGAAGGTGAAAGAATGCTAACAGGCTTGTTACAAAGTCTGGGAAGCCAATGGGCAGTCCAAGTCATCTCCAAGGACATGCTGGCATTATGAACAGCTAGACACAATTCTCAAGAGGGACTCAACCGGGCTGACCGATTCTTAATTGGGATTCTTCATGAAGCCCTGTTCTGAATTTGGGATGAGGTGAGAGGAGCTGAGCTGGGGGTGGGGGAGGAGGAAGATGACAATGGAGAGGATAGGGGCAACCAGTAGGGGCCCGAGAAGGCTGTTCCCAACAGCCTGGACCTCTTCACCCTCGAACTTGAGCGACCCCCACCCTGCCACTCCAATGCCTGAAACACCAGGGCCCAGCTGTCCTGGTGAGTATTTTTTTCCAAATGCTACAAGTGGGTTGTGGCTGGGTATAGATATTGGTCTAGGTTTTCTATTGATATATGCCCCTCAGAAAAGCTTGTTAATATTTCTGGGGATGGAGAGCTTATATTTTTTGGAGATCTTTAGGAAGGTGTCATCTAGGTATTCTTTAATTTTTTGGATGAGATTTTTGGACAGGCCTGACATGGCGGCTTCCATCATAGCACACCTTGCCATGCCAGGAAACCAGATAGCATGCTGGTATCATGGTGCCACACAACATTATGGCAAACTTTCCAGGCTTGTGCTCACACTCTTCTTTTTCACTATCTGTTGTTCTGAGGATGAAGTCTTCTTTGACACCATAACGAAGCACGCTTATTTGGATTGGATCTTTGCAATAATCCCTGACCTTTTATATTTTCCTAGACCTCATTGCTGCACAACGTGGCTAGTGGGCATGCCATCTCCCCACCCTCCGCATGGCTGGCAGGCTCTCCTGGCCATCTCCCCTCCCACCATGGTTCCAGCTTGATTGGGACCACTGAGAAATGTTTTTCCCCCTGACATGTGGCTGGAAAATCTTCCCCTGCATTTCTTTGTACTTCACAGGGATCCCTCCTCACCCAGCCATCCATGAGTCTGGAATTGAACCCTTCCCCTTCACCATATGGCTGCTTGAATCTGTGGACTCTGCTCCCACATACTGACATGTCCAGCACTGGCTTTTCCTGCTTTAAATGGACTTTTCCCTGATGATGGTTGTTTCGGAGATTGCTGATACATGTGGGGGTTTTTCCCCTGACGTGGCTGGAAAACTTTTCTCTCACATTTCTTTGCACTTTTCAGGGATCCCTCCCCATACAGCCATCCATGTGGCTGAAATCAAACATTTCCCCCTCACTACATGGCTGCCAGGCTCTGCAGACCCTGCTCCCAGACACCAGCTGGATTCCTCTGCTTTGCACACACTCTGACCCCTAGTTAAGTGGACAATAGATTACTATGTCCACAATTAAATAGTCTGGATAAGTGATGGCTTGTGCAAAACAGACTTTGATTCCTTTTCATCCTTAAGAAGCCAAAAGTGGCCTTGCAGAAAGAAAGTTTCCCTGAATCTAAAGACAGAGACCCATTCATTCCATGGGTAAGTGCTTATGTGAATTGTATCTAAATTTTGACCTCCGCTTTCCAGCAGGCATCCTCAGCATGGGAGACAGGGTAAGGAAGCGCAAAAGGTCCAAGCAGGACCTTATCCTGCAGCATCTGTTGTGGGCTGAAACATCCACTGCCAGCCAGAGGGACACAGCACAGTGGCAGCAGACTGTCCTGGAGTTCAGAAAAGAGCAATCGGTGCACCTGGAAGAGGATGCAGCACAGCTCATCATGGCTGTGACTGACCAAACTGAGGTTCTGTGCTCCATGCTAGAGCTGCAGTGGGCCTCCCTACAAATCATTCAGTATGTGGGCTCCACTGTCTGCTGCCCAGACTCCCCAGAATCCAGGTTGCTACCCACCCACTTGTTGAGGTCCCCAAATGCAAGGAGGAAGGGCAAAAACAGTCTGCTGCTCCACACCCAAAACTCATTGCAAAAAGTTATTCTACCTCCTTTGGCACCCCTGCTATTCCCTGCCACTTAACTTTCTCCCCTCACATAAATGTTTTTTTTTCCTGATAACCATGGTCTGATTTATTGGTTCATATGTGCAGTGGGGTGCACAAATAATTGTGAGTACTCACAGCAAAGGGACCCAAGTGGGGGTGGAGAGGGCTTATAATACAGTTGCCTGCCACTACACTAAGGTCTACAGAGGACTCATGGCAGAAGGACCCAGGGAGGAGTGGAGAGGGCTGATAGCATAGCTGCCTGCCACTATGCCAAAGGTCCACAGAGGACTTGAGGCAGAAGGATCTGGGTGGGAGTGGGAGTTGCAAAAGCCAATGGAGCTGATGAGACCCTGGAGACAAAGCCCAGAGTGCCAAACCTGGATTATTTCATGCATGTGTGTGCCTCAGCTAAAAAAAAATTCCCTTCCCCCTAAAATAAAAGTATTCTTTCTGTGAAAGCCATGCTCTGATTTACTGGTTATTCCATGGAGTTATTGGTCATTGTGGGGCACACAAATCATTTTGGAGAGTGGAGGGTGGTATTACAATAGTGAAATATAACAGAATCATGTGGCTGCCTGATCGTTCATAAAGCTATTTTTCAAAGCCTCTCTGACTGCTGCCTCTTCACTTGCATTGGAGAATGCCCTTGTGAGCAGCTGCAAATAAGCCCTGCTCATGGCATTAGCCTCTGCACTCCAGGCACTCATGAAATTCTCCCTCCTGGATTCACGCAGGGTATGCAAAATACAGCACACTGCAACCATGGTGGGGACATTATTTTCTGAAAGGTCCCAACGGGTCAATAGGCACCTGAACCTCACTTTTAAATAGCAAGACGCACATTTCACCACCATTCTGCAGTTGCTGTGTCTGAAATTGAAGTAATCCTTGCTGCAGTCCAGGGTGCCTGTGTATGGGTTCATTATGCAAGGAAGCAGAAGATAAGCAGGGTCACCCAGTATTACTATAAGCATCTTTACATCACCAATCTTGATTTTCCCATCTGGGAAAAAAGTTCCATCCAGGAGCTTTCTGTACAACCCAGAATTTCTGAAGAGGCGCAAGTCCTAAACCTTCCCCAACCATCCCACACTGATGTCAGTGGAATGACTTTTGTGATCTTCCAACATCTACAACACCATTGAAAAGTATCCCTTTCTGTTTATATACTCTGAAGCCAGGTGGTCCAGTGCCATGATGGAGATGTGCCTGCCCCACCACAGTTAGGAAACCCCATGGCGGCAAAGCCTGCACATCTCCCAGGGTCACAGTGTTCGTCAGGAGATGATGACAGATTGCATTGACTACCTGCATCAGTACACCCACCCACAGTTGATCTGCCCACCCCAAATTGATTTGCCACGACTGTTGAGCATTGCAAACTTCCATAGAGTGATTGCCACTCACTTGTGAACTGTTACAGTCAGACTCATTCTTGTATTGATGTGATTCAAGGCAGGGGCCAGCAAATCACAAAGTTCCATAAAAGTGGATTTGCGCACGCAAAAGTTCTGCACCCACTGCTGGCTGTCTTAGGACTCCAAACCAATGTGGTCAAACCAGTGGTTTCACAAGGCCAAAACTGCCGCTCCACTGTAAGCACTGCATCCACGGCAGCCAGCCTTTCTAAGTTCTTGTGTTTGGCATAAAGCCGTCATCAGATTAAAGAGTCATATTGTATTTGTACCAGTGTTTCTGTATTTTCCCATCTCAGCTAGAATTTTCAATGGACTTTTACTTAGTGTTATTACTATTGATGATAATGGACCTGCATGATTGTCAGTTGCACTATGGCTCCATTATACCCCTCCGGCCAGAAAAAGATACTTTAAAATGGGTTCAAAGCAATTTAGGCCACTTGCAAGTCCCCTTTATGGCAGTCAGAGTGGTATAAAAGTATTGTACTTCAGAGTAAATGAGAATGAGGCCAAATACATTTTTGTCACGCTTCTCTTCTATGTCTAAGCTTTGATCTCAGTCTCCTTATTTTGTATTCATTAATGGCAACCTACATGTATATAACAACTTTCATCAATACCTAATTGTGCAGTTGCTTCTGAGCTAGGACTATGCGGTCCTCTGGTTGTCTTCCTAAAATTAACTGCATGCATAAGAGTAGTTAATGACATGGGGAGTATCACATATCCCAGGGGGAATTTCCATTGACTCTCCATTCACAGCTACCACACCCTCCCCGTTGCTTGGACAAGCACAAAAAATATATTGTTTATTTTTATTTTTATTTTCAAAAATGGCGGTCACTGGCATTCCCCGTGAGATCTGTGCTTGCGATGCTGCTCAGGAGAGATTCAAATGCTGCTCAGCTGATTAGCAGAGTGCCCACAGCTAGGATTTAGTTTGTATTGCTGCTGCACATTTTCACAAGCCTTGGTGCACAAAAAGTTTATTCTGCACATGGATGGACTGATCTATACCAACACTGATCTATACCAACCATGCATGGACCACATCTACTCAGTTACACCTGTACAAACCCAGAGTAAGTCCCCTCATGTAAGTGACAGCAGAACCAAGTCCAGGTCTAAATAGCTCAGATTGCTCTGCAAGGCTTTCCTCTTTGTTTGCCACACCAGATCATAGCATTTTATCCTATTGTGACTTGAATTATATTGTAGCCTGCTCCTTCCTGTGATAATATATTAAGGGCGAGCTCCCTTAATCTTCTCATGCTCTGCATGGCTCAACTCCTGGGGATGGGGATGGGGATGGGGAAAGCAAAGGAGCAAGGGTCATGGAGAAGCTTTCCACTCTCTGGATCCTGTGGATGTCTGTAGATCGTTCCAGTTATAGGCATAAATCAGAGCAGCTGGTTGTGCATAATAGCATGAAGCTGTTCTGGTTCCAGAGAAAAACTGGCTAATATATGTACACTGTCCATGATCCCTTCCTCCCATACACAAGCACCATGCCCAATGTCACTGGAATTATAATGATGGCTGTACAGATCCCAAGGATTTCCCTACCCCATGAGAATCATCGGGGGTCAGACCCACCAGTTTTTCCACTTCTTTTCATATCCAGCAGAGAAGAGGGATCAAGATGTGTACCCAAGAAAGCACAGCTATAGGTACACATAAAGGCTAGAGAAAATCAAATGACAGGGAAATGTACAGCAAGATGAGATCCCTACACCAAGGCTGTGTTAGTCAAAACCAATTATTTACCTGAAGGGTTATAGATACCTTGGGTGATCAGCTGTCCCATTTTAGCCAGGATTGTCCCTTTTTATAGCTCCCTGGAGAGCGTCCTGACTTTATTAAAAAAAAAAAGAAAAGAAAAACCACGCAGGTGAATTTTCCCCTACGTTGCAAAGCAGGAATCTGAATTTTAAAGAGACAGCTCCTTAAACAGCAGGACTGTCTGTTTAAAGAGGTAGCTTAAGGAAGCAGATGTGCTCTTTAAACAGATTTATTAAAGACACTGTTGCCAGCAGCCCCCAAGGGCAAGGGAGGGTCAGGCTGCTGTGTACTCTTTGCTCACAGTGCCTGAGAAAGACAGGGAAGGCTGTGTCTTAGGTATCCCTCCCCTCCACACACCACACTGCTGGCAGCTAACGTGATTGGGAATTACTTTTTATAAAATTGTTGAGAATTAAATAGCAATTCAGTTATAGAAGAAAGAGATATCTGTTAATTTTGCAGTCTTTGTTGATGCCCTACTTTTTCTTCCATACTCCTGGAAAAATGGGTGTTTGCTTACCATAGGAGGGGAATGAAGGCAATGGAATTTGGAAAGATGTCAAATATCCACAACTACTTGTGGGACACTTTTTCCCATGCTGCACCAGCAAAAATACCCAGGATGCTACAGGCATGAGGGAACTGTGGGATAGGTTCCTACAATGCTCTGCTACAACAGTCAATGTTTGCTGATTGAGTGTGCCAGCAATTAGTCAATTTTGTGAAGAGCACGTGGGGAGGTGAGGATAGTCAAATTCAAATTTATAAATTCCAGTGTTATAAAATTGATATTAATAAATTCAGATTTATCTCATAGTGTAAATATAGCCTCTATCTGGCCCTGCCCTGGGGAACTGGGGAGTTATCTAGGCCAGAACTGCAGAGTTGGGGAGGAAATGGTGTCCCAAAGGCAGTAACAAAGAAACAAACAGGCACCGTAATTTATCTGGTGTAAATCCACAGACTCCAGTGAAATGTAAATGGGGCGGGGGTGGGGAGGGTTAAATTGTCCTGGTAGGTTTCATTCTCTATTTGTATTGCTGCAAAAATCCTATTTATAACTATTGCATCTCAGATAATCATACGTATTTGTTGCTCTCCTGTGTTAAATTTTCTTCTGTAGTGATGAGTATGATGGTACAGTCATTGCAATGCACTAAGCTGGAACGCTAATTAGGATTCTAAAATACCTTTTCTTCCTATGAGAAATGACTTGACGTAGAAAAAGGGAAGGTATTCAAATTGTTCCTTTACACCTGTGTCTAGATTCCTCTTTTCTTTCTAGGATCTGCCTTCCCTGGGAATCTTTTTGCCCTGTACAGTAGAAAATACTGTTTTGGGAATAATAAACATGGAAAGAATGAAGTAGTATAGTTTCATGTTGTGGATGGTACAAATAATATAGATGTAAATATAAATATGTCATTAATTATAATGGCAAAGGGAAGCCCTAAAAATTAAATTGCACTTGTAACCATGAATGCAGAATATAATCTGCAGAAAGAAAAATAATATCATTTTCCATAGAGACATAATTTGTACCCAAGTCTATGCACCACAAGGTGCCTGAAGATTGTAATTGTAGTAATTGTTTTCAAGTAATATTTTTTGCTGATTTAATCAAGTTATTAACATCTTCAGTCTTCTCTCCTAGTATCTTATCCCTGTTATCAGCGAAGGTATGTGGAAGTAGGAGACACACTGAACTAGAATTATTTTAGTATACACTATTTAGCAAAATTTTACTTTGTCTAAAACTTGGTTATATTCTTCCCAATAAAGCACTTTGTTCTTTAAATGCTAGGTATTTGTTAGCTGATGAATATTTTAAATATTTTATGTGGGATTCTCTGCACAAGCATTTCAAACACTGATAGCATATGTAGGCAAGCTGGAGCCTCCATTCAAACTAAAGTAGTCTATACTCCCATTAATGGCAGGATCCTTGTTGTAAAGAGCATCACACATAAATGTTTAAAGTATTTTTTAGTCAGCACACACCTGCAGCATTTCCCTTCTTCCTGAACAGACAGTAAAACTCAATTGAAATAAATGAAAAAGATAACCTCTTTCTGCTGTACACAAAACACTGACACAGTAGATATTCTCTTGTATCTTTCTTTCTGCTATTTGGCTCCTGTATAATGAAGTAGCTACTTCAGGAAATTCATACCACAGAGTGAAATTTCATAATCACTGATCCTTCAAACTGTTCCACTTGGACAGGTCTTTATACCCATCTGGAATCAGCACCATGCAAGAGTACAGGTACCCCCTTGCGAACAGATGGTAAGAGTACAAGTGCTGAAGTCAATGAGGCTGTTCACATGCTTACACTCAGCAATGTGCTCAATGCTTTTGTTTGGTTGGACACCTTGGAAGACAACAATAGCAAATGGGAGCTCTACTAAGTTCACTGATTTATTTTGTAGTGATGAGTAATAAGGAGGTGGACAATAGGACTACAAGTCTCAGAAATGCTATGGCTCATATAGAATAGTGTTACAGCTTTCTCTGTTCATTTGAAATATATAATATCATTGGAGGATTGGTAATATCTCAGTGCACTGAGATTCTAAATTGTTTTGCATCTTTTCTGGGGACCAGATCACCACAGTATCTAAACATTTAACAAGTATGAATTTATGTATCCCTACAATAGCCATATAAGATAAGAAAATATTATTATCCCCATTTTACAAATGGTGTACTGAGGCACAGTTAGATTAGGTGATTTGACCAGGCATCAGAGCTGGGACCAGAACACAGATGTCCTCAGTCCCTGTCTAGTGCCTCAGCAAAAAGACCAGCTGTATTGCCACCTCTGCTACTTTTCCCTATTCTTTCACCCGTTTTGGTCAAATACTGCTGATTCCATGCATACAAGAAGTCCAACTGATGTACCGAAGACTATTAGCATTAGTATAACATGCACAAATTGGGTCGCTATGGAATAAATATATTTCTCTTCCTCTTTCCCCCTTTCCCTTTCTCTTTGCTCTGCTTCAAAATTTGAGCCATTTTCTCCTCTATTGTTCACTCTTATGTCCAGTTTACACAAAGGCTAGCCACTTGAGTATGATTTCATCTCTTTAACTAAAACTCTGACTAAACCCAAAATTGTTGTCTGTCCAGTGATGGGTTTTTTTTAAGTTGTGCATTTGTCATCTGCTACTCAAATAACTGCAAAGTTATGATTTCACTTTGATGGTTGAAATGAAGTAGATACATAAAATATTTATTTAGTCTGACATACTTAAAATAAAATAAAATAAAATAAACTTGTTGGTAGGGAAGTTGTACATATTTAGTGGAAGGGTTCTTTGCAACTTATTTTTTTAAACTTTAGAAAGGCACTGTTGCAGTGCAATTAGTAGTAGTAGAAGAATACTTACAAAATCCCTACAAGTGGCATATGGACAAAGCAAAAAAGGACAAGCTTGAATATGAATGGAAGCCACAGACTACAGCACATATGAATAGAAGCAGTGAGGAAATCAAGTAAGTGACAAAGTGAGTGATTTCAGCTGTTTAGCTTCTAGTAAATACATATTTCTCCCTGACTACAGAATACGTCCTTGATTTTGTTTGACTTCAAGAGATCATATAGTTGGAAGATGTGTAGTATTTAAATGACTTCATATTGGGATAGTAGTTTGGGTTGGAGGAAGGTGACGGAGGAGGGCCACAAGAGTATTACAGCCAATTTTGTTCACTTGATACAGGAGCTAAAGGCAAGGTGATGACATTTGCTGATAGTACAAAACTTAGAAGGAGGAGGGAAAGGGTCAGTCAAAACAAAGGAATAAGACTGTATAATTCAGAAAGTCTTGGAAAGACAAGTGTCCAGGGCAGATAAACGATTTATGCAAGTCCATATATAGAAATACGAGTTAACAAGCCCAGGGAACAGAAAACAAACAACACCAAATGAGAGACCCTTAATAGTAATATGTTAGTAAATGCAAATCAAGAAAAGATTCTCAAATATCATTGTAACATTTTAAAGTTTTCAATAGACTACTCAATAACAGTAGAAAATACACTGTATGCTGACATAAATAAAAAAAAATAAATAAGCTGTAATAAACAAAAACACGCTGTATTCTGCAGAAATGGGTATGAGAAGAAATTCCTCTTTAGCATCACTGAACTGCAAAAGAGAAGCTACATCTGAAATAATACAGAAAGTTCATGTTGCTTTTATTAGAAACTCTGTATTATAGAATGAAAGAAGGTACTTCAGTGGGTAACCAAAATGGTACAGGGAATCAAGAATATTCCTCTTCCAAATGAAAAAGAGAGAGAAATATCTGGTATTAAACAGAAATTAAAATCAAGAAAATGTCTCCTGTAAAGTGAATAGAGCTAGTAACCTCATGGTCCTGCATGGCTAAGGAGTGATGAGTTCTGGTGAATAATGTGGATGTTCCAGTCCTCCATAAGATTTCCCAACAGATACCAATCCCTATTTCTGCCGCCTTAGGACTTACACACTCTTCCTTCGGTAAAGGATGATGTCAGGAATCTGTCTGTTCCCTACGGAGAGTCTCTAGTACTCTTTATTCTCCCTCTCTTTTTTTTTCTTCTTGAGGAGCCATATAAGACAATGGATCTGAAACTCTTGCATTTATTTACCCTCTAGAAAATAAGAAAATGTGATATGCTTCTCCTCCTTTTATTTATTTGAGGTTTTCTGTTTGCAACCCTGAAGTCTTTCTTCAGTAACATGTATCTAGCCACTAGGGCAACCAGATGAGAAAGGGAAAAAAAACCAAAAAACAACTTTTCTCAGAAGTGAATCCTCCTGTCCACTGGCAGCCACAGGGTGAAGACAGTGTTGATTGAAGGGAAATTCTGTGTTTTCTGACCTCCCTGCACTTCTGCCATACCACTGTGGAACCCTTGGGGAGGACAGAAAAGAGAGAGAGAGAGAAATGTAGCAAGATCACGAAGAAAACACTGGCTCAGCAAGCCCCACATGGGAACTCCCACTGGAGCCATTTGCAGCCCAGCGTCTTCCCCTTTGTAGACCCTTTCTTCACCACCACTTCATCATGTCTGTTCCCCACCAAAAGCCTGTCTCTCTCCTTCCCAACCCTGCCTCTTCCCTTAGCCCTTGTATCCCCATTCTCACAGAATCACAGAATCATAGGGCTGGAAGGGACCTCAGGAGGTCATCTAGTCCAGCCCCCTGCTTCAAGCAGGATCAACCCCTGCTAAGTCATCCCAGCCAGGACCTTGTCCAGCCGGGACTTAAAAACCTCAAAGGATGGAGAATCCACCACCTCTCTAGGCAACGCATTCCAACGCTTCACCACCTGCCTGGTGAAGAAGTATTTCCTAATATCTAACCTACACCTTTCCCTCTTCAACTTCTGACCATTACTCCTTGTTCTGCCATTCTCTGTAATGTCTATTTATTTTTGTGGGACTCACAACTCACAATGTAAACTCTTGTTTAGTCAAACTTCCCAGAATCATATAAGCTCTGCATGCAGAAACAAGTTGATTTATGTCATCTAAATGTGTCTATTTCATAAAAAATATGGAGGAGACTTTAGTATTTAGTATTCTAATATTTTATTAATAGTTTTACATATGAATATTTTCTCTTGCCTAAACCAAAATAAGGCCTAAGCTAAGTTACTAAGTTAAAAGTAGGTCATGATGGTAAAAAAAAATCTGAGAACTGATATAACACAATGATGTTTACAAATTTGTTGGTTCTGGATGAGTTTTTTTTATTTATTTCATTACTTTACTTAATGAAATTAGCATTTAGATGCTCTGTCTAGGCACTAAAGTTAACATCTTTCTAAAATGTGAATGAGGAGAGTTCACATTTTGGCTTCTATTACTGCTTAAGAGAAGAACTTTTTTTAATAAAACTAGATGAACATTGGAGCAACAGCACATTTGTTTGCACTGTGAATATGTACTTGAAGCTGAACCAAGTGGCAACAGAGCTTTGTAGAATTCTTTGATTCTGCAAAAACCAGGAAAAAGTTAAGGGATTCATGGTTTCCCACTGACCTTTCTTATTTGAGAGAACCAGTTGTACCATCATAGTTAGGGCTACCCCAAAAATTTATTTTGAAAAGAATAAAAATTTTCTATGAAATCTGTTTTCAGTTTCAGGAACAAATTTTAATGAACAATTTTAATGTTCTAAGGCATTTTGAAGGGAGAAAAATATAATACGAGGTTAGTTACAATTTCAAAAAGTGCATTGTGAACAAAAGACTGGTTCTTATTGTCTAATATATGCAATCATGGACCAGGACTTCACTGTGCTGGACACAGAAAAGCACACACCAAAATTGTCCCAATCCTAAAGAATTTACAATCTAAATACAAGACAAAAGACAACTGATGGCTACAGACAGACTTATGAGGCAGTGTAAGGAAACAATGAGACAGTATTGATCATCATGATAGGTGGGATTCTGGTGAATTCATTTTGCAGATGTGTACAGGGGGCATCTTCCACCAGTAAGGGACAACTTGGAAGAAGCATTAAGGTACTTGTTTGAAAATTGAGCAAGTAGGTGCTGGAGGATGATATGAGGGGCCAAACAGAGGCAAGGGAAGACTTCTTGCCAGCAAATGAAAGAAAGAAAGAGAGGTTGGGGGATACGACAGAAAAGGGTCTTAAAAGTAAAGACAAGTAGATTGTGAATATTTAATGCAATAGAGAAGGAGACAGTGGAGAGATGAAAACAGAGAGGTGATGATCAAAGCAAGAGATTCGGAGACTGATCTTCTCAGAAGCATTCTGAATAGGTATGAGGAAGGAAAGGTTACACTGGCAAGCCTGTCAGAAGGCTGTTGTCATAACAGACATGCAAGACTATGTAAATTTAGACCAGAGTTTTAATTGTATCTGAAGTTGAAAACACTATGGCTGTGACCACACTAGCCGCCCATTTCAAAAACGATTTTGAAATGAGGGGCAATTTTGAAATGAGCAGGAGAGCGACTACACAAAAATCGTTCGTTTCGAAATTAACTTTGAAATTAAAAGGTGTTCTTTTCAAAGTCGTTATTCCATTCCTGTGCTGGGAATAACGCCTCCTTTCTATGTTAATTTCAAAATGAAATGTGTGCAGCTGCTCCCAGCTGCCATTTCTAAAAGAAAAGTCCTCCACAGAGCTGGCCCCCCCGCCACCTACTGCCAGAGCTCTGTGGCTGTCAGCTATGGGTGCCTTAAAGCTGCAAGGACACAGAAACCCTGTGCAGGAAGTTGAGAGTGTGCTGGCAGAAGTAGGAACATGAGGTGGCCAGACGACACTCCCTAGCACCCCCAGAAAGTGACACCGCTCCGTGGCCGGACAGATGGCTAGCAGCCAAGACCCCCAGGATCCCCGTGGGGTCTGGGCGGCAGGGTTCCCAGGGCTCTGGGCAGCCCCCAAACAGGAGGGGGGACCTCCGACTGGAAGCTGAAGTCCAGGACCTGCTGGCTGTCTGGGGGGATGAGGAGATCCTGCTCAGGATGGAGGGGTGGAAAAGAAAAGTGGACGCCTTCGCCCGCCTCACCAGCAACCTTGCCGCAAGGGGACACCACCTCTGGACCCACGACCAGGTCCCCTCCAAAGTCAAGGAGCTGCAGCAGGGCTATGCCCGAGCCAGGGACTCAGCCAGGCAGTCAGGGGCAGCACCAGCCACCTGCACCTACTTCAGGGAGCTCCACCAGCTGCTGAGACCCAGGGAGGCTGCACCACCTGAGGACACCCTGGATACAGCGGAGCCGGAGAGGCGGGGCGAGGAGCCCCAGTCATGACCCTCGATGCCCGCCCCCTACTGCAGGGCCCAAAGTACCTGCTGGCACCGGGAACAGCGACAGTGGGACTGAGGGAGTGCTGTGCATGGCCAAGCTTTCCAAGGGCCCTAGCCTGGCTACCTCTACCCGGAACTCCCCGATCTACCAGAGGAACCCCCAGGTAGGACCAGGCGTGGGGTGCCCTGGTCTAGCGGGGAAGGAGAAGTCCCCGACACAGCCAGCACAGGCCTTGGCACATGGCCACAGGCCGGGGACCCAGGGATGGCCATCATCACTGCCGGGGTCGGGGGGCCTGCATGGGGCCATGGTCTGCCATGAGGACCAGAAGCCTGGGAGGGCTGGGGCAGTCACTCTAATAGCCCCACGTTGATGAACCCCACAGAAGACAGGCCACCCCAGAGCCCCTCACCACAAGCAGGGTGGGATGGCAGTGGGGACAAGGCTGCTGGCCCACAGTACCTGGGCTCATTACTAACTGGACACAACCCTCCTCCCTTATGTCTTCACAGCCTCGGCATCTGCCAGCCACCCCAGCCCCCAAGACATGCCCGGGAGCCCCGCAGCAGCAGAGGAGGGCGAGAGGGCGATGCCTCCCTGGAACGTGTGCTGTGGTGGGAGAAGCCACTGCCGCAGCTGGGCAGATGATCTGGCGGCAGCCCACACAGCTGCATGGTGGGAGCAGAACCGCTTGCTGTGGGATTGGCTTTCCATGGAGCAGGTGGCCTAGGACCAGGTGGCTGGGTATCTTGACACCCTGACCCAGGCCGTCGCCAACCGCCTGGCCCAGCCACCCACTCCATGGATGGCCTTTCCCGCAGCACCGCCACTGCCCCAGCCGCCCCTCCCTCCCCATTCCCCTCCTGTGTCACAGCTCCCCCTCCCCCAGCCTCCCCCTCTTCCCGGCCCCCCCTCTTCCCCAGCCATCCCCTCTTCCCTGCCCCCCTGCACGCCTTCTGCCCCCCCAACCCTTGCAGATCTGCTCCCAGCTGACATGTCCCTGGTCAAGTGGCAGGAGATGACGCACTGGCTGTGGCCAGGCAAACCCTGCCTGTCTGTGGCTCCCCTCACTCTTCCCCTCACTCCAGTCTCTAGATACCCTGGTCTGGCCCTACTTCCCTGTTCCACCTGCACCATCCTGGCCCACCGTGGTTCCCAGACCCAGGGCAGTCACAGCTCCAGGGGCTGTTGTGGCTCCCGACCAGCCACTCCAACGGAGGATTGAGGCCCCCCACCTCCCCATGTATATAGTTCACCCCCACCCCATTGTAAATAGCTCATCCCCACCCCCCCATGTAAATAGTCCTATGTTCTTTGTTTTCCAAAAATAGCAGTTGAATTTATTTAGCGGGGAATATGTGTCCTGCCTTGGGTGGGGATGGCATGGGGGGTGCTGGTGGGGCACGGGTGTAGACACTGCTCTTTCAAAAGTAAACCTCATCTTTGAAAGAATTCATCTTTCCATTAAATAAAGGGTGCATCTACACTTGCACTCTTCTTTCAAAAGAGGTATGCAAATGAGGTAAAATGAAAATGCAAATGAGGTATAAATTTCCATATGTGGCACCTCGTTTGCATATTCTTGTTTCAAAAGAGCTTCTTTTGAAAGAAGAAAGCCAGTGTCGATGCTGCTCTTTTGAAAGTAAACCCCATCTTCTAAAGGATCCTTCTTCCCTTTATTTAAGGTGTAGACGCACCCTATGACTTACAGAAGCTACAGAAAAAAAATGGCATCTCCTATCACAGAATCATAGAAGTCTAGGGCTGGAAAAGACCTCAGGAGGTCATCGAGTCCAGCCCCCTGTCTAAAGCAGAATCAACCCCACTAAATTATCCCAGCCGTGACTGTGTCAAGCAGGGACTTAACAACCTCCAGGGATGGAGATTCCACTACCTGTCTTGGTAACACATTCCAGTGCTTTACCACCCTCCTGGTGAAATAGTTTTTTCCTAATACACTCATCCCTTGCTCTGTGAGCACAATTGGTTCCCAACTTTGTGCTCGTAGTGAAAACTTGTAAAAGAGACACTAAATTCTCATTAAAATACACGTAAAAGTCGCTGATTGTCACCTAGAGCTCAGGGAAGGAGTGGTAGCAGGGGGCACTGCTTTTGAAAGGTAAGTGAAACTTGGGTTGTGGGGGGTTGGAAAAGGTTAAAGGCTAGGGGCAGTTTGTGGCCATGAGTGAGAGGGAGGTTTAAAACCTGATGGCTGGTTGGGTCCATGGGGTGGGTGGGGGGTTCAGGCTGCTGAAGGTCGGGTGTCTAGTCTGGTGGGGCCGCGGGGGTCAGGCTGCACAGGTTAGGTCTACCAGGCTCGTGGGGATGGGAGGCAGGGGGCAGGCTGCCACGGGGCCAATTTAGATGCAGGGTCAGGTCGACATGGCAGAGGTGTGGGAGTCAGGCTACCATGGGGCAGTGGAAGTGCGGGGGGGGGGGGTCAGGCTGCCGCAGGGCCAGTGGAGGGGAGGGGGCAGGCTGCCATAGGGCTGTGGAAGTGTGGGGGTTCAGGCTGCCATGGGGCTGGCGGAGGTGGGGGTTAGGCTTCTGAGGGGCTGGTTGGGGGGGGGTGCCAAGCTGCTGTAGGGCCAGCTGGGAGGGGTCAGGCTGCCACGGGGCCAGCTTAGGTGCGGGGACAGGTTGCCGCGAGCTGGCGGGAAGGGAGAGTCAGGCTGCCATGGGGCCAGTCTGCAGGCCTGCATGGGGTTAAGGTTGCCGCAGGTTGGGGTCGCAGGGCCAGCGTCAGAGGTCAAGCTGCTGTGGTGCCGGGGGCGGGAGGGGGGGACAGGCCACCGCAGGTGGCGGTTGCGGAGGCCGGTCAGGCTGCAGCAGGTTGGGGTCCCCCGGGCCAGCGGGGGGTGTGGTGAGGCTGTGGTGGGTTGGAGCCGTGGGGCAGGGGTAAGGCTTGTATTAGTGGAGGGAGTTTACTCATAGAGTGAACAAAGGTAAGTAAATGTGTCCCTCATTTAAGTGAGTACTCAGTAGTAAAGTACTCATTTAACGAGGGATGAGTGTATCCAACCTACACCTCCCCCTCTGTAACTTCAGATCATTGCCCTTAATCATTTTCTTTGCATCTGCTGAACCTGCTCCAATGCATCCTCATCCTTTCTATACTGGGGTGGGGACGGGTGAGGGGTGGGGGGGACAGAACTGGATGCAATACCCCAGATGTGGTCCCACCAGTGCCCAGTAGCAGGAAATAATCACTTCTCTAGATCTGCTGGAAGAAAATACTTCTCCTAATGCACCCCAAAATGCCATTAGCCTTTTTGGCTACAAGAGCACACTGTTGGCTCATATCCAACCTCTCTTCTACTATAATCCCCAGGTCCTTTTCTGCTGCACTGCTACTTTTAGCCAGTCAGTCCCCAGCCTGTAACGGTGCTTGGGATTCTTCTGTCCTCTGGGAGGAACTAGAATATGGGGAGTTGTTTATGAGTCTCTTTTTGCTTTGTGAGCTAATGTACCTGATTTGTACGGTATTGCAGAACCTTAATGCTGATCCTAGCAGTCCTAGAGCAGAATAACTTTCCAAGGGAATGGACTATGTGACAATCAGATGCATTGATCTGTTGACACAAGAAAGTATGAGGTCACAATCAAAGTTTTGTGTGACAAACAGAGTTGTGTGAAGCTGTTGTAAGTATTGCTTTTCAGTACAGGTGGAAGATAAAAACGAATACATCATGGAGTGTGCTTTTAACAAAATGGCTAAGTCTACACTGGCCCGTCCCTTTCGAAAGGGGGATGCAAATGCAGCAGATTGAAAATGCAAATTGGGTGCTAATTTGCATATTCAGTGCCTCCTCTGCATGATACTGGGCACTTGCCATTCCTGAAGAGCTGCTTTTGAAATGCAAAACAGCCGTGTGGATGGTGTTCCTTTGAAAGGAGGCCCCACTTTCGAAAGTACCCTTCTTCCTGAAAAAATTAGGAAGAAGGGAACTTTTGAAAACAGGTTTTCTTTCAAAGGAACCCCATCTACATGGCTGTTTTGTATTTTAAAAGCAGATCTTCCGGAATGGCGAGTGGCCAATATTATGCAAATGAATCACTGAATATGCAAATTAGCACCTCGTTTGCATTTTATTCATTGTGTTTGCACGCACCTTTCGAAAGGGGCCAGTGTAGACATAGCCAAGTGGCTGCCCAGTGTCAAGGAATGCTGGAGACTTGTTTAGGCTTTCGAAGATTTTGGTAGGTGGGGTAGATACTGATGCAAGTTTAGCTGCCACTGGTGTCACTTGTTTATATTAATAGCATACACAATCCTTTAAATATTACACATTGGTGGAAATATTGCATTAAAATGATCTGCATAGACCTGATAGTTATGCCATTCTCACATATACTAGGATTCTAAGGAATTGCTAAATACCACTGTTACCTCTGTCAAATAGTTGATGCACACACAGAGGAGCTCCAGCTGAACAAAGAACCAAGGCCAATAAACTTAATCTGGTTTGAGAACAAGAATCTGGCCCGTGAAGTCATAATATTTTTGGAGCCTTATTTGCTCCAATTGCCCCATTATCTGTCTACTATATCTAATTGGTAGACAATGATCTTGTTAGTTCTTGAAGATAGTTATTTGTATTCGTTGTCTGATTACCACTGTTATTTGTCATTTAGTCTATGAACAAAAAAGCAAATTTGTCATATCCTGAGCACAGGCACATGTATTCAATATTTGGGACTGCAATTTGCCCTGTGTCTGGCATGCAGTCTCCACTGACATTTTTCTCAGCACAAAATTCTCTGGCATTCACACACTCTTGGAGCATCCACCCTTAATTCCTACAGCTCAGGCATAACCTTCTCAATACAGTAACAGAGAGGTAGCCGTGATAGTCTGTACTCCAACAAAACACAGCAGCAGAAACGTAGCACTTTAAAGACTGACAAAATTATATATTCGGTGATGAGCTTTCATGGGACAGACCCAGCTCTGTCCCACAAAAGCTAATCACTGAATAAAACATTTTGTTAGTCTTTAAAGTGCTACATTTCTGCTGCTTTGTTTTCTCAATCTAGGCACCCACCCTCACTTTTTCATAAGCTCTGGAAAAATTATCTCACTTATAGTCACCCACACACATTCTTTCCTAGGACACAGATATAAATTTACATCTTTTGGGTCTTTTACAAGTGAAAGAACTTTATACAGTAATATCATAGCTAATCTCTTAGGCCGTTTCTACACAGGCCACTTTCTTCGAAAGTGGCATGGTAATACACAGCCCGAAATATGCTAATGAGCTGCAGATGCAAATTCCCTGTGCCTCATTAGCATACGGTCATGTGATTTGGAGTCCAGAAGACCGTTCTTCCAGACTGCAAAACGCCGTTTAGAAGCATGGCCCCCGGGGGTCTTCTGGAAGGAAGTCCTTTTTCCGCAGGCCCCCTCTTCCAAAAAATTTTTGGGAAGAAGGGGCATCTGGAACAAGGACTTCCTTCCGGAAGACCCCAGGGGACCACGCTTCTAAACGGAATTTTGGAGTCCATAAGAACGGTCTTCCGGACTCCAAATCACGTGACCATATGCTAATGAGGCACGGGGAATTTGCATCCACACCTCATTAGCATATTTCGGGCAGTGTATTACCATGCCACTTTCGAAGAAAGTGGCCTGTGTAGAAACGGCCCCATTTATTAAGGATCATAAAAAGACAATACACTCACTCAGCATACAATGCTCACTACTGCCAGTAAGACAAATGAAATTGTCTTGTTGGCCAGTTAGGATCAGGTCCACCTGGGGGACTCCAATTTCTGTATGATATCATTGGAACAGGGTGGAGGTCTGACAGCTCTGATCTTGGAGCTGCATCCTGGAGTTGGTTCCCCAAAGAATTTTCTTTTGGATTCCAGTTTATATAATGAAACTTGAGTCCTACTTAGATATACGTTAATTATTTTACTGAAATTTTACTAAACACCTAATGACAAAGTTTCACAGTATGAAAGGATTCAATCTATTTCTGTGTTTCTTAAACTATTTTCCATGGAACACTGCTGTTCCGTGAACAACTCGCAGGTATGTCACAAAAGTTTGGAAAAATATACTAATGGCATATATATTTTTGTTGTTAAAACCATATATAATATTACATCTTCATTGCTGTGGTACCTGATTGATTTACTTCATTTTGTTTTTGCTGTATATGGTGCTGTTTGTTTTTTGGTCTGACAACAATATTTTCCAAGAAAATTTTCATATGTGTTCCACATAAAAAATGTTATAAAATATTATTGTTTGGTATTCCATGGTCTCAAAAAGTTTAAGAAATATTCCTCTATTTTGTTCATGAAAGCTATTGTATTTGGTGAAAACAATCTTTTCAAGCAAATTGTCTAATTTCTAATTCTATGTAAAGTGCTACTAATCTATTATTTTATTGTTCTATATCTACAAAGAATTGAAATATGTATATCCTGCCAGTCATAAGCTTAGTTCAATTTAGAGGATTTTAAAATATGTCCTGTAGATCTGTTTCCTAAATATTGCTCAAGTTTACAAATGTATGTAAACATAGACATAACTTTGAGCATGAGTCACCTAGTCAACTTAAATAGGAGTCTTCATACATTTAGAGCTTCTTGCTTATGCATCTTTTTGAACTGTGGGATGCAATATTTATGTGTAAATATTTACTACATCTAGTTTTTAAGAAAACAGCTTTTCTACATGAGAAAGAGTGCCCATCAGCTTCCTGCTCAGTAGCATCCTTTGTGGACATTGCTCCAGAAAGTTAAAAGGTCTGCAGAGTGCTCTCTGGAACTTCAGTTTCAAACATCAGCACGTCAGAACATACTACAAAACCAAAAGCAGTCAAGTAGCACTTTAAAGACTAGCAAAATAGTTTATTAGGTGAGCTTTCGTGGGACAGACCCACTTCTTCAGACCATAGCCAGACCAGAACAGACTCAATATTTAAGGCACAGAGAACCAAAAACAGTAAGCAAGGAGGACAAATCAGAAAAAGATAATCAAGGTGAGCAAATCAGAGAGTGGAGGGGTGGGGGGGAAGATCAAGAATTAGATTGAGTCAAGTATGCAGACGAGCCCCTATAAGCTACGTCTACACGTGAAGCCTACATTGAAGTAGCTTATTTCGATGTAGCGACATTGAAATAGGCTATTTCTATGAATAACGTCTACACGTCCTCCAGGGCTGGCAACGTCGACGTTCAATATCGACGTTCCGCAGCACCACATCGAAATAGGCGGTGCGAGGGAACATCTACACGCCAAAGTAGCACACATCGAAATAAGGGTGCCAGGCACAGCTGCAGACAGGGTCACAGGGCGGACTCAACAGCAAGCAGCTCCCTTAAAGGGCCCCTCCCAGACACAGTTGCACTAAACAACACAAGATCCACAGAGCCGACAACTGGTTGCAGACCCTGTGCATGCAGCATGGATCCCCAGCTGCAGCAGCAGCAGCCAGAAGCCCTGGGCTAAGGGCTGCTGCACACAGTGACCATAGAGCCCCGCAGGGGCTGGAGAGAGAGCATCTCTCAACCCCTCAGCTGATGGCCACCATGGCGGACCCCGTTATTTCGATGTTGCGGGACGCGGATCGTCTACACGTGCCCTACTTCGACGTTCAACTTCAAAGTAGGGCACTATTCCCATCCCCTCATGGGGTTAGCGGCGTCGACGTCTCGCCGCCTAACATTGATGTTAACATCAAAATAGCGCCCAACACATGTAGCCGTGATGGGCGCTATTTCGAAGTTAGTGCCGCTACTTCGAAGTAGCGTGCACATGTAGACACGGCTATAGTGACTCAGAAAGTTCCCATCATGATTTAAACCATGTGTTAATGTTCCAAATTTGAATATAAATGTCAATTCGTCTGCTTTCTAACACATGGTTTAAATCGTGATGGGAACTTTCTGAGTCACTATAGGGGCTCGTCTGCATACTTGACTCAGTCTAATTCTTGATCTTCCCCCCGCCCCATTCTCTGATTTGCTCACCTTGATTATCTTTTTCTGATTTGTCCTCCTTGCTTACTGTTTTTGGTTCTCTGTGCCTTAAATATTGAGTCTGTTCTGGTCTGGCTATGGTCTGAAGAAGTGGGTCTGTCCCACGAAAGCTCACCTAATAAACTATTTTGCTAGTCTTTAAAGTGCTACTTGACTGCTTTTTGTTTTGATAGTGTATAGACTAGCACGGCTTACTCTCTGATACTACAAAACGTTTAGGATGCTGTAGCAGTGTTCAGATGGAACACAGCAAGCTACTGTGTTGAAGATTCCCATCCTGGTGTGCCATGCACCAATGGCCTGTATAGATTAGCCCTTAAATGCTGCACTTCACTCTGACTGGAAATTCCAAAATTATCTTACACTTTCTTTAAATGAAATCAGAATTGTAGTGGTGTTACTACCTTAACAGTACACAGGGAGAAATTATATAAATTTAGGATAATATATAAAGGAAATCCCAAGCTGACAAACTTTATGGTATAAAGGTGCCTAAAATAAAACTAATAAAAGATTATTTGAAATATCCTAGAAAAGTGATAACTAGTTTCACACATTGAATGCTACTTTAAAAATTTGTTATATTTCATTATATTTTAAAATTAGCATTTGTGAATCTGTGTTAGAACACAGATTTCATGTTAAGATGAATAAAGCAGATGCAGATACATGGGGCAGGATAAAACAAGAGTTTCTAGTATCTTTGTTCTAATCAAATTAGCTTTTTCACAATAAATAGCTATTGTATGCAGCTATAATTATTTAATTAACCTATGTTGCACTCTTTGAAATATAACTATAAATGCAGAAACAAATCAGACGTCAGTAGACGGGCTAATGCTCAGATGCAGACTGGTGACACTTTGTACATACACATGAGAAAGATGTACTTGTGGCCTGCTCATAATTAACTATGGCTGGGTCTACACTTGCCCCCAACTTCAAAGGGGCCATGTTAATCAGGGCGATGGGAGATTACTAATGAAGTGCTGCAGTGGATACACAGTACTTCATTTGGCTAATTTTCCCCCACAGCGACTTCGAAGTGTCAAACTTCGAACTGCTGGCATGACTGTATCCACTGGCACTTCGAAGTGCCCGCGCTACCTTAAAGGGCCTTTGCTCCTCAAAATTTTGAGGCACTTCTAAGTGCCTGTGGCTACACGCATGCCGACACCTTGAAGTTTGACACTTTGAAGTTGATGTGGGGGAGAATTAGCCTAATGAAGTTTTGCTGCATATTCACTGCAGCACTTCATTAGTAATCTCCCATCACCCTGATTAACATGCGCCCTTCGAAGTTGGAGGCAAGTGTAGACAAGCCCCATTTGAAACAACGAAGTCACTGTGGCACAATTAAAATGACAAAAGAAACAGCCTCATTAGAAAAGTGAATGTGTCTACACACAACTAATTTCACATAATCCAACCCCCACAAAAATTAAACATTACTCAAGCAATTGTTGACATTATTCTCTCGGTTCAGTGACATAACTCCATTTTCACCCAAACAAGTCTTGGGCTTAATACTTTTGTTTTCTTGAATAGTTATGTGAGTCATAACATTATCCCAAACAACTTGGAAAATTTACCTACAATATGCCAAGTCTTCACACTGATATTAGCATAAAAATGCAAGAAAATAGTTCCAAAATACATAATACTTTTTTCTATATTATTGAGTTTAATCACCTTTGGCATCAACATGTAACAGCACTGATACCTGTGATGTTCAAATGTACTCTCAGTAAATAACTTTTTTGATTATCTCTGAGCCGATGCAACAAACATTAGCACCTGAAAAGGGTGTTTATAGTCTCTGATAGTCCTCTGCCATAAATATTTTCTTTTGTAAACTTTGGCTTTCATCTTGCACAACAGATTATAGTCCTTTAAAACTCCTGCATTACAATTTCCTATGCAAAATGAAAACACATCTTCTGATAGCCACAAAATAGATTTTGTTTAACCCCTAATCACATATTATATCTGCTATTGAATTGCGTAGTTTGGCTGTCCTCTATAACAATCTAGCAAGTGATGTAATGGACTATTTCACTGAATCTCAATGTAAGTATCAACAATGGGGGAAGTGGGCATGTGATATTATGCAAATTTAACCAAACTTTTCACAGTGATCACTAATTGTGTGTACTTTTTTCTGGATGACCATCTTGAGACCCTAGGTGGCATGCAGTCTGCTGGCTTTCAGTATGGCCTGGGCTGTTGTCTCTTTATGCTTCTTGTGTCAGTTCCCTCCCTACTGCCCCACCACCACACACACACACCTGACCCCACTGCTCCACACCAGGGAGAGCTCACTGTTCCCTGCAGAAGCTAGGCCACTGCTTGGGTCCTTCCTGAGTCTAATGATTTACAGTCCTTTGGTTCATTGACAAAAAGCAGACATTCAGATTCTTTCTCAGGGCTGCAGTTTGTTTGCCCCAAACAAAGGTAGAAGGGGAAAGGGAAGCTAGTCATTATCTTGACCTGGGCTTGCCTGGAAAATTTCGTGTTAGGCATATTTTGCCTTTCAGTTGGTGGCCCTTTTCACCTTTTTTTTTAAGCTTCCATCGGCCATTGAGAAGCCTGCTATATGTATAGAAAAGTGGTCTTCCAGGCGTCAGAGGCTGCTAATCAGGAGCTGGTAGAAAAAGGCATATCACTGTCAGGCTACTTTGTCCCACTCAAGTCCCTGAAGGACCAGGGCATACGGATGGTCTCACTTTAATCCCACGCTTCCTCCTCAGTGCTGCTTTTCTGCTTCCCTCACCACCTTGGACAAGTTGGTCTCCAATTTTAGCCCTCTCCCTCTGGGCTGTAAAAATCTCAACCCTGTAAGGGCCATCACATGGTTTTGTTCTACCAGAAAGTCACCATGTAGCTGTTGGTGAATGGCAGGGAAAGCGAGGAGGGGACTTTCCTGGTGCCCTACCAGAGTGCCTGGTACTGGGGCAATCATTGGTCAGGATAGGATCAGCGCTTGCTCTGCAAGGCCTCAGGGCACATGCAGATCAGCTGTCTCTCAGCCCAGCAATGAAGGACAACCCAAATGTTGTGAAGAGTGCTGTCCGTCACACTGCTAAAGACCCTGTCTTTCTAGCCCCCCGCACTGCTTCAAAAGCCAGCTATCACACTTGGATGTGGTCTCCCGTTGTGTCCAGCCAAGTGGATGCTATCGTGATGCTCATAAAAACCATTGGGCATGGTGTGCAGAGGAGGAGGTGGTGGTGATATTAGCCCACCTCAAAGAGGACCTTCCTCTAATGCATCATTTCTGCCTAATCAAGCCTCAGTCCTATGACCCATCCCACCAATGATAAGACAAAGGGATGATTACTATTGGGGGGGAGGGGTTGGCAGTGGAAGTGCAGCAAGAGCAAGTCATTGGCACAGCTGCTCCTCCTCCAGGAAAGAGAGGAAGCTCCTCATAAAGTGTCTAGGTAGTTGCCACTGGTTGCTTCCATGTCCCTTGATAAAGTCGCAGAGGTGAAGAGGGCTTTGGAAATTCTGGCAGAGGAAGAGAGAGTTACAGAGTTCCTTTCAAAGAAAACCTCAGGGGGAGAGAGCCAATCCCCCAAATTTCTCCCACCTTTCCCTCTGTGATAAGCCAGGATACAATCCAGAATAATAAGCAGCTATCCCTTGCAACCTTGCACGTCTTACAATGCCTTGCTGAAGTAGTTTCCACCTGCCCACTGACAAACATGCTCCCAGAATGAAAGCCACCCCCTGAGTGTCTATGTGTAACTGCAGGGTACCAGCCACATTTGGACTACCTGTGTCTCTCATCAGTCTAACCACAATATCCTCTTCACAAAAAAAAATAAAATAAAAAAAAGTATGTTTGGTTCTTTGGACTCCTGTGGATAGTACCAAATATTTTAAATCCATTAATCCTTAGAATAATATGCCAGTTTATTATCTCAAATGGTTATGCAGACACTTCTGTTTAAACAACCTGATTAGATAAAACAGTAAAACAGGTTTATTGACTCCAAAGGAACAGATTTTAAGTGAGTACAAGTAATGATCCATGAAAGTTAGAAATGGTTACAAGAAAAATAAACACAAAATGTTTACTATTGCCTAACTAAGTGCAATTTATCAAGTTCAAGCAAAGATCTCATCACAAGCTTTCCAGCTGCCCAACAGTGTCAAGCAAAGTCTGGAGTCCTCCAGAAAAGTCCAACCATTTCTTTCTTTTTCTCACCAGGTGCAGTGAATGTGATGGAGCAGGAGGAAAAGAGACACTTTGGGGTTTGTTTGTACCTCTTTATAGTTTCAGTCCCCGTCTTGAAAAAGATTTCCCACTGGGTCGTAGCAGACTACACGTCTATGTGAAAGGATGGTCCCTGATGGTTTTTTTTTTTTTTTTTTTTAATTCTTTGAACTTGTTTTGGCTTCCCTTTCTTCTTGATGTCTCTGTTTGCAGTTTAGGTACAAATTAAGCAGAGCACAAACCTCTTTGTTTATGACAGACCTGTTTGTTTGCAACTTCTGTCTGGGTAGGGATGGAGGGTTGAACATGTGTTAATAATATTACAGCAGGAAAATATATACATTTACATGTAATTGTGCCACACATATTTTATCAGGATGATACTGGCCAGGAAACTGTACATTTAGAAATGATACCTTACAAAACATACCTTGTACAAAATTATTACAACAGAGTATATTGTGTGAACACACAGATGTATTCTGTCATACCGCCACCCTCATTTGGTAATGAAATGGATTTTTTCTCTGTTTCTCTTGGAGGATCCCTTAATGGCAGGCTGGACTCTCAAAGACATATTTCAGGAGATCGAGGCTCTGTGTATGAATCCTGTAGCCCATTGGGAGAATGATCCTTTGCTCACAGACTTTGGTCTGGGTGCCAAATCCATTGCAGTGCTCACCTCTTCTCTCTTTCCCCAGCACATTGCCTTGGATGCTGCTCCCACTTTTATTCCTGGGGTGCCACCTGCCTGTTCCATTTGCTTGGCTGCAGATGGCACCAGTTTGAGGCTGCGTAGCCTATTGTTATGATGGACAGTTGTGATTAAGCAGCTGATCTTAGCCTAATTGTTCCAGACCTGAGCACCATGCCATGGTCAATACCCAACAAGATGCTGAGGTTGTGGGCATTGAGCCTTCTGAGGCACCCAGACCCAGTGCAAAATGGGCCTCCTACACCCACCAAGTCAAATGTTTTGCCTGGTGAAGTGGTGCCTCACACTAATCTCACTCCAGATCTCCTCCTTCCACCTCCCATGCTATTGCTACCCTACAATCATCATCTTCCCTTTCCTATGAGGCAACTGTGAGGAAGCAATATTTCTATTCCCCAGCTTACTCTACCAGGGACTTCCGTGCTTCCTCTGCCACTCACTGACATGTTTGGGGGCTGAGGCAGACAATGCACGATGATTTTCATTACCATTGAGGGAGAGGCACACATATCACTGATAGGACCCAGCTGAAGGATATGTGAGCTTGGCTGAGGCTACAGATCTCTTGCTCTCTTGGTTTCACTGCCTGTTAAGTTGGGTCATTTGCTGGGAAGTACTCAAGGCTCCATGAGGAAGGTGCAACTTGTTCTCCAGGAATGGACAGATTCAGTCTTGTCCAAATGGCCATTAGGGATTTAATAACAGAAGGCCAGGGGATCAGAAAACTGGGCACTGAATCCTATCTGCAGGTCCACAGCTTCCACACTTCTCTGATCACCATCAGGATAGGACACAGATTGTTGTGCATCTCCCCAGGGTTGGAGATGCTCCTGGCCATGAGGTTCCTCAAACCCACACCATGAGACCAGCTACTTTTGCTTCTCTTAAGAGGCTATAGGGTAAGTCTTTGCACATGCTAGGCACTCTCTTTCCTTGAGGCAGAAGGATACTCTGTGATGTCCTTGCAGAAGACATGCCAATCTGACTGCCAAAGCCATATAGCAGCTGTAGTGATGGGTGTACTACAGCCACCTCACCACACATTGGGAAAAGGTGCCCATCCTGTTCTCCTTGGACTTACATACTGCAATGCTGGGGGGTTGCGAAGGTGACCGCAGGATGCCTGCTGAATCTCTGGGGCTGCAAGAAGGGGCTGGTACTCAATCCCATATACTAGGCCTAAAGCAAGTGTGCTTTTATCACAGTGGTGGCCAAGAAGTGGTCTGCAAGCCATTTGTGGTTTGGCTTGATAGCTCTTGGCAGGCTGCCAGACAGTGTATTTACCTGTGCATAGTCAGGTATGGCCACTAGCAGCTCCCATGGTGGATTCTGTATCCACCTCCCTCACAAGATGGATCACTACCCCTGCTCCTTCTATGCCCTGGAGAAAGAAGGATGACCAAAAGGTAGAGGGTAACATCCATCTTATAGAGCTGGCAGAGATGTAGGGGAAGTTCCAGTACCTTCTACATCATTCCTTTCTCCCCATATTCAACCAGAGGCAATACCCATAGGCTCTATACTGCGGGATGAACTCATTACAGTCAGCACAGACCACTGGGATTAGCTATAGCAATCTTTTCTCTGAGTTCTAAGAAGCCCCCATCAACAAATATCCACCATCAGCAGGTTAACTGTGAATTCTACCACACATTCTGGGACATCCTTGGCCCAGATCTTTCCACCTTGTAGACTGAATGGAGGGAGGCAGGTAGGCCATGCTCACCCTGTTGCTTAAGAAGTAGGTTCTCTTCAACCTCAGGAACTGGAGCCTAGTTTCAATTTTTAGCACAGACTACAAAACTACTTGAGTGATCAGGTCCAAAGTGGCTGCTGAGTGAAGGCCCTCCGAGCTGAGCTACTACTACACCATCTTCACCTTAGTTTTGGATGATGGAGTTACCCTGGGTGAGCCAGAAATTGGTCCTGACTGATACCATCAGTCTCACAGGTATCTTGGAGTATTGTCAGAAAGACTGGATGAATACCAAAGTGCTCATTTAGTGCATTGGGCTGTCTACCATGTGCATCTCCTCTTGTGTGCTCCAGGAAGTGAGGACAGCGTTGCCTCCTGCTTTTCTTGGGCAGATTCTGTCGGAAAGTGTTTGTCACGAAACTTGTCATCCACACCCCTTCTTTGTGAGCATCAGATGATTCTAACATATCACTGGAGCTGTCTGCATGACCTTCATCTGGTTCTTTATGAACTATGCCTAGAAGAACATCTGTAGGTATTTTTGCCTTACACCATCATCTTCCTGCCCTCGTGTCCTGCCTCAGCAACAGATGGTAAGACCCACTGCAACCTAAGGAGAATGAGGAACCCCAGTGGGCCAGTCTGAATTCCACTCTGATTCTACAGCTCATTGGAGATAGTAAATGGCTGCTTCTTTATTCACCTGTGAGCACTTATAAGTACCTGACAGGGTTTACAAGCTTCCCCAAATACTTGTTCCTTTTGCAGCATAAGGGAGACCTTGACACATATCTACACAGGGTGTTTCAGGCTGCACTCCCTTTTTCCAGATTTTTCAGAACATCTGACAGAGGCTTATAATTTGATCAAATTTGGGAATATTTTTCCAGGGTCAGGAAAAATACATCTCTGTTACAAAGGACACCACTGTCAGTTCTCAAGTTTCTGCTTCAAAAGATACGATGCGAAAGCTGCTCAATGTTAAGGCCACCAGAAGTTTTTTTATTATAGGCAAAAACAATGTGTTTTTTCCCTACCATCTTTCTCAGAAACTGCTGAACTATTTTGGCTGTAATTTTCCAGAAGAATTCAGCCCAAATCAGACACAACATGGGAAATTTCACCTTAAATGGTTAACGGTTAGCAAAATTGTAAGCAACTGAAAACAAGGTCTTAGAATAAAAAGCCTAAGGTGACCTTAATAATAGGTGCTGCTAGGAGCTCTGCCAATAATGATCCATGTCTAATCTTAAAATAATTGTTGAAGGTTATTCTGATAGAGAAGATCACATAGGACATAGCACAAATGATCTTATTTTCTCAGAATCCACCTCGCTTCCTGTTTTCCAGCAATAGGTTTGCTGGGATAATAACAACAGACTAATCAGCTTCATTTTGTTTCTTGTCAGCTTTATTTTCCAGGTCTCTTGTGCAGGCACAGTGTTGTAATATCTGGTTTGTTTTTCAGTTCAAGTAAACTGTTTCCTCTGAAAGACTTTCTTTAACATCTTTATGAAAATGTTCCACCACCATTATCTTTTGTAACTCTGTCTTTATTTCTTTATTTCCTACTAAATGTTGAATTTCATGAATGACACCATAAGCCTGGGTTCTGACTCAGGTTTGAGCCAAAACCCCACATCTGCCCCTCAAATCAGTGTGACTCGGGTGACTAGGTACTCATGATCTGGGTCCTAGGACCCTGCTAGGGAAGTGGGTTAGAGCCCATATCCCACTGTGACCAAATCCAAGTTTTGTTATGTTGTATGAATGTAGCTCAAGCCAAAGATCTAAATTAGAAGATTAGCATAGTTCAGCATGGATGTGATAGCAAGGCTCTAAAAACCTGGATCCAACCATTATGCAGTGTGGATGTTCAAGCATGGATTGGAAACAATAAGCCCATGAACGTACGTCCCACAATCCTGGGTTTACAATATATTTGAAACATACCCAGCGTAACCTGTTAGCCTCCATTTAAATTTCCAGGACATATGATAAAATCATTAATAGCTATGGGGCTGATAGTAAGAGACATTCTTAAGGCAGTGAAGTGACTTGTATTATTCATAACATTAACAGCCTCTCTTTGTCTTCAGTTTTTGAATATTGCGAAGTCACATCAACAGAATGAAGGGGATATGGATCTAAGTATGCATATATGAACTCTACATAAATAATTAAACAAAACAGAAACTGATTAGAAGCTAACAAAAAAATGGAGCAGCTATAGCATGGCAGCAAAACATGAGATAAGATAATATTTAAGTGTAATATAGCTTGAATGTATTCTAAAGTATATGCAAACATATTAGACCTGAGTACATTTAGAACACAATTAAAAATGAGTGTATGCATACTTCCAAGAGTTTGCATAATTTTATAAGAAGCTATTAATGCACATTGTGGTAATTATGTGCACTTATAAGGAAACACTGTGGCTATGGTTACACTGACCCAGACTGCTGGCAGCAGTATACAAATGGACAGTCTTGAAAATGCAAATAGTTGCTTATGTGCATATTTGCTCACCGAAGAAAAGCAGTGTAAATGTGATTCTTCCAGTGAAACCCCCCACTTTGTCCACAGCCTCTTACACCTGGAAAAAATCAGGCATAAAAGGCAGCCTACCAAGGGGTTTTTTGCTAGCAGAACCATGTTTACACTGCTTTTTACTGCTGGCACCAGCCTCTGACAGTGAGCATATATCCAACTGAGTGACCATTTGCATTTTTGAGATCTTCCATTTGCATACTGCTGTTGGCAGTTCAGTTCAGTGTAACCATAGCCTAAGGAGTTATAGTGATAGTGCATAACACTTTTCAAGTTTGAGCAAACATCCTTGAGGTTACTTAAATAAATTATTTTCCATGGTATTAATGGTAAAAGTGGATTGCATTCAATCTCTGTAGATTCTGCTGCAGGTGCAATGTTAAAGTCAATTCCTTACAAAAGCCACAACACTGTGGAAAATACAAGATAGTAAAATTATACGTTTTTGCTAACTATCAAACACATGGGATGATTCTAGCTTGCATTTATATGCAGATCCATTTTCTTAATCAGAGTCATTTTTGTTGCATCAACTTTATAAGTCAGAAGACAACGTATGAGTAAGAGAAGCTGGCTCTCCAGTAGTCAGAGCCATGTTTAGCCATTTACATCAGTTCAAAGTGGGCACAAAATGCAATCAAATCAGAAAGACAGTAGTTTTCATTGATTTTATATTCATTTTGAATTGGCAGAAATCTTGTGTCTTGTCCAGCAGGCCTATTGTGTTTTATATTCATTATTTCTCTCCTCCAAATATGAGTGACATATCTTACATTTATAACTGTTTTATAATTAGGCCTTCATCACACACATACTTTATATGTAGCAACTGCAACATACAATTCCTTTTACTTGGTTGATCTTACTAACTAATAAAGAACAAAATTTCACTGAATTCAGAATATTGCTATGGAACTGATACATACTGTATTGTATATTTTATGGAAATTAACACATTTCCTCTCAAGGAGCATATTTTCAAACTTCAAATGATCTTTATGAAAGCCATTTTTTCAAACAAAGAAGTGCAATTCTTTTTATGTCTATATTTTTATTCATTCCAATATATTTTCACAGCTGAAAACATTTAACTAAATTAGTAGTTACAGTATTCCTCCAAACCAATATGTTTTCACTAACATATTGCAAGAAAATGTTATTCAGTTTTTTTAGTAAGGTGTTTCAGTCAAACCCACACTATTTAAAAACAAGCAATAACAACAGCAAAAGAAATCTGTACCTGCCTATGCAATTTTGCTAAAATATTAAGGTAAAATTTATCCTGGGTATCACTCCACCAAAATTAGTTGAATTACATTTAGCATGAATATGAGTCAACTAGTACGTGTTTTCTTCCTTCAACATTTCAACTTCCACTATAATAAAATGTTCCATTTCTACAAATGGAAGGCAACACATTGGCTAGATCTGTGATGTCTTTTAGGGGAGGAACACCAAATCTGATATCATTCTTTCTCTTTCAAGCACCTTGTGAGAGCTTCTCTACCAGTGTTCAATATTGGGTAGACATAATAAGCAACCATTCTATGCAGAACTCCCTTCTGAAACACGTAACTGTTATTCAAACTGATGTCAGTGCACTCATCCCTTGCTATATGAGCACAACTGCTTCCCAAATTTCTGCTCGTAGGGGAAAACTCATAAGAGCGATACTAAATGCCCATTAAAATACATGTAAAAGTCTCCGATTCATTACAAGTGCTTGTAACTTGACATAAATCAGTAGAGTTTAGGTACTTTTCTGATGCATTTGAATGGCTTGGCACCAGAAATAGGATGTAGTGTATGTGTGTAGAGCAGGGATTCCCATCCTATAGGTTGGGACCCAAAAATGGGTCCCATTAGATTTGTTAAAGGTCACCAGTTGGGCAGTTCCCAGCTCCATATGCCTGTTAAAGAAGCCATTTGCATTTTCTTAACTCAAGCAGGTATCTATCAATAGAGATAGCTGCTGGAGATGGCAGCTATCTCCATCCCTAGGGATAGCAATTATTTTACGCCTAGGTGCTGAAACCTTAATACCTGAATTGGTTTTAATAACTGTTACCTGCTGGAAGCAGGAGGACTGGGGCAACCACTCAAACTAGCAGCCCCAGTGAAGAGGCTGCGGGAGGAGGAGGAGTGTTTGAGGCTGAGGATGTTTATGGATGCAAGGGGAGGGCCTAAGTCTGGGGAAGTTTGGGGCTGCCTGGGGGCTTTAAGGCTGGGGTGGTTAGGGCTGCTGGGGGAGGGGCTAAGGCTGGGGGCAGTTTGGGACCATGCGGGGGGAAGTTAAAACCTGGCCAAGGGTGAGGTCTGCTGGGCAGGTGGGTGGGAGGGACTAATACAGTAAATCCTCAAGTTACCTAGGGCTTTTATCTGCAACCCCTGTGTAACTTGAATATTCCTGCAAGGGGAGGGGACCCTGGAACCACCAGGGCTGGTCAGTTTCCTGGCTCCCAGAGTGGCAGGATCTGGGATCCAGGGGCAGGCTCCTTACAGTTTCCCCATGGCTTGTGGGACCTGAAAACTGATCAGCTCACAGCTGGTCAGTTTCATGTTCCCACCAGCAAAAGGGAAGGAACCAGGCTAAGAGCCTTCTCCCTCTCTTCTCCCAGCCACAGGACTGTCAGAAAGCTGCATGTCTGAGGGAAGGAAGGGAGAAGGCTCCAGCCACAGGGCTGTGGGTCTCCCCGCCCCTGGGCCACGGACCTTGCGGCTAGCTCCGCTCCAGCAGCAGGGCTGAGGGTCTTCCTATCCCCCAGCCAAGGACCCCATGGCTGGAGTAGAGCCAGTCATGTGGCTGTGGGTTTCCCTGCCCCCTGGCCAGGGACCCCACTGCTGGCTCATATAAGCAGGGGAAGTTCACTCATTTAGTGAACAAAGGTAGGTATGTGTGTCCCTTGTTTTAGCAAGTACTCTTAAGTTCTCATTAAATGAGGGATGAGTGTACTTAAATGCAGTAATATATGCAGTATTACCAGTTCTTGTGATTGTTTTCATGAGCGACAGGATTTTAGAGGGTATCTAGACTCTCTTCTGGTTATATCATAAGCCTCAGCCCTAAGACAGCAGAATCTGTCCCATTTCTATTTCTCAGCATACTAAAAAGCAATGTGCAAAGAAAGACACAAGCTGGACAGAACTGTTTTTGTTCTGTGCTTCTGTGGTGATGTACCTTGTCAATCACATCAGAGGATTTAGTTAAGTCATTGTCTTAAAGATAGAGAGACAATACATAGAAAAGCACAGAGGCAGCATAGGAAGGAACAGTGGAATGGACTGGAAAGAAAAAAGGAAGACAACGTTTAGCATAGACACAGAGCTTCCTATATTTGCCCAAACTTTTGCTACAGAAAAATTATCATGGTTTCTCTGCATGAGAGAGCCTAACTGTGAATATTTTGAAGAAATTCATTCCCTGGGAAAAAATGTCACATGTAAGCAGTGCAAGAAGATGATTCAGGGGTTAGTTGCCAAGATGAAACATCATCAGGAGCACTGCTTATTGGGAGAAAATAATGTGGATAAAGATGTCGAAATGGTTGAGTGGATCAACTGATTAAGAACTTAAATAATTCACTTTGCAATGAGTCATTTTTCAACTCTATTCCCTTTCGTATGAGTTTGATTTGAAAAGTAAGTTTCCAAACTGTTTGCTGTGTTGGATGTTGCAAGAAAAAAAAGTTTATCTTATTTAATTCTTATGGCTGGTTTAATTAGCTAACTAGGTTTAGAATCTATCACCCAAGTATACAGTACAGGAAACTGCAGTAAGAAAAATCTAAAGTTGCCAGTTACCTCTGTGTCTCTTTTTTAATTTTATATTACATGAGAAAGCCCTTTATATAGGGATAGCTCAGTGGTTTGAGCACTGGCCTGCTAAACCCTGGGTTGTGACCTCAGTCCTTGAGGAGACTGTTTAGGAATCTGGGGTAAATAGATTAAAAAAATCTTTCAGGGATGGAGATAGGGCCTGCTTTCAGTGCAGGGCACTGGACTCGATGACCTCTGAAGGTCCCTTCTAGCTCTGTGAGATAGGTATTTTGGTACATCATGGTCACAGACCACAATGGAGATGCCATAAATCTATTCCCTATTTTACTTTAGCATAACTCAGCTTTTCCAAGGGAAGACCATTCTACACTTGTTTTCTCAAATAACAGAATTGCTAGTGAGTTCCATGGACCTTACTCTGGTGTACTCTGAGCATAATCATTCTTTGGTTGTTTTTTTTTTGGTAACTTGATTTCAAACAATGATTTTTTTAGTAATTTAAATTGATTCAAATCAATGATTTAATTATTTAATTCAATACACACTTATTACAGGAATGAAAATAAAGACTACAAAGAATAGCAAAGGATATCAAATTACTGGATTTTAATGTTTTGTCTAAAAGTTATAAAATGTGGCTTTATAGTAAATAGTCCTTATATAACTTTGTCATGTAACTCAATGTTGCATAAAGGAACCTTGATTTTAAAGAAGTACCATTCTAAATACAAGGATTGTTTGAATTTTTTGTTACTATAGGATTATAATGAAGTAGAGAATAATTTAATCATTTTCTTAAGGCTTTTGGCACATAAACTGTTATAATTCAGATAACTACTACTGAAAAGATAACACAAATTAAACCCAAACTTTGGTTTCTACAAAGATATCTCACTCTTCATTGAAACCAAGAAAGGAGATTCCATGATTCAAAAACAAACAAACAAACAGTGTATGAGAATTTAAAGGTATCTACTTTTTTCCTGCTAGAATTGAAAATTCCCAGTTTCACTGCCTCTTGCCACACAGAGTTCTTACAGAGGATGGCAGGAAACCATTGTGGTCATCAGAAAAACTAGACAATAATGTGTGAGGATAAACAACCAGGCTGTGTCCACATTAGCTCCCAACTTCGAAGGGAGCATGGTAAGTAGGGTGTCAGGTGATTACTAATGAAGTGCTGTGGTGCATATGCAGCACTTCATTAAGTTAATTCTCCCCCTGGCAACTTCGAAGCGGCAAACTTCGAAGTGCTGGCTTACGGGTAGCCGCAGCTACCCCACGGGTACTTCAAAGTGCCCAGGCAACTTCGAAGTCCCTTTACTCCTCAAAAGTTTGTCACTTCAGAGTTGCCCCGGGGGAGAATTAGCTTAATGAAGTGCTGCATATGCACTGCAGCACTTCATTAGAAATCTCCTGACACCCTAGTTACCATGCTCCCTTTGAAGCTAGGAGCTGGTGTAGACACAGCCCCATAGAAAAAGAAATCCAAGATCTACTGTGACTATTTCAAAGCCTTAGATGGTAATGGAAGATACGTTTAGAACTTACTACCCAACCAACCTGAAGCAGAATCCTCAAGCATCTTGCTCTCTGATAGCAGAACTAGTAACACTAGAGAAAGCAGTATTCCACATAGAAAAGGCTCAGAGTTTGCAGTTAGTGGCAATCTTTTCTACGATGTTTTTGACCTTTGATTGCTGACTATGTCCCTCTTCCATGGCTGATGTTATCAATGAAACCAGCCTGCTTTCAAAGTGGTATTTTCCCCTTCATACTATTGTTTCCAGATACAGCACAGAAATGGACTGGCTCACTGCACTGTAGATATTTTCTCCTGTTAGAGGTGCGATACAGTACCATTCATATCAAATCCAGAGCCTTGTTGTGAAAGAGAGAGACCATGATGGGATGTACAAATCACACACTGTGGCAGGGAAGGAAGGAGTTAATGATCTGAATCTGACACATAGCCCTATGTGGGCTGCTAGCTGTTTCACCCTGTAACATCTGTGAGAAATGTTCCAGCTGGAAAGAATATGGAAGCAGTAAAAAGGAAATAGAAAGAGGTAGCAGACGGCCCAAGGGTGGTTGCTTTAGAAGAGGACGGATTTGTTTGCTAAATTTGTATGTAGCCAACGGGTCTAAGAAATGAATTTCTTCTGGAAGAAAAATTGAGTGTATTCTGGAGGGATAAAGGAACTCAGATTACATACTGTTCAGATACTTACTAAGTAGATGAATTTCCTGAGTCTCCTGAGGCAATTTATTTTTCCCTTAATTTTTAATTCTAAACAATTTGTAAGCCTCAATCCTCAGGGGAGGCCAAGAAAAAAGCAAAGATATACTGTATGAGTTTCTCAGGAACTGATTGTGCTCTGAATCTAGCTTTGGGTCCTGACTTCCTGATTTGTTGATACATAGACTATTATTTTATGAATTTTTGCAGGGGGGTGGGCTAAGACTCTTCTTTTTCCTGACATGTGTTATATTAGTTACTCTTTAGCTAAGGTTTACTGAATGAGGCTTATGCATGCAGGCACCTGAGGGTTATGCATGGTGAATGCATCATAATTTAGGCTATATCAGGAAGTTCAGTTTCAATGAGAGTTTTATACCTTCATAAGTCATATTGAAATGGGATGAAGAAAAAGCTGAGCTTTGAGCACCCTTTGAACTTCCCATGGTGGGTTGAAAAAAGAATTTGTAAGAATATTTTAAAAATCACCCGTTTTCTGACAACATTTTCACTGGTTTGTCCCTTTTATTTATTTATTTATTTACCTCTTTTACATTCTGGGAGTGGTATTTTGGCATATTCTTCCATGCCATCTGTTAATTCCTTAGGGAAGTAGTAGTTAGCTAAAGAAAATTAACTCTTTTTAGCCATAATGGTGAACACGTATGTGAAGGCAAACCTACTGAATTCTGAGGCACTGACTTCCTCACTACATACTCCTGTAGCCTAGGGAGACTCTAATACAGTAACTTCTGAGTGACCTCACCAGTATTAAAACAGAACAACTTATGAAAAGGCATGTAATGTGTTGATGTGCCTTATCTCTTATTATTACTGAGAAAAGCATATTTGATCACTGTAAAGTAACAGCTATGGAGAATGTAAGCAAAATGTTTATGGAGGCATACATTCTAATAATGCTGTAGGCAGTATGAAAGCTGAAAGGAATGCATATATTTCCCCTTAATGTGCATGCTTTTAAGGTTTTGAGATGTCCTGCTGCAAACTTAACTGTCAGTAAACATAACTGTTATTTGCTAATAAACAGCAATAACTATGGAAGAGATGAGCTTGGAATATATGGCTTCCTGAGTGCTAAAACTGCATGCTTTCCGTAAGTTAATTGGTATTTGTGAGCAGGACACCAGGGAGTCATATGGGGTTGCTGAATTAGAGACAAACAAAAGCTTATTACCTAATAAATAAATGTGTTAGTCTTTAAGGTGCTACAGGACTGCTTGTTTGCTGTGATACTACACATTAACAGGGCTACCCCTTTGAGACTGGAGATCTTACTCATCATATGGAAAAGGTCTACCAATCCCAAAGGCTCAGACACTACATCCCAGGCTAATGAACATTTTGAGTCTTATCCAAATATAAACTTGTAGATTATTCTTATTAACTAAAATTTATTGAAAGAGAGATAGTATTGGTTAAAAGCTCAATATACGTTCACAAGAATTCAGTTATGAGCTAAGATTGCTAGTGGAGATGGTGAGCTTTGTAATTACAAAGAACACTTTTAGAATTTAGTTCAATGTCCAACATATGTATGGTGTTCATCCATAGGACTAGGATAGCTTAGGTTTCCCTTGCATGAAACTTTAAGCAGATCTGACAGAAAAAAGGATCAGGTTTCATGCTTCTCTTTGAAATTTTGAGTTCTTGAGGTGAATACTAGGCAATCCTGGAGACTTCCAAATGGGTCGATTTCCCAAGCATCACTGGAAGTTATGTATATGGATTAGTACAAGGCAATTGGTTGCTGCTATTTGCATATGATTTGCAGATGATTTACAGTTCAAAGAGATGAATATATATTACAAGCTTTATAATCTGGCATCCCCAGGTTTCCAGGGATGCCAGATAATAAAATGTGTCAGATATTCAATCTGGGGTCAGCATCTAGTTCCCATGTGCCCTATCCCTCCTGGCTGGGCAGCTGGCCCTGCAGCATGCCAGTTAACCAAACGTGCCAGGGATAGCTCTGGAAATAAAGGCACATCAGGCTATCTCCAGGAAACTGTAGTGCTGGTGCCCAGATCCTGAGCTTCTGGCAGCATGGGAAGATACACAGAGATAAGCGAATTTTTTTCTGCCCTGCCTCCTGAAAGCACTGGTGCAGGGAAGGGTGAGTCCCAACCCTTTCCCAGACTGGAGGGGACAAGTAGCTGGAACCAGGGAACAGTAAACGCCCCTGGCTGGGGCATCTCCCTGTCCTACCACCACCACCCCCTGCCACACACTCCTCAGGTAACTAGATTTCATGCAGGAAGAGGGGCTTGATTTTTGGTAGGGCCCTACCCATGAGTCTTCCTCAGCCTATCTGTTGCTGTCACAACCAGACATACCTTCTACAGTTGCCAAAATTACTCTTCCATCTACCCTGACCTACTAGAAGAACCACTGACATCGTGATGAGGGAAGATATTTTCTCAGGCCTGGGGAGAGGCTCATGGTCATCACCACGAGGTCAACGGAGACATGAGTTAGCTATCCCTATGCCGTGGTGACTGCTCTCAGGGCCCTCCTGGGCCTCTGGGGGTAGAGGTGGTGTACAAATCCTTAGGTGGCAGAGGACCCACTGTGTCTGGGTCTGACATCAACTTCCATCTGTTTCTTTCTTCCTGGCACTTTTGTTGCAGCAAAGAGGATTTTGTCAAGGCTGTGGGTTCTCTCTCTTCAGGACTGGCAGGGAAGGGGTCCAATGTGCTGGTCTTCCACAGAATTCACGTCCAAACGCTGAGCGGATCAGTTCCCTAGATCAGGACTTGGAGCGTGGGGAGCGGGCAGGTGGTGAGGTCTCTCCCGCCACGTGACGGCTGCTCCGACGCTTGCCCCAGACTGTGCCCTTGAGTAGCGACTGTGGATTTCCTTCCGCGACGGGGGGGAAGTCCGGCTGCACCTGGAGCCAAGCCGCGCAGTGCTGGGCGTGAGACGAACCTGTTTCCCCGCAGCGCTTCCTCCGGGGACGGGGGAGGTGCCATGTTACCAGGCGCGGGTAGTTCTGGCTTCCCCGGCTCCCCCCGCCCCGCACGCCGATGAGTTTTCTCCGGATAGGCAGCTGCCGCCGGCGCTTTGCTCCAGCCTCCCGCGCCACCCCAGTCTCGAGGCGGGTGGGGGCTGGCGAGAGCTGAGATCTCCCCCGCGCTTCCCCCCTCTCCGGCCGTGGTTACCCCGCTGGCCGGGGAGCAGGAGCGGGCTTGTTTGCCGGTTGGAGCGTGACTGGCCCCGCGACCTGCCGGCCGAACTGGCTCAGCCGGGGTCCGAGCGCGTCTCAGTCTTCCCAGACTAGGGGCCCCGGGGCCGGAGCGGCGCGTGACTCCGCCCTCTCCCTCTCCTCCTGCCCGCGTGCGCGCGCTCCGGCAGGGCCGCCGCCCGCCCGCTGCCAAACCGCCAGCTCCCAACCGCCACTTTCAGAACCAACGCTGGACAGCGCCTTCCGCGATCTCCCCTTTCCCGTTCCCTATCGCCTATTGGCTGGAGCGCTGCAGCCCGCTGGCCCATCTGATTGGCTCATCTGCTTGCTACTCAGCATGTGGGGGGTTTTTTTGAGGCGGGGCATGATTTAGCTCGCGGCTGAAGTCTCCTTGAAATGCTTGTTTGTGGGATTTTTTTTCTAAACTGGGCATCTGGCACCACCTTTCTCACCTTGTCATTGGCTGAACGATCAGGGTCGCCGCTGTTCCATTGGAGCACTCGCCCTGCCAATCAAACCCCATCTTGCGGGACGGGTCCAAGGGGTGGCAAGAAAAGAAAGGGCGGGGCTTGACCGAAGGTGGATCTTGGAGCAGGGGGAGGAGGGGGGAGTGGGCGTGGCTAACGCAGGGGCGTGGCGGGAATGGGTAGGTCGGGAGGCGTGGCCATTACTGGGTGGGCGGGGCCTGGCGAGGGGCTGGGGAGCCGCGCTGAGATTGCCCTTGTGTCTAGAGCTCGAAGCGGCGGGGAGCGGAGCAGCCTTCCCGTGAACCGCGGCGGGCGAGCGCTGCTGGCAGCCTCCTCCGCACCCAGCACCAGAAGGGGGCCGGGTGCCCGGCACCGCTGTACGGCGGGGGGAGACCTGCCCGGAGCCAGAGGAGGAGGAGGCGGGGGGAGCCGCCTCGCCACCCGCCCCCGCGACCCTGGTCCTCCTCCTCACCCCACTGGATACAGCGCGGCAGAGGGAGACACTGCGGCGGCGGCGGCGGCGGCGGAGGAGGAGGAGGCTCCTGCTGGGGGACCGAAGCGCCCGGAGAGCGGCGGCTGCGGCGGCGGGAATCTCTGCCTGGCGCCCACCCAGCCCGAGGGAAGCCCCCAGGATGCGGCTGAGACCTAGCGCCCTTCTGCGCTTCTACAGCCTCTGCGGGCTCCTCATACAAGGTACCGCCCCCGCTCCGTCCCGGGGCCCCGCCGCTGGGGCAGCTGGGGGGAACCTTCCTTGCACCCCAGTCCTGCGCAGCCCCCTTGCAGCTCCCGGCCTCCCGCACTCCCTCCTGCCGCGCGGTAGGGCTGAGCCTCCCGACCGTCGCCCTACCCTCCCCGGGGTCCCTCCCCCACAACTCCCGGTGGCCGCCCCCTCGCCCCGGCAAACGTGCTTCTGGCTGGGAGTGAGCGGGGGAGTCGCAGCCGCGTCCCTGCCGCGGGAGCGGGGCTCGGAGCGCTGCCTGCTCCGCACGGGCGCGCAGGAGGCTCGGGGCGCGTTTGAAATCACGCCCTGGAGCAGAGCCAGGTGACCAACCCGGGGGCGGGGGCGGGGGGTCTGGAGGATCCCGCTTCAGCCGGGCCCTGCAGCTACTTTCCCGACTCGGGGCTTTGGGGGGCGATTTCTGCCCCCTCACCCCCTTCCATCCCCGCCGCGCGGCTTCAGTCGCGGGAAGCTTCCCGGGGAAAAGTAACAACCGCTGTGACTGCGGTGAGGGCGGGGTGGGGGGCAGCTACAAAACACCATTATCATGCAAATGAACTGTGGGGGGTAGAGGAGCCCCTCCCCGCTCCGGAGCCCTTGCCTGCTCTGGGGGTGGGGGTGGGGGGGGGAGGCAAGAGGCATGTCAGTGGCACCAGAGCGGGGCGAGTCGGCTCCTGCTGCTGTCGGGGGGGGGAGGAGGAGGGAGGAGGAGGAGGATGTGGCCGTGGTGCTGGAAGGAGGTTCTCCCTCGCCGGGTGCAGCATGTGGGGAGGGGGGGGGCGGCTGTGGTCGGTCGCCCATCCCCCTCGCGCCCGCTGCTGGGGGCCGCCAACGTGCCGGCTCCCTTGGGGCGGGTGGGTGAAGGAGCCTGAAGTTCGCCCTCCCCGCGCGCAGCCCGGCGGGGATTGAAATGAGGTCAACGAGCAGTCATTCAACTTCCTCGCCTGCCCTCTTCCCTGCGCCGGCTGCGCGGGGGAGAAGCGCCGCAGGCTCTCTTGGATGCGGGGCTCAGGGAGGGGGGAGAACCACAGGAGCTAAGTGACCTTGTGGGATTTGCCTCCTTCCCCCTCCTCGGCCCTGTGACATTTTAGGTAAACTTTGTTGTCTTTTCCGATCTCTCCAGCGAGCATGGGGTGGCGAGCTCTCCCGAGAGATTGCATTCCTCCTCTCCCCGGCAGCAGCATAAGTAATCCGCTGGGCGGCTGAACTAAGCGCGTGTGCCTGTATTGCTGCTGCATTCAGTAAGCTGCAGGCAGCACCCGCTTCACCTTCCGAGGAAGTTGCGTTTCGGTGGCTGTGTTGAAGGGAAGGACCATTAGATTCATTGGGCGGCTGCGAAAGATGCTTGTACACTGTTGATTATTTGCCTTGCCGAGCTGTACCAGTTGCCCAGTACGGCGGTGCACAAGGCACTTCTGTGTTGATGCTATAATGCAAGATTTATTGGAGCGTGTGCGGCGGGCTGCACCTGGGGGTCGAGGCTCCGGTGTGCCTTTATGTTGCCCTGTGAATTGTCGATTCATTGCGCTGCAAGGGGAGGAGGGTAAGGGGGGAAACCTGTCTGGGCTGACCGACTCTTGCCAATAAAATCCGTTTTGCTGCTGCCAGAGGATTTGATCTTTTTTTTTCTTAAGATGCAATCAGCTGCGTTCAGTACATCAGGTTTTTAAAAGCAAATGGTGATTTTTAAAAAGCTGTGGTTTTCACAATAGTTTAGGGAGTGTGTGGGGGAAATGCACCACTGCAAGCAGAAGTGGGTTTAAAAAATACAGTTGAGGGGGAGGTGTAATCTGACAGAAAGCAACCAAATTGGGCCTGCCCTTTATTTGGAGAAGTAAAGGTTCCCTTCTTGCTATCTGGCTTTCTCCCACATTTATAAAATTCCTCCATGTTTTTAATCTCACAGTTGATATTTGATAAGAGGAGGTGTCAGTTTTTGTTCAAGTATTCATCTACCTAGCTCTAGATAAGTGTTGCTCCAGAAGGCATTTTTCCTGGATGCTACTTTGAGATGCTTAGGAATGAAAACCATATTTCTGGGTTATGCCTAGACATGAGTAATTTACACTATTCTTTGTTTCTTGTAGGTAAGACTAAAGGAGGAAATTATTGAATTTTTGCTAGGAAGAAATTTGTGCAGTGGTGCTTGAGTTTCACAGCACATTGTTGCTTTAATCCACCTTATGTTGGTAGTTTATAAATTCTGTTTACTCAGTTTTACCATTTATTTTGGCACTGCTTGCAGGCACAGCTAAGTATATTAGACATAGTTATTTATTTTTGGCAGCATCATACTTGTATGTAAAAGTAGCTTTTTCCTGTTGGCTTGCCTTGCTCCCCAAGCTGTTAAGCAATTCAATGGATTTGTTAAAGCTTCCTCCTCTTGGGCATTAGGATACTCAGTTCCCCCCAGTTCATTAGATGAACAAAAACTTTGTCCCATGGATTTGAAACATTTCTGACTTCTGATTGTGAGGACTTCATGTCAATGACATTTAAGCTAATTAAACTTAAAGACCATGCCATGCAGGCAAGCTGACGTGTCTTATATAGGAGTGTGATTTTTGGGGGCATTTCCTATTAGAGCCTTACTTTTTTACAAGTGGTCCTGGGTACTGATGAAGCACTGGATGGTGAGAACATATAAAGGCTACATAGTACAACATTAATTATAAGCAGCCCATTAAGTTTTATATTCCTCTTTTCTGAATTTTTCCTAATATTAACTGCTTGGTGTTGGAGGGGTAGAAATGGTGGTGAGAAGAAGAAGAATATGTTGAGGCTAGAAGCAGTTTGTCAGATGAGCTCAGAAATGAGAAACTTTACATTAGTTAGTTCTTCCCTCTCTAGTGGCTGATGTGGAAACTTCTGTAGTCCAGAAAGCCTAGAAATTTAAGCAGTCCATAGTGATTGTACTTTGTTCCAGAGGACTAAATTGCTTAAGTGTTTTATAATGATACTCGTCACATTTGCCTACTTTTTGCTTTAATTCTTCCACTAAATTAATTTAGTAGTATTATTTCCCTAACATAAAAATTTTCCAGTGTGTATTTAAAACAACTTGGGAGTTCAAATGAAGCACCTAATAGATTTTACTTGAGAACCAAATAGTGTATTATAAACACGTCATGTGTGAAGCTATAATATTAAAGATCATTTTATTGTATTCTTTGTATGAAGAGTTGGGTTAGGATTATCCCAGAATGTAGCTGCTATAGCCCCCTGCTGTGTGATAATGCAAATGGCATCTAATATCTTAATGTGCTCTGCTTCTGAGAAAACACTGGATAGCATTGTTTGTAATACTGAAAAAGTACTTTCAGTACATCAGTGCTAACACTAGGCAAATGTTTTCAGGGCAGTCACTACAGATGCATGAAAATAATACTGAATTACTGTAGCCTAAATTGCAGGGGATAGACTGTTGACTGATTGTCTGAAGTTGTGATAACTGATGTACCACTGAAGCTGATAGAAAACAGTTTGCTGGTAAGAACATCTTTATCATGAGCCTAGGTTTGCTTGTTTTTTAAAAAAACATGAATTCCCATATTGAGTGTCATAATTTGATGTCATGGAAATAGTTACGCTACATATAGTTAATACTTGGGGTAGAGAAGTGGTTTATTTAAATTCACTGCAAGTTTATTATGTTAAGTCACTATTGTATAAATGTATATTTGTACATAATGCTCATTATAGACTATAGAATTGGCAAACTTGTGGCAGTTTAATTTTGATGTAATGAACAAACTTACACATCTCCTAGCCACTAGTCTGAACACAAGCGTATTGGCTCAGCACAAATTGGATTGCCTAACTTGTAAAAACTGTTACAAAGTGTCTTTTGATGCACAGGGAAACAAGGAAACAGATTATGGGTTTTTGTTTTTCGTAAATAGATCACGCATGAGCTGACAAGATGAATTACATCAATACACAGGATAGAGAGTTTGCTTGTGGGTTTGACTAGTTTAACCAATGTCTCATTGGCTCCTCAGCATGACAAACGCATGCTTCATGCGCACATGTAAAATACTCTTTGGTTAACAAAAAGCAAGCAATCCTGTAGCACCTTAAAGACTAACAAATGTATTTATTAGGTAATGAGGTTTGGTGGGTAAGACTCACATCTTCAGATTTCAGTCCAAATCTGAAGATGTGGGTCTTATTCACCAAAGCTCATTACCTGATAAATAAATTTTAGTCTTTCAGATGGTACAGGACTGTGTGTGTGTGTGTGTGTGTGTGTGTGTGTGTGTGAAGCTATAGACTGACACGTCTGCCACTTTGAAACTCTTCGGTAAACTTATTCATGAGATGTCTAAGCTTGAGTATTACTGAAATAACTGCAGAACGTGGTGCTAAGTATTTAATCAGGGAAATAGAGTTTGACGTAAGTTGGGTGCATAAGGACTGCAAAATTAGGTCCTGAACAGTTTTGTGATTGTTACACACTATTAAAATTCTGGCTCATTATCCCATTTTAAAATACCTTATGTTGTCAGCTTCTTAATGTCACTTTAACTTGAACATTGAAAAACAATATGCAATTTCTGCTTTCCTCTCTAATGCTATATTAAATAGCGGACCATCTTTTCACCTTATTATAAAGCAAGTATCCTAACAGTGCAGGAAGCCCTATTCAAGAGAGACTGGCTATACTTTGTGACAAACTAATAGTCATTTTAAATCATGTGGGTCAGCTGTCTTGGGTGGGGGAAGGGAATTAAGGGTTTTTGTTTGTTTGTTTGTTTGTTTGTTTTGCATGCATAAGATAGAGAATTTGTCTGTTAGTTAACCTTTCTACTTCAGCTTTTTGCCATTATAATATTTGTGTTTTTAATTCTTACCTGATACTAGGTTAACTGGCAAAGGGACAGACAATAGCATTTACTTGAATAGTTGCACCTGTTTGTTCAAGAGCTGATAGGAAGTAATGTTAAAGATACGTTCAAAGTTGTGTTCTGAGTTTCCTTAAATGTTTCTGAATATGGAATGGTGATCAGGTGAAACTTTTATGTACCATTGCTGGAAACATTTTGAGCTGTCGGCTAATTGGTGGCTAATAGAATAGCTTTGTAAATAAGAATATCATGGCTTAAATTCTAACAGAAAATATAAGGCCCTCTTTAAGACAGTAGAAGTAACCAGTAGTAAATCTCTCTCTCTTGCTTGCGCCCTCTCCACTAACAGTTCTAATACAAATCTTTAAGAAGTCATTAGATTTTTATGGTTTGTGTTTCAGAACAGTTCTGTTGAATTGAGATTAAGGCTAGGTCTGCACTGGCCATGGAAGATCGAATGTTTGGTTCGATATCCCAGGGCACCATTTGGCGCATGCATGAAACAATGCATTCCGGGGTCAATGTCGACTGTGGAACTCCTTGCAGCTTGCAAGGATTAAAGAATGTCGGTGGAAGGAGCGCTCCCTCTGCAGTGAGGACAGAGACCAGTGTCAACAGCTGCAAAATCAATTTTTAGGTACACAGTTGGTGTACCTAAAATTGTGTAGCAGCCATCAACATACCTGGTAAGTGTAGATGTAGCCTAAATTTTGGTTTTAAGATATCACTTACAATGACTAAAGATACTGAGGGCAGGTCTACGCTACAGGGGATGGTTGAATTAAGGTATGCAATTTCAGCTGTAGTAATTATGTAGCTAAAGTCAACAGCTTAATTTGGGATTCCTTGTCATCCTCACTAAGTGAAGTCAGTAGGAGCCTACGCTCCCATCAACTTTCCTTGCTCCTAGCAGGGGGAGGTGGGAGGTGTCAAAAAAAGCTGGAGCATTGTTCCACCAACCTATGTTAAAGGCATGTTTTTTGGTTTTGTTTTTTAAAATTCAAATAAGTGCAGATGGGAGATATTAACACATAATGCCCAGTAATATTTCATTTGTAGTGAATAAACTTAGAGGACTTCAGTATAGACATTCGTTATCCTTGAAAGTGTTTTACTGGACATCTAAAAGGACATTTAAAAAAATCATTTGTACAGAACTATGTATTTTAAAACCTTTGACTAGCCATGCAAGCGCTCTTGAAGAGTTCCTTATTTGTCTACTTTCATCTTTTTTTGTCTTAGTCTAGCTTTCCAATAAATATATCTATATAGCCTGAAAATAGGTGTCTTCATTTTAATCTGAAGTAGGCTTAGAATGGATGCTTCAGAGTGCAGTACTGAGATGAGATGGAAGCCTGCTAATAGGAATTAGTTTTTTGGTAAAATATCCCTGAAGGCAGGTACAAAGTCTAGTAACAGGGCAGTAATGCTTGTAGACATGAAAGAGAAGTCTAGCATATTCAGGAAATCAGTTAGGTTCTCTTGCAGTGACTACTATCTCAATGTTTAAAATATAGTCCGCAGATCTTCTTAAATAAGATCCGGGACTAACACAAAACTTTTTTACAGTATGAAAGCACATATGTTAAACTGAGTTGAACCTCTAAGAAAATACAGCTTTGAAAACAACTTTTGGGTGCTGTATTTCTACTGGGGAAGGGAATATATATTCCCTTCCTCCTCCCAGAGCCTCCCCAGCAAAGAAAATGTTATGTCTTCATTTATATTGAGGAACAGGATAGTAGGTCATAATGTTCCAAGTGTTTCTAGTCCAAAGATGTGCTCTACATCTCAGTGAAGAGTGTAACTGAAAGTAGCTATACTTTTTCTTTTTTTATCTAGCCTGGTATTGAACGTATTGCTTTTGCTTGATCTGAAACCCTGGCTGGCTTAAGAATCAAGTAATCAGAAAGCTAGGAAGTACAGGTTGAACCTCTCTAGTTCGGAACCCTGGAGACCTGACCAGTGCCAGAGGAGAGAATTTGCTGGACGACAGGAGGTCAATATTGTCTAGCAGAATTACCAACATTTCTGCTGCATACTGGGTTCTTAAAATACACATTAGCTTAAATTAGAGCTAAATAATAGCATGAAACGTTGAGAGCCGGGGTGATGGAAGTAAGCATACTTGACTCCAGAGGGAAACCTGACCACACCCATGCTAAGTGGACATCTGTCACAATTTTAGTAACTAGATTTGGTGGGATGAGAATGCACTGAACTAGAGAGTTCAGCCTGTAGTCATGGTTGTCCTACTTCAAAAAAAAAGAACATAATTGTTGATACAATTTTTACATTACTTCAGCACGATACATAATTCTTCTGTTGCTTAGGTTCAATTTTATATGTGCAATTTTTTCCAATTGTCCTAAACTACTGCTTAGTATTAAGATGTTGCTGGGTTTCTCTTCAGTGGTGGTTATGTTTCAGTGTTACGAGAAATGGTCACTATGCAAAGTTTTCTAGGAGTGTGATTTTGTAAAATGGTGTCAGACAAGAAGAACAACAGAAACGAAGGCTATAGCTGTGCACAGCAATCTCTTCATCTTGCTTAGCATAGCTGAGCTTGTTTTGCTTAATTCTTCATGTCCTGCCACTGTAATGACTGTATGACTAAATTTGGAAACTTAATATTTATGGCTTTATGCTGGTTAATGGTCTTCAATACATCCTTGAAAGAATAGTGCAAATAGGAATTCTTTTTGCCCTTGTGCATTTGTATTCACTGTAAATAGGCTTGGCAGATGGCAATTGATATGACACATGAAAATTATAAAATATTTTTAAGAATTTTATTTTTTTATTATCTGTTTGACTTCAGTTGCAGAAAATGGTGGAGGCAGACAATATATATAATGACTAATGCTGAGAGTCAACTGTGGTTTATGACAATTGTCAACATTGTGTATCAAACAAATTGAATAGCCTTAAATTGAGTCCTCAAACAGCATTTTTTTATCCTTACATGTTGATAATCAGTCCTTTTAGAATTAATTATATAAAGATCAGTGGCTTATGTTGGGTGTTCCCCTCTCATGGAAGAAGGTAGGTGGGGAGGAGGATTGAGTTAAAATGAGGCCAGATTCCAATGATTGAAAGTGTAACAAACCAGGTTATATCTGAAACTTAACCTAATTATGTTACATATTGAATTAATGTTTGTATTGATTTTATTGACATGGTGATTTTTTTCCCCATTCTTAAATTGAAAGCTCTCTCTATAAAGCAACCAATCAGTATCCACGTACAATAATCCTTATTATGGATATCAGTGCTGGTTCATAATACACAACACTATGCATTTCTTTCTATCTGCAATTTGCAGAAGTATCAAGCAACAAACCAGCAGAGATACTTCTTTGATCCATCTGGGCTGGCAAGCCTTAACTCTGCTTCTGCTTAGCAAAGCTCTACCTTGACAGCTCCAAAACAGGTGGCTGATTGACAGGTCTAAAAAAAATGTAAGGCCAAATTACCTCACTGTAGCAGTTACAGTAGACACTTTGGGATAAATATCTGAACAAATGGAAAATACCACACTGACCTACATGTGCTGGATTATGTGTAACTTGACCTGCTTTCATTCCTGCCACATTAAATAGAAGGAGACTGCTCTGATTAGTCCCTAACCATGGAAAAAACCCTAGCTTGTAGAAGCAGAAGCAATCAGCTTTCAGAGTTATGTAGGACAGCAGTGTCCAATAATAATTCAAAGCTCACCACACTTGTGGTTGTTGTCTTTTCATATTAGCCACATTATATTATCCAAAACTTTATTAAACAATATTTGAAAAATAAGTACCTTCTGGTCTTTAAATTTGTGTGAAATGGTGAGATGATGTAATAATCACAGACATAAATATGGCAACACGACTCATAGCAGCAAAGACGGGCTAACTACAGAAAGGCTTTGAACCCTGTATAGACTGTAACAATCACTCCTCCAGCCCCAGGTGTGGTTGGGAGTGGTGTGGCTCTATCTGTTCTCTGTGAGTAACGCACAGACAATGGCACAACCCCATATGTTAAAGGGTATGATACCAAACACCCATCCTTGCCATGCCCTGAAGTGCTTCCTTTCAGTGCTGGTGGAACTTGTGCCCGCACGAGTCCCCGGCTGGCTGGCAAGTTGCCTTGTCTGGGAGAGCGCCTGTGCTAATCATCTTAAGCACATATGACCAATTTGAAGAATTATTATTTCTTATGAGTTAGGTATGCATACGTTCACCATAACACAGTGTATTCACCATGTGGACACTATTTGCCACGTATTGGAAACTGCAGATGTAGGATTTATAAGCACTTGCCTTATTATTCTAGGGAGACAGAAAAAACTTCGGGTATGTAGGTTTGACATTTCCAATTTGTGATTGTTTGACTGTTTGAATTGTTTGTAGATTACCAGTTGACCATAGCTACAGAGGGATATTTTTAAAAAAGTGAAATTGCCATCGGTACGATATTACTAACAAGGAGAAATTAAAAACCTTCAGTTAAAGCTGAGTCTTTGTAGGATTAAAACTGGTTATTTAGAATCCTTTGACTATCCTTTATTTCTACTAAGTCCCCCCCATGCCCCCCCAGGATGGCATACTCTCTTACCTTTCACATTAGCATTACAAATATATTAACCAAAAGCATGTCACAAATCTGCCTGCTGTTACCTTCCTGTCCAAAATGTAAAGCTTATAATCTGTTATCCAGTTTTTAATAAAATGCATACAATAAATATAAAAAAAGCTCAGGTTTAAGTTGCAGGAGTGAAATATGTAGTTGCATGGGTTCACGGCTGTTTGGTGCATCAATGTTGTTACATCTCCTAAGGTGCATGTATTAACAGTGGAAGGCAAAAAATGGCTTTTCTACTGTCCAAAGAAAAGTAAATACACGTTTCAATTTAGTCTGCCACTTAAAACCTCTGTTTACAGGGTCAGCTGTACTGAGAAACTTACTTTATGGATGAAAATATAAAAAGAGAAAAATGTTGTACTGCATCTGTTAGCAAATTGAGAAGTTCTAAAGACACTGACGAGGGATTCAATATGAACAGTTTTCTAATCAGGGATTAAATGCTATCTCTAAATCTGCAACAAAGGCCATAAAAGGCTATAATTTACAGTGGTACTTCCCTCAGCTTGGGCCTTTCATTAGCATCTAAAATCACTGCAACTCGAAATTAAAGAAATTCTGTCTTTATGATTGGAGGAATGTTTGGTGTTCACATATTGCTAAAGTAGTTGACTTAAAATGGAACAGAAAGTGTAATAGAGTAAGCATAACAGTCCAGTTCCCCATTAAAACCTTAAAATAATTTGTTGAGTACACAGATGAAATGTAGGCACAGCTAATACTAATATACATATTTATTGGTCTGGTGGCAGCTGCTTCCCAATTTTATAGGGACCAGCAGTCTCTGGGAATTGACATTCCTGTGAATGCCTGAGGACCTCACCTCAACTTTCCCACCAAAAGGATACCTACAGGATTCAAATGGAGTTGCTCTCACCCTCAGTCAAAAAAAAAATCTTAAACATGTATAATTGTGTGTGGAGGGGTGTGATTTTTGCAATTTATTTAAGAACTTGGAGAACTGCCAACAACCTATTTTGGCCGAATAAAATGACAAGAAGGGGTCTACTTTGATAGCTCTTTTCTCTTTCTGCTTCTACTGAGTACAAGAGAACTCCCCTCACCTCCCTTGACCATAGCTTTGTAGGTTGCACACTCACTGTTTTTTTTAACTAATAAAACCAAAGCCTGATATCTGATACTTGACTCAGAAGTTTTAATTTGTCATGTCAGAAATGACTACTCAAACTAACATTATAAAAGCAAATGAAAACTAACACAATGTGCTATATGTGTACCATTGTTCTCATTTAAAGGGACTTGTACAAATTGTAGGGTAACAGCTTCCTGAGAGGTGTCAATATCAAGATTTTCTGTGTTGCATAAAATCTCTTCACATTGATATTGGTTAGATATAAATCAGTGACTCAAATAACTGATTTAATTATGACTTAAATCAGCAAGCAGCAAACCTTTCTTTTAAGTATCAATTGTAACTGTTTTATGAAGTTTTATGTATGCATTCTCTAATTTTTCATAAAAGTTTGGTTCTCACCAGTTGCAAGCCATTGAAAAATCTTGATTGGCCAATAAATATAGCCTTAGTGATGCTTATGCTAACCGGTATGACACACCATAACTTTAGCTAATCACTATTTATGCAATTCTGAAGCTTTATATTTTTCAGATTAATTTTTAGGTTTTATTGTAATAGAAAATGGTAAATAATGCATTTATTATGCTTTTGATTCATGATCTGTGCCAAGCTCAAGGGGGAAAGAAACTGAATTAAATGTAGAATTTTTTATTTTTAATGTGCTTCTAAATTTTACCAAAGTTATCAAAACATGTTTTGCATATGAAAGGAAGTATTCAGTGTAGATAGTGAATTGAATAGATAGTGACTGAAAATGTTATATACTGCATTAGTTCATAAGCTGCGGATCTTGCCTTTTCAAACCTACTTTTTATTTGTACCTTGGAAGAGGAAAGAAGTTTTCTTGCTTTTAGAACTCCTGTTTAGTCTCAGCTTTGAATGAATTTGTCACTGCACTGAACTAGTTGAATAAACTGAACTAGATTTTTCTCTGTACCCACAGAAGTGTTTGCTGCTGTCAAAATGCAGTTAAGTAGTTTAAGAATCTCTGATCCAGATGCAGAGTCAGTGACCTCAAATAAGAGAGGCCTCTTAGCATAGTTCCTGACATCCAGAGATCCAGCTGTTAGCTATGAAAAATAGGCTTGAGTGTGTTCCTAGAATAATTTATCACTCCCTTAATTTGTTCTTCCTGAGGTACCAGTCTCTGTGATCATTTAGGAAACACTTGTATGGCATGGACACAAAGATCCAATAAAATGATTGACACAGATAATATTCTTTTAAAAACAAAGTATATTTTATTAATATAATAGTCTCTACTACAATGTGAACTGAACACCTGAATTAGACACACATTCCTTGTTGCAAGTTAAAAAGCATTTGGACGTAATAGAATGGTTTAAACTATTCTAAATGATGCACTTTGCCACAGATGGGCAGTCTGTGACAGTGCAAATAGCAGATTTTAACTTACAGTATAGAAATGTTCTATAGGGGAGTCAATTAACAAGACATCTCAAGCATACACATAACACTATCCTCCACTAAACTTATGTATACCAATCATTTAAAATGAACAGACACTTACACTCTTAATCAGTTACACTGCACTGTCTACTGATTCTGGTTACTCTCTTGCATGCTGTGCTGGTCAATCACCTTGGTTCCATATAAGGTCTCTTTAGCAGCCTCTCAGAACTCTCTCAGGAAGCAATTCTTGCTTACTCCTAATTGATTAACTGTATGTGAGCACACTGCCTTTTATGTTGTCTTGGGCATGCGAGGACATGTTCAGACATGTTTGGACTTGATTTATATGCATAACCTTGCATACGCTCATACTTGGTGTTGTTTACCTCATTTGACCTCACTGCCCAGGCTTCAGAACTAGCCTACTTTATGGCTGTTCCTGGTATTATGCTTTGCTTTGGACATGTGACCTACAATATCCAATAGCAAGTGACTTGAATTTCTCAGTGCTTATTGAAATGGGATGGCAGGGACAGACAATGGAGGTTAGGAAGACAAAACAGAGTCCAGGGAACTTTTTCAGTATCACAGCATACTAGGTAAAGGTGGGTGTGGAATAAAGCCGAAATACTATCAAGTCCAAAATAAACCATTTGCACTAGTTTTCTTGTCTTGGCAAGTGAGTACCATCAGTCGTGTCCTGACCTTTGCCATTCAGTGGCAGCAACAATAAGTAGGGCAGATAGCTGTGGGAGATGAAGGGTGCCACATGCAGGTGAAAGGGAAGAGATTAAGCTGACTTGGAACTATGCTGCCTTTCAGTCTGTGAACCACCAGAAAGAACAGTGGTAGAGGAAAATCATGAAGAATCCGTTTCCCTCCCCACTTCAGATGCATATTGCTCCTAAATCAACTAGGTATCCACCCTGTTTAGCAAGGTGGGCATAGGACAAACTATTTTTTGTAGTCTACCAGGGTCTGATCTTGTACTAGTACAGTCAAGAGGAGACAAAGTAGGAAGGAGCAAGGTTGAAAGCACAAATACTTCAGCTGCTCACCCACTGTGAAGCACAAAAATTAAATTAGGACGTGTGCTTTTAAGTTTTGTTGCACTGTATTGTGCGCCTCAGTTTTATCAGATTTTTGTTGATCTCTTGTGGCTATCTTAGAGGAAATGTCATGTTTAGTATCTTGAGAACACTTTATTTCAGTTTGCATCTGAAACATCTTTAAATAGTTTTAATACTGTCTCCTGAGATTACTTTATAGATTACTCTCTTGATTGCAATATCACTCTCCGGCTTAGTACTATATTCAGGTAAAAGAGTATTTTGTATTGTATACCATGTAGTGTTTAGTATGTGGCTTACTGAATGAGAAGTATCAGATATACTGCATTTTTTTGACAGTGAAGCACTTTTTTCCCCCCCCAAAATGGGTGCCCTGAAGTTAAGCTCAAGTCCATTCAGATCTGAAAAGAAGTGGGCGCTACTGCAAGGTGCAACCCTTTGAAGTTGTCTCAGAATAGGTAAGAAATGGAGAAGGCATTCAGGAAAAAAACCTCAAATGCCCTGTAGTGTGTCCTTTAAAATGTTTTGTTGATGCTCTTATGGCCAAGTGCGTGTTATGATCTTCAAAAATAATTATGGGGCACATGTAAGAACCTAATACCTCAAGCTAATTTCCTATCCTAGTGTTGGTGGGAGGTAATGAAATGTGTGATTCTTTTTATATTAAAGATAATTGCTCTAACCATGCAACTTATGGGGAAAAAAATCATTAGAAATAAAGACAAATATAATCTATGTAGTCATAGGCTATATTTGTGCCATACTGAGTGTGTTCAGCATATAAAGTTAAAAGATTTTTTTCATTATAAATGCTATAAATATTACTTTGAAAAGATGTATAAATTAGCTGTTTCTAAAATACCCCAAAGCCCTTCCTTGCAGTTTTCCCCCAAGAAAGTAGATAATCTCTCATTGTATAATAAATCTATGTAACATGTAGATATTATTGAAATAAACTTACATTATAAACATAAATCAATAGGTAATACAAACTTGAGAACTTTTGTATAGGGAACTAGGTGGTGCTGTTCTTTCATCTTTGTATCTTAGCTGAATTCTTAAGAACTGTGTCAGACCATTGACCTGCATTTTCTAAAGAGGAATTTAGCTATATAATATACTTATCTGGAGTTTAAATATTCATGTTTACAGTGTATGCTTTCTATTTATCATTTACAAAAAAGATTGTCTAAAAACTTCTGGGGCCAACAAACAGCTTATTGTTGGCTTATAGTTAAAACAACAACAAAACGCCTGCATTGACTTCATTTTACTTGATTTCCTAATTATATAATATGCTTTAGAATCACTTGAAAAGCACTTACTTTTATTTAATACTGTTGCCAGACCAATTCTGTCATGCTTATTACTGAAAAATTACTAATTTTTTAAATAACTTTTTGAAAAGGCTTCTCAGTTTCCCTTCAGTGCTTTTGGGACATCTTTGGTAATGAAACTGGATTGGCACTGGGGTGGCACATATTGGCTGCATCTGTAGTGTATCAATGTGTTTTGTTTGTTTTAATGGACTTCACTTTGCAATTGTTTTTCTTGCCTGTATCAAATTTACATAAGCAACATGATATTTCTAAAAAAAAAAGTATTATGGAATAATTAATTGTTGGCTATGTTCTTCCTCTATTTCTTCTGGCACCATGGAGAAGAAGGTGATTTAGATGTTTTATCTGTACTTCCTGCATCCTATAGGATAACTGGAAGGGGGAGGACAAATTACTTGTTTTTAAATGAAAAGTAGTCTTAAAATGTACGGAAGGCATACATTGCAGTACTAAATAGTAGTAAATCAGCCATTCACTGATGGTTTACATGTGCACAATAAATAATTAAGAAAAATAGTATGTGACTGTTAAGTGATTACATGTAGTTCAAGTTCAAAATAATAACCAAAAACATCTATAAGGTTTCTGATGAAATATGTATAATGTTTCTAACATTAACATGATGGTGTTAAAATACCTAATCATATGACCTGTCTTCAGTAAGCAAGTAAGGTGTAGTAAATCTGACATGAAATATTTAGATGCCAGTTATCAGAAAGTCCAGATTTTACTTTCTGTGGCACGTCTGATTTCACATCATCATTAGAAGATTATGGTTACAAAATTTGACATCTGATTTAAATTTCTACATCTATACTCTGCATATATCGATTTTTTTTTTTAAATTTTTGAAGCTGCAGTTTTGAAAGTGAACAATCTGTCTGCAAGTTGCTTTTGTCATTGTTTGACTGTTTTTTTTGTTAACCTGCATTCAGTTTAACTATTTGCTGAATTGAACAATGCAACTCTGTTGAACCGTGTGCATGGCTCTTCTGCTTCCAGCTTAATTACACCAGTTTCCTATTACTCTGGTGATTCCCTTCAATACTTCCATACTTACTGGAAGATCAATGTACTGGTGGTTGATCTTCTGGGGTTTGATTTTAGTGTCCCTCGTGGGACTATGCTAAATTGAACTGCCCTGGTGCTGCTGTCAGCTGCAGTACTCCAGATGGTCATGAGTATGTCCGGTCGACCTCCCACTGTGGGGATGATACATAAAATTAATTTTTGCTATGTCGACTCCAGCTATGCAGATCTTGTAGCTGGATTTGAACATCTAAAATTCATTTTTATCTCTGTGTAGACCTATCCGTCATTCCAGTTCTGCAGAACATATTATGACACATTCCCTGCATTAAAGGAAAATAATTTAGTGAAATCATCTTTAAGAAAACAGTATGGCCTATTTGTCTACATAAGATTATTAAATCATTTTTGGTCTTGTGCATGTTTCATCATACATTAAACATGAAATCTCTACTGAATTGGTTGTGAGAAAGGGGGAAGAATGCCTGAACACACAATTGTCCAAAAACCTATATCAAATTATTTTTGTTAAGTAATATACTGTCATCAAGTATTGAAAGAATACTGAACATAGCAATATTAGTGAGAAGTTTTGTCTTATCATACCCTATCCAAAATTATGGGTCTGAAAGATAGCAGAAAGCAGCACTTAAGATGTTACACTTCTGGCTCACACTTTGGTATGTCTGTCCCCTCTGTATTTCAGCTAGTGTGCATATTAGCACTCATTGTGGACTCCTTATTTTGGGGATTACTTTTCCTGGTTTTGGTTTTGGTGCAGGAACAAATTATGTGCTAGTTCTCTTGCTAACTTTCATCCCCACCTTTGTGTAGTCTGCATCTTCCTAAACAAACTGGAAGTACAAGTAATTTACTTTAAGTAGTTTGCTTATTTGATTATTTTCAAATGTTGTAAATACTGTCCATGCAAATTCCATGCTCTGGGTCCCTATCCCACAAACTAAGCTAAACGGAAAAAATGGAGCAGTCTTATCTATATAAGACAGCAGTGTCCAATAGAAATTCAAAGCTTTCCATACTTGTGGTGGTCATCTTTCTGTATTTGCCATATTTGCCCCCTCTCTAAATAAATGCCTTCCCCTCCCCAGAGCCAGGCACTCCCAGACTCCTGCACCCCATCCTCTCAGCTATAACTGAATGCCCTCCCCCAGAGCCAGGCACCTCAAATGCCCCCATTCTAATTTAATGCTAACAATTCACCAGAGCCACCGGTGGAGCCGCTGCCGGGGCCGCCACATGCTTCTCCCACCAAGTGGTGGGGGACATGCATGGAGTGGGTGGATGGCACTCCCCATGTGCAGCTCTCAGGAAGAGCACATTTAACGGCTCCAAGAGCCGTGAGTTGGCCACCTTCATATTCACCACAATGCAGTGACCTATTCACCTCATGTGGTTAAACACATTGGACACCCCTGATATGTCCATGTTAGCACACTCAAAGCCAGATGGTAGGAGTGCGTGGTATAAAAAGTGCCTAGTAAATGAAAAATGCTTCTGTTGAGTATTCTGTTTTTGAAACAAAATGTTGTAGTGTGTGATCTTTGAACACTTAACTTCCATTTGTCACTTCAGTTTTTCTTCCAGTGGTAATTAGAGTTGGCTACCAAAGCTTTGAATTAGTGACAGCGAAAATAGCTTCTTGTAATAAATATTACTTGGATGCCAGAGTTGGTCAATTTAATTATATAGAAAGGAAAATTGATTTTTTTTTTAAAATAAAAACTCAGCCTCTCTGGTGTCTTTTATTTTAAACTATCTTGGGTTAATACCAAGCCAAATTTACCATTACAGGTACTAGAGAGACTGAGTATTATTCTACAAATGTATTAAAATAACTGATTTATTGTAGAATATATTTGTGTTCAGATTCATGCCAAACCTAAAACAATTTATTGACATTGGATGAATATTTTTTACTGAATATTGCTGATACTAGAAAGAAATCTGGAGTTTTCTTGAATCCAGATACTTACATGTTAGTTAAATTAAGGCACCCTTATTCAGCCAGAAGTCCATATTTAGATTCAGTAATCCAAACTTTAAGGATACCCTTTTGTAACTTCTATACAAATTGCATAGCACAATCAGTATTTCATAATACGAGAAGAAAGCTTGTGTTCGTATTTTGTTTTCAAAGGGTATTACATAGCATGGCTGACAGCCACTGTGGGCCTGGAGGCAAGATGTGCGGGGGCCCAGCTCTACACATATGGAAGAAGCAGAGCTTTGGTTGGAAGGGATGGGGCCAAGGGCAGTGAGTCCCTAGCACCTTCCAGAGCCTGGCGCTGCCCCCACTCATCCCTCAAAGGAAGCCATGCAGAGCAATGTTCCCACAGCATTTCAAAGGGATCTGGGGCTCCAGCTGCCACCAGCACTGCAGTGTCAGCCGTCAGGAGCTCCAGGCCTCTTTGAAATGCTGGGCCCCTAGGCAGTTGTCCTCCTTGCCTTCTGTGTTAGCAAGCTTCATATTACAGTCTTTCCTCTTTCATCTCTGGTTCTTACCCCATACTCCCACCCCACAAGTCTGTCTTGTCTTGTTCTGGGTTGCAGAGTGGCAAGTTTTATATTATATAGATAGTCTAGTTATCCTTTTCTAGTGTCTTGTTTTTAGCTAGTAAGAGAAGAACTTGATAGAAATGTGCTATCTATTTTGTACCATGAGCTAAAACATGATTTCACATAATCATAGTTTATCTTAATCCACTTTTTGAAGTAATTTTTGCTTAATGTAGGTCTAAGAAATGTTGTCGCTATTTTCTAAAGTGGTATTGTCAAAGCACAATCCCTTCAAGGTCAGTCTTCCCTATGGATAGTGTGGTTTTTAGATTTGGCCGAATCACTGCCATGAATCTTAATTAAGCTTAAATGAAATCTATTGATCCAAATCTCTGTCATGCAGTACAAAAAATCTTGCTTCTGAACAAGCACCTATTGCAGAGGAAAACTGTGGTGATTATCAATATGGGTATGCCATCTTAGAATGTCCAACTCCAATCTGGACTCCCATCTTGGCTGCCTTCCTCTCCTGAGGGCAGTTTTCCACTCTTTTGATGGGAAAACAGAAAGACACATGACCTGCATTCTGCCTGGTAACAATGAGTTATTTAAGGGATGCCTCACGAATTCTAAGGTACTGCCCTTCTGAGTGGCAGAGTTTGGAGCTGCATAGAGGTGCATGTAAGTATCATTCATGTAGGGTTGGTTGTGGGAGACTGAGTTTACCTGTATTCAAGGGGTGTGTTACCAGCTGCCACATCTCTTAAGTGAGGACAAACACATACCCACAACAATGCAGGAAGAGAGAAAGCTCCGTGGTGATTACTGGCTTTAACATCGCTAGATCACTCCTTACTTACCCATACCACCAGGAAATAAAATCCAGAGCTGTCTCATCACCATGAGGCTGCAGGACATGGTAGAAATTCTGTAATCCCTCATTCCATCATCTGGTTCTTGTCTTGAGGGAGGGAACTCACCTGTATCACACTTCTTGTTGCCTATCTTTAGTTGTTTCTTGGTCTCACTTTTACTTACTTTTTTGAGCTGTTGAATAAATATCCTCCTCTGTCTTCACCCACATTTTAGTTGGCTTTATTTCTCTTAAGGGGCCTAAGACAAACCACGATCATAGAAGATGGTAGGGGAAGTTTTTTTAGGTTGGGTCCCTTCAGCCAAGCATACCAGTCAACAATATGGGCCAGATATTGAACTATTATGAAGACTCTTTTCAATGTGTACCATGTAACACACTTCTAGCTCCCCCAACACTGCATGCTGCAATGTCATTTACAAATCTTTCAGGTATCTAACCTGCATTTTGAGGCAAAATTTCTCTTAGCCAAAACTTGTAACTTAGTGGAAAAGCTTAGGATTCAGTATTTATTTTCCATTTCTCTCACTGCAATATTGCTAACTTTTGCAACTCTAATGTGAGTAATGCACTTTTCATACCAGCCAGGCAATACTCATGGCTTTGGAGTTCCAACCAAAGTGTAACAGTCCTTCTGGTCAATGTCCTGTAATACAGATGAAGAGGTATTAAACTGTAAGCCCAGAAACCGTGGTTGTAATTTTTCTTTGACTGCTACTTAATACTGTGGTCACTGCCTTTTAGAAGGAGTGTAGCAACATACTTGTGAACAAGAGGTGCAGTTCTTCTATGTAAGTGGTAGAGGCTCATATTTGTACAGGCATGGGTCCTGTGTTCAGGTTTTAGTGCATATGCACAAAAAAAGGGTACTGTTGCATAGCCCTCTGCATTCTGGAAAGGGTAGATAATGATCTGCCTTCACATATGAAAATCTTGTTTGCACAGGTCAGTTCTATGGGTCCACTGGCTATGTTCAGAACTTACACTGGTCTTCAGGAATATCTCTGTCTGGATTTACCATTCTGTGGGTGTGTGTGGTTTTTTATTTTAAAGTTACTCATAAATGAAAATCTACTGCCTTGCTTTTTGGATGCTGTAATCAAATTGTGTGTGTGTGTGTGTGAGAGAGAGAGAGAGAGAGAGAGAGAGAGCGCTGCATATGTTAATGAGTTATATATGTATTACATTTTGAACAACTCTCTAGTAAATATATTTTAAAAAGAGAGAGAAAATAGACTCTACCAGAGCTGCTTTTCTTTTACTATTCCTCCTTTTTGTTCATTTGCATACATAATCAACTCTTGCATAAATTCTGCTCCAAAACCTCTCCCCACGCGTCCCTGCACTGCCCATCCCTTTCAGCCTGTGCCCATGTCAGTCCCCTCCCCGTAACTACCTCAATCTGTGACTCCTTTCTAGCAGCCCCTTGCCCTGCTTTCTGACTCCTCCCATCCCATTCTGTGCCTCCTCATCTGGCCTCTGGGCCAGTCTAATTTAGTTCTAGAAACCATGAGCTTTATTTGACCTGACGAATGAGACATTTGGCTGGACCACGGAAGGTCAGTACTGTCTAGCAGCACTTCCAATACTTCCACTGATTACTGGGCTCTTTGAAGGCTTTTAGGGGTAAATTATGGGTGAACAACCATGCAGAACGCTGAGAGCCAGGACTGGTGGCTGTAAACAAACTTCATATGATCATGGGAAACTTGGCCACACCCACACGCAGCTAACTAAAATCATGCCAGATTATGGGTGTTGCCAAACTAGAGTGTCATATTAGAAAGATTCAGCCTGTATTGGAAATTTATTTGCAAATGTTATTTTAACATCTAGAATTACTTAACTGAAATACAGTGTAAATGGGACAGCGGATGTGGGGAAGTATGTGAGTACTGTGCATATTCAGGGTTTTATAGTCAATGAGTTTCTCCAGTTTGATCATGTGCTTTATGAAACAACTGCATAAAATGGAACATTGTCAGTAGGAAATCTGACTGTAAAACAAAAACCTAGGGGGTTAAGGGCACGCATAATATCAAACAAATTGTTACTTTCTAAAGTGAGTGATTGGATTTAAAGTTGTATACCATATTGTTATTGTTGGTCCCAGGATATGGAAAAAGATGGTAGTTGAAGTAGTACCTTCGATTGCACAACTTCTGTTGGTGTTTGTCACCAACAAAATTTGATCCAATATGAGAAATTTTCTCATATGCCTTGCCTCTGGATTTCAGGTTGCCCCTTTATAAATCAGTAACTTGTATATTTCATGTTTCGGTCTAATTAAACTGTGCCCTTACCTTTCAAAACTATGTCAGTTTGATTTCACTGAAAATGTTGTACCATCTGGAAATATATTTCAAAACAAATGAAAATCATAGTTACAGTATGCCAAACTTCCATTTTACTTTACCATTTTGATCCGTGGTCTTCCAGAAAATCAATTCAAATATAATTTCAACATACAGGGAAAAAGGGTTCATGAAATAATGTGATGTAAAAGCTGAACAGATCTCAAACACTGAATAATGCCATAAAAATAATTCAGAAGTGTGCTTTTTGAGGGGTAGGATTCCTCCTAAAGTGAAGTGATTTCCAAGAATGCAGTTAATCAGAGTCTGAAAACTAATAACAGATCCTTAGTATGCATATTGACTGTCTTGCTAAGAATTTTTCTGTAAGACTTGGACATGTATCATGTGGTCGTTCCCTACACTATGTCTCCAAGAGGTGGCAATTTCTTTAACTCAGTTTCTTCAATGAGACTTTAAGGACCAGATACTGAAGGACATTAGGCCCCTTTATTATGAGGTATTTCATAATAATGAAAGGTCTGATTTGTGTATGTAAAACTTCGTAGACATGAATCTATGAATTGGGCATTCCTTCAATATTTATTTTGTATTGTTGTAACATGTACAACTAGAGAATAATTGTGCACATTTTTATTCACCGAGAATTTACATAAAAGCAAACCCAGTTAAGTTGGTAGAGCTACTCATTTGAGGAAAATATGTAGTTTGACTAATAACAAACCCCACTGTACGTAACTTACCAGACATTATTTTACATATTTCATTATCTTTCATTGAACCAAAGTACTCATTCACAAAACTGAAATGTGGTGAGTAAAAGTCTGCATATGTTAATAAATGGTTTAAGCCAAATATTTTTGTACTAACACAGAACAGTCAATACAATTTTTCTCTCTGCAAAGAAGCTTTGAAGAGACATAGTATTAGAATTAAAAGCCTTTCTAATGTAATTTCAGGCTTAATACCAGGTATTGCTCCATACTGCATATTTAAATTTATCAACTGTAGGTTTGTCTAATGTTTTTTCACTAAACCGGCAATGTAAGGCATGCTTAAAACCTTCATAATCAGCATGCACAGTGTTTTATTTTTACAAAAGGCTTTTTTTACATATGCTGCTGCATAAATAGGTAGAAAATACATAGTTCCTCCAGGTGGTAGCATGTCATCTCAAGTATTACTGCATGATTGTACTAAGCAGATGTTGTATAACCACCCAGCCAAGTCCTACCTCTCATCTTCAAAAGCACTTGGTATACTTCACATCTTACTACCAGTTACTGTTCATAATTCAGTAGTTTACTGTTGAAGGTGGTGATCACTTGTTCCCAAGTATGCTCATATTCCATGGGAGTTATTGATTATCAGGTGGCTGATGAGGCCTATTCTTGAACCACAAATTCTATTGCAGTGGGAACAGATGTTTCCAGGTACAGCAGGAGGCTGCTGACCATCACTAGAAAGCCAGTCTCTCCTTCCTCCTGTGCCTCTTGTCCTTCTCAGCTTGTTGGTGGGAAAGTTAAAAATGCAGGGGACCATTGTGTAGTAGTTCTCTCTGTTTTGAGTGTAGTGCGTTCTCTCTTGCGTGATTGTCTCCCAACTGTCACTGTCAGTATTTCTAAAGGACAATTTAAAGAAATGCCAGTTCTTATAACACTCGGTTCTCCTCCTTTCTTCTCACTTTCAAATACAGTCTGGGCCTCTGCGTTATTTTCAGGGATCACATTCGTGCAATGATGAGAAATGGGACTGTGGATGGCCAGTTGAGAATACAGTCACTGCCCCTCAAAACCCCTATAAATCTAGCTTCTCCCCCCAGCCCCACTCAACCAGCAGCCTTCTGAAACTCCACAAACTCAGCTCCTCCCCTCCAAGCCCCACTCAACTGGCAGACCCCTGCCCCCACCTCCCCAACCCAGCTGGTGAGTTCCTGGGCTGGTTTGAGCACCTGCAGCAGCTGCAGCATGTGTTGGGTCACCTCAGAGGGTGCAGTTAGCTGGCTGGCCAGCTCTGTCTGAGCTACATGTGGCTCTTTAACAGCCATTTGCAGCTTGTTATGCTACTGTGTGCTGCTGCAGGAACAAAAGCACCTGCAGCTGGCAGCACCCGCTCAAACTCCCTCCACCCCACCCTGATCCAGAGCATCAGCTGCCTTTGTCTCTGCAGCTGCAGCAGCCACTAACGGCAGCATAACAATCTGCAGATGGCTCTTAAAGACCACGTGCGGCTCAGAGTTGCACAGCAAGCTAACTGCATTCCCTGAGGTGTGGCACCTGAGGTGACGTGTGGCACCTCCATTGCTTCACACTTGTTACAGTCTTACTTTGCAGGATACTTTGACTTTACTATCTTGCATAAATTTTTATATGCTCCAGATTTTAAGCTACTTTACAGTTTGTTACCTCTTTCAGATCATTTATGAATGTGTTGAGCAGCACGGATATTAGGGGAATCCCGCTGTTTATATCTCTCTCAATTGTGAAACCAGAGCATTGATTCGTGCCCTGTTCCCTATCTTTTAATGGTTACTGATACATGAGTTGTCCTTTCCTCTTTTCCCATCACTTGGGCTACATCTACACTGAGAAATTCCAGTTTAATAAAATCGATTTTTTTAATTCTGGGTTTTATAAATTGGAATTTGACTATCCTCACCTCCCTACAAATTCCCCACGAAGTTGACTTGTTGCTGCCACACTCAACTGACAAATATTGACTGATGCAACAGTGCATTGTGAGAATTTATCCCATGGTTCCCTCACCCCTGTAGCATTATGAATATTTTTGCTGGCACAGTATGGGTTAAAAATGCCCTACAAGTAGTTGTGGGTATGTGGTGTCATCTTCCCACATTGCTTTGTCCTCATTCTGTTCCCATGGAAAGCAAACAACCATTTTCCCAAAAGAAACAATAGAGAATCACAATGTGTATGTGATCTGGAATCACCTAGATTCCTATGCCATGTCAATAGGTCCCTCAGCTACTTTTTCCCTGTTGAAATGACAGCATGGTATGACCTGTCTTAAGGAAGTCATTTCATAAGGAATTAACCAAAATCAATGAAGACTGGAAAGAAAGCATCAACAAAAATCTCCAAATTGACTGAAATCTTGTGCGTTTATATGTAAATGATCAAATATTTTACAAAAAGCAATAAATGGCCATTTTTTCAGAGTGAAATAAGTGAAAGCAGGGAACCATAGGTGGAGGAAGACCAAGTAAGCTGGGTTCAGAAGGTGTAGTGTGCCAGGCAGGGGGTCTGTGATACTGACCTGTGATCACCCAGGAGTCTGTGTCATCTCAAATGACCCTCCAGCCACTTCCCTCCCCTGCCTTGAATCCAGAAACATCATCCCTGAAATTATTACAGGAACAATGCTAGCCTTGAAGAAAGGGTATCCTTGAAAGAAAGATAGTACAGGCTAGGAAAAAAGACATTTTGTGATGCAGGGTTTTGGCTTCCCATTACATTCCACTACACAAACATGTCCAACATGGGGGATGGAGCTCACCAAATTTCCACATATGGGGTGGATGTGTGGTGTGGGGTTGTTTGAAGGGCCAGTTAAAATGGTGTCTTCAGTGTTGCTTAGGCAGTGGGGGCAAGGCCCCAAAATCTTTGGTGCTGAGGTAAGACTTCCCTCTGGTGGCAGGAAGCCCTTATAATCTTTGCCTCAGGGAAGTCTCCTCCTGGTGGCTGAGGTACTGGGGGCTTAGTTATCACTGCAGGGAAGTCTCATCAGCTGGGGGGGGTGCTGATTCCCCATGAAAATACCATGTCAGCTCCCCCCCCCACGTGCCCCAGTGGCAGCAAACCCTCAAAAATCTTTGCCACAGAGGGAGACTTCCCTCTGGTGGCAGAAAGCCCCCCCGAAAATCTTTCCTTCACAAGCCAAAACATGGTGCTGTCTGCCAGCACAGTCCACACTGAACAGCAGGCGTATCCGTTTACTGGGTCAGGGGCTAGCCACATGATGTGGTTAGGCGTGAGAAAGATCCCAACTGCATGGACTGCTCATGTATAAATGTAAACCACAGAAGATACTCAGCTTCTCAAACAAACATGACCCCCACAGCCTAGTCGCCATGTGGTGCGGTGGGATATGGCTGGCACCAGCACTGAAAAAAAAATCCAAGTACTCAGTTTACAGACAGGAGAGACAGTACCATGTTGGGGCTATTTTTAATGGGTAGATGCGCTCACTGCGCTGATAAGTGTCTCAGCCTTTCTTACAAACATGATACCTTAGGCTAGCTGCCACAGACTTCCTGGTGCCGAATTCAACTTTGCAGACTTCTTGTTACCTAATTCCTGTGCACCTGGAGAGCAGTGGAGATGGAAGCGGCTGGAGTGGACAAATGTGGGGCATTGTGGAATACATACGGGACACTTCTGGGGGCTAATAAGGTGTATTAAAAGACATCACGGTGTTATAATAGCGACCTTCGTGTTCCCTAAAATCACCCTAATGGTATTTGCAGTGAATACAGTGACACTGTGAAATCCATCTAACTGCCTTAAATTAGACTTTCTAATGTAGTAGAGACATAGCCTTCATTTTTTTAATGACCTTTAGCTGAGATACCTTATTTTAAAAGGGTTTCTGAATGTCAGTGTAACCTGTAGGTCACTCTTGTCCATTTGCATGTTGACCCTCACCTATGAATTCTAGTAGATTGGGAAGCTGTGATTTTTTTTTCCCCCCCTTTGCAAAAGCCATGTTTACTCTTGCCAAACATATTCATCAGACTCTGATAATTCTGGTCTTTGTGGTAGTCTCAGCCAATTTGCTTGATAGTGTCGTTAGGCTTTCCAGCTTGTAGCTGCTTAGGATAGTCTCTAGAGCCTTTTTAAAAAATTGGCATTACATTAGATATTTATCAGCCATTTCTTATGGAGGCTGATTTTAAGTGTTAAGTTACATCACATCGTGTTTAGTAGTTGTGCGGTTTTGTAACTGGGCTTGAGCGATTTTTTGAGTAAAAACCACATGGTGCTGGTGACTTAGTACTATTGAATTTATCAATTTGTTCCAAAATTTAAGGCATCTTTTGTTTTCTTTTGTTTTGCTTTTAGTGAGTTGCTCTTCAATTTCTTTTTCTTCTTTCATTTTTTTTTTCTTTGGCCTGCATTATGTTCCAGAGTGTCCGTACCCTTCTGTCTTCCTCAGTAGAATCTGACTTCGTGTTTTTAAAGAATGCCCTTTTGTCTCTGCCACTTTTATTGTGTTGAGCTGTGGCAGTACTTTTGATCCTCTTACTTTTTTTTTTGAAAATCGGGCTATATAATTCATTTGAACCTGTGTTAGAGTGCTCTTAAATAATTTCCATGAAGACTGCAGGCATTTCCCCTCTGTGATTGTTTCTTGTTAAATTTTTATTTAACTAGCTTCTTCATTTTTCCATTACTTTTCTTTTTGCAATTAAATGCTTTTGTGGTGTGTTTCTTTGGGACTTCCCCTTAAAGGGATATTACACTTTAATTTTGTATTGTTGATATTACTGGGTGGTTCAGCTAAATTATGACTCTGTGATCAGGATCTGATCCACTTGGAACTAAAGCAAGAATTGCCTCTCCCCTTGTGGGTTCTGGGACAAGCTGCTCCAATAATCAGTGCTTATGATACCTAGAAATGACATGTAAACATGGCCCATCCCACCCCACTCCAAGTAATGGGATCTCATAACCTCTGGGATTAACTTCTGAACCATGTTTGATTAATTCTAAGTATATTGAATTCTAAGGTCCTAAAGGCTTGTGATAAATCTCTCAACTCAATCATTTTATAGAACATTCTATAATTCTTTTTTAAAAAACATCTAAATATTTATTAACTCCTCTAACTTAAGGGTTTAGTTTAGATTCATTTTAAAGGTGCTAATGTGAAGTTTTTTTATTCTACATATTGGTCACCATTAAAACCAGTGATAAATGACAAGTAGATCCATTTATTATGGAAAGTGTTTTGCTGAGCCTAAAGCCAGTATTTTCAGTAACCGTAAATAAAAGATTCAACTCAAAAAGCAAACTTCCTACACAGTTTTCCAGAGAATTATTATTATGTGGCCCCTTTTCATCTCGAGAGAGAGTGGTTAGCAGCAGTGGTGAGGATCAATGGGCAGTGTTTGAGTCTGCAGCTTCTCTCGTGGCTTATGCGTCCAATATTGGATTTGCACAGTCAATTGCAATAATCGGATGTCAGTCTATTTCTGAATTCTTGAGTCTGAGAGTTTTTCCTTCTAAAATGAAGTTCTTTTGCGTGGCTTGCACATATTCTATCGAAGGATGATGTGCTCTGTCGTAGCAATCGTTGCCAGGTATCTCAATCTGATGAAGTAAATTCTCATGATTTTGGTTGGATATTGAATTTTTTTCATGGCTTTTTGCACGTATCTTTGAATCTTAACTTCGGTCTTCCTCTTGTCCTCAACCCACATGACAGCTCAGGAAAGAGGATTTCTTTGGGAGGACGTTCGTCACCCTTTGTTCTTATGTGACCAAGCCATTGCATTCTTCTGCTGTTGAGGATCACAATGAGGCTGGGTATGCCAGATCTTGACAGGACATCTTTGTCTTGCCAGTTGATATTAATAATTCTGTGGAGACAGTGAAGACGGAAGCTGTTTGAGTAGGTGGTCCATGCCTCAGATCCATATAACAGGATACTTAACACACATGCCTGGTGGATTAGTATCTTTGTTTTCACTGTCATCTTAGGAATGTTCCATGTTCGTTTCATAAGTCTACCAAAAATAGTAGCTGCCTTCCCAGTTCTGATGTTCAGTTCTTCGTCCGTGGATAGGTTTGTGGTGATAGTAGATACAAGGTAATATAATTGTTGAGCCACATCTAATGGGCTGTTATCCAGAATGAAATTAGGTCGTTGAGGTATACCTTGAGTGAATACAATAGTTTTCTTCATGCTTATGTCAAAGGAAAACAACTTGCAGGCTCTGGACAGAGAATCCATCAGTGACTGTACCATGTCTTCATTATGAATGACGAGAGCTGCATGTTCTGTGAAGAGGAGTTCCCTAATGAGGACTTTCTTGACCTTAGTTTTGCCCTTGAGTTTTGCCAGGTTGTAGAGAGAGCCATCTAATCTTGTGTGGGGAAAATACATTGCTGCATGAGTTTGGAAATGCTCAGTTTAGTAGAGCTGAGAAGAATATGCCAAAGAGGATAGGGGCAAGAGCACACCCTTGTTTGACTCAGCTGTTCATTGCAAATGGTTCTGATGTAGATCCATCATATTGCATTGTTGCTTTCATGTTTTTGTGAAAGGATGTTATGAGTTTGAGCAGGGTTGGTGGTCAGCCAATCTTGGTTAATAGTGTGTATAGTCCTGCTCTACTAGCTGTATGAAAAGCCTTTAAGTCCACAGATGCTATGTATAACAGCTTTCCTTGTTCTCTGCATTTTTCCTGCAGTTGGCGAAGTGAGAAAATCCTGTCCATTGTTGATCTGCCAGCCCTGAAGCCACATTGTGTTTCTGGACAGACTTGATCTGCGAGTTTTTGCAGGCATTTGAGAATGACACAGGCAAATGCTTTTCCTGTGGTGCTTAGTAATGAGGTGCCTCTGTAGTTGTTGCAGTCACCCTTGTCGCCTTTGTTTTTACAGAGGGTGATGATGTTTGTATCTTTCATGTCATGAGGGACATCTTCTGCTCTCTAACATTTGAGGAGTAAATTGGAGAGGAGGGGGAAGAACCCAGCCTTGTTTGCCTTCAGGACTTCAGCTGGACTTCTGTCATTTCCTGGTGCTTTTCCATTGGAGAGAGCATCAAGAGCTTGAGAAAGTTCCTCCTGCGGTGGCTCTGCATCTAGCTCTGACTTTTCTGAAAGAGTTGAAATGAGGTTGTTGAGTTTAAGTTGTATTGGACACTTGTGGGAATAAAAACTCAGTGTTCCACCCATCTGGACATCTGCAGCTTTTTGTCTGTGATCACCTGTCCATTTAAATGCTTCAGTAGGGTTACTTTGATAATGTTTGGTCTGAGTGCTTTCTTCAGTCCACCATGAATGGTTTTCAGGTCACCCAAATCAGGTGCCTTTTGAATATTACAACTTAGATTGGCCCAATACTTATTTGCACACCGCCTGGATTCTCTCTGAAGAACAGATGTTGCATGTTGAAATTGATCTCTAGTGCTTTGAGATGGGTTTTTTTATGTTGTTCAGAATTACCTTGTGTTTTTCTTCAAGAAGAGGCCTAAGAATATCAGCGTTTTCATCGATACAGAGAATTAAGTGGAAATTAATAAGAGAGCCAGGCTCTCGGCTGCCCACCACTCACAGGAGAGGGGAAACTGACTGGCTCTGCTATAGAATCCCCAACTAAAACCTCTCCAGCACATCATCAGTGATCTACAACCCATCCTGGGCAATGATCCCTCACTCTCGCAGATCTTGGGAAGCCGGCCAATCCTCGCGTACAGACAGCCTGCCAACCTGAAACAAATTCTCACCGGCAACTATAGACCACAAAACAGTAACTCTAACTTAGGAACCAATCCCTGCATCAAACCTCAGTGCCAACTCTGCCCACGTATCTACAACAGCAACACCATCGCAGGACCTAAACACATAGAATCATAGAATCAAAGAATCACAGAGCTGGAAAGGACCTCAAGAGGTCATTGAGTCTAGCCCCTTGCTCCAAGCAGGATCAACCCCAGCTAAGTCATCCCAGCCATGATTATGTCAAGCTGGGACTTTAAAACCTCCGGGGATGGAAATTCTACCAACTCCCCAGGCAACACATTCCAGTGCTTCACCACCCTCCTGGTGAAGCAATTTTTCCTAATATAAAACCTACTCCTCTCCTTCTGTAACTTCAGACCATTACCCCTTGTTCTGCTGTCTGTCACCACTGAAAACAGTTTCTGTCTGTCCTTTTTAGTGCGCCCCCTCAGGAAGTTGAAGGCTTCTATTAAATTACCCTTCACTCTTCTCTTCTGCAAATAAATAAGCCCAAATCCCTCAGCCTTTGCTCATATGTCATGTGCTCCAGCCCCCTAATAATTTTATTTGCCCTCTGCTCAACCTGCTCCAGCACATTCATATACTTTTTATACTAGGAAGCCCACAATGGGATGCAATACTCCAGGTGTGTCCTCAGCAGTGCTGAATAGAGGGGACCAACAGCCTTTTTAGATCTTCTCGAAATGCTCCTCCTTATGCACCCCAATATGCCATTGGCGTCCTTGGCTACAAGGGCATACTGTTTACTCTTATCCAGCCTTTCATCCACTTCAACCCTTCGGTCCCTTTCCTCTATACTGCTGCTTAGCCAGTTGGTCCCCAGTCTATAACTATGCTTGGGATTCTGCCATTCCATCAACCACACCTTTCGGGGCTCATTCACCTGCATATCTACCCATGTAATATATACAATCATATGCCAGCAATGCCCCTCTGCCATGTACATTGGCCAAACTGGACAGTTTCTATGTCAAAGAATAAATGGTCACAAATCAGATATCAGGAATGGTAATGTACAAAGACCTGTAGGAGAACACTTCAATTTCCCTGAACATTCAGGAACAGATTTAAAAGAAGCCATCCTGCAAGAAAAAAAACCTTCAAAAACAGACTCCAAAGAGAAACTGCAGAGCTATAATTCAATTGCAAATTTGACACCATCAATAAAGGATTGAACAGAGACTGAGAGTAATCGGCCAACTACAAAAGCAGTGTCTCCTCTTTTGGTGTTCACACCTCTACATTAACTGCTGAAAGTGGGCCACACCCTCCCCGACTGAATTGACCTTGTCAACTCTGGCCTCCTTCCTTTTCATAAGTCTGTATAATTAGACCTCTGGAATCTCTATTACCTCTGTATCTGACAAAGAGGGTCTTTGCCCACTAAAGTTTATGCTCCAAATTATCTGTTAGTCTCTAAACTGTCACAGGACTTCTCATCATTTTTGCGCATGCAGACTAACATGGCTACCCCTCTGATACTTTTCATTTCTGTGATAACCTTTGTGATACTTACGTTTTATTTTTCACTGGCAAATCTATAAGTATGTGGCTTATTTGCTTTATTTGGTATTAACAAATTATGTCTCTAACTCTGACAATTACAGTGACCTATGAGAAATATCTGTTTTTTGAAATACAAAGATGCATTTACAATATGTGGAAAGTCATTTTCAGTCAGTAAGTCTGAGATGAATGTTGACATTTTCCAGTTTGCTCAGAGTAAAACAGTCCATTTTGTATTGCATGTCTGTGTAGGAGGAACATAAGTATTATATCTACCAGTGTTGAGATCCAGAAACAGACTTTGCCGAAATATTACTACTAGTCATTTGGTGCCAAGATCCATTGCTGGTACTTATCTGGAATACCATCTCCTCTATCCAGATGTCTGTTCCTTCTGTGCCCCACTAGAGTACAGTTGAGGGTACGGTTGAATGGTAACTTTTGGCAGAGGTGAGATGTGTCTTGAAGTTAACTATCTGCAATTAAAGTTTGCTAGGAGTCCCATAGTCAAGGGAAATAATGGGATCTTGGCTTCATTGCCTGTGTGAACAAACCTATGAGCTGCTTTACTGTTTGCCTGTTACACTGTCAAATCTACCCTGTTTTCTTAAACTTGTTAGCATTTATGTGTCTAATCCCTTTTTGGTTGGCACGATAACACTGAGTTGGTATTATTTACCTGTGGTCATGGTGAAAGAGATACTATTTCTGAGGACAGAATGCAGCATTTCATTCAGTAAAATTTCTTGCTATAACAGGCACTTCTTGTGCCTATTGCTCCTTGTCCTTCCTCTGGCACAGTTGTAAATACCTCTATGGGCAGGGCATGTCCTATGGGATATGTCTATATTATGCATAAGCCACATATGGAGATCCATGTGACAAAGCCATAGAATCATAGAATCATAGAAGAGTAGGACTGGAAGGGACCTTGAGAGGCCATCGAGTCCAGCCCCCTGCCCTCATGGCAGGACCAAGCACTTTCTAGACCATCCCTGAAAGCCATCTATCTAACCTCTTCTTAAATATCTCCAGTGATGGAGATTCTACCACCTCCCTTGGCAATTCATTCCAGTGTTTGATCACCCTGACAGTTAGGAACTTTTTCCTGATATCCAGCCTGAACCTCCCCTGCTGCAATTTCAGTCCATTGCCTCTTGTTCTATCCTCAGAGGCAAGGAAGAACAAGTTCCCTACCTCTGCCTTATGACACCCTTTTAGATACCTGAAAACTGCTATCATGTCCCCCCTCAATCTTCTCTTTTCCAAACAAAACAAGCCCAATTCTTTCAGCCTTTCTTCATAGGTTATGTTCTCTAGACCTTTGATCATTCACGTTGCTCTCCTCTGGACCCTCTCCAATTTCTTCACATCCTTCCTGAACTGTGGTGCCCAGAACTGGACACAATACTCCAGCTGAGGCCTAACCAGCGCAGAGTAGAGCGGGAGAATGACTTCTTGTGTCTTGTTCACAACACACCTGTTAATGCATCCTAGGATCATGTTTGCTTTTTTTGCAACAGCATCACACTGTTGACTCATATTTAGCTTGTGGTCCACTATAACCCGTAGATCCCTTTCTGCTGTACTCATTCCTAGGCAGTCCTTTCCCATTCTGTATATGTGACGCTGATTGTTCCTTCCTAAGTGGAGCACTTTGCATTTGTTCTTATTAAACTTCATCCTGTTTATCTCAGCCCATTTCTCCAGTTTATCCAGATCCTTTTGAATTATGACCCTATCCTCCAAAGAAGTGCATTAGCTAATTCTTTTGACTACAATAAACCCTCAGGAAATTTGATTTCCATTTGTGCTTAACTTGTCTTGAGGCAAGTTTAAGTACAAATTGCAACCACCTGCCCCTCCAGCCCTGGCTCCCCCATCTGGGAGAGCCTGGTGGGCACATAGCTGCTTGCATCATGGTTTCTCCCAGCTGGGAGAAACCACAGCACAAGCAGCTGTGTGCCCCCCAGTTGGAAGAAGCAGGGGGCTATGTGGCTGCCCCCCAGCTTCCCCCAGGCAGGGGAATTCCAGGGATCTCCCTAACTTCCCCCCAGGATGTAACCTCCATGTAAATGGAGGGATTACTGTACTCTGTTTCTTGAGGATACCTGTTGTAGTTCAGTCTGTTTAACTTAAATGTTATCTCCAGACATCTTGGACAGTGAAATTTAGAGACAGGTAACCTCTTATATGTTCTCTGAATCCACAGCAGGTACACCCAATCTCAACAAAATGGCAGTATTCAAAGTCAGAGGTCAGAGTGTGAGGCAGATGGCAGTACTCTTCCAATCTCCATGTCCCAAATAAGCTATTCTTGTGCCAGTTGCCAAAAGGGGATTGCAGTATCTGTCATACTCTCCTGTGATATCCTGGACAAAGCTTACTGAACTAAGTTTGCATCAAGGGAGTTTTCTAATTAAAATGCACATATTTCTTTTAAGGGATTGTATGTAACAACTCTGAGGAGACCAGACTAATACAAACCCTGGGAAGTGTTATGAGCTGCGAAGGACTCTTTGGAAACAATGTGGTAGAGAAAGTGGGATTCCTAGGAAATGCTTGAGAGGAGGAACCTTGTTGAGGAGAAATTTTTAGTCTGCTGATCACTTGTTGTATGTGCAGCACATCCAAGGACCAGATAGAATAAAAGAGCGACTCAGGTTCAAGGATTGAATTGTTCTGCACCAAAAGGATAATGAAGTTATAACCACAGGAAAAGCCCTTAATGGGGTTCACTGGCCAGAGTTGTCAGAGAAACAGTTGCCTGAACTGACAGGTATCACTTAGAAATGTTCAAAATGTTTGTACTCTGAGTACCACTTGGCTGCTTGAACTTGACTCACTCAATGAGGCTCAAATATGCTCATTGATTCTGCCAGTCTTCTTATCAAGGGGGTTAAAATTCATTATGGGTGTCACTTAATCATAGGTACCAACATCCCAAAGTGCTGGGGAGTTCTTCCATGGGGTCTGTGCCTATGCCACCCACTTGTAGTGGCAAAGCAAAATGCCACTGTTAGGGATAAAAATGTTCTGCTTTGCATTTCTCCCTATGCGTTGGTCAATGTGAAATGAAATAGTTAATGTTGTCACTTGGCTTATATACCTAATTACCATAGGTAAACACCTCACTTAAATTAATGGGGTAGGTCCTGTCTCACAGCTATTGTACCAAGACCGATTGAAGATTGTGCATCACTTACTCTGTTCAGCCTCTCCTATGTTTACTTCGTTATCACATGTTTTAAATGTTTTTATTTTCCCAATGATCGGAGATTCTGCAAAATGGGGTAGTGGCTGATGAGATGCTGAATGGTGTATCAGTACATATTAGTGACTTCCCAGCCCTGGATAAAAGCTTTCAATGCGACCTGCCCATCCTAATCTAATATTATATATTCAGACACTGAAGCTGGATAGGCTGGGGGAGAGACAGTAGTGAGGATGTGATGGAAGGCAAAACTTTGGGCAGATTTGAGGTGGGTAGAGAGTGGAGAAGAGAAAGCTGTGGAGATTGTGATGCCTGATACGGAGGGAGCACTGTTGCACCATTTTCATGTTGGATGCAGTTGATAAATTAAGTTCTGCATTCTGGCATCCACCTTGCCCTGTAATCTGTGCTGGTTAATATTCTCCATCTCTGAGTAGCTTCCAAAACTCACTGGAAAAAATCCAGGTTATTTTGTTTCCCTTTCTCATAGATCTTTCAGAACAATGGACACCTTTTACACTGTCTCAAAAAGAGGAGCATTTAGTTTGTACATTAAGCTTCTCTATAGCTGCGTCTACACGTGCACGCTACTTCGAAGTAGCGGCAGTAACTTCGAAATAGCGCCCGTCACGTCTACACGTGTTGGGCGCTATTTCGAAGTTGAAATCGACGTTAGGCGGCGAGACGTCGAAGTCGCTAACCCCATGAGGGGATGGGAATAGCGCCCTACTTCGACGTTCAACTTCGAAGTAGGGACGTGTAGACGATCCGCGTCCCGCAACATCGAAATACCAGGGTCCTCCATGGCGGCCATCAGCTGGGGGGTTGAGAGATACTCTCTCTCCAGCCCTTGCGAGGCTCTGTGGTCACCGTGGGCAGCAGCCCTTAGCCCAGGGCTTCTGGCTGCTGCTGCTGCAGCTGGGGGTCCGTGCTGCATATACAGGGTCTGCAACTAGTTGTTGGCTCTGTGTATCTTGCACTGTTTAATGAAAGTGTGTCTGGGAGGGGCCCTTTAAGGGAGCGACTTGCTGTTGAGTCCGCCCCGTGACCCTGTCTGCAGCTGTGCCTGGCTCCCTTATTTCGATGTGTGCTACTTTGGCGTGTAGACGTTCCCTCGCTGTGCCTATTTCGATGTTGGGCTGAGCAACGTCGAAGTTGAACATCGACATTGCCAGCCCTGGAGGACGTGTAGACGTTATTCATCGAAATAGCCTATTTCGATGTCGCAACATCGAAATAAGCTATTTCGAAGTTGGGTGCACGTGTAGACGTAGCCTATGTGACCCATGAGAATATGCTACATTTAGAAGACAAGGAATTCACTTTTTTAGTGGCTGACATATTTTTAGCCTTTTGGATTGTGAGGTATTGGAGTTTAAATAACACTATATATTGTAGAAGTATTTTAGATAAATTGTATCAGTCACTAGGAGTTTCTTCTCCATCAATGGCTTGTGAATTTATAGAACCAAGGATGTTTTGTTAACAGTTGGAATATATATTGAAGTACCAATATGTATGTAAAAGCAACTCTTGAAGCATGTCTAATAGCATTTTACACATGCACCAAATTTTACTGAAGCTTTCGTTCTATTTACTGTTTCTCTCAGTCAATGGGTATAGGTGTTCTTGTATATTTTAAGTACAGATGGTATGGAATACAGATTTTATCTGAAACAAACACTAACTGTGAGTTGTAGGTTTGCAGCCATCACAAATGTATGACTAAAATGCTTATCCCACCATGACACTTTGTGTGCAAACGATATTGTATTACATATCAGGCCTGGATATTTCCCAGAATGTTTATGTATTTGGTGCCACCACAGGGTACTTACAAGACAATCTAAGCTCTACTGAGCTTGTAAATAAGGCATAGAATTATTTTTTTTCCAAAGTAAGTTTTTAAGTCCTCTGATGTAGTGGGACTTATCATTCATGGTCAGATTTTCAAAGGTATTTAGATGTCCAGAAATACAGATAAAGTACTAGTGGGTCATTTAAAAAAAATCCAAGTATATTCAGTGTCTGACTCCTTTCTAAGCAGAGCTGGTGAACAACTGATTTTTGTTTTGTTTGCAGATCTTGAGGATGTATGCTAGTTAATATTCCGTAAAGCACAAATTATACCTTAGGCTTTCTTCATAAAAGAGAAACACATTATTTTATTAAACCTGATTTTTAAATTTATAGATCTAACAGTACTCCATACTTACTTTGTCTACTGTGAAAAGCATTGCAGTTCCTAAATGATCTGTCAGGGTAAACTTGAGCATAATTTTAGGCTGGTAACTTTTGTTTTACAAGCCTAACAATGTTACAAATATATATTAATATGGGAATCATATAATCTTTTAAAAAAGTTTTATTTATAAATGCCTTTTGCAGCTGGTCTTCTAAACTCTTGCTGTACATTTCAGCTTAGTTCAGAGGATTGCTGTAAAGTCCTATGAGTGCAGCCACGTCACGGGTGAGTCCAAAGACCAATCACAGACATCTTCTTAATCTACAGTCATCCATCTGTAAGAGGGGGCATAGGTGAAGCATTTGAAGACACTATAATAGTTCAGAAGTCTGGTATTCTAGGAAACCTCAATAGTAACTGGAATGATGGTTCAGATCCTCCTTTCTGATTTCTGCACCTTTTGGTTTCTCAGTTGGACTAGCCAGCTACAGCATGCTCTCTATCTGGACCTGGATACCAGATTTGAGCTCTGCCTCCCCTCTTATCCTGTTAAGCCATGGGATTTTTTTTTTCTTCAAGTAGAGGCCAGAACTCCTTTCCATCTTCAGGAGATGGCTCACTCCTAAAAACTTCATACTCAAGGACATACAGAAAAGCCTGCCGAAGCATGATTGAAAGAATTAATGAAGTTTATTGGCAGCACTATTATCTGTGAGGCAATGCTTTCATGCCCTGTAGCTTGCAACTTGAGTATAGTGCAATACATAAGATCTCATTTACAAACTTTTGGGTTTGTCTGTTTTCTGTTACAGATTTGATGCACATTGTGCTAGTGAAAATCAACATCAGGTGCTGGTTCTTACTCAGTCAGGTGCTATATTTTATGGATTCCATGGCCCAAAGAAATAATTATAGTAATTTAATTTGCCATCCTATACAACACAGGCCATAGGATTTACCCAAAATAATTCCTAGAATATATATTTTCTAAAATGCACTGTTTTTAAAAAAAACTGCTGGTGATGTGGAATCCCATCATAACCCCCATTTAAATAGTTACAATATTTATGTATTGCTGATGCTATAAAGATTTGTCCAGGATGTCTTTATTTAAATCACACAAAAATTTATTTAAACCTACTTGCCAAAAAAGCTTAAATGGAGTATGGTTAGAGTGCACTTAATTTTGGAGTAAGCCCAATTAAACTCACTGGCACTTCAGTTTTTTTGGAAAACAAGTATAGAGTGGGGTTCCTTCAGAAACGCTGCATTATGCTGAAGTAAAATAGGGAATAGATTTATGGCATCACCATTATGATGGGGGCCATGATATTCCAAAATAAGGGCCATGTATTATGTAATATAAAATAAGGAAATGATGCCAGTGGCAACTGGCAACTCTAGATGTCTCTTATGACACAGAAAGCTGCAGAATGCTTGAGTGATAGTCTAAATCTATCTAACTAAATAAACCATAAAGATTAGTGAAGCTAACCTGTTTCTTTTTTCTAGCAACATCGATCTAGTAAACATCTTGTGAATATACTTGTCAAATCACACTTACACGATTTGTACCTCCCTGGTCTGATACCCTTGTGGACCTCAGTCGTCTCAACTAATGCCCCCTGGTCCTTTGGCAGCTCTCGCTGGCATTTCCCCCGCCCTTTTTAGTTTGTTAAGAAATAACAATGGAAAGTTGAGAACATTCAACAAGCAGGAGCTAGGCCTTAGGATTGACACACTACAGCCATTAATTCATTTTTTTTATATTATATGTGTAGTTCATTTGTGATGAGATTTAATTATATCTTGCTTTTAAATTAGAAATTTAGTATTTTTTTTAAAAATAAAAAATCCAATTTAAATTAAAAACTGATTGAAAAAAAATTAAATGTATTTTTATCCACGTTGGATCCATCTAATTTCCATCTTGAAATATCATAGGAGCCCAGTGAGTCTTCATTTTTATATGTTTAACAGACAAACACATGAGATTAAAAGAGCTATAAAATTAATATACCTTCATTTTTGTATATCTGGGCATTCTGTGCAGAATAATATAAACCTCAATAAAAAAAAACCTACAAGATAGTGATCTTCCATTTAAAAAGGTACATCATATTCTTAAAGGAAGAGTGTATGAACATGTCTTTTATATATTGTTGTCTTGTCTCTAAATTATACAAATGGTAAATCTTACTGACCATTATTAAAGTTATTGATTTCAATCCAGTTACTTGTAGTGATAATTATGATCTGAAATAGTCTTCACAATTTCTTAGCTTTCACAAACTTTTTATCAAAACCCTAGAGAAAAGATGCCACAAAGGATAAAAAAGCTGAATAAATAACAATTAGCAAAATAAGTCATGTTTTAATAAAAATGAAGTTGTGAAGATTTTGCTTAATTGTATAATCTTTTGAACAGCAGTGAAAACTAAAATCCATTCTTGGCAGGATTTCATTTGCTAGTAAGAAATGTAGCAGTTTAAATATTACTTAGCTGAACGTGATGCAACACCAGCAAGAGGCTAAGAGTTGAGCTGATTCCTTGCTCTAGTCTTGTCTGCACTACACTAAATTTCCATTGTTAACATGAATACAGCTTCGTCTGTATCACCAATATAGGGATACTGTGTAGACAAGCCTGGTGAAATACAGGTGTAGACAAGTCTGGTGAAATGTCAGCAGAAGGCTGGTACTCTGTCTACATTAAAGTTACTGTTAGCGAGTAGTGTGTTGCTGGTGGAAAGGCTATTGTATTATCATCTTTGTGAAATGTGCAATCCATTCAAAAGTCTGTAAAACTGTCAAAATTGGAGCTTAAATTATTTAGATATTGTCATGAATAGTGCCCAACTAGCTTTGAAAATATGGGCTTAAGTGAATTGCCAACTTCTCAACTTATAGCCGCTGTGCAGTGGTATGATAAAATGTTAGAATTTGGTGCCAAATTTTTTAAAAAATGCTGATTTACTTTAAGAGTGTTTAACTATTGAAAACTTTGGTCCAAGTACCTCCATATTTCAAATTGCTTTTTGCTTTTTGTCTTTTCTCATTTCTGATGTTGAAATTCCCTCCCGTAGTCTTCCACAAGACGATCCTGCCAACTTGCCCTTAAAAGCACAGTGCTAAATCAGTGGAAATAATTCTATGATACATGTACATCCACAGTTAATCCCGTCCATGTGATTTGAAAAATTTCATTTTTTCAACAATTTGGCAATACACGTTTTTGTTCTCATTTGGCTGACATTGGGGAATGAACAGCAGTACTTGAGACAATAGCTATCACAGATTTCTCATGTCCATGTGTGAACCTTTCTTATAGATTTAAAAGGGGCAAGCACCCTCTTTGGTTTGATAGAGAGTGGTGTCCAAGCAGGCTTGTTGCTGGTTCAGAGAACTCATCTTGCAATGACAGTTGCATCAAACGCTTTGAAGAAATATCCCCCTATTTATTTTGTGACTGCACAAGTACATTCTAGAAAGGTGGACCATGCCTTTGACACTAGTCTTAGGGTTGTTGTAGTTAAGAACTCAGTGTTTCTCTGTCTCCTTCTGAGTCATCGTCATGAAGTATTAATAGTATTGTCAGCGTGCCCTTATATGGAACAAAGGGAAATAAGGTTTGTTGACCATGTTCATTTATCTCTGATGTCATCTCATTGGATATGTTTGGCTTGCTTTGTCACATAAGGATTTTTTTTTTCTTGAGTGGAACCTCAGTAAGATAAATGCTAGTGGTGAAGTCTGCAACAGTTTCTTCCAGTGTTATATCAGGAATGAAGATGTGATCTTCATTTGTCTCATGACAAGCTTGATAGATAAATAATGGTAACATGGTGTGCAATCTGAACATGATGTGGAAAAAAGTCACTGTCATGTAATATGCTATCGTGAGGTGACTTGCAAATCATTTTTCTAAAGTCAGAAGCAGAATATTGTGACAGTTTGCCATCTTGAATTGTGCAGCATAGTGTCTTCTAGGTTAGTGTAACTGTAGGTAGCAATTACTGTCACTGCAATATATGCTTATAGGGAACAGTAGCACTTCAGAATTATACACCTAAGCTGTTCCTACACGTGCCGCTTCTTCTGGAAGTGGCACGCTAATGAGCTATCTGGAAGATACTAATGAGGCACGGGTGCAAATTTTCTGCACCTCATTAGCATAGCGGAGTCCAAAAGAAGCTTTTCTGGACTCCGAAGTACACGTGCAGATGTGTGGCCTGCGGGGATCTTCCAGAAGGAGGGCCGCGCATCTGCACGTGTACTTTGGAGTCTGGAAGAGCTTCTTCCGGACTCCGAATCACATGCCAATATGTTAATGAGGTGCAGAAAATTTGCATTTGCACCTCATTAACATCTTCCGGATAGCTCATTAGCGTGCCGCTTCCGGAAGAAGTGGCACATGTAGATACAGCCCTAGGGAATGGAGGTTGCTTGCAACTCTTAACAAAGTGCAGTTCAGGCTCTAGATCCACTCTTGGCTTAAGTAGCAGCTAATCTCCCTGCTCAGCTCTGGCATAAGTTTTCAGGATTGTCTCCAATGTTCCTTCTAATCTTTTCCATCTACGAGCAGAATAAATTTTATGTGCACTGAGGTATGTGCAAATATGCAGCACCAGTAGAAACAGGAAAAACCTAGCTGCAGGCATTTTGCTAAACAGCTGGGTGGTATTTGAATTTCTTCTGACTGGCTGCACAATCACACAGCTAACAGGGAATACTGCTTGTCTCCCCCTGACGATGTGCCGACCTACTCCGGGTCCCGTGGGTGCGCATGGGGTTTGATACAGCGGGGTGAGTTGGGTAGCCCGGGACTGACCACCCCACCTTTATAGCAGCCTTATATAGTGTAGCAGAAATATGTGATTCAGTGTATCTACTTTAAAACCTAGGTTTCCACAGTATTATGAGTACCAGGAACAATAACACTCTGATTGTGAACACCACAATGCCCTGTGGCTGTTCTAAGTCCCAATAATTCTCTATACAGCCCCAGCTAGTCCAACTAGTGGTATTTACCAATAGTGATTGATGCATTTATTTGTAACTACAATTACTTAACACTTGTCCTATGTATTTGGCATAGGCTAAACACTAGGTTACATATAGCTGTATACAATTACATGTGACTTACCAATAACATCCAACGCTCCCACATCTCACCAACAACTACATTACAGCGGCCCTTCAAGTCAGATACGGCTTGGTTGGGACCTTTCGTGTTGGTGATGTCTGGGTGATCAGGCCGGGGTCTGCTGTCTGGACTGGAAGTTGCTAGCCTCCACCTTGTCTCTAGGAGCCCACACCCTTATTCCTGCTAAATCACCTTTTATACTGTTTCTTACTTGGAGGTTCAATACCTGGCCAATTAAAGCATTTGTTACCTAATTTGGGCTTTCTATCCTCCTGGCCTGTCAGAACATATTACAAGATTTCCTCTGTCCTTGGTCATTTTCCGAACCTCCTCCCCGGGACACTCTGATGTTGCACAACCAAGATGTTCTCTCTGGGGGGGCTTCCAGCTACTTGCCCCAGCTGTTCTCTTTGTGGACTTACTATCTGCTTGTCAGGATGTTCTCTTTGGGGACTCTCCAACTACTTGTCAACCTTCTGATTTCTTTCTCCTGGCCTGGCTTCAGACCTTCCTGCCATTGTATGATAGCGTTCCAAGATGGAGTGTATGGTCATTCTGCCTTGCGAGTGAGGCCCGGCCACCAGGTGCTCATGCTCCCACACCCCAATGCATGGGGGAGTGTGGGGGTGCATCTACACTAAGAGATAAAGTTGATCTTTAATAAATTTGATTCAACATTGATATTATGAATTCAAATAGTGTCTACAAAGCTTCTTGAAATTCAACCCACTTTTTTCCGTGTTGAGTCTCCACATCCACATTGCCCCATGCAAGTTTGACATTGTGAGCAGTGCATTGTGGGTACCTATCCCACAGTGCCTGAGCTTGTTGGTTGCTTGTGGGTGTTTCATGTTTGAATCCCAGAATTCCATGCATGGTCCCAGAATTCAGAGCACGAGTAACTGCATGAAAAGGAAGTGGAGATAGCACCATTTCCTGCTGCAGCACTGAAATTCAAGCATAGCTCCCCAAGTGCTTTAACTCATCATTTTGGCAACCACACTGGCTGTTGTGCAATTTTTCTTTCAATTAAAAAGCTCAGTGACAGTTCCAGATCATAATGGTGCTGCTGCTGATGACGCTGACGATGGTTTGGAAGAGCAAATCTCCCAACTGTGGTCCAAGAACTCATAAAGGCTGCCCAGGATGTATTGGTGACAGTGGAGCATTGGTTTTGGACTCATGAGACCAGCACACACTGGTGGGACCACATGGTTTTGGAGCAAGTCCACTTTTATGGAACATTGAGATGTGCTGGTTCCTGCCCTAAAGTGCAGTAACACAACAGCTTTAATGGTTCAGAAGTGAGTGGCAATCATGCTGTGGAAGTTTGCAATGCCTAACAGTTATCAGTCAGTGCAAATCAGTTTGGGATGAGCAGATCTACAGTGGCGTCTGTGGTGATGGAGGTGGCCCATGAAATCTGTTGGTATCTCCTGAAGACTCATCCTGGGAGATGTGCATGCAGTAGTGGATGGCTTTGCTGCCCAGGGGTTTCTTAACTGTGGCGGAGCAGTAGATGGCATGCACATCCCCATCATGGGCCCCAGACCACCTGGCCTCTGAGTATATAAACAGAAAAGGATACTTCTTCATGGTGTCGCAGGTGTTTGTAGATCACAAAGGTTATTTCACTGACATCAGTGTTGGCTGGTCAGGGAGGGTTCAGGACATGCACATCTTCCAAAATTCTGTACTGTACAGAAAGCTTCTGGAAGGAACTTTTTTCTCTGATCAGAAAAATCACAGTTGGTGACATGGAGATACCGATTGTTATATTGGGTGACCCTGCTTACCCTCTGCTACCTTGCCTTATGAAGCCCTACACAGGAGCCCTGGACCCCACCAAGGAAAACTTCAATCACAGACTCAGCAGGTGCAGAATGGTGATGGAATGTGCCTTTGGCCATTTAAAAGTGAGGTTCAGATGCTTATTGACCCATTAGGATCTTTCTGAAACTTATGTCCTCACCATGATTACAGTATGCATTATTTTTCACAACATATGTGAATCCAATTGGGAGGCTTTCCTGTCCATTTGGAATTCCGAAGCAGAGGCTATAGGCAGGGCTTACTCACAGCTGCCTACACAACCATCCACCAGTAGCTATGCTGAGGCAGTAGCAATAAGGAATGCTTTAAAAATAGCTTCATGAATGATCTACAGCACAGATGCCCCATGCATTTCTCTGACATAATGTCAATAAATCATTCTTAATGAATGAATGCTTTTACTTGGTGGGAGGAGGTAAAGTTGCAGAAGTAGAATGAATGTGACAGGCAGCTGTGCCTTCAGCCCTCCCACAACCCACCCAGTTCAGTCAGCCATGCATCTGCTGCAGACCAGGGAGCAGCTGTGCCTTCAGCCTTCCCCCAGTTGCCTGGTTTGATTTGTGTCCCACCCTCCCCCTGTCACTCCTGCACACCACGAAATCACACTGAGCTCAAAGGAATGATTTCATTTTATTTTTTTTCAGGGGAGAGATGTGTAAGTGGCTGGGAAAAGAAGCCTTTTCAAGGATGCTTATATAGCCTTTTGCAGTGGCCCTTGAGGCTCTAGCAGCAGGCTATCCTTGCCCTTCCTCCCTGCATTTGGGGACCACAATGACGGTGGGGTGGGTGACCTCTCCTCAGGAGACTCTGGGCAGCAGGTATTGGCTCCTGCACTGCTGTGTTGGGAGTGCGTTGGCAGCTGAAGTAGGGAGCACAGGACCTCCATTTGTGCTGTAACTGCTGTTACGAGCTTTGCTGTGGCCTCAGTCTGCTTGGCACGGCCTCACTCTCCTTTGTCGCTTGCTGCTGCTGGAAGTCAAGCATTCTCTGGTTAAACTCAGTTTGACTCTGACACCACTGAGCAGTACTACTACACCATGGAGTAACATCCTTTGTCAACTTGGTGTGCTCTGCCTCAGTCTTTTCCACGTGCTGTAAGGTAACATCCTGTTTATACTTCTTTCTTCTCATGTTCTTCTGTGCTATGCTGGGCATTGGATCTGGAAAATGAAGGTCAAAATTAAGACACAATTCACATAATGTGCTTTGAAATGGAATGAATGGGTCTCTGTGTCTATCAGGGAGAGTTGCCTTTTTGAAGTCCACTGAAGGCTTACTAAGGATGGGATAGTAATTGTGCATTTCACAATACATCATTTGCCATCACTTTTCCAGCACATTTCTTTGTGGACATGGTAAGATATAAACAGCTGTCCAGTTTTCAGGGGGAGGGGAGGACTGCAAAGCAGGGGTAGCCACCAGGTGTCCTGGGGTTGTCCTGTGGGAGGGAAAAAAAAATTGGCTGTTCCTGGAGCAGTGCTCCCCAGTGATCAAGCTGTGTGGAGGGGATGGTGCGGAAGGGTTTGGTTATAGCTGCATGGATGGCTGCATAGGAGGGTTTGTTAAAAAATTGAAGTAATGTAAAGAAAACTAAAACAATCCAAGGAAAGGCTGGATATAAAGGGACATGGGAGGGGAGATACCCAGCAGTACATGGCAGCCACATGGTGCTGGGGAGTCCTGAAAAATCAAAAGAACGGGTGGTGGAAAGGAATGTGGGAGGGGAAACTCCCAGCAGAGACCGGCATCCACGGGGCACAGGGATTCCTGAAAAAGGAAAAGAATGCTTGTTGGAAAGAGACATGGGGTAGGGGAGAAGCCCCACTGAACCTGCAAACTACAATGAGTGGTGGAGAACGGAGTACCTGTCGGGTGCTGCAGGCAAATGTAAAAGGGCAGGAAGCATGTTTTTTAAAAAAACTTAACAAACAAACAAAAAAAAAGATGCAAATTCCCATGCTTCTGCAGGTTGCCAAAGAGGACATCACCCGCCTAAAACTAAGAGATGTGAAGAAAGAACACCTACTCATGCTGTGTGACCAAAAGCCTGGAAATTTTGCTAAAATGCTGTGTGACGCCATTACTCCAGATCTCTGTCTGGTTGGCTGGTGTGGCAAGGTGTGCTACTGTGGAAGCTGAAACAAGTCACACCTGCTCAGGAACCTTGTGCAAAAAATACAAGTGCCTGGATGAGGCCTTTGAGGAGATCTCCAAAGGGAGAAGTGCTCCATCCCAAGAAGCATTAATATGTTGTTCTGAGGGGCACAGAACCACAGCTAGCAAATCTGTACCCGTATACAACCCTATAGCTATATCCACCCCCAGCCTGCTTGTAGTATGCAGAATACATATTCACCTGAACTGCTTGGTCAAGGGGGCTTGGGGCCTGGTGTGGAGGGGAACGCTGAGGAGGGGACCATGATTCCGAGTCTGTGGTGAAGAGCTCCATGCTATCTGGCAGAACTTCATTGAACCCCTGCTCCTTGCCCCCTTCCTGCTCTCTGTTGCCCTCTTCCTTCGGGCCACCCAGCTCCTCTGGGCTCACCCCAAACTCCGTACCAGGACCTCTAGAAGTGTAATTCTGACCGGGATCTGTGCTGGGGTCGCTCCCCATAAGCATGTGCAGCTGTTCATTATAGTGTCAGGTCTGTGGTTCTGCCCCTGACACCTGGTTGGCTTCCCAGACTTTTTGCTAGGCCTGCCAGAGTTCTTTCATCTTTACCTGGCATTGCATAGAGTCCGAGGAGTAACCTTGGGCAGTCATCTTGTGCGACATCTGATCATAGATTGCCATGTTTTTCTTGGCCACCCAAAGTCTCTTTGCCACTGATTTGGTCTCCCCAAATTGCAAGAAGATCCACGCTGGGGCTCTCTTGCGAGCCTGAGAAGTATTGGGCAGATCACTACCCTGTGTGCTCATGGTTGCAGGAGATGGCTAACGATGCAGTTGTTACTGATATGGTGCGATGGCTACTGATGAGGTGCGATGCGATGAGCAAAGCAATTTTTTCATAATGGGCGCCCTTTATATTTGCAGGGCTCGGTGCTTCTGAATTCCAATTCAAATTCAATCAAAACTTTGTGGGCTTCCTGTGACCTTCTTCCTCCACACCTGGATGGAGAGCAGCGTACAATGAAATGGCCATATATGGAATGTCACCACATAGCTTTGTGGGATACATATGGGATGCTTCTGAAGGCTAATAAATTCAAATTAAGGACATGGTGTTTCACTAGCCTTGATCTGAGATTTTAAATTTGAGTTTGATGCTATACCTGTCCCACGATATCGATATTTTGTATTCGTATTATGGCTCAATAATTGAGATAATATTATCTGTGAAGGCAGTGGCATTTTGAAATTTGATTTTTCTTCTCATTGCGTAGACACAGCCTAGGTGTGTAAACAGCTTGTCCTGCTCCTGGAGGAGGAGGAGTAAAAATGGCATATTCCCCTGCTGTCCAGGGAAGAAGTGAAAGAAGTGTATTCTCCAAGCACTGATTCTGCTCTGCTGGCTGACTCCAACTTCCTTGGACTAGAAGCCCAGTGCCTTGCTGCAAATGGCAGTGGTGGAAGTAGGCAGGCAGGATGTGCCTACCTTTCGAGATGCAAAACAAGCACATAATGATATTGGCTTTTTTGGGATTTCTACTGCTGCCTTGGTTACTTCCAGCTTTGCTTGATGTCTGATTTACTGATCAGTCCGTAACTCAGCTGTTTGTAGTCCAATAGAATCTCAATGATACCTTAGCCCATGAATGTGGATGTGGGCTAAAAGTGTATCCATGCTTTTCTGAATCAAGATAAAATGCTCTGCCCTAAGTTTAGATTAGTTATACTATAAATCTCTTTTGAAAGATTATAATCTTCATTTTGGATCTGATGAAGTGGGTCTTTGCCCACGAAAGCTTATGCTCCAAAATATCAGTTAGTCTGTAAGGTGCCACAGGACTTCTTGTTGTTCTCAAAGATACAGACTAACAGGGCTACCTCTCTGATACTAATCTTCATTTTCTGATTTTTCTACTCTACTTTGAAATTCATTGTGAAACAATTTTGTGAAGAAAATACCAATCCAGAATAATTAAAACTCATTTTTTTTGGTCTTCCATAATGGATTTATGGAATTTTGTGTTCTATTTAATCTCTTGTAGGAAGTCCACAGGCTAATCTGCTTGAAAATTTTCTGGATTGGGCACCTAGATTGTAAAACTTTGGGTTTTTCAAAAATTAGTTTCTAATGTTTTTTTTTTTTTTTTCTGTACTGCCTTAGCACAGTGAAAAGCATACACAGTTGGTAACAAATGAGACAACCAGTGGGGCTGACAGCCACTGTGGGCTTAGGGAAGTGAAAGGGGCCAAGAATGAAAAGGGCATATCAAGGGCAGATGCCCTTAATGCCACTGGTTCAATGGTGCTGAACTCCTTAAAGCTGCACATAGCAGTGCAGCAGCAGTATTGGCAATTCAAAGGATCCAGTGCCAGCCCCTGGGACAACTGCCCCCTCCCATTAGCAGACCTGGAGACACCCCAAAATAGACATGCAAATTTAGTAAGCACTTCTGAACGTTTAGGCAATAACCACCTGAATGCCCAAGACAAATTTGAGCAACAGCCCTATTTATGGTGGGGGTAGGGGTAGGAGAGAGGAGCTGGGATATCTCATAAGTGGTGAGTGCTTAGTTTTTGCATTTTGCTGGAAATTTTTACCGTTCACATTTATAGCTGGATTAGTAACACTTGGCTTGCTGAAAGTATGTGACAGGAGTAATTTCTATATTCAAAGGAAAGCTGGAGGTTGGTGGTGCCCTCTAGTGATCTGGTGGTTCTGGGGAAGGACACCCCGTGATGACTTACATGGGCCCAGAGGCAGCTATAAACGAGGCCTCCAACAAACTATTAAAAGGAAAAGCAAAATTACCCCTATTATAAAAACCAATGCTCCCTTGGGGGTTTCTAAGTCCCAATAATTAGAGGGGATAGTCCAGGGATTAGGGCAAGTGGTATTCATCAACCCCTTTTACCTTGATGAATTGTTAATTGATTTTGGTACCTGAGATAATTGGAACAGGGTTGTTTTTTTATTGAATCTGATATTTTAACTGACAGACCAGTTTTACAATTATGACTCAGACAACAATTGTGACTTATACTTACAACATAATACTTATGACTCCAATAAATGCTAGCAAAGACATAGTACGTGGTTGTGGATGTGGTTTCGAAGGCCTTGGTTACACCTGGGGTTCCAGGGGAGGTGGCCAAGCGGGTGATCAGTCTGTCAACCAGCACGGGGAAGATGCATGCGCTCTACCTCCCCGAGAGCCAGTTGGGTGGGGTATCTTATTCCTCTGTGGAACTCCCCCTCCCTTGGTGAAAAAGGGGTGATTGTAGCAAGCCAATAGGGTAATATAATTTGGGTGACGTGCTGTGGTGCCACTGCTGAGTTCCCATTTTAAGATTTACGTGACAAATGTCTGGTTTCACTTCCTGGATTTTTGGCGCCAACAGCCCTTAAAAAAAAGCAGTCTGGGGCCATGAGTGTGTGGCAATGCCTGCCTCGCGAGCAGGGCCAGGCCATATCCAGGTTCTGACACCACAGTTGGGAAGTCTACAAGACCTGTCTCCTCATTTTAACTACACTGACTTAGTTTTTATCCACAAAGTAAAGCTAATACAAATTTTAATATTTTTTTTTCAATTTTATTCTTGCAGTGATGTGTATTTTTTTATGCTGCTTTGCTATTTTTTCTCGAAATTTCTTCTCCTACATCGCTGTAGTTGAAGAGCTGAAACACTGAATTAAAGAAGTTTAATTTGCAATGACTCTCCTATGCTACGTCTACACGTGAACGCTACATCGAAGTAGTTTATTTCGATGTAGCAACCTACACGTCCTCCAGGGCTGGCAACGTCGACGTTCAGCGTCGATGTGGCGCAGCACCACATCGAAATAGGCGCTGCGAGGGAACGTCTACACGCCAAAGTAGCAAACATCGAAATAAGGGTGCCAGGAACAGCTGCAGACAGGGTCACAGGGCAGACTAGCGCTTCCGGGGCAACAGCTAGCTGGTCCCATAAAGGGCCCCTCGCAGACACACGCAGCCTGCACAGCACACGGTCTGCAGAGCCATAGGCACGCACACCTCGAGCGACGCAGTCATGGTCCCCCAGCAGCAGCAGCAGCAGCAGAAGCAGCAGCAGCCAGAGGTCCACACAGCAGCCCCTGCAGGAGCAGTGCTACCCTGCTCAATGCCATGCAGGAGGCAGCTGAGCACCTCCTTGCCACAGAGGAGGAGCTGCCCGCAGGGGAGGAGGACTCAACCCCCAACCCTGCAGCACCCCGCCACCCGCCCCCCCGCCAGCTGTGGAGCTACCCCACCAGCACTGACTGGTGGGAGCGGCTGGTGTTCGGAGAGTGGGACGACGACCACTGGCTCCAGAACTTTCGGATGAGCCGGCAGACATTTCTGGAGCTATGCCAGTGGCTCACCCCCCCACACTCAGGCACCAGGACACCGCCATGCGACGCGCCCTCAGCGTCGAGAAACGGGTTGGCATCGCTGTCTGGAAGCTGGCCACTCCAGACAGCTACCGATCCATGGGCCAGCAGTTTGGCGTCAGCAAAGCCACCGTCGGGGCTGTCCTCATGGAGGTAAGAGGACCCACGGGGGGAGGTGGGGAGGCAGCCCTGGTAGTGGAGGGGAGGGGAGGAGAGGGCCACACACACCCTGCACACCCCTAATTGGTGCTCTCCCATGTGCTTCCCCTGCAGGTCGTCCGCGCCATCAACGCCCTGCTCCTCCACAGGCTCGTAAGGCTTGGGGACCTGGATGCCGCCATCGTGGGGTTTGCCACCCTGGGCTTCCCCAATTGCTTCGGGGCTCTGGATGGGACTCACATCCCCATCCATGCCCCGGAACACAGTGGAGGATGCTACATAAACCGGAAGGGCTACCACTCAGTGGTCCTCCAGGCCTTGGTGGTTGGCCAGGGCCGTTTCCTGGACATTTATGTGGGCTGGTCTGGCAGCACCCACGACGCCTGGATATTCCGGAACTCGGGCCTGTGCCGGCGGCTGGAGGCGGGGACCTACATCCCCCAGATGGAGATCCCTGTGGGGGACACCGCCATGCCCCTCTGCGTCATCGCAGATGCAGCAAACCCCCTCCGGCCCTGGCTCATGCACCCGTACACAGGCCATCTGTCTGCCAGCCAGGAGCGCTTCAACCAGCGCCTGAACCACACGCGCCAGGTGGTGGAGAGCACATTTGGGCGCCTCAAGGGGCGCTGGAGGTGTCTCCTCACCCGCCTTGATGCGGGCCCCACCAACATCCCCCAGATTGTGGGTGTGTGCAGCGCCCTACACAACCTGGTGGAGAGCAAGGGGGAGGCCTTCTTTCACGGCTGGGCTGTGGAGGCCGGCAGGGCTGATGTGCAGCCACCCGCTGCCCCCAGTCGCCAGGTGGACCCCGAAGGGACCTGGGTCGGGGAGGCCCTGCGGGCCCAGTTCAATGAGGCCACGGGGTGAACACTGGCAGGCCCCCCACTGCACCCCCCGCATCCTCCACAACACTCCCTGCCCCTACGCCCACACCACAGAGCACCCCAGAGCACACCCCCCACTTTTCGTGTAAAAATAAAAACACACAGTTTTTGTCAAATCAAACATCTTTACTACAACTCTTATTATTATTATTATTATTATTATTATTATTATTATTATTATTATTATTCTGAACAAGACAAACTATGTACAGGGGAAATCAAACTGATAAATATATATACATTATAAAAATTGGGATAACATGAAAGGGGAAGACAAGGAAGGGGAGAACTATTTACATGGGGGGGTAAAGATCAGCATAGTAATGGGTCACAAATACAAACTATTTACAAGAAAGGAACAATAAACTGGGGGGAATATATACAAAGGGGGAGGGGGAGCCACTTCCTGGGCCCCACACCCCTACAGTCCAGCACTGGGGGTGGGCGGCCGGGATCCCCGCCTCGGCCGCAGCCCTGGCTGGGGCTGGCTGGGGGCCGGGTGGACTGGGAGATACGGTCGGCGAGTGTCAGCCAGCCCCAGGTCCCCCTCGGCAGAATGGCCCTCGGTGGCGGGTGGCGGTGCGACGGCAGACGGCGCTGCTGCTGCAGCAGCGGGTGGAGCAGGCAGGGCAGGTGCTGCGGTGGCCGACGCGGCCTGGGGGGCCAGGGAGTCTGCGATGTGGTTGAGGGTCTGCATGTAGGCCCCCCATACCTCTTGGCGCCGGGCCAGCACCTGCTCCTGCAGGTGGAGGCGGCGTTCCTCCACCCGCAGCTGCTGCTTGGTGACGTCTAGCTGCCGACGGTGGATGGCCAGCAGCTGGGGGTCCGTCGCCGTCGGGTGGTGGTGCTGCGTCTGCCGTCTTCCCCGCCATGGAGCCGGTTGGTGCTCCGCCGAGGGGCTGGCCTGGAGTGATGGCCCCGGAGGGCTTTCCGGGACCACTGACGCCTTGCCGGCGCTCTCCGGTCCTTCCGATGGTGCAGCTGCGGAACACAGGAGGGGAGAAGAAGAGTGGAGACAGCCGTTAGTGTGGGCCCCTAGCCGTGGCCCTTGTCCTCCCACCCCTCTGCTGCAGGTTCCCCATCCCCGTCCCCGGGAGATGCTGCTGTGATGGGGTTCTGGGGTCCCCCTGCACTGCACCCTATCCGCTGGCAGGAGTGACTCACACTCAGCAGGTACGACAGGAGGGCTACATCTACATGTGCACGCTACATCGAAGTAGCTAATTTCGAAGTAGCGACATCGAAATAGCCTATTTCGATGAATAGCGTCTACACATCCTCCAGGGCCAGCAACGTCGATGTTCAACTTCGACGTTGCGCAGCCCAACATCGAAAAAGGCGCAGCGAGGGAACGTCTACACGCCAAAGTAGCACACATCGAAATAGGGATGCCAGGCACAGGTGCAGACAGGGTCACAGGGCGGACTAGCGCTTCTGGGGCAACAGCTAGCCACTCCCTTAAAGGGCCCCTCCCAGACACACTCAGACTGCACAGTACATGGTCTGAGGAGCCATAGGCACACAGACCGCGGGCGCCGCAGTCATGGACCCCCAGCAGCAGCAGCAGCAGCAGCAGCAGCAGCAGCAGCCAGAGGTCCACCCAGCCCTCCCGGCAGGAGCAGGGCTTGCCCTGCTCCATGCCATGCGGGAGGCAGCTGAGCACCTCCTTGCCACAGAGGAGGATATGCCCCCAGGGCAGCAGGGCTCAACCTCTAACCCTGCAGCACCCCGCCCCCCCCCGCCGCCTTACACGCCGGCGGCTGTGGAGCAACCCCACCAGCACCGACTGGTGGGAGCGGCTGGTGCTTGGGGAGTAGGACGACGACCGCTGGCTCAGGAACTTCAGGATGAGCCGGCAGACATTTCTGGAGCTGTGCCAGTGGCTCACCCCCGCACTCAGGCACCAGGGCACCACCATGCGGCATGCCCTCACAGTGCAGAAACGGGTCGTCATCGCTGTCTGGAAGCTGGCCACTCCCGACAGCTACCGATCCGTGGGGCAGCAGTTTGGTGTCGGCAAGGCCACCGTCGGGGCTGTCTTCATGGAGGTAAGAGAACCCACGGCGGGAGGGCATGGCAGGGGAGGGGGGCCCGGGCAGAGGAGGGCAGGGGAGGGGAGGGGAGGGGAGGCCAGGGCAGGGGAGGAGGAGGGGAGGGGAGGCCAGGGTGGGGGAGGGCAGAGCAGGGCAGGGCCACGCACACCCTGCTCACCCCTCATTGGTGCTGTCCCATGTGCTTTCTCTGCAGGTTGTGCGTGCCATCAACGCCATGCTCCTGCACAGGCTCGTGAGGCTGGGGGACCCAGATGCCACCATCGCGGCCTTTGCCACCCTGGGCTTCCCCAACTGCTTCGGGGCTCTGGATGGGACTCACATCCCCATCTGCGCCCCGCATCACAGTGGGGGACGATACCTGAATCGAAAGGGCTACCATTCAGTTGTCCTCCAGGCCTTGGTGGACAGCCGGTGACGTTTCCAGGACATTTATGTGGGCTGGCCTGGCAGCACCCACGATACCCGGGTTTTCCGGAACTCGGGCCTGTGCCGCCGGCTGGAGGCGGGGACCTACATCCCCCAGCGGGAGATCCCTCTGGGGGACACCACCATGCCCTTCTGCGTCATCACAGATGCGGCGTACCCCCTCCGGCCGTGGCTCATGCACCCCTACACCGGCCATCTCTCCGCTAGCCAGGAGCGCTTCAACGAGCCCCTGAACCATGCGCGCCAGGTGGTGGAGCGCTCATTTGGCCGCCTGAAGGGACGCTGGAGATGTCTCCTGACCCGCCTGGATGCAGGCCCCAACAACATCCCCCAGATTGTGGGTGCCTGCTGTGCCCTGCACAATTTGGTAGAGAGCAAGGGGGGCACTTTTTCCAGGGCTGGGCTGCGGAGGCCGGCAGGGCAGACGTCCAGCCACCTGCTGCCCCCAGTCAGCAGGTGGACCCCGAGGGGACCCGGGTCCAGGAGGCCCTGCGGGCCCACTTTGATGAAGAGGCCGCGGGGTGAACTCTGCCCAGGCCCCCTACTGCCCTCCCCTTCCTCCACCACACTCCTGCCCCAACGCCTACACCATGGAGCACCCAACCGCACCCCCCTCCCACTTTTCCTGGACAAATGGCAGCACGCACTTGTGGCTGAACTTGAACTTCTTTTTGTTTCAGAACCTTTTTTTTGTAAGTGTAAATATTTGAACCAAAAACAAACTATGTACAAACGTGGAAAAAAACTAATATGTACAAAAATAAAACAATACAAAGAAACAAGGGTCCTCAATAATAAAAAGAAAACCAGGGAGGATAAAGGGGAGAACTATTTACGTGGGGGGGACGGGGCAAACGGGGGGCAACAAATAATAACTTTAAGCTATATACAAGGGGGGGGTCCACGTCCCGGGCCCCTCGCCCCTATAGCCCGGCACTGGGCGTTGGTGGCCGGGAGCCCCACCGCGGTCGCAGCCCTGTCCGGGGCTGGGTGGGGGCGGGCCGGACCGGAAGATAGGATGGCCGGCGAGTCTCGGGTGGCTCCAGGGGTCCCTCGGCGCTCCGGCCCTCGGCGGTGGGTGGCGGGGCGACGGCGGACGGGCCGGCGACTGGCGGAGCAGCTGGTGGTGGGGCTGGTGGAGCAGGCAGGGCAGGCGATGCAGCGGCCGGCGCGGCATGGGGGGCCAGGTAGTCCACCAAGTGGTTAAAAGTCTCCATGTAGGCACCCCATGCCTCCTGGCGCCAGGCTAGCGCCCGCTTCTGCAGCTACAGGTGCTGCTCCACGATCTCCAGCTGCCGACGGTGGATGGCCAGCAGCTGGGGGTCCGTCGCCGTCGGCTGGTGGTGGCGCTGGGTCCGCCGTCTAGCCCGCCGCAGGGCCGGTCGGTCCTCGGCCAAGGGGCTGGCCTGGAGCGACGGTCCCGGAGGGCTCTCTGGGACGACTGAGGCCTCGCCGGCGCTCTCTTCCGGTCCTTCTGATGGTGCAGGTGCGGGACACAGGAGAGGAGGGGGGGAAGAAGAATGGAGACAGGCGTTAGTATGGGCCCCGAGCCGTGGCCTTTGTCCCCCCAGCCCTGTGCTGCAGGTTCCCCATCCCCGTCCCCGGGAGATGCTGGTGTGATGGATGGGGTTCAGGGGTCCCCCTGCCCTGCACCCCGTCCCCTGGTGGGAGCGATTCTCACTTCACCCCGCAGGGTCTGACAGCAGGAGAGGTTTCCTAGGCTACAGATGCCCAGTTTCTCCCAGGAGTGACAGCACCAGCTGTCGGAAGAGACAGTCGTTCCAACCCGTCGTAGGGAGAAGACCCCAAGGGGTGCCCCTCTGGGATGCAGCTTTCCCCCTCCTCAGGCTGGCTGCCTTCCAGCTCTCCCTTCCCCTAGCCTCTGCCTGTGGCCCCCGCCCTCGCTCCCCGATTCCAAGCCAGCTCGGCTCCTCCCTCCTGTTTGTTCAGGGCAGAGGTGTCACCTGCCAGCTGTAGCCCCAGGATCCTCCTTTGCCCCTGGGAGTTATTCGGCTCATGTTGCTCCATATGTAGCCTGAGTCTCCCTTTTGCACTCCCCCCACTCCATCACATGCTGCTGCTGCGGGGTGTCCCACCCCCTCCTCCCGGGGGCCCCTCGAGGTTCCGCTCCCCCCTGCCCCGGGGATGGGGCATGGCACTGTCGTGCGTGGTGGGGGGAGGCAGGGGATGATGCAGTGCTGTGAGGGCCATGGCCCTGGTGTCCTTGGGGCCATGGCCATGTGAGCATGTGGGGGGCCCTGGACACATATCTATTACCCCCCGCCCCTGAAGGCCATGGGTGTACAGCAGAGGGGGGTACCTACCTGTCGGTCCGCTCCCACGGTCCGGAGATCCCCGGGGGGTGGAGGCCCTGCTGCTGCTCCGGGATGGCAGGAGGAGGATCTGCAGCCCGGATTCTGCAGAGGAGGAGCCCCGCTCCTCCTCCTCCTCCTCCTCCTGCCGCGATGTCCTGGGTGTGGCCTCCGGGGGGGGGGGGCGCCCCCGGGGTGCGGGGCTTGCCTCCGGGGCGGACTCCGTCTGCAGGGACTGCTGGGGCTCGTTGGCCGAGGTGTCAAGGGTGGCCGGAGGGGAGGAGGTGTGCCGGGGGCCCAGGATGTCCCTGAGTTCCTTGTAAAAGGGGCAAGTGACGGGGGCAGCCCCAGATCGGCTGGCTGCATCCCGGGCCCGGGCGTAACCCTGCTGCAGCTCCTTCACTTTACTCCTGATGTGGTCAGGAGTGCGGGCAGGGTGACCCCGGGCAGCCAGGCCGTCGGCCAACCGAGCGAACGCATCCACGTTCCTCCTCTTGCTCCCCATTACCTGGAGCACCTCCTTCTCGCTCCAGAGCCCCAGCAGGTCCCGCAGCTCGGCCTCCGTGCAGGAGGGGCCCCGCTGCCGCTTCCCAGCCTGGCTGCCCTTCTGGCTGGGCTGTGAGCCCTGGCGCCCCTTGGGGGTGGTCCACTGGGGGGGCTGCCGGGCAGCCATCGCAGCTGGGTGGGGGGCTGAGGGAGGTGCAGGCTGGCCGCGTGTGTAGGCTGCTGCCTGCACGATCCCTCATCTTCCTGCACAGGAAGGGAGCGGGAGGGGACCTTTAAGGGGCCGCTCCACGCGGCCACCAGTGAGCTGAGGGGCTGGAGAGAGCGTCTCTCAACCCCTGAGCTGATGGCCGCCATGGAGGCCCCGGCAATTTCGACGTTGCAGGACGCGCAACGACTACACGGTCCCTACTTCGACATTGAACGTCGAAGTAGGGCGCTATTCCTATCCCCTCATGGGGTTTGCGACTTCGACGTCTCGCCGTCTAACGTCGAAGTTAACTTCGAAATAGCGCCTGACGCGTGTAGCCGCGACGGGCGCTATTTCAAAGTTAGTGCCGCTACTTCGAAGTAGCGTGCACGTGTAGACGCGGCTGAGGTTTATTAGGCAACAGATGCCCAGTTTCTCACAGAAGTGACAGTACAGCAGTCAGAGATGGTCCTTCCAACCTGTCCTGGGGAGAAGACCCCGAGGGGTGCCCATCTGGGGTGTAGCTTTCCCCCTCCTCAGGCTGGCTGCCTTCTAGCTCTCCCTTCCCCTAGCCTCTAACTGCCACCCCCGATTCAAACCCAGCTCGGCTCCTCCCTCCTCTTTTTTCAGGGCAGAGGTGTAACCTGCCAGTTGTAGCCCCAGGATCATCCTTAGCCACTGGGAGCTATTCAGCTTGTTTCTCATATCTAGCCTGAGTCTCGCATTTGCACTCCCCCCAGTCCATCACATGCCGCTGCTGCTGCTGCTGTGTGTCCGACCCCCTCCCCCGCGGGACCCTACAGTTTCAGCTCCCCCCAGCCCCGGGGATGGGGCATGGCACTGTCTTTCTGGCCGGGGGGGGGGGCAGGGGCTGATGCACTCCTGTGAGGGACATGCTACTGCTGTCCTTGGGGCCATGGTCATCTGGGCATGTGGAGGGCCCTGGCCATATCTATTACCCCCGCCCCTCAACCCCAGGGGTGTGCACCGGGGGGGTACATACCTGACGGTCCACTCCCACGGTCGGGGGACACCTGGGGGGTGGACGCCCGGCTGGAGCTCCTGGATGGGAGTATGATGTGGAGGCTGGTGTCACTGGAGGAGTCCCTCTCCTCTTCCTCCGGTGCCCCGGGGGTGGCTCCTGGGGGCGCCCCCGGGGTGCGGGGATTGCCTCCGGGGCAGACTCCGCCTCCGGGGCCTGCTCGGGCTCCTCAGCCAAGGTATCAAGAGTGGCCAGAGGGGAGGAGGTGTGCCGGAGGCCCAGGATGGCCCTGAGCTCTCGTAAAAGGGGCAAGTGATGGGGGCCCCCCCAGATCGGCCAGCTACATCCTGGGCCCGGGCGTAACCCTGCCGCAGCTCCTTCACTTTACTCCGGACATGATCCGGAGCGTGGGCAGGGTGACCCCGGGCAGCCAGGCCTTCGGCCAGCCGAGCGAATGCATCCGCGTTTCGCCTCTTGCTCCCCATTACCTGGAGCACCTCCTCCTCGCTCCAGAGCCCCAGCAGGTCCCGAAGCTCGGCCTCCATTCAGGAGGGGCCCCGCTGCCGTTTCCCCGCCTGGCTGCTGGGCTGTGAGCCCTGGCTCCCCTTGGGGGGGTTCCCCTGGGGGGGCTGGGGGGCGGCCATCACAGCGGGTGGGGGTGTGTGTGGCTGCGGAGGAGCGTGCAGGGTAGCCGCGTGTTACTGCTGCTGCCTGCACGCTCTCTCAGCTTCCTGCACAGGAAGGCAGGGGGCGGGGAGCTTTAAGGGGCCGCTCCACGCGGCCACCATTGAGCTCAGGGGCTGGAGAGAGCGTCTCTCAACCCCTGAGCTGATGGCCCCCATGGAGGACCCCACAATTTCGATGTTGCAGGACGCGCAACGACTACACATTCCCTACTTCAACTTTGAACGTCGAAGTAGGGCGCTATTCCCATCCCCTCATGGGGTTAGCGACTTCGACTTCTCGCCGCCTCACATCAATGTTAACTTCGAAATAGCGCCCAACACGTGTAGCCGTGACGGGCGCTATTTCGAATTTGGTGCCGCTACTTCGAAGTAGCGTGCATGTGTAGACGCGGCTCTAATGTTTTGTGTACAAATCAGTTTCTTTGATGTACTTTCAAAATAGTTGAGTCTTTGTTCTGTATGTAGTGCGTAGGCCAAGATCTTTAAAAGCCTTTTTGCTTTTTGAGGATTTGCTGTTTCCAAACATACAAAAGTGTTTGAGAATGAATAATTATTACCTCAACTGGGATAGTCTGAGAATGATTGATTGACAATGTTTCTTAAGTACTTTGAAGAAAAATGCTTTAAACGATTGGAATGACATTTTAATCATTTGGTAAAAGTAATTAGAAATATTCAGCATCTTTTTTTGTTTTGTTTTTAACCAAACTCAATTCTGAGAGCGCAGTAGTCTTAATGCTGTTGCAGCATTGGTTTTTGAGTGCTGATGTTACCACATCTCTTAAAAAGTAGGTGTTGATCACAGGGCAGAAGGAAAGAAGAGTGTCTACCAGAAACTGCTGGAAAATCATAATACTAAACAAGAGCAACAAATAAATATACAGCAGCACTTCCTTGGGATCTTGACTAATACAATTTGGGCAGAGGGATAGCTCAGTGGTTTGAACATTGGCCTGCTAAACCTAGCTTTGTGAGTTTAATCTCAAGTAGGTCAGTGAGGGATCTAAGGCACATAGATGGTTTTAAAAAAAAGAAATCTGTCAGGGATGGTGGGACTGGACTCAATGACCTCCTGAGGTCCCTTCCAGCTCTGTGAGTTGTGTATCTCCATATTAATTATATTTTTTCCTTATTTGAGTTCAATATTTCAATTTTCCAATTTAGTTCAAACTAATAACGGGGTTTTGTTCCTACAAAGTACAGACATAAAATAAAACTAAAATGGTGTGATATAGATTCATATGTTGTGATGATAGATTTTTTTTCACCCTTTGTAAATTGGTCAGGTGTAATAACCTTAGCATAATATTTTATCTCTATGATGAAACAGACATTTGATTTGAGAAGAAATTTCGGGCAAATCTGAGATGTCTGGTTCTCATCCTGGGAAAGAGGCTTTATCCTTTTTGGTAGCAACTGTCAAATTTTTCAGGCAGAATAAAATAGTTGGTGTCACTACTCTTCCTCTACCTCCCATGAAGCGGCAGCTGGATTTCTCACTGGGTCTCAGGACTGGTTTTTGGAGTGACTGAAAATGACACTTTAAAATATATGAAATAAGTGACAGCTTTTTCCTCCTTATTTGTTCTGCTGTAGTTAAAGAACATTGTTCTTAGTAACTGTAAATAGGCAAGTATGCACACCCAGAATTATATCTCTTTTTAAAGACTGATGTGCCTATCAAAGCTGGCTGAAAGCAGGACCAGAATTGTGGAAAGCTGAAGCATATGAAGCGTCTGAAAATTTATTCTTATGTGGAAAATGAAGGAAAAAACTGTTCCATAATATTTGTATCTGTTAAACATGAAACATATTTGCATGTTCATACATAACTTGTTATAAATATTTGTACAAGAGGAACATTATGAATCTTTTTGTAACTTAAATATATGGAGCTTTTTTCCATCAGAAGTTTACCTATTCATCATTGGAATTTTAATGAATACATGAGAGTCTGCAATATTTGCAAGTGTTGGGAGTATAGGTTTATTTACTTAAGATCTGTGTGGTGCTTTAACATCATTCCTTTAATATAGGGAACTCAACTTCAGCTGAGTTGTTTCCAGTCCCCAGCTGTGGAAGCAATGAGGATGGTTACTGATCTTTTGCTAACTCAGCTGGTGAAGTTTACTCTTGGGAAACTGCTGTTTTTGTACATTTACATAAGTTGCACTGTTACTTCTCTACACAATGATTTTTTTAAAACATTTGTTGTCACAGATTTCTCAGTTTCATGACCGTGTACATCAATGGGGCAATAGAGTCAGAACTGTATAAAACTTTCAGTGTCAGACTTTGGGCCAGTCCTCTGGACTTCTTGCCTCTGCATTGCAGGCAAGGCAGGGAGATAAGGAGGCTTTACAACCAGATGGATGGAACGTAAACATAGTGAGGTGGACAGCCTTGAACCTCCCTGTCAACATGTCTGTACAATTGAACAAGGGTGTGTGTGTGGGGGCGGCGGGGGTTAATAATCTGATTATTGGTAATGGATAGGGACACATTTAGTTTCTTTCCCCTCTGGAAGTGAGACAGAGATGAGGAAAAACATTCTGGGAGGTGTAGAGTCTTAACTCTTGCTGTGGGCTGAGCCTGCTGGCTTAAATCTATGTCTTTGGGCCACGGTGACACTGGTATACATTTGTGAAAGATTATTAAAAGCAAAACTGGTAACTCTTACCCACCATTACCACCTCCATGTAGGGCCCACTGTCGGTATAGAGACAGTAAGCCAGACACCTCTGCCATGGACACAGGAGACCAGGACCTGGCACTTTTCCTCCAGAGGAAGGGCTCTTCTGTCATGAAAAGGAGATCTACCTACTCCATTCCCTAGAGAGACCTTTAAGCATACAAATAAAGGCAACTTGAAGGTATGCAAGAACTGGAGGGCATCAGGTTACTGTCTGTTCCAGGAAATGTGTTAAATAGGATTCTCTTGGAGGGAATGAAGACAGAAATAGATACAGTCAAGGAAAGAGCAGGTCAGCTTCCAAAGTAAGATCTCATACTGACCAAATAGCAGCTCTCAGAATGGTCATAGAACATTGGCGTGAGTGGAACTCCCTGCCGTACATAGCTTTCACAGACTTTAAACAAGCCTTTGACAGTGTTGATAGACATACTTTGTGAAAACTGCTGCAAAACTCTGGCATCCCGTCCAAAGTTAACCTGATCCATTCAATGTACGAATCCTTGACATGCCAAGTTGCTCACAAGGGGGTTTTGACAGAATCGTTCCACATACTCTTCAGAGTGTGACAAGGGGGTTCTTGACCACAATGAACTCAATGATGAGCAGGAGAACAGTTGGCATTCAGTGAATACTTTTCAAATACCTAGAGGACATTGATTTGTGCTGATGTTGCCCTGCTGTCACACTGATATGAATGCATGTAAGAAATGGTTGCAACACTAGACAAAAGTGCCTCAGTGACTGGACTGAGCATTAACAGGGGAAAGACCAAGACAGTGAGGATCAAGCAGTCCAACAACACCACCATCACCCTGGGAGGTGATGATCTGGTAAATGTGGAGCTGTTCACCTATTTGAGAAGTATTATGGGCAGAGATGGAGGAACAGACAAGGGTATCAATGCCAAAACAGGGAAGGCAACAGCTGCATTCAAGACTCCTCATTCCATATGAAGTTCATAAATAATATTTGCAAAGGTGAAACTGCGCATCTGCAACACAAATGGCTTTGAGCCCTGGCATACTAAAATGTCTTCAAATTATTCCTGAGGTACATCCTTCACATCAAATGGTAAGACTTCATCACAAATTAGGAGCTTTTGAGCAGAGCAGAGCAGAGCAGGACAAGGACCACTTGACATTCAAATCAAGAGAAGAAAGTGGGGATGGCTAGGGCACGCTCTGAGAAAATCCATCAGCCAGTATCATCTGTCCAGCTCTCAAATAAAACCTGCAAGGAAAATGCAAAAGAGCAAGACCTTGGACAATCTGCAGAAGATCCACTGAGATAAAACAACTGGAGCACTCCTGGAGTCAACTACAAGTTTTGTCCTGAGACAGAGTGATGTGGAGTACAAGGGTTTAAGTCAAGTTCTGTAACGTCAAGAGGTCCAGCCCAAACTACATCCTAAGGGTAGTGTGTGCTGCTTCTCCAATTTTCTGCCATTCCCTCTGTAGCAGGCTGGGCTAGAGACCATGGTCACAGTACTAGTATGGTTTACTTACCTCTTCAAAGAATGTTTTAATCAGGCTATTATGCTGAAACAGCTACTAGGGTTTGTTAGGGGTCAATGTTTGTTCAGCCTAAGGCTGTGAGCTGTTAATGGTATACTGTAGTTCATTAACATGTAGTACATATGTGCATATTTGTGTATGTTTATAAATGTAACCACCAGCAGGCAGACTCAGGCTTGGCATCTCTGGAGCTTAGTGCATAAGCCTCTTATACTTTGAGCTAAAAGCCAACTGTCTCTTGCTAAGGCTGTGAAGGAGACTGATTCTTTCTCCACGTAAGTAGTTTAGGTGCCACTACTGGGACAGTGAACCTAATCCAGTAGGTATATGGGTTAAACAAACATAATGTAGCTTATTTTTTTAAAGCCATTTTCTTGAGCTGAATAGGTGTTTCACTAACTGAATACCTCTGGTTTTTTTATAGTCTTTTGGTACACCACATTTGGAGGCTGATGGAACTAGTGAACTTTTGAGAAGCCAAGAAGTGGGAAAGAAACTAGTCAGCCAATTTACTTGTCCTTCACTAGCTCATTAAAATTTTATAATCTCAAATTCGTGTCATAGTTGCCCTTAAATATTGGTCTCAGCTGGACATGTTCTCTCTGGTGACTTGGATTTACAGGTGATATGGAACTAATGAAGTGAGAGGTGTTAAGTCTAGAGTTTTGTTGAAAGAATCTAATACTTATTCTAACTCATATTATGCTTTTAATATGTATGATGCAAATAGGATTGCCAACTCCCCAGCTTTGGGCCCTCTGTGGGCACCAGAAGTGTGCAAAGACCTCCTAGCCCCCTGCCTTGGAGAAGCTGCTGCTAGAGTGATGTACCTCTTGTTGGCATTTGGCTGGAGCCTAATGGATGTTTGTGTTGAATACGGAAGTGATGGGGGAGACATACATAATTTAAGTTTACACACACACACACACACACACACACACTGTTGGAATTTGTGTGGTGAATGCTACTGCCTGTTTTAATGTTCCCAGGATGAGTTTTGATACTCTAAAATCAGAGTAAGTGATTTGATAGCATAGTTGTGTAACCCTTCTGTTAATGCCAGATGCCTGCCAGAAGGGCCGGGTTCAACTCTTGTGGGGTTTTTCTATCAAGGATACAACCAACCGGCTCGAGCCCCCACCCAGTGGCCTGGGACAATTTCACCCCCGTGCTGGGTGCCTGTAAGGCGGTTCTCCCCTGCCCCCCCCGCAAGCACAGAGTCTGAGATAGAAATGGCTTGTTTAATGACCGTAACCTTCCCCAAGGTTACAGCGACAGATGCAGTATATCTCAGCACAGAAGAGACAAAACCCCTTTTATCCAGATACCATCCCCATATGCAGTAGAACCCAGTCTCTTGCTGGGGCTCCTGGCCCTTTTCCACACACACAGAGTTACAGGGTGTACCCTCTGCGGTGCAGTCCCAAACTTAAAGCCCACAGATACATCACCAGGGCAATACTAGCTGTCCACTTGTTTGTAGCCTCCCCTTGCTGTCACCAGCCGTCTGCCAGTCGCCGTCGTCCGCCGCCGCTCCTACCGGCCACCCGCCAGTCGCCTGCCACCGCTCCTACCGGCCGCCCAACGGTCACCGCCGCTCCTACCAGCCACCTGCTGGTCCTAACCCCACTGCTTGGGACTGCCCTAAGGCAGAACCCAATGATTTCAGCTCTGTGTGGCCTCAGCTGCCACTCTGTGATTTCAGCTCTTGGTATCTCTAGTGTGGGGTTTCACAAACACCCTAGTATCCAGCTCTATCTTTCAAGAGGTGGGGAGGATTAGTCAAGCCAGGCTTATAGCTATATGGCCAAGGCATAGGCAGGGCCAAGGCACTTAGCAAGCTGGCTCAACCAGTACTCCTCCTTTCCTCTCTCACAATGCTTTAAACCAGGGAGCCCTGTGTAATCAATGTCTTACACAGCTAAGGCGACTGCCCTGTCCCCCACAACAACCCAGAGCATTGGTGAGATCTCACAACTCCCGCATTAAGTGTCAGCTTAAATTGTGATTTTACAACTACATGTTTACAATAGACCAAATCTCATGGCTTACTTGCTACCCATTAGGCTTTGCCTGAAAAGGTATCACACATGCACACCTTTTGCATTCTTATGCAGATGACCTCTGGGAGACTCATTCCTCTCAGCCTTCAGCAGCACTGCATTCCTTCTGCCACATTCCCTACAGTTGCAATAGGAGTCAACCTAGCCCTTTCCATATTCCTGAATTTCAAAAATAAGCCAAACTAGAGACTTCCCGAAAAGTATAGAAGAAAACTAAAACAGTCAGCTTTTTAACATGGTACAAAACAGACGTGATTCTGATTGTAATTGAAACATATTTACTGCTTTCATCTTTGTTTTGCATTAAGTACTTTCATTGTGTCATAGATAACTGATTTGAATTTGAGCAAACATTTGTATGTTGAATAATAGAAGCCTATGACTTCTGGTAATTTTCTCCTGTGACATTGTAACTATCTTTCATAGCATATTATGTAATTGTGTTCAATTCTGATAAATATAGAAATGCATTTAAAAGTGTGCCGATTTGTACAACAGCTTATAAAATATAAATAAATGTTTTGTCAGTTTTTGAATCCTGAAGTTGTATAACCATTTTAAAATACTTTAATTACTTTGAACTTGCAAAATGTATGTGGTAAGAAAAAAGACATTGCTGCATATATTACAAAAGCTGTATAATTTCATTTTTCAGACATGAAAAATGAATTAGTGCTGCATCATAAGTGCTGACAAATTTTCTTGTTTGTACTAATTTTACTGAACAGCATACAGTAGCTTCTTTGGCACAATTTAGAATAACTCATTTGACTGTAAATGTAGGAGCGTCAGTTAACAGAGAGAGACGAATATTGACTCAAACAATTAAATTAAATGAAAACAAATGCCCCAAATTTTGAAGTGAGGATGGAAGGATGGAGGCAAGACTTGAGAAAGATCAGCTGGGTTACCGATTGTGTAATTTATAGATTAAAAGCTGTAATACAAAACTAATACTGTATGACAGCCAAGATGTACTGAGCAAAATAGGTGAGCAGTACTGGAGGTGTTTTGGTTATACTTCACCATTTAAAACCAGACATTGTACACTGATGGTCTGCTGCAATGGGTGTGTTCTATGATTTAGTAATTTTGGGGTTTCAGAACATGGCTGCTTGGATGGCAGCTATGGAAGAAAATTCCTTTTTCTGTGCCCTTCAAGAAGTTTCCTTTCTTTCTAGATGTAAATAGCACTGCAAATATTCGTACCATTTTCTTCTCAATGTTAAACTTACTGTAATATGATCTACAGTGGGGTATATGTTGACACTGTTCAGAAGTGGAAGCTAATGTAGAATATACCAAACCACTCATTAAATTGGGTGTTCTGCGCCAATGCTGCTCAAAGCAGTACTGCCTACTGATGAGCTTCCAGGTGAAACTTACAAGGTTGTGTAGCTAGTTACATGGCAGCACTCTTACTTGTGCAAGGCTGTATCTACACTTCGAATTTAAGTCAGTCAGCTCAATATTACCACATGATTGTCTTCATTGTAAATACCAGTAGCTCGATTTAGGGAGCACTAATATGAGTATCATGATATCATTAGCACCTGATGGGTATAGCATCAAGCTCGAATGCAAAAGTTTGAATAAAGGCCGGTTTGGAAGTGCCACATCTTAAAATCAAATTTATTAGCCTCCAGAGGTGTTGAATATGTAGCCCACAATGCACTTCAGTACTCTGCTCTCTGGGTGGACAGAAATTAGGTAACAGGAAGATCTTCATGAATTTCAAATTAGGACCAGGAAGCCTGTGGCTGTGGGCTCATGTTTGTATGAGAGCCTGAGAAATGTCTGTCTTTCTTTGCAATTACTGCTGTGAGCCCATGTGTTCATTAGAAATAGCCCCAGCATGGAGTTTGTGGTTGTCTCTACATTTGGTATTTGTTTCTGTTCTGCCTGGCGCCAACCACTGTCCCACCACACCGCATGGCAGCAAGGCTGTTGTGGGGGTCTTACTTGCATAAGATGCCAAAAAACTTCTTAGTGGTTTGTATTTGTGTGGACCCATCCCTCCCTCCCCCACAGGTGCCACACAGTCTGAGTCTTTCCTCAGCTCAGCCACATCACCCAGTAAAAGGATGTGCCTGATGTTTGGTGCTGACTGTGCTGCAGGCAGCACAATGTCCTGGCTTGCACATGGTTAGGACACCAAGGGCAGGAAAGAATTTTGGAGGCTTGCCGCTGCTGGGGAGAAAGTCTCCTCTGGCAGCTAAGATATCCAGGGGGACTACTTCAACTGGCCCCACCACTGAAACCCCTCCATGCCCCAGCAGTGGACCCCTGGGGCTTGATGCCCCCAGCAGCTAAGATATTCAGGAACGTAGAGCATATCAACTGGCTCTACAGCCACAGACCACAGTGCCTCACCCCACCGCCCTCCACCAAAAATATTTTTGGGGCTTGGTCTCCATTGCAGACATCTGCTGCTTCTTGCAAAATCTTTGATATTTAAGTTATAAAATGTTTTTCCTAATCTTTCCTATCCTGGTTCTTCATGCTTGACTCCCCGCTAAACACAACAGACAGTAGGTGGAGGGCCAGTTGAGATTTCTGTTTCCATTACAAGTTCAGTGTATGAGATTTGATTGCCATCCCCCATCTTGGCAATGTCTGAGCAGTGAAGAGTGAAGACAAATATTTTTTTCCTAACCTTTTCTGTCCTCTTTCTTCTAACTTTACCCCAGTTTTTCAGGGTCCCTCCTATTATTTTCAGGGATCAGATGAAATCACAGGAGGGTGGAGAGTCAGTGGATTGCAAATTGAGAACAGAGTATGCAGAGAAACCAAATAGTGCACTGGAAAGCCAAAAACCCTCCTCTCAACAACTCTTTTTTTTCAAAAACTTCACTATCCACTCTTTCTTCAAGTATTTCATTGTCCCTGTATTATTTTCAGGGATTGGATGCAATCATGGGAGGGGGTACAGTCAATGGATGTCCAGTTGGGGAGACACACACTTGCTGATTTTATGAAATCCTTGATAATTCAGTTACAGAAGAAAGAGATGTCTGTTAACTTGGCTATTTCTGTGGATGCCCTAGTTTTCCTTTGCTTAACATGAAGGAGAATGAAGAAAATACAATGTGGGTAGATGATGTCAAAGACCAGCAAGCGTACCCAGAATGCTACAGGGATGAGGGAACTGTCGGATGGGTTACCACAATGCCCTGCTACAACAATCGATGTTTGCCAATTGAGTGTGGCAGCAATACGTTGACTTTGTGAAGAGCAAGTTGGGAGGTGAGGAAAGTCCAAATCGAATTTATAAATTCGAGCTACAAAATCGATATTAAATTTGATTTTATCTTGTAATATACATGCAGCCCAATTCTAATCAGTGAAATTCCTTGAGCTGGTGTTCTAGGACTGCTGACAGGCATGCTGCAAAACCATTTCGCCCTGTTGGTGTTGGTACCAAAGCTCCTGATTTGAGTTTACACGGTAGATTTTCTTTTTTGCCAAACAGAACAACTAAGTATTGTAAATCCTCAATTTTTATGTTTCATTTCAGTGTGTGTAAATCTCCAAAACCCTTCAGTGGTACCTAGTGACCTGAGATCTCAGCCTATTAGTCTATGTTCAGTTATCTTGGCCACCATGCCTGTAATAGAAGCACTGTCCCTTTTTCATTTTAAAAGAACAACCACTATTCTCTTGGTGGTAATAAAATTTATTTTAGAAATTGATAATTTGGTTTCACTGGTAAAATGTATTCTAATTGGCAATTCTTAATTAGCAATTGCCACTTGATTGGCTCAGTTACCTTTCTAATTGGACATTTTAATGGTTTTAATTAGTAATTTATACCACAGTTAGTGTAACATTTATACAAAAACATAAATTCTGATGTGGTCCTGATTGTTTTTCTCCACTATTAAGTATTTGTATTTATCAAGAAAGGAATGAATGTATGTTTTGTCATCTTGTTATGGAAACTGTCATCACTGGCCCTGTGGTTAGTGAAAATTGTTCTTATAACAAGGTGATTGCCGTTAGGTGGAAGATAGTACAGGTTGAACCTCTAATCCTGCACACTCTGGTCCAGCAGCATCTGAAGTCTAGCATGATTTTAGTTAGCTGGATGTCCATCTACCATGGATGTGGCCAAGTTTCCTGTGGTCGCATAAAGTTGTTTACAGCCCCCAGTCCTGGCTCTGAGTTCTGTATTTTTGTTTAGCTCTAATTTACCACTGCTTACTGGGTTCTTAGAAGACATTTAAGGGAAGTGTTGGCAATGCTGGTCTCTTGTGGTTCAGCAGATTCTCTTGTTCTGCACCAGCCAGGTCCTGAGGGTGCCAGACTGGAGAAGTTCAATCTGTAAGCACAAAACATTTTTTACTGAAAATGTAGTGGGTGACAAATAGATGAGAATGGAGAATAGCTCTGGGAGCTGATCTCTAGAACCACTCAAACTAATGAAGGCATCAGAGTAATGATTGATGTGAAGCAAACATGACACCAAAATAAAGCAGAAATGCATTGATCTAGAGGCACTGGGCTACAATTCTAACAACTGGGTGCAAAGTTATGATATCTGTTATCCTTCCCAGCTCCTTTGAAGTGATTCCCTACTGCAGTAGAGTGTTCATACATTCAGGAAGTATAAGCAGACTTTGCTGCTTCTCTATATCCTGAATTCTCCAAAACTGCTAGGGGTTAGCACACACTTCTTTTTGTAACTTCCATTAGCTAATTTAGGGAGGAATCAGCCTGGAATGCTGGCTTTTCTGAGTGCCTCTTCTAGGTTCCTGTCATCCTCCATTTGTTTTATAGGAGGGTTGAAGTGCTTCTCACTGTACATATTGGTTTATATTTTGGGGGCCTAAAAGTCAGTTCTTGAAGAATGCTCAGTATTTAAGTCCTTGTATGAATCAAGCCTATTGTATGTAAAAATCTGAAAGTTTGTCATGGTTTGAAGACCTTGATTCTACCATTGGATGGAACAAAGGATAACTGATGATTACCCATTATACTATTAAAATAAAATGTAGTGTCGAACAAAAATCATATCCAAATGGAATTCCATGATATTATTGCAGTGTTAAACACACACAGAAAATCAGAATTTAAAAAAAATATTTTACATTCAGTTGAACTAAGTTGTTAGCTAGCACAGCCGAACAGTTGTTGGGCTGAAAATGAGGTCCCTGATCAATTTTATTGGTCACTTTCTCTCCAAGCAGAATGTGGAGGAGAGTGTGTTAGATTGGAGTCCAGTTGGAGCTTCTTACAGTGATGTATTCTACAATATATCTGACGTATGTAATTTGCCAGAAAGATCATATGATTCTTTTAGACATTAGAAAGCATTTGTCACATTTATTATCTATGGTTTTGTAAAAATTTGTACATTAATATAAATAGTGAAATTATTTTCTGTTTTATACTTTCAAATGATGGTTTATAAAAAATGTTAAGTTCTGGTAAATTTGAAACTATTAACATTGATTTAATCAGAATTACTAAATACGTGAAACCTTCCAAAGTGCATTAGTCTCTAGGTGGCTATGTCTACACGTGCACGCTACATCGAAATAGTCTATTTCGATGAATAACATCTACACGTCCTCCAGGGCTGGCAACGTCGATGTTCAACTTTGACGTTGGGCAGCACCACATCAAAATAGGTGCTGTGAGGGAACGTCTACACACCAAAGTAGCACACATTGAAATAAGGGTGCCAGGAACAGCTGCAGACAGAGTCACAGGGCGGACTCAACAGCAAGCCGCTCCCTTAAAGGGCCCCTCCCAGACGTACTTGCACTAAACAACACAAGATCCACAGAGCCGACAACTGGTTGCAGACCCTGTGCATGCAGCATGGATCCCCAGCTGCAGCAGCAGCAGCCAGAAGCCCTGGGCTAAGGGCTGCTGCACACAGTGACCATAGAGCCCCGTAGGGGCTGGAGAGAGAGCGTCTCTCAACCCCTCAGCTGATGGCCGCCATGGCGGACCCCGCTATTTCGATGTTGCGGGACACGGATCGTCTACACGTGCCCTACTTCGACATTCAACTTCGAAGTAGGGTGCTATTCCCATCCCCTCATGGGGTTAGCGACTTCGATGTCTCGCCGCCTATGGTTGATTTCAACTACAAAATAGCGCCCAACACGTGTAGCCGTGATGGGCACTATTTCGAAGTTGGCACCGCTACTTCGAAGTAACATGCACGTGTAGACACGGCTGGTAACTGCTAAATTTTTGAGCCAACTCATATGAGGGTTTGAAGAGAGAACATTGTCATGAATATTTTTGTTCTTCTCCAGTCTGAGAGTCTCCTGGCTGCTGTAGTAGAACAATAGAGATACCCTTGCTATTGTTTCCGTGTCTCCAATTTTGGAGGGAAGCTCCTCTTTGTTCAATAGTTTTAGTGCTTGATTTGGCTGCTTTTGGAAAATAACAACATAATGAAATTTACATGATTATTAGCTTCACTGCTGAAAAATGACAAGACAGGTCAATTTTCATTCCACTGCAGCTTGTCAAATATGTGAACAACAATGGAGATATTAAAGTTGTCTATATTGTTCAAACTTATAAGCTTCAAATATTGGATAGGATCTTTGACTCTGCAAACTTAGACAAAGGCTGCATCTACACTAGCAAGTCCTTTCAGAAAATCAGGCCCTTTTTCAATGAACACGAGGAGCATCCACTCACAAAATGCACTTTTTCATTCCAAAATTAAAAGAATGTGGCTCTTCTTCCAGAAGTCCTCTTCCATCCTGGATCGGGAAGAATGCGTTTTTGAAAATTTCTTTAGAAAAAAAGCATGTGTAGATGATCCGTGGGCTCTCTTTTTGAAAGAGCCATCCTCATGGCACAGGACTTTTTGATCCGTGTCCTGTTCTTTGAAAAGAGCAGGGGCTGTGTGGATGTTCTATCAAAAGAAGAGCTTCTGGAAGAGATCTTACCAAATATGATCTTTTGAAAGGTTGGTGTAGTGTAGATGGGGCAGGGTAAAATTTATTCCTTCAGTTTAAATAGCTATTTCTATAACCCTAATTTTACTGTGTGTTCTGATATAACATTTTTTTCAACATAAGTTTGGGGTGAACATTGTTAATTTTCAGAGGGTAACCATGTTAGTCTTTAGCTGCAAAAACATGAAATCCCATGGCACCTTATAGACTAACAGATATTTTTTGGAGCACAAGCTTTCATTAGATGCATGTCACCAGCAGTCCAGTTGCTCTCTTGACAAAACAAGCACCCGGAAGCACAGCAGACAGGGCTTCCCAGTGTTCTCAATGCCCTGTCTGTTGAGTGAAGGCCCCTGAGAGCACCCACACAGCTTTTTATTTTCTTTGACAGAATCTATAGACAGCAGTTTATGCCTCAGGGCTGAGAGTCAGAATGCTGCCAAAAAAACTGCTTGGTTTTGGCAATAGATTGTTGGCAAAATGTATCTTGTATGTCGATGGTCCACCAGTTTTCTAGAGAAGGCCGTGGTTTTGTCAGCAAAACTCACTAGTGTAACCATAGGCGTAGTCTGTGGAAACTGATGGTATTCCTTGGGAAAGGTACTTATTCACCACTGGTGAATGAGTGAATGGTTTTGTAAAGCCCCTGTGTGTGAAGTGCCAACTATTAAACTTGTTATGTAAAAACAAAAAATGTAGATTGGCTTTGAGCTAATTAGAAGATGAGCATATCTTCAGAGCCTCACTAGTACAAAAATTTTACTCCAGATAAGTTTTCTGTGAAGCACTCTTTTCCTCTTGAAATAATGTATAGTAAGCCATAGAGTTCCTGCAACCCCTGCATAACTCAGATTGTCATGTAAGTTGAGGGGACAGCAGTTGCATTAACCCGAGACACGCACAACTTGACTGTGTGTATCTCGAGGATTTACTGTATAACAGAAACCATCCTCTCTGTAGTTGTGGTCTAATCATGTACCCACAGAAGTCCTCCTTTGACATGATGTAGACTGAGCCCATCTACATTGCCTCTGAGTTCTGAGAATAACTCTTTTTGTATACATATGCATGTTTATAATATTGGTTAGCCATACTCACATCTTGCTTACATTGATAAAGAATTTCTTTCATTCAAAACTTCATTTAACTATCTTTTAATTGCTTAAAAGCTTTAAAAAATTCTGAAAAATACATTATTCAGTGTTAAAATATATCCAATAATTATCCATTGTTCAGTCATCACAGTTAGAACTTCCTTTAAAGTGAAAAAAATAGTGTTTTGATGGTCAAAACTCAAACTCCATGTTTGAGCCTATATTTGCATGTATTGTATTTTGTATCTTTCTGTCTGATGCGCACATACCCTCATGAATTTGTTTTTAAAACTTTTTCAGACACAGAAAATTTTCACTTGCAACCAAATATAAGAAAGTAAAGTATAGTGATCTTATTAAGCTACTAGTTGCTATCTTTTCATAAAGTATACCATACATTTCTATAGGTCATTTTTGTTGTCTTTCAGAATACTTTACGGACATGTTTGCAGTATACAGTTGATCACCTACTGGGCAGAAAAGGTGCCTGGAAAAAGTCTCGAGATGACTTCCAAATACACTCTATTAGCTAGTCTTTTATAACTAACTGCTATGATTAAAAGTCTCAGAGGGCTAGGCAGCTTATGCATTACAAGGTCAATTTCCCCACCTTTGATATTTGCAGGAATGAGAGATTTCCAACTTAATTTGCCTCACTAGTTAGTCCTACTAGTGACAGGTAAGAGCTCATGACCTAATACATTTGTTAGTCTCTAAGGTGCCACAGGACTGCGTATGGTTTCTATGAAATGCATAGCTCATAAAGGCCTCTACTGTATCATGACTTTCTAACTTTCAGTAAACATTTAATATCATAGGCATCTAGATTCAGTGCTCCCTACTCATCAAAGCTTTCAGTCTCAATTTTTAACTTGTCTGTACCCTTCTCCCATTTTGATTAGCAGAAAACTGCAGGTTGGTTGAATTCCCATAATATGATTGCAGTTGGCTTGCTTGGATTCTGAAGTATATACATTCTGTTAAAAGTGAACAACAGCAGTAAACCTTTGGGTCTCTGAGGCAGTCCAATGAAGAGTTAGGGCTCTATGGGAGGTACCCTTTCAAGTCTAGTCTCTGTTAAAACAATTAGAAACTTGCAGTATTCCAAAGCATGGTTTGTATATGTGTCTCAGTGCATCTCCTCTACGTGGGCTCTCTGCCCATCTGCTGCTGTTTCACACTGACCTGCCTTCAGCTATTTATGTCTGGTATTCAGGGCCTGCTGCACACATGGATTCCCATAATCTTCTCCATAAGATTTTTTGGGGAATATTTTCTGCATCCAGGTGCTCTGTATCTTCAGGCTAGCCATGTGACTGTTTGAATAGAGCTCATACATCATCTAGTTCAAAACAACCTCTCCCCTTCCCTGCCCAGGAGGAAGGGGATGTATGCTGAGAAAGAAGGATGATGGGAGTTAGTCTTTTGCTTAGTTGATCCTGCACACTAAGTAACCATTTATCTCCCCAATAAAGTTTTAAAACTAATCAAAATGAACAGGTACACTGAGAGGACAGAAGAATATTTGAGGAATTACCATGTTATGTTTTCTTCTATTTTAGAGAGCTATAGACCAAAACTTAGGCTTCTTTTCTACAAGATTAGAATATCTGTATTTTTTTTAATTGTTTGGAACACCTGCTTGCATTGGAGGAAAAAAAAACACCAATTAAGAATGAGCTGAATTTGAGTATTTGTGCATCATTAGCGGAAGTACGTTTGCGTACCAGTCACTTAGTAGACCTGAAGTAACCCATTGAAGCATGAATGCACAGGTGGCACTGGAGAAATTAGTTGGTATTCAGAAATTTTGCTTTTGATGATGCTTTAAAAGAGAATCCTACTAGAGTTTGATAACCTTATTTGAGTTTGTGGAGTTAAAAATACTTGTAAACTGAGCCTGCTCGATATGTTAAATATTGAACTAATAAATGTGCTGTTCTTATATAACTTCATAAAATAGAACTTTACCTGAAGTAAATGGCTTTCAGATTTACCAAGAATTATGTCTGAAGTGGGTTATTAATATTTTGGGAGAAGTTTTAAAGCCTTCCAATATTATCATTAAAACTTAGAAATTCTATTTGTTAACCTTTATGATGTTAGGGTTAATACGATTTTATTTTTAAATAGTCAAGGGGAAAAAAAAACATCTTGCCCAAGTTGGGACGGTGAGTAAAATTTTGTCTTAATTGAGATAATTTAATAATGGGAACAAAAATTGTACCTTGGAAAAAAAATCTCTTAAAATAAATACTAATTAAAAATTACTGGTGAACACTTATGTTCACTTGAGAGATTACCACACACGAGAAGCTTCCTCTTGGGTATTGGATTTAATTGCTACAAGTATATTTAGAATGCTTGGAGTCCCCTTGCCGGTAAGATTCTGTACTACTTGAAAATATTGTTGCTTTTCTGGCTTTCATGCTATGTGAAGAAATGATAAGAATATTATGGAAAACAAATTACTTAGAATACCAGACATGCCTCTTTTCATTCACTTCCCCACACAGTCCTGAAACCTTTTCTTTGCCCTGCTGTTCGTGATGCTTAAAACTAATTTGAACCAGTTATGAAGTCTCTTACCAACAGGAAGTAAAGTTGGACAAACAGTATGTCTACTCTGCAGTATAAATCTGTGCTCGAGCCTGCATTCAAGCCTGATTCCTCTTGTGTCTACACTGCAGTTGTGCTAACCAGGGGTTGCAACTGGGGCCTCAGGACATGTGGGTTGGAAGGGACATTAGAAGGTCATCTAGTCCAGCCCCCTTCCTGAAGCAGGATCAATCCAAACTAAATCATCCCACCCAGGACTTTGTCAAGCCAGGACTTAAAAACCTCTATGGATGGAGATTCCACCACCTCTTTAGGAAAAGTATTGCAGTGCTTCACCTCCCATAATTCCAGAGGACAACCCCCTTAGTCATCTCTGTTCCAATGATCTGCAGTCCATTCTGTTAAAAGTGGAAGCAGCTTCTCCCATGCAAACAGCAGAAGCTCAGCTCAGCATGAACTCATTGTCTGTTGTCACTAAGATGACAACCCTTAAGGGTTTGCAAATTGATCAGGACATTGCAAAGTGAGCTGCTTCCTGGTGACATGCATTCTGGATGGTAAAGCTTTCTCAGGCACTGCTGTTGCCCCAGAATGAGCTAAATTTATGAGAAATCTGATTGGTGGTGTGATCTGTCAGCGCAGAACTATTATGTTCTAGTAGTAAATTGCAAGATTTATCAGATGCCTTTTCAGAGTTGATGTGGTGGTTATGCACAGAAGCTCCTTTCTCATACTGCTGGGTCAGGAAGTATTGTTTGTTCTCAAGCACTTGACTGTAGCTTTGGAATGAATGTGTCACTTTTCAGTTATCAGCTTAGAATCCTATTGGTTTCTCAAAGTAGTTTTGTATTTTGACTTCCTTCTATACAGTTTTAATCTGATACCCCAAAGAGCTTTGGTTCAGTGACATTAAAACAGAAACACTGGTGCACCATTATGCTGGATACATGTATTTGAATCGGTCCACTTGTCATGATAATATGATAATATACTGGACAAACCTTATTCCATAAGTGACACCTTATTGAATTATTTTTGAAACGTATTAAAAATCAGTTTTGCATGGTACTGTGGCATTGGTTGGAACTTCTCTAGGAGACTTCATTGATGTAATATCTGGGAAGGTCCTCAACTTCAAAGGACTCTTAAGAGTAATATGTATGAAGTGAATTTCCAAGTTGAAATATTTCTGGTGAGGGGAATGCAAATGACATAATCCCTTGTGGAAGCTTTGCCTGAAGTTGAAACCATTGTCTGAGTGATTACCTATTTATGGTCTCTTCAAAGCCTGAGGCTGGATAAATGCATGCTTATGTCTCAGTTCTAAGGTGAATAGTCTGAGTGCTAACTCTGTTAGTCTGTAGCTTTACAAATAACAAGCAGTCCAATAGCATCTTAGAGGCTAACCAGTTTAGTGGGTAAATCGCACCACCCATGACAGCTCATGACTTAATAAAATGGCTAGTCCCTAAAGTGCTACAGGACTGCTTGTTATTTCTGACTTGAAGCATTAATGAACTTGTGCCTGTAGAAAGAAACCCTGTCGGGTGGGCAGCACAAGAGCAGGCATTGAAAGACTAATACTAGTTAGTGCCCTTGTTGGAGTTGGGGTGATCTCTGGTAAGCTTACTAGCATTCTTGGAGATGTTTATTTTCTACGTATTGCTTTTTCCTTAAGAAGGAAAAGTTCTTGTTTCGAAAGAACTGTGTGATAACTTACATCTGTGGCAATTATGCTGAATACTGTCTCTGAAGAGAAGGCAAAAGAAGCCTACTCGGTCAACCTGTCTCTTTCGGAAAATGCCCCATGAGGATCAAGGGAGCTGTGCAGCCTGAAAATATCCTGGTCAGGAGGAAAAAAGATGGGTTTCCACCCAAGGGAAGTACATACTGAGGATCAGTAAGCCTGAGAGATGGTGTTCTTGCTGAACTGTTGAGGTCAAATGCAGATGCAGTTCTCCCAAACTGTGAACATCTCTTCAATTCCTAGTCATGATTAATACAAATCTTCTTTAAATAAACAAAATAGCTTTTTATATTCCACGTCATAATTTTTAATTTTTTCCTATTCTGTTAAAAAATTGTGTTTCAGAACCAAAGTATTTTTAAGTAACTCTTTTTTTAAAATAAACTCTCATAGCAAGTCCCTTTAGGATTTTCCCAAGGGCACACTGCAGTGTTTCTTAACACAACGGGTTATTACAGATTTGTTTCAGATCATTCTTGTTCCTTATGCCTCAGGTAGTATAAAAGTACATCAGTGTTTTTGTTTGCTTTTTAAAAAGTCTACATCTGATTGCCCATTTCTTCTCTTTCTCCCTGCAAGGGAGAGCTGGTGCTACTGCTGCAGCCAGTGGCACACATACCAGTGTTGATCCAGCCCTGGATCGTATTTGGGAAGTTCTCACTGGGGATTTTAGTTGTACTCTTCTCCCCCACTTCCTGGCTGGTTTATGTGTGTTAGCAACTAGGGTGGATTGATTTAAACCAAGAAGACTTAAATTAAGTTACCAAAAAAGGCAAGACTATGTTTAGAGTATACTTAATTTTGTAATATGACCTATTGAATTCATTGACACATTTTTATTTTGTGTATTTTTTTTTATTTTACTCATATAGCATGAAGGTCCCATGGAAAGACTGAGCTATGTTGAAATAAGATAGGGCATAGGCTTGTGTTGTCACCATTATGATGTGTAGCCATGTTTCAAAAGGCCAAAGTTCACCACCACATAAGCACAGAACAAGAACAATTCTATTCGGTGCCTGTCTGTGTTTGCAGATCGTATGGCTTAGTCTGCTGAGAAACAGAAATTGAAAGCCCAGAAGTTTCAAGAAGCAGTAGGTAGTAAATCGGCTGGACAGACTAGAGCCATTATTTCATTTTTATGAGACTGGAATTCTAGGTACAGTAAACATTTTTATATCTGGCATTCCAGTATCCAGAACTTATATAACTGGCATTTTAACCATGAGTAAATTTTAGTTACCTTTTCCATGTGTACAGTATAGTGAAAGTAAATACAAATAAATACAGCAAATACAGTAAGTTTACTGCATACAGTACTAGTGTTGTTGGTAAATAAATTACTCAGCCTACATTTTGTTTCTTAATGTCTTATGTTTTTCTTCAGTGCTTTATGCATTGCTAGATATAGTTCTCTATCATCCAGAACATTTGAATATATGGTAACCTCCCAGCCCCAGGGCTGCTGGATATGGGTTTACTGTATAACGTGTTTTCTGATGAGATTTAATTGTAACTGTTATTTTTAAATGAGAAATTTTGTGTTTTATTGATTTAAAAAAATAATTTTAAATATCCATGCTAGTAGCATTAGTAACTGTTTCACGCCGTTAACAGTGACCGGTCTGTTCCCCAACTCATCCAAAAGAGAGCATTCACTGGGAGGCTTCATTTAAGAGCTCTTATTGAAAACACTTTCGATAGAGACCCTGGAAGTTAGGAGGCAGAGCTAAATTGGTGATGGTTTCTTACAAGATGGACAGATTGTGGATTGTGGAAACTGATTTCCAGGAATGTTTTTAAGCTGGAGGATGTGGCTAGTAATGATTTTGCTCATTAGATTCATCGCCCCGATTTAGGCACAAAAACAGAATTGATCTATTTTGTTTTCTTTAGTTCACAGCTTCCATTTATTAAATATTCTCTAATGAGAAATTACTGGTTTTACCATCTATTCACCCATTTTAAAAAGTCCTAGTTCGCAGGTATTGCAGGACCTCTAAGTGAAAAATAATTTGAGTGAATTACTTTTTAATCAAGGAGTGGTGTTAGAAATACCATTTCTAAAAGTCATACTATCTACTTGATAGAATTTAGTGGAGGTCATGTGATAAAATATTATGTATAATTTAGTTCATAGTACATAATTGTGAGATATGATCTCTTAATGATACACAACGGAATACTTAACTCCCATTACCATTAATGAGTTACATGCTAAAGCTGAAGTTCCTAAAGCTGATCAGAGTCTGTGGGGGAAAAGGATTTTAGTGTGTTTTGTCCAACAGGAAAACATGACATTTGCAATTTTGAGGCTGTGGAATCATTCTGTTAAGTACTTTAGAATGAAATAGAATTATTGTTGTAACTTTCAGAAAGCAATTTATCTATGTTCTATGTTGAGATATTGTCAGCATTCCTCGCGTTTGTTTTCTAATTTTGTTTCTGACTCTCACTGGTCTTATGTTTATTTTTGTCTTCACTTCAGTGTCAGTTAAAATTCCAGCTTAACCAGGAACATGAGACTGAATATTAACTACAATTGTGTATTAATTGATTTCAGATGAAAATGAAAATTCTAATATCTAATTTTGTAGGTAGTTCCATCTAATTTGAAACCTAAATAGGGTCATAAGTTGGGGGGAGGACCTAGAGTTTCATTTGCAAATAGTCCTTTGCTGTTAAATGAGCGCACACAGTATCTAAAGTCTTACTTTTTTTCACCCAGTCCCTCTCTGAGCCGATAAAGAATACATTGATAGGGTAAGAATCTGGAATTATGACACATATTCTGACATTTTTGCAGCTTTGTCTTTTAAATGACACCTTTCAAGTTTGACACTTCCAAGAATAAGATTATAGGGTGACCATATTTCCCTATGTTGAATGCAGGACACCTGGTAAAATTTCTGAGATTCAAGCAAGTTAAATGGCAATCTATCATAAAAAACTTTCAGATTAAGTCATTGTAAGAAGAAATATGGCATAGGTGGATTATTTTTGTTGATCTTATCTTTAAGGCTTTAGAGTTCAAACAGGGATGGGTGACACACAACAATCTCATGCTCCTTTCTTGCCAGATATATTTGTGAGTGAATTATCTCTCTCTTCTCTCTGGGACTCTTCACTTTCCATGCATGGCTGGGTCCTCCATTATGGACCCACCTCTGCTATCTGATACAGCATCTTCCTGGAGTCGCAGGTGGAAGAGATCACTCAGGGTCATAAGTTTCCATCCCAATTGCTGCCAGCAAAATATGGTCAGCAGCAGCCTTTAGGCACTGTGTGGAAGGGGAGATGCTGCCAGCCACAGGGAAGGAAAAATGGGGAAGGGAAGATCTTACAGAACCCCCACCCCCAGCTCCCCTGTGGCGCAACTCAGCTTGTTCCTTCATTCCACACAGTGTTGGAAAGCAGCCAGCACCTCAAGACTTAATGCTGGCTACCGACATAACCCAACTCTGTGGCTACAGCATGGGCAGGAAGGGCTTAATTCCTAAGGCTGCATTGAGCACCACGGCTCAAGCAACTGGACTTCAGGGGCTTCAGTGAACCTGGCCAGAGAGTTGCTTCAGGAGAGAGTGCCTAGGAGATGGAGCAGCTCCAAATTCACTTGGAGTAGGACTCATGGCTGGCAGGGGTGGGTGAAGAGGGAGCTAAGCACCTGCCATGAGGACTGCTGTGGAGCCTGCATTTCAGGCTATGAACAGGCTGGAAACTGCATCCCCTGCTTAAACTTAGCTCGCAAGTGGAGAGGCTGCCCCATGCCAGCACTGTGCAGGGCTTTAGCGTATGTATGGCTCTGCTCCTCCTGGCCAGTGCCTTGAACCCAAGAACCTTGGGCTTTCCCAGGGCACCAGCCTAGCAGGAGGCAAGGTGGGAATGCAGGAGTCTGAAAGCCAAGCTGTTAGTGAGCTGAACACATAGTGCTGGGAGTGGAATGTGTCCCACCAGGGCTGGTGTATGGAGCAGAAGTGGGGCTTGAGAGGGGCATTGAAGGGGCAAAGCAGGCAGCAAGAAGGGGAGCATGGAAAGGGCTGATGGATGAGCAGCAGCGGTGACATGCAATAGGCTGTGGTCTGGCATTTCCCTATGCTCACATAACACCAAATCCATGGCCAGCTGGAAACTGAGAGCTCACTGAGAGCTCGTACATAGTGGGACCTGCACTGACGGACCAACAGAAGGAACAGCCAGTCCTACTAGTTGCATCTTCACCCCACCCCGAGCCTTGCACACTCAGCCCCATTGTCAGCCATTGGATCCCCCTCCCCCTGTGATGTTGGGTGGGAGACTGGTGAGCAGGAATCTGATCATTCCTATGAGAAGGAGACAGAAAAATATTTGGTAATCCCCACATTTTTAAGAAAAAGTCAGGACATGCAGGAAGGCTTAAATAAGTGACTGTTCCTTTAAAAACAGGACATGTTTTGAGGAAGGGCATTCATAAGGGCTGGGTCTACACATGCCCCTTCCTTTCAAAAGGGGCATGTTAATGAGCAGGTTTGAAAGACGCTAATGAGGCGCTGCAATGAATATGCTGCGCCTTATTAGTATAATGGTGGCCGCGGCGATTTGAAAGTGCGGCTTTTTGACTCGCGCGCCGCCCGTGGAGACAGGACCTTCTGAAAGGACCCCCCCTAGTTTTTGAAAGCCCTTCTTCCTATCTGGTGATCGGAAGAAGGGCTTTCGAAAACTGGGGGGGGCTCCTTTCAGAAGGTCCCGTCTCCACGGGCAGCGCACGATTCAAAAAGCCGCATTTTCGACTTGCCGCAGTCGCCATTATGCTAATGAGGCGCTGCATATTCATTGTAGTGCCTCATTAGCGTCTTTCGAACCTGCTCATTAGCATGCCCCTTTCGAAAGGAAGGGGCACGTGGGCTGTGTCTACACGTGCCCCAAACTTCGAAATGGCCATGCAAATGGCCATTTCGAAGTTTACTAATGAAGCGCTGAAATGCATATTCAGCGCTTCATTAGCATGCGGGCGGCAGCGGTGCTTCGAAATTGACGAGCCTTGCCACCGCGTGGCGCGTCCAGACGGGGCTCCTTTTTGAAAGGACGCCACCTTCTTCGAAGTCCCCTTATTCCCAAGGCTCGTCAATTTCGAAGCACCGCTGCCGCCCGCATGCTAATGAAGCGCTGAATATGCATTCATTAGTAAACTTCATTTGCATGGCCATTTCAAAGTTTGGGGCACATGTAGACACAGCCGTGTAGACCCAGCCTTGGAGATATATCTACCTTGGATTCTGGGTGAGTAGCAGACTTCAAATAGGTTAGAGCTTAAGGATAATTTGGGATTATTGCCTTTAGTGCTTTGGCCTGGGTCACAGAAGGAGGAGTTTCTGATGAAGTAAATCAGAACAAATTTCAAGAACTTGTGACACCCTAACATGAGCTTCAAAGAATCATCCTGGAGCAGGGGCCTAAAAACAGGTTGAGTCATGGAGGGGAGAGACCCTGGAAGATAGTACAGGGTGTTAAATTGCTGATGGTTTATGACAAGATGGTCAGATTATGGAGATTGGTTCTAGGGATGTGAGGGTCTTTTGCAACTAAGTTGAGGTGCCTTATCTTGTTCAGTTTATAAGAAATTTAACTCTGTGCTCAAACTCACTTTAGTTGAACAGTATTTTTAATGATTCTTGTTTTTAATAAGCAGCAGTCTAAAGTTCATAGTTTTAAGTGATTTTTTTTGGAAGCTGCCATAAAGAAAGTCAACTGTCTTCAACAGAGACTTAGTGGCAGGAAAAGGCTGTCTAAGGCTTCTTTTGACATGGCAATCTCATCTCTGAGAATGGGTTTAGTAAGACAATGCAGTTTTCTGAGCACAAAGGGTGTTTAGACTGGGGGAGGCAATGAACGAAGCTGATAGAGGAGGTATCTGTGCCTTTATCTATCATCTTTGCAAAATCATGGGAGACAGGAGAGATTCCAGAAGACTGGAAAAGGGCAAATATAGTTCCCATCAATAAAATGGGGAATAAGAATAATCCAGGAAACTACAGGCCAGTCAGCTTAACTTCTGTGCCAGGAAAGATAATGGAGCAGGTAATTAAAGAAATCATCTGCAAGCACTTGGAAGGTGGTAAGGTAATAAGAAACAGCCAGCATGGGTTTGTAAAGAATAAATCTTGTCAAACTAATCTGATAGCTTTCTTTGAAAGGATAACGAGCCTTGTGGACAGGGGAGAAGTGGTAGAAGTGGTATACCTAGACTTTAGTGAAGCATTTGATATGGTCTCTCATGATATTCTTATCAAAAAACTAGGCAAATACAATTTAGATGAGGCTACTATAAGGTGGGTACATAACTGGCTGGATAACCATACCCAGAGAGTAGTTCTTAATGGTTCTCAATCCTGCTGGAAAAGTATAACAAGTGGAGTTCCGCAGGTGTCTGTGTTAGGACCGGTTCTGTTCAATGTCTTCATCAATGATTTAGATACTGGCATAGAAAGTACGCTTATTAAGTTTGCAGATGCTACCAAGTTGGGAGGGGTTGCAACTGCTTGGAGGATAGGGTCATAGTTCAAAATGATCTGGATAAATTGGAGAAATGGTCTAAGGTAAACAGGATGAAGTTTAATAAGGACAAATGCAAAGTGCTCCACTTAGGAAGGAACAATCAGTTTTACACATACAGAATGGGGACAGACTGTCTAGGAACGACTACAGCAGAAAGGGATCTAGGGATTATGGTGGACCACAAGCTAAATATGAGTCAACAGTGTGATGCTGTTGCAAAAAAAGCAAACATGATTCTGGGATGCATTAACCGGTGTGTTGTGAACAAGACACGAGATGTCATTCTTCCACTCTACTGTGTGTTGGTTAGGCCTCAGCTGGAGTATTGTGTCCAGTTCTGGGCACCACAGTTCAAGAAAGATGTGGAGAAACTAGAGAGTGTCCAGAAAAGAGTGACAAGAATGATTAAAGGTCTACAGAATGTGACCTATGAAAAAAGGTTGAAAGAATTGGGCTTGTTTCGTTTGGAAAAGAGAAGATTGAGGGGAGACATGATAGCAGTTTTCAGGTATCTAAAAGGGAGTCATAAGGAGGAAGGAGAGAACTTGTTCTTCTTGGCCTCTGAGTATAGAACATGAGGGAATGGGCTTAAACTACAGCAAGGGAGATTTAGGTTGGACATTAGGAAAAATTTCCTAACTGTCAGGGCAGTCAAACAATGGAATAAATTGCCAAGGGAGATTGTGGAATCTCCATCGCTGGAGATATTTAAGAACAGATTAGACAGATGTCTATCAGGGATGGTTTAGATAGTACTTGGTCCTGCCATTGGGGCAGGGGGCTGGACTCGATGGCCTCTCAAGGTCCCTTCCAGTCCTAGGCCATGTCTACACTAGCCCCAAACTTCAAAATGGCCATGCAAATGGCCATTTTGAAGTCTACTAATGAAGCACTGAAATACATATTCAGCACCTCATTAGCATGTGGGCGGCTGCGGCACTTCGAAATTGACGCGGCTCACCACTGCGCGGCTCGTTCAGACGGGGCTCGTTTTCTAAAGGACCCCGCCTACTTCGAAGTCCCCTTATTCCTATGAACAGATAGGAATAAGGGGACTTCGAAGTAGGCAGGGTCCTTTCGAAAAGGAGCCCCATCTGAACGAGCTGTGCGGCAGCGAGCCGCGTCAATTTCGAAGTGCCGCGGCCGCCCGCATGCTAATGAGGCGCTGAATATGTATTTCAGTGCTTCATTAGTAAACTTCAAAATGGCCATTTGCATGGCCATTTCGAAGTTTGGGGCTAGTGTAGAGGTAGCCCTAGTGTTCCATGATTCTATGATTCTATGAAAGCTGGAAGCCATGGGTGAAGTCATAGTTTTTAAGTCATTATAGTTTTGCTAGGCTTACTATCTCTGAATTTGTCTAAGACTTCATATGACAAAACAACTGAATCTCTGCAGGAGCAAACTCCAGCTACTTATACGCATTGACATATGCTTGTCTCCTAGAGGCAGGAGGAAGAATAACTTCTTAATGTTTTGTTTTGTTTTTTAAATTGGATTGTAGCCTTATTTAAGGCCCTTTTAATGTTACTTCTGCTCATTGGCAGAAGGTATGCCATCCATGGAATTATTTCAAGCTCTTAGAAGGTGTAATTAGAAGATGTATAAATTGTGCTAATCTGAAAATGTTACAAACATTTGTACTGATTCAGCATACATTTTTATGTGAAAATTGCCAAAGCCGTAGTTTATACTGAACACCAGCATCATGAGAAAACAATATTAAACTGGCGAATTTTGAGCTTCTTCACCTCTTTTTCTGAATATGGTTAAAGAAGTTCCCAGGATTGCCTTGAGGAGCCCTTCACCTTGGCCCTGAAAAGCTGCATGGCAGAGACAGAAATTGCAGCCATAGTATATAAAAGCAAGTATAGCATATACTTAATAAGATGTGTTGAATAAGATTTCACATATTCCTGGGCAATCTGCAGTAGCCTCAATGAGGATATTATTCTGGCACCAGCAAGATTGGATACTCTTTTGGAGCCATTAAAATTCATTCTTTAACATAGCATATTGTTACCTGCCATTGGGTTGAAATAATGTTGTTTGCAGATATGTTGGTGTTGGTTACACCAAAAAAAAAGTTGTTTGTTCTGTTGTTTTCAGTTCTGGCAGATTTCAGTCCTGAGACCTGAAACAAGCTCCTCGATGTGAAAGATCTTTCTCTTTTGCTTCTAGTTTTGGAAAGTGGAGGTGCGTGCTGACTTTCTAAGCTTTTTCTTAAATTACTGGAGCACATGAAAGGTGGTATTCTTTCAGAACAATTTTCATATTGTTTAAAAATGACTTTAACTAAAACAGCTTATGTATAAAGCAGTTTTCTTTCTAGATGCCTGATTAATTGTAAAATGTAATTTGTACAGTCTGTACTGATACTCTTATTAAAGCAAAATACATTTACAGCCTTTACGAGAATTTAGAAATACGCAGCTACTCATTTTAGAGCATGAAAGCCACATAATGGCTGTGACCACACTAGGGAGTGTCATCAAAATTGCTTACCGCATCCATCATTTTGAAATAAGCTATTTCAAAATAACTGCTGTGGAAGCGACTACACATGAAATGAGGATTGACGTTGCGATCTGCAACATGAAAAAGACTCCCGGTCATTTTGAAATGGAGCGGCTACACAGCCTCAGATTTATTTCGAAACAACAGGGCAGGAAACGGCGAGGGCAGGGTCGAATGGCTGGCAGGCCCTTCCTGGAGCACAGGCCAGCTGACCCCTTAAAGGGCCCCTCCCAAACACATCCCCCAGGCACATGCTGAAGACCCTGGTTGCTTTCAGGATGCGAGCTCCAGCACAGCACTCGGCAGAACCTTGGTTAGCCACCACACCACTGCCTGCCATGGACTCTCAGCTCTTCACTGATGGGGATGCCTTGGACATCATGGCCAGCCTGATGGCCATCCTGACAGCATGACCTATGAGGCTGCATGCTGCCCGACACGTGGCCAGCCTCCTGCAGGCTCCCCCCACGGGAGCTGCCGGTGAGGGAAGTTACCATGCCCCTGTGCATTGTCACCAATGCTGCCTACCCTCTCCAGGCCTGGCTAATGCACCCCTACATGGGACACACCAGTGAGAGCCAGGACCTCTTCAATGTCCACCTCAACCAGGCCAGGAACACCGTGGAGCATGCATTTGGCCATCTGAAGGCACGTTTCAGGTGCCTCTTGATGCGCCTGGACGTGGGCCTGCCCAGCGTGCTAGCAGTTGTGGGTGCCTGCTGTGCACTCCACAACCTCATGGAGAGCAAGCAGGAGCTCTTTGTGGCACACTGGGCAGCCAAGGCTGTGCTGCACTATGAGCAGCCAGGTGCGGTCCCATGTTGCCAGGTGCACCAGGATGGGGTGTGCATGTGGGAGCCCCTTCGGGAGACCCTGGCCTGGCTCACTCCACACAACCCCTCCCACCCCCCCATTCTCATGCCTGCTCCGTCAGCACCCCCCTTGCCAGCTCCACCTGAGGCAGGACAAATAGCACCATTAAATAAATTCAAGTGCTATTTTTGGAGCACAAAGAACATGAGACTATTTATGGGGGCAGGGTGGGGGTGAACTATTTACATGGGGGGTGGGGGTAAACTATATATATGGGGAGGCAGGGGGCCTCAATCCTTTGTCAGAGTGGCTGGTCAGGAGCTACGATGGCCCCTGGAACTGTGACTGCCCCAGGTCTGGGGACCACGGTGGGGCCGGAATGGGCCAGGTGGAATGGGGAGGTAGGGCTGGACTGGGGTATCTAGGGGCTTGGACTCACGGGGGGTGGGGCATGGAAGGGCAGGGCTTACCTGGCCACAGCCAGCGCGCCAGCTCCTGCCGCTCAGCCGGGGTCATGTGGGCTGGGAGCAGAGCTGCAAGGGCGGGGATGGGGGCGGAAGGGGTGCAGGAGGGCTGGAGAAGAGGGGGGAGCTGAGGCAGAGGGGTTGGCGGGGAACAGGGGGGAGGCTGAGGCAGGGGGAGCAGGGAAGAGGAGGGGACTGGGGAGGAAGGCGGGGCTGGAGCAGAGGGGAGTGTTGCGGGAAAGGCCACAGAGGGGTGTCGCTTTCTAGGGGTGCTAGGGAGTGTCATCTGGCCACCTCGTGCTCCTGCGTCAGCCAGCACACTCTCAGCTTCCTGCACAGGGTTTCTGTGTCCCTGGAACTTTAAGGCACTTGCAGCTGACAGCCATAGAGCTCTGGCTGCTGGTGGGTGGGGCCAGCTCTGTGGAGGGCTTTTCATTTTGAAATGGCAGCCAGGGAGCAGCTACACACATTTAATTTTGAAATTAACATCGAAAGGAGGCGTTATTTCCAACATGGGACTGGAATAACGATTTTGAAATGAACGCCTTTTAATTTCTAAATTAATTTCAAAACGAGCAATTGCTGTGTAGTTGCTCTCCTGCTCATTTTGAAATTGCCCCTCATTTCGAAATAAATTTTGAAATGAGCTGCTTGTTTGGCCACAGCCTATGAGTAGAACTACAATTTCTTCTTAACCATCTTTTCAGAACTTTTACTCTTTTTACCTCACGATGGCTATGTCTACACTTACAAAAAAACTTCTAAATATTGACACAGCCAATGAGATCATGAATAAATTTTGGCTGAAATGTTTAACACGTATGTATCTTATAGTATTTTACAAAAAATTATTCAATGTTTGCTGTTAGGAATACTATAACTAGGGTGGCCGCATTTCCCTATGCTGAATACAAGAACAACTGGTAAAATTATCCACAATCTAAAGCAATGTAAGTTTAACAGCAAACACAACGTTGCAGTACAAAAATTCAAATTAACATCCAGTTGACTGAATCTCTAGTAAAAAGAAATACCATGTAGCTGGAGTCACACTATTTATTTTCTTATCGCTAAGGTTTTCATTTCTCTCTCTCTCACACACACGCACGTGTGCACAAAGCCAACTGACATGACTCAACCATTCCTCTCAGTAATTTTAATCCTCTGGCAGATGCCGAGGCTGTGAAGACATTAGGCGAGAGGATGGTACTCTCAGGTTGGACCCCAGGTTTTGTCCCACCACTCTCAATACCACATCTTTTCAGGACATCATGTGCAGGGCATGCATGGTCACAACCCCACCCGTCATAGATTTCTATGAGGAGTCACTCCAAAACATGACCAACATCAATCTTTTGACACAGTGCAGGAGTGAAGGGCTTCCAGGTGCAAGTGGGTGGAAGTGAGGCATAGGGATGACTTGGCTCATCTTAACTATACATTTATCATGTATTACAAGTTGGCACATATATTAAGTGCATTTTACTTACATAAAACTTATACTCATGCCCATCAGTGGGAACAGAGGAGGGATCCAGGGCCTTGACTTTCAAAGGGACCCAGAGCTCCAGCCAATGCCACCAAAGCAGCAATGGCCAGAGCTGCATGTCCTTTTGAAAGGTCACAACAGCACTGTGCGACCACTGCATGCACAGCTCTGGAACATCGCTTCCCCACACTCCTGTTGGCAGCAAGCAGCAATCTACAGCCAGTGAGAGCAGGGATCACCTGCTACCTGTGGAGACAGAGGTAAATATAGAGGTGGGGGCCTACCAGGGACTAAAACTGGAGGACTGGGTCCAGCCCACAGACTGGTATTTGCCCACCTTGTGATAGATGGTCACTTCACCAAGATATTCAAGTTTCTTCCCAGCCCAAAGGACCAATAACATGGTGTTATTAACTAATTCTATAACATGCTGTTATAAGCTAAGATTTATTAATTAAATGAATTAGTCACAAAGTTTAAGCAGGCAAGAGCACTCACACAGATACAATCTTAAATTCAAATGATAATAGCTTCTGTAATAAGCAAGTTGTATGCCTCTTGGGTCTTATCTAGGCCAAAAAAGCTTAGAAGTCTTTTTTATGTCTAGAAATTTTTGCCCCTCTGAGTCCAGACAGCACAAGAAACCTATTTTTCCCTTTTCAGAGATTTTTATCACCGCCTCCTACAAATTCCAGAATCCAGTCTGATGGGAAGAGCACTCTGGCATGTAACTTCTTCGTGGTGGGCCATGGAAGTGGCTGACAAAGTGTTTATTCCACAGTGACCAATTTAAATTAAGTAACTCTTCCAAATCAGCAACAGATTGCAATTGTTGGGGTAAAGTAGTATTTCATACTTGCTAATACATTTTTCCCTGACTGTGACAATTTTACTGTTATACAGGTTTATAGTTACAACTAAACCTTTAACCTGAATGTAGAACATGAGATACAGATATTTTAAGCAGAATTAGTACATGCAGCATCCTTTGAGTTTCTTGAAGTCTAAACACAGTTAGAATGCTAACTTCTATTTTGATGATGCTAACACATGGCAACCAAAACTGATTTCCATATGTGCATTTGTAGTACTCAGTGAGGCATAGGAACTTTGACATGAGCTGACACCTAGTCTGCCAGTATCACAGTTTCCATATCCTCTGTGCTTGTTGCTTGGATTTTCAGATTCTCGCGTGTGCACAGTTAATGCAGTAGGTATGGTTAGTTGGGCTACTTAAACCTGTGCATAATACATCAATTGTAATTTTATATACAGAATATACATGAATTGTATACAGATTTTTTTTTACTGTAGATAATACCAACATTTGCATAATTGTCACAAGATAAGGAGGAGAGGAAAATTTTGCTGGAAAAAAATAGTAAGTTATTTGAGGGGAAAAATATAGGGCCTCGGGAATTCCCAAAGAGCATTCCAAAATAGCATTCCTCTCTTTCTAGGTGATAGTGTTAATGTTGTCTCTGTCCCTGGAGTATGGACAGACCTATACTTGATACTTAAATTATTGGTTTTATCCTCTTTCAACGATTAACTAAAGATAATAAGAGGAAAATGTAGATATTCATTTTTTTTTCCTGTTTTCTCAGTTCAAGCCTATAAAATGTTGACACTTTGACAGATATTTCAAAGGGGTAAATATATTTCCCATGACAGATTTTGCTTCTTGTCTTCAGTCCTGACAAAATTAGAGCCATATTCTGTAAATCCAGCTTTCACCTGTTCATATAAAAGAAATCTTTTGTTTGGGAAATGGTGAACACCAGGGACGCGTCTACATGTGCCGCCTACTTCGAAGTAGCGGCGCTAACTTTGAAAGAGCGCCCGTCACGGCTACACGTGTTGGGCGCTATTTCGAAGTTAACCGACATTAGGTGGCGAGACGTCGAAGTCGCTAACCCCATGAGGGGATGGGAATAGCGCCCTACTTCGACGTTCAACGTCGAAGTAGGGAACGTGTAGTTGTTGTACATCCCGCAACATCGAAATAGTGGGGTCCTCCATGGCAACCATCAGTAGAGGGGTTGAGAGACGTTCTCTCCAGCCCCTGAGCTCAATGGTGGCTGCGTGCAGCAGCCTCTTAAAGCTCCCCGCCCCCTGCCTTCCTGTGCAGAAAGTTGAGAGAGCGTGCAGGCAGCAGCATTGCCACGCGGCTAGCTTGCACGCTCCTCCGCAGCCACAGACACCCCCCAGCTGCGATGGCTGCCCCCCAGCCCCTTAAGCGCCCCCAGGGCACCTCCCCAAGGGGAGCCAGGGCTAGCAGGCTGGCAGCCAGGCCGGGAAGCGGCAGCAGGGCCCCTCCTGGACGGAGGCCGAGCTTCGAGACCTGCTGGGGCTCAGGAGCGAGGAGGAGGTGCTCCAGGTAATGGGGAGCAAGAGGCAGAACGCAGATGCGTTCGCTCGGCTGGCCAAGGGCCTGGCCGCCCGGGGTCACCCTGCCTGCACTCCAGATCATGTCTGGAGTAAAGTGAAGGAGCTGCGGCAGGGTTACGCCCGGGCCCGGGATGCGGCCAGCCGATCTGGGGCCGCCCCCGTCACTTGCCCCTTTTACACGAAGCTCAGGGACATCCTGGGCCCCCGGCACACCTCTTCCCCTCCGGCCACACTTGATACATCGGCTGAGGAGCCCCAGCAGGCCCCTGAGGTGGAGTCCACCCCGGAGGCAAGCCCCGCACCCCGGGGGCCCCCCCAGGAGCCCACCCCCAGGGCACCGGAGGAGGAGGAGGGGGAGTCCTCCTCCTCGAGTGATGGGGGGCTGCACATCATCATGGCCTCGAGGAGCTCCAGCCGGGCATCCGCCCCCCAGGTGTCCCCCGACCGTGGGAGTGGACCATCAGGTATGTACCCCCCCGGTGCACGCCCCCTGGTTGAGGGGCAGGGGTAATAGATATGACCAGGGCCCTCCACATGCCCAGATGACCATGGCCCCAAGGAGAGCAGTGGCATGTCCCTCAGAAAAGTGCATCAGCCCCTGCCCCCCAGCAAGACAGTGCCATGCCCCATCCCCGGGGCTGGGGGGAGCGGAACCTGTAGGGTCCCCCAGGGGGAGGGGGTGGGACACCCAGCAGCAGCAGCAGCATCTCCCAGGGACGGGGATGGGGAACCTGCAGCAGAGGGGTGAGGGGACAAGGGCCACGGCTCGGGGCCCACACTAACGGCTGTCTCCACTCTTCTTCCTCCCCTCCTGTGTTCCGCAGCTGCACCATCGGAAGGACCAGAGAGCGCCGCCAAGGTGTCCGTGGTCCCGGACAGCCCACCGGGGCCATCACTCCAGGCCAGCCCCTCGGCGGAGGACCGACCAGCCCCATGGCGGGGAAGACGGTGGACCCAGCAGCACCACCCAACAGCAACGGACCCCCAGCTGCTGGCCATCCACCGTCGGCAGCTGGAGGTCGCCAAGCAGCGGCTGCAGGTGGAGGAGCACTGCCTCCAACTGCACGAGCGGGCGCTGGTCTGGCGCCAGGAGGCATGGGGGGCCTTCATGCGGTCCTTCGACCATATCGCCGACTACCTGGCCCCCCATGCCGCGCCGGCTGCCGCTGCGCCCACCCTGCCTGCTCCACCCGCTGCGCCACCCGCTGCGCTGTCTGCCATCGCACCGCCACCCACCACCGAGAGCCCTTCCGCCGAGGGGTACCTGGGGCCAGCTGACACCCGCCGGCCGTATCTACCGGTCCGCCCGGCCCCCAGCCAGTCCCGGCCAGGGCTGAGGCTGAGGCGTGGGTTGCGGCCGCCCACCCCCAGCGCTGGACATTAGGGGGTGTGGGGCCCAGGACGTGGCCCCCCACCTCCCCCTTTGTATATATTCCCCCCAGTTTTGTTATTTTGTAAATAGTTTTTATATTAGACCCCTGTTCCTATGTTGATCCTTGCCCCCCCATGTACATAGTTCTCCCCTTCCTTGTCTTCCCCTTTCATCTTATCCTTATTTATAATACATATATATATATATATATATATATATATACGTTTGATTTTGCCTGTAAATAGTTAGTCTTGATAATAATAATGAGTTCTACAGATATTTGGTTTGACGAACAAATGTCTGCTTTTATTTACAAGAAAAGTGGGGGGGGGTGCTCTTGGGTGCTTTGTGGTGTGGGCATAGGGGCAGGGAGTGTTGTGGAGGATGGGGGGGCAGTGGGGGGCCTGCCAGCGTTCACCCCGCGGCCTCATCGAAATGGGCCCGCAGGGCCTCCCGGACCGGGGTCCCTTTGGGGTCCACCTGGCGACTGGGGGCAGCGGGTGGCTGCACATCGGCCCTGCCGGCCTCCACAGCCCAGCCCTGAAAGAAGGCCTCCCCCTTGCTCTCCCCCAGGTTGTGTAGGGCACTGCACGCGCCCACAATCTGGGGGATGTTGGTGGGGCCCGCATCAAGGTGGGTGAGGAGACACCTCCAGCGCCCTTTGAGGTGCCCAAATGTGCGCTCCACCACCTGGCGCGCGTGGTTCAGGCGCAGGTTGAAGCGCTCCTGGCTGGCTGACAGGTGGCCCATGTAAGGGTGCATGAGCCAGGGCCGGAGGGGGTATGCCGCATCTGCGATGACGCAGAGGGGCATGGTGGTGTCCCCTACAGGGATCTCCTGCTGGGGGATGTAGGTCCCCGCCTACAGCTGGCGGCACAGGCCCGAGTTCCGGAATACCCGGGCGTCGTGGGTGCTGCCAGGCCAGCCCACATAAATGTCCAGGAAACGGCCCCGGCTGTCCACCAAGGCCTGGAGGACCACTTAGTGGTAGCCCTTCCTGTTTAAGTAGCCTACTCCACTGTGCTCCGGGGCGCGGATGGGGATGTGGGTCCCATCCAGAGCCCCGAAGCAATTGGGGAAGCCCAGGGTGGCAAACCCTGCGATGGCGGCACTGCTTCTACAGTGGTGGCTGGGTGGACCTCTGGCTGCTGCTGCTGCTGCTGCTGCTGCTGGGGGTCCATGACTGCGTCGCTCGAGGTGTGCGTGCCTCTGGCTCTGCAGACCGCATGCTGTGCAGGCTGCGTATGTCTGGGAGGGGCCCTCTAAGGGAGCGGCTAGCTGTTGCCCCGGAAGCGCTAGTCCGTCCTGTGACCCTGTCTGCAGCTGTTCCTGGCACCCTTATTTCGATGTGTGCTACTTTGGCGTGTAGACGTTCCCTCGCAGTGCCTATTTCAATGTGGTGCTGCCCAACGTCGACGTTCAACGTCGACTTTGCCAGCCCTGGAAGACGTGTAGACGTTATTAATCGAAATATCCTATTTCGATGTCGCTACATCAAAATAAGCTATTTCGATGTAGCGTGCATGTGTAGACATAGCCCAGCTGTCAGTTCTTTCATATCCTATGACAATGGTTTTAGTAGTCAAAATAATTTATTTCCAAGACTTTGGGGCTGAAATTAGTGGACAAATGGATATAACACTGAAAGGACTATAGTAGAGAATTTTACTAATGGCATAGTCTGACCCTGTCTCAAAGAATGACATCATTATCAATTCATATTTATACAGTGCAATGACTAGATTCATGGCACTTTAGCGATAAAGCAAGACAGTTTCCTATGCCAAAGATTTTTTAATTTTTAAACAATGAAAAATAAAAAAGAGGTGAAACCAGGACTGTGATAGGAAAGAGGGATGAGAATTAAAACGCATGAATCTGGTTTTCAGTAGAATATAATTCAGTCTTAAATTGAGAACATTTTAACTGAGAATGATGTAGTGGAAAAAGATGAATAAATAGCATAGAAATTGAGATGGAAAGAAAAACAAAATGGTTTTTGATAAGGACTTTGAAGAAGAACTAGGGATTATGGATGTACTGAATGGAAATTGTGATTTCAAGTGTATGGAGGAGTTTGACAAAGGTGAGAATTACTAGGAGATACTGAATAACAAGGTACTAAGAAGAAAATTTATATGGACTGACTTGCAAAGCAATCATAGAGGAAATGTTAACAGGAGGTAGTAGAACTAGGTATAAAAGGAAAAATTTCAACTCATTGTGGAAAGGACAGGGATTCAGAAAAATAATCCAGGCACATGAAGAAGTGGTGATGCTCCTGAAATAGTGAGAAAGGAAAGATGCATCTGATGAAGTAGGTCTTTGCCCACAAAAGCTTATGCTCCAAAATATCTGGTAGTATATATGGTGCCACAAGACTTCTTGTTGTTCTCGAAACTACAGACTAACACGGCTACCTCTCTGATACTTGAGAAAGGAAAGTTTAGCTTGATTTAATAGCTGAAACTTGGATAAATGAAAAAAAAATAGTGGAGTGTAGTGAGAGTACAATGATAATTTAAGAGAGTCAGTCCAGGGTTGAAAGTGGGAGAAGACTCAGGCTGTATCGACACTACAAGATAAATCTGAATTTAAGACAGTTAGCTGGATATTACCACGTCACTGTCTTCAGTTTAAATACCACTAGCTTGATTTTGGGAACACTAATATTGAGATTAAAATATTGCCATTACCTGATGGGTATAGCATCAAGCTCAATTTCAGAAGTTGGATTAAAAGCCAGTGTGGAAGCACCATGTCTTAAAATCGAACTTATTAGCCTCCATATTGGCCCATATATAACCCACAATGCCCCTTAGTGGTCAACTCTGGCTGCAGCTCTCCAGGTATGGCGGAATTAGGTAACGGGAAGACAGTGAATTTCAAAGTGAGAGCAGTAAGCCTGTGGCTGTGGGGCTAGTTGAGATCCCTGTTTCCATTATAAGTTCAGCGTATGATATTTCAGTGCCATCACCCATGTTGGCAATAGTAGTGAAGGGGAAAGTAAAAAATCAGTTTTCCTAGACTTTTGTAAATTTGAGAATACAGTCAGGATCCCTGTATTATTTTCAGGGACTGGAGGCAATCATGTGAGGGAGGACACTCAATGGATGGCCAGTTGAGAATTCAGCTCCAGCAGAAAGTAAACTTTTTTGCCATCTCTGTGGATGCCCTACTTTTCCTTTCTTCCAATGGGAAAAATGAACATTTGCTTGCCACAGGAGGGGAATGCAGAAAATGCAACGTAGGAAGATGATGTCAAAGACCAGTGAGCATACCCAGAATGTTATGGGGGTGAGGGAACTGTGGGATAGGTTACTGAATACTGTAACAGTCAGTTTGCCAATTGAGGGTGGCAGCAATAAGTCGACTTTGTGAGGAGCACATAGGGGCCGTGTCTACAAGAGCCCCAAACTTCGAAATGGCCACGCAAATGGCCATTTCGAAGTTTACTGATGAAGCGCCGAAATGCATATTCAGCGCTTCATTAGCATGCGGGCGGCCGCGGCACTTCGAAATTGACGCGCCTCGCCGCCGCGCGTCTCGTCCCGACGGGGCTCCTTTTCGAAAGGACCCCGCCTACTTCGAAGTCCCCTTATTCCCATGAGCTTATTCATGAGCTTATTCCCATGAGCCACCCAAACAACGCTTTTGTTTGAAAATTCATGTGTAATTTCAGAATACGAACCAATATTGACCATATGTATTCAGGGACATTATCAAAATACAAAATTAAACTGGATCTTCATGGCTTTTGACAGTTTATCAGATGCTCTATTTAATGTAGTTAGTATACAAATATAGACAAGGGAAAATGGCACTGAAGTTTGAAATAAGCGCCACGGGGTAGCTGAACTGGAATACGTGCTCGAAATAGCAGTGCTATTTCGAGCGGAGGGAAAAGCCACAGAGTTGCTATTTTGGGATACAATTGTATCCCGATAGAGCAACCATAGTCTATACATAGCCTAAGTGTTTAATATGCTTTCTTTTGTTACAGTCAGTGTTTCTGAATGGGAGCGTATTGCCATTGGTAGTAAAGTTCTCCAGCAACTGGTCTGGGGGTTTGACTAGTTCTGTTTTGTATTGTGAAGAGGAACCCCTATATACTGAACCTGGTCCTTGTTGCTATTGGCGCCTTCTGGTAGGAAAGTTACAATAAAAACACTCTAAGAGTTTCTAGAATCCAACAATTGCACAATTCAGAATTTAAACTCTGAAGCTCCCTTTTTAACTGCATGAGCTCAGTAACAGTCAGTAGTGAACAGTTAGTGTGATCAACAAAGGCCCTTAGAGAAGTGAATACTGGTACTGTAGTTTTTATTTTTAAGATGCTTTCCTAGAAATACCTTCAACAGCTTGATTTGGTCTTTTGTTATTTATGAACAATGACTGCAATTTTTTGTTGAAATGTTGATGAAATGTTTAGCAAATTATCAGACTACTTTGCAGATTCTGAATAATAAAAATCTGTTATGGTAATTTATTACAGCCAACCAGACTGGAAAAGAATAAAATTGTCAAAAGGTATTAAAATTCAACCTTTTGTTTGCTTAATTCATTTGAGAAGACTTCAAGACTTCCATGAACAGTTAGTCTTTCTCTAACCTTGCAGCAGTTGTTCTTCAGGTGAGAGTTAGCTCTTTAGAGATATGAAGATCCTGGCTCTATCTGTTAATGGGAAACTGAACTTGAAGGAATAAACCTCTGAAATGAAATTGGTGAAAAAGTAACATTTTATTTTCTTGTGCCATAATATTTATCATATGTAAATTGTTGAATAAGTACTGTTGCCCCTCTTAGTAGCAGCAGATGCCTAGGGCCACAAATGTTGTCTTCCCAGGGGAGGGAAATCAGTGATATAGAGTGTGGGCATTTTCTAAGTGTAATTTGGTTTGTTTATATCAGAGATGATCACAAACTTATAGTAATATCAGCCCAACACCAACATCTGGTTCTTGGGGAGTAAGTCTCACTTGAGTTGATTATTGAGACATATCTTCTGTTTGCCTCTCTTGTGCATTATTATACAGACTTTAATTAGCTGATGACATGATCAGGACTATTCATTCAGTACAGAGGCTGGACAGTGTTCAGGGAATGAATCAGGGTTGTACAGATAATGAAGCTGTTGTCTGTAGGAACCTTGCCTATGTCTGTGTGTGTGTTGCAGATTGTATAGTCAGTGGGACAGATGACTGCAGAAAGAGAGAGGATGATCTTATGGTTGGCTAGTTGGGTTCCATTTATGAGCACTGGATTGTACCCCTGCCTCAGTTACAGAATTCTTATAGAGTGCTGGGTAAGTCACTTAAACTCATCTTTTCCCATACAATTGATTTATTAAAAATGAAGGTGGTATTACAAACGTTTTGGATCCACAGAGTGAACAAAGCATAACATTTTTACTTCTGCTGCAATGGAGCAAAAGGTAATTGTGAGAGGAGGAGATTGAGGCGGAAGCATGGAGAAAGTGGCTGGAGCCATCCAATGGGCATGCAGTGATCACATCCTGGCCACAGGGGTTGTCTAGGAGAGTTAGCAAGGAGGCGAGAGGGAGCTGAAGTAGAGGTCTTGGAGGAAAGATCAGGCTTAGGATTGGAGGGGAGAGCAGAGGGTTGTGATGTTGAAAGAGAAATGGAGAGAAGGGATCTAAGGAGTGGAGGGTGGGATTCCAAAGTGCTCCAGAGGCTGAGACAGGGGAGCAGAGAGTGGAGATATTGTGCATAGTGAATGTTGAAAAAAAATTGGTGGAAGTGTGTGTGTGTGTGTATGTGTGTGTAAAGGTGATGGGTTCCCCAAAAACTGCTGCATAGTAGGTACTACTACTACTACTACTACTACTACAGTAGATATAGCATTTGTTAATCAGTGACTTAAACCAGACAGTTCACAGATGGCTACTAAGGCCTGGCCTACACTAGTAGGAAAATTTGATTTAAATATGCAAATTCAGCTATAACAATTCCATCACCTGAGTCGACTTATCTAAAATTGATTTTTGCCACCGTCCACACAAAGGGAGGTAAAGGGGGGAAACTCTCCCATCAACTTCCATGGCTCCTTGCGATTGATAGGAATATTGGAGTTGACAGTGGCACGACAGTTCGATTTAGCCAGTCCCCACTTGGCCCACTAAATTGAACCCAGGAAGATGAACCAGCATGTTGATCATCCCATAAGTATAGATGTGCCTTTAGTGCGTGTGTAATTTTTAAGGGCCCAACCCGAAGCACAGTAAATCCAATTTGAAGAAATTCAAATACTCTCATCTGTAACAAAAGCAATGGAAGTTGTGTTTTGAATACATAAAGGTTCTATAAGAACTTAAGATTTCTGAAAAATCATTACATAGGCATATTGAAAATGGATGCTAGACATGAATGGATGCCTTTCATTTGTCTGTGCCTCATTTTCCCCTCTGTAAAATAGGAATAAAACTCTGTGATCTCGTAGGGGAGTTGTGAATATAAATTAATTATTGTAAAGCACTCAGCTGCTATAGCATCTGAGCACTATAGAAAAGCCCATGAGGAATGAATAATTCTGTATTTACAGTAGGTTTGACTGCTGGGCAGTCAATAATTGTTGGATGTATGCACAGAATAAAGAGTATAAAATGAAATACTGGACAGCTACTCCTTTAGTGAGCACTCCCCATACTGTGCACTGAAGAAAGCAAGAGTCCTGTGGGGGAAAATAACAGGATTCACCTCAGCTGGATTCCCAAACTGCTTTGGTGCCCTGGACAGGGTCTATATCCCCATCTGTGCCTCAGAACACAGCATGGGCCACTACATAAGCTGCAAAGTCTACCTCTGAGTAGTGCTCCAGGGCCTGGGGGATGCCATGGACATAATATGGGCTGGTTGGGCCGGACACATCATGTGCATGTGTTCTGGGATTTTGGCCTCTGCTGGTGCATTGAGGTGGGGACCTTCCTCCCACAGCAGGAGCCCCCAGTCGGGGCTGTCACCATGCCCCTCTGCATGGTGGCAGGCGCCACGTATCCCCCTGCAGCCCTGGCTATTGTGGCCCTATATTAGCCATACGGACCCCATCCATCAACTGTCTAACACCTGGCTCAACCAGGCCCATAATGTGGCCTGCCGAATGTCCCCCAGTTGGCGAGTGCCTGCTGTGCCCTCCACAACATCATGGAGAGAGATGGTGAGGCATTCGTTCAGGGGTGGGTGGCCAAGTCCAACCCCGTCTGTGAACAGCCAGCACCTGCCCCAAGTTGCCAGGCTCTCTGAGACAGGGTGCACATGAGGGAGGCTCTCTGTAACAGCTGTGCTTGTGGGCCCCCCAGTGACCCTCCCTCAGGACCCCCGGCTGTTCCCCCCATACATCCACCCTTCACCATTTTGCTTCATAGAATCCCTTGGCGATGATTCCAGTTTGTATGTTGTGTGAAGTGTTATTTCCTTTTGTTTGTTTTAAAGCCTTTTCACTTGGCAAGCCTGGTTCTTGCTTTTTGTAAAGATATAAATAACACTTGCTTATTCACCTTGTTCATACCACTCATGATTTCAGACTTCCGTCTTATCCTCCCTTCACCATCAATTTTTCTAAACTAAACAGTCCCCCCACTCTTCTGCTGTTATTCACCGCTTCACCATCTCCCCACCATCACCCCCCGCATGACCTGCACAGTTCCCTTTTGGCGGAACAGTAAACCATTTAACACAATGAAAGAACATTGAGAAACACAATATGAGCAAGCAGTTATGTACATCGGGGTATAGGGTCTAACTATATACACTGGGGGGCTGGGGAAGAGGGGGCACCTCAATCTTGAGGAAGAAGGAGAGGGACCTCCCTCCAGGGGCATTACTCCAGGGCAGGGATAGCAGGCTGCAAGCCCCAGGATTCCCTCTGACCACTGGTTTGGGGTCCCTGGCGGGGCTGGGATGTGGCAGGGAGCATGAGGATGTAGGGCCATGGGAGAGTTTCAGCAGGCTCAGCGGGTGGAGAAGGAGTGGCAGAAGAGGCATCTGGGGGGGGCAGGAGGCATGGGGCGGGGTGTTGCGCCAGATGCTTCTGTAGCATGGCCATAATGTTTTCCAGGTCTCCCATTAGTTTCACCCAGGCCTCCTGCTAACAGGCTGGGTCCACCTCCTCAACGCAGACCCTCCGCTCTGCTACCTCTTTCTGGTGGCGGATGGTGGCAGTATAGACAGCATCATCTGCCACACACTACTGAGTCCTCTGGACGTGGGCCCGCCATGGTGCTGGTGGGGGTTTGCCCTGGCCCTCTTCTCTGCCTCCAGTGGGGTTTCCAATAGCAGGGATGGTATGGGGCTTGCCCAGCCCTCTGGTGGCACAGCTGTATAGATAGAAGGGAAGAGACAAGAGCCAAGGTGTCTCATCTCCGGGCTCAAGGAGGCTCCAGAGCACACAGTAATAGGAGCAGGTGATGGGTTCTGCCCTTGACTGGCTGGCTGCATCCCAGGCCCAGGCATACACCTGCCAGAGCTCCTTTATTTTTGACCGCATTTGGTCCTGTGTGCGGGCAGGGTGTCCCTGGTGGCCAAGCTGGCAGCCAGCTGTGTGAAGGTAGTTGCATTCCACCACTTCCCAGCTGTCTCCTGGAGGACTTTGTCATCCTGTCACAGGCTGAGGAGGTCCCGGATCTCCAGCTCCACCCATGAAAGGGCCCATTTTTTGGATGCTAGGCAGGCTCCTACTAGCCATGTGGAGGTTCGGGTGGAGGGGGGCGCTGGGGTTCACGTGGGGGCTGGCTGGTCACCTTGGCACTTGTCTTAGGTGGAGGGGTTGGCCATGAGGGCGTGCAGCAGAAGGCTTGCGCCTTTGCTGTCAGCACAGTCTCAGCTTTCTGCCACAGGGTTTGTGGGTCCATGTGGCTTTAAACATGGCTGGATGCAGGGAGCATAGAGCGCTGCTCTTGCTGGATAGGGTGTCTCCATACCTCAGTTGGCCAGTGCCATGGAGGACTCCTCTTTTAAAAGAATGGCCCACAGAGCAGCTACACATTTTATTTCAAAAGATTTTTTTCAGAAGAAGGCACTCTTCCTGATTTGGGACCATAAGAGTGTTTCTGAAAGAATTGCCACAGTCTTTCGATATACTTTTGAAAGAACACATTTTGTGTGTAATCACTCTGTGGGATCTTTTGAAAAATCCCTGGCTTTTGATTTATCTTTTGAAAGAACTTGCTAGTGTAGAGGTGGCTTATTATAAAGAGTGCGCCATGTAGACAAACCTTTAGTTATAGCCTATTGGTAGGACTCCCTTCAGGCTCAGTTTGCAGCTCCAGATGCAGGCTATTTCCATATGGGGATTAGTGGTGTTATACTGACGTGAGTGTTTGACTTATATTTCTTCTTTCGTGAATATTCTACAAAATGTGCTATATGGGCAAGTTAGCCTGAAAATCCAAAATGTCATTATTGTAAGAGAAATGTTTGTGGAATATTAAGTATCTTGTAACAATATATTATCGTACTGTGTTTTTGCTTTGAGGGATGAGGGTTTTATTGTAGTCTATGATGTTAGTGTGTCTTTCTCTCTTGCTTTGGAGGAATGAAAATACCAGTGTTCATTTTTGTGAAACTGGACATCTTCATTCCAAGCCTTTGAAAATCATGTTTCAGAATGTAATTATGGGAGTCTCCCCTATCAAAAGCATAAGATTATGTCTTTCAAAGAATAATTCTATTAAAGTATAATATTTCATTTTCTAATTCTTTCATCTCCAGTATTCCAATAGACTAATTATGAACTTAAATTGAGTAGTGTGCATGGAGACTCTTTGTTCACTGAAATTATACCTTGAGGTGTTTGAAATCCAGGTGATGGCTTTAATGGCAGAAGCAGAAGGAAGCAAAGTTAATTTCTTCTTGAATTTCTTTAACCCACAAATTTCTGTGTCATAGGAAAACCTGTATGAATTTCATAAAATATTAGTCCATTTTTTCATAGTTTTAGGTTAGGTGATGAGAACTATGAGTGTATTAAAGAACTGCTTGAGGATTAGTAACAGAGAGGTAGCCATGTTAGTCTGTACTCCAACAAAACAAAACAAAACAAAACAAAACAGCAGAAAGCTCATCACCGAATAAATCATTTTGTTAGTTTTTAAAGTGCTACATTTCTGCTGCTCAAGGATTAGTCGAACAACGTACCTTAACATATCTGGGGTTAGTGTGATCAGCAGTTTCTGCTGGGAAGTCTACCTGTGAATATTATCCTCAGTGAAGAACAGGAAATATTTTCAATTTGAAGACACTATTGGAAAGTCTCTTGTAGTTGAAAAAGTAGATTGCTTTCACTTAGCATTGTTTTCATTTCCAATATTACTGAAATATTTCTTCAACATTCTAAGATTCCAGAAAATTACTTATGATGAATTTTGTATAATTTTATTTATTGCCCAAGTTTTCAAGTTAGATTTAACTTGTTTTGACCTACTTCTCTGTCAAAATGAAACTCAGGTCTTGTTCATTCTACTTTTCTGGGAAGACTTTGTGGATGATAAGAGCTCTGTCAGGTTGATGACAATATAGGTATAAAGAATTAAATCTGGACAAATAGAAGGGGAAGTGGAATGGCTGGACTGGCCAGACAGACGATAGTGGAGTGGAGCAGGATGCTGAGTCACTCTGCTTCCCCATGGCTTCCCCTATTGTGGTGAGAGTGGGGGAGGGGATTTAGGGGCTTCTCACTGCTCCTGCTGCACATCAGTAGTCCCCAGTGTTGTTTCCCTCAGAGAAGGGCTTACAGGGGAAGGTGTGTGATGCAGGGAGGGAAGGCAAAGGAGTGGGTTAATGATTGCTTTTAGCACATAATTACCGATTTCACCTGACATCCCTTTAACAGAGATAAAGGACTCCTTAAGAGCTCAATAAGAAACTTCCATGCTAATCGCTCACGAAAATTCATTTTTCTGGGTTCAGTTTTTCAGATTCAAGAACATGTATTCTGATTTTCTCCATTTTTATACATAGTAGTTTTCTCAAACCTACGTCAATAAGAAATGTAAGATTTTATAAATTGTCAAAATGTTAAAGTCAACTTTGCATGTAAGAGATCAACTGCGATAATCAAAGATAAAGGGTTTCCCTTAACTATGCATAGCATGATTTGTGCTATGAGGCCACAGTTTCAAAAGTAAAATGAATGCTGTGTGTCACATCCTTCCCCAGAGTCACAGGGGTTCATGTGCAAGAAGCTGACTCCTCGTTCTTGAAGCTGAAAAATTGAACTCAGAAAAATGAGTTTTCGTGAGCGATTAGCAGGGAAGTTTGTTACTAAGTTCTTAAGGAGTCCTTTATCTCTGTTAATTACTGATTTTCATCTGATATCCCTTTATGTGCTAAAAGCAAGCATTAACGACCAAGTTCAACTAAGTGCTCACCAAAGTGCGATATACGCATATGCACAATGTGTAGGCATCAACTCAATGGGTTCTCCACATGGAAAAAATAGTGGGTGCAGAAGTGAAGCCCCTGGCACTTCTGGATCCACTTTCCAATGCGTACTAACACCGTCCTCACCCTCCCAGCACTTCTGGATGCCACAAACAGCAGATTCATGGCTTTCCAGCTCTGAGAGGGAGGAGGAGGGGTGGGGATGGGGCACCCATAGAGGAGGAGGCAGGGCAAGAGCTTGAGGGAAGGCGTGGAGTCAGGGCAGGGCATGTAGAGTGGGGTGTGGACGGGGGATTACTCCGGTTGTTAAAAATAAAGCTGTGCCTATGATATAGCACAGGCCACAAAATCCATTTGTGATATGATTAGTGCCAGTCATTGTCTGTTGAAACTACATTGCATAACATGTGCCTAGATCTTGGCAGCATTGCAGCTTTGATTTTCCAGCTTTTGTCTAAAAATTATCAGAAATTAATGAGCTTAAAACTCTCTGTAATGTTTTTCTGGCTCTTGTTACTATTTTCTTATTGGTTGCCATGACCTTCTGTTTTAAATTATTTTTAGGGTTCAGAGTGACTTGAATTTGAGCTAGGGAAATTTTCTTTTCATGCGAACTAATGATCAGAATTATAGTCATTCCCAACAAAAAGCCTGCAATAAGGATCCATTAGCTCGCTCATATTTTTATTAGATAACTTTGATTTCAGTGAAAAATGAATATATCACCAGCTCTTTTCCCATCCAGATTTAGTATGAGCAGGTTTTTTGAAAAATGCAAAACCTGTCTGTTACACTATTGTGACCATCACCTCTGTGTCCTGGGCCATTAGTACAGATCTAAAATAGAAGAGAATGTTATATATGTGCTATACTCTATTCAATTCATTCAATTTTGATGTTAATTAAATGTTTAACACTTTAAGTTTTGTGTGAGCACAAGGAAAATCTTTGAGTCTCGATAATATTGGCTTAAACAAATCAGTCTTGATTGTTATTTACAACTCTACATCTAAAATTTATTTTTACTTCAGAAATGGATGTGACCTAAACGGATGTTGCTTTTAAAACTTATTAGAGTTCGTATCTCATAAAGTTCCAGAAATCTGATTGTCACTTTAAAATTGGCTAACTTATTTGAAATTAACACATTTTTTGTGAATAAAATATCTGTTGCTTTGCTTCTTCTAAAAGGATATAACATACAACTATCACATTCATATACAATAAAAGCATGCTATTTTATGTTTGTTTATTGGGAATTACAACTGCACACAGCTAAATTCAAAGAAAGCAACCAAAAATCATTAGAGATACTAGATGCATTTTCTTAAGAATTTGAAAAACAGTTGAGGCATTCATGTCTCCTGCATTCATGGATATTAAAATAATAATTAAGGAAATGAAGCAGTTGGTTATTTATGGGAGAAATGTGTAGAATATTACAATGTAAAGCAACCATATTAAATACTTGCAAGTTGCGCATATATAAGAAATTGTTCATATACTATTGCAATATTGGACCAATTGTTTAAGACTAAATACCAAAATTCTGAATATACATAATGACTTGAAAGTCTTGGTTGTCTGTATAAATGAGTAATATATATCAAAATCCCATTTGAATTACATATTTGGCAAACTATGCAGGGAAAAATGCATATTTTCTAAAAAGCTTGTGATTTTTTTAAAAACTATTTTATAGAATATTTATTCTGTTTTAAGTGACTATAGCTGCATTAGCTCAAACTTGATACAGTACCAAATGTTTTGAAGAATTCTACACCAAATCTTAAGGTTTCTGATCAGAAAAGAGTAATCTGTGGGGCAACAAGGTCTTTGCTGTTGAACTTACCAGCTTCATGGCCAATGATATGAAGAGACAGAGGGATAAAAGTTTTTTTTTTAAAGGACTGACTCATAATATCTGTTAAGTTAATATGTCTAGTGGGAGATTGTTCACCTATTTTGGCCTTGAGAAACATAAATGGGGACTGCAGTAATGCTTGTACTGCCTATTATAATGTGTCACTTCTCCATATGCTATTATTTAGCATAGGGGTTCTTAACCTGTGGAGTGCACCTCCCCAGGGGAGGTGCAGAGGGGATATGGGGGAGGAATGAGGTGCCTCCCAGAAAATTTATCGCAATTGCTTTCTCACTGTATAAAATTCTAAAGTTTAGAATTCTTTATAATTAATATTATGAATTAAAATTATTAACATTAATTGCTTATTAATTAAATATAGCGGAACTTCCAGTAAGATCGGCTACTTAAGAGAATAATGTCTACTTTCACCATTAGAGCTAGTCAACCGTATTCCACCAAACTGCTTTAAACTGGTTACAACAGAAACTAACATCTTGCAAAAAGATGGTTGGTGGCTGATTGGCTGATGCAACAAGAGGTGATATTTTTTCCCTCAAGGCTGACACGTTTAAAAAATTAAGTCAGACACAATATTGCACCTTTGTAGAATTACTGCAATCTTCACACACATCCCGCACCTCGATTACGCCTGTTTAAGGTCAGGTGTACCGGTTTCTCTTGCATTGCACCGTATTATCGTGTACTTTGCCTATACGCACTGGTAAAGTTAGCGCTCTGTCTTTGGCATGGTTAGTTGTTTTTACGTTTAATTCTACCACAATTGATGGTTTAGTTTACATTTTTGTTTCCTCTTGAGAAGATGAGAAAATGTCAAAGAAAAGGAAATACAGTGAGGATTATGTGAAATTTGGGTTCACATGCTGTCTTGACTGCGATGGAACCGAAAAACCTCAGTGCTTTTTGTGTGCAAAAGTTCTCTGTAATGATAACATGAGGCCTGCCAAACTCTGAGAGCATTTCGCAAATGTGCACCCAGGAAATTCTGGAGATTCACTGGAGTCACTGAAGCAGAAGAAAGCTTGATTCCTCTCATCAGGCACTTTACCCAAGTTGGGTTTTGGATCTACTCAAAAGCCACTCCTTGAGGCGTCCTACAAAGTGGCGTATCTCATCACAAAGAACAAAAAGCCTCACACAATCGGTGAGACTCAGATCAAGCCTTGTGCCCTTCAAATGGTCGAAGTTGTTCTTGGAAAGCAACAGAGGAAACAGATGACTGAAATACCTCTGTCAAACAACGTCATCAGTTGTCAAATTTTGAATATGTCATCTGATATTTTGGATCAACTCATGGAGGAACTCAAGAAAGTGACTCTGCTCTTTGGACTTCAATTGGATGAAAGTACTGATGAGGCTCAATGCAGTCAACTCTTGGCTTTTGTGAGATACGCCACCAAAACGTGCATCAAAGAAGAGCTTTTGTTCTGTGAACCCCTGTTGGCTACCACAAAAGCTGCTGATGTGTACCAGCTAATCAATGAGTTATTTTAAAAAAATAGACTGGACTGGCAGACAATATTGGGCTTCATATGCACTGATGGTGCACCTTCCATGCTGGGGAAGGAATCTGGCTTTGGAGCTTTGGTGCAGGTGGAGGCCCCACAGGTGTGGGTCATCCACTATTTTCTACATTGTCATGCAATAGCATCAAAGACTGTCTTTCTCCAAGATGGAAATCAGCCAAGGATACAGCTGTTCAAGCAGTGAACTTCATCTGGTCTCGAGCTTTGAACCACAGACTCTTCAAAATATTTTGCCAAGAAGTTGGAGCTGCTCATGAAGTATTGTTATATCATACAGGAGTATGCTGGCTTTCACATGGAAGAGTCTTCACTCGTGTTGTGGAAGTTAGAACTGAGATAGCCATATTTCTTTGAGAAAAGGAAAACAAACTGTGTGAAGAGTTTGAAACCCAAGGTTTCATTGTGTCATTGGCCTATCTTGCAGATATATTCTCACAATTGAATGACCTCAGTGTTTCACTTCAAGGGTCATAAGTGACTGTTCTGGATGCAAATGAGAAGATTGTTGCCTTCTAGCAAAAACTGGCTTGTTGGAAGAGACGTGTGGCAAAGAACAAGTATGCAAATTTTCTTCTTTCTGGAGAGGGTTTGTTAGAGACAGTCCCAGATTGGATTCAAGGTGATATTTTGAGGCATTGGGAAAATGTTGTGGACTCTTTTGATAATTACTTTGTTAAAGATGAATTGAAAAATGACGAGTGGATTCAAAATCCTTTCACCTTTAATTTGAACTCTATGGCTGATGCTGACATGCAGAAGGAGAATCTCATTGATTTGCAGAGCAAAACTTTGCTGAAGCAAGGATTCTCCAGTCAAAATCTTGAATTTTGGTGCTCTAAAATAGCTGCCTACCCAGTTTTGGCAAAGAAAGCTCTTTCAGCCTTGATCCCATTTGCTGCAACCTATCTCTGCGAATCTGGATTTTCAGCATTGGTCAGTGTGAAGACAAAGGCTAGAAATCGGTTGGATGCCAGGCATGATATGTGCCTAGCATTGTCCAAGACTGTCCCTCGAATTTCTGTCCTTACTGACTGAAAGCAGCAACAGTCATCTCATTAAGGTGGTCCTGAAGAACTTTTTAATTTATTTATTTTTATCTTTTTTTTGTGTATGTGAGGAATTGGCTAGAAATAAAATCCCTTTATCATCTTAATTATGTCTTGATTGGTTCATTGATTAATTTGGGAAAGGATGGGAGGTGTAAACATTAAGTTCACTTTCAGGGGAGGTGTGAGGGCAAAAAGGTTAAGAACCCCTGATATAGCAGATAGATAAATTCAGTCCTCTGTGTGACATTTCTTAAATACATTTAGTACACTTAAAGAAGCCACAAACACAAATGCCTGTGGGGTAATGAAACAAATTCATTCCTATAAGTCCAAATGAAAATGCAGATCAAAATAGCTATTTTTAACTAGTTTCTGTCTTTGAATATTAATATTAGTATGGGTTGAACCTCTTTTATCCAGCAACATCTGTAATCTGGCATTATTTTAGTTTGCCAGATGGCCACATTCACAGTAAGTGTTCAAGTTTCCCATGGTTCTATAAAGTTAGTTTATAGCCATCACTCCTGGCTTTCAGTGTTCTGTGCTGTTATTTAGTTGTGATTTGCCCCATAAATGGCTTCTAAGAGCCCAGCAAGCAGTGGAAATGTTGGTAATGCTGCTGGACTCGCAGTCTGCAACCTACAGTTCTGGAGCCACATGTGGCTCTTTAAGGACTTATTTGTGGCTCCCAATGCTATGATTGCCAAGTTTAAAAAAACAAAACAAAGCAAAACAAAACAAAAAACAACCCATAGCCCTCCTGAGTATTTTCAATAAACAGTGAATGTCTAAAAGACCAACAATGAATAGGAATTGATAACATTTACTATGTGAAAAATTCAAGGAAGGCCTTTTCCTTGGAGCCAGTTTACTATTTTGCACCTGTGGAAACTGCAGAGTGGATCTGAGGTGGCTAGAGAACCATGTCTCAACCTCGGCATACTTAGGAAAGTTGAGGAGGAGTAGGAAGGGATATGAGAGCGCTGAAATGGGCACTGTTAGAAAACATTTCACTTGCAGACCGCATTGCTATCCCATCCCACAAATGTGAATATGCAGACTCCATTTAAAAGAATTCTGGTTAAGATGAGCAACCCTCATTTTCTTTACTGTTTTATTTTCACAGCTTGAATATTCGATTAGTGTAATTTGTATATTATCTTTACATTGTTACCAAAAATCTTCATTGTATCTTGTATTGATTAATGATATGTAGCAAGTGTATAATCATTGTGAATGTGGAATTCGTGCTGATGAAATATAAGGTGATATGCATGACCTTATTCCGAAGCTCTGATACCATTTTCTATTTTCTTTAATATATTATTCTTCAAAAAAGTTCATTAGTTTAATGACAGTGAATTCAGTTTTACTTATGCAAACATAGGTGTAAGTTTAAATCATCTAAAAGCTAAACCTTGATTAAAAACCTTGCTCTGCAAAAATTGTGTATGTGTGTGCACGCACGTGCACAATTTATCAAACTTGGTAAATGAGGCATGTTTATTTCCTTTGAGAATGCTGAAATTAAAACTGAAGCTCTGGCTTTGCAAATCCAAATATTAAATCATATTAGTGATTCTGCTAATGTAGAGTCCTAGTTGATTTCATTTACAGTACATAATCCATTTTGGTAATTTAAACTTGACATTGAGCACAGGGTAGCATATTGTCCTTGGGAATAACCCAAGATGTAGGAGACCTGCTCTCTTACCTCACCTTTCCAACTTCCATGTCCAACTCTTCATCCATTATGGTAAGCTGCGGATCTAGGAAATCAGTATGAATATACTTGTTCCCATCACCGCTGTATTCCCTCCTGCTACCTGCCAGAACTCCATGTAATTCCTCATCTTAAATACCAGACATCTGTTGGCAACGCTATTTTGTCTCTTGTGATGATCACTGTGCTCAGGGAAGCTGAACAGTATCACACTCTCCATATGTTACCTGCACAAATGTCTTTATCCTGTCCAAACTTAAGGGACACACACCCCTTTACCCAATCCTGAGGAATCAAGGCATGACGCTGATAATTTAAACTCTTACCTTATTCCTAGACCTCAGGGTATACTGTAATGCCCTGTGGGTTTGCAGAATCTGTGCCTCTGAAAGAGCCTTACCCTGTAATATTCTTATTCTGTATTTATTTACAATTACCAAGAAAGCAGAATACATACTAAGCACACAGTATCATGCTCATCAGTCCTGGTAATGGTAGTCAGACTTCCCCTGTTGGACAGACAAAATCAGTCTCTCTGCATGCTGGTTGCTGTGCCTCAGGGTCTGGCAAATCTGGTCTTGGGAAATGAGTCTTCCCCAGGTGTGTCCCTTCTTGATGTTCTGTTTTTCCTTCATTCTTTCTTCTATCCTTCTGTTTTCCTTCTTGGACCCAGTTTAAGTAGTGAAACTTGAGTTCTGTTTATTTATCCCTTGACCAATTATTTTAGCATAATTTTACTAACCAGTCATACCCTACTGTAACAGAATTACCTAACCAATCAAATCCTACTCCCTTAATATAATTTACAAATATCAAAATTAATTATACAGCAGATGGAAAAAATTAGAAGATGGACAGAGATCATACAAAAAACAGTAGAAGCGTGAAGACAATCATCATAGAATGGGGATTCCACAATCTGTTGTAGGTAGTTTCTTGCTAGATAAAATGCTGTTAACTAATTTTTCATTACCCATCTTGAGATCTGCTTTCTTTATCTGGTGGCAGTGGGTGGCATTAGGATGTGGTGTTCCTCTTAACAGCCTGATGTGACACTTTTATAATGAAAATTTAGATGGAATGTGAGTATGTGATTTGTAGCTCTACAGTTAATGGCTGCTGCTCTTTATTCTGGCTGTAGAGAGAGGCTTCTCAATATGGTTATAGAAAAGCTATAATAGTTATACTGTTACACATAGTTCTGCCACACTAGGATGAAAAAGGAGGGGAAACAGGCAGCATTAACAAGAAATGCCAGTTGTGTTAAGAAAAAGTAGTGGACTTTATGTATGTGTGGAAGTGTTAATTACACCCTGTACCCAAGATAGAAAATCCAAAAACATTAAATACAATCTTTGTACAACAGGTAGGTAGGTTGTCAGACAAAACATGCAATAACTATGAACTGGTTATGGTCAGCAACCCTAAACCTGGCCCAAAGGGCAGAGATACAGCAACAGAACCTTGAGCAGATGTACGTACTAATGCTATGAGCATGTGCATGTGCACGTGTACAGACTGAACAGAAGCATGGAGGCCAGGAAGCAGGAGAAGGCAACATACACACCAGTTATTGCAGTGTATATGAAGTTTGCTTTTGCAGGTTGATGGCCGTTGGCCATCCTTAATTTAGCTTCAAATTTTACTTTATAACCTTGGAAATATAAATAAATATAAACCAGTCATTAAAATTGAAGACTTATAATTCTGCCTATGTATCATCACATTATCCACAGGACCTTCATTTACTCATCCAAAGCTTGCCTTTTGAGACTATGGAAAAATTTATAAGAGGTTCCCAAACCTTGTAACATAAGAGAAAAAGAAATGATAGAAAAAAAAAAAACAGCTAGCTGATTCCTCTGTTTTCTTTCTTTCTTTCTTTCTTTCAGTATTTTTTCCTCTCAGTTCTCAGTTATTCTCCGCATCTGAAGAAGTGGGTCTTTCCCACAAAACCTCATATCCTCATAAATAATATAGTTAGCATTTAAGGTGCTATGGGCCTGCTTTTTTGTTTTGGTCATGCCAACAGCATCATGGTACAAAAATAACATTAACATAACAATAACAAAACAAACATTAACAAATACAATTAACATTAAAATAACATTAACAAAAATAAAATATACTACATAGTAAACAAGTAACAATCTCCTTCATGAAGAGATAGTATATAAATGTTTCATAGCTTAGATTTTGAATTGGCTTTGTTAGATTTGATTTTATATAGGTTAAACAATTCCTGTTTCTTTGCAGGTGGAATAACATGCAGTGTAAAATGTTTAGAGATAGAAACATAGGAAAGCCGACAACTCACGAACAGTCACAACAGTAATCAAATTTTCTTGGCTTTTCAAGATGTTTTCCTCCACTGCTGTTAGAGCTCAAACCACAGTCTTCAAAATTCTTGAACTTTGCTCCCTTCTGTTTATGAACATTTGTACAGTAGTTACTTGTGGATTCTCTATTTCTGACGGGAATTTTTCTCTGAAAATGGAGATGCAATGGTGACAAGGGCTTGTTATATTGTGTAGGGTTTGATTGTGATTATAATTTTTTTCTCTGAAAGTATTAAAGTATAGTAAAAAATTTGTGATATAGGATAGACAGTAAACAAAATGCATCTCGGTTTTGCCACATTCTGAGCAGTATGCCATTTTTCATATGAAGCCACAAGATATGTAACATCATACTGAAAGGAAACAAACTGGCCATATACAGAGCCTGTAATGAAATAACTACGTTAGTTGGGGGGGTTGGAAAAAAGGTTGATGTGAGAGTTTCTGTTGCCGCTATCACCTTCCTGAAAGACTGTGGGGGAGTGATTATGCCAACAGCAGAAGTTATCCCATTGGCATAGTGTAGGCCTAATAGCTGCACTACACTGCTACAGCAGCACAGCTACAATGCCATAAGTGTGCTGCTTTATGTCAAGAATACGTTGTCTCCTCTTCTCCTGACTTAAGATCCTGCTTTTCACTGTGATCATTATTATGCTGGACTGTTTTTTTAAAATTTGATAACCATTAGTGAGATGAGTTTTTCCTCCATTTACCAAATGCAATATATATATTTGTGTGGCAGGAGGAGGGAAGCTAACTTGCTTTTACCATCATTCCTACTTTTCTCTAAGAGGAAGTGACCGCAGGTGATTCAGCTGTGGTCAGAATATAATTGACAGCATGCATGCAATTGTTTGTTTTGAAAAAGAGGTGTATCTCTAACAAAGTAGAGATCTAGTAACAGAGAGTAAGCCGTGTTAGTCTATACACTATCAAAACAAAAAGCAGTCAAGTAGCACTTTAAAGACTAGCAAAATAGTTTATTAGGTGAGCTTTCGTGGGACAGACCCACTTCTTCAGACTATAGCCAGACCAGAACAGACTCAGTGCTGACTGTTCAACTCAGACTGAGTCTGTTCTGGTCTGGCTATGGTCTGAAGAAGTGGATCTGTCCCACGAAAGCTCACCTAATAAACTATTTTGCTAGTCTTTAAAGTGCTACTTGACTGCTTTTTGTTTTGAAAGTAGGGATCTGTGCAATATGGTGCTCTATGCCACAAGAGGTTTGTGATGCATTTTGGTTAATATTTTTTTTTCATTTTTCCTCTTTAGGATCCAAATTGGCCAGCATTATAAATGAAATTAGCAAGCACTTGAAATAATAAGCTACACTGTTGAAAAGATAAGATGTCTTAGTCTATCCTTTTGAAAATTTAGGATGTCTACCAGGAAGGTACAATAAAATAAACGAGAAAGTAACTACATTATAAATTTTTCTTATTCTGCTCTTCCATTTTATCTGCTTATTTTCTCTTCTATGTCTTTTCTATTCCATTTGAATCCAGACATCTCCCCCTTACTTTCTGCTAATTTCTCTTCTATTTGTCTGTGTCTACACTAGCTCCCTACTTTGAAGGGAGCATGGTAAGTAGGGTGTTGGGAGATTATTAATGAAGTGCTGCGGTGCATATGCAGCACTTCATTAAGCTAATTTTCCCCCAGGACAACTTTGAATGTTAAACTTCGAAGTGCTGGCTTGAGCGTAGCAGTGGCTAATCCACCGGTACTTTGAAGTGCCTGGGCAACATTGACGTCCCTTTACTCCTCAAAATTGTCCAGTTGCCCAGGCACTTCGAAGTACTGGCAGGTTAGCTGTGGCTACACACAAGCCGGCACTTCGAAGTTTAACACTTCGAAGTTGCCTCGGGAGAATTAGCTAAATAAAGTGCTGCATATGCACTGTAGCACTTTATTAATAGTCTCCCAACACCCTACTTACCATGCTCCCTTTGAAGTAGGGAGCTAGTCTAGACACAGCCCTTGATAAACTGTTGCAATGATACTCCTGAAAAATTACCTAAGATTTTGAACTCTTTCACTGTAATTATTATCATTACAAACAATGAATGACAACCTAATTTCTTCATATGTGCCTATTTCCAAAGCTTTCAACTTCACGGATTGTATGAAGAGTTATTAATAGGAGATGAACATCCCCAAAAAGACTTGAAATAGATATTTATTTTTAAAAACAATCATACAGTTAATTTTTATTTTGTTTTAATCAATCCAACTTTAAGCATTTCTTGAGATACCATAGAAAATTTTGTTTGTACTCATAATGGGTGGAGCTACACTAGGAACTAATTTTGAAGTTTAACTTTGAAGTTAAGCATTATTTTGAAGTAGCCATCAGAGAGTCTACAAACATTTTCCCTTAATGCGATGTTAACTTCGAGGTAAGGAGCCCAACTTTGAAGTCCTTACTCCGTTTCTGGGAATGGCGTAGTGCCCTACTTCAAAGTTTAACTTTGAAGAAGGGTGTGTGTAGACACTCAGCTTCAAAGTTACTTACTTCAACATTATTTTTGTAGTGTACACACAGACAAGATGTTTAAAATTTTTGAAAGATACATGGTCTTTTTTATGAAAATGAGAGTTTAAATAGTGTTTAAGAAAGAAAGTGAACTTAATACATCAGGATGGAGAAACTAATGGCACCCTCCATAGTTATGTACTGTGTCCATATAAAAGAATATGCTAATTTACAATTGAGTAGGGTAAGCATTGGTCTTTGGTGTTCACTAGGTTGAAGCCTTGTGCTGTGCTTCTATCTCCTTCTCTAATTTTGAAGATTCCAGTAGATTTCTGCTCACCCTTGCCTGCTGTTTAACTGATGTGTCTTTTGATGTAATATTTACCCATCAATTGGAAAGGATTTTATGTATGTTAATGGTTGAAAAATCAGCTTGAGAGTGGGAATTGTGTAATACAATGGAACAATTATTTTCAGAGAAAGTAATAGTAATTTTCTTTAATCACATAGATATTCATGTATGTACTATGTATATTGGAGTGTCTGTCTACCTCATTATAAGGCTTAACATACAACTATGAATCTTTCTCTATCTTAATTTGGAGCTTTCAGTTTTATAAGGTATCAATCACAAACATTCATCTGTGATAAACTATCCCTCTTCTAAAATGATGAACATATTTAATAATCAAAATATAAACCTAATTTTAGTCGAGTGTATGTTCGTATTTTCCTTCTGGCTATTGAAATACAACTTTCCATTGTCCTTAGACTTCTCTGAAATATCAGAAAATAACTTTGAGTGGGCTCTCAGATTTCCACCTAGTTTACAGATGAGTTAGATATTTTACAGTTTTATATTTTCATTTACAGCATTTCCTCCACCATGGGGAGGGGGCGGGGAATTTGGGGGCTGAGGAATCAGTGAAACTGAGAGAATGAATACTTACTGATATCCTGTTCCCAAAAATTGTGTGAAATCAGGCCATCGGTCACTGATGTGTTGGCAATAATTATGCAACTCACATTAGTGCACCATGAAAGTGATTTGTTGCAGTTATAGTCTTAAGATGTTTTATTCTATGTCTACACTAGCCCTCCCCTGACTTTCAAAAGGAGGATATTAATGAGACACTTTGGGATATTCTAATGAGGTGCTGCAATGAATACACAGCCCCTCATTAAGATAATGAGGGCCGTGGCACTTCGAAAGTACTGCTTTCGATCACTCATAACTTGTCTACATGGGGTCCTTTTTGAAAGCACCCCTCAGACTTTGAAATCCCTTTATTCCTATAACCAAGTAGGAATAAGGCGATTTTGAAGTGTGCAGGGCCTTTTGAAAAGGATCCCGTGTAGACGAGTTGTGCATGATTGAAAGTGGCACTTTTGGAATACCTCGGCTGCCATTATGCTAATGAGGCACTTCATATTCATTGCAGCACCTCATTAGCATATCCTGAAGTGTCTCATTAACATCCCCCTTTCAAAAGTGGGGGAGCTAGTATAGACCCAGCCATAAAGAGGATGAATTCAAGTGGATTGATGGATTCTAAATTCAGATAACTGTAGTCTCAAAACGTATAAAACTCTCTCCAGAAATACATACTGCATCTATCTCTAGCTTATTATGCTTTAAACATGTTTTGATTAAATTTTACATAACCCTACATGCAGCTGTCCTTTTGTGAGGACTAAGCTCTATGTTTGTGGTAATTTAAGCCATTTAAAAATTATGAACAATATGCAGTAACAGAGATTTAAGTTTGTGTTACAATATTCACTTTCATTTTTCTCCCAATGAAGGAGAAGCCTTTCCCCCATTGTATCTCATACATACCCCTTTAAAAAAAAAAAAACAATTTGTGCAGGTTTTCCAGTTCACTGAAATCTTCATAGAACTTCAGAAGTAAATTGAAAATTTCGGCAGCTAGATTTATCAGTTAGCAACCTGTTGCAACAAGTGTTGGAGAAGACAATTATGGCATATACAATGAAAACTAAATTCTTTTTCTGATCTAGTGCATTTCACTTCAGTTTTATTATCAGATAAGTAGTTGCATTATTCTTCCTTGTGTTATTTTTTATGATTTTCTTGCTCTCCCACACCATTGAAAGTCTCCTTATTCTACCCTGCTTCTGTTCTCTTTCATCCTTGTTATCTTGTATGTGTGATTTATATGTTTTCCAGAAAAAGGAAAACTCGAAAGGCTTTGTGTAACCATTCAGACAATTAAAAACTTTAATTCCCTCTGGGTGATGATGACGCTTTATTTCAACTCCGCAATGGCTTTTCTACCTCATAATCGCTGAGACTTGAGATTCAAAATGAAAGGGGCCTTTAGGCATAGGAGCTTTAAAAAAACAAGAACATTAGGATAGGAAGATACGTCAGTATCAATGCCATCTAAATCATACCAGGCTGATCCATAACAATTCTTGTTGTTCTCTGCTGGAGTTTCTTTGTCTGCATCTTGTCCATAGTGGAGAACCCAAAACAAGATGCAATACCCCAGATGTGGCTCCACAAATCGAGGGGAATAATTACTTCTCTCGATCTGATGGTAGTGCTCCTACTAATGCAGCCCAATATGACATTAGCCTTCTTTGCAACATGGGCATACTGATGACTCCTCTTGTTTCCCATCCACTGTAATCTCGCCACCCTATATCAGTGCATGGAATTTTTCAGTGCTAATTATGTGAATTGCTCTTGTCCTTGTTGAAACTCATCATATTCCTTTTGGCTCAATCCTCCGATTTGTCTAGGTCCCTGTGGAAGCAACCCTGGGGACACTGACACCATCTGCAGACTAGACTTCAAGCCATTGATCACTTCCCATTGAGGTTACGTCTACACTAGAAGCATCGGTTTGCAGAAGTTAATGTTGGAAGAGATGTTCCAAGGAAACTTCTATTGACAGGTCGTGTCTACACATGAAAGCACATCAATATTTTGACCTGCTCTGCTGATGAAAGGGCCCTCGAGAGCATCTATGTGGCCTTTTTTGTCCAAAGTTTCTGTTGATGAAGGCATTTTGTATGTAGATGCTCCATGAGTTTTGTTGACAAAACCCCAGTTTTGTCGACAAAACTCTCTAGTGTAGACATAGCCTGAGCGTGATGATCTAGCCACCTTTGTATCCAATTTATAATCTATTCATCCAATCCATAATATGCTGATATACTGTTGTAGACTGTATCAAAAACCTTTCTAAAGTCAAGATATTTAATTTTTATCACTTTCTCCGTATATACAAAGCCAGTTATCTCATCACTGAGAGCATTCAGATTGGTCAGACATGATTTGCCCTTGGTGAAAAGAAAAAGCAGAAAAACACCTTATCTTTTTGTTCTGTATAATGGTCCTCCACAACTTCCCTGGCCCTTCCAGGGGGCAACCCCAGGGGAGACAGGACTTGCCTGCGGGTTGAAGAAGTGGGCACCCTCCTGGTCTGGGCCCAAGATCCAGGTCCTCTTGGAGCTCTGAGAAGAGGAAGAAATGCTCCAGGACTCTTGGGCCAGGAGAACAAATACGAACATCTATGGCTGTGGCCCTCACAGAACATGGGCACCCCCACTGCACTCTGGAGCAGGCCCGTGCGAAAGTGAAGGAGCTGTGCCACCAGTGCTATGTGTGGGCTCAGGGGCAGAACTGCTGACCTGTTCCTACTACCACCAGCTGCACCATAACCTGGCGGGGGAGATACATCACCCGCCAGCCTGACGCTGGACTCAGGTCTTGACATCTCCCTCATCAGCCGAGATGACGAGGGGCAGCTGCAGGAGCTGGTGGAGCCAGGGACTCCACCATTGTCCTGGATCTGGTGACTCCAAGCCAGGATGCCTCCCCGGCCTCTTTGGATGCCAGGGAAGTTTCCTCAGGTGAATGCTCCATTCATCAGACACCCAGGGTTGGGGAGTTGGGTGCAGAGGGGATGGGCTGCAAGCATTGCTCGGCTGGCCTGGGCTGGACATTACGCTGTGGTCTTTGCACATGAAACCACATGTAGGTTGGTGTACATCACACACACCCAGCAAACAGCCCCTGAGCATGGGTGGCATTCTGCTGCCAGGCTTGCAGGAGGCCAGACGAACTCCAGGCCCTGGGGTAGGGGTGGCCCTCCCAGCACCTGCTACTGCTGGAAGCAGGCTAGCCACAAGGATGCTGGCATGACGCTGGGCATACGGAGGGGTGCTGCCCGTAGCACACAGGAATGCCTGCCCATGCATGGCAGCACCTGCTCTGGCAGGCCGTGCTATGAGCTAGGGGTGTGTGATGGGCCCCACAGAGGGCCAGGATATGCCTGACTCCCCTGCCACTCAAGAGGGAACCCCACTGTGGTCAGCCACACCCCTTGCCCATCATATGGTGCGGGGGGTGGGGGCAAAAGCAGGCTGCATGGTCCCATAGGTACCTTGGGGGCCCTGAGTGGCAGGGCCTTCTGTACAGGCCACACATGGCTTTGCTCCCACGACATGCCTCTCCCCTGTCCTGAGGGGCATTGGTCACTGCTCACAGTGGAGGGCACAGCCTCAGGGGTTGTCTCTGCATCGTGACAGACCTTCTCTTCCTACCTGTGTTCTCTCGAGTCAGACCAGCCATAACTGAGGACCAAGCCATCCCGACCTTGCTTGCAGAAGGACCCTGGACATAGAGGAGGCAGGCCCGCATCAGCATGTTGTGGTCCTCTGGGAGATGCAGCAGATGCTGGCCTACAAGTTCTTGGAGGATGTATAGTGGTGGTCCTGGGCTTAGTACCAGCTAATGTTCCCGCTGGGACATGGTTGCAACGGTCTAGTGGGACATGCTGGTCTAACCGTCTGCTGGCGCTCCCTCTGCTCTCCACCTCCCTGCCCTCTAACAAGGCACCATTGATCCTGCCTGCTCCCCTGGTCAAGGGCCATGCCCCCTGCCCCCTTCTAACCCAGTCTGCCTCCCAGCCCCCTATCATGTGTACCTCCCTGTTTTCCAAGCACCAAGTCAGCCATGAAGGGGTCCTGAATGTGCAGTGAGAGAGGATCCTGAGGCCAACACTATTTGGAGTTCCACTGTTCCTCATGTTCACATCCCAGTAATACCAGTCTACTGGCACAGTCTCCTACAGCTATGGAAAAGTGGGAGTAAATGACAGCAACCCTGAATTGTTGGCTTTTGGATTAAGGAAGTGCAAATGTAGCTTAAATCTATCTTTGCTGAACAGAACGTGGTTGCAGTTGGACTGAAAAATCACTACTTGTTCTGAGAATAACGGCACTACTGCTAATCTAAAGTGGCTATAGATTTTTCAAATTATATGGCACTCTGCACCAGCATTTTAGGACACTGTTTCAACCATTGGTGTATTAACCCCTCCATGACACGCTCCCTTCCTTTAAATATAATATGGATTCACTGTTTAAAATAGTCCTACAATTATATTTGTGTTTTAAATAACATTTTATTAGATCAATATAATTAAGTTTTGCTTGCCTGCATAACGAATCAGCCATAGATTACTGCATTAACCAGGGCATGGTAATGCTTTCAAGCAAGTAATTGTTAATTTTTTTTTCTTTTTAATCTATTTCCACATACTGAATTACTGATTTCATTATCATTGACTCTCTTACAAACACTGCTTTTCCCAGCTTGTTATGTTAAAAACAACAACTTGCATTTAGTTCTGTGTGGATTTTGTGAAGAAACTTCTATTGCTAAAATATTTTTAGAAGTAATATGTGTCAAATTCACATTTTTGATGTATATGTATGATAGACTTTCTAGGACTCCTTGCAACATTAAAATGCAAATAGCATTTTATAAAACCTGTTTTTCCTGAACTAAATAAGACAATTTAGTCATATCCATACTTCAGTCTGCTAATGTTAATATTAATATCTTAATTTGAGGAGTGGGTCTTTTGTTTGAAAAGAACTGAAGAGTAGAAAACTTTCCTTATTTCAACAGTGACTTATAACATGATTTAAGCTTGGTATCTAAGGAAGTTGTTTGAATACTTGAGATTTAAATAAGCTTCATGAAGTCTGGTTTTTACACGGTAAAATAGATATTATATTCAGGAGCTAGTTATTGGACAAATTAGTTAGAAGTAGAGATGGGACAGAGTGAACACCACAAATCCAAATCTCCCCAATACTCACACTGACTTTTTAAAGAAGTTTATCATAGCTTCTGATAGTGGTCCTGAAAGGCCACCTTCCCTGCTTTTCATCTCCCATGTGTCACCTTGGCACTGTTTACTGATGTTCTGTGAAATATGAAGTGTGAGGGAGGATGGATAGAATATTCATAGCAGAGGTCCCCAAGTCTAATTTCACTGATTATAGCATGACATTTTTCTGTCACTACATTGCAAAAAACCTGTCAGAAGTGTGTTAAATGTATTGTCAGTAAGATTCTACAATTTTTCCAGTAAGATTCTGAAGCTAACTTTATCAGCTGCTTTGTGAGACCCATTCAAGAGTACAAAAGTGATCACCATCCTCTGTGTAGATAGGCTCAGAAAGCTTATTAATCTGTTGATCAGATAGCTCCCACTTGTTGGATGGTTGGTCTTTACTGTAAATTCTTTGCCCGTCTTTCCCTTTCTCCCCATTTAAGCCTATAAATTAAGAAACTGTTTAGATTTTCAAGTTTTGTTTGTCAGCTGTTTTCTATACTCTGAATTCCAATAATACCACTGCTTGCTTAAAGGCATTCTTAAAAAGTTTTATGTGAGGACAAAGTTAAAGTAGGGGTTATGCCAACCTTTTGTGCTCACATTCCCTATTTCCTTCACAGGAAATAAGAGATTGTTCTTCCTTTTTTATGTTCTCTTTTCACTGAGATTGAGAGTTGTCTACATACCTCCAAAGTAGGGTGACCATACTTCCTTATGCTGAATATAGACCACCTGGTAAAGTGTCTTGTAATGAAGCGCATTCAGTGACAATCAGAATTATGCAATACAATGTTCAAATTAACATCAAGTTGTCTGGACCCTGTTAAAAGGAAATTCTGTGTGGCTGGACTCTTTATTTACCTTCATATCTTTTAAAAAGTTTTCATGGGGAGCATGCATATACATGCACATGCTCACACACCCTTCTTTCTGACTAACCTGACAACCTTCTCTACCTAGTGCTCTCCACTCTTTTTGTCCTTCTGGGCCTCAGGACAGACCCACCTCTCTTGGTACCTGGCACTACATCGTCTTACGGCTCTGTGGGTGGCGGGGGGGTGGGGGAGGGCAAAGCATGGTCACAGGCCCAACTTTCACAGATTTCACACCAGAACATGGCCACAGTAGACTTTTGGTACTGTGCAGGAGGGAAGGACTTCCAGACAGAAGGGAGTGGGCTTGGGATGCCTTGGTCTATGTTTTGCATAGGTCATCTCCTCTAACTTCCCATCTCGTACCCCTCTCCTACCCCCCATTCCCTTGGGGCTAGAAGCAGCTTGTCCCATCCCACCTGCAGAAAAGCAGCTACCACCTGTAAGCTGCTTCTGGCCACTGCCATAACCCAGCCACCTCTTGTGCCCTGGCTACAATATGGGCAGTAGGGGGTTAAGACCTAAAGATGCACTCTGCACCAGGGCCCAGGGAAGTTGCCTACAAGGACTTCAGCTAGTCCACCAAGCTGTGTGGCTCATCAAGGGAGGGTGCACAGGGGACAGAGCATCCACACAGTTCTTAGGGGTGGTACATAGGGTAGGGATGGTGTTTGAAGTGCATACTTGGGGGTGGGACACTGCTCGGGGGCTTTGGAAGGGGGGGGCTGTTGCTTCAGGCCTGGAAATAGCTTCTTCCTTACCACTCCAGGTATTAAGTAAGAGGCAGAGACACTTCACTGTCCCAGTGTTGCGTGGAGCTTTGGCACATGCACAGCTTGGCTTCTCCTGTGACATCCCCAGGCCAGAGGTTCTCGAGCTTTCTGTTCCTGTCAGCCCAGCCAGAAGTAGGGGGAAAGGAAGGAGGCTTCCAGCCAAGATATTGGTTAGCTTAAAGGTCTGACCAGGGGCTTGTTCTCTGCACTGTGCTGGGAGTGGGATGCACCCAGACTGCCAGGCAGGACGTTTATGGAGGAACAGCAGGGATACAGCAGGGGGAGGACAATAAGAGAGAACGCATGTAAAGAGCTGATGGTTAGGCATCATAGGTGACGTAATTTGCCACCATGTGCTCACAATTACCGGCCAGCATAGCAAGCGGCCAGTGCTGGGTAGAAATGGAGTTAGTGATGTGGGAGGCCTCCTGGCCAAGAGCTGTCACATGGCAAAGACTGCACTGATGAGTCAGCTACCAGCCTTGCACACTCCCTGCCCTCATCAGCCTCTGGACGCTCCTCTGTATCAGTGCTGGTGGGGAGGAGGGGGTGGGAGGACAGCTGGTGAGGAAGGATCTGGCAAGAAATTCAACCCAGCAGTACTGATGGAGAAGAGATATAGAGAATGAGACAATTTACCCATTTTATTTTTATTTTTAACAAAAGCAGGGATACCAGCAGGAAGGCTTACACACAGGACTGTCCTTTAAAAATGGGACATCTGCTCACCCTACTTAGAGATCATGAAATAATTTCTGAGTAGACAGTAACACTTCCAGCTTGGAAAAGTTTCATTCTCTGAGGGTCCAAAGAAGTAGCATAAATCAAAAGAGCATATATTTACAGACTGTATTACTGAAACACTTGCTTCTCAAGGACAGACATTTTTCAATGGGATCCCAACCTGCTTCTTCACACTCACACATGTATGGAGTCATAGTGGACCACAACCTGAGTATGAGTCAACAATGTGGCGCAGTTGCAAAAAAAGACCATGATTCTGAGATGCATTAACAGGAGTATTGTGAGCAAGAGTTTTCACCAACTATCTACATTCCACATGTTCAAAATAATATTATAAGAGTTTAAATTCATTGTATTTTCATATTTAAATCTCAGCTGCTACAGCATATGCTGCTTATTTGAGAATTCCAGTGAAATTGTTAAACCTGTTCTGACATTTAAGACCAACAAACTTGTGATAAAATCCACTCGAGTATATGTTATGGCAGGACTCATAAATGGAAAATTTCTCTTAACATTCCGAATTAGTTATGCTCTTGTGTGTCTCTAAATCATTGCAAACTTGAAGGAAAATATTGCATGATATTTTTTTCCCTGTAATGCCTACCAATTGGCATTTCTTGCATGCATACGTGTATTTATATATAAATTATAATGGGACTTGTGCAATCTTGCAGTGCTCTGGTGGCACATCTTATGTCTGTTCCTTTTTAATCTTTTTTTAGCATCTCTGTAAACTACCGCGAGCCACTAAATGGTGAGCTTTCTTTTTAATCTTAAATCAAATGGTGATAATAGAGTAAGTGTTCTGTTTTGGATATATACTATTTGCAGTCTTAGCACCACTATTATTAATGATAAGTTATATTTAACAGACACACACTTGATGCTCAATTGATCAGTGATTCAGCTTATAGCATAAAGACTTTATAGTCTATAATTCATCCCTGAAACTGCTAGTCATCGTAACTGGCAAAATGCTAAAAATTAATGGGGGATTACTTGAGTATTAGTGATAATATTTTTCCTTGCAATATGAGAATCTCAAGTCAAGCCTTACACAGTGAGAAAGGATAGTCAAGTGACTAGAGGGCTTAGGATTCAGACTTAAGGTCAGTTCTGTGCACCAGCAAAGAATTCTTGTATGAACTTGGGCAAATCAGTTGGTTTCTCTGGGCCTTAGATCCCTCTGTTAAAGAGAAATGATTGTGCTTTCCTACTTGACAGGGTTTTACTCAAAGGCTAAACACATTAAAGATTGTAAGATGTTAGTATATAATCAGAATGGAAAACTTATTATCTAATATAGATACCATAACTGAGGAAGTCCAAGCTGCCATAGCATTATCATTAGAATTCAAGATCTGGCTGTGTAACTAGATTCTACTCTGTCAATTTTTCAAGATATGTTTTTTTAAAAATACGACAATAATTGGTGAGCCTAGGAGACCGGAGGGTCATGCAGCTACTATGGGCAATCAGAAAGGAAAATGAGGGGAATCAGATAATAATGCCATTGCAGAGAGATGGAGTATGAGAGTATGGCGTATGGTGGTGGCCTAGGTGCGGGGTCATCTGGCCTTAGGGATTACATTAACACACATAATGAAGACTTCTTCAGAGGATATGGCTTCATCTTTGGCCTCAGGATACCTGTTCACTTATCTGCTTTATAACTGATTTTTCTATGTGACCTTCATCAATTCACTTAAGATAAACCATCTTAAAAATGACTATGCCTTAGTCTCATTTTCCAGAATAGACCTGGGAGCCTAAATGTCATTAAAAAGCAACGGGAGTTAGACTTGTTAAAATGGAAGTTTAGTCTTCTAGGTCACTTAGAGTATGTGTACAAACCATCTTATTTCAAAATGAGCTATTCCAGAAGAGCTATTCTGGAATAGCATATTTTGAAATAATGCTGCTACACACAAAATGCATTTGGAAATAACACTTAGCTATTTCAAAATACAGAAACTATTTTGAAATAGAGCCATTGGATGCCATGGCTGCATCTACTCTAGCAAGTTCTTGCAGAAGATTTTTCGAAAAAAGGGCGTTCTTTTGAAAGATCCCACACAGTGTCTACACACAAAAACCATTCTTACAAATGTAAATCAAAAGAATGTGGTACTCCTTTCAAAATCTCTCTTCCTTTACCTTTTCAGGAAAAAGCGCCCCCTTTCAAATGCCTCTTTCGAAAGAAAAAGTGTGTACGTGCTCTGCATGCAAAACATACCCTCTTGCATCTTCCAGAAGGCTTTAGGGGAGATGTAGCATAGCAGAGGTGCTTCCACTCTTCTGCTTATTTGCAGTAAGCAGAAATACAGCAGAGAGTATCTAAAGCTAAGGCTACACTACAGTTTCTATTTCGGGATACAATCGTATCCCAAAATAGAAACAGTGTGCCCAAACACCCTGCTTGAAATAGCAGGGCTGTTTCTAGCATGGTATTTCTTTCCCAGAAACCCTCATCTTATGAGTGATATTGGGAAGCTCAAAATAGCCCCTTATTGCAAACCCCAGTGCAGTGTAGACTGCACAAAGTTCAAAATGAGGTAGCTTGGAATAACTCATGCAGTTTGAATAAGTTATTTAGGGCTACAGTGTACCCTTAGCCTAAGAGGTGTTGGGGGAATAAAAACAGGAAAAAGGAATCCATTTTGGACCACTTGGAAGAGAGAATATGATCAAGAGTAGTCAACAAGCAAGTTGTGCCTGACCAATCTGATTAGCTTCTACGATGAGGTAACTGGCTCTGTGGACATGGGGAAGTTACTGGATGTGATATACCTTGACTTTAGGAAAGCTTTTGATACAGTCTCCCACAACATTATTGCCCATAAGTTAAGGAAGTATGGATTGGATACATGGACTTTAAGATGGATAGAAAGCTGGCTAGATGGACGGGCCCAATGGGTAGTTGTAAATGGCTCAATGTCTGGTTGACGCTCAATTTCAAGTGGAGTGCCCCAAGGATTGGTTCTAGGGCCAGTACTGTTCAACCTCTTTATTAATGACCTGGATGAGGGGATCAATTGCACCTTCAGCAAATTTGCAGGTGATACTAAGCTAGGGGGTCAGGTATACACATAGGAGGGTAGGCATAGGGACCAGAGAGGCCCAGACAAATTGGAGGATTGGGCCAAAAGAAATTTGAAGAGGTTCAACAAGGAGAAGTGCAGAGTCCTGCACTTGGGACAGAAGAATCATAAGCACTGTTACAGGCTGGAGACTGACTGCCTAAGTAGCAGTGCAGCAGAAAAGGACCTAGGGATGATAGTGGATGAGAGGCTGGGTATGAGTCAACAGTTTACTCTTGTAACCAAAAAGGCTAATGGCATATTGGGGTGCATTAGGAGAAGTATTTCCAGCAGATCTAGAGAAGTTATTATTCCCCTCTACTCAGCACTGGTGAGGCCACATCCGGAGTATTGCATCCATTTCTGGGCCCTCTGTAGAGAAAGGATGTGGATACATTGGAGCGGGTTCTGTGGAGGGCAAAGAAAACGATTTAGGGCTGGAGCACATACCCTATGAGGAGTGGATGAGAGATTTGGGTTTATTTAGTTTGCAGAAGAGAAGAGTGAGGGGCGATTTGATAGCAGCCTTGAACTTCCTGAAAGGGTTCTCTAAACAGGTTGGAGAGAGACTGTTCCCAGATAGCAGAACAAGGAGCAATGGTCTGAAATTACAGAGGGAGAGGTGTAGGTTGAATATGAGGAAAAACTATTTCACCAGGAGATGGTGAAGCACTGACATGTGTTACCGAGACAGAATCTGGAGATAGAGATAGAGTCTCTATCTCTAGGGCCATGTCTACACTAGCCAAAAACTTCGAAATGGCCATGCAAATGGCCATTTCGAAGTTTACTAATGAAATGCTGAAATACATATTCAGCGCTTCATTAGCATGCGAGCGGCCACGGCACTTCGAAATTGACATGGCTCACCGCCACGCGGCTCGTCCAGACAGGGCTCCTTTTCGAAAGAACCCCGGCTACTTCGAAGTCCCCTTATTCCCATCTGCTCATAGGAATAAGGGGACTTCGAAGTAGGCAGGGTCCGTTCGAAAAGGAGCCCCATCTGGATGAGCTGCGCGGCGGCAAGCTGCGTCAATTTCGAAGTGCCGCAGCCGCCCACATGCTAATGAAGCGCTGAATATATATTTCAACGCTTCATTAGTAAACTTCGAAATAGCCATTTGCATGGCCATTTCAAAGTTTTTGGCTAATGTAGACATAGCCTAGATGTTTTAATGTCCTGGCTTCACATAGGCCTGGTGGGAATAATTTTGTTGGGGTTGATCCTGCTTTAGGCAGGGGGCTGGACTAGATGACCTCCTGGGGTCCTTTCCAGCCATAGAATTCTATGATTCTATGAACAATATCCCTGCTTCCAGTAGTTTGGGTGTATTGGAGCTCTAGATTTTAGGCCCCTGTTAGTTAAAAGATTGAAAGAAAGATGGTGGGTGTGTCTACACTTGCATTCCTCTTTCAAAATAGGTATGTAAATATCGTAAATCAAAATGCAAATGAGGTATGAATTTGCATATTTGGAACTTCATTTGCGTATTCTAATTTTGAAAGAGCTTCTTTTGAAAGAAGAAAGCCAGTGTAGACGCTGCTCTTGCGAAAGTAAACCCATCTTTGAAAGAATCCTTCTTCCCATTAAATAAAGGGTAGAAGGGTTCTTTTGAAGATGGGTTTACTTTCAAAAAAGCAGTGTCTACACTGCCTTTCTTCTTTTGAAAGAAGCTCTTTTGAAATTAGAATATCCAAATGAGGTGTCAAATACGCAAATTTACACATCTTTTGCATGTTCAATTTACCTCATTTGCATACCTCTTTCAAAAGAGGATGCAAGTGTAGATGCACCCAGGCTACATCTACACTAGCACACTGTCAAAGTAGCCTATTTCGAAGTAAGAACATCGAAATAGGCTACTTAGACATGTATCATCTACACATCCTCCAGGGCTGGTGCCGTCAACGTTCAACGTCGAAGTAGCGATGGGGAATGTCGAAAGGAGCCACCCGAGGTCACAGGCTGGACTAGCCCTTCTAGGGCAAAAGTAAGCCGCTCCCTTAAAGAGCCCCTCCCAGACATACTCGACCTGCACAGCACGAGGTCCACAGAGCTGACAACCATTTGCAGACCCCATGTACACAACTTGGACCCCCAGCTGCAGCAGCAGCAGCACCAGCAGCAGCAGCAGCAGCAGCCAGAAGCCCTGGGCTAAGGGCTGCTGCATGTGGCAACCATAGAGCCCTGCAAGGGCTGGACAGAGCGTCTCTCAACCCCTCAGCTGATGGCTGCCAGGGAGGTCACCGCTATTTCAATGTAGCGGGACGTGGATCGTCTACACACGCCCTACTTCGACGTTGAACGTCGAAGTAGGGCGCTATTCCTGTCTTTGGATAGGAATAGTGATTTCAATGTCAAGTCGCCTAATGACGATTTCAATGTCGAAATAGCGCACGGCGCATGTAGATGCGACGCGTGCGATTTCGACATTGTGCCAGCTACTTCGAAGTAGCTGGCTAGTGTAGATGCACCCCCGATGTTTCCAAACTAGTCATGAAATGGTGAGGGAGAGATGGGATTTGAACTTCTTTCTTTGCAGTAGCTAGAAGAAGAAGTAAGAAAGTGGTCTCTTTACCAGATTTGTGTTTTGTTTTGTTTTTCTTTTGCTTGTTTTGTAACCTAAATGAATAATCAATTAAAATAGCCCAATATCTTTGGTGAATTGACTTTTTCCTCCTTGTTTGAAAAAAAAAGGTTCCATTCAAATTATTGATCACACTTTTATAAAATTGCAATAAGATAAGGAGTATTTTGAATTAAAAATGAAATATGTCACTTAGTAAATGTAAAAAATTTATGCTGTTGTATGTTGTTTTGTTTATTTCACTGAAATGGTTTGGCACATTCTGTCCCAAGTCACATATTTTTGTTAGTGTGTATCTATTGTTTTTCACAAAAATGCTTCGTATTGTGAAATATTTCACACAGTTCTACTTCTTATCAGAGTTTTATAGCCCTTGAACATTACCAGTGGGGCTTCCTTAACCCAGTCTTCTGTATTTATCTCTGAATTGGAAAGGGAGACTCTCTGGCCCTTGACTGCTAAACAGTGTTTAACTGTTTTTGATACTCCCCGGTGCAAGAGTGAACATAGTTTGATGTCCACTCTGTTTTCATGGGTGATCCATCTATTGGCAAATTGTTTAGTTTTGCTTTGTTTTAATACTGTTGAAAGCTGTACAGAGCTTGCAATATTCTTTTTATTCCTTGTAGAGAGGGATTGTGTAAGAACAGGTGAGGCAGCCAAATTTGCATGAGAATGCAGTTTTTCAGGTGTCTGTGTTTGATCCATATGAACATCATCTCTTAATATGTGGTGTGCCTGGGTGTGCTAGAGATGAAACAACACATTTGAATGGAGAATTAGGAAAGGATAAAATTAATTATAATTAATGAAGGAATAAGTTTTGCTTGTGTTTAATATGTAGGTGAAGAGATGTGTTTATTTTCAGTACGAAAAGGAAATATGTGCAGTTTAACTGGAAGCAGATGTTGGTTTTTTTTTTAATCTGAGTAGTAAAGTATAAGTTAACAAGTTTTACATGTTTTATCTATTTCTCTCCTAAGACATTATTCTAACCTTGGATTAGCCTGGTCTGAACAACATGATTTGTAACTGAAATGCTAAGCTACCCAGTTTTAACATTTAAAAAAAAGCATTCTAATTTCATGCTTCAACTTTTCATATTGCAAAATGAAAACTGACCTACACTAACATAGCTCTCCATCTGCTTATTCTTTCCCCAGGCTAACTTAATCGTTAGGTAGCTTATTTAGTAATTCCAAGAATCTGATTCAGCAAAGCATTTCAGCTTGTGCCTAAACACTTTGTTCAATTGGGGCCTAAATATGGAAGCAGACTATTGTACAGGTTGAAACTCCCAAAACTGGCGTTCTCTCAACTGGCAACATCCATACTCTGGCAGGACCATGGATGTTACTGGACCAGAGATGCTAGGGTATGAGATTAGTAGAGAGAGTTCCTCTGTCTTAGGCAGAGGAACCCAGTGGGGCTTGCATCCCTGGCCAGAGGCACAGCCTGCTGGAGCCAGCCTCCATGGGGCTGGAGCTGCACCCGGTGCCTGCTGAGCTAGGGCTACACTGACACCCTGGCCGTGGCTGCACCAGGTGCCCATGTGGCTTGGGCTGCACTGGCATCACACCCGGGGCCAGAACCAGCACCCTGGCTAGGTCCAGTGTCAGTCTTTGCAGGACTGTGGACTGTTGTGGCAGCCTGAACCATGCCACAGCTGTGTGCTGGTTTTTGGGGCCATGCCAGCAGCCAATCGGAGCTGAGCAGGTGCCATGTGGCCATAGCTGCATCTGGAGCTCATGCCCAGCGGGTCTGGGCCATGTCTGGCCCAGCATCTGCTGAGGTCCCAAGGTTAAGTAAGTGGGCGCTGGGGCTGTAGCTGAGGGAGTGGGAGAAAAGAGGAGCCATCAGCAGACTGTATGGCTAGAGCAGGAGCCCTCCCTGCATCAAGCAAATTCCCTAATCCAGGACCTGTCAGGTCCCTAGAGTGCCAGACGAGGGAGGTGAAACCTGTATCATGGAGTACTTCATTCCACTTATATCACCAGAAGTGAAGCTAGACCGAAACTGATAAAACAATTTTTAACTATAGTAATTAAATGCAAATAATAATGTTTATGACTATCTAGAGGTCCTTTGTTACGCATATCTTTCGTAGTCCGTCTATTGAATTAATTACCTTGCTGAACCGGAAATTTTCCTTTTTTAATGTTTTCATTCATCGGTTCACAACTGCCCAATGTTTTTTGCAGATGATACTCTATTTGCTTGTTTTGTATATTTTTCAAAATTATACGAAATATATGCTTGCAAGAAAGCTGAAGTATTTCAGGCTTGAAGTATGAGTGTGGCTGTCTTAATTAAAAGCTATTTAACATTGCTAATATCTGTCTAATAGTTTCAGAATGACAATGTTCTAAGCCATCAATTATGGTTTATTGTTAAAAAGAGACAGGGCTGCCTGGAAGATGATGGAATGTCACAAGAAGCCTCAGGCTTGTTTTGTTTTTGTTTTTTCCCTTTGTTACCTTAATCTGCAGTATATTTATTAGATTATAACACGTCATTCAAGTTGATTACAAATGACAAACATAAGTCTGTAACTGTATTTCACTGAAAAAAATTGCATGTAGGGTATTAATGTGGAGTAGGACAGTTTTTCCTCTTTTGATGGAACCCAAAGAAGTTAATTAACCAGACATTTTTTGTCTGCAGTCGTAAAGCCATAGAATTCTTTACAAAGTGAAGCATGTATAGCAAGTAATAGCCTAATATTGCTTGCAGGTATTTGTGAAGTGAGCTGCTAAAATAAATTTTCACTTTCTGAGTTGTAAGATAGAATGCCCTTCTTACATGTATGCCTTCCAGCCCAGAATTTCAGTGGTATGTAACAAATGCATATTAACTTCTTTTCCTCTCGGCTCCTGATCTTCATCCCTTTAACATTTCTTCTCCTGACATACCTTGTTGAGGCTACTTCTGGCTCCAGCCCCAATAGAAACTTCCTGCCTCAGTACTCTTGTACAACTGGGCTGCAATGGCAACCTCTGGCTGTCTTTCAGTTGTCATTAATAGATGGCCAGGCTCTTCATAAGTGCTCTGTATACAAACAGATAAGTGTTCTATGAATCACATTTAGAGAGCTATTACAGAAATTCCAAACATAGAAAGGTGGGTATCCTTAATCTTATTGTGAATGACAGTGTCACCCCTCCTCCCAGCTTTATAAAAACTGGTTTGTGAATATCCATAACTCAAACACACTTTAGACAAAATACCTCATGTAACATATCAATTTTAATGTTACAATCTGATGAATGTGTATATTCTATTTTTATGCATGTATCATTCTTGTTTGTGAAGTTAGAAATATGAAGTGTGGATCTGTTTATAATTCTAAATGTGCTAATGAAAGCCATTGCTGATGCTCTGGAAACTTAATGGCTTGGTGATCACATCAACCACTTGTAAGACTCAAAAAAAAAAAAAGTCCAGTAGCACTTTAGAGACTAGCAAAATAATTTATTAGGTGATGAGCTTTCCTGGGACAGACCAACTTCTTCAGATCATAGCCATACCAGAACAGATTCCTATGGCTATGATCTGGAGAAGTGGGCCTGTCCCAGGAAAGCTCATCACCTAATAAATTATTTCATTAGTCTTTAAAGTGCTACTGGACTGCTTTTTTGTTTTGATACTATATAGACTAGCACAGCTGTCTCTCTGTTACTGTAAGCCTAACCTGTGCTTGGTCCTAGAATGCTGTATGGCTAGACCACCTGATGCTGTAACCCATTTTAGATCTTGTATTTTTCAACTCAAAGTGAGAGAAGTTTAAACTGAGCACAAAAAATTCCTGCATTGTGAAAAATGGCTATAAGTGGGACAAATAATAGGGGCAGTGGCCAGATGCCAAGAAATTTCCCTTTATCCCACCTAAGATTTCAAGATTTCTGATGGAAACGTCTAAGATTGGGTCCAAGCTAGGAAGCTGATTAGCTTGTGAAAGAAATTATTAGAACAAGTATTTAAGGTAAAATTTTGCATGAAGCAAGTTTCCTGTTAGCATTAGCTGACACTTTTTGTTGATTTTAATTTAGTAACTTAATTTAATCTGATTGTTTTCACTTGCAGCTGCTAAATTCCTACTTTCTCTGTGTAATAACACTTTTGTTTATTACTAAGCTGAGTGTAAATAATTGTTACCAGACTGGGGGACAGAGCTTATCTTTCTTTTATTGATAAAGAGAGCTGACCCAACCTTCTAAGATTTCTCTGTGCAAAACTTTCTCACAGAGTGAGATGAATTTATTTTGGGTTTTGATCTTTTTTTGGGGATTGGCTTCCTGGGTGATGAGCTGAAATGGTTCAGTGTCTGTGTTGCTCTTCAGAGGGTGGTAACTCCAACTCTGTGAATTTGCAGTGGGAGATCAGTGCTTCTGGCTCAGTAGGACAGGTGGTGAGGAACCCTTCAGAGCAGAAAGGCAGCTGCCAGTGGCATGATCAGCATACCAGGTGACAGCCCCAAAGGGACCTCTTTGATCCAACCTGTCACAAATACTTTGCAAAATTCTACTGTCAGATAAGGAGAGGTATTAGACAGATGATTTAGCAGAGCCCACGGGAAGAATTGTTGCCATATAAAGAAGACTTGAGTTTCTGGTAAAAGGTTTGCATGTCATTTTTGAACCACCATTTTTAAAGCTGTTTCTTCACTCTGAAAGCAGATGATGTGGCTTTAAATTTGTCTGTGGGTTTCAGTCGTATTCACTTCATGAAATCCCATTGCAAACTTTGTTAAAGTCAAAAAATATGCTCTAAACAGGCTCCCCACCTGTGGAGGGTACTACCACGGGCAGGTGGCTGGACAGAGCCAGGTAACTGGTTATCCAATAAACATTCCAATAAGCCAAATGCTTACCAGATGACCAGTTAACAGTTTACATGCCTAATTGATATGACTTCTCCACCTTAATTTTACTAGGCTAAGTTCTTCAAGTCTCCTCTCATACCATAGGCTGTCCAGTGTGTTGCATAGCTGCTTAAGGCGTTTTTATTACAATTAGATTTATTTTAAAAGTCACATCAACATTTTGTCAGAGTACCTAATTATTAATGTTGTTATTTTACAAACAATGGCTAAAACTTCATTTGCAATGTTAAAAGAACATGAAGTCAAAGTGGAAAAGATATAGAGAAGAGTTAAAAGTATGATCTCTTATCTGCTTCTCTTTGCTTCTGAGTCATGGAATAAGAGTTGTGGGAAGGGAAACATTATTCTTCATTTCTTGTAAGGGTAGGGAGGAGGAGGCAGAAAAAGGAGTGTGTGAGGGGGATGTTATCAAGTTCCTTTTTAGGCTATGCAAGAGTAAGACCACAGTCCCCTCTCCTGAAGACCTCGTAGTGTGTTTTCGGTTTTTGTCTTGAAATTTCCTTTTATAAAAGGCAAAGCAAAACCTTTTTAGGCATAGCTAAGTCTTCAGCCATATCTCAGTACATTGAGTATCCTTCATCTATGAGGAATGTTAAAGTTATGCAAAAATACATCAAACTTGAGAACTTCAGATAGTCGTAGAACACAAGTGCAATTTCACATTTATGCCGATGCACACTGATCATCAGGAAATGCAATTTAAGTACTATGCTGCAATTCAGATTCTCGTCATCTTCATCGGTGGCTCCATATCAAGTGGCAGTACAAACTCAGAAATGAGGATATTAGTGGACAAGTCTAGCAATTGCCTCCATTAGGGTTTTGGTTTCAGTGCCTTTTTAGGTATATATAGATTAGTACTTGGACGACTAATGAATTAAGGAGTGCACACATCAAAGAATGATGCCAGATGGCTGGTGATGTCATTTCGGAAGTCTTCAATGATAAGATCATCACAGAGAGAGACATACTGAAAATCCAGGCAGATCATTTTAAGGACTTGAGATACATAGAGGGTATCTCCATTTGGAATTTAATTTAATTCAGATGAGCAGAAAGGGATGTGGTAAACTTCATTCACAATGAATGCATTGGATATCCACTGTCTTTACATAAATTTAAAAAGACTGAACACAAATGCTTCAGTCATTTCAATGGAACTATGAGAATCTTCACCATGTAAGGATCTGACAAAATTTTAAATTTAAATTTGAGATTATTGAAGGTGGAAAACATTTTTAAAGAAGATATAAACTCTGATTTTTTAAATCGTAAAATTAAATGGTAGAAACGTGAATTTATGATTTACATAATTAAGTTTCCAAAGAATATTTCATTGCCCCTTAAATGGAATTTTTAAAGGAATGGTTAAATTTTAAAACTGTTTCAATAGTTAAGCCAAACACATTTCTCTCATTACGTTAGGTTCTGTTTCTCAAACCAAAGAGAAACACACAAACACACGCACACGCATGTACAAAGGGCAAGCACCTACTTCATCCATAAATCAAGTTCCTCTATAAATAGGGAAGAGGTAAGAGCCCATCCCCCTGTTCACTCTAGCCCCACACTTAAAAAAGCACAACAAATTTCAAATTTGCAGGCTAAACATCAAATGAACACATATTGTTTAATCTCATTTGTAAAAAGAAAATGTGCAATATTAATATTTCATTATGGCTATGTCTACACTAGCATACTACATCGAAGTAGCCTATTTCGACGTAAGAACATCGAAATAGGCTACTTCGACGTGTATCATCTACACGTCCTCCAGGGCTACTGCCATCGATGTTCAACCTCAAAGTAGCGACAGAGAACGTCGAAAGGAGCCGCCCTGGAAGGAAATGCGGAGCGTCCACACACACAGGTGCTCCCCGTCGAAATAAGGGGCCAGCAAAGCCACAAGCCGCTCCCTTAAAGGGCCCCTCCCAGTCACACTCAGCCTGCACAGCACGAGATCCACAGAGCCAACAACCAGTTGCAGACCCTGTGAATGCAGCATGGACCCCCAGCTGCAGCAGCAGCAGCAGCAGCAGCAGCCGCCGCCAGAAGCCCTGGGCTAAGGGCTGCTGCATGTGGTGACCATAGAGCCCCACAGGGGCTGGACAGAGCGTCTCTCAGCCCCTCAGCTGATGGCCTCCATGGAGGACCCCCCTATTTTGAAGTAGCGGGACGCGGATCATCTGCACACTCCCTACTTTGACGTCAAACATCGAAGTAGGGCACTATTCCCATCTTCGGATAGGTATAGCGATTTCGATGTCTAGCCGCCTAACATCGATTTCAACGTCGAAATAGCACACAGCGCGTGTAGACATTACGCGTGCTATTTTGATGTTGTGCCGGCTACTTCGAAGTAGCTGGCTAATGTAGATGCACCCTATGAGACTATTATATAATTTGAGTTTCGACTGTCCTAGGCTACGTCTACATGTGAAGCCAACATCGAAATAGCTTATTTCGATGTAGCAACATCTACACGTCCTCCAGTGCTGGCAACGTCGATGTTCAACTTCGACGTTGCGCGGCACCACATCGAAATAGGCGCTGCGAGGGTACGTCTACACGCCAAAGTAGCACACATCGAAATAAGGGTGCCAGGCACAGCTGCAGACAGGGTCACAGGGCGGACTCAACAGCAAGCCGCTCCCTTAAAGGGCCCCTCCCAGGCACAGTTGCACTAAACAACACAAGATACACAGAGCTGACAACTGGTTGCAGACCCTGTGCCTGCAGCATAGATCCCCAGCTGCCGCAGAAGCAGCCAGAAGCCCTGGGCTAAGGACTGCTGCCCACGGTGACCATAGAGCCCCGCAGGGGCTGGAGAGAGAGCATCTCTCAACCCCCCAGCTGATGGCCGCCATGGAGGACCCAGCAATTTCGACGTTGCGGGACGCAGATCGTCTACATGGTCCCTACTTCGGCACTATTCCGATCCCCTCATGAGGTTAGCGACTTCGACGTCTCGCCGCCTAACGTCGAAGTTAACTTCGAAATAGCGCCCGACGCGTGTAGCCGCGACGGGCGCTATTTCGAAGTTGGTGCTGCTACTTCGAAGTAGCGTGCACGTGTAGACACAGCTCTAGTCAGTTAAGATATGTATTTGGCAGTGAATTTGTGCTTGTTGAAGTAGAACCTTAGCTCTGAATTGTTTGAGATACTAAAGTTTATTTTCAATCAGTTTTTAAAACAATTGATTCATACTTTAATACAATTTTCCTAAAATTTATTTTGCTCTTATAGAAATATTCCGTGAGATACTGATAAACCTGTATTTATGAAATACTTTTTCCTGATTTAATTGTTAAATCTAACTCAGCCTGTGTATGCAAAAAACAGGGTAACACCCTTTTTGTTTTATTTTAGCTTTTTTTATTTAGGAAAGGTAAATGTAAATGACCCATTTAAGATTAATTTATTGCATTTTTATGTTTGTGTTTCAGCTATAATTCTTAGTTCATCATATATGCAAATAGTTTTGATTACTTAGCCTTGAAGAACTTTGTTTCTTTTATGATTGCAAACTATTCCATAATTCTTGCATACCAAAGGCCAACACACATTCTGGGGAATATTCTCATTTGGAAGAAGTTCTCATCACTCTAGAAAGATGAACAGACTGTATATTGCTTAAGAAACTTTTTTGGTTTTTGTTTTATATATCAAGCTATCTGTTTTGGGTTTTTTTATATAGTATCAGTAAGTTGTAATATATATCAGCTAATGCTAACTAATTTGTACGATAACTGTTCTTTCTTCTGTGGTTTAATGCCACATATTTTGACAGTAAAGCATCTGTTTGTTATCAGGGAATAAAACATCACCTTCAGTCAGCCTTTACTGTCACTTTGAATTCATTTCGCCTCCTCATAGTGTCTTTGGTAAGCTTACATTGGTCTGACTGGTATATGATTGATAATAATGCTCTTTAGAAAGGCAAACTTGAGCTATCAAAGGCTGATCATCAGATAAGAATACCTACGACCGTTAATATGATATGGGAAAAAAACATGTTGAAAACATATTAGCTGTGTCTATACAACAACATTATTTTGAAAGCTTAAAAATCAAATGATAACATTTGAAGTTTACCCCTTCAAAAGAGCGCAGCTACACACAAAAGTGGATTGAACCCACAAACGTCTCTTTCGAAAGAGCTCATTCACACAACTCCAGGTAGGTGCTCTTTTGAAAGAACAGAGCAGGGCATCATGCAGAAAGGGTTGCATGGTGGACAAACCCTTTTGAGGTGGGGGCGCAGTCAGCTGCTTCCATAAAGGGCCCCTCCTGAACACTGTTGCCCTGCACGCTCGGAGGCTTGCCGACCTGCCATAAGCCAAGCGTGCCTGTGCAGGAACCAGAGGACTAGTGCAGAGCCCAAGGGAGTCGCAGCAGCTGCTGCTGCCATTGGACACTGTCATCCTGGACACTGTGCTAACCATGTGCGCACAGTTGTTGCAGCTGCCCCCTCACCTCTTTGGGTGGCTGAGCTCCCCCACTCAGGCTATGGAGTCCCCCCAGCCTGGATCCTATCGGTGCTGCCCCCAGATGCCCCAGCACCTCTGGAGCCACCCTAGCAGCTTGGACTGGAGGAAGTGGCTGGTCTTGGGCTGGATGACCAGGAGGGCACATTGATGACTAGGTTCCCTAGTCACTGGATCACTCTGTGGAGGGCTATGGCTCCTGGCTCTGGCTCGCTGGTCCTGGCTCCTCCTGGGCCTCTGCCTCCAGCTGCTCCACCAGGATGTAAAGTGGAGCACATGGTGGGGAGCTGTCCTGGCATCCCAGGATGACTCAGAGATCCCTTTAGTAGGGGTAGGTTGTGGGACCTGCACCTTAGTGGCTGGCCCCATCTTGGGCCCTGCACCTTACTCCGTACTTGGTCTGGAGTCTGCTCAAGGTGTCCCCCAGATGGCTAAGCCATGGGCTAGATGGCTGAAGTCTGCGACATTGTGCCACTTTACCCCCATCTCCCAGAGCACCTCCTTCTCCTTCACAGTTCCAGGAGGTCTCTGAGCTCCAGCTCAGCCCTGGTTCCTGCAAGCCTTGTGAGGACTCTGAGGAGGGGCTCTGGAGCTCCTGTACTTGGCGGCCGCTAGCCATTGTGGCTCTTTCGATTTTGGTGGGTGGGTGCACAAGCATACTTCTCTCACTCGTGGCTTTGCTGCTATCATGGTCTCAGCTTCCTGTCACAGGGTTTCTGGGTTTGTACAGCTGTAAGGACAGCTGGAAATTTGAAATGTGGTTGCATGTGTAGACCCAGCTAATGTGACAGAATGAATAGATAGTATCCGTGTCAAAGTTCAATGGTAGCTATTTAAGGCAGTTGTGTTAAAATACAGATAAGCAGACTCTTAAAAACAGAACATATTCCAAAACATTTGCCACTTACCTCATAGTAGACAACTAGTCCCCACTTACTTACATATTTGTTTACATGCTAGGTAAAACTCGACAGGTCACATTTCTCAAAATCACATTCAGCAAAGAAGGCCTAAACTATGTTAATAGATTTTTGCCTAAAGATGCAATCACCAAATCAGAATATTTCCACAGGTTTATAGTCATTGGAGGAAAATGCAAGTTTTCCCTGTGTAGTTTTTATTTATTTAATTATAGTGAAAGTTTTCTAGGGAGGGAAAACTGCTCAGTGTTCAGTGTAGTTCAGTGTAGTGCAGGGGTGAGCAAAATGCCGGGGGGACCCACTGAGGGGTGAAATTTCATAATGTGGGGACGGCACAATCAGCTGTTGGGTCTCAGGCTCATTCATCTCATGAAAAATATTGAAATATGATACTGTTTTTATGTATGTGTGTTCACATTTATATACTGATTAATAAAGCTTTTGCATTCTACACATCTATTTTCTTACACATGCCAAAAGTTATTTTTTTCTCATATGAATGTAACTGACATTTCCAGTGGTTTGGATTACATTAGATAGGTTGGGGGACTCTGCTAATTGCAGGGAGGTGTGGAAATCAGGATAAATAACAGCCTACCAACCTGAGGGCTGTTTTCGATAACTACTGGGAGTTAGAAAAACCTCAAGGGGTCTTTCTCTTTCTTTTGGTTGTAATACTATTCCTCCTGTTAGTAGTGTGGTGTAAGCCATGGCTATAATTACACCAGTTTTGTAATAGCAAAATCAATCCCAGTGGTGCGGGTCATCACTGAGAAGCAGCCTTCCTTTTTTTTTTCCCAGTTCAACTTCACCCACCTTTCACCTCCTCCCTTATTTAGGACTTGGAGCACAGCATATTTGCTCCTCAGGAGGAAGAGTGAGGCCCAATGAAAAGTTTGCTCACCCCTGATGAAATGGTACCTGGTCATGGTAGCCCAGCAGCTACAGGGAAATGCTGTTTCACTCTCGAACACATGGAGGATTCTGTAAACACCCATAAGGGTATCAGGGAATGATGTTATCTACAGAATTCTGTGTCTTGGTAATTGGGGACTTCAGCAGAAAGAGCTATTTCAAATTATATACCTAAGGGCTTGGATGTCAAATATATGCACATTCTAATGGAAATAGAAGGGGGGGGTGTTTGTGTGTCAGAGAAATACTATACATCTTTCTCACCCTTAGGGAGATGAGAAATTCACTTTATTTTTCAAATATTGAATAATAGCTCAGTACTCAGTGATATATTGAACCTGAGTACTTAATGTCCTCTAGATCAGAGTTGAAAAACGTGAGAGTTGAAATCAGCTAGTAGTCTGCATCCTTTAACTAGGGTTTCAGAATGTGGAAATCAAACACAGATCTAGCATGTGTGTGCAAAAAGTAAACAGCTCATTTTTCAGTTCTCTGTCAGTTTTTTTCACTCTTCTATTTCTAGTACTGAGTCTGGAAAACAAAGTTATAGCCTGTCTTCATTTTTCTAATTCCAGCTGTTTCAGGTCAGGAGGGCTTCACGTTCAGTGGCCTCTACTGCTGTTGGTGGGGATACTTGAATAATGAAGAGGTTGCTGTAAATAGTATAGCCAACAGTAGTATTCAAAAAGTAAGCAAGTCTCCTAATTGATGTACCTACTCACGAGCGATTGTAAAAGCAGGAAGTTTTATTTCGTTCTGAAGAAAGCCTGTCTCTTACCTAGCAGCAGGAAGGTGCAGGACTTCAATAATTAAAAATGTCTTTTTTTTTTTTTTAACAGCTGGGCTTTTTGAATAGAAAGCAAATGATAAAAATATGTTATTCTTAATATGGCCATTACTTAAGTGTTGGGTCCATTAAATGTTTATTAGTATGTTACACAAAGTAAAGAGGCTATTAAGAAAACATCTGAAATCTTCGAGAACAGCAAGTAGTCTTGTGGCACCTTATAGACTAACATATATCTTGGAGCATAAGATTTCATGGGCAAAGACCCACTTCATCAGATGCATGAGTGGGGGCGGGTGGTTTCAGAGGGGTATTTAAAGAATGGGGTCCCAGAAAAAGGGAGGGCCAGAGCTGATAAGGTCTATTCAGCAAGGTGGAAATGGCCCATTATCATTTTTTTGTTAGTCTTTAAAGTGCTACTTGACTGCTTTTTTGTTTTGATTATCAATAGTAGGTATCAAAAGAGGAAAAAACAAGTCAGATCAGACAGGGGAATATGTGCCATTGTCAGAGTCTAATAGGGAGATCTTAACACCCAAGGCAGAGAAGCTGCCTTTGTAAGCTGTGAGCCACTCCCAGTCTCTGTTTAATCCTTCATTAATGGAGTCAAATTTGCAAATAAATTGCAGCTCAGAGATTTCTCTCTCTATTTGATTTCTGAAATTTCTTTGTCTCAGGACTGCCACCCTTAAATCTGCTACTGAGTGTCCAGGGAGATTCAAGTGTTCCCCGACAGGCTTCTGTACATCACTGTTCCTGATGTCTGATTTACATCATTTATTCTTTTATGTAGAGACTGTCCAGTTTGGCCAATGTAAATTGCAGTGGGGCATTGCTGGCACATGATGGCATATATTATGTTTGTTGATGTGCAGGTAAAGGAGCCCCTGATGGTATGGCTGATGTTAGGTGCTATGATGATCTCACTGGTGTAGATATGTGAGCAGAGTTGGCAGCGAGGACCATTGCAGGGGCTGGATCCAGGCCTAGAGCCACTGGTTTGTGATTTGTAGTGGTGGGTGAGGATTTGTTTAAGGTTGGCAGGCTGTCTGTAGGCGAGGATAGGCCTGTCTCCCAAGGTCTGTGAGAGTAAAAGATCATTGTTCAGGATGGGTTGCAGATCATTGATGATCTGCTGGAGAGGCCTTAGGTGGGGGCTGTATGTGATGGTCAGTGGTGGTCTCTTGTTTTCCTTGCGAAGCCTGTCTTGTAGCAGGTGGCTTCTGGGTACCTGTCTGGCTCTGTCAATCTGTTTCCTCACTTCCTTAGGTGGGTATTGTAGTTTGAGGAAAGCTTGGTAAAGGTCTTGTAGATGTTTGTCTCTATCTGATGGTCAGAGCAAATATGCTTGTACCTTAGTGCCTGGCTGTAAATAATGGATCGTGTAATATGCCCTGGGTGGAAACTGGAGGCATGTAGATAAGCATAGCGGTTCGTGGGTTTTCAGTATAGGGTGGTATTTATGTGACCGTCTCTTATCTGCAGGGTAGTGTCCAGGAAGTGAATCTCTTGTGTGGACTGGTCCAGGCTAAGGTTGATGGTGGGGTGGAAACTGTTGAAATCACGGTGGAACTCTTCCATTGGTTCAGATGATGAAGTTGTCATCAATGTAGTGCAGGTAGAGGAGGGGCGCTAGGGGATGAGAACTGAGAAAGCATTGTTCCAGGTCAGCCATAAAAATGTTGGCATATTGTGGGGACACGCAGGTTCCCATATCAGTGCCACTAATTTGAAGACTAACAAAATAATTGATAATGGGCCATTTCCACCTTGCTGAATAGACCTTATCAGCTCTGGCCCTCCCTTTTTCTGGGACCCCATTCTTTAAATACCCCTCTGAAACCACCACCACTCCTCCACTCATACATCTGATGAAGCGGGTCTTTGCCCATAAAAGCTTATTCTCCAAAATATCTGTTAGTCAATAAGGTGCCACAAGACTTCTTGTTGTTCTCAAAGCTACAAACTAACACGGCTACCTCTCTGATATTTGAAATCTTGTAGATTTTTTTGTCCTATTTCTGGCATTCTGAGGCATAGGTTGTTTTAAGTGTGCCCTACTGATATGTATTACCCTTGTTTATGCTAAACCAGGGTTTCCATTAAATCTTCAGTGAGACTAGTGATAATCATTATAAGCATTTCATGGGATATTTTTACTTGATAGCTTAAAATAAGTAGTTAATGAAAGATACTAAGATGCTTTTACAACTGGCTTTAAGGTGGAATTCAGGTAGTTTAAGAAAAGATCAACATGAAGCATTTTTAAACAGTGAAGTACTGTTGCAGGTTGAAAGTTGAAACAGTAAAACATTTTCATTATTTTTCAGTGGTGCAGATTAAACTGTATTTCATAATATTTAAAAGAGAAATACCATTTTTCCAATCAACTCACAAAGACCCCAACGTCTTTATATAAGAGAGCCTATTTTCATGTGTCTGTTCCATTATGTCAGTTTTAGAGTTGCCTTCAATCAATACCACAAGTTTTTTGTGCAAGAGATTTTTTGACTACTCTTTTATTGGCTTGCCAATAACACCAGTTGGATTATATCTATTCATTTTGCAATAAATCATATTAGTGTTCCATGTTCTCACTAGGCATGATGCTCCAAGATATTTTTCAGAGACATGCACACCAAAATTTCAGGGTCAGTTACTGTAATTGAATATAGTCTTGTTATTATAGAAATAGTGTAAAGGGAAGAGGGAAGATTCTTACCTATATAAAAGTAAATGAAAATAAATACAGAAAATAACTGTTATCTCTTCATTTAAACAATGGTTGTAGGTGATCTGAAAGGTCCCTGAGATTTTATGATGCATATTTTTTCAGTTTAAAATTAAATATAATTGCTATTTCATTTCTCACAGATGCACAGTATCTCTATTTCCAGCTTGTCTGTGGAGGATACTGTAATACAGTTTATTGGAAATGACAGTAAACTGTGAGGAAATAAGAACAGTTAGTGTCATTACCCTGATAAGAAGTGAACTATGGAGTTTGTGTCTCATCTCCTGGCAGAATTATTTCTTCTGATTTTAAAAATGAATAAATATTCTTGATGTTTTAGCTTTTGCAGTTTATAAAGCCTTTGCTTTTTGAGCTTTGTCTACTGAAATAGTATAGCAGCTTTAGTAAATCCTTGAACTTACTGTAGTCAAGATCTAAAATAACTGCAACAATAATAATGTTGACCTTTTCTACTCTTAAATTTAAAAATTCTTATCAGTGGTTCTCTGACAAACTTCAAGAATAGATCTAGTAGAGACTAAGTTTTGTAATAGTGAATATTTTTAATGACTTGGTTAGTGGAATGGGGATCATGCTTATGAAGTTTACAGGTGACACTGACATGAAAGGGGGTTGCAAGCATTTTGAAGGACAAGTTTAGAATTTAGCAGCCTTTAAAAATAGGAGAGAAAGTGCAAAGGACTACAATTGCAAATGAAAAACCAAATGTGCAATAACAACAACAGCCACAAAAGGGGGATAACTGGCTAGGTGGTTATACTGAAGAAAAGCAACTGGGGGTTAAAACGGATTACACACTGAATGAGGCAAACAATGTGATTCAGTTCATCATCATTATCATCCTCAATAACCGTGGGCTCAGTGCCCGTTGGTGTCTGATGCCTCTTTCACTATTTCCTTCCATCTTTCCCTGTCCAGTACAGAGTGGCTTAGTTTCTCTAGACTAGCTCCGAACCAATCTACTATATCATCTATGGATTGTCTGTGGAGTCTGCCTCTCCTTTTCAAACCGTCCATTATGCCGAATACCAGGTTCGTGATTTTTCGTTCATCATTCATTCTGCAAATATGTCCAAATAGTTGTAGCTTCCATTTTATGAACTTCTTCAGCAGGTTCTTTTCGGCTGTATCTTTCTATATAATTCTTCATTAGTGACCTTCTGCATCCATCCTATTCTCATAATCTTTCTATAACAACTCCTTTCGAACGCCAGTATTCTTCTTTTCTAATCTTTCATTGTCACCCATGTCTCACATCCATACAACATGCTGCTGAATATTTGACACCTCATTTGCATATTCTTGTTTCGAAAGAGCTTCCTTTGAAAGAAGAAAGCTAGTGTAGACGCTGCTCTTTCGAAAGTAAAACCATCTTCGAAAGAATCCTTCTTCCCTTTATTTAAAGTGTAGGCGCATCCTATGGCCATTTCTACACATGCCACTTTCTCTGATGTTTCTCTGGTGGAACAGCAATTTGTAGAGGGACTATGACTTTTCTTGGCCCCTCTGAAATAAGACAGGTCAGTGTTTTGTCTCGGACTGTGCATCTTTCCTTTTTTCAGCTCCTTGTAAGTTATTTAATTCTTTCCTGGGACTCTGAAAGGGGTGAGAATCCAGAGGGTGGTGAACCCACCCTTCAGAGTGTTATTGAGTGTCCCCATTTGAGCAGCTTGGATGGAGTGAGCTGGAAACTCCATCAATGCTTTAAGGAGGTGGTCTCAAACAAACAGATCCCTGATAGAAACATAAACAAACTGACTACTATAAACATGGGGTAAGGTCAATTTTAAACTTGTTTACATCAGTAGCTATTGTAGAAGAGCTTTTCAACTAGATGGCTGATATAATTTAACTATTCCAGAATGACTCCCTGTTGGGGATGTCCTGTTCTGCTTTAAATGTTACTTCTTTCTGAAATAATTACAGTGGCCCCTCCCAGGTGCTTCTGGATAAAGAAAGGCCAGTAGTCTGGCCGGGACTGTATCTGATTATTTCAGAATAAAATAATTTCCATGTGGGGAAAAATAATTTTCCTCTTGGTTCAGAATAATTGTGCTCATGAGTTCCTCCTATGTAGATATTACTAATGTATGAATTCTGAACATGAGAATGATATATGTTATGAGCCTGGACTTCTGTCTCTGAGACAAGGTGAGTGAGGTAATATGATGTTGAACCAACTTGTAGCATTGTGAGAAATAACTTTTGAGCCATAAAGAGTTCTTCTGGTCTGGGATGAGTACTTCAAGCATCACAGCTAAAAAAGCAAGATGGAACAGATTGTTTAGCATTAGTTACCACATATTAACTCATTCACTGGGTCTCTGTAATATCCTGGGACCAACATGACTGCAACTATAATCAGTCTTCCAAGTTTGAAAAGAAGTTTAGTGATAAAATCAAAATAACACATGAATCAATTAAAAAGCAACAGCCAGAAACAAAGCACATAGTTTTCAATAGCTGATCAAAAATACAAGTGCTGTTAACATTAAGATATCTTTATTCATGAAGTCAGACGTTTAGAGTTTGGCTTTTTTGTTTGTTTGGTAATGAATGAAGGAATGAAATTTCTCGAACAGCCTCTGGAACTAGTGATTGTAGTTAACTTGGAATGCAGATTGATAAGATTTCATAGTTACGTGGCCTGTATATTTTCTTGTTTGTGCATTAATAGGAGTTAATTGGTGCAAAAGCCAAATCATGGAAGCATAGGCTATGTTGATGAAATCAGAAGCAGATGGCATATTTTAGCCCTAATTATTTTGTGATTTGACTATTTTGACTATTTTGTGATTTGACTCCATCTTCTTTGTCACTTATTCAGGTGTCTGCCAATGGATTCTTACCATTGGGGCACCACAGTTTTCCTGGGTTTCCCATCAACTTCTGCAGTTTTGCCTTCCTGATTTACAGAAATAATCATAGTGATGTGCAGTTGTATAGCAGAACAATTACTAATATCCTTTAGTTATTTGTATTCATTATATTCTTTTATTTACTTATATTTTTCTGTAACCTGTTGTTTAAAAGAATATGGACACCCCAGAATGGAGACGATATATAGTTTTAGGGTGTTGGATTTTTGCATGATTTTGCTGTTATCTACTGAATGGCAGATCGTATATATTAATATTGCATGAGCTGAATTTTCAGGAACTAACTGGGTGTGTGGATTGCTTTAAATCCTTCTTTCGGAGCCAGAGAGGGTACATGGGAAGGGAAGATCAGGAGGTTGCAGGAGCCTCAGAAGGCATGGTAAAAAGCGTCTTTGTTCTATATATGGTGCATTTTGGCTGGTCTGTTGCAGAAAAGAATGTGCTGAAGAGCAAAACTACACTGAAACCTCTACTAAGAGCAGATTCAGTGGAGTCAAGAGAAGAAGTAAGAAACAGGGCTGGATAGAACTTTTGTTAGAATAGTCAAATGTTCACATCACTGGTTGAATCCCCTCATTCTCACAAGCTGCATCTCTGGCCATGCCTGAATCCACTGATGGTTCCTTCCCACATAAGAATTTTTTTCTGTGTAGCTACAGAGCTAAGTAATGCGAATAGATACATTATAATCTAGATGCCTCCTAAATTGATGCAGAGTAACAGATATTCTTCTCGTCAATTGTTTTAGTTGATTTGGCTATATCAGTCAGAAACAAATTTGGTTCAAGAGTGAAGGAGCTATATTCATCATCCAAAAAAAGCAAAGAAAACCATTATTTTACATTTCCTCCTTTGTTCTACACCATCCTTTCCTTTTAACTGTATGATACAACATATGCATTTTTAGAAGAAAATCTCAAATTGCTTAAAAATACAAATGCATTCTAAAGAAGTGGGTAATACCCATTAAAGTGTATTACATAATAAATGTATTAGTATTTAAGGTGCTATGGGACTGCTTGTTTTTCATGAAGTTAATCTAACACAGCTACCCATCTGAAACTCTAATACGCATATTACACATATTTTACAGAGGTGGAAACTGAGATACACCCTGTGTCTAAATGTGCCCCTTCCTTTTGAAAGGGGCATGTTAACGACTGGGTTCGAAAGATGCTAATGAGGTGCTGCAATGAATATTTCAGAAGGTCCTGTCTCCACGGGCAGCACGCGATTCGAAAGCCGCACTTTTGAATCGCCGCGGCTACCATTATTCTAATGAGGCACTGCATATTCATTGCAGCTCCTCATTAGCATCTTTTGAACCCACTTATTAACATGTCCCTTTCGAAAGGAAGGGGCATGTGTAGACCCAGCCACAGCGTGATTCTGATTCCTATTGACTGAAAAGTGAGTTTTGATTCCTATTGACTGAAAAGTGCCAAGGTCCTATGGTGTTGGCAGCCAGGCCAAAGGCAAAACATGTGGGGAGAAATAAAAGAAGAAAAACAGCCTGTACAGTTTTAATTGTGTATGTTGCATAAAAGCTATTAGGACATAGGAATAGATTTTATCAAGTATTGTGAAACTGACTCTTGTAAATAAAAGACTTTAGGAAAACAACCCTCCCAAACAGTAGCATTAGCCAAAACTGCAAATTGCTTTCTGCTAACTAATGGAAAAATATTTATTAAGCTCATGAGCAAAATACATTAATCAAATTATGTTGTAGCTATAGGTATGATTAAAAAAAGGAGAGGCTATGTGAAGCAAATAAGAATATAAACAATAGTGAATAAATTTAGTATATTTAGTATGTTTTATTTTCATGCTAAAACTCTGGTATAGTTAGGTTTCTGACCATTGTATGACCCCTGCTCTCTGTGCAGGAAAAGAATACAACAATACTTGAGATATACTCAATCTGCGAGCCATTAGGTATATTTCTGTTTGGGTGCTACGTATCTTTTGTCTTCTTATGGAGCTAGATATGAGAGAGTTTGTAAATAATACATATAATAATTATGTGACATATTGGGCTTGTCTACACTACCTCCCTATTTCGAAGGGAGGATGGTAATTAGGGTGTTCGGAGTTTATTAATGAAGTGCTGTGCTGCATATGCAGCACTTCATTAAGCAAATTCCTCATCACAGCAACTTGGAAGTGTTAATCTTCAAACTGCTGGCTTGCGTCTAGCCGCAGCTCACCTGCTGGTACTTCGAAGTGCCCAGGGTACAGTGAAGTCCCTTTACTTTTTTGAGGAGTAAAGGGACTTTGAAGTACCCCGGGCACTTCAGAGTACCGGTAGGTGAGCCACGGCTGGATGCGAGCTGGCACTTCGAAGTCGCCGCTGGGAGCAGGTGGGGGATTTGCTTAATGAAGTGCTGCATATGCAGCGCAGCACTTCATTAATAAACTCCCAACACCTTACCTACCATCCTTCCTTTGAAGCAGGGAGGTAGTGAAGACACAGCCACTGTATTATAACTGTGAATTGGATTAATATTAAGTTCTTCTAAAATGCTTTTTTATTGTCAGCTGTTTAACCAGGGAATAATGTGTAGTGTTGTAATATTCGTATGAAGTATAGACATGTTGTAGAGCACAGGAACAAACATATCATTATTAGGCTGGATCTACATGGTGCAAATTTCCCAACAGATCCATGCTAATCTGCAGCCTTGAAGTTGCAACTGGCTGTTCATAAGCCTGATTCCACAGCTCATTAGAAGAGCCACGCAAGAGCTGGGTCTCAGCAGGGGTGGGTGCTGGCAGTAAAGAGGCCATGTGGATGTGCCCCTGCTGGTAAAAAGTCTCTCTGTCGCTCTGTTGCCAGACCATTGTGCCTGAATTTTTTAATACATAATTGCATATGTATGAAAATTGTATGAATTTTCATACAAAATAGATTTTTTTTTCAGGCATAAGGGTCTGGTGACTCTCCATTTAGGAAGAAGGTAAGTTAGGGAAATGACATTCCTTCTGTATCACTTCCAGTGTGTACTTGGATAGAATAATAACAGAGAGTAAGCCGTGCTAGTCTATACACTATCAAAACAAAAAGCAGTCAAGTAGCACTTTAAAGACTAGCAAAATAGTTTATTAGGTGAGCTTTCGTGGGACAGACCCAATAAGTGAGACACTTTTTTTTTTTTTAAATGTGAATGGGATGAACTAAGGCAAGTGACCAGAAAGAAGCTCTGCAAAGACACAAGATAAAGAGAGAGTAAACTTCAGGGACACAAACTTTAGTGTGCAAGGTTTAGCTAGAACAGAGAACACAATTAGTAAATAATTATTTTAAGCTCTGATTTAGAATACATACTAAATATAATTTTTTGCTGTAAGTACTTTCTTGGAAAGAATGATTTTAAATAAACTCAGCTGTTGATATAAAAATCTTGGACACACTATAAAAGGACATTTCAGGAGACAAATTGTTGGATGATGTTTATATAACAGAATAATTTCCCACCATCTTGCCATTTATCATATAATGAAGAGGCCATCAATATGTCTGATTACTATGGCATAGGGAAAGACATGTCATGAGATTTACTAAATGAATTATAGAAGTAGCACAGATAGTAAACTACGTAGAAAGGCTGTCTCTAGAGTAACCATTTTCAGCAGATTTTCACTCTTCAGTCAGGTGTCCTTTAATGTGATTTTCTTTATTTTTTGTTTATTTATGTTTTTAAGAAGGCATGAAAACTTTATATGGTCTTCTGGGATGTACTTACATACCCTGTGTTAGTCTTAATATTGAGCTTCTTTAGTATGGATATGCCTGAGTTGTCACTAAACCACTAGTTTCCTTGCTTTGTTATTTTCTTTTGTTTTATTTTTATACTTCTGTTGCTGATTTTTGTTTTGATCTGTGTAACTTGAATATATTCTTACTTTTATTTGACATTGCTTCATTTTTCAGTTTAATTGTAAAGTTATTTAAATATGTGTACCATAAAAATAACTGCAGTTAAATAAGGTGAGTGTCAATTGTAATGTAGCTGGGTCCACTGATATTCTGAGAGATGGCTGTGTTAATCTGAACATTTTTTAAAATTTATATTTGAGAAAGTTTTACACAAGCATTGTATTCTGGTGTATCTCATCAGAGGGTGCAGCTTTATATATAGAGGGTGCAGCTATATATATATATATATATATATATATATATATATATATATACACACACTACCTGAGTGTTGCTATTACTTTATTTTTTCACTAGTACTTCTGTTTCTTTTGCTACTGGAATTGTGGAACAGGTACAGCTTGATCTTTCATTGTACAGTGAATGGAACTTCATTTGTGTCCTCCTTGCTATAGAAAAGGGTTTCCGAAACTTTATATAGCTGGGAATCTTTTTTTTTCGGAAGCTTTTTTGCTGCCCAAAAATATAAACACATATAAAAATGAAAAATGAATAAATGTTCACTGTTTACTATTTATTCACTATAATAATAGTACATAGTGATAATTTGTATATTTTCTAAGGACCGGTATTTTTTTCCAAGGACCAGCACTGGGCTGCAGACCACACTTTGGGAAATGCTGCTATAGAATATCAACAAGTTTAGTGTGAATAGTTCTCTATTTTATAAACATTCACATGTCTTTTCATTTTAATGTCCAATTTTTGCTTTTGCATTTTTCTTGTCATGAGATATAAATTGATTCTAAAAATAATAAAAAATGTAAAAAGATCTTTTAAAAATAATGTATTGCAACATTATTTTATAATTGAGATGTTACATTTGAAACAAAATATAATCTGCAGTATATGAACCTCTGAATAACCTAGAATATTATGTGTGGCAGAATGAAATAGAACTGCATTGAATCATGGAGCCTGTGTTGAGTTGAAAATTTAGCACTGTGGTTGCCCTAGTTTAGACTTGACCAGGGCACTCTGTTTTGCTGCCTTCCACAAAACTGATGTGCTTTCAACTTCTTATGGCTGGACCATTACGGAGAGATGTCAAGAACAGTTTGTGCAGGCATAGTCTTTCAGTGACACTTGAATGCTTATCTTTCTCAATGGAACAATAGACTTTCCTCATAGGGGTCCACTGAGGGGAAGGAAGCAAGCATAATCAATTGATATGAAACGTCAAAGTCTGGAGTGGGAGTTTGAGCACATGGATGAAATACTGGGATCCTATTTAAGAGCGTAGTTCCACTTTATGTGTGGAAGATTATTATTATTATTATTGCCGTTGTTATTATTGTTGTTGTTATTATTATTATTACATACGCTTTTGGGGGAGAGAGGACAAGAGGCAATCTGCAATACCTGCAGAAATGTGGACTCAAAAGGAGGAGTGAGCTCAGTCTTAAAGGGCACATTTTAGGATTTTTTTTTTCCAAAGTGCATAGGTCTCAGATGCTTTGAGTAAAGCCAATGCAATTAAGAAATTCCCTTGCTGACGGTGACTGTGTCTACACTTACTTGAATATCGACGGCTGCTACTCAATTTTAGGTACATCAATTGTGTACCAAAAATTGATTTTGCAGCCGTTGATATTTGTCCCTGTCCCAATTGCAGAATGCTGATGAGAGCCTTCCTCCCATTGGCATTCCTTATTCCTTGCGGCTTGCAAGGAGTTCTGGGGTTGACATTGACCCCGGAACGCAGCATTTTGTGAACACCTGGAATATCCAACCTAAGCGTTTAATCTTCCGTTGCAAGTGTAGACCCAGCCCATTTTTCCTTCACTCCTGCCGTAATTTTTCTGAAGGTTTAAACTAGAAAGCATTGAGTGTTCATAACCAAGAAGAAGCTCTGATGGACTGTGTATAAGTGATTCTGTAAGCAGGGTAGGGGCAATAAGAGGAAAGCTGGGGAGTCACAGGGCTGTGTATAGCTCCACGGTGTCTGTTATGGGATATAAAATGCAGAGCACACTAAAGTGTTGGCCTGAAACTGCCCCATGGAGACCCTGTTACAGCAAACTAAAAGATAACTAGAGCTGTCTCATCAGGTGGATACCAGGTGACTGAGTGTAACAAGGGTTTGCAGTCAGTGGGGCTTTCACAGTTAAGACATGCATGTGTTGGTTGCAGGGGGACTCAGTCTGTAATATTTGGTAATCTGTTCGATATGGGAAATTGGTAAATTTTAAAAGTGGTAAGTGGAGAAGTAAAACTGTCAGGTTTTCTGGCTATTCAGCAGGTACATGGGGGAGGCTGACAGCTGGCAATGTTAGTTGCCAGTCAGAAGGGCGGGAGTGTTTTAGAATGGAGTGAGACTAAAGAAAAGAGTATTGTCTTATGTTTAGTGATGGAAGAAAGGCTTGAGGTGAGCAACAGAGCTGAGCTGCAAGTAAGAGCGGAAAATTATTGATCTAGTAAATGTTAGCTACAGACATAATAATTTGACAGATGAGGGTGAGACTAGACAGAAGTGCACTGTTGAGTATGCCTGTGGCTGCTCCTCAGTTTGAATGTGTGTTCTGTCTGTTAATGCTCTCTTGTAATTGTTACCAATTTCTGTAAGTTTTTGAACGATCTGCTGCTGTATGAGGCTCACAACAATATGCAAAGTTCAGTTTTTCTGGGAGCTCTGCTTCACCCTCCAGCAAATACTGTAGCCTACTTTAGGGTGCACTGAACTTGAAACTTTAATGATAGTTCTAGAATGTCTACAGACTGCTGTTAACCGTCTGGTAACTGAAAGTGTGTACAAGGTCACTTCAGGCAGAGTTGGGAATAGAGCCAAGTTTCTTCCACTATGCCTTTCAGAAAGATTATGACAGATGCTTCTTAATCCACACTAACAAAGTGTGGCTATTTTTCACCCTCTAACCACTAGACTACATGTAGTATGACGGCTAATATTCTATGTTAAGAAACCAGTTTTTTCGTCTCAAGCTGTTGAAGCTCAAGCCTTTACTTTGTAGGATTACTCATGCCCCAAAAGGGGTGGTGTTACATTTAGCTATTCAATATATAATCACTATGTGACCATCTGCGCCTGGTGTCAGGAAGGCAAACCAATAAACCTTATACAGCTCACAAATTCCTGTTTAACCATCTGGAGAGGTGTGTTGTCTCCCCATGTGGACTGAATTACACAGATGATAATAGCATGGTTTTTCTTCTGCCATTTGCTCATATGGCTGAAGTGAAGGGTGTCTGTGCTATCAGTCTGACAGCTTTGGGATTAAATGCTATTGGTGATTCTTGTGGTTGTTGAAAACTGTATTTGTATATATGTTAAGCTTTAGTGCATGTATCCTCGTGTATTTGTTGGGATGGTTTTATATAGTATAATACTCTGTTTCCTAGAACTGAATTGAAATGGATTTTTATTATTGGTGAATGTGAGCTTTCCCTTATAATAATAGAGTATGACAAACATAGGATATGGTTGCAAATGGAAGCCATGTTGCTGAGACTTTTGCATTTGTGTCCACAGAGTGGAAGACTGCCAGTCAAGGTTTTAAAGAGCTCAGAACTGTATTTGATGATCTTGTCTTTCTGGAAAGCAAGCTTCTTTCTTAGAAGATATAACATAAGCACTTATTGGAGACTGGATGCCTCAGGACATTTCTAATGAGCTATACAGTCAGTTTCAGTTCTAGGTCACCAGTTTGAATCCTGTACCAATCATCAGACATTAGGGAGTTCTTGCCATCTAATGAATTTGACAGTTTTTTCTAAAGATTAATTTGAGTCCCAGTCCAGTGTCATAGACATGCCTCTCTAAGCTCTTCTGGGCAGGGAGTGTCTCTTTTGTGCTTATCACAAGGTAACCCCAATCTGCGTTGGGTCTTTTAGTAAGACCTCTTGTGTCAGGGACCAAAATCAACTTCTTATAGTTTGAATATAATAGTTTTCTCTAGGAATGTAAAATCCCATTTAATTAGTTGCCTGGTTAAATGTTAGGTTTAACTGGTTAACCAATTAAATAGTGAGGGGGGCAGTTGGAGTGCTTCTACCTGCGGTGCACTAGGACTGCAACTGCTGCAGTATGGCTGGAGCATCCTTACCCATGGCAATGCCATAGAGTGGGGGTGCATCAGCACTTCCAGAGGAGCCCCCATCTGCAGCAGCCTGGCTTGGGAGCGTGCACACAGGGTGCGTCAGCCAAGTCAGAGCAGCCCCTGTCCCTAGTGCCCTCATAGCATTGTTCCAGTCCATCCAGACCAGCCTCCGTCCATGGCTGGGCGGGGGGGGGGGGTTGGGGACGGGCCGACTCCAGTCCAGCTGCCATGCATGGGGATTTCTCCAGGCTGGCTGAAGTGCACCTGTCTGTGGCACAGTCAGAGCTGTCATGGATGGGGGCTGCTCCCATCAGGCTGGAGCACTCTTGCCTGTGGCACTCCCAGGGCAAGCCACTGAGGATTGGGGATGCTCTGGATGTACTGGCGTGCCCCCCACCTGCAGCCAGCCCTGTCATGGTCTCATTCAGCTTATGTATCATTTCTTGGTTTGCCTACAATAAATGTTCCTGCACTTTTTTCCACCCCAAGTCCTCCTTCCTGCACTTTTCTCGGGAACATTTCTAATGCTCAACTTTTGTCCATTGGCCTGCACAGCCATCTGTAGTGAGCAAATGGTGTTGCAAAGATTATGTTCTGGCAGATGTCATTATCAGCAGACAGTGGCGTCTTTTCAATTCCTGGTTCCATAATTTTGGGTCCATGCAGGGGTGTATTAGGTTCACTGGCCAGGGATGTGGGAAGTCTTCCTGCCCTCCTTGAAGTGTATAATTTGCCTGACAGCCATCACTAAGCTGTTTACCACGTCTTTACAGATGCTGTGATAGCCCTGACATTTTTCAGGCTCCTTGTGTACTGATTTAAATGGCAGCAATAGATTTCACACGTTTCACTTCCAGTTACAGCTTTCCTATGTGGCACATGTCCCCTTTGAAAATACCCCTACCAGCATTTAATATTGTGTCTGTTGTTCATGGGATCTCCCCCATTTTGCTTCTTGCACTTCTTGCACTTATATAATTCTAGTGATGCAACCTGATCAGATGCATGTCTTGTAGGCCTGTAATCCTCAGAAGGGGTGTGGGTGTTGGCCAGCCATCATTACAAACTTCATTAAGTTTAACTTTATTAAGCTTTGTGTGCCATTCTGCCAATGTAGCTGAATTGCTTCCAGCCTGTCTCCCCACATTTCCTGTTTCTTTGCTGTCACCTCAGTAACACCTCCTCCTGGGAATATGTGCTCTCCAATTCCAGCACCACTGATCATGACCTATTCTAGCTGGAGCCATTTGGGTAAGTGGGGTTAACCAGAGATTGCAGAAAGAATAAAGGAGGAGACCAAGCACTGAAACAATGTCTTGTATTTCTAGTGTATTTATGGGTGCATCTACACTAGCCAGCTACTTCGAAATAGCCAGCACAACATCGAAATAGCACACATCACATCTGCACGCGCCATGTGCTATTTCGACGTTGAAATCGATGTTAGGCAGTGAGATGATGGGAATAGCGCCCTGCTTTGACGTTCAACAGCTGCGTCTACACGTGCACGCTACTTCGAAGTAGCGGCACCAACTTCGAAATAGCGCCCGTTGCGTCTACACGCGTCGGGCGCTATTTCGAAGTTAACTTCGACGTTAGGCGGCGAGACGTCGAAGTCGCTAACCTCATGAGGAGATAGGAATAGCGCCCTACTTCGACGTTCAACGTCGAAGTAGGGACCGTGTAGACGATCCGCGTCCCGCAACGTCGAAATTGCTGGGTCCTCCATGGCGGCCATCAGCTGGGGGGTTGAGAGATGCTCTCCCTCCAGCCCCTGCGGGGCTCTATGGTCACCGTGGGCAGCAGCCCTTAGCCCAGGGCTTCTGGCTGCTTCTGCGGCAGCTGGGGATCTATGCTGCAGGCACAGGGTCTGCAACCAGTTGTCAGCTCTGTGTATCTTGTGTTGTTTAGTGCAACTGTGTCTGGGAGGGGCCCTTTAAGGGAGCGGCTTGCTGTTGAGTCCGCCCTGTGACCCTGTCTGCAGCTGTGCCTGGCATCCCTATTTCGATGTGTGCTACTTTGACGTGTAGACGTTCCCTTGCTGCGCCTATTTCGATGTTGGGCTGAGCAACGTCGAAGTTGAACATCGACGTTGCCGGCCCTGGAGGACGTGTAGACGTTATTCATCGAAATAGACTATTTCGATGTCGCAACATCGAAATAAGCTATTTCGATGTTGGCTGCACGTGTAGACGTAGCCAACATCTAAGTAGGGCGTGTGTAGATGATCCGCGTCCTGCTACATTGAAATAGCAGGGTCCTCCATGGCGGCCGTCAGCTGAGGGGTTGAGAGGGGTCCAGCCCTTGCAGGGCTCTATGGTTGCTACATGCAGCAGCCCTCAGCCCGGGGCTTCTGGCTGCTGCTGCTGCTGCTGCTGCTGCTGCTGCTGCAGCTGGGGGTCCATGCTGCTTGCACAGGGTCTGCAACCGGTTGTTGGCTCTGTGGATCTTGTGCTGTGCAGGACAAGTGTGTCTGTGTGGGGCCCTTTAAGGGAGTGGTTTGGGGCTTTGCTGGCCCCTTATTTCGACAGGGAGCGCTTGTGTGTGTGGACACTCCACATTTCCTTCCGGGGTGGCTCCTTTCGATGTTCCCCATCGCTACTTTGACGTGGAATGTCGACGGCACCAGCCCTGGAGGACATGTAGAGGTTACGCCTCGAAGTAGCCTATTTCGATGTCCTTACTTTGAAATAGGCTATTTTGACGTAATGTCCTAGTGTAGACGTAGCCAATGTGTTGTTACTGGGTGGAATACAGTGTACATGGTGCATAGCCAGCACAGAGAACAAAGTCCCCATGCTTAAGGGCCTGTACAGTTGATTGGGAGGCTGAAATGATCACAGTAAAGAGAGGTGATAAACAATGTCTCTATTTTGCTGTTTTCCCATTGACTACTCCTTATATTCACAAACTCTGTCATATGGAACTCAGTTACATTGGCTACGTCTACATGTGAAGCCTACATCGAAGTAGCCTATTTCGATGTGGCGACATCGAAATAGGCTATTTCGATGAATAACGTCTACACGTCCTCCAGGGCTGGCAACGTTGATGTTCAACATCGACGTTGTGCAGCACCACATCGAAATAGGCGCTGCGAGGGAACGTCTACACGCCACAGTAGCACACATCGAAATAAGGGTGCCAGGCACAGCTGCAGACAGGGTCACAGGGCGGACTCAACAGCCAGCCGCTCCCTTAAAGGGCCCCTCCCAGACACACTTGCACTAAACAGCACAAGATACACAGAGCCGACAACGAGTTGCAGACCCTGTGCATGCAGCATGAATCCCCCGCTGCAGCAGCAGCAGCCAGAAGCCCTGGGCTAAGGGCTGCTGCCCACGGTGACCATAGAGCCCTGCAGGGGCTGGAGAGACAGCGTCTCTCAACCCCCCAGCTGATGGCTGCCATGGAGGACCCCACAATTTCGACGTTGCGGGACACAGATCGTCTACACGGTCCCTACTTCGACATTGAACGTCGAAGTAGGGCGCTATTCCGATCCCCTCATGAGGTTAGCGACTTCGACGTCTCGCCGCCTAACGTCGAAGTTAACTTCGAAATAGCGCCTGAAGCGTGTAGCCGTGACGGGCGCTATTTCGAAGTTAGTGCCGCTACTTCGAAGTAGCGTGCACATGTACACACAGCTATTATGGTCTGAATTTTCAATCCTTTAAATTGGTTAATGGCGGATGATGTTTCTCTAAATAGCTTGAAAGGGATTGATATAAGGCCACTACTGTGGAAGCAGTAGCAGCTGGAGGCCTGGCCGCTTTAGATTGCTGCTGGAGATGTCAATCCCCCTGTGTAAGGCTACCTCTTCTCAGGAGATATTATAGCAAACAGGAGCAATTATATGTTTGTCCACTTGCTTTTAACAGGGTCCTTAACAAAAGATAGATTGCTAGATTTTCCAAAATGCTTAGCTATTTGGTGTGAGTGCATTCAAAACAGACTGACTCTTAGATATAGCCATGCATTTTCTGTGCATGCATTTACATTTCTGCATAACCACATAAGAGCACTCACTTTTGAAAATATTTTATTTATATTTATTTTGTTAGCATTTGTTTTTTAGATAGTGTGCTTTCATAACACATTCTCTTGAACAGTTTTAATCAGTAAATAATGATTGCACAGCTCTAATACATGCCTTTCATGGGAGAGAGGGAATGTATTTAGGATTTTTTCAGATTTTGTAAGGTTGATTAATCTCAAAAGTGTTATAGCAGGTTAGGCTGGCTTGGGTTTCAGTCTGAAACTTTCTAATTTTTGTTAGTATATTGTTAGGTTTTCTTAGATAATCTTTTGTAATATTTTGAAATGCAATGGCAGTTCAGTAAATTATACACTGAATAAATTTTGCTCTCAGATGCCCATTTTTAACTGTCATTTGATTAGGCAAGTGGGTGTGCTCTCTGTATTTAAGTGTATAATTTGACCAGAAGTATTAATTAAAAATCAGAGGATGTGATCCTGACATTGCACCCTATATGGGTCCAAGTCTACACCTGCATTGTTCCAGTTGCAGGATGGCAGCCTTAATACTTAATTAATTGTTAGCTAGTAATTCTGGTAGCAGTATATGTCAAATTATTCTAGCATAAGTAGATCCACTAATAGTATATGTTAGTAAATACATCTGTCAATGAATATGTCTATTGATATAGCAATGTATAACTTCATTCCCAGACCAAAAAAAAAAAAAAACCACCTCATTAGGATAGCTACTCTCAGATTTAACACTATGGCTACGTCTACATGTGAAGCCATGAATAACGTCTACACGTCCTCCAGGGCTGGCAACGTCGATGTTCAACATCGACGTTGCGCAGCACCACATCGAAATAGGCGCTGCAAGGGAACGTCTACACGCCACAGTAGCACACATCGAAATAAGGGTGCCAGGCACAGCTGCAGACAGGGTCACAGGGCGGACTCAACAGCCAGCTGCTCCCTTAAAGGGCCCCTCCCAGACACACTTGCACTAAACAGCACAAGATACACAGAGCCGACAACGAGTTGCAGACCCTGTGCATGCAGCATGAATCCCCCACTGCAGCAGCAGCAGCCAGAAGCCCTGGGCTAAGGGCTGCTGCCCACGGTGACCATAGAGCCCCGCAGGGGCTGGAGAGAGAGCGTCTCTCAACCCCTCAGCTGATGGCCGCCATGGAGGACCCGGCAATTTCGACGTTGCGGGACGCGGATCGTCTACACGGTCCCTACTTCAACATTGAACGTCGAAGTAGGGCGCTATTCCGATCCCCTCATGAGGTTAGCGACTTCGACGTCTCGCTGCCTAACGTCGAAGTTAACTTCGAAATAGCGCCCGACACGTGTAGCCGCGACGGGCGCTATTTCGAAGTTAGTGCCGCTACTTCGAAGTAGCGTGCACGTGTAGACACAGCTTATGACTCATTTACAGGAATGTTTCAGTTATCATTAAAACTAGCATTAGTAAATCTCAGAAATTTAGAGTATATATGTGAATTTCATTTAAGTTAAAAATTAGGTACAGAAATGAACTTGTGTGGTATACAGTCAGTATTAACTCTGCCTTGTTATGGCACCATGTAATTCTCATATGGCTATGCTTGTACCATTTGAGTACATATTCTCCCAGATAAGATAACACTGAGTTTTAAAGACATATTACAATTTTTCTTTTCCCTCTTGACTTAACTTCAGAATTTAGAGTCCTTAGCTCTGAAACTTACTGATACATTTTCTCATCCTTTGCTCCATCTTACAACACTTTTGTCTGAGACTTTCCAATAGGAAATTTAAGTGGCTAAGCCTTCAGGGAAGATGATAGCCTGAATTCTGTCAGGAGATGGAAAGGAACAATGTGAGGAGTGGCAGCCATTCTTGTTAAGAACAGCCTCTGGCTTTAGTGCCTTTGAAACCTATAGAAGATGGAAGCCATTTTCAGCATAAGGCAACTCTTTATGGAATTCGTAAAAGATTATTATTACATCTTCGACGGAAAAAGTTTCAGTTAAAAAGAACAGCAGCAAAAGTTACCATTAATCTTTTTTTAAAACTGTCATATTTAGCTTATGTACAGAATATCAGTGAGTTGGAAACTCTGTGGAAGATTTGAAGAGACTGTTATTCCATTATTAAGTTCAGTATAAGGACAAATACAGTTTGGTGGAGAGTGCTAAGTTTCTTAAAGGACACATTTTAAATTATTCACTCATATAATATACAACTTTACTTGTAAATGATCAGATAATTCATTCTGTACTGAGAGTAAGGGAGGATAGGCATTATTGTTCATGCATAAGAGGCTAAATCCCTTTTTGAAACGCAAAACTCAGCTTACCACAATGGATGCCTCCCTAATTAATTTTTCAGTAAGAAGTATAATAGTTCTGTATGTAGAGAGATTTCTCTCAGTGCCCTTCTTTTTTATTAGGAATTTCAAATACTTCATAAAAATGCCCATTGTGGTTTGTGGTGAGAAACTATTTGCAGGACATCAGTTTTTCAGTGTTCGTGAGTGAAATATGACACATTGGCTATGGCTACACTAACCTCAGAACTTTGAAAGGGGCATGATAATGAACCTAATCAAAAGATGCTAATGAGGCACTTCAATCAATATGCAGCACCTCATTAGCATAATGGCAGCTGCAGCACATTGAAAGTGTCGCTTTCGATCACACGTGGCTCGTCTACATGGGGTCCTTTTCAAAAGGACCCCCCATGCTTTGAAATCTCCTTATTCCTATTTGGTTATGTGGGGATTTCGAAGTGTGCAGGGTCCTTACAGAAAGTACTCTGTGTAGACGAGCCACACACGATTGAAAGCAGCACTTTCAAAGTGCTGCAGCTGCCATTATGCTAATGAGGCACTGCATATTCATGAGAACATCTCATTAGCATCTTTTGATTAGGTTCATTATCATGCCCCTTTCAAAGTTCTGAGGCTAGTGTAGACATAACCATTGTAAGTCACAGTGAGGAATTTATTCTTATACAAATGGATTTTAAAAGGAATTATGCCTTTTTCAAGAGGGAAATGTGCCCTTAAGTTTGAGAGGATCTGTATATTTTAGCGAAGTGAACCTTTTATACATTTCAATAATGAGAATATTTTCTGTAGTGGCATTTAGTGTGTAAGTGTTAAGTCTTTCCCATTGCATCTCTTAAAAACACATTTTGAAATACAAAATTGAATTTAAAGCATTCCATAATGCGAGTCTCTTAACATCCAAGTACTAATAAGTAATAAGAAATTCCTGTGATAAGCTGTTTGACTTGTGCAAAGAAAGAAAATGTTTATTTCTGAACCTAATTAGATAGTACCAAATAAATTAGGAAACCGCTTCATGGGTAAGTGGTTATTATGGTAGTTATGGAGAGGTTAATATTTTTAATTGTATCTAAGAATGGACGTATAAATCTCTAGACATGCTTTCAAGTAACTTTATCTACTTGATTTCTACTGTACCTTTAGATTATTCTTTGAGTGCTTGTTCGCATCATTCGAAAAGGGTGGGGGGTGCCATAGGCACAATTGTCAGAAAGATTTCGCGAACAGCATCCTTTTAGAGCCCCTTAGAGTGGAGCCAGGATGGTTGTGTATATATGCCACTGCTATCCCATTGCCTGCTCAGTTCCTTCGTACCACCAGTGATGGTCAGTGGGCATACAAGTTCAACCTCCCTGGTCTGGCATCCTTGGGACCTGAGTGGTCCTGGATGAGGGATTTTGCTGTACCGGGCTGGGTAATTCTGCCTCCCCTGCTGGCTCAGCCTCTGCTCCTGGGCTCCCTGCCTGTGGCTTCCCAACCGACCCCCTGTTCCCCTCCCACAGGCTCTCCAGCTGCTAGCTCACAGCCCCTGCCACCCTTCCTCAGCCACTGTTTCTTGGGGCCATGTCTTTCCATGAAGTCTGGCCGTGGGTTACCAGGGCTGCATCTTCCCACCTGGACCCAGAGATGAGCCGCTGTGAGCCATGTCTGTCTGGACTGGGCTGCCAGCTCACCAACCCAGGCCCTGCTCCTTGGCTGATGCTGAGTCTCCTCCACACTCCCCCCACCCATTGCTGCCAGAACAGCTATGGCTGTCCTGTCCTTGGCTCCTGCCGCTGGTTTAGCTGGCTCCTCTTCCTCCCAGCCCGGGGGCACTCTTGTCCTGCAAGATGCATGGTCCTACCTGGATGATGGATGTTGCCAGATGAGAGAATGCCCAATTTGTGAGTTTAAACTTTTATCTGCTCTTGTTATGCAAGCATGTGCCCAGTCTTAGTTAGCATTGTTACCCATTCTGCTCTCTTCAGTGTGTTTCTTCATTACTCTCTTGCGCATGGTGGGGTCCCCTCCCCCACATTTCCTGCCCTTCACCACAGGGCCAGGGATTTAAATCCTGCATAAGCTGTGGGAAGTCCATGACCAGAGGGGAGCACATGATTCCTGTTTGAAATGCTTGGGAGAAAGACATCAGATGAGTGTTCTGGAATGGAAACTCCACAAAAGGGACTATTGCCTTAAGCTTTCCCTCAGCCTGCCTGCCACAGCAGTGGGGGCAGAGGGAGAGGGTTTCCTTTCCACCATGTCACCAACACCACTGTCCTGATATGGGTCCAAGCTTTCTTGCTGTCTCTCCTCTTCCATTATAAACTACCTGCTTCTCCCTCTTGTGAAGGGGGTAAGAAGGATTTGTTGTTGCCCTTTTCTTGCTCTCTTCCTCCTGTTCCCATGTTATTAAAGCTGCTTTTAATGTGACCATAATATAGGCAAGAAGGGAGAGCAAGTTATCCATCCAAACAGCTAAACAAATGTCTACAATCAAGGAGCCTGGGGAAGGGTAGGTGATATGCTAATATTGTCCTGTCCCATTAAGGACTGAAGCTGCTGTATTCTGGACAAGGTGGAGCATCTGCATTCACTTCAGCTTTCTGCCTCAGATCCAGCAAATTACAGTTATAGACTCTAGGGTGTAACAGATGTGCTACAGGAATACCCTTATCAGATGGGAAAGGACAATCTCTTTCCCAGGGAATGTGACATTTTGGGGCTCTTGAGAAGGAGATTTTACTTCTACAGTGTTTTCACGTACACATGATTAACTGTGTTTTGTGATAACAGAAAAGAACCATCTGGTATTTTCTCATACATTGTACCTCTCAGTACATCTATGAAGAAAGCTTAAGGTTAACTTGATTTCTCACAGGAATTGAAAATCAATTTTGCCATCCGTTAGTCATAATCCTATAAACTACATAGAGAAACTGCTCTACTCTCAAATTGTTTGAATTTGTTATGGGAATTAAATTCTGGTTTTCTGAAACTGAAAGGTTTTATATGATGACAAGACCTTTTTGTCAGTATTTACTTTAATAATGAGTAATCCTGAAATGCATTATTCCCAGGAATGGAAAGAGATTTTTTTTTAACTTAATGGGCCTGAGCCCATCACGGCACTTAAGAACATGCTTCACTTCAAGCATCTGAGTTGTCCTGTTGGCTACTTGTAAACATAAAAATAAGCAAGTGCTGAACTTTGATATGCTGAAAGGGAAGTCAGTGATGTCAATGGCTAGTTCACTTGAGGCTGTGATGATATCATGAATACATGGATAAATATAATTTTCTACACACAAAAATGCAGTCATTTACAGCACAGTGCTTCTTGTAACAATATCTGTTCAATAATATTTTTAAAGTATCAGTAATATAAGTTAAGGTAGTATATAATGACATTTTGAGACAATTGAAATGCACAGTGATTGGGCATGGTGGACAAAGATTAGCATACCCTGATCTCCAGCAACTTTTGGACTGACCTGACCAGAAATGGGTTTTCCTTTTAGATTGTATTTCTTTTCTTTGTGCTTTAAAAACAAACTATTTTAAAACAAAGGTATTAAACCACTTAATTTTCATTAATGTTTATTGGTCTCCTTTGGAAAAAAAATCTAAGTCTTAGTGTCATCATTGGATATTTTCTTTTCAAACATTGACATAGTACCATACACTGTGAGGTTCAAGAATTGTAACTATATGCAATTCAGTGAATTCAGGAGATCAGTCTTGTCCTATAATTTTGTTTGATCTGTGAGTTTAAATTAAGCAAATGTTACATTTTAATGCATCTTGCACAATTATTTAAAATGCATCAACTTTCATAGCCGTGTTAAAGGAGAATAAATTATCCAACCAAACAGCTAAACCAATGCCTACAGACTATTGTTCCAATATTTGTAAGTGTAGTGTTAATTAGATATCCTATGAAAATAAGTTCCTTAGATCTTCATTTCAGTTAATGGTTAAGGATATTTAGGTTGAACTTCGCTGGTCCAGCACTCTCAGGATTGGACCATGCTGAAGGAGAGAAATTGTTGGACCATGGGAGGTCAATATTGTCTAGTAGCATTACCAATGCTTCCACTGCTTACTGGGCTGGTAGAAGACATTTATGGGTAAATTACAGATAAATAACAGCAGAGAACACTGAGAGCCAGGACTGGTGGCAAGAAACAAACTTTATGAGACCACCGTAAACTTGGCTACACCCATGATAAGTTGTCGTCTGGTTAACTAATATTATGCTCGGCCACAAATGTTGCTGGATGAGAGAGTGCTCGACTAGAGAAGTTCAACCTCTGTCATCATTCCTCAAACATTCAATAATTTTACAGGCTATCAATGCTATTTATTTTACTTAGATTGTACTTGCTTTCTTAGTGTTATCTTCAGTGTGTCTTACTCTTACTGTTTTCTGGAAACATCACTGCAGTTAATTGTGAGATTACTGTCAATTGTAATGGTTACTATGTCACCTTTGTCTCTTTTTTGCCCTCATGTAGTTTAGGTTATTTTGGTCTTATGAACTGATGTGAGTTTGCTGTGGGATGGTTTAGTAATTAAGACATGGTTTGATTTCTTGTTCTGCCACATGATTCCCAGCAGCATACCCTATTACCCAGTATGATGGTGTTAACCTGTAGTTAAAGGAACAGTACCAATTTTAAAATGTGATTTGTTTAATACCAACATCATTAAAACGGAAAGACATAGTTAACAAGAAGACATATTTCTCTCTCCTTTGGTTTACATTTTTGACAGTATGTTGTATGTAGTAAGCCTCCATTGTTCCCCGTGCATATATAGGCTACGTCTATACTATGAGAGAAATTCAAGTTCATTAATACTGATTTTGTAACACTGGATTTTATAAATTCAAATTTGATTAGCCTCACCTCTCCACATGTTCCTCATGAAGTCAACTTATTGCTGCCACACTCAATTGGTAAATATCAACTGTTGCAGCAGTGCATTGTGGGAATCCATCCCTCACAGTTCCCTCATCCCCATAGTATTCTGGGTATATTCTCTGATATTTGACATCATCTTCCCACATTGTGTTGCACTCATTCCCCTCCCATGGTAAGCAAACATCTATTTTCCAGGTGGAAGGAAGAAAAAGTGGGGCATCAACAAAGATGGCAAAGTTAACAGAAATCTTTCTTCTGCAACTGAGAGTTATCAAGGATTTCATAAAAATCAGAAAGTGTGTGTCTTCTCATCTGGCCATCCACTGACTGTCGTCCCTCCCTTGATTGCATCTGATCCCTGAGAATAATACAGGGACAATGAAAAGCATGAAGAAAGAGTAGATGAAAAGATTTGCAAAAAAGAGAGCTTCTGAGGAAAGGGGTTTTGGGTTCCCAGTCCACTATACAGCTTTTGTGCACAGTCTGTGTTCTCAACTGGCCCTCCACCCACTGTCCCCTGCATGAAGGGATGCAAAGTTAGAAGAAAGAGGATAGAAAAGGCTAGGGAAAACAAAACAAAACAAAACAGAAAACTATTGTCTTTCCTCTTCAGTACACAGAAATTGCCAACACGGGGAAAATCTTAGCTGACAGGGGAAACTTTCCCCTGGTGGCAGCTAGCCTTCCAGGTCCTTGTTGGGGCATATGCCATGGGGGAGTGTTTCAGTGGGGGGCCAGTTGAAGTAGTTCCCCCATGTGGCAGCAAGCCTCCAAAAATCTTGGTCGCTAGTGGAGACTTCCCCCTTGAGGCTGCATGCCATTTTAGTCTCTAGTAGTGACAGGTATACCTGGTTTTTTATTTAATCCTCCTTGTGTCATTTTTTAATTTTTTTCTAGAGCTTTTTTCTTTAAGAATTTGCAAATTAAATCTGTTTAAGTCTAGCAAAGGTTTTCTTAATTTCTCAGTGTGGACAGGAAAACTGCTTCTGATTGTTCCTTTTGTGATCCAGTAGAGAAAACATTAAATTTATAATCAGGCCAATAAACTGGCAAAACTTGAATTTGACCTAGCCATGTGCCACCAGGCAGGGACATAGTGGAGATCAAGACCAATTTTACTTACTGCTATGCTATGCAACCGCCTCAGACTGAATCTTCAAGTGTGAGGAGAAGAGCAGACTGAAGGGCTACTACTTCCGTGCAAACAAGTACGCTGCAGGGGGACAGAATCTTTACTTCCCTGGTGCCTGGAAGTTAGCTGTTGCAGAGAATTAGTAATCAGTACCTGTAAAGAAGTAGTAATGCATGAATTTCGTCTGGTCCCCAGGAGTAAGGAGACAGCAGAAAAGGAATTTTCATTCTCTTTGACTATCTCATATCTGTAGATGTGTCTTTTCATAGTGTTTTAGTGTCATATATAATCCAGCAGTTTATCAGTTTATCAGTTACAGGTAGAACCATTCTGATGTCTTTAGCTGGACAAGCCATATGTGTGTATGGCAGTCTGAAAGCCTGTGGGCAACCTTGTTTCATTCGAAAAAGAAGACACAGCGAACTGGGGTTCAAGCTGTATCATGTACATGAGTACTAAACAGATGCGATATTGAGGCTTCTAAAAAACGTCTGACAGAGGTGCTTTACATTTTCTTATTTTCAGTTTCAGATTTTTAGAGCCTATAAAAAACAACCACATTCAAAGTCTCGAGGAATCCAATCTTTTTTTTATTTTTTTTTTGTTAATGCCTACACAGTGCACAACACAGTGTCAGTTGTACTTTGTTTTCCTTATTTGGACTATCTTGCAATAAAGCCTTGATCCAGCAGTTCACTGTGTGAGAGCACTGCTGCACCCACATAAGTCCCCTCTGAGTTCAGTGGCGTGTTGTGTGGGCACAAAATATTTGAGTCTTCATGCTGTTTCAGCCTTAGGCCTTTTACAGAGATTGCCAATAGGGATACCAAATAACACCAAATATAATGTTTTTGTGATAAGGACAGCTGTCTCTTAGGAACTGACTCACTTCACAAAGATATAGGTTTCAGATGGTAATGATTTTTAGTCTCTAACAGTCTCAGGTGGGTTGACTCTTGTTTCTTTTACCATCCCTTGAACGCCGACTCTCAGATCAGGTTTTTAATGAAGGTTTCCTGTGACTCAAGTTTACATTGTTGAGGGGAATGAGGCACAGGATGAACCCCTCTTGTTGGCACTCTCTCATCCAGTGACATCTGTAATACAGCATGATTTTCGTTAGCTAGATGAGCATGTAATGCTGCTAGACAAATTCACCATAGTCCATCAAATTCTCTTGTTCAGTACAGGCTGGATCCCAAGGATACCGGACCACAGAGGTTTGACCAAATTTCCAAATTGAGTGGCAATTCTTAAAACAAACAAACAAACAAAGCCACCAAAAAACAAAACAAAATCAAACAATAAAAACCCACCAAGCAGTTCTATAGTGCCTTAAAGACTAACAAATTTATTAGGCAATGAGCTTTCACAGGTCAGGTCAATTTAAGCATTGAAATCACATTAGCTACGTCTACACGGGGATGCTACGTCGAAATAGCTCATTTCGATATAGCGAAATCGAAATAAGCTATTTCGATGAATAGCGTCTACACGTCCTCCAGGGCCGGTGCCGTCGACGTTCAACGTCGACGTTGGGCAGCACTACATCAAAGTAGGCGCTGCAGGGGAGCGTCTACACACCAAAGCGGCCCACATTGAAATAAGGGTGCCAGGAACAGCTGCAGACAGGGTCACAGGGTGGACTAGCACTTCCGGGGAGACAGCAAGCCGCTCCCTTAAAGGGCCCCTCCCAGACACACTTGCACTAAACAGCACAAGATCCACAGAGCCGACAACTGGTTGCAGACTCTGTGCATGCAACATGGATCCACAGCTGCAGCAGCAGCAGCCAGAAGCCCTGGGCTAAGGGCTGCTGCACACGGTGACCATAGAGCCCCGCAGGGGCTGGAGAGAGAGCGTCTCTCAACCCCTCAGCTGATGGCCGCCATGGCGGACCCCACTATTTTGATGTTGCGGGACGCGGATCGTTTACACGTGTCCTATTTCGACGTTGAACGTTGAAGTAGGGCGCTATTCCCATCTCCTGTTGGGGATAGCGACTTCGACGTCTTGCCGCCTTACGTCGATTTCAACTTCGAAATAGAGCTCACCACGTGTAGATGTGGTGGGCGCTATTTCGAAGTTGGCACAGCTACTTCGAAGTAGCCAGCTCGTGTAGACGCGGCTATTAAGTTTGCATGGATCTTACTCTTCTACCCTTTAATTTTCTTGATTATGTCAATTGTAATACCATATGCAGGCATCTGTATTTTAGTGCATCTGTACAATGTTCTAGAGAAGCAGCCTTTAAGTGCCACTGTAATTGAAATAAATAATAAGACACAATCTGAGAAGCCAATGTTTTTGCCATGGAAAACACAGGTTTTACCGTGGATGAAAAAGCATGAAAGTACTACAAAGGGTGATCTGATAGATTAAAGAAATGTATTGTTTTATTGTAATTGACCACGGATGAGAAGGGGATCTTATTTTTTGCTCTCATTATACTGCAATATTTGTTATATTTTATAAAATCATTAATTATAAGGGAGATAGTTTTTTCTTCTTGAAACCATACAACACCATTGTTACTAGGACTTAAGTTGGCATTTACTCGTCAAATGATATTAGATATATTTTATTGAACTGGAGTCAATCTATCTTTTTTTTTCCCCACAAATTTTTCTTGATATGAAACCTTGTAAAAATTCCTTGCAATTATCCTATATCTCAGGACATTATTTTGTCGGAGATGGACTTCAGCATGCAGAAAAATAAATTCTGATCAAATTTCAGAGCCTGAAATGGTTAAGAGACAGAACAGGGAGAGAAACAAGAAGAAACTGGGAACAATTTGTGGAAGCATGTTTACATTTAGAATTTGAGGAAAGATGCTGAAGTTAACTAATGAAGTGCCTGCTTTTTCTCATAGTTTTCATTGTACAGTTAATATAAACATACAAAATAAAATCATCTAAAAATGGAGGAGTGGAAAGGCTCGGGCTGTGGAGTGGGGAGCAAATTTTAAATCTGTTCTGAGGGATTTCCCAGACTCTGGTAGATAATATAACATAATTCAGTTAATCTCTGACAAGGCAGTTTATCTTTGAACTGTACTTAAATGAGCCATGAAGACAGTTGATTGACTAGGCTTTGTATCTATGACTTCTTAGTAATCATGCTGCTGTACCTTCAGCAAGGAGACAAAGATTCAGCAAAAGTTTTTAACCCATTTCAAAAAATAAATGTTCTAATAATTGTAGGCTCCTGTAATTAGCTGATATTTGCTGCTTGTTTTTTTTTTAGTTACCGTTCTAGAGAACATAACAAGCTGAGTAAGTTAAAGATTTTAGCAATTCTGTATAAAACTATTTTTGTTAAAGTTTCCCATCTTCTTGTTTATTTTATTTTCCCATCTTCTTGTTTATTTTACTTCTTCTTAGCCAAGATGTCTTCCATGTGAGTCAAAGAAAAGATTATAAATTGTTCAGGGGCAGGGATTTTCTTCAACGGCAGGGCTTGTTTTCTTATCTTAATTGGGGCCTTTGAGTGCAAACATAAATATTTATTGGAACTGAAAATAAAAGGTTATGTGAGTGAGTTGCAACTGTGTATATCATTTGGGTCAAACCAATATATTAAAATGAGCCAATGTGTCTACCATATCACCACAGGAATGAAGATCAAATGTTCTTTGATAGTTACTCAATCTTTTTGAAGCACAGAGTTTATGGGTTTAAATCTTTAAAGACGTGACTGAAATGCATTTATTTCTTATGCAGCCAAAAGCAGTATAAAGACATATGTCAGTTATATTTTCCTTCCTTTAGGAAAAATCTATATGATTTATTTCTAAGAGACATACCTCTTTAGATGTTCTCAAAGAAGCAGAAATTTTCACCGATACTATTAAAAGAAGAGTGGGTCACTATTTCGATTATCTTGAGCTTTAAAGTAAAATGGAAAGACATGTCCTTCAAAGTATGCAAGAATTTATAGAGCTTTAATCAATGATGTATTAAACATTACAATATTTAAGTGCATGAATGAAGTAAGGAATGAGTCTTTCTTTTGTGTGAATAATTTGTAGATGTCAAAAATAATGGCTACCCTTTCTGAAGTACTTTAAATTTGTTGATATGATTGTGTTTATGGTATTGCTTTTAGAAAAGACAAAAAAGAATCTTCGGGCAAAATAATTCCACCACCCCTGCCCACACACACACAGTTACCGCAGATGGATACAAACAATCCATTGGCTGTTTTTCACTTTCTTAAGAATGCAAAGAATGAGGGAGCAGATGTAATTTTATTTTATTTTGTTCAGGTTTTAATATTGTTTCCATTATATATGGTGAAATCTTTCGCTGTTGAAGTGGGAATTTTGCCATGGCTTCAGTGGAGTCAGAATTTCACCCATTATATTTAAAGTATCGGTCAAAGTTCCTGTTTTCCCATGGACAGTCACATTTTATTTATACTTACCAGTACTTTTAGTAGTTTTACTAATTCAGATCTGATAGCCTTTTTGTTTTACATTTTGAACTGGGTGTGAGGCAGGCAGGGAGTGACATAGTAAATTAGAATATGGCACATGGAGTGGTATTTGCCTTTTGCCTGTCATTAATTGTAGGTGTGAAAGAAAAAAAAAGTGGAAGTTGTTTTTTGTCTCATTAATTTTAATAAAATTATATACCCTATAAACTCTGTGTTTACCAAACATATTTTTTCCATTTATCAACAAAAGGGTATTTCACTTTTCCATTCATAGTTTGGCTTACACAAAACATGCTACTCACTGCTGGTGTGTATGCTGTGTGTATTTCTCATAATAACATGTACCTGTGCAGGAGTGATATTTGGAACATATGCTTAGAATGCAATACTCATTCATATTAAGATATAAAATTAAATCAGTTCAATGATATAAGCCATTAGTAGAAATACAGGTTGATCCTATCTAATCCATAACTCTCTTGTCCAACAACATCTGTAATCTGGTATGATTTTAGTTAGCTGGATGACCACTTACCGTGGTTGTGGCAAAGTTTACTCTGGTGCCATAAAGTTTGTTTATAGCTACCAGTCCTGGCTCTCACCGTTTTGTGCTGTTATTTAGCTCTAATATAACCTGAAATGTCTTCTAAGAGCCCAGTAAGCAGTGAAGTGTTGGCAATGCTGCTATACAATGTTAACCCTTTGGCAAATTCTCTCATTTGGCTCCAGTCAGATCCCTAGCATGTTGGACAAGAGATGCTCAACCTATTTATAGCTTTAATATTTGTATATGCCAATTTGCAAAAGATAAACTGAATTCCTTCACATATGATGTAGATAAAAATGATAGCCTCAGATTAATGTTTAGTTTTGCAAAACACTGCTTCTGTGTAAGCATGGACCAATTAAAGTATTAGAGGCTAAAAATCTGTTACAGCTACCCATCTCCATCTCATTACTGCCTCCATCTCATTACTGAACCATGAACACATTTTTATTTTCAATGGCAAAGCCACTCATTTACTAAAAGGTTATTTCACACACATATTCAAGCCATTTAGAGAAAATAGTGAATGTTTGTCAAATATGTTCTTTTTTTTATTAATGTGCAACTGTAGAGTTCAGGTGAATATTGGAGATCACAGTAGTGTATCACAGAAAATTGTATGGTCTGATGTTCAGTTTTAATATTTAGTATCTGACAAACTTTAGAAATCCCTTCTTCCAGACTGAAAGCCGAACATAAAGGTGAATTTCTCTTTGAAGAAGTAAAAATAAAATAACATTGGGATATATCAGAGAAAATTAAACAAATGTTATGTAACTAGAAACCATATTGTCACTGATGTCCTTAAATGACTTCTCTTGAAACTACACCTGCCTGTTATTGGGTTGCTTTTTAAATTTGTTAAAATAAAACCCATCCTTTGGGCTGAACATAAAATTGTCTGAGACAAATTTCCACTACAGAATCCCAATCCACTAATAACTATATTATAATAACAAAGCTCGAATCCAATCCGCTAATAAAAACTGATAACAATAAATAATCTCCCGTAGCCAAAAAAAAATCTGGCCAAATATAATTATTTTCACATCTCAGATATTTCCTGGATTTTCTTGGATCATTCTGTATAGAGCAGACCTAAGTGACTGATTCTTTCTTTCTTAGAGTGAACACATTGCACATTAGTAAAACACTGAGGTGTAATTAGCAAAATTAAAGCCATAAACATGGTCATCATGAAAATCTTTTTGGGGAAAATTGCCATTAACATGTATGTACATAGGGAAGGGTATTCATATCAGGCTTTGGCAGCTTCTCTAAAACAAATATCTGATAGATAAGTTAGGGTGACCATCCGTTCCATATTGGGTGGGACAGTCCCATATTTGGGACGCCACAAAGGCGCTACTACTTATTTTTTAAAAGGGAGTCATTGTCACCTATTTGGGCCCTCCTACTGCTGACCTTTTCCACCAGCAGCTGCACAGGCACAGCTGCTGGTGGGAGTCACTTCCTCGAGCCTCAGGGAGGCATAGGGAGCGTGGGTGGCTGCCGCGACCTTGCTGCTTCCCTGGGACTTGGGGAGTGCCAGCGGCTGCTGCTTCCCCAGGGCTCCTGGTGGCTGCTGTGTTCATGCTGCTTCCCTAGGGCTCAGGGAGCACTGGGAGCTGCTGCTTCCCTGGGGCTCCCAGGGAGGACTGGCAGCTGGGGCTTCCCTGGGGCTCCTCCCTGGAGCTTGGTGGAACCAGGAAGAGCCACCCTTCCCCCTCATATTTCCTTCCCTATCCCGTATTTGGGACAGGAAGATATGGTTGCCCTAAGACAAGCAGTAAGCATGTATATATTTATATAAAAGTGGTATTAAATGGTGGCGTTTAATACATTAGATCAAACATGACATAATTCATACTATATTTTGGTATTTCAAATTAACTTAATTTAGCATAAGTTGTTGTCTGGCCTTGGCTCACAGGATGTTATGACATGACGTAGCTCTCTGAGTCAATGACTCTGAAGGTTTGAGGGCTTTTTTAATGTTTACATGGTTACTTATTCAGGGTAGAAATCATACTGAGAGCGAAAGCAATTTTTAATAATCAGGTTTTTTAACTGATCTTTTCCCATCTCCCAAAGTAGAAGAAAGCGCTCTCTGTTGTAAGAAACATCTGAAACGATTTCAGAAAAAAATCTTGGATGTAACCTGATAAAATATTCTTTGTTTTATACAGTTATTTGTACAATAATAAGAGTAAAATAACATAGCAGAATTATATATCTGCTATGGTGCACAATTTAAATTCTAAATTACTAGATTGCGGGAGCCCATCATAGCAGATGCACACATGTTTAACGGTTGTTGAATCAGTTGCTCTTGTGTGCATATCTGTGTAATTGATTGGGCCCATATAGTCAAGAATGTATTAAAATATGTCCTAATATCTTAGGCTTAATTTCTCAAAAGGACATGAGGCGGAGACAAGTGTTCTTCAGTCCAGTGGCTATTGCACTCACCCAGGATGTGGGAGACCTCAGTTTAATACCTTTCTCTATCCAACAAAGAGAAAACAGTTTAATAGGCATTGCCTACCTCTCAGGTGAGTGCCCTGGCCACTAAACTGTGGAATGTTCTGAAGTGGGTCTCTGTTTCTCTTGTTGTAACTGTTCTACTTTGTATAGATCATTAATATGCATTGGGCTAAAATATGAGTGACTTTGTAGCCCTACCTGAGCTAAAGATTATGGCTACATCTACGCTGGCACAAAACTTCAAAATGGCCATGCAAATAGCCATATCATAGATTACTAATGAGGTGCTGAAATGCATATTCAGCACCTCATTAGCATGCCGCTGGCTGTGGCTCTTCGAAATTGCCGCTTTTCACTGCTGTGTGGCTTGTCCAGATGGGGGTCCTTTTTGAAAGGACCCCAGCAACTTCAAAATCCCCTTCTTATATCTGCTGCTAGGAATAAGGTGATTTTGAAGTTGGCAGCATGCTAATGAGGTGCTGAATATACATTTCAGCGCCTCATTAGTAGTCTTCAGAATGGCTATTTTCATGGCCGTTTTGAAGTTTTGTGCTAGTATAGACACGGCCTATAGGGAAGATATCCACTTCCTCCTCATTCTCCAAGCCATGTTGTTTAGAGTTGAATATGTGGCAGTGCCTTTTTTAGAAGAAATTGCTTAGGTACATAAAGCATCTGACTCCAGAAAGAGCTTTCCCTGTGGTACACCTGAAACATGTAACGCTGCTTCCTTCCTGTTTGAAATTAGGTGCTTAATTCACTGTGATGGGCACATTTGTGACAGGCCCCTCTCACTGGTGTCTAACAGTGGTACTAATTAGTTTATGTGGCTTCATACTTAATTTTGGCTTTTGTGATTCCCATTTGTCCTCTTGCACTGTATAAGGATCCTAGCTGCCACATCTGGGTTTGCAGATTCTACCATGGGTTTCACAACTGTAAGAGTGTGAGAGGAAGGCCAGGCAGGGCAGGGGTTAAACAGGGCCTGTTTGCTGAATCAGCCCCAGCCCGGTTCACCTGCAGCAAGTGTCGGGCCTGGAGGAGTATAAAGGGGAGGGAAGCCAGCCCAGTTTGGGGGTTACCAGCCAAGAGGCAGGAGCTGGATCTGAGGAAGCAGGGCCCGAGCCAGAGCTAACACCTGGTTGGCTGCCGGAGGGTACAGCCTCAGAACCCTCCCCCAGGCACAAAGGGTGGGGGAAGCCCCTCCCAAGGAACCTCTTTCTCACTGGAGGGGGAGCTAGGTTCTCAGGGTCATGCCCTAAACTTATCCAATAGACTCTCGGGTGGGGCTAAAGATCCACATCCCAGGCCCCGGCAAGGGGGCCTACCCTGTCACTGGTGGGAACTGCTCACAACAACATTGTATTTTAAAACCCATGGCAGTGAGTCTTAGAGCCTGAGTTGATCGTTTCGGGCTTGCCCTATAGTGCTAAAACCAAATGAGTACATGTATTGCCACTTGAGCTGGAGTGTGAGCTCTGAAGCCTGTCTTCCTTCCGTGACTTTAGAGCTGAAGCTCCCACTTGAGCTGCGATATTTAGATGGCTGTTTTTAGAACAGTAGCATGGGTCTAAGTTTGTAGAGCCAGGCTCTGAGATTCACTGTCTTGGGTTTTAAAATGCAATGCTGCTAACAGTTAGGCAAGTAAATCCTTCAACTAATTATGAATGAAAGCTATAAGTGTTCTATCTCATGTTAAGTTATGAATTTTCAGGAGGGGTAGGGGAAGGATTAGGGTGAACTTTCCCTTGGGAATGAACTCATTGGGCCCACTGAATTTAGTGTGGGTTGAAGAATAAAGAAGCCTGCAGAACTTGACACTTTTTGGTAACACTTTAAAAGCTTAATTTGCCATATCAATCAGGATGAATCATGTGATGTACCAGTCCCAGGTATTTACTTAAGTGGCTACTGAATTTCTAGATAACCAATTTTCTAGTTTCAGCATCTGCACAGTTAGTGTTTGGGAAAGAATCACCCCCCTGTCTAGATTTCACAGAAATCAACATTAGGGTTGACCCCAACATAACTGTTCTTCAGAGGCCTTACCCAGCCACGTTACAATGCATGTACATGGTCTCGTGATCATCTTATGTGGACATGCTTTGTCTTCCTGACTTTTAGGTGCCAGCCTCAGAAAAGATTGGGTCCATACAAGACTACCACCCCAACAACCACCAGCCCAGAAGAAATAAATAGACCAGACAATCAAGCTCTCTATAGAATAGAAGAAGCTCCCTCAATTTAGTATGCTCAGTGGAGGTGGAGGCTCCTTCTCATACTTCTTAACTGTGGTCTGAAACATCTTTCCCATTGACATCTTTCTCCAAGCGTTAGTGCCAATATGTTCTCCATATTTCTCGGCACTTGACATGACACAGAACTATCATTGATCCCCTGTCCACAGCTTTGAAGGCTTTGGCACCAGGCCATGCTAACTCTCAGAAGATGCATAGTTAAGTTGGGTATGGCTGGATGGAATGGCTGAGAATAGTTAATGTTTTGTTTCATTAATAAATAGCAATGAAGGTTCCTTGGATTTGAAAAAATGGGCAGCATTAATAAATCATTAACATGATTAATTTAACTCCCCAGAAGTCTGAGTCCAAACCTGTGCCTTGGCACAGGTTGACATACCACAGAACCTAGTGTCAGTCAGGGAAAGAGCTTGAAAGCAGCAGAGAAATCCAGCTGTACTGGATTCTTTGACAGGATTTCAGTTCTTTTTCATCATTAGCATTCTGAAATGTTTCAAAAGGCTAGCTCTGGGTAGTTCCTGTCTGCTCTTTTTGAACTGTGATTTCACATCTGAACGAAAGGCTTAGAAACAAATACTTGAATAAACAAACACCTTCAAACACCCACCATTTTTGTAGGTTAGGTGAAATACTGTTTTCCATTTATTTGGATTCTATTCATATGGCTTGTGTGTCATTTATCAATGGCACTACTTGCTGATTTATAAAAGCTGACCACTTCATACTGAAAGATCCAGGACAAATTGCAGTTGACAATATTGTAAAGGAGTATAAATTATTTTCTTCAATGAGCAGTTTGAACAATTGATGCGCCATTGATACTCATTGTGAAAGGAGCTGGGTGTTTTAGAAGAGCCTAAATTGGAACTGAATAACAAAATAGTTGAATGAAAGTAATTTTAAGCACATTATTTTAATTATGTACAAATAATTTTTGAGTTTTACATGGAGAGGGGCTTCTAGAAACATTACGGTGTTATTGTAATGCATGCAATAAATTACTGCTTCATAGTTGTGAATTTGTCAAAAATAGTGCCTGTCTGTATGACCTTTGTTTTTAAACCTCTAATGGTATGCGGGAAAGCTGTGAGAAAATGTGTTAGCTCAGCAGCCACTTTGGTAAGATTCCATATAAGCTTAATTTCTTAATTGAATTTAAAGATGATCTCTGTCATGCAACATTTTTAAATGAAATCTGTTCTAGATATTTTTTCAGGGCTTCCAAAGGTGAATTCACTTAAGAGATAACTGTCTTTTTTAAAAAATCTGGAGTATTAAATCTGAGCAACACAAATATTCTGTTTTGGGTTTGTTTGTTTACTTGTTTGTGTGTTTGTTTTTACTACAACATAGACGTGTGAGGAATTTTTATATTAACAATTTGAAATTAAATATTTGATCCTAAATTGTTTATTATAGTAAGCATTTTGATTGATATGAATTTTTGTCTGGTTTCAATGTTATGTACATATGCTGTTTGCTTGAAACTCACTGTAGGTATCTGGGCCTTATATCGCTGTAGGAATAGATCTCTCTCTCTCTCTCTCTCTCTCTCTGTAATATATATACACATACCAAATGAAAGCACCAATCATGAAACTTTTAAATAGGAATTTTAATCTTAGGATTCTAAAGGAATATCAATTAAATTCAAAACATAAAAATTCCTTTAATTATGTTTGTTAATTCAGCATGGTAATGAATTTAAACTTCTAATTTAAAAGCAAACAAAGAAGCTGGATTTTGTGAATTGTAGTTATAATGTAACACATTTTAGGTACCAAGTGGCAATATTTACATAGTTGTGATAATGATATATATGGATTTTAATTTTTTAAGAAAGTTAACCATATGATAAGTGTTGTTTATTGTATAAGAATGGGAATGGAGCACATCCAGCCCATCTCCATCCTCCCTAACTCAAGGGAGCAAGGAGAACCCACTTCAGTAAGCTACTAGTAGTAGGACACAACTCCCACTCATAAATTTATCCTTCCAGGGATACTGGAACAATTTTTTTAGTGGGGGTCCTGATAGCCATTGATCAAAACTGTAAACACCACATATAATGGAAACAACTTCAAGCAAGAGGGTGCTTCAGCAACCCCACCTTCTCTCCCTTAGTTCCAGAACCTATGTGCCCTTCCCCTTACTCTGAGGAAAATGGCACAGAAATTGTAATTTGGCAATCAGCAGGAGATGCCAGAGTACCCTGCTCTTTCCTTGTGAACCTTTTTATCACAAGAGACAGGAAGGAATCTTGCAAAGATCAACTGATGGCTCTCATACCAGGATTTGGAATTCAAATACTATATTTGAACTTCCCTGGGATTATTCTGAATCCCTCTTTCTGCTTCTTTGTATGTGTTTTGTGTCAAATCGGATGAAGAGACAGAAATGGACTCTTGACCTATGGTAATATGGGAGTGTGCCATTTACAAGGCTGGGTTCCTGAATGAAAGGAAGAGGTAGAGGAATGGTTTCAAAACAACACAAACTACAGGAATTTTGAAAAAAAACAAACATACTGTCATGCTGTCTGAACTGGCTTACAACGAAAGTGTCAGGCTCAGGTCAGTCTGTCAGAAAACTGAGCACATGCCCCAAACTGCTAGCATATTCTATAATTAGATTTCATCAAGCCAATAACACGTACTCCTGGATTACTATATTAGTTTTATCATGGAGTCAGCAACAGCCTCCTTAGGCTTTCCAATGCATATTGCCATCCAAACAAATTAGTTTTTGTGATTAAATGATATTGAAACAAACGAAAAAAAATATTTGCATTATGTTATGGATCGGTCAGTTACTCCAGATGAATGGGTGCTCTTGATCCCACACCAAAGAGTGTTCTAGCAACCAATTTCTCTAGTAAACTAAGTTGAAATAACTAAGAAATGATTTAATGAGAAGTTAGTCAAAGTCTGTTAGTTCAAATATTAACAGAGTTTTAGTAAACTAGGTTTCCAAAAGAGCTATCTGGAAACACTCTGGGGACCTCTGTCCATTTTTTTAAGTATCCCATCCTTTTAGAGATACAGGATTCTTTCCTATATCCATTCTTATAGCTGTCTTCTTTGGAAAGCAATCCATCAAGTGTTTCCATCCAAGTACAGCATTTGCCTCTGACTCAAATAGATTGAGTCTGTGGATTTCACATTCTCAAACGTGACCCATAATTTGAAGTTAGTAAGCTTCTTAATTTACAGTCCCAAGGCTTCAGTCCCCTTTGATGATCAGTCGTATCACAGATATACAGAATGGCTGTGGTTACACTAGGAAGTTCCTTCAAAAATAATTTTGAAAGCAGGGCTTATTTCAAAATATCCCAGGGAGCAACTACACACAAACAGTGCTCCTTCAAAATTACTTCTTAAAGAATGCAGCCTGCCTTTTGAAATCACTCTTCCTTTCCCTTGTTAGAAAGAGCCCCTTCTTTTGAAAATACTTCCGAAAGAAAGTGTGTGCAGCCTCTCAGTGGGGCCCTCTTTTGAAAGAGAGTGTCTTCCATGGTGGCGGCCAGCTGGAGCATGGAGACACCCTGGCCAGCTCCAGAGGAGTCCTATGTTCCCTGTGTCCAGCTGTATTTAAAGTTCTAGGGACCCAGAAACCCTGTGGCAGGAAGCTGAGAGTGTGATAGCAGCAGGGACAGCGCAAGCCTGCAGCCGCGTATACTTCAGCACAGGAATGAGAGGCCAGACAGCCGAGCCAGCCATGGCCAGCAGCCAAGAGCTTCCCATCCCCGAGGGAGCCAACATCACTCTGGGGAAGGGCTTCCAGGACTCCAGCCAGGGTGAGAAGAAAAGGGCCCTGTCCTAGTCAGAGCCAGAGCTGTGGAACCTCCTCAGCCTGTGGGGGGACGAGGATGTTCTTCTGCAGACCATGGGGTGCCGACGGAATGCTGCAGCCTTCGGCTGCCTGTCCGCAAGACTCACTGCCTGGGGCACAACCCTGTAACTCAGAGCAAGTGCGGTCGAAGGTCAAGGAGATGTGTCAGGCCTATTGCAAGGTAGGGACACTGCAGGCCTTTTGGGGGCAGTGCCCACAAACTGTCCCTATTACGATGCACTCAGCCGCCTCCTTGGAGCAAAGGAGGCAGCCTCCCTGGAAGAACCCGTCAACAATGCAGCACCAGAGGAGGAACCCTGGGAGGCCCATGAGGATGAACCAGGACCATGGAGTGTGCCCCCCTCACGATAACACAAAGCATGAGCTGGAGCTGAACAGTGACAAGGAACATTGGAGAAATGGACCCTGGTGATCGACATTCCATCCAGGTCCTCCAGCCAGGCCACCTCCATCCTGGGCATTTTGGACATTCTGGGGCATGCGGGCAGGATGTTCCCCAGCCCCAGGAGAGGTCCCCATGTGGCCATCAGCACCCAATCATGTGGACAGTGCCACAGGGCACATGGCCCGGGCAGGAAGTTGGGGGGCAGACCATGGCCAGTATATGTCCCACCCATGCTGAGACCCCTCTGCACAGGATGCCCCAGAGCCCCCAAGCCAATTAGTGAAGGGTGTGGAGGGTTGGGTACTGTGGATAGAGGCCACATCCCCCATTGTCTAGGCCACAGAACTGATAGGTCATCTGTTTCTTCTCCTCTGTCTCGATAGTTCCAGCAAGTGGGGGCAGGCTTGCTCTGTTGATATTCCAGGGAGCCCCACAACAGCCAGCCAATGGGGGGTGGAGCACCCCCCATGCCAAGGCACATGCTGTGGCAGGAGGACATGCCACCACCCTGGGAGGAGGAGGCGGCTGCTACCCAGACAGCTGCCTGATGGGAACAGAACCAGATCCTGTGGGAGTGGCTGACAATAGAGTGGGTGACCTGGGATCAGATTGCAGGAGCCCTTGATGCCCTCACCCAGGCTGTAACCACCCACCTGTCCCAGGTACCCACTCCAGTGCCAGTCAGTTGTGAGGTCCTCTCTTCATGCAGTCCTCCCAGAGCCCTACCCTTGCTGCCCTGCTCATGCCCCGCCTCTCCCCAGCCATATGGCTGGAACTTGCATGCTGGCTGGTGGCCAATGCGGCCGCCTCCCTTCCCCCCATGCATCCTGCTGAGGCTGAGGTCATCATACCCCCACTATGCTGCTACCTCTCCGTGGTCCCAGCTCCATCCCAGACCCGCAGGGAACCCCAGAACTGGGATGGTAGGGGCACCTGTGTCTGCCATGGCTCACAGCCACCCACCCCAGCAGAGGAGTGAGCCCCCCGCACCCTATCCTAGTCCCCATTATATATAGTTCAAACCCCACCCCCAGTCTAGTCATTTACTTTGGAAGAATTGTGCTGTCAGTTGTTGCAGTAAAAGTTTTATTTTTCACCACTCCACTGTCCCATGAGAATGATGGGAGAGCAGTGAGGGGGCTGGTGGTGGGAGGGTGGCTGTGAGGGGGAGGCATGTGTAGGGTGGAGGGTGCCTGGAGGAGGGTCAGTGGAGCCCTGGGCAAGACCTCCCAGAGAGTCTCCCTCATAATCACCCCATCCTGGTCCACCTGGCAGCACAAGGCAGAGGCCAGCTGCTCGAAGCAGGGTACAACCTTAGCTTCCCATCACTGGATGAATACCTCCTGTGTTCTCTCCACAATATTGTGGAGAGTGCCATAGGTTGCAACAATGGTGGGCACATTCTGAAGGCCAACTGCAATCATGTAAGGAGGCACCGGCAGTGCCCCTTCAGGAAGCCAAATGCCCACTCAGTGGTGTTGTGGGCCTGGTTGAGGTGGACATTGAACTGGCCATGACTGGGAACCATGTGACCCATGTATGGTCACATGATCCACAGGTTCAGGGATAGGCCATATCAGTCACTATGCATGGGGTCATGGCCATGTCACTGACTGGGAGCTCCCGTGGGAAGATGTAGGTCCCTACTTCCCATGCTGCACCCCAGCCATAAGTTTCTGAAGATCCAGGCATCATGGTTCCCATCCATTCAGCCCACAAAGACATCCATGAACCACCTGTTAGCATTGATGAGGGCCTGGACACCACCGAGTGGTACCCCTTCCAGCTGATGTAGCCACCCATGCTGTGTTGTGGGGACTGGATCAATATGTGGGTCCCATCCAGCACGCCAAAGCAGTTGGGAAATCCCAGCTCAGTGAATACAGTGACGGTGGCATCAAGGTCTCTGATGCGAACGACCCAGCACAGGAGGAGGCCTGATGACCTGCATGGGATGGAGGGCAAATGCATCCCCGAACATGTGGCAGAATGCTCCAGGGCCCTCCCGTGTCCCTTTCCTGTGGTGGATATGTGACCCAGGCTGGCTTACTTCCATGAGGACAACCCATGCAGCCTTGCCCACCCCAAACTGGTGTCCAACTGAGTGGTTGTTGTCTGGGGTAGCCAGCTTCCACAGCATGATCACAGCCTTTTTTCTCCAGGGGCAGCGTGGGCCTCATCCGGGTGTCCTTTTGCTGGTGGGTGGGGGCCAGCCAGTGATGTAGCTCCAGAAATGTGCCCTTCTTCATTCAGAAGTTCTGGAGCCAGGGGTTGTCTTCCCAGTCCCCCAAGACAAGCTGGCCCCACAACTCAGCACTGGTGGGGTACCTTCAGAGGTGCTGTCTGACCCGGGGGAAGTGACACACACCTTGCAACATGGGGCGGGGGGGCCTGCAAAAAGGCAGCTAGGTGACTCGCAATCCAGAGCCACTTCAAGACAGCCATGAGCAGCATGGCCAGCAGGCTGGTGATGGCATCCAAGGGTTCCCCATTGGGGAGCTGGTGGGGATCCATGTAGGTCTCCACAGTGGCTCTGATTTACTCCGCTTTGTGCACATGGTGAGAATCGGGGGCTGTGTAGCTGCTTGCTTTCAAAAGGACATATGGCTCTTTCAAAAGGGCAGACCGATGCTCTTCTTCTGTGTAGTTGCTCTCTTTCTAAATGCGAGCTTTCGGATGGTGGCTTCCAAAAGTTCGCCTTTTGAAATTGAGCTCCAGTGTAGCCACAGCCAATGTGATTAGTTAAAACATTCCAAACAATCTTTCCTTAGTTTTCAGGCAACTTACCCATTAAGTAAATTCTCACAAACATACACTTTTGATTTTGGGTTAATTAAGTACAGGAAATTCAAAAAGTATTGTGACAGTAAACAGCAAATTACAGGTAAGGGAAGACAATAACTTTAATATTTCTTGGATATCCGCACATGAGTGAATTTGCCTGTGGCTTTGGGCCAGCCCTTCAGCATCACATATCGTATAAAGTATTAAAAATTTAACAAAATAAAGACAAATAGGAAAAGGCAAACTTGCTTAGGAAAATAAAAGCAAAAAGTTGGAGCTGAAAAAAGTTAATATCTGCATCACTTTTCGCCTTCAGTTAGAGGCAGCTGTGTATTTGTTGTTAGGTGTGTGCACATTTGGCACACCAGAGCCAGAATACAGGTATTGCTAGGCAAAGCTGAGGCAGCATTCATGCCTTTCAGCCCTAGCTTCCCTCCTGGCCATGTATGATGCCAGCACAAGCCCATCAGTTCCTTCTCACCAGCTATAGCAAGAGTTGGCAATCCAAGTGATGTTTATCACTTCCCTTTTGGTCTCAGTTTCTGAAAAAAAAATTCTTGTATGTATTATTTAGTGTGCCTGGATTCATGTTATTTTAGAATACATGGGTGCCCTTTGTGTTGCCCTCCCCAGTGTTCATGCAGTGTCTTTTGTGTGTGTAGAGACATCCCTATCTATGATCCCTAAATAAGGTACTTGTGTTTTGGAGAATGACACATTAAAACAGTGGTGCTCCATCTGTTAATCATTTACAAAGAATACTCGGATAGTGGAAGACTTGTCACTGAAGCAGAACCTCCTGGAGCTGGCCATGAAGTCTGCTTCAGGACCAAGGCCGTTGTGTGATCAGCGATCACTTTCAGATTTGGCAAATGATGCTATTCCAGGGATGGACTCTGCTGTTTTCTCTGGTTCCATGAGGAAGACATCCCACAAAATAATGCATTGTCATTCCAGGCTTATGGGAGTCTGTCTCTCTTCTAGTACACAAGTTCTGAGTGGCAGCTTATTCCTTCTGGAACATGGAATGGAGTATGCCCATTTAACAGTTTCCTGGTACCAGCTTGAGGTCAGCAAGAGCCTGCCAACTCCATTGCCACTGTCCATTGTCAGCAGACAAGTGAACAGTGTGGTGGGAAGGAAGCAAGCGGGGAAGTCCTAACGTTCCCAACAAGCTTAACGGAAGGTGGTGGCTCAATGCTTTTGAACTGCGTAGAGATCCAGTGGCTATGCCCCTCTGGCATCTGCTTACATTCTGAGGAGTGGAAATGTGACATCCTTTCTCTGTTTTGTATCATCCATATCTGCATGAGATGGCATCATTTTCTCCTGAATAAGTTGGTTTTCAAGTTTCATGTTGGTTTTCTTGAAAATTGCAGGGTTCCCTCCAGTAGGTGTTTATAATCATTGCTTTGCTTATTTATATTTTGATGGTAACTACAGAATAAAGCTTAAAATCACCATAAAAATTCTGATCTCAAACTAAACCATTTATTATATATAAAGTAATGTCCTGACTCTTGAATCTGGGGAAAAAAATCACTATAACATGTAATTTATTAGAAATTTACAATTTGGAAAATTGCAGGGGTGAGGAGAGTGAACAGCCATTTCTTTGAAGAAGTAAAAGTGAAGAGTTTTATCTAAAACACACACACCTCCACTGGTTGAAAATCAACTTTGAAGAGGCAGTTCTGCACATGGCATTCCATTATGCTGTAGCAGTATAATCCCCAGCAGATGCCTTGGCTACAATTAATGAATAACAGTATTTGAATATCCATATTAGAGAAGGTATGAAAGTTTTTAATTGCCCACTTCTGTTATAGCCCAGATTTTGTCATAGTCACAATTACAAAGCTGCATGTTTGGCTCCTTCTGGTCTTACTGACTGCAGGCCTTATCAGGACTTCAGCTGTAACCCAGCTCTGGCTGCAATTGTGGGATTCTCCCAAACTGGGGCAGAGGTCTGTGTCACAGTCTTCTGGTACTGTGATTTCCTCAGAGAGCTGACTTATGCTAAGACACAACAGTTCTGTTCTCTGCCTTCAGTGCAGGGCCACATTAAAGCGGAAGGTCTAATTAAGGTGCGTGAATCCAGCTATGTTAATTACATAGCTGGAATCAACAGACCTTAATTTGAGCTTTCATACTGTCTCTGCTGCAGGAAGTTGACGGGCGCATTCCCTTACTCCTAATGCAGGGCAGAGGTACCAGTGCTGATGCAGGCACCCTGTGAATTCGATTTAGCTTGTTCCCACCAGCCACAGGATGGTGGAGGGAGGAAGGAATTATGTCTGTCAAAACTCACTGACAGCCTCTGGCAACTCATCCTCCTTTGAGGTACTTTTTTAACTGTTTATAGCCCTTTCATCTGTTAGGTCCCAGTATTTCCTTTCAAATGTATGTAGCCTTTGTATTGCCTTCCTCTTAATTTTCTCCCCACACCTCCTGTTAAATTAGGTCAGCGTATTTATAGAGGGATGCCTTATAACCCCAAAGTGCAATAAGTTCCCTTTACTGACCAGATAGTATACAGTAATCCTAAATTGTTGCATTTGTGTATTCATAGCATTAGTGGAGATTATTACAAAATAGTTCCGCTTCTGTCACATTTACATCTTGCTTTAATTTCCCATCTGCATTCCTTGACTTTTGGTGAGTTAAGTGCCCAGTACTGCTGGTTAAGAACATAAGAACGGCCATACAGGGTCAGACCAAAGGTCCATCCAGCCCAGTAGCCTGTCTGCCAACAGGGGCCAGTGCCAGGTACCCAAGAGGGGGTGGACCGAAGACAGTGATCAAGCGATATGTCTCCTGCCATCCATCTCCAGCCTCTGACAATCAGAGGCCAGGGACACCATTCCTATCCTTGGCTAATAGCCTTTTATGGACCTAACCTCTATGAATTTATCTAGCTGTTTCTTAAATTCTGTTATAGTCCTAGCCTTCACAGTCTTCTCTGACAAGGAGTTCCACAGGTTAACTATGTGTTGAGTGACAAAGAACTTTCTTTTATGAGTTTTAAACCTGCTACCCATTAATTTCATTTGGTGTCCTCTAGTTCTTGTATTATGGGCACAAGTAAATAACTTCTCCTTATTCACCTTCTCCACACCTGTCATAATTTTATATACCTCTATCATGTCCCCGCTCAGTCTCCTCTTTTCTAAGCAGAAAAGTCCCAATCTTTTTAGCCTCTCCTCATATGGGACCTATTCCAAGCCCTTAATCATTTTAGTTGCCCTTTTCTGAACCTTTTCTAGTGCCAGGATATCATTTTTTAGGTGAGGAGACCATATCTGTACACAGCATTCAAGATGTGGGCATACCATAGATTTATACAGGGGCAGTAAGATACGCCTTGTCTTGTTTTCTTTCCCTTTTTTAAATAATACCTAACATCCAATTTCCCTTATTTTCCTGCCTCTGCACACTGTGTGCATGTTTTCAAGGAACTACCCACAATAACTCCAAAATCTCTTTCCTGATTAGTTACAGCTAAATTAGCCCCCATCATATTGTAAGTATAGTTGGGGTTATTTTTTCCAATGTGCATTACCTTACACTTATCCGCGTGAAATTTCATTTGCCATTTTGTTGCCCAATCACTCAGTTTGATAAGATCTTTTTGAAGTTCTTCACAGTCTCCCTTTGTCTTGACTATCTTGAACAGTTTAGTGTCATCTGCAAAATTTGCCACCTCACTGCTCACCCCCTTCTCCAGATCTTTTATGAATAAATTGAGCAGGATTGGTCTTGGACTAACCCTTGGGGAACACCACTAGTTACCCCTCTCCATTCAGAAAATTTACTATTTATGCCTACCCTTTGTTTCCTGTCTTTTAACCAGTTCTCAGTCCACGAAAGGACCTTCCCTCTTATCCCACGACAACTTAATTTATGTAAGAGCCTTTGATGAGGTACCTTGTCAAAGGCTTTCTGGAAATCTAAGTATACTATATCCACTGGATCTCCCCTGTCTGCATGTTTGTTAACCCCTTCAAAGAACTCTTAACAGATTACTAAGCCATGATTTCCCTCTGCAGAAACCATGTTGACCTTTGCCCATCAAATTATGTTCTTCGACATGCCTGACAATTTTATTCTTTACTATTGTTTCTACTAGTATGCCCAGAACTGACGTTAGACTTATCGGTCTGTAATTGCCAGGGTCACCTCTAGAGCCCTTTTTAAATATTAGTGTCACATTAGCTATGTTCCAGTCATTAGGTACGGAAGCTGATCTAAAGGACAGGTTACAAACTAGTGTTAATAGTTCTGCAATATCACATTTGAGTTCTTTCAGAACCTTTGGATGAATGCCGTCCAGTCCTGGTGATTTGGTAACATTAAGCTTATCTATTTGTTCCAAAACCTCTAATGACACTTCAATTTCAACAGAAGGATTGAAATTTGTCGATCTGATGCAAAACGATTTGTATGTTTACACTTTGTCTAAGTTAAGGACTTATGTCTTGACTCTGCACTCATTGCAGGTAGGGACAAAGTTCCCACTGACTTTACAGAGTTCCCACTGACTTTACAGATACAGGATTAGGGTCTGAAATGGAAATGCAGCCCAGGGCTGTTTGTCTGATTACACATCTGGTGAATTTGTACTGTTGTATTTATAGTGTTTTATTTTCATCATTGAGAGTATGATTTTTGAAATGGTATATATGCATTATTTATAACTTGGACATGTTACTTCCCGCCTGTGCTTGAGCATTTACATAAATAAAACAAAGTGCAGTTGCTTTTTGAGCAATTTTTTGTTTGTATTTATTTATTTACTTTTCATACTGCCACCAAGAATACAATTACTCTTTCCATTACTTTCTGCAATGCCTAAATTCAGGTTGAAGAGTGATTCCCAAGAGTATATACTGCTAAGATTCAGTCTGAGTTTTTTTTTCATTATGGCATATTCCTTAAATATAGTGGAAGCAAAGCAAAACCATATATATTGAAAAAGCTATAGTATGTCTAAACTATTTTTGAAGGTCAGGCTCTATTTTTCATATTAACCTCCTCCTTTTCTCCTTTAATATTAAGTATTTTTGTTCAAGACAGCTTTTTTACTCTGCATACATCACATAGGCTGTGGCCACACGTGGCCAAAAGTTCAACATCGCCATGCAAATGGCCATTTCGAAGATTACTAATGAGGTGCTGAATTGACTATTCAGCACCTCATTAGCATTAGGACACTTCCAGCCACGGCCCTTCGAAAGCGCTGCTTTTGAATGTGCATGGCTCAGCGTGGCTACACAGGGGTCCTTTTCGAAAGGACCCTGCACATTTTGAAATCCCCTTATTCCTCTCAGCAGAGGGGAATAAGGGGAATTTGAAATGTGCGAGGTCCTTTCGAAAAGAACCCCTGTGTAGCCGCACTGAGCCATGTGCGTTTGAAAGCGGCGCTTTCAAAACGCTGCAGCTGGAAGCATCCTAATGCTAATGAGGTGTTGAATATTCAATTCATCACCTCATTAGTAATCTTCAAAATGGCCATTTGCATGGCGATGTCGAACTTTTGGCCAAGCGTGGCCATAGCCATACAGACATCACATACAGACTAGGACAGGTAATGTGTGTGTGCGTGTGCGTGTGCAAGGTGGGGAGAGGTCTGAAGCAGGTACTAGCAAGCACTTCATATTCTCACTTAATTCGCCACATCCACTAGAAGGAAGAAGGCTGCTTCATTACAGCATTTTAAAGCTCATTCTAAAGCTTAGAATCCTAAACCTGAGTCTTCTGAATAACATGAATGTTATCTCAGTGAACTTAAGGATAAGGGCCTCTATGATTGCACTGCTGTGCACATAAGTAGCCCCCTTCAATTTAATGGGATTCATGCAGGTGCAGCAGTGTGCCACTGTTTAGCAAACTGTAGAACTGAAGCCTTAATCTCTGCATTTTCATATAGTATCAGGAGAAAGCAGAGGATGATTGCAGAAGTCCATCCAGGTAAGTTCATAATCTTCCTATTATGTTGTATGGTATACGTCATGTTCAAAAGTTGAATATTATATTAGTGGTAGACAATGAGCTTGTGCACTCAAAGTGATCACTGTATGGATTGAATTATCCTGAAGAGACTGAATTGCAATGGAGTCCATTCAGTTTATACAACTGAGAAGAAAAAAACATACACACTCACTTCACCTGTGCAACTTGGGGTGCCAGGGTTCTTCTCTCACTCTAGCTCCATGGAAGGGAAGGGAGGTGGCCAAAGCTCAGAGCTTCCACCTGGAACTGGATTAACTCTTCTAGGGCCTACGACTAGTCATCACTGGGGGCCTCCTGGGGTCTTAGGTGGAACCAAAAATGAGGATTCAGTTTGTGGGAGGGGCTGCTGGATAGAGGGCTTTGGGTGGGTGTGCATGCTTTCACCAGGAGGTAGGATGCACAGTGGGTGGGAGGCATAGTGCATGAGTGGGCTCTGGGTGGGTGAATGAGCAGGGTAGGAGTGTGGGTTCTGGGCAGGAGGCAGGAATGGGCTGTGGCTGTGTGGTGTCTGTGTGGGAAAAAGGGTGAAGGATAGGGGTGGGAGTGTGTGTTGTGGACAGGTGGGAGGAACAGTGCAGGAGCAAGGTGTGGGAAGGCACTGTCCCACCCCAGCAATCCCATTGACTGGGATTCCTGACAAATTTGAGTGATGGGTTGGATTCTGAAAGTAGAGTAAAGAAGAGCTTCACTGTGCTCCCTTCTTGGTGCAGAGCTTCTAGTTCTCCTGCCAGGCAGAGTTTAGTGGGCCAGTTACAGCCAGTGGCTTTTCTTATATCTGGCCCATGAGGCTTGGGACTTCCCGAGGGGGCTGGACTCAATGACCTTGTAAGGTCCCCTCTAGCCCTAGGATTCTGTGATTCCCTCTTCTAAAAGCAGAAAGCTGGTGCTGGTGCTCCAGCCATGGGGTGGGGAGCTGAATCTTGGGGTATGGGTCAAGACAAAGATGATGACCACACCTAGCCAATGGGCTGTAGGTTCCCCACCTCTGTCTTATATGAATCACGGTGGGCCAATAACCAACTTTGTTCCGTAATGTTCTCCTATGCTTTAACTGTTAGATGTTATATGCCACTACAATCATAATGCAGATTTCAATGTATTCTACAGATTCTAGTGTATTTAATTATAATCTGAAATAATTATGTATTCATAGTTGTCTAATTTTCTAACCCTGTTTGTCCTTGGAAATGAGAGCCACAAGGCAGGTGAAACAATATCTTTTATTAGACCAGCTTCTATTAGTTAGAGAGACAAGGTTTCAGAGTTGGGAGAAGTGATTCCTTCCCCAGCGTTACCCCTACATAGCTGCCTGTGGCTGCAGTCTTTTTTCCAAAAGTAAAGGTTCTCAGTACATACCATGTCATTTCCAATGTCTACATCCCCTTAACATTAAAGTCAGTGGTAAGAGATTTGCTTTCAGCAAAATGTTGCATTTAATTGGAAGTTGTTTATATCATTATTGCTATTAACATGAGTCTACTCAACTTTGTGAAATCCTCTGAAGGAAATTTGAACTGTGTTTCTTCCCTTTATTGGCCAAATCAAAGCTACGGGTTGTACCTCTCTGGTTTAGCACCCCTGGAACATAACTGGTCCCAATCCAGGGAACTTGTCTCAGCAGGGGAAGTCAATGCTGGCTTCTCTGCTGCAACTGGCTGTGAAGCTCTGCTCTGGTGGCATCAGAGGGGCAGGCATTGACCAAGCAGGGACTGGGGCAAGGTGAACAGGGGAAAAGGCAGGGTGGGTGAGTGCCAGGAAGAGAGTCCTACAGGAGCACACCAAGCCCCACACCCAGTGGGCTGCACTCCTGTCCCTCAGCCGTACTGCTCTTCCCCCTCCTTGCCTCTTCTATTGCATGCCCCCTCTGCCCTGCTCCTTCCAGTCCCTGAATTTGAACACCACAAATTAGCTATTTACAGCTCTGAGAAGGGTGGGGCAAGAGTTGCTGGGTGTGGGGCACCTGGATTTCCCTGCAAGTGGTCCAGCCTGGACCACACAAGTGGATGGTGGACCATAGATATTGCTGCATTAGGGAAGTACAGAATCTATAGTTCAAACCTGTAAATGACCTATCACAACTATCTACAAGACACAAGTTGTAACTGATAAATAGTTGAATCTTGTCTTTGGCCTACCCAAATGCATTAATAAACACGTACTTAAAATCCAGGAGGGTGTGATTCAAAGAAATGGAGTTGGCATGTCTGGGCCTGCTATTCTGTGGTAACAGAGTAAACAAGCAGAAGTGCTTTGATATACACAAAATGGTATCAAATCAGCAATGAAGTGAAAAACAGTTGTGCTGACAAAGTGACATGGGAGAAAGGTTGTTAGTGGGGCTGGGGGGGTGAAGGTTTTGCCAGTTTAATAATAAATAGGTATACATAAATAATTACAGATTGTGACAGTTTTAATGACAAGTCAGTCAGGAAAGACAAAATCTGCATACTGAAAAATGAAAAATGTCAGATTGTGAGATGACAGAGGGAAGGGAGTTACTGGGAATAGATAGGCAGCTTGTCTAAATATGTCTAATATTAAATACAGGTGAATATTTTAAATTAAAAATAAACTGTGATTCAATTATTTTAAATTGTTAGGCTTTTAGCTTCAAATTTGACTAGCTAAGAACAACAGTAGTAACATCATGCTTATCGTAGTATTTAAAAATAACTTTCATAGGTGTCACTTGATGTCCTTCTACAAAAGAAATGCTGCAGAGCTCAAGTATCTCTGTTCCTTGTCATTAAACTTGGATTCCAAAAATGTTTAGTACAGAAGGAGTGACAGCCATTTAAAAAGGAAAAAAAAATAAAGTAATGCATGGATGAATTTATCAATTGTAGTGTAATTTATGTTTCTTTTTTTTATTTTGGGGGTAGACACTAGACCCCCCTAAAGCTGTGTGAAAAAAAATCCATTTGATATTGAAAACATATTACTTATAAACTAATTATAAATGCAATCTCTCTCTTTGATCTATCACATAGTTTCTATTGTGGTTTAAACTAAGAGTCTGATCCTACATTGTTGAAGTCAATGGGCTTTTCACATTAACTTCAATGAGGGTACGATCAGACAATAAATTAGACTTGTGTATCAACACATTAACTTTTTTCACTTGAGTCACTTGAAGTTCCTTCACTGATGGGTCATATCTTGCCTGGTATTATTTTGGCTCCAATTTGAAGTTCTAGATAGATGTTAAACATTACGTGCCAACTTTTTCATAAATGGGAAGCAAACTTTAGGCTCCTAAATCCATCAATACTGCTAAGCCTCCAGGAATTCCTCTTGACTTTGGTGTCAGTTATCCAGGGCTTTGCACACTTGAAAACAATGACTTTTGTTTGAATACCTAACATTGTTTGAAATACATAATTTGTGCAAGCCTACTTTTGGTAATTTGGCCAAAGTCATGAATGTGACTTTTTAAAATAAAGATTATTTTAGACATGCTTTCAAAATTCATAAAAGACTGAGTTTAAGTGAATAGTAGGGTCACTTCTCTCATTATCTGAACCTAGCATCTCATCCCTATTTTGAATGGCAGTAAACATAGGGTCTAGAATATCTCATTTGGTAGCTATTTATTTGTAATTAATTCAGAAATAGCTGAGCTCAAATTAAGCTAATTCCATTGTCATGTTTTATCTCAGTACTTTTGGTACATACTAAAGCATCTGTTTATCTGTTTTGGATTATACTGTTTTTTGACAGGACAAATGTAATGAAAGTACATTTTAAAAAACAACCACTTGACTTTCAATGTGATTTTATCTTTATTTAAAATACTGTGCATTGCCATTATAAAATAAAACTGTTGTCTGCTGCTGATATGCTGTATTGTACAGAAGAAGACTAAGGCCCAAGTCTGTGCTACAAAGTTTTGCTGACATAGACATGCTTGTTAATTTTGCCAATATAGTTCATCGTTCTGGGACTTGGTTTAAACAATATCAGCCATAGAACTTCTTTGGCTGATATACACCCTCTCTTCACGAGGGAATTTGATGGTATAGGTTTCCTGGCACAGCTATTCTGGCAAAGCCTTTGCAGTGGAGCTCGAATATTGGTATTTTAACTATTAAGACAGCAGAAACTTTAATAAAGCCCAGTTTGCAGATGACACCAAGTTGTTCAGGACAGTCAAAACCAAAAGGGATTGTGAAGAACTACAAAAAGATCTCAGCAAACTGAGTGATTGGGCAGCAAAATGGCAAATGAAATTTAATGTGGGTAAGTGTAAGGTAATGCATGTTGGAAAAAATAACCCAAATTACACGTACTACATGATGGGGTCAAATTTAGCTACGACAGATCAGGAAAGGGATCTTGGAGTTATAGTGGATAGTTCTCTGAAGACATCCACGCAGTGTGCAGTGGCAGTTAGTAAGGCAAATAGGATGTTAGGAATTATTAAAAAAGGGATCGATAATAAGACAAAAGATATCATACTTCCCCTATATAAAACTATGGTACGCCTACATCTTGAGTACTGCGTGCAGATGTGGTCTCCTCACCTCAAAAAAGATATATTGGCATTAGAAATGGTTCAGAAAAGGGCGACTAAGATGATTAGGGGCTTGGAACGGGTCCCATATGGGGAGAGGCTAGAGAGACTGGGACTTTTCAGTTTGGAAAAGAGGCAATTGAGGGGCGATATGATAGAGGTATATAAAATCATGAATGGTGTGGAGAAAGTGAATATAGAAAAATTATTTACCTTTTCCCATAATACAAGAACTAGGGGACACCAAATGAAATTGATGGGTAGTAGGTTCAAAACTAATAAAAGGAAATTTTTCTTCACACAGCGCACAGTCAACCTGTGGAACTCCTTGCCCGAGGAGGCTGTGAAGGCCAGGACTCTATTAGGGTTTAAAAAAGAGCTTGATAAATTTTTGCAGGTTAGGTCCATAAATGGCTATTAGCCAGGGGTAAAGTATGGTGCCCTAGCCTTCAGAACAAGGGCAGGAGATGGATGGCAGGAGATAAATCACTTGATCATTGTCTTCTGTTCTCCTTCTCTGGGGCACCTGGCATTGGCCACCATCGGCAGATGGGATGCTGGGCTGGATGGACCTTTGGTCTGACCCAGTATGGCCGTTCTTATGTTCTTATGTTCACCACTACATTTATTTAATAAAATGGTCATGAAATTAATTGATATTTCCATATTGTTGGCATTCCAAAGTAGGGTGACCAGATTTTCCTATGTAACATATGGGACACATGGTAAAATTGCTTGGAGTTAAGCAAGTTCAATGGCAATCCATTAGAGCTATGCAGTACAAACATTCCATGTAACGTTAAGTTGACTGAGAGCCCATTTAAACCATGCATTGCATTATTGTAACAAAACAGGTAAACATTCAAAAACACATGCCTGAAACTGAGCGATTATTGCTCTATAGAAGTGCTTGCCTTGTCCCCAACTTGCTGTCTTCCAAAGTGTGGGCTGCTAGTGTGAGGGCTGGTTGTTGGGGAGAGAGAGAGAGTGGGAAAGAGTGGGGTGGGGGGCTGGAGGAATGTGAGGGAGGGCTGGGGTATATGAGTGAGCTGCTGGAAATCAGGGTTGGGTGTGTGTGCAGGAGCGTAGGAGTCAGTGATAGAGGGCAGGAGGGAGCCCTGGGGCTGGGTTCTGGAGCAATGTAAACCATTTGATATTTTTGCAGCAGTATAAAAAGAGAAGAAAACCTACAAGGCCAATGTAACACTCCCCCCATTTAAATTTCACTGGAGTCACTGGCTTTACACCAGATAAATTATCGCGCCTGATTGTTTACTATTTACTGCTTTTGGGCAACTCTTTCCTCCCCTGCTCTGCAGTTCTCACCTAGCTAGTTCCCCCATTTCCCAGAGCACAGCCCAATTAAGATAAGGGCTGCAGCCTGATGGTTCAAATTCCCCTTCCCAAACAAAGCAAAAGCTTGATGGAAATCACTTATCTCAAAATTCAACTCTAATTGAAATGTCAGACAAACAGGATCTGTGGTAAAGTGTGTCCAGTTTCTAGTTTACCATGAATCAATTAGTAAAGTAACCCAGGATATTTAATTGATCAGTTTTCAGTTAGTTACAAAACTCATAAAGAATTAAATTTGTAAAAAGAATTCTTTCCCTTCTAAACTATTAACGTGTTCAAAGTGGGGCAGCCACTCTCATTTCCCCAACCTTATTTCTTCCATCCCCTCACGTTTTTCTCCCTCCCCTCGAAGGGTGGGATGCTGCATGTCTGGCCTTTGAGAGAAGGCACAGGCAGAAAGAATGGAGCAGAGGGTTAGCCTCCCCCAAAGGGGGTGGTTTCTAACTGCCACACCTGCCTGCGTGATTATAAAAGGTCTGGGGTCCTGGGCACTTACCCCTTTGGCCCTCATCCATCAGTGGGGCAGGGTGAGCCCTGTCCCACACTCCAAAACACCTGGGACCCAGTCTGGAACCCCTTCCTGTTGCACCCCAAATTCTTTATCCCAGGCTCTATCTCAGAGCCTGCACACTTAGATGGAGCACCCTCACCCCATCTCACATCCCGGCCTCCTGTCCCAATCTGAAGCCTCCACATATTCTGAACCCATGATTTTGTGCTCACCCCAGGTCCTAAGGGGCCCCATAAAATCTAATAGTCCTAGCCTCTTAGAAGGGATAATGCAGCCCTACCAGCCCGCCTCCATGATTCACCTTCCTTGTTCCCTTCTTCCTCTCTCTGCACCCTCCTAAGCCCTGTAACCCCACCCTTCCCAGGACTCCTCCAAACCCCTGAGCCCCCATCTAACCCCCTAGCTTGGGTCAAGTTGCCCTTTACTCCAGAGACTTGGTTGTTTGCTGTTGCCTGTGGGCTACCAAGCTAAGTGCCCCCCCCCAAGCAGCTGTTCCCCCTTTTCCCTGAGTGTCTGCCCCCTCTTCTCCACCATATGGCCCTGTCCTGTTACCTGCCAGCAGTGTTGGGGGAGGGCAATATCTAAGACATAGCCTGCTCTGACTTTCTCACATGTTCTGAGCAAAGAGTGAGTGCACAGCAGCCTGACCCCCCTACACCCTTCCTCCACATCCCGTCCCATCGCTCGGGGGGGCTGCTGGAAACAGCATGTTTAAATGGTCAGTTTAAGAGCCTGCCTCCCCCTCCAGCCTCTTTAGTTAGCTCTTTAAACACATGGACTCTGCTGCTTACGGAGCTGTCTCTTTGAAGTTCAGGTCCCTGAATTTTATGGGACAATTAGCCTCTTTTTCAAAAAAGTTGGGACGCTCTCCAGAGAGCTAAAGAAAGGGACCAATGGGGTGGTTGGTCACCCTATTCCAAAGTGATAAAATTAGCTTAATAGTAATATTTCAGGATATTAATATCAATGTCAATATTTATTTGTGTCTGCTATGGTAAAAGCTTTTTTATCTGCCAAGTTGGGAGAACAGGCTAGTGCAAGTAATTGGAAAAATTCCAGGTAACTAAAAGGGAGGTAGTTTGGGTGAGAAAGAAGCAGGGCAGTGAGTTGGGGGATGGAAGGAATCCAGGGGGCACACATGTTAGGTGGGCATCATGACCAGTGGGAGCTGTGCAGGCAATGTGCACAGCTGCTTAGCTGCACCTCCGCCAAGAGCAGCAGGGACAGGTTGCCGCTTGAAGAAAGCTGTAGACGGGAAGCTCCCCCAGATCCAGCACCCTCAGTCACCGCCCAGTCCCACTTGGATCCAGTACTTCAAGCCTCCTCCCACACCCGTACTCCCTCCCGAAGCCCATGTCCCTTTTTCTTCTCCGACCCTTAGACTGCATCTCCTTCCACACTGCAAAATCCTTGTGGCTGTTCCTCTGCCTACCAGCAGCAGGGGTGTGGTTGCTTCTGGAGAGGGTGGTGATGGTGTCAGTTTCACTGTAGTTTGCAGGAGTATTGTAATGTGTGTGTGTGTGTGTGTGTGTGTGTACAAAATGTATTCAGAAAACATGGTAAATTTTAAAATGTTTCAAAATGAATGTAAATACTTACAAGCAATACTTTGATTCTATCATGCCTTGATCTTTTGGTAATTACAATTACTTTCTCGTGTATTTATATTTATAATTTGTACAGTTGAAAAAACACATTGTGTTTTAGCAAATAATACTCAATTATTTTGTAGCTGTAAGGAAGATTATGCAGAATCAAAATATAATCATTTAATTATTCACAACATTATATTTCTCAATAATTCTGTTAATTGCTTTTAAATTGTTGGAAGCCCTTTGTTTAGAAAGTGAACTCCTTCCTGCTTAAGCCCAAAGCCTGCATCTCTGCTTCAAAAATGCTGTTGTAAGTGTCTATTAGTTTCAACCACATGTCACGGTGATAGAGTATTTTCTGTGCTACATCTGTGGTGGACTAAATAGGGTGACCAGACAGCGCCTTCCTTTTTTTTAATGGAGAGTCCCATGTTATTTAAGTCCTGACTCTTTTCTTGAGAGCAGGCAAATTGTCCCATATTTTTGTGTCATTCCATCAGTACTGGCAGGTCCTGCTGCTGGCAGGATCCATGCTCACCAGCCACCTGCCCAACAGTGGTGAGTGGGGGTGGGTTTGCAAGGCTGGTGGTGAGGCAGAATGTGGGGCCAGACCACACCCCTTGTTTGTCAGCAACGGCTCTCTACCCATCCTTTGGCTGGCTGGCACTGGCTATGGGCTGCAGGGTGCAGTGGCTGGTGAGTGTGGTTATGTGCCAGGTGATGTCTGGGTTATGCATTGCTTCTGCTGCACACCTATCATCTCTTTATGTGCTCCTCCTCTTGCTGTTCTCTCCCTGCTTTGAGGCTTCCTTCCCCCACCCCACCCCCACACTCCAAACCCAGTGTGCCTCCATATTGCCCCCCGACGGTTTAAGTGTACTGCATCATAGAATCTGTGAAGTTCCAATCTATTGTTATAATCTGTATTTATGTTATAATTCTGGGTGATTAGTTATTTGAATAACCTGATGCTTTTACCAAGGCTAAGTGGACAGTCATTTGATACAGTCTAGCCTATCCTTGTCTATGATCTCCCATTTCTATGAAAACTAGCTGAAAATATAGTGACTTATCACATTTAACATAATTTATTTGTTTCCATGTTTTCGGGATCTCAATAATTCAAGATTCAGACCTGCTTATCAAAAAAGAAACTTTGGTTAATTTCTACCTTCATAGAGCAATATTCAGTTCTGCATGCTGATATTATGCTAAGTTTCAGTGGCTTGAGATTCTTCAGATGACCAGGCTCTGGTGCCTCCTGTAAGAGACCTGGCGTAGTTGAATAGGACCGCTTCTAAGTAAGTCTTTTTCATTCCACTTGGAAACAACACAGAGTATAGGCATTTTCTCCTGAAGGCTGCAGAGTATTTTCTTGTCACCACTGTCATGCTACGTTTATGTGATACTGCAGAGCCCCAAAATGGCAGAGAAATAATTTGTGAATCATCATAGGATACAGAGAGTACGTCACATTGAGCTATTTCAAAGTTATGACAGTAACAAACAGAAAGAAAGTTCTGCACAAAGGACAGTTGGCTTAAGGTCAAAATGAATGAGAGAGATGATTCTGATTGGCAAAGACAAGCATTTTGAGTGTATGGTGAAATCTGATGCTTCATTCTGCCTAGGGAAATCTATTTGTTAATTAGGCAACTTCTGTACTTTAAACTAGGTTGATAGGGGTGCTATATTGTAATGGAATTAGTACTTTTTTATATTCCCAGGGGGAAAAAAAAACTTTTAAAATGAACTTGCTAGGATTTTTATCAGTAAGTTAGGGGAAAATAAATTACAGGATACCATTAGTATTCTCCGAGGTAACTTTATAAGCCTGTGAAATTATTAATAAAAGATATACCTAATCGTATTAAGAATTATAAAATATCAGTGATTAGGGAAGAGGGCAGGTTTTTCCCGTAGAAGAAGAACTTTATTCTTCAGGCTTATTTATTTATTAGTTAAGAATAACCATATCCATGACCATGACCAAAGAGGGAGGGGAAAAAGTACAATCTAACCATATGAGAAATTTGGATGTTCTGCATTGTTCCATTTTTAAGATAATTAAGAACAAAGAAAGACACAATGCTAAGTGAAAAATGTCTTAAGACTCATTTTATTTATTAATGTTACTTTTAAATTAATTAGAGGATTTATTTGTAAATTCTCAGAAAATTCTGTAATCAAAGTACTATAATTCTCACTAACAGTCTTCGCTGCTGATGTTTGTTTCACTGGAACAACATCGGATCTTTGAACCTGTCAATGTTCAGAATGGCCGTTTCTACACATGCCGCTTTCTCTTGAAGTGGCATGCTAATAAATGGCCGGAAATATGCTAATGAGGTGTGGATGCAAATTCCCTGTGCCTCATTAGCATATTTGGGTCATTTATTAGCATGCCACTTTTGGACAAAGTGGCATGTGTAGAAACGGTCAATGAGAAGTAAGACTTATTTCTTCATCCAGCCTACTCATTACCTGATGGGTGTTGGCTTTGCTGACCTTTAAAATTTTACCGAGTTTGCTTACGTAAAGATCATGAAAATATACATCCTTTTTATTTATGCTTTTTTGATATTGTTTGTAAAGATTATAAAATATGCCCACTATTATGAGTGTGGGTGTCTCTCAAAAACACAGACTGGCTGTGTCTACACTTGCATTCCTCTTTCGAAAGAGGAATGCAAATGAGGGTAATCAAAATGCAAATGAGGCACTGATTTACATAATGTCTTTTCAGAAGAGATTCTTTCTAAACCAAAAGAAGCAGTGTAGATGGAGGTCTTTTGAAAATAAATCCCATCTTCAAAAGAACCTTTCTTCCTGAAACAAAACTGGAAAAAAAGGGTTCTTCTGAAGATGGGATTTATTTTTGAAAGAGCTCCATCTAAACTGCTTTCTTTCTTTTGAAAGAATCTTTTCTGAAAAGAGATTATGCAAATGAAGCACACAATATGTAAATCAGTTCCTCATTTGCTTTTTCAGTTTCCCTCATTTGCATTCCTTTTTTGAAAAATAAATGCAAGTGTAGACACAGCCACGTCTACACTACAGAGATTTTTTCAAAAGAAGCCCTTCTGGAAGATCTCTTCTGAAAGAACTTCTTTCAAAATAGTGTGTCCACACACAAAAAAGTGGATCAAAAGACCAATTGGCTCTTTCGAAAGAATGGGCCAGGGATCGAAAAATCAGATACCATGAGTTTTGCTCTTTCAAAAGAAGTGCTCTGTGGAGCATGTACACATACTTTCTTTCGAAAGAAGCTTTTGAAAGAAGGGGCTCTTCCTGAAACAGGAGTGGAAGAGCACTTTAGAAAGGATCACGACATTCTCTCAATTTACTTTTGAAAGAATGCTTTTTGTGTGCAGACGTCCATGGGATCTTTCGAAAGAGCCCACTTTTAAAACATTTTTCAAAAGAATTTGCTAACGTAGATGCAGCAACATGCTGTACTAACACTTTTGTTGTACTCTGTATTAAAAATAGGTCAAAAGGGATGAAGCTTTGCTTCCGTTGAGCCCAGCTTTCGAATTCATGTTTGCAGGTAGAAATAGAATTTTGTGACTCTCTGCAGTTTTTCCTAGGCAAACAATTGAAAATGAATACTGAGAATGATTAAATATTTTATTGCTTAGTTTTATATTCATATAGTATAGAACACATCTTTTCTACCAAATAATAGTAGTAGCAGTAAATGTCCAGCTTGCATTGGGGTAAATTGAAAGAACAGGTGCAATTCAGTGCAGAGCCAAGTTTTGGCTGTTCTGATATATCCCACTTAGTTGTCTGCTGCCATCTTACAACCAGTATCTGCTTTCTTATAATCACTTCCTTTGTAAGAGCTACTGTACCAAGGTGTACATCCGTTACGTAAAAAAGAAACAACTTCTTTCCACACATATATCAGAATATGCTGATATCTTACCGAGCAAGCTTTTTAAGCAATTGTATTTCATGTTGTTATCCTGTGTTGATAACCCAGTGTCTTGCTGTTAGTGTGACAGCAAATTGTAGCCATTAGTCAAAAACGGTGAGTGAAATGGTTTATGGTACAAAAAATGACCTTGAGACAGGCTTTTAAAATATAACTGGCATGATAACTAAAATGACTAAATAGTTATATGTCATTTTTTAAAATACACATTAATCACTTATTAAACAAAATAACTTATTCCTTCAATTAATGACAAACTATGACACTACTATGCATAGCAAATAAAAAAAAAAAAACAACTGCATGGAAATGCCGAGCATATAGAAGTAAGTCAGTCAGGATATGCACCCTAGGGGATTAACAAATAAACAGGCAATTCTATGTTGCAAAAGCATTGGCTGGCTGGACAGAGAAGACTGGGTTAGAAAAGCAGTGCTGCTTTCCACCACCTTTAGTCACTTACACGAGGATAGGGCAGGAGGTTGGCATGTGGGCTGTTGGTTGGGGGGGAGTGAGAGTTTAGAATGTGGAAGGGGGCTCTGGGCTAAGCCTGGGGCAGGAGTTGGAGTGTGAGTGCAGGAAGAGGCTTAGCGCTGGGGTACAGTGGAGAGGTGGGTGCAGGCTCTAGAAATAAGTTTGGGGTGCTGGCTTTGGGAGGGGGCTCAGGGTTGGAACAGGTGCAAAAGAAGATGTAGGGAGGGTGTGGGAAGAAAATTGGCTCTGTGAGGAAATTTAGGTGCAGGAAGAATCTCAAGGCTGGGTCTGAGAATGCAGGGTGTGAGCCCTGGATGGGCTGCACTTATTTTGGCAGATCCCAGTTGGTTGGACAGTGGAACTAAAGTAGGATCATCCCTCCAGTGGCCTCTAAGGGGAGGAAAGTGGCTCCATGCACTACCCCTGTCTGTAGGCACTGACCTGCAGCCCCATTGATTGTGGTTTCCCCATTCCTGGCCAATGGGATCTATGGAGTCAGTCCTCAGGGAGGGGCATAATGGGGAGCCACCTGGACCTCCCTCATCCAGGGGCCACAGGGGCATGCTGACTGCTTCTGGGAGCCCCATGGAGCCTGCCTTTGTCCTGCTACATGGCAGGACTTTTATCTGGTTAAAATCTGCTGGGTTGGCTTTTGCAACTCCAGGAGATTGACGACAGGAGACTCCTCGAAAAACTGGGAAGGTTGGTGACCCAGTGTGATAGCATCCAAGGTCTCCAATCAGGAGTCCCACTGTCTATGCAAACTGTTTGGCTCAAATTTACTGTGGTGTCTGCCTCAGAGTGTTTTTTTTTAATTTGTTGTAAGTTTAAGCAAAACTGATTTAGCTACTTCTGAGAATGAGGCATTTGAAAATAGGCAGCCTTACTAATAATTAAAATGTTTTTAATCTTTCTTATGAAGAAAAAAATAATGCTCATTTGGTTTTGTGTATAAAATTTAAAATTAGTAGTGATATAGTCCTAAAGTAAGATTGATGGATTGTTGTCTGTCTGGTTCTATATGAGAATCTTCCAAATTTGCGCTGGTGGAATGATGGGAAATGGTAGACATTTGCTGAGTATTTTATCAGCACTGCATAAGCACTGCATTGCATGCTCTGAAACTCTGCTGAATTTATATGCTGCTGCCAATTAGGTAATTAGGGATGTTAGCTGGTTAACAGATGAGCCTTACTGGTTATGACTAACTAGTGGGAACTGGAGCAGTCCACTGCCTGCTGTGTGCAGGGGGTTGCTCAAGTCCTTGCATAGTCAGCTGTGGCTGGGGGGTAGGGTGCTCCACTGTGACCCAAGCAGCCCCCATCCACAGCAGGCTTGTTGTGAGAACACTGCAGGCAAGGGTGCTCCAGCACCCAGCCACACCCTTTCCCCTGTTTAATTGGTTACCAGTTAAACTTAACTATTTAACTGGGATTTTACATCCCTACTACCAGTTTTCCCCAACAAATATCCTTTGGGTTAGGGGAATATCTTGGTGTCTTTGGCTGGGCACCCAAAATTAGTATATATTTCTGAAGATTTGGGCCTGAATCACTCTGCCTCAGATCCCACTGCTAAGGATTAATTGGTTAATGTGCTTAGATAGGGTAAGCACCTCTTCACTGCACAGGAAGCAGAGATGGGGAAAAAAATAATTTCCTGGGTGGAACAAAGCCATGAAGCCACACACGTTTTTCTTACTCTCTTTTCTTTCCCTCCTCAGACTCCTCCATCCGTCTAAAGCCCTTGTTCTTCTCTCTCTCTCTCTCTCTCTCTCTCCACTCAACACTCTCCCAAATACTGTCATTTTCCAAATACCACATCTCTCTTTTCTTCCCTTCATGCTAATACAGAGCATCTCTGACAATAAATGGATCAATCTTTAGATGGATAACTGCATTTATGGTTATCGGGGGAGGGTCTTCTTTTGAATATATTTTTAGCTTATATATATGTCATACACATTAGTAATTAAAAACTGAAATTAGTCTGACTATAATTTAATTCAGTGAAGATATTAATGTACACACTAACTAGGACAGTTTAGGAACTCATGCCTTGAAGGTAAATAACTTTAGTCCCAATGACAGTGCCACTCAATTAGGCTTTCATATTTAATCTCACTGTTGTAATTATAAATCCTCACTTTCAGGAATATGTAATTAATCTTTAAAGGCAAAAGATATCATCAGATAGTTTAATCCCAAAATGTCATTTTTGTTGAAAGGAAAAATAGAAATTATTTTGTAAAAGCTTATATCAATGACAAGTGCATGATATTTAAAATAGTCAGTGAAGCTTTCCTGTGTGGATTAGGAATATTCGACTGAAGTGTAACCAAGTAGTTTCAACCAAAAGCGAAACAAATAGAATTTGCAAACATTTGCACACATACTTTATTTTCAGCACCTAAATAGTCATTTGGGGTTTTATATCACTACTCCCAAGCTAAGTACAGGCAGAAGTGTTTACAGGATTGGGACCTCAAAGTTTAAAAAACATTTGCTTTCCAGCCAAAAAGAAAGTTTCTTCAATAATGTTAAGGACTACACTCCCTTAAATCTCCCTGGCCATGTCTACACTACATTCCCCTTTGGGAAGATGGATGCAAATGAGGGAGAGTGGTTATGCAAATAAAACACCGATTTACAAATCTCACACTTCATTTGCATAATCTTGTGTGATTGTGTTTCCAGAAGAAATGTTCCCAAAAACGAAAATAGCCATATAGATGGTGTTCCTTCAGGAAAAAAAAACCAATAAGGAATAAGGGTTCTTTTGAAAATGTTTTTTTTTCCCCAGAGGAACCCCAGCTTACACAGCTGTTTTCGCTTTTGGAAAAGTGTCTCCCAGAAATGCAATCATGCGAGATTATGCCAATGAAGCATTAGATTTGTAAATCAGTGTTTCATTTGCATTTCCACTCTTCCTCATTTGCATACCTCCTCTGAAAGGGGAATATAGTGTAGATGCACCCCTATATTTTCTTTGTTTTGCTGTTGTGTAGGATGGCCCCAGTAGTTGTGGTATCATTGTCAAAACCTATGAACTGCAGCCCTGAATCCAGCAAACAATTGTATAGTTAATTAACTTTAAGTATTCCGTCTGGTGAGATTATGCATAAAGCTGAGTATATGCATAAATGTTTGCAGGATTGAGACTGAAATTATTGGTTACTCAGAATTATAATTGTAGTTAGATCCCTCACTGGTGTGTTTATCAAGAGTTTTCAGAAGGAAAACTATTTATTCTGCCTTACACAAACAAAGGTCTAAACTGTAGCCAGTCACTCCTGCCAAGTTTGTAGGTTTTGTAGGAACAGTTTATGAAAATACATCAGTGTTATGCCATCATATTTCAAAATAAGATACAGGGGGAATGTAAATGCAATAACAGTCATATATCTAGAGTTAAAAAACTGGAGTGATTTGAGTTTCTGAGAGTTAGCAATAAGAAAAACAAAACTGCCTTATGTTGAGAGTTACTGCTTAAAATTACCCAATTTAAGTAATCTGTTTTCCAAATGAGAAAAAAAAATCTCCACACAAATGCATACACAGATCTGCTCTGGATTTACCCTGCTGCGCTGGTGTACCTTTTTTTCTCCCCGTTCCTTACTTTGGTGGATAACAAGTCTGCTTTTGGTTCACTTTTATTTATAATCAGTTTCATGTCAATTTCTTTTTTGGCCTTATCCTGTTTCAATTGGTGGAGCAGCAAAAGTCCCTTTAAAATTCAAAGAGAGAAGTGACCAGATTTTTGTCTGGCTGTGCCAAAAGAGAGACATTTGACGTGGGTTTAATCAGGCTTCAACTATATAAGTGTCTTGGACGACCTGGCAGATAACTATGTATGGTGCAGGTGACATCATATTTATTCCATAATTCCCTAGGGGCTTTTACTAGTCCCCCTTTTTTTCCTCATCCAGGTTCCTTTAGCAAATCCATTCACCTTACCATTCACATTCCTCTCCCATAGGACAGGGTAAGGGTTTGCTAAGGACTTGGGTGTTGGCTCCCTCTTGTACCAATTGTGAGAGTCCCCAGCCAGCTGCATTCATTCATTTAATGAACACCTCTGTTTAAGTCCATTCATGAGCCATTTATCTGGTCACTGTATATACATTTCCTGAGGAGTACCTGCCCTGGACATCTGCCCTATGTTTAAATAATGAGTTGTGACATATGGCCTACCCGCTGGCGTGCCATGCATGAATAGAGCCCTTTCTGAATCCTGCTGTAGGAAAGGTGAAAAACAATCCAACAACTGCACCCAAAGAAATATGTCAATAAGAGAAAATATTCTTTCCCAGCTGCTCCTTTCCCCCTTGCAAAAAAAGGGGGCAGGTAATTTAATGCTCCCAGCCGGTGTTGGCCAAACCTGAAATTTTAGTACCTGCTTCAGCTTTGGTCCTTGTAAAAAGAAAGGCTTGAGGCACCAAGATGCACCTCTTTAAACCCTGTATTCCCAGGGGATGAGTTAGGGACCACACGGCCCCTTTTTAAAGCATTTTTCAGTTCTCTGCCCTACCCAGCCATAAGCCACTTCTTTGTTTTGCCAGCCTGCCATATACTTCCCACCCCCATTTAAAGGTGCAGGGCAGTCACTTTGAACTTTGTGCACTGGCACAATTATGTAATACATGCATCTGCAACAATCTGGTTTGGGGGGACAATGTTTGCAAACATTTCCACTGAAATACATCTTTTAAAAATCATGGTAACTTTCTGTTCATCTTCAATATTTTGATAATGTGTATTAAAAAAAAAAATCCCTGGCCATATACGGCTTAACTATATTCTCATCTGGTAATACACTGAATGAAAAGCATTGAAGACGGTTCATTGACTTTGGTGAAGGCAGGATCTCACCCTGATTTTCAAGGTGGATCAAACTTCTGAGTATGTAAGGTACATTAGTAAGTGGCATTTTCAGTCAATTAATAATTAAAAAAAATATCCCTGTGAGAGTTCAAATTCAGGGGAAGAGTTGACTTCAGAGTCAATTCAGTAAGCTGCTAGGATTTGTTTTTTTGTTCTTACATTTCAGAAAACATGCATTAGTTAGATGCACATTTTTGTTAAATATTGTGGAATGCATTACTGTGAATTAAGGGGAAAAAAAGTGTCAGGTTTGGTAAAAACAGGTGTTTTTCTGGCCTGCTTGTAATTCTATGGGACTGACGTACACTTTTTGGAATGCTAGATACAATGCATAGGACCTTGGAAAAGGTAGGGATTTTATTACATTTTATATGTCTGAAACAGAATTATAACAATTCTGAGGAAGCTTCCAAGTTATCTATAGTCTTGTGCCTAGAAGATTTTATTCTTTGAATCTGCAGAAATACTTGGTGATTTAAATTTTCTTGGTTTTCAAACCTTATGCAGCATGAGTTGTTTTAAGAGGAAATCAAACAAAACATATAAATAGAATGGCTTATAAAATTATTAAAAATATGGGCTCTCCCACCAGGATCCATGGGAAAGCTTGTAGGTAGCAATGGTAGTCATAAAACTTCATCAGTTCTGAAACTGCTTTATTAAGTCATAGCTATTGGCAGTGCCTTCTGAACACTGTCTTCATCTGTTATTTGGTTCAAAAAGCTTTGAGGTTGGCTTCCTGGTACATACAGTATCAGCAGGGCAAAATCATATAGTTTTATTTTTGCTTAAAAATATAGTTTGTTATATTTGATGCTCTTTTGTCCCTACTTTACAGTATTTCTGGTAATTGTATAACTTAAACATAATTAAAATTTATTTTACTAAATCATGTTAAGTCCATGAACTTAATGTATGCATTGCAAATGAAGAATATCTTCTACAAGAAACAAATTATGCTTTTTTTCTTTTTTTTTTTACCTCTTAGGTGAGTAACTGGAGGTTAAAAACAGAATTCCTGGTTCTCAAGTATACTTTATGCTTTTCTGTAATGTCCTGTGGGTAAGTAAGAAAAATATTTCATAATGTATTTTTTGTAAAGAGGACTGATTACTGAGAGCAATATTAAAAGGCAATGCTCTAATCACTTGAAAAGTCAGTAGCTATAGCATGAATATTATAGCAAGTGTGATTCATACTCAGGGATTTAGAGATACCTGTTTGAATTATATAGCTTTTACTTTCAGATTTGAATGTGTGGGCTTTTTTTCACTTGCAGTAATATGTATATTTCAGTGAACTAACTCAAAAGCATTAGGACATTATAGTCTGTATGCATAATTACAGAAGTTTACTTGAGAAGAAAATAGGATAAAATAGTGCTTGGAAATTTGGTGCAATCCACAGTGTTGCCTAAATCATATCAATTTGGAAGTTTCATTTCCAAGCTTTTAAAATCAGTGTATTATAAAACCTGAAATGCATCTTAAACTTCTGTGAAGGAATCTGAGCTTGTATTTTACCTTGAGAAGATTAGGCAGTATCTTGGTGTAGAATGAGGTCAGCCTGAGGTTCTAAGTAAAATATATGATGTCATTTGCCACTTTCTGGTTATTGTCTGTATCCTAAATGACATTGTTATAATTGCAATAATCTGTGGTTGTTCACATATTCTGTGTCTAAAAGGCTTTAGATTAAACATAATGAGCAAATTGTTTTCCCAACATGTATTATAACATGCATCCTTTTAGTCAGAAATGCCAGAATAAAGAGAGTAGATGAAGTCCTGACCCACTGAAGTCAGTGGTCATTTTGCTACTGACTTCATTGGAATCAAAACTCAAGCAGTACATTGCAAATTGCTTATGTAACAGTCATAAATTAAGCTGAATGGTACTATAAATGTACTTAGATCCTTTAAATGTTTTAAATGTGTAAGAAATTTAAATATTACTTTACTTAAATTGGCAGCTACATATTCATTATAATACATAGTTTGTGAGACTAAATATTTAAAATCTGATGCTTCGCTCAAGACTTTGGAAAGTAGTCAAATATGAAATTGAAAAACTACTAACTGTGGTAAGGAACCTGTCGCTTAAATCAGCATGTGTACCAGATGACTGGAGGGTAGCTAATCTAATTCCTATTTTAAAAATAGTTTCCAGAGATGATGCTGGCAATTGTGCCAGTGAGCCTAACTTCAGTGTCAGGCAAAATAGTTCAAACTGTAGTGAAGAACAAAATGATCAAACTGAGGGAGAATCATTCCTCAGCAATTTATTAGACTTCTTAAAGGGTGTAAACAAACGTGTAGACAAGGGTGAACCAGCTGATACGCTGTTTTGAAAGATCCCGTACCAAAGGCTCTAAAGCAATGTAATCAGTCATGGGATATAGGGATGGCCATCAATAGGTGCTTAAAATATTACAAAGGGTAATATATATACAAATACATACAAAGGGTAGGAATAAATAGTCAATTTTTATAACCAAATCAGCTTTGGAAGATGTAGAGAAAAACATATTCCTGCTAGGACAATTTCTTCAAGTTGAAAAATGTACAAACTGGTTAAGTATTTTTAATAATTGTTGTTGTTGTTGTTATTAAAATCTGTTTTGAATTCTCATTTTGAAAAAGGCACAAATTGGTTGTTGTTATTAGTATTATTATTAGTTTTCATTTTTGAAACATGTACAAACTTTTAAGTAATAATAATAATAATACTTAACCAGTTTGTGCATGTTTCAAAAAATGAGAATTCAAAACAGATTTTTTGCAAGAAAATTTGGCAAGTTTATGTTTTAGAATGTGGTCTTATGATTTTGACCTATGTTTAAAATACTAGATTTTTTGTTTTGAAATATGGACGTTCTACATCCATGGTAATGGCTATTTAAAGATATTTGTCAAGCTGTTTTATCAAGCTGTTTTATTTCACTTTAGAATTATACAGATGAAATGGGGTATAGCATTAATTTCTACAAATATGTGATGTAGGACTTACTCTATCTTTAAACGTTCTTCTGGTTAAGTTGCCAAGAACAAAGATTCTATGAATATAGTTCATACCAGTTCAGACAGCAATATACGCTGTACTGATAAAAGCTCTTTTTGTCTGTTGCATGTGCTTCAGGCTTATTGCCAGAAAGCAAATTTTGAAAGAAATATACTTCTAATAGATATGGTTATGCCTTCAAAAGTTTCTAGTGGAAGGGCTAAGATTATTATATATGTTTTCAAAGTAAGGAATCTGACCCTACATTTACTGCCAAAATTAGAGTGCCTCTAGTTTTAAACAGCAACGAAGGGTCCTGTGGCACCTTATAGACTAACAGAAAAGTTTTGAGCATGAGCTTTCGTGAGCACAGACTCACTTCATCAGATGCTGGTCTTGGAAATCTGCAGGGCCAGGTATAAATAAGCCAGAGCAAGGGTGGGGATAACAAGGTTAGCTCAGTCAGCAAGGGTGAGGCTTTTAAAGGTGAGGGTCTTGTGCTGAAGTGTTATGGGCTAAACAAATAACAAATGCTGTTGCTGTGAAAGGCAGGCACATAGAGCAAGTTTTTCCTCTTTGTATATTTGTTTTATTTTAGTAAAACTGATTTATGTTCATCAAAGTTTAAAGTGCATAATACTTCACAATTTGAATCAAAATAATAAGGATATTTAAAATTTCATAGCTAAGATATTGTCCTTAAAGAACCAGAGTAGGTCTTGTTTTAAATGCATCCTCCGGCTTGTTGGCTGCATTTCAAATCTTCATTTATCTAAAATGATAAAATTAATTTATTTAGGACTCAATTTTTATTTTGCCAAGATCCTTGAATTAGGGCCAGGGCACATGATGTGCCTAGAGCATCAGAGATCACATTCCCTTAGTCTCCAGCCTGATTCTGCTCTAAGGAGGATGTGAACTAATGCAGGACAGCATACTTTCCAAAGAACACTGTCTCAGCTGTGCTGGCAAGAGTGTGGCAGAATGGAGCCAAAGTTGAGGAATGGGACCAACTAGCTCTGCAGAGGATGCTATCCTTACTTTGCTGTGGAACAGATATCCAGAAAGTCTCACTCCTCAAACCATAATTTGGCCTTTAGCAGATAGATCATGCAGAATATGCACTAGAACATAAAATATATGGCATGAATCTTTTTTTAATTATAAAAGATGACATTTTTCATAATTTTGTAATTTGAGGTTTCCAAACAAAATATAGCTATTTCTGTGTATTAGGTGTGTAGATAATGTATATTTATTGAAGAAAAGCATAAAGATAAAAATATTGGGTTTTATGAATGTATATGTGTTCACAGGGAGACTTGCTGCTTGATATCATATACTCTGTGTACAGTATTTTTTTCCATATAAAAGCTACAGTCCAATGGGAACCTGCATTGCAGAGTAATTACTAGTGGAAGGAGGAAAAAAATTGTTTGTTTGTAGCATATTCTTGTATAATAAATAGTAACTGTTGCTAGGGGTAGGATATATATGACTCCAGACTGAGTTTTAAATGAACATGCTATATTTTATTTCTTGCAGTGCATAAAAGATAATGATGTATGTTACACATATGTTACATGTCTCCCAATGCAAAGAAAATAAATTACCCTGCTTCAAAGAGCTTGCAAGACATGACATCCTGCACTAGTAAGATGACAATTAAGGGGAAGGATAGGCAACACTAGCAGGATGATGTGTACTCAGCGAAGAATGGTAGAAATAAGATTCTCTTTTAAAGGAATCCAGTAACAAAATGCATTAGTTGCCTTGATTCTTGTGGGATTCATGTAATAACTGGGCTTTACAGAAGGACTTTTATTAAGAGAGGGTACGAGAGCCTCATGGATTAGCTCAGGAAGGACAGCTGAGCTACTGAACCCTCATTTAATGTCTTTAAATTGTGATTACAGGTAATCTTTGGAAGTATGATCTAAATTTTCTTAACAGTTCCTTTGGCCTTTCAATCTGTGAATTTACTCAACAGGCCTCTTCCTTGCTTCAGAGGCACAGTGCTCTGTCCTGCACTTCCACAATGCCCATTCCTTTTCAGTAGAGACCACTGTGAGCTGAAATAGATGGCTGCTGCCCCTGCTGACTGACTGTTTCTATGTTAGCACTGTGGTGAAGCCTGACTCTCCTGACCTGGGCATCTCCCTAACTACTTCTAGCTGCCTTACTGCCAACATTTGTATGCTCTGCTGCCCTGCAGTTTGCTCATATTGGTGTCAGCCACCTCCTCCTCCTCTTGCTCCCACCCTGTTCCAGTGGTTCACTTCTAGGGGAACAGATGATGCCTGTTTCTTTATTTGAAAAGGAGAAAATAAGAACAGTGATTATGGTAGTCATGCCCCTAAGCAACAAGTAATGAAGGAGCTGAATTCCTGCCCCCAACCTCCAGGAAAAAAGCTTGGATGAGCATCAAGAAATCTCAGTTTTTTCTGTAATGATGGTGGGGTGAATGGTGAGTTGGGGACTGAATTGTGGGTGACTGAAGGGAGTGAGGTAACCTCAGATGTGAGAGAGAGAGACTGATTGTTGGGGCATCTCAGAGTGAAATGAGGAAGGGTTGAAGGGAAGAGTATAGAAGGCAAAAATTTAATGAGTGGTAAGCGGAAGAGAGGACAGGTGAAAAATTGGAAGAGACACTAAAGTGTAGTTTAGAAAGAAAATATTTGAAAAAGGGAGAAAAGGGGAGAACAAAGCAACATAGTTACTGTAAGTTATCTTTTCATTTAGCTTTGTTCATCACAAACAAAAACAAAAACAAAAAAACCTGAATGATGATACACTAAATACCTGCAGATACTTCTTGCATTTTCTTCCTCCTTACGTGGCCAGATAGCTCTCAGTAATTTGTCAGATTCTCTCCAAAGACAATGTCGGGGGTGCTTGGGATTTCTGGTCCAACTCTCAAGCTGGCAGAAATTTAACAAAACCCTGCCAAGTGCTGTATGCTCTCAGCGTCCATGGTTTTCTATTAAAGTTCTTCTAAAGAACACTCTCCCATCTTGGTATTCAGTCCTTTATAATGTATGTACCTTGTTATTTCCTCTACTGCTTGTTGCTTACCCATGTTGTCATGTTGTATAAAATATATACAGTAGTGCTGACAGACTCTTCAGGTCCCTGGGCAAGGTGGGAGGAGGGTCCAGCTCTGCACCCCCAGAAGGGCAGGACCTCAGGCATAAGAGATAGGGTTGGGGCTAGCTTTCTCCACGCTACCTCAGCAATGCTCAGGGCTCCCGCAGTGAGTTAAAAGGCCTGGGACTCCAGCTGCCCCAAACACTGAAGTGGTGGGGGCCTTTTGAATGGCCATGCCCTAGGGCTGTTACCCTCTTTGCTCCCTGTTTTTGGTAGCCCGGAATATATACAAATTCTTACACTAATCATATGCAGGATTTAAATCTTTTTATAATATTTTCCATTCTGTCATTCACGGTATTTTAATCCTGTGTAACGTACTTGAGCTAAAATTAGAAGATTCCTGGCAACCCAATTTATTGGGTTACTGCCATCCAGTCCTGATATCTTATTCATAATCTGGTCCAACAGACAATTGAGTATACAATTATAAGTACCTAGTCAAAGTCAGTCTATTAATTGAGTATATAAAATTCTAATCAGTGATGTAAGCATTAATTTATAATTTACTGAATAAAGCTACACATTTACTAGATAGTAATAACCTTTCAAAGGATTTCACTTTTATTTAAAACAGACAGAGAACATGTACAAGTTACTGTTAAGGGCTTAGTTATTTAAGAAGACTTGGAAAAAACTCAAAAATTAATATTTGATAATAAGAAGCTAATAAGTTTGTGTACGAAGTTCTATAACTTCTTATGTAAGAGAGCAAATGTTGTGGTTCAGATTTTTTTTCTTGATTGGTCCACTATCGTTTTTTGATAGCAGCTGAATGAGTGGGATTACTTGATTTAATTATACTTTCTCACCACTGTCTGTTTGGGGCAGTAGTAATATGCTTCAATATTAAGGTGATGCTTTAGCATAGTCCATTAAACAGAAATACAACCAATACATCTTCAAATAATTTTATATGAAATGCATTTAAAATGCTAACCTCTGATTGTGATTACTATATATTAAACTGGGTAGTAGGTAAAATTTCATTTGGTTGAGTAACTGTTTATTTATGGTCAAAGGAATTAATTTAAATGGGTTGACAGCAATAAGCCCACATATTCTTCAAGTGGGGTCAAATTCCTTCTTATCACAGGTAAATTTCATTTTACACATAGAAGTTCTACAGTCTACAAGTGCTAATACAGCACTTTCAGACTCCAGTTAGTGGTAAGTAAATATTTTGTGTCAATGTTAAATGTGTTGCTTTTGATTTCAAAAAGTGTCACCTGGGGTTGAAAGAGAGAGGGGAAAGAGATGAGAGAATTTGACCTTTACTTTACATCTTAGGTAGAACTCTAGTATAGCTTACTCTTTTCTTTTGAAACTTACGTAGAAGCATCTATCTTTAAATCTTCTATTTTTCTCTGAGCAGAAATAGTTTGTTAAATCTTTTGAAATATATAATGAATAATGAACAAATTATGATGAAGTCAGCATTAAATGTAATTCAGTATAATAAATGTATATAACACATTTATAGTTTGCAATCCTTATTATAACTTCATGATTCATATCCCCTAACCTATCCATAGGAAACCTTTAGCAACAAAGCTGTCCTTGGCTGCAAATGTTTGATCTTGTCATCACTTCTTTCCCCATAATATCTGATATCTTGGATGACAGGTAGGACACCTAATGGGGGTTTTTCTCAATTTGGTGTGCAGTTTGTTTGCTTTAATTGTAGTGCTGTCATTAGATTTCAGTAACAGATCAGACATTTCCAGCTGAGTGTTCATTTCTGCTTCCGCTGAAGTCAAATTCCCATTGCTTTCAATGGTAACTGGACCGGGCCACTGAACATAAGGCTAAATCTACATGGTAAAGTTTTTCCAAAATACCAGCCCTTTTTTAAAAATAACTTTGTGACTATCTACACTATCTATGTGCTATATCGGAATACATCTGAAATAGTGACTGTGTTATTAGAAGTTTTGTAAACCTCATTGCAGGAGGAATAATGCCTCTTTTGAAGAAGCTATTTCAAAATGGGCACTGTTAAGACATGGAACAGAGCTATTTCGAAATAAGCCATAATAGTGTCCAAATAGGCCCTGTGTCCGGACATACTGTTTCAAAATACCAGAGTGCAATTTCAAAACACATTCTACTTTCAAAATAAGCTATTTCTGAATAGCTATTCCAGAGTGGATTATTGCAAAATAATGCTGCTGTGTATATGGATCCTAAGAGAACAGATAAGCAAAGTGCTGATGAGACATAAACTGAAGAAAAATCTAAGTGCTAATTGAAGGTGTCATACAGGTAAGATTATTTCAGTTGAGCTAGCGAGTAAGAGCATGCTGTCTATGAAATTTGTAATGCTTACCTAACAATGAATAGTACCTGACTCTTCAGTTTCATATTTTTAAATAGGAAATCTCATAATAAAATTGAGTTTCAAAGAAAAGAAGACTAGTTTACTATGGATAACATTTAACTGTGGGCACTGTATTTAGTTTATCACTGTGCCCAAATTATTATCCAGCGATACTCATAGATTCCACTGGGCAGCATTAAAGTAAAGAGATACATACCTACAAAAGATTAAAAAAAAAAAGAAAAAAAACTTTTTGTAAGCTGATACTTGTTGGAGCTATACGGAATCACGCTTTCTTTAATGCATTAGTCCCTAATTCTGAGGTTTCTGTCCTTTTTCTGAGTGGCCTTTATATTAACTATACATGGGACAAGCAGCTAGACCCAGAAATGGACATCACTCAGTTATTTCCAGTTGATTCAAATACACAGATTCAGACATGAATTTTGCTGGGGTCCCAGGGCTGTTGTGGATGGTGTTATTTGTTCTAAATGCAATATTTCATATGGAACCAAAGAGTACAGAAATGAGTAAGATTTGTAACTGTTCAGAGTCTCAGGAAAAAAATCACCTCTCTAGCTGTGGTGTGCTGTAAGTCTGGGATCAATGAAGACACATGTCTCACACCTGGCTTCGCAAGGAGGCAAGGAATATCTCAGACAAGACCAACTGGGAAACTGGTACACGTTCCCCGCCTTTCTCCTGATGCACTGGAGTACACATGTATGGAGCAGGGGAAGGCCATGCTTCATTCTCTTTTGTCCCTCCTCCATTTCTTTGCTTAATCTATGCTGGAGGGAGCAGACTGTCTCACCTGGTATTAAGTTAAAGGAGCCTACCCTACCATTCCTGATGCCATTGGAACAAGCAGTTAATGTGAAGCGGCTGATTAGCTCTTGCCTGCAGTGGGAAGAGAAGGTGTCTTCTGGATAAATAGCCAGATTGTTTCTGTTCAAGCCCTGCTCATTCCCACTCTTATCTATAAGAGTGCTGAGTTTTTGGTGATGGTAAGTGCTAGGACGAGTGTCAGTTTTCATTAGAGTCTGGAGCTGATTTTTGCTAGACTACTTTTAAGAGCTTTTTGTTTCTTTTTGTGGTTCCACGAAGGTTGAACTTGGAATTGAAATTACATTTGTCACAACTTTTTGTTTTAGCATGGTTGGTGGATTGGAAAAATGGTCCAGCGTGAGATTCTGAGAACTCAATGGCTTGCGTGGGTTTTGGTCCTAAGCATGACACTATACAAGAAATGAATATGCTTCCATGTCTATCTCACTTTATTGCCTTTGCCTTCTGTATGGAGGGGAATGGTTTACAATGTCACTTTCTCTCCAGGGTCATGGGACCGGCTTGAGGTTGCAGAGGAAAGAAAAGGGCAACAAAAGTTATTAAGGATAAGGAATGTTTGCCATATGAAGAGAGATTAATAAGACTGGGACTTCTTAGCTTGGAGAAAAGATGATTAAGGGAGGATATGATAGAGGTATATAAAATCATGATTGGTATGGAGAAAGTGAATAAGGAAATGTTATTTACTCCCTCTCACAACACAAGAACTAGTGGTCACCAAATGAAGTTAATAGGTAGCAGGTTTAAAACAAACAATAGGATATATTTTTCACACAATGCACAGTTAACCTGTGGAATTCCTTGCTGGAGGATGTTGTGAAGGCCACAATAGCAGAGTTTAAAAAAGAACTAGATACATTCACAGAGGATAGGTCCTTCAACAGCTATTAGCCAGGATTGGCTTGGAGGGTGTTCCTAGCCTCTGTTTGCCAGAGGCTGGAAATGGGCAACAGGAAATTGATCACTTGATAGTTACACGTTTTGTTCATTCCCGCTGGGGCACCTGGCATTGGCCACTGTTGGAAGACAGGATACTTGGCTTGATGGACCCATGGCTGTTCGTATGTTCTTAGGAGACATTGCCCTTAAATCCATACTGAAGTTTGGAGAGGCTAGGGCCATTCATGCACACTTGAATTCTACACTGGAGCGATCCTGCCAAGTTCTCCATTGGTGAATGGATGTGACACACTTGCAGCATTTGTATTTAATCCTACTCTGGCATTAATTTATCTTTGTTTATGTCCACAGCCTATGTAGATTTGAGTTTGGTTCAAGAGAAGTGAAAAATAAGGCATGCTTTATTTTATGAGACTTAACTCACCCTTTCTTACTATAAACACCTTTCGGTTACTCTGTAAAACTCTGAAACATCCACATCATCCTTTTGTTTCCTCACAAGAAGTATCCATGTCACATATGTTCAGAATCTGTTTTAAAAGCAAGATAAGTCAGCAAGCCCATCCATGCTTAGGGTTACAGACAATATTGCCACGTAATAACAACAACAACAAAACTAAATACTTTAAATGTTATTCAGTATAATTTCAGCTAATCTCATTTGCCTGAGTCTCTATGGAAGTGTATGGAAGTGTAGAAAAAGATAATTGAAAATTCTTTAATGGCTTGAACAGGCATTCATCATTAATATATTCAGACATGAACAACTCTAATTCCATGAACAGTTTTTTCAACAATCAAATGAGAGTTAGCTTCAAATAATGCTCAAGAGACCACCTATAATCATGACAAATTTCCTTCTAAATGTTACGTTTATTGTGTTGAGAAAAATAATATACTCAAAATACAATGACTTTCTTAGAACCTTCGTATTATGAAATAATTGGTATAATTGGCCTTTTCATGCTTTTTGCTTCTTTACATGACTCAACAGAGTTGTCAGATATTGTGACTGTATATGCTGATATTGATGGACAAACCCTTGTACCCCTGCAGAGTCCCATCAAGGCAAGATCTACCTGACTGAATCTGACTGTAGAATCAGGGCCATGGCACATAAAACAACATGTTATAGACAGCTGGTGACAAGTATCAGAGGGGTAGCTGTGTTAGTGTGTATCCTCAAAAACAATGAGAAATCCTATGCACCTTACAGACTAACAGATTTTTTGGAGAGTAAGCCTTCATGGGCAAAGACCCACTTCATCAGATGCATCTGACAAAGTGGGTCTTTGCCCATGAAAACTTCTGGTCCAAAAAATCTGTTAGTCTGTAAACAGCTGAATGCTCATATCTCAAACCTAGTATTCAGATAGTTGATTAAAAGCCCTTTCCTATATTAGTAAAGCAAATTTAGAATTGCTTTATACAATTAGAATAGCAATAGGAATCTGTAGATTATCATTTTTTGAAGCACCAGTAATAAATTGGTGGGAGGTTGATGGGCTTTATACTAGCTCTACATTGCTTAGTCTTGTGACTCTGTAATCCATCAGGCTAGAGGGTTCATAGCCGTCATCTCATCTTCTCCGACTTGCTGTCCCATCACAGTTGGAAACCCCATCACTGACCTAGTCTGACATGTCTCCTTCAGAGAGCTTCACAAACTCCAGTCTGTGCATAACTAAAAGCTTATTGAAAGAGATGTCTGTGCATGTATTCCTCTGCCCTTCTCTCTCTGCTGATGTGCATGCAGTATACAAACGCACATATTACTGAACTCAAAGATGCATGCTTTTAGCAGTTGCATTGCTATAAGTTTTGTATTTCTTCCTCGCCCTGGTTTAGTTAGTTTATAAGATTTTCCTTCCAGCATCTTATGTGTTAAGTATGTTGCACAGAGTTGTTGCTTTACAAATAATAAATAACTTTGCCCAGTGGTCCTTATTAGATAAAGGATTGCTGAATTAGCTGCTTTCCACTATAACGCTACAGGTGCTGCTCAGAAATGTCAATAACATCGATATAGGAAGTCTTATTTTCATTTTTGGATTTTCTTGTGTTTAATACATTTTTGTTATTGAAATTTAAGTTTTTAAAGAGAGAGTGGACAGGAAAAAAAGTGTGTTCATGAATATGTGTTGGAGCCAATTAAAATGAAACTGTCTTCCCATTGAAAGGGTAATAGCTTAACATGGAACTGTGAGACTCAGAATAGCTGTCATTACATGGTAGATCCTGCTAGTTCTTTCATTTAAAATAATTGTGTATTATTAGAGAATCCTTAACCCATAGCCCATTAATGGGATACACCACAATCTTGATTAGTGTATCTGCATCCACAGTGGACTCTTCTCAAACACTGCACGTTTGCTTGGGTTTGCTGTCTCTGAAATCAGGGGCAGAATGCTTGTTGACTTCAGTGAGAGCTGAATTAAGCAAATGCAGAGTGCTTCAGAAAACACCACCTTTTAAAGAGTAATTGCAAACCTCTGACGTTTCTTGTGGAAAAAGAGCTGATGCCATACCAGTGTCATCTCAAATTTGGACCAGCGGCCTCCAAACCCCCACTTTTTTTTTTTTAAAGTGGCATTCTCCTATTACTTGCATATGGCAAAATTCAGCCCCTCCACTCAATTACATTGAAGAAGTGCAGCCCATTGTATCAGTGTAGTTATCACTTTCCTCAAAAGGAGCAAGACAAAATTTCTAATGTGACTGATTTTCATGTATGAAATGTGACTACATCCTAACAAAAAATGCTGTTTAGCTGATCAAGAAACAAAACAAAAAGCATGCAACAGATAAAAGATTGAAAGACTTACATATGTATGTGTATATATGTGTGGATGGATGGATGGATGGATATATTAATACTACCCTCAAAAGTATTAGTAAATATTAATCTTTAGTCTATTAATATACATTACTTTCATTTGCATATTAACTCATCTCGAGTTCTTTGACATTAGAAAAGAGTGTGCAGTATTTTTTCCAAGCTTAAAGCCGCGTCTACATGTGCACGCTACTTTGAAGTAGCGGCGCCAACTTCGAAATAGCGCCCGTCACGGCTACACGTGTTGGGTGCTATTTCGAAGTTAACATTGACGTTAGGCGGCGAGATGTCGAAGTTGCTAACCCCATGAGGGGATGGGAATAGCGCCCTACTTCGACGTTGAACGTCGAAGTAGGTAACGTTTAGTCGTTGCGCATCCCGCAACATCGAAGTTGCGGGGTCCTCCATGGCGGCCATCAGCTGAGGGGTTGAGAGACGCTCTCTCCAGCCCCTGAGCTCAATGGTGGCCGTGTGGAGTGGCCCCTTAAAGCTCCCCGCCCCCTCACTTCCTGTGCAGGAAGCTGAGAGAACGTGCAGGCGGCAGCCCAGACACGCGGCCAGCCTGCACATCCCTCAGCCAGCTACAGACACCCACCCAGCTGCGATGGCCGCACGGCAGCCCCCAAAGCGCCCCCAGGGGACCCCCCCGAGGAGAGCCAGGGCTCCCAGCCCAGCAGCCAGGGAGAAAGCGGCAGCAGGACCCCTCCTGGACAGAGGCTGAGCTTCGGGACCTGCTAGGGCTCTGGAGCAAGGAGGAGGTGCTCGAGGTAACGGGGAGCAAGACGCGGAATGTGGATGCGTTCGCTCAGCTGGCCGAGGGCCTGGCCGACCGGGGTCACCCTGCCCGCACTCCGGATCATGTCCGGAGTAAAGTGAAGGAGCTGCGGCAGGGTTATTCCTGGGCCCGGGATGCGGCCGGCCGATCTAGGGCTGCCCCCGTCACTTGCCCCTTTTACAGGGAGCTCAGGGACATCCTGGGCCCCCGGCACACCTCCTCCCCTCCAGCCACTCTTGATATCTCAGCTGAGGAGCCCCAGGAGGCCCTGGAGGCGGAGTCCGCCCCGGAGGCAATCCCCTCCCCCTGGGGGCTGCCCCAGGAGCCCACCCCCGGGGCACCGGAGGAGGAGGAGGAGGAGAGGGACTCCTCCTCCAGTGACGCTGACCTCCACATCATCCTCCCATTCAGGAGCTCCAGCCGGGCGTCTGCCCACCGGGTGTCCCCCGACCGTGGGAGTGGACCGTCAGGTATGTACCCCCCCCGTGCTCACCCCTGGGGTTGAGGGGCGGGGGTAATATGTATGACCAGGGCCCTCCACATGACCAGATGACCATGGCCCCAAGGACAGCAGTGGCATGTCCCTCAGAAGAGTGCATCAGCCCCTGCGCCCCCCAGCACGACAGTGCCATGCCCCATCCCTGGGGCTGGGGGGAGCGGAACCTCTAGGGAAACCCGGGGGGAGGTGGTGGGACACCCAGCAGCAGCATGTGATGGAGTGGGGGGAGTGCAAATGCGAGACTCAGGCTACATATGAGAAACAAGCTGAATAGCTCCCAGTGGCTAAGGATGATCCTGGGGCTACAATTGGCAGGTAACACCTCTTCCCTGAACAAAGAGGAGGGAGGAGCCGAGCTGGGTTTGAATCGGGGGCGGCAGTTAGAGGCTAGGGGAAGGGAGAGCTAGAAGGCAGCCAGCCTGAGGAGGGGGAAAGCTACACCCCAGAGGGGCACCCCTCCGGGTCTTCTCCCCAGGACAGATTGGAAGGACCGTCTCTGACTGCTGTACTGTTGCTTCTGTGAGAAACTGGGCATCTGTTGCCTAATAAACCTCCTGTTGTACCTGCTGAGTGAGAGTCACTCCTGCCAGCGGACGGGGTGCAGTGCAGGGGGACCCCTGAACCCCATCACAGCAGCATCTCCCGGGGACAGGGATGGGGAACCTGCAGCAGAGGGGTGGGGGGACAAGGGCCACAGCTCGGGGCCCACACTAACGGCTGTCTCCACTCTTCTTCCCCCCCTCCTGTGTTCCGCAGCTGCACCATCGGAAGGACCGGAGAGCGCCGCCGAGGCGTCAGTGGTCCCGGAAAGCCCCCCGGGGCCATCACTCCAGGCCAGTCCCTCGGCGGAGGACCGACCGGCCCCACGGCGGGGAAGACGGCGGACCCAGTACCAGCAGCTGACGGTGACAGACCCCCAGCTGCTGGCCCTTCACCGTCGGCAGCTGGAGGTCGCCGAGCAGCGACTGTGGGTGGAGGAACGCCGCCTCCAGCAGCAGGAGCGGGCGCTGGCCTGGTGCCAGGAGGCATGGGGGGCCTACATGTGGACCCTCAACCGCATCGCGGACTTCCTGGCCCCCCCAGTCCACGCCGGCCGCCACAGCGCCCGCCCTGCCTGCTCCACCTGCCGCTCCACCCGCTGCTCCACCTGCTGCGCCGTCCACCGTCGCACTGCCACCCGCCACCGAGGTCCATTCCGCCCTATCTCCCAGTCCGCCCGGCCCCCAGCCAGCCCTGGCCAGGGCTGTGGCCGAGGTGGGGATCCCGGCCGCCCACCCCCAGCGCTGGACTGTAGGGGCGTGGGGCCCAGGACGTGGCCCCCTCCTCCCCCTTTGTATATATTCCCCCCAGTTTATTGTTATTTTGTTGTAAATAGTTTGTATATTTGACCCGTTACTATGCTGATCCTTACCCCCCCATGTAAATAGTTCTCCCCTTCCTTGTCTTCCCCTTTCATGTTATCCCTATTTTTATAATGTATACATATTTATCAGTTAGATTTCCCCTGTACATAGTTAGTTTGTCTTGTTCATATTATTATTATTATTATTATTATTATTATTATTATTATTATTATTAATAATAACAATAATAATAATAATAATAATAATAATAATAGTGCTAGTAAAGATGTTTGAGTTGACAAACAACTGTCTGCTTTTATTTTTACAAGAAAAGTTGTGGGGTGTGCTCTTGGGTGCTCTGTGGTGTGGGCGTAGGGGCAGGGAGTGTTGTGGAGGATGGGGGGGTGCAGTGGGGGGCCTGCCAGTGTTCACCCTGCGGCCTCATCGAACTGGGCTCGCAGGGCCTCCTGGACCTGGGTCCCTTCGGGGTCCACCTGGCGACTAGGGGCAGCGGGTGGCTGCACATCGGCCCTGTCAGCCTCCACAGCCCAGCCCTGAAAGAAGGCCTCCCCCTTGCTCTCCACCAGTTTGTGTCGGGCGCTGCACGCACCCACAACCTGGGGGATGTTGGTGGGGCCCGCATCAAGGTGGGTGAGGAGACACCTCCAGCGCCCTTTGAGGCGCCCAAATGTGCACTCCACCACCTGGCGCACGTGGTTCAGGCGCTGGTTGAAGCGCTTCTGGCTGGCAGACAGATGGCCCATGTACGGGTGCATGAGCCAGGGCCGGAGGGAGTATGCCGCATCTGTGATGATGCAGAGGGGCATGGTGGTGTCCCCCACAGGGATCTCCCGCTGGGGGATGTAGGTCCCCGCCTCCAGCTGGCGGCACAGGCCCGAGTTCTGGAATACCCGGGTGTCGTGGGTGCTGCCAAGCCAGCCCACATAAATGTCCAGGAAATGGCCCCGGCTGTCCACCAAGGCCTGGAGGACCACTGAGTGGTAGCCCTTCCTGTTTATGTAGTGTCCTCCACTGTGTTCCGGGGCATGGATGGGGATGTGGGTCCCATCCAGAGCCCCGAAGTAATTGGGGAAGCCCAGGGTGTCAAAGCCCGCAATGGTGGCATCCGGGTCCCCAAGCCTCACGAGCCTGTGGAGGAGCAGGGCATTGATTGCGCGGACAACCTGCAGGGGAAGCACAAGGGAGAGCACCAATGAGGGGTGTGCAGGGTGTGTGTGGCCCTCCCCTGCCAGGGCCCCCCTCCCGTCCTCTGCCAGGGCCCCCCTCCCCTCCCCTCCCCTCCCCTCCTCTCCTCTGACAGGGCTGCCTCCCCCCCCCGGGTGCGTCCTCTTACCTCCATGAGGACAGCCCCGACGGTGGCCTTGCCGATGCCAAACTGCTGGCCCATGGATCGGTAGCTGTCTGGAGTGGCCAGCTTCCAGACAGCGATGCCGACCCATTTCTCGACGCTGAGGGCACGCCGCATGGCAGTGTCCTGGTGCCTCAGTGCGGGGGTGAGCCACTGGCATAGCTCCAGAAATGTCTGCTGGCTCATGTGAAAGTTCTGGAGCCAGCGGTCGTCGTCCCACTCTCCGAGCACCAGCCGCTCCCACCAGTCGGTGCTGGTGGGGTAGCTCCACAGCTGGCGGCGTGTGCGGCGGGGGGAGTGGTGGGGTGCTGCAGGGTTGGGGGTTGAGTCCTCCTCCTCTGCGGGCAGCTCCTCCTCTGTGGCAAGGAGGTGCTCAGCTGCCTCCTGCATGGCATCAAGCAGGGCGATCACTGCTCCTGCAGGGGCGGCTGTGTGGACCTCTGGCGGCTGCTGCTGCTGCTGCTGCTGCTGCTGCTGCTGCTGGGGGTCCATGACTGCGTCGCTCGAGGTGTGCGTGCCTATGGCTCTGCAGAGCGCGTGCTGTGCAGGCTGCGTTTGTTTGGGAGGGGCCCTTTAAGGGGGCGGCTAGCTGTTGCCCCGGAAGCAGCCTGTGACCCTGTCTGCAGCTGTTCCTGGCACCCTTATTTCGATGTGTGCTACTTTGGCGTGTAGACGTTCCCTCACAGCACCTATTTCGATGTGGTGCTGCCCAACGTCGACGTTCAATGTCGACGTTGCCAGCCCTGGAGGACGTGTAGACGTTATTCATCGAAATAGCCTATTTCGATGTCGCTACATCGAAATAAACTACTTCGATGTAGGCTTGACGTGTAGACGTAGCTTAAGAGAGGTGGTTCTTACCCTGTAGAAGTGTCTTAGAATCAGGAGTTTTAGTGTGATTGAGTATTGAGTTGTACTTCATTATTTGTGATACCTTCAAGTCTATGAAAATCTAGGTTTCTACAAAAAGACTCTTCAAACTAATAGGATGTGTCTCAGGTAATGTACTATAAATATGAATGAGTAATTGGTAAAGAGTGTCAATGTATTATGGGGCCAATAAGAAGTACTTGTTAATACAGATGTTTTCAGTAATAAGGAAGGGTCTGCTGAAAAATTACTTTTAACTCATTAAGAACTAACTGCCAATTTTCTCAGCTGTCAGTAGTAAGGACAGGCTTAGAGGTTTTTTTACCTAATGCATCATGTAAACTAAAGATACTGTTAAAAGATTCCTTATATAATTAGGTAAAATTAAAATGCTAAGGAACAGAACTGGTGACCAAATTAATTATGGAAAAGCAATTTTTCTTTCTAAAAAGGAGGTTTTTGTCTCATACCTATATAAGATTTAAAAAAATTAAGTTGGGAAATGCAGACTGCCAGCATACCAGCTGCAGAAGAAACACACAGAACTCTTTAGCTTACACCTAGTATAATGTGTCTGTTCTTCCCATATTTCTGTGTAGTCGTGTGTTAATCTTTCATTAAATAATTCCAATTTAGCCTATTATTTGAGAATCTCACATTATAATTAAATTCTAATAGGCAAGAGAATCAATTTTGTTTTTACAAGTAATTTTTGAAAAGCAAACATTACATTATAGTGCAATGTTGCATGCCATGAAATTAATGTGCAGGAAAAAAAAAAGTATTAACTTCGGGAACCTAACCTATACATTTGATTAGCTTCGTACTAGTCTTGCAGGAGAAATCTGTTTCATGATTGATATAGTTGGCCCTTTGTGGATTCCATCTGACTAAGGAAGTCCCAGAAACATATTTAAAAATGTGCTAGTGCACAGTCAGCAGTGCCAACAGCCACTGGGGAGAAGGTGGGGTGGAGGTCCAGCTCCATGCCCCAGAAGGGGCAGGGCCTAGGCCATTCAGCCCTCAGTGCTGCCTGGACTGTGGTATTGGGTTCCTGTAGCCAGACATGAACCCCCCATTTGGCCTTTTCTTCCTCTCCCCCACCACTGGGAGAGACAGAGAGAGAAATAAGCAGTGGAGACAGGTCGCCTTTGATGTCCTGGGAACACAGGTGTGCTGTCTTGCCCAGCCTCTCTACTATACACAAAAACCAGACAGTGAATGGGCTAGGTAATGGCCGCCCTTCTGGCTGATCTTGGTAATTGACACGCCTTGATCACTTCCCCAGCCTTGATCACTTCCCCAGGAAGATTGGGGAACCCTGCCCATCACCTCCAAAGGTGCCCAATTGTCCACAGTTCACAGGTGCAAATTGAGCCTTGCATCTTCCCTGGGAAACCTGGGGTTCAAACAGTCTCCTCCCAATTGGCCACTTGAGACCAGGAGGAAGCCTACGTGCAAACCCCCCCCCCCACTTTTGAGTTTCAATCACCTACACCTGCTGGTCAGGTCTGGAATTAACTCCCAAGACTGGGGACGCCTGGTTCGTATCTACTTCTTCCCGAGGGATTGAGAGAATCTGGGTCACACTGGATCTTGGAGGAAGGGGTAAGAATTACACCTGTATTACACTTCTTTCCTCTTGGAATTGAGGGAAAGACTCTGGTTCCACCAGGTCTAAGAGGCAGGGGTGAAAATCACACCTGCAACTTGCCTTTCTTGTGTACACATTACTTGTATTAGTTTAAGCTAGCTAGTTTGTCTAAAACTTTTCTAAAGTTAAATTGTGTTGTTTCCCCTTTAAAAACTGTGAGTACTAACTTGTACTTTAATCATTTGTCTTAGTTACATTGTTTCTATCTTTGTATAAATAAAAGGTAACTGTTAAAGCCTCTCTAAGTGTAATTTTCCTCTTGCTGCTGTACCCGAGCTAAACACAAACCAAAGAACCCAGCCTGCCCTGGCTGCTTAGCGTAGCTGCTGGTGTGGCATCACCCCTCTTTGCCCCACCAGACCTTTAGCTGGCACCTGGGCATCGGCTCACAGTTCCCCCACCCATTCCCACACAGATGTGCACATTGGTACTGCCCCCTTTACGGCCCTCCCGCCCCCCCCCCTCCATCAGCAGACCTGCCAGCACTGTGGCAATTGTAGTAAAGAGAAAAAAAAAATGTTTCTGGGATATTTCAGTGTCCTGTTGATCTTCAATTTCTGCAAAGGACCTTTGGGTGACAGGCAGTTAGCACTACTTAAAGACACTTCTAACAAGGCTGGTTTAAGCCACTAAAAGTTATGCCTCAGGCTCCTGACAGTTTCAGTGTCAGATTTGGTATGTGAGAATGTGTTTGGATGCATACAAAGATGATTTTAAGATGTGATAGACCACAAGGGATGAAAAGCTGAGTTTAGCTCCGTGCATGACATGTTTTTTTTCTTTCCAAATGTAACATAATAAATCAAATGAAGAATTTGTTCAGTTGGATAATTTAATATCAAGTATTGGTTTGCAGTGAATTTTTGAGCTCTTATAAAACAGTAAAACTAGGGGACAGTTCAAATTGGCAAATACTCCCCAATAATCTCACAACTCTCATAGCAGAAGGGAAATAGCTTTGTACATCCATGAAACCTATAAAATGTAAAAAATATAGTAATTTATGCTAGAATCTAATCTGCAGCCACTTTCATGCAGATGGTGTTTACACAAGTAATTCTATTGACCTCAATGGGAGCATTTGCATGAGCAAGATTCTCATGATCAGCCTCCATAGCCCTTAACAATTAAAGGTTAAAAGTTGTCCAAGAACATTATTTCTGAATTGTACTGAAAGTCTTGTTACTGTATGAAAATGATCTTTCTGCATAGAAATTATGGTATAATTTATGTATGACTAAAAATATGAAATATGCAATTTTGCAATTTATGGGCACCAACTGACGTGCTCTGGTCTCCTCCAGGATGTGAAGCTGTTAAAAGGTTGAAGTTGCTGGGAGAACGAGATTGCTAGAGTAGCTCTAACATGTATCATTATAATGGCATCTCCTAGCACTACTTCAAGGACTAAAAAACTTTACCCCTTCTGCCTCTGCTGTAGAAATTCACATACATGGTTCTCTGTTGCTCTAACTTTAGTTTATTATTTCATTTATTGTTAAAATACATAGTTTTACATTTAAATTCTTGTCTAACTTGAGACCTTTATCTTTTCACACTTTTATTTAATTTTATAAAGGGATTATACCCAGGCATACTGATTTTCTCCCATATTTAATTGATGAGATGAGAAAAATAATATGTGCAATTCTGATTGCCCAGTAGTTTAAAAGTGCCCCTTTCTGCCTCCAGATGATACATTCAGAAATACTTATAACTTTATAAAAAAGTAAAAACTGCAGGTGCTGGAAATGGGGGGTGAAGAAGGGTGTAGAAAGGAATGTTAACTGTTTTAAAAGAGGAAGAATGAACTAAGCTGAATACCTTGTAACCCTTCTGCCAAGTGAAGCTCGAAGCAGCCAGGGCCAGGATTGATTATGTAGGGGTTCCTCTCCATCTGTCCAGCACAGATCTGGCTCAAACCCCCAACCCAGTAACACAGGAAATTCACACACTACCCCTTCATGCCTCTGAGAGGCAATGCTCCCCCACTCACAAGTACAGTGTCTGAATATTAAAAAAGAGACTTTTATTAAAAGAGGAGGGTATTAGGTTGGGAAAACAACCAAAACAGAGTTCATAAATGAAACCATGAGTAAAAGTCCAATCCCAAGTAGGATGGGCTGTGTCCTCTCCCTAACAGGTTCTTAAGTCCAGCAATCTAAATTCCCCATTCTTAAGTCCAGCTGTCTGAATGCCCTCTTCATATGCACTACCTTTCTTTGCACCCCACTCATAGATGCTGGCATTGGTTAGAACCGAGAGTTCAGTGATGCATCCACAGAGTACACCTTTCATTCTGATTGGAGTGAGGTAAAGAAGCATCTTACACACTCTGCCATTACTCCTGTCCACTGCTCACTGCTACACCCTGCTGGCCATTCATCTCCCCTCTCTGCCACCACTTGTTGACCGCACATCACATCTCAATATTGCCACCCTGCTGGCTGTCAGTCACCCTCTGCTGACATCCACTTCTTGGCTCTGAGTTTTGCTCATCAGTCTCAAATGATTTCAGTTCCCAGTGATTTCAACTCTTGGCAAGCAGAGTAGAACAACTCCAACACAGTTAACAAGAAAAGAGACACCTAAAGATGCCTACTTAGTTCTAGTCTTTGAACAGTGTGTGTGGGGAGATGGAGGAGGGGAGAAGAGTTCAAAACAGTCCAGGAGAGGGAAGCCATATGCAGTATACCCTCCAGTTACACAGGGGTTGCATTTCTGCAACTGCCTGTGTAACTCCAATTTTTGTGTAAGTCAAGAGGAGATGGGAATCAGGCCACAGCCTGTTTCCCAGCTCCTCTGGGCTTGCAGGAGCTGGGGAACTGTTCAGCCGACCTGGGCTGGTCAGTTTCCTGGCTCTCAGTGTGGCAGGGAGGTGGGAACCAGGGGCAGCCAGGTTCCTGTCTCCCCACTGCTTGGGAGACCCAGGAAACCGCTGGCAGAGAGGAGACACTGAGCAGGGCCCTGCTCAGTTTCGTGGCTCTGTAAGTGGAGGGGAGCCAGGACCCAGGCTGCATCCTGTTTCCCATCTCCCACTCCTCCCCACTCCAGAGACTGGGAAACCACTCCAGTGAGGGGGGGCAGCCTGACTCTCAGCTGCACCCCGACAGGAGTGCTTTCCTTTCGGAGCAGCAGCTGTGAGTCAGTCAGTTAGACCGCTGTCCCTGACAGGAGTGGTTTCCGGGGAGCCAGACTTGCTGCTGTCCTGGACTCACTGTGACTCGCTGCCTTCTCTGCTCCTGTCAGAGACAGCGGCCTGACTGACGGCTGCCACCCCTGACAGGAGTGGCTGCTGCCCCTGATAGGAGTGGATTCCATGCTCCTGTCAGGGATGGTGTCCTGTCTCGCAGCTGCCGCCCCTGCCAGGAGTGGTTTCCTGCTCCTGTCAGGAGTGGCAGTCATGTTAACCCATGCACGTGTCAAGGGTTTACGGTAGACTCCAGATCAGAGTAACCTTCTCTTACACTTCATAGGGCTCTGAAAGTCAAGCTCTTACATTAGCAAAATTATTTCTGATAAATGTAAGCCCTTTCATTTGGAGCCGTTTAGAACATTCCTACTTTCCTGTATTCCCACAGAATTACCAACACTGGTAACCATATTTTAGCTATCCCTGCATTTAATACCAACATAGCCAGTGTTGGGTTACAAATTAAGTTGATTACAATAAGCAAAAAACACTCCATCTTCAGATATCTAACATATGAAAAAAAGCTTAGTCCTTCTGTCCACGGACATGGAAGGAAGAGCGAGAATGGGACAGTCTATTGCCCCTCTTCACTCCCTCATCCGCCCTCTATACTGGTGTGACAACCTCCTTCTTGGCTGACACGTGCAGGGAATGAGCTCTAGGGACTTTCAGAGCTGAAAGCACAAGCTCCTTCAGTTTGGGCTGAATCTTCCTATCAGCTCTAATTTTCTGTTGACTGACAGAGAAGGGGCTTATAACACATGCTCATCAGTGGCTTACATGTTTCCTCTGCTCAGAGGCAGCTCATGAAAGCACCTGAGGCCCCACAACAGTCCTGGATCTGCAGAGCTGAAAGCAGGAGCTCTGTCTCTTTAGTTTAAACAGAGAAGGCTGTGTAGCTGGTGTCTGTAGCAGTTCAAATCTTCTCTGTTCAGCAATTGTAACACACTTGCAAGTGGATTATCCTGATGAAATAGAACTTGTAGAAAGAGGGATCCACACCAGACAGGTGATATAAATCCTCTCCTGGAATTTCTTCCCATTGCTGCAATTAGATTACTAGTTTGTTGCTGCGGGATCCACTCTGAATCAGTGTTGGATTTCTACCAGTTCTATGTGTGAAACACTCATCACAAAAGACAATAGCTTGACTGCATTTTCTGTTGTTGTTGTTGTCTTATTATGACTGAGTTTTGAATGTAAATACAGGACTAAATATAGATAATCTCAGGAAACAGTCCCTTTCTGAAGTGTCTAGCTAGCCTAGCTACCGTTCTCCTTTTCACTTGAGAATTTCAGTTTACAGCTTTGCTCCCGGCACTTCCCGGTTAGCAGCCTTCAGTCTCCCTGTAGATTCTCACTTTGAAGCTCTTTTCCCCCTGCGGCTCCCAGTTAGCAACCTTCCTTTCTTTGCAATTTCTCTTCTAACAGCTTTTTAGACTATCCATCTACTGTTCATTTGAGCAGTTCACAGGAAACAATCTTCTTTGTCATTTTCATCAGCATGAAAGACAAAGCAAAACTTTCAGATTCCACAACTCTAAAGGGGAGGACTGAAAGCGTGTGTTTATGAGAACTACAAAGCTTTTATAATCTGTACACATCAGCTGAGAGACAGTGCATGAAGGAATGAAGGGCTACTAGTCATTAAGGGATAGTAGCTTATGATAAAAAAGGCACTGTCTTAGCTGCAGAGACCATGAACATGGTGACTAGGACTAAAAATTTCCAGAATGCCTCCTGCCTATATAAGTAATAATAGCTTTCATCAGGAGGGCTCTCAAAATTCTTACCTCTAAACTTGTTTTCACTTATTTTGCCTCTTTGGAAAGCCATTTCATACCAGACTCAGAAAGGTCAATATTATAGATTGCTTTATGCAGAAAAAGATCAAGCTGTATTTGTGTGTGTGTGTGTGTGTGAGGTACTGGTGGTGTGAGTTCAATAAATTAATGTGGCCTAGCCTTCACATGGGAAGACTACAACAATTTATCACAATAGCCTGGCATAAGTCAATGATGGTCAGTATGTAAAGTACAAGATGAAAAAAGGAAGTTGAATAGTAAAACCAATACTAACTGTGCTGCAGGAGCAGTGTTTAACAAATAATTATCTAAAGAGAAAAATAGTTATTATGAGTGTAGAGCCTTCAGCTTTAGTAAACAGTATCCCAGTGTCAAAAAATAGATTTTTTATTGATGTTTTGTTTTCCCTAGGCAATATTTGTTTAAAATCTTCGTGATCTTGAGGATTTACATCAGTGGTGTTTAATAATTTTTGGTGCAGGGGACACTGCAAAATTTTGGTAAGTTGTTAAGGGCCACAATTTTCCATGATCTTAATGGAGGAGACATGGGGTCTGGGCTGGAGGCTGTGTGCAGAAGGGAAGTCTGGGTAGAGGACTGGTGTGCAAGAGTGGGTGTTTGCTCTGGGAAGGAATTATAGTTTCTAAGAAAGGGGAGCTGCAAGATCATGCTGTGGATGGGGGCGGCATACAAAGTCTTCACCCCAGGATTTCACAGTGCTCAGAAGAGCACATGGCCGCCACAGCCAGCCATTTTGAACAGTGTGTAGGGGCATGGGCTGGTGGCAGGACAGGTTTGGCAGGCTATGTGCAGCCCACAGGCCTTGTGTTGACTGTCCCTGGTTTACATAAATAAAAATCTAAATCATTTTACTTTTTCTAGTAAATATTGCCAGAGTATTTCCTCTCCCTGATATACTGAATTATTGTATTAAAACCCGGGTAATTGTGAATTAAATGAAATAAAACAAAGTAGTACAGCTATGCTGATTACACATTTCATTTCCCTGAAATCTCTTATGGTGTCTATTGTTAACCAAAATATCTTCTGTGCTAGAGTTACATGGATAGAATTAAAAAACAAAAGAAACAAACAAACCAAAAAAGCCTTGAAATTATGTAAGAGAGTGTGGTCCCATGGTTAGCATGCTAGCCAGGGCATTGGAAGGCTGTGTTTAACTTTTAACTCTGAGATATTTCTTGCATGATAGTGGCAAGTCACTGAGCATCTTTGTACCTCAGTTACCAATCCGTAAAATAGCCACAATTAACAAGCAGTGCTGTAGCACCTTAGAGACTAACAAAATTATAAGGTCATGTGAAGATAATTGGGTAAGTACCATAGATAAATAGATAGGTACTAGCTCCTGTGGTGTAATATCAAATCAAGTGATAATTTGTGATCTGCCTACAAACTGTATAAATTCTTCAATTTATAGAAATAAAATCTCACTGAGGATTATCATGTTTGGATTTAATCATAAATTACATAGCATTAGTAATGATATTCAGGGCTGCCTTGTCATGAAGCCTAAAGAGTGTTTATGAACTTAAATGTTTGGCTTTGATCTTATAGGGCTTTGGCTTATGAGACCAAATTTATTTTTCCCATCCCAAAACAGGGTTGCCAGGCATCTGATTTTCTGCAGGAAAGCATGGTTGAAAAGGACTCTGGCATTTCTGATTGCTCTCTCAGTTAGTGATTACTTAGATTTAGGATTATTACTAAACAAAAGTGACACTGAGTATGAAAACTATAGAATTAAGTGGTCACAAGACAGAACAAAATAGGTGATTGGCCAAGTAATCATGCCAACTAAGCTTAATACACCAAAGAAACTAATCAAAGAACTGCTAAGATCCATTTAACTAACTGGTAAGATCTCACCCTAAATGTAGTTCTGATAACCTTCTTCACAGGCCAGATGCCCTTCCAGCCTGGGCTCAGTTCCTTCCCTCAGTTCAGTCTCAGTTGCTTTCAGCAGCCATTTTGGGTGGAGGAGCCAGGGAAAACTGATAAACCCTCCCTGAAGTAGAATTTCCATAAGGCATGATCCCTTTGTTTCATAGTTTGATGCCCTCCCAGCTTCTCATGGAAAATTACAGAATTCAGGATGGAGTCCAGTATAAGATGACACCATAACAGATCTCTGTTGGGCCCATATAGCCATTCTTCATAGGCTGACCTACACATCCCCAGGAAGGTTAAGCTCTTTCATGGTTCATTGTCTCTTGCTGATAGTCCATCAGCACTGTGCCCCTTTTCACTGTTGAATCTTCAGTGGCAGCAGAGGTTGTAAGACAAAGAAGCAAAAAAGAAATTACATATACACAGGTCAATATTTCTAACTTCATCTACAAAATGATGCATACATACAAATGGGATAACCAAGTTCAGTACTCACATCTTTTCCAATCATATATTACATAAGCCAACGTTCATAAAGCACATCTCAGTTATAACATATTCGTATCATAAGCATTTTTCATAAGCATATGTCCCCTCACCCCCAGGCCCACAAAGCTGGCATCCTCAGTGCCCCCCCCCCCGCATCCCAATTCTCTGCCCTAGCCTGGTGAGAGTGAATGGGGTGTGAGTCTCAGCAACAGAGTGGGATGGGGAAGTCTTAGAGAGCATGTTGGGTGGAGCAGGGGTGTTCAGTTTTCTGTGATTAAAAAAGTTAGCAACCTTATCCCAAAGAGATCTGTGTTCCATAATGGTGATATTATATAACCACACACAATTAAATTTAGGAAATCTGCTGCCCTAAATGCATAGTTGGGGCTACAGGAAACTGATTTTTCAGCTTTCCTACAATATATTAAATAAATAAAACTACACACAGAGAGCGCACTTTCTGGATTCGTTTCTACAATAAAGGCTTAATGGGCTCTCACCGTCAAACTCAAAATTGAAAGCCAAGAATGCAGAAATATCCTCCCTCCCCCCACCCACATCCCTCGATTTGACAAATAAGAGTTTCCAGTGCAGGTAATCCAGTTCCAAACTCTACCACTTATTTAATGCTTTGGGACTTAACCAAGATACAACCCTTTTTGGCTAGAATTACACAGGAAGATTAATAAGGAACTGGATGCTCTGTAAAAATAATTTCTCAGAACTGTTTGTATTTAAATGTATCTTGCAAACTCTCTAATTTGCCATGGCCACTAAGAAGAAGCAGCAAGTATCTGATCCAACATTTTAGAAACTGTTGATTAATTCCTAGCATATTGGAATGGAGATGAATCTCTCCTTTTGCTTATGTTCCTGCCTCTCTTCCTTTTCCTGACATTGGAAGTGTGTTAGAAGCTGTTAGAGGAACTTTACAATGGGCTTTATGAGCTCATTGTTGCCTTACCCTTGAAGAGGTTGGATAGCCGTATTATTTAAAGGCAGAAACCTATGCATTGTCTGTCCCAATTACAACTGATATTAAGGAGTTATACAACTTTATGTAAATGGGTTTCATTTACTTACTATGTAATGGTAGTCCATTGATCTGATGATGACAAATCTGTGCAGATCATCTGTTATTGGTCTCATGGGCTGCGTCTACACGTGCACGCTACTTCGAAGTAGCGGCAGTAACTTCGAAATAGCGCCCGTCACGTCTACACGTGTTGGGCGCTATTTCGAAGTTGAAATCGACGTTAGGCGGCGAGACGTCGAAGTCGCTAACCCCATGAGCGGATGGGAATAGCGCCCTACTTCGACGTTCAACATCGAAGTAGGGACGTGTAGACGATCCGCGTCCCGCAACATCGAAATAGCGGGGTCCTCCATGGCGGCCATCAGCTGGGGGGTTGAGAGATACTCTCTCTCCAGCCCTTGCGGGGCTCTGTGGTCACCGTGTGCAGCAGCCCTTAGCCCAGGGCTTCTGGCTGCTGCTGCTGCAGCTGGGGGTCCGTGCTGCATATACAGGGTCTGCAACTAGTTGTTGGCTCTGTGTATCTTGCACTGTTTAATGAAAGTGTGTCTGGGAGGGGCCCTTTAAGGGAGCGACTTGCTGTTGAGTCCGCCCCGTGACCCTGTCTGCAGCTGTGCCTGGCTCCCTTATTTCGATGTGTGCTACTTTGCCGTGTAGACGTTCCCTCGCTGTGCCTATTTCGATGTTGGGCTGAGCAACGTCGAAGTTGAACATCGACGTTGCCAGCCCTGGAGGACGTGTAGACGTTATTCATCGAAATAGCCTATTTCGATGTCGCAACATCGAAATAAGCTATTTCGAAGTTGGGTGCACGTGTAGACGTAGCCATGATGTGCCCTGTGGTGACTGTATAAGCCAATTCTAGAGGTGCACATTTTGCCGCAGATGGTGCATGGGAAGTTTGCAATCTGTGGGTTGTGCATTGCTGATGCTCTGTGACATCATTCACATGCCTCTTGTAGACGCTGGCAGCTGTCTTCCTCAAAAGCAATGCAGGTCTTTCTGACTGTTGCACGCCACTGTGTTCTGTCACTGGTGGCGTCCTCAAGGTCCCTAGGTTTGATACTGCTGTACTGCAGATTGGCTTTGATGGTATCCTTGTAGCATTTCCGTGGACGACCTATACACCAGATGCCCTGGGAGAGTTCACCATACAGAAGCTGGCGAGGGATTCTGTTGGCATCCATGTGGCTGACATGACCAGTCCAACATAGTTGTGACTTCATAATCATCATTTCAATGCTTGTCATCTGGGCTCTCTCGAGGACCTCAAGATTGGGCACTTTGTCTTGCCAGCGGATCTTCATGATGTTACGGAGGCAGTGCATGTGGAATGCTTCGAGCTGCTTAATGTGACGCCTATATAGTGTCCATGTTTCACACCCGTACAAAAGAGACGAGAACACAACAGCTCTGTACACAAGCAGTTTTGCTGACATCCGGAAGTTATGGTGGTTTAGAACTTTGACATGAAGACAGCCAAGTGCCTGGCTCGCTTTGGATATTCGCGCATTGATCTCATTATCCAGTGATCCATCACTGGATATGACACTACCCAGGTATCTAAAGTTCTCCACTACTTTAAGCTGAGTGCCGTCAATGGACATACTCGGGATAGGAGCATTTGATCCAGGTGCAGGTTGATGGAGAACTTCTGTCTTTCCGAGCCTGATAGTTAGTCCGAAAAGTTGCGAGGCCTCAGCAAACCTTTTGACAATATGCTGAAGATCGTTTTCAGTGTGAGCCATAAGGGCACAGTCGTCGGCAAAGAGTGCCTCAGAAAGGAGTTTCTGCACTGTCTTAGTCTTCGCATTCAGGCGACGGAGGTCAAAAAGTGAACCATCATGCTGGTATTACAAGTATATTCCTCGGTCCAGATCTTTCATTGCATGGTTAAGGACGCATGCAAAGAACAGGTTAAATAAGACAGGAGCGAGAACTCATCCTTGTTTCACGCCGTTGGTGATGTTGAAGGGGGCTGATGTGGCTCCATCAGACAGTACTTCACCTGTCATGTCGTCATGGAAAAGGCGTATAATCTGGACAAATTTTCTTGGGCAGCCAAGTCATATTAGAATGGTCCAAAGGGCTTCTCTGTTGACAGTACCAAACACCTGTGTCAGATCTATGAAGACAGCATACGGGTACATGTTCTGTTCAATGCACTTCTCTTGTATTTGTCTGACAGCAAACACCATATCGGTTGTGCTCCGGCCAGGTCGAAAACCGCATTGACTTTCAGGTAGATTTGCCTCGGAAATACTGGCTATTAGGCGGTTCAAGATGATGCGGGCGATGATCTTCTCTCCAACGGGGAGGAGGGATATGCCTCTGTAGTTTCCACATTCTGCTTTGCTGCCTTTATTCTTGAAAAGGGAGACAATAATAGCATCGCGGAGGTCCTGTGGTATGTTTTCATCCTCCCAGATGCTGATGATCATGCTATGGAACGCTGCTAGTGCTGCTGGACTTGCCGCTTTATATCTCTCTGCTGGTATCCCATCTTTTCCAGGAGCTTTTCCTGAACTCATCTGGCTAACAGCTTTCTTAATCTCATCTATAGTGGGCAGAAAGTCAAGATGTGTCAGGACGTGTTGTTGTGGAATGTCATTGAGGACATTATTATTCACAGTCCATGGTCTGTTAAGGAGGTTACTAAAGTGTTCTTGCTATCTTTCATTGGTGCCTTTTTTGTCTTTGACCAGCGTTGTGTTGTCTGATGCGAGCAATGGGGTAGTCCTTGGTTTAGAAGGTCCATAGACAGTCTTAATAGCACTAAAGAACATCTTTGAGTTGTGGTTCTCAGCACAGTGCTCAATTTCTTTGGCGTTCCTCTCCCGCCAGCTGTCTTGTATCTGACGGAGGTCTTCCTGTGTTTTGCTCTGAAGGTGCTTGAAATGGTCCCGTTTGGAAGCTGAGGAGGGGCCATTCTGCCATTCAATAAAGGCTTTTCTCTTTACTTCTGGTTCTGAACATATTTCTTCTTGGTTCTCATCGAACCAATCCTGACATATTCTTTTCTTTGGTCCAAGCGATGTTATTACTGTGTCAGTCACTATCTGCTTGAACTGATCCCACTTTTCAGTTACAGTACCGATCAGTTGACCATGGGATGTTAATTTGTCATCGAGACTCTTCTAAAAATTGTTGAAACATTGGGCATCCTTCAGTTTGGCTATGTTAAAAGCAGGTCGCACATGCTTAACGCCTTTGTGCCGAGAGGGAGTGATGTAAAGTTGAAGAGACATCCTGACTAATCTGTGATCTGTCCAGTACTCTGCGCTTCACATTACTCTGGTGACCAGTACGTCTCAGATGTCTCGCCTTCTGACAATGGCATAATCTATCAGATGCCACTGTTTAGACCTAGGGTGCATCCACGTCATTTTGTATTTATCTGCTTGTTGGAACAGAGTGTTGGTAATAGTCAGGTCGTTTTCAGAACAAAGACTCAAAAGGGGTAGTCCATTGCTGTTCATTTTGCCAACACCATGTGGCCCAGTTACTCCTTTCCAGTTGTTGTTGTCAGCCCTGACTCGGGCATTGAAATCTCCAAGTAGGAGTAGTTTGTCTGTTGCAGGTGTGGCCTTGATCAGTCTGTCGAGATCTTCATAGAATTGTTTCTTTGAGTTGTCAGGGCATGTTAGAGTGGGTGCATATGCACTGATGATGGTGGCATGATGTTTGGCATTTAGTGGGAAGTGTAGTTTCAGCAATCTTTCATTGATACCCACTGGAAGGTCTGGGAGTTGACACATCAGTGAGGTTTTTATTGCCAGACCAACTCCATGTATTCTATCCTCTGTCTCAGTCTTACCCTTCCAGAAGAAGGTATAACCACTTCCTGGTTCACTCAAGAAACCTTCCCCTATGTGAATAAATTAATACTATTTTGTAAAATTTTGTTATACCTTAATTTTTGCAAATTGTAGTCAGTTTGGAGTGTTGAGGAACCTGTGCTACAGAACATGTTTTGATGTTTAAATAAGTATTAAATCTGTTTGTTTTCCATGGGTAACCAGGATTCGGTTTAATTAAGTATAAATGGACTCATTTGTTTCTCTTTACACAGTTATAGATACAAGACGGTGTTTCTTTGTAAAGAAAATTGTTAAAGATGCAGTAAATATCTCAACACCACAGTGGAATATTATGGTGTAAGTTATGTCACAACACCCTTAAATCATGTGCTGTAATTTTTTACCCATGGTTGACCTGCTTGTCTATCTGTCTGTCACATACACACGTGTTACACTAGCTATTTATGCTGGTGTTGTTGAAATGTGTACGTTCAAAATAAAGCGAAAGAAATGCAATTAAAAGAACAAAATGAAAGACAACATTTATGTGAGTGAAATAGGAAGTTTTCTCTGGACTTTATCATTTATCATTTTTCTTTCATATTAGAAACAGATAGAAAAGCTGCACGCAGTTCCAGACTGAAGGCAGCGGAGTGTAGAACTGTATGCCCCTGTCAAATTGATAGAGTGGAGATGTTGAATGAGATAATGGAAACTTTCTATTCATTGAGGACTGGAATAAAGAAACCATTTCTAGTAATTCATCAGCATTGATTGCTTTAGTGCTTGAGGCTTAGACCAGAACTTACAGTTTATAAACAGAGTCAAACAAATATGGTGGTCAACCTTGGAACTGCAGTTAGACAGCTTATGATTTTGTACAGAGTAATCACTAAAATATGTAACAAGTAAAATATGGATCATGAGCATAGCATGATAGACAAAAGATCAAAATGTGTACAAATACTTTTTTAGGAAAAGAACACTGGAAAATTAAGCCATTCTTCTCCCAACCAGTTCACCAAATGCAGGCTACACAATATGTAAATTCCAAGTTCACCCCATTCTTGGATTTAACTTTAGTGCCTGGGGAGGGTGTGGGGGGAAGCTAAGATAAATTTAACTTTTTCCTGAGGGTTAATTATTCATATGATAAATTCCTCAAGAGTTCTCAGATTACACTCTAGATTGTCCCTCCCACCTTGCTTATACGCAGCTAAATAAAAAGCACCTTCAGTTAAGAGATTCTATCAGAGTCATCACCTGCTAGCATCATACACAGTCTTGCTTTCATAGCTATACCAGTCATTGCAACATATGTCCATTATATTAACAATTTAAAAAATGTATGATAGTCTTCTAAACTCATTGATATATACTACTATTTAAAGTAGTCCAAGAACAAATACTTCTTGAGGCACACTTGTTGAATGTCTGTGACATTTTAAATATTCGTTATGTTGTGTAGCACAGTCTGGAAACCACAGGGAGTTTCCCTGCCAAAGTGTAGAAAGATGAAATGGAATAGGCAAATAGGTATCACTCAGGAGACTGGAGTGAGTGCTCCATTGAAACCCGGATTGACAAGATTTCCATAAAACTTGGAAAACAGTCCACCATTCATGAAGAGGAATTTTTGAACAGTATTAAAGTTTTCATATGACCAGCTAAAGAGAGATCATGTTGTTACACTTAGGCCTTGTCTACACTAGCCCCTTCCTTCGAAGGGAGCATGTAAATGATACTGAGCAGAGAATAGCAATGAGGTGCTGTGCCGCGTATACAGCATCTCATTAGGCTAATTCTCACCACGGCATCTTCAAAGTTGCGATCTTTGAAGCACCGGCAAGCCATGTAGCAGCACTTCAAAATTGTGTGGAAATTATGAACAATTGTTCCTCTGCTTCAAAGGCTCTCCTTCGGGGAGCTATGTCATCTTTCCTATTCAATGTGTATATGAGACTGCTGGGTGAGTGAACAGACAACATGGGAAGTGTACCTACTAGACTGAAAGTAAGCATATTTTCTTCCTTTTGTCTGAGCTATCTGGAACAGCACAGCAATTTGAGCAGTGTGTAGATGAACTAAGGACTTGGATAAGGACTATCTGCCTGTCTGTCTGCTACTTAATTCATACAAGGGAAAAACAATATTGGTACTCGTGGAATAAATACAGTAGAAAAGGTGGAACTCATTGTGATGTTATTGGGGTTTTACAATAAGTATAAAGATATTTCTATTCTGTATTAAGATTGCACCACATCTTGTGCCAGGTGGGACAAGGGAGGTGTCTACAGATAACTGGTAATGCACTGAATCTGTTTAGTGTATTTGTATATCTGTGCCATGTTGGTATGTAAAGTTATAGATATTGGCTTTATGCCTGCATTAGAAATGTTTTAGTGCTGAGATTCACAATGGGAGGTGTGATCACCTCCCCAGTCAGGTGACATGGGCTGAACAAAGAGACGGAGGCTTAGGCGTTGAATCCACATTTTATGGAAATTGATTGAGACTTGTCATCTGGGATATAGCCAATAGAAGAATGCCATAACAAGCCACCTGGTCAGGTGTTTCTCTATTGCCTATATGAAGAAGAAAGGGTTACCCCCACCACACGTAGAAGTCTAGAAAGATGTCTCTGGCAGTGACCATTTTGTCCTTCATTCCTCATAACTAAGCCTATGTGAATTGGGGGGGCCCATCCCTCATGGGATGTATTTTCAGAGACTCTAAAGAAAAGAGCCTATAACATCATTGGCCTGCATAAATAGTTCTAATTGATATATGTAATATATCACTTCAACAATTTCTCTGTCACACCTGGTCTTTCTTTCTTTGTTAATAAACCTTTAGATTTTGGATTCTAAAACATTGGCACAGTGTGCTGTTTTGAGTAACATCTAAGTATATATTGAACTGGGGATGTAGGTGTGTAGATTTGGTGAAATATGCTTTCATAGCCCATCACCTGAGTAAGGAGGGTCACTGATTTGGCCATTGGGAGCAGCTGGAGAATCTGTAGGTTTGCTTGTGTAGCTTCTGCCCGGCCATTGGGGCTGGCAGAGGTATTTTCGTGGCTGGCTTGGTTTACCTTATAAGCCAGAAATCTTTGCTTGGGCTGTTAAGTAGCCTGCTTCTAAGCAGTTTGCCCAGGACTGGTTCTTTCAGCTTGGCCCAGAAGGCTTTGTAATATTACAGTCATGGAAGTGCAATTTCCTGTTTTTGGTAACAAAGAGAGCTTTTTTCCAACTATGCCAACAAAGAAGCATGGAACCTTTCCTCGCAATAGGTGTTGGCCCAATTATGTATGTCTTTATTATCTTGTGATTAGTTTGTTATAATATGATTTATGTGGGGCTTCACCTTGAGATCCTTCCGAAGAAGAAGCTAGTTCAGAATACAGCAGCCTGCATATGAAGTGGAGTTCCATGTGAAAGCTATTGAAGTAGTGCTTTCATGTCTACTGGGATCCAATAAATTTATGATTGGAGTAAATGTCATTAATCATTATAACTGAATCACTGATAACCTGGTTACCTGAGAAATTATGTTTCCTGCAACATATGGCCAGGCTTAAGATCAGTAGAGATGTCTGAGCTAGACAGCCTCTTGACATGTGGAAGAGGGAGCTGCTAGCTATGTGTTGTCTCAAATGGATCCTTGGTTTTAGAACTGGCTTATGTCCTTGTTCTTCCAGTGCCCAAATTCTTCAATCTTCTAGGTACACTGCAAAACCCACTTCTTGCTCCTACTCCTTTTCTCCACAGCATATACAAAAATTAGGCTATCTTCTTAAATTACTGAAAGAGTGATCTAAAATCACAGAGGTGCTTTTATACTTGATTTATGGATTTTATGGAATGGTCATCTATGGATATGTTGTGCATTTGAATATATATACAAACGATATTTTAAATTAAAGCCCTGTTTAAATGGTTTCTCTTTTTTGCATGACCAATTTAAATGCTGTTTAGATTAGTAGAGATTGACAGTTGTTACTTTATGGTACCTTCATAGTGACCTTTGTGAAATGAGTTGTCTGATTTCATTTCCTGGTGGCGAGGTGTCTACACTACAAAAACAACAACTAATATAATTGACAGTAATTGGCTCTATTTTTGGCATTTTCTGCATAGAGGTCAAGTACTAAACTATATTTTAGGACATTTATTGAAGTATTTTGGGAGACCATTATGGGGAAACTTACAGTGCTGCTTCCTATACACCATCTGTCCCGTGGATTAATACAGAGCTTTCGTCTTCATGAATGTCAATTTTTCATCCTTCAGAAGGATTGTGCATAGATTTTTTAATGAAAAATGTAACACGAAAAAACATTTTGCTACTTACAAAATTTACATTTTATAGTTTCATATTAACTCCTTGAGACAGTGAGTTTTGTGGGAAGAAATAACATTGCAAATTATATTTTTGAAATAGATGTTTTATATTCAAGTTTAAAGTGAGAAAAATAAGGAGAAAAATATTTTATATAATTAATTTTTCAGGAGAGAAACATAGTCAACTGAGTACTGTACATTACTAAATTGATTTATTGTTACAGATATACTTTTATATGTCTCTAGTTACTTGGAGATTATCTCCATCTGCATGTATCTGCCTCAGTCAACCAGCAGAATAAGTTCTGCTTTTGGTTGCAGTTTGAGCCAGGACTAATATGTATTTTCTGTAGAATTCATGAATTGATATTTTTTTCATTTAGTAGGGAGGCTGATACCATAAGGCTTTGTCACATTTATTGGTTCTTGAATTATCTAGATTGTTTTTGTTTGATGGTAGATAAAGAAATAACAACCAACAAGCAACATAGTTATGTTGGTCATTGTAATAATTGATCTCTTACTTACAATGTAATGCTAGGCCTGGGATTCTTAAATTAACATTAAAAAATCAATGGACATTAAATCTTTGCTTTTCTCAGGCTCCTCTGAAATTCCAGTATATTTACATATGCTGGCTTGAAAATAATAAATGTACTTCATAGGGAAGTCATTTTTCCCCTTTGTTTCAATAGGATGAACAAATCGGACTTCAGTCATGAAGAAAAATATTTTATTGACATGCTTGGATAATTAAATTCTAGGGTGTTGTATGACTGTTATCCCTTGTCACAGTAAGTTGATATTTGTTTTTGTTTTTTTCTTCCATTTATGGAGCAGTAAAGCAAAGTTTCCAAAAACATATTTCAACTCTCTTATGGCACAACACCCAGGTTTAGTTTAAAATCTGGACTAAATCAGAAAACTGTAGGTCTCCTTCGATAAATATACTCACCCTTTAGATGAGTATACTCAATGGCTATATCTACACTATAGCAATCTGTCAACAGAAATTACGGTTGGAAGATATCTTCTGGCCAAACTTCTGTCAATAGATCACGTCCACACACAAAAGCAGATTGAAAGAGCAATACGCTCTGTTGACAAAGAGCAGCCAGACTGCCCAGCCTCTTTCTTGCCAGAATGGCCAGCCAGTCTGTTGACACAGGGCTCCCAGAGTGTTGACACGGCTATTTTGTCGGTAGAGAACTGTTGTAAAGGGCATTATACCTGAATGCAGAGAAGCAAAATGTTGCTAGCAGATGTGCCTGGTTTTGTTGACAGTCTGTCAACAAAGCCATTTTGTGTGTAGTGGTTTGCAATTTTTTTCGACAGAAGCCCAGTTTCGTTAGAAAAACCCTTTTGTGTAGATGTCGCTAATCTGTGTTTGATTTGAGATTATGATCCCTAATATCCACAACAGATGCATGTTGGAATATAGCATCAGTTTTAGGATAAGTACTAATATATGCAAAGGCTGGTAAGTCTGTTAATTGTATATTTCATTTTGTATTTGTATACCACAGCTCTTGATGATAATTTATTATTATATGTATATAACATCAAAAATGGGCCAGTTTATAGTTCTGAAGAGTTCTGCGGCAGACCTTGTAAGCAGTGTTCCCTTTAAGTGGAGTGCTTGGGCAGCCACCCAGCTAATTAGTAGAGTGCCCACAGTGGGCAGCATGTGTTTCTATTGGTGGCACACATCCAGACATGTCTTGGTGCACATGACAAAATATATTTCATCCATTGATGGAAAAAATAGAGGGAACACTGATTGTAAGATACAACTGAACTTGTTCGCTGCTCCAAACGGCTTAAAATCTCAATAATTCAACACAAATGCAAGAATAAGCAGCACCACTCTTTGGAAGTTATGTATATGGGAGTTACTAATGATGGGAACAGGGAGTTCTTGAAGGGGTGTGTTTTAAGGAGTGATCTGAGGGAAGGGAGAGGGAATTAGAGAAGAGAAATCTCTTGATGAATGAGAACAAGGAAATATTTTCTGTGAATAAGGAGCAATCACACGTAAGACACAAAGCTGAGAATGAAAAAATGAGATAAAGTGGTGAATTGGGAGCTTTTGTAAAAATATAGGGAGAGGACATGATAGTAAACTACAGCAAAGGTGTAGAGAGGACGTAATATATAAGGGATCACATGGGTGAAAATCAAGAACTTTGTTTATGTGAAAAAGTGGCAGGAAGGCAGGGGAGAAAAAATTATTGATTAATAAACAACACATCAACTAATTTCTCCACCTTTTTAAAACCAAACAAAAGGAGGGCTTTAAACTAGGTTTGACAGGGGCAGGGGAGCAAAGCCTGCAGGTAAGTGGAAAGCATGGATACCCGGGAGATGAACTTGAAATGGGAGGGAGTATGGGGTACACTGGGAGAGTAAAAAGAGGGCCAGGGCAAAACTGGGAGGCAAGAACAAATCAATGTCTGAGATGCCTATTTACAAATGCAAGAAGTATGGGAAATAAACAAGAAGAACTGGAAGTACAACTATGATATCGTTGGCATCACAGAAACTTAGTGGGATAATACTCATGATTGGAATGCTGGTATTGAAGGGTACAGCCTGCTTAGGAAGGACAGACAGGGAAAGAAGGGAGGAGGTGTTGCCTTGTATATTAAAAATGTACACACTTGGACAGAGGTGGAGATGGATGTAGGAGATGGACGGGTTGAAAGTCTCTGGGTTAGACTCAGAGGAGTAAAAAACAAGGATGAGGTCCTACTAGGAGTCTACTACAGGCCCCTTAGCCAGGTGGAAGAGGTGGATGAGGCTTTCTTTAAACGGCTAACAAAATCATCCAGGGCCCAGAATTTGGTGGTAATGGGGGACTTCAGCTATCCAGGTATATGTTGGGAAACTAATACAGCAGGGGACAGACTGTCCAATAAATTCTTGGATTGCACTGCAGACAACTTTTTATTCCAAAAGGTGGAAAAAGCTACTGGGGGAAGCTGTCCTAGATTTAATTTTAACAAATAGGGAGGAAATTACTGAGAATATGAAAGTGGAGGGATGCTTGGGTGAAAGTGATCATGAAATCATAGAGTTCACAAGTCTAAGGAAGGGTAGAAGGGAAAACAGTACAATAGAGATAATGGGTTTCAGGAAGGCAGATTTTGGTAAACTCAGACAGCTGGTAGGTAAGGTCCCATGGGAAGCTAAACTGAGGGGAAAAACAGCTGAGGAGAGTTGGGAGTTTTTCAAAGGGAAATTATTAAGGGCCCAAAAGCAAGCTATCCCACTGCGTAGGAAAGATAGAAAACATGGCAAAAGACTGCCTTGGCTTAACCAGGAGAGCTTGCATGATCTCAAAATAAAAAAGGAGTCATATAAGAAATGGAAACTAGGACAAATTACAAAGGACGAATATAGGCAAACAACACGAGCATGCAGGAGCAAGATTAGAAAGGCTAAGGCACAAAATGAGCTCAAGCTATCTACAAGCATAAAGGGAAACAAGAAGGCTTTTTACAAATACATTGGTAACAAGAGGAAGACCAGGGAGAGGGTAGGGCCATTGGTCAGTGAGGAGGGAGAAACAGTAAGAGGGAATTTGGAAATGGCAGAGATGTTTAATGATTGCTTTGTTTCGGTCTTCACTGAGAAATCTGAAGGAATGCCTGACATAGAGAACGCTAGTGAAAAAGGGGTAGGTTTAGAAGTTGAAATAAGAAAAGAACAAATTAAAATTTACTTCGAAAAATTAGATGTCTGCAAATCACCAGGGCCTGATGAAATACATCCTCGAATCCTCAAGGAGCTGATAGAAGAGGTATCTGAGCCTTTAGCAATCATTTTTGGAAAATAGTGGGATACGGGAGAGATCCCAGAAGACTGGAAAAGGGCAAATATAGTACCCATGTATAAAAGGGGGAACAAGAATAACCTGGGAAACTACAGGCCAGTCAGCTTAACTTCTGTGCCAGGAAAGATAATGGAGCAGGTAATTAAAGAAATCATCTGCAAGCATTTGGAAGGTGGTAGGGTGATAGGGAACAGCCAGCATGGTTTTGTTAAAAACAGATCATGTCAAACCAATCTAATAGCTTTTTTTGATAGCATAATGAGTCTTGTGGATAAGGGAGAAGCGGTGGATGTGGTATACCTAGACTTCAGTAAAGCATTTGACACAGTCTCACATAATATACTTATCAATAAACTACGCAAATACAACTTAGATGGGGCTACTATAAGGTGGGCAAACAACTGGCTGGATAACCGTACCCAGAGAGTAGTTATTAATGGTTTTCAATCCTGCTGGAAAAGTATAACTAGTGGGGTTCCGCAGGGGTCTGTTTTAGGACCGGTTCTGTTCAATATCTTCCTTAACGATTTAGATATTGACATAGAAAGTACACTTATTAAGTTTGCAGAGGATACCAAGCTGGGAGGGGTTGCAACTTCTTTGGAGGATAGGCTCATAATTCAAAAGGATCTGGATAAACTGGAGAAATGGGCTGAGGTAAACAGCATGAAGTTTAATAAGGACAAATGCAAAGTGCTCCACTTGGGAAGGAACAATCAGTGTCACACATACAGAATGGGAAAGGACTGCCTAGGAATGAGTACAGCAGAAAGGGATCTGGGGGTTATAGTGGCCACAAGCTAAATATGAGTCAACAGTGTGATGCTGTTGCAAAAGAAGCAAACATGATTCTAGGATGCATTAACAGGTGTGTTGTGAACAAGACATGAGAAGTCATTCTCCAGCTCTACTCTGCGCTGGTTAGGCCTCAGCTGGAGTATTGTGTCCAGTTCTGGGCACCGCAGTTAAGGAAGGATGTGGAGAAATTGGAGAGGGTCCGGAGGAGAGCAATGAGAATGATCAAAGGCTTAGAGAACATGATCTATGAAGAAAGGCTGAAAGAATTGGGCTTGTTTAGTTTGGAAAAGAGAAGATTGAAGGGGGACATGATAGCAGTTTTCAGGTATCTAAAAGGGTGTCATAAGGCAGAGGGAGGGAACTTGTTCTTCCTTGCCTCTGAGGATAGAACAAGAGGTAATGGACTTAAATTGCAGCAGGGGAGGTTCAGGTTGGACATTAGGAAAAAGTTCCTGTCAGGGTGATCAAACACTGGAACGAATTGCCAAGGGAGGTGGTAGAATCTTCATCACTAGAGATATTTAAGAAGAGGTTAGATAGATGGCTTTCAGGGATGGTCTAGAAAGTGCTTGGTCCTGCCATGAGGGCAGGGGGCTGGACTCGATGGCCTCTCGAGGTCCCTTCCAGTCCTCCTCTTCTATGATTCTATAATTTTATCAGTTTCTGTGGAATAAATTAACATTTCCATTTACTTGGGGGTGTGGCAGAGAATCCTCTCTGCTTTTTAAGTTAGCAGAGAGATGGACTAAAGGTTGGTGTATGCCACAGTTCTGTATACTCTTCTACCACTGCTTTGATACTTTATATCCATGAATGGATCAGTTTTTTAAAACATATTTTTAGACACTTAATTCTAAGCTACATCAGTATGTTCTCATCTCCTTTCAGTTTTTGATTAGTTGATTTGCTACATGCCCATGTCTGAGTGATTCATTGGAGTTAGTGTACTGAGGAGTCCTTCTTCAGAAATCTAAGGATACTGTGCCACTTGAGTGACAGATAAATTCATATTCCTTATGCATTTGATTCATATGTGAATGCCATATACCATATATAGAGCTGTCATGAGAAATCTTTGATCAATAATAATTTTACACAATTATAGACTGTGCTGACAAAGGTTGAAGCGTTTAAATACATACTATTAATGTGTATACCAGTTAGTTATTGACAAATTCATATTCATAAATATTTAAAAGTATGTTCAGGCTTTTTAAATACATGACTGCCATCAAATCAATGAGTCTTAAAGCCAATATCCTATGCAATCATTTTAAATTTTACTGTTAGAAATTGTACATGTTACTTATCCTTAAAATGGATAGCTTAATGCCCAATGCAAAGGGAGCTGTGAGGCTTGATGTTTGTGAACATTTCCTGAGATCTTTGAACGACAGATGCTACAGGCATGTAAAATATCATTGCCCTTGTCGCCTTGAACAAAACAGTAAGCTGAAGCTTGCAAATGTGTGTGGTAATATGTTATCCCCAGGATCTGGATTAAGACTAGATGTTCTGTATAATTTTATTTTTTTCTAATTCTGTTACTTAACATTTAAAATTATATGCAATGACATTTGGCTTTATTTCTGTATTCAGTCATGGTAATAGCAGACTGTAGGTGGAAACATGTATTTGAAAGGTGCACAGTTTTCGGGGTCCAGAGAAAACATTCAAAAACTATAATAACAAAATAATAGTATGTTTGGCTGATTTAACTACAATAAAATCTTAATTTATACAGAAGAATGAGGAAAAAATTGTTGAGAGCATGAATTTAGGACTTAGGAGATCCAAATTCAGTTTCCTATTCTGCCATACATTTTGGGTGTGATCTTGGGCACATCACTTGGGGATAGATTTTTAGAGGAAAATACTTCTATAAACCTGATCCTTATTCTCTTTGCATCTCAGATTCCAATCTGCAAAATGGGGTTATTAGTACTTCCCCACCTCACAAGAATGATGTGAGGCTAAACAAATACACAAAGGTTTTGAAGTCCTCAGATATAGTAATAACAGCTATGTAAGTAGCTTAGACATATGAAATAAAATATCCGGTGCCCATTTTTGATGTTTAGCATATGTGTAGCCCTCCTTTCCTTATAAAAATGGTCTTTTAACTTTTTCATGAACTTTCACTTAGGGTTTGTGGTAAATATTAGATATATATTACTATACTATACTACAGTATAATTATAGGCACATATGAGTTTCTGTGGCTCTCTGAAGAGACTTAGCTGCTGCTCCCCTGCTACTCTTCTCTTGAATAAATATCTGCTTAGATTTGGTAGATTGCTTTGAAGCTACTCATGGGGTTCATCTTCATTCACTTTGGCCTGGTTGAGCTAGAAAAACAGGATAATGATGAACCTCTGTAATCAGGTCTGAGATGTACATATGCCCTCATTCCGAGAAGGGTCTGTGGTCATAAACTGAGTCAGACAGAAAGTTCAGCTTTTGCATCATATTGTAGCTCCTTATCATGACTTGCTCTTGTCTTTTTTTCTCTTCTCCCTTCCCTATTTCATGCTTTCTGATACATAACCACTGACCTGTCTTCTTAGACTGCTCCAGTTTTTGCTTCTCCTTCCATTCAACCAAATATGAAAATTGCTTTAACTGAAAAATAAACAATTAAAAAACCCTCCAAAGAAATAGAATCACTGACAGATGATGAAATTTGCTATTAAATCATGCTGCTTATTGTTACCTTTTAACTTTATGTATGACTACTATAATGCCTTTAGGATTTAGATATTTTTGTCCTAATGTCTGTGCAGCACCTAGCATGCCATTGCCATTACATATAAATTATATATAAAGAACACACTGAGAATATTAAGATAGCACTGTTTGTCACTTAAATGTAAGAAAATGGCAAATTTAAGCTTATACACACAACTCCAACTTTTCTTTCTTGTAAAGGCAGTTGGTGAATTAGGGAGGGATAGTTTTCTTACTATGTAACTAATTATGTACTCATGTATATTGCACTCTACCTTCATGGTGAACATTCTTGCAGAAGTGCTAACTTTCATACCAACTTATGTAGTTGTGCAGACTCATAGTTCAAGCAAGTTCACATGAGTTAAAACTAGACTTCATCTCAACACTCAAAGATGCTTAACTAAAATTACTGCCATTTCTCCTCTTCTCACAAAATATTCCAGAATGGAAGGGGAAAAATGGATTATACTTAATAAAAATTGTAGAAAAACGGCAGCACAATAATGTGAATATACTTAAAACAGTGAAGAAATTGAAAACGGGAAATAGAATGAAATCTTCATATAAACTGTACTGACTCCTGCTATAATACAGCATATTAGATCATTTCTTGACTTTTTAGAATTTAAGTTTACAATGTTAGGATAATTGTTTGCGTGTAAATAATTTTATTTTAGCAGCTATTTTAGAAATGGGAATTTGTTATTAAATTCTTGATTTCTATATGATGCAAGAAAACTCATAGGGAAATAAAAGGCACCTAAAAGGGCATATAAGAGTTACCCTGTGTGTTATGGGTTGTCCTCTATGCACTATTATTAAAATAAACATTGGATATAGGTGGAACAAGGCTTTCTAATAAGCATTGCAAAAACCTAGAAAATAAAATAAATCTCAGAATGGTCACTTTACTCCCAAATTGGAGGGCTTTTAAAGATTGCTAAATGCAATGTTGTGTGTTACAACATGGAAAAGTAGATTCACTTTGAATATCTGTCAGATTTCTACTTGAGGAACTTTGAGGTGTATATCTAGAAGATGGTGGCAGTGTGATTAGATAATTCTTTGCTGAAATGTCTTGTTTTCTGCAGTCCCATTTGTGTGTGTGTACACAACTCTTGTTTATTTCCTCCCTAACATGATAAATTTCTGCTTGCTTGTTATGGGCTATGTATTATATTGATAACCATGGGGGGAAAGAGTCACTAAGCAAAAGAAGTAAAAAAAATGAGAAAAGTGAATTATCTTGATAAATTATTAATAAAAACATAGTTCTAGGGAGCTATGGATAATTCCTTCAGCCCATGAATTCAACCTCAGTTTTCCATTTTGAAATGTTATTGGTTAATAGTCCTTGTGTTATGAGCAGCATAATGAAATAATCTTGCTGATTGCACCACCCAGTGATGCTTCTGAGTTTATCAGTATCTGGTTACAAAGAAAGTAGGAGAATTTAATGGTTGCAGTGTTAATCATGTGCAGGCATTCTTACTGACATCCAAGTGGTTCTTCAAACAGTGCAGACTTTCTCTGCCACAGTTGTTCACTCTTTCCTTACTAAGGAACCGTCATGAAGGTTTTTAGGATAACACAAAGACATTTGGTCTGGGGTAGGATTTGAAGTCTCATACATTAACTCTTTACCATTGCTCCTTTACAAAAAAAAAAATTATTGTGCAAAGAACTGCTGCTTCTCAAAACCTATTGTTTTGATGGGGTTAAACAAGTTCTTTCTTACCACAACATCACTGTACAGATTTAAATGCTGTTTTATTCTTATATATCACATTATTATATATCATTTTAACCTTTGATTATTTATGCAATAATGTAGCTGTCTGTGTTGTATTTATACATCATCACTGCCCTTTGAGAGAAGTCAGCTCAGATGGGATGACTGTCACTTTGTATAGGGAAGCCTGCAGAAAAAAAAAAAATGTTACTTTCACCTCAACAGATAATTGCTTGTGTTTTCAGAACCGGTTACCATAGCACTATTCCCCATCTAGCTGGTGCAGTTCTATCAGTGAATGAATGCAGCCACTGGTCTATTACACATCAGTTGTACATGATTTGTTTGAAGTTAAGGAACTAACTCTGAAATAAGGACCAGTTAAACGTGACGTACGCTCACAATACAGTTTTAAATTTTACCTAATCATTCTCAGAAATTGTTTATCCACTATTAGGAATAGTCATTAGCCTGCTGATCTAGATTTCCCTTTGTGCTGTAAATTGAGTGGCATAATTCATTTTTCATGTCAGTAGTCCGTCATTGGGTTTTAATATGTCTGTTGGCTTCTACAAGGTGATTTTACAAGCCAGATTTTAAAATTGAATTCTGTCGTTGTGCAGTGGTATATACTTATCGTTGCATGTACAACTGTTTGCAACAGTAAACTAGATGTGTTTGAAGGCAAAATGTAGGCACAGGTAAAGTTAGCTATTAAGCCTGTTTGCTTCAGCAAATCAGCATCTAAACACCCTTCTAGTGTATGTCAAATTCTATTTGTGAATCAAGGTTTATACACATGAAGGAGTATATTAAAATAATAGCAGGGATAAATGTAGTCTTGACCCTAATATCTAGGTATTTTATACTGAATATTTCTCATGTCTACACATTTGGTCAGTGCAAGTTACATAAGCATAGAGCTGCCACTGTTGGTATATTGCTCTAGCCCTGTGATGGGTCTAGCCACTGGGCTTCCAGCTGTGGCCTGTGAATGCTCTGTCTGCCCTCTGCCCCCATGCACCTCTTGCATACTGGGGTGCTAGAGACCCACATTTCCTACTCTTCCCCACCCCTCCCTGCCAGACCTGGAACCCTGCAAATCAGCTGTCTATGGCTGTTCAGGCTCTGGAAGGGTGAGGGAGGAGTAGGGAATGAGCAGATTTGTGGTGTTCCGAAAGTGCTGGAGAGGAATAGGATGTGTGGGGCTGGAGTGCCCTAGTGCATAACAGGCATGAGGGAGACAGGGCTCCATGGGCCACAGGTAAAACTGCAGTGGGCCACGAACTGCTGTGGCCCACTGAGATGGAGGGCAACTTGTATGGTTCTCTCACTGTGGTTGCCTATTATTGTTCTAGCCTTTGTGTATTGACTCCTTGCATCACTGGTATGTGCACTCATCAAGAGTTCTTGCACTGAAACAATTTAGTGCTTCCTGAGTAGTTATCCCATTGTCTTTTACATTGTTTCTGGGGAAATTTTGGCACTGCATTGTGGGGCAGAGACTGGTTACTGAGGGTGACTGGTAGCAAGGCTTCAAGTTACTGTTATGCAATTTTCTCTATCCCATCATGACATCCATATTCCAGAATGTTTATACCTTTCAAAAATTCCACAGAAAACACACAGTACTTTTTGCAGTCTGCCATATAGAAGCATAGAGCCAGCACAGCTCTGCGCTACTGTGACGAGTGTTACAACACAGGATGAACAATTCTCTACTGGTGTCAGAGCTGCAGCAGAATCCACAATAATAGGACATTTAGCTTTTTAGTGGCAGAGAATTTCCTCTTTTTAGTTCAGAGAAACTCTGAACATTGAAAGAAGAAATTCTAGGTTGTTGGTAGCATTCACAGAGCAGGAGCACATGGTGAAGTGACAGTTCTGGGCCTGTGAAAAGAGCTTTGCTGGTTGGGATCACTTCATAGTGCAGGTTTTGGAAGAGAATTAGTGGTTGCAGAACTTCTACATATGAAAGCCTACATTCCTGGATCTGGATATTAAGCTCACCTTAACTCTCCAGTTCAGGGACACCATAATTAGAGCTGCATTAACAACAGAGAAGTGAGAGGTAATTGCACTGTGGAAACTTTCAAAACTGGATTACTACCCGTTGGGGGAAATCCATTTGGAGTTGGGAAATCTATCTGTTGTCAGGAGCAGAATTGTCCTGCAGATGTGCAGGATCGTTAATCATCTCCTGCTACACAGATCTGTGATTGTCAGTAATGTGGAAGACACAATGGATATATTTGCAGAGGTGGGGTTCTTAAAGTGCACTGGGGTGACAGAAGACACATACATCTCTACTTTAGCACCAGCCCATCTTACCATAGAGTACATCAACAAAAATACCTGCTTTTGTATCGTTATGCAAATACTGATGAATTCCAACAGATGCTTCACCAACTTCAGTGTTAGCTGAGGAACATGAGAATGTGCCCGTGATTCTGTGAATAACCTGGTTAGGTCAAAACCAAAAGCAGTCAAGTAGCACTTTAAAGACTAGCAAAATGGTTTATTAGGTGAGCTTTCATGGGCCACGAAAGCTCACCTAATAAACCATTTTGCTAGTCTTTAAAGTGCTACTTGACTGCTTTTTGTTTTGATAGTGTATAGACTAACACGGCTTCCTCTCTGTTACTGGTTAGGTCAAGTAATGGTATCTCTAGAATACATATGTGGACAAAGCTGGCAACGGGCTTTGTTGCAAGGAAAAGTTCCAGGACTGGTGTTCCTGCATTATAGGCTATGGGTGAGAATCCTCATAAACTTGGGAGTTTGCCTGTAAGAGAGAACAGGCCTGTTACTTAAGGCCTTCTGGAGTGTGGCATCCTTATTAAAGATAGGTTGTAGGTCTTTAATAATGATTTGCAGTGGTTTGAGTTGGGGGCCGTAGGCAATGACCAGTGTTGTTCTGTTCTGTTCTGTTCTGTTCTTCTACTTACGATACATTGATGACATCTTTATGATTTGGACCCATGGTGTAGAGACTGTACAAGAATTCCACAGAGACTTTAACAATCTGCACCCCACCATCAACTTATGCCTCGATTACTCCATGTGAGAGATACATTTCCTGGACACTACAGTACAAATCAAGGATGGCCTGATCAGTACCACACTCTACCAGAAACCCACTGATCGCTGTACTTACCTACACACTTCTAGCTTACATCCTGCACACACAACTAGATCCATTGTTTACAGTTAAGCCTTTAGATACAATCACATTTGCTCTGATCCTACTGACAGAGACCGAAAACTACAAGATCTTTACCAGATATTCATAAACCTGAATTACCCACCAGGAGAAGTAAAAAAAACAAATCGACAGGGCCAGACAAATACCCAGAGACCAGCTACTCCAAGACAGGCCCAAAAAAGCCAAGAACAGAACACCACTGGTCATTACTTACAGCCCCCGACTCAAACCACTGCAAAGCATTATTAAAGTCCTACAACTTATCCTTACTCAGGATGCCACACTCCAGAAGGCCTTAGGTGACAGGCCTGTTCTCTCCTACAGACAACCTCCCAACCTTATGAGGATTCTTACCCACATCCACAGTTTATACCGCAGGAACACCAGTCCTGGAACTTTTCCTTGCAACAAAGTCCGTTGCCAGCTTTGTCCACATATGTACGCTGGAGACACCATCGCTGGATCTAACCAGGTTATTCACAGAGTCATGGGCACACTCTCATGTTCCTCAACCAACATCTTATATGCCATCATGTGCCAACAATGCCCAGATGCTTTGAATATTGGACAGGCTTTGAACTCTCTTAGACAAAGAATTAATGGGCACAAAACAGACATAAAAACACTCCTGATCCACAAACTGGTCAGCCCGCATTTTAATGGAGTAGGCCGTTCTGTTAATGACCTGAAGGTTTGCGTCTTACTGAAGAGGAATTTTCACACTACTTTGGAAAAGGAGGCTGCTGAACTCTCTTTTATATTCAAATTTGACACATTAACACGTGGTTTGAACTGGGATGGGAATTTTTTAGATCATTATAGGGGCTCTTTTGCATACTTGGCTTAATCTAATTCTTGACTCCCCCCCCCCCCTGCTGCTCTACTCTCTGATTTGCTCACCTTGATAATATTTTTTCTGATTTGTCAACTTTGTTTACTATTTTTGGTTTTCTGTGCCTTAAATATTGAGTCTGTTCTGGTATGGGTGTGATCTGAAGAAGTGGGTCTGTCCCACAGAAGCTCATCACCTCATAAATTATTCTGTTAGTCTTTAAAGTGCTACTGGACTGCTTTTTTGTTTTTTTGGGAATTGAGTGATGCTTGGTATGTTACATACGTTTAAGAACATAACACTGTCTACTTATGCGTCTATTAATTTCTAGTGCTTGTAATAGTTATAATTATTACACTGTGTTGTCACTGATTTTGTGAGTTCTAGTTCCCTGCAGAATAGCAATTAGTGAGTGCTTTGAGTAGTGATTGTCATTCTGCAGCAAAGGCTGTGAAGTAATAAACTAATTTCAGTAAATATATTATCACATACCAAAGCCAGTGCAAAAAAAAGTGCATTTAAAACCAAATAAAATACAAATGTCTGAAATTAATAAATGAAACAGAACTAAAGGGGAAAGAACATTCATGAGTATTTCAGATTCTTTCATTTACATATATAAAATCCTTGACTTTCACTGACCAGTTTTTGCAAAGTTCTGGTTGTCCTTATGGTCACCTGGTAGGGGTGGCTATGGTAGGGATGTGATGCTTGAAACCATGTGGAATGTGGTGCTGTATTGGGAGGCATTAAATTGACTGAAAAGAGAGATGAGCTCTGGCATTTTGAAACTCTGAGTCAGCAGGAGTCTGTTTGCTGCCAGAAAAGCTCCATTATGTGTTGGCACACAGCTCTCATAACTTTTCCTGTTGAAGTTCCTGGGCCATTTTCATATCCAGTCTTTCCTTCTCTACAATGTGTAACTTTGTTATTTCTGAGGAAGATATTTCAAAATAGCTGTACACACTCAAGCTACACTGCCACACTGTCTACACTGCCCCTCCCTTTCAGAAGGGAGATGTAAATGAAGCTGATCGAAAATGCTAATAGGGGACTGATGTGACTATTCAGTGCCTCATTTGCCTAAAGGAGGCCACTTGCCACATCAAAAGTCCTGCTTTTGAAATTCAAAATAGCCTTGTAGACAGGGTTCCTTTGAAAGGAAGCATCGCTTTTGAAAACACCCTTCTTCTTAATCTTTCTCAGGAAAATTCCTGAAAATTTTTGGGAAGAAGGGGCCTCCGGAAGGACTTCCTTCCAGAAGCTCCCCCAGAGCCGTGCTTCTACGTGGCGTTTTGGAGTCCAGAAGAACGGTCTTTCAGACTCCAAATCATGTGATGTTATGCTAATGAGGCACAGGGAATTTGCATCCACGCCTCATTAGCATCTTTCGCCCTGTGTATTAGCATGCCACTTCCGAAGGAAGTGGCCTGTGTAGAAATGGCCACAGTGAGATTGGTTCCAAGTGACTCTGATTGTAGTGTAGACCAGGCCTTAGTGCAGTGAAAAACATAAATATTTAACTAAGTGATTGCATTTCAATTACTTTTGTTTCTTTCCATGCAATAGTTACATCATTTTGCATACTTCTGCAAAAATAATAATTCATTTAAATTGCAGTTTTCTCTGGAGTATCTGAAACATCTCTTTAGTGTAGGCTGAGAACATTTTGATACCAAAAAGAGGTCTGACATCCACTTGGACAAATTAAGCCTTTGTTGTCTCAGACTCTATTTTACATTATTTTATGCATTCTACTTGAATTATCACCCAGATTCAGTTAATTAACTTAAGGCGTGTTGATTGGCTGGCCTTAATGTTGACTGGTTTTGATGCTTTGTTCATAAAATGTTACATTTTATTCAGCTGGAGATTTGAATAAAATTATTAAATAATGCTTGGCAGAGGAATTTCCCTCCTTACATTTTCATTTTGTATCTCAGCAGTTGATATTTCAGTAGCAAATTGGAGACAACATTACATCTTGATTGATAGTTCCCCTGCAAATTTAATGATCTGCTTGTAGTGTGTCTTCCAGGGAGTTTTTTCATGCCAGTGAATCCTGTCTGCAATAGTCGGAAATAGATTGAGTATGAGCTGGAATACTCATCTAGTCTTTTAGGGCTCACTTGTATTGATCACTGGAAATTTTTCCAAAACCACCTTCTACAAAATAGGCCACTTGTTAGTGTATGGATGTGACTATACTTGAATTATTAATGCTATTGGTCATGAATGTTAATAGAGGGACAAGAGAGATGGTGAAAGGGACAAACTTTGAGGTTCACAGAACTCATCCTCAGGTCTCCTGAAGGAAACCAGGCTATGTCAGCTGAATACAGATTGGAACAGACTGTTAAGCATAAAAGGTTAACACAAGGTGAGAAACTATTTAAAATTAAAGTTAACATTTGAAGATTGAATTGTGTAGCATAAGGGTTGTGCACGTTTTAGGTAAGTGTCTTTATCAGAGGTTTCTTGTATATAGTTGTTGGTGTATCTCATCCAATGCAGCAAATTTCCCACCTCAGATTGTATCTGCAACCTGACAGTCATGCCACTCTTGAATGAACTCACACAGAAAAATATTATTTAAAACAAAATCCACAAAAACACTCTATCATTGATGGCCAATCATGTTTCACTCCATATCTGACATCTCAGTATTTATCCTCAGTGGAAACTTGTTTAACACCTTCAGAAGGTGACCTTGGAATTTATATTCATAATTCTGTGAGACCCTAAAATTGTGGACTTGGAAACACTGGTTTTATGTCTCCTTAGTTAAATTTGTAATACATCTCACTACTTGCTTAATCTTTAATTGACCACTTCATTTCAAATGGTCTCCTGCAGCCTGTGCAAACACCTTATGCTTAATAAGCTATCTTCACTTTTATTTCACTTGGATATTCTAGTTTACTTCTTTAGATCTGTAGAACTGCTCTGCAAAGCACACAAGCTTGTATACTCCACAGCAGAAGTTGGTCCAATAAAAGATATTACCTCAACTACTTTCTCACTCAGTTCCTCACTTAGACCAGTATTGCTCAGACAATGCTGAAAAAAAAGTCTCGTATAAATCACAATTTTTCATCATAATAATTTTGTTTTCAAACATATTTGTTATGAGATGGATGCTCAAGAATTTAGTTGTTAGTTATTGTTCTTATTCTCTTGGGAAATGTGAATGTGTTCACGTAATGGTGCTTCATGGATGTGCTGGCATAGCAACTTTCTTCCTGTTTGGCATACCTTTGTTAAAAGTCACTTCAGTGCTGTGGTGATGTTTTCTCTTGTAACTTGGACTTTGGGAGCTCACATTTTAGCCCACCCCTTTTGGTGTAAGAGAAGACACAAAGAGTCTGTGTCCTTGTGCAGGGTTTTTAGTTCCTCTCTGGGCCCTCTGGTCTTCACGCCCTGATCTGTGGGCTTTATCCCTGTGTCAGTGGCCAGGACTTTCAGGTCTTTTCACTGGATTTGCTGTCACAAATCATAAATAAGAATGTACAAATCCAGAACTACTTCTGCCTGCCTTGAGTTTAACCTCCTATCCTCTGTGTTGCTCTCTTCTTCAGTGAGCTGGATTCTGTCAGCCTTGGCTCTCCCTGTCTGGGGGTGGTGTTAATTTGCGTCTCAAGTCCTCCATGAACTTTTGGAGCTTATTCTGGGTACAATACATAACACAACACAGAAAGATGACCTTGAATATGTGAGTCAAGTGTAAAAAGATACAGTGCTGCCCCACCCCATCTACTGTTATGTTGTGAAATTTATAAAATGGGAGCTTCCGGCTTGTGAATTATATTTTTGTTATTATAATGGTTTTTAGTCATTAACTCTAATTTTACATACACGCAGTAATTAGGATAGCTGTTATATTACACTGCAGTTTCTCTTGACTGGAACTGTAAATTAGGACCTTTGTGGTTATAAATAAACCATTAGCCCCAGTTCTATTTTAAGATATAACCTGTTTGAACTTTTTGATGATCAGCAGATTTTTTTGATTACTACTACTTATTATAAAGAACCTTGAGGTCATTATGTATGGGATACATTGTTATACAAATGTCTATCATTATTTTTATTACTAAATAATTTCCAATTCCCTTGTCAGTCAGTGACCCATGTATGAAGATTTCTGTATACCAGTCAAAGCAGTTCTTTGCTTTCACTATATATGTGTGTGTATATATATATATATATATATATATATGTATATGTATATATGTATATATATATATATATGTATACATATATATACATATATATGTATATATGTATATATGTGTGTATATATATATGTATGTATGTATATTATATATATATATATATCAACTAGTCATTGCATTACAAATATTTTCTCACAAAGAGTAGTATCATGGGATATTTGACTGTGCTGGAGAATTACATTTGTTGCAACACAACCAAGGTCACTAGGTCACTCAACCCTCACCAATGTCAGTTACTTTATGATAAAGAATGCTTTGTTCAGTAATGTTGCTCCTGCAAAATGTTAGAAATACCAAAAAAGAATGCTCAGAATTTGAAAATAAGCTATACTTTCAAAGACAGATGCTACCTCGAGGCAAAAACCATCTGAACCACGGTAACTGATCAGAGATACACTATAAGTGTTGTATATGCTAACTGGTGAAAGTGAAGAACCTGTGTACTGTGCATGAAGTCCACAGAATGAGTTTTACTTTTCAAGTTCCTGAGATTTATCAAGAGCAGAAACAATTTATCCGAGTGTCCCAGATCCAGAATTCACATTTTAGTCTTTGTGAGTCTCAAAAGTAGGAACCCAAAGTGCTAATCACATCAGTAAATAAATGCTATGCTGTTCCAGAGGTCAAAATAATCTTGTAGAACTGGTAGGATGTCTGTGGCTTTGGAACATATAAAGCACTCGAAGCATATTGTAACAGCGGGTTACTGATCATCTATGCAAACAAGCTGGGATAGATTCATCTGTTCTGTGTCTGTGGCAATTGAGAATCTGATGACTGATAGTTAATTAAATCAGTAACATATCAAGATAGACTAATAGAGTTACTGTCGTAACTATAATTCAAATGTAACCTATTATTGCAATTGTCCATAAAAGATCGAGAAAAAGGAAGATACTCAGTAGTATTTTTTTTTCTCTTCAGTGAGAAGAAGGTAGTTGCTGTAGACTTCCCTATAAAAATTGTGCAATAATTGATCCATTTTATTTTTATTGAGGTTTCATAACTTTCAAAGATTGTCATTGACAGTTATTGGCTTTTTCATGAGTTTGGAAGTGGGGCAGCTTATAGGGTGTATTTATCAATGTCCTCACCTAAACCTTTAATGCAGATTCCATAATTAGCTTGCCTGTGTTTCTAGCAACTGTCCATTTTCACATGCAGTCTTTTCAAATTGACTTTGAAATAGCTGATTCAGAGCTTACTTTTTCACTTTTAAGAAGGAGTCAGTTGATTTAAATGTATTTGTACTCTGCAGAGAAATCATATATTTTTCTACAGAATTTGAAATCTAGGTGTAGAAAAACCAGAAGATTTTTTAATGGTTTCTAACATCCCTCACATATGAAGTGTGAAATATTGTTGACAAGATACTAAGGAGACAAGCTGGGTGAAATAAATGTTTTGCTGGACTAATTTTGCTGGAGAGACAAGCTTGTGTGTTTACACAGACCCAAAGAAGAGCTACATGTAAGCACAAAACTTGTCTGCCTAACTAATCTCACCCACCGTCCATCTCTCCTATCTTGGAACAAACATGAACAGCACTGCACATTACATTGCTGAGATATAACTGCTTGGCCTATATAATGGCTGTAACCCATGAGAACTTTCTTCTTTTCTGGTAGACGTGGGAAGTTTGCTAGAATATCTTTCATATGATGATCAAATGGCTGTTATATTTGTCCAAAAATATAGCCAGTCTCTTTGGAATGGATGAATAGCAGCAGAAGATTTTTTATGTCATACCTAACGTACCTGAAAGTGCTTTCTCATTATGCAAAAAGTCATGAATAATCAGGTCAAGCCAGTATGCAAAGAAAATTGCCAGACTGTGAAGCTAACAGAATGTCTATTAGTCATAAGCCACACACCTGTTTGCCCATTCTCTAGATTAAATTGTTTGCTGTTCTGTTTATAAAACCACTTTATGGAGCTGGTGCTGATTGTGCTCAAGGCAAAGAACTATAAAGAGTATCTTTTAATGAAAATCCTTCTAAGTGCGTACTTCAATGTTCAATATCAAAGGTTTAGCAAAAAAAATGATAACAGTTCATACATCTATGTTGAGAAGTGTTTTTACAGACATTTTCTTGTGCTGTATGTTTTTATTTCTAGATAGATTTGCTAATAAAATGCATCCAGTAGCAGCTTAATAATGGATGGTCAAAAACTCTTTAAATTTACTCCAACCTTTGTTGGATGTAATACTGTCAATATCTCAAATCCCAAGCTATCATTGCTTCTTAGAAGCATCATAATTGTATTGTCATTAACTTCTACTTTCTTGAAAGTTCATGCTGCAAAGTGTTGGGAGCTACATTTTCAGTAGAAGTTACTTTTTGAAAGGCTTTTGGATAATTAATGTACATTGCATAGGTTTCTTGTGTGTTAGGTTTCACATTCTCTTACTCTTTTTGTTACTTCCAGGTGATTGGATTTGTTTAGAAATATTAAATTAAAAACATTGTTGGTGAAACATTTTAACTATGAGGACCAAGTTGCCTTTCTGGAATGCATTGTATTACAAGGAAAGAAAACATTTTTTTACCCTGAAGTTGGCCTTTAATTTAGAATGTTTTTGTCCTTGAATATGAGTACATCACTAATTCCAGGGCTTTTATTCTAGCAGTTTTTTTGCCATGAACCCATCCCACGGAGCCTTTTTATCCAGCCCAGAAAGCCGGCATTATGACCATTTTGGAAGCCAGCTGGGTGACTCAGAGCTACGTGTGGCTCTTCAACGAACCATTTGTGGCTCCTGCTGTGGATGCCACTCACTTGTCTGGCTCCCCTGCCTGCCACACTGAAAGAGTAGGCATCAATTTAATTGGTTTAATGGCTAGCAGGAGGGATCCAGCCATTAAACCAATTAAATTGAGTCCTATTACTTCAGCATGGCAGTGTGCTGGGACCTGGGGCAAGTAGGAGGGCTGGGGGAGCCACGCAGCCATGGTAAAGAGGAGGCAGTGAACTTGAGAAGGAGCGGGGGATATGGAAGCACTTGGAGCCCCTGGGTAAGGTAAATTAACCCTAGGTTTGAGGGCATGGTGGTTTGGTGCTGAGAGGGGTTAAGCCTGTGGTTGGTTTGGGGCTGAGAGAGGTTTAAGCCTGAAGGTAGTGGGAGAGGGAGGAATCCTTAAACCTGAGTTCCAGCACTGTTTTTTTCTAGGAAAAAGCACTGACTAAATCTCTAGTAGCACTTTGAGGGGGGGCGGGAATAATCCTTTTAAAATTTTCAGTAATCTGACCAAGGCATTGTACTTCTAAGACTGGGTTTCACAAAGGGATCTTAGGCTGAGCAGTGCAGTGTCTAAATTTTATGAGCACTGAACACATAATGGAATGCATTCCCCACCCAATTATGTGTCATACTCCCTGTACCATGCATGGAGACAATCAAACATATATAAAAGGGATTCCTGCTTTGAGTAGGGAGTTGGACTAAGTCTCTTCTAATTCTTTGATGCACAGAAGCCCACATAATCAGCAGGAAACCACCTAAGATAGCCATTAGGAAATTCCAGAGCCTCACCTGTCAAAGGGTCATAGGCATCTATGATGGATAGCATCTCCTTCCACTTGAACATTCCCTCTGGAGTTAGGTGTAGGATTGTCAACACTGACTTAAACTATTCTGGGACATTTTTCTCCAATGTGATGTAATGTCATTTTCATAAAATATTCTATTCAAATCTCCATGATTGCCTTCCATAGTCACCAGGGGATGGCTGCTGATTCTGGGAGATTTCAGGCCAATCCTAGAAGTTTGGCAGCCTTAGTTAGGTGCCTAAGAAAATGGTGGTGTTGCTACTCTTCTATTCAATAGCTCTGTGGTTTGAGCATTGTCGTACAATCTCCTATCTGTCTGACAGGAGCAGGGACTCAAACTTTCATTTCCCATGCCCTCTCTCTGCCCAGTTCCTCCATGTCTCTCTCACATTGCAGTGCTAAGGCTCACACATCATTACTCCTCCATGTCCCTCCCAGCATTTTGGAAGTGTCATGAACTGGCTGATTCATACCCCATCTCTGCTTCTCCCTCCCCCACTCCTCAGAGCTTGAAAACCACATGTTGTAAAGTAAGTGTAAAAGATTTTTGTGGTGGTGGTTTTTTTTTTTATTATTTGACGTTGATGACAGTTCTGTTAATATAGGAATGATTAAAGCATTTGTACTTGTTTTGAAATATTCAGCATGCTATGTATTAATATATTTACTGATATTCTTGAGGTCCTCGTTAGCACATGTGAAAGATTTCAACCTTGCGGCCCACTGAGATGAAGGAGGGCCACTCATGTGGCCCACTCCCTAGCCTTGGTTGCCCATTTCTGGGTTTTCGGTTGACACACTCCAGGTTGAGATGAGTAGGGGGGCTACCTACTTTGTAAATCTTAGTGGAGCTTAGGTATGAGTTAGTGCCCGAGTTGCTTGGAATCAGGACAAAGGTGACTGGTGGAAACAGGTACTTTGGAAGTTCAGGCACCCAAATGGTTAGGCAGTAACTGAACAAGGGTTTTGTTATTCTAAAGTGACAGATGAATTAATATTCTGCAAATATTAATTCATCATCACAGCCCATGCTCTGTGTAGAAGAGACATTACCTAACTTTATTCAGGGGAAAAAGTAAAGCACAGAAAGGTAAAGTTATTTCCTGTGTGAGTATGGGCAATTGAAAGCAATAGAGATGAGACGGCAACCCATATCTTCTTACTTGCAATCTGATATCCTGAACATCAACCTATTTTCTTCCAGATGCTAATATAACAGCCATTATACAGTCAGAATATTATTACACTTCTTTTAAACAAAATTTCCATTTTTCAACCTGGTTCCTGGGTATGTAGAATTTGTAACGCATGTCCCATCTGAATCTGCCCTATTTTTTTCAAATAATTTGCCCATAATAAAAGTGAGGAGAAAAAAAAATCGAGTTTGAGACACATCAGAACTTACATAAAGACAACAAATTAAGAGGTAATATTATTTAAGCTATTAGCAATGATTTCAAATAAGGCTGTCAGATACAGCTTCCTAAGATGAAGTCTTTCATCAGAAAAATATAAACTATGTGCATGAAATACAGTCACACTTGGAGGATTTGTCAAGTCACATGTAATAGATAGTCCTTCTAGATATTTTGTTCATATGGAGTCGAGAAGCAGTTTTCCATCTTTGTAGGATAGAGGCCAATAATGATCTCCTTCAAGTCAGATGGAAACAGACAGTGAAATTTTATTGATTCACAAGCCCTTAAGGTGAAGGGGGAAATGGAGGCATGACAAGTGCTTCAGTGGTGATGTGGGTGAGAGCTTGGTGGAACAGAGTTCCATTTTGCCTGGTCCTCTGCTGGCATGAGGTCTGCCACAGACCATAGCCAGTGGACTGAATTAGAGCAAGGATGAACTTAACCTGAGTTTTTCCAGGGTCAATTATAAAGTGTCAAAACCACTATTTCCTAAAGTGGCTTGGTTATGTCGTAGAAAATCGGGGTCCGATATTGTTTGCTTGTCCCTAAAACTTCAGATTCCAATAGGTCACATGTGTGTATTGTTAATACAGAACTGTACTATAGAATGTACTGCGGAAAATGAAAGGTTGGCAATTTAGGATTGAACATTTGAGGCTTCTGGTTGTATAGAAACACACAACAACTGATTTGAGCTTCCACTACAAACACATTGTGAAAATGGTCATTGGTGAAATGTTTTATTGAGTTCTGAAATAATATTAAAATCTCAGTATCCTTCAGAACATGGTTACTGTATGTACTTAACTCCTGGTGAGGACTGCAAAGATTCTTGTTTAGTCGATTCTAAAAAATGACTTCACTGATTTCTGAACAACTTGTAATGAGGTCACATGGAAACAGTTTTGTTTTCTTAACATTAGTATTTAATTTAATATTACTCACTTTGCAAACAGAGCTAAGAAAAGTAGACTGCCATGATCATTTATATAAATGTTTACACAAGACTTTTTTCATGAATCTGCATTACTTATCAAAGACATATAGTCTGATTTACGTAAGAGAATACATTTTTTTTTCTTAGTTGTTTTCTGGTGTTGTGCCTAGAAGGAGGGAACTTTTGAAACAATTGTTCAAAATAAAATCCTTCTTCAGTTAGGTTTTTTTTTTTTTTCAAATTGGTTTAATCAGTAGAACTGTGTTTTACTCTTGTGCAGAGGCTTAGGACTGCTAAGCATCCAGATTCACACATAGGCCTGCAGTATGTTTCAGCCTGTAACTACTGAACTGTTTTGGCTACACATTTTCATGACAAAATAAAAATATTGTTGTTCTTATTAGTCTCTTCCCAGTGCAGTTTTGAATTTGCTGTTTAGTTCAAATGGTACAGTTTAATTTGGCAATTGTGTTGTATATTGGGTACCTTTCTTTTCTTTAGTACTCTTCTTTACTGGCTTTTTCTAAAATGTATTGCACACATGCTTTGCATAGCTGCATTATTCAGCATGATGCTTGTAAACTGTAGTCTTTACCTTTTCAGTGTGTTTGCAAAACATTTAGTTTTTGTTGGTTTTGGTTTACTTTTAAAATATATAGATGTATAGCCGCGTCTACACGTGCCGGCTACTTCGAAGTAGCCGCACCAACTTCAAAATAGCGCCTGTCACGGCGACACATGGCGAGTGCTATTTCGAAGTTGACATCGACGTAAGGCGGCGAGACGTCGAAGTCGCTATGCCCATCAGGAGATGGGAATAGCACCCTACTTCAACGTTCAACGTTGAAGTAGGGAACGTGTAGCCGTTGCGCGTCCCGCAACATCAAAATAGCGGGGTCCGCCATGGCGGCAATCAGCTGAGGGGTTGAGAGACGCTTTCTCCAGCCCCTGAGCTCAATGGTCGCCACGTGCAGCGGCCCCTTAAAGGTCCCTGCCCCCTGCCTTCCTGTGCAGGAAGCTGAGACAGCGTGCAGGCGGCAGCCCAGCCACGCGGCCAGCCTGCACGCTCCTCTGCAGCCACAACAACCCCCCACCGCTGCGATGGCCGCCCCCCAGCCCCCTAAGCGCCCCCAGGGCACCCCCTCCAAGGGGAGCCAGGGCTCCCAGACCAGCAGCCAGGCTGGGAAGTGGCAGCGGGGCCCCTCCTGGACGGAGGCCGAGCTTCGGGACCTGCTGGGGCTTTGGAGTGAGGAGGAGGTGCTCCAAGTAATGGGGAGCAAGAGGCGGAACGCGGATGCGTTCGCTCAGCTGGCCGAGGGCCTGGCTGCGCGGGGTCACCCTGCCCGCACTCCTGACCATGTCAGGAGTAAGGTGAAGGAGCTGCAGCAGGGTTATACCCGGGCCTGGGATGCGGCTGGCTGATCTGGGGCCGCCGCCGTCACTTGCCCCTTTTACAGGGATCTCAGGGACATCCTGGGCCCCTGGCACACCTCCTCCCCTCTGGCCACTCTTGATACCTTGGCCGACGAGCCCCAGCAGGCCCTGGAGGCGGAGTTCGCCCCGGAGGTAAGCCCTGCACCCCAGGGGCCCCCCCAGGAGCCCACCCCGGGGCACCGGAGGAGGAGAAGGAGGGGGAGTCCTCCTACAGTGACACAGGGCTCCGGATCCACATTCTGTCCTGGAGCTCCAGCAGGGCGTCCGCTGACCGGGTGTCCCCTGACCGTGGGAGTGGACCATCAGGTATGTACCCCCCAGTGCACACCCCCGGGGTTGAGGGGCGGGGGTAACAGACATGACCAGGGCCCTCCACATGCCCAGATGACCATGGCCCAAGGACAGCAGTGGCATGTCCCTCAGAAGAGTGCATCAGTCCCTGCCCCCCCAGCACGACAGTGCCATGCCCCTTCCCTAGGGATGGGGGGAGCGGAACCTAGGGTCCCCCAGGGGGAGGGGGTGGGACACCCATCATCATCAGCAGCAGCATCTCAAGGGGACGGGGATGGGGAACCAGCAGCAGAGGGGTGGGGGGACAAGGGCCACAGCTCGGGGCCCACACTAACGGCTGTCTCCTCTCTTCTTCCCCCCCTGTGTTCCACAGCTGCACCATCGGAAGGACCGGAGAGCGCCGGCGAGGTGTCAGTGGTCCCGGAGAGCCTACCGGGCCATCACTCCAGGCCAGCCCCTCAGCGGAGCACCGACCGGCCCCAGGGCAGGGACGACGGCGGAGCCAGCACCACCCCCGGATGGCGACGGACCCCCAGCTGCTGGCCATCCTTCGTCGGTAGCTGGAGGTCTCCGAGCAGCGCCTGCGGGTGGAGGAGCAGCGCCTCCAACTCCAAGAGTGGGCACTGGCCTGGTGCCAGGAGGCGTGGGGGGCCTTTATGCGCACTTTTGAGCACATAGCAGACTACCTGGTCCCCCATGCCACGCCGGCCACCGCTCTGCCCACCCTGCCTGCTCCACCCGCTGCTCCACCAGCCGTCGCACCACCGGCCGCCACTGAGGGCCCTTCCACCGAGGGGGACCTGGGGCCAGCTGACACCCGCCGGCCTTATCTCCTGGTCCGCCTGGGCCCCAGCCAGCCCTGGTGTGGGCTGTGGCCGAGGCGCGGCTCACGGCCGCCCACCCCCAGCGCTGGACATTAGGGGGTGTGGGGCCCAGGATGTGGCTCCCCCTCCCCCTTTGTATATATCCCCTTCACCTATCTTTTGTAAATAGTTTGTATTAGACCCCTGTTTTGTTATGTTATGATGATACCTGCCCCCCCATGTAAATAGTTCTCCCCTTCCTTGTCTTCCCCTTTTTTTCCTTTCATCTTACAATACGTGTATATATATATAGATAGATATAGCTATAGATATAGATATAGATATAGATATAGATATAATATTTATTTTGGCTGTACATAGCTATGATATAATAATATAATAAGAGTTCAACATATATATTCTGGTTTCGCGAAAAACATGTCTGTTTTTATTTACAAGAAAAGTGTGGGGGGTGTGCTCTTGGGTGCTCTGTGGTGTGGGCGTGGGGGCAGGGAGTGTTGTGGGGGATGGGGGGGGTGCAGTGGGGGGCCTGCGAGCATTCACCCCGCGGCCTGGTCGAACTGGGCCCACAAGGCCACCTGGACCCGGGTCCCTTCGGGGTCCACCTGGCGACTGGGGGCAGCGGGTGGCTGCACATCGGCCCTGCCGGCCTCCACAACCCAGCCCTGAAAGAAGGCCTCCCCCTTGCTCTCAACGAGGTTGTGGAGGGTGCTGCACATGCCCACAATCTGGGGGATGTTGGTGGGGCCTGCATCAAGGCGGGTGAGGAGACACCTCCAGCGCCCCTTGAGGCAGCCAAATGTGCGCTCCACCACCTGGCGCGCGTGGTTCAGGTGCATGTTGAAGCTCTCCTAGCTGGGTGACAGGTGGCCCGTGTAAGGGTGCATGAGCCAGGGCCGGAGCGGGTATGCCGTGTCTGCGATGACGCAGAGGGGCATGGTGGTGTCCCCCACAGGGATCTCCCGCTGGGGGATGTAGGTCCCCGCCTCCAGCCGGCGGCACAGGCCCGAGTTCCGGAATACCCAGGCGTCGTGGGTGCTGCCAGGCCAGCCCACATATATGTCCAGGAAGCGGCCCCAGCTGTCCACCAAGGGCTGGAGGACTACTGATTGGTAGCCCTTCCAGTTTAGGTAGTGTCCTCCACTGTGCTCCGGGGCACGGATGGGGATGTGGGTCCCATCCAGAGCCCCGAAGCAATTGGGGAAGCCCAGGGTGGCAAAGCCCACGATGGCGGCATCCGGGTCCCCAAGCCACACGAGCCTGTGGAGGAGCAGGGCGTTGATGGCGCGGATGACCTGCAGGGGAAGCACATGGGAGAGCACCAGTGAGGGGTGTGCAGGGTGTGTGTGGCCCTCCCCTGCCAGGGCCCCCCTCCCCTCCCCTCCCCTCCCCTCTCCTGCCAGGGCTCCCCTCCGCTGGCAGGGCTGCCTCCCCCTCTCTCCCATGGGTCCTCTTACATCCATGAGGACAGCCCCGACAGTGGCCTTGCCGACGCCAAACTGCTGGCCCACGGATCGGTAGCTGTCTGGAGTGGCCAGCTTCCAGACAGCAATGCCGACCCGTTTCTCCACACTGAGGGCACGCCGCATGGCAGCGTCCTGGTGCCTCAGTGCGGGGGTGAGCCACTGGCATAGCTCCAGAAATGTCTGCCGGCTCATCCAAAAGTTCCTGAGCCAGCGGTCATTGTCCCACTCTCCGAGCACCAGCCGCTCCCAGCAGTCGGTGATCGTGGGGTAGCTCCACAGCCGGCGGCTTGTGAGGTGGGGGGGGGCGGGGTGCTGCAGGGTTGGGAGTTGCTTTCTCCTCCCTTGCGGGCAGCTCCTCCTCTGTGGCTAGGATGTGATCAGCATGGCATTGAGCAGGGTGAGCACTGCTCCTACAGGGGCGGCTGGGTGGACCTCTGGCTGCTGCTTCTGCTGCTGCTGCTGCTGCTGGGAGTCCATGACTGCGTCGCCCGAGGTGTGTGTGCCTATGGCTCTGCAGACCGCGTGCTGTGCAGGCTGCGTTTGTCTGGGAGGGGCCCTTTAAGGGAGCGGCTTGCTGTAGCCCCGGAAGCGCTAGTCCGCCCTGTGACCCTGTCTGCAGCTGTTCCTGGCACCCTTATTTCGATGTGTGCTACTGTGGCGTGTAGGTGTTCTCTCGCAGCTCCTACTTCGATGTGGTGCTGCCCAACGTCGACGTTCAACGTCGACAGCGCCAGCCCTGGAGGACGTGTAGACGTTATTGATCGAAATAGGCTATTTCGATGTAGCGTTCACGTGTAGACGTAGCCATATATGTGTCAATTTGTGTATTTAGCTGTCACAATAATAAAGTAAATTAAAAAATAAAAGGACAATGGCTTAGCAATAGTTCCTGAATTTTAGCACACTTTAGGAAGAATTGTAGTGTGCTTTTGTTTTTATTTTTAATCTTAAATGGGAACAAATTATGGCTAATACTGGACACTTTGGAAAATTCAGTCTTTAACGTTATGTACAGTGTCCTCATATTATCTCAGTCACAAAAGTTAAATGTAGAAAGCTATTGTTCTGGTAAGAATTTTGATTAGAAAATTATTTCAATATTACTTGTTACTTATGTCTTTGGTTGTAACACAAGTTGCATGGAAACCCATAGTTGTTCACTTTAATTTAAAGTGACGTTGGCTTCAGTATGTGTTAGGATGCTAATTCACATTTTCCCATACAGCATCAGCAGCTTCTGTGTTGTGATTATGCTGTACTGAGGCTGTGATAAAAGATAATGTAAATGCATGTTTTTCATTCAAATGTATCATCTGATGAAATTTGTTTTTCGCTTTGTGCACTTAAGCTTCACATCAATTGCATGAAGAATTGGCTCATAGTTTTGTGCTTCAGTATAAGTGCAGTGTGCAAATATATATTAATGTGGGTTTGAAGTTTTTTGTGAGCTACCTTATTCTTACACACATGTATGATTGACATATATGACACACGCAGTTTGCAAAGTATCTCTGTTTAAGAGGTAGCCAAATATTTTTTCAGGCTACTTAATTTGTGATTAATGGTATAATCAATAGTTTGTGAAATGTGATTCATAAGTGTGCTCACTTTATAATAATAGTAAAAGCATAGCAGTAAATACTGTAATATGCATTACATTGAAGTTCTTATTCCAGCCTGTGTCTGACATTTGATTTTTTTCTTATTTCCATTCATCTCATTTCAGAGCGTCACATATTTGTTACAGAATAAATAGCTTAATGTAATGTTTTAGTTTATTATATGTAATCATTTTCTCATGCTTTCATTCTTGACTACTATGAAACTGTTGTAATGTGGAATTTGGTATTGTAAAGAAGATTTATATTTGTTATCCATCAAAACATGAATAGCAAATACTTTTGTTTATTTTTGCAGTGCCTTAAGTGTTAAAGCCTGAAAGGATTTAGAAAGCTGCAGTGAATGTGTTAAGACTGTTAATGAAGCTCTTGAATCTAAGGACGAAATTAGCTCTCACACCCACACTGCATGAAGTACAGGAACTGTCTGCTAGAATTGCATCATGACTTTTACCTTGGGACACTAGTTTTATATTCAGTTAAACTGATGAAATTGGGAAGACAGATGTCCCCAAAGGACATTTTAAGAAGCTTGTACCTACAGAAATTGCTTGTCAGAAATCCCTGAAATTTGAATTTGAAACCAATGTGAAAGACCACTTTTTGCATGTAAACTACAGAAAATATATCATATCATGTAATATTTACTTCTGAAAACACATAGGTAATACTTTTGATTTATGATAGCCTGAATGGCAGCATGATTTCAAGGGAATCTTGGGTGCAGTGGCCATCTACTACTGGATTTCAGTACAATAAGGGACGGGTTTACATTCTGCAGTATAAGTGTGCTTCACTAGAGAAAAGCACATGCTGAGGAATTTTTTTGAAAAATAAGGCCCATTATCCCCTCAGGTTCAGTTAGTGGCACAGAAACGGGACTGCTGCCACCAGTTTGGGAGAACAGGAGGGATGGGTAAGGACCAGAATTCTCATGTTCTTCCCACACTGATTCCACAGAAGTGTCTCTCAACAATTTATACTGCAGGTTCCCCAGCAGCCCCTGGGGCAGAGGTTTAACAGCACCCTCTTCACCTGTCCTCAACTCCCAGCCCTAGAGCTACCAGGAATGTGGACCTACTGTATGTCATAGGCACCCTCCTCTGCTGAGTCACTTCTTTGGCTGGGTTTGCTGAAGCCTCTGCAGATTTCCTGGGGTACACTGCATGCTGAGGGCTTAACTCCTTCCTGCCTGCACTGCAACTAGGTAAGAGGAGTCAGTTAGGTTATGCTAGTGGCCAGCAACAGGCTGAAGGTGTTCCTGGCCTTTCGACACTGTATGAGTAGTAAAGGAGAAACTGCTTCCAGCTACACAGGAGTGGTGGGGAAGGGAGAGATGAGCTCTGCAAAATGTCATCTCTCTCTCCCTCCCTGAACCCTTTCCTTGTAGCTGGAATCAGCAAGCACCCCTTCTCTCCTGCACAGTGCCAAAAGGCTTCCATTGGCCACTTGCTGGTGTAAACTCTGGCAGAAATATGAGGAGGGGAGCATGTGAACCTGGGTGCCCACCCGTCATGTTATTCTAGGAAGATGCTGTGCTAGATACCGGGAGAGGCAGGTCCATCCTGGGGGCTCAGCCAGGCACGAAAGGCAGAGAATGCCAGGCAGGAAGGGTTGGGTAAGTTGGTCACCCTCTATGTGAGACAGGTATATGTGAGTATGTGTGTGTTCACCTTCCGGTTTGAACTGTAATGCCTAAAGATAAGAAGGTGAAACAAACAAACAAAAAAAGAATGCAGCTACGTAATACTTCTACATAAGGTATCAGTCAACTTGATGCTGATTTGAATGTCTGTATGATAGATTGCCTTTGAACTCATTTGGATATGAGTAACTGTACTCAGTATAGGGAAATTTGGTCACCCTACTGGCATAGTCCATTCAGTGAAAATGCGTGCCCTTAAGCACAGAGACTGTGGTGCAAGCAGCTTCTGATATTATGCTGCAAAGTTATTTGGAGAGTTATCAGGATGATCACCAGGTTGAGGCAATACTTGCCTTGCCTTGGCAGCCTGAAGGAGTGATGGGAGAGTAGAAAGAAAATCTGATCCCCAAAGGATGTTGAAATGGAAACCTCACAAGTAGAATTTATCCCATGTCTGTTAGCAAGTAAAATGAAATGGGAGAATACAATAGGATTTCAAGTCTGTGCATGTGAATGGAAGTTGCTATAGAAATGCAAAGTATTGCTCTGTTAGAGTACAGTTGTGTGTGTAACAGCATTTTGTATTCACAAATATATTTGAACTGAATATTTAAGTAATTATTTAAAGGTTGATGAAGCATGCAGCCAAACCAGAGGAACAAAAGCAGAGTTGGTTCTAGAGAAGCTGTGGATAGAAATAATTAAATATGTGTTTCATTTTTTTAAGTAGAAGGACAAAAGTGGTAAAGACTTCTTAGGTAGGATGGATAGAATTAAGCAGGGATTTCTCCCTTTAGGCTGGTCTCACACCTCATCTAAATGCACACAGAAATAAATCTGGACTTGGACTTCAATTTTCCACCCCTAGGTCTGCTGATGGCAGGTGATAGAGAGAAAGGGGGAAATTGCCCCAGGGCCCAGTGATTGAGAAGAGCTAGGGCTCCTGGCTAGTGCTCCTGTGGCACTGGCGGGAAAACCCGGCCCTTTAAATCTCCACCAGAGCACCACACAGTGCACTAATGGATCTCTGAGGTCTGGTGAGGGTGGGAGGGCACAGTGCACACTCTGCAGTGCAGAGGGCTGGCTGGTCCTAGCCCTTCCCCTTCTGCTTGAGGCTCCGTGCTTCTGGCAGTGTGGCACCAGGGTCCCACCACCTTACCCAAGGGCATGCGGAGGCTGTTGGCTCCACTGTCCACCCTCCACAATGAACTTTCAGGGTAAAATGATAGGGATTTTTTTATTGTTGTATTGTACCTTTCAGTTTTCCGGCTGCAGGTGGGAATGATTAAGCAGAAGATTTCCTTATCTTCTAGGCCACGGGTCTACAGTCTGCAGCTCCAGAGCCACATGTGGATCTTTAAGGACTTCTTGGTGGCTCCCAATGCTATAATTGGGAGGGGGGAAGACATCTGATTATTTTTGATGGACAGTGAAAGTCTAAAAGCCCCCAAATGAACTCCTATTTAAATAGCAAATGATATGTGATCTCAAGATGTTGGATAACTCCCCTTTTTGTCCTCCAGAGAGAGAGAGAGAGAGAGAGAGAGAAGGTTCAGGAGGGAAAGTCAGGAAGTCAGTGGTACAAAATGGGTTTACAAATAGTATGATTTGACATTACTCATTAAGGACCATCTCATATTCACATGTGTTGTGTCTCTTGAATTATTGAGTTTTTTACCTAATTGGAAAAAGTGTCTCTTCTTGCAATTTTAGTTGCCAACCCATGTTCTAAACTGAACATAGAGGGCCAGATAGTGAATGCAGAAAAATAGCACAAATAAAATTACCTAGAGAGTGCTATTCTTTGTGGCTTAGGGACATTACCTTAAAAAAGAGGGTTCAATTATATAGGATACAGCCTTCCAGAAAATGAAAATAAAAACAATTCTGGATATATTTTTCTTTAGCTCACTGGGATGGTCAAATTAAAAATAATAACACGAGTTAGTTAGGGTTGATCCTGCTTTGGGCAGGGGTCTAGACTTGATGACCTCCTGAGGGCTCAGTGGTTCTATGAGATCAATCAAACAGAAGAATAATAAATTTATAAATTTGGGTTGAGAATTGTTAGTATGGAGCTTCCGTGCTCCTTCACTGTAAGGCAGGTCTACCAGATGTGGATGTAGCTCTTTTCTGAAACTTTTACCAATAGAGAAATTGGGTATTCGTGCCCATAAGCTAGTTGCATTCATTATGGGATTGGATTTATTAAATGGAACAATGCAAGGACATTAGTTTTCTTAAACAAATAAACAAATGGTGAATTAAGGAATTGAATGCGGTGGATTGGTAGGGAATATTAAAAACCTGAAAAAAGCTGGGGTTTTTGAAAAACAAATTTGGCAAAGCCACCAGCTGTTCTTTTAGGAAGATAATATTAACAACAGGAAGGAATCAATGTGACTTAGCTGTGATTGCTCAGCCACTCCTTTTTTATTTTTAATGGACAATATTAAAGGATTATAAAGAAGAGATAAAAGCCAGCCACTGTGCTGAATAATTTCACACTGCCTATACTGCCTGAAGTTTTTTTACAAATCAGTGGTGCAAAAAATAGTGCTAGAGAGATTCTAAAGTCATCAGTGAATGAAGAATGGAAAACATATTGGATGGTAAACTGAACTCCTGATTTTATAATATGCCCTTAATTAGAAAGCTAAATATTAAGCAGTCCTTGTTTGCCTATTCCTAATAATCTCTAAAGATGAAAAACAGAAAAAAAAATAATTGAAGTGAAAAAACAAACATCAGAGTTCTGATTTCCAAATAATAGATAGAAGACGTGCATTTAATTTCTGTCTTTCTATTTCTATATCATGAGCCACTACAAAATCTAAGCTTTATTATGCATCTTAGAGTTTTTATGAGAATAATGATCTTATCACTTGACTGGAAACCAGGAAATTTAGATTCTTCCAAGTTCTGATGCAACTTTTGCATGTCACCATGGACTTAATTTCACTACATCTGAAGTTCCTATGTGTAAAATGTGCTAATATTTTCTTCCTTTATACTTAATTTTGTGCACATACTTAATTATCATTCATCAGGGTTTAAACTGATAGTTAAACACGTGCATAAGTACTTTTGTGAATGTGGATGCTTTGTTTAATGGGAGCTAGGGGTTGTGACGATAAATTCCCCAATATTTATAAGGTGCTCAAGTAGTCAGAATTATAATAGTAATTTGGGCACTATTGCTTTTTAAAAATCAGATACTGGGTAAAAATGTGAGTTTGCTGGGGTGTAGGGGAGGAGGGAAATCACTACACGTACCTCTACACTGTAAAGTTAAGTAAACTTAAATCTATGCCATCCACTACTGTAATTAAAACAAGGTTGCTCATCCACACCACTTCTGTTGTGTTCGTGAATCATGTCCATGGTAGCCAATGTTCAACTGACAGAGACTGCAGCCCGGCGACATCTGCCACTGTGTGCTCTGGGGACAGATTGCAATGCTTTATGGGGCTAGGGGTGCTGAGTGTCCATAATGCCATTTTGTCCATCTGTTTGTTACATAGGATTCCTGGTATGTTTTATACTGCTTTTCAACAGCCTCTGTAAGATGCATACCCATTAATTCTGTCAGAAAGCATGGACCCTGTACTGCTCTCCAGCACTGGTGGGCATTATGAACACAAGGCACCTGATCCTGCAGTGTTTCAGGAGCTGTGAATCTGATGATGACATTGCAGTATCTGCCCTGCTGTGTGCCATGAATAGAAGGAATTTAAGATTGATGTTGCTATTCACTATGCAGCTGCACATGGTGGACATCTAGCTCTTGATGCAAGAAAAAAAGCGCTGAGTGGAGGAATCAACAACATGCAGGTGTAAGATGATAAGCATTGGCTGCAGAACTTTTACATGTGCAAAGCCACTTTCCCACACTTGCATGCAGAGTTCCTCCTGGCCCTCTGGCACCAGGGAACCAAAATGAGAGCTGTCCAAATAGTGGAGAAGTAAGTGGTGATCCCTGTGTGGAAACTGGCAAGACCAGATGGCTACCACTCAATTGTGAACCTGTTTGGAGTACAATGCAGTGATGCAAGTGTGCTGCAGCTCCTGTAACAAAGCATTGTGACTCTGGGCAATATGGCTGCGTCTACACGTGCACGCTACTTCGAAGTAGCGGCAGTAACTTCGAAATAGCACCCGTCACGTCTACACGTGTTGGGCGCTATTTCGAAGTTGAAATCGACGTTAGGCGGCGAGACGTCGAAGTCACTAACCCCATGAGCGGATGGGAATAGCGCCCTACTTCGACGTTCAACATCGAAGTAGGGACGTGTAGACGATCCGCGTCCCGCAACATCGAAATAGCGGGGTCCTCCATCGCGGCCATCAGCTGGGGGGTTGAGAGATACTCTCTCTCCAGCCCTTGCGGGGCTCTGTGGTCACCGTGGGCAGCAGCCCTTAGCCCAGGGCTTCTGGCTGCTGCTGCTGCAGCTGGGGGTCCGTGCTGCATATACAGGGTCTGCAACTAGTTGTTGGCTCTGTGTATCTTGCACTGTTTAATGAAAGTGTGTCTGGGAGGGGCCCTTTAAGGGAGCGACTTGCTGTTGAGTCCGCCCCGTGACCCTGTCTGCAGCTGTGCCTGGCTCCCTTATTTCGATGTGTGCTACTTTGGCGTGTAGACGTTCCCTCGCTGTGCCTATTTCGATGTTGGGCTGAGCAACGTCGAAGTTGAACATCGACGTTGCCAGCCCTGGAGGACGTGTAGACGTTATTCATCGAAATAGCCTATTTCGATGTCGCAACATCGAAATAAGCTATTTCGAAGTTGGGTGCACGTGTAGACGTAGCCTATGTGTGATATAGTGGGTGACTTTGTGTCAATAGGATTCCCTAAGAGCAGCCAGTTGATAGATGGCATACATATCCCCATCTTGGCACCCAGACCTTCCGGTGACAGAGTGCATCCACTAAAATGGTATTGGAGGTGCTGGAGGAACACTGGGGTCATTTCACTGGCATAAAAACTGTTTGGTCAGGGAAGATGCATAATGTACACATCTTCACAAACATGACCTTTACAGAAAGCTGCAAGCAAGGACTTTCTTTCCAGAGGATTTCCACTGTGCATGTGGAAATGATAGTAGTGATCCTGGCAGACCCATCCTCTGCTTAGTTCCTGTGACTCATAAAGCTTCACACTGGCATCCATGATTGCAGCAAGAAGAAGGGCTTCAAGAATAGCCTCACCAATTGCACAATAATTGTTGAATGTGCTTTTGGCAGCTTGAAGGAGCATTGCCTCTTTGACAATTTAGACCTCAGTGAGGAAAATGATTCCCATGGTTAAATCAGCCAGATGTGCTCTGCACAATCTTTGTGAAGCTAAAGGGAAGAAGTATCCACATGCGTGGAGCATTGAGGAGGATTGGTTAGGTGCTGGCTTTCAACAGCCAAATGCCAGGACCATTAAAATCTCAATGAAAGGAAGAGGCTATTAGAATTAGGAAGATTTTAAGGGAGCATTTTGAAAATGAGGCATAGTAACGTGTTTCTGTAATGTGTTGAACTAGGCAAGGTTTTCTTGCGCTAAACTATGAGTCTTGTAATGAGTGGTATCTCTGCACCAATGCAAAAATGCAAATGCATCTTTTGGCACTGACTATGAATTTTGGCACTATCGACCTTACAGAGGAGACAAACAAAGAATCACTCACTTTTTAGGAGAACATTTTTATTCAGTGCCGGTGCAAATATTTCTGGTGTCTGGAAGGAACATGAATATCAAGAGCACATTTACCAAAGAAGCTCTCACAGCTGGGTCTATGTCCCATTGTCACTTTGAAATATCTCCCACAGGGTAGGGAGTCTCGAGTACTGTGACAGCCCTTGAACATGACAGGAGTGCATGTGGAGGGGGAATGCAGGGAGAGCACAGAATGGAGCTCTGTATGGGCTGCAGAGGGAGGCACACATGGATGTGTGTCACCTGAAGTTCTTTCTGAGACCTCAACATGTCTATTTGCCTGCTGAGAAACTGTATCATCTGCTCCAGCTTCCTACTGTGACTGTCCCTTTGCAGTTTGTCATTAAGAGTCTCTCCCCATGATCTCCGCTTGCAATTTGAAACACCACAGAGTTGCAGCACTTCCTGGAACATGTCTTCCTTGCTCCTCTTATTTTGTCTCCTTGTCAGATCCAGTGTGCAAGAGGAGACCTCTAGGGTCGCATTTGTAAACACTAAAGAAACAACTGATGGAAGCACTTTTGTGATGCCTTCACATTCTTGATCCAAACATATTTAGAGACCCAACTTTCTCACTTTCCTTTGGCAGGCACACAATATGGTGGGAGTCCCAAGATGGGGTGATAGCAGCTGATATCTCAATCCTAATGATAATCAAGGATGCGAAGATGCAGTGGCTGGAGACAAGTTCTGTATTATGTTCACCTATGTGCTGCTGCAGCACCTGAAGAAGTAATTGCCAGAGAGGCAAAGTTTCCTGCCATGTGGGAAGAAATAAGGCAGTCCTCTGAAGGAACATCAAACAGAGGCTTGCAGAGTATCTCTAGGAAAGCTTCTTAGATCTCCATGGGATATCCTGGTGTTCCTAAACATGCTACGGGGCACATCTGCACAGGGTAATGTGAAGCAGATACAAACTGTACCTGTGTTGGTTATTTCAGTGCCTTTTCTATTCCAATTAAAATTTAGAACACTACCACACATCTCCCTGCAATAGTAATGTATTTGCTGGAGCCTTCCTCTGCTGAGTCAGGTATATCATAACCAAGTTCTGGGACAGGCAAGACAATTGTAGAGTTAAAAAAGAGGTCCCGGCTTGCTACACAGTGGATAACTCTGTTGTCTTTTCCTCCATTCTTCTCCAATTTCCTCATCCACCCCATCATGCTCATGGTTCACTTCACTGGCCACCTTCTACAGCCCCTCCAAACTATCTGTGGACACCTTGGCAATGGAGTTGGGGAAGCTGTCAAGGATGGTATGTGGCTCCATGTAGAAGAATCATGTATTTGAGGCTGCTGTCAAGGATGGTATGTGGCTCCATGTAGAAGAATCATGTATTTGAGGCTGCACTGAAAAGATTTGTGGCCTCCTTGATTTTTTGCATGACACTGCAACATGCATGTTTGTTCCTTTTGTACGCCTTCTTCTCCATGCTACAAACCATCTGCCAAAGTTCCTGGAGCTAGAGTGGAGATGTAGCTGCTGATCCTCCTCAACTCGAAAACCCAGTAGATCTATCACCTATGGTGTACTTCAGGCAGGATCACCCTTTCTCTGGGAAACTGACATGATCGTATGGGCAAATGTTCTGTGAACTCTCTATGCTGAGTGAACAGAGAGCACAAATTCAGAAATGCTGGGGTCTTTGAAAGGGGAGGGTTGTGTTTCTCTGTGCTTGTCTGCAGGGCTGTATAATTCAAACTGGTGACCAGAGCAGTCATAATGGGCATTGTGGATCACCTCCTGGAGGCTATTTAGGGCAGTGTAAGCGATGCAGTGTCTGCACAGACATTGGTTTTCTCTGACTGCATCACCCTAGAGGCTACGCCTGTAGTTGTGGTGCCTTTATCATATCAGCGTAGTAGTAAAGTTAAAAGGGTGAGATGTTGCATTGCAGTTAGTAAACATCCATAGTCATGTCAATATTAGACGGTTTGCGTTGACCTAACTTTGCAGTGTAGACAACCCCTAAATGGTTAAAAGGAGGAATGGAATAGATAAATAGTTTGAATTGGAGTATAAATATATGCTGCCAAGGGAATAAAGAACAGCTTTTTGATTAATAAAATTAGGAAGGATGGAAAGAATATAATATATTAGTAGACTTGGATTATAGTAAACCATTTGCTTTTGTCTGACCCAACTTTACATGAAAAAGGATTAATAGTGGTTTGAATAAGAACATTCTCATGTGAATTAAAACTGGCTGAAAGACCATAAAAAAGCGTGTCTGTAGTGCTACCCCATCAGGCCTGTATGCAGGAATTTCTGGGAAGGGGTGCTTTTTTGTAAAGTTTCCTGTCTCCTGTGAGTGGCAGGCAGCTGGGAGCCAGGCTTAAGCTCCCCTCAGCTCATAGGAGTGGAGAAACTGACCAGCAGCGGTGCTTCTCACTCTCACAGGAGACAGGAAACTGTCCAGCACTGCTATGTTGGTCAGTTTCCTGGCTCCCCTGAGTAATACGAAATTAGACTTATGCGGGGTTGCACAAGAACACAACGCCGTGTAAGCTGGGGGGTCTACTGTATATATAGGCTGGTAGTAATGAAATAGATTTTAATTAATAGCAATTTTTTCAGTAAGTTCACAGCAATGTCTAAGGCTACATCTACACTACAAGATAAATCGATTTTAAGAAATTCAAATTTTGTAACACTGGGTTTTATACATTTGAATTTGAATATCCTCACCTCCTGAAAAAGCCAACTTATCAATCAGCATACATCAACTATTGCAGCAGTGCTTTGTGGGAACCTATCCCACAGTTCCCTCATCCCCATAGCATTCTGGGTATTTTTGCTGGTGCAGCATGAGAAAAAAAAACATGGTCATCTAAATATTATATCCCTGTTGTAATATACATATTTTTTTAAAGAAAATCAAACTGGATTACAGAAATATGTATTGAATACTTGCGTAGTTGAAGTCCTGGGAAAGACTTGCAGGGCCTGGCTGCTGCCTAGGGGAGGTCTCCCCCTGGCGGCTTCCCCTAAACAGTGCAGCAGGGAGGAAAAGACATAAACTGGACATGGGGTAGGTGGGGTACGTTCACACCCTTAACACCCCCTCTTCTTTATGAGCCTGCCCAGGCATAACTCTTATAAACCATCTTATTTTATTGATTTATATTGATTAATAATCTGGAAGAGGCTGTAAACAGTGTGCTACTAAAATTTGCTTATGATACTAAACTGAGTGGTGATGAAAATACGAAGGAGTAAAGAAAAGTAGTGCAAAGAGATCTGGAGAGATTAGAAACAAGATAATGACATTCAGTGTGGGGAAGATTAAATCTAGAAGATTCTGAAACAAATATTTACTGGATGTAGGAAACCTGGAAGGAAATAATGCAGATAAAGACCTGCAAGTAGAAATCACCATGAAAGGAAATTACATGTGAATTTGGCATGTGACCTGGCATCAAGCCATAACATCTGTGAAGCTGTGCAATATTCTCCCAAAGAGTGTTGGAACATTTTAAACTTGACAGGAAAATATACCAGTAAATACTACAACAGTGAATTATCCCACAATGACAGATAGAGTGGCCGCATGAGCTACTCGATTGCTTTCTCCTCTAATGTCTGTGGTTGAAACATGGTCATCTAAATATTATGTCCCTGTTGTAATATACATGTTTTTAAAGAAAATCAAATTGGATTACAGAAACATATATTGAATACTTGCATAGTTATTTCATGTATTATTTCATGTTTTGCTGTAAGTAACAGAAATCCCCAAACATCTACCATCATCCTTCATAATTAAGTAAGCAGTTATTAAGTTCTGGACTGTCCTGTAGCGTAAAGTACTGGAAGTGAAACCAGAAGATGCACATGTAACAGCAATTATAGAAGTGGAAAAAGTTTATAACTTTTTAATATCTCAAACAAGTCATAATTATATCAGTAGTGTGTAATGTCTAATGTCTTACCTAAATGTCTTAATCTCTAAGTAACGTATAATTTGTCATCATACCAAAATAATGTGCCAGGCAAGTCATAATTTCTTTATGTAGTGCTACTTAATGCAAAATTGTATATAAAAAATTGTTTAAAGTTTTCTAATCCTGACAATTAGAAGACAAGACAGGAGATCAAGAATCTGACCAATCCCATTTAATAGAAAGTTTTTTTACTTTCTTGCTTACCGTATGCACCTATTATTTTGTTGAAACAGGACCATTTGTTGCAGCTACTTTTAGTGCATTGGTTAAGAGATTCTTGAAAAAGAAAAAGCATGAAGAAAAGTTTCTTTAAATGGAATTTCTTTATAAACTTCTTCTCTTAGGAAAGCAACAAGAATTTCCCATCTTCCATTAAATTCTGAAGATTAATTGGACACCAGTTGTGAGTTCTATTGGATGCAGTTCCAATGATCTGTTTAGTATACTGCTGAAACATGGGTCTGTCTGTATGCTCTTTATCAGTAACAAAAGTTTGGTTGTTTTATTTGCTTTGCAGTTTGCATCAGCTTTCATCAGCACATTGAAATCTACATTTTCAGGGCTTTTTTTAAAAAAAACATTTGTTAGGGTTTTTTGTGTGTGTTCTGATGGTGATTAAAGTAGTATAGTACATATTTTAATCTGTTATACAGAACACTATTTGTGATTAAATAACTTGTGAGTATACATTAATTTTGCTTCCATGTAGATGAAAATGGTAGAGTCTGTGGAAATATTTATTCCATAATAGTGCTGGACTTTGGAAATAAACTGGATTTGAAAGTAAGTTTTGATGGGAAATTAATATTCTCTTTGAGCTGTATTTGTGTTACTATAGTACGCTCCAGTATTTTAAATTTATATTTTGTTAAAAATTGAAATACAACTGTATCATCCTTGAAATGGAAAATAACAAATGTGGTCCATTAAATAAGTTAAAAACCAGTCAAGTTAACCTTTGGAAATTCACCTATAAATTATCAGGAAACTTGTTTAGCCATTTTTAAATCTTTTAAATATTTCACTGATATTAACTAGCTTATTCTACACTGCTGTGAGGAAGCTTAATTGGCGTTATCCCAATTTTATAGATGGGAAAATATCTCTAAGATTAAGAAGTAAATTGTAGAGAAATAGATTCTTTAGCAATATTTTGTTGCTGCTGTTTGGTTTTGGTTTTTATTTTTTCAATATATATGGTCAATAATTCCCTCAACATATCATTCGTGTTTGAACTGCTCTGATGAACCAAAATGCAGCTGGCTAAGTAAGTGAACAAGATCAAATGTGTGATACATTCTTCTTGCTCTTCGTTTTCTTATTACTAATTTATATAATTCACTTCATTCTCTTCCATTTTCTTTGCTAGTAGTAGAATATTTTAATGGTGCACTTTATTATATTTTTCTTTCAACAAATACAAATCATAAGAATAACTCTATCAAAGAATACTGTGCATCCTGTTCTCAGGAGGCTACTAGTGAGGCAGTATGGAGCTGCATACTTAGGGCTGAAACTTTGCTGTGAAGTCGGGGGTGTGATAAATTGACCACCAGACATTAAATGTTTGGAGAAGTGATGAAGATGATACTAATTTAAATACAGGTTCCAGGTACACAAAGGAAGAGTAGGAAACAAGAGACTACTGCTAGTTAACTTTATCCCCATCCTTAGTGAGGAATGGATGGCAAATGTTATGCCCAGGAAGGAAGAGAACTATTTGTTTTCTGTTTACTTCATGAATAGATGAGAACTGCCATTTTTCTCCTTGGGTGACTAGGGAAGAGGTGTGTGTGTGTGTGTGTGTGTGTGTAAAGTGAAGGGCACACGATGACAGACATAAAATTAAAGCATTTCTTCCTGTTTAATCTCCTGAAAGTGCTAATATGGTATATTATCATTACAAATCTATTGTTGCTAATTTTGAAGACTAATTGGAACTCTAGACCAGGTTGGTATAGCTACACTGCTCAGGGAATTGAAAAATCCCAGCCCCGCTAAAAAGTACAATTAAATTGACATAATCTGTAGTATAGATAGTGCTACCATGTGTTTCGAAGATGAGCACATGTACGTACAGAGGAAGTCCTCCCATCGATGAAGTTAGTGTCTTCACTGAATCACTGCAGCCATGTGGCACTGCTTCTGTAGCATGGTAGGTGTACACAATCACTTGGGGGGCAGCTGCAGAGGTTCCACGTGTTATATAAAGTCCCAACTGAGTCCAGCACAATGCAGATTAAGTTCTGTAACTTTCAGTCATTGCTGGTTTTAAGTCCTGTAACTTTCTGTTAGCTTTGTATCAGTAGCTTTGTTATGTAGATGTAAATTTGTTCTTTTGGGTTATATTTTGTTTCATAAGCTTTGTTTTGTGGCAGCTGCTAGGTCTATACTAAGTATGATAAGTTAGTGAGAAATTGTTTATAGATATCATAAGCATGTAAGAAATCCTGGCTGCTCCTTTTAGAAATTTTCCTAAGTGAGCTTTCCTTTATGTGAGGAAAGTGTGAATGTGGGTGTGTCCCTGAGACCAGCTGAGCTAGACAGCCAGTAGCCAGCAGCACCTTGATGGCCAGAGAATAATAGGAGCTGAGCCCTTGAAACAATCCACCCGTCAAGAGAGGATCAAAGTCCCATCCATTGTCAGATGATGACTCATAGAGTCATACAGTGTTGGGACAGTGATGATAACATGATCATACAACATCCTGGGGCACTGGAACAGAACAATTGCTATTGGACTGAAGCATGTAAAAGATGAGTGCAAAGCTATAGGAGTTCTTTTCTTCTTGCCATCACCTCTCTTCAGGAGCTAGTCTTGGCTGGCTGGGGAGGCTGGAGGAGCCCTGTGCCCTTCTCTGTCTCCCCAGCATGAATGGTGTTGTCTGCTCCTGATTACTAGGCTGACAAGAAAGAGAGCAAGCTGACAAAGGTGGTCATGCAATCAGCTTGCTACCCGGATTCATGACTGCAGGCAGGCACAGTGGACACGCTATGCCTTGGCTTCTTCCACTGTTCTTGCACAACTCTTCAACTGTGTGAGTTCATCTCTGTGATAGTGGCATTTAATAAAACACCTATGAGTGCAATCCTGGGTGGTCTCTGGTGTAAAATAAGGTAACACCAGGTGGTATATCTTTTTAGGAGTTTACATCATTTATCATTAATACAAGAAATTTGTTGACATTTTGAAGAAAGCTTTATGATCTTTTAGTATAATAGTTACTAGTCTTTTATTATCATTAAACTTGTTCTGTAACATCAGAGTAGCTGACGCAATCGCCAGAGTCCTGGTCAAGGTGGGAGGATTGTCTGACTACTCCTGGAAGGGGTGGTGCCTCAGGTGGAAGAGGCATGACTTGGGCAGCCAGCCCTCAGCACCACCCAGAGTACTCTGTGCCACAGCCCATATCTTCCTTTGCCAGCTTTCAGAGCCTCCTGGGGTACATGGTGATTTAAAGGGTCTGAGGCTCCAGTCACTGCCACTTCTGTGATAGAAGCCAGGGTGATAGCCAGGAGCCCTGGGCCTTTTTGAATCACCAGGGCCTGGAGCAGTTGTCCCCTTTGCTCCCCCCATCCTACCCCAGCCCTTTTGGTGGGCCTATGCAGCATAAGAATACACCATATTCCAGCTCTTATTTTGCTGTAATTAGAGATTTACCACATCCTGTTGAAGAAGTGCTGAAACTTGTAGCTAAAAATAATACTCACGGGTTTCAAATGTTACAAAGTGGTTCCTCAATCCAAAAATGTTAATCAGTTTTAAACATCTGAAACAACTTTTATTGTATTATGTGCTATTAAACTGATAACACCAGATCAATACAGATGCATTTAAAAATGATTTAATGTGAGGTTATAATGGGTCTTGACATACAGTGTTTGGGGGCCAATAATTATGACAAAGAAAATTTATTAAAGTAGTTGAGGTTTATGCATGTTAATATATTCATTATATTATGCTTCTACTTAGAAAAGATTATGAAAAAATTATAAAAAGGTTTTCTGATTCATCCACAACTATTGTTATTTACAGTCTTGAATTTAGTAGCTAACGGTCAGACTATTGCATACAGTTTCAGAATACAGAATGGAATCACTTTCAAAAAATGTGTAACCAAGTCATCCTTTTCTCCAGAGGTTTTGAAATCATAGGAATCATTTAATATAGGACTTTATTTTTAAAATTAATAATAGTCTTGCAAAGATTTTTTAAGTTAATGCCCTCAAAGATGGAAAATATTTTAGGGTGGATAGACCACTGGTGTATAATGCCTGCTCATGCTAGAGAAAAACAAACAATCAACACCTCCCTCCCCCCCACCCCAAATATCTAATGTTTTCTGGTCTCCTTGGCTGTGTTCTTGGGAATTATATCGCAACTTTTGTCACAGCAGTTTCTTGCACAAGTGTAGTCTCATTGGGAGGGGTTTAGGTTTCATAACCCTGGGTTTTGGAAATAATTCTTTCTCCATATTTTTCTTATCATAATGCACTTTTTTCTTGCCTCCATTCTTCCTGAGCAACATTCTGTGCTCAGTTCATGGCCTACAGATTATGGTGCAACTCCACCCTGTGCCTTATGTTCAGACTGATCACTCTCCACAAAATAAGGGAAGGTCCTTGTTGACTAGAAACAATCCTATCCTATTTAGGATTTTATACCTTGATCATTGTCGAAGAAACTTAGTGCCTTTCATTAGTGATGTGGGCAACATGACTACATATCTGTTACCTGTTTGATTTTCTCACTCACTCCCTTAGCATGAGCAATGTGCAGTGGAATGTCTTGTTTTGCTCGAGTTCCCTGGCCCCAATATAAATATAACATTGATTAGGATTAAATTATCCAGAGTGGGTTACTTTGGTGTTGCTTGAACTTTGCTTGTTTGAAACAGGAAGGAAAGATTCCTTCACTGAATTATGTATGAATAGTCTATTTCAGCGAAGCGGCACAAGTTCGACTCTTCCACAGGCAAAAACAAACAGTATAGATCAGACTCATAATGCTTAGGGTGTCCAGAACTTTTTGATGAGTGAGTGTCCTGGGTTCTGGCAAAGCAGGTGGGCTGTTGGTTGTGAGATGGTGGGCATTTTGATAGGTGGAACAGATCCATGTTGTGTGAGAACCTTTTCTGAATTTTCTTGATCTTTTCAGGGAAGTAAGAAGACTATTCTTCAGAGAATTTGAGGCATGACTCCGGGACAGGTTTAAGTGATTTATGTCACCCTGTATAATTTCTTGCTGTGGGATTGGACATTCTCAGTTGAGGATGATAGCAATGTTCTTTAGTCCTGTAATACAGGGCCAGCATTAGCTTTTGGGATATCTTTATGTAACATCCTGTCTGAATCAGCCTTTACTTTCCACTCTCGGTGCTCTGATTTCTGCCACATTCTCTTTGCTTGTGTGAGGGTATCAGAAAACTGAGGAGATCTGTGTGCTTATCTTCATTCAAGTGATGGCTTGAGCAATGTTTCTCCAAGGAGAGCTTTGGGATATCCAATTACTGGGAGGCAATCATGAATAGAGGACTGTTTCTCATGGAATGGACTACACCTGCAAATGGAAGGAAATAGATTTGAGGTTGGCACAATTGATTACAAGAGTTTTGTCCGAGGATTTCTGGGGACACAGTTGGGAGGTGCTCATGTAATCTCCACACTTGATTCTGATATTGAGCAAGAACAAAATCAAGTAAGAGGATACAGCAATAGAGAAAGGAACAACGGAGAATAGGAGAACAGACACAAGAGGAAAGACACTGGCACTGGTACTAGTACTAACAGGTAAATTTTACTGTCAATAAAATGACTATACCTACTTAGATAAGGAATAAAGATGGAACCAAGCAGAAACAACCCAGGTGTCTGTATACCAATGCAATGGAGAAGCTAAGATCTTTTGGAGGAGGAAGTAAAATCAGTTAAAACAAAACATAGCAGAAATAATAAACAATACTGAAATACAGGTAATAAAGGATATGTGCAGTTCACAAAAGAAACACTAAAGATGGAGTTGCACTGCATAATAATAATGAGGTTGACTAAAGAAATTAGAAATGACTGAACAGATGAACGTTATAGTGTTTTATGTCAAAATCATTCTGAGGAAGAAGGGAAACAGAAACTCCATTGGAATACTGCTTTGGTCTGATGCAGACCCCTAAAATCTGATTTTAATATGGATAGAGATCTTTCTAATTTTTAAATGACATAAAAAGGCAGCTTGGGTGAAAGTGATCATGAAATCATAGAGTTTACAATCCTAAGGAAGGGTAGAACAGAAAACAGCAAAATAGAGATAATGGATTTCAGGAGGGCAGATTTTGGTAAACTCAGAGAGCTGGTAGGTAAGGTCCAATGGGAAGCAAAACTGAGGGGAAAAACAGCTGAGGAGAGTTGGCAGTTTTTCAGAGGGACATTATTAAGGGCCCAAAAGCAAGCTATCCCGCTGTGTAGGAAAGATAGAAGATATGGAAAAATACCACCTTGGCTTAACTAGGAGATCTTGCATGATCTCAAAATAAAAAAGGAATTGTATAAAAAATGGAAACAAGGATGAATATAGGCAAACAACACAAGAATGCGGGAGAAAGATTACAAAAGGCTAAGGCACAAAATGAGCTCAAACTGGCTACAGGTATAAAGGGAAACAAGAAGGCTTTTTATAAATACATTAGAATCAAGAGGAAGACCAGGGACAGGGTAGGGCCATTGCTCAGTGAGGAGGGAGAAACAGGAACAGGGAACTTGGAAATGGCAGAGATGCTTAATGACTTCTTTGTTTCGGTCTTCACTGAGAAGTCTGATGAAGGAATGTCCATCATAGTGAATGCTAGTGGGAAAGGGGTAGGGTTAGAAGTTGAAATAAAAAAAGAACAAGTTAAAAATCACTTAGGAAAACTAGATGTCTGCAAGTCACCAGGGCCTGATGAAATGCACCCTAGAAAACTCAAAGAGCTGATAGAGGAGGTATCTGAGCCTTTATCCATCATCTTTGGAAAATCATGGGAGACAGGAGAGATTCCAGAAGACTGGAAAAGGGCAAATATAGTGCCCATCTATAAAAAGGGGAATAAGAATAACCCAGGAAACTACAGGCCAGTCAGCTTAACTTCAGTGCCAGGAAAGATAATGGAGCAGGTAATTAAAGAAGTCATCTGCAAGCACTTGGAAGGTGGTAAGGTAATAGGAAACAGCCAGCATGGGTTTGTAAAGAATAAATCTTGTCAAACTAATCTGTTAGCTTTCTTTGACAGGATAACGAGCCTTGTGGATAGGGGAGAAGTGGTAGAAGGGGTATACCTAGATTTTAGTAAAGCATTTGATATGGTCTCTCATGATATTCTTATCAAAAAACTAGGAAATACAATTTAGATGAGGCTACTGTAAGGTGGGTGCATAACTGGCTGGATAACCATACCCAGAGAGTAGTTCTTAATGGTTCTCAATCCTGCTGGAAAAGTATAACAAGTGGAGTTCCGCAGGTGTCTGTGTTAAGACCAGTTCTGGTCAATGTCTTCATCAATGATTTAGATAGTGGCATAGAAAGTACGCTTATTAAGTTTGCAGATGCTACCAAGTTGGGAGGGGTTGCAACTGCTTTGGAGGATAGGGTCATAATTCAAAATGACCTGGATAAATTGGAGAAATGGTCTGAGGTAAACAGGATGAAGTTTAATAAGGACAAACGCAAAGTGCTCCACTTGGGAAGGAACAATCAGTTTCACACATACAGAATGGGGAGAGACTGTCTAGGAACGACTACAGCAGAGAGGGGTCTAGGGATTATAGTGGACGACAAGCTAAATATGAGTCAACAGTGTGATGCTGTTGCAAAAAAATCAAACATGATTCTGGGATGCATTAACAGGTGTGTTGTGAATGAGACATGAGAAGTCATTCTTCCGCTCTACTCTGCGCTGGTTAAGCCTTAGCTGGAGTATTATGTCCAGTTCTGGGCACCGCAGTTCAAAAAAGATGTGGAGAAACTAGCGAGGGTCCAGAAAAGAGCGACAAGAATGATTAAAGGTCTACAGAATGATTTAAGGTCTACAGAATGTGACCTATGAAAAAAGGTTGAAAGAATTGGGCTTGTTTAGTTTGGAAAAGTGAAGATTGAGGGGAGACATGATAGCAGTTTTCAGGTATCTAAAAGGGAGTCATAAGGAGGAAGGAGAGAACTTGTTCTTCTTGGCCTCTGAGGACAGAACAAGAGGCAACGGGGTTAAACTGCAGCAAAGGAGGTTTAGGTTGGACATGAGGAAAAAGTTCCTAACTGTCAGGGTGGTCAACCAGTGGAATAAATTGCCAAGGGAGGTTGTGGAATGTCCATCGCTGGAGATATTTAAGAACGGGTTAGATAGATGTCTATCAGGGATGGTTTAGATAGTACTTGGTCCTGCCATTGGGGCAGGGGGCTGGACTCGATGGCCTCTCGAGGTCCCTTCCAGTCCTAGTGTTCTATGATTCTATGAAATACTACTGGATAATAACTGGGTGGTTATGGGAGATTTTAACTTCCAAGGTACAGATCAGAAGATAAGTGCTATTAATATAGTAAGGCGTTTTTTTTAAAAGTGAAGTCTAATTTGATTTAGCTATACCTGATTGCTAGTTGTAAGCACAGGGAAGCCATATAAAACTTGAAGATAAGGCTCTGCTACCATTTAATTCTGAAATATACATACCACTTTCTGACATGCTATTGGAGGTAGCATAATGGTCTGATACATAGTGGCTGCAGGACCCTCTCCAGAGGGCTCCGAAGTACTTGTATGTCTTGTCACAATACCTTTCAAAGTTGATGTCATAATTAAACATGCGTTTGATGAACTGTATAATCATTTTATGTTTATATTATGGATATCATGTATTCTGTGAAGTGAATATTTAAAATATGCTATATCTAAAATATCACTGTGCTCACCTTATTCTAGTTAAGTGACTTATTTATATAGGGATGTCAGATTCTGGTTTATGTTCGCTTGAACTTAGGTAGATCGTGTGCATTTACACCCAGTAATCTACCTGTGGTTGCCAATTTTGGTTGGACGTGATCCTGGAGGTTTCATCATGTGATATCTTTAATTAAGGATTAATATTTATCTCCTAGAGACTATGGGACAAACCTGGTGGATTGGCAATCCTAAATCTACCCTTACTTGTGTAGTTCTGAAAGTAAAAGACAACATGAGTGGGTTGTAGATACGACATGAACAATATCAGTTCCTAATACCTGGGACTCCAGGATCAGAATCTCCATGCATACTAATTCAGTTTGTATGAATTACAATGTGTCAGAAAGCTCCTCCTGGCATATTTTTATGCCCAAAGTGCTTTTGATCTTGAGGCATATGGCCTTATGTGTACAAAAATGAATATATGATGTAATTAAGACCAGGTAAATTTATGGGGTCTGATATTCTTTTCCTCCTATTATATATTTGTCTGGTTGTTCTGTTGTCTGCTGATATTGTACTCTCCTACAATTTTTAATATTTTAAATGCTTTAGGTTTAGCAAGCCAAATTTATTGTCATAATTTATGTGCATATGACCTGACCTGGTAAATATTCCATGACTTAGGCTTGCTTTTTCATTTAACTCTCAGAAATCTATTGACAATCTGATTTTCTAATGTGTGTTATGATAAATATAAGCCTCTGATCAGGAAGTACATGAATAAGGAATGTTGTTGTTTTCTTTTTTTCTGAATTAAGTGGAAATGAAGCCCAAGGCAGCCATTAGAATTGTAACTACTAAATAAAATAGAAACTGCTTAATCTCTCTGATCTCCAAGGCTAAAGATACTGTAGCTATTGAAATAAATCTTACATAGTACATAGAAGGTGGTTTATTTTTTCCTGTGGTTGTTTTGGACAAAAGTGTTTATTTCAAGGTTAGCTGCTCCAAGTGTGGGGATTTACTAAAGGAATCTGTCTTTCTCTGGTATTTATTCCTTAATCATCACCATGCTAAATCTGAACCTTTTAAATCTATGAACTCAGCAATATCTAACATAAATTTGACTTGTTGTGTACTCTTCCTTGCTAACATGAGCACATACAAAAAGGATGCTTATCCCTCTTTAATTCAGCATAATTTATCTTTTAAATTATTTACTGGCTATTTATTTTTCTAGAAAATGATTACTGTGAGCCAAAGCAATGCAGCTTATGTTATTTCCAGAGGTGCAATGGTAAAACAAAACAAAGCAACTCAAAACTGTAAGATTTCAGCTCTTGGGCCGTTTCTACACATGGCACTTTTTCTGGGAGAAAACTGACCATCATGGACAGCTTCCGATCCATCCGGCAGCAGTTGGGGGTGGGCACATCCACCGTCGGGGCCATCATCCTCCGTGTAAGCCCTGCCCCAGACCATGCCCCATTGGTGGGAGGGAGTGGCCGGTGGGCTCGGGGGACCCCAGGCGCCAATTGGGAGGGGGCAGGGCTGGGGGGGCAGGCAAGCCCACCCCAGAGGGAATACCACATTTCTGCTGATGGAGGGTTCCCCCAGCAGAGAGGGCCCGGTAGGGAGCGAGGGGGTGGAAGGGGAAGGGGGCAGGGACCCCTCTGCTTACGCCCACGAGTGCACCTGTTCCCGTTCCCTTGTAGGTTGTAAGGGCCATCAACCACGTGCTGGTGCGGCAGCTGGTGTGCATCGGGGACCTGGACATAGTTGTCAAGGGCTTCACCATGCTTGGGTTCCCCCCGTGCTTCAGGGCAATCAATGGGATGCATATCCCTATCAGGGTCCCAGACTGCAGTGGCAGCTGATAAGTAAACTGCAAGGGGTACCATTCCATTGTGCTCCAGGAGGTGGTGGATGCCCGTGGGAAGTTTACAGACATTTATGTTGGCTGGACGGGCAGGGCACATGACACATGGCTCCTACGGAATTCCACCCTGTTCCGCAGGATGGAGGCTGGGACATTCGTGCCCCAGCAGGAGCGTGCCATCTTGGAAGTTGTGATGCCTCTGTGCCTCATGGGCGACCTGGCCTACCCACTCTAGCCCTGGTTGATGCACCCATACACAGGCCACCTCACACCCTCTTAGGAGCTGTTTAACACCTGCCTCACATGGGCCCAGCATCCCATTGAAAGCACTTTTGGCCATTTGAAAGCACGGTTCAGGTATCTCCTCACGTGCCTCAATATGCGGGCGAAGAACTTCCCACATGTTGTGGCTGCCTGCTGCACACTCCACAACCTCATCGAGGCATGTGAGGGGACCGTACCCCAGGGCTGGATGGAGGAGCCAGGCCCCTGCTACCAGCAGCCTACTGTGGCCCCCGGCAGGCGGTTCAACCGTGACAAGCTCCAGATCTGGGAGGTGCTTCAGGAAGCATTCAGCTGAGGGGACTACTAACCCCCACACCCCTCCCCACAGCCCCCCTACACACACCCCCATGCGCACACCCCACCCCCCAAACACCTCACTCTCCTCCACAGTAATCAGGGACACGGGGGGTGCAAAACGTAAACGTGTATTTAACCCTCAACCTTTAACAACAGTGACCAATGTAAATAGTAAATAGGGAATTATAAAAATAGTGACTAAAACCTCATATGGAGCGAACTATATACATGGGGGTAAGGGAGCAGGGGCATGTAAACTTGGACAGGAACTGGGGTAGGAATGGTGGGGGGCCCTAATCAAGGCACAGGGTGGAAGTCTGCAAGCCCCAGCACCCGCAGGTGCCCCTCCCACCCCGTGTGCACGGTCCCCTGTGGGGCACTGATGGTGCTGGAAGCACCAGGAGGTAGGGCTGGTCAGCACCTGGCCCAGCCTCAGTGGAGGGGCTGGAGGGGGGCGGGTCATGGATCAGACGACCCTCCATGGGGCCCACTGTGGCCACAAGCCATGCTGCAAGGTTCCTCAACACAGCATCAGGCAGGCCTGGGGGCAGTAGGGCAGCCAGGACCTCAGGGTCATGGGCTGGGGGTACGGGAGCAGCCAAGGGTCCAGCGGGGGGAACTGCAGGGGGGACAGCAGGGGGGGCAGTAGTGGGGGTCTTGGGGGTCAGCAGGGGGGTCTCGGGGGGCAGCATGGGGGACAGGGGGGCAGACTTGGGGGGACTGTGGGGGAGCAGCTGAAGGACTGGGGCCTGGCCTGCTTGGGCCCAACACACAGTGCAGAGAGCTGTCAAAGGTCAGCCACCTTTCCGCGAGGGTGTTCTGGTGGCAAAAGGCTGCAGCTTATGTTGCGACCTTGTCCTCATGGTGGCTGCATCTGGTCTGGCGCACCCATGGCCATGGGGGGCGCTGGTGCGGGCCCGGCTGGCACGGGCCCAGCTGTTGGGCTGCTGGGTCCTCTGGCCTGGATGGGGCTGGCAGGCCCTGAGCTCCTCATCCGGCTGCCCCAGCCCCCCAGATGGTGCCGCTGTTATGAGAGAGAGGGTGGGAGTAGAGGGGGGAGTCAATGCCACATCTGGGATGTGGGTGGCGTGGCCTGAGTCTCCCCGGCAGGTTACCCCCTCCATGGACCCACGGGACAGGCATGTGCCAGGAGAGGCCACCATGCACGCCTGCATGTACTTGCTGCAGTGGCCCCTGGGGCATGATGCCAGGGCTGGGGCATTGTCCATGGTGGCCCACCCTGGCAACAGGCTCGTGAGCTGGTGGGTGGCTTAGCCATTGGGGGTTCTGGATGCATCTATGCTGCTCGGGGGGCCTCAGCATGCTCGGGGGCACTCTATGCGGGAGGGAGCTGGGTGCTGCCCACAGACATGGGTGCTCCCTGGGCCCTGACTGGGGATGGGCTTTAGGGCTGTGGCCCAGGTGTCTCCCTCCTCTCACTGTGCTTTTGCACTGTGTGTGCTTACCCAAGGTGGCCTCGTATATGTAGGGCGATGCCCAACTGGAGGGGGCCTGGCTGCTGGTGATGGAGGGCAGCACAATGATGAGGGAACCATCTGTGGACTCCCCATCAGATGGGACATCCACAGTGGCAGGCACCTCCTCTGGTGTGGCAGGGGGCTCGGGTATGGCTGTCTCCACAGTGGTGCGGGGTGGAGAGGCATCATCCACAGCCAGAAAGTCCCAAAGCTCCTGGTAGAAGGGTATGGCAGAGGCATGGCCAGATCTGCGGGTGCTGTCCCAGGCCCACATGTACCCCTGTTGCAGCATCTTCACCTTACACTTCACTTGCTCTGGCATCCAGGAGAGGTGGCCATAGTCAGCCAGGCCCTGGCTGAGACAGGCAAAAGCTGGGGCATTCCTCCAGTGCCTGCTTGTGTCCCGGAGGACTTCCTCATTACGCCAGTACCCCAGGAGGTCCTGGAGCTCTGGCTCAGTCCAGGAGGACTCAGTTCAGGAGGACCATTTTGGAGCCTGGTTGGGGTCTTGGCTGCCCTCTTCTAGGTTCCTGGGGCTTCCCTGTGCAGTGCAGGGTGCTGGCGTGCTGGCCATCTCTGTGGGTCGGGGCTCACTGGGCACCGTGGGGCCTCAGGGGAGTGTGGCAGGCATCCCTGCACCTGCTGCCTGTCTCACACTCTCAAGCTTCCTACCATGGAGTCTCTGAGTCATTGCAGCTTTAAAAGTTGCAGGATGTGGAGACCATAGAGGCCCGCTGGGAGTGTCTAGAGCTGCCCCACTCTCCAGCAGGCTGCCGCCATGGAGGACCACTTCTGTCGGAAGAAGTGGTCTGGTAATGTCTACACATGCCTTCTTCCAGAAGATTCTTCCGGAACAAGGCCCTCTTCCTGATTCTGCAGCGGAGTACAGAATCCGGAAGAGGGGGCACCTTCTTCTGGATTTCTTCCAGAGGAACACCTTGCATGTGTAGATGCTCCTTAGATCTTCCGGAAGAAGGCACCATTCTTCCAGAAGATCTTGCCTGTGTAGAAACAGCCTTGGAGAAAAAAGTATGTGTTTTGAGTTAATGCACACTGTGTGTGCGCACGCGCAAACTCTCAGTGGTAAAAGAGCACCATACCCAAGTATCCTTTTGCATTGCATTCTTCTCTTCTTTCATGTTACAATAGTAGTTCATTTATGTAATTTTGTGTTCCTTTATGTGCAGAGAGACCTGTTTATTTCAACTGTATCTCATCATTTCCATTATAAATCTGATACATTGATTTTGTGGTGTTTCTGCTGCTGCTTTTTGTCATGCCCACATTTATCTCTATACTGTGCACTTGAATGTTGGTCATATGCACAAAGGAGGGCTGCCTCAGTGGTGGAAGGAATCACACAGCCACATCATCAGTATCTTTTTTGGGCACTAATGACATTGATGTCATTCATGTGAAGTGCCTGATCCAAAAGGAGTCTTTCTGTTGTCTTCAGAAGGCTTCAGATCCCTAAACAGTTTTCTTTCTTAACCTGAATTAATGGGCCCTGATTCTGCAATGTGATCTGTAAAGTCAGACTACCACAACTGAATGAGGTATAAGTGAAGCAATGATCTCTGCAGATGAGTACACAATATATTATTGCCAACATCATGATCTGCTTCATCACATTGGTATTATGTTAGTTATAGCTTCAGTGTGTCCTCTGTCTCTTTAATATGGTGCTCTTCCTTGATGCAACTCAAGTATATCACTATTTGTTGTTACCATTTCAATAATTGCATTGAAGTAAGTAATCTGTTATTCGAAACACCTTACTTTTATTACAGACATATGTTACAGGTTTATCGGCACCACCACTGGTTTTCAGAATCTCTCAAATACCAAGTTTAACTGTCAATAGTTGTAGTTAGGAACTGGCAGTCATTTTAGATCTGTTTCCACAAATCATTATATATTTATAGGTATTTTTCTTTGGCAGTACATGCGATATGTTTTTTAGTTTAATTAATCTACAACTTTACTTTATTATCACTTTTCCATTTTTAACACAGCTTTTAATTGTTAACTTTCGTATTCAACACTCTGAAGCCTCCTAAAATGATAGATATAGTTTGTAAAAAGAAAAAAGAATTTGGTTTAGTATTTTCATTATACAATGGCAAACAGAGCTATTGAAATACTGTTTTTCCATTCTATTATTGACCTTTGAACTAAGCAGTTAGAGTTTGGAGCCCAGCAGGTTCTGTTTGTTAGAAAAAAAAATAAAGAATGATGAAATCAGGTATGTTTGTTGCAATCTTGTTCACTTGTGAAGGATATACAAACCCCTTTTCCCTTAAACTAGGAGGAATCAAATAGGAAGCAATTTCTGTGCTCACAGCTGCAATAGAGTCCACATCTGTCTCAGTGCATGTTCAGTCTGTCTGATCCTTTCTTTGTGCCTTCTTTTTTTCTGTTCTTTATTTTTTTCTTTTTGTGGTGTTTCTGCTGCTTCTTTTCCTCATACCCACATTTATCTCTATATGGAAAATAGGGACGTTAAAATGGTTAGATGATAGTGCTCAACTGGTTCACTGTTTAACCCAGCTCCCACTACCTGCCTTGATCTGCAGCCAGTGGAGTTCTACCATGGCCAAAGGCCAGGAGTGCCAAGGGCAGACCTCCACTGGAGTGGCTAGCCAGTGCCAGACTTAACTGGAAAGGCTGGTTAACCTGTAAGCATCACTGGTGAGCTGAGCCTCATGCTTACTGATATGCTTACAGGTCAACTGGTTAACATTCCTAAGGAAGGTCAAGCAAAACACCTTTGTATGTAGGAGCATTTATTTTGGGTGGTTATGTGTGTCTGTGTGTTAGGTGGAGGCCTAAGTTCCCCCTAAGCTGAGCAGCCACACTGGCTCTCATTAACCATGGCTCAGGAGCTCAGGGCTGCAGTAAGGACAGATCTCTCCCCAAGCTCTGAAGCTTCTGGAGCTGGCAGAGGGGAGTTCCTCCCTGCCAACCCCAGCACAGAGGTTATGTGGCTGGTGGAGAGGAACCAACCAGCTAAGTCCAAGCCCCAACCTTCTGCCCCACCTTGAGCCTTCTGCTACTCATCCAGTCCTGAGCGGGACACTTCAGAGTCCACATCCCTGGCCCCACCCAAAGCCTTTACCCTCTCCTGCACACCAACCACCAGCCCTGAGACCCTCCCCAAACCTGTAGCCCCCTTCTGCACACTCAGCTAGAGCTCTTGCACACCAACCCTCTGTCCCAACTCTGAGCCCCTCAGCCTCAATCTAGAGCCCACACCTCCATCCAGAGCCTTCACACTTGTGCACCACAACCCTCTGCCCTAACCCTGAGCCCCCACTCCTCTCAGAACCCCTTTTCCCCACTTCTGCCACATGAATTTTGTTATGTGCACCAATATGAAGAGAATGTGCCATGTATCACCTCCACATTGGTGCATATGAGAAAATTCATTCTTCTTCGAGTGGTCCCTGTGGGTGCTCCACAGTAGGTGTCGGGCTCGCCCCGGCGCCGCAGCTCGGAAATTCTTCAGCAGTCTCCGTCGGGTCGCGCATGCACCGATGCGCGTCGGCTCTTCGCGCGCTTACGGTCACGTGCACCATCCGGTCCCCGCCAGTTCCTTTTCAGCCGCCAACGGCTGCAGACGGAATCCTCTCCGGCTCCAGCGCCCAAGACAGATAAATCTTATTTTTTCTCGTGTTAATAGTTTAATAGTTCATAGTTAGCAGTGCTATAGTTATTATAGTTTAGTTACCTTGTTAACAGTTCGTTTAAAAGTTAAATACTATCTTAAAGACTGCAGCGGCCGCCTCTGGGCGGGCCTGCCACTTTTGTCGTCAACCCTCTAAAGGCCAACAGTTATTAACATCACCTAATAGCCTGTTAAGTGTGCTATTAGCACCTAAGTATTCAGAGTTGAACTTTAACAATTCATCCCCCGGCTTTAAGAAGTGTGAATCTTGCCGGGAGGCCATGCCTGCTTCGGATGGCCATACCAGATGCATACGGTGCCTCGTGGAGACACACGTTCCCCAGAAGTGCTCCCATTGTTCCAAGTTGACTAATAGAGCTAGAAAAGATAGGGAAATGAGGTTGAAGATGCTGCTATTTGACAAAGCACTTCAACCTGCCTCATCAGAGACAACGCATGCGGAGGGCTCTTCAGGATCGCACAAGAGGAAAGCTGCCTCTTTGACCTCCTCTGTGCAGAAGAAAAGAAGAGCCTCGCCTACTCGATCCCTGCCCCTTACCTCTCGGAGTGGAACGAGTGTAACCAAGGGCCCGCGCACGCTGGCTTCCTCCACTGGTAAAGCCGCGGCGCATGTAACCGCTCAAGGCCCTACAGCTACTGGGGAGACGGCACCGAGAGCTGTGCAGGTGTTAGACAGTCTGGCACCGGCTACTGCGGCACTAATCGAGGCTCCTCCAGAGGCACCGGAGACGACGGCTCCGAGGACGACGGCACCGGAAACGTCGGCACCGAGGACATCGGCACCGGAAACGACGGCACCGAGGATGACGGCACCGACGACAACGGCACTGAGGACGACGGCACCGGCGACGATGGCACCGGGAGCAGTGGAAATCAGCATGACACCTGCTACGGTACCAAGCTTACCGATAAGACCACCCGAGAGGGTGAAGGCTAAAACAAAGACCAGGCACCGCAGCCCCTCTCCTGAGGTAATTGCGCTGCCTCTGTCACCACGATCACCACTGGAGATTCGATGGGCAGCAACACCTTCAGCCTGCCACAGACGTCCTCCTTTTCTTCGGAGTCCATCTCAAGGGGCTGCACACTTCTCTCCATCATCTAGCAGAGACCCTTATGAGTATTCCCACAGGGGCTCTCCCCATACGTTGGTATCATCTCGACGGTCTCGACATTCCATGCACCACCCTTACATCTTTGAGTCATGGTCCAGGTCCCCATCACCGGGCCCCTGTCCCTGTTGCTACGACCGCCATCATTATGCAGGGCGTCAGCATAGGAGGTCGATGTCTCACCGTGGATCTTCGTCGACTCCCCCTCAAAGCTACAGTGTTCAGCTTCCACCTGGGGGAACACCACAAGTTTCCCAGTCAGAGGCTGGGTCTAAAGACATTGAACCCCACCTCAAAATTTCACAAAGGCAATCACACCAATACAGCCAGGATCCAGAGGAATTAGAGGAGAGAAACCATAGTGATGCCTCCTCATCCTCGCCAGACGAGGCTGTGGTCCCTGGAGACATTTCTCCCCCAGATGACCTGAAACAGTTCCAGGAGCTGTTCAAAAGAGTAGCTCAATCCCAGGATATCCAAGTGGCGGAGGTGCAGGAGAAACACCACAGACTCCTTAAAAATCTCAGGCCTCCATCCTCTTCTAAAATAGCTATTCCTCTGGATGATGCAATCATGGAGGCAGCCACTAATATATGGCAAACTCCGGCATCCGCTCCTCCTACCAACAAAAGAGCGGACAAAAAGTACTTTGTCCCTGTGAAAGGTATGGAATTTCTATTTAGTCATCCACAGCCAAACTCACTAGTGGTTGAATCGTCCCAACACAGGTCCAAATCATCCCAGTACAAATCTGGGGGAATGGACAAGGACATAAAGAAGCTGGATCTCTTGGGTAGAAAAGCCTACACCTCCTCTACTCTGTTGCTCCGCATGGCCAACTATGCCGCTCATTTGTCGAACCACAATTTCGACAACTATTCCAAGCTTACTGCTCTCATGGACTTCCTTCCGGAGGATAAAAGGCCGATTCTTAAGGCAATTGTACAAGAGGGCTATGCGGCTTCTCGAGTGGGCGTCCAGATTGCATTGGATGTGGCAGACACGGTGGCCCACGCCGTGGCCACTGCGGTGGAAATGCGGAGGGAGTCGTGGCTTCACACATCCAGCATTCCAAAGGACTTACAAGTCAAAATTGCAGACCTTCCCTTCGACAAAATAAAATTGTTTGCTGAATCGACCAACTCAGTCCTACACTTGAGCAAAGATTCCAGAGCGACACTCCGGACTTTGGGGATATATACCCCACAGTTCAGAAGGAAGAAGTTTTATCCTCAGCAACGCCGTTATGGTTACCAACAACAACGTACCCAATTTCAACGGGGGTATGATCAGGGACGTCATCAACAAACACATTATAAGGGCCCTACACGCCAACCTCAGCAGGGCAACGCCTCCGCAGGGCAAAGTGCAAGACAGCAGGTTTGACGGGTCTGTCGAGGGCCGCGAAGCCAAGACCGTATCTCAGTGCCAATATCAGTACATGTTTCATCACTGACTCAAGCCATTTTACCCACAATGGAAAAGCATCACTTCGGACAAGTGGGTATTGGAGATTGTAAACATGGGACACACGATCCCCTTCCAGTCGTTACCTCCACCAAATCCTCCCACCGCACCCCTTCTCAGAGACCCCTCTCACCTACCGGAATTAAGGTGGGAGGTGGACCACCTCCTATTCATAGGGGCGGTGGAGAGAGTACCGGAGCAATTTCAAGGCAAAGGTTTCTACTCCAGGTACTTCCTGACGGAAAAGAAGACAGGAGGGTGGAGACCCATTTTGGATCTACGCGCATTGAACAAGTATCTACGCAAACAGCGCTTCAAGATGACTACGATGGCTTCGATAATCACAGCACTAGATGACGGCGATTGGTTTGCAGCCCTCGACTTACAGGATGCGTATTTTCATATCGCAATTCATCCAGCCCACAGGCGGTTCCTCCGGTTCATTGTGGGCACAGATCATTTTCAGTACAGAGTCCTTCCTTTCGGCCTCTCTTCAGCGCCCAGAGTCTTCACCAAGACCTTAGCGGTGGTGTCAGCATACCTACACAGACAGGGCGTTTTCATTTTCCCGTACCTGGATGATTGCCTGCTAAAGGGAACTTCCTGGGCAGAGGCCTTACGGATGATACACATCACCACAAACACATTCACCTCATTGGGCCTCATCATCAACTTCTCAAAGTCACAGACTGACCCCACGCAAAATATAGAGTTTATAGGGGCTCGGATAGACTCAGTCACGTAAAGGGTGTATTTACCCGAGGCTCGTTTTCGTGCCATCGAGTCTCTCGTACAACTACTAACGTACAGCCCCACTGTTCCAGTTCTTACGTGCTTACAACTGTTGGGGCATATGGCAACCACCACGTTTGTGGTGCAAAACGCCAGGCTGCACATGCAGGGATTGCAGCATTGGTTGGCAACCGTATACAAACCCTGAATCCACACCATTCACAAGAGGGTGTCACTTACAACAAAGACATGAAAGTCACTAACATGGTGGGGAAACCCCAAGAATCTTCTAACAGGGGTGCCCTTCCGCCAACCACAAATTACAGTGTTCATTACAACAGATGCCTCCCATATGGGATGGGGGGCTCACATGGACAACAAAACCACTCAAGGGTTATTGTCCCCCGTGGAAAAGACGCTGCACATAAACATATTAGAGCTCAGAGCAGTGTTCAATGTGTGCAGGCATTTTCACAATTATCTGCGCGGAAAAATAGTCGGTGTGAATACCGACAACACCACCACCATGTTTTATATAAACCGACGGGGGAGCCAGGTCTTGTACGCTTTGTGCGGAGGCGGTCCGACTGTGGAACTGGTGCATTGCCAACAATATAACCATAAAGGCTTCATACCTACTGGGTGTCCACAACGTCAAGGCAGACCAGCTCAGCAGACACTTTGCGCCCACTCACGTGTGGCAGATCCATTCAGACCTACTTCACCAAGTGTTCCGCAGATGAGGTTTTCCCCAAATCGACTTATTCGCCACCCGAGACAACAAGAAATGTTCCCAATACTGCTCCAGAGCGGGCATGGGACAGGGGTCTTTGGGGGACGCCTTCATGATCCCATGGAAGGGCCCTCTACTTTATGCGTTCCCTCCCACGACACTTATACACAAGGTCTTGGAGAAGGCCAGAAGGGAGAGAGCACGCATGATACTCATAGTCCCAACCTGGGACCGGCAACAGTGATTCCCATTGCTCCTGCGCATGGCTCAGCATCGGCCATTTCCCCTACCAACAGTACAGGACATTCTCACTCAGGTTCGGGGGTCAATACTGCACCCGCACCCGAACAGACTTCGGCTACAAGCATGGTTAATCCATGGCTAAGCGCCTTAGAAACTACATGCTCAGAGGGAGTACAACAAGTCCTTGAATGTAGTCGGAGAACTTCTACCAGAAAGACTTATCAGCACAAATGGTTGCGTTTTTCTGAATGGTGCTCCTCCAGGCAATTAATACCCCAGGACGCCACCATACCTACGATTCTGGACTATTTGCTGCAGCTCAAACAAAAGGGACTTTTGCTATCCTCTATAAAGGGGCATCTGGCAGCTATATCAGCGTTTCGGCATGAAGAGGATGGATCAACCACATTTGCCCATCCTGTTGTCTCGCGTTTCCTAAAGGGGTTGGTGAATCTGTACCCCCCTCGGAAACCAATACCGCCGTCATGGAGTTTAGACGTAGTTCTACACACCCTGTCAGGACCTCTCTTTGAACCATTGGCTACGGTCCCCCTTCGACTACTCACCATTAAAACAACTTTCCTCCTGGCAATCACGTCAGCTCTCAGAGTGAGCGAACTTGCGGCCATAATGTCCACACCACCCTGCACGATCTTCTCAAAAGAAGCGGTGGTCTTACGATTACACCCAGCCTTCGTTCCGAAGGTCTCTTCAGATTTTCATATTAACGAACCAATAGTGCTGCCCTCGTTCTACCCTAAGCCTCACAACTCAAATGAAGAGGCACGGTTGCACTTACTTGACGTAAGAAGGGCACTGGCCTTCTACATTGATAGAACTAAACCTTTCAGGAAAACGGACAGACTCCTGGTGTCCATTGCATCCAGGTCAAAAGGAGAAGCGCTATCTTCACAGAGGATTTCAAATCACATTGTGTCTTGCATAAGACTGTGTTACGAGCTTCGCAAGACTCCTCTGCCACTTCCGCCAAGAGCCCACTCTACTAGGGCGATGGTGGCGTCAATGGCCTTCTTCAAAGGGATCGCGCTGAGAGATATCTGCAGAGCGGCGACGTGGTCTTCCTATGACACCTTCGCCAAGCACTACGCCATGCACAGGATGCTTGATGAGGATACACGCCTGTCGACAGCAGTCCTTTCACGGGCAAGCTGTGCATAAATCGGGTACCCACCTCCTTTTTCCGGGGGGGGTTACTGCTGGGTAGTCACCTACTGTGGAGCACCCACGGGGACCACTCGAAGAAGAAAGAGAAGTTACTCACCTGTGTAGTAACGATGGTTCTTCGAGATGTGTCCCCGTGGGTGCTCCACTACCCACCCTTTCCTTCCCACTTCGGAGCTCTGTTTGTGTGTTTTTCAGGGGCGTCCAGAGCGGTTGATCAGGAACTGGCGGGGACTGGATCGCGCACGTGACCATAAGCGCGCGAAGAGCCGACGCGCATCGGCGCATGCGCGACCCGACGGAGATTGCTGAAGAATTTCTGAGCTGCGGCGCCGGAGCGAGCCCAACACCTACTGTGGAGCACCCACAGGGACACATCTCGAAGAACGATCGTTACTACACAGGTGAGTAACTTCTCTTTCTTCTCAGGGATGGAAAAAATAGAGGAAACATTGGTGTAAGCTTACTGTGGTTTCATAAAATATTTTAATAGTTGAAAGACTATTTTGGATTGAGGTTGGTGGTTTTGCCCACCATGTTCAATAATACTCTGCCCAGTGTTGTTGGTTTCTCTTCTCCTGAATTTTGGAAAAAACATGGTGGAGGGCTTGGTTTCTTGATTAGAAAGAAGATGCAAGTTTGGATAATAATAACGTGCCTTATCATTATTTTACAGAGTTGCAAATAAAGCTGTAGAATTAATACAAATTACAGTGCATTACTGTTTTTCAATGTGATTGCAATGCATCTAATTGCATAATTTTTGAAAATTAGTATCTCAGAGAAACTATTTTGCTTCAATTTATGTCTGTATCACCATCAGATCTATTCAAGGAATTTGTAAAATACTTTTCCGCTATTGAATTAACTTTCTGAGCATTGTAAGTGAGTAACACTTACTGGTTAATAGCAGAAACTCTGCTGAAAATGTCACTGATCTGTTATATTGGAAGGGGAAAAAATAATGTCAGACCTGTAGCAGCTGGAAAGGATGATCAGTAAATACTAAGCACAGGCTTGTCAATGGTTTTATATTCCAATGCATAAGTGTCCACATAGGTCTCCTTCAGAAGTAGTAATAAATGGGATTATGTAGGATGCCAAAAAAGGGAAAATAGCATGCTTTCCTGAATTTAGTGTCACTGTCTGTCCTAATTATTTAATCTCTTTCACTTCCATTATTATATACTCCTCTATTTATCCAGTTTTCTGTAAAGACAGCATATAGACAGTTTACCATACTGACCTCCCTTGTAGATGGAGTGTAGGATTTGGAGCTTGGAACCCCCAAATTTCAATTCTAGATTTTATACTGATTTGTTCTGGTCCTAGGCAAGCTACTTAACACTGTTTTTCCTCATTGGTGAAATACGAGAAGGAAGCATCTTTTTCAAAAAGATATGAGAGTGTTAGTTAAGTTCTATACAGCACTTAGAGAGTACAAAGGTCACCACTGGGTTCAGAAATAGGAGGCAAGTATTAGTCTGTATTTCATTCCTTGTCTTCTTTACTGACTTGGATCATAAAGTTATCATTAATTTAAGATAGTAATTCTTTAGTAGATAGTTGTTAGCTTGTTTGAAATATGTAAACATTTTTGAACAATTAGGCCACTTTTTAAAAGGGGAATTACAAGTCTACAATTATTTTTTTTCTTCTGTGCCAATGAGAGCCCATTCTGAGCAACTGCTAGACAACAAAATGGCAATATTATGAGAAGGAAAAAATGCAGTTTTTCTTAAATGTATCATCATGATGGTAATCATTGTGATAGGAAAAAAGTGTCAATGCTTTTATTTGGCACCAGTGTGGATTTTAGATGTGTTTTAATAGATAATAATGAAGTTTCATTAAACAGAGTAAAAATATATTCATAGGACACAATTGTACATAAATACTTCATGATCAAAGAAAATCAATGTAATTTTATCAGTATACTCAAAGTTGAAACAATTATTTGATGTTTTACATTTGTTTGTTGACGATAATCTAGGTAATTAAAATGCCTCCTTTAACCAGAACATGTGAATACCGAATATATCTATTTGGCTATAAACTTTTTAGATAGTTACTACTGTCTCCTGGTTATCCTAGTTCCTAGAAAGTAAGATAGTTCCCACCTCTATTTAATTGCTCATAGGCTACGTCTACATGTGAAGCCAACATCGAAATAGCTTATTTCGATGTAGCAACATCGAAATAGGCTATTTCGATGAATAACGTCTACACGTCCTCCAGGGCTGGCAACGTCGACGTTCAACTTCGATGTTGCGCGGCACCACATCGAAATAGGCGCTGCGAGGGTACGTCTACACGCCAAAGTAGCACACATCGAAATAAGGGTGCCAGGCACAGCTGCAGACAGGGTCACAGGGCGGACTCAACAACAAGCCGCTCCCTTAAAGGGCCCCTCCCAGACACAGTTGCACTAAACAACACAAGACACACAGAGCCGACAACTGGTTGCAGGCCCTGTGCCTGCAGCATGGATCCCCAGCTGCCGCAGCAGCAGCCAGAAGCCCTGGGCTAAGGGCTGCTGCCCACGGTGACCATAGAGCCCCGCAGGGGCTGGAGAGAGAGCATCTCTCAACCCCCCAGCTGATGGCCGCCATGGAGGACCCGGCAATTTCGACGTTGCGGGACACGGATCGTCTACACGGTCCCTACTTCGACGTTGAACGTCGAAGTAGGGCGCTATTCCGATCCCCTCATGAGGTTAGCGACTTCGACGTCTCGCCGCCTAACATCGAAGTTAACTTCGAAATAGCGCCCGATGCGTGTAGCCACGAAGGGCGCTATTTCGAAGTTAGTGCCACTACTTCGAAGTAGCGTGTACGTGTAGACACAGCTATACATACATATTATAGGCATTAACTACATCTCTGTGTTTCAATTTGCATTGCATTATTTATTTAATTTAAGGGAAGTTTTCAGCCTTCTGTTAGACCTTGTCCACACTTCTGGAGGAAGTTGACCTAAGTTATGCTACTCCGGCTATGTGAATATAGCTATGCACATAATGTACTTGGAATCAGCTTAGCTTTGGTTGGCTTAATTTGGTTACTACAGTATGCTGGGCCAAAAGTAGACATTCTCCTGTTGATTTACCTTACTCCTCTGATTCAAGTGGAGTTTGTCATAATTAAGTTATACTTAGGTGAAATCTTGGAAGTAGGAAAGTCAGTGGTAGTTCTCTCATTGTTTTCATGCTTAGTGTGAAAATTGTTTTCTGGAAAGTTGCTATTAAATACATCATGGCATAAGTGATTTGTAGTACTTGATTTTACTCATTTTCTTTTCAATGAAGTGGTAGGCTGGTGATCAGTATTCTTATTCTCAAGCTTTCAAATACTCTAATCAAACCAAGTTTGATACTAGCGTAGCCCATTTTGCCAGGCGTTTTCATACATCTTCCATGTTTACTTTTTTTAGTGTGCAATTATGACATAAAACAATTGTACATTTCAGAAGTCTTTTGTTTAACATTTGGTTGGCTCTTATGAAAAATAAAGGATTTGGACAGCAGAGTTCAAGCCTGCTTGGAATCTACGCAGGGCAGGTACTTTATCCAGAGGCTCATCAAAGAAGCCCAATAGTAGTTAGGTTCTTCTCCAAACTTTCTGAAGGATAATATTGTTAATAAAATACAAATGCTAAAAAGTATTAAATGTATCTATCAAAATATGGAAATAAGATAATGACTGCAGAGTTCATATATATTCTTAAGGGGAAGAGGATATTTATATGCCAATTTTCTGATTAAATACTTTAATCTGAACAAATCCTACGTAAGAGTACACTAGTCTTTCAGCAACTTTGGGAGAAGTTGGAGGAGAGGACTTTTTATGTATGGACATATTATTCAGTATTTGTGTTATGGTAGCTCGTAGAGGTTCCAACTGATAGTGCCCCACCATTTGATTAGGCATATATAGCTTGAAACAAACTCTGCCCTAAAGTGTTCATGACCTAAAAATGAACTGGTCAAAAAAGGATGGCAGAGAGAGGAGAGGAACAGAGAACTTTAGGCCTAGATTGTGCATCCTAATTTGTACAGGAATACAAGAATCATCATCAGGATCTCCTTTTGCAAAAGCATTTGCAGGATATGGGACTTTGCTTTGTACTTTTGTAGATGGTTTTATTCGGAAACCATTATAATCGTACGTACATGAGTAATAATTGTAAGATAGTTTTGTTATTTGTTATTGTTGTTTTGTTTATATGGGTCACATTCAGTCTTCTTTTGGAAAACAGGAGTAGTTGTTTTGTTACATGAAAGCTGAGATTCTGGCACCCTGATGGGATGGTAGGAGCTGGAAGCCTGGGCACAGGCTCTTTTCTTAGTCCCATCCTGCAAATGGTTTGCATCAGTCTCCCACAGGAGAGAGAACCTTACGAAACATGTATTTTGAACATCTGCATAATGTTTTGTGAGTGGTTTCTCATTTTGAACAGCTTGGCGTGTGATCAGTGCCTTAGACAGCACCACGACTAATTAATGCTACTTTCCTTTGAGTTGATTAATAAAAGGCACACCGATTTCCATGCTGCCTCTAGTAATTAGATTCATCATAGGGATAGTACACCTGCTATCGTGGTACCTGTAGTGTCATGGAATGTTAACTTTATTCTGTCTAAGCTTAAAGGAGCCTCTTTGGTGACAAATTAAATTGCCATGTCCAGAAAAAAATCTTGTCAAAATAGCTGTCTTCACATATTTTGTATTGTTATTTCTCAGCTGAACTGATGCTCTGGGGTCAGACTAGAGTTCATTCAACCAGTGTTTTTGCAGAGATGATAGCCAGCCTAAGGATACTCTTTCAAGTTGAGATTTGCAGAGCAACCACTTGGACTTCATTTGACACTTCTGCACAATGTTGTTGCTGCAGCATTGTTACACAGAGGGAAGTAAAATGTGTACTGAATATGTGACAAAAGTGAACAAGCATATTTTCCCCTTCTCTTCACTTTTAAACCAAATATTTTCTCCAGCATTCATGTATTACTGCTTCTGCTTGTTAATATAACTACTATTCTGAAAAGTCAGGAAGTCCCATACCACCTTGAAAACTAACACATTTATTTATTGGGTAGTAAGCTTTCATGGGTAAGACCCACTTCTTCAGCTTTTCAGATTTGGAGTCACCAATTAGAATCCAGGGTTTATATAGCAGAGAGGAAGGGTGTGAAATGGGAGCGGGGGGATGTCTATCACTATTAAAAACAGTAGAAAAAGCAAGTTAAGTGCAATGTGTGCCATTCCTGCGAATATGAAAAGTGGGGATATTGCCTTTGCAATGCATAAGAAAACTGACATCTCTGTTAAGCCCAAAGTTCAAAATATCAAATTTGCAAATGAATTCCAGTTCAGACGTGACTCTCTGTAATCTTGTGGTAAAATCCTGTTCTAGAAGAATGGCTACTTTCAAATTTTTTGTCCAGGGACGTTAAAGTATTTCCCTGTAGGTTTATGTGTATTCCAATTCCTGATGTTGTCTTTATGTCCATTCATCCTTTACCACAGAGACAGTCCAGTTAGTCCAGAGTACATGGCAAAGAGGAATTGCTGGCACATTATGGCATATATGAGTATGTCTACACAGATGTGATTGTCAACATTAATTTCAGGTGTCATCCTGAATATGCATGAGGTGTGATGTCATGGCCTCATGAGTAAGTTCCAAGAAAGAAAAATAGTACCAAGAAGTACCACATTGGTTATGCTTGCCTTACTTCTTCCCCATAACAGGATGGGTGCCACCCCTGGACTTGATTTTATTGATCTCTGACACATGCCCTCCATGACGACTATCCCTTTTCAGTTGGTATCTAGTTAAAAGAGTACAACTTGACAGTTGGATCTAGGGCCTGGGTTAGAAAGGCACTGATATGAATTGCGTTCATGCATCGTATCAAGGAATAAAATATAAGGGGAAACAGAATTAAAAACAAGCCTTGCAACAAGCTAATTCTGGCAGAGCAGAATACTCTGTAGGTCTCTTGAGGTTAATGCAAAATGGAGTATGACAAGAACATAAGTTTGCCATTTTCTAGGTTAAGCCAACTATGGATTAATATACATAGAGAAGCTTTAATTAAATTAATAGGCCTTGAAGCTGGCAAATTACAAGTACCTGTAGTACAACTGCAAACTACAAAAGAAATTTTTGAGAAGTCTGTGGGGAATTTAATTTCATTTATTACTGAAGTCTTTGACATATATAAAAGTTTTTGTACATATATATTGATTCTAGACTGTTACGGCGAAAGACCATTAATGGCCTGGAAAGTATAGAGACATCGACTTAATGGATTTTCCATAGGATAGCTAATATTACTTTCATCAATTTGAAGATTAAGGGAAGTTGTTAAGGTTCCAAATATGTAGGCTAGTTAGAAGAAATAGGAAAAAAAATGTACCATTGTAGAATTATCACTTTTGCTCGAGCCTATGTCTAGATTGCTGAGAACTGTCAGCAAAGGATACAAAAATTGCACAACACTTTTGTGTATCTTTTGACAATAGTTCTTTTCAGGAGAGGTTTTTCTGACATTTCAGTCATCCACATAGGGCCAAATGTTGGAAACCCCCCTCCGTTGAGGCATCCCTTCTTCCTTGTGGATCTTCAGTCTGGATGTGTGCTCTTTTGACGAAACTTCTGTTGAGAGTTTTGTTTGACAGAAGCCTGCAGTCTAGACATAGCCAGAATTATTCATATCAACAACTCTTCTTTGTAACTCAGGCCTCATTTTTGATCAAATCTCAAAGGGCACATGTTTCCCTTGCAAGTCCTAGATTCTAGGGAGTGGTTGTAGATAAAGATACTTCTTCTGAGACATTCTCCCTTCTCTGTTGTTCCAATACTTAGCAAAAGTTGCCTTCTTGTTTTTTTCCCCACCCCTTAAAGTAGAGGCAGTGTCAGACAGAAACTCTGTTCTCCGCTTACTCAGCTCTTACTCTTTTTTTTTTTTTGTGAGGTTCCTTCTGTGTCCCTTCATCCAGCTGCTAGACAACAAAGTTGTTGTCATTACCAAATCTCTTAGGATTATGCATCTAGAAAGCTGCAGCCTCTGTAGGAGCCACGCCTTTTCCTTTACACATCTGCTGCTGCCCAAGATGGCCTCACCCAGTGATTGAGATACTTGCTTGGGTAAGGCTTGTACAGTAAGCCCTGGAGATACGCACAATCAAGTTGCACGTGTATCGGGTTAATGTGACTGCTGCCCCTGACAGGAGCGGGAAATCAGGCTGCAGTCCCTTATGGTAGCAGGGAAACCGCTCCTGTCAGGGGCAGCAGCCTGACTCTTGCTGCCCCTGACAGGAGTGGTTTCCTGCTCTTGTCAGCTGCGTCTACACGTGCACGCTACTTCGAAGTAGCGGCACCAACTTCGACGTTAGGCGGCGAGACGTCGAAGTCGCTAACCTCATGAGGAGATAGGAATAGCGCCCTACTTCGACGTTCAACGTCGAAGTAGGGACCGTGTAGACGATCCGCGTCCCGCAACGTCGAAATTGCCGGGTCCTCCATGGCGGCCATCAGCTGTGGGGTTGAGAGATGCTCTCTCTCCAGCCCCTGCGGGGCTCTATGGTCACCGTGGGCAGCAGCCCTTAGCCCAGGGCTTCTGGCTGCTTCTGCGGCAGCTGGGGATCTATGCTGCAGGCACAGGGTCTGCAACCAGTTGTCAGCTCTGTGGATCTTGTGTTGTTTAGTGCAACTGTGTCTGGGAGGGGCCCTTTAAGGGAGCGGCTTGCTGTTGAGTCCGCCCTGTGACCCTGTCTGCAGCTGTGCCTGGCATCCCTATTTCGATGTGTGCTACTTTGACGTGTAGACGTTCCCTCGCTGCGCCTATTTCGATGTTGGGCTGAGCAACGTCGAAGTTGAACATCGACGTTGCTGGCCCTGGAGGACGTGTAGACGTTATTCATCGAAATAGACTATTTCGATGTCGCAACATCGAAATAAGCTATTTCGATGTTGGCTGCACGTGTAGACGTAGCCGTCATGGGCAACGGCCACTGCTGTCAAGGGCATCAGCCACAAGTCAGGCTGCCGCCCTGATAGGAACGGTTTCCCAATCTCCAGAGTGGCAAGGAGCTGGACACCAAGCAGCAGCTTGGCTGCCAGCTCCCCTCCACTTACACAGCCAGGAGACTGAGCAGGGCAGCAGCCCTGGTTAGTTTCCTGGGTGCAAGGAGCAGAGGGGAGGCAGGAGCCAGGCTGACCCTGGTTTCCAGCTCCCCTCCACTGGCTGGAGCCAAAAAACTGAACAAGAGGCTTCTGTCCTGCTCAGTTTCACAGCTCTGTAAGTCGTGGGGAGACAGGAACCAGGCTGCCTCCTGGTTCCCGACTCTCTGCCACTCCAGGAGCCAGGAAACAAACCATTTCTGCTCCGGTAAGTCTCCCCTCGACTTGCACAAAAATTTGAGTTATGCAGGTGTTACAGAAACACAATCCCTGCGTAAGTTGAGGGTTTACTGTACCTGAAAGTAGGAGGAGAAAAGAGATAGTCAGCCAAGAGGCCCAAAAATTGGAACAACCTCAGGCAAATTATTAATCAAAGAAAACTGTTTGATTATTCCTCTACACAGTCACTCTTTAAGAAGTGATATTTTTAGGTGAAACCATATTTGTCCCCAATTGTTTGTTCCCAACTCCTCAGGTTGCAGAGAAGCAATTGCTGTAGCAAGACACATTTACATACCATCTGTTGTTTCATTTATTCTTTCTTGTACCTCACATGATTGTGTGACCTTCAGTGGTGTATGTTGTTGATCAATGATGTTTATATGTCACAGCATATGTAATGTGCCTTATAGTCTTATGACAACCCATGTAATGTTGAATTAGCACTTAATCCAGTGGCAGCCAAAGGAAAGTGCAGCTTTTTCTCTCAATTTTATGGAATTCCTCTCTGCATGAACTGTAATGCATAATGGATTGTAAGGCAAATTTCATACAAAGCACACAAATCACTCCCTGCAGGGATTACACTGCCAGTAGTCTCCCATATATAATATACTAAAATTGAATGGCAGTCTTAGTCAAATTTTCCTCCTAATTATTGTTTATGTTTAATATTGAACCATTCTTCTTGAGTATGAAATATTCATGCTTTGTGTATGCTTGTGTTTTCTGAGAATCATAAATTCATGTTATTTTCTTACCTTTTTCTCCTCCATGTGCAAAATACATGTTTTCACAAATTTACTGCTTAATCACCAGCTTTTATATCTGTAGATTGTTTGCTGTAGTATACTGGGACTTCAACATAATTTAAGGAAACAATAATATAAAATAGGGCACTGCAAATGAGAGGAAGTAAATGAAACATCACCTGTGTATTTTTTCTGTAAAATACGAGTTATCCTAAATTCGTAAATTGAGGCATGGACTAAGTACTACAATGTAATGTAGCATTATCAATCAAAATGTGAGTTGTTATACTTGAATGCAAGTTAAACAAGTGTCACAACAAAGTCTATGAATTGTTACATTACATGACTGTTTTGCAAGTATTATTCAGAAGTTTGTAGGATGGACTTGCACTTTGAAACTTTAGATATTTGTGACAGTAAAGGACATTTTGGTAGCTCCTGTTCAGACTGGATGCTTCCAGACAAAAGATGGCTAATGTTAGCTCTTTGAGGGATTGCCCACGCTGATTCCACTTTTGGTGCATACACTGTTCATGTGTGCAAGCTTATTATTCACAATAATCCAATGTCTGTAGGAGCCACACTTGCATCCTGAGAGTCCCCAGAACCAGTGAAGTTGATGGTGTGTAAGGGAAAAGGCAGCCTTAGTTGCCTTTCCTTTCTTTTTCATTTCCTGTGGCTGTGAGACAAAACCCTGCCGTATAAATCCTACCTACAGAGTGAACAGTTAGTTCATAGTAGAGCTTAGTTGAGCTATTAGTAGTAAAACAGAGAAAAACAGGAGGGTTAGGAGATTGTTTCTTCCTCCCCACTGCATCCTTTATACAAGAGCTAGGCCTTGTCATACAAGGGCCTAAAATGGCTGAAGAGACCGATTAAGTTCGCAGCCTCCCATGACCCCTCCTCTAAATATTTTCTCCTACCACCTCAGTACTTGTGGGTCTCCACACAGTGTCAAACTGACACCGGAGGAAACTGGATTCCTCATCAGTATCAGTCTCCAGCCCAAATTTATCCATTCAGAAGTAACTAATTAAGCCCAGCTCTAGTAAACCAGCAGCTCTTGTGGAAAGAAGAAGAGCTGAATGGAGATAAAATCTGCCCTGGATATTTCTTCCTCATCCTTTGATGATCAACAAACCCTCCATCTACAGCATCTTCAGATGAGCTCAAAGTACTTCATAGTCTGTTGGGCAGGTTAGCAGATACTGTGTAGTTCCCTGGGAAGTAATCCAAGAAAAGCAACATAAGCTACTGAGTATTCTGCATTCCTCAGCATCAGATATAATGGCCTCACGAATCAGTGAGGGTTTCTTTGGAATTAGTAAAGTTCACACACTTCCAGGTTCACCCCTGCCATCTCCAAGTGTGCACTGAGTACCTGCTAAGGAAAGTGAATATTTCTTCCAGCATCCTGCCTCATCCAGGGTAGATGGGAGGAAGAGACGCAACAGAGCAGATCCGATCCCAATCACAGTATCCAAAGAAGCTGGCACTTCTTCGACAATAAATATTTATTCTTTGTCAAGTCTTCAGATAAGTCACCAGTTATCCAGTGCTTCTTATGGCTTCTCATTGTGGAACTGATTCTTCACCATGATATTCAAGCTCTCTGATGAATACCAAGAGGAATGATGATCATTTATGGCAGAGGTACAGAGGTGAAGCTCTCTCATAGACTGTCACTTCAGGCAGTGCTTGCTGACTCAGACACATGGCAGTGTTTGTGGTAATGAGAATATCATGACTCCAGAGGTATGGCTTCCCTCATGAAGTCCAAGCAAATTGTTCAGGTCAGCAAATTGTTCAGCTACATCACAGATGAATCATTCTGTTTGCTTAGAAATTTAAGAGTGATGCTCAATATTCCCTTCATTTTTTCCATCCAGGAGCAGAATAATTTTTTTTATGTGCACCAAGACGTGTGGATGTGCATCATTAGTAGACACATATGCTGCCACTGGCAGGTGCTCTACTAATTGGTTGGGCAGCATTTGTATCTCTGCCCAACTGCTCAGCTTTCAGAGAACATTGATGATCCCCACAGCCCTGAGACATAAATATGAACAATAATCTCAGTCTTCATTCAAGTACAGGGTTTATCAGCGATTTTACCCTGAACCGTGCACATCAGAGGGAAAAGGGAGCCCTTCTACCAACAATATTTGTCAACTTCTTTCTCAAGCTCTTTTTATTATTTATGTATTTTGTGGTTGGACTGAAATTTTCTTGGACCTTTAGGTCTTCAAAATTAGGAATAAGTGGTATTCTATAAAGTTTGGACTCGACCTCTTTGAATGTCCTTTCATGCTTCTTTAGAAACAAATTTCATGAGACAAGACTAAGACAAGAGTTTGAGTCTTTCCTATAACTTGCAGCAGTAGTGAAATCCTTGAGAATTCAGAGGGAGGGGTTACTACTCTCAGTATTTCTAAATAGTAAAGAGAAATAGGGTGATGGAGACCTCTCCTGGGTACTTCATTATTCAATGTTACAACATTGAACTTCTTATTTTGTGGTGATATGCTTAGGAATAGGAATATGACATGACTTGAATATGCTTTATGCAAATACTTAATGCAACTTATTTAAAAAGTTGCAATCTGCTGAATGTGCATCTTCTATTTTTGTGTATTCCTGCATTTGTTGTTGGAAATAGGAAGTATAAACCTGTTTACTAATCTGGACATACTATGTGAGGGCTATTAGTAGTACTCAATGAGCTTAATGGCCCAGTGCCTTTGACGATTATCTGTGAATAGTCTGGTTCTTCCTGTAAGTCTGGACTATGGTTGGTCCTGCCAAGACATGTGATCAGGGCTATGTCTACACTAGCCAAAATTTTTGAAATGGCCATGCAAATGGCCATTTCGAAGTTTACTAATGAAGCGTTGAAATACATATTCAGCGCCTCATTAGCATGCAGGCGGCCACGGCACTTTGAAATTGACGTGACTCGCCGCTGCGTGGCTCGTCCAGACAGGGCTCCTTTTTGAAAGGACCCCAGCGACTTCGAAGTCCCCTTATTCCCATCTGCTGATAGGAATAAGGGGACTTCGAAGAAGCTGAGGTCCTTTCGAAAAGGAGCCCCGTCTGGACGAGCCGCACGGCGGCGAGCCGCATCAATTTCAAAGTACCGCGGCCACCCTCATGCTAATGAGGCTCTGAATATGTATTTCAGCGCTTCATTAGTAAACTTCCAAATGGCCATTTGCATGGCCATTTCGAAGTTTTTGGCTAGTGTAGACACGGCCCAGGTCTCCTGAGCTGCGTCTACACGTGCACGCTACTTCGAAGTAGCGGCACCAACTTCGACGTTAGGCGGCGAGACGTCGAAGTCGCTAACCTCATGAGGAGATAGGAATAGCGCCCTACTTCGACGTTCAACGTCGAAGTAGGGACCATGTAGACGATCTGCTTCCCGCAACGTCGAAATTGCCGGGTCCTCCATGGCGGCCATCAGCTGTGGGGTTGAGAGATGCTCTCTCTCCAGCCCCTGCGGGGCTCTATGGTCACCGTGGGCAGCAGCCCTTAGCCCAGGGCTTCTGGCTGCTTCTGCGGCAGCTGGGGATCTATGCTGCAGGCACAGGGTCTGCAACCAGTTGTCGGCTCTGTGTATCTTGTGTTGTTTAGTGCAACTGTGTCTGGGAGGGGCCCTTTAAGGGAGCGGCTGGCTGTTGAGTCCGCCCTGTGACCCTGTCTGCAGCTGTGCCTGGCATCCTTATTTCGATGTGTGCTACTTTGACGTGTAGACGTTCCCTCGCTGCGCCTATTTCGATGTTGGGCTGAGCAACATCGAAGTTTAACATCGACGTTGCCGGCCCTGGAGGACGTGTAGACGTTATTCATCGAAATAGACTATTTCGATGTCGCAACATCGAAATAAGCTATTTCGATGTCGGCTGCACGTGTAGACGTAGCCCTGCTGGTGGAACTCATTTTGGATGCTGCACTTTTCCACTGGAGGTATGAAAAAATGTAAACTGAATACAAAGGATTCTCGCATGTGACAATATGGATATAAATGCGTCAAACCAAACAACAGGAACAGCTTCCAGACACCAGACATTTCATGTAAGCTCCTTGTGAAGTCCACAGTGCAAGTGAGAATTTGAGTGAAGATCCTGGGACGCATGATGGCCTGCACATAGTCACACAGCATAACACATTTCACCTTTGTCCACTGCCAGAGGGCTCCAGCACCAGCCTCATGCTGCTGTGCTTCTGCCACAGGGCTCCAACCTGGCCTGTGCTGCCATGGGGCATAGAGGACCTCCAGCTCTGCTCTGGCCAGGCCCTATGCACTCTGGGTCTGGTTGGGCTACTGGATGCTGCCCTGTGGATGCCAGCCTGACCCCTGACCTGGGAATCTCTGGTTCTGGAACATCTGTGGTCCTGCTAGATAATGCATATTGTCAGATGAGAGAGTCCCAGATTTGAGAGGTGCAACCTGTATCTATATAATTGTTAAACAAACAAACACACACACAAAACAAAATAAAAACAGAATTCTGGTAAGAGGGAAAACATAATTGTTCCCTAAAATTATAGCTTCTTTTTTTTCAGTTTCAAAATGAAGGAATAAAACAGGCAAAAAACCCCTATGAAAAGTCCTTTCTTAGAAGTTGCATGCCTTAAACTTAATTTCTAAATACCTGTAGTTCTACAGTTTTGTATTTTTGTGAATGAATACAGATAGGGGAATAGGTGGTGAGTTGTTTGGGTCCCTGCCTGGTACTGGGCTCCACATGGCTGCCAGCATGTGTGATCCTGCGGCTGCAGGGACAAGAGGAGAATGATGTTGGTAGCTCTGTGTCACGCACTGCTCCAGTTGCTAGAAGCAACACGGGAAGACTGCTCCAATCCCAGCTGCAAACTGCTCCAATCCGGCTGTGCTGCCAGTAGTGGCGGTGAGGGCCCTCAAGGGAATGTTAACTTGCCTGGAGGTGGCAGATGTGCCAGGGAATGCCTGGAGGAGGAGGAGGGTGTGGGGGCAGCAGTATATGGAGATCACCATTCTCCAGGAGCAGCTGCAATGGGGGAGTTCCACCATGTATGTTTGGTAACCCCCACCAATTCCCCTGTATCCTCTTTTGCACCCAACCCCCTTCAGATCCTGTACCCTCTCCTCTCACCCACCCCAATCCTGCCCCCAAACTCCTTCAGAGAGCCTATACCTCGCCTCAGGCTATAGCCACTAGTCAAACTGCATCCCAGAGCCAGCACCCCACACAAACACCAGCACCCACACTCCTTCCCAGTCACCTGCACCTAAGCACCCCAGACCCCACCGCTCACCTTTCCTGCACCCAAACTCCCTCACAGAGCCGTGAGGGTGGGGGTTTGGCAGGGGCAGAATATGAATGGTGGGTAGGGGTGCAGTCTCTGGGCACCAGCAAAATTTCTGCAAACCTGCGGTTCCTTCATAACAGTTATTTCTGTGTATTAGACACAGACTTTTCCCTGACATTTAAAATAGTGAATGTTGGTTTCTAGGTTCCTTATGCACTCAGCTTAAAAATAAAAATACTATATACAAATTCTACACACAAAATGTAGATGTTTCCCACTTTTGAATAGGCATAACAACCACCTTAAACCGTAAAACATGATATTTTAACCCTTACTTGTCCAGACAATTTGAAAATTCTGAGTGAAATAAATGTTTGTATTCATATTTTTTCTGTCAGGAGTAGTCAGAGTCTGGACAGATCTCTTATTTTCATTGAAACTTCATATCAACTGATTAGCATATGATTACTACCAAGTGTGATAATACCTCAGTTAATATTGATAACAACGTAACAAGGAAATGAGTGTAAGGTGTGCCAGTGGATTGTGAATAAGACTCAGATAAATTACATTACCAGATGATCTGCATTAATAATAGCGGCCTTGCAGCACTGCTGTATTTAAAGTGACCTGTTGACTTCTGTTTAAAGGTTGACCTGTCTAAGGCTATGGTTTCATTAGAGAGCTCGCAAAAGTGCAGCTGCACTGATGCAGTTGGGCTGCTCTAAGCTCTTAAGAGCAGTCACTCTAAGGTAACAGAAGAGAGCTCTCCCATCATCTTCATTAATCCACCCCAACGAGCAGTGCCAGCTGACAGGAGAGTGCTGATATAGTGCTGTCCACACCACAGTGACGCTTATGTCACTTGGGAGCTGGCTGATTCAAACCCAATAGGAAAATAAGTTACGTGTACGTAAGTGATAGTCTGGACTGTTGTGGCCACCCTTTTTTGATTGGGGGCCAAATGGCAATTTTTTACATGTTCTCAGGGCCGAACACAAAATAGCCCCAAACCTGCTCTCCCCCAGCCCTAGGCTTAACCCCTCTCAGCCCCAAGCCTCCCCTCCCAAGGCTTAATCCCTCAAAGCCCCAGACCCAGGATTAACTAACTTCACACAGGAGCTCTGTTTGCTGCCACCCCCTGCTTCTCCTTCACCAGGCTGCTGTCTCCTCATCACCATGGCTGCACTGCACTCCCAGCCCCACTACTCCCTTCCCCCACGAACAGTGTGTAGCTCTCTGTCCTGCCATGCTGAAATAATGGAACTCCTGCCAGCCATTAAACCAATTAAACTGAGTTCTACTCATTCAGCATGGCAGAGCAGGGAGCCAGAGAAGGAGTGAGCAGTGGGGGCATCCGAAGCCACAAATGGCTCCTTAAAGAGCAACATGCAACTCGAAGCTGCCCAGACGGCTTTCAAAATGGCACTGCTGCCAGCTCTGTGGGCTGGATTCTAGCCTGCGGGCCACGTGTTGGCCATCCCAGCCAAATTCTTCAATCAACATGCTCAGTCACTCTTTTAAACTTTGGTGTGCATCTGGAGGGTGCACAAAATGGTGCCCGCAGTCATAAGCGTGTGATGCACGGTCCATACCACTGGCAGTGGTGAGGTTGGCCTTACTGGCTTCCACACAGCTCATTCAGGTTAGCTCCTGCAGCCGTTGGTCATAACGGATACTGTGGGGAGCCAAATAAAAGCAATGACATTGGTGGTAAGTATCAGAGGCCACAGAGGCCCTCCATGGTCCCACCCATGCTCTAGCCTCTGACTCCCTGCTGCTTCCTGACAGTGCTCTGCAGCTCTACCTCTTGGCAAAGGCCCAGTCTGGGACTAACACCAAAGACTCCAGGCTATAGCTGGTGCTCATGTCACCCACCAACCCTAACTTAATTTTTACTCTGCAGTTCCCTCCCTCTCCTACCATGGGAGAGGCTGCAAGACCAAACCTGGATCACTACCTGAAAAGGTAGAATGGGCAACTTTTACAAACCCCCTCTCATCCAGACTCATGCTAAATCCAACCATCATCTCCACATAGTGGAAAGGAATCAGTAATTAAATACTTGTGGGATGACCATGACCATATCAGTCAAACAGTTAATTGCTTTTCTGTTCAACAGTTACATTATCCATCAAAAAGAAGATATTTTGAGGGACTTGTCAAGGTTTAATCACACAGAACAGAGTAACAATTCACAGAATCCTGTCAACTAGTTTTTCACAACACACTTCATTATGATCAGAGAATTTACTTACTTTCCCAGTCCTTCCCCAAACGGAATCAATAATTTTTCCTGACCTTGTTCTCCAAAGTGGAAAGGAAATGTATTAAATGTACATGGCCTTTTTATAGTGCAGTTTAGTACGTCTGTAAACTACCCAGTGAAAACTTGTTTTCCGTTAATATCTATAGGTTTTCCAGTAACTTATTTAATGGAGGCGGATCCAGAACAATAGCAGGGTCATTATATTGCTTAGTATTAATTAACTGATTCCCCTGCTATTGTAATTCAGCATGTTCCTAGCAGGTTCTTAAGTTTTCTTTGTTGGACAGCTCCCCAGTGACACTGTTGGATGAAAAACATCAAGGGAATATAATGATATTTGGCTAGAGTTTGAACTAAATGTTGTGTAGCCAAGATATGAACGTTATTTCCGTAGTGTTAAAATACATATTTTATCTGGAAAAATACTTGCAATATTGAGACAATTTATTTATAAATAACATTTTAAAATTATTTATTGCATAAATCATCTTGTTTATCGGAATGCTGCAGTTTATTGGAATGTATTACTCTGGCCTATTCTCTATTATACAGTGTATCTTGATCTGATGAAATTTTATGCTAGTAAATCATGTAGCCTTATATTTAATCGATTACTCAAAATGTCTTCAGAACTTAACTGAAAGATTGTTCATTTTATTGTATATTATGGTTATAATTCTTGAAATTTTGAGTTCTGATATGATTATGCATACATCATAAATTTCTTTTAAAGTGACAAAGGAATACAGTAGAACAGCAAAATATATCTAAGGCTACAAAGAATGAAACTTAGGTAGAGAAAAAACCCACCACCTTTTATAAGCTGAGTCTCCTCCTTGTGCTTGGTGTCACAGACCCACAAGATAAAAGTTACAACCTCAGCTTTGGATCAGTCTCTAGAAAGTATCCCTTCGATGTATCTGACTCCAAAGGGTCTCCCTCTTCCTGCACAGGGAAGACCCCCCTCAGTCTCACCTCAGACTGAATCTCTGGGGCTTTAATATTCCTGTTTCACACTGGGCAATGAGAATTTGTACTCTCTTAAGGTATTAATGAATACATTAATGCCTCAGCAGGCATTTGTTGCGGCACTCAAACTGCACTGTCAAACAATAGTGTTTATTAGTCGACTGGAATACAGCATGGGATGCCCTTAGGTTAGCACAGAGAAAGAAAGGATTAAAGCATAACCCAAGTCCCTCCTGGTTAGTCTACAGCCCACCCAAATTGTCATGAACCCTGTTATTCAAGCTCTCTGGTGCTGTCTGACCTCTTTGATCAGTACCCAAGTTTCAGCCCTGACTGTTTCTAGCAGCCAACTCTCATTGTCCCTTAATGAAGGAGTTATTTTTTACAAACTGTGAATAAATCATAGTTTATTGAAATCTTGTGACCCAGTGCAGAACTCAGGCCTAATTCTCTGTTTTGTCATATATCTCAATTTCATATAATGGTGTCTACTATAGTATGTTTTGGTTCTTGACTGGGGAATGTTGCTCAGCTTCCCTGCTGAGAAGTGAAGAAAATCCGTCTCCTTGTGCATTGTTCCACTTCCTTAAAGTCAGTCACAAGGCTTCCATACTGGACTCAGCCTTTGCATCTTATGTGCTTTCAAGCCTTTTTGCTTTGAGTTGCATCATATCACCATCTCAAGCACATTCTGACTGTGTCTCCACTGAGCCCTAGTGCTGACAGTTTGGAAAAAGCAGGCATAAAGGGCTGCTGACCAAGGGGGCGGTTTGCCAGCAGAACCCCCACCTAGACTTGATTTCTGCTGTGATATGCAAATTAGCCTCACGAATCTGCACATTAGCTGTGTGAATATGGAAATGAGCCACAGTTTTGCATTTTCAAGACTGCTTATTTGCATGAAACTGTCAGCACTAGAGCTCAGTGTAGACACAGCCTGTGTTTAGTATCCTTTCTTCTGAGGCGGGGCCCTGCAGCAATGTGGTATAAAAGCAGTGCTGGCTCTCCCAAGTCTCCCCTTGCCAGAGGTCCATCCACAGTGCCACTCCAGTTCAAAGTTTAACTTTATGTGACAGTTAAAGCAATGAGCATATTGGCTTTACATTGGAGATTCTTAATCATACATAACTTTACATACAGAAAAGCACAAGGACTGTATGGAACCCCTTGTAAAGAGGAATCTCTGGAAGAACAACAACAATCTGACCACAGTGTTCTTCCCCCAGTGTACTCAACTCTTGAGAGCCTTTTGGGTTTTGCTGAGTGTCCTTTAGGAGTCTCAGGACCCTCCTAATTAGTTTTTTTCCCCCCTACTAATGATATCTCTCTGGCTACAGTTTAAAAGCAGTTTCTAAAATTTCCTGGCCTTCTCCTTTGTGGGTTTCTGAGCATAAAGGACAGTGAACATCTCTGCTGGTAACCTCTATCATACCACCAGGAAAAAACAATTCAATTGTTGGGGCTATTAGTGCTCCTTTCTTTTAGATCAAACTTCCTTTTTTTGGTTTTCCTTTTTTTTAAAAAAAAATCTAATCTACACTGAATGCTTTGGTCAGAAAGAGAATTAATAAAATCAAATAGAATTCATAATTTGACATAGGCTATGTCTACACTAGGGAAGGTAAGTCGATTGCAGACATGCAGTTCTAGCTGTGGCAATTGCATAACTACAATTGAGGTATCTGCAACTGACTTCCCTGGCTATCCTCACTGAAGTGGGTCTATGGGAGAGTTTCTCCCATCAACCTCCCTTACTCCTTGTGAATGCACGTACAGTGCTCAACTGCTAATCCCTGAGAGGCTGATCTTCCAGGGTAGTTTAGACATAGTCGTAGTTTCTCCAGTCAGTCACACCATCCAGGGATTGAGAGCCCTGTTCAGACCTGATTGAAAAGTGTCAAATTTGCAAATTAATTCCAAATCAGATGTCTGCCTCTGTAATGTTGTGGTAAAATCCTTTTGTAAAACAGTGGCTACTTTCAAAACCTTTCTTGAATGTCCATAGAGGTCAAAGTGTTCCCCTACAGGTTTTCCAATTCCTGAGTATTCAGTTCTTGGTGTTGGATTTTTGTGCATTCATCCTTTCGAACAGAGACTGTCCAGTTTGTCCAATGTAGATGGCAGAGGAGCATTGCTGAGACATGATGGCATATACAACATTAGTGGATGTGCATGTGTATGAGCCCCAATGGTGTAGCTGATGTGGTTTGATAAAGTGGTGTTGTCTCTAGTATAGATGTCTACAGAGCTGGCAGTGGGGGGTTGTTGCAGGAAGAGGTCTCTCAGTTAGTGTTTCTGTGGTATGGTGTGTGGTTGCTGGTGAATATTTTCTTGATGCTTGGCAGCTGTGCGTAGGAGAGAACAGGCCTGTCATCCAGTGCCTGAGAGAATGAGAGATCATGTTGCAGTATAGGTTGTAGATTGTCAGTGATGCGCCGGAGGGGTTTAAGATGAGGGCTAAGTGGTGTTCTGTTATTTTCCTTGTTGGGTCTATTGTGAAGTGGCTGACTTCTGGGTACTCATTGGGCTCTGTCAATCTGTTTCTTTATTTCCACAGGTGGGTAATTAAGTTATATGAATGCTCATTAAAGATCTTGTAATTTATTTTGTCTCTATCAGTGTTATTAGAAGAGATGTGGTTATAGTTTAGGGCTTGGCTGTAGGCAAATGATCACGTGATGTGTCTTGGATGGAAGCTGGAGGCATGCTGGTAAGAATAGCTGTCAGTGGGTTTCCAGTATAGAATGGTATTAAATGTGACCTTCGTTGATTTGTACTGTAGTGTCCCGGAAATGGATATCTTCTGTGGAATGATGAAGGCTGAGATTGATAGTGGGGTGCAAATTGTTGAAATCCCTGTGGAATTCTTCAGAGCTCACATTACCATGGGTCCATATGACGACAATGTCCTCAATGAAGCATAATTAGAGGAAGGTGCTAGGGGATGGGAGCAAGAAAAGGTTGTTCTAAGTCAGCTATAAAAATATTGGCATACAGTGGGGCCATGTGAGCATATCGTGAGAGTCACAAAAGCCACATCTACACTAGCAAGTTCTTTTGAAATATTTTTCAAAAGAATTGGCTCTTTTGAAATATCCAGTGAAGTGTTTAGCACAAAAAGCATTCTTTCAAATTAAATTGAAAGACCCCAGCACTCCTTTCGAAAGTGCTCTTCCACTCCTGTTTCAGGAAGAACACCTTCTCCAAAAGTCTCTTTCGAAAGAAAACATATGTAGACATTCCACAGGCCCTTTTTTGAAAGAGCAGTCCTCCTGGTGCCTGATTTTTTGATACCTGGCCTGTTCTTTCAAAAGAGCAGGGGCTTTGCAGACGCTCTTTTGAAAGAGCAGCTCACTCTTTTGATCCTTTCTTTCATGTGTGTGTGATTGCATTCTTTTGAAAGAAGTTCTTTCAGAAGAGATTTTGGGAAGAAGAACTTCTTTCCAAAGATTGCTGTAGTGTAGATGTAGCCAAGGAGAAGAGAAATACATCAATGAAGTTGGGAGATTTTCTTTTGAAAGTTTCTGCTTATCTCAGAACTTTTTACACAGATATGAAACTAACCATTGTATACAGCACTGATTTCTGGTTTTATGGCTTTTGTGAGTTTTCGCTATTCTTTCTCTATAATTCCTGGCTGGCACATAATCTTTGAAAAACAAACAGGAATTCTTTTTAGTGTTGTACTTTTCTGGATTATGCCACTATTAGCCCTTGACCAGTAAGTTTGGTTTTTTTTAGAGATATATCATACATATGAAAAATATACTTATTTGTACACTCTGTGTCTTCCAGTCTCTTTCCCCTGTGCCTTTCAATCTCTTTCCTCCTCCTAGTCTATACCACATACGCCTGTGTGACTTGGTGTGCTGGTGGCAAAATAAAAAATTTCAGCTTTTATAAAGCCTATTGCTGTACTATCACACCACTGTTGCTATCAGTCCCTTGTCTTTGGAAATATTCTATTTCAAACTTAAGAATTGCTCTTTAAAAATCTCATTAAAGTCAGTATGAAATGAAAAATCTTGTCCTAAGGCCCACTAAGTGTAGATAGTGGTATGTTGCAGTGCTGACTGGATTGTGTGATATTACACTCACAGCAATAAATCAGTATGAGAGATACAGAACCTAGAAGAGAGGAACAAGTAAGGTCAAGGAAACTGGCCTTTTTTCTGGTATTTAAGTACTAAATATAACACACAGCTTTATAGATGCCTTAGATGTGCACAGAATTGTCTTTGTTCTACAGACCTTGGACAGCCATAATTCAAGATTGGTAACAATTCTTCATAAACACTTCTTAGTATTTAATCTACAAATCTCCACAAGAATTAAATTAAACATACAAAACCGAGAATTTTAAAGAAAGTAAACTCAAAAAAAATCATAGGCATATTCATCTCCTCTGTAATTGTACTATAACTATTTAAAATTAATCTACTAATATAGATACCTGAGAAAAGGCAGATTTCTTAGAACAGGTATTGTCCTCTTGCTATGTCTTGTAGATCATTAGCCCTCTGCATGCTTTCCTTGAGGTGAGGGTTCAACTACACTAGTTTAGAAAGAGCTATTTAGAAAATGGTAACAGGGAAACTCCAGTCCTATCTGAAACATTCTGCCGTAGGATTCTCTCAGTCTATCCTGCTGCTGCTGTTCCGCTGTGTGTTAAAACTTCAAATGTGCTCAGAGCAGAGAAACTGGAGCTTAGGTCTGTCTTCTGTTAGTTCATCATAGCTGATCATGCAAAACCACTGGCCTACAGAATCAATCTCTTGCTTTGTGACCTAAAGCATACTGAATGGTTACAGTGTTTTTTTTTCGCAGGTGGGAGTCAAAATTGAAGTCCTTGCTCCTCATCAGGCAGAATCCACGTGTCTTATACACTCATCTAAAAGTTATAAGGGGAAAAGGCAGCACTTCTACTACCATTGGTTGGTTATAGTGGCTTTGGCTTACCCTGAGAATGCCTAACTGATTGATCTCTACAAACAAGAAATACAGGAGAACACCTATTGTGAAGATCTTGCTGGTACTTAAATGAGATAGACACCCAGGAATCTAGACTGGATGGCAAATTTCTAGGGATTTTGTCAATTAAAATTTAGACATCTTAGGACTTTAGGCATGTATGGATTTGGGTGGCAGCTGACATGAAGTTTTGAGGCTATGAAAGGTCCCTAAACGTTGTCCCTGAGTACCAGCAAATTCTTCACAATAGGTGTTTTCCTATATTTCTTGTTCTCAGTGTAATTCTGTCTCAATATTTTGGTATATAGTAAATCAGTAAATGTAGATTCCCTGCACAGCTCTGATTGTGCTTCACTATCCTAGCTTTTCCACTCGTTGGTTTCTCTTGATCAAAAACTGCCAGATGGACCATGAGTATGAATACGCCACTCCAGAAGAGCACACAGTAACTGTGCTGCTTTAGGTCCTTCCTCCTACAACAGGTAGCTTTATTAAGTACAAGCAACAGGAAATACAACAACAACAACAACAAAACCCTTTATCTAATGCAGCAGAATTCTTTTGTAGAATTATCTGCATGTACACCACAGGGGGATGAGGCTGTGGCACTATGGCACTGAAGATGCAAGTTTTGTCAATGCTGGAGCAATTTAGCTAGGTCATTTAGCAATTTAGCAATGTAGCTGCCATTTAAGTGCAGGACAGGACTCACTTGAATTGCTGTTCCTGTTCACCAAGACAAATTATCTTTTAAAATCGCAATGCAGTTTATCAAACCTTTCCATTTGAGTTCCCTTTAGCAAGCATCCTTTATCACTCCATTAAAAAAAAACAACATGTCTGTAGTATGGGCACAGAAGTAGCATAGCTACAGTGCCATGCCTGTGTTGTTGTGACATTGTAGTGTAAGCACAAGCTGCGTTGATGAAAGGGGGTTCTTCAGCACTGTAGGATGGTGATGGGCAATTCATGGCCTGCAGTCCATACACGGCTCATCAGGCTAATCTGCTGGTGGACCCTGAGACAGTGTGTGTTCAGTTATGCAGGTTAGCTCCACTCCACCCCCACCCCAGCTCCCATTGGCCACGGTTTGCTGTTTGTGGTCCACTGCTTCCTGCTGGTCCCATTGTCTGAGAACAGTGAGCAGTTGTTCAGCTGACAGGAATAAGGCGATTTCGATGTTAGCAGGGTCCTTTCGAAAAGAACCCCCATGTAGCCGAGCTGCGCACTATCCAAATGAGGCACTTTCGAAGTGCTGCAGCCAGTGGCATGCTAATGAGGCGCTGAATATTCATTTCAGTGCCTTAGTAGTACCCTCTGATTTGGCCATTTTCATGGCCATTTCGAAATTTTGGCCAAGTGTGGCCACAGCCACTATCAGTGCACACTAAGTACATAGCCATGATGCCAAATCTGAGCTCACAACATAGGTTAGCTCCAGTAGTTTTATTTTTTAAATTCACCACTGTCAATAGCTGTGTCTACACAGCCGCTCCCTTTCAGAAGAGGCATGCAAATGCGGCTGATCAGAAGTACAAATGAGGCGTAGATCTAAATATTCCACACCTCATTTGCATATTCATGGATGATCTGGCTTCTGGAAGAAAATAAATAGCGAAAAGGGTGCTTTCGAAAGGGGATTTCCTTTCGAAGGAACCTCGGACATTGCAGCTGCTATGGATTTTGGAAATAGCTCTTGTGAAAGCCAGACCACCCAGGAATATGAAAATGAGGCATGATATGTTTAAATCTGTGCCTCATTTGCATTTCTGATCAGCCAGATTTCCATGGCCCTTCCGAAAGGAAGGGGCCATGTAGACATAGCTAATATGGATTTCAAATCAATGTCCTATATTTGTATTTTCTTTTCCTCCTTTAACCTTGCATGACAAAATAAAGCACAGGTATACACATAACTATATAACTTGTATTTATTGTCTAGATATTAGTCATTTATAGGAACTTCAGTTTTTAAAATAAATCTAGATGAATCAAGCAAAATAATGCACACTCTATTTTGAAAGCTTTTGGATTTTAATTATGTTTTAAAACTAAGGCATTTAGGGTATAATTGGTGAGAAGAAAATGGAATTGATTTTTGTAATTACTTAGATATATTGTTGAAATGAGTTGACACGCCCCATTAGGCACATCTTCAGTGACTGCTCAGGTTTGCTGCTTCATTCCATAGTCTGTTCATGACCCCCAAGAAATGTGTTCTGTGATATAGAGCAATTGGGTTGAGCTTCAGGGAATTGTTCATTTTTAGTTTGCAGCAGTGTTGATCAAGATGCAGAATTAAAATAGAAATAAAAGCTAATTTTTTTAAAAAAGCCAAAAAGGACAGTATAATTGAGTGTAATGAGTTTAACCCAGAAAACATTGTTCTTAATTGTTTCACAGTTCACTGTTATATCCAGCATGGTGTCAGAATGATCACACATATAAATAATGCTAGTATATACTGCAGACACCTTTGTTAAGATGTCAGTTATCGGAGGGTTAGCCGTGTTAGTCTGGATCTGTAACAGCAACAAAGGGTCCTGTGGCACCTTATAGACTAACAGAAAAGTTTTGAGCATGAGCTTTCATGAGCACAGACTCACTTCATCAGATGCTAGTCTTGGAAATCAGCAGGGCCAGGTATAAATAAGCCAGAGTAAGGGTGGGGATAACAAGGTTAGCTCAGTCAGCAATGGTGAGGCTTACTACCAGCAGTTGCTCTGGAGGGCTACGTCTACACGTGCAGCCAACATCGAAATAGCTTAATTTGATGTTGCGACATCGAAATAGTCTATTTTGATGAATAACGTCTACACGTCCTCCAGGGCCAGCAACGTCGATGTTCAACTTCGACGTTGCTCAGCCCAACATCGAAATAGGCGCAGCGAGGGAACGTCTACACGTCAAAGTAGCACACATCGAAATAGGGATGCCAGGCACAGCTGCAGACAGGGTCACAGGGCGGACTCAACAGCAAGCCGCTCCCTTAAAGGGCCCCTCCCAGACACAGTTGCACTAAACAACACAAGATACACAGAGCTGACAACTGGTTGCAGACCCTGTGCCTGCAGCATAGATCCCCAGCTGCCGCAGAAGCAGCCAGAAGCCCTGGGCTAAGGGCTGCTGCCCACGGTGACCATAGAGCCCCGCAGGGGCTGGAGAGAGAGCATCTCTCAACCCCCCAGCTGATGGCTGCCATGGAGGACCCAGCAGTTTCGACGTTGCAGGACGCGGATCGTCTACACGGTCCCTACTTCGACGTTGAACGTCAAAGTAGGGCGCTATTCCTATCTCCTCATGAGGTTAGCGACTTCGACGTCTCGCTGCCTAACGTCGAAGTTAACTTCGAAATAGCGCCCAACGCGTGTAGACGCGATGGGCGCTATGTCGAAGTTGGTGCCGCTACTTCGAAGTAGCGTGCACGTGTAGACGCAGCTGAGGTGTGAACACCAAGGGAGGGGAAGCTGCTTCTGTATTTAGCCAGCCATTCGCAGTCTTTGTTTAAGCGAGAGCTGAGGGCATCAAATTTGCAGATGAATTGTAGCTCAGAAATTTCTCTTTGGAGTCTAGTCCTGAAATTTCTTTGCTGCAGGATAGCTACTTTTAAGTCTGCTACTGTGTGGCCTGGGAGATTGAAGTGCTCTCCTACGGGTTTTTGTATATTGCCATTTCTCATATCTGATTTGGGTGCGTTTATTCTTTTAAGTAGAGACTGTCCGGTTTGCCTGATATACATAGCAGAGGGGCATTGCTGGCACATGATGGCATAAATGATATTGGTAGATGTGCAGCTGAATGAACCCACGATGGTGTGGCTGATCTGGTTAGGTCCTGTAATGGTGTTGCTGGTGTAGATATGTGGGCAGAGCTGGCAACGAGGTTTGTTGCATGGATGGGTCCCTGAGTTAGAGTGACTGTGGTGTGGTGTAGAGTTGCTGGTTAGGATTTGCTTCAGGTTGGCAGGTTGTCTGTGGGCAAGGACTGGTCTGCCTCCCAAGGCCTGTGAAAGTGGGGGATCATTGTCCAGGATGGGTTGTAAATCCCTGATGATGCGCTGTAGAGGTTTTAGCTGAGGACTGCAGGTGATGGCTAGTGGTGTTCTGTTGGCTTCTCTCTTGGGCTTGTCCTGTAGTAAGAGGCTTCATGGCACATGTCTGGCTCTGTTGATCTGTTTTTTCACTTCCTCAGGTGGGTATTGCAGTTTGAAGAATGCTTGGTAGAGATCCTGTAGGTGTTTGTCTCTGTTGGAGGGGTTGGAGCAAATGCGGTTATATCTTAGTGCTTGGCTGTAGACAATGGATCGTGTGGTGTGTCTGGGATGGAAGCTGGAGGCATGAAGGTAGGCGTAGCGGTCAGTGGGTTTACGGTACAGGGTGGTATTGATGTGGCCATCGTGTATTAGCACCGTGGTGTCCAGGAAGTGGATCTCCTGTGTGGACTGTTCCAGGCTGAGGTTGATGTTGGGGTGAACGTTGTTGAAGTCCCGGTGGAATTCCTCCAGAGTCTCCTTCCCATGGGTCCAGATGATGAATATATCATCAATGTAGCGTATGTAGAGATGGGGTGTTAGTGGACAAGAGCTAAGGAAGCGCTGTTCCAGGTCAGCCGTGAAAATATTGGCATATTGAGGGGCCAGGCGGGTACCCATAGCTGTGCCACTGATTTGAAGGTATATGTCATCGCCAAATCTGAAATAGTTGTGTGTGAGGATAAAGTTACAGAGCTCAGCCATCAGATGTGCTGTAGCATCATCAGGGATACTGTTCCAGACAGCATTTATTCCATCTTTGTGTGGGATGTTGGTATAGAGAGCCTCTACATCCATGGTGGCTAGGATAGTGTTTTCTGGTAGGTCATCAATGTCTTGCAGTTTTCTCAGGAAGTCAGTGGTGTCTCAGAGATAGCTGGGAGTGCTGGTGGCATAGGGTCTGAGGACAGAGTCCACATAACCAGACAGTCCCTCAGTGAGAGTGCCAATGCCTGAGATGGTGGGGCGTCCAGGATTTCCAGGTTTGTGGATCTTGGGTAGTACGTAGAATAGCCCCGGATGGGGCTCTAGAGGTGTGTTGGTATAAATCTGTTCTTGTGCTTGTGTAGGGAGTGTCCTGAACAGATGGTGTAGTTTCTTAGTGTATTCCTTGGTGGGATCTGAGGAAAGTAGCCTGTAAAATTTGGTATTGGACCCTATGCCACCAGCACTTCATCTTTGTTAAGGTGTTCTCCAAATTCTAACATATGGTCCTGAGCATCCCGCTCTGCCATGGCAAACCTCTCCGTATCAAGCAGTTTTGAGGAGGATAGGAATTGCTTTCCTTTTTTGAAATGATTTTGCTTTTGGCCATTTAAATGTAATAATTTAAAATCACTCCCCACTTTCACCTGCTAAAATCGAAAAGCAGGATTTCAACAATGTCTGCACTAAGGTAATACATTTGTTTATATGTGAGTGATAATCATGATATTAGGCCCCTTGGGTATGCAGGGAGATTGCATCTAATTCTTTGAAATATTTGATAGTTGACGAGTCTTTGTAACAAATCTACTGAGCATAGTAAAATGAGTCATTTTAATTGAAAACTAGTGTATAGGGAGAAAAAGAGTAAAATGTTTTAATATTATACTATCATATTTAGAAAAGTTCGTATTAGGCCGGACTATCATCCAAAGACCACTACCTTCCTAATGAGTATGGAGTCTTGTGAAAAATACAGCACCGGATCTTCTGCTCCAGTTAAGCAGATATGTGCATCCCGCATCGCATATGCTTACTTAGGTGTGTATAGCAAAACAGAGGTGCGTTTAGTCATTTGCTGAATGGACACAGAAACACAGATTCATAATTTAGTAGAAAATGTTCTGTTTCAGAAACGTTCATATAACTCCCATTAAAAGAAAGGGTAAAATTCTATCCCACAATATTGGAGAAAATACATTACCCTCTGTGTTGTTCTCTAGTACCTTCTTTTCCATCAGGTGTACGTGCATACAGAAAACAGTGAGGCATCAATATGGAACTTGAATCAAGCTTTCAAATGGCTATACATCACACTATTGCTTGCAGGCTGAATTTCATTAGCAATATGGAAGATATTAAATATCCTGTCCTTTATATATAATCAACTAGATTGTTCCCCATTTTGCAGTGTTACTTAGAGTGGATTCTATTCTGTAAGCTTTTCTCAAGATGTCCTTAAAGTAGTCATTAGCTCTAGTGTTCTAAATGGTATCTTTTATCTCACACTCAGAGACAAAACATGGTTTCAATTGCTCATTTATAGCTAAGAGATTGTCTTCTATTCACCCAGGCAGTGTGTGTTTATTAGTGGTTCAATGTCCACAGGTTTAAACATAATGAAAAAGGCAAAAGGAACGAAGCTGTTGTATCTGCTAAGACAGACTGGTTTATAGCTTTCCCTTTGCTTAGTACTCAAATGTCAAGGTTTTAACATTTACAGATGTAGAAATATCTTTAAAACCTTATGCCTAACATTTCTGAGGTAGTAAAAGTGCAGTTAAAGTTACTCATGCTTAAGTGAATCCTGCACGGTTTTTTAGGAAGAAAACAAAGTGAATTTATTTTGTTGTTTAAAACATAATTTTCATCTTGAATATATTTACATTTTAAAAAGCTACTTCTAAGATTTTATAAGAGCTGGAGCTGATGAGACAGAGCAATATACAAAGACTGTTGCAGATGGCTTATGCTGCGTAGGAAGGAGTTACTGTTTCAACAGAGGTAAAAGAAAGAGGAAATGAGTGTGAGGATGTGTCTACGCTATGAGATAAATTCAAATTTATTAACATCAATTTTGTAATTCTGGAATTTATAAATTCGATTTTGACTATCCTCACCTCCCCATGTGTTCTTCTCAAATTCGACCTATTGCTGCCACGCTCAACTGGCAAACATCAACTGTTGCAGTAGTGCATTGTGGGAACCTATCCCACAGTTCCCTCATCCCCGTAGCAGTCTGGGTGTGCTCACTAGTCTTTGAGATCATCTTCCCACATTGCATTTTCCTCATTCCCCTCCCGAGTTGCTGAGGGGAGGGTCTTTGGCTTTCCGGTGCACTATAAAGCTTCTGTGCACAGGCTGTCTTTCTCAGTCGGCCAAATACTGAGTGTCTACTGTCCTGTGATTGCATCCAATCCTGAAAATAATACAGGGATCCAGGCTGCATTCTCAAAGTTAGAAGAAAGGGGATAGAAAAGTCTATGAAAAAAGAGTTTTGACTTTCCTCTTCACTACACAATTGCAGTGAAATATCATACACTGAGTTTATCACAGAAACAGGAATCTCAACTTGCTCTGTCCCCTGTGCTTGTTGTGGCATGAAAGCATGAAGACAGGAAATGTTAGGAAAAAGATTTTATAACAGAAATACCAAATTAACAGGTGTCTACAATGGACACTAAGCACACAAAAACATTTTTGGTGGTGGGCGTGCTGTGATCTGCAGCTGCAGAGCTGGTTGAAATGTTTAAGGAGCTGAAGTAGTCCCCTGACTATCTTAGCCATTGGGGAGACTTCCTCCCTGGCAGCAGCAAGCCCCTGACTATCTTAGGTGCTAGGAGAGATTACCCTGCAAGTGGCAGAAAGCCCCATTGGTCCCATGCTAGGGGTGTGGGGCTGGGGTTCAGCATGGGAACAGTTGAAGTATTCCCCTGACTATCTTAGCCACTGGGGGACAGTCCCCCCGGCAGCTGCAAGCCTCCAAAATTCATTTCCGCCCTTGGAGCCCCAAAGGTGCGCAAGCTGGGACATGGTGCTGCCTGGCATCATGGTCAGCACCAAACGGCAGGCACATGCCCTTTCATTAGGTTGGGGGTACCCACGTAATGTGGCTGAGCACAGGAAAAACCCTGACTGCGTGGCGCCTGTGGGAGTGTGGGTGGGGGGCGGGAGTGGGTTGCACACAAAGAGAAGAAGTTTCTTGGCCTCCTCTGCAAGGACAACCCCCCACAACAGCCTTGTTGCCATGTGCTGTGGCAGGGCAGTGGCTGGCAACAGGCAGCGCAGCAAAAAATGCCGAGTGTAGAGACAGAACTATGAACTCCATGATGGAGCTGTTGTAATGGGTAGATGTGCTCACAGTAGTAATAGCAGAGAAAGACAGACATTTCTCAGGCTGTCATACATATATGACCCCACAGCCACAGGCTTCCTAGTCACAATTTGAAATTCATGGTCTTCATGTTACCTAATTCTGGCACAGCTGGAGAGCAGTCGCCACAGCGGAGCGGTGAGGGGAATTGTGGGGTACATGTGGGACACCTCTGGAAGCTAATAAATTCTATTTTAAGACATGGCACATCTACACTGTTCTTTAATCAAACTTTTGAATTTGAGCTTGGCGCTATACCCGTCAGGTAATGATGATATTGTAATCTATGTATTGATATTAGCGCTCCCCAAATTAAGTTAATAGTATTTAAAGTGAAGGCAGTCTTAAATTCAAAGGCATGCATTAAATTCAAATTTATCTCGTAGTGTAGACGTAGCCTGAGATGAATGACGGAAACCAGGAGGAACAGTAATCTGTGGAGTTAATCTGCTCCACAGCTCCACTCTACTCAAGGGCAATTTTAAACTGGTTTATGAAATAAGTGGCTGTTGGGGCTTAAACATGGGGATGCCATAGTTAAACCCTGATTCGTGAGGTGATGACCAATAATAGTTCAGACAGATGCTACTTGAAAAGGACATAAACACATAACTGTAGTAGACAAGAAAGGGAAGTATGACTCAGAATAGAGTTAAAGCAGCAACTAACATAAATAGCATTTCAGTGTTGGTAATAGGCAAACATAGGCTGTGGGTATAGCCGGTCTGGGGTGGCTAACCCTCAAATGGTGTGTTAGTTGCTCAATGCCTGGGCTATGATGACGTGGCCTGCACTCTGTCTCTTCCCTAAGGTCCCTGCTGCCTAGTGAAGCTCTCTTCTACTCCATTCCAATCCCATCTCTGGAAGTCCATGCCACTCACTGCCTGCCTCCTCAACATGGGCAAATGGTACGCAAAGGAGGAAGGTTTACAGAGAGGGCCACTCAGAGGAATAGGGAGGGGACATGCAGAGACACCCATTTATCAATTAAAATTTTGGGGAGGTTTTGGGGAGAGGGTGCTGTACCTTCCGAGTGCTCTGATGATTTACCTATGCTCTCAATCCCCACCCTGCAATACGATCCCCACCTGCTGCATCCCTCCTTAGTCCCCACTCTCCTTGGAATTTGCTAGGAGCTCAACTCCAGGTAGCAACATTGAGTTTGGGGCTCAGGCCAGCCAGGGACTCATAAGGGTGCTCAGGCTGGTGCTTGGGATTTGGGCAGCTTTGAGGGGTGGAGGGTTTGAGGCTCTGGCAGGCAAGGAGAGGTGGAAAGGGGTAAAGCAGGGGCAGAAATTGGGCTGGGCCAGGGCTAGACCCCCAAATGGGGAGGTTTCATCAGCTGTCCTTGCAGTCAGGTTTATAAATATAAGACATGTGGGATGAAAAGATGAGTTTGCAGTCAAGGATGATCCCATTTTATGGTTAGTAGAGACAGGAAAGTCACTGGCATGAATGGGAAATAGAAGAGTTCAGCTTGTATTGGTCACAGTCTTACATACCATATTTGATGGATCAACAGTTTAGTGTAGTATGGAGCTTCCCATTTGTGTTTGAGGATGGTTTTCTTATCTAGAGGAAGCATTCTAGTGTCAAGCCAGCCAACATAAAATAACAGATTTACATACAGTTAACTACATCTCAGACTCTAATTCAGACAAAATATAGAAAAATTTTGCTTCGCTGAATTCAGAAGTGTCTTATTGACTAAATCTAAGTGTCTGTCTAAACTAACAAGTTTGTACCAACCACCTGTTACTTTAAATTGTTGCTTGCACAGTGATAATCTTTTAAATTTTTAAGAATATCGTATAATCCAGTGAAAAGTATACTAGAATTAAAAAGAAAAACAAAACAAAAGAAAGCAAGGCAGACATGCTCTTTAATTGAGAACAAATAGCAGCTGCTACCTTACATTGTTGAATTAATTGATTAATGGCTAATTACTGTGCTGCTTGCTTAGTTTTTGTTTAGACTCAAATCTCCTTAAGAGTGTTTATACAATTTTCAGCGTGTTTTTTTTTTTCAACATCAAAGATGAGCTAAAAAATATGAGGCCTTACCAACACCCAAGTGAAGAGCTTTTTCTTCAAGTGTGTTATGAGTTCACATATCTTCTTAAGCAGGTAAAGGAATCCTGATCTATGCTCTGATACAGCTGTCAATAATATCACCAACAATGGCATGGAAACAAAAATGTTGATTTCCGGTTTAGGGAGGTAAATAAAGGAGAAAATAATCCTCAATTATTTAAAAAAATCAGTGTGTGTGTGTGTGTTAGCTCTGGTGTCAACTTCTGTCCTCAGGATGGTTGTGCAAGCATACAGCCTCAGTTTCCCTCTTCTGTTTTCACCTCTTCCCAGGCCCAAATGCCTCCAAATGCACTAAATGAGCCCTGTCTGGTGCACCCTTCTCTGTGAGCCTCTCACCACAGGTACTCCTGCTCTCATTCCCCCTGTCTTTTGAAGCTGGGGTGGAGAACCTTTTTCAGATCGGGTGTGTAGGAGCAGGTTGAGAATTTGGGGTACAGGAGTTGGCTGGTGATAGGTGATCTGGGCTGGAGTGGGGTGCAAGAGTGGGCCATGGATTCTGGGATCTAGGTGTGAGGGTTTGCAGGAGCAGGCTGGAGGTATGGATCTAGGTGAGAGGAAGAGTACATGAGCATTTGGGGCATGGGATCTGCAAGGGAGGAGCCAGGGCAGGGATGGGAGTGGGGTGCTGCATGGGAGGGGGTGTACGAGCTGTCTGAGATATGGGGTCTGGGTGATGGGGTACACTTGCCTTGGCAGCACCCCTGGATGCACAGGGCTTTGAGCCCCTGGCTCCTAGGTGCCAACCCCAGGCCTCTCTAATTGGCCAGAATTCTGGCCACTCATTGCAGTGATAGGTAAACTCCAGGCAAGTAACCCAGGCTGCTGCTGCTGCTCCTTCTGGCTGGGAGAACAGCATTTTCCTGGCCCCTGCCTTGGCAGAGCCTGTGGTCTGGATCTGTACTGCAGCTTGCCTCATCCAGCCCATGGAGCTTGGGCATCTGCAACATCCACCCTGCTGTGAGCCAGATAACATGGAAGGTGAGCCCTCAGCATCTCAGTCTGGATCCAGACAAGGTGAGGTATGAAACTGCAGTGTGGATTGGGGCTCCCTCACCCCTATTTTAGAGTCTCCAGTAACTCCATTCAAGCTTTGTAGTATAAATAAACTTTGGTTGGGGTCACTTATCGCAAAACTCCTGTTCCTGTAATCCAGAATTCCCTGGTATGGTCTGAATAATACTTTCAGTCTTTCAGTTCCCAAGAACGCATCAACAAAACCCAGTACAGCCCTGTTTATTGTTTTATAGAGTTGTTTAATTTTTGCAAAGTAAAGAGTGATTCCTTTTTGGGTCAGGCCACTTATAGTTACAACTCTGACATTTCTGATTTCATTAGCTGAAATAATTAATTTTACTATTTGGAAAATCATCTAACCATTGAACTGACTAATATGGACTGAATTTGGTAGGGCCCTATTGATAGCATATACCCTCTGAAATGACTGCATGTCAAATATTCTGATTCACTTGCGTAACTCCCCTTAAATAGGGAGGTAATGGAAAGTCTGCAGCAATGATGTAAGTGCACTTTAGTTCTTCAGTGTGGTCTTTCTAACTCTGCCGTTAATATTTGTTTTGTTTCTCTCCTTCATACTACAGCAGTAATGATGAAGAAGCAACCCTAGAAACTCATTTCCTGTGTAACAACTTCAGGCTGGGAATGTTTGGTATGCTTTTGTGGTTGTGGGCATGGTTTTCCAGGCCTATACACATTAGCATCCCAAGAATGAATCACAAACCTGAGTTTTCTTAAACTTTTAGGGGTAGCTTTGACCCCCAGATCTTTACCCCATGCTTATCCATAGCTTCATATTCTGCAGTAAGAATACCAGTGTCACGTTTGCACTCTTGTGTAAGCTCAGTCTGCCCACAGCTACTGGTGTGTTTCACTTTTCAATTTTTTGTGATATGTACACATATTTCTTAAGCTCCTCTTTTACAATTATGAATTGCAATGTCACAACACCTGGATTGTGATACCAACTTATTTACCCAGCAAAAGGAGCAAACTGACAGTGAAAAATGTAAATCTGTGTATGCACATTCATAGATATTGATGTTGTCAGTGATCATGTTGAGAAATAAAATAAAATAAAATAGCACAATGAAAATTTATATTTGGTTTATGCAGTAAACCAATCATATTCCTGGTGTGGACATTTCTAGTTATGATGATAACCATAATAGGATTTCAAAGCCTGGAGGAAGAAACTAATTATTTGTTAACGTACAGTTTCTGAATTAATCAGTATTTCTGAAATTAATTCTGTTCTTGTGTCAAGTATTAGACGTGTTTCATTTTTTAAAAGTATAGAACTTGTAAGTGATTTAAAAATACTTCAGAATCCCCTATGTGGAAGACACATTTCCTGCATCTAGTGTTGCAACATTTGTTGAATAAATTAGTTTTTTGAAGGCTGAGTGAATTGCATATAGATTTTTTTAAAAAATTATGTCAGATAAGAAGTACAGTATGTAATTTGGATGTGAAATGAGATTCACATATTTTTTCTCCTATGTGCAGTTAGGTTTTTTTTTCATATGCATGGTCAAATCCATAAACTACCATGTATAGATGATCAGATGGACCCTTAAGAATATTAACATATTAACAAAAAACCACATATTTACATAGATTAAAAGCAAATGAATGATAGACATTATTTAATGGTGTCCTGTTGCCAATAAACCCTGTGAATAAAATGTAACTTATATAATTATAACAAATAGCAACATTATTAAATACAAATTTCATAATCGTCTCCTTCTTAGCAGTCATGAGTAGGATGTGTTCATGTCACCCTCGTATTTGTGAGTCCATTGATGGCTGATCAGCCCAACTCTGGAGCTGCAGATCTTATCCCATAAGGGGTAGTACTAGTATATGTTGGAGGGGCATGGGACAATTTTTGATGCTCTTTTCTTCCTCTCTGCCTCTCCTCATGTGCACTGTGGTAGGACTTCTCAAATTGCATCATCCCCTCATGGATTACCATTCTGCACTGTTGGTGGTCGTGGGCAAGCTTCTCCCAAGTGTCGACACCAATGCTGCACTTTTTCATGTGTGCCTTCAGCATGTCCTTCTAGTGCTTCTGCTGGCCCCCAACACTCCTCTGTCCTTCCTCCAACTTGAAACACAGAATTTTTTTTGGGAAGTGCTGGTCAGACATCCAAACCACATGACCAGTCCAACGAAGTTGTTGATGAATGATAATGGCTTCAATGCTGGTCATGTTCGACTCTTCCAGTGTTCATGCACCTATTCTCCCAAGAGATATTTAGGATTCTCCTGAGGAAGTGATGATGATATTGTTTAAGTGCCTTCAGGTGATGCTTGTATGTTGTCCAAGTTTCACGTGTAGCATTGGAACAACCACTGCACAGTATACAAGTATACACGGTATACAAATGTTTTGGGATAGATGTCCTGGTTCTCGAAGACCATTTGTCTCAGGGGGGCGAAAGCAGAGCTTGCATGGCTCAGACGATACTGGATTTCTGCATCAATGTTGACTTAACAGAAAGATGACTTCCAAGGCATGGGAAGTGCTCCACATTTTCCAGCATTTCTCCATTGACTTTAATAGAAGCTACATGAGATTGTCCTGTGAGGGTTGGTGGAGCACCTTGGTCTTTTTGATGTTCTGCATGAGGCTGAGATTCTGGTATGCTTCAGCAAACGCTCTTAAGATGGTCCGAAGTGCTGCAGGAGAAACAGCAGTAACCATGTTGTCATTTATGTACTGGAGTTCCATGATTGAGGTTGTGGAGGTTTTCCTTTTAGCCTTCAGTCTCTTGATACTGAAGAGCTTCCCATTCATTCTACAGACAATCTTCACACCATTTGGAAGCTTGCTATCACTGAGGAGAATGGTCATGGCAATAAAGATGCAAAACAGTGATGGGGCAGTGACACAGGCTTGTGTGACTCCAATTTTGACCTCAAAGGGGTCACTTTGGGATCCGTTATTTCTCAGTACTGTGCCAGTCACATTGTCAGGAAGCAGCCTCAATATGCAAATGAATTTTGAGGGCAGCCATTCTTTGAGAGGATGGTTCACAGGGTGCTATGATTGACTGAGAAGAATGTTTTGGTAAGGTCAATGAAACTCTTACATAAGGCTTGATTTTGTTCATAGCATTTTCCTTGTAATTGCCGACTGGTTAAGATCGTGTCCACTTTCCTCAGGATGGTCAGAAGCTGCACTGGGATTCTGGGAGAATTTCTTCTGAGAGTGGCAGGAGTTGGTTTGCAAGATTTTCCCTGCCATTGCCAGGAGGAACATGCCATGACAGTTTTTGCAGTTTGACCGATGATAAGTGTGTGGTAATAGAGTGATAGCATGTGATTTGGCAGTGTGTTGGATGGTATGTTTGGCATAGTTGTATGTTTGTACTCTTAAGCCAACCCACTGAAGATCCTCAGCATTCGGGAATTTTTGAGTAAAGAAAAGGACTGTAGTAGCTCCTTTATGGTTCACATCTCAACAGTTGGCATAGGATATATGATTAGGGTATATTTATACCTTGTTGATCTGTGGCTGCTGGAATTTCTCCTAGGAAGTGACAGTTGGATGTTCAGACCCACACCAACAAAATTATTGTTAATAGATGGAACAATTAATACTTAATCTCAGTGGTCTTTGAGATCTCACCAGAAGATTCACTTGGATTAGATTCACAATCTAATCAGCTGTTCCTCTCCCACCCGCATTCCCCCAAGTAATAAATTGACCTGGCTCAAACAGTAATTGCTATTTACTTTTATAAATAACTTGTCATCTAATTATATCGCTGGAGACATAGATGTCTGCCCAGCAGGTGATGTATAATTTGGACCTTATTCCACAAAGCATTTGAACACATGCATAATTGAAATTATATCAACAGTACCATTGATTTCAATGAGGGTCATTCACATGCTCAAGTGTCTCCCCTCCACCCCGCTTCTGGAATAAGGACAGAATATTCTGCAACTTGCAAGATTGCTCCCTAATTATTTGCTTCCACTTGGATATTTTCTGATATCACCCAAAAGGTAAAAACTACCTAAAATATGATATGGCAAAACATTTTAGCAAGTTTATAAATCCTCTTCAATCAGGAAAATTATTTGGTAATATGCACTTTTCGTAGAATCAGTCCTGCTTGAATTTGCTTGAGGTACTGTTATATTTTTATACCTTGCACCGGAATTGACGCTGAATTATCCCAAGCAACAGATTTTTTTAGATGAAATAAAATAAATTCTTGAGGTCAGAAAGAGCGGTTCCTTCCCAAAACTCAAAGCCTCCCTTTAGGATATCTTTCCAAAAAGTGTCATAGTAGAATGTAAATATTTATTCCTTGGTGTGGATATCCTGCCAGCTACTCATGACTCAGTTCAGCTAGATAAAGAACGAGACCACCATGGTCAGAGAATTGGGGGTCAATCTGTCAGTGCCTCAGTTTCCAATCTTTAAACTGCGACAGGCCTTCCTTTTTTCAAAAATGTGTGGACATATATCTCTTTATTTTTTCTGAGCATTACAAATACATTATGATAGATGCAGAAAACATGCAATAGACAAAAGATATACAATGGAAACATCCAGAAAAATGGAAGAAATAAGAAGGATCTTATTTTGACTGGGAAAATTATAACAAAATGGCTCCACAAGTGACAGTATGTAAGGGTCTCCTTCCACCAGCAGAAATTATCCAGTTGTATTTGCATAATACATTTGTTTATTCTCTATTCCTGTCTCACCCTTCAAAAATGTAAGTGTTTATTTTGAAAACGTATCAGTGGTTTCCTAATTCCAAGCAAACATTAATGTGCTCACACCCTTTGCTGATGATATTATCATTTTTGGTGGAAGATATGGGGTGGTGAACCCGAGAGCTGTTTTCCTAACTAAAGTATTAATATCCTATCTCCCATTTGGAACCTTATAAGACTGAAGAATAGTGTGTACAGGTTCACCCTCCCTGATCTGGCACCCTTTGGACCTGAGTGGTTCTGGACCAGGTATTTTGATGCACCAGGGGAGTTCAATCCCCTGCTGGCCTCTGGCCCCCCTCTCAGGTTCCTCTCCTGGTCACTTTCCGGCCACAAACCCTGGCCTTCCCAGCCCTGGCCCCTGCTCCCTAGCCCTGGCTATGGACCACGAGTTCCCTGGCCACTGCCGCCCCAGTGCTGGCCATGGTTATCTGATCCTACCTGCAGTCTAAGGCTCTCCAGCCCTGGCTACAGGCTGCTCCCCAGCTGTGGCTCCCTCTCCTGCCACAGGCTGCAGCTTCCAAGCCCTGGCTGTGGCTCTCTGGCCCCAAATACAGGCCGTGGCTTTCTGGCCCCAACTGTAGGCCATGGCCTCTTTGGCCCTGGCCACAGGTCATTGGCCTCGACTGGACGCTGCTGTCTCTGCTCCTGACTGGCTCAGCTGTGGCTGCCAGGCTGAGCTGGGGCTTCCAGCCCCCAACCCTCAGGGCTCTGAGACCCTCAGGTCCAGCAACATCTGTGGTCATGCTGGACCACAGTGTTGCTGGAGCAGAGAATCACAGATTTTAGTAGTTCACCATGTATTTGCAAGGTTATTTAATTGATAGATGGGCATAATTGCCTATAAGCCCTGTGAATAGGGATGTCCATGGGGGCACAGGTCCTGGGACAGCAACCCCTCCCAGTGCCTAAGGCCTCGATCCCAGTGTGACCCCAACACAAACCACACCCCAGCTTTGCTCCAACCCACCCCATCTCCCTCTCCATTACATCTCCATTCCATTCCCCTTTCTCAAGCATCACCCCTGCTCTGCCCCATTGCTTGAAGCTATGTCCCCCAAGTGATGTGATCCAGGAGATTATTGGGGGCTTGTTGCCCTCTCCAGAGTGGCAGGAGCTGGAGCAATTTCACAGTCTGCTCCCCACCCCGCAGCCCTCTCCCAGCCTCCTGGGCTCCACTTCACAGTGGCAGAAGGAAGTGGAGCAGCTTGGGCCTGGGGCCAAGGTGCTCTGCTTCCCACTGCTGCACTGATGCTGAGTGCAGTGACACTGGGAGATGTGTGGAAGAGCAGAACAGACTGCCAAGTGACTCCAGCTTCTGCCACCACAGTTCCTGTGGATGATCCCTCTGCTAGCCCCAACCCCCACCCCCAGATAATCTCCTGGGCTGCTCTGGGAGCCACAGTTTTCATCCATAGGACTGTTGAAGTGACCCTGTGCAGCCCTCCTAAGCATGGAGTGTGTGGTGTCTGCCCTGAATCATCTAATAGACTGGATGGCTCATACCATGAATAAAATATTATTCGTCTCATTACAATAAAGATCTAAACAGTAAATATACCTTTCATAAGGCCAAGAGTATAACAGCGTGTCTCATTAATTCCCCATTGAGACACAAACTTTTTTTTTTTAAGATCTTATGCTGATTTGGTATGAGACTGTGTGTTGGTGGAGCGGTGGGGAGGGAGTTTTGGCAATAACCAACTTTCTCCAGGAATTACAATTACTAGCTATTCTTCAGAGCTAAATATTAAGTCACTCTACCCCTGTCAGAGTGCATTTCAGATACAACAGTTATATTCTCATTAGCTAGACAAATGGGCATTTTGAATTGCAGCTCTAGTGCCTAAGAGAACCCATATTTCAACCCATGATAAGCTAGGGAAACTATAACTTTATGGTTGCAATTTACCTGTCTACTTAAATTTCTTACTGCTTTATATGCCAAAAGTTTGACAGGCAAAGGAACATAAAATTTCCACCACGGAACTAACCGTGTTTGACATGAGATTGTGTATCATAGCTTTACTATAATATTGCATTTTCAGTAGGGTTAGAAAGCACCTTCAGAATTTCAATAAGCAAGGATAAAACAAGGAAAACAAAAGCCAACATCTCACTAATGGATGTTTGGAAGTAGCTCTTTTCAAAAGAAGTTATTCCACAGTCTATTGCAACATCCTCTTTTCTCTGAGGCATCTGGAATTAGCCACTGTTGGAGACAGGATACCATTCCGATTAAATATGGCAATCCCTGAACTCCAATTCTAGAGTTTTACATTGACATACCAGTTCGGGGTGGGCGGGCAGGGGTGTGTGTGTGTGTGTTGTTTGTTTTTTAAGATAGCAGTCTTTGATCAAGATAGAAACAATGGTATTAGAGTAATTCGGATGAAGGCAAGCAGTGCAGAAGTATGTCTGCAATTTCAAAAGCGAGCGAGCTGGAAGAGCTGTTCTTCCTAACAATCTTCTGTGCAAATAAATTCATCTATAGAGTCATATTACAACAAAAACTGGGAATCCTTGGGTTGCGAACAACAATTGCTGATCTGTACTTTGGCAGATTCAGGTAGAGACAAGATGTCATCCACTGTAGAGATCTGCAAAGCCTCTCGTGTATACTAAGAGTTCTTTTTAACTATCCTAACTCCCCTTCACCACCCTTTTTCTCCCAAGCCTCTTAGGTGAGAGAGAGCATATTCCAGGAGTCCCTTTTAAAAGAAATCACAATGGAGAAGAGGTCTTTGCTAAAGTTTATGTAAAGTAAATATGTAAACCAGCATTGATGTTGCATCTATAATGACTTTGTAAAACAACAAAATAGTTTTGAAGTCCACGTCTATCTTTATCTTAAATAGGTGTAGAACTTTTTCCATTCCACTTGTCTTACTCTGAAGAACTTTTTTCAACACTGAATCTAATACCCTGTTGGTTTCAATGATATATTGTGTCCTGTTGAATGAGTCTTTAAAGCATTCTCTCTCATTCACTCTCTCTCTCTCTCTCTCTCTTTTTTTTTTCCCTCCTCTCCCTTCCAACTCCCACTGCAGGTTCCCCCTCATGCATTTTAGGTCAATCTCTATATTAAAATGGCTGCTGTTGACATGCTAAGAAAAAACACTGAGAAATCATGAGTGCTTGTTGAGTCAGATTAAAGACTGTTGCATTAGAGCTGTAGTTAGCCTTAGGTCAGCTCCTCCAGTTGAGATTTACAGGACAAATCATTAGAGTTCACTACTTTCTTTCATTAGTCTTACTGTGCTGAAATGGAGTCAAGGATGGAATCTAAATTTGGAGGTGTGAGATACAATAGCTGTTTTCTTTCGGAATGCTCAAAATCTAGCTAACCCTTGTGTTTTTGTCCTGTCTTCACAGAATCCCTGAGCTACATTTACACACCACTGCACAGGAAGTTTAGGCCGTAAAACTAGCTAGTTTAATAATGCCTTAAATTCTAGCTCACCTCACAAACTTCAATGGCAATGGGGTCATACCACAGATATATCAAAGCTCAATATCCATGACCTTGGACCATGCCTGATAAGGGGGCTTTGATATATCTGTAGTTTAATAATGGTTTTCTCTATGCAGCTCGTATGCCCTGGTTTTGGAACGGAATTTAGCATTGTTTCAGAGAACATAATTTTATATTCTGTGTGTAGACAAATAGAAATTATCAGTTATCCAAGTCACAGTTAAAGACAGGTAGGATAGGCAAACAGACCATCTGAAAAATTGAAACCTACCAGGTTTAAAGTAAAATCACAAGTAAAATAAATCTGTAGACTTTTATACCACATTAGCCGTGTCTACACGTGCATGCTACTTCGAAGTAGCGGCACTAACTTCGAAATAACGCCCGTCACGGCTACACGCGTCGGGCGCTATTTCGAAGTTAACTTCGACGTTAGGCGGCGAGACGTCGAAGTCGCTAACCCCATGAGGGGATAGGAATAGCGCCCTACTTTGACATTCAACGTCGAAGTAGGGACCGTGTAGTCGTTGCGCGTCCCGCAACGTCGAAATTGCCGGGTCCTCCATGGCGGCCATCAGCTGATGGGTTGAGAGACGCTCTCTCCAGCCCCTCAGCTCAATGGTGGCCGCATGGAGCGGCCCCTTAAAGGTCCCCTCCCCCTCCCTTCCTGTGCAGGAAGCTGAGGGAACGTGCAGGCGGCAGCCCAGACACGCGGCCAGCCTGCACGTTCCTCAGCCACCCACCCAGCTGCGATGGCTGCCTGGAAGCCCTCCCAGCGCCCCCAGGGGACCCCCCCAAGGGGAGCCAGGGCAGCCAGCCCAGCCAGAAGGGCAGCCAGGCTGGCAAGCGGCAGCGGGGCCCCTCCTGGATGGAGGCCAAGCTGCGGGACCTGCTGGGGCTCTGGAGCGAGGAGGAGGTGCTCCAGGTAATGGGGAGCAAGAGGCGGAACGCGGATGCATTCGCTCGGCTGGCCGACGGCCTGGCTGCCCGGGGTCACCCTGCCCGCACTCCTGATCATGTCAGGAGTAAGGTGAAGGAGCTGCGGCAGGGTTACTCCCGGGCCCGGGATGCGGCCAGCCGATCTGGGGCCGCCCCCGTCACTTGCCCCTTTTACAGGGAGCTCAGGGACATCCTGGGCCCCTGGCACACCTCCTCCCCTCCGGCCACCCTTGATACCTCGGCCGACGAGCCCCAGCAGGCCCTGCAGCTGGAGTCCGCCCCAGAGGTAAGCCCCGCACCCGGGGGTCCCCCCCACCCGGAGCCCACCCCCAGGACATCGCGGCAGGAGGAGGAGGAGGAGGAGGAGGAGGGGGGCTCCTCCTCTGCAGAATCTGGGCTGCAGATCCTCCTCCTGCCATCCCGGAGCAGCAGCCGGGCCTCCGCCCCCCGGAGATCTCCAGACCATGGGAGCGGACCGACAGGTAGGTACCCCGCTCTGGTGTACACCCCTGGGCTTGAGGGGCGGGGGGTAATAGATATGTGTCCAGGGCCCCCCACATGCTCACATGGCCATGGCCCCAAGGGCAGCAGGGCCATGGCCCTCACAGCAGTGCATCAGCCCCTCCCCGCCCCACCCCGCACGACAGTGCCATGCCCCATCCCCGGGGCAGGGGGGAGCGGAACCTCGAGGGGCCCCCGGGAGGAGGGGGTGGGACACCCCGCAGCAGCAGCAGCAGCAACAGCAGCAGCAGCAGCAGCAGCATGTGATGGAGTGGGGGGAGTGCAAAAGGGAGACTCAGGCTACATATGAGCAACAAGAGCCGAATAGCTCCCAGGGGCAAAGGATGATCCTGGGGCTACAGCTGGCAGGTGACACCTCTGCCCTGAACAAAGAGGAGGGAGGAGCCGAGCTGGCTTGGAATTGGTGGGGGGAGGGCGGGGGCCACAGGTAGAGGCTAGGGGAAGGGAGAGCTGGAAGGCAGCCAGCCTGAGGAGGGGGAAAGCTGCATCCCAGAGGGGCCCCCCTTGGGGTCTTCTCCCCACGACGGGTTGGAAGGACTGTCTCTTCCGACAGCTGGTGCTGTCACTCCTGAGAGAAAATGGGCATCTGTGGCCTAAGAAACCTCTCCTGCTGTCAGACCCTGCGGGGTGAAGTGAGAGTCGCTCCCACCAGGGGACAGGGTGCAGGGCAGGGGGACCCCTGAACCCCATCCATCACAGCAGCATCTCCCGGGGACGGGGATGGGGAACCTGCAGCACAGGGCTGGGGGGACAAAGGCCATGGCTCGGGGCCCACACTAACGCCCGTCTCCATTCTTCTTCCCCCCCTCCTCTCCTGTGTCCCGCACCTGCACCATCAGAAGGACTGGAAGAGAGCACCGGCGAGGCCTCAGTGGTCCCGGAGAGCCCTCCGGGACCATCGCTCCAGGCCAGCCCCTCGGCCAAGGACTGACCGGCCCCACGGCAGGCTAGACGGCGGACCCCACACCACCACCAGCCGACGGCGACGGACCCCCAGCTGCTGGCCATCCACCGACGGCAGCTGGAGGTCGCGGAGCAGCACCTGCAGCTGCAGGAGCGGGCGCTGGCCTGGCGCCAAGAGGCATGGGGGGCCTTCATGGAGACTTTCAACCGCCTGGTGGACTACCTGGCCCCCCATGCCATGCTGGCCGCCGCAGCGCCCGCCATGCCTGCTCCACCAGCCGCACCACCAGCTGCTCCGCCCGTCGCCGTCCCGTCCGCCATCGCCCCGCCACCCACCGCCAAGGGCCGGAGCGCCGAGGGACCCCTGGAGCCAGCTGAGACTCGCCGGGCATATCTTCCGGTCCGGCCTGCCCCCAGCCAGCCCAGGACAGGGCTGCGGCCGCGGTGGGGCTCCTGGCCACCCACGCCCAGTGCCGGACTGTAGGGGCGAGGGGCCCGGGACATGGCCCCCCCCCCGTATATAATTTTAACTTATTTGTTTGTGGCCCCCGTTTGCCCCATCCCCCCCATGTAAATAGTTCTCCCCTTTATCCTCCCTGGTTTTCTTTTTATTAATGAGGACACTTGTTTGTGACGATTGTTTTATTTGTACATGTAACTTTGTTTCCCCATGTTGTATATAGTTTGTTCTTGTTTTATATATTTATAGTTAAAAAAAAAAGTTCTCAAAGAAAAAGAAGTTTAAGTTCAGCCACAAGTGCGTGCTGTCATTTGTCCAGGAAAAGTGGGAGGGGGGTGCGGTTGGGTGCTCCATGTTGTGGGCGTTGGGGCAGGAGTGTGGTGGAGGAAGGGGCGGGCAGTGGGGGGCCTGGGCAGAGTTCACCCTGCGGCCTCTTCATTGAAGTGGGCCTGCAGGGCCTCCCGGACCCGGGTCCCTTCGGGGTCCACCTGCCGACTGGGGGCAGCAGGTGGCTGGACGTTGGCCCTGCCGGCCTCCACAGCCCAGCCCTGGTAAAAGGTCTCCCCCTTGCTCTCCACCAAATTGTGCAGGGCGCAGCAGGCACCCACAATCAGGGGGATGTTGTTGGGGCCCGCATCCAGGCGGGTCAGGAGAGATCTGCAGCGTCCCTTCAGGCGGCCAAATGAGCGCTCCACCACCTGGCGCGCGTGGTTCAGGCGCTCGTTGAAGCGCTCCTGGCTAGCGGAGAGATGGCCCGTGTACGGGTGCATGAGCCACGGCCGGAGGGGGTATGCCGCATCTGCGATGACGCAGAAGGGCATGGTGGTGTCTCCCAGAGGGATCTCCCGCTGGGGGATGTAGGTCCCCGCCTCCAGCCGGCGGCACAGGCCCAAGTTCCGGAAAACCCGGGTGTCGTGGGTGCTGCCAGGCCAGCCCACATAAATGTCCTGGAAACGTCCCCGGCTGTCCACCAAGGCCTGGAGGACGACAGAATGGTAGCCCTTGCGATTGAGGTATCGTCCTCCACTGTGATGCGGGGCGCGGATGGGGATGTTAGTCCCATCCAGAGCCCCGAAGCAGTTGGGGAAGCCCAGGGTGGCAAAGGCCGCGATGGTGGCATCTGGGTCCCCCAGCCTCACGAGCCTGTGCAGGAGCATGGCGTTGATGGCACGCACAACCTGCAGAGAAAGCACATGGGACAGCACCAATGAGGGGTGAGCAGGGTGTGCGTGGCCCTGCCCTGCCCTGCCCTCCTCTGCCCGGGCCCCCATCCCCTGCCCGGCCCTCCTCTGCCCTCCCCCGCCCTCCCCTCCCCTCCCTTCCCCTGCCCTGGCCTCCCCTCCCCTCATCTGCCCGGGCCCCCCTTCCCTGCCCTGCCCTCCCCCCGTGGGTTCTCTTACCTCCATGAGGACAGCCCCGACGGTGGCCTTGCCAACACCAAACTTCTGTCCCATGGATCGGTAGCTGTCGGGAGTGGCCAGCTTCCAGACAGCGATGCCGACCCATTTCTCCACTGTGAGGGCACGCCACATGGCGGTGTGCTGGTGCCTGAGTGCGGGGGTGAGCCACTGACACAGCTCCATAAATGTCTGCCGGCTCATCCTGAAGTTCCTGAGCCAGCGGTCGTCGTCCCACTCCCCAAGCACCAGCTGCTCCCACCAGTCGGTGCTGGTGGGGTAGCTCCACAGCCGCCGGCATGTGAGGCGGGGGGGGGCAGGGTGCTGCAGGGTTGGGGGTTGAGCCCTGCTGCCCTGGGGGCAGCTCCTCCTCCGGGGTAGCAAGGAGGTGCTCAGCTGCCTCCTGCATGGCATGGAGCAGGGCAAGCCCTACTCCTGCCGGGAGGGCTGGGTGGACCTCTGGCTGCTGCTGCTGCTGCTGCTGCTGCTGCTGCTGGGGGTCCATGACTGCGGCGCCCGGGGTCTGTGTGCCTATGGCTCCTCAGACCGCGTGCTGTGCAGGCTGAGTGTGTCTGGGAGGTGCCCTTTAAGGGAGCGGCTAGCTGTTGCCCCGGAAGCGCTAGTCCGCCCTGTGACCCTCTCTGCAGCTGTGCCTGGCATCCCTATTTCGATGTCTGCTACTTTGGCGTGTAGACGTTCCCTCGCAGCGCCTATTTCGATGTGGTGCTGTGCAACGTCGAAGTTGAACATCGACGTTGCCGGCCCTGGAGGACGTGTAGACGTTATTCATCGAAATAGACTATTTCGATGTCACTACATCGAAATAAGCTATTTCGAGGTAGGCTTCACGTGTAGACGTAGCCATTGTGAACACCTGTTCTAGGTAAGTTACTTTGTGGTTTTGTAGAAACATTCTTATTTTTTGGTACTGTTGACGAATCAGCACCTCACAAATTACAGAATGAGGCAACCCTGTCTAACAAAAGGAAATTAAATAAATCCCTTGTTTTTATTCTATTTATAATGATAGGATATTAATTAGGCAACATGAACTCTTTCTTCTGTGTGTGTTGTGAAAAAGTAAAATATTTTAATTTTTCAAAGTCATTTTAAATGACTTTTTTTATTATGCATTCTTATATAACCAATGCTGTTTTGTAGTTTTAATGCCATATCTGTCGAGGCCAGTTACTTCCAGGGGGGAAAAATCATCTTGGTTTCTCTTCAGTGGTAATCCTCAAAAAATCAAACTTGACAAATGTACATTTCTATTTTTAAAGCCAGGTTTTGTAGTTGTTTGCCTTAAAAATGCTTGGATTTGGACTGTATGACATTGTATGCTTCATATCTTAAATGCATGAATGAGCTTTGACTAGATAAGAATTGTTTAAGCTTGAATCATGCTTGCGTAATTAGTAACCCTGAGATTTCAGAGTAAGCATAGCCAAGAGTATGGTAAGATATAATATTAACTATTGACAGCTCTATTTACAGTAAAACTAATTACAGTAAAACTATTCGTTGTGTTTGTCACCTATATCTTTCAAACAAATTGCTGTAAGCATTATAGTAGAAATGTACACTTATTTTACATTATTCCATTTCACATTTAAACACATCATAGTAGTTAAATGTGAAGGTAAAAAACAAGTTGTGTATTCAAATCTTGTTTTTTTCTTAATAGATCTATGTCAATGGAAAACACAGCAGATATCCATCTAAATTACACTTTTAAGGACACTCCTTAATAAACATTGTTTCTAAACTTCAAAAAAGCTGAGTCTATGCTATAAAAACAACTTCAAATTTGCATATTTTGAAATACAACTTCGAAGTAATCAACTTCAAAGTTGAGCATCTACACACATCCTACTTCAAAGTAGGGCACTTCTCTATTCGCAGCAATGGAGTAAGGACTTCAAAGTTGGGCTCCATAGGTTACTTTGAAGTTGACCTCGAAGTAAGGGAAAATGTGTGTATACTCTCTGCTTGCTACTTTGAAGTAGTGCCTAACTTTGAAGTTAACTTCAAAGTTAGTTCCTAGTGTAGACCCACCCAAAGTTTTGCGATTCTTTTTTAAAATACAGTAGAACTTGATAAATAGAATCACATATTGTATATTTACAATTAGCAAATAAAGCATTCATTTCAATGAAACGTGTTTCACACCACCACCACTCCTTTTTCACTCACTCTGAAAATAAGAACTCACCACATTGAAATGGTTGATTTTTTTTTTAATGGCCAGAGTAGATACACGTTGATAGGGTCAATGGCAAATTCAGGCTAACAGACTGGACTTGCTAAAATATCACAGGTATGAGTCAACTATTTTTTTCTGCTACAATTTTAATACTAATCTGCAGATGTTGGTAAGAATTACTGATTGATACTTAAGTTATTAATATATATGAAATATAAATACATCAAAATATATGCCAAAGAGTTACTAATCATAGGAATGAAATTACCCAACTTCCACATCAAGGGGGCTTGGTGATACTTGAAAAAAAAACAGCATAGGCAATATGTAATTAATCATTTCTTTCTCAGCATGCACTTAGCACTTAGTGGTGCACTGTGGGGTCCACAGCCACTATGGGCCTCCGGGGCAAAATGTGAACAGGGCCCAGCTCCACGCCCCCCAGAAGGGGAGGTGCCAAGAGCAGTCAGAATTTAGTGTTGCCCAGATTGCAGCACTGGGCTTACCTTCCCCACAGCCACACTGAATGACGTTGCCATAGCAGTTCAAAGGGGCCTGCAGCTCAGGCCCCTGGTGAAGCTCTGGGCCCCTTTGAAATGCCAGGCTGCTGAGCAACTTCCCTCCTTGCTTGCCCTGCCTCCCCCCTGCTCCCTGTTGACAGGCGAGGAGGTGCAATTATGTGGTTGTTACTTGAGCAAAACTGTGATGATGAGGTTTGTGTTACAAATGTTTTGAGTTTGTGGCTATTCATAATTGACCTCTTCTTAAAATGGGTGACATTTGGTTACAGTATGATTAACATAGAGAATATCTATAAAATCAGTCACTGATATTAAAGAGTCTTCCCTTAATTTTGTGGAACCCAGGAAACTTTTTTTCACATTCCAGATGTAGAATGTTTTTATATTGCCATATGATACAGCAGAGCCCAAGGACTGTTTTCATAGCGAACATTGAAGTGGCATGGGTTCAGTGAGAGGTGACAGCAGCCGGCTTCTGTTAATTAGAACATTCCAAGAATGTTGTGTACAGATGTGCTCTTTATGTAAGGCTGACATATGTGCTGTCTACTTACCTGCACCACACTGCTTCCTCTAAAAAAAAAGTTCATTGTTTGTCCCCATCATGACAAGTTTTTACTGCACCTTTTTATTTACCTGACTTCCTCCTACACGCTTTCCATCCAAATTCCCATTTATCAGTTTGCTTAGTATTAATGCAGTTTCTTTCACAGGGGTTAATTGCTATGGTTACCTGTGATCTGTGTGGTCTCCTAGACGTGTAAATGCAGGTGATTTTAATGCATTTATATGCAATGATTGCCTGTCCTTATTTGGATAGTCTGTGCTTACTGTGGCCATGCCCACTGAGTGCTATTTGCATTATAAGTTCATGTAGGGCTTGTCTACACTTCCACCTTCCTTTGAAGGAAGGATGGTAATAAGAGTGTTGAGAATTTACTAATGAAGTGCTGCCATGCACAGGCAGCACTGCATTAAGCAAACTCCCCCCACGGCAACTCCGAAGTTGCGGCTAGATGCGTGCTGGTACTTCGAAGTTTAAAACTTTGGAGTTGACGGGGGCGGGGAGGGGTGGAATTTGCTTAATGAAGTGCTGTCTATGCATGGCAGCACTTCATTAGTAAACTCCCAACATCCTTATTACCGTCCTTCCTTTGAAGGAAGGTGGTAGTGTAGACAAGCCCACAGGTAAGAAGATGCTAGTGTGCTTTGAAAAGAGAATGTGTACAATTACAAATAAAAGACAATGATTGTTTAACATTTTTTCATTAGAAATATTTTTGTAATCTTACCTGAATCTTGACATTTTTGATTTTTGTTGTTGAATAAATCTTTCAGTGAAAAAAGATTAATTATGCTGCCATACGATTCTTGAAAAAATATGTAGCTTAGGACAACTCCAAATATAATAATTATATGGTACTGAAGGAATGGTTAAGGCAGTACTGTGTCTTTCAAAAGTGTTTTGGCTTTCCTTAAGAGACTGGACCAAGCATAGAGTACTTGGGGAGGAAAGGGGAGAGAAAGAAAAGTTGAATGAACTCTGTGCTGTCCATCTTCCACTCTTTAATTGTTAGGAGCTTGTTCACATATGTGAAGTTTCTGGAAAAAATAGTGAGAGAGAAACTCAGGGGTAGTCACAGGCTTCATGCTGAAAATTTTGCAAGAGATTATCTTTGCTCAATTCAGCATCAACTTTTGCAAAGTACAGATGTGGTGGGCTAAAGCAAACCAGGCAAACGGTGCAAGCCTATCTACTGAGACAGACCTTGGCTGGGTGAGAGGCATGGCACGCTGTACAGACAGATTGCTTTTATGCATGGTACACTCAAGGTAGCTGGATTACAGCCAAAAGCTTCCCTGAAATCATCACTATCCTCTGGTTAAAGGGACACATCACACCCGTTTCATTTAAGTTACTTAGTCCTCTCCTTGAGCGGATAATGCGTATGGCTCCTGGCTTCTTCAGCACAATACATATTTGGGTTATTTTTGGCGAGAGGTAGAGATGAGTTAATACTAAAGGAAAGAGTGACTGAGATAGTCTCAGTAAGAAACTGTAAATTGTTTCCAATAGCACAAATTCTAAAGGAATCACACATTTTATTTCTTCCAACTGCTTTCTTTTATATTTAGAATTGGCTTCTGCATGATTTTTAATGGAGGAAGAAGAAAACTAATGATATTTCTGATCCAAAGTGTATCTAAAAACATTCTAACACGTATGATCTTCTTTCAATCCAAATATTCAGACTGTACATTTTGATGGACTATTGCTACATGATTAAATTGCACCTGACAAAGTGAATACCTCATTCTGTTTTCTTAATGAAAAGGCTAAGTCTATATATATATATATGTGTGTGTGTGTGTGTGTGTGTATATATATATATATATATATAGAGAGAGAGAGAGAGAGAGAGAGAGAGCATTGTGTAGAGCATTATTAGGGTGGTTTTCTGGTTTTTTTTTCTTCATTGCTCAGTTTTGTTTTTTTATTTTTTTGTCCTTTGAGCCTTGTTCTTATGTTTTTTATTGATCGATTCATAGATTCCAAGGCCAGAAGTGACACTTATTATCTTCGTCTGAGCTTTTGTATAACATAAGCCATAGACGTTCCCCAAAATAAATCCTAGAGCATACTTTTGTTTTTGTAATTATTCTAGCTGTAAATAACCTTCTTAGAGATGAAATCATATTCTGAACTTTGACCCTGCTTCAGTAATTTCTGTATTAGTTTTGGGCAAGTAATCACAGAAGCAATTATGGACACTTGTCCGTATGTTGCCTTAGCACAGGTGTAACTGCGTGATTGCTCCATTTTAATTATTGTAGAACCCTGAGCCACTCATATGCATCTAGGTAAATTATACAGTATACTTCAAATAAATCAAGTCCCCTTCCAAGTACAAGTAAATACTTAATTAATTTAATTTGCAATAATGCACGGTAATAAGAGGATATTAAGTCTACTAGTTATGTTATGCTGTGTATTTGCAAAACTTAAAAGTATTGGAGACTTTTCATAGAGGTGGTTAAATTGCTACATAAAAAGTTGAATAACATTCCTGATTAAAATACTGAAATTGGACTTCTTGAAATATGCAAAATACTTTCAATTGCCAAGACAATACCAAGTTTGGAATTTTGTTTTTGAAGTCTTTGAAGTCTGACTTTGCAGAACAGATTGTGAATCTCTGGCCCATTACACACCTGCAGAGATTTTCGTATTTTATTTCTCTTGGGTGAAACAGCAGAAGCCCAAACCATGTTAATCATTGTCAGAACCAGTTGTATAAAATGCCAAAATGCAGTGAACCAATAGTTTTATAGTAAATATGACAATGCAGTTTAAAATGTTGTTTTGTTAGGGTTGTGATTTGTTGTAATTTATGACTTAAGAGAGTGCTAAAGGGTAAATTAGTATCTGAGATCACCAAATGATCCCTTCACTTGTAATAAAAGGTGTATTTCTTTTTTAAAATATAAAGCAAATTGAACTACAAATGACTTAAAGCTATGAACCATTCTGTTACTGTTTTAAACTAATGAAACTGAAATACATTAAACTTTATGGCACGTGAATCCCACTAATTCATCTTCAGGGCCATCCTTACCAAAGCTGGTGCCCTACACTGTCCAGTACCAGAACCCCATCCCCTGATGGATTGATCTGCGGGGGAAGAAGCTGTGGACGGAACAGATGGACTGGAGACCATTTGGTGCAATGTCTTCCAGTCTGGTAGCATAGACAACCCAGATCAGGGCAGGAAGGGAAGCTTACCTACACCCTCAAGGCAACAAGCAAGTGAAGCGCAGTGTAGACCACAGGCCAGAGAAGAGCTCAGGAGGAGCAGAGCAGGGGGCTGTGAATCTGGCCAGAGAGAAGCAGCACGTTGAAGGGAAACTGCCACATATCTCCAGCTGGGTTCTTCCTGCTCCTCCAGAGTTCTCCAGCTCATGCTCATGTTGCTTGCTGTTGCCTGTTGAGTAGAGGTTGGGCGCAGCCTGTAGGGGATAGTTGAGGTTTGGGGGCTGCTGGAATCCTAGCACTAAGCCTGTGGGGGTGTGACCAGGGGAAGTGACAGGGAGCTGCTGGAGGCTGTGCTGCCAAGCCTGTGGGCAGGACATCCCTAGGCATGTGCAGCCTAGGACACCACTGAATATGGGCTCTAATGTGGAGAAGTGGAGAACATGCATTTTACAGCAGCTTCTGTTATCTTTTGGAATTTAAGACAGAACTCGTTTTCTCTCTCTCTCTCTCTTCCCACCCCCGTGTGTGTCTGTATGTGTGTGTGTGAGAGAGAGGGAGTTGCTTTAATCTTGTAAATAACTCTCAGTCCTTGTCCTTAAATAATAAATCTTTAATTAGGTAATTGTAAGGTTGCCTGTATGCATTATCTTTAGTTTGAGAACTGAAATACCTTTAGCCAGGGGTATATTATTGGTCCTTTGAGCCTGGGAATGATCTGAATATTATTGTAATTTTTGGTGTAAATAGCCATCTAACAGAAAAAAAAATAGCATGCCTAGGAGGTAAGAATATCCATGAAGACTGACTATGACTCCATGTTGCAGTACTTGAAGGGTTCTTGCTTGATCTTTTATTGGCAAAAATCTAAGTGCAGAACACAGCTAGTCTGAAATTTGGTCTATGATTTATAACAGATTGTCCTTAGGTTGGTACTCACAGCATTCCAGAAGAGCAAAACAGCTTTAGCTCTCAAGATTCCTTTAATGTTCCTTGCCTGGGAAGTTGAATTCATTATTTATTAGCTCAGAGAGAAAATGAGGTATCCGATCAGTGATTATTTTGATTAGAAGGTGTGAATAATTTTGAGTGCTTATATAAGTTGTGTGGCTCAGCTGATATTTGTAAAGGCAGGGCATCCAGATATGGGCATACTTCCCCTCAATTGATAGACAGGCATACAGATTTGCTTAAGAAAGGGCACAAATCCACAATACAAACACCTTTCTTATGTTCTAGTAAAACAGCTATTATACTTTTCTTCTTTTCCAGACAATTGAGGAAAATTCAGCAAGGTATAGCCAAATTTGTAAACTGAGACAGTATTGGGATGGCAGACCTATTCACTCTAGCCTAATTCGTGTTCTTTGGTTCCAGTAAAATGGGAATAGAAGGCACCTTTTCAATGGCCAGATAATAGGAGGGCCAGACCTCATGCACCTCACCTGAGCATGGTGCCTAGCTGTAGTTGTATTGTGCTTATCCATTTTCCTTTTTTTTTTTTAAAGAGTGTCTGGTAATGAGTGTTTCTCCATCACATGAAATTGGCTTAAAATAGAGGCTTTGATGTGTTTTCTTGTCTGTTTCCAGTTAATACTTACCTTTACAGTGTTGTTAAGGTAATACCTGACTACTACATTGCCCTCTCCTTTTGGAAGAGTTCATGGTGTTAAATTGTCTAGTAAAATAAGTTTAAAATTATCTTAGAAATGATCATCTTCCATACGGGAGCCTACTAATCTCTGGGACTTGAAATGATGTTAACCAAATTCATAGAAGGTTCCTGTGACTCTGAAGTGTCTTTATTTTATTATCTCTAGCTGAACATTTTCATACTAGTGTTCGTTACCTTGGCCAAGAGAGTCTGAGTTGGAGGTATGGGAGGCAGGGCAGTACCCATGTTTTTCATAAGGATAAAAATTGAGAGAGTAGTAACGTTGACCACAGGTTCATGTATTACAGGAAGCAAGCACAGTGCAAACTTGACTTGTATATTTTTCACTATTTGAACTACTTTTCAGTCTTTAAGGCAGTTTTTAATCCATTTGGCTATTAGTCATACAGTACACTGATTTCATTAAGAATTGGTCATAGTTCAAAAATGTCTGTTGGGAAAAATATGCCTTTAGTCGTCATGAGATGAGTAAGACATTTTTTTAAGCAACAAGGTTTTATTTCTATTTTTGTTTTTGTGTTTAAAAAAAAACATAAATAGAATTTAGAGTTTGACAAGAACAAGAACATGGATAACTAGCTGTGATGGAGTGGGGGGAGTGCATGTGTGAGTCAGGCTGGATGTCTGAGGCAAGCAGCAGCTCCCAGTAGCTAAGGATGACCCTGGGGCTACAACTGGCAGGTAACACCTCTGCCCTGAACAAAGAGGAGGGAGGAGCCGAGCTGGGTTTTGAAATGGGGGGCGGCAGTTAGGAAGCTGGGGGAAACAGGAGCTGGAAGGCAGCCAGCCTGAGGAGGGGGGAAAGCTGCACCCCAGAGGGGCACCCCTCGGGGTCTTCTCCCCAGGACGGGTTGGAAGGACTGTCTCTGGCTGCTGTGCTGTCACTTCTGTGAGAAACTGGGCATCTGTTGCCTAATAAACCTTCTGTTGTACCTGCTGAGTGAGAGTCAATCCTGCCAGCAGATGGGGTACAGTGCAGGGGGACCCCTGAACCCCATCACACGAGCATAGTCTGAACCAAAGCTTATGTGAATCTCAGACATTTGGTCTGTTTTCATGTTATTTTGTAAATAAGTCTAGTCTTCTATTATAATTTGTGTCTGGACTTAACATTCTATCCTTTGGAAGACTTTCACTTTGAATTTGCAGGAGGCATACAATGAATCCATAATATACTGTATTTTCCAAGTTGGTGCCTAAAAGTAGGTTTGTAAATCACACTGGTTTGATTTTCAGAAGTGCAGTATGTCCATTGTTCCTGATGACTCTTCCTGGAAGTGAAGGTTCCTAGTGCCACTGAAAAGGAGAAAAATGGCCTGTGTTCCTTCTTTGTTTATAACAAACCTATGGGAAATAATTCAGGAGTTTATGCAAGTACTTTTAATGAGTTTTGTCTGTACATGGAAGAAAAACTGCTTATTTATAGTACAATATATACAATATATTGATTAATTTTTCTGAAAAAATATAATGCATATTAAAAATCAACCAGATACGGCAAAGATTATTTTGAATATTTCTCTCAGTGCATTTACATATTAAGAGTTCTGACTTTTTAGCACCGTGTTAAAGTGATGATTAAAATAGTAAAATTAGCAAGAGATCAGCTATGAGCAAAAGCCAGGGCCTGTTACAAAGCAGATGCCTGCTTGCATGTTTATTATCAGATAGTGGAGATCAGCAAGAACAGGGCTAGTATTGCAAGCGCACAAGCATTCCCAGTCCCTAAGTATTCCCATAAAAACATTCTAGAAGAGTAGTACCAAATCACACTGATACAACATTATGGTATAAACCAGGGGTGGCAAACCCCCAGCCCAGGGTTTGAATCTGGACCGTGGCTTGCCTGGATCTGCACCCTCAGGGTTGAAGCTCTCTTTCTCAGCATTTGGCCCATGGTGGGGATTGTCGGTGGGGTGTCCCAAGCCTCATGTGAAGTGTTGGGATGTTCATTTGTAACAAGGCTTCAGAACCATTTATTTTTCTAGCCAGCACAGCATCTATATGGAATGTACAATGGAGATTCTGTTCACTTCATACGTAATAAGTTCTCTGATTTCACATGGAGGGCTATCCAATGGGAAGCTCTACTGATAAGAGCCTCTTCAAAACCAACCCCTTTCTGTCTGTGAGGCAGATTGTCAGTGGACCCCTCCTAAAGGCCCATCCTTTTCCTGTGGAGGATGTTCCATAAATATTGGGTTGCTGCTGTCTTGAAACAGGATGTCTGTGAAGATACGCTGTTCTTTTTGGATAGGAAGTAGTTGAATGAACCTCACTTCAGCAAATTCCCTCATTCGGGATGGGTCAGGTCCTGAGAGCATCAGATGAGGGAGGTAAAATGTGTACTAGTTCAGCTGCATTATCATCCAGTTGTTCCAAAGAGTGGAAGTGGGCTGCGGGGTCTTCACAATGACTTATGGAGCAGTGAATGAAAGCCATGTTGTACACAGAAACCAGGAGATGTGAATATACATCAGCAACACTTTCTCCAGTTTAAAACAAGCATACACAGTATTTAAAAATAATTGCAAAATAAGTCAATTTGAAAAAAAAAGATTTTAGGGTTGAGAGAGAGAGTAGTGTCTAAACTACATATAAATATATCTCTGGTGTCCTTTTAGGTTTAAGTGGCTTACATATTTTTGGTAGTTTGTTTTATTTAAAACACTTTGTTCTGTAAACAGAAAGTGCTGAAGAGATAATGCATTCAGCCTTTCAGTTGGTTACTGAATTTTTCTGTCTCTTTTTCCCCTGATGCTCTATAATAATGAACAAGATAATTGGTTAATGAAGGAAGCATCTTGTATTTAAAGATCTACATATTTATGTGACCTTTCTTTGTTCATAGATGCTAATATTTATTTCCTTTTCTTGTTGAGATTTTATTTAGTGTTTTGTTACAAACAAGAGTATGATTAGTGAAGCTGTAAAGTTCTCATGGTGGCTGCCTGTGTTCCCAAGATAGCAGCATTAGTGTCTGCAGAAGCAGTTAATGCTGTTTATCATTACTGACAGAGGCTGGGGAGGACCTTCTGTGGCTTTTATCTTTCACCTTGCCAACAGAAGTTGATGAGCTTTGTGATTTAAATTCATAGGATGAAGTTATAATATTTATAGTCATTTCACATAGAAAAGTACACAGGTAAACCAATCTTGTTGATACAGATTAATTAAAATCATATTAATATAATATCAGACAAGCTGTCTAAGGATACTCCTGGGAAAATGGTTGTTCATATTTTTACTGTCTTTATATTTAAGCTAATATTTTCAAAACTGCTGAGTGGGAGCAGTCAAAGAAAATTTTCAATTATTTATTACTATTTGTACTTTAATTACATTATGGCTAGCTTTTGAAAGTTTTTATTTTTATTTCTGTGAGATTGAATTCTACACATCCGCACATCCCACATCACAGTGTTTCATGTGTACCAGCATTTAGTATAGTCTTGAGTTGTAAGACAGTCAAAAAGTTTAAATTGTTTTGTAACATTTTGTAATATATGAATTTTCATAATCTGAGCTTTTTTTTATGTGTTTAAGACCAAGGTCCATGCATTGTCCTTCCCCTTTGCATTGAATATTTCTTTACAGAGCACACAAATAACATAGGTGTTTAAATGACCACAGTGGCAAGACAGAGGATGTATACTGTGCACTGCTTACAGTATCACATTGTTGGAGGCACACTGTGTATTCATAGACCATGGAAAGGGTTGATTTTTTCCTGTCTCCTCTCATTTTGCCTGCTATCACACTTTTCCCTAACCCTTCTTTTCTTTATCTCTGTTTTGCTATTTTTCACTCTATTTTCCTTTTTCCTATAGCTTTGTGGTTCTTTGACTATTTTGAATTGAGTTTATCTGCATACCACTCCTCCTATTCTGCAGGGTTGATGCTTGTTGCTGCTAATTCAACCATTGCATCAATAATACTTTCTCAGCTGCTGGTCAGAGCTGAGGGGAAAGGCAGTCCAGCAGGAATGTAAGAAGATTTGTTTTAAAATACGTTTTTGCATCTTCCGCAGAAAACCAAATTAAATATTTTCGTCTGGAACTTTATTTTCTATTGCATAAAGGAAGGTGGTCCTCATAGTCTCCAGAGTCTTGTTTTTGTGTATAAGGAAATATTCTATGATCAGTTATTATCAAACATAACTAAATCAATGGTAAAATTATGTATTGTGCATGCGTACGATTGTTCAAAGTTTTAAAACACCTATGAGCATTTTAGAACCAGAGATATTTTGATATTTACCAAAAATGAGAAGCCAACAGAAAGGTCAGATTGCTAACACACTAGCTATGTCTACACTAGCTTCCCCCTTTTGAAAGGGGGATGCTAATGAGAGACTTTGGGATATGCTGAAGAGGCGCTGCAGTGAATATGTAGCGCCTCATTAGTATAATGGCAGCCGCGGCACTTTGAACATGCTGCTTTCGATCGCACGTAGCTCATCTACATCTCACTCATCTTTTGAAATGGACCCCATATAGATGAGCTGCGTGCAATCAAAAGCAGCGCTTTTGAAGTGCCGTGGCTGCCATTATGCGAATGAGGCACTGCATATTCATTGCAGTGCCTCATTAGCATATCCCAAAGTGTCTCATTAGCATCCCCCTTTCAGAAGGGGGTTGCTAGTGTAGACACTGTCACTGTGGAAAAGAACATTATTCTCATGTATATTGTGTCTCTCCTATTTGCACTTTTTAGGTGCGTGAATATATTTTCAGCATGAAGTTTTAAGAAAAAATAATAAATATTATTTTGCTGAATTAAGTTAAAAAGGAGACAATCATAACATATGTCTGAAGAAAAAAAACCCTGGGAAAAATCTGGAGTGCTCTCTGTATATCCCTTGTCTGAAGCTAAAATGTCAGTCCTGAAAAGACCTGTGTGCCTAGCTTTATGAAGGTTGAATAATTCCACTGAGCTCATAATGTTCAAATTTAGGTATGGTATGGTATTTGGGCTGAAAAGACCATTCATATAAATCAGTGATGCAGCATGTCCAGTTGTTTTGCACTTCTCAGTGTTGGACCCCTTTTGAACAGATTCAAAGGGGGTAGTTTCTCATACTTTTTACTATATTTAATAAAAATATTGGCAACATACAGATGTATACAATTTAGTAATGATTGTGAGATTCTTCAGGCATGGGTCTGGACCTGGGTCTACATCTAGGGGTCAAGGAAAGAGAATCATAGGGCCAAAAGAGATGACTTGAGAAGTATCTAGTCCAGTGTCTGGCACAAATGAGAGGATTAAGTAGTATCTACGCTGAGATCAGCAAATTTTTTAGGTTGGGCCCCAGTTTTCAGCCTTGCAATTAGCAGAGCCCTTCCAACCTGTCCAATGAAATCCAAACCGACAAATTTTGGTTACATTCATATGGAAAAAATAAACGTAGGCACATGTAAGAAGATATGTAGAGTGTAAAAAAATTATTAATTGGTATATAAAAGTGACTACAAATATATAAAACAGTAACATATTTCAACATTTTAATGACATGGATGAGCCTGAGTCCCAGCAGCCAATGATGCTGAGCCCCAATGATGAAATTTCATGCTCCCTTCCCCTTTCCTCTCCCAGCTAGTCCCACATATCTAATAATAAAGCTGCGATTTGATTAAATTTACTTTAAATGTCTCCTCTCCTTATTTCAGCTTAGTCAGATAATCAGTTACACACCCACCTTAGAGTAGCTCCATCTAGGTAGTTTTTTTCATCATAGAATCACATGCCTTTAAGGGACTTTGAGAGGTTAGCTAGTCATCTGCTGTCATGACAGGACTAAGTGTTGTTATTGACCAGACCCAGCAGGTGATTTTCTAACCTGTTCATAAAAATCTCCAATAGCAAAGATTCCACAATGTCTGTAGTCAGGCTCAGGTTGACTTAATATTGATTTCAGAAGCTATGATATTCTGTTGTTAAGTGGTGAAAACACATTAAATGATCAGCCATGTCATAGAGTTCTGCAGCAGTTTAGAAAATGAACAATGCCATCTTGCTCTTCAGTGGACCTTTAGTTGTTAAAGGTTGAATGAAATGTTGTCTTTTTTATTTTTGTTTGTAAAGTTACACTAACTGGAAAAATAAATGAGTCAAAATTGTGCAAGTGTAGATAGTGGTTAAACTCACTAGGATTAAATAAGCTTAAGAAAAAATTAATGATTTCAGTGAAAAAAAAATCTTCCAGGTACAATGAACACATTTGTTAAGTTTCTATAACAAGCAAACATTCGTGAGTTCTGCCACTATTTATGTTAGTGTATTATCTAACCCAAGTCAGAAAACATTTTTTCACTTTGCCAAAAAGCATAACATAATGTTAAAGTAGGACAAATCAAGATGGTTTTGATACAATTTTATATCAGAAAATGCAGTTTCATGGAAACCAAAATGCTTTCTGGGACAGTTAGAGATACAACGTATGGGAGGAAATACCTTTTTACTGAACACATTTCTTTTAGTGAGAAAAACAAACATTTGAGCCACAGAGGTCTTCTCCAAGTCAGGGAAAGATACTCTGACCATCACAGTTAAATGTAGACTGCAACAGATTATTTGACATAAGCAGTTAGCCACATTCTAAAAGATCAGTCAAGATAAAGTGGCACTCTAATTTCTTTGTAGTCATAGGACAAAAAGGAGGGGTTATTGGGTTTACAGACTGTTGTAATAAAGCATAAAGTCATGATCCAATCAGTCTTCATCCTGAAAGGAAACCTCTGGCACACCTTAGAAAGACAAACCCAGGTGCTTAAATTTATATGTCAGCAAGACACTAAAAATCACAGTTTGAAAACAGATACTGGATTTATGGTTTATTTCAAGAATCTGTAACAATCTCCCTTTTGTTTGTCCTATGACTGCAAAGAAGTTGAGTAATATTTGATATAATTAAACATCACTGAAACAATGTTTTGAAAATTCTTATTTTTTTTAAAAAATATATTCTGCAGGAAATTTCTGATTTCAATACAATTTGGTGCACAAACAAACTTTAAAATGTCAGAAAGTGTATACAGAACTGTATTTTTTAACCAGCTCATGTTTTCAGTGTAGATATATCCTTGTTAGTTAATTTGAACTCTTGCTAGATAAAAGGAGAAGAGAACTAGTTAGAAAAGAGGAAGAAAAACATGGGAGGAGAAACTAATATATTAAGTAAAGAGGAAAGAGCAGGAATCTAAGATTCACATCTCACAGGTTTGGAACACAGCAAATATGTTGGTGTTGTCAGTGTTTTTCAAGATCAGTTTTCTAGTGGAGTGATTAAAACACTACAGAGTCCATCTCATACCAGTGGTAATCACACTGATGTTGGTTTACTGATAAAAGGTATTGCTAGTAAAAGCTACTGAAGTGTCCACATGCTTTTCAGAAAATAAAATGTCGACAAAAGAGAAAGGCACAACCACTTTCCATCAAACACATTTCTGCTAGTCTGTGTATGGCTTTATTTTCGGCTTTTAAGATGATTTGGTGCTATAGCAATTTTGTAAATTTACCAGAACCTTTGAAAACCTCTAATCAGCAATTATTTTTTCTTATACTCTCAGTATGAGGCATTTCTTTCCTCCATTATGTGCTATTTTCAACAATAATTTCACAGAACTTGTTTACTGTTAGATTGACAACATTTCACATATTTTGAACAGTTTAAGATTTAGAGCATGAGTAGACTTTGATGCAACATGCTATCTTCCTGACCTTCTCAATTCATCCTGAGCACAGTATTGAGATACAATCATCTCAACTAATAACGGGCTTCAACATCATCCAGTCTCTGGATGTCTAAATTTTATCTATCTTGTCAGGTTGGCTGTTGGGCTTTGGAGTAGTGCCTTTGTACAAAACTTCCTGCTAGTGAGGACTGACATTTTGGCAGAACCTTTTAGGTGAAATACCGGCTAAAATGTATGTGACTTATTAAGTTCCATATATGATCCTCCATCTCTGTGTGGATTTCCAAATGACAGCATAGTGAATTCTGAATGTAGACTTCAGATAGTATGGGCTCTTCACACTCTTCTACTGAAAACTTCAGTGCAGGAAATCATGACTGTCAAGAGAAGTAGGGTAATTCTTGTCTTTATTAGAGGCAGAAGAGTGAGCAGCTGCATCTACACTACAGAAATCTTTTGAAATAAGTCCTTCCAGAAGATCTCTTCTAAGAGAACTTCTTTCAAAAGAGTGTGTCCACATAGACCCTGGTCTTTTGAAAGAATATGCCAGAGATCGAAAAATCAAAAATCTCTTTGGGAAAATAAGGGCTCACAGAGTGTCTACACACATATTCTTTCCAAAGAAGCTTTTGAAAGAAGGCGCTATTCCTGAAATGGGATTGGAAGAGTGCTTTTGAAAGGAGCACTGCATTCTTTCAATTTACTTTTGAAAGAATGCTTTTTGTGCGTGACACTCTGTGGAATATTCAGTGCCTCGTTAGCATTAGCATTCACACGCGTCCAGCCACGGCACTTCGAAAGCAGTGCTTTTGAACGCACGGGGCTTGGCTTGGCGCAGCTACACGGGGGTCCTTTTCGAAAGACCCCCTGTGTAGCCATGCCAAGCCACGCATATTCGAAAGTGGCACTTTCGGAGCGCAGTGGCTGGAAGCATATGAATGCTAATGAGGCGCTGAATATTCAATTCGGTGCTTCATTAGTATTCTTCGATTTGGTCATTTGCATGGCCATTTCGAAGGTTTGACCAAGTGTGGCCACAGCCTAGAACTGGAAGGGACCTTGAGAGGTCATCGGGTCCAGTCCCTTGCCCTCACGGCAGGACAATCACCATCTTCTAGATCTAGACCATCTCCAATAGATGTCTATCTAACCAGCTCTTAAATACCTCCAGTGCAGGAGAAACAATCTAGCTCTCAATGATATTAATAGGAGTCTTTCAACCAATTTGATTCTAATGGAACTTGGATCAAGCTCCTTTTTGCTTAAATGTGTGTGTCTGTTGTGGAAAAAAATACGTAAAACTTCTAATACTAATTGTCTGTTTAGCACAGTTGAGAGTAGAAGATATCAAGATGCTCAGTAGGGAATCATGTAGCATACTTGGATGAACAAAAGTACTATTTAATTTTTTGTCATTTACAGTAAAATGTATTCTCTGGCAGTGTAAATGCTCCTCAGTGTTGTACCACAACAATACGTCTAGCTGTTTGTTTGCCCCAGGATACTCTTGGAAATACACTGATGTATTTTAAGCACTTTATTTTTCTGCTTAAATATTTAAAGGAGTTCTCCATTGTGGTTAGGGTGAGCAGAATGCCAATTAGGAAAATAATTGTTTATTATAAATACTCTTTCATCATTCAATTTTTGTCAGTTGATGCAGATACTAAACTCTTTTAGGGACAATCATTGGCAAAACACCCTACTTCTTTGGCACCAATGTCTTTTATTTAAAGAGAGTGTACAAACCTGCACAATCAACTGTTTTCTCATTCTTGTTAGAAAATACACTTGCTCTGCAGGTTTTCTTTCTATCAACTGTTTGAATGGCAGATGTTAATGCCAGAGATACACTGCATCTGCTTATGTTTTCTTTCTGAAAAAAAGTATTTACATTTTTGTATTTGTCTTCATAAAAAAATAAAATTGAGAGAACAGTCTTACTTCTAGGAGACTTTATTATAGCTGAGATTTTTTCCCCCAGGTAAACAGAGTTGTAAACACTTTGTGGATGCAATGAACAAATTAAATAAGCAAATTATATATATTACCAAATTATTATGTTTTATACTAGGGATTCTCAACCATTTATTTGTGCCTCCCTCCCCACCCCCATGAACATTCTTTTGAAAGTCCACAGCCCACCTGACTCTAAATAGCTGCTTATCTGCATGTAAAAGCCAGGGCCGCCATTAGGGGATTGTAAAGAGGGCAGTTACCCGCAACCCATGCCAATGGGGGCCCTGTGATGCTACATTTCCCAGTCTTCATCTGTGAGTTATAGGGCTTAGAGCCTTGGCCTTCACCCTCAGGTGGAGGTGTTTTCGTTTTCTGTCATGGGTCCCTGCAAGTCTAATGATGGCCCTGCTTTCTGGACCCTCTGTAACATGCTCGTGGATCCCTGGTTGAGAACCATTGTTTTTAACAGTAAATAAGGAATATTCTGAGTCCCAGATGATAGGATGATAGTAATGAAAAGTACAGCAGTACTGAGCTTCAGATTAGGACTTTTTACTAAAAGATTTTCGTTGAAACTTAATAACATTCTTTTTTCAATGAAATTGGGGAAAAGGGGGTTGTTCCGGAGCGAAGCTAGAGTTAGCTATTAAACTTAACTATTACCAATTATATTAAGATATATTCACTCAAAAATTCATTATAAGAAGAAGCATTAACAATCACAGTGGTGTTGACTCAAATGGAAATGATCCTTTGTAAATCAGAAGTGAATTTTACAGTGCATCTCATCCCTTTTGTTCAGTTTTATATAATTTCATATAATTTGTATGTCATTTATATGCAATCACATTTGTTGCATATTTTGGAAAACACACTAACTTTCATGTCTCTAACTAATGCCAAGTTGCCTTGGTCACTATAGCTCACAGATCTCTGAATGCCAGAAAAGATAATATTAGGAGTTTGCAAAATGATCTAAACTAGCTTTTATTTAAATCAAGACATCACACTTCTAATACTTAGGCTACGTCTACACTAGCCAAAAACTTTGAAATGGCCATGCAAATGGCCATTTCAAAGTTTACTAATGAAGCGCTGAAATACATATGCAGCGCCTCATTAGCATGCGGGTGGCCGCGGCACTTGGAAATTGACACGGCTCCCGCTGCGTGGCTCATCCAGACGGGTCTCCTTTTCAAAAGGACCCCAGCTATTTCGAAGTCCCCTTATTCCCATAGGAATAAGTTCCCATAGGAATAAGGGGACTTCGAAATAGCTGGGGTCCTTTTGAAAAGGAGACCCGTCTGGATGAGCCACGCAGCGGGAGCCGTGTCAATTTCAAAGTGCCGCGGCCACCCGCATGCTAATGAGGCGCTGAATATGTATTTCAGCGCTTCATTAGTAAACTTTGAAATGGCCATTTGCATGGCCATTTCAAAGTTTTTGGCTAGTGTTGACACGGCCTTAGTGTCTCAAACCAGATCAGAGTAGATATAATTTGTATGTATCATTTGAAAGAAAAACCCTTGATAATCATTTTTTTAGTAGTTTACTTACATGAAAACAGTAAGGTGTGCAAAGATTTTGGTAAGTTAGAAATAGTCAGGATGGAATGAGCAGAATGGCTCCATCTACACAAGGACACTACGTCAAAATAGCCTATTTCAAAGTAACAACATCAAAATAAGCTACTTTGATGTGTATCATCCACACATCCTCCAGGGCTGGTGCCGTTGATGTTCAACTTTGAAGTAGCAACGGGGAATGTCGAGAGGAGCCGCCCCGGAAGGAAGTGCGGAGCATCCACAGACACAAGCGCTCCCCATTGAAATAAGGGGCCAGGAAAGCCCATGGATGGGGTCACAGGCTGGACTTGCCCTTCTGGAGCAAGAGCAAGCCGCTTCTTTAAAGGGCCCCTCCCACACACACCCTGCCTGCACAGCACGAGGTCTGCAGAGCGCTAGCCACACTCTCACAGACCAATGCACAGCAGCCATGGACCCTCAGCAACAGCAGAAGCAGCAGCAGCAGCAGAACCTGGAGGCCTTCCAGGTAGTCACCCAGGGAGCAAGCTCCTTGCTAGGTGCTGCACAAGAGGCTGCCCAGAAGCTCCTGGCAGGGGAGCTCTCCCTGGGGGCAGAAGGGGACGTTCCTGAGCACTGGGTTCCCCTGTTCCTCCCCCGCCAGGTGCTCCGCCACCTCTGGAGCTACCTCACCAGTTCTGAGTGGTGGGAACAGCTGGTCATGGGGGATTGGGATGATGACATGTAGCTGCAGAACTTCCGCATGCACCAGCAGACCTTCCTGGAGCTATGCCTGTGGCTCACACCCACACTTAGGCACCAGGACACCCAGATGCAGCGCGCCCTCCCTGTCAAGAAGAGGGCCGCAATACCTGTCTGGAAGCTGGCCACTCCGAACAGCTGCTGCTCTGTGGGACACCATTTTGGAGTGGGAAAGGTCATGGCTGGGGCCATCGTCATGGAGGTAAGGAGGCCTGGGTATACACCCACTGTGGGGGGGGCACAGAAGGGGGCCCAAGTGTGGGGCTGGGGAGGGAGAGGACCAGGTGGAGGCCTGGGAAGGAAGGGGCTGGAGTGGGTGCCCAGGAGGGGGTTGCCTGGGGGGTTGGGGAGGGAGGTCCTAGGCAGGAGGGTGCCTGGGGAGATGCCCAGGAGGGGGACCCAGCAGGAGGGGCCTGGGGTACCCTGCAAACCCTCATGGGTGCTTGTGTCCCCTCCCCACAGGTGGTCTGTGCACTCAATGACATGCTGCCCCAGAGAGCCATCCGAGTTGGGGACCTGGATGCAGCCGTTGCCAGATTTGCTGCCATGGGGTACCCAAAACTGCTTCAGGGCCCTAGATGGGACCCACATCCCCATCAGCGCCCCAGACTACAGTGGGGGAAGATATATCAACTGGAGGGGCTACCACTCTGTGATCCTGCAGGCCATGGTGGACAGCCAGGGCTGCTTCCAGGATGTCTGCGTGGGCTGGCCCAGCTGTACACACGATGCCCACATTCTCAGGAACTCAGGCCTGTGCTGCCAGCTGGAGGTGGGCACCTATGTCCTCCAGAGGGAGATCCCTCTGGAGGACATCACCATGCCCCTCTTCCTCGTGGTGGACATGGCCTACCCCCTCCAGCCCTGGCTCATGCGCCTGTACACCAGCCACCTCACTGCCAGCCAGGAGCGCTACAACGCCTGACTGAACCACGCTCGCTAGGTGGTGGAGAGGAACTTTGGCCACCTGAAGGGCTTGTGGCAGTACCTCCTTGCCCGCCTGGACGTCAGCCTCCAGAACATCACCCAGGTTAGCGGCACTAACTTCGAAATAGCACCCGTCGCGGCTACAGGCGTCGGGTGCTATTTTGAAGTTAACTTTGACGTTAGGCGGCAAGACGTCGAAGTCGCTAACCTCATGAGGGGATCGGAATAGCGCCCTACTTCGACGTTCAACGTCGAAGTAGGGACCGTGTAGACGATCCGCGTCCTGCAACGTCGAAATTGTGGGGTCCTCCATGGCAGCCATCAGCTGGGGGGTTGAGAGACGCTGTCTCTCCAGCCCGTGCGGGGCTCTATGGTCACCGTGTGCAGCAGCCCTTAGCCCAGGGCTTCTGGCTGCTGCTGCTGCAGCGGGGGATTCATGCTGCATGCACAGGGTCTGCAACTCGTTGTCGGCTCTGTGTATCTTGTGCTCTTTAGTGCAAGTGTGTCTGGGAGGGGCCCTTTAAGGGAGCGGCTGGCTGTTGAGTCCGCCCTGTGACCCTGTCTGCAGCTGTGCCTGGCACCCTTATCTCGATGTGTGCTACTGTGGTGTGTAGACGTTCCCTCGCTGCGCCTATTTCGATGTGTTGCTGCGCAACGTCGATGTTGAACATCGACGTTGCCAGCCCTGGAGGACGTGTAGACGTTATTCATCGAAATAGCCTATTTCAATGTCACCACATCGAAATAGGCTACTTCGATGTAGGCTTCACGTGTAGACGTAGCCGAAGTGAGCTATTTTGATGTTGTGTTGGCTTCTACGAAGTAGCCAGCTAGTGTAGATGCACCCAATGTGTTCAGGTATGGAGATCAAAAGTATATAATAAATCTTTTATTACATGTGATGCATTTACTCAGTAACTCACAGAGGAATGGTTTCTCATGACATGATGGTGATTGTTGTGTGTGGCATTTCTTCAACATTGTATACATTTCGGTTTCTCTGTTGTATGAGGGTAACATTTCATGTATTCCTGTTTGAATTCCCCACATATTTATTTTCCTTAGCCTTTTGGGAATGTGTCAGGGCAGGGGGGTTGGGCAGGCGAACAGGGGAAGGCCAGATTGTCTATTTTTTTATTTTATTTTATTTTTATTTTTACAGAAGGGTTATGGTCCATCTCCCTGGGAACTAACGATGATTCTCTGTAGCTGATTCAAGGTTTTTAAGTGACACAAATACTGTTCTTCCTTCCCTGATGACCAGCTGTTTGTCCTTATTGTATTCTGTTTCTGTGCCTTTTTTGGCCTCAACTGCATGTCGATTATTTGATCTTGAATAATACATATACAGATGGTATCTCCTGCTGTGTGTGTTCTGTAAGGCTAAACTCAAGGTTTCCTCAGGACAAAAGAAGTAAAAAGTATAAAAGAGAGATGAAGTACCCTAGTATTTACAAATCTCAGAACAGCTATTGAGGAGGGACAGTGATTTCAGAGTGGACTATTCAAGAAGAAATTCTCAAATGTAAAAAGTGAAAAAAACCCAACGTTGCATGTATTATATTTTACATAGACTTGACAACAAAAATACTACTTTTCTTTCCATCTTTGAAAAGCACTTAAGTAAACATTCTATAATAAAGCTCTCTTCAAATAAGAGTAAAACAGAGTCTGTGTCCAGTGTGTTTAGATTTAATTTCCATGTAAAGCAATGAGTACTCTTTACATTACTGTTTAGGTTCAAGGTAACTGTATTGTATCATCACTGCCCCTGCTGCGCTGGTTCATGCAATGAGAAATAACGGTAGTGTTCTTCACTCACAACTCTTTTCTGCTTTTTACTACTTATCCACCCAAAATATTCACTTGTGAGGCTGGCACAAATAATTGCAAAGAATTGCAAAGAGATCTTACAACAATGGCACTGGGCAACAAAATAGCATATGAAAATCAGTTTGAATAAGTGCAAAGTAATACACATTGGAAAGTAGCATACCAGCTATACATGATGGGATCTAAGCTTAGCTTTTACTCCTTCAGAAAGTGATCTTGGAGTTACTGCAGAAGTTCTCTGAAAACATCTGGTCCATGTGCAGGGACAGTGAAAACAGCTAAAAGCATGTTACGAGACATAAGGAAAAGGGCTGGCATTTGGGAGGAAAATATCACAATGCCACTATATAAACCATGACAGAGAGAGCACCAGACACCAATGGGTACTCAGCCCGCAGTTATTGATGATAATGACTATGTAAACTGATGGTATTCCCACACCTGGAATATTGTGTAGAGTTTTGATTGCCCTATTCAAAAAATAGGTATATTAGAATTGAAATATGGTACGGAGAAGGGTAAAAATGATTAGTAATATGGAACCATTTACTTATGAGGAAATATTTAAAAGCTGGGGACTTTGAAGTTAGAAAAGATACAGCTTAAGGGGAGTATGTCACAGTTCTATAAAATCATGAACAGCATGGAGACAGTGGCTGTGTCTGCACTAGCTCTCTACTTCAAAGGGAGCCTGGTAAGTAGGGTGTTGGGAGATTTTTAATAAAGTGCTATGGTGCATATGCAGCACTTCATTAAGCTAATTCACCTCCATGACACTTTCATAGTGTTAAAATTTTGAGGAGTTTGAGGAGTAAAGGGACTTCGAAGTTACCTAGGCACTTTGAAGTACCGGTGGGTTAGCTGCGGCTACATGAGAGCCGGCACTTTGAAGTTCAACACTTTGAAGTTGCCATGGGGGACAATCAGCTTATTGAAGTGCTGCATGTGCACCGCAGCACTTCATTAATAATCTTCTGACATCCTACTTAGAATGCTCCCTTCAAAGTAGGGAGCTAGTGTAGACACAGCCAGTGACATCAGAAGTTCTTAATCCCTTTGCATAACACGAGAGCCAAGGGTCATCAAAGAAAATTAATAGGTAGCAGATCCAAAACAAAGGGAAGTATTTCTTCACAGAATACACAGTTCCTCTGTGGAACTTGTTGAAAAAGGATGTTATGAAAGCCAAATATAAATCTGAATTCAAGAATGTGTTTCAGGGAGAATAGATCCACCAATGTCTATTAACCAAAATGCTTAAGAACAAAACAGCATGCTCTTGACTTACTTGACTTAAACCTTTGTACACCGAGGGGAGCAGAGGTCATCTGCAAGTGTACTCCTCTTCATTCTGTCTCAGCTGACTCCAGGGGTACCCCAGTTGTTGTCCTATAATCTCAGTAGATCTTCTAGTCATTGTCAGGGATCTTCCCTGTGGGTTCCATGCAAGAGCTTAACGGTCTATGCTGAATGATGGTTTTCTGAGAGTTTGACCTATCCATCCCCACTTTCTGCTCCTGATCTGAACGTGAAGTTGTTCTTGTCCTGCTCTGTTTCAGAGCTCCTCATTTATGACAGTCTTGCCATTAGATGCAAAGGATGTCCTCAGGCATCTGTTTATGAATGTCTGTAGCTTGTGATTTTAAGACTTTTTAGTGCATCAGGTCTTGCATCCATACAAGTGCACACTCTTCTCATTTGTGTTGAAGATCCACGGTTTCATTTTTGCAGATGTCACTTGTGAACTGAATATGGGACAAAGAATCTTGAATGCAGCTATTGCTTTCCCTATCCTGGCACTGCTATCCTTGTCTGTTCCTCCATCTCAGCCGATAATACTGCCCAAGTAGGTGAACAGCTGCACATCTTCCTGATCATCCCCACTCTGTGGCTCAGTCCAGTCAGTGAGGCAGTTTTGTCTGGTGTTGCAGCCTTTTCTTCCATGCTTTCATGTGAGTGTGCTCTGGACATACCAAAATTTCTGACTGACAGAAGCTGGGACTAAAGAACAAAAAATGGATCAGTCAGTAGTAGCCCTTTTCTGTTTGTTCCCTTTGTAACATCTGGAACTGCCTGGATAATGATCAAGATGGACCATTTGTTTGACCCAGAATAGTCATTTGTACATAGTTTTAAACAACTCAGTAAGAGATTAAAAAAAAAGGCTCTAAGAGGAAAACAACTTTAAATGAGTGATCTCCATATGAGAAGAGAGAGAGTGAGCAGTATGTGCTATGTCAGTAGATTCACTATCATTTCAAATTCGTGACAGAAAAATAAATTAACAACAAATACAATGCAAATAATAATTCAGCAGAGTACTCTTAAATTGTAACCCCTAGAGACCCGCAAAGCTGCTGCTATCTGCTTTATGTCTGTGAACTATATTGGCGGCTTGGATTCAGATGCAAATTTTGTGTCTGTCCAAATCTGCAATTACCACCTCTTATGTTATTAACTCAGTAACAAACTAGCTGAACTTTTGTGGGGAAAATTTAACTCACACACAGAAGATATATACACTTAAAATTCAACATTTTAAAGCACATTATAAATTACAGCACCAGGGATGTTTTAAAAGACATGTTGGATTCGGTTGCATTAATCCAGCAAATGGGATGATCTTCAATGCCAGGAAGATGGAAATACCTTGTCAACAGAGGCAGTGATTTCAAAAGTTAGATAACAATGCTAACAACTAATACTTTAGTTTGGTTGGGGATGATGTATTCTTCTTGTACTCAAATAATGATGGCTCAGATCCAAGTGGAAAAGGAGCTTATAGCCTGAAGCCAGGCTGACATAGCTGATTGTCAGAAATTCTGATTATTACTTAGTTCTGCTGTGATTGCAGGGGACTGGACTAGATGACTTTTCGGGGTTTCTTCCTTCCATAATTCTATGTAAACTGAAAATAAGGACCAAAAGAGGTTTATGGATTTTTCCCTTAAATTACATAGTTTAAGTTGGTGTATATAGGCCATGTCTAAAGAACTAATTCTCTGCATATTAACCACACTTTAAATGATCTCGCAACTTTTTATTGAGTTTACACTGATTTAGAGACTAAGGAATAAATGTGCTCTAGGAGAGTTGCCATGCTGTAATACCATCTTTCATTGTGTCCCATATATACTGCTAAATGCATTTACATAAAGAGAGAGAGAAAAGAAGGAACCTTGTATCTGCTAGAGTAACTTGTTTGGTTTTTATAACAGTAATACCCTAAAAATATAGCTTCACAGAGGACATGTTTAGGACAAGGAAAATAAAGGAGGCTAAAAATGGCTAGGCAGAGTGCCCCTGACTTTGCTTTAGAGAATATGGGTGTAGAGTGTAGCACTGCTGCCGTGGTCATGGCTGCCAGATCACTAGTTGTGTGGTTTGTCAGGGGAGGTCTTTTTTTATTGTGCCCCATGAAGTTCAGGAGCAACTGCGTAAGTAGTATGAGCTATTCAGCTTCTTGGATTCCTCTCCCACCTCAGAGACATTATTGAGAAACCCAGGAAGCTAAGTAGCAGATACTACTTCCTCAGACATCCTGGAACATCCGTGTAGGTTCTTCTTTGGCTTTCCCTTTTTTGAGGAGTCTGGAACTAAAGGGTGTGGAGACATGACACTGCTGCAGCTGCCTTGGTGTCCTTCCAGGCAAGTGTGGTAGGGAGCTCAAGGCTCCTTCTGCTGATGGGCAGTGCTCAGGGCTTCTCTGGATAAGGGAATCTCATTGCTCTAACCTCAGGGAAGGGAGGAAGTTCTCTGACTTTGTCTGGGGGTGGCACATGAGGGACTCGGGGTCCTGGCTGTGGGATGGATTATGTTAGCAGAAGGGATGGAGCCAGGGCTAGCCTCCATAACTGGTGTTTCAATGGTGGTAATGCCCATGTTTACCAACAAAAGTGCTAGCGTGAGCCAAGCCCAAGACTCCTGTCCTGCCTCTCTGTTGTCTCATAGAGCAATGATTATGATAACCAGTAACCACATAAAGCAAAATATCATTCATTTAGAACAAAAGTCTATAGGGAAATATATAACTTCAAAAGGGCTACGTGCATGTCAGCCTACCAGGTATCTTACTTTGCCCCATGTGGGGATCCCTAGAAGGATTAATCCCCTAAACTTGTCAATAAAGCCTTAGTGTATGTCAGCTTGTCCAAGTTCACAAATAACACCCTGGACAGTCCCTGACAACTCCCATTCACAGAATCAATATACTTCTGAACTGTTTTATAACCCTTTTGGTCGCTAGCCTTCCAGCCTAGCAAAACAGATGTGGCTTTGGCCTAGAGCATGGAAGGATGCCGCTCTTTTTCAACTTCGTTCTTTTTTGTGGATCTAGCCATTATAGATGGTGTATAATTAACATTCTAGTACTATCTCCTCAATAGGTTAGATGAATACTTCAATATTGGAATTTGTAATAACCTGCAGTAATTATGCATGCTTTCTCTCACTGACTAAGTCACATAGAATATTAATAAAAAGGATATATTTTACTCTTCATAACTTCAGTACATAGCAGTTCCACATGCTTCAAAAATGTTTTCCAAGAATTTTATTTGCCAGAGCAACATATGAGAGGTAGCAAAACTAAATTATGTGCTGTAGAAGGGTCAAAATAAAATGAATGTTATGGTCAATAGGTTAATAACAGCTGTGGAATATAGTTAAACAGCACCATGAAAATGTAGAATGTGGCATTCTCAGAATATTGGGAAGTGTGTAGATGTTATATATGGGTACTGTGTGGAAGAATTTGAAACAACAATTAATGTTAATGTTGTTACAATCATATTTAGAAGTGTAACCCTAGGTGTTTCACCAATATATGTAAGATTTAATCAAGGATGCATCTGGTATAAGATCTATTTTCTTTCATGATGTTTGGCTGCATCATAGCAAAATCTCTCTAAATCTAATATTACTTCAGGGGACAAAATTATTCTTTTACCAGGAACATTCATTTAACAACTGTTCATTTAAGAGATTTTCATGTGTTTACATAAGTTTACCTCTGATGAAGAAGAAATGTGTCCATTCATCAGGCTGTCGTGTGTATGCATCCAGAGTTCCCTGTCAAAGTGATGAGGTTGGTTTGACACAATATGTGTATTACAAATCCATGCTGACCAGTGTTCCTTGTAATTTTTTCCATCCCTGGACAGAATAAGGCATGTGCAGATGTGCCTCACCAATAGAAACACATGCTGTCAGCTGTGAGTGGCTGTGGGTGCTCTGATAATTAGCTGGATGGCACCTGACTCTCTCCTGGACAGCCACCCAAGTGCTCTGCTTAGAGGGAACACTTATGCTGACTGTTACTTATTGCAGATTGCTTAATTATGCACTCCATTATCTTTCTGAAGATAAGCGGAGTAGTCTGTAAATCCCTAGGTTCTCCTTATTTCCCTTTAAATAGTGGGGGGACTTTGCCCTTTTCCACTCCTCTGGAATCTTTCTTGTCTTCCATGACTCTTCAGATAATTGCTAATGGCTCCCATATCTCCTTAATCAGCTCTTTGAACAGTCTAGGATATATTTCATCCCGATCGGGTACCCTGAGGATATCTAACTTGTCTACATAATTTTTATTTGTTCTTTCCCTATTTTACCTAAACCATTAACCATTCATTACTTTGATGCCTAATCCATTAAGATTTAAATTACAAGAATGGCATCACTTCTGAAGAAATATTTAAGTTCTAATATAGTGAAGTTTACTAGTTCACTACCATGTTAAGATACAGACTACATCCATTCTCTTTATTTAGTACTTCCTATAGAGATCGCATTAGACCTGTGCTTCACTGACGCTGTAGTGCTGCAGCACTGGGATTACATAGGCATAAGTAGCTGTGGTGTTTCCTATATTTGAAGAAAATGCTGAACACAAATAATAGAACTCTTTATTTCTTGACAGTGATTTGAAATATAAAGTAATTCTTCAGGGCAAGGACAATACCTTCTTGTTGGAGTTGTGAGCCGCCTCGGCACTTTTAAGCTCTTCAAAATAGTAATAATAACTATTGCTAACCACCTATCCAGAAGCAGCTGGGGATCAAAGAGGAACCTGCGTAGTCGACAGCAGACAGACAGCTCCTTGACAATAGTTCCCCATTTATAATTACAGTTGGAGACCATCAATAGAGTGGCCTGTCAGCACAACAAAACTGTTAATCAGAGCCCTCTGAAACCCAAACATTCCCATTAGCCTCTGAGGGCTGCTGTCACAACAAATCTTCCATGCCAATGGGAAAGATGTAACGGTCTGTCCATGACAGGAGCATTGAAACATACACAACACTTTCTACCTGCTCTTATTGTTGAAACAGGACTGGAGTTAAGATCTAGTGTATGTCTGATGCTATGAGCTTAGCTCAGACCCTACATATTAACTGGATGTGCCTCTTTCCCATGGGAACTAACGAAATAGATATAAAACATAGATTGATAAATATTAAATTACTAAGATCCAAAGAGAAAAATGGTTATATTAATTAGCAGTAACAGGGTGCTAATTTGTGGAATAGCTTTGATATCTGAGAGACTTCCAGTACTTCCCAGTAAAATGTATCTAATACATTGGTACTGTTCACTATATGGAAACAGAGGCTCCTGATTGGAAAGATTCATATGAAGTAGCACAACTAAGCTTTGTTTCAGTATTGCATGTATTATGCTATCAGAAGGGAGAATGAAATTTAGTAGAGACCAAAGCCAATGTTAGAATGAAAAATTCTAGTAGTACGGCATTTTGTTCATTGACTGGGGGAGACAGAAAATTTTAACAGGTATTATTCCTCTAACAAGAAATTCTATTATGTATTACCAATATATTTGAAATTCAATTGTCACTTTCACTGGTATCTGATTCTGATTTTCACGGTGGTGTTGCCATAATTTCTCTTATGTGTGATTTAAACTGAATATCATAAGGCTGGGATGGAAAGGTGCCAATATCTGCTCCATTTAAAAATGTGAACTTAAAACAAAATAAACAAGTTAGTTCAGGTTTACCCTAGAAGGAATGCGTGTACAGTAGAAGTCTTCTCACTTTTCCCAGGTGTGCATATAAACTTGTTCATTTGGTTATTATCTTTTGAAACTAACAATCAGAAACCTTATATGCCTGTGTTTTCAAATAAAACAGGATCAGAAGTAAGAGAGAGAGAAAAGCAACTGCCTGTGCATAAATTGGAAAGAAAATTGGAAAGTATCAGCAGTGAGTTGTGTTCTTCTTCACTGATAATGTGACTATGGTTACCTACATGTCTGTATTCAAGTTGTTCGTGGTATTTTCCAAAAAAAGTATTTTAAATGTTCCTAGATTTTTTTAAAAAAATATATTTATTATATTTTCATTTGATTTTGTATCACTGAAAAACATGCAATCTTACTCCCTCAGTGCATCTACAATGTTCAACTTTTTTTTACAGAAGTACTGCTACTGTAACATTCCAACCACATGTTAATACACTATTAGACTATCTTCCTGGTGCCTCCTCCAAACTCCTTCCTCAAAGTCAAGAGGAATGTGTGAGAGAGTGAGAAAGTGAGAGAGTGAGAAAGCAAGAGAGTTGCAGTTCCAAATTCAGGATGATAGCTCATGTTCTATCCAACTTCTTGCTACCACTACTCTCACCACTACTACTGTCTGGAGGCACCCTGAAATGCGTGCTCCGTTTGTCACCTGTGACCTTTGCCTAAAATGTCATTTGACTGGATTATGGGACCCTTAATCATGCTTATGGGTACCTATATAAGTAGGCTCATTGAAATCAATGTTGTTACTTGTGTAAATAAATGTTAACCAAGGCATTCAAAATCTTCTCCATCATTTACCATTAGATTGGTCAGCCTGGGGGATATGCTTTTAAGCTTTTATCAATATTGTATTTACATGTATGACTAACAGTTCCTCTCTCTTCTGCATATTTCAGGTCTTGGTAGGGTCATGCCTGGGAACAGTTATGAAGGAAATGGGTTGTCCAAATATCATATGTTTAAATGTTAAGCTCTAAATTATCTTTCCACAGATGCTGCGTTCTTGATTTCAACATAGCTTGCAGTATTGTTCAATGTTATATCATGTTCATATTATTGTCCATTATATCATGTTCATATTATTGTTATATTATTATAAATGTATCCATGTATTTTAATCATTTCAACATAAAAAAATAGTTTGGTAAAATATTTTGTGTGTGTGTGTGTGTGTGAGAGAGAGAGAGAGAGATGATGTCCCTGTACATTGTTCAGCAGATCCGAGAATGGCTCATTGAAACTATTATATCTATTGGAAGAGAAAGAGGAGCTGAGTGAAGAGAAAATAAATGGATCAGGTTACTTCTAGACAAGAGAAATCTGGAAACAGTGAAGCCATGCTTGGTCTGTTTCCAATAATGTTATAACATATATTCTAATAATTAACAAATGATATAATATATGCTACACATACATATCTCCAAATATAGTACATTTCATGCCCAAAAACCAACACTCTCTGATCTGGGAACATCCATTCTCCTGAACCAGAGTTCTGAGTAGTGGAAGGGAAGGCTGTCAGCTGCAAGGACAGGGCAGCTTGTGGTAGCCCACAGCAGCAAGGGGCCAGAGCTGGAGCCCTGTAGGTCTGAGGGAAAAGAAAGAGTCCAGCAGGAGCCATGGGCAAGAGCCCTGCTGCATCCATTGGAAGCCCAGGCCAGGTGGACTAGACCCCTACTGCAGCCACAGGGAACATGGGGCTGGGGCTGGAGCCCCATGGCAACAGTGCAAGGGCTGGGGAAGAGGCTGGAGCACCATGGGAGTCTCACAGGGGATGGGGCCGGGGCCAGGGCCAGAGCCCTATAGTAGCTTTGTATGGGGCCAGGGCAGCAGGGAGCTGGGCCCCCAGTTGGAGCCTCATAGTAGGGCTGTGCCACCCAAAACACAGCAGGTGAGCAAGGAGGTGTATGAGGGTGGGGCTGGGGAAAGGGAACCTCCCCTGATCTTGCAGATTCTCTTGTCTGAGGCCCATTAGGTCCTGACCATGCTGGACGAAGGGAGCTGCAAAGTGTAAAATAAACTCTCAGAATCACAGAATCACAGGGCTGGAAGGGACCTCCGGAGGTCATCTAGTCCAGCCCCCTGCTTCAAGCAGGATCAACCCCCACTAAGTCATCCCAGCCAGGACCTTGTCCAGCTGGGACTTAAAAACCTCAAGGGATGGAGAATCCACCACCTCTCTAGGCAACGCATTCCAACGCTTCACCACCCGCCTGGTGAAGAAGTTTTTCCTAATATCTAACTTACACCGTTCCCTCTTCAACTTCTGACCATTACTCCTTGTTCTACCATCTGACACCACTGAGAACAGTTTCTCACCCTCCTTTTTAGAGCTCCCTTTCAGGAAGTTGAAGGCTGCTATTAAATCACCTCTAAGTCTCTCAAGGCATATGAGAAAAATTAACACTAAGAATAATAATTTAAAGTTAAAATTGGGTTTCTCTTCTATTTATGTTCTCATACTGTCCCTTTCACTGTGGCATCTGAGCACTCAAATGATTAAATAATTATTAAATATTTAAAATACAGTGACAGTACATACAAATACAGCCTTGATCCCGCAAAAGATTATGTCTGGCATGTAGTTCCCCCTCTTGGAGCTCTATTACTTTCTTTGTGTCTCCTTAATGAAGTAACCATTTGCCTCGGCATAGTTAAAAAGTTAACGTCAGAAGATCAGAAATACTAACTAGTTTTTCAAGTATTCTGTAGGCAGCAGAAAGGGAGATTGGCATCTAATATACCAGGGAAAGCTGTCAACTAACAGCTCCCAAATGTCCTTCATAACCAGGTTGGCGGTACCAATTCCAACCTATTCTAACCACTTCATATGTGGTAGTTTTCTGGCAGCACCCTGTCTTCTCTGCTGATGCACATCTGGAAGTCTGCAGTGCCACCATGTGCTTTGTAGATTTTAGTCATTTCTGCATGTATTTTCCCTTGAGTCATTCATGCACAGCATGCCTGAACTACTTGGAAGCAATTAATTTAGGTTGGTAGAATAATCTTTTCAGGCTAGAAGTGCACTTCTATCTAACAGTAATATTAATATTTTGACTTTCTGCTTGCTTATATTAGTTAAAAATATTTTAGTGTAGTTGTTCTTCACACTCTTCTAAACTGGGGGAAAAGAGGTCAAGGGAAAATAATAGGTTTCATTTCTGAAACTGTGTTATTTCTGCAATATACTTGCCATTTTTCTATTCAGGATTTCCACTGAACTGACTGAGCAGTAATCTAAAATGGCAGGGGTTTAAAGGAAGTGGATACTAGATGTAGCAAGTTATCTCCATATAATTTGTAATCTACCTTCTGAGTTTTATCACAAATCTTCATTTCTCAGTTCGCTCCTTAGAGAACCTTGTGTCAAGAGGGAATTTCTTTGAAAATTAAAGGGGTGAGAATCCTTGTGTAGTTATTCATATGCTAGTGGTATGGATCCATTTTATTATACAGGGAAAATAAATAAAAATACAAAAGAATAAATTATGGGAGATATGTTTATGAATTCACAAATTTATGAATTATTGATTGTGAGTATCAAAGCAGAAACCAAATTATAGCCAGGGGAAAAGATGATTTCAAAAAATTATTTTCCTTCAAAGTACATCATAAAAGCAGTATCAATAATCACAAAAAAGATAAGTATGCATGTCATCTAATAAAGAATTAGGAAAGAAATATAATCAAACCAAAATATCTAATCTGCATTGCTGAGTGCTGTTGAGACATCTGGTGTGCAAGAAAATGCATGTGTCTGTGGAAAAATGTACATAGATATTGAAAGGGGTAGCAAGGCAGGATATTAAAATACAGAATACAAGAAAATACATGACAAACATCTTTAGTGAGGAGAAAGAAGAGTCATGTTTGAACAGACATGTATGGAGGATTTTTTTTTCAAATGTTCATTCCCCAGAGAATCTGAATCTGAGGTGAGGTAACGAAAATTGGAAATCACTCAGGGAATGATAGATTGGTATTCTATACATATTTTTCATTTATTCATTCATAGCTTATTATTTGGTGCAAAATAATCCCAGTAAGCAGCAATCAATGTCAGGTCAAAGGAGAATTTTCACAAAATAATAAAGTACCTCCATAAATATACAGAGCAAATATTTAGTTTACAAAATTACTTTTCCTTATAAACTATTATAATCTCTGGCTTTTGTAACTCTTCCTCTTTAAAGGTTCATTGCCAAGTACTCTCTACAATATAGGTTACAATTGTTTATAATAATTACCACCCTGAACTTTAAGGTGGTGGGAGGGGGGATGTTTGGCTAGGCGAATGAAGGGAGCAGTGCTTTATGGCTGGGGGTAGGTTGTGGGAGAGAGATGAAAACTGCTGCAAAAGGGGTCAGCTGACTCATTCCCCTAGTGATGCATTGTTTAAAAGGACAGCCCTGCACCGGAAGTTTTCCTTTATCATGCAGCTGTCATATGCATGTCTGGCTCTGTGAAAGAAGGACAAGACACATTTGACAGGGGTTTAATCATGCCACAATTGAACCATCCACCGTGCCTAGTAGGAGGGGTTAAGGTGGTCCATAAGCATGAGTGTAAGAAACCTTTCTTTTTAAGTACTTTCCCAAGTCATTTATCTAGTCACTGTGTATCTTTCTTGGGGAGTACCTGCACTTCTTGGCTGCTTCCTCCCTATACCCAGTCAGGTCTCAGGACAGGTTCTAATGCCATTTTTATATCAATTGAAAACATAACATCATGTAAGCCAGATAAGTGAAATCCATCCTCCCAAAATAACACAGCTTCCTATATAGTATGCCCAGACATACAGTTCCTGCCCTTCCTGTGGTCCCAAAAATTTGCCCACCACCCTGTTCACATGCCTCCTTGACTTGTCTACCATGGGAGGGCTCCCCACTGCACACAAGACCCCATAATAAAGCATGTCTGATCAAAGGTTGTGAAACCTTGGAAAAAGTTCCAAGATCATCCTCAAGGCCCTCCTTGGTCTGAGTATTTAGTTCCACCCCTTTAAGCATTTCCAATTGTTTTCCCCAAGATGAACCTCAGTTATATGTGGGGACCATTGACGCCCACATAGGCCCATACAACATTGCTATTAGCTGATCCCATAACATGCCCCTTCTAGCATGCTAACTGAGTAGCACTTCATCATTGAAGCCCAGCTGTAAGCTGTCAGGCAACCTGGACACATTCTGTGGACTCAAAACCAGTATTGTGGCTGCAGGTCCTCCCCACCAGCTGCATTTCAAGTTGTACAAAATCTTTAATGGGGTTAAAAGCAAATCCATGTTGGCTTGCCACCTGAGATCTTATGTCTCTTTGGTATGCATCTGAATGCAAATGCCCAAATTGTCTGGACTGCCTCTTCTCCTGTACCCAGATCTGCTGTGGCTGTCGCAGCCCTGATCCTGAATGAGCAGGAATCAAATTCATGAGCTGGTAGCCCCCATGTCAACTTGCTAACTACTTGTTATGCTGTGAGGGGCCTTCCATCACCATTCCTCACCAGGGGTCCTTTCCCCATTGGCCATAGGACTTTCTGTGTCCTTAAAGTTTGGACTGGCCAGATCCCACCTTACTGGCAGATAACAGTTACCCTGCTTGACTTGACTGTCAAATGTAAAATCACAGAATATCCATGGCATATCCCACAGCTGTAAAGCTCTTTCTGCAACACACCCAGGCATCTAGGTTCACTGATCCTCCTCCTGTCTACTAAGATATATGGTGCACAGGATCTACCTCAGATCCCTGAGAATGTAAACCATCTTGAGACAATGGGAATCTACCCGAGGACCACCAGAACACAACCACCGAGACAAAAATTTTTGAATTAATAAAACCCTGCAAGGACCAGGATAACCATGTAGCTTACAAACAAATGTAATGACAGAAATGCAATTTGAAATTGTGGAGGATGCTTGTTGATGGCTTACCAAAGCCAGTATATACAGCAGCACCTATTCGTCTTCGAGTAGTGCCCCCATGGGTGTCGATACATCCTTGTGCCAGCACTTGGAGATTCTTCCATACCTGGGGTTTCCTGTGTCACATACGCACAGAAGCATCTCCTGGTGTTCTCTGGTGTGTGTGTGGCGCGTGGTCCTCAGTCCTTCTCTACTGTCCTCAGCTGCAGGTGGGGCAGCATCAGTCTCTACAAGAGAGTTTGCAGAGTTGTTAGTTTGTTCTTTAGCTGATCCCTAGCCCTATTTACCTTCCCTTGTTCTTCATTATTCAAAAATACAAAAAAAAAAAAAAAAAAAAAAGAAAGTTCATTATTGTTAGAGTGCTGTGTCATTGCTATACTGGGTTCCCTGGGGGTTCAAGTGGTATGTCACATGCAAGGATGCCATGCCAGCTTCAGACATCTAAGCAGCCTGAATAAAGTGTCATTGCTCCAGCCTGAAGGCCAGAGCCTGTAGAGATTGGGTTAACAAGACTTTCTTGTATGAGATGTCTCTGCGGCCACCAGACCTGAACAAGTCAACGATTCAGGCTGCGGCTAAGGGTGAAGACTCCAAGTGTCCCCCAGCTTCTAAAGGGTCTCCCACTAGAGCACAGGTCCCTCTCCTGCCTATTCCTGGCATCCAGTGCCATCTACATGGGCCACGCCAGAACAGAAAACTATTCCAGGCTCCCTGGCACCATGCCTGCTGGCACTGACCAAACGGGTGCACTCCGTACCAAGGCGTAAGCACACAACATCAACTTTGTTGGTGCCAGAAAACTCACAAGGAGCTAAGGCACAACAGAGCACTCCAGCATCTCTGCACTTCCAGCAGCACCTGCTGAGAAGTGGCACTGCTCACGTTTCCCGCAACAAGGGACGTTGTGAAAGACGAGGCTGACTACCCCTTCCCACTCTCAGGCACCAAGGGACACTGCATGGCATTGCCATAAGCACACTGTATCTTCCATGCCTTCCGTGCCACAGCAATTGGCACCGAGAGACCTGGTGCTGACATGGGCACCAACTGGACAACAGCGTGATGCGGCACAGTCTCATAAGCACTGGCTATGACCACTGTTGCCGGCTTCACCTTCACTTTCCTGGTGCCAAAATTCCCGAATTAAAGATGCAGGGCAGTCAGACTCACAGAAGCTTGAAAATGATTATGTTTTCCTTAACTTGGCTTGAACTTTTTTTTGTTTTAAAACAACATTTTTAACACAGGTGATGTTAACTTATTTTATTTTATTTCTTTGCTATCTTGATATACTTCCTTTATAACATCTTTGTTGATAACACCTTCCTGGAATGGAGTTTTTTTTTTTAACTCCTCCCTTTTTTTTTTCTTTGTTTGGCTCACTTTAAAGAATCACAGTAGGACTCAAACTCAGTGATGATTAGGCGGTAGCTGCCATGCTCTTAAGTATTACAGGTTGAACTATTGTAACTAAGATATGCCTGAGTTCTCACACTAGGAAATCCTTCAAAGATTTTACACTAGGAAATTTCATAGGCATACACATCCCTGAGAGACAGAATGCTGAGCTGAGCTAATCTCTGGTATAAGCAGCAATATGTCTACAGAAGAATTCTTCTGTAGCTCCAGCTACCTCATCTCAGGGAGGTGGGTTACCTACACTAATAGAAGAAGCCCTCTTGTCGGCTTAGCCAGTGTCTAAACTGAAATGCTACAGCAACACAGCCAGATCACTGCAGCATTTTAAGTGAAGAAACCTCTAAAACTGTGTTTAAATTTATCATACTTGAGCAAGTGCAAACTTCCCTGTAAGTATTCTTAAATAGATAGGTTTGTGTCAATTTAGCTTAAGTACATGGCTTTCTAATTTTTAGCTAACTTGATTTAAAAACAAATGTTAATGTATACTGGTGCAACATAAAATGGACAAAAATTCAGTTATGTAATAAAGCCAGAAATCCTAACATAGTTAAGAATAAGTGTTAAGTAATGTTAAGGTTATTATATTTGCATGTCACTCTTTGGCACAGGCACATATCAAATAATTATGCATATCAAATAACTCATCTCTTCACACGTACCTCCAAAACACTCTTATGACTATTCAACTGTTTACATGAATGACTGAAAGTTAAGCCCAGACTGATTAGGAGAAGCATCTGAGGAAGTAGAAAGAAAAAGAACAAAAAAGTTTGACTTTCCTGGTTTCATAGTAAAGACTCCGGAAAAGAGACCCACTTAATGTATTCCGTATGCCATTTTGCTATTAGAAGGTAGGACTTTCGCGTAAAATATGCTTTAGAAATTTAGGAGTTCATGTAATAATGAAATTCTCATTTCTATGTATTTTTCTCTCTATATGAAATGGCTTTTGGCTGTTTGGGAAAAAAATAAAATAAGCAATTCCAATTATTTGACATCTACTTTTTTCTCTGGTTTTATATTGTACAAGGTATTGTTCTCCATATCTTGTATTTAGTGGGTCACAGAGGAATATTTTTCTCAATAAAATGCTGAACTATCTAATATAAAAAATCCATCAGCCTGTTATTAAATGTATGAAATGGAAAGACAGACTAAGGCAAAGAAACAGAATGTCAGAACAAATTGTGACTTTACAATTTGAGCCTGGTAGCTCACCAGAGGTCCTCTTCAGGACCAATTCATCTTAAAATGTGCACTGTCTTTGAAGTAATACCACACGACGGCTGTGCCTGTACCAGTAGCTCTGATCAAAAACTGTAAATCTTTTTGTCACCCCCGTATTGTGTGAAGCAATCAATCTCAATCCCTTGGGACATGAACTTTGTGAAAAAATGTGTTTCGCCCCCCGTAAAGGGAGTAGTAAATCACTTTTCAATTGATGTTTTGTCTGGGGAAAAGAAAAGGGTTCAGAATATAAAGTTTATCCATTTTGAAAAATGTGCTGAATAATATAATGGTTTGCTAGGGGGAATATTTTCACAGTCATTAATATTTCACAGCAGTATAGTTTTTTTTTTAAAAGAAGACTGAAGGTCTATTGGTATAGCACGCAGAACACAATACACTGTTTCTTTGACAGACTCAATACTATTTATTGATTTAGCATTTTTATTTATGCCATATTATCTTTACTCTGCTTTTCCCCACCTTTTTCTGACCACTGTTTTAATGTATTATTGGCTTTAAGAAGGAGTATTGAAAGAATTACAGTGATCCTACAGGGAATGATTTATTTTCTGTACACCTCTCATAAATTAGTGAGATGAATATGGGTGAAATGTGTTCTTCCTACTTCTCACTTCCATGTACATTGCATCTCACTCCTCTCTGAGTATCTTAGGTGTGAGAGGTAAATGACTATAAACAGTTTAGTGTCCCATTATCCTTTTAACTATTTTAAAGTGCTTCGAGAATTAATTCTTTTTTATCATAGCAAAATAAAACAATGTGAAACCAACATTAAAATATTCAAATGATCACTTTGATATTTATTTCATCTGTAAATGGAAACATCTTCTTATGTCTTAACCTAATCAACTTTATGGCTAACATCAACTTCTCTGATCCATCCTTAGTGCTAACAACAACTTCTCTTTATACTATTCAAAATATTTCTCTGTCTGTCTCTGTCTCTCTGTCTCTCTCTCTGTTCGATAGATGTTGCCACTACATGTAGTATTTTTGGAGAAACCATAGTGAGTTCATGTATCGCTATGGGCCAATGACAGCATGCATAATTGTGTTCTGCTCCATGAGGGAGAGCCCTCTTTAGGAACGGTAACTCTGGGGAGTGCTTAGGGTAAATCACGGAAACTGTGAGTAACTCTAGAAAAGTAGAACCCACTGGGGAGATTGGCATATACTGCCTTGCCTGGCTTCCAAAAAATTAGGAAAAGAAAGAAAGGAGCTTTGCTTTTTTAAAGAAAGTTATTGGTTAAACTGACAGCACTTTCTTTCTTTTCCACTGAAGGGACAGAATTTTCTCTCAAAGGGTTCCAACCCTTGCAAGAGATGGGGAAAGCTTTGTCTCACCAGAGCCGTGTCTACACGTGCACGCTACTTCGAAGTAGCGGCACGAACTTCGAAATAGCGCCCGTCACGGCTACATGTGTTGGGTGCTATTTTGATGTTAACATCGACGTTAGGCGGCAAAACGTTGAAGCCGCTAACCCCATGAGGGGATGGGAATAGCGCCCTACTTCGATGTTCAACGTCGAAGTAGGGACCATGTAGTCGTTGCGCGTCCCGCAACTTCGAAATAGCGGGACATCAGCTGAGGGGTTGAGAGACGGCCATCAGCTGAGGGGTTGAGAGACGCTCTCTCTCCAGTCCCTGCGGGGCTCTATGGTCACCGTGTTCAGCAGCCCTTAGCCCAGGGCTTCTGGCTGCTGCTGCTGCAGCTGGGGATCCATGCTGCATGCACAGGGTCTGCAACCAGTTGTCGGCTCTGTGTATCTTGTGTTGTTTAGTGCAACTGTGTCTGCGAGGGGCCCTTTAAGGGAGCGGCTTGCTGTTGAGTCCGCCCTGTGACCCTGTCTGCAGCTGTGCCTGGCACCCTTATTTCGATGTGTGCTACTTTGGCGTGTAGCTGTTCCCTCGCAGCGCCTATTTTGATGTGGTGCTGCGCAACGTCGATGTTGAACATCGACGTTGCCAGCCCTGGAGGACGTGTAGACGTTATTCATCGAAGTAGCCTATTTCAATGTCGCCACATCGAAATAGGCTACTTCGATGTAGGCTTCACGTGTAGACATAGCCCAGGTCACCATAAAACTGATGGATGGCATCTAATAAGTTTTTGGGACATACAGAGGAAGTTTTAGTGGGTTTCAGGCCCACTGATGGGGTGGGAACACAAAGGGGGCAACTGCTCAGGAGCCCAGTGATTCGAAAAGCCTTGGGACTCCTAGTCAACAACACTGCTTCAGTATCTGGAGCCCTGGAACTTTTCAGTCACTGCTGGAGCCCTCTGTGGCATTCTCTGAGGCAGTACTGATGGGCTGGTGTGGATAGGCCAGACTCCAGTTCCTCCCCTTCTGCATGAGGCGTTGCCCTTCCAAGAATGTGGAGCTTCCCTCCCTCCCCCAAACACACAACTTACCCAGCGACCTGGCAATTGTCTTGCGCCCCCCTCCCCCACTGCCCCATAACTGCTTTATGTGTTTTTTTTTTTGTCCTGTATTGCTTTTGCCTTTAAAAGAACTTGTAATTGTTGCATTTATCTTGCATAGTTCTCCAGGTGAAAATAAAGCACAGACACTGGCCTTAGGCACAGAGGCTCAATGGGCTTATCAAAACTTAGGGAGCAGTGTGTCCTTAAAATCTTGGTGAGAAGGAAGAGAGCTGTGGATCTCCACAAAAGAGAGGTGATGGACGGGAAATGAAAACCTGAAATGGGATTCCTCAAAGATTCATGATGAGAAACATAGGTGCAGTTACCCTGAAACTATGACAGTGTTGTTAAAGTTTTCCTTGTCTCCTCTTGGGACTGCCATTTCCCTCTTAAATAGTGGTCTTGTTTTCTTACATCTGATCTATTTGTACATCTCTTTCTACTGTAGCATTAAGACTGCTTGGTCTTTCTTATTTTGTATTTTTAATGTCTGTTTTCTTTAAAATATATTTATTATTAATGCTTTTCCTAAGACAACACGTCTGGTGCTCTTTTCTATTGTGCACATAGGCCTCTTCTTGCCAAGGGCCATAAAGGAGATCTTAATCGACAGAGGATATCAGATTTAAACAACCATTATCACCAAACAACTACATAATCCAAACCAACACTGTCAGAGGTAACTTCAGGGAGAATTGGTCCAGAATTGTGGGTCAGCCATTGTCATTAAAAACATTTTCCAAAATTTCAGTGAAGTTTTTTTTGTTTTGAGATTAATGGAATTCTGAGATGGCTAGATGCACATTTCAGCTTTGTCACTTCATCATTAAACAAATGTGTTCTGCGTTCCCTTATTAAGTTATGTTCTTCCTTATAAATCTCCCAAAAATTTTTATATCATGTTATGATGGTTTTTTACATAAATCCAATTGCATATTGCATGACAATGCTCGTGTATTTAGCATTTGCCTAAATGTTTAACTCTAATTGTCTCCATTTGTCATTTCTTACTACTTCTATGTGCATATTTGTTTGTGTTATTTCCAGTTGACACTGAACCCATGATAAGCTGCTCATCAAAATTAATTATTGTATTTTCATGCTAATATTGGAAAATGAAAAAAAATCTAAAATAACTATATTTCTCTTCTGTAATACAATATTCAAATAAGAGATATGAACAGTTAAACACTAAGGCTACGTCTACACGTGAAGCCTACATCGAAATAGCTTATTTCAATGTAGCAACATCGAAATAGGCTATTTCGATGAATAACATCTACACGTCCTCCAGGGCTGGCAACGTCGATGTTCAACTTCGACGTTGCGGAGCACAACATCGAAATAGGCGCTGCGAGGGAACGTCTACACGCCAAAGTAGCACACATCGAAATAAGGGCTGGAGAATAAGGGAATAAGGGGACTTTCGAAAAGGAGCCCCGTCTGGACGCGCCGCGCGGCGGCAAGGAGCATCAATTTCGAAGCGCGGCTGCCGCCCGCATGCTAATGAAGCGCTGAATATGCATTTCCGCGCTTCATTAGTAAACTTCGAAATGGCCATTTGCATGGCCATTTCGAAGTTTGGGGCACATGTAGACACGGCCAGTAAGGGCAAAGCACTGCTATCTTGTAAGTTCTCAGAGATGATTAATGCTCAGACATCACAGTAAGGGAAATGAATGTTAGAGCAGTCTCAAATTATAAGGGCAAAGCACTGATCTATTTGTACATCCCAAGGCCTGTGAAAGTGGGGGATCATTGTCCAGGATGGGTTGATCCCCCACTTTCACAGGCCTTGGGAGGCAGACCTATCATTGCTCACAGACAACCTGCCAACCTAAAACAAATCCTAACAAGCAACTATACACCGCGCCACAGTCACTCTATCTCAGGGACCCATCCATGCAACAAACCTCGTTGCCAGCTCTGCCCACATATACACACCAGCAACATCATTACAGGACCTAACCGGATCAGCCACACCATTGTGGGCTCATTCAGCTGCACATCTACCAATGTAATTTATGCCATCATGTGCCAGCAATGCCCCTCTGCCATATACATCGGACAAACTGGACAGTCCCTACGTAAAAGAATAAATGCACACAAATCAGACATCAGAAATGGCAATATACAAAAACCCATAGGAGAGCACTTCAATCTCCCAGGACACACAGTAGCAGATTTAAAAGTAGCTATCCTGCAGCAAAGAAATGTCAAGACCAGACTCCAAAGAGAAATTGCTGAGCTACAATTCATCTGCAAATTCAATACCCTCAGCTCAGGATTAAACAAAGACTGTGAATGGCTGGCTAAATACAAAAGCAGCTTCCCCTCTCTTGGAGTTCACACCTCCAGATCTACTGATGACAATACAACTCAGCCTGCCTGACTGAGCTAACCTCGTTATCCCCAGCCTTGCTCTGGCCTATTTATACCTGGCCTTACAGATTTCCAGGACCAGCATCTGAAGAAGTGAGTTTACTCACGAAAGCTCATGCTCTAAACTTTTCTGTTAGTCTATAAGGTGCCACAGGACCCTTCGTTGCTCTACAGATCCAGACTAACACGGCTACCCCTCTGATACTATCAAATACTTAGATTTTCACCCCCCCACTTTTTTAAGTCATCATTTGCAGTGAAGAAAAGACATTTCCTGACAGCCCAGTTTGATTTTTTTCAGTGCAGAGATTACATGTAGTAAATGTACATGTCCTTTCTACAGTAAAATTGCCAGATTTCAAATCTGACTACACAAGGACAAGCAGGCAGCACTATAGAAATGTGTAACTCTTAGTTAGAATCTGGAAATGAATTGTGAGACTCTGGCTATAGAGGAATTCCAGAAATAATACTAATGTTTAAATGCAAGAAAACTTGTGGTTTTTTTTTCATTTTTGAGGTGGTTGTGTGTATCTATGCATACACACACTAGAGGCATGCTTACACGGTGTAGCAATGTGTACTTTAGAGGTGTTTTCTAAGGCTAATATGTTGTACACTAACTGGTTTTGTGGACCATGCTGCTATGCACTAACATTTCCCAACCACACTCTAATATAGTGCTGAAAGAGTGCTACAGTGGAGTACGTGAGGGAACTGTTGGTGAGAACCAGTATGGTCCACCCGGGTCAATTAGTCCATAATACGGTAGTATCCTATGGAAATACTCCAACAGTGTGCGTTGCTGTACCATTTAGAGAAGCTCAAATATTCTTAATTTTGCAGTCTTAAATAGATGGTAGATAAGCGTTTCCCAAAGTGTGGTCTGCAGCCCAATACCGGTCCTTGGGCGAGGGGGAGGGTTACCCTGTCCTTAGAAAATATACAAATTATTATACAATTTACAATAGTAAACTGTGAAAATTTATTCATTTCTCATTTTTATATGCATTAATATTTTTGGGATGCAAAAAAAGTTAATGAAAATAAATGGCTCCCAACTCTATAAAGTTTGGGAAACCCTGCTGTGGATGATCAACCTAGTTACTGAGAGTTGAGAACACTTAGTATTTGACTAACATTACATTAATAATAGGTAGTTAACAAATTCACATTCCAAAACCATTACAGAACCACAGAAACATGGGAGTAGAAGAGACTTGGAGAGGTCATCTAGTTCATTGCTTTCATACTAAAGCACAAGGAAGTACACTTTGACCATCCCTGACAGGTATCTAACGTGTCATTAGAAACCCTATGAAGCATCTACACATGCTTTGTCTTTGAAAGATGCTTTCAAAAGGAGGCACTCTTCTTGATCTGGGAATAGAAGAGAGCTTCCAGAAGAAGAGCCACATTCTTTTGATTTTGTACCAAAAGAGCACATTTTGTGTGTGGACGCTCCATGTGTTCTTTTGAAAAAGGGCCTGATTTTTCAAAAGAACATGCTAGTGTAGATGCGGCCTGAAGGAATGGAAGGTAGAGCAGGGAGCTAGGGATTTTATGATTGGTATATCAGAAGCTAATCTAATCCTTTCTTATAGCCCATCTTAAGTGTCCTCTGAGCTGGAGGTGTAGGGGAAAGAGTGGATGATAAGTTCTCAGCAATGGTTCAGCTGAGGGACCTGGGTGGAAAAGCAGGTGGAGCTAGTGGAAGCCCCCAGATAATTACTGAATGGACATGGAGTTACCTGCACTATGCATTTTTATAATCTGGGAAATCCCAGACACCTAATAATAAAGTTGTGGCCTTATTAATGCCATATCAAATGTCTTCTGTCCTCCTTTCAGTATATCCAGACAATAGAATTAAACCTTATGGCTGGGTCTACACTTGCCCCCAACTTCAAAGGGTACATGGTAATCAGGGCCACAGGATATTACTAATGAAGTGCTGCAGTGAATACACAGCACTTCATTAGGCTAATTCCTGCCCCCCGCAGCAACTTCAAAGCTAAAAACTTTGAAGTGCCGGCATGCTTGTAGCTGGGGGCACCTCAAAGTGCCCACGCTACTTCAAACTCTCTTTACTCTTCAAAATTTTGTGCTCATATTTTGAGGTGTAAAGGGACTTCAAAGTAGCATGGGCACTTTGAAGTGCCTGTACTACATGCATACTGGCACTTCAAAGTTTGAAGCTTCAAAGTTGCTGCGGTGGGGGGAGGAAATTAGCCTAATGAAGTGCTGCGTATTCACCACAGATCTCCATTAGTAATCTCCTGTGGGCCTGATTGCCATGACCCCTTCGAAGTTGGGAGCATGTGTAGATAAGCCCTGTGTGAGACGTTTGTGGTGTTAGAATCACACATAAATATAAACATCCTACTACTATGGATTTCACAATGGCTACGTCTACACGTGAAGCCAACATCGAAATAGGCTATTTCGATGAATAACATCTACACGTCCTCCAGGGCTGGCAACGTCGATGTTCAACTTCGACGTTGCGCGGCACCACATCGAAATAGGTGCTGCGAGGGTACGTCTACACGCCAAAGTAGCACACATCGAAATAAGGGTGCCAGGCACAGCTGCAGACAGGGTCACAGGGAGGACTCAACAGCAAGCCGCTCCCTTAAAGGGCCCCTCCCAGACACAGTTGCACTAAACAACACAAGATACACAGAGCTGACAACTGGTTGCAGACCCTGTGCCTGCAGCATGGATCCCCAGCTGCCGCAGAAGCAGCCAGAAGCCCTGGGCTAAGGGCTGCTGCCCACGGTGACCATAGAGCCCCGCAGGGACTGGAGAGAGAGCATCTCTCAACCCCCCAGCTGATGGCCGCCATGGAGGACCCAGCAATTTCGACGTTGCAGGACGCGGATCGTCTACACGGTCCCTACTTCGACGTTGAACGTCGAAGTAGGGCGCTATTCTGATCCCCTCATGAGGTTAGCGACTTCGACGTCTCGCCGCCTAACGTCGAAGTTAACTTCGAAATAGCGCCCGACGCGTGTAGCCACGACGGGCGCTATTTCGAAGTTAGTGCCGCTACTTCGAAGTAGCATGCACGTGTAGACACAGCTAATAAGAGCAAGTAATGTTTTTAACTTTGAGAGGATGATTTCCTCAAGACAAAGACCTACTTCAGTTTATGTGATTTTTGCATAAATGAAAATACCATTCTGCTACCCTGCTTCATTTTTCTCTCCAGGGGTTGAATGTTTCTGTGAAAGAGAAAAGAGATTAATGTGGATAGTTTTATATTTTATTTTAAAAGTTTTCTATTAACTAGTAATTGCCATAATTTCCTTTATTGCAAACAAATAATAGCCTTTGGCTGTGTAGCAATGACCAGGTAACTTGACATAATAGGAGGTATCAATTATACTTTTGAATTTTCTCCTGCCGTTCTGGGTACTTGGATAATATATGTGAATAAAGATTTAATATAAAAAGTTTCAAATATCACAATATGGAGACTATATGCTAAACTACCAACCTGAAAAGTCATGTTTCATTTTTGCTGACTCATTCATACCTACATCCAGGACAGTTGTGAGACCTGGATGTTCAGGCAGCTACAGCATGGTGTAGTTACTTTTATCACTCCTTGGCAGCCTGCTTATCCAGGAGCAGTGTTATCAGATTCTGATGTAGATTTGGCTGATAATGGGGAGCTGATAGGTCTCCATCTGTTAATTTCTTTACTTCCCCCAAACCCCCATTTTAAACAACCAAACGCTTTGAGGTGATGCCTTTCTTTTCTCCAGAACATAATGGAGAAAGCAAGTAGGGGAGTGTGGCCTCTCAGATTCCAACCCATTCAGTGCCACACCACACAGGAAAGGGGAGTAAGTGGTAGCATGTCTGTTGTTTTCAACACAGCGGCTGTGTCTACACTAGCCCCAAACTTCGAAATGGCCATGTAAATGGCCATTTTGAAGTTTACTAATGAAGCGCTGAAATACATATTCAGCACCTCATTAGCATGCGGGCGGCCACGGCACTTCGAAATTGATGCGGCTCGCTGCCGCACGGCTTGTCCTGACGGGGCTCCTTTTCAAAAGGACCCCGCCTACTTCGAAGTCCCCTTATTCCCATGAGCTGATGGGAATAAGGGGACTTCGAAGTAGGCGGCGTCCTTTCGAAAAGGAGCCCCGTCTGGACGCGCCGCGCGGCTGCAAGGCACGTCAATTTCGAAGCTCCACTGCCGCCCGCATGCTAATGAAGCGCTGAATATGCATTTCCGCGCTTCATTAGTAAACTTCGAAATGGCCATTTGCGTGGCCATTTCGAAGTTTGGGGCACGTGTAGACGTAGCCCCTGAGACTTAAGTGTAGGACAACCTAGCCAGAGTGAATGAGGAGTTGACCAACATTTAGTTGCAAAGTAGCAGCAAATAAAAGTCTTTGAGCAAGGAGTGCAGGGAAACTTGCAAGTAGGGCATTTGCGAACAGGAGGGAGTTTTGAGAGGAGCTCTCCTGGTGAAGGAGGGGACAATTTACAGCACCTTGGAGTAAGTGGCTGTCTGGAGTGTTTGGGGGTTTGAGGCTTGAGTTTGTTTGTCTTTTTGGAGGTTTGAGTGCTGAGCTTTGTTTGTTTGAAAGGCTGTGTGCTCAGACTGGCAGTTGGAAGCTGTGGGCTCTAATTGGGATTTGAAATCAAAAACTCTCTGCTTATTGGTCGAGCTGTAGTCAGAGGCAGAGGGAGCCAATCAGAGGCAGAGGGAGGGACTATCAGGAAGGCCAGCACTTCATAAACCCTGCTAGTAACTGACTAGGGAGCTTGCTAACAGGAGGGAGTTTTGAGAGGAGCTTGTCTGGTGAAGGAGGAGGTAGTTTACAGCACTTTGGGGTAAGTGGTTATTTGGAGTGTGTGGGTGTTTGTTTGGGGCTTGAGTTTGTTTGTTTGAAAGGCTGTGTGCTCAGGCTGGCAGTTGGAAGCTGTGAGCCGTAGTTAGAACAGGCAGTTTTTGATTTCAAATCCTTAGTCCCTCCCTCTGGCTAGGGTTTGACCATCAGGAAGGCCAGAGCTTTATAAACCCTACAAGTAAGCAACCAGGAGGGAGTTTAGAGAGGGGAGTTTAGGATTAGAGGGTGCTAGTTACTTCTGACCACCTTTAGATGTAAAAGTTTATAAAACTATATATCCAAACACTTATATAAAAGCCCTGTATATAATCAAGCTTATTCTTAAGAGAAAACGCAGGTAGAAGCCCAGCAGCAGAGTGGGAGCTAGCCTGTTTATTGTGTTGAGTGTAACATGTATGATTGCTTGCCATGTGGGCAGGTGGCATATGCGTACACCGGGTGCAAGGGGCTCCTGACACTCAGAGACCAAGTTCAGGCTTTAGAGGCCAGGCTGGCTGAACTGGCAGAGATGAGGCTTTCTGGGACACTGTAGTATTATGCAACCTCCTGTCTGACAGCCTCAGTACTGGTAAGGAGGAAGAGAGACTCAGGGGAAGAGAGCAGTCAATGGAAGCAGAGGGAAATCATCCCATATTTGGGACCTTCCTTCCAAAGGACGTTATGGTATCTTCTCATACTGAGGATACTACACTGGGGGAGGGAATACAAGTTGTTAGGAAGGGGTAGGTGTTAGTAGTGGGTGATTTGATTATTAGAAACACAGATGGGTTTGTGGTGACAGGGAGAACCAAATGGTGACTTGCTTGCCTGGTGCGAAGGTTGCGGATCTCTTGAGGCATCTAGATAGACTTGTGTTTGTGCTGGGGAGGAGCCGTTGGTCATGGTACATGTCACTAGTACCTACATAGGGAGAGGTAGGAGAGATGTCCTGGAGGCCAAATTTAAGCTGCTAGGAAACAGACTGAAATCCAGGACCCTCTGCAGTAGTGTTCTCAGAAACACTTCCTGTTCCATGCGCAGGGCCAGGTAGGCAGGCGGAACTTCAGAGTCACAATGTGCGGATGAGGTGATGGTATAGGGAGGAGGGGTTTAATTTTATTAGGAGCTGGGAACACTTCTGGGATAGGGGGAGCCCATACAGGAGGGATGGGCTCCACCTAAACCAAGGTGGATCCAGACTGCTGGCACTAAACATTAAAAAGGTCAGTAGAGCAACTTTTAAACTAAGAGATGGGTGAGGGAAGCTGATTGGTGCAGAGGAGCATGTGGACTGGATGGAGACTTCACTTAGAGGAGAATCAATTGATAGAGATGTTCTAGGCTTTAGTCAGAAAGAAAGGAGGGGAGATGATATACTGTGCATCAGATCAGACGGGAATATGAGGAGGTTAAACAGAAATTAAAAGGTACAGTGACTGGAGTAAAATCCCTGCAAGCTGCATGGAAAATGTTCAAGGACACCGTAATAAAGGCCCAACTTACATGTATACCCCAAATTAAAAATATAAAAAGAGACCTGAAGAAGAGCAACCATGGCTTAACAACCCTGTAAAAGAAGCAATGAGAAATAAAAAGGCATCTTTTAAAAATAGGAAGTCCAGTCCTAGTGACGTAAATGAGAAGGAACATAAACACTGCCAAATTAAGTGTAAAAAGGCAAGAAGAAAAGCCAAAAGATTGGGAGGAACAGCTAGCCAAAAAACACAAAGTAATACAGAAATGTTTAAGTATATGTTTTGCAGGTTTCCTGCTTCTAAACCAGTGGGCCCCCTAGAACACCAAGATACAAAAGGAGCAATCAAGGATGATAAAGCCATTGTGGAAGAGACTAAACGATCTCTCTGCTTCAGTTTTCATGGCTGAGGATGTTGGGTGGGCGGGGAGTCTCAAACCTACATCATCCTTCCGTCGTGGATGATGAATCTGAGGAACTGTCCTGGATTGAAGTGTCATTGGGGAGGTTTTAGAACAAATAGAAAAACTTAACAGTAACAAATCACTGGGACTGGATGGCATTCACCCAAGGGTTCTGAGGGAACTCAGATGTGAAATTGTGTAATTGTTATCTGTGATTTGTAACCTACCTCTAATTTAGCTTCTGTACCCAAGGACTGGAAGACAGCCAACATAACACCAATATTTGCATACAGATGTGGTCGTCTCACCTCAAAAAATATTTTGGCATTAGAAAAGGGCAACTAAAATGATGGGGGTTTGGAACTGGTCCCACATGAGGAGATGCTAAAGACACTGGGACTTTTCAGTTTAGAAAAGAGGAGACTGGGGGGGCGGGGGATATGATAGAGGTATATGCAATAGATAAATGTCTATCAGGGATGATCTAGACAGTACTTGGTCCTGCCATGAGGGTAGGGGGCTGGACTCGATAACCTCTTGAGGCCCCTTCCAGTCCTAGTATTCTATGATTTTTATGATTCTATGAAAATCATGATCAGTGTGGAGAGGGTGAATAAAGAAAAGTTATTTACTTGTTCCCATAATATAAGAACTAGAGGACACCAAATGAAATCGATGGGTAGCAGGTTTAAAACTAAAATTTTTTTTCACGCAGCGCACAGTCAACCTGTAGAACTCTTGCCAAAGAAGGCTGTGAAGGCTCAGGCTATGAGCTCAAAGAAGAGCTAGATAAATTCATGGAGGTTAGGTCCGTAAAAGGCTATTAGCCAGGGAGTAGGAATGGTGTCCTCTGGCCTGTGTTTGTCACAGGCTGGAGATGGATGGCAGGAGACAAATTGCTTGATGATTGTCTTCAGTCCACCGCTTCTGGGGCACCTGGCACTGGCCACTTTTGGCAGACTGGATACTGGGCTAGATGGAACTTTTGTCTAATCCAGTAACGGCCGTTCTTATGACTTATGCCTGAACCTGAGCAGGAAGAGGGTTTTCTGATCTCAAATATCTCAAACATCTTCAAAATTTTCCTGCTCTTCTATAGAGAGAACTTCATTTTTATATTACAAATGAGAGAGCTCATCCCAGAACAGCCAATGTCTTTGGAGTTGGGGCACTCACATGGGATGAGGGAGACCCACTGTGAAATCCCTGAGCTGCTGGATTCAGGCCGGGGACTTCTATCTGGTTCTGCCACATCCCAAGTGAATGCCTTCAACATGAGCTGGGAGTGGACTTTGTCTGTCCAGAAATTCCATCTTGGATTGAAATGGTGTTTGGGGGGGGGCATTATTTATTATTATTATGGGCATTGTTGACATTATATTTCCTCATCCATTAGGAAAGCTAGCTAACGTGAGCTGTGTAAATTTCTTTTGCTTAAGAATATAGGTCAGGGATGCTGCCCCTCAAAAATCTTCTGAAACTTCTGATAAAAAGCAGTTTATTTTGTCTAACAGAAGTAGTGTGTATGCTGTTCTTTTTTTTTTTTTTGCGAACACATAATACACCGTAAATACTACACTGTGGAATTTTGTAATCCTTCATAGGAGATGGTGTTTTTTTCCTGTAGTCTGTCAAATATGAGAATTTGCATTTCTTCCCAGCCTCTTAGGAATCTTCAGAATCGAAAAGTAATCAAAAATGAAGATGTGACGATCAAAGTCAAGAGCATTGAAATGAATATTTTCTGATAATTTGGTTTATTTGGTATTTAGCTATTGGTATATTTGTCAAGTTAAATAGCCTGCATGAAATTATTTGTTCTTGTGAATTAGTGTTAAATGCAACATTGCAGCAGAAGCATCTGTTTATGAGCAGGAATTCCAGGATCTCGCATTTTAGAAGAAAGTAATGTAGGCTTTAATGTTAAGATTTTTTTTCCCTCGTCCTCTTTGGATCTTATCCTCAACTGTGGTAAATCTGTGCCTTGATTTCATTGCAGCTATGTTGACATACTTCAGGTCATGATCTAGGTCTCCGTATTTAATCTGTCACCCCCAAGATAACTGAGAAATAAATCCTCACTTAAAAGGCATGCCATTCCGCTGTTCTCTGAGTTGGATAGAATCTGGGGCTTTGAACACTATTGTTAAAATCCTGGTGGCCTTTGATTCCAGTCATGTTGAAAATACTTAAGATGTGGATGAAGGACAAGGCCCTGTGTTCTCCAGGAGTGCTCTTTTGCTCCTTAACACTCCAGGTGTGCAAATTACTTGACTTTAAATTTGACCTAGAGCATTTTTCCAGATTGTCCGTTTATTTGCCAACTGTGTTAAACCAGACAAATCCTTTGTTATCTATCCGATAACTCAAAACCAAAACATAAGTGTACAAAGAATTGGCTCAGACAGAAAATTTCTTTACCAGAAATGACTTCCAAGTTGTTCAGTCTTCAAAAGTGTTTACTTGTTGCCAAATATCTACACAGTTGTGAATATTTGGGGAGGTGAGTAAAGATATCTTCATAGTTTGATAGATAGATACAATTATGTTCATGAAGTTAATTTTTGAGGGATTAATTATAAATCCAATTATGATGTTCAGTAACAGTCTTCAATAGTACAGTCCAAGGGTTTGGAAATTTGTTTAGACTGGGTTTTAGGTATTAAAAAATACACTTAAGTACAACTGTTTTATTGCAGACTCGATAGTGTTGAAGTAATCTAGATGGTTTATGGAGTGGATGTGTGTAATGAATGTCTCTATCCCCATTCATAAGACATTACATGTTTTTGCCCTTTTTTAGAGGATCACTTTCAACATAGCATTGTATCATTCAGCCTCGTGTATTTCCAGCACCATTATGTAAGTTCTGGATATTCTTGACCAGTTTGTATTTCTGAGGGAACAAAGTCTAAAACAAATCTAAATTTCAGTAAAGGTAAACTCTTAACTGAAAATGTTGTTAAGATAAAGGTGTTTTAGATATGCTACAAATGAGCACTTCATAGCTAACATTTTGTAAGTGTCTATCCTTCATCACACATGCATGTGTTTAGGGTGTTAAAAACCACTACAACTGTGAGGATTTTCTCCTTTTCCAAAGCAGAAATAGAAGATCAACCCATACATATTCTGTTCCCTAAACAGATCATGACTAGACAATAACTCGATCAAGACGCATTTGTTACTACAATTAGATGTGAGCTAACTTACATATCAAACTTGTGCAGGATCATTTTATCTGCTCCCCAATTTGTTGATTCATTAGTTGATACAGTTCCATCTTATAAATTGGTGGTATGGGCTCTGTCTACACTAGCCTTCCCCCACCTTTCAAAAGGGGGGTGCTAATGAGACTTCAGGATATGCTAATGAGACACTGCAATGAATATGCAGAGCCTCATTAGCGTAATGGCAGCCACGGCACTTTGAAAGTGCCGCTTTCGATTGCCCGTAGCTCGTCTACACGAGGTCCTTTTCCAAAGGACTCCACACGCTTCAAAATCCCCTTATTCCTATAACCAAATAGGAGTAAGGGGATTTTGAAGCGTGCGGGGTCCTTTGGAAATGGGCCCCATGTAGACGAGCCACGCACAATCGAAAGCGGCACTTTCAAAGTGCCGTGGCTGCCATTACGCTAATGAGGCTCTGCATATTCATTGCAGTGCCTCATTAACATGTCCTGAAGTCTCTCATTAGCATTCCCCTTTCAAAAGGGGAGGCTAGTATAGACATAGCCGTTAGTATCTTTTTTAATAATGAATCATAAGTGTGAATAGTGCTTAATAAAAATAAACTCACCTGGGGGCAGAGGGCATATAAGCTGACCCAAAGACAACTAATTGCCAGTTAACAAAGCATGGTTTGGGAGGATGAGTGTAACAGTATTTGTAGTCATCTTAAAATAAGAGTAGTACATTATGGCAACAAACTGATATTTTTTTAAAACTATTTAATGATCTGCAAACTGGCTCGGACAAGCATCTTGAAAGTGATTGGGCAAAAACTACACAAGTCCTTGTCCATTACCTTTTTTTATGAAACACCATTCTTTCTCACCCAGATTCTTTTTTCAGTGTTGCTTTAATCTTGTATCCTGAGTTAAAATTTTGGTATGTTGACAGTACAGTGCTAGGATTTCTTCCTGTTCTCATTTCAAACTTGCATATTAACTAGAAAGTTTTGATGTCCTTTGTCTACTCCTTGTTTTTAATAAAGCCCACTGTTAGAAAGGGACATGTTCATTTTTTATTTATAAACATCATTTCAGGTATTGCATCTGTCTCAACCTCCCCTCTGACATCCCCTGGTGCTACCTTTTTTTATTTCATTCACATTTCTAAACAAACCTCAGGGAAAACTGACTAAGGGAATACGTGTTTCTGGATTATGAAAACACTCAACAAAGTGTGTGATCAGGTCCTTATGCTATACATACATGCAGGTACCCTCCGTGCACTAAATCTTAAAATCTAGGAGACTGGAATTTTGAATAGACACAAATATACCTAAGCTAAGATTGATTGCATAGGTTGGTTGGGCTCTGTGTGCACTATTTTTGGCACGTTTGCTTTTGGCCTCATTTCTGCCTGTAAATAATTCCTTGCTCTGTTCCTGAGCTGTGATGTGACAGATTTCAGGAAAGCTTTTCTGTTTTTCCTCTGAGCTTTCTTCCACCATTTGGTTTACAGGTTTAGGAGCTTTAGTTAAAGCCTCTTGAAAATGTTTTATTTTAGAACATTGTTGCTGTGGAAGATCTTTGTTTTAAAATTTAACAACTTAAAAACAACCCCTTCTATGCCAGATCTGTTCTGCTTCTGTAGGTAGAAGGGAGTAAAAAACTAAGAACACTTAATCTACAGAAGGCCTCTAGAATTGTCTCAAGGACACTTTGGGAGCTCCTGAGTGCTAACTTGGAAGTTAACTTCAAAGTTAGGCATTACATAGAAGTAGCCAGCAGAGAGTCTATGCACATTTTTCCCTTACTTCGAAGTAGGGAGCCCAGCTCTGAAGCCCTTACTCCATGGAGTAGTGCCCTACTTTGAAGTTTAACTTCGAAGTAGGGTGTGTGTGGATGCTCTGCCTTGAAGTTGTATTTTGAAGTAAGACATTTAAGTTACTTTTGTAGTGTAGACACAGCCCCTATGTATTCTGTAGTTTAACTTGAGTTCATTTTTTGCCAGGCCCTTTCTAATTTTGCCCCTACATAGTTTTTATTTGTGTTCATCCTTTTAACATTATCTAGTTCAAACCTTTTTTTTTAAAAGGTCAGTCACGATCAGGTTAGACTGTCTAGCAAGAGACCACTCTGGATTATCTTTCCTGTACAGTGTACTAGTTTGCTCTTGCACATTTAAAAAGGTATCTCTGAAAAAATTTCCAAGAGTCTGCAATTGTTTTTTTGTACTTGTTTCCCATGGGACCTTACCTACAACTCCCTGAGTTTGCTAAATGTGCTTCTTGAAATCAATTACCTTTACTTTTCTGTTCTCCTTCCTACTATTCCTTAGAATCGTGAGCTCCTATCATTTGCAGACCAACTTCGCCCCAGCTGCCTTTCACTTCCATATTCTCAACCAGTTCTTCCCTATTTGTTAAAACCAAGTCTGTAACAGCCTCCTCCAGCAACTTTCTCCATCTTCTAAAATAAGAAGCCAAATTTGTCTTTGAAAATCCCATGTTCAGCCATTTCTGGAAACATCTCAACAGTTTGTCTACACCTCAGACAGGTAGTCTCAGCCTCAGACTTCAAGCTGGTCCTTTCCAGACTAACAGGACTACTTTGTGAAGTGCTTCTGATATGTTCTTTGCTGAGTCTTTCTCACACAGTTGCCTTTCTAGTGGTAATAACTTTAGTGAGGAAGAAGTGCATGGGAGGAGCTTAAGGACTTAGCATTAGAGCTTCTTTACACCATGTATAGGGAAAAGGTTCAGATCAGGTCACATTCAGCTTTCCTCCTCAGTATTGTCTCCCAGTTTCATGTCAACTAGGGTATCTATCAGCTTCCTAACCTGAGAAGAGGGAGCAAAATCTTCACTTGCTAGATACTTGCTGGGCATTGACCTTTTACACTGAGCAAATGAAGGTACTCTAGAAGTCCACCCAGCTGTTTGTTGCTGTAGCAGAGAATGAAAAGGGTTCCAGGCTCCTCTCAAAAGACTTTCATTATATGATCATGAATCATATTCTGGATCGCATAGTGTTGTGCAACCTGGTGAAGGCATTTGATCCTCCACTCACAGCACATTCCACCAAGGTCACGGGTGTTGCTGGTGCATGCTGCTATTCAGCCAATATGTAGAGCAGTTACATGGTCCTCCATTCATACTTTCGCCTTGCACTGTGGATTACCCAGCAGGCCAGGAATGATAAAGCCTTTGTTAGAATGATGCTCCAGTCAGTGGGCTTGGAAATCACTTAGTTGGAACTGACGTGAGCAATCACCGGGGGGGGGGGGGTTGGAAACCTTCTCCTAAGTGTTGTTCTTTGTGATGTACTGTTCACGTCCATTCCAATACCCACCTTCCTAAACCTCTATCAGAGTAGGTAATAAAAAGAACCTGGAGAAATACAGGTTGGAAGGGAAGGATTCTGTATGGAGCTCCATGAAGGCACAACCTCGGAGCATCTGGACTAATCTGGCAAATACAGTTGGGGGAAAAACTCTTGTGGCTGCCATGCATATAGTGCATGCATGCATATTTGCAGTGGACTTGAATAGCACATTCTTGAAGAACAAGTTACAAGTAGGTTTTTGCTATCCCTATATTTTTGACAAGAGAGTGGGGTTTTGAGGCACTGAAGGGACCTGTGAAGTCCTATTATTGTGAAGTCTACTAGTTCCCTGCCAAAGTAACGGGATTCTTAACTAAAGGTCAGAGCAATAAACCTTTCCATGGACCTAGATTGGAAAGAAGCCAGCCAGTAGTCTCTTATCTCAAGGACAAAAAGGATAAATGTTTTTCAGTACAACCTCATCTCTGATAACTTGCTGTATCCTGTGATCCTGGTGAGAATCCTCCAATTCCCAAATCAACTGAAAAGATTTCTTTCTGCTTGAGATGCTCAATGAGTAGAGAGAGGTGTTGGCCCTGGGAAAATGAAATGGTTAAATGGAGAATTTAAAAATACCTCCATCTGTTAGAAAATGTACAGATGTTCTCATCACTCTCACATTCAATGTCTGCAGTTCCAGGATCAGAAATTCTAGACAAGATGTGTGTTAACTCCATCTCCCAGTCAGTGATCAGCTTTCATAAGCATCTTAGAATAGTACTTCATTGGATTGTGCCTGTAGATAGAGTACCCAGGATATTAGGATCCCAGGCAAAATAAGTGAATTCCAGCTCAACCTCACAAGGGATATTCAGAGTGCTGCTATGGGTACAAATGAATTCTAGATGTGGGAAATGGAAAGAAAAAAATTCTCTTAAATTGCATTCCTGTAAGATGCTATCAGAAACCTGTGGTGACAGCAGAATCTATTTTTAGCTAATTGTGTAGAATTATTGATCGGGGTAGTTAGGTGCTTGTAGATATAGCTTGTTTATAAGGTCCACACTCCAGGAGAGTTCAGAGCAATCTTGCTGCCAAAAGTCCTACAGCAAAGCAGTCATTCTAGTTATTTAGAAAACCCAGTGAGAGTTAATAGGAAAAACATTTTTTTTTCTAGTCCTTCATAAATATACACCACACACAAACAGACATGAATGAACTGCAGTCGGATTTTCAGACTGAACTAGTATTTTGCTATGCACAGAGTGTTCTAGTCACTGGCAGCAAGAGGACTTGTTTTCACCCTCTAAGTTTTTTTTTTTTTTTTAATGTTAAAGAATCAGGAATCAGCATTAATTAACTAAGACAATTAGAAAAAATAAATGGAAATACCCTTTTTTCTGACTCATAGAAGTGGACTTTAAAAACATCTTTCATTACATAGAGTGGCATGATAGATCACTATTAAATACTACTTTTCCGCAAACGGATGATAAATTTCAATTATGCCAAAAGTTTAAACATTTGAAAGTTTTGTTTTTGTTTTTCTTCAGATACTTATTTTACATGCACAATGGTCCTTGCTTTATCTTCTGTAGCTTTTTGATAGAATTTAAGTTGGCGGCGGGGGTGAGAGGAATGTGGGATTTTTCTTTTTCTCCTACCCACCCAAACAGTGCATTATCCAACAGCTTACAATTCCAGTGAATAGTTTGGCAAGTCAACATTGGCAAGGGATGCAACAAACAGAAGTGCTACCATCAGCATTAACATGCTCCTCACATTCAGTTTTGAGTGAATAAACACACCATTATTTAGTTTAGTTTTCCAGTACTCTGGTGCTCATAAGATTCTTTGGTGGAACTATTAAAGAAAGCTTTTGGGTACTGACACTTATTCCCTAAGTCCCATGTTGCTGGTAAAATAACATAATTTCATTTAATTCTTTCAGTCTGTTTAGAGTAGGAGGTAAAATTACTAAATTGAAAACACACAAGATTTTTTCCTGCTCATATTTGAATTAAATGCATTATTTACCACGTTGATTACATCATTAAAATTTCTCAAATCTTGATACTTGATTTTCATTTTAAAACAAGAAAAAACACCATGCTTATGCACATGCTTTATGCTAGGATATGGAATTTGCTCTGTTTTAAAATGTGTTTAGCTTTTTGCCTTTACCTTGCTTTGCTAATTCTGTAGCATTTAGTAGTTTTTTGTTATATGGAACAGTACAAATAAAACAAACCTGTCCTGAGGAAGACAAAGGTGTCAGTGAATATTTACCATACAAAATTCTCAAATCTTTCAAACTCATCAACTTCCCAATAGTTTAGTTATGAAATAGAGTATGTGTGTGGGGGGGGGGATTTGCAGATGTGACTAGTAATTATGGACCAGTGGCTTAGAAAAAAGTTAGATATCTAAGTTTTGGCTTTGGTTCCACTGCAACACACACAACCCCGTATTTCAAAACTCACTCAGTGATTAACCGTTCATGATAATGGTTCTCTAGGTTCTTATGTTTCTGGCTGTAACGTACACACACAGGAGTAATGTCACTGTCTCTTGCTTGTTTTGGCTCCATGACTATAAGTATTTACCCACAAGAATCAGTCAATGGGGACGGAGAGTGACCGTAGCCCTGTGGTTTGGGCACCTATCATGAGGGGATGAACCCAGAGTACAGTCTCTAGGTTCCCCGGTTTGCAACACCTTTTTTTATAATTTATCCACTGTAGAATAATGGAAGGAAACAGTGAGGAAGGCATTGGACTGAGGCCATGGTTGATGACAACAGTGGAGTAGCTTCAACAGAAGTGATGGAAGGAGTTCCAGCTCAGATTATTACATTGCTTAATGATTAAAGAATTTTCCTAGTTCATACTTTGCCTGCCTGACAGGGAGAAAGGAAAAGTGAATTTGACTTTCAGATTGCACAAGTGCTCTGACCAATGGACCAAACCTCATAACATGGGAACTTCCATTATTTTCACCACCTCCTTCTCCAGATATTTCTTTATTTTAAAATAAAACTACATAAGGTTCTAGCTTCTTAATCACAATCAAAGACATAAGCCTCCCCCAGCCCATAAATTTTAGGGATGATGTACATTAGAAAAGTAGAACAACTCCGGTATACTGCATAGGTGCATGAAACATTCATACTGCTGAGGCGTGTAATAAGCCAACCTAAATGCCTATGTAGATCATCAGACTCCTTCCACTAGCCTGGCTACTGCCTCCTGGAGTGGTGAATTTACTGCAAGGGGAGAACCTCTGCATTTGCTGTGGTAAACATGCTGGAGTGTTACAGTGGCACAGCTGTAATGCTGCTGCTGTGGTGGCTTAAGTATAGTGCTAGCCTTGTATGGCCATCTGCATGTATGGCGGGGTGGGGGCATTAGCGACCACCATCTGGTCAGCATCTCCCATTGACCAGCTTAGGTCACTCCCACACTACCTTGGTAGTTTGTGTGACTCTCAGTCCAAGGTGCCTTTTGCTTCCCATTCACTGTGCATAAGCTTAGGTGCTTAACTTAGGCTTGGAGAATTGCAGTGATTTTGTTTTCTAGATGCCAAAAAGTTAGGCATTGTGCCACTGAGCTTCACAGCAACTAACTCATCGCAAGCATTTAGCACTATTTTTGGGACCCTAACTTTAGACAACTCACAGCTTGATTGTAACAGGTGTTCAGCGTTTTTTTTTGAAAATTAAAGCACTGTGATGTCTAACTTGATAGGCAAATGGTTACAGCACTTAAAAAGCTTTGTGTGACAGAGGCTCCTTGGTAAAGGGTTTCCTGTTCTCTGCAAACTTTCACCTTAGAGTTGACAACCTCACATATTTAAACATGTCTTAGTATCCCTAAAGAGTTATGCAAGTGATCTACAGAAAGGGTATACCTCATCCTTGGAACCTGAGTGGTCACAAAGGAGTGGAATTGCCAGACCTGGGAAGGTCAGGCCTCCTGGCTGCCCTGGGGCAGGGAGGTGCCAGCCTGCTGGCTGGCTCTCCCTCTGGGCTTCTGCCAGCTCCCTGCCCCCAGGCTGCCTGGAGGACTCTGCTCCAGCTGGGGTTCCTTGTCACTGGGCTGCCAGCCAGGGCTTCCCATGAGACTCCTAGCTGTGGAGCTGCCAGGGGGCCTCTGTACCCCAGTTGCACTCCCCAGCCAGGCTCCCCAACCTGTTTTTCTGCTGTGGAAATCTATGCATGGCTCCATGCTCCAACAGAGCGCTCCTGAGGACACTGTATGCCAGGATCCTGAACCTGGTTCTATACTGCGGGGCTGCCCATGGGGCTTGGTGCCTCTGGCTCCCCATTGCTGTGTTGCTGGTAGGTTCTGTGCCCCAGCTGGGTTCCCTGGCCTGGCCCCACCTACAGTGGAGCTGTGGGACTCCCCTGCCCCAGCCAGGTTTCCTGCCCTGGCACTACACCTGGGGTCCCCAGAGTGGGCTGCAAGTGGGGCTCCTTGCCACCAGGAGTCCTCTGCAGCTGCACAGCTGGTGCTCTCTTGTCTAGGCACTCTCTGGTTTAGTAACATCCCTGATCCTGCAGAACCAGGGATGTTGTTGGATGAGAGGGTGCCCAATGAGAGTTTCAAGCTGTATATGGGTTACTTCCAGTAGAGAAATAAAGCACTTCTTTTCTAGAACATTTTTTTCTTCATTTTCTATTGTTTGTCCTTTTGCAACATAGTGGAGTGAAAGTTTTATTATGGCCATTGTGCCTGCCTTTTCTCTCCCATTTGATAGTGCTATTTGCAGATCATTTTATACTTCAGAAACACTAGTACAAAAGTCTTCCTTTAACCCCACTCTAATATAAAACTGAAGTATCTCTCGCTCACTTAGTTCTGCCTTCTTGGTGAGGACAACCCCATGCAATTCTTAGAACTTTAATAGTTCTTCCTTAATGCAAAAATGTTGCTAAAGTACTGGGAAGTTAAGCTGTGCACTCTGGAACAAAGTAATTAAAGTCCACTCATAAGGAAAGAAATCCACTCCAAGATACTTTCTATGTCACAAAAACAAAACAAACTTTCTGTTGTGTCATTCCATTAATCGTGGGGACAAAGGCAATGCTTTGAACATTTTCCCCTAGCCACCCATAGCTCTACTCTAATCCTGAGGATCGAGAGGCTAGTACATCAGTGGAATTAGTCATGTGCCTTAGGTGAATGTGTAGTATCTGCTGATTTGGGACTTTGGCTCCTTGTGAGCCTCCCTAGCACTAGGGACCCTGCTGGTATCACAGCCACATTGTGTGTGTGTGTGTGTGTGTGTATATAACATCTTCTAAATCTTAAATTATATTTTTACGCTGTCCCTGTTCAGCTAACTGTGGAACTCAGTCTCTTTGCGGTGGCTGGAGTTCTCTCAGATCTGAGGTAGCTCATCAAGGCCTGGTAAAGGGAAGCTTGTCTTCTTGGCACCTGCTCATAGCATTGTAGGTTCATTTATCTGAAGCCATTATTCTTCTGGTGCCACTCTACTTCGTGGTCTGTCTTATTTTTATCCCTTCTCCTTATATGTTCAGTCTCCTCTCTAATATGCTATTTTCACAGTCATTTAGGATTTTAGTTGTGCAACTCATAAAAAGGAGAGTTAATATTAAATGTATCCATATTGGCTTAACTAAATGCATGTTACTAAATGATGTTTGGCAAGATTGAAGTGCTATCAAAAAGTAAACTTCATATTTGGAATAGTTAACTTTTTTTCAAAAATAACAATGCACAAATATTGGGGAGCATAAGTTCAAATTATTTTGTCTTTTTTTTGTTTTCAAAAGCAAAGACAGATCTAAAAGATAGAGAAGATGGACCAAACTCCTCTGTTACGCAATGACATATCTAAGTCAATAGACAGAATTTGTGGAAATGTGTTGCCAGTTTGTTGAACTGGAAAACAGATGTGGATCTATTGATTGAATTATGAGAATGTGTCTTATTGAACCAGATAGAATCATAACTCACTTGACTTGGCACATTCTCCTTTGCACTTTTATATGGTTTTACACCCTGTAAGATTCCCAAGTACCTGCAATTTTAAATATATTGATATACCTAGGTTTAGGAATCGTAACATTGTTAATTAACTGTAAAATCCATCTGTAAATCTAAGGAACAAGTGCTAAAACTGTTTCAGTTTAGCCCCAGTAGAATACTAAGCATCAAAATAAAATTATTTGATTAGTTAAGACTTGCAAAAGAAATTGTGTCCTTTTTAGAGCAGCACATGAATTTTCTACTGTACTCCTTTTGACATATTTCCAATAAACCTTTGTCCTTTAGACTTGTGTCATCTCAATTGAATGCTTAGACAAATTAGCTTTCAACAGAAAAAAGTGATATAAGGTTCAAAAGAGAATGTTCTACTATAATTCACTAGACTTTCTTTGTGTCTCTGGGGACCCTTAATGACTGTCCTCAGAAGCCTACACACTGCAGCCACACTTCTGCTGCTGTTGCCCTATTTCAAACAAAATCATCTTACATAGTCTATGCAGACATGCAATTTAAACTTCGGATTATGTTCTTCACAGCCAAATGTGTAGAATTTAATAGAATTATCCAAGTGCTTTCCTGAAGATGTTAAATACTGGGACAGAATCCAGCATTGCCAGCCTCTTGCTCATGGTAAGTACAGCAATTGTAAAGATAACACCACTAATTTTCTAATGCTGTAGACAGGATAAATCCTTTCCTAATGTTAGTCATCACCTTGAGTGTAGTCTCATGCACTGTTTTTCTTTATAGTCTCTTTCAAAATGGTGCAATAGATTCTGAATGACCATCCTTTAAAAGTCTTGTCCTATTACATTAAAAAACTGCTAATTCACGTTGCCCCATGGCTAATTTCGATTTAGCAGAAGCTATTTCTTCTGTCAAAGGGGAAAAATCATTGGAAAATTTCTGACCAGCTCTTAAAACTACCATGCTCATGAAACTTGTCTGCCCCATATTTGAGTTACTGGTTCTTGTAATACAGTAACTGCTTAATTTCTGCATGTTGAACCTCTCTAATCTGGCACTCTGGTCTGGCCACATCCATAGGCTGGCATGCTTTTAATTAGCTGTTTGTCCACTTATCATGGGTTGGGACAAGTTTCCTGTGCTCCCATAAAGTTTGTTTATAGCCACCAGTCCTGGCTCTGTGTTCTGTGCTGTTTAGTTGTAATTACCCCTCAGTGTCTTCTCAGAGCCCAGTAAGCAATGGACATGGTGGTAATGCTGCTAGACACTATGGACCTCCTATGGTTCAGCAAATTCACTCATTCAGCACTGGTCAGGTTCCAAGGTTGCTGGACTGGAGGGGCTCAACCTGTATGGTACGAGGGAGAGTAACTTCCCTGCCAACAGAAGAAGCATCACGCTACATGATTTCGTACTTATATGGTGCAAGAACATCCACGTTTACATTGTCTATATGTATAGTGTATGAGGCTATAGAACATGTTTAGAGATAGTTTTATCTTGCTGACGTGTGATTTCCACCTTAGCTGTATCTTGAGATCTGTGGTGATACAGTGACTGATTTTTTGGCTATGGACTTGAACACCATTCTTACTTGAGTTGTGACTTTCAGTAAGCCAGATATAAACAGATACAAAACCAATTTAATCTTTATTGGTATCAGTGCAGTCCAAACCTTCGCTCATTCTCAGATGTATTCAGTACTATTAAGAAAACTCATAAAAAGCTTACTTATGCCAGACAAACTGACTTTCAGTGGCATTTCAATAAAAGTAGTTTTGGCTCAAACCAGATAAAAACCTTTCTGGATTTTTTCAGTGAATTGAAAAGTCTGCTTTGTTTTTGAGAGGCAAGGCAAGTGTGATGCTATCTTTAATTGGACCAGATGCTATAGGAGGAGGACAAATGTTACAGTCAAACACATCTTCAGGTGTGGTTTGAGGTATATTTAAAAGATGATACTCAAAAGAGGAAGTAGTCCCCCACCTCCCAGCCCCTGCTAACCTTTAATTCAGTGGATAAGGGCACTCAGTGGGGACTGAGAAAACCAAAGCTTTGAATCCACTCTCCCGGACAGAAATATGAACTGAGGTCTCCTGTCCATTCCAGGCAAATTAGCTAACCAGGACGCTGTAGTGTATCTGCAATAGGTCACTGCATATCTCCTCTAATACAAGAGAGATCATATGTGGCCAGGGAAAACACATGCTACTGAACCACTTAATAGCAGCTAAGTAAATCAAACATTTATGTTCCATTCTGTTCCAAGACGTATTCATTTCAAGATATATTGTCTTCCCAATGTGAGAGATTAAACAGTTTTATTTGAAACATGTAAACAACACCCCCCCCACAAGCACTTTTAAATTTCCTCTTTAATGCCCTTTTAAATTTGAAAACCTGTCTTTCAATTTAATGAAGACAGGCCAAATTCAAAGTGATAGCTGTTAGAATTTGTAGCGTTTCAGTGGCCTTGAGGCACAGTTCAAGTGATGTCCAATGGGTGCTCAACTCTGGGTTTGGTGCGTCCTCACCCTGGTGATTGGAGGTTTTTCATTAGCAATGCCCTACCACAATGTGCATGAGCAGTCAGCAGCTTGTAGTGCTGTTGGTGTCTGTTGATTATGTGCACAGCACACCTCCCCCAGTTCCTTCTGTACCATTCTCAGCAGCAGACAACTCCAGTAGTCTCCTGCAGAAACAAACTGAAAATTTAGCAATGTCAACCCTTCATTCCCTTTACTTAACCTTATAAGACCCTCCTTATCCATTTAAAAAAAATTGTGCACCCTTTCCCTGGCCTTAGAGCCTAACCATTTCCACTTCTCGTCTTCAGCATGCTGTGTTTGCCCAGTTTTAAGAAATGTAACACCAGCAAAGATGATATGAAGGGCATTCTTCCTTCATCAGATGCCAAGGAGAGAGCCTCATGCCTCAGAAATACACTAATTTGAAGGCCAGAGCCGGACATGTCAGAGCAAGTCACAAGAAGATTTTAATATTAAAAAATCCCTGCAACTGTCTGAGGAGGGTGCTTCTAGCCACTGCAGAAGTGAAACCCAGAAGAAGCTCAGAATTCCTCTTTCGTGATGAAACAAGCTGCCTCCCATAATAGGACTTTCACAAGAAAACCTGCCCAGCAAAATTGGTTTCCCATTGTGCCAACTTCCAGAGTTAGCTCAGGTGACAGACAAGGCAGAGACAGAAATGGCAGAATTGGGGCTGAGGTATCAGCATTCTACTATGGCACCCACAATGCCAATTGGAGAGTTGGCACTGAAACCAGCCTGCACTGTTATGCCACCTGTGTTGGCACTGGTGCCAACGCAGACCATGGCACCACCACAAAAGTCACCACTCTGTCACCACTTCTTCAGAAAATATAAATGGGAGGTAAAGAAGGTGGTCATCTGTGAATGGGAGCAACCCCAGGTCAATCTCTTTACTATCTGATTGAATCAGAAGTGCCATCAATTCTACTCCAAGGCGGGACAAGGCAAGGGATCACTTGAGGATATCTTCCTCACTGTGTGGATGGCACCCCTTCTATATGCCTTCCCACTCATACTGCTGATACAGCTCTAATAGCACTGATCTGGCAGAGACAAAGTTCCCCTACCTTCATTGTTTGTCAATCTTCAGTCCCTGGCTTCTTCTCTTCCAGTATCCTGGTAGAACAAGATATTCGAATCCAGCAGTATTTTGCCCCAAAGCTTGGTTACATTATGCATCCACTATGGCAAAGAGAGGTGCTCAGAGGGAGTAAAACATGTATTGTGGCAGAATGACTGTTCAATCAGGAAAAGTTCTTCAAAGGAGAAGATTCTCAGCATGGTGTCCACAGAGGCAACTAACACAGTCTACTGCAATACTTCTCCTGATGATCCTGGAATATCTTCTGACCATCAAAAACTGTTTTGTCATTCAGCTACCTTAAGGTCCACTTAGCTGCTATTGTGGCCTTTCATGACACAACTGAAAGTTTGTTGATCTTTGCTCATCCTACTATGAAGCAATTCTTGATGGGCATGCAAAATACGTCCTCCATCATAAGGAACCCCATACCACGTTTAAGAGCCTCACCAGAATCCCCTTTGAGCCCTTAGCGACGTGCTGTCTTATCCATATGGCTAAGAAGGTAGCATTTCTTGTCAAGATCACATCAGCCCAACATGGAGGGGAAATAGCAGCCCTCATGACAGACCCTCCCCATATAACATCTTTACCAAAGACAGTTACACTGATACCACACCCCAAGTTCCTGTCCAAAATGGTTACCATGTTCCACGTGAGACAATTCATCTAGCTACCTTCTTCCCTAAACCACATGAGAAAACACTTCAAATGGCACTCCATACGTTCGCTGCCCAATGGATGTTGATCTTTTACCTAGAAAGGGTGAAATCATGGCATAAATCTTCCTGTACGTAGTTGAAGGCTCTAAAGGGGAGGTAATCTCAGCCCAACAGCTCTCTATATGGATACATACCTGCTACACAATACACAACAAAAACCCATCACACAGGATAATGGCACACACCACTAGAGTGTCAGACACATCACCTGCACTCCTCAGAGACATTTTCCTGCAAGACATGTGTGGCAGTGACACGGTATTCTGATCACACCTTCATGAGCCATTATGCAATTACTAAGGGGTTGATCCCCACGTCTTCAGTGGGACACACCAGTCTCTCCTCAATGACTCAATCACAATTACAAAACCTGCCAGTTCAGGACAGACACTGCTTTTTAGTTTCCTAGAGTGAAACACCCAGGGGAACGTTACTTGGAGAAGAAGAGGAAGTTTATTCATCTTGCTCAGGAAAGAGGAGGGTTCTTTTGAGATGTTCCCCACTGTGAGTCGTCCACTATCCTCCCTCCTTCCCTGTGCTTGGGAGGTCTGCTAATGGGATTCCATGGTAAAAAAGAAACAGAGGGAGCACACCATCAGTGGGTGCCAATGATGCTATGGGGTGCAGACTGCATGTGCAGCACAGCAGGGTGCTGCTGGTGAAAACACTCTTGTTGCCAGCATGAGGATGCACCAACTCCCAGGGTGGAGCACCCATGGCAGGGACACATCTCGCAGAACCCTCATCACTGCATAAGGTGATCAACATCCTCATTTTCAAAGTGGCTTCTACTTTACTTCCAAATTAGATATCCAAGTACCCAACTTACTTGCTCTGCCAATGTTTATATATTTACTGGGACTTGGAAGCTGAATGTTCCTTGCAAAAGAAATTGGTAGCACAAGATTGCATGCTAACTTTGCTTATAGTATACTGAATGTGGTAACTTATGCCTATGTGAATCCTGTATTTTCAGACTCAAAATTTAATCCTGATGGTATATCATTAGGATTCAGGTTTTTGGCGAGGGAAGAGGATTTTAGTTGAGACATCTTCAGAAGTCAGTCTGTAAGTTGAACAATTTAAAGTATCCCCATGCTAGTATTACCTGTGAGTTTAGTATGTTTTATACATTCATTTAGCACTAACTGGACTTCTTCCATACTGTTGAATTTCTTAGTCTTGCAGATAAGCTGTAATTCAGTATTTAAGTTATTCTAGTATGCTAAACTTATTTTCTTTAGTGAAGGAAACAACTCATTCATGGAATCTATTCCAGATTTCCTCATTTGGAAAAAAAAAAAAATTAAATTTGGTTAGGTGTGATTTCCTCCCTTTGTGGTCGAGATAGGTTTTCTTGATTTATCAGTGAATTGGGGCAGGTGAAATTTATCACAGTGTGAAAATAGTTGGGGTGTGTGTGTGTGGGCACATGCATGCGCACACACACTCATGGCAGGGGAGAGAATTACTTACTTTCATTCTAAAGACAAATTCCTGCCAGCATATTGACCTCAAAATCTAGGGAACACAATAATAAATATCGGTATTGCATGGATTGTATTATTCACTTTTTTTAAATGTGTCCTTACCAGACTTGTGAGTGAATGTGTTGATTTGGTACCAATTATATGTGCAATATTTTGTCACCAGAGCTGCACATTAAATAGCATGCATATTGCTCATCAGAAGCCTTTGTTGACTGAAAGGCTTTGGACCATGATCTAAAGATTACAAAAACAGGAATGTGTTAGGTCCCTGGGGAAAATTCATTCCAGAACAAAGAGTAGTTTAATGAGGAACTTGGCTGTAAAAATATTAGGGATGAATATGAATGCAAACTGGGATAATGGGTGGTTAATTTGGGGAGGCAGAACTGAGGTCAACAAAAATGCTGTTGTCACACTAGTAATCCCTATATTTAAAATGTCTGAAAGTGGTCAATAGAAAATGATATTAACTGCAACAGTGATGGATGTGAAGATAAGTGATGTCAGGTAATTCATTTTTTTTTAAATGAGACGAAGGTAGTGATTTTTGTTTTTCTTCTGGCTGCCTATATACGTATGGCCTGGACACAGATTAGCATGTCAACTCCACCTTAGGCTATTTTCTTGTCCTGGAATGTGTCCTATAATTCTTCTGCACACTAACTGGAAATATTGTCAATTTAGGCTCGGGCATTCTTGTGTGCAGGCTTCTTATAAAACTAGTAGGCTTAGTCTCACTATGCATATATACTGTCATTTTCACGAATATTTTCTATTAATATTTTGATTGGAAACGAAACATTTTCTAATGCATGCAGCCTTACTCCAGCATCAATATTAGTGTAATTCCATTCAGCAGCCTTATTTTGAAATAAGCTGTTTCAGAAGAGATTCCAAAATAGCTTATTTCAAGATAACACAGCTACACATAATGGCCAAATCTACAATACAGTTATCTTTCAAAAAATGATCTTCCAGAAGATCTCTGCCATGAGATCCTCTTTCAAAACAGTGCATCCACACAAAAAAGCAGATTGAAAGATCAATCTGCTCTTTCATTAGAGAGCATGCACACAGCCCCTGCTCTTTTGAAAGAATGGGGCAGGGATCAAAAAAATCTGGCACTATGAGGACTGCTTTTTTGAAAAAAGAGCCCATCGAGCATCTATATAGATATGTAACTTTTTTTTTTTTTTTTTTTAAAAAAACTTTCAAAAGGTGTTCTTCCTGATCTAGGAACAGAAAAGGGCTTCCAGAAATGGAGCTGCATTATTTGATTTTTTTTTTCTCTTTTCTTTTCTTTATCAAAAGAACTTGTTCGTGTAGATGCGATCAATGCATTCTGAAATAGGCTGTATTGTGTGTAGCCACACTATTTTGAAATAGAGCCATTGGACACACAGGCTGTGTCTACACTTACCAAAAACTTCAAAATAGCCATGCTAATGGCCTAATTGAAGAATACTAATGAGGTGCTGAATGAATATTCAGCACCTCATTAACATGCCAGCAGCCACAGTACTTTGAAAGTGCCATGGTTTGTTCGCCCGCAGCTGGTCTACGTGGGAGTCCTTTTCAAAAGGACCCTGCCAACACTGAAATCCCTTTGGTGTCGGCAGGGTCCTTTTGAAAAGGACTCCTGTGTAGACAAGCCGTGGGCAAGCAAACCATGGCACTTTCAAAGTGCTGTGGCTGGTGGCATGTTAATGAGGTGCTGAATGTTCATTTCAGCACCTCATTAGTATTCTTCAATTAGGCCATTAGCATGGCCATTTTGAAGTTTTTTTTTTAAGGTAGATGTGGCTTATTTGAAACAGGTGCTATTCCCTGTCTACACAGTCCTGATATTTTGCAATGGCATATTCTTCATGGAATGAGATTTACCTATTTTGAAATAAGCCATCAGTTATTTCAAAATAGCTGTTGTGTTATGTAGAAACTAGCAAAGTTATTTAAAAATAAGGGCTGTCATTTCAAAATAACTTTGTGTAGACATACCCTTGTATTGAAGCATGTGGCTGATAGGGAGATTGATAAAATTGTTTTTGTTGGGACAAAATTGCATTTTAAATCAACTTTTTTCACTTAAATAATTTAAATGGTACAACATCAAGTCCTGAAGTCTTTGCTCTTATTGTATGCAGTTTTAATCTGAGTGAAGCTCTCAGGATTTGGCCACTGTTGTATTATCTAGATTTAGTTTGCATGTAAATAAGGTTAGAGGCTGAGTTTCAGTTTTTCCCTATTAGTTTTCACATCTTTCAAATCACTTTTAGCATTTAAACAGTAGTGCTCTTATGAGAGCACTTTTTAGCCAATCAAATATTCTTTTTTTGTTCTTGTCATTTAAAATAGTTGTTTGCTTTTTTGATTAAGAGCATCCTATTCAACCATATAGCCTAGTCTCTCTTAATATATTTGACTGAAACATTTTTTGAGAGAGAACCTTGCATCATGTAAATCATTTCCACAGAGGTCAGTTGCTTAACACTTATCCTTATGTTCTTGCTAGGGTATTTGATAGAACATGAAAGTAGCTTTTCAACAGCTTATCTTCTGTAAGTGAAGGTAATTTAAAGCGGTGTTTCTGAAATCACATGCTTGTTTTAACACTTATGCTAAAGCCATCCCTTTCAGGGGGAAGGAGATTTTTTTTTTTTTTTTAAAGAGAACTTTCCAGGATTCATCAGTTTCTGTAATGTCCTGGGTTTGTTAATGAGTTTTTTTTTGTTAATTCTATAAAATAAAACTTGTTTCAAAATTTTGTTATATTAAACTGTCCTCACTGCATAACGGAGTTGCACAAACTGCAGGCTTTTGAAACTTCTCAGTGTTGCTCAAGTAGCCAAAAGCTAAGGTTTTTGTCTAAAAACAGATCAGTTAGAGAAATGAAAGAAGTGAAATAGCAAAATTAGCTTCAACCCTAAAATGAACATAAATATGCATTGAATAAAGTTATTTTATCTGGTATACAAAAATAAAGGACAGATATTTAACGTAATTTCTGCATGAATATGATTGCATTTTAACACCTGCTGTTGACAAAGGCAGAGTTCAACAGATAATTAGTGTGAGCAGGAATGTGAAATGAGTTTTTTGGAACTATATATGAGGGACTGGGAGAATAGCTCATATATAACTTACTAATGAGTTGATTTCAGTTTTAAACTCTGAATGAATGTAAATTACCTAAGCCTCTTGTCTGTCTCAAAAATACTCAAACAGATCTTCTAGACACTAATATTAAAAAAAAAAAGTAACTAATTATAGGTAAAAGGTATATTAATGCATGGGATGAGAATTAACCACTTGCGGTTCTTGGATGATATGGTTATCATAGAGGAAGATGAAGAGAAGGTAGCAAGAATGGTCCAGGTGTTAAATTAGGAAAGGAAGTGATATAAACAGATTGTGAACATTGATAAAACAAAGATAATGGTATTTTGAGGTAAGGAAATAGGAAGGAAAATCAGTATAGACCGGATTGAACTAGACAACATAGAGAAATTCACATATCTGGAGAGCAACATGGCGTATGATCCAGACTGTAAGAAGAAAATAGTGACTAGAATAGCGAATGCAAGAGTGAGTTTGAAGGCGATGGATAAGATCTGGAAAGCAAAGCGATTAGCTTAGGAATGAAGCCAAGCGTCTTGAAGTGTATTGAGCAGCAGGTTTTGTGGATGTGAGACATATGTGATAACAGGATATTGGTGTTTGAGAGGAGTTGTTACAGAAAGATCCTGACAATAGAATGGATGCAGAAGGTCACAGATGAGGAATTATGTAGGAAGATAACCTACTAAAGAAGGCTATGCAACAAAGCTACAGCTATTCAGTCATTTTCTGCAGAATGAACAAGTGAATAGTCAAGACCCTTGTATTTGGCATAATGGATGGCTCAAATAGTAAATGCAGACTACACAGAGAATGGGTAGATTGGTGTGAAGTTAATCTACAGAAACTAATCCATTCCACACTGGACAGGGAAAGATGGAAGGAAATGGTGACAGAAGCATGGGACACCAACAAGCCTGAGCCCATAGTTGATGATGATGATGAATTAAACTACTTAGTATCTCAAGTATTTTATAGAAGTTATAAAAATCCCATAAGACATTTTTATTCAAGTACAGCTTTGGCTGGAATCTTTCTTTGACCACCTTACACTCCACTACATCTGTCACCTGTCCACCTTGCCTTTCCAGACAGCTTCCAATTAACTCATTGACAAATCATGATTACTGTTTAGAAATGCCTCCTTTTCATATTACCACAGAGTTTTGGCCCCTGCCCCTTAGACTGTGACTGTATAATTCTACACAGCTACAGTTATCCATGATTTTTTGCTCTGACAAATACATATTCTGTGCTACATTTTGATTAGCTAGAGCATGGACACACCAAAACAATGTAAGTATTTCCAAGGTTGTTGTACACAGTGACGTTCCTTGGGAAAAATCTCATGAATACGTATTGCATATGTGTTCCTTCCCTGAGAATAGACTTACTTCATTCACACACCAAGGAAAAGAGGCCACAGCACACTGAGTTAAAAATAGATTATAAACATTGTTTGTCACATCTTAAAAATAGATGTTACATATTATATCAGCACTAAGTTGGTATTGTCAGCAGGGGATGACTGACAGAAAACTGAAGATGTGAGAACAAACAGGGAGAGTGAGCTTGAGGCAGACAAGTCAGTTTAAAACAAAAAGCAGTCAAGTAGCACTTTAAAGACTAGCAAAATAATTTATTAAGTGAGCTTTCGTGGGACAGACCCACTTCTTCAGACCATAGCTATACCAGAACAGACTCAATATGTAAGGCACAGAGAACCAAAAACAGTAATCAAGGAGGACAAATCAGAAAAAAAATGATCAAGGTGAGCAAATCGGAGAGTGGAGGGGTGGGGGAGGAAGGTCAAGAATTAAATTAAGCAAAGTATGCAGACGAGCCCCTGTAGTGACTCAAAGTTCACATCCCAGTTCAAACCACATGTTAATGTGCCGAATTTGAATATAAAAGCCAGCTCGCCTGCTTCTCTTTGAATAGCAGTGCAAAAGTTCTTTTTTTTTTTCAGTAACACACATACCTTTAGGTCATTAATAGAATGCCCCATTCCATTAAAATGTTGACTAACTGGTTTGTGGATCTGGAGCGTTTTGATGTCTGTTTTGTGCCCATTAACCCTTTGTCTAAGGGAGTTAGACGGCTCCTTCTCTGTTACAAGTCAGTTTGAGTATTGTCTGTGTAGAGGTATAGCACACAGGTGTAGCAGACTGCCCACTGCTTACATGTTGTAGGACTCTGGTCCATAAGCCATGGAAGTATTATAAGGAGGAGTGTTGATGTATAAGATGCTGAATTAAAAGTCTAAGTCAATGGAGAAACTTGTAGTGCCTTAATTAGGCTTTGTGTTCAAGTTTTTAATTACATTAATGTTAATTGGAGAAAATTTTATTTTAATCTTCATTAAATTACTTATGTGTGTTAGTACAGTTGGCTGTTATATCTGATGATGTTTCAGATGAATAGTATATTCTGATTATCTATGATCTCGCTGAGATTTCTTCAGTATTGCACTGTCTAAATCAAAACTTTTATCTTGGAAGAAGAGAAATGGTTGGTGACTCCTTAATATGTGACAACATAGAGTCTTTTGTTAATTGGTGATTTGCTTTCCTCAGCTTTTGAGATCAAAACCAAACATATGTAGGCAAAGTATAACACGATTTTGAAACCTAGCTTGGTAATGGCCAGGTTTTTCCTGTCCTTGTGCGGCTACACTTCCACTGAATCCATTATAGCTCTTCATAAATGGTACATTTAATGACCTCTTAATTAGGAGGACATTTTCCCTGGGCACAGGTTATCCCAGAACTTTTCATTGCAGAATTTCTTGTATCTCCTCAGAAATGTCTAGACACTGTAAATGCCAGGATACTGGACAAGTTCTACCACTTCTCTGATGCAGTACCATATTTCTAAGGTTTCTTGCTTTTGAACATTTCATAAAGCAGATTCTGTCTCACAGAGATGAAGATTCAGACTAGTTGTTTTTAATCTAAATGTCAGTATTTGTGAAGCATACCATGGAACTCTTACAAACATGTTTTATCATGGAAACTGACAAAACTTCTACCATAAGTGTGTATAATAAATGTGAAAGGCTAGCAAACTAAGCCTACTATACTGCAGCTAGAAGGGTCTTCCAGTCCAGGTAGGTAGACTCTCACTAGTGGTGCTTATGCTAGCATGATAAACTATCAGTGAATATGTTATGGCTCTTTTAGGCTATGTCTATTTGGTTATAGGAATAAGGGGATTTTGAAGTGTGTGGGGTCATTTTGAAAAGGACCCTGTGTAGATGAGATGTACAATTGAAAGCAGTACTTTCGAAGTGCTGTGACTGCCATTATGCTAATGAGGTGCTGCATGTTCATTGGAGTGCCTCAGTAGCATTTCCCTTTCAAAAGGGCGTGGGTGAGGGCTAGTGTAGCTGTAGCTGTACAGCTGTAGCTGTAGAGATTTGGCTAGTCTTCAAAGTGAAGCCCAGCCAACACTCCATACTTGAGCTAATTTGCTTATACCAACTATTTAAGTGAATGCAAGTTGTTGGTACACCCAACACTTGCAACTGAACATGCAGTTAACTCAACATAATGAATTCACTGCATACCAATAATGGAAACAAGACATCAGGTTGATTGTAATGCTTCAGCTTTATTTTTAATAGCTAAAATTTAAATACTCAAACATTTTGTAGACCGTGTTCAGACTCATAATGGTCTTTTCTGTCTGATACTCCTCACAGGAATTCAAAGGGTTATTTCCTCTCTCCAAAACTATAACCTTTGTGAGAAACTACTAGAATTTGTGCTGTTTAAGCCACAAATGGCTACTTATCAGGCTTGGTGTCATAAAAGAGGCTTTCAGCATGAGTGTCTCCTGTGTGTTCTAGATATCTATACTTCCACTTCACTAGGAATTCTGACTGGCACATCTAGATCAAAGAAGTTTTTTTTTTTTTTTTTTTTGTTTTTTTTTTGAGGCCGGGGTGGGGAGTCGGGAAGGCGGTGCTGGAAGCTTAGAAAAGGATAAAACTCTTTCAATCATAATAGAGGATTGTAGACTGTTGTTGATAGATATTATTTGCATGACTCAAACTCCAGAGAAGACAGAGTTCCCAGAAAAGGGACTAGTCAGTGAAAGAAAGAGGATAGAGCAGGCAAGAAAGCAACAAGGAAATCTAGTTTTCTCTCCAATTCATCCTTCTAAAACAATGTATCTCATTGCTCAGATTAGTCACCGTGCCATGCTAAGGGAGAACTTCCAGCTATATATAGAACAAAAGGTCAAACAGTAATAAATAAGTACACCCCTAAAATAGAACTCACAAGATCAAAATCCTCTGAACCAGAGGAACATGCATGTAGCTCTCCCAGATCTGTTCTTTAATTTCCAAGCTACAAAGAAAGAAGTGACCCCCAAAGGAGAGAGATCTGCCTAATCTATCCTCTTTATTTCCCAAAATATCAGGAAGGATAAAGTAATGTCAGATTAAAAACATCTGAATAAGTTTCCATCCCACCACAGCAATAACAAACATATGTAGGAAAAGCAAAAAACTGTTACACCACTACTATTTCTCATCTGCCTCTGGAGTTCTTTCTGTCAAAGCATGCGGATTCTGACATTAAAACATTTTGATGCTGTGTCTCATGCCATTTTTCCTTTTCTTTAATGAAACAACTTTACAAAGAGCAAATTTTTGAAAAACAAAATTCAGAATTGCTTTAATTTTATTGTTTAAAAAATTAAAACTCAAGCTTGTTATTGAAACAATGTTTCATTGAAATTAATTTTTTGATCTAATCACCTTTTTTTTATTAACTGAGAAGAGTTTTTTTCTCTCTGTTAGGAGGCACTTCTTTAGTACCTGCTAGCAGCTGGATGTGGTATTGCAATCCTGCAGTTTCTGACCCTGGTACCACCTGCAGGTTGCCAGCTGATATTGAATAGGCCAATAAACAAACAATCTATTTGTCATCATTAGTGCCTTTGTTCCCATCTCTGGGCCAGTTAAAATGCCCCACTTTGTTTGAGGTCCCAACTTAGCTCTGTCCCTTTGTGTGAGTTATGCCATTTTCTGTGACTAGTATGAAAACATGGTCCCATCCACAAGTCCAGTTTCCAACCGAGGGACCTATATACTTCAACCAGGTGCTGTTTTGTTTTTATTTCGTGTTTTTGTTTCCTCTCCACCCCACAGTCTTTCAGTGAGGTTTCCCTGAAGTTTTCTACTTTATTTTTCACTCCTGCCCTATTTCAGGGTCAGTGGTCTCAGGTTCTTCTCTCTCTGCAAACCCAAGTCTGTACTTTCAGCCAGTGATAACCTCTGTGTAATTGATGGGCTCCTTTATCAAAAATGGAGCACTTCTTTTGTTTCATCTGGTCTCAACTTGGAAGTGACCAGCTGCTGCCTTGCAAGTCATTTGTCTGAGCCTGATGAGTAGGCAGGCCTACTGAAACAATCGTCTCTGTTCCTTTTCTGTGGATGGCACGAGTAAGACCCAGGACATTTTTGTAGGGAGTGGAAAAGGCTAGATATGCCCCTTCAGATGTTCCAGTCAAAAACATTCTTTTTCAGAAAATTGCAATGAAACCGATTTTTTTCTCCCATTTCTACTTATTAATGCAAAATACAAGTGGATAAATCTGAATTCCATTTGCAAGCTTCCAACTTCAGGTCCTCTAATTCCGATATAAATTGGGATTTTTGTCTTCTGGATGCTTCTCAGGATGATAGTTACACAATTGGCCTGATCTGTCTTGGTTCTTCTTTGTTAGACTTGAGGAGACTGAGTCTTTAATAAAGATATTAGCTATTTTTCTTCTCCAAAAATATTTTAAAAGCTTCAAATAAGGGGAGTTAGTATTTTTCAAAGACCTCTTCTTGGCTAATTAACTTGACCTCAGAAGACTTAGTCTTATGTAAAAATAGCCCCTTACTGCTCTTAGTGCCTAAGGTGTGTCTGTCCTGCAGTGGGGAGTGTGCTTCCCAGCAGAGGGGAACAGGCATAAGAACATAAGAATGGCCATACTGGGTCAGACCAAAGGACCATCCAGCCCAGTATCCCATCTGTCGACAGTGGCCAATGCCAGGTGCCCCAGAGAAGGAGAACAGAAGACAATGATCAAGTGATTTATCTCCTGCCATCCATCTCGTGCCCTTGTTCTGAAGGCTAGGGCACCATACTTTACCCCTGGCTAATAGCCATTTATGGACCTAACCTGCAAAAATTTATCGAGCTCTTTTTTTAAACCCTAATAGAGTCCTGGCCTTCACAGCCTCCTCGGGCAAGGAGTTCCACAGGTTGACTGTGCGCTGTGTGAAGAAAAATTTCCTTTTATTAGTTTTGAACCTACTACCCATCAATTTCATTTGGTGTCCCCTAGTTCTTTTATTATGGGAAAAGGTAAATAATTTTTCTATATTCACTTTCTCCACACCATTCATGATTTTATATACCTCTATCATATCGCCCCTCAATCGCCTCTTTTCCAGACTGAAAAGTCCCAGTCTCTAGCCTCTCCCCATATGGGACCCGTTCCAAACCCCAAATCATCTTAGTCGCCCTTTTCTGAACCTTTTCTAATGCCAATATATCTTTTTTGAGGTGAGGAGACCACATCTGCACACAGTACTCAAGATGTGGGCGTACCATAGTTTTATAGAGGGGAAGTATGATATCTTTTGTCTTATTATCTATCCCTTTTTTAATAATTCCTAACATCCTATTTTCTTTATGAACTGCCGCTGCACACTGTGGATGTCTTCAGAGAACTATCCACTATAACTCCAAGATCCCTTTCCTGATCTGTCGTAGCTAAATTTGACCCCATCATGTTGTACGTGTAATTTGGGTTATTTTTTTCCAATGTGCATTACCTTACACTTACCCACATTAAATTTCATTTGCCATTTTGCTGCCCAATCACTCAGTTTGCTGAGATCTTTTTGTAGTTCTTCACAATCCCTTTTGGTTTTGACTGTCCTGAACAACTTGGTGTCATCTGCAAACTTTGCCACCTCACTGCTTACCTCATTTTCTAGATCATTGATGAACAAGTTGAACAGGATCGGTCCCAGGACTGACCCCTGGGGAACACCACTAGTTACCCCCCTCCATTGTGAAAATTTACCATTTATTCCAACCCTTTGTTTTCTGTCTTTTAACCAATTCCTGATCCATGAAAGGATCTTTCCACCTATCCCATGACCGCCTAATTTACATAAAAGCCTTTGGTGTGGGACCGTGTCAAAGGCTTTCTGGAAATCTAGGTATATTATGTCCACTGAGTGCCCCTTGTCCGCATGTTTATTCACCCCTTCAAAGAATTCTAATAGGCAGATAGAAAAAGCCACATTGCTGGGGTAAAATGAGCAGTAGCTAAGGCTAGCTGCCCAAAAAGGTACCCAGCAGGCTCCATTCAGTTATGTACTCAGGTAGCTAGCCCAAGCTGATGCCTACTGTATTCTTGGTTACGCTGCTGTCAATAAGGCACTAACATGCATTTGTTTTCCCATGGAAGAAAATGCCTAGAGTTTCTCCTCATTGTCAACAGTCTGAGACTTTTATCTGAACCAAGCCTCCATTTTTTTTTAGAAGTTCTTTGGTTGCCAGGTAAGAGCCTTTCAGACAACAATAATAAGGGCGATTGGATAGCAGCCTTCAACTTCCTGAAGAGGAGCTCTAAAGAGGATAGCGAGAGACTGTTCTCAATGGTGACAGATGGCCAAACAAGGAGCAATGCTCTCAAGTGACAGACGGAGAGATCTAGGTTGGCCATTAGGAAAAACTGTTTCACCAGGAGGCTGGTGAAGCACTGGAATGTGTTACCTAGAGAGGTGGTGGAACCTCCATCCCTAGAGGTTTTTAAGTCCCAGTTTGACAAAGTCCTGGCTGTAATGTTTTAGTTGGGGTTGACCATGCTTTAGGCGGGGGGCTGGACTCGATGACCTCCTCTGGTCCCTTCTAGCCCTAGAATTCTATGAGTTGTGGGTAACGAAAAGCTATTGAAACATTGACATCTTTTTGTATATGTTGGCTTTCAATGTACTTTAGAGACTTGTCATTCCAAGGGCAAGGATGTGTGTCCTAATACAAAGGCATACATCACTAAGGCATTGGTAATTCTGTGGACTCTTACACAGTTAGGACCTTTTTCCTTCAGAGCTGTCTCAAGCAGCTACATTCAGTTCAGTATATTCTCTTTCCCAAATGTGGCCATTTGAGCCCTTGTTCTTTTGCTAAAGCTGTTTTGAGGTGGTTGATTTTCTATGAGCTTTCTGATTGCTTCTGGACTTGCCAGGTTCTGGTTCCACTGAAAATCCTGGCAAAATTGTATTGACTTCAGTGGGAATCCTCAGTTGGGAATACTGCTTCTAATTCCCTTAATCTCAATTTGTTTGAAGTGCCTAAGTAGACAAAGAGAACACCAGCTATCTTTGAGGAGACTATGTAAGGGAGTACGTGTTAAAAGATTTAGAAAGCAGCTAACTAATTAGTGGACAAAATCAACCCATGCAGAATAAGGCACAGAATTTTTTTCTGATCTGGGAAGTAAATAGTGAGTGAGTTTTTTTTTTTTTTTGTTTCAGATGCTCTTGTTATGCTCAGAATGGAAAGATACAAAACTTTCGTAGACTGTTATGTCCATGTTGAACAGGCATACAGGTTTTAATTTACATCTTTTTTTTAAAACACATGGTTTTAAATATACAGCTATAAATACAGGAAGAAAGCAAGCATGCTGGGGAATAACTTTCCTTATAACTATAGGTTGAAAGCCTTTTTTATGTTTACCTTAGACAGTAGTAGTAGTAGTAGTAGTAGTAGGCATCCTTCAGTCTGCATAGACTATGGATCACGCCCTCTAAAGTTTCAATTGAGGACTTCATTTACAGTGTCTGTTGTGACTATGAAGACCCACACGAGAGTGACAGTCCTTGCTGCATCTCTTGCAGATGTGGTGGGTGTCTGGCAAGTCCTTATTGTGCTTTCTGTGCGCTCGCTTCTCCTCTGCTAGCTGCCTGATCTTCATCTCGCCCTTCTGAAGGCCCTTGTGTAACCCCTGCCTCCATCTGCTGCGGTCGTCTGCTAGTTCTTCCCAGTTGTCCAGGTCGATGTCTACCTTAGACAAAGATAATGCAAAAACCAATAGTTACATAAGATTTAATTTACATACTATATGGTTGTTAATTAAGTTATTCCATTTCACACTGATGTTTTGATGGATCCTTAGGATGGCATTAAGGAAATGTCAATGTAGACACCTTTTCTTAGCCTAAAAATCATTATTTAACATTTTCAGAGGTTTTGACAACTACAAAGAAATGAATGCACAAGCACCGAGATATTGATTTTTATCTTATGCTTTGTATTTTACCCATTAAATTCTATTGGCATTGCCAGCTGAGCTATCTTTAGGTCTGATGTTTTCCTGTTAAGGACAGCTTATTTTCATTTTGTAGTTCATCTTGAGCTTTCACTGGCACTAATAAAAGGTTATCTTATTTAAAAAAAAAAAAACCTACAAAATAGGTGCTATCCCTCCCTCACTTCTGTGTTTTAAAAGTGAATTTATCCTGAGATTTTACAGGAAACTACAAGAATACTTTCCAGTGACAAGGCTCACAGAATCAGATCTTGTTTGCCAGCATTGCTGAAAATCTGATCAAGTCAATGTTACAAGGAGAAAATTCAGAAGCATGTTTTTCAATCTTATTCTAAAGCTTTTTTTGCTTGCCAGAACTACTTCTATAGAAATGGTACGCAAGCAAACACAAAAATCAAGCCTGTTTGTTAAATTTGAAGGGAGTGACTTGACTGTGTGGTGGCTATGCAAACATTTTTGTTGAACAATCAAAAAAAACAATACTCCACTTGGCAGTGCTGGTGTAACTAATCAGATGGAAATCCCAACACACAGCTTCCTTCAATAGTTCCATTTGGAATTATGCCTCCCAGTTAACTTGCTCTTTGAACAAAACACTGAATTTAACATTTATTTCAACTTACTTCTAGAAGATGAATTATCTTGGAATGCTGCATAAACAAACTGAAATTCATCTCATTCTTCCACACCCCTGCCCATACCCTTCACCAGAGACAAGTGGAATATACGTTCAGCATACATTCTGTTGGACAACATAGCTGGTTTTGAACTTTGCAACTGTCCTTGGATATGCCAGCGATTGAGGGGAGAGAATGAGAGCACTACTGCACACTAGCTACTCTGTTACTGGATAGCACCTTTTGGGGCTGCTATTGGCTCATTAGTTTAGAGGGAATCCTGGGCTGCTGGAAACTGTCCTGAAGATTAAAAAGTCTAAGAATCGAGGACCTGAAACCTACTCTTTTGCCTCTCCTCTCCTACAAGTACAGCAGTGAATCTGCTCCACTGGGTGTTTTGTTTATACACAGTGTAGTTTGGATATTCTTTTACCATCTAATACGTACAATCTTCCAATCTCTCATTGAGAAACAACTACATTTACAACCTCTGTGGTTCTCATCACTGTTAGCAATAACACAAAGTTGTGGGTTCAGTAGCATACGCAATAAAGAGCTTCTTTTCTTTGTAGTTCTGGCCTTACAGCTGTCAGGAATGGTGTGTAAATCAAATTTGGGACTGCAGAGGTCCTAATAGGAAACTGCTAGCAGACCTTATAGCAACGTTAAATCTCCAGTAAAAAGGTTAAGAATGTTTGCAAAAATATGGTGCAAATTTTAAAAGTTTAAGTGGGTTGAACTTTTATACTATTTTATGGTTTTTAATAGCAATAACTACCTTCTTTGTTCTATTTTTTTTTCTTTTTAAATTCAAGATATAAGAAGGAGAAACTAAAGTAGAACAAGATCTTATTCTATAGCAATACAGAGCTGTATCCATTGAGGAAAACACTGTGGTAAAATGAAGTAGAACATTTTAGTAGGGATTGATTAGTGTGTACTAATGGCAATGATTTTTATAATAATGAACAAAGAAGACTCAAATGAAACGCTGCTAGGTATAGTTGAACAGACTACCCAATTAAAAAAAATACCACAGATATAATGAAAATGGATAAAGAACAAACAAACAAATCACCGTTGCCTTTTTTGTGCCATAAGTTACCAAGATATAACTGAGGCAAAATTAGGAAGGACTATACACAGTGCTGTTTGTTTGTTTTTGCTCTTAAAAGGAGGAGCTGGTACTCAACTCCAGTCAGCTCCCATACACTGGGCTGGTGGTGTTTCACCACCACCCATCCAGGGATCCTGCAACTGGGGCTTCTGAGGTACTAGCAAAAAAAGCACTGACTATACATATCCCTGCTGTAGTCATAGCAATTTTTATTTTTTATTTACCAAAACTGGATGAAATTAGACACAGGATTGTAGTTTTAAAACTCCTTTGTTACCTGACCTCAGGATAATCCATAAAGGATTGCAAGATTTCAAGGTAGACTTTTTGTTTCTGGCAAGTAGGTTTTGTATTGGTTTTGTCCTTAGCACCTCAGATTAGAGAGGTTCAACTTGTGTATTAATTGTAAGGAAAAATATGGTTTCAAGAATATTTAGAAAAGCAAATCTCACCAACTTAAATACGATGATCTATTTATTATTTTTGTCATTTTTGCCTCATATTTTATAACATGAGTAATTAAAGAGCAAAAACATGGTTTTCATACAGTTACCAAATGGCAATTATCATTGCTTGCACCTAGTGATTCTTTCAAACTAAGTGGTGTTAGTCTATTTTGCAGCAGAGAATTGCAGGCTGATAGGAAGTTGTTCAACTTAATTAACAGAAAATGAGGCCCTGGGGACTTGATGTCCCGTGTGTAAGATATCTGTGAGAAGTTGAATAAATCTCATTGACTCGAGTAGATGAAAGCTCTGTTCTAACTCAGATTAGAGGTTTTACTTAATGTACCACAACTGTGTTGACTTGAAACTCACTGGCACTATATGTATTGATTGCATGGGAGATTCTGTTAAGCCTGCCCTAATATGCAGTCATGCGCTGATGAGCCGTATGGGCCTGTTTGCTGCATGGGAGGAAAAAATGTAGAGAAGAACTTTCCAGCTGAGTTCAGATTAAACCTGCTTTTGCTAGCTTGGCTAGACTGGCTGACATTCTTTTCAGTCTTTTCTTGCCATAAACTGGCAACAGGTGGCAGAGGATGGCTCACTTGTAGGGTTGACAGGCATCCAGTTTTTTGACCAGAATATCTAGCTGAAAAGGGACCCTAGCAGCTATGGTGGGCACTGACGACTAGGCCATTAAAAGTCCAGTTGGTGGTGTGTGGGGAAGGGGAAGTTCAGGGATAAGGCAGGCTCCTTATGTGCCCTGGCTCTGTGTGTTGCCCCCATACTGAATTGCTGCTCCTGACCAATAGAGTTGCAGAGCTGGGACTGGTTGGAACTGTGGAAGTGGCACCTATGAACATGAGGGCAGTATGTAGCTGGAGTCTCCCTGGCTGCCCATGGACGTAGGGACCACAAGAACCTTTATAGCCCCTTTCTGGGAGCCTGCACTCCAGCCCCCAGCCCAACCCTGGAGTTTCTTCCCACATAAAACTCAATTTTGGAGTCCATAGCTTGTACCTCCCCACCTCAATTCCCTGCCTCATCCTGAATTACCCCTGCATTCTACAGCCATAGGCCAGGCTAGTGAGGTTGGAGGTAAGGGGATGGAGCCTTGAAAAAGGGGGCAGGGTAGAGGCTGGGTAATGGGTGAACTGGTGGGGCAGAAGGGAAGACCAGGGCTATTCAGTTTTGTGCAGTTAGAAATCCAGCAGCCCCTTTGGCTGATAACTACCTGTTCTGTTTTTATTCCTTCTGGAGCACTTGACTTTCATCATTGTCTGAAGACATGATACTGGGCCAGACTGACCTTAGGTTTGAACTAATATAGCTGCTCGTATGCTCAGAGTAGAGTTACTGCTTCTGGATTACAAAAGGTCCAGCGTGAGTCTTAGAAATCCTGCAAGCAGATGTAGAACTCTGGTTATGGGGATTTGATCAGTCTAATGCTTGGCTGCCACTTTGTGTTTCTTTTCTAAAAATAGAAAAGTAACCTAGTGACCAGAAACTACAGAGATCTGACTTCTTGGACATGTTGTGTAGGGTTTTTTTTTTTTTTTTGTGTTAAATGTAGGCAACATTAAGTGGTTTTTTTCCCTTGTTTTGTTATGTCTAATGTCAGAAAGTCACTGTTCCTTTGGTCTCATAAAGTCTCACTTTGTGCTTGTGGATCTTCAACCAGCAGTCTTGTCATCTGCGTGAGATAAGACTAAGCCTCAAACTCTTTCAGATTTGATGAATCCTTGACACCTTTTTCTTCGGACCCAGCCTTCCCCACAACCCTGCTACTAGAGATTTCAAGTTTACACCCCACCCTTTATGTTGCAGACAGTAGCAACCTTCTTCCACCCATAGGTTGGGCTTCTGTGGTCTGGACTCTTATAGTGCAGCATCGTATGTGATCTGCCATTCCCATGTGTTCTCCCTGGGGAACACACTGGGGAAGAAGCAGAGAGGCTGCAGAGCCATGCACCCCAGGGGCCAGTAGAGCAGCCCTGCAGGCTAGTGTCCCTGGGGCTTGGTATGCTTCTGAGGGGCTGCACTCCTGGAGGTCTGCATCCGTCCTGCCTCTTCCCTTGCATGCCCTCCCCCACTCACTCAGTGGTGGTTCCTCTGGTGCCGTTGTAGTGGAGCCCAGTAGCTGGTAGCAGCGGAGGGTTTGACTGTGAGTGGGGAATGTGAGGACACTCAAAGCAGCATAGGATCATAATACAGATGAACTTCACCCTGTCAGTACCAATGCACAGCACATCATATAGATCAGTCACGATGGCCATTCATTTCTTGGCTTCTGGCAAGATTACCAACAAAGGTGATCAGTGTCCCCTATATGGTGGTTGCTTCAGCAGTCCACCGAAGAGGTTCGAATGCTGCCAGACTGACTAGCAGAGCACCTACAGCCAGCCACAAGTGTTTCTATTAATGGAGCATATCTGCACATGCCTTGGAGCACATTTATTCTGCATGTGGATGGAAAAAAAAACAGAGGGGATGTTGAAAGTGGGAATTGTGATTTCTAGGATGTGATGGACCTGCGACCAAGCAGTTAGTGGGTGATAATGAATGTAGGTAACTAATTTCTGGATCTTGCTCAAATTAGAGATCAGTTGGGAGTCGGAAAGCTGTGCAGATAATTGTCAGTCACATGAGCTAGCTAGTCTTTCTGCAGCTGTTAAGTATCGTGCCTTTTTATTTCAGTTGTTTTCTACTCATCAGTGCATGGTATTCATTTACTAGTTCTGCTTCTGAAGAGAGATTAACAAACTTTTTTTGTTTGAACCTGACATGAGTGCTTGATTTGTAGGACAGCATTTGTGCATAGTGTGAATTGAGATGTACTGGTTGTTTAATCTTTTCCTTCCCCTTCTGTGACCATCACATATTACCCTTTGTGACTGAACTGTTTAATCTCAGCAGGCTTTTTTTTTTACTTTTATAAATACTATAGATAAATAAAATACAGGCAGACTCTATGCTTTTTCCTAGCAGACATAAAAAGGAGCTGTGGGGGGGAGCAATTGGTTAGGAAACCTGGAAGTGTACTGTGTAAAACAGGAAAGAACGTGATAAACTAAAGCTCAAAAGTCAACCATGATGCATGAATTGCAAGAAGTTTCACAGTTACACTGACTACCCAATTAGTTTGGCTGATGTCTAGTTCGTGTTTAGAATCATTTATCAAGGTCCAGAGATTTTTCTACCAAGTAAGCAGCTCTTGAAGTTGTATTTTTTTCTTTTTCTGCTCAAATACCTGAAAGCAAAATCTGATTTTGAGATTGAGTTTGACTTTCTATTTATCATCTTCTCTAAAGAGCTTGGAAAGATAGTACCCTTCCCTTCTTACCCCAGAGCTTCCTCTACATTCTTCTGTCAGGAGCAGAAAGGTCTGCATTACTGCAAAGGAATGTGAGGGCCTAGGCTTCAAACATTGCTGAACTGTCCAGGGAGCATAATGCCGTCCATACAGTTGAAGCTGCTGTGCTGTGAATAAATAATGAGAATGTGATTAAAGCACTGACTGCACACAGCATCTCACACCTCCCAAGTGAGTGTCCTGACAGTCATTCTCTCTCCCTCTTTTAAAATGATCTGTATGTGTGAGAGAGAGAATCATTTTAAGATTTGTTTATTGCAAAAAATAGATGCATGGTTTCTGCAAGATATTTGTTTCACACTTTTCTGAACACAAACTTAACCGAGTTTTTGACTCGTTTGAGACAGATTTCAAGAAGCAGAAAAAAAAAGTTACAAAACAAAGCATTTGCTGTCCTGCTTGGATCACTGTACTTGTACTTGAATATTCTTTTTGCTTCTTACCAGCTATATCACTTCTCTGGTAAAATAAATGAACTGATGGCACTTTCTTTTAAGTGGGAAGGTTAGGGCTGATTTAAAAAAAAAACAGCTGTATTTATTGGTAGTATTTAATTAACTAATTAAAATAGATTTTTTTGTGGAAAAGTGCTTTCCATGGAACATTTTAACTGTCCATTACAAAACTCCAAGCATGCCAAAACTGAAAAATTCAATTTGGAAATACCACCTATGGTGCCTTTTGGAGCTTGTGACATCTAGCCTGGGTTCACTGACCAGAGTTCATTTACCATTAGCTTGCCATTCCTTCAGTTTCCCTTTTTTTTTTTTTTTTTTTTTACTTCTGAACTTTTCTTAAGAGTAAATTCCACTCCCTTGAACAAGTAAGTTGCAAGTAAAGGAAGTTACAGCTCATGCAAATGTCAGTGGCAGCCAGTTATCCCTGATTTTTGATTCATTGCATGCTAAACAGCAACTTGCTCTGTCATTTCAAGAATTAGAAATGTCTCCTGTGAACATGTCTAACATGGGAAGTACACTGTTTTACAGATCTGGATATAATCATTTGTATATAATGAGCAAAAGAAAAAAATCCAATTTGATTTCTGTAACAAGGTTTCCCTCTATGCTGAAAACTGTTATTTAAAAAAAAAAAAGTTCACATCTAGTAATCCTGTAGTACTTCAGTATAACAACATGTTTGCTATTATTTGGATAATCAATGAGAAAAGGTTATGAAATGGTCTCTGTCATCTTGAATAGAAAATAGAAAGCAACCATCACAGTACCTTAAGTCATTGTCTCAGAAAGCATCAGGTACATACAAAATACCCATTTGTTTTCCATCTTAGGATTTAATCAGTGTAGGGGGAGAGAGACCAGATCCCTCCCCAGTATTCTAGTAGTATTTGAATGTTGCAAGTACATAATAAACTCAAATATCCAAACACCTCAATCATGTGTCATCTCAGTTATGCATCTTGTCTTACTACTTGTCTTTCCAAATAGTCATGAAATAATCATTCATGATGTATTCACTGTGTGCTATGCAAAAACCAGTTCCAACCTGTATTTAAGTTTGGAGGATGGTTGGAACAGAAGCAAATTGTCTCCATGTCCATTTCCAAGCACAGCTGATCCAAGTCAAGATCCAACAACTCTTGCAAATAAGTCCTGCATATCCTGGTGCCCACCATTCTTTGTTTAGCTGCACAGGTATTATATACAGTACTGCCCATGTGTATTTCATGGCAGGGGAGAGAGCAGGGCAAACTCCTTAAGTATTAGCAAAAAACCAAACCAAACAAATGTACCTTGGAAAAACACAGAAAACTTAAGTAACTTGGGGAGGACACGTTGGTCTTCCCTATTAACTTGGTGACTAGAGAACAGAAGCCAACTTAAAAAATAAAGGCTGGTAATTTCCAGGAATTTATTTTTCTCCCTCCCATATGAGGGGTTTGGAAGGTGCATGGAAGTATTATTCTGAAAACCCAAGAAGGGATCAAATCATATCTTCCACTTCATAGGCATAGTGTGAAATATGACATCCACAACACTATTCTGCTTATTTATTGAAAGTATTTTCTATGCTGCTTATCAACGTAAATACCAAATGCCTCAAACCATGAATGAATTAGAATCCCCACTCTTTAAGATCCATGTGTGTGATGCATTTTGAACCAGTTTAAATATACCATGTCTGGGTTTGGCCCTGAGGTCTCTGTTGGCTTTAGGCAAAATTTGCATTCTTTTTGTTTTAAGGTTTGGGATTTTGCAGTCTTGTAGCTTGTGGAGAATGACATTTGGCTATTGATCTTGCCTTTTGCTTCCCTGACTCTCTGTTCACATAGTTTCCCATATGCTATCAGGATCTGACTAGTAGGGCTCTGTGCCACTTACAACGTTTCAAATGACTGCAGACCAGCTTAATCCCTATGCCAGTAATATAATAAAATAATCACAACCACGAAAATGAACAGGCCAAAATATGATCTACTTTAAAATTTTGGTAAAAATCAACTTTCTTACTTACTAAATGCCTATCAGCTCTTTGGCATGAAAGCCAAAACAGTTTAAAACATGTCATGTGTTTGACTCATTTCCAACCAGCCCAGGACATTTTTTTTTATTGACTATTACTTAAAGGTCCCCTCAGCATCATTGCACCATCTCCAAATTTAGGGAATAAGTCCATGTACATTTTGTTTCAGTTCCACCTCCTGCCATTTTTAATTTGAATGGGGACTCTAAGTGCTGCAGAAGCACTATTTCAGTGGGTCTTCAGATCAGTCTCATAATTATCGAGCCCTTTTCTCAATAACAGCTCACAGCTATTATCCTTAAACTAATTTTTGTGTGTTAGGCATTCCCAAGAATGTTTGAGACAGCATTTGGCTATTTAGCTTCAAGTTATACCTTCCAAGGCCCACAGAAAAGGAATCCAGGGCTCCTCCAATTATTGAAGAATACCCTCCCACCCCCCAGTCTCCCCCCCCCCCCCGCCTCTCTTTAACAAGAAAAGAAAAGGTTATTTTGTTGTGGGAGGGGCTGGAGGGGAATCAGAACACCAGATTTTATTCATTCAGTGGAAGTAATGTATGGAGTCTTTTTTCCAAAAAAATATTTAACATTAAAAGTCTGAAATATATTAATAGGCTCACTCGCCACATGTACAGTCATGCCACTCACATTCGGATAATAAAAGTAATAGAAAAGTGCACAGACTTTTCTTTGAAATGCCTGTTCCTTCTCCCATGCACCTGCTTCCACTGTGTTAGTAGAGTTCCATGATCAAAGCCAGATTAAAGCATACTAAAGTTAAACATGTGCCTGAGCCCAAATGTGAGGCAGGAAACCTGAGACCCAATAGACACCTGCAGAGTATGCTCACCAATAGGTTGGCCATGAGGGGGTATTCCAGCACTAGATTCTCATCTTGCTGATGTTTGAGCCTGTGTTCACCATATTGGGGGGTCACAGCACCACCCAGTCAAATTTAGCCCAACTGCCCCTCCATCATGACAGGGGCCCAGCCTCTCCTCTATCGCAGAGATCAGTGTCTTGAACAGCACTAGGGTGAACAGCCAGTAATAGTAGAACTCTCCCCAGATATGTACTGTTCATGAGAAGACAGGGTGGAAATCAATCTTACTTAGGGTCCACAGATGAATTGAGCTGGTCCTGCCCACAGCTGGACTCAGAATTCAATTATTGCATTCATTTAACCATGTTCCTTGATGATAATGATCATGGGCCAAGTGTCTCTATTTTGTGGCTTCCATCTCCATATGGGTCTCCTGTGTTTATCTGTGTGTTTAGAATGTAGCTCAATCCACAAACTATTTTTAAACAAACTAATACTTATTTTTATTGTCACTTAAATTTAGAATAATTAGTTAATGCAAAACTAATCTGAGAAAACTTTTGCTTGGCAAAGAGAGCCAAATGAAATTGAATCAGAAGGCGGGGTATGGGGAAGGTGGAAAAGAGACCTTTCCATCAGATGGACACTGCTACGCTACCAGGTAGTTGCATAGTCATTACTGTGACAACAGAAAATGTGTAAAAGAAACCAGCACATGAATATTATACTATTTATAGTATAAAATGCTTATAGTATTTTATAAAAGGTTGTTTGATATTCCACACTAGTGAATGCATTTTTAGATGATTCTTTCTTACTGAAGAAAGGTTCCTAAATGTTGCTCACTTGGCAGTCTTAAGGTAACTTGGAGAAGGCATTATTACTTTTTTTTTTTTTTAAATTATCTTGTCAATTTAATTGTGACACTAACAGAGACAGAAATCAGCAGTTGTCTCCTGATTATGTAAAAAATCTCATCTATTATTTAGTTTAAAACTGACAGCATATATTAAGATTTAATGAAGGCTTTTAGTAATTCCAAGACTAAATTTGTCTTTCCACATTTTTGGATGTTTGTCATTTGAGACCTATGATTTGAACAAAAGTTAACCTTAAGCAAGTTTCTTCTGAGTTATTTTAGCTTTAAATACATAGAATATTGATATTACAAAAAGACCCACACTTAAGCTGTAGTTAGATGTAAACTGGTTTTAAAAGCAGCTAGCAGGACTTAGTTTTTGAAAGGTCTCTGGTTCAACATTGTAATACCTGCAAAAGACTAGAACACTAGGAAGTAGTTTGTAGTCTACTTGAAACTTAAATTTACCGTGATAAAGTATATGTTTATACTCATAGTCTTCTGAACTCGTTGGATAAACAGTAGATTTAAGTGATTTCTTTTTTTTCATTAATGGGGTAGGGAGAACTAGCAAAATCATAGTCTGGATATATACTTTTAAGCTGGGTCTACACATGAGCACACCTTCAAAAGGGTGAAAATCAAAAGAGAGGTTGAAAGCATGGCTTTTATGAAAGGGAGCAACTGCACATTAAAAGCGTATCTATGGGTCGATGTGCCCTTTCGGGCGGCCACTGCATTCTTTCAAAAGGGAGTGTCCACATGTCTCCAAGCACTTGTTTGAAAGAAGGGAGGCAGAAAACACTGCGGATGGAGTCCCATAGCTGACAAGCCCTTCTGGGGCTGCAGCCAGCCACTCCCTTTCAAGGGTCCCATCCTCCACCCCACATGCGCTGAGTGCTGCCCAGCTGTCCCCAACCTGGCAGAGCCCACTCTTGCTCCAGGATGAAGTCCGAGCAACAGGGCAGGTATGAGGACACCCTCATCTTGGAGACCCTCCTGGCATTGCTGTGCACTGTTGCTGCAGCTGCCCCAGAGCTGCTTGGGTGGATGAGCAGCCCCCCATGAGGCCCCTCAACCCAGGACACTGCCAGGCCTCCCCAGCTGGGGAGCCCCAGTGCCTCTGGACCCACCCCAGCAGCACCTACTGGTGGGAGAGCCTGGTGCTGGGAGAGTGGACCGATGAAAGGTGGCTGCAGAACTTGCACAGGTCGAGGAGGACCTTAGAGATCTGCCACTGTCTCACCCCCACACTCCAGCACCAGGACACCTGCATCCAGCCTGCTGTCAACTTGGAGAAGTGGGTAATGATCGCCATCTGGAAACTGGCCAGGTCAGAGTCCTGCCGCTCCACAGGACAACAGTTTTGGGTGGGCAAGGCCACCATCAGGGCTGTACTCTTGGAGATAAGTCAGGACTAGGTCATGTGCCCCCCACATGGGTGGGGGGAGCGAAGGGAACCCTTTGGCTGCAGGGGCAAGGAGGGCAGATGGAGAGGGCAGGCAGGTGGGCAGGGGGCGGGGGTCAGCCTGCAACATCCTCACAGGAGCACATATCCCCCTCCTCCACAGTAGGGCCAGCCCCACCCATGATGCTCATGTGTTCAGAAACTCCGCGGTCTGTTAGTGCATGGGGACTGCTGCATTTGTCCCTCAGCATGAGGTGCCCAAGCAGGGAAATGTCACCATGCTGTTCTGCATGGTGGCAGATGCAGCCTATCCCCTCCAGCTGTGGCTCCTGTTGTTGTACATGGGCCACCTTAACCCCACCCAGGAGGGGTTCAACCAGCACCTCAACCCTGCCTGTAACCTTGTGGAGCGGGCCTTCAGGAGCCTTAAGGGGCAGTGGGGGTGCCTCCCCATAAGGTTGCAGGCTTGGGTACTCCATGTGCCCCAGGAGGTAGGGGCCTGTTGTGTTCTCCACAACATAGGGGGATGCCTATGTCTGGTGCGGGGGGCATGGGGGGGCAATGGGCCAGCGCCAAGTATGAGCAGCCAAGCACTGTTCCCATCTGCCAAGCCTGCAAGGATGGCCTCTGCATTAGGGAGGCCCTCAGGTGGGCCTTCGTGGATGGCTGCTTGTGACTCACATCTGCCACCCACCATCCCTCCCCGAGCAGCATGGTACAAGCGGGTGTATGGAAAATACCTTTCAGTTGTGTATGAATGTTTATGTGCAGCTGTGAACAGGGTGAAGGCTATGTACCAGGAGGGCTCAGTCCAGGGCTGGCATTGTGGGCTGTGAGCTCCCTTGACCCCACAATCCCTTGCCCCCCACCCCCCGCACCATGTGTGGGGTTCCTGGCAGGCCAGGGAGGGAGCACTGGCAGGTAAGGCAGCTGGGGGACATGGGCAGCAGCAGCAGGCTGGGCAGAGGAGTAGCCAGAGGACCAGGATGTGGCCACAGTAGCTGCATGCTCCCAGATCATGGTGCCAGTGCCCTCCATGGTGGTCAGCAGCCTGTCCCACACTGCTCTCTACCACTCCAGGTTGGCCTCAGCAAGCTGGAGGTGTCCCTCGTCCACTTCAGCCTGGTGGCAGCTGTCTGAGCCATCTTTTGCCCACTGCAGTGTCCTCCAGTTGTGGCCCCAATGGCGCACTGCGTGGGGGGTTGGGCCTGGATGCCCTCAACATCTGCCAGGAGCTCTCCGGGACCAGGGATGGCATGGGGCTCTCCTTGCCCCCGGATGGTGCAGCTGTATGGAGAGAGGGACAGTGTTTCAGTAACATATTATGGCCTGGTGGGGGTCTGACTGTGGGCCAGCACTCCCCCACCCCACTGCCCAGGACCATCACCAGTGGCCCTCCTCCCAGGGATGGCAGCCCCATCCCCAGGCAACCCCCACCCCCCAGGGCTGGCATCCCATCCAACAGCATGGCATCTGGGGGCATCTCGGGTAGTCGGGGTTTCCTGCCGAGTGGTGGCTGGTCCCTGGGTGTTGTCCAGTGCCAACCAGCCACCACCCCATTTGCAGCTCATGGTGTTGGCCAGCTCTCGCTCCCAGTGGACATCGCTGGTGGGCTGCCATGGGGTGCCATATACCACGCTCGGCTGGGAAGCGTGTGGCCCGAGACCCTTGGTTCTGTGTGTGGCCAGCTGGCTGGTGCATCACTGCCACCCCATGGACCAGGTGCACCCCCTGCCATGTATGTACCAGAGGGGTCCCTCAGCAATCTCCAGAGATGCCTGGCTCCTGGTCACCCAGCTGGACAAGTGGGAGGGGATGTATATGGTCAAGTCCACCTCCTCGCTCAAGCACTCGGTGATGCCCTCGGCCTCCTGGGTCCCCAGTCGAGGCTGCTCCTCCTCCTTCGCTGATGTATCCAGGATCCCTGGGGGTGGGAAGATCCCTGGGGGTGCCCCTAGAGCTCCCAGAAATAGGGGCATATGATTGGAGTGTAGCCTGGCTGAAGTTTTTTAACTCTTTGGAGTGTACTTGGTCAGCAGTACACTCCAAATGGTCCCTTGTGAGGAGATTCCAGGCCAGGAGGGCGAATGCTATGGCATTTTTCTGCGTCAACCCCATTTTGTAGAAGAGCTCCTCCTCCTCCTCCTTCTTCCATAACCTGAGGAGGTTCCTCAGCTCCTGCTCAATCCAGGAGGGGACCCATTTTTTTTTCCTCGTCACTGGAACTGTGGGAGCCCTGTATGGGCTTGGAGCAGGGACCCTGTGGCTCCCAGGGGTCTGGCTACTGGCCATTGTTGCCTGCTGCTGCTCCAGACCTGTGCAGAGGGTGTGCTGCTGGAGCTCATGCTGGGGCTGCTCCTAGCACGCTCTCAGCTTCCTGCCACAGGGTTCCTGTGTCCATGCTGTTTTAAGGTGGCTGGATGTAGGGATCACAGAGCCCCACTGCTGTCGGCTGGAACAGCCCCATGTGCCAGCTGACCAGTGCCATGGCAGATCCCTCTTTTGAAAAAGCAGACTGTGGAGCATCTATATATGTACTCTTTCGATTTGGTTTTTTTGAAAGGGCACCATCTTCCTGATACAGGATAGGAGTTCCGATTTCAACATCTGTACCTTGGTCTTTTGAAAGAAGGTGTTGCATGTGTAGACACTCCTCCCATTTGTTCAAAATAGGGCCACATATTTTAACATTTTGTGTGTGTGTGGACACAGTTATAGAGTCTAAAGTAATTCTGTTTTATTCAATAAGGTAATGCAATTTTAATTGTAAAAAAATGGGGGGAAACCTGTGTTGTTTCAGTCATTTTACACAAGGGATGAGTATTGTTACATGGTGAATGAGCTTCCTATTTGAACCAACACAATTGACAGAAGAATTGTGCAGCTGATGTTCACTGCTTTATCACAAATTCTTTACAATCAGATTTTTTTTTATTTTAATTGGGCTTTTGGCACAATTTTAGAAGTAGTTTAGTTTAGAATTCAATGAAGATGAAGTTTTATGTTAATTTATGGTGTACTTGGGGAAAGATGAATAACCACCAACTATGGTAAGGTGAATTCTCAAGTAACATAAATAAGCAGTTTTGAAATGAATATCTGAACAAGCGAGCCTCATGTGATTTTTTTTTTTCCTATGCAAAAGCATTGCCAAATACAATTGCCAGCATTTAAATATTCATGATTGACACACTAACAGATTAAGAGTGGTGATGGATGTGTTATGTGTAGTGTTTTCCCTTTTTCATTGGAAGCAAAAAATCAGTGGGCATGTGCTATGTAAGTGTTGGAATACTGCTAAACTTTACCCTTCTACTTGGCATTTCCTTGCAAGTGAGGGACTGTTGACTGATTGTTATGTTTGATGCTGATGATAATGGCCTGGAATTTCTGGTGTGTGTTATACTGGATGTGTAAGAGGAGGGTTTTTTGCGGGACAGGGGGGTTAAATCTGTTTTTGTTATTTGGGAGATGGTGGGGAGAATAGGTGTCTTCTCCCCTTCCCATCCCCAAAATTCTAAGTATATTGGTATTTGGTGAAAGAAACAACTGTATTGGTGTGGAAATATACAGGTACAGACAATGTCTGAGGTGAGGGAAGATGAAACAGTGATATTCTACTATAATACAGGTTTCTGCTGTGTCTCTGAAGTTCTCAGGGTTGATCCGTGGTGGGGAGAGGACGTAACTCCTTACGGTTGCACATGGTGAATTTGATCACTTTTCCTAAAATTAAAAATGAGCCTCTTTTGCTTAATTTAATTCATACAATAAGGGAATGATTACAGCAGATGCTGTAGCGTATAATAGTATGTCATCAATGGTATGATGCAACAAGACATAAAAGTTCTGCCTTTTTGTTCTAGAGTTTCATGATTTGTGTCTCATGCTGTCAGATTCAAAGATTTTTAGGAATGTGATGGCAGACTTTCCAAGAAGGGGGGACCATCTTTAACTGAGGGCATTCTGTGGCTTCAGTTCCATAGAAGACAAAGGAAAACGGGGTAAGGATAGTCTATTTCATTTCACTGAAGCCTAATATGAAACAATCTTCCCTAAGGGTTGCTTGTGGTTTCAGTCCCATTAGAAACATTTGGAGAAGATATCATCTTACTAGGGGTACCCACTTGCTAATGAAAATAGTGGCCCTTTCAGTGGGTGAAATGAATATCTTCAATTCTTAGGATGGCATGATGCAATTTGTGAGTTATGAAGCCATCACAAGTGGAAGAAAATTGTGAGTGCAATGGAAAATATAAGAAAAGCAGTATTTAATAACTTTGGTACATTCAATATCATTTCTTCCCATGTGCATTAATTATTAGTTAACAATAATCATTAAATTATATTAAAAGTGCAAAATGAAGTTTTTTTTGTTTGTTTTTTTTTGTGAAAGAGGTCTGAAATGTGAGGAACTGCAGTAATAAAAATCCTAAGGTACTCATCTTTAGTTAACTCTCAAATAGCAGACTTATTTGAAAATCCCCTGTAGAATCATTGTTTACTTATAATTGTGTGCTGAGTTTGGGGACCAGAGACACTGTTGCAACTTAAATTGCAGGATTATTTCTTACTTTAAGTGAATAACTGAATCCAACCCAAATATGGAGCTGTTCTCCATATAATATTACATTTAAAAATAAACTCCATTAAAAGAATATGCAGATTGTAAAGTCAAGCACTCAAAAGTTAATAAATGCCAGAATGAGGATTGGCTTTGCACAGCATTAGTGTATGCATTTTAGATAAAATATTTAATTATATTACATATTAATTTTATGTAATTGGATACAGGAAGAATAGTGTTAACTGACCGGTATTCAATATTCCTTTTTATCCTCCTCATTCAATTTGTGGCCCCATACACCATTTACAATCTATCATCCAAACCCTTCATGAATTACGCAATTATTAACTTCCTTATGAGATATTTTTCAGTGGTGGCCTCTAGTATTTTTGTGCTTCATAACCTCTTAGTAACTTGTTGTCACCTGTGAGATGGGAGTATTATCACATGGGGTACTGAGGCAAAGCAATCTGAGCTAACATTTTCAAGAGTCGTCAAAATTTAAGTGCTTTGTTTGAAGAGCCTAGGGCCTGATTTTTCCGAGGACTTAGCATTATATATCACATTATGTGGAAGCATGGCACCAATGACCTCAATTGCAGTTGTAATTGTTCATTACTTCTACATATCAGACCCCATCTATCTGAAGAAAATGAGGAATACACTTAGGGGTCACCTAAGGGGGGAAAAATGGTTTAAGTGGTGTGTTCAGCATAACATAAGAACTTTATGACAGGGCGGCACTCAATTTAACTTTGAGACACTCTTATTTTCTGTACCTTCTTTCTGCAATCATCTTCCTCATTTATTCCACAAGTTGGAAGGTATGCACTGAATGAGAAAGGGGTCTTACAGACAGTCTAATTTTTAAAATGCAGCCCTGAAGTACTCCCAGAGCATAGTCGATTGAGTGCGCTGAAAGAAACATGGGTTCTGCTGGGGTGGGATGGGGAAGGAAGTATGTTATCAGGTAGTGGAAAAACCTTTTTGTAATGCACACACAGTTTTAATTCCAGTGTTTAAGTTTTGAGTGCTTTGATTTTTGCAGCCTTTAGGTTCTTTCAATATAATTTTAAATATAAGTAAATAGATTTTTTTTGTGAACATATATGAAAATGTCACAGGATATATAACACATAACTTGTGTCCTTCAAGGAGAAAGTCACAATCTATTTCTCACATGCCGTTCAGCATCTATTTTCAAGGATATACGTACTGGCTTAGACGCAAAGTTTCAGTCGGTAGCAGGAGTTGTACCTTTTAATCTTGTTTCTGCAGACTTGAAATTCAACTACTAAGAGTCGTACAGCTATGTTGAAAACAAAGTACATGTACAAAATGATAATACAAAGATAAGGAACACCAACGGGTTAAAATGTTAATTATATTAAAATAAAAATGGAGAGAGAAGCAGAAATGCCCTAAGTGTGTGTAATGAATAAGTATTAGTAATGACAGAAATGTATAAATATTAAACCTTCAGTACATATCTTATACTTATTGGACACAGCTGTCGATAAAATATGCCCTTATTCTTAACAAGTAGCTCCTGTGTTTTGCTTGTGGATTAGCTTGCCTTCCTGCTCTGTATTCTTTATCTTCATCACTGCACCAGTACTTAATTAGGGAGTGGAATCTTCTGCATAGCGATTAGGAAATCACAGCTAAGAAGGTGTTACAAAGAGATTCTGGAAGCTGCTCAAAATAGCTTTCAGCTTTGGAAATACCTCTATGCACTGTATAAAGGAACCATGTAGAACACAGAACAAGGTGACAACTGACTTTCATTTAATCAAGTTAATGTGTAAACCTTGTGTTTAGGAATGCTATGCACAATAAAAAGTGTGCAATACACTGGTAGCAAGAAATATTTACTTAATTGTTATTGCCCATCAAGCAAATAATATGCTTGGACTGGCTACTAACATTCAAGATGTTTTGAACAGCCTCTCATTGATTTTTGGTTTCAAGTGAAACTGTTTTGACTTTCTATTGAAATGTTTTCATACCTTCAGCTACTTATACAAAATACAAATGCCCCTTTATATTAAACTTCCATTTTTGTAGTTCATTAGACCCGTGAAACTATTTTGGCTTGTTTAAGGTACAGCACGCATAATTCACTTTCTATGATTTGGCAACGGACTAGAATTGTTTTTTATCCTCACTCCTAATTATTGAATATTTGAAAATATACGTTTTTATTTAAAAAGCAAGGTAACATAAACTTAATGCTGACAGGAAGGAACCTTCTTTCTTTCTGAGGATTGAGTACTGTCTAGGTGATCTCCTGGGAAGAACGATATATCCTACACCACTATCCAATACTTTTCATCTGCTTTGATACATATAGTATCTTTTCATCATAGGAAACAAAGAACCTGAAGCAATGCACAGACCTTTAAAGTTTTAAACCAGTTAATCAACATTTTAATGGAATGGGGCATTCTATTAATGACCTAAAGGTATGTGTGTTACTGAAAAAGAACTTTCGCACCATTCTTCAAAGGGAAGCAGCGGAGCTGGCTTTTATATTCAAATTCGGCACATTAACACATGGTTTAAACCGGGACGGGAACTTTCTGAGTCACTATAGGGGCTCGTCTGCATACTTGGCTTAATCTAATTCTTGATCTTCCCCCCCCCACCCCTCCACTCTCTCTGATTTGCTCACCGTGATTATTTTTTTCTCATTTGTCCTCCTTGCTTTCTATTTTTGGTTCTCTGCGCCTTAAGTATTGAGTCTGTTCTTGTCTGGCTGTGGCCTGAAGAAGTGGGTCTGTCCCACGAAAGCTCACCTAATAAACTATTTTGCTAGTCTTTAAAGTGCTACTTGACTGCTTTTTGTTTAAACTTTGTGTGCATGACATAATGTTGTAGAGATAAAAGTACTCTGTCACCTGCGGGTTAACACTTTTCACAAAGCCCCAAGCTGCAGTGAGAATGGGCTGGTGATAGGCCTCTCTTCCCAGGCAGCTTGCACACCATACTCTTCATCCCCACCCTAACACCCACACTTCCAGCCACAACCCTCACATCTCTGCACCCCCATCCTTGGCCCTAGGCCTGACCCCCTCCCAAACTCAAAAGCCCTTGTTCCCTCCCCTGATATATCATACATAGTGATATCACACATCACCTCCATATTGGTGCACATAATAAAATTAATTCAGTTCAGTGGTGGAAAGAATTGGAGCACTGGAAAACACCTGGAGTTCTTAGCTTAGTTCCTCATAGCGAGTAGGGTCCAGTGGCCTAGCTCTCTAAGAAAGAAGGGGGAAGCTGTCATCTAGCTGCTTGTCTGTCTTGTCAGCTTTCAGGCACCTGCTGTGAATTTCGCAAGCTAACTAACACTCATTATGATAAGTAATGGAGTTTCCACACAGAAACTGTTGCCCTAACTACACCGTCGTAAGACCTGTGCTTCTTGTGGAGGTAGTTACTATGTGTTTGTAGTATGGGAGCAAAGCTGTATTGTAAGCAATGACATAGTTATGTCAACATGGGCTGCTTACATATATGAAACTCGTAGTGTAGGTCAGTCCATAGGATCCTAGTACAAGTCTCATTGACTTGTGCTCTTAAGTCACTTATGAACTTTGAGGAAAAGAATTAAAAATAAAAAAAATCTTTGTTTTGGATATTTTCATTGTTCAATATTAGAACCCTTTTATATACTCTGTGGACATTACGTTTACTGCAGCTGAAAATCTAGTAATTCCTTCTGATAGAAACAATGTATACAATGCATAGGGTGACCATATTGCCTTATGGCAAATAAGGGACACCAGCCTCCTGGGATGCAGGCTGCTGTCCCATGTCAGGGCTCCTTGGTGAGGCACTGGAGGGGGGGTGCTCCACAGCCTCCCTATGAGAAGGAGTGGAGGATGGGGGCTTCACAAGCTCCTGAGTGGCAGGGCTGTGTATGCCAAAAATAGGAACTCTGCAGCCTTCTGGCAGCTGGGGCAGGGAATGTGGCTGCTGCCCTGCAGCAAGGATCCCGGGCAGAAGGGGCTGTCATGGTGGGAACTAGGTAATTGCCCCAGGGGCTGCCTCGCCAAGACACAGGATGCCAAGGAACACAGGTGTGTCTCTTCCAGAGCTCTGCAGCTCCTGTGGTGGTGGTCACTGGCAGAAGGGGCTGCTGCCATAATGTGCTGAGGAATGGGGCAGCTGCCCCACAGAGGAGCTGCCCTGCTGCAGGAGTTGCCTCCCCAAGGCACAGGGCACCAGAGAAATGGTCAGCTGCCTGCAGCGGAGGCTGCTGCCCTGAGACACCAAGTGCCAGGGAACAGGAGCCTTGCAAAATATGGGAAAACTTGCTCATTTACTTAAAGTTGGGACACCTGTGAAACGTCTTAAATAAGGGTCTGTCCCAGTAAAAACTTGTCTGATGGTTGCACTGACAATGCATTTTTTTTCTGATAACATTACTGTTTAAAGGGTTACATGAATGTATCAACTGAGAACTAGTGTTGTGCTTAAGTTGTGACAGGGTAATTTCTCCTAAGGAGTAGGACATTTACTTCACTACTTCTGTATCAAGTATATGCAGTAGGTGGCTTTTTAAAGAGAAACCAAATAGATATTGGGCCATCAGCCTTGCACGTCTCAGAAGGAGCTCAGCGTTCTGTCTAACTGGATTATGTGCCACATGGATAATCTGTCAAAACAAAAAGCAGTCAAGTAGCACTTTAAAGACTAGCAAAATAGTTTATTAGGTGAGCTTTCGTGGGACAGACCCACTTCTTCAGGCCACAGCCAGACAAGAACGGACTCAATATTTAAGGCACAGAGAACCAAAAACAGTAAGCAAGGAGGACAAAACAGAAAACAGATAATCAAGGTGAGCAAATCAGAGAGTGGAGGGGTGAGGGGGAAGGTCAAGAATTATATTGAGCCAAGCTAATTCTTGACCTTCCCCCTCACCCCTCCACTCTCTGATTTGCTCACCTTGATTATCTGTTTTCTGTTTTGTCCTCCTTGCTTACTGTTTTTGGTTCTCTGTGCCTTAAATATTGAGTCCGTTCTTGTCTGGCTGTGGCCTGAAGAAGTGGGTCTGTCCCACGAAAGCTCACCTAATAAACTATTTTGCTAGTCTTTAAAGTGCTACTTGACTGCTTTTTGTTTTGATAGTGTAGAGACTAGCACGGCTTCCTCTCTGTTACTATGGATAATCTGGGATAACTCCCTCCCTTGTCTGTGCTCATATCTCATCATGAACTGCTGTTTTTGTGGTATTCATCTTTCTCTCACCTACAGGAAACGTTCCACTGTTAAATGAGTAACACAGTAAATCCTCAATTTCTCAGGAAACAGATACAAGAGTAGCATCGCATAACTCACACAGTGCAGAGGATACAGAGTGGAAAGGCAGCACTCATGGGGCTTTGTCTACACTTGGGGAGTAAAGGCACTTCAAAGTGCCCATGGCTACAGGGCATGCTGGCACATTGAAGTTTGATGCTTCGAAGTTGCTGCAGGGGAGAATTAGCCGAATGAAGTGCTGCATATTCACTGCAGCACTTCATTAGTAATCTCCCATCACCCTGATTTACTATGCCCCCTTCGATGTTGGGGGCAAGTGTAGACAAGCCCATGGAGTACCTCACTTTTACCACGCATTTGGTTTATGGATGTAGTATGTAAAAGGGAGGCTATGTTAGACTCAGCACACCTAGCACATAGTTTTATTACACAAAGGTTAATTTTAGTGCTGCTTTTCATTTTTTTCTTTTCTTTTTTTAATTTACATTATTTTTTAGCCTTGATTACCTCCTCTTTTTGTCCACCAGTTGCTTAAATGTGTGTTTTCTTATGAATCTTCTCCCCTCACTCAGAGGCCTTTAAAATGTGCAATTCACCTTAACTGTGCTGGTCCAAGGACAATCATTGCCATCACATTACTAGGCTAGCTTAGTAAAGCAATATTTGTGAATTATTCAACCTGTTGAAATGCATCCCTTCATTTGTATAATGAATTACTTTACCTTGCTTTTATTTTTGACAGAGAAGGTGAAATTTTGAGGGAGAGTCTCAGACACCGCATTGTGGCGTTTGCAATAGAGCATCCTTAAAACATATGATTTTAACCAATTAGAATTTGAAAATGTTAAAATGTCTTACTAGACAACATAAGAATAATTTCATAAAGCTATTAAAATATATATAACATTATTAATTGCATGGTCATGTTTTGAAAAGAAATAGCAGTACTTTTATGTAAAGATATCCATGGTTTGGTGTTCTTGGATCATTTACTGTACTCTTAAATAAATTCCATAGAAATATAAATGCTTAGTTAACTTGATATTTGAGTTCAGAAAATGCTGGTAATTAGATGGATGTGATCTGTGTTCCTATTGTCTGAGGATGTATTTGATTATGTTTGTGAATTTAAAGCTTGTGAAAGGCTTATGCTGTCAGCACAGGAAGATGCTCTGGGTATCTAGACTTAGAACAAGTACAACTGCTCTGCCAGTTCCCTTGTTTATGTCACCTAACATGCCTAAACCTTGACCTAGAGGGATCATTTGTAAGGGTGACAGAGTAATTCATATTCTGTACCTTAATTCTTAGCAAAGAATTTTTTTTTAGGCTTGAAAGCATCAACCCTGGAAAAAATTGCAACTTGTGTAGAATGCAGCAGTGCATTTCCTCAGCGATAAAGTTGTTTACTTCCTCAGTAATACATTCATTATCCTGGAAATACACCTAATACACCAGTTTTACACTGAATATTGCTGCAAGTTTTATAGCTTGGGGATTATTTTTATGGCTGTACTTCATACTTTAGGACTCTAATGGTCCGTGACAGCTCCATTCCTCCAACTGTCTACTTCCAGGACAAAAGTCAAGCGTTTCTGGGTGTATGCCCAAGTCACTGAAAGCCCATTCCCATGAGAGATTAGAATGATGATAAACCTCCTGTGTAAAAGTCAGCCTTTCCACTAACACCATATATCACATGATGATTGGCACATGTGGACGTGCCCATGCACTTGTTTACTTTGTGTGGAAGAATGAACAGGCAAATTGAAAGAACAGGAACAAGCCTTGGTTCTAGAACATAGTCAGCTGCCATGATGAATAGAAGCTTACAAGGATTTGAAAGGAGTTATTTAGGAAGGATCAAGAGGACAAAAAGGGAAGGAGAGTGGGACTTGGTATAAAAATATGGCATTACCTGGTTCTGAGCCCATTGAGTACAAGGAAGCAAATGAACTCAAAAGCTTATGGAACCACGTTCTAACATCTGAAGTAAAGGACAAAGTCCTTGTTGGTGTCAGCTGTAGACCATAAACCACGTTACAGAATAGGTAACCTGTGCCCTTAAGTCAAAATTTCCATAAGCCAATTGCACATTGGCCTAAGTGTTGTCAAGTATCAGAGGGGTAGCCGTGTTAGTCTGGATCTGTAGAGCAACGAAGGGTCCTGTGGCACCTTATAGACTAACAGAAAAGTTTAGAGCATGAGTTAGTCTGGATCTGTAGCTCTAAACTTTTCTGTTAGTCTATAAGGTGCCACAGGACCCTTCGTTGCTCATTGGCCTAAGTGGTGGCAGTTTCAAAGCCAACAATATGCAAGGGAATAATGTGACCAGCACGAGTATGTCTCAGAACATGGCAAAGTTCTAAAAGATTGTGAGAAAGCAAATGTTATGCCAATATTTTAAAAAGGTAAGTGAGCTGAACCACATAAGTACAGACCCATCAGCCTGACATTGACCCTGGGTGAAATAATGGAATGGCTCTTATGGAAGGTGGTTAATAAAGATATAAAAGAGATAATGTCAGTGAGCATGGGTCTATGGACAGTAGATCCTATCACATTAATTTGAGATCTTTGTTGGATACTATTAAAAGGTTGTTTGAGTATTATATGAATCTTTATCGGATTTCTGGATGGCTTTGAACTTCGTTCCCCATGATATTTTAGCACAACAACAGATTACAACATAGCAAAAGAGACATGGTGCTCCTTAAATTGATTAAATATTGGCCCATTAAAAAGTATGTGAGTGGGGAATAATCATGAAGTGGATGTGTTTCTAGAGGGGGCATGCAGGAGAGTTGTTTAATCTTTTTTTCTTGATTTAGAAGAAAGCAGACTTAAAACTGTTAAGGTTTGCAGATGGCATAAACACTGAGGGAGTAGTAACTTGTGAAGAGTGGTAGTTTGCTGATAGAAAATGATGAGGTGTTCGTGGTGGTAATGTTCAGGCAAATAATGTGGTTTAATATGACTAAGCTTTTAAGTCATATCAGTACAAAAAACCATGAATTTATCTTGAAAGCAGTGATTCTGGAAAAAGATGTGGTGGTCAAGGTAGAAAATCCATTAAACTTGAGGTCCCAATGTGACACTGTAACCAAAAAGACTGTGTGATTCCTGGATGTTTAAATAGTTATCTCAAGACAGAATAGAGACATTATTTTAGCTCTGTATTTGGTATGGGTGCACCTGATAGTGGAATATTGGACCAAATTTGATGCCTGAGGTATAGGAAGGATGGAGAAGTTTGAGAGAAGGTACCCATAAGAACAATTAAAGGATTAGTAACTGGCTTCATGGTGAGATGCATCTGTTCAGTTTAATCAAGAGAAGGTTTAAAGGGTCACTTGCTCAAAGTCTCTATAAGTACTTAAAGCAGAAATGTAGTAATTGAGGAGCTTTTCATTCTGGTAGACACATTTAAAAATGTCCCATGTCTGGAAGCTGAAGTTAGACAAATTCAGCCTGGCAATAATGCAAGTTTTTAAAAGTGAGTGTAATAAAAAATTAGAACAGCTTAGCATAGATTATGGGATTCTTTTTCTTTGGAAATTTTTAAATCAAGGTTACGTATCTTTGTCCTATACTTCCTCCAAGATATGATTTGTTTGAGACATGGATCAGTTTCAGGGAAGTCTTTGTCCTATATTATTCAAGAGGTCAGACTAGATGATTAGGATGGTACTTTCTGATCATAGATTATACTAAATAAAATATAATACATGGAACATTGTTTGACTGTGATAACATATGTTCATAAGGCCTTATTGAAGCATACTCACTGTGGGAAATCAAGAGTCACTCCCCTGACATTGTTCAAGTTATTTGTGTAAAATTGTTGTAAGTTAAATCCATATGGTCACTTCATGAAATAAAGGTGATGCTACATAATCATTTCAATTTTTAAGATGATAAAATAATTCTACACCAGTCAAACAGCTGTATACATAATTGCTCTCCTTTGCCCACATTACCAGGCCAGTGAAGGTTAGCTTCCATACTAAAGTGTGAGAGGTTGGTTGGATTCTATGTGGAAGCAGAGATCACTTATCTTTTCCATGCATTTTTCTTAAATACTCTTAAATACCACTTCTTTGACCCTTCATTTTTGGTTCAATGTCTAAGGAACCTCCTTTAACTGACTATTAGCTTGCATCTATCAATCCTACTTTGTAGCGGGATTGACAGTTGAGGCAGATGTCCAAGCTTATTCAATTAAAGACACAGTAGCATCCTTAATCAACCTTATGGCAAATCAGTCCCTTCAAAGGAAATTTGCAAATGTACAAGCAGGAGCTGACTGCCTACTTTTTCAAAATATATATTGTGCATAGCACTGTGGCTTATTTGATGCAGAAAGGTCAATTTCCTTAACTGAAGGTTGAATTATTTTTAATTTTTCTTCTTTAAATATGGTTTCGTGTGTCTCTCTCCCTTTAGTTATGTGATAGTCCACACTATATGGCATCTATATTGAAAAACAAACTATATATTACCTCTTTTTTTAAACATGACTAATTTATTATCATGATTCAGTACTAAATAACCATAAATAATGCCATCTTTTGAGAACTCTGCTTGTAGATTAAAAAAAAACAACTATCCTTTTTATTTTAAGTTCAAACCTTTTCTATGAATCCTACAAAAGAGATTAGTTTCTCATTCAAATGAAAGGGATTCTATCCAGATAAAATCTTCTTGCAGCAGAACTATTCAGGTGGTGATTTAATGCCTTTGTACATCAAAAGGATTTAATTAACAAGTTAGAAAGGACATTTAGACTTGTTTCCAACTTGCAACAAGCCTTTGTAAGTCCTACCAATCAACACAACAGCAAGCTAGAGAATTTGCTCTATAATGAGGTAGAAAACCACCACAAAACTTAGGAAAAAGCTTTAGTTTCTATCTCTTTCCTCCCAACAAAGTCAAGTTCTTTCAAACATATCTGAATTCTTGTGCACAGATTTCTTTCAGCACAAGATACCAATCAAAGTGCAACTTGCTTCTTTCAAGAATTTAAAAGAGCAGCATTTCATATTTTTTTCTCCCTCTTAAAATACAAGTGCCCTGATGAACAGTCTATTGATGTTATTAGTGTTCTTTGTGAGCTGGAAGGAAGTTGCACTTCAAAAGAAGCTGGAAAGGACTGAAAATGCTAGAAAATAAATAGAGATCATTCTCTGAGTGTTTCCTTCTACTACCGCTGCTAAAAGGAAGGGAGGTGTACATTATAGTGGTACATCATTCCAGAGATATTTCTTAGTCTGAAACCTTGATCTATCCCCATAGTGACCTAAGAATAGTAAACATACTGTAATGATAAAAACGGATGCATGGAACAAGTGATGTAAACAGCAAACAGTTAAACAGATGTCTTTTTCACAAAATAAATGCTTAGTAAGCCATTACAAAATGTGGGCAAATATTTAAATTTTAAAATATGGCTTCTGGCCATATTCTGACATTAGAAATTTTAAATATTCTCTTTATAGTATATTAGCATTTTGTAGCAATAAATTACTATCTCACTTATACTCTGAGCAATCTAAAGCAAGAAGGTTACGTAAGGTGTTTTAGGAAGTCTTGTAAATTTTGTGAGATGCTTCTCAAATATCCGGTGAAATCTGCATGATATAGTTTTCTGCCTGTTAACCCTAGTTACAGCCTTGTTTAAAGTTTCATGTAATGTGTTAACTTTATAAATGGGGAAACTGGTAGGATGAATGAAATAAGTTTTGAGTTTAAATGAAATATAGAAGAAGTCAAAAGGCATGTCTTAATGCCATAATTTAAAGTAATGGGTTGGTGCCCCTAGCTCACGGGGGAAAAATTGAGAAGTTTTGAAATGCTTGACTCATATTACAGTATAAACTTTAGCAGAAGAAGCTTAGTTTAAAATATATATGTACAAAAATACTAAGCTAAAATGTCCAAGTTGGAAAGTCAAGAATTTAAAAATTAGAAATATCACCCTGGTATTCCACAGACATAATTATCACTGTAAAAGAGTCATTCATCTTGCTTTACTTTCATTGTTAAAGCAAGCTGAATGTATAATACTATTCTAATACAATGCTACAGTGTAGATTTTGAAAGCCAGAGGACAGGCTTGAGAGAAGCAGTTTTCCAATTAAATTACCATGGAAAGAATTATGTCCTTCATATGGGAGGAGTATATGGTCAACCTACTTAATAGTTTTTTTGGTAATGCAGGATAGCATGATAATCAGAATAACTACATGTATTTTAAAATCTATATGTGCAAAATGGAGCTATGTTTCAACTTCAGGCATAAATCATTGCTAATTTAAAGACAAAAATTTTCAATGGAAAAAGCTGCATTAGATTAGTTTTTCAATTAATATTTATATTCAGAATATATTTAACATTTTTCCCCAATAGATTTCAGTTTTACAAGGTCAGCTATTTTTGCATCATAATTTTTACATCAATGTCAGGACCCAAAGTATTTGTAGGATGAGTTATATCAACTTACTATACCCCATGAAACAAAAATAAATTGAATAGCTCTTGAAGCTTCTTGCTCGTTTTCTTTTTCTTCTACGGGAACTATAACCTAAGAAACAGTTTTGCAGGGCTTAGAGTTTAAGTATTGTAGGCAGTGTGTGATGATTCAAGACCTCATTGCTACAGAGTATTGAAAATCTGTGCTAACGCTTTGCTAGCATCAGTAATATTTTACACTGAGTTTGACATACTGTTTGTTCTTGAGGTTAACAATGACCTTCAAAGCTCACTTTTATCCATTGCTTTTCTCATTAAAGCGTAGTATTGCTAGATAATAGCATGTGTTCAACAGCAGATAAATAACAATGGTGGATATGAGTTTGACTTTTTTTTTAAAGCTTCTCAAAGGAACTTTAGTTTATAAAACTGTTTTATTACAAATCATTTTAACTATCTGCTGTGTAAATTTGTCTTTTAAAAGTATTACTGAAAACAGTATGCTTTCACACATAAAACTTTAAAAACAGGTCTGATGCTGTAATTATTATTTACAGCACTGTATGTGTAACTTACATGAAAGGTGTGGATTTACATAGCTTGACGGCAAATGAAATTAAAAAACAAATGTAATTATATGCTGCAGAAATGTCTGGTGAATCTGCTTATATTCAAATTATTTTTATGATTTTATTTACATAAATATTTAATTCAGTATTGAAAAGTTGTAGTTACAATAGTTGGAGAACAGCTTTTGATGGATACATTTTAAAATAAAAGCACCTTAAAGAATTTATACTAAAATCCATTTCTGTCAATTTTCTTGATTAAACCCACGTGGGGTTTTTATTTTTTATATTTTTTTAATCCAACACTGAGATTGAGACTTGTATAGAAAAGCTACTAACTTCTTTGTTGGTTCTGGCATAGGTATCAAGGCAGATATATCACCTCTTTAGAACGATACAAAATACTTAGGTTATCATTTCAGAATGTTTCTACCCAAATTTCAGCATCCGCATTTATAAAAGTGACGTGAAGTTAAAGGTTCTGATCATCTGCTTTAATTACCTTCAGTAAATACTACAAGTACTTGGCAGCTCTGAAGATTATGCCATGTTTAGTTAGGCACTTAGATTTAAAAATAAAAATTTATCTTTAACCTGTCGCATGAATATTTTGTCCTTTTATCTTTAATGTTTTGTTCTTCTCTTTTTCAACTCTGAATATAAATGATAATTGTGTTTCTGTATGGGAATATTGAGCCAAATGCATCAGGTGGTGGGGTTTTTTTGTTTGTTTTGTTTGTTTGGCAGCAGGGAATTGACAAGACAGTGACATGTCTGTAATATAATTGTTTCCACGTTTTGACTGGCGTTTGTTCTTCGGGAACAAAGGGGGCACTTTGGTGTGACCCTGACACTGTAGCATCTGTTCAAGAAAGGTCCAGTGATTAGATGACTGAATGGCTAATAACTAGATTACAAAGATAAAACTAAGTTCACTTGCTAAATCATCAACCTGGACTTCAAAAATATTTGTAATTCTAGGGGTAATATACAGTGACTTTTTTTATATTTAAAAAAAAATGAGGAGTTGGTGCTCAGCTGGCTCCCCAACCCCAGCCAATTCCATGCTTAGGTCTGCTAAGGTTCTGGTACTGCATACTGACAAGAAATGGAACAAAAAAGCATTAGTAATATACACTGTGTACACACACACATACATACATACATACATACATACACACAAAACAGTGCACTTCATATTATGTCACTTAAAGTCTAATTTAATTCGTCAGCAATTGAGGGCAAACTTTTTTTCCTTATGAGCAGGCAAAGCTTTAATGTTTTTCCTCAGGATATTCCTGTGTTTGGAGGTGGGGGGGATGTCACACCAAGCTCTGCCATTTAAGTTGCAAGTTTTTGATTTGTATCATTTCCCCACCACTTCACATCACCCACTCATGGCCCCAGTATTCATCTGCAGCTGAACTTGGCAGCTTGGTTGTTTGCTAAATGTTGATGGAGTAATCCCTTTCCCTTGAGAGGCTGAATGTCGTGATAAAAGCATGACCGCATGGTTTCAGGAGACTGAGGAGTAAAGCTGAGACACCACGTATTGGATATGATAATCTTTCCTTAACTATTGATTTAGTGTCCGCTCTTCCTTAGTGTTTTCCTCACAGGCCTATATTAATGTACTGCACCAGATTAATGCAGTAAGGGGAAAGTTTGCTGGATATCTGTCACTGGTGGAGCTGTCATGCCAGATCAGACTGTTTATGTATAGAAGAGCTTTTGAATTCCTGTGCTTGAGATGTGCAGAAACCAAAAGCTTGTTTTCCTCACTTCCGCGATATGGTAAACTCTTGTTTAATCAGCATTTGAATAACTGGCACTCTCCAATAACTGGCATAACACACAGTCGAGTAGCTCTGGTCAGCTGATGCTGGACAGGAGCATGGAGAAGCAGTATCGGGGCTGGGGTTTGTGTACAGAGCAGGAAAGCATCACCCCACCCCTGGGGGAGCAGGGGGAGCCCATTCAGCACTACCCTTCGTCCATCCATGCTTCACGTGAGTGCAGTCAGCAGGCTCCAGCCTGGTGTCCATTGAGCAGACCTGCCTGTTTATCTTCAGATGTGACATCGCACATTTAAAATAGGGGTTCCTGGAATACTGGGAAAACTGAGGACTGGCTGGGCAGTGGGATTCCCTGGAACACCTGCCTTATCTTTCTTCAAGCTGTTATCACTGGGCTGGACCTCCTCAGAGAATCTCCTCATCCTGGTGCCACAGATCAGAGACTCTTCAAATCTGTGTGTAGCTGATCCGTTCATGCACAGTTGCTGTGTTGCTCCATTCATACTCCTTTGACCATGCATGCGCTCTGGCTCAAACCAGTTGCTCTCAACTGCCCCAGGCTGCAGATGGAGTTACCTGCCTCTCTTCTTTGACATTGTGAGACTTGAATCCCCTCTTCTCCTTTTTTGTAAATTCTAGCATTGCTTCGTCTCTTGAACTGTTGATACTTAGTTTGCTTAAAAAGAAGTTTGAAGTTAAATATTAAAGTTATTTCAAAGATTGAGTTAAAGTTCATTTGTTCATACTGTTCTCTGTTTAAGACTGCTGCCTGTTTTTGTTAGTTCTTGGATTGGCTTTAGATGAGTTAGTTACCATGCTTAGCCCACAGGTTTTTTAAAAAATGGGTTCAGTGCCATGAAGCGATGCCTACCTCGGAAGGCCATTCCTCAATGTATAAGGTGTTTGGGAGAGGCCCACATTCCTGGGAGATGCCAGCATTGCCACAAGCTAATGGCAAGGGTGTGGTGCAACTGTGAAATGTAGCTTAAAATGATTTTTTGACAAGTCTCTTCAGCCTTCTGAGGATGACACTGTGAGGTCTTCAGAGCAGCCCTTGCATAAATGCAGGGCTGCTTCTTCAATGGCCATTCCACCAAAGAAATCTAAGACCTCACCAACTAGATCCCTGCCTTCTGTCTCGCAGTGCGAATCTGATGTACCTGATAAGCCCAGCACTCAAAGGCAGCCCTGGCTTATAAGATGGCTAAACTGGTGCCAACGGCACCAAAGTCTTCAGCTCTAAAACATTCAGAGTCAAGTGTGACTTCTTCCAAATGTTCAGCCCTGAGCCCACTGACACCAGTATCTGCACTGGCTATGTCATTGGCCTTTGCATTTAATTTTGCACCAATAGCATGGGAACTGATCCATCTTCCCCTCGTTCCCTGGCACCACCTGTGCGAGGACCAGCGTCTCTGAAGAAGACACTGACTAAATCTCAGTAATATAGTCTTACTCCATGGTTGCTGTCACATACATTTTCTCCAGCTCCAGCACTGACATCACCCACTGTGTGTACAAACAGACCAGAGAGATGAAGCCCACAGTATTTTGAAATTTGGAGGCTTTCCTTCCATCTCTCCTAAATTGTCCTGCATATGACAGCCAGTACCACCTCTTGCCTTCTCCTTTGCATTCCTCTTAAATGTCTTGCCAATCCTTTTCTTGTCACAGAACCCATTGCTGAGACTTTCACAGGCACTCCTATGGGTCAGGACACCTGCCCCATTCTGCAAGTTACTACTATCATGACCATCATTGATTTTACTCCCCTCACAGCTTCTCCTCTCAACGGTGTTGCTATGACAGGCCTTGACCACGATGACGTTCCATGGCTGGCTGCACATCTCCTCAGATGTCGTCTGTTCCAGCTCCTTTATCCCTGCCACTGCACTCTGTGTCTCCTCAACCTCTGGAGTCGGAGATGGAACCAGCATCCGAGGTAGAGGAGCAGCACCTTGATGCCTCCCCTACTGATAGATCTTCGTCTTCACCAGATGAAGTGGTTATACCAGGGGACATCTCACCCTCAGATTGTATTAAGTAATTTAATGATCTTTTCAAGCAGGTTGCCATCCGTCAGGATGAGGAAATAGCTGATGTGCAGGAAAAACTAAAAATATTACAACCCATGCAGTGTTCCAGAATAGCCATTCCCCTGGATGAAGCCATATGTGAAGCAGCTGATATATGGCAAACTCCTGCATCAGCTCCTCCTCCTAACAAAAAAATTAGACAAAGTACTTTGTACCCCCAAAGGGAATGGAATTCATATTTACCATCTACAGCCTAATTCACTGGTGGCAGATGCTGCATTACATAGACTGTGCACACCCCAGTTCAGGGGAGTTAAAGCTTTATACCATGGTAACCCTGCTGTTGTACTTAGCCAGTTAGTTGCCCATTTATCCAAGCATGACTTCAATACTATGCTAAGTTTATGCTGCTCATGGACTACCTGCCGGAGTTCAAGAGTCCAATTCTCAAGTTGGTGAACTGCTGTACAGATACCCCTGGATGTTGCAGGTACAGTGGCACAGGCTCCCACAGTAGTAATGCAGCCTACTTCATGTTTGCAGCCAGCTGCAAACCAAAAGAGCTGCCAAGTAAAGTCAAGGACCTGTCCTTTGACAAAAAGAAACTGTTTAAGGAAAACACTAATTCCATCCTCAATTCTAGCAAGGAATATCTTATCAGGGAGGGTGTGGAACCGTTAGTGGATGAGGGAGGTAACCTGATGACAAATGATGCAGGAAAAGCTGATGTACTCAACACATGGTTTTTGGGGTGTGTTTTTGTGTCAGTCTGCATGGACAAAGTCAGCACCCGGACTATGGCACTAGTCAATGCAATATGGGAAGGTGGTGGGCAGCCCTCAGTGGGGAAAGAATAGGTTAGGAGCTGTGTAGAGAAGCTAGACACACAAATCCATGGGTCCAGATTTAACACATCCAAGCATACTGAGGGGATTGGCAGAGGTCATTGCAGAGCCTTTGGCTATTATCTAAAACTCAGGGAGAAGGGGAGAGGTTCTAGATGATTGGAAAAAGGCAAAAGTAGTCCCATCTTTAAAAAAGGAAAGAAGGACAATCCAGGAAACTATAGACTCGTGAGCCTTACCTCAGTCCCTGGAAAAATTTTGGCGGGGATCCTCAAGGAGTCCATTTTGAAGCAGTTGGAAGAGGGGGAAAGTGATCGAGTAGTCAATATGGAGTCACCAAGGGCAAGTCATGCTTGACCAATCTGATGAGCTTCTATGTTGAGAACTGGGTCTGTGTAAATGGTAAAGTCAATGGACATGATTATATCTTGACTTTAGCAAAGCTTTTAATACAGTCTCCGACAATATCCTTGCCCATAAGCTAAGGAAGTATGGATTGGATAAACGGACTGTAAGGTAACAGAGAGTAAGCCGTGCTAGTCTATACACCATCAAAACAAAAAGCAGTCAAGTAGCACTTTAAAGACTAGCAAAATAGTTTATTAGGTGAGCTTTCGTGGGACAGACCCACTTCTTCAGACCATAGCCAGACCAGAACAGACTCAATATTTAAGACACAGAGAACCAAAAACAGTAAGCAAGGAGGACAAATCAGAAACCGATAATCAAGGTGAGCAAATCAGAGAGTGGAGGGGTAGGGGGGAAGATCAAGAATTAGATTGAGCCAAGTATGCAGACGAGCCCCTATAGTGACTCAGAAATTTCCCATCGCGATTTAAACCATGTGTTAATGTGCCGAATTTGAATATAAATGTCAGCTCGTCCACTTCACTTTCTAAAACGGAGCGATAATTTCTCTTCAGTAACACACATACCTTGAGGTTATTGACAGAATGCCCCATTCCATTAAAATGTTGACTAACTGGTTTGTGGATCTGGAGTGTTTTGATGTCTGTTTTGTGCCCGTTGACCCTTTGTCTAAGGGAGTTAGAAGTCTGTCCGATATACAAAGCATCTGGTCATTGTTGGCACATGATGGCATATATGATGTTAGTAGAGGAGCATGAGAAAGTGCCCGTGAATCTGTGAGTAACCTGGTTAGGTCCAGTGATGGTATATCCAAAGAAAATATGTGGACAAAGCTGGCAGCGGGCTTTGTTGCAGGGAAAGGTTCCAGGACTGGTGTTCCTGGGATATAGACTGTGGCCGTTAGTGTAGGATCCTCATGAGGTTGGGAGGTTGTCTGTAGGAGAGAACAGGCATGTCACCCAGGGCCTTCTGGAGTGTAGCATCCTGATTAATAATTCTTTGCAGTGGTCTGAGTTGGGGGCCGTAGGTGATGACCAGTGGAATTCTGTTCTTGGCTTTTTTGGACCGATCTTGGAGTAGCTGGTCTCTGGGTATGCATCTGGCCCTGTCGATTTTTGTCTTTTTACTTCTCCTGGTGGGTAATTCAGGTTTATGAATATTTGGTAAAGTTCTTGTAGTTTTTGGTCTCTGTCAGTAGGATCAGAGCAAATGCGATTATACCTAAGAGCTTGACTGTAAACAATGGATCTATTCACATGTGCAGGATGGAAACTAGAAGGGTGTAGATAAGTATAGCAATCAGTAGGTTTTCGGTACAGTGTGGTACTGATCAGGCCGTCCTTGATTAGTACTGTAGTGTCCAGGAAATGTATCTCTTGCATGTTGTAATCGAGGCATAAGTTGATGGTGGGGCATAGATTGTTAGTCTCTGTGGAATTCTTCTAGAGCCTCTGTACCATGGGTCCAAATCATAAAGATGTCATCAATGTATCTTAAGTAGAGGAGTGGTAATAGGGGACGAGAGCTGAGGAATCGTTGTTCCAGGTCAGCCATAAATATATTAGCATATTGTGGGGCCATGCGGGTGCCCATAGCAGTTCCACTAATCTGGAGGTATAAATCGTCCCCAAAACGGAAATGATTCTGTGTGAGAACAAAGTTACAGAGGTCAGACACCAGATTGGCTGTGGTGGCATCAGGGTTGGTGTTCCTGATTGCTTGTAATCCGTCTTTATGTGGAATATTAGTGTACAGAGCCTCTACATCCATTGTGGCAAGGATGGTGTTATCAGGAACTTTTCCGATGTTTTGTAATTTCCTCAGGAAGTCGGTGGTATCTCGGATATAGCTGGGAGTGTTGGTGGCATAGGGTTTGAGGAGGAGTCCACGTAACTGGATAGTCCGGTGGTAAGGGTGCCAATACCTGAAATGATAGGGCGTCCAGGGTTTCCAGGTTTGTGGATTTTGGGAAGTAAATAGAATAATTCAGGCTGCAGCTCAGATGGGCTATGTCTACACGTGCAGCCAACATCGAAATAGCTTATTTCGATGTTGCGACATCGAAATAGTCTATTTCGATGAATAACGTCTACACGTCCTCCAGGGCTAGCAACGTCAATGTTCAACTTCGACGTTGCTCAGCCCAACATCGAAATAGGCGCAGCGAGGGAACGTCTACACGTCAAAGTAGCACACATCGAAATAGGGATGCCAGGCACAGCTGCAGACAGGGTCACAGGGCGGACTCAACAGCCAGCCGCTCCCTTAAAGGGCCCCTCCCAGACACAGTTGCACTAAACAACACAAGATACACAGAGCTGACAACTGGTTGCAGACCCTGTGTCTGCAGTATAGATCCCCAGCTGCCGCAGAAGCAGCCAGAAGCCCTGGGCTAAGGGCTGCTGCCCACGGTGACCATAGAGCCCCACAGGGGCTGGAGAGAGAGCATCTCTCAACCCCCCAGCTGATGGCTGCCATGGAGGACCCAGCAATTTCGATGTTGCGGGACGCGGATCGTCTACATGGTCCCTACTTCGACGTTGAACGTCGAAGTAGGGCGCTATTCCCATCCCCTCATGGGGTTAGCGACTTCGACGTCTCGCCGCCTAACGTCGAAGTTAACTTCGAAATAGCGCCTGACGCGTGTAGCCGTGACGGGCGCTATTTCGAAGTTGGTGCCGCTACTTCGAAGTAGCGTGCACGTGTAGACGCAGCTATGGTGTGTCTGAGTGAATGAGGTCCCGAGTAGCAGCAGGGAGTTCCTTCAGTAGTTGTAATTTCCTTTGGAATTCCAAAGTGGGATCAGTGGAGAGAGGTCTGTAAAATGTGGTGTTGGAGAGTTTTCTGGCTGCCTCCTGTTCATAGTCTGTCTTATTCAGGATGACAACAGCACCCCCTTTGTCAGCTGGTTTGATTATGATGTCTTGGCCATACGATCAGCTCACCACCCTGGATACATGACTGCAGCTAAACCCACTGGATTCACTATGATGTGGCTTCCACTGTAGTCTCTATGCAACTCTCACTTGGGTGATCACCTGTGTGAGTGTGGGGGGAGGGGTGCTTAAAAGCTAGTCCCCCCCTTTTGTCTTTAATCCAGAGTGGCATTTAATGAAATACATGTGCCTGTAGAGCCTCTGGTGATCTTTATGGGAAATAAGGTAACCATTACTTCCAAAGTATCCTCAGCGAGGGGAGTCTTAGCTCTTGAGATCAATTTTTGCCCGAAGACCTGTCAGGTCACGGGCATTTCACATGATGCTTAGGCTTGCAGACTAGCCTTAAAGTCATGCATGCAGATGGGTGGCAGATACAGCATATTTCTACCAAACACTACTGTAGTGCCTGCTAAGCAAATAGTTGAGCACACTGTATCTTGCTAAATTTGAACAGTGAATGTGCAGATGGGAGGAGAAGGCAGGAAGTGAGAGTGACAAATGACGATGCTGAAGGGAACGTAGGATTGGGTCAATGCTCCCCTGAATAGCACTCTGCCAGCTTTCTTGGACACTTTGATTTATGATGTCCCATCTCAGACAGGTCTCAGCTTCTGTTTAGTCATCCTCACCATACCATTCCCCTACCCTTATCTTTCCAGACATACCCTTGCTCTCAAAGCCAGTCAGCCATGTCCAACATCTACCTAAAGCTCTGTCACAAACTGAGCTGTCCCCAGTTTCTCTCACAAAGACATTCAGCTGTCCCTTAGACAGTCTCACAAACCTTGTGGCTTCCCCAAATGCCTTCACAAACTGTTTTGTTTCAGCTGTTCACCAGCTTCCTCCCACAACACTTTCTACCATTTTATGTTCAGACACCAATCAAAATTCCTTAGTTACTACTCAGTTTCCTCATCCCTCAGTTTCCCAGTCAATCACAGCTACTTCTCACCACCCCACAAACCCAGATACCTCAGCTTCTCCCCACAGGCAGCATCCATCTACACCCCAGACACCTTTCAGCACCATTCACACTTGGTATAGTTTCCCATCCTACACTCATCATTGCTTAAAGCAGCGTGTCTATTGACAATAGATCAGACTTTATGGTAAAAATATACATAGTGTTTAATTGGTTAATATAACTTTCCTAAATAACTAAAACCATAAGAAACAAACATTTTATCTCCAGTTTCTTGATTTTTGTTTGATCATTATGGGTCTACCTGAAAGCTCATCAGAGCCCATGGGCTTTGGATGAGGCCTTGAATTATCAAATGAGCAACTAGTTACATCTTATCTTACTTAAGCTTTTATTTTTTCAAAATCTCTCTTCAGAAACATTCAAATAAAATTTCCCTCCTACTTGCCCCATGAAAGTTGTCATATATAAATGTCCCACAGAGAAACTGGTGGTGGTAGATTCTTGGCTGTGAAAGGGCATCAGTTTTGTTTAGTAAATGAATTGAGCGTCTCATAAAATTTCTTCGATTCACATGGGTAAATTGAGTGACAAATACACTGAGTTAAAAGTTCAGATTTAATTTATAGTTTCAAGTATATTTAGCATTTGTGGGGAGGGTGGGGAGGGGGAATGGTTCAACTATATGTAGTGTGTCAGAGTTTTATTCCAGAAAGACTGCTGCATTTTTGTTATCAGCCATCTACCACCACCACCACTGTTGGCTTTGCACCCATTGGTGGCATCCCTTGCTATTTCCTTCCATCTTTCTCAGTCCAGTAGTGATTATACCTTTTCACTAGCTACTCATTCTGACTCATTGAATTAGGATCAAGTTAATAATCCTTAATTCAAGATTATATCAGTATGCATAAAATTGCAAAGGCCAATATTGAGCTTTCAATTAATGTATTGGTCAAATTTTATATTTAAATTTTATTCCCCACAAAATACTCTGGTTTCCTTTTCCCAAACTCTGAAAACTTTCTTTTGAGCACAATTGTATGTAGGAATCTCTTTCCAGTATTTTTTTTTTTTAAATCTTTACCTTTCTTCAGCTTTCAGCTGCGGAACAACCACATTGAATTTTTTATCTTCTCCCACTACTGTCCGGCTAATTGACCTTGCTACTTTTGTTCACTCAAGTAAGTTCTCCAACTATAATGTTCAGTAAATTTGAATCAAAGGGAAACAATGATGTCAAATGTCTCTGACATATGTCATATTTGTTTATATCACATTGACTGGCCACCTGAGCTTGACCTTTGATTGAACTTGAAGTCTGCATACTAACGAAGTCTATACCTACAAGATAAAAGTCACACAGGCGAAAGTCATATAGAACAAGCAGAATGTAGTGAAAGCAAGGTGGCATAGGCAACTGTGCAAGTGGCAGCTAACTGTATTTGCACAATGCATGATGTTAAGTCTTCATTAAAACTAACTGTGCTGTGTCGGTGCTTTAACTAGTATAAGGAGGTCATCAAAAACGAAGTGTCAACATAATAATCCATTCATAGGTGAGCTGATGACCCTAGGGTAAATATAGCATTTTAATTAATTTGTGGTGCTCTGCTGCCATCACTTAAAAGTAGCTATCCTACAGCAAAAAAATTTCAGGACCAGACTCCAAAGAAAAAATTTCTGAACTACAATTCATCTGCAAATTCGACGCCCTCAGCTCAGGCTTAAACAAAGACTGTGAATGGCTGGCTAAATACAAAAGCAGCTTCCCCTCCATTGGTGTTCGCACCTCCAGATCAACTGCTGGTAGTAAGCCTCACCCTTGCTGACTGAGCTAACCTTGTTATCCCCACCCTTGCTCTGGCTTATTTATACCTGGCCCTGCAGATTTCCAAGACCAGCCTCTGATGAAGTGAGTCTGTGCTCACGAAAGCTCATGCTCAAAACTTTTCTGTTAGTCTATAAGGTGCCACAGGACCCTTTGTTGCCATCACAGATGGTTGCTCAAGGAATTTCCGATTGAGTACAAAACCCTGAGAGTGAACTCAACAACATATATTCTCCAAAGTCTTCTGCTGTTATAAAGATTGTTATATTGAACATTTAATTTATGTTTATGGGCAGGATAAAAGGCAGAGCTTGAAAATATTATCAGGCATCTATTAACCAGAAGACTAACTGCACTAATCAGAAATCAGTACCAAAAGATGAGGTTACATGTGAGAGGACTGAAGGCCCTACTGTGAGTTCCAAGATTATGCTATTCCCTCAACATTCAGAATCTGAGCTTTAGATTTTAGGTACATGGCATAAAATGGGCATTTCAGTTAAATTTTAGAATCACATTGTAGAAGTGATATGTTAATTTTTTGAATTTACTGCAATCTGTTATTCTTGTGAAATGAAATACATAGTAATCATTTAATAATGCATAAATCAATATTTCTAGGATGATTTCTTAAAAATATTTTTCACTTCCCGCCATTCTCCCCCTGAGACACAATTTTGCATGCTAATAAATTATCTTGCATTTCTTCTCTGAATAGAGAAATGTAATTTATACTCTTAGGTCAATTAGCTTTTCTCTTTAACCATAGTTCTGAAGCAGTCTTTGCTATTGTAAAATTCTATTAAGATAAGAAAATACAGTCTTAAGCTTCTCCATTTAATTTTTCTTACGAGTCTATCACAGTGTTTTCCCCAGTAAGCTATAAGGATAGAGAATGTAATTTGTACTTTCTAAAGCTCTTGATTTGAACTGATTGGTATGTTCTTTCTAGAAAGCTGACAATGTTTTATTATAGTACAAACATGACCTTCATGAAAAGCTTAAAGATATCTTGAAAGAGCTACTTTTGACCAACACACACACACACACACACACACACACACACACACACACACACACACACACACACACAAACAAAGAGTAAGGAAATGAATGATGGTTACTCAGGTGAGTTACCCTTGCTTAAATTATCTGTTAGTGACTGATAATGAGGACTACTGCAGGAATTAATTCTGGAATAAGCATAAAGCATTGAGATAAAGAAATCAAATTTTTATAATTAAGGTCACTTTAGTGGGTTTTTAAACACAAATGTTGTGATTTGTGTAGTTACATTGGTAGTTTTAGGAATTTTAGGGTTTCCAGTTGATAGGATTAAGAAGTTTAATTATTTCTGGAATATTAACATGATCTACATTCTTTCACCTTTCACCAGAGGAGATTGATTCATTTTCTCTGAGGAACCAATGTTATAGGGAAAAACATATCAGTAATAATTAATGGTAGTGAAAAAATCCAACAAGAAGAATGTATATCCATTGTAAAGAATTGCCTTGGAAAGTAAAACAAAATGTTGCCTACTTTTATTCCCAACATTTCTCTTCATATTTCATAACATTGTCATTGGCTACATCTACACTACCCCCAAACTTCGAAATGGCCACGCAAATGGCCATTTTGAAGTTTACTAATGAAGCTGATGGGAATAAGCTGATGGGAGCTGATGGGAATAAGGGGACTTTGAAGTAGGCGGGGTCCTTTCGAAAAGTAGCCGTGTGGCGGCGAGCCACGTCAATTTCAAAGTGCCACGGCCGCCCGCATGCTAATGAAGCGCTGAATATGTATTTCAGCGCTTCATTAGTAAACTTCAAAATGGCCATTTGCGTGGCCATTTCGAAGTTTGGGGCTAGTGTAGACATGGCCATTTGTTGTCAATTTTGGCACCAGGATTTATAGGTTTGGGTCAAGAGGGTCAAATACTTTAGGATCTCATACAGACTGACTATATAACTCCCTAGGTTGAATGACTGTGTTGAAACAAAAATGTATCCATTGGAAAATCCAGCCTCCTGGAATGTGTGAAATCCCTGAGTCAGGGATTTAATGAGTCTTTAGTTTGGTTTAGTTTAATTCACATTGGAAGTGAATGACAGCAGCTACACAGACTTAATGTGGGTTAACTAAACTACTTCAGAGTAACACCTTTACCTCATTTGGACTTTTTTTCCTGGATGTGGCCCTGTAGGATGTAGTATCAACCCCAGCTCAGAGTACCATTTTCAAAGATATAAAGACACTGAACTCCCATTGAGTTCCTGTGCCATCAGGATCCTGACAAGAGTAATCATAACCAATGATCACAGTAGATTAAAACCTGAAGTAAAGAACAGTGGAAGGTCCATAACGAAGTTCCAGGCTGGGGTTGATACTAAGAATCATAGAGTTGGGTTAGGCAGTGAGAGCAGAATCAAAGCTAGGAGTTTGTTGTAGAGCAGCAGCCCTGTTCCTTCAACGAAGGATTTAATGTAGACTGGTGGGAGCCTGTGTAGTACATCAGCCAATGAGGGGAGGGCTTCTGGGGGAGCCAATCAGAGGGCAGCTTGCTGGAGGAGCCTTGCATAGGAGGAGCTACTCAGCAGAGCTGTGTCTATTGGGTCCTGACCAAAGGGGGTGCAGAACCATCTCTCAATTAAATCAAGCACCTTAGAGCTGAGCTGCATGCATGAAGGAGAGCCAGGGAGAGCCTCCAGCCTGACACCCGCCAGACTGCTGGCCCTGATATAGAGGCCAGAAAGGTGCAAGGAATCACAGGGGAAGTGGCCCAGGGAGTGAGTCAGTAAAGCGAGAGGAGGAGGAGGAGGACAGCTGCCTGAGGGTCCCTGGGCTGGGATGCAGAGAAGTGAGCCAGCCTGTGTCCCTCCCTTTCCACCAGTACTGTACTTAGCCACACTAAAGAGTGGCCAGTATGGATTTGCCCCTGAGGTGATGAGCTAGACAGAATCCACAGCTGGTCATAGTGGTGGGTGGCCTGAAGCAAGATGGCCGAGTCCCCCTGCAAGGGTGCAAGAGACTGTACTGGGCCCTGCCAGAGGGCAGAGTCCCAAAGGAGACCTCATGATCTGGGAATGATGTGGGTCTCAAGACTGGAGCATGGAGAGGGTGGGAAGGAAGACACACATGTCAGAAGGGGGTACCCTGCTGAGAAACAAGCTAATTCCCTGTCACAATGGCGAGTTCACTCCATGACAGAGTTCAAGAATAGAAAGCAGGAATGGCCATGGTTGCTATGGAATATCAACAATTTCCAGGATTCTTTCTGGAGCAACTCTTCAGTTTATATAGGGGAAGGGAGCCAAGGGCTACAGCTGATTGGACCACTTGAAGCAGAACTTCCCATGGTCTGTATCAGCAGCAGACTGAGTAGTAGTGTGCAAGCTGGCTACTGCTGTGCTTGTGACAGACTACCAGGTGTTCCCTGCCCAGTAGCTTTGCCAGCCTGCATTTGAGATACTCTGGGAGTAGTGTACATGTCGGTGTTGTCTACTTATTGTCTTCATGCATTTAAAAATCCTTCCTCCCTCCCTAGCTGTTCACTCTATTAAATAGTGCTACCAGGCCTGTGTCTCAAAAGTCGAATGTGGCCATCAAGAGCAATTACATTAAAAGCATATTTTTGTGACCTTCAGTTGGAAGTGAGATCCCTGCAATTTTTAAACTGACATCTTTGAATCAGGCCTTTCAGCATAGGAATGTTCTAATTGGCATCAGCTGGCAACTGTGCACCTTATGCCATGTAATGTTAGCCAGAAGACAATGTGTTCCAATGATCCCTTCATGACCACTGTGGTGCTGAGGTTGTAGAGAAGGAAGTGTAGCAGCTAGGTGTCCCCACTTTGCACTTGCTTGTGACTCCCTACACCCATGGAATCCCCAGAAAGGAACTTGTGGACTGTTTCCTGCCCTTTTAGCTCTGCTTGGGGGGAATGGGAATGACCATGACAGGGAAAAATCTGCCCCAGGTGGTGTCTACTTGTGGAATACCTGAGCCTGACAAGATTGGCAATTTCTGCTGCATTTCCTGTTGAACTCAAATTATTTTTGCACTATGGTTTTCGTTCCTGGGATGGTTTGATGTGTATTATACCCACCTGCTACGCAGTAGTGGAAAGAAAAGTTTCCTCATACTGGGGGGAAGAGTGGGTGTTTCATGACTCCGTATGCTGTAGAGAGCAGTGAAAGGCTGTACATTCAATACTGTCTCATTTCTTATGGAGTTTATAATAAGTATCTGGCTGAAGTCCCTTCCCCCCCCACACACAATTGCATCTCATGCCATGAGTGGGGAACCTGGAGGCTGGATCTGGCCACTCATTCATTTCATGCAGGTAGCAGCAAGTCTCTGGGCAACAAGCCAGAAACCCTGAGCTTCAGCAAATCCCCCTCTGGGTCTGGAGCCATGAGTGCCAGCTCACTGCCCAGAGGGCTGCTCAGAGAATCTCTACATGTTGCCCCGGCACCTATTGCTGGCTCCTCAGCTACCATTGGTTAGGTGTCATGGAGTGGGAGCTGCAGGGACAGTGAGTACCGTGCAGAGCCTCCTGGCCCCTCTGTGCAGGAGCTGAACATGCCGTCCAATTCTGGGAGATGCACAGGAGCCTTCATTCCCTTCCAGACCCTGCACCTCCATCTGAAACCAAAACCCGAGCCCTCTCCCACACCTAAACTCCATCTTGGGGCTTTCAGCCTGAATCTCATACAGCATCCCCATCTCTTCTCACAGCCCCATCCCAGAGTCCACACCTCCAAATTGAACCAGCACTTCAGCCCCAGCCCAGAGCCCCCTCCTGAACCTTGACCCCCTCACTTCTGGCCATGGCCTAGGGGAAAACCTGACCCTTGAGGCTGTTTATGGTCTGACTGACTTTTTCTGGGTGTCAGTGGCCCTGATCAAAAAAAAATGCCCCCATGTGGTCTTATGCAAACCATCACTGATGTCACTTGCAAGCACTCAGTCTTTGAGAATATGAAACCACAAACACCTTGTACTTAGGAGGGGAAAATTACCACTATTTGCAAAAAAAATGAAAAGAACTCCAACAGTGAACAGATGTATGGGCAGCCTCTTGGTCTGAATTAATAATGGTCTGGGGTTTTTGTTTTGGAGGGGGAATCTCCAGAACTCTTATTTGTAATACAGTCCCCTCCCAATTCAACAACACTTAGACTCTTGATGGCAGCCCAATGGAGTTCATTGGAACTGGGCTGCATACTCTGTGTTCGTTTGAAAGAAAAGCAAACAGAGAAACGTTGAAAGAAGAAATTAAAAATGGAAGTAAATTGTTTGTAGATAAAATCTGATCCTCCCAATTTAAAAAAGAACACCATTATTTTGGCAAAAAAATCTGTATCTACTCAGAGTTGGTTTATTTTTGTTAGTTCTTTGGAAACCTAAAATCCATGTTTTATTCAAGTAATTTCAGTATCTGGCAGCTGTGGTGAATGGCCTGCAGGATGTGGTTGATTTCAGGTCTGGCAAAGAAAACAGAATTGCTCAATTAAACTCTCCAGAAAGGCTCCATTTGTCATAGTGAATTACATTGGTCATTGGCTACTATTAAGAGGGAAAAGGAAAGGAACAAAGAATCACGCTCTGTGAACAGGTCAGAATAAACTAGCCAGAAAGGTTCATAGTGTCATACACATTGCAGAAAGTGAAAAAAGGCTTTGATAGTTGATAACTTAATTATCTGCCACTATCAGTTTGGAACGGCTTTTAAACATGTCTAAAATGTCTACCAAAATTTTCAGCAGGAGTGACAGCAGATTTTTAAGTAAGGATAAAAATGCAGCAGTCTTTCTGGAATAAAACTCTGACAGACTATGATGAATTACCTTATTATAGTTGTTCGCATGACAAATGTACTTGATCAGTGTTTCTTCTTGGGAATAGTTGAGCTTATCCAGAGGCAAAAGTTGAAAGGAAATGAAAGTAAACTAGTAATCCTAAGTGTAATACATCAGCATTTCTACAAACATATGCTGAGATGCCTAATCAATTAGTGTTTATGTCAATAGCAAAGCAAATCTCCCATCCCCTCATGGTGTAGCTTCTTTCTGAGTCTAATTCATTTAATATTATGGATCAAAACTGTTTTCTCTCACTCCCCATCTCATCCTTTATAAGGAATACACTTACAGCTCAAAGGCCTATTTAAATTATGGCTTACTTGTGATGTAAGCAACAAAACATAGCTATAGCTAAGTATATACACAGCTCCTCCTGTGACCAGTACAAGCATTCAAACGAGAATACACTTTAACTCCTTCCTTCTGTGTAGAAAAATAATTTGTAGAATATTTTCAATTATTAATAGAATAATGCATATTTTCCATATAGAGTGGTGGAGACAGTTGCACATTTAAAAAAAAAACTACTAGGCTGTGTCTACACTACAAAAATTAACTTTGAAGTTGCTTACTTCGAAGTACAGCTTTGATGTTATTTTTGTTCTGTGGACACAGCCTAGTAAGCAACTTCAAAGTTGAGCATCTACATACACACCCTACTTTGAAGTTAAACTTCAAAGTAGGTCACTACTCCATTGCCAGGAATGGAGTAAGAACTTTGAAGCTGGGTGACTTTGAAGTAAGGAAAAATGTATGTGGACTCTCTTCTGGCTACTTTGAAGTCGTGCCTAACTTTTAAGTTAGTTCCTTGTGTAGAGGCACCCCAATGTCATTCATATTTTTCCTAAGGAATGACTGTATAGAGGGGTCAACATATGACTGTCTAGCAAGCATACTAAATGACACTAAAAAACAGTTCCGTAACCTGCAGTCCTTCTAACAGTCCCCCCCGCCACTGGAAAAAAAAGAAAAAAAAATCCCCATCTCAAATATTTAATAGCAGAGTACTGGGTCTGACCAGACTGTCTCACTTTTACAGATACAGTGTAGTACAGTGACAATTATAGTATAATTGTTTGTATTAATAATTAAAATAGAAGTGCAGTTGCCAAAATATATGAAGAGAACATTATTGTGTTGTGTATGCATCATGGTTTTTGGCCACTCACTTGATAATTCACTAGGAACAGTCCTCTGCAATTGTTTCACAGTCAGTGATGTATATTAAGGAAGTTCTGTTTTCTCAATATGTCATTATTTTGGGTCTAGACATAATTTGAAAATCAACCATGTATGCAAAAATATTGTTTTTTTGTTTATCTCAGCTTTAGAGAACTCCTTGTACATCTGTGTCCTTGCCTTCACAATTCATTAGAAAGTCCGTTTCTAAAAGCAGCATTATTTTACCGGGGTTTAAAATTGAATTGTAGACTGTAATATTTCATTTTATTGATGGGTATGTGCTGTGTAATGTTTCAGTTGTGCTGTACTCTGGGGGGGGTGGAATATTTAATAAAAATATCCCAAACAGCTCCAGGAATGAAGGAGGTTGACGGCTGTTGAAAGAGGAGGGTTTTATGTTAATAAATTGGATTGGACCAAGGAAAAATATATTGACAAGAACAGATGGAATGATTTTATTGTAGCTAATGTTTGAAACAAGTTTAAAAGGCATATTTAACAACTATAAAGGATGGGGAGTCCAAGGGTCAAAGGTAGCTTAGGGGGAAATGGGCTAAGTAAACAAAGTTTAACATTCTGCAGGGTTAACCTGTCTGGTCCTGGATGTACGCAGGGAGTGGGGGGGAATTTAACATCTGAGTTAATAAATGTCCTCAACAGGGGTGTCATTCATAGTTCATAAGTCCACAGGTGAAGCACGCCCTGCGATGGGGTCCATAGTACACATGATCTCAGCTTAAAGGCCAAATTGTGTACAGTAAGTAAAGCAGAAAGCCCCACAGTAAATTACAAGGAAAAGGAAAGATTTGATGTCACCTCTCACCGGACTAAGCACAGGGCTTGAGGGTGGAAATAATAGATGATTGTATAAGCAAAAAATGTTGTCATACACATGCACAATATCATCTAGACAATCTTAATTCTATCATCTCTTTACTTTTTTGTGTACTTGATACTGCAGACTTAACTCCAATCAGGAATGTTATGTATATATTTACAATGTGGATATTTAAAATTGGGTTTCTTACTCAATGTTTAGGCAGAACAAAATTGCCAGGCACCCTACAGTTTTTCTTTGCGTGATGTCTTTTAGGGGGCAGTGCATCCTCATGCTGTCATTGTAAGATACAAAGGACTCATGCAAGTGGCAGGTGCACTGTAGTTGTTTCCTGTTGACAATGACATTGCATGTAGCACGTACATGACCTGAACTTTCCACTTCCTTTTCATCATTTCCTTCGCCATCAGTGTCAAATGTCTCCCTGAAGCCATTTGACAATATCTATTTATATATTGTCAGACAAGAACTTAGAGAAATAACTATAGTTAGTTTAAAAAAAAATTGCTGTTAGAAAACTTCCCCTTAAATGATGGCTAAAGGCTAAGATGTTGGAATCCCCAGGCTTCAAACACTGACTCCTCTCGTGCTGCCATGCCCATTACAGATGGGCGCTCTGTGTGTATTCTGCCTATGAAATGCCTCCACTGTGACAACCTGAAAGCCAAAGCCCACAAAGAGCATAATCCTCTGGATGGAAATAATATTAGTGGAGAATTCCTCCCAGCCAGAAGGGGACAGACAGCATCTCCAGGCCCTCCTCACTATGCCTTCACCCCCAGCACTCAGGCGGCACCAGCAGCCAATGCTAAGTCAGTATCAACTGTACCAGAAAAACAGTAATATCTGTTAGAACTGACCCCAGCACAAAAAGGAAAAATCACTTGCCGTACAGATGCAGCTTCTGCTTTACCAGAGACTTAGATCTCATCAGCAACGCAGTCACTATTCTTGTTAAGAGGGCTCCCCAGCAGGCTGTATCAGATATTGCAGTCTCTCAAGACATTGCAACATTCTATAGTAATGTAGAGGACAAGGTGCAACAACAGCATCTGGCATTTCCATTCTTACCTCAAATCCAACGTGGAGCCACATGGGTCCAAGCCATCAGATGAGCCAACCATGGTGCAGACCACCATAGGTGTACCCTCCTATGGACTTCCCAGTATAATGGGCACACTGGGAGCCCTGCAGCTCATAGAGGGGACACCAGTCATAGGCCATTTCTACACAGGCCACTTTCTTCAAAAGTGGCATGGTAATATGAAGCCTGAAATATGCTAATGAGGCATGGATGCACATTCCCCGTGCCTCATTAGCATAATGTCACATGATTTGGAGTCCGGAAGACCAATCTTCTGGACTCCAAAATGCCGTGTAGAAGCGCGGCCCCAGGGGAGCTTCCAGAAGGAAGTCCTTTTTCCGTAGGGCCCTTGTTCCCAAAAATTTTTGGGAAGGGGGGCCTCTGGAAGAAGGACTTCCTTCAGGAAGATTCCCCCCAGGGGCCGCGCTTCTACACGGTGTTTTGGAGTCTGGAAGAACAGTCTTCCGGACTCCAAATCATGTGGTGATATGCTAATGAGGCATGGGGAATTTGCATCCATGCCTCATTAGCATATTTCAGGCCATGTATTACCATGCCACTTTTGAAGAAAGTAGCCTGTGTACAAAGGGCCATAGGGTGTGTCTACACTTGCATACCTCTTTCAAAAGAGAAATGCAAATAAGGCAAATCAAAAATGCAAATGGAGTATAAATTTACATATTCAGCACCTCATTTGCATATTCTAATTCCAAAAGCACTTCTTTCAAAAGAAGAAAGCCAGTGTAGACGCTGCTCTTTTGAAAGTAAATCCATTTTTGAAAGAATTCTTCTTCTCTTTATTTAATGGGAAGAAGGAATCTTTTTCGAAGATGGGGCTTACTTTTGAAAGAGCAGCATGTACGTTGGCTTTCTTCTTTCAAAAGAAGCTCTGTTGAAATTAGAATATGCAAATGAGGTGCTGAATATGCAATTTTATACCTCATTTGCATTTCCAGTTTACCTAATGTGCATTCCTCTCTCGAAAGTGTAAGTGTAGACACACTCATACCGTGTATTGAGCCAAGATGTGCTCTGTCCCTTACACTACAACCTTCAAAGGCAGGCACAGGAAGGGTCTTCTGTGCACAAGTTGCCTTACTCCCTTGATAAGGCAATTATACCTCCACTATCAACTATGGTGGATGCCTTTAAACAGTTCAAGGAGTTGTTGAAGAGTTGCACAAAGCCAAAATACAATATTAGCATAGGTAAAGACAAACAAGCACAAGCAAGTTCAAATTCTTCTATCGTATTCTACCAACAATACTGCTCTCCCCATCAATGAGGCCATCGTGGATCTATGGAGAAAATCTGACAGGCACCAGCTTCCACTGTGCTCACTTGTAAAAGAGGGGATTGAAAATACTATATGCCATCATAAATGCATCACAGTATTTTGTTGTGGATGCACCATGATGTTTGTCTGCTCGCTTGCTAAATTTGCTAACCCTTAACTCTCTAGTTGCCAAGGTTGCAAACCTTCACAACAGTCATCCACAAGTCAAGGTTATGTCTCAGAATAAAGAATACAAAGTACTGGATCTATAAATTTTATCCTAGAAGGGCTAGTAACATAGGGCTATGGCTACACTAGCCCAAAACTTTGAAATGGCCATGCAAATGACCATTTCGAAGTTTACTAATGAAGTGCTGAAGTACATATTCAGCGCCTCATTAGAATGCCGGCAGCTGCGGCACTTGGAAATTGATGTGGCTACTTTTCGAAAGGACCCTGACAACTTCGAAATCCCCTTATTCCTATCTGCTGTTAGGAATAAGGGGATTTCGAAGTTCCCGGGGTCCTTTCAAAAAGGAGCCCCGTCTGCACGAGCCACGTCACTGTCCAAGTGCTGCGGCTGCCGGCATTCTAAAGAGGCGCTGAACATGTATTTCAGCACTTCATTAGTAAACTTTGAGATGGTCATTTGCATGGCCATTTTGAAGTTTTGGGCTGGTGTGGACACAGCCAGGGACACTCAAGGTGATCCCCCGTATACATGTTTTTAAGGACAAACTCACCCTACATCTGCCCCCAAAAGTTTTATTGAAAATCACCTCATCACTTCATTGGAATCAACCTGTTCTCCTCCCATCATTTCTAAGTTTCATGGTAACCCAGCAGAGGCCATCCTGCACACTCTAGAACTGGGTAGGGCTTTAGTGGTGTTCTATGAACAAACCAAATCTTTCCATAAAACCCCTAGATTCTTCTTTTCTTTTACCAAGCACTCAAAGGTAGAGGCCATATCCCCTCAAAACCAATCTAAGTGAATACCCATATGCTGCCAAGCATCCTATTATATCAAGAATACAGATGAGCCAGACCCGATTAGGGCACACTGCCCTCGGTCCATTTCAGTTTCCATTGCACTTGTTAGTAATGTTCATTATTAGGTCCAAGTGGCTGCCTTATAGTTTTCTTTCTCCACACATTTGCAAAACAATATGCAATCCATAACTGATTCAGTAGTGGGCTTCACAATGCTTACCTCAATTACTCAAAAAAAAACCAAACAAAAAACAAAACACAAAAAAACCAAAACCAGCCCTCAGAGGGACACCACTCTACACTCCCCTAAAATGGGGCACCTGCAGGGACACCACTTGAAGGACGAGGAGAAGATACTTAACTTGTGCAGTACTTTGCAATATGGGTTCCTTAGAGGGCACACTACAGGTTGAACTTTTCTCATCTAGCACCCTTGGGACCTGACCAGTGCCGGGTGTGAGAATTTACTAGACTATAGGAGATCAATATTTTCTAGCATGTTACCAACACTTCCATTGTTCTCTGGGCTCTTCGAAGACATTAGGGGTAAATTACAACTAAAGAACAGCACAGAACACTGAGAACCAGGACTGGTGTCTGGAAACACATGTTATGGGGCCACGGGAAACTTGGCCACACCCATAATAAGTGGTCATCTGGCTAGTTAAAATCATGCCAAATGTATTAAGTTTGCTGGACCAGAGAGTGCCACGTTAGAGAGGTTCAACCTTTAGTACCTGCCCCCATCCCCTCTGCTTTGGAGTGTGCAGTTGAAACTCACTGGTCGAGTGTGCAGGGCTTGGGTTGTGCACATTGTACATGTGGTGTCAAAGGCTCCCCAAGACACCTGCTGCATGCATTTACCAGATCCGACACTGCTACCTGAAATCTCTGATTGACGGTGCTAGGACACACCACTACCCCACAGGGATACACTTCAAAGAACTCCAGTTACTGTGCAAGGTTAGTAACCTCTTCTTTCAGTTTTCATTGGATCTTTGGTTCTCAACATCTGTGAAAATAAGTACACTTAATTAGGCCCCTAAGTATGGACTTAATAGCTTAAATTTAATTGTCGTTGCTTGAAAATGTTAGCCATATTTTTATTTTGTTTTCTCTCTGATGCTTAAATGCATGTGGTTCATTTCTGTAACCTCACATGACATGTTTCTGCTAATGCCTTTGGTTATTAGTATAGTTAATCACCTTAAGTGATAAGCACATATTTGCACACTTCTGTTCAGAGATGTCTATTTACAATAGATGAGATATTTATAGATAATTCACATGTCCTGACATCTAAAAGTGCTGTGGTATGTCTCAAGGATGGAAACATTTCATGTGCTTTAAAATAATCCCTCAAATATATTGCCAAGTACATATTCATTACCTCAATATACGTTTCAAGAAATGATGAATATTATAGGGAAAATATGACTCTTGGCCTTGCTAAATGAGAAACGAACAATTTGTTATCTGATTTTCATAGCCATCAGCCCTGTGTTAGTGGGTCTCTGGAGCTGAAGTTTACAGGGTAATTGGTTGAAAAGCAGATGGGGGGTTGTTCCAAATGACTAGGCACTAAGCAGCAGGTGGACTATGCTGAATCAACGGTTTGCATATTTGAGCTCTTCTTGAGCCAGTGGAATACCCTAACTTAGACTATATATTACTATTAGCAGCAGGTGTAGCTCAGTCTGTGCTTTTAAGGCATGGTAAGGGAACATAATGTTAGAATATACCAGATCAAATATCTGAAAAATATAATGTGAACTTTATTTAGATATTTTCATCCAAAATATCCACATTTATTTCAGGTTCTCTCTTGAGTGTTTGTTTGCATATGTTCAGTGAACCTATGTAATAAGAATAAACAATTGAGAGGAGCAAGAAGATGTCTGCACTTGATGTCCAAGTGCGTTTGTTGAAAGGAAACAAGTGTACGTACATGTTAACTATTTACAAGGGATTACTTTTTATAACTCAGCTTTTTTTTTTCAAATGATCTACTTTGCATTTATTTGAATTTTGTTTTATATTGGGTGTAGTATAGGCTCACTTGAATGTAACCTATCAAATTTTTAATAAAGCATTTAAACAGAATAGTGGATTAAAACTGCAAATTAATTGAATGGGTAGATCTGAGTCTGATGCTGCTTTTGCTGTCAGCTGCCTGTTTTTGTTCTGATTAATTTAGCTGCTCTTTAGCTTGTAAACCTCAATGTCAACCCAAAGTCAAGCACAGAGAAAATTTGTGTGACCCAAACAGGTCTGACCAGGCCAAGTGATGTGAGCAAATCTGACATCTATGCAATATATACTACTGAGACTGGGCTCTGAAACACTGGCATCTTGCTCTCAAACCTGTATCATGTGCAACGTATTATAATACAAGTCCATTATAATCCAAAACTAAGGAGCAAGTTAAACTTGGATTCTAATATGATTGGCTACATATGAGCTTCTGTTGCAACCGATGATTTAAAGAGGTAGTGATAAAGTATTAGTCATTGAAAAAGAAGGAAAGAGTGTGTTTCTTCTTTTGTTGTTGTTAGGCATTTGTTAATTCTTTTCCCACCTGGACATTAGAATGAATATTTTTATGTGATTAACAGTAATGAATGCAAAAGTATATTGTTGGAGATATGAAAGTGAAGATTTTCTAGACATGAATGATTGAATTGACAATGAAGTATTTCTGACACATCGGCTATGTCTACACTAGCCAAAAACTTCAAAATGGCCATGCAAACGGCCATTTCGAAGTTTACTAATGAAACACTGAAATACATATTCAGCACCTCATTAGCATGCGGGCAGCCACGGCACTTCGAAATTGACACGGCTCGCCACCGCACGGCTTGTCCAGACAGGGCTTCTTTTTGAAAGGACCCCAGCTATTTCAAAGTTCCCTTATTCCCATCTGCTCGTAGGAATAAGGGGACTTCGAAGTAGCCAAGGTCATTTTTGAAAAGGAGCCCCGTCTGGATGAGCCGCGCGGCGGCAAGCTGCGTCAATTTCAAAGTCCTGCAGCCGCCTGCATACTAATGAGGCCTGAATATGTATTTCAGCGCTTCATTAGTAAACTTCTAAATGGCCATTTGCATGGCCATTTCGAAGTTTTTGGCTCGTGTAGCCACGGCCAACTATTTGGAGATTAGAGCCATTTTAGAACTCTGTGTTCAGCCCATCGATGGAGTGTGGGCAAAGCAGGCAACTGCCAAAGGGCCTCATGATTCTGAAGGCTCTGCAGCTCTTGACTTCTGCTATTGCAGCATTTGTGGCAGCTGGAACCTAGGTACTTTAAATCACTGAAGGATCCCTGAGTGGTGCTGAATGGCTGGGGGGAGCCTAGCCATTGGGGGAGGCTAGCCACAGCTCTACCCCTTCTTCGAAAAGGTCTCCTTCTTCTAGGGGTGCAGAGCCGCCACCACCACCTTTCCCAGGGGGTCCAGCAATTCTGTCAGCCCTTCTCAGGGTCTTGAACTCCCTAGGGTACATTAAGGTAGAACAGAGGTCCTCAAACTGTTAGCTGGCACCTAAACATGAGTCACGGCCCTGTTTTCATGGGACCACCAGGGCTGGCTGAAGACCTGCTGTGTCCTGGGGCTGGAGACCCAACCCCACTGCCTAGGGCCAAAGGCCAAGCGCTTAAGCCATGGGCAGAAAGGCTCAGATTACAGGCCCCCGGCCATGGGCAGTGGAGCTTGGGCTTAGGCTCTGGCTCCAGCCCCCCTCTCAGGGCAGTGGGGCTAGTGGAGGTATAAGGTTGGACCCTGCTTCTGTGATCATGTAGTAATTTTTGTTGTCAGAAGGGGGTTATGGTGTAATGAGATATGAGAACACCTGCAGGAGACCAAAGAAAATTTGTTTGAATTTGCCATGCAAATGTAGTAGGTGTGTATCTTTTTAGGCTTAGGCACAGATATATTCTAAAGAGTAGCAGATTGTCTGTCTGACTTACTCATAGTCCATACATCTTGTTCCTGTCCCTACAACTTACTACAGGTTGAACCTCTGCAATTGCGGACTCTCGCTGGACCAGAGTACACAGGAGCCCCAGCTGGGGCAGCCATAGTTACCACTGACCAGTGGTGGGGAGGGTCAGCAGTGGCCAGGCAGCCAAGGCTGTGAAGTGGGCAGGAGAGGCTGGGAAGCTAGCACCTGGGAAGCCACAGCCAGGATTGGGACACCATGGCTAGAGCTAGGAATGGGAAGCTGGCACCTAGTCCTTGAAGCTGTGGGGGCCTTGCAGGAGCTGGAAAAAAAAAGTTTAATGTGTTCCTGTACATTTTGTATACTCTGTTAAGGCATTTGACTTGGTGCCACATGACATTTGATTAAAAAGCTGAAGGATATAAAATTACTTTAGCCAGTTTTTAATCCATTTAATGTGTGCCAAAGGTTGTAAAATGTAATTGTAGATGAGGAATCATCATTGAGATGGTTAGTTTCTGGTTGGGTCCCACAGGGATTGCTACATAACATTTTTATCATAGGATCATTACTGATAGAGTTTGCAAATGAGACAAAATTGAAGCAGTGGCAAATAATGAAGAAGACAGGTCACTGATAGAGTGATTTGTGCTGACAGGTGATGGGATACAAACAAGCTAAATGCATTTTAATGCAGCCAAATGTAGAGTCACACATCAACAAAGAATGTGTGTAATGCCATCAGTGGAAGCAGTGATTCTGAAAAAGTCTTGGGTCAGGGTGAATAATCAGCTACACCTGAGCTTCCAGTCTCACTCTGACTAAAAATGCTAATGTGCTCCTTGGGTGAACATACTAAATAGGAACAGCTAAGTTACAATAACTGTTTAGCCCATTGGCACAACCCTGCTGGAATACCATGTCCAGTTGCTGTGTTGAAATTTTGAGATAAATTGGAGAGGGCTCACAAAAAGCCACAAGGATTAAAAAATTAGAAAACAAACCTTATGGCGATAGACCTACACAGCTCAGTCCATTTAGTTTAACAAAGACAAGGTGGAGGAGTAACTTGATGAGTCTATAAATACATACATACACCAGGAATAAAAAATTGATAATGGGCTCTTCAATCTAGTAGACAAAGGTATAATAAGATCTATTACTGAGAATCTGGAGTTAGACAAATTCAGACTAATGGTATGGTACATATTTTCACAGTGAGGATAATTAACAATGAAACCAACTTAATAAGGATTGTTGTGGACTCTATCATTTGGAATGTTTAACACAAGATTGAAGATTTTTCCAAAAGGTTGAATATGTAATGTATGTGCTCTAGTTAAAACAAGAGGGACGATGCTTGCCCAGTGAGGCAGCCCTGCAAAACGCATCTCTAAGGTAACTGGCTAATATCCTGTTCAATTGGAAGTTGTGAAAAACAACAGTAAAATTTCTCTTAGATTTTGTGCTTGTGTGTTTATTCCTCTCCCTCGCACCATGTCTTGCACGATTAGACTGTAAATTCTGTAGGGCAGTGGCTCTTTCTTATTGTTTATTTATATAGTCCTTAGTACAATAAAGCCATAAAACTGATCGTTGTGTTTGAGCACAACTGTAAAATGTTAAATATCGATTATAATTCAATAAAAGCTGTTGGTCTCTTTCAGCAAATATGCAGACTGTGCCATCGTGATTTTTTTGGGCCTGGATATGAGTCTCACTTGGGATGTAAAAGGAATAGACAACTGGAAGTACAGGTGCAAGTTTTGAACCCGGCTTTCCCACACCCAGCACCCATCCCCACTACTGACCCACCAGGCCCAGGTCTTGGCCTCAGAGATCCCACCAGCCTGGAGGCTTTGACAGCTCCCAGGGTCTAACCAGTGGCCATCCCTGGGGTCCAAGCCACTGTCTCTCCAGGCTCCACTGCTGCTCAGGGTACTGCTGCAAGCTTGGGGTTTTGCAGATCCCTCTAAGAGTGGTTAGGTTACCAACTCCCCTGAACTGGATGGACTGGATGCCATTTTATGGCAATGCCATGCTGTCCATCTGGTGAGGGTGAGTAGGCAACTGTAGGTATGAGCCCAGTCTGAGGCACTGAAATGTGTTAACAGATATAGAGAGGTGCACAGTTCATCTCACCTACCATAAAAATTGTTCCAGTGCTACTGGTAGAATCCAGCACAAACCATTGAAGAGATTGTGAAAGGACTCTGAAGCCTTCTGTGTAGACTCCCAGCACAGCATGTCTTGTTGTGCAGGTATTTGTACCTCAGCTATGCGTTGTTTGATACTTTTTTCCCCACCATAATATAAAGCAGGTCACTGTAAAAACATGGAAAGTGCCACAGAATGCTCGCTAATGTAAAAAAAAAGCTAAAAATCACTTAAAAAAGTTAGGTGTCTGCAAGTCACCAGGGCCTGATGAAATGCATCCTAGAATACTCTGAAGAGCTAACAGAGGAGGTATCTGAGCCTTTAGTTATATTTGGAAAATCATGGGAGACAGGAGGGATTCCAGAAGATGGGAAAAGGACAAATATAGTGCCCATCTATAAAAAGGAGAATAAGAACAATGCAGGAATCTACAGACCAGTCAGTTTAATTGCTGTGCCAGGAAAGATAATGGAGCAAGTAATTAAGGACATCATCTGCGAACACTTGGAAGGTGGTAAGGTGACCGGGAACAGCCAGCATGGATTTGTAAAGAACAAATCGTGTCAAACCAATCTGGTAGCTTTCTTTGATAGGATAACGAGCCTTGTGGAGAAGGGAGAAGCAATGGATTTTGTATGCTTAGACATTAGTAAGGCATTTGATATGGTCTCACATGATATTCTTATTAATAAACTAGGCAAATACAACTTAGATGGGGCTACTATAAGGTGGCTGCAAAACTGGGTACTCAGAGCGGTTACTAATTGTTCTCAATCCTGCTGGAAAAGTATAACAAATGGGGTTCCGCAGGGGTTTTGGGACCGTTTCTGTTCAATATCTTAATCAAAGATTTAGATATTGGCATAGAAAGTATGCATATTAAGTTTGCAGATGATACCAGGCTGCGGGGGGGCTAGGCATGTTGCAACTGCTTTGAAGGATAGGCTCATAATTTAAAAAGATCTGGGCAAATTGGAGAAATGGTCTGAGGTAAACAGGATGAAGTTTAATAAAGACAAAATGCAAAGTCCTCCACTTAGGAAGAAACAATCAGTTTCACACATACAGAATGGGAAGTGACTGTCTAGGAAGGAGTATGGCAGAAGGGGATCAAGGGGTTATTGTGGACCACAAGCTAAATGTGAGTCAACAGTGTGATTCTGTTGCGCAAAAACAAACAAAAAAAAAGGCAAATATGATTCTGGGATGCATTAACAGATGTGTTGTGAACAAGACACAAGAAGTCATTCTTCCACTCTACTCTGTGCTGGTGAGGCCTCAGTTGGAGTATTGTGTCCAGCTCTGGGCATTGCATATCAAGAAAGATGTGGAGAAATTGAAGAGGATCCAAAAAAAGCAACAAGAAAGATCAAAGGTCTAGAGAAAGTGATCTATGAAGGAAGGCTGAAAGAATTGGTCTTGTTTAGCTTGAAAAAGAGAAGATTGGGGGGGGGGACATGATAGCAGTTTTCAGGAGGGTGTCAATAGGAGGAGGGAGAAAACTTGTTCTTCTTGGCCTCTGAGGATAGAGCAAGAAGCAATGAGCTTAAACTGCAGCAAGGGAGGTTTCGGTTGGGCATTAGGAAAAAGTTCCCAACTGTCAGAGTGGTCAAACACTGGAATAAATTGCCTAGGGAGGCTGTAGAATCTCTGTCTCTGGAGATATTTAAGAACAGGTTAGATAAATGTCTGTCAGGGATGGTCTAGACAGTTCTTGGTCCTGCCGTGAGGGCAGGGGCTGAACTTGATGACCTCTTGCGGTCTCTTCCAGTCCTAGTATTGTATGATTCTAAGATCCTGTGCAGAAGTATACTGATACATAGAGAATTTTGTAGGATTAAAGCTTGAGTTGTCCCAGGGATCTTTATCTTCTGAAGACTTACTTTAACTGGCTTTTAGAAGGAAAGTGTGGATGCTTTAGTGTAGTTTTTAACATAGTTTAACTCAACATAGTTTATAGCATTAAATATAAGTTTGGTTCCAAACGTACTTCTGCTTTATGCTTTACATGAACATTGGAGTACTAGTCCAGCCATTCTGTGTCAACAACAAAATGGCATGGAATGTTTATATCATAGCTGGTTGGCTCCATGTTTGGAAACAGTGAAGAATGGGGGGAAAAAAACAAAACAAAAGCACATTTATATGTCACTATCGGGAACCAAGTGGAACATGGAGACGAGAATGAGATCTTTGTGTAGGTATTTCCCTTGCTGTGTGATGCAATGTGCATGAATATGTAAAAGTTATCTTTCTAGTTTATAGCTTGAAGTTTATAGCTTATAGCTATTTAAAAATTAATATTTTCATTGGTTAGTACAGTAACACGGTCCAGTTATAAAAATATGTAGACAAAAGTGACCAGACTAAAACTTTCATTATAAGTTTGATATCAGTCATGGTTCCTTATTAACCTTTTTAATCATACAATATATCAAAAAAAAATGTGGTAGTCTGTGGCTGCATTTTGCTGTGTCTGCTTTAATTTGGAAAATACGTAATTTCTTAGAATTCTGTATTTTAGCTATGAAACTAATGAAATATTTTTCTCTTTTTTCAGGTAAGCAAAAACAAAACAAAAAACAATCCAGATTCACCAGTATAATCAGACTACATCAAGGTAAACCAATTTCAGGTATATAATACAGCTACCCAGAATAGTATAGTCATTATAAATATGTGTGTGGAGAAGGGGAAACCTGGGCTAGTGTATATGCAAATAATGTTCAGTTCAGCAATAGTTTCAAAGGGAAGGATGGCCAATGCCATTCGAAGGTAGAAACCTGATAGAGAGATGGACAATGTTGTATGGTACTGCATTATTAGGTTTTAGTATTATGTGAAGCAGTTTAAATATTTGTTTAATATTAAAGGTTATTTCTTCCATGCTCTCCCAGTAAGAGAAAGGAGGAGGAAACAAACATTGATAGCAATGAGAATAGAAACAATGATATAGTCTTATTTTTTTTAAAAAGGTATAAAAATTTGAAAATGGTCAAGTGTATTGGACAATGACTATTGAACTGGTTAATGTGTTAAGTGTAATAAAGTGAAAGATGAGGATGAAACAAAGTAGATGTTTAGGTCTTACAGAACGAATGAAACCACACTTCTGGGATGATGCTTGTTGGCAGAGACAAGAAGATACCATGGTACAATTCGTATACAGTAGATTATGGCCATTGTTTTGCTAGGAGGGGGGAAAAAAGCCATGGCGCAGATTGTAATACATCTGAAAATTAGAATGTTGTTTGTTAATACTGATAACATTGCTTTCTGAAAATACCCAAATTCATTAACTGTTTCTGCTACAAGATAAAGAATTCCCTGAGTTAGAGCTGGATCAAGGACAAACTAGTTTTTGTTCCTCCTTAAAGTTTAATTATCTAGCCTATGAATTTACTACTGATTATGGGGGATCAGAAAAGAAATAAGCCAAAGGCACTAATAATTCATGTAACAAGTAACATTTATTACTTAAACAGAAAAATACAGAAATAGTAGTCTTTAGAAGAAAAGTTATATTCAAACAAATTTATTGCAAATAGTATCATGTGACTGAGTAATGTGCGTTTTGGGTCTCTCTTTCCCCTTCCCTAAAGAAATCTCCAAAGAGCAGTTTCCTTGTCTTTGCCGTTCTACTACATATTGTGAGAACTTTTCTATATTTGGAAGGTATAAGTTAGAAGAAAGAGACTGGAAAGTAACCAATGTTGCATGAGTTGATGAACAAAACAATCTGCACTCCATAGTCGTTCCCCAGAGTAAACATATCAGTAAGAGTCTTCAGGACCTAAAATTTCCACTCATTTGTTCCTGAGTTCCTAGACAATACCGTAAAGTGTTTTATTACTGATTTAGTATTATTAAACGGGGCTAATTTTTTTGCTAAAAGTTATTTTAATTGTTTAATGTTTTATATGTGAATGTTTATATATTGAGTCTCTTGATACAGTTCTTTTTCTTTCCCTTACTGGTATTGGTATTATACATGTATTTGAAAAATGTGGCTTCTGTTGTGTTCAGAAAGGACAGACCTGGACCTTAACACAGTGGAGATATCTTTTGAGCTGTAGTTGTGCCAAGTTAGGTAGAACTTGTTAAAATCAATATGCAGTTTTAAAAAAGCATGCTAATAGGTTGCAAAAATATTGATTTGCTGAGTAAGAGTAAGCAATGGCATCTGTAAGGCAGCAAGGATATGCACAGAATGTTTCTCTTTCTGTCTGCTACTTATTAAAATAGACACTTCTCAAAAAAGTGACTCGTGAAGTGGTGTTAGGGCAGACTAAAAAAACCTCTGAATTTCAAGAACTGAAATCCATGACATTCTCCAACATTTAAATTAAAAAGGGGTGAAAACTACTAAAAAGCTACTTGAGTAAAATTACAGCTGGTTGGGGTGGAGGATGGAAGGGAGTGTGCTTAAGTGAAAGTCACTGTTGTCCGTCTGGAAAACTACTTGAGTTTAAAAAAAAAAAAAAGTTTGCATGCCTGGACGCACGCGCGTGCATGCGCACATACACACATACGTACACACACAAAAACACATGTCACTTCTTCATTCTGTTCAAGTATCCAGAAGTGAAAGCTGATGCACTTTTACTCAAGTAACTTGTTGGGTACTTGCTTTCACCAAGGAAATAAAGGGATTCTGAGATACATAAAATCATCCTTATATATATGTACTTCTGCAGTAAATAGGGTGAGTTTCTTATATTAAGGCAGATAACTAAGGTAAATGTTACTAAATAGCTTACTTTAGGTTTATGTTGAAGTTTTGAGGGATTTGAAGATCCTAATGCAAAGAAAAATTGATCTCAAGTTTTGTGTGTGTGGTCTTTTTTTTTTTTTTTTTTTAAACCACAGAACTGTGCTCTGGACTTGCTTTCCTATTCCAGCAACATTTTAATGTTAACCCACTGCTGGTGACATTGAATCAGTGTAAGACTGATGGCTATTTGATTTAGCAGCATCTGTTGTTCTGTGATGTACTTCTTAGCACATGTTTTTTACTTGAAATGTAATCTACCATTCATTTTAATCTCAAAGCACGTAACCCATAACAGATGAATGCTAATAGAATTGCAGTGCAAGCTCTGAAGCTATGTGTACATGGATAAATGTGTGAAAGCGCATGTGCAGCAATTGTGCAGAATACCATTAACATTAATAAGGAAGGCAGGTGAAATGCTCTGTGAGTAACACACAAAACTCTTCCAGCTGTAGGCCATGGAGTAACTTTTTTTTCTCCAGTTAGCCATCTTTGTTGGTTCCTGATGGGTTCATGAAAACAACAACATACATTATCAGAGCCACAATACTGTTTCCTAAATTTGTCCTGGTATCTTACACTTGTCACATTGTACAAAGACTTGTAATGAGAAAAATGTCCGGAGATGAAATCTACAACTAAATTGACTTTCCTTGCATGCATTGCTATCTGCTTCCAAAGAGTCAAAACCAAATATAACTGTATGAGAATGAACATTTCACACTTCAAATGGGTGCATATGAGAGGACATGCAATAAATATGAGTGATGATATCAAGAATTTCAGAGGTGTCAGAAGAGATTTACTTTTGAGTGATAAAATTTACATAGAAACATGCAAAACAGATTTTGATGTTTATTATGCAATGCAATACTTCTTAAATATTCACGGAATGTGCACCAGACATTCTTCATGTTGCTATGGTAATGTGACAATATTCTTCCATCATATTATGTGTGTTATTGATTACTTATTACACCCACTTTCTTCTTTTAAGGCTATTCCACATACTTATCCTCTTGCAGGCAGATTGTGGTTTATATTTTAAACCAATCATTCTTACAGAAGGTAGATTCTAATCATGTTTAAAATTATTTTTAAAAGGCCCAAAATAGATTGGTACCTTCAAAAGATTTTTTTAAAAGATTTCATGTGATGTCTGGTAGAATTTAGTCTTTGTATCGGTTAATCTCTGTAGTCTTGGCAGTTTATATCTTCTGCACAGATGAAGAACTAGCATGAAAAGTAGTCTTATTACCCTTTCTGTTGCACACAGGTAAAATAGATTGTCTCCATGTGGATGCAGGTATGGTTTCCCATGATAAAAATATAATGAATTGTCTTTTTTTCACCCCTGAATTTCTAACCGAGAATGAAGTAATGGTACAAAAGAATTGGCTTTGCCCAGAGACAAAAATGCCTTCAAACTACAGACGTGGTTATGGGCTTTCTGGCTCATGGCTGAAATGAAGAATCACTTTCCACCCACTGTTGAGTTTATATAATCAACAGGTTCGTCATTCACTGTGGCTATGTCTACACTGGATGTTTATGCCAACAAAACACACGTTTTGCCAACAAATCCCACAGAGTGTCCTTATTCCCAAGGTGGTCTATTGACAGTAAGTCTACAGAGCACGTCACTTTTGTCAACATCTGTACCCTGCTCCCCATGAGGAATAACATCTCTGTCAACAGACCTCTGTTGACAGAAAGCTGGTCTGGGCATTCTAGGGAGCCCTTTGTAGATAGTCAGGGCTCCCAGGACACTGGATAGCCCTGTCTACTGTGCTTCTGGTTGGCCATTTTGCTGACAGAACCGCTGGGCAGTCAAGCCACATGCTATCAGAGAGGATCAAAAGAGTGATCCGCTTGGCAGTTTGGTGATGATCTGTCGACAGAAGTTTTGTTGGAAGATATCTTCTGACAAAAACTTCCATCGACAAATCTCTATAATCTAGACGTATCCTGTGTGTTTTCTGCCTTGTGCTATGAAAGATGAGTGACTTCTGCAAAAATCCTAATATGAAAGCATTTAATAAGCGTGAATTCTGATGCTTATTTATAAGGTGACAAGGTTGTACAAGCAACATTTGTTTTATCCTCCATATTTAATGTGCTTCACTTGAAAACTCAACATTTCTGTAGTGCAGTTGGCTGATCTCCCCCCAGTTACTTGTTCCCCATTTCAGGATTTACCATCGAGGGGGAAAAAAATGTGAACGAGGGAGGGACAAACATATCTTGCCCAAATAGTCAAAGCAACTAAATGAAAGTTAGGTCATTGTAAACCTTCGTAATGTCTAGAGTATTTAGTGTCCAGAGTAATTCCAAATAATAATAAGTAATTCCAAATAATAGTGTCTAAATAATTCCTCCTATCATGAAATGGGTATTTTTTTTAAATTCTGACTTTTATACCAGCTGACCAAGTTTATGAAATAAAAGTAAAACAAATACGAGCACTGCTGTGTGTCACACCTCCATTGCATCCATGCAAAATGAAATGTATTGTCATCAAAGAGGAATTAAGTCAGATCTGGCTAGTTATTATAAAAACTCTGCAAGATTGAAATTGAGCCTAATTAACCATATACAACTGAAATGTAGTCTGGAATGCCCATGATCTATGGGATAAACCACATAGTCCTTGTTTCCCTGACTTGGCTGCCCACATCATGGATGGCAGCATTGGATTGGAAACAGGAGAGCTGAACTCTTCCAGATATGGGTGCTCGGGTAAAGGTAGATCAGGATGTTGAATGACTTGAGTCAAAGTGCCAGGTTATGTAGCTTCACTAGCATGTCACGCTGCGTACACTCTGTTGTAAATGGACTTGGCACAGTTTATCCCCTAGCATGGGTGAGGAATAACTTGGCATTTCTCCTGTGTGCCTCTTCAAAGAGGAACGCCACAATGTGCTGTCACCTCTTCAGGGCATGTCTTTATCTCATGATCTAACATATAGTAATTGAATATGAACGTGCTAGTCTTCAAACCAGGAAGTTTTAATGCTAGCCCCGCCACAAGCTAAATCAAGTCTGTTTTCTATAGTTATAAAATTATTCGGTAGAAAAGCCAACAAAATCAGGCCACTACTGACATGATAATTAAGCAAAAATGAGTTCCTTTGCAGATCTTGCAATGCAAGTAAAAAGAACAGTAGAAAAAGAAATTAAAACTGTTTTACATCAATCAAATGCCAATGTAATTAGACCAGATTATTCAACAAAATATCTTACAAAATTAAGCTACTATTGATGTATTTGTAAGTAAATGCAAATGTTACTTTCTCGATTGCAGGGTTTCAAACTAAAAAAGCCAGTTCTAGTGAAATTGAGTCAAGTAACTGGTACTTGGTTGAGTCATTCAACTTCTCATCAGCAGATTTTTTTCTTGATTTCACTATTCAAATATTCTCCTGCTTCCTCTCAGTCACACAAAGTTTTGTAGAGTATTTCTTGGTGAATAAAAAAATAAGGTGGGAAACTGTTGTTAATACTGTAATAGTAGATGCTTGAGAAAAATCAGATTTCTAAGCTGAATACATACTTTTGCGGTTTTGTTTTTTCACCAAAGGTGGCTAGCAGATAACAGGATATCAGAGTCCTCCTTTTTTTATACACTCCACTTTTAAAGAGTCAATGGAATTGTAACAGCTACAAAATTTTCCTTTGTATATTTTGTCCCTGTTTTTGGAGAAAAGCTAGAGAAGGCACACAGGCAGAGAGACACCCAACAGCAGTTCAGAACACGGTTGAGTCCTGTACCTTTTAAAATACCGGGGAATTAAAAGGAGAAAAATGTAGCAACTAAATTGAAAAGAGAGGAATTATTTAAGAAGGGTTAAACTGCTGACACTATTGCTTTCTCAAGTTTCTGTAGAGCAGAAGTGACAAATGGATTTTATCTTAGTTGCTAAGATGCTTTACCATCAGCAAACCTTGAGGATCCAGACAGAGTGGTATGAGAGCAATGACAAAGAGAACCAGACCTTCCAAATTAGTAATGTTAAGTTTTGTTTGCATTAAATCATACCCCATTTCCTCCACCTCTTGCTTTTCCATGGAAACCCTTAAAGTGAGAGTCAACTGCCTTCTGTTTCCAGGTGTAATTATCATACTAGTTCTTGGTTTGGTTTGGTTTTTGTTTGTTAGGCTTTGACAAAGCACGTTTTGAATGCAGATGGTCCACGGGTTTTCTCAGCAAAATGCCGGTTTTGCCAAAAAAACCCTCTTGTGTAGATGTAGCTTCTAGGTGCAGAAAAGGGCAGTGGAAATAAGAGGTAAGGAACATATGAGCTGATTAAGGAGGGACAAGATAGAGATCTAAAAAACATGATTAATATGGAGAAAGTAAATGAGGAGTGTTATTTACTCCTCCACATAACTCGACATTTAGAGTGATCACCCAATTAATAGGTTGCAGGTTTAAAACAAAGAAAAGGAAATATTTCATCACATAAGATGCACTCAACCCATGGAACTGTTTGCCTGAGGATGCTGTGACAGTGAAGACCATAATGGGGTTCAGCAAAGAACTAACTTTTATGGGGAATAAGTCCACTGATGGCTCTTTGCCAAGATGAGGAAGAATGATGTCCCTAATCTTCTTTTTACCAGCATTTTGGAATAGACAACAGGAGATGGCTTACTTGATGGTTACCTGTTCTGTTCATTCCCTCTAAATCAGCAGGCATTGACTACTGATCGAAGACAGGATATTGGGCTAAATGTACCTTTGGTCTGATCCAGCATGACCATTCTCATTTCTATGTGGCTGTGTCTACACTATAAAAATAACTTCCAAGTTGAGCGTCTATACACACCCTACTTTGAAGTTAATCTTCAAAGTAGGGCATTACTCCATTCCCAGGAATGGAGTAGGGACTTCGAAGTTGGACTCCCTACTTTTGAAGTTACTTCAAAGTAAGGGAAAGTGGTTGGAGATTCTCTGCTGGCTACTTCAAGGTAGTGCCAAACTTTGAAATTAGCTTCAAAGTTGGTTCCTAGTGTAGACTCACCCTGTGGCATGCATTTAAATCCAATTAGTATTCAAAGTGTCTCACTTTCAGATATAAATGTACGAAGAATAGACAGTTAATTCAGTGAAATTTTAAAAGCAATAGCATCCAGATTGCCTTTTCATGTTCAGTAAGTTTGTAAGAAGATTGTAATATGAAATATGATCTTAGCTCACTGGGTGACAATGCAAAATACGCTGCAAAATCAGAATATGTATTTTGTCAGGGCCAGGCCAGTGGGCTTCAGCAGAGTGGGAGACTGGCAACCCAAAAGGAAAAAGAAATCTGCTAAATACAAGCAGAGAGTAGCAGGGCAATCAGTAGCAGATGGAAGGGAGCTGTCCTGGGCAGACTGGGGCCAGCTCATTCCACTGTGGGCTTAATGAAGGCCTTTAAAAACCCTCCACAGTTGAGGGAGTGAGAGGACTGGAGGAGAGGCACAGGTAAGGCAGAGTTAGAGAGCTTAAATTGAGAACAAGGCAGACCAGCTTTGGGTCAGGACTGCAGAGAAGGGAGACCCTGGAACAGTGGCTGGACTCCCTGCCCTGGAGACCTTTTGCAGGCCCCAGCTGCTGGGGGGAAAGGGGTGAGAGACTGGAGAGCCTGAATTGAACCTTGGTCTGGGTAAGAGGGGTCCCTGCTATGTATTTTATTACAAATTGTTATTAATTTGCTCAATCATATGCACTAGAATGTGTTAGCATAGATATTGTCCTTAGAGTCCTGCATAAAACATTGGAAAGTTTTTGCTGGAGACATACTCAATTAATTAGTAAATTTAATTAAAGGACATTGTTACCTTCAAAAGACTTTTTAAATTCAATATAAAAGTAAACTTTATTAATTTATATATTAAGTATTCCTAGCAAGATGTCGTCTATCCTAGGGCCTTGCCAATAGTCTTCATGCAAATTGGAAATGTTGTAACATAACACAATGGTGTAAATTGGAATACCTCACTCGTTTGGCACTGTCCACATCTGACTGGTTCCAAATCAGGGAATTTGCTGGACCAGGGAAGGTCAGGGTTTCTGGCTGCATTGCTCTGCTCCTGCAGGAAGAGTAGGACCAGCATTGACATAGCTGGGACTGGGATGTGCTTGCGGGAAGAGCTGGAGCAGCTGCAGAGACTCATATTCATAGGCCAGGACTGAAGCCCATCTGGGGGAGCCCTGCATCCATGGGGATGTTTTCCTGACCCCGTCACTGGGATCTGTTCCTGGACACCCTGCCATGGGGCTCCACAGTCTACCTCTTTCACCAAGGCCCCACCCACCCCAGCAATGCTTCTCCCTCTCCGTCCCTGAGTTTGAATGCTGCAAATCAGCTATTTGTGGTGCTCTGGAAGCTCTCAGAAGGCAAGGGAAGCATTGCTGAGCATGGAGTCTCTGGCTTTTCCACATGAATACTCCCAGCTCTGTGCATGCGTGAATGCTAGACCGTGGATGTTGCCAGATGAGGAAAATCCAGATTATAGATGTTCAACCTCTCCATGGGTTTACATCAGCAAACTGTTTGTTTGGCCTGGAAGCTTTCATATAGCAATTTAATTTGAAGACCCTTAGTCACAATGCTGAACATAAACAAAGTGCAGATCGTGATAGTTTTGCATTTAAAATAATGATGTTGGTAATGATCATTAGAACACTGGATCAGTACAAAATTAAAGTTTTTTTCACTTCCTACCCTTGAAAATGAAAGGGGCATAAGTTACTCTGATATGTAATTGTATAATTATAAACTGTGAGTGAGGTGATTAGGTTAGCTGGGACCATATTATTACAGGTATATGAACTTATATGTGATTGTAATACTGTCTTCTGAGGCAAACAGTAGATGCCGCTAAAATAAAATCTGGAAGGTATTTAGATTATGCTCATACATTTCTGTTAGTCTATAAGGTGCCACAGGACCTCTCATTGCTTTTGCAGATCCAGACTAACACGGCTACCCCTCTGTATTTAGAATGTGTAACTGATTTTTTTTTTTTCTTTCAGGGATGAGGGACTGGTGACAGAGGTGGGTTTAGCTGGCAGAGGCACATCCACAGGGCATGCTGACTGCCGATACCACCCTCTGCTGAGAGCAAAGTCCCGCATGGCTACGCTAATTAACTGCATGAGTATGCAGATAGGAAGCGATTTGCAATTTTCAGAAACCTGCTTAGCGTAGTTCTGCTGGCAATTGGGGCTGAAGATCAGGGCTGTGTAGACATGATAGATAGTCATGTTAACCTGGGATTTCTCTTTTCAGTGGGCAGTGGCAAAGTACAAGATACAGAGGGGGCATACCTTATATTTCTAGACCAAAACAGAAAAATAAATTCCAATGCCAAGGGGCAGAGGGTCAATATATTTAACAAACATTGATGTTCTTGGTAAACAAATATACTACATTTCTAATTAAACTTTGGTTAAGACAATAATAATTCCCATATCTTATCTGAATATTGCTGCTGCTTGAGTGTGTCCAAGCTCCCACTGCAATGATTTTTACCTTCTTCAAAGGAAACTTTGACTTCATAAGGGTGTCAGGATTTAGCCAATAATATGAGTCTGTGATCAGACTGTTGATTAAACATAGATACGTTTGCTGTCACCGTGGTTTTCTTATTATTTATGGAGTTGCTGCCACTGTTTACAACTGTGATCTAGAGGAAACACATTTCCATTTCTGGCAACATGGGAGAAATCAGCTGCCCATGATGCATGTGAAGTATTCAGCATAGTATACCTGATTGATGAGGAAGTGGAGTTGTTGTAATGTTAGCTAAGAAACTGTATTCTAATCTATTTGTTTTGTTGTTTTTTACTATAAGTTTTATGTAATTGTACGTGCTGGATCTATCGAAATAGGCAGTGTCCACTGAGGAATCTGAACCTGATTCTGAGACCATTGTGTCAGTGTGTAGAATTTTCCCATTGACTTTAATGCCATATGGATTAGTTTCTCTCTCATGCCAAATCCTCTGGTAATGCCCTGAACTTCAGAATGCAGAACTATGGAAACAGCTGTCCCTGCCACCTCCACCCCTATGTACAGATCCCCTCTCTGGGATTTGTTTGCAAATCTGGGAAAAAAAGTCTATTGGTTTCATTAAAAACCTCGCCCTTTTCAAAATATGCAACCATTAACAATTACCTCCTCTATTTCTAATTTAAGTTGTCACTGTGTGCTTTGTTAGGATACATCCAAGGATGACATGAATGGCTGTCCTGCTTCATGAGTGATCGTGATTTAGCAACACATTTCAATGTCTGGACAAACTGTTACTTTTCACTTGTAAATGTAGTACAAGTTGCGTCTCTCTAGTCCAGCACTCTTTCACCTATAATCCAGCATGATTTTAGTTAGCCAGACAACCACTTATTGGCTATGTCTACACGTGAAGCCTACATCGAAATAGCTTATTTCGATGAATAACGTCTACACGTCCTCCAGGGCTGGCAATGTCGATGTTCAACTTCAACGTTGCGCGGCACCACATCGAAATAGGCGCTGCGAGGGAACGTCTACACGCCAAAGTAGCACACATCGAAATAAGGGTGCCAGGCACAGCTGCAGACAGGGTCACAGAGCGGACTCAACAGCAAGCCGCTCCCTTAAAGGGCCCCTCCCAGACACAGTTGCACTAAACAACACAAGATACACAGAGCCTACAACTGGTTGCAGACCCTGTGCCTGCAGCATGGATCCCCAGCTGCCGCAGCAGCAGCCAGAAGCCCTGGGCTAAGGGCTGCTGCCCACGGTGACCATAGAGCCCCGCAGGGGCTGGAGAGAGAGCATCTCTCAACCCCCCAGCTGATGGCCGCCATGGAGGACCCGGCAATTTTGACGTTGCAGGACGTGGATCGTCTACACGGTCCCTACTTCGATGTTGAACGTCGAAGTAGGGTGCTATTCCGATCCCCTCATGAGGTTAGCGACTTCGACGTCTCGCCGCCTAACGTCGAAGTTAACTTCGAAATAGCGCCCGACGCGTGTAGCCGCGACGGGCGCTATTTCGAAGTTAGGGCCACTACTTCGAAGTAGCGTACACGTGTAGACACAGCTATTGTGTGTGGCCAAGTTTCCTGTGGTCCCATAAAGTTGGTTTACAGCCACCAGTCCTGACTCTTAGTGGTCTGTGCTTTTTTTGTTTTGCTTAAATGTCTTCTGAGAGCCCAGTGAGCAGTGTGAGCGTTGGTAATGCCGCTAGACAATGTTGACCTCCCATGATCTGGCAAATGCTCTCATTTGGCACTGTTCAGGTCTTAAGGGTTCCAGACTAGAGAGGTTCAACCTGTATGACTGTTCATTAAATTAAGTGATTCCTGTAGAGAATAAATCTAAAATTGAATGACTGTTAGTGTTTCTTTTTTCCTCTGTTCAAGTTAGTTCCTGCAGTAATTCAGAGTAGGTAGCTGTGTAGATGAGCCTGCATTGTGGGGTATGTTTGTGTGTGTGAGTGTGAGACAGACAATGCATGCTCATGCTTGTGCATCGGGGATTAGTTTAGGAAGGTGTTTATTTCCTCTTTCCCAAAAGCTTAAGCACTTTGGCTTTTCCAGACCAAGGGGGGATTTTAGCTGCACAGTTCCAATTAATACCAGGCTCAAGTGCATGGTGCTTGTTTTGTGTTTGAGAGAGGGGGAAAGGAGAAATTTTAGTGTTCCTGACAATGGAGAATAGACAGCCCTCATCTGTATGAAACAAATCAGGGGGTTATTCTATAGGATTGTGGACACAGACTCTTTAGCTCCCCTTGATCCTCCTGCTTGCAGGCTGAAGAAAAGGGTAGGTAATGTGCAGTGTTGCCACACACAGTCTGCCTGAATGCTGATGTAGATGAATCGGTTACAGAATGGATTGCTGACTATATTGCAGGAGGGCCAAATGTTTCCCAGGGCTCACTAGAGGAACGATACTAACAAAGGGGACTGAGTGAATCTAAATTAATGTGCCTTACTGAAGGATTTTACTCGAAGGGGTATTTTCAATTAAAGTTCCTCTATTAATAGTATAATAGAGATGTAGCCCCTGTCCCTCATGTGTAACTAGCTTTCTCTTCTGCTCTTGCTCCTTCTCTCAAGTGTTATCTCCCTTCGGGTTAATATAGGTATATGTATATCAGAACTACTTATCTTGTGGGAATTACATTTATAGTAAAATAATTCTAGATACAAGAAGTGAATGAGAAATAATGTAGAAGGCAAAGAAAAAAAGCTAGTCTTTTCAGAACTACCTATACTAGTAAGCACTAAGTATATTTGTAAGGGCCCTTAGGATTAAAATGAAAGTGGTGGGAAAGAGGAGGAGGAGAAGGCAGGTAGCAGAGCAAGAGAGTTCATTTGGTGGTCATGTTCTGACAGTTGGGTGAAACATTGGCTTTTATACACACCAACTTCAATCTTCAATAATGAAGCTCCTTTTATGAAATGATAGGAGTTGCCACCCAGAACACAGACCAGGTTGAAATAGGAGTTGTCATGCAGTCCAAGAGGATTTCCCTGAGGCTTTAATGCATCCAGATACAGAAGGGGTACATACGTGCATATAGCTTGATCACATTCACTAAATCATAATCTTCCCAATGATAGGTCATGTGACCTATTAGTCATAAAACAAGATATGCCATAGTTATATAATATTTCTATGAGGAATATGGGATGTAGCAGAATTGTTCCCATTGAAGGTGTAATTATGGCACACATCCAGGCATAAGAGCCTGCAGTGTTGTAGCTGTGTTGATCTCAGAATTTACTGCCTCAACTTTTACTGCTTCACACGTATACAAGTAGGAGCATGTAGTAAGGCAGACCTTTGAGTCACTCCTCTTGTCCTCTGTCCCATAAACATGTTGTTGCATAGAGCTGAGCTTGCAGGAGGAGAAAAATCATTTGTGCTAGTTACAAAGCTGGTGCAACTTATTTCCTCTGCTGGAGGAAGGCACAACCAGGACCATCTGGTGAGTCACGTTACAGTCTCTTGGGCATATGAACACTCTGCTGCCCCTTATTCAAGAATTTAGGGTAAAATCATTCTTTCTCCCTAGCTGCTATTTAACTGATGAAATGTGAGTGGCAACACTTCAGGTAGTTTACAGTGTTAAAAGTTCATCATGTAACTTATTTCCATTCTGATATACAGCATTTGCAATTTTATATTATACATACACATATAACACATTTGTCTTGGGAATCTTGTGCAAGATTAAACCCATATATTTGCCAGCATGGTTCAGTATTGCTGACTAAAACCACATATTTATACAGACATGCAACTGTATTGTAAGGCTTTATTTTATTTTTCATCTTTATATTGCATTTTAAAGAAACACTGTCAATAATAAGTCCTTAAATTAGAAACCATCCTGTGGTAAAAGGTTGTAAGAATGAGGAGGGAGAAAAACTAGTCTCCTTACCTTAGATGATAGAACAAGAAGCATCAAGCTTAAATAGGAACAACAGAGATTTAGGTTGGACATGAGGAAAAAATCTCATCAGTGGCTGCATACATCTGCTACAGAACAGGCAGCAACTGGAATAAATTGCCTAGGAAGGCTGAGAAATCTCCACCATTGGAGACTTTTAAGAGCAGTGCCTTTCAGGGATGGTCTAGATGTTGCTTTGGCCCTGCCATGAGTGCACATAACAGTGAAGATCTCTTCCAGTGCTACGGTTTTATTTAAAGCAAGCATCATCAATTAAAGTCTACGGGTAGTGCCTCTCAAATCCAGTACACTCTCATTGTTAATGAACTGTGCACATTCCAGGACAAGAGTGTAGCAGGTTGGGGCTACCAATCTCCAAAGAAGTGTCTACAAGCCCAGCTGGGGCCAGGAGCCAGAACTTTTGCCTACCACACAACAGTGTGGGGACTGGTAACGAGGCAGGGGGCAGCTCTGATCTAACTAGACATTTGCTCAGTGAAAATGTTGCACTAAGACAGTGGAATATAATTGCCTTGGTATCAGGAATGAAAATGTTCAGTATAAAGTCTCCAAAGTGCTCATAAAAATAAGAAACTATCTGAAAACATAAAAGCATTTCAATTAATACACAATCCCTTAAGTGTGCTCAGAAGTAAAAAGGAGAAGCAATGAAGAGGAAAAGAAAAGGAAAGAGGAATTTAAAAAGGGTTAATTTAGTGATCATTTAATCTATAAAAACTATTATTCAGGGATACAGCTTTAATCAACACTTTAGATACCTGACAGATCGCTATAAGGGTGTTCTCAGTTTACCGTAATGTGCTATATATTGAAGAGGGTCTGTCTGTTCAAGAAGTCCTCCTAAATGGTAAGAGATAAGAGGAAATCATGGCAGTGATGGGGTGAGCTGGAGTCTCTAGCTAGGCAGCTGAGGCTGGAAGCAGGAGCTTCCTGCCTGAGTTGAGGGGAGGGGACAGAGCTGGAGCCCCCAGGCAGCTTCACAACCACGCAAGGTCCAGGCTGCTGCAACCTTGGGAGCGGGGCCATCTGCAAGCAGAATCCCTGAACCTCCTGTGGTCCAGCAAATTCTCTTGTTCAGAACCTGTCGGTTCCCATCTAGGCCAGACCAGGGAAGTGAAACCTCTGCAGGAGGTGAAGGGTTTTTTTTTTGTTACTCTCCTACCATGCATTTCAATGCTGTGTGTTCTCTGTTTCTAACTGATCTTCATTGATTCAGTAAAGTATTTGCTACCCACTTGTTTTTCTGCAGTTTGGTGGCCTGGAACCTCTGCATCTTCACTAAATCTGCATTTCTGCAAAGGGGAATGTGGGGGAAATGGTTATACTTCCACAGTGACAGGGACCTTCATGGGATTCCACATGAGTGCAGGGATTTGCCTGTGGATTCCGTTGTAGGTATTTTTTCCTAAAACATAGCTTAGGGATCCTGAGTTTGTATGCCTTTACAAGACAGACAGATGAGTGACTGCTTTTGAAGATAAAGTGCAAGTAGCTCCACAGGTCTCCTACAAAATGTTACAGTATGGTACATTTCATGCTGTGATCCACAGAGGGGTAAACACATCACTTCATCAACAAAGTGCAATGTAACTCATTCAGGATTTTAGGGTGTTTTTTTAAAAAATATATACACTGCGCATATATCACAATGTAAGTAATGCAGTTCACGATGCCCTCTGTAATTTGGAGTTCATTTTATATTTACAGTTTCGATTGCACTTTATATGCAAATGACTGATTATACTTTAGAAAAGTGATATGTTAATTTGATTAACTTCTTACCTCATTTAAATCTTATGAAATGTCACCTGCCATTCAAGCTATGCACTAGTTATAACAAAACTAGCATTACAAAAAGGTGAAACATCACATTTCTCCTAACAATAGGGCAGGTACGGCAGGGCTCAGTTATGCTCATAGATGTTGCTGAGCATGCTGAAAATCTGGACATGTGTTAATACACAAACATTTTTTTTTACTGAAATTCAGCACAATAAAATGTTTTTTAATCAAGTGTCACAGAAAATATTTCTTTAAACAAAGTGCTGTAATTTTTTGTTAAGATGTTTCTGGGCTTTTTACCACAGAAGAAAATATAAATAATTGTTTTTCTTTTTCTGGAAATTGTTCTTTCAGAAGCATTTTTTATCTCTTTTCAAGGAGAGTTTCTTTTCAAGTCCTATGCAGGATCATGAGGAATAATGTTGATGCTATCTGTAAGAAGTTGGCCTATCAATCTAGTAGCATGCCACTTGCCTCTTTTCTAAGAAGGCTTTCACTGCTCTATTTTAGTCATTAATGGTAATAATTCCTTGTTTGTGATAGGAAAAGTGACTATCTTTGTCCTAGTGGTAAAGAATCACAAGATTATTTTCTTCTTTCATTGACAAAGGACCTTGAGAAAACAGTATTATCTGTAACAATATACCTTGCATTTCTGCTCTGCTGTAGAGCTGCTGCTTAATACTGACTGCAGCCCCACTCTGTATAATCCTGCTGCAGGTTTAAAGACGTGATCATATCTCCTCACATCTGTTGTAAGAGGAGTCACATCATAGCTTGTGCTTAAGTGAATGGAGGTTAATGGAGATTATGAAAATCCTGACAGGATGGGCACAGTCTCATATCCACTACATTGTTTTTCCTTTCTCTGTGGGTGGGCTCTACCAAACTCACCACCATGACAAGTGCTTCACAGATCATGAAATCTGGTTTCTGTGCTGTGAAATCCAATGTTGTGTGCTTTGAACTTATACAATACAGATTTCATGGAGGAGAGCAGCATTTCTCAAATTTAGGGTCCTGACTCAAAGGAAAACCTTGCAACCTCCTGCAGTTATTTTAGAGGTGGTTGTGTGTTGCCTTCATAGCTGGACAGTGGCAGCTGATGGCCAGCCAGCACTCACCTCTGAAGATGGTTCCCAACCAGCAACACTTCAGTAAGTGTGTCAGTGTCACATCATGCCACCCAAACTTATGTGCTGCTGCTGGCATAGCTCTGTCTTCAGAGCTGGGCTCACAGCTGGCAGCCTTCATTCTCCAGTTGCCCTGCTCTGAAGGTAGCAGTGCAGAAGTAAGGGTGGTGCCACTTTGCAACTGTCCCATAACTCTCTTCTGGGTCAGGATCTCTACAATTTCAACACTATGGAATTTCAGATTAATGTAGCTGAAACAGTGAAATTTACAATTTTTTTTTTAAATCCTACGGTGGCGAAATTGATAAAAGTCAACTGAGAATTTAGTAGCGCTCCATGTATTAGGTTTGGAATCAATTAATAGATTTAGGAATAGCTAGGGAGATGACAGGGTCACTTTTTGTCATGTCTGTCACAACATTTACTTACCTTTTCTTCTGTGCAGTTCAGTGCCTCTTAATAGAGATTTCTAGTATGCAAGCCAGTATGGGAGATCTGTTCACATGGCGTTTTCAATAAATATGCAGATAGGAGTGGTCAGCCAAGGTGTTTAAGTCGGGGGAGGGTCAGAGGAGGATTTAAAGAGGGGATCTCAATACAGGGGAGGGCCAGAGCTGACAAGGTCTATTCAGTCAGGGTAGAAATAGCCTGTTATTGGCAGTTAATGGGGGAGTTGTGAACATCATGAGAAGAGAAAAGTCAGTTCATTCGGGGGGATGTGGCCCATTGTCAGAAGCTAATGTGGAGGTGTGAACATCAAGAGCAGAGAAACTGCTTTTGTAAGGTGGGGAGCCACTCCCAGTCTCTGTTTAATCCTTGGTTGATGGAGTCACATTTGCAAAGGAATTGCAGCTCAGATTTCTCACTTCATTTTATTTTTGAAATTTTTTTGTTGTAAGACTGCTACTTTTAAATCTGTTACTGAGCGTCCAGGGAGATTGAAGTGTTGTCCTACAGGTTTTTGTATATTACCATTTCTGATGTCTGATTTATGTCCACTTATTCTTTTATGTAGAGATTGTCCAGTTTGGCCAATGTAAATTGCAGTGGGGGCACTGCTGGCATATGATGGCATATATTATATTAGTAAATGTGTCGGTGAAGGACCCCCTGATGGTATGCATCTGATGAAGCAGGTCTTTGCCCACAAAATCTTATGCTCCAAAATATCTTAGTGTAGACATGTGAGCAGAATTGACACCGAGGTTTGTTCCAGGGATTGGTTCCAGGTTTAGAGTTACTGTGTTGTGGGTGCATAGTTGCTGGTGAGAATTTAAGGTTGGCAGGCTGTCTGTGGGTGAGGACAGGCCTCCCTCCCAAGATCTGAGAGTGAAGGATAGTTGTCCAGGATGGGTTGCAGACCACTGATGCGCTGGAGAGGCTTTAGCTGGGGGCTGTATGTGATCTTTTCTTGTTTTCCTTGTTGGACCTGTCTCGTAGCAGGTGGCTTCTGGGTACACATCTGTCTCTGTCAATCTGTTTCTTAACTTCTTTAAGGCGGGTATTGTAGTTTCAGGAAACCTTCAGAGAGATCTTGTAGATGTTTCTCTGTTTGAGGGATTGGAGGAGACACGGTTGTACCTTAGTGCCTGGTTGTGTACAAGGGATCATGTAGTGTGCCTTGAATGGAAGCTGGAGGCACACAGATAAGCACAGCAGTCCGTGGGTTTTTGGTATAGGGTGGTATTTACCTGACCATCACTTATTTGCACAGTAGTGTCCAGTAAGTGGATCTCGTGTGGATCGGTCCAGGCTAAAGTTGATGGTGAGGTGGAAACTGTTGAAATTATAGTGAAATTCTTCAAGAGCCTCTTTCCCATGAGTCCAGATGCTGAAGATATCATCAGTGTAGCACAAGTAGAGGAGAGGTGCTAGGGGACGAGAACTGAGGAAGTGTTCCAGGTCAGCCATAAAAATGTTGGCATACTCTGGAGCCATGCGGGTGCCCGTAGGAGTGCCACTGATTTGAAGGCACTGACGTGCCCATAGGAGTGCCTCTACATCCATGGTAGTCAGGATGGTGCTTTCAGGAAGGGCACCAATGAATTGTAGTTTCCTAAGGAAGTCGGTGGTATCTCAAAGAAAGCTGGAAGTGCTGGTAGCATAGGGTCTGAGCAGAGAGTCCACATAGCCAGACAATCCTGCAGTGGGAGTGCCAATGCCTGAGATGATGGGACGTCCGGGATTCCCAGGTTTATGGACCTTGGGCAGAAGGTAGAATAAACCTGGCTGGGGTTCTAGGGGTGTGTCTGTGTAGATTTGTTCCTGTGGTTTTGAGCAGATGGTGTAGTTTCTTTGTGTAATCCTCAGTGGGATCCTTGGACAGTGGGACAATGGGTAGGGGAACTGTTCGGAGTCCATACTGTGACCTGCAGTGCCTCCTCTGCACTGTCTCCCTCTACTTGCCTCAGGCCAGCTAGCCGGCCCTCAGCATGTGCCAGGTCTTGGTGAGGGGCCCTTTAAAGAAGCAGCTGGCAATAGCCCCAGAAGGGCTTGTCCACCGTGCGACCCTGCCTGCAGCATTTCCTGGCCCTTTACTTTCGAAAGGGTGAACTGGGACTTGTGGGTGGTCTCTTTTGAATGAACAGATGGTTCTTTTGAAAGGGCAGGTCATTCCTTCAATCCATGTTCAGCTGTGTGGTTGCTCAATTTCGAAAGGCCATCTTTCCAAATGTAACTTCAAAAGATGGCCTTTCGAAACCATGTTGTAGTGTAGGTGTGGCGTAAGTGACTTGCTCAGGGGCACACGGTGGCAGAACATAAAATAAAAGCCGGTTTCTCCAATTTTAGATTAGCACCCTAACTACCTAACCATTATTTATCTCTAATGAGAGGGGAACAGAGATGAGCATCAGGTGGAGGTGCAGGAACATAAAATAAATGATCTGTGTTACTAAAGATCACCTGAAATCTGATGATTGGATGACCAAACTCCCTTGTTGCATGAGTTATGGAACCAAATTTCATGGCCAGTGGAAAATTTGAAGCAAACTCTGGGAGCTGATCAGATAGGACAGGAGATGACATAAATATAAGATCAAGGTAGCTTTTTAATGGGATATTGCAGAATGCTGAGTTCAGCTCCTTTCTGTGGAGGAAAGACAGTTTGGGATTGAGAGAGGCATGATGACCAGAAGTTCTGGGTACAATTCCTCAACCTGCCAAAGCAGCGGTAGCCAACCTAGGCTGGTAAAAGGGCCAGGTGAGTGGCCCTCCTTCATTTCAGTGGATTGCAAGATTGTTGTAACCAAGATGGTCTCCCAGGATATGGTGGTTTTGCTAACTATAGGTAGGTACATATAACTTGCTGAGTGTGTCAAATGAACTACAGTGGTTCCTTGATTGGATGCAGAGGGAATGCATGGCTTACTCAGTGCTAGGTACAGTCAGCATGCATCTTACTTCATGTGCCCTTGTTCTCCATGTGTCACTTTAGTAATACAGGTAGGAAAAATGAATCTGGCTACCCTCCTTTCTTTCCTTTTTCTTTCTCTCCTCTTTGCTTTCCTTTTTCACTTTCAAGTTCTGAGGACACTTAAAAGATTGTGTATTAACTGAAATGCTTTTATATTTTTAGAATTTCTTATTTTTATGAGCACTTTGGGGACTTTTTCCTGAACATTTTCATTCCTGATACCAAGGAAACTGTATTCCACTGTCTTAGTGCAGTGTTCTCACTGAGCACTTTAGAGTGACCTTGAGTAGAAAAGCTTAAGATACTTTTCTAGGTATTTGCAAGTTTGAAATATCAGAAAACAAGCAAAAACCTATTAAATATGAGAGCTATGTCTAGCTAGATTAGTAGTTTTATTATTAATGGTTTTAGATTATATTACATCATTTAATTGATGTTTATAAATAGCTTTCTTCCCTGTGGTTATGGAATATAACATTTACCAAACTTCTTCTTTGATGGAATTTACATATGGCACATCAGGATGATTAAAAGCCAGCAGTCTTTTCACAGCATGGCAAGAAATAGGATTTGATTTATCTCCATGCCTTGCCTACCACTTGCTGTGACTGTACTTTTGAAATTTTAATATTCTCATTTCTCATAAGGAGTTTTGTTATGTAAAATATTATGTAAATAACTTAAAATTTTATGCTTTGTTTCTTTTCTATATAATTGTAACAAGATGAGCAAATGAAGGGGGTAGGGGTAGAAGGAAAAAAATGGGGGACTTTTAGATTTTGGTCTACGGAGGCAAATTTCCAAGTTAAAAAAACAAAAGGACTGATATACAGTGTAATTCATAACAGCCAATGAGACTCCTAGCATGTAGGGTTTATCCACCTGTAAATGAGTAGAAAGATAATGTGTCTGGATTTATATTGTCTGCCTTGCATGTGTTCTTTAGCATGTATTTCATACAGACACAAAGGCTGTGATTAGGCCAACCCGCTTGACCCATGACGTTCACCAAACTGCAGGATAGACTTTTAGTCCACTCATTTTATGTGTTCCATCTTTAAATAGGCTCCCAATAGACTGGAGGATGAGGAGCTCTGATATGGATGATGTTCAAAATAATAGCACCACGCTGTGACAAACCTGGTAGGCCTCTTGTATGTCAGTCTTGGCACCCCTTTTCTTACTTGAAGAACTTAAGAACCTGCTGAGTTACTAAGATTTGATTAGGATTGTAGAATTTTAGTTGTTCCTTCCAAATTTTTGGTTAAATCTTTGTGTTCCATCTCAGTTCAGCAAGTTAGGAAGAACTAGTTTCATCTGCTTCCCCTCCTCTCCCCCTCAAAGAACATATGCACTATGCATACTTGTATTCCAGGGAGTTGAAAATTGAAAAAAGGTAAACATACTCACGATTGTACACTGAGAAGGTATAAAGCTGAGCATCTAATTAAAATGGGACACTGTCAAGAAACAGCTGTCAAAGAATAAGTTAACTGACACTGCTACCACAGATTTGAAACAGGAGGTGCACGCTGGGGCCAGGTCTACACTAGGTCAAATCAATTTAGATATACAAAGCAAGCTATAAGAATTGCATAGCTGGGTCAACTTATGTAAAATCAATTTTTGCCCCCATCTACACAGTGAGAGGTTGGTGGGAGAAACTCTTCTGTCAACTTCTTGTACTCAGTGGGACTGCCAGGAATACAAGGGTCAATAGTGGCACCATAACAGTTTGATTTAGTGTCTCTCCAATAGATACACCAAATTGAAGTTTGGAAGACATATGGGAAGCTAAAAGAATATGACTGCTTTGATTAAGCACTTTCCCACCTAGTGTCTCTTATTTAAAAAAAAAAAAAAAAACTTGTAAAGCCTTGACCACACAGGCAAATAAAGCATAAACAAACATAACAAAGTCAAATAAGGTAAATATACTGCTATCCGTTCAAGGTAAAGCAAATAAGAAACAAATCCCTACAGCATATGACATAGTCCAATTTTGTTAATTTAGAATGTTTTTTTTAACTAAATATAATTATGTAACTTATTTTCTCTCATTATACAAAAACACCAATTTTAACACAGTACTTGGCATGTCCTTGTCAGATTGTGTGCGCTAATTTTAGAAGTGAGTATTTAGATGAGAATGAATCAGCTCTGCTTATAGATGAGCTGAACAAAATAATTCCATAAATGTGTCCCAGTGGGGCTGTGTTCTTCTGCCTGGTGGGGACTTTACTGAAGATCGTTAAGGTCCTCTCTCCTACAAGGTGCTGAGGGCTCTTAAATCCCATTGTCTCTAAATAGGAAAAAAGACTATAGCCTGCAAAGCTATTCTGTAAGACAGAATCAGCAGTTTCCTGTTTCAGCAAGAACAAGTGAATAAAAATAGGGAATTATCCTGCATGTTACTATTAAAGGTTATCTATTCATACAAATATATACAGAATAACTTAGCCAAGGAACCCATACTCAATGGCTCCATCTACACTCACCCCTATCCCTTTCTGGAAAGGGGGATTTCCTTCCGAAAGACCTGCTGTCCTTCTGAAGGAGCCCGGTCAACATGGCAGCTTTGCTTTCAGAAGGGAATCTTCCAGTAGCAAGAGCTCATGGGATATGCTAATGAGGTGTGAAATATTTCAATCCATGCTTCTTTAGCATCTTCCAGTCCGCTGATTCTCATGCCCCTTTCAGAAGGCTGGGGCAAGGGATGAGTAGATGTGGTCAATAAGAATTGGTCTATGGACTGCACTAAGGAACACAGCCTTTAAATAAATCTACGCAGAAACAAGAAATGTATGCCATGCATGGATTTGAAGTATAGAAGCAGCTCTCTCACTAACTAGCATACAAATTGGCACCTGTGCCCTTTTTAATAAACTATCAAGCAACTAGATTTTTCTGCAAATATTTGTTGAACTCTAAGCACTTTGAAATTCTGACATGGTATTTCCAGAAAATTCAGGCTGCTTTCTAATGATTCCTTACATATGTATGGTAGGTGACTACGGAAAGCTGAGGCGAACTAGTCAAACAATTAAGCCAGAAAGCTAAATTGCATTTCGTTACTTCTGACTAAAACACACTTGTAACTCAAAGTGAAGATTTTATCAAACGTGTTTGTTTATATGATTTACTGGTTGCCTTCCAGGGGTACAAATATGAAAGGTGGTGTTTTGTTTTTTGGTATTTTAGTGTCCGCTGAAGATAAAATGGTTTCCTTGCTTCATCCCTCGCCTGTTCAGCAAAATGACCATTAGGCTTTTGAACTCAAATTTTATTTGTGTGGTTATTTTGTATTTCAAAATTATGTAATGCTAACATTTAGGCCATGCCAGATACCTTTTATGCCAGCCATGCATACATTCTTGCTGAGACATACAAAATAGCTTATCTTTGTCACGCAGAAGAGAGTTTATAGTGTCTTTACTATTATTGAGGAATGTTGTAATTATCCTTGTGAAGATAAAGATACTGCTGAAAAATGAGGCCTTTGTCATTCTAAGTGCCAAGTAGGGCACAGATACTGACAACTGTCCTTAACACTGCTCTACTAATTATTTCCAACCTGCCCTAAGGACCCACCCTGTTTTCTCACTGTGAATCTCCTTGATGGTTTGCTTACTTTTCTATCAAGCAGAAAAGTAGTGCTGCAAGGTGTCTGATAATTTGTGGTTTTGTGAATAGAAAACAAGAAAGATGTGTGTAGTTTTATGATGAGAGTATACCACTGATTGCAATGCTAACAAACAGATGGTTTTAGTTTACTCTTAGTAGTGGTACATGTAGAGCAACAGTGAGTTAAATTGAGTATTGTCTTCATAAATCTATTTCCACTACATTTATCACACATGCGGTACCATTAGAATTGTAACATAGGTGGTAGATCTGAGGTAAAAACGTTCAAAAACATGTTAGTGTGTTTGAAGTTTCTGGTTTGAAGTTTATTCAGTTATTTTAAGTTACCCATCGTGTCCTTCAAAACATCTTTGTTGTGTTGTTTAAAACAAATGTGCTGCCTGGTTAAATTAGGGGTGATATGAATTCATGGTTGCCGCGTGCTAAACTGAAACTCAGATGTATTCCCCATAATTAACAAAAATGTTTTTCACCTTTTTCCACTAGTCTTGAGAGAGTCAACAGTATGACCTCAGAGATGTTTGCTTCAGTCTGTTGCTTAGCTAATATGAAACTGTTTTAGCCTATAGGTTTGCCTCAGGATAAATATGCACTGAAGAGGCCAATGCTAAGAGAATTCACAGCAGTGAGCTCGCTGCTGTCTTACTTAGAAGTTTCAGGAGAGGGGAAAAGAGATCTGAAGTCCCCCAGGTCCCATTTGCAATAGATTACGCAATTGGGTGCATTTTTTTTTTTTTTTAAAAAATGGATTGAGTCGGGGGGAAACCTCTAAAATCTGTGGAAGGTCGTTTCAGGCCCAAAATTATAAGTAGCATAATGACTTGAAACGAACGCTGATGTTCTGTGTTACCAAGAATATGAATTCATTTTCAGGTTGTATTATTAGGTTTTCTCCTCCTGTAGATTTTTTTTTTCCTGGAAAATCTGCAGATGGGAAAACCATTTTTATTTGTTTTGTCACTGCATTCTAGACACAAGGTTTAGGTGAATAGCAGATACCACCAATTTGGTCATCTTAACCAAATATATATAGTATATTACTGGTCTCACCACCTTGGTCCAGCATCCTTGGCATCTGAGTGGTCCTGAACAAAAGAGCTTGTCAAACAAGGTAGGTCAGGCCTTCAGACACTTGCAGGGGGCTGCCAGTTCCAGGCCACTGGCGAAGGTCTGCTCCCAGCTAGGCTTCCTAACCCATGGTCTGCTTCCAGGACTCTATTCCCAGCCTGCTGGTAACCTCTGCCACCCAGGATTTCTGGTTCAGGGACTTTCTAGTCCAGCAATATCTGTGGTCCTGCTGGAGTACAGATGTTGCCCGGCCAGAGTGTCCAGGGACCACAGAAGTTCAACCTGTATTTGAAAGCTGCTTATATTAACTTTTTAAAATGAAGTATGTGGAGCTGTCAAGGGGTGCTATTACTATAGAAGAGGGGACAAACCCTGATTCTATCAACATACTAAAGAACTACCTTTTGAGTGTCATCCAACATATATCAAAGGCTAGAACAACATGTACAAGTCCTCCATGCTCACACCGTTTAACAAATGAATAAAGTTTCAGAGCACTCTGGGCTTCAAATGCTACAGTGAAGCCAATAAGTGTTTATGATTGAATTGTTTAATGGCTAACATTTGATCCCCAAGGTAAGCTGCATGCATATCAGAATCAACAGCAAAGTCTAGCAGTTCTGCATCTTCCTAAAGTTTCCCAGTCTATGCCTTAAAACAGACTTCCTAGGTGAATCACAGTGGTGCCAAGTCTGTTTGGCAGAGTCCTTTCTGCTCACTAAGGAACAGCAGAGTCTCACTTGTCCATGGTCTGGTGGCCTAAATCTGCTGGCGTGTCCTTGTGTTTCAGCCCCCATATGTGGCCACATGAGCTGGATTTGTGTCCACTACAGGTGCATATGCACAACTGCTGTGTGTGCTGTAGACAATGGAGTTGCCTGTGTGAACAAAATCCATATAACTTGTTTTTGATAGGTTATTATGAGATAGTGGTCTTAAAAGATGCCAGTAGAGATTTTAGACAGTGTTCGTTTGTGGGTAAGTAGGTTTTCTGGTTCTTTTCTTTGGATTTTCCCCCTCAGCTGTCCCTGTAGTGATAATTATTGAACTGTTAAATGCTATGTGGTGCACAATTGAGGAGCAGTTTCTTTGAATGCCTTCTGATGGATGGCACTCATTTCTGGTTGAATTGAATGTCTTTGTCAACCAAAGGACAATATCTGGACCGACTGGGCACATAAGTAGGTGACCTCTATAACCACCTGTCCTTGGTTAATATTTGGAAATTTTAATTTTGGCTGTTTTTGACAAAAGGATCAAATCGTTATACAAAACCCTTGTTCATTTGAAATCTGTTCATGAGACTTATTGCAAGAATGTCTACAAAACATTGTGATAAGTTCCTACTTCAGATTACTGATAGGTTAGACAGCATCAGCTAAGGCAGACTGCATAGAGCAATGGTCAAGTTCATTTGCTTTATCCCATGCTGTGTATGGCATGAAATTGCAGAACCATAGTGTGTGGGTCTCTTTTTTTTTTTTTTGTTTGTGGTTTTTTGTTTGTGTCGATGTAATTTGCTTTTAGAATATAGTTGACTATTTGTACATCTGATGGAAATACAGATTTATATCTCTGCAGAAGCTTGGAGAGGGAAGCACCTTGCACGTAAGATCATTATCTATCACCGATCAGATGATAAAATCCAATGTCATAAATTGACTGGATGGTTGTGGCGTAAATAGATTGTTTTGCTTTAGGATTTGTTTTCCTGAAGCAGGAAGACAGGCTTGTTGAGTGAAATTGCATACTTAGCAATCAAGACTTCCGCAGCTACTCTGCAGCATGTTATCATCTTCTTTGAAGTGCTGTCTCCCTTATACTGGTAGATCTTTCAGATGTTTGTATTTTATAAAGTTTGTCTTGAGTAATTTTTTTCAAGCAAAAAATGCAACAGGACTCATTGCTAGAGTACATGCTTTTTGGGGGTGGCTGTGGAAGCAGTTGAGCATGATGCTGCCTGATTGTTTTTTCTTTTCCTGTTCGATGCAGTTCTGATATGTGCTGAAGCAAATTTTGCATTCTTGAAAGCATTTGTGATAGTTATTTGTGAAATAATCTAAACTAGAAGACTCATTCAATAGCCATTAGTATAATCAATCTCTCCTGCCTTCAGCTGCTACCATCACAAAATTCTGGCTGGCACCAGTGTTTTCTGATAGTTTTACATTCTTTTGAAATTCATGTCAAATAAAACCTTGCAACTTGTTCCTTTGTGTTCTGCCCCCCTGCCCCCAGATTGTGGAAGTACCTGATCACACCCACATACTGGGTGGCTCCAGCATATGCTTTAGTTCCTTATTTCTTATAAGGGGCCCATACCTCTTGTGGACCTTCTTAAGTCTCTCCCTGGGACATGGTTGCACTCCAGGGCTGGGGTGGAGATCTCTGAGTTGGGAGTTCCCCCTGTGCCTTAAGTAGGGTGACCATCCATCCCCAGTAAAAAAGGGACAGTCCCTTATTTGAACAGTCTCACAGCTGTCCTGACTTTTTGAAGAAAATGGGAAAATTGCCCCATGTTTTCTGGGACTCCTGTTCCTTGGCATCTGGTGTCTTGGAGTAGCAGCCTCCACTAACAGGGAACCCTGTTGCGGGGCAGCAGCCCAGTTCTCCAGTGCCCTTTGCCTTGGGGCAGCAGCTCTCACTGCCAAGGAGCTCCTCTGTGGGGTGGCTGTCCCATTCTGCAGGACCCAATGATGGCAACCCCAGCTGCCGGTGAGCTCCACCACAAGGCAGCTGTCCCAGTCCCTTCCGCCTCCTCCCCCCAGCCAAGAGGCTGTGGAGCCCCCATCCCCAGTGCCTCACCATGGGACAGCAGGCCCCATTGCCAAGGAGCCCTGATATGGGACAGCAGCCCCCCATTCCTGGAGGCTCATGTCGCATATTTGCCATAGGGCAATGTGGTCACCCTAGCCTTAAGGAATCATTCCAGCCATCTCCTGTTTAGTGCAATCTTGTCCCTCTCTTCCCCTCTCTACTCCCACACCTGTAGCTACCTGTAGTTTCTTCCCATTTAGAGGCTTCTGCTCAAGGCCTCTTTGGAATCCTCCTTTTTAATGTTGAGTCTATTCACCTACCCTCCCCCTCAAAAACCCAGAGGGGTGTAATTCTCTATGGAATTCATATCCACATCTGTTATCGTGTTCATATTTTGTGAAATGCAATCTGCATTAGCTTAAGCCTTTTGCACCTGGAATCAGTATGGCTGGGGAGTAAGATACCAGCCAGATCTTGGTGTTCATGCTTGTCTTCATGAGTATTCATAATGAGCCCGCCACCCCGCAAAAAAAATGGAAAAAAAATAGCACAGAGCATCTAACACAATTCAAAGCCAGGGCTTTCTGCTTCCTCATGCAGACTATTTCACCTGGGAATAAATTTTGATATAAGCATGTTACTGGGTGGTTTGAAGAGCACTGGGTCACAACATAAGTCTCTCTTAGCATTTTAAAAGCATGAAGCGGTAGAGTGGCCAGCCAATCCCATAAACTGTTTGACTTGAGGTTTGGCCATGGGTATTTGGTAGTTGGTCAGGTCCTGTGCATTTTCCATAAGTGAATGTATGTGTTCACCCCTCATCATATATTTTAGGCATGTGTTTGCTACTTCTAAATCTACTCTTAGCCAAGTCAGCAGTCAGATCAGTTGTAATACCATAGTTCCGTGCAGAGGTGGCCATTCCAAACTGGGCTGTGTAAGACTGTATTGTACAAATAACTTGTGGCTTAGTATCCACTTGGAAGGAGCACCTGATTCATTAAATGCTGGAAGACTGGCATAACCCATGCAGCCCAAATGCATTGTTTGAAAATGGTGCGATCCAAACAGCATGGGAAATTCCATATTTGCCTGAGTTTGAGTCAAGTGGCTCTACCAGTACCCTCTTGAAAGATCACTTGTAGACAGGTAGTTTAAGCCAATCCAGTAATTTATCCATTTGTGATGCCACAGGCTCCCTCCTCCACTATGGCCAGGCCTAGCAGAGTTTGCAGTTTGTCCTTGATGTCATCCCACATCTTGCTGGATGGAGGTCAAGGGCTTTCTCTGTCTGCCCATGGCCGGTTTCAGTGTAATGTGGATGTTAGGTACACGCGTCCTCAAAGGGTGGGGAATGTCTCTGCCTGCTGTTCCATCTGGGCCTTTTGCTCATCCTCGAGTGTCTCCCTTGATGTGTCAGTATTATCTGCCTTTGCCAGTCAAAACTAGAATCCTAGCTGGGGTCAGTGGTGAAGGCAGTGATACGGAAGGCTTTCCTATCCCAATGAACCTGTTAGTGAGTTGAAATTTGGGTCTCCCCCCGCCCCCTCAGGTTGCTATACTTCATAAAGAACAAGGCCTAAATGTTGCAGCACCTGGAAAAGGCCCTATCATTAGGCCAAAAATGTACACTCCGTGTAACTTACGCTAAGCGCTTTTCTACACTTGCCCCAACTTCGCAGGGGGCATGGTAATCGGGGCTACGGAAGATTACTAATGAAGTGCTGTGGTAAATACACAGCACTTCATTAGGTGAATTTTTCCCCATGGCAACTTCGAACCTTCTAACTGCCAAGTGATGGCGTGTGGAGCTGCAGGCACTTTGAAGTGCCCACGCTACTTTGAAGTCCCTTTACTCCTCGAAAGTTTGAAGCTTCAAAGTTGCTGTGGGGGGAAGTTAGCCTAATGAAGTGCTGCGTATTCACCACAATGCTTCATTAGTAATCTCTGGCCCTGATTACTGTGCCCTCTTCAAAGATGGGGGCAAGTGTAGACCCAGCCTAACAGTAGCAGAACTCTGCCAGCTTCAGCTCCTTGTTTGTAGGCTATTGTTGATGCCCTGGAAGTTCTCAAGTGTAAAGGTCCCTAACTTTAAGCCACTGACTGAACTGGAAGGTATACTGAACTGGGATTTTCTGCTCATGGTCCCTGGCCTTCCCAGGACTCCTGCCACAAATTGAGGATGTCCCTGGCAAAGGTTTAAAAAAAAACAAAAAACAAAAACTTCAATCAACTCTGCTTTGTTTGATTGGAGCAAAGAACAGACTAGCTAGCTGACTTGAGTCTTCAGAAACTCAGCGTTCTGACCCACACCCTTTCCTACCCCTTTGTGTGGATTTGTGCTGATCTGTGTTTTCCATTCCAGGAAATTAGCAGTACTTTCTCTTCAGAGCAGCCATCTGCTCCCTCACTGCTGCCTGCTTTTGAAGTGCTGTGCTCCCCTTTTTAAAAGCACTGTCTCCGCCTTATGAAGGCTTTGCAGGTGTTCTAGGGCAGAGCATTGTAGGGCTTGAGCTGTTTTAAGCTCTTGCTCTCCCATCACGGTCCCTTACCTCTAGAACACCTTACCAAGCAAGTCTGTGAAAAGCCCAGCCCGATTCCTATCCTGCCTTTACATCTCTGCTTAAGATTAACTTCTTTGGCAGTCCTCTCAAAAACACCAAGTTGGTGATCTCGAGCAAGTTATCCACCAGTCACTGCTAATATTTGTTTCAATATTTTTAAATTACAAGATAAACTGAATGACCTGGGAATGTCAAACCTGTATGACTATGTCATCATCACTCTTACCCTGCTCCTGACTCCAGTCGTTTACGGCCAATGGTTGTACCTTGTTTTAAATTGTAAGGACTATAGACTTTTCAGGCCATAAATACAGTCTTCCTATATGTGCGCGCAGTGGGACTCGAGTTCTGATCAAAACTTCTGTGCACTGCTACAATGCAAGCAGAAAAAAATAAATGTAGCTACTTGGTAGTTGTGTTAGGGGATTCTTCTTACTATGTTTTTGAGTTGTGAAATAGGCAGATGTTCTGAATACATTTTTCATCCTCTGCAATCGTTAAGCTGTGTATAATTCTCACCAACATAAAAAATGGAGTGTTGAAGTTACAGCAGGTGCTGATATTAGACAGATGATCAGAGCCAGAAAAAGACTACTGAAATAATTCATACCTCTATTTGTTCAAAGTATCTCGGGGGGCGGGGGGGGGGGGAAACAAACCTGTCAGTACAATGAAAAATGCAGAATCAGGGGACATATTAAAACAAAGACTGGTATACAGCACATACATGTAATTGACTATTTATTCACCTGTCCGTTTTTAACTCATTTTATTTTTTTTACTGACCGTCTCAAAGTTTTGTTACAATTTGGTGCCCAGCAGTGTCCAAGTGTTTCAAAATATGACTTGATGCATCACATTTTCAGCTCCTATAAGTTTCATCAATTTAAAGAAACTGATATTACATACAACAATGTAGGAACAAAAATTGACAGCTATCATTTCATCTTGAGTAGTTTCAACTGCTAAGCAATTGAAGTCATGTGGAGAAATTCATTTTTCCTTCACTGGCTTTCTTTTCAATTTTCTTTCCTAAGTTTTGGGAGTTATATAGGTTTCTTCCCCACTTTCCTTATTCAGTGGAAGTACATTGTGGCATAATTAGGGGGCAAGGTCAGCTCCAGGCACAAAGTTACAAGAAAAAGACCCATTACTAATGACTGTAGAACTTACTCATGTGAGCAGTCTGATAGACTTCTGAGAAGTATTACAATTAAAACATAGTTGTGTTTGTAGAATTAGTCACTTAAATGCTATGATATATTTTTAAATCAGTTACCTCTATATTTAGGATTTTGACACACATTAGGGTGAGCATTAGAAACTCTTTTCTTTGTCCTTTATTTGATAGAATGTAGCTATCGAAGCAGGTATGTTATTAGAAGGAAGGAAACAATCCAAGGAAGAATAACATATCTTATCTCTCAAATGCACAGTATATCTATAAGAGAAATAGGTGCAGGTCTAAAAGGGTATCCGATGCAGGCATAGCATATAGGCAGTTTTCCTCTTTATTTTCCATTAGCATACATATGTAGAAACAAACACACTTGAACAAACAAAACAAAACTCCAGAATGTAACTGGAACCAGGCTCAGGTAGTTGTCTTAAAACTAATAATGTATTTTACTTTTTATTTCATACTTTGCAGAGGGGGTGTGTGTGTGTGCGCACTCGTGCACATTACAACTTAAGATAAGGGAGAAATGACAACAGCCCCTAATGAAGTGTGTTTGAATAACTTCTGCATCCTTCTCTGGAGAATAACACTGCTAGAAATCATTTGGTAATCGTTAACACAGTGGCCTTGATGCCTGTTTGGGCGCAGAGGTTCACCTGGAGATTTGCAAATGAAGACAGGCATCAACATTACCAACCTAACAAATAATTTGTTAGGTCAATGTGAATAAAGTACCTACATTTTGACAATGTATTTAGTTCAATAAAGTGAGGCTCCTTATGTATGAATAAATTTTCATTTATGTTCAGGCAATTCTTATGAACTATTTGGTTGAAACTATTAGCTTTATTTTCATGTCATTTTCATATAATTTTATAACACTTCCACTCTGTGTAGTATATGCAAATATTGGGGAAGGATGGCAGGGGAAGAGGACAATAGATAGGGACAACAAACAAGTTTATTACCTTACTTTTATATCTGGTTTTCCTTCAGTTCACACATAGTCAATCTTTATTACACTTTTTCAGTGTGTTCTAAAATAGTAAAGCAACAAGTCTTGGGTGTGTCCAGGCTTCATCACAGTGTGTTGTACTACAGCTTTTTTTCTACCCCTTAACACAAGGATCTGTAACCAAAAGAGCAAGAAAAGCTTTCCCCCCTGCCCCCCTTCAAAATTCAGTTACAAAAATTAAACCTTCAAGAGCGGCAGTGCATGTGAGTGCGACAGTTCTTAATAAGTAATGTCAAATCACACTTTTTGTAACCCCTTTAAGAACAGCACACACACATGATTTGTGCCAGTTAGAAAGTTTATTACTTTTACCCCTGAATTGGAGAGAAAATCAGGACAGGAAAAATCCTGCACCTGGTGATAGGCTCTTAATCATGAAGGAGCAATCCTCACATCAACCCTTCATACCCCATCCCCAGGCTCTACCCCTTCTTTGGCCCACAAACCTGCCCCCCAGCTCCAGGCTTTACCTCAAATCTTCCCACCTATCCCCAAGCTTTACCCCTCATCCTCCAAATCTCCCCCCCATCCCCAGGCTTAACCCACCTTGGCCGATTAGTTCCTCCAGCTGTATGTGGGGTGGCTCCTCACCCTTCTTGCAGATCTCAGAGCTTGAACTTCATGTGCCCTTTGTACTGGTGCATGTGCTTGTGCTCAGCTAGCAGGATGTGGTACATCCTTCTCCTCAGTGGGGCTGCAGAGCTCCAGCAGGGCACACTCAGCCGTCCCTCCCTGTAGATATTCTGTGAGCTTACTACTTTCCCCACCTGCAGCGCAGGTGGTGCCCTGCCCTGCTGCTGCTGCTGAAATAATGGAACTAAATTTAATTAGTTAATGGCTGGATCCCTCCTGCTTGCAATTAAACCAATTAAATTTAGTTCTTCTGTTTCAGAGGCAGCAGGGCAGGGAGCCACAGGAGGAGTCAGCGGCAGCAGCAGTGTCCAGAGCTGCAAATGGCTCAGGAGCCTCAGGTTGCTGACCCCTGCCATAACACGTTATTACTAACATTTTATTCTCATTTATGGACAGGCATGTTCTTCTAAAGCCATAGCAACATATTACAGGCTGTGTTTAAAGTAAAAATGAAGTGATCTAGGCACACAATAACATTGTCCAGCCTCCACCCCTGGAGAAGGGTGGCAGCTAAAGGGAAAAGTCAAGCTTTACCCCAGCCACCGGAGTTCATCTGCCTGGCATGTGGGGGTGGTTCCAATGCACTCTTCTGCTCTTGCCACACCCACTATTTGGGCATTATGAGTAGTGGTCTGCCAGAGCAATGAGGTTTTGTGGATCAATGTGAGACAGTTCATGATCCCACTCTAGAATTACTGTTTTACCACTTACCACATTCCCCACCTGCAGCACACGTGGTGCCCTGCCCTGCTGCTGCTGAAATAATGGAACTAAATTTAATTAGTTAATGGCTGGATCCCTCCTGCTTGCAATTAAACCAATTAAATTTAGTTCTTCTGTTTCAGCAGCAGCAGGGCAGGGAGCCACAGAAGGAGTCAGCAGCAGCAGCAGTGTCCAGAGCTGCAAATGACTCTGGAGCCATTTAGGCTGCCTGAAGACAGAGGAATGCAAAAATAATTTTCCTGGTGAGAGGATCCATCTCCATTAGGTGCCTGTGCTGGGATGGTGATGGCCATGAGCTTCACAAAGCACGCAGCTAGTTGCAGCCAGGTTTTGTGGGACTGCAGCCAGGGGAGGAAGCACTGGGACATGCTGAGCTCAGGCCCTCAGTGTGTGCACACAAGGACCTCCCAGTTGACTTATGACAAGGGCATCCCAGTGCATTACTATGTGTGTGGTGAATACCCAGCTGCAAGGATGCCCCCCATGGCATGGTCATCTGGATAGGCAGCTGATGCTGGCTTTCAGTGCAGAGCCAGTGTGGGAAAGGGTGTTGGGCTTCTGGCATCTTTTTTTTTTTTTTTTCCTCATCCCTTATAATGCGAATGGGGACAGGCAGAAGTCTCTGCAATAGTTGCACTCAAGTTTTGTTTTTATATATTTCTGAATTACCATGAGAATTGAAAGCTCAGTCAGGAGTTCTCCCTGCTACTCACAGCATACCTCCTTGAACTTTCACATAAAACAGTTACTGAGGGAATGGGGAAAAGCTATTATTTTTGCTAAGTGCTTGATTTTTACAGTCGTCTTGCAACAGTTCAGATACCTCAGGGAGGGCGATACAACTTACAATCCAACCATTCCTAGGTTAGAATGTTCCTTTTGGTCTGAAGAAAAGTTGATTTTTATTTAACAGAGCAGACTGTGAAGAGCATCATGAAGATATCGCAAAACAAGGTGATTAGGCAACAAAATGGCAAAATGAAATTCTCTGTTGATGAATGTAAAGTACTGCACATGGGGAGGGGGGAAGTAATCCATACTGTATATACAAAATGAGGGGGACTAATTTAGCTACACCCCCTCGTATGATTCTGGAGTCATTGTGGATAGTTGTCTGAAAACATCTACTCAAAGCGCAGCATCAGTCAAAGAAGCAAACCGTGTAAGAATAATTTAAAAAGGGGTAGAGATAAAATAGAGAACATCTTATAGCTGGTATATAAACCCATGGTACATCCACATCTTAAATATTGCGTACAGATGTTTCTTCACCACAAAAAATTATGTATGTAATTATAAACATTGGCAAGGGTTCAGAAAAGGGCATCAAGATGATTAGGGGTTTGGAATAGGTGCTATATGAGAAGAGGTTTAAAAAAACCTTGACTTTTCAGATTAGAAAACAGGAGACTCATGGGGGGTATAAAAACGGTATATAGAGGTATATAAAAGCATGGCTGGTGTGGAAAGTGAATATGGGAAAGTTATTTACTTGGTCCCATAACAAAAGAACAAGGGGCCTCCAAATGAAATTAATGGGTAACAGGTTAAAACTAACAAAAGGGAGTTTTTCTTCACACAGAGCACTGTAGGCCTGTGGCACTCCTTGTCAGAGGCTATGTGAAGACCAGGACTTTAAAAAGGTTAAAAAAAGAGCTTGATAAATTCACGGAGATTAGGTCCATCAATGACTATTTGGCAGCCTGGGTAGAAATAGAATCTGTAATCTGTCAGAGCCTGCAAATGAATAACAGGAGAGGGATCACTCGATTTCCTGTTCTGTTCACTCCCTCTGGGGCATCTGGCGTGGGACATTGTTTGAAAGCAGGATATTGTTCTAGATGGACCTTTGGTCTGCCCCAGTATGGCAGTTCTTTGGTAAAGCAGATGTGCTAATATCAGGCATCTGTCTTTTTACCCAGCAGAAAAAGGGGTCCAAAATAGATATTGTTCAATCCTCTTATGTCTACAAGTACCTATCAGTTTTTTAAACTAAATTTCTTAGCTGTATAAAGAGATCATGGTGATGGCCACTGTCATGGGACTGAGGACTTGTGAGGTTTATATGGATCTTACTGTTCTATATTGTCTGTTCAGTCGTTTGCTTTGATCAGCTACCACGCTTCACCAGTTTTGTTAGTTTACTTTGATCTAGTCGTCTTTGAAACGTGACTAGATCAAAGCCACCTAACAAACTGGTAATGTGTGCCCGCTGACCAAAGTAAACTAAGGAACTCTTCATGTGGACAATGCTATGTGCATTAACAGTTTTAGTTCCTTTGATCAACAGGGCTAGACAACTTCTGAATTGATAATGCACAGCTTCGGGGTTTACAAGGTTGCCATGACCATAATATGAAATGATCTATTTGATGCTGTGAATTATGGATAATTTTACTATGATAAAATCATGTTTATAGCTATTTGGCAAAGTTGCATGTCTTGCATTTAATAATCCACATAATTGAAATGCCAAGTTCTGACCATGTGGTTGCGTTTATGGTTTAAAGTTTCGTGTTGCTGTGCAGTGAAACAGAATTGAAAACAGAATTGATTCCAGGCTAAATTAACTCGTATATCCGTCAGATTAGGATTGGCGTACAGCATCTTTGAGTTGCTTTTGTATTTTTAAGCAAGCATAAATAAGAGAGAAACAATACTCTAGTATCAAAACAAAATTATAATTTATTTTGTTAGTCTTTAAAGTGCTACTTTACTGCTTTTTTGTTTTGATGCTATATAGACTAGCATCAGACTCCCTCTCTGTTATCAATACTCTGGTATTATTCTGTACAATATATTTAAAGATTTTATACTGCTGCTCCTAATTGTAGTCTTTGAGTGTTTTCCAATTAAATTCAGTAGCAAAGTACCTATTGGACTTCACTGAATCTTTGGCATATCTCCATTTGCTGATTTTTCTTAAATAATGAAGATTTAAAAATTGATGAAATCCGTACCACGTGCCTTGTGGAATGTTTCAGGGCGTGGGTGGGTTGTAGCAGCTGTTGAAGGTTTGTTGAGAAAGTTATTTGAGTTGTATTCTGGTCCTGCACAGCAGAGGAATTGAATGTTTGCCCCTTTTGGGGGAAATAGGCATCACAAGGTGAACCTAGTGGAAAATACAATGCACCCTGGGGTGAAGAGCTGCAAAGTCTGTGAGGAGGGTGAGAGCTAAATGGAACAGCATCAGTCTTGCGATCTCAGGTTTGTGTCTAGAATAATGTCACACATAAAAAGTAAAGAATTAAGAATAAATGTAAGTATTAGTATGCAAAAGAGCTCACTGGATTGATTTGTGTTTCTGTCATTAATAGAAATGTACAATAGCTGTCTTAAAGTAGCTGCATAGTTCTTAAATTCTCAACTTCTAAAGACACTTTGTTTTCCTGTGTTTTTAAACAGATGCTCGTTCCTAGTTTCTTAGAAACAGAAGTAATAGAACTGTTAATCTTAAAATTGGAAGGATGAATTAAGTAGAACAAGATAAATCTCTTACAAGAAAAAAACCGTGTCAAGACAGTCTGATTGGGATCACTGGGTCATGCAGTAGCGCTCAGTTTGAAATTTTCAAGCTGACCTTGTCTAGCATATGCAAAACTTGAAAGACGGTTACTCCATCTCTAGACCAATTACTCAGTCAAATGCTGCACAAGTTTTATCTAATCGTTACCGAGAATTGATGTTGCTGAGAAAATCAGAAGGTTCATCTGGTGTGGAAGATCAGCTGACTGATTCGCAGCATTTTGAAACATGGAAACCATAATCGGGAAAGGAACACTTTACCTCCTACCACATGGCCTAAGGGTTGAGGTCAGCCAACTTCACAATCTTCAGCTGGCAGAAGCAGTAGTTCTTTAGAGCTTTTCTCCACTTTATATATAAAGGAAGAAGGGTTCTTTCGAAGATGGGGTTTACTTTCGAAAGAGCTGTGTCTACACCATTTTTCTTCTGAAAATATGCAAATGAAGTGTCAGATATATAAATCTGCACCTTATTTGCATGCCTTTTTTGAAAGAGGAATGCTAATATAGATGTAGCTAGAAAGTATCTCATCCACAAAACATCTGCTCGCATGCCACTTAACCTATAGGCTCCTAAATTTACATGTATTTCTGTTGTAAATGTTGCCTAGGCAGTTAAGTTTGTGCCCCTAGTAAGGGACTGCTTTCAGATGTCTGTCTCACCCTTATGCATCTTTGTGGTCCTCAAACCAGGTGACAATAAAGAAGGTAATGCCTAACTCTACACAGAAAGGCTGGGAGGGTGAGAAGAAGGATGATCCCTCCTTTACAAACTTCAGCCCTGTGTTTGTGGATACAGGCTAAACATGGCTATCCCTCTGATACCTATCAACTCTTAACCTAATGATAAGGGAGCTCAATTTGGATGTGGTAGAATATAATTTAATTCCCACTCCCCACCTTTTGAAGAGAGAGGCTTTGTACAAGGAACGACAGTCTCTTGGGTGAATGTTCTAACCTGTGGGACATTCTGATATGGGACTTTCTGTGCTTCTCATTATCCTCAGCCAGTAAACCAGAATAACTCTATAGTCCAGCACTTTACTGCGCTCACCTGAGAGATTGGAAACCCCCTTTCAACTCTTTTCTCGTCATTTGACAGAGAGGGGAATTGAATTGGAGTGAACATCCTGGGATGAGTCCCCTACTCACTAGAGTAAAGGTATATGTGAAGCATTCTCCACCTCTCTCCATTTGGTGTGGAGTTAGGTATCTTCTTACAAGGTACCTAACTCCGTGTTAGTGGATTCTGCTGTTAGGTGCACAGAAGTTGGGAATTAAGACCTTAAATCCCTTTGTGGATCTGAACCAAAGTGACTTTACCTGACCTCATCCTTGGGGTAGACATTTAGTTCACATGCAGACTTCATTCCATCATCTGAATGTAGAGTGAATGAATAGATAGGATATTCACACAATTGGAAAATATTGCAAGGCTCCTCCTTCCCTGTCTTCAATCCTAAACAAGCTTGAAATAATCCATCTAAAGAAAGGGCTGGGCTAGTCAGAAGCTGAAAATTAATGGTGGGTTACCTTTCCCTTAGTATTTTAACAATGAGTCATCAAACCTACGGGGGGGTGGTAATTTTGCTTCTAAATTCTCTTCCCTAAACTCCAGGGCTGAGCTCACAAAATAAACACTTGCATCTAGCACATCTATAATCTTTTGCTGAAGAAAATAAAATAAAACAAAACAAATTGTTCAAGTATACCTTTAATTTCAGTGATTTAATACCAACCATTGATAGGAGATCCCAAAAGGGATTCAGAAAGGCAGTATAGTTTTGTCAATAATAATTTGAAGCCACATCAGCACCAGCTGCAGTTAAACTGTGAACAACCAGACTAATAGCGATGTAGAACACTTGTTGCGTGTTCATGTAAAGCTTTCTGTTTTTCTGATTTGTGATAAAGGCCAAACCAGATACTAGTTATCAAGGAGCAGTAGACCTAAGATGCCTTTAAAAATTAGTACTGGTTGCACATCTCTAGTCCATAATGCTCTCATCTGGAAACATCTGTAATCTGATGAGTTATCCGAGTGACCACTTGTCATGGATGAAGCCAAGTTTCCCATGGTCTCAAAGTTTATATACAGCCACTAGTCTTAGCTTTCTGTCATTTAGCCCTAAATGTCTTCTAAGAGCCCAGTAAGCAATGGTAGTGTTGGAGTGCTGCTCGACTATATTGCCCTCCTGTGGTCCAGCAAATTCACTTGTTCAACCTGTATTCCAAAACTTGGCATCCTTTGAATCCTGAACTGCCAAGCGCATTGTGGCTATGTCTAAAATGGCACGCTGCTGTTGGCAGGGTCATGCAAATGAGGGTACTCCATAATGCAAATGACCGTTGTCCTGGCAGAGCCTTCTGTTGTCACAAAACAAGCTGTGTAGGCTGGGTTCTGTCGACCAAATCTCCCCTTGTCAACAGTCTCTCTTTCTTGGGAGGGGGGGAAAAAAAGAAGAATAAAGGGCTGTCTACAGGGGTGGGGGGTTGTTGACAGAACATTGTCTACTTGGCTTGTTTTGTGATGACAGAAGCCTCTGCTGGGACAGCAATCTCACGCATCTGTGCAAATGAGCAGCAATTTGTGTTGTCGAGTGCCCTCATTTGCATGACCCTGTGCACGATGTAGACGTAGCCCGTATGTGTAGTAGGCATAAATTAACACTAAAATGTAATCAAAATGTGTTTTTCCCCAGATTGTGCCATAACCTCTTTCCATAGTATCCTGCTTTCCCATCTATATATATGTCCTTTCTGTTCCCTACCCAGCAAAAGAATAAAGTGGTGCGAAGAATGGGTTAACTGCAAACACTTCATTACAAATACATCAAGCACTCATAGTATATTACTGTAACTATTCTTGTTACGCACACTTAGCAACTCTTTTCTGGAACACTGTTTACTGTTAATTCTGTGTTCCTGACCTTGAATAGTAGATTTGTAGAACTCTTCCAAGGCTTTGGGGCATCATGAAATTTGTAAAGTGAGCACTGATCTTGCAGGATAAGCCTTTCACAGCAATTCTTGCTAAACTCCAAAGTATATTGAAGGTGAACTGGTTTGTTTTAAACTGTAGCACCAACATGTCTGTCATCAATGCTTAAGCACAAATAGCTACAGTACAACATCAAGCATCAAATGAGGAAACATTTCCATTAAAAGACTAGTCTCCTCAGTTCCTTCTCTGTGTTTGCAAATACTGAAAAAGCCAGGTTTTAAAATACTGATTTTTTTTTATGGAGAACAAAGATTGCTTTATGAACTGTATCTGTTTCATCCCTTTCCGTACACCATCATGTATGTTTTCAGTAATATATGTCCTTCAAAAGGGCACAGTATTCAGTGTTTCTAATGACTTCTTTATGTTAGAGAGACTGACTCAAAGTTAGTCAGGCACTTCTTTCAGCAGCACAAAGCTGTTTAAATTGAATAATATTTTGATGTGACCCAAGAGCAGTTTTTCATCAAAAGCTGTAAAGAACAATTAATCTGAGTTACCTTACTAATTTAGATACACGTGCACAGCCTCCATTAGATACACATGTACAGCCTCCTAAGCTGTATAGTCTTTACTTGTCATGGACAGGTGATATAAAAAAAGTACAGGCAATTCTGGACAAATATCTCTTTATCTATAGATCTGTAATGTGACCCGATGATAACTGTCAAATGGTTTTAGCTGAAAATATCTGTTTTCCAATAAATAAATGGATCAAAACCAAAATTGATGCATATCCTTAATTTTTTGTTGTCAAACAGTTACACCAATGGATACTACAGGAAATCTGAGTGTCATTTAATGGAGAAATTGATGCCGCTGTTGTGAGTCTGAGGCTAATGACATAGTGTTATAAACATCCATATACATTGCTTATGCCTATTGGGTACCCATCTGGTAGATACAATGGAAGGACAAAGAAAACAAACTGATTCACAAAGTGTTTTCTTTATTGCAGATGGCATGTAGTTACACAGCTCATGGGTTTAACACCATTTTGGCTTATTGCCTGGTACATTTTTATAAATGTACAATGGGTTCTTCGGCTGTACAATTGCTCTGAAGATTTTTCTGCAAAATTATACTTAACCAAACAGCTTGCACGTAGATAACATTTTAATAGTAACTTCTAATAAATTTTAAGCCACTTGCAATTTAAGATGGTGAGATTTTACAGGAAAAAGAGGAACGTGTATTGTCAGACTTTTCATGCAAACCATTACATAGAATTTTTCAGCTTCCTGCAGCTGCTGGGTTTTTTTTTAATGGAAGATAGTTTCTAATTATAATGGCCTAGTGACACGCACAGTGTACTTATTTGATTGCCATGTCATGTTAGCTGATGATAGGCATTACTAAAGGGTAATACTTCAGTGATTTATAAATTAAACCATTTAACAGGAAATGGCATACTTTCTAAAGACAAAGGAACAGACTTCAGAATGAATGTGTAAAAAGCTGAGAAGTCTAAACAGCATGGAACACAATCTGTATTATTCATTGTAGATGAGTTCAGCACCTTCACTGAACAAATGAAAATACTTGCTAAAAAGCGTGGAACAGTGTAAAGTAGAATCAGAGGTAGCCTTGTTGGTCTGTAGCTTCGAGAACAACAAGAAGTTTTGTGGCACTTTGTAGACTAACAGAGATTTTGGAGCATAAGCTTTTGTGGGCAAAGAACCGCTTCATCAGATGCATCTGAGAAAGCGGGTCTTTGCCCATGAAAGCTTATGCTCCATAACATGTTAGTCTATAAGGTGCCACAGGACTCCTTGTTGGTCTGTAAAGTAGTAGTATTTTTCTGTTAGAAATGCTGATGCCCACATTGAATCTAGATCTTCCCTTTCTTATCATGCTAAATGAATAGCTGCTTACCTTGGACACCACCTTATGCTCCGTTGTATGCATTGGCTGTTAAATTTTTTGGATGCTGTTTAAGGTGTGATTTTTAACTTGAATGCCCTGAATGAGTTGAATCTTTCATGTCTCTGCTCTTCTTTTGTGATGTGGTGGCATCTGAGGTCAGGTGATAAGCTGGAGTTACTCATCTCTATGTATTCACACTGGAAAACCAAAAGGCAGGATGCTTTAAGTAAAGGTTGTAACTTTGAACTATGTGCTCGTTTGCTTAAGTTGTTGACGGTAAAACTTACCTTTTCTCACAGGTTTTTTTCTGAGAATGTTGAGAGACTGAGCAATAATGGTTTGTGATAGAGCCACTGGGAACATTTCATAGTTTCGATTTTTGCTCCTGATTTATCTATTTAGTATTTACATTTTGTACGTGATCAGGAGAGGGGCATTTTATACAAATTTAAAAATACATGTCATAGCATTTAAGAGTTTTTCATAATGAGACAATGCAAGGGAATGCAAAACACTGTGTATGGTTACAAAACAAGATGAAAACTGGTTAATTAGATTCTGCCTCCTTAGACACTGAACTCACTGATTAAACTATTTAAAAAATATATATTACTTTTCTTTGCTCCAGGGTGTTGGGAGTTAACTTTCCAATATTCCTGCTTCTTCCATGCAGTTTTGTATGCTTAAAATGAATGGAATTAATGTCAGTTATCCAAGCAGTCAATACAAATGTTATGTGGTCTACTTGTGTGGAAATTTTGCCAGTAGATACACGTTATCAAAATTGGCCTTTTGGGTATAGAACCTAAATTGTGGAGAACCAGACCACTGAGAATATTGGTGTGCATCTCCCTCACCACTACCAAAATAAATAAATAAATAACGCTCTTTATGGCCTTCCAGATCCTTTTTGTCCTCAGATCTGAGATTTTGCTGCAAATACTCTCCTGTTGTTGCACCTGGTAAGTGATAGGGTCTCAGAGCATTAATGGCTTTTTCACATTCCTCAGATGAAATGTGTGCACCAGGAACCCATAAATAATGGGCCCACTGTGATGCTCGGAAAAACTGGACCAATTGAAGTAAATGGCAAAATTCTCATTGATTTGAATAGACACAATTTCACTCACTGACTTTACATATGTATTTAAGTTGACATTGTTTCAAAGATTTCTAGCACAATATGATTATGCTGATTAACAAATTTATGTTTGAGAAGCCCTACCTTGATATGGTATTTTGAAGCAATTTAGCCATGTACTTGCTTGGGTTTAAAAACCTAATATCTGACACACATCGGCTTTTATACATAGATGGATATAGTTTTATGCCCTAATATTCACACTGTTGAGACTATAGAAGTTTAGAGCAGCATGTTGTATTCCGTATTTCGCTGTTGCGGATGGTATGTAATGTGTGTGTGTGTGAGATTAAGGACAGGTATGCTTCTAAATTGCAATGACCAGAAGTTATTAAAAATACAACCATTTGGAAAAAAATAACAAGTTTCTCAAGGGTTTGTATATACATATGTCATACCTGAACACATTGTCTGCTGAATGTGTGGTATGCAAGATCTAAGTTTGACTTGGGCTAATTAATAACAAATCAAAAATGATCAATGTAGTTGTCTTTTTCGGTGGCCGGGAGTGGTAGCAAGTAGGACTATGCGCTCCAGGGAGTCGAACAGGCAGTGGGAACAGCTGAGACCCCATAGTCAGCAGAGGAACCTCATAGCTCCTGGCTGCTGTGGACAGTAGGGGACCCTGCAGCTCCTGGCTTGCCCTCATCCCACCCCTGCTGTTTCCAGCTGCCAGCGTGGAAGGGGCCCTGGCATCTCCAAGCTGTGTGTGGAGAGGGACCCTTGGAGCTCTGAGCCCTCAGAGTTTGGTGACTCCCAGAGCTTCCAACTGGATATTTTTAATAAAATCAGAGACAGGTCATGGGATTCATGATTGTTTTTTCTTCTTATTCATTGCCAATGTCCTGTCTGTGACTTTTATGAAACATATCCATGGTAAAATTTTAGCTTTCATTTTGAATACATATATGTGGCTTTCCATATGTGAAAACAAACTTATTTATCTACAGAATATTTTTTAAATCATCTAAAAATTGTGTGCAATTAAGGTAGGAAGTTGAATATATGGATACACAAATTAAAAAGTTATTTTGCTGTTTTTTAGAGAACATGTTATAGGTCTTTTACTTTAGAATTTTTGAAGCTGTTTAGGTAATAGTGTTAAAAGTTATTACACTCAGTCTGGAATCAAATGTGTTAAAGTAACTCTATATTTATCCTGCAACGAGTAATGGCTCAGTGTAGCCCAGGTTTTGTGCACGTGGCTCCCACAGTATGGAAAATGCCTGTTCCAAAGCTCAGTGATAGAGAATTACAGCATCATCCTGAGAGTTTGGTCAGCATTCACAGTTCCTGTTGAAGATGCTTAGCATTTCTCAGGATCAGGCACTAGGCCATCTGCTGTACCAAAAGAAACACCAGCAGGATCAGTTTGAATTAGAGAGGGTGGTAGTTAGAATGGCCTTTGGGAGTTTGTTTCACCTATAAGCATATACCTTCATATAATAATAAATGTAATATAAAAATGTAAAAGTTTTAATGAAAGCAATGCAAGAGACTGAATAATACAGTGAAAGTTGTCTCTTAGACTGACTTCATTCTTAGAAACATTCATATGTGGAACACACACACAAGAATTAAATACTGTGATGCTTCTCAGGGTGGTAAATCACCTTATTACCACCTGCTTCCAGCACAAAACAGTCATGGCAATATTAGCTGAGTACTTAGCTCCATATTATAACAACTTTCTTAGCCGCTCAAGCACCCTTCTGTGAACTACAACAGGATTGCCTCTGCCCTGCAAATTGACCACAGGTGCATACCATTTCCCAAGTCCCCTGAAAGTGCTGCCCAGTGTTATCTAGTCCTGATCACAGGATATCTGCTGCAGTAGTTCCAGGTCCTCTGCTCCCAAAGTAACAGTAACAGAGGTTAACCATTTAGCAGCTTAACAGACGACCACTCCTGTATTATATGCAACATGAGAGGTGAATTGAAATGCAAAAGATAACTTGCTTAAGAAAGAATAGAGTAAAATAAAAAAAAAAAAAGTATGAGACAAGGGAATAAAATGACAACTATGCTAGTTCCAAAGCCCAACTTTGATTAAGAAGTAATTTTCCTTTGTAAAGAATTGTATCTTACCCAAAGTTTACCAGTTTTTCTTATTTACATAAGTAGGCATTTCTCCCGTACCTGTTTTCAATTGCTCTGTGAAATCTGACCATTTTCCAACCATTCATTTTTCCTCACACATTTTGTATGATTTTAATTTAAAATTTTAATAATCTCAATTATGGTTACATTAGCATATTATTGAAATCATATGTTTATAACAGAACAAAGTGGGTCACTGATAGCTGCAATCATAGTCGGTCAAAATCACAATAATAGCTTGGCTTTCACAGTCTGCTCTCTGTGGAAAATCATTATAAATAGCTCCATTCATTTATAGAAAGTAAAATAAAAGATGAAGTTACTATTGATTTAGGGTTTGATCCTGCTGCCATTACAGTCAATAGGAGTTTTGCAAATGACGGCAATGAGCGCTGGATCCGACATGCAGATAGTGGAATCAATGTTTCTAATTTCAAAGATACTAAGCACACTTTAATTTAAAACTATCTCATTTTAAAACAATATTAAAATCTATTGTCATCCTTGGATTTCTGAGATGTTGAAACATTTAAAACTGTGTATGAAAGACCAAATTTAAAAGCATGTTTAATTACTTTTAAGACATGGAAGTGCGATGTGGGCATTTCATGAGAAATCTATTTAAAGTTAGTTTCTAACTAACAACTGTTTGGGCAACCATGTACAATCCAAGTTTATAGAAATTTCAGCATCTTCTCTCTATGGAGAAGGAATATATGAAGAAGGCAACTTCTTAGTTAGAACTCTCAATTCATCTATTTAACATTAGAAATCATGTTCTCTAAAGCTACTAGCTCTAATATATTTGCATTTTTTTCTATGCAAGTAACACAGAACACCCAAAGCAGTGAGTTAAACTATAGCCCCACTAACTTCAAGCCTTAATTTCAAAAATGTCATTGACTTAAATTGGGTCAGGGGTTCAACCAATTTTGAGGAATGCTCTCTGGTTCTCTGTTGCTCCTTCTCTCTTTTTTTGATGTTCCTTAGATGTTAATATGACTTCATAATTGTAAAACTTTCCTTCAGAATAGTGACTGACTGAATTATTGAGCTATAGTGTTGAAAGGTTGGTAATAGAAATATATTGGGGGAAATGGGCTAGGAGTGAGAGCTTAGAAAGGAAACATAGCCTCATTTTTTTAAATGGCACTTACTGGCAAAATTATGAAAGCAAATTCCCAGAAGCTACATCTTTAAACATGAATAGTGCAGTGACAAAACCAGAGTCCCCTGCACCTCAACAGGATGAAACAAGTGCCCAATCTCCACTTGGTCATTGGGAAATGTACTTAAATGCATGTTATCCTGGTTCCTCAAAGTTGTCAAACTTGGGCCCTAGCATACCCAAGAGACTGGGACCCTTCACTTAGAATTCTGCAGCATGTACAGAAATACATAGCCTTGGGTAGCTGAGAAGAGATTGATACAGAAAAATCATAACTAACACAACTTCAGAATTAGTCACCATCAACGTCATGCTTGCAAGCACACTTCTACACGGTTTTAAGGGCATTGTACCCGGAGGTACAAATCAGGTTAAGAAATAGTCTTTGTACAACACACCCATAGAAACTTTTTCCTAATGTTTGTAGTGGGTAGTTGCTATGCAATGTTAGTGGAAGCAGGAAAGGATAGTAACTGAAGGCCTGTCTGACAGCAGATCACAGGGAGGTCACCATACTAGCACTGAAGGCCAGAAGTGGGGAGGAGAGATTTGTTGAAGCACCTGCTTTATAATTTCCCACTGCTTAGTAGGTTTGCTGACAATATACCTGGCGAGGCTCAAGTTTATCACATTCAGCCAGATTTTCCTCCTTTCTCTTACATACCTACTTCTACAAATTTCACTTCCTGTATGGAGCATGTACGGTGTTCAATCCTTCTAAAGCCCCATGGGGGGAAAAAAAAAAGTCAAGGTTTCCCCTTCCACGTGCTTTTCTAGAAATGGAACAAAGCTGGTCAAAATGTTTTACATCCCATTGCCCTCCGCCCCTGCCTTTTGCTGTAAGATAATGGCATTACATTTCCACAGAACAGTTCAATGATGTACCAGGCAAAAGAAAAAGAAATCATGTATTTAGATATGAAATGTTTTGATTTTTCACTTCAAAATCACTTTTCATTTCAAAATATATCTTACTGTCTATTACTCATTATCAGGCCTGCCAATGGTGGACAAAAGAGCAGTTGCACTGGGGCCTAGTAATGCAAAAGGGCCTGGGGTTCCCAGCCATTGTTGCTTCTGTGGCAGCTGGAGACTTGGGCCCTCTAAACTGCTCTCAGAGCGTCTCTCCAGGCAGCACCAAGGGTTGCACTGTGGCCTGCGCTGTAGTCCAGGTGTCACTGAGGACTGTCCCAGCCCCACCCCTTCTGTCTGAGGCCCCAGGCTTTCGAGGTCCACTCCCCACTTTGCCCAGGGGCCCAATGAAGCTATCAGTCCTGCTATATGTTACAAATTTAAAATAAAACTCAACAGAAACAAAGCTTTGTGGATGCAGTAAAAAACTTCTTTGGGGGAAAAAAGCTCTACAAGAAACTGACTTTTTTTTATTCTGATCTAAAACAATATTTATTGAAAAAAAAAGCTGGAATTTCTTATGTAAGAAAGCACTCCAGTTCTCTCCCAGCTCAAGGAGGAGTGGTATGTCCGAGAATAAATTAGCATATTCTGTTGTAGAACATGTGATATTAAAGCTGCCTGATATTCTAATAATAATAATTATTGCAATAATACAGTATCATGCAGGGATGTCTATGAGGATTTATTCTAGGCATTGTATAGACCAGTGTTTCTCAAACTTTTTTTAATAAAGTACCCCTTTTATATAAGCCCCCCCAGTACCTATAATTTTCACACATGCAAATTTTTTTCCACCATTGCAACACATTTGTTTAAACAACTTAATTGTAACTGGTTTGTTGGAAGAAATTGGCTATAGACAGTAAACTTGCTGTTGTACTTGTGATTATGTAATGAGGATAAATAAAAGAAAAAAGCTGGTTCACCTAAGTCTGATATTTTTATTCATACACATATATTTTATGCAAACATCAATGAACAGTGAAATGAAATTACAAGAAAAATGATGATTTAATGTGAAATTTGAGCCTGTTTGGATGAAATCAAGTGTTCAAACCTAGGTTTCAAACTACTGAGGGCCACAGTTAAATCAATATTTCTGATACGTTTTTCTCTGTACTGCCATCTTCCAAATCTGCGGTTGTAGTCACAAGGTATCAGTCCATTTTAAACTTTTTCAGTTGTAATTATAAATATTACAATAAAATTTGTAACATTTTAGTTTAACATTTTCATGTGCCTCAGCTAACATCATATATACCATCATGTGCCAATAATGCCTAAATGCTTTGTATATTAGACAGGATCCTAACTCCCTTAGACAAAGAGTTAATGGGCACAAAACAGACATTAAAACGCTCCTGGGCCTCAAACCTGTTAGCTGGGGTTTTAATGGAGTGGGCCATTCTGTTAATGACTTAAGAGCTTGTGTTACTGAAGAGGAATTTTTGCAACACTCTTGAAAGGGAGTCTGCTGAACTTTCTTTTATATTCAAACTCGACACATTAACATGTGGTTTGAAGTGGAATGGGAATTTTCTGGGTCACTATAGGGGCCTGTTTGCATACTTGGCTTAATCTATTTCGTGACACCACCCCCCCACTTCTGCCCCTCTGCTCTCTGATTTGCTCACCTTGATATTTTTTTCCTGATTTGTCCACCTTGATTACTATTTTTGGTTCTCTGTGCCTTAAATATTGAATCTGTTCTGGTATGACTATGGTGTGAAGAAGTGGGTCTGTCCCACGAAAGCTCATCTAATAAATTATTTTGTTAGTCTTTAAAGTCCTACTTGACTGCTTTTTTGTTTTAACTTGATAAGTGAGAGAAGGAATGAAAAGCACTAGGAGATTAAAATGAATTGACCAAGGTTACCTTGTGGATCACTGGTAGAGCCAGCAGTAGGACTCAAATTTCCCACTCCTAGTACACTCTTCACCAGATTTGTAATCTTGTAATTCAGTGATTTGGTAATCCTGTCAGATTGTAAGTAGATGGCAAAGTACGGTAGCATACTTTGAGGTGTAAGCATACAAACATTTTTCCTCTTTTGTTGTTGTTTACAATAAAGTGAGTCAATATGTATGACACATGAGAATGAAAACAGTGAAGATCGTTGGATGCAATTTTTTTCCTATCTTTAAATTTCACAATAAACTGCAATTTGACTATATATTTTTGGTGTATTTTAGGATAGTGAGAGCTATCCTTACACAAAACCATACTCTGCAGTTGCATAGAGCACCTGAAGACTTGAGACACTTCTGGTTCTTAATGTTACTCTACCTGCCACTTCCTAGTCCTGATCTGTGGCTCTGCTTCTTCCAGAGAAGATCTAGTTAACAGTGGAAAAAGCCTGCCTAACCAATTAGCAGAACCTGTTGAAGAACCATTCAAGTTGCAATGAAGCCATTTAACAGGCATTTGCCAACCCTGTCAGTTTCTTAATTTACTGTGTTAGTCTAGAGGACCTTAATTTAAAATTTATAGTAAAAATATTTTTGTTAATGTGTTGCTAAAGACTTGAAAATCTCATCTCTAAATATCGGCATTCCTTGACAGCTGCCATCAGGCACAGGTGCACCAGTTTAGTAGTATTGAGTAGGACCACATAAATCCTAAGGATGACTCGGAATAGTAGCTTCAAAACAAAAAAGCAGTCATATAGGACTTTAAAGGCAAATATTTTTAGTCTTTGAAGTGCTACGACTGCTTTTTTGTTTTGATAGAATACACACTAATACTGCTATCTCTCTGTTGCTATTCAGGATAATAGCTTATTTCTTACTGCATTCCAATTTTCATGTATGTCCTTTGAAGGAGGAAAGAAAATTAAAAAAACAATTTTGAAAATAATGGCTTTCTTTAATCTACTGGGATTAATACAATGCATCTTCAGAGGTTTTTCACAGAACACACTGTATAAAAATCAGAAAGTGAAGTTGACAGTAGAGTCCCGGCAGAAAACACTAGAGAACATTAAATTACACCCTGTCTTGTTATCAGTCTACCCAGATCCATTTTAATACACAATTGGTGTATGCACTGAGTGTAAAAGTACAAGTTGAGCTACTCTAGTCCAGCACATTCTGGTCTGGCAACACCCATGGTCCGACTGTTTGTGTCTGCCACCAGTCCTGGCTCTCAATGTTCTGTGCTGTTATGTAGCTCTACTTTACCGCTAAATACCTTGTATGGCTATGTCTACATTACAGTGGTCCTTAGAAGTTGTTTTAGAAGATCTCTTCTGAAAAAACTTCTTTCAAAAGATCGCGAGCACACACAAAAAAGTGGATAAAAAATCTATTTGCTCTCTTGATCAAGATCAATCAGACCTTGGCCACTTTTTGAAATAACAGACCAGGAAATATTGCAGATTTGAAAAATGTGATGTCGGGGAGGACTGCTGCTTTGAAGAAAGGACCTTGGGGCATCTACTCATGTTTTGTCTGAAAATCTTTTGGAAAAAAACGTCTTTCTCATCTGGGAGTGGGAGAAGGCTGCCTGAAAAAAGTGCCACATTCTTCTTATTTAATACCAAAAGAATGCATTTTGTGTGTAGATTCTCCACAGGATTTTTCGACAGAGCCCTGGCTTTTTTGAAAAAACTTGCGAGTGTAGCTGTCGCCAGTGAGCCCAGTAAGCAGTGGAAGTGTTGGTAATGCTGCTAGTTATTGACCTCCCATGGTCTGGCAAATTCTCTGGTTTCAGCAGTGGTCATATCCTGAGGGTGCTGAAATAGAGGGGGTCAACATATATTTGTTTTTTCAGAATGTGATGATTTAAACATTTACATGTTACATGCTTCAACTAATATATTGAAAGACCACTTTTAATCAGTAGTTTGAAAGTGGCAGACATAGTCCCTCACTGTTTACATTGTGTATCAGTGTGGTCCAATGTGTTTTTGTGCTTGACAGTCCAAGGGGCTGCTGTTCCATATCACTTGCCTCATTAACTTCTTTGATTATATCAAATGCAATCAGCCAAACCTTTATATAAAATAGTGTTTTGGATAAAACATAATACTGAGGCTCAGAAGTGCTTTTTTACTTTCTAGTCTGTGTGTATTTTAACTACTTTACCTATATTCCCCACCTACAAAATTAGAATCATACTTTCTCCTTTTTATATAGGTGTTGTGAAGAGTGACTTATTAAAGTTCCCAAAGTGGTTTTTCTGGGTTTGTTTTTGTTTTTTTTTAATTCCTGGGTGGAAGGTTCTAGAGAAGTATTGGACACCATATTATTAATTAATTGTTGTAATATAATATATGGCATTCTGCATTATTGACAGTATATTTCACTGGGGGGGGAAACCTCATAATACCATGTATTTGGATGCTTCCCTGATGTGTAATTATTTTTTTCTTTCTTTCTCAAAAGGATTATTTGATTAAAAAGGCCAAATCATGCATATCATAGCAATTAAGTAATGGGATAGTCGGTACATTTTTGAAGAAGGAAAATGAAGTAATCAGTTTTTACATGTATTTAGTAAGAACTTGAAAATTTCTTAATGGTGGGGCATTTAAATAAGCTTTCTGTTCTGAATGTCCTAGCTGAGAGATCTCTTGGAATTTGAATCCAGTCTGTTGGAGAAAGCTTGATGAAAGTGTGAGTTGATCAGGTTGAGAAGAAAACCTTTAATGCACACAAAAACACATGCCTTTTCTTGACTGCTGAGATGTAAATTCTCCTTACCCTTTCTTATCCCAGACACTGGGGAATTGCTATTGATTCCTGTGTCCTCCTTCCACTCCTAGTTTCTCACCTTCCACTTTGCAGTCTTCCCTTAGATGCTAGGTACAAAGAATCATGACGCTATTTTAGAATATATGATGTATTTCCCTCACATCCATAAAACCAATTGGCTGCAATTCAGACTTATGAAACCATATGTTTAGGGCTGCACAGATCATTTTAATTCTAACACAGTGTAAGACCAGTAAGCATCTACAGAATTTCGAATTGTGAATATTAAAATGTGTTGGTTACAGTTACTTGAAATCATGACAGATAATTCATTTGACGCTCTGACTAGATTGATCCCTAAGACAGAGGAGTCAGTGCTGAATTTTAGAGTGGATATAATTTTTCTTTGCCAGAGAAGAGGGAGTAAAAATAATTCCAGACTTCAAAAATTTAATTTATGCAGGAATATTGAATGTCTTATTATTGGAAAAGAGAGGATTTTACAGTCACTTAAGCAAAGTTGTGTGGTTTTTTTTTTTAAATTTATGAAGAGATTACATTCAAATGAACTCTTAATACTTGAAAGACAGGAAAGGTTTGGATTTTAAGATTAGAAATAAAGAGCAAAAAGACCCCTCAAGTGAACCATTTCACATGTAGAGTTATAAACATATGGAATAAATTACTGGAAAGGTTATTGAAGCATGAAGCATTGATGGATTCAAAAAAGCATCAAGTTGAGCTTCTGCGGGTGGAAAGATATGGGAAATAAATAGTCCATTAGAAGCCAGGAAAGCATAGATAAGATGGTAGAATGAGCAAATTTCTTTCCCCCCCCCCTTTATTTTAGAAGTTTCTTATGTTCTCATGCAAAAATAAGAAAAAGATGTATTAAAAAGAATCCTTTCCCTTAAAAATATATCCTTAAGGATAAAGGCCACATTCTAACCTCTGATGGTATGAACAATGGACGTATTCCATATGCATATGGTACAGCTTTTGGTGGTGATGCATGTGGCAAAATAAGAGTCTGGAAGTGAAAAGCTTACAGAAATCTTTTATGTTGATACGTGATGGTATGGAGGAACTTAAGACTTAGCTCAGAAAAGGCCCAGTTTCTATTCATTCAAAAATCCCAAGTCAGTGCTATGTGAAGAAAAAACTGATTTTCTTAATGCCCACTGAAATTGGTTTGAAAAAAGCAAACTGGCTTTATAATTTCCCTGAGCATTTATCATTTTATTGTCCATTCTTTAATTTGTCAGTTTGATCCAGTATCTGCTGAGGGGCAGTTATGTATATGAGAAGATGTTATGCATGAACAGTTGTTGGTATCCTGCCTATCAACCATTTGAGAGGAGAAAAAGTCGAAAATATAGCTTACTCCCTCTCCATTGGTGTTTCCCCTTAAGAAATTTATATTGGCCAACAGCTTTAACAGTTACCACAATTCTCTAGTTGGAGTGTAATGGAAAAACTGGGGTGTCTTAAATACCATTGTGTGATAATCATGGGAAGTTCTAAGTTTTTGAATAGTAGCCGCTGTAAGATATAGTGATGAATGGTACATATTTTTTATGGATTGTTTATATCTTTCATTCAAATAATTAATTGTGTTCCTAAATAGTGATGACACTTTTGATAAGTGGAACCCAACCAAGTTCATTCTGTGTTTCTAAGCTTGTTTGAAAAATATTTATATTTAAGAACACAAGCTACACAGTGCAGTCCAGTTGCAAAAAGGTGTGTAATTGTAAAGGAATTACTGTGTATCTGATGGCTTAATTCTTTTTTTACATACTGATGAATTTCTTTTCATCTCTTTCTTTAAGTCTTAGAACTAATTTTGTTTAAATAATTTGTCTCATTAGGATGTGACAAGGTAAGGCTGGGAGGGGCTGAGAACAAGAGGGGAAAGCAGAGATGGCAAACAAGCAGTGTGAGCAGCTGGGGAGGAAGCTGCCCCAGGGCTAATTGGGGCCAGCTGGTCCCACTTAAGCTTGCTTTTAAAAAAACCCTTGGCCCAGTAGGACGCGGGGAGAGGAGAGTGATAGAAGAGGTGATAGAGGAAAGGATAGAAAGTGAGAGAAGAGAAACAAAAGGAGTTTGTCTAGAAGCACCAGAGGAGGAGAGGAGTGCTCAGCCACAAGGGGCTGAGGCCCTGAGGTTTAGTGTAAGGCCAAGCAGACTGACCACACAGGAGGAGCCAGTCCAGTAGGGAGGACATGCTGCTGTTGCTGGGGTCACTGCTACTACCTGGAGGAGGTACCGGGGGTGGAGGGGGGAATCATCTGGGGAAGTGGCCCTAGGAAGTGCTGCAGTGTTCATAACGAGGGGAGCCCTCCCCCATCGCTAGCAGCCACGGAGGGTCCCTGGACTGGAACCCGGAACAAGCGGGTGGGGCCTGGGTTCCCCCAGACCACCATCTTCCCCCTGCATCTCAAGAAGGGCAATGGTATTCTGGCCATGGGGTTAGTGGATTAAACAGAGGCCTGGAGCCCAGGAGCGAGGCTAGCCTTGCTTCTGTATAAAAACCTTATCTGCCACTATCAATGGTGCTAGACACAAAAAATCATGATTGTAATAAAGGCACTGGATTTATAGTTTTATTACAACATTAGGTAATTACTAATCCCCTCCTTTTTGTCCTGTTCTTGCAGAGGTGTTAACAGACCACTTGACCTTAAGTGGTTTATTACAATATCAAAACAAAAAAGCAGTCCAGTAGCACTTTAAAGACTAACACAATAATTTTAGGTGATAAGCTTTTGTGGGACAGACCCACTTCTTCAGATCATAGCCATACCAGAACAGACTCAATATTTAAGGCACAGAGAACCATAAATAGTAATTAAGGTTGACAAATCAGGAAAATATTATCAAGGTGAGCAAATCAGAGAGCAGAGGGGCAGAAGTTGGGGGGAAAGGGGTGGGGGTCATCAAGAATTAGATGAAGCCAGTATGCACAAGAGCTCCTATAATGAGCTAGAAAATTCCCATCCTGGTTCAAACCATGTGTCAATGTGTCAAATTTGAATATAAAAGAGAGTTCAGCAGCCTCTCTTTTCAAACTGTTGTGAAAACTCCTCTTCAGTAAAATGCAGACTTTCAGGTCATTAACAGAATGGCCCATTCCATTAAAGTGCTGGCTGAGAGCTTTGTGAATCAGGAGTGTTTTTATGTCTGTTACATGCCCATTAACTCTTAGTCTAAGAGTTTGAAGTCTGTCCAATATACAAAGCATCTGGGCATTGTTGGCACATGATGGCATGTATGATGTTATTTGAGGAACATGAGAATGTGCCTATGATTCTGTGAATAACCTGATTAGGTCCGTGATGGTATCTCCAGAAGAGATACGTGGACAAAGTTGGCAATGGATCTTGTTGCAAGGAAAAGTTCCAGGACTGGGGTTCCTGCAGTAGAGACTGTGGTTGTTGGTGAGAATCCTTGTAAGGTTGGGAGGTTGTCTGTAGGAGAGAACACTCCTGTCACCTGGGGCCTTCTGGAGTGTGGTATCCTGATTAAGGGTAGGTTTTAGGTCTTTAATAATGTGTTGCAATGGTCTGAGTTGGGAGCTGTAGGTAATGACCAGTGGTGTACTGGTTTTGGCTTTTTGGGCCTAGCTTGGAGTAGCTGGTCTCTGGGTATTCATCTGGCCCTGTTGATTTGGTTTTTCATTTCTCCTGGTGTGTAATTCAGGTTTATGAATATTTGGTAGAGATCTTGCAATTTTTGGTCTCTGTCAGTAGGATCAGAGCAAATGTTATTGTACTGAAGAGCTTGACTGTAAACAATGGATCTAGTTGTGCATGCAGGATGGAAGCTAGAAGTGTGTATGTAAGTATAGTGATCAGTGGGTTTCTGGCAGAGAGTGGGACTGATCAAGCCATCCTTGATTTGTTCCGTACTGTCCAGGAAATGTATCTCTTGCATGAGTCTGTTCTGATATGGTTATGATCTGAAGAAGTGGGTCTGTCCCACAAAAGCTCATCACCTAATAAGTTATTTTGTTAGCTTTTAAAGTGCTACTGGACTACTTTTTTGTTTTGATAGTATATAGACTATCCTATATCTCTGTTACTTATTACACTATGTGTGAACTACTCTGCTAAACAACTTGCTCCATCTCGTATTTAGCTATGACACATTGAATATCTTTCCCTAAACAGAAGTGTTTTGTGGAGCCCAAAAACTTCTCCAACAGACCTTGGTTTAGCAAAATATATTACCTAGTCCACTTTGTCTCAGAAATGGGAGCTTAAATCAGTTTAGAATTGCAACACTGAGCATAGCAATGCGTAAATATGCTTAAAAATCTAGACTTAGAGCTCTTCTAAGAAGTAATGGGAGGTTGCCCTCCCCACAGCATCTTTCATGAAACTAACACAAGAAAAGTAGAAAAATTCAGTCCAGTTGGGGAACCTGGCAGGGAGAACACCGACTCAAGTGGTTAAAGTTAGATGAAGTTATAAACAACTGAAAATAAGGACTTTATAATGGAAAATTCAAATGAATTTTATATAGACATACTTTTCAAATGTGCCAATAATCTGTGGGGTCCATGGCAATTTCTATACATGTATATTAGATAAACATTTTGCTAGTGGCTTTATGAACCAAAAGTCTAGTTTGACTATAAAGATGATGTAATTTTCCTGATCATGAAGGTCTGAGCTTGTACTGAGATATAGATATATAAATATAGGCATAGATATCATCAGAGGGTAGCCAAGTTAGTCTGTACCTTCAAAAACAACAAGTGGCACCTTATTGACTAACAGATATGTTGGAGCATAAGCTTTCGTGGGCAAAGATCCACTCTTTGCCCATGAAAGCTTATGCTCCAAAATATCCGTTAGTCAAAAAGGTGCCAGAAGTGGTCTTGCTGTTTTTGAAGATGGATATGATATTGTTTCAGACCCTAGCCCTATATTTACTGCATTTTGATCGAACACATTGTTGCAAAGGTTAAAATAAGAACATATCAAAAGAGCGCGGACAGAAATTTTTTTAAAATGGTTTGTTTTCTCTTTGTTTGTGTTTTTGGAAATTGATGACAGATGCACATACTGTTAGGCCATGTCTGCATGGGCAGCTTCTGTCAACAGCCCTTTTTTCGACAAAACTTGCCAAACATCTGCACAGTTGAAGTGCTCAGAGTTTGTTGACAAAACTCAGCTGTTCAGTTGGCAGGGTTATCCCTCTTCCCAATCAGGACTACTGCCTCTGTCAACAGGGAGGGCTTCCAGTTCAATGGGCAGATCTGTTTGCAGAGCTCCTGGTCAGCCATTCTGCAGAGAGAGGGCAGTGCAGCGTGGCTGCTTTCTGTTGGCAGAGCAGATTGGATCTCCTCTTATGTGGAGATGCTAAGAACAATCTGTCAACAGAGGTACTGGGGAGGTTTTGTTTGTTGCTAGTGACTTCTGTCGACAGAGGCTGCCCAGGTAGACGTGTCCTTAGAGTACTAAATCAGGAAGTTAACAAATTTCATTTGAAACAGAATTTTATCTCTTGTCAAAAATGTGCACTATTTGCAGAGTTCACTCAGAACAGTCTGCCACCTCATCCTTACCCCAGAGGTTGTACCTTTTCATCCCACTGGCTGGGGGATTTAGGAGCTGAAGAGGGAATGGCGGGGCAGGGGCTTGGCGATCGACTTTTTGGACCTCTGGGAAAGGTAGGAGGTGCAGTCTGTGCTCTCAAAAGGGGTAGGGCCTGGGGCCAGTCAGTCCTCAGTGCTGCCCAGGGCTCAGGCTACTGCTGCAGTTGCCAGACCCCAGGCAGCTGCCCTCTTACCCCTCTCCAAGTTGGCAGGCTGGGGAAGGGTTTTATGCATGCTGGTGATTTGATGGCTTTGACAGAAAGAGAGGTTGAAGAAATGGACATCAGGTCACAGACTCACTCATCAGTTTTGGCCCAGCTACCCCTTCTTCATGATAGCCAATCCTCTGAAACCGAAAAGGAACAGTGATAGAAAAACAGAATCTTAAATATAAGCACGTATCATTTGAGTCACTCCACCTGTCGCTGCATCTGAAAATGTCCCTTAGTCTTTCACAACCTTAAATGAATCTGTCTTGTCTTCTCTGGCCCCATCCATACATGCAGTTATGGTTGGAATACTTTTTCCACAGAACAGTAAGTTCAAATTGGTGCAGCATCAGCTCAAATGGGGACACAGCCAAATCAGAACATGTAAAATCACTCAAATTAAAATTGTCAGCAAGACACAACTTCAAACCCTATCTGCTCCATTTGTACTGTACGATTTCAAACTTTTACTTAAAAAATTAGAAACCATTATGATTAAATCTTTCAATTTAGATTTTGTTATTAAAATGTAATCTGCTACAAAGGTAAACTTGCTTAACCTGAGTACTGTTGGGGATTTAAATGAAATCTGGTTATTCAAAACCATTTTATGTTGCAGTGTTCCCTGCTGTTAGAACCCTGTCTTAGAGCTTAATTATCTTGTTCACTACTATAAAACCCTATGACGACTTACTACAGGAAACATAAAACAATGTCATTCAGGAGGGGAAAAAAAAGGTTTAAATGGATACATTTTGTTTACTGGCTTACGTGACCATGGTCCAGTGAAACCTCTCTTACTGTTACCTTAATGACTTGGAAGACCAGCATATTCTAGGATACAGTAAGCACATTGCAAAAATATTGTACACCTGTTTGAAATAATGTTCAAAGATGTACAAAGTCTTAAATATAAGTTTTATTTTGGAATTCTGTGGTAGGTCATCTCAGTGACAGACTTACAACATACCTTTCCTTCTTATGCTGGTTGCAATGCATCATACAGCTTTTTGAGACGTGGATGTCAACTGTGGATATTCAATTCTAGCTACACCATGTATTTGCACTCAGCTAACTTTTCTGTCTTTGCAGGAGAAGGTCGATGATAGGGTTTCTCCCTTTGACCTTCTTTAGTCTTGCATCTCATGAAAAGTACAGGGGTCAACTGCAACCCCTGCTCGAAATTGAACCCTGGAAGGTCAACCCTGAACAGGTCAATCTTCCATGGTAGTGTAGATAATCCCTAAGTAATAGTGGGGCAGGTGAGGAGTGGGTTTACTCAATTATTTGGCTTTAAAATACTTTTTACATTTAAATTGAATTTTGTCTTTAATGGTCATGGTTTTGCTTGAGGAAATTTCAGAAAACTAACAAATTGGAAAAGGTGACAAGGCAAATATACATTTAATTTTTTCAGGATGTCCTTGCAAAAATCCCTCTGGTCATAAAGTGCATCCCTACAAAGTAACACTGTAAGAAGAAAAAGCCCTATCCTAGTTATTCAGAAGGAGAGAGTGCTGCCCCCTAAAGTTGTTGTCCTGAAGATGATTGATTAATATTTGTATTATAGTAGTATCAGGAGGCCCTACTCGGAGGCTGTCAGCACTGTGTATGTTCTAACGTCTAGGGTAATGCTCCTATTGGAATGAATAGCCAGTGTTTCCTAACATCAGCATAAGCTCTGATCTTGCACACCAGTTTGCTGATGTTCGACACTTCTCAAAATGGAAGATAAATTCAGTAGTGCTTCTCAAGGATAGGCTGAGATCTTATCATTCAAAATTTTTGAACCATTGCAATTTTAGACAGAACTGGCTGCTGTTTCTTAGACAAAAGCAAATCACTTCACTTGAATATATGAACAGGAAACACTCAAGACAGAACATCTTAAATGTGACTATTAAAGGTAGTTATAAATATTGACTTCAGCACGTTGTGGCCCAAACTCCAGAATGCTTGATTTGGCTCCATAACCAGGGGTTTCCAGTTGCTTGAGGGGTGAGGACCATATCATTCGGCAAACCAGGCATCCCGATGTCTCATTTATTCAGCTTAGAAATTTGGCTAGCTATTCATTTCAATCTCAAATCATGGTACAGATCAATTCCAGCATTGTGTAGTTGTGGATGTTAATTAATTTCAGCCCAGACTGTACAATTCTTATACATCCTGTAGAGGTAATCTATCATCATGTTAAAGCAAGGGAAATTCAATCCATCACTGCTGGATTCTGATATAGAACTATAGGGGAGGGTGCAAGTCATCTTCCCAGCAGTAATCAAACAGCTGTGATACATGCCACTTTAAGCTTGCATCATGGCATAATTGGTTGTTTTCCTCTACATAGGAGCATGCTTCAAAATCTTCAGGCAGGTAGACTCTCTGTTGCAAAGGTTTCATTTTGTGGAACTGAAGGCTCTGAACTGGTTATTGACAAATACTACATCAGTTCCAGTTGAAGACACAGACTAATAAGTAGAACATTGGCACTAATCCTTATTTAATCAGCCTTAAAATGGTAATTTCAGATAGATGAGCGCATCGGGAATAGTTTTTTAACTAAAATTGGTACTTAAAGTACTGGTGATATGTGCACACAATCCAAGGATGAAATTAAAGAGCATTCGGCATGTATGGTGGCTAAAGCATACAATAGAAAAACTGAGGTAACAATTATAGTGGGACTCAAAAACTTCTCTAAGTGAGCCCCTCCTTTCTGTTCCAAAGTAACCTTTATTACACTTCAGATGTTTATTCAAAGGAAAACTGCAATTAATATATTCTAGAATTTGAAATGCTGGTCAAAAATCTTATGCTGATGAGGTGGAGCTTCTCAGCTCTCCCTGCCAAATTCAATTGGCTGTCCTATCCACCTTCTGTACTGTTGGTAGTATGCAGATATCCACTGACATATTTAAAGCATCTAAAAGATACATTAATCCTTGGTTGTGATGAAATTTCTTATAAAACACAGATTTGTTTGGCTGTTTGGAAAATGTAAATGTCTACTTTTAAAATAATACTGAACAACTGTTTTTGTTGTTAAAATATGTGATGCTTCCAGTTTTCCCTAGTACTGAAAAACTGAGGGGGTGGAGGGTGGGAACAATGCAGAAGGTAAACCAGTGTTTTTGGTTTGTGCAAACAAAATAATGCAAATATTATATAAGCCTCGTTGTGTGTCATTAGCTTGCAAATATCAATCTCAATCTATTTTGAGTATCAGTTAGCTGAGCCATGAAGCAGTATGCTTGGATCATGTAACTCAGTGCAGTGTAACTCAGTGCTTTAGCTGCCTTATTTGCAGTTTCCTAACTTGAACCTCCTCTGGGGATTTGATGCTTTTATGAAAAATAAAGGTAGTGTAAGGTAAATTGACCTATTAAAGCAGTAAACTGAAAGCCAGATTTAAACTAATGCTATGCCAAAGTTACCTGTAACCCATTCAAAATCTTGTGACTTCTTCATTTTGCAAAGTCTTGGTGATTCATCTTCATTCTGTTATGTAAGAGCATTCCAAGATTCATTTTCATTTTAATAAAGTTAGAGACCTACTTCCGTCTAATTTTTAATTTTACAAGATTTTCTTTAGCGTAACCCAAACTTTAACCTGTCTCTACATGACAGCAAAAAAAGAAAGCAGTCAAGTAGCACTTTAAAGACTAACAAAATAATTTATTAGGTGACCTTTCATGGGACAGACCCACTTCTTCAGACCATAGCCATACCAGAATAGACACAATATTTAAGGCACAGAGAACCAAAAATAGTAATCAAGGAGGACAAATCAGGAAAAAAGTGATGAAGGTGAGCAAATCGGAGAGTAGAGGGGCAGAAGTGGGGGACGCCAAAAATTAGATTAAGCCAAGTATGCAAACGAGCCCCTATAGTGACTCAGAAGATTCTCATCCCAGTTCAAACCATGTGTTAATGTGCTGAATTTGAATATTCAAATTGACTTCCTCCCCTTCTACCCCTCTACTCTCTGATTTGTTCACCTTGATCATTTTTTTTCAATCTGTCCTCCTTGATTGCTGTTTTTGGTTCTCTGTGCCTTAAATATTGAGTCTGTTCTGGTATGGCTATGGTCTGAAGAAGTGGGTCTGTCCCATGAGAGCTAACCTAATAAATTATTTTGTTAGTCTTTAAAGTGCTACTGGACTGTTTTTTTGTTTTGATTGTATATAGACTAGCATGGCTCCCTCTCTGTTACTATTCTACATGATAGGTTTGTCATCAGTCTGAAGTTAGTGTGTGTGATAAGCTAGAGTTAAAATGTGTATATATTATTGTATATCATGTGAGCTTTAAACAGCTGCATTCATTTTATTATCTGGAATTTAAATTTATTATAATACAGAGGGAGAGAGCTAACGCTGTACAATTTTTGAAAATTGGTTTTGTTTCAACCTGTAATCCTGTTGCAAGTTGTATATTTAGATATTATGACAGATGGTTGCAGTTTGGAACTGAGAGATGTGATGTGAGCAGATATTCAATGAAGGTGATGATTGTATCTTAAAGGTCAGTTATTGGATCACTTTAAAAGATCACTGTGCAGCTAACACTTGAAGGTAAAACAGCATAATTGATTGGTTTTTCTAGTCTAGTTTCTAGGAGTCACCATTAGCATTAATTGACACTGCATTTGGTGGCTTTTGTGGTAAAGAGTTGATTGAGCATTTAATAGGCAAAAATTGAAGATTATCATATCTAGATGTGAAAGATTAGTGGTGGGGCACTGCAGGAAGATTGTGCTGCTGATGCCAAAGCTGCTACTGTGCTGTGAATTAATGAAGTACTTCTGGCTTCAAAATTAATAACGTGGCACTTTTCATGTACACAATATTCACTAGCAAATTAAACTAATCAACTCAAAATTACAATAAAAGACAGATGTATTAACATGGCAATGAAGTGGAACTATGCTGTGAACTGTGCAACACTTTGCCAGAGGATATTGTGAAGGTCAAAACTGTAACAGGGTTCAGAAAAGAACTAAATGTGTTCATGAAGGTAGGTCCATCAATGGCTGTTAGGATGGGCAGTGGTGCAAAACTGTGCTCTGAAGTGTCCTTAACCCCTCTGTTTGTCAGAAGAGCTGGGTATAGCCGACGTGGGGAAGAATATTTGATAATGACCTGTTCTGTTCATTCTCTCTGAAGCACCTACTATTGGCCACTGTCAGAAGAAAGAATACCCAGGTACATGAGCCATTGGTCTGACTCTGTGTGGCTTTTCTTAGGCTCATTCGGTTATCCCTCAGTCTAGCCAAATGAACAAAAGCCTAGCTGGGAGCCTTGTAACGGAACAATTAAGAGCATTGTGAATATTCTGAAATATGCATCCTCTGGGGATTCTGAAAGTGAAGGTTGCACATGCACAATTGTTTCATTTTGCCATAAAGAAGAGAGTAGGAGCTCCCAGAAAAATGTCATCTTGTCAACATGCCAAGCAATTACCGTATAAAAATCTGTTTTAAAGTTTGCTTTGCATTATGGAATATATTGCTAAATTGAACCTCAATATGCCAGATGTGTATTCTTTGTCCTTTGCACCTGCACCTACAAGGGAAATTTTGCAGTGTACTGAGCAATGTAGCCCGAGCACAGAATTCATACTTTCTCACAAAAGAAAAACTATCTGGAATTTATTTTAAAAGATTTCTACAGAGGTAATTTTGATGAGGGCTGAGTAGTGAATGTTTGCAGCAATTGAGCTCTGGACTAATCATAGAATCATAGAAGAGTAGGACTGGAAGGGACCTCGAGAGGCCATCAAGTCCAGCCCCCTGCCCTCATGGCAGGACCAAGCGCTTTCTAGACCATCCCTGAAAGCCATCTATCTAACCTCTTCTTAAATATCTCCAGTGATGGAGATTCTACCACCTCCCTTGGCAATTTGTTCCAGTGTTTGATCACCCTGACAGTTAGGAACTTTTTCCTTATGTCCAGCCTGAACCTCCCCTGCTGCAATTTCAGTCCATTGCCTCTTGTTCTATCATCAGAGGCAAGGCAGAACAAGTTCAAGCTCAAGAACAAGTTCCCTACCTCTGCCTTATGACACCCTTTGAGTTTTAGATACCTGAAAACTGCTATCATGTCCCACCTCAATCTTCTCTTTTCTAAACTAAACAAGCCCAATTCTTTCAGCCTTTCTTCATAGGTCATGTTCTCTAGACCTTTGATCATTCTCGTTGCTCTCCTCTGGACCCTCTCCAATTTCTCCACATCCTTCCTGAACTGCGGTGCCCAGAACTGGACACAATACTCCAGCTGAGGCCTAACCAGCGCAGAGTAGAGCAGGAGAATGACTTCTCGTGTCTTGTTCACAACACACCTGTTAATGCATCCTAGAATCATGTTTGCCTTTTTTGCAACAGCATCACACTGTTGACTCATATTTAACTTGTGGTCCACTATAACCCCTAGATCCCTTTCTGCTGTACTCATTCCTAGGCAGTCCTTTCCCATTCTGTATGTGTGACACTGATTGTTCCTTCCTAAGTGGAGCACTTTGCATTTGTCCTTAATAAACTTCATCCTGTTTACCTCAGCCCATTTCTCCAGTTTATCCAGATCCTTTTGAATTATGACCCTATCCTCCAAAGAAGTTGCAACCCCTCCCAGTTTGGTATCATCTGCAAACTTAATAAGTGTACTTTCTATGTCAATATCTAAATCATTAAAGAAGCTATTGAACAGAACCAGTCCTAAAACAGACCCCTGCGGAACCCCACTAGTTATACTTTTCCAGCAGAATGTAGTGTTTAGTGGAGTAGATTCAGCATAAAGGGGATAGGCAACTGGGCATGTGGTGGTACCTTTTTAGATTCATTATAAATTTGCAACCTACCTTTAATATCCTTACTACTTCCCCCCCAACTTAAAAAAGAAATATATATACTTTCTGTAGGGTATTCAGTGTTATTTCTTGGTGATAGTATTGCATTGTTAATAAAGTGACTGCAAGGTGAATGCTGGAAAGGTTGAACTAAACTGACTTATAGGATGCACTAATTGCAGTGATCACACCTTAGAAGAGTCGTCTTCTCTTAAAGATTATATCACGCTGAGATTCACTATGATTAAAGTAGGAAATACTGATAGAACTCTTGAAATTGCAAACCCTTTCAAAATTTAAGGACAGCTGCTGTAGGTTGAGATTTGACCCCTATTGGACCTCTGTGTGCCTTGTCCATACTGGGTCTTTTTATTACATGTAGCCTCTGTTTATGGGCCCTAGTCTAAGCATTCACCTTCTGTTGTATGGAAAAACAAATTAATTGTATGTTGTCATTTCCTTTACTGTGCAGAAGGCCTGTGAATATAAAGTCACATTTTAGTGCAACAAAATTAAAATGAAAGCAATTTTTTTTTAAATTAAAGGGGGCAGTAAGGGAGAGTGGCTTGGCCAGATGGAAAAGAAACAGAAGCTAATCCGAACACCTTGTGATTTACAAATTCAGAAGATTAGTAAACCTACTGTTAAAAAGGAAGGAATTTGTAATTAATACGTGATGAGGAAAGCCAGGGTTATGTAATACTTAGCACTGCTTGATGTATAATATATGATCAATGTACTCACAATCCAGGCAGACATATTGTGTTAAATGAAGATAAGCTTATCTTCCGTACAACCAAAACACTGACAAATAAGGTTCTTGGTTTGTTTAGGGAGAGTATCTGCTAATATCTAATCTAAAATGAAAAATGAAGGAAATTTGGAGGATGCATTGTGAAAGCTGATTCAGAGCTAAGAACAATCCTCCATGAAAGAGAAATTAGAACAAACCAATATAAAGAGAGTACTGTAAACTCTCTCAGTAATGGAAATTGTAAAGTACTACAGTAGGAAATACAATGAGGTAGGAAGGACTCATGACATTTGAGGTAATGAAGTAGGCTAGGACATACATACACATATACATCGATATAAAAAAGAGAGAGAGAGAGAGGAATATATGGTAGGTGGGATCATGGAGATGACAAATATAAAACAAAGTACAGGCATGAGTTATTGGTTAGGATTTTAATGGTCATTGTCATACTTCAGCCACTTTCTGAAGGAGGAAAGCAGTTTTGTTAAAGCCAGGGGTAATGACAGTGGTAAATCTCCTCCTTCCCTTATTGTATATCCCACAAGAGATACAGAATAAATCTTAACAGTGATTTTATGATATTGATGCTTCATTGTCCTTCAAAATACATGCATAATTGTCACTTTGCTTTAATACTAGCCTCCTTATAGCTCTTTGACATGTAGTCAGTCACACCATAAGAAGCTGTCTTACATATTGGCAGTGTAATAAGTATAAGTAAGCAGAGGGGGTCATAGCCTAAGTGGGGAAACCTGAAACCACCTTATATATCACCTGTGATATATAACCCCCTGAGTGAATTTGTTTTGCATGTCTGTTATCTGTAACATTTAATTTTTTGTTGTTGAAAGCTTACTTCTAAAATATTGATTTTTAAAACAAAACAAAAACGTGTTAAGTGTTCCTCATTTCTTAGTGTCTTAACTTTTCTGGTTCCCTAGTAGCCTGGATCAGGTGGGTGTATTTGAATTATTGTTAGTTCAGGAATTTAAGGGCCACAATCCATAGGCATGCTGGATATAGCACATGTGACTGGTGAATTAGAGGTCCTTGGCCACATTAAAGATGGGCTAAATCTGTTCCTGTGCCAAAGAAACTTGGAGTTTGCTGCCAGGATTCCATAACGGTGACTGTGCACCAATCTACAGCTGGAGTTTTGCATCTTGTGGTCTGCCCAGTCTTGGCAGTCAAAAGGGTGTTTTCCAGAAAATGCCTTTTGCCTCTTAGAGTCCCTACCTGTGGACAAATGCCAGAAGCTTTAGTAAGTGAGGGCTCAAGCATAAATCTGGTCCTGCATCAGATACCTTTATGAAAAGAACACTAGCAAGAGATGCTTCCTAAGATGGAAATACATACATACAGATCTAGTTGGCTTCAAGCGCTGGGCTCCAGAGAGTCTGAGGATGTATGAAACATTATGAAGAACATACCGTATAAGCTGGGACTGTGGGATTGCTGTGCCCCATCCAACTCTCCAGCCTGGGCTGTTGGTACTGAATCTTGAAGGCAGCCGCATACACAGGAGGATGATAATTCAAGTATCAAAAGTGTTTCAGGGTTGATATCAGGGAGCAATGCCCTCAGTATCACATGTTACCTCTTGTGTTTCTGCTTTAATTAAAGAGAACTTGACTTTACTTTGAATTGCCAATAATGAGTGGTTTTTATGCCTCCAGCTCAAAAGCATGTCATACCCAAACAATAATTGGTTTCCCTTTTGCTCTCTAGAGGCCATGGCTACACTTCCTTTCAGAGAGGGCATGTAAACGACAGGGATCAGTACTGGTTAATGAGTTACTGATGTGACTGTTCAGCACCTCATTAGCATAATGGCAGCCAGTCATGCTTTGAAAGTGCTGTTTTCGAAACACAAACGGGTTGTGTAGATGCAGGCTCTTTGAAATAAACCCCAGACTTTGAAATCACCTTATTCTCAATCCCTTTTTGGAATAGGGAATTTCGAAATCTGGGGTTTATTTTGAAGCACCTGCATCTACATGGCCAGTTCACATTGCAAAAAGCAAGAGTTTTGAAGCATGACTGGCTGCCATTGTGTTAATGAGTCTCTGAATGTTCATATCAGCACCTCATTAAACAGTGTCGATCCCTGTCATTTACATGCCCCTTCCAAAAGGGAAATGAAATGTAGCCATGGCCTCTGAGTTTCAACTATCAGCCATCATATGGGTGTCTTACTGAGAACTCTCTTGTTGCTCCCATAGGTTGAACCACAGTAGGCTTGCAATCTCAGGACCTGACCAGTGCTGAACAGGAGTATTTGCCAGACCACGGGAGGTCAATATTGTCTAGCAGCATTGCCAAAACTTTTGCTGCTCACAGGGCTCATTAGGGATAAATTCCAGGTAAATAGCAGCACAGAACCCTGAGAGCCAGGCCTGCTTCAAAAAAACTTTATGGGACCATGGAAAACTTTGCCACACCCATGATAAGTGGTCATCAGGCTAACTAAAATCATGACAGATTATGAATGTTACCTCACAAGACAGTGACGAACTAGAGAGGTTCAACCTGTAGCAATAACCTGACCGAAAAATCACAAATAAAAAGTGGGGGGAGGGACATTCATACAGACTGAAAAGTGAATTTAAATCTAGATAGAATTATCAGGCAAACTTGCAAGTGGTAGTTTAATTTCAACAGCACCATTTCATACATTTTGGTCCTCTATGTATACGCTCTTTCAAATCCCCTTCTCCCATGATGAAGTGAAGTCTGGGTATAATGGATAGAAATGTAAAAGCACAGACAAGTCACCCAGCATTCACTTCAGGTGCCATTGTAACTCGTATTCCTAAGGGTTCACTCACATGAAAGGCGTGAATGCTTTGGGCTGATATGTTGGCTATAAAAGAGTACAAAGAACTGTCAGCAATTATATATAGGAGGTGAAATTTGATGGAGATTCCTGGAAAAGGAAGTTATACTGCATACGTGATTTTTGACTGCTGAAAGAAATGGTTACATGCTAAGTCATTCTGTGATCTTAAAGAATTCTGTCCCTCATCAGAAGTTGAAGGTAGCGAAGCTGTTGATAGCAACAAGGTGTGGTGCCTTTGTTTCCTTAATGTTTTAAAACGTGAATCTTTTAATTTAGAACATGCTGCTCAGTGCAACTATAAATATACGATTCAAGCTTACAGTAGGTCTTTGTCTGAATATTAGAGTATTATGATAGCTTTAAATAGTCTTTTTACGAAAAAGAGGAGCTGGTGCTCTGCTGGCTCCTCGGGGGGCGGGGGGGGGGGCCTCCAGCTTCTCAAGCCAATCCCATTGCGCGGGCTGCTGAGGTGCTGGTACTCAGTACCACCAAGTACTGACAAAAAAAGCACTGGTTTAAAAGACTTGATACTAAATAATTCCTCTGATGGAAAAATAGTTTAAAAACAACTTTAAGAAAATGTTGAGAAAAAGGCCCTAGAAAGTACTCTTGGCCTTTCAGTTTGTTCCCAAGGTCTAGCCTCTAGCAAATCTTTATTGCTGGGTTAGAAAGCCCAGAAATATTTTACACTAGAAATGCTGACAAGCCTTAAATGACAGCAACACACACACACGCTGTTGCCAAAACGTATTACTCCTGGGGGGAATCGTGCACCATCGCAGCACAGAAGAAAAATTGCTACATCCCCCAGATTCTCTTTACTTCCTTACAGAAAAGGGTTTCTGTTGGGGAAGGAAAGAAGATGCATGATTCTTAACTCTCCCCACTTGGCCTGTCCACGCAGCTGGGTGACAGGTAAATAGGTGGGGGAGGAGACTCTGGGGATGCCTTGCTGCAGAGGGGTATTAGTCCTCCCTGGATGTAGGGAAGGGGGCCTGGGAGAGGGGAGCTGCTCGAAGTGGGCCACATCCTCCCTGACTAAATTGATCTCCTCAGCTGTGGCCTTCCTCTTGATTGGAGCACCCTTCTTTTCATAAGCCTGTATAATTAGATATGCCTCTGGAATCTCCGCTACATTGCAACTAATGAAGCGGGTATTCGCTTGCAAAAGCTTATACTCCAAAATATCTGTTAGGCTACAATCTACGCTTACCTTGAAGATTGACAGCTGCTACTCAATTTTTTGGTATGCCAATTGCGTACCAAAAATTGACTTTGCAGCCATTGACTTCCATGCCTGTCTTCACAGCAGAAAGTCAACAGCAGTGCTGTTCCCACTGACCCTCTTTAATCCTCACAGCTCGTGAGGAGTTCTGGGATTGACATTGACCCTGGAACATGCCATTTCAGGCATGCCTGAAATGGCACCCTGGAAGATTGACCCAGAGCAATCTATCTTCTACAATAAGTGTAGGTGTAGCCTTAGTCTATAAGCGTCATAAGACTTTTTTCCTTGAGTTTGCTAAACCTTGTTTCATAAGAAGCCACAGTCGCTGGCAAGCCCAGAAATAGCTGCAGGGCAATTTCCAAATGTGGATAAGATTCGGCCAGATCATATTCACAAATTAACTGTAGAAGGTCCAAACTAATTGCAGATGAAACTCTTGGCAACAGCGCTAACTCTTGATGTTAAAAACTGAATCTCTGATGAAATTTCCAAGGCATTCAAATTGCTGGCATATTTAAAACTTCAATCTGCTGCTTTTTGAAGATTAACAGTATCTCTTTTAACAGAAGAACGTGTACCTACTGTCAAACACAATACATAACTGATAAGAACAACTTTCTCCTGCTTTAAGTCTTAAATACAGTAGCCTTCAATGGCTCCCACTCCCTCTAAAATAGTTTATCTTGAAAATTGAAAACAAGTTTAAGGGATCGCCACATTGACTTTACCATGGACCTCATAGAGGAAACTAGAAATTTGGACAAAATCTTTGTTGCAAAGTATATTATCTTACTATGCCAGTTTGAAAAAGATGCACCCCTAAGGAGTGGTTGACCAACCTTGGTGCAGGCGGGGATGCTGATGTGGCGTGAGGCACGAGTGAAAATAGCTTAGCAGCTGTCTTAAAATATTTAAGTTTCTATTTTATTTTTCTGTGCCCTCTCACCCTATTCACCCGAGGCAAGTGTCTCACTTGCCACACCCTTGTGATGGGACTGCCCCCCCAGCCCTATTAAGATCCACTTCCCTTCCCCCCAGCTCCAGTGAGCCCTAATCACCTTCACTTGGATTCCCCTGCAGAATCCCATTCCCCCTGCATGTGGATCCCCCACAGTGAGTTGTCTGCATCCAGCTTGTGCCATACAGATTCCTAATTACGCTTCATGGAATTTTGTACCCAAAATTTAAAATTCTGCAGGATTTTGCATATTTATTTGTCAAAATATTACAGAAATTCAATAATGTAGTCACACTATTTTCAGTTAATTTGGTCATTTATTGCAAAATACTCATTAGAAAATAATTGAAAATTGTATGATTATAATGTTGACAAATATGTAGAATTATGCAGCATTTTAAAAGAAATGCAGAAGTTTTAATTTTTAGATGGAGAATTCCCTCAGGAATACAATATGGGAAATATTTATATTTGGAAATCATCAGTGCTGACTTTAAAAGTCATCCTACTACAGTAGTTAAAAAATAAATTGCTTTTTACATTCTTCTTTTGATGTGTTTCCTTTAAAGGATCTCTATCTCTTCTCTTTATAAAAAAGCCCTATTTTTAGAGCTGATTTGCCCTGTGTAACCCAAATGGAAGGAATTACAGGTTTCAAAAGTGAATTGTGGTGAATGGGTAACTTCACCTTTTCAGAAGAGAAGGATATAAATATCCCCAGCTGTAAGTCATTTAAATAGATACAAGGAGTGCAAAGTTCTGTGTACAAATATAATAATGACAAATAAAAATGAGAATTTCAGGAGCACTTTAAATAGCTGTCTTCAACAAAAAAAGCCAAAAAAGAAAAAACAAACAAACAAAAAAAAAAGCCTGAAATGCTAGCAATTAGAAGCAGAAAACATTTAGAGAACACTGGATGTATAAAAAAGTGTTTCATACTCAAGGTTCAATTGTATCATTCCATTAATTTGAGAATTAACATAATGCAGACTCTTGCTCCAAAGGAAGGAAGGAGCTGGGCAGCCCTCCATGGGGGAAAAAACAGTTTTAGGGCTATTTAGAAAAGCTAGACATACATAAATCCATGAGTCTGGATTGAATGCATTCTAGGGTACTGACTGAATTGGCAAATGTCATTGTTTGTGGAGATTGGGAGAGGTCCCGGATGACTGGAAAAAAGGCAAATATAGTTCCCCTCTTAAAAAAAGGAAAGAGACAATCCAGGGAACTACACATTGGTCAGCCTTACCTTAATTTCCAGAAAAATCATGGAGGGGATTTCCCAGGAATCCATTTTGAAGCATTTGGAAAAGAGGAAAGTGATCGAGAGTAATCAATGTGGTTTCACCAAGGGCAAGTCATACCTGACCAATCTGAATAGTAACAGAGAGGGAGCTGTGCTAGTCTATATACTATCAAAACAAAAAGCAGTCAAGCAGCACTTTAAAGACTAGCAAAATAAATTATTTTGCTAGTCTTTAAAGTGCTGCTTGACTGCTTTTTTTTCTTACCAATCTGATTAGGTAGCTAGCTCTGTGGACATGTGGAAGTCAATGGATGTGATAAGCCTTGACTTTAGCAAAGTTTTTGATAGTCTCCCACAATATCCTTCCCCACAAGTTAAGGAAGTATGGATTGGATACATGGACTAAGATGGATAGAAAGCGGTTAGATGGTGAGGCCCAGCAGGTAGTGATCAGTGGCTTAATGTCTGATTTGATGATTGGTTTCAAGTACAGTGCCCCAGAGATTGGTTCTGGGGACATTATTTTTCAACATTTTTATTAAAGACCTGGATGAGAGGATGGATTGCACCATCCGCAAATTTGTGGATGACACAAAAGTAGGGAAACAGGTAGATATGTTGGAGAGTAGGAATAGGGTCCAGAGTGACCTAGATAAATTGGAGGATTGGGCCAAACGTAATTTGAAGTTCAATAAGGATAACTGCAGAGTCCTCCACTTGAGATGGTAGAATCCCAGGGATTGTTATAGGCTGGGGACTGACTGGTTAAGTAGTAGTACAGCAGAAAAGGACGTGGGGATGAGAGATTTGATATGAGTCAACAGTGTGTCCTTGTAGCCAAGAAAGCTAACAGCATATTGGGGTGCATTAGAAGAGGCATTTCCAGCAGATCTAGAGAAGTGATTATGCCCCTCTATTTGACACTGGTGAAGCCACATCTGGAGTATTGTGTCCATTTCTGGGGCCCCCAGTATAGAAAGGATGTGAATGCACTGGAGCAGGTCCAGTGGAGGGCAACAAAAATGATTAGCAGGCTGCAGCACATCACCTATGAGGAGAGGCTGAGGGATCTGAACTCTTTTTAGTTTGCAGAAGAGAAGACTGAGGGGCAATTTGGTAGCAGCCTTCAACTTCCTGATAGTGGACTCTAAAGAGGTTGGAGAGGGGGCTGTTCTCAATAGTGACAGATGACAGAACAAGTAGCAATGGTCTAACGTTACAGAGGGGAGGTGAAGGGCGGATATTAGAAAAAACTATTTCACCTGAACAGTAGTGAAGCAATGGAATATGTTACCTAGAGAGGTCATAGAATCTCCATCCCTAGAGGTTTTCATGTTCCAGCTTAACAAAGTCCTGGTTGGGATTATTTAGTTAGGCTTGATCCTGCTTTAGGTAGGGGGCTGGACTTGATGACCTGAGGTCCCTTCCAAGGCTAGTATTCTATGATTAAGTACATTTTTTTTCTTTCTAACACTATGTTTCTTGTTTGGTGCTTTTTGAGGAAGCAGTCTAGTGAAGGTGTGCTGTAAACTTGACACCTGTAGGATGATAGTTAATTGTGTCGTGAGCAACCGGTGAGTGCCTGTGGGTGGAAAAATTGTGGTCATGTATTATATTTTGTATTCTATGTGCTTCTGTGTCCTGACCTTCCATTTTTTCCCCATTGTCTGTCTTATTGCCCTGACCCTCAGGATTCCTCCATTTCCCTGTACGTTCTGTTCCTTCAATTTTCATTTCTTCGACTCCACAGTACCCTTTTACCATGTGTACACAGACACAAGTTTCTTTCATTGGTCTTCCTTGCTCCCATCTAATGTTCACAGTGCCCCTCTGCCCCTGATTGGTCACCCAGAGGTTATTCTTTTAATTGGTGACATCCTGGCTTAACTTCTATTAATGATAATGGGAGGCGCTGGGTATCCTGGCTAAGGGCACGCTTACCTGCCTCATGCATAGGCTCTAAGAAAGTGGTGATTATTTTAACTGTATGTTTAGAACTTTCAGATGCAGTTGGAAAAGTGAGTCACTTCATAATGTGACTCTAAGGTGTTTACAAGTACAAACTATGTTCCTGAGGTTTTAGGACTGACTTGTCCTTACGGATTTTTTTTTTTAAAATACACTCAGTGCCTTATATACATGTATCATTGAAACATCTTTCTTTTATTTTAGCATGGCATCATTTGCTCTTTATAATAGTGGGAAAACTAAATATAAAAACAGTGACACTCACAAATCTTTTACCAGTAGGATTTTTAATTCTATCAATGTGTTTGAATAAAATAGCAATTTTTGATAAATTTATGAAATATGCAAAAACACCCAATGCTGTCCAGCTACTTTGGTTGCATCATATACTGCTGCAAAAGAAGTAGGAGACCTTCATTCATATTAGGTTCAGTATTTTTCTCAACTAGTGACAAGAAAATTGTCATTCTCTGTAGAAGGAGCTTTCACCTTCCATTTTGGATTTGAATGATCCCAGGTGAATAAAGAACTTCCAGAGAATGTGCTGTTGGTTCCAACTGCAGAGCTAGCTTTCAGCCTTTGAGTTTGTGGAGAAGTCATCTCGTGCAAATTACAGAAGACGGTGAAAGGATAAAATTACTGTGAAGCCAGAGTAGACAGTAAACTAACTGTGTGTGTGGGGGGGGGGTATCATATCATTTGTGTTGAAAAACAAAAAAGGCGGCAAAACAAAAACGATATAAATGAGGCCAGCTAAGAAAATGGTTCTAGATAATAAGCAAACCTTTACGTATCAAATATGAGATGTCAGATGGAGTGTTTCCTACAAGCATTAATGAGTGGAATCTTCACCATATTTTTGTGTATCAGTTATTTCCATGGAACTGTGCCTTGGCTTATATGTAACAAATATTCAGAGAACAAGCTGTGATGTAATTTCATAATAAAATACCATCATATAAATTCATATAATATAATGAAGCTTCATGTGAAGTATGTAAAAACTAGTATAACAGCTTAAAGGACTCTTTAGCTGCTCTGTTTCCAATTCATGATTGATATTGTAAACTGAGTTATGCATGTGTGTGTACACTATCACTGTATTTGAGAACCAGTCTAGTCCTGGTCAGTATGGAATCCATGTGAGGCCTTTTTAATAACCATTTGTAATGAATTATTCATCTCTGCCCAGTTCTTTATGAAAGACATTTATATCCCACCATCACCACTAGCTCATTTTGTATTAACTAATAACTTTGTCTGGAGCCTTGCCAAAGGTGGCGAGGCTGCAATAATCATGGGGAGACTAAATCTTCTCAGCCTTGAGAGTCTAATGGGTTAGGTTTGAAGCATGGTGCTGAGGAGACTCTTATACCACTGCCTTTGCTGTAACGGCCCCCCTCTGCACCACTGTTTAAAAGCATTGTAGCTAGCAGCAGAGTAAAGGAGTTGGCTAAAGGCAAAAATGTGGCAGTTGAAAGCTGAAAGTTGGAGCCTACTGAGCAAAATAGATTATGCTCCTTCATCGGGCAAATCAAATATGAAAATATGATTAAGCCGATGAACAAAGGAAGTTGAAGAGCAACTACCAAAAGGAGAAGAAGAAGGAGGAGGGGGGAAACTAGCTGCATACATTCAAAGTAGGAAGCCTGTCAAACTATCAGTAGGGCCTCTGGGCAATCGACATGCTAAAGTAGTAATGGAAGACAAGTTTGTTGCAGGGAAGCTAAATGAAAGTTTCACATCCCTCTTCACTGCAGATGACATGAGGGAGATTCCCCCATCTAAGCCATTCTTTTTAGGTGACAAATCTGAGCAACAGTCTCATGCAGAGTTGCAGTGTCAGTACAGGAGGCTTGGGATAGATTTATAAATTAAACAATACTAAGTCACCAGAAAGAATTATATTCACCTAAGATTTCAGAAGGAGCTTGGATATGAAATTGTACAACTATTTAATGTGATGTGTAATCCTCCACTTAAATTAGCCTCTGTATGAGATAACTGGAAGGTAGTTAATGTAATATTGATCTTTTTAAAAGACTCCAGAGACAATCATGGTATTTATAGGCCTGTAAGCGAAAATTCAGAACCGGGCAAATAGGAGGAAACTGCAATAAAGAACAGAATTATCAGATGAACACAATATGTTGGGGGGAAGAGTCAGCATGGCTTTTGTAAAGGAAAATCATGCCTCACCAATCTAATATAATTCTTTTGAGGGAGTCAACAAGCATGTGGACAAGGGTGATCCAGTTGATATGGCACACTTGAATATTCTGAGAGCTTTTGACAGGATCCAACAAAAAAGTCTATGCAAAGTAAGCAGACATGGGGCTGGCCTTCTGGTCCACACTACCATGACAAAATTGGTCTTATAAATGCAATTTCAGTGACATGAATAATGTAACGGAAGCTGATGTTATTACATTCACTTACCATAGGGGCTACATGGCTTTGCTATTTGGATAGCATCTTCTGTCAACTTCCCCTGCACTACCTGGGGAGATGGAATACACAAATGGATTGGCAAGTGCTCTCCTATCAATTTCGTGTGTCTTCAGCAGATCCTCTTACTGTTCACGGCAATGTTGATCTATGAGCAAGTGAGGACACAGTTGTGTGATAAGTAACGTTCTCTCATGTATCAGTGAGCAATTAAAAGATAGGAAGCAGAGAGTAGGAATAAAGTATCAAGTGTTTTTTTGCAATGGAAAGAAGTAAATAGGATCTGTATTGAAACTTATAGGACATAGATCTGAAAAGAGGGTTAACGGTTAAATGACAAAGTTTGGAGAAGATAACTATACCAAGTTTTTTTAAAGTCCAAAACTGACTCTGAAGAGTTACAAAGGGATCTCACAATACTATGGAGGTGGACAAAAAGTATCTGATGAAATTCAATGTTCATAAGTCCAAAGTAATTTATGTTGGCGGGGGGGAAGCAATTTCAACTATCAATACGAAGTTATGGGGACTAAGATAGCCATTAGAAAGTACTGGGGCAGGGGGCTGGACTTAATGGCCTCTCAAGGTCCCTTCCAGTCCTAGTATTCTATGATTCTATGATTACCACTTGAGAAAAATATATTAGGGGCATCACAGGAAGGTCTCTGAAAACATCGCTTCAATGTGCAGTGGCAGTCAAAAATGTTCACAATGTTAGACAGGGCTATCCTTAGTCATACACAGCATATGCAGCTGCCTAGAGCACCACGAAATTTAGGGCTCTGCTGAAGAATCATTTAAGCTGTTACACTAGTTTTTACGTGTTTCAGATGAAACATCATTTTATTATGTGAATTGATATTATGATAAGACACCGTCCCATGCTCCTGGTGTCCCTAAACATCTGACTGTCAGAAGGTTGGACTGCATGACAGGGAAAGGATCACTTGATAATTGCCTCTTGTGATTGTTTCCCTCTGAATCATTTGGTACTGACCAACTTCTGAGACAGGACAACTAGCTAAATGGAGCACTGCCCATATTAGGGCAGAAAACGGTTTTTAAGTGTGTGGGGGGGAGTCTCAATTCTGTAATTGTCTACATACAAATACATCCCTGTACCTACATGCAGTCAGTTGAAGGATAAGGACCTAAATTAAGATTCCCACACTGTGCTATATGTAAGTAGTGTTAAGCACCACAGTGCTTGAGAAAACACGGATCTAAACACCAAATATAGATTTTTTTGTATAATTATCTTTCACTATGGCAACACTTTTCTTGAATAACATAATATTAAATTAAGTTTATTCCTGGAGTGATATTTTCTAGTATAAAAGTTAAATATACTTAGCTAGCCTGATGATAAAATGTCTCTTCAGTGTACTGCCAACAGGGAAACCATCTGCCAGATCAATTATCTGTGTATCTCTGCCTCTTTTGGGGAAAGCAAAGGCAGAAGTGTTGTACAACCTATGAAAAAGACTTGAAAAGATTTAATCGATCTACCGCAGCTCATTGAACATTTGTCAGAATGGAAACACTCGGCCAGAATTTAAAGAGAGGGTCTTACAAACTGTTTTTAGTTAAGTTTCACATCAAAAGTACGACCCAGAAAAATGTGATATTACCTTTGATGTGGAAAACAGAGTCAAGAACACTAGCTCTTTGAAGAGTGTTACTTAAAGCCCTATTTGTTTGACAAGTGTTTTTTTCCTGACACATTATCATTTTAGTTAAAAAAAAAAAAAAAAAAAGTTTGGAAGTTGTATTTCAAAATGTTGAACACCTAAACTGCTGCCTTGTCACAAACTGCAGTGTTACAGTTCCACATACAAACATAAGGAAAGAAAACAAGCAGCACAAAGAGAGGTTATAACATCAGTGAGCTGGAGAGAAGCTGGATTGCTTGGTTTTATTTTCCTGTAAATTTCAGTTAAGGATGTGCTTTAGATCAGGTAGTCAGAGGATTGTGGGCTATTCTGATAGATATGGTACATCGTAGAGCAGGGGAGGGCAATATATTTGATGGGGCACCCATTCCAAGAATTTGATAAGTGGTCAAGGGCCACAATCTTCTGTGATATCAGTGGAGGATACGTGGGGTCTGGTATGTACACTGGATGCAGAAGGAAGCTCAAGGTAGGGCACTGGATCACAGGAGTGGGTGTGGAATCTGGGAGTGAGTGGTCATTGCTAATTGTGGGTTGGGGAAAGTATTTCTTTTACTCATTTTACAAGTTGCTTTTTACTTTCTTGTTCTTGTACTATACAAAGGTAATTTGGTAGTACCTGTTTTATGTTCTCTATGCCATTTATTATGTTGGCTGTCTCAATCATGCTTCCTTCATTAAAATGGGTAGGTGCAATCAACTCTAAGACCCAGATTTTTTCTAAAGGTGTTAAGATATTGCTGTATTCAGTGTTGGAATGCCTGAGTGGCATTTTCAGAGAAGACATAGGCATTTAAATATCTAATTCTCATTTAAAATCAGTGTGACTTACACTCCTAAAGTAAAACAAAGCAAGCAGTCTTGCAGCACCTTAAAGACCAACAATATTTTATGAGGTAGTGAGCTTTCATGGGAAAGAGCCACTTCTTCAGATTCTGGAGCAGAACAGTGAGAACTCCAGAATCTGAAGAAGCAGGTCTTTCCCAAGAAAGCTCATTACCTAATAATGTTGTTAGTCTTTTAAGGTGCTACAAGACTGCTTGCTTTGTTTTGTGAAGATACAGACTAACATGGCTACCTCTGTGAGACTCCTAAAGCAGTTTAGCATTGCAACATTGAATGGGAACTACACCTAAAACCCTTTAAAAATGTGGGCCCAAATATCATGCCTGCATTTATCCAAGGTGTTCAGACTAGTAATCCTATTTATTAATCATGGGACTGATGTCAGGGTGTTCTCAGTGAGGGCTCTTTTACTGTGGAATCAGGGTTTATCCCTGGAAATCCAGAGCCTGATTTGGTGATCTTCAGACTGTATGGTGAGACTCATCTGTTTACCTAGGCTTTTCATGACTGAATGAATTAACTAGGATGTATGGGGATGTTGTGGTGGAGATTGAAGTGGGAGGCCATGTTAATAGCTGTGCAGGATGTGTAGTCTTAAGAATTTTGGATTTAGAGAAGTATTATATTAAGGCAACAATTGAGATTTTTAACTTTACAGAATGAGTTTACATTAACTGAAGTGGGGAAAAATTCTAAATCTGCATTTATTTTCAAGTTAATAAAGTCTTAAAATAACTTGAGTTACATGAGTATCAAAATAACATTTTAAAATGGGTGTGATTCACTCATATATTAGCTTGCAATAGATAGCAACAGAGGGGGTGAGGTAATGCTAGAGTGACAGCCTTAGCTTTATATTATCTTTCCTTTGTCAGTTTAAATTTGAACTTCAGTTATTTTAATACAGTTTTTCTTTCTAAATTTAATCTATTCATCAGTTGCATTTAAAGTAATGTAAAGTGACACTTAATTCCATCATATTTTCCAATACGTAACTCAGCTGTCATACACTATGGGAGAGTCTATGGGTGTTCAGCTGTCATGTGCAATTTAGGCTAAAATGTCACTGTTTGCATGTGCAAAAGAGCACACCAATATATTATTATTTTAAATTAAAAAGTAAACATCAAAGTTGTAGAGTTATAGATGATATTCTGTTTCAGTATATTTGCTTTGATGACATCGTCCCTTGATTTTTATTACAAATACAAAGATTCAAAGACTCAGCAAAGACAAAGATTTTAGCAGGTTATCTCAGAAATTGCGTGCCTGCAGCATGCTTGCTATTAGAAGGAACAGAAAGGGGAGAAGGGATCGAATGGCATCAGAGTGACAGATCACCCTATGAAAATAATTATAAATGCTACATTCAATGTGTGTAATTCACTGAAGGTTTTAACTGTCTGTTTGGCAATTTTCCCTAGGCCCTCCCAGATGTCCCCCCAAATACCAGGTACTGAAAATGTTGAATTAAGCAGTTTAATTTAAAATGAAATGAAATTAATCTTTGTAGAATGTATCAACTATCTCATCCATGAAGGGTAATTATCTTTTTCTCAAGAAAGGGAAATCTAGGACAGAGCTATTGCTTTTCTCACATATGAAATAACAGATGTTAATTCTATATGTGAATGAGAATACAGATATCAATATTTTGATAAATTTTAAAATACATGCAGATACAAAGATTCCATCACAGCTTATGGTTATGACGAAACCCCTATTCTGAAATACATATTGCCATTGTTTGTTTATATTACCTTTATGCAAATTTAGGAACTAATAAATCAATCTCATATAATCTCAGGTTATTTTAACAATATTTCTTAACTTGAGAAATAGGCAGAGGTAGCCAGAGTAGCAGGTATTTATATATTCTACATTTGAGATATGTTGCCTGATCTTAGATTACTTTTGAATTTACCACCTTTAGTGCTTGTCCACACTTGCCCCCAGCTTCAAAGGGGGCATGTTAATGAGGGTGATGTGCATTTCATTAGGCTAATTCTCCCCCACGGCAATTTCAAAGTGTCAGACTTCAAAGTGTTGGTGCTATTTTGAAGTACCTTTACTTCCCAAAATTAATTGCCCTGATTAACATGCTCCCTTTAAAGTTGAGAGCAAGTGTAGAGCCAGCCTTAGCATAACAAATAGTTCGCTTACGAATTTCCAGTTACCACTTTTATGGTTGGCACATTCTTTGTCACAGGATCAGAGCTTAATTTCTATGATTGGGAACCCGGATGTGCACAGATGCAACTCTGTGAACACCTGCATGCTTACAAATATGGCTTATCAATATATTTTGCACAGTCATAAACACCCCAATTCGTAAGATAAGTAGGGAATGTACATCTATATTTTCATAACTTATACCAGGGACTGGCAACCAAAATAGAAAGGAAACCCTTTTTTTCCAACTTCAGTAAAAAGCTCGGTAATTCAAGAGCCGCAATGCGTGTGAGTACAAGGTGGTACCTAATAAATGAGGTCAAACCATATTTTCTGTAACCCCTATTTTAAGAACAGCACACGCACAATTATTTATAATGTGGTCCGTATTTACTGCAGTACATTCACAATCTCTTTACATATTCTTTCTTCACATTTTACATGTGTTTGTATTACTATCTTCCTGACTTTCACTCCCAAACCTATTTTAATTATGCCAATTTTACTTCACATTTAATTTGTTTTCTTCTTAAAATACATGTTGCCCTTCACAGCAGGAATGCCGCAAGCATCCATTTCCTTTTCAAAATCAAGACTTTATTAGTAATACAATCAAAACACAGCTACAGTATCATATCCACAATGCACTGCATCTGTTAAGCAGGGAGTTAGCCAATGTTTCAAGATCACATATAATTTCCTATTTAAATGTGAGTTGGTCATTGTTGGGCTTTTACATGTTAACTGTTATCAAAAATAATCAAGCGGGGGTGTATGTTTTGTTTTTTTTTTTAACTTTGCAATAATAGTCTCAGGAGCCACAAAAAGGTCCTTAAAGAGTCTCATGTGGTTCCAGAGAGACAGGTTGCAGACCCCTGCCATATACTGACACTATTCCTTCTCGAACAACCTGAGGTATTAGCCATCTACCTCATCACCATCACCTTCGCCATTATCACCAGTGGCCACCATGTTGGTGCTTCCCAAAAACTACTTCTCCTCCTTCTCACTCTAGGCGGAGATGTCACTTATAAAATGCATTACAATGACATTGTTAGTCACAGAGAGTTAGCTGTGATAGTCTTTATCTTCACAAAGCAAAAAAGCAGTTCTGTAGCATGGTAAAGGCTAACAAATAAATTTATTTTAAGAATTTCAGAATTGAGTTTTCCAGATCTGAAGAAGTGGGTCTGTCCCATAAAAGCTCATCACCTAATAAATCATTTTGTTAGTGTTTAAAGTGCTACAGGACTGTTTTTTGTTTTGTGACATTGGTGTGTTTGATACATACCCAGTAGGGGATGTTTTCTCTTATTTGTATTTTCACACCTTATTAATGGAGAAGAATGTTTGGGGTTTTTTATTTATTTTTTTCCTATTTGTCAGTATATCATTTATCTCAACTTACTACCATGTACATCAGTTCATTACTATGGGCCTTTTGTGGTTGTCTGTAACACTTGCTATGTTTGTACTTTTTGTGTAGCAAAAATCAACTTATCAGTGGCCAACTGCCATGGCTGTCCTCATGGAAGAAGGTTGACAGAAGTGTTGTACCCATCGATCTTTCTTAATCCTTCCTATTTGTGAGGCATTCCAGGGTCAATGTTGACCCTGGAAAGGGCCATTTTGCGCATGAACGAAACAATACCATGGAAGATTGACCCTGAGTAGTGGCATGAAAGTGTAATGTCTTCTCATGAACAGTAGTGTGGAAACAGGCTAAGTAAGAAGTCCATCACCAGTTGCTTGCTGTTTAAAAGATGTTCCATGACAGCAGAATTGGTCCTATAATGAGTACTTCCTATTCTCATGCAACTGCCTGGAGAAACCATGAGGGATTTTTAGCAGCACAACCCTATATCTCCCTTTGAAATCAAAGGAAAGAAACTGAATTTTGACTAACATAATTTGAATTTTTTTTCTCTGCTTTTTTTCTTAATAAATATTGGGCACCCCATATTAGTTTCCATTTTGATGCCTTTGTCATAGCCATTATCATGTATTTTGGCCCAGTTACTTTGAAAGGAGCATGATTTTGAAAGAGTATAATTTCTCCATACAGCCTTACATCTCCATCTTTGAGCTTGAACATGCCATTTTGCCCACAAGAAATTTCTTGCCTAGCAGAGTGATTTCCATTGAATTTATGCTAAAGAACATTCTGTTCTTGTAAGCATAGTAATAAGTAGCTGTTGTTTGTATGATGGTCACATGTATAGGCCCCATCTGAGAGACAGGCTATGTCTATGCCATGAGATATCGATTTTAAGTCATTTAAACTAATTTTACCAGGTGCCTATCTTCACTGTAAATTCCATTAGCTCAATTTATGGTGCACTAACATCGACATAATATCAATATCATAATATCATAGCAACCTGACAGATGTAGCGTTCAGTTCAAATTTAAAATGCCAAACGAAGGGTAGTGAGGAAGCGCCATGTTTTTAAATTGAATTCATAGTCTCCAGAGATGTCTCAGATGTGCCCCACAGTTCTCCACTCTGGCCTCTTCCATCTCCAGTGCTCTCAGGCACTGAGGAATTTGGTAATAGGAAGACCCTTTCAGTTTGGCACCTGGAAGCCCCTGGCTGTAAAGTAATGAGAGACTGAAAATCTTTCTTTTTGTGTGCTATTAACGCAGCTGTTGGGTCTGTAGTTCTGTGTATACCTCTGCTAGCTGCCTTTTTTTTCCCCCTCTACTGTCTCGTGCCAGCCACTGTCTCACTGCACCACATGGTAGCGAGGCTATGGGTGGGCATCATGCTTGTATGATAAGACACTTCTTTTCATCCATTTAAATTTTGTCCTGCCCCCCGCCCCACATCTCCCTGCCTCCCCTACCTGAGAGGTGCCATGCATTCTGGAATTTTCCCTTGCTTGTATCACGTGGCAGCTAGGCTGTGGGTGGGGGTCGTGCTTAGACAAGAAACTTCTTTCAGCTGTTTACATGTTGTCCTGAACCCCACATCTTCCCTTCCTCTCCCCTCCCCTCCCCAGATGTGCCAGGCAGTTTCTCTTTGAGTAGCGATGCAAAAAATTTTTACAGTAATTTTTTTTTTTTTGCACCGCTACTCAAAGAGAAGCAGCTGAGCTGGCTTTAAATTCAGCACATTAACACATGGTTTGAACCGGGATGGGAACTTTGAGTCACTATAGGGACTTGTCTGCATACTTGGCTTAATCTAATTCTTGACCTTCCCCCCCGCACCCCTCAGTGGAGACTCTCTGATTTCCTCACCTTGATCATTTTTTTTTCTGATTTTGTCCTCCTTGATTACTGTTTTTGGTTCTCTGTGCCTTAAATATTGTGTCCGTTCTGGCATGGCTGTGGTCTGAAGAAGTGGGTCTGTCCCATGAAAGCTCACCTAATAAATTATTTTGCTAGTCTTTAAAGTGCTACTTGACTGCTTTTTGTTTTGATAGTGTGTAGACTAGCACGGCTCCCTCTCTGTTACTGTTCAACAAGTATCTCATACTGGGAGTTAAGGCATTCAGGTAATACAGGTGTATATAAAAGATCAGTAATCCTTGGCCAGGTCTCTTCTCTCATCTGACCGTGTATTAGTTACATTGATTAATTAGGTATGCCCAATTAATACTTTGTATTTTGTCAAGTTTCTGCCCTGTGATCAGACCCAGCTCTAGTACCCCTTGGAAGTTGCAGAAACAGTAACATCTTCATGCCTGTGTGGTGCCATATAATTCAAGATGACCGTTTATATAACTGATATTACCATTGTCTATAGTTTCTGAAAGATTTACATCAAAATAATTGATCAAGATCTAGGTTGCATATTGACGTGTCCAAGTGGCTGATTCCTATATGAATGTTAGTTTTCAGTAACTTAACTTAGAGTAAACCACAGGTTTGGGGGCATTGCTTGCTGTATTTCCTGCAGACATTCTGAGTATGGCATTTGCATCTATGACCTGGTGAGGCATGGTGACAGCTTGCAACAAGGGACCCGCTCAGTCAACATAATATGATGCCTTCTAGGCCAGTACAGTACAAAGATATCCTTTCATTGTCTTCTCATTTTATGTATCAATATAAACAAGTTGTATATTAGGACAAAAAAAGCAGTCCAGTAGCACTTTAAAGACTAACAAAACAATATATTAGGTGATGAGCTTTCATGGGACAGACCCACTTCTTCTGAAAGCTCATCACCTAATATATTGTTTTGTTAGTCTTTAAAGTGCTACTGGACTGCTTTTTTGTTTTGATAGTATATAGACTAGCACAGCTTTCTCTCTGTTACTTTTGAAGGTATATATTGTATTCCAGAAGTTATCGCCTAGTGCCGCATAGTTTAGACTGGGGTCAGCAACTGCCGGCACAGGTGCCAAGAGTGGCACACAAGCCAATTTTCATTGGCATGTAAGGCGAGAGTTCAGCCCTACCCTCCTCCCCACTTGCAGATGGGAGTTTGCTCAAAGCCATGCCTCCTGAGGATAAACAAAAGACCAGATAATGCTGCCAGCCACCACCAAAATGGTAAAGCTCTGCATCTTTATCAATTAAGCTATTGTAAGTAGGACTATTACTGACTTTAAAAAGTATCACCAGCGCACTAGCTGTACATGGAGGTGAAAGGTCAGATTTTGGTACTCCACCTTAGAAAGCTGCCGACTCCTGGTTTAGACAAAACCTCCTCCTCCATTATCCAGTTGCTCTATCCTTAACTTTACAAGAGCCTCTGTGTTTTCTTGTACCATCCTCTCCAGAATGTGTTTATATAATTACATTTGAGGTCTCCATTTTATTATATCATCCTCCCTAATTAGGAGTGTGCTTTCTTGCTTATCTGATATACAAGCATTACTATCTGGCAAGGCTTTATTTTATTGCATACTGGTATAAGTGTCTAAGGCTCCAGCAAGGCCTACAGCAGTCATCTGAATAAATACTGTATCATCCATACTCTTTGGGATTCTCCACCGTTTGGGAGACATGGGCTTGCCTACAGTTGCAAAGGAAGTCTGTTTCAGCTATGTAGTCCCAAATTTTTGAGTCCAAGATCAGTGCACAGAAACCTACCTTTCGTCCAGGTTTGGATTGTATAAGCTTCCAAAATCATAGCATTATCCAGCAAAAAGTATCTTGTTGAATCACTGTTTTGTGCTATACCGGCCACAGAAAGTATAGGATATTCAGATCAGTTTTCTTCAGTTGTGGACCCCAGTTTCTGGGGTTTAAAAATCTCTCTGTTTTTTTACATTCATTAGAGAACTAACCAAAGATAAAGGTATTTTTGGTTTTTTTGAATGCATTGATCTCTCTTTAATTTTGAAACTACTTAGATGGCTTTCTGTTGAACATTTCTTTTTCACATCAGAGAATTGTTTACTGCATACATCAGATTTTTAAAATAGTAATAGAGAGGAAGCTGTGCTAGTCTATACACTATCAAAACAAAAAGCAGTAAGATTTTTAAAATGTGATGGGAAATTTAACTTTGCACATTCTTGTCAGGCATCCTGTATCTTGGTTAATGTAGTTATCTGTTGACTGTTTCAGTGCATAAACCAATTGCATGCACTTTCCCAAGCACTGGAGTTATTCTGAGTGCTGGGAGAAGCTGTATAAATTGGTAGTAATAAAAGCATCAACAGGATTCATTTTGCAGTCTCCTGCTGGGGACACCCTTTACCTTAGCTGCTCAGATTATATTGAATGTTAATGAAGTGGATTCCTAGCAGGGAAGAGTTCCTAACTTGCTAAAGTTAGATGAATTATATAATAATTCTATCTCCAAAATCTGTACAGTTGTTTGATGCTCTGTTTAGTCTTTTTATAAGAATAAAGTGTAAGATTTTTTGACGAATCCACATAAGGATTAAGTCAATAAAATTCTTACATTTGATTGATAAACTGCAAAGATATTCAATTTCCATTTTCTTCTGCTTTATTACTAGTTCTGCTTTTGAGTAACTCTAGAATGCCTGATATATCTATACTTGTTCATCCCATTAGTTTGTTGTAAGCAAAAAATAATACCAGAAATATAGTGATTTATATTTTCAAAGTACTATATAAACATTAATAAATTTGAAAGAATGCAACCTGATGAACCATTTGAACCTTTTGAAACTAAGCAGAAGAAATTGAGAAATATAACCTCAGTTAAAATCAAATGTCAGACAGGCTAAGGAGAAAACTTGAACTTTCATGTATCCAGCCATAGCTGTATGTCCAGTCCAAACCAATCTAATTTGTGTTGTTTAAAAACCTGCCAGGCCCACACTCTTTCCATATCATGAGATGGTTCATGCCAACCATGTTGCATCAGTATATGGTAGAAAAAACATCTGTATCTTTAATGACACGCAAAGCGTCTTTTAGTTAGTTCTGCTTTACTGTTTTGTTGTGAATTTTTTAGGAGGGTATTGTGAGGTTAATGTGACAGCCAAAAGTTTTAAAGGAAAGAATTGGACTAAAATGGAGAGGGGTGGGGGAGTAAGGTCATGCACCAGGGTTAGCCCTGTGGGCTGCCGGTATTTTACTTACCTGTGTGTCTGCAGGTATGGCTGCTTGCAGCTCCTGTTGTCCATGGATCACTGTTCTGAGTTAGTGGTAAGTAGTGTCACAGTCTACGCCACTTCTCAAAACTCCGAGTTGGCCAAGAAAGGCGATCCATGGCTAACAGGAGCCACACATAGCTGTATCAATGGACATGCAGGTAACTAAAGTGCTGGTGGCCTGCCAAGTCTAAGCCTCATGTACTGTGTCTGGCCTGCAGGCTGCTTATTGTCCACCCAATAGTAAAATCTGAGATAGCAACTCTGAGATGTGGCAGAGGAATGTCTTGTGTACCGGCCAGCCTTCTTTCAGTGTTTCTCCTATTTTCTGATGCTACTTGAATGCACTTTCTCTTCCTATATGGCCTTACAACACCCTGTTCTCCTTTTGATGGCAGCTTCCATTGTCCCAATGATCAAAGAAGTTTTAAAGTTGCTCTTCTTCACACATCTCATCAAGAGAGAGAGCTGCTGCTCTTCCACTTCTATTGCCTTCTTGTGTTACACATATCCATAACATAGTCTGAGATGTCCCTTGATGTCTAAATAAATATCGCTTTATGGTGAATGTCTACAATACAGAGGAGAAAGAGCAAAACATCTAAGAACATCAAGACATAGGAGCATTTTTCGTGCATAATTCCAAAATGCATTGTAATCATATTGTTGAAATCATTGCCTGACAACGAGCAGGTCAGAATTAAGGCACAGGCACAGTAGCACTATGCATTAAGTTCCAGCATGTGCTCATGGAATCACATCACTACGTTAACATCTCAACATCCTTACTTTAAAAAAAAAAAAAAAAAAAGTTTCCAGCTAGCCCTCCTGGTAACAAAGAAGCTCAGACATGTTATTTCAGTATAACTGAGGCAGAGAGGTTTGCCTGAGTCCACAGAGAGAGTGAAGCAATACCTGTGAAGGGAATGAACTGTGTGTTTTATCTTGGTGAGTTATTAAATCCAAGATACATACGCAAAATCTTGGGGGGGAAAATAAAACCAATGTCCTCCCCTAGATACCCGAAACAAAAAGTGTGCATGGCAGAAGAGTGCTGCCATTCTAGTCCATCAATTCTGTGGTAAATTCTGTTCCTCTTCCTATCACCTCTGTTTTCTCCAGGTGAGGAAGGAACCTGGGAGGAAAAGAACAGGACGTCATACTGCAGAGCTGCCTTCTATTATCATGTGAAGGGGTGAGGTGGAGTAGCGTCCTCAATTACTTTAATCTGGTCCTGGTCACCGGTAGCGTTGCCAACCCTCTGGAATGGTCTTCAAGCTCCAGGAATCAAATTAATCCTTTATTAAAGATTATGTCATGTGAAAAGACTTCCAGGAATATGTCCAAGCAAAATTGCCAACCCTAATGACAGCCATTTCCCTCTGTTCTCACACTGTCTGAGTCCTTAAATAGCAAGGTCACCAATGCATGACTGTTTCTTTAATAGGCTGGAGGAATAGTGGGAAGGTTACTATGCTCTCAAATGAGTCTACTGAAATGAATCTGGGTCCTTAGCTTGCAGCAGGAGGTACAACTGTGGCAGAAACATTCAGCTCTTTGTATCAGGTGCCACAGAATGATTTTCAGTATTTTTACTCTTCCTGTGCTTGGCTCATTTCTAGATTCTCTCACAAAAGGTGAATGAAAAAAAATCTCCCCTAAACATCCATACAGGAAACAACGAGACAGTTATCATTCACTGTACTCTCATTAGATAGGCACATACTGCTTCTCTTGGTGCATTTGGCAGCAGATCATGACAGTAACCATTGAGGGACAAAATGCCCCTTCATATGCTTTTGAAACTATAACAAAGTTACAACAACTGTGCTTTACCTTTTAACAACATTTCTGCCTCCATCTTCCAGGTTTTCTTCAAAGGCACAGCGGAACTGGAGACTTTCTGTTTCGAAGGACTGGCTTTTGTCAATAGAATGATAGGTAAAATCTATAGCTCATTCTCCAGGAGTTGCACAACTTGCTCCTTAATGACTCTTGTGCTCCTGCAGTTGTGGGCTCATTCTACCCTCGATATAATAAACAATCAATATAAAGGCAAATAGTGCAGGTGGACAAAAAGCAGTTATGTGTCACTTAAAAGACTAACAAAGTAGTTTATTGGGTGCTGAGCTTTCCTAGGGCAGACCCACTTCCAGATCTGATAAAGTAGGTCTGCCCCATGAAAGCTCATCACCTAATAAATTATTTCGTTGATTTTTAAAGTGCCACATGACTGCTTTTTTTTTTTGTTTGTTTAGTGAAAATACAGACTAACAACCACCTTTCTACAACAGTGGAGTCAATTCACATAGTGACCTAATTTTCTGACATCATCTCTTGTGACATTCCCATCAGGGTAGTTCCTCTATATTCCCCCAAGAAAGAGGATTCATGCGTTTACTACGTCCCCTGATATTCTGAAATTGTTGTTGATGAATGATGTGACGATTTAGTGACATGAAATATGGCCAGTCAACCTCCCCCATAAGTAGTAATAGCAGCAAATACATCAAGCTTTCTTATTATCTGTGTGTATTCTGCATGGTCATTTTGTGTTATCGAAGCTGAAGTTTAAATGTTTTCAGGGTCCAAGGTACTGCTGGATATTTGAAGTGTTTCCTTCCACATAATCAAAATAATTTACTATAACTGCAGAGCTGTAGCATATTTCACAGACAGAGGAGATCTCGGCCATGGTTTTAAAGCAGTCAAACTTTGGAACAACTATGTGAGAAATCAGGTTAATCCATCTGTCTAGGGAGAAGACAGGGTGGGCTCTGCAAGACATTGCAATGCTGAGCAGGCTAGACAAGTCTCCAGGTGTGTCAAGGAGGCATGTGAGGGTATTGGATTAGCAAATGGGTGGGAAGCACAGGATAGGATGAGGGTTAGATCAATGTGAGGATTGGGAAGCACAGAGGAGATGAAAAAGGGAGCTGATGTTTCAGCACCAACTGTGGGTATGCAAGTCTTTTTTCCCCATAACATCTCCATCCAGTCCCAAATAATCCCCTGCCCCCAGTCACAAATCTCTGAAATTAATCGGAAGAATGTTAGTCAGTATCATGCTAAGCATAGCAATGCCCAACTTTAAGGTGCCTAAAAATCATGGAATAGCTTGACCCACATAGCCCAGTTAAGTTCCAAGGTCCCTAACTAATTAAAGGTGGGGAGGAAGTAAATGCTTGAGAATGTTATGAGTTAATCACCTCCCTCCATAGCTGGGGGAGGTGTTGCTGCTTGACTTGTGACTTTATGGCCATTTGCTGGAGCACCTGTCTGGAGTGTGGGAAATGAAAGTTAAATTCCCATCTCTTTGCCGGAGGGCAGGGAGAGGATTTGAACAGTAGTCACTACAACCACAGCACTTTGAGAGGACGCTCTCAATGTCTTCTGTTGAAGCTGTTCACGGAGTTTAAATGATTAAAGAACCATTGGTGAAGTGGGACCAAAACCAGGATCTCCCATGTCTTCAGATGGGTGCCCTAAAAGCTGGGTTACAAGTATTCTCTTTGTCACGCTTGTGCAATGAATGATCCATTGTGTGAGAATACAAATCCTCTTGATCCCCCCAGGGTCCTTCACCCCCTGCATCAACCACTTTCATTATTTTAACCAGGCTGCAACAGCAAAGACAGAGTCCTTATCAGAGAGCAAGTGCTTGTTGGTATATAGCACTCGCCTTTATCAGAGAAGGAGAAAGTATCTGCACAATGGTCTTTCTTCTCCTCTGAGTGGGGTGATTTAACCGGAGTCTCCCACATCCCCTATAAATACTCTAACCACAGGACTATAAGTTAGGTACCTTTGTGGACTGCACCCACGATCTAAGGTAGGTATAAACATTCCCAGGAGGAATCAGTACCACAGTTCATATTCAGAACTTGGGGCTGGTCAGTATTTGCTACAAACAGCTCCTCTAAAGGTATGTGTACACTTCATTTCCCCCTTCAGAAAGGGAATGCAAAGGAGGGTTCTTTTTGAAAATGGGGATTATTTTTGAAAGAACCCCATCTACACAGCTTTTTTTGCTTTTGAAAAAAGTCTCTTCCAAGAATGCGATTGCACAATATTCTGTAAATGAAGCACAAGATTTGTAAATCAGCACTTCATTGGTATTTTTGATCTTCCTCATTTGCATTCCCCTTTCAAAAGGAGAATGTAGTGTAGATGTAACCTAAAGTGTGTGCTCTTCTGTTGAGATGCAAGACCACTTCCTGGTCAACTAACAACTGAAATGAGCCTTAGGATTCATTATCAAAGTGTTGGCTTCACGGAAGTTTAATACAACTTCCAGAAACCATTACCCTCACTGAGATGAAAATGTGGAGGAATAGAAGGAAGCAAGCTGGCAGGCTATAGGTGGGGTGGAGGAGTAGGACTGTGCTTTTTGCTAAGGAAGTTGCCTTCACAGATTACCCATGCTATTCTCAGAAATTTGTATCTGACCTCTAAAACACACAATCTTTTCAAACCATTAGGGATTGTGATTAGGGCTGGCTGGAAGACAGCACAAAACATTTCAGGTTTTCAAAATTTGTTTTTGTTTTGAATCCCATTGTTAAAAAGAGATCTCAATGGAGCAGTCCCGTAAGAATAATGAAGTATCTTACTTTTTTTTTTGTCTGTCAATTAAAAAAGACCCATGCAGGAAATCAACTTTCAGAAGCACCAGAAATCTCCCTTGTAAAGCTGAACAAATTAAATGAAAATTCACTTCAGACAGCCAAACCTGTAAAGCATGCAGAAAGATTAATAATGATTCCACTAACCACTGTTTAATGACTGATGTACTCTCTTATGCAGTTCATAATAGTTAAAATACTATAGGTACAAATTATAATGCTAATTGATTACATATTCCTTTGCAGTTAATGCAATGACAGTAGACTTCATAACTTTAAGTTCATGTTTGAAATTTGATGTGTGTGACTTAAGATGCAGGATTTGAAGTTCATACTTTGTCTTAATGTAATTTGTCTTTGTTCTTGTTCACAAAATAAGCCTGTCAACATTCTGATCCTTATGTTCGGTTTGGTTATTAGATTTTCACTACATTTGACAAATGTCTCCTTTCAGGGAATTGTTAGCCAAAATGACAGAGAGACATTTCAGTAAGATAAGTAGAACGCAAAAGTGAGAGAACTCGATTTTTCCTCTGCAAACAAGCATTTTCTAGGGATAGCACTTTCCAAAGGAAAGTGACAGGTTTCTTGCTCAGCTGTATCTTGGCAGGCAAAACGGAAGTAATAAAGCATCCTAGTATTCTAAATTGTTATCTATTGCTGATATGTCACTAATTTGGATTTCTTTAAAGTCTAGTTTATAATACCTTTATTTCTCTGAACAAGTACATGTATATTAGAAACTAAACAGCAAAATTTAGCTCTTTGAACTAGTGTTGTTTAAAGGGTTCCCAGGGATACTCAGTGTTTAATGCTTTTTGTCTTAGCCTATTGCTTAAGAGGCAAGAGTGATGGAGTTTCCTACAATGATGTTTTTAGTTTGGTTTATGAATGTTTGCACAATATTTGCAAAATTAGTTAATGCTACTATCTCAGTAGTCTGCGTTAAAAGCTCTGAAAACTTGATCAGGTTTGATTGTGCATTTTATTGTAAAACTAGCAAAATGATGAGAATGGCATGTGATGTGGGTGTTGGTAGACAGATAAACAATGATGCTGTGCGTGCAGAACATGGCAAATTGGATTGTAGACCCAGTAGTTGTGTAGCATAGTTTTGTTGGCAGATAATAAAAATAATTAAAGCTTGTGTCGGGTGGTATCTGTTAAAATGGCTAAGTCATTTCCCGTGTGCTTTACAACTTCTGAGATAAGTACAGAAATAACAAACATCTGAGTTTTAAGTAGGCCCTTGATAACTGTTCAGTCAGAACCCTGTGGTGTTAATGTATTGGTTCCTTACGTCCCTTCATCCTGTGCCTGTGTGGATATTTTGGAACACTTCCAAGACCTTTGTGTTTGGAAATGGAGATTTAACACATTCTCTGGAGGCTGGTACAAAGAACTAACTAGAGTGTTTCATTTTAGTAGGCAAGGCATAGAAAAGTGTGGAATTGGGATTATTTCCCCATATAGATCCATGTGGTGATTTCATTTAGTTTGAAGCTAGATTGGTGTTTGTGTTGTGTACCTGCAAACCATCATCCCCTGAGGAAGCTGGCGAATGGTTGTCAATGGCCTATACTCCAAGATGTAGGAGTGGAAGAGGTTTACTACTGCTACCTGGGAACCATCTAGTGTCATCATGTAAGTCACTAGACAATAAAATGTCAAATGGCCTGGAGTCAGCATTTTACCATGTTCTTTTTAAGTTTTCATAGACATTTTTTAATTGACTTGGTGTCTGAAATCAAATTTCTTTTGGATTTGTTAATTTTGGCATGTACAGAGGTTAAGATCATACCAGGTAGAATAGATGAGATGTCAAGTTCCTTTTTAACAGTTATTTCTAGGTATCTTGTGAAGCATATAGGAGAAGGTTTCCTATGTTTTAGATCTTTTTTGAGGATTGAGTGAATATTATCTTACAGAGGGTGGGGATTAGTGATATTTTTCCCCCCCAAAGCCTATAATGTAACTTATTTAGTTGTTTCCAACAGAACGTGTTGAAGCCTGTAAAATTTTTGACAGAGGTAGATGATAGTCTTTCCTGGTTTCTTTCAGGGTTAAGAAGGAGGATTGAACTTAATCTATTACTGATTAGCTATAAACAGATTGAGTGTAGAATGAAAAGTGACGGTAAGGCAGTGCACCCCTCTGGTAAGAAGGAACTGGCAGGCACTGGGGCACACCACTGCAAGTGGAGGAGCCGTGGAGGGATCCCACCAACTCCTTGGGTTCCCCGTAGATGCTGGCCCTGCATACTGTGCTAAACAGGCAGTCAGGCAGAATAAAGGGGCTGGCTGGAAGCATGTTGTAGGAGATGTGCCAGCTCCCATCTGGGCTCCTCATGGGGTATACACAACCCAGATTGTGACACCCCTGTCTTGGCCCACATCTTCAATGCTGGAAATCATAAGAACAGGATCATTGAGGGGAGTAGGTGGGGACAGCTCCTGTCCACTAGCCAGACAACCTGGTCGTGACCAGGAATGCCCAGGCCAAACTCTGCACTGCTCCAGGACTGCCCCAGCCCCAACCCTTGTCCAGAATTCCACTTTTACATATGCACGCGCACACCCTGTCCTGAACGCACCCCACCTCCCACCCCAGCTTCCTGTCCTGACTACTGAATCCCCCTGCACCCCCCTCCCACTCTCTATGCCCTGCCATGAGTCCACCAACACACATTCCATTTCCCTGTCCTTACCTACTCACAATCTTCCTCATATTTAAATTTCTTACAGGTACTGCCATATCTCAACCCCTCCTGACCATGGGGGTTGTGAGATGATTGTACGTATAAGAAATTTAAGTTACTTTCATCCCTGTGGAATGGTGGACATAATGTTATATATTAATCTCTTAAAATTTGAATGGTTGTGTAATTATGACTGTGATTGGCTTGAGAACAGAAATTCCATTTTGCAGAAGATTTTGAGTTTCCAATATTTCTTTGTATTCCTATGTGAAATGTAACCCAACTATTTCACGATTCTCTTTAAGAAAATTCCAGAGGGAAATGCGGGAAGAGAATTTCAGATTGATCTGAATGTTTGGATTTTCATTTTTTTATATTCTAATATGTAATACAAAATACAAAACCAAAACATTTGAAATGGACAAAATTGAAACACTGTTGGGTCTACATGTGGCCACAACTTCGAAGGGGGCATGTTAATCAGGGTCATGGGAGATTACTAATGAAGTGCTGTGGGGGATACACAGCATTTCATTAGGCTAATTTTCTACCATGGCAACTTAGAATTGTAGAATCCTAGGGCTGGAAGGGACCTCAGGAGGTCATCTAGTCCAGCCCCCTGCTTCAAGCAGGATCAACCCCCCACTACATCATCCCAGCCAGGATTTTGTCAAGCCAAGACTTAAAAACCTTGAGGGATGGAGAATCCACCAAATTTCTAGGCAACGCATTCCAAACTTCGAAGTGCTGACGTGCATGTAGCCATGGGCACTTTGAAGTGCCCACGATACTTCAAAGTCCCTTTACTCCTCAAAACCCTACACACATGCCAGCACTTTGAAGTTTGAAGCTTCAGAGTTGCCACAGGGGAAAATTAGCCAAATGAAGTGCTGCGTATTCACCACAGCACTTCATTAGTAATCTCCCGTGGCCCTGATTAACATGCCCCCTTTGAAGTTGGGGGCAAGTGTAGACAAGCCCTTTGTTCCAAAAATGTCAAAATGGGAGTTAGACATTTCTTGAACCATTTTTCCCCTCCAAAATTGAATTACTGGGTAATCAGTATGATTTCACAAAACATTTACATTTCAACAGAACTGCATTTTCCAGTTGAAAATTATTCCTTTGTCGTTATCCTAACTAGCTCCAACTATGCCCTTTCCAGTCTCAGGCTTTTTACTTGTTTTTTGATAAGGAGAATCGTATATAGAAGATTAAGTTTAAAGAGTTGTGTATGTCTGATGTCAAGCTGTCTTTTGTTAAAACCATTTTGAACTGTGAAGGTGAATAAGCATGATTTGATCTAGTGTGCCCTCCACTGGTGTATTTGGAAATGAGGAAGTGTTTTAGCCCTCTTTTAACATTTTTCCTTTCCTACTGTGCCTCACTTTTAAAACTTCACAAATGTTTCTTCACTGGGGTTCCACGGTGAAAGAACCAGATGGGGCCGAAAAGGAAGAAGATACTTGTGCTGTCAAGTATTGTACCCTGATAAATATGTGAATAACCTAGCAGATATCATAGGGTATTCCAGCAGCATTAAATATCTGTTGTGCCCTGTTTATGACTGCTTTGAGAAATTATAATCTATATTAGGATCCTTGATGCTAGGGAGACTAGAAGACCAGCAGATCTATATTTAGCATCATATACACAGGGGGAGATGGTGCAAATTACTGGTCTCCCAACAGTAGTCAGGCCTAGCATCAGAGCAGAGCCAGAAGGTGTAACTGGAGTTGTGGTCAGGAGACAAGCCAATAGTTGGAGTCAGGACAGAACCATTGTTGAAGTCCGGAGACATGTGAGTGGTCAAAGCCAGGAATCAGAGGATTTGGAAGAAGGTCAAGGCTGGGGCTGGTGCAGGAGTAGGTACAAATTGGAGCCCAGAATGGCACAGAAAACAGCTCTAGAAACTGGGCATAGAACAGATGGAGCAGCTTCTATGTTGCTGTTACTGTTATAAATGGTGATCTGCTGTCCAATCATAGAGTGAAATACAGGAAAGAAGCAACATGAAATCACTCTTTCCAGTTCAGTCACCATTTATCTGAAGTTGGAACAGTGTCATACTCCTAATTGCTGTTTTTGTTTCCTACTTCCATCAACATTTTTTGCCCATTAACATCAAGCTAGACTGCCAAGATATCTTGTTCACTTTACATATAACTGATGTATTTTTCCATGTGTATTGTGCTTAATGTCTCTCCTATTCTCTAAAAGGTTTTGAAGGAGTACATTTAATTGGCCAATTTCAACATTGAAACCCTTTTTATTGCATATACCCCTTTTCAGGCTACTGTTTTCCATATGAATTGAACTGTACTTCGGAATTATATTGTATTTGTTTAATGTAGCATGTGCACACTTCTAGGTCTAATGCTAACTGCTTCAAAAACCCTGACAAATGGCTTGTTTGTAGAATGACACAGAGCTTCACAGTGCATCAATTATTCGGACTGTTGACAATAATAAAATTGTCTTTATTGTTAATATTAGTGAAATATGTTCAAATATTTCCATATGACAAGGGAGTTGCATATTGCATCCCCATTTCTTTTCACTAAGGTCCTGCTTTGCAAATGCAAGTGAAAGATTGACTTTATGTTTTGAGAGATGATTAGCTGCCAGCTCTAATCAAATTGAGAAGTAATTAGCAAATCAAAACTTGATTAGCTCTTTGCTTGATTTACTAAAATTATAGTTTATGCAGTTTAAATGATGGGGGAGGGAAAATGTCTGTACTCCATGCATAGTCTTGTGTGCTGCAGTGGAAGAAAATGTTTCTTAAAGGTTTTATCCACTTGAATATTTAGCACTATTATTTCCCTGAAGGTGAAACAATATAACTAATTCTTCCTATCTTTTCACCTATAAAGTAAATATTTGATGAGCTGCTGTTTTGAGAGTGCTGTTTGGGATATGTGTGACCCAAGCTATCTGACTTTTCATTCTCAGTGCTCGTCTACATTAACAAAAGCACCTGAGTCTTTATTTAAACGCAAAAGTTATTTGGTTCCACAGAAGAAGAAGTTATTTTATTGATTAATATTCTGTGACATGGCCTGGGTATGGTTTAAAGTTGAAAGGCTTCGTCAAGTCAGGATAACAGTTCTATTTACATTTCTGCCACCTGCTGGCTGTTTTGTCCTTTGAGATCACTTTTAACATTTCTATACAGTTCTGTCTATGGAATAGACACCAATCATTTTGCACAGTGATGATGGTCTTAATTTATGTTTGCAAAGCACATCACCTTAAGATTAAATTGTTGATATGGACTCCATACTGCAACTCTTCGGAAGCTGAAGCTAGTGCAAAATCTTTATTTATACCAATTGCAAATTTGTACTATATTAAAACAGTGGTTCATAGCTTTCAGTGACTCCCAGACCCAACATGTGTCCAGGTGAAATATAAATTGTTGGTTTTTCATGGTAAAGACTAAAATCATTTGAGATAAGGTTACTGCATATCTCCTGTTTCGCCTTAGACCTTCTGCTACAGTACAAATAGCAAAACAAAAAGCAGTCAAGTAGGACTTCAAAGACTAGCAAAATAGTTTATTGGATGAGCTTTCGTGGGACAGACCCACTTCTTCACCACTCTGTTACAGTACAAATAGCAGTGGTACTTACGCTGGTGGTTTTGCACACGAACAAAAGGGCACATCCATCTGGGTTCATTTGAGCAGGGGTTAGATGGGTATTCAGTTTTGAAACTTGCTCCAGCTTTGACCTGCTAGGTGCCAGACTTTTGTAACCATTTGAACATGCTGCAAAATTGGCCATCTCTGTTAGGGCACTATTCAGCAATGGAGGTAAGAGTGTGCTGAAGTGTTTTGCTAACTCAGGCCTTGTCAGGCACTGACCTGAGGTTTTGTTACAGAGAAACCTTTCCACATGCCTGGTTGTTGTCTTGCTCACATATTCGTGGTTAAACTGATCGTCGGATCTAAAGGTCAGGAAGGACTTATGCAATATTTCAGATCTGCTAGGACGTTGGGTTTCCTGCCCCCATTCTTCACAGAAGGGATGATGGGTCACCTGATGAAATATATCTCACCTTATCAAATACCTGTCATTGCACTGGTCTGAGGTATACCTTAGTCTTCCTTGCTTTCCGCCTGCTCTAGCACACAGTTTTGTTTTCTAGAGAGCGAAATATATTGGTTGAAATCAATATAAGATTTTTGTGGATGAAATAGTCATTTTTTGTGTATTTTGAATTAGTATGACGGGTGCCTAAACCCATGCTCTATTTATTGAAGTAATACATTTAGTAACTCTTTATTTCATATAATGGATTTTAAACAAATTAGTAAAGGGTAGGAGAGCTGTAAATTATATTTAACTTGCTAAATATAGGCATTACTAGCTGTGTTCACCTGCAGCTGTCATGTTTCAATAGTCTTTTGCCCACCAAAATGGATTACAACAATGCATCTAAAATCTGGTTCTTGTCACAAAGAAAGAAGCATATTTACATATAACAAATTGAATTTTACTTTTTTTTAAGATTGCTACTGGTATGCTTGGTAGAATTACAGCTCCTTATAATATTTTTCCCCTAAGAAGTGTCTCCACTTTTTTATAGATTTTTCTCTTTATCTCTAAAATTTCTCTTGTGCTAATAAAATCAGTTCTTAAAATTGCATGGAAAGTTTCTTCAGGATGTTGTCTTGATCTGTGGTGGTGTCCACAACATTGCTTTTTCCACTGTAATATTAAAAAAAAAATGTAATTCAATGCATCCTTTTGTACTGACCTGCTTTCATTGCATAAGTAGCAATAATGGAGAGCTTCTCAGAATTAATTTAATGACAAAATTTGTGGGCTAAATTTATTCTTGGTTTAATTCCATAAGATTCACTTTTTGGTGGTGGTTTTATGATGGGCGCAGGGAAAGATCCTCTTAAATTTGTGGGAACTAGTGTGTCCTTAACTTAAAAACAAAGAGTACAGTATAATTAATAGATGACTGTAGAGCTAAGCACAGCACTGTTAACTTGTTACAGAAATGCTTGTGTTGAGGGAGCCATATTCTAGCACATGTAATTGTGAAATCCTGTCTCTAACTCTTAGTGAGCTCCCCTGAGGGATCACACCTTCTCTGACTCCTTTAATTTGATTTCAATTGGTCGCTGAGCCCTCATCTCCACTTGTCTGTCAGCCCTTCCCTTTGGGGGCTTGCGGTCTTCTGGCTGTATCCCTGGAGGCAGTCAGATGCAGAGCGGTCACCCATTTGTTATCCCAGATCTTTCTACTTCCCTAGCCTTCTCTGTACTTTTCCCCTGTGTAGCACACCTTGTTCCTATCTTGGTTGCAGCTCTAGGTGCCAACGCTGTTTTGCAGCTCTGGCAGCTGTTGGGTTTATGATCAAGCATCTTAACTGTAAACAGAAATTCTCCAACCTCCTCTGTCTATGTGCAGTAAGGGGCTTGTAAACCACATTACAAGCCCTAATTAAATAAAATTAAGTCCTAACTGTATATATCTCTGAGGGCAAAATTGTATGGTCTTCATCTGAGAGTTTATTCCAGTGACCTTTAGCTAGAGGATGTTGTTTGGGATAAAGGATTTTGGTGTTAGTTTTGTTTCTTACTGTGCTCTGCTTATTGGAAAAGGGGATAAATAGTGAGGTCACAAAACTGGCAAATGATGTAAACGTATTTAAAAGAGCTAAGTCCAAAACAGGCTGAAAAGACTTACCCCTTTACATAACACAAGTAACAGGAGTCACCCAATGAAACTAGTAGGCAGAATGTTTAAAAATATCCCAAACCTATTTCTTCACACAACACTGACTCAACCCATGCAACCAGGCCTGCCACAGAGCCCTGGGCCCCTTTGCAGTGCTGCAGTGATGCTGCTCCAGCTGTGTGCAACTGTAAGAGTGTGTGACATGTCTCAGCACTGGTCTGGGTGGCACTGAGGGCTCAATGCCCTATGCTCCACCTCTTCTGCCCTTAGGCCTGCCCCTTCTCGAACATAGAGCTGGGCCCCCCTGCAACATTGCCCGGGGGTCTCTGGTGGCTGTCAGCCCCACTGCATGTAACTTGTTGATAAGGGTCTTTATGAAGACCAAAAGTGTATCTAGGTTAAATAATTATAGAAATTCATGGCAGATAAGTTCATTAATGGCTATTGTTCAAAATAGCCTGCGGTGCAACTTTGTTCTGGGTGATCTTAGCCTCTGATTGCCAGAAGCTGGAATTGGATGATAGGGAATGGATAACTCAAAACCCATCATTCCAAAATAATATAAGTTGGTTGATAACTACAGTTACACCATGTACAGCTGTTCTACTTCTTCGGTAACATGCTGTGTGGGGATCCTGGGCTATCATATGCAGTAGAAGGCAACTTGTGTGCCAAGTGTTTGGGCCCAGATCACTTTTCTTAGACGGGCAGTAATCAGGTGCTTTGCAGAGCAGCTAACATAAGTAATATCAGCCATATATATATGTTAAAAGAGTTTGTAATGGTGTTTTATGGGTCATATGTAAAGTTCCTAAATTAGGTACAAGGCAGATGAAATTGTCCTTGTCTATATTGTGGTAAGAGAAGGTGTGAACTACAAAGGTAATAGAATAGCTGTATAAATTATCTTAATTGGTCATAACTATTCCTACCAAAGTATCTAAAATTATTTTTTGTACAAAGTTTATTTACCATAGCAACCTTCATTTTCACTTAACAGTTTTTATCTGAAATGGGATTTGGAAGTGCTGCAGTGGGGTAGGGTACATTTAATTAAAACTTCTTAATAAAAAACATTTTAATAGCGAGGAATGATTAAAAAAATGTGAACAATACTGTTTAAAGGTATGGCATTTAAAACAAGTTGTGGCTTCCAATTTTGGTTCCTTTTTTTGTTAGTTTTTTGTCCCTGGTCTCTTTTGACTGTTTATATTCTTTCATGTAGACAGAAACAATTACGTTTTATCTTGTGTGATTAATGCTGTTGAGTTAAGCATTTATGAAGTGCCTAATAGCTTCTGATTGATTCTCAGAGTCACTGACAGTAGGTTTATTGTCTGTGATGCAAAAAGTGAAAAGGATAAAGGACAGTGGCAGAGGACATTAAAGGCTATGTCTACACTATGAGATAATTTGAGTTTATTAATATCAGTTTTGTAACTCTAGATTTTATAAATTCAAATTGTACTATCTTCACCTCCCCACTTGATCCTCAGAAAGTCGACTTAATGCTGCCACACTCAATCGGTAAGCATCAACTGTTGCAGCATTGCATTGTGGGAACCTATCCCACAGTTTCTTCATCCCCGTAGTATTCTAGGTATTTTCACTGGTATTTTTCGTCATCTTCCCCCATTGCTTTGCTCTCATTCCGCTCTCATGGTAAGGAAACATATGTTTTTCCATGGGGAAAGAAGTGAAAACTAGTGCATCAATAAAAATCACCAAATGCACAGAAATCTTTCCTCTATAACTAAATTGCTTTTTAAAACTGTAGTTGTAACTGAATTAAGAAAGATTTCATAAAAATCATCAGGTGTGTGTCTTCGCAACTGGCCCTTCACTGACTTGCTTGACAACGTCCCATCCCTGAAAATAATACAGGGACAATGAAAAACATGATGAAAGAGTAGATAGTAAAGATTGGGGGGAAATTGAGAGCTACCGAGGGGAGGGTATTTGTCTTTCCAGTCTATTATACAGCTGCTGTGCACAGTCTCTGTTCCCAAATGGCCCTCCACCCATGCTTCCCTGCATGAAGGGGTCCAAAGATAGAAAAGGCTAAGGGGAAAAAAAGGTCTTTCCTCTTCAACACACAGGCATTGTAAACACAGGGGATGGGGCTCGCCAAATTTAATTGACATTGAGCGGTTTGGTATTTGGGAAGTTGAATAGCCAGTTGACATGCTCCCTGAAAATGTTTATTGGCCGTGAGGTGTGGGGTCTGCGACTCTGAGGGCCACTTGAACCATTCCTTCCAGGCAGCAGCCAGGCCCCATAATTCGTTAGCTACCATGGGGAGACTTCCCCCCCGCCCCCAGCGGCAGCTAGCCCCCTGGGTCCTTGTTGGAGCAGGAGATGTGTGGGGGGCGGTGTTTGAATGGGGCCAGTTGAAATACCTCCCTCCCGGGCTGCTGCAGGCCTCCCACAATTTGTAGTCACCGGGGGAGGCTTCCCCGCTAGCAGTAGAAAGGCCCTGACAATATTTTTTGCAGGGAGCCAGTTGAAGCATTCCCACCACATGGCTGCGGGCCCCTGAACATCTTTCCTGTCCTTGGAGCCATAATTGTATATAAGCCAGAGCATGGTCAGCAGCAAACAGCAGGCACGTCCTGAGGGCTACTCATGTGATGTTTGAGTGTGGGAAATATGCTGACTTTACAGTGCCTGTGGGGGAAGAAGTTTCTCAGCCTCTTAGGCAAGCACATGCCCCACAAAAGCCTTGCTGCCATGTGGTGCAGTGAGGCAGCAGCTTGTGCCAGGCAGCACAGAAAAAAGTACCAAGTGTAGAGAGAGAACCACCAATGCCATGTTGGGGCTATTTGTAATAGGTAGATGCACTCACAGCACTAATAGCAAAGAAAGAGACATTTCTCAGGCTCATACAAACCAGACCCCATGGCCGCAGGCATCCTGGTCCCAATTTGAAGTTCATGGTCTTCCTGTTACCTAATTCCAGTGCACCTGGAGTGCAGTGGCCAGAGTGGAGCATTGTGGGGTACATACGGGACACCTCTGGAAGCTAATAAATTAAACTTTAAGATACAGCACTTCCACCCTGGCCTTTACTAGAACTTTTAAATTCCAACTTCACGCTACACCCAGCAGATTCTGACAATATTTTGATATCAATATTAGTTCTCCCTAACTGAGCTAATGGTATTTACAGGGAAGACAGTTGCGGTAATATTTTACTAAGTGCCTTATATGTAAATTTATCTCGTAGTGTAGATGCAGCCTGAGAAAGGTGGACTCTATTTCTATTTGGCAACTATTTTTGATACTATGGTATGTTTTTGTTTTCCATAGTAGAAAAGAATTGTGGGCATTTAACAATTTTTGGCTCATCTCCATCTACTTTAAATTCTGTATGTGTGAGTAGGTCCTAAATGGAATAAGATTATTTTTATTTAACTAATAGAGCTAAGAGAATTAGGGAGAAGTGCAAGCTGCCTTTCTTTACTCTCATATAGGAGGAAATTCTGTCTTGGAGGGGCAAAGCTCTCAACAGGGAGTTAAAGCTTGGCTGCCTCCTGGCATTTCACATCATGGTGTTAGAGAATAGCAATTCTGTTATGTATAGACCTTAGCAAAACTAAAAGTGCAAATACAGATCTAATCCCCCTTGGAGAATTTTTTTGTTTTACAGTAGAACACTCAGTAGTGGGCTGCATTCTGATTTAGTACTGCAAATACAAATATGGACCATCTTCAGTTTTTTTGTGATGGATATGAAAATCTTTTCCTACAACTCTAGTAGCAATACCTCTACAGCATTTACTGGAGTGTACAGTAAAATAGGAAGGTATACGGTTTTTTGCAATGCATTACTGAACATTGCTGCTTCTCCATTTTGCAAAGTCTCATTTTCATATTCACAGACTGTAACAGCTCCATCTGAAGCATAATGAAAAGAGAATTTAATAAAGTATCATGACAAATAAAAGGGAGGTACTGTGAGAGGGATATTGCTCTTTATATATGCTTCTGGGAGAAAAGCATCTAGGACATTGTATTCGGTTTGGGGCATTATCATACTAGAAACTATTGAAAACTTGCAGGCAACATAAAAATGAACAAATACGAATAGGGAGATGGAAAAAAGTAATTCATGAGGAATGATTAAAAGGGCTAGAGAGAGAGAGAGTTTTAGTTATATAGCATTCAGTGAGGCAAAATACAACAAACTTGGAAGGCTCTGTACTGTGATATCCTTGGATATATAACTAGAAAAATGATGAAATTTAGCAGGGGAAATTTAGGTTCAGATTTTCAGCAATTTTGGAAGGGGCTGTAGGTGAAATCCTGGCACCACTGGAGTAAATCTCCAAATTTTCAATTAAACACCATGACTAAAGCACCTACCCTAGCTGGGCCCAAAGCCTCACTGTAGGCTCTACAGTAATATAAATATTTATAGTAATACTTGATATTGTGTGAAGCCTGATAAAAGAAATTTTTTGACCTGTGGAAAAGTCTGCTTGGGAAAGTGATGGAAACCCATCCCCTTATGCCCTCAAAAGTGGACTAAATTTCATTAAAGATTAGCAAATGTACTGTCAGTAGGGGAGCCGACAAATTTGGGTAAGGTGGTGGGAGGGTGGGCTCTGTGCTCCCAGCAGGGGCAGGATCTTGGGCAGGTGGGCTAGAGACAGCCAGCCATCAGCACTGCCCAGATCATGCTACAAAGTCCTGCCCACAGCCCCTAGCACTGCCTGGAGCATGCCACCCAGCATTCCAGCAGCAATTTGAAGTGCCTGTGGCTCCAGCTGCCACCATGGCCTGAGTAGCCGCAGCAGTGGCTGGGAGCCCCAGGCCTTTTGAATCATCCGGCGCTGGGGCCTTTGCCCATTACTTTGCAAGTAGTTTATCAAGGTATCTAATTAATTTTCGCTCCTCCCTTCCTCCACCACCAAGAAATGGTTTAGGTGTCTTTGTTTGGCTTATTTTAAATGCATTAATCCATGAATGAGGCTATTAATGTGGGAGAAGCCTGGGCAAAGAGGTGGGTGGGAATCGTGCAGCCCCTCAATGGCAACTTCAGAGGGAACATCATAATATAATTCATATCAGGTCTGATATATTTCTTGCCACAGTTCACCATTGTAATATTCTGTATTGTCATAAAGTTACACCTGAACACTACAGAAGTGTAGCGGAATGCATGTATGCTAGCCCTTGAATTGGGAGGGCCCTTTGAGGTGAAAAGAGACCCCTCCAGGCAAATAAAGGGTAGTCAGTGACCTTCAAAAAACTCTCCTCTGGTCTGAGAGTTGAAGTGTGAAACATGTTGCTCCAAGATTAGTAGAAACCAGAAGAAAACTCTCTTCTTGGGTAGACAGTTGTTCTGCTCCAACCTTGAAAATGCTTAAGTTAATTGATGTTTTGGGGAAAGACTGTGTAGTAAGACAATGCCCAGGAGAGAGGGCAGAGAAAGTATTTCTGTGTTGTGAATTTGGAGTGTCTTGTTTTTCTTTTGCTTAAGAGAAGTACTGGATCTACCCTGAGATCCATCCTGTGAAGATAGGGAAGAAGAGAGGAGGAAAAAAAACCTTCCAAATTTGGACTGACTTACCCCAGGCTTCCCCACTGCCCAAAGGAGAAATGCTGAGGCTGACAACATAAAGACGGTACTATTGACCCACTGTCTACAAAGTTAAGTATGGCATCATATCTAAATGGGCAACATTCTGCTTTAATGTTACTGTGTGGTGAATGTACCGGCATATATGAAAAAAATATATAAATGTCCTGGAAATATATTCTTAAAACATGAATATAAGCAAGGCTTAAGTCACCCAACTCCAAACCATGGTTCTGCCTGCTTGTCTCTGTCTCCTGGAGAGCGAATGAAATTAATTTACATGAAGAGCAGAAAATGCTATCAGACAAACCTATCTGAAAGTAGGACACTCAGCATGCTCACCAGGAAGATGGAAGCTACAGTTCCAGGAAATTTTCCTGTCTCCTGAAACAAGATCATTCAATGTTGGAAGATATAACTAAGTACAGAGAGCCATTTTGGCCTCCATTACTGGGCAGATTCAAGATGCCAGAGCTGTTGTACATCTGAGCAAAGTGGATCCTTTAAACCTAATGGCTGAAAGATTTCTGGAAACTGAGTACAGTGAGAAAGATAGACTAAAACTGTAAATAGCTTAAGTTAAGTAAGTCACTAGAAAGTGTCCTATGAAAAGTTGCAAACAAATCTTTTTCACACTTACTAGAAGTCATTTAATACTGTGTTCTTTGTTAATAAATTTATTTTCAGTTTTATTACAAACTATCTCAGAGTGAAATGTTAAAGAAAAATGAGTCCTCAGCTAAATTATCAGGTTGATATTAACAGGACAGGTTGTTTTGGTTTGAAAAAAAAAAGGATTGGGAAGGCAGCACACTGGAGGAGTGATGGAGGTGGAGTAATCTAGCTCAAGATAGATGATAAATTTGAGAGTATTTACACAGCTCAAACAAACAAGCTGTGCCCACTTGTGCACAAAATTTTGAAATAGATGCCCCTGTTTTGAAAGAAGGGGAGGAGCAGCTATATGTTCAACACCTTCTTTTGAAAAAAAATCGAAATAACAGGGCACAGACATCAAAATTCAAACCCCAATTCTGTATCAGGTTGCTTGTCCTCTTTTGAGAAACTAAATCAAGAGAGTACACGTGTAGACACTCCATAGTCTGCTTTTTCAAAAGAGGGGTCTGCCGTGGCACTGGTCAGCTAGAGTCCAGGGCCACTCCAGCTGGCAGCAGCAGGGGTCTGTGATCCCTGTATTGGTTGTCCTTAAGCAGCATGGATGCAGGAAGCCCATGGTAGAAAGCTGAGGGCATGCTAGGGGCAGCCCCAGCATGAGCTCCAGCAGCACACCCTCTGAGAAGCCCAGGAGCAGCAGCAGCAGGCATTGATGGCCAGTAACCAGTGCCCACAGGAGCTCCTGCCCCCCCCCGCCCCGAGCCCTCACAGGGCTTCCAGGGTTCCAGGGGCAAGAAAAAAATGGCCCCCTCCTGGACAGAGGAGGAGCTGAGGGAACTTCTGGGCCTCTAGAAAGAGGATGTCTTCCATGAGATGGGCATCAAGCAACGAAATGCTGCAGCATTTACCCACCTGGTCTGGGGCCTCCTCACAAGGGGCCATCCAGAAAGTACTTTGAAGCAAGAACACTCCAAAGGGAAGGAACTGCGGCAGGCCTATGCCCAGGCCTGGGACCAGGCCAGCCTCTCTGGGGCACCTCTAGGTACATGACCCTATTTCAGGGAGCTCCAGGGCATGCTGGCTCCCTGGGACAGCTCCCACTCCCAGTGGTCTCAGATATATCAGTGGATGAGCTACAGCTGGAGGAACAGCCCAGAGCGGGGACCAGGAGGCCACCATGACCACTTTGTGGTCGAGCAAGGAGGGGAGCTCACAATCTACATCCCTTCCTGCTCATCCAGCCAGACAACTGGGAGCCAGGCATCTCTGGATGTCGAAAAGGGACCATTTGGTATCTATACAGTGGAGTACGCACCTGGTCTGTGGGGTGGGGCAACGCACCGGCCAGCCAACTGCACACAGGACCAGTTGTCCAGGGCTGTGTACTTCCTGGCCTGCCGTACTACACAGCATCCTGTGGTGTCCCCCCCTCCCAATGACTAGCACCTGCCCCCAGTAGGCAGCACTGCAAGCCACATGTGGGGCAGTGGCTGGGTGAGGCTGGACAGCACCCATGGGCCACACACTAGGGCCTGGGAAGGCCCAACCACTTGAGTGGTCCCTCAGGCACTGCACTTTCAGATGGGATGCCAGCCCTGGGGGGGGTGCCCCAGGGGGATACTGGCCCATGGTCCAACCCCCCCCCCCCGGGGCCATAATATGTTACTCACATGCTGTTCCTCTCACCATACAGCTGCACCATCCAGGGGCTGGGAGAGCCCCTCCTGGTGGATGTTGAGGGCAGCCAGGCCCCACCCCATGTGATGCACTGTTGAGGCCACTGCCAGGAGGCCCCTCTACCCTCCTCAGCTCGCAGATGAGGACCCAGCCAACCACCACCAGGCCAAGGTGGCTGAGAGGCCCCTCCAGCTCTCTGAGGCTGACCTGGGTGGTGGAGGGCAGCATGGGACATGCTAGTGACCATGCTGGGGGGCACTGGCACCATGCTTCAGCAACGTGCAACCAATGTTGTTCACCTCCTGGCCCCCGCCTAGTTTCCCCTGCCAAGCCTGCTGCCTGCCCTCTCCGGTGGCCTTACCTACTGGTGCTCCCTGCTCTGCCCGCTCCACGGGCCCTGCACCAGGGCAGAGAGGGGATCCCGTGGCCAATGGGGCTCGTGGCCCACCACCCCAGCCCTAGATGGAACCCTCCTGCCTCCATCCAAGTTAGGAGTCCTCCACCCCCCTTGTACACCATCTTCCCCTGGCCCCCGTACATAGTTGCATGTACCGTTCAGTTGTGCATAGATGTTTATTTTATATACACCTCCTTGTGTTGTGCTCCTCGGGGAAGAAAGGTGGGCGGTGGATGTGTGGGTGCGGTGCTGGTGGGGGTGGTGGTGGGTGGCAGGTGTGGGTCACAGGAGGCCATCTGTGAATGCCTGCCTGAGGGCCTCCCTAATGCGTGGGCTGTCCTGGTGGGCCTGGTGGATGGGGGCAGTACCCGGCACAAGCCCCATTGCCCCCACCCCAACATAGGCATCCCCCTTGCCCTCCATGATGTTTTGAGGGATGCAACAGTCACCCACCACCTGGGTCACTTGGAGGCCCCCGAACTCCAACCTCATGTAAAGGTACTTCCACCTCCCTTTAAGGCACCTGAAGGCCTGCTCCATGACATTATGGATGTGGTTGAGGCTCTGACTCCACGCTTCCCGGGTGGGGTCAAGGTGGTGCGTGTATGACCACAGGAGCCATGGCTGGAGCGGGTAGACCATGTCTGCCACCATGTAGAGCAGCATGATGATGCCCTCTCCCACTGGGATCTCAGGCTGAGGGGCAAATGTGCTGGCCCCCATGCACTGGCACAGCCTGGAGTAATGGAACATGAGGGCGTCATGGATGCAGCGAGCCCAGCCCATGTATATGTCCATGAACTAGCCCGTATCATCCACCAGGGCCTGGAGGACCACCAAATGGTAGCCCTTCCTGTTAATGTACTGGCCAGCGCTGTGTGCCAGGGTGCAAATGGGGATGTGCATGCTGTCCAATGCACTGAAGCAGTTTGGGAAAGCCAGGTCCTTGAAGCCCACTATGGCAGCTCCTGGATCCCCAGGCAGATGACCCTGTGAAGCAGCATTGTGTTGATGGCTCTGATGACATTCATGGGGGGTGGGGGACATGTTCCTGTAAGGGTGTGTTGGGGTGCCCCCTGCCAAATCCCTGCAGCCAAGGTTCTCCTTATCCTGGCCCTCCACCCTCCTGTGGGGGGGCATGTGACACGGGCCTGCGACCCGGGCCTGCCTTACCTCCATGAGTATGGCTCCAACAGTGGCCTTGTCCACCCCAAACTGTTGTCCCCTGGAGCATTAGGGGTCCAGGGTGGCCAGACAGCAATCACAACCTGCTGCTCCAGTGTGAGGGAGGGCTGCATGCAGGTGTCCTAGTGCCAGTGTATGGGGGTAAGCCACTGGCAGATTTCATTGAAGGTCTGCCTCAATGTGTGGAAGTTCCACAGCCCCCCATTTGTCATTCCACTCCCTCAGCAGCCAGTGCTCCTACCAGTTGGTGTGCGGGGGTGGGTCCAGAGGCTGTGGGGCTCCGCCGTGTCCTGTGTGTCGAGGGCTGCTCAGCTACCCGAGCAGCTCTGGGGCAGCTGCAGTGACAGTGCAGAGCAGTGATGGGAGGGCCTCCTTGATGAGGGTGTCTTTGTGCAGGAACTGCTGCTGTGACTCCATTCTGGAGCACAAGTGGGCTTGGCCAGCCCGGGGACAGTTGGGTAGCACTCAGCTCATGTGGGGTAGAGGAAGGGGCCCTTTAAGTAAGCATCTGGCTGCAGCCCCAGAAGGGCTTGTCAGCCATGGGACTCCATCCACGGTGCTTTCTGCCTTCCTTCTTTTGAAGGAGTACTTGTAGCCATGTGGATGCTCCCTTTTGAAAGAACGTGATGGCCCTTTGAAAGTGCGGATTGACCTGTCAATTGGTTTTTAGTGTGTGGTCACTCCCTTTCAAAAGCCGCACTTTCAACCTCCCTCTGACTATTTTTGCCCTTTTGAAGAGGTGCTCGTGTGTAGACTCAGCTATAGGTTAACGTAGGATGTTGTGATATTTCATCACAATGGATTTAAGCCTGTTGCTGTACTTCCAGACTCTTTCAAAGGTCTTTATTTTTATTCAGTAACTTTAGATATAAGTTTTTATCCATATTGTGGTAGAAATTACAGGCCATATTTCACAAATAGAATTTAAGTAATTTGCAAAGACAAAACCAGCTTGCAAATTTAATTAGAATATTCTATCTCCCCATTTTCAATTAGGATTATTGATATGCCACACTTACTTTTTTTCCTATCAAAACAAAAAAGCAGTCAAATAGCACTTTAAAGGCTAACAAAATAATTTATTAGGTCAGCTTTCGTGAGACAGACCCACTTCTTCAGACCATAGCCATACCAGAAAAGACTCAATATTTAAGGCACAGAGAACCAAAAACAGGAATGAAAATGGACAAATCAGGGAAAAAAAATTTACCAAGGTGAGCAAATCAGAGAGTAGAGGGGCAGAAGGGCGGGGTGGGTGGAGTCAAGAATTAGATTAAGCCAAGTATGCAAATGAGCCCCGATAGTGTCCAGAAAATTCCCCTCCCGGTTCAAACCACGTGTTAATGTGTCGAAGTTGAATATAAAAGAGTTCAGTAGCCTCTTGTTTGCATACTTGGCTTAATTTAATTCTTGACTCCCCCACACTTCTGCCCCTCTGCTCTCTGATTTGCTCACCTTAATTCCCCTCCCCGCCCCCCCCCCCCCCAGTTTGTCTACCTTGATTCCTGTTTTTGGTTCTCTGTGCCTTAAATATTGAGTTTGTTCTGGTATGGTTATAGTCTGAAGAAGTGGGTCTGTCCCACGAAAGCTCACCTAATAAATTTTGTTAGTCTTTAAAGTGCTACTTGACTGCTTTTTTGATTTGATAGTATATAGACTAGCATGGCTTTCTCTCTGTGATGTTTTTCCTGTTAATGGCTCACCGTTATCTTTACAGAATACACAGGTAGTGCTAGTGTAGTGGTGCATCAAATAAATAGTGATTATTGAAAAAAACATGAAGTTGAAACTATTTTTGAATGTTTTAATTGTTCTCTTGTGTTTGAGCAGCTGAATCATGTAATTAGTGTTTACCTCATTTATGTGGCAGTTTTGATTTGCACTTAAAAGTACGCTCTTTTTTTTTTCTCGCAAAGGAGCAGAGCTGGCATGCAAAAACAGAAGAAAAACTAGCTCAGAAGTGATAAGACTTAACACATTAAAACAGCTGTAATTGCCCTAGTTAAAATATTAGAGAGAGACCATAAATCCTTTAATCTTATCAGAGATTAAGAAATTACAGGGATGCTCAATGTTAAACCTGACACTGCTAGAAAAATATTTATGACTTTGGTCACTCAGTAATATTAAAAGGTGAATTGCTGCCCTGGAGATGAAATGGTTCTGTGAAGCACTAGTCTTAGAAATTTGTATGACTTTTTAATTCAAGTTTTAAACCTCAACAAAAATGCATTGGAATTCCTTACTACCATTGGTTTCTGCATTTTTGTTATAGAGTGAACTGTAGCTTTTCTGATACAAGGTATATATCTTTTCATCAATTGAATATTCTAAGACTTATTCTTTATTAAATTGGTTGAATTTTCCAATTCAGTCAAGCACAGGTATGTTTTAAATTTATTGGCCCAGCCTCTACAATCATGTTTTCTAGTGTCTTCACAGTTACTAGATCTTTGAGTGTCTGAAGGTATGCTTTCTGTGTCTGAAGGTGGAATCATTAAATCTACCTCCATACCAGATTATTGAAGCACGTCTTAATGTAATGCTATTTTCAAACAAGATTCCAGAGGTAATTCTCACAGTAAGTCTAACTTCACTACCAAGCAAATTGGTTGGAGAGATATTAAAATAAGAGCAATCAGACCCATAGACAGAAATGAGTTATAATCTCTTTTGTAGTGGGAAATTGTGCCACACTATTCTAATGAATGTCTTTGAAGGGGGTCAATATAAGCATGGAAAAGGATGACCCAAAAGATATAATGTACTTGGACTTTGAGAAAGCCATAGACGAGTTCTCACACCAAAGACTGCAAAGCAAAGTAAACACTTTGGAGACAATTTTTTATTCCAAAAGGTTGGAAAAGCTACCGGGGGGAAGCTGTTCTAGATTTGATTTTAACAAATAGGGAGGAATTGGTAGAGAACTTGAAGGTGGAAGGCAGCTTGGGTGAAAGTGATCATGAAATCATAGAGTTCACGATTCTAAGGAAGGGAAGAAGGGAAAACAGCAAAATGGAGATAATGGATTTTAGGAGGGCAGATTTTGGTAAACTCAGATCTGGTAGGTAGGGTCCCATGGGAACCAAAACTGAGGGGGAAGACAGCTGAGGAGAGTTGGCAGTTTTTCAAAGAGACATTATTAAGGGCCCAAAATCAAGCTATCTCACTGCGTAGGAAAGATAGAAAATATGGCAAAAGACCGCCTTGGCTTTACCAGGAGATCTTGCATAATCTCAAAATAAAAAAGGAATTGTATAAAAATGGAAACAAGGACAAATTACAAAGGATGAATATAGGCAAACAACACAAGAATGCAGGAACAAGAGTAGAAAGGCTAAGGCACAAAATGAGCTCAAACTAGCCACAGGCATAAAGGGAAATAAGAAAGCTTTTCATAAATATATTAGAAACAAGAGGAAGTCCAGGGACAGGGTAGGGTCATTGCTCAGTGAGGAGGGAGAAACAGTAACGGGGAACTTGAAAATGGCAGAGTTGCTTAATGACTTCTTTGTTTAGGTCTTCACTGAGAAGTCTGATGAAGGAATGTCCATCATAGTGAATGCTAGTGGGAAAGGGGTAGGGTTAGAAGTTGAAATAATAAAAGAACAAGTTAAAAATCACTTTGAATAATTAGATGTCTGCAAGTCACCAGGGTCTGATGAAATGCATCCTAGAATACTCAAGGAGCTGATAGAGGTGATATCTGAGCCTTTATCATTTTTGGAAAATCATGGGAGATGGGAGAAATCCCAGAAGACTGGAAAAGGGCAAATATAGTGCCCATCTATAAAAAGGGGACTAAGCATAACCCAGGAAACTACAGGCCACTTAGCTTAACTTCTGTGCCAGGAAACATAATGGACCACGTAATTAAAGAAATCATCTGCAAGCACTTGGAAAGTGGTAAGCTGATAGGGAACAGCCATCATGGATTTGTAAAGAACAAATCATGTCAAACTAATCTGATAGATTTCTTTGGTAGGATAACGAGCCTTGTGGATAGGGGAGAAGTGGTAATGTGGTATACCTAGACTTTAGTAAAGCATTGATATGGTCTCGCATGATATTCTTATGCAAAAACTAGGCAAATACAATTTAGATGAGTCTACTGTAAGGTGGGTGCATAACTGACTGGATAACCGTACCCAGAGAGTAGTTCTTAATGGTTCTCAATCCTGCTGGAAAAGTATAACTAGTGGGGTTCCGCAGGGGTCTGTTTTAGGACTGGTTCTGTTCAATGTCTTCATCAATGATTTAGATATTGGCATAGAAAGTACACTTATTAAGTTTGCAGAGGGGTTGCAACTGCTTTGGACGATAGGGTCATAATTCAAAATGATCTGGATAAATTGGAGAAATGGTCTGAGGTAAACAGGATGAAGTTTAATAAGGACAAATGCAAAGTGCTCGACTTGTGAAGGAACAATCAGTTTCACACATACAGAATGGGGAGAGACTGTCTAGGAACGACTACAACAGAAAGAGATCTAGGGGTTATAGTGGACCACAAGCTAAATATGAGTCAACAGTGTGATGCTGTTGCAAAAAAAGCAAACATGATTCTGGGATGCATTAACAGATGTGTTGTGAACAAGACACGAGAAGTCATTCTTCCGCTCTACTCTGCACTGGTTAGGCCTCAGCTGGAGTATTGTGTCCAGTTCTGGGCACCGCAGTTCAAGAAAGATGTGGAAAAATTAGAGAGGGTCCAGAAAAGAGAGACAAGAATGATTAAAGGTCGAGAGAATGTGACCTATGAAGAAAGGCTGAAAGAATTGGCCTTGTTTAGTTTGGAAAAGAGAAGATTGAGGGGTGACATGATAGTTGTTTTCAGGTATCTAAAAGGGTGTCTTAAGGAGGAGGGAGAAAACTTGTTCTTTTTGGCCTCTGAGGATAGAACATGAGGCAATGGACTTAAACTGCAGCAAGGGAGGTTAAGGCTGGACGTAAGGAAAAAGTTCCTAACTGTCAGGGTGGTCAAATAGTGGAATAAATTGCCAAGGGAGGTTGTGGAATCTCCATCGCTGGAGATAGTTAAGAACAGGTTAGATAGATGTCTATCAGCGATCGTTTAGACAGTACTTGGTTCTTCCATTGGGGCAGGGTCTGGACTCGATGGCCTCTCGAGATCCCTTCCAGTCCTGGTATTCTATGATTCATGGAATAAGAGTGAAGGCCCTCATAGATCAGTGACTTACTAAAAGATGGGAAACAAAAGGTACGAATGAATGGGCAGTTTTCACAGTGCAGAGAGGTAAATAGAAGGGTCCTCCAAGGATTAGTACTGGGACCAGTGCCACTCAGTATAGTCATAAATCATCTGGAAAAAGGTGAACAATGAAGTTGTAGATTTCAAAGACGATACATAGTTTTTTGAGAACTCCAAAGCAGACTATGAAGAGTTACAAAGCAATCTCGCAAAAATGAGTGACTGGGCAAAAGAATGGCAAGTGAAAACTAATATTCACAAAACCAATATATTGCATATTGGAAAAGAGAATTCCAAATACATGCAGAATGATGGGGTCTAAATTAGCTGTTATCACTCCTGAAAGAGATCCTGAAGTATTGTGATAGTTCACTGTGAATATCTTATCAGTTTGCATTGTCTATCCAAAAAGCTAACAAAAAAAAAGTAAAACAGAAAATATCATAATGCCATTTGATAAATCCATCTTATATCCACATACTGAATTCAATTATGGTAGTGCCATATCAAAAATGGTATTAGTTTTTGGAGAGAGATACAGAAGGTGTACAAGTATGATTAGGGATATAGAATAGCTTCCCTCGGAGGAGAAGTTAAAAGACAAGGACTGTTCAGCTTTCAAAAGAGATTAATGAGGACATATATAATAGAGCTCTCTAAAATCTTGACTGATCTGTGAATAACTTACTGTTATTTACCCGTTCACATAACGCAAGAGCCATCCAATAAAATTAATAGGCATCAGGTTTAAAAGATACAAAGGTGAAAAGATACACAGTCAATTTGTGAAAATCCTTGGCAGGAGCTGTTATGAAGACCCCAAGTATAACTAGGTTAAAAAATAATTTGACACATTCGTAGAGGGTAGGTTCCCTCAATGGCTCTTTGCCAAGATACTTGGTGGCATAAACCTGTGCTCTTTGATTTCCCATACTTAACCTCTGAATGCCAGAAGCTGGGAATGCATGATGGAATGAATCATGTGATAATTGCCCTTTTCATTTCCTCTAACTCACATTATGTGAGCTGCCGTCGGAATAGAAGACACGGGCCCAGATGGATCATTGGCTTGACGCAGTATGGCTATTCTTGTGTTCTAATATGCCATACTTATATCTATACACAGCAAACATGGTCACATTCGCTTCTCCCCACATTCAATATCTTCTTCCAGCTGAGGACTCCTCTTCCCCAGGAGAATTTTCAAGTTCCCTGAACTGTAGAAATAGTTCAGTGATTGTGCCAGAGTGGAATAAGTCTTATCTAGAGTATGCTGGGCTTGCAATATAGACAGTATGAACTGTAACTGGTTGCAGTCCTCAGGCTACTGCTCTCAGGATCATGTGGATCAGAAAAAGAAAATTGGTGGAATGTTGTTCTCCCTATCGCACTCTTCAGGTATGCTGAGCATAGTACAATCCCATCTGATACTGACTTTTGAAACTGAAGCAGCAAGAATCCTTCACTTTTTCTCCAGGCATCTACAGCTAGGTTCAGAAACTGTGATGACTTAGAACTTGTGATGATTGTAGGGCTTGTATCTGAAACCAGGAGTAAAATGGAGATGGATGTTCAGTTCCCTATCTTTCTATCGCCTCTTCAAATATACAGTGCCCACTATACCTTATTTTCCTTTGTAAGCTTAATGCCCCCCCAAAATATTAAGGTCATAATAAATTACCCAAAGAATGTAAAATCAAATTTCTTACTTAAGAAATCTTTGTATGGAACACTGATACATGCTATTACATTACTTCTCATGTAAAAAAACAAAAACAAAAACAAAAACAAAAAAAAAACAGACAAAAACCAAACCTGTTTAGTTGCTACACAACACTATTATGGCTAGACTGACAAAAATGATCTTTTACTCCAAGAACACTGGCTTGTTTTATTGTACTCTGGGGCTATATATTCCTTCAGCTATGTTTACTATGCATTTAATAAACCACCTACGACATCAGCAGTATACAATGGAATGTGTACTTCTGTTAGAGCAAAAGGGGAGAAAGGAAGGTTGGATGTGTGACATATAAACTGTGTTGGGAGTGAGTAAATCTAATGTCAGTTAGACCTTAATTATTCATTAATAATGGGATGGAGAGGTTGATGGATTGAACTAAAAACAAGGCGCTTTCGGACTTAACTTTTTAAGCTATTTTTTTTCTTTGCACTTTGGAATCCACCTGGTTTTTCACTTGTCTTGATCTGACCGGTTTTCTGTCTTATTCCAGTTATCATTATCATCAGTCCTAGGATTTTTGACGTTTTTGAAGCTCATATTTGTAATACTGATGTATCTAATTTAGGTTATTTTGGGAAGGTAAAGAATAGCTGTGCAGTTAGAGATTTCATCTTTTAAAAAAACTGCTTGCATACAATACATATATAGTGATTTAAGGACTGATTTAAATATTTAATTAGGTTTTGTCTTGTGATATAGAAAGCAATAATCATTAAGTTCCCCTTTCTTGGCAACTGATTAAGCAATACCATTGTTTCTAAGTTTACACATATGCAAGTGATTTCTAAAAAGGTGCGCATAAAGAAATTCAGACTACATTTGAAGAGCTTACATAGTCTTCAAAAGATAGCTTTGATAGAACTGGTCATTTTCTAGTACTTGTGCCAATCATAATTTGTAGCTTATATTCAACAGAGATTGTATGATGCTAAAAGAGCTCGCTTCCCCTCTTCTCTCTCAAAAAGGGCATATTCAAAGCAGACTGTCACGCCCTACAAAATGTTTGAGTTGTTTCCGAATATTGGGGAAAAAAGAGATGATTTGAAAGACACAAGCTTAAACAGAATATTTGTTGTGTTTTGACAAGATAAAACTATAAATCAATTTACTTGTCTTAAAAATGCTAGTCAATGTCTGTTTCACTAAGCATTGTCCTCTGAATTCACCTAGAAGTCACTGTTGATTTTTCAGGAGTTGGAGGGAACACCAACTTCTACACAGTCCTCTAGGGGTTTGGTTTGTAAGGGAAATGATGCATTTAATACCCATGCAAACAAATGAGCTGTGTCATGGTATATTAACTTGGTCTTGGCTGAATTAATGAAAGCTGTTTGAGGACTTTTTGGAACCTTAAGTGCCTTAAATAGAAGGTTATTTTCTGGGAGAAGCAAATGCAGTTTCTAGGATTGGTAAACAGAGAAGTCTAGTGTCTAAATTACCAAATGTTAAACCTGCAGTGATGTTGGATATTAACTCAAGAGAACTTCTCTTTAGAGTATTTTCACAGCAGTCAAACAATGTATGCCTGTCCTTGTTCTAACTTTAGCAGAGACTCCATAAAGTGAGGCATTTCTCAGTTTTCAGAGTAAGCAGATTGAGATATTCTGAAAGGCCCAGAATGTCTCTGTTTTTCTTTTTGTTGTTCAACACCATCATTCTGTGTCAGGCATTGTCTAAAGAAGCTTTATAAAGAGAGGTTGTCTACTTTTACTTCTCTTTGCTATTCTGTGTTTGTACAGATGCTTATAGGTTAAATAAAAGGCCATTCAACCTGAGCAGCAAGAATGCCAACCAGCCTCATGTTAGTACTTTTTCCTTGAGATTTGTATGTCAACCACTTAGATTAAGTTGCATACTTTCACTAAATATTAGTTATTTTTGCTTCATTCTTTGTTTGCATATATTATATTTTGTATTTGAATTAACATATTTACATATTAACGCACAACATTTTAATTAACAAACAGTTCTGCGTTTATTATGTCTCTGCTGGATGTCACTAAGAAACTGGTTCCTCCTAAGCTTGTGTGCTTCATGTGTGATCCCTCTGTGATCTCTCTACCCCTTTCTCTCTCTAATGAGAGAGGTAGAGGTTTACAGATGCCTGTGCAAGTGCTCAGGCCAGAGCTCATTAGACAATGATTTTATTTTTCATGGGAAATTATGTACAACTGAAAGATAACATACAAAATGAGAGGACATGCACATTTTGAAATGTTTCTGCTGTTTTTAATGTTCTGTGTTTTACTTCAATTTGAAATAATGCACTCTTTTAGAGTTTTTTAGGTTGTGAAATGCACAGGTAACATTTGAAACCAGATGCTTTCATTCACCTTGTCAGCAACTAATATCTAGAAATGATTCTCAGGTGACTCGCTACTAGACCCATTTTTGATCATTTGTTCGACAGGAAAAGTTTAAGTAGGAGGCATGGTGCTGGATGGGGAGGGGAAAAGCAAGAATATAATTTTAAAAGATTTTTTTAAACCTTTGTTCTATTTTTATTAAATCCAGCCTCACATTTGTTTGATCCTTGATTGTGCATCACAGTATATCTGAGGTGTTAGTACAAGGGAAATTATTTACAACCATAATTCATTTAACAAGGATTTAAAGTAGAATGGATTAATCAGCCTAATACAGAGGTGAGCAAACTTTTAAAGTCAGCCCCCACTTTTCATCCCTGCAGTTATCTGCACCTCCTCCTTCACCTGTTTAATGTAATACAAACTGAGGGAAATTTTGGTTAAGTTCCTTTGAACAAAATAAAACTTTTGGCACCTGTAGGAAAATAAGTTTGTACAATGTAAAACATGTATATAAATGTGACTACACATGCTTAAAAGGAGTAACATTTCAATACTTTTAATGAGATGGGTGATCCTGAGACCCAGCAGCCGATCATGGTGCCTCGTAGGGAGAAAATATAGTCGTAGTCTGTGTGTGTAGAATACTCCAAAATGATAAGGACAATCACTGCTTTTGACTCTCTCCCAGCCTTTCAGGCCGTTTTATATTTCTAGCTGTTTTTGTTTGTTTTTGTTTTTGTCTTGCTTTTTGTTTTTCCAAAATCTTTTTTACTCTAGTATGTGCAACACAAAAACAGCAGCAGACTCGTATTTTTAGGAGTGATGTAGCCATGGTGGCATGTAGAATGAACTTTCGTGTAGAGCAATCCTTTGCAAGTATTTTTTTTCTTTAGTCAGGAAAGAAGAGATGAAGTTACTTAAGTCTCTCAAAATTATGTCTTCTAACTTCGTTCACGGTCAGCTTCACCTTCTTCCTTTGACTTCAGCTGCATTAACCTTCTGTCAAGCATGTCTTCTGCTGCAGACTGGCAACACTCCACCATTGCAATTGTCGTAGACCAGCTCAGAACTAGACTTCGACTTGCTAAACTCATCTAAGTTTTCTCATTTTTGACAAAAGCAAAACAAAGGAAGTTAAACATACATCATAATTTTGACACCAAAAGCTGCTTAATTTTTTCCCCAAAGTTTTTTCGTAGCAAAGCAAACAAATGTGATATATGTAATGTTGAGCTTGGACTAAAACCTAACAATTGTGTGGAGAGGAAAAAAAAAACTTGTTCCCCAGGAAATACTACTCACTGGCTGTGTCTACACTACCAAAATAACTTGAAATTTGGTTACTTCGACATACACCTTCAAAGTAAGCAACTTCAAAGTTGAGCATGTACACACACACTACTTCAAACTTAAACTTCAAAGTAGGGCACTACTCCATTCCCAGGTATGGAATAAGGACTTTGAAGTTGGGCTCCCTACTTTGAAGTTAATTTCAAAGTAAGGGAAAATGTATGTAGACGCTCTGCTAGCTACTTCGAAGAAGTGCCTAACTTCAAAGTTCCTTGTGTAGACACACCCACTGAGTGCTATATTTTTATTTTAAATTGCCAGTTGTTTGAGAAGCTTACAGAACTATTTGTGTCTCTATCACCGATGATGTATATGATCACCTGAGCTTTGTCAATAAAAATATCTAGGGCACCTACATCATCATCTCTTCCCTTACTTTCCCTGTCCTTGTCCCTCTTCACACATTCCATGATCAAACACAGTGGGAACAGTTATAATATATTGAATATGTAAGTAAGACTATGGAGTTTTACTTCAGGAAAACCTACTCTCTCATTCCAGATCACTAAATCCACCTAGAAAAGTGCCTGGGATGCTGTGGCTGTGGCTTTAAGCTGTCTTTAATAGCTGAAAGACAATATGTACTAAATAGTAAGGAAACCAGCAGTCCAGATCAAAGGGATTCATTAAGTTGTTGGTCCTGTAGTCTTCTGGTGCTCAGTATGAACAAATATTAAGCTACAAGAAGAAATGTTTTAAAGAAGCATTTTCATTCTTTATTTGAAACCTCTTGTTCTCCTTTAGATCATAATATGTCATACAGAGAATGTAAGAATCAGATAGTAACTCTTTGATCATTTGACTATCTTGTTTGATTAGTGTTTTCACACTGTGGAGTATATCAGCAGGGGGCCAGTTTGATCCCTGTGGCTTATAATGGGCAAAGTAAAAGGGGGAAAGAGGATTTTTTTTTACGGGCTGTTAAAGATCAATGAGTTTCTTCCATCTTCAAGATTTAAAAATAACATAGATTGTCTTTTGCCTCTGAAAAAAGATCACATGTCCCCAGAGAGAAAGCTGGCCAGCATGGTCCATGCTCCCCGCCCTCCCACCCCCAGCTCTCTAAAAGATGTGTGATGTGATATGAGTTGGTGAGATGAGGACCTAGCATATTAGGATAGCCTTAAATGTGTTTAGCTGAGAACACTTTTGTCTGTTTGTTTAATGAAGTATTTGCTATTAAATTAGACTTGAAAATTCAGTACGGTCTAAGTGCATTTTGAATTTTTGTTCCAATGGAATCTTAACTATGTTTGTGGATTCACAAATGCAAGAATCCTTTTTTTTTGTTTGTTTTTTGAAAACGCAGGACACCAATCAACAGGCACTTTCCCACTGAATTGTGTAGAAATCCTTATGGGAAATATTTGTTTTGGAAAACACGCAAGGTATTCTGAAGCAGTTATGATAGGTTAAGCGGTATCATAGGTTGCAGATCTCCTGCTTTGGATTTTCTTAGGAACTGCTGGCTAAAGCTGAAGCATCCACCTAGATATTGTGTGTAATGGAGGCTGCTCAGTGGTTTCCAACCTAAATTTACTGTCATAATTCATCCTCAAAGTACTTATGAAAATATGGTATCCTTGTCTTATTTCCTGTTGATCAAAAGAATGACTGAATTACTTTTAGGTTCTGTTTACTGCAGGGTTTCCTTTTACTTGGAAAATAATTCACTAAGGCTACCTCTACACTCCAGAGATCCTTCAAAAGAAGTTCTTCCGGAAGATATCTCCTTTCGAAAGAGTGCGCCCACACACAAAAGCAGACCGAAAGATCCTTTGGCTCTTTCGATAGAGAGCATCCAAGCAGTCCCTATTCTTTTGAAAGAATGGGCCAGGGATCAAAAAATCCGGCACCATGAGGACTCCTCTTTCGAAAGAAGAGCCTCGCAGAGCATGTACACACACTTTTTTCTTTTCATACTGTCTAAGAACATGTCACTTTTTTTCCAATATAAATAAGGAAATAAAATATCAGAAGTCTGTTTCTTGTATTCCTTGATTGCAAATGAAGATATACTCTTACATCATGTTTCTTTACTTACATGAAAGGTACCTAAATTTAAGCCTGTCACATCTGGCAACTGGAACTTTGTGGCAATAAACTATATAATTGCCCTTCTAATGAGTAAGGCTGTGTTTAGCTCATCACTTGAGCATTATAAACCACATGCCATGTTCTCCTTTAGATCACAAGCACTCATCACCGTAAAAGTCAGATATGTTGTTTGTTGTGTGAAGAAATTAATGTAGATTCTCCAGAAGCTGGACTTTCCTCAGTTTTCAGTGCTCTGTTTTCCATGTTTCTTCTTTAAAAGCAGTAAATATGCTAGCAATTGAAAAGTAAGTGTGATCACACTGTGTCTTATTTAGGGGGGAAAAGAAAACACCTTGGTATCTGGACTGCTATTTATTATGCTCCTCTTCGCAATGAATACCAACATTCAATCATTGTAGCTTCACACTTTTCTAGTGATCTTGTCATATTAAAACAATTTTTCTTCAATAATTGATGATAAAGAAATCTGAAGTGCTGCAACTAGTTCATTTTTACTCAAACAATGTTTCTATCAAGATGCTGTGCAGCCATCTTTCTAAGCTGATAGCACGTTATTTGCCTAAGGCCAAAACAATGATCTCTAACATCATAAAGAAGATAAGCAACTGTGTGGAGGGAGGAGGGGAAGCTTACTATGTGTAGTTATGAATTTTAGTGGCAAATTCACTGAAAAGTGGAGAAAGGTGCAAGGATTATTTTGAAGGCACACTAATCAGCTGTTTGCCATAGGAAAAAATGGTCTACCATGCTGGGAAATATTTAAAACGTTAAGTGTGATGGAAGCCCTTCACGTCTGTGCTTTACATTTTAAAGGTTTGTGACATTCAAGGATAGTCTGGTTAAAACACAAATATTTTAATAAGATAATAGAACGGGCTGGAAGTTGTTAGCTTAGTTTATTGTAAAAGTAATTAAAATCTTCTAAAAATAATCATTGATAAACAATATTTGCAGCTTTTTGTGTGTCTGAAAATGGAATTTTTGTCATTCTTGCACTAGATGTATTTTTCTACTATCCAAAGCCTTGATAAAGAATGAAGACGTGAATGGCTAATCACTTGTGTGTATAATATATATCAGAATAGCTACTAGTGAGACTACTCATATGAGTTATCCATGGATGTGCACGCTGCAGAATCAGGCTATAAGAGTGATGTACTCGTACTGTGTCATGTTGTCTTTGGAAGTAGCCTGTGTGTTTGTGTTTTGTTAGTAAATGAGGAGTATTCTTAAGGGGACTACCAATTTCTAGATCATATGACACTCCTGTAAATAAATTTACTGTTACTGAAGTAATTTATCCAGATGACTGCAAGAGAATCCTAAACATAAAAATATACTTAATTTAGAGAAGGCTTTTCCACTAGGGAGGAGAATAATCTATCCAGTACGAAAGTCCTTGTTCCAACAGAAGTGTTAAATGTTGAAGAGAACTTTAGCAACATGTTTTCTTTTTGCAAAAGTGGAGGAAATCTTTACACAAGACTTTTGCTAAAGAAGAATCATACTGATTAAAGGTCCTTTCTATGCTTAAATTACATATCAGGAAACTTTGATTACATGTCCCCTTTAGAAACATTTTTTTCCTGATCAAGTGTGGACTGGAATTTAATTATGTGCCATGCTAGGCTCGAGCTGTGGTCTGACCAGCTCTTGAGTCTAATTATGGAATGTGGCTAAGGCACTCTCCTTATAACTATTATTTGTATTATCATAAGGTATCTTATCATATCATATGATAATTATTTGTATGATCATAGTGTACTATCATAGGCATTATCATAGTCCTAGACCAGGACACCATACAAATACAGAACAAGAAGGTAGAAGACAAGCAAGGACAAGATTTCAAAAAAATGTAATATAGTCAATGATAAAGAGGAACAGAGAGTAAGCCGTGCTAGTCTATACACTATCAAAACAAAAAGCAGTCACGTAGCACTTTAAAGACTAGCAAAATAGTTTATTAGGTGAGCTTTCGTGGGACAGACCCACTTCTTCAGACCATAGCCAGACCAGAACAGACTCAATATTTAAGACACAGAGAACCACAAACAGTAAGCAAGGAGGACAAATCAGAAAAAGATAATCAAGGTGAGCAAATCAAAGAGTGGAGGGCTAGGGGGGAAGATCAAGAATTAGATTGAGCCAAGTATGCAGACGAGCCCCTATAGTGACTCGGAAAGTTCCCATCATGATTTAAACCACGTGTTAATGTGCTGAATTTGAATATAAAAGTCAGCTCGTCCACTTCTCTCTCGAAAACGGAGCGATAATTTCTCTTCAGTAACACACATACCTTGAGGCCATTGACAGAATGCCCCATTCCATTAAAATGTTGACTAACTGGTTTGTGGATCTGGAGTGTTTTGATGTCTGTTTTGTGCCCGTTGACCCTTTGTCTAAGGGAGTTAGAAGTCTGTCAAATATACAAAGCATCTGGTCATTGTTGGCACATGATGGCATATATGATGATAGTAGAGGAGCATGAGAAAGTGCCCGTGATTCTGTGAGTAACCTGGTTAGGTCCAGTGATGGTATTTCCAGAGAAGATATGTGGACAAAGCTGGCGGCGGGCTTTGTTGCAGGGAAAGGTTCCAGGACTGGTGTTCCTGGGGTATGGGCTGTGGCTGTTAGTAAGGATCCTCATGAGGTTGGGAGGTTGTCTATAGGAGAACATGCCTGTTCTCTCCTACAGACAACCTCTCAACCTCATGAGGATCCTTACTAACAGCCACAGCCTATACCCCAGGAACACCAGTCCTGGAACCTTTCCCTGCAACAAAGCCCGCCGCCAGCTTTGTCCACATATCTTCTCTGGAAATACCATCACTGGACCTAACCAGGTTACTCACAGAATCACGGGCACTTTCTCATGCTCCTCTACTAACATCATATATGCCATCATGTGCCAACAATGACCAGATGCTTTGTATATTGGACAGACTTCTAACTCCCTTAGACAAAGGGTCAACGGGCACAAAACAGACATCAAAACACTCCAGATCCACAAACCAGTTAGTCAACATTTTAATGGAATGGGGCATTCTGTCAATGACCTCAAGGTATGTGTGTTACTGAAGAGACATTATCGCTCCGTTTTCGAGAGAGAAGTGGACAAGCTGACTTTTATATTCAAATTCAGCACATTAACACGTGGTTTAAATCGTGATGGGAACTTTGAGTCACTATAGGGGCTCATCTGCATACTTGGCTCAATCTAATTCTTGATCTTCCCCCCCACCCCTCCACTCTTTGATTTGCTCACCTTGATTATCTTTTTCTGATTTGTCCTCCTTGCTTACTGTTTGTGGTTCTCTGTGTCTTAAATATTGAGTCTGTTCTGGTCTGGCTATGGTCTGAAGAAGTGGGTCTGTCCCACGAAAGCTCACCTAATAAACTATTTTGCTAGTCTTTAAAGTGCTACTTGACTGCTTTTTGTTTTGATAATGATAAAGAGGATGTAAGAACTGGTTCTCAGCTTTGGCTACAAAGAGTTTATCAGAAACTTTGATGAGAGCAAAATCATAAACTGACAGCTAAAAATAAATCAGAAGCAGACAGCCTGCCAAATTATCAGTGGGGCAGCTGAATGATCAAGGATACTAATGGAGCATTTGGAAGACAAGGCATTTGGAGAGAAGTTAAATGAAATTTTGTATCCATCTTGACTGCAGAGGACGTAGAGAGATCTACATACCACAGCCATTCTTTTTAGGTAACAGATCTAAGGAGCTGTCCTAGACTGAGGTGTCAATAAAGGAGGGTTGGAATAGTCATAAGTCAAGATGAGGTGATAGCAAGATGTGACGTGACATAAATGCAAACAAAAATAAGGGGTGGGGGGAAAAAGAGAACCTAGAAACGTTTAGCCCTTGAAGGCCTTTTTTCGCCTCACATCCAATCCATTTCCACAATGTAGAGTTCTGAATACGTGCAATATTTTGAGATAATTTAAGTAGATAAAGTCAAAACCATGAATAAATTCACTATGTTCATGGTTCTTGTAATCTATCATCATAAATACTTAAAAGTACGGTAGTGATTGGGTTTTATTTCTTAAATAAAATTTCATTAAATGATTTGTATTGGTTTGTCCAAAATTTTGGCCATGAAAGCCAGTTCATACGTTTATACCAGTTTTTTGTGGTAGGCATTTTTTATTCCTTTCCCTTCCATACAGAAGGAACTAGATGTAAGCTCTAAAATACATTAGATTTTTCTATTAACACTACAGAATTACTGTTCTTTCAAATGATTGCTCTTTAATGTTTGATAACTGTTACCAAGCTTATTACAATGTGTATGTTATGTGTACTGTTTTGGAAAAGGTATAGAAGTTATGACAATCCTGTTATACATTTGCCACTACTGAGCCACTTATAGATGTAAATATGCCAATATTAGCATCTTTAGCATATTCCACTGATATTGAAGGAGCTGTTTTCTTTTTCTCTGTTGATAATCTAATCAAAAACTCATTTCAAGACATTCTCTTTTTAAAGATAATTAATAGCCTTGTATCATATCTAGTCTTCCTTGGTGCTTACGTACTCATAACTGCCATAGTATCAGGACATCTAAATTTCAGGTTTTCCATCTTATATATTAGTTTCTTTCTTGTTTTCTATTTCCTCAGCTTGGTTTGTATACTCAGGGAAAAGAGAGATTATATCGGATTAAATTTAACATATATAATTTAACAAGAAAGTCCACGTTTTTCATATGATATCTGTGAAGGATGCTAGACCTCCCAGTTTAACTGGGAGTGTCCTGGAATTGAGCTCTCTTTCTCATAGGCTGCGGAGTCCAACCCAAGAGATATTTCGCTGCTAAAAGTCCCATGGTGCATCACTCCCAGAGGTGACCAGCTTGTCCATGAAGCACAAGGGGGCCAGGGTGTCCGTGGATGCTGCCCTAGCTATGGCTCCATAGATTCCATGGGCTGAAAATTGTGGCCAATAGCATCTGCAGGTACATGGAACCATGTTGCCCTCACACAGGGGCTGTAGGGACATGCAAGCTACTTCAGAGGGTGGCACAAAGCTAGGGTGGCCAGGGAGTCTGCCTTAGCTCTGTTCTGCTGCCAAGCGGCTGCCGCTCAAGGTAAGTGCTGCCCAGCCACAGCCCATACCCCAACAACCTCCTCCAGCCCTGAGCCCCCTCCTTCACCCAAACTGCCTGCTAGAGCTTGTACCCTGGAACAACCACTCCTGTATTCCAACTCCCTGTCCCAGGCGCAGCATAGAGCCCCCTTCCATACACTAAACTCCTGGATCTGAGCCCAAAACCCTTATCTCCTCATTCATTGCAACCCTCAGCCCCATCCTGGTAAAAATGAGTGACTCTGGGGGAAAGTGAGTGATGGAGGGAAGAGGGATGGACTGAATAGGGCAGGGCCTTGGGAAGAGGCAAGTCAAGGGTGGTTTTTGTTTTTTTTTTTTGTGATTAGCCAGTTGGGAACCCTGTGTCCCAAGATTTTTGTTTCTAAAATGTCATTTTTTGTTTAATCCTTTAAAAAGTACTTTTTTAATTAACGGCAAAGGGTCTGTGAACAGCCTACTGGGCCAAGGGTTGTAGAAAGTCTTGATACCTGGTGAATCCCTCTACCCATTACTTCCTTCCTTCCCCTCTCTCTCTCTCTCTGGGAAGATGGAAGTAGGGGAAAAGGCAGAGCTCAGACATTGCTTTGGGCAGACTATGACTAACTCAGGAAGTGAAGAGCAAAAAAACAAACCTGCAAGTGTAGCTTTTGTGATAGGAAAAATATTACCACTTTTTGCTTTGAAAATATGGTGACCTTAAGTTTTCTATGTGGAGTCTTCATATGCTGCAAACATTGACTGTGAAAACCTTTGCCACAGTCCACTATTTCAAAAGTGGACAGTTTTAAAAATTCATCATAAAGCAGGTTGGCTTATTGTGACTTCAGTGGGATGGCTTATGTGTAAAGTCAGGAACTCATGCACTTTGTCATGTGGGCAAACAGCATGTGGGGACAGAGTTGCCCCTAGGCCCTGTTCTGGACAAAGTAGTGAGAGCATGGGCTCCTGACTGAACTACAGAAAGCAGAGACCCAAGATCAATATTAGTTTTTGTACACACGATAAGACAATCAATTTTCAGATTCCAATAGCAGATTTATCCCCTAGATTAAAAACCTTTTGTTTCCTGTTTGGTATTTGTCAGGCTGGAATACCTGTTAAAAGTGTGTATGTGTGTGAACTCGTTCATTCAATACTTGGCTTCTTGCCATAGGGCATCCTTGTGTTCTTCAGACTGATTGAAGGCAGGATGCCCTTGATCAACTTTTTTTTTATACTGAAAAGTATTTTGTGTGTGTTTTTACAAAGGGAGTGATTGACAGAGACTTTCTGTATATTGAGCTTTATGATGTGGACAACAGTGAGCTTTCTGCGTACTTTCTGTATACATTCTGCATACAGCTAGCAAATTTACAGTTATTATTGAAAGAGAGAACATAAAGATATATAAGATGGAACACATTCTAGGGTGCACAGCAGGAGTCCTTAAGGCAACATTCATCTCCTGATGACGTTTTTCTCTCATGAAATATGATTAGGCTCAAGATTCTGAGCTAAACTACTGTGGATCTCATTGGTAACCCAGATTTTTCCCCAAGTATCTATTTTTATTTTCCCTGTAAAAATATTTAATTTTTTTTCCAAAATCTAATTACTTACTGAGATCCCAATAATATTGTGATCCTCAGGAATGCCTTCTAAAAACATTTATAGTTGGGATTGTCAGGTGATTTAAGTAGTAAAATAGCCAGTCAATTTACTGATGAGAAGGGAAAAAGAAAACCAAATGATTGTATTCCATATTATTATAAACCTTGCTAAATCCTGTTGTACTCCTGTGCAAATACTTGTGAAATATTTTAGCATACAATTAAAATCCCTTTGGAATCAGAGGTTTTCTTCATGAAAAAAAATCAATTACTGATAGGATTTTTGGGAGTCCCTCTCAAATATCGGAGGGGTAGCCATGTTAGTCTGGATCTGTAACAGCAAGAAAGGGTCCTGTGGCACCTTATAGACTAACAGAAAAGTTTTGAGCATGAGCTTTCGTGAGCACAGACTCACTTCATTAGATGCTGATCTTGGAAGTCTGCAGGGCCAGGTATAAATAAGCCAGAGCAAGGGTGGGGATAACAAGGTTAGCTCAGTCAGCAAGAGTGAGGCTTACTACCAGCAGTTGATCTGGAGGTGTGAACACCAAAGAAGGGGAAGCTGCTTTTGTATTTAGCCAGCCATTCACAGTCTTTGTTTAAGCCTGAGCTGAGGGCGTTGAATTTGCAGATGAATTGTAGCTCAGAAATTTCTTTTTGGAGTCCAGTCCTGAAATTTCTTTGCTGCAGGATAGCTACTTTTAAGTCTGCTACTGTGTGGCCTGGGAGATTGAAGTGCTCTCCTATGGTTAGGTCCTGTAATGGTGTTGCTGGTGTAGATATGTGGGCAGAGCTGGCAACGAGGTTTGTTGCATGGATGGGTCCCTGAGTTAGAGTGACTGTGGTGTGGTGTAGAGTTGCTGGTTAGGATTTGCTTCAGGTTGGCAGGTTGTCTGTGGGCAAGGACTGGTCTGCCTCCCAGGGCCTGTGAAAGTGGGGAATCATTGTCCAGGATGGGTTGTAAATCCCTGATGATGCGCTGTAGAGGTTTTAGCTGAGGACTGTAGGTGATGGCTAATGATGTTCTATTGGTTTCTCTCTTGGGCTTGTCCTGTAGTAAGAGGCTTCGTGGCACACGTCTAGCTCTGTTGATCTGTTTTTTCACTTCCTCAGGTGGGTATTTCAGTTTCAAGAATGCTTGGTAGAGATCCTGGAGGTGTTTGTCTCTGTCGGAGGGGTTGGAGCAAATGAGGTTATATCTTAGTGCTTGGCTGTAGACAATGGATTGTGGGGTGCATCTGGGATGGAAGCTGGAGGCATGAAGGTAGGCGTTAGTGGTCAGTGGGTTTACGGTACAGGGTAGTATTGATGTGGCCATCGTGTATTAGCACCGTGGTGTCCAGGAAGTGGATCTCTTGTGTGGACTGTTCCAGGCTGAGGTTGATGTTGTGGTGTAAGTTGTTGAAGTCCCGGTGGAATTCCTCCAGAGTCTCCTTCCCATGGGTCCAGATGATGAAGATATCATCAATGTAGCATAAGTAGAGATGGGGTATTAGTGGATGAGAGCTGAGGAAGCGCTGTTCCAGGTCAGCCATGAAAATATTGGCATACTGAGGGGCCATGCGGGTACCCATAGCTGTTTATAATATGTTGTTAAAAGCAATGTAAAATAGTTTCAAAATGACTTTACAGTTATTGTGAAATGATAGTGTATTTTACAGGTGATCAATATTTTATGCAAAATGCTTCCATTTATATAATTGTTATGGTGTATCATTGGTGTGCATTCAAATGCACAAGCAGGAACAAAAGAGTGCCATTTGCTGTTTGACTTTGGAATTGGGGGGAAAAACAATTGAAAAATGAGAGGTGCTGGTGAGCATAGGGGTAGAAAGTCATCGGAGAACAAGAAGGTAAGAACTGATTTCTGAGTAGAGGACAATTATTCCTAAAGGCTGTGGCCACACTTGGCCAATGCTTCAGAATGGCCATGCTAATGGCCAAATCGAAGAATACTAATGAGGCACTGAATTGAATATTCGCATGCTGCTGGCAGCGGTGCTTCAAAAGCGCCACATTCAAATCTGCATGGCTCAGCATGACTACATGGGGCTCCTTTTTGAAAGGACCCCACACATTCTGAAATCCTCTTATTCCTCTCAGCTGAGGGGGAATGAGGAGGAATAAGGGGATTTCGAAATGTGCAGGGTCCTTTCAAAAAGGACCCCCGAGTAGCCGCTTCTAGCCATGTGCATGCGAGCGAAAGTGGGAATTTCTAAGTGCCATGGCCAGCAGCATGCTAATGCTAATGAGGTGCTGAATGTTCAGTTCAGCACCTCATTAGTATTCTTTGATTTGGTCATTCGCATGGCCACTTTGAAGTTTTGGCCAAGTGTGGTCACCGCCAAAGAGAGTAAGTTAAATGAGTGTTGGAAGTTCTCACAGATATTCATTTTAATGAAGGATTTGAAATAAGAGGCTGTTGACTGGTACCCAAGATACATAAGGCTGTTTCAAACACAAGGGATAACATGGAACAAGACACAAAAAGGAGAATGGAAACAACTAGGCTGGAGCTAGTGGGATGTGTGAAGAGAATGTATATAGAGCTGTAAGCAAGAATGGACTTACACACAGCCTCGAATATGTAGCACATCCTTTAAGGTTGAAGATCAGTGGAATCAGAGACGTAGATGTGTTAATCTGTATCTTCAAGAACAACAAAAGTCCTGTGGCCCCTTATAGACTAACAGATCTTTTGGAGCATAAGCTTTCGTGGGCAAAGCCCTGCTTCGTCAAATGTATCTGACAAAGAAGTGGATCTTTGCCCATGAAAGCTTATGCTCCAAAATATATTAGTCTGCAAGGTGCCACAGGACTTCTTGTTGTTTATAAATTAAGCAGTAACTAGTAGATATAAACACAGCAGTGATAGTGGATGTTGTATAAAGTCTCCACTCGGTCCAGTACAGTGCAGATGTAAATTCTGTAACTTTTAATCATCACAGTTTTATGCCCTGTAACTTTCTGTATGCTTTATTTTGCCGCAGCTGCTAGGTTTTGTACAGGTTGAACCTCTGTAGTCTGGCACCCTTGGGAACTGACCAATACTGAATGAGAATTTGCGAGATCATGGAAGGTCATGCAGCATGTCTAGCAGCATTACCTGCACTTCCACTGGTTCCTCAGCTTTTAGAAGGCATTTTAGGGGAAAATTGCAGCTAAATAACAGCACAGAACACTGAGAGCCAGGACTGAGGGCTATATGCAAGCTTTCTGGAGCCATGGGAAATGGCCACACCCATGATAAGCGGTCATCCAGCTAACTAAAATCATGCCAGATTATGGATATGAGGAACATTAATGAGCTAAGGAATTCCCCTACTACGGTTAAAGAATATTCATCCATTCATTATTCATGTTTAAATGTAGTAATTTGGGGACTGCCAAATACAATATAGGTACTTTCTTTGAAGTTCATTCTTTAAATTTTACTAGTTCCACTATTGGCAAGAAGAATTGCAGGACTATTATTTCAGTTTCAGAAAATCTTTGGATTATAAAATGAATACTTCTTTCCCTTGATCACGTGATTCTTTGCTTGGCACATTATGCCACTGTTAAAACAAGAGGTTACCTTGGTTTATTATCCCATTTAAAAATGGGTTATGTGAGCCCTACACCTGCATAGAGGTCACGTTATGCTATCATAATTGTGAAAAATTTAAAATTCAATTAGCTGTTCATTTACTTATTGCTCTTTATTTCTGCTTGATTACTTTTCACACCTATTTCAGTGTAAGTTAAAGTTTGATTTCCTGGTAATTTTATTTTTAGAAACGTTATTCAGTAAATGTTTTGTGCAGTTTACCTTCCAGAACTGGTGGTTCAGAATCACAAGAATTTACTCATTTTAGCCTGGATTGGAAACATCATGTGAAAGGCTGCTTGCTTGACAATTTTTCACTCATTTCTCTATTCAAACCAATAGTTTATTTGGTTTTGCTCTGTTACTAAACAAGTTTCACCTTTGTGGCATTCAGTGCAACTGTTCAGGCTGTCCTCTCTGTTCTGTTGTATAAAATTGCAGGTCATCTCCCATTTCTTCCTGAGAAGATGATACAATTCCATCACACTGCACTTATGACTAAGTACTCCTGTTAAAGCCATTTTTCATGTATAGAAAATGGAATTTTTGGCATCTAATTTTTGAACAGATAATTTTTTTGGTGATTTCCTGTTTGCTTATTTTGTAGACACCACTTTCTTTCTACTTAAGGTCACATCATGAGAGCTTATCCAACCAGGTGTCTCAATCCTATTTATTAATGTGATTGATATTTTTAATGTATATTAGGGTAACTTTTTTTTTCCAGAGAACTGTTGCCATCTCATCCTAAAACACCCTCATTGTCCCATCTACTAATTCTCATTCTACTAATTCTTTGTTTTTAGAGACATTCACAGTGAACACTCACAACTCACATTGTGTTGAATGCAACTGCAAATGCGGAGCAATGCTGAAAATTGGGGAGATTATGGCAGTAGAATTATCTGATTTGTTTTAAAAAGATATTAAATTCTGTCCATCATTCTTGCCCCTTTTGCATTACTCTGATGGATCCAAGGGCCATAAAGCTACTTTAAATTGGCAGAAAACAATTCCACATATTGAGAGAATCCTGTGATTTATGCCACATGCTCCTCATACTTTCCAGTATAAGAGACATGATGCATGGCTGGAACTCTTCTGGATTCTACCAATCCCCAGCTAGTGAAGCAGCCCCATACATCTGGGGATATATAAGAGCATCCAAAAAAGGATGAACTGCTATAAAGTATCAGTGGCTGTCAGGAGAGTGTTCACCAACGTTCATGCTGCTTCTGTCATCCTTGTCTCATTTCTCCCACTGAGCTGAGCATGTTTCTGCCAACCCTGACTATCAGGGCCAGAAGGTATTATCTAACTTGTCAGTCAGAATCCCAGGCCATTCTGCAGAACTGACTTTTCACAATTAAGTGTTTTTCATTGCTTATAACTCTTGCTTACTCTTAGATGTGGGCTGATATTTTTTAACGTGCTGTGTAATAATAATATCTTCCCTTTGAAATGTGAATACTAAATCTGTCAACCTGTTTATATCTTATGTTTAATGATTGTCTGATTTATCTGTATAATCTATAGCATGACAGATGAGACATAGAGTACTCTTCTTGGTTTTACTTGTTATCTTTGGGGCCACAAGTTCTTAGCACTTTGAATCCTTTGGAGATTAAACACATTTTCCTGTGCAAAGAACTTGCAGCCCCCATGCAGAGCATCCTCCAAGATGGGCAGAATGTCTCCCTCTGCTGTCATCTGATTTATTTCTCCTTGCTTTTGTCCTAAGGGTGACTCTGTTAGGACCAAATAGCCATGGGTTCTTTATGCTCCATGCATCCACCTAGCACCCAGATGCAAATTTAATAGTCCCTGTGACTTCTAAGGCATTAGATCTGGAGGAAGTCCCTAGTGGCCTCAGTTTCTGGCTTTTTTCCTGGCTATTAGCGAAGGCTACAAGTGCAGTGTAGGCCCACCAGGCACAGGTGGCAATCAGTCTACACAAGACAGAAGTCTACAGGGCAGCAGAGTCTTTGAGGTTTTTGTTTCCTTTGTGGATCTGAGGGCCTCTGGTCATTTTCAAGCCCTCTGAATGACACAGACAAAATGGCATTCCCCTCGTGTTTCAGGGAGCAGCTCCTAGGTGGCTTCTCTTCTGTCTGCTATATATTAAATTAAAAATTCTTATTTATATCCTCACTCCTTGCAGTCAGCTCTCTCCTGCAGTTGCTCCCTGGCTTGGATCCTAGCAATTTCATTCTTTTTCAGGCTTTCCAAAGACTGCAGATACGTGTCTGGGCATGCGTGTCTGATGTCTAACTCTTCCAATATGTGCCTCTGTGCTCAGATTACACATGGGGAAGTCCAGACCATATTCAGGTTCCTGTTTGTTGGTTTCCTGGTCCAGCTTCCAAAGGCTGATAGTGTCTCTTACATGGGAAGACAAGACAGTCATTTTCAGTATGTCTGTGTGTTGCTATCTTTGACAGCTGCTTTTCTCAAGCCTCTGACTGGTCAGGGGGCTACAAACTCAGGCTTAGTCTACACTAGGAGATTAGCTCAAATTTAGCTGAACTGGATAGATTTTCTTAGCAATCAGTCCACACTCCAGGGTCTGTTAGGCAGATATTGAGGGCTCCTAAGGTCAATGCTGGTACTCCTGCTTTTCACAAGGAGTAACACCAAATTTTACCTTGTCTGGTCAACTTTAGGGTAGTGCAGACAGATTGTCGTGAAATTTGACATTGTTGGCCTTCTGAAGGTGTCCCACAGTGCCCCAGCGTGACCAGTCTTGCCACTGCATATAGTAGTTCAGCACTGCAGCTCTCCAGCTGGCCCAGGGATTTTCTGTTTGGCCAGCATGATGAGCACAGCAGTCCAGACACCTCAGCAGCACGTCTGACCGTGAATGCCCAGGGTCAGGGATGAGCTCCAGCATGGAGTGGGCAGGAGATACAGGTCTTTATTGCTGTGGGTAGAGTTCTGCTGGGAGAACAATGAAGCAGAAAAAGAAACAGGCATCTATGCCAAGATCTCACAGGGCATGATGGAAAAAGTATACAGCAGAGCATCCAGCAGTACCACATTAAAATGAGGAGCTCGGGCAACCAGACCAGAAGATGAAGGAAGCAAGCAGACATTCTGGGTCATCACCCCAAACATGCTACTTCTATGATTAGCTTCATGAGAGTCCAGGGAAGGACTCAACCACTGTCCTCAGAGTCCCTGAACACCTCCAAAGAGATTCCTCAGGAAGCTTCTGGCAATAGCAGGGAAGAAATGGTGGATAAGGAGAGGACAACAGTGGTCAGCAGGTAAATGGAGTAGCTGATGTAACTGACAGCCAGGAACATTTTTAACTTTGGATTCCATCCCCTACCCCCACACCAAGACATTTCAGAGCCAAGCCCTTATGGCAGGGAGAACACCTCTGTACAGCCCAGGCACCCCAGAACAACTTGTTCATGGAGTGGCTATTCTCCCTACATATTGCCATGAAGCCTTGACCGATATTCTTTAATCCTTCTCACAAGGTTTCTGGGGAGAGTTCTTCAATATCTCTGTATAGTACTTGCTGCATAGAGGACGTCTAAAAGCCAAGTTTTGTCCTAGTTCATAACACATCCCTGTTACCTGACACACAGGCTTTTTCATGTAAAACCTATCTACTGGCAGAAAAGCAAATGTGTGAGAACATTTTTTTTTTTATGAAGGAGAAATAACAGTTGGAGCTTTTACTTGCACCACTCAATCATATTATCAGAACTTTACCCCAAAATCCTAATTTGTTACATTTACTTATCTGCTTCCTCATCTCTCTCGGTGCCTAAAGCTACTATCCAGACATATGGCTCTATTGAACTATTTGTGTGTGTGTGTACCTGCACGTGCGCAGATGGAGCTCTGTGGCTATTGGTAGATTCCTGTACGCATGGACATATGCTATCAGTGGCTTTCTGACATCAAGAATTAAAGGTAATTCCCCTTGTCTTGTTACAAACATTGATCATTAATCCATGGAACACAGGTATTTACTGTTCACATTCACTGAGCCCTCTAGGAGAGTGAGGAGCTAATTGCAGAAAACTAAATGACTGCTCAATTTTCCATTTGTTTTTGAAATGTGTATATATAATAATTTCATCGAATGCATATTTGAAATAGGATTTTTTACAAAAGGGTGCTCTAAATAATTTTGCATTAATAGTAATGTACATGTGTGGAAAGATTAACCACGGGCACTGACACTGCACTCCATAGTGTTCACCAAGATGTCAGAATCTGTGCATTATGCACACTGATTAAGATGGGGAAATAAGCTAACGGGGAAACACCAAGTGGAATGTGACTGCAAGCATATTTAGGTAAGCTTTTTCCATTACACTTTGCAAGCTAAGTGCTTCAGGTGAAGATGGAGAAATTTTCCCTCTAAAGCCATAGTGAAATTTAATGAATACACTAGAGATTTAGTGGATTGCACTAAATAGGCAATCTTCTCTGGATGGTAGTCTACTTTTTAAAAAATGATGTTTTAGAAATCTCCATCACTGTGTCTTACAGAGTAGTTATCAAAGATGTTTTTCAATCAAATGAAAAAAAATATTCATGTCAATTTCTCTTATCTTCCCTGGCATTTTTTAAGAGGTCACATTTGTAGTTTGCTTTTATTTTTTATTTTTTCCAGTGTGAAGTGTAAAACATCAATATTTGCATACTGTTTCAGGACATGGAAGCTTACTGTAGAGACCATTCAGCTGGTTTGTGGGGTTAAGACTGATCACAAAATGTCCATGTTAGGTGTGCTGCATATAATATTTTAAAAACGTGCACAAAATCCACAGCATGCAATCTGCGCTCTTTCTTCTGAAAGAGATGCAACTGTGGACTTCAAGTATCTACGAATCATTTTTTTCCCTTCAACATGACTAAAGGAATAGACTTTCCTTTCCTGTCTTAGTTGCTTCATTCCCCATGCTTATCAGATGGACACATATAGACAAGTTGATGAGATTTGTTATCTATAGACTGACAGAAAAATTAAATGATACAGTTAGAATTCAGATATCAGAGAAGTGGCTGTGTTAGTCTGTATCTTTGAGAATAACAAGAAGTCCTGTGGCATCTTATAGGCTAACATATTTTGGAGCATAATCTTTTGTGGGCAAAGACCTGCTTCGTCACATGCAGTTAGATTATCAGTTAGAATTCAGAGTAAGCTTAACCATTTCTCCGTAACAGGAACAAACACTAGCAAGCAGTAACTGACAAACCACTGAAACGGCTAGAAGGTGTGTGTAATATAAGCAAAGGTCCATCTACAAAGGGGTGGCCAGCCCTCAGCTCTTGAGCAACATACAGCTCTTTGAGCCACTAAATGTGGCTCCTGCTTGGGGCCATGCACTGGGATTGCCATCTGCCACTCTGATCATGTGCCCTGGCACTCAGTAGGAGCAGCACATGGCAGCAGTGGCAGCTCCAGTGAGTTGCCAGCATTGAGTTAGAATGGGTGTGGGGGGGGGACCTGCCTCTGGGGGTTAGAGTTAGAGCAGGGGGAACTGACAGTGCCTGGATCTGGGAAAATGGGGGAAGGGGAGGGCCCTAACTCAGACTGGGGAGGAGCTGGGGTTTCTGTCTCTGAGGGGGAGGGCATTGAGCTACATATTATATATTTTATCCATCTATAGATAGATATCTTTATTTTTATCTGTAATATGTGGCTCTTTGCACTCTATCCATGCTTAGTCCCTAACCGGTTGGCCACCCTGATCTACAATGTTCTATATTTCTCATAACAATATTCATTTCCTTCATGTAACACAATGTGAGTGACTCCTTCTGTGCACCGAAATACCTTTTTTTTTTTTTTTTTTAAACCTTTCAAACTGCTGGAGGAAATTAAAATAAACACAATAGTATGTGATTGCATTCAACAATCTTTACTGGGGGACTAGATGCTTATAATTACACTCAAGGGCTGTGTCTACATGTGCCCCTCCCTTTCGGAAGGAGCATTTAAATGACAGAGATTGGAACTGGTTAATGAGGCACTGATACGAATAGTCAGTGCCTCATCACCATAATGGCATGCAGTCAGGCTTTGAAAGTGCAGCTGTGTAGACATGGGTGCTTGGAAATAAACCCGAGATTTCAAAATTCCCTTAATCCCAGATCACCACATTTCATTTTGATAACATTGACTTTATTTTCATTAATATCAAATTTAGTTTAAATAAGATAAAAATGTCTATTTTGGTAGCATTTAACATTGCAAAATAATGTTGGCAATTATGTGAAAAATAATTTTAATATTCTATAAACAGTTATTTAACTTAAACAAAACAATTTTATCTTATCAAAAAGAAAAACGTTGACATTATTACAAATTGAGTCAAAATTTTGTCAAAATCAACATGTTCTTGCAACATATTTCAATTTTGATGAAACTGTACTTTAGGACAACAAAGATCTTTTGCTGAAAATTTTGGCCATATTGCCACCTGTGCTTTCCCTCATCTGGGGATGGAGGGTTAGGTGTCTCAGTCCAATTCTGCCAGTTTCCTAGTAGCAAACTACAGGAGGCTTTGGGGTGGGGGAAATGATCCAAAGCCAACCACTACCACACGTTACAACATAGGAGCCTAGGGATATCAGCCTCCTGCAGCTACTCTCAAACTTCTTTCTCTGCTACTTAAATTCTCTGGGCCATTTCCCCATGGCCACAGTACCGTCTTGGCACTCTTCTCAAATCCCTGAGCTATCTAATCCCCACAGCCAGCCAGGAGCTCCCTCTTGCTCCACCAATCCCTGATAGCGAAATTCTGCCAAGGTACCTCCCCTCTCTCAGCTTTTGAGGAGCATAATTTTCATTGCCTGACTATTCAGCAATTGTTGAGCCTGCCCCTTCAGGCAGTTCACTTTTGCATGAGCCCAGTAAGCCCTGATGGGCTGCTCTGCGTATCCTCCCTCCAGATAGCTGCTTGCTGTGCAACCTCATCCTTCTTCTCCACTTCCCCTGTTCTCATTCTACCACCTTAAACAGAGAGTCCACCCAGAATAGGCCCTGCTGATTAATGTACTTACTTGGAATGTGGGGGCTTGGCTTTAAGTCCCCACTCTCCCTTACACAGAGCAGGGATTTGGACCTTCATTTCCTGTAATCTAGGTGAATATCACTGGGCAGTTTTGCAATTCTGAGGTTTGGGCTGAAGGAAGAAAGATGATATGTTAGATCTGTCTTTTTTTTTTTATTTCATTGTTCCACTTTATATAAATATTAATTGGAACACAGAATTGACCTGCACTGTCTAAGGTGAATGTCTGTCCCATATTAGGCAGGATGGTCCCGTATTTGGGATGCCAAAAAGGTGTCCCTACTTTTTTTTAAAAGGGACTAATTGTCCCATATTTGGGCCCTTCTCCCACAGACATTTTCCACCAGCAGCTTCTCCGAGCCTTGGGGAAGTGGGGGAACATGGGTGGCTGCCGCTTCCTTGGGACTCCTAGAGAGTCCTGGGTGCTGATGGTTCCCTGGGGCTAGGAGATGGCTGGTGGGTCCCACTTCCCCAGGCTCCTGGGCAGCGGTGGTGGCTGCTGCTTCCCGAGGATTCCTGCTTCCCTGGGCTTCCTGGGGAAGCAGCTAGGAGATGGCTGGTGGCTGCCACTTCCCCAGGGCTCCCAGGGACGGCCAGTAGCTGCTGCCTCCTTCTCAGCTCCCCTGGGCTTGTTGGTGCTGCCCATCCCCCCATATCCCATATTTGGGACAGGGAAATATGGTCACTCTCTCACTGTTCTATATTCAGGTAAATCACTTCACTATAGAATCTGTCTTGGTTCCTCTTCTTGGTCCAGTGAATATTTATTTATGCAAAGTGGAACAGCTCTAGCAAGAGAGACTAACAGGAAAGACTAAGAACCACTCTTCCACCTTGTGGTCACTTGGTCGGAAACCCTCTGAATCAGGTATAGCTAGGATGTGGAACCAGGTCTCTAACATTCCTAGTGAGTTTCCAAGTTGTCTCACACTTATGTGAAATTTCTCTAGGGTTGTTTTGTTTTGTTTTTATTTTAAAAAGTTCCACAGGTCTTATTTTGTACGGATGTGGACCAGAAACTTTATTTCAAACTATAAAATACCTCGTGACTAGGAAAACCATTTCCTAATCTCTCTACTCTGATGGTATGTCTGAAGAATTGTCTTTAAGAGAACCAGTTTGCCACAGGGAAGAGAAGAGAAAAAAGCAACAACCTGATGTTTACTAGGTGTGCATTTGAAGAAAGTTCTTTATAGAGATTCCTCTCATGTTCATTGTTTAGGTCAGTGTACTTTTGTGTAGAGTTCAATACATCAGAAATGTCTAATCCGTATAAATGTTAAATTCCCTCCAGGACCATTCTGTCAATAGGGATATTTTTTCTTTGATTTTTTTTTCTGACTTATTAAAAAATGCACTCCCCGTCTTAACAGGTTAAAAATGGAATGAATAGCTTTGTAAGTCTTTTTTGATGAATAGGACCCTTAGTGGAAATTTAATAACCTCAAACATAAAATATTGATCCTGTTGTACTTGGTCTCATAAATTCCTTTAAAATTGTAACATTATTTTTGTTGCAATTACATGGAAAGAGAGAAACAAGCTTAGAATCTGTAAGCTAAGGTGTGACATGAAGAGCAATGTACATTTTGGAACCTGAAGGTCAGCAACTTGGATGCTATTTATTAGAGAAATGGAACATAAATGTACAGAATAGCAAAAGAGTATAATCCTAGCGATGGGGGAGGGAAGGAGAGGGAGTAACTCAGGAAACATGAGCTACTCTACACCTTGGTAAGTGACAGTTTCGCCTTAAGAAATGAAGTAGATTGCTTACTTAGAGCAAATGAACTGATATCAAAACCATAAACTAATGTTATAAAACCTTGAACAGTCTGTACTGCATATAATGTAGACACATTCCAGTGTATGTACAGTAAATAGGCTTACTTTAAAGAGCAGGTCAAAAAATGGCCTGTTTTGCCAGTATTCCGGATTTTTGCTGATATGACAGAGATCAGCGGAGAAAGACTCTGTTTAAGACTGGTGTAACACAGGGGTGATTGAAGCCCAATAGGACTGAGTCAGTCTGAAGTTCTTTGCTTTTCTAGTATAGATGCATTTCTTTCCCTTCAGCATTGCCTGAGGGAATATTTCCAGACTCCTCAGGAAAATCAAGTTATCACTACATTCAGCACAAAGCCAGTTGTTATCTCCATCATGATGTGCAGGGGCACCATGTTCATCTAATTTTCAGGGAATGGAACCCTTCCCTTAAGATAGGCCCCCAAAAACAGGAGGTATAGGCTACCCATATGATTTTGCAAAAGCAACGAGGGGTCCTGTGGCACCTTATAGACTAACAGAAATGTATGAGCATGAGCTTTCATGGACAAAGACTTTGTCAGATGCAGGTGATTCTGTTTGCTGGCCTTTATGTTACGAAACGTGCCTGCATTGTAATGGAACTTAGTATTCATTTACCTGGGTTCTTCTGCAAGTCCTTCTGTTTGTACCACCATAGTAAAGAGATTACATACATTTCCACTGCACTTTCCAGTTTTCCAAGAGACAGTTGGTACAAACTCTAACTTTAAAAAAATCATTTTGAATTTCAAAAGAATGCAATGGATAAAAAATGGAATTAGCTGCATCAGATGTTACACTGTACTCCTACAGAGCAGACCTTTGAAAAATAGAATGCAAGTGTCTTTGGTTACACTGGCATTAATTAATACAGTTTCCTTATGTTCAATATCACTATTACTAATCCTAAAGATCTGTTACATAATGAAAAGGTTTCTTATGGCAGGAAGATCTCCAAATTCTCAGTAGGAAAATCACTAACAAATTACGTATAAATTCAAAGACAAAGAATCTTAATAGTTTCAGCATTACCTGAATTGGACCATATTCTTGACCATGTTCTTTCCAGACTATCAATGATCACATTCAAGCTAACATGGTAGATTCATTATCTGTAATAGTTTCATGTGAGGCTACCCTTTCAGGAAAATTCCTTGGTTAAGGGCTTTCTTTTCTTCGTGACTGGGTTGAGTGGTAGGCTGCATCTACGCTATGAGATACATTTGAAATCATTTAGCTCAATTTTACCACATGACTGTCTTCACTGTGAAGGCCATTAGCTCGATTTTGGGTGCATCAATCGCGAGATTACAAAATCGCAGTTACCTGACAGCTATAGCTTCAAGCTCGAATTCAGAAGTTCAATTAAAGGCAAGTGTAGAAGTGCCACATCTTAAAAACAAATTTATTAACCTGCAGAGGCATCCCATATGTAACCCATAATTCCTCTGCTCTCCAGTAACAGGAAGACCATGAATTTCCAAGCTGGAGCAGCAAACCTTTAGCTGTGGGCTCATGTTAGTATGAGAGCCTGAAAAATGGCTTTTCTTTCCTTCTATGCTATTAGCGCTGAGCGTGCATCTACCCATTCAAATAGCCCCTGCGGAGAGTTTGCAGCTTTTTTCTGTACACTTCCTATTTTTTTTTCTGCATTGCCTGGTGCCAGCAAATGCCCTGCTGTACCACCTGTCAACAAGTCTGTGGTGGGGATTGTGTGCTTGCATAACACACCAAGAAACTTCTTCTCAGTGTCATGTATCGGAGGGGTAGCCGTGTTAGTCTGGATCTGTAACAGCAACGAAGGGTCCTGTGGCACCTTATAGACTAACAGAAAAGTTTTGAGCATGAGCTTTCGTGAGCACAGACTCACCTCATCAGATGCATCTGGTGAAGTGAGTCTGTGCTCACGAAAGCTCATGCTCAAAACTTTTCTGTTAGTCTATAAGGTGCCACAGGACCCTTCATTGATGTTCTTCTCAGTGATGTACATTTGTGTGGGAACCCTCTTCCCTCCCCCACAAGCATCATGTATTCTGTGTCTTTTCTGCGCTCATCCACATCACATGGGTACCCCCAACCTAATAAAAGGATGTGCCTGCTATTCAGTGCTGACGATGCTGCCAGTCATATGGTTAGTGTTCCAAGTCTGGGAAAGGTATTCTGGGCTTTGCTGCTACTGTGGGGAGGTCTCCCCTGGTGGTTAAGATGCTCAGGGGTTTGCTGCTGCCATGAGGATGTCTCTCCTGGTGGCTAAGGGCTTGCTACTGCCAGGGAAGGACCGCCTCAACTGGTCCTCCACTGAAACCCTTCACCCGTACTGGGGTTTGCTGCTGCCACTGGGAAAGGACCACATGAACTGGCCCCTCCACTGCACCCACCCCCCCTTTGCCCATCCCAGGGCTTGCTGCCGCTGGGGTGAAACCAAAAATTTTTTTCCTGCTTTTCTATCCTCTTTCTTCTCACTTTAAAAAACAGTCTGGACCCTTGCATTATTTTCAGGGATCACATGCAATGATGGGAAGTGGGACACTCAGTGAACATCCAGTTGAGAACACAGTCATTGCATGGAAGCCTTATGATGAACGGGAAAGCCAAAGACTCTCCACAACAGCAACATAGTACAGGGGGAAACCAAAAACTCTCTTTCCCAGCACTTTTCTATCCTCTTCCTTCTCACTTAAAAACAGTCTGGGCCCCTGCATTCTTTTCAGGGATCACATGTATGCAATGATGGGAAGTGAGAGAAGTGGATGGCCAGTTGAGAATACAGTTGTTGCGCCCACATTGGCAATATAATGGGGGGGGGACCAAAAATTCTGTCTTCTAATTTTGAGGGTATCTGCATTATTTCCAGGGACTGACATATTTTCAAGGATCAGAAGGGGGAAAATGCAATTGGGGCAGATAATGTCAAGACCAGTGAGCATACTCGGAATGCTACAGGGATGAGGGAACTCTGGGATAGCTTCCCACAATGCACTACTGCAACAGTTGATGTTAGTCAATTAGTGTGTGGTAGAAATAACTCAACTTTGTGGGGAGCACAGTGGAAGTGAGGATGGTCAAAATCAAACTCATAAATTCTAGAATTAGAAAATAAATTCTAATTTATTTATATCTATCTTGTAGTGTAGCTGCAGGCATAGAGGCCATAATATTTGTATATTGATGCTTCATGGAATAATGTCCTAAATATGTAAAAAATTAATATTGAGACCATTCGTGCTCATGAAACTTGAAAAAGTAGCATATCAGTTTAGAGCTTAGGCACAATAACCTTCACACACACAATCTAACTGCTTTGTGGCAAAGGAAAAATGAATATAACTTGATTGTTTGCTTATTCTTCATGGAACTTTTTATACAGATCCACATGGTAGGTTGGCATCATGCATCATGCTGAGCCTCATAATTTGAAAACATTTTAAAGGAAAATTTACTATTAAAGGGGTGCATGAATCAATTCACAGAAATTGAGGAGCCAGATTCTCAAGTCATCTTCACCATTATTTCTATGGATTCCTACTCTAGGTAAATTGCATAACTTCTGTCATAATAACCATGTAAGGAAGAAATGGCCATCACTCAGTTTCTTGTGACCACTGCTGGAAGCAAATAGGAATACTCAGTGAATTAATATCTAACTCGCTCCCTCTTTTAGGGAAAACTTTCTCCACTTTTTTTTTCACACAGGTAGCCAAGCTTCTTAATACAGTTTTTGGCAGTTCTGCCAGATGTGGTGTATTTTTACACCACTGATCTTTTGCTCTAAGGCTCTGCTGTTTGGGATTGCCAGGCTGAATTCACCAGAGTCAAGCTTAATCAGTGCCTCTTGTATCACTGAATTAGTCACGAACTAAGCTCCATATTCTGGGCCTCACCAACTGTGCATTTTGCTTGAGAGAATTTCTCCTGTAGAAGGTGTCAACAAAGGTATTATCCTCAGGTTCAGAAAATCTGGAGAACTTGGTATAAACAGCTTGCTCTTAATCCACTTCTAAGCAAGTATCAGAGAGGTAGCTGAGTAAGTCTGTATCTTCAAAAACAACAAGACCTGTGGCACCTTATAGACTAACATATTTTGGAGCAAAAGCTTTCATCAGCAAAGACTCACTTCATCAGATGCATGAGTGGGGATTCCAAGGGAGTGTTTAAACATAAAGGCTCATGAAAAGGAGGGAGTCCCAATGCAGGGGAGGGCCAGAGTTTACAAGGCCATTTCAGTCATGGAGGATGTGGCCCATTATCAGCAGCTAATGTGTAGTTGTGAACATCAAGAGAGGAGAAACCAGGTCAATTCAGTCAGGTAGGGTGTGGCCCATTATCAGTAGCTAATGAATGAATTGTCCTGGTTTCTCCTCTCTTGATGCTCACAACTCTGGTATTTTCAAGGAGCTGTTCAGCATCTTCACCCCCACACCCTTAAATCCAGCACTGAAAGCTGGACAAGATTAGTTCAGCCATACAGCATTGCATTGATCTTCATGTCAAATCCATCTGTAAGGCTACGTCTACACGTGAAGCCTACATCGAAATAGGCTATTTCGATGAATAACGTCTACACGTCCTCCAGGGCTGGCAACGTCAATGTTCAACTTTGACGTTGCGCAGCACCACATCGAAATAGGCGCTGCGAGGGAACGTCTACATGCCAAAGTAGCACACATCGAAATAAGGGTGCCAGGCACAGCTGCAGACAGGGTCACAGGGCAGACTCAACAGCAAGCCGCTCCCTTAAAGGGCCCCTCCCAGACACAGTTGCACTAAATGACACAAGATACACAGAGCCGACAACTGGTTGCAGACCCTGTGCCTGCAGCATGGATCCCCAGCTGCCGCAGCAGCAGCCAGAAGCCCTGGGCTAAGGGCTGCTGCCCACGGTGACCATAGAGCCCCGCAGGGGCTGGAGAGAGAGCATCTCTCAACCCCTCAGCTGATGGCCACCATGGCGGACCCCGCTATTTCGAAGTTGCGGGACGCTCAACGACTACACGGTCCCTACTTCGACTTTGAACGTCGAAGTAGGGCGCTATTCCGATCCCCTCATGAGGTTAGCGACTTCGACGTCTCGCCGCCTAACGTCGAAGTTAACTTCGAAATAGCGCCCGATGCGTGTAGCCGTGACGGGCGCTATTTCGAAGTTAGTGCCGCTCCTTCAAAGTAGCATGCACGTGTAGACACGGCTTAAGAAAGTGTTTTATTTATTTGTACCCAGAGGCCCTAATCAGAATCACAATCTAACATACTACAAATTGTGAAGATGCCTATGGTAGGAAAGGGCAACCTCTGACCTGAAGATATTTGGGAATCCCTAATCAAAGAGAAGCTTGAGAGATTTTGTTTCTTAGGACCATGCTCTGAGGAGAAGCAGCAGAACCATGAGTCCTGGGCCTCTGTCCGACACTGTCACAGAATATTCTAGATGAGCTTCTGCATTGGAGGCCCCTTCAGTGCTGAGTACAGCTCATGTTCCAGCTTTGTCACCTTCATTCTAAATAGCTGTAATATATTGGGAGGACCGTTCACAGTGCAAGATGCTTCAGGAATCCATACGTAGCTTAGTAGTTTCAGTAAGTGAGTTGGGTCCATCTGTTTCCCTATCACCCGTCCAGCTGAGACATTGTACCAGTAATGGTGCGTCTACACTTGCGTTCCTCTTTTGAAAGAGGCATGCAAATGAGGGATATCAAAAACACAAATGAGGCGCGTATTTGCATATTTGACACCTAATTTGCATATTATTTCAAAAGAGCTTCTTTCAAAAGAGGAAAACCAGTGTAGATGCTGCTCTTTTGAAAGAAAACCCCACCTTCCAAAGAATTCTCCTTCCCTTTATTTAATGGGAAGAAGGATTCTTTCAAACATGGGGCTTACTTTCAAAAAAGCAGCATCTACACTGGTTTTTCGTTTTTCGAAAGCTCTTTCAAAATACAAATATGCAAATTAGATACCAAATATGCACCTCACTTGCATTTTTGGTTTCTCTCATTTGCATACCTCTTTCAGAAGAGGAATGCAAGTGTAGACGCACCCTAAATGTTAATAGAAAAGAGCTCTGTGGTATGTTTAAAGTCATGGGATCTTTATTAGCTGAATACCATCTTACTTTTCTTTCCTTCAGTAACAAAACTTGAAATTTCAAAGATGTTACAAAGTAGAATTCTGAGTCTTCATAATATAAAGCAGTAATGAAACTATATTCATTTTACATCATAAATTGTTTATTTGTATTAGAGATGTCTGTAAAACTGCTGGAATGGTGTTTAATATTTAGGTGAGGACTTTCAGAGGATCCTGGGTGGGTTAAAAGGTGAAATTCAATTCCTTTCAAAAATTCCAGCCTTAAACAGTAGTTATCCTTGAATAGTTGCATTCTGCTAACATGTCATACCTTATAATGAGACTAATGTGTAAAGTATAGTAAACAATTGCAATTTCCCTTTTCTGACCTTCCTTGTTACCAAAAATGACACTAATATCTCTTAGGCGGTGGCCACACTTGGCCAAAACTTTGAAATGGCCATGCAAATGGCCGTTTTGAAGATTACTAATGAGGTGCTGAATTGAACATTCGGCGCCTCATTAGCATTAGGACGCTTCCGGCCACGGCGCTTTGAAAGCGCGTTTACGAATGCTTGTGGCTCGGCACAGCTACATGGGGGTCCTTTTGGAAAGAACCCTGCACCTTTCGAAATCCCCTTATTCTCCTCAGCTGGAAAGCACCCCTGTGTAGTCGCACTGAGCCACGAGCATTCGAAAGTGGTGCTTTCAAAGCGCTGCAGCCAGAAGTGTCCTAATGCTAATCAAGTACTGAATATTCAATTCAGCGCCTCATTATTAATCGTCAAAATGGCCATTTGCATGGTCATTTCGAAGTTTTGGCCAAATGTGGACACAGCCTTATTGTGCAGGATTTTTAAAATTACCATTTGTATCCATGTGCTTTAAACAAAGTTTGGGACGCTGGATTCTGGGATAAAACCTTAAGATTTTTTTAGTCAGTTTCCACTACTTTATGTATGTACAATTTTCTCCTGAATGCCACTTTTGTTCTTGACAGCTTTCTGTAATCTATATTTTAATCATTTTGGCTGGGTCTACACTTGCCCCCGATTTCAAAGGGGGCATGTTAATCGGGGCGATGGGAGATTATTAATAAAGTGCTGCAGTGCATACACAGCACTTCATTGGGCTAATTGTCTCTTGCAGCAACTTTGAAGAGTCAAACTTCCAAGTGCCAGCATGTGGGCACTTTGAAGTGCCCACACGACTTCTAAGTGCCTTTAGACCCCAAAATTTTGAGGAGCAAAGACACTTGGAAGTAGCATAGGCATTTTGAAGTGCTCACAGCTACATGTATGCCGGCACTTGAAAGTTTGATGCTTCGAAGTTGCCTTGGGGGAGAATTAGCCTAATGAAGTGCTGCATATTCACTGCAGCACTTCGTTAGTAATCTCCCATTGCACTGATTACCATGCCCCCTTCAAAGCTGGGGGCAAGTGTAGACAAGCCCTTTTAGTTCTTTAGAATAATGATTTGAAACTGGGTAAGGCAGAGAAAAATATTATAGGAAGAAAGATACCCAGTATCTATGAAAGTGTCTGTGTGTATGTGTTTCTTATGTTGAATTATAGTAATATGAATGTTCGCTCACACAGAGAGAGAGAGAGAGAGAGAGCTGTGCTATCCAGCCCTGTATTAACCAGACGTCGCTATAACCCAGCATTCCTGATCAGTGTTCCCTGTAACCTGAGCATTTGGGCAGCCATTCAGGAGAGAGTCAGATGCTTCTCAGCCGATTCGCAGAGCACTCACAAATGGCAGCATGTGTTAGTGGTGTACATGTGCACATGCCTTGGTGCACATAAATTTTATTTCACCTGTGAATGGAAAAAATTAGAGGGAAGACTGTATTCCTGATCTTCACTGAAAATCCAGGTTATAGGCCCAGTTAGTGGGGGAGTCGCTAGGCTCCATATCTGGCTGTGCATTATTCTCCTGAAGCGACGACCTGACCTGTTCCTGTTGCTCTGAGATGGATGGATGGTCATGGGGCTCTGTGCGTTGTCCTATGGCTCTGCGTGCTGGCTCCACAGCTGCCAATGGCCTGGAGCTGTGGCTAATGGAAGCTGAAGGCGAAGTGCCTGTGGGCAGAGACAGCACACAGAGAAGTCTAGCTATGCCCCCAATGAGGAACAGCTGGCACATGTCATCCCTTGCAGTGAGCTGCCCAAGATGGAACTTTTAATTAACCAGCCCCTCCCAAATATTCCCAACATGTTGGCTAGCAAAGCTTCTATGGTACATTTCAGAATTCGGTATAACAATAGGACAGTTTGTTAAGCATATAGAGGAGAAATGCATCCTTCATTCTTGATTTCACTACACTGAGAGGGGATAGTCCTATCTTCAGTGTAGTGTCAAGTTAATTTCAGGAAGATGGTGGGCTTCTGTAAAATTCATTTACTCTGTTTCCTCTGCTATTAAACAATTTATCATCACACTTCTTAATTACAGGAAATGACATATTATTATTGTGCTGCTAACACTGATGACTGTATGACCTCCTGGAGTTAACCTAAGCAAAGGAAAATGTGCCATTATATAATTTTAGAGCAAGAGCTATAGTTCTGTATTTATTTGCTCATTGTACTGCAGCACCATGCATGGAAACACAAACAGTGCCATTCCAGATCAAATTCTGGGCCCCTTTAATCTAGCATTCTGCCTTTGGCAGTGGCAAATAGCTTTAGAAATGATCAAAAATAATAATTCACCTAGGAGTGTACAATTACGATACTATATAAATGTTTATTAATAACCATTGATGCTGTTCATAGGGAGGAGAGAGTCTGCTTACACCCTGGAGCATGAGATTTAATTACTCTTACATCATTGTCTTACAAATTTGCCAGTGTTATTTATCATCAGAAAATTATCCAACCCTTTTGTGAATGCAGCCGGAATATTTGCCTCAATGAACTTTTGCAATAGAGACTTGATTAGATACTGCCTAAAAATTTGGCTCCTTTTGTTTCTCTTTTTACGGAGAAAATATATACAATAGAAAAGCTTTGGAATAATTTTCATTGTAACCTTCATTATTAACCCTAAATCAAATCCCATTTTATATTTCACTATTCCAGATTCATTAATCTCACTCTGACTTTCATATCTGATGTAGATTTCCCTACTACATATGAAAATATTTCTTTCACTCTTCCCTGGTCTATTTCAATCTTGGTGAAATAACTCCCGCTAAGGACATGTTGATTATTGTGTCTAATTTTTAATGATTATTTCTTCTTTTTTAATGCAGTTGGATTTTTTATTTCTTTCCCTCCCCTTTTTAATTGCTGCTGCATATTGAGTAAGCAATTTAATTTAAGTTAATGAACCCTCTGCTGCCCTTTTCCTTTAATAAACCTGAAAGTTATATTATTCCATTTGCTTTTGTTGCTATATCCTAGTATGATAGCACCATAAAAGTACATAATACTTTGGCCCCCAGAAAAGGAGATTCTTTAAGTATTTTATTTCTTTGGACCAAGCTTTTTCCCTCTAGGCTGTGGCCACACTAGCCCCTCCTTTCGGAGGAGCTATGGTATTGTGGCACTTGGGGATATGCTAAAGAGGTGCTGTCATGACCATGCAGTACCTCATTAGAATAATGGTGGTCTTGCACACTTCAAAACTGCCTGTTTCAAAATGCAGCCAGCTGTGTACCCAGGGGGCCTTTTGAAAAAGACCCCTGATTTCAAAAGCCCCTTCTTCCTATCTGGTTTTGGGAATATGGGGCTTTCAAAATCAGGGGGTCATTTCAAAAGGCACCCTGGCTACACTGGCAGTGTGCATTTCAAAACCAGCAGTTTCAAAGTGCGTGCAGCTGTCATTATGCTAATGAGGTGCTGCATATTCATTGAAGTGCCTTATTAGCATATCCTGAAGTGCCGCATTACCATAGCCTCTCCTAAAGTGGGGGCTAGTGTGGCCAGAGCCATGGAGAGAATAAATAGAGCCACAAGTTCTGTGCCTCTGCTTGACACTTCCAGTGACAGATTTCCAGGCCAGCTTCTCCATCGGTGACCCCTCCAGTGATGGGTAAATCTAGTGCATAAGCTTTAGCCCTTGGTTTTGAGTCGCTGGCTTTGCATGCTGGGAGGACTGTCCATGGCGCAAGATACTTCAGGAATCTATATATACCAGGGTGGACAGTAATTTTGGATGGAGGGCCACTCTTAGAATTTTGATACGTGGTCAAGGGCTGCACTTTTCTACAGAGCGGATACAGGATATGGGATGGAATTTGGGTGCAGAAGGATTAAGGGTTTGAAGGGCAGGAGAGGTTGTGGAGTCTGACAAGGAATTTGGATGAAGGAGGGAGTGTTCACCTTGTCAGTGCGGGCAAAGTCGCGGGCCAAGGCCACACTGACCCCACACCAGTATACCGCTCGGATCCTCAAGAGGCCTGGGACGAGGATAAGGAGGGGACGGCGGAGACCCGGCGACGAGTAGAGGTCGCCCCGCCCCTCTGCAGGCTGCCCCCTCCCTCCTCTGGCAGGAGGCCCTGGGGATTGTGCACTGGCCCTGTACCGCTGTTAGAGAGGCTGGCAGATTTTTCCCCGGCAGCAGGAGGCTGGCTCTAAGGGAGAAGGGTGAGACGAGAAGAGGAAGGCTTGTGAAGGTGCAAACAGTTACAAAGTTTATTAACAGAACAAACAACAGGAAAAAAGGGAATAACAAATGTAATACAGTAGATAATTCCTTACAAGGTAACCAAATAAACTAGTAATTACTACCACTAATATACTGAGTTGCAACAATAGCATTCCACTTAAACACTTACAATGCTAAGTGTTAAGGAATCCATGAGATGACGTATATGATGGCTTTTATTCGGATGAGAGGCAAAGAGGAAGGGTTAACGGACAATCCAAGGAAAGAGGTATAGGTAATTTTAAATAGTTTTAACTCCGGGCAGGGGAAGGTCAATTTGCCTTCCCCCCTTTGTGCCCCGGCTGGATCGCTACTCCAATCAATTTGGAGACCCTAGGGTTCTGCCTACTAGGGCCTCCTCCCAGCTGAGTGAGGGGCAACGTTACCCCCTCAACCAGGGCTCGGAGGATAGGGACAGGTAAGGGGGGTAAGGTAGGATGTGGGGTATGTAGAGCAACTGGGAGGTCAAGCCTCTACCAAGATGACCCGCCTGCGCACTAAACAAACAAATATAATTACTATGTAAATAACAACATATAACTACTTAATTAAGCTATTACTAAATTAAACTACAGAACTTATTAATACAAGTGTACAGCCTATTAATGTGTCAGTATGGGCAGTTGGGCCCGGCCCTGGGGTCGAGCCCCGGGTGTGGCCCTTCTCCGGCCTTGGAAGAGCGCGGCCTGGGTTGCGATCCCAAACACCCCAGTTGGGGACCCTGTGCCCAAATGTTCAACTGTTTTGTGATAATGACCCGGGCTGAGCCTCGGGCTTGTGGTAAAATTACGTGTCCAGTAGCAGTAGTCCAGTCTGGTGAATAGGTCACGTCCGGTTGTCCAATCAGGCTCGTTGACGTCACGAGATGGTGCCGCGGGAAGGCGTCAAGATGGCGGCCTCCAGGTTAAGCAGCCGAGCGCACAGTACCTGCCAAAGGCAGGCCAGTTCGACACTCGGCTGCCGCTACTCAGAGGCCACTTGCCGCTGGGCTGCTTGGGTGGCAGGCCCTGGGCTCCGCAGCCAAGTACGCAGTACCTCACCACTAGGGCAAGGCCAGTTCGCCACTTGGCTGCTCTGCCGCCGGGCCCGCTTGTTGCTCCCTCGATGCAGCAGGCAGTGAGGGGATGAGGGGTCCCGACACCACAGCAGCAGATGGACGCTGCCGGTGTCGCCTCCGGAACACTTCTCAAGGCCTTTGGGTGATAACACTGCTTCACAGCTCAGTCACCCTATGGCAGGCTGAGCTGCGGTGCTTAGCTCTGAGCCGCGCTGCCTAAGGGCAAGTGCTGCTGTGATTTCAGCTTCTTCGGAAAGGCAGGAGCTCTTCGAAAAGTTTTCACCGCTAGAGCAGCTGTCCAGAGACTCCTCTGAGTGCTGTGCTGCGCCTGCTTTTATCCTTTGATTTCGTGCATAATTCATTAGTTGATTTTAATATTCATGATTATGTCCATGGTTTTCAACCAGGTCCTCCAGGCCATGGAAGGTTCTAGAAACTCCTCACATATGTCCAATCAGAGGCCTGGATTTTGAACCTGGGCATGAAGTGTTTATGAGTTCAGGGTTACCAGGGAAACCAACTGACTCAGAGTGACCGTTACAGGGGGCTGCTAAATGGCAGCCTATGTTATTTTAGATTCTACCTGTACCTGTAATGATGTTTAATGGCCAAAGGCTTGTTTCCCCTGACCCACGGGGGCGATAATGCCCGAGGGATGAAAAATCCCTGACACACCTGAGGCAGCGTATTGGGGTGCAGATTCTGGGAAGGGGATATGCATGCAAGGGAGGAGTCTGGACTGGGGAAGGAATATAGGGGCAGGTACAGATCTGAGAGGGAGTTGTGACCTGGGGTGGGTTGGCAGGTTGTTGGGTGGTGACCTGGGCCAATGGATTCCAGGAGGTGCTATGAGTGGAGAAGATTCTTATCTGGTGAGTGTGATGTAAGACAGGATCTGGGAGGAATCTGGGTTGCGGGAAGGGGTGGGGTGCCAGAGGGAAGCTCTTGCTGAGAGACACTTACCTAAGCAGCTCCCTGCCAGCAGGGAGCTGAGAGACTTTGCTGGCAACAGGATAGTGTGCAACACCTCCTCAGTACAGAGGCACACGGTGAGGCCAGCAGCTTTGAATTAAAAGGCTTGGCAGGCCATATGTGGCTATCCACCTGTATCTTGCCTGCCGTGATATATACCTTAGTCATCTGAGTTCCAGGCACAGGTCAGTATGCCTGAAAAGAAATATAACCCGGGAGCTGTAGCATTTACACATCACAGGCGCAAGGGCCATAGTGTATTGTACTACACAAGATATTAACACAGAAACTAGTAATGTAAACAGCTGTTGGTTGGACCAGGGCCAGGTGAAAATGGGTTTCTGGGGTAAACAATGAGAAGAGAGTGTCTTGAAATTTTGGTGACAGAATGTTACAAAGACCAGGGAAAATATGAAATAAAGTCATAAATAGGTGCAGAAGAGGAAGGAAGTTGTGGGTGACTTTCTGACTATTGAAAACCTGACAGTGTATTTGCAAGCAGGATTCCATGTTAGCTTGTTGGATTTTTGAGGTCATTTTCCCTTTGTCCACTCTTCTTATGTCTTGCACAAACTTTGCCAACTTTCCCAGTCTACTTCCTTCTCCATTCCTTAGGGCTTTTTTTTGCTTATCAGTTAGCCACAAAATGCCTAACAGGACTTTCCATATGCTCCCTGGTTATTTATTTTCTTTTTTGAAAATGATTCCATAACAGCAACTTTATCAAATGATGAAAAATATATTCAGCAACTCTTTGACTAGCACATTGAAATGCTAATGGATTAGAGAGAGATTTTCTTTCTCAGGAGTTGCTGGTTTCAATCCACTCTATTTACCGTTATGCAACTGTCCACAGATTTTAAGACCAGAAGAGACTATTATGATCATCTGTATGAAAATAAGTCACAGGTTGCACCTCCTAAAACCTGCACACTCTCTGTTCTGGCAACATCCTTTGTCTTGCTGAACCATATGGAGGCAGCGAGGCCAGGACTAGAGATGGTGCCCCTCAGCATCCTCCCACAAGGGACAGAATGCTGGTTTTACCTTGCAGCCCCATACAGGGGACCCAGGCCAGAAAGCCAGCTTTCCCCAGCAACCCCATGGGGATGGAGTGCTGGGGCTAGGGAGAGGAGGCAGCTACAGAGATGAGTCATGGCCAGAGAGCCATGGCTGGAGGGCCACTGAGAGGCAGCCAGGGCCCCAGGAGAGGAACATCAGGATATCCATCAGCAACCATTCTCTCTCGGAAAGAGAGGATTGCAACTGCCTCAAGGAGCATCCTTTTTTTTTTTTTTTTAAGAGCTACACGGTAAATGAATGTGTGACAGAGCAGGTTGCTAGTCAGTCCATATTTCTAAATGTCATAAATCACAAGATACCGATAAAAGGATTTGCAATATAGTCCTAAAAGATGATGTTTGTTATGGAAGCTGGAAACATTCATGTAATCTCTAGCACAGTCACAGGGTGGAAAACAGATAGGGGAAAAAGGATATTTGTGATAATTCCAGGTGTTGAAACAGTATCATTCTCAACTAAAGGGGAAGGGCAATTGAAGGGGTAATTAAGGACCATGTATTACAATAGCAATAAGGAAAATCTAATATTGGAACAGATTACATTAGACATAATTTTTCCATTCATCAAGATTTAAAATGAAGACTAGGTGTCTTTCTAACAGATATGGCGAAGTTCAACCACAAGTTATTGGTCAAAGTGCAAATGAGAGTGTAGTACAGGTTGCACATATATGGTCTGGCAAAATCCCTTGTTCAGACCACAGAGCTCCCGAGAGTGCCAGACCTATATTGTATTGTATAATAAAACTTTGAATGTGTGAGTGATGCACCTTGAGGCAATCGCAACCCTCACTTTTTGGGAGAGGATGGTTGCTGTTGGATAACCTGATGTCTCTAACATTGCTGAGAAAAATGTCATGGCATTATTCAGAATGCCTGGCAGAAGCAGACATCTTCTAGTCCCTGCCGTGACACTCACATTCTCTAACATTTTATCGTTATTGCCACTGGTTGCATGGGTCATTTGCTTGCTTTTTCAATGTGGCTTATATGTTAATCATTTGACGTTGCTATTGTAGGTATCTGTTCATGTTGTGTGGATGCCATCCCATTAAGAAATAGATGTGGGTTTTCATGGTTCACTTGTAATGTATACAGACTATGTCATACTATATACAAAATTAATCTCAATAGCTGCTCCCGTCCTATTTTGGTTGAGAAAATTCAAATCTGTTTTGTTCCATTTATTCAGTGTTACTGATGGCGAGGCCTTTGCATTGGTATCTCTTATTTAGCTGATGTGTGCGATAAAATCCATATGTAACCGAAGTGATGATAACTGCACATCTGACAATATTGAAGAATTAAAATTTATTTCCAGTTACAGTTAACATTAATTAATACTCATAATCGTCAATCTGGTTTTGCCTTTTTTCATTATTAAATCGCTGTTGGTGTCCTTAGTTAAGTAGCATATGGTTAAGATGTGGTCCACATCCCATTAAAGTCAAGAAAATCTTTCAATTGACTTCAGTGGGTTTTGGACTTTTTAAAAAGAAACTTCATCTCTCTCATCTCTATCCCATAAGCCCTTTTGAGGGTCGTTGGGGCACCACAGATGACTTCCTGATCAACTCACTCCACCTCATCCTGTCCTGTGCAGCTCTCTGTAACTCACTCACATTCAGGTTTGTCCACTCTTTGATGTTATCTTCCTATCTCTTCTTTTGCCTGCCTTTCCTTCTACCACCAGGTACTGTGCCTTGCAAGATGGTCTTTGAAAGGCCTAATGATCTGATGATATGGCCGTACCATCTGAGCTTGCGCTTCTGCACCACAGTGAGCAGGCCGTCATGTGAGCCTACGACATGCCTGATCCTATGTCGTACTTCTTTGTTCGTGACATGCTCAATATAAGAGACGCCCAAAAGCCTCCTATAGCAACTCATCTCCATGCTTTCGATCTTTTTCTGCAATTCTGCTGTAAGGGTCCACGTTTCGCAAGTGTACAAGAACACTGAGATGACCAGTGAGTGCATCAATCTTACTTTCGATCTCGGACTGATGTTCTTGTCCCTCCAGATGGGTGTAAGTTTTGTAAGCACTGCTGTTGTTTGCGCTGTTCTGGAGAGGACTTCTGGTCTGGATCCCTCATCTGACATGATTGCACCTAAGTACTTGAAACTGAACACACATTGAAGAGCTTGTCCATTCACCATTATATCCTACTGATGCCATTGGTGTTGTTGGTCATCAGTTTTGTCTTTTCTGCATTTGTCTCCATTCCATAGGCTTTCGAGGTGGTATCCAGCCGTTCTACCAAGCTGGCAAGTTCCTCTTCTCCTCCAGCTAATCCATCTGTATTGTCAGTGAAGCGAAGGTTGGTGATTATTCTGCCCCCTATGCTGACAGTTCCTTCATGGCCTTCCAAGGCATCAATCATGATGCGCTCCAGAAAGATGCTGAAAAGCATGGGGGAGAGCAGACAACCCTGATGGACGCCCACTGTCATTCTGAACCAGCTTCCAGTGGTACCGTTGTGGAAAACTGCACTGATGGCATTGTCATACAGGTGTTCAACAACTCGGACAAGGTTGGGGCTGATGTACTTTCTCATGGTGGCCCATAATGCTGCCTGCCAAACTCTGTCAAAGGCCTTTTTGAAGTCCACAAAAACATGGTACAGGTGCTGTTGGTGCTGCAGATATTTCTCGCAGAGAATTCTCAGGTTGAATATTTGTTCGGTGGTACTCTGCCCTGCCCTAAAGCCGGCTTGTTCCTCAGCAATAATCATCTCAGCTTGGGGCTTCAACCTGTTCAATATTATTTTCAGTAAGACTTTACTTGGGTGGCTAATGAGGCTTATCGTACGATAGTTTCGGCACTGTTGGAGGTTGCCCTTTTTGGGAAGTGCGATCACTAGCGACTGGGTCCATGATGTAGGCCGTTTTCCCGTCTGTCAGATCTTATTGCATATGTTGGTAAGGGCACTGATCATGGCTTCTCCCCCTGCTTGTATCAGTTCTGCTGGGATATTGTCCACTCCAGCTGACTTTCCTTTCTTCAGTGATCGCACTGCTGCCTCTACTTCTTCCCGAAGGATTGGGAGGCTGTCCTCTTTGATAGCATATGGACATTTCAGTATTTCTGGGTCTCCATCAACCTTATCATTGTACAGCTCAGAACAGTATTCTGTCCACCTGCCAAGGATCTCTTTCTCTTCAGTGAGGCAGTTCCCTGCCTTGTTCTGGACTATGGAAACTCTAGGTTGTCTAACATTTGTCAGCTCTCTTACTGTCTGGTATGCCTTCTTGCTGCTGTTTTTGTTAAGGCTGTCTTCTATTTCCTTGCACTGGTCTTCTACCCAATTCTGTTTTGCCGCCTTCATGCCTTTCCTGATGGTCTTGTTGATTTCTCTGTATTTCTCAGTCCCACCAGCTTCACCTTTCTTCTTTTTCAGTTCTCGCCGTTTGTCACAGAGGTCAAGCACATCAGCGGTAACCCAAGGTTTCCTCTTTGGGCGATGTTTGCCAAGAATCTCAGTAGCTGTTTCTACTACTGCTGTATTAAAGATGTAGGCCATTATGTCCTCATCTGCTTCATCAGCACCAAGGATGAGCAGTGGTGCGAGTCTCCCTCCTATTTTTACTTGGAAGGCTTCTGCCTCCTCAGGATCTTTGAGCTTTTCAAGGTCAAACTTAATTCTTGTGTGCCTTGATTTTAAGATCTTCTGCAAGTGTAGGCGGAATGACATCATCACTAGATCATGATCACTTCCAGCATCCTCTCCTGGAAAACTGCGTGTCTTTGCAATGTTAACGCTTGTTTAGAAGTGCTTCTTGACCAAGATGTGATCAATCTGACTGTGATGGTCTCCACTGGGGCTGTGCCAAGTCCATCGTCTGGACGCCTTATGAGGGTCGAATGTATTAGCCAGCATGAAGTCGTTATATCTGGCAAACTCCAGAAGTCTAAGGCCTCTGTCGTTGGTTTCAGTGTTGCAGTATGGCCCACACATTCCTTTCCAGTTACTATGTGCATCCGCTCCAACTTTTGCATTCCAGTCTCCTTGTACAATAAGTATGTCCTTTTTTGGTGTTTGCTCCAGGACATCCTGTAGCTGATCGTAAAACTCTTCTATTTCACTATCATCGTAATCGGATGTTGGGACATAAGCCTGAATGATGGCGATGTTGAAAGGGGATGGTGATGAATCTGTTGGAGACTGGTTGGCATCCAATGGCAGTATTCACAATGTCGCTGTGTATTAGAAAGCCAACACCGTGCTCATGTTTATCCTCCTTTTCACTGAAGTACAACTTATGACCCCCTTCGATTGATTGTTCACCAGAGCCTTTCCAATGCAATGCACAGATACCCAAGATGTTCCAGTGGTATCTTTCCATATCATGGGTCAGTTCTCTCAACTTCCCTGCTGCTCTCAATGTACGTACATTCCAAGTACCGGTAACAATGTTGTCTCTCCCACTGATCCTGCTTGACTGGTCACCAGTAACGTACTTTTCACCTCCGTCCTGGTGTGCAACGGTGGGCGTGGTCATTGTTAACCCGGGCTGCGACCGATCCGGTATGAGTTGGGTAGTGGTAGATGTCATCATGTGGTGTGTCATGGGCAGGATAGCCTGACGGAGCCCATCCCTCTTCAGGCTGTTGACCACAGCTGAAATTCCACAGTAACTTTGTGGCTTGCCTTGGTCCTGAACACGTGGCTGTTGAACTTATCTTGAAGCCCCTCCACCCCGGCTGGTGACTTCTACATGGAAGACATTTGCTCAGTGATGCCGTGTTAACACCACCCCCACACGTTGTTTAGCCGGCCAGCTGAGACCGTTGCCCGGGGTGTGGCACTTGGAGCCAGATGTGAGAGATACGAGATGGATGAGCACCAGTGTTTCCGTCCATCCTACAGCTAGGAAGCAGCTGCCAGAGAACAAGGGGAAAAGAAACTTAATACAATTCAAATAAAAATAAGTTGAATTATTTCTGGCTCACGTACCATTGATGGTAGTAAAGATTCTGCATGTAATGGTTTTACTGACGCCGCACAATCTAGAAAAGAATTCGGCTCCCTCTTTGCTTTTCAGGATTATGTTTGTTATCCATTTTAAATCAATAGAAAGGCTCTCTTTGCATAAATCAGACCAATAAAAAGTAGCAACAAGGTTTTTTCTGGTTTTTTTTTTTTTTGGTCACTGAAGCAGATAGAATAGACTCTGAATCATGCACAGAACAGATTTATTGAGTAAGATGAAGCCACTTTTTCATTAGTAGATGTATATAATATCAGGAAGTAACAAACTAAAGATCTCCACCCATTTTTTTTCCAAATGGAGTATCTATTAGGAACAAATACATTCTTATTTGTTTTTTATTAAGAATTTTAAAGCCTTTCATTTATGGGCAGGAATAGCTGATTCATTTAAAATGGGCTTCATTTGACATTTTTCACGTGTGAATAGGAAAAGCACACTTGTTCTAAATAGTCTTTTTGTGCAAACCATGATCCCACTTTAAAAGCCAACATAATAAACTCAGAATAAAAGAAAATCAGGTGTCAAATACTTTTTGTTATAATTACAAAACCTGCATAATCTCAAGTAAGCATTTCAACCCACACTAAAACCATTTTTTGGTTGTTTTGTGTGACGGCTATGCATGGGTCTGATGGAAGTGTCTCACCTTAAGCAATTTTTTTGTCAGCATTATTTCTCTGTTTTTCAGCATACTTTCTAATTATCAGCATTTTCCTTGAGGAATGGAGGACATGTTATTCAAAATGAGTTTTAAACACGATTTTGCATACAGTAGTTTGGTTCTCAGCATTTCTTGGTAGACAAACTGCTGACCTTACAAAACTGTTCCATAGTAATCTATTGAAATAATTAATCAGAGAAGATCTTTTTAATTTTCGTATCTCAGTATCTGTATCCATGTGCATATGTCCATGTGCATTTAAAGGAAAGCAGCAGAAATGCAATGTAAGAAGATAAAATAGCCTGAACGCTTATGTTGTGTGCATCAAAAATTTCAGCATCTTTGTTCTACTACTGCTAATCACCTCACTTTTGGGCAGGTTGTACTCTCTCTGGGACTACTTCTGTTCTTGTTTTGACCATTGTTACCTCACTCACTGTACTGGAAAGACTACTGACTTACCTTATGGTAAATGAGAAAAGAATCTGGCCCCTACATTTCTGGCATGGTAGACAAATAACATCTTGGGCTTGTCTACACTGCCACCTTTCTTCAAAGGAAGGATGGTAATTAGGGTGTTGGGAGTTTACTAATGAAGTGCCGCGGTGCATATGCAGCACTTCTTTACGCAAATTCCACCCCCCGCCCCCAGCAGCTTTGAAGGTTTAAACTTCAAAGTACCGGCACGCATCTAGCCACGGCTCACCCGCTGGTTCTTTAAGGAGTAAAGGGACTTCGAAGTTGCCCTGTACTTCGAAGTACTGATGGGTGAGCTGTGGCTAGACGCATGCTGGTACTTTGAAGTTTAAACCATCAAAGCTGCTGCGGGGAGGAATTTACTTAATGAAGTTCTGCATATGCACCATGGCACTTCTTTAGTAAACTCCCAACACCCTAATTACCATCTTTCCTTCAAAGTAAGGTGATAGTGTAGAAAAGCCCCTTGTATTCAACAGAAGAATGTGTGTTTTCAGTACCTCAGGAAGAGAATTTTCCATGCTCTGTAATGACACTGTTTCGATAATCAAAAAACAGTTGATTACTGTGTATACACTAGCATTCCTCTTTTGAAAGAGACATGCAAATGAGGTGCAGATTCATATCTGGCACCTCATTTGCATGTCTCTTTCAAAAGAGCTTCTTTCGAAAGAATGAAAGCAGTGTAGATGCGACTCTTTTAAAAGTAAACACTATCTTCGAAAGAATCTTTCTTCCTTAAAAAAAAAGTAAGAAGGGTTCTTTTGAAGATGGGGTTTGCTTTTGAAGAGTTGTCTACACTGTTTTTATTCTTTTGAACGTATATGCAAATGAGGGACCAGCTATGTAAATTTGTGCCTCATTTGCATTTTCCCTCATTTGCATGCCTCTTTCAAAAGAGGATTGCTGGTGTAGACTTAGCCAAAGAGTCCAGAAGGAGATTTCTTCTCATTTGAAAAGTGGGTTCACCCAACACAGAGCATTTGAGGGAGCACTGAAATAAAGGGAAACTTTGGAGGACTTCCTGCTGCCTAGCCCTGAAATGAGGAGAAATCTTTTTGTGAAATCTTTTTCATTGTATTAGTCTCTCCGTTGGAGGAATAACTTGCTCATTTTTATTAATATTTTTGCCAGCATAGAGTCCTGTTTAAAAATATATAAAACAGTATCTTCATCAGTAAAGTTCAAAATACTTCATAATTTTTGTCATGTCCTCTCACCACCTCATGTGATAGAGAAATGAGATTATCCCCATTTTACGGGTGAGGAATTGAGAAACAGAGGCTAAGCAACTTCCCACTGCCCAGCAGGAGTTTGTGGTAGAGTAGGAAATCAAACCCATGCCTACTGAGACCTTGATTACTATATAACCTTATTTATGCTTATCTTGTATCAGATAAATGCATAAATGTCTTCGATATGCCTTAAGGATGATGACGTAACCAAACTAATCATTTTATAATACATTGTTATAGTGGTGCACAAAGTTGTTTTTTTCCCAATCCCCCAAACTTAAAAATTAAATGTGTATATGTCCCTGCTTGAATTATTACATAGCCAAGGATGGTGCAGCCAGACATGTGACTGTCTCTGATGATGGAGCTGTAGTGGGCATGGAAACTGCCAGGAGGAGAAGTTATCATGGGGCACTGACCCCCAAGCTGGCTGGGACACTGAAGTGAGTCAAGGGATGGAAGTGGTATGCAGTTTCCACCCCAAGGCCCTTCCGTGCTGGACCAGTACAAGCTCTCTGGCGTTACTACTCATAGCCCAATTTTCCTCCACTCCTTCTGTGGAGACGCACCCCACATTTCGTGCACCTTTGTGTTACGCAAGGCTTGTGCATGTATAGAGAATGTCTACATTATTACTATTCCTTGATTTATAGAACTTCCCTCCTGGTCTAATGAGGGATATGCGTAAACAGTATGCCCTTGTAGCCAAGAAGCTAACGGCATGCTGGGGTGCATTAGGAGGAGCATTTTGAGCAGATCTAGAGAAGCGGTTATTCCTCTTTATTCGGCACTGGTGAGGCCACATCTGGAATATTGTGTCCAGTTTTGGGCCCGCAAGTTTAAAAAGGATGTGGATTTGCTGGAGCAGGTTCAGCGAAGGGCAACAAAAATGATTAAGGGTCTGGAACACAAGACCTATGAGGATAGGCAGAGGGATTTGGGCTTGTTTAGTTTACAGAAGAGAAGACTTAGAGGTGATTTAATAGCAGCCTTCAACTTCGTGAAGGGGAGCTCTAAAAAGGAGGGTGAGAAACTGTTCTCAGTGGTGTCAGATGGCAGAACAAGGACTAATGGTCAGAAGTTGAAGAGGGAAAGGTGTAGGTTAGATATTAGGAAATACTTCTTCACCAGGCAGGTGGTGAAGCATTGGAATGTGTTGCCTAGAGAGGTGGTGGATTCTCCATCCCTTGAGGTTTTTAAGTCCCGGCTGGACAAGGTCCTGGCTGGGATGACTTAGTGGGGGTTGATCCTGCTTGAAGCAGGGGGCTGAACTAGATGACCTCCTGAGGTCCCTTCCAGCCCGTGATTCTGTGATTCTGTAATATATAAAAGCAAGATAATCATAAAAATTATAGTTCACAAGATAGATTTCTATCTCAATAGGCAATATTAAAGTGAATTGATAGAAAACAATGACTGTAAAATGTATGTTTTAGTTGAGGAGAACACCATACTTTGTGTCTGTTACGTCATGTTTGTCCATAAGGCTCTTGGAAAAATTCAAGTTTTCCAAAACCAAAAAATTCATAATAGGAGAAAAAAATCTTCAAAAAACTGGACATTCATGCCTCACAGAAGTTTTATACAATTAGATGCATATATTCCCAAGTGATTTATTTTCTAACTGTGTTTGTTATACATAAAAATGGTCATGTATCATACAAAGTTTACACTTTGCAATTCTTTAAGTAAAACACAAGAACTGGAACTCCAGTTTGTTATTGCAATGCCATTTACTACCCTTGCTCTGGAAATGATTCCAGGTTCAGTTACGTGTTAGTCTCCTTTTCATGTTTCCTTACACCTAGCATGTAAGTATCGTACTCAGGTCTATCCTTAGGCATACACAGAATAAACAGCTCCATGGGGCATCACTAAATTTGGGGCACCTTAAGTGATGTCCTATGCACTTGCATGCTTTACAGGCAGGATCACAGACATAAGCCAAATGGTAGACCCCCAGGTGGCAGCCAGGAGCCCAAGCATTGGATGAGTAGTGGAGCTCCAGGCAGCACCCGGGAACCCACATGAAGTTCCTGTGTCGTCTTACCCTGCTCCTACACCCATGCCACCCTGAGTGCAGTCCCCAAGTCATGGGGCAGGTGCTTCTCAGTTTTTCACCCCCCCCCCCCATGTAGAGCCCCATAAACCATAAGGACAGTCCTGATCGTGTACTTATGAGGAATATGAAATCAATAAGACAACTCATGGACGTTACTGAATGTGAAGAAGAGTATCAGAATATGGCCCTATGTAATTACAACTTTTAGAAGACTATGGTAATTTTACATTCAAATGATGATTGGACTTGGTGTAAGCTTCTCCTTTATGAAAGAGAAGTTTTACTTCTCATGAGTCCTCTTCCTTAACAGATTTGATATTTGCTCTTTTTTGATATGATTGAACACCTATAGGTTGAAATTGGATACCACAATGCTGTGTTAATATTTACTTTCTATCTAGTCCCTGTATTCAGTCAGATCATCTTTTAAGAATATAATAAGGGCCGTACTTAGTCAGACCAAAGGTTCATCTAGCCCAGTATAGCCTGTCTTCTAACTGTGTCCAATATTAGATGCCCCACAGAGAATGAACAGAACAGGTAAGAATCTAGTGATCCATCTACTCTTGCCTATTTCTACCTTCTGGCTAACAGAAGCTCGGGACACCATTCCTAGCTCATAGCCATTAGTGGACCTCTCTTCCATGAATTTTTCTAGTTTTTTTAACCCGTGTTATATTCTTGGTCGTTACAACATCCTTTGGCAAGGAATTCCATAAGCTGACTGTACATTTTGTGGAAAAAATATTCCCTTTAGTTTGCTTTAAATCTTCTGCATATTAATTTCATTTGGTGACTCCTAGTTCTTGTTGCTGTGGGCAACCACAATGCTGAAATTTGTTTTCTTAATGTACGTATGCATAACTCGAAGACACTTCAGGCAAAATGCACCAAATATGAAGTGTAAATCTATTTATAAATCTAGATGTGTATCATAATGGCCTTTATTAGCACTAAAAATATAATGGCTTGGTACTCAAACCAATGATCTGTGAATGGTTTTGTTTTTCCTGTAAGCCTAGATTGTGACTGGTTCTGCCAGTTTATGTGGCCAGGCCATCTGATGCTGGGATCCATTTTGGATATTGTACTTTTCCACTCAAGGTTGGAAAAGTTTGAGTTGAATACAAGGAATTCGTACACTGGATAAAGAGGATATATAGATACCTGCTAAAAACGTGACTGAAGAGGGGGAGGATAAGGCCTAAGATAGCAGCTGCCTAGCTTGTGAAAGAAGTTTAGAACTAGTATTAGGGAAATAATATGCATGTAAAAAGTTTCTTAGGCCACGTCTACACAGCACTCCCCTTCTGGAAGGGAAATGCAAATGAGTGAGATTGAAAATGCAAATGAAGTGAATATTTACATATTCCATGCCTCATTTGCATATTCTCGTGAACAAGCATCCAGAAGAGGCTTTTCCAGAAGCAAAAACAGCCATGTAGATGGGGGTTCCTTCAGGGAGGGGGGGATGGGGTTTTTTTCTGAAGGAACCTTTCCTGAAATGAATGTGAAAGAAGGGTTCTTTCAGAAGCATAGTCTTCCCTCCCCCGCACCCCCGAACCCTGTTTACACAGCTATTTTTGCTTCCAGAAAAGCATCTTCTGGACACGTGCTCATGTGAGAATATGCAAATGATGTATGAATGTGTAAATATGCACTTCATTTGCATTTTCAATCTTGCTCAATTTGCATTCCCCTTCTGGAAAAGGGAGTGCTGTGTAGATACAGCTTTTGTGTATTAGGTGTAATGAACTTAGTAACTCTGATCTGTCTGTTTTCACTTGCAATAACTTAAGTCCCAATTTTTAAACTTAATGAAAACACTTGTTTATTGTGAAGCTTAGTGCAAATAATTGTTACCTGGAGGTGGGGGAGGGAGGACCATAGCTGCACATATATTGCATTGTTAGAAAGTAAGACTTTTGAACATTCTCTATGTAAATTTTTTATTAAGATAAAGCCAGCTTTAGCTGGGGTTTTGGTCCCTTTGGGAGTTGTGTTTCCTGAGTGCAATCAAGTGAGTCTTCCCAAAACTAAGTTGGTTCAGCCTCTCTGTTTCTCTGGTTGGGGGCTGTTACCCCAACTCTGTGTCTTGGCTGTAAGAGAGCAGAGCCTCTGGCCCAGGAGGTCAGAGGTGGTGGAGAGCCCCAGAGAGCACTTAGGTGAGCTCAGTGACATATGATCAGCACACTGGGTGACAGCCTCAAGGGGATGTCTGTGACTGAACACATCATTCTTGTGTTATAGGAAGGAGTAAATAATGCTTCCTCATTTTCTTTCTTCGTACCAGTCATGATTTTAGACTTCTATCAATATCTCGCCACACCCCATCCTCTCTTTTCCAACCTGAAAAGTTCCAGTCTTGTTAACATCTCATACAGAAAATGCGGGCAGGAATTTTTACAGAGGCAATATGATATCTCCGGTTACATTATCTATCCCTTTCTGAAGGATTCCCAACATTCTGTTATCTCTTTTGACTGCCACTGTACATTGAGTGAATGTTTTCAGAAAACTGTCTTCAGTGACTCCAAGATCTCTTTCTTGAGTGGTAAAAGCGAATGTAGGCTACTTCATTTTATACGTATAGTCGGGTTAAAGTTTTCCAATGTGCATTATTTGCATTTATTGACATTGAATTTCATCTGCCATTTCCCAGTCAACCATTTTTGTGAAAACCCTTCGTAGCTCTTTACAGGCTATTCTAGACTTAGCTATCTTGAGCAGTTTTGTATTGTGTGCAAATTTTGCTACCTCACTATTTACTGCTTTTTCCGGATCATTTATTAATATATTGGATAGGATTGGTTCCCGGATACACCCCCTGGAAGACCCACTAATTGTCTCTATCAAGTCTGAAAACTGGTCATTTATTCCAATCCTTAGTTTCCTATCCTTTAACAAATTACTGACCCATGAGAAGACCTTCCCTCTTATCTCATGACATCTTACTTTAGTTAAGGGACTTCTGGTGAGCAACATTGTCAAAAGTTTTCTCTAAACTCTATGTGTGCTGTATCCACTAGATGCCCCTGGTCCATATGCTTGTTGACCCCCTCAACAAATTGTACGAGATTGGTGAAGCATGATTTCCCTTTACAAAACAAAATGAAAACAGTTTGGCTCTTTTGCAGCTACTTATTTTATCAATGTGTATGACAATTCTCTCTCTCTCTCTTTTTTTTCCTTAAACTATGGGTCAACCAGTTAGTTCAGCGCTGAAGTCGGGCTTCTTGGCCTGTAAGGGTTGGGATCAGTGCTGGAGTCCTTTTTAAAAATTGGCATTGGATAAGCTATCCACTGGTCACTTAGTACAGAGGCAGATTTAAATGTCGGGTTATCAATCATGATTGGTAGGTCTGTAATTTTAACATGTGAGCTCCTTCAAAACATTTGGGTAAATGCCATCTATTCCTGGGGACTCATTATTCTTTTGTCAGCTTGGTCTAAAACCTTCTGTAATGGCACCTCAAACCACCTCGTCTGAGATTTCCTCAGTTTTCCCTTATTAAAAAAAAAAGCCTCAATTTGTAAATCTCCCTCATATATTTAGCCATGAAGACCAGTGCAAATAATTCATTTAGCTTCCCTGCAATGGCCTTATTTCCCTTGAATGCTGCGTTAGCATCTCTCTTTTCCAGCATCCCCACTGGTTGTTTAGCAGATTTTCTGCTTCTGATGTACTTTTTTTTCCCCTGTTACTTTTTGAGTCTTTGGCTATTTGTTCTTTAAATTCTTTTTGGCCCTCCTAATTATATTTTTACATTTTACTTGCCAGAGTTTACACTCCTTTCTATTTTCTAGGATTTCACTTCCACTTTTTAATGGATGCACTTTGATTCTCACTGCTTCTTTTAATCTGTTGTTTAGCTGCTGTGGAACTTTTTTTGGTTCTTTTACTCTGTGTTTAAGTTGAGCCTCAAATGTAGCGTCTTTAAAATGTTTCCATGCAGCTAGCAGGGATTTTACTTTTGTTATTGTGAAAGGATTGTTTTCCTTTTGTGTACGTATTTTGGTATATAGATTCCTTGTCATTTTTTCAGTCATAAATGTAATAATATGGTTAGACTTGCTCAATAATCTTCTGTCTCAGGCCTTTACTCATGTCTGATTCATTGTGTCTATTATTAAACCCAGCTGTTGATGATTTTGAACAAACTGATTTCTGAATTAACTCTACATTGTGTTCTATAATAACCCTACTTCTGAATTGTCATGAGCTGTTCCCAATTTACTTTTAGATATTTAAAGCTTCTCTTTATTTCTATCCAAGTTGCTTGTTTTATTTCCCAAAACACAAGGATCTGAGTTTATTCATGTTGCTCTTGGGGTCTAAACTTGATAAAATATTTTCCACAGCTGCCTTCCTCAGTGTCATCTTGCAATATATGTTGCTGTACCATCATCCCTTAGCTTTTTTCATTAACATTCATGTTCTCATTGACATGTTGTGTCAGTCTGCCACAAGCCATTCCCTATTGTTTTCTTTTTGTCTGCACCTTTACATAAAAACTATTATACTTGGGAAATTAAGGCAATCTTTTTCTCTTTATTGACTTGTTTATAATTATTTACATTTGAATGCATCTCTTACAAATTAGTGACATTCTGAAATATCAAGAAACTGCATTTCCAGACATCTGAATAAATATAAACGTGCCATACATTCTAGATTATTATTAAAGATACCAAATTTCTATTGCAAATATTTTTTCTAATGAAACTTAAGCAACTTATAACAAAACAAGAAAAGGTCACACTATAATTAGCACTATATATTAATATATATATAATAAGCACTATATATTGTGTTATGGTACCTTGAAAATCTGTTAGAAGAAGATGCACATAAGACAGGTATGAACATTAAGAGGCCACTAACCAGAACAGCAAGTGCTGTCTCTATAGTGAGCCAATGTTTGAAGCCTACTAGGTAAGAATCCAGAAAACTGGTAACTGACGAGTGGTGTGGGAGACTCCTCTTTCCTAGACTCTTGATTAGCTTGCTTAAGATATAAAGGCTGGGGAATAATTTAATTGAGCAATGTCTTCAGCATATATGATTTCTGGTGGGGGACCTGAAGCGGGGTTGAAAGCCTCTGTTAGTGGGAGTAAAGTTGCTCTCTGCCATTCCTTCACTGCAAGGAAAAGCCAGTACCAGAGACTTAGGTGATGGGCATTACAGCTTTCTGTGAGTCTATGACTACTTGGTGTGTGAGTGAACCACATTCCTGTCAAGAGAATTGTGTGTTTGGTTTGGTTTGGTTTGGTTTTGCTTTGAAGGGCCCATGAGGACGTCCGTAATGTGGGTAATACTTCTTATGAAATGAATTGGTAAATGTTTACAGTAAGATCTACTGGGCTCTAGAACTGAGTGAAGGCATGTTTAGATATAGGAGGATAAAATTGAGTTTCCAGTTTCACTTCTTTTCCAGCCTACTTTGAATAGGCTGTGTCTACACTAGCCCCCTTCTTCAAAGGGGGCATGGTATCAGCGCAAGTGGACAATAATAATGCACTGCAATGAATAAGCAGCACCTCATTAAGCTAATTCTCACCATGGCAACTTCCGAGTTGCAAACTTCGAAGGACCGGCATGCTGTGTAGCCGCGGGCACTTTGAAGTACCTGCATAACTTCAAAGTGCCCTTACTCCCAAATAATTCAAAGATGGGGGCTTGTGTAGACACAACCATTGTGTAGTTAGGCTGCACAGAGAGAAAAAAAGGCATCAGGGAAACTACCTAAGTGATATTGTCCTCCCAGAGTTACTAGGCATCTATATGGATTGGATTTCTTTTAATTCTCCAGGGAAAAACATCTCATACTTTTGATGACCATTTAGAATGTCCTTGAACCAGCAAACTAGGGTGTTTAGTTTTGTTCTGTTTTGTTTTTAATCAAAGAAAATGTTATAAACAGTTAATGAATTGAACTGACTGATTATTGTCACCAAAGAATCATAGACATATAATACTGGACCTCAGGCAGGACCAAGCACATCATATGCTCAATTTCTTTTTCATAACCTACAGTGATAGGGATTCCATAATGTTCCTTAAAAGACTATACCTGAGCTTCACTTTCATATAGTTAGACAGCTTTTTTTCCCCTAATGTATAACCTACATGTCTCTTGCTGCAGATCAAACCCATTTCTACTTCTCTTACCTTCAGTAGACATGAGGAATTATTCACCAATATCCTCTTTATAACACCCTTTAATGTATCCAAAGACTAAGTCCCTTTCGGACTTTTCTTATCAAGATTTGCCCACATTTTTTAATCTTTCCTCAAAAATCAACTTTTCAACACCTTCTGTCATTTTACTGTTCTCTTCTGGATACTCTCCAGAGTGTCCTTAAAGAGTTTAGAATTACTAGAGCACAACCTCTATCCCCTAGGCTTTATTTATAGGTTGGAAGAGGAAACCTCACTTTTCTGCCTTTTCAACCGTTAGTGTATAAACTTTGGTCTTTGAACTGAACTGGATGAATAAACAGAAGTGAAGAAAACATTCTTTCTACACACTCAAAAAAGGGTACGGCTCTCATAAGCTGGTTTAGCACTTTAACAATTCTTTTTTCAGATACTTAGCCAGTGACTTCCACCAATTTCTTGCTTCATCAGTGTAAGATTCCACTGCTTATTTTGCAGTGGCCTCCCTCTCAGACAAGCCCTTGGTCCACTTATTTTCATGATTGAAGATTTAATGGTTTAGCTAATGGTATTCAAATTTTACACAGATTTTTTTTTCCTCCTCAGGAGTGGGTACAAATGTATGTACTGTCCTCAAATCACATATTTTTAAAATGGGACCTACTATGTATGTACACGTGATTTAGACTCTGTTTTACAATTCAGTATAGAATGGAGTATGTACAAATTTTATTTTTTATTTTTTAATGTAGAATCCTTTTAGGTGAACAAGAATCAAATCCTCTCAATGTCTGAGAGGAAAAGTTTCCAAATTTAGCACATATACAAAAAAGTGACTGAATGGAGTAGTGGCCTACTTTGAAGTTAAACTTCAAAGTAGGGTGTGTATAGAGTCTCAACTTTGAAGTTGTACTTTGAAGTAAGCAACTGCAAAATTCTTTTTGTGTCTACACATGCCGTGTGCTCCTTCGAACGTGAAATTGATGGTAGGTGCTGCAGAAATCGAAACCACTCTTCCAAATAGAAAATAGGGAGAGGCTGTCCTTTTAACATTATTTTTCGAAAAAGGATTTGTTTAGACACGCCGTGTCCTGCTTTTTCAAAAGAACAGGGTGTGCCATGGTGGCGATCAGCTGCTAGGTGGAGACGTGCTGCCCAGCCCTTGCGGGGCTCTCTATGGTCTGTGTGTGCAGCAGCTCTTAAAGCCGCATGGACCGGAAACCCCATTGCAGAAAGCTGAGAGCATGCAGGCAGCCTCCATCACATGCGGTACCCCTGCACGCCTCAGCAACAGCCCCAGTGGCAAAAGCATCCCCTTCCTGGACAAAGCATGAGCTCTGGGGCTCTGGCAGGAGGAGGAGGTGTTCTGGGTGATGGGGATGAAGCAGCAGAACACAGCCACCTTTGCCAGGCTGGCGGAAGGCCTGAGTACCTGGGATCAGCTTGCCCACACTTCTGACCAAGTCAGGAATAAGGTCAAGGAGCTGCAGCAGGGTTATACCCGGGCTTGGGACTTGGCCAGCCAGTTGGGGGCCTCTCACTTTTTGCCCCTTTTATCGGGAGCTTGGATGGGCCCCCAGGACACCACCTCCTTGCCTGCCATCCTGGACACCTTGGCTGGGGCTCCTCAGCTGGGAGAGGAGCAGGAACCGGGCCTGTAGGCCAGCTCCACAGCACCCAGGCTGGAGACAGAGCCAGCTGCAGCAGCAGACTATTTCCAGCCAGGAGGGGAACCTGGTCATAGACCTCCCGTCCTTCACCTCCAGCGGGGCACTGGCCAGACGGCCATCCCCCAACATCAGCGGTGGACCCTCAGGTACGTACCCGACAGGGCACAAGCCCCAGATCATGGGGCAGAGGCACCATGCATGACTGTGGGCATCCCACACCCCCAGCAGACCCCAGCCTACCAGGGCTGTGCCAGACCATAGCCCTGGGATGGTGGCACGGCCACCAGTGCCTGTCAGCACCCACTCCCCTAGACAGCTCCATGCCCTGCCCCCAGGGGGTGGGGAAGGAGACCACACAAGAGGGTTGCCCATGGGGCCATCACATCCATGGATGGGGGATGGGGACCCACTGCCCATGGGGGGGATGAGGGGTGTGAGCCACGGGGCAGGGGTCAGTACTCATGACCTGTTGGTCTCTTCCCTCCTGTTTTTGCAGCTACACCATCCAAGGGTTAGGAGAGCCTCGCCTCATCTGTGGTCCCAGACAGCCTCCAAAGGAGAGGGACTGTGACCAGCCAGAGCCTTCCCCAGCATCAGGATGGGCCTGGTTGTGTCAGAGCCAAAGGCAGCCAGCAAAGGTCCCTCACCTCACCACCTCCATCGAACGCCAGATGGAGCTGGCAAAGCGCAGGCTCTGGTTCAAAGAGGGGGTGGCCACCTGGTCCCAGGAGGCCTGGGGAGGGTTCCTCGCCACCTTCAGGGACGTGGCAGCTATGTATCGAGATCTGCTGGCCTGGCTACCCCCCCCCCCCGCTGCCCCTCCCTCAGCTCCACCCACCAGCCCCCCACAGGAGAGGGCCCTGCTGGCCCAGACCACCAGGCCAAGGCCGATCCCTGGCCCTACCTTCCCGTACACCCCATCCCCTCCCAGCCCTGCCAGGGACCCCAGACAAGGGTGGGGACGTGGGACCTGGAGCCACCACAGGTTGCTCCCCTCCAGCCCTGCCCCAGAGTGATGGCCCATTGGGCTGGCCACCTACTCCCCCTCTCTGTAAATTGTTAGCCCCCCCACTAGCCCCATAAATAGTTGGATGTTCTGTTTTGCTTACCACACAGTATTATCCACACATTTTTTGTTACGCACAATATACCTGTTTGTTTTTCCGAAACCCCTGTATGCTGTATGCTTGGTTGTGGGGGGAGCAGGGGGCAGTGTGCAGGAGGTGCGGGCGGGGGGGAGTGTGTAGGAGGCCCCCTGGGGGTGGCCAGTGTGGCATTCACTGGGGCCCCAACTCGAAGTACCATCGCAGGGCCTCCTGGATTCGGATCCTGTCCTGGTGGGCCTGGCGGCTAGGGGCAGCAACTGGCTGGGGCTAGCCTGTGCCAGCCTTGGGCACCCACCCCTCCACAAAGGCTTTCCCCTTATTCTCCACAATGTTGTGGTGTGCAGCAGGCACCCACTACCTGTGGAATGTTCAGGACATCCACTTCCAGGCAGGCCAGGAGGCAGTGCCAGCGCTCCTTTAAGCAGCTGAAGGTGTGTTCAACAACCTGGTGGGCATGGTTGAGCTGGCTGTTGAAGGCTCCTGGCTGGGGGTGGGGTGGCCCGTCTAGGCCGCATGAGCTGGGGCTGGAGTGGGTATGATGCATTGGCCACCAGGCAGAGGGGCACTGTGGTGTCCTCCAGTGGGATCTTTCTCTGGGGGAATGTTGGTCCCTGCAAAGGGCCCCTGGTCTGGGGTGTCCCCTTCTGCCCCTGAGGGGGTCTCCACTGCCAGGAACTGCAGGGTGGCCACCACTGTTACAGCCAGCAGGGCACCCACTCTGAGCTGCTGCTGCTCCATCACTGTCACTTGGACACTGTGTCTGCAGGGCTTGGGGCAGCTCTGCAGGCCTTGTGCTGTGCAGGTCAAGGGTGGTGAGGAGGGGCCCTTTAAAGGAGTGGCTTCTTGCAGCCCTAGAAGGGCTTGGCTTCCCTGCAACCCCATTCATGGCGTTTCCTGCCCTGTTCTTTCGTAGAGGGTGTTGGTGCATGTAGACACTCTCTTTCAACTGCCTGGACTGCCTCTTTCAACGTGGTGTGTAGCCCTGTTGATGGTCCTCGTCAACAGCACCAGCCCAAGCCCCAGCCCGTGTGTAGAGGCTACCCTTCGAAAGGGTGTCTTTCAATTACTCTTTCGAAAGGCACCTTTTCAAAAGAGTGCTTTAGTGTAGATGTAGCTTATGTGTGTCTACGAGCAGAATATGCTCTTCCATGTTTTCCTTAGCTAAAGGTGCCTAATATTCAGGATGCCAGGGAAGACCAAATGCAGCCTTCATGGAACTGACTACTTCTAAATTTAAATTACTGCATGTTATTCCTGCTTAGGGAAGAGCTGAATTTGGCCCTCATGTTTGCTGTACAGTTCAGACATACCTGTGCTTTGCCATATTGCATGGATCAGCTGCCCTCAAAAGTAGAGGTGGGATTGAGATAATAAAGGGTATCCTGGAAAACATGTCACATTCACTACCCGCTACTAGAGAAGTTCAAACAGGGGTTAGAATACTCACCTGGACTATTCCATGTTTCACAGATGGAGAAAAAGAGTACAAAGAGCAAGTGATGTGCTCAAAATCACCAGCGATTCAGTTGTGGTGAAATAGAAATAGAATCTAGGTCTCCTGCTGACTAGGATTATGCCTAACTCATCTGCCCACAATGTACCTCTGGCTGTCTGCCTGTTCCACACACATTGAGATTCATTACATTTCGTGTTCGGTTTACTGGTCTCCTGATTTGGAGACCATGGGAGGGATGCGAAGCAAGAGTCCATCTCACAACCAGGACAGAAGCCAGGTTTTGTGCAAGGAGTTGTCCCACATGGCTGGACTTGGTGATATGCAAGAGAACAATGTGATGCAACAGTATTAGCACCCTGCAGGAGCACAACTGACTGTGCATTTCCCAAATGTCTGTGTGTGTAGCCTATTGCATTGATTGTAGGAGATCCTAGGTGGTTATTCACTTCAATATATCCCCAAACAGTGACACAAAGCTTTACATACTATGGGATAGAGACAGCTGTCCTGTAGTGCTCCAATCTCCTATGAACCAACTGGAAGTGTTTTATCTTGCTACATTTACATGTTTGTAATTTAAAACTAATTAACCAATTTTCATCATATTAGACTTGTTTTTTACAAATTTTTATAGAGATATTACCAAACCAATTTGGGAGCTTGTGTCTTATTATATGGGTAGCAATATGTGATTTGGGAATATGTGTAGTAATTGCATTGGAGGAATATCAGTCATCAGCACATTGGCCTTGTAAACCCACATTGTTGCCCAGGGACTCTCCAGCAATGCCAAGAAATTGACAGCAACGCTGGGCCCCCGACAGGTGGTGGGAAGACGCTAAAAAAGCAACCCCTCACCACCTTTTAGGTTCCGGAACCCGCGCCCGCGGCCTTTGTCGGAGTGCGCCTCCAGAAGATATGGACCCACACTGGCACCCCCCTGGGAAGACACGGGCTGAGGAGAACAATGAGGCAGGCAATAGAATTTTATGAAACACAAACAATTAATTTATTAATACACAGGGAAGGAACGGGGATATTACTGCAAGTTCTTATTCTAATAACAGTATACACTTGAATTAAGAGAAAGATTTAACACTAGGGTGTGATGTGGTCTCAGGTAAATTGGGTACAGAGGTCAGTTTAAAGGAAAGTAAAAAATGTATATATATGCATGTTTTGAATTAAAAGGAGGGAGAGGGCACTACTTCTCTTAGCCTTACCGGGATCGGGTCGCTACTCCGATCCAAATAATTATTTTATAGAAAAGACCGATGGAGGATTTACCTCTCTATCGAGCCAAGTAGAAAGACAAGGAAAGAGGGAGGCCACGCCTTCACCTTGGTATGTATTCTCCAATATTTTAACAAATTACTTACAATTTCTCCCTAACTATGTATTAATAACCAACAATTACTACCAACTAAAATAATTTAACAATCTTATCTATTACTAATAATCCTACTTATTACTAACAACTTAACTATTTAACTAACATTAACAGAAACTATCTATGAAAAACAGATCAATTATGGTAATAACAGTTCCAGATTATAATTATAAGTAGCCTTAGAAAATGTCTTTTTTTGGACTAGAGTTCAGCCAAAGGCCAGCAAGGCCTGGCCTAAGGTCGGTCCTCGGGGTGCTGCACCTGCCCTGCCAGACAGGCATACAGCAGGGGAAGCAGCCCTACTCCCCCACTAGAGGTCCCTTAGCTACTGGCTGAAGCAGTGATGCTTTGTCTGTAGGCCCTGTGCAAAGCACAGGCCTGCTGCTGAGTTAGGATACTTGTCTGGAAAATGTGTCAGGTCTGGTATTAGGCGGCTCTTGGCAGGCCCTGGGGTTCACTACGCCAGGGATGCAGTACCTGCGCGGACACAGGCCAGTTCGACCCCTGGCAAGTTCCCCCACAGAGACACCGCCTTGCTGCTGAAGACGCTGCCTCAGGGACGCTGGGTGGTGACGGTCTTGCGCCTCACTGGATGGTGACGGTCTTGCACCTTGAGTCTTCAATCTTCACCTAAAGGGCTGGTCTAGGGACTTGGCGGACGCTCTTACGAGCCGCGCCTTCCCATCCAGGGCTGAGTAGAATGTGCTGTGAGCCCTGCTTATATAGAAGGTCCTCATGAATAATTCATAAGACCATTACCATACAGGTAAAGTCCTCAACTAGGTCTACCCTCTGGTGGAAAGTTCTGGAAACCATCCAGGCTCACCCAATCAGATTGCCCCTATGCAAATCTGGACACCCCTGATTCATGAATATGGATGAGCACATGGAACAATTCAAATTCCCAGGGGAGCTACTGGTCAAAAAGAACCATTAGAATGCTGCCAATGGGCAAGCAATGACAGTTTAAAGCTTCATCTGTCTGAGGGGATTTTTATCACACAGCCCCTTCCCGCCAAAATCATGGTGTCCCTGACTCATGGGGGCGATAATGCCTGTACTGATGATTTACACATGACAATTGTGAGTTAAATCTTTGAGGGGGGCCTGTCAAGGGTCTGGGTCAGGTTAGATACATTTAAAAAAAAGTCAACCAGGGATGGTGCTAGGTCCTGTTGTGAGTGCAGGGGCCTGGATGCGATGACCTCTCAAGATCTCTTCCAGCTCTATGAGATATGTATATCTCCATATATTTATTTTATGATGCTATAAAATAATTGATATTTTGAGAGGGGATTGAGTTTTCTTCCTGAACTTTGCATTTCCTGACTTTCAGGGCTTGATTTCTCAACTTTGAACATTGCATTAATGCTAAATTATTTTATGGAATATATATTAATCACTATATGCCTTACAAAAACAGCAAATCATTTGACCAATTAAATTTTTGTAATAATTTAAAAGGCCAATAGACAATAATACTTGGGCCTCAGTTTTGTTGTTAGGTTAATGTTTGGATGCTATGGTGCTGACAGCCTGTCTTTACAGGTCGGACTGAATAATCATGTGGTTCCCTCTGCCCTTAAACTCTGGTATGTGATATCTGAATAAGACAGTAATAAAAAGGATTGAAGCCCCCATTTGAAATATATATTTACTAAGAAAACTGAGGAGGTGGAAAATATATATATTGCATATGTCTGTGCTTACTCAAAGGTTTATTTACAAGCTTTTTGTTCCTTAGTTAGTAACAGATATTTTGCCTGGCTACAGTTCAGAGCTATAGATACCTCATGAAAGCATATAAAAATGAATTAAATCTTTGAACTGCTGAGAGTATATTAAGTCCTTTGTTTCTGTTTACTTCATTATTTTACATACAAGACCTTTCTTAGAGTTTATTATTCCCTAAGAGTCAGTGTATTGTTAGTGTTCTGTGTAAAATTTTCAGACAAGTGCTCAGCCTACTCTTACAAAAAATGGTCCTTATTTATGATGTGTCAAATTACTGTTCTGAGAGTAGACCTTTTAGGCTGCATTCACCCATTAATTTGACTGAATTTAAATGGCGTAAAATGCCTTTTAGTTGGGCTCTGGCTGGCATATTATATATCTCATTTCAATAAAAAACATTCACATGCAAATACGGTTTGTTTGGAGTGAGTACAAATGCCACTATCATGACTGATGAAGGCTTTTGATCGCAGCTCTACAAACTGAAACCTTAAAAAGGAAGAGGCTATTTGGACTGGCATCTGCAATCCCATGAATTATTTAGTTCACATTATTCATACATCACTTTGAAGAGGAGGTTTATGAGGTTTTAAGAGGAGTAGTCATAGTTGTGTTGCCAGTTTCTATTTATGCTGTAAGTGACTGACTGCATATGGAAACGTCTTCTAAGCAGGAAGGATTGTCCTGAATATTAAATAAGTTGCACGCATGTACTTCACTAAAATTGACTTGTAAATTTTTTTGTTTTGTGGGTTTTTTTTGTTTGCTACAAAAGGAATGGGCCTGTATAGTTATGCTCTCCTAATAGTCATACGTGAAAAGACTGTCATGGCAAGAATATGTCATTGTAATTTGGTCTACTACTACTCAGATAGCAAACATGGGGCTGGTTAAATACTGAGGAGCACATGTTCACAGCTGGAATTTATTCTCTTCTTCATTCACTGAGCTACAAATGTCTTCTGGCTGTAGTCCCACAGCAAAACCAAAAGAGCTGATCCAGCGTTCCCTTGCGTTCTTTGTAACCTTTCATCACAGGTCCTTATTGACCAAGATGACATTTCAGAATGATTTCTGTATATAAAATATTGAATTAAGTTAAATATTGTTCATTAATATGGGGATAGTTCCATGTAACACGTCCATTTAGCTTACATTACTTCTAATAATTTTCGCATTTAAAAGAATGAGGCAGAGCCATGTCTTGTAGTTTCCAAAAAACAAGTTAGAACTATCAATAGTAATATGTTCATCTGAGTTTTCTCAACAATTCTTTTGGGGTTTTTGTCTTGTTTTGTTTTGTTTTTTTCCTGAATTCATACCGTTTAAAGAATTGTCTCCTACTTATATTATCCACCTACTTTTGGATTAATAATTCTTTTTTTTTTTTTTTTTAACAAAAACCTTGGAATACTGCAAGGACTACAAATGCAAAATGTCTACAGTCACAACTATTGTTGTAGTTTATTTAACCTATATTAACTCATTGGGTGTGTCCTTAAGCATTAAGGACCACATTTTTAAAGGTATTTATTTTCCTAATTACAAAAGGCACTTAAATATCTTTAAAAATCTGGTTTGAGTGCCTTCCATGAACAGTTGCATTACAGTGAAAATGTAAATAAGTGAGCTATAATTTTAATGTTCAGAACAAAGGAAATTGTGCCTCTATTTAATATTTAATATAACATTCAGAAAATTGCAGTCTGTTCAAAAGGGTTCACTTTCTAATGCATGTTTACCAGTGCTACATGCATACATTTATGAGTTTAGTGTCTCTTCCCCAGTCTCAACAAAATCAAATCCCATTCTTAGATAATTTAGAATTTTAAGTATTCTGTATGTAATTTGTACCCTTGAGACTCTGCATTCCTTCAGTCTGTTCCTAGTAAACAACTAGCTGCCCGTACCTCTCAGAATGTCTTTAGATACTATTCGTCAGTCTTGAACTGGTGAATCTTCTGTATAAACTCTAGTCTTACTCAGCTTCTTCTAGTGTTATGGTTGCATAATTTGTCACACAGCCCTTATGTAGTCCCAGTCTGGATAGAAATCTGAGTGAACTATTAAGGCTGGAAATACGGACAGGAAATGTAATGGGATGTAATAATGGAATAATATACATTTAATATTCCTGATTTGATTTAAAAATCTCTATCATTCAATGGAAGAAGATGTCAAACGGGCTCTATCATAAGGGTCAAATTCTACCTTGGTGATTGGGCCACTACAGCATTTATAAACCACTTAAATCAAATTGAAGGCATTTTTGTTTCCAGTTTTAAGTGTCATATGTTTTGCAGGAGGTCTCTACACAAAAGGCAATTTTCATCCTCTGGGCATTAGCTGACAACAAATTGGCTCTAACTTTCCAATGCATTATGGCAATAAAAAAGCCACATGGAAATTGGAATACAGTAAATTCTTTCATATCTAACAGCCCCGAGCCTGGGAAGTTGCTGGATATTCAAATATTATGGATAATATAGAGATTTATAGCTAGGAATGCATAACACTAAAGAAAGACAAGATGAGATATTACAAAACAAACAAAAATGTGTGCAGAGTACAGCTGTGTCTAGATTAGCCCCAAACTTCAAAGGGGTGTCGGGAGATTACTAATAAAGCCCTGCGGTGCATATGCAGCACTTTATTAGTCAAAATCTCCCGCGCAGCAACTTCGAAGTGCCTGCATTACATCAAAGTCCCTTTACTCCTCAAAATGTCCATTTACTCCTTGATGTAGCACGGGCACTTCGAAGTACCTGCAGCTATATGCAAGCCGTCTACACTTCAGTGTTGCCGCTGGGGTGATTTTGACTAATGAAGTGCTGCATATGCACTGCACCACTTCGTTAGTAATCTCCCGACCCCCTAATTATCATGCTTGCTTCGAAGTTCGGGACTAGTCTAGACACAGCCTGCTTTATTTACCAACAACAGCATGCTGTAAACTTAAACTGTGTGTGCTGTATTTATTTGTATTAACTTTCACTGTATGGTACTTAAGAAAACGTAACTAAAATTTACTTATGGTTAAAATGCCAGTTATTTGAGTGTTCCAGATGATAGAATGATGGCTATGAAAGAGTTTACTGTTCAAACATTGGGATGCATCACATTGCCTTCTCAATTTTTATTGAAAAGTATATACAGTTCTGGGACGCTCTGTGCCAGCCAGCTATTGAGAAAATAGAGATAATTCAGTGAAGAGCAACAAAACTGATACATAGGACAGAAATATTGTCTTCTAGGAAAGATTAAAAAGAAGGCATGGATCATGCAAGGTGTAATAAATAGTAAGTACTATTGTATACTATAGTTATAAAGTAGATAATTATGTTTATATATTTGAGGGACACTTGGTTAAATTACATTTCATAAAGAAGAAAAGATTTATAGTAATTTTAAAAAAATACTTTCTGAACGTGATTTTTTATGTCATATTGTTTCAAGTGTCTCTATAAAGAGAGCACAAACAGGTCTTGAACATATACTTCACCCAATAATTTGTCTTTACATAAATACAGAGACATCCTATAACCACACTCTCTCTCTCTCTCTCTCTCTCACTCACAATGATTAGGCTATTATAATGTCTGTAAATTATACAACAGACCTCCAATGGCTCCAAAGGAGCCATTATGTTCTGTCAGTTTTTGAAATCCACTCTTTTAAAGGTCCTAAAGGAGCGATTAGAGTGCATCAGGTCAAGATTAGGATAAAAGCTTTCTATATATTTCTTGACAAAATAGACTGAAATGGAAATGTCTCATGCAGTAACTTGTGCAGAGAATTGTTCAAGATAATTTTAAATGACTACTGACCTGTAAAGAAAAGTTACAATTCTTGAACATAAACTTAATTGAAAAAGAGAGAGATTTGAAAGTGTCTCTGTGGAGCTCAACTAAAAACCCAAAAGTACACTTTTTAAAATACTTATAATTCCAAATTTCTTGTTTAAATAAATAAAATGAACATTTAAGAGATCCAGCAAGTTTCCCCTCACTATTATCCTGCATCACATCACTCACTAATGATTATTAATTTTGGCCCCAGTCTGTTATGTATTTTTTGTTAAATTCATCTAAATGTACCCATCCCTGTTCCTTCTCCAATTGTTGGTGAGCTTATATAAATTCAGAGACTCTGTGTTGAACTCTTTCTATACATACATTTTGCATGATGAAAGAATAATTATAGGTTACAAGATGTGCTCGAAGGACACTAAAACTCTTCCAATGCTTAAAAATCTGTCAAGGTAATCTGAAGGCTGAAATAAGTCTTTAGAACCCACAGGACATAAGCTAACATAATGTGGAAAGAAGTTTCAAATTAGTACTTGACAGTATTTCTTTTTAAGTATTTCCAGAATTATTGTGATATCTTGGCTAAATGTAAAATTAAAGAGTAGAAGCATTTATTTCTGTTTACATTGCGTATTACGTATGTGCAAGTAATACTTGCTCAATATTTTATAGAAACCCAGCTGTTACCTGGTAATAAATTGCTTTCTTGCAGTTTATATTGCCTGTAGAAGTTGTGTGTCTAGTTGCATTACAACATACGTAAAAGTGGTGTGAGACAGGCAAATCATGTTAGCTATGTTCTTTTTACGGGAGCCTTTAGGGTATGATTATACTCATCTTCCAGTCTCACCACACACTAATATACTGTGTAATGTATTTCAGACTTAAAAATCTGCTCACCTAATTTGGTATCACGTACAGCTGGAATCATGGACTCGAGCAAAGTTTAGGTTCTAGGATGATACTGCTGATCTCCTTCATGTTAGTTATGGTGAATATTCTCTAAACATCACTAAATTTGTAGTATTCTTCTTGCACTGACTATGGGACTATATATTCTTCTGTATTCTTCAGTTACTAATTTACCATGTAACCATAAGAGTCAATGAATATGATAAAACTAGTGCTGTCTTTTTTTAATGAAGATAATTATGTAGCATGACATAGGCATGAAAAATGTTACAATTATAGATTTCTTATTCTTGTCATTATACTAAAATAACTAAACCATTAATTAATACTCTTTAAGAAAATTTTGCTTGACATTGATTGAAAGAGAAATGGTTGACACCAGTAAAATGATATGTCTCATTATGTGAAGTTGGAGCACCGGAAAATGATTTTGAAAATGCTGCTCTTTCTGCATATTTCTTTTCAAAGCTTTGCCTAATAAAACATACTCTTAAAAAGGTGCTATAAGTTACACCTCCTAAAACCGGCATGCTCTGATCTGATAACACTGGAGTACGGATGCTCCTGGCCTAGAGAGCCTAGGCGGGAGTACCAGCTGGGGCCAGTGGCTACAGCCTCTGCAACTGGGCTGGCAGTCAGGTCAGAATTGAAGCCAGCATCCCCTGGCAGCCCTGTGGGGAGCACCCCAAAGGCTTGTGACTGGATCAGGGTCAAGGCCAGCATCTTTCCAGCAGCTCTGTGGGTGTTAGGCTGGGTCTGGGGCTGGAGCTGGCTGCCGCCGGTAGCCCCACAGGCAGCAGCAAAGACCAAGGCTGGAGTCTGGCTGCCCCCTGCAGCAGCTGGGCACCAGCTCGGTGGCAGGGTGAGGCATGGTGCCTGCTCTACGTTTGGGGCCCATGATAGGGAACCTCCCTGGTCCAGAAAATTCTTCTGTTCAGAACTGATCAGGTCCTTACCATTCTGGACTGGGGAGGTGAAACCTGAAGGATGAATAATATCTGAGAGTAAGATAGCTTTTTAAATTAACTTTGTTAAACATTGTTATTTCATAGCATGGCACATTAGGCTGGGGTGGGGTCTGTTGTTGGGGATGTCTGGGGGTATTGTGTTTGTCGGCTCATGGCATACCTTTCTCTGCTAGACTGAAGAGCCCATTATTAGGTATCTGTTTCCCAGGTAGGTACTTATCGAAAATAATCAACTCACAATTCAACCTTTTGTTTATTAAATGAAATAGATTGAACTAGTTGAGCCTCTTATTATATGGCGTGCTTTCTAACCTTTTAACCAGTCTCATGTTTCTTTTCTGAATCCTCTCTAATTCCAAAAGATTTTTATCCACATTTTCATAAATTGGTAATCCAGCTGCCATTGCTAATTATGGGCCAGGCCCTGCATTCCAAATGTGACTGGCATCTCTCTAGTCACTTCAGTTGTTTTTGGATCATACACTGTATCAGAAGTCTCAAACTCAAGTCATGTGGGTCATCTATGAATGGAGGATTTTTGCAGTCCTTCCAGGGAGTCTCTGTGTGCACGCGCGTGCACCCTGATTTAGTTCACGAATGAGTTGGTGAGTTATTAAATCCTAACTTTGCTCTTTTGAAATTACGGTGGCCGTTGTCTTCGGGAATGTTTTCATTTGTGACTTTCTATGATCTACTTTAAAAAGTCAAGTTTTTTTTTTGACTGTATTACATATAAATACCCCCAAAGCATCATAAATCAAATGGAGATGTAACTGGTCAGGAAGATGTGAGCTCTGATTATACTGTTACATATAGCACAGTGATTTATAAGAAGCTCAGACCATGCCAGTCCACATGGATAGTACTGTTGGGCAGGAATGGCAAAGAGGACTAAGTATGAGGCCAGGGGCTTCACCATAACCAACTGCATGCAAATCTAGCATCGGAGAATCTCTGGATATTTAGATGTTTTATCCAAACCTAAGAAGGGCTCTGTGTCCCCATATAATTCCCTTCCAACTTTAGTTGTTGATGTTTCCTTGTGAACAAATGTCCAGTACAAACCCAGGCCCCCACTGAGATCTCAAAAGATACATTTGTTGATGGACTACTCATTCATCCAGTGATTTTGAGATACTGACAAGGTTTCTCTGAAATCTAAGAGATACTTCAATAAAGTGGAGACAGTATAATATTGATCCTACCACGCACAGACTCATGCATAGCCACGGTCTGCAACTGCCACTGACATTTTTTTCCCAATTTGATTTAAAGAGAATTCAAGAAAATCCTTGTGAGAAAAATGAGTCAGAATGGCTTGTGCTAATTTTCCTGTCTCACAAGGTAGGTGTATCCAGTTAGAGATTCAAAATTTGTACCATATTATTTATTTGACAAGTCATAATCAACCCTCTTCAATTTAAGAAAAAAATAAGGCAAAACCAGTGCCCCAGAATTTTTTTCATGGCAACCAAACAGGCAAGACAATATGCATGGGAAATTTCACTGCAAAAAAAAAATCAAATTTGTAGAAAAATTCTCCCCTTTAAGTATATTGTGTGAACATAAAACTGGCAGTTTGTATATAAATATTTTTCTTGTCAATGGTTCATCTAGCTGTAGTCAAGGTCGAAGTACATGAATTGATGAACCTTGAAAATCAATTGTAAGCAATGTAATTTTTAACCAGTAAAGGACTCAAATGTGCAGTTCTTTCATGTTTGTAGTTTCCATTGAAGTTAATTTCCATTCCAGATTTGGAGATTTGTACACAAAGCCTTTTTTTATGGACTATGTGAGGAAATTCCTGGAACTGGCAAACATATTGTGCTTGTTGATTATGTGAATGAATTTCATATTCCTTTTCTTTCTGAAAATAGGTGGCTGCCGTGTTTCTCATAGCAGTGTACCTTACAACTTAATTAGCTGCAAAATATCCCATAAGGTAGAAAGGTTTTCTTTACCAGAAGGCCTTTCTCAAGGACTTTAACATGTGTGGCTTTGCTGTCTCTTCACTTTCCATGGTAGAAAGTTAGGTAACCTGGACAACAAATGGAAATGTATTTCTCCAATTTATTTTTATGAGGACACAAGCTGTTAGACAAATTCCAGAACAGAATACTACAGCACACACAGACACACAAAGGAAAATAAAATTATATATAAAATCCTTCTAAAATGTCCATAAAAATGAACACCATAGAGATAGCTAAGAATGCAGGGGTAGTGGTGATGGTGAAGAAATACTGAGTATCTTATAGCTATCCTATTTCAAAGAATGTAATTTAGAAATTGTTGACATAAAAAGCAAAAACTCGGAAAGACATATCATAGAAAAATAAAGAACACAATGTATTATTGAATCCAGTTTTTACCTGCAGGAAATTAATACTATATTAACGAAGTTGTTGTTATTTATTTATTTAAGCTGAAATAAGGGGAGAAATATTTTTGATTATCCTGATCAAAGTGTCATTTAAAGTTAGCATCATTTTGGTGATTTTTCTCACCCTGAACTGAGCTGTATTCTGTAGCATTCTTATCTCACAGGGACACCTAGGTTTGTAAACCTGCTCTTCTTACCTTTAGGAGACTGTTTCTAGTTGGCTACACTAACCCACAATAACCTTCTTAAAGTATTGTTTTATTTTGGCAGTAAGATCAAAACATAAGGGATGACAGCAAAAGTTCTACATGCATGTCTGTCTTATGTAGACTCTTTTCTTGGCAGGTCTATCTTACTTTAGTTCCTACCTTCTTGTAGTTGTTTTTTTCTGTTTCTTCTTGACTCTCTATTCCTCCTGTCCTTGAGAGCCTTTTTAAAACCAGCCAAAGCTCTTTGTTCTCTCTGTCAAGGACCTGAGCATGCTCTCCAAAATCAGTTTTATGAGTTCCCCTGAGCATCAGTGCCAAAGGTCCTTGTATTATCTCCCCCTGTGTTTTGAAACCACTTTCTTCAAAAGTGTTGGATGTGTTACCTCAACTCCTCATTTCCACATTTGTTTCCAAGCAGTCTGGTTGATATAGTCTGAGAGAGTCATGCAGTAAATATCCCAGTAACCAGGTCAAGATATACTATTCATAAGTTATTGAAGTCAGCTCCAAATCTATCATAGAGAAGAGCATCTACACTCCATAAATTTCATTGTCAATTATATGATTTAAAAATATCCAGGAAATATTGAAATTTCATTTTCTGAAACTGCTGTTTCATTTGCAGACCTTAGTCACTGAGTTAAACTTTGTGGTGAAAATGACAGTGTTCCCAATCCTGCAGTCACATACAGAAATGAGTAACTTGACACACAGCTGTGTTTACAGGATGGAGGAATGTATATAGTTTTAGATACAATAGAAGTATATGGCAAAAGAGAGAAATTGTTAAAAAAATAGATGCTTCACTCTCAGTATGTTTAAAGGAGGCTACGTTGGAACAAAATAAACTACAATTTTAAAAAAATTTGGCAGGTGATCAACAGTTTCAAGAATGTCTGTCTGAATACTTGTACATTTACTAGTTTTCTGTACATTCTAGTTTATGATAAACAAGTATGTTCACTTTAATGAATAATCCTCTGTTACAGCTATGGTTGGAGTACAGCCTCAAGAAGCTGGTACTCTTGTTGTTGCCTCTGTTGCTGGAGCTGGAGCATGTCCACTAGGATCTTCTATTGGTGTAGGACTACTTGTTGAGCCTCTTGCTGGGCTTTCTGCAGAGTCCTCTGTACTTAGGCAGTTTCAGGCTGCTGCTGGGCCAGTAGCTTCACCGGCTGTCCATTACCCCTTGCATACTGGGGTGGCTCGATTCCCCACTTGCGGTACCAGTGTAACAGGGTCTGCACACTTTTGAGTGCCCCTCCACAGCCAAGGATACCATGTAAGGTCTCTTCTGTTGCCTTCAGAGTTTGAGAGAGGGATCTGATTAGCCCTGTCCAGGGTGTTGTAAGTCCCTCTAGTAGACTTGTGGCGAGGGCCTGGGTCTTGCCCAGATCAAAGCTCAGCTCATACTCAGAGCTGTCCAAGTGCTGCTGGGCTCCCAGCCAGCATAGGGATCTGCGCAGGTCCAACTCATGAATGGAACAGCCAGGCCCTAGCCCAGCAGCTTCTTTGATACAGGCCTGCTGGGTCCTGATTTGTTGCTGCTGGAACAGCTGCTCTACACTGCCTGGAGGACTTTTTTCTGCTCCTCTCACTGGGATGGGATGTGGCAAGGCCTCTGACCTCCTGTAGAGGGCATTGGGGTTACTCACAGTCTTCCTCTCTCATTTTGTGGATTGATACTGAAAAGAGGAGAATAAAAATATCTGGACATTTTAGGAGATCGGGGGGAAAATAGTTCTTCTAAAACAAAAGCACTTCTCTGTGGTGGGTCTTACTGAAAGAAATTGAGAGAGAACAAGAAAAAATATGTATTAAAAAGAAAAGCATCTTGCCACCTAAGCAAAAGAAAATATCCATGTAAGTGACAACAGAAGAAAAACAGTTTTCTCCCTGCTGGGCATCAGGTGGATGAAACATTGATGAAAACAGACTGAACTGGTTCCATGCAGTAGACAGAAATATATTTGTAAAGACCATTTTCAGCTAATTTGGCTGTTGTGTGGTGTGAACTTTACCAATTGACTTGTAATTGGACCGTATTGTCAACGTAAAAAGAACTTACAGGTATTGAAAATGACATTTGTAAGAACATTACTGTTGGCAATCCACTTTTATTGAATATGCAGAAAATTATAATTAGGCTAACACGCTTGGTAGTCTGGCCTACATCCAATTATACTGTACAGTCTCACTCATGCCTGTCCTTTATTTACTGGTGTTCTCCATATACTAATTCTTCAAGTCTCATGGCCATCTCAGGATTTTCAACTCCTCTAGATATTGTGGATAATTAAAAGATAGAAAAGAGTTCATGGCTGAGTTAATACAGTTTCACTCTTGCATTAGGATGTGTCCAGCTCATGTATGGTTAGAATGTTCTTTGTCACCCATTGTAGGCCTTACTTGCTAGGCCAAAGGAGTGCTGCTGGAATGGTACTGGGTGTGGGAAGGAAGCAAGGGCTGCTTCAAACTCCCACTTGTGAACAAGTGAAAATGGAAGGTGCAAAGAGGATCAAGAAGTTTGAGGATCCTTAGTTCTCCTGTCTTGGTTCTTCCTTCTCCATACCTGCCAGGAAGGCTAGGCATCTACATGCATGGAGGGAGATAACTTCCACCCTCCCCATGAATAAGTGGTGTCAGAGGAGGAGTTACGAGTGTCTGAGAGAGAGTTCTCCCACAAAGGCTCTTGTGGGGAAGTACAGTGGCATAGTGTGTGCTGTGTCTTGGGCTCAGCCTAAAGGCACAGTGTTTCCTGTAGTATTTTAGTGCAATCCACATTTGACAAAAGCAACTCAGACTGAATTTCAGGTTCTGTTTATCAAGACTTCTAGATAATGTGTTGCATTAGTAGGCATATGGACTGGGTAATGGAAGATACTTTTCATGATGGGATTTGGGAAATTTAGGGGAGGAAAGGTAATTGTGGAAAGACACTTCATGTTTCTGGTGAGATTGTATGGATATATGCATGCCCCCGAGTGTGGCATGTGAGTAGCTGCCTTGCTCCAGGTGACCAATGCTGCCTTTGTACCTCTGACACACTTGTCTGAGGCCCGGTTTCTCTAGAGCATTTTTTTTTCTTCATTCAGTTTGTCCTTAAGACACAGCATGCTCCTGGTGCTTTGCCCATCCAACCAGCTTGGATGGCTGGTGCTTGGGAAGGAAATGAACTGTGGCTGCACCTACTCCTCTCCCCCCTCTGTCTTCCATCTCACTCCCTTTTCTAATCTGAGGGAGGATTGGCTCTCAGCTCAACTTTCCCATTGTGGAGAGAGTCACAGTCCATGCCCAACGTAGGCCTCAATCTAAGGGAGTAAGAGCCTCTTCACGGCTGTGTACAAAAGTCTTTAATTCTGCACAAGTTCGCTTCAGTGGATGCAGGACTAGACAAAATGATAGCAAAGTGAAACCCTGTGGCTACAGTAACACTACAGCGATCTGTCAAGAGAAGTAACTGTCGGAAGACATTTCCCAGCAAAATTTTTGGGTATGCATTTTCATAGCTATCAGATTATTTGGAAACAGGCCCCTAAAATAATTAGACATACCTCAGTCTATAATATCTTGGCATATATGTAAGAATCATTTAGCCTATTTTCTTTTTATCCATCCGATTGTGCAACAAAATAAAGTTCAGAGAAGTAGAATCCAAGGGGAACTAATACATAACACACAGATCATACAGTCCAGCACAGGGAAAACTGTCCTGTAAGACTAATACATTTTACATTTGGGATATCTGTATAATGTTGAAACTTCTATTTATGATTAATGATAAATTATTTTATTGTACTTGCTACACTTTTCAAGGTCTCTCTTTTTTTTTGGTCATACACTAACTAAAATTCAAAACACAGGTCATTCCTTTTGACAGAACCATTGCTCAGAAGAAACTATGCGCGCCTCAAATAAATTGGTCAAATAATGTTTAGAAATAGTTTTGTTAGCTCTGAATCAATATTGATAAAATTTTTCTATATCCTTAGTACATATGCCCTCTGTCTAATCTATCTTTGTTCTCTTCTCCTTGTGCAATCTTTTCCTTGGTTCCAGCGGCTGCTACCAAGAACAAAGTTAAAGGTGAGTTTCTACTTCCACTCTTTGCATGGTTCTGCACGGCACATTATCTTACTCAACTTTACTTTTTTTCTTAATTATAAATCTGGCAAATGCATCTATCAGACTTATGCTTTGACAGATTACCCTTTTGGGCTTCTATAATTACCTATAAATGCTAAGTGTTTACTGTTCATTATCAGTCATCAGTGTGTTTTTTATACTGGAGTTTGCAGGAGTTTGTATGGTATGAGGGAAACTTTTTTTTTTTTAAGTGGAATGGATAAATATAAAACAAATACCCTGTAGTTTCCTTTCTTTCCTATGTTTCATAGTGAGGCAAAGTTATTTTAGTTCTCTATATAACATCTAAAATGCCAGATATATGCAGAAACACCTTATAAGATGGGCTGCTGCGACAATTTCTGTAGCAGTGATGCTCACAGTCGTTGAACCAAACTGTAAGGACATTTTGTAAAAGAAACCACTTCAAGCCAGAGTGTGCTGCCGCATGCACTCCCAGCACTATTATTTCCAGCTCCTATGACAATAAGTAGGGTTTAACTATTCTCTATTTTTTTTTTTTTTTTATGTCTAGACCTTGTCATAAAATGTCTTAAATATTTGTCAGGAGAGAACATTACAGCCTCCAAACCATTCCCTTCTTTCTACTGTAATATAAAAAGATCATAATTCTTCATTAATGGCAGCATATCTATGCCCCAGAACCATATTATAATCTTATAGAAAGAGACTTATAACTTCATCATAGTATCAGGAGGAATATGAAAAAAGGGAGTTAGTCTACAAAACAGTAAGATGTAATTCTGAACATTTTATCTTAAAAAATTAGCCATGAAGAGAAGATTATAAATTAACTTACTTTCATCTGTCTCTGATTTTGAGTACTTTTGTCCTAGTATAAAGGAATCTCTCTCTTTCAAACCACTCATAGATGCTGTTGGACCAATCCGTATTTTATTTCTTCTTCTGGCTCTTCTTCTGGTATAGGTCTTCAGGGTGTGACCCCGCACAGCACTGGTTTTGTTTCTGTTCCCCTCCTGGTCTTCCATCTGTTTCCCTCCTGATTTTCCATCAACTTACCCAGCTTGTGCTATTTTGAAGTTACTTTGCTTCCAGTAAGGTCACATTAAAGTTCCACAACTTGTGAGGTGCCCAAAATCCAAAGTGAAACCACATAAACATATAATTTTCCAACACAACAAGCAGGGATTGCAGACTCCTCCTGCTTCTCCCCCACCCCACCCCAGGGATATATGTTAGGCTGCTTGTAGCAGCTCTGTTAGGGTATGTCTATATTTATGGGTGGTTCAATGCACTGTATTGATCTTCCAGAGATCGATTTTAATGAATGTGTGAAGATACAGCAAAATCTATCTGTCTGGGCTCAGCCATCAACCCTCATACTCCGTGCTATCATGTGGAGTAAGGGACATCAGTGCAAGCCGAAAGAGCCCCAATCAACACCAGGGAACAAAATTGATCCTGATACATTGATTCTAGCTACACTAATGGCATAGCTAGAATTGTGTATCTGGGGTCAACTTTGTTCCCTCGTGTTGACCAGGCCCTAGTGTGGGCCCAAGTGCAGAATCAAGGCCTAGAAATCTCTATTTTATCTACATTGTATTGCTGATTATGAATTTCCAAACATAGTTAGGATTTCTTTATGTGCTTTTCACCCTGAAGATTCCTAAATCCTTGTTTCTATTTTAAGAGACAGATTGTTTTAAAATTTACCTTTAACTCATAATTCCTTATGTATTTTTTTTAATTCTGAAGGAACATTAAGTAAAATTTCCCTTATGTGCCCAGACTATAATTTGTACATGTTGTGGAGCAGGTATAGTTTACCTGTTTGATTCAGTTTAAGTTATGTTAGCTCACTGGTCTTATAATAATTCACCATTATAATAATAATATGAAAACTTAGTCTAAGCATCTAAGCTTTACACAGGATTTAAAAGATAAAACATAAGATGTAGACATTTATGTTTAGATGGCCATATTTAAGAAAGACTTAAGAACTCCAGTATAGTTCATATTTAACAAATTAAAGAACTACATAAATATTGTTCATTGAATACTTTCAAATGTAAACAGAAAAATAAGTAAATAAGGATAATTCAAGTAGAATCTGATAATGAATTGGCTGATAGAGCTTTCTTGCTATAATTTGTAAATCAACTTCTGTTTCCATGCATGACTTTCTTTTCAGCTGAAGCTTTGCATTCATTGTCAAATTGTGGGGTGTGGGGGGGAATCAAGATACATGGTATCCAACTGAAAATGTGCTTTCGTGTGTACATTACATGAAATTTCTTGGCAAAATTATGGAGTAATGTTTAACTTTTGCACATCTTCATAATGAGTAAGCAAGTGGACAAGAACACACACAATTGGCATTTTAAAAAATATTCCAAACCCCACATTTGCATCTAATCTCTGTCAAACAAGAGATGGACTTTCTTGCATGAATACCTATTTGGAACTATACAGAGAACCAAAAGTCCATTGAGGCTCCATTCATCTGTGAACATTCAGACACACATGCATACACTCCCAGATAGATACACTCAAAATCCTTTAGGTTTGGCCGTTCATTTATCTCAGTCTCCCCTTGCTCACCTCTCCAGTGTTGTGGTGCTGGAACAATTTGCGTAGTGGGAATGCAGAGAGCCACTGAATCGAACTAAATCCTGTATATAATGGAAACTGCTTCAAATCAGGACTTGCTACAGCATCCCCCTATCGCCCACACCCTTTGTTACCGCACCTATGCTTCAGTGGCTGCAGAGAGGACTTTTTTTTTCTTTTCTTCAATGTCCACAATGTGGAAAATGAGGCACCAAAACAGCATCAGGAAGTTGAGCATCACATTGGAACTATAACTCCATGTGCATTCACTATGACTGTAGAAAGAAATAGTACGTGACCTCCCACTTCTTTTTTTTATTGTTCTGTCTGAATGTGAAGTTGGTTCAAATCCTAATCCCCTTAAAATACAACACTCAGTTGTTAGGTAGTCATCTAATTCTGCATTTGAAATAGTCACTCACTGACAGTTGAAGGAACACATCACTCGAGAAGTTTCTCTGCTAATGAGTCTGAGCAGATCCCCACTAATCTCAACAGATGCCCATTTGTGGTGTCTGTGCCACTATTGGTGCATATGGCAACTGTTCTCAAAGATCTGTGCTTTCATTTCCAAACCAGGAAATATATCCCACATTCCCCTGCATCTCACCCACCTCCCCTTTACAAATCCCACAGTGGTAAGATTATTTCTGAGAACATTTGAGGAATGAGCTTTTATGGAACCACTCTCTTGCATTTTTCAGATGGATGAGGTTCTCAAAATCCTCACCACTTTGTTGGCTTGCTGTGTTGTCAGTCTACAGCAATTTTTGCAACCAAGAAAGGAGGATCCCACCGTTGTGTGACTGACTCCAAGCAGACCATTGGTTCCTTTGGCCTTGGTTACTTCCCCAGATTTCAAGTCCACTTATGCCTATTCATTTCTTGACATGTTTTCTCAGACTGTTCAGTACCCTGTGTGTTAGCTGAATGTATTGGGATTGTTAAATCCTCACTGCTTCGGTGAGTCTTGGGTTCACTTCTTGTTGGCTCATAAAGGTTACATCTACACCAGATGGTTTTGTCAACAAACTCAGAGCATCCACGCTAAAAATGCGTTCTATCAACAGTAACTTGACAGAATGGAGCACTTTTGTTGACAGCCTTCTGCCTCCCCACCACAAAGCAGAATTCCTTTCTCGACAGAATCTGACAAAAAAGCCATGTGGACGCTCCAGGAGGCCCCTTTGTTGACAGACAGGGCTTCCAGGTCACCAGGCAGCCCTGTCTGCTGTGCTTCAGGTTGGCCGCTCTGTTGAGAGAGTGGCCGGGAAGTTCGGCTGCTCTCTGTCAACAGAGTGGATTGACAAAGCCATCCACTTTTGTGTGTGGTGGCAATCTGCTGGCAGAAGTTTTGTCAGAATATATCTTCTGATGGTAACTTCAGTTGACAGTTCACTGTAGTGTAGATATAGCCAAAGAGTTTTCTAGATTTATCTCCTACTTTTTCTGGTATTTTCTAGTATCTAGAAGAAACTTCCCAGCAGCTTAAGGAGGTTGGTGCTTGGCCTTGCCCTATTCAACATTTTATCAATAACATGGAAGAAAACATAAAATCATTACAGATATCATTTGCAAGTCACAAATTTGGAAGGGGGTAATAAATAACAAAGGTCACTGATAGAGTGACCTGAATCTCTCACAAAGCTGCGTGCAAGCAAATAATGTGACTTTTATTCCTCAGCTGAGAGGAATAAGGGATGTCAAAATGTGCAGGCTCCCTCATGTAGTCCAGCCAACCTTAAACAAATTCTCATCAGCAACTATAAACCACAACACAGTAACTCTAAACCTGGAAACAATCCCTGAAACAAACCTCGCTGCCAACTCTGCCCACATGTCTATTCCAGTGATAACATCACAGGGCCTAACATCAACTATACCATCAGGGGCTCTTTCACCTGCCCATCTACTAATATAATATATGCCACCATGTGTCAGCAATGCCCTACTGCAATTTACACTGGCCAAACTGGACACTCTCTATGTAGAAGAATAAATGGACATAAATCAGACATCAGAAATGGTAGTTTACAAAAACATGTACGAGAACACTTGAGTCTCCCTGGACACTCAGTAACAGATGTAAAACTAGCAGTCCTACAACAAAAAACCTTTCAAAAATAAAATGGAGAAATCTTTGAGCTGCAATTAATTTGCAAATGTGACTCGATCAACCAAAGGTTAAACAGAGACTGGGAGTGGCTGGCCTCTTACAAAAGCAGTTTCTCGGCTCTGGATGTTCACACCTCCACATTAGAATCTGACAACGGGCCACATTCCCTCTGAGTGATCTGACTTGTTTTCTCCTCTCTTGATGTATACTACTGATTATGGGCCATTTCCACCCTGACTGAATAGACCCTGTCAGCTCTGGCCCTCTCTTTTACAGGGACCCCCCTCTTTATATACCCCTCTGAACCCCCCTCCTACGCATCTGACAAAGCAGGTCTTTGCCCACAAAAGCTTATGTTCCAAAATATCTGTTAGTCTGCAAGGTGCCACAGGACTTCTTGTTGTTCTTGAAGATACAGACTAACACACCTGCCTCTCTGATATTTGAACCATATGTTTCTTTCATTTTAGTGCATTTCCAGCATTAGCTTTAACATAGCGGACGTCCAATCTGTTTTGTGAAAAATCTTAGCATTGCTTTGCCGCACTTAGGAAGGTGACAACTGTTTTTTCTTTTCTTTTCTAAATGCAGATTTTTTTGTTTTTGCAGCAGTCCTCTCTTGTTGAATTGCAGATATACTTTTTGTGGTTTGCTCTGGCATTCAAATGAACACACCTCAATTGTCTGTGATAAGACTGAATTTAGCAGCTACAGATTATCTTAAATGTGTCTACTTTTAAGTTTCTCAAATTCCAACATAAATAAATCATCATAGCAGTTTATAGTGTGTCTGAACATTATTTCATCAAAAAGCCAAAGATCACTTTAGCCGCCATTTATTCACCTGATTCGTGTTATTTCTCATTATGCCAATGAAATTGCTTTGTTTATACTAAGATTAAGTCAGCAGGGGTGCTGTAAAGAATGTCATAGTAAACATACTGAGTAGTACCCTAAATATCAATGCAGTGATATCCTTTAACTTTAATCCAGGGCTGAAATTTCAGTTTCAGGATATTGCCTGTCATTCATGCCCATCAGTCATCTCTTTAATATCACTGTGTCACATGGAAAGATTTACATTAAACTTCATCAGTCATCTTTTTAATAAATAATCAAATGTAATAAAACTAGATCCCCTTTTTCCATTTGGACACAGAACATCACATGCATTAACCTTGCCCTGAAAATAATTCCATGTCCTATAGAATAATGGTAGTCCATCGATCCGATGATAAATCTGTGCAGATCATGTGTTATTGGTCTCATGGTGTGCTCTCTGGTGACTGAATAAGCCAATTCTAGAGGTGCACGTTTTGCCGCAGATGGTGCATGGGAAGTTTGCAATCTGTGGGTGGTGCATTGCTGGTGTTCTGTGACGTCGTCTGCGTGCCTCTTGTAGGCGCCGGCAGCTGTCTTCCTCAAAGGCAATGCAGGTATTTCTGACTGTTGCACGCCACTGTGTTCTGTCACTGGTGGCGTCCTCAAGGTCCCTAGGTTTGATACTGCTGTACTGCAGTTTGGCTTTGATGGTATCCTTGAAGCGTTTCCGTAGACGACCTATACTCCAGATGCCCTGGGAGAGTTCACCATACAGAAGCTGGCAAGGGATTCTGTTGGCATCCATGCGGCTGACATGACCGGTCCAACGTAGTTGTGACTTCATATTCATCATTTCGATACTTGTCATCTGGGCTTTCTTGAGGACCTCAAGATTGGGCACTTTGTCTTGCCAGTGGATCTTCATGATGTTACGGAGGCAGCGCATGTGGAATGCTTTGAGCTGCTTGATGTGACACATATACAGTGTCCATGTTTTGCACCCATACAAAAGAGACGAGAGAACAACAGCTCTGTACACAAGCAGTTTTGTTGACATCCGGATGTTGTGGTGGTTTAGAACTTTGACACGCAGACAGCCAAGTGCCTGGCTCGCTTTGGATATTCGCGCGTTGATCTCATTATCCAGTGATCCATCACTGGATATTACACAACCCAGGTATTTAAAGTTCTCCGCTACTTTAAGCCGAGTGCCATCAATGGAGATACTCGGGACAGGAGCATTTGATCCAGGTGCAGGTTGATGGAGAACTCATGTCTTTCTGAGGCTAATAGTTAGTCCAAAAAGTTGCAAGGCCTCAGCAAACTTGTTGACAATGTGCTGAAGATCGTTTTCAGTGTGAGCCATAAGAGCACAGTCGTCGGCAAAGAGTGCGTCAGAAAGGAGTTTCTGCACTGTCTTAGTCTTTGCATTCAGGTGACGGAGGTCAAAAAGTGAACCATCATGCCAATATTTCAAGTATATTCCTCGGTCCAGATCTTTGATTGCATGGTTAAGGACGCATGTAAAGAACAGGTTAAATAAGACAGGAGTGAGAACACATCCTTGTTTCACACCATTGGTGATGTTGAAGGGGGCTCATGTGGCTCCCTCAGACAGAACTTCGCCTGTCATGTCGTCATGGAAGAGGCGTATAATCTGGACAAATATTCTTGGGCAGCCAAGTCATATTAGAATGGTCCAAAGGGCTTCCCTGTTGACGGTATCAAACACCTTTGTCAGATCTATGAAGACAGCATACATGTGCATGTTCTGTTCGATGCACTTCTCTTGTATTTGTCTGACAGCAAACACCATATTGGCTGTGCTCCGGCCAGGTAGAAAACCGCATTGACTTTCAGGTAGATTTGCCTCGGAAATACTGATTATTAGGCAGTTCAAGATGATGCGTGCAATGATCTTCCCTCCAACGGAGAGGAGGGATATGCCTCTGTAGTTTCCACATTCTGCTTTGCTGCCTTTATTCTTGAAAAGGGAGACAATAATAGCATCATGGAGGTCCTGTGGTATGTTTTCATCCTCCCAGATGCTGATGATCACGCTATGGAACGCTGCTAGTGCTGCTCGACTTGCCGCTTTATATCTCTCTGCTGGTATCCCATCTTTTCCAGGAGCTTTTCCTGAACTCATCTGGCTAACAGCTTTCTTAATCTCATCTATAGTAGGCGGAAAGTCAAGATCTGTCAGGACGGGTTGTTGTGGAATTTCATTGAGGACATTGTTATTCACGGTCGATGGTCTGTTTTGGAGGTTGCTAAAGTGTTCTCACCATCATGCTCTCTTTGTCTTTGACCAGAGTTGTGTTGTCTGATGAGAGTAATGGGGTAGTCCTTGGTTCAGAAGGTCCATAGACAGTCTTAATAGCACTAAAGAACATCTTTGAGTTGTGGGTCTCAGCATAGTGCTCAATTTCTTTGGCGTTCCTCTCCCACCAGCTGTCTTGTATCTGATGGAGGTCTTTCTGTGTTTTCCTCTGAAGGTGCTTGAAATGGTCCCATTTGGAGGCTGAGGAGGGGTCATTCTGCCATTCAATAAAGGCTTTTCTCTTTACTTCCAGTGCTGAACATATTTCTTCTTGGTTTTCATCGAACCAATCCTGACGTATTCTTTTCTTTGGTCCAAGCAATGTTATTGCTGTGTCAGTCACTATCTGCTTGAACTGATCCCACTTTTCAGTTACAGTACCGACCAGTTGACCGTGGGATGTTAATTTGTCATCAAGACTCTTCTGAAAATTGTTTAAACATTGGGCATCCTTCAGTTTGGTTATGTTAAAAGCAGGTCGCACATGCTTAAGGCATTTGTGCCGAGAGGGAACAATGTAAAGTTGAAGAGACATTCTGACTAATCTGTGATCTGTCCAGCACTCTGTGCCTCGCATTACTCTAGTTATCAGTATGTCTCGGATGTCTTGCCTTCTGACAATGGCAAAATCTATCAGATGCCACTGTTTAGACCTAGGGTGCATCCACGTCGTTTTGTATTTATCCGCTTGTCAGAACAGAGTGTTGGTAATAGTCAGGTCATTTTCAGAACAAAGGCTCAAAAGGAGTAGTCCATTGCTGTTTATTTTGCCTACACCATGTGGCCTGGTTACTGCTTTCCAGTTGTCGTCAGCCCCGACTTGGGAATTGAAATCTCCAAGTTGCAGTAGTTTGTCTGTTGCAGGTGTGGCCTTGATCAGTCTGTCGAGATCTTCATAGAATTGTTCCTTTGAGTTGTCAGGGCATGTTAGAGTGAGTGCATACACACTGATGATGGTGGCATGACGTTTGGCGTTTAGTGGGAGGCATAGTTTCAGCAATCTTTCATTGATACCCACTGGAAGGTCTGGGAGTTGATGCATCAATGAGGTTTTTATTGCCAGACTGACTCTATGTATTCTATCCTCTGTCTCAGCCTTACCCTTGCAGAAGAAAGTATAACCACTTCCTGGTTCACTCACGAAACCTTCCCCAGCCAATGTTGTTTCACTTAATGCTGCTATATCGATATTATAGTGAGCTAGTTCACGTTCAATGAGAGCTGTCCTTCTCTCAGGTCTTGCAACAGCTTCTCGATCCATGAGAGTACGAACATTCCATACACCAATGGTAAGTTTTCTCAGATTTTTCTTTTGGTTTCGACTGCAAGTAGGGTTGAACTGCCAGCCGCGGTTTGCTGGCCAGTTATTGTTGTAGGGCAGGCAGTTTTTAGGCCACCTTTTCTAAGCCCCTCCCTTACTAGGGTGAGCAGTGCTGTCCTAAAGAGGACTGCTCAGATGCCTGGGATGCTGCCGGGCAACTCTGCTGCCCCAGGTACAGAGCTGGACGACCACTTTTCCACAGGCCGCCTACCTGCAAGATTGGGACTTCGACTCCCAGTAGTAACCTCCACCTGTCGCTTCGCCCCTCCCCCATCGCCGCCGGACTTGGGTGGTGATTTGCACAGCACCTGTGTGTGAAAGCTTTTTAAGTGGTAGAGCCATTGCACAGGAGCAATCCCACTCTCTCGACCTTGGAAGCCAGGCACCAGTGGTGCATAGAATCGTCACGAATGGTAACTTCTTTAGTTGCAGTGGATGGCCTTGACATCTTTCGTGCCTTGTCAAGCCCTTCACTTTCCACAAAGCGTTGCAGAATCGCCTTCTTGGCCGTTGGATCCAAATGGTCTCTTCTGCCCAGTCCGCCGGAACTGACTTCACATGCTGGGTCGGCACATCCGAAAATTCACCGAGGGTTTGAGCCCCCTGGTTTACAGTCACCTGGTTTGGCCGGCCTGTCGCAGCTGTTGCCCGGGGTGTGGCTGCTGCCCATGCTGCAGCTACTTGGAGCCACAAGTGAGAGCTGAGTGACAGGCAGGGACCAAAGTGGACGGACTACCCCTGAAGGGGTACGACAAGTCCCTCCAACAGAGGTACTACCCTTCCCTGTACACCCCATACACCCCAGTCCTATAGAATACATTTTGTATATTTGGCTGCTTTATAAACATAGATCTATTTAGATAATCAGACTTCTAAATTGTGGGTGCACATTTATTTGTTCTTTTATCTAAGTAAAATTACCAAATGGCTGGATGATTACTGGTGAGAAAAATGTAATGGTTGGTATTTTGCTTGTTTAATTTACAAAAAATGCTAATGCTGGATAGCAGAAATAGGCCTTTTTATCATTCCATACTTGCCTCTCATATTCTACTCAGGATGGCCACTATGCCATCTGCATGAAGAGATGGAATACCAGGCCTAGGTTTCTCTCCGTTTTTCTCAAGATAGCCAGAGAACAGGGAACAGATGTACACTGACTTATGAACTATGTTTATATAGCACAAGTTTGATGTTAGATTGTCAAGTCACTTTTAAATGTTTAAAATAGAATTAAATGAATGAAAACTGATTTCCATCCTATGAAATCATCTGATTTTTCAACGTTTGTTTTCATTGTGACTCTAATGAAATATCAAAATTTCACACTGAATGACAAATTTAAAAAATCAATGTGGAATTTTTTTAAATCAGTTTAACATTAAACTGCATCTGTCTAAAGTCCATTATTGCCTTGTGAGAGCTGTAAATTAGGTGTTACATGCCCTCATTACTCCCTATTGCTGGGGTCTGTAACTGGATTAGGTCCCCTACAATGCACTCCAATGAGGTGAATTCCATAATGGACAACACAGCTTGATAAAAGGAAAGATGGAGGGTGAGGTGTGATTTAGGAGCCATAGAAGAGAATGGGGGTGGAGTGAATTAGGCTCATAAATTACAACTACCTTGTGACACTGTGGTGCCTTGAGAAGACATTCAAATGTCCAAGTGGACAAAATATTTACTTCCGATTTTCCTAATGGAAGGTTGAAAAAAAAAAACCCACAATCTTTCTTTTCCTTTTCGTTTTGGTTTTTTTCCTGACCGAAATTCCTGTGCAGCTAGAAACACCTGAAATGTTGACGTCACTTTTCAGAACTGAAAGTTCCTTCTTTAGCAAAAGCTGGAGAATAATGTTTTTACCAGAACTGTGGACACAGGGTACACTTAATAAAGATGGCTTTTATCTTCGCCATTTGTTTCTCCCAGCCAGGTGGCATAAAAGTAACTGTTCTCTCTACTCATATTGGAAGCAGGCCGGGGGAGAGTGTCCATTTTGGGAAAAAAGGAAATTTTTTGTCTTTTTCTGTGAAGAGGAAGATTTTATGTGCCAGTATGGGCTGAAAGAAGTTTCCATTTTGAACAAATAAGCATTCATCCTAAATTTTTATTTTCAAAACCTTGCCTCTACAGATTCCACTTTAAAATAGCTCCCAAAGGTCACCAATTCCCTGACCTTGGGTTGGTAGACTGCCACCACCCAAGTGAAAAAAACAAAAACAAACTTTAACCCAGGAAGACACACTCGGGATGTCTCACTATGGGGGTGCCTGAGCTCTTGACCCTCTCTCAGAAGAAAGTTTAGTAACAAAGAGCTATAATCTGATAGCTGACCTTTCAGTTTAAGGCATGAATACACACAGACCCTTCTCAGGCCCCAGAAATCAAATTATTGCCTTGAAAAGTAATTTATTCACAACGCGAGATAAAATAACTCAAACATACTGGTTGCGGCACAGAGAATTACTTCCCTGGGATTCAGCTTGGACGTTACAGAGTACAGGGGAAAGAAATCATTAATCAGAGCAACTCCACACTAAGTCCCAAAGTAACAAATAACCTGATTGCATCTAACTAAACATTTCCCTTCTACTTACATATGTACGGCTGATTATGAGATGGCCAGGAAATGTACTGGATTCATTCCAACTGCTTAGGAGCAATCGTTTCTCTGCCCCCTCTGCATCAGTCACACAAAGACTCCTCAGACTGCAATTGTTCTCAGTTTAAAAGAATTTCTCTTCCTCCCATTGTCTCACCTGACCACCCCCTGCTGAGACCCCTCTGTTTATCCTTGGCATTCATTAATGAGAAGGAATACAGGTATGTGGAGAACAGAAAGGAAGGGGAGAAAGAAAACCTCTAATGTGTCTGAATCAGTCTGGGACTGTGTACACCAGGGGTCTCAAACCCCTGACTTGCAGGCTATCCCTAGCTGGAACATTTATATAATCTGTCCTGGCAGGCTGAGGGGTGGGGAGGAATTCAGTGTTGGGTGTCCATACATCACTCAAGCCCTGTCCCTTCTGCCCAATGGCACCCCATCCTCCAGAAATATGGCCTTGAGGATTATGGAGGGGCCTGGTATGGGATGGCAGCAGTTGTCAGGACCCCCCATTGCAGCAGGAGCTGTGGGGAAGCAGAACACACCTGGTGGGCACACTAGCCTCAGTTCACTCAGTTTCTCCTTGGTGCATGCAGTGAAGAGGGTCCTAACTGTTGCTGGTGCCCTGCACCAGCCCCTCACCCCCTAAATCCCTCAGGCTGTGCGCCAGGACATGGGGTGCCATGGGGGCAGGGGACAGGGTGGTGGCAGGAAGGGGAGGGCTTGGGGGACAGTAATGACAGCCCTTACCCTTCAGCCCCCCCAGTATTCCCAGGCCAGATTGTGTAACTGCTCTGTTTGGGAATGGCCAACAGTCCAGGAGTTTGAGACCCTTGATGTACACCTTAATCATGTGATGGCAATACTATAGAGGAGTGGTAAAGATATTTGAGAGGTAAAAATGCACAAATCAGGCCTCAATAGTTTTTACTTTTACAATTCGTAGACTTATAATCCCTATCTTATAGAAAATTCCTTTTGTTTTTGGAGAATACATGGAGATATACCTATGTCATAGGACTGGAAGAGACCTTCAGAGATCATTGAGTCCATTCCCCTGCGCTCACAACAGCACCAGCCTTATTATTATTACTTCTTTATGGGTGCTTAGGAAATAAAAATGCTAAGGAAGCTTATTCACATAGCAAGGGCCAATAACATGCACATACTTGTATAATATATCAGATGTGTGATCGAGTAATCACTAGAACTTAACTGCTAGGCATTTACAGTTTCTAATGTTAGCAGACATATGCTCAGAATGCTTGCAAGATCCTGTGCAATGCATTAACTGGAGGTCCTGCAAACACATTTTTGTTGTTTACTATAGAATTGCACTGGTCATGAATTACCATTTAGAAAATTGTGGGGGTGAGGGGAATAGATACAGTTGGCCACATAAGAAAAATGCTGAGGGAAAGAGTTTTCTATGGAGCTATTTTGTTTCCATAAAACAAAGGGCCCAAATATTTTGAAAAGTCCATAAATGCCTATTAACTAAGATGGTTGTGGTTGCAACTGTAAGTTCTAGGTATTCCCAAACTTCTGATTACCAGAACCTGGGACAGGATGACAACCTCCGACTACCAGAACCTGGGACTAGATCACTATAATTCCCTCTGCGGCATGTATCATTGACTACTACCAGGGTACTGAGCTAGATGGATCAGTGTTATGACCTAGCAGAGGCCATAACAACCTTGTTATGTTGTTTAATGTAGCCTGAATTCTAAATCTTTCCTGAAACCACAGATGCTTTAGCTGTCATCAGGGAATAAAGTAAATGAAATAGACCCAAATAGACGTATTTGTTTTATTTCCATTATCTTCCAAAAATTCAGAATTCTTCAGTTATTAACATCAGTCAGACAATAGTTCAATTGTTGCAGGTTGCTTTGTTCTGGGTGGTTGATAAATCTGGATATCATCTGCATGAAAATGATATACTGCATCATCATGGTACAAAAACCAAGCAGGTTGAAGTGCATAGATATTGAAAATTGTGGATCTAATGCAGTCAGGGAAAACACCATAATTCAAAGGAGCAATATCAAAGAATGATTATTTATGGTTACAGGGTTTTACCATTGAGACAGATAGAAATGAAAACTTGTCAGATTCCATCTTTAGTGCAGGGTCATCACAAAAACTTGCTAAAGCAAATAGAGTATCATGGTCTGATCCAAAGCCTAGTAGGAAATATTGTGGTATTATAGTATCACTGCGATAAAACATCATTCCCTCTTCTACAGATATTGCTTTGTTTTTTTGCTGGGATAGATTAGTTTGAAATTGAAGTAGATAGATATTTAAGAGTTCCCTTAAGGTAATGGAAGTCTTTTTAATAAGCACGGATGGTTATTGAAAGTATTATTTGAGAAACTGTCCTGGGGTGTGTGTAATCTGTGCTCGACCAGCAACCAAGGTTTTAATGCAGGTATTGCTGGGCAGTGTTGTATGGCAGCTTCACTGCTGGAAGAATAAAAGTGAATGGAAGCAGCTGGGCAAGGCTGTTGCCAGAGGAGCAAGCAGGCTGAAGATGGGGACTCCTGTCAGTAAGCTGCTAAGAAGCAGCTCCAAGATGGCACCCCAATAAGGGATGACCACCAGACCAATAGGCTGAAAAACATATAGGAAGCAGAGGAGATAGGAAGAAGCAGCTCAGGGCATGGGTGAGCTGACTTAAGGGGAGCTAGATCCCAGTGGAGTGGGCGGGCCTGTATTCGCCTACCAACTCTGAGAGTCTTAAACAAATGAGTGGTTTTCAATCCTGCTGGGCAACAAGACCAGATGACCCCACCAGGAAGGAGAAAGGCCAGATGCCGTCTTGAGAGTTGGGCAACTGACCACGCTGCCAGATGAAGTGAACTGCGCAATCCTTTCCCTGGCCAAAGTGGGTGCTGTGACACTTACACACCAACTCGCAGATAGTGTTTATGTCCAAAAGAATTCCATACCCAACATATTTAGTTATTTGAAAATCTTCACTTGTTTTAGTGACTAAATGGGAGCTGTGCTCTTTTCAAAATCCAGTCCACAGTCTCTTTATCCTCTCTGCTTATCCAGTAGGGATCACTGGTCAAGAGAGCTCAGAGAGGGCAAGACGGAAGAAATGTGAAAGCCATTTAGATGAGGGGTGGAATGCTAAAGATGCTTTGCCTGTGGGAGTGTCTAGGCTGTATTGAGAAGAAAAAAATATAGTAGAAAAGGGGCACCTGAAATTTGTGTTTCAACTCCTTTCCCTGTTTACACTGAAGGTATTGAATGATTGCTCATTGGGATTAGTTAGTAATGGAACATTTTAAAAGGAATTACGGTAAACCTTCAGTTTAACAGACTAATGGGGGGATGGGTGTCCATTAAATCTGAAAGTCCATTAAAAGGGTTTTCTGCCCCAGCACCTCTCCCCCCCCCCCCCCCCGCAAAAAAAAAAATAACCAAAACCCTGACTCACTAGAACCGCCACTGCTGGAGCAGCCACTGGATCCACCACCTGGCCAGAGCCACCTTGCCACGTGGCAGCTTGAGGCACCTTGTCATTTGGCTTGAGGCAGCCCACTGTGCAGCTGCAGGCACCTCGCGATGTGTAGCTCAAGGTACCGCTGCTGGAGCCACCACAATCTCCTCCTACCAGGGTGGGACGCATTTGTGAGTGCCAGTCTGCACATGTAAGCGTGGGAGGTGGAAGGATTGCATGGTGGCTCCAGCAGAGGAGACAGCGGCTCTTCCAGCCTGCGGCAATGTAAGTCTCAACTTTTTTGGGTTGGCGGGGGTGATTTTACAGAGTATGGTGGACTTGGGGAACAATGGTGGGGACATCTGTTGTTCCCAAAGTCTGCTAAATTGGAGTCCATAAAATAGAGGATTTACTGTATTGGTTTCCTGCTTCCACTGGAAGAAAACAGGAGGCCCATAAAATGGCAAACTGCTTCAGTTCTCATTTTCCATACCATACTTCTTCAGTCCCCCTAATGTTTTAGGACAGTAAGTTAGGAGCACAAAATCCGTCAGGATTCAAGCTTTTACTTAGTGTTGGGATTTTTAGTGTAAAAATATTGTGTTAATGGTAACGTCATCTATTTATTAAAATTAGCATTTATTGTTCAGAAATCAGTACGGCAGGCCAAAACACATCAAGACAGCAAGTATGGGACACAAATGCAGTAGTTCATCCAGTAATAATAAGCATTGCGATGACTTTAATATTAACACACTTCTTCGGGTGAAGTTTAGATTCAATGCGTCAGAAGAAAATCTGGAGATTTAGGAATGATATGAGCTCTGCAGTTTCTAGAAAGTTCACAATACTATAAACATGGTTTCCTCACATTCTAGCACGTCTCAGAGGAATTCATTATAGTATTAATAGTTCTAACTAAAGTTTCTGGCTGCTTTTTACCCACACCAATTATATTGGAGAAATAGTTGGCTCTGGCTTCTGTCAGAGCTTTCCAGTATTGAAACAATATTGAGATTTCTGTATAATTCTCATAGCCCAAATATTTTTTGTTCATCCAGCCAGCATTCTTACATCCTTCAAGTCCCCAAGCTCTGTTACTTAAGAAGGAAACTGCCAAATTATGAATCAGAATTTTTGTCAGAATTGAAGTAGTTCTCAGCTTTATTTGCAATAGTGTTAATATACTTCTACAGCACGCTCTGTTTATCCTATGGTTAATTTTGTATTTGATTTCTAAAAATTCCACAACATTCAGGCCAATGGCAATATAAAATACCCTGTAGAGTAATAGCAAGCTTGAACAAAACCGATTTTAACAAACTGTAAGGTACAATACACATTATGACTGGAAGAAGCAGAGTGGAAGCTGGTTGTCAACCTGGGATAAGTCCGGTGCAGTGAAATAATCAAATGGGTGCAGTGTTTCACAACCTGCCATGCATTTCACCAGCTCAGTTGGTGCAACCGAGAGGAGTTGATTTAAAAACAAGTGGATTTGTTTATTTATGTAAAACAAATGTCATTGACATGGGCATTAAGAACAGTGACATTCCTGGATTTGAAGAGGGCAAGGTCATCCTACAAACATGCCAAGTCACACTTCCCCTCAGAAGAAACAACAAAAAATCCTAACAGTTTCTGATATTTTGTTGGTAGAAGACAATAGAATATTACTGTTGGTAATTACATCAAAGGTTAAATATGCATATACACAAGTCCCTCTATTAAGTTTAATGGGTTCAACTAAAATGTATCTACGGTCTCCAAAGTACAAGAAAGGTGCATCATTTGTTACAAGAGAATTTAAAGCCTTTTCATGAAGGTGTCTGTCACAGAGATCATTAAAGGATGGGTTTGAGTTTGGGGAGAATCAGGAAACTTGTTAAGAGGAGATGGTTTCTTCAGGACCAGAGAAGATGCAATTTAGGAATTTTGAAGCGAGAGAGGGAGCATGAAGGTCAGAAAGGGAGAAGTTCTTGCTGAAACAAACTATTTCTTTGGTTATTGGATTTTGTGATTCTGGCTCAGAATGAATGACATGATAAAAATAATAAAAAAAAGGGAGATACCCATATTTTGCTATTCCTCTTATGTCTCTGTCTTATATTTTAAAATGTCTGAAGAATTGAACCTCTTATTGTACATGCAGCATTTCCTTACGTTTAGATATTAGTTTTTATTTTTCTGATAGCTAACGTTGTCATATTTTCCTCATTTCCTCCAGTTTTCATATTCTAATATAGATGATCAAAAGCTTCCCTCCTCTCCCAAATTCCAGAGTGATACTTGTGTTCAGATACAAATTGGTAATTATTTGATTATTTTATCAGATTTTTAAAAGGGCTCAGCACCCAGAATGCTTTCACTGTGGCACTTACAGCATGCTACATTTCAGCTGAGCTCTATTTTGAAAATCTGACCACTTTATGTGGTATATAAATGGGAGTTTTCTTGATGCTCAGACCCAGAGTGTGTGTCTTGCAGAAACCTGGCCAAGAGTCTCATCAGAATCCTTGTTTGCAAAGTGCTATGTACTCTTATTGTGCTACTGACTTGATCCAGGGTGTTTTTGTATAGCATCCCAGTGAAGTCTTTGGGGCATGTTAAGGATGTATAGACCCTATTCTGTCCTGGTCACAGAGGCTGCCTGCTCAGCTGGGGCTGATTGATGGTCTCACAACAGCTGCTGCAAGCCTGAAAGTCAGAGTGGCTGCATGAGCAACTGAGTCTGCTACAACAGATTGCTAAGGTATCACCCAGGAAACCTGCAGATTCTCCAGGAGAGAGGAACACTGAGTGAGTTTGGGAAATAGCCTCCAAGATCAAAAGTGGGGGGAAGCAGTAAGGGCTTGCAAGAAACTGATTCAAACTACTTCCAGTTTCATTGGAACTATCCTGTCTGAGGGCTTTTTTTTGAGGTCAACAGAGGGAAAAAGTGCTCCATGACTTAGATGGGGTTGATCCTGCTTTAGGCAGGGGGTTGGACTAGACGACCTCCTGAGGTCCCTTCCAGCCCTAGAATTCTGTGATGCAAGAGACTATAGACTGTAGACAGTGGCACATGAGCCACTAGGGTGATGGGGGGGGGCTTGCAAATTGGGGGGCAAAGGGGGTGAAAAATATTCACCATTGCATTCTGACCCTGCTCCGCAATAAGAACCTTTGGCAGGGCAAGAGAATCCCCAGCCCATGGGCCTGGGACTGGAGGAGCTCTAGCTCCATGCTGCAGCCTCAGGGCTGTGAGTCCTCACTACCAGCTGCTGTGGGGTAAGAGGGACAGAGCTGAACTTGGGCCTTAGGGTGGGGGAAAGGGGTGTACAAGAAAAAAGCAAATGGGTTGTGGGGTTGTAGTGGGGAGTGTGTGGAATGGGAGGGGGTATGGAGAGAGGGGGCAGAATGTAGTGCGATTGTGGATGGAGCTGCAGACAGAAAGCATAGGGAAGAGACCCCAGGAATCTTAATCAGCATCTGACTTCAGATCTTTCATGGGCACGGGGTGGTGTCTCACTAGTCTGTGTACGGCACTCAGAGAAGAGTTGATTGTTAGCTTTCTTAGAGGACTGGCATCTTAGCAGGGAACTACAAGAGCTGAGACTAAACTAATTGTGTAAATAAAGGGGAAGCTGCTGCCATCCTTCTTGTCTGTGACGGTGCTGTTGTTTGAAAGCAGTCTGGCTGGGTTCCAGCTGCAGATGGTCATTCCTTGAAAGTGTTAAGATTTCAGAGGGGGCTGGAGCTTCTCTCACAGTGATGCAAGAAGCATCTACCCACTTGTGAATGTCAGGTGTGCCAGAAACTGGTGAAGTCTCATCTCCCTTACAGGAGGGGAGGAAGCAGAGTCCACCAGCTCAGGGCAGCTCTGCTTCCTCCCCTCCTGTAAACACAGTCCGTTTGCTGTCCCTGCGCTTCCCTCCATCCGTGCTCGCCCAGGGAAGCTCAGGGACAGCAAACGGACCATGTATGCTCAAACAGTCTGGGAATGGGTAGAATGGGCCCTGTGCATCTCTCCCAGGCTTGGGTGATTGAAGAGCTCAGGGAGCAGAGAGAGGTCTGGATGGAGACAGAAGTGGCAGGGGCTGAAGGCCAGAATTAATTGTTGTGAAGAAGAGGGACAAAGGCAGGGGTAAGAGCTCCTGCATCAGGGGCCAAAATCACCATATCCAATATATCTGGTAGAGTTGGAAAGACTGATTCTCTCACCACTCACTGGCAGTGAGTGAGAGATGTTCAAAATTAAGACAAAAAATACAGTGCAGTAGGATTTGTTATTTTGGGGGTGGGGGAAGCAGTCATGATATTCAGTGGGGTGATTCTTGATTTTTGTTCTCTTGAGGTTGACAATACCACACACTGACATGCCGTATTTGGATTTGAGTCAAATAAAATCCTATTGTAAGAGATGTGATCGGTGTTTAGATGCAGTATAATACGTGAAGGCAGTGGAAGTACCGAGGGAGGATACGTGGTTAACCGCAAAAGATCTTAATAGTTGCTTTGGTTACTTTTGCGTGTCTGTTACTGATGCTGTTTAAAAGCCTATTTCTTTTTAGTGTGAGTGTGATTTAGTAGTTATATACAAAGGGTTTTGTGGTAGGTAGAGGAGAGGAAGTAGAAACTACTGAGGAATTAGGACCCAATCCTGTTGTCGTACCCAGAGGCACTGAGACGTCATCTGGGGTGAGTGAAGTCTCTGCTCTACAGCCTCAGCTAAGAGCCATCTGGCCTCTAGCTCATGTGGTAGAGTGCAGGGCTGTAGATCCTATGTTTGCAGGCCCTATCCCTAGGGCCAGCAACCTGTCAGTGTTACACTGCATAGAGTGCCATAAGGATTCCACTGGGGCTTCTTGCTGGTTTAGGACTCTTCTAAGATCAACAGACTGCATCTCCACATAGGATCAGAGTCATAATGTGTACACGCGTGTGTGTGTGTATTTGATAGAAAGAGAACAGCACACTGAATGAAATTCACCCAGGTACTAAGAACTACTCCATGTCCTTTAGATATTTGTCACATGTTGGGTTTGCATGCTAGAGCTTAGAATTTGGGAAGGCCATGAGCAGAATGTGCTGTACAAGAGGTTTCTGCTCCCTCTGTGGGCCAAAAAAGGACTTCTCTATGAAGAGAACTAGCATGCAAACCCGAGGTGAAAATGTTCAGCATGCTACCTTGCTGTGTACTAAGTGGCTGTATGGATCCTGCAGTGATGGAGTAAAAGTTCCATAGTGTGCTCTGACATAGCATTCTCGTATATAGTTGTGCATCAAAGTGCACCACTGAACTTTTAAAACAAAAAGCAGTCAAGTAGCACTTTAAAGACTAGCAAAATAGTTTATTAGGTGAGCTTTCGTGGGACAGACCCACTTGTCCCACGAAAGCTCACCTAATAAACTATTTTGCTAGTCTTAAAGTGCTACGTGACTGCTTTTTGTTTTGATAGTGTACAGACTAGCACGGCTTACTCTCTGTTACCACTGAACTTTTAGTGTGTGTTAACAAGGTTGATCCCATCAGTGTAGGGCAGGCTAATGCACTGTACATTTGTACCCTGTCCTGCTGGGCACTAAGTCTCCATGTAGACAAGCTCTGTGATTTGTACATAAGTCCTGCAAAGACTTCTGCATGGAGAAAGTGCAGGAGGAGAGCCATAGGATTGATTGAATGGATATGGTGGCCCCAACATGCTATATAAATGTAACGATGGAAGAGCAGATCCTATAGGAATCGGAAGGAGTGATTAATATTGGATCTAATCTTCCTTTTGTCCTCATCTGTTTTCACTATGGATCACTCAGTTATTTGGATTTTATGCCAGTGAAATGAATTTCACTTTGTAAAAGAACTAATTAGCACAATCCACACAACATGATGTCTCGTTTTAAGCAAAACAGTCACAAGTTTCATTTTATCTGTTTACCATACCTACGTGCTTAGGAAAGGGTTTTAGCAGTCTATTTTAAAGTAACTAAGATATTATCTGTATGCAATAACAAAAGAGTAAGTTGTGCTCCTGATCATTGGTGATTGAATTATCCTTGGAATGTCACTCTCTCATAGCTATAAGTAAGGAAAACAGGATATCTCAAAGTATCTTTCTTTGAGAACCTCTTCATATGATGTGGGCTCTTGAATTTTTTTTAGGTTGAGTTTTATGTGCTGCCATTAGAAATTTCTGATCATGTATTAGATTCCAGCTTGTGTAACCCTACCTATTGACTTACCGTGAGTGTAATTTAAGATAGAATTTAGCTTCAGGATTTTGTATTGCTGCCCTACAAAATATGCACTGTTCTGTAGTATATCCAATTGACCTCTCATAGGTCTTGCATTGTATTTCCTTTACTGCTGCTGAGAATATTGTAATGTCTTTTGATTTAACACACGTTTTTTCTCCATGTGTTTCCTCTAATGATTATGATTTGTGCATTTATACACACTCATTGCTACAGATTGCCTGTTAGGAGGACTATTTAAATGATGTACTCTAGTTTGTTTTAGTAACCTCCGGGGAGTGGGGGTGTGCGCATGCGCAGGCCAATTTCAGCTAAGCTAGGAACTTTGCTTTCAGCACCACCCTTTAGGTGGCCTATAGAAATAATAAAACCACTAAAATTTCCTTTTTATTCCCAAAGGTACCCCACTGACCTCCTCCTATCTTGAAAAGGTTCCATCTACTGCTGATTTCTTTATTCCCTCCTAATGGCAGTTCTCAGTCAACAGTGCCTCTTTTAATCTGTTTTCTTGACTTAGAAATTATTTAAATTTGTCCAACATTTTCTGAAAATATCCAGTTGTACTTCCCTTAAAAGCTGTTTTAAAGGTGATAGAATTTCCAGCCTTGCATTTCTGCATGTTAAGAGGGTGGGGTTTTTTTGTTTGGGGGAGGAGGGGTTCAGTTATTTTATTTATTTGGCATTTGCAAATGCATAGAACTATGTAAGAATAGCCATGCTATGTCAGACCAATGCTCCATCTGGCTTTGTATCCTGTCTCTGAAAATGGTCAGTTCGCTAAGGTATGAACAGAAGAGTGATACTTTTCCCATAGTCCAGTCCCAGAGGTTCAAGGATACCAGGAACGTGGTGTTGCTTCCAAAGCCTTGTTGACTAAGTCATGCATGGACCTCCATAAATGTATCTAATTGTTCTTAATTCAGTTACACTTTTGTTCTTCATAGCATCACATGGCCATGAGCTCAACAGTTTTAATCTGTAATGGTATTTAAACCTTCTGTCTCTAAATTTCATCAGGGAAATCCTAGTTCTTATGTTAAATGAAGGGTTAGTCAATCAGTCTGCACCATTCATGGTTTTTATAGTCCCTTATCATATCATCTTTTAATTCTCTGTTTTTAAACTTGGAGTTCCAGTTCCTTTTCATAAAGAAGTTATTCAGAGTCCTCTGATTAGTCTGTTACCTTTTTCTGCACTTCTTCTCATTCCAAGACTTAGATTTTTTTTTAAGACTACTATACCCAAAACTACATGCCACATTCAAGGTATGAGTATTCCCTGGATTTATATGGTGACAATATGATCTAGCTATCACTTTTCTCATAACTTGTGATTGCTGCTGCAGTTTCTGCAGATGTTTCCATGATGACTCCAGGATGTTTCTTGAGTATTTATTGTCTAATTTAGACCCTGCCATTTTGTATGAATAAGCAGAATTATTTTTCCAATATGCATTACTCTCTGCTTCTAAACATTGAATTTCATCTGATGTTTGATCACGCAGTCACCCAATTTGCTGATGCTTTTGCATCTGTTAGGTAAAGCCAAAGCTGACTGCTATTTCAAATAATTTTATAGTATCTGCAGATGTTGTCACCTCACTGTTCTTGATCTTTTTTCCAGATCATGAGTGAATATGTTCAACAGTATAGCTCCCAGCACAAATCCTGAAGTAACCCTGCTATCTGCATTAACTAATGATTTCATGTCACTACATTATCTTCAGATAATATTATTTATAAAAGATGTACAGATGTTTATCACGTACATTCATAATGTTTGAAATAAATAAATATTGCAGTAGACTGTCCATTAGACTCCAGCAATTAATAGCAACTGTAACAATATAAAAATCTCCCTGCAACAGACATAATATTTCTCCAGTCTTCCACTCACTCTGTCCCCAAAAGCCCATGGGAAAGATGGGCCCCATGCCATGTCTATAAAGTTACAAAACCTAGGCTCTGGTAGACCAAATGAAAATCAATTTCCAAAGTCAGGTATTGTATACAGGGAGTGCTCTGCTAACCCTGTTCACACTCACATGCCTCTGATCTCAATGGTTGTAATATGATCCCATAGTCTGGTTCCTACCTCTTCCCTCCCTTAGCCAACACAACCAATTTGTTTGCCCTGTCTCTGACTTTGAGGTGCTGATGCTATTTTCTTTGGTGTAATTCATGTCCTTACCTGAGTAATATACTGTAAGATTGATACTGTCCTGCTTCTAATATTCTACCCTTTTCCTTCCTTGTTTTCACCAGTTTTCCCAAATTTTTACCTGATTATGCTTCCTGTATACTTTACTGACACCTCTTCACTTTCAATATCAAATTGCACTTCTGTCAGTGCCACTGTGAAGAGCAAAAAAGTTCCTCCCAATGGGAATGCCTGAAAATTAGAAGGCAGATGAAAGATTTCCGCATGAAACTTATAAATCTTAACTGGAGCATACTATATTTTTTCAGAAAGGTCAGAAATTTATGAATGTCTATTTAAAGTGTAATACTGTAGACAATTTTAGCTCTTTGCCTACTTTGGAAATGTTAAAGCAGACTGTTTTTATGATTTCTTTTGTAAATCCTAGCACATTTGCACTGCATTGTAGTGCTTGCTTTTGTGATTCCAAAGAAAACTGTAATGTTGTCAATCTTTCAGATTCATAAATCCTTCAACCTTTTGAATATATAATATATATGCAAAGTATAAGCTACCGTAATGCCAGGATACAAGTAACTGTGTTTAAAAGCTAATAAATACATTTATTAATAAGGGAAGAGAGAGCATGGGTAAAATTGTCTGAGACTCAGGAGGACTGGATTCTCTTTCGTATTGTGCCAGAGCCTTCCTGTGTTAGTCTGGTAAAGTCAGTTTTAACTTGTCTGTCTTAATTTCCCAGTCAGTAAAATTGGAATAATATTTCCCTACCTCACAGGGAAGAGGGAAGTTTTAAATAGTTAAGTTTACACTCTAGAAGATACCAGTGGTTTTTTTTTGTGCCAGTAGTTTCCGGCAGTGAGTACCAGCACCTGAGAAGCCCCAGCCCTGGGACTTGGGGCTGGGGGGAGGGTGATCCAGTTGAATACCAGCTACTCTATTTTTACAAAAAAGACTTTCTGATATACAGGCTTCTAAAAATAAGTGTTGTTTATTGTATAGCTATACATAATAAACAATAGCACAACAGCATTAACTAGTTGCCCATGAAGAAGAATGGAATTAAGTTTTCACTCAGATAATCACAGGTCTGGAATAAATCTTCCTCACATTTCTATTTGCTGCAAAGTCTCATTCTAGATGTCTTAGCCTACTGAGAGGTAGTAGAGAGAACCTTAAGTTTCTTAACATATATTTGAATCATCTGTGCCATACACATGCATGAGTGGCAGGCAATAGAGTTCCACAGTTTCACTAAGCACACATGAAGCATTTGGCTCCATTTGACTCATATTTTGTTGTCCTGGTCTTCCGAACATTCACACACATATAAAGTCAATCACCTGAAATCAGTGGGATTACTTGTATGCTTAAAATTAACCAATGCATGCAATTTTCAGTTACTATGATCCTCTCCCCTCCACCCCTACAAGATAGCTTCCCTGGTACAGGTCCAGGCCTGTTTGGTTGGTTGTTTTCCCATTCATTTCTCAAAACTTGGAGTGTTTCAGCTCATACGCTTGGACTGTATGTATAAGTCGGAGCTTTCTGTGATCTTCTGTACAAACAAACTATACTGATTTAGATATCTGGAATACAGATAGCGATGGAATTGCATAGCTAAGACAGGTACTGGTCACTTCTCTCTGTATTTAAGCTGGCTGAAGAATGATTTGTTACAGCATAACACTTGAATTAAATACATCTTTTTGTTGGTGGTGGCAAATCTGATTTTTTTTTTTTTTACTCTGGGTGACAGATGAAATATTTTTAATATTAAGACTTCTTTTTCTTTTAATTTCATGCTAAGATGTAGCAGAAAATTCCCCCCCCCATGTAAGTTTGAAATGGGATTTAAAAAAAAGACCAATTTTTCTGGGGGCGGGGGCAGAAATAAAATATCAAGAAGTTGGACTGAATGATTATTCAAGTGCATATTGCATAGCTAACTCTAAGGTTGCTGCCTTTCAACTGGAAGTAGAAAGGTTTGAAATCCATTTGAGGGATTCCAGATATATAGAATGTGCTTTTGCTATACCGACTGGAGAAGATGGGGTACTTCATAATGTTTTCACTGCTTTGCAGGTGTGTGCATTTGCACTGTGGTGAATTCTTGCAAACCAGGTGCATTTGATGTAACCTCCTAACATGGTTGATTGTTCACTGTCCTCAGTGCAGCTTTAAGGCAGGTGTGAAGTGGGTGAATAAAGCTGACATGGAGCTGTAGCTGAAGGATGTTTGTGTGACCTGGAGTGGACATAAGGATGTTGGTTTAAAAATTTAATAGCTGTGTTTAGCTGGATCTCTGTGGCTTCTGTGTATTTCATTCTTCTCTAAGAACAGATGCCCATTACTCAACTGTAGAATAAATTAAAGGCAGCATATCTCTTTGTTGAATTTGAGCATCACAACCCCAGCAAGTGCTTGCTAGTTTTGTTTTTTAGATTATATTAATGTGATCCTTTGTTTTATGGCTCACATGCTTGAGATGAGGACAGGTAAAGCTGCAGTCAAGGGATGCTATTAGGTAGCAAGGCTTAGGATGATAGGAAATTACTTTGTCCCAAAAGTTTGCGCTCAGCATCCACTTACCTTGAGAATCACAGAGATGGGAAAACTCAGGACCCACTATTTTGATAGTTGGGGGTTTGGGTTAAAAGTGTATTTTCCTTTCTTGAGTGTTGCTGTCTGTGTTGCGGGCAACCTGACACTGGCATACGTTAATGTGTGGCATGTCATTTTGGGTACATTACTTGCTGATAAGCTTAGAAGAGATGGTGCTAGTACTGATCCCTAGGGAAGGCCATTGTGTAGCTTCTGTATTTTGTCTAATGCTGAAGTTAGTTTAGCATGGGATGTTCTGTCTGAAAGCGGTGACCTAATGGGTCACAATGCCTGGTTGCATTAAAGAGATTGGCTAGCCTCAGTATTAGGTTTTGGCACAGGTATCACTATAGGATGATGACAAGTCGATAAAATCTCTGGCTGTTTTTAAGCTTCTTCTGAGGTGCTTCCTGTACATGTAATAAAATGTCCCTCTGTCACCCAACATCTGACAGTGAAGGATTCAGCAACATATTGGTTATGAAGTAATACCAGCTTTATTAGCCTGTTTCCAAACACTTAGGCCGTGTCTACACTAGCCCCAAACTTCGAAATGGCCATGCAAATGACCATTTCGAAGTTTACTAATGAAGTGCTGAAATGCATATTCAGCGCTTCATTAGCATGTGGGCAGCCGCGGCACTTCAAAATTGGTGCGGCTCGTCCCGACGGGCCTCCTTTTCTAAAGAACCCCGCCTACTTCGAAGTCCCCTTATTCCCATGAAGTGCCGTGGCCACCCGCATGCTAATGAAGCGCGGAATATGCATTTCAGCGCTTCATTAGTAAACTTCGAAATGGCCATTTGCGTGGCCATTTCGAAGTTTGGGGCTAGTGTAGACGTAGCCCTAGAGAGAGCTCAGTCAGGGCAGGTGACAGACTTTTGCCAGGCCTCTTGGCAAGGCGGATGGGCCTCACATTCTTGGAAGGAGTGGGTTGGCAGCCAGCCCTCAGTGCCACCCAGAGCAGACTGTGCACCCAATTTGAAGGGTTTAGAGCTTGAGATGCTGATGCAGCAGCAGCTGGAAGCCCCCTCCCTTTTTGAATTTTTGGGCCCTAAGGGCCTTATTGTACCCTTCCACAGCCTGCTCGCCCCACCCTTGTCTGTAGGGCTGACCTCAGTATATGCTTGGGCTTGGCCAGTTCTCCCTAGCACTGTGGTGTCCAACATGCTAGTCGCTAGCCACATGTGGCTATTTAGCTGGTTAAGTGTGGCTAGTTGGCTTGAACAAGAGAGACATTTTCAGAATAATGTGCCTTATATAGCAGTAGCCAATAGCAAAAGAGCTATGTTATTCTGAATATGGCTGTAATGGCTATTGCTTTAAAACTGATTGGACATCACAGCTGCGGCAGAGTCTTGTGCATTCTTTGTACTCCTTCTCTAGTACTCCTAAATTCTGTCAAACATTTGTACGAATCCGTTGCTTTATCTTCCATGTGTGGTGGGAAAAGATGAATTTTTAAAATCCTTAATAAAGTGATATCTTGGAGTGTTAGGCCCCCACTGTAAGTGCCACATCATGCAGTAAATGGCTTTGTATGTTAGTTCTACGATACACACTGCGCCTTTCCTTAAGAAAAATGTACTTGGGTCAAGCATTTCTCCTGTAACTTATACTACTTTGGTCACTTCCTTGTTCTAGCAGATTGCTCTTAAACTATATGAATTTAGGTAAGACCTGTTGAATCTTTACCATGTTATCTCTAGTTTTTTCCTGGAAAAGTCTGGTCTCATTTGGTGTTTGGTCTGTTTCCCAATTTCCTTTAACATTCTGTTATTCCTCTGGTTTGTTGCTTATCTTCTAAATTCTCCTGTTCTGTCCCTACTGGATTGAGCGGGGTGTGGAGAATATATCCCCTTTATTTTCGAAGACTTACATGCAAAATCATTCTGTGTTTTTGTAGTCACCTCTATTTATTATCTTGCTGTTCTGGAGAGAACTGAGCTTTCCCTACATCACTTGTCTTCTGAGTTTACATTTACAATCATTTCACTTTCTGAGACATTCTGCGCACTTCATTTTCATTTTTGTTCATTTGGTGCGAAAGAATGGTTGGCCAGGGACTAACAAAGCTAAGGAACGACAAATGAAGTGTCGTGGGATTTTTTTTTTTAATGACATAATAGTAGCTACAGCCAGGCTATCCTGAAAAATGTTCTAGAGGAGAAAAAAAATTGATTTTTTTTTCCCTGAAGTAGATGTGTGTGTGAGATGACTAAGATGGGCACTTGAAGAAATAGGATTCTACTATTGTCTGAGGACTTCAGTCTATGACCTTAGGGCATCTTTGTAAAATGAATTATTTCTTCTATAATATGTGGGTGAAACAAGACAGACAGGCTTAAAAGAAAAGGGCAAGTTAGAATCTGATAGTGTTCAAGGGATTCTGTCCAATAATCCGTGCTTTTGGTTTTATTTCTTTTGCATTTTTTCAGCATATGTGAGAGAGCATATGTATACAGTGAAGCAATAAAGATGAAGGGAGAAAAAATGCTTTATATCATTTTTGTAAGTTAAGTTACAAGTGTTCTTGTGTATTTTAAGCCAGCAAGAGAAACATACCAAAGCATCTGTAAACATTATTATTTTTGAATGATGGTACCAGATCATAGGCTCAAAGGGTTGCATGTCCTTGTAATGCCCTAAGAGCAGACCAGGGATTGAGTTGTGACTTGGCAAGTTGCCGTGATTCAGCCCTTGCTCTGTGGGGGATGTTAACTGGGCCAGCTTTTTACTTGGCTCAGATTAGTCACCTCTGTGCACAAGAAAAGCTGTGCTGAGCAAAGTGTTTGAGAGATGGAAACAAGACTGCTCATTTCCTGCTTCTGCCCACTCATTCCCTCTCACGCTGTGTGACAGGTTTTCTGCTAAGGTGCCACCTGGAAGTGGGTTGCTGCTGAGCCCTCTGACCCACTGGCCTGGGCTCCCTCTCATATTGTGCTGCTGTGACAAGCTACAAAGCTCTCCAGCCTGCATTTTCATTAGCATTCATATAAGCAGGACACTTCCAGCTTCAGTGACATGCAGATACTCTAACCACCAGCTTCCCAACATAGAACCTCAAAGCTATACTATCCTCCCCTGGTCAAATCTGGGCAGTATTTCGGTTTAATACCCAGTTTGTTTCTTCCTCAGTTTGAAGAGAACAATGCACACCAGGGTTGCTAGGCATTTGGTTTTTGACTGGAATGCCTGGTCAAAAATCAACCATGGCAGCTCCAGTTGGTAGAGACAACTTGGCCATTAAAAGTCTACTTGGTGGAACAGCAGGGGTCTTACCTGTCCTGGCTGCTTGTGGCTTCTGGAAGCAGATGCCATGTCCCTTCAGCCTCTAGGCATCAGGAGGCTTTGTGCACTGCTACCACCTGAAAGTCTGCACCACTCCATGTTCAGGTAGGCAAGATGAATCAGGCTCCTGAAAGGGGTACAGTTGTCTGGAATGTTTGAGGACCGGTGTGCTAGGGGACTCAGATGCATAAATACAAGTTTAGTTTCACCCATGTAGATACAAGGATGTTAGCATCCTGGAATTAGTTTAACAGCTGTGACATGATAACAGTATAATGCAGTAATATCTCTATTATCCAGCACTCCCGAGTTTCCCAGGGGTGCCGGACAATCAAATGTGCCGGATGGTCGAGCTGGGCCATGCTCTACCAGCCCTGCTGCCATTGGCTGGTCAGCCAGCCCCCATGGCAGCTGGCTCAGCAGCCATAGCAAACCAGTTAACACAATGTGCCAGGTATCTGGGTGCTGGATAACCGAGCTTTCACTGTAGTTTATAGGCCTAAGAGCCTAAACATCTTCCCTTTCCTGCTTATTTATGGATTTTGATTTTTTTTTCTAACATTAGTTGTGTACGTGGACAGGAAGTCTTTGATAATGGAGTTAAAACTACTTAAAATAAGATAGCAGTCTGCATAGTCAGGCTTCTTAGACTGTAGAGGAGTCTAGGCAAAACACTCGCTTCCGTTGTTTTGAATCCTTCCCAGTGGGAACAAGCCTTCAAGATGTGCAAGACTCAGGGTTTGTGGATTGTCCCTCTTTGTATCGCAGTTTGATGAAGTACAGGATCTGGGTGTTTCTTCACCAGTTGGTTAATATTTCTGGTGTTCTTATATCTAAGAACTTGCTTGCACCAATTTGCTTAAGGATTTTCAATTAAGTTGAAGTACAATGTGAATTGAAAAGCCATTTTGAATAAAAAATCAAATATTTGGTTTTTTTCCCCCCTCTAAATACTTTTCGAATGTTACTGGAAAAAATCAATAGAATCAGCACAAATTTGTGGAATGTTTCATTTGACCCCAAAAATTTCTTCTCATTTGAACGTCTATCATCCTTTTAATCAGAGGAAGGAGAAGCCATTTGAGGCAAAATACTGCCTGATACCTTCACCCATTTGATAACGTGACTGAAAATTCCTTGCCTTTGTCTCGTTTGGAATGATTTTACCAGGACAAGTGTCATATCCATTCTAGACCTAATTCTTGGCAGGTTCCTATCCATACTCTCTTCAGTTCTGATACTTTTTTCACCTCTATAATTTAAGTAAGTCTTTGCAGTTCTGGATGCCTGTGTAATGAGGCCTGGTATGCTGTTCATGACAATTTTTTTGGTGTTTTGTGTGTGTTTTTTCCCCCAGTGTCCATTACCTCAGGATGTGCAGTTTAATCTTTGGGAACACGCTCTTGGGAAAGGAGATAGAAATAAACAGGAAATCAATAAAAGGACAGAAGTTTCTGTGAGCAGCCTACCAGATCCCATTACAAAGATCTCTGGAGTCTAATTTACAATGAGCGGGGTCTACCAGGAAAAATTTGCAGACATGCAGTGTGTGCATGTGTGAGAGAGAGAGACAGAAAGGAAGATGTATCTTCAATTTGCATTCTTCATTAGCTGTGGTATTACTGTCTAATGGCTCAGCCTGTAGGACGGTAACATTCAAGTTTGCCCAAATGCTGGGCTTGACTTTTTCTCTTTGAAGTGCAGTGTGGTAAGTCGGTTTCTTCAGGCACTGAACTCTGGGAACAAGCCTTCAAAATGTGCACTTCTGCAAAAGCATATACTTGAATTTTCACTCTTGCACTGGAGAGGAGGTGGTCCTAATAAGAGTCCAGAAGCCTCAAAATGTTTGAAACATTTACTGTATGTAAACTACAAACCACAGCACACTCCAAAGAGCTATGTTTTCATTGAAGAATAACAGCCTGTCTCCCAAAAAAAAAAAAAAAAAGGGTGGGGGCAGTCCTGTAGCAGTTTAAAGACTAACAATTTTATATGCTAGTGATGAGCTTGTGTAGTAATATCCATTTCATCAGATTCTGGAGTAGAAATGAGCAAGCACAGTAGACATATAGATGGAAAGGTCAGAAGAAAAAGGCAGGTGAGGGGGAATCTTTAAGGAGCTAAAGGACAACTTTTTTTTGGTGAAGCCTCAAACTAACATGGCTACTTTTGAATCTGTCTCCTGTGTGTCAAATGAGAAGCTTATTTCTCTTTTTATGGGAAATCGGGACAAAACTGTGATACCTGGAATCAAGGTACATAAACTCTGACTTGCTAGTGTGGCTCGGCCCTACCCGTATCCTGCCTCTTCCTCTGCTTTGCCCCCCACCCTGCCTCTGCCCGCTCCGTTCCACACCCACCTCTGAGAGTGTCCCACACTCACTCCTCTTCCTTTGCCTCCTGCATGCCCTGGAACAGCTGATCTTCAGAAGGCAGGAGTGGCTGGGAGGTGGGAAGTCACTGATTAGCTTGGCTTCTGGTGAGTGGGAGGCACTGAAACGAAAGGAAAGGGAGGCTGCTGGTGGGTAATCAGCTGTACATTTCTTTTTCATGCAGGGGGGCTCCATGGAGTCAGTCCCTGTGCAAGAGGAGACGTCATTTAGCTATGGCAAAGAATTTATCAAGGACTCCTATGACTTAGTTTCCTATTAAAATATCAGGCTGTTGCTCAAGTCACAAGGGCATTGAAAATGTTCATCTCCAAAGATTTACAGATGACATTTATAACTTCTCTAGTGGTAGTAATAATAATAAAGCCGGTATGTTAAAATGTAGCAGACGAAGTTTCACCTTCCAACCTAGATCAGTGGTTCCCAACCTTTTCACTAATGGAAACCACACCATCGATTTTTCAGACAGCAATGAATGACATTACAGGAAGTTGTTTAACTTAAAAATAATTATAACTTAGCAATTTATTTAAAACTCATTTTCTATGATAATTTTTTCATAGATTCCCTGCAATACCCTCACTGACCCCTAGCAGTCCGTGGACGCCAGATTGGGAACCACTGAGAGAGATTTTTTTTTTTTTTTAACAGATCTTAACAGGAAAAAAAAGTAAGTTTCCATTATAGAATCCTAGGGCTGGAACGGACCTCAGGAGGTCACCTAGTCCAGCCCCCTGCTTCAAGCACGATCAACCCCAGCTAAGTCATCCCAGCCAGGACCTTGTCGAGATGGGACTTAAATTATCCTAGACGTGTGTACTTGTGAGGGAAAGAAATGTGATAAGGAAAGTAGAATAATGGCAGATAGGGGCAGAGGAAAAGAAGAAATGGTGGGGTTGGATTTTTTTTTACTTGTTAGGGACATTTTTATTGAAAAATTTTATAATTGGCAGCATTTAAATAAAGTAACAAGCAGTAAATACTATTAATGATGTACAATTGGAAATACATATGTATCTTTGTTGGTAAAATATACTGATTAGCAGCACAGCAGCAATAGAATTTCACTAAAGATGACTAAGGCTGCAATTTTGTAATGAGGTTGCAGCGCTTATGGGTTCAGTGAGTTCCAAATACCTCTGTGACTTCAGTCTGCAGGGCTGAGGGCAGCAGGGTCCTGCTGCCTACCGCAGTGGCTGGGTGCTGTGAGGTACAGTGCAGCTACCATAAGCAGTGGAGGTACTTGGCTGCTCCAAACTACCACGGATGGGAAAACCCAGGCAGCTCCCTGTTTGTAGCAGCAGTCCAGGGTACCCTCATGTGATGGGGACCCAGAGCTCCTAGCCACCCCACAGCTGCCCAGTCTCTTCCCATTTTATCGTGGATGTTTTAAGTAAAAGTCGGGGATGGGTTTTCCTGATTTTTTTTTTTTTTTTTTTTTTTTTTTTTTTTAAATCTGACCTATCTCTGACTTCTACGAAACACGTCACCTGTAAAACTAAGATCTTGTCATTGGTAAGCACCATACCAAAATCATGTTAATGAACTGTTTTGGTTAATTTAAAGTTTTTAAATTGTAAATTTCACTATTTCAGCTATTCAAATCTCTGAAATTGCACAGTGTTTTAAGAGTAGGAGCCGTAACCCAGAAAGGACTTGTGGGGATTACAGGGTTATTGTGTGTGTTGTGGGGCAGGGGTGATCTACTGCTATCCTTACTTCATATCTGGGCAGCTGCTGTTCAAGAGCCTAGCCCTGAATTTAAAGCCAACGCCAGAAGCAGCACATAAATGAGGATGGCATGGAATGGTATTGCCACCCTTCCTTCCTCACCCTGCCTGTATAGATGAGCCCTCAGTCAGCAGCTGCCACTTTCCAGCCATCCAGCTCTGAAACCAGGGAAGAAGTAAGGGTGGCAATACCACAAGCTCCTTCAAATAACCTTGAGACCTCTTCTTCCCTTCCCACTGCACTGCCTTTTGGGTCAGGACCCCCCAAATTTAGAGATGCCAGTCTCCCCGGTGTAATCTGTATACAGTAAGGGCTCAGAGTATGCAAACTCAGAGTACACGACCCCAATCTTACGCGTCTGACCCTGACCCCACCCCCCGCCCAGTTTAAACCACCTGCAAGTGGTTATGGTTGAAGCTGCCCCGCACGGCTCTGGTGCAACCCCCTGGCCACTGCCACAGCTCCAGTGCGAACCCCTCTGCCGGCTCACAAGCTGCCTGCCTGCCTGCCAGCGCACCCGCACAGCTCCGATGCGACCTCGCCCCTGCTGGCTCACAAGCTGCCCACTTGCTAATGCTGCCGCCGCCACCACCACCCTGCCCTGCGCGGCTGCAGTGCAACCCCCCTGCCAGCTTACAAGCCGCCTGCCGTGGCTCCGGTGCAACCCCCCTAACAGGCTCACCACCCAGGCACGGCTCTGGTTCTGGCTCAGCCCCCTCCCCTGCAGCCCAGCTTGCCACCTGTGCCCAACTCCACCCCTCACCCCCCTGCAGCCCTAACCCCCCCCAGGCTTAGCCCCTCGCCCACCTCCCACAGCCCCAACCCACTGCTAGGCTTAACCCTCCCCAACTACCACCCCCAGCCGAGGACTTACCTCTCTGCTGCTTCCCTGGCTGCAGAACATGTGTTCTGCCGGGGAAAAAGCTGGACCCTCACTTGTGCCAAATCCAGGTTTACGCAAGGGTGCGTGGAATGGAACCCTCGCACACTTGGAAACCTTACTGTACTATGTGGTAAAAGTGCACAAAAGACCTGATTTCATGGCCCGTGATGTGTTTTTAATGGTCATGGGTTTGGTATGGTCTTACTCATGACTAATGTTGTTTATCTAAAAGTAATTGCCATGTTTCAAATGCGTTCACTATATTTTGGCTAAATTTTATAATGTCACCCCCATGCCACTGGACATAGTGGCAGTAGGCCTGGCCGTGTACAGTTTAGGAAGTTGCTGCTTTTCTAACAAATAGAAAATGTGACATAATGGCTTTAGTGGTGAAATACCTAATATTGCGTAATTGTTCACCTTGATGGCATCAATTGTACTTCCAATCTGATCTACAACAGTAAAACACTAATTTAAAATTGTAAAAAGAGACTGTAATTCCAAATACTGCTGCATTTTTTTAAACTAGTCTTCCTGGGCATAGCATGTAATGTTGCTGTCATTTATTTTCAGCCATATGGTTGAATTTAAAGTATTCTCATTCATTTGACAATTTCTGAAAAAATAGCATATCTTAGTGCAAAGTATCATTATTAAGGATTGAATTCTGTGGGGGCAGCAGGGACCCAAATTTGCTGCTTCATAACCTATGGGTTTCACTCTGAGCTGTAAGCCTAACAAAGCTGTGGCAAGAGAAGCATTGAATTCTTCTTGGCCAGCACAATATGGAAGTTTGCAACTCCCACTTTGGCTGTTTCCACACGAACTCTAGTGCATATACTCACCTAGCTTTCACTGAACTAATTTGAATATAAATATAATTCTGCAGAGGCACTGCAAGTGAAAGTTTAATCACAGCATGAGTAGGCCTATCCATGCTCACTTTCGCTATTATAGGCAGCAATATTAGTGTAGATGTGCCAGGAAGCAGGGAACCCGCTATTCCCTGCTGCTGGCAAAAGAAAGCTTCAGTGATGGGGAGCTGGTAATACTTTCCCACACTGCCAGAGTCTCGCCCTGTGGTGAGAGAAGTGTCTAGCAGTGACAACTTGATGGATCTTTTCCCTGATGCCTGAGCCTTTTCTGTTCTGTTTTTCCCGTCAGGGTCTTTTGTGGCTGCTGCCAGGATCTCTTTGTGAAGTAAAAGAAGCTTGCAGAGGCAGCAGGACCCTACACTGCTGAATTGTGTCGCCAGTGTAGCACTGCTTGGTCAAATAGAGCTATCTAATCATGGACTCAGGGATCTCTTTTCTTGCCTAAGCCATGCCTCAACAGCTACCTTGCTGATTAGACCAGTAATAGGGGATCTAGGTTTGTACACACCACCAAAAGAATCCGTGCACTGTGGTCATCCTAAAGCATGATTCAGGAGTGCTCACAATATGATGACTGAGAATTATGGGAGCCCTCCCAAGCCGCTGCTTACATTTGAAGTATGTCAGTAAAGTAGGCTTTATCTTTTATTTAATGCCTTTGTCTCTCTTTGATACAGCTATTCACAATAACCTAATTTTTACTGTTTGGAATACTAACAATGCCAGAAGGTAATGAAAATCTTCTAGAGAACAAATTCCAAATCCTTCTTTGTACTGGAAATTTGTCACTTACTCTTCAAAATTAAGATTAATCACATGTGAACCAGCTAATTTAGAGTTTTTCAGGAATTACTTCATGGGTACTATGTCAAGTGAGGAAGAAGGATTTTTCACTGCTAGATGCATCTAGTCCAGATCTTGAGCAAAGCATCTACAAGTATCTGGAAACTTGATGTCACCTAGAAATGTGAATGTGTGTGTGAAATGAAAATTGGCGACATTTGGTTAAGAAAGCAAACTATTTTTCCTTCTGCTTTACTTCTAATTCTGTACATTCACCCCTTGTTGTACGAGCACAATTCGTTCCTAACTTTTTGCTCGTAGGCAAAAACTCATAAGAGGGACACTAAATTCCTGTTCAGATATGTGTAACAGTCTCTGATTGGTTCCAAGTGCTGGGAGTGGCAGCAGATGACCCTGCTTTTGAAAGGTAAGTGAACCTGGGTTTGGGGGGGGGTTAAAGTCTGGGGGCAATTTGGGGACATGAGTGGGAGGGAGGGTTTAAAAATCATGGGGGGTGGGGTTCAGGCTGCTGCAGGTTGAGTCTGTGGGGAGAGGGTTTAAGTCCACGACAGTTTTGGTCTGAGGGGCCAGCGGGGTTAGGCTGTACCAGTTTGGGTGCATGGGGTGGCAGGGGATTTAAATTTTGGCAGTATGGGTGCACAGGGGCTGGTGGGGTATTTCAGTTGCGGTGGTTCGGGCATGTGGGGGCTGGCGGGGGGGTTTAAGTTGCCGCAGTTTGGGTCTGTGGGGCTGGCGGGGTGGTCGAGCTGTGGGGAGGAGTAAGTCTCATATTAGTGGGGGGAGTTCACTTGTCCAGTGAACAAAAGGTCAGTAAATGTGTCCTTCATTTAAGTGAGTACTTGTAAATAAAGTACTCGTTTAAAGAGGGATGAGTGTGTATCGAAACAAAGCCTTTTTGTATGTTAAAATGTTGTGAATTTTTAAATTTTCAAGAGATGCAAACTGGGCATAATCCTCATTGCTCTCAAGGAACAAGATCCCTCACTGAAAATTAAGTATACATGATGGAAGAAATATTCAAATTGGTATGCCAGTTATTATAGTCACAATTCCATTACTGTTAATGGGATTTGCATGCATAACTCTTATATCATTGTTTGAAATTTTAGTCAGCTGTGTCCTTGAAAGACATGGGAGAAAATAATTTTATCTGAGCAGTCACTCTTCAATTTATCCATTTGTATGTTGATGGCAGTCCTTAAATGTTGACTCTGTTTGTACAAAAGAAAAGGCAGTATTTGTCTGCTGTTTCCTGAATGACTCACAAGCACTCATGAACATGAACTCTAGCACCTTAGCACAGTTCTGGTTCTGAAACCTGCTGCATAATTCATTATAAGGAACATGAGCTATTCAACAGTCAGTGCTCATTCAGAGGTGTTGTACATTATTAGCAGCACTAGTAAATATACTTTCTCCATACATAATTCATGGTTAGCAGCAGAGGTAGTTTCATTCTTCATAATGTGCGAGCTTTGATTCCTTTACATTTATTTGTAAAACTCAGAGGTTGAACATAAAACAAAGGTTTTAAATATGTTGCATACTGCCTTTTTGAGCTATATTTTGACAAAATTATATGGCTGAAATTGATTCTGGATTGTTTTCCAGAAAATGAGGATTGCTGCAATGGGTTTCTTGTCTGAGACTTTTAAATCTTTTAATTCCTCCCCCCCGCACACACACACACACACACAAACCTACACTGGTCCAGCGAGCAAGGTATGGTGTTCCACCTGTGCCCTGCAAGGCAGCACTACCAGGAAAAGGAGTCTCTGAAGAGAAGAGCCTGAAGAGCGATGGGGGAAGGTGGACCTGGGGGCACTGAGAGCAGCTGGGGGGAGAGGGACCAGTGCAGTGAGGAGGGCGGACATAGGAGCAGATGGGGGTAGTGGGTTGGGGAGGGTTCTATAGTGATGGTAGCTGGGAGGAGGGGCGGTGAAAGGTGGGGAGGAGAGTCTTGGGGATATGAGGTCATTGCTCTGCAGGGAGCTATGGTGACTCGTGGTGACAGAGAGGTATGAAGTAGTGGGATCCTTAACCACATTCTCCACACCCCACTGCCTTGTGGGTTATCCTAGGAAGGAGAGAGACTAAGGGAGTAAACCCTGACAGAAGATCCAGAGTGGAGTCCGAAGGTGGTTCGTTGCCAACTTCTGGCACTGTCCCGGCAATTCCTGAGCTGAGCTGGTACCAGACGTGGAGGTTATCCTCTCCTTTGGACTATATCAGTAAAGCCGAGAGGGGGACACTGGTGTCTGGGGAGCCCAGAGTCTCCATAATAAGTGCCCAGGCTCGCGCCCGGAGAGGTCCTCTGGCATCGCTGAACAGCGTTGCATCAACACGGGAGGCAACAGATAGCGGTTATAAGCTCTTGCTCGATTGGCGTAGAGAACGAGCGCCAGGGGTTGCCTTCAACGGTGGGAGAGATACTCGCATCTCACTGGACAGTCACCGCCTGCCTCAAGCTGGGCAGCCCCCAGCCAATAGGGTACTGTCCGCCACAGTTCACCTGCCTCGCTGGGTGCGTGAGGCTTAAGGTTCCTGAACCTGACAAGTGACTGAAATTTGGGCACCAGGCAAACCAATAAGAAAATCAACAAGAAATGAGAAACATCAACAATTTAAGCTTGCTTGCTGGAATGTGCAGACCATGCTGACCAGCTTGACTGGAGATCTTCAGGCCATCAGTGACACCCGCAAGACCGCTGTCATCAATGAGGAGCTGAAGAGGCTCAGAGTTGATATCGCTGCACTGCAAGAGATGCGACTCGCAGATTTGGGATCTCTAAAGGAAAAGGACTACACCTTTTTCTGGCAAGGTAAAGCCCAAGAAGAACCCAGAGAGCATGGTGTTGGCTTTGCTGTCAGAAACACCCTTCTACAAATGGTTGATTTAGTCATGGGAGGATCAGAAAGACTTCTTCGGATCACGCTTCAAACTTGCGCCGGTCCCGTCCACCTGATCAGCGCTTATGCTCCAACCCTGTACGCCACACCAGAAGTAAAAGACAAGTTCTATGACGTACTTAGTGCTGCTGTAGTGCAAATACCTGCTTGTGAACAACTGTATATCTTGGGTGACTTCAAGGCAAGAGTTGGAGCTGATTGGGCCTCATGGCCTTCCTGCTTAGGACACTTCGGTGTGGGAAAAATAAATGACAATGGACAGCGTCACCTTGAACTGTGCACGTACCACAATCTGTGCATCACAAACACATTCTTCCAAACGAAGCCACAGCACAGAGTGTTGTGGAGACACCCACGCTCGAAGCACTGGTATCAACTAGATGTGGTCATCACTAGGCGTAATAACCTCAAAAACATCCTTCTGACACGCAGCTATCATAGTGCTGACTGTGATACAGATCACTTGCTAGTTTGCTCCAAGCTCAAGCTGAGACCCAAGAAGCTGTACCGCTCTAAACCTGCTGGAAGGCCCTGCATTGATGCCAGAAAGACAGCAAACTCGGAGAAAGCTGAAAAGTTCAGAGAGACCCTCCAGGAAAGTCTGTGCAGCGGCCCTGGGGGTGCCAATGTGACATCCAAATGGCAACATCTGAGGGATACAGTTTACAACACAGCCTTGTCGGTGTTTGGAAAAAGAGCTAGAAACACGAACGACTGGTTCGAAGCTAACTCCGATGAGATGATTCCTGTCATTGAAAAGAAGCGTTCTGCACTCCTGGAGTACAAACGCTTACCGAGCCAGAGTACCCAAAAAGCACTTAGAGAGGCCAGAAGAACAGTACAGCAGACAGCCAGGCACTGTGCCAACAACCACTGGATCCAGCTATGCAGCAGCATCCAGACCTGTGCCGATTTTGGTAATCTCAGAGGAATGTACGAGGGTATGAAGAAGGCATTAGGACCCAGCCAGAACAAGATGGCACTTCTGAAATCCAAATCTGGTGAAGTCATTGCTGACAAAGCCAAACAGATGGAGCGCTGGGTTGAGCGCTACTCCGAGCTGTACTCACGCGAGAATATTGTGGTTGATGCAGCCCTCGATGCCGTCAAGCTCCTACCAGTAATGGACGAACTGGATCAAGAACTGACTGGATGAACTGAAGAGAGCCATCGACAGCATTGCAGCAGGAAAGGCCCCTGGTCAGGATGGTATACCACCAGAGGTAATCAAATGTGCTGCGGGCACACTCCTGGAACCCCTACATGAGCTACTGTGCCTGTGCTGGAAAGAGGGTGAGGTTCCACAGGATATGCGCGACGCTAACATTGTAACATTGTATAAGAACAAAGGAGACAGAAGCGACTGCAACAACTACCGTGGAATCTCCCTCCTAAGTGTCACTGGTAAACTGTTTGCTCGCGTCATCCTTGGCAGACTGCAGAAGATTGCTGAGAGGGTGTACCCCAAATCGCAGTGCGGATTCCGCGCAGAGAGGTCTACCGTTGACACGGTCTTCTCTCTCAGGCAGCTGCAGGAGAAGAGCAGGGAGCAGAGAAAGCCACTCTACATAGCCTTCATCGACCTGACCAAGGCCTTTGACTTGGTCACCAGGGATGGTCTGTTCAAACTGCTCCACAAGATAGGCTGTCCTCCACGGTTACTCAAGATGATCCAGTCATTCCACGAAGACATGAGAGGAACCATCCAATATGACGGCGCATTATGGGATGCTTTTAGAATCAGAAGTGGCGTCAAACAAGGATGTGTGCTTGCTCTGACATTGTTCGGGATCTTCTTCGCACTCCTCCTGAAGCATGCCTTTGGATCTTCAACAGAGGGCATCTTGCTGCAAACAAGATCTGATGGGAAGCTCTTTAATCTTGCAAGGCTGAAAGCTAAGTCTAAGGTGCGAGAAGTCCTCATCAGAGACATGCTGTTCACAGACGATGCTGCTGTAGTGTCTCACACAGAAGACCACCTTCAAAAACTGCTGGATCAGTTCTCCAAAGCATGCAAGGACTTTGGGCTTACCATCAGCCTAAAGAAGACAAACGTATTCGGTCAGGATGTTGCTGAATCCCCATCAATCAGCATTAACAACTATACGTTAGAGGTTGTCCACGAGTTCATTTACTTCTGGTCCACCATCACTGACACCCTGTCATTGGACACTGAGCTAAATAGGAGGATCGGAAAAGCGGCCACAACTCTGTTGAGACTCAGCAAGAGAGTGTGGAATAACAACAAGCTGTACACTCACACCAAAAATGCAAGTCTACAGAGCCTGCATCATCAGCACCCTCCTTCATGGCAGCGAGACTTGGACCCTGTATGCCCTCCAGGAAAAGAGGCTGAACGTCTTCCACTTGCGCTGCCTCAGGCACATCCTTGGAATATCATGGAAGGATGGAGTGACCAACACTGCTGTCCTCGAGCAAGCTGGAATCCCAACCATGCACACCCTCCTCAGGCAGCGTTGACTCCACTGGCTTGGCCACATCCACAGGATGAATGACGGAAGGATTCCAAAAGACATCCTGTATGGTGAGCTAGCCTCTGGCAACAGACCTCCCGGATGCCCCCAGATGCGCTACAAAGATGTCTGCAAAAGAGACCTCAGAGAGGTAGACATTGAGCTGGACAACTGGGAAGAACTAGCAGACGACCGCAGCAGATGGAGGCAGGGGTTACACAAGGGCCTTCAGAAGGGCTAGATGAAGATCAGAAAGCTAGCAGAGGAGAAGCGAGTGCACAGAAAGCACAATAAGGACTTGCCAGACACCCACTACATCTGCAAGAGATGCAGCAAGGACTGTCACTCTCGTGTGGGTCTTCATAGTCACAATAGACGCTGTAAATGAAGCCCTCAATTGAAACTTTAAAGGGCGCGATCCATAGTCTATGCAGACTGAAGGATGCTGCCTACTACTACTACTACTACTACTACTACTGGTTTGGACGAGAATAAAAATTGATTGGAAACCCACATTGGGTGGTCAGCTTTGTACTCTTGCTGACAGACCTCCTGTGTTTCCATTTACTCTTAGATTGAAAATATCCTCCTCGTTTTCTGCTTACAGTCCTCTTTTTGGTATTCATATGCAAGTGGGTACACTTACTAAGGTAAAGCAAAACATTAGTGCTGGCTGAAACTTGGAATTTCTGTTCTATGGAAGATTGTACTTAAAATATACTTCTAAATCTAAATAAAAGTTTAATTGTGAAACTGTTTTTATTAAATAACATTTTTGGAAAGAAAAAAACTGTTTGATCTGCTCAAAACATTACATTTTTGCTACATTTGAAATTCTTGCTTATTAGTTTATTAAATCAGTTCTTAAAGAAAAAAGTGCAATATCGCTTTGTTCTGTTTTTATAAGTAATTTCTACATGTAAAATAATTTTAAAACAAAAATGGAAACATTAGATTCTAATAAGGTTGACCAATCCAATCAAAGCAAAATGTTTTGCTTCAGCTTTTGTTTTCACAATGAAATATAACTGACACATTCACTACTTTGATTTTAATACATTGGCATTTTCTCCTAGAATACGTTTGGACACACTATAAAATGTAGAAGCGGCTCTGAGAGTACTTTAGTAAACCCATGTGTTGCCTGCCCTCCCCCACCCCTCCAGGAAAGATGAAAAATTGAACGGTCTCTTTGTACTCAGGTCAGATTATCATAAAATCTTTCTAGATGGAATGCAAGATAAAATCCTTGTTCTTTACTCGGCTCCGTCTACTTTATGTTAGAAACTGAACTTCTTTATTTTCTTTGATTACTCTCCTCTACTTCCGTTTCTACCTGTCTCCACTGACAACTGCAGCATGCTTTCCATTTTTCTTGATTTTCAGCTTTGTGTAATATTTTTCCCTTAGTCCACCAAAGCCAGCTTTTTCATCATCTTGTTTGCTTTTGCCATTGAGTCTTTTTTGTCTAGTCTATCACCAAAATCCACTTTTTCCTCACTTCCACATTCCTTGTCAATGCCTGGATCTCTGTGGAAAATGGTCAGAATTAACTAGAACCCTTGGTGGTGGTTCTATGAAGAGGGGCAGGGATGCAAACCACAAGGCCTCTCAGGCACCCTGATCTCCTGTCCAGGAAAGACAGAGCTTCTGGGATGCCCCAGGACATTCCAGGCTCCATGAGGACTCTTACAATTGGCCAGCTCTGGCTTCTGGCCTGGCCAGGGCTTTGCAGTGTGTGGGAGTTAAGGTCTACCTCAGCCCCCATCAGGAAAAGGCTAGCACCACTCTTGCACCTTGTGCAGGTGCAGAATTGGAACCAATCCTGTCCCAGTCATTCAGACTAGGACTGTGATGGGGAGCTACCCATTTTGGGACTGTATCACTCAATTTGGGATAGGTGGTCATTTTATCCTCCAAACACACCTCCCTTTCGCCAGAGAACAATTGTAGACTCCTTCCTTGAAGCTCCATCTGTTTCAGGGTCCTTGGGGAGAGGAGTAGCTCGGAGTTGGGGCATGGAAGGCATGGGGCTGCATGTGTGCTGTTTTCGCCTTTTGAAAAGATGGACATGCTACTGGGGGGGGGGAGGGTGCTGCAGAACTAAGATGCCTAAAGTTACTTGCAGGAATGGAAGAGTGAAGGGACGGGTAGGGCTGAAGACGGAGGAAGGTCAGGAGGTACGGAAAGGTCTCACAAAAAGAGAGCAAGGAATGGACCTGGACTACTGTTTAGTATGTTCTTGGGACAGGACCCAGAGAAGAGGATGGGCTCAGGTTCTCCTGACAGCTGCTGTGTCAGTGGTACTATAAGGCAGTGAAGCAAAGGACTTCCTTAGGCAACTGGAGAGCGAAAACCTTGGTACACTTCTCCCAACCCCCACCTTCCTCCTGATAGCGGAAACTGCACTAGTGACCTGACCTGACGGCTCTGTCATGAAGTCACTCTGACTCCTGAGAGTGAGGGGGAGGTTGCAGTGGAGAAATTCATGTGGGGTGTAGCTGCTGGAAAGGGTGTCAGCCTAAACTGAACTAATCCCCAGAAGGACCAGGAGGAGGTGCCATATCTGTACTGGGTAGAGTACTCCCCTCACACTACCCTTATATTTTTGAAATGTCTTCTCTTTTCTTGTACTATTCTCAATCATTTCTCTTTATTCCTATTATTTTTCCTAGGCCTTGAAAGAATCATCTGACCTCATCCACTTAAGAAGTTCTCTCTCTCCTCTGTTATGTATTCCTCCTTCAAACACTCCTTAACATTCTCTTCATGAGCAACCAAAGGCCTTCCTCCCATTTTATTAAACTGTGCCTTCCCTAGTCTTAATAAGGGTTTTCAAAAATGCTTAAGTCCTCTTTGTTTTCGGAGGAACCTTACTCCTAAGTAACTTAGTCTCTTGAAAATGGTTCTTAGTCATTTAAGCACTCTAGAAAATTTTAACCTGCCTTTTCTTTTTTTAACTTGTGAACTCAGAGGCAGAGAACATGTCTTTGGGACACCATCTAAACATATTCTGTGTGACTTGTAATAATGATTGAAGAGTTCAAACATCATACATCCAATGGGGATTGCAGGAAAAATGTAGTTTTGCTGTCCGTTTGAATTAAAGTTCTGTGTCCAGTAATCTGTGGATGATCATATACCAGCAAGGCTCATTCTGCCTTGATATGAATTTGTTCACTTAATGGGTAAATGTAGGATGTTCACATAATTTTTAATACCAGAGTTGCTCTAGGTGGATGTACACATTATAGAAATTACGCTGCTATTGCTTATTTTTCATTTCTATTTTCATTTTTTTATTTGAGTGCTGTAATTAAGCACACGTTTTCTGCCCTCGTTTCTTGGATAGCAGTCTTGTACACATACCAAAACAGACAAATGTTGCCTTTAACAGATTTTTGTGGGATGAATTATTATTCTAATGCCAACTGATTTTGCAAATATTTCCAAGTGTCATACATATATTTTTGACTGAATTATTTAATTACAGGAATTCTATGTAATTTTTTTTCAATGTTTTCAAATGTGGTTACCCTCACTGGTTCATATCTTGGTTTGTTTGTTTGCTTGTTGTATTGGAAGACATCGCTTGATGTGTTTAGTACCAAAGGAGGGTGAGCGTGCTTTGTTTGTTTTTGTTAAATCACTTAAAACAAGTAATATTGGGCAAATTTTCTCTACACAGCTGACCAAATCTAGAAAGTAAATCAAAACAAATACCTAAAAACCAACACCTATCTTATAAAAAAAAATAGGAGAACCAGCATAATTATTTCCTTAGTTTCTGTCAGTAGCTGGTGGTAGCTGCTATGACTCAAACCGAAAGCCTTAGGAAGTGAATGTCAGCTAATGCAGATGCAAGTGTGTTTGCTGTTGCGTGCCGGTCCAGGTGGTCTTAATTTGTTCAACTGGCATGATTTTAGGAAGTTGGAAGATATTCTTTATTATAGCATATTTTATTCTAACATTTGGGCACAAAATTTTCTGTATAATTCCATTAAAAACTGATGTGATCTAAACTATTTTTGACTATTTTATTTTTTCTCTGCTTGTACTCCTGAGTTTTTCTATATTTAATGTAGAATTGAGTAAAAATAATTAAAATGATCAAACTTAAGTGAAATTGTTCAGCCAAAAAACACAAGCTTGAGTAGTTTATTTTAGGGATTCTTCCTCTGTTTTTCAGTATTATCCATCAGGAATTGGTTAAAAAGACAGGTTGATCCTTTTCTCTGATTGTGAAAAGGGCATAGATCAAGAAGCTCTTGACTGGAATATGGCAAAAATGCTGGATTAGAAAGGTGAGGAGACCCTTAGCTCTGAGCACAAGAGGTGTGGCCGTCCTTCAGTCAACAAATGGGCCTTCCATTCCACTGAAGTTCAGCCCCCCACCCCCATCATCTCTAAGCCCAAGGGCTTTGTGCTCCTCTTCTTGCCCAAACTCAATTAGATTAGCAACAGTTTAGTGAGTGGAAAACTAGATCATCATGGGATGAGTGACTCTGAGTTCAACAGTAACTCTCCATGTGACAGCTGCATTCACATTTTATCAGAATATATTACAGGTTGAACCTCTCATTTGGCACCCTTGGGACCTGACCAGTACCAAACCAGAGAATTTGCCAGACCACGGGAGGTCAATATTGTCTAGCACATTACCAACACTTCCACTGCTTACTGGGCACTTAAAGGACATTTAGGAGTGAATCACAGATAAATAACAGCACAGAACACCAGAATTGGTTGCTTTAAAGAAACTTTGTGGGACTATGGGAAACTTGGCCACACCCATGGTAAACAGTTGTCTGGCTAACTAAAATCATGCTGGACTACGGATGTTGCCAGACAAGAGAGTTCTGGATTAGAGAGGTTCAACATGTGGTGATGTTGACAGCTCATGATAAACATGAAATATGATTTCATAATTTTTTTCCTAAAGCCCTGACTCATGGAATGCTTTGAAAAGGTAAGTTTGCTGCATGAATGCATAGGAAATCTTAAAAATATGAAACCGGAACCTAATATTTATTGTTGAAGCTCTCCCAATTCCATTGGACCTGTCATGATTTTTAAACACTTCAGTTTGCCAACACTATTAATGAGGGAGTACTGACCCTGTGACCTTTTCTAAGGACTAGACCAGCAAATGAGATGTCTTGGCCTTATGGTTCAGTGCATGCATACACTATGTTTAAATAGTTGCTGAACATATAAACAAGATTTTACCTCAGCTGCTACAGATGGAGCCATTAGAAGATGTCCTCCACAAAAATGACTTTTACATATCCATGAATATTCCCAGAAAGGAATGTGGTCAGGTATAGAAATGAGATGCACAGAATATTAATTTTATACTTTCAAAATAGTGGTTCAAAAACTATATAAGTGACAGGTTTTTCAATGGAACCAGCACTGTAACAGCTGCCTTGTTTTGTTCTGCTCTGAAGGCAGAGCAAAATTTGTTTTAGTAAAAGCTATGCAATTTGTTTTAATATCAAAGATGTACTTTTATGTTTCACAAAAAGGCCATGTCTACACTTGGGCAAAACTCGAAAATGCCCATGCTAATGGTCAAATCGGAGAATACTAATGAGGAACCTAAATGAATATTCAGCGCCTCATTAGCATGATGCCGGCTGATAGGAATAAGGGGATTTCGTTGTTTGCAGGGTCCTTTCGAAAAGGACCCCCCGTGTAGACGAGCCGTGTGCAAGCGAAACAAGGCACTTTTGAAGTGTCGCAGCCGGCAGCATGCTAATGAGATACTGACAGTTCATTTCAGCACCTCATTAGTATTCTCCGATTTGGCCATTAGCATGGCGGTTTCAAAGTTTTGCCCAAGTATAGACATAGCCAAAGAATATTAAAGTTACCTGTGTGTGAATTTAAATGTCAACTCCTAGGCAAGTCTTCAGACTACCTCTATTGTTCAGAATGCATTGTTACTCAATTCATGTTCTCTCTGTCTCTCTCCTGAACTCTAATTCATGCATACGGAGCCAGTTATATAGAAGAGGTGGAGCTGACAGAGCATGTTAGGGAACCTCCTTTGGCTGCTGAAAGGTTTTTTTTCAATACCACAAATGAAATTATTTCTAACTTTGCATAGATTGAGTAAAGGCTCTCATCATCTTTGAAGATGAAATTCTTATTTTTACTTAACTTGTAAACAGACTATTTTAGAGTCAGAGTTTTCCTCCCCTGTATTTAACTCTTTTGGCACTTTTTGGTTTTGGTTAACCTATTTTCAGCAATGACTGTTGTGCTGGGATGGGGGAAAAAACTGGAAAGGGAAGTCGGGGATGCTATAGAAATGGCCTGGAAGTATGTCTGGCAGTCTGTCTCCCTCAAACTCCTGACAGTTTTCAATAGTCATTATTAACTTAGATTTACTATACAGACTGTGTTCAAAGGCTTCTTTGCTGCCGTTCCTTTACTTAAAGGTAGGAAATAGTACCTGAAAGTGAACAGAGCATAATTAAATGTAACAAATACCTGCATTCCTACAGTGGGGCTATTTGTTTTACGGTCAATGATATGTAAAGTTATTTGTTATTGGCTTTTAAAATGCTTGTTATGTTAGGTTCTGGGTGATTCTGTTGGTCTTCCATGGTCCTTTTTGTAGGATGTGAACAAGTGTTCAGTCTTGGGGAAAATATGTGGTGGTGGCCCTTCTGTTATGCAAAGCTCTGAAGGGAGACGATTCACAAGCAGCAGGAGTGTTTGCTCACGGCTTTGGTCTCTGACCTCAGTTCTTGAGACCTTGGCCACATCTACACTAAAGGGGAAGAAGGAATTAAGATATGCAACTCCAGCTCTGTTAATTACTTAGCTGGAGTTGGCGTACCTTAATTTGAGTTTCTGCTCTGTCTCGACTGTGGGAGGTCGATCTGAGCAAACACTCCCATCAAGTTCCCTTTTTCCCAGTGAGGGGCAAGAATACTGGTGCCAATGGGAGTACCCTGTGAGTCTCTTTCAGGTGTGCTAAATCAAGCTCTGGAAGTGTTGTGACACTGGCAGTCTTTCCCAGAGTGAAGATATGCCCAGAGTCATTCTGAGGTTTGGGCTGACATTCCTGATAGAAGGTAGTTGTCAGTATGCTGCTTAGGTCTACCGCTATTCCAGGGCTGGGATGTCTGCGTAAATAAACAAAGTTACAGTAAGAATATATGCAGAATCCACATCACTTATGTCTCCTCCGCTGGAAAATAGACTTGTAATACTCAGGACTTCTTGTAGCAAAGGGCAGCAATACTAAAAAACTGATTGCAGAACAAGTTAATGTCAAGTTTGCTGCATTCCCTGCTTCTCTGTAGTGGAAAGTAAGGGTGTGTGTGGGTGTGTGTACACACACATATATATTGAAACCTGGCCCAAATATGAATAATTGAGAGATGTACTCATAACAATAACAAAAGGAACATCAAATCAGTATGTCTGTCTTGTAATTTTTTACCTATTCTAGAGCTGACTCTTTGCAGTATTGTCCTAATGAGTACTTTCCTTATCACATAATTGTGGTTTCTTTCTTCTCTGACTTTAAAACATTGTTCTTTTTTTAAGCCTATATAAGACTTTTTTTTCCTATAAGTATTAAAATGACTTTGTACTGGAAGTGAAAACGACTATTCTTATATCAAATATTTTATCTCTGGACTCTTTTGTTATCCTGGAATGTGCTTCTAATGAGTCTGGGCGGTTTTAAGGGTTGTGCAAATCCCCAAAACTGTAAACCACAGATAGTGTGGGTGAATAAGCTGTTCAAATATTTCCTTTGTGTTTTTGTCGGGTTAGGCCTAAAAACCAAAAAATGTAAATATGAATGGAGCTAATATTTAGCAGAACCTTTTGCCAAGGACCCCAGATACAAATGGTACATGCAGATTTGCCTATTTACAGCTCAAACTGTTCTCTCACATAACTAACTGTCTTCTCAATTGGAGGCAGTAGTTTTGGTTCTAGGACATAAGACTCAAGGTGGATGAGGCAATTTTTTTTAATTGGGACAATTTCTGTTGGTTACAGGGACAAACATTTGAACTTACACCACTCAAAAGCATGTCCATCTCACCAACTGAAGTTTGTCCAATAGAATATATTATTTCACCTTCTAAACTGACAACTCCACACTCATACTGCTTATTTTTCTTGAACTAGACTGCACATTCATTTAAAAAAAGTTCAAAGTTTTTATTCTTAAGAAAATTAAGACAATTACACAAGTGCAGATTTCGCAGGTGTGCATCACAAGCCTGGTGTTGCTCCTCCATCCTTAAGCATGAATGGAACTAATTGTCCTCCACACTTGAGCAGTCTTTCCTGGTTACTTAAGTGGAGTAGATGATTATAGTGCAACATCACTTTTTGAAAGTGTGGCATTTGCTATGTGATGGTGCATGTTTAACTTAGTCATTCTGATACACGAATATCTGATCACCTAGCTACAACGGCACTCCTCCGTGTTATCCATGGTAAAACGCTGTTGCAGTTTAGTCCTGAACAAATCCTTTTTTAGATTCAAAATCTCAAAGATTAAAGAAACACTGGTGTCGTCCAAAATGGATTTTTTTCCAGCTACCATGTAAACTGAGCCTTTATTTTGTCTGGTATTAAACATATGCAAAGCAAACTACTTCTCACTCACATGCAGAACAAGTTAGCACATACTTTCTGAGTAACTGTGTTCAGATGTTGCCATTGCCTTACAAAAAAAAACATTCAGCTCAATATTTTATTAGTACTAAATTGCATTTAAAATAATTCAGTAATTTTTGTAAAGTGAAAGTCTTCAATGAAAAGATTTTTAGAGCAAAGAAAAGTACTATTTTAGCATATCAGCCATTTCTAATGTGGATTCACTGAGCTAGAAAATTACTTTAATGCATATACCAATATGCTCACCACCTTATATATTTCAGTAGGTTTTTATTCATATATTTTCCATAAATTTGCTGATTTTTATATATATTTTAATTTTGGAAACTTTTCCCATGAAAGCAATAACATGGTTGTTATAACCTAATTGTTTTATTGGCATTTGAATAAACACAATATACACTTCTAGAAATGTCTGAATGTGCATTTGCAGCTGTTTGGTAAAACTGGGGAAAACCACCGTGAATTTCATTTTTTTTTATTTGTGATATAAAATGGCATGCCAAAAAGACATGACTCCCTAAGAAAGAACAGGTGGTTTACATAGGTATTGGAAACATGCCTTGATGCACCTCTTGTACAGGGCAGTGATAGAATTAACAGTTTACAACAGAACACGTTTGTTTGTAATGGATGAAAGCTACAATGAAGAACATATAGCTCTAGATTGAAACTTGCAAAGGCATCTAAGGGGTTAGACACACAACTCCCCATCTATAAAAGCACATTTTGAAAGTAAGAGGGAGTTGTTAATGGGATTCAGAAAGGGGCCTTGGGCTGAGCGTTTCATTGCCTATCAGGCGCCCTGCTGCCAAATGGATATTCCTAAGGTCCGTTAAACCACCAGTGTCCCTATCCAAACAATGGGAAGAGATAGTGTTCTGTGTAAGGAGCAGTCTGCATCTGTGCATCTCATTTTCAGATGCCTGTATTTGCCAATAGGAAATTCTGAGCAGAGGCGGGAGTCCTAAGGCCTGCTCTTCAAAAGGAATTCAAGTTCCTCCTCGCACTCAAGATTCACAGCGGTGAACTCTTATCTGTATTTAGGTGCTGGAGTCAGGTTTAATAAGGAGATGTTTTCCCTCTTGGATCCAAAAGCACATTCATTAGAGCTCTTACCTTGGACAAAGGAGACTTAGGTTCACGAGTGCCCTAACCACTGGGCCATAGGTATTCTGCAGTAGGTCTGTCTCGATCAGTGGCATCAGTGATTCTACTTTGAAAATAATATTTCTGTATGTATGGGGTTGGAGAGAGGGAAAGAACTTGTTATCTAGTGCTCAGGTCACTGAACTGGGATGTTGGAGGGAAAAGTTCAAGTCCCAGCTCCAGTGACTAGATGGGAGATCTGGGCCACACCAGGAAGAATTCAGATTTGTACCCAGGGCTGCCACGTTCTGAATGAGTGCTGTAAACCATGGATCTTGAATATAATGAGGGACAGCACAGTCTTTGGCTGCGCTACATAGAAAGTATCATAGTGACAAGTATCAGAGGGGCAGCTGTATCTGCAAAAACAATAAGAAGTCCTGTGGCACCTTATAGACTAAGATATTTTCGAGCATAAGATACAGACTAACACAGCTATCGCTCTGATATTGGTCACCGTGCAAGATTCGGTATTTAGCTGTACGGAGTAGAAATCCATCAACCTCATGACAATTACTCTCCTGGAATCTTCACTACATGCATCTGATGAAGTGGGTCTTTGCCCATGAAAGCTTATGCTCCAAAATATCTGTCAGTCTTTAAGGTGCCACAGGACTACTTGTTGTCTATGTAGAAAGGTGGCCTCTGAATGCATCCAGGGAATTAGTCACAGCAGGTGAACATCTAGTTTATGAATCCTGCTGAGGCTTAGGTTTTGTATTAAGCACCAAGATGGTTGGTGATTTTTATGACTCAGGTAGCGATGAATATACATGAAGCTAGGGGACATGACTAAGGAAATTGACACCCATATAGTTAAGCAACATCTGAAAAGGGCATCTGAGGATTTAATTTAAGGGCCTAAAGTGGCACCTAATTCCTGCTCATTAATCCCACCCTGTGTGTCTAATCCCCAAGTCATACTTTTAAACATCTCCAGCATTCTCTAGTAATAGAAATAGAAAGAACAGGATAAGGGCTGCTGAGGAAAGCTAGACAGAAACAAATCCATGCGTCTGAATTTAATGCATCCAAAGGCACTGAGGGAATTGGCAAATGTCATTGCAGACCCTTTGACCATTATATCTGAAAACTCTTGGAGCTGTAGCCACACTAGACCCTCCTTTCAGAGGGCCTATGGTAATGTGGCACTCTGGAATATGCTAATGAGGCACCTCTATGCATATGCATCACCTCATTAGCATAACAGCAGCCATGCATGCTTCGAAACTGCTGGTTTTGAAATGCACACCGCACGTGTAGCCAGGGGCCTTTTAAAATTTCCTCCCCCTGATTTTTAAAGCCTCTTCTTTCCAAAACCAAATGGAACAAAGGGGCTTTCAAAATCAGGGAGGAGGTCATTTTGAAAGGCCTCCAGCTACATGGGCAGCATGTGTTTCGAAACAGCAGTTTTGAAGCACATGTGGCTTCCATTATGCTAATGAGGTGCTGCATATTCAGAATGGCTCTTCATTAGCTTATTCCAAAGTGCCACATTACTATAGCCCCTCTGAAAGGAGGAGATAGTGTGGCCACAGCCTTGGTGAACGGGAGAGGTGACCTGGAAGAAGGCAAATATACTGCCCATTTTTAAAAAAAAAGAGAAAGAGAGGCAATCCAGGGAACTATAGACTGGTCAGTCTTACCTCAGTCCCTCGAAAACTCATGGAGGGGATCCTCAAGGCATCCATTTTGAAGTACTTGGATTAGAGGGGAAGGTGATCAAGAGTAGTCAGCATGGATTCACCAAGGGCAAGTCATGCCTGACCAATCCGATTCGATGCTATGATGAGGTAACTGGCTCTGTGAACATGGGGAAGTCGATGGATGTGATATACCTTGACTTTAGCAAAGCTTTTGATAGTCTCCCACAATATTCTTGCCCATAAGTTAAGGAAGTATGGATTGCATTAATGGACTGTAAGGTGGATAGAAAGCTGGCTAGATGATCATGCCCAACAGTTAGTGATCAATGGCTCACTGGTCAGCAGTCAGTTTCAAGTGGAGTGCCCCAGGGATCAGCCCTGGGGCTGGCATTATTCAGCAGTTCAATGTGGACACATTGGATCATTTCCAGCAGAAGGCAGCAAACATGATTAAGGGGCTGGAACACGTGACCTTATGAGGAGAGGCTGAGGAACTTGGGCTTATTTAGTTTACAGAAGAGAAGACTGCGGGGCAATTTGATAGCAGCCTTCAGCTTCCTGAAAGGGAGCTCTGAAGAGGATGGAGGGAAGCTGTTCTCAGTCGTGATGGATGGCAGAATAAGGATCAATAATCTCAAATTGCAAAGAGGGAAGTGTAGGTTGGATATTAGAAAAACTGTTTCACCAGGAGGGTGGTGAAGCACTAGAATACTTTACCTAGAGAGGTGGTGGAATCTCCATCCCTAGAGGTTTTTAAGTCCTGACTTGACAAAGTCCTTGCTGGGATGATTTAGTTAGGTTTCATCCTGCTTTAGGCAGGGGTCTGGATTTCATGACCTCCTGAGATCACGTCCATAAGTATTCTATGATATAAGCATGCTACTGAAAAGCCTGCAGATTCCTGTACATTCTCTTAAAATACACACACTTGTCTATTAATAACAGAGAGAAAGCTGTGCTACTTTATATACTATCAAAACAAAAAAACAGTCAAGTAGCACTTTAAAGACTAACAAAATAATTTATTAGGTGAGCTTTTGTGGGACAGACCCACTTCTTCAGACCATAGCCAGACCAGAACAGACTCAATATTTAAGGCACAGAGAAGAAAAACAGTAATCAAGGTGGACAAATCAGGAAAAAAAAATTATCAAGGTGAGCAAATTTCTGCCCCTTTACTCTCTGATTTGTTCACCATGATAATTTTTTTCTAATGTGTCCACCTTGATTACTGTTTTTGGGTCTCTGTGCCTTAAATATTGAGTCTGTTCTGGTCTGGCTATGGTCTGAAGAAGTGGGTCTGTCCCACGAGAGCTAATCTAATAAATTATTTTGTTAGTCTTTAAAGCGCTACTTGACTGAGCTTTTGTTTTTACATTTGTCTGTTTACTTAATGCAAGAAACTATTCTAGTTTCCATCTATGTGTGGTCCACTGAAGCTTAATGAGACAGAAGAAGAGGGACTTCCTACATAACTTCAAAAACAGAAATATAATGCAGCTAAGTATGGTAATTCTAAATTATCTTAGAGATGAAGAAAATAAATGAGTTGTACATAGTATCATGCTTATAGATGCCACAGCAGCTTTTTCTTGTCTTTGTTGCTCTGTGGCATACATCCAGATATCTGCTGTGTCAACATTTGCTCCTGGGAGGGGATGAAGAAGGAAAGGGTCCATAATGTTTCCAATGGCCTAGACAACAGAAACATCTGCTGGATTCACGAGCAGCTTGCTGACCTAAATCAGCAGGGAGCTCTTCAGCTCATCAGCTCTGCCACATCAGTAGATATTTCATAAGCCATAGAGATAAACAAGAAAAACCAATAAAATAATGTGTTTTGTATCTATAACTGATGTTGAAATTTTGTCACAGTTATTTCTAGTAAAAGTCAGGGATGCAAAATTTCATGGGAACCCTGAACTGTCTGTCAGTTTTGCTGAAACTAATGGAGGTGGTGGAGTGATATCTGAATCCTTGCCATCACAATGGACAGTCCCAGCCCTACTGCCAAGGAACCCTGGGGGCACAGCCCAAAATCCAGATCCTGCTGAAGCCTCAAGCCAAGATCACATTTGGGGAGGAGAGTGAGAGGGGAGGCCCCTACTCCAGCCAAAGCTATGACGGGGGGATGCACATTCCCAAATACATTCCTAGTACTGCCTGCTGAAGTTAGAGACAGGACGTTCTGGTCATATGACAGAATCCATAACTTCCCTGGCTTCCATAACTACTTTGTATCTCATACTGTAACTATATGGAATTAACATGAATTAAGACCAATCAGTTACTCATAAATACATACAACTTATCACAGAATACCTCCTGTACCTGACAGCTGAGGTTTAGGGACAGAGAAGTCTTAATATTAATAAAAAGCAAACCTGCTAGATACCCAACATCCATGAAAAATGTATAATCTACATACGCAATTTCATGTCAAACTTGTAGAGCCACAACGAGGCCTTCTCTGTCTCTAGTAGAAATTCATGTTTTGTTATTGGTGGGGGAACAGTATTTACTATAAATAATGCAGGATGAAATTTGAGTGTATTTGCCCAAGTGATGAGAATGAGGGTCCCCATCCTGGACTCAAGCAAATAGTCATAATTCAGTAACTTTAATTTAATGGGGCTATAAAAGCTTACAGCAACAGATGATCTGGGACAATGGATATAATACAATTTGGTGGAAAGAGGTGAAACTGTATCACCCCAAATTCCCAGCATGAAATCCCTTATTCTATACAAAATTTACAGAATATGTCAAGTTCTGCTTTAATGGTTTCATTCAGCAGTTTCCATTTGCTTAAACAGAGTACTATGTCAAAGATCTATTTTGGCACTACAAAAGCCTTTGAGCAATAAAGAAAGTAAACATTGACATGATGGGTGAAATCACCAGAAATGAAATTTGCGAATGAACGAATGATCAAAAGTGGAAAACGCATCTTATTAACCACTGCGGCTTTTGCTCTTTGGAGAAATAAGCATGAAGGCTGCCTTCAGGGAACGTGCTGAGTTTGCTGGGGTATAGAACCACATATTGATCAATTCCAAGTCATTAGCTACATCTATATAAGACAGTTTTGTTGACAAAACCTGGGGTATGTCTACACACAAAATGGGCTTTGTTGACAACTGCACCCTGTTTTCCCTGCCGAGCCTGAGCCCAAACGCATCTCAGCCCCAACACAGACCTGGCAGCACTTCTACTGGCAACATTCTGCCTCTCCATGGAAGGGAATAATGCCTTTGTCAACATTTTCTGTTGACAAAATAGCTGTGTAGATGCTTTAGCGGAGCTCTTTTGTTGACAGGGAGGTACTTCATGGTGCCCGCAAGCTGGACCCAGGAGGTGCCCTCTCCACCATAATCACAGCTCTCTGCTCTCTTGCTGCGGCCAATTTTAAAAGTGCAGTGAGCCCTGGAAGTTCAATGGCAGAAATCTGAGTGTGTGCTAGCAGGCCAACAGCATGCCCTCTGCAACCTAATCCTCCCAGTACTGTGGCAGCACCTTCCCAGGCTGATGCAATGAGTCGTCAGCCTTGTGACACCCCAGAACCATTGAGGGAGCTGCTGGAGGGATAGTGAGAGCCACCTAGGCCTCAAAGAAAAGGGTCCCATCCTGGAATGAGCCTGAGGTCAGTTGGACAGGGACCCTGCAGCCAAAAGGCAGGATGTCCCCAGCTACACCCATCTGCCCCGCAGCCATTGGGACAGCGGCCACCCCACCCGGACCATGGAGCAAATCTGGGCCTAGATGAAAGAGCTGGGGCAGGGGTATGCTAGGGCCTGGGACATGGCCCCGACATTGGGGGTGGCTCCTGCAACTGTCCATATTATAAGGAGCTGCTCAGTCTACCTGCAGGCAGAGGACAGCTCTCCCCACTCACCAACCCCATGGACACCACAGCAGAGGTCGCTCCACTGCCCCAGAGCCACAGCCTGGGGGGACTAGCCTGGGACTGCACCGGAACCAGAGCAGACGTTGGACCAGGAGTCCTCAGAGGGCACCCTGGTGATCACCCTGCTCTCAGCCTCATCAAGCCAGGCCACATCATCCAGTAGGTACTCTGCTCAACGAACAAACCCGGGTGGGGTTAGGTTGGGGAGCTCCTGCCCTTGCCATGGCTGTGAGTGAGCCAGCCACACAGACTCTAGCCTGACCCCAGACACCCCAGCACATGGGCACAGGTGCAGGTGACCGTCAGCATCTGTCCCTCATGAAGAGTGCCCCAGGATGCACGCATGTGGAAGGGGGGCCACGGAGGGCCAGGCTATGCCTGACTCACCTGCCACCACCCCTCTGTGGCTGGACACCCACCCCAGGCTGCTACCCCATTTGTGGGGGGAGGGTATGCAGCAGTCATCCTAGTCCCATGGCCTGGGGTTAGGGGCTGCTACTCACAGCCGGTGGGCGGCAGGTTCTTGGGGGCTGTGCTGTGGGAAGAACTCACCATCTCACCCTCTGTTCTTATTGCTGCACTATCCAGGGCTGGGTCAGCCTCACACTGCCATCAGGGCCGGCCGGGCAGCCAGCCTGGGAGTGGCGCCTCATACGTATGGCACCCCACCACCAGCAGGGTGGGCCTGTGACTAGAAGGGCTGATGCTGGCATGATGCGGAAGCCCTGAGGGCATAAACAGCCACTCTTTGGTGGCAAAATGACTTGTATGATCAGCAGCTGCAGCAGGACCAGGAGTGGTGACAGGGGTGGGACTTGGCATGGGTCTTTTACCAGTGGTTGTCCAGAATCGACTGACTCCTGACCATCTGAGAGGTCAGGGCAGCCCGGGCATGTGCTCCCGATCCCAGTCCTGCTCCTGTTGACCCTATGCTCCAGATAGAGCTGCTGGCCCTGCAGTGGGTAATTGCCATGGCTGGCACCCCAGCCCCCCCCTTGTCCTGCTCCCTCCCCATTTTCCAGGTCCGTCCTGCTCCTTCTGCCAGTGGCAAGCCTGCTGCCCCTCCTACACCTTCCCATGCTCCCGGCCCCATTCCAAACCTGCAGTGGGAGGGGATCCTGCAGCCAATGCTACTCTGGGTCCTGCTCCCCTGCAGGCTTATGGCCCTCCATCCTCTACCTGGACTAATGCCCCCCACTTCCTGTCCAAAGCCCACCATCCTAGTGGAAATTCCCCCAGCCTCTTGTCCCATGGCTCCCCACACTGTACATGTGTAAGTAGTTTGTTATATGAAAAAGGTTTATTTGTGGTACGTTAATCTACATTTCAGGACAAGTTCTGTTCTCACCATCCCCATGTCCCTCTCTGTTGGAGAGGGTTCGGGGGGTACTATGGAAAAAAGCAGGGATGGGGACAGATTAAGGCTGCAGACCCTAGGCTCCCATGGGAGGTGCCCTAGGGAGGGTCATTTGGGGCCATGGGCAAAGACCTCCCATAGGGCATCCCAGATGTGCACCCTATCCCTCGGTGCCTGGCAGGCAGGAGCTCTGCCCAGCTCCTTGTAGGCACTTCTGCTGTCTGACACACACACACACACCCCTGACCCCAGGAGGAAGGCCTTCCTTGTTCCGTCCAGAAGGTTGTGGAGGGTGCAGCAGGCGGCCACGATGTGGGGGACATCGGGGTCCCCATGTCCAGCCAGATCAGGAGGCAACAGAACCTTGCCTTCAGGTGCCTGAAGACACACTCAACCTGGTAATATGCCTGGTGGAGGAAGATGTTCAACTGTTCCTGCGTGGGGTTCAGGTTCCTGGTGTAGGGCCTCAAGAGCGTGAGTGGGTAAGCTGCACCCTCCACCATGCACAATGGCATATCCAGGTGCAATTAACCACCATCTAATCTCTCTGAAAATGTTGAGTCTACAAAACTAGTAAGAAAATGTCATATGATGAGGGTTCAGATGTTCCAGGCAATATTCCTAAAGCTGAGTGTATGACGACCTCTAGGTTTTTTAATAACTAATGGACTTTTAGAGGATAAGCTGCTGGCCTACTCTGTAACCCTGGAAAACCTTTCATTATCTGTGAAGTATCAAGCGAGAGTGGGACAGATGAGGAAGAGTTGGAAGTCACATGGTATTGAACTGTCATGATTTTTTATATCAGAGGGGTAGCCGTGTTAGTCTGGATCTGTAACAGCAACGAAGGGTCCTGTGGCACTTTATAGACTAACAGGAAAGTTCTGAGCATGAGCTTTCGTGAGCAGGGCCTGCAGATTTCCATGACCAGCATCTGATGAAGTGAGTCTTTGCTCACGAAAGCTCATGCTCAAAACTTTTGTTAGTCTATAAGGTGCCACAGGACCTTTCGTTGCTGTTACATGATTTTTTTATGGCAGTAACATTATAAACTTCTATGGCTATTTTTTCTGACCTACTTATTTTAGGCTTCTGCATTCCTTTTGTGTAGATTGTGTACATGCAGAAAGTTATTTTGACTTTACAGATGTATAAGGTTTCCTAATTTCTCTCCTCTGCTTTTACTACTTCATATTGGTAGGATGGAACACAGAAGTGCACATGCTGAAAAACACTGAAAGGATGAAAGCCAGAGTGCTTTGTTTTGTTTTGGAGATGCTGGTTTGGTTGTGAACATTATCTGTATCCGTTTATGCACACCTAGCTTCTGTGTATCACATCTATACTGACCTCCCTGTTAGTCAAGATTTACTAATCTATGTGATTGTAATAACTTATTTTTTTCCTTATCCAAACTTAATTCCTCCACTGATGTGTCTTGTTCCTAATTAGCTCTAGCACTATAACATCTCTATCTCTGTGCCAAAGCTTACTCTTAAGCCCATCTGGTTAAATATTTGTCAGTACTGAGTAATTTCTACTGAGCTGTAGAGAGGGAACAATAGTACAGAAATTTCCAGTGGCATGGTTTGCTTTTGTGATGCTGTGGGTGGTATATTTGCTTGTGTGTGGGAACCTAGTACATTTTTCAGTGGTATTCATAGGTTTGTTTTTCTAAAGGAGGAGCTGGTAATTTCCATTAGTGGTGACCATTGCCATTCTCCATAGGCCTTTCCAGGCAGTAGAGGCATAGATCATTCTTCACAGGTGATGTCTCAAGTGTTTTTCTAATGGCTTCTAGAATTCATGGGGTGTATAGGTATGTGACATGAAGAAATAACTAAAGCACTGGAAAAGTAGTTATTACTGTCCAGTCCAGGTGAGAATTCTGACTCCGGCTCTTCAGAGGTCAGTGCATGAGTCGGAGGCTTGTTTCACAGTCTGGGCTGATTAGCTTGTTCATTCTACAGTGAATGTGAGTAGGGCTCAGCTGGCTTTGAATTGAGGTTGCAACCACAGAGGAGAATAAAGTTCCCTTTTTTTTTTCATTGCAGTGGTGCATTCCTGTAAGAAACCTTGTGGTGTTAGTGATGTCTTCACGTGTGTTTTTTCAGTAACATGCTAGTCTTTCTGTCTATGCTTTTCATCTGACTGTTGATGAATCATGAAAATCTTTGCAGTTGAGGTGTGAAAGAGGATATCTTGAGGTCAAGATGCTAACTACAGGAGACATCAGGTAATCAGAAAACTCCAGAAATTTGTTGACACATTACCTTTGCATTTTCCAGTGCATCCAGCTTCCCAACATCCCTGTGAGTTCTGTAATATTTTTTTTAATATTTTTTCTTAAGTGGAAATAAAAAGAAGAAATGTTATATGACTCACTGTAGGTCACACAGGAAGCCTGTAGCAGAGCTCAAATTAGAACTGATTTCTTCTGCTCAGTTCTGTGCTTGAGCCACAAAAAATATCTTTTTTCCTCTGACCAGCCTTCCTAACTTCAGTGTCCTCACATTATTCCAGTACTTCTTGTTTCAGCCAAAACCAAGGTGCCCAGGTGTGACCAAAATGCCGGACTCAATGAGGATAGTACAAAGTTAGACAAACATTAAAATTAATGGTAATCTTCGTATTGATTCAGCAGGTTTTGGTCTTAGTAAGTGTCCATCTTCTATAATACAAATGTAAAGCATGGTCAAAAATTTTAATAGTGAGAAGAGGGAGAGAACTTGCCATTTCAAATGATGGAGTGCTTATCTGACAATAAGCATGTGTGTAAAATAGTTTTGGCTTATTTTCTTGGGCAGACAGCTCAAAGGAAATTAAAAACAATGGAGGTATGATCAACAATCCAAAACATATTTAATAAGTTGTTCAGGATTACTTTATTTATATATAAAGAATCTTTCAACATGTGAATCTTTCCAGAGAGATAAATCTTTATTCTGAGAAAACAACACAAGATTTGCAATTAGTTTAGAAGAAATTATATCCTTACATGAAATGTTGGGACATAAATAACCTAAAATTGGGCTATGGTCCTGAATTTGATTAGTTTTTAGTTTTTCCATTTTCTAGCAGGAACAAATGTTTCTATTGCATAGGGTTATGTCAAAAGCACAATAGAGAGGTAGATTTCTGGAAGCTATGCAGACAGGTAATCAGCATACTCACACAAAGGCTACGTCTACACGTTAAGCCAACATCGAAATAGCTTATTTCGATGTAGCAACATCGAAATAGGCTGTTTCGATGAATAACATCTACACGTCCTCCAGGGCTGGCAACGTCGATGTTCAACTTCGATGTTGCGCGGCACCACATCGAAATAGCCGCTGCGAGGGTACGTCTACACGCCAAAGTAGCACACATCGAAATAAGGGTGCCAGGCACAGCTGCAGACAGGGTCACAGGGCGGATTCAACAGCAAGCCGCTCCCTTAAAGGGCCCCTCCCAGACACAGTTGCACTAAACAACACAAGATACACAGAGCTAACAACTGGTTGCAGACCCTGTGCCTGCAGCATGGATCCCCAGCTGCCGCAACAGCAGCCAGAAGCCCTGGGCTAAGGGCTGCTGCCCACGGTGACCATAGAGCCCCGCAGGGGCTGGAGAGAGAGCATCTCTCAACCCCCCAGCTGATGGCCGCCATGGAGGACCCGGCAATTTTGACGTTGCGGGACGCGGATCGTCTACACGGTCCCTACTTCGACGTTGAACGTCGAAGTAGGGCGCTATTCCGATCCCCTCATGAGGTTAGCGACTTCGACGTCTCGCTGCCTAACGTCGAAGTTAACTTCGAAATAGCGCCCGACGCGTGTAGCCGCGACGGGCGCTATTTCGAAGTTAGTGCCGCTACTTCGAAGTAGCGTGCACATGTAGACACAGCTAAAATGAATGGAGATGCTGAAATGACCGTTATAATTTCTAAATATGGCTACGTCTACACGTGAAGCCAACATCAAAATAGGCTATTTCGATGAATAACATCTACACGTCCTCCAGGGCTGGCAACGTCGATGTTCAACTTCGACGTTGCGCGGCACCACATCAAAATAGGCGCTGCGAGGGTACGTCTACACGCCAAAGTAGCACACATCGAAATAAGGGTGCCAGGCACAGCTGCAGACAGGGTCACAGGGCGGACTCAACAGCAAGCCGCTCCCTTAAAGGGCCCCTCCCAGACACAGTTGCACTAAACAACACAAGATACACAGAGCTGACAACTGGTTGCAGACCCTGTGCCTGCAGCATGGATCCCCAGCTGCCGCAGCAGCAACCAGAAGCCCTGGGCTAAGGGCTGCTGCCCACGGTGACCATAGAGCCCCGCAGGGGCTGGAGAGAGAGCATCTCTCAACCCCCCAGCTGATGGCCGCCATGGAGGACCTGGCAATTTCGACATTGCGGGACGCGGATCGTCTACACGGTCCCTACTTTGACGTTGAACGTCGAAGTAGGGCGCTATTCCGATCCCCTCATGAGGTTAGCGACTTCGACGTCTCACTGCCTAATGTTGAAGTTAACTTCGAAATAGCGCCCGACGTATGTAGCCGCGATGGGCGCTATTTCGAAGTTAGTGCCGCTACTTCGAAGTAGCGTGCACATGTAGACACAGCTTATAGGTGTTACAAATTTATGATGCCGCAGTGACAACCAGACTACAATTGAACAACTGGTACATAAAAGACTCAGAACTTTTTTTCTCCCAGAAGGTATCCCTCCGACAACCGAGGATGCACAATGAATTGCATCTGTTCAGCTTGGTCAAGAAATAGGAATTTGCTTTAACTCTAGAAGTTTCCTGATTGGCTGTCTTGAATTATATCAATTTAGTGCCATAATTTCAGAGTGAGGCGTTTATGTATAAAATAGAAATGGAAGGTATCATTTTAACTTCCCCTGGAGCTATTGTAGTCTTATGACAAGGAAGCATTTTAAATAGAGGATTTAAAACAGAGTTTGATTTTATTTATTATGATGACTTTTCCTGAAATTGCTCTTCATTTTTTTCCAGACTAAACCACTTCATTCCCTAAAGTTTTGTAATGTAATCTGAGTGGATGTGAAGGATGCTACTTCTGTTTTTTCCAAAGAAAAGAACAGCATAAGCAACAGCAGAAAGTTTGCTCAGTGACCCTACAGTTTATTGCAATGCAGAAATGGTCCACTTACAGTGAGAAACGAGTTAGTGTTCAAGTTCAGTCTGCTTTTGACACTTCTTGTGAAACTGACAACAAGGCTGCTAGTTGCCATAATGTTTTTTTGTGGGTGCTTACCTTGGAGGAGCTGGAGTGGCACCATCAGACTCACTTTTCATAAGCCTTCCTTGATTTCCATCCTATGATTATAATCAAGTCAAATATTGGCTATGTCTACACTAGCCAAAAACTTTGAAATGGCCATGCAAACTTCACAATGGCCATGCTTACTCCCATCTGCTCATAGGAAGAAGGGGACTTCGAAGTAGGCGGGGTCCTTTCAAAAAGGAGCCCCGTCTGAATGAGCTGCGCGGCGGCAAGCCGCGTCAATTTCAAAGTGCTGCGGCTGCCCGCATGCTAATAAGGCGCTGAATATGTATTTCAGCACTTCATTAGTAAACTTCGAAATGGCCATTTGCGTGGCCATTTCAAAGTTTTTGGCTAGTGTAGACACGGCCATTAAGGTGTATCTAGCATTTTTTCACTGTGTTTCTATGGATAGTTTATATAATGGTGCCTGTTTTTAATTATTTTACTTTCTATATAAGATATCAAGAAGTCCTGTGGCACCTTATAGACTAACAGATAGGTACCAAAGAACTTCTTGTTGTTTTTGAGGATACAGACTAACATGGCTACTTCTCTGATACTTTCCTATATAAGCTAAACCCCAACCCCTCATTTGTTCAGGAAGAGTTGTCTACACAAGAGAGCCTTGTAAACAAAACTGGGGTTTTGTACACAAAACTCGTGGAGCATCTACACACAACATGTGTTTTGCTGACAGAAGGTGTTGACAAAAAAGTTGTGTATCTGTTCCAGGGGTATCCCGGGTGGTGGGAATCAAATTATCTGGGTGATCTGTCGCTCCGTGAGTGGCTTGCAGAGGGAGGGTGCTTCTGCCTTGTTATACCTTTTCTACTTTATGCACTATAGCTAGATTGGTTTCCTCTTTTTGGCAGATTGCTTTATATGACATGTGCTGTGTTAGCACTAGGTTAGTTTTTGGCAGAGACTTAGCTTGTTGCCATATATGGCAGCATTGGGGTAAATATCATTTGCTCAGTGCTTTTGTTTGTGGCTTCACCCAGGCCTCAAATTTGGTCTACATCACATCTAAGGTCACTGGGGTGATTTTTCAGTGCACTGGTCTTCATTCCCATGAAAGCTTATCATCTAATAAATTATTTTGTTATTCTTAAAGTGCTACATGACTGCTTTTTTGTTTTGTGAAGATACAGACTAACACAGCTATGTCTCTGTGAGTATTTTAGGCATACCATTCATAATAAAAGACCTTTCTGTTGATGTAGTTTTCTGTTTGTGCATCTGAAGAGGAAAGGAGAAGGATTGTAAAATGGATATTTCCTAGAAGATCATGAATATTAAGTAATCTGCAGCTTCTACATGAAGCTGTCTGTCTCTCTGATATAGGGAATAGATCTCTGGTATATCTCCCTTCTCCTTCCTCTCTCCCCTCCCACTCAACCTATAGTAAGATGTACATCAAATTCAGACTCTGCAGGCTGAGAGAAGTTGGTTTAATAAATTCTGTTCTGTAACTTTCACGTAATCAGGATTTTTTAATTTTTCTTTTCTTTAATCCCCTTCAGGCAGCCAAGGGCAGTTTCCACTTACACAGAATGTTACAGTTGTTGAAGGGGGAACGGCAAATTTGACCTGCAGGGTTGATCAAAATGATAACACCTCCCTCCAGTGGTCAAATCCAGCTCAACAGACCCTGTACTTTGATGACAAGAAAGGTGAGTATATTTTCTTTATGAATTTTGAAATAGAGTATGATAATAAATATTTTAAATGAGACGGATCATTCATTTATTCCTGACCTGCTTTTACTGTGGAATTTTTATTTCAGTTTGATAGACATAACCTCTAAAATGTACTTAGTTTGTAATTTTTGAATCATAGTTTGTTTTATAGTGTTCTCTTTGATTGAAAGTATTGTTTTTAATGTATGTCTTGATTGCTTATATAATTTTACCTGCCTGCATGAAGTGGTTGGAGGAAAAGATCATTTCTCATTATTATTGCAAGTTAGTTTGGAAAACCTTGTTCAGTTAAATTTTGAAGGGCCCTTAAGAAGGGGTGTGTGGGAGGGGAAGTAGTAGCCTTTAGGTGCAATAGCTTCTGTATGGTAGACAGTGGATGAATACATAGTAGTTGGCTCAACTTTATTGGTGTTTGTTGGCTTTTTAAACAATTAAAGTGCCGTTACCATCACATGATTATTTGTCAAAACTACTATTATTAGTCATTTATATTTACTGTCTTAGCTTACTAACTACATGATTTAGTTTGTTACAGGATGTTGGTTTACCGAGATGGAAAAATAAATTGTTCATTTTTTTTTTTTTCATTGGTGATTTCGTACATCTGACTTGAATAAGTCTTGTGCATCTATCTGACTTGAATAAATAAAGAGACTTATCTTTTGTGATAAAATGCTCACATGAGAATTATTTTAGATTTCATAAGTAAAAGCATTTGAGAATTAACATAGCTAAATTTCATAAACTCTCTATTTGGCTTCAGAACTGCAGTAACCTTGATGCTTCATGGAGTTAATATTTAATCCTTCCATGAGGACTCAGTTCTGCAAGATACTGAGCACTCTGGCTCATATCCAGCAAATGGGAGCCATTCGGGAGCTTAAAGTTAAGCAGTGATTAAGTGCTTTATTGTACAATGGCAAAAGTGCTTAGCATCTTACAGGATTGAGCTTGAAGAGCAGGTTTTGTGTGCATCTGTGTGGTTGATTTCAAAGCAGCTGTATTATATATACAGAATCCTCAATCAAAGTATTTTAAAAATGAGGAAGTTTCATGGCTACTAATATTGTAGACAAAAGAGAATACAATCAAGATACTGAAAGTGTTCCGTTTTATAACTTTGCAATCATTGGATTTGTAATTTCCATTATGTCTTCAGTATGTTATGAATGTTGGATTAAAGATGCAACATGAAGTATTTCCGTTAAGTTAATGTTCCTAAAACTCAGTTCCACAACCCTTACTTACGTGAGTAATCTTACCAATTTTGTGTAAGTAAGGAATACTTGCATAGGTCAAAGTAGTGGGTTCAAGCTCTTTCACAGGAGAAATATTTTGCAAGAGATTCTATGAATAAAAAAAAAGTTTATTTTCATTTCCTAGAATACTCAAGGAGCTGATAGAGGAGGTATCTGAGCCTTTATCTATCATCTTTGGAAAATCATGGGAGACAGGAGAGATTCCAGAAGACTGGAAAAGGGCAAATATTGTGCCCATCTATAAAAAGGGGAATAAGAATAACCTAGGAAACTACAGGCCAGTCAGCTTAACTTCTCTGCCAGGAAAGGTAATGGAGCAGGTCATTAAAGAAATCATCTGCAAGCACTTGGAAGGTGGTAAGGTGATAGGGAACAGCCAGCATGGATTTGTAAAGCACAAATCATGTCAAACCAATCTGATAGCTTTCTTTAATAGGATAACGAGCCTTGTGGATAGGGGAGAAGCGGTAGATGTGGTATACCTAGACTTTAGTAAAGCACTTGATAAGGTCTCGCATGATATTCTTATAAAAAAAAAAACTAAGCAAATACCATTTAGATGAGGCTACTGTAAGGTGGGTTCATAACTGGCTGGATAACTGTACTCAGAGACTAGTAGTTAATGGTTCGCAATCCTGCTGGAAAAGTATAATAAGTGGGGTTCCATGGGGTCTGTGTTAGGACCGGTTCTGTTCAATAGCTTCATCAACAATTTAGATATTGGCATAGAAAGTACGCTTATTAAGTTTGCAGATGATACCAAGCTAGGAGGGGTTGCAACTGCTTTGGAAGATAGGGTCATAATTCAAAATAATCTGGATAAATTGGAGAAATGGTCTGAGGTAAACAGGATGAAGTTTAATAAGGACAAATGCAAAGTGCTCCACTTGGGAAGGAACAATCAGTTTCACACATACAGAATGGGGAGAAACTGTCTAGGAATGACTACAGCAGAAAGGGTTCTAGAGGTTATAGTGGAACACAAGCTAAATATGAGTCAACAGTGTGATGCTGTTGCAAAAAAATCAAACATGATTCTGGGATGCATTAACAGGTGTGTTGTGAACAAGACATGATAAGTCATTCTTCGGCTCTACTTTGCTCTGGTTAAGCCTCAGCTGGAGCATTCTGTCCGGTTCTAGGCACTACAGTTCAAGAAAGATGTGGAGAAATTAGAGAGGGTCCAGAAAAGAGAGACAAGAATGATTAAAGGTTGAGAGAATGTGACCTATGAAGAAAGGCTGAAAGCATTGGGCTTGTTTAGTTTGGAAAAAAGAAGATTGAGGGGCAACATGATCGTGATTTTCAGTTATCTAAAAGGGTGTCATAAGGAGGAGGGAGAAAACTTGTTCTTTTGAGCCTCTGAGGATACAACAAGAGGCAATGGACTTAAACTGCAGCAAGGGAGGTTTAGATTGGACATTAGGAAAAAGTTCCTAACTGTCAGGGTGGTCAAACACTGGAATAAATTGCCAAGGGAGGTTGTGGAATCTCGCTCTCTGGAGATATTTAAGAACAGGTTAGATAGATGTCTATCAGGGATGGTTTAGGCAGTACTTGGTCCTGCCATTGGGGCAGGGGTCTGGACTCGATGGCCTCTCGAGGTCCCTTCCAGTCTTAGTATTCTATGATATGTATGAATTAAATTTGCTGCATGAAGTAGAAGGCCACTAAGAATACTTAGTCATATGTCTTCTATAATAAAATGCAGCAATAGCATTTCTGAGAGGCTTATTGCATAGTAAGTTTGTGTGAGCAATTTATATTCTCTACAGAAGACACAGGAGGCTAAATAAACTTAAAGAACTGCAGTTTTCATTGATCTTTAAGCTCTGTCCTAAGGCTTTGAGGATTTGTATGCAAAGGAATTACTGTGCATCTGTAACACAGGAAACCTGCTAAATTGATGCAGAAGTAGATTTGGTTCTTATATCCTGCTGAAAGGTGTTACGTCCCATTCATGTGACGCGTCCATCACTGGGAGCAAACTTTTTACATCGAGGCGCACTTTTCATTCCTGCAATTAGTTCCCCCTCTGCCCCATTCCTGTCTAATGTAATCAACCAATGAAAATTTTGGTTATATTCATACAAAAAAAAAGCCTTTTGGCATGTGTAAGAAAATATGTAGAATATAAACACTTTAATAAGCAGTATATAAATGTGAATACATAAACAACATTTTTAATGTGATGGATGAGCCTGACACGCAGCTGCAGATCATGTTGTGTCCCACTTATGAAACTTCACTCCCCACCCGCTGGTTTGCGCCCACTGAGCTGTACAACAGGGGGAAATGATCAGCAAGTTGAAAGGCCATGCAGAAGTCATTGTCACCCTCTCTCCCATTTTTTGCAACTCAGAGAATGGTTTTGCAGCTTTGATCAGCAGTCTTGTTGTCCGGGCTTCCACATAAACTTAAACTTGAATACTTACTGTACAAGATTTTTTTCCCTTTTGGCTGTTAGGTCAGGACAGAACTCGGGCTCTGAACACTTAGAAAAATAGACCTCAAAGACAGGATTAAGTCCATGCTGAAACAAGTGTTGAAGCAGAAGTTTGAGTCAGAGCCCTCTCTTCTTACAAGAAATGCATTTGGATGCATCCCATTTAATCACAGAGAGCTTTCTCTTAGGTGCAGTAGATCTTCTTCATCCATTGATTCCAGTGCCCAGACATTCACGGCTAGCCACTGGTTTTCCCCCCTGGTCCATGAGATGACATGTTTCCTTTCATAGCTGTGTAAGCCTTCTGGAACAGTTGTGTTTATCAGAGAAAAAGGATAGGTGGAGCCAAACAGATGACTCTTATAGAAGCTGAAGCTATGAAGCTCAGTCCTGCAGGAGATCAGAATGATCACAGACCTGTCCATGTTCAGAATGATTATTTTATTAAAAGAAATGTCATAGAATATTAAGTCAATCAGTAAATCATACACCACCTCCCCTTACACACCCACTAACTAATTCAGCTATCTGTTATTTGGAAAGAACAGGGAGAGTTATTGCTATTGGTGTTTTTAAATACCTGGAATATGCTTAGGTACTACCATAATGGGGGCCAGATAAGTATCAAATACATAGATGGTGGTTATAGCAGTAGAAGCGTAAGCTGACACTGACGTCTTACAATAAAACATGATCCAGATGCAGAAAAGTTACCAGTGAAAGTCTGAAATGCCATCTCCAGAATGCTGTTCTTCATGAAGGCTGTAATATTTGCAAAAAGTAGAACTACATGATGATGGTATAGTGGGACTTGGTGCCTGGCTGTCTCATACAAAGACAATTTTCGATGATAAAAAATCATGTGGAATGTCAGTCTATGTTTATGAACTATATCAGTAAAGTATTTAAGGAGAAGCTTTCTTTCATTAGAGTAATTGGATTGGATAGGAGGAGATGGTAACATTATTGGATTCCCCTAATGGTGGTGGTATTCAAGGCTTGTCTAAATGAACATTATTCTGCAGAACATTGGGGGTGAATGTACCCTACACATTTTTGTGTTGCTTGGTCACTTTAGTAGCTCAATGGGTTTTACTGACATGCACTTAATTTTTTGTAGTGTGCTTTAATCTACTCCCATTTCAAAGTGTGATAGTCAAAACAGATGAAATGTTTAGTGCGTAGCAGCAGGGTCCAAATAGAGAGTTAGCATGTGGCAGGCTAATGTGGGTCAGATTTACTCACTAGCCTGCAACAAAATAAGGGGTTATTTAGATGAGCATTGGTAGACATCCAAAATTTGTGAGACTGAATAAGCAGGCAATTAGATCTCAAAGAAGCGCTGATAATTAGTTTTCATAAAGCTGTCTCTTGAAATCTGAACATTAAACTTGGCTGTGTCTGTCTGAGCATTTGGTTGTGTCGGGGTCATTCTAGAAAATTTAGATGGGGTGCTACTGCCTACATTTTATATATCTGTAAACAAAACATGAGAAAACATTGAACTGGGATTCTCTTTTTAACTTGACTTTTTCTTGTAGTTCTGATTCATTTGTATTTTGGTCAAGTGACTTAACAGAGGTCTTCAGTTTTCCATCTGAAAAATAGGACTGATAAAGGAGATTTTTCCTACACGGGTTTTGTGAGATGTAAGTAACTTGTGTTAGTAAAAGAGTCTGAGATTCATGGGTGGAACTGGAAGCCACGCTATTATGTAATCATCTAATGAATTATTATAATTTATTTATTGCTTGCAACTGGAGCACCAAAAATATTAATCACATTTTCTTTTTCACTTCCTAGATTCATATCAAAACTTAATCCCAACCCAAATTTCCCTACAGTAAAAGCAAATATTGTCAATTAATATTTCAGTTGGTATTCTCCCTACATTTAATTGCATGGATATAGTTGACACACACAAAGATTCTGTGTTCAAGGATGCTTTCAATTGAACTGATTAAATATTTATGAATAAAATGAGTTACACAAGTAATATCTTAGCTTGAGAGATGTTTGATGGTCTGCTTGTATGATATTAAAAAGAATAGACAACTAGAAAGCTATGAATAGACTTTTTTTTTTGTTTCAGGAAAACTGAAATGCTGTCATCTGTTTAGTGCCTGCATATATCAAAGTTTTTTGCTATTAGAGTATCACGGCTTGGATTTGATCAAATATTTGTTACAAATTTGAGGTTAAAGTTTGATTAGTCCTATCTGAGTAGACAGGAAATGAAGCTGGGAGGGTCCAATGAACCAATGAACCCTTCCTTTATGCCTTTTATAACTGCAAAATGCATCCAGATTAAGAAAACTGGTCACCTGCTGTGGTTGACTAAGATCAGTTTGTTAGTTTTTTTAAACATAAGTATACCTTAAATCAAAATAACATAAAACAGAACTTGGCAACTAGTGAAATCCATGTTAGTGAAAAGGTGTGAGTGAACATGCTTTGAAATACAACCTATTTTCCTAGTTTATGGTTGGCACCAGGATGCAAGTATAGGGACTGACCAATAAGCAGTGGCTACCCCTTCAGTCTTCAAAGTCTCCAAAGGAAACCAAATGTACATAAGGCCCCAGAATCATTCTGCTTCTTCACTCTACCCACCTCCATACAGTGGCTTAAAACCACATATAACCATTTGGTCATTAATTCTTCTTAATCTGCCTTAATTTGAAATATGACTATGAAAATGAAAGTAGACAACAAGCTCATTTTTTACCAATAAGCACTTGGCTATGTTTTCATTTGACAAAGAGTTGTTGTAGAGAACCACTGCAGGTAACAGCTATTCTTTAAAAAAGCCAGTCTTTACTAGAACATCTTCACTTTTTGCTGTAGAAGATAAAAGAGCATATATTCCAATCAAAGATGAATTCACCACTCACTATATGCAAGTTAGAATTCTTAGGAAGCAGATATAAATTAAATGCTGTACATGAAGAGACTTTTCTCCTACACAATTTTCAATTAAAATGAATAATTTTCATAGAAACCTCTGTATGGCTCTATGCACACAAGTATCCTTAATTATAATGCTGTGTTCCAAGTATCCTTAATTATATAGTTGTGTTCCAAGAAGAACAACACACAACATTGAAGAACTGGCAGAAAAAGTGATTTTTTTAAATAGATTGTGTGTGCGTGTGTGTGTGGAGAGGGAGGGGGAAAATTTTCATTGATATTAAACTATGAAAGATCGGCTATAAAGGGAGAGTCATAAGGAAAGTATTATGCCACGGAACGCGAGAGATGTTTGTTAAACAGGAGGTTTAATACAAATTCCTCTTAACTTTCAGCCTTTTTTTATTTTATTTTTTTTTGGTGGAGGGGAAGTGATGGTTTAGCTAGAGAGGGATATAGAAACAGGCAAAACCCTCCTGTACTCTTCAACCACATGATGGCTATTTGATGCTAAGGTTCATTTAATTAGTTTAGTAAATGATGCACTTGAATTATTTGCAAAAAGGAAGAGACAGGTATCTGGCTATCATATCTCAGTATTTTAGTTTAGTCTGCCAAAATAAACTTCAGGAAATACATGCTTATTACTTTGATAAGGATTTGGCATGTCTGTTTATATTAAAATGGGCACTTTTGTTGACACTGATCATAATTAGTTTGTGATGAACTGACATGCCAAATCTCTGACAAGAGTTATGTCTGATGCTAATCATTGTTTGGTACATGCTCCCTTTACACTGTCTTGAAATACGAGCCCTCTGATGCCTTAGTAACACATTATTGAACAAGTTTCAACTTCAGGATTATTTATCTTAAAGAGGGAAATGGTGTTTCCTTTGGTGACCTTTGTTTATGTTGCATCTAACAGTACTTGGCACTTAAATAACTCTTTATCACCAGAGAGACTCAAAGGCTTTCAAAGATGCTGCTGCATTAAATTTAGATTATGGGTGGGCACTGCACTGACAGCAGCTCCCTGAAGCATTCTGTGGTGGAGAATGCAGATAGGAACAATGCCGCTGTCATAATCATCATCAATAACCGTGGGCTCAGCACCCATTGGTGTCTGATGCCTCTCTCACTATTTTCTTCCATCTTTCCCTGTCCAGTGTGGAGTGGCTTGGTTTCTGTAGACTAGCTCCGCACCAATCTACTGTATCATCTATCCACTTTCTGTGGGGTCTGTCTCTCCTATTTGAACTGTACATTATGCTGAATACCAGGGTCTTGATTTTTGTTCTTTTTTCATTCTGCAAATATGCCCAAATATTTGTAGCTTCTGTTTTGTAACCTTCTGCAGCAGGTTCTCTTTTGGCTGTATCTTTCTATATAATTCCTCATTGGTGACCTTCTGCGTCCATCCTATTCTCAGAATCTTTCTATAACAACTCCTTTCAAACATCAATATTCTTCTTTTCAAATCTTTTGTTATCACCAATGCCTCACATCCATACAACATGCTGCTCAATACGCACATTTTCAAGATGCTCAGCTTCATTCTTAAGCTAATTGCTTTGCTTTTCCAGATCTTATGCATCGCCTTCAAACTTGCTCTTGCTTTTGCTATTCTAGTCACTATTTCCTTCTTGCCATCTAGATCATGCGTTATGTTGCTCCCCAGATATGTGAACTTCTCTACATTTTCTAGTTCAATACCATCAACACTGATCTTTCTTCCTATTTCCTTATCTCCAAATACCATTGTTTTTGTGTTATTGATGTTCATAATCAGTCCATACTGCTTCCCTTCTTCATTTAACACCTGCACCATTTTTGCTAGCTTCTCCTCATCTTCCTCAATGATAACTATATCATCCGTGAACCTCAAATTGTTAATTCTTTTCCTGTGCACAGATATCCCTTCTACCTCTTCCTTGATCTTGTCCATCGCTCTCTCCAGAAGTGCAATGAAGATACTTGGCCATATTGGATCTCCTTGTCTCATACCTCTACTTGTTTTAAGCCAACTTCCCAACTCCTCGCATGTTCTCACTGCTGCCTCCTCATTGTCACTGATATCCTTCAACAACCGTATCAGTCTGCTATCCACTCTGTATGACTCCAACACTGCCCACGTCACTTTCTGATATATACTGTTGAATGCCTTTTGAAAATCGACGAAGTGCATGTATATGTTCTTGTTTTTTCGTTGAGCTTTTTCTGTCAGTCTTAGTGCCAATATCTGCTGTATGGTACTTCTATCTTTTCTGAATCCTGCTTGCTTGTCTGCTACATGTTCTTCTACCTCTGATCTTAGTCCTGCCGTCAATATCGTCATCAGCACCTTGCCTAGATGACTTGTTAGGGCAATCGTTCTGTAGTTCTTGCACTCCAATGTACTTCCTTCCTTGGGCATTGTGACTACTACAGATCTTGTCCATTCCTTAGGCACCTTCCCTTCTTTTCATGCTGTATTACATAGTCAGTGTATTTCCTGAATAATGCTTTCTGAACCGTATTTGATCATCTCTCCCATGATCTTATCATTACCCAGGCTCTTGTTGTTCTTTAGTCGTTTCACTGCTTTTTCTGCTTCCTCCTTCAAAATATTGGTCTCGCTCTTGATGCTTGGTGGAGATATCTCTTTTGGTTCTTCAATCAGTTTCTCTGAGACACTTGGATCCAATTGTGCTTTGTATAGATCAGTGCAATATCTCGTCCATCGCTGCACAATCTTCTCCCTGTTCTTGAGCATTTCTTCGTTCTCATCTTTGATCGCCTTCTGCTTTGGTTGCCATTTCCTATTAATATTCCTTCCTAATAGTCTTATACACCTCCCTTGTCTTACATTCACTGTAATACCTCTTTATATCTTCACATTGCTCCTCCTAACATTTCTCCTTATCCTTTCTGGCTGCATTCCTTATCTCATTGTATTTCACCCTATATTGCTGTTCTGCCATCTCAGAGACATCTCTTCTGATCTTGAACCAACTTCAGTGTCTCCTGGGTAATCCACTTCTTATTGATCTTTTCTTCTTCTGGAACAGTCTGCTCAACTGCCTCTTCTATAGCGATGGCTATCCCTGTGACTCTCTTATCTAGGTCTTTCTCTGTGGCGATAATCTTCTCTTCGAGTGCTGCTCTGCATGCATTCCATGTTTGTTCCTCACATAGCCTCACGAGCTCTCTTCTTTTCTTAAACTGCATCTTACATTTTTGTTCGAGTTTTATCTGGATGTTTGCAATCACCACACTGTGGTCTGAGTCTATATCCACTCCTTGGAAAGTTCGGCACTGTCGTACTGATGTTATCCACCTTCTTCTTATCAAAATCTTATCTATCATGTTCTTGGACTTCCTGTCACTCGATAGCCATGTCCACTTCTGACAGTCCTTTTGTTGGAATCTCGTGTTGCAGATCACCATCTCATGTTCTGTAGCAAACTCTAGTAGTTTCTCACCTCGTTCATTTCTTTCTCCATATCCAAATCTTCCCATGACTTTCTCGAAACCTTCGTTATCTCTTCCAACCTTTACATTCCAACCACCTCCACTGATCAACACATCTTTCTTTGGTATCTCTTCCACCGTCTTTGTCAGGTCTTTGTAGAATAGCCCAATCTCTTCCTCCATACTCTCTGATGTGGGTGCTTACTCCTGAATGACTGAGATGTTGAACGGTTTTGCTTTGAATCTCGCTACCATCATTCGTGCACTCACCGGTTTGTATCCTAATAATGCTTTTCTAGCTGTTTTGCTAAGAAGGAATCCAACTCCTGTTTCATGCTTCGTTTCGTTTCATGACCAAATGTCTTCGCAACTGCATATCTCTCCTGATCCCATCCAACACATCTCTGCCAGTCCAAGTATGTCACATCGGTATCTCTCCACCTCCTTCTGAAGCAGCTCTAATTTTCTGGTTGCTCACAGTGTTTGGATGTTCCACATTCCAATGGATAGCATATGTGTTAGTTGTAATTTTCTTTTGGTAGCCAACTTATTGACCCAGCCCCAATATCTCGATTGGTACCACGGACCTTGTTTATCCTTGTGACGTCCAAGCCAGCATCTTTTGTCGTTTAGTTGTACTGACATCAGATTTCATTTGTATTCTTGTTTGACAGACAGCACATCAACACATATCTGACCAACCCTCCTTCTCCATCCAGGCTTAGGACTGGCATGGAGCTCATAGAGGCTTCATGGCAGAGTTAATGCCCTTGTGAACCTATAGCAATGCCTACAGGTATTTCATTTGACATTATTTCACTGTTTGCTCCCCCTCAGTGATGGCTTTGCATAATCAGGCTGTGAGGGATCAGGGTAGGCACAAGACATGTCTTTAATATAAACTGGTGCTTCTGGAGTAGGTAGTCCACTATCCACCCCGTGAAAATCTGACCTAGGATATGTAGCAGTAATATTAAATAGTATAATTGGCACTCTATACGTCCATAGCTGAATGTAGAAAATAAAATTGGGGATTGGCAGGAGATAACACTAAAAGAGAGAAAATACTATCAACGAAAAGACAAAATATAGCAATATCCACAGCTGACCACCAGCTTAGATTGTGTGGGTTTTACAATTCATAACTTGGAGAAATCTACTCTCTTCTTTTTATTAAAGGGTTTAAGTCAGTGTGGGCTTTTTGTTTTATTTTGATTTGTTCTGTTATTCCCTCAACCAGACAATTTGAGCTGTTGAACAACCTTAAACAGTGAAGAGTTTGGAGTTGAAAGCTTTTAGTCTGTATTGTAGAGCAGAACATTGGGTTAATGAATTTTACGTCTTATCCATAATTTTAGGATAGTTGTTCAAAGGCCTTTCATTAGTTTAAGCTGCTCACACAGGTTAGATCGCTTGAGTTCATACTCACAGTATTTCCGACCTCTAATGCAGCTTAACACTTGTAATTTGGCTAATTCTCACTCTTCCATAAAGCTAATGGTGTGTTGGGCTAGATATATTTGGCCAAGAATTTCAGAAATGATTAGTGATATGTTTGCCCAGCTTGAAGAATCCTTAAGGAACCTGGTTGCCACTCAGCCCTTTCTGAGAAACAAGGTTCTTTAACAGCAACAAAGGGTCCTGTGGCACCTTATAGACTAACAGAAAAGTTTTGAGCATGAGCTTTCGTGAGCACAGACTCACTTCATCAGATGCTGGTCTTGGAAATCTGCAGAGCCAGGTATAAATAAGCCAGAGCAAGGGTGGGGATAACAAGGTTAGCTCAGTCAGCGAGGGTGAGGCTTACTACCAGCAGTTGATCTGGAGGTGTGAACACCAAGGGAGGGGAAGCTGCTTTTGTATTTAGCCATCCATTCACAGTCTTTGTTTAAGCCTGAGATGAGGGTGTCAAATTTGCATATGAATTGTAGCTCAGAAATTTCTCTTTGGAGCCTGGTTCTGAAATTTCTTTGCTGTAGAATAGCTACTTTTAAGTCTGCTACTGTGTGGCCTGGGAGATTGAGCTTCTTTAAGGCTTTTGGCTCTCAGGGTCACTGAATTTCATTTGTCTTGTGCACTGTTTAAAAGATAAGTAAAGCAAAGCAGGTTTATTAAGTATATTTTGGGGACAAAAATTGAAAATTAAATATAACACATACTTTCATTACAATAAATAAATAAAATTATTTCCACCTCTGCTATTTGTTCTTTGTGTCCTGGTGAGAAATACTTAAAGTTATTAAGAGAGCAAATAAGCGATGTATAGCAATGGTAGTGAAGTGTAAGAGTTTGCATTATTTTATGCTGAACTGTGGGTGTTTGCACAAATTAAGTCCCCTAGCTCTGCAGCTAGCTAAATTGAGATGAAGTTGATTCATTGAAATATGATAAGATAAAGAAGTGGTTATGGTAATACTGCTAACATTGCTTCTTCATGTAACTTCATTTTATGCACACTGGTATATTTTCTTTATCAATGACTTCAGTCATCACAAGAAACAGCAAACAGCTATTTTAGTTTTTTTTTTTGAGGGGGGCGCGATTTTGTTTTTAATTCACATGCCAACCATATGAAATAGATGCTGTGGATATTGATTTATAAAATTTGTGTCTATTTTCTTTTTTACTCAGATGCAACAGTAACTCTTAGTTGGCACATATAGTCCCTTGTTTGAGACCTTTGGTAACCCTGGTTGAACTCATCTGAGTAGGGTGAGGAAATAAAAGTTTGTTTGGTTTCAAGAATGTGTGCATCTTGCATTCTAATTAAACAATGTCAGAAGTAAATTAAATCTTCCACAAAAAAGCAAATGAAGCCGTGTGTGTGTGTGTGTGTGTGTGTCAGTGTGTGTAGATAGATATATAGATATAGATATTTCATTCTGGAAAGAACTCGTATAGAGATATGGAAGAAGGCATTGCCACTCTTCCAAACTTTCTAAGAACAGTTGGTATTGAAGTGACAATTGAAAGGGTAGAATCATGTAAACTACCATAGGAGGCAGGCCCAGTGGCTCTGAAGCTCTACTGTGCTTTCCTATGGACCATGATGAATATTAAAGATAGATTTTAAAAAAATCAAGAAAGCTGTGACCCATGTCACTTAGAAAAATCACTTTTCTTTGCGAGACTGTAGCTGTTGGGTGTAACCATTGATTTTTATGTTGCGTAATTACTTAATAAAACAGTCATATAAACCAAATAATTAATGGATGAATAGGATAGAGACTGGATTATTTGTAGTGTGAGCAGCTACTGTGTCAAAAAATAATTGCTTGATGTTTACAGACCTAGTGAAAGCGGTGCTTCCGAAACAAAAGTGCTAACAAGCAGAACAACTGAAATGTGCAGTTAAACATGCATACCAAGATATGCAAGTAAAAAAATGGCAGAGACCAGATTTGTCTCCATGTATATGGCAAACCCAACATCTTCCAAGATATCCAGAACAAGAAGTGTGGAACAGTAAATGTAAATATATAAATGAAATATATTTATGAAGCATGCAGCAGGAAGATGAAACTCTGATCATTATGCCAGAGTTATTTGTGTTCATTTAATAAATTCACAAGGGCAAGTTTCTACAATAGATTGTTTTGTAGTACTGGAAACAAATAAACTAAACATGAATTTCAAAATGTATACCACGTTGGAATACAGTGCAATCACAGCAATCGATACATAATGATTGGGGACCGCCTGTTAAAACTATACTTGTTTCAAATAGCCATTACTAAATAAGACTACATAGAAAATCACATTGCATGTGGCTTGATATCACATAATTTGAAATCATCAAGCAGGAATTCCATATGCGTGTTTCAGATGAAGATCAGTCTGCAAAAACAAATGATTAGGCGTGTATATAATTTGGTTACCCAGCTGGATGCAAAGGACATTTTTAAAGAATTTTAGACATTCATCAAACCTTGGTACATTGCTATTACAATCTTTTTAAGTGCTTCTATGTGTTCATTCCACTTTTGGATGTCTGCACACCAGCGCACTGGAGATAGAGAACTTTGTCCCACAGTGGTACCTTTTGGGGTAGTGTGTTGGCACTCCTCTCTTGCTGTTAGCTTAAGAGTATAAGTGGTAGTGCTGCCCAAGCCCCCTTCATTTTCTTATGATTTTTTAAGATTGGCTGTCTGAGCTAGTGTGGGCTGCTTGTGTTTTTCACCTGAGATCATTGTATACGTCACAAAACTAATACTTTTTAAAGTTATAGTGAAATGACGCTTATTTTTCCATTCTATTTGGTTTTCTTACTTCCATTGAGTTTTAGCTCTGAGATGAGTCATGCTGAAGTCCCCAGGCTTCACATACCATTCTGGTGTCAAAAGAATTAATGCAAGCCAGTAAACCTGTTCCAGTTGAGTTTTAGACACATCAGATGTTAATTGCAGAGGGCTAAAACCTGTACGAAGAAGCTAGGGAACATTTGGCGTCAACATGGAGACAGCATGGCACCCCCACTGTGTATCCAGCTGTTCAGCTCACAAGAACTCTGACATGTTGCTTTCCCCATCTGAGTTGTTGGACTCAGGAACCAGACCCTGCTACATTGCACTATTAAATTGGCACTGCTGTGATTAATGCGACAATGTCTGTTTTGTGAGTCTAGTGAAGACCTACTGCATCAATTGGAGAGTGTCTCCTGTGACAATTATGTGGTGTAGGCATTACTTACAGTCAACCTAAGGGGCTAGAGGGAAAAAAATGCTTTCTCCATACTGGCACATGGGATTTTACTCCCTCTATTTTCTCATTCCAGAGTCCAAAGGATGCCTCAGACCTGTTTCAAATCTTCAATATCTAACCAATAGATAGGGTAACTATGCAAAACTTTATCTCTTCTGTCTTCTGTTATCCCTTTCCTATCTCGTAATGCTCTAATTTTAAAGGGTACATTCTTGTATTTGGCAACACACCAGAGTTAAAGGAGTTCAAACAGTTTTTCATAGAAAATGTTCTTTGTGATAACCCCTCCTGTCCTCATTCTTCTTTCTTTTATTTGCTCCATCATCTCTGTCTTATAGAGTAGAATGAAGTCTATCATCCTTTTTCTCATCTGCTGGACATGTTGAAACATCTGCCAAAGTGGTTCTTTGCACACGAAAGCTTATGCTCCAAAATATCTCTTAGTCTATAAGGTGCCACAGGACTTCTTTTTTTTTTTGAAGATACAGACTAGCATGGCTACCTCTGTGATGTTGAAACATGTACCTTCAACTCCTCTGTCCTCTCTAGAGTGCCTTGTGACAAGTCAAAACAAGGCATGATGCCTGATTGTAGTCACAGTTTCCTTGGTTGGAGAATGTTTGAGTCTCAAGGTCTCTGGTCAAATCAGACCTCCCTCATCAGGGAGCTTTGCACAATTCCTCTGGCCTACTGGATATTTCTTCACCATATTCTGCCCAAGTGATCACAGATACTGAGCTGGCAATGTTGTATCTTAAACAACTAGGGACCAGGTCAGATCTGTTTTGCCAGGAGATGGTGACTGTGGAATTTGTGCATCAAGAACAGAATTTCACTCAAAGCATCTCATCTCCCTGGATCTCAGAACACTCTATTAGACTATCTTGACAGCTTTGCAGCAGAATCACAAAGGATCCCTGAGGCTCAATGTAGTCAAGCTATGTTTTTAGAATTGTGAGACAATATAGTTGAGTTGTTCACCAACTATCAGAACAGAAAATGTGACCAGGGACTGAGCTATAGGCCATATCTGAGCTATATCACAGATGGGGAAACTTCTCTTTTCTTTTCCACCATCTACATGGTACAGAGTATGCTAGTGAAACTCATGCAAGCTCATGCAATTCCAATTTTGCTAGAACCCACTTGGCCTTGCCAAAATAGGCCCGTTGGCACTCTCCATTTGCAATTAAATTCCCTTCCCTCAGGACTCAAATCTAATGTCACAGGACTGTGGTCATACTGTTCATACAGTATGCTGTCCATACTCAATGGTCACATCATCAAAAATAAGCCTGTTCTACTGCAGTGCAGATGTTATATTGAATAGCAGAAAGTCCTCTATTTGGGTTGCTTACCTTATGAAGTGGAAGATGTCTTTTCCATGACATCTCCTTTATACTTTAACTTAGTTTATTCTGGATTACCTGTTTTGCATGAAGGAGAAACTGTCTACTATCTTGGCATTTCAGACCCCTGTAAATGCTACATTGGTTTTCTCCAACCATGTGAAGGTCAAATTCTTTAAATATTTGGACAGACTTATCTCACTTATTAAAGACCCAGCTCCATCTAGAATTTAAACTTAATTGCCTCTAAAGCTCTTGTCCACCTGTTCATCTCATCTCTTGAAAAAAGTAGCATGTTAATAACTCTCACTTAGGTAAGAGGGGTTGCAGAACTCCAAATCTGATGAATGGCCGTCTCCTTTTTAAACAAGCCACAGGTTGCCTTGCTGCCACACCCCACATTTCTGAATGAGGGGTTTCAGAATTTACATGGCAACTATATTTCCTAATGCCTGTCTTCTTTTTAAAATCTCACTATCTCAAAAATGAAGAAAAGATTCCTTAATTTTGACATCTTGGAGTTAATGTTTTACTTGGACTGGACCAGAGAATTTTTATTATCTCCAGAATCATTCATCTACTTTGCAGAAAGGATGAAAGGGCAACCTGTTACCTCTGAGGTTTTCTTCTTGGATTTCTTCCTGCACTTGTCTGTTACAACATTGATTATATTCCTTTGCTTTCAAGCTTTACCACACTCTGTATGTGTGCCTTGGACACATACAAGCACTTGAAGTAAAAACAGTTACATACCTGTTTCATAATTTCTGTTCTTTGAGCTCTTTTAGACATGTATGTTCAATGACTTACCCTTCTCCTAATTTTCACAAACACTATTTGTGCAAAGGAAGTGAAGGATGTTGAAGCTTCTTTGTCCCTTATACTTGCAGCTAGTGACACCAGGATATGCTGTCCTGACAATTACTATTGTAGGAAAAGGTTCTCTGACTCCAGTGCACTAGCAGAAAAATTCCTAAAGTGGAATGGCCATTCACCATGCATCTTGAGGAAAACCAGTTAAACTATGTACATGTTTTTTATACTTCAGATTAATGTAGATCTCAGCATGTTACCAACATACATTCAATGTGTAAATTCCATTAGCACCAAGAAATAATATAAACATAGTAAAATTACCAGTCACTGATCCAGTTCAAATTCCAGATGACTGGATTACTATATAAAGGTAATATTAACACAAAAAAGTTAAACACTTGTGTGGATCAAAAAGATTTATAAAAGTGATTAATGTGAAATACCGCAGTATGGAAACCATAGTTGATTGGTTATATCTAAACTTCAAAATATAGTTGTTTTCTGTTTGGAGTGAAAGCAAGGATTTCAACAGGTCCAACTCAATAAAGGAAGTGCTAAAATCCATCCTAACTTCCTTTTTATGGTGGAAGCGTGCTTAAGGGACTTCCCTTCATGATTGCCTCAGCATCATGTCTTGAAACTTTAAGGATGTGTGTGGGATTTAAGTAATTGTTTACGATCTGCTGATATGGGGGAAATAATAAACAGTGTGAGACTGTGCAAGATGCCGTGAGCCAAAGAAATAATCTAAAATTGAAAAGAAACAGTGCCCAATCAGGCTGAATGAGAGAGGATACTTTCTCGGGGAGAACAGTTTAAACAGACCCAAGAAACCTGGAGGTAATCCTGCCATTAGATCCCACTCCCTTACACACACATCCCAGTGCCATTCTGCAAGAGAAAAGCTTTTGGGATTTTTGTAAGGGTGGACTGTTACAAATTTACATTTAAAATTAAGTCATTTCAGATTTTAAAAAAACCTAATGCTGTGTGCAACTATTGTTACATGACTGCCCTGCACCTCAGTTAACTCCTGGAGCATGTGCTAGATTTCTGTCTTGTATGTTTTCAGACTTTTCTTGTGTAATCATTTTTGCATGTCTGTACTGGAATGAGACCTGCAACAGGGCTGCAGTTGGACTGGGCCAGCTGATTCAGTCTTTCAAAGCTTGGACTGCAGACTGCAAATGGCTATGTAGACAGTGGGGCTGACTACTCTGCACCTCTGCTAGAGGAGGAATGAGAGGGTGGGGTGTGGTTGGGGCAATCAGTCGTCAGTGCTGCCTGGACCACAGCGTGTTCCTCTTCCCAGCCTTCCGTGCTGCCCAGGGTGTGCTGCACAGAGCTATGTAAGCAATTTAATGGGCCCAGGGCTCCAGCTGCTGCTGGCACAGTAGCTGCAGCTGGGAGCGCCAGGCCCTTTTTGCATTGCTAGGCCCTGGAGCAATTGCCCCCATCCTCTACTTCTAGTTCATAGGACTGTGTATAGATGTTAGGCTCTGGCTAGAGTCTGGCCAACAGGGTCCTCCTTGCAGGCTTCCAGAGTTTGGTCTCCAGACTGATTTTTAACTACACAGAAATTGTGCAGCCCTACAAGGCAAGTCAGCGGGCATGGGCCCACTGTGGATTTTGAACTGCTTTGTAGATATACCCACAGAGTCAGTTCCTGGGCTATTACATTGTAAATAACACAGCTAAGTTTGGGTAACAGTTTCCAGTCAGCTTCAAAGAGCAGATTGTTTACTATGTCATTAAGTGTTTATGTATTATGCAAGCAAAACTATTTTAGATACCGTTTCAAAAATTCTTTAATGTTTACAAAGAAAAGCTCTTAATGAATTTATTAATGTGCTCTCCTTATACAGATGTGTCTTAATTCATAGAATGAGAGGTAGGTGTGTAACATTTCATCATTGCCTCAGATTTTAGCTTAATACCTGCATTTTGGACTGTAGTGTGCTCGCACACGCATTCTTTCTCCACTAATTGTCCTTTTCAGATTTCTCAGTGTTTTTCAAGATTTCAGTGGTTGTCATCTGGATCCTTAAGAGCGTCAATGAAACTGTATTGCTTCTTAGTCCAAATTCCAACTCTGGTCTCGTGATTGAAATGTGGTTGTGCAGCCTTATTGACACACAGTTGTTCCAGGACAAATCCTGTTTGAGTTATGCAGTATGGCATGAGCAAGTCACAGTTTAGTTGCACTTATGCTGCTCTCTATACTGGGGCCTTTCTGTGTCCTCATGGAAATGAGGCCCATGTTGAAGTGTGAGTGTTGCACAGCTCATGTTTACGTTCAATCCTGTCCTTGGAAATATTTTTACAAAATGCGTATGTTCCAATTTCAGTCACTTAAAAATAATAGATAAAAGTAGGTTTTGTTGGCTGTTTTGAGTGAATTAATTTTTTTATCCTTCACAATGATCACATGTTGGACACGGCTGCCAATACTGCAATTTCTTAATAGTCAAAGGATGCTAAGGAAAAACCTGAAAGAGTCACATTCCTCTTCTTGTAACTGCACAATGAAAATTTTTTTTTTCAAACAGTTAATACAACGATCGTATGAAAATGAAAGATAGGGGCTGAGGAGAGTAAAGAATTGCTGTTTTGAGTTGAACCATGGGGAATTTCTGGAAGATTTACAGCTGTATTGGCTCATTGCTTAATCAGATGGCAGAAAGATGTTCTCAGTGTGTGTTCTTTTCTCCTAATGAAAAAGACTATTAGTCCACACCAAGCTGTATTTTTAAAGTCTGTTATCTGGGTAACTGGCAAAACAAGATTAACACATTTTTGGGTGTGATAGGTATGTACCCTACTTACAGCTGACAAAGTTGGTAACATATTGTAGATCATTTTTGGCTTCTAGAGAAACAGCATATATTACTCTTAGGAAGCAGTGAAAGGAAAGCATTAAAGGAAACCTTAGTGCACATCTATTCCCCACAGTTCTTTATGCAGGTCTGATGTGGTCTGGTCCATTCTTCATCTTCAATTTTCCTTTTGTCCTTTAGCTTGGTTGCATCTGAAACAAACATTCTTTGCTTCACTTGCCCACCTCTTCCTTAACTTTTATACAAATCCCAATTTCATGCTGTTTTGTCATGATGAAAAGGATCATCAGTCACTTGAGTGCATCATTGTAGTTCAAGGGAGCAGAAGCTTTACATTTGCTCAACCTGATTTACACTTGGCTTAATGCCACCATGATTCATAAGCCAAGGAAACTTTGAATTCCTATTTGGGTTATCAATGTATGCTCCCATTCAGCAGTATTTTATTAAAGAAAAAAAGAAACCCGCTGACCTGTGATTAGCTGAGAGAGTTCCTGGTGGAATTGGGGGTTTATTAATTGTAGGTCAAATTCTTTTTCTTCCTTCACACATCAAGCTTCTAGTGATCATTGTGTAGTCAATGGGTGATTTTGAACAAATGGATAAATTAAACTGTACTTGATAAACAGTGGTAAGTCTCCAGGACCAGATGGTATTCACCCAAAAGTTCTGAAGGAACTCAAATGTAAAATTGCTGAACTACTAATTGTAGTAATTAAACTATCATTTAAATCAACTTCTGTACCATATGACTGGAGGATAGCTAATATGATGCCTTTTTTTTAAAAAAAAAAAAAAAGGGGGGCGCTCTCAAGGTGTTGCTGAAAATTACAGGCTGGTAAGTCTGACTTTAGTATAAGAAAACTGGTTGAAACAATAGTAAAGAATGGAGTTTTCAGACATATAGTTGTTGGGGAAGAATACACATGGTTTTTGCAAAGGGAAATCATGCCTCAGCAATCCACTAGAATTCTTTGAGGGGGTCAGTGAGTATTTAGATGGGGTGATCTAGTAGATATAGTGTACTTAGATTTTCAGAAAGCCTTTGAGAAGGTCCATTTATCAATGGCTCTTAAGTAAAGAAAGCTGTCATAGCTTAAGAGGGAAGGTCCTCCCGTGAATTGGTAACTGGTTAAAAGATAGGAAACAAAGGATAGGTACTAATGGTCAGAGGTAAAGGATGGTTTTTTTCCCCCCACAGGGGTCTATATTGTGACCAGTCCTATTCAACATATCCATAAGTGATCTAGAAAAAGGGATAATTAGTGATGTGGCAAAATTTCCACACAATTCAAAACTATTCAAGCTAATTAGGTCCCAGGCAGACTGTAAAGAGTGACAAAGGTCTCTCAAAACTGGGTGCCTTGGCAACAAAATGGCAGATGAAATTCAGTGCTGACAAATGACAAGTCATGAGCACTGGTAAATGCCAAACAATACACATTAGCAGTACTTTTCTTGTATGCGTGGTTTTGTTTTTGTTTTTGTTTTGAAAAGGAGCCAGTACTCAGATGGCTTCCTGACCCAGGAGTGCTGTGGACTCCTTCCCACAGATGGGGTTCCTCTGGGGCTGGCAGGGAACACCACCACCCAGCTGAGGATCTGTGGCTGGGGCTGCCAAAATGCTAGTACACCATACCAGCATGTACCAACACAAAAAAAGCACTTCACTCTAGAAACATAATCTCAATAATACATATAAAATTATGTGTGAATTCCTAGAATCCTAGGGCTGGAAGGGACCTCAGGAAGTCATCTAATCCAGCCCTCTGCCTAAAGCAGGATCAACCCCAACTAAATCATCCCAGCCATGACTATGTCACAACAGAACTTAAAAACCTCCCAGGGTGGAGATTCCACCACCTCTCTCAGTACCGCATTCCACTGCTTCACCACCCTCCTAGTGAAATAGTTTTTCCTAATATCCAACCTACACCTCTCTCTCTAATTCAGACCACTGCTCCTTGTTCTGCCATCTGTCACCACTGAGAACAGTCTCTCTCCATTCTCTTTAGAGCCCCCCTTCAGGAAATTGAAGGCTGCTATCAAATTACGCCTTCGCTATTCTCTTCTGCAAAATAAATTAACCCAAATCTCTCAGCCTCTCCAACTGGTCATGTGATCCAGCCCCTTAATCATTTTCATTGCCCTCCACTGAACCCACAAATGCTTCCAGATCCTTTCTATACTGGCGGGGGTTGAGGGGGGGCAGAACTGGACGTAACACTCCATACACGGCCTTCCCAGTGCTGAATAAAGGTGAATAATAACTTCTCTAGATCTGCTGGAAATGCTTTTCCTAATGTACCCCAATATGCCATTTGCCTTTGTGGCCCCAAGGGCACACTGTTGATTCATATCCAGCCTCTCATCCACTGTAATCTTCAAGTCCTTTTCTCCTGCACTGCTACTTAGCCAGTCAGTCCCCACCCTGTACCAGTGCTTGGGATTCTTCCATCCCATGTGCAGGACTCTGCACTTCTCCTTGTTGAACCTCACTGGATTTTTTTTGGACCAATCTTCCAATTTGTCTGGGTCACTCTGGACCCTATCCCTACGCTCCCATGTATCTACCTGACCCCCTATCTTAGTGTCATCTGCAAATTTGCTGAGGGTGCAATCCATCACCTCATTCAGGTCATTAATAAAGATGTTGAACAATAATGGCCCCAGAACTGATTCTTGGGGCACTCCGTTTGAAACCGACCACCAGCCAGACATTGAGCCATTGACTAGTACCTGTTGGGTACACCTGAAAGGCCAGCTTTCTGTGTATCTTACAGTCCACGTATCCAATCCATACTTAACTTATGAGCAAGAATGCTGTGGGAGACTATATCAAAAGTTTTGCTAAAGTCAAGGTATATCACATCCATTGACTTCCCCATGTCCACGAGCCAGTTACCTCATCACAGAAGCTAATCAAATTGGTCAGGCATGACTTGCCCTTGGTGAATTCATGTTGACTACTCTTAATCGCTTTGCCCTCTTTCAAGTGCTTCAGAATGGATTCCTTGAGAATCCCCTCCATGATTTTTCTGGGACTGAGATAAAGCTGACTCCTCTCTGGATACCTGGGTTGTCCTTCTGTTCCTTTTTTTTAAATAAAGATGGGCACTACATTTGCCTTTTTCCAGTAATTTGGGATCTTTCCTGATCTCCTCCACAAGTTTTCAAAGATAATGGCTAAAGGCTCTACAATGAAATTTGCCAATTCCCTCAGTAACCTTGGATGCATTAAGTTCAGACCCATGAATCTTTGTACCTCTAGATTTTCTAAGCCGTTCTTAACCTGTTCTCTCCCCCACCACGGGCTGCCCACCTCCTTCCTGTACTTCATAGCCTAGTGCCTTAGTTTGGGAACTGATCTTGTCCATGAATACTCAGTCAAAAAGCATTAAGTACTTCAGTTTTTTCTTATGTCATCTGTCACTAGGTTACCTCTCTCATACAGTAATAATCACACACCCTCTCTGATCACCCTCCTATTGTTAACATGCCTTTAGAAACCCTTTTTGTTGCCCTCCACATTCCTTGCTAACTGCAGTTCCAGTTATGCTTTTGCTTTCCCGATTACTTCCCAGCATTCTCCAGTCATGTATTTATACTCCTCCTTAGTCATTTGTCCAAGTTTCCACTTCTTATATGCATGGTTTTTGCGTTTGAGCTCACCAAGGATTTCCCTGTTGAGCCTAGGTGGCTGCATACCATATTTGCTTTTCTTACTGTGCATTGGAATGGTTTTGTTCCTGTGCCTTCAATAAGATTTCTTTAAAATACTTCCAGTTCTCCTAAACGCCTTTCCCCTTCATATTCCAAGGGATCCTGCCCATCAGTCTGCTTTTCTGAAATCAAGGGCCTGTATTTTACTGCTCACCTTTCTTCCTTTGTCAGGATTCTGAAATCTACCATCTCATGCTCGCTTCAGCCCAGGGTGACATCCACTTCTATTTCTTCTACTAGTTCTTTGCTGTTTTTGAGCAGCAGGTCAAGCTGTGCATGGTCCCTTGTCAGTTCCTTCAGCACTTGTACCAGGAAGTTATCCCCAGTATTCTCCAAAAAAAAATCCTGGATATCTGTGCACTGCTGTATTGGTCTCCCAACAAATGTCTGGGTGATTAGTCTCCCAGGAGAGCCAGAGCCTGTTATATGGAAGTTTCTCTTACTGGTCTGAAGAAATCCTCGTTTACCTGATCCAGTGGTTTATAGCAGATACCAACCACAACAGCACATGTGGTGCTTCCTCCTCTAAGCTTAACCCAAAGACTGTGAACTGGCTTTTAGCCCTCTGTGTACTGGAGCTCTTGAGCATTCATACTGCTCTCTCACATACAGTGCAACTCCTCCTCTTTGTCCCCCCTGCCTGTCCTTCCTGAACTGTTTTTACTCTTCCATGACTGTGCTCCACTTACGTGAGTCATCCCACCAAGTTTCCATTATTCCAACCACCTCGTACAACTTTGACTGTGCCAGGGCCTCTAATTCTTCCTGCTTGTTTTCCACTTATCCTTTTGAATCAGAGGCCCTCCTCTATTTTTAATTTCCTTCTTCCCCACTTACTGTGGTGCTTGTGTCACTGTCCACTAGTGAACCTAGTTTAAAGCCCTCCTCACTAGGATTGCAAGCCATTTACATTCAAGAAAGAGATATGGGAGTCATGTACCTTTCTCTGAAGACATCCACTGAATATGCATCAGCAGTCAAAAAAGGAAACAAACTGTTGGGAGCCATTTAAGAAAAGGATAGATAATCAAACAGAAATTATCATTTTGCCTCTGTAAATCTATGGCATGACCATTTCTTGAATACTGCTTGCAGCTGTCATTGGCTCATTGTGTGTGTGTGTGTGTGTGTGTGTGTGTGTGTGTGTGTATATATATATATATATATATATATATATATATATATTTATATTTATAAAATATAGATTGGTAGGTCTGTCCTTATGACTTCGGGTGCACTGTGCAGCTCGAGCACCTACACCTCCTCTCCCCTGCTTAGGAACTGAACAGCATCTCTGCAGTGGCGGTGGTAGGGGTTGTGCTCAGGGCTGTAGAGGCAGGAGCAAGACAGAGGCTGGTGGGAGAGCTCAAAGCTGTGGCTCAGAAGGCAGAGTAGGGGGGCGAAGACTGGGGCCAGTGGAGCTGGGGAGCCATCGAGGGGGTCTGAGGGGCTCAGGGTTTGGGCTGGGGGGAAGAGCAGAGGCCAGGGGACTGGGGCTGCTTGAGGCAGCACTGGCCTTTGGCTGCACAGATGCAGCATAGAGCACTACTTTAATTTGGTTCAAAATGGTACCCCAAATTCAGTGGTGCACTATGGAGATCTGTGTATGACTGGGGATGGACCTGTTTGTTGGAATTTGAGAAGGTTCAGAAAAGGATAACAAAAATGGGTACAGAATGGCTTCTGTATGAGAGAGAGGTGAGACAGGAACTTAGCAGCTTGGAAAAGAGATGACTAAGAGGTGTGACTGAGTTCTATAAAATCTTTACTTCTCTACTAAAATCTCTTCTTCCTGTAACACAAGAACTAGGGGTCACCACATGAAATTGACGGACAGCAGGTTAAAACCAAATAGAAGAAAATGGTTTCTTCAACCTGTGGAACTCCTTTCCTGAGGATGTTGTAAAAGCCAAGACTATACCAGGGTTCGAAAAAGAACTAGATGTCTTCATGGACGATAGGTTCAGCAGTGGCTAGTAGCCAGGATAGGCAGGGTTGATGTCCCTAGCCTCTATTTGTCAGAAGCTGGGAACGAATAGCAGTGGATGAGGCCTTTTTTGTTCTTACCCTCTGGATTGCCTGGTATTGGCTACTGTTGGAAGACTGTATACTAGGTTTTTGGACCTTTGCTCTGACCCAGCATAGCTATTCTTATGTTGTTATTGTAATCCACTGATGAAAATAAGCTGAGTCCTGGAAAAGGCAAAGCCAGTGATGACAGGGAAGCAATCAAAAAGACTCCCCACTACCATAAAGTTCCATTGCTGCATCTAACCACATGCCATCAAGATGGTCTGCAGTTTCACCATGCACTTGGGCTCTTTTTTCTTCTAGCTTCTGTAACATCAAAGACCATGAAAAATGTCCCTTTCAATCAAGATTAAAGTATAGGTTATGAAGTCCATTTCAAAACAAAACAAAAAAAAAAACTGGAGCACTTCATTTTGACCTTTTCAAAAGGTTTTAATTAATATCTTTTGTTTCCAATGGAAAACCTTCATTTCCAGTGGGAAAAAGGTGCAGAGGTTAAATAATAACCATTTCTCTGCTCTCCTTGGATTCTTCTTTATAAATATGAAGTTAAAGTAAAGGTTTTGGTGTTTCTATCTTCAAGGCAGGCCATAGGCTTTGAAGTTATCTGCAGAACCACTTTGCCATCCCATGGCAGTTATCTATGAATTCTGCAGTTTTCCTGTGGTTCCAAACAATTGCAGCATCCCCACCACTCCAGTCCCCCCAGCAATATTATGGAGCAATGGATAATAGTAATGCTGTGTCCTAGAGCAAAAATAATTTAAAAACAGATTAGAGCAAGAAATTTGAGAGTTGGAATTCATATTCAGATTCAACACATTAACACATGGTATGAACAGAGACATAAATTAGCTCACGCATTACAAGGACTGCTTCCCTTTCTTTGATGCTTGTAATTATTTCAGGCAGGATAATTAATATCCCCTACTCTTTCAGTGCGATGTACTTGATTTGTCAGTATTTATTGCCATTTTTTTTTGGTCCTCTCTACTTATAAATTTCAGGCTGTATTGGAAATGAGATAGGTCTGATGAAGTGGGTCTGCCCCAGGAAAGCTCATCACTGAAGAAATCATTTTGTTAAAGTGCTACATTTCTGCTGTTTTGTTTTGTTGTAGCCATGGAGCTCAACTTCAAGAGTCCACCTTCGGGAGTCTCAGTAACTGGCCTGTAACTCATTCTCTGAAGAGATAATGATGAGTGTGAACTTTAGCACATTCACATCAAGGTGGGATCAGAGAGGCCCATTTTTCAAAACTAATCTTTCCATAGTAATGTAGAATAACTCTAAGTAGTAGAGAGGGTGCAGGTGTGGAAATACAGGTTGTGGTCCTGACTCTCCACAGACCCACTTGTAAGTAATTTCTCCTCTTTGCTTTTTTGCTTCTATCAAGAATATGGGATCAGTGGTCATGAGGGACAATCCATCTTGGATTTCAAACCAAAAATGGAAGGTCATAGGTAAGAGTTGTATACATCACACATGCTCTTTCCATTTGCGACACTGGGCCTGGATACCAGGACAAGGCATAGGTGAAATAAATAAAGAAGTCTTTTTGCAACAAGTATCCATATTAGTCATCAGGCAAACACAACCTCAGACAGACAATATTCAGCACAGCGGACAGAATGCTTATCTAGGGGTTCAGATTCTAGCCTATGATTTGAGAGTTTATGTTTCAGTTCTCTGTTTCATCACAGATTTACTATGTGAACTTAGACAAAAAAACTTTCTTTGTGCCTCAGTTCCCATCTATAAAATAGGGACAATAGCACTTCCCTATATGTAAGAATATATGCATTAGACAGTGAGATGCTCAGATAGTAGCTATGGGAAGTAACTTAGAAGGGAAAAGCAAGAGAGAAATCTTAGAGTATACCCATTCTAATTTGGGGACATTAGAGGGTGTAATGGAAAGCCATATTCACCAGAATTATGAAAAGCTTTTGAACAGATGAGGTCCTCTATGGCCCATTTATGATACTGTTTCCACAGGCGACGTCAGATGCTTCCCACTTTGCCAAAACTGAGGAACCAAAGGGTCATAAAAAGAGGATCTTATCTGAAACTACCCAACAGCAGTGCATGAGCGCCCTAAAGAGGAGGGTGAGAAACAAGACTGCTATAGTGTGTCTCAAGAAATTATATCCCATATTCCTGTTTCAATATGGAACCTTTAGAGGCTAGAAAGAAAAAGTGAATGTGGAGCCCCCCTGTGTGTGCACAGATCTAGTGAGAACAGTCCCCACCCAAAAACACCAGATGGAGAATCCCCCCTGTACCTGGCTGGTGAATTTCCCTGCAGAGGTGAATCTGTCATAGGACCAGAAAGTAGGAGAGGAAGTTGGCTACTGAACATCATAGATAGCAAGTTATATGGGCCCAGTGTGCCCAGGCATCAGGAATATTTAGAGACAGCCTGGGTGTGGCTGTTATCTCTGTTCCCTGTGAGTTTGAAGGCTGTGAATGAGTTACAAACGAGAGCAGTTCCAGGGACAGGAGGCTTGCAGTGGGTGGCCCATCACTGCTGTAGCTGGAGACAGGAGGGAGGAAGGGAAGAGAGTTGGATATGATTACCAGCACTGCTACCCCTGTCCCCCCGCATGGGTGAGGACAGGGGAGGGGAATTCCTATGGAGGAAGAGAAGGAGGAGGGACCTCGCATGTGACCAGTTGCTGCCTGAGGGGCCTCATGGGAGACAGTGTTGTGTTGCCGTCCTACCCTCAGCCACCTCCCTGCCCTACACTCAGTGTGAGGCTACAGTGAGGGGCAATTTGGTACCAACCCCCTAAATCATCCCTAGCCATCACCCATGCCGGGCCAGGAGCAACCCCATTTTCCGTCCCACAAAGTGATGCTACAGAGAGGAGCAGCTTGGGTGTTGGGGGCAGACCCTGGGAGGGTGGGTGGTATTTGATAGGACATTGGCAGCTATGACAGAGGGGTACAGCAGGGGAGATGGGAATGGGGGCAGACCCTGCCAGGGAACTGGGTTAGGATGTGGACAACTTGGCTGGGGCGGGGAGGGGGATATCAGTATGAGAAGCAGACCCTGCAGGAGTGAAAGGCTGGAGTAGGCCTCCTTACTCCCCATACTTCCACCCAGAAACTGCACCCAAGATGCCCACCTGCATCCTGGCTCCTAAAGCTCCTTCCTTTACCCTTGCTGCACTCCAAATCCCTCTCTGAGCCTGTACCTGACCCCCACCAAAACTTTCTCTCAGACACTTTGGCAAGTGTGGGGCAGGGATCAGGTCACCCCCATTCTCCAGATCACCAGTATAAAAGACATATGGTATATAAAATGCATAATGATTTCACACTTCTGAATTGTCTAAATCTGCTGAACTATTGGCAATTGAACTGACTGAACTAAAATTCCTTTCCCACTTCAATGCAGGTTTCTCTGTTTTGTCTGTTGCTTTTACTCATCTTTTTTTTTTTTTTTTTTAGAAATATTTATTCTCATTGGCTGTGGCCGCACTACCCCTCCCTTTCGTAAGGGGAATGTAAATGACAGGGATTGGAACTGTTTAACGAGGTGCTAACATGAATATTCAGTGCCTCATTAGCATACTGGCAGCCAGTCACGCTTCAAAAGTGCTGCTTGCAAAATGCAGACTGGCTGTATAGACGCAGGTGCTTCGAAATAAACACCAGAAATTGAAAGTCCCTTATTCCAATTCATTTTGGGAACTCAATTCGTGTCTTTCTCCCTGTTAGCGGATAAAAATATCCTGCATCCATGTTCTGTACTCTGTTAGGATGGAGAGCAGAAAAGGGAAAAAAAAACGAAGAAAGTGTTGTGAAAATGTGTATGTGCAGTTTCATGTGGCTGGTATTTCATTCCAGTAGGAAAAAGCAGTTCACACATTCACATATTGCTGCTGGTTCTGATTGCTTCTCCTTTCTGTTAACTGCTAGCAATAATTAGAAATGTTTAATGTCAAAGTGATCAAGGGCTAATAGATCAGAATCGTCCTTCGAGAGGGGATAGAGGAGGTCAGGACTAATTTGTTGTTTTAAAATGTTGAAATTACACTGAGTTTTTAGAGCAGTATGTGGCCCCCTGTCAACTATGTGATAAAAAGGGCCTTGAATCTCACTGTATGTTCATGACATAAAGAAGATCTATTTGGAAGGATTTAATGGGCTTGGAATAGAGGGTAATAGACATTGAACTGGAGTCACTAACGTTGTGTGCTGAAGATGTTGGTCTGGTAAAACTTCAAAGATTATCCCCACTGCTGCGTGGTTCAAAGTGACTAGACTTTTTCAAATAGTTTTCCTGCAAGCTGCATAACATCAATGTGTTGATTTCAGACGGTAGGTTTATTTTTTTTTAACTTTAAAGTTTGCATTAGAAGTGACTGAAATTTAAAATACATTCTAGAACAGCTGAATGGTCCAAGAAAGCTTTTCTGTGTAAGAATAAAAATCCCTGAGCTTTGCCTTAGAATCAGTTATGAAGATAAATATATAATCATAGTTGCCTGGTAAAAACTGTATTTGCTTATAATGGGATATACTCAGCTCTCACATCAGCAGGTGTATTCTGTTGCCTTCACTAGTTACTTCTCTCTATAGAAGGACTTTGTGAGTCTTAGTGTGTCCACTTGTTAATAAAGTCATGCACCACAAAATGAGGACAAATATAATGCTTCTGACAACCCAAGAGGGAATATTCTTTATGGATGGGAATCATCACTAAAAGCAATATTTCAAGGTAATACATTTTAAAAAGGCTCTTCAGATTTTAGGATTCTGTGCTCACTAAAATGAAAGGAAAAAAGTGATACTATTTCATTCAGCAGGTTTAAACAAATTCATAACCAACAAGAAGAAAACATTATGGACTAAATGCTCACTTTTTGGCAATGCATACTGTATCTGCAAGTAAAACAGGCATTTGGGCCATGTTAATGGCAAGCATTTTTATGAAAAGAAGTAGGACTGAAACACTGTACAAGTAATGAGGCTCTTTCCCACTGCTAAAAGTTCCTTGGGAAAAAAATGTGCTAAAGGAGAAAGTCAACATCATTAGAACAGACTAACTTGTTACTTTTATGCTTCAAAACAATGTCTGGGATTATGAAAACGTGAAGTTATCACATTCGTAAATCTTCCCGAGGCATGTCAGTAACATCTGATAGTTGCTTTTTGGGTTGCAGTGATGTGCTTTGACATACTGTGAACTAAAGGCAGGTAGATCTTTTATTAGAACAGGAAGTTGAATGTAAAAGTATTGAAATGAATTATGGAAAGCTTTTATTTTTCATCTAAGGAAAACATTTCTGCTAGGATACAGAATAACATGTCAATCAGATTATTCAGCAGCCATGCTGTCTCCTCATTATATCTCATAAATTGAGTGCCGTTGTGCTTGTTTGCTATGTGGGTGGGAGACTTGTGAGGAAAACCAAAGTTGCTGAAGGAAGTTGTGTTGATGATTTAGTAGATGGCATTCTTCCCTTTGAATTAATTTTGATTTAGTAACCCAGTATGGATACAAAGGAAATTCAGGGTTATGGGATTTTGTTTGTTTTTGGATGAGTTGTTTAAAACTGAGGTCCTGACTAATCACGAAAGATAATTTACAATGTGGTCCTTTCCATAAGATGCCCTGAACAAATTCTAATTGGGAAATTACATTTTCCTTATTTAAAAAATAGCTACTTCCCTCTACTTTCAGTTGATTCTTCAAGTGTGTGCACATATATATTCCTTAGCACCCAGTGTATTTCAGCTGGAGAATTTGGCCAGCATTTCTTTCCCTGAGCATTCTTATGTCGACAGCTGCCTAAAAGGGCAGAGCTTCTCAGACCCGCTGTGAGCTCCTTCTCACAGCCCCTGGCTAGGAACTGCAGGACCAGTGAAACCTAAGTGCTCAGTATTTGTGATCAGCAGTTTTTCGCTTATGGAACTAATTAGTGTGATCATAGTTGTTGGTGTACTGTTAGCAGGTGTTAGTCTTCTCTTGTTTCTTTTGTTCACCCCATCAGGAGAGCCTTCTGTTTTGTTCCTGGAACACTACTAGGAATCGTTATAGTTATTCATTAATCCTGAAGTTTTAAAAACTGCTTGTTTTGTGGTGCAGCAATGGTTGTTAATGCCTCTTAGCTGCTTAAGTGAAAAATCATACTGTGCACAATTCAGTATTTGCAAATCTTGTTTTCTAAGAGAACACACACATCTAGAGAGGCCCATCTGAGTGAGTACTTCATGAACAGGTCCACATGTCCAGATTTGAGAGTGCTTTACCGCCACCCTCCAGTACCATCTACATTCAGACGCACACACAACCGGTACTGATTACTCAAATACTGACCAGTTTTGTATAGGTGAAGCCAGCACCTCTGATCATTTGGTTTGATGACCAGCACCATTGCATTTAAGTCTTCATAGTTAGTGCTAATAACTATGGCACTGCTGTTGTTTGTATCACTGACTCTGGATCATTGACTTTGTAGCTGTCTGTATCATTGACCACACATTAATGGCAGTCAGGGGTTAACTCTGCACATAAGTATCATGCTGTCCTATACAGGTCAATCCAACAGTGACCTTGTTACCAACGTTGGTGCTGAAAAAGCTGATTAGATGACTGAATCCCTCCAGTACAAGATCACAGAGCACCACATCTACCTTTTTCACCTTGAGATGCTCACAGCAGTAGAGAGGCTTCCCAAGTTAAATTATAAGAGTCCATATTTTCCCCACCACCTATATTGGGGTGACCCTGTGGGTATGGAACCTATTATCCTGTCTGGAGGTTCTTTGCTAACGAAACAGTACCTTATGATCTCCCTGTTGTTGTCCACCAGCTCTATATGCTCCCCTCCCCTGCTTATTCCCATCCCGCATGGCCTTACTAGGATGAGGGGTGACCAAGATTTGTCTTGGCCTCTCAGTCTAGAGACCAAGGTCTGTCAGCAGTCTCCAGAAAAGATTCTCTGTTTTCTCAAGTCGTTCAGCTTGTTATTGGTCTGACTCCATCAGGTGACGCAAGAGGTAAAACGGCCACATGAAACAGCCTGCACATCTCTCACTGGATGGGGCCCATAATACCTACAACCTCTTTATTATGACTACAAATGTTTTCAGTGTCTCAAGAGGAGGGTTGCTTAGTCTCTTGAGATTTCTATCAAAGTTGTCCCAAAGGAACCCCTCACAAACTACTATCAATAGTACACACTTCTCTGCCAGCACAGGAGTAGGATGAACATGTGTAAAAAGTTCATTTAGCAAACAACGATTAGCAAACATCAAACTCAAAGGGAATGCACAGCAGCTGCCAGGCTGTAGGTTCATTAGTAATGGCCTCATCAAATAACAGGACCAGACAGTGTCATTTCAGATTTACCCATAAGAACGAGAAGGCAAAGATGCTTGATTTGTTTGGAAGGAAGGCTTATTCTGTCTCTAGCTTTGAAATGAGAATTGTGTGCTATCAGGCTCTCTGTTGTTGAAATATGACTTTATTAACTTGGATTCTCTGAACAAGTTGACAGAGAATTTGCCTCAGGATATAAAAGAGAAATTTAAATCCATAGTTGAAGGCCAACTTTTAGACAAGACATAGCTGTAGGCAGCAATTGACACTGCAGACTGCTCTCACCATGCAGTTCCGAGTCCTAGTTCTACATCTCAGGCACACCTAGAGCAGTTGAAAATCCCTCTGGAGACTTTCCCTTTGAATGGTGGAAACTATTTTTAGTGGGAAAGCTTTGAATATTTAAACTTTCTCAAAGACTAAAGATGGTCAATAAGGTATCTAGGAGTTTATTCATCCACGAGGGTAATGGGGGTTTTAAAGCCTTAATGACAGGGACTCCATATACAATGTTTTACAAGTCAGGCCGTAAGCCTCATTTTTTAACATTTTTTTTCAAGTGGTCTCAGAATTTCACTTGAAATGAAGTCATACATTGTTCTGATTGTCTTTCCAAAATTGCATGTGCTGGGATGAGGAGAAGCAGTGATGTAGTTGAGGGCAAATGGAATTTTCTCACTTATTGTGTGGGGAGTATGAATGTTAGATGAGTGTTTTTTGTTTTTTTTTTACTTTCTTTTTTTAAAAAATCACTATGCAATCAAGTAGAGATGAGATTCAGTGGATGCTCTCAGGGCCCTCACATTTTTTTCACAAGTAGGACAGAACAACTGCGATCCCAAGAACGATGCTTTGCCGGTTACACAGAGAGAATGATAGCCCAGGTGGTATCGGCACAATGAATTTCCAGTTGAATATCAGCCTGCATCAGGACGTATGATGTCTTGCCAAAGCTGACGTCATCAGCAAGTTGCTCTGTCTTCCAGGGCTCAGCTCAGCCTTTCTCTGTCACGCTCCATGCGTAAACACGTTCAAAGCTGCAGCTTGGTCTTTGGTGCAGACCTGTTGCCGTCATAGCTGAAACATCCAGGCTCAATGGCAGCTTTGGCAGTGTAGAGCTCTACTCCCTGCTTAAGTAGATTCTAAGTTGCTACCACCAAGAAATACATGTGGTGCACAACCATTTGAAAAAGAAAACAAAAACAAAAACTGTTACTTAGCTGTACAGCCAGTGTACCTATTTAAGATAAGTTTATAAATTGTTTTTTGTTGTGCGCCATATGTATTCCATTGCTTGGTGCTCCTGAGCAGCATTTCTTGGTGGTGGGAACTTAGAACCTACTTAAGCAGGGAGTAGAACACTACACTTCCAAAGCTGCCATTGAGCTTGGATGTTTCAGCTGTATATATAAATATCCTCCATGACCCTCTTACACACATTCCATCCTCTCTCCCTGCTGCTGCAGACTCTCTTAATGTCAGTAATTTGGTGGTGAAGGAACTGATAAGGCAGCTACACCTCTTACACTTGTGGGTGGAGCACTGTTCTAATAGCCCCTCCTGACAAAAGATTTTCTCAGGTGGCAATATGCATGTATACATCACCAGTGTCACAGATGACACTGTCAAAAAATCAGTTACTGTACATCTGTCTCTTTTCAGTCTGACTTGTTGGGTAGAGTAGCTATGGGCTGTGTAAAGATTGTGGATTTTGTCCAACAGCTTATTGCATTTCAGTGAAAGATGAGGTGGTCCCTTCATAGGTAGAATATTTTTGAGGCAGTTTGAGAAGCTAGCTGTGTACTTTGGAATTTTTTTGATTAAAGATATTTCTATATAGATTTCATTATACCTGAGTAAATGTTATTGTGTTTATTTTAACACTTTTTAAAAAAAAAAAAAACAAAAAAAAACAAAAAATACCCCAAGACAACGGTGTCTCGGTTTATGATGTAAAAATGATGTGTAGGTATATACTTAATTTAACTGCCCACTAAATTCACAATAAACACCTTACCTAACTATTTACAACCTGAAAAATAGGTTAGAAAGCTCCTTCTGGCAATGAGTGTTAAATGAAATAATGCTTTACTATGTTGATCTCCGAGTCAGCAATCTCTGAGCTGTTAATTGCTTGCTTGAATCACAGAGAGGTTGTAGGTCAGATCCGCATTTAAGAAATTAAAAGTTCCTGTCTTATGGTAGCCCTATGGGCAAAGTTTTCTCCTAAAAGTCATATAGTAATTAATAATAGTAACAGTTATAATAATAATTTAGCAATGGTATATTGTCTTTGACTGATGAGTCATATGTGTTCGTATACAAGACAAGGAATCTCTCAAAGTTTCTACATTAAAATCTATTTTTATAATAAACAGTTTAGCACAGCATGTCAGTCCTTTTGTCTTTTGAGGTAATGACTTGAATCTTATTCTGAAAGTGTCACCCAGAGAGTAATTATCTTCATGTTACTACTGGAAAACAGAGTTTGGTTGATTTCTTGTAACTTGACAGCCATGTGTCTTTGGTTCAATAAATGTTATCAGGCATTCTTTAGCTGCTCCTATTGCATCAACTTTAATTAGTTTTTGATTGCTGTTAATTTCACAGTTTTTTCTCTTTAATAAATTGCATCAAAATGGTTTCATGTCTGTTGCAGCAAGTTTAATTAGTTTTGTACTTTGCTTACTCAATTTTACTTGCTCTGTTTTCAAGAAATTACCCCACAACTTCATACTCTGAAGATACTTGTGAGTCATATATTCTGATGTTGATGATTAAAAGAGCTTGTATAAGTTTTGAAAATTGAACTCTTAGCACAGGAACTCATGGGTGACTCCTTCTGTCTGTTCACTCTACATAACCCAAATGTGGGGTTCAACACTTAAGTAAAGGGCTTGAAAAATAGAGCAACATACAATTTTGGGTGTCTGTGTAAAAGTTGCTTAATGGGCTTTTTGGTTTCTTTTCTTGGCTGTCTCTCAAGCCCTCTGTTTAGGTTCCTACACTATTAGTAGAAGAATGGAATTCCTCATAACCAGTGATGTCTGTAAGTCTCTGTGGACTCAGTGGTAATTTAATCCTCTGTTTTCCAGATGGTGAGTTGTAGGATGATGGTAGATGGACATTGGCATGTTGCAGAGGGGAAAACCCACACTAAACTAATCCTACATTGGTGTCTTCTCTTCTGTGGATCTGGGCCCAGCTCTTCACACTGAGCATTATGACCTGATGCACAGGGTTTGAATCCTGCTGAAGTCTGGCCTAGTCACCGCCTGTCGTAATGGAGGTGGCAGGGCCAAAACTGAGTACGGTTGTAACCCCATACACAAGGTGTAGAGAATGGGGCTGAGCCCTGTCGGACAGGAAAAGATGGGATGTGTGACTTGGTTCTCTAACACCCCTTCTCTATCTTCGGGTCCTCACCTCTGCACTGTGCCACAATTAGGGTCACTGTGCTTACATGGGTGCTACTGACGGTGGTTGCTCCTCCTTACTGCAGTCATGGGGAGAAGGATGCTGGCCTATCGTTCTTATCCCTCCTGCCTATATATTGGACCCTAAGTGAGCCTCAAAAACAGGAATAGCGCAGTTGGTGGATCTCCTTATTAAAACATTTGCAAACCACTGCTCTAATCGACTCTTGTACTTGTTGAATTCCCACAAGACTAAACATTTGAATAGAGTATCTCAGGAATTCTTCACAGAATTACAAGTAATGACTTGGCAGTAGTTCTTTCTTCACTGGTAAGAATTTCCATTTATGGGATCTTATGGAGGTGGGAAATCAGAAGCCAGACCAGAGAAGTGGTCAAGGAAATGGAAAATATTAGATTTCTGAAACATTGTTCCAGTCAGATTAGTAATTCTCAGTACTATGAATTAAGGAGGAAGTAGGAATGTATATGATGCAGAAGAGAGAGCTGAACTTTTGGTTGAGGCACTGGGCTTGGAAATAGGAGAGCTATATTCAGGGCCTAGCTCTGCAAGAGTTTCTGTGTGATTGTCACTATCTAAGGTCAAATTTGGAAAAGTGCCTTTGTGACTTACAAGACTCAGTTCTTTTGACATTCCACGAGTTTGAGGGCTAGATTTTCAAAGGTAGTTAGGTAGCTAAAGATGCAGCTAACTGCCCCCAGTGGAAATTTCAGTAGCACCAAAGCAGTTAAGCATCTTGACGTCCAGGGAACTAGTTACTTTCCTCACTTGTCCAGGTTATTTTGAAAATTCCACTAGGTATCTGGCTGCATCTTTAGGCATTTATCTTTGATAAATTCACTTTAAATACTCAAGTTTCTTTTGAAATCAGTACTTAGGAGCCCAAATCTCACATGCAGTTTTGAAAATGTCCTTAGTCCCTCTGATTCTGTTGCTTTTCTCCCAGCCTTTCTCTGTCTTCTCTATTGAGCATGTAAGTTTTTTGGGGGAAGGACTGTCTCTTACTGTGTGTATGTACAATGCCTGTCACAGTGGGGCCCTAAGCTTGGATGCCGATTAAAACTACCTCAGGTTATGGAAGTGGAAAATGAATCTTATGAGACAGATCTTATATAACAACAGGAAGTCCTGTGGCACTTTAAAGATGAACAGATATTTTGGAACATAAGATGCATCTGATGAAGCGGGTCTTTGCCCGTGAAAGATTATGCTCCAAAATATGTTAGTCTATAGAGTGCCACAGGACTTCTTCCTCAAAATTTTGGGGAAGAAGGGGCTTCCAAAGCAAGGGCTTCCTTCTGGAAGATCCGCCTCAGGCCGTGAGTCTGCACGTGTATTTTGGAGTCCAGAAGAGCTTCTTCTGGTCTCCGGATCACTTGCCCCTATGCTAATGAGACACAGGAAATTTACATCTGGACCTCATTAGCATCTTCCAGATGGCTCATTACCATGCCACTACTGGAAGAAGTGGCAAGTGTAGACACAGCCTTTGTGGTCTTCTATTACATTCTTCTTTTAGAAGTGCTTTCAGGTCCATTGTTAAGAGTGCATTCTTGTCTGATAAAGTAGGACAGCTTTATTTGATTTAATTCAGTGGCTCAAGCTTCACTTTTGAGCTGTCTCCCTTCTAAACTTCAACATGTAGCAGACCTTTAACACTGACACCTGAGAAGAGCACCTGGAGACTCTGACTAGTCTAAAAGTGGCATTTTTCTTGAAAAAAATTAAATGTTGTTTTTTTTTATTTCTGTCTAAAATCTAATAGATTTGTCTTTTTTCATCAAAACATTTAATTGAAAAAGTTAAATTTTTGGACAGAATTAAAAATGTCAAAGCAAATGTTTAGTTAATTCAAAAATGTCATTTTTCAATCAACAAATTATTCAGTGAAAATATCTCAACTGCCTCTTTGGAGACTATTTAACTGTTCATTAATAAGAACTTGTTACATCTTTCTGTTTTGTGGTCATCATCAATAATTGGTTTTCAGGTTCTTTCCATTTATCGTCCATTGTAAATATTTATAAAATATATTCAGTTTATGTCAAAGATTCCTCTCCCAGGAGAGTAATGATTTCACATGGGATATTATGTGTGGGATCTATTTATGTTCATAAACTTAGCAGACTTACTCAGCATTGCTCAGATTCTTAACACAATTATTTGTTAAACTGAAAGAAAAATAATAAAACAAAAATATTAGCAAAGATCAGAGAGGTCAGTGACATTAAGCAAGAGAAACAAAACAAAACACACTTTCTACTGACTAAAATTTAGCAAGCTACAGTCTTTATCTAAGCAATTTTCTTATTCACATCAGGTTACCGGCATCTTCAGTCCTGAGATCCTAATGTTCACAGAATCAAATCAATGGATAACTAAGATGTCTTCTTCCTCCTCTTATTACCCCAAACCATTGTATCTGCCTCAGGAAAAAGGAAGGATCCCTGGGGTGCTGGTTTTGTCACGTAGTGACAAGTTATTGATTGTTATCTGGATAGCTTTATTTATTGTATATTGTTCTCTGCCAGAAATGAAACCAAACATGTAAATGAATTTGCCTGCGTTTAATGTACTGCCTCCAAAACATATCTGAAGAATGTATTTCCAGCACACACACACACACACACACACACACAACTTTTTGCACACAAACCTTATATATATATGATTGTAATGCATTTTCAGAGCCAGCACATTATCAGTTATAATACTTTACATACTTTGGACAGCTTATTTTAGATACATATTGTGACCACTATGGGTGGTGGTAATAAATGTATCAGCCCTGATACAGGTTACAGTATTGTGGGTCCTTTGCCATTTGATTAGGAGCTCCCAGGGTCACAACCTATTTCCTAACTTAATCTTGTTAAGAAGAAAATGGGTAACATCAGTACAGCAGTGCATAACTTCCCAAAGAGCGGACATAGACTTGGACACTTGAAGAAAGTATAAGACACAGTTTAAGAAAATGAGAGGTGGCGAGAGTAGGCAAGAAAAAAAATAGGGAATGTATACAGAGCAGCACTCGAAGACAAGATCGGGAGTGCAGGCAAATAGAAAGACCTAAATAAAAGAGTTGAAGGGACAGCCACAACAATAGAAGAGGCAATTGAGCAGACTATTCTGGAAGAACAGAAGATCAATAAAAAGTGGGTTACGCTGAAGTTGGTCCAAGAGAAGAGATCATTGAAGATCAGAGGGGATGTTTCCAAGAGGATGGAACAGCAATATAGAACGAAATGCAATATAGAATGAAATGCAATGAGGCAAGGAAAGTGGCAAAAATGGATAAGGCGAAATAGTTAGAGGAGCAGTGTGATGATATAGACAGGTATTACAGCGAGTGTAAGACCAGGGAGGTGTATAAAATGATTGGGAATATTAATAGGAGGTGGCAGCTGAAGCAGATGGCGATCAAAGACAAGAATGATGGTGTTCATGAACAAGTAGAAGGTTGTGCAGCAAAGGATGAGAATTTGCAACAATCTTTATAACGCACAGTTGGACCCAAGTGTCTCTGAGAGACTGATTGAAGAACTGAAAGAGAGATCCCCACTGAGCTTTGAGGGCAAGACCAATATTTCAAAGGAGGAAATAGAGCAGTGCAATGACTAAAGAACAACAAGAGCCCTGGAAATAAGATCATGGGAGAGATGATGAAATGTGGTGGAGAAAGTGTGATTCAGGAAATACACAGACTATATAATATACTGTGGAAACAAGGGAAAGCACCTAAGGAATGGACAAGATCCATGCTAGTGACAATACAAAAGAAAGGAAGCATATTGGAGTGCAAGAACTATAGAATGATTGCCCTAATGAGTCATCTAGTCAAGGTGCTGATGGTGATACTGATGGAGAGACTGAGATCACAGATAAACACCTAGCAGTTGAGCAAGTGGGATTCAGGAAAGATGGAAGTACCATACAGCAGATACTGGCACTAAGATTGATCTCTGAGAAAACTCAATGAAAGAGGAACACCTACAATTGTTTTATTGATTTTTCAGAAGGCATTTGACAGTATAGATCAGAAAATGACTTGGGCAGTCTTGGAGTCATACAGAGTGGATATCACCCTGATATGGTTGTTCAAAGATATCAATGACAATATGGAGGTAGCGGTGAGAGTATGTGGAAAGTTGGGAAGTTGGTTTACAATGAGTAGAGGTATGAGACAAGGAGATGAGATATCACCGAGTATCTTTGTCACACACCTATAGAGAATGATGGACAAGATCAAGGAAGTGGTAGAAGGACATCAGTGCACAGGATGAGAGTTAACAACTTGAGGTTCGTGGATGAAATAAGTATGATTGAGGAAGATGAAGAGAAGCTAGTGAGAATGGTGCAGGTACAAAATGAGGAAGGGAAGTGGTATGGACTGATTATGAACATCCATAAAATGAAAACAATGATATTTGGAGATAAGGAAAGAAGAAGGAAGATCTGTGTAGATGGGCTCAAACTGGACAACGCAGAGAAGTTCATGTATCTGGGGAGCAACATGGTGCATGGTCTAGACTGTAAGAAGGAAATAACTAGAATAACGAAAGGAAGAGCAAGTTTGAATGTGATGGATACGATCTGGAAAAGCAAAGTGATTAGCTTGGAAACAAAGCTGAGCATCGTGAAAATGTGTGTATTCAGCAGCATGTTGTACAGATGTTAGACATGGGAGATAATGAAAGATTCAAAGGGAAGGTTATTGGCATTTGAGAGGAGTTGTTGTAGAAAGATCCTGAGAACAGAATGGATGCAGACAGTCACTAGTGAGGAATTCTATAGGAAGATACAGCCGAAAGAGAACAAATGATGAATGAAAAGTCAAGACCCTGGTATTCAGTGTAATGGATGGTTCGAATAGGAGAGGAAGAGCCCACAGAGAATGGGTAGATTATATAGTAGTCTACAGAAACTAAGCTACTCCACACTGGACAGGGAAAGATGGAAGGAAATAGTGAGTGAGGCATCCAACATCAAGGGGCACTGAGCCGGTGGTTGATGATGATGATGATGATAGGTAAGATTAAGATTTTCTTGTGGATATTTTAACAGAGGTTATGGACAGGTCATGGGCAGTAAACTAAAATCCACAGACGCCTGTGACACGCTCTTGAACCCAGCTTGAGCTGCTGCACCAGCCCTGGCATCTGGCCACTGCTTCAGCTCTGCCACTGCTCTTGCAGTCGGGGCAAAAAGCTGCTCGTGCTTCACAGTTCTGACAGTGGCTGAAGCCAAAGAAGTGACAGAGATCTGTCAAAGTCACAGAATTGGTGGTCTCCAGGATGCAAATGTACCCATAACTCATAGATACTGCCTTTAAAGTAAGAAATGATCATACGGGAGGTCTCACATTTTACATAACAGTTTAGTTGGTACCTTTTTTTACTTCCCAAGTTCAAGACTTCTTTCTGAGGAATGACCATACATTACTCATGGGATCACTTGGTCACTGTCCACCAATACTCATGTGCTGGAAAAATCTAATTGATGGGAGTGAATTTCAGGGTAGATTCTTACTAGCAACTAGCCTCAGAAAAAAACAGGAATAAAATCCCTCAACACTATGAATTTTACTTTTTAAGGTAATTTCCTGTACTTACAGTCACTTTAACTCCTGATTATTAACACTCAGACTGCTCTGGTGTCACCAATATGTTACTTAACAGAAGTGTTTATATAACACACTTGAAAATTGATGGTTTCCATCTGTAAGTTGTCATACCACCACCATTGAAATTTACAGATTATTCTTGAATTGCTGTGCTCTCTTCAGACAAACACACTTTTTTTCATTTTCAGTCAGTGGAATTTTTCCTGCATATTTCATAAGTTCTTTGTTGCTGAAATCAAGGAAGAAGTTGGAGCATTTTCTAAGATGTCCAGTTTGATAATTTTCCATTTGAAATGCTCACTGTGCTTTCCACTGTAATGTGATATTTTGAGACTTCTATTTTAGTATTAACATCATAGATTTATTGCTGTAGATATTGCATAAGTGGAACTTACATTCCCTTATCAAAAGTCACTCTGAAACTAACTATAGGAAAATATTTTGACAAGGGGGGAAAAAAAAGCCATATCTTCAAGTTATATGTTATGAAATTAATTTGTTATTGGACAGAACCACGTGAAGTTTCAATTGAATGTTGAGGGCACAATTATGTTGTTGGCTCCACTCATCCCCAAAACGGCAAAAAAGGGATCCGATGTTGGTTTATTTCTTGATTTGTATCTGGAAGATAAATATTCACAACCATCAGAATTTTGGGTCAGATGTTTATGATTCTAAGACAAGAGAGTTCAGGGATAAGAATATGTCCTCCAAACCTCTAAAGAGTACATTAACAAAAAAAGGGGTCATTAGTGTTTAGTGTATATAATCAAGCAGCAGAACACCACAGAACTAGATCTACTCAAGTCTAATTTTTTCAGACAAACATCAACCGAGGAGCTTGTTAGAGATACAGTTAACCTAAAAATCACATATATTATTTATGTGCTGTAAAAGTTTGCAAAAGAGATTGTTCCTTTTTTGTACAGCGTATGGGTCTGCAATCTGTGGTGCTTTGGCTGTAGGGACCAGACAAAATTTGTATAGGGGAGCCCCCATTGCCCACCAGGCACCATGCAGTTGTGGGCTAGCCCCCCATCCCCATGCAGCTGGTGAGCCAGACCCTGCCCCACCACACCGTGTGGGGGCTGGGTTGTGGAGGTCATGCTTGCAGACAGTGGCATGTCCTGCCCTGTTCAGAGTGAAGGCTCCCTCCCTGTACAGGATTGAGCAGAAGAGTCTGAGGAACTTTTTTTGTGCTTCACATTTGTACAGGGCAGCCCCCCTCCACCGCAGGCACCATGTGGCTGGCGGGCTAGTCCCCACGCTACATGGCTAGCCTTTGCCCTACCACAGCACGTGCCGGCTGTGCAGTGTGGACCATGCTTCTAGACAGAAGCATGTCCTGGACTGCATGGGGTGAAAGCTTCTGCACCTCACATTTTCTGTGGGGTTCACCAAGGGGCAGGGGGCTGGCTCCTGTGGCAGCAAATATTTTCAGGGGCTGACTGGCCCTGAGAAGCAACACACACTGAGAGGCTGGCTCCCCCCCAGTGGTAAATACTTTTGGGGTCTGGCACTGGGAATGGATGCAGGAATCATTTTGGGGGGGCTGGACAAGGGCTTGGCTTCCCTGACAGGAAACATTTTCAGGGGCTGGCTGGCCCCTCTGCCCAATAAGAAACCTGCTGACTGCACCATGTCAACTGGACCTTCAGCTGGCCTCTGCCAGCTGAGTTTTATTGTGCGGCCAGACCCCAGTGCCAACTGTTTTTGAGGCTGCCTCTGGCTAGGCACAACTGATAGAACAATGTCAACAAGTTATAGTGTGGGCTGGTTCCATAGAAGTCAGCATGAATTTTCTGGGCTGGCCCCGCTGTCTGATAAGAAACCCATTGATTGCACCACATCCACAGGATCCTCAGCTGGCCCCTGCCAGCTGAGCTTTGTTGAGGGACCAGCCTCCAGCCACTGCTCCTGTACTCTTCCTTGCTGAAGAGTGGGGCTCGGGGGAGCCACAGTCTCTGCATTGGCCTACTTGCTGTATTTATTTTCACTGGGGGAAAAGTAGGTGAGTGACCGCTTGACATCTTACAGTCAGGTGGTTGCTCCCAGAGCATATACATTGTGGTATGTGGAATTGACAGCTCCCTGACATGCTTCGCCTACTGAAGCCCGCCTGTTTGGTTTTCTTTTGCCTGTGATTCCCTGCTTTTCCTCCTTTCATCCTGAAAAATGGCTCCTTTCTTTCACTGGGAGGGGAATGAGAGCAGTGCAGACTGGGAAGATGACTGTGGGTGCACTCAGGACACATTTGATTGAAAGGTCTAAAATGCAGATGACTCAAAACAATTTTTTCTCATAGGGGAAAGAGGCATCTAAAAAGTGGCGACTTGTTTTCAATGGGGAGGTAATTAAGGCAATTCAGTGTGTGAAGATGACAGCACACACCCATAACCACAACCACTTGCAGAACACTTTTTCCCATAACGCATCAGCTAAACAACCCAGAATGCTTTGGTGATGAGGGAACTGTGGGATAGAGTCTCACAATGTACTGCTGCAACAGTAGAATTTTGGTGACTTTGTGGGAATGAATGAAGTCGACTTTGTGGGGAGGTGAGGAAGCTCAACTTCTACTTTATAAAACCCAGTGTTACAAAGGCTTTGTCTATACTACAAGATACATTTTAATTTATTAATATTGATTTTGTCAATCTGGAATTTATAAGTTCGAATTTGACCATCCTCGCCTCCGCACATGCTCCTCACAAAGTCGGCTTATCGCTGCAACACCCAATTGGCAAGCATCGGCTGTTCCAGTAGTGCATTATGAGAACCTATCCCACAGTTCCTTCATCTCCATAGCATTCTGGGCATGCTTGCTGGTCTTTGACGGCATCTTCTCACATTGCATTGTCCTCATTACTGTCCCGTGGTAAGCAAACATCTTTTTTTTTTTTCCCATTGAAAGGAAGGAAAAGTAGGTCATCCACAGAGATAGCAAAAAACTTACAGAAATGTCTTTCTTCGGTAGATACATTCTCAACTGGCCTTCCTCTGAGTGTCCCCTCCCATCATTACATCCAATCCCTCAAAACAGTACAGGCACCCAAACTGTGTTCTCAAAGTTAGAAGAAAGAGGATAAAAAAGTCTGGGAAAATAGATTTTTGGCTTTCTCCTTCCCTTCACTACACGGGTAATGACAACGTGGTGATAGCAGTGAAGTATGGTACAATGAACTTATGATGGAAACAGGATTCTCAACTAGCCCTGATCCCCTGTGTTTCTGAGGGGGTCAAAGCATGAAGACAGATAACAAATGTTAGTAAAAAGGTTTTATAGCTGAAACATCAAACCATCAGTTGTCTGCAATGGACAGCAATCCCCAAAAATATTTTTGTCAGGGTGTGGTGGTGGGGTGCTGTGGTCTGCAGCTGCAGAGCTGTTTGTATTGTTGAAGTAGCTGAAGTTGATCCCCCCACAACAATCTTAGCCTCCAGGGGAGAATTTCCGCAGTAGCTGCAAGGCCCCAAGTATCTTAACTACCAGGGGAGACTTCCCCCTGGAGGCTGCAAGCCCCAGTGGTCTCATGCTAGGAGTGTGGGGGGGTTCAGTGGGTGCCAGTTGAAGTGGTCCCCCCGATGATCTTAGCTACTGGGGGAGACTTCCCCCTGAGTGGCTGCAAGCTCCCAGATATCTTTCCCACTCTTGGAACTCTAAATGAGCACAAGCTAGGACCTGGTGCTGCCTCACAGCATGGTCAGCACCGAATGTCTGGCACATCCTTTTATTGAGTCGGAAGCTACTCACATGATGTGGCTGAGCACAGAAAAGATCCAGACTGTGTGGCACCTGTGAGGGGATAGAGGGGGGTTTGCACACAAATGTAAACCACTGAGAAGAAGTTTCTTAGTGTCCTATGCAAGCATGACTCAGCTGAGAGGAATAAGGGGATTTTGAAATGTGTGGAGTCCTTTCAAAAAGGACCCCGTGTAGCCATGCCAAGCCACATGCATTCAAATGCGGTGCTTTCAAAGCGCCGTGGCTGACGGCATGCAAATGGTAATGAGGCACTGAATATTCAGTTCAGTGTCTCATTAGTATTCTTTGATTTGGCCAAGTGTCATCACAGCCTTAGTCTAAAAGGTGCCACAGGACTAGGTGTAGAGACAAAATCACAGACTCCCTGCAGAGGATATTTGTAATGGGTAGGTGCACTCATAGCCCTAATGGCAAAGAAAGACAGACATTTCTCAGGCTTTCATACATACATGAGCCCACAGCCACAGGCTTGCTGCTCCTGCTTTGAAATTCATGGTTTTCCTGTTACCTAATTCCAGCGCACATGAGCTGCGTCTACACGTGCACGCTACTTCGAAGTAGCAGCACCAACTTCGAAATAGCGCCCGTCGTGTCTACACGCGTCAGGCGCTATTTCGAAGTTAACTTCGACGTTAGGCGGCGAGACGTCGAAGTCGCTAACCTCATGAGGAGATAGGAATAGCGCCCTACTTCGACGTTCAACGTCGAAGTAGGGACCGTGTAGATGATCCGCGTCCCGCATCGTCGAAATTGCTGGGTCCTCCATGGCGGCCATCAGCTGGGGGGTTGAGAGATGCTCTCTCTCCAGCCCCTGCGGGGCTCTATGGTCACCGTGGGCAGCAGCCCTTAGCCCAGGGCTTCTGGCTGCTTCTGCGGCAGCTGGGGATCTATGCTGCAGGCACAGGGTCTGCAACCAGTTGTCAGCTCTGTGTATCTTGTGTTGTTTAGTGCAACTGTGTCTGGGAGGGGCCCTTTAAGGGAGCGGCTTGCTGTTGAGTCCGCCCTGTGACCCTGTCTGCAGCTGTGCCTGGCATCCCTATTTCGATGTGTGCTACTTTGACGTGTAGACGTTCCCTCGCTGTGCCTATTTAGATGTTGGGCTGAGCAACGTCGAAGTTGAACATCGACGTTGCTGGCCCTGGAGGACGTGTAGACGTTATTCATCGAAATAGACTATTTCGATGTCGCAACATCGAAATAAGCTATTTCGATGTTGGCTGCACGTGTAGACGTAGCCATGGAGAGCAGCAGGCAGAGTGGAGCGCTAAGGAGCATTGTGGGTTACATATGGGACACCTCTGGAGGTTAATAAATTCAATTTAAGACATGGTGCTTCCACACTGGCCTTTAATCAAACTTCTGAATTCAAACTTGACGCTATAGCCATCAGGTAATGGCAATATTGTAATCTCGATATTAGTGCTCCCAAAATCGAGCTAATGGTATTTACAGTGAAGACAGTTGTGGTAATATCAAGGTAACTGCCTTAAATTTGAATTTATCTCATAGTGTAGACACAGCCAAAGTCGACTTTGATAAATTCAACTTTATTTCATAGTGTAGATGTAGCCATAGATTTTCAGACAGCAGTTAATACATTATTTGAAGATATTTAATTTAAAAATAATAAGTGATTGTAACTTTGCAATTTAGATAAAACTTTTCTATTTTTCTTTTTCTTTTTTTCTTTTTTTTCCCCTTTCATGGATGCCCTGCAATATGCTCACAGACCTTCATGGGTCCATGGACCCCAGGTTGGAAATCACTGACTTAAGGAGTTCATTTGCAACCATGGAGTTACAGTTAAGAAGATCCTGAAAATGTTCTTTCCAGTGAAAATTGATGACTTTGTTGTCCTTCAGAAATGTGGTTGCATCCTTAGCTCCATCCACCCTATTAGTCTATGAATACTTTCATAACGAGATTTTTATTTCCTTTGACTAACAGATAATAATGGGTGGTAATTAAATGTAGTTGGTTTTGTCTGGAGGCCTTAATTCTAGTGATTGGCATTTAAAGTATAAGGAGGTTACCTGGGAGACTTCACATTTTAATAATAATTTGGTTACTATCTTTTAACTTCCAGAGTCCTGGAATATTTCCTGCTAGACTTCTTTCTGATTAATGACAAAATGTTATTCATGGCATCACTTCATAAGTGTCCATCTAAAGTTGATCCTTAGGATATGTCTATACAGACCATGGCAGTGAGCCCTTTAGACCAAATTGACAGACATGACATAACAGGACCTGTGCTACTGCTCTAAAAGTGGCTGTGCTTTGAAGTTGCATCCCTGCCTGGAGCTAGGGCTCTGAATCCCGACCCTCTCCCAGACCTTCAAAGCCCAAAGTCCAGCAAGAGATGAAGCTAAAGTGCTTTCTATGCAGCTATATTCAGAGTGCTAGCAGGAGCCCAGCTAGCTGGTCTGTCAAGCCATGGTTGGTGGCTTGCTGTCCAGTGCTGTGTGGATAGAGAATTTTATAATTCTCAAAATATCCTCCTTCCAAATGAGTTTGGTAAGAATCTTAATTTTTTGTGTTCCAAATTCTTTGTTGCATTTTTGTGATGGGATTACTAGGCCTTATGATGAACTGTAAGTATACACGAGTATAATGACAGCAAATTTCAGAAAAAAACAAAGCTGCTGTTTGTATTTTTATGAAGGCTGTTTCTAAGGAGATAGAGGTGTGTTTTTTTTTTTATCAGTCATCATATGTGGCGTTTGTTTTATTTTTTCCACGGCCCCTCTAAACCTTGACATTATACAGTTCTACTTTCAAAAATGATCAAAAAGGTTTTCTAGGTTTTTATTTGTAATGGAGGGTTTGAGGCTTTTTATATCCTTCACTATCAACACTTGATGTGTGTTATCTCTGCAAATACCGTTGAAGTATCATCATCTGTTCTTTTCTGTGTTTTGGGTGGGCACTTGCTTTAAGGTCAAATTATAGCTTATTCAACCCACAACTATTGTAGCAACAATGCCAGTCTAAGGCCACATCTCGCAGTTTAAATTTGTGGGACTGCAGTCTGTGATGACTTGGCATTTTTACACTTTCACCAAACCTTTGTTGCTGCAGCACTGTATCTTATAAAAGAAGAAAAGAAACAACACCCTGTAGTTTAACTGAAAAGCTTTGGAGTCAACTCTTCACTAAATCCATGGCCTTCACTTGATGATTAACCATTTTAAATGTGTCATTAGATGATTCTTATTAATTGTCTGTCAAAGCACTAAGATATGCCAGGCAACTCATACTTCAGAGAAACAAGTAAATTATGTTCATACCCCAAAGAGCTTGCAATCCAAATATAATATAACAGCAAGAGACAGTCAGAGCCAGGCTATGACCGTAGGCTGAGGCTGCAGTGAGCTCTGAGGTGGTACACCCCGGACCCACTCAGGGACCCAACGAATTTGCTCAGGTTCTATGTGAGCACAGTTCCACATAGTTAGAATTGTGTGCAGGATCAAGGTATAAATAGGGACTAGGAAAGACAGGACAAAGGTAAATAATGAAGGACAATAACAAATATCTGATGTTTATTCAGAAATATACTTCTACATCGTGATGTGTGTTTTGCTATATTAGAGTGCACAAGTGAGTTTTAGGAGGGCTTAGAAAAAGATGAGGGGAATTGATTTAATGAACAGGTGTCAGGAATACATCAAAAGCATGAACAAAAGAACAGAGGTCTTTCTGAGAGGAGATTACTGGGGTATTTGGGGAAGGGGAGTGTTACTGGGTGAGTGGGAAAATCAGGTAGAATACAAAAGCAGACGAGATGAGATGTGGTCAGGATATGTCCAATGTAGGACATGAAAGGCAAAAAAGAGACATTCTGACTTGATGCATATCATGACTTCAAAGTGTGGATTGACATGGTTAAGCTGGAGGCAGGAGGAATGATTTTGAATGGATGATGATGAAAAATAGAGGATACTGGTACATGAAGAAGGGAGATCCTTAAGACATGGGTGAATGAAGTAGCCAGCAGGACAAGGGATGATCAGATTTCTTAAGTGTTGTGAGGGGAAAAGGCAACAGGATTTTGCCATCTGTCTTTTCAAACTCAACTTTGCAATATTCCTAAACTGCTTGCCAGTAACTCTTGATGACCTTTAAATTATGTTGTGATGAAATTCTGTGTAGGTGTTTGCTTCAGGCAATGTTTTAAATATCTGGTCTATTGCTTGAGCTGCGGTCTGTTCCGTTACACAGCATCGATATAAAATGTGTTTTCTTTTTATTTTACAGACCCATTATTGTACACTGTAATCCTTTAATAAAGCTATATGTATGTCACACAGCACTGGTGATCTTTCACCTGTTTGAGATTAAAGGCTGGAAGATGGTGAACTCTCTCAGGTCTATAGAGAGAAATTAGAATTGAAAATATTCAGTATATCACATAAATCTCCCATCACTTTGCAAGATTAGGCCTCATATTTTCTGTTGAATGATTGTAAAAACTCCTTGCTCTCAATTCCCTTCCCTTTTTATCAGTGGAAGGCAGATGCCTCAAGACAAAAAGCCTAGTGTCCTACGTGTGTTTACTTAAGCATATATTCTCACTATACAACAAATAAGACTAGGCATTAATTGAATCATACAAGCTAAACTAGATAAAGTCTCTAAATATTTTTACAAATATGTTTACAAAGTCAAATGTTCAGATATATTGAATATAAGGAAAGATTATGAGAGGAAAGCACAGGTCATATGTAAGTTTCAGCAGAATTTTACAGTTTAATTTTACAGTTTGAAATACATTTGAAATATATTTAGGGTCATTCTAGGATCTTCTGCTGTTAAACATGTAGCTTCACTGAAGTATAAACTAGAACTACATTCCTGGAATCATAAAAGATTAAAGTTGGAAGAGGCCTTAGGGCCTCCATTCAGCCCCCCTGCTCCAGAAGTCCAACCCCAACTAAATAATCCCAGCCAGGGCTACATCAAGTCTGCCCTTAATAACATTTAAAGATGGAGATTTCATCCCTTCCCTAAGCAACGCATTCCACTGCTTCACCACTTTCCTAGTGAAATAGGGCTTTTTCCCTAATATCCAACATAGGCCACTTCCTATTCTGCTCTTCTGCAGACTAAATGAGACCAGCTTCTTCAGACTCTCCTCATAGGTCATGTGCCCCAGGCCTGTAATCATATGTATACATCTATGTAAATGACCTGAAGAACTGATCCTTCATCTCTCACTTTTCCCATATAAAGAGAAAACAGTCACAACTTTCTGTTTCTTAAATCTTAAGTCTGGCTCATATCACTTTCCTCATCTTGATATCCCATTTTTTAACTGGGCAGGAGAAGCCTCAGTTATCTCATGAGCATGGAGACAAATCTCTTGATTAACACAGGATGATTGTGACATCTTGTAGTTGGGTCCCGTGTTTAAATTATAAATGTTCAAGATAATGGGGACATACCAATTGTTGCTGTTGCATACCTGTCATAAATTGTTGATTGCTGAACCCCTTGCTTACGAGCCCACATTTTAAAATTATTTAACTGTCAAATTTAGTCAGATTTTCCACAAAGCAAAATCAAGAAACTGATTTTAGCTCCAAGTTACAATATGTATTTGCTTAAACACAGTCTTCCTAACATCTAAGATGTGTTGTTGTTTTTTTAATTCCAGCATAAGTACATGTTTCCCAGACATGGCTACATTTTCCCAAGATGTGAATGAATAAATGCTTATATAAATATCCAATATCTGAATTCCATTATCATTTCTCCATTAGTGGAGATTCTATAGCTTTTATTTGATGTAATTTGACTCATTGTGATTATCTGGGTTGCATTTGAAGAGTAAGGGAGGATTGTCATTGTCAAAATAGAAGCCATTGCCCCTTTAAGAGAAAAGAGGAGAAAGAAACTGAATAGATCAAAATGCCCTAACAAAACTCAGCTGGAGGTGCTAAGAACTGACAAAAGCACTTGATTCCCAGAGCTAATTTACGGCAGTATTTTCCTAAGTCTTGGGCATGCTCTCTTGGGCAAAAACAAGATTGTTCACTTGTTCTCCAGAGTGTCACTTTTATACAAGTAAAGTTATTAAGATTCTAGCTGTTAAGGAAACGTTATGTGAATGTAACGGATGCCAAGTTTGCAAACAACCTGAATCAATAGCTGTCTATGGTGTGAATTCCTTCATTCATTTCAATAGGCTCTAACTTAGATGCCAAAAATAGTTTTTAAATGGCAACAATGTTAACTATTTCTGCTCATCAAAACATAGTAAAGGAAACAAAGAATCAGGGTGACCAGATACACAATTTGCTAAGTGTGACAACTCAATTTGGGTTTGTTTTTTATACATGATGGGGTGAAGGGAAGCAATATTAGAGGTTTCATTGTTCTGAAGAAGGGTTCAACTTTCAAGATCTTCATTTTCTTTCAATCACTATTGCTTAGCTTCCAAATTAACCTTACTGCTGTCATAAACAACACGAAAGTTTACAAGAACAGATTAATGAGTTTTATTGAGCAAATGTTTACTGATTAACAGCCAAATTGCACAAAATAAGAAATAAAACACGTGATTCATCCACGGCACAGAAGTGGGTTACAGCAGTAACGAGCAGTGAACATGGGTAACAGCTATAGATCATAGCTTGCCTTGCCCTGGATACAAGTGGTGGGTAAATTAGTAGTAGGTAGTCCGTCGTGGCTGATGATGATGTCTTGAGCTTGCACAGGCTCATCGGTTGTGGACTTGCAAGTGGCTGAGGAGCCCAAGCTTTGAACATCATGGGTGTTCCCAGAGGGGGCAAGGGAATTGTCCTGGCTCTGTTGGTGCGGCTGCTGCTGTTGCTTTCTTCTTCTCACGAGTATCAATGAGGCATACATGTCGCTGCTCTTCAAAGTTGTCATAGTGTTGTACGAGAGCACACCAGCATGGTTTTGGTCTTTTGCATGCTGATCTGGTTTTAAGCCAGCATAAGCAATGCTGGTCTTCGTGCAGTCTTTATACCTATTGTGAGGCCTACCTTGATTCCTTTTGCCCGAGGAGAGTTCACCATAGAGGACTTTGGGATTCTTGACTCCTCCATTCGTATGATGTGCCCTGTCCAGCAAACCTGGGCTTTCAGAATCATGGCTTCGATGCTCATGGCTCCTGCTCTGTCCAGGACTTCCAAGTTCATAACTCTGTCCTGCCATCGAATGTGCAATATTGACCTCAGGCTGCGTGTGTGGAAACACTCCAGCGGTTTTATATGTTTTCTGTACAAGGTCCAGGTTTCACAGCCATACTGGAGACTGGTCAGGACTACAGCCTTGAACACTTTCAGTTTAGTGGACTGTCGGATGTTGTGCTGATTCAACACTTGTGCTCTCAGACGTCCTAGTGCCCGGCTGGCCTGGCAGATTCTGGCATTGATTTCTTTGTCAAGGGAGCCATCACTGGCTATCACACTGCCAAGGTACTTGAACTCCTCTACTGTTTTTAACTCTGTTCCTTCAATAAAGATTGAAGCAGGGAGAGCAGCAGATCCTGGAGCAGGTTGAAACGGTACCTCCGTCTTTCCTAGGCTGATGGTCAAACCTAGTAAATTATAATTTATACTTTAGTCAATATGTAGTCCCTTGGCAAACACCCATAACACATAAGAGTTTTCATCTATCAACATAGGAAAATATGCTAATTTGAGAAATTTGCCACTTTTAGGGATAAGTCCTAAGATTTCAGACAACAAACAAATAAAAAATTAGCTCAATCCAGTTGAATTCAGTCCATCAGGTGAATGCCTCCCCTGACATGGTCCCTTGTCATCCTCAGTAATGTTCCTCAGTGGTTGTCTCATGTCTCGCTGTACGGCTGTAGTCAGTAGAAGTCCCAGTGATGGTCTCCTCTGTCACATGAGAGGGAAGCAGAGCCTTGCGGGGAAAGTGGTTGAAGCCCTGGATGTGTCCCTGCTCCCTGGGAATCCAAGTAAAGCTCCATAAAATCAGAGCCTACAGTCCATCGAGGAAAGCAATGGAAGCGATCCCTGACTATGTTCCTTGGTGGTCATCGCTCACCATCATGGTCACTGTCGTGGTGATGGTCTCCTCTGTCACCTGAGAGGGAACCAAGGCTGGGGGGAGAGTGGTTGAGGCCTCAGCCATGTCGCTGCTGGATGGGAATCTAGGCAGTGCTTCACAAAGGCAGAATCTATAGCCTGTCAGGGAAAGCAAAGGGAGTGTACCCTGACTGTGTCTCTCGGCAGTCATCTGTCTCAGTTATAGTCACAGTCAATTGCTGTCCCATTGGCTATCAGTTCTGGCTCCTGTGGAGGGGAAGGTGATTGTGGCCTCTGCTGAGTTTTAATGAGTGAATGTTTACAATCAATTAATAACCAAATTGCATAGGGTAAGAAATAAAAACACATAAGTCATCCATGACACAGAAGTGGGTTACAGCAGTAACAAGCACTGAACATGGTTAACAAATGTCCGTTGTAACTTGCCTTGCCTTGGATACATGTGGTGGGAAGATTACACTTTACCCAAGAAGTAACCCCGAGCAAACATCCATAATACAGCACTACACGTAATCTTAGCCACAAAGGCTGAGAAGCAACACCAAAACTTATAATTAAACCTGCAGTTTATTTCCTGAACGTATTCTGTTCAGGTTTCTCTTAGGTGGGACTCCCTTGTTCTAGTAACTCCTGCCCCAGAAATAGTTGTACCTATTTTATACCACTAAGTTAGAGTTCATAGAGCTTGTCTTGTCTGAGTTCAGTAAAATAAATCTTACCCCCATAAATCTCTGAATACCTAGCATTATATCAAGGATTACTGTTAAAAAGTTTCTAAGGATTACTGTTAAAAAGCTTGTAAGTAACAGACAATTAGAATGTGACTTTTTACATCAATAACTTGGAGGAGGACAGAATTGGAACAAAACGGTCAAAATGAAATTATTGTAAATGTGTATTTTTGTGATTTTTGTCAGTATATATTACAAAAGTAAAATGAAAAACACAAAAAAAGCTTTGAGAAATTTACCTCTGGAAATTTGAATTAGTTACTTATTTGCTGTATCTGTTTAAGATCAATATTTGCTGAATGCTTTCCATAGAGCCTTCCATTTGTGTTCTGTTTTATTATTGAGCTGATCACTGTTGTCACGTTCCAGATTAATATGCACTGATGGAAGACTGCTAACACCAATATGTGCATGATTGGGTGTATAAAGTAGTATACTGGATCTCATCTTTTGGTATTAAGTAGCTCTCAATATAAGGATTTTGGATTTGGCCTTGACAAAACATGAAAGCTATTTTGGGAGCTTTCCAAGTTCCCAGTCCTTTGCAATGTTTAGAGAAAGCACTGCCCTGTGATATGACTAGTACAAATTCTGAAAGGTTATTCATGACCTGATGTTTAAAGAATCCTCAATTTCTACATGTGCATAGAATTGTTGTTTTTTTTCCTTGTTACTTTCTCATATGTGGTTTGTTGGAAAACAAGAGAAAGAGCTACATTCTCATTTGGCTTAAAGAGCTCGTCCAACAATAGCATTATAGCAGCCTGCTGGTCCATAGGTGGCTCTGAAAACATTTGAAATCTCAACATAGGGTTTAAAAAAAACCCTCCTCCAAGCCTGAAAATATGAAAACCAGAAATAACAATCAAACCAAATTACAGTCTGAAAATACACTCTTATAGGCATCAACCATGACCACATCACATATCATCCAAAGCCCATGCAAATAGATAGGCAAATAGATAGGCCTTGTAAGTTCTGTGAAAATCAGCAGACTTGAGTAAGAGAGAGTGAATGCCAAACGTGAACGTCCTCATGGAGAGCTTCCATCTGGCACCCCATTCTCTGCTATACTGAGCAGTCTTTACTCAGACATGTCTGTTGACCCCAGCTGTAGTAGGACGGAACAGAGAAAGACATATTCTCTTAACTAGATGAATCTCAGGCTATTTAGCTTAGAACGATACAGCCTTAACACCTAAAAGTGTATCTGGAAATCAGTAAGCACCCACTTCAAATGCCAGGGCACTAGTTGTGTGTTCAGGTTAAAAAAACCCAACATACTGCTATTCTCTACTAGCACAAACTTCCAGACTGTGCCAAGGTGTAAACCAATGTGGAGTGTGTTGCCGTAATGTAGGATTGTGATTTTCAAAGGAACCCAAGTGACTTAGGTGCTCAAATTCCCTTTTATTTCAATGGGCTTAGGATGCCTATTTCCCTTAAATTCCTTTGACAATCACAATTTAATCATGATGTGACAGAAGCGCACAATTATAGCAGCAATCATCAGAAAGAAACAGTTGAAAACTCCAGTCCTCATGAAGAGGAGAATAAGCCTCAATACTACAGCTGTTTGATTCTCCATTGAAAAAAAAATCCTCAGATGTTGAGTCCCAGCAGACACATGTGCTGCTTTCACAGGTGCTCTTGGACTGGATTGTGCACAGGAAAAATTAGTGGGTGCAGAGCATCCACTGGTGTCATGCTGCCCCCCATGACCTCCCTCCCAACACATCTGGAATGCTACAAACGTCTGATTCCTTGTGGTCGAGTTCTGGGAGTGGAGGGGTAGGAGGAGTCAGGGCTTGGGCGAAGGCTTGCAGGAAGCCGGGAGTTGGGAGCAGGCTTGAAGTGGAGGGCAGGGGTCAAGCACCCTATGGCAAGATGCAGATAATCTGTTTGAAAGAAGCAGCTGTAATCCTTGTAACATTTTCCCAGTAGCTTCTCTCAATATACCAGGATTACTTCAACTTTATCTCTTTTCAGCTTCAGTATCAACTCCTCATTCATGCCCGAATATCTGGCAAATTCTAGGTAAGGCATTGAGCAGCAATAGCTTAATCAGATGAGACAGGAAAATAGAACGGTGCAGGTTAGTTTCCTGCAATATATTTTCCTAGTACTTAAGTATAATTTCAAATTCTTTATGGTGACTATTTAATTGTCAAGGACACCTCACTGTCAGGGAGATTTTTCTTGATGCTTGGGTTAAATAGATGGTTTCTTCAAGAAAATTACTTCATGTTGGTCAAAAAAGAGACATCAAAGGAATATATTCAGCAGCATAGTGGTGTCATAAAATGCATTATACAATGACTATCACATGCAATCTCATTTTTAAAGCATCACAATAGGATGTCATTGGGTGACCATAGGATACACTGTGTTTTATGAATTTCAGGATAAATATTAAGAGAGCAGCTGAAAGTACAATATTTGCTGTACTTACTAATGCAAGCAAATGTTTTGGTGACTGAATATAAAACATTTTTTTTTTACTTCTATACAGGAAGTCTGATGTTTCACATTAAATTATGGCTGATTACATCCATCAGAACAATCTCATCCACCCCTCCTGATGTGATTGGCTCTGTTCTGGGCCTGCAGATATGGGGGCAGGGGTTGGAGGGGAGGCAGCAATTGCCCCTGGGCCTGGCCTTTCAAAAGGTCCCAGAGCATCAGCTGCTCCTTTGGTAGCACTCACAGCCAGCTCTTTGGACCCCGTTGAAAAACTGTGGTAGCACCTTTCTGGTTTCCTGCAGCTGTAAGAGTGCAGGGAGTGCAGGGCCAGTGCTGCAGTACAGGCGGCACTGAGGGCTGACTGCTCTTGGTCCCACCTCTTCAGTTCCTGGTCCCACACCTTCTGGGGCAGGGAGCTGCTTCCCTCCCATCTTGCTTTGGGGCCTACAGCTGCTGTCTGCCCCACTGCCAAGCTCACTGCAAAGCTAGAATGTTGTGATGTGAGGTTTGATTTTCCTATACCAGAGGTTGGCAACGTGCGATTCCGGAGCTGGGTGTGGTTCTTTGAGACATTTGCAGCTCTGGACACTGCCACTGCTGACTCCTCTTGTGGCTCCTGGCCCTGCTGCCCCTGAAACAGTAGAACTAAATTTAATTGGTTTAACTGTCGGCAGGGTGATGGGAGGAACCTGGCTATTAAACCAATTAAATGTGGTTCCACTGTTTTAGCGGCAGGGCAGGGAGCCTCAGAGAGCCCCTCACTTGCTCCGCTACTCATCCCCTCAAGCTGCACAGCTGCCGCACACGGAGCTGCCATGGCCTCTGCTCCCTGGCAGCTCCATGCTAGGACAGTTTTGCCTCTCTTTGGCCCCAGCACAGGGCCAGTTTCAGAGAGGGGCTTTGGGGCTGGAGCTCCGAGTTGTAGTTAGCACAGCCCCTGTGTTCTGGGCCAGCCCTTTTGTGGGGGAGGCAGCTTGACACACTGGTTTTCCCTACCCCTTGGTGGAGCCATGTACCACATGGAGGGAAGCCCCTCTACCTGAGTGGCTACACCACTCTGGTGGGTGTGGCTTGACTCACCCCTACCAGCGGAACATCTTCATACCAGCCTTCCTTCCACTGGGCGCATGGGGCTGTCCAGCACAGGATCCCCAGCCAGCACCACAGAAGGGTTAGTCCTGGGGGCTGGTTTGGGGCTGAGGTGGGTTAATCCTGGGAATGGGAGGGCAGGTTTGGGGACTGAGGCAGGTTAATCCTGGGGATGAGGGGAGCAAGTTTGGGACTGAGAGGAGCTAAATCTGGGGATGGGGTGTGGGTTTGCAGGATGTGGAGTAAAGCTTGGGAATGGGGGGCAGATTTGGGGGCTGAGGGTTGAAGTGGTAAAACCTGGAGATGGGGGGTGGTTGTTTGGGGGCTGAGGAGAGGTAGTACCTGGGATGGTTAATGCGAACACTTCTCCTTCCTCCTTAAGAGCCTATCCACAGGCACCGCATTTTCCTTGTCCTCATTTTCTCTCCAATCCAGGGTGAAAGTAGCTTAAACCTTCTAACTGGTACAAATCATCTGTCTATGTGCGCTGTTCTTAAAATAGGGGTTGCAGAAAGTACAGCTTGACATTATTTATTAAGGACTGTGTCATATTTACGTGCATTGAGGCTCTTGTATTGATTTTGTAACTGAATTTGAGAAAATGGCTCCTCTTGTTATTTTGGTTGCAGAGACCTGTCCTGCACTGTAGAAAATTCCTTTTATGTTCCCTGGATGCTGAAGGTCTAGTTTGATAAACTTTCCGTAAAGACGGATCGGCATTCATGTGATCTTTTGCCAAGCTTCAGTGGCTAGTCTATACTTCAACATTGTGTGTATTGGTTGGGTTTTTGTTGTTGTTTTTGTTGGTTGGTTTGGGTGTGGGGCTTTCTGAGACCTAAAGAGAGGGCAGATTGAATAGATGCAGTCAGAGAGGCTATGTCTACACATTCTCGTTTGGAAGGGCCATGTAAATGAAGCAGGTTGAAAATGCTAACGAGGCACCATTATGAATATTTAGTACCTCATTTGCATAATGGCAGCCACCCAGAGCCTTGAAAGTGCTGCTTTGAAATTTGCAAACTAGCCATGTAGATGGAGTTCCTTCAAAAGTAAACCCTGATTTCGAAAGCGACGTTCTCCACAATTCTGAAAGGGAGGGGCATGTGTAGACGTAGCCAGAGCAATAAAAGCCTGAATATACTGTTTGAGTAATAGAATAACAAAGGAAGATCTGAGATCATAACACAAAATTCAGAGATAGACCAAGTTTTGTTTTGTTCGGTGCTGTTTGTTTGTTTCTTTTAAAAACCACCAGATACAGTGTTGAGAACAGAAAGGACCAGTAAGTGAAGGTTAGAAAGAGCAAGCATGAAACACTGAAGAGAAATGAGATTCTCACCTCTTCCCATCATGTGTCCTTGCAAATATGAAATGGCAAAGTTAATAAAAGTGTCACCTAACTAACCTATCTGAGAAAAATAAAAATAAGCAATGTTTGAAAAGCTGTCTTAGTCAAGGCATAAGAACATACAGAGTTAGAGAAAATAAGTTAAATCAAGGCTTTTATCATCAATTACATGAAATATGGCTAGCAGAATTTAAAAATTGAACTTTGAGCTGTCAGACGTATTTAAAAACGTTGTTTCATGCGCAGTGAAATCACAGCTAGACATAGCTGAACTTCCCAGTCAAAGCTCTTTGTTATATCAATGTTAGGTTAGATTCATGTGCACCATTTGCTTAATTGGCAGCTCAAAACAAATAGATTTTGGAGAGGAAGGTGCTGTTTAGAAAAGGTTCAGTAAAATGCCTGCCAGTCAGTGGCTTTTAACTCCTCTTTTAGCTGCCAACCTGATTGGAAATATAATTGTTGGCTTTTGCTAATGTTGAAAGTAAATACTGGTTTTAGGAAACAAGTTTTTAAAATACAGGTTTCTAAAAATGTTTAAATCAGAAACTCAGCAGTGGCAGCAGTTTCAGACAATGCTAATGTGAAATTATTAATGGCTTTTAACTAGCACTGCCTGTGTGTGGGTGTAGGAGTGGAAAATCATCTTGCTATCGTAAGCCCAGTCAAAAGCCCCAGCTGGGCTAGTAATTTTATTTTCAAACAGTGTTTTTGTTTAGTATTTTTTAAAGGTAGCTCTTTGGTCAACATTTGCATTCAAACATTAATATCAATGAAAACCTGAAGTTGAAATTCTGATTGTGTGGGCATGTGTATGGGTTTCTATTTCAGTGCTGGCAATCACTCAGCTGGAGAAAGAGGAGATGGAAGTGTAAGGGAGAAGAAGGGTTGTAAGTAGAAGAGGAGATATTAGGGTATTCCAGGAGATTTTAATAGCACATGTAGGTATATTGAAAGCATCATGTATAATTAACCATGTATTTTCCTTTATATTATCTTAATGTGCCCACCACCATCATACCTTTGAATGAGAATTGTGTTCCTTATTTAATACAGGTTGACCCCTCTAACCCAGCACTCTGCAGTTCAACAATGTTTGTCGTCCAACATAATTTTAGTCAGTCGTGTGTGGCCAAGTTTCCTGTTATCCCATAAAGTTTGTTCACAGCTACCAGTCCTGTTTCTCAGTAACCTGTGCTGTTAGTTAGGTCTATTTTGTCCCTAAATAACTTCTAAGAGACCGGTAAGCAATGGAAGGCTTTGTAAGGCTACTAGACAATATTGATCTCCTGAGGTGTGGCAAATTCTCTCTCTCCTCACTGGTCAGGTCCCAAGTGTGCTGGACTACAGAGGTTCAACCTGTAGAGGAGCATCTATGATCAGGACCCTTGTTGGGTTTAGGCATAAACATAGTAAGCCTACAATCTACTTAGAAGAACAAAAGTACTACTATTCCCATTTTCAAGTTGGAAATTTGAGGTATAGAGATGTTAAATTACTTGCTTAAGTTCAGTAGATGTCTGTGGTGGAGTTGAGAATCGAATCCAGGTTTCTTGGGGTCCAAAATGGTGCTATCATTTGAGAATCTATACACTTCCAAAGACAGTGACCGCACAAACATGAAAGAAAAACAAAGAAAAATGATCAAAATGTAAAAGGAGACAGAAGAAAACAATCAGAATTCTATAGAGGTAAAAATAGATCATAGGATACACTGGAAGAGAGGATGAAAGTTGAAGACAAGGAAAATGCTGCCCCTCCACAAGATCTAATACTGGGAAACTAGAAGACAGCTGTTACAAGAGCAACAATAACGTTAATGCTAGTATGGTATCACAGGTGGCATGCACAGAAGTGAGCAAGGTAGTATCACCAAGAACTATGTCTGAATTCATGCCAGTACTACAGCACAGCAATCAGATCTATGCAACTAGGGTCAATATGAAACCCACATATCATCCTGCTATTTCACGTAACTGATTTTTTCCCCTGAAATGCAGTTAAGTTTATCTGTGTGGTATTCACTCCCAGTGTCAAACCATTATTAGGCTTTTATGGAGTATTCATACTATTCATGGGAATAGCACAAACATTATCTTTTAGTACTTACAAAATCATTGCTATTTTCTGTTTCTACTAATAGAGTTAATAACTGGTTTTTACTCCATCTAATGAAAACAATTTGTTCTGAGAACCAGAACTCCCAAAATGACCTGCAGAGACAATGAACTCTTCAGAGTACAGGTAGCTGCTTAGATCTGGAAGAAATATTGTAACTGATGTCTGATAAACTAAAATCAAGTATTTAGTCAATCAATGGTCTGTGAATCCTTTCTGTGAGGCTTATTGGTGTTCATCCACTTTTTCTCGTTCTCCTAGTTAGGAAAGTTATTAATGGCATAACACAATGTCAGCTGGCTGAAAGCTTGTTTTAAGATGTGTGTTTTGCCTTATTTATTAGAAGAATAAAATTGCTCTTTCTTGTTCCAAGTGCCGAGATGCCATTAAAATCAGATACAACTCAAATAAATGAAGAAAAAAAAGTCCTGGCCCAAAGAATTTGACCTTTTCTTTCAGATGCAGAAAGAAACCTTGTAGAACCATGTCACTCTCCCCATGGAACAAAGAACATCTTGTGGAGCCACATCATGAGACCATTCAGAATACAAAGCTAGCACAGGGGCATCTAGGAGGTAGGGGGTTCATTCAGTGACCATACTCTAATTCTGTGCTTGCTCGCCATTTACTTCTGGGGTGGAGTTTAACATATTTTGATCTATAAATGCTAAATTTCTTTCTCCTGACAGGACAAGGGAGAACCTCTAACCTCCATGGGATAACATGGCCATGCTCTGTCAGTAGAGGTTCTCATGCATGCCCACATACATCCATTTAGCAGGGCTGTACCTAGACATATGCAAAATATACATCTGCGTAGGACTCTCAAAAATTAGATGCTCCAAATTTTTGTGTCCCTACCTATGCAGCCATGTGTCTTGTATGCTGGAGGATATGCCTCTGTTGGTTCTGCACTGTCTTCTCCCTGCAGCTGCTCTTTCTTGTCCGCTGCAGGGATTCTCCTTCTCTCCCTCCCGCACGTGCTCCTTTCTGCCAGCAGCAGGCGGCTAACGGGCTGGCAGATCGGTAGCAGAGAGGGGCCCTCAGCCTTTGCAGCTCCGCTTTAGCTCCCGGAAAGTCCCTGAGCCCTGCCAGAAGCTGCATGGGGGTGGGAGGCATGGAAGAAGCAGAAGAGGGAGGTGGAGTACGGAAGGCCCAGGCAGAAGGCGAAGGGTGGGGCAGACATTCAGTTGTGCAGTGTCCTGTAATTTGTAAGGATGTCCCTGCAGTTTAGAATTGAATGTTTCCACAGGGGGCTCTGGACTCTGAAGTTTGCTCCTGTGCATCTACAGAAAGAACTCAGGTTAATTAATCCTTAATGCACTCTAATCCTTTTTTCTGAGGAGTGGAGGAAAGAGTGAAATACCTTGGAAGAATGGGATTGATGTGATTGATAATCTTGGTTAATATTATTAATTTATAAATTATGTACTTTTAACTAGAATTGTGTGATATTTTAATTAGAGGGACAGCACTTAGTTAAGTGTTTTTAAATACAGTAAACCCTTGAGTTATGCAAGGGTTGCATTTTGGCAAACCCCGCATAACTTGAATTTTTGTGCGAGGGGAGGGGAGCTGGGAACCAGACTGCAGCCTGGTTCCTGGCTCCCGTGGGCTTGCAGAGCTGAGAAACTGTGACCAGCCCAGCAGGACCGGTCTGTTTCTTGGATCCCAGAGAGCCAGGAACCAGGGCGGCAGCCTGGCTCCCATCTCCCCACCACTCCTGGGACCTGGGAAACTGACCAGCTGGTTAGTTTCCTGGGTCCTGTAAGTGGCGGGGAGCTGGGAATCAGGCAGCAACTTAGCTCCCGGCTCACTTCCCCTTGCAGAGAGGGGAAACTGAGCAGGGCAGCAGCTGTGGTCAGTTTCCTTGCTCCAGCCAGTGGAGGGGAGCTGGGAACCCGGGGCAGCCTGGCTCCCCTCTGCTCCTTAGAGTCAGGAAATTAACCAGGGCTGCTGCCCTCCTCTTTTTCCCGGCTCTGTAAGCGGAGGAGAGCCAGGATCCAAGCTTCCCACCACTCCAGAGACTGGGAAACCATTCCTGTCATGGGTGGCAGTCGCTTTAACCTGAGACACGCGCAACTTGATTGCACATATCTCGAGAGTTTACTGTAGTTAAAAATAATTCCTTGAACTATAAGAATTGAGAGCCATTATAGTGATCTTTTATGTTTATTATTCCGTCTTCAGTGTGGGTTATAAACATAATTGAATTTTCTGCATGCCTGTGATGTAAATTAATGTTATCCCTACGTAAGAAATAGAAAAAACTCTAAATTCTCATAACTGTGTCTCTCATAACTAGATGCTGTGTCTACACGAGAGCTCTTTGGAAAGGCTAAAGTTCAAATGATAAGGATGGAATTTTAGACTTCTGAGTGCACGCGGCTACACTCAGAAGCTGATGGAAGGTTCGATCTGCCCTTTCAAAAGACCATTCCATTCTTTTGAAAGGGAGTATCCACCCATCTCCAGGCGCTTTTTTGATAAAACAGAGCTGGAGGCGCCACGGACGGGGTTGCATGGCTATGAAGCCCTTTCGTGCCCTGCAGCCAGCCACTTCCTTAAAGGGACCCTCCCAAACACCCCCAGCCTACGTGAGCTGAGGCCTTCCAAGCAACACAGAGCCAAGCATGCAACATAACGGAGTCTGAGTGCCTGGTCCTGGCTTTAGATGCCGACATCATGGGCACTGCTAAAGCTGCTGTACACAGCTGTCGTGGCTGTCCCCCACCTCCTTGGGTGGCTGAGCTGCCCACCCCCCAGGTCTGTGGTGTCTTCCCCAGCCTGGATTCTGTTGGTGACCCCCCTTCCCCAGGTTCCCATAGCCTCTGGAGCCACCCCAGCAGCTCAGATTGGTGGGTGCAGCTGGTGCTGGAGCAATGGGACCATGCTGGATGGCTGCATAACTTCTGCGTGAGCAGACAGACCTTCCAGGAGCTCTGCCACTGGTTCACCCCTGCACTGAGGCACAAGGAAACCACCATGCAGCCTGCTCTCCCCATCAAGAAGCAGGTCATAATCTCTATATGGAAGTAGGCCACCCCGGGCAGCTGCCACTCTGTGGGCCATCAGTTCAGGGTGGGCAAGGCTGCTGTCGGGGCTGTCCTTGTGGAGGTAAGCCAGGCCTCTGGTCACACCGCTGCCATGGGGAGGGAGGGAGGGGGCTCCTGGGCAAGGGGACCCTTAATGGCTGGTGGCTGGGAGGGGAAAGGGGCTTGTGGCCAGGACAGGGCAGAGGTGCAGGAGCAGGTGGAAGGAAGGGGGCAGAGAGGAGGGGGTGAGGGCGGGTGGCAGGTAGGGGGCAGCGGCCAAGGTGTGGGGGCTGGGAAATGCCCACCATCCTCTCACAAGAGCACACGTCCTCCATCCCATGCAGGTCATCCACACAATCAACACAATGCTCCTCCACAGAGTTGTCCACACCAGGGACCTGGATGCAACCATCAGGGGATTCACAGCGCTTGGCTTCCAAAACTGTGTTGGCACCCTGGATGGGATGCACATTCCCATCCATGCCCCAGCACACAGTGCTGGCCACTACATCTACAGAAAGAGCTACCCCTCAGTAGTCCCCCAGGCACTGGTGGATCCCCGCGGCTGGTTCATAGATGTGTACGTAGGCTGGACGGGCTGGATGAGCGATGTGTGTGTTCTGGAATTCTGGCCTGTGCTGGCACTTGGAGGCTGGGACCTACATGTCCCAGCGGGAGCTTCCAGTCGGCAATGTCACCATGCCACTGTGCATGGTGGCGGATGCTGCCTACCCCCTGCAGCTGTGGCTTATGTGGCCTTATATTGGCTACCTTGAACCCACCCAGGAGGCCTTCAACACTTGCATCAACTGGGCTCGCAATGTGGTTGAGTGGGCCTTTGGGTGCCTGAAGGGACAATGGTGGTGCCTCCTCTTGTGCCTGAATGTTGGGGTGCAGAATGTGCCGCAGGTTGTAGGCATCTGCTGCACCCTCCAGAACATTATGGGGGGATGGGGGATGCCTCCATCCAGGAGTGGATGGCCGAATTTGGCCCTGGCTATGAGCAGCTGGCTGCTGCTCCCAGTCACCAGGCCAACTATGATGGGATCTGCATGAGAGAAGCCCTCTGTGAGAGCTTCAATTGAGCCCCACTGACCCCCACCCACAGCCACCCCTTAATATCCCCCCCACCATGTGCACCACCCCCACCATACCCATGCACACATACCCGACAACCCCCTCACCAAGAACTTGGGACAATGGGATCTTTGGAAAATAAAATTTTTACTTTACACTACTATTTTTGATCTATTAAATAACTAACTTAAAACTGTGTGCAACGGGGGAGAACCATGTACATTGTGGGGCTGTGAGGGACTTGAACCTGGAGCAGGGGGACGGGACAGACCTGAACTTGGAGGGGGAGTGTGCAGCTCTCTCGGGGTAGAGGTCAAAAGCTGAGAGCCCTGTTGTCCCTGGGATCCCTTCCCTCCCTACCTGCCTGGGTTTGGAGTCTGCGACGGGGCAGGAACCACAGGCAGGTAGGGCTGTGGGAGGGCTTTGGCCAGGTTGGGCTTGGTGGTGGGGTGGCAGGGGGCTCAACAAGGAGGTTTCAGGGGGAGCAGCATGTGGGGCCTGGAGGTGGTCCATGTTGGCCACATGTTCCCTGCAGCATCCTGCTTATGTTCTCGAGGTTGGACAATAGGCAGTCCCACGTCGCCCTCTGATGGTATCGTTCCCCCAGCTGCTGCTGAGGTCTCTGACCACAGGCCCCACGTGGTGGTGCTGGGGAGAGTACCTAGGCCCTCTCTGCCATTGCTAGGGGGGTTGCTCTTTGGGACCACAGAGGGCATGGGACTCTCCCGGGCCTCAGGTGGCACAGCTGAAAGGAGAGAGGCATGGCATTTCAGTCCCTGATGGTGGGCCCATTGGGGGCGATCACCCCAGCCAGAGGCGCAGTGGGCATGGGGTGTTGTGGGTGTTTAGAGGTTCTCTGCCCATATGGGACAGTCCCTGGGTGTGGTCTGGTCCCACCCTGCCTACCTCTTGCTGTGCATGTGGCTCACAGGGCTGTCCATGGGGGCAGGTGCTGGCTGTCACCAGAGGGCATCACAGAATGCATCACAGGGGCACCTTCACCATCCAGAATGTGTCTGGGCCAGGACCACTAGACATGTGCATGGCCTGCTGGCAGCTGTGTTACCCCTGCCCCATTAGCCAGGGTGCACACCCCACCAGGGATTTACCAGAGGGTCACTCGATAAAGTCTGGCAGTACCCATCTCCTGGTTGCCCGTCTGGATGACTGGGAGGACACGTCAATGACAAGCTCCCCCTCATCACTTGACCACGCCAAGGTCATGTCCAGACGTTGGCTCTGGCTCCCAGGTTCTAGCTCCTCCTGTGATTCTGCCTCCAGCTGGTCTGCAGCCATGTCCAAGTCTGCTGGTCGTGGGGAGCTGTGGTGGGACCCCAGGATGGGCCAGAGTAGAGTCAGGTGGAGAGACCTGCCCCTGATTGTCCTGCCTCATTCCAGGCCTGGGCACAGCCCTGCCAGGTCTCCTTTACTTTACACCAGACTTGGTCCAGAGTGTGCTCAGAGTGCCTCCTAGTGCTGAGGCTCAGGGGAGGTGGAGGGAGGGGGTTGCGGCTCCTGCGGTGGGTGGCTGCTGGCCATTCTTTTTTTTTTTCCCCCAGTTTTGGGGGTTGCCTGTGAGGGTACACTGAAAGCATCTCATGGCTTTCAGCTTCCTGCCACCAGATTTCTGGGTCTCTGCAGCTTTAAGGGTGGCTGGACACAGATCATAGAGCCTTGCTACTACAAGCCAAGTGGCCAGTGCCATGGAGAACTCCTCTTTCGAAAGAACAGGTGGTGGAGCATCTACAGGTGTCTTCTTTCAAAAGAGAATTTTGAAAGAAGATGATTTTCCTCATACAGGATTGGGGTAGGGATTTCAAAATCTACACTGCACTCCTCAGGTTTTTCTTTCAAAAGAATGTGTTGTACATGTTCAGGCTCCTCATGTTCTTTCCAAAGAGGGCCAGAAATGTCAAATTTATTTGCATGTGTACACGCAGCTAGAGAGTTTGATATTACAGATTATTACATCTGAGGAGTTTCTGCCACCATTATCTGTATTCAGATCATATCTGTCACTCAATATACTGTGCTAGTACATGGCTATTTTCTTCCAGATCTGTGGTGGTGGTGGTGTAGCCATGTTGATCCCAAGATGTGATCATGGTTGCCAGTCCTTCAGGATTGTCTTGGAGTCTCTACTTAAAAATATTTAATTCCTAAAGTTTGTCATATAACGAAACTTCCAAGAATATGTCCAACCAAAGTTGGCAATCTATATGAGAGAGATGAGCATTCAAGCTCCATGGAGGTCTTCTTAAGGTCAGGGGAGGTAATCAGTGTGTCATACTTAAATAAAGGGTGAGGCTGTGTTGTCAATCTTGTTTTATCTGTGAACCCTCAAAAATGTTAAATTGAGGTGCAAGTCTCTTTGGACAGTCTGCAGAAACCACTCTCATAAGCAGTTAACACATATTACACACAACTAAGTTGAGGGGGCACTGAATACCTATGCAATTATAGGACAAAGTAGAGCTAGTGACTTGTGAGCTGCCAGGATCATGCTTAGCAATTTTAGTGTCCTATGAAGACTGAGCACCTGCACGCACTTGTGGAGCTGGTTACTCCAAAGCATGGAGGCTGCACTCAAGCATGTCGAGCCACAGGGGTAGGAACTGAGGGGAACAGGGCTGGACCTCTTAGGGGCAGTAGCAGGGCAGAAATCCAGCAGCTTGGGCACCCCCTTTCCCCCAGAGCAACCTAGTCCCAGCCTGCTCTGCTCTTCTGGTTCCCAGCCACATCACTCGGAAAAAGGGCCTTGGGGGAAAGGGATGTAATGGGGGTGAGGTGGGAGTTGGGAGAGAAGAGGTGGACCAGGGGCTCTATTGTAGAGATGGATCAAAGACAGGGAGGGACAGACCAGGGGTGGGAGAAGGTGTGCAGAGTGGGAGGTGAGGTTGTCCAGAGCTCTGCATCTCCCTAAGGATGGCTGTGCTGGACACAGCCCACAAGAGGCTGGCCGGGGATAGGGCTGGTCACTGCCGCATACACAGCTGCCTAGGACACCGCAAAATTTTGGGCAATTTGGTGACTGTATATTTTTCAGATTGGTAGGGATAGCTATGCAGGTTCTTGTAGTTCACAAACACTGTTCACAGTATCTGACCTGTCTAGTCTTGCCCTCAAAGGAAATCTGCACAACTTCAAAAGATGAACATGAGAGCTTGAATTCATAACTCTGTTAGAAACAAAATATCATGGACCCTATAGAGTCACCATTGTTTGTCTCATTTAAACAATTTGTAACCGAGGAGTTTTTCTTTGTCCTGTGACTGCAGTAGTGTTCATTGCCCACTTTATTTTCAATGGTTTTTGTAATATGGGTTAACTTCTTAGGCTTTAATAATCAGTTCCACCTAGTAGTTACCTGTGACACTGATTGCCTTACTCTGGACCTGAAGAACTCCTCTGTGGAACCTAAAAGTTTTTCCTTTTTCAAGACACCTTGATCCAATTATGAAAGACATAACCTCATCCACCTTCTCTCTTTTGGTTTCTTCCTTATTTTTTGTGTTTTTTTACATAAGAGCATGAGAACAGAAAAACTAAGTCAAACCAAAGGTCCATCTACCCCAGTATCTTGTCTTCCAACAGAGGCCAGTACCAGCCAGATGTCCCAGATGGAGTGAACAGAACAGGTAATCATCAGTGATCCCTTTCCTACCTTCCATTTCCAGCCTCTGACAAGCAGAGGGTAGGGACGCCATTTCTACCCATCCTAGTTAATAGCCATTGATGGACCTAACCTCCATGAATTTATGTAGTTCTTTTTTGAATTCTGTTAAAATCCTGATCTTCACAACATCATCTGGACCAATCTTCATTTGATTTAAAAATATATTTATTGCATATGATTCTGACTCCAGGTTGTACTTGCTAAATTTAGATTTCAAGGATCCCTTTTGGCAACACACTTAAGAAATACTTTTGTCCCTTTGGCTTGATGGGAATTTGAGCATCTGATTAAAGTTAGAAATATATTAATGTCCTTCAGCTAAATGGGACCTGAATTACAGCTAGTGTGTGTTTGCATGTTCTGATCACAATGTCCGTCCAATCAAAGCTACAGAGTCAAAATGAAGTTGCATGAAGTTGGATTTATTAACCTAAAAGTACCTTCCTTAGAATCCTGAGTCTAACTTATCTTTCTTGTAATAGTTTTAGATTTGATTTTCAAACCTTAACTCTGTATGAAGAGTATTGGAGAGGTAGCACTGTTTGTCTGTATTCTAACATGACAAAGCAACAGTCATGTTGCACTTCAAAGAGTAACAAAATGATTTATTTGGTGATGAGCTTTTTGTGGGACAGATAGATCTGAAGAAGTGGGTCTGTCCCACAAAAGTTCATCACCTAATAAATCATTTTGTTAGTCTTTAAAGTGCTACATGACTTCTGTTTTGTAATGTAGGAAGAGTTCCAGTTAATTGTGGCTGGCTGGGTCTCATAAAATGTCACTAAGTAGGGTGAAATAATGATTCGGTAATTGCTTAAATAAAAAACAATAGTGTCTATGGATCAGGACATTTTTAGAATCTCAGATGAGGGGCTGTCTATGAATTATTACTAAAATATTAAATATATTCAAACATCTGCATTTGCTCATCAAAAGTTATCAAAAATAGGAAGACATGTTTTCATGTTAGTGTGTGGTGCTTTTCTCCTTGAAATGTGGCATGTATATACAAATAAAACATAGTGCTCTCTTTAAGAAAACTAACAGCTGTAATACTGCACAGAGAAACCATTTCAGCTAATGCACAACACAGCAATTAAAAATAACTGTATTCAGCTCATATATTCCATTTGTTCACATATTTTACTTGTGTCCTGCCCTGAGACCAGATGGCTGAAACACTGGCAGACTTCTGCATCTGAAATGATAATAAAATACCGTTATTACTTGCAATACGTGAGTTGAATGCTTTTTTAAAACCTGCTGCTGTGTTCTCTGGCTAGACAGGTTTTTATATTACTTCAGCTATAAGAGATGATAGGCTCTGCATTACTGAGCCTTAGGTGGATTTGGTTTCTGAGACATGATGCAAAGGAGGAAATAACTTCAATTACTGAAATAAGGCAGTAAGCATTCTTGTACTTATGGCAAGGTATTTTAATGCAGTTACAACATGGTAAAAAGAAGTGTCCTTTTTTCAAGTTGGTGATATTGTATCTCTGTTTCAACTGGAACATATGACAGTGACAAAAGACGAGGCTATTGAAAGCAGGTGTGATTACAACATTTACAATGGTTGCCTCTAGCAGTTACTTAAAGTTTTTCCGTTAGACCTCCTCTTTCCACATATGCACATCTTTCCAAAAGATTGAGAAAGTAGACAAACTTTGGGATGCCAAGTCATTGCCTGAAGATAAAAATGTCAAAATCCTTTTAACCAGTGCTTTTAAATAATAATAATTAGTAATTAATAATAAAAAAGAGGATCTGGTACTCAGCTGGATCCCTGCCCCCCACCTCCAGCCAATCCCATGTCTGGGGCTGCCTAGGTGCCAGTACTTAATACTGGCAAGTACCAGCATGAAAAAAGCACTGCCTTCAATCTTTTTTCCAGTTAGGGAATAATGGGGAGGAGTTAATTGTTTTCCCCCATCACAAAATAATTGCTCTGTTCTTCGCATTCACCAAAGGAGAACAGCTCAGAAAGCAACCAAACTTGGAAACTTTGGAATTAATCTTCAGCTGGTGTAAATCAGCAAAGCTCTGCTGACTTCATTTTAGGATTTAAAGGTCATAAACTATTAGTATTAAAAAAGAAGAAACCTGAACTTTTGTCCGAAGAAGCAGTACTTATATCAGCTGAGGATCTAGAACTTAAAATGTACTTTGTTCATAGTGTGTAATATAGTACAGCATATGCAATGAGTTATTTTGAAAAAAATTATTTGATAAACCATGAACGCTTGAAAACATGTTGAATAGTAACAGAGAGGTTGCTGTGTTAGTCTGTACTCCAACAAAACAAAGCAGCAGGAAATGAAGCACTTTAAAAACTAACAATGATTTATTTGGTGATGTGCTTTCAGGAGACAGACCCACTTCTTCAGACCAATTTCATTCTCTTTAAAACATGTCGAACTAAATGCGCATTTGGAAATTAACTTAAACCGTTATCTCTACCAGTAAGGTGGAGATCATGCAGCTAGAGCTGTCAAATTTAGGGGCGAAATGAAATGCCCATTCAGTATAGCTGATTCACAGACTTTTCTCCTCTTGTTGCTGCCCCACAGTCCACATGACCTACAGGAATGAGGGGGGGTTGGTAAAATGTTTTCTATTGAACTTATTTTAAAAATTATTTATTTTTTTTTCAATGAAAAGTCAACATTTTGTGTGTCAATAAAGGGAAAATTTTGACCAGCATAAAAAAAATTTGAATTATATTCCTATTTCTCCCACATAATTTTCATTTAACATAAAAATGTCAAAACTCTTTTAATCAGTGCCTTTAAAAAAAAGATCTGGTACTCAGCTGGCTCCCTGCTCCCCACCTCCAGCTAATCCCATGGCTGGGGCTGCCTAGGTGCCTGTACTCAGCACTGGCATGTACCAGCACAAAAAAGGTACCTAGCACTTTAGGGGCCTACAACCACCTGATGACCTAAGGTCAGATCTACACTACTTTGTTAAATTGATCTAATTTTCACAGCTTTGTTAACGTGAATAATGTAACCGAAGTCAATGTTGTTAGATCCATTCTCTGTGGGAGCAATGCTACACTGTGTAGTGTACACTGACCTTATGCTTCCCGGGAAGATTTTTCTCCATTGTTTTAGCATGTCTTCACCAGACCTGCTAAATTAACACTGGCTGCATCGATTGCAGCAGTGCAGAGCTATTGGCAAGTGCAGACATACCATAAGGCTGCAGTTACACTACAGCAATCTGTCAACAGAAGTCACTGTCAGAAGACATTTCCTGACAAAATTTCTGTCCGCCAAGTTTGGCCACACACACAAGCTAATCAGAAGAACACTGCTCTGTCGACAGAACAGCCAGAGTGCCCAGTTGCTGTCTCGACAAAACAGGCATGCAGAAGCACAGCAGACAGGACTGCCCATTGTTGTGGATGTCCTGTCTGCTGAGAGAACACCCCCTCCCCACCCCCCACCAAAAGCATCCACATAGCTTTTTTGTCAACAGAATCTGTCAACAGCAGTGTTATGCCTCTTGGCTGAGAGGCAGAACACTGCGAGCAAAAGTCCTAAGTTTTATTGACAAACTCTTGACAAAATGCATTCCGTGTGTGGACGTTCCACCAGTTTTGTTGTTCCATGGTTTTGTCAGCAAAGCCTGCTAGTGGAACCATAGACCTTGTGTATGTCATTGTTGTTTTTTTCCACAGATTAGGAAACCACAGTTCAGTGAGGTTATGTGACTTGCCCAAAATCATACAATTAATCAGGTTCCAATCCATAATTCGAGTCTAGGTTTCCTGACCACTACACTCATGCCTAAACCAATAACCACTTCAACTGAGTTGGGCATAGTTTCAGTAGAGAGAGCACACACGTTATACTTTAATACTGCCCCTGTGGATTTTTTGTTGCCTATGGAAGGATGGGTCAACTAGAACCAGAGCTCTCTACCTTCTCCTTGAGAACCAACCAGAAGAGTTTACAGAACACAAAAGGTCATACATTTTGCTTGCCTTTGCAGGATGTCAGATAAACTTTTCAGCACAGGACCCTAGACAGAAACCGCTCGAGTGAAAACAATGATTTAAAAGCCACAATGTGGCTTTATAGGCTTACACAACGAGTGGGTGATGTGTAAGCGTGTATCATTCTTAAATAATGAATTTAAATGATTTAAGGTATATGCCTCCATTATACGTACAGTTTTGTATCTTTGGAGAAGATTTAAGGAACTTGTCCTGTTATATGTCACTCAAGCCATCTCTTGAATTATTCTCTACACATGTATTTTTAGTTTGAGAAATTCTGTACACTTCTCTACTGAGAAAGCTACTTTGCAACAGAGTATTTCACACAATAAACTGTTGCAGTCATTTTATTTTTAGTAACGCTTCACTGTATAAACTGTCCCTTGTTCTCCTTTTGTCAGTTTTAACTGCCTTGTTAGATTTTTGTGACTAGACCTTAAGAGTGCCGTTTTACTTACTCTGTACAGAGTTCTGTGTCATCTATTTTTCATAGTTTGTAGCTGATTGAGGAAAACTGCATTTGACCTTGTTTTTTACTTTTTTTAAAAAAGAGTTGTCTAAAAATAAAACCATTAAAATAATATCCCATTTTCTATCAAGAAAATCCCAAAGGAGTTAAGACAGAACTTACCCTGGACTGAACCAAACACCTGTCCAGTTGCTGATACTCCTGAAAAAATGAACAGTTAATTGCAGTGCAAGTGATTAGGATTAATTATATAAAGTAAAAACAATGATGGTTTTCGAAAGTTGTCACTTCACAATTTTTAGAAAAGAAGGCATGAAGGCAGTGTATAAAAACGAAATAATAAATAAGTCAAACATAAAACCATCAATACATTTTTCAAACCAGAGTGCAAACTGTATGCCTAGGACTGTGCCCATGTCTGTGTTCTGTCAATCACCCGCCTTCTTTTATTAGTCTTAGATAGAAGATAAACAACAAGACTGACAGCTTTGTGTCCTTTGGCATTTTTGTGTCACCATCACTGAGAGTGGGGGTATTATGTCATCACTCAAGCCTGTCAGGTTTGGTTTAGTATGCTGTTTGTCTTAAAGATAGTTTTCCTCATGTTTTTTCCTCTAAGTTGATATACATGCCCAATGTAGATTATGTGTTGCAGGTGTTACTGAAATCTGTTTTTGTTTTATGAACTTTCATATATCTTTCATTCTGATATTAGTAATTTCACCTCTTTCATACTCATATGCCTGATACAAAAGTGTAGAATTAAAAGTCAGCCCCCTGCTTACTTTTTCTTAATTAGTAATTGGCAATTCTTTAAATTTTACTTACATCTCTTTTTATGGCCATCATTTACACTTCAATTGCATTAGTATTAAAGTTGAAGCAAATCACTGAAACACTTCAATACTGTCTTGTTAAATCCAGCGTAATCTTGTGGGAGGTGTAGAGAGTTTGCACTGCTTTTGCCTGACAGATAACTAGACCACTAAGAATTTCTCACTCACTAGATGAGTCATCAGCTATAGAACAACCTCATTCCAGGGAACTCAAAGGCACTTTTCCCTACAGATTTGCCACTAACAACAATAATCTAAGTCTTGTAAATTTTCACACAAGTTGGCTGGGAATGGGGTTTGAAGAGGCAAATCTCTGCCGTTGTTTAATGAAATTTCACAAGATAGTGGATGTGAGGTGAAAATGATAATTAGTCCTTGCTGCAGATGCGGTGCTTAAGGGCACAGACAGTGAAATTAGAGGGGTGCATGTCAAGGATTCATACTTCTTGAGTATGCTCAAGTTTTAAGAAACACATTACAAGTCCATCAATGGCACGAATTGTTACTTTTCCCTTGATGAATTGAAAAAAGTGTAGAAGAGCTTGTACGGGGTGCAAGAGAGTTGTCTGGACATTTTAGTGGCTTTTTTTGACAAGTCTATAGCTGCCAGATTTATTCCTCTAAGGATCACCTTAAATGATGATACTTGGCTTAAATAATCTGATGGGTTTCACAATAGGGGGAGATCATTTTCATTGGGAACTATATATAAAACTTTAAAATGGATGATCAGAGACTACAGTCATAGAATAATTCTGGATACATCTTTGGCTACAGCAGTTCTCAGAGTGCTGTAATCACCAGCCCTTACAACTTATCTGTCTCAGCAGTGATAATTCATCTGGTCTTATATACAAATGCCTTTCCTGGCTCTAATTACACTAAGCTGGTCTAGGTTCTCCACTGGTGTCAATCAACAGAAGTCTATTGACATCCTCTTTTCCCATCATTTAGTGTAAGCAGCCTCCTTGGAACCTAAGATCTTATGTGTTGGTGTGGGGAAGCATTCTAGTTGCCCCTTCCTGGTTTCATGCTGTTTTATATTTGGCCTTTGTTGGGAGAGGCAGGAACACACTTGTTTAGAAAGTTTGTTTTTTCTTCTTCCTCTTGAGATTGCTGTGGTTGCATAATTTTCTGCTTACTGGTGTAAAGGTCATGATCTGGGCTTTATGGTATCAGTGCCCTAAGGACTTCTCAAGAAAGTGGTGTTCGCAGTACTTTCAAGTGGCAGTTAACTTACCTGGTTCTGATAAATTCTGCCTAGATGTAAAGGAAAAGCATACAGATTCTTATGAAGAATATGAGTCCAATATTCTGTCAGGTGTTAGTCCATATGCCTTTATACACTGATCTGTCGCATCTGTCCCAAACAGCAAATTCACAGGGAGTCAGGCTTCATGAATTCACCTTTATTATGGAGATCATTTTTTGCTCCATAGGATCTCCTCTCATGATTTTTTTTGCCTGGAGCTCACTCCAGAAAACATCCTGGGGACAGGGCTGCCAGAGGTCAGACAGTTTGTTGAGGGCCAGTTGGACCGAATTTGAGGTGAGAAACACTGCAAAAACCCATGAGGTCTCAGTTTCACTCAGGTTTGTGAGCATGTGGAGTGACTCATCCATCCCAGCTGGGCCCAGATAGTATTGTGGCCACTACAGGCATCACTCCAGGCCCAATGCAATCCATCCAGCTGAGAGCATGGAGGAAAGAGCAAGGTCAGGCGTTAGGGGTATTGTTCCCACCAGCAGCAGAAGCAGGGCTGAGGGAGGGGCAAGAGTAGCCTCCAGGCAGCATATAGCCCCTAAATCCTCTCAGAAGGTCAGCAATCCCAAATGCCACTCTGAAATACTTTGTATCCATTATAATTTTTTGGAAGTGCAGGGGTGCCTCATTTTCAGATTTTGACCTAGGGCCACAAAAGTATCCATCTGGCAAAGGGTGAAACATATGAAGCTCTAGCAAATACTGACTCTGGAATGCTCCCAGGGTACAACCTGAAACAGTGGGACCACTGTGCCACCCTAAACTCTCCTCCCTAGTCGTCTAGTATAATGTTACACTAGTGACAAGCAACAAGCCCTTCAGCTCAGTCACTTCCAAGCTCTTTATCATTCATGAACTGTACAGAAAAGAACACCAGCCAACCCCCTGCCCCCACCCCCGCCCTACCCCCTCCAGCGTAAAGCCTTGTGCCCTGAAATATACCATCTTACACTAGTTACATGATAAATAAAAATAAAATCATAATCTAAATTCTCAAGTTTTAATCAAAGTAAGCAAGATTTCAGTTCCTCTCACCCCACTAGGTGCTGTTAGCAGTTCAAGCTTCTTAATATGCAGGCTGAATTCCCCGCTTAGCTGGGGACTGATATCCACAGTATTTTTTTTCCCTCTTCCTAATGTTTCCATTTCCTTTAAAATTGCTGTGGGAGGAGAGAGGCCTGGAGATGATGTCACAGACTCCAGTTTATACACCAAAATCCTTGAGCATGAAAGAGACGGTCTCAAACATGGAGTCACTCATTCTACTTACCCTACTGGAACATTGAGCCTCAGTTGTCTACATACTTTGTGGGGGGGGGGGGCCTCACTCGGAGTGTTGATTCTTCTTAATGGCCACCAGACATGGCTGGCTAGTCCTAATGAAAATCCTTGTGAAGTTAGTTGTCCTTTGCTGCCTCTGAAAGGCCACCTCTGAGTGTCTCCCAAATTTGCGACATATTCAAAAAACACACACAGCAAAACTTTGTAACTTCACATGCAGTGGTAACATGGACAATTGAACAGGATAGTAGCGTTCAAGAGATTGTAACTTTTCAAATCAGACCTCATAAGGCATATGTTGTATAAAACATGTCATAACCATATCACAGTGGGAGTATCGATATGGGAGTTCCATGATCCTATTTTCAGGTACTGTGTGTCACACTGACATCACTCTTCATCACTTCATCCCTAAAATATGTGATTCATCAATACTCATAAAGACCTAGATCCAGAGATACTGTACAAAATTTTCTCTCTTCATGTTTAGCTGAACAGATTGCTATGCTCTTGTCATTCGAATAGTAATCTACTGACACTCTTCTTTGGAAAGCAGACTTCTTCAATATGTTGTACTTAAGGGTTACTCCTTAAGGTCACTTGGGAAGCTAGATGTTGGTGCAGCATTCAGTAGCCCAGGGAAGGACAGATGGAAACATATCAGGGCATTCCAGCTCTCCGCCTTAATCAAACAAGTCCTCTAATGAAGTCTAAGGTCTGTTTTAAAATCCTTGTTTTCCATAGGTACTTACTAGGCTGGAACTTCACTTTGTTAATAATGGTCTATCTCAACTCCTTCTGTTCTACTAAGTCAGAACATTTGAATGATGCAACCAAAGAATTTTTACTAAATGGTCCTGGGAAAAGGCCTATTTATCAATGAATCAAAAGGTATGGAAATAATTTGCACAGGAAATCAGTTTGACCCTTTTAGTCCAGGCTGCAAGATTTATTTATAGGTTAATGTGTCCCTGGACAATTGTACCACAATGTACCTGAGTCAGGCTCAGCTACAGATTGAAACTCTGAAATCCATCATTCTCTGGTCAGTAACATCCATGGTCTGGCATGATTTCAGTTAGCTGGATTTCCATTTATCATCAAGTTTCTCATGGCTCCATGAAGTCTGTTTTACAGCGGCCAGTCCTGACTCTCAGTGTTCTTTGCTATTATTTAGCTCTAATGTATACCCAAATATCTTCTAAGAGCCCAGTAAGCAGTGGAAGTGTTGGTAATGCTGCTAGACAATGTTGACGTCCCAGGCTTCAGCACAAGTCAGGTCCTGAAGGTGCAGGACTAGAGAAATTCAACCTGTACCGGTATCTGACCATTTTAAGAATGCAGTCTAAAAGGAAGACAAGAGGAGAGAGAAGATTTGAAGTATCTTTTCATCTGTAAGGCACTATGGCAATGAGAGCAGAGGATGATTGCATAATAATAATAATTTGCCACTTATGTCATTGTTGCATATTTGTAGTTCTGTTCCAGAGCACATAAAATGCACTCTGGAGTTTACCTTCAGCATGCAGGGAAGTGAAGGCTTTTGTTTGCTTTGTCTTCCTTTTCTTCTCATGGGTATTCAGAAAATAAAGTGTAGCAATGTTCATGCCATTCTCTTCATAGTCAATTAGGTAAGCCTATTTTGAGTGTCTCGTTTTTTAGCTGACTCACTTCTGCAATAAAATCCTTTGTTGTACAGAGGAGCAGAATCATTTGCTATAGAGAATAAGAAAGCTGCTGTTATGGGGATTTCAGACAGCACACTTATAAGTTTAAACGTGAAGGAGAGGAGGAATATAGAATGATAATTGAAGGGACAGGTGGACTCAAAAGCAGTTTTTTAAGGATGGAGAATACCAGCAACTTGTCTCTATGGGAGTCAGAAAAAATTCGCATGAAAAGCTGGTGGTTAGGTTGGGAAAAACAGGGTTTGGATTCAAAGAGGCAGGGCATATGGTAGGTGTTGGAAGTCTTGAAGCTATTTACTGGCAAGGATGGCAAGATGCGATTGTGATGGGGTCGACTGAGCCCTGAGTTCCCCATCTGGAGGCTCATGACCTTGCCGCACCTGGTCCCAGGAATCATAGAGGGGTTCTCCAAGTGAGACTAGAAAGTCAGCTGAAGGAAGTAACCAATCAGGGATTGGGAAGACACTGTGAAAAGGGCTGCAGCACCAGAGCCAGTTCAGTGTGGCAAAAGTTATCCAGGGAAGAGGACCTACAGGTTTAGATGCTGGAGTTCAAGCAGCACCTCAGAGAGTTCACTGTGGAGAGATGATGAAGCTACAGAGCTACAGATAAGTTTTAATGGACTAATGATAGAGCCCTATCCTAAGGACGAGGACTTTGCCTTCAGGAGGAGGAGACCTGGAGGAACCGCTCCTTGTTCAGGTGGCGAACACGCTGTGGTGGAACTTTAGTGAGGGCTGCAAGAAGGATTCCCCGGAAGGGGATTTTCGCTGTCTTCCTGCACCACTTGGGTAGAGAGCTGAATGGTCTAAGAGACTTTAGGGAAGTGACACTGCAGACCTGAACAGTTGACTGAACAGGGAAGCCTGTGGGAGCTGAGAGCTGCCATGTTACTGGACCCTGTTATAGTGACATAGGATTTTTGTTAGTCGTTTTGAAAAATCAGCAAGAACCTGACTGGGGAAGAGGAGTAGTAGGGGCTAAGAAGAGATTCAGAAATGGGAAATAAGGATTGTAAGCATTGAATGCAGGAGGATTATAGTGGTTTGTGAAGCCTATGAAATTACATAAAGATAAGAGAATTTGTAGTAGAAGATCTTGGTGTGGTCTTTGGAATTTTTTCATAAGCATTGACCAACCCAGAAGTATTAGGGAAGAGAGAGAATGTGAGAAGTCAGTCAGGATACAGAGAATGAGACTGTGGTTGGGTAAAAGAACAAAGGAGAAAAATGGGCTAAGTGAATCAACTGGGGCATGGAGGGAGGCAAGGAATGGGAGGTGGGAGTTGAGAGTGTGGAGAATTAGAGATTGAATTTTATGTCTGAGAGATGAAAATCTTTCTCAACCTCAGCACTTTAGTTTGTCATTGCCAACTGTGTATCAGCTGTGATGCTGCTGCATATATTATCTCGGAATCTGAAATTAATGTCATTTCACTGACCTCTCTTCTTAAGGTCGAAGGAGTCGTTAGCACTCACTCTCTTGCAGGCCGAGTGCTTTCTCTGCTTGAACCTTGTCTCAATTAGCCTATAAAGCAGAAATGGAAAGTCACTCCTCATCCATTATGTGTAATACAATACAACACGATACATACCAAATTGCTCTTTTAGTGCATCTGTAACCCAATAGTAAAGTGATTTACAATACATTTAAAAATAGCCCAAAAACATTCAGTCCTGGAAGAATTCCTCCTGGCTCAGTGATGAATACTGGATCTTTTCCATACTTAACGATAGTCACACTTGAACTTTATATCCTTCAAAAGTAATAGAGACCAGAGACTGTCATGAATATATGATGTTCTCTGAGGGACTCTCAGCTACAGTGGGTAAGAACAACATTTTCTTTACTAGTGTAAGTGCATGTTGTAATTCACAGTGGAAGCTTTATTATCTGGCATCCCTGGGGAACCAGGGATGCTGGATAATAAAATGTGCCAAATTCGAGCTGGGGTTGGCAGCAGCCCTGTTCTGTGCCCCTTGTTGGACAGTGAGTGGCCAGCATCTGGCCCTGGCTAGGCAATCATCCCCACAGCAGCCATCCCCAATTGGGCATGGCCATTAACTAAATGTACTGGTTATCTGAGTGCCAGATAACATGACTTTTTCTGTATTAAAGTAATATATGGAGTAAATAAACATAGTCTAACGATTACATACTTTAAATCTGGATATATTTTGTGTATCTCTCCATACCCCCAAGGAACATTTATTATTCTTCTGCTAATTAGTACTTTATATTTGAATTCGGCAAAAATTCAATATTTTTTGTAAAAGAATAAAATCTCCCTACAATAGTGGCCTGCATTGATTAAAATTTGGAAAAGTTGTAAAGCATTAGAATACATCTGAGTTCTTTCTCATGGAATCAGATGTTAAACATAGCAATTTCTGTTGAAATAACTCCATCCAGCCTTTTTTAAGGCCATCTCTAGCCTTTTAAGGGTCACTCATTATCTGTGTTCTGAAAATGTCTACTGTCTAATTCATTTGCAGCAGCACATTACTCATTGTCCTCTGCTGATGAGGATGAAGGTGGGGGGTGAGATTGGAAGTAGAACAGTTACATTTGAAGATTATTGGTTGTCAAGATATTGGTACATGCTAGGTGTTGGGTACTTCATGCTTCCCAGGAGCCAATACAGAAAGTGCCATTTCATCTCCAGGCTTAATCCCAGCACTGAATGCTGATTTGGATCAGGGCTATGGCATTACTGCTGCTTTCCGTTCTCCTCTACTGTGCAGGCAGGGGATAAACAGGGCTTTGCTCTATTGGATCTTTAACAGTGCCCAGCGGAGCTGATTACTGTTCTCTGTCAGTGAAAAAGGTCAAACCAGAAAATTTGCCTGTGCCTGCATGGCAAGTTTATTGAGAAAAAATTATGTTAGCAGTAAATAGGTTACATCCAGCACATAGCAATGCATTAGAACGTATACGGTCCCTTAAGCAAGCCTCTCTTTCACAGATATACACAGGCAGTTCCTGGCTGCCCCACATAGGCCATGTCTACACTTGCCACCTGTTCTAGAAGGGGCATGGTAATGAGCGGAGCAGAAGATGCAAATGAGGCATGGATTAAAATATCTTATGCCTCATTTGCATATTCCTGTGAGAGCTTGGTTCCCGAAGATCCCTTACAGAAGCAAAAGCTGCCGTGTGGGTTGGGTTCTGTTGGAAGGAAATGGAGGGTCATTCCAAAGGAAATCCCCTTCCGGAAGACCCTTCTTCCACAAACGTTTGTGGAAGAAGTGTCTTCCAGAAGGGGGTTTTCTTTGGAAGGATTCCCCCCCCCCCCGGCCCTTCCAATGGAACCCTATCTGCACAGGAGCTTTTGCTTCTGGAAGTGGATCTTCCAGAAGCAGGATCTCACAGGAATATGCAAATGAGGCATGAGATATTTTAATCTGTGCCTCATTTGCATCTTCCTCTCCACTCATTACCATGTCCCTTCCGGAAGTGGGGGCAAGTGTAGACATGGCCACAGTGCCTGCCTGGCAGACAGGGAAGGTAGCTACCTGTCTGTACATGGCTCCTTTCTGGTCTTTTCTCCTATGTTCTGGTCTGTTCCGTTGAAGCAAGGACTTGGTTGCCTTGAAAGCCATCTGCTTCACAGTCCCAGAATCCACAAAGAGGAGCACTGCTGGCTTCTTCAGATGCTCAAATTAATTCCCACCATCAAGTAATTTACTTGGCTAGATTTTTACGCACTCTTTCCCCAGAGGAGTCACATATCTTAAAAGCCTGCCCAGTGGGTGTGTAGTTGATATTTTTTATCTATCTCATATTTTACAAGGGTTAGGGTAGTGATAGCTCAAGATCACCCCAGTTTTACTCACTCATCGATCATTCACTCTGGCTTATGTGTGACCTTCTTTTGTTTGGTTATGATGATCCAGTCGGCTTGTGCTCTATGCTGGAACTTCACTTATATGATATTTACTTTTGCACACACCAGTATTTACTTATCAATGAGTCTGGTATTGATCAGGCCTGAAGTCCAGTCTGCAGCCCTTGCCAGTTTGACTCATCAAGTTGACTTCAGCTCACCTCTGCTTTGAGAGGAGCTGTTCCCAGAATCTCTTGGTATTTGGCCATGTATAAGTCATGACAAGTTTTGCTCACCTCATTCCTTAAGTATAGTCACACCAGTTTGGCACCACTGCAGTCAGGGAGTGGATGATTGTGTAAATTCTTGTCACATCTTACTCTAAATAAACTTAACAGTTTACCCCATCTGAGATCTTTCCCTTCAAGTCATTCTTAATTCAATATGATATGATTATTTGTTACTTTTGATGGGAACTTGGCATAACCTTTTATTGTTTTAGTCAGTTTTCAATAATTTTCATTGGGATTTTTTTTTAATGTTGAAAGGGGGCTTAAATGTCGCACATAGTTTTATAATTCAGTATTGTTACTTCCTCTGTCAGACCTCAGCTACTTCTATATATACAATGCAAGATAGGATTCATCTATTTTTTGCAGTAGTGTTATGAATGACTCTCCATCTAATTTATTTCCTCTGTAATCCCCCAGGCTTTTTCCAGCATTACTTCTGTCTAAATACCAGTCTACCATTTTGTTTCTAAGAATCATCATTTCTTGCCGTTATATTTATCTACTGAATCTCCTCAGTTTTAATTCTGACCGTCTCTAAAGTTGCCAGATGATTCTTAATTTTTGCAGCTGTATATTAGAAAAGTGTGATTCCTGGGCTGTTGTGGTATGGCACATGTCCAGTTGCATTAGTCTAATAGATTCCACTGTAATTTCACACTGTAGAAGAAACCAGCTGATCAGAATTTGCAGCAATTTGCTTCATTCTAAGGAATATGATTCTTCTATGTGCACCATTAAACATATTCCAATTTTATCTAAACAATCAAGCATAGTCCAATTTTAAAAAAAAAATCTTCACTGCCAAAGGGCTTTATATCTTCAGGGTGTGATCTTAAGCTTATCGTGCATTTTTAAGTGTGGTAATGTGTAAACGTTATCCCATAAGGCCATATGTATCTCATCAAAAACAAAAGTGGCCTCGTGTTTGGGATGATGTCTCTTCAATACCAGAATTCAACAAAACGAGACTTTTTAACCGTTTTTTAAGACTGACTGAAGCTGTAGACATTTTAGTAATGATGTGCTTCACCACCAATGCTAATCACCAGGGTTCTGAAAAGATTTATAACAGAGAGAGAAGAAAGAAAATCCAAATGGTGATGGTGGAAACTACACTTCAGTACAGAAAGTTACAGATGTAAGGAGCATTTGCCAACTGATTCTGTGGTCATGAAGTAGCCAAAGTGATCATCCTTTCTCTGTGCCATAGAGTGTCAGAAAAGTCACATCCTGAAGAAGTTTTCTGGGCGGTAAATCATGTTGTAAACCAAGATTGCTCTGCTGTACCACAACATATTTTACAGTTAGGAATTATTTTCTTATTTCAGAGAGGAAATTACTTTCAATCCTGAACTCACAAGTAGTAGTCATGGATGCACCAGAGCCACCATCTGTGATCTTAACCTTTGCTCTCTCCAGGATGGTAAACAAGAATCAAGAAATCCTTGAGCCCTTGCTAATGGAGACAATCAACACCTCTCCTAGAATGTTCTACATAGCCTGAAACATGCAATAGTTCACTATGAAATAATTCCTTAAAGTGCTACCAAATTTTGAAGCTAATAAAAAGAGTATAACATGGTTTGTCAAGATCCCAGTATCCTGCATTCCTCTTAGCCCTACTGCTGGGCAAAGCATACAGACAGTATTGTTGCTTTGGTGGATGACATACTTCTGGCCAGAGATTAGGAAAGGACATTCCTAGTCCTCCTGCTAGTCATCTACATTGATCATCAAATACTCCTGTCCCTCCTCCTGACTGAATGAAACTGAAGTAGCTGTGAAATGGTTCAGAGGTCCTTTCTCTAAAACTAATTCTTGAGGGTTGTAGTGGGCAACTATTCCTCTTCATGTGCCTGTTAAGTCCCACAAGTTTCAATCCATTACCCCATTTTCAGTAATTATATGAAGCTGCTGAGGGTTGGTGAGTCAGTACCGCTTGATTGTCTACAAAATCTGGGAGAAACACAGCTGTAGGTGTTCTTGATTTGAGTTGTGAGCATCAGCCTTTCCCTATTTCCTCAGGTCCCAGTTCAGCAAACACATCTATACAGCATCTGTCTGAAGAATAAATGGCTAGCTCTGAACCCAGGCAGGACTTCATTGATAGGACCTACCTTTTGCTGGAGACAAAGCAGGTAAATTTGTAGTCATACTACTGGTCCTTTCTGATCCTGTCCCACATCCAAGAGGATGCAAGGATAATGGAACTGGAACTGAGAACACTTCAGACCTCTGCCTTCTTTCTGACGCTTATCATTTTTAGTTGTTCTGCAGCTTTGGAACCCTTTTGACTTCCTTAGTACTAAAAAACAATAAAAACGGTCGCCTTTATTCATGATTAGCTGTCAATCTAGAATCTGACCACAATTATCCACACATCTGGGATCTTTGGATTTGGCTGTTTCCACTCATTGCAATTAGGAATTGTGTCACACTCCCTGAAAACAGTGCCCGCTCAGGTGACAGACCAAAGGTGCTGTGAATATGGGCCTTGGTAGTTTGTTCTCTGCTTTGGCTTCTCCGTGAAGAAACAGCCTGTTTCAAGGTTTCTGTGTTAGTGTTAAAACCTACCATCATTCTGGCCCTAGCTACCTGACAGCTACCTTCCATGAACATAAGCTATCATAGCAGCCAGATTCCACTGGAGAATCAGAAAACTCTTGACCAGTAGATAGTGATCAGTAGAGTGAGTGATGGATGTTTCACAGAATCTGGACCTAAATCATGGTGCTTATCACAATTATAATTATCAGCCATTTGGGAAGATGTGGAAATAATAGGATGAAGAGTTAATTTTCAAATGAGCAAGGACTAAATTAATATTTATAGGTTCCAAATGAGTGAATGATGTTTATATGGGAAATCCATGGTGAAATCAAGAGTGGAAGCATGGAATGAGAGAGCCACAAAATCAGTGGCTAGTATTACGAGTTTGATGGTATCCACCTCTGCACCTCAGCTCTGTGTTTGTGTATGGTCTTAGAATGCAAATGTTTCAAGGAAGGAATCTATTTATTTGTATGCCTATTGGATTTGGCTGACTCGCGATCAAAATTAAATGTTAGTGCCTCAGAGCCAGAGGGACTTGTGTGTTCCCATCTGAGCAGAATTTAACCCTCTTGAAACTCACTTCAGGTTTGGAAGCAGTACTGCAATGGAAAGTTCGTATTTGAAAATCAAAATAAATTACTATTTTGATTATATAGTACTGAATCTGAGGAGCTAAGCGTGATCTGAAGAATACTAGGACTCTCGTGTTCCACTAACAGTTGTGTTATCCTCATGATAGAATAGCTGTAACATTAGGAAGACAGCTTTGGTGAGCCAATGCCAATATTGCATGGAATGTCAATTTAACATTGTCAAAATCCCTGCAAGTTATTCTGAAGTTATTTTATTTCAGTGTTTCCAATATCTGACTCCAAATATCGAGGCCCCACCTATGCTACCTGGCAACCTTGCAGGCCCTTCCGGCCCGCTGCCTTACCCCATGCTTCCCCATGACCCTTCCCATCCATCCACCCCACCCACTGCCCCACCAATAATGAGGAACATAGGGGTGTTGAAAGAATAAACTGTGTTATAAAACCAACCTGGACCTTTGCAACCCAAAAAATAAGCACACGTATATACACTGGGGGCTAATATGGGGTAGGGGAACCTGAACTTGCACAGAGAGGCATGGGACAAGGGTTGGTGGCCTTCACCATCTGAGGGGGTGGGGGCCATGAGACAGGGTGCCTGCACCCATCCCTCCTGCCCTGGGTCCAGGGCCCCTGTGTGGGCTGGGCTGTGGTTGGGAGCATGGAGAGGTAAGGGTGTGGGGTTGAGACAGCGGACTCGGGGTTTGGTGCGGGAGTGGGAGAGCCTGAGGGGATATAGGAGGAACTGGCTCGCTGGAGTCCACTGTGACTAGGAGCCAGTGGTCAGGGCCCCATAAGGTGGCAGGGAGAAGGTCAGGCGGCAGCAGGACAGCGAAGTGAGCAGGGGAGGCAGTAGGTGAGGGAGGAGGTGGAGCAGCTGGGAGAGTGGCTGGGGGCTGGTGGGGTTGGGAGGCTGGCTGCTCAGCTCTCTGAGGGCCCGGCAGATGGACCACAGGGTCCCCAGCAGCTCCTGTGGGTGGTGCCACGACCTCCAGCGCTGGTGGTGGGTGTGCCCCAGCTCTCTCTGTGGCTGCTGCTCCTGGCCTCAGTGTCCTGTGCTGGTCTGTCATCATGTGCTGTAAGGACGGAAGGGGAGAGTGAGATGGTCTGGCAGACGCAGAGCCTGGGAGCTGTGGCATGTGTTCCCTGCACGGCTGGCCCTGCTGCACATGGAGCCCGTGCTGATTTGGGGATGGGGGCTCACCATTGTGCCACTCCCCCTCCCCAGGGAATGGGCTAGCAAGCAAGTGGGGGGAGTCCAGGTGCATGAGGGCCCCGCATGGGTGGCGTGTGAGCCTGGCGTGGCCTGGTCTACCTCCCACGTGGCTGAGGCTCACAGTCCTGTCCACGGGAGCAAGTGCTGACTGCTGCCTGTGAGCATGCGGTTGCATGTGCAGGGTTGCACCATAACCCAGCGGGCTGGAGAGAGCCCTTTGGCTTCTCACAAAGCAGGAAATGGGAAGGAGGAGGCGCTACTAGATGAGCTCCTGAAAGAACAGTCTGAATAGAACCAGAATGAAATTTAAAAAAAAAACACCCTGATTTTTCAAGATTGTGTTATTTTTCTTATGTTTGTGTGGTGCCTTGCTCACTGACACTGGAAAATTGATTTAGCTGTTTGTATATTGTATGACAAAAAAAGAAAAGATGGTTGTGGTGGTGCTTACTATTTCAAGTGCTGACTCTTTTTTCTTGCATGGTATAACTGCTTTTCTACTGTCATGTTTTACGGCCCCTTTGTGCTCCAGTGGAATGCATAACTGTTCTTTTAAATGTATGAAATTCTGAATAAATGTTGGCACTTGTTTAGGGAAATTTAACGTGAATGAAAAGTTGACATAAAGGCACATTTTGCTTATGATTGGTTAGGCAGTATTGAGACAATTGAAAAGGCATATTAATTTACAACATTATTTAATTTAGTGTATGAAATAAAAAAATCACACATCTTTCAGACAGTTTGTTTTTGGCACATATTACACACATCCAAATTATGTATTTGTATGAAAGTAGACCTATTTAGAGCCAATGGTTCATCTGGAAAATAATTTACCACCCAACAAGGTCAGTGACATTTGTATAACAGAGTTCTACTCTTGTGTCTGAATTATCTGCATGAGACTTGGAATTGCAGTGCTTTGCGATCAGTTCTGAGCTGATGAACTGGCCCTTGAAAGAATGGCGTAAATTGAACTGTTGTGAGGGTCACTCGCCAGCAAAGCCTCAGTCATCATCTTTCTATTTATCTGCTGTTATGGGAGCTCATATGTTCTGCCTAGGAAGATGCGTATTTATATGTTTGCAGTATTTTTTCATGAACTTGTTTTCAGTCGGTATGTCAGTGTAGCTCTGATAAAGCAATAAATACAAATATCTTCTGCAGTTTCAATCATATTTTTTATGTTATCTGTATTTCTAGCCTTTTCTGTATGTAGTCTCTCATGTGATGGGAAGATGTCTCTCGCAGATAACTACAGTTCCTGCTTGCATTGCCTTGGAGTAGTTGATGATGACTTGGATTTAAGATCTGCTCAGAGCTGTCACCTTTTAAGTCATGAGGCCCCAAGAAGACCATGTCAGGCTCTGGCAGACCTACCCTGAAACAACCAATAAATCTAACTTGAAGTCAGGGCAAAAGAGCTTCCTTGAAGGCAGCAAGTTCAAAAGCCATTTTTTTTTTTGCTGATAATCTCTCAGAACAGCCAAGTTTGGTGCAGATCTGCCTTAGTAGAGACCCACAGCAGCAATACAATAACTCTGTAATATGCTGTGAACATTCAAGTTCAGTGATCTAAAGAGTCATGGTGAAAATGAACCCCCATCAGAAATAGATCATGGAACTGAGCTCTGACATAGGAGTCAGAGTGGACCCTCTGCCAAAGAGGAGGTTTCAGTCTTCCTTAGTGACTGCACTTCTCGGTTCTCTTGAGTAAATACATCTATGTATTCTTCTTGTTGTTGTTGTCCTTTTGCACTTTGGCTTTCAGAGAGCTGGTATCCCCCAAACGCATTCAGACCACGGGGTTTTTGGCTATCCTCCAGTGGATGAGTCAATGGCTTTTTTTCTTTTGAACACGAGAGCTGCAGCACTTTCAGACTAGGCCAGCAGATATACCCCTTCCCTCCCCAGGTCACCAGAAGAGACTGTTTAGGTCCATATCAGTGCAGAAAAAGAACTCTTCTGCCTGTATCAGGGAGAGCGGCACCCAAGCTCCTACCTTTGGGAGTCATTAAATATCAGGTTTTTTCATAATCTGTAGTGGGCATTAAGGTAGTTGGCCTTTCACATGGCCTGTACGGTGGCAAACAACCACTGGGGACCAAATGATCCACCATGAAAGTACATAATTCTTTTTGAAGTCAGTTGTATATTTGCCCCACAATGAGTTCCACAGGGTGGCTGAGCATGGAGTGAAGAAGTACTTCCTTAAGTTTGCTTGAAATCTGCTTCCTGTTAATTTCATCTGGTACCCCCGGTACTTGTGTTATATAAGGAGATAAATAACAATACTTTTCTATTCACTTTTTCCACACCAGCCATGATTGTATAGACCACCATCATCTCCCCTCTTTCAGCGGGGCCAACAGGCACCTTGAGCAAACCTGGGGGGTGGACGAGTGAGGCTCCACTCCCTAGAAGGGGAAGAGCCTCTGGCATAAGGGGCAGGGCCAAGGCCAATCAGCCCAGAGCGATGCTCCCGCTGGGTTTCAAAAGGATTTTGTAATACAAGGGACCAAAAACTAGTTATGTCACTGCATCCCAATATTAAATATGTAATAATTTGTATGGTCACATTTTCTTTTTCAGCTGATTTTGAGACCACCTGAACACTGTTGAAATGCTGTAATTCACTGAAAGGAGAAAACAACGTAATCTATATTTAATCTGGTCTACATCCCCTTATAATAGATTTGTAATTGAAACCATTTGTTAGACTGATGCATTTAAACCTACTGAATAACGCACTGTATTGTGTCTTTAACATATGCATTTTGTTTTCCAGCCCTGAGGGACAACAGAATTGAGCTGGTTCGAGCTTCATGGCATGAACTGAGCATCAGTGTCAGTGATGTGTCTCTGTCAGATGAAGGGCAATACACCTGTTCTTTATTTACTATGCCTGTCAGAACTTCCAAGGCTTTCCTTACTGTTCTGGGTGAGTATAGCTGGCTAAGAATACCTAAGTAGAATGAGTTAAGGGATGATTTCTAAGCTGTGTAAATATTCCTAGAGTGACTTTTCAGAAAACTTAGGAGAAGCAGCATGCAAAACAAAAGATTGCTTGACTATGTTTAAGAATAGCAAGCCCCTTATTATGTGTGATGTGTGATGTGGCAGGATCATGAATTACATCAAAAGCATCAGATGAATGCTTCTTAAAATGGACATAACCTCTATATCCCAAGCACCAAAGGGGTTAACCGGGTGCATGTGTTCATCTCCTAACAATGTACTGTATAGGGCAAAGCAGACAAAATCAGAGAGCATGAAATCAGAAAAGGCTTTAAGAGACTCATAGTTTTTTCCTTAGCTATGCATTTTTCTTGGCTCATTCTATTTTCTCCTTTTATTTTTTCTCTAGAAAGTGCATATTTTCACTGGGCTTGCTTCTTTTATCCTTCATCCTCTAAATGCTCTTCCATTTCCCCCAAAGGTTGGTCTCACACACACACACACACACACACACACACACACACACATGATTCAGAAAGATGCCCAAAAATAATGTTTCAGCTCCAACATTTATGTGATTTTATCAATGTCAGTAGCCTAATCAGCAATAGTTCATTGAAACACACCTGTGTACCTAAAAGTGATATGATTTGAAAGATTGATTTTTTTCAATTTTCTTTTGTTTTGGTTTTTATATATAAAAAAACAGACAGTTGAATTTAATAGGACTAAAGCAAGATGTTCCCTGTGCTGGTAATATTAAAGTTAATCCAGTCAGGGAATTGTTTTTGTGCATAGGATATGAAATATGTCTTTGTGAATCCCACTGGGTGTATTTTTCAAAAATCTTCTCAAGTTTGCCATTAAGGACAAAAAATATCCACTGAAATCAGACTATTTTGAGATAACAACTGCCTAAGCATTAATTTCTTTTTCTGTAGAGATCATCTCAAGAATCAAAGATAGATGATTAGTCAAATTTAAACTATTAAATGGCAGTAAGACACAGATAAAAGTTTTACAAAGGCAAAAACAAGACATCTAACCAGTAGCTTCTAATTAATGTGGCTTGGTCTTTTAAGGTCTGTTTTGCTCTGTTTTTTGTTTGGTTGAGTTTTATTTTATTGATGTTTTCCAACATATGTAAAATTCTACAGATGCCTCTATGTGACAGTAATTCTTTTTTCTTTGTAATTCATTCCATTCGATCATTTTAAACAGAGCGATGTTTCTGCATATAAATCATATTTCTAGTTACTGGTCTGATTTGGATTAGGTGATTTTAATATAGAAGGATTATTAAAGATGCCATTTCATGTCCCTGACAAGTGGGAGCAGTTTTTTTATTAAAGAAACTATGTATGATAGGTGACTGTGTTTGTGTCTGGAGTACTGTTGGATTGGGTAAACTGTTTTTCAGTTTCTTTTGGAAAAGGAGAGACATGAACACAGCAAATTCCAAGATGCAGACCACAGAGTAGAATATTAGTGGCTGAATATTTGTGAATTAACTGAAACATTCCAGATGTAAAGGGTAAACCTACTCATGTAATCAGAGCTTTTAGAAACTCTGGTAAGATATATCCCCTCAAAATAAGTCATTTTTCTGTTTTACTAAGCCAGTCATTGAATTTAATTAAATATTCTCAATTTTATGTACAGCTCTTTTTTTAAATCTTCCTCCATTCCTTAAAACATAATCCTTGCCATCCCTCATGTTCCATATGTGGTATTTAATGGGGATAGGCCCTGATCCAGAGCTCACTGAGTCAATGGAAGACTCCTATGAACACTGTGTGGTTTGGATTACTATGATTATTATTGTGTAATTGCTATATATTATTTAAACCTGAACAGTAGGGCAGTGGGTTGTTTTCTTAATTTCCTTTTTACTCTCCTTTTGTAGTAGTTTCACCATGAATTCAGGGAATACTGTCTGTTAAAGTGCAGTTAAATCAGTTTGTTGTGTTTCACTTTAACAAAAGTATTTAATGCATTCCACATCTCCCACCCAAAGTAATCTGCTTTAAAATGCACATATCCACAATAGGATGACAACTGAAACTTGAACATAAAACATAAGACAAGGTGTCTTGGCTCAAAATAAGCATACAAAACATGTTCAATTTCTTTATTTAAACTCTATTACAGTTCAGGCTCACTGGTCAGTTTAAAAGAGAAAACAGTATTCACTGGCATTTGTTGATAGGCCTGTCAGTCATAAAGCATCTGTTAATTACTCTGGCTGTAATGGCAAGATTCTCTTGGAAATTGATCTATAATAAGATAATCTTATCAGCTGACAACTCTGATCAAAGGCTTAAAGAACCTGATTTGCAACATGCTGTATCTTTTATTTGCTCGATTGTTTGCTAGGTGTTCCTGAGAAGCCACAAATTACTGGATTCATTTCACCAGTTATGGAGGGAGAGAGGATGCAGCTAACCTGCAAGACCTCTGGTAGTAAACCAGCAGCTGATATCAGATGGTTCAAGAATGACAAAGAGATTAAAGGTATAGAAAAGCACTTACAAGTAATTATGTGTCAACATGAAAACTAAAGCATTTAATGGGAGAGAGGATTGATTGCTTGGGATTGTATCTCTTTCACTTTTATAAAAGGACTGTCATTATCTAAACTTGCAAGTATCAGTTACTACTGTGTAAATGTGGACAAACTGATAAAAAATTATCATAATGGCTATATGACTGATTGTTTTGTGTAATGTCACAAACTATAATTTTTAATTATAGTGATCTTAAAGTCATAATATCACCTTATTTGATATGATCATAAAATGCTTTACAATCTTCAGTATCTGGATAATGTATCTACCTGCACCCCAGGTATTTTGCCATTTGTTCCACTTTTGCCTATTTCCTGAAAATTTGTATTCTTTTTTATAGACATCCTATTCATCCAATATTCTTAAAGATTGGGTGAATGAATTGTCAGAATTGTGCCTGTTTACATATGGCTATTATTTTAAAGCCTTTCCTTTAGTAGCCAAAAATCTCTCAGGCTATGTCTACGCTAGAGAATTTTGTCATCAAAATGGTCATTGATGACAAAACCCATGGAGCGTGCAGATTGTCAAGGTCTTCTGTGGACAGTAAGCTAACAGAATGCAACACTTTTGTCGGCAGCTGCACCCCACTCACCATGCCTCTGTCGACAGAGATCTGTTGACAGAAAACTGGTCTGGATGTTCCAGGGAGCCCTCTATCAAGAGGCAAAGCTTCCAGACATTGGGCCTCCCTATCTGCTGTGCTTTCAGTTGTCTGTTTGGTTGATAGAACAGCCAGTCAGTCTGGCCACTCTGTGTTGACAGGCAGGTTTCTCTGTCAATCTGTTTGGCAGCTTGGCCGTGATCTGTTGATAGAAGTTTTATTGGAAGATATCTCCCAACAACAATTTCTGTTGACAAATCCCTGTAGTCCAGACATAACCTCACATTTGTCTGGCAGAAGAGCTAGATAAATTCATGGAGGTTAGGTCCATAAAAGGCTATGCGTGAGGAGATAGGAATGATGTCCCTGGCCTCTGTTTGTCAGAGGCTGGAGATGGATGGCAGGAGACAAGTCACTTGATCATTGTCTTCAGTCCCCACCTCGGGGGCATCTGGCACTGGCCACTGTTGGCAGGTGGGATACTGGGCTAGATGGACCTATGGTCTGACCCAGTAATGGTCATTCTTATGTTCTTATGGCATTATCGTTTTTATTAGGGAATCAAAAACGTGCTTTGGATAAAGCCGAGGTGTTAGTAAGAGAAACAATTCATCCTTTTTTGGTATCCACCATCACAGAGCAAAATGAAATAGTGCAAAGACTAATATGCAAAAAGAATCAGCTAAAGAGACCAGGATTGATATTCCCAGAAATTTGATTTCTTTCATATGAACCTGTCTTGAGAAGTTTCCAATTCAAAAATCAGAAAAAAATGGATTGGAATGAGAGAGGAACTTTGGGCTACAGTAGAGTAAAATAAACCTGATTTCCTGTCATAAAAGAGGCTGAGAAGCAGGAAAACAGTGCAGTTTTTCAGACTTCAGGAAGGGAGAAGAAATTTCCAAGAGAAAAGTAGCAACTTGTGCAATATAATTAAAAGCCAAAATCGAGAGGATGTAACATACAAGCTATACTATGCCAGCAAAGCTGTCATTCAAAAGAGATGTCAAAATGAATGTGTATAAGAAATGCTATCAAAAGATGGAAAATAAACATAGGCAGTGCAAGCATCCTAAATGAACAACTGATATAAGCAGACATGTCAGCAAAGGCAACTCATGGCACCAGATTTTTTTTTTAAATAATCACTTTTTTCAGAGTTTTCTAGTAATTATGCCTTTCCTGTTGAAATGTAATAGCAAAACAAACAATTTAGAGATTTTGGCATAAGCTAACATACTGCTTCCTGGGCTGTTACTAAGAGATGTACATTAGAGATAAAAGTCAGTAGAACGTATGAAGTAGTTGTTGAAATAGATAAGGAAAAGATGACACAGATACAAATGAGGGAAAAGCCTTGGATACTTAAGTTTTCTAGGTTGTCTGAAGAGCACAGTGGCATTGTCATGAAGGTTACAGAATAAAATAACCTAACTAGCATGCAGTGGCATCAGCAGAAGGCACATTAGCTTTTGTGCACTGGAAAAGGTGAAATGATAAATCTGAGAAAATAGATATGAAATGGTATGCTAATGCACCTGACATTAAAGGTTAGGAGTTCTGCTGTCTAGCACCAGTAAATCCAATTGTATTACAGTATATTATACATGGTGGAAAAGAATATGAAAAATGAATATATTCAGTTCAGAGTAGGAACTGGAGGGTAAGGGGGGCGGAGGCTACGCAAAAAAATTGCTTACATTTCTATTAGCGAAAAAAAGGAATCGTCATCTAGCATGGGAGAACTTTTTAACAGGCTCAATGTCAAGAAGAGGAACAGCTGAGGATGAATCATAGCATTCTGCATCTTACGGTTTAACATTCTGCATCTGATATATGCAGCCTCATTAGCATAGGGATGTGAAGTTTGGCTCTCTTATACTTTTCATTCCTACCTGTTCAGTAAATACAGCTGACTGTGGCATCCCTAAATTGAACTTATTTTGGGGTACAAATGTATCAGAAAATGCTGTTTTAAAGACCAGGACTTTAACAGGGTCCATAAAAGAACTAGATAAATTCATGGAGGTTAGGTCCATGAATTACTTATTAGCTAGGATGAGTAGTAATGGTGTCACTTGCCTGTTTGTCAGAGGCTGGAAAAGGATGACAGGAAGGATTCCTTGATGATTACCTGTTTTGTTCATTCCCTCTGGGGCATCTGGTATTGGCCACTATTCAAAGACAGGATACTGGGCTAGGCAGACCTTTGGCTGGACTTTGCATAGGTGTTCTTATATTAAACCAGTGTTTGTTTTTTTTTTGTGATGTTATGCGTCAGTACGGCATACTGTCCCCTTTTTCCAGAGTGGACCAGGAGATGGAGCCCCCACCAGCCCTGAGGCAGAGCAGGGCTGGGAGCCAGTGCCCACAAGCCCCATGGCCAAGCAGGTCCAGGAGCCAGAGCCCCCACTGGTCCTACAGCAATGCTGAGCTCGAAGCCAGAGCCCCTAAGCCCCACAGCAGAGAGGGGCTTGGAGGCTGCTGCAGGACTGACAGTCAAAGGACCCACAGCAGAGTGGGGATGGGAGAGCCTCCATCACCCCTCTGGCAGACCCAGCCACAAGAACCAGGGACAGGGAGGGGAGGCAAGGAGCCATACTGGTTGCTCCTTTTTTACAAAAAAGCACTCTATAAAAGTTAATACACAGCTCTTATTTGCTACATAATTTGCCACACAATGCTTTGAAAATATAATCTAAAATGTGATTTTTGGTTTCAGAAATATTTTCAAATTATGTATGTTTTTCCTATGTAGCATAATAAGTTAATATTTTGTGTTGCTTCCTCCTCCTTGGTCCATTTCTTCTCTCCTCCCTGCTCCTTTACCTGAGGGAACTCTTCTAAGTTGAGCCTGCCGACCTGAACTGGCTACAGGTGTCTCATTAGCCTGCTGCTGCAGGTCAGTTCTTAATAAGCCTCAGGTGCCTTCTATGTAGGGAACAAAAACTCAGTCAACATAGCCCAGATGTACCTGCCCTCCATCAGGCTTCTACTCCGGTTCCCTTTTGAACTGCACCAAGATACTATCTGTACACACTCATGCTTCACACACTTCACTTTCCCACCCTCATGTCCTGCTTGTACACCAAGTGGTGGGACCTCTTGTCAGGGCGGAGGGTGGGAATCCCTGCTTGGCCAGTCTGTATTCCACCTTGGTCCCATGGCCCACTGGGTACACTAGCTGGAGGGTGCTCCATGGCGCTGTGAGCATAGGGGTGCACTTGGTGTGATTCACCCCTGCCCCAAAACTTGTTCTTATTTGTGGCAAGAGGGAGACTCTGGCACATACCGATCTTGAATGCACCGGACTACAGCCTCACTTCTATCTCCTCCAAAACCTTCTGCTGAAGTTCTGGTTTCTTTTATCCCCACAGCTGCACCTCCTTGACAACCTCCTCCTGGTTATGGCCAAGATGACCATTTATAAGACCATGGAGAAGAGGTGGGCAGAGTGGGGAACCTGCCGTTGTGGGACCTACTTTCATTCCTCTGTCCATTTACACATCCAAGCAGAGTTCCTCTGAGCAGCATACATTGGCTTCCTCAAAGGCTTAAGCAAGCAATAGGGACTGTCTGGGGGGCTCTGCTCAGTGCCCCTTCTGGCTTCCTCAATTTAACCCTATGACTTCCATGCCTGTTCCTATTTTTCTTTTCAGTTGTCTCCTGTAATTGATTGGGTTCACAAGCCCATTGGATTTCCCACCCTCCATAAGGGGGAATCATTTACCTTGTGCCTGCTCACTATTCAAGTCCCAGTAGGATCAAACTCCTACAGCCCACTGCCTTTGGTCTGGCACAATTTAGCTATGGTCAATGTTTCCCTCAGATTTCTGATGCATAAATCTTGATAGTCCCCTCAGTAAAACTGAAATTTCCTTAATGCTTAGAAACGTGATGGTGGGGAAGACAATTATTTGAGAAAAAAATCTGAGTTTCTTTACTACCTAAGTTCTTATATTATCTGGAGCAAGTGAAAAAGCCCATCGTTTTGATTTCATAGATATTTGTAATCTAAAAAGATTTATCTTATTACATTTTATATCTGCTTTCTAAAATTGACTTTTCATGGAAATTTTATTTAGGTCATCTTCCTCTCCCTAATGGGATTTTACAGTGATCTGTGAAACTAAAACCTCTTGAATCTTCCTTTCCTTTGATTAGGAAACAGAGGACACATCCAATCTCAGTAGTACATTCCTTTTCAGAAATTCATTTTGAGGCCTTCATTAGCACAAATCAACATGACCAAGTTTCTGTTTTGCTGAAATAAACAAAAATCAATGAGCAATATAAATAGTGTGCAAAAATAAAGCTCAATCAAAAAGTCTGTAAGTGGATCTCACACTAAGTTCTGCACACAACAACTTTTTACGTTAAACACCTCATCTATTCATTCTTCCGCTCTGCTCTCATTATTGTATCATACTGGGAGGCTATTTTATAAAAAAAAAAAAAAAAAAAAAAAGGCCCACTTTGCCCAGTACAGAAAGAAGCTGAGTTCACAACAGTGTGAAGTCACCAACTGAATTCAAAGGTGCTGAACACCTTAATGGATGTCTACACGTTAGATGAAAGTAAACAGAGTATGCAGACTTGTTCTAGCAGGGCTTCAGACAGGACACTAAAGATAGGTGGGTGGAGTCAATGGGTTTGAGAGCCCAAGCAGCAGCATCCAAACTGCTTTTTTTTTTTCTTTTTTCGAATATAACAGTTCAAGCTCTGCTAGTTTCAATCTGTCAGGGCCAAATCAGAGGCACAGTGGAGACGTACCCTCTGAGTCCAAACTGGATTCAGACTGAACAAGAGAAATCTTTAAGGGAGAGGTCCTCACGAATAAGAAGTAAAATGAGCATTAACTGAAAAATTGAATACAGAAAGACAGAGAGGATGGGTATAAAGGAATTTTATTTCAAAAGTGGTTGTGGCTTGTTTGAAAATTATAATAATTAGAATGAGGTGTTTCATTTAAATCTGAACAATGCTATTCACATCTTTGGTTCATATTTAATTCATAGCTGAAGTTAATCTTGGCTAACCCACAAATGAATCAGTTAATAAAAAAATGAAGTGCTTACAGTATTAATGTGTCCATATATATATTTTAATAAAAATTACATTGCTTTACTTATGTCCTTATTCACACATCTATAACAGATGAAATACGTAGACTTTGAAATTTTTACTTTAAGTTACTGTTACTTTAAGTAGCACCATGAAGGGGATTTTAAAAAAAAACTGTTTTTTCCCAGTGGACATTCTAACTGGGATGCAGAGTTAATGAGGGAAGCAAGGCATTCTTGCCTTTCACTTGATTTTGATTTACATTATTGCAAACTTAAATGATTGTGGATGTACAGCCATCAGTTCAAGTTCAAAAACTAAACTGGCTAGAACAGAGTTCTTAATAATTTCCCATCCCTCCCTGTCCATTTTTTGATCTCTGGAGATCACCACTATGTTCCCTGTAACTAAGGCACATAAGGTGGCCATCATCTTCTGCATGGACCTTCCTATATGTGCTAGACTGTGTTTACCTTTAAGCTGGAAGGGCATAACAAGTGGGGTTCCACAGGGATCCTTTCTGGGTCTGATTATGTACAATATTTTCATAAATTATTTAGATAATGGCACAGGGAGTACCAAGCTGTGAGGGGTTGAAAATGCTTTGGAGGATAGGATTAAAATTCAATATTGTCTGGTAACCTGGAGAAATGGTGCAAGAAAATAGGATCAAATTCAGTGAGGACAAGTTCAAAGTATTCCACTTAGGAAAGAGCAATCAGTTTCACATATACACAGTGCAAAACAATTGCCTACGAACGAGTACTGTAGAAGGATATATGGGGGTCATAGTGGATAAGAAGTTAAATATTAGCCAACAGTGTAACTGTTGATCGAAAAAAGCAAGTCCAGTTCTGATCTGTATTAGCAGCACAGTTGTAAGCAAGACACAAGAAGAAATTCGTCTACCGATTAGGCCTCTACTAATTGGAGAAATACAGATAAGAGCAATAAAAATTATAGAAAGTCTGGAAAACATGACCCATGAGTGAAGACTGGAAAAAAGGAGTTTAATTTGAGGAAGAGAAGACCTGATAGGTTTTCAGTACACAAAAGATTGTTACAAGTAAGAGGAAGAACAATTGTTCTCCTTTACCTCTAAGGCAAGTACAAAAAGCAATGGGCATAAATTTCAGCAAAGGCGGTTTAGGTTGGCATTAGGGAAAAAATCCTGCCAGGGTTGTTAAGCAGTGAAATAAACTGCTTAGGGAGGTTGAGAAATGTTCATCAGTGAAAATGTTGAGGATAAGGTTAGCCAAAAACCTGTCAGGGACGGTCTGGATAATACTTGGTCCTGCCATAAGTTCAGGTAACTAGACTAGATGACCTCTGAAGGTTCCTTCCACTCCTATGATTCTGTGATAGATCATGCAGTTTCTTGCACATGGCAACCTTGAAATACAGCTGTTCTTATTCATCACAACAGATAACATTCTTGTGTAGATTCTAATCCATTGATTTTGAAGTTGCTTTTCCTGTGTGGGTATTTGGCAATAACAGTATTGGTTCTCCTAGAAGACAAATAATGGAATATCTGGCTATAAAATGTGGGATATTTTTATTTAAAAAAAAACTACTAGGGGAAAAATTTTAAAAATCAGATTGATGTACACCAGTCTCCTACTTTGAAAAATCATTAAAATGAAACTGTTTTTTTCTTGCAGATGTAAAATATTTAAAAGAGGAGGATGCAAATCGCAGAACATTCACTGTTAGCAGCACACTGGATTTCCGAGTGGATCGAAGCGATGATGGTGCCGTTGTAAGTTGCAGAGTAGACCATGAGTCCCTAAACTCCACACCTCAGATAGCAATGCAAGTTCTAGAAATACACTGTAAGTAATACATAATATATATAATGTATGTATATATATATATATAGACACACATACGCACACTTACATTTTATGGTTTTGAATGAAAGTGTTCTGGCATGAGACATTTCACAGATATGCAATAAAAAATACATCCTTAATGAGTTCAAATGCCTACAACTTCATCTCTTCTAGCTCAATCCTGCAATTCTTTTGGCAAGTAGAAGAGAGCTTTCCCAGAATAAAGATGGCCAGATTTAGCCATAGATTGTTTGGCAGAGGAAACAGGGCAAGTGTTTGTGGGTTTTAATAGTCACACTGGTTTTCTCAGGGAGGTTTTCAACATCAAGAGCATGGTTGTATGTAAAAGTCAATGTTGCTTCACCATACCATTGAAAGGCAAGGTGAAGTTAGCAGCAGAGGTTAAATCAGCAGCTTGGTGCCCTATTAATATAGCTTTGTCTGATGTTCTCCATGTCAGAGACTTAGTAATTACTCATAGGGGCTTGTCTACCATGGGGATGTTACCTCAGAATAACTTGAGTTTGTTTTCACTAAAGTTTCTTTTATTCCTGCACAGTTTTTTTTATTTTATTTTATTTTTAATGAACTGTTTGATACTGTAGGTCGCAACAATTAATCCTGTTCAGGGTAAAAGTAACTCTACTTTGCAGTGTGTTTGGGTGCTTTAAAGTTTATGTGAATGAATTTCTAACCATTCTGCTTCTGGCAGTCTTCCCAGTGCTATTCTACACTTTATTGCTTCACACCTAGCTCAGCTTGTCTGTGTACCTGTGTGCCATCCACTGCTCTGAAGTTATCTTGACTGACTCTCCCCTTACTAATTAAATGCTGGCATACAGCCAGGATGTGTCTCTTTTTTTATGTCAGGTACTGGTGAGTTCATAAGCCCAGAGTCACATAGCTGTTATGAAACAGCACTTGCATTTGGATGCACCCAATCCCATCTGGAGACTAGTCTCTGGAAGGTAGATATCTACAAGATACTGTTCTGAGAGCGTGGAGGTGAGGAGGCTTTCCCAGAGCTGCTTCCGGTGCCAGGTCACAGCAAAGCAATCAGCAGCACCAGGAGCACTTGGACTGCCCTTTTGCCAGTGATGTGTGGGTGCACTGATGATGTGATATGACAGTTTTCCCAAAGCATGCACAACATAGCATTAAATATCAACGATCCCACAGCAAGTGCCTCACATCCCCACAGATAGCATGGGATCAGACCAGAGGTATAATTCTTCAGGTGGCCAAGAACACTGTGACATGCCACATTGAGAGATACACAAGAACACCCTGAATACAGCCAGACTGAAACTGTTGTGCACAAGATCTCTACCAGCAAACAGCAAGAATATGAATCATAGAATTCTAGGGCTGGAAGGGACCTAAGGAGATCATTTATTCCAGCCCCCTGCCTAAAGCAGGATCAAACCCAACTAAATCATCCCAGCCATGACTATGTGAAGCAGGGACTTAAAAACCTCTAGGGATGGAGATTCTACCACCTCTCTTGGTAACACATTCCAATGCTTCACCACCCTCCTGTTGAAATAGTTTTTCCTAATATCCAACTTATGCTTCTCCCTCTGTAACTTCAGACCATTGCTCCTTGTTCTGCCATCTGTCACTGTTGAAAACTGTCTCTCTCCATCCTCTTTAGAGGCCCCTTTCAGGAAGTTGAGGGCTGCTGTCAAATATCCCCAATCTTCTCTTCTGCAAACTAAATAAGCCCAAATCTCTCAGCCTCTCCTCATAGGGTCAAGTGCTCCAGCCCCCTGATCATTTTTGTTGCCCTCATTGCTGTGAATGGGAGCTCTTCTAGCAAGTGGAGTATGGTATATTACAATACACCTAACAAAACAGCAGAAATGTAGCACTTTAAAGACTAACAAAATGATTTATTCATGATGAGCTTTTGTGCAATGGACCCACTTCCTCAGATCAATTGCATGAAAGCTCATCACTGAATAAATCTTTTTGCTAGTCTTTAAAGTATTACAATTCTGCTGTTTCCTTTTGTTAAAATACAGACTAACGCAGCTACCTCTCTGTTACAATACACCTATGCAGTGCTTTTTCTGTTTTTTTTCTTTTTTTAAAAAAAGGATCTGGTATTCAGCTGGCTCCCCACCCCCATCTCCCAGCTAATCCCACATCTGGGGCAGCGAACGTGCTGGTACCCAGTACCTGTAAGTACCGGCACAAAAAAAAGCACTGCATCTATGTAATGGTATTCAAACCACTCTTTTCTGCATGCTGGCAACTATTTCAGGACTACTCATATATGTACCTTCCATTCCACTCTTGCACCAGCTGGGAGTACCCCAAGTCCATTGGCAGCAACTCTGCATGTGTTCCAGGAATGCCTATTGCCTTTGGAGACAAGACCCTGCTCTGTCTCCTGAGGAATTGCCCCTGGGTAATATCCTCAAATGTAAGGATAGCCTGCTCAGGTGCACATGTAATTACTAACATGCACTTTGCTGCCCTCCTCACCAACTCACCCACCTCATAGCACAGACCTCCTATACAAGGAGGAAGTAGTTTGAAAAAAAATGTTACCAACTTGAAGCAAACCCCATGGTGGAAAGAGAAGATGAGAATGGCACTCAAAAATTGCGAGGAATCAACATTTTAGTATTGCTGGCTTGGAAAACAGCTTTGCGAAAACATCCAAGCCATGACGCGGAGGAGAAGCTGCATTTTTGAGAATGATAGGACGAATTGTAACTCATTCAATATCCATTGTGGGTTGGAGAGTAAAAATTCCCTTATTCATTACAGAAAACAGGCCAGAGCTTCTAAAGATTATAGAAGTAAAAGACTTTCCCAGGCCACCTCACATGAATGTTAATGAATGTTCAATGATCACCAGCTTCTCTCTTTGTTAGGGCTGATTACAAAAGTGCAGAACTACCGGATTGCCTGTTCCTGTTATCCTCTTTCTGGTCAGACTACCTGTATCTTGAAAGACAGAACATAGTCGGCACTCAAAATCTGGGGATAAGAAAGTTTGTCTGTTTTCACGAGGATCCCAGCCTGATTTCGAAGACCACATATATTAAGAAAATTTAGATAAAGTTTTGGGAGACATCCAGAATTTGGGGTGATTTATCAGAAACAAATCCTTCAGTCTCTTGAGATTGATGCATAACTGACTTATCTTCTCTCACTTGAGTCTAATCCATTCATATGCCATGCTCTATTTGCTGCAGGGCAGTTTTACTGCCATTGTTTTGCTAAAGGGTTTGGTCATAATCTACTTCATGCTTCCCAATGGAGATTAGTGGTGGCATGACATTCTTGCCAAGTCTATTTTTTCCACTGACCCTTATTGTCAACAATAAGTTTAGAATAGAAAAATATTCTCTCCGGTCTTGCTCAGAAGTTTGTTGTTAGACTAGCTGCTGCTGACTGTTAGGATTTTTTATAGACTGTACAAATAACTGAAAAATAAATCTTGGAGAAACATTTAGTTTTATTACTGACTTCTGTGCTCACACTCACAAACCTTCTTCTCTTTTGTTATTAACTGATCACAGATACAGTACTGCCACTGTAACATTTTGTTTTGTACTGCAGTGAGATACTATATTGTACCCCGTAATTGCAAACCCTTGCTCACGTTCCTGGTGGCAGTGTGTTTTGACTCTCTCCACCAAAGCGCAAGACATCTTGAGTGCCGCGTACAGATGTGGTCACGTGGTCTCAAAAAAGATATATTAGTTTTAGAAAAGGCTCAGAAAAGGGCAATTAAAATGATTAGGGGTTTGGAATGGGTCTCTTATGAAGAGAGATTAAAGATACTATGACTTTTCATCTTAGAAAAGAGGAGACAAAGGGGGGATATGACTGAGGTATATAAAATTGAGTGGTGTGGAGAAAGAGAACAAGGAAAAATTATTTACTTGTTCCCATAATATAAGAACTACGGGACACCAAATGAAATTAATGGCCACAGGTTTAAAACAATAAAAGGAAATTCTTCTTCACACAGAGCACTGTCAACCTGTGGAACTCCTTGCTGGAAGAGGCTGTGAAAGTTAGGACTATGACAGGGCTTAAAAAAAAGAACTAGATAAATTCATGAAAGTTAGGTCCATTAATGGCTGTTAGTCAGGATGGGTAGGGAATGGTGTCCCTAGCCTGTTTGTCAGAGGCTGGAGATGGATGGCAGGAGAGAGATCATTAATTGTTTGGTTCATTCCCTCTGGGACACCTGGCATTGGGCAGACAGGGTACTGGGCTGGATGGACCTTTGGGCCGACTCAGTATGGCTGTTCTTATGTTCTTAAGTTTCAGGAGGCTTTATTTGAATCTTTGAAATAAAATCGTACCTCTTCAAACTTTGCAATTAATCATAGTGACTCTAAAATGGCAGCAGTAATGTGGCCAGTACCACAAGACACACTGAAAGATTCTGCAGCCTGTCTCATGAGATGACCATAGTTCCCAAATGAGAGCACTAATGCATGACATATATATTAGGCTTAAAAAAAAAATAAAGTGGTATGCTGAGTGTTTGTGATACCATGTGATGCAATCTTGGGTGAATTCTTAATCAACAGCTCTGGAATGAAATACCAGCTTGACGCACTTGCACCCATCAGCTAATGGCGCGGGTATGCAATTTTTTTTCCTGATAGGCTGTCACATCCCTGTCTATAGATTTAGGCAGGTGGATCTGGGAGCACTATAGCAGCTGGAGGAACTGCTTGGAGTTCTGCTTCTTTCCCCATTGCCCCTCCCAGATGGGAAAAGGGCAGACATCACAGCCCTGCCTTCCATGGAGCTGCTGAACCTCTGTGTACAGGGCTGGGGGGTGCAGCTGGCAGCTCTGCCCCTTCCTCAGTGGGAGAGGTGGTGGGGAAAGGAGCAGAACACTGGCAGCTCCTCCAGCTGTTGTTGGCTCCCAGCTCCCACACCTGTAATTCTATACACAGGGATTTGGCAACCTATGGAAGGTCTGCAGATGGCACAGAGTCTTCCCTGTACACTGCACCAGCTAAAGATGACTTACTAGTACTGTTTGCTGGACCATACCTGCCCCCTTGCACCAGTCCCACCAGCTAGCTACCTTCTCTAGGCTTTTATTATAAAGCTTTTGTGATAGATTAACAATTCTAAATTATTGTTAAAATGATTTTACAGTGAGTATCATGGCCCTTCTTTAGGATTAGAAAATTATTCCGAGAGGTTGAAGGCTATGCTTTAGTAAGGGTGCGTGCTGATTTTGAATCAGAAAAAATATAAGCTTTAGAGACAACAGATCGGCAAAGTACAAACAATGAACTCAAACTGTTTTGTAAAAACCAGTCTAGTGCAGTGTGTGTCTATCTTCACTCAACCCCAGGTGTGAAAGAAGGAGAAGGAAAAAATGCACTACGGTTGTTGGCAGTGCTATTGTAAATAGTTTAGGCCTCTGAAAACAATATGAGGCCAGAACATCAGGTGATATAAATCAGACTAGTGCCACTGAAATCCATAAATCTGTACCAATTTACATGAATGGAGAATCTGGCCATTGGTTTTCACTTCTCTGATGTTACGGATTTGGTGGTACACGGTCTTGGTTAATTGTTCAATTCCACCAGAAATAAATTATCTGTTTTGAAGAAGGCGTCTTCTTGAAAACAAAAGGGAAGAAAACAATTATGCATAGGTGAAGGTTAGAGTGTTCTCTGTCTGAAAAAATAACTGTTACATATATCAAACCAAATGAGGGTAATGTCAATTGAAAAAATATGAACTAATTAGTGTGGTTTTTAAGTATTTTAAATGAACAGTCAGTGCTACCACTCCAATCATGGGTTTATTGTACTTGTAGTTCAGAGACTGAGAGAGTGAATTCTACCTTACAAAATGGGATATTTTCATGTGTTTACTTATGCCAGCTGTGTCTAAAAAGCCATAAAAATTAGAATACAAATGCTAGGATTCTGTTTTTACTTTAGCTACATCTACACTACAGCATAGATTCAAAAGGCGCTCATTCAAAATTCACAGTTCTAAAGATTGCCTTTCAAAATAGAGTGTCCACACACAAGCAGCAGCTGGTGCTTCCGATCCACCCTTTCGACAGGGTGAGGCGCTCTTTTGAAAGAGCGTCCACACTGCCACAAGAACCACTTTGAAAGGAAGGGCCACAAAACATGGTGGACAAGCCCTTCTGAGTGTGCAGCCAGATGCTCCCCTAAAGGGCCCCTCTCCAACACCCTTGCCCTGCACATGCTGGGGCCTGCAGAGCTGCCATGAGCCCCACAGACCAAGTACAGGCACCAGATGGTATGACTGAGGCCAGATGGACCAGCAGCAGCAGCTGAATCTCCTGCTCGCCCTGATGTCCATGGCCCTGGCAGCTGCCCTTCATCTTCTCCTGGGGACCTCCTCCTCCCAACCACGGTCATTGAATCCCTGGGACTAGGACCCCACTGGTGCTCCCCCCAGTGCCCTGTTGACTCTGGAGCCACCCCAATAGCTCTGATTGGTGGGAACAGCTGATGATGGAAAAGTGGGATGATGCCAGTTGGCACCAGAACTTCATGATGAGAAGACAGACCTTCCTGGAGCTCTGCCAATGGCTTGGTCCTGCCTTGAGACACCAGGACACGCAGATGTAGGCTGCCCTCCCTGTCGAAAAGAGGGTTGTCATACCTTTGTGGAAGCTGGTCTCCCGCATAGTTACCGCTTCATTGGCCACCAGTTTGAGGTGGGCAAGGCCACTGTTGGAGCTGTCCTCATGGAGGTAAGCCATGCCCAGGTCACACAGCCACCGGGGGAGGGGGCTCCTGGGAAGAGGGAGCAGTTAGGGACCAGGGTCTGGAGGGACTTGCAGGGTGGGGGACTGGGTACTCCCCGCCATGCCCTCATGAGTTCACGTGCCCTCCATCCCATGCAGGTAGTTCGGGTCATCAATGACATGCTCCTGCAGAGGGTCATCCATGTGGGGGATCTGGACGCAGCCATCACTGGTGTTGCAGCACTCAGATTCCTGAACTCCTTCAGCATCCTGGACAGGACCCATATTTTGATTCATGCCCTGGAACGCACCGGGGGCCAGTATATAAACAGGAAGGGTTCTCCAGGCCCTGGTGAACAGCAGAGGCCAGTTTCGGGAGTCTATGTGGGCTGGATGCACTTTCTTGGAACACAGGTGTTTAGAAACTCCAGCCTGTGCAACTGCCTGGAGGCAGGGACCTTCATCCCCCAGAGGGAGATCCTGGTTGGGGACACCACCATGACCCTGTTATGGTGGCAGATGCTGCCTATCCCCTCCAGCCCTGGCTATTGCAGCCCTATACAGGCCACCTGAACCCCAGTCAGGAGCTCTTCAACCCCTGCCTCAAGAACACCTGAAACATAGTCAAGTGAGCTTTCGGGCATTTGAAGTGCTGGTGGCAGTGTCTCCGGGCACACCTGCAGGTGGGACTGCATAGCATCCCCCAGGTGGTGGGCACCTTGTGCAATATTTTTGAGAGTAAGGGTGAAGAATTCCACCAGGGATGGGCAGCTGAGTCTGGCCCGGGCTATGACCAGCCAGCAACTGCCCCTAGCCACCAGGCCCACCAGCATGGGTTCCGCGTCCAGGAAGCCCTCTGCAAGCACTTTGCTATGGGGCCCCACTAACCACCTCCCCAGCCACCTCCAGCAGACCTCCCGCATGCTCCCCTCTCCCTGCCACCCCCTAGAACACACGGCACATGGTTATTTAGACTAAATAAACTATATTATGTTAAACAATGTGTAAATATAAACAATTGGGAATAAAACTATATACAGTGGGGAAGAGGGGGTGAACTATTTAAACTGGGGCAGGGCATGTGAGAGCACCTCACCTGGGGAGAGGACTTACTGTAAGGCAGGGTGGAGGGCCTAGAGCCCTGTTGGCCCTGGGTTCCCCTTCTGCCCCTTGTTTGCTGTCCCCAGCTGGGATGGGATGGGGAGCAAGGGCTGGGGGAGGCGGCTTGGGAGGGGGCTTGACCTCAGTAGGGGGATCGGCAGAAGGAGCAGCTGGAGGGGCTGCAGGGGGCAGCTGGTCCAAGAGCTCCCTGAAGTTGCCTACCATGTCCCAAAGGGCCCCATTGACTCTCCCCAGGCTGCCCTCCTGCCAGTTTGACTCTGTCTCCTCCAGGCTGAGGTGCCACTCTGCCATATCCACGTCCTGGCGGGCTGGTTGGTGCCATGAAAGACCCAGAAACCCCTTCAAAAGTGCAGGTTGCAGAGCATCTACAAATGTTTTCCTTTGAAAGGCCCTTTTGAAAGGCAGACCTCTTCCTACTACAAGTTAGGAAGTCTGATTTTGAAAGCTGCAGCACACTCCTTCGATATCCTTTCAAAAGGGTGCATTTTGTGCGTAAACACTCCATACTTTCTTTTGAAAGAGGGTTGAAAATTTTGAATGTACTGGCTAGAGTAGACATGGCTTCTTTGTCTATCTAAAATTTTCATTCAGAAGTGCATACGAATAGATGAATGATGATATATATAATATCAATATTAATCACTTATTCATATAGGTTTTGCATGAGAATTAGTTATTTAATTATTTATCAGTTATGTAAATACTGTTAATAAGCAAAATTATCTTGTTTAAGCTTTTCAGATTAATGAACTTCTGAAATAAATGAAACACAGAAGATACTTAGAGTAAGCAGTAAAAAATAATATCGGTGAACGTGAAAGTTCAGTGCCCTAATTTGCATGTTTAAATGAGATCAATTAGGTTAATGATGGATGAAAATAAGAAATCCATGTTTTAAATGTAAAATAATTCAAAAACTTGTGGGTTCATTAGATGCCAAACTTTCATTTTTCAAAGGGGCTATCTGGATCAAAGGGTTAATGTACTACCCTCACCTTTACCATCTGCAGGCTTATATTCAAATACGGATTACAAATGAAATATAACACAATGTAATTTATTTTTCTCTGACATCTATTATGCAAAGATGTCACAGAATGGTTCATAGGTTATTACATTCTGCATAAAAATACAAACCGGTTGTGGGAAGAATATTCCATGCATATGTCATCTGTACTTATGACAGGGTCAAATAAGACAATAAGACAAATTTCTGGGAGAGTGATTGAAAATACTGAAAATGGCAGGCCTGGAAAAATATTTTTTTTCAAAGAAAAAGTAATTGGCATAGGCCACAGAGACCATATTGTTCCTGGGATGGGATCTGAAAAAAGCGAGCCTGTCAGGCAGTTGAAGGATGTCCTAGATGAGCAGAGGAAGGATCAATTGCAGAAAGATGTGAGGGACAAGGGGAAATAGAAAGAAGTTTGATTTTTGAAGTCTAAACCATTAATTACCTACTGTATATTGTCAAAAGTCTGTCTGATCCAAGGCACAGCTCTCTTTCTAGGATACCCAGAAGATTAGATTAATGGATTCCCTGAAAAATCAAATATTCTCCTGCAAGTAATGTATGTTCTTCAAGATGAGTAAAATGGTCCTATACGTGATAGATGGGCACACACTTTTCCCTCAAAGCAGAACAGAGCATTTAGTAAATCTGCAGTGCAATCTGTGTTCAAAGGTGAATGTAAGAACAGCCATATTGGGTCAGTCTAATGGCCCACCTAGGCCAGTTTCATATCTTCTGGCAGTGGCCAGTGCCAGATGTTTCAGAACAAATGATCAGAACAGGACAATTATTCAATGATCCGTTCCCTGTCTGCCAGTCACAGCTTCTCACAGTCAGAGGTTTAGAGCATGGGTGAGCATCCCTGACCACCTTGGTGTGCATCACTGAGCTTATCCTCTATCCTTCATGAATTTGCCTAATTCTTTTCTGAAAACAGGTGTTCTTTTAGACTTCAACATAATCAGTTAATGAGTTCCAGTAGCTGACTGTGTGTTGCGTGAAGTAGTACTTCCTTATGTTTGTTTTAAATGTGCTGCCCATTAATTCCATCAGGTGATCCCCTACTTCTTATGTTTTATGTAAAGGAGTAAATAACGCGGCGTTACTCAACTTCTCTCTTCCAGTCAAGATTGCATAAACCTCTATGATATCTGGCCCCACCCCTACACACACCTCTTTTTTTATCTCTCCTCAGATGGAAGCTGTTCCATATTTCTAATAATTTTGTTGCACTTTCTTTGCACCTTTTTCCAATTCTAAGGTATATGTTTTGAAATGCACTCCAGGGCACACCAAGATAATTAATTGTAAAGACATTTGGGCCTAATACAGGGAAAGGGCACAGGAATGCATGATGCTCTTAAGGAGCAGTTTGAAGACCTGTCTTCTATGTCATCTTGTATCCAAGATAGAAAAAGCACAGTTAAGCATCCAAATGATAGGTAAATGGTCATCCCAGTAGTGAGGAAGCAGTATCTTAGACAGAGACTATGTCTACATTACAGACTAGGAATATGATTTCCCTGCTCATAAGAACAGCCATACTGGGTCAGACCAAAGGTCCATCTAGCCCATTATCCTGTCTTCCAACAGTCGCCAATGCCAGATGCCCCAGAAGGAGTGCACAGAGCAGGTAGTCATTGTGTGATCCCTCTCCTATCATCCATTTCCATCATCTGATGAACAGCTAGGGACAACATTCCCACCCATCCTGGCTAGTAACCAGTAGATGAACCAAACCTCCATGAATTTATCTAGTTCTCTTTTGAGTCCTATTAAAGTCCTGCTCTTCGGAACATCCTCTTGCAACATCCTGTGCTCTGTGTGAAGGAAAACTTCCTGCTTGTGTACTCGGTCAGACCAGGTGTCACGAAAATCTAAACCACTGGAGATATCTATCGATTGATCGATCAATTGCACAACTAACCTTTGATTCTGCTACTGTTATTCATGCTATTCAAGCTACTGTGGCTACCCTGATATTTATGCTCTGCTTGTTCAAGGAGACCTTGAGTGTGTGTGCACACTAGATGGAGAACCACTGTCTGGTTCATAGTGTATAGGATGTACTGTAATTATGAGAAGCAGACCATGATATTTAGCTCCCTGAAGAAAGATTACAATTTCTTCTAATTTTTTTTCAATGTATTTCTTAATGCTCAAATGTTTACTATGGATTTCAGAGAATCAAGTAAAGCCACAGTGTCTGATTTTCAGTTGGTGAGCATTGTCAACTATTGTCCACTTCCACCAGAGCTTTGGGTGCTCTGCTCTTCGGAAAATCAGGCCCATGAATCCTAACCTTAAGAGCTATAGTCAGGTGGGCTTGTTTAGTTTGGAAAAAAGAAGATTGAGGGGAGACATGATAGCAGTTTTCAAGTATCTAAAAGGGTGTCATAAGGAGGAGGGAGAACACTTGTTCATCGTGGCCTCTGAGGATAGAACAAGAAGCAATGGGCTTAAACTGAAGCAAGGGAGGTTTAGGGTTGGACATTAGGAAAAAGTTTCCAATTGTCAGGGTGGTCAAACAGTAGAATAAATTGTCAAGGGAGGTTGTGGAATCTCGATCTCTGGTGATATTTAAGAACAGGTTAGATAAATATCTATCAGGGAAGGTCGAGACAATACTTGGTCCTGCTGTGAGGGTGGGGGTTGGACTCAGTGACATCTCAAGGTCCCTTCCAGTCCTCGTATTCTATGATTATATAAAAAGAGCCTGTACAAACTCTGTAAAGTATGTGCATAGCTTCGTGTTCTGTTAACTTAGTTCTTTTTTCTAAAAAAAATCATTATTTTGCCATTTTATCTATGAAAATTTAGTTCAAGTGAGATAAAATTACAATATAATTGGAGAGAGTACAGTTTGGAGCAGCAAAAATGATAAATGGAGTGGCAATGTTTTATATGACTTAAGTTTCTTAAGCAAGCTCTCTATGGCCCCTTTTCATCTCAAGAGGCGGTGGTTAGCAGTGGCAGAGAGGATCTATGGGTAGTGTTTGAGGCTGCAGCTTCTCTCATGGCTTATCTGTCCAATATTGGATTTGCACAGTCGATTTTAAAAACCCCATGTCAGTCAATTTCTGAATTCTTTAGTCTGAGATTTTTTTCCCTCTAAGACAAAGTTCTTTTGCATGACTTGCACATGTACTATTGAAGGATGATGTGCCCTGTCATAGCAATTGTCGCCAGATATTTCAATCTGATGATGTAGATTCCCAGGCGTTTAGATCAATGTTGAATTTTTGCATATATCCTTGAATCTTAGCTTTGGTCTTCCTCTTGTTCTCACCCCACAAGACAGCTCACCAAAGAGGATTTCTTTTGGCAGATGTTTGTCACCTATTCTTCTCAAATGACCAAGCCATAGTAGTCTTTTGCTATTGAGGATCCCTATGAGGCTGGGTATGCCATATCTTGACAGAACATCTGTATTTGAAACTTTATCTTGCTAGTTGATATTCATAATTCTGTGGAGGCAGAGAAGATGGAAGCTGTTCAGTTTTTTCTCCTGGTTCGAGTAGGTGTTCCTGGTGCGAGTAGCCTCAGATCTGTATAGCAGAATACTCAATACGCATGCCTGGTAGATTAGTATCTTCCTGGTAGATTAGTATCTTTGTTTTCACTGTCAGTTTAGGATTGTTCCATGATTATCTCGTAAGTCTTCCAAAAATAGTAGCTGCCTTCCCGATTCTGGTGTTCAGTCCTTCGTCCATGAACAGGTTTGTGGTGACAGTAGATCCAAGGTAACAGAATTGTTGAACCACATCTAATGGGCTGTCATCCAGAATGACACTGGATTGCTGAGGTGTACCTTCAGTGAATACAACAGTTTTCTTCAGGCTTTATGTCAAGGGAAAATAACTTGCGGGCTCTAGACAGAGAATCCATCAGTGACTGTAGTATGTCTCCATTATGAGCGATGAGGGCTGCATCATCTGCGAAGAGGAGTTCCTTAATGAGGACTTTCTTGACATTAGTTTTGACCATGAGTCTTGTAGAGAGAGCTATCTAATCTTGTGGGGAGAAATGTATCACTGCTTGAGTTTTGAAATGCACAATTTGGTAAAACTGAGAAGAATATGCCAAAGAGGGTAGGAGCAAGAACACACCCTTGTCTGACTCTGCTGTTCATTGCAAACAGTTCAACATGTCACACTGTTGCTTTCAGTTTTCCTGTAAGGATGTTTTGAGATTGAGTAGGGTCAGTGGGCAGCCAACCTTGGCTAATACTCAGTATATTCCTGATCTACTAATTGTGTCAAACACCTTTGTCAAGTCCACAAATGCTAAAAATAACGGCTTTCCTTGTTCTCCGCATTTTTCATGTAGTTGTTGAAGAGAGAAAATCATGTCCATAGTTGACCTGCCAACCCTGAAGCCACATTGTTTCTGGATAGACTCGATCTGAAAGTTTTTGCAGGCGTTTGAGAATGACACGGGCAAGTGCTTTTCCTGTGATGCTTAGTAGAAAGATGCTTCTGTACTTGTTGCAGTCACCCTTGTCGCCCTTGTTTTTATAGAGAGTAATGATGGTTTCATCCTTTGTGTCTTGTGGGACATATCCTGCTCTCCAACATTTTAGGAATAAGTTGTAGAGGAAGGGAATGAGCACAGCCTTGTTGGCCTTCAGGACTTGAGCTGGGATTCTGTTGTTTCCTGGTGGTTTTCCATTGGAGAGAGCATCAAGAGCTTGAGAAAGTTCCTATTCTGTAGGCTCTGCATCTAGCTCTGATATTTCTGGAAGAGTTGGGATGAGGTTGTCAAATTCAAGTTTTATTGTGAGCTCGTGGGAGTAAAGGCTTTAGTAGTATTCCACCCATCTGGTCACCTGCAGCTTTTTGTCTGTAATCACCTGTCCATTTAAGTGCTTCAGTGGGGTGATGTTGGTAATGTTTGTTCCGAGTGCTTTATTCAGTCTGTCATACATAGTTTTCAGTTCACGCAAATCAGACGCCTTTTGAGTGTTAGAACATAGATTGGCCGGATACTTATTTGCACACTGCCTGGATTCTTTCTAAAGAACAGATTTTGCAAGTCCATGTTGATCTCTTGTGCTTCATGACGGGTTCTTTATGTTATTCAGATAGGCCTCTTCTTGAAGAAAAACACAAGGCACAAGAATGTCAGCATTTTCATCAATCCAGTCTTTGTTAGAGAATTTGTGTTCCAGAGGCAGATTTGGCACATTCATCTATCGCATCTCTCAGCATGGACCATGTTTCATCAACAGTTTGTTGTTCAGGTTTGTGTTCCGTTTTGCAAGTGAGACCATCTGTGAAGACAGAGCATTTCAGCACATCTCTGGTATTGATAGTATTGATCTTTGGCTTTCTGCATTCTATTGTCGTGTAGAGGTTTTTTTGGAGTGATTTTCACTCTGCTGATGATCAAGGAGTGATTTCACTCTGTGCTGTTGCATGCATGTAAATTTGATGGCATTGAGATATTTCCTGAGTACCAGTGCAAGGTCAAGTTGATGCCAGCGACTGGATCTGGGGTTATGCTATTAAACCTTGTGACACTCTTTCAAGTTAAAGAAAGTGTTAGTGATGCAGAGTTGATTCTGAGAGCTGAATTCAAGAAGCCTTTGACTGTTTTTGTTCATTTTTGCAATACCGTGATGACTAAGTGAATACAGAAAAGTTATTTACTTGTTCCCATAATATAAGAACTAGAGGACACCAAATGAAATTAATGGGTAACAGGTTCAAAACTAATACAAGAAAGTTTTTCTTCACACAGCACACAGTCAACCTGTGGAACTCCTTACCAGAGGACGCTGTGAAGGCCAGGACTCTAACAGAGTTTAAAAAAGAGCTTGATAAATATTTGGAGGTTAGGTCCATAGATGGCTATTAGCAGGGGGTAAGGTATGGTGCCTAGCCTTTTGTCGAAGGCGGGAGATGCATGCAGGAGACAAATTGCTTGATCATTGTCTTCAGTTCACCTCCTCTGGGGCACCTGGCACTGGCTACTGTCGGCAGACAGGGTACTGGGCTAGATGGACCTTTGGTCTGACCCAGTATGGCCGTTCTTATGTCCAACTCTTGCACTGAAGTCACCAAGAACATACAGTTGTTTGCCAGTTGGAAAGGAGTCAATAACTTTCTGAAGATTATAATAAAAATGGTCCTTGTCTTTGATGCGTGACGCCAATGTGGGTGCCGAAGACCAGATGACATTGACATATGCTAGCTTGGTGCAGAGCCTCAGGGATATATTGCATTCCAATTCAGCTGTGGCCGTATTGATAGATTTCAGCAGATTGTTCCCAACAGCAAATTCAACTCTGTAGACGTGGTGGTCCTCTGTACTCAGGCCCTTCCGGAAAAAAGTGTAGTTGGTTTCTTTCACTGACCCAGCACCTGCCATCCAGGTTTCCTGGAGAGCAATGATGTCAACATTCAGTTTGTGTAGCTGTTGGTCTATGACTGCTGTTGTGCATATTGAGTGTGTGGTCGTACAGTCATAGGCAGATTCAAGTCCTGGACACATGAGCTACGTCTACACGTGAAGCCTACATCGAAGTAGCTTATTTCGATGTAGCGACATCAAAATAGGCTATTTCGATGAATTACGTCTACACGTCCTCCAGGGCTGGCAACGTCGACGTTCAACATCGACATTGCACAGCACCACATCGAAATAGGCGCTGCGAGGGAACGTCTACACGCCAAAGTAGCACACATCGAAATAAGGATGCCAGGCGCAGCTGCAGACGGGGTCACAGGGCGGACTCAACAGCAAGCCGCTCCCTTAAAGGGCCCCTCCCAGACACAGTTGCACTAAACAACACAAGATCCACAGAGCCGACAACTGGTTGCAGACCCTGTGCATGCAGCATGGATCCCCAGCTGCCGCAGCAGCAGCCAGAAGCCCTGGGCTAGGGGCTGCTGCACACGATGACCGTAGAGCCCCGCAGGGGCTGGAGAGAGCGCATCTCTGAACCCCTCAGCTGATGGCCGCCATGGCGGACCCCGCTATTTCGATGTTGCAGGACGCGGATCGTCTACACGTGTCCTACTTCGACGTTCAACTTCGAAGTAGGGCGCTATTCCCATCCCCTCATGGGGTTAGCGGCTTCAACGTCTCGCCGCCTAACGTTGATGTTAACATCGAAATAGCTCCCAACACGTGTAGCCGTGACGGGCGCTATTTCGAAGTTAGTGCCGCTACTTCGAAGTAGCGTGCACGTGTAGACACGGCTATGGTCTGCATGTTCAGCTCCTGAGCTGGAGGCAACTTGATTTATTGTTTTGTTTTATGGTGGGTATGTCATTTACATCTACTTTGTGGTTTTTGGTTTATCCCCATGTACCCAATGAGGAAGGCAGATGTGGTGGGTCAGCACCTTATTGACTGGGGGCTGTCAGTCTTAAGGTGGGCGGTAGCCAACCAGTGGCACGTGACGACTCCTTCCACTGACAGAAGTGACCTGTAACATCCTCCTCTTCACCAATTGAGGAGGGCTTATAACTCATAACTGTCACTTCCCCAGTTGTTGCCATGCTATCAGCAAGGATGGAGTGTCCTCTCTGTTTGGCTCCCTCTTAAATACCATGTGCCTGGGCTAGTGTTTGGAGCAAGTGCATTGCCCAAGTGGCACTATCCCCCCTCTCGGTCACCCGGGTTGAATCCAAAGGAAAGACATAAACCAGTACATTTGGAACTGTGGTGACTGCAAGGAGGTGCCGGAAAACAGATTGGACAAATCCTCCCTGCTAACTCCCTTAGGATCTCCAATCCAGATTTTCTGTCTGGGTTTACTCCTATAGCCTTTGGATCTCCCAAACCTACCCACAAGGTAGTGGGGAATTTTCTCACCAGGTTGTCTTCCCTGGGATGATTGTAGGAGTCACGCTTCCTTGAATGCTAGTGACCAAATCATGGTTTGTATGCCGTCTGGATTATCCAAAATAATCTAAGGACTCAAGTATCCCAGACACTGATCTCATGCAAAATGAGGGGAGCAATACTCTGATTTGATGGCGGGCTAATTTTGCCATGCAACAACGTCATCGGGCACTTGTGATTTTTAGCTGGGACATCGGATTCAAACCAGTGCCCCATCACACCATAGTAATGTTGCTGCGGCTGGTCCACAGCTGCATATTTGCATGACAAAGTGCACTTATTTTGATAGGCCCCCTCCTATCTGCCACCTGGAGATGTGCCAGGAAGCATGCAGCTCTGCTCTAACCAGAAACCAAAGTCCCATCCCTGGGTGGGCTTGAACCACCAACCTTTTCATTAACAACTGAACGCATAACCAATTGTGCAGATAAATAATTATGGCTCATGGTATACTTAAGTTCACGGAGTAGACCAGAACTAAGAAACAAAGGTTTCAACAGACAATTAAAAAACAAAGGCCAGAATTATGCAAATGCTTATTCACATGAATGACTTTACTCACACAAATAGAGGTTAAACCTCTCTAATCTAGAACTCTCTTATCCAGCAACATCTGTAATCGGGATGACTGCTTGTCATGGGTGTGGCCAACTTTCCCATGGTCTGGTAAAGTTTGTCTCCAGCTACCAGTCGTGGTTCTCAGTGTTCTGTGCTGTTGTTTAGCTGTAATTTAAACCTACATGTCTTCTAAGAGAGAAGTAAGCAAAAGACGTGTTGGTAATGTCGCTAGACAATACTGACCTCCCATGGTCTGGCAAATTGTCTTGTCTGGCACCAGTCAAGTCCCAAGGGTGCCAGATTATAGAGGTTCAACCTGTAGTCCAATTGGGACTACTTGTTTACATAAAAATTGTTTTGGGTAATGTTTGGCAATAGCCCTTGCCCATACCCACATTGTAGTCTGTAATCAATTACACTCAGGTTGAAGTATTTGCAGGGTTAAATACTGGCATAGGAAGACACTACAGTGGATTTCAGGTGTAATGCCAACAGATATGGGTTGTCAGCAGAAGGGATTGAATTTGTGAACATAGAAGTGAAAGCCCTAGGCACTACCATGTGAGCTAAAGGCCAGCTGGCCCCGAGCCAAGCCTGTAGAGCAGAGGCTTCATTCTGCATCATCAGTGGTCTCAATGCCTTTGGGGTTACACAAGGGAGGTGAATGCAGGCCTTTATAAAATCAGATGCAGAGGCTGCTTTTGTTGTGTAGTGTACAAGACATAGTTTCTGCAGTGATCATTTCAGTTCATGTTAGTTGTTTTAAAACATTGAGATAAATATTTGGCACAGGCCCTGTGTTAGAATCTGAAGAAGAGGGAAGTAATGAGGTGTTGGAATTATATCTATTGCATGGAATTATAATTTTAAGAATTTTTTACCAGCTGTGAGTAGGTGATAGGGTAGAATGGACAGTGAAGATGTTAAGCGTTTTTAGTGTTTATAATCAAATACTGGATGACAACTTTGCACAAGGATTTAGTAAGGTAAAGGAGTATCTGCCAATGTTGTGCTCTAGTGTAGCCAGGTATGCATTTTGTGTGTGAAAAGGGAACTTTTAATTGATCATGGTTTGGTTTTCCTCTATATTCATGGTGCACTTGTTTTGCATTCACAGCACTGTTTTTAAATTTTTATGACATGAAAGCAAGTTTGGGTAATTTTCAGTTGTGTTAGCTTTTTTAGTTGACTTTTTTCCAGAAATTGTGGAAAATGTACAACAGAGATGGCAAAATTGTTGTCAGAAAGTTCTTGACAGAGAGGGTCTTGGTGCTGGTCATCTGCTTCCATCTAGATGTGTAAAATAAAAGTCATATAGAAGGAAAGTGAAGGAGGTATAACAATGTCAGTATTCATTAAAACTAAATATTTCATAAAATTGTTATGAAGTTTAATTTTAAAGCACTCTTCTTTCTCCACACTGTATGAACAGATATGCTAAAATTAAATGCCATTGCCATGGCACTGCCATTTGAGCTAGACAGCCTCCCCCACAAAAATTAATAAAATACATTTTCAGGCACAAAACGCTGAATGTCTGTCCTGTCTATTAAAGTGATGAGTCATTCAGCATATTCTGAAGCAGAGCATCAGACATACTGTATCTCCCAGGGTAATTTGATGAAGTTTGCCAATTGTAAAATTGCTTTGCATGTTCTCTATTGCACTGAATTGGCACTGTCAGAAGGAGTGCCATTTACAAAGGAAGCCCAGGTTTAGGGAGTGTTGACTCATGGCTGTGTGATGCCAGCAGCTAGTAAATTTAATCCATTAAAAAGTGATGAGTACTTTCACACAACTGATTGAAACACTCCTCGCTCATTCTTCAGATCTCAATTGGGAGATCCATTTTGTCGTTGACTTTGTACATACCAGAGTGGTTCATCTGTGGAATTTATTTAAGAAGTCTGTTCTTCAGAATATAATGACCTGTACTATTTAGAAATATGGATAACTTTGTATAGAAGTGTAACATGTCACAAAGTTTTTGTGATTGCCTGTAGCAGGAGAGACCATCAAGCCTGAAGTTAATAATGTATGTTTGATCTCTGTAAAAGATTTTTTAAGGTTATCTCATGCCTACCTAGTGCTATGCTAATTGATCCATAAAACAGCTAAACCATCATCTTCAAAGGTAGTTATTTCTTCTGCCCACTTGGAAATTATGTTCTCGCAAAGGAACAAACAGAAGAATAGAATAGGGGCACCATTAAAAAAAGTAAAATAAAAGGATGAAAATAAATTTCACAGCCTTTTTTATTGTTAACAGACAAAATCAGGTGCAATAATAAATGACTGAGTCTCTCAGGAAGAAAACTCTGGAATTTATTTATTACCGTGTGGCAATAAATGTTTGTTGCTGGACTGTTATATTTTTATAACCTATTTTAAAATGATAGCATCTGTGTTTCTGTTATTCACTGCTACAATAAATAGCAATAAATAGCACTGCTACAATAAAAGCTACAAAATAGTGAACTTTTTATCAAAGCTTTTCAATATTCAAGAGTTTTTAAATCAGTAAAATAATCAAATGCCTATTGTTTGTAATTTATAATTCATATAAACCTGTTAAAAGAAAAAAGGATATGTAGTAGATTAAATCACGCTAATATAAACTCTGGACAGAGAAGATAACTGTTGATAGACTCCACAAAAATGAAATAAACATTTAAGCAGATTAGGAAATGAGTGGAGCAGGGCTTGGTCAAGGCATACATGCTATAAATCAGAGCCTCAAACCCCAGCTCCTGGAATCATGATGTTCCAAGTTTGGCTTCATTTTGCAGAAATTATGGTTCCAGCCTTCATGTTTCTAAGGGGAATTTAAAAGTGTAACTCATGCAAGCTTATGTGATGCCAGGTCTGCACTAGGGAAATAAGTCTCTTTCAGATTCTCAACACCAGCTATGGCAATTGCATAGCTAGAACTGACATATCTGAAATTGACATACCATACTGTCTTCACTAAGGAAAGTCGAAAGGAGCATTTCTCTAATCGACCTCCCTTACTCCTTGCTATAGCAAGGAGTACAGGGTCAACTGTCGACCCCAGACAGATTGATTGCACACATCTTTACCAGTATAGACAAGTCCTGAGACTGGAGGCAGCCTGAGCAAGAGCTCTGAGAAGGGGCATGCTCGGCTGGTTTCTATTAGGTGTTAAAGATGCACTGCTCTGGTGGCCCTCACCTCCACTACCACAACAGGGTGTGGCAAGAGTAGAAACATGGTGTGGGCTCAGACAACCACCCAAGCAGAGATGCCCCAGATATTGGGATAAGTACTGGGGAAAGCCATGTTGCTTGTGAGGAAAATAGGATTTCTGCTGCTACAAATGGAGGAGAGAGGGAGCCCACTCCCTCTGCCACGTATGGGAGAGGAGAAGCAAAAAGCGATGGCATAAAGGAGGAGTCACAGGAGAGCCTGATGTCAATGCTTAGAGTGCTGGGTTACCTTAGTTTGACTCCGAAGCTGAAGTCAGTGGTTTCTTTAAGGCAACAGTCACTCCTAATCCTGCTGTTGGGTCTGTGTAAATATATCCTTGCATCTATGAGTCCACTGAGGTATCGTACAAGCGGATATGTCTGCCCATGTGGATCCAATTATGAAATTATTTGATTACGTAGATAACTGAGTTTAATTAATCAGAAGTACCAGAAAGCATTATAAACTGTTATACAGAAAAGAAACAAGGTGCAAATCAATGAACGTAAATAAATAAAACTCACCAAATATACAGTGTGAGAGAAGACCTTCAGGGAGGAAGGAGAAAAAAAATTGTGAGAGGTAAAATAATATGTCTTTAGATGGGAAGATTTCATAAAACACTGTTTCATTGAAGTCCATCCTAAAATGATTGGCCCCTTTCTTTTCTCAATGAACTCAATGGTTGATTTGGTCTTCCCTGTTTATGCTTGTATAATTCCCATTAGGACACTGCACACACCAAGTTTGATAGATACTATAGCCCTGATTTTTGTTAAACTTAAAATCTTACTGCAGGTGGAGATAGCACAAACTGCTGACATTCAATCACAGATACAGCAAACTAACCTCATAAGAACATAAGAATGGCCATACTGGGTCAGACCAAAGGTCCATCCAGCCCAGTATCCCGTCTGCCGACGGTGGCCAATGCCAAGTGCCCCAGAGAAGGAGAACAGAAGACAATGATCAAGTGATTTCTCTCCTGCCATCCATCTCCTGCCCTTGTACTGAAGGCTAGGGCACCATACTTTACCCCTGGCTAATAGCCATTTATGGACCTAACCTACGAAAATTTATCGAGCTCTTTTTTAAACCCTAATAGAGTCCTGGCCTTCACAGCCTCCTCGGGCAAGGAGTTCCACTGTGCGCTGTGTGAAGAAAAATTTCCTTTCATTAGTTTTGAACCTACTACCCATCAATTTCATTTGGTGTCCCCTAGTTCGTGTATTATGAGAAAAGGTAAATAATTTTTCTATATTCACTTTCTCCACACCATTCATGCTTTTATATACCTCTATCATATCACCCCTCAATCGCCTCTTTTCCAGACTGAAAAGTCCCAATCTTTCTAGCCTCTCCGCATATGGGACCCGTTCCAAACCCCTAATCATCTTGGTCTCCCTTTTCTGAACCATTTCTAATGCCAATATATCTTTTTTGAGGTGAGGAGACCACATCTGCACACAGTACTCAAGATGTGGGCGTATCATAGTTTTATATAGGGGAAGTATGATATCTTTTGTCTTATTATCTATCCCTTTTTTAATAATTCCTAACATCCTATTTGCTTTATTAACTGCCGCTGCACACTGCGTGAACGTCTTCAGAGAACTATCCACTATAACTCCAAGATCCCTTTCCTGATCTGTCGTAGCTAAATTTGACCCCATCATGTTGTACGTGTAATTTGGGTTATTTTTTCCAATGTGCATTACCTTACACTTACCCACATTAAATTTCATTTGCCATTTTGCTGCCCAATCACTCAGTTTGCTGAGATCTTTTTGTAGTTCTTCACAATCCCTTTTGGTTTTGACTGTCCTGAACAACTTGATGTCATCTGCAAACTTTGCCACCTCACTGCTTACCTCATTTTCTAGATCATTCATGAACAAGTTGAACAGGATCGGTCCCAGGACTGACCCCTGGGGAACACCACTAGTTACCCCCCTCCATTGTGAAAATTTACCATTTATTCCAACCCTTTGTTTTCTGTCTTTTAACCAATTCCCGATCCATGAAAGGATCTTTCCTCCTATCCCATGACCGCCTAATTTACATAAAAGCCTTTGGTGTAGGACTGTGTCAAAGGCTTTCTGGAAATCTAGGTATATTATGTCCACTGGGTGCCCCTTGTCCGCATGTTTATTAACCCCTTCAGAGAATTCTAATAGATTAGTTAGACACGACTTCCCTCTGCAGAAACCATACTGACTTTTGCCCAAAAATTCGTGCTCTTCTACGTGCCTTGCAATTTTATTCTTTACTAGTGTTTCTACTAATTTGCCTGGTACTGATGTTAGACATATTGGTCTATAATTGCCAGGGTCTCCTCTGGAGCCTTTTTTAAATATTGGCGTTATATTGGCCGTCTTGCAGTCATTGGGTACTGAAGCGGATTTAAAGGGTAGGTTACAAACCACTGTTAATAACTCCGCAATTTCACATTTGAGTTCTTTCAGAACCCTTGGGTGAATACCGTCTGGTCCTGGAGACTTGTTACTATTCAGCTTATCAATTAACTCCAAAACCTCCTCTAATGTCACTTCCATCTGGGAGAGTTCCTCAGATTTGTCACCTAAAAAGGCTGGCTCAGATTTAGGAACCTCTGTAACATCCTCAGCCGTGAAGACTGAAGCAAAGAAATCATTTAATCGCTCCGCAATGGCACTGTCTTCCTTGATCGCTCCTTTTATATCTTTATCGTCCAAGGGCCCCACTGCTTTTTTAGCGGGCTTCCTGCTTCTAATGTATTTAAAAAACATTTTACTATCATTTTTTGAATTTTTGGCTAGCTGTTCCTCAAAATCTTTTTTGGCTTTTCTTACTACATTATGACACTTAATTTGGGAGTGTTTATGTTCCTTTCTGTGTTCCTCACTAGGATTTGACTTCCACTTTTTAAAAGCTGCCCTTTTCTCTCTCACTGCCTTTTTAACATGGCTGTTAAGCCATGGTGGTTCTTTGTTTCTTTTGTTAGGTCTCTTACTGTGTTTTTTTAGTTGGGGTATACATTTAAGTTGGGCCTCTAGTATGGTGTCTTTAAATAGTTTCCATGCAGCTTCCAGGGATTTTAGTTTAGTTACTCTACCTTTTAGATTCTGTTTAACTAGCTTCCTCATTTTAGTGTAATTTCCCTTTTTGAAATGAAATGCCAGAGTGTTTGACCGCTGTGGTGTTCTTCCCAACACAGGAATATTAAAAATTATTATATTGTGGTCACTATTTCCAAGTGGTCCAGTAACAGTTACCTCTTGGACCAGATCTTGCGTTCCAGACAGGACTAGATCGAGAATTGACTCTCCCCTTGTGGGTTCCCGTACTAGCTGCTCCAAGAAGCAGTCATTTAAGGCATCAAGAAATTTAATCTCTGAATCCCGTCCTGAGGTGACATGTTCCCAATCAATATGGGGATAATTGAAATCTCGTATTATTACTGTGTTTTTTATTGTGATAGCCTCTTTAATCTCCCTTAACATTTCAGCATCACTATCACTGTCCTCGTTAGGTGGTCGGTAATATATTCCTAATGCCATATTCATATTAGAGGAATGAATTGTTATCCATAATGATTCTATGGAACATTTTGATTCCTTTAGGATTTTTGTTTCATTTGATTCTATATTATCCTTCACATATAGTACCACTCCGCCACCCGCACGACCTGTTCTGTCTTTCCGATATAATTTATATCCCGGTATGATAGTGTCCCACTGATTGTCCTCATTCCACCATGTTTCTGTGATGCCTATTATGTCAACTTCCTCCTTTGATATTAGGTACTCCAGTTCACCCATCTTATTAGACAGACTCCTAGCATTTGTGTAAAAGCACTTTAAAAAACTACCACTATTTATATGTCCGCCTTTCACAGACGCCTTGGATTTTTTTATATGCGATTGTTTCACATCTGATCTTGCCTATATATTATTTCCCACGTTCCCTATCTGACTAACTTCTAGGGAATCCCTATCTATGGAGCCTCGTGTAAGAGAAGTCTCTGTCCAATCCACGTGCTCCCCCGCACCAATCGGCTTTCCCCCACCTCTTAGTTTAAAAACTGCTCTACGACCTTTTTAATGTTTAATGCCAGAATCAAAATGTTTAACCTCAGAATCAAAATATGTCAACCTAGATCTCGTAGTAAATAGTGTGTGTGTGTGTGTGTTTGTTTTAAATCAGGCATGTCCAACCTGTGGCCCGCGGGCCGCGTCCAGCCCTGGACAGCTAGTAATGCGACCCAACAAGATAGTAAACTTTTAACATTATTATGTGATTTACATACATTAATTATTTATATATTTTGTACGCGGCCCAAGACTATCTTCACTCAATGCGGCCCAGACAAGCCAAAAGGTTGGACACCCATGTTTTAAATGATGTAAGACTTTGAGAGGAAAAGAAATCCATGTACCCCCGCTTTTGAAATATTTAGGTCTTGTCTGTATTTGTTTTTTCTCATGGTTTTATGATTGATTTCCTCTTAAGTAAAAGTGGACCAGATTTTTAATAGCAAGAGACAAATCTGCAAAGTCCATTTTATGTTTCCTTTGATTTAGCCAACGTTATGGTTGGTTCTTATTTTGCTGAAGGTGTGGTTTCTTATGCTAATTCTTGTACATTTTTGTGAAGTAAATTTTTAGTACTGTCTAATTTTTCAACCCAGTGTATTCACAGGGAGAAAGAGCGCAAGAGAGAAAATTTCCCTGGGATTAGGCATATCGAGATGCATCCTTCATAAAAAGCAAAGTCAGTAATGGATTTTCCTTTCTTATCCCCCTAAGGGATCATAAATATAAACTGATAAAGAGATTTCTCCACTTCTGTAGTTTTCACATATTTCTTTGTTGAGCTCCATAAATTATATGATGTCGTCCTACTCAACTCATTCAGTAGCTGAAAGAGGTAGCTTGGTCCTGTGGACTGGGCACTGTACCAGGGAGTAAGGAGAGCTCACATCTTTTCTTGACTGTGTCATTCTGTTGCTTAATAATGTCGAACAAGTCATTTGACCTTCTTTTCCCTTGTGGAAAATATGATATTGCTCTAGGTTGACCATCCATCCTGTATTGGGAGAGACAGTCCCGTATCTGGGATGCGAAAAAGGCATCCCAACTTATTTTTTTAAAAGGGATTAATTGTCCCATATTTAGGCCCTTGGGGGCTGCGGGGGTTGGGGCTAGAAGTGCCCGTGGCTGCTGTTCCCCCCAAGGATCTGGGGCTGAGAGTGCCTGCAGCTGCCCCTTCCCCAGGGCTCCAGGGCTGGGATCACCCGTGGCTGCCGCTAGCCTGGGGCTCCGGAGCCAGGAGCGCCCATGGCTTCCATTCCCCCAGGGCTGCAGGTGGGGAGCACACACAGCTGCTGCTTCCCCAGGGCTCTGTTAAAATAGAATATCAATTAAAAGGTATTACATTTTCTCAATATTTTTCTACATTTCCAAAATTGTTGATTTAAATTAAAGCATATCGTGTAAAGTGCAGTGTTCACTTTATATTATTTTAATTGCAAATATTTGCACTTGAAAAATTATAACAGCAGTATACTATTTTTCAATTCACCCAATGCATGTATTGTAGTGCAATCTCTTTATTGTGAAAGTACAACTTATATAACTGCATTCAAAACCAAAAAAAAAACCAAAAAAAAAACCTGTAGAACCCATAAGTCCTCTCAGTCTTAGTTCTTGTTCAGACAATTCATCAGGGAAACAAGTTTGTTTACATTTATGATGTTGCCCACTCGTTGTTTAGAATGTCACCTGAAAGAATAGGTATTTACATAGCACTTTCATACTAGCATTGCAAGAAATGCCAGATAGCACATATATTTAATATCAATCTATTTGAAAATGTAGCAAGTATCCAAAATATTTAAATGAATGGTAGTCTGTTGTTTAACAAACATTGAGATTAATTAAATTTTAAATAATTTGATAGCTCTAATTTCAGTATAATCAAGATTTGTTACTTAAAGCCTGAGAAGAGAGACAGCAGATACTCATCTAGATAGAACTGCATATAACGTATTAAAAGCATGTTTCCATGAATGTGTTTGACCTAATTCTTCAATTCAGCTCACTTTTGAGTGCTAATCAAGGTTTTCTTTAATGATCATTCTTACCATGTTACCATGGCACACGCAGTTGACCTGTTAGCTTTGTTCTAATTCTCAAACAATACTTCTAAAGCCTTATGGGGAATGGAACTTCACTTGGACATTTTTGGGATCTTGGGTTAAATATATTATATCTCTAGATTTTTATCTAGCAAGGAAACTATGAATACTGCCAATTTGATTCTCACATTCTTGCTCAATATCGATGTGTGAGTCTTAGGCAAGTCACTGAAGCTTTCTGTGTTAAGCTCCCCCTGTTCTGGAAGCCTAGGGAATGCCAATATTTAAGCAACCCAGGGACTTGCTCTTCTTCAGAAAATAAATTACCTATCTTACACAAAAGTATTGAGGCTATTAAAGTTAGTTAGGGATGGATGTTGATATAGAGGTGTAGGTGTTTCACTGCAACCATTGTGTGTAAGTTACCATGATGCCAGGCCTACAATATTTCTGATTCATGGTTACCTTTACTTAGTCATTTCTAAAGACCTCCAACACAGCCTATCACACCAGCCATTTGGCATCTGTTGCACTCCTTTTACCCATTACACTTGGTTTATGGGGCTTTGATCACCTTAGAGGGGGATATGTTTATTTGAGGATGGAGTATCTTATAGTTTGTTTCGGTATAGTTGTCTTGATTCCAATGTAATTTATTTTATCTCTATTCCTAGCTATATTATTACTTTTAACTCAGTTTTGTGCTTTCCCACACTAAAGTGTAAGTGTCTTCTAAAAGCTGGTCTGTCCTTACCTCCTTTTAATGGTTCACATCCTAGCAGTGAGAGGGGTTACGTGTCCATTTATTCAGTTAATGAGTAGATGTTGACATTGTGCACAAAGAATGCAGTACAGATCCAGCGTCCAGCACGTTAAGCCCTGCAATCAATTCAGTTAGAGCAATGAACTCCCTTCTCACGCGTCTTCAGGTGGGCCACAAAGAGACTTAAGAAGGAGCAATAACTCAAATCTGTCCTGCTTAAGATGCCGAAAGTAGGCTAGGTCCCTGGACTGGCAGCCAGGAGATGTGATGAGTTCTATTCCTAATTCTGTCAATAACTTATAGCATGAATGTAAGTAAATCACCACTGCTCTCTCTGCTCCTGCTTTTGCTTCTGACTTTGTCTGTAGTGTGTTTAGCCTTTCTTCCTTAATGATTTATGTGCATGCCTAACTTCACTTACAAATTGTGAGTAGTTCCTCTGACTTCAGTAGGACTACATACTGTCCACAAAGTTAAGGATGAACGTAGTCTTTTTCCAGGATTAGGTGCTTAGTCTGTAAGCCCTGCAGGTCAGAGAGTCTCTCTTATTGGGTATTTATCTAGTACCAAGCACAATGAGATTCCAATCTCAATTGGATCCAGTAGTTTCTACTATAATATAAAAATAAATTATCATTCCCTTTACAAAGCAAAAAAGAAATGCAGATAATTGGTGCAGCTTGGTCCACAAAAGCCTGGTGACTGCTCTTTGAAAAATAAAAGTTGTCAGAAGCTTATTGCTAAGAGAGTCACACACGTTGCGCTAAGGTGTCAGATAGCATTCATTACTGATATTAATTGAAATTATTTTTTTCATTTGTGTTCACTGATTTTACACGTGGGTGATCAAATATAATATTATTTACCATTTTAATATAGGAGGATTTATAAAAAAGATTAGCCTGATTAAAATTACATAAATCTCCACACAGTTTGGAAATGGCTTCTCTCCTTTTGTGCAATGGGATGTAGCCACTCCTAGAATGACTGATGAAATAGTATTCTTTTTAATGAAAGTTTTCCCTTTGTGTTGAACTGGAAAGGAGAAGGTGAAAAGGATGATCAGATTCATCATCCAAAATTGCTATTAAGCTGGTGTTTATTGAAAAGTACAGGTATACACCAAATACTAATGTTTAGATGATTTTCTTTCCCACAGAGGGGCCCCTGCAGATTAGCAGTAATCAGGATTGTTTGTGTGGAACTCATACATCCACTTCCTCTATCATCAGTAGTCTATTAAAAGACTTTTGGCTCCCATGCTATAGGATATTCTGTCACCACTACATTTACTGGGCCAGATTCTCAGCTGTTGGGAACTGATGTAGCAGAGTAGGAGCAACAATGGCTCTGACTCACTGTTAAAGTATTTTAACTTGTGTTGTTCTTGTTGTTGATTTAAATGCAAGGCTGAGGAATTTTTTAAAATATATTAGGGGTGGATGAATGAAACATTAATTACTGGGAGAGGAGTTGTTTTCTTTGTATTTAAAAAAAACACAGGAGATTGAGTGAAGTTCCAGTAGTTGTGATGGACTTTTGAGGGTATTCCAAATCCAAGTCTACTTTTTACCCTTTCCAAGTGCTTACAATGATATTGTAACTCCTACAAAAGGTAATACTTCACAGCTGGTAAAATTTTATTTCCTGTAAAAATCATTAATTAGGTTTTCTTAATGTAACATTCTTGGGCTAATTTTGTTGGGTTGTTCCTATACATATTTTTTCAGTTTATATATTGATGAAAATGTAAGTGAAGTGAATAGCTGGTTTTAAAACATCTTTTATAGGAGCTTATTCTAATTGTGATGCAAAATTCAGGACTGCACAACAGCGAAGGGAAGGAGTAATGCTCAAAATGAAACACAAAGAATATATAAGAAACTCTAAAGGTTATACCTGTGGAACTCCCCAAGACAAATTAAATCATAAACTCTTCATTAAACATCAGTACTTCCCAATTAGCTGATAGATTTGTTGTCTTAAAGGAATATTGGACATTACATAAGTCCAGAATTCCAGAGTGCATTATATTAGTTGTCTACAAGACAAAATTGTAACAAAGGGCAGATTCTACAGTACCTAGCTGTACTTGAAAGGGAGAAGAATGTCAATTTAAAGCCTTTCTTTGTTATTGCAGCTTCCTCTAATTGAGCACATTGGTTTATTGCATTGCCATGGAAGACCTAGTAGATACTGCATGAAGTAAACCTTCCATATATAGCAGGGGAACATTTTAGACTTGTTAATAAACAAGGTGAATCCTGATGTTCAGTGTGGTCTGTTAGAAGGTGAAGAGCTGAATTTAAAAAGATGTTTGTCTTCCCAAGTGTTGAGAAGCCCCTTTTCATGCTGAGTTCTCTAACTCCCTGCTAATTTTTCTGGCTTATTACTAGGAATCCAGTAGTGAGATAGTTGGAACTGAATAGACCTATATTTCTAGCTTTCAGAAAGTTGAATTAAAAATCAGCCTTTGTTTTGAAACAGATGAAGAGGGAGGGTGTAGACAACACAAGGATAGTTCATCTGTTGCACTAGCAAAATGGCAAGGAAATTTAAACCAACTACTTCACAATATTTCTGTTTCTTCCACAGATTTTGATCCTATTCCAAAGAAAATGACTAAGTCCTGCAGTTATGAGGCCATTAAGGCTACATCTATACTAGAGAGTTTTGTCAACAAAACTCAAGAAGCATCCACATTACAAATATGTTCTGTAAATGGCCAGAATGTGGCACTTTTGTCAACAGCCTCCTGCAATTCCCCTTGTGAGGCAGAATGCCTCTGTCAACAGAAAGCAAGTGTGGCTGCTTGGGGGTGGAGGGGCTCTCTTGACAGACAGGGCTTCCAGGGCACCAGGCAGCCCTGTCTGCTGTGCCTCCAATTGGCAATTCTGTTGAGAGAACGTCTGAGCATTCCAGCTGCTCTCTGTCAACAAAGTGGATTGCTTTTTCAATCCACTTTGTTGTCTCACCGCAATCCGTTGACAGAAGTTTTGTCAGAAGATATCTTCCGACAGTATCTTCTTTTGACAGATTGCTGTACTGTAGACATAGCCTATCTGTTTAATAAAATGAAGAGTTTTAGAAATTAAGCATCAGGCTGGCACTTCCATGGGGAACATAATCATTCCAATATATTTTATGAGGATGTCTTTACAGAGCTTGGTCTCCAAAGTGCTCAGCTAATTTTCAACAGCAGGGAGGCTTTGGATTTATGATGAGGATTGTGTATCATAAATTTCCTTGCGGTCTTATGACTGAATGTCCCCACATAAACAGGGTAAAAGAGGTATTGGCAATTAAGATTTATGTTTTCCCTCTTGTTTGGAGTGCCCATCAAATGCTGTTGCTTCCTCAAGTGCCAGTGCCAGTTTCCACACAGTATTTTGTATTCAGTTAGTGGCACTGCATATACTTCTGAACGGAGCTGGAGGATTCAGCCAACCTTTTGGACCTAAGTAGGTTCTTTAGTCTTCATATTGGATTTATTTTACATACATTTACTCTATATCTAGTAGAAAGTAAAATAACATTCAAAATATTACAGTGCAATATTGGAAGAGAAAAGTTGCTTAATATACCTCTAGCACTAGTCTGAATTCTTCAGAAATGTTCAGCTGTCAGAGCAGGATTAGGAGTACAGTGCATCAAATTAAGTAGGAATGAGGAACCAAAAGCAAGCTGTTGAAAACAGAACTTCATTGATCCATACAAGAACAGAACAGAGTAAATTTAATTTGCTGAAAACCCCTCTACCCTCTTTATGTGGATCATTCAGAAAAACTCATTTAAATGATTTTCTTTAAATAGCTGTTAGTAATTTAAGAGAATTTCAGTCAGTGATGTCAACTTTGTTTTTCCTGTTTCTTTCTCTAAAGCTAGTGCTCATGAGTGCTTCAGAACCATCCTTGTACCGAGAATGAACCTCACAATTCCACAGCTCGTTTCCTCCCTTACTCATTTAAATTCTATTCCGTGTTTCACAATTTGTTGCCATCTGAATGACTGTGATGTAGCTCTTTTGACATTGTCACTAGACTGTCAGCTCAAATGGGAATTGCAAATTGGCTGGGACAGTGCAATCTCTAGATTGAAACTGAAAATCTTTCATGATTAGCAAATGTATCCTGATCAAGAAGCTATCTGAAAACTAAGTGAAAGATAGCAGGAGTTACATTTGCCCATTAAGTTTGAAAATATTCCTCAGCATGCCATTTATTTGCCTAGAGAAAAATACATCCGGCAAAGAAGTTTTCTATGTGTTTTGTGTATTATCTTTATATTACATGATAAACTTTTAATTACATGAAAATATGCACAAAAGTCAGCAATTAAAAGGCTTTAAAATAAAAGGTCTACTTTCGAAGATTTGAATGCACATTTTTATGTTGCATACTTCATTGCAACAATAGAAGGGGAGGTAATTACAGTATGCAGAAATAGTATTTTAAAGTTTTTAGAAAAGATTACACTCTTTTATATCATAATTGTAGCAGATATTTCAATCAGAATGATTTGCTAACTGTATTAAAAATGAGATTCTGTTTTGAAGCCTGCATTATTGCATTTCAGAAATAATATTCTGCACAATGTCTATAACAAGGTATTTTATCTAACAGCCTATTGTAGGTTTCTTATTATGGGTTCCAGACTACCGCTACAATAAAAGTGTAATTCAAATGTACATTAATGCATTCAGTCCTTTAATAACCGCATTTATATACCTCTATAAATAGACAAAGAAACAATTATATGGAGTACTTGTTATTCATCCTCAATACGTTTTTATTTCACTTTTAATTTCCAGAGTCTGGTGCACTAATAGAGTGGGGCTGTGTTCAGTACAGCGCACTTGGTTTAGTCTGGAAACATCTGGGTTTCCTAGGTTTATAAAATCTACTTTTCCAGTTGCAGAGGTCATTTTAGTGCCATTTTTAGAATAATGTAAACAGCTCAAGGCTTCAAATAAATGCAACTCCAACTGAAAACTGGATCTGTCCCAATGTTTTGTGAACATCACAGTACACAAAAATCCAAAATAAAGCATTTTAGTACCCTTCAACAAGTTGTTCTTTTTTTTTTTTTCTAGATACGCCTTCAGTTAAAATCATATCTTCCAGTTCATGGCCAGAAGAAGGGCAGTCTATAGTTTTGACTTGTGAATCCAAAGGAAAGCCACTGTAAGTCATGCAACAAGCAACATGGTTTTGCTATTTTCCTTATTGTTCTGTGGTTAAAGATTGTCTGCAAAGATCTGCTGTTTTTGTTTTTTCCTGAGGTGTAAAGTGATCTCTTGTGTACAGAAAACCCCTTGAAGCCTGTCTTCATTAGGAGTCTGTGGAAGACTGTCTTTTACTTCATCATCTATTTTAGTTTTGGAGAAGGATTCCAGCAGTGAGATTATTTTTTCCAGTGAAAGGAGTGCAGGATTAATCAGTTACTGTGCAGATCATTGAACTGATGATAGTTGAGGCAAAACATCACATAAAAAAATATTCCAATAACCATGCCTGTGAGAAAAATGTACTGAACTTTCTGGCTACTTTGGTTGTCATTTACATGAAAATTGGAAATTTAATGACATATGCAAATTGACTATCTAGTTCTATCCCAATTTAAAAAATAAAGTGTGCATTAAGAAAATGAATTGTAGACATCTCAATTGTACTTGAAAATTGGTATCTATATCACTTCCAACATTCCTTTTAACAGGCAACTCTGTCACTACTGAAATTGTACAGAATCTGCCACTTTTTAAAAAGAAAACTCCTAAAATGCTTTCTTTCCAATTACAATAACTTCAAGGGCTTAACCCCTGATTAGAAAAGTAAATTCCAAGTTGAAATGTGTTTGGAGTTGAGGCATGAATAACTAGAACTGAATGTGATGCCTGAATATACATCGAGGTAATCAGATATATCTTTCGTGTAGCAGGAAAATAATATGCTTTGGAATATTCACTGTAGGCATTTGTGGAATCACACTTCGATTATACTTATGTGCAAGATATATGCAAAACATCATTTAACACTTGAGATGAATTCTTCCTTGATATAATAACTCAATTGACTTTGTGGGTATGCTTAAAATAGGAGTGTAGTGTCTGAGGTCACATGGGAGAGGAGGTTTTTAGTTTTTTGTAGGGATTTTTCCTTAATATATATTTCATTTGTAGAAAATATATGTTCTGTTCTTTCAGTGATCTTACCTGTCTTTGAATTGTAGAAGACAAAAAAAATATTTTGCCCTGCTGTCTTTTGGAGCTTTGGTGTTCAGCAGATAACTACACATCAGAAATCTTTTTCTGAGAAAAGAACTCTATTGTTTCTCCTGCTGAAAGCATAAGGCTGTTTTACTAAAGGAGGAAAATAATTTGTTCATTTTATCAGGAGATTTTCTTCCAGACTGTGACTTTGTAATTTCAGTGTAAATTATGGATAGCACTTTATGATGGCCATAAAAATGATATATTTTATCTTGATGCATAAATAATTATACATTTCAAATTCTTTATGTAATACCAAGGACCTTTAGCAAACTTCAGGAAAATCCAAATTTAGGGAAAATGATACAACTTAGTTTTATTTAAATATGCAGCACTACACATTCAAAATCTTTGAAACCAAGTGCACTGTTTGCATGAGTGGACTTTGTGCATGTGGAGTACTTTCCAGGAGAGCATGGGTGGGATTCAAATTAAACTGCCAGTGTCGGATACAGTGCCTTATTAGATCAGAGATTATAGCCCAGCAGATGCATCTTGGAAAGCCACCTGTGACTACTTGGCCTAATGATAGCAGCATCATTGTGTCTACCTTTATATTCAGAGTGGCCAAGGAAAGAGGAGAGACCATGGAGCCCATCTATGCCACAGGGATTTGTAGGTAATGAATTAATAAAGGGAAGAACAGAATGAAGCCCCTGAGTCATTTGCACAGTAGAGAGACCAGCCACGTTCTCCAGTGGGATTTACAGGCCACAAGTCATCTTTCTCAATATTCCACAGCTTTGTGTGAGGGTTAAAATACTCCACTCTGCTTCCTATGTCGTATCTATTGCAGTCATGCCAATCTATAGACAGTAGAGCCAGAACTAGTGCTATAGCCACACAGGGGATGCTAGTATATAGTTGAAGGTCATGGTGGGGGAAGGAGTCAAAGAGCAAGGTAGACATGGTGACATCTAACCACAAGAACTGCTGCAACCTAGCACCATCACAAATAAAGCAAGGGAAGAAAGGACAAAAATGGGGTCCTGGCCTGGCTGTTTCCCTCACCTCATTAATGATCAATGTCGAGTCAAATTGAGAGGAGTCACACTGCACCCTTCCAAAAGTGGCAGAGCTGCCATTTGAGCATATTTTTTTACCTAAAAGAATTAAGCCTCAGTCAGAATTCCTCCACACGTTGCTTCCTCTGCATTGTGATGTGTCTTAACATCTTGTGATGTGAGCCATGACTTAACCACAACATAGCAATACAGGTGTTAAACAAGCAAGGAAAGGAAAGGAAAGCTTTGGGTTTAGAAATGTTTTCGGTCACTAAATACTGGGCATGGCGAATGGAGCATTTTGGTACTGAGGGAAAAGTATAAAATCATGGAACGCTAGAACTGCAAGGGACCTCAAAAGGTCATCGAGTGCAGTTCCTTCCCGTCTCGGCAGGACCAACCACCATCTAGTCCAGCCATGTGTCTGTGTATTTTGTTGCCCATGTGTGACACAGTCCTTAAAAGAAAATGAGGGAAATTGTTGTTCTACGTGCTATACATATGGATAATATGAAGTTTTCAAATGTCTCTTTCCACTGATAGAAAGGTTCCATCAAAGTAAAGGAAAACAGTCCAGTCTGTGTACCTCAGAAGCTGTTTTACAAGAAGATCATGCTGGACATTTAATTCTCTAGGAAAAGGTACCTCTGTTACAGTGAACAACTTAGTAGTAGGCATCCTTCGATCCCAAGGGATCATGGGTTTTGCGCCCCAGTTGTACTGATTCGAGCAGTGTCTTCTGTGGCTGTGCAATCCAATCCGGGAGTGGCAGTCCTTTCCGCACTGTGAGCAGCAATAGGCAGATGTCGCTCTGGTATCACGGGCACAGATCTTCCTGAGGGCTCTGCTGTCTTCCGCTTCCTTCACCAAGGTAGTTTCATATATAACAAGAGCGTCCTTCACTCCCTGTTTCCAGGCGTGCCTGTCTGAGGTGAGCAAATGCCAGGTGTTCACACTGCTAGAGAGAGCACTGAGGTCATGCTTGTATGTGTCCTTGTAGCACAATTTAGGTCACCCTTTCGGCCTCTTTTCAGACGCCAGTTTGCCGAAGAGGACGTCCTTTGGTATTCGGCCTTCCGTCATGCCTGAGACATGGCCCAGCCAGCGCATATGCCTCTGTTTGAGAAGGGTGAACATGGAGGCGGTGCCTGCCCTCTCAAGCACTGCACTATTGGGGACCTTGTCCTGCCATGAGATACCGAGTATGCGCCTAAGGCAGCGCATGTGGAAAGTGTTGAGCCGCTGCTCTTGTTTTGAGCGCAAAGTCAATGTTTCGCTGGTGTACAGCAAAACACAGGCTGTGTAGACCTGCACCTTGGTGTGTACAGTGAGCTTATTGTTAGCCCATACTCTCTTCATCAGCCTGGAGAACGTTGTGGCGGCTTTTCCAATGTGCTTGTTGATCTCGCTATCAAGTGACAAGTTGTCCGAGATCGTCGAGCCTAGGTACATGAACTCATGGCCGACTTCCAGTTCGTAGTCTAGCACGTTGATAGATGGCTCATTACCCACGTTTTGGCCCATCACCTGGGTCTTCTTTAAGCTGATTGTGAGGCCAAATTCCATACATGCATCCGCAAAGCAAACAACTTAGAACAACAGTGTACAACTTAGACTATCCAAATGACACTTTGCTTCTCAAAATATAGGGGGAGAAAGAGGCCTCAGTTTTAATGTGCATTGTATTAAACCAAGGCAGGGGAATGACAGAATATCATACTATGCTCTGTAAGAAGGTAAAATGGATTATTTCACTAGCTCCCTAAGCACTTGGTATTAGCCAATGAGCAAAATTCTGTCCACATCATAAGAAATGCATTAAAAATATGCCTTTATTTTAAAGACTAGAGGAGTATAACTACCAAGGTATAGATTATTTTCTCTGAGTGTATACACTCATCCCTCACCATACAAACACAGCTGGTTCCCAAATTTCTGCTCGTAGGCAAAAACTCTTAAAAGCGACACTAAATTCCCATTAAAATACATGTAAAAGTTTCAGTTCATTCCAAGTACTTGTAACTTGACATAAACCAGTTGAGTTTAGGTACTTTTCTGATGTATTTGAATAGTGTGGCACCAGAAATAGGCTGTAGTGTATGTATGTAGAGCAGGGATTCCCAACCTATGGGTCGGGGCCTAAACGTGGGTCCCATTAGAATTGTTAAAGATCACCAGCTGGACAGTTCCCAGCTGCATATGGCTATTAAAGAAGCCATTTGCAGTTTCTTAACACTGCTGCCTCAGGCAGATGTCTGTCGAAATAGCTGCTGGATATGGCTGCTGTCTCTGTCACTAGGGATAGCAATTACCTTATGCCTAGGTGCTGAAACCTTAACACTTCAGTTAATAGGTTTTAACAACTGTTACTTGCTGGGAGCAGGAGGGTTGGAGGAGCCATCCAGCCTAGCAGCCCAGATGAAGAGACTGCGGCTGGAGGAGAACTGTCTAAGGCTGGGGCTGTTTCAAGATGCAGCCAGGGGGGGTCTAAGACTGGGAGAAGTTTGGGGCTGCAGGAGGTGTAAGGTTGGGGGCAGTTTGGGGCAGAGGTGGGGCTCTAAGGCTGGGGGTGGTTTGAGGCAGCTGGGGGGGGATTAAGGCTGGGGGCAGTTTGGAACCTTGTTGGAGGGGTTAAAACCTGGCCAAAGGTGTGGGCAGGTGGAGGGGGCTAATACAGCAAACCCTCGAGTTACCCAGGGGTTGTTCCTGTAACCCCTGCATAACTCGAATTTTCTTGCAAGGAGAGGAGAGCCAAGAACTACCAGGTCTGGTCAGTTTCCTGGTTTCCAGACTGGCAGGATCTGGGAACCAGGGGCAGGCTGGTTCCAGTTTCTCCAGGGCTTGCGGGACCTGGAAACTGATCAGCCTATGGGTGGTCAGTTTCCCATTCCCGCCAGCACAGGGGAGGGAACCAGGCTAAAAGCCTTCTCCCTCTCTTCCCCAGCCACAAAACTGTCAGACAGCTGCATGTGTGATGGGAGGGAGGGAGAAGGCTCCAGCCATGGGGCTGCAAGTTCCCCCCACCCCTGCCAGGGACCCCACAGCTGGAGCGGAGCCAGCTGCTGGCATGTGGTTCTCCCTGCTCCTCCAGTCAGGGACCCCACAACTGGCTCCTATAAGCAGGGAAAGTTCACTCGTTTGGTGAACAAAGGTAGGTGTATATGTTCCTCATTTTAGCAAGTACTTGTTAGTAAATTACTAATTAAATGAGGGATGAGTGTACACATCTTAAACATTTTTATGCAGTTTTATATAATTAATGACACTTTAGCTGGGTTTACACATGCAAGTATATTCAAAATTTATGTTTCTCTTTCGAAAGAATGCAAGGAGCGACTACACACAAAATGCATTCTTTTGAAAGGAAATCAAAGGAACATGGTGCAGAATTTGAAATCCCTACCCCGATCCCATATTAGGAAGAGCATCCCCTTTTGAAAGACGTTTTCAAGAGAAGATAAGTGTAGACACTCCAAGGCTAGCTCTTTCAAAAAAGGTGCTGGCCATCTGGAGTGCAGAGATGCCCTGGCCTTCAGCAGTGGGGCTCTATTATCTCCATATCTGGCCACCTTTAAAGCTGTACAGACCCAGCAACCCTGGGGATCTGAGAGTGTGCTGACTGTAGGCAGACCATAAATGAGGCACAGTATGCGCTCCCAGCCCTCACCGCAGGCCAGATGCCCCAGATGGGAAGCAGCCAGCCCTCCCCGGAATCCCAGGTTTCAGGGTTCACAGGAGCCAGGGCCTGGAAAAAAGGGGCCCCCTCCTGGACTGAGGCATTTCTCAGAGATCTCCTGGGACTGTGGAAGAAGGAGGAGGTGCTCTGGGAGATGGTGGTAAGATGGTACAATGCAGCAGCCTTTGGTTACCTGGCTCATGGCCTCTTCACCCAGGGACACCATGACCTGGCTATGGATCAAGTCCGGAGCTAGGTTAAGGAGCTTCAGCAGGATTATGCCAGGGACCAGGATGAGGCCAGCCACTCAGGGGCAGTTCCTGCAACCTGCTCCTACTACAGGGAGCTCTGGGCCATTCTTGGACATCCCCTCCATCTGTTGCCCTTGAGACCTCAGTGGAGCAGCCAGAGGCAGAGCTAGGAGAAGCCAGGACCAGTGAGTCAGGGATGAGAACCATGCCCCTCCACAAAGGGGACCTCATCATTGATGTGCCTCCTGGTTGTACAGCTGGGTGACCAGGACCTGGGCATCACCACAGCTCAGCAAGTTACTATCTGGTAAGTACCTGGCAGCGTGTGCACTCTGGCTTGTGGGGTGGGGGAGACAAAGCTGCCAGAGGGCTATACATAGGCCCAGTGGTCCTGGCCCAGATGTATTTTGACCTGTCACGGCCCCTCACACACCATGATGGCTGCTGGTGACACTCAGCACCCACCCCCATGGAAAGTGCCGAGAGGAAGTTGGGCCAGACCACACCCAGGGACTGCCCCACATGGGTAGGGGACCTCTCTGCAGTCGTGCTACTACATGACCACAGTGCCTGTGGATAGGGATGGTGTCCTGATGTGGGGGATGTTGCCCCAAGGTGCATGGATGAGGGACTGATACACTGTCCATCTCTCCATATAGCCATGCCATGCAATGGCTGCAGGAATCCTCTGTCCCTCTGTCATTATGGACAGCCCCCTGGAAGTGGCAGAGAGTGCCCAGGCACTGTCCCCTCAGCCGCATCATGGTGAAGCCACAGCTGGAGACCTCTAAGGTGGTTGGGGGATGATACTGTCAACCACCGACAGGCCAAGGGGCTGAGCGACGCCTTTGGCTGGAGGAGGCCAATGTGGTCTAGCGGATGGTGGCCTGGGACAGACTCCTGAACACCCTGGAGCGCATAAATGGCATCCTCCAGGAGCATATGGCGAATGTAGCCCGCGTTCTTGCCTCCCCCTTACCATCCCTCTGCTTAGCCACCTGCCATGCCCGCTGCTGCACCCCACCAACCCCAACACTGCCAAAGCCCTTCCATGGCCCTACCTGCCTGTGCAGTCCTCCCCATCCCAGCCCTGCTACGGACTCTGAACCAGGGGAGGGAGAGGATCCCAGGGCCGACAGCGCTTGTGGGCTTCCACCCCTGGCCTTCAGTGATCCTCCCATCCCTGGTCCAGTTTCAGGTCCCTCCCGGCCCCCAATGTACATAGTTAGCCCCTACCATAATACATATTTTGTGAGTCAGAAAACAGTTGCTTGGCTATAGTGTATAGTAAATGTTTATTTTCCAAAGTTCCCCATCTCCTATGATCTTTGTGGAGGGATGTTGGGGGTTGATATGTGGGTGTGTTTCATGGTGGGGATGGTGAGAGGTGTCTGTGGACATAGGTCAGTGGGGCCTGTGAGTGAAGCTGTCAGGGAGGATCTCCCTGATAGGGAACATGTCCCTGTGGGCCTGGTGACTGGGGGCCCTGGCTAGCTACTCATACATGGGACTGGACTCAGCTGCCCACCGCTGCATGAAGGCATCCCCCTTGCCCTCCACGATGTTGTGAACAGTGCAGCATGTGCTCAGCACCTGCGGGATGTTCTGCACCCTGCCCTCCATGTGCGAGTGGAGGCACCGCCACTACTTGTTTAGGTGCCCAAAGACTTGCTTCACTGTGGTGTGGGCCGGGGTCAGCCAGGTGTTGTACAGCTCCTGGGTCGGGTCGAGGTGGCCAGTGTATGGCTGCACCAGCTAGGGCTGCAGGGGGTAGGTGGCATCCGCCATCATGTAGAATGCCATGGTGACATCCCAGGCCAGAAGTTCCCTCTGGGGAATGAAGGTCCAAGCCTCCATGCTCCAGCAGAGGCCTGAATTCTGGCACACACACACGTCATGTATCTGGCCGCCCAACCCTCATAGATGGCCATGAACCAATGTTTGGGATCCACCAGGGCCTGGAGGACTACCAAGTGGTAGCCCTTTTTGTTAATGTTGTAGCCAGTGCTGTGAGCTGGGGCATGGATGGGGACTTGTGTCCCATCCAGGGTGCAGAAACAGTTCGGGAAGCTGAGTGCAGTGAATCCCATCATGGCTGCATCCAGCTTCCCCACATGGCAAACCCTGTGGAGCAGCATTGCAGCAATGACCCAGCCAACCTGCACGGGATGGAGGATGTACGTTCTGGTGAGGCAGTGGCAGGGAGTTCCCGTCCTCTGCCCCCTCCCAGCCTCCTGCCACCAAGGGTCCCCCTTACCTGGGAGCCCCATCCCCACCTTCCTGAGGCAGCCATGTGCCCAAGCATGCCTTACCTCCGTGAGGACAGCCCCAACAGTGGCTTTGCCCACCCCGAACTGGTGCCCCATGGAGTGGTAGCTGTCCAGGGTGGCCATCTTCCAGATGGCTATGGCAACCCTCTTTTTGAGGGAGAGGGCAGGCCGCATGCAGGTGTCCTGGTATATGAGATGCGTTGAGTTGAGCCAATGGCAGAGCTCCTGAAAGCTCGTCCTTCTCATCTGAATGTTCTGCACCCATCTGGCATAGTTCCACTCCCCCAACACCAGTCAGAGCTGCTGGTGTGGCTGCAGATGTGTGGGCACCTGGGGCAGGTGCCAGAAGGATCCAGGGTGGGGGGACTCCGCAGCCCTGGAGGGGGACAGCTTGGCCACCCAAGGAGGTGGAGGGTAGTCGTGACAACTGTGCAGAGCATGGCTAACACAGTGTTCAGGATTGCAGTTTCCAATGTCAGGAGCAGCTGCTGGTGCTCCATTGGGCTGCACACTAGCCCTCTGGTTCCTGTACAGGCTGTGCTGGCAGCTCAGCTGGCTTCTGTGTGTGTAGGCTGAGGTTTGGGGGAGGGGTCCTTTAAGGAAGTGTCTGTCTGTGGTCCCTGGAAGGGCTTCTCTGCCATGCGACACCATTTGTGCCATGCCCTGCTCCGTTATTTCAAAAGAGTGCCTGGGGCTGTGTGGACACTCTGTTTCGAAAGAGCGCATTGAGGGTTTCATCTGCCTTTTGTGTGTAGCTGCGCTCTTTCAGAAGGCGAAACTTCGTTGTCATGAGAATTTTAACCTTTTGAAAGAGTGCTGTCCTGTAGGCACGGCTTGTGTGTTTCCCTGAAGAGGAAAATTTAATGTTTCTAGCAGCATTAAGTATCTTTTTCTGCAGTCTTCATTTCCGCTAGACCCATGCTAGTCTGCAGGGGAAATGGAGAGAGATGTTATAATTAAAAACTATGCAAAATCAAGTTTGTACCACAAAATGCAGCTCTTTCAACTCTAAATGAAGCATACTGCATGATAATCAGATGATATTAGAAACTCATTCACCTATAACAATCAATCTTTGGAAATTAATAATGTGCACTTTAAACAAAAAGTAGAAGAGTTCTTTCTGTTTATTCTGATCAAGGTGTGGGAACAAAATACAAGCTATATACAGCCCTGTGTTTTCTGTCCCATCATCGATAGGTACAAAAATTATGATGGGGCAGCTTTTGTTTGATCAGAATAAAGACAGAGTATTTTATACATGTCTTTTACACTAAAACCGTCAGGCTTGTCTCATGGTGATTTGTCAGGCAGGGTTTCTTTTTTAAGCCAACTATCAGGTGGTGTCTTCTCTCACGTTGCAATTAGGTTACAGTGTCTGTCTTGTCACTGTGGATCCTATTGTTGATTTGCTTTGAGTGTGAGGACTTCATGGCCATTTTTTAAAAAATAATATTGCTGTATTTTGCAATTCAGTTTGTGTGGTTTTTTTAATCTGTTGAACAGCTTTTTAACTTTGACCATGGCTAAGCTAGTAGACTTGAGACAATTATTGAAGAACATGCTCACCTGTTTCTGAAGAGACCATTTTACTTTTCACTCCATATTGAAACTAATCACTTTCCTTTTCAGTCCTCATAGTTCCTTGTATCTTCTCTTTGACTCTGGCTGAATTCCCAGACTGGTAACGGCTTCCTAATAAATCTAAAGGGTCATGACATTTAAATGTTTGTTTCAAATGTCCTTCTTGTAGGTTAGTGTAAAACAGTGTTAGACAGTTGTTCGGAGAAGGCTGTCTAACTATCCTATAGAAATATTGCACTCAAACATCTTCCAGCAGAAACTTCAGAAATATTCTGTACAGTTTTTTCCTTCTTATTATAGCCCAGACCACATATCTACAGTAGGGTCCACTTATGTTAAACGAATATTCATAGTTGGTTATTTTTTAAGTTGGGGAGGAATTAAGAGTTTAAAAACCATAATACTAATGACTACTATTTTCTGCAGGTGTCAGAAGATTAAAGAAGCAACATTTTGCTTTTTACCCCCAAGTTATATATTCTAGACACCATTGTGTCTTTCAGAACAATAGGTTCTGATGGCTACCGACTGCCATGAAACTGAATTCAGAATTGCACCCAATTGTATATCAAGTGTTTGAGAAAAAATGCATTATAATGTGAAAAGATCAATATTTAGTATTCTCAGCCAGCGCTTTCACTGAGGAGAGCATGAAATGTGTTTTCTAATTAGATGAGGGCAGAGAGTCAGCATAGATTTTTAAATAAACCTAAAAAATTAATACATTAACAGTTATTTAGTAATGGTTATTTAGGTCTAAATCCTGCCCGCTGATGTGCGAGGGAGAAAAAGGGTATGGAAGGTTTTTAATACCAGGCAAATAGCTGGGAAGAATCTTTCCACAGAGACTAACAGAATAATGATGAGGCGCCAGTTGGCTATGGTTACACTACAGCACTCTGTCGACAGAAGCCAAAAAAAGAAAAACAAAAAAAAAATCCTTTGTTGACAGACTGTGTGTACACACAAAAGCAAATCGGGAGAGAGAGTCACTCCATTGACAGGGCAGCTGGACTGCACTGTTACGCTCTCAACAAAACAGGCACCAGGAATCATGGCAGACAGGGCTGTCCATTGTTGTGAGCGCCCTGTTTGTTGAGAGAGGCCCCTTGGCGCACTCGCACAGCTTTTCTGTCAACAGCAACCACAGCCATTCACTTCACTGGAGCCACAGTTACATGTTAGGTCCTCAAAAAGTTGTTTCAAGCCATATTTACCCAGGGTGATCAGCAGGATTGGCTGGCAGAAGGTGAAGGTACACTGAGTTCAGGTCAAGTGGAACCGAAAAGTGTGATACCTGAGCTGTTGTGGAGACTCCTGCAATGGTTCATAGATGTGGACACATCCCAGGCACTGTCTGTGCTGGCCAGGGTGGAGTTTGGGTATAACCATTATGGAAATGCAAACTGAAAGCGATTCAGGAAATACTGTTTTGGTTTTTTTCCCCAAGAATACCAAAATCTCTGTCCTCCCTACCAAGCTGACATAGATGGAGGTTTAAAAATCTATGTAACAGACCCGCTGGAGCGTTTGTCCTGAGGCCGGTCCCCTTTAAAGTGCTGCAGTAGCAGGGCTGTGCCACTCTGCGCGGTGCTGAGGGAAGGGAAGGGGTCAGCACCACAATTCAAGCAGTCCTGAGGGCTGCCTGCCTAAGGTCCTTTCCCTGCTGTCCTTGCCCCCACCCCTTTCAAGGGTGTGGAGTCAGCCCTCCCTCTCCCACCTTGCTCTGGGATCCATGGCAGCTGTCAGACCCGTTGCTAAGTAATAATGGTTTTGATAGAGAGTAAAACACTTGAAAAGCCATTGGGTCTTATGTATCAATGTAGCATCATTTATCAAACCATCTGAAATGGGGGGAGAAGAACCAGTGAGGCACATTTTTGTTGTAAAAGCCCAGTAATCAGGAATGAATGTGGGTTCCATTATTGGTTTAATATTTTTCCTGACAAGCCTTAAAAGTAAATGGGCTCACTTTGTAAGAGTTGTGTGGTAACCTATAACAGATCATAGTGTTTGGAGTGAAAGCAAAGAGCTAGCACTGGCCTCTTAGGCTGTCTGGCTTGCTGGGGATTTCTGAGTATGAGTCAGGGAGCTGGACAGCCTTAATAACTCCAGTCAAGAGAAAGAGAGATGTGAATCTCTGTGTGGAAGAGGTGATGGCTGAGGCATCATTAAGTGTATGCACTTTGGGGACCACAAAGGTAGAAATACATGTAAAATTTCCCTGAAACTGACAGCAGCAAAGTCAGGAATGAGGTGGTAAAAATGTGTCTGATCTTACTAAGCAGGAGGGACTACATGACCAAATGAACTTGCATGGAGTTTTTTTTTAATTGCATCAGAGGGAAAAAAAAGGATAAGCTGTGTTCTGTGACATTAGCAGAATTTATTGTTAAGAGAAAGTTGAAGATGAAGGCAGGCCTTTCTATTTTAATGCCAAGTTTTGGACTCTTTTGAATGGCCGATGCAAAGAAGCTCGAAGATTTATTAAAATAAAATGTAACGAGATATACCTAGTGGACCCGGTGTATTTGGGTGTGCGATGTGACAAGGACACCAAAAGGCTGCAAGCTCAGGAAGGAAAAGTAATGAAGATAGCTGAGTCACCTGGGGGCTTATTAGCATGCAAACAACCCAGCCTGGAAAGGGCAAAGGACTTGCACAAAGACTGAGCGTAGGAGGGTTATTTGTTTTATTTATTTATTTATTTATTTTTATTTATTTATTTATTTATTTATTTAGCCCCTGTGAATAACTTTGGAACTTCCATTTCCATTTTCTAAACAAATAAGAAATATAACAGTGTACATTGCCCCGTGTGAGGAGAAGGGGCACCAAGAACAGCTTTGGAGAGGGAACTTTGGGTTTTCTTTTTCTCCCTTTGTGAAGGAAGGAGTGAAAGAGTGCTGTTTTCGGTGTCCTCAGGAAGACAGTGTGTTTCTGATTCTTTGCCTACCTGATGTCTCTCTTTTGAAGATATGAAGGCATTGAAGATTGAGTTAAGTAGGCAGGGCTTCTGAAGAAACACAAAGAGATTGTAAAACCAGCATTACTACAATCTTTTTACTGACTCACAACATTATTTCCTTTTTCACCTGGATTCCTGACCCATTGAGAACTCCAGTTAAACCAAGTTTTCAAACTGCCTTTTGTGTCTTGGATTCCAGAGTGGAATTGGCAGGCATAGGATGGGCAGGAACAGTCTCTTTTCCTTAGTACTGTTGTTGCTTTAGAAACAACCTTCTTTACATTGACAAAACTCAGCCTCTGATTTGGTGTTCTGGGATAGCAGTAGAATTTTTTTCCCATATTAGTTTTCTTCTTCCCTTGAAAAGATATACATATCTGGGGGAGAGTTTCCTGCTGTCACAGGAAAGATGGAAGACTGTGCCCCAAAGCTGGAATCAAACCTTCAAAAAAGACCCGTGTCTTGTTCAGTGAATGAGTAGTTATTTGATATTTTTCTTCCTCCTGCACAGTTTATGCCCCCATAACTTATTTACTCTGCACCATCCAAACTCTACAATAACTATATCCCCCAGTGGCCCAGAATGGTTGTATCTAGGACATAGGAATGACACCTGGGAAGGGCTGAAAGATCAGGAGGGAAAAAGTAAATGAACATAGCTGAGAGTCACCCTAGATTCATAGCCTGGCAAACAACCCAGCCTGGATATAAAATTCTGCAAGGAAGTACATATGCTAGAAGTGACTGGATTGTAGAAAAGACACCCTTACACCCGGTAATATGACTGATTTTTGTCCTGGTTGGATATGTGGTGCTCTCTTCATAGGGTCCATCCATCACACATTAAGGAATTTATCTTCCCAACACCTGAGAGATTAGGTGGTTCCAGTTGCTGAAAGTCCATTCTGTCATGGGGGTATAATTTATATATGTGTAGAATAGAATGAGTGTGTTATACAGGTTGAACTTCTCAGGTTACAGAAACATGACTGTTGAGTCACTGTAAAATGATGGACACAGCCATAAGCATGACATAGAGCTCATTTTGTTGAGAATATCACTAAATTTGATCATCACTGGCTACGTCTACACATGAAGCCAACATCGAAATAGCTTATTTTGATGTAGCAACATTGAAATAGGCTATTTTGATGAATAACGTCTACACGTCCTCCAGGGCTGGCAACGTTGATGTTCAACTTCGACGTTGCGCAGCACCACATCGAAATAGGCGCTGCGAGGGAACGTCTACACGCCAAAGTAGCACACATCGAAATAAGGGTGCCAGGCACAGCTGCAGACAGGGTCACAGGGCGGACTCAACAGCAAGCCACTCCCTTAAAGGGCCCCTCCCAGACACAGTTGCACTAAACAACACAAGATACACAGAGCCGACAACTGGTTGCAGACCCTGTGCCTGCAGCATGGATCCCCAGCTGCCGCAGCAGCAGCCAGAAGCCCTGGGCTAAGGGCTGCTGCCCACGGTGACCATAGAGCCCCGCAGGGGCTAGAGAGAGAGCGTCTCTCAACCCCTCAGCTGATGGCCGCCATGGAGGACCCGGCAATTTCGACGTTGCGGGACGCGGATCGTCTACACGGTCCCTACTTCGACGTTGAACGTCGAAGTAGGGCGCTATTCCAATCCCCTCATGAGGTTAGCGACTTCGACATCTCGCCGCCTAACGTCGAAGTTAACTTCGAAATAGCGCCCAACACGTGTAGCCGTGACGGGCGCTATTTCGAAGTTAGTGCCGCTACTTCGAAGTAGCGTGCACGTGTAGACACAGCTACTGTGATTCATAGTCTGCTACCATGCAATTGTTAAGTTCTCTGGCCTCTTTGGCCTTTCTACAGATATGAATTATTATGGCTGTGTCTACACTAGTCCAAATCTTCAAAATGGCCATGCAAATAGCTGTTTTGAAGATTACTAATGAGGTGCTGAAATGCATATTCAGCACCTCATTAGCATGCCAGTGGCTGTGGCTCTTTGAAATTGCCACTTTTCACTGCCGCACAACTCGTCCAGATGGGGCTTCTTTTCGAAAGGACCCCGCCAACTTCAAAACCCACGTATTCCTATCAGCAGATAGGAATAAGGGGATTTTGAAGTTGGTGGGGTCCTTTTGAAAAGGACCCCCATCTGGACGAGCTGCACGGCAGCGAAAAGTGGCAATTTCGAAGAGCCGCAGCTGGAGGCATGCTAATAAGGCTCTGAATATGCATTTCAGCACCTCCGTCATCTTCAAAGATTTGGGCTAGTGTAGACATAGCCTGTGTGTTATATTCTAACCCAGAATGAACTTCTCTCATTTGGCACCTTTGTGACCTGATTGGTGCTGAACAAGAGAATTTGCTGGACCATGGAAGGCAATATTGTTTAGCACATTTCTAACACTTCCACTGCTCACTGGGCTCTTAGAAGACATTTAGGGGTAAATTATAGTTAAGTAACAACACAGAACACTGAGAGCTGGGCTGGTGTCTGGAAACAAACTTTATGGGACCATGGAAGACTTGGCCACACCCCTGGTAAGTGGTCATTTGGTTAACTAAAATCTTGCCAGATTATGAATGTTGTTGGTTGAGAGAGTTCCAGATTAAAGCAGTTCAACCTGTAGTTTATATATATATATATATATATATATATATATATATATATATATATATATCTCAATATGATAAAACAAAGACAATGTTTCTACAGAGGTATAAACCTGTACTTTAACAAATTACATGGCAAAATGTGCATATTTTTTGCTGTCTGTGAGTCTGCATTTTCATTTTGCACTTGGGAATTTTTATATGTGTAATTATTAACAGCACAGGGAAATTGGTATAATAAAAATATGGCATGCAAGATGAAACAGATGGGAGCATTAAACAGATGGGAGCATTAATGCCCATTTAAATATTATGGTTTACAGTAAAAGCTACTGCAGTTCTTAAGAATTGCCCCTCTTGTGTTCTATGGTGTTTACTCATACCATGGTGCAGAGAATACAGTGTGAAAAAACAACTAAATTCAGCATTCCTAGTGCTCGTTAAATTCCTTTTATTATGTGTGTGCTTTCTAAAATACGTCTCCTCTTTGCTCCTCAGAGGTATTCATGCCCCTGCTAAGAAGCCAAATAACACAGAGTTGTCCGCAGCTTAAAACTGGCTGTAAAATGGGGGGGAAAATGAATAGAAAACAATAATATAGAAAAATGTAAAATATTGAGGCAAATGCTAAATTTAGCCTTCACTCAAGCTAGAGTGCATGAAACAGGAAGTGTTGTCTGTACTTAGGGAGAAGGCAATCTTTCAGAATTTCCAATTTTATGAAGAATATTTCAAACCCCTAATATTTAAAGGTACACTTACTGTCTTAAATCAGCAGCTAACAGCATAACTTAAATAACGTAATATAAGCAAACATATCTGTTCATAGAAATCTGTTTCTGTAGATCGTACTATTCTGCAGAAAAATATGCAGTCTTAGCACTGCAGCGATTTCCCTTGCCATCCCCAACCCCCACACTTAAGCAGTATAGGGTGGATAAAGTATGTCATCTATTCAGTGAATTAAGGGTGACCCATCTAACTTTCAGATTTCAGGGCATCTGTGCATAGAACTACCAGACTATTAAAGACTGCTTTTCCCATCTCTTCCCCAGTCTTAGTGGCAGCACAGTTTCCCCGGAAACTGTGAATGCTACAGACTAGCAGTGATTGATTCACTCTTTCTATATGAATGAGAACATGCGTCAAAAGGAAAATACAAAGATGGAAGGACAAAGCAAAAAGATTAGGATTCTTTAACATGTTTGGTATATTTATAACACTGTTGTACTCCTCTTCAAAGCAAGAAAAGTCTCACTCATTCAAATTTATGTGCCTGCATTTTTGAAAATGTATCTTCAAATGTTACAGAAACAGTGTTTGAGTGTCATACACTCTAGATTAGTGAATTCTTTTAAATGTTATTGGAAGTATTATCCCCTTCCATGTGAAACCTGGAGGCTGTCCTTGTCTCTGCTGGCAATGGCAGACGGTGTATGTGTAGCTACATGGTGCTGGTAGAAGGTAGGATCTGTGCACGCTCACTGTGGTCTGCAGCAATCTGCAGTAGTGAAAGGCTGCAACAAGAGGGAGACCGCAGAGAAAGGCTTGCCTGCTGCCAGACCCTTCCCAGACAATACAAAACTATGCAAGATAGTTCAATCACAAGCAAAATGTGAGGTGCCGCAAAGGGATCTCACGAAACTGGGGGACTGGGCAACAAAATGGCAGATGAAAGTTGATGCTGATAAGCACAAAGTAATGTACATTGGAAAATATCCTTGTGGTAGATGAAAATAATGGTGTCTGAGCTGTTACTACAAGAGAGAGAGAGAGAGAGAGAGAGAGACCCTGGTGTCATTGTGGCTAGTTCTCTGCAAACGTTGATCCAATGTGCAGTGTCAGTCAAAAAGGCTAATACAATGTTGGGAGTCATTTAGAAGGGATAGATAATAATACTGAAAATATAGCTATATCTATGCCTCTATATAAATCCACAATACATCCACATTTTGAATACCGTGTACAGATATAATCACCCAATCTCAAAAATGTGTGTGTGTGTATGTGCGCGTGTGTGCGCGCGTATTGGAATTGGAAAAGGTTCAGAAAAGGGCAACAAAGTGATTAAGGGCATGAAATAGCTCTAAAGAAGGAAAGATTAATGATATTAGGACTTTTCATCTCAGAAAAGAGACAAATCATAAGAGTACAGTGAGAGAGATGTGGAAAAAATAAAGCAGTGTTGTTTACACCTCCTCATAACACAAGAACGAGGGATCACCAAATTAAATTAATATGCAGCAGGCTTAAAACAAATAAAAGAAAATATTTCTTCACACAACACACAGTCAGCATGTGGACCTCTTTGCCAGATGATGTTGTGAAGGCCAAGACTATAGCAGAATTTTAAAAAGAACTTGATAAATTCATGGAAGATGGGTCCATCGTTTCTGGTTATTAGCCCATATAAGTAGGAATGGCACTTCTAAGCTCTGTTTGCCAGAAGCTGGAAATGGGTAACAGAGGTAGATTACTTGTTGATTACCTGCTCTGTTTATTTCTTCTGGGAAACTTGTCACTGGCCACTGTCAGAGGACAGGATACTGAGCTAGATGGACCTTTTGTTTTGGCCTTTTGTTGTATTCAGTCTCATGTTCTTGTGATGTTCTACCATCTCTTCTTAGTCATCTTTCATAACCCCAAATTATTTTGTTGCTTTTCTCTATACCCTGGTTCTCATGGGAGACTTTAATCATCTGGAAATTTGTTGGGAGACCAATACATCAGCACACAGACAATCCAGGAAGTTTTTGGAGAATGTTGGAGATAACTTCTTGGCACAAGTGCTGTAGGAACTGACCAGGGGCCGTGCGCAACTTGACCTGCTGCTCACAAACAGGGAAGACCTAGTAGAAGAAATAGAAGTGGAAGGGAACCTGGGCTGCAGCGACCATGAGATTGTAGATTTCAGGTTCCAGACAAAAGTAAGAAAGGTGAGCAGCAACATACAGACCCTTGATTTCAGAAGAGCAGACTTTGACTCACTGAGAGGCCGGATGAGCAGGATCCCTTGTGAAATGAAGATGAAGGGGGAAAGAGTAGAAGAGAACTGGAAGTATTTTAAAGAAGTATTACTGAAGGCACAGGAACAAACAATCCCACTGCATAGTAAGAAATGCAAACAGGGTAGGCAACCAGCTTGGCTTAACAGGGAAATCCTTAGTCAGCTTAAATTCAAAAAGGATGCATACAAGAAATAGAAATGTGGACAGTTGACTAAGGAGGAGTATAAACATATGGCTGGAGAATGCTGGGCAGTAATCAGGAAAGCAGAAGCACAATTGGAACTGCAGCTGGCAAGGGATGTGAAGAGTAACAAGAAGGGTTTCTACAAGCATGTGAACAATAAACGGGATATCAGAGAAGGTGTGGCGCCATTACTGGATGAAGGAGGTAACCTAGTGACAGATGATGCAGGAAAAGCTGCAGTACTCAATGCTTTTTTTGCCTCCGTCTTCACGGACAAAGTCAACTTCCCCATGACGGTCCTAGATGATGCAGTATGGGAAGGTGGAGGGCAGCCATCTGTGGGGAAGGAACAAGTCCTGAGCTATCTAGAAAAACTAGATGTGCACATGGGTCTGGATTTCATGCACCCCAGGGTACTGAGGGAATTGGCAGAGGTCATTGCTGAACCTTTGGCCATTATCCTTGAAGACTCTTGGAGATCAGGGGAGATACCGGATGACTGAAAGAAGGCAAAAGTAGTTCCCATCTTTAAAAAAGGAAGGGAGGACAATCCAGGGAACTATAGACCCATCAGCCTTACCTCAATCCCTGGGAAAATAATGGAGGGAATCCTCAAGGAATCTGTTTTGGAGCATTTGGAAGAGGGGAAAGTGATCAAAGTAGACAACATGGATTCACCAGGGGCAAGTCCTGCCTGACTAATCTGATTAGCTTCTATGATGAGGTAACAAGCTCTGTGGACGTGGGGAAGTCAGTGAATGTGATATACCTTGACTTCAGCAAGGCTTTTGATATGGTCTCCCACAACATTCTTGTGCATAAGTTAAGGAAATATGGATTGGATCCTTGGACTATAAGGTGGATAGAAAGCTGGCTTGATGGTCGGGCCCAATGGGCAGTGGTCAATGGCTCAATATCTGGATGGCAGTCTATTTCAAGCGGTGTGTCACAAGGCTCGGTTCTGGGGCCGGTGTTATTCAACATCTTTATTAATGACGTGGATGAGGGACTAGATTGCACCCTCAGCAAGTTTTCGGATGACACAAAACTAGGGGGAGAGGTAGATTCGTTGGAGGATAGAAAAAGAATCCAGAGGGACCTGGATAAATTGGAGGACTGGGCCAAAAGAAATCTGATGCGGTTCAGTAAGGAGAAGTGTGGAGTCCTGCACCTGGGGCAGAAGAATCCCAAGCATTGTTATGGGCTGGGGACTGACTGGCTCAGCAGCAGTACGATGGAAAGGGACCTAGGGGTTATGGTGGATGAAAGGCTGGATATGAGTAAACAGTGTGCCCTTGTAGCCAAGAAGGCTAACAGCATACTGGGGTGCATTAGGAGTAGCATTTCGAGCAGATCTAGAGAAGTAATTATTCCTCTTTATTCAGCACTGGTGAGGCCACATCTGGAATACTGTGTCCAGTTTTGGGCCCCCCAGTATAAAAAGGATGTGGATTTGCTGGAGCAGGTTCAGCGAAGGGCAACAAAAGTGATTAAGGGTCTGGAGCACAAGACCTATGAGGACAGGCTGAGGGATTTGGGCTTGTTTAGTTTACAGAAGAGAAGACTTAGGGGTGATTTAATAGCAGCCTTCATCTTCCTGAAGGGGAGCTCTGAAAAGGAGGGCAAGAAACTGTTCTCAGTGATGTCAGATGGCAGAACAAGAAGTAATGGTCTGAAGTTGAAGAGGGAAAGGTGTAGGTTAGATATTAGGAAAAACTACTTCACCAGGCGGGTGGTGAAGCATTGGAATGCGTTGCCTAGAGAGGTGGTGGATTCTCCATCCTGTGAGGTTTTTAAGTCCCAGCTGGACAAGGTCCTGGCTGGGATGACTTAGCGGGGGTTGATCCTGCTTGAAGCAGGGGGCTGGACTAGATGACCTCCTGAGGTCCCTTCCAGCCCTGTGATTCTGTACCTTTACTATACTATAATAGTACATTAGAATTGGAAAAGGTACAGAGAAAAGCAACAGAAATAATTTGGACTTATGGAAGATGACTAAGAAGAGATGATAGAACATCACAAGAACATGAGATTGGACATGCTAGGCCAAAACAAAAGGTCCATCTAGCCCAGTATTCTATTTTATATATTTTATTATAGAGGGTCTAGTACAGAAGTGGGTGGATGATGTTCTGTGGCCTGCAATGTACAGTAGATCAACCAAGGTAGTAATAATGATCCCCTCTGACACTTAAGTCTTTGAGTCTGAGCCACCAGTTCACCCTTGTCCCCATTCTTGCTGACTTCCATTAGAGAATTCTAATAAATTGGTGCATCATGGTTCACCTTTACTAAAATCATTGTTGACTCTTTACATACTGTGTTTATCTGTGTTTGGTAGTTCTGTTCCTTACTATAGTTTCAGCCAATTTGCCTGATGCTGAAGTGAGGCTCACTGGACTGTAATTGCCAGAATTTCCTGTAAAACCTTTTTTAAAAGTCTGCATTCCATTAACTGTCTTCCACTCATCCGGCACAGAGCCAAATTTAAGCAATAGGTTACATACTACAGTTAGTAGTTCTAAAATTCCACAACTGAGTTTCCTTCAGAATTCTTGGGAGAATATCATCTGGTCAAGGCAATATTACAATTTATTTGATCAATGTGTTACAAAAACTTATTACAGTTCATTTGATCAATGTGTTACAAAACCTCCTCAACTGACACCTCTGTCTGGCACAGTTCCTCAGATTTGTCACCTGAAAATCATGGCTCATGCATGGGAATCTTCTTTACATCCTCTGCAGTGAAGATCCATGCAAATAATTTATTTAGTTTCTCCTCAATGGCCATTTTTTTCTTGTCATTAAGGAGCTGTTCCTGGTGAAAGACGGTCTTCCTTCTGTGCGCTAATATATGTTAAAAGATGTTCTGCAATAAAATCAGAGTCAAGTAGTGCACACCCAGGTCAATCAGTTATTACTGAAGGCTCTTACAGGCCTACTTACCATTCCAGTTTTGTCGCTGTAGTTCTTTGGTTATGTCTTCCGATCCCATCATTAACTCTAGAATGCGTAAGGCCTTAGTTTGATAAATTTTCTTCCCTTTGATAATTTATTACATCAATAACCAAATTATTTGAAATGGAATTTGAATGAGACGATAAAATCTGATTCAGATTTTCAATGTTTTTTACTGAATGGAAAAAGTAGGATTGAATCAGCAAGTCTGCATATTTGTCAGTGATCAGTATGTGTAAAAACCTTTGGAGCCTGTCATTCAGGTACATTCTACAATGTTTGACAGAGATTTTGCACCATGCTATTTTAACTGAATTACTTAAATAAATACATGTACAATCATGGCTTTTCACACTGGAAAAATGAACACCATATTAATTTGTCATCAGTGTCCAAATATCCCACCATGTTTTTGTAAACTTTCTCTTTGTTTGTCTGTGAGCACACAACAAAACTGAGTGCATATAAATACATGGAGACGATAGAAATAGTATTTAAATAATTCAGTTCAATGGTCATTCTGTATAAAACTTGGAAAAACAGAACGAAAAAGAAACAAGAATTTTGAACTTGCAGAGGTTATGCTAGGCATCAATTAAAGTGAATTGGTAAATAAGTGAGAAAGTAATTTATGATTACTGGAGATTAATATAAATTAAGTTGCAAAGTATGAAACAGCTTCATAGCATGACTAAATATCTTCATAATTTATTTTTTCCCAATGTCTTTTCCCTCTCGTCCCATTAATGCAGTAGTAGAGAGCTCACTGTGCCAGTCTGTTTATGAGGGAGGAACTGAAGATTTTCATTTTCTCAGTTTAACTCTTTTCATCACTAAAATAGTTACAGTAAACCCTCAAAATGTGCAGTTTTGAGTTGTGCTTAACTTGAATTAAGATGAGTTAAGCTCAACTCAAAATCCCACTCCTCCTGGTCCCGCACTGCTCCGGTTCAACCTGCCCCCCACCCCGCTCACCACCCACACATGGCTCCATGTCACCCCCTGCGCCCAGCTCTGGCTCTGGTTTACCACCCCTCGCATGGTTCCGGCTCAACCCACCAGGCCCTGATTCAAACTGCCTGCTGGCTCACTACCTGACCAGGGCTCTGGCTCACCACCTCCACTCAGTGCTCTGGCTCAAACCTGCCCTCCCCCATTCAAACCCCCTACATGCAGCTCCATCTCATCATCCCCGCATACAGCTCTGATTCAACCACCCTGGCCATGGTTCAAACTCCTTGTGGGCCGGCTCACCACCCAAGTATGGCTCTGGCTCACCACCCCTGCACGTAGCTCTGGCTCAACCTTTCCACCCCAGTTCAACTGACACCCCCACTTTCCATGCACAGCTCCAACTCAACTCCACTCCCCCAACCCCTGCAGTCCTAACCCACCCCAGGTTTAACCCCCTCTGCCCCTCTCCCATGGCCCCAACCCACTGCTAGGCTTAACCCTCCTCAGCTGCCCACCCCCACACCAACTGCAGGACCTATCTTTCAAAAGGAGCTCCGGACACTCCAGACACAGCATAAGACACAGCATAAGAAAGCCATGGCTTGATTAAACCCATGTCAAATATTGCTTGGCCTACTGCCACTAAGGGCAGAAAACACGTTCAGGAGTCCACCAGTAAGTGCCATTATGTTAGCCGATGGCCAAGGATGGTTGGTGAGGTGCCAGCTATGCCCGTTTCACACCATCCGTGACTTCAACCGCTAGGACTCACTGTCCCTTCGCGGCGGGCAGTCAGGATTGACTGACAGGCACCCCAAGAGTTTGCCCCGTGGAGGCGGCACAACTTAATGCTAGGCTCTTAGTACTCTCACCTAATGGCCAGGCTTTATAGCCAAAAATGGCTGAGGTTCTTTGATTGTGTTGACTGCTTTACAGTAACCCAGGGAAACAACAGTCGGGCGTGTGCATAAACGGTTACCAAAATTTATTAAACTAGATTCTAATCATGTGGTTACAAAATTGCTAGTGCCTACTTATTTAAATGTATAGATGTTACACACACAAACAAGTTACAAAACTGAAGCCACGATCCCAAAGAAGAGGGAAAAAAAAAAACCCAAAGTATAGAGCTCTATTTCAAAATATGTGTACACTAAAGATAGGAGATCAGGTGTGGGTGCTTCTTACCCTCCTTGCATCTCTCGATTCCAGCGGTCCCAAGCCAGGATCGGTCACTCAATTCCGCGGAAAGACGAATAAGGGACAAGGCTTAGGGACCCCTTTTGCTGCAGAAGCCTTGGGAGGCTGTCACTTATCTGACCAGCAGATAGATAGTGAAAAGCACTCAAAAATTATGGTGCTGTTGGTCCCATACTTATACCTCTGTAGTCCTGTATTCTCTTTCTCCTTTCTTATGCCAAATTGGGGCTGGTCTGTCTGGGTGACGCCAGCTCTTGCAAGAGTAGTGTGAGCTTAATTTACACTTGCAAGGGAGAAGAACAATAAGTTTCGACTACTGGACATTCCTTTTATTAGGGTAAATATTTCCCACCTGGGATGTTAGTGTGTGTGCATCAAGTTATTAGTAGGGGCTAAGAGCCATGTCTGTCACAGCTCCTCTGTCTGCTGTGAGCCTAATCGTTGTATATGTTCCCAGAGGCACATTGTAGCAGCACCTGTGCTTTCTCACAGCCTCAAAGGCTGTGTTGGAATTTACGTTAAGTGCCCTGTTGTCTTGGCTCCCTTGTTTTCCCAGCAATGCTGGTCTGAGAGGGGGCTGGCTGTCTGGCTACACATTATGACATCCATAAGTAATTATTATAGTCTTTCTATATTTTAAAATATTTTTCTAGAAGGGAGAGAGTTGAAACAGACCAATTGAGAGCTATCTGTTCCTGAACCCTTGAAAATAGCTACTGAAAGAAGTTATTGTGAGAGAGCAGTATCTGATTTTTGTTAGATTGGCTTTTTCAATTACATGTGTATCATCTTGTATTACATCTTTAATTTTTATTATCTTCTTCTTTTTTCAAAATTGTCTCAAACATGGAGTTAGTCTTCATCCTGAGGCATGTATTATCCTATAATGGTATGAGAAGAAATTAATAAGATCAGATGCTGAAATCATCTTAATGTGTTGCAGGATGCCCCAGGTAGAGTCAAAGATTGGATTTTTTTTTCCCTTAAAGGTGTGGGAAGCTTCTTAAGAGAGGAGACCCAATGGCACAGAAGAAGGTTTTTTGTTTTGTTTTGATTTTAAATCTCAAATCAGGCATGTATAAACCCCCTGTTTTAAAGTTGATGAAAAACAGAGGTTTGTAACTTGAACAATAAGCCAAAATGAAAGTGCCATGTGGCCATTATAAAAAGAGGTAGGAGGATCACAAAATAACTAAGGTTTTTTTTGGTACCTTTTTGTGTTGCATTTCAGCAAGGTAATTAACCACTTGGTCTAACTTGAAACACTGAGTTGTCCTATTCACTTTATAGGACTGCATTTTTGCTTAAAGGAGGCATATGCTTCAGTGCCTTCCTGAATTGGGGATCACAGACTGAGAACTTTTAAAAAACAGGAGCTCTCTTCATTTTGGTGTACCATGCAGGGCAAGGCAGCTTATGAATGCTAAACCAGAAAGAGTTCTCTAAATTCTTACTTAGTATCCCATAAGCAGGTGCAAGACAAGTGAACACTGCATCCCTCAAGGTTTTTAAGTCCTGGCTGGGATGACTTGATGGGGGTTGATCCTGTTTTAAGCAGGTGGCTGGACTAGATGACCTCCTGAGGTCCCTTCCAGCCCTATGACTCTGATTCTGAGTCTCACTGTTTGAGCAAAGACTCTGTGAGTATATAGACACTTAAAAATGCATTTCATCAATTCAAATTGAATCCAATCTAGACTTTTGTTTAAGAAACACATCTCCATAGCTACACAACTTATGACTTTATCCAACCTTCTCTACAGATTTTGGGGTTTGAATCTGCAGTTTAAGCTTGTGCATTTGGATTTCTAACAGCAGTAAAAAGGGAATGCTTGTTCAGAGGTCCTCTTCCCTAGTTAACAAATTGCTTCCTCCTGTTTGTGATGCTACATTGGGTATAGAATCTGGTCTGTCAGCAATGCAAAACCAGAAGGGAGTTCTCTTGGAATGGGAAGCAGGAAAAGAGAGTCCATTGAAATGAGGAAGGGAAAGAGTCCGAGGATGTATGCAGAACAGAGAGGTAGAACTGAGAAAGGAACTAGAGAGGTAACATCACAGGGGAGCAGGCTTCTGAGGAGCCAGCTCAAGACTGTGGAATGAACCTCCCTAGGTACAAGGGTCTGTGACAAAACTCACCGCCTTCTGCTCCAGAAGCAAGGCTCATTTCTTTAAACATGCTTCCTGGAGTATAAACATAAATGTGTGTGTGTGTGTGTGTGCGTGTGCGCTCACGCACTTCTCGGGGGGCGTGTGCTCTTCTCTGGGGAGAAGATGAAATAAATAGCTGAGATGCACATTAGAAGATGCACAGTGAATACAGAGATTAATATAGTATAAGAACCTATAAGAAACAGCAAAGAAAAGAGGGGGGAGAGAAGAAAAATGAGGGGAGGAAGGTGACTGGATAAATGAGGGGAAGGGAAAGAACTTGAGATTGAACATAAAATCTATATAAGAAAAATGTGTCAGAATAAAAGTACTGAGACTTATTTTATAGCATTGCAAGCCTGTATGTGTGTGTTTTTAATAGAGCTTAAATGGAAGAAGAAATTTGGAACACTCCTTGTTTCCAGCTTCTCCTCCATTTGTTTTTTTTCCTTCCATTTTCTGCTTCTTTCCCTTCCTACTCACTATATCTTTCTTTGCCTTTCAAAGTGAATGAAACATTGGTCTGCAGTATCAGCCTGTTGTACTGCCTGGCTCTTTACTAGGCTAGCCTTATAAATAGATATTTTGTACCCAAATGAATGGTCAAGGATTTGGATGTAAAACATGGTTAGGAGGAATGATGTGGCACCCTTTGTGTGTGAGAGATTTTAAATACGTAAGCATATAATTTCTGTTTTGGGGGGCATTGTCTGCCCACTTTAATTTTCTCCATCTCTTTTGCACAGGTTGGTGATTAATGATGTTCATGTAAATTTTTGAAGAACACAGTCTCATGAACTAATCTGAAGACATACTAGACAAGGAATGTTATTTTAGACTGTGGATTGACCCCCCTCAACAAAAGTACTAGTTCTGCATTGTGAAACTATGGTGCTTTACCACTGCTTCCTTGTCTTCAGCCATACTTCACTAGCATTAGGAATATAGCCCACGATTAATCCAAGAAATTTTCAGCAGCCATTCTGACACACCCACTTCAGCAGTCTAGGGATAGGACTGACTTTCACATTACTTTGAAAATACTTTTTGTTTATTTTTCCATTTATTCTACAGCAGTTTCTATCATCTTTCTTTGCTTAGGTTAGTTTTTTTTTGTTTTATTCTCAGCATTGAATTTGAAATCAGCAGCATACAAGCAGTAGTATAAAAAGCCTAAAGATTTTGTTATGTGAAAATGCACAGCATAATTAGAATGAAAACATAATGAACAGACATTACAGTGATAACTTGGCATTAAGATTTCTTCATTTATGAAAATGCTTTACATCTGACTTAAATATTAACTTGCCATTTTCACTTAATCTTTAGTCCCTGCTTGCCCCCCCCACACACATAGAAAGCAAAATCTAAGAACCCAGAACAACAACATAGTATATAACTAACAAGAACAAGATATGTTTTCACCATATTAATTTGCTTGTATGTTATTTCTCCATCCCATTTTCTTCATTTGTTTTGAGGCTTTTAGACCATGAATATCTACACTGTGCAAAAAGACCAGTCACATAGCCACCAGTGACCTGGGTCAGCAGACTTGGGTCCATGGGACTATGAAATTATGATGTGGACATTTGGGCTTGGGCTGGAACCTGTTTTCCATCTCCAGCCCAATTCCAAACATCTACACTGTGACTTTATAGCTCTACTGCCTGAGCCATGTGAATCCAAGTCAGTTGACTCAGGCTAGGCGCTGGTCTTGTATTGCAATGTAGTTGTAGTCAATAAGACATTAAGGATACAGATTGTCTGTCTGTTTTCTGTGCTTATAAAGAATTTACCACTGTGGAGTGCCAATCCCAGTCGGGACGGTTGGGCTCTGCTATCACAGAAGAAATTACTGTTGCTTCTAGATGCACCATCTATGAGCTGTCCTGGGAAGGAGTACAGATTCAGGGAGTCTTCCCTAGTTACTCCGTTCCCCAGAGGAAAGTATGTTATTGCAACTCCTGACAAGATGAACCTTCGTTCCATCATCATGCAGGTACAGCTGGCCATCAATAGGGATATGTCTATCCTACATATGAGAACACTCACTGCAGCATGTGTAGACTTCCCTGAGTTAGGCTGGATCTTCATAAATCAAAGCTAGCTCAGGAAATGCAAGCAATGCATCAGCTTCACAGGCTGCTCCTGACCTATGCTTTTGCAAATCCTGCTGCCACAGCTTTGCTTCTATTTTATGTTGAACGAGCTAGATCCTGATACACACGCTGCAGTCCTACCTCCTGACTGTAGCAGAGATGTAAGGTACAATTTTAACACGTACGGGCATTTTTGAGCTGCCTGTAAGCTAGCTGTGAAGGGCAACTAGAGCAGAGTAGACACCAGCAGTACAGGCTAGCAACAAGAATAACCTGGGTTTGTGCAAGTTTTTATTAACGTTGCTTGTTTGTGCCACCACGTCTTCTACTATTATTGTTAGCACTAGTTCAATTAAAACATTCCCTCTGTACATGTAATGGTGAGCCTTCCTGCTCTACAGCCTACCTGAGTAATGATCCTTTCCTCCCCAACAAAACCTCTCCAGAGCAAGATTGTCACTTGACCTTAAGTATTGATCTGCCATTATGGATATCTAACATATCTCCTGTACGAACTGTCGTACAGCTGCACAGCAGATGATACACTGTGCATAACAAGGTGTTCAGGTGTAAGTAATCTTTTCAAGTTAGGACTTGAATGCAAGGCTTCGGATCCAAAAAACAGAATCGTTGTCACTTCACAGAAATTGGAAAACATCTTATCTAATCTATGCTCAGCCCCTTAGCCAGCATTGGATTGTTCCCTGCAGAATATTTGCTAGTGCTTTGTCCTTGAGTAAATGTTAATTAACTGACAGTGGAAGCAATTCCTACCTTCTCTTTCAAGGCCTCTATCCCCTAGAGGGTGAAGCAGGATTTAAAACTTTGTTTAAAGTATTTTTAACTACATATTATTTTTAATTAAATGGATTTTCTTTCTTCCTTTCTTTCTCTTCCTTTATTTTTTCTGGTTATGTGTAATGGCTTAGGCTTTTGCTGCTGCCTTTTTAGCCTCAGGAATCTTTTGGAAAGAGTTGTTACACCTCTAAGGGAGATTTTTCCTCATTAAGATTTTAAAAGAAGCATAAATTATGTATAAACTGTGCAAATAAAACAAAGTAAGCACACATAGCATCAAAACTATTTAATATATACAGAAGTTTCTGCAGAGTACATTTTAGAAACTCTATTTGCAAGCTGCACAATTAATGTCTTCTCCACACTGAATGTGTCTTAAGCCTTAGGCTGCCAGTTTCTGAAAGCCCTTATCAAAATGTGGTGATGGAGGTGGTCATACGCATATTCCAATGCAATCAAGTGCCTAGATTTAAAATGTTCACAAAATTGCTTTTTAAAAAAAATATTCTTTTTACAATGCAACTATGCAGGAAGTGTAGAAGGGAAGATGGAAAGTTAACTTGACTTTTCTTTACTGAATTTCCACCCTTTCAAAAGTTTTGAATTTCTTTTAAGGTTAACATAAACTCTCAAGTTCTTCATTTTAATAGTTATTTTAAATCATTTTTATCTTCTTGAAAGAGGGTTTTTAAAAGTATTTCTAAACGCTTACATCCATGATATCCAGTTTCAACTGTAACTCCAAACTTTCAGTGGTTTTGGTTTGGGAATTTCTTAGGATACAATATAAATTTGATTTTCTTAAATTTGATTTTATAACGCTGGGTTTTATAAAGTCAAATTTGAGTATCCTCACCTCCTCACAAAGTTGAGTTAGTGCTGCCACACATACACTGTTGCACCAGTGCATTTTGGGAACCCACCCTACAGTTCCCTAAGCCCCATAGCTTTCTGTTTTTTTCCCACTGGTGCAGTATGGAGAAAAATGCCCCACAGGTGGTTGTTTGTAAGTGATGCCATCTTCCCACATTGCATCTCCCTCATTCCCCTCCTCTGGAAGGCAAATGGCCATTTTTTGAGAAAGAAAGAAATGTAAATAGTCCATCGTGTCCGATGATGACGTCTTGAGCTTGCACAGGCTCATTGGTTGTGCACTCGCATGTGGCTGAGGAGTCCAAGCTTTGAACGGCATGGGTGCTCACAGTGGGGGCAAGGGAATTGTCCTGGCTCTGTTGGTGTGGCTGCTGGTGTTGCTTTCTTCCTCTCACAAGCATCGATGAGGCGTATATGTCGCTACTTTTCAAAGTTGTCATACGCATGTCATACAAGAGCATGCCAGCCAGTTTGGTCTTTTGCATGTGGTGCTAGCTGATCTGGTTTTAAACCAGCATGAGTAATGTTGGCCTTCACACAGTCTTTATATCTCTTGTGAGGCCTGCCTTGATTCCTTTTGCCCTGGGAGAGTTTACAGAAGAAGAGTTGCTTAGGGATTCTTGACTCCTCCATTCATATGACATGCCCTGTCCAGTGAAGCTGGGCTTTCAGAATCATGTCTTCGATGCTCGTGGTTCCTGCTCTGTCCAGGACTTCCAGGTTTGTAACTCTGTCCTTCCATTGAATGTGCAGTATTGACCTCAGGTTGCGTGTGTGGAAGTGCTCCAGCAGTTTTATATGTTTTCTGTACAAGGTCCAGGTTTCACAGCCATACAGGAGACTGGCCTGGACTACAGCCTTGTGCACTTTCAGTTTATTGGACTGTCGGATATTGTGCTGATTCAACACTCGCACTCTCAGAAGTCCTAGTGCCTGGCTGGCCTGGCAGATTCTGGCATTGATTTCTTTGTCAACAGAGCCATTATTGGCTATCACACTGCCAACGTACTTGAACTCCTCTACTGTTTTTAACTCTGTTCCTTCAATGAAGATTGAAGCAGGGAGAACAGCAGATCCTGGAGCAGGTTGAAACAGTACCTCAGTCTTTCCTAGGCTGATGGTCAAACCAAAGAGGTGAGTGGCATCAGCAAACTTGTTGACAATGAGCTGGAGATCAGATTCCTTGTGTTCCGTAAGTGCACAGTCATCAGCAAAAAGGGCTTCAAAGATGAGTCTCTCAAGCATCTTGATTTTAGCATTCAGATGACAAAGGTCGAAAAGTGACCCATCAAGTCTGTATTTTATGTAGACTCCATGGTCCAGGTCCCTAACTGCGTGGCTGAGGATGCACGTGAAAAAGAGGTTGAATAACACTGGGGCCAGCACGCACCCTTGCTTCACACCATTGGATATCTGAAATGGGTCTGAGGACTCGCCATTTGAAAGAACTAAGCCAGTCATGTCATCATGGAGCAGGCGTATGATGTTAATGAATCTTCTCGGGCAGCCAGGTTTTGAAAGGATGATCCACAGAGTTTCTCTGTTGATGGTGTCAAATGCCTTGGTCAGGTCTATAAAGACAGCGTACAGATCCAAGTTCTGCTCTATGCACTTTTCCTGGACCTGACAAACAGCAAAGATCATGTCAGTGGTGCTGCAGCCTGGGCGAAAACCACACTGTGCCTCTGGTAGCTTCTCCTCTGAGTTGCTGGTGATCAGAAGGTTGTGGATGACTCGAGCCAAGATCTTCCCAGCAGTACAGAGAAGGGAGATGCCCCCATAATTTCCACACTCAGCTTTGTTGCCCTTGTTCTTGAACAGCAAGATGACTGTGGCATCCTTAAAGTTTTTGGGCATGTCATCTTCTTCCCAGATGCTGATCAAGATGTTGTGAAAGGAAGAAGTAAAAGAAAGGAATCCAAAGTGAAAGAAAATCAAATAGGCTGGCTTCACAAGGCGACTCAACCGGTTGCTCAGCAGCTTTTTCCCCATTGAAAGAACACCTTTGTATTATTATTATTATTCTCTATAGGTGCAACTTTTGCCTGATCAGCCAACTAGCACACCAGGCAGGGGGCTGTCATACCCACATGCCTGAATGACTCTGCGCCCTGGGATGACTGTCACGTCAACTGGTCCCTCGGCCACTTTGCCCCACCTTAAAGCCACCCCTGCCTGGCCAGGATGGTATGACTTTTATATGATAAGCCAAATAGCACTCCAGGCTGGGAACTGTCATACCCACATGCCAGAATTACTGTCCTGGGATCACCCAGGTGACTGTGCCATTTCAACTGGTCCCTGAGTTACTTTTCCCCACTTGAAAGCACAGTATGGATGGTATGAGACACCTTGCAAGTAGTAATGAAAACAACTCAGTTCACTGAAAACCTAAAGTGCTTTCTCAAAATAAAGCCAGGTTTCTGAAGCTTTCTTTGGTATGATGGATCATGCTATAGGGTGGGATTGGAAGCTGAGGGACGAACTGACATGGTCCCTTCACGGAGACAGGTCCCTTCAGGGGCCTTTCTCTGGCAGGGAGGCCAGCCCCAAATATAATTGAGTGTGGGGGCTGGCCCACCACATACGATAAGTAGAGCAGCCATATCTTCCTGTTCCGAATACGGGACAGGGTCCTATGTGGGGGAGGGGCAGCTCCACAAGCCCCAGGTTGCTGGGAAGGAGGCAGCAGCTACCAGCCCTCTCTGGGAGCCCCAGGGAAGTGGCAGCTGATGGCACTCCCCAAGAGCCTGGGGAAGCAGGAGCCCCAGCAGCCGCTAGTGCTCCCCAGAAGCCCTGGGGAAGTGACAGCCACTGTTCCGCCCCAGGAGCCCAGGGAATCAGCTGCCAGCCCTCCCCTAGCCCTGGAGAAGCAGCAGCCCCTGGCAGTCCTCAAACCGCGGGGAAGCGGCAGGCATATGGCATCTGCCTATGCTCCCCCCACTTCCCCAAGGCTCGGGGGCATGACTCTGGCCAGCAGCTGCACCTGTGCAGCTGCTGGTGAAAAAGTTCAGCAGGAGGAAGGCCCAAATAGGTGACAATGAATCCCTTTAAAAAATAAGTAGGGACGCCTTTTTGGCCTCCCAAATACAGGAGTGTCCCGCCTAATATGGGATGGATGGTCACGTCAATGATTGGGGTGGCGGTGCAGTTGTGAGTCCAGTTGAGATGGTCCCTTCCGGGGACAGGTCCTTTCAGGGACTTTTTTTGGCAGTGGGGTATAGTTGAGAGATCTGTTGACAGGGTCCCCTCACTGGCTTTCTGCCAGAACCCCCAGCTCGTGCTGCCCCACAGAAAATAGCAAAGACAGCCAACTCCCAAAATCTTTGCTGCAGGGGAGACTTCCCCCACTCAGCAACAGACGGACCCTGAAAACTTAGCCACAGGGGAAAATTTCCCCCAGTGACAGCCAGCTCCCAAAATTCCTGGCTGTAGGGGGAGACATCCTTCAGTGACAGCCAGCCCCCAAAATCTTTGCCATGGCAGGGAGGCTTCCCCCCCCAGCGACATCCAGACCCCCAAAAATCTTTCCCACCTTTGCAGCCTTGACCAGGCACAAGCCAGGATATGGTGCTGTCTGGCAGCAGGGTCTGCACTGCACCGCAGGTACATGCTTTTATTGGGTCAGGGGCTATGCAAGTGATGTGGTTGAGTGGGGAATAGACCCCGACTGCATGCTGCCTGTGGGGGTGGGAAAACTGTCCCTATACAAATACGAACCACAAAAAATAAGCTTCGTCACCACCTGGGAGGTGGTGGGATGGGAGCTGGCGTTTGTGCTGAAAAAAAATCTCAGCCTCTCCTGCTATCTCCTGTGCAGGGAAGAAGCCACACCCTGTGTTGGGCCTATTTTTTCATGGGTAGATGCGATCTCCATGCTGATAATACAGAAGTTTCTCAGTCTCTCATACAAGCATGACCCCCCACAGCCTAACCATCACATGGTGCGGTGCGGTGGAGGCTGGCGCCAATGCTGAAAAGAAAATCTTGGACTCTCCTGTTATATCCTGTGCAGGGAAGAAGCCAGCACCCCATGGTGGGGCTGTAGTATCAATCGCCACACTGATGATAAAAAAGTGAATTCAAGGTGGGGCAGGTGCCCACTTTAATTTCACAGGCTTTCTAGTGTAGAATTCAAATTCACAGGCTTCCTGTTACCTACTTCCTGTGCACCTGGAGAGTAGCAGAGATGGAAGCAGCCAGAATGGACAACCATGGTTCATTGTGGAATACATTCGGGACACCTCTGAAGGCCAATGAAGTCTATGTAACTAACTGCCGTTTCCACACTAGCATTAATCCGACCTTTTAAAATCAAACTTGGCGCTATGCTGACTCGCTTTGTGGGTGTTAGTGCTCCCTAAAATTGACATCATGGTGTTCACAGTGAAGACAGTGACATTGTAAAATCGAGCTAACTGCCTTAAAATCGACTTCTTGATGTAGTGTAGACCTAACTTGGGTTATTTAAAATAGTTAAGAGGTGGTTAAAATAACATGACCCACACTGAGTGTTGGATTGTTGGTTATCTGAATTCTCTAAATTCTGACACTGTCTTTGAAGCTCTGCAAGCTCAGGCTCATCTTTGTCTTGTGTTCCCACACTGGCTCCCACTCTATTAAAGGTAGAACCAGAGCTCGGACAACTTCATTTTTCATGCTGAGTATGCTTTCATGGTGGGGAAGAGCCCTGGGGCTGTAGGACTATGTATAGATTACAGGGATATGTCAGCAGAAGGGTTTTGTTTTTTTGGAAGATACCTTCTGACAAAACTTCTGGCAACAGATCACAGCCAAACTGCCAAGCAGATATCTCTTGCTGTCTGTTCTGTTGATGGAGAGTGGCTGGACTGCCCAGCCACTGTATAGGCAAAATGGCCAACCAGAAGTACAGCAGACAGGCCTGCCCAGGGTCCTGGAAGCTCTGTCTGTTGGCAGGGGGCTCTCTGGAACGTCCAGACTGGCTTTCTGTTGACAGAGGCATTATTCCTTGGGGTGCAGCTGTCAACAAAACTGCTGCATTCTGCTAACATAATGTCAACAGAATGCCTTGGGAATCTGGATTCTCCACAGATTTTGTAAGCAAAATGGCTGTTTCGCTGACAAAACCCTCTAGCATAGGCATAGCCTAGGAGTATGAGGAAGTATAATGGCTAGACACCTTTGTCAGAGGACTCCAAACGATTAAGGGGAGGGAAGATTTGGAGTGGGCTGGAACATGTAATCAAAAGTTTAAAAGGAGGCAAAGCTGAATGACAAATGGGGAAAGCTGGAGGACGTAATAGAGTTGAAGACTAAATAATCCCAGGTATCTTGGGATATTGTATGGTCTGCATAGCTACCAACTCTTCTGTTCACTCTTCTGCAGAAATCTCTTTTTATGTTTACATCTTAGTATGCCACAAATGTTCCCAACCTCTATATCGGTGGGTCCCAAACTTTTTCGCATCACACCCCTCTTCTGATTTTTGAGAAAACTTCACGCCCCCCCACCTCTTCTATATCATCATCCAACCCCCCTTTTAACAAGAAATTCAATTTGTAATTTAAAATAAGCACAAAAACTTGACATAAAATGTTGTTTAAAATTAAAAATCAGTACAAATAGTTTTCTTTGGCTCCTTGCAGGTGCCTGGTGCAGCCCCAGCTGGCCAGCTGCCTGAGCCCTGTGCCAGTTGTCAGAGCTTCCTGCACCAGCTGTCCCACCCACCTGAGACCTGCGCTGCCAGAGCCACCTGCCCAAGCCCCATACTGCTGGGGCCAGCCACCCCCTTACCTGCTGCCCGCCCCAGCTGTGGGTCAGCCCACCCGAGATGCCCACCCAAGCCCCACGCTGCCTGAGCCAACCACCCACCTGCCAGCTTGAGCCCTCCGATGCCAGGGTCAGCTGCCCAAGCCCCATGAATCCTGCAAGCTAGCTGGCCATGCAAGCCCTGCAAGCCACCTGCCCGAGCCCCTCCCCTCACCTCCCCTCCCACAAAGCTAGGCACCCCCAGGCACCCATCTAACCCCATCCTCCCCCCCCGCCCCCAGCAGCCCACACTCACTGACCTTTGCATGTGGGTCTTCAACGGCTGCCTGCTTTTTATATTGGCTGCATCGGGTCACCTATGTAAAATGGCAGGGGCTGAAAGCCAGAAGCAAAGGCCAGCTCTTTCTTTGGGTGAGGGGAATGATGGTGGGGGCTGGGTTGCCTCACCCTCCCCCTGGAATTTCTTCATGCCCCCCCAGTTTGAGAAACCATGCTCTATATACTGTTGTAGATCCCTCCTGTAACATTGCTTCTGGGTTTCTCTCTCTGAATTTCCCTCCCTCTGACTGCAGGTGCAGCTGTAAACAATTTATTTTAATCTCTGCATCTTTCCAGCAGCTGGAGACCATAGTTTTTTAATACTGCAGAACTCATGTATATCCACTCTGCTTATTTTCATGCTTTGAAGGTAGCCTAGAGAGATGCTGTGCAATGGGGACTCACCAGTCTGCTGTGTGACACCGAGGCATTAAGCCAAGATCCACAGCAGCCCATTTCTTTGGAGTGGGAGGGAAAGAGCTCAGATAGCTACTATCAAGAATTGCCTTGTGGACCTGTGACTCTCGATTATGTAAAAGAGGATGAGCATTTTCCGCATCATCCCCATGCATTTGATAGGGACTGAAACTTTAATACTTGTCCCCTTTAATATGCACACCTGTGCCAAATTTCACATTAGGTGGTTAAAAATTGACACCATGTAATATTTTTATTTTTTTATTTATTTAGTTTTTGATTTGTAATGTAAGAAACTGAAGTCATCTTATCATTGGGCTCAAGGTAAGAAGAGTAAGGTACTGGTAGGCAGGTAGGTAGGCATCCGTCAGTCCCGAGGACTATGGTGTGTTGTTGCACCCAGGATTGGATCGACAGCAGTGTCTAGCGTGGCTGTAAAGTCCGATTCTTGAGTGACAGTCTTTTCCGCACAGGGTACAGGAGAACACTGAGCCCTGGTTAATGGACTGGGGGTGGGACTTCCTCAGGGTTCTTTTCTCTTCTGCTTGTTGCCTGAGGTTGTCTTCATACTGGGACAGTCCTTTTTTCACCTGTTGCTTCCACAAGCATCGATTGGTGGCGAGTGTCTCCCAGGTGGCAGTGCTGATGTTAGCAGCCTTCAAGTCATGCTTGCACACATCTTTGTAGCGGAGATGAGGTCTTCCAACTGGCCTGGTCCCTGTTGCCAGTTCACCATTGAGCAATTCCTTAGGTATGCGACCATCCTGCATGCAGGAGATGTGACCTAGCCATTGCAGGCATCTCTGCTTGATCAATGTGTGCATGGTGGCAGTCCATGCTCGTTTGAGCACCGTGTTGTTGGTCACCTTGTCCCACCAGGAGATTCCCAGGATGCATCTCAGGGAACGCATATGAAATGAGTTGAGCCTCTTTTCATACTTGGAGCTCAGCGTCCAAGTTTCGCAGCCATACAGGAGGGTACTCAGTATGCAGGCTCTATAGAACTTGTGCTTTGGTGTGCTCTGTGAGTTTCCTGTTGGACCATACTCTTTTTGTTAGCCTGGATAGTGTGGTGGCAGCCATTCCGATACGTTTGTTAATCCACTTTCAAGGGAGAGGTTGTCGGATATTGTGGAGCCCAGGTAAACGAACTCGTGGACAACTTCCAGCTGGTGATCATTGATGCTTGTGGCAAGTGGATGGTTAGCGTCCTGACTCATCACTTGCGTTTTCTTGATATTTATGATAAGCCCGAACTCTTTGCAGGCATCTGCAAAGCGATTCATGAGGTGCTGTAGTTCCTCCTGTGCATGAGTTGTAATAGCTATATCATCCGCAAAGAGGAAGTCTCGCAAGCACCTTGTTTGCACTTTGGTCCTTGCTTTTAGCCTAGACAGCTGGAACAGCTTGCCATCAGATCTCGTGTGAAGGTAAATGCCTGTTGTGGCTGAACCAAAGGCATATTTGAGCAGGACAGAAAAAAATATTCCAAAAAGTGTAGGGGCCAGAACACAACCCTGCTTCACTCCACTGTGGATACTGAAACGTTCGGAGGTGGATCCATCATAGACAATGACTCCCTTCATATCCTCGTAGAAAGACTTGATAATATTGAGCAGGGTAGGGGGACAGCCAATCTTTTCCAGAATTTGAAAAAGACCATTTCTGCTAACAAGGTCAAAAGCCTTGGTTAGGTCGATGAATGCAATGCAGAGTGGCCTTTGCTGTTCTCTGCAATTTTCCTGCAGCTGCCTAAGGGAAAATATCATATCAATGGTAGATCTTTTAGCTCTAAACCCACACTGTAACTCAGGATAGACTCGTTCTGCAAGGACTTGGAGCCTCTTTAATACTACCCGGGCAAAGAGCTTTCCAACGGTACTAAGGAGGGATATACCACGATAGTTGTTACAGTCGCTCCTGTCACCCTTGTTCTTGGAGAGAGTGACTATGTTGGCATCTCTCATGTCTTGTGGTACTTTCTGCTCCTTCCAACACTGACACAGCAGCCCATGCAGTTCTGGAATCAGGCTCCTCTTAGCACAGTTGAGAATTTCTGATAGAATGCCATCTTTACCTGGGGCTTTCCCAACTGCCAGTGCGTCAAGTGCTTGGCTGACCTCCAGCTCTGTTGGTACATTGTCGAGCTCTGACAAAGTTGGAAGGCACCTAATGGCATTCAGTACTGACATGCAGAATAAAGCCAGTCATAGTAATGTGAAAAAAGGAATGAATATCTTTTACTGGAAACATCTGCTACATAGGCATCCCTCTCTGAGGGAAATTAGAGATTCAAGGTCTGATACTTAGTCAAATAAAAAATTCAAGAGGTTCTACTGATGAGATTAATAATTAGATTTTTTTTTAAAAAAATCACTTAATGACTGATATATTCTGCACGTGGTCTGGAAGACTGGAAGTTGACAGTCTTAAAACATTTGTTTGGGAGGAAACTGCAGAACTGTAATTACAGATCTCATATATTAGGATTACAGAAGTGCTGTAGGGAATAGAAGGAATTGGAAGTATTTAGTAGCATTAGAGACAAGATTAACAAGATCAGAAAATAGAGAATGAAGCCAAGACATAAGGAATCTCTGAGGCTCTGTGATAACACCCAAGCTCTGTGATCATTATTAATAATTCTTTTAAAATTAACAAAATTCCTGGGGGCGGGAAGAAGAAGGAGGAATAACAAAGTGTTAAAACTAGAGTTCCAGGGAAAAAAAACACTCCAAACTCCAATTCAGACTGGTTCCTAGCACAGTCTGCAGGTACTTGAATGAAAACTAGAATTAGTGCCGCAATATCCTTGTTGCAAATTGAAAAAACCCTGGAATTCAGAATGCAAGTAGGGAAAGAAAAGTTATAAAAACTTAAATAAGTTCTTCAGGTCCATAAAAGTTATACATATTACAAGTTGCAACTCTGAAACAAATGTCTGTGCAATTGAACCCTCAGTAATAATGGGAGAAAAAATTAATCTGACCTTTCGAATATCTAATTCACTTGCAATTAAATAAGGCTTCCATTGTGTATGAGTTTGTTATGGTGTAATATGAATTACTGTCATGTTACCATTAATAGCTAGTAGATGTAGATGAGGAATTATGTTGAAAATTTAATCTTTTATATTCCTGCTGGTGTTGGTCCTGAGAATATTACCATACATAATTCCAGCTATGAGATATACTGAAGATTTTTTTGTCCTAAAGGCTGTGTCTACGCTGCAAAAATAACTTCGAAGTAAGCAACTTTGAAGTAGAGTGTCTACACATACCCTACTTCAAAGTTAACCTTTGATGTAGAGCAAAACTCCGTTCGTGGGAGTGGAGTAAGGACTCCGAAGTTGGGCTCCCTACTTTCACATTAACTTCAAAGTAAGGGAAAATGTGTGTAGAATCTCTGCTGGCGATTTCGATGTAGTGCCTAACTTTGAAGTTAATTGCCAATTTCGTTCCTACTGTAGATGCACCCAAATATTAACAAAAAATAAAAAGTTAACATGTTAAAGGTAGATTATAAAGTATGGAATTAAGTTTAAAAAAATCACATCTAGTGGTTATCAAAATGCAGTTATTTGTAAAAGTAATAAGTAAAAATGGTGAAAAAACTGATGTTTTTGTGTAGTCAGTCTCATCTGATGACTTTACTGAGTACATTTTTACCATTCTTAATATAAAACCAATAGGCCGTGTCTGCACTGAGCTCTAGTGCCAACAGTATGATGCAAATAAGCAGTCTAGAAAATGCAACATGGAGACTAATTTGCATATTTGTAGGTTAATGTGCATATTCATGGTATTAATTTGCATATTATGGCATCAGTCAAGCAGCGTAGTCATGGTTCTGCCAGCAAAAAAACCCTTTATTGGCAGTCCCTTATGCCTGGAAAGAATCAGGCATAAGGGGCTGCCGACCAAGTGGTGTTTTTGCTGGCAGAACCATGTCTACACTGCTTGATTTCTGCCACAATATGCAAACAGTTTAAGAATATGTACATTAGCCGTGCAAATGTGCAAATAAGCCACCATGTTGCATTTTCAAGGCAGCTTATTTGCATCAAACTGTTGGCACTAGGGCTCAGTGTAGACATAGCCATAGAGGTGTGGGAGAGTAGCTGACCCATCAACATAACTGTTACATTCTGAAGGAATTTTCCCTGTATACGAGCTGAAGAGGAACCTTCTTGAATTTCAAATTTGGTTTGCATGACTAGATTTTTTGAGCAAACTTGAGCCCATCAGTATGGAAGATGGTGGTGATGTTAATTCTGTGAAATCGCTCTTCAGAATGAAGGTACACTATAAGATCTCCACAGAGGAATAACTCTAGAGAAACTGGATATCACAATAATGTAAATTAATGTGATTTAAATGATATGAGTCAATGGGGCGAGAATATGAAAAAAAAAGTGTGATTATATAACTATTTACATTTTATATTACAAAGTCACACAGGATGAATAATATTAAATTACTAGCATGAGAGAGAGTTATAAGCGTTAAAGGCTATTAATTGTCCAGTTAAGTATAATTAGGCTTCATGAAAAAATTAGTTGACAGATTTACAACAGATACACCTTGCTGGTAAGGATTATAGATTTAAGGCTTCCATTCTTCATGTTAATTAAACATGTTATGGGTTACCCTATTGGTCTATCAGAACATTCCTTTCAAATCTTGAAGTAGGGGGTAAAAAGATACTAAATGTTACATTGTAGTAGTTAAATTGATTATAGCTGTATTTCATGTTATAAATATAAATCCAGAAACTAACTTTAAAATTATTTTGAGAGAGACCGAGTATAAAGGCCCTCATTATTGAAGAACATTTTAATTGTGTGTCAGATGTACAGAAATGGATCAGGATTCACTGGCATATATGAAGGCTTGAAAAAATATTTTTAAAACAATTTCAAATGACAGTATATACCTTTTTTCAAATTATTTTAATCAATTTTAAATTTTAAATCTGTGGGGAATTATGGGAGGGAAAGGCCATACTTGTTTAATGACAGATGTTGAGATTAAAAAAAAAGCTTTGTAACCATTAAAAATAAATTGTCAGCTATGCAAAATATGTAGTCTTAAATCAAATTCTAGTAAGTGCTTAACAGACTTTTTCTTCTTACTTTGCCTATATAAACTTTTGTTGTTATTAGTATCAAAATATTGTTGTGTTGGCTTTTGCATGTATGGTGAAATAAGCCTTTTTCCAGATTTGCCAGTAATAATCTGCTTGTCCCAAAATTGCATATCTGCCACCAGGTTTTAATTTATCAAACTCATGTCAGACTAAGAATGCATGGAGGGATGATGATCTAGAGTGGAAAGACTTTTTCTCTTTTTCTTCTCTGATGTTCAAGCCTAATTTTACACTGAGTGGTTTTTAATAGGGAAAAATGTGTTGCATCAAATTCAGAAATATAGAGTAGAGTGTATTTCTCTCTAGTTCAGATGGGTTCTTGCTTGGGATAAAACTGTATTTAGTCTGAAATGAGCATTCACATCAACTGCCACTGGAAGGCTCTTTCCAGATCCATTAGCAAAAAAGGCAAGGAAGTTCAGAAACTGGGGTAGAGAAGTAACTTGTTTGGATTTCTTCAAGGTAAGACTTTCCACAGATAGGTGTGTTTTTATGGCAAGCAGATACAATTTCACTATGAGGAAACAATATGTATAACAGGGAAATTAATTCTGAATTTGGAGAGTGTAGTATAAGGTAGTAGTAGTAGTAGGCATCCTTCAGTCTGCATAGACTATGGATCGCGCCCTTTATAGTTTCAATTGAGGACTTCATTTACAGCGTCTACTGTGACTATGAAGACCCACACGAGAGTGACAGTCCTTGCTGCATCTCTTGCAGATGTGGTGGGTGTCTGGCAAGTCCTTAGTGTGCTTTCTGTGCACTCGCTTCTCCTCTGCTAGCTGTCTGATCCTCATCTCACCCTTCTGAAGGCCCTTGTGTAACCCCTGCCTCCATCTGCTGTGGTCGTCTGCTAGTTCTTCCCAGTTGTCCAGCTCAATGTCTACCTCTCTGAGGTCTCTCTTGCAGACATCTTTGTAGCGCAACTGGGGGCGTCCGGGAGGTCTTTTGCCATCATTCATCCTGTGGACGTGGCCAAGCCAGCGGAGCTGACGCTGCCTGAGGAGGGTGTGCATGGTTGGAATTCCAGCTTGCTTGAGGACGGTGGTGTTGGTCACTCTGTCCTTCCATGGTATTCCAAGGATGCGCCTGAGGCAGTGTAAGTGGAAGACATTCAGCCTCTTTTCCTGGCAGGCATACAGAGTCCAAGTCTCGCTGCCATAAAGGAGGGTGCTGATGATGCAGGCTCTGTAGACTTGCAGTTTGGTGTGAGTGTACAGCTTGTTGTTATTCCACACTCTCTTGCTAAGTCTGGACAGAGTTGTGGCCGCTTTTCCAATCCTCCTATTTAGCTCAGTGTCCAACGACGGGGTGTCAGTGATGGTGGACCCGAGGTAAACGAACTCGTGGATGACCTCTAACGTATAGTTGTCCATGCTGATTGATGGGGATTCAGCAACATCCTGACCGAGTACGTTTGTCTTCTTTAGGCTGATGGTAAGCCCAAAGTCCTTGCATGCTTTGGAGAACTGATCCAGCAGTTTTTGAAGGTGGTCTTCTGTGTGAGACACTACAGCAGCATCGTCTGCGAACAGCATGTCTCTGATGAGGACTTCCCACACCTTAGACTTAGCTTTCAGCCTTGCAAGATTAAACAGCTTCCCATCAGATCTTGTGTGCAGCAAGACGCCCTCTGTTGAAGATCCAAAGGCATGCTTCAGGAGGAGTGCGAAGAAGATCCCAAACAATGTCAGAGCAAGCATGCATCCTTGTTTGACGCCGCTCCTGATTCTGAAAGCATCCGATAATGCGCCGTCATATTGGATGGTTCCTCTCACGTCTTCGTGGAACGACTGGATCATCTTGAGTAACCGTGGAGGACAACCTATCTTGTGGAGCAGTTTGAACAGACCATCCCTGCTGACCAAGTCAAAAGCCTTGGTCAGGTCAATGAAGGCTATGTAGAGTGGCTTCCTCTGCTCCCTACACTTCTCCTGCAGCTGCCTTAGAGAGAAGACCATGTCAACGGTAGACCTTTCTGCGCAGAATCCGCACTGCGATTCAGGGTACACCGTCTCAGCAATCTTCTGGAGTCTGCCAAGGATGACGTGAGTGAACAGTTTACCAGTGACGCTTAGGAGGGAGATTCCACGGTAGTTGTTGTAGTCGCTTCTGTCTACTTTGTTCTTATACAAGGTTACAATGTTAGCGTCGCGCATATCCTGTGGAACCTCACCCTCTTTCCAGCACAGGCACAGTAGCTCATGTAGGGGTTCCAGGAGTGTGTCCGCGGCACACTTGATTACCTCTGGTGGTATACCATCCTGGCCAGGGGCCTTTCCTACTTCAGTGCTGTCAATGGCTCTCTTCAGTTCATCCACAGTCGGTTCCTGATCCAGTTCATCCATTACTGCTAAGATCTCGACGTCATTGAGGGCTGCGTCAACCACAACGTTCTCGCGTGAGTACAGCTCGGAGTAGTACTCAACCCAGCGCTCCATCTGTTTGGCTTTGTCAGCGATGACTTCACTAGATTTCGATTTCAGAGGTGCCATCTTGTTCTGGGTGGGTCCTAATGCCTTCTTCATACCCTGGTACATTCCTCTGAGATTAACAACGTCAGCACAGGTCTGGATGCTGCTGCATAGCTGGAGCCAGTGGTTGTTGGCACAATGCCTGGCTGTCTGCTGTACTGTTCTTCTGGCCGCTCTAAGTGCTTGCTGGGTACTCTGACTCGGTGATCGTTTGTACTCCAGGAGTGCAGCACGCTTCTTTTCAATGACTGGAATAATCTCATCAGAGTTAGCTTCGAACCAGTTGTTCGTGTTTCTAGCTCTTCTTCCAAACACCGACAAGGCCGTGTTGTAAACTGTATCCCTCAGATGTTGCCATTTGGATGTCACATCAGCGCCCCCAGGGCCACTGCGCAGATTTTCCTGGAGGGTCTCTCTGAACTTTTCAGCTTTCTCTGAGTTTGGCGTCTTTCTGGTGTAGTATAAGGTATTTATAAGGAATTAGGAGAGATTATTTAAAAGACTGAAGAAGGTTGGAGGGAGAACTAATGGAAATTAACAATAAAACATACAACTTGAATGATGAAATTATTTTAATTGGAAAACTAATAAAGGAACAATGCTGAGGAAGATGCATATTTTGGTCACATATTTGCTTAACTATAGATCAACAGCAGGTTACTTGGAATGATAAAAGAAAATTAGCAGTTCACTGTGTACCACTTGATTTTATGTTTCACTGTTTTTGATCTACATTGTGTATTTATGTGCTGTGGTAATGGATGCATAGCAAATCAATTAATTAAATTAATGTATTGTTCAGATATTATAGCTGATATGTGCCTGATATGTGACTACAGCTGGGGTTTGACCTATGTGACCAAAGCAATGACAGGATTACATGACAACTTTCAACTGCTGTTTTTACCCCATCAGTTAGACCATTCTGTCTTGCTGGTTGGATTCCGCTGTCCGTATTCCCTCATTTGCTTAAACGCAGAGGTTCAGGATACCCAGAAGACAGTGAACAATTGTTTGGTCCAATATATGCAGAGTGGCTGTCAGTAATGGCTGGCACCTCTGGAAGCGAGAAATGCATTCAAAGTTGGGAATACCAAAAAAAAGGTATTGAATACAAAAAGGTGTCGCAGAGATAAGATAACTTCAATATCTTGTGACTTCTGTTCAACTGCTTCTCTCATGACTATTAGAAAGCTAACCTGAAAAATATTATCCATGGCAATTTTGTTTGATGCTTCTGTATCGTTTATGTAGGACTGTGGAGAATGAAGGAGAGCTATGTGTAGTATTTTTTTATACATTTCATAGGTTATCTGTTTCATATTGACCTGCTTGACTGTGAGGAACTGAATCAAAGGACAGGATTAGGAGGAAACTCACAAGAAAAGAAACAATGGCAAAGATAGACATCTAGGGTCAACAGCTTCAATGGTTTACAGTTAACGGTTGTTGGGCCAACTGTTAGGAAGAAGCTACATACCTGGAGTCAGCAAAATTATAGAGTTCTGTTTCTAAGGCTGAAAACCTAGGATTAAAGGGGAACCTGCATCTGAAAGATGCTGGCCTCCAAAAAGGAGGGCGGGGAGTGGGTTGTCAACCTGCTAACAGAGAAACAGATAACATGCTGTGAGTGATACAGTCTGCTTCTCCCAGCGGAGACAGGGATCAGCTGGATTGAGGAGAATTTACAAAATCATACAAGGAAAGATTAAGGTGTAGGCAAACAGAACTCAGCTGGATCTGTCAAATTAACAGAGGTTGAAGGGAAGCTGCAACCCAGAGATCCCGTCTGAATGGTTAGACCCTGGACTTCCCACCAAGAGACAGGTGCAGAGTAGACAGGTATGAAACCTGTGGGGAATGCTTGAGAGGGACAAAAAGGGTCTCAGATACTGTTTGACCTCTAACTGTGACAAGGAGAAGTTCTTCATTTGTTTACTTGATTATAGAATATATTTGTTTCATTTGCTTTTTTTCCACCTCAGTTAAAATGCTTTAATCAAAGCATTCATTGTGAAAAAAGACTCTCACACTCACATTAAGTTCCCTATATCATGTGTGTCTGCCTGTCACTCACTCTCTCTCTTTCTTTTTTTTACTGCATCATTGCAACTTGCTTTACCTGGAGCATTTATTTTGGCACCTGTTATGTGTTTGGCTGCAGGAACCTGTCAAGTTTTCATGATATGAAAAAATATTTTGTTGATAACTGCACTTTAATATATGTAGGCAATTTAATTCTTGTGTTCTGAACACTTTTCTGTATGGAGCAGTAAATCTTTTCCTAACGCCTTAGGTCTTCTGAGAGGCTAGCAAAGTTTGAATAAAAATCAGAAAATGAAGGCTTCTTTATTTGTAACTTGAGTTCTTTAAGTTACAGTCTGCATATTCCCACTTAAAAATTGCACTGGCTGGTCCAGCCTAGACAATGGAACCTTCTCCAAGTTATATCAATTGCAGTGTTCGTAAGGCTTTTCCTGTTCTCCCCACAACAATCCTGAGGCTGAAGCTGTAGGATAGGTGTGGCTTCCTCTTTTTCCACAGTGCCTTCCACTGCTGCCCCAGAGATTTTTAGTAAGCATCAGGGATCCCAGTTTTCTGTGTTAAAAAAACAAAATTTTCCCACAAAAACATAAAAATCTGCATTTTTCAGGGATTAAAATGAAACCCAGAACTTAATTTCCTCAGCCACAATATATTTGATTATCACTTGAATACAATGTTTTATTGACATATTTACAATTATAAGCAAATTCAAAGCCTGCCAGTGACATCAGTCTTTTTAATCCAATTAATACAAATTGCAACTGGTATTTCTTATCTATGCCAAATACCTCCATGCTTGTGTTCTGTACTTTCACAAAAAAATGCACAAAAATAAAGTGAAAGCTGCTTTTATATTAATATTACTCACTTTTTGAGTTAGTCATACCTAGAGGTTGAAGTGAAATATTCAGATGAATTAAAATATGAACCCTTATATGCTATTGAGCATCCTCTGTTTGTTGGAAGAAGCTTATGGGAATATATTTAGCAATATAGACTTAAAGCACGTTCAAAATTCCACACAAAAGGGGGAGATTGTCACTTAATTCACACTCTCATGTGTTCAAATTCATACATTTCACAACATGTGAAAACTAAAGATCTTCTTTTGCGTGCAAATTCTGCATTATTCCATGGTGAACAGATTCCTGCTTATTAGAACTCTGAGGAAGAGGGGAAATTGGGTGGTAAGCGTACGTACGTAGAGTCCATGTCAAAGAACTTGGTTACAAGTAAGTAACCTCAATTTCTTCATGTATTCCAGGGATGGTTTGTCTAATCCTAGAGGAGGTACTCAATGTCCTAATTAAATAACACTGGAAGTACAACCCACTCTACCAAACTGAACATTAACTCTAGCAGCTGGATCTGAAAGTGTACATAGAATTCCAGGTGGCAGTCCTACATATTTCTTGGACTGGAACTTATCTGAATTAAGCCAGGCACATAACCATTTCCCTAATAGAATCTGATGTAATACCCTGAGAGAAATCTACTAGTTTATAACTTTCCAGCATGCAGTACTTAAACCAGTTAGAAAAGGCTTGGGATCATACCAGTGTTTTTATTATTTTTGGCATAAGAGATAATGAGATGAGTAGATTTTTTAAATAAAATCCCTTAGCTTTATTAAAATAATAGACTAGGACTATTTAACATCTAAAGTATATAAAGTGGCATCCCTCCTGTTAGTGTGTGGTCTATGGTAGAAAGCTGGTAGATTTCCAGTTAGATTCACATGGAATTCTGACTCTGTTTTAGATGAAAACTGAAAGTCAGAAGTTTTTTGTCTCCATGAAAAATAGTGAAGTTCACCACACCAAAAGGGAATATAGTTCAGTAAATCTCCTGGCTGACATTATAGCAATTGTAAATCAAACTCCTTTTTTGCTAAAGGCTCAAATGACAGCTTTGAGTTTCAGAGGGGTAGCCGTGTTAGTCTGGATCTGTAGAGCAACGAAGGGTCCTGTGGCACCTTATAGACTAACAGAAAAGTTTAGAGCATGAGCTTTCGTGAGTTAACTCACTTCTTCAGATCTGAAGAAGTGAGTTAACTCACGAAAGTTCATGCTCTAAACTTTTCTGTTAGTCTATAAGGTGCCACAGGACCCTTCGTTGCTCTACAGCTTTGAGTTTTGTTACATCAAAACTGAGATGCTATGCTGATACAGGGTCTAATTAATACCAATGAGTACTGATTTGAAAGTCCCTTCAAGAACTTTTTAACTACATGATGTGTAAACACTGATTATAGTATCTATTAAATCATGATAAGCCACTAAGTGAGCCTTTAGCAAAGAAGATGGTCCTCGGACTTTAAGGCAGAGAAAGTGTTACAGAATAAATTGAACTGAAGTTTGTTCTGGTTGATCTATTTTGTTGTGCAATATAGTTCACAAACCTCCACCATTTACAAAGGTAATGTTTTCTTAGTGATTGTTTTCTTGCTGAACACCCAAAGAATAAGATTTTTCAGGGTTCACTAATATCCTGTATTCCACACTTATTAAAAACAGAGATATAGGATCTAGATGAGAAATCTTGCCATGCTGCTGCCAACAATAGGTTGAATAATATTGGGAACACTTTTTAAATTGCCATCAACAATTGAAGTAGGTCTATGTACCACGGTTGCCTTGGCCAAGCTGAAGCAATTATAGCAATTCCTGATCTGCCCAGTCTTATTTTCTCATTATCTTGTGTATTGGTGGGAATGTGGAAAAGCACACAGCAGACCTTTTCCCCAGTTCATCAGAAAGATAACCAATATCGAATTCTTGTCTTTTCTTGCCCATGAATAGGATAGGCAATGCTTTTTGCAAGCAGTCACAACTCATAGGTTGCCAGATGTTGAAGATCTTGCAGATCACTTCTATACTGACCACTTAGAATCATAGGGCTGGAAGGTCATCGAGTCCAGCCCCCTGCTCCAAGCAGGATCAACTCCAACTAAGTCATCCCAGCTATGACTATGTCAAGCCAGGACTTAAAAATCTAGGGATGGAGATTCCACCACCTCTCTAGGCAATATATTCCAGTGCCTCACCACCCACCTAATGATGTAGTTGTTCCTTATATCCAACCTACTTCTTTCCTTCTGTAACTTCAGACCATTACTCCTTCTTCTGCCATCTGTCACCACTGAGAACAGTTCTTCTCCATCATCTTTAGAGCACCACTTCACAAAGTTGAAGGCTGCTATTAAATCACACCTCAGTCTTCTCTTCTGTAAACTAAATAAGCCCAAATGCCTCCACCTCTCCTCATAGGTCATGTGCTCCAGCCCCTTAATGATTTTTGTTGCCCTCCACTGAACCTGCTCCAGCACATCCACATCTTTTCCGTATGGAGGGCTCAAAACTGGATGCAACATACCAGATGTGGCCTCAGCAGTGCTGAACAGAGGGGAACAACAACTTCTCTAGATCTGCTCGAAATCCTCCTCTTAATTCTGCCCAATGTGTAGTTGGCATTCTTGGCTACTTGGCTACAAGGGCACACTGTTTACTCCTATTCAGCCTTTCATCCACCATAATCCCTAGGTCCCTTTCCACTGTACTGCTGCTTAGCCAGTCATCCAAAGCTTATAACAATGCTTGGGATTCTTCCGTCCCAAGTGCAGGACTCCACACTTCTCCTTGTTGAACTGCATCAGATTTCTTTTGGCCCAATCCTTCAATTTATCCAGGTCACTCTAGAGGGTACAGATAGGCTCCAATGTATCTACCTCTCCTGCAAGTTTAGTGTCATCCACAAACTTACTGAGGGTCCAATCCAGTCCCTCATCCAGGTAATTAATAAAGATGTTGAACAACACCAGCACCAGAACTGAGCCTTGGGGCACTCCACTTGAAACTGATCACGATCTACCTACTGAGTCATTGCTCACTAGCCATTGGGCCTGACCATCAAGCCAGGTTTCTGTCCATTTTATAATCCACATAGCCAATCTATACTTCCTTAACTTATGGACAAGAATGTTGTGGGAGACTGTATCAAAAGCTTTGCTGAAGTCAAGGTATATCACATCCACTGACTTCCCCTGTCCACAGAGCCTGTTACGTCATCATAGATGCTAATTAGATTGGTCAGGCATGACTTGTCCTTGGTGACTCCATTTTAACTGATTTTGATCACTTTCCACTCTTCCAAATGCTCCAAAATGGATTCCTTGAAGATCCCTTCATTATTTTCGCAAGTATCAGAGAGGTAGCCTTGTTAGTCTTTATCTTCAAAAACAACAAGAAGTCCTGTGGCACCTTATAAACTAACAGATATTTTGGACTTTTTCCCATGAAAACTTATGCTCCAAAATATCTGTTAGTCTATAAGGTGCCACAAGACTTCCTGTTATTATTTTCCAGGGTACTGAGGTAAGGCTGACCAGTTTGTAGTTCCCTGGATTGTCCTTCTTTCCTTTTTTAAAGATGGGCACTACATTTGCCTTTTTCCAATCATCCAAAATCTCTCCCAATCTCCAAGAGTCTTCAAAGATAATGGCCAAAGGCTCAGCAATGACATCTGCCAATTCCCTCAGTACCCTTGGGTGCATTAAATCCAGACCGTGGATTTGTGTACTTCGAGTTTTTCTAAATAGCTCTTAACTTGTTCCTTCCCCACCCAGGGCTGCCCTCCACCTTCCCACACTGCATTGTCTAGCACCGTAGTGTGGAAGCGCTCCTTGTCCATGAAGACTGAGGCAAAAAAGCATTCAGTACTTCAGCTTTTCTTACATCACCTGTCACTTGGTTACCGCTTTCATCCAGTAATGGCCCCACACCTTCCCTGATCACCATCTTATTGTTAACATGCCTGTAGAAACCCTTCTTGTTACCCTTCATATCCCTTGCCAGCTGCAATTTCAGTTGTACCTTTGCTGTCCTGATTACTGCCCAGCATTTTCCAGCCATATATTTCTACTCCTCCTCAGTCATCTGTTCAAGTTTCCACTTCTTATATGCATCCTTTTTGAGTTTAAGCTGACCAAGGATTTCCCTCTTAAGCCAAGCTGGTTTCCTACCATATTTGAATTCCTTACTGTGCAGTGGGATTGTTTCTCCCTGTGCCTTCAGCAAAACTTTTTAAAATACTGCTAGCTCTCCCGAACTCTTTTCCCCTTCATCTTCATTTCTCAGGGAGTCGAAGTTTGCTCTTTTGAAATCAAGGGTCTATATGTTACTGCTCACCTATCTTCCTTTTGTAAGAATCCTGCAACCTACCATCTCATGATCACTGCAGCCCAGGTTGCTGCCCCCTTCTGTTTCTTCTACGATTTCTTTCCTGTTTGTGAGCAGCAAGCAAGTTGTGCACGGCCCCTGGTCCGTTACATCAGCAGTTGTACCAGGAAGTTATCCCCAACATTCTCCAAAAACTTCCTAGATTGTCTCTGTGCTGCTGTGTTGGTCTCTCCACAAATGTATGGATAATTAAAGTCTCCCATGAGAACCAGGGAGGGCAACTGTGTCATATCTCTGCTCATTTGATCCATCAAATCAAGTGTAGCCCTGCAGCTGTGCGGAAAGGATGGGCTAAATGTTCTGTAAGTTGAATGCTTCATTGTGTAATTGAGACAAGTTAGCCCCTCACAACTTCTTGATATAATTCACCTCAATTGCACTGCATTGTCCATTTCTATCTGAACTACCTTTCCTTTGATATGAAGGAGAAAATATACAAAATCCCAGTGCCTTTTATTCAGCTGGCTCCCACCCCTATCCTCCCTAATTCCCAGCCAATTCAATGGCTGAGGCTGCCACAGTGTTGGTAGTCAGTACTGGCAAAAAAAAAAAAAAAAGGCAATGTGAAAGCCATAATAAACTTCCCTAAGCTTTAGAAAATGCATAGCAAATATCCATTCCTGAGAGTTCCAGCGTCATCAGACATTCAGAGAGTTTAAATGACTTCCTCAGACATTGTTGGATGCTTCCAAAATTATTCAAAATAACAAGAAGTCCTGCAGCACCTTGAGGACTAACAAATTTATTTATAACATAATGAGCTTTTATGGGCAAGAGTCTTGTCCTCGAACGCTCATTATCTGATAAATAAATTTGTTAACCTTTAAGGTGCTGCAGGACGGCTTGTTATTTGTGAAGCTACAGTCTGACACGGCTGCCCCTCTGAGTCTATTAATCATCCAAAATGATTGTCACTGAGACAGCCAGAGAAGTGAATAACCTTCCACTTTGAATATTTGTTCTCTAAGTCCACCCTGGCAAAGAATACAATATGTTCTTTGATATAATTTTTCTGCATTCTTGCTATACTAGCTCTGTGGCCAACCTGTACTATAGAATCCTCATTGTGAAGTAAGTGTGTGGGTATAAGATACATGGCTGGTGCAGTTAGGGCCATAACGTCTAGGAAAACAATCACTGCCTATTCAGTATATTGTTGATGCACTATCCTTAGAGTTGTCTGAAGTCTTGGACATTTGTCTGCAGGTCAGAGCTTTTCTGGCACATAGCAAATTCCTTTTCTTGTGTGGGCAAAACAGGTTTCTGTGTCTCCTGATGCAGGAGGGGCACAGGCAGCTGCAGAGCTAACTGGTACTTCTGAGAAAAATAGTGAGAGGAAGAAAATGGAGGGTAAAATTACTTATAGTAGTAGCTGAATTTATCATCCAACCACATGGAATGAGGGAAGGGATTCTGCATTAGACTTCATACTTTTATCTTTTCCAAAGCTTTTCTGCTTTATTTCTAAACAAATTATTTCCTTCACTAGAGAGGTTCTCTATTTTAATTTTGGGTTTTTTGTGGGGAGGGGAAGGTAGATGAACTCACCCTCAGGCATGTCTTCTGAAATTATTACCATATGCTATCGTTTTGCTCAAAGACTATGAAGCATCAATTGAAGCCCTAAGAGTTTTGCTGCTCCCTGTTAAAATTACATTAGCCTTTATATTCAGCTAATACTTGGCAGTCTTTCCCGATAAGTGACATAGATAATGGATCATTATTATCGTGGCATAGTTTGCTACCTTTAATACCAAGTGGAGAGAGAATACAGTAAACACTTTTTGTCCTGTTGCATCTCCTTTTTTTCCTTATTATATAGGATGGATTGTGTTTGTTCATGTCTGTATCTTTTTCATCACAGTTGTTACAATTAAAGAGTGAGGGCTGGGATGCCTCTAAAAATAAGAAAAAGCCTGATAAGGTGAGAGGTACATATCAGCCTTTTGGGAAATAGACTTACAGGAAGCTGGGGTAGAGTAAACAGGATTTGGGAGGTTGCAACTGTCCATCTAATATGGGCAAAGAAGCTTGATTCCTTGAAAGAGCCCCAAAACAAACCCAAATGGGTAAGTGGAGTCTCTCATTGCCACAGAGGACAGTGTAAAGTCATAGCCAGCCACCAGTTTATGAAATTGAGAAGCAGACTCCTGAGGGAGAGGAAGCAAAAGTTATTCTGACATTTTCAGTATGAGGTGAGTCTGTCTCTGGTTGCTGGTAATGCCTCCACCCCCCTGCCCCCATGGGGCTAACTCTTTGGATTGAATGTCTGAACCACTATAGGAGAACGATCCCTGTGGAGAGGAGTGGGTGACAGGTCTAGGAAGATCAGATCTGTTGTAGGAAAGCAACTTTGATCCTTACTAAAAGGAATGAAGGAATGTTTAATAACACATATAGAAAACTGTATATTCCCTTGATGGATGTTAATAAGTCATGCCGCCCAGAAAGAAAACTCTTGCCGTGTACTCTCTTGGGTGCCATTTCATAACTGAGATAAGGACTCCATATCCAGAAGCATATATAATCTTTGGACTCATGGCTCTGATTGTTTAGATCTATTTTGCTTTACCTCTGAACGCAGAACCAACCTCTGATCTGTAATTGATGTCATCTGAGATTCTCTCTCTCTCTCAGCGGTCACTCAATAAAGAGTAGGACATCTTCATGTCACCGTCTTATTTGTGAGTCCATTGATGGCTGATCAGCCTCATTCTTCTTCTCTGCCTCTCATCTGCACTGCATTGGGACCTCTCAGATTGGACCACTCCATCACAGATTACTATTCTCCTCTGGGGATGGTCTTGGGCAAGATTCTCTCAAGTATTGACATTGATGCTTCACTCTTTCACGTGTGCCTTCAGCATGTCCTTATATCGCTTCCACTGGCCCTCTCCGTCCTTCCTCCAACGTGGAAATCAGAATCTGTTTTGGAAGGCGCTGATCCGACATCAAAATCATGTGACCAGTCTAACGAAGCTGTTGATGAATGATAATGTCTTCAATTCTGGTAATGCTTGACTCCTCCAGGATGCTAGTGTTGGTGTGCCTATCCTTCAAAGAGATATTTAGGATTCTCAAGAGGAAGCATTGATGATATTGTTCAAGTGGCTTCAAACAATGCTTGTATATTGTTCAGATTTCACATACGTACAGTAGCATGGGAAAAAAACACCACATGGTTTACAGAGAGCTTTGTCTTGGGATAGATGTCCCAGTTCTCGAAGACCCTTTGTCTCAAGCAGGCTAAAGCAGACTTGAGCAGCTCAGACAATGCTGGATTTCTGCATAAGTATTATCTCTGAAACTGGTGGCATAGTATTTCATTTAGATTTTTCCATTAGACTGCTATTACTTTGAGTCTGGTATTTCTCTGTATTCTGGGCCTACTAACTGTGGCCACCTTTTCCTTAGCCATCATCTTCACTGCAGAAATAGTTAAATCAAATGGCCTCTCGTGGTAGGCCCTTAAATCTGGTGCCAGGCTTTTGCTTTCAACAGATCTGCTGCCCTGTGTTCTGATTATACTTCAGGCATTGTAATGAGATCTGATGCCAATTTTAGGGTCTTCACTGGCACCTTTGTTGTAACAGATGCTGAACTCAGCTCACACAGCTCTTTTGCTTTATTGTCTGCACTCTGGTGCTGCTTGGATCCAACCAGCTTTATGGCTAATGCCTACTAAGAAAGAATACCAGTAATCTTTGTTGGTCTATGTAAGCTTGTTGCCTTGTTATTTAGTGGCTATTGATTTTTCTTGATTACCAGTTAAATCTAATTTAAAGAGTTGGAGGAACTGTAGTGTCCTTGTCCCAGATTCAGGCACAACAGACTCAAGGTCATTAACTTTAATATATTGTTGGGAACCTCAGCATGCACAGTGGAGATGCTCACATTGAAGGCAAAGCAAAGTTTTAACCACTTTTATTAGTGCAGTTAGTAGAGACAGAAAAGCACTAAACCACACAGAGACAGCACAATTACAGAATTAAGGAGGTGGAATCTTGTAACATGCCTCATATATTTGCCCCATGTATTTGCACTCTTCCTGGGGCATTGGGTTGGTAAGTGACCAAGGTCCAGCCCTGTTCCTGGCATGCCCAATGTGTCCCTTCATCCAGAACTGCCTCTTGCATAGGGGCTGTAATGGACATTAGTTCAAATCCTTAGCCTCCTTTGTCCATAACTAGCTTCCTCACTTGAATAATGTTTGGGGGATGTTTATCGTATGGGATAGTGTATTTATTATTTGAACCGATTATCATATATATCAGTTGTTGCCAAGAGAATCTCACAGTTAAGCACTTGCCAAAATTTTATCCTAGAGATACCCAAACCTAATATCCACAGGTGTAGAAACTAGCACTGTAGAGGATGCTGCCCACAGCCTGGCTTGAAGTGATTTCCCTCATACACACGGCAGGGTTTATTGTTTGATTCAGTGGCTCTCAGCACCTTTTCTATATAAATAGTTCCAGTACACCTGCTGGTACCAGTTCAGTGTTCTTGTGATGATGTGGCATAAGTCTCTGTTTTAAACATCTTTCCTAGTTCCCCAAAACTCTTGTTGATGATTGGGGCATTTGTGACCAATGGGACATTCACTGATCTCAAAGCTTTATGCTGCTACTTCGAAGGTGCTGCTTTCAAAACACAAACTGGCCATATAGAGGCAGGTGCTTCAGAATAAACCTCAGACTTCCAAATTCCCTTATTCCCAATTTGCTTTGGGAATGAGGGAATTTCGAACTCAGGGGTTTATTTCAAAGCACCCGTGTCTACATGGCCAGTTTGCATTTCAAAAGCAGCACTTTCGAAGCGCGGCTGGCTGCCATTATGCTAATGAGATGCCAAATATTCATATCAGCACCTCATTGACCAGTTCTGAGCCATCTCACTTACATGCCCCTTCCAAAAGGGAGGAGCATGTGTAGACATGGCCCAGGAGAAGGCGTGCAACAGGCTTCCTTGAGAGATTTCATGGTCTAGGCCACATCAGCTCTCACAACCCCTTACAAGCAATCTGCAGAGAACATTCTAGAAAGCAGAAATATCGATTTCTTTCCAAAATCCACAATATTCCTCTCATAAATGAATTTCCCCAGCTTTTTCATACAGGCATGGAGCATGTGACTGTTTTCTGCCAGAGTAAATTCCCCAAAAGTAGCAGTACGGAATATCAGAATATCTACAACATAGGCAATTCCCTTAAGCTTTAAGCTTTTATGGGGAATTGAAGAACCAGAAAAACCAGACTCAAGATCTGCATGATAGAGGTAAAATTAATGAAGAATGGAAGCATAAAATGATTGTAATGGTTATGCAGGAATTTCAATCAAAAGTGATATAAGCATGGTCGAGCTTTCTCCCTTGTTCATCTCAGAATTCTCACTAATGATATATATTAAGACTTCATAGAATGCAAGTGCGCTGATCTTTGAAGGATTTAGTTATAATCCCAGGAAGAATAGACAAAATATTTGGGAACTAATTTACTTGGTTTGTTAACATTGTGCAAATCCTTCTTATATCCTCCTTATTCTTATCCACACTGACTAAGCAATCTTGACAGGATTTTTAGATATCCAGATGGTGATGAGTGTTAACATCCTTAGGGGCTGGTCCAGCAAACATTGATTACTAAACAGGTGCTGCAACAAACTGTCTCATGGAAATGAAAAGCACTACTCATGGTAGTCAAGATTACAATGATTGCTGGATTTTACACTAAAATGATAGGCGTACAGTTACAGTATGACCTCACTATATGCAGAAGTCCAGAGAAAAGTACTGAATGTGATGAAAAACAAAGAAGGCATTTCATATGAGAGAGGATTAAAATGATTATATCTACTCAGTTTAGAGGGAGGATGAATTAAAAGTGACAGGCTAAAGCGATCTACTTTTCCTAAATATGGGGTATGTTTACATAATATGCCCTACCATTCCCTCTCCACTCTTCCTCCAGAAAAACCCACTGAGGCAGCAAGTCTCCGATCCTAGTCTAGCAGTTTGGGGCAGTGGAGTCCACAATGTAGTGTTAGAAATAGCAGTGTAAATGTAAGGGACCTGGTAAGTGGGGAGGATTTCAGAGCCTAGGTTCCAGCCCAGATGCCGACACCGCTATTTTTAGCACCACAGTGTGAGCCCAATTTAGATGGTCCAGGCTCTGACACTTACAACTATGGGGCTTATTGTTTGTTTGCTTTTTTTTTTCTTGGTGCATAAACACATCCAACGAGTGTGTTCAACTAGAGGTATGTTTGAGAGTATGTCTAAGTAATTTAGTGTTTAAGGTAAATTAGAAATGCTGTAATAGCCCCAAACCAAGCATTAAAACACCAGTAATCTGACATCAGGTTCAAGTGGGTAAGGAACCAAGAAATCAACTATCTTGTTTTGGAAATAGTTTTCCATTTTTAAAAACCCCAGTTCGGGAAAGGAGTAAGGTAACAGAAATGCAGTTCCAATGTGACCTCCGTTTATGAAGAAGACAAGAAAATGGTAACAAAATAATTAAATGCAATGAAGCCTTTCAGAGAGAGGAACAAAATGATTGCATAGGTCTCATTGATTTCAAGGGAACTTAAACATGCTTACCTTTTTTTTTTTTCTTTCCCCTTATTCATGCTCTTGGTCTGCCCGTACATTGCCACAGTAGTCATATTTTCTGATTGTTATTTTGAATGTGTTTCACTTCATCCTTACTCACTGAAAAACTCCTGTTTCATATTGCAACACCTACATTCTTAGTGGAACCTCACACTCACCCTTTCAGTGTTTGTGGAGTGTGGCAGGGGAGGGGCTGGGCTGGCTGAGTGAAAGTAACAGTTCTTTATGGTTGGGGAAAGATGAAAACTGCTACAGAAAGACATAAAGGATTGCTGACTCATTCCCTGGGAATGCAGGGTTTGAAGGGGACACTGCTCTGGGTGGGGAGCCTTAAGTTTATACAGACCAAAGCCTAGGCAAAAATCCAGCCTCACTCCCCCTTTTTAGGTGGCAAAATACTAGGTTTGGTCAACACCTGCTATGGACATCCCTTAGTCATCCCTTTTTAACTGGGGCTGGGGAGCAGTTTTTCCCTTACCACCATATTGGTTTGGGTGAAGCTTTGTTTTTGTTTTTATTTCTTTTGCCTTCCCCACAGAAGGTTTCAGGAAGGTCTCTGATCATGCATGTTACCATGTATGGTAGGCCATATGTCGTAACTCATGAGAAGGGTGGATGTTTGTGGCTGGATAGATGGCTTGGAAAAGGACTTTAAAAGAGGTATTCCATAAAGGAAAAAGTGTGTGTGTGGTGGGGGGGGGCGGCAGTTAGGGAGTCCTTTGATTGGTACAGTGGGAAGCCAACCCCAACCCCCTACTTATAGACTTCCTTAACCCATTCTACCAGGCAGGGGTGGGTGGTAAGGTCTTGACAATCAATTTGCTGGCAGGACTGGGACAGAAAAGAGGGGAACAGATGAAAGCCACCTGAGTAATTATGAAATAAACATGGGGTTACCTGCCCTGTACGCTTATTTGCTGGGTAGTCCTAGACATCAAATAATAACGCTGCTTCCTAATTAAACCCATGTCAATGTCTCTTATCCTTCTTATGGTATGGCTAGACAACAGCCTTAATGGGCTTGTCTACACTTGCCCCCAACTTCAAAGGGGGTATGTTACTCAGGGCAACAGGAGATTAGTAGTGAAGTGCTGTGGTGAATACACAGCGCTTCATTAGGTTAATTCTCCCCTGCGGCAACTTTGAAGTATCAAACTTCAAAGTGCTGGCATGCGTGTGGGCATGGGCACTTTGAAGTGCCTGCACTACTTCGAAATGCCTTTACTCCTCAGAAGTTGCCACGGGAGAGAATTAGCTTAAGGAAGTATTCCCGCAGCACTTCATTAATAATCTCCCATCGCCCTGATTAACATGCCCCCTTAGAAGTTGGGGGCAAGTGTAGACCCAGCCAGTGTCTGCACAGCTGTTCCTTTTTAAGTTTGCAGGAAAGAACTACAGTATTTCTTGATGTTTACATCAACTTTTGGCTGATTTGGCTGGAAAACTATTCTTCATTTACACCAAGAAATTAGATTCTCTCTGGATGTCAATTAAAGAAAGCCCTACAAACTTTTTACGAGTTCTAAATTCAAATTATATAAAAATCTAAGTCCACTTAGCAGTTGTTTATGATTATCACAGAGTTCAGGCTTTTCTGTATTAATTGGTAATATGCAGACTACTTTAATTTATTCATGATTAGTAACCTTGGATTCTTGCTGTGATTTGCAGTGCTAATAGGCAACTTTGGAAGTTTATCTGCAAAGCACAATTAGTAAAAGCAGCACTTAGCTTAGAACATGGAATTTCTTCATCTGTTATCTAATACTTTATCATATTGTTGCTATTTTGTTGCAAATACTTCTGGCTTGATTTCAAAAGATCTTTTCATACAGCCATATTAACTGAATCTACTCTGCACATAACAAACCATGAGTCGTCTTTTGAATGATTTATGGGGTAACTATTGAATGCAAAGTTTGGAGTCCAGACAGATGTTTTAAATCTTGGAAGAGCAGCTTGAGCTGTGATAGAATGATGTTAGAAGTGTAGTATTCCTTGAACCATCTGTGGGTGTGTTTATGTGATAAACTGTTGGAACAGGTTCCCCAAAATGTGGGAGTGCCCCTTAGGGGGTGTGGGTGAACATTTGGGAGAGTGTAGTGAGGCCCAGGCCAGCCCCAATTGGGGGATAAGGATGGCAAGGTGGAAAAGAGGGAGGCGGCACCACCCCTATCCGTCCATCCATTCCCAGCTCTACCTTAGCCCCACTTCTGCTGGGGCCCTGCCTTCTGTCTACACACTTAGCTTCAGCTCCAACCACAGCACATCTGCAGCTCTGCATTTGTCCCCAGCCTGAGCCCCTGGCCCCAGCCTTAGTCCACTCTCCTATATCTGTGTTTTTCCAGTGCTAAACATACACCCCCTCTCCCAACCCCAGAAAGGATGAGAAAAGTTTGGGGACCATGGTGTTAGAATGTAAGTTATATGACATGAGTTTTACCTCAAGTATTTGCTATCATTCACTCGGACGAATTGTTCTTAGCCTCACATCAGTGAATTGTGATTCAACCATTAATGTAGTGCAAATAATCATAAATAGTTGTCAGAAGCTGGGTCTATACTAGCAGGTTCTTTCGGAAGATCCCACAGAGAGTCTACACACAAAAAGGGTGCATCTCCACTACATTTCCCTTTCCAAAGGGGAATGCAAATGAGCTAGATTGAAAATGTAAATGAGGTGCAGATTTACATACCTTGTGCCTCATTTGAATATTCTTGCACAATCTTGCTTCCGAAAGAGACTGCTTTCAAAACAAAAACAGCTGGTAGATGGGGTTCCTTTGAAAACAAACCCCATTTTCAAAAGAACTCTTCTTCCTATTTTGTTTCTGGAAGAAGGGTTCTTTTGAAAACGGGATTTGTTTTCGAAGGAACCCCATCTATATGGTCCTTTTTGTTTTGAAAGCATTCTCTTTCAGAAGCAAGCTCACACGGGAATATGCAAATGATGTGTGAGATAGGTAAATCCACCCCAATTTGCATTTCTGAACTCACTCATTTGCATTCCCCTTTTGAAAGGGGAACGTAGTGTAGATACAGAAATTAAATCAAAAGAACACAGTGCTCCTTTTGAAAGCGCTCTTCCACTCCCATTTCAAAAGCTTCTTTCAAAAGAAAACCTGTGTAGCTGCTTTGTAGGACCCTTCTTTCAAAAGAGCAGTCCTCATAGCACCAGATTTTTTTTGATTCGTGGCCCATTCTTTTGAAAGAGCGAGGGCTGTGTCGATGCTCTGTTTCGAAACAGCAGATCTCTGTTCTGATCCATTTTTTTTTGGTGTGTGGATGCACTCTTTCGAAAAAATCTCTTTTGGAAGAGATCTTCCAGAAGGGCTTCTTTTCAATGGCCTCTGTAGTGTAGACATCGCCAGAGTGAAGAACACTGTGGCCATCTACACAGCAGCGTTATTTTGGAATAAGTTATTCCAGAAGAGATTTTCCTGAATAGGTTATTATAGCTGATGAAATAGCGCATCTACATACAAAAATGAATATTGAAATAGCACTCAACTGTTTTGAACTAGAACATCCACACTGATTGGATGCTGAATCGCATTTAAGGCACCCTGCGTAAGGCTGGAGACCCCCTATTTAGAAATAGCCCCTATTCCAAAATATCTGTACAATGATGTTTACAGAACTTGAAATAAGCCATCAAAATAAGCCAAAATTATTTCTAAATAGTGGTTTTACTCTGTAGATGCTTGCAAAGTTATTTCTCAATAGTGGCTGTTGTGCCAAAATAACTTTGCTGTGTACACATACCTTCTGTGTCCTGGTCCACAATAACCACATTGCCATATTCAATATTGTGTCAGCTAATGCAAGTATTCCCAAATATATAAAATTATGTAGGGTACCCTATGTGGTTTTTCTTTTCTCTAAATAGGCAGTGTTGGAAGTACATGTTTATCTGATATGATGGAGTATTAAAGATGTGTCCTCAAGTTGGACATATTCCCCTCTCGCAAAAGGCGTGGTGGGAAGGAGAATCCCTTTGCTTGGGACTTCATCCAGCATTAAACTATATAGGCAACTATTGCTTGTCAATGCAAGATTATGATAATTCTCTCTTGGCTCTCTAACAAATTGTATAAACACTATTTATTAAGATGTAGCAAGCCCCATTGAGGTAGATCTTGCCAAGCAGTCACTTGATGGCTATTTGTGGTCCTTTGGGTTTTTCATCTAATTTAAATGAAGATTTCTACTTCTGTAAGATATTGTTGTAGAGAAGCTGCTTGAAAATGCATTTTTTGAAAGTGGTGATTCACATTCCAGCAGAAACACTTCTAAGTTCCTGCTCTTGGGAATGTGACCTCTCAGTAAATTAGTAAATGAGAATTAATGAAGAGAGTAAGATTAAAATTGTACTTATCCATCTGTTACCCATTCGTAACAAAACTGATTTCCAACCTATACCCTCACATACTGAATCAGAATGGTCATTTCCATATAAAGACCATTAAATAACTATGGATATTAATATGAAGGATAGAAAAAGAACTATTATATATTTAGGCCTTTATATTTAAATATCCTCATTTAAGAAGGGTGCTGAAGCACACACACCACTTAAACCACATGCTTAATACCCATTTAAGTCAATGTTACTTAAGCATATGCTTAAAGTTAAGCACATGCTTATGTGATTTCCTGCATAAGGATGAATTTAAACATGTGTTTCAGTGCTTTCTTGACTTGGGATCTCAATGAGCTGTTGCTTTGGACAGTAAACCTGTGTCAGATTAAATAAGACTGCAGCACACAATCAGAAGGTTAATTCCTACAGCTAATACACAAACACTTTCTTATATTTTCTCATAAAGAGCACAAATTATTTAAGTTCAATTCAATAGGAGTGGTATTTTCTATGTGCTAATCCCAGTCCTGAATTTCCATAGTTCCTTTCTATGGGGCTGTGGAGAAGTGGGACAGAATGGGTCAGAGTACCAAATAGCCAGGTATCATCATTGCTCTCCCCATCAGCCTGACTGGAAGCAGCAGCAGCAGACGGGGTTAACTTGAGTGAGGAGTGAGTCTGGCCCTAATCCCTGCCCAGATCCCAGCTCCTACTCCCCAGGATAAGACCAGTATCCACCTCATTAGCTTACTCTGGGATAAGACCGACTTGTTAACACCTCTTGCCCCCACAAACAGTGTCAGGCTACGTCTACACGTGAAGCCAACATCGAAATAGCTTATTTCGATGTAGCAATATCGAAATAGGCTATTTCGATGAATAACGTCTACACGTCCTCCAGGGCTGGCAACGTCGATGTTCAACTTCGACGTTGCGCGGCACCACATCGAAATAGGCGCTGCGAGGGTACGTCTACACGCCAAAGTAGCACACATCGAAATAAGGGTGCCAGGCACAGCTGCAGACAGGGTCACAGGGTGGACTCAACAGCAAGCCGCTCCCTTAAAGGGCCCCTCCCAGACACAGTTGCACTAAACAACACAAGATACACAGAGCTGACAACTGGTTGCAGACCCTGTGCCTGCAGCATGGATCCCCAGCTGCCGCAGCAGCAGCCAGAAGCCCTGGGCTAAGGGCTGCTGCCCACGGTGACCATAGAGCCCCGCAGGGGCTGGAGAGAGAGCATCTCTCAACCCCCCAGCTGATGGCCGCCATGGAGGACCCGGCAATTTCGACGTTGCGGGACGCGGATCGTCTACACGGTCCCTACTTCGACGTTGAACGTCGAAGTAGGGCGCTATTCCGATCCCCTCATGAGGTTAGCGACTTTGACGTCTCGCCGCCTAACGTCGAAGTTAACTTCGAAATAGCGCCCGACGCGTGTAGCCGCGACGGGCGCTATTTCAAAGTTAGTGCCGCTACTTCGAAGTAGCGTGCACGTGTAGACACAGCTTCAGTGGGCAGGCAGAAGCCGGAATGCTGACACAACATTGCCCATACCCCCAAAATATTTCCAAAATGATACAGCTGCTACTAAATTAGGTGGAGCTTTTAATGAAGACACTGAAAACAAAACTCACCATAGTAATCAATACTCTATGGCAGCAGCAGTCAGCTCACTTGTACTGCCAGTACAGTCGTAAAATAATTCCATTGCTCTGCATGGGATTGTATTCTTTTACATGCAATTCGACAAAGTACTTAAGCAGATGTTTAAATCCATCACTTTTCAGGAAAGCAGTATAGGTGATGTTCTTAAATCTCAGTAAAGTCAGTATGGTACAAAATTAAGAATTCCACTGATATTTTGAAACGTGGTTTGCTGAACTGGGGCTGTGCTGGTCAGTTCACAATGGGACTTAAGCACCTTATTGCTACTTTTGAATAGGGCTGCTACACAAAAATGTATTTTCGAAATAGCGCTTAGCTATTTTGGAATACATACTCTGCACACGTAGCACTTATTTTGAATTAACTGTTTCAAAATAGGTATTGTCTAGTAATGTTGAAATTACTTAGCAGTGTGGACATAGCCTAATAATGCCATGTTATCCTAGTCTCTTTTACTCTGTTCTGATTTCTCAGCTCTTTTAAGATATTTTTCTCTTGCAATGTTTGTTAAAATATGAAGTAAATACTTATTTCTGATAATTTTGCTGATGATGACTTCTCGTTTCCAAGAAGCATGACAATTGTTACGCTACCAATTTCTTGCACTGTCATGATTTTAACATTTGTTGCATTTTTTGGCCTCTCTTGCAAATCTTATCTATAAAATCAAATTCAGATTAACACATGCCTATTAAAGATGGTTATTCTTGATTCATGAAACTCTCTCTGACCACAGTAATATCCACATGGAATTTATGTATGTTGTCCAAAGTAATCTGAACATCCAGCTGTTTCCCCAAACTTGAGTTTCTGGCAGAATTGTTTTGTCATAACCCACCTGAATGTCCAAATGCCCTCCTTACATTTCTTTCGTGTTTTTCATTTCTTCACCTGATGACCTTCGCTTCTCTTCTCTCCCCCCCGCCGGCTCACAAGTACCCTGAAAGCCTTTTTTATTCTCACAGTGGTTTACCATCTTTTCCATGGGTACCTTTAGGAAATGATCCTGGGCCAATTAGCCATTGGAAAAGACAAACCCATTGGGCTTTTTTATAATTAGTGTCCCATAAGCAGCTATGATCATTGTTTTGAGCTTGAGGGTGCTATACCAATTACTATGGGTACACTTAATGACTCTGACTACCCTTTGCAAAGTAATATTATAGGTGCATTTTTCAATAAGTACTTCCCATTCTGGAGTGGTATCTTACTTGAACACACAAATTGACTGACATGATGGTGCACTTCCAAAATAAGCAAGAGATACCGAATATACCTGCAATGCCAATAATTCATGCACCTGATGGATATTCCTAGGTAGCTGATGTATGGTGCATCCTATTGCTCAACCATTTCTGATATCTGAGTGTTTAATATACTACAGTATGTTTCATGTAACTCATACAATTTGTTCATTTGGATCCATTAGGCCAGAACCAGTATTGTGGACAAAGGATGGCGGAGAACTACCAGATCCAGAGAGAATGGTTGTCAATGGTAGGGACCTAAGAATTAGTTTCCTAAACAAAACGGACAATGGTACATATCGATGTGAAGCAACAAATCCTATTGGCCAAAACAGCACAGAGTATGTCCTGATTGTACATGGTGAGTACATTTTTTAAATACTATAAGAAAGAGTACCTTGATTGATATGAGACATTTTTATGGTTTCAGTCAGCTATAAGAGGTGGATAACATAATATGAGAGAATTACAAGAAAAAAACAGAACTATAATTATTCTTTTCAGAGTGTCATCTAATAGTAAGCAAGAGGCCGACTGCCTTTCATTAGTGTTAGACGGGTAGCCATGTCAGTTTGGAGTTTCACAAATAACAAGCAGTCTTGTAGCACCTTAAAGACTAAAAAATGACCTTTCATGGATAAGTCTCACTTCTTCAGATTATAATCTATGATTATAATTTATAATTTGTTAGTCTTTAAGGTGCTACAGGACTGCTTGTTGTTTTTGTTAGTGTAGTCTTACTAATGTTTGTTCAATGTTTATCTGTCAAATACATGTGAAGAACTCCTTGCTAATTAAGCGAAGAGCAAAAATGTTTTTGAGAGAATACAAGGAACTGTTTTATAAATAATTGCATCCATAAAATATGGTGTTTAGCTATAAGTGGGTAGGCCAAGTATAAACAAAAACCAATAAGTACAAGGGAGTTCCTGTTTATTTTGTATACCATTCAAGACAGAATACAAATGATTTCTCTTATAAATTATAATCTGATGTTAAGCACTCTCAACTCCCAATGTAAAATTAAGGTCTTGTTATGCCCCAGAGATTCAGGCCTATTTAAAATCAGCTTCAAAATTGTCTAGTATCATAAGTTCATTATAATTATTATAATGCTGGGGATGTGGTTCTCACTTAATTATAATTGTTTTGTTTTGCCTGACTTGTCTTTATGCTTCATGTCAAAAGAATAAAGGCCTTAATATTAAGTGTGAAATAGCTTGATTCAACAAACGTACAGCAGAACCCATTAGAAGAGTCAGCATTTGGCAGCTGTTATCACACCAAAACCACAGATCTACCATTAATGTCTGTTATTTCAGACACCACTGTGGTAACTGCTGGAAAATGACTCCTACAGTCTGGATGTGAACCCAGATCACAGAGGTCAGATGAGTTTATTAACTCCATTGGAACACCTGTTGCAATCCCTTTTTTCCCTAGCTTTTCTGCATGGCCAGTTTTTTCAGAATCACTGCAGAATAAAAGAACACATTTTTGAGTCTCAGACAGTAAAAACATCATTGAAAAGAGAAATATGAAGTCCATCTCTTCCTCATAAGTACTTCAAGTGGAACAAATATATTGTTGCCCTGGTGTTTGCAAGCTAGCCAACAGCATGATTCACTTCAAGTGTTACATTGCCTTGAGGTAGTTTGGCAGTTAACCCATTTATAAAAAATACTTCTTTATGCATTTTATAGTTAGTTATTTTTCTGGCTCTTTTGCTAAACTGTCATTGATCAAAACGCCTCATGGATTAATGTGATTATTGCTTCTGATGTTCATCTTTAGTTTCCTTAGGGTTAGGGGAAGAAAAGTAATAATGGGCTCTCTAGATCAGTGGGTGCTCCACTGCTGACTGTTACTTTATTAAGAAAAGAGCAAAACCAACCCCACATCAAACCACTCCTCATGTGGATTTCCCTTTTATATCCCACATGTAATGGTATATTGGTTGTTGACTTGATACACAGAATGCTAATGTCTGTGTTCGATGGAGTGACAGTTTTCCAGAATCCAACAACTGCTGGAATCTCAGTGGTCTGTGTAATTTGTCAGAGGTATTTAAGTGATCATTTGTGAGAAAATGACCCTTTTACCTCTCTTACATTATGCTTTCTTTAACATTAGTTGTGACCATTTAATATACCACTTGGAAGAATATTTCATGATTAGCTGCCTTGTGTCTTTCACTTATACTTGCCTGCACATATTGATCTGATTACTGTGCTACAACTTGATGGCAGTGTCTAAGATCATTTGTTATCAAGATGTCGGTCTGCTATGTGTGACAGCATATTATGAATCTTATCTCATTTTACATTGTTGACAGTAGAGTCTGGTATGGATACAGGAGCTTTCCCTGACTGCATTCATGCAAATCTAGTGTTAGAACTACAGAAAGTAATTTAGCTTCCTAGAGCTGTGTAACATTGAAAGTTATATGACAGAGGATGCAGTGATGCTTGCTATTAATAACCTGTTCTGTACTGGAGATATAAAGCTTCTGCTGTGAAGAAGAGGTGGGGATTAATTATTTTATCAGGTATTGTGTAATTAGTTTATGCAGATCAACTTGGGCAGCCACTTGTCTCTTCTTTTGATCATTGCCTTTCACTGGTCAGCTTATCCAGATCTAATGAAATGGGAACCTCCCAAAAGTAGGCATTTTTATCATTCTTCCTTTCTCTTTTGTTTGTAAACTGATTAAAAGAATAGTAACAGAGAGGAAGCCGTGCTAGTCTGTACACTATCAAAACAAAAAGCAGTCAAGTAGCACTTTAAAGACTAGCAAAATAGCTTATTAGGTGAGCACTCACCTTGATTATCTTTTTCTGATTTGTCCTCCTTGCTTACTGTTTTTGGTTCTCTGTGTCTTAAATATGGAGTCTGTTCTGGTCTGGCTCTGGTCTGAAGAAGTGGATCTGTCCTACGAAAGCTCACCTAATAAACTATTTTGCTAGTCTTTAAAGTGCTACTTGACTGCTTTTTGTTTTGATTAAAAGGAGTGGTGGTATCTGTCACATTTTCATTTTGAGTAGTGGACATGTTTTCCACTGAACTGTATACTTCTAACTAGATTTGTAGCACACTCTCGTTGCTCTTCATACCTTCTCCTTTAGCAAATTTGGTGACATCAAGATATTAGTCCCATCCCTTTTGTAACAGGACTTCCTTAATCTATCTCAACCCACATATCTTGCAGAGACTCTAGTGTGTGTCCAGCATCCTTTCCAGTTTATTTATAAGTGAGTCCACCACTCTGACAGCATACAGAACTCCTTTCCCAAGCAGGGGACAGAAGTCCTCTCTCTCTTTATTGCCTACTTTTGTTCCTTAGGTCTTCCTTTCCAGGCCTCCTTGCAGGCTCTGGCTATTGGCTTAAGTATCCTTTCTACCTTGCCCCACCCACAAAACCAGCACAGCCTTACATAGGTAGTGCCAGTCTGCTTTTGCCTCACTGGAACTTCTATGAAGACTGCTGACACCAGGTTTTTCTTTTACCTAGCACAAGGTCGTATTTTTGTTGTGGCATTTTGACCTACTCATCTTTAATTTCTTATGTATCCAGTGCCAAATTTAGTAGGGGATGGGCCACAGTCATGTGAGAATGGAGTTGTCATAAGGAAGACCTCCCAGATAATTCCCCATATTGTCCTGTCAGGGAGGCAACATTTGAGAAAAGGGGAGTCCAGGAAACCCACCAGAAATCATGCAGACACCCTGTACAGCTTCCACTCTGCTGTGGTATTAGCAGTGTCTCATTGGCAGTGTGACTTCATTGTAGCCAAGCTACTACTGACTTTGTTATAGCAGCCTGTGGTACTGCAGGATGAGATTTGTGGTTATCTGTAAAAGACAATACAACTCCTTGGGTAGTATTAACTCTTCTAAGTAAGCATTGTGGGGCTGGAGAAGAGTGGGCAGCCCTCAGCCTTTTCACTTTTCCCTTCACTGTCCCAGTCTATGCACCCTTCTTGGACGGTAGGAAGAGGATGCCACCAGATGAAAATGGAGCAATGAGGCCATTGAGGCTCTCTTTTGTGTTTGGAAGGTCGCCTCCATGCACAGAATAGTGGGAAGGGAGTGTGATCTTGCTAACAAAAGCCTTGGTATTAAATTTTTGCCCATATAAGATATTTTTCCCCATTTGTGGTTTTTTCTTTGTAATAGAATTTGCCTTTCTGTTCTTTCATCAAGTTTATTATACTTGCTCATTCTCCCTATATTCTTTTTTCTTTAACCTGCTTCTCAGTGGGACCCTATCCACTAATTCCTTCAATTTTCCAAAGTTATCTTCATAACTCAGAAGAGTTTTAGGCAGCTGAGTTCAGAAGTTTGCCCAAAAAAGAAAATGTGTAGTTTATCATAAGTAGGTAAAGCAAATGGTTTATATGTATTAATTATATAAACAAAGCAAGGCATTGTAATGCCTGTATTTGGGACAACCTAAAAATAAAATTATATAGAAGGTTGATCACTTCTTTCCATTGCTGGTGAAGATGAGATAGTAGTGCTCTGGTGTAATTTAAATAAATATAGCTATATGTAGATTAATGACAATTTGTTACAGCTTGTATCTACTAATGTAATTTTTGTTTAATTTTTCCCTCTAAGTTAAGGAATCTGGTTTTAGAATTTAGAGAAAAAGTGAACATGTTTAATGATGGAATGAAGTTTTGCTGATTTGCTGAAGAAATATGGCTGCTACTTTATTTTCTCTTTTATTATTAGTGGCCATGTCCAGAAAACACTCAGACTGGAAGGTGTATGTGAAATGAAAGTTTATAGATGGTAATGTAGAGGAACGATAGATTTTTCACTCAAACCTTGTCTCTGGCAGTAAATCTAATACATGTAGCTGTTGTCATTTCTGCATTCTAACATATTATTTTGGTGTGTTACAAGTACACATTCTGGGAAGATGTATTATATCCCATCCATGGTGATGGACTTCAGGCAGCAGAATTTGTACTTTCTCTCTCCTTGACTTTGTTTAGAATTTTGGTCATCTCTGACTAAATATTTGTTATTAATTACCAGTATACCGAACAAACTACCAACATCATGACATTCAACTCAAAAACATATTTTCTACGTGACAAGCTTCGGTAAAAAAGCAAAAAACTCCATAATATAATATTGGGGATGACAGAAGTTCAAATCAGTGACAGAGTAGTTGTAGGAGTAAGAAAATGGCAATGATTCTATGAGGTCTAAACTTGGTGTTCTAGCTTACTGACAAACAGGTATCAAGGTATACTATTGAGGCTATGTCTACACTAGCCCCAAACTTCGAAATGGCCATGTAAATGACCATTTCAAAGTTTACTAATGAAGTGCTGAAATACATATTCAGCGCCTCATTAGCATGCGGGCGGCCGCAGCACTTCGAAATTGATGCGGCTCGCTCTGACAGGGCTCCTTTTCGAAAGGACCCTGCCTACTTCAAAGTCCCCTTATTCCCATCTGCTCACAGGAATAAGGGGACTTCGAAGTAGGCGGGGTCCTTTCGAAAAGGAGCCCCGTTGGGACGAGCCACGCGGCGGTGAGCCACATCAATTTCGAAGTGCCGCAGCCGCCCGCATGCTAACGAGGCACTGAATATGTATTTCAGCACTTCATTACTAAACTTTGAAATGGCCATTTACATTTACATGGCCATTTCGAAGTTTGGAGCTAGTGTAGACATAGCCTAGGAATGGAAATGTGATCAGAATAAGGCAACAAACTTTCCACTACTCTGTGTAGCTGCAGCCTGAAACTGGTCTGTTGTGGGTTACTTGTTTCTGTTCCACCAGGGAGCCTGCTACCAGAAACCAAAGACTGACTGTCCAGAAAGTATGGCATCTTTTCATTTTTGAGCATTTACTCTATACCACACTCAGCACCATGATCTCTAAACACATCTTTTATATCTGAAAAGCTGAAATGAAGCTCTACTAGGTCAGTCAGTCTGGTGAAAATTCATCCTCTGTAAACATATCCACACCAGAATTTCTACCCGACCAATGCCTTGAAGTAATTTACAAATTACCATGGTTTCTTACTTATGTGGCAGGGTGGGGCCAGGAGAGGGGAGGCAGGAGTAAAAACAGAGTGGAGACAGAGCTGACAATCAAAGTGGGAGCAGATGAGGAGTAGGCTCGCCTAAATGAATTAGGGCCAGCTGCTCCTACTCTGGGCTACCTTTATAAGCCCTTCTCCATGCAGGGCAAGGGGAAGGTGGTTAAGGAGAGTTTAGGAGGTTAGTGAGGAGAAGTAAGGAGACCCAGAAGAACACCAGGGACCACAAAAGAGGAGAGTAGCCTCAGTAACCCAATGGCCTGGGCTGCCCCAACCCAGGGGAGCCTGGAGCTCCACCAGAGACTTTGAGTAACTGGTTAGCCAGACGAGCCAAATAAAGGAGGGGACTTGCTGCCATGGCTATCACTAGAGGAAGGAGGTAGCAGGGAGAAGCGTCTGGGGGAAGTGGCCCAAGGAGAGGAGCTGAAGTGGCCAGGGTGAAGGGAGTCAGTCGTCACTGGTAGTGGCCATCCAGGGCCCCTGGGCCAGAACCCAGAATGAGTGGGTGGGGACCGGGTTCTCCCCCAGACTTACCCCTGCCCCAGCAAGGATAATGGGTTTCAAATGGTGGGGCCAGTGGGCTAAACAGAGGACCTGGGACCTAGGAATGAGACTGACTTTGCCACACTTAATATCACAAGATGGCATGTGATTCATTGTAGCTATAGTATTCAGTGTATCCATGTATTAGATTAATTGAGGCAAGTGGAGTTATTTTGCATCGCATATCTTATGACATTGCAAGTTAATGTGGAAGTTATCTTGAGTCTCTACTCATCATGGATAAAACAGTTCCTCTCATCAGCAAATACAATTTAAGTAGTAGAAACATCTAGTTCAGGTAATTTAGAAGCTTTCTGCTGAGCAGTAAGCTTGGATTAACTTGAGCCTCCAATTTTTTGTGCTTCTTCTGCAGTAGATGACACTTGATTCTAGAAAAAACAATCACATTAATGTGGGAGTCGCATACTCTTGTTAACATTTCAAATTTAACATCTCAATTTCCAACCTCAGTAATCTCCTTTCCCTCTTTTTTCTATCACTGTTGACAATTCTACTTCCATCCATGCCATTTAAATTCACATTCAAGTGGTAACTCTTCTCTCTTTCCTATACAACTTCCTTCTCCTCCAGGCTTTGCCAGCTCCTGTCACACCCCCTGCAAACATTACCCATCTATATCCTTGTTGCTAAAAATTTGGCTCCCACTAGAACTGTCTGGGAAATATTATTGCCATAAATGCAGATACTTTTAACACCAAATCTGAATTGGGAGGAAAAAAAAAGTCAAAACTTCAAAATATTTCACAAGAGGTAAAATTCCATTTGGGAGAACTGAAACAGCTTTTCAGCTTCCACTCACATGCTTTTCAGGCAGTCCTACCTTCCAGGCATCCATTATCTCAGGAGTCAGGCTGCACAGAGAGGCAGCTGTTCAAGAAGTCAGTTCCATAGCTTCCAGGACAGCTGCCTCACAGGGACCGGACTGGCCAAGTAGCTAGGGTGCCTCAGAATGCAGCTGCTCCAGAGGTCAGGGTGCCCAACCTGGGAGAAAACTATGGTAACTGGCACACCTGCTTATCTACCTGGCCTGTTTCCATCAAAGGTTTTCTTAGAATTAACATATTACCACAGAATCCTTCCGTTATGTGTGTTGATCATTTTCCTACAAAAAAGTATACGGTACCTTACAAAAATTGTGAACCAGCCGTACTTCACAGAAAGCTATTCCTTGCTTGGGAGGGTGAGGTCAGAATTCAGAATGATCTCAACAGACTGGAGAAATGGTCTGAGGCAAAAAGGATGCCATTCAGTAAGAACAAAGGCAAAGTACTTCACTTACGTTTTGTCTACACTAGCACAATCTGTCGACAGAAGTTTCTGTCTGAAGATATCTTCCAATAAAACTTCTGTCGACAGATTGCAGCCAGACTGCAAAGCAGATCGAAAAAGCAATCTGCTCTGTCTACAGAGAGCAGCCAGACTGCTCAACTGCTTTGTTGACAAAATGGCCAATGGGCAGCATAGCAGACAGGGCTGCCCAGTGTCCTGTCAACAGAGGGCCCCCAGAACATCCAGAATAGGTTTTCTGTCAACAGAAGCATTCTACCTCATGAGGGAGCAGCAGAATTCTGTTCACAGAAGTGCCATGTGCTATTGATTTACTGTCAACAGAACAGCTTGGGAACTGGGGACACTCCATGGGTTTTGTGGACAAAACACCAGTTTTGTCAACAAAGCTCTGTAGTGTACACATAGCCTTAGGGACGAACAATCAATCTCACACTTAAACAGTGGGAACAAAGAGGAAGCCCTGCTGGTCTATACACTATCAAAACAAAAAGCAGTCAAGTAGCACTTTAAAGACTAGCTAGTCTTTAAAGTGCTACTTGACTGCTTTTTGTTTTAAACAAAGGGAAGTGACTTCCTAGGAAGGAGTACTGCAGAAAGGCATCTAGAGTTAATGGTCACCACAAGCTGAGTATGAGTCAACAGTGTGACACTGTTTTAAAAGAAATCAAATATGATGCTGGGATGCAGTAAAAGAAGTGTTGTGAGCAAGGCATGAGAAGTAATTCTTCCACTCTGCTCTGTACTGAAAAGGCCTCAATTTGAGTATTAGCAACGAGGGTCCTGTGGCACCTTATAGACTAACAGAAATGTATGAGCATAAGCTTTCGTGGACAAAGACCCACTTCATCAGATGCAGGGAGTAGAAATTTGCAGAGGCAGGTATAAATAGGCAGGCCAGAGCAAGGCTGGAGATAACGAGATTGACTCAGTCAGGGAGGGTGAGGCCTGCTACCAGCAGTTCATCTGGAGGTGTGAACACCAAGAGACGAGAAACTGCTTTTGTATTTAGTTAGCCATTCGCAGCCTTTGTTTAATCCTGAGCTGAGGGTGTCAACTTTGCAGATGAAATATAGCTCAGCAGTTTCTCTTTGGAGTCTGGTTTTAAATTTTTTTTTTTTGCTGTAGGATAGCTACTTTTAAATCTGTTACTGATTGTCTTGGGAGATTGAAGTGCTCTCCTACAAGCTTTTGAATTTGAGTATTGTGTCCAATTCTGAGCACCACATTTAAGGGAAGACATGGAAAAAATTGAGGGGGTTCAGAGAAGAGCAATTAAAATGATAAAAGACCTAGAAGTTATGACCCATGGAGAGACGATTACAAGAACTGGGTTTGTTTAGTTTGGAAAAGAGGAGGTGGAGAGGGGACATGATAGCAGTTTTCAAGTACCTAAAGTGTATTACAAGGAGGAGGGAGAAAAATCATTCTCCTTAGCTTTGATGATAGGACAAGAAGCAATGATCTTAAACAGCCAGGGTGGTTTAGGTTGGACAGTAGGAAAAATGTACCAACTGTCAGGAGTGATTAAGCACTGGAATAAATTGCATAGGGTAGTTCTAGAATCTCGATTATTGGAGATTTTATTAGCAGGTTAGTTAAATATCTAACAAGGATGATATAGGTGGTGCTTGGTCCTGCAGTGAGGGCAGAGAACTGTACTTGATGGCCTCTTGAGGTCCCTTCCAGTTCTAGTATTCTATGATTATAATATTTTCTTCTCTAGTCTCTTTGTTCTGGAGCCCATAAGAGTGAGTCTTCCCACCCCGATCAAGAGATTTGGGTTAGAAGGACTCAGGATAATTCTCTAAAAATACCTTTGTAGACAGCACTTTGAAGTAGTTGTTTGGATGGCAGCAGCAATAAAGCACTGTACTGAGAGCTATTTTTAGAGCACTTGCATGAGCGTTATAACCCAGACCTGGGAGGCTTTCTGCCCATGTTCTTCAAAATGCTGCATAGGCATATGCCAATTCTGATATTGCTCAGACTGCATCATCCATTTCGTCAAAGCCTTTCAGTTCATACAAACCAGAGAGACTGCATACTTGTGCATTTGCCTGTATTTCAGCCCTGGCACACACCCATTCTCTCTTTCATGCCCTGATCCCTGGTCATCTTTCTCAGCTGGACCAATGACATTACTGAAGTGAACTAAGCATCTTCACATTTGTTACCAAAACTCACTCACTTTTGCTCACCTACTGCTCCCTACCCGCATTCTATGTTAAATAATTTAAAATTCTGATCAAGCTGAATACATATACAGCCAAACTGCATTATCCTTATTTGTTGTGTAACCTCCTTTATTTTGTTTGCTGTCAGCTGCTGTTGCATCTGTTGTCATCCCTGTTTGTATCATGTTTAATCTCCATTCTAAAATCCTTTTAGAAGGCCCTCTGCCTTTTTACACTTTTGCAAAAGCACTGAGCACACCTACCGTGCTCCAATGGTTATCAGAACAATTTTTAAAAGGTTAAAGAGCTGGAGGATTCTTTTAAGAAGAAGTAAAATTGCATAGTATAATTGGCCTTATCAAATGGGAAGCAGTTCTTCTACTCTGCAAGTATTTTCACTCCAGCGCTCTAATTAATCTTGTGCACTGCTTTTGAGTGTCTTTGCTTTGCAAATACATCTCAAAGATAAACAGACAAAATGTCCACTGCTGGAGAAAAAGAAGAGAATGAAAGACAGCAATACAGAGCAGCAGGTCTCAGTATAATGAAGTAACCCCATGATTGGTGTTCATGTCTTTCAGTAAGAGTTTCCAGACCTTCAGCTAGTTGAACAAGCTCAAAGGGCCTACTTATTATGGGAATAAAACATATAAATTTACATACATGACCAACAGCAGAGAACTGCACTGACTTATCCTTTCATTGAACACATGCTTGGCCTTCTCAGAAGAGAAGTAACATTGGTATTAGAGAGTGGTAGTAATCTCTCCATCCTTAAAAGTTTGCTGTTCAGTTTTTATTATATACCTAAATGATACCTCTGCACATACAAATCACAAATAAAGAAATATCCACCTTAAAATATGGCTTAGATCTGGAACTGTGTGTGTGTGTGTGTGTGTGTGTGTGTGTGTGTGTGTGTGTGTGTGTGTGTGTGTGAGAACACATACCCTCAGAGTTTACTGTGTATGTGTATATATATATATATATATATATATATATATATATATATATATATGCAGGTTGAACCTTTCTAGTCAGCATCCTCAGGACTTGACTGGTGCCAAACAAGAGAAGTTGCCAAACCATGGGAAGTCAGCATTGTCTAGAAGCACTACCAACACTTCCACTGCTTACTGGGCTCTCAGACATTTAGGGGGAAATTATGCCTAAGTAACAGCACAGAACACTGAGAGCCAGGACTGGTGGCTGTAAAAAAACTTTATGGGACCATGGGAAACTTGGCTACACCATGACAAGTGGACATCCAGATCCTGGATGATGCTGTACTAGGGAACATTGGACTAGAGAGGTTCAACCTGGTTGTGATTTCCCTATTTTTAGTGAGGAAGAAACTGAGGAACATATTGTCCACTTGAATTAAAATGTTATGTATATATAAAAAGTGTACAATGTGATCCTTGTTATTTTCTCACTAAAAGCAGAGGAATTCACTAATGTTCAGTTTCTTTTTTTTGCTACTTGGTGCACCCCCTAAAAATGTTCAGTTATTGAGATTTAAAGTATAATACTCAATCGGCACTGATTTGGTTTAAATATGCTGGACATCCATGCTTTCATAAGAAAGAAATGAGATTTGTTCTCATAGACTAAAGGAGGTCCTGGCTTGCTGGCCTAGAAGCCTGAAAAAATGGAAAAAATAAGATTTCATACTCTTACTTGCTAATTCCTTACCACCTCTTTTCTTCTCTCCTTAGTCTCCTCAACAGGGGGAGCAAAGAAGGAAATAGCCCATGGGTCTGGGGCTCCTGGCCACTGCTACTGCAGAAGTGGCAGTTGCCAGAGTCCTGGGCTCTTCTGATTCACCACTGGAGGGCTGTTTCCAGTGTTCTGGGTGGTGTTGAGGACTGGCTGGCTCCACCCCTTCTGCCTGAAGCTCCACCCCTTCCAGGTGTGCAGAGTTAGGCCTTCACACACTTTACCCCTTGGGCCACAGTGGCTGTGGGCCCCACTGTCTCTCCTTCCCCCAAATCATAGAATCATAGGCTTGGAAAGGAGCTCAAGAGGTCATCAAGTCCAGTCCCTGAACTTATGGCAAGACCAAGCACCATCTAGAGCATCTGTAACTTGTTCTTAAAAATCTCCCGTGGTGGAGATTCCACAACAGGACTAGGCAATTTAAATACACACAGAGAACTCATAGTATCCACAGGAAGGGATATCTTAATCTGTGCAAACTCTGGCATCTTCAGGAGATGGGTTACCTTCTTGCCGATCTTAAGAGGTATGCAAGAGGGAAGGTGTATTCCTAAAGAAATGCAGCCAGAAGGAGAGAGGGATATCTTTCCAGTACGCTCTTAGGACTGTTATGAAAATAAAGGAAATTTACATACACTTTCTTGTAAGTCACAGTTAATGTTGCAGTTCATTTTAACATTTTCAGTGTTCACTACTGTCAAAGAACGTCAATGTTCAGAAGAAATAAGGAACCCAGAAAACCAAGGCTGAGGTTACATTTCCACATAAGTCTTTGGCTGTATCTAGACTAGCCCCCAATTTCGAAGGGGGCATGGTAATTAGGGTGTTGGGAGATTACTAATGAAGCACTGTGGTGCATATGCAGCACTTCATGAGGCTAAATCTCCCCTGTGGCAACTTGAAAGTGTGAAATTGCGAAGTGCTGACTTCCGTGTAGCTGCCGGTCAGCCATAGGTACTTTGAAGAGCCTGTGCTACTTCAAAGTCCCTTTACTCCTCAAAATTTTGCGCCACAGCACTTCATTAGTAATCTCCCAGCACCCTAATTGCCACACCCGCTTCGAAGTTGGGGGCTAGTCTAGACACAGCCTTTGCGTCAGATTTTCATTGCACATGCTAATTTTAGCATTTTGGCTAAGGAAATCTGTTGTTGGACATCTTTAAGTGTGAGAAATCTGTTAAAATAGTTATGAAAATGGCTTGGTTATGTGTGTGTATTGTTCAGCTCTTATTCATGAATGGTTATTTGAAGTTGTTTTCTGTTGGTAAGAACCAACCACACTCTTCAACTGTGGACATTTGTGAATTCTAGCATGTTACATACAAAGGAATGACATTACCATCTGTTTCTGTCGTAATGTATGCATTAGTCATAGCTTTAGGTATGCAACTCTGGAGTTTTGAATAAAGATGTTACAGTAAATTCTTTTATATTCGGCACCCCCAGGACCAGGAGGTTGCCCGATTTTTCAAATATTCTGGATAATATAGAGGTATACCTAACAATGCTAATGCAAACTAAAACAATATTAGATGTTACGAAACCATCAAAAATGTACGCAGAGTACTTTATTTACCAACAACAGTAGTATTGTACACTGTAAACTTATACTATATTTGCTGTATTTTTCTATTTATTTTCACTATACTGTACATATAGAAAAGGTAACTAAAATTTACTTAGAGTTAAAATGCCTGTTGTTTGAGAGTTCCAGATAATAGAATGCCAGGTATGAAAGAGTTTACTGTAATAGCATCACACATTTAAAGGTTTCATTTATTACACAGATGTATATTTTGTCAAGAGTATGTGATAGCATTTGAACTGACTGTGTAATGCCTTTAAAAGTAGCCAAATGCATGCTGACTTTGAAAAGTGGCTTTCTCTACATCCACTCTCACTAGACATATAAAGCTGGTATTTTGGATGTGTATGTAGAAGTGAATATACAAGAGTGTATCTGGAAACAAAAGTACTGTGACTACTCTGCAGGTAGTCCAGTTCTTAATGCAGTATTTCAAGCACTTTAATTGCACTTCTTGATGTCTTGTTAATAGTTAGCAATGCAGTATTGGGTTTGTTTGTTCATTTGCATTCCAAGCATGAGTATGGGCTTTTTGACTTTCTGTTGAAGCAGAGTTCAGGTGATGGGATAAATTTTTAAAAGCATTTAGGTGTTTTTCAAAAATTTTACTTATGATTATTTTACTCTTATTTGCTGTTGAGATGCAATCTAAATTCTTTACCTTCAGTGTATAACTTCTTTTCTTAATGCTAGCATTCTTGAAAGATAATACAAGCTAAAAACTTTGACATGTTTGCAGCCTTTTGCTTCACTTTAATAAAGCTATTGTGTCAAATTCAGAGTTCAAAATTACCTAGCTTAGTAACATCATATACAATGCTGTGAATATTAAACGCCAGGTTAACTTCCATTATTTTAGAATTTATTTATATTGCAGATGACATGAATGCATGAAATCAATGATTGTTGCAGCACCATTTAGTTAAAGAGATGAAAAAGTTAAATCTTACCAGTTGCTAATTGTGCCCCATTTCCTGCAAGCTCATTTATTATCAGTATAGAATAAAAACTGTAAAGGAGTTATTATAATTACTCTGTAATCTTGAGCATTTTATGTAATTGGCGTATTGTTTTCTTTATGAGCAATATGCAAGTAAAATTTAGGTTGCATTGCAGTCAGTAGAATATAATGACATGCTATTTCATTTTAATAGCTACGATTTTAGTTGATCTTAGTTTGGTGTTCCATTAGCAGCATATTGTTCTACCAACTGGGGCTGCAAAATTCAGGAATGCCAGGCAGATCTTTGCTTTCAACCAAGCAGTCGCTGCTACAATCACTGTATAAAAGTAATATCTTGTGATTTGAGTAAAGGGGAGTGAGCATAGGTTATGCAAAACTGCTAATGCATTTCTGACAGCTATTTAAAAAAACCTGGTTTTGAATCTAGAGTTGCTGATACAGCTCTCCTGTGAGTCAAAATGACAACAGAAGGGAAAAGGGCAGTAAGGTTGAAATACACACACTTGGGATTGTCTTGCTGTGCAAAAAGGAGGAGTGGAGACATTTGATATGGGTTTAACCAGGCCATAACTTTATTATTAGCTGTCTGGGATTGCCCATCATATAACATGTACAGTGAAGAAAATCGTGTCTTGTTTTTTCTCCCATAATTGACCTGGAGGAATGGAAAGAGTGCTTTCACTAGTTCAACTCCTCCACTCATTATTCCATCCTGGCCCCTTAAGCACATCCACTTATGAGATCTTACAGTCTCTTGGGGGAGGCTTCAACCAACAATCCCCTTTTCCATCCAGATCCTTTCTACAACTTCGTTGCTGAGACCTTACCAAGCACCCTCCTGGTAAGAGGAGTAAGGTGGACTATAATGATACCGGGTTGGCTCCATGCTGTAGCAATTATAGGAGTTCCAAATTACCCCCAGCTTGCTCACGTATCAAGCAGCTCTCCTTAAATCCTTTCCCCAAGATATTTATCCATTACTGTATGCCTTCTTTTATGGACCCCCACACTTGGCGCTTAACTAATGAGTTGTGACATCAGATCTACCATGCATCATGCGCTGCATGAACAAGGCCCACCTTTAACCTGCTGTGAGGCAGGCAAACAAAAGCCCAACTTCACCAGGGCCAATACAGTGGAAAGGGAAAAAGTTGCTTCCCAGCCTCCCTCAATATGGCAGGTAGTGCAATCTCAGCAGCAGATCCTGCCAATAACCTGGTATATTAACTACCAAAATGGGAAGGGAAGGGATGGTAGGTGCTGCTGATCCTGCTCCATGAATCAGAAGGGCAGGTACCAGCACAGGCTCACCTGTTAAAACCCCTCGTTCCTGCGTGATAAGTGCAGCCACCATGCTGGCTGCCTTTCCACTAGTTTTACATCTTCCCTTCCTCCCTTTACACCAGTAAGAATTGCTCTCTTCTTCCGGCCAACCCAACAAACAACCTCCCATCTTACGGTGCAGTGTGGTGATTGTCTTGTGGTAATCAATTACAGGTTGAACCTCCCTAGTCTGGCAGCCTCAGGACCTGACCAGGGCCAAAGATAGAATTTGCCAAACCACAGGAGGATAATTTTGTCAAGCACATTATCAACACTTCTACTGTTTACTGGGCTCTTGGAAGACATTTATGGGTAAATTACAGCCAAATAAAAGCACAGAACACGGAGAGCCAGGACTGGCAGCTGTAAACAAACTTCATGGGGCAATGGGAAACTTGGCCACACCCATGAAAAGTGGACATCCAACTAAGTAAAATCAAACTAGATTACGGGTGTTGCTGGATGAGAGAGTGCTGGCTGAGAGAATTTCAGGCTATATTATTTCTTATATTGCACTTTAAAGACTAACAAAATAATTTATTAGGTGATGAGCTTTTGTGGGACAGACCCACTTCTTGAGATCTACAGCCCTTCCAGAACAGACCTACTCTATAAAGCACAGAGGTCCAAAAATTGTTATCAAGGTTGACAAGTCAGATAGAAGAGCAAGAGAGGTGGGTGAGGGGTGGGGAAGTCAGGGTTAGGTCAAACATTAAAGTATGTAAAAGAGTCCTTATAATGGGTCAAATAATTGCAGTCCCTATTCAAACCACATGTTAATATATCAAATTCAAATATTCATATTTATTTAGGGATATGGGGTTGAACCGGAGCTGTGTGCAGGCGGTTTAAATGGGGGCAGGGCAGGTTGAGCCAGAACTGTGAGCAGGGGTGGTGAGCCAGAGCCATGCTTGGATGGTGAGCCAGTGGGAGGTTTGAACCGGAGCTGTGGGGTTGAGCTGGAGCTCCAAGCACAGGGTTGGGGGTTGAGCTGGAGATGTGGATGGGTAGTGAGCGGGGTGTGGGGAGAGGTTGAACTGGGACTGCATGGGGCTGGGGGGCATTGAACCAGGGCTGGGACGCAGGACCGCTGCCAACTCTGCTCACATATCTACACCGGTGACATCATCACAGGACCTAACATCAACCATACCATCAGGGGCTCCTTTACCTGCACATCTACTAATATAATACATGCCATCATGTGCCAGCAATGCCCCACTGCAGTTTACATTGGCCACGCTGGACAGTCTCTACGTAATAGAATAAATGGACATAAATCAGACATCAGGAATGGTAATGTACAGAAACCTGTGGGGGAACACTTCAAACTCCCTGGACACTCAGTAGCAGGTTGAAGGGTGGCAGTCCTGAAATACAGAAATTTCAAAAACCAAATGGAGAGAGAAATCTCTGAGCTGCAATTTATTTGCAAATTTGACTCCATTAACCAAGGATTAAACAGAGACTGGGAGTGGCTCGCAGCTTACAAAACCAGCTTCTCTGCCCTGGGTGTTAAGATCTCCTCATTAGACTCTGACAATGGCTCATTTCCCCCATCTGATCTGACTTATTTTTATCTCTTCTGATACTCACTATTGATAATGGGCCATTTCCACCTTGCTGAATAGACCTTGTCAGCTCTGGCACTCCCTTTTTCTGGGACCCCACTCTTTACATATCCCTCTGAAATCACCCCCCGCCCTTACTCACACATCTGATGAAGCGGGTCTTTGCCCATAAAAGCTTATGCTCCAAAATATCTGTTAGTCTATAATGTCTCAAAAGACTTCTTGTTGTTCTCGAAGCTACAGACTAACACGGCTACCTCTCTGATATATAAAAGAAGCTGATAATGTTGTCTATGATCAAGGCTGCTTAACCCGTTCTGTTATAATCCCATATTTTCAGTTGTTTAGAATTTTGTACTTTAATTTGGGCTGTTTTTTTCATCGTTGGTCTTTCTTTCAATCTATTATTTTGGTTTTGGTTCTGAAACTTCAACAAAAATGACTTAGCCAATTCCAAGAATAGGTTTAGGAAAAAATATGAATTTAGAGCTATGCTTCAACAAAAAAATTCTAACTATTTTTGAAGAGCAGAGGGAGATCCCTCATTTGCTACAGGAGCTTGAAATTTGGCAAAGAGAATGTTCACATGCTTACTATAATGTATTAGAAATGGTTGCTAAAATCTATGAATCTTTCATATACATTAAACATGCTCCCAGTCATACTGTCCACCAGTGGAAGAACAGGTATAGCATTCAGCAGCCACTGTTTTCCTTTCAGTTCATCGTTTATTATGTGGGTAGCCCTGGCATGGGAACAAGAGGACTTTTTTACATTCTTAGGTTGTGCTTATACTATAAGATAAAATTGAATTTAAAGGAGTTAGCTTGATATGAAAACATCACTGTCTTCTGTGGCAGGGCCAGGGCACAGGGTCCCCTCAGAGGGAGCCCAAACAAGCAGAAGGGCCTGCAGAGCACCAGCAGGGCACTCTCAGGCAGCTAGGCAGGAGATGGCTCAGCCTAACTGGGGCCAGCTGACGGGGCTAATAAGAGGCTTTTAAAAAACCTTCACGCTGGGAAGGCCAAGGAGAGTGTGAGACGTGAGTGGAGAGACACAAGGAGACCAGAATAGTGGGAGAGAGCAGGTTTCAGAGGAGCAGAAGAGAGCATCAGGAACTCCAGAGACCACAGAGGGAGAGTGAGGGGCTTCAGCTGATCGAGAGTGGGGACCTGTGACTGCTACGGCCTGGAGAAGGTACCGGGGCAATTGTCTGGGGAAGTGGCCCAGGGAGGAGAACTGCTGTGCCAAGGGCTAATGGATTCAGCCTTTCCCACTAGCAGCTGCACAAGGTCCCTGGGCTGGAACCTGGCACGAGTGGGCAGGGGCCTGGTTCCCTGCCAGACCACCCCTCCCCCCAGTGAGAACAACAGAACTGAATAGAGGCCAGAGGCCCAGGAATAAGACACCTTTGTCATACTTCACTGTAAATACCATTAGCTCGAATTAGTGAACCCTAATACCAATAACAAAATGTCAGTAATACTGGATGGCTGGGTCTACATGGCACAGATCCATGCTAATGAGCATCCTTAGAATTGCAAATGGCTGCTCATTAACATGATCCTGTGGCTCATTAGCAGAGCCGCACAGGAGTTCCGTCTCAGCAGAGGAGGGTGCTGGCAATAAAGAGGCCATGTGGACATACATGCCCCTGCTGGCAAAAAGCCCCTTTGTCGCCAGACCCTTATGCCTGATTTTTTATTTATTCTCTTACGTAGAGCCTATGTATGACATATATTATATTAGTAGATGTGAAGGTGAAAGAGCCCCTGATGGTGTGGTTGATGTTAGGTCCTATGATGTTCTTGCTGGCGTAGACATGTGAGCAGGGTCGGCAGCGAGGTTTGTTGCAGGGATTGGTTCCAGGTTTAGAGTTACTGTGTTATGGTCTATAGTTGCTGGTGAGAATTTGTTTAAGGTTGGCAGGCTGTCTGTAGGCAAGGACAGGCCTGCCAGAGTGAAGGATCATTGTCCAGGATGGGTTGTAGATCACTGATGTTGCATTGGCGAGGCTTTAGCTGAGGGCTGTATGTGATGACCAGTGATGTTCTCTTGTTTTCCTTGTTGGGCCTGTCTTGTAGCAGGTGGCTTCTCTAATGTAAAAAAATAAATGGACATGAATCAAACATCAGGAAAGGTAATACACAAAAACCTGTAGGAGAACACTTCAATCTCCCTGGACACTCAGTAACAGATTTAAAAGTAGCAGTCCTTCAACAAACAAAAAAAAATCAAAAATAAACTGCAAAAATAAATTTCAGAGCTGGAATTAGTTTGCAAATTTAACTCCATCAACCAAGGATTAAACAGACACTGGGGGTGGTTGGTCCATTACAAAAGTGGTTTCTCCCCTCTTGATGTTCACACCTCCACGTTAGCAACTGACAAGCGGCCACATGCCCCCTAACTGAACTGACTTGATTTCTCCTCTCTTGGATTGTGGATACAGTAGCCCCTCCCCCTTTTTGAAAGGGATATGCTAATGAGCCACTTTGGCAGGTGCTAATGAGGTGCTCCCATGAATATGTAGCATCTCATTAGCATAATGGCGGCCACATGCATGTCGAAAGTGATGCCTTTGAAACGCACACAACTGGTGTAGACAGGGGCCTTTTGAAAGGAACCCCCCCAGATTTCCAAAGGCCCTTCTTCCCAGAACCAAATGGGAATAAGGGGCTTTTGAAATCCAGTGGTCCTTTCAAAAGGCCCCTGTGTACACTGGTGGTGTGTGTTTTGAAAGTGGCACTTTCAAAATGCATGTGGACGCCTTATGCTAACGCGGTGCTGCATATTCATGGCAGTGCCTCATTAGCATCTACCTAAGTGGCTCATTAGCATCCCCCTTTCGAAAGCGGGGTGCTAGTTTAGCGACAGCCTTGATGTTCATATCTCCACATTAACTTCCGATAATGGGCCACATCCACCCTGGCTGAATAGATCTTGGCAGCTCTGGCCCTCCCCTTGACTGAGACTCTTTCTTTAAATCCTCTTCTGAAACACCCCCACTCATGTATCTGATGAAGCAGGCCTTTGCCCATGAAAGCTTATGCTCCAAAATATCTGTTAATCTATAAGGTGCCATAGGACTTCTTGTTGTTTTTGAAGATACAGACTAATATGTCTACCTGTCTGATACTTATCAATAAAGTAAGCAAATACAGCTTAGATGGGACCACTATAAGATGGGTTCCTAGCTGACTGGATAATCATTTTCAAAGAGTGGTTATTGATGGTTCACAGTCGTGCTGGAAGGTCATAACAAGTGGGGTTTCACAGGGATCTGTTTTGGGTCTGATTCTATTCCATATCTTCAACTATTTAGATACTGGCATAGAGAGTACGCTTATTAAGTTTGCAGGTGATTCCAAGCTGGGAGGGGTTGCAGCTGCTTTGAAGGATAGGCTTATAACTCAAAATGATCTGGACAAATTGTGAAATGGTCTGAGGTAAATAGCATGAAGTTTAATAAGGACAAATGCAAAGTACTCCACTTAGGACGGAACAATCAGCTTCATACACATGGAATGGAAAGCAACCATCTAGTATGGAGTACTTTGGAAAGGGATTTAGGGGTCATAGTGGACCACAAGCTAAATATGAATCAACAGTGTGATGCTGTTGCAAAAAAAGCAAACATGATTCTGCAATGCATTAACAGGAGCATGGTGAGCAAGACATGAGAGGTCATTCTTCCATGTAGATGAAATTGGAGAAGGTCCAGAAAAGAGCAACAAGAATGATTAAAGGTCTAGAGAGCATGAGCTGTGAGGGAAGACTGAAAGTATTGGGCTTGTTTAGTTTAGAAAAGAGAAGACTGAGAGGGGACATAATAGCGATTTTCAAGAACCTTAAAGAGGAGTGAGAAAAATTGTTCTCCTTGGCTTCTAAGGATAGGACAAGGAGCTGAAACTGCTGCAAAGGTGGTTTGGGTTGGACATAAGGAAAAACTTCCTAACTGTCAAGGTGGTTAAACACTGGAACAAATTACCTAAGGAGGATGTGGAATCTCCAACACTGGAGATTTTTAAGAGCAGGTTAGATAGATACCTGTTGGGGATGGTCTGGAGGGTTCTTGGTCCTGCTGAGAGGGCAGGAAACTGGACTCAATGACCTCTTGAGGTCCCTTCCAGTTCTAGTGTTCTGTGATTAAGGTCACAGGAAGCCTGAGAATTTTTGATTGAATTAGAATTGGAATTTGAATTCTGCAGCACCCAGGCCTGCAAATGTAAAGGTCTAGATGTACAGCTGATGGAACCACATGGGTGTAGACAGAGCTGATAGCACAGGTGCCCACTGCTACCCAACATCTGCAGAGGATGTGTGGTGCAGGGAACCCAGGAAGGTTTGCGGGAGGGCTGAATTCTGTTACTGGGTGCTCTGAATTCTGGGACAGTGCTTTGCATTCTGTGACTCTAACATGAAACACCCACAAGCAACTGGGGCTAAGGCACTGTGGGATAAGTACCCATTATGTCTGCTCACGCTGTTGTACTTTCATGAGGCAATGGGGATGCAGAAACTTGACACAGAAAATGGTGGATCGAATTTCAAGAAGGTTTATGGACAGAAATTCAAATTCATAAGAACAAGATTAAAAAATTGAATTTATTAAACCTCATATTTATCTCGTAGCGTAGACTTAGCCTTACTCTCCTATGCAGGCTCACAGTGGTGTTCCTGGTTGAGCCAATAAGAAGGTTTCTCATGTTTATAAATAAAATGTGACCTCCTATCTGTTAAACAATTCCAACTTGAAGTTGTAATCTCTCTCCCTCACACTCTCTCAGGAAACAAACAACTAGTCCTGTAGCACCTTAAAGACTAACAATATTATTTGTTAGGTGGTGAGCTTTTGTGGGACAGACCCACTTCTTCAGATCTGTAGAATCCTGATAACTGAGAGGAAGAGATGGGTGTCCATTCATTCTTTGGCAAAGGGAGTGTCCACTTTGTCCAATATACATAGCAGAGGGGCATTGCTGGCACATAATGGAATATATCATATTAGCGGAAGTGCAGGAATATGAGCCTCTTTTTTACTGAATTCTTTGCCAAACAATGAATGGACACAAGTCAGACTTTAGGAATCTGAATACACATAAACTGGTAAGTGAGCATTTCAATTTAGCAAGACACAACAGTCAACACTTAATGGTGTGCATTTTAAAACAAAGATATTTTAACACCTGATTACAAAGGCAGACATCTGAATTGGAATTTATTTTCAAGTTTGATACCTAACACCCTAAACTCTACAAACCTATTAATTATCTCACTCATTACAAGGACAATTTTCCCACCTTTGATATTCATAGTGACCCTAGGCATCCCATTTAACTTAATAAACAGTGGCAGAGGATATTTTCTCCTCCCTTCCTTTCCTCTAGGCCCCAGCACTTCCTTCTGTCCTATCTAGCTGATTTGTCAGGACTTTTTTCTTTCTTTCTTTTTTTGTTTTAATTTTTTTCTTTAAAGTCTCTTCCTCTCAGTTATCAGGCTTCTCCAGATCTGAAGAAGTGTGTTTGTCCCAGGAAAGCTCATCGGCTATTAAATAATATTTTTAGTCTTTAAGGTGCTACAGGACTGCTTTTTAATTTTGTGAAGTTACAGACTCATATGACTACCTCTCAGACTACTCTTTCTCAGGAGTTTCATTGATGAACCCTGGGGCCAATCAAGAACATTCAAATTTCAACTTTCTTTAGTAGAAAATCACTTTCTTAATTGTCATATCCTGTTTCTGAACCAGTACCTCTTCTATCGCGTAGTGAGTTGCAGAGACACAGTGGTCTTTCCAACTTTCCTGTCTGTCCCAAAGATGCTTGCTGAGTGCTTTTTCCTCCTCCTTGCAAATCCTTAAAATAGAAAGGACCAGAGATTGCACAAGCTCAGTGCACTAAGAGTATATATAAGCAGTGAAGGTATACATCAGATGAACAGATTGTTGCAGAAAATTAGGTTGCAAAGAGGATATTTATTGCCCATGTGGCTGAGAGTTTGAAGCAGCTAAAGATAACACTGGATGTCTAAAATAGTGTTTTTGAAAGACTACAGATCCAAAAGTCTAGCTCCCAAGCACATTTCAAAAGATCTCTGGCTACCACTTGGCCCAAAGAAGCTTCATTCGCTCCTGAGGAAATCTGCGAAGCCATGCATGACAAGATAAGCTGTTGTAAGCTAGTAGTGATTTGTCTTCTCTTAAAGGACTTCAGTGCAGAATTCATGTTCATGTCTATGCTCACAGTCTTCACTAATGTTAATTTGCTAAATAGATTCAAAGAAAAATAATGTTTACCAACTATTTTCTTTTTTACAAGACAGTACATGTGGCAGCCCAGTTCACCTTTTCTCATATTGGCTGGAGTGAGGAAGCATGAGGGAATTTGCTGGATCAGGAGCGAGCAATGCCAGTCCCCCTGCTGCCAGTCTTGGGACTGTTGCATGGGGCCACCAGGCTCTCCTCTTGGCCGCCAGCACAGTCTCTTAGGTTCCCCTCCCAGCTGCTGACCCTGCTGCTGGTCCCTCTCTAGTTTGTGGCTGCTGGTCCACTGGCCCTCTGTTGTCAGCCTGCTAGCCTGGCTCCATTCTCAGCCTGCTGCATGCCAGGCCTCTAGGTGCCATTCCAGCTCCACTCTCAGCCACCGGAGTTTCTGCCACCTAAGATCCAGTCATCCCTGACTCTCTGTTTCTGGGGCTCTCTGCTCCAGCAAAATAAATGGTCTGGTACTAGACCGGACAGTCCTGAACCGGAGAGGTTCAACCTGTACTGCTTTCATTTCTGACCAGCAGGAACTGCAACTTCTTTCTAGTGCGCTGCCTGATAAGTTATTTTATATGAAAGTGATGAGCAGTTAGGCCTAAATTTCTCCTCCAGCATGTATCACAGTTTTCAGTGTTCAAAACATGGTATTGTAATGGCTTTGTGGGCTAAAAATAGCTAAGGCCTATCTGACTAGTAGTGTGATGTATCATTTTAGTAAAGTTGTAGCCTTTAATTTCTTTTCTAATACATGGGTACCATGTTTAAGCTTGCAATATATACCAGCATATTGTATGTGACTTGCATGGCAAAAGGAGCATGAGGTTTTTCTTTAAGCTGCAAGTTTTCATGCATTTCAGTTTGCAAAATAAAATTGTTTAGAACAGGAAAAAAAACCCTCACACTGAAAATATCACTATTAAAAAGATAGAAATTATTTTATCTGGTGGCAGGTTGGATTTTACAATGGTATTTTTGTGAGAATTAATTATGTTCAGCTAATACATTGTCACATTTTAAGCATCCAAATGTACTATACTTCAGCTTGCAAAATTGCCAAATACTGACAAAATTTCAGGAAAACATACTATCACTGTCTTCTGAAGCATTTTGGATTGGGCTCGGCCATCTCCAGTTGTATGTTAATATGTGTTACAATCTTTTTTATTAACTTTACAATTATTGTAACAAATTGGAAATTGTGTATACTACTTTGTTTTGTTCTGAGTTTCTTGGAGAGAATTAAAGCAACATCAAAGAGAAAAAAGATCAGCACTCCACTTTAGTTTTAACTTGTCTCAACGGGAGAGAAAATAATATAAAAGAATCACTCCCATCTCTTCCCTCCTTTGTCTCTTTCATCCTCCAGCTATGAAACTGACTGAGCTTTTCAAAATTTTCTTCACAGAAAGGGCCCTGTGCAATTGTTCTGAAAAAGTGTGCCAAGTTAGTTCAAGGCTGATTTGGTGTCTGATTTGTATCACGTCAGGTTTTCCTTACATGTTTTCAGAGGTCTGCAGCCTCTGCAGACTGTTTTTGACATTTTCGCTTTAGTGTCATTTGGGGACGTGTGAAAAGCATTGTAACTTCTCTTATATGTTGTCAAAAATCAGTGAAAATCAGAAATATAATGTGATTGGACAACAAATAAATAGCATTGATTACTATACTAAGAAGTATAGTACTAGGCTTGAGGACCAGGCCTGACACCCATATGTAGGTAATTAGCTTAGTCACTTTTCTGGTATCAGCCATTTCTTTTGGTTAAATGGACACTTGAAGTATAAACACGCATGCATTTTTGAAGCTAACTGTATGCATTTCTATGATGTTCAAAAGACAGAATGCTTTTCTGTGGTTGAAGCCCCAGACTGGTGTACTCCATCTCCAGGTCAGCCATCATACAACCATCCCATAAGAACTTGAGAGTCAGGTCACTTAAAGCTGTGCTTCAGTCCTCATTGGTAATATGGAGATTATAGGACCTCCTTTCTCCCAGTGTTTGTCTTGTTTACTTAAAATGTCAGTTTTTCACAGCAGGGACTGTCCTTTTATGTGCCTATCATTGTACAGTTCTAGTTGCAATTACTATCCTTATATAGTTCAAATAATAAATAGCGCCGGTTCATGAATAAAAGTACCTCAACAAATGAATTAATGGAATGTGTTGTTGGGAATTGCTATTTAGCATCCATACTGAGAATCATGTAATACCGTAAAACTGAAGCTTTGATTCATAAAAATAAATAAATACAGGAAGACTGGTCAATGGCTTATTGTGTAAGTTTTACCTAATTTCAACTTGACAAGTTAGTGCAACATTTGATGAGCTCTAATCAGCATTAGTGACAAAGGGCAGTGTATTTTTAATAGGTAGTTCAGTTAGGAAATGAAGAAAAGGGCACTTCACTTTTATTTGAGATAGTGAACTGATTTAGAAATGCAACATATCAACACTGGAAGAAAACAGTTTCAAGAAACCTCTGCTGAAAATATTTCAGATGGCTTTGAAAAAAAATCAACCTCAGAGCACACATTTGTGGACATCTAAATTAAGAATTGTAAGATTTCCTTGGCACAAGAAAACAAATAGCAAAAGTTAATCCATAAATTCAATAAAAGTTTTGATTTGGTATTGGAAGTTGCATTTTATGCTGATATTGATCATTTGAAATGTCAAACTTAAACAAAACTCTTCAGTCTAGATTGTTACTAAAATATTTTAAATATGGATTGGGTCCAGCACCCTCAGGACATGATCAGTCGTAAATAAGTGGATATGCTGGACTGGGAGTGGGAGGCCAAACCACAGGCCCCCAGTCTACCTCCACCCCTTTCAGCCCTGGCCTGGATGTTGCCCACTGCATGCCCTGACAGTGGCCCCACTGCCTGTGGCCCTGGCTTAGCCCCAAGACACAGCCCCACTGCCCAGGGCTCTGGGCTCGCCATGGCTTCATCACCCCCGCCTGCACTGAGGCTCTGCAGACACTGCCAAGGGCTCCTGCCCTGTCTGTGTCTCCAGCTCTGGCCCCAGCCCTGCTGCTGTCACTGACGGTGCCAGCCGGTGGTTCTCTTGTCTAAGAATATCTGTGGTCCTGCTGGACCAGGCATGTTACCAAACCAGAGAATCCCAGTTTTTAGAGGTAGACCCTGTACAGAATTAGACCCATTTCCTTGAAATGTTTGTTTGCCATAATTCATATGTTTAGGGATAATTTTAAGAAAATACTTAAATTCTTAATCATGTGTTTCTGGCATGTACCAAAATTTAAAACACAATTTAAAAAATTAAAACATTTCTATAAAGCACTTTAGCTGATCACTTCTCCAATAAAAAATTTCCCAATTAATAATGTATCCCCACGAAAAACCCCTGAAAACCCATGCCCAATCATATAATAAGATACCACCAAATTGGCTCTTTATATCCAGCAATTAGCAACCTAGACTAGTGTGTGGGCCACAGGAGTGGCCCTTCTTGGGCTCAGTAGGCCGCAAGATTGCTGTAACCAAGGTGGTCTCCTGGGATAGGGTTGTTTTGCTATGCTTGCATACCTAGAATTTACGGGTGTGACAACTGATTTGTAGCAGCGCTTTGACTGAATGCAGAGTGAGGCCACAGTTCTCAGAGTTAGTGTTGTCTGCAATCACGTGCCCTTGCTTTATGTGTGTGTCACTTGAGTAATATCAGTAGGAAAAAAAAAACAAAAACCATGCAGATGGAAACCAGCAAAATATGGCAACCCTGCACATGAACAACGGCAAACAGTATATGTCACAGGACACATATTGAACCCTGAGGAGCTGTGGGTTGCCCACCATTGCTTTAATCTCTGGTTGCTCCGCATATGAGCTCCTTGCAAATGTTTGCATAAAATGATAGACTTTGCAGGCTGCCTGTTATATTAACAAATGTGAACTCCTCTGGATAAAGAAAGAAGTGTGTTCCGGAACCAAGCGACCCTTGCTGCCAACAGTTCTCTTGCTTGCATTCAGGAATCTCCTGCTGCAGTTGCTCTGTTAATGTCAGCTTTGGCACAATGACATGCAGAAAGGAGTAGTCCCTCAAGTAAGCATTCAGGGCTTTAGAGGTCAAAACCAGCATCTTGGAACTCTGCCTAGAAACTTATCAGCTGCTAGTGCAGGTATTGGAACACTGATGTTATATGCTCCCTGTGAAACACCCTGCTCAGCAAGCAGGTGGCCATATTCTGCACTTGATTCAGTTTTGGAGTATTGTGTGCAATGCCATATAGGTCTGCGTAGAGTTCATTACAACAGGTCAATCTCAAGGTGACAAAGGCATATTAGTAGCATTTGTACACTGGAAAGGGCTGTGCTTTTTAGCCAGATTAAAATGACTTTCTGAACTACAGCTACAACAGGATCTGCCACAGTCAGTCCCTGGTAATTATAGAATCCCACAATTGCCAACCTGCACACATGTGATGGGCGTTCTCTCTCAGTTTCAGCCAACTCTCCTGACAGTTTCATCCATTTCACCTGTATTGTTTCAGTCTGTTCTGAATTAATCTTCAGCCAGCTCACCTTTTTTCTGTTTCTATTTTTTATAAAGATATTGGGTTACTTGTTCCTGCTGTCAGCTAGCTGATATAATGGAAATGTAGATCTGAATACCATGAGTGTGTTATTTCCCATTGACTCTTTTAATCAACTTTTGAACAAGTTGAGCAGGTGGAGTAACAAAATTGAAACCCTCGACTAGTTTCCCTTTTTCGTATCTAATTAAAATGTCTTGTCATCCTGTACTAAGTCCTTCACAATTCTACAATCTACTTATCTGCTATTACCAACCCATCCCATCCCCTCTGTTCCATTACCGATGCTATTTGTCCATTTTTGCTACAAACTTCGGTGTGGTTTGCCTTTGCTGATTTTTATCGATAAGGACACTGTGGCTGCTGCTCTACTACCATGCTCCCATTGGAAGTGCCATGGTAATGAGGCAGTTCAAAGTGGACTAATGAGGTGATAATGTGCCTATTCAGTGCCTCATTAGCATAAAGGCAGCCCTGTGAACAGATTTCCAATTGCAGATTGACAGTGAAGATGGGGGCAGCTTTGAAGTGAGCGCCCCACTTCGACATTCCCTTACTCTGGTCTAGTTCTGTAGGAGTAAGGGAATGTTGAAGCAGGGTGCTTATTTCGAAGCTGCCCCCGTCTTCACTGACAATATGCGATACGAAGTCTGTTTGTGGGATTGCCATTATGCTAATGAGGTGCTGAATATGCACATTTGTGCCTCATCAGCCTGTTTTGAATTGCCTCATTACCATGGCGACTCTGACGGGAGAGTGGTAGTGTAGCAGTAGCCTATATCATCCTCCTTCTACAGTTTTCATAAGACTGCTTTGCTTGGCTGCTTAAAGGAGACTCGCCATCCAAAAATTTCAAAGTTGTAAAGCAATCAGGGTCATCTGACTTTGTTTGTTTGTTTGTTTGTTTTTAAATTGCCAAAAGGTGTGGAAGTATCAAAAACCCCAAAGTTGTGAAATAGTTATCTGTTTGAGCACATCATCATAATCAAACCGTGGGCTCAGTGCCCGTTGGTGTCTGATGCCTCTCTTACTATTTCCTTCCATCTTTCCCTGTCCAGTGTGGAGTGGCTTAGTTTCTCTAGACTAGCTCTGCACCAATCTACTATATCGTCTATCCATTGTCTGTGGGTCTGCCTCTCCTATTCAAGCCATCCATTATGCCGAATACCAGGGTCTTTATTTTTTGTTTGTTGTTCATTCTGCAAATATGTCCAAAGAGTTGTAGCTTCCATTTTATAACCTTTTGCAGCAGGTTCTCTTTCAGCTGTATCTTTCTGTATAATTCCTCATTGGTGACCTTCTGCATCTATCCTATTCGCAGAATCTTTCTATAACAGTAAGCACATGGACTTACTTTTCTCCCTCATCCATCCTTTGGTTTTCATGTTTACAAACTCTTGTTCTTTTTGTTTCAGATTTAATTGTAAACTCTTCTGGGTAGAAATTGTGTCTATCTGTGTATGTTAGATGGGCTTTTGGGAGCTATAACTGTGTAAACAAGAGATAATATTTAAAAAATGGAGCTGAATTCTGAGTGTCGTGCCAATTCACAGTGGTAATTGTATACATGTACTTAGGGCCACAATCTGGGCCTTCGTGTGCATACACTGTGTTGACACCAACTACTAGCTTAACTTTTTAAGTTTTGTGTTGCTTTGTCTTCCATCTGTTACTGAAATCTGCTGTTTTCACAATAAGAGAAAGACCCAATAAAAGCTTTTAACAAGAGGGAGGAGAAATACACTTTCTGAAATTCATATCTTATACGATTCTTGTCTCTTAATCCCTTGACTTTTTTCTTTGTCTCCCACCCTATCAAACGGTGTTTAATAAAACCTTAACGAGCAGCTTAGTGTCTTCCTACTTTTAGTGTTGTTAAGAGATGCATTACATTTCTCAGAATAATGAGAATATGTGAATCTATTTTATTGTCCTTCCAAACTGACTAAGTACTTTATCCAAGCTGTATGTGAACTAATTGGAAGTTAGTCCTGACTTTTAACTAGGAGTCAATGTACATCATGCTTAAGATTTTTTTTTAAACTACAGTCAGTCTGCTAGCAAAAAAACAATCAATCAATCAAAAATTCCAAACATAAATTGCCATTTCAGAGCTTCATAAATCTGAATCAATTCATAAAAGTATAGTGATCTCATGCCAGGAAGCTTTGCGATCTTCCATTTTCAACAATACTGAACTCTCGTCACGTGACACTCAGTCTCAGATTCTGGGAACAAAAGTAAATACCAATCCCTTTGGATTTAAAATCTTGCTAAATAATTCAGTAATACATATTAGAGTCCCTGATTAAATTTTGCACAGAGTATTAAGATCTTTTTTTTTTCAAGTAGGTCACACTCAGCTCAATTAATGCTTACAGTTTCTTTCATTCTCAACCAGAATACCACAGGGTCCCTCCATCCTTATTCCTTTGTCTTTTAATTTTAATTTTTCTGTCAGACTCTGTCAGGCTTGAAAAAAAAGATACAGCGTTTGCTACAGCATTGCAGCCATTTTTATTTGAAGTCGCACTCCTTTTACAGCAGCAGGATCTGTTATTTCATGGGAGCTTAAGAGCAGAATGTGTAAAGCTAGATGCTCAGGGGATGCAAATAGATATAACTCCATTAACTTCTGCCTTATTGGACACTGCTGTACTTGGTGCAGGAAAGAGGGGAGGGGGCAGGGAACTGGTTCAGGCTTTCTGATCCTTAGGTCCATGTTGGCCCCGAGGGTGCTCAGAATTGCTTCTGCTCATCACTACATTCTGCAGATGGTCTTGGGCCCTAAGTAGACAGTCTTTAAACCAATGGAGGAGTAATGTGCTGGGGTGCCCTATTCTCCACCAGGTTACAACATAAATTCACCGGTAGGCAATTCCCCAATGACGGGAGTATTCTGCTAAGCATTTGCACTTGCATTGCTGCATTAGCCCCAGTATCTGACACCTAAATGTTTGTTTTACATAACATTTTATTATCACAGTGCTGTGCGAATGGTGTATTTAAATTGGACAAATGCCATTAATAGCAGGGGTATCATGATAGGTAATAAAGGAGATATTAAGGTTGGTCCATCATTTCAATTAATATAACTTAATTACCTTCCAATACGTAATCATCTGCAATAGTAGCTAGAGTTGAAATTAATGCTATCAATATCTTATTTGATTACTTGCCTTTTGAGTAAATTAAAATAAATCTATTGTTAGATATATGCAACTATAGTATTTTGTTAAGGTAGCTGTATTTCTATTTTAGTGATTTTTTTGTCTGATATCATCTATAATATTTCTTGAGGAACTGAAAATAATTTGTATAAAAATGCAGCATTTGACCTGAATATGACCCCAATTTATGGCTTATACATATTTTAGGCATGTAGTAGGGAGAAAAAGAGCACTTTTTTGAATTAAAGGCTGCTTTATTTAGAGTGTCATTTGTGGCACTATATCTCTGAAAAGGGCAGTTAAAGTAGGTAAAGTTATATCATTAAAGTTCTATGTGTTCATTTTTATAAGAGGCTATTTTATTCGAAAAAGAAAAATGAAGGACAGCACATGGCTGCATCCATACACATTAGTCAAACAAATATAAGGGAACCAAATGAACAGATGGAACATTTTTGCAAACTGTTAGGGGGAGGAAAACATACAGGTGGAACATACAGACTTATTGGATATTTTTATGTGAAGGTTTATATTTAATGTTTAATAGTACAGAGCAGAAGGAATGGTCTTCTGCCTAATGCTCTTGATTGAGGCTTAAAAATTCTGGGTTTGACTCCTCCTATTTTTGCCTCTGGCTTTGCAGAACTCTGGACAAGTCATTCACTATCCACTTTAGTTCCATATCTACAAAATGGGATTATTATTTCCTGCCATATAGAGAAGATTAGAATGAATACGTTAAGGTGTGAGGCAAGGGGCATGGGCACCTGAAAACAAAAGTTCTAGGAAATCTTCAAGCTGTTCTGATCCTAATGGTCCTGAATGCCTATAGGAATGAGACTCATACAAATTTGATATGTGCAGTGGGGCCTGGAGATCCAGCTCCACTCCCTGGAAGGGGGTGAGCCTTTGGACAGAAGGGGTGGGACTGGGGCTAGATTCTCCTGGGCAGCCTCAGGGCTCTCCCCTCCCTAAGAAGCCTCAAAGCTGCCTAGAGCATGGCACAGTGGTGGCCTGAGCCCTTTTAAATTGCTGGGCACCAAGGCAACTGCGCCCTTCCTGCTCACGGTCATTGGTGGGCCTCGATGTATGAACAACTGAACTTGAGAAATACACCAATAGTGATTTTCTGTGCCCAAAACAGGAACTTCTACCACACTTTGTTGAATATTAGAGCATATTGCCATCTGGCTGATTTGCTCAGAACATTCTTGTAGGTTTCAAGGCCCAGGGTGTATCATCCATATCTCACTCTGTGTCAGCAAAAAATGAAAGAGTGGAGTGTGCTGCAAATGGTTTTCTCCTTCTTGTAAGGCAATCAAAAATGTTTCACTTGCTGATACACAAAATCACTCTTGAAGAGACAACCAGTAAAACGTTCAAAAATACCAAAATGTTCTAGGAGCCTACCTGACTTATGAGGAGGGTGGGGGTGGGGAGGGAAGAAAGAAAAGGTCATGTTTAGTCTTGAGAAAGACACAAGGGAGCGGTATCTGAAGTCTTCAGCTCTGTTAAGGATTTTAAAAAGAGGACTGTGCGCAATTATTCTCCATATTCACTGAGTTTAGAACAAGAAGTGATGTGCTTAATGTGGCAAAGGGGATTTAAATTAATGTAAAATATAAAGACAGTTAAATTGTGGCATAGACTTCCAATGAAGGCTGTGGAATCCCCCTCACTGGAGGTTTTTAAGAACAGGTTGGAAAAAAAACATGTCGGGGATCTAGGTTTTCATTTGTCCTCCCTCAGTGCAGGAATTCTATTTCATAAATCCTTGAGGTCACTTCCATCCTTACATTTCTGTGATTCCATCTCACAGAAAATCAATGGGAACTAGGATCCCAAGTTGCTAAATCTTCTGTATATGGGACTTTACTTCACAATTCTCTCAGGTGCTTTTGAAAACTATTACCCAACATTTACAGTTAGGTTGTCTAAAGTGTGATTTAAGGATGAGATGCAGTTCACGGAGCTCTTATATGTGTGGTTTGTCATTGCTATAAGGATAGGTACGTAGTTACTAATATGACGGCACCAAATTAGAGATGATGTTACTAAAGGGGCAACTCCATTAAAACAAAATCTGAGAACATAACCAATGTGAACTAGATGTTTGCAGAATCCTGAGCAGACTCAGTTGTAACTCGGAGTGCAAAGTTAAGTGATGGGCCTTCTCTCAAACCAAGACAACTCCTGACTACTAACACAGCAAGATTGTTGCCCTCTTGTAGTAAGTTTATGGTGTGAACAAAGCTGCCTAGCTACAGACATTTCACAATATATTTATATTTCTTCTATTAAGAATGTAAAAAGAACATGACAGTATTATGTGTGCATTTACTTTGATTTTAACACAGAACAGATTACATGTAAATTAGTTTAATCCTTGAAGCGGTGGGCAAGATGTCTATCAGGCATTTGGTGTCACTCCTTGATCTGCATGCTAATTTCTGAATAGTTAGTTTCATTTTTCTCTGAGATCAGAAATGATTATTCTTATTCAGCCATTATTACTAGCATCTGCTAGGGCCCATTAGCAAGTCTATCTCAGCCTGTAAAGGTATAGATGGTGATGGATGTACTTTTTACTCTGAAACTTTGTGAGGAAAATTTCAAACACGAAAAATAAACAATAAAAGTGCAGTGTTTCCTACTGAAGAACAGGTATAAACATCAGCCTACAAAAGGTGCAAAGTGATCTCATGCAGCCTTCTGATGTTTTCCAAAGTGAAAAATTCTGCAGGCATAAAGTCTAGAAAGCATAATGATATTGTTTATCAAAAGCAAAATAACTGAGGGACTGAGAGAAACTTTTTAAACAGCAAAATAATCTGTCATGCACCCTGAAGATAATGTAAACATGCACTCACTCAAAAGCCAAGGGGAATGATTAGTCAATGCTGAACTCAAGGACCTCATTCCTGATATGTCTCCTCCAGGGCCCAATCCCATGACTAACACTAAATGTACCGGGATCTCACAGTGCTCAATCCAATACATGATTGGCCTTTAGTATGAGAGCTCTTTCTTTAGCAGGTAGAACTGAAAATATGGACCAGATTGTGTGATCCTCTGAGACATGGAGGTGGCACCAAATTTCTGAAGTTAGCACTATTGGCTTCCATGTGGCTACATCTGGAGTAAGGTTGTTATTCCCCATAAGGAGTTCAGAATCTGACCTTTAGCTTTAAAACTGAGGTTTGAGAAATCTGTTAGGTGCTTTTATCTTCTGTACTGAAGTGTTTTCCTCTATTTCCTTTCATCTTTTCTTATTTCCAGTCCCTTCCTAGGCAAAGGAACATTGATTTTTACTGTGCTTGGCAGTGCATATCTAAGTATTGTGTTCTATATGTGTGTTTATTGTTTTCTATATACTCAAATCATATTTTACCATACGGTGTTCTGATTATGATCCAATCAAAATGAATGCCCTTAACTTAGCAGACCTACATTTATTCAAGTCGGAGTGTGACAAAGAAATGGAAAGGCTTTTGTAGGATAATGTTGAAGACTTGCAACCTTTCCCCATTTGACACACAACTGTACAAATACAACGACCATTAATGTTTCTGAATATTGGGTTTCAAGTGAAATTTCTTACGGGTTATTAAAATCCTGCTTTATGTTAAGTATCCCATGTTTAGAATGATTGTGAAACTATTTTGCCTGCTAGTAAGGGTAAGGAGTTTGAAATATACTCTGCTCTGGATCTCAGCAGACAACTTTGTCTTTAACAAATTTGTGGGAAGAAGACAAGCAAACCGAAAAAGAGCAGCTTTTATAGTTAGTAGAAATTTCCCCTTTTTTCCCTTCCATTAAGTCTGTCTGAAAGTAGGTGTTTTAACATACAGCCATTTCTTGTTAACATGTGTGTGTTTATTTAGCATGATGGTGTTGTTTTTTCTTTTTTTATCTCATCTCCCACTCTGACACAGCATGTTTCATCTATATCTGGTTTCTACCATATGAGACCTTTAAAATGGCTCAGGGAAGAAATGGATTCTTGTCACTTAAATATTCACTCTCCAGATTTGTGGAAATTTGATCATTTTAACTGGTTTAAATTCTTTTTCCCTTAATGTTTGACTGTAAAACTAGAGAGTGATAACGTCAAGAATTTCAAGACACCCTACTGTACCTGTAATAATCTGTGTTAAGCATGTTTTAATTTATACATTTTCTACATACTTGTATTTACAATTTGAACCATTATTATGCTTCTCCTTTGTTTGCATGACATGATTTTATTTTATATTTTTTTCCACTCACCAGATGTTTCCAACACTTTGCTTCCCACCACTGTCATCCCCTCACTTACCACTGCAACAGTCACAACCACTGTAACCTTAACAACCAGCACAACCACATCGGCAACAGCCATCGGCACCAGAGGTACAGTATTCTTCTTTGTTATGGCCTGAGAAACCCATTATAAATAGGAAATTACAGGAAATTTTAAAGAGGACAGAAAATGCTCAGAGAGAATTCAAATACTTTGCTTAAATGTGTTTTTATATAGTGATAAATCCACATGACTATAGTTAACAAGATCTAAAAAGATTTAATAAAATATTTTTATTACTGTAGCAAGAAATGTGTAAGCTTTTATAGTGTAATTATTTAAGTTTGCACTTCTTTTTTTAAGATTAGCAAATGTAACTCTTGCATAAAATGAAAATACAGTATTTTAAATAAGCATTACTTTTTAAACTGGTTATTAGTAATATTCATAGTATTAGTATTTTTAATAAATACTAGTATTTAATTATTATTTTTGCTTCCTGGTGCTAATGTGGAATGCAAGAGAAGTATCTTGGGTTTGGAATTTCTGTACCCTTAATCCTGTTTATAGTACAATGGAGATCATTCTCATGCTTGTTTGACTTAATTTAAGGAATATCTTTAGCTTACATGAGCTAAAGTATATCATTTTAATTTTTTCCCCATAGATCTATATTTAAGGTGATGTTTCTGGTAGCATTCTTCTCTGCATTGAGATTGAATCTAGAATCAGTTTGTATGCTTGCTCTCTCATTCATAGGCCCAGCACATGCTGGTAGTGTTGCAAAGGGTGTTTGGCACTGGCAGATTGTGTGTCTTATTTCTAAAACTATTATCTTCCACTATTATCTTCCCTCTCTGATTAAGGAGCAGTTTTCAGGTATTCCAAAACAAACAAATAAAAAAGTCTCCAAGCTGGGCTTGAAGTAGAAAGTGAGAGAAGGCTTATCCATTAAAAGTATCAATGAATAAAAGACGGAGAAATACATATAAATACCCTGAAGATATATTCCCATAATAAGGTAAACGTCTCGGGAATGCTAGGACTTCATATGTTCTGAAAGCCTTTCTCTCTAGAAGCATGCTCATTATAAGCATACGAAAACTATTTTCAAGTGTATGACCTTGCAACTAAAGTATTGGATTCAGGAGACATGCTTTTTACTCCTGGCTCTACAGCTGGACTGCTGGGTGATCTGGGCAGAAAGACACCTTAAGCTCACCCCAAGCGAATGGCTGAATAATCCCCTGAGGTAGCCTGCCTGGCTTTCGTGCCATACTAACAGCCCTCCAAGATGGAAGCCTCATCTCCTCTCCACCGTCATTTTTTCTTACACCATTCTTTCTGTAGCTGAGTTGTTTTCCTGCTTGACAAGAGAAGAGACACACATTTTGTAAGCCTGCATAACTATGGCTTAAATTGTTAAAGAATTAAAACAAAAATAAATGCAGGTATTAATATAATGTGTGAACTGTCAGATAGCAAAAGAATAATTCATTATGTAATGTGCTAAATTCAACTGCTCATACGTGGGTGATTCAGTGTTGACTGACTCACTTGTGAAACGATTGTTCCTGAATGCTCAAAGCTTTATATAGCAGTGCCTCAAAACATTTCCAAAAGTCATTGCATATAACTTGGGATAAAGCACTGCATGCAGGAATTTGCGCTGGGAACTTCAAACGTTTGTGTAATATTCAGGATGTTTAAAAAAGTCAGCTTTTAATAATTTCATTGCACATCCATACCCACTTCACTTATTTTTAGGCTCTTTAAAGAGCTATAAATGACATCTGTGGATCGAAATGTAAAACACGGGTGACAGTAAATTATGGAAGGTATTGGTTTCATCAGTATGGTTAGTTTATAAATGTGAGTATTTTTATTCAGTGACCCAGAATTTCAACAGTCTGAACTGAAATCACATTGCTGTCATTTTTATTTCTCCTTTATCTTGGTGTCCGTATAGGAAGTAACAAATTGACTAGAGTGTCTGTTTTATTAAAGCTAAACTGTAAGAACTACCTGGGCAGTGTTTCCACTCCTCAACTCCTTTGATACCAGAAGAGCATTCACCATTCCCAGTTCTTTGTTTGTTCCTTCCTTCTTCTTCCACATGATCTCATTAATGTACCTCAGCACTTGGAGATATGTACAGAGAAATGAACCACAAGGCAACAGAGAAGTCATAGAAGATGCAGGGACAATGGAGACTAGCACTGTTAAACAGTGGTTGGGGCTACACTGCCCCTCGCTTTTGGAAGGGGCATGTGAATTACAGCCATTTGAACTGCAAATGGGGCACTGATATGAATATTCAGCACCTCATTTGCATAATCCAGTCACCCAGCCCATTGAAAATGCTGATTTTGCAATAAAATAGCTGTGTAGCAGGGGTTTCTTTGAAAGGGCGCCCCAAGTATGAAAGCCCTTCCCATATTCTTTTGGGAAGAAGGGTGTTTTCAAAACCAGGGCAGCCTGTAGAAGGAACCCTGGCTACTGGGCTATTTTTATTTCAAAATCAGCACTTTTGGTGGGCTGGTTGGCCACCATTATGCAAACAAGATGCTGAATATTCTTATCAGCACCTCATTTGCATTTTCAAACAGCCTTAATTCACATGTCCCTTCGGAAAGGGAGGGCTAGTATAGCCGCAGTCTGCCTCAGATAAGGAAAGAGTTGTATCTCAATGGCTATGTCTACACGTGCAGCCAACATCGAAATAGCTTATTTCGATGTTGCGACATCGAAATAGTCTATTTCGATTAATAACGTCTACACGTCCTCCAGGGCCGGCAACGTCGATGTTCAACTTCGACGTTGCTCAGCCCAACATCGAAATAGGCGCAGCGAGGGAACGTCTACACGTCAAAGTAGCACACATCGAAATAGGGATGCCAGGCACAGCTGCAGACAGGGTCACAGGGCGGACTCAACAGCAAGCCGCTCCCTTAAAGGGCCCCTCCCAGACACAGTTGCACTAAACAACACAAGATACACAGAGCTGACAACTGGTTGCAGACCCTGTGCCTGCAGCATAGATCCCCAGCTGCCGCAGAAGCAGCCAGAAGCCCTGGGCTAAGGGCTGCTGCCCACGGTGACCATAGAGCCCCGCAGGGGCTGGAGAGAGAGCATCTCTCAACCCCCCAGCTGATGGCCGCCATGGAGGACCCAGCAATTTCGACGTTGCGGGACACGGATCGTCTACACGGTCCCTACTTCGACGTTGAACGTCGAAGTAGGGAGCTATTCCTATCTCCTCATGAGGTTAGCGACTTCGACGTCTCGCCGCCTAACGTCGAAGTTAACTTCGAAATAGCGCCCGACGCGTGTAGACGCGACGGGCGCTATTTCGAAGTTGGTGCCGCTACTTCGAAGTAGCGTGCACGTGTAGACGCAGCTCATGATAGCTAGTGTATATTTGCTTTCACTACTACTAATGAATAGAATTAGTAGTGCATAATCTTAAAGGCAGTTTTGTCTGATAGTAGAATAAACTACTAGCTGTTGTATAAATATATGGAGATGCACATCTCACTGAACTGGAAGGGACCTCAGGAGGTCATTAAGTCCAGTCCCCTGCCCTCTTGGCAAGACCAAGCACCATCCCCTCTTTTTAAAAAAAAATGTATTTGCCCCAGATCCATAAATGACCCCCTCAAGTATTGTGCTCACAGCCCTAGGTTTGCAGGCCAGTGCTCAAACCACTATTTCATTACAATGTGACTGCAACTTAAAAACAAAGTTGTGTCTGTTTTCACTAAGAGGAAATTACAGTTCTTATTCCTCTCTCTCTTCCCCAGTTTCAATCAGCTGCTAACAGTTTTCAGGATTTCCCTATAGATGTAAATATATGCACCTAAATTCAAAATATGGACTATTCCGTAAGCCATGATCTTCTGTATCTCCATCTTATGAGAATTGATTCCCATACTATAATGACTTGATTATCTCATGCTGTCTTTTCTTTTCCAATCTATATTATTCTACTTCAAGAACACACTAGCTACACTAGAAGCATCTGTCAACAGACATTTCTGTCGGAAGAGATTTTCTGACAAAATGTCTGTCAACAGAGTGCAGCCATACGCTAAAGTGGATCAAAATAGCAATCCATTCTGTCAACAGAGAGTGGTTGGACTGCCTGTCCCTCTCTCGACAGAATGGCAGACCGGAGGGTCAGCAAACAGGGCTGCCCAGTGAACCAGAAGCCCTGTCTGTTGACAGAAGGTTCCCCATAGCATCCACACAGCATTTTTATTGACAGAATCTGTTGACAAAAGCGTCCTTCCTCATGTAGGAGATGCAGAAGGTTGTCGGCAAAAGAGCCGACTTTTGTCGACATACTATTGACAAAATGCATTTTGTGTGTGGATGCTCCACTAGTTTTGCTACCAGGGTTTTGTTGACAAAATTATCTAATGTAGCCATAGCTGCTGAGTCTCCAAGGCTACAACCAGATTTGGCAGATGTGGTCTTAAAGCTGGAGGTCTAAGCATATCTTGGAAACCGAAAGAAACAGAGAGCAGGACATCTGGTTAACACTGACTCCAAGATCCAACTACAGAACTTCTTTCCTAGTTCTAAACATAATACTAGCACGGAGACTCAGAACCCTGTGTCTGCACGAGCCCCTTCCTTTTAAAAGGGGCAAGTTAATGAGCGGGTTCGAAAGATGCTAATGAGGCCTTGCAATGAATATGCAGTGTCTCATTAGCATAATGGCGGCTGCGGTGATTCGAAAGTGCGGCTTTTCAAATCGTGCACCACCCGTGGAGACGGGACCTTCCAAAAGGACCCCCTCCACCCCTCAATTTTTGAAAGCCGTTCGTCATAACACCAGATAGGAAAAAGGGCTCTCAAAAACTGCGGGGGTCCTTTCGGGAGGTCGCATCTCCATGGGCGGCACGCGATTTGAAAAGCCGCATTTCCAAATCGCTGTGGCCACCATTATGCTAATGAGGTTCTGCATATTCATTGCAGCACCTCATTAGCATCTTTTGAACCTGCTCATTAGCATGCCCCTTTCAAAAGGAAGGGGCTCGTGTAGACCCAGCCAAAAGAGTCAAAATCTTCTCTTGTAGACTGCTGAGGAATTTCGGACTAAGTTTTTAAAAAAAAAATCTAATCCACCTACACAGCAACTTCAGGAGGCACCAGCTATTTATACAAACGTTCAAGAATAGTTGTGTCTGAAGAAAAAAAAAAAAAAGATTCTTACCAGCTCTGCCTCTTTCTTGGCATGTGGCATGTTTCTCCTGACTCTGGAAGAGCTCTGAGATCCTATAGCTGTACAATTAGGAGAATTTCTGACTTGAGGGTCCTATGTGTTTAAAGAAACCCAGATATTTTTCCAGAAAGAGAAAGGGATCTCTAAAAGTCACCCAGACAGAATTCATTTCAAAAGTTGTTAAAGGGTAAAATATGACCTTTCTTCTATTCAAATTCCAGCTCCAATAGGCAAAAATGTGTCGGGTATGTTTATACCTACACAGGCCTTCTGAGATATCTACAGAAAAACCTTCATGCCTTCAGTGTCTTCTAGCATTTAGTACTGATGTTATCAATTTCTGTATAAAGCCTGCCATCAAAGAGTGTAAATGAGAGAGGGTATCCTCATAATGACCATTTTTATCAAAACTTTAGAGTCCTGACATGGATCATAATATTTCCTGTGTGTTATTCATATCTAGAGATTTCCAATAATGAACAATAAATGGAACATATGAGCAGTGGTTTTTTGGTGCCAGTTCTTGCTGGCACCTCAGCAGTGCCAGCCATAGGATTGGCTGGTGGGGAGCTGGCTGAGTACCAGCTCCCATTTTCTTTAAATACATAACAGCCACTGCATATAAGAAACAAGACAGAAAAATTTCCATTTCACTTGTTACCCGCTCCTGCCACCCCGCAGTGAAGGGTATCCCTCCACCCCAGTAAAGCCCCATGGCTGGCTCATGTCAGCTGATGCAGGCTCAAGTAGCTTGCAAATGAAGTATAAATGCCCAGGCTACAATTTGATAGCCCCAAGCCCTGCAAACTAATATGCACTGACACAGGCCATCTGTGTGTTTTATTACAGTGGAGATATACCATAAATGATTGCCTATAGAGTCTGCTCCACTCTTTTCTGCCAAAAACATATTAATTTCATATTTATATCATACTTAGATGCCAAGCTATTTTTATGATCTCCCATACTTTGAATACTGCACCTTCGAAAAGATAGGTATCTAGCAACTGAAATTTACTTGTGTTTTCAGTGTTATCTTCAGAAACTTATTTTTAATTTGAGGCTCCTTTGCCCTTTGGGAGGGAACTAACTGCCCCAGCCCTGATATAGGACTACTTAGTGAGACCATTTCTCATGCTGAGCAGACCCTTACTATATTACTGCAGCCCAACTGATTTCAGTGGGATGACCCATGGTTTAATGTGATATTCATGGATTTTAATTTGTGAATCTATTAAAGCCATGAAGAGAACATTAGATTATCTAATCTGGCTTTCTTTATAGCAGATGCCATTTTGCCCATTTACTCCTGTATTGAGCCCAATAACTTGTGTTTGACTAAAGTATATTGCCCAGAAAAGCAGTCACAAATAGGATTTTAAGACTTCCCTTGGCACTTTGTTCCAATGACTAATAACACTCCATGTTTAAAAAATGTGTTCCTCACTGCTAATTTGAATTTGTCTAGCTTTAATTTCCACCCATTGGTTCTTATGATTTTCTTTACTACATTAAAGCCCTTTCCATTCATTCAGTGTGAATAAAAGCATGAGAATCTGCCCTAGAATTATCAATCATATTGCACCTGAGCTGGCTGAATCCACAAGCATCTGACTCTTATTAAGATCTTGCTGTTTTTTGGTTTGCATTTTGAGGGATTAGTCTCATATAAATACAGTATCAAGGATGCAGGCTTTTTAAAGGAAATACAGCAGGTTTCTATTTGGCAGTTAAGGAAGGTATGCCAGTAGCATCTGATGTCTTGTTGCTATGCTTAATTTAAATTAGATCCAATGGCGCACATATATATATATATATATATATATATATATATAAAATCACCTGATATTTTAAGGGGGCTATTAAAGTCCCCTTTATATATATATATATATATATATATATATATATATATGTATGTATATATTTAGATTTTAGGAGATTTTTATGGACTTTAATAGCCCCCTTAAAATATCAGGTGATTTTTTTTAAAGTATTCTATAATGTAGAGTTTTGACATGCTATTTCTATTACAGTAGGGTCTCGACATTTGCGAGGGTTCCATTTTGAGAACCCTCGCAAATGCTGAATTTTGCAAATAGCTCCCGCCTGGAGCCCAGCTGCCAGGGCTCCCACCTGGAGCCCTGGTAGAAGTGGCGGCTGCCTGCCAGCACTCTTGCCTGGAGCCCCGGGGGGAAAGCGGCAGCTGTCAGCACTCCTGCATGGCCATTTCAAAGTTTTGTGCCAGTGTACACACGGCCTATATAGAGTAATAGATATTTTGGAGCATAAGCTTTTGTGGGTAAAGACTCGCTTAGTCAGATGCATGAATATGCACAAACCGAGTCTTTGCCCATGGAAGCTTATGTTCCAAACATCTGTTAGTTTATAAGGTGCCACAGGACTTCTTGTTGTTTTTTGAAGATACAGACTAACTCGGCTACTCCTCTGGTACTTGAAACACAGTTAACAACTAACAGTGTGAACTTCATGAGACACTGACTTGATGCTAATTATACTAAGGTTTGAGAATAAAGGTAACCATAGGAAAACCTGAAGTTTCAGTATTACCTATCACAATAAAATAATACCCAATCTGCAAAGCACGACCTTGGAGATGGGTCTACTCTGGCCTATTACTGTTCACATTCATATAACATTAAAGTAATATATTTAAGTTGTCTTAAATTCAAAGTATAATTGTGTATATATCTAACTGAATTTGATGACTTCTCTCATTTTTAAATGATCTTCAAATACACTGTCTATACTGATTATAATTTGACTTCCTCCAGAAAAGAAAACATCAAACAGATTAATACAAGAGCTGCCTGTACTTCTAACAAACTAGATTAAAATGTATCTCTTTCTTAAATAAGAAACAGAAAATATTGCAACAGGTTCATTTGTTTAAAACAGGACAAAAATATGTCAAGGCTAATGTTATGCTGCAGTATATTTATCATGTAGGGAAAGGGGTGGGAATAGAACCAACAATATTAAAAGGAAAAAGGGCAGCATATTTAATCCCAGTAATTCATTGTTACTGGAATCTTAAACACCCCTCAACACTGTGTAGGTGAAAGACATAGAAGGATGGGAGAGGAGGGACAAATCAGGTTTGAAGTGTATAGTATCCTAAATGGTTATATCTAATCTTGGCCAAGGTATTTTCCTCATCTTCAAAAAATTACAAACTCATCTACTTTTAGGAATACAGGATGGAAAAACCTTATTCAATAACACTTGACTCACTGTCTGAAAATAAAAGACTGAAAGGAAAAGTATAAATGGAAGAGAGTGAAAAAAATGAAATTCAGAACTGACACTAGGAAGTACTTTTCACTCAAAGAGAAATACAATTTTTCAATAGCCTATTGAGCCAAGTTTGGAATTGAAGGTACTGAGGTCATTAAAGAAGAAGCGAGATACCATTCTGGAGGAACTGTGTTAACCAAGATGACTTGCAATAGGCTGAATGGCCTTTTCCTTTCCTCCAAATTTATGTTCTTTTTGAAAAACTTTGATTACAAGTCATCCTGCTGTGATTTAGATAGCATGAATTCAGAAGAAGTGAATCGAATCCCTTCAATCAAGGATGCTTGGGTTTCTTTCCAGTCTGAATTCTTGCCAGTCTGTAATAGAAAACTACCAGTTGGGTGGGTGCTGGCCGGGGGAAGAGGATCAGGAGTGGCAATTTCCCTTAATATGCAATTACTTTTTATGAGGTGAAAAGGGAAGAGACAAGACTTCTGGACAACAAAGGCTAGCATTATAAATCATTGTAGTAATATGTTATGGACAGATAGAAGTGACAGAGAAGATTTTAAAAAGCCATTTGATATATTTTAAGACAGTAAAAATGTCTTTTACTAATAAGTCTCTGCAAGACATATCAGGTGAAGTATTATGTTCTGAGTCATCTAGAAATGAGGCAACTTGTTTTTATGAAATCAGTATTCTGTGTCAGTCATCTCTGAGTTTTTGAACCACATGCATAGACACAATAGAGAATCACTTGTTTTGTGATGCTATTAACATTAATATAGGACATGAACACCAGGAAAGGGTTAAAATTTGACATCTACCAGCTCTTGTGCTCAGTACTGAACAAAGTGAGTTTTTAATGTTTGGGAATGGAGAGTGGGGTGTGATTTAAATTTTGTCCGCCTTCGTGCAATACACATGGTTACCAAAGACACAGCTTTAGATTCTTTAACATTAGCGTTATCCTCCATTTTGTCCTTCTACACCCAATTCCATGAAACTTGGGGAAAATTTTAAAGAGCTGTTGTGTTTCCATATCTGTAATTTTGAAATTGGTTGTGCCCTTTTTCAGAATGATGAGCAATTCTAAGTTGTTTAGCCTTTAAAGTGACATCTAAATTTCTAGATGCTGCTGAATTTTGGTACCTTGCAGTCCCTACTCATTCTCTGAAGCGTAGGTTTCCAATATTTCCGGAGTTACTAAAGCAAAGAGGAAACAAGTCCTTTATTACATCAGGTTGGCACTCCTCTGCTGCATGATATCCTGCCAAGTACTTTCTGAGAGCTATTATAGGCTTACAGTCCTTTTGGGACCCTTTTGGATAATAGGTCCCTTGTAGCATAGTGTGGCTATTGGGAATGCTGGCAGCAAGACCATAGGAATCCAATTTGCTTATTGTCTTTCTGTGACTGGGACTCACACATCCTTACTTCCTGGCACATTAGGGCAATGCCCTCTCATTCTGACCAAATTCTTTCTGTTGCTAAACTCTCTGACTCCACCATTAAAATGAGGATTCTAGTCTTGACTTTAGACACAGAGTGAACTTCTCCACATTATGATTATGAAAAAGTAAAACTGTTAGTAAGTGAACTGTTAATTCTAATATCTGTTAGTCTATAAGGTACCACAGGATTTCTTGTTGTTTTTGAAGATACAGACTAACTCGGCTACCTCTCTGTTAGCCGATGGCTGGGTAATGAGTAGTCTGTGAGCCTAATTACATCCGAGTCTTTGACTGCTAGGACCGACAGTCCCTTCGCAGCGGGCAGCCAGAATGGATGACGGATGCCCCAGAGATTCACCTGAGTCTTTAACTGCTAGGACAGGCAGTTCCTTTGCAGTGGGCAGCCAGTGTGGCTGACGGGTGCCCCAAAGGTTGGTGCAGAGAGTTTATTTCACCCGAGTCTTTAACTGCTAGGACCGACTGTCCCTTTGCAGCAGGCAGCCAGGGATGCTGACAGGTGCCCCAGGAGTCTGTCCCATGGAGGTGACATGACTCAGCGCTCAGCCTTTTACTGCACCTTACCACTGACCAGGCTGATATAGCCAAATGGCTAAGGTTCTTTGTTTTGTGTTTGGCCAAGTTATAGTAACTGGAAGGAGTCAGGCTGAAAGCTTAAATGGTTACTATTTATTAAAAGCAGAAATAAGAAATCTTAATGGTTACAAGGTTATTGCTCTATCTTCTTAACTACTAGTGGGATGATACATATGGCATACCAATTAGATTACAAATGAAAAGTTACACATTGAGGACAAAACGCCTCAGCCTACAGAACTCTTACTGTTGAATGTGCACAAAAGTACATTGCAGGTGTAATTCTCACCCCTGCGTCCTTCGACTCCTGGCGTAGCCAAACATCGTTCACTCAATCCTTCAAGAAGAAGAGTACGAGGAGGGCGTCCCTGGGGTCCTTGGGAGGCAATGACCTTACCCTACTGGCAGGTATAGGTAATTGGAGCCCAGTTAGAGTGAACTGCCGGGCCCATCTTTATACCCCTTGGGTCACACACACTCTTCCTTATCTAAAGACGCCAATTGTACTGGTTCGCCTTTGTGACACCAGTTCTTACAAGGGAGTTGCAACTTAATTTACACTTGTAAGACAGAGATAACTAAATCGTTAAGACAGAACATTCTTCTTGTATGGGCACGAGATTCCTCTCCTGGGACGATGTGTAGGCATTTCAATTATCAATACCAGCCGAGGGCAGTTTGAGGCCCTGTGGTCATCGGCTGGCCTGTTAGCCCTCTTAGTTCTTCCGTTGTCTGTGCTCTGAGGCATCAAAGACTGTGCTTGAGATTAGCACATCTGTGCTCCCAGGCATCAAAACTGTGCTGTTTCCCTTTTTCCTTTGTGCTCTGAGGCACTTAAGAGGGGTAAGATGGAGTAGAGCAGGGGGATTCTGTCTGGCTATACTCTCTGATGCTTGTTAATTCTTAGTAGTTTGAGCTACTTAAAGTATAACTCACAATAGAAACAGTGTAGTTCCCATTATTACTATAATAAATTGATTAGTTGTAAGCACACCCATTGACTGGTATTGTATCTTCTGCTGTGGGTGTACTACACAGTTCTTTTTTAAACATGTCCTTGTGGATGCTCCACTTCCCATTAGATCCATAGGGACATACATTTCAGAAAAGTACAGTTACTAAAAAAAAAAGTGGGTGACTTCCCCCTGCATGTACAAAGTAAGAGCCTCTCAGAAGTTCAGAGCAGGGACTCAGTCTGGATGTATGACCACATCCTTACGAGACCCAGCAGAATAAATAATGCATAATAAAAATGACCTTGCAATTCAGGCCCTGGTTCAGGAAAATACTAAGGATTGTGTTTAATTTTAAGTGCACGTTTAAGTGCTGTCATCAGCGGGGATGAGATATTGCCTCTCTCGCTGGGACATGTGTTCTAGGAAGCATTATGGATGGCGTATTTGTTACTGTGAGCCAGGGACTCAGCAGCTGCAAGTGGGAAGGTTAACACAGCTCCTCCAGAAACCCAAACTAGCAGGGGAGGGGGTTGTAATTAAGATGAACCATTCAGGTTGTGGACACCCTCAGAGATGTGCCTCAAATGGGGCTTTCAGTCATCAACAGAGACAGCCAGGTATTTGGGTATAAAAAGCTGACCGTGAACTGACAGCAGGTTGTTCTCTTGATTCAGCAAATGGACAAGGTTCTAATCCTTCTTGAAAGATTGGAAGGACTTTGACTTACATCTGGCGAGCTTGTAGCATGGGTACAGAAACTTTTATTGTTTTTTTTACCTGTTACACATTGTTGTAGCTTCTGGAGATGTTTAACCATGAGTTAGTGGTGCAGAAATCACAGCAAGGTGCAGAGATTTCTGCAAGTGTAAACCCCTGGTGTGGGAAGAGAGATACAACACTCTTCAGCTGTGTCTACGCCAGCCCCTTCCATTCAGAAGGGGCATGTTAAAGAGCGAATTTGAAATATGCTAATGAGGAAATGCCATGAATATACAGTGCCTCATTAGCATAATGGTGGCCGTGGTGATTCAAAAGTGCAGCTTTCGAATCATGTGCCACCCGTGGAGATGGGGATTTTTCATAAGGCCCCTCAGTCTTCTCCTAACACCAGATAGGAAGAAGGGGCTTTTGAAAACTGAGGGGTCCTTTCGAAAGGTCCCCATCTCCACGGGCAGCGCGCAATTCAAAAGCCGCACTTTCAAATCGCCGCGGCCACCATTATGCCTCAGCATCTTTCGAACTTGCTCTTTAACATGCCCCTTCCAAAAGGCAGGAGCTCGTGTAGACACAGCTTTCATGAAAGAAGTGGTAAACAGGAGCCTGAAACTTTGCACAGGTGCCCTGAAGGAAGACTGTGGATGGGTCAAAGGTGCAGTTGACCCTGAAATTGTGACAAGGGATGCTTCTCTGATTTCACGTCCAGGTTTTCTATAAAATAACATCTTCATTCCATTAACTCCCATATCACCAGAGACTCTGGTCAGTGCCTGGGTATATTTGAAATATGCTAGTCTGTCCATAGCTTTTAATGTGGTGACTGCAGTGTGGTAATGCTAATCCTTTCTGCTCCTAGGAATTTCAGTGGAAAACTCAAAAAAAGAACTGTGCATATTTAAATTAACTGGTATCTAAAATTCACCCTTTTTGGTCAAGTAAATGATTATTAAGTCACAGATGACACATAGCTGGAGTGATAGAAGGAGTGACCTCCTACTTTGAAGTACTGGGTCTATGAAATTGCATATGAAGATATAGCCTGCCTCAAAGAAAGTATACTCTAAGTTTACTGGTGATGAAAGTTTGTTAGTAATGCATAGTGAGATGAAAAATTATTTTTGGCCACCTATTAGACCATTTCTTCAGTTTGAGATTATCTAACATTTTTTTAGGAAAACAAGATAGTTAGAATTCTGTTTTAGGCACATTGATATTATTTTAAATTTTGCAGCATGCAAGGATCTCCTGCATGCAACTGTTGGAAAGTGATTGTGGCTATGTCTACACTAGCCCCAAACTTCGAAATGGCCATTCAAATGGCCATTTCGAAGTTTACTAATGAAGTGCTGAAATACATATTCAGTGCCTCATTAGCATGCGGGCGGCCGCGGCACTTCAAAATTGATGCGGCTCGCCCCTACGGGGCTCCTTTTCGAAAGGACCCCGCCTACTTCAAAGTCCCCTTATTCCTATGAGCAGATAGGAAAAAGGGGACTTCGAAGTAGGCGTGGTCCTTTCGAAAAGGAGCCCCGTCTGGACGAGCTGCGCGGCGGCGAGCCACGTCAATTTCGAAGTGCCGCGGCCGCCCTCATGCTAATGAGGCGCTGAATATGTATTTCAGCTCTTCATTAGTAAACTTCAAAATGGCCATTTGAATGGCCATTTCGAAGTTTGGGGCTAGTGTAGACATGGCCTGTGTGTGTTACATGCAAAAAGTTATCATGAGGAAATGCTTAACACTTTCAGTCATTTTGCAGTATTTTCCATACAGTAAATGTCTTGCAGAGAGAAAGAGAGAGAGAAAAAATTGCAGGTCACTAACTTCAAATACTCTTTTATGGTCAACTGAAGAGTATGAGACAGTGTAGCATTGGAAACTCGCCTTGAAAATCAGCTCAGAGCTAATCTCTAATTTGTAATATTGGTCAAGAATGGTAACTATCAGTGAAGCTTTCTTGTGTTAGTGACTGTGAAGAGCTTATTTACTTTCAAAATTCTCCCGTTTTTTTTCTTTGTTCTGAATATGATCAAATTAACTCCAAATCATTTGATAGCTAAAAGCCACGAAAACCTCAGTGATCCCAGCTCTCCTTTTAACCTCTTTTAAATTTGTTTTTGACTGAGTATTTCAGTTTGCAGTTTACATGATATCTGCAAATTAACAAACATTGCCTCAGTTCATCCATTTGTTGTTATTTAAGGTGTCACTCCTGTCTTCTGACACATTAGTATACTTCACTAGTAATCTTAAAAAAAAAAAAAAAAGCTCTTCATATGTGTAGCTACCACGGCTGCTCTGAGCTTGTTTGGCAGTGTATGAAGTATAACAAAGTAAGGGGATGCTCCCTGCCACATCCATGAATGCAGACTAGTACTGTATACTATCCACACTTGCAGCAATCAAAAAGACATGATGTATCAGCAGTAGAGCTGTGCTGTATTGGAAGCACCACCTCTGTACACGAGTAGCACAAAATCATTGCCTCTCCTGGTAACCTGACCATCCATTTACTCTAATGTTTGAGGTAACAAGAATTAGAATTAAAGCACTTCTTCTAAAGGCAGTGTGCCTTTTCTTGTAACTAAATTTTATGAGTGCTCATCTCTGTGTCAGTCACATCATCTTACTCGTGAGAAAATTTCAGTTTTTTCAATTACATTAATTTTACATTACAGTGCATTTACATTTCAGCTTCACATTAATTGCATTAGTCTGCTTAGATAATCCCACAGTACGTCTTTGATAGGAGCACTATAGCAAATGTATCCCTTAAATTAAATCTTGCAGATATCTTTTCTGCTGTGTATATGTTTCTGCTCAGATGTGCAGATATGAGACTGATCCTGGAAAGACTTGCATAGGCATGCTTAACTTTATGCGGTATAAGTAGTCCTGCTGAGTAAAATTAAGTATGTGGGTAACTGAAGTCTGAATCTTGCTCTCTGAACTTCATTTATCAAAATCAGATCCTTAGTATATACTAAAGTGTCTAGACGCTGATGTACCACATACTGCAATATGAATTTCTGCTGAGTAACTTGGGCCAAATATGCTTTCAACTGACTCTTTTTTACTTTATTTTTTAGCTTTCTGGTTAAACCATGGAAATGTATTGTAAATTATTCCTTAGAGCAAGAGCGTATTGTAGAATAGACCACGTCAGTGTTTAGAAAGCACTTAGCTCACAGTGAGTAATACTGTTAACTAAAAAAGAATAATCATTCATGGTGTGATTAATATGCTTCCAAGGCATTCTACAGCATTGTAAAATACCTCATAAAGCAAGCAGCATTGCTCAAAAGTGAATTCATAGAGATAAGATCAAAACATCCATTTTACATGCTTCCCAAAGTAGCTCACGGAAAGAGGGATGACACTTCAACTACATGTATTCATTTTCACTTGCCTTTAAGCAAGCAGTACAGGTTCAGCCTCTTAAATCTGGAATTCTCTTATCCAGAAACATCCGTCATCTAGCATGACCGTGGATGTTGCTGGACCAGAGAGTTCTGGGGCTGGGGCAGAACCTGCATCAATGGGGCAGGGACTGGGGCCATAACAGTGGCTGGCATCCTGGCCTAGGGCAGAGCTGGAGCCCCCACCAGCTCTGCTGCAGCACAGGGAAGAAAGCGGGGGGGGGCATTTAATCATTTTTGTTGCTCTTCTCTGGACTTCTCCAGTTTTTCCAAACCTTTCCTGAAATGTGGCACCCAGAACTACACAATGCTCACCAGATCCGTTTCCACAGTACTCCTTCCTAGGCAGCTGTTTCCCATTTTGTATGTGTACAACTGCTGCAGCACAGGGAGGTGGGGTCCCAGCTGTAGCACAGGGCTGGGGTCAGAGCCCCCCTGCTGAGCCCTGCAGGAGGAGGAAGGAGGAAGCTTGGGAGCAGGTGCCAGCAGGCCCTGTTGACTGGAGAGCGAGTGGTGAGCGCTGGGGAACTGGCTGGGGAGCAGTGGGGCTGAGGAGCAGGGGAGCCAGCAGGAAGGGAGCTAGAGAGCTGCAGGGCTGGGAAGCTGCCAAGGAGTCAGCTGGAGAGTGGTGGGGCTGGGATTAACCAGGGAACAGGGGAGCCAGCTGGGAAGCTACTGAGCTGGGATGCTGCGGGCCAGGGAGCCACAGGGCAGAAGGGTCCAGGGAGCCAGCGGGAAGTCTTGAAAGTGGCTGGGGTCAAGCACTGACCACATCTCATCCAGCAAAATCTGTCGTGCAGAACTGCTCGGGTTCTGAGGGTGCAGGACGAGGGAGGTGCAACCTCTACTTCACGTGTATACAGAACACATCATGTTAGAATATTACTGATACCAGGGCTGGTGCCAGCCTCTTCTCAGCGGGGAGCTGAGGTGGACTAGACAGCAAGTTCGTGGGGAGGAGGCTGTGCTATACATCTTGTGGGGGGACAATTAATTATTTATTTTATTTTTAACAGTAGGTGGCATGGACGGTATCGGGGGGGGTGGGGTGGGGTGAACTCTGAAGGCAGACTGGAGAGTGGTGGCTGTCGACTGGCTGCCCAGCTGTGAAGGCAGCACTGCCTCAAGCAGCTGTGGAGAAGTGACAGTGGCGGTACCATACCATCGCACTCTTACTTCTGCATAACCTCTGCCGTTTGTGCTGAGAAAGGTACATTGCAGAGACAGGTGGGTTAAGGCAAATTTTGCAGTGAATATATCCCCTTCAAGGCCTCCCCTAGCATCACCTCCCGATGCATGCCAATCCGTGTCTGTATGACACTCCTAGTACCCGTGACGTAGTGATGTCCAGAACTTTAAAAGGAAGTGAATTAAGAAATATTTATGTGCAGAGTACACTTAGATGTCCTGCCTTCCCCCCTCAGGCCTCTCCCTGCTCTATTTAGCAAGAGTCTTAGTGTGAAAATGAATGTGCTGTCTAGCTTTCCAAAGTGAAAACTCTAGTCTTTCAGCACATGGTAATTTATACATGTAACTTCCTCTCCCACGAGGAGAAATTATGCGTAGACATCCTCCATGTAATAAAGAGATAGTGCGTTCCATAACAGTGCCAGTTTTATTGCGCTTGTAAGATACCCTGTACATTTGGGAAAATTTACCTATTTTATAGGTTGTTCATCTATTACCTGCCACTGTAATAAATATTACGGTTAATATTATTATAGGTTGAGATCCTTGGGCCCACCCTCATAGCACAAAACATTTTTAAAGCTAGTGTAATTAACCTCTGAAGATTTCTGATTCAGAGGGAAATCTTCTGCTGGTATAGAGGTGCCAAAACAGCCTCTTGTGTCAGCTGCCTTCAAGCCATAGCGTGTCCTCTGGACCTGAAGCAAAAGGGATGTGTCAAGGAATCCCCAGTAAAGTTCAGGGAAGTTCCCTAGGAGCCATGGGCAGCCAACAATAACGACCGTTTTTTTGGCTGTTATGACATTTTGTGTGGGATCAATGCCTGAGAAGATCAAAATTATGTGGCTAGAAAGGCATCTTTGCCAACCCATTTCCTATCTTACATTTACAATTGAGCTGGTCTGCACGTTACCCTCTACTGTGCTATTGTTTCAAGAGGCGGAGGAAATGGAGAGCTATTTTTGAATTAATTCCAAAATTATGTAACCTCTTCTGTATACTTGTGATCATAGGCATGGATTCCATGGGTGCTGTGTGGCTCAAGCATTGTGCACACCCACACGATCACATTAACCTTTTGTGGGTGCTGCCCCATCGATCATGGCCCTGTGCCCAAGGCTGCTCCCTGCAACCATGTTCCTTTCTTGGGCTCTTCCCCTGAAAACCCTGGTGGTGCTCCATCCTGAGGCCCTGCATCTGCTCAGCCTCTTCCCACTAGGCTATGCCCAGCAATGGAGAGGGCAGAGAAGAGAACTCATCAGCAAAAACAAAAGTTAGTCCCTGTGTGTTGGACTGTCAGAAACAAAATGAATATTTTAAATCATAATTTCAGATTTTTAGATCATAAAAGCCAGCAGTTAGAGAAAACCTGGCAGTACATCCTATACGTTTTAAAGCAATGGTGTGATACAGTATCATCAGGTTCTTAAAACACATTAATCAATAACTATTAGCAGTCAAGGCAAATGACTTTTAAAAATCCATTTTGGCATACAAGAATTCAGTGTTAATTAAAAACTAGGATCATAGTTCAAAGGTTCTTAAACACGTGCTTAATGTTAAGTACATATTTAGGAGCTATTGTGAAACAGGAATGGTCTCAAGTATGGTATTGAATTCGGACCTATCAAATCACAATGAATTTTGACCCAGGTATTCAATATGAAAACCATTATTTTATTTAAATTGGTCTGATTGTAAAATGTTACATATAAATGTTATACCTGTCATATCACAATTTTAATTGTTAAAAAGTAAGAGTTCTATCAACATTGTTTTTATACTGTTAGATTATCCAGTAGGAAGTCCAAAAACAACTAGCCTCTGGTCGTTGCAGTGAGGTAACAAACAGAAATGTATTAATTTTGAGCTGACAGAACATAAATACAAAAGTTTGCTAGAAGACTAAGAAATGTTGTCTTCAACTTTCCATCCTAATTCTCTTAAAGCAGATTATTCAACAACAACATTTATAAAGTTTTGTATTTTGGAGCAAATACAAATATAGTAGGTTCTGTATTACGGAACTGCAAACTCAAGAGACTAGGCTAAGTAAAAATAATTTCATTCAGATTCTAATGAAATCAAACTGTGACTGATCTTCAGCTGAATCACCCAGCATTTCATCAACATTCTAATTTAACCTTCTTTTTCCCCATAGTGACTATTCAGAGTTTTGCCTGCTTTTGTCATATTCTTAGAGAAAATATTTCTTAACATCCTTGACAAGGTGAAATGTAATAGGAAGAAGGAGTGAAACAGCAAAGCATCCTTTTTCATGTAATACAAGATATTTTTTCCTTCTAGCCCTAGTGGGTCTAGTTATAACTGGAAATATATATTTATGATAGTAATGAATCTTTTATTTGGCTCTCTAAACCACTGACCTCAATCTCTCATAATCTAAAGGAGACATAGTGATTGAGTTTGAGACCGAGGCCTGGAACTGGGGAAATGTACAGTAGCAGTGCTATAAATGTGTCAGTAATCCAGAAATATTTCTATAAGTTTACTGAGGGATTTTCCACAGAATAGAAAACTAAAGAGAGAAATACACCTAAATTAGTTTAATTTACTGGCCTGGAAAATGAAGATTCTAAAATTATTTACTCTAAGTAAGATTTTTCATTAATTCTCAGTTTTTCAAAGGGCCAATGAGCTGTACTCTTTGAATTAGGGCATGATCCTGTAAGCAGTTATGCACTGTTGTAACTTTACTCACATTGGCTACATCTACACTTGCCCCCTTCTGATGGTAATCAGGGTGATGGGAGATTACTAAGGAAGTGTTGCAATGGATATGCAGCGCTTTATTAGGCTAATTCTTCCTCGTGGCAACTTCCAAATGTCAAACTTCAGAGTGCCAGCATGCTGTGTAGCCACGGGCACTTCAAAATGCCTTTACTCCCCAATCATTAGTAATCTCCCATCAGCCTGATTACCATGCCTCCTTCAAAGAAGGGGGCAAGTGTAGATGTAGCCATTAGCAGCCACGCAATAAACTTACTTTACATGTATGCGAAAGATAACTTACAATGGAGTAGATTTTCTTTTCCTATTTTTTTTTTATTTTTTTAATTTCTCTCTCTGGAGGAAAGACTTGATTTGTAAGTAAGCCAAATCATGGTTAAGTAAGCCAAATCATGGTCTGAAAGGCATCAGAAGAAAAAAAGAAGGAGGCACTTAAGAGCAAACTGAGAATTAGTTTCCTAATTCTTTTAAATAACAGTGAAAGTGACACATTCTTAGAAAAGGACATGCAAAATTAGACCAACTTTGCACTGCTAACTCCCAAAATTCTAACAAAATTATAAAGACATGAAGAGCAAACTGGATTCCTACTCCTCTCCAACACCCGACATTAGTAGAAACACAATATACTGGAAGTTCTCCAGTAAGATGTTATAAAGTGAAAGAGGCATTTAATCATCCCCTCGATATTTCACATTAGTGCAGAAAAAAGATAGTGTGCCAAATTAAATGCCCACACCTTTGACCCTTGACAGTATAAAGAAAAATCTAGGCTTCTCTGAGTTTAAAGGTGAAATTAGCACTGAAGTAATGCAAATGTATTGTGTATTATATAATATTGCATCTTAGTGTATGCCTGAGGTAGAATGTTAACCAGTGGAAGTATGGTGTCGCTGACACAAGGTAATACTTTGACAGTAATGAAAGCCTAAAGGTCATATAACTATTTACTGTAGTTCAAGCATTTACAATGATTTACATTTTCAAAGTACAATACAAACATGAACTAGTTTATATATATATATATATATATATATATATATAGTGTCTTCTGAATAGTAACAGAGAGATAGCCATGTTAGTCTATATCCTATCAAAATAAAAAAGCAGTCCAGTAGCGCTTTAAAGACTAACAAAATAATTTATTAGGTGAGCTGTCATGGGATAGACCCACTTCTTCAGACCATAGCCATACCAGAACAAACTCAATATTTAAGGTACAGAGAAAGAAAAATAGTTATCAAGGTTGACAAATCAGAAAATTGTAATCAAGGTGGGCAAATCAGAGGCGAAGGGGAGGGGAGAGTCAAGAGTCAGATAAAACAAAGTATGTAAAAGAGTCTATATAATGCCTGCAGCCCCCAACTCAAAACACTTCAGCACATCATTAAAGACCTACAACCCATCCTTAATTAGGATGCCATACTCTAGAAGGCCCTAGATGACAGGCCTGTTCTTTCTTACAGGCAGCCCCACAACCTTATGAGGATTCTCACCAGCAACCACAGAGTATACCACAATAATACCAATCCTGGAACTTTTCCTTGAGACAAGCCCCATTGCCAGCTTTGTCCACATATCTATTCTGGAGATACCATCCCTGGACCTAACCAGGTTATTCACAGAATCACAGGCACATTCACATGTTACTCTACTAACATCATATATGCCATCATGTGCCAACAATGCTCACATACTTTGTATATAGGACAAATGGTAAACACACTTTGACAAAGAATGAATGGAAACAAAACAGACATGAAAAAGCTCTTAACTCACAAGCCTGTCAGCCAGCACTTTAGTGGAGTGGGACATTTTGTTAATGACCTGAAAGTCTGTGTTTTACTGAAAAGACACTTCAAGAATCACCTACAAAGATAGAATGTGGAGCTCTCTTTTCTATTCAAATTCAACACATTAACATGAGGTTTGAACCGGGATGCCAATTTCTTGGGCCATTATATGGAATCTTTTACATACTTTGTTTTATCTGATTCTTGACCCCCACCCCGCCTCCTACCACCCCTCTTCTTTTCTGATTTGCCCACCTTGATTAGAATTTTTCTGAGTTGTCAACCTTGATAACTATTTTTGGTTCTCTGTGCCTTAAATATTGAGTCTGTTCTGGTCTGGCTGTGGTCTGAAGAAGTGGGTCTGTCCCACAAAAGCTCACCTAATAAATTATTTTGTTAGTTTTTAAAGTGCAACTGGACTGGTTTTTTTGGCTTCTGAATGTTAGCTTTTTAAAAATGTATATTGTGTCATTAAGGAAACTTATATAAGGGGGAAAAGCAACAATTATATGATCCTGAGGGTATAGTTATGGTTTATTTACTAGTCTTTTATCTTTGGAGACATGGGTAAACTTGAAGCTTTGATTTCAAGTTCAAGACTATCCCTAGGAAAATCACACCACAAAACACAGTTTCTACTCAGTGAAAGACTCAGCAGAGCTGATGCAATGCAGGTGCATTCACAGAGCTTTTATATTTTATCCTCACTGAAGGGGTAAATACTGGAAATCAGCCTACGGTTCAAGCAGACAAGTAGTGTTCTGTGACAGCTCAGGGTATGCTATGACCCTTATGAAGGCCATGAGGTGAAAAAGGCTCTCATCATTCCTGCTTTGGGAAGACAGATTCACAGTGTAGCCATCACTCTGTTCCTGGTGCAACCTCTAATAAACATTGTGCAGGAGCACAGTGTATGTACCCACAGCACAAAGTTTCATGGCTTAAAGCAGCCATTAGAATAAAAGGTTTATTTTTCATTGCATAAAGTGAAGTCGATAGACTGGAACTCACATCAGGTTTGAATTTGACTGTCAGAACATTTTAGGCCTGGGGGAGAGTGTAAGTTAGAGTACACGGTAGCCCTCAAAATTCTGACCACCAAATTCTGAGAAATAAATACAGTATACCTCAAACTAGCATTTGGTTTCATTATGCATGGGGCACACCATTACATAAATAGTGTATTCCTGGGCATAAACAGACAAAAAGTTAATGTGATTTCACATGCAATGTCCAGACAGTGAGAGTGTAGTTTTCAGAAAAGAAGGGAGCTGTAACGGATTCCATGAATCTTTGGCGAGTCTTAACATATAAATATAGCATATAACATTTCTACCCTTCAAAGACCCAAACCATGCAACACATTTAAATTCCAGTTATATTAAGAAAATTGAACCTGTAAAAATTATACCCTCTTAGGTCAGTGGATCTAGCCAATTCTCTCTCTGTATTCAGTCCCGTCATCTTGCTTCAGTGACAAAAATTATTTCCTACATTTTTTTGATGCCTCCAAATCTCCAAGAACTAATTGCTTTGGAACATTGAGCTGTATTCTCTTCTGGCTCACATATCATCAACAGATTTGGTACTTACTTTACCAATCCATTGTAATTGTTGATACATGAGCTGAAAAGAGTATGCAATTTGACTTTCGGGTTCCAAGTTCTTTAAACCCATGACAATTACAGAAAGAGGGGGAAAAAAAAACCCCTCTCTTTACCTGTGACCTGGGCAGATGACACTTTCAAAAAACCTTTCTCAGAGTAAAATTGCACTTTAATAGTATGTGGCTGAAATGCGGCTACCTTTAGTGTAAAATACCGCTCATGGTAACATTACACATGGGAACTTAGCATTTTTGGTGAAACTTTTATCAAGTAAGGTTTTTCAGGTTCTGCGCAAAACAGAGAGACAGACCCTATCCAAGCATAGGCAAGGTGCCCACCTTGGTTGTGAAAAATTCCCTGGAGTGACTCCAGTACAGCTGGGAGTTGATTCGTCTTGATTCAACCCAAGGAGTTGAATCTGGTCTCCTACATCCCAGGTGAGTGCCTTAATCACAGGACTATTGGCTCTTTTTGTGTGGGTTGCACACTCTCACCCTGTTTTTTTTTATTACAAAGAACTTTGAAAGGTCTCAGGTTTATCCCAAAGCAGAAAGGGAAAAATTTTGAAATCTCTAATGCTTTCATAAGATAGGAAAATCATTATCCACCCATCGCTACGTGTGAGTCTGAATGATTGTTTGGCCTTAGTGCTGCCAAGATCTGTTTTATTGTGTTATGGAACCCTCATAAGATTAGCCAGTCATGTAGAATTTCTGCCTTCTTGAATATCAGTAACTTGACTTTTACTACTAAAGTGGAAAAGAGGCCCCTTCCAATTATTTATCCAACTTGAAGCAATGATTCGAGGAGTAGATTCATTGTCATGGATGCTAGCTAACTCTGTTCCCCCCCACATTTAAATGGGTTGGATTTGTTTGGCCAATGTCTAAATTCAGCAGTTACAATAAGGAGTGAAAAAGCAATCACAGGAATACAGTCAGATGAACCTTAGTTATCCACTTGGCAATTTTTATTGGAATTCTTTATTTTTATTCTTTTTCTTTATCAGGCCAGATCCTGAGTTAGTGTAACTCACTGAAGTCAATGGAATTATGCCAGGTTATATTACTTAAATACATGCTGCTGTATTCATAAAACAATGTCACTATATGTGTATTTCATGGAGGGAATTATGTACTTTGGCATTATCAAAGCAACACCAGAGCCTTCTATTAAAAATTATCTGTCCCTTTCTGTAAGATATGTGGTGCTTCCCCCTTCATATAAATGCCATGAATTCCACAACATAAAGGATTTTGAACTTCTAATCTAATCAAAGAATACATAACACTTCAAAAATGATAAATTCAAGAGCATATGGTCCCATTAGATTATGCAGAGGACTGGAGGATCTCCCTTAATTGTATGTGGAGCCAATACAATACTATATACTGTCACATGGCACATTTTTGTTTCCAATAGAGAGGTTAAACTTTCTGGCATTAGTACTTTGTATATTTTTCTGTTTCTCATGTAAAAATTCATAATGAGTTAAATGGGTAGGGTGGTTCTCTGATAGCTCTTCATCACTTCAAAACTAACTGGAGACCTTTGCCAATTTGTGAGCACTTTAAATGCTTCTAGGTTTCATTTATTTCTGTTTTTCTTTAGCAGTGAGACGTAATTTTGTATGAAATCACACAACAACACACAAATTTTAATTCCTTCTCTCTTTTCACAAGAGATTTAGCATCCAAATATACTGTAGGCCCTCCCTCTCAGACATCAGTGCTACTCAACTATGCCAAGAGGCCTTTCATTCCCTGAAGTAGGAATTTGGAATATTAAGTATTTCTGAGTGGGATTTATAGGGATTTCACCTGCCCGCTTGCCCCATCATTTTCTCATTTCTTTTTCTTACTTGTGCTTCAGTGGATAGAAAATTAGATGTTTTAACTAAGGCACATGTTGTTTAGGCTCTTCAGATTTTTGCTAGTTAACCTATGAATAGTTGATTAAGAACTGGATATGAAGCATATTATTGTGGCCTCCTGTGAAAGAAATACTCCGGGGCTAAGGCTACACTACTGTTTCTATTTCAGGGTACATTTGTATCTCGCAATAGAAGCCACACAGCCAAACACTACACTCAAAATAGTGGGGCTATTTCAGGCGTGGTATTTTGTTGTATGAGGGTTACGGGGAAGTTTGAAATAGCCCTGTGTTTCGAACCCCAGTGCAGTGTAGCCAGCACCAGGTTTGAAAGAAGTTTTTTTTGAACTATCCCTAGCCTGGGTGTCCTGCTATCACTTTCTATGGGACAGCCTGTTCCTGGACTTTGTATGGGACTTAGAGAAGAAGGAAGTAGCTGACGCTGGCCAGAGTCAGGTATAAGACTGGTGGAAGTCCCTGCCCTTGCTGGAGTTTGGGAGCTCTCACCTCATTGTGCTCCTACCAGAGGCAACATCTACAGATAGTTGAATCTGGAGAGGGGAGTGGGCTGCACCATCCTGCAGGAATAGTACAATCTTTGTGTGCCTTACGCCCAGAGGTACTGTCATATCAGAGCCCCCTGGTGGGGTTGGAGTGTGCATGTGTATGCGCAGGGATGCAAAAGTCAGAGCCAGGGTCTGGGGTGTAGTGGGGTACAGGAGTCAGGGCAGGGGGTTGGGATGGGTATGTGTAGGGTGAAGGACAGGGTGGGGAAGCTCAGAGTTTGGGCAGTCCCAGTTGGTGTCCCTGTCCTGCACTGCTCCAAATGGGAGCTGCAGGGAGCAGTACCCATAGGCATCGTAGGTGCAGAGGGAGAGGGTGTTCTGCAGAACCCCAGGGCTCCTGGCCTTTTACCTGAGGTCCTGGCTGCCAGCTCTGTGAAACTGGAGCTTTGCTGCCAGCCCCACACACCAGGGGAGTGTTGTTTCCAACCTCAGTTCTGGCTGGGGGTCACGGGGCAAGGGAGATGAGGAGGCTCAATCAGAACCACACCCTCCCCAGCCAGCCTTTTTCTCACCAATGTGCTGCACCAGGGTGCACTGTCTTCCTTTCACCTTTGCTTATTCGCAACAGGGAAATGGGTTTTGCTTCCTAAGGCACAATATCTCCTAGAGATCTCACTGAAATAGCGTAGCTCTGCATCACTTCAAACCCCAGTATAGACCTTAAATGCACAGCCCCTCGGAGAGTAAGTGTCCAATGTGAGAATAAGCATGAACTGGAACAAACCAGTATTTCCAATCAAACCAGAAGGCATTAGAGCGCTCCTGCTCATGCTTCCCTGAAGATTTTTAAGGCAGCAGAAAAGAGCATATCACAAAATCCTCCTTGTCGAGGCTTAATATGAAGTAATATTCCTCCAAATTACTTTGTTGCTCTTTAAAGGGAAGCTGTCAGGCATAATACACACAGGGATTTTAACTTGAGATTGTTATTCATAGTCTTGTCCAGAAATATTTTCTAAGTTTGAGCAAGGACTGTGCTAGGTCCAGTCTTGTATCAGGCGTCGTATCCAGGGCGTTGTGAGACAAAAGGTCTAGAAATTGGAGGACAGATCAGCTTCTTATGTAGTCTTTGGTGGGTGAGTGGGTGAATTCTGTCTACCAGAAGTTATACTGGAAGCTATTTTATGGCTGGCTGGTGCAAGGCTTGTGCGGGGGACTGTTAAAAGAATGTGTATTTGAGTGTCAGAATTGTGAGGATCTTGCACCTGGAAATTTGGTTGGGAGTCCTGGGAGATTAAGGGGGATGCACCGCTACATAGAGCATCCTTGGGGAGAATGTGAGGATTTCAGCGCGCGCGCGCATGCACGCGCACACACACACACACACATCTACTGGATGTTGGAAACAGGAGTAATTGGGAACATTTGAGCCATCGAATGTCAAAAAACATAAAATGTGAACCGTGGGTACGTCTAACATTTGGACTCTGAAACTGATTTCTGAGGATCACACTATGCAGGGTAAGCATCGGTGGGGAATTTTAGCTCTGGCATTGCCCTTGTTGCCATCCTTCTGCTTAAAATGTAGTACAGTTGGACTAAAATCTAAATGAGTATATGTCAGTATCCCTTGCATATTGGTATATCATGACTTGAGTAAGACTTTTGATAGTGTCTTACATGACCTTCTCATACACAAACTAGGGAAGAACAAGATAGCTAAGCCTGTTACAAGGTAGCTGCACAACTGGTTGGAAAACAGAGTAGTTATCAGTGGTTCCCGGTGAAGCTGGAAGGCCACATTGAACGCGATACTGCAGGAGTCAGCTCTGGGTCTGGTTCTGTTCAATCTCTTCCCCAATGAGATAGTCTGCTGATGATACCAGCTGGGAGGGGTTGCAAGTGCTTTGGAGGACTGGATTAAAATTCAAAGTGTTCTGAGCAAACTGGATAAATAAATAATAAACAGAATGAAATTCAGTAAGGACAAATGCAAAGTACTCCATATAGGAGTTTCACATGTAAACAATGAGAAATGACTGCTTAGGAGAGAGCAAAAAAGGGATTCGGAGAAGTCCGGGTGGGGCGTCATGTTGGATCACAAACTAAATATGAGTCAATAGTGTAACACATGAGGTGGGGAAAAAAAAACATCCTGGGTGGGAGATCTGTGTACGAGACATGAGAAGCAATTCTACTGCACAGCTCAGGCCTCAACTGCAGTATTGTTTCCAGTCCTGGGTGTCACATTTCAGGAAAGACTTAGCAAATTGGAGAAAGTCTACAGAAGAGCAACAAAAGTGATTAAAAGTCTAGAAGAATATGACCTGTGAGGAAAGACTGAAACTGAGTATGTTTGGTCTGGAAATGAGAAGGCTGAGAGGGCACATGATAGCAGTTTTCAAGTACATAAAAAGTTATTTCAAATAGGAGAGAGAAGAATTGTTCTCCTTAATCTCTGAGCATAGAAAAAGAAGCAATGGGTTTAAATTGCAGCAAGGACCATTTAGAGTGGCATTAGGGAAAACATTCTAAATGTCAGGATAGTTAAGAACTAGAATAAATTGCTCAGAGAAGTTGTGGAATCTCCACCTTTGGAAATTTTTAAAAGCAGGTTAGACAAACACCTGTGTGGGGTAATCTAGATAATATTTAGTCCCACCATAAGAGCCAGAGACTGGACTAGGTGACTCTCAAAGTCCCTTCCAAGACTACATTTCTATGATTCTATGACCAGCCAAAACCATCTCAGATAGTTTATTTTTAACTATCTCTGAGGGGGAATAAAGCAATCTTCAGGGGAAAAATTAATCTCCAGTATGATTGCATCCACAGCACACACACTGACACTGATTACAGACTTTCCTATTAAAAAAAAAAAAGCACACTATTCTTTTTATTTGGTCATTTAAAAAAAATCCGGAAATGTTCCTCTTCTCTTCATAGAAGGAATAAACATGTACAGACCCTTTCCTCAATTTAGTTGGTGTGTTCCACAGACATCTATGCACAATGAATTTCTCTGCTGTGTTTAGAGTGTTCTCTCATGCAGTGAATGCCACAAATCAGAGAGCATGGAAGTGATTCCATGCGTTAATGTTTATGCACAAAAATGTACAAAAAGGCAAAAGGGAAAGAGCAAGGCTTGCTATTATTGCTTTTTCCCTCTTTCCTCTCTAATCTGTGCAATTCTTTAAAAATATTTTGAACGCGTTATTTATGTTGTCTGCATACCGAAGTTGTTAATGAGATAAGGATGCTGTACTGGGGAATAATGACTTTGCTTTTACTAGTACTGCCACCACCAGCACATCTATTTCATTATAATTGATTTTCAGGTTTATTTAAAATGTTTCACGAGGCATAACGTATTGAAATGAGTCATCCTGTTTTCAGGGGTGTCTTGGGGATAGCAGGTTCCTGTACAATTTAGGTATAAAAATGGATATTAAAATGTTAGCACTAAAATAACTACCCCTAAACATGTTGGATATTGAGTTTGATTTTTTGATTTAAAAGAACAGTTCAGCCCATCATCACATATACTCAGAGCTCATTATATTTGCACTGTTGTAATTATCAACCCTTTTGTGTCTTAGGTCTTTCTTGACGCTATTTGGAAGGCTATTTTGTTTTTGAAGCACAGCTGCTTATTTCACGCTGATGCTGCTCCTGCAACTCATAAAGCAATTTGTGATTTCAATGTTATTGTTGGCTACAAAAAGCAACCACAGCCATTTTTTTATATTTCAACAAAGCCTTAGACAGTGTTTGTGACACATCTCAAAGGGTTTTTTACAGAAGTGCTTCCTAATAATATGCGACTAAATATTTCTTCTCTAAGCAACACTAAGAAAAATGTGTCTCTGTATATGCCGTGGGTCCACTATTTCCTGCTGAAACTCTGAAGGGCTGGATTCTGATATCCTTATGCTCACTGAGCAGTATCTTACTCCTCAAATCATTCCATTGAAGTATAGGAGGAATACAGCATTACTCTCTATGGACAACAGTGTCAGAAAGTGATTCAAAATGATTGCTAGGAATATATTTCAAAAGGGAAAGGTGAGTAGATGTAGAATAGTTTTTTTTTCCCACCTTAATGTTTTGTTAAATGGGGAATTTTATGCCCATTTATTATAAAACTTGTCTGACCTCTAAAACGTCATTAGCCTATTCAAATTCTTTATGTAAGAAAAGTTGCAAATGGAAATGATTCTGCCTAAGGAGATGTACACTTGGGCATTGCAGTTCTGTAAGAATGAAGGTTTGCTCTTCATGTAGGATAGAGAACGCTGCCTTCAGCATTCAGCACTATGCTGCACTAACGTAGACGAGTTCCATTAAAGATGTATGGCCTTGATTCGGGAAAACCTCTTTAGTAGGTACAGTCAAACTTTAACCAAATATGTATGTGCCTTCCTAACTTTAGTGTGCTTGAAGTTAAGCACCTGGTTCCCTGCTTTGCAGAACTGGGCCTGCATGTGGAAGAACTGCATGCATCACCAGTCACGTCAGGCAGACTCCACTAACTATAAAGTCAGAGATTGTTTCAATACCCATGGAAAGGAATATCTATCTGCCAAAAATGCAGAAGCCCTTAATATTTTAAGCTGTTTAAAATACTTCAAATAGACACATAGTTGGGGGACACACACTGAAATATTTTGAATATTTTTCCCAGATGGTGTCAAATGCAATTAATAGTTCAGTGATCAGGAGAGCAGTTACTGTGGTCTTGACTGGTGCAGCTCTCCATGGCTATAATGGATTTGGACAAAACGTTTTTGTTGTTTACTTGCGTTTTCTTCGGCATAATTCCAAATGGGTGTGGGCAGATTAGCCATTTCTTCTCCGTTTCTGTACCATGAAAGTACAAGATCTTTTCTGCTGAATAAGGTTTACAGTATTTATTATCGGGAAGGTAAATGAGGTTAGAATAGCAAATGTTGTTTCAGAGGACAGCTATATTATGTCTGGGACCACATTTAAACATCTAGTAAGCAGTGTAATATGTTTTTAAATTGTGCTTTGTAACAATATATTGTAGAGTTTTGTCTTAACAATTGGAAAATAAACCCTACCAGGTAGTGCCTTTAAAAAAACCTTTTAATGGATTTTTGATGCACTGCTCCCTTTCATGTCCCCATAAAAATGTTAACTCTTTAGAAAATTAGTCAATGAACTATAAATTCCTGCAAGAAAAGCATAAAATGGAATTGCTTAAACTGAGTAATTGTGAACATAAATGATAAATGTTCCCTATCAAGTACAATCAAATGTGCCTAAAAAGATTATATTCTGATCAATTGCAGTGTCAAAATTATACACCTACAAACTCCAGACAGAGCACAGATACACGAGGGTCTTTTTTTAATTTTTTGAATCCTAGTAGTTTGACTGAACATTAACTCATGAATCAAATTGATTTGCACAAAAATTATGAAACATTTTAACAATGCTCTGTCATTTATATATGATGCATTATGTTCTATGTATTTCTGGAGTTAGAAATGTCAACTAAATTTTACATTAAAATCTACCGACAGTAGTTCAACGTGTCTTGCTAAGAGTATTGTGATTAGGCCAACCAAACAAAATGCTGGCTAAAAAATAACCATTTCAATCCTTTGTAAGGCCAGATGACACCTTGTTCAGCATGCAGAAAGGGCCTTCCTCACATGCATAAAAGAGATCAGACACCACCATAGAACCCAGGGAGAACATTCCACAGAACTCAGGAGCCATGAGTCAGGGATGGCCATCTCGGTACTTACACTCTGTTCACCAGTGGGGTAGCCAAGTGCCTAACCATATTAAGTAGTATCATCCATAGCAGTGTTTCTCAATCAGGCGTATGTGTACGCTTGGGGGTACACTGAGGTCTTCCAGGGGGTACAGCAACTCATCTAGACATTTGCCTCATTTTACAACAGGCTAGATAAAAACAGAAACTGCTTGGAATCACCCGTAGCCCCCAACTGAAACCACAACAGAGCATTATTGACAGTCTACAACCTACACTGAAACATGATGCTGCACTTACACAGGCCCTAGGTGACAGGCCTGTTCTTTACTACAGACAGCCACCCAACTTCAGTAAAATTCTCTCTAGCCACCACACACCACATCACAAATATACTAATCCTGGAAACTTTCCTTGCAACAAACCCCGCATATTTACACTGGACACACCATCACTGGACCTAACCTCATCCGTTGTACGATCAGTGGCTCATATTCCTGCACTTCCACTAATGTTATCTATGCCATAATGTGCCAGCAGTTCCTCTTTGCTGTGTATATTGGACAGACTGGCATTGTGGGATGAAGGTGGACAGCCTTTGGTGGGGAAAGAACAGAAGTGGAGTCTCCATCCCTGGAGGTGTTTAAGTCTCGCCTTGACAAAGCCCTGGCTGGGCTGATCTGATGGGTTTGGTTCTGCTTAGAGCAGGGGGCTGGACTTGATGACTTTTTTAGGTCTCTTTCAGTTCTATTGTTCTATGATTCTATGACCTTACACATTACAAGGACAATTTCCCCACCTTTGATACTCACAGTTACCACAGCCATTCCACTTAACTTAATAGGGATGAAAAAAAATCCTTTGCAAATGTCTCTTTCCCTTTTCTTCTGCCCTATGTCAATGATTCGTCGGGTTTTCCTTTTTTGTTCAGTTTTTTTCTCTAAATTCTCTCCTTCTCTGTTATCTGAAGAAGTAGGTCTGTCCCGCGAAAGCTCATCACCTAATAAGTAATATTGTTCATCTTTAAGGAGCTATACCTCCTTTTTTTTTTTTTAAACTAGCAAAGTCAGAACAATTTAAAAGTTCATTCAGACAATGACTTGTTCTTATTGCTTCGGCCTTAAGCTGAAATGTAAGTAGAATATTTCTATTCTATTTCATTCATTTCATTATGAGACATTAGAAAGTCAGTAGCTGCGTCTACACGTGCACGCTACTTCGAAGTAGCGGCACCAACTTCGACGTTAGGCGGCAAGACGTCGAAGTCCCTAACCTCATGAGGAGATAGGAATAGCGCCCTACTTCGACGTTCAACGTCGAAGTAGGGACCGTGTAGACGATCCGCGTCCCGCAACGTCGAAATTGCTGGGTCCTCCATGGCGGCCATCAGCTGGGGGGTTGAGAGATGCTCTCTCTCCAGCCCCTGCGGGGCTCTATGGTCACCGTGGGCAGCAGCCCTTAGCCCAGGGCTTCTGGCTGCTTCTGCGGCAGCTGGGGATCTATGCTGCAGGCACAGGGTCTGCAACCAGTTGTCGGCTCTGTGTATCTTGTGGTGTTTAGTGCAAGTGTGTCTGGGAGGGGCCCTTTAAGGGAGCGGCTGGCTGTTGAGTCTGCCCTGTGACCCTGTCTGCAGCTGTGCCTGGCATCCCTATTTCGATGTGTGCTACTTTGACTTGTAGACGTTCCCTCGCTGCGCCTATTTCGATGTTGGCCTGAGCAACGTCGAAGTTGAACATCGACGTTGCCGGCCCTGGAGGACGTGTAGACGTTATTCATCAAAATAGCCTATTTCGATGTCGCAACATTGAAATAAGCTATTTCGATGTTGGCTGCACGTGTAGACGTAGCCAGTATGTTTTTCAATAGTAGTCTACCATGATATTTTTGCAAGTAGTTTTTAAGGGAGGTGTCACTTGATACTATACAAAAGAAATCTGACTCCTGAAAAGAGTACAGTAATCTGGAAAGGTTGAATGGCACTTGTTTCAAGACCTCAGATTACCTTTAACTGGTAATGTTTCTCAACTGGTGGTTTGTGTACCTTGGAGGGTATGTGGGAGAATTCTGGGGGTTTGTATTTTTTGAAAAAGGGATACTTTTTTTTTTCTTCAGTCAAGACCTTGTGTAGCCAGGGAGAGTGCTGGGGTTAAAGCCAAAAGTATTATCTGACCTCCAATGAATCTACTGTAACAGCAATGAAGGGTCCTGTGGCACCTTATAGACTAACAGAAAAGTTTTGAGCATGAGCTTTCATGAGCACAGACTCACTTTATCAGATGCTGGTCTTGGAAATCTGCAGGGCCAGGTATAAATAAGCCAGAGCAAGGGTGGGGATAACAAGGTTAGCTCAGTCAGCAAGGGTGAGGCTTACTACCAGCAGTTGATCTGGAGGTGTGAACACCAAGGGAGGGGAAGCTGCTTTTGTATTTGGCCAGCCATTCACAGTCTTTGTTTAAGCCTGAGCTGAGGGCATCGAATTTGCAGTTGAATTGTAGCTCAGCAATTTCTCTTTGGAGTCTGGTCCTGAAATTTCCTTGCTGTGGGATAGCTACTTTTAAGTCTGCTACTGTGTGTCCTGGGAGATTGAAGTGCTCTCCTATGGGTTTTTGTATATTGCCATTTCTGATATCTGATTTGTGTGCATTTATTCATTTTCGTAGAGACTGTCCACTTTGTCCGATGTATATAGCAGAGGGGCATTGCTGGCACATGGTGGCATAAATTATATTGGTAGATGTGCAGCTGAATGAACCCACGATGGTGTGGCTGATCTGGTTAGGCCCTGTAATGGTGTTGCTGGTGTAGGTATGTGGGCAGAGCTGGCAACGAGGTTTGTTGCATGGATGGGTCCCTGAGTTAGAGTGACTGTGGTGCGGTGTATAGTTGCTGGTTAGGATTTGCTTCAGGTTGGCAGGTTGTCTGTGGGCAAGGATTGGTCTGCCTCCCAAGGCCTGTGACAGTGGGGGATCATTGTCCAGGATGGGTTGTAAATCCCTGATGATGCGCTGTAGAGGTTTTAGCTGAGGACTGTAGGTGATGGCTAGTGGTGTTCTGTTGGTTTCTCTCTTGGGCTTGTCCTGTAGTAAGAGGCTTTGTGGCACACATCTGGCTCTGTTGATCTGTTTTTTCACTTCCTCAGGTGGGTATTGTAGTTTCAAGAATGCTTGGTAGAGATCCTGTAGGTGTTTGTCTCTGTCGGAGGGATTGGAGCAAATGCAGTTATATCTTGGTGGTTGGCTGTAGACAATGGATCGTGTGGTGTGTCTGGGATGGAAGCTGGAAGCATGAAGGTAGGCGTAGCGGTCAGTGGGTTTACGGTACAGGGTGGTATTGATGTGGCCATCGTGAATCTACTGGACAATTAAAATTTCACCTAGTTTATGGGTGTGTTGGGAAAATGCCTTTCAGAGAAAAGTTGTAGAGCAGCAGTAGGAAGGGGGCAACTCAACCAAGGAGGGAGGCAGAAGACACTCTCGACAAGGGGTGGCCAAACTGAGCCTGAGGATGAGCAAGAATTTACCAATGTACCTTGCCAATGGGCCACAATAATAGGTTAGCAGCCCCCATAATAGGTTAGCAGCCCCCAGTCAGTTCCCTCCTCCTGCCCCCAGAGTCTTCTACTTGCAAGCAGCCCCACCAATCGGCACCTTCCCATCCTTTCCCCATTCCCCCGGTGCCTCCAACCCAGGGCAGCTGAAATAGTTTGTACACTGGGAGTACTGAGAGCTATTGAACCCAACTGTAAAAACTCCGTGTATCATGGAAAACACTTGAGCTCTGGAGCATCCCCCACACACCCTATTTCCAGCAACTGTGCTCCTGCCCGCTGTGATCAGCTGCTTTGTAGCATGCAGGAGGCTCTGGAGGAAGAGTGTGTGGACACAGCAAGCTCAGAAAAAAGGGGTGGGGCATTGGGGGATGGGGTGGAACGGGGACAGGGTCTGGGGCAAAGTTGGGGGGTTGAATCGTGAGCAGCCCCCACGCATTGGAAAATTGATGCAAGTAGCTCCAGCCCTGGTGTTGATGCCAATGCAAGGAACCACATCTTAACTTCTGAACAGCTGCCTACAGCTCCAGAGCCACGGGTTGACCACCATGGTCTGTGCACAGATGGCAGTTTCTCTAAGCAGATGCACTGAGATCTTTCTACATCTGTAGGGACCAATGAGGGCTGTTGTAATTGAAACTCTCTCTGCTTCTACAGAACTGGGAAGGAATTCCAGGTGAGGAAGCAAGTAAATTCCCTCCCCATCCAACCTCCCCTTCTCCCCAGATCCTTGGCAATAACCTGGGCCACAATATTTAGTGGTCAGAATGTTAGATGAAGGTTTCTCTGCCATGTCTGTAACTTGCATTATACTTTCAAAGACTCATGTTCAGCTGTTGTTGCATGCAGATAAATTGTTTAAACTATGCAATGTTTTGTGGATTGACTACCAAGTACAGTAAATCCCTCGAGGTACAGGAGGGTTGCATTCCACGCAACCCTCGCATACCTTGAATTTTACATAAGTCTGGGAGGGCTTGGGGGATGGATTGGGGCCCTGGGAGGGGGGACGGGAGCGCCCGCAGCTGCCACTTTCTCAGAGCTCTGGGTGGGGAAGCACCCACAGCAGCTGCTTTCCCAGGGTTCTGGGGAAGGCGGTTTTAGCCTGCCTGGCTGCCTGTAGGGGTAGGCAGCTAGGCAAGTGAAAAGCCTATGTTACCAGAGCAGTGCCTCGTGCCACTCTGGGGAGGCAGGGGAAGGGGCTCTTAGCCTGCCTGGCTGCCCACAGCTGCAGGAAGCTAGGCTGGCTGAGAGCCCAGCAGCTTCACATTGTGCAAAACTCACATTAATGCCAGTTTTGTGCCACGTGAAACAAGAGTTAGCGGTATGACATGAAGAAGCATGGTTTCTGTGGTTGGTGGTTCGTGCCTCTAGATATTGCAGCAGCAGCAATGGCTGAAGCCCCAGGCCCTTTAAAGCACTGCTTTGTTTGGGTGGCTCTGAAGGCCATGGGGCAAGGGGGCACTCCACAGTCCAGGCAGTGCTGCAGACTGGCTGCCCTGGCTCTGCCTCTTCCATACAAGGCCCCACCCCTTCCAGGAGTGTGAAGCTGCTCCCACCCCCAACGTACTCTGGCCAGGAGCCCATGGAGACTGTTGGATCATCTGCATAGAAATAGCTCTTATCAGAAGTTTTACCTGTACATTATGAAGTTTTCTCTACTGCAATGAGTTGATCTGTGCTGTGGGGTGAGCTCAGCTACTTTTGAATTTTCCAGATGGGCCACGCTAAGTATCAAACTGAAATCCTAAAACATACACATACTACTCAATGACACAAATGCATTAAGCCCCAACTCTTTCTTTGGTAACCTACTGTATGGAAAGCTGTACCCGTGATTTGATGGAGTCTTTGGAATGATTTGGTAATCTTTGGTCTACTTGTGTGTAAGCAATACCTGCCAAAACTTTATATGAGAAAATTTAGTCTTTCTACTACTTTTAAACCGTAGATTTTTGTAAAAGCACAGAAATTAAGGGAGAGGGCCTATTAGGTACTTTATTCTCTTTTCTATTGGAGCACAATTATTGCCTACAATACCATTTTTAGTGCTATTAGATGAGTCTCTCTTAGGCTGGTGTTTGGTATTAATTCAAGTTGGGAGATTTTTGCATACATGGCAGCATGGGGAGCAAATAATGGAAACTGCGGCAGCCAAATCCACCCCAAACCTCTGCTGAGCTGGCCCATGGCTCAGAGATCCTCTGGGCGGCACAAGCTCCCAGCTCAGCCCTGGTTGGTGATGGCTCCTCCAGACTTCTAAGTGCTGGCCAGCTGGAACTCAGGGACAGTGGGCAAGTCAGTGAGAGTTGGGGGGGGGCAGGGGCGGGGCAGGACCTTGTGTGTGAGAGACAGGTGGAGCTAATCACCCCAACCAAGGAGGTGGGTGCATGCACCACCCATGCTTGGCAGCCTGGACCCTGCACTAATGGTATGACTGTTCAAAAACAGACAGCACAGGGCACCTTGAACAAAGCATGCTTAAATCCATTGCATGGGGCTTCAGGCACTGGTGTATCTTTGTCCTTCCTTTCTCTGCCTGTGCTAAACAATAGCTTAGTCTTGTGAGGACGATACTAATGTGATCTAATTCTGATTGCTGAGCTTGGTTAAGGCGCAGCAAATTACGCAAGCCCTGAAATAGCACCTCCATGCAACAGAAGCTCGTGTTCATAACCTGCCTATACGGTAAATAAATTTTGCAAAAAAACCAGGGTTTCTACCTTTTCAGTGGTACAATCCAGCTTTTCTCCAAGTGGGCCCTGCAGACCTTTGCAGAAGTGTGCAGAAGTCCTGGGGAGGAGCAAGGATAGAAAGAGACGGAGAAGAGAAGGGATGCAGGAGTGTAACAGGGATGGGAAGAAATGGCATAGGTGCAGAACCTGGGGCTGACTGGGATTGGAGCACAGCCCCATCTAGCCAAAATTAAAAGCTGGATGGGGGGAGTAAGGGGTCCATGAAAAAAAATTAATAAAAACAGAGGTCTTTGGATTGCTAAAGTTTGAGAACTGCTGATGGAATGTATCAATTTCTCGCTGTGACAGGTTACAAACTATCTTACTATGACATTCTGATTACTTTTTTTCCCCATCCTTTCCAACATAGATTTTGGCAACTAATATCTTGTAAAAGCTAAAACTAGAATCCCATGCTATGGGTCTGATTCAACAAAAACAATTGTGTGTTTAAGTCACATTCAATATATGGTTAAGTCCTTTGCTCAGCTGGGGGCTACATTATTTGAAAGTGTCAAATATCCACTATCTAATTGTAAATGGTGTAAACCTTTGAATATTAGCCAAGTTATACAATCTGTTTAGAGTGTCATAGGTATTTTTATGAGAGGTCCGTAGCCAACATTTTGTTAATGCTGAAATGCCACAAACCAACTACAATGACAAGTAAAAAAAATCTGATTTTCCAGATCTAGTACCTATTTTGAATTATTTTATAGCAATTAAAATGAGCAGGGCACTTTACAGACATATACTGCTCTTAAGGGAGTACAATATACACAAACAAAAAGGTGAAGAAATACGGGGGAATGGACAGAAGGTCAGTTACTGAGCATTGTGATAAAAAAGAAATGGATTAATTCCATTTGTTTTGGTGTTTGATTTTTATTACCTTCTCTAGTTTGTTCATTCGTTGCTGTAGACAGAACTGAATTATTTTACAGACTTTTTTGAAAGAATTGTGTTTCAATGAAGCACTTAATAGAGGAGAGGATGGATACATGGTGTAGCTTAGAGGATCCTAGGTAAGGGAAATCCACAAGAGAAGGTACTACGCAAGTGATGAAAGGGAGCGGACATGAAGGGACTGTGAGCACAACAGAGCAAATGCAGAATACTGTCACAACTGGAACCACTACGTTTGCTTACTAAACATGTAAACATCCCTGTCCATTTGTACTGGATGAATGGTGAGGTAGAAACTTGCTTTAACAATTGGATCATGAATGTGCAGGTCGTTTCAGAGCAGTAGGGTAAAAACAACAAAAAGAACAATTCAATAAATCTAAGAGGCAAATTTCTGAACTTCCCTGACCTGCACTGCAGCTCTGCATAATATATTCTGCATTTCCTGTGTGTGTGGAATGAGTGCTGAATATGCAATGGAGATCACCTGGTATGCCTGAGAAATTCATAGTACAGATAGAGGGGAAGAATTTGTCTTCTTTAAAACAGACGTGGCTATTTTCAGCTCCATGTTCATTTCTGAGCTATTCTAGGATAACCCCATGTCAGTTATAAGTCATAGGAAAGAAAAGCCCTTTTAGTCTTATGTAGCTACATGTTGATCATCTCCATCTTTCTTTTGCTTGAATATGAGTTGGGTAAAAGATAACTGAAATAATGAAGTTGAGAAATCCATTTGCTCCAGCCCTCTACTGCAAGAATTAAGTGGGTACCATACAGAGGATTACCAGCAATATCAGTGGTTTTCACTGTGAACATTTTTGTAAAGAAAACTGGGCCCTGGTTGTGAAAAATACTCTACAACCTACACCTACAAAACACTGGGCTGCAACTGAATCTGAGGGTGGCCTGTTATTGAAAATATTTAATTATTTGAGCCGGCATACCCTCAGTAACTTTCACAGGTTATCTTACAGTACAATGTGCCTTAATATTGTCTCTTCACTCACCTTCCCTGTAGGCTGGGTACAGTTTTGTCACCAGAAATACAGCTCAGGCTGCTATGAAATTGAGTCTGCCTTCTTCAAATAGTTTGAGCGCAATTGTCATTTAGTAAAATAAACATGATTTCATTATTTCTTAATGCCTTGCTTAACAATTTTAAGATTAGACTACATCTCAGATTCTCCCAATGGGAAGCACTTAAAAAGTGAGTAATATTTCTGTCTGCCTTAGTCAAGTAATCCCAGATGTAAGTAGTTTACAGGATGGCATTAGGGACTGTTACAAGAGACATATTGTAATATGTCACTGGAAATCAGCCTCCCTTTGCACATTTGATCAACAGCCAGATGGAAGCTTTTATCACATTTATTTAATCTGAAATATACATAGTAATTACACTGGACCTTTGATTGGATCCCTTACTGCTGTCTCCAGAGAAGGTAAGAAATGAACCTGTAAGTTGCAAACTTGTGTAGCTGTGGCCCTCTTGATAGAATTTGGATACAATACAGTTATGAGTGCTGACAAAGAGATCAGCAGTACTGCTGGAAGTGAATGCGCTCTGACAGGTTAAAAATAAATCAGTCAATCCAGGACTGTATACAGCTTTTATTATTTTATGAGTACACAAAAAGCCTTTAGAAAACCAAAGATCAATCTCATTCCTACCAACCCATGACCAATCAATGGTATCAGAAGCAAAAACAGATTGTAGTAACTGGATGGTATTTAACTTTAAGGCAACTGAAAACAACAAAACCTTAAAGTTCCCAGAGGAGAATTTCAGCAAGCATGTCATCATTAAACGAGGAAAATATTTTTTTATTAGCACAGATACAGCATAAAGAATGGCTTGTAATAATTAAACCACAGACACAGTGTTAAATGAATTCAAGGTAGTTTTATTGCTTGGACAAAAACTCTATTAATGAATATTGCTGCGTCCCAACAAATTTACATAAGATTTTATACCCTAATTAAAATGGCTATAAAAGAGAACTTAAAATGTTAATTGGGATACTTGTCCTCCTAAGGATATCAGTATTTTTTTTCTTTTTTTGTTTTACACCAGAATGACCTCTACTAATTCTACTTTTAACATCTATCACGTCAGTTAGCGAAGTAATGGCTGACATCTACTGGATTGGGCACCAGCACCACCAGTTGTGTCTTGCCAATCTTTCAGATGCACACAGATTGGCAGATGAAAAACACAATTAGCTTCCAAAAAGTTAAAGGTCTAAATTTTTGCCCCTTCTCATGCTGAGCAGCACCTTATTCCAAGAACAGATCCATTAAAGAAAATAACAGAGTAAATTGCTCATGAGTTTCGGGTAGTAGTAGGTTGTAATCTGGTGATAAGTGGATGACTTCAAGGGTGTTTAACATGGCCAGAGACCCATAGTTATTTAATCTGATGAATGAAAAAAGTATGTGGAAGTCACAAAATCAGTTTGCACAGTTTTGTTTTATTTTAAATTTTTCATGAACACATTCTACCCATTACCCTTGGCCTTCAGGGCAAATAACTTCACCTCACAGTTTTTCCATCTGTAAAATGTTATTGACCTATCTGGTAAGGCATTGTGAGATTCACTCCTGTAAGGCGTTATATGAGACCTACATGGTAACAGTGGCAGAACTGTGACTCATGGAACTTCTGGTTCTCCTCCCTTTGTGTTCCCCTGGCCTTGTCTGTTTAGATTAAATCATTTGCCCCTGTAGCCCCTGCCATTGGCAATAGCCTGTCTGTATACCTCCACTTCCTGGAAATCTCCCACTCCATCACTCAGCTGCTTCTCTAGACCTCTTGAACTTTTTCTAACTCAGCTAGTATTTATTCTTTTAGCCTTGCAGCTGTACTAATTAAACCCTAGGAAGTATTCTGGGACGCAGTGTGTGTGGAAAACAGACTGTATAAAGTAGTTTTGTTGAAGCATTTACACAGTTTTTCCATTACTCACTCAGATATTGGGATTTGTTCAAGATTACCAGTGCAACTTTCTGGAATGTTTTGAATGGCCTCTCAAATAGTTTTATGTTCACAGAAACCTTACTGAGTACAGTTTTTCCTACAAACATATTACTTGGTTCTTCATGTGCCTGGGCATTTAATTTTCATGGATAGTGAAAAGAGAGGCACACAGACACACGAAAGACTTATTAAATTGACTATGCATATTCCAGCTACTGCTTCTGAACTTCCTGGTAGGAAGGGAAAACAATACCAAGATTCCTCCAACTATATTAATCTCTGGGGCTATGTCTACACTACAGCAATCCTTCAAAAATTCTTCTGGCTGATCTCTTTCAAAAAGCTTCTTTGGAAAGAGAGCATCCACCCATAAAAACACAGATTCAATGATCGACCCGCTCTTTCCATAGAGAGCTGCAAGTGTTTGTTTAACATGTAAATATACTGCAATAGACTTTATTGCAAAGAGCATGGATGGAAAAATTAAGAGCTTAACTGTGCAGGTTTTAGTCATTTCTCTTCCAACCAAAGTCTCAAACAGGAGACCTATGTCTCCACTAGCACTTCAATTCGAAACATTTGGCTCTCTTTTGAAAGAGCGGGCGGAGTGTCTATGCACATGACGTGCTCTTTTGAAAGAAAATCAGAGGAACGCAGGACAGCTTTCAGTTTCACTCCTCCCTTCCCATATTAGGAAGAAGGCCTGCCTTCAAAATACTTTATAAGAAAATGTGTAGATGTTCCATGGTCTGCTTTTTTCAAAAGAGGAGTCCTCCAGGGTGGAGGCCATGGAGGACTGCAGAGACACCCTGCCCTGTCACAAGGGCTCTATGATGTGTGCGTCCAGCCACGTTTAAAGCCCCCCCATGGTCCCAGAAAGCCCTTTACAGGAAACTGAGAGGGTGCTTGCAGCAGCTCAAGCACACACTCCAGCAGAATGCCACACACTAAATAAATAAATAGCAATGGCCAGCAGCCAGCCTCTACAGGAGCCCAAGGGTCCCCCCTCTGACCCATCTCAGGGCTTACAGGACTCCAGGCACTCCCTGAAGGGTGCTTTCGTGGGCAGAGCCTGAGCTGAGGAAACTGCTCAGGCTCTGGAAGAAGAAGGAGGTTTTTGAAGGAGATGGGGAGCAAGTGTTGAAATGTGGCTGCTTTTGCCCGTCTCTCAAAAGAACTTGATGCCAGAGGCCACCCTTCCTGCATCCCTGACCAGGTGCACAGAGATACGGCAGGAGTGTACCAAGGCCAAGCTGCTCAGGTTCAAGTCCTGTGACCCGTCCCTATTATAGGGACCTCCACTGCCTCCTAGGGCTCTGGGCGAGCCCCCACTTTCCAGCCCTCCTGGACATAGCGGCTTGGGCCCCACTGAAGAGGAGTCCAGCACATACAGCCGCCTCATGGAGCCTGGGACGGAATGGGCCACCAGGCTCTCCAGTGATGAAGAGGACCTTGTAACTGACATCCTGGCCCAGTCCTCCAGCCAGGCAACAGCCAGCAAGGCATCAGCAGACCAGGGAGAGTGTCCCGCCAGTAAGTACCTAATGGGGCACACATGGCACGCATTGGGCAGTGGCACCCCAGCCACCATCAGGCTACCCAGTGCACCCATGCTGGACACAACACAGGTCCCCTTGGGACAGTGCCACAAGCTGCATGCACAGGGAGGTGGGTGTGAGGGTGCACCACGAACTGGAAATGGCACACATGGTCGGCAACCTCTACAGCACACGTCATTCACGGACGCCTGGTGCTGGAGGGGGCTGGTGCCTGCAGGAAGGTGGGGACCATGGCCCGTAGTGCTACCAACAAGGGACTGTCTTCCTATCATCCTTGCAGACACCCCAGAGGAGGGCCAGGAGACCCCTGAGACCGTTGTGCTCCACGTTCGGGAAAGGAGAAGGAACAGTTCCTACCCCCAGCACTCAGCAGAGGGAGCTCAGGGCCAGAGGTTGAGATGGCAGGCTGACACCACCGATGCACCCTATCGGCGCATGGAAGTTGTTGAGCAATGCATCCAAATAGACCGTGGCCAGTACACCTGGCAGAGGGAGGCATGGGCAGAGCTGGCGGGGCACCTCAGGGCTGTCACCAAGGTCCTGAGGGAGCACACTGGGCTCTTTAGACAAATCCTATCACCCCTGCTGCACCCACTCTAAACAACCTCCCAAGTAGGCCCCCCCAGCTCCATTCCCCACTGACAATATCCCTGCAGAACCTGATGCTGCCAGGCCACCACCCTGCCTCCATCTCCCCATGCTGCCTGTCCCTTCACAGCCCCGGTGTGGACCCCCATACTAGAGGTGGGAGGAGAACATGGGCTCACGGCGAACAATCCCCACTCCTGACCAGTGCCCCCTCCCCCTGTCCCAGTTGCATTCTCCCCTGCCTTCCAAGTTTCAGTTCCCCACTCTCCAATCTGGCTTGAGGTCTCCCTCCATCTTCCCCCCCCGCCACATAGGACAACATTGTATATACTTCTCCCCCTGCCCCAATGTTTCATACAGAATGTTTTTACAGTTTTAGATTAGTTTTTATTCGAACATAAATCATTAAACCATCCCATTGTCCTGTCGTGTTGGTAAGGGGGATGATGGTGGGTGTGTTGTGGGAGTCATGATGGTGGGGATGGTGAGGGTTTTATGCATGAGGGGCCTGACTGGGTTGACTGTGGGTGAAGGTCATGGGAAAAGATCTCCCAAAGGCAGCGTGAATACAACAGCCACCCACCACCTGGGGGACATTCTGTAGCACCCGCCTCTCCAGCTGCATTAGGAGACACTCCCATTTGCCCTTCAGGCACCCGAAGGCCCATTCCACCACATTTCAGGCCTGGTTAAGGTGACTGTTAAATGCCTCCTAGGAGGAAGTCAGGGTGGCCACTATAGGACCACAGCAGCTAGGACAGCAAGGGGTAGGTGACATCCACCACCATACAGAGGGGCATGATCACATTCCCCAACTCTGATCTCCTGATAGGGGACAATGATCACAGCTTTCATGCAGCAGCAGAATCCGGAATTATGGAGCACACGGTCATCAGTCCTGCCTGGCCTGTATGTTCCAGCACTGTGTTCCAGGCTGCAGATGGGGACGTGCAGCCTATCCAACGCTCCAAAGCAGTTTGGGAAGCCAAGTGCTGTGAATCCCATGACGACTGTGGCTACATCCCCCACATGGATGTACTGTGTGGCAACACTTCACTGATGGCATGCATGACCTACGTGTCAGGAAAGGCATGCAGTCTCATGAGGGCTTCAGGGGGGATTCCCAGCCCCCAGCACTCATGCCCATTTCCACCTGCTGGACTTGTGAGCCATATGACCCTGTCCATGGCATTTCCCCTTCAGGTCTTTCGAAAGAGTGCCTGTATGGACCCGCTGTTTTGGAAGAGCTGATGCGTCTTTCAAAAAAAGTGGCTTGTGAGCTCAATCCACTAATTGTGTGTGGATGCACTCTTTTCAATGGGATCATTCAAATATTTGCATTTTGCAAGAGAGCTGTAGTGTAGACGTAGCTGAGATGGCTCTGCTGAAGGGTTCAAATCCAATGTTAACAGTAAAGCTATGTTATGTGCTCTAATTAGTGAAAAATGTGTTCCCGACCAGAAACTGGATATTTTAGAAAACCATACAGGCCTCTGTCTATATAGCATGCTTTGTCATTTGCATAAAATGAGTGAATGAGCACACACTGGACATGCCACCTGTAAGGAGCTTTGGAATTTGTATTTGAGTCTAATTTCTGACATATCCCCTTCACAAAGTTCTCATCCCCTGAAAAAAAATGGGTGTAATAAAACTTCAGAAAGATGGATATTTTTATTTACCGCTGGTAAAACCCACATATTAATGACTACATATCAGAAGAAATCATTTTTCTCCAGTTAAGGATATCTCATATTATTTACATCACAAACAACTCTCAACAGGAGTTATAAATGTGACTCCTTGAAGTACTGACACCGCATCTTGAACATTCATCCTTTATTCTGCTACAATATGAATTTTTCTTATCGAGGAAAGCAGCATGTGTTTGTATGTGTGTAAAGCAATATGAAAAATATTTAAAGGCTAAATATGCTGCTGCAATAATAAGAAAGGCTTTAGATTCTTTAGGGGTTTCTGAGATTTAAAAATAAGCTCTTTTCTACCTGGCTTACCTATAGTTGATGATAAACTGTTACAATACAGCCAATATAGACTTTAAAGTACTACATTTTTTTCATCTTCGAACATTTTAAATTCAAAGTTGGATGATAACAGACCACAGCTTTATTGAATCCCAAAATCTGGACGTTTTAAGCAGATAGCCCTTTCAAGTTAAATGATAGAGAAGTTTTCCCTTTTCCCTCAATAGTGCCTGTACAATGTGCTGGTATCTGGGTCCCCTGAACTGAGTTCCTGTTCAGCAACCATTCCAAACTTGATCCCAGTACAGAGTTATGAGCAATCCTGTTTCCTCTTCCAGGGATCATTCGATACCTGTGCTTACTGATCACATTTGGACTGGGTGCTTCGGTCGCCCCCATTCTGATGCCTTACAACCACCCAAACTAGCTAGCATCTTGCAGTGACTGAAAGTAGATGCTACTATCTACATCTTTAGTTGGCATTCTCAACACACCAGTAAGTTAACTTTCATATCAGAAAGCTGTCCCCCTTCTGTCTGGAACAAACGGGGCGGCATTATAAATACAACTGAAATGTCTTAAAGTAATCATCACAACAGTTCATTTCCTCTTGATACACTTTTTTGCCTAATTAATCTGGCTCCCCACCACAGATACCAAAAGAAATCAGATATACAAAGAATATGCCTGGCAGCACATCTCAGGTCAGCCATGTCCCTTCTAACATTCCAGGCAAGTTTCTGTCTCAAAATTTCCTCCTAACTGGTGTGACACTGCACCCCATATTCTTCATAGTAGTATGACTATAATATGATGATATATTTATGCGTTCGTTTGTCTGAGACAAGTCATGTGAGGTGTCATTGTAGAAAGTTATGATTTACTGGACAAAATTAGTTTCTTTGTATGCAACATTTTTGTATCTGAAGATATAGATAGTGAGTATGGATCTCTATTTCAACTCTGCTTACTCTGGAAAACATGCAGTGTTCCAGATCCCACAGTCATGAGGCTACGTGGTACTCATGGCTCATCAAGAAAGAAAATGGACTGTGGAAAAGCTGAGATTTCTAGTAAATGTTTCAGCCAGGTTATAAATATTAGCTGCTATCACTCAACCAGGGCACGTGACCACACCACCAGGAACTGACTTTTGGGTACCAAAAATCAACCCCTTGAGTACATCTTGTTTTCTCCATTAAAGCCAGTACCAAGTAGCACCCTGATTGCTCCTCTCCAGAAATCAATCTTCTTTCCCTTTCACCTAGAAGAGAACCTGCCCCGGACCAAGTGCTACAGCCCTGAGCTGTTGCAGATTAAGGCATACACCTCTCCACACAGCCTGACACAACCACTTCAGAGAAATGTGGAAAAAAAAAAAATTTTTGAAACCTGTTCCCAAACCTCTTTTTTTTTTTTTAACCCTTTCTGCTACCTCTTGAGATGTGCCTCAAGGGCTACGTCTACATGTGAAGCCTACATTGAAGTAGCCTATTTTGATGTGGCGACATCGAAATACGCTATTTCGATGAATAAAGTCTACACGTCCTCCAGGGCTGGCAACGTCGATGTTCAACATTGACGTTGCGCAGCACCACATCGAAACAGGCGCTGCGAGGGAACGTCTACACGCCAAAGTAGCACACATCGAAATAAGGGTGCCAGGCACAGCTGCAGACAGGGTCACAGGGCAGACTCAACAGCAAGCCGCTCCCTTAAAGGCCCCTCCCAGACACAGTTGCACTAAACAACACAAGATACACAGAGCCGACAACTGGTTGCAGACCCTGTGCATGCAGCATGGATCCCCAGCTGCGGCAGCAGCAGCCAGAAGCCCTGGGCTAAGGGCTGCTGCACACAGTGACCATAGAGCCCCGCAGGGGCTGGAGAGAGAGCGTCTCTCAACCCCTCAGCTGATGGCCGCCATGGCGGACCCTGCTATTTCGAAGTTGTGGGACGCGCAACTACTACACGGTCCCTACTTCGACGTTGAACGTCGAAGTAGGGCGCTATTCCCATCCCTTCATGGGGTTAGCGGCTTCGACGTCTCGCCGCCTAAAGTCGATGTTAACATCGAAATCGTGCCCAACATGTGTAGCCATGACGGGCGCTATTTTGAAGTTAGTGCCGCTACTTCGAAGTAGCGTGCACGTGTAGACACAGCTCTAGACAGCCAATGTCAATGTTGCCTTCTGGATTGTCAATACTCTTGGTACCTAAGGTATTTTTAATAAATTTCACTCCTGTAAGATTCACATCAGAACACAGAGTATGCATCTGACAAGGTGTGTCTTTGCCCACAAAGGCTTATGCTCCATATATATATATATATATATATATAAATTTCCTATATAGTGCTCCAGGCCTTCGCATTGTTTTTGCAGACACAGGCTAACATGGCTACCCCTCTAATACAAAGTACATTTTGGGTTGTACATAGATCTGTGATATCATCGGCTACGTCTACACGTGCAGCCAACATCGAAATAGCTTATTTCGATGTTGCGACATCGAAATAGTCTATTTCGATGAATAACGTCTACACGTCCTCCAGGGCCAGCAACGTCGATGTTCAACTTCGACGTTGCTCAGCCCAACATCGAAATAGGCGCAGCGAGGGAACGTCTACACGTCAAAGTAGCACACATCGAAATAGGGATGCCAGGCACAGCTGCAGACAGGGTCACAGGGTGGACTCAACAGCAAGCCGCTCCCTTAAAGGGCCCCTCCCAGACACAGTTGCGCTAAACAACACAAGATACACAGAGCTGACAACTGGTTGCAGACCCTGTGCATGCAGCATAGATCCCCAGCTGCCACAGCAGCAGCCAGAAGCCCTGGGCTAAGGGCTGCTGCCCACGGTGACCATAGAGCCCCGCAGGGGCTGGAGAGAGAGCATCTCTCAACCCCCCAGCTGATGGCCGCCATGGAGGACCAAGCAATTTCGACGTTGCGGGACGCGGATCGTCTACACGGTCCCTACTTCGACGTTGAACGTCGAAGTAGGGCGCTATTCCTATCTCCTCATGAGGTTAGCGACTTCAACGTCTCGCCGCCTAACGTCGAAGTTGGTGCCGCTACTTCGAAGTAGCGTGCACGTGTAGACGCAGCTATCATGTCCCACCCTCATCTCATGAACTTTTGAGAGTGATCCACTTTTTTCTCACATATGCATTTCATGTATGGAGGCTGGGATCAGTGAGATGGGGAGGCTACCGACAATAAGCAGAGAATCCTCAAAAGCTGGACAGATGTGATTTTTACAGTATCCACACTCAGTGTGTTGAACAGGCCTCAAAGAGGAAGATCAAATGAATCCACTGAATTCAGAATTTATTTTTTAAAGCAATTTGGTGTTAAGGTGGTTCTTTCATCCCATCAAAGTGTAAAGAAAAAGGATGAGAAGCTGATGCTTGAATGAGTAAGATCTGCTCTGATTCAGAAGTTCTGAATGTGAATATTACAACATAGGACTCATGTTTAGTTGTATTGTGTTAGTACACCGAAATTCCTTAGGTACTTAAATGGAACAAACTATGCTAGAATGATAATGAGCAGAATTTTGAATTAGCTATCTGTGGTATCCAAAAGAAATTATTGGATAATTCTAATTCCATATTCATCTCCTTAGGCACATATATTTCAGTGGGACAATTCTATTAATAATTTCAATGGAAAACCTGAAGATTCTCTGAACAGAACTGCATTTTTGGCCTGCAGATTGTGGAATTTTTCCTTAGCTTGCTACCCAGATATACACATCACATTCACCAGTATTAATGGCAGTTAAAAACATAAATCCTCACAAAACCTTGAGATAATGTATGTGCCCTAATGTTTCTGCACTGTAGAAGCAGTTCTTGTAAGATTCTGGCAATAGTAAATTACATGTAAGATAATGGGTTAGCCCAAAGTGAACTCAAGGCTGTAATTCACTCGAAGGAATGTGCTCATGTTACAAACTGCAAAAAAAATATATAATACACAGTTTTTTAAAATTTTAAACAACATTATTTCCTAGTTTATAGACTGGTTTCCAATTTACAGCATTATTTTATGTAGAGTATTACCTGCCAGAAAAACCTATGGTCCCTCAAAATGACATTTTTTGTGGGTAAATTTTTTGTATTATCAAAAGTTTTGTTATAATATTGGTGATAAAATATAAACATGGATCATGTAATGTTTTGCTTATTTGATACAGTTCACTAAAAGAGTTCACTACAGTTCACTGCTTCTGAGACAGTCTTGCTTGTATATGCCAATAATTATTCATAGTGGTAAAAATTAAGTGCCCACATTATGATAAGACAAAATAGGTGCCATATAGTTTTTTGTATAAAACAAATGGTTGAAATGACTTTAAAAACTCAAGAGTCAGTACACAAAAATAGTAGAACCTCCTAGTCCAAAAAGGAATCAGGCACTGCTGTGCTGGATTAGGTCAGGGGTGTGTCTAGCCAAATACCCCAACTTTAAGGGTTTCTACGAGTTTCCAAGGAAGGTACAAGAAACTACATGGTTGGCAATGAAAGAATTACTTCCAGGGGAAGCATCTTTCTAACTCCTGGTGGTTAGATACTGGTTTATGTCTATAATCATAAGGGTGCTTGATGGTCCCTTATAAAATAAATTCTATCCTGTCTTATTTAGCTGCCAGTAGCTAAACTAGGTTTATGCCTTGGTGAATACCACAGATAAACATGTCACTCCTGGCCTAATGCAACAATCGCATCTCCTGCTGGTCTAGCACTCATGGAAGCACTGGACAATCGGTGATCCCTCTTATTCCCAATGGTGTTGCTTTCCTTTTGGCTACTGCTGATCACCAGCAGACCATGGCAGCTTTGTGACCACAAGGAGTAAACAGGCACTTTTCAGCAACCTGAAGTAGGGTTAGAGAGGTCTTTGGAAAATACCAATGGACCTTTCCTGTTCCTTCAGTGGAGGCTCCTTGGTACTTCCTTTGGAATTCAGTCCAGTTGCAAGAAGCAAGAGACAAAGGCACAGCCTTGCTCACGGGGAAGGATAGCTCTACTTCCTTCCCTTCCATTCCCTTCATGATGAGAAGGGGATAGAGATGAGAGTGATCTTTAAGTTAGCAAAAGGAAGTGAGGTCCACTTTTGCTTATTTTCCATACTTGGCTTGAATGCCACTGTGGTGGTTACTCTCTTAGGAACTTCTGCTGAAAAGGTGGGGGAGTCAGATGCCGTGGGCTTGAAGACTTCCAGCTAGTTCTTTCTGTAGGATTCATACCCCTGGCTGTGGCAACTTGACCTTACATCCTCTCGGCAGCAGGAGAAGCAACTGGGTGTGGAAAACATCAATAGCAAGTGGACAAGCCGTGTCTCCAGCTTTAACAGTTGGGAAAAGAGCCAGGGAGGGATGATAGCAGACCTCATGCTGCTATGCATCAGAAAATTTTGGAAACTTTTCAGTATGTTACCAGTTTATAGACACACACATAAAACCCATATTTTTTTTGGAGCTAACTCCTGTTCAGGAGCATCATCATATTTTTTTTGGAGCTAACTCCTGTTCAGGAGCTTCATCTACATTGAAGTCTCACATTCATTCCATTATCACAGAAATATGTTCATCTGGAGTCCTTTGGGAAAACACAAGAAGGGGCATAAACATTCAAAAGAACCCCAGAGGATTGGTAAAAATGCTACTGTAGATTTCAGGCCATGCAAAAACCAGAAATTCTATTCCAAAGGTACAGGAAACCACACAAGTTGTACAAGATAGGGAACCTTGTTTTCTGACTTTGTTGGTGCTCTAAAAAAAAAACGGGGGGGAACTTGATGCATCCGATACAGAACTATTTTGAAGTCGAGCAGCTGTGGAAACATCTGGCTATGAGTGAACATTTTATCCTAGGTTTTGCATTTGCTATGCAAATTCCACCACAGTTACTTTGATTACTGAGGGTAGCAAGGATTACCAATCATATAAATTTGCAAATAATAATGGAGTAAGTTGAATCCCATCATACAGTGGTGGTATTTGGACTTGTCTGAGTTAGTAACAAGAGTGTCTTCTTGCTGTAAAGAGCAATTACATGAATTTGAAGTAATCTGGATCCTGGTTCTTGAGCCACTTGGAAAAAGAATGCTGACATAGTGCAGATCCGACATGCCACGGGAGAAGCAACTGCCCAGGGTCCAGTAATGCAAAAGGGCCCAGGGCTGCCACTGACACAGTTGCCTCAGGCCCTTTAAATAATGGCCAGAGCCTGGGGCAGCATGTTTTGGGCAATGCTGAAGGGCTAGCGGAAAAGGTTAGCTCTACTTCCAACCCCTCCATGAAAGGTTCCGCCCCTTCTGAAAGCACAGAACCTCCTCCCCTCACCTTGCCGAGGGGCCCGGCCATTTTGTCAGACGCTGTGTTCAAATAAGACAAGACTTCCACTGCAGTTCACCTTTTTCCCCCTGCCCTTTTTCACCTATTTGTGTATGACATTGTTCTATTTACTCTTATTGTTACCCTCACCCTAACGTTTTGTCAGCATAATTTGTCTGACTTTTCATGATCTGGTTTTGCAGCTCTGATGAGCTGTTAACTGTCTAATTGCAAAATTTTGTTGGCTATTTGTACACTTTGAAGAAGGCAGCAACCTATGCAAGCAGTATGTCTTATCTTTCTGTATTTACTATTTTTATGAGTAGTAATTGAAAAAAAAAATCAGAAAAAACCCAAACGAGCACATCACATTTCCAATACGTTATCTGCAGCTCTTCCCACTCAGAGTTAATTGGTTTGCTCTTTTTTCTGTTTATGGGATTGCCATCTTTCTCTGTTACATCTTTTGCAAACTATTTGTAGAATATACACAATGTCAAAAAGGGAAATGGCCTTGAAACAGTGTGTGTGCAAACTGATTACTACAGAGTGAGCATGCTAATACCAAAACCCCCCAGTCTTCAGAGATTTGCTATTAGTTTGTCTGAGGTAATTTTTTCATTTAAAAAAAAATAAGAAAAAGAAGAAATCTTACGATGATACCATAGGATTGACTCCCTGTCCCCAGCAGATTTCAGATGAAATACTCTAAGGTCACCAGTTCACTCTGCAAAAGCACTGGGGAATTACTGACCCTTAAGCAGTATCATTTTCCATGATTGCCTCTTCAGAGCCTTCTGTAATGCACCAGGCTCACTAACAGATAAATGACCAACATAAAAAAAACTTATATCTGAAAATAATCCTAATATTATGTACACAGTGAATGAAATGAAACTGGTAATATATTGTTAAATCTATTGGCATTTACTAATGTCAGTGTTAATTGGCTAACTGTCGTAATTTCACAAATCAGCATTTGAGAGTGAGAGTGAACGATGGGCTACATGATCCATTTGTCAGACAACATTCCTGCAAACTCAGCCATCTGCAAAGGAACATGTAATGTCTGCACTTTATCTTTTATTTTTTTCCTCCCCCTCTGGTGCAGTTGGATAAGAATGACAAGAAGAGGCTATGTGAGGGATCCCCACTGAGTTTCAGTCATAAATTATGTATTATGCAGACAGTATTCTGCTGATGTTATCTGATCCCCAATTCTCAATTCCTTGCTTTTTCGTCTATCAATAGCTATAGCCAGATTTTCAGTTGTAAAACAACTAGGACAAAACCAGAAACCTTTTCCATTTAATAACCTCTGCCAAGCAAGAATAAGGTAATATTTTTTCATAACTGTGATATCCTCAGGGCTTTAACAGTCTGGGAATACATGCACTGTTATGCAGTTGATAACACAGAAGCAGTAAAGGTGGGATGGAATAAACGTCCCTGAATATTAAATAGGGAAATGCCCTATTTTCAGAATGAGCAGTATAAACTTGATGCTTTGCATTTTCATATCAGTTCTCCTCTGATCAGGACAACTTTTGTTTTTCTTTTTTTCCCCTAGACCCAAATGCTTTGGCTGGACAGACTGGACCTGACCATGCCCTCATAGGAGGAATAGTGGCTGTAGTTGTGTTTGTCACGTTATGTTCTATAATTCTGCTTGGACGATATCTGGCAAGACATAAAGGTAGGACAGATTTAATCACAGTGCAATCATCTTTTGCAGCTATACTTCCCCCTATGATGACTTTCACCTTAAACACTCTCCTCTCCTCCCCTCCCCCTTAGATTTCCACTTGCCTGGGAAAACTCAGGCTCAGAAGCAGCATCTGGTTTTCACTGAGGTCCTGCGTTTTTACCCAATTTTGCAGTTGCATTAATTGAAGCAAAAAGAATTTGAGCAACTTGCTTAAGGTCATGTAGTGGGTCAGTAGCTAAAAGTGATTTAGCACAAACTGTGCTCTAAGCACTCAGTTACATGTCCTTCTTTTTAATAGTATATTAATTCAGCAGAATATAGATGGCAGTGAATGAGGATTTAACAATCAGAAATCATGATAAATCTTTAAATACACATTTAATAGCTTGTGCTGAATATCAGGGTGAAATCCTGATCCAACTGAAGTCATCATGAGGTTTCAGTTTCCTCCAGTGGAGCCAAGATTTCACCCCTAAAACCTGACTCCATTTTTACACTAAGCTTACTGAGGAGAAAACTTCCATTAAAGTCAATGGGAGGCATATCTGAGTAAAACCGAACAGATTATAGAATTCAATCCTGGTATTGTTAAAAAAACAAAAACATTAATTATTCCTTAATGTCTGAAGGGCTGGTTATGTAGTAGATAACCTTAGTTTACCTTCCTTCTCAAAATGTGTTACTATTATTAAATCTAATTCTTTACAGGGGAGTCATGTGAAGACTACAAGCTGTAACTACAAGCTGATTTTTTTTTTTTTAATTTGAATAGAGCAGTGTGGAAAAATTACAAAGTTCTAATTAGTCCAGTGAAAATATGTAACCTTTGCTCTACTTCTTGGCTGAAAACAGATGAGTCATGCCATTGTAAATATCACTTTTCACAAAGTGAAAATTGCTTGTTGCATACTATTAATATTTTGCTCTTAGGCTGCTTAGCAGAGCAACGTAAAGTGAATGGGTTAACTTAATGCAGCTATTTCAGATTTTCACTTCTAGGGAATCTTAAATTATCCCAGTCTGTGGAATTAAAGAGCAGATACAAAAAATGGCCTATATCAGTGTGAGAATGCAAAAATAATTAGAAGTCATTTTTCAAAAATGTGTGTTTAATGAAATCTCAGCCAAAGTTAATTTTCTTATACATATAAAACACAGTGATTAATTTAAACTACTGTGTGCTTCATGACTTTTGAGATAGAAAAAAATATGGTTTGGAACATTTTATAACATTTTTGTGCCATGGATATGAGCAAATGTATGTGCATATGGCACAAGTGTTGCGTACCGTAATTACTGCTTGCTGAAATTAGAATGTTATATGTACCAGTACAGATAATACTAAAATTGTGTATCAAGTTCTGTTCTGCATCACTCCATTCATTAAAGCAGTTGGATCTTCTGTCCATAAAAGAATCTACAGTAAAATTACTGTTTTTTATTGTAATGATTTCCATAGGAACATATTTAACAAATGAAGCTAAAGGAGCTGAAGATGCACCTGATGCTGACACAGCCATTATCAATGCAGAAGGCAGCCAAGTCAATGCAGAAGAGAAAAAGGAGTACTTCATTTAGATGCAGACGTAGATTCTCTGAATTTTACCTATCAGGCTGACTGCTGGAGAAAACTGGCTATCATCTTTCAGAATTCATTTCTGCCATCTTCTGCAAACTTTATTAACCTACATACATGCTATACAAGTAGCCAGTTTATGCCAACAATCAGTTGTTGACAGCATCATTCTTTAATTACAGTACCATCCACAATGCAGGACATTTCTTGTTGCCTAAAATTCATATCCATTGCTCTCTTAACATACAGTGCTTGAATATACAGCCTTAACAGTGCTAATCTTCATTTTAAATCATGTTATTGAGTTTTCTACATTTTTAAATGTTATATAGCTTTCTTATTTTCCAGTTTTCTTTTACCGTGGTCCTTATCAGTATGTCATTGGATGATTCTCATAACAAATATTATTCGGTAAGGAACTAATGTATTTACATATAACATTAAATCTAAGATTAGCGTTTACAAAGAATGTTTTATACATGTCTATAATTCAAAGGCAACCTGCTTTTGAAACATATCCCCTAGGAACCAGAAACAGAAAACATTATAGCATAGTTTCTTGTATGTTTGGTTAGGTGGAAAAGGAGTATCAATACATTGTAAAAATGGCATCTTGATACTAATTCCATGCTTGGGTAGTAATTCTATCATACTGTATATCTATACAGATTCTGCTGAGTTAGATAATTGTAGCTTCATTCTGAAACAAATTTATTCAGCCCTTTTACTGCTTTTTGGGATCACAAGATTAGATATGTTTCTATAATTTTGATTTTAATAATTTATTTGCTTCATATGGACTCACCTGGCTATTCAGATTTGAAGTGTTCACAGGGCACAACTGCAAGGCATTGTCCTATCTGTATATAATGCATATAATAAATCCAAGTAAACATTATTTGATACATATTTAACTTTTTTGGCTATAGCTAAGTCAGTCACAAGTAAGCATTTTCTAATGTCCATTATGTCCCTTTAGATATGACAAATAATATTCAGAATAGATAACATGTATTAGTATTTTGTCTGTATGTCCTAGCACTGTTCAGCAGCAAACTTTTCTAGTTCTTGTTAATTTTTCTTTGTTATACAATGGAAGCACAATGTTATATGGAAAGGTAGTTTTAAGCTAACACCCCGCGCACAGCCTCAGGTTTTGAATTACAACCACATCTGATTAATATCCTTAAAAATACCATTATGTTGCTAAATTCTCAGATTTTAATTTGGCAGTTCCACAGCTGCTTATATGTGTTGGTTTGCCAAAAAAAAAAAAAAAAAAGAAAAAAGAAAAAAAAAAAAGAAAAAAAAAAGAAAATGATACATGTTTTGTGTATACAGTATATGGACTAATTCTTTATATTAAATTCCTGTCTATGCATTTTGTGGGGTAAAAACTTATGTCACAGTGAATGATAGAGAATCTCTGCCAATGCTTTTAGCTCCATGGTGAAAGTCTCATGTTCTTAAATATGACAACAAAACATGATAAGCCCAATGGCTTATTTCCTCTTCCACTGAAATAAAAATGGTGCCAGATCAACTCTCGGTAATGATTCTATACTGGAGAAAGAAAATCTGTATACTGTGGAGTTCATCTCCCTCTCCCAAGTGTTGCACCTTTGAAAAACAATATTTCTATATGGTTGCTATACTTGTGATGTCTAAAAGCATGATGGCTTACTGTAAAGGATCATCTCTTGGGATTTATTTTTATGTGGGGGGAGGGAAAATCTGAATAGATCATCATGTATTAAGATAAAATGGAAGATAAAGGTGCTGTGTCTGATTATTTATCGGAAGACTATAAACCTGTTAAGGACAATATAGTATTTTAATTGTTTTCTTTTTGTTGAAACATTTATCTTGTTAATTTCAAAGAAAAAGAGGGCAATGTTGATCAAGCAGCACTTTTTCAAAATATACAAAACATAAATAATATGATGTGGTTGAGTGTTAACATAATAAATCATATACAGTATGACATTTTAAAGAAATAAGTCTGCATTGATGTGATTGCATGCTTGTTTTTACAGTTCACTCCATTCCATCTGTGGAAAAATGCAATAATATGTTAATATAGTATGGTAGTTTGAGAGAACCAGGTAGGTGCTACTAGACACACTGAAACTAGATTAGGTTTACAAGATATTCATGTCTTTCAAAGCATACACTTTTCAGAGGTTGGCAAAGGAAACAATTTAGCATCAGAACAGAAAGGTTCTTGTCATAACAGTATATTGCATTAACTGCATTACAATACTGGTGAATCTCAGTCTGATTAAGTACTGAAGGCTTAAGCCAACAGACGTGAAACGTTCCACCTAATTCCGTGGAACTACTCATATGCTTAAAAATAGAAGCTGCATCTACACGTGCCCCTATTGAGGAAGAGGGCGCTTCCAGACTCCGAATCATGTGGCCATATGCTAATGAGGCTTGGGAGATTTACATCTGCCCCTCATTAGCATCTTCCGGGCTGCTCATTACCATGCCACTTCTGGAGGAAAGGGCATGTGTAGATCAGCCTAAGTGTTTTGCTGGATCAGTGGCTCTTATACTGAAGTGGAACTGTTCATCAATGCTGCTTTTACACCTTTCTACATTCTCTCTTAGTTGCATTTTGCTTGAATTGTAGAATCGTTGTTGCTTAAATCATTATTTACCATGATGTCAAGTGAGACTTTCAAACATATGAGCACCTTTAGATGTCACCACTCAAAGCCACTGCCTTGTCAGTGTAGTGTAAAAACAGCATTGAAAAATTTAAAAAAAACAAACCAGAAATAAACTGGACTGTTAAATTACATTGGTTGGGTTTTAGTTAAAGATCTTAATGTGTGTTCATTTTCAATAGATTTCTGTTTTTCCATGGTCTTGCATCTTATGATTTCGTTTATGCAAAGTGGGTGTAAAACGCTACCAGCAGTGTACATGAGCTGACAAATCAAGTAGTTATTTTCATCCATATGTTCAAATGACTTCAGTGGTTGTAAGGCAATGAAGTGCCATTCCCTTTGTAAGCAACACTATGGACCACTTGCAGCTAAGTATAGCACTTGACGGATAAAACACATTGTCTCCCTCCTTTATACAGAAGGATCCCATTCAGAGACCATGATATTCTCAAGAAATCTGATAAATAAGTAAAATGAAAGCTCCGAATGGGAACCGTATCAGTTAGAATGTTAGTAAGACATCCACACTTGCAAACACATGCAATGTAATTTACTCAAGACAAGGTAGCTAAGTACTGCCCATTTACAATGTCCGATGATTATTTTTAACTTTCAAATGCAGAACCATGTTACTACTTTTTAATGCTTTGAGAAACATAATCATTACTTAGACAGGCACATGGCCTCACAGGCAAATGGATGCATCTTTCCATTATGTTTTGTGTCATCAGAGAATCCAAGAAGCAGTTTAAGGAACCTGATATTTAAGTTGAGGATCCGAATTTAAACTAGAACACTTAAAAATGTCTTCACATTTCTTGCACTGAGACTTCCTCTTTAAACAATACATGAAGAAAAGTAACTTTTCTAAATACATGGAAGTTCATGTGTATTTTCATTATAGCAAAGTATATATATAAACTATCTCAATGAAAAGAAAGGAAAGGATCATCTGTAATTATGTAATTCAATTGATTGTAAACAGCACTGAATTTACCATGTACGCACATGTACAGTAGCTATTTTGACAGTTACAGTGTAGTTACATGTACTTCCATGTAACATAGCAGTTATAGTGTAATTTAGTGCCACTTATTGTAAAGTGTTACCAAAAGGAAAATGGAATTCTTACCTTTACTAATCTATCCAAAATAAAGGTAAATTTATTAAATTAATACCATGAATATGACATTCCATTTCTTTAATAAGGAGGTGATGTACAATTTCATGCTCATGCCACATCTCTTCTCACCGCCTGCCTAGATTACTACAAGTGTCCAGTCTCCTCATTCTTCCAAAATGGTAATCTGATGGACAAACAAAAAAAAATTAGCTACTTCAATTTGAATCAGCTGCTAACAGAAACAACTGAGTAATGCTTTTTATTAAGTGGCACAAAGTACACACTAAAAACTATGCAAAAATATAGGTAACTACAGTGTACTTACATGTAAGTATCTTGTACTTCCTCTGTATGGTATTGGAAACCCATGTAATTACAATATGCATTTTGACTATTTTAAAAGAGGGGAAGAAAAAAAACAACCTTAAAGTAATTAACTATATACATGCAAGAGTCATGCTTAATGCAATATGCTTAATTCCTCTACTTGCAATGAAATTTAATTCAGAATAATGCATCTCTGTCCTCCCACACCTCTAGCTCTGTCTCCGCTCTGTTACTATTTAGGTTCTATTAGAATGCATTGAAATACTCTTTTAGGACAAAGTAAGAATTCAGTTCCACTAATGCCTTCTCTACCAGAATACTGCAAAGTTGGCAACACTGCTGTAATCTCTTTTTGACTCCAGAGAACAAGGCTGTTCTTTTTGACTTCTTGGGGGGAATCTAGCATGCTAAGATACTGAAGTGTACTGCCTGGTATTTTAGACTGAACAGCAGAGAGAGAGAAATGGAGAACTGCATTATCCTAACCTCTATTTTGTTTAATCACCTCATCTGGAATGTTCACCGTTTCTTTCACAGTACTGTCAGGTATTCTTACATTGGGAGTATAATTGCTTCCATCAAAGTATAAAGGAAGCCTGTAATGATAAAGTTAAGTTTTTTTTTAAACCATCAGTTTCGTATCACTGATATTTTTCTTCTCACTGTTTTCTGTCATTGCCTTCCAAAAAGTAATCCACTGGAAGTAGTGAGAGAACATGTCACAGCAAAAGAAGAAAATGAATATTGTTACATGTAATATTGTGAAACTTTAGTACAGGTGTGAAGAGCCCACAGCACACCAGCCATACTCGGTTTGTCAGGGTTAGCTGCTGGTGGAACAAGAGATGGTTTGTTTACCTGAGAGTCTGAGGCATGGAACCCTGGAGCTCCCAGTGGCCACTGTTTGCCATTCCCAGCCACTGGGAGCTGCGTGGAGTAGACATGCCTACTGATGTTCAGATAAACCATCTCGTAGCCCACCATCTACTTACCATGATGAACTGGGTGCAGTCCACAGGCCAAAGGATCCGCGCCGCTGCTTTGGTGAATGCCATTTCTACATTTCTTTGTTCTTGCACATAATATGATTTATAAACATTGAACAACTCCAGGTAGATGAAAAACAGGAATTGAAAACATGGGTTTAAACTGCCTCTCACTTTAAATACCACCTATGAAGTGTCTTTGTACATTTAAAAATCATACTAGGTCTTAGAGTTAGTCTGTATAAGGGATAATTAAGCTTTCCTGTTCATACTGAAAACAATGCGGCTGCATTCCTGTATTTTTATGTAAGTTCCTCTATCTTCTGTTGGGTAGCCCCTTCTGTGGTGCTGTGGATATAGGGCCATATGCTCAGTTGCTGTATCTGAGGGCTTGTCTACACTTTTTTTCTTTTTCCCATTCAGGAAAACCCCTTTTTCAGCAGGGGCAGGGGCCAACTCAAAGTGTTCACACAGCCAGGCAGGATAATTCAAGGTAGGAGGGCTTTTTCCTCAAAATAATTACTTCAACTCTACAAATGACTAATGCCGATTCCCCTGGTTGAAAAGGAATGTATGTGAACAAAACACAGCTATCATCAGCTGACATGAAGGCTCCTTTTGCACTGCTGTGGCCATAAACTGTAAATGAGAACACTTCTTTCCACAATGCTGAGGCAGTGTGAATGTAATTTTCCAACATTACTTACTTAGATATCAGAATGTCCAAATTAGTAACACTGAAAAAAACTGCAGCACAGAGTCACAGATTAACTCTATCTCCTTTAGTATAGGCTGACACTGACTGAAGCTGCACCCCATAAAGTTTAAAAATGCATCATTATACCATACCAATGTTCATTAAGTAGAGAGACAAATATTCTACAATTCAACTGAACACAAATACTTTCACTAACCAAGAATGTAGGCTTCTAAAATGGATGCAAGTTTTTGCATTACATCAGTAATACAAGTGCTATCAGGCTATTCTAACTTGTTATTTATTGAAACATATCTTCAATGTACATTTGGAATACAGATATTCAATCAGGAAATACAGCAGCCTCTAGTGGAGGTAAAAGGCGGGGGAGAATCAGGGGAGTGTCAATATGATGGACATTATTTCTGAAAATTTTCACCATCGGGATTTCCTACATGACTGTTCTCTGAGGGCCTGATTTAACTACCACTCCAGTCAAAGCAAGTCATCTGACAGACTTCAATGTAAGTTAGTTCAGACCCACAATGCTATTCAAGTATTACGTCAACATTCTGTATTTGGAGCAACTCAGGAAGCATTTACATGGTTTTAGATCATTCAAATCCATGGCCCTTCTACCTCCTAACCTACACCTGACTGCCACTGGCCTCCAATGGGGCTTTTCTATTTTGCAGGACTTTCCAGTGCCCATTCCCATTTTTCTAAACACAGCCTTCTCAACGCGGGGCGGGGGGACGACAAAGGGGAATGGTATAGGAGTTGATCAGACTCTAGAGCACTTGGAGATTCCCTAACACAAGGAAAAGCCCTCCAGTATGTGATTAAACCAGCCTCATAGTTTCTGTGTGTAAGTTACTTAAAAGCAATGCTGAGGTGGAAGGAAGATTTTTTCCTATGAACGTTTTATGTTATTACAATGGGAAAGTTAAAGAATTTTTAAAAGATTTCAGGTGCAAAAGCTAAGCCTGCCAGAGGTCAGCACTAACACACTTTTCCTGTATCCAGGGCCAAGCCAGCAGTGTTTCCTATATAAGCAATGATCTCTCATTTCATCATAAACTACTTAAGTCTTATCCTGCCCTTAGGCCCAGGGCTGAAAATTGCTGACACTATTTTTTTAAACATTACGAGCCTATTCTTCTTATTGTTTTACATGACAATTGTTAGGCAGGTTTCACACTGAATGCACTTCACCCCCATTTTTAAGGTATGTTCTGTTTTATAAATATTTAGGTTGGTTCAAAAGAGGGGAAAATGTGATCTTTGGACTGAACTTTTGTTCCTCTCCCCCTCCTTTTGGCAATATATTGCTACTGTTAGTTGATACACAAGTGAGAATATTAAGTCCTCATTTAACTGCAACTACACATTTCCTCTGGCCACACACTTATACGCACAGCTTCAGAAATTGACTACTTTTACATACCAAATATAGCTAAACAGTGAACAAAGTGTTTTGTACTCATGGACTACAGAAATCAGACATATCTCAGATTCAAAATTCTGAATGCAGGATTTCTATTTAGTTCAATAGGATTAGCCTCAAGTCCATAATCTAAGTATTTGAGGTGTTCTTAAGCTCTTTTCCAAAGTCTCCAATTCGAAATCCCATTCTCTATGAGTCCTTTACTTTTAATCTACATATTTTATAACAATAACACACTTTCAGTATTGCAGGAAGTTTATAAGAATACATAAGGCAAAATTTGTTATAGATATCAACTACAGTATTTCCATTCATACACTATATAAAAATAATCTCACATGAACCACAATAAGTTATGCTATTAGACTTGCAATTCCCAGCATTTGGAAGGATAAATGTGCAAGAGTAAATAATAAATTCCATGCCATAAGAAAAATCTACTGGAATTAAGTATATTGCATGACAATGGATATTCAGTTACATCATCTATTTTTTTCAACAACTAGGTGAACAAAATGCATATTGTAATGTTAGGTACATGACACTTGCATGTTTTTTTGCCTATATACTTACAAAGTATTCAATGTGTACTTAGTGGCGCTTAAGAAATGTCATGTACAATTCTTAAACATTCTTACAGGGTTCCCATTTGCAATTCATCTTTCACTAAAGTCTTGTCAGAAAAATGTCTGATGAATATTATTGAAAAAAATAAAATTTCAATTTTAGCTATCTGTTGGACATTACTGGATTGTCTATTCATTTAATAGATTTCCTAGTGTTTGCCAATTTGGCAGTGAAAGTAACTTAGTTGGCTGTCAACATACTTGTTTTTATTCTCCTTTTTAAACAGAGAACAACTGATATTACTATGCTATACATCACAATACTACTGCTGATATTACAGAACAATTCTCTAAAGAAAAAATATCAGTGACACATTATCAATCAGGACAAAAAACCCCTGTAAAACAATTTACTGTCTATACACTATCCTTTTCATTGACCACAGAAGGAACATAACTTTTGGCTATTATTCTCACACTAGGTGACACATCATCCCTGTTAAGGATCAAACAGAAAGTATACACAGCATTTAACAAGTATATAAGCTTTCAAAATCAGTCTTTTTAATTATTTACATAATGTATAGGGCTGAGTGACAGGACTCAGGCAAGGATCTTCTCACCATGTGCATCCAAAATTGGAAAAGTAATGTGGAAAGCCATTTAGGAGTCTCCATGGTGCACCAGGACATTGGTCGGCAATGCAGCCAGGCCAACAGAGACCCCACATGATCCTTATTTACGGAAGGCCCAGATCACAACAAGAGAAAGGCGGCACAGTTAACTTTTTTTGTCCACATCTCTGAGGAAACCTCCACACCACTACACCTCCTCTGATGATGGAGTCTATCCATGACTCTGCTGGCCAAAACCAAGCAAAGACTGCAGCCTGAAGATCCACTGAACTTAGTGGTCATTTCATCCAAGTAAGATGCAGCTCAGAAGATTGTGGTGCAGTATTTGCAAATGCTATGCTGACAAATTAGTATTTATAAGAATTTGGGTTCTTTATTCTCACCCTGTAGGGGTTAAGCTGTCACATACAAAGTTCTTCTGCAATTATGGGTGGTGGGCCACATGCTTCCACAGAGCTGATGAGCCAGTGGCATGCATCAGGAAAACCCCTCCCACAAGATAAGTGGTGGCACCATTGTAGCAGAATATACATAGATAAGGGGAAGGGAACAAATATGTAGTGATCTCGCATAAGCAGATGTGACAATAAGCAGGATGAGGAACAAGTAGTAACAGATGAATAACTGACAACTAAGCAAGCACCTCAAATGCCAGTAAGAGATCTAAAGGAACTGCATAACAAGGCAGAAAAAAAAAAAACCTGTATATAAGCAATGCAGAAATCAAAGCACTCGGCGCCAGTGCCTCGGACCCATAAAAGAGCTCCCGCTTGTCTGCACCTGTGTGGAGTCCCCTGCTGCTGAAAGGACGTAAGTGCAGCTATCCTGTCATGCAGTTTAGTTCTGAGGTTTGTTAAAACTTGTAACGGAATAAACTGTGTTGACAAGTAGCTGGTCAGTGTTTCTGTACTCTGAGAGCCAAGTGTCAAACCTAAATTATTTTTGCGAACAACAAACGGGCACAGCGAACAGAATTCTCTTAGAGCAACTCACTCACCATGTGGAAAATAGAAAAGCAAAAGAGCGTGGGAGAGGGTAAGTTGAAAAATTGAATTCCAGACTGGCCTCATACATCAACATGGGGTTTGGTTGCTCAACTTTGGATCAGGTATCATGTAACATCTGCCGTGGAGTTTGAGGGGAAGCTAGCGGAAGGGTTCAGTGCTAGAGGTATCCAAAAGGTGATGGAGGTGTTTGAAGTGCAAAAGAAAGAAAAGACATTGCATCAGGCTGAATGGCTGTTTTTACGCACACTGCTGCACATGGGAAGTGAAAGAGGGACTACAGTGGGAAGTGGCACAGATCTAGGAGGAACTGGAGAAGGTTAAGCCTTTCTCCGGCATACAGCAAGCCTTTTTAGAGCATGCCCAGAAACAGACAGATGAGATGGGTCAGAGTTTGCAAGTTATGGGTGTCTGCTATGCCAATCAGAAATATAAACAAAACCAAGACCGCCAACCTTCACAGACAAAGGTTCAGGCTCTCCCGTCCAGTGACTGGGACCCCCCACCACTTGGGATAGGAACATCTGGGAGTTGTCATATGACAATGACCCACCTCAATTGGATCCTGGGGATCCGCAAAAGGAGTCAGACTACACAGATCCATCACCTCACAATCCTTCAGCCCTGCAAGCGTGTCCTTTGGTTGCAAATATGGCCACCACTATCACTCAGGGAGGCCCGCCACTGCCCTCTCAGGTTCACCAGAAAGTGAGGGACTATACCCTCACTGAGCTCATAGACTTGGCGAGTCATATGAAAGAGCAACCCAGGGAAGAGCTAGACATCTGGCTGGTTCATTTGTGGGAGTCAGGGGCACAGGATGTTACTTTAGATGTAGTAGAATTGTCAAAGATAGGGGCTCTGACATTGAACCCTCTTAATAATCAGCACATCCATGCTATACCTCCAGGTGGGAACTATTCCACTGTAATGGAATGCACTCTGCTGGGGGTGGCTGCATTTTACCCAACCACCTGGCTCCAAAAGAACAGTCAGTGGAAGACTACTGAGGATGCTGAGAAGAGGCTTGGGGGGAAGCAACAAGGGCTGGCATGTACAGGTTAACTTTGCTGGCCCAGATAACTTAGTGTTGTTGGGGAGACTCTCCAACGCTGCTTCAAGTTGTCAGCTGAGCTGGGCCTCCGCCAGGCAGTGAAAGGGCGCAATTGAACGACGCTGCACCACCTTTTAGGTCCCAGAACCCACCTCTACGGGCTATGTTGGGGTGCGCACTTAGTTGGCACAGACCCTCACTGAACCCCCCCCTTGGGCAGGCAAGGGCTAGGAGGAGCAACGAGACGGACAATGGAACTTTTGAAAGACAGAAACAATGATGTTATTAACCCCTAGGAGAGGGAAAAGAATATTGTGTTAAGTTCTCATATTAACAACAATGTATACTTACACAGAAGTGGATATTCATGACAATACTCGGGTGAATTGTGACCTCAGGTAGGTATAAAGGTAAATTTAAAGGAATTATAAAACATAAATATAAATTTCTATTTATGTAAATTATATAAATGGGAGGATGAGAGGGCGCTACTCCCCCCACTCTGCCGGGACCAGGTGGCTACTCCAATCCAAAAAGGTATATAAAAAGGGGGATTTGCCCCTCTATTGAGCCTGGCAAGAGAAAGACAGGGAAAAGAGAGGCCATGCCCTCACCTTTGTAATATGTTACTCTAGGTTACTTAACACGGTGCTAACAATTCTGCCCCCACCAACTGAAAATTAATAACTAACACTACTAATAAGATGAATTAATAAACAGTCCCTCTATAATAACTAAACCTACTTAAAATATAACTAATTAACTAATACTAACAACGTTGTCTAAGATAACAAGTTATAACAATAACAATTAAGATTATAAATAATTCTGAGAAGTGTCTTTTTTAGATTAAAATCCAGGCAGGTGCACAGTAGGGGGATCAGCCCTACTCCCCTACTAGGGTTCCCTTGGCCACTGAATGGACTGTGGTGGTTTAGCTGCGGCTCTGCGCAGAGGCGCAGGCCTGCTGGTGAGGATACGTCTGGTCCGGTGGGTGTGTCAGGTCCAGTGAAGCAGCCGCTGATTGGTGTGGTGGCGGGCCCTGGGTTCCGCTAAGCCAGCCACACAGTACCTGCACTGGTGCATGCCAGTTCGACAGCCAGCCCACTTCCCCACAGGTACACCGCTTGCTATTAGTGCTGCCGCCGCCGTTGGAGTGCAGGTGGTGGGAAATCTTGTGCCTCAGAGCAGGTGGCAGTCTTTGGTTCTTCTCTCTTCGCCCCAAAGGACTAGCCTGGGGACTGATGGACGTTCTACAGAACCACGCCTTCCCGTAAAGGGCTGCAGAATGGGCTGCGTGCCCTGCTTTTATACAGCGTGCTCATGCATTATTCATGCGTCTATTACCATTTTGGTACAGTTCTCAACTAGGTCCAGCCCCTGGTGGAAGGTTCTGGTACTTCTCCAGGCTCACCCAATCAGACTGTTCTATGTAAATTTAGACAGCTTTCCTCATGATTATGGTTGAGCTCATGGAACCTTTTTCAAATTGCCGGGGGAGCTACCGGTCTAAAAGTGACCGTTGGAATGCTGCTAACTGGCAAGCTGTGACAATGTAAAGCTTCATGTGTCTGAGGGGATTTTTCTCACAGAGCCCCTTCTTGCCAAACTCATGCTGTCCCTGACTCACAGGGGTGATAATGTCTGTACTGATGTTTTACACACAAGTGTTTTCCCAGGTGACAAGGCACTGTATTATAGCCACCGCCCTGTTGCATTACACAAGCCCTTTACTGGCAATCCTGGGCCCTGCCAGAGGTAGTCATGTTACTGAACACCCTCACTGAAATGGATGATGACATAGGCCTGCTGCATTCCCCACCCGACTGAACAAGGAAAGAACCCCTAAGCAGGCATAAAGGGAAAGTAGAGCCATAAAGATATGCTCATGGCTCTATTGGCCACCAGGGTGCCTAAGGCTGAAATTGATAGGCAGCTGACCTCTCCCCTGTGAGATAGGGGGCCACAAACAAGGATTGGATAAGAAAGGTCCCCCCGCATCTCCTCTCCCTCAGAGGTTGAGACCACTCAATGGACCTTGGCCGCCACCACCCGAGCCAGGTCCTTCACACCTGCCCCCACAGCAGTGGCAGACTCCCCAGCCCCAGGCTATCAGGCATATGGACTTGGCCAGGTCCCCCAAGTTCGAGTCACAAAAGGGGACACACAAGGAGACCTGAGGCCACACGTTCCCCTGACGATATACCATGTGGGGCAAGCCCTGCACCACATGACTGCCCTAGTGGAAATGGGGGCATAAGTAGCTGTGATTCATGGGACCTGCCGCAACCTACACAGGGGGCAGCCAGGTGTAATCTAAAGCTTGGGTTACTCCAGACATCCCCACAACTAAATCGACTCTGAGTTTAGGAATTGGAGGTCTCATTCTCTCCATCTGCCCAGTTATGAAGACCCCTGTGCCTGGTAAGTGGGAAAAAGGCTATTTTAAATAGGGTGATGAGCAAGAAGAGGCTTTTCAGAAAGCAAAGGCAGCAGTGGTCACTGCCCTGATCCATGGGACCCAGGTCCTGTGTAATTGCAGACATTGGCCCAGGGAAACCAGGCCACCTGGAACCAGTGGCAAATTCAACAGGAGCATCATAGAATACTAGAACTGGAAAGGGATCTCAAGAGGACATCAAGTCCAGCCCCCTGCCCTCATGGCAGGACCAAGTACTGTCTAAACCATCCCTGATAGACATCTGTCTAACCTGTTCTTAAATATCTCCAGAGATCAAGATTCCATAACCTCCCTTGGCAATTTATTCCACTGTTTGACCACCCTGACAGTTAGGAACTTTTTCCTAATGTCCAACCTAAACCTCCCTTGCTGCAGTTTAAGCCCGTTGCCTCTTGTTCTATCCTCAGAGGCCAAGAACAACAAGTTTTCTCCCTCCTCCTTATGACACCCTTTTAGATACTTGAAAACCACTATCATGGTGCCCCTCAATCTTCTCTTTTCCAAACTAAACAAGCCCAATTCTCAGCCTTTCTTCATAGGTCACGTTCTCCAGACCTTTAATCATTCTTGTCGCTCTTTTCTGGACACTCTCTAATTTCTCCACATCTTTTTTGAACTGCAGTGGCTAGAACTGGACACAATACTCCAGCTGAGGCCTAACCAGAGCAGAGTGGAAAAATAACTTCTCGTGTCTTGCTCACAACACACCTGTTAAAGCGTCCCAGAATCATGTTTGCTTTTTTTTGCAACAGCATCACACTGTTGACTCATATTTAACTTGTGGTCCACTATAACCCCTAGATCCCTTTCTGCTGTAGTCATTCCCATTCTGTATGCGACACTGATTGTTCCTTCCCAAAGGAGCACTTTGCATTTCTCCTTATTAAACTTCATCCTGTTTACCTGAGACCATTTCTCCAATTTATCCAGATCTTTTCGAATTATGACCGTTTTTCAAAGCAGTTGCAACGCCTCCCAGCTTGGTATCATCTGCAAAATCACTGATGAAGGTATTGAACAGAACTGGTCCTAAAACAGACCCCTGAGGAACCCCACTTCTTACACTTTTCCAGGAGGATTGAGAACCATTAACAACTACTCTCTGAGTATGGTTATCCGGCCAGTTATGCACCCACCTTATAGTAGCCTCATCTAAATTGTATTTGCCTAGTTTTTTTGAAAAGAATATCATGAGAGACCATATCAAATGTTTTACTAAAGTCTAGGTATACCACATCTACTGCTTCTCCCCTATCCACAAGGCTCGTTATCCTATTAAAGAAAGCTATCAGATTGGTTTGACATACTTTGTTCTTTACAAATCCATGCTGGCTGTTCCCTATCATCTCACCAACTTCCAAGTGCTTGCAGATGGTTTCTTTAATTACCTGCTCCATTATCTTTCCTGGCACAGAAGTTAAGCTGAATGGCCTGTAGTTTCCTGGGTTAGTCTTATTCCCGTTTTATAGATGGGCACTATATTTGCCCTTTTTCAGTCTTCTGGAATCTCTCCTGTCTCCCATGATTTTCCAAAGATGATAGATAAAGGCTCAGATACCTCCTCTATCAGCTCCTTGAGTATTCTAATGACAAGCTGCACTCCTCGTCAGCGCTTCAAGGGACCCACTGCTGAAAGCGCACCAAAAAATAGAGAGGGTCGGTCAATGGTGGATGCAGAAAGCGTTGCCCAAGACTCAGGGGCTACATGGTGGATACTCCCTGCTAACGATGTTACCTTACAATGTCTTCCCCAGGCACATTTGTGTAAGTGAGAATAAGCAACTAGCATCCATTTGATATGATGGGCACTCCTGCTTCCAAGCTTGCTGTTGGCCAATCCCTCGGGATGGGGGAAATCAACAACCCAGGTGGAGCAGTTCTCCCAAACCTGGCCAAATGGATTGCAAGTAGGATTCATCTCTAAACACTTGATCCTCCAGTCCAGGAATGACAGCACTCAGTCAGGGCCCTGGATCAAGCAACAGAATATCACCTCTGACTTTGGTGCCCATTGATGCGTATGGATCAACACCATGAGATAGCCAGAATCTGCCATCTGGGGGTAAATCCACAAAGGCATCCATGTCTTAGATGCCTCCTGCAATGTAACCTTCCACAACCAGGTTCCTGTAAAACCAGAGACAAACTGGAAATTGTTGGTGGAGGATAGCGTGTTTGTAAATGAGATGCGCAAAAATGAAATGACACCCTATTCAGAGAACAATGGGTAGAAGTCAGTGACACATCCTCGGGGTGGAATGTAGGGGTAACTGCAGAAGAGCTCTATACGCAACAGCTTATGGATGGTGGGGCATGCACATCCCCAGATCTGATGAGCAGAGCATGCATTAGGAAAATCTTCCACACAAGATAAGCAGTTGTGCCATTGTAGGAGAACAAAGTTAAGGGGAAGGGAACAAATATGTAATAATCTCGCATAAACAGATGTGGTAATTTCACGTAACCAGGATGAGGAACTAGTGGTAACAGATCATATTTGACAACTAAGCAAATACCTTAAATGGCAATAAGTGACCTGCCATAACAAGGCAGAAAAAAAATGTATATAAGCAACACAGAAATTAAAGCAATTTGAACTTCTCTGATGGACCTTGGCACTGGTGCCTCAGACCCATAGAAGAGCTCCCACTCGTCCACATCTGTCCAAAGTCCCCTGCTGCTGGAGAGACTTAAGCATCACTTTTATGTCATGCTTTTTAGTTACAAGATTTGTTAAAACTTGGTAGGGAATAAACTGCTTGTGTTGACAAGTATCTATGGTCAACTTTTTTGTACTCTGAGTACTCAGTGTCGAACCTAAATTACTTTTGCTGGCAACACACCCAAAGTAATATTTTGGAGTTCAATGTGTAATACCAGGGACACTGAGACCACTGAAAAGGGAAAGTGAAGTCTCTGCTCTACTGCCTTAGCTGAGAGCTATCTGGGTTTTAGCTCACGCAGTAAGGAACATTGTTTTAGCACCAAAGCTCACAGGTTCATTCCAGCCCATTGATGACCTGGGTTTGTCACCCTTACAAGTCGATGATGGTCTAAACAGCTCCTTAAAATAAAGTTATGAATTATTTCACTATTTATGAAACAAAACTATCTTACCTTAAGTCATGTGAAATATGTAACTATAATCCTAGAAGAGTAAAAATATAAGCCAATCAGTATATGGTATTTCAAAGTGACACGTGCCCAAAAGTAACAACCAAAATATGAGCTTAAAATCGCAAACTACATTGTTTTTCTACTTCTGTCTTCTAAACCACAATACTTATATCAGTCTGTACTTTTCCATTCATTAATTACAAACCAAAAGTTGCCTACACCATAAGTGCAGTCTTTTCTTGTCATACAAAATATAACCTGTATGCTGATCAACTAAACATGGAAAGTTGTCATCGATGTTGGTGGTCAAACAACGAGACCTTACTTCTAACTCTTCACATTCTGTATACACAAACAAATAAAAAGTCTGAGTAGCTAGGAAGCACTGTGACACATGCAATTAAGTGGATCTTCAAGTACATTTTGTGTCAACTTATTTGATGTTAAAGCAATTTTTCATCTACTTTGTACAACAATTTTTTTCTTTGACCCATGTAAAGTCTTCTTCATGGGATTTAATAGGTGGGAGGTCTTGAAAAATTTGGGGATGCAGAAATTAGAGAAATAAATTGAAATTCCAGTCTGCATCACAGGATTTATAGACAATGTTATGTTGTTCTTGCTTCCACATCTGCCTGTTACCTCATGAATTTGTTCCAAGAAAGTTAGGCATAATTCAAAAAGCCTTTCACAGGTGTGTAAAGTTATATTCATGGGGAATATCTGCACCAAAACATTTTGAAAATTCTACAAAGCTTATTTGCCAAAATAACACAATATAATCAGGCCAGTTACAATTATTTTGTTAATTTATTTCAAAAATACCTCTCAGCAACTATGTCTCTAACAACACAGACAACAAATAAGATTCAGGGAATATTTGTTGAGAAATAGATTCCTTACTACGGAAGGGAGGAAAAATCAGAGCATGCCCACTTGTTCAGAATCCTCCCCAGGAATGAAGTTATGCAAGAGTGGCAGCTTTGCAGGATTAGGACCTTAATTTCTATCTTGGAGGACCATGAATAATGGGCTTTGAGCTTTTCAAGGCTTGTTATGTCACAGTACCTTTATTTTAAACTTCATAAATACTTAAACTTTACAAAAACATTATGCCACTTTTGCTATTATTGCAAAAATCCTGTTCTTTACTGAGAAGTGGTTCTTCCTCCAGAGGATTCTTTAAAGATGGCACCAGTTTTCTTACTGCATGGACTAGACCTGTTTTTTTTACATAAGAACAGAAAGACGTCATAAATTCCACATTATCTATTTGTAACAAGCATCCCAGTGATTTTACCGTACTGCAAAAACAAAATATCCTGGCTATAATTCTGAATGAACTGAACTTACATATGAACGGGCTTCACAGGGAGAAGTGATGCCAGAGACTGAACTTTCAAGGACTCAGGACTAGCCGTGTCTAGTTTGGAACCAGACATATGAAAGACTGTAGATTTTTTTCACACCTGTTTATGCCTTAGATGCTTGGAGGACCTACCAATAGTAAACACGGAGGCTACATCTACACTGGAGAGTTTTGCAGACTGGGGTTTAGTCAACAAAATTCACAGAGCATCTATATACAAAATGCATTTTGTCTACAGAAATGTCAACAAAAAAGCCATGTAGATGCTCCAGGGTTGGGGCCGGGGGGGGGCACTTTTGTAAACAGAGCGAGTCAAAAGAACAATCCGCTTTTATGTGCAGGCATGATCTGTCAACAGAAGTTTTGTAGGAACATCTCTTCTAACAGTAACTTCTGTTGACAGATGCTTCTAGTGGAGACGTAGCCTGACAAAACAATTCAAAGGCTCCCTGCGAAAGTGACCTCTTGGAGCTGTTTTCCTGTAAAGCATCACAGACAAAAAAATCCTCCCTTGGTAACCCAAACTCAGCATTCTTGTAACTTCTATAAAATGAACATTTTAGCTATTGGCTTATTAAAGGTGGTAGATGGCACCAGTTTTCTTCTCAGTAAATCCTTCAAGTTGTTGTTAATTATCTTCCAGCCAAGCTTTTTACACCATTGGACCAACTTTGTCAGAAGATTATTAAAAAGTTCTATAGACTTAATTTTATTAAAAAGCCTCCTCTCTTTCTCTCTCCTGATATTTTGCAAATGCTTCCACAAATACAATTCTTTGGGCAAATCTAAAGCCTTAAGCCAAAACATTGGCTGCTTAATCTAGAGGAACATATGGCAGACTATCAGGAAGTAAAGAGTTTTTATTACCATTCACTTTAGTGCTGAAATAATTTCCTTAGTGAATCTTAACAATTCTATCATTACTCTCCATAAGAAATGAGACTATTTTTACATCAGCATGCAGAGATTCAGAAAGTCAGTTGATGGAAAAGAATTACCCAAAAACACTCTTGGGGAGTGGAGGATAGACCTTAATTTTCAAGCTCTCATCCATTTCTAAATCTCTTTCACTATGGTTGTCTCAACACTAGCATCCCCCTTTCGAAAGGGGGATGCTAATGCGAAACTTCCGGATATACTAATGAGGCACTGCAATGAATATGCAATGCCTCATTAGCATAATGGAAGCCATGGTGCTTCAAAGGTGCCGCTTTCAATCGCATGTGGCTCATCTACACAAGGTCCTGTTCGAAATCCCCTGCACATTTCAAAATCCCCTTATTCCTATAACCAATGGGGGGTGCTAGTGTAGACATACCCTATGGCTATGGTTACACTACAGCACTCTGTTGACAGAAGTCGCTGTCAGAAGAGACTTCCCGACAAAACTTTCAGTGTGGCCACACACTACCACCAACTGGAAGAGTGATCTGCTCTGTCGGCAGAGCTGCTATCTAGACAAAACAGGCTCTCTGAAGCACAGCAGACAGGACTGCCCATTGCTGTGGATGCCTTGTCTGTTGACAGAAGGTCTCCCAGAGCGCCCACACAGCTTTTTTGTCGACAGAATCTGTTGACAGCAGAGTTAGGCTTTGTGGCTGAAAGGCAGAACGCTGCTAGCAAAAGTGCTGAGCTTTGTAGACAAACTGTCAACGAAATGCATTTTGTGTGTGCACTTTCCATCACTTTTGTCAACAATGCTGGGGTTTTGTCGGCAAAATTCGCTAGTGTAACTGTAGCCTATGTTAATACCACCCATACCCAGTGCAGCCTTTAGTACCAATAAGCAGAAAGGATATGTAGCTTGATGCAAAAGAGTTTCACAATATAGTGAAACCTGGATCCAAACTGTCTTTGAAGCTTTCTAATTCTTCTCATCTCCTAAATGAACAATCATGAAAGAGAAATGAAAAACAATTGCATGTGCACATATATTCTTTGATCAGAAGTAAGGGTGAATTCTCAGCCTCTCAGCTCTCTTCTACCAGTCTCTCAGGGTAAAAGTTGTTCATTCTTACCATCAGCACTATAAGACAGACCTTTGTAACCAAATTAGCATTCCTGCTGAAAGGTAGTTAATGGTTACAGTACATGCCTTAGCATTATTCTCTGAAGCATAGTGAAAAAAGAAAATAGTGGAGAGATGTGCAAAGATTGCTCAGAAGGAACGTTGCAAATAGTCTTCTAATTTAAAAAGAATACACAAAACATTAGCCCCTCTGCAGGCCATTCCATTAGTGGGCATATTAACCTCATAAGAGAGAGCCAGAAAATGGCACCTCCTTGAGCAAAGAAAGGCAGGTGGTTTCAGAAAAAGCTAGTGAATAGCTTCTGCTAATGCCACGTAAATTTGCTCCTATTTGCTTTCCTTATCGTTCCCTAAGTTAAAGGTATTTTTGGATGGTTTTTATGTATTTCAGGTCTTTATGCTCACCCCAATTAATCATTCAAGTGACCAGTGAAGTCAGCCACATACATAGTGAACTGGGAAGGGTAGGAATTTTGGTACTATAATCTGGGCCAGAAGAACAAACGGAACTAGATACTAAGAAGTGCAGTTGGAGAAAAGGCAGATTGGTTACACATGGCCCTGTGAAACCTGAGCTTTAAAGGTCAGATTTGTAAATGTATTTAAGCATGTAATGATGCAGACAGGTGTCAAATCTACGTGCTTCTGAAAATTCCACTAGGCACCTAACTGCATCATTAGAGAGCAAAAGTCCTCTTATGGATTGGTACCTGATTAAAAGAGTTAATAAAGCACAAAATTGGGCTATTAGCATCCTAGATGTTAGACTTGGAAAAGATGCAGAGAAGAACAACAAAAATGACTGCGGGGCGGGGGGGACAAATTTTATAAGGAGGAGTGAATACTAAGAGTGGAACTCTTCAGGTTAGAAAGGTGATGACTAAGGGGGAGTACGATAGAGGTCTTTATAATCATAAGTGGTGTCAAGAAAATGAAGAAAGGCATATTATTTACCCCCTCACACAGCACAAGAACTAGATGTGGGTGGTCACCTGATGAAATGAGTAGGTTGTGGACTTGAACAGAAGAAAGTGCTTCTGCACACTATGCGCATTCTACTTGTTGAACTTACTGCTGGGAAATGTGATGAAGGCCAAAAGTTTAACAGGATTGAAAAAGAACTAGGTACCACTGATGGCTGTTAGCCAAGCTAATCATTGGTCCAATTCCATGTGCTTAGCGTCTCTAAACCTCTGACTGCCAGAAGCTAGGACTGGACAATGAGATGTATCACTCAATAATTGCCCTTTTCTGTGCATTTCCCCTGAAGCATCTGGCAACTGCCATTGTCAGAAGACAAGACACTGGGCTAGATGGACCATTGGGCTGACCCAACATGGTCATTAAGTGACTGAACAGGAGCACAGACCTAAAACACTCAGGCCGCTCACTGGTTGTGCTAGGAGTAAAGCAATACTCATGACTGTCATGCTTTCTAATTCTGCAATAAATTCCTAGCCAGCTCATGTCTCCCCAGGCTACTGCACAGAAATCAAGGACAAGTGTGTAGAAGAGATCCTATGAAAAAGAAAATTAATGTTTCAGCACTAATTGGAGGTCATTAAATGATCCATCTCTTCCACATCTGCCCATCGTTCCATTTGCTATGGGCCAATATCAAAACCAACAGGAATTGTGCATCTGTTAATTTGGAAGTGATTCAGGTAATGAATAGTCACAAAGGCAGTAAGTCACTACCATTGTTGTATTTAAGGAACAGACACTTTTCTACAAACGTGAAAGGTGAACTAGTCCATTTAGCCTGACTGTGCACTAGGAAGCACTGGCTGGAGTCTTAGAAGGAAAACAAAAATACAAAGAATATGAAAAACAGCCTATACTTAATACTTGTTAAAAGTGCACGTTTGTATTTGATGTGGAACTACGTCAAATCCTGCCCTTTGTGTTAATCTGGAGTCACTGTGCATATTCACTACCATAAACGAGTTGGCATTGAGCCGTCTTCAATGATTGCTTCATTTAAGCACTTAGCTCAGAAAATAACTTACAACTCCTTTTGTAAGTAGCTCTGTGCTACACTGCAGTGATGGGGAAACCAACAATGCACGACTTCCAGAATGGGCAGGTTATTCTACAAGTGTCCCTTATGGGATTTTTTGCATTTTCTGTAAAGCACGCTGTCAGGCAGGATTCTAGAACACATAGATGACTACGATTCTGAGCTGGTGTGAAGTGAAATGGAGTAGAGCCTAAAAAGAAGGGGGTAAAAATGACATTTAATGGGTAACGGTAAAAACTAATTATGGCAGATTCCCAAGTAGAGGAGGAGGAGGAGGAGGAGGAGGAGGAAGTGGGGTAGGACATCTCGTCATCATATACTCACCTCAACAGTCAGCTGCTTCTACTTCCTTAGCTCCCACAAAACATCCATCTGCACAACCATTATGCCTTTTTCATGAAGTGAACACTCCTCCACCCTTCTTACAGCACCTCAAATTTTCTTTAGGGTTGCTTTGCCCTTTTTGCACATAACTAGAACATGATCACCACTGATCAATGAGCATTGGACATCATCCACAGGGGGTGCATGAAAGAGTTCCTCTCATTCCCTAGCCCATGGTGCCCATGGAGATGTCCTCCTCTGGAAGGGTGCCACAGAGTGCATCCCACCCCCCACTGCTGCCATGGCCATAGGTTATATTCACTTTATAGTCTTGTTCAGAAAAAGGGGAGTGAGTGGCTGCTGCCCCATTCTGGACCTCTGATTGCTCAACACGTTCACATGCAAATTTTATTTCTGGATGATCACACACACCCTCATTATTCCAACCCTTCCCCATGTGACCTGGTTCGTAGCTGTCAGTATAAAACCTGAATACTTCCAAAGTGACATCCACCTGGCTCATGATCAGTTACAGATCCTCTCTATGGCAGAGACCATTTACCTCAGAAATGCGTGCATCAAGCACAGGGTCACCCTATCTGCTGCGCATCTCCTGGGCACCAGCAACTCTCTAGCAGATACACTCAGCAGGTCCTTCTATGCAAAACACAAGTGGGAGCTATATAACCCCATGCTTCACATTGTCTTCTCCCAGGGGGTTATATCATACTGGCACCTCTCTATGGTCATCACAAACTACAAACTCTTCATCTTCTGCTCCAGAGGAATATTCAGGCCAGGCTCAAAGGCTCATTCCCTGCTCCTGCTCTGGACCAAGGAACTCCACTATGCCTTTCTGCCAATTCCTCTGCTCCTGCATGGCCCTGAACAACACGTGGTAGAATTAAGCCAATACTGGTTGACTGACCACCTCCAACTTCCCAGTCATGCCCCAATCCACCTTCCCACCCACCCGGATTTCCTTGCACAGGTGCTTATGACACCCCAACCTGATTCCACTCCATCTTATACCTTCGCATGTGGATGGGGCTCTCATGTTGATAGTGTGTGCTCCACTCCAGCATGCCATGTCACCGTGCACAACATCAGACCAGATACTAGAGCCAGATATCCTGTGAAACAGGATTACTTAAACACCTGGGTACACTGCTACTAGTACCTACTGGACTACATACCCATCCTCCTTCTTCAACTTAAGCTTTCAGCCCCTCCCCTCAACTCCTCCAGCCAGTTCCACTTGGCAGTGGCCCAGTGCCTTCCACTTCCCTGTGGACAGTTCCTTGTGTTCACTCACCAGACCACTGTAAACTACTTTCTGTGCTCCCTCACCATTGCAGAGCACTGCTGTACCCAAGCCCCATCCTCTTGGCACATCTTTAAATGTCTGTCCCATTGCATTAAGAAATGCTGCACCCTCTCTCTTTTGCCTCCCTCCCCTGGAATAACGGTACACTCCATGTGGATGCATACAACCATACCTTCTGGATGCACCATGGTAGGATATTTATAAGGCAGTCACAAATCCTCTGTCCCTTTGAGGCTCACTATGCCATTCCCCTCACAGCAGCAGATGTGCTACAGACTGAATACTTTACTTTCAAGTCCTCGCATGCGCCTCCATGATGAGCACTAATTGCTAACCATTCACATCTGGAACCATATAGGGACCATCTCTTGAAGAAGGAGAAGATACATAACATCTCAAAACACCTCTTATTACAATGTGTGGCCTCTACTCAGACTCAAATACCCCACCCCCCAACTCCATTTCTCTTACGTAGAGGTTCCAGATGCCCACTTCTCCCTGGGGAGAGGCTCAGATAACAAGGATAAGGTGATTATTTACTGTAAGTGGAAGTTCCCCTCTCCATGTGGCCATTATTGGATTCCAGTGGTGAGCCCACATTCTCACTGTGCACTGGAAGCAGAACGGTTTCTAGTAGTGTATGTTGACACACAGTATATCTGAGGCTATAAGAGACTGTATGTTCTTCAAGTGATGGCCACCAGAAGGGAAGGTGCGGGTTAGAGCATATCAGATGTTTTCATAATATGCAAAGAGCTTCTACTAAAAACCAAGAGACTTTGCTTTTGTTTACATCACCGTACATAACAAAACAGAAGGCCAAGTTCACCCAGGGTAGACAGGGAGATGTAATTTATTACTTGGTCCCTCAACCATCTAAGTCTTCTCTCGCTCTACTCCCACCCAAAGCTGAGAAAAAGGTTTAAGCAAAAGCCAGACAAGATCTGGGTTGCAGAAAGAGGCAAATGTATTGCCTGGATGCCAGAGTGATAAAAATGACACTATATTTCCCATTAATGTAGAAACCAAAGAAAAGGAAGAGGAGGAGATCGAAAACTATGAGGCAAGAGTAAAGAAGAATGGAAGAAACAGAGCAAGATACAGAAAATTACATACAAATGGGAAGCGACTGTCTAGGAAGGAGTACGGCAGAAAGGGATCTAGGGGTTATAGTGGACCACACGTTAAATATGAGTGAACAGTGTGATGATGTTGCAAAAAAAGCAAACATGATTCTGGGATGCATTAACATGTGTGTTGTGAGCAAGACATCAGAAGTCATTCTTCCGCTCTACTCTGTGCTGGTTAGGCTTCAGCTAGAGTATTCTCTCCAGTTCTGGGCACCGCATTTCAAGAAAGATGTGGAGAAATTGGAAACGGTCCAGAAAAGAGCAACAAGAATGATCACAGGGCTACAGAACATGACCTATGAAGAAAGTCCGAAAGAATTGGGCTTGTTTAGTTTGGAAAAAAAGAAGATTGAGGGGCAACATGATAACGGTTTTCAGGTATCTAAAAGTATGTCATAAGGAGGAGGGAAAAAACTTGTTCTTCTTGGCCTCTGAGGATAGAACAAGAAGCAATGGGCTTAAACTGCAGCACGGGAGGTTTAGGTTGGACATTAAGAAAAAGTTCCTAACTGTCAGGGTGGTCAAACACTGGAATAAATTGCCTAGGGAGGTTGTGGAATCTCTGGAGATATTTAAGAACAGGTTAGATAAATGTCTGTCTGGGATGGTCTAGACAGTACTTGGTCACGCCTTGAGGGCAGGGGGCTGGACTCGATGGCCTCTCAAGGTCCCTTCCAGCCCTAGCATTTTATGATTCTATGAAAATAACAGTACAGGAAGGATAATATAAAAAAAATCAATGTCGTCAGTCAAGTTCCATGGGTTTTGTTCACAAATTCAGGCAAGGGGAAATATTAAAAATTGAGGGGAGGAAGAAAAAACATTTTGCGTGTTGGGAGGAAATGAAGTTAAAAATGCAAAGAAGGATGAAAAAGAATGCAGAAGAGAAGAGAACCCAGCTCTTGGGTTTAGTTTCTGAACCCAATTTCTCATTTTCAAGTTGCCAGTGGCTAGAAATTCTACAGATGCAGTTCATCCAGCTCCTGATAGTAAAGGTGTTCACGTCTTATTCAAAACCAGGCCTTCTAACTGATTACAAAGTGGCATCAACAGGTTCTGAAGGAAGGAGTTCACAAGAGCCTTTTATGACATGAAGTCTGTAGCAGATGTTCAATGGGGGGGCAGTGCTCCTTGTACATTCTGAGGGTTCTACAGGAATGCAGACACTCCCCAGAAAGCAGAGTCAGACCTTGCTTTCAACTAATGAAAAGCGAGCAATTTTCAGAAAGGAATTCTGCATTCTTTTTATCATTGCATAGTCCCACTTAATGGCAAGCTTGGTATAGTGAATAATAGACTGCAGCTTTTTGACAGTGACAAACCTTCATAGTTCTTTACTAACTAAATAGAATGTTTAATGTCCTCTATTGATTTTACTGAGGAGGAGGATAAATCTTGGTGGTCTTTTCATACAGAAGAGATGAAACTTGGAAATCTTGCAGTCTGACGCTCAAGCAGGAATTACCTGTGCAGAAACACTTCCTCTCTAATGAGTGTTAAAGACATCTGAACTCAACATAATTAACTAATGGAAATTAGTGCAGATCACAGAAAGGATTTCTTGTACCATGCTGTTTTGTACAAACCATGAAAATTCCTCATGGATGGCAACAGAGCAGTCACTGGAAGTCAGGACACTAAGTTTTAAAATACTTTCAAAAAGGATAGACTCCTGATACATTTTAAATACACTTCACTACAATAAAATGCAACTATTATTTTATTCAGTTTTTACAGAGCACCAATAAGATTTACTCATCCAGAGTAAAAGGTGCAATGACAATGCTGAGTAAGAGAATTTGACACACATACCAATTCTAAACCAGTGTAACTCCATTCATGCTAGTATCATCAACACTGCCTCAGGAGAATCCTAAATATCTCTTGTAAGGATAGGTGCATGGACACTAGCGTCCTGGAAGAGGTGAACATGACCAGTATTAAAGCAATTATCATTCATCAACAACTTTGTTGGACTGGTCACATGGTTCAGATGTCTGATCAGCACCTCCCATAACATATTGTTTTCTGAATTGGAGAAAGGACACAGAAGGAGAAGCGATATAAGGATATGCTGAAGGCACACATGAAAAAGTGCAGCATCGGTGTCAACACTTGGAAGAACCTTGCCCAAGACTGTCCCCAGTGGAGAATGGTAATCCCTGAGGGGGTGGTGCAGTTTGAGAGGTCATGCCACAGTGCAGACGAGGAGAGGCGGAGAAGAAGAAAACAGCATAAAAAATTGCCCCGCACCTCTCCAACAGCTACTAACAACTGCCTCTTCTGTGATAAAATCTGTGGCTCCAGAATTGGGCTGGTCAAGTATCACCAGCCTCACAAACAAGAGGGAGACATGAAGACGTCCTACTCGTTTTTGAGTGACCACCAATGACATGATAGAAGAATCCCTGCTCTCTGCTTGAATTTTCTCTTTGTAGATCTTATATTCTCATTCCTCATTTCACTGAGGAAATAAGGAAATGAATTTCTTTACGTCCTTTTTTGGCAAGAAAGAAAGACATTTCTGAGTTTGAGGAGCGGGGTACACTCTAGTTTGAATTCATACTGCTGTTAAAGTTTCCATCAAGTGATGCAAACTTAGATTCCTCCATGTACTCACAAAAACTGCAAAGATGATGTGAAAATCTACTTCTCCACATCTAAAACAGATTCGAAGAATCAAGTTCAAACAGCATCCCAAAGCAATGACATCTGAATTACAGGGCTACCTAGTTTCCATGACGTGAAAAATGGGTAGGTTGGGAATGGAAGGCAGTTATCGCTCATCAGTGGAGAGCTAAATATATTTAACAGCAAAAGGCCAGATCAGGGAATAGACAGATTCTGTGGGGAAAATCAGGGAGAAAGTTTGAGTTTTTCACTGTACCATGCCTCTAGCAGCAGATAAAGAAAAGTGAAGAACTTTTGTGGGGCACGTTGCTGGAGAGTGGGTAGATGTGTGGGGGGAGGGGGAGACCAAGAATTGACATATACAAAGGAAAGGGATCAGGGAGAGAGACTAGGACAAAGACCTTAGCATGAGGAGTAAATGGCACAGGAAAGTCTCCTGGGACTGCATGAGAATTAAGTATTTGCCTTCAGTAACTCTGCTGAGGGTTAAGAAATGCAGGTAATATTTTCATGGAGAACACAAAGTGACATATTGCAACTAAACTGCATCCCACAGTGTTTTGCCATTCGACAGGCCAGTGTAATGCTGGATTTCTTGTGAAGAACTAAATCCCTCTCAGATGGCATCAATGTGACACCAGAAAACAGAAAATCCTGGTGTGAGGAAATTGATCTGACCAGCTGCTTGGTGGAGAATCACAGCAATGCTTTCCCATGGGATCACCAGCATTTATGCTGAAGGGAGAAATTTCCCCGTAAGACTCCTGTGGAAAAGGCCCTATGACCAAAATGTACCAGTTTGTAAGGCTTTAAAATTACTGACATCATCTTGGAGCCTGTGGGGGTTTTGTTTTGTTTTAAAATGATGCACAATGAAAACAAAGTCTATTGAGACTGTTTTGGTTTTCAAAATGTATGCTAAGGTCTCAGAGAAGGAAAGGTTTATAATGGCCTGCAAAACGTTTTTCACTCTTTTTAAGGAAAGCAATTTTTGGAAGCATCTAGGATCCTTAGCACTTACTGAAATACTTGGGTAATGAACCATGACCATGTATACTATTGACTCCGGGGAATTTTTGTGGGAATTATGGATTTGGGAAGGCTTGCCAATTTCACTTAAAATTTAAAGGTTAAGATTCACACCTTTCCCAAGTTAACATCAAGAGTCTGAGACAGAGCATGTCTCAGGCTGGAGGCAGTTTTTGGAATTTTCAGTGATTACACACAAAACAGTTTTAGCAGCACTTACAGTTTGTTTATTTTAGCAGCATGATGGTCTTAACCAGCACTTTACAGATACAAACTGAAGATGTTTAATATGCTCATCCCTCACTATACGAGCACAATTGGTTCCCAACTTTCTGCTCATAGGCAAAAAACTCGTAAGAGGGAAACTAAATTACCATTAAAATACACGTCAAAGTCTCTGATTGGGGCCATGAGCGGGAGGGAGGGTTAAAACCTGGTGGCAGCTTGGGTGCATGCGGGGGTGTTAAGATAGCAGCAGGTTGGGTTTGCAGGCCAGCAGGGGGGTCAGGCTGCAGCAGGTTGGGTGTGTGGGGCTGGCAGGGGGTATCAGGCTTCAGCTGGTTGGGGCCACAGAGCTGGTGGGGGGGGGAGGGGTCAGGCTGTGGCTGGTTGGAACCGTGTGGAGAGGGGTAAGGCTTGTATTAGCGGGGGGGAGTTCCTTGGTCTAGTGAACAAAGGCAGGTATATGTGTCCCTCGTTTGAGGGAGTACTTGTAAGTAAAGTACTCATTTAACGAGGGATGAGTGTACAGTTAATATTTGGTTACAGACAGCTTTTACTTACAAACGTTCTAACTAACTGCCCTTATGGTTTAAACTTATGCTATCCAAGCAGGGTACAATAGTCACTGACTCTTCTGAACTGTCTAGAAGCAGAGGCCTGCTCCCCTCGGTCAGTGAGGAGGGTACTATTGCAGTGGGTAGAATTTAAGTTAAAGAATGGAAAAAACAAACAGTTGTTTTAAGAATAGTGGTAGCAAAGATAACAGAGACAGAAAGAGTGGCGCTTTAAGGAGGTGAAGTATACACATCAGGTGCAGATTCCATTTAGCACATACTCCCCATGCAGCGAGGGGTTCTTATACCCATTTTACCTTGTAATACTTAAATAATGATACTAAATTACGTTCTGATTTTAGAGAATGTTCAAATATACCCCAAGTTTTCTGATGACCTCAACATGGTGAACCCCTCTGATCATATCCTATAGGTAGTTTTTCAAGACCAATTTTTGGCAAAATGTCAGGGGAAAAAATACCATTAGGTGACCTTTACTCGAATTTAATTGAGGCCATCACATCTTTCCTGTCGGGGTAGGTGGGGAAAGCTCAAACACCCGTTAACGTTACACAGTGATGCAGATAGTGAAGATTTATGTACATGACTTAACCCTACTAATTTGACCTTAACTTTTCCTATAAACAGGGTGAAAGAAAGATATTTTGCAAAAAGCTCCTCATGCCAGGTTCTACTGGCAGGCTGGTTTGTAACAGAGAGAAAACCATGCTCGTCTATACACTATCAAAACAAAAGCGCAGTCAAGTAGCACTTTAAAGACTAACAAAATATATTAGGTGAGCTTCCGTGGGACAGACCCACTTCTTCAGACCATAGCCAGACCAGAACAGACTCAATATTTAAGTCACAGGCAACCAAAAATCGTAATCAAGGTTGACAAATGAGGAAAAAAAAAAGGTCATTTGCTCACCTTGATATTTTTTTCCTCATTTGTCAACCTTGATTACGATTTTTGGTTGCCTGTGACTTAAATATTGAGTCTGTTCTGGTCTGGCTGTGGTCTGAAACAGTGGGTCTGTCCCATGAAAGGTCACCTAATATATTTTGTTAGTCTTTAAAGTGCTACTTGACTGTGCTTTTGTTTTGACAGGCTAGTTGTGTTTCTGCTGATAAGAAAGATAGGCCTCCCTACCTAAGTTAGCTATACAATAATGGCTTTTTGATATATGGATATATTGAAACAAAGCCTTAGCAAACTATCATAATCAAACTACAATTAAGCTAGCAAAGGCTACAATACACACAGACACAAATTTGAAATATCATCCCACAGAGGACTTTGTATAAGGCCAAGGTTCATTACACTTACCTAAACAATTGCATTGTCTAGTGTTAACCTACAACTAGCCACATAGATTAAGTTTTTCACTAGGAGAAATAGGCACATCTTCCATTTTTTTAAAATGTCCAAATCACACAATTCCTTGGGAAATTGAAGCCAGAATTCTAATTTTTTTAAAAAACTGCTTTGAGGAAGAACATGAGATTGGGACTCCTGGATCACATGTCTTCGGTCACATGCCTTGCGCTGCCACTGACTTCTCTGAGGCAAGGCAAATCACCGATCTGATACAGCCTTAGTTTCCTATGCATAAAATGAGAATAATAATATACACTTCTGTAAATTATTTTGAGACCCTCTGATGAAAACAAGTCTGTTTGTACTAGTTGAACCTCTTTAGTCTTGTCCAGCAACATCTGTAATCCAGCTTGATTTTAGTTAACCGGATGACCACTTACCAGGGGTGTGGACGAGTTTCCCATGATTCTATAAAGTTTGTTTACAGCCACCTGTCCTGGTTGTCAATGTTCTGTATGGTTATTTAACTGTAATTTACCCCTAAATGTCTTCTAAGAGCCCGGTAAGCTGTGGAAGTGTTGGTAATGCTGCTAGGCAATATTGACCTCCCATGGTCTGGCAAACTCTCTCATTTGGCACTGGACACATCCTGAGGGTGCCGGACTAGAAGGGTTCAACCTGTACTCTTATTTGTATTGCTTTTACTACTATATGCATATGACATAGCATAGGGTTGTGTGGCAATCTCTGATCTACTGAAGATGAATTCAGCAGGATCTCAGTATCAAAAAAATCAAATATTTAGTACAGATTTGGAGGTGCACTCCCAGGCTTCGAAATGCACAGGTACTGGACACAATACACACTACTTGAACTCATGCTCTAATACAAAATATTAACAGCTATCTCAGCAATGATATGGCAGTTAAGGTTAATTTTGTGACTAAATGGAAGGTTTGATAGTCTGATGTGTCAATATGTTGATATAAGGCCACCTTTTTAAGAGGTTACTATTATGGTACTGTATTACCGCATGAATTTCACAAAACTGGTGCATGCATTTTCTCCTGGTATCTTTTGCAAAAGGAAGTCACTGTCTCAACAATTTCTGAAGTGTGTTATTGATAGCACTGCATGTAAAGCGAAAATGGTAAGAAATGCTGGAGACTTCTTCCTGAACTTCTTATTTTTATGTTTTCAGTGGTGCTGAATGGGTGGCATGAGCCGTGACACAACCTTCACTGGGCAAACAAGTAACGTTTATGCTTCTGCTCCTATGTGCTCTGATAACTGTTTCACTTGTTATAGCGTGGGACCGGGGTGCAGGTGAAATCCTGTACATATTTCAATTCTTCCCCATTTGTAACCTTAAGAGACTTCTTGTTTTATTCTGAAGGAGTAAAATATTTTCTCTCTCTTTTGAAATGATTTCCTGAGGTGGACTAAACAAGTATTATTAGATGAAAAGGAGGCATAACAATACATCCTTATTAGAAGTACTGCCGAGATGAAAATATTGCATCAACATTTCCATTAGTCCCTTAGCCTTTCATGCTGATGCTCGGGGTTTGTATTGATAGTTCAAAAGATTGCAAATGCAAAGTTTACAGAATTGCCTGACAGTGATATATTTGCCAGTCACAAATCAGTCCAAGTGAGCTGTAAAACCAGCACCGACAATTGTAATTCTTCACAGGTTTTGAACCATCTCCTGCAAGCTATGATTAATTTCATTACATACTCAAACTTAAGAAAAATGAGATGTAGGGTAGCATGTCAATCACAGTATCTAATTTCTTTCAATGCTTGAAGTTACAATATACAGTTCCCATATTAAGTAGTCTTCCCTTACTGTAGACATGGTTCTCCTTATACCAAAATGATTCCACCACAGTTCTAAATTACACCAGTGTAAGTTAGAGAGGAATTATGTGGCATATATTTAAAAGGATAAAGATACCATGTAAGGAAGAGGTAGTGACAGCATTTTTATATAGCTACTCCTACATATTTCCCAACTAAGTAACTGACAAGAGCTCTGTTCAAATGGAGACTGCCCATAATTATGTGGTTTGAACACTAACAATTCCCAAATAACTGAAAGAATTGCTGTACAATACATTTACAGTTCCAAAAAATATACAATATGTGTTTCTACTGAAATTATACTATGTACTTAGCGTGCAAGAGTGATGCATAGCAGTATATACAGGTCATAAACTTGGAGATAACACTTATGGCAAGGAGCCTAAATTGCTAGTATCAAGTTATGAACCAAATCAATAAATTATAAGATAAATCTCATGTGTAAGAAAAATTCCAACCCCAATTATCTTATCTAATGCTAAACATCACTAAAATTGCCCAGTTCTGTAAATGGAGTTGACTTCAGATAAGCCATGCCCACTAACAGACTCTCCTCAGACTTTTCCTTAGGAAATCTTTCTGCTATGGACATACAGCTCCCAAACAGCAGGTGCCCCATACCCCCAGCTTTGACACCAACATTCCAAAGAGGCAAGGTAAGTTACAGATCCACAAAATACTATTATTTTCCTCTGATGTTCCAATCAAGAGTTATAAAGTTGTGTATTTATGTACATGCATACATGCATGTAGGTGTCAGATTGCTCAGTTCAGTAGCAGTGAGTCAAGAGGCATTAATTTACCTATTCAGTCACTGGCTAATGTTCTTGACTTCTATCACTGACCTCAGATAATTTACAAAATAGACCCATATATCTCATCACTAACCGGGGGAATATAAACGTGGCAGTTCATGCCAAGCTCCGCCTATACCCTATGCTATGCCTGGCATCCTACAACGTGATGTTTCCCTTCTCCTTGCCTCTCTCTGTCCCTAATCCCCATTGCCTTCCCACAATCCTGCTACTGTATCTTTAGCAACCTTTACATTGGTTCTTTCTTCACTGTCCTGACAAAGGGGTCTCCAGCTGATCCCACCTGCCATATATTGGCACTCCCTACCTCACAGAGGTGCTGCGCAACGATGCAATATGCTTGGATAACTGTATGGCTCTCTTCAGTTTAGTATCTGGGTCTCTTTGCTATATTAATGAATTTATCTTCACAAGAGCCCAATGATTCCAGGAAGTATAATCATCATTTCACAGATGGAAAATCAAGGCACAAATAAATTAAGTGATTTGCCCAAAGTCACAACATGGGTCTGTGGCAGAACTAGGCCCTGATCCCTGAACTCCTGAGTCCCAAACCAGTGCCATACCCTCTTATGCCAAAACAACATTCTTGCTTAACAACTGATGAAGAAGAGCTCTCAATGGTAGCCACAGTTTCTTCTCTTGAATAAAGTGCAGCAGCATTCTAAAAAACTGAGTTTTTAGGCTGTGATAGCTACAATTTTAAATTTGGCATCACTAAATTTGGATTACTAATAGTGCTCACATCAGGCCAAGGATAGGCCCATGTGGGGGTATACATTTGTGTACCCTGATTCAAGCCTTCCTCATGACTTAGCCACTTCTCATGGTAATAAAAAGTAATACATTTGCTTATTTTGTCTGTCAGAATATAGTACACATGGAAAATAAAAGCCAGCACAAATGCCAGGGGCACAGGATTTACACCACAGCTCTTCAACCTCAACTCAGTTCCGCAACACCACCAGCCACTCCCAACACGAGCATCTTAAACTGAGCCTGCCAAGATTGGTTTTGATGTGCCAAATTTTATAGTGGTTTTGTAATCTGAACCAAAGGTTACAATCATTAACTATCCAACTATTATTCGCTTGTGAACCAAACAAGGGTAAAGCACTCTTGAAAATAAACTTTTATGTATGGATCTACTCTAATGGTTTAACCTCTGGCACACAATTCAAAAGAAGAGGCTATTTCTTAACCTATGTTACTATAGAAAGAAAGCCAGAAAATTACAGCCTCATATAACGTGTGTGAACAATACCACAAAATTATTTTATTGTAAAAAAGATCCCAGGTCTTGGGGTTGTTTAAGGGAACATCACAGGAACAAGAGCAAATTCAATTATGTAAGGGACATACTTCTAATCTCATTTTTAAAGCTCCCTCTCTCTGATTTCTAGTTTGCCAATAGGAAGAGCTTCAGTTTCCAAATCTATCACAGATGCTTTTCAAATCAAAAGGCTGATGGAAAATAAATGAAATGTCCTGTTGGCCTTTATAGAATCCTCTCCATCTGGGAGCAAGGCAATAGGCCAGGCCTGGGCAATAAAGAGCCCATGGGCTGGATCTGGCTTGCCAGATTTAGCCCCTAGCAAGCCACTGGACAAAGATGTACTTGTGAGTCTGCAGCTCCCATTGGTTGCAGACTAGGACGCCATGCCTTTTATCTCCCATTGGCCAGGAATAGTGATCTGTGGCCAACAGGAGTTGCAGGCAGCCATACTTGCAGACATGCAGGTAAATACAGCATCTGAGGACCTTGGGGAACCACCTCCAACCCACGGGCTTCTTATTTCCTATCCCAGCAACAGGCATTGGGTGTGGAAGGAAAGTGCTGTTTCTTTGCTAAAGTAGATGGTTTTTGTCCCTGTTTCATTGCCAGCAAAAGAACAAGCACTTTGCAGATAATGCTGACATCCGCCTTGTTTTCGCTGGGCTGAGGCATCACCTTGCTCTTTGCCTCTGAGAAACTGGTTTGGCCACGCCCCAGCCTCCTCTAGAAATCATACTTTTTTAGCCAAGTCTACACTTAAAGCATTAAAGTGGTGCTGCGGGAGTGCTTTAAATGGAAAGCTTGGCCACAGCACCAGCGCAGGGAGAGAGCTCTCCCAAAGCTCTGTGTACACCACCTAATTGAGGAGCATAGCTCCCAGCACTGGGAACCCATTTACTAGTAGCTGCTTTACTGCACTGTAACTGGCTGTGCTCAAAGGGGTGTTTTTTTCTCTCCCCTCAAGGGAGAAAGTTGCAGCGCAGTAAAGTGGCAGCAGCCACAGTCATCATCTTGTTTGTGTTTATAGCTTCATATGCAGTGCTGTTATTTGGTTTTTGCCTTGATGTTGCTGATAAGTAAATGGCAAATTTTACACAGATACGCCATGTACAAAGCTTATTACAACCACGTGTAGGGATACGTTCTTCTGTCCTCATTCCTCTGGAGTACTCTGCGTTTCAGAAACATTGATTCTCAAAAAGTCAATCTGTGAGATAAAAAACATATGCATAGCTAAAGCAAGCTGCAAGCAAAACAAGGCTAGTGAGGTTAAAAAAAAAAAAAAAACAAAACTCCTGAACTATACAGCAACTATTATGGGTAATTGCACTTTACAGTGGCTGGATGTCTCATGTGCAAATGAATCAGTGATCCCCACTGTAGCAGAATCAATTAAATAACTGGACAGCATGGCTAGTACCTTTGATGTTGAAAGGAAGAGATTCAATAAACAGTCTCATTGAGCTTTCTAACAAAGACGAAAGAAGGGCAGCAGGCAGGAACACAATGACACCAAGGGTAAGCAAGGGTTTATGGATCTGTGTACCTTGGAAAGTAGGTAGAGTGTAGCTGTACAGAATGTTCAACTGTTAGTTACCTTCAGAGATGTCTGAGTATGGTTGTGAAGACTTCTAAAAATAGGAATGTCTCAGACAGACATCAAAGATTTCTCCCTAACATAAATTTTATGACAATATTATCTGTGTGCCGAGGACATGTCAGGGCAGTGTTTTGGTGGATGTACTGCTGAAGACTGGAACCTAATCATTGGCAGATTCATTTTCATATTTATTTGCTAATTTGAGTCCAGAAGATCTGTATATTTCTAGCGATGAAGTGCCCAAATGTCCTTGTATTAATACTGAGAGAGAGCAGCCTGCAATGAAAAAACACTGCAGCTCTTTTTCCTTGCAGAAAAAACAGCTAACAGGTGAACAGCAAACAACATTAGGAAGAGAAATCTCATCCTGAAAGACCAAGGCAAACCTCATTTTATGGATGCCATGGAAAAACTGCACATAGGACGTAATCTGAAAAAAACTGCACACAATAAATAGCATGATACTCTATTTATTTACCTGGAAGGATGAAGGACTGAATCAAGCCTGCCATGATTTGAGCCTGTCATTCCAGGAATTTCTGAGTAATCCAAGCTGGATGCATGACTTTTGTGAACCTTAATTCTGTCTCTTGTGACAAACCCTAACCACAAAACACCAGTACAGATAAATAACAAATAAAAAGAAGAAAAAAAAAAAAACCGAGTGAATTATGGCTCCATACATAAGACAATAAGCAGGTTCCACAATAAGACTTATTTTCGGTCAGATTTTTTAATGGTTCTTTCACTGTCAAATCTGCCTTAGCTTGAAAATTGTCAGGTTCACGTTCAATGCTAAGGAGATTTTTCCTGCCACGTTTGAAGAAAACTTGTCAAGCCAAGTTATCCTGAGCCAAAATATGCTGTGCTTAGGGTTAAAATAATAGAATCCTAGGGCTGGAAGGGACCTCAGGAGGTCATCAAGTCCAGCCCCCTGCCTAAAGCAGGATCAACCCTATTTATATCATCCCAGGCAGGACTTTGTCAAGCCAGGACTTAAAAACCTCTAGGGATGGAGATTCCACCACCTGTCTAGGTAACGCATTCCAGTGCTTCACAACTCAGGGAGCAAGTTACACCTCCATGATTCTCAGAGTGCATTTGTGCTGGCAACAGCCCATGATCTTGAGTGACAGTAGGAGTAGTAGTACTGGAGTAAGTCCTGCTGCATTTTACTGCTTTCCTTCTACAGGCTGAACCTCTCACATATGGTACTGTCTCAAATCTGGTATTCTCTCATCCAGCAACATTCCTGGTCCAGAAGGGCTCCCGGATAAGAGAATAGCAGGCTGGGGCTGGGTCCCACGCAAGAACCCCCACTCGCCCTGCAGCCAATGGGGGACTGGGAGCCCAAGCCCCTCTGCTACTCCCTCACCTGCCTTGCAGGGCCAGGGGACACAGGCAGATTTCCCTGGCAGCCTCACAGCAGCTAAGGGGCAGTGACTGGAGTCTGGGCTAGGGCCAGAGTCCAAGAGGAGAGAAGCTGGGGCCACAGCAGCCCCAGTAGCACAGGACTCTCGGGGGGGGGGAAGCACTATTGGACTTCCCCTCATCCAGCAAATTCTTTTGTTTGAGGCCTGTCAGGTCCCAACCATCTGTATGAGGGAGGTGCAACCTGTACGGATGTGCGTGGGGAGGCACAACATCAGAAATAAAGGTCAGTTTTTGAACAGTCACATTGTGGGTGTAACTGATTACCAGAGATCCCAGGACTCTGGTTACCATGGAAAAAGTGCAGACAGCCATGAAATGTGAATTCTACAGAGAACTGTCAGTGTTTGCATTCCAGGAAAAAATGAAAGCATATAATAATTTAACCTTACTGAAAGAACTCGTGTAACAGAGTCACTAACTCAGTGCGTACAATCTCCCCCACGAGTGGCTGATTTTTGAATGTGCTGACTGCCTGAACCCCAGCCACTGTCACTGGTAGGCTTCAAACTTGCGTTCAGCTGATACTTACATATTTCATGGCTATGGAAACTAAAAGTTCAGCGTTTCATTTTAATCAACAAAAAATGTGGAATTTTTTCTAATCTTGAAGGTTTTTTTTGTTTGTTTATTTTGTTTTTAAATCATGAAAAACTACAATACTTGTTGACTAATCAGTTGACAGATTATATTGAATACTGTTGGAAATTGACACAAACTAGGACAGCCTTTATGTTGTTATTCAAAAGTTTGCCTAAGCCTGGGCCAAAACTTGGCGGTCCCAGGATCGGTGGAATTCAAAACTGCTGATAACCCTATTGGATTAGCTCTCTCCAGCACTGTACTCAGCATATTGTTCCACGCTGGAAAATCTAGTCCACATGTTTAGTATCAATGTTTTGAGAGTACCTCCAGGTAAAAAAAATGGTTAGACTGTAACAATCCAAACTTTGTACAGAATTAAAAACAAGTAAAATCCAGCTGTCATCTAAGTTTATATCAAGACACGTATCTGACACTGGGACAGAATTAAGTTTATTTGTGGAGTATGTAGGATAGACAGGGGCCACCAAATTTTACATTACACGGTTTACATAATAACACTAAGAGATTGCATGAACACAAGAGTATTTATCTCCCATCCCTTAATTGTTCATTTGCATGCAGTTTTTAAACACTTACTTTAACGAATATTTTCAAATGTTTAACTAACAAACAATCAACTTAAAGATGAATAGTTTTGCATGGTCACTATTTTGAAACTTAGCACACCATGCATAATGATAACCCAAACTAGTAAGGGGGTCAGTTTAATAAACCATTTTTTTTTCTCTGCACCAGTGGGAGGCCAGGGATAGAAAAGGCTACAAAACTGTATCTGATAAGGAGAAAGAAATCCAATAAAGAATGATACTTGCAATATACACAGTAATTCTTGCCAGAAGTCTCAAATGAAGCTGAATTGCTACAAACTGTTTCTCTCACAAAACCTTCTCTTCCTGGCCCACCTTTTTAAATCTTCAGCAAATTAAATGGTAAACTCACACACAGAAAAATGAGCACAAAAACCATATCTTACTCCATTCTCCCCCTTTTTTTGGATCAGTAACCTCCAATCTCAGATGGATGGATGATGAGTGTGTTCCTACCTCTGTGCTCTGCTATAGTATTTCTATTAAAATTGCTTTACAAAATCATAAATCCCAAATATACTAAAGAGATGATGCCTCCTTTGGAGAAACAGAGGGCTTGTTTACACCAAGGAGAAGATGGACACTGCTGCAGTTCATCTTCTGGGGTTCAATTTAGTGTGTTCCTTCGAGGTACGCTAAATTGAGCGTATCTCGCAGGAACACACTAAATTGAACCCCATGGATGCCCCCATTGACCCCAGTACTCCTCGCTGTGGTGAGAAGTAAGGCAAGTTGATGGCAGAATTTCTCCTGTCAACCTCCCAAGTAGGGTCATGCCATAAATTCAACCGTATGGGACGTCAACTCCTGTTACACAATTCTTATGTCTGGAGTTGCATATCTTAGGTTGAATTTATTTTCTGCACTAGTGCAGACTTGCCCAGGGTTTTCCTAGATTATACAACACAAAGAGCCACAGCTACATTAGCTGACTATTTTGAAATAAATAGCCGGCCCCACTTCTACAGGCGCCCTGTGCTATTTCAAAGTTGAAACTGACATAAGGTGGTGAGACGTTGAAATCGCTATCCCCATCAGAAGATGTAGGGCATGTGGAGACTATCTGCATCCCACTATGTCGCAATAGCAGGGTCCTCCGTGGCGGCCATCAGCTGAGGGTTTGAGAGACGCTCTGTCCAGCCCCTGGGCTCTATGGTTGCCACATGCAGCAGCCCTTAAAGCTCCACACCCCCCAGATTTCCTGTGGCAGGAAGCTGAGAGCATGCAGGCAGCAGCACAGACATGTGCATAGCCTGCACGCCCTCCAGACGCCCCGATCCACCACCCAACACGCATGGCAGCCAGCCAGCCCCCTGAGCAGCCCCAGGGCACACTCTCCAGTGGGACCCAGGGCTCCCAGCCAGCCAGCTGGTGGGGGGTGGAAGTTGGCGGGGCCCCTCCTGGTCCAACACCGAGATCCGGGACCTGCTGGGGCTTTGCAACCAGGAGGAGGTGCTCCAGGTAATGGAGAGCAAGCGGCGGAATGCAGACGTGTTTGCCCGGCTGGCCAAGGGCCTGGCAGCCCAAGGTCACACTGTACGCACTCCTGACCACGTCAGGAGTAAAGTCAAGGAGCTGCGGCACGGTTACACCCAGGCCCCCGACACTGCCAGCCGCTCTGGGGCTGTCCCTGCCGCTTGCCCCTTTTACAGGGAGCTCAGGGAGCTCTTCCTCCTCCCCCCACGCCACCCTTGACACGTTGGCCGATGAGCCCCAGCAGGCCACAGAGCTGGAGTCCGGCCCGGAGGCCAGCCCTGTACCCCAGGGGCCCCCAGGGGAGCCCACCCCTGGGACAGCGGAGCTGGAGGAGGAGGGCTTCAGAGGTAGGGGGGGCTCCTCATTGACCTCCCCTCCCACAGCTCCAGCAGGGTGTCTACCCGCCGGATGTCCCCCAACCGTGGGAACGGACTGTTAGGTATGTACCCCAGGTGCACACCCCCGGATTAAGGAGCAGGGGCAAAAGACACGACCAGGGCCCCTCATACACCCAGCTGACCCCAGCCCACCACGGCCCAGCCAGACAACAGCCCCAGGACAGCAGCGGCATGGCCCCCAGAGCCCATCAGCACCTGCCACCCAGGACAGCACCACACCCCATCTTGGGGGTGGGGGGGCAGAACCCCTGAAGGGGGTCACCCATGGTGGGGGGGACACCACACCCATCATCATCCCTGAGGGAAAGAGAATGGGGACCTAGCAGTGGAGGGCGTGGGTCAGGGCGCAGAATAACGGCTGTCTTAGCTTTTCCCTGCTCTATTCTGCAGCCGCATCATTTGAGGGCCATGACAGCACAGGAGCCGCATCCGTCGTGCCAGACAGCCCATCCAGGACATCACGCTGTGGCGGCCGGGGACCGGAGCAGGGACTGGCCCTGCGATGAGCCTGCCACCACCGGAGCCAGCCACTAGCAGCCACTGACCCCCAGCTCCTCATCACCCTCCGGCACCAGGTGGAGGTGTCAGAGTTCCACCCACAAGTGGAAGAGCGCCGGCTCCACTTGCAGGAGAGAGCACTGGCCTGGAGCCAGGAGGCTTGGTGGGTCCTTCATGAGGACCTTTGAGCAGATGGCTGAGCAGATGGCACCCCCCGCCGCTCCAGCCGCCGTCCCTCCCAGCCACCCTCCACCTGCCCTGGAGCCTGCCAAAGAGGAGGACAGCAGGGCTCAGGAGCCAGCCCAGCCATACATGCCAGTCCCCCTGGCTCCCACCCAGCCTTGACAGGGCCTCTGGCCCAGGCATGGGTTGTGCCCCTCCCCCGCTCCGCTGGGCACTGGACAGTAGGGGAAGGGGGGCCACCCGCCACCCAGGCCTCTGCTTCGTACACACAGTCCCTCCCCATTATTTTAAATAGCTGCTGTGTCCCAGCCCCCTTTAGTAGCTGTCCCCGCCTCCAATGTACATATTTCCCCCATTCATGTTTAAAAATGTCACTGTTTTTGTTGGGTTTCAGTAATGTTCCGTTTATTTAAAACAAAAACAACGTGTGTTGTGTGCTCTCAGGGCATGGTAGTGTGGCATGGGGGCAGTGAGGTGTGTTGTGCGGTGGGGGGCAGTGGGTGGCCCACCAGGCTGGGCCCGGTGTCATTCACCCCACAGCCTGGTCGAAATGAGCCTGCAGGGCCTCCCGGACCAGGATCCCCTCGTGGCGGCTCAGGGCGGCAGCTGGCTCGGGGTAGGCTGTGCCAGCCTCCATAGCCCAGCCCTGCACGAAGGCCTCCCCCTTGCTCTCCACCAGCTTGTGGAGTGCACAGCACGCGCCCACAACCTGAGGGATGTTGGGAAGCCCCACATCCAGGCGGGTGAGGAGGCACCTCCAGCGGCCTTTGAGGAGGCCGAAAGCCCGCTCGACCACCTGGAACGCGTGGTTCAGGTGGGTGTTGAACTGCTCCTGGCTGGTGCTGAGGTGGCCCATGTAGGGGTACGTGAGCCAGGGCTGGAGGAGGCAGCCACATCCACCACAAGGCAGAGGGGCACAGTGGTGTCCACCAGAGGGATCTCCCTCTGGGAGATGTAGGTTCCCACCTCCAGCCGGCAGCACAGGCCCGAGTTACTAAAAACCCGGGCATCGTGGGTGCTGCCAGGCCAGCCAACATATGTGCCCTGGAAGTGGCCCCGGCTGTCCACCATGGCCTGGAGGACCACCAAGTGGTAGCCCTTCCTGCTCTCGAAACATCTTCTGCTGTGCTCTGAGGCATGGATAAGGATGCAGGTCCCACCCAGTGCCCCAAAGCAGTTGGGGAACTCCATGCCGGCAAACCCCAGGATGGCCACTTCCAGATCCCCGAGCTGCACAAGCCTGTGGAGCAGCAGAGCATTCAGCACGCGGACCACCTGCAGGGAGAGGACATGAGCACCCGTGAGGGATGCGCAGGGTGTACCTGCCCCCCCAAGCTGCCCCCTGGGCTCCCCCTTTCCCCCAGGGTCCCCCCCTCTCCCCTGGTCCTCTTACCTCCATGACGACAGCCACGACAGTAGCCTTGCCCACACCCGAACTGCTGTCTTATGTCTTCCAGACAGCAATGCCGACCTGTTTCTTGACAGCGAGGACACGCTGCACAGGGGTGAGCCACTGGCAGAGCTCAAGGAAAGTCTGTCGGCTCATCCAGAAATTCCACAGCCAGCGGTCGTCATCTCGCTACTCGAAGACCAGACACTCCCACCACTCTGTGCTGGTGGGGTACCTCCATAGCCAGCGGCGCGACTGAGAGGGCCACATGATAGTCTGGGGCGGCTCCTTCATCCCCGGAGAAGGCCAGCTCATCTTCCAGGAAGTGCTGGGTGGCCTACTCCACAGCACTGAGCAGGGCAGCCACTGCCTCAGAGACGGCCGTGTGGGCTTCTGGCTGCTGCTGCTTCTGCTGCTAGGGGTCCATGCTGTGTGCACAGGGTCTGCAACCGGTTGTCAGCTCTGCAGACCTGTGCTGTGCAGGCTGAGGGTGTCTGGGAGGGGCCCTTTAAGGGACTAGCTTGCTGTTGCCCCGGAAGGGCTAGTCAGCCCTGTGACCCTGTCCGCAGGCTTTCCTAGCCCTCTTATTCTGATAGAGGCTGCTTGTGTGTGTAGAAACTCCCCTGCAGGGCCCATTTTGATGTAGCGCTTTCCTACGTCAACATTGAACATCGATGGCACCAGCCGTGGAGGATGTGCGGATGCAACACATCAAAATAACTTATTTAGATTTTACTACATCAAAATAAGCTATTTCGACGTAGCGTCCCAGTGTAAACGTAGCCAAGGCGTCTCAGCACAGAAAAGCAGGCCCATCCATGGTTTGCCTCAAATGCTATAATTTAAAAACTTCAGAAAGCATCCCTAGATGGCATCAGGCATTGTGGGCTAGTGATGATGAGACCAGGTATCTGGTAGAAAAAGAAAACAGAGGCCATGGACCAATTCCCAGGAAATCTTCAACCGTTGCACTTGTGAGGTTTACTGTAGGCACGAACAACTGTCACATGCCCGATCAACTCTGCTGCCACAGTAGATGATGGTTACAGAGAAAGAGGTTCAGACTACTACAAGCCTAAAAAAATCAAGAGCTAGAACATATGTACTGGATATGTAACCAGAGTTGGGAGCTGGACATCACTGAGTAAGGAGGTATATGGTGAGACTCAGAAGAAGAATCATGCATTTAGAGTGTCTCTGAGGCAGCTACCCTTAAATCCAAGCATAATGTACTGCAGTCTTTGCACCTAGATAACTATGAATACATGAATCTCTGGAATCCCCAGATCCACATCTGGGAAGGGGTGCAACATCTTGACAAACTAGATAGGATAAGTGGCGTTTATTTCTGATGACTGATGAGTTTGGATGTCCAGGAGTAAGGAAGACTCAAGGAACTCCCATGTGTCTGCCTTCAATGCTATGTGTCTTCCATAGAGCTGAATCCATAAGTTAACCCAAAATAATGAGCTGAACTATAAAAAGTATCTAACAGTGTATGTAAGATGTTGCAATAACCCATTATAACAAATGTTGATGGGCAAAAGTATGAAAGGGAGACAGAATAACTGAATTAGTTTGAACAAAAAGGCCAATTTGGTACGATCCAAGGACTACACTGAAATGTCATTTTGAGAAAACTGTATGGGCAGATTCTGGTTCCCCATTCTGTCTGTTCTTTTCCACCTCAGCATTGCAAAACGGCCATGAAGCTCAGCTGACCAGTCTGCTCTGAATTCCCCTAGTGTGAAAGAAAATGCAAGAGGGATACCACCAATATAGCTTGTCCTACACCTTACCCCATCACAGTCACTGTGGTGTAGCCACTGAAAGGAGGAATAGCTGGTACGCCACTTCAGTTTTTGCAGTCTTTGACTAGGCTAACACCACTTGGGTGTGGCTGTTGCACCTCAGGACACCCCAAGGTGCTCTAATTTTACTCTGAGCTGAACCAGCACCAAAGCCAACATGAAGATTTGGGAGCTGCACCATGGTTTAGAGTCACTTTTGCCTCCTTTTCTCCTCAGCTATACCAGGCAGCAGCTGCAGGTGCATGCAGACTGAACCTTTAATTAGTTATGTGATCCCTGAATTACTGAAACTGGAATCCAGAAGAAATCAAATTGACTATTGCTCTTTTTTAAAAGAAGGATTTAAATTGTTTAACTTAGATTTAGAGCTATTTTTAATTCAAGGTTTCCTAATGCAATGTATACTTCTATCAGAATAGCTTATAAATATTTCACTGAAAATCTTCAGGATTTAATATCATACAATTTATATGTTTATGAAAAGTTTTTCTAAAAATTGTCAGTTAAAGAGATATTATTAGAATAGTCCAGTACTTCAAAAGCAGGATAGAATGATGTGCGTTTGAGCTAGGCAGAGCTCCTGGTGAGACTTACATATAAGATTTGACAGGAAGAAGTTGCAATAATGCTATAATTATAATTACCAGCAAGGAAAAAATAGTAAAAAGCTTAATATTTTTATCGCATTAAAACCAAGATTGGACTAAGATTGTTCAGCTCAAGAACTTTTCCATAGGTCACATTTAGAGCGTTAAATGTTAATTCTTCATCATATCTCTGTTCCAGTGCTTCACCAGCTTTTCCTAACATGAAACCTAGACCCTCCCTGTTGTAGGTTAATGCTAACCAAAGATTAGCCTGGGTATCTCTTCTTCCATTTCACAGCTATGCCCTTTTGAGACTCCACACAGCAAAGAGATGAAAAAAGTGTTCTTTTTCACTCTCTTTATTTACTTTTCCACTAATCAAACTAATGAGATGAGCCCTTCTGCATACAGCATCTTCCTGGATGTGAAGGGATAATTAATAAAATATTCAGCTAGTTTGACAGTCCTTCCTGACCTAATACCTTTCATAGGGTTTTAGCATTTTGAACATGGAAAATTGTTTGAGTTTTTTTGTTTTTAATTTTTTCTTCCTATTTGGTGAGTTGTGTAGTTCAAAAATATTTTACAAATACATTACATACACTTAAGTATTACCTTACAGCATGGGATACACACATTATGGCTGCATCTACACTTGCATTCCTCTTCTGAAAGAGGAATGCAAATGAGGGAATACAAAATGCAAATGATGCACTAATTTACATATCTTGTGCTTCATTTGCATAATCTTTTTGGAAGAGATTCTTCCGAAAGAAAAAAAGGCAGTGTAGATGGGGATCTTTCGAACATGAACCCCTTCTTCAAAAAGAACCCTTCTTCCTATTTTTTTCCCTCAGGAAGAAGGGTTCTTTACAATATGTTTTTTTCCCCCAAAAGAATCCTGTTTACACTGCTTTTATTCTTTCAAAAGACTCTCTTCTGAAAAAAAGAATATGCAAATGAAGCATGAGATATGTAAATGAGTGCCTTGTTTGCATTTTCAATTTCCCTCATTTGCATTCATCTTTCCAAAGAGGAATGCAAGTATGGACATAGCAGATAGCAGGATTAACATGCACAGTAATCTGTAAGAATTTAACAAAATCCAAACATATCAGAAGTCCAGTACCCACTTGAAACACACTATTACACAGGTGACCTTGGCTACTTTCCATCAATGAAATTGCCAGTACTCAGGTAATGCCTCAAGCCTTGGCAAGACTGGGCACCTGGTCTACCAGCACCACACTGAATACTTCTGGTTCTTTTAATCAATACCATTGGTCTGAAGAAGTGGGTCTATCCCACGAAAGCTCACCACCTAATAAATTATTTTGTTAGTCTTTGAAGTGTTACTTGACTGCTTTTTTGTTTTTGATTGGTAATCCAGTGACACTTCAAGAATCTTGATGTTCACATGTATTCCTCACTCGTACCTTAACTATAACTACAATAAACCTTCAGTTGAGCTACTGGGGATGACACACACAACCAGAAACAAACTATGGCGAGTTTATAGACCTGGCATATTTGATTTGGGAAACCTGGAAAGAAGAACAGAGAATCCTATGGGGTGATTTTTAAATAAAGTTACTTTTCAGCGCATAACTTCATTTAATTCTTAAAGCATATGACACAGAGGTATCTCCTTCTGACTCAAAAGTTTTCTTTTGAGCAGATACTACTGAGCTACTAGAGGATTGCAGAGTGAATCTGAATAGTTCTAGCCCAGTGGCTGAGCTAAGAAAATAATTCAATTCAAATAGGTAAAGCAATTTCTAACACTTAACCTGGTTTGTACAGACAGTAATACTGTGCTTTGCTTTAACAGACATTCAGTAAATGCAAGAAAAGTATCTAATGGACCTTTCAAAAAATGTAAAGCCCATTAACAAATGATGAGAATTAATATAGCAAACTATGTACACACCTTATTAAATTAGAATTAGGAAGCAAATTAAAACTAATTTCTTTATTACCCTATTGAGTAGACTTGCCGAAAACTCCCACTCATTTCTGCATACTGTCCATCACCAAACTTTGGACAAAAACAACAAACTCCACTATACATACATAAATTTATCTGTCTGTGTGATCAAGAATTCCTCTTAAGTGGTTAAGAGCTAGGGCAACCAAATTCAGTAAACATCCTCCTCTTAACAAGACTTAAAGTGACATAAAGGTTTGGTTGTACCAGGAAAACAGGATAGCTATGTCTACACTAGAGTCATCTGTTGACAGAAGTTACTGTCGGAAGAGATCTTCCAGCAACGCCTCTGTCGACAGAGAGTGCTCCCACACACAAAAGCAATCTGCTCTGTAGACAGCGTGGTCAGACAGCCCAGCCACTTCCTCAAGAGAATGGCCCCTGAAGTCTTGTCAGACAGGGTAACGTGGGTGGCAATCCCTTCCGGGAGCCCCAGCCCGGCATGCCCTTAAAGAGACTCCTCTCCCCATCCATATTCCCTGCCCATGCTGAGGCTTGCCTACCTCTACAAGGGACAGCATAGCTACTGCAGGGTTCACACACTTTAAGTCACAAGTTTGCACTGCCTAGATAGCCATGGTGCCAGAGGAGCCCCCAGATTTGCACTGGACCCACTCCCAGCTGCTTGAGATGGTGCTCATGCTGCTGACAGCCGTTCTCCACCTCTGCTGGGGGAATGCGTCTGACACCGGGACCAAGAACCAAGCCCTCCATGTCCTAGGGCCCCACCTGCACTTGCCCCTGGAGATGATCAGGCTTCACAATAAAACATAACAGAAAGGCGATAAAATGCAGAAATTTGGAGTTCTGCTCAGGTCTGGCACAGCTGAATCAATGCTTAAGGTTTGAAAATTAGAAAAAAAAATACTATTGGAAATAAAATTGACTTTTAACCCTTTTTTGTTGAAACATAGGAAATAATAAGAGTTTATAGGGATGAAGTAAAAATACACTTGCTGGAATTCCCATTTTAAAAAAAATTGTTAAGATTTGTCCACGTAAATGTTATAATCTTTTATTAAGAAATCTGAAATTAAAAACTTCATAAAAACAGTATTTTTGAAAAATACCATCATTTAAATAAAGCATGTGTATTTTCCTTTGCTTTTCCAAAACATAAAAAAACCCCTCTTAATTTAGTGCAGGACCTGAACAACTCCAGGTAAACTGCTGGTTCTAAGTACAATAAAGGGTTATCTAGCTCCATCCATCTGGTGTATCATAATCATATCTCACTGATTTTCCATCATGCTCTCCACTACTCCAAAACCAAATTCACACAACAAATTTACCTCCTTCTAGGTCTTAGCTTCGCTGGGTAACTTATTCCAAACACTCAGCCTTTTAAAAACCAGTTCTAAGTAGACTAGGTGCCCTTCCTCATTTACAATCTCTTATGCTCGAATCTTGCAAAGAGGGGGCAGTGCGGGGAGGAGGAGAGCTGTAGGGAGAGAGGAGGGGAACTGGAAGGAGGTAGAGTTGGGAGTGTTGCAGTGGGTACCAGCAGTGGGGTGACTCACTAGAGCTGGGAAGCAATGTCACTCTGTCACATGGCAGGTGAGAGTCCAGGATACAGCAACAGCTGTCAATCAGGAGCTCCCTGGGATCCTACTCCCCAGGGCTGGAAGCAAAGGCCTTGGTGAGCAGTATCAGGTAACTGTGGCTGCAGTGGAATGGACCAAACATGGATTATTGGATTATTCAGGGCTCCTTCTGAGTTGCTATGTCTGTGCTGCAAAAATCCACGGCATTTCTTGTTATTTGAAAAATCTGCAAAGACAGAGGATGAAGCCTCAAGAAAGAGGCAATGTCTGGGAAAACCCAGACATATGGTAAACCCTATCTCTGCAGAAAATAGTGAGGCAAAAGATCACAGCTGAAACTGGAGATTTACTGCTATCTTGTATTTATAAAACACCCAATCTTTCTGGAGCATAGACTCTAATCCAAACCTATGAAATGCAAATAATCTAACAAAAGCGGATTCCTATCTGCCCCGTCCCTCACTCACATGCACACACATTGTTTAGCCACATTTAAATTTCTCACTGAGATTAAGGGAATGGTCTGACAACACTGGTCCCCTAATCAACCACTCCTCCAAGGATTCCCCAAGATGAAAATAGATTTATATATCCTGGGCATCCAGCAGTAACGAGAGTTATCCATCCAGTTCATTTTGTTCAGGATATGGGATGTAAAACCTCCTCATCTTCAAATAAACAATCAGGTGGAAAACCTCAGGGACTTGTCAATAATGGAAGCGTTCCCATCTCTGCATGGGTTTTCCCCTCGTAAAGGTCAATAGCTTTTTTAGACCCTTCTGACCTCGTATCACCTGATTCCCTCTCTGCAATCTGTCTTCCATATGGGAAGTACACATACTAGCATGTATCCATTTTCAATGTCTTTTATTAATATTTTCTGGTGAATTATTAATACTAAAGCCATTCATCTGTTTTCATTGCCACACTCTTCCTGAAAATGCTGTATTTTCCACCTTAATAGTTTTAAATACAAGAGAATCTTTTGTATGTTGGAAAAATGTTAGAACCACCACCAAATTGTCTAAGGAAGTAGGTATTTTCCTCACTTAATACCCTTATCTACATAGGTCTTAAACTATCTTTCAAAGCTTGAAGGAGATATTTTGGCCTGTTTTAATTCATAGGAGTAAACCAACAACAAATTTATTGTGTAAAAAATGCTCTTGAGCTTCTATAGTTTAAAAAGAGATCTGATGTATAGTGTTTGAGCAATGTGCACAGACCATTCTAATTACACTGGGTGTTTAGTTTCATACTTAGGAGAAAGAGGCAAGGTATTAAGGTTTACAAACTATATGGTCAGTAAGTATTAATAAAAACAGTATGTTTCTTAAAGATTTTTGACACGTCGGGTACCTACCTGACGGACAGACTGACATGAAAGACTGTAATGGCTCCTCAGCAGCTGTTAAAATCCATTGTGTTAATGATCTGTGAACTAAACAGGACTTGGGTGATATTCACAGCAGGTTAGTCTAAGCCAGTAAGAGCCACTTGGTCAAAATGTTCTTTTGAATAGATGCCTGCATACAAATTCACAACACCTCAGAGTTAAATGTCTTCTTAAATATGTTATCTGACAAGCTATTTAGATAGTAAGCGCTTCAGGACAAGGACCTGGTCTATGCCTGTCTCAGAAGAGCATCCAGCACATCAACAGGATTGCAAGAATAAATAATGACAAAGGTTAAAGTGCTGTGTGTGTGCGCGCACACACACACACACACGCACTCATCCTTCAAACAAGTACAGCAGCAGCAGAGAAGGTATTGGCTCCCGCCCAACAATAGAAGGTCTGCAGACATCAGTGAACAAAAGACTTTGTTGATTGTTTTCCCTACACCCAAGAAGAGAGGACCACACAATCTAATGCCATCACAGCTAGAGCTCTGGGAACAACGGAAAAAAAATCTTTGTTGAGAAGAATCTTTATCACTGTCCCGTTTGGAGTCTGAACAGGGCAATTATTTCTAAGCAGAAGCAAAGTCTGGTCAAGATACTCAGCTTGGTTTAGCACCAAAAGATGTATAGAACTTGAACATTACAGCAACTTCTACTACTTTTTTGGAACTTAAGGATGGAGCTCATTTGCATGTTTATGTTTACAGGCTTTATCTTTGTAAATAAGTTTCTTGTTTCTTCCTCTTCATTAATAAATCTTTAGTTAGCTTATTACAGTGTATTATAACTTATTGACTTTGGTTTGTGATCTGAGGTAAAACTAATCTGCATATTGTTGTGGATTTTTGGTGTAAGGAATCATCTATCACAAAGGAAGGCTTGTCTGGGTGGCAAGACAGACTGGAGTACCCAGGGGGACTGTTGGTTTCTTCACGTTAATACTGCCGTGGTACTTGTGGAGGTCACGCTGAAAACATGGCTTGTGAAATTTAAATGCAAAACACACAACCAGTTTGAAGTTTGTGCCCTACTTCTTAATAGTTGGCCAAAGAAGTTGGCATTCATGATTGTGAGCCACTCCAGACAGCGTGACAATGTAATGAAGGGAACAGCAAACCAGTGAGATATTTTGGTGGATGAATAATCAAATTCAGTGCACACAAGACAAGTGCTTATAATCAGTAGATTTAAGAGTGTACTCTATGCAATCAATTGTGTGATTTACCAGCAATTTTAAGGGTCTGACCCCAAGTCCACTAAAATCAAAGGGAATCTCTCCACTGTCTTCAGCTAACAGAGAATCAGACTCTAAAACCGTTTCCTTTTCAGGTATATGAATAGTCTGGTTGGATAACACAGAATGATCTTTCCAACCACAAGCAGTTCTTGTCAAAAGATGTCTCTGAATTAAGACACGGGTATAACCACAATCTAGTAGATTATGGGTCTCTTCTTTTAAATAGGTCACAATGAATCAATGCTGAAAAACAAGATTAATAGTTTTAAACTATTCACAGAGAAGGCATGTGAGTTAATAATGAACAACCTTTCATCAATTATCCACTAAAATTACAGGATATGGGGAAGATTATCCTAAGCATGTGTACAAATGATAATTCACATTACAGAAGACCCTCCCCTCACATAATGCTAATTTGATATTTGAACATCTGAATATTAAATTGGTCCTGTGACAAGACTGTTCTGTATTCAATGAACATTTAGTAGACATCATCCTTCTGAAAACACACACATAAAACTGAAGAATGTCAAGCAAGGGATTTATGAAAAATATCCAGAAAACAAGATAATTGCCAAACAAAATCTCCCCCAACTAAGGCCATATAGAAAAGGCTGAGGAAGAGTGAATGGGTGTTTTGTTTATGAAGATGTATAAAAATGCTAATGAATACTGAGTGAACATCTTTCTTCTGAAGATATACTGAGAAAGCTGACAAATGCCAAATTGATTTTTCTTTAACAATGGGATAAAGAGAAACCTAACCACCACAGAGTAGATGTTTTGCCCTATGCTTATTAAAATTTATAAGGGAGAAACTAATTGTTCTGTTGCAAAAACACAGTCAATGGGCCAGAGACATTCATAATCACGTAAAAAATTCCAAGCACATAACACTAGTATATATTGGTTGGGTAAGCTGGGTATCTTGCCTAGTTGATCCTCTGTGAAAAAATATGCATACATACTTTGCTCTTTAGTAACAGAGAGAAAGCCATGTTAGTCTATATACTATCAAAACAAAAAAAAAGCAGTAAAGTAGCACTTTAAAGACTAACAAAATAATTTATTAGGTGAGCTTTCGTGGAACAGACCCACTTCTTCAGACCGTAGCCAGACCAGAACAGACTCAATATTTAGGGCATAGAGAACCAAAAATAATAATCAATGTTGACAAATCAGAAAAATATTATCAAGGTGAACAAATCAGAGCGTAGAGGGGTGGCGGTGGCGTGGGGAGTCAAAAATTAGATTAAGCCAAGTGTGCAAAAGAGCCCCTATAATGACCCAGAAAATTCGCATCCCGGTTCAAACCACATGGATCAGGGCACAAAACAGACATAAAACCAATCCTGATCCACAAACCAGTCAGCTGACATTTAAACGGAGTGGGCCATTCTGTCAATGACTTCAGAGTTTGCGTCTTACTGAAGAAGAATTTTCACACTACTTTGGAAAGAGAGGCTGCTGAACTCTTTTATATTCACATTCGACACATTAACATGTGGTTTGAACTGGGATGCGAATTTTCTGGGTCATTATAGGGGCTCTTTTGCACACTTGGCTTAATCTAATTTTTGACTCCCCCCCTCACCCCTCTACTCTCTGGTTTGCTCACCTTGATATTTTTTTTTCTGATTTGTCAACCTTTATTATTATTTTTCGTTCTCTATGCCTTAAATATTGAGTCTGTTCTGGTATGGCTATGGTCCAAAGAAGTGGGTCTGTCCCACAAAAGCTCACCTAATAAATTATTTTGATAGTCTTTAAAATGCTACTTTACTGCTTTTTTGTTTTGAAACTTTGCTCTTGGTTGTATTCAGATACACAGTGGTACTTCCTAGAGGGTCATTCAGACACTGCTTGCTGCTCTGAGAGATGCAGAGTAGCATGACAACATAATGGCATTGTGTTTGGGGATATTAAAGAATTCTGAGCTAAATTAGAAAAACAGTGGCTGATCTTTATTTCAAAATGAATTCAGCTTTGTTTAACAGATACTGAATGAAGAAACTGGGCATAAGACACTACTTTAAATCATTTCCAAAGAACTGTCAGCAAACAGGTTTGAAGATTACCTTGTACCTTCACCTTTGCACAATGGGAGGTTATTCTTTGAGAGCAAATCTCTAACAACCACATGACATCAAGGGCTTGATTAATGGGAGTCTTCCCATGGACGTAAGGGGAAGTCAGATTACTTTTTGGATGCATTTGTTTTTGTTTCTACAAAATGTAAAGAGATGAGCTAATGAATGCGAGATTTTTCCTTTTTCTTTTTACAATGTTGGTCAACACGATCATTTATTCTCAGCCCTGATATTTGACATTAGAACAGTTTGGCTCTCTGGTAATAAGAGCTTTGCAGCCTGTAGGGGAGACGTGCTAGATGCTGTCCATCATCAACAGTCCCTGCTTGCAACTTTTGGAATATTTCCCGGCATTGTTCCTGGGGCAGAGTGGAAACCAATGATTAGGGTGTGAATAGAAGGGTTCAGCTCACTGTAGAGATGGAGCCACCCGTGAAGTTCATTTCTGAATATGAACTTATCCTAGCTTCTGAGATGTTCAGCTACAGGGCCCCATCTCTTTTATATACATAAGGAGACTTGTGCTATATATGAAACATTTAAACTCACTAGGAGAAAAAAGTCTTTTCTCAAGTGTGGATGAAGTTCAAAAGACTGGATTTACTTTTGGTCGAGTTAAAACAGCTTTTACAGAGCCATAGGGTATTCTACCTCCTGCTTCACACATCCCCTCTTTCCTGACCTTTTCTTTTCATTATTGCTGTCTTCTTCTTCTAGCAACTCCAGCCACAGACCAAATTTGAAGAACAACATAAAATCAACTAAATGCTCGGTTTCTGAATGGGTAGAAATGCAACACAAGATCTTCCAGGTTCCCTGATCATCGGTGAATCAAGCTCAGGCACGAAGTGAAAGGTCACAGTTGCCTACATACTCCCTGGAGTGGGGCCTCTTAATTTCAGTTAGCTAATCAGAAAGTACTGTCAGAAATGGGAACGGTTTTGTGCTGTTTAGCTGTTTCTACTGTTCAGTTCTAAAAAAGCAAGAACGATGATGACTTTCTTTGATCATGAGTCAGTCATAAAACATGAATCTTTAATCTGATTATCTGAAGTTCTACTGCTGAAAAAGGAAAACAGCCTGCTATGTTCACCACATTTTCATTATTTTCTCTAAAGAACTAGATAAGATCTAACTTTAAGGCACAGCCCTGCATTAGGGTAATGCTTAATTGCAAAGACTCAGGGAGTTCAACAAGGCTTTCTTCTTGATGCACATGAAGAATGTGCAGACTTCACCAGAAGGCTTGCCTACACTTGCCCCAACTTTGAAGGTGGCATGGTAATCAAGGCGATGGGAGATGACTAATGAAGAGCTGTGGTGAATACACATCACTTCATTAGGCTAATTCTCCCCGGCGGCATCTTCGAAGTGTCAAACTTCAAAGTGCCATGCGTGTAGCTGCAGAACTTTGAAGTGCCCATGCTACTTCGAAGTGCCTTTACTCCCTACTTCAAAGTTCCTGCAGCTACACACAAGCCAGCACTTTGAAGTGTGACACTTCGAAGTTGCCGCGGGGGAGAATTAGCCTAATGAAGTGCTGCATATTCACTGCAGCACTTCATCAGTAATCTCCCATCGCCCTGATTACCATGTCCCCTTCAAAGCTGGGGGCAAGTGCAGACCCAGCCCATGTGTAAGTCTGCCCCCATCAAGGCACATCCCAGAAACTCCCCATTGTGATGAAGAGACATAGGATGGGCCACAAAGCCTCCCTGTCTTCTCTGGGGAAAACACACAGACCGTGCTTGTCTGAGTTCTCTGATTAACCCTTATTGAGCCGATGCAAGGTGGGAGGCAATATTGTTTGCAACTTCCTCCATACGTTCCCCGCCCTTGCCTGCCATCACTGTAGTTTGCCTCTCCAAAACTGTAGCAAGGATGGGTTATTTTCAAATAATTTCTCAGAAGTACAGGATGTTGACAGAGGCCACTGCATCAGGCAATACTATAGGATTTGTCCAGGCTCTGAACATTCACATATGGAGTCATTTTCCAGCTTCCACTTGGATATTTCGTCACCAGTCTTTGCAACAGGATATCAGTATTTTCATTCACAGTCACCATCTCAAGAGAGTTGTTCTGAAGTAGCCAGATCCTCCAAGGTCACATATATTTCCTGCCATTTTGTCATTTTGCAGCCTTCCATAATACTACTTTGTGGTACACTGTTTTCAGAAGTAGACCTCTTGCTGGACTTTAGTCATTTGAATGATGGACTATGTCAAGGAAGTGGATGTCTTGGATCGAAGCTCATCTCTCTCTCTCTCTTTCTCTCACTGAAGGCATCACACATCACTGCTGGTGCACTGCCTCAGAGGTTGCAGCACCAACGGTGCAGGAGTTGGTTTAGAAGTCTCTGTGATGGGCCTACAACATTGATTGAGTTCAAAATCTCTGTATAGGTCAAGCATGGCAATACTTTCCACAGGTGAGTTATACCACATAAGCCTGCTTCTGAAGTGCAAATCCCATTTTTGTGCTGGTCAGTTTCTGAAGGTCCAGAATCAGGACCTGCAGCAGAACTAGTTTCCAGGAAGCCTCATCAGTTTAGCCGGCCTGCAGCAGGCTGCCTCATTGGCCATACCACCTGATTGGCTGTAAAGGCCAAAGCCAGTAACTGTATTTCTCAACATGATATTCTGCTCACTCATTTCCACCCTCAGGTTTCACAGTTGGCTTTCGCATCCAACTACTCACTCAGCTGCTGACCCTAGTCTTTGGAGCCCAAAATGTGCTCCATGTGCTAGACTAGATCACCATCATCCCAATCACCTGACTCTGAAGTACACAATTGATGGAGTTCATGTTCTTTTCAGCTTCTTCTTGTGGCTCTTTGAATCTTGACATTCTTTATAATGCAACCCTCAACATATGCCAGCTGTTCACTGTTCTCCGTGGTCATGCTATCCTATGACATCTGGGATTTTTGCTTGACCTGATAGTGCCTCAGGTGAAATGGCCACATTTGGGTCTTGCTGGGGTAGCATTCAGGAAACCATAGGAGACAGCGTTTTTCAAGTACATGAAGGGAACCAGTTAGAATGCATTCACAATGTCCTCAAGTCTTTCCAACTGGGTGGCAATGCAAAACTTATCTGCAAAAATTAATGTTCACTCATCAGGGAATTCTGGTTTGTCATTCATGTACACAAACATCCACGGTAATAACATTGTATCTTGGGATACGCCTGTCACTTTCAGGGTGGGGACTGGGTACTCTATGGGCTCAACATAATGTGACTCAATAATCTGGGCTGAAGCTGTGAGGTCCTGCCCCAGCTGAGAGTTCCTGCAACAGCTGCAAGGTCCTGACACCTAGTCTGCCAGCCCCTCTGCAGCTGCTCTAGCTCAGCATAGCTGGCCACTGGAGCTCTCTGGGAAGGCCCAGTTAACTGCTAAACCTGCCAGTAAGTCTCATGCTTACTGGTTAACCATTTAACATCTCTAGGCCTGAGTCAACAACACCACCCCTCTGTCGCAGAACAGAGCTGCCTAAATTAACAGCAAGGGGCGCAGGTCCTCACCTCAGGAGGTGGATGGTGGCCAGGTTAGGAGAATCCAGACACACCCTTCCCACTATTCCCAACCCAAGGTCTTGTCGGTGGCAGGGTTGCCCACCACCAGCTCAGTGGAGCTCCGATGAGTCACCTCCTTCCTATCTCACCATATTTCTGACTCCATGTTCTCTGCCTCTGCCCTCTTGGCAGGAACCATGGGCAACATGTCCTCCCCTGGCTGGTGTTGCCAGCCCTTCCTTCCCCATCAACCATCAGCCCAGACTGAGCTGCTCTGTAGGCCTTTATATTTGGAGCATGTCCAGCAGAGCTTTCCTCAGCTCATGAGCAGGATTAACTCTTGCTGCACCAGTGCAGGGTTGATAGTCCCATCACACAGCAATCTACCCTACTGAGTATACACGGGGCCAGCCTTCCCTGGCCCGCCTTCCACTGTTTAATCAGTTAACCAATTAAACAGGATTTTACATCCCCAGTACATATTGAATTTCCTAATTATTCATCTTGACAAAAATATCAATTCTCAAACAGGGAGGATGCCTGGGTCATCTTGAGGTTTCTCAGAATTTTGGCCAACTTCAGTAGAAGTGCAAACTGGTTCACAGAGTCCTAAACAACTGATAGATCAACATATCCCCCACATATGTTGCATATTTCAAAGTAATCTGTGATGCACTGAGTTAGTTTTGCACCTTGTCCACAGGATGAATGTCCTGAGAAGAATCTAGATTGGTTACCAGTTTGTGACCCTTCCACTGCTTGTGCTACCACCTTCTCCTGTAAACCCATAGATTGAGTATAGAAAAGATATCAGATAATAACTCTTTGCAGAGTAAGGGTATTCATGTAGTTTGAGTAGTGCAATTTTTGCCTGGTCTCCACAGTCTGGATATCTGCACTGTCTCCATGCAAGAGTTAACAAAGTTAAGCAGTCGTTTCTGTACTTTCATACTGAAGTTTGATGTTAGTTCATGACATATCACCAGGACCAGCTGCCTTACGGGATAGTAACAATCTTGGTTCTAGCCTAGCAGCTGAGAACTTGTACTGATACGACCTGCTTGTAATCACTTTAGTACCAAAACAATTTGAAGGAGTGTTCATCCTTCACCTGGGTTAATGGAGGCCTAATGGGCCTGCTACAATCTGTCCCCAAAAAGAGCAGTGAAGGTGAGTCCTCCAAGCACCTTGGGCAGGGGCTGCATAGGAAGAAGCCAAATGGAGAGAGGATGAACAGAACAACCAATCAGGGACCAGCAGACTCACATAAAAGGAAGCTGCAAAGCAGAACAAAGTCAGTGACTTGTAAGTACTTGAAGAGTGAGGACTGTGTCCCTAAGAGAATAGGCAGTAACTTGAACACAATAACTGCTAGAAGGGACAGGGGAGAAAAAGAGAGATCCTAGCTTACTGCAGGGACTAGATGGCTCAGTGCCCTCAGAAAAGGGTGAAGAAGGTTCTGGGGCCATAGAGAATTAGCACGAGGAACTGAAGCATCAGACACAGAAGTTGAAGAGGTGCAGCAGGAGGCTGCTATCTACAAGGGTCCCTGGGTATGACCTGGAGTAGGGGGTGAGCCTGGCTCCCATCCCCTGCACTTACCATTGGAGAAGTGGTTGGACTAGTGAACTGTGATACTTCCCCCTATAAGGGAGATAACATAGATAGTGACGTGGCTGGAGGGCCAAGTCATGAAGAGGATGTTGAGATACTTAGACTGAAGTGGGTCTACAGGTGCAGATGGTGATCAGAGAGGCAGCACCAGAAGAATGCACACTGGTTGGCAGAGCTAATCCCTCTGACAGCCAGCAGAAGATGCCATTGTAGTGAGTGGACCCTGTCATACCTAATGATGAAAATTTTTCTTCTGATTTGTCAACCTTGATTACTGTTTTTGGGTCTCTGTGCCTTAAATATTGAGTCTGTTCTGGTCTGAAGAAGTGGGTCTGTCCCATGAAAGCTCATCACCTAATAAGTTATTTTGTTAGTCTTTAAAGTGCTACTTTACTGGGTTTTTTTGTTTTTTTTGTTTTAACATCTATACTGTTAACCTGTCACATACCCCTAATTTTGGAAGAGGTATTTCTAAATGTACCCACTGCTCATAATGGCATTTCTCTATTTGGCAACAGAATACTCCCTTCCCACAGTAAAATCCAGGGCCAAAGGGTATAAGCCATGGTACCATTCATAGGACTAGAATCAATTTCAGCTCACTGGATTGTATCCTCCACTTTTTTGTCCCAAAATCCAGGGAAAGCTGAATTAGAAATCTATAGTCAAAGTTCCCCTAAAGAAATTATGTCAGTCATATTCCACCTAGATGCTCATTTCTGAGCATTTATTTTCTTCATTCTTCTTGCTGAAAGAACACATAATGGATGCACCTGTCCAGCCATGCAGAGAAAATGAAGACACTGCATGTAAGTTAAGTAATGACTCCAGTCCAAAATATTTCTCCCAACCACCACTCTGGTCCCCAGCATGTAGTAGTATTTCATTTCTCTTTTGAAACAAGACTGAATTTAATTCTTTCCAATGTGTCAACAGCTGTGATTCCTTTATTATGCAATCTTATGCCACTCATAGTTTATCAGATTTTAAATTACCATATAAATCTGCGTAGTTAGGAAATAAAAGACATCACTTTAAATGTATCTAATCTCATTTTCAAAGTTAGATAAAAAACAATCAACACTTTCAAATGAAAGCAATACCCCTAAGCTAAAAGTTAGGAGTCTAACAGAATTATCAACACTAATCATCATTAACTACAATACTACTTGCAAAACAGAAGACACTGGTGTAATTAATTGTAACACCTACAGAGTGAGAACACCAGAATTTCCCCACCCCACCCCCAAAACATATTTTTTAAATTTACACTACTGTGATATGAAAGGGTGATCTATATGCTAATTAAATTTAAGTTTTACCTTCTACTTTAAAAGGCTGTATTAGGGATAGCCCAGCATTTGTATATATGTTCTCACAGGATAAAATGGCTCTTTAAGGAATCTGGGGCTTGGCTTCAGCTGTGCCAGACTTAATCCACCTTCACAGAAGGAGGAAATGAATACAAGGGTCATGTGACTGGGGGCAGGGTGAAATACAGAGCAGCTTGAGGCAAGACTTCAGGAAGGAGTAAACCTATATATGAGTTTTATTTTTTAGCGAGGTACAACAGACCAGCTAGGAATAGGGCTAATGAGAAGCTCATCAGGAGAAAAACCTCAACAGGAACAGGACTAAGAGCCCTATGCAAACAGTGAGACACAGTTAAGAAGTCAGGTAGAAAGATCAATGCTTTGAACTTTGTTAAAAAGTGAGAGAACAATATGAAGTTAGATTAACTGGGCAAGAAAAAAAAAAAAGTGGAGCAGCACCTTGCTAAAAGATAACTATCAGGATCTTCCTCATACCTTCACTAGTTTCAATGGTAAAACATTGTGCCTAAAAGTCTAGTTCAGGGAGGGGAGCTCAGACAGTTACAATGTGCCCTGGATTAAAGGTGGGGGGAAGATATGATCAAGTGGTGAAAGTTTGTTTTAATGATGCAGTGATGATAACATGCAGTTCTTTCAGAAAGACATTTGTTAACAGCATAGATCCAGGAGAATTAGACTCCACTTGAATTCTCCAGCTTAGCTATACAAAATTTCTGCATAATTAGCTGGGTGACTCTGGAATTAGTTTGAATTTCCTTTTTACTAATTCTTACCCTAAGTACACAATATTGAGACAGTGTTTCCTTAACTACTAATGCATTTTGTGGATGTGTAGATACTGTTATTAAGCCCATATAGTATGTATCTATAGGGACTGTAAATGTTTGAAGTCCTATTGCTACTGCAGTAAGGACATGCAGCAGTAAACATAACAAGTGAAATTGTAGAACTGGGCCTAATATTAAGAAATGTTACATAAATAAGATGTAAGCAATTAAGAATTAATTACAACTGGCTCTGCCTTTAGCATTTAAGGCTCACCGACACTTCCCATTATAAGACCCTGTTTTCAGTTGTTCATGAATCTGCCAAACTCTTACAGTTTAGGCTGACTTTTTCCACGGTAGGTATCTGTTTCAGACAGGTGGCTTTTTTTTTTTCCTCCATTTCTTTTTTCCCGGTTTGCTTGTTTGTTTTTTAAGTTCCAGCTGAACTGGTTCAGCCACTTACAAGAAAAAGATTAAGGAAAACTATGGTGTTTTCTTGCTGATGTGTTTAAAAATTTACAACCATTTTCTTGTAGAAGTGCTACTGCCTTAGTGTTTTATAGAAATGGCTTAAAACTTGGCAAAGAGGTGACCCTCATGTTGGCTGTGTCTTTTGGTGTTCCTGCATAACTGCTCAAATTTGACAGTTATATGCCTCTATAAAATATCAGTTCACACGCACCTGGGGAGAGACTCAAGAATCTGACTGATAGAATCTTCAGAGTATTTATGTACGCTGAGTATCCATCCCAGAGCTGCAGGAGCTGAGGAGCCTTATCCCAACAGTCGCTGCTATCTGACAGCGATGTGATGCTGTGCATCAAAACATGAGCCTGCGCTTTCAGTTTGTCCACTGTCATGCAGGCAGTGTTAAGGGGAGAAGAGGAAGACACACTGGAACACAGACCAGTCAGAATGGGGAAGCACAGACAGAGGGTAGAAGGGATTATAACTTTTAGGCTACGTCTACACGTGCAGCCAACATCGAAATAGGCTATTTCGATGAATAACGTCTACACGTCCTCCAGGGCCGGCAACGTCGATGTTCAACTTCGACGTTGCTCAGCCCAACATCGAAATAGGCGCAGCGAGGGAACGTCTACACATCAAAGTAGCACACATCGAAATAGGGATGCCAGGCACAGCTGCAGACAGGGTCACAGGGCAGACTCAACAGCAAGCCGCTCCCTTAAAGGGCCCCTCCCAGACACAGTTGCACTAAACAACACAAGATACACAGAGCTGACAACTGGTTGCAGACCCTGTGCCTGCAGCATGGATCCCCAGCTGCCGCAGAAGGAGCCAGAAGCCCTGGGCTAAGGGCTGCTGCCCACGGTGACCATAGAGCCCCGCAGGGGCTGGAGAGAGAGCATCTCTCAACCCCCCAGCTGATGGCCGCCATGGAGGACCCAGCAATTTCGACGTTGCGGGACGCGGATCGTCTACACGGTCCCTACTTCGACGTTGAACGTCGAAGTAGGGCGCTATTCCTATCTCCTCATGAGGTTAGCGACTTCGACGTCTCGCCGCCTAACGTCGAAGTTAACTTCGAAATAGCGCCCGACGCGTGTAGACGCGACGGGCGCTATTTCGAAGTTGGTGCCGCTACTTCGAAGTAGCGTGCACGTGTAGACGCAGCTTTAGAGAGCACTCCCCTTCAGAACCTGGAATTAAAGTCAGAAGAGTCATGGTTCCTACATTCCTCACCAGACAACAAACAGCTGTGAAACCCACTGGTAATCTGTTGCTTATTCTCCTACCCCTGCCAATGCTTAGTCCACAACATGATACCAGCATACCATTACTACCAGATACTCTATCAGCTCAAGTCATAAAGGTTTCAGCTGTGGTTGTGAACGTCAACCTGCTCATGACCCAAGCTGCAGGATTCATGTGATGACATTTCTGCCCCCTCCCCCACCCCCAGTTTATTCCTAACAAATTGGGAAATCACTTTAAAAAAAAAAAAGTTCCAAAGTCAAGATCTCCAAAGTTGAGAAGCCAGAATTCAGGTTGCCCATCCAAGGCTTTTTGGATCTAATACATACATGAGGGAAGATCCTCTCTATGTTTTCAACTGGTTTAACTAAGCTGCATTCAGAGTTGTGCTGATTTACCATGGTAAGATCTGGTCCAAAATGAGTGTAGAAAATGTCCAAGTCTTAAACACAATGTAAAATCAACGAAGGGTCCTGTGGCACCTTACAGACTAACAGAAAAGTTTTGAGCGTGAGCTTTCGTGAGCACAGACTCACTTCACCAGATCACATCTGGTGAAGTGAGTCTGTGCTCACGAAAGCTCACGCTCAAAACTTTTCTGTTAGTCTATAAGGTGCCACAGGACCCTTCGTTGCTGTTACAGATCCAGACTAACACAGCTACCCCTCCGATACTTGACACAATGTAAAATGAAACTTACAGATGCTTATGCAGTGAAACGAGGTGTCATTTAGTTGCATTGCCTAAAATAATGTCCCCTCTCCAGTTTTTCCTCCTATCAGATCTCCACATCTTCCAAATATAATCCGTCTCCCTGTTTTATTTTGACACATTTGTTTGCAAAGCAACTGGGACATAAAAATAAGTTACATCTAAATCAAATTCAGAGATTTTTTTTTGTTTTAACTGCTGCTGCTGAAACTGCCTGTAGCCTGTAAATTCTGTCTTTGGCCATCCTCCATTTTCTTCCTAATAATAGAAACCTTACAAGTATATTATGCAAATCTTTTTTTTAATTCATGTTTATGCATGAGAATGCAAACCTACGACAAAGCAAAAAAGAAGCCAGACGCTTTATTCCAATGCTAGTTCTGCTTTCATATAAATTTACAAAACATGAACTCAATCTGTCTTGCACAAAAAGTGCAGTGCAAAGAAGGGTACAAATTTATATTAAAACCCTACCAAAACCAAATGAAGCTTGAAAACTGCTAACTGCCCAACCTATCACTTTTTCTTAAAGACTTATTAGTAAATCTTTTCATATGGAAAATAAAATCTGTGGAGAACTGCAGATAGAAATGATCAATTACAAATACAGTATAAGTGAATGGCACAGTAGTAATTGGCATATGCCAAACGTGACCATCTGCCCCGTTTTTGGTGGGACAGTCCTGTATCTGGAATGCCAAAAAGGTGTCCCAATGTATTTTATAAAAAGGACTAATTGTCCTGAATTTGCTGCCCAGGCATAGCTGCCTGCCAGAGAGCACATACTGTACATTAGTTTGCGCTCTCTGCAAGACAGGTAGCCAGCAGGTTAACTACTTTCACCTTCCCCGAGGCTTGCAGAAAAGGGAGGGGGAAATGTCCCTGCTACCCTGTCCCTGCTGCTTTGCCAAGGCAGATATGGTCACCCTACATATACTGGATTTCAGAAGTACCTGGCTCCGTATAGGGTAAACTTCTGATTCTGGCTCCAGCTGAATAATTTTTAATATTTTTTTAAAGGAGAATAATTTAGAAGGTGCAACTAACTCTCTATGGCTGCCTTGGATGGTTCAGTTCCCCTCTTCCCAATGGCCTGATATTCTTCACAAAGAACCTACATAAAGTTCTGCTTCTCTGAACAAAACAGGAATTTAAAAAAAAAAGTTTCCTTTTAATCAAATAACTGTTCAAAGCTGAATTGGGAGGCACAAGTCTCACTCAGGGCTGGCAGCAGTTTTCTCTCATCATTTTGGGGCAAAAAAGATAGAAGGTAGCTGTACTCACTTCTTGTCCTTTTCTCACTGCTGTTCATCTCCTAACCCATTCCTAAACATTGCCTTTGGCAAACTCCCTCCCCTGGCTCTCTGATTTTTATTTTAGTAACTGGGTGAAACCTGACTGAAGATGAAGGTACAATGTATCCTAAATAAAAAGTGCAGTTGCTGCTAAGTAGCAGCTATGCTCCTTTGGGAGTAAGACAGCTGAAACAATAGAAGTCGTGGCCCCAAAATGCAGGCCATATATGCATAGGCAGTGAGAAACAAAGTTTTCGTTTGTCTGGATGCTGTTTTGGTGAGGAGGTGGGTAGACATGCACACTGAGCCTGAAACAACTCAGCTACAGACAGAGAAGGCATCAGAAAGCCAAGGACAGCTAAAAAAAGCACTTATATGAATGTATGACACAGAAAGCTGAGTTATACCTTTCAGGGTAGAGTCCTAGCTCGAAAAAATAGGCTGGGAATTTTGAGCAGGAAAACCATCTCATGTTGTTGGAGTACTATTGTATTCGGGCAAAGAGGACTTTATGTGCAGTTTTTGTAAATAAAACAGGATCACATCAAAGGAATAGCTATCTCCATCAATTTCTCCTAAGACAAAAAGTATGCAAAGCCTTAAATATCAGTTAACTGCTCAGGTTATAGGGACTAAGGACTAACACTATGATCATGCTCCCCTTTTCTTCATTGGTATCCAACTTCTCTGCTCCCCATGCACGTACAGACACCTGGAGACTTAAGAGACAGGAAGCATAAGAGCCACTACAGAGTCCCCGCTCACCAGTGTACTCTGGCTACTCTATGCTATTTTGTTTGGATACAGAGCATTAGTGCCACTTTTACGGCTGACTCATAGGGAATTCCCCCGATGTAGGAAGACTTCTGGTAAGAATGGCGTTAGTGTAGCTGGCTGTACACTACTCTCCTAAACAGACTCGGATATGAGGAACCAACGTTGTTTCATTACTACGCTCTGGCTAATTCTAGCTACCAGAAGAGCTCATAAGGCTAGTGGCAGGGAACCACAATCTAGCACATCTCTCAGGAGGCCCAAATGAAGGGGTGGGGCAAAGATGGAGTAAAGGCATTTTCGTCACTCATCCCACTTCCCCAGCACTAGACTTTGTGCTATGACTTGATGAATAGGACCCACAGGTTCTAGAGCAGCTACCTACCTTATTATCTGCTTCTGCTTTGATAAACTGCCATCAAGGTGCTATCAAAACCCATGCACTGAGTCAGATATTCATATCATTGCATGACTTACCTAGCGTACCTTACTAGGTCAGTTATATAAGCAAAAGATTATTCAGAGTGAGGCTCTCCTTTCCATAGTGCATCACTTCATTTCACATTTTAAAACAACCACCGAAAGGTAAATCTATTTTTTAAATAAGTAACTGCCCAAACATCTTTTTTCATTACTTGGAAATACTGGTCTAGTGAAATTTTCATACAGCTGCTTTATCAAAAGATGTTCTATCTTCAGTAGTCTTCTCCCACCCCCACAGTGTTATGAAGAAAATAGCAACATATGATGGAATAATAGTCAATAATGAAGTTTAATTCTGTGGGTATGGCTCTTATTAACATAAAGGTGCAATTAATGATCAGATATAATACTGCTGACTATCTTGCTACAACAGCAGCTTCTAGATTATTTTTTGTTAACTTCCGGTTATGCAGAATTTGAATGAATATGAAAAATACACTTTTCACATCCTTAGGTTCCATTCCAACTGTGAAAACAGACTTGTAATATACAAATGATTACCTGTACAGTACATTTCCCATATAAAAGCTCAAAGGTTTAGCTTGTGACACTTGCTGTGCACTATTTCAGCACAAATCAACAAAGCTTGAAAACATTACTGAATTAAGCTACTGCTTTCATGACTTTTGTCAGATTTTTGCTTTTGAAGGGTACCTTTTATTTATTTAGCTAGGCAGTTAAAAGGACTTTTGTTCTTTTTACAAAAAAAAAAGTTTCACACACAAAAATATTTCTCCACTAGTGCATGAAATACAGGTACCCTGCTCTTGTGAATGTTTCAGTGGGTTTAACTTGATTTCAAGCAGCAGTAGCAATACCTAGAGCATCAGTGATGGAAGTAATGTCATGTTGAATCCCAACAACATATTGTTTGTTTGTTTGTATGAAATAGCCTGTGCCATACCTCCATGGAAAGCAACAAGGCTTCTTTGCCATAATATCTGTTCCCAAACTGATTGGAGTGAACCTTCACTATCAACACTCTTTTACTGAATCAGGTTTTTCTTCTTTGTAGACAGAATTGCTCAGCTGTGAACAGAAATATGCACACTCATGGAAAAAGAACAATGTTTTCATTGGATTCCACGGAAGGGAAGAGTCCAGTAGTTCTAAAATAAGTTCAGTATGAGGCGCTGCTCATGCAATTTTTTTCTGCTAACAATCTTAAGTATTGACCTTTGTGGACAAGCTCATTGAGAAGATTGCTGCCGCTACCTTGACAGTTTTTTGATCCCTTAGAGACTGTTATAGTCCTGGAGAGAGAAGCTGTTTTGGTTGTGCTAACTGACAGTCTCTTAATAATAAAAATAAAGTGTCCAGGATGATTTCCAACCTCCAATAGTCTTGGATATCTTTAAGTGCATGAATTTGACTCTTCTGCAGACCTTAGCAGAGATGGATGGAGCTTCACAAGAGTAGATACATTCCGGTCTTCTTGAGGCAGCCCAAAGAATAGTTGAGAGCAAATGTTTTTCCTGCAAGGCACAACAGGGAGAGGTACCCTTACCTTTCCTGTTCACCATGTCCATGAGACTGACAGGAAAGCAGTGACTAGACATGGGCTGCAAATGCATTCAACATATGGATGACTCATCTGTTTCCATTGTCAGACCCAGGCAGAACACTAAAATTAAAGTTACCCAGAATCTAAATCAGTGGTGGGCCACTAGGGTTCTATGCTTGGCCCATGAGACATTTCATTTACCATTGCTATACACAGGGTTGCCAGATTCTGCTGGCTTTCATACGCATGGGCTTTTTCTTTCCCTACTGGTATTACGGAAGTGACATGCATTTAAAGCAAGTACATGAAATGAGGTGCATGCTCATTGCACACCACTCTGAGAGCCGTGTGCTCCCCCTGCATCCAATCAGCACACGCTGCAAATTCTAGGTGTGCAAGCACAGTTAGCAAAACTACCCCATCCCAGAAGGCCATCTTGTTTATGAAAATGTTGCAGTCCACTCACTAGACTAGGTTGTGCCTCACTGGTCTAGATGAACTTGGAGCCTGGATAAGAGCTAGCCATTAGAAACAAGACAGAAAATGTTAGTAGTGAGTTTGGGAAAGCAGCCAGAAAACTGAAGGAGTGAAACTGCCATTTGAACAATAGGGGTGCAATTTAGGGCTAGCATAGGCTATCCTGAATGTCCAGGGAGTGCTGTAGCCAAAAAGTTCTTTCCAATAAGCTCCTGACAAGACAAATCTGTGACTTTTTCTCTCCAAAGAGGACTTGCTGCAGTTCTCCGTGATTTTGTCACCCAGGCTCAGTTTAATACGCACTACATCAGGTTACCATTCAGAAGCTGAGACAATTTCTCATATCTAATATAGATTGCTAAGCCTGAGTCTAGAGAAAACAAGTATTGGGGTCTGCGTGTGTCATTTGTAGGCCTCAACTATTCTGGTTTTAAAGGTTTAAGCTAAACCTTTACCTCTGATTCAAAACAATTTGTTTCCCTTTGTTTTAAAAGTGGCTGAAAAAGAACTCACTGTACCTTTGACATAACAAAACAATATCACTTTTTCAGGAACCATAATTATAGCAATGAAAACAAATAAGGGACCTTTAATACAAGGACAAAAATAGCACCATGACTTATCTGTCACTGCAATCAAGATTTTTAAATTTTAAAGAGTTCAGATAGTATTAACAAAATTACACACTAATAACCTTGTGAAAAATTAATGTACAATATCAACTGTCAATGAAATCTCATTATCTTGACTCAATTATCATTTGAAATGCTCATGTTCTTGATTATATTAGCCTATTAAAGTTTGCTTCTTTTGGTACAAATCTTTTAAGTGCTGACAAAAAAAAAGACTGAAAATATCCCTTTAAAATTAGCATAGCTAGTTAGCACACCAAAGGGACTGTCCAAATTATTAGTAAAATTTCAAACAGGGCTATATACACTGGGGACAGATTGCTCAGAAAATCAGAGAGTACGAATGATGGGGGAGAGTCAGAATGTTTCCTGTAGCATGGAAATAAGTCTTACTACCCTTTTGCACAAACTGGTTACAGACAATGTAACATTTGTTAGAAATGAAGAAACTTGTATACAATTTTGAAAAGAAGAAAAGAGGAATAAATGTTCATTTGAGGTCCTGTTCTTCAATGAATTCTGGTCTATCAGGCACCCCCAAACCAGTGATGGACAGAAATTCTGAATCGTATGTAATATGCTGGCCTGATGCAATACATAAATAACAGGAGAAGGATGCCATACATAAGCCAGTCTGACAAAGCATCCCAGTGGTTTTATCCCTGACATTCAGTAATTAACTTTTGGCACAGACCAGAACAAGGCAAGGGCATGCATAACACCATGTCAGTAGTACCCCTAAGAGACATTACGAGCCTGATGGTTGTCTGAGTCACAATTCTTCTTGCTCCCCGAGGGAACAATTTATTGCTATCCTAAATCAAAAATAAACTACTACCACTACAAATCCAACCCTGAAGTATTCTACTGGCCATGAAATAAAACCAAGACTCTGCCACTTCCTCACCCATGCCCTGCTCCAAACAGCTATGGGAAGAAAGCAACAAGGCAAGTTGCCCCTGCTGGCTTCTACATGCAAAGTCGAGGTAGCCCAAGAGCGGCTTAGGGGAGGTTTTACCCTACAGCATAGTTGTACAGCCTGAATTAGGTTTAAGGCTTAAATATAACTGTTGCTAAATACAATTATTTATTTTGCTTTGCTTAATGGATATTATTTTATTTCTTAAGTTAAAAGGAGAAAGAACTGAGGCTATTTTCCCCTACTGAGCAGGCATCAAGATATTTGGAGGTTTTGGGTACATCAGTAGAAAAGCCCAGGAAACAGGAAGGTTAACCAGTTTGATGACAAGCCTCTACACTTTTGCTTTATGGATGTGAAATCTGCGTCTGAGGCAGTGTCTTTGTATTAACAATGGAGGAGCAAAGGACTCTGCAACATGAAATGAATTGCCAAGTCTCAGTGCAGTTCCTGCTCCATACAGAAAAGTCAACAACCCACTAAGCACCATCTGGAACAACTGTAGCAACCAGGGCCAAAACGTGTGGGAAGGCAAAGACCCTTCCCGAGTACTGTGAAGCTCCATTCCCAAAACTGTTCCAACACCAGATCCCTTCTTCTCACAACTCCTTCAAAAAAAAAAAAAAAAAAAAGTAAGACTCCAACACTTACTTCGGCTTCTCCTGCCTCTTCTCTGGTGCAGGCCTTTGCTAACCCGTGTCCTGACTGCAGCACTCTGGGGCAGCTTGCAGAATGCCCCTTCTCCCTCGCTCCATGCCACGCCCTTCCATAGTCCCCTCCCGTCCGCAAACTCCCTCCGCCCCCGTGCACTTCTCTCCCTCCCTTCTCCTGCCCCACCGCCCTGCGTCCAGCTCCCAGGCACACCCACTTTTCCCCCGCCTCACCCTGCCCTCACTGCACCCTTTTCCTTCCTCTTATTCTTCCTCCTCCTCCTCCCACCGCCGCAAGTCACAACCCACCCCTGTGCTTGTTGCCAAGGGGTCAGGGACAGGGGAACGCGCTGCTCTCCCACGGCCCGCCTGCTGCGTGCAGACACCAGTATTTCTCGGACCGGAGCGGGGAAAAAGCCCAACCCACGGCTTCCTCCTGGCTGCTTTAGTGACCCCTGCTGGCCGAGAGCCGCCTTTGCGGCTGCCTCTTGTGCTTTGGTTGCCGCTGTTCAGTAGGAAGAGAGGGAAGAGTGAGCACCCAGCTGCTTCAATCTCCAGCCTCCCTAGTGTCCAGGCCAGCCCGCGCGTGGAGAGAGAGGCTGTTTTGTTGCCCCCCTTCTCCATTCCCCCGCCCAAGCTAAAAATTATGGCGGAGAGGAAGAATTTCCCCTAGCCTGTCACCTCCTCTCGTTAAACCTGTGCCACTAGGGAGAATTTGTCTGCATAAAAGTATTGCTGTTAATTATTAATGATACACATATCACAAGCAGCAGCAGCAAAATGGTCTGAGTGAAATTCTGGCCTGGTTGAAATCAGTGGGATTTGTTTTCTATTAACTTCTCCCCCACCAGAATTTTATTCTAGATGTTTTAGCAAGCAGTAGAGGCAAAACTTCAATAATTTTAAGGGCAGAGTCCCGGAGCAAGACCAGAGGGTGTAAGTCTGAGAAAGAAAGGAGTGTAGCGTGTCTGGGAAAGACCATACACCATGAAAGATATGGACAGGCAAAGAGAGGATGGTAGTGTTAGAGAGGCATTGCCGGTGGAAAGCAGGAGTGTAAGAGAAGAAGTTGCATCTGGCAAAGGACAGAGGACTGGACAACCATAAGCTTCTCTGAAAGAAGGCTTGCCCATGGATAGAACTAAAAACAGAGTCCAAGACACAACGTGTTGTTCCAGGCAATGAAAGAGCTAAGATGTCTGCTGAGCTGAAAAGTCAGCATGTACAAAGAAGCACTATGGAGGTCCAATATCCTTAGAGCACTCCCAAGGAATGAAGAGCTGGGCCATCAGTTCAGGCTGTGTGTGCAAAGGATACTGTACACATGAGAAAAGTGGACAGATTGAATCGCTGCTGGACAGCAAACTCTTTGAACATTTTGGGACCATGAGAGAAATTGAATATATCCTGCCCCATTCCTGCCTGTGTGTTTGTGTGTGGGTATAGAAATGGAAACAATAGGTATTTACAGTAACATTTAGATTTTAGTCGTTACTCGCCCTTCAAACCATAAAGAAGCTGAGAGAGTCCTGCTGAGCTGTCCTTGGCTAGCCACTTGTCTGTAAGGATGATCCTCCGGAAGACTGTCTTCTAGAAACAGTCATCTGGAAGATCGTTTTCCGAAAGATCACATCTACATAAGAACGTAAGAATGGCCATTACTGGGTCAGACCAAAGGTCCTTCTAGCCCAGCGTCCTGTCTGTCGACAGTGACCAGCGCCAGATGCCCCACTGGGAGTGGGCCGACGACAATGATCAAGCAACTTATCTCCTGCCATCCATCTCCAGCCTCTGACTAACAGAGGCCAGGGACACCATTCCTACCCCCTGGCTAATAGCCTTTTATGGACCGAACCTCCCTGAATTTATCTAGCTCTTCTTCGAACTCTCTTTTAGTCCTACACCTAAAATGCATCCCATAAGAGCTACCTGACCCTTCAGAAGAGAACGTCCACACAGCCGTGCACCCTCTTGTTAAAGAATGGGTCAGGAAATGGTCTGGATGGGATCACATGGCCAGAAAGCACTTCCGGGAGTGCCAGGTGGCCTTAAAGGACTCCTTGCAAACAACCTCTCCCGGCACATGCTGCTGAGGCCTGCAGAGCTGCTTACAGTGAAGCTGAGCCTGTGCTTGGTTCTGACCCTGGCTTGCAAGAGACATGGACACACAGCAGCCATGGACCCCCCAGGACCACCCAGGTATGCCTGCTGGCTAGCATCCTGGCAGTCTTCCCCCACCTCCTGTGGGGCTAGAGACTATCCCTGGGGCCCTAACCTACCACCACCCCTACAGAGGCCTCCAAGGCCCATCCGGCAGGTCTGGACTCACACCTTCAGCACCAACTGGTGGTTCCAGCTGGTTCTGAACAAGTGGGACAACAAGCGCTGGCTGCAGAACTTCTGGATGAGGAGGAACAACTTCACAGAGCTCTGCACCTGGCTCAACATCATCCTCCGTCCACCATTGTCCATCCTCCAGAGAAGTGTGTGGCCATCGCCTTGTGGAAATTCACTACCCTCGACCGCTGCTGCTCCATTGAGCAACAGTTTGGGGTGGGCAAGGCGACTGTCGGAGTCACTGTCCTCCAGGTAAGGTGTGCTCCATGCCATAGCCCAGCACTGGGAGGGCATGGAGGGGGCTGCCCCGCAAGGGGGACCCCTGGGGGCCAGGGAGTGGGGCCGGTGGGAGGGGAAGCCCAGCCCCCAGGGAACTGGGATACCCCACCCTCACACACGTCCCTTGCTGGAGAGGCCACCCCCTGGGGGGGCATACCCAGAGGCCTTGAGGGGGAAGGAGCAGGGGGAGGGGTCCTGGGGAAAGGGCAAGATGAGGGATCCTGGGGGGGCCTGGGGAAGGGGATCCTAGAGGGGGCTGGAGGACAGAGCAGGGGGAGGGGACACTGGAGTGTCCCCTGGAGGGGGTAAGGGAACAAGACAGAGGGAGGGGGCCCTGGAGGGTGCTCCTGAGAGGCATCGGGGAGGGACTCTGGAGGGAAGTAGGGGCATCCTTGTTCACACCCACAAGCCCGCCCGTTCTCCATTCCTGGCAGGTCATCCAAGTAATCATCCGGGTGTTACTCTGAAGGCTGGTGCACATCAGGGACCTGGATGTGGCTGTTGCAGGGTTTATCACCAGTTTTCTTGACTGCTTCAGGGCGATCAATAGCCCACATATCGCCATCTGTGCCCCGGCATACAGTGGCAGCCAATTCGTTAACAGGAAGGAGTACCACTCCTTCATGCTCCAGGCCCTGGTGGATCACTGAGACCACTTCATGGACATATGGGGGCTGGCCTGGGTGGGCACACAGTGTTTGCATCTTCAGGAACTCTGCCCTGGTCCAGAGGATGGAGGCTGGGACCTACATACACCACTGGGAGCATGCCATTGGGGATGTCACCATGCCACTCTGCATGGTGGGTGACCTGACATACCCCATGTAGTCCTGGCTCATGAGGCCCTACACCGGCCACCTCACCCCCACTCCAGAGTGGTTCAATGACTGCCTGGCTTGGGCAAACTACCCCATAGAGCGTGCGCTTTCAGATGCTTGAAGGTGAAGTTCAAATGCCTTCTCACGCACCTCAATGTCAGGGTGGAGAACGTCCCCTGGGTTGTGGTGGCCTGCTGCACCCTCCACAACCTGATAAAGGCCAGGGAGGGGGCCATCTCCCAGTGGTGGGTGGCTAAGGTCAGACCTGCATATGAGCGGACTACTCTGGCCCCCAACCAACAGCTCAACCATGATGGGCAGCCCATCCAGGAAGCCCTCCAAGTGGCCTTCTTCTGGGTGGGGTGCCTGGGTGCAGGGGCAGCCAGAGGCTGGGCCAGCTGTTCAAGCAAGGCCATGCACACTGTGCACGGCAGGCCCAGTGTCTCCATCCAGACATCCCACAGCCAGGCCAGGTCTGCTTCATCCACGGCCAGCCCCTGCTCCACCAGGGTGTTCTAGTGGTGGAGGGCCTTTTTGTCACAGCTGCAGTGTCAGTGCCTCTAGATTCAGGGGAGTCTGTTGGGATGCGGGCAGTGGGGCAGATCTGGCACCCGCTTCAGGACTCGGTGCCCCTCTGGCCTGGATGGGCCCAGCTGCCCTAGATGGTGTGCCAGGGCTCTCCCAACCCTTGGATGCCACAGTTGCAACAGAATGGGGGGAAAGGAAAGGGAGGGGTCAGTCCCCCTAGGTGGCCCAGGAGGCTGTGCCCCATGCCCACCATGGCCACGTGACCTGAGTGATGAGCAGGCACATGGGCCATGCCACACAGTGGGGATGATGGTGATTGTGGTGGATTCCATCAGACCCACACCTGCAGCTGTGGCTAGCGTGGGAGGAGGTGAGCAGACATGGGGATCCCTTGGCTTGGGGGCAGATGGGCTGGGTGCAGCCATGCCCCTGCCAGCACATGCATGTGGTTAGTGGCACTGGCCACTAGGTGATAGGTGCCACCTGCCGGCGCTCCTGCTGGCCATGGGCGGGGGTGCCCCGGGATCGGCCATTTGGATTTGGGCCGTTGTCCGTGTAGCCGATTTCCTGACATTCATGAATGTGGGGGTGGAGGACTTCCTGCAGGTTTTTTGGCCTGTTTCCTGCAGAAACTCATGGAGGGCAGGGAGGGCACCTTCACCCAGGCCTGGGTGGAGAAGGCTATATCTGGATATGAGGGGCCTGAGGCAGCCCCTGAGCCCAAGAATGATCTCCCAGCACTATGCATTCAGAACGCCCGCCAGCTGGAGTTCATTCATGAGGCCTCATGACCGGACCCAGGACACCCAGAGCTGGGTCCTCATGACCACTGCATGCTGCACTACTTCAGCCCTGCCATGCACCCCCATCCATCCCCCCCCTCCCCTGGCATGAAAATTAGGAAGATCAAAAAGATTGTACCCCCTGGCTGTATAGGGCCTGATATGCAATTAAGTCCTAGATTGGCCATATTGGATGAAAAATTGAAATGTCTACAGTTCAGCTTGAAAAGAGCTTGGTGACTAAATCTCCATGCTTATTCTGACACTCATATGATTTGTAGGAAACAGGAAACATTTTTTGATATGTGTCCACTGTGATAGGACAGGGTTTCTGGGCACAGCTAGAGAAATCAATCCAGGGTACCTTTGCTTAAAATTAAGGCTACTAAACAAGCCCAGGCTGGGATTTCTTTCTCGCTAAGGCAAATCCAACCATCCACAACAGCACTTTTGCCAGCCCCCTGGCCAAGCAGAAAACTCACAAGAAAACTCACACTTCTCAGCTGCTATACCAGCCCAGACCAACAACTCTCAAATTAAGGTGAGCTGTTATTAAATTTGTTTCACCCAACACCGTGCAGATCCATTCATGCTCCAAAGCGTCCAGCCCCAGACCTCAGTCAGTATCTACTTGGATCTTACCTAAACAACACGCTGTGGTTATCTAAAGATTTATTAATAAAAAAAGAACAGGGTTAGAGAGAAGAATTGCAAAGCAATATTTTACATGCATCCATCATAACTACTGATGCAGGCCAGTGATGTTGTTTGCTGATTCTTGAAAGTCTCTGAACATTCATTTCAGGTTGCATAGATTCAGTTATTGGAGCACTGTAGATCCGGCCCACTAGGGTACATATGCTGGGCATGGACTCTTGGAGACCAGAAGACAAAACATCCAAGATGAACCCTCTAAGTCCACATCATGGCTCTCTCCTGTCTTGTGTACAGGGACAAATACCCTTCTTCCCATAGTTCCTGGAGAGTCTGCCCCCACCTGGTTCAGGTGGGCTGTTGTGGGAAACTGCCATTGGATGAATCTCAGGAGACAGTCTCAAATATCTGAAATGCACCTGTTCCTCTCTCTCAGCTCAGGTCTCTTGACCAGTGGGCTGCTTCCCATTAAGTCCCAAGCCTCTGGGATGTGGATTTGACATCTGAACACTTGTTTATAGTCCATTCATCCTGGCTGGGGCTGAGGTCACACCTCCTATCGTGAAGCTTAGCACTGAAACATTTTCTAACACAGCTACATAACTAAAAAGCTATAACTTTACCTACATACACGATACAGTCATAAATAGCATACATAGACTCTGGGTATAATTAGCTTTCATCAGACACTCCACATTACCCCCTTAGCACAATAGTTGGAGCCCGATAGCCACACTGGGCATCAAAGTGGATAGTTCTCTGAAGACATCCACGCAGTGTGCAGCGGCAGTTAGTAAGGCAAATAGGATGTTAGGAATTATTAAAAAAGGGATCGATAATAAGACACAAGATATCATACTTCCCCTATATAAAACTATGGTACGCCCACATCTCGAGTACTGCGTGCAGATGTGGTCTCCTCACCTCAAAAAAGATATATTGGCATTAGAAAAGGTTCAGAAAAGGGCGACTAAGATGATTAGGGGCTTGGAAAGGGTCCCATATGGGGAGAGGCTAGAGAGACTGGGACTTTTCAGTTTGGAAAAGAGGCGATTGAGGGGCGATATGATAGAGGTATATAAAATCATGAATGGTGTGGAGAAAGTGAATATAGAAAAATTATTTACCTTTTCCCATAATACAAGAACTAGGGGACACCAAATGAAATTGATGGGTAGTAGGTTCAAAACTAATAAAAGGAAATTTTTCTTCACACAGCGCACAGTCAACCTGTGGAACTCCTTGCCCGAGGAGGCTGTGAAGGCCAGGACTCTATTAGGGTTTAAAAAAGAGCTTGATAAATTTTTGCAGGTCAGGTCCATAAATGGCTATTAGCCAGGGATAAAGTATGGTGCCCTAGCCTTCATAACAAGGGCAGGAGATGGATGGCAGGAGATAAATCACTTGTCTTCTGTTCTCCTCTCTGGGGCACCTGGCATTGGCCACCGTCGGCAGATGGGATGCTGGGCTTGATGGACCTTTGGTCTGACCCAGTATGGCCATTCTTATGTTCTTATGTTCTTATGTTCTTAAAATGGCTCCCGGAGCCAATATAAAAATCTGGTCATGTGGCATCCACATACGCACAATGGGCCCTGGATCCTGACTGGGGCCCCTGTGCTCTATGGTAACAAATCTCTCATTCACAGAGTCCTTTGCCAGACAACCTGCAGAATCATCAACAGCTATGGGGCAAGAAGAGCAGTCCCCTACTCCTGGTCTTGGACTTTTCATGTCTATATACTGTACATTGTTTTCCATCACTCCCTCTCCCACTGACACTGCAGGATATAATATGATGGTTAATATGCTTACATGACTTTGGCTCCTCCCTCTTAACTTTTTCCTGAAATGATGCTTCTGCAAACTGATGAAAATTATTTTGTGGTTTGACTCAACCATGTACACACAGCCCAATGGGTAGAGATGGAAACAGGCCAAGATACAAAGTTTTAGCCTCTTTGGCTATGTCTGTACTACAGCAATCAACCAACAGAAGTTAATGTCGGAAGAGCTCTCCTGGCAAAACTCCTCTTGACAGATCATGTCCATACACAAAATCGCATCAAAAAAGTGATCCGCTCCATTGATAGAATGTGGCTGGACTTCGCAGATGCTCTCTTGACAGAACGGCCAGCTGGAAGCTCAACACACATGGCTGCCCAGTGAACAGGAAGCCCTGTCCGTTGACAGAGGCCTCCCAGAGCATCTACATGGCTTTTTTTGTCAACAGCAACTTTCAACAAAGGCATTATTCCTCATTGCAGAGAGGCAGAACGCTTCGGCAGAAGTGCTGAGTTTTGTCAGACTGTCGACAAAACACATTTTGTGTGTAGACGCTTTTGACGAAAACCCCCCAGTTTAGTTGACAAAACTCTTAAATGTAGACACAGCCATAGTGTGTAGCATCACAGAAAAATGCCATGCCTGCTCCAATAGGGCTAAAGAATTTACTATGCCAATAGGAACAACTCCATGGGTTTCCAGGGGCATTTTTCTACATCCAACTAGATATAGATACAGATACATGCACACACACACAAAAAAACCTTTATGGATATAAAATATCTCCCCCTGACAAAATAAGTTGTGTGGATTGAGGAGTACATACAAGTGGCCACCCATTTGCACCCAAGAGTGCAAATTAAAAATATTAAATTCACCTATTCCATTCACAAACAGTGCTGCCTTTTGAAAATGGTAGATTGTGCTTTTTGAGAACAATATACTCAGTAAAAGGACTAGAGACTGAGTAGGGATAAAAATACACTTTTTTGGGTGGGGATTGTTTCTTGGTTAGTGTCCTACAAATATCAGGACTCTCTACACACACGTACATACATACCTCTAATCCTTTCACTATGTTCCCAGAGCCTGGATCCCAGCATGTTGACAAGGGTAGGTCCACACAGCAAAGTTACTTTGAAATAACTATCCTAGTGTCTACACAACCCAACCACTATTTTGAAATATATTCAAAATAGCAGTTGAGTTATTTCAAAATTGTTAATCCTCATTCTACGAGAAAAAGCAGCTATTCTGAAATAGCTATTCAAAATAGTGGCTTTGTAGACAGGGTGTAGAGCCTTTTTCAAATAAGCCATAATGCAGCCAATAGCTCTATTTTGAAATAGGCTCCCTGTATGTAGTCAATGTATTTAGAAATAGCTAAATGTAATTTAAAAATACATGGTTGTGCGTAGCAGCATTATTTCGAAATAGCTAGCCTAGCAAATGAGCCTATGTAGTCTATTGGGAGAATAAATAATGGAAAGAATGTTTTCACAAGCACCCCCGAATATTTCACTGTGGGTTTCTCCCTCCATGCTTTACAGATACAGAGCCAAAAGCTGCTGAATGTAATCATGTTGCAGTCTGATGAGTATTGTGCATGAGAGAGACTATTAGCACATGCGAAGGGCCACTCACATCTGAGGGAAGAGCATGAAACTAGAATTAAATCTTCTCACTATTAACTGCTAATATGTCAGCAGTCAGTGAGAAGGCAGAATAAAAATAACATTTGTTTTCTCACTAATTTAATGAGGGCAACATAGACAAGAGAAAGGAGCTGGCAAAGTTTCTAATCAGTATCCGCTTCAATATCTCCACCAAGACAGGCTGAGAAAGGTAGAGAGAAAGGCAGTATAATAAATATAGACCTGCTGCCTTGGTCAGGAGAGGACATTGCAATTCTAAGGGTTCTGGAGGCATAATCCCATAATTCAGCGGTTCCACTCCAATAGGTGTCCCACTTCTTTCTTCACTGAGCTCATTTACAATCCCAAGCAGTTTCTGGCTGTCAGCTCTTATTTGCATCTTCTATCTTCCCTGATTTCTTTTTTTTCCCCTTTCTCAGAGATCTTCCCTGTCACATCTCATCTTACTTCTGACTTTTCGTCATCTTTCCTTGAGCTGTTTCAGCTCACTTTCTGCTGTCACCCAGTTTCCATCATCCGGAGGTTAATGAAACAAACCTGCTCTAGCAACAGCACTGCACCAGCTCAAAGCTTTTCTCTTGCTTACTTTTCCTTAAACCAAGCACTGTTTGTTGCTGTTTCTCATGCAAATGAGTTTTGAGGTAAATTAGACAATTGTCTCCTTTTCCATCCTGGATCAGGTCACCACCAGATGAAGCAAGTGATCACCTTTACCACCTACCACAGAGCCCATAGGCTTGTATTCAAATATCCACAGACCTGTAAATCAGAAACAACCCACTGAAGTAAATACACTGATTTACACCAACTAAGGATCTGGACCACTGTGGCTCTGAGATCAACACTTTTCTCTTTACCAGTGTCATATGTTCTTAAGGCAAAATAAAGTGATGGTTTGATTTTTGCCTGTCTGTTCTACTCAGATACAATCCATTGTTGCTTAGTGACCACTCCAGAGACCTTTCTCATTCTGTCACTCTAAAAGGTGCCACAAGTCTTCTCATTCAGTGACTTTAATCTGAGTATCTCTGGGTTATCATTTGGCTTCATCTCTTACCCAAACAAGTAATAAATTGCCAGTTGACTTTGACCCTGTAACTCAGAGAGATGTCTGCTTTTGTCTTCTTCCCTAACTCCCTGCTGGTATAACACTGCTTCTACATAGCAAATTTCATTCCCATCTCAGTATTAGTCATGTGTAATCTTATCGCCATGAAAGTTTCTTGTTCTTGGGTCAGTGACCCAATCCTCTAATTCTCCTTACCAATTCCATCACTCACTTTCTGTGAGTAGCCTTTCAACAAGTATATACTTCTATCAGCATTGTCCAAGTGTCATTCCACCACATCTCACTGGTTTCACAAATTCTCACATTATCTCATACATCTCCAGTTGTCAGCACCTTTGCTTCCCCATTGATTTTGTGTTCTCACATCCCAGCAGCCTATGTACACATTAACACACAGTGGAGCATGAAGAGACAGACAGGGTGAGATTGGGCAGTGTGCCTGAGAGAGAGCTTCACTCAGTGCAAACAGGTGCTTTGCAGTCTCAATCCTCACATTGCTCCTTATTGACTGGAACTCCATTTGGAGGATGGTGTGAATCATACTGGTTGCCCACTGGCAGTCTTTCTTGCAGCTCAGGATCATGTGTGCTTAGGGATGCACTAACTTCACCCCTTTCCCCACTGGTGTGACCAATTCATTCTGCACCAGGCAGGAGTGCAATAGGATTCACCAGAGCAGCTTTACAAAGCTGAGGACTTTGCCTATTGTGGTAAGACTAACATGTCCCTGGGGAGCCCGGCCTCTATTCAGTCCACTGGCCCCACGGCAAGGATGCCATTGCCCTTCTTGGGATGAGGGGGATTGTGGTCTGGGGGGAACCCAAGCCCCAGTTGCTCATTCCAGGTTCTGGCCCAGGGACCCTGTGTAACTGCTACTGGTAGGAAAGGGCTCCCCTCACCCTGGGACTGCAGCTCTTTTCCCCAGGCCACTTCCCTGGGCAATCCTCAGTGTACCTCCACCAGGCAGTAGCAGCAGCACATTTCCCCTTCTGGATTGGCTCCCCTCAGGTCAATTCTTTCCAGCCTTATGTTGAATCTCAGGGCCACCTGGACAGGGGCCCCAGCCCCTCACTTCTGAAAACTCCTCTCCTCCACTGATCCCAGAAAAACTCTTGCTTCTCTCCACTCACCTCTTATGCTCTCCTCAATCACACCCCCCACTGGGCAAAGCGTTTTTAAAAGCAGTCTTAAGTGGGGCTAGTTGGCCCCAATTGACTTAGGGTAGCCTCCTTTCCAGCTGCTCCCACTCTGCCTGTTTGGTAGTTGTGATGGAGTGGGTGGGGGGAGTGCATAGGTGAGACTCAGGCTGGATGTGTGTGAGACAAGCAGAGCAGCTCCCAGCAGGTAAGGATGACCCTGAGGCTATAACCTAGGCTGGCAGGTAACAACTCAGCCCTGAACAAAGAGGAGGGTGGAGCCGAGCTGGTTTTGAATCTGAGGTGGCAAAGAGTCTGGGGAGAGAGGGAGTTGGAAGGCAGCCAGTCTGAGGAGCGGGGAAGCTACACCCCAGAGGGGCACCCCTTGGGCTCCTCTGCCCAGGATGGGTTGGAATGACTGTCTCTGACTTCTGCACTGATGCTTCTGTGAGAAACTGGGCACCTGTTGCCTAATAAACCTCCTGTTGTACCTGCTGAGTGAGAGTCACTCCTGCCAGTGGATGGGGTGCAGTGCATGGGGACCCTTGAACCCCATCACAGTAGTTCAACACAGCCCTGCTTTTCCCTCTTCTACTCACTCCTCTGGCCTTACCCGGTCACATTATATAGAATGAACTCTCAAGGGAAGCTGGCTACATGGTCCTTTGTACATGGGGTATGGCAGCTTTATAAATTCACATATAGCACTTATATTCATTGTTCATATATGTCACTAAATAGTTCTTAACTCTTTCTATTGCTTTCCTTTCTTTATACACAAGATCCAGCTTTATGCTTGCTATTAAATATTGAAATAGAAATTTAAAACAAAAAACAAATGTACATTAGCTCTGTTCTTCTATGGGAGAAATCCATCCTTGTGCAGGTAGCTAGTTGTTCATCTTATAACTTGCCCATTTTTTACATCAGAAATGTCTTGTACTGAGATATTTACTTACATACATGCCAAGAGAACCAGAGAAAAAGAGGAAATGTACTATGTGAAGAGTAAGAAAAAAGATTAATATTCACAAGCAGCCAAAGCAAATATGTTAAACCACTAAAAGAAGCGAAGTATGAATTAAAATACTAACACATGGTATATGTTAAACATGATTCCGTTGCCTATACAAACTGAATAAATGAAAATACCACAGCAGAAGGGAGGAATTTGCATCCTTCTGACTCCTATAGAAAACTGTGTGTAATGAGTCAGAACACTTCCAAATCTAAAAAGAGATTTTTTGGAGACAGGTTGCAAGTGAGATGTTTATGACTGAGCACCACTAAGTTCTACAATAATTGATAGATCAGAAGTTTGTTAAGGAGATAAAGGAATTTTCATCTCCTAATTCAAATTTGTCCCAGCTGTTGTCTGATGTTGGTTGTTTAATGCTTTTTAGTTTCTACAAAATGAGTCGATCTCAGCGTAACTTCTTGTCCATATTCTGAAAACCATCAGACCACTATCATCCTGTTGTCAAGCTCACCGCAGAGGCTGATGGTAAATTAGTTGTAGCAACTGGACTGGCACGCCAGTGTATTCTTGTAATTTAGTGAACTATCAAGAGATGCATTGATAAGCAATACCTGTTCTACCATAGTTAGCTCCAGAGGTCTGACATGCTGAGAAGGGATCAGCAAAGTTGAGGAGGTTCACATTTTTTTAATAGGATCTCTAAACCCTCAGCATGTGTTACTATTTTGTTTATCATATGTTCCATGTTCCCTCTTTTTGTTCCTTCAAAATTGTGTAATCAAACCTTTAGAATTAGCAAGTAGGGGCCAAATTAAGGTGACTTATAAAAATATTCCTTTTTATAATTCAGTTCCTGTGCCTGACCTTCTTCCAAACTTTCTTTCCTTTCAAATTAGTTACATGGCTGTCTGACAGATGCAGAGCTTCTCCCTGGCATAAGTAGGTATCATTCTAGGAGGGAGACAAGTAGGAAAGAATTACCATGCCTTGATTGTTTGGGGCTTTAGGAAGCACATTCAAACTTTGGGGTTTTGTTTGTTTGTTTTAATTATGTATTTGTAAAGGTAGTCGGTTTGTAAATTCTGTGATTCTTACCTTCACTGTTGTAAGCGTATATGTTTTTATATAGCCTATTATAGTGTGCTACAGGGCAACTTTTCTTCTGGGCTTTTTGCATACTATTGATTAGAAAAACTGGATGCTGAATGGTCAGGATACCAGGCACACCAACAGTTTAATTTATGAGTAAAGGAAAAGCAAGACTTCCTCTTTTGGACAATGCTGTTCTTCTGTGTCCCCATCAAATCTGCAGCATTCTGGATACAATAGCACTGTGTGGGGAATGAAAACATTCTTGTAAAAAATTAGAATTATTGGTGGTTATTTTTATCTCTTGCAGCAGAGATCCACTGCTACCTGCAGGAGAGATGAGACTTCTTGCTATTGTTTCTAACTGTGTGTCAAGGAACAGTGTAGCTGTGTCTACACGTGCACGCTACTTCGAAGTAGCGGCACTAACTTCGAAATAGCGCCCGTCGCGGCTACACGCGTCGGGCACTATTTCGAAGTTAACTTCGACGTTAGACGGCGAGACGTCGAAGTCGCTAACCTCATGAGGGGATCGGAATAGCGCCCTACTTCGACGTTCAACGTCGAAGTAGGGACCGTGTAGACGATCCGCGTCCCGCAACGTCGAAATTACCGGGTCCTCCATGGCGGCCATCAGCTGGGGGGTTGAGAGATGCTCTCTCTCCAGCCCCTGCGGGGCTCTATGGTCACCGTGGGCAGCAGCCCTTAGCCCAGGGCTTCTGGCTGCTGCTGCGGCAGCTGGGGATCCATGCTGCATGCACAGGGTCTGCAACCAGTTGTTAGCTCTGTGTATCTTGTGTTGTTTAGTGCAACTGTGTCTGGGAGGGGCCCTTTAAGGGAGCGGCTTGCTGTTGAGTCCGCCCTGTGACCCTGTCTGCAGCTGTGCCTGGCACCCTTATTTCGATGTGTGCTACTTTGGCGTGTAGACGTTCCCTCGCAGCGCCTATTTTGATGTGGTGCCGCGCAACGTCGAAGTTGAACATCGACGTTGCCAGCCCTGGAGGACGTGTAGACGTTATTCATCGAAATAGCCTATTTCGATGTTGGCTTCACATGTAGACGTAGCCTGTGTGTGCTGGTGTATGTGCGGGTTTGAGGGCTATCTAGGAGAGAAGGACATAAGAATGCAGTCTGAGGAAACACCAACTAATAGTGGATGCATGATAAGAAAGAAGAAAGTTAGACTCAATGCCAGATGTATTGACTGTATATTAATTTTATGGATTACTTAGGAAACCCCAAATGAGAAATTAACATTCCAAAATTGGGGAGCTTTTAATTCCAAATTCAGGCCAAGAGTTGTTAGAATTGCTGGTAAAGTGGGAAATTTGACATATATGGTTGCAATACTCACACTTATGAAACACCTTTTAAATTTTCAATATCTTTTATTATTCATAATTTATGAAGTAGCAAGCATTCCAGCCCAGCAAGGAAGGTAAAAATAACATAAACTGAGCATCTAGTCATCCAAGTACTTGCTCCTTCCACTGCAAAAATCCCTGAAGTATCAGTCATCGTCTGCCTTCTCCTCATCATTAATGGTGGTTATCCTGGTGTTTCCCAAAGACAGCTTTTGTAAGGTTGCACTGATACCACTATGCTTAACATTTATAGTGCGATGTTTAACTCCTTTTTCATTATTAGAACTTCTACACCCCAGTAATAATCACAGAATCATAGAACACTAGAACGGAAAGGGACCTCATGAGGTCATCGAGTCCAGTCCCCTGGCCTCACAGCAGGACCAAGTACTATCTAGACCATCCTTGATAGATGTCTGTCTAAGCTGCTCTTCAATATCTCCAGTGATGGAGATCCCACAACCTCTGTAGGCAATTTATTCCAGTGTTTAACCACCCTGACAAGAAATTTTTCCTAATGGCTGACCTAAATCTCCCTTGCTGCAGTTTAAGCCCATTGCTCCTTGCCCTATCTTCAGAGGCCAAGGAAAAGATTTTTTTCTCCCTCCTCCTTGTAACCCTCTTTTAGGTATTTGTAAGCCACTATGATAGGGTTCTCTTCTGAAGATGAGCTCTATGTAGGCACAAAAGCTTCTGTCGCTGCAACAAAAGTTGGTCCAGCAAAAGATATTGCCCCACCCACCTTGTCTAACATCCTGGGCTAACAACATTTCACATAATTAGTTACCATGACAACCTTGTGGCGTGACATCTGCTGATGTTGCTAACTGGTATTAACTGGTATCTTGTGGCTATCTGGCAGCAATTTAGTCACTACAGCATTCGATCTTTTGATATCATTGGATCTAAGCTTAGTTGCATATGCTTAGGATTTCTGAGACTCTATTAGTTTAACTGAGCTGTTCTGTTAGACTCCTCAAGGCTTTTAAGCTCATTGCATTACTGCCTTAACTTACACTTGTCTTAGGCCTGATGTACGCTATAGGCCACCATTGATCTACTTCAGCTAGGCTATTTACATAGCTGAAATCGACATACTTACTGAAACAACCTGCATATGATAAGGTCAGCAGGAGGCTGGTCTCCTATCAATGCCATCTACTCTTATTTTGGTGGAGGACTGGCATCAGTGGGAGTGAGCTCCAGATTGATTTATTGCATCTGTATCAGATGTGATAAATTGATGGTCGGCAGCTCAATTGTGGCAGCTTAGTGCAGACATACCCTTATCCATACCTTGAGAGTACACTTTTAAAATCACATTCCTGCATCAACTCAGTGTGTAACTCCTATGTAAGCAGCTATTGGAGGTTAAAGGTGGTATTAACCGGCTTTGGTGCAAGGGAGCCATTTCAGGAGGACAGGAGGGCAACACTCTCACACTTAAGAAAGTTCACAGATTGCAAATTGCTACTCAGCCTTCTGGCCTCATTGGTCGGGAGCGAGAGGCATGCACACAATCTGTGCACTTTCTCTTCACTCCCTCATGGTCAAGGGAACAGAAGAAGAGCAAGCGGCCTCCTCGTGCACATGGCTGCTGACCCCCTGCCCTCTCAAAACAACTGCCAAATGGCGGTCGAATCTTCAGAGCTTGTAAACATTAATTGTGGCCATCTTGTAGCCGGCTGCCAGGTGCTACTTTTATCCTTTATTATGTTGTTCTTGTTAAACAGTGGTCTTACAACAAGCATGACAGTTCAGGTAGTCAGTTGAGTGTCTGAGTAAAACCCTTCGTATAAGTCATCCATAGCTATTTCTTTATCTACGTTCTTTTCAACACAACAATGCCCTGGTGTATATGAAGGTAGTTTATGAATTTTATTGTAGGTGACCCTAGCCCTTAGAGTTTCACTTTCTTCATACCTTTCCTTTGTTTCTGCATTAGCCAGGCATGCTAATTGCAGCTGCAAAAACCCACTTGAACGTTCTTATACTACTAAATAATGTTTCCAATGCATTAGTGTAGAGCAATAACAACAGATATAGCAGTCGATTATGTTAATTGTGGGGAGAAGTTTAAGTTTTGGGCAGTAGTTATTGGGAACGTTTTCTCTTTTTGAAGTTTTTATAGCTCTTTTCATTTGTGTGTACAGAACATGCACAGGACCATGAATGAGTGCATTTTAACAAGCTGATATCAATAAGTTGATTATTTTTTTGCTAAAATATTCTAGAGACATATACCAGGCCAATTTCCTCAAACCCTCCCTTCCACAAAAGTCAGTCTGAGCTGGAGCTACCTGTTCTTGTCTGGTGATGATTGTTTCACACCTAGTTTTACTGGTCCTAAAAGAGTGAAGAGTATAACATTAGTGTGTCTCTATAGCCATGCTCTTGCTGTTGTCAATGTGACCGATACTTGTCCAGACATTAATCAGACTCTCTCAGTATTGGAAAATATGGTCCATACGTATTTAGATGATTATATGTTATAATCCTATTATATTCTAAAATAGTATGTATTACAGTGGGTATTCTAGACAATTATATGCCATATTATAAGCATCCAGTTGGATTGTACAGCCATGTTGGTTGTTCATTGCTGCCGATGATGAGAGTATTGTTGAAGTTCTCGGACATGGCTATGACACTGCAGTCCAAATCCTGATGCACGGAGTTGGCTATACTGAGGGCATGGGGAATCTGTATCTGTGATGTTTGATGATGCAGCTCTGTGGAGTCTTTCATGGCCGACCGAGAGATGACTTCAACTTGTCACGTGATGAGCTTGTCAGAAACTGCCAGTGAGTTCTTGTCTGAGCCATGAGCTCAAGTTCACTGGGATTGATGCCAGCCCACTGGAGTTTGCTCTTCTGAATACTTTTGAAATGCTTTCATGGGCAACCCTTCTTTCTTCTGCCCTGACTCAGGACTGCAGATAAGATCTGTTTTCAGAGACTGTTTTGGTCTTCTGATCTGGTCACATGCTTGGCCCACCTAAGTTGTGCTCTCAATAACTTTTCCTCCATGTTGATTGTGTTTACTCTCTCAGGCTATGTCTATGCAGTGGGCACTATCTCAGGAAGCGGACAGGGAGCTGCAGACAGGGGAGTTTAAGAGGGAGAGCAAGTGATCCTGCGCTGCAGAAGCTACCAGGTGAGAGCGCTGGCTTTTGGGGTCAGTAAGTGTGCTAATCTCTTTGAATTTGAACTGCCATTTTGATTTCAGGTGGGCCAGTTTCAGTTTCTGTGGCAGCTGGGACTGCCTGCCTCGCCTTTGTTCTGTTGTTTGGCCTTCCCCTGTGTGACTCACAGGGGGAGGCTCTGACCCAGGCCAGGAGGCTTTAAAAGCCAGAGGCAAGGGCAACCAGGGGAGCAAAGCAGACAGGGAGCTGCAGACAGGGGAGTTTAAGAGGGAGTTTGACAGAGGGAGGCCTATGATGGTTAGGAAGGCCCGCAACACCTGTGCCAGCACTACTGCTGTCTCCTCCACCTGTGTCTGTGGCCAGACAGAATGCCGGACCATGGATGCCTCTACCCAGATCCTGGTGTGGCTTTGCAGGGAGTGTAGCTTGCAATTCCCACTCACTGATATCCAGGCTGGGGGGACCATCCGGTGTGAAAGGTGCCTGCTGGTGGAATCTGTCAGGTGACAGGTGGAGGAGCTACAGCAGGAGGTGGCCAGGTTGAGGAGTATCCGACTCCATGAGCAGTTCCTGGACAGTATTCATGTGGAGACAGCTGAGGTGACTGTCCCAGTACGCAGGACAGCTGATAAACCACTGGTGGAGTAGGAGATAGATCAGGGTGGACACTGGCAGCTTGTTACTTCTGGCAGACAGCAGTGTTCCACCCCTGCTCAGAATCCTCCCACTGTGGTACCAGGAAACCATTAACGCTGTACTTGATACAGGAGACAAAGCATCGCCCTGTACAGCAGAGGAGAAGCCTCGTACCCCCATGGCTGGGAAGTCTGCTGCCACCACTGCGAGGAGGAAACGTAGAGTAGTGGGGGTTGGGGACTCTTCTGAGGGGGACAGAGGTGCCCTTCTGTTGCCCTGACATTTCATCTTGGGAGGTATGCTGCCTGCCTGGGGCTTGTATCCGAGATGTTACGGAGGCATTGTTGAGGATTATCAGGCCCTCTGACTACTATCCCATGCTTCTCATCCATGTGGGCACTAATGATACTGTGAGGCATGATGCTGAGCAGGTCAAGAGTGACTTCAGGGCGTTTGGGGCACAGGTGGTATTCTCCTCAATCCTGCCTGTCAGTGGTAGGGGCCCGGGCAGAGACAGGTGTATCCAAAGCAGTTGCAACCCCTTCCAACTTGGTATCATCTGCAAACTTAATAAGTGTACTTTCTATGCCAATATCTAAATCATTGATGAACACATTGAACAGAACTGGTCCCAACACAGACCCTTGCGGAACCCCACTTGTTATACTTTTCCAGCAGGATTGAGAACCATTAAGAACTACTCGAAATAAACTATACAATTTGAGTAGCACAAATTGCATAGTTTATTTTGAGAGTAGGCTGTTTTGTAGACATAGCCTCAAGGATCTTAATATTGGTCACTCTATCCTGCCAATGAACGTTCACCGTTGAGCATAGAGAGTGAATATGACATTGCTTAAGTTGTTTAAGGTGACATCTGTACAGTCCACATCTCAGATCCATACAACCATGGCATAGTGGAGTGTAGTTTGTTGGAGACATGGGTATTGTGTTGGTTAAGAACTTTTGTTTGAAGTTGGCCAATGGGCTGATTGGCTTTATTAATTCTGAAGAAAACCTCCTTATCAAGGAAACCATCACTCAAGATGATACCACCAAAAAAAAAACTGAATTAATCCACATTTTTCAACTGTATACCTTGGATGAAGAGTTTGGAGCATTGGAATGAAGTCCTGGTTGGTCCCCTCTGTCTTCCAAAGATTCATGGTATGGCCAAATGGCTGGGATGCTTCAGAGAATCTATCAGCAATGACCCAAAGGTGGTCTTGTCAATGAGCCATCAACGTGCAGCCATACACAAAAAGCACCTCAAAAGGAAGCCTCTCCAGTATCAAAACAAAAAAGCAGTCCAGTAGCACTTTAAGGGCTAACAAAATAATTATTTTGTTAGTCCTTAAAGTGCTACTGGATTGCTTTTTTGTTTTGATAGTAAATAGACTAGCACAGCTATCTCTCTGTTTCCTTTCCAGTATATTGGTCTTAGTACTCAATCTTAAATGATATAAGGGAGCTGTCAAGTCAGTAGCCATCGTAAATCCCCTGATCCAAGTCCCTTGTTGCATGGCTGAAAACACAGGCAAAGAACAATCTGAACAGCCATGGAACAAGTTTGCAGTCTTGCTTCAAGCTATTTGATATGTCAAATGCATCAGGAAACTTATCACTGGTGAATACTTGCACTGTCATGTGGTCATGGAACAGAAAGGTGATTTGTATGAACTTTCTTGGGCAGCAAAGTTTAAATAGAATAGTTCCTGGACCCTCTCTGCCCATATCACAACCTTTGGTCAAATTGATTAAAAACTGCATATAAGTCTATGTTCTGCTATAAACACTTTTTCTGCAACTGCCTTACAACAAAATTCGCATCCATAGTGCTGCAGTCTGGTCTGAAACCACACTGCCTTCTGGCAGATTCACTTCAGATATGTTTGCAATAAGTCTATTCATCAGAATGAAAGCTTATATTTTTCCTGCTCCACAGAATTGAGCAATGCCTCTGTAGTTTTCACAGTCAGCTTTGCTACCCTTGTTTTTGAACCATGGTACAATAATAGCAGTCTTGTGGCATTTCTTCTTCCTCAAAAATGTTACTTAGCAGGTCATGACACATACTGATAGCCTTTAGGCCTGCTCCTTTTTAGAGTTATGCTGAAATACCATCCTTTTCCAGATCCTTTGCCAGAGTTCAGTTGTTTGATGGCTTTTATAACTTCCTCAATTGATGGAGGAAGGTTGAGACCCTCTTCAATGGGTTTCCTTGGGTAAATGATTTAAAGAAACACCAGTCAAATGTAGGTGGTCTAGTGATGAGACTACTGAAGTGTTCAGCCCACCTCTGTACAGTTTCCTTCTTGCTTGTGATGGGTGTGCCATCTGCTGACTCCCAGGGGGCTGTTTCAGATTTAGATGGTCTGTAGACTGCTTTGAAAAAGTTAAAGAATGTATTTCCTTTGTTTGTATCTGTGTGTTGCTGGATTTTTGCTGCTTTTCTTTCCCACCCCTGCATTCTCCTTATTTTTCTTTGAGATGGAAGTGAGTTTCTTTTGCTATTCCGCAAATGCTTTCTGCTCATCACTTTGGAGTTTGGAGATGTCCTTGTTGTTCTCACTGAAACAGTCCTGGGAACAGCCTTTTCTTTGACTCCAGCACTGGGATGTTTGCACTGTGAACTATATGCAAGTTTAGTACTGCTTTTACCAATCTGTAGTCTGTCCAATATTCTGCACCACACATAGCTGTAATAATTTTGTCATTGAGAATGGCTCATTGGCAGATGGTAACAGTCAGTCAGGTGCCAGTGTTTGGACTGTGGATGCACCCATGTAATTTTATATGTCATCATTTTGCCTAAAGATTATTATAGTTATGAGCAGACTGTGTTCTGCACATGTACACAAGAGGAGGAGTCAGTTGCTGTTCATTTCTCCCACTTCATGTCATCCTATCACCCCTTTCCAGCCACTGCTGTCTCTACCAAAATGTCATAGCAGTATGAGATTTTCATATGCAGAGTTTGATCTGATGACTGAATTCAAGTAAGAATAGAACTGTTCCTTGTTTTCTGCTGCCCTGGTTGGTGTAGGTTGCATAGGCATGGCTGAGTGTGACATGCCATAGAGGATTCAGGGGAAATCAAAGTTTCATAAGCTGTTCATTCAGGCCAACAGGGATGTCAGGAAATTATTTAAGGAATGACACTCCTATGGCAAATCCAGCTCCATGGGTCCTGACTTCATCCTTTGCTTTTCCTTTCCAACAGAAGGTATAGTCGCCTCCAGTTTACCGAGGGAACCCTCTCAGCCTATCTAATCTCACTCACTGCTGCCCTATCAATATTTCCATTGTCCTTTGAGTTGTTCTTGTCTCAGGCCTACATACATCACTTCCACCCATAAGAGCACAGTCAATCCATGCTCCTAGCATCAGTCTTTTTTTCTTTATTGTTTTTGTCTGATGCAGAATGATCTGCCATTTGCGGTAGTCTGACCAGATGTTACGGGGCAAGCGCCTTTTCCAGCCCCTTCATTTTAGAAGGGTGAGCAGTACTATCCTAAAAAGACTTCTCAATCACCTAGCCCCAAGGTTGTCTTTATGCAGAATTATGGCTATGACTGCCATTTGGCATCTCCACCTGCCACTTTGCCACACTTCCATCACCACAGAACTTGAGTTAATAACATGATAATGATGATGAGATTTAATAAGATGTTAATTAGATGAGAATTGTAAGAAAACCTGTTGGGGAAATTTTTACCGTGGATTCTATGGGCACAAAGCATCATTACAACTGGGGTCTTCTTTAGCTGCAGTAGGGACCCAGGGCATTTTTCGTGCCTTTTTGTTCTCTCTGTGCCCCATACATGTTGCTGAATTGCCTTCATGGGCATTTTATCACAAACTGATTTCCTCTGCCCAACCAACCACAAAGGTCTTTGCATGTTAGAGAAAGGCAGTTTCCCAGTCTTGCTGGGAAAAAAGACCCATCAGCTACCCTCACTTGGGTTAGCTTCCTCTTTGAGCTCATTTACCAGGGTGTGGCTGCTGTCACATGTGGACAGCTACTTGGAGCCACAGGTAGAGCTGGGTGTAGGTGGGGACCAAAGCAGATGAACTGCTCCCAAAAGAGTGTGTTGTGTTCCTGCAACAGAGGTACTGCCCCATGCAAGTATCTCTCAGACACTCTATATCCACACACAAAGTTAATTAACTATTTATTAAAGCATCTAGTATAATTTCCTAACTATAAGAGGAACACTAATATAAAGTCTTACATATGTTCTTGGGAAGAATCTTGTGTGGCTCTAGAAATGTTATGACCTAACTATGTGGCATGTTGGACATGGAAGAATTCCTCCTTGAACATCACCCTTTCCTTTTTGGCCCCCAGCCAGCCAGATATGGGAATTTTACTCCAGTAAAGCCTGTGGTTTGGCCCTTCCAAATGGCAAAGTATATATTCAATCCCATGAAGTGCTGAGTAAGCCCACTGGAAGGTAAGAGAGCTGAGCAGCTCTCAGATAGTGTGTGGCACCTTTGGGATCAGGCTTAAATTCCTTCTGGCTTTGGTTAGGAAACAGTCAGTTATTAAAAAAAAAAAATCCTTAAATTTATTTAAGTATCACTTCTCCGAAAGGGAATTCACCAGACACTTTTAACTTTGACTACAGTCCAACCCAAACTTTTCTATTTTATCCTCATTTCTAGCTTTTGGAAGGAGTACCTCAGTGCAATGTTAACACTGATTTCTGTAACAATTAATTATATCTTGACGTCTACTGTATTATATAGAGATGGTTGAATGTAAGAACCAAAATGGACAACATACACAGGCGAAGATTAGAAAAGAAACCGAATGCCCCTCCACATAAATGACCTCTCTTTTAATAAATCTAAACCTACAGAGGCTCAAGTGACAATTTCTAAATGCGTTTCCCACATACACCTACCCAAGATAAAATCTCTTTCTTTCTTTTTATTCTGTCTTTTTCTCTCATGTACAGACATCTACTGTCATATCCAGTCTCCAATAGAATCAGGTCAGTAGTGAAGACTGAAGTAATACAACTTTTTATCTCTGACTTTTAAGGAAGTGACATCTTTTAAAATATTATTTTCCCTTGACTTCTTTCATGCTTTTTTTGCTGACTGATTAGACAGCAGGGCACTGTGGTCAATTGAATTCCCCAAAATCTAATATTAAACAAGGAAAAGGAAAGACCTTTGAGGGCAGCAGACTAAAGGGAAGCGTATTCGGGAAGGTCCAATATTTCTCTCTCAGAAAAATCTGAAAATGAATGTATATCATAGTTTTCCCTTTTTTACACCATTTGCTGACTTTTCTTCCTTGGCATTTTCTCTTTTCTCAATTGTGATAATGGTGTCAAATTGTTTCAAGATGCTAGTGCCTTGGACTCCAAAAACCTGTTTGAAAAATAAAAGGATGGATTTATTAAAGAAGTGAAGATGAAAAATATATTGCTACAAAATAGAAAAGGCAATGCTACTCTGTAGCACACTGAAGCTGTGTCTACATATGCACACTACTTCGAAGTAGCGGCACTAACTTCGAAATAGCGCCCGTCGCGGCTACACGTGTCGGGCACTATTTCGAAGTTAACTTCGACGTTAGGCGGTGAGACGTCGAAGTCGCTAACCTCATGAGGGGATCGGAATAACGCCCTACTTCGACGTTCAACGTCGAAGTAGGGACCGTGTAGATGATCCGCGTCCTGCAACGTCGAAATTGCCGGGTCCTCCATGGCGGCCATCAACTGGGGGGTTGAGAGACGCTCTCTCTCCAGCCCCTGCGGGGCTCTATGGTCACCGTGGGCAGCAGCCCTTAGCCCAGGGCTTCTGGCTGCTGCTGCGGCAGCTGGGGATCCATGCTGCATGCACAGGGTCTGCAACCAGTTGTCGGCTCTGTGTATCTTGTGTTGTTTAGTGCAACTGTGTCTGGGAGGGGCCCTTTAAGGGAGCGGCTTGCTGTTGAGTCCTCCCTGTGACCCTGTCTGCAGCTGTGCCTGGCACCCTTATTTCGATGTGTGCTACTTTGGCGTGTAGACGTTCCCTCGCAGCGCCTATTTCGATGTAGTGCCGCGCAACGTCGAAGTTGAACATCGATGTTGCCAGCCCTGGAGGACGTGTAGATGTTGCTACATCGAAATAAGCTATTTTGATGTTGGCTTCATGTGTAGACGTAGCCTGAGAGAGGAAAAGAATGAAATTCTTTCAACCAAAGTACTAAATCTGCAAAAGTGAAACACAAGCAAAGACTAGCAATATAGGGTGCATCTACACGAGCTGGCGGCTTCGAAGTAGCTGGCACAACGTCGAAATAGTGTGCGTCACCTCTACACGTGCTGTGCGCTATTTCAACTTTAGGCAGCGAGACGTTGAAATCACTATTCCCATCTGAAGGTGGGAATAGTGCCCTATGTTGACATTAAACATCGAAGTAGGGCATGTGTAGATGATCTATGTCCCGCTACTTCAAAATAGCGGGGTCCTCCACGGTGGCAATCAGCTGAGGGGTTGAGACGTGCTGTCCAGCCCTTGCGTGGCTCTATGGTCCCCGCATGCAGCAGCCCTTAAAGCACCACGTACCTGGATTTCCTGGGGCAGGAAGATGAGAGAGTGCAGGCAGCAGCACACGCACATGCTAGCCCTGCATGTCCTCTATGGACCTTGACCCAACCACCCAGCACCATGGCATTGAGCCAGCCCCTTGAGCACCCTCAGGGCTCCCCACCCCGATAGGACCCCTGGCAGCCAAACAGGGGGCCAAAAAGCGGCAGGGCCCCTCCTGGTCAGAGGCTGAGCTCCAAGACCTGCTGGGGCTCTGGGGTGAGGAGGAGGTGCACCATGGGATGGGGAGTAAGTGGTGGAATGCAAATGCATTCGCCCGACTGGCCGAGGGCCTGGCCGCCCAGGGTCACCTTGCCCGCACTCCGGATCATGTCTGTAGCAAGGTGAAGGAGTTGCGACAAGGTTACGCCTGGGCCCAGGACTAGGCCAGCCGGTCTTGGGCCACCCCCACTACTTCCCCCTATTACAGGGAGCTCAGGGCCATCCTGGGCCCCCTGGGACACTTCCTCCCCCCAGGCCACATTGGACACCACAGCAGAAAAGTCCCAGCAGGCCTTGGAGCCGGAATCTGGCCCAGAGGCCAGTCCCACACCCCAGGGCCCACCCGAGGAGCCACCCCTTGGGATGGCAGAGGAGGGGTCCAGCAGCGAGGAGGGGGAACTCCTCATAGACCTCCCCTCCCAAAGCACCAGCTGGGTGTCCACCCACCGGGGTTCCCCCGACCATGGCAGTGGATGGTCAGGTATGTACCCCAGAGGCCACACACCCCTGGGCCATCGCCCAGGGGCACAAGACACGACCAGGGCCCCACACACCCTCAGTGGACCCTGACCTGCAACTGCCCAGCTACAGCAAGGTCCCAGGATGGCAGTATGGCCATGAGCTCCTGTCAGCACCCACACCCATTGACAGCACTGTGCCCTAACCCTGGGTGTGGGGGGACCATGCAGTGGGGCCACCCAACAGGGACACCACACCCACTGATGAGGGATGGAGACTAACAGCCTTCTCCTCCCTCTCTCCCTCTCTGCAGCTGCATCTTCTGAGGCCCCAGGCAGCCAGGCATCTGCTGTGGTCCCTGAGACCCTGCCAGAGGTCAGGCACCACCAGTGCACAGGGACACCACCAAGGCCAGCAGGACAGGCACACCACCGCTGGCCCCAGGGGATGGCTCCTGTGGACCCCCAGCTCCGGGTGGCTTTCCAGCAGCAGGCAGAGGTGGCCGAGGACTGGCTCCACTTCGACCAGGGGGAGTTCACCTGGCGCCAGGCGGCGTGGCAGGAATTCATGAGACTATTCCAGGACATAGCTAGGTTGCCTGGGAGGCTGTCGCCCGGCTCCCACCCCTTGCTGCCCCCCCACCGCCCTTCCCACGGTGCCACCCGATGTCCCCCTGCCACCCCACCTACCTCGCCTGCCCTGCCTGCTGTGCCACTTGCCACCCCACCTGCCTCACCCGCCGCCCTGCCTGCCTCACCTGCACTGACTGCTGTGCTGCCTGACGTACCATCTGCCACCCTGCCAGCCCCCCCGGACTGGAGCCCACTGGGGCTGAAGATCGGCTGGTGAAGGCATCCCGGCCGTACCTGCCGGTCCTCCTGACCCGCAGCTGGCCACACCAGGGACTGAGGACAAGGCGGGGGGGCTGCAACCTGTACCCACCAGAGGTTGCGTCGCTCTACCCCGACCCCAGCTTGGTGGACCGATGGCAGAGCCATCTGCTGGCGTCTCATTTGTATATAGTTTTCCCCCTTGTATATAGTTTTCCCCCCTTCGTATACTGGTTCCAGTTTTTGTTGTACACATAAGACAGTTTACCAGTATTCAATAATCCACAGTTTTATTTTCCACAGAACCTGAAACGTGTGCTTGTTGGCTGGATGGTGTGGGGGCGGTGGGGGGTGGTGTGCAAGAGGCCCTCTGGGGAAGGCCAGGGAGATGCTTAGGGGTCCCCCTGATCAAAATGGGCTGCACGACCCATACCCTCTCACGGTGGGCCTGGTGACTGGGTGTGGTGGCCGGCTGGCGGAAGCCCCTGCCAGTGTCAACTGCCCACCCTTGGATGAAGTCCTCCCCCTTGCTCTTAATAATGTTGTGGAGTGTGCAGCATGAGCCCATAACCTGGGGGATGTTCTGGAGGCCGACATCCAGGCAGGCCATGAGGCACTGCCCCTGTCTCTTCAGGAGGCCGAAGGTCCTCTCCACCACCTGGCGGGCGTGGTTCAATTGGGCATTGTAGCGCTCCTGGCTAGTGCTCAGGTGGCTGGTGTACGGATGCATGAGCCAGGGCTGGAGCGGGTAGGCTGTGTCCTCCACGAGGCAGAGGGGCACGGTGGTGTCCCCCAGAGAGATCGTAGGTCCCCGACTTGGATGACCCTCTGGAGCAGCATGACATTCAGCATACGGACCACCTGAGGGGAGGAAACACAAGTGCCCATGAGGGTGTGCAGGGTGCCCCAGGCCCCTCCCCCTGGGTCCCCTTCCCAGGCACCCCCCTGCCAAGCCCCGGCATCCCTGCCAACCCCTCCCTCCCTGGCACTCCTCCCTTCCCAGGCCTTCACCCGGGCCCCCCTCCCTGGCCCCCTGCCCCAGAGCGGGTGCTTGTCCAGGTCTCCTTACCTCCATGACAACGGCCCCAACTGTGGCCTTTCCCACTCTGAACTGGTGTCCCATGGGGAAGTAGTTTGGAGTGGCCACCTTCCAGACGGCTATTGGGACCCTCTTCTTCATGGGGCGGGTGCACTGCAGTCGGGTGTCCTGGTGCCTCAGTGCAGGGGTGAGCCACTGGCAGAGCTCCAGGAAGGTCTGCCGGCTCATTCAGAAGTTCCACAGCCACATGTTGGCATCCCACTCCCCCATGACCAGCTGCTCCTACCACTCGGAGCTGCTGGGTGGCCTCCTGTGCTGCAGCTAGCAGGGCACTTGCTCCCTGGGTGACTACCTGGAAGGCTTCCAGTTGCTGCTGCTGCTGGGGGTCCATGGCTGCAGTGCGTTGGTGTGTGAGAGTGTGGCTAGCGCTCTGCAGACCTTGTGCTGTGCAGGCCGAGTGTGTCTGGGAGGGGGCCTTTAAGGGAGCGGCTTGCTGTTGCCCCGGAAGGGCTAGTCCAGCCTGTGACCCAGTTCGCGGGCTTTCCTGGTCCCTTATTTCGACGGCGAGCGCTTGTGTGTGCAGAAGCTCCGCATTTCCTTCTGGGGCGGCTCCTTTCAATGTTCCCCGTCATTACTTTGGCATTGTACGTCGACGACACGAGCCCTGGAGGATGTATGGATGATATGCATTGAAGCAGCCTATTCTGATGTTGTTAATTCGAAAGAGGCTACTTCGATGTAGTGTCCTAGTGTACACGTAGCCTTAATGTACTAAACAATACCTATTGACAGGATTTATATATTCAGGTGTAAACTAGTATTGATAGCCTGAGTCAGCATGTGTGCTTAAATCTTAAGTAAGCACACCCATGCTTGCTATGAACTAACTAGATCAAGCAATACTAGCAGTATAGCCGCCACAGCAGGGTTGGTGGTGTCAGGAATCAGGGTCTGCAGCACAGCCAGACTCAAAACAGAGCAATGAAATAAATGCAGCTGGTCTGCAGTAGGCTGTCTCATCAGCTGTCCCTTCAAATTGGTTGGAAGAGTCAGAGGACTTGCTCTTAAATCCAGTGGCCGCAGTTCAAAGTATTTGCTCATAGCTCCTGCACCTGTTTGTTCCCAGTTTGGTTCCAGATCTGCTTTGGCCTTGCCTTATTCCCAGTAATCTCAGCTCCATTTCCTGGCTCCTGAGTATCACTCGCACACGGGGTCTGACACCTGGGGTCTGACTTTTGGCTTCTGACACCGGCTGTAATCCTTAGCCCCATTGTGTAATATAATCACTAAATGCAAATACAGTAGGGTCTCAACATTCATGAGTGCCACATTTATGAATTCAATTATTCATGAGTGAACTTGCTCCCCGGGGCTCCAGTGCCAGGAATGCCAGTGTCTGTGCAGTTTCCCTGAGGCTCCAGGGTCAGGAATACCGGCAGCTGTCACGGCTTCCCCAGGTCTCTGGGGCTGGGAGCACCGGCATCTTCTGTGGCTTCTCCGGGTGGGGAGTGCCAGAAGCCGCTGCTTCCCCAGAGCCCCAGGGCAGGAATGCTGGTGGCCACTGCTTCCACAGGGCTCCGGGGCAGGGAGCACTCAGAGCTGCCACTTCCCAGGGCTCTGAGCCTGCCTCCCGTTCATGAAAATCAACGTTCGTGAGGGTTCTAACCACAGGGTTCAGAACCCTCACGAATGTTGAGCCCCTACTGTACTCAGGTCTCAAAGCACATGCCAGTTTGAGCAGATGAATTCAAACAATAACAGAAATATAGCTAATATGGGCCGTGTCTACACGTGCACGCTACTTCGAAGTAGCGGCGCCAACTTCGAAATAGCGCCCGTTACGGCTACACGTGTTGGGTGCTATTTCGAAGTTGAAATTGATGTTAGGTGGTGAGACGTCGAAGTCGCTAACCCCATGAGGGGATGGGAATAGAGCCCTACTTCGAAGTTGAACGTCGAAGAAGGGCATGTGTAGCCGATCCGCGTCCCGCAACATCGAAATAACGGGGTCCGCCATGGCAGCCATCAGCTGAGGGGTTGAGAGACGCTCTCTCTCCAGCCCCTGCGGGGCTCTATGGTCATTGTGTGCAGCAGCCCTTAGCCCAGGGCTTCTGGCTGCTGCTGCTGCAGCTGGGGATCCATGCTGCATGCACAGGGTCTGCAACCAGTTGTCAGCTCTGTCAATCTTGTGTTGTTTAGTGCAACTGTGTCTGGGAGGGGCCCTTTAAGGGAGCGGCTTGCTGTTGAGTCCGCCCTGTGACCCTCTCTGCAGCTGTTCCTGGCACCCTTATTTCGACGTGTGCTTCTTTGGCATGTAGACGTTCCCTCGCAGCGCCTATTTCGATGTGGTGCTGCCCAACGTTGAAGTTGAATGTTGACATTGCCAGCCCTGGAGGACGTGTAGACGTTATTCATCGAAATAGCTTATTTATAATATTGAATGTAAGCTATTTCGATGTAGCGTGCACGTGTAGATGTAGCCATGATGAGCATGGATTCTACAAAGATTCGTATCTCTCTGACTGATATAGAGGGAGTCTCGCTGCCCTTGCTGGACCAAGCAGCTGCTCTGCAGCTACAGAATGTGGTCCAGCAAGCTCAAATCACATGGCTTTCAGTGGTGATCCCCAATCTCATTGAGCCCAAGCTCCCCCAGCCTCACAAATTTAATGGGGATTGAGACAAATTGTGTGGGTTCCTAAATCAGTGATGGTATCTACTTCTTCTGTGCACGTGGTCATACCCCCTTAATCCAGCGGGACTGATTATGAACTTGCTTACTGGGAAAGCCTTGGCCTGGGCATCTCTATAACTAGAAAAATGAAGCCTTTGTGTGGAACAGTTTGAGGGCTTTGTTAGAGCTATGGCAGCTTTGACAACCCAAGTTGTAAGTGTATAGCCAAAAGGAGTTCTAACACTTGGTAGTAGATGTAGTGGAATGAGACTGCCCAGCACTATCATTTCCAGCTTGGCCTAAACTATGATAGTAAAGATGAACTGGCATGGGTAGAATTTACACCGGGCGTCTACTTGTAGTCTTGTGCACTGGTGCATCAAGATCAATGACCATCATACTGAATACCTCCAGGAAAAGACATGGTTTTTCTGGCTTCCACCAGTCCTTGTGGCTCTGGTCACCTGTCCATTCTCTATTGCTCAAACATATGCAAATTAATTAGGCCCAACCCCATCTCTCCAAACTGGAGACAAATCAGCCTCAGGCCTCAGGCATCTGACTGTTCTGGGGGGAATGTTCAGATGATATTTTGCATCAGGCTACCCAGCCAAAGTCCAGTGTGTGGAGAACCCATTTTTAGAGTGGAGTTATTCCTACCAGTGGTGCTGGCTGTGAATAAATGAATTAAGTCCATGAAAGTACTGGTGCTATAACAACTCATTGGCCGTGTCCACACTAGCCCCGAACTTAGAAATGGCCATGTAAATGGCCATGTCGAAGTTTACTAATGAAGTGCTGAAATGCATATTCAGCGCCTCATTGGCATGCAGGTGGCTGCGGTGCTTCAAAATTGACACAGCTCAATGCCGTGCTGCTCGTCCCGACTGGGCTCCTTTTCGAAAGGACCCCGCCTACTTCGAAGTCCCCTTATTCCCATGAGTGGATGGGAATAAGGGGACTTGGAAGTAGGCGGGGTCCTTTCGAAAAGGAGCCCCGTCGGGATGAGCCGCGTGGCCATGAGCCATGTCAATTTTGAAGTGCCGCGGCCACCCGCATGCTAATGAGGCGCTGAATATGCATTTCAGCGCTTCATTAGTAAACTTTGAAATGGCCATTTGCGTGGCCATTTCAAAGTTTGGGGCTAGTGTAGACACGGCCATTAAGATGAGTATTCAGCCCACTTCACCATCTCCAGTGGACTCAGCTGTGGAGTTTCTGCAAAGTCATTGTGCATCTTTTCCATGAGGGCCTGGTGTGCCTCAGAACTGATCTTGTCAACATATCACAAAAGTAATGGACTTGCATGTCCCTTATGCTCTTCCAAAATAAGGACTGAATTTAGTCTTTATCATACACATCTGTCACATGAATATTTCACATTTAAATAAAATCAGTGTGACTGTGAAGTGCCTCCTTTCTATGACGTCTATTACGTCCTCCATAATGTTGGAGATGTAACGACAGAAAGGCCATATCAGAATTCCAGGGCACTCTGAGATGCAGATTCTCTGGTCCCCTAAGGCTACCGCACAAAGTGTCCAGAAAGCAGCTAGAAATGCCCGATGGAGAATTCATCTCATATTTATCAAATGGGGCAGCAGACAGCATAGAAACTCCCTGTGCCGTTCTCGCATCCCAAGAGTAAGGAGGAGTGGGCAGGAGAGGCAGTGTAGTGCTGAATTCCAGTAGAACTGATCCTTTTCTGATTTAAGGGGCTTTGTACCAGGAGCACATATTAGAGCAGGACACTGCTGCTAGGTTCTGTTCCGATTTACCCTGGGGCTTGGGCAGCCTAAGTCAGAGAGCCACAAATAGCCATTCTCCATCAAGTCTGGGAAACCGAGGTGTGAGGTTTCTTGCCTGTATGCAGGATTCTGATGAGCAGTTTTATACTCTTTTTCCTCGCCCTGCAAATACCCACAGAAGCACCACTTTGGAAAGAAATTCTCTGAGGACATAATCCTGCAGACATGGAAGCACACGGCTAATGTTATGCATATGTGAGCTCCCATTGACAACACCGAGTTACTTTATAGGTACTAAGATACATGCATATTTGGCCTAAAAGCGGTCATAAGAGTATGTAAATGAAAGTAAGCTTGTGGGGGCTTTGTTTAGGGTTCTTTTAAAGAGCAATCCATCTCCCCCTAATATTCCTTTTGGTAACAAAAAATGCTTACTGACACTGTCACCCCTCTTTTGCCTTGCTCTACATCAAATGTAGAGTTGAGCCACGCTGACCTGTGGAGACTGCTAAGGGGGGCTGGGTCTTAGGTAGAATTTCTCTCAGGCTCCCAGGGGCATGAATGGAGTGACTCTCCTCCTCCACCTTTTTACAAGGTGCAACATACTACCCCAGAAGCACTAAACTTCCCCTGTAAACTGATGGGTGGGGCACAGAGGGCTTAGCCACTTCCCACCTTTTCCCTTCTCTGAAGACATTTTCAGCCCCAGGAGGTGGAGAGAAGAGTCTCTGTGCTCCCCTGCATGCAGGGCCTGAAATTGTGACAGACCAGTGACTGGTCTATGTAAGGGGATGGAGATATCTTATGTTCTTTCCTCCTTCCCCATCTGCAATACAGACAGACCATCTTTATTAGCAGGTGGGACTGAACCTGGTGTCTCTGGAGCTAAATGCACAAGGCTTTACTGCATGAGCTAAAGGCCACCTAGCCTTTGGCTAAGGCTATATAACACTCCTTCTAAGCAGCCTAAGTGCCACTGGATAGGGCAGAACAACCAGGCCCCCCAACAGGAGGGGGTCACAGGGGACAACTGCCATGGGGTGCAGTGATTCAAATGGGTGTGAGGCTTCTACATGCCAACACCACTACTGCAGCAGCAACAGTGGCCAGAGCCCCAGGCCCTTTAAATCATCATCAGAGCATAGTGCAGCACACGCTGGGCAGGTGTGAGGGCAAGGAGGGGGAGTCACAGTCCAGGGGGTGCTTGGGGCTGGCTACCACAACCCCACCCCTTTCTGCCTGAGGCTCCAGCCTTTGCAGTAATGCAAAACCACACTCCCCACTCCACATCCTGCCCAGGAGCTGGGGGAAGCTGTCAGCTCCCCTGAGAACACCACACCCAGGAAGCACGTGGGTTACATGTACACTACTTGCTGAAGGGCCACTCCCAATCCGGCTCAGAGAAATTATGTCTGGAGATATGCTTTGAACAGCTAGGCACTGTTATCTGTGCCTGCCAAAGAATGATAGTTACACATTACAACAGATGTTTGAGGGTAGTTCTGTAATTAGAGCTCTGTACTATCATTGCCAGAGGCACAAGTTTGATCACTTGCTCTCTGAGCAGGCAGGGGATGAGAGCTCTGCTGAGGCAGTGTGCAAAACCCCAGATGGGCAGGGAGAAAGAGTACTTTCCATTGCTCTGCGGTGGCCCTTATAACTAATGAGGATGATATTTTTTGCTCTTATTGTATTGTTCATTTAAGGACCCCACGGCGCTTTGCAAATATTAGACAGGCCATCCCCTTGTGAAATAGCATAGGGATCCCTTCATCACCTATCTCTCGGCCATAACCCAGCAGCTGTCTAACAAAGCAGAACGATTCTCCTCAGAAGTTTAGAATAGGTCGTAAAGAAGAAACATAATTTCCAATTAAAGCGGCCAGGAAAATTAAAGTAGGCATGGCAGAATGTAACTTGACAACCTTTGCTGGGGTTTGGCCAAAGCACCTCTGCCAACTTTCTACTCTAAGGGAAAGAGTCATGGGATATTTAATGACCACAGGCTGCCGAGCCTTCTATCTGGTCCAAACACGGCACCTCCAACAGCACGGTGCTCCACTGAAATGCTGGTGGCTCCTGGGTTTAGTAATTTCATGGACAGAATGCTACCAAGGGACTATTCAGCAATATAAAGGCTGGCAGCTACCACTTCTAGAAGGGCCAGAAAAAATATTATTTGGACCAGTTAGTACCCATTAACAGATTCCTCTAAATAAATAGGGAGTATGATCTCTGGGCTGCTACCAGTCCTTCCTTCAACTTCAGTTTAGTCACCTCTTATGGGATTCCACACACAGGCTAATGGAATTTAGATGGATTTTTCTCTCTTTTCCCTCAGGTTATTTAACTATAGAATCCACATAAGATGTCCTGTCATTATTAGTAATGTAATGTATGTTAAATACTCAAATCCTTTCCCCTCAAGTAGACAAAAATGGTACTTGCTAGGAAAGTATAGGAAAACAAATAAAACTCATTCATCTAAAACTTCAGTGTGTCTTTTGTTTTATTGCTTTATCACCACCTTCTCGCCTATCTTCTCTGGCTCATTCTTTCCGTACCTAGTCCCTTTTCCTCAATTCCTTATTTTATTCTGTCTACTGGTTATCATCTCCTTTAAAGAGAATAATCTCAAGTCTAACTTGTTCTTTCATCTTGCCCACTTATTGTTACTTTCTTCTGTGATGATTATGGTGTGTATTACGGTAGTGCCTAGAAGCCACATACCCGACTCTGCCCCTCTGCAGGCACAACACAAAGACAGAGAGAGAGAGAGAAAAAAAATCACTGTCCCGAAGAGCCTTGTTTCCTATTTTCTCTCTTCTTTATCAACTTTCAGGTTAGGATGCTTGTTAAGTGAAGCACATAGTCATCCCAAGTAAAAAATGCACCTATACTTGCAAGGCAATTGTTGGCTTAGGTTGTTTCACTTTTTCTTTTTCTTTTTCTTCTTCTTCTTCTTCCTCCAAGTGTATTTGATTTTATCCAAGTAGTAAAAGGAACCAACTTCCCTGGAGGATTTTTATTTCAATTATAGGAGTCACTTCAGTCCCTTGTTTGTTTTCAGAAGAAAATAATTAGCAGGCACTTCTGTTTCACACATGGATCCTAGTTTTCCACAAGGAAGATGACATTATACTGAGGTAAACAGAAAAAGATTAGCTAAACAAAGTCAAATAAAATGAAGAGGACTTTCTTTAGCTTTAATAAGCTCACCTGGCACCTTACAGTATTTCATGTGCAACACGGTCTTTCCTTCCTTCTGAGATTATTTTTATTAATCTAAATTTAGATTAATGACATGACATGACATACCCAAAGAAGCCTAAAGACTGTTACTTTATTTATGATAATCTGTATCTGCCTTAATTCCTTTAGGAGTGCATTTTGATTTAATTTGTACTTAGAGCCACATGGAAAAATAGGTTTTAATTATTTTTTGTTATGTAGCTTTATTTTACAGCATGCTTTCTTCTTCACTGTTTGGCAACTGCTCCCCCTCCTACTCCTAAGGTCAGAACGATTTCAGCATCCACAAGCTATTCAGAGATAGCTGATCAAAAGAAGTTTCATCTCTGTGGGTGCTGGCTTGTGATAAAAAGGCTCCGAGGGTTTCAGTAGAGACTAATCCTAATTCAGGAGGGGATAAACAATCACCTCATTGGTGACAGATCAGACACTTGACTTTATCATTATTTGGTTTTATTTATAGTCTCATGCCAAAGTGCCAGGCAGAAATATTCCCTTTATTCCCATGCGCAAAAAGTGGCTCTCATCACCCATATGAATTTATCTTATGGTGGTGGAATTAGGATCATCAACTCTTTCATCCTTCACATTCTTCTGGAACAGGCCCGTTTACTCCAAACAAAATGGCCAGCTAAGTCCAGGCTCAGAGGACACTGGCTCTACTGTTTTGCAGCTACCTCTCATGGCTTCTCCACTTGCCAAGCTACTGTAATTCTCTCTACAGTCCAAACCAAGAAAAATAAACCTGGCTCCTTTTTCCTCACCAGACACTGGACAGGAAACAAGGATCCCAGTAGCTTGTGGAACCCTCCCCTCTAAAGCAGAAGTGAAACCAGTGACTTCTCGAGGGGCTAGAGAAATGGAATAGTATCAGCCAGAAGAAGAGGTAAGGCACATGATATCAAGGATAAATTGAGGTCCCCTGGGAATGAAAGACTGGGGCTGTGAGGCAGCCCATGTGGCAATAGGATGTATGCTTGCTACAGCATTGAAGAGATGCTGCTGAGGTATAATGGGCTGGCTCAGTTAGGCTATGTCTACACCAAAGCGATCCGTTGACAGAATTTTCTGTCGGAAGAGATCTGACAAAACTTCTGTCAACAGATCACATCCACACACAAAAGTGGATTGAAAAAGCAGTCTGGTGACAGAGTATGGCCAGACTGCCCGGCGGCTGTCTTGACAGAACGGCCAACTGAAAGCTCAGCAAATGGGGCTGCCCGGTGAACCAGAAGCTATGTCTGTCGACAGAGGGCCCCCTGGAGCATCTACACATTTTTTGTTGTTGTTAACAGAAACCATCAACAAAGGTGTTATTCCTCATCGCGGAGAGGCAGAATGCTGTCATCGGAAGTGCTGAGATTTGTCAACAAAATGCATTTTGCGTGTAGACTCTCCACGAGTTTCGTTGACAAAACTTTCCGGTGTAGATGTAGAGTTAGAGAAAGAGTATGGATGAATTTGTGGGGTGTTTGGAGGAAGAGTAAGAGCTGAGGAAGTTGAGCTGAGATTAGAGAATGGAAGTTCTGTGAACGAATATGTACCATGGCACAAGGCTGCAACAATGCAAGACTGCAGGTCAGCCGAAGAGGAGTGCCATAGGATATGGTTGCCCAGTAACATCCCCTTCTGGTTAAGTGAGGCACAACTGGCACTTCCAGGGTCAATATCACCCCACCTCCAAATGGGGCCTCAGCTTTCTAGATAGCAGTCCATCCAAGAGAAAAACAAAGCAACACGTTCCAAGGTAGGAGAACTCAGCAACATTCCCAGGCAGGTTACTCCAGAGTTTCAGCTCCCTACTGACCCAGCCTCAGGGATTTCCAAAGGAGCCTGGTTCCACTGGTGAACTTGTCTCTCCTTGTCTCAGGTGCAAGTGCCTATTAAGATATCACCTTAGTCCCTCCTTAGTCCTGTGCCCTCAGGCTAGAAACAGTTTATTAATTGTGGCACTTCATCTCCTCTTAGGGACAGGAAGACATTGGTACATCATGGGAGATGAATTCCATCCAGGGTATCTGGCCCATAGGGAAGAGTGGGGAAATGAAGGCCCTCAATTACAATTCTCAGAGGACACTGTAGCAGTTTAGGAGAACACAGATGAATGATGATCTAACCTGAAACAACACATCTTGATTTGGTTCAAGAAAACAAAATCTTTGGCTTCTGGTCAATCCAACAGAAAACTACATATACGTCATTTTGATTTTTGCCAATAGAAAATTGAAAATAAACTCAGTGAAAGAGAAATTTTGTCAAAACTGCATTTTCCACCTCTCCCCACACAAAGCTGCCCACGTCCCATTTTGACAGAAAACTACCGAGTCTCCACTGTGTGTGTAAGATGAATTGAAGTGATTCAGGGCTTATGTGCCTGAGTTGGAGGCCAGGTGGTGAGTGAATGTTGAAGTGGGAGTGTGAGAGAAGCAGGTATTCAGGAGGTGTATGTGAGAGAGAGAGTTGGGATTGTGAATGAGGGCAAGATGGTGGGGGAGGAGAGAGGTAGAAAGAAAAAGTGGAAATGATCCCCATTCACAAAGTTAATGGGTTTTTGGCATGGTTACCTTTGTAAGCAGCTCACTTGCAACACATCACTGCAAATATTTTTGCAGTCTGTTTTCAGCTAAGTAGCTTGTCTAGAAACAGGAGCCAGATAACTGGCTTACACTGCATGGAAGCCTGTGAACAGTTTCTGTCTTTTTTGTTTAAAAGCAATAATTTCATTTATTTATTTTGAAAAATCTTTATTGGGAGATTTAGCAGATGGCCAGCCCCTCAGATAATTGGTTTATTAAGTGAAAAAGGGGATTTATCAGGTTCTGTGTATTGGAAACAGATGCTGGGCATCAGATTATAACAGAAAAGCAGAGAATCTAATCAGAATGATGCTGATTAGAAAACAGCATATTGTATTTATGTTAGCCATGAGAGGTCAGTCCTGCAAAGAGCTGAGCACCTTCAATATCCATTCAATATCCATTATCTTAAACAGGAATTGAAGGCTCCCAGTGTATTGATGGGGTTGCTTAGCTGTGCCCAGAACTTGAATCCTATTATGGATATGTCTGCAATGTGTTTTAAAATACATGGTGAGCGTGTCTGAGAGCTTGGGCATATTGATTCAGGCTTTCAAGCCTGAATGTCTATGCAGCTGATTTTAATGTTCTACCTTGAGTTCTATGCACCTGTGTCTGTAAACCTATGCTCTGAGATTTGCTGCCACAGGTTTTAAAATGCACTGTTGATAAACCCACTATATCTAAGAGACTCAATACTATAGCACACACTTTCTATGCTCTCTTTTTCATGGTCTTATTCTCTGATTTACATTATTTTCTTGCTGTGTATATCACATCCATTCAATGAAATTTCTCTCTTCCTTGTCATTCATTTTGCATATTACCCCTTTTAAATTCTCATTTATTTTTCAATTTCTTTTGATTTGTTTGATGTCATTGGCAGTTTCTATGGAAACATTCACTTCCAATACTTATGCATTTTCTCAAGTTTTCTTATTAATAATCGACACAGGGATGAGCTTATTTGCATATCAACCTTTTTTTTTCTGTTTTGTTAAAATAAATTACCCGTTGGTGATACAAATGACCACAATTCCCTTTTTGCAGCCACAATTCAGGCGCACTATGGACTGACAAAGAAGGAAATCCCAAACATTCTTTTAACTAATAGATTCACAGGCAAGTGAACCATAGGAAAAGAAAAAAACTCCCTAAGGCGTTAAAGTCTCTTAAAATTCCAATTTTTCAGAGGCTGAGCAACATTGTGCCCACTTTGTACATCAGATAAGGAAACCACAGGGACATAGTTGGGTTTTAAACAACTGGTAGCGACTAACTGTATACAAATGTACATGGCCTGGCTATACAAATATGCTCCTTCTATGTTCAGTTCTGGTGGATCTGCAACAGAGGGTTCACAACCTATTAAAGGAATATTACCTAATTGTCATAAACTACAAAGTTTTTCACAGCTGAGTATATACCATTCTTCAAAGCTTAATATTAAATCTGCGGCACTAATTGCTGTTCATTAAAAGAGGACATGAATATGAAATGCCCTATCTTCCTCTCTCTACATTGGGAATCAGGAATATTGTTCCTCTTTAACACTCCCAGGTAAGCTATGGTCTGCTGAAGATGCTTAATCCTGGACCTTTCACTGACCTCACATGATTCTGGACAAATCATTGAGTTCTCTGGTAATCAGCTACCCATCTATGAAACTGATGCTATTACTACTGATCACCCACTCATCTAACTTATAACAATTGGGCTATGTCTACACAACAGTGATCTATTGACAGAAATCAATCACTTTTGGAAGAGACCTTCCAACAGAACATCTGTCAACAGGGTGCGTCCATACACAAAAGCAGATTGAAAAAGTGATCTGCTCTGTCAACAGAAAGAGGCCAGATTCCCTGGCTGCTTTCTTGACAGAACAGGCCCTGGAATCCCAGAATACAGGATCGCATGGACGGCAAGCCCTTCCAGGAGCCCTGGCCAGGCATTCCCTTAAAGGTACTCCCCCAACCCACCTTCTCTGCCTATGCTGAGGGACAGCAAAGCTACTGCAAGGCTCTTATGCTCTCTGAGAGAGAGTTCTGTCTTTCCAGTCCACCATAGTGTGAGATCAGCCCTCGTTCTCTGCTGCTTGAGCTGCTGCTCATGCTGCTGGCAGCTGCTCTCCACTACCTCTGGGGGGATACGACCGTCACCAGACCAAGGAGCAGGACCCTGGTCCCCCAGTACCCTACCTGTACTTGCCTCCTTGGATGACCAGCTGGGACCAACTGGTCATGGGGCACTGGGGTGGCCAGCAGTAACTCCAGAACTTCCCCATGAGGAAGGACACCTCCTTGGAGCTCTGCACTTGGCTTGCCCCCACCTTTTCCAGACAGGACACACAGATACAGCCTGACACCCCCCTGGAGAAGCAGGTCACCAATACCCTATGGAAACTCAACACATCAGACACCTCAGACAGCTACTACTCTGTGGGACACCTGTTTGGTGTGGGTAAGTCCACCATTGGGGCCATCCTCATGCAGGTAAGGCATTACTGAGCTACAGGCCCTGAACAGGGAGATGGGGTCCTGCCCAAGGGGAAACATGTCCTCCTCCATGGCCCAATGGCTCCTCCATCTGCAGACACTCCCCCACAGTGGTGGGGTGCCAGCTGGCACAGATGCTGGTCCCAGGCTGCCTGGCTGCCGGTGGGGGATGGGGCTGCCTGGCCCTGGTGGAGAAGTTGGGCTGCCCTGGCCCTCTGATGGTGCAGGTGTAGGAAGAGAGGAAGGAGAGATGGTGACTCATTCCTGCTACACTGCCCCAACGGCCCTGCCCCCCTCCTCCCCTGTGGGTAGCAGCCCCTACCCCCAGGTCGAGAGATGGGGATGTCTCAGCAGCAGTGGAATATGTGTGGGTGCACTCCTCAGTGGGGTTTCTGGGGTTGGGTCATCACCGGAGTGGCTGGCCCACGCTCATCCATAGCAGGGGCAGGCAGCTCCTCTCCATCCATACCCTGGGATGTGTGACCCGGAGATGGTTCCCTGAAGAGGTCCAGAGATACCCTGAATGTGGCCACGCTTGTGGGGCCTGAGTCCAGGGCTATTACCAGGGTCCCCTGGCTGAACTCAGGTCTGACTCTGCCTCTACCTGGGGCTCCGGTGGGAGTCTTGGCTGCTTCAGCTCTGGCTGTGGTGATGGGGCCTCCTCCAAGGTGTCTTTGATCCCCAGAAGCTGGTGCAGCTCATCATAGAACAGGCAGGTGACTATCCCATTCACCAACCTCTGCTGTGCATCCTGGGCCTGCACGTAGGCCTGGTGCAGATCTTTTATTTTGACCTTCACCTGCTCCAGGGTGCGGACAGGGTGTTCTCGCTCCACCAGGGCTGCAGCCAGGTGTGCGTACCCTGGGGCGTTCCCATACTGACTGAGGGGTCCACCAGCATGGCCTCCTTCTACCAGAGGCCCAGGAGGTCTTGTAGCTTCTTTGATCCCTGGGATGCATCCTGGGACTCCTCAGGCAGGTCCTGTGAAAGTCTGGGGGGGGAGGGGGCGGCTCTGCCATCGTCCTGCTGTCTGACAGTGGCTGAGAGGGCAGGCTGGCAGGCAGTGTGGTGGGTCTGCTGCTCACACTCTCAGGTGTACTTGCCACAGGGATTCCAGGGCTTCCTGCAGCTTTAAGAGCAGCTGGAGGCAGAGAGCATAGAGCTATGATTGCTGTGGACAGGACATCCCCCCTGGCCAGCTGGCTGGTGCCCTGGAGGGCTGTTCTTTTGACAAAAGCCCCCAAGTGTCCACACTTGTTTTTGTCGACATTTTGCCACCTTTTGTTGACATACTGTCAACAAAACACATTTGCGTGTGGCTGCTTCATGAGTTTTGTCAACAAAACCAGAGTTTTGTCAAAAAAACAAAAACAAAAACAAAACAAACCCTCTTAAGTATAAATATAGATTTGGTGTTTCTTCTTAATGCCCCAGCTCTTGGGGGAGGTGAGGTCATAGAATCATAGAATTATAGAAGAGTAGGACTGGAAGGGACCTTGAGAGGCCATTGACTCCAGCCCCCTGCCCTCATGGCAGGACCAAGCACTTTCTAGACCATTCCTGAAAGCCATCTATCTAACCTCTTCTTAAATATCTCCAGTGATGGAGATTCTACCACCTCCCTTGGCAATTCGTTTCAGTGTTTGATCACCCTGACAGTTAGGAACTTTTTCCTAATGTCCAGCCTGAACCTCCCCTGCTGCAATTTAAGTCCATTGCCTCTTGTTCTATCCTCAGAGGCAAGGAAGAACAAGTTCCCTCCCTCTGCCTTATGACACCCTTTTAGATACCTGAAAACTGCTATCATGTCCCCCCTCAATCTGCTCTTTTCCAAACGAAACAAGCCCAATTCTTTCAGCCTTTCTTCATAGGTTATGTTCTCTAGACCTTTGATCATTCTCGTTGCTCTCCTCTGGACCCTCTCCAATTTCTCCACATCCTTCCTGAACTGCGGTGCCCAGAACTGGACACAATACTCCAGCTGAGGCCTAACCAGCGCAGAGTAGAGCGGAAGAATGACTTCTTGTGTCTTGTTCACAACACACCTGTTAATGCATCCTAGAATCATGTTTGCTTTTTTTGCAACAGCATCACACTGTTGACTCATATTTAGCTTGTGGTCCACTATAACCCGTAGATCCCTTTCTGCTGTACTCATTCCTAGGCAGTCCTTTCCCATTCTGTATCTGTGACACTGATTGTTCCTTCCTAAGTGGAGCACTTTGCATTTGTCCTTATTAAACTTCATGCTGTTTACCTCAGCCCATTTCTCCAGTTTATCCAGATCCTTTTGAATTATGACCCTATCCTCCAAAGAAGTTGCAACCCCTCCCAGCTTGGTGATCATGCGATTATATTAAAAAAATCAGCTTTCATTTTTTAAAAAAAAGTCCTGCTCTAGTCCTCATTGTTGTAAGAGAAAAGCTTGAAAATGTAACCCAAAAACATGAAAGAAAAAAGCAAATGCCCCTCCCCCAGATATTTTAAAGACTTATGATTTTGGTTTTTTTGGTTGACCCTTGAGTTTTTTTGGCATTTTTGCACATCCCAAGAGTAAGCACTAAATATTTTGATAAGTGTGGTGAGAGCAACCCCTACAGATCCATGCATTTATTTTTTAAATTCAGAAGAAATTTTGTCCAAAGAGAGTCTGTAGGAGGGCCAATCACACAGCCTAACTCTATACTCTGTCAACAGAAGTTACTGTCGGGAGAGATCTTCTGGAAAAACTTTTTTCGATAGTTCAAGTCCACACACAAAAGCGGATCGAAAGAACAATCCGCTCTGTCAACATAGAGGGGCCAGGCTGCCTGGCCACTTTCTCAATAGAAGAGCCAGCTGGAAGCTCAGCAAACAGAGCTGCCAGGGGAACTGGAAGCCCTATCTGTCAATAGAAGGGCCTCAGAGCATCAACATGGCTTTTTTGTCAACAGAAAACTGTCCACAAAGGTGTTATACCTGAATGCAGAGAGGCACAATGTTGCCAGCAGATATGCCAGGTTTTGTTGACAGTCTATAGACAAAGCACATTTTGTGTGTAGACACTTTGTGGGTTTTTCCGACAAAAGGCCATTTTTGACAGAAAAATCGTCTTGTGTAGTTGTAGCCATTGTGTATTATATTCCAGGTATGTCACAAAGCATTTGGAATTATGTTTTAGACTCCCTCTTCCGCTCCATCTATTCTTTTCTTTTCAGGTTCTTGCACTAAAGGCTTTGTGCTGGTTTTTCTCTTGTATCTTTTGATGATTAAGTTTTAGTCCAAATGGCAAATATAAATAATTTGTTTATATTTCCTTTTACTGCTCATATCATAAGATTGTTCTTGACAATTCATGTAATATAGAAATAAAATTTAAAAATACATAAAATGTTCACATTGTACAGCCTTGGGCGACCTTGAAGAGGCAAAAGCTCTTGAACAATTAATGCAGCTCCACGAGTAGTAATAATGTAAGAGACTGAATAGGACTTGAGGACTGGCATTTCTCTTACTATCCTGTTACGTAGATCAGGTCTGAAAAGGACTACTATGGCAACGTAGTAAGAATGCTTGTGTCTTATTTATTGTAATGCCTCTAGTGTTTGTATCAGTGGCTTTGGATCAGCGGCAATACAGTAGCGTGAAATTTCCTTAAAAAGGTAAACTGACGTAGGTGACAGATAAAGAATTATTAGGAAAGACAGGGTAGACAAAGACTTCATTTTTCTGTTGCTAAGAAGCACGAAAAAGCCCTTCCAGTCCTTCTTTATACACCACAAAAATAAAAATAAAAAAAAACAATTAAAACAAAAACCAAAAAACCACTGAGGTCACCTTTCAGCATTTTAAATTAAAGGAGCCAGCTCCAGCATTGGAATAAATCAGAGGTAGTTCTGCTGAAGTTGTACTGGTTTATAAAAGTTTAGTATCTTGCCCTTTACATAGGAAAGGCTAGATCAAGCAGGAATGAAAGATGTTTCAGCTCAGCTGACTTCACAGCTTTTCTTTCAGACTGGAAATCATGAATGACCCTTAGAGAGGCTGAAATGTCCCTGGGTAGCGGTTCAAGGCTCAAAGGAATGTAACCTGCACACACAAAGTTCCAAATGTTTTGGACTGATTTTACTTGGAAAGCACTAGAAGATACAGTAATGCAACACACAATGAAACATCTATGCTCTTCTCTTATGCCTAAAGAAAATATGACAAATTGCCATGATTCAAAGCAGCTTGAGGAAATGGCTTGGAGGCTCAATTTTCTTCTGAGGAAAGAAATGGTATTTGAATTGACCTATGGCTGTGAGGGACAGACGATCAAGGTTTATTAATTACAATGTTATGTGACAAATGTGTAGGATACTAAAAACCTTGTACCAAATGAGGAAAAGTATCAACTTTGTATTGGAAGAACTGTGATGGAGAGTCAGTGATTCAAATGTTAGAGGGTTGTCTTCTTATGTTTTAGAGACAATGTCAGGGCAAGATTATCTGAATGCGAAAGGAAAGTTTTAAGACAATAATACGTCCTATTATAGACACATTTTTATGTAACCCCTGAAAAATTACTGCTACTCTCTCTCTCTTAGTTTCCCTTGGATGTATCAGCTGTCATTGCTGAACCTTAACGCGACACATTTCATGCTTCATTATCACTGATTGCATAATTCACTGTCTATGATTGGAATACAAAAATAACAATTATCTTGGGAAACTCAGTAATCTCTAAGAAGCTCATTTCAAATTTGAGTTTTATCATCCTGAAGACTGAATCTTCGGTAGGATTTGACTTCTCAACCTGACTTCATTTGGAGTTCAGCACAACAATTAGTTTTCAGATCACAAATCTATTTTCTTCTGCCTATTCCTTATAATTGGTATTCAAGTATAATTTTCCCCAGGACTGCTTTTCCCACACAGTTATTTCTAGATAGGCATGTGTAAGCTGGCTACTCTCTTCTCCTTCTCAGAGGTTCTTAGATTTTTCTCCTCTGAGATCTCCAATGCTATTTATAAATTATTGCTTCCTTGCATGGTGAGAGAGGCGGGCTTCTATTAATTGAGATGGAATAAAGGACCCAAAGAGTCAAAGAACTCTGTCACTTTCCAATATTAAACAGCATTAAACAAGGAGTTTGATATACAAATATATACCTCAGTATCCTGGCAAACTCACAGTTAAAAATCTCTAAACCTTTCATTAAAGATGCAGAGAAGAAGGTAAATAGTTAAGTCACTAAGAAGATTAGTATTAGATAAAGCTTTTGTTTTAATTGTAATCCTTTTTCCTCTTCTCTTCAGCTGGAGAGAATATTTATAAGGAAAAAAAGGTCCCTTGTCTCGCAACCTCTTGGTTTTTTACATTGTTGTAGAAGTCAAGGAGGTCCTGTGTATGAGAAGGGCAAGCAGAACCACCATAAGGGCAGGGTCAGCAGGGCAGCCACCCGAGAGATGAAGCACAGAAGGTGGGAAAATGGGGTAACATGGGGAGGTGCATTTAGGGTCACACTCCCTTCCTGCAGACTTCTGCCTTCTAGTTAGCTCAGAGGTTTTCCAGCAAGCAAGCACCTTGGGAAGCATCCCATGGCATCTGGATTCTGTGGATAAGGAGCAGCTCCAGTGGGCATTGTGGGCCAGCACCAGGCTCCTTCAGGAGAGAGGCAAGAGAACATTGGGGCACAGCTCAAACCCATACCACCTACTTTACCTGGGGAATGCCTGACAGTGCAGAGGCAGCTCAGCTCAGGGTCCTGGGCAGGGAGACCAACCAGGCAGCTAGCTAACACCCTGGCTCCCACATTACAGAGAGACAGCACCACGCGCAGGTGGGGAGCTCCCATCTGATTCTAAACCCAAGCAGGCAGTGAAAGTTTTCAAAAATATGTAGCATATCCCTCTGGGGTGGGGGAGGAGAGGAATGACTCACAGTTTGAAAACTTTTATGCTAAAAGTAAGGCAGAAATCTGGGGGGCATGTGCCTTCCCATGCATCACCCCTAAGGGATGCAAACTTGTTTGCCTGCCGCAGGATGTTAAAATGCCTAGTTATGGCTGTGGAGGCAAGGTAACATCCTTTTTTGTTGGCTGAAAGCACAAACTTTTGAGCTACTTTTTGTGCTCTCCTTTGGGTCCCAGGAAGGAAACCAGAGTGACTGAGCTAAATACAAATTGAGACAGATTGCTAAATTTAAAGGGGGCAACTGAGGTTTAGATTATTTAGCATAACAGAGTACCTGGAGGTAACCAGATCTTGAAAGAATCTTTCCCAAATGTCATCTTCTGGCCATCAAACAACCCTACTATCTCTCTCTTCATCATCAGAATCAATCTCCCCAAGACCACAAGACATGAATTCAAAGCAGCAATAGAACCTGCCAGAATAATAGATGCAAAAATCTGTAGGCTTATCTCCACTTCTATGATGCCTAATACCTCCCACAATATGCCAACATTTCAAGATTTATGGATCCTTAAACATGGCTGTCACAAGAGGTGGTGTACCTCACCCAGTGCATCAATTATCTCAACAACAACTGTATGTGTGAAACCAGACAATCACTAAATATCAAATGTATTCAGAGGAAACCGATAAAAGACAAAAACACTCAATCACCCATAGGTGAACACTTTTCTTAGTGTGATCATGCTGTATCTTACCTCTCAACACTCATCCTCAAAGGAAACCTGTCCAATGTCTTCAAAATTTGAGCCTGTGAGTTTAACTTTATAACTCTGCTAGACACTAAAATCATGGACTCAACAGAGACAGTGATTTTATGGCTCAGTACAGCCATTTCTATTATAGCGCACTGTCTTCTAACCTTTAACTGTACACTTCAAATTAAGAGGTCTCCTATAGTATGTGTAAACTTCTTATTCTGAGCAATCTGCCCCAACTTGTATGTAGCTTAAACAGTCTTGGTTCTTCTCCTAGATCTGAAAAATCAGGTTTGTAGAGGTTGAACGTTTGCACCTTTCACAAACATAATTTGGTCCAATAAAAATGTTACCTCACCTACCTTGAAATTTCAGATTGTGTTAAAAAGTGTCATAGCTGTCCTTTTGGGGAAAAGGAAGCAGTAAGAAGGAAACTTTACGCAAAAGATTTTTCTCAGTTTTTGCTCTTGACTTAGTTCAAGTTCAACCATTCACAAAACTATTAATACACAAACCACAACTATTGTAACTGAGACACCATTTTGAATGACTTTTTATAGCTAGTTGTACATATATATATTACAGATTCAAACTCTTAAATCCAGTACTCTCTTGTCTGGCAACGTCCATGGTCTGTCATGACCACAGATATTGCATGGCCAGAGAGTCCTGGTGCTGGGGCAGGACCTGTGTCGCAGGGGCAGGGGCTGGGCCAGAGCAATGGCTGGCAGCCTGGCCTGGACATGAGCTGGAGGTCCCACTAGCTCTACAGCAGCTTGAGGGGCTGGGTGATGACAGAGGGATAGAACCCCAGCCGGAGCACAGGGCTAGGGTTTGAGCCCCATCTGGAGCCCCTGCCAAGGAAGAAAAGGGAAGCTGGGGAATAGAAGCCAGTAGGCCCCAGTGGCTGGAGAGCCAGAAGTAAACTATGGGGCCATGTGGGCTGGGGAGCAGGCCAGGGAGCAGCTGGGGACCTGCTGGGCTGGGAGTGTCTGAGGGGTGCCAGGGAGCCAGCCAGGCGGACACAGCAGCCAGGGAGCCAGAGGGAAGTCTGGAAAGTGTTTGGGGCTGGTGGCAAGGAGGGGAGCCCTGAAGGCATTGACCTCCTCTGGTCCAGCAAAATCCCTCATCCAGGATTGCTCACATCCCCTAGTGTGCCAGACTATGGAGGTGCAACCTGTAGTATTTTTGTGTCTCAAAGGTAGTAATAGGAAATTAATATATTATTAATTTTTATTTCACTAATGTCCATTTGAATTCCTGAATACTTCATCTTTTATTTCCCCTTGATATAATTATTCTAATTAATTTTGTTGAAGTAAAGGGACATTCATGTATTTTAGCCCCAGATTTTCGATTTATATAAAACAAATTTTTGTAAAACATAATTTGAACAGGAATGTTTTCCTGGTTTTCTTTTTTAGCACTTGTATGCCAATGGAAGCTGCACGTACACTAGTGCTATGTATATATTAGACTATGAAAGTCAGCTGCAGATATACAATGCCAGCAATGTCAATTGCATAGCCAAAATCAACGTAGCTGTGCTTGGCTAACTTGTCTGTCTATACAGGGGAAGGTCAACAGGATAGTTCCTCCCTTTGACCTCCCTTACTCCTTGCATCTTAGGAGGAGTAGAGGGGTCAAATGTGACCCCTGAGAGCTCGATTGTGCACTTCCATACTAGATGCGCAGAACTGAACCCTGGAAGATCGACCCTGAGGAGGGCAATCTTCTGTGGTAGTGTGGATGTAGCCTAGGACAGTATGGCTCAGCCAGGAAAACTTTTCCAGTGTAGGCAAGGCCATGGTAAAGGTTCAGGGTTGCTAGAGTATGTTTAGATAAAACTAAAAGGCAGACCTTTGAGTGTATGTTCCTAGTACAGGGTGAAATACTGAAAAAGGTACCACGTGTTTTGAATCTATGCCTGTATTGAATCCCACTGAATCTATGCCTGTATTGAATCCCAAGGTTCACCTGGATGGATTCCTTTGCAGAGGGATTTTTGGGTCAAAGAGATCAAAGACAAAATTCTACTTCCACATACACTGGTCTCAATCCAATGTAAATTTCAGTGGCGTTACTCTAGATTTATATTTGTGTCACTGAGAACAGATGTGAGCCCATTTGTTTGTTTTTACGTACTGCTTTTCATGGTACTTCTCTGTGCCATATGCTGTGTGGCCTGTAAAACAAAAGGTAATACAGAGGTTATATGTCAGTTACATAAGCTAGTTACTTCAGGCCAAACTCTATGCTCAGTTACTTGAATGCAAGTCAATGACATTAGAGGCAGAATTTGACCTTGAGTGCTCAGTTCTGTAAAAAAATATTTTACAGCTTCTCGGCTGATAGCTAAGAAATCAGCAAACCCCAGTAGTATACTTCCAATATTCAGTATTCCCTTCACAAATGTGGTGTAGAGTTTGCTTATAAAAATATGTTTATACTTCATAGAAGCAATTGAAATTTTCAGTTTTGCATGGCATAGGAAAAATGTTGTTTGAAACCTCATAGTTAATCATGCCTTTTGTTCACTCTATCATTTAGCAAGATGCCTTTAGATAAAACGATGGTGTGTACAATTTTTCCCCCTGGAATTTTAAAACCAGGTGATTGCATTATCTCAAGTTAATGCAAATTAACATTTCTGATCATCATCATGGTCAAAGTAGTGGAACACTACATTGCATTCAAATCCTTGGCTGTCTTGCCACGAGCATTGGAACAACGCAGCTCTCCACTTTAAATTTGTATAATTTGTAATATTTTTATCTGGTTTTAAAAGAGCATTTGTTTTATTTTCTATCTTAAAATAATCCATTTGAGCTTAAAACTATGAGATAAGTAGCCGTGTTGAGGATGGGATACAATTTAGTTTAAATAAAGCAATTCTTAACCCAGTATTGAGATTTTCATCTGTTGACTTGATGCCATCACATTGCCGAGAATATTTAAAACCCCTTGGAGCACCTATGTGGCTCAGGATATCAGTAATGGGCTCACTTATTGCTAAAACTGTTGGTTGCTATGATATGTTGGTACAGGCTGAAACTCTCTAATCTGGTACTGTCTAATTCAGGGACATATGTGGTCCAGCATGATTTTAGTTAGCCAGATGTTCACTTGCCATGAGCGTGGCCAAGTTTCCTGTAGTTTCATAAAGTTTTGTGTACAGCCACCAGTCCTGGCTCCCAGTGTTCTGTGCTGTTATTTATCAGTAATTTACCCCAAATGTCTTTTAAGAGCCCAGCAAGCAGTGGAAGTCTTGGTATTATTGCTAGGCCATACTGACCTCCTGTGGTTTGGCAAATTCTCTGTTTTGGCACCAATCAGGCCCTGAGGGTGATCCTCTGGAGAGGTTCAACTTGTATCAAAGTTTTTACCATCTTTTTACTGTATGGCTGAGCCGGCAACCTCAGTCTAGGTCTTAGTGGACACGTGTCTCCAGTTATTGGGAATTTCTTGAATCAGAGCACTGATCTTATTATTTGAGTTGTTGGTAATTACAAGATGCATTAAACATATCTGGATTGACCAAACACCGAATTGCAGACCAGCATGCACTGGTTTTACCAGAAAATCAGGAATGTATTCTCCTGGCTATTCAAAAATCTTTGTAAGGACTCTGGAGAGGACAACTTTACATACATCAGAAAACTATCACTACAACTGGAACTAAATGATAGGATTCATGGAAGGACCAAAGATTTAAATGGCATGTAAAGTGCTTCTCTAAAGATGTAGAACAGAACAATAAATTACATATATCTATTTGTTATGGGCACCATTTCCAATTATTTTTCAGCACATTCAATGTTACCTCCACTCTGTTCCTCTGTTAATAACAACAGTTAATGCTTTATCTTGGTTGAGCTGCAGCCAATTACTTTTCAGTCAGATACCTCTTTGAAAATCAGATCCTGGAATGAGCTGCTTGCAGTGGATCTCAGTATGAACACAAGACTCCCCTAAAGTCATTGGGATCCCTTTAGGTGCAGTGGTCCATACACATGAACTCATTGAATGAGCAGGGTCTCAGAGATGGGACGAACACTACAACTACCAAATGTGATTTGATAAGTGATTACTACAAATATTACAAGCACTGATAGCATTTGAACACTTGCACTAAAGTCAAAATGGGATATAAGCATGTACCTAATGTCGGGCCACATCAAGACACCTCATTTTAACACATTTGAAGATCCTTGGGAAAAAAGAGCAATTGGTTGGAACTATCTATTGGGACTCCCCCAAGGACTGCATTCAGTGTAGGGAAATTCACAATCTAGTAGCATAAAGCAACTGAGTCTGGAGAAGCACACAGACAATGCTCAACAGCCGACAGACCTTTCTGATGTCACCCTAATTTCCAAAGATTCACAGCCAGTGCTGTCTCCGTTGTAAATGCTGCTGTGACAGAAGTCATAAAAACCTCCAGAGCAAAATGGCAACAAAAAAGAGTTCTTACTTTGCTTTACATGTTAAAAGAAGATATCTAAGTAGAAAATTAATTTAACTGTCAAGGGAAAGAGAATTCTCAGAAATGTCAAATTTATTTTTAGCACCCAATCAAAATTCACAGTCCTTAAATTTCTTTTGCCACTATAATTCTGTGAATTTTTGTCCTGGATTAAATTCAGACTAATATGTGAATCTCACTTTTTTCCTCATGTGAACGCTTTTGAAATGAAGTGGGTTTGAATAGTCCTAGCAAATACTTTTCTGACAGTGATGCCCTTTGATTAATATCTGGAACACATGCATATTTATTACTGAGGGTTGTCTCTTGCTGTACAAGGTAGTGTAATTACTCACCTCCTGCTAGTCAATGATCATGAACTATTTGCAAAGAAAAATATGTTTATTGCCAGTGGTTTCATCGGGAGTGAAACTGTCTTAAAAACAGACTTTCTGAAGAAGACTTGAAAACAAAAGTACATTCCTAAGAAAATAAATTACCCAACAATTCTTTGGTGCATTTTTTCCCAATAAATCCAGTTATACTTTTTAAAAGGAAAAAAGAACAAAATGTCCCTTATCTGAACCCTCTGTTGTCCTGGTATTTAATCTTGTGATGAAGTATAAATTTAATATTGTGACATCACCTCCAGGTCCAAGGTAACACCTAATTATTACCTTTCTGCTAGATCAAAGAGTAGGAGAAGATGGAACAGGAGGGAGAAGCGCCAAAGGCTCAATTATAGCTGTTGAAGTTATGGTCCATTATGGTGTGGGGAGGAGATAGAGGACGGTGGGGATTAGAAAGACGGCTCCTTCCACTGTTAGCATTCCCATACGGTGGGTGAGCAAACTTAAAATGTTGCCCAATGCCCATGAGCACAGGGAAAGAGAAGCATGAGTTTGTAACACTCATCCTCCAAAGAAGGTGAGTTGGGGGAGAAGGAATGGTCATAGCCCCATCTTCATTATATACCCATAACTTCATCTACATTAACAACAAGAAGTACTGGGGCACCTTATAGACTAACAGATATTTTGGAGCATAAGCTTTCATGGGCAAAGACCTGCTTGGTCAGATGCATCTGACAAAGCGGGTCTTTGCCCACGAAAGCTTATGCTCCAAAATATCTGTTAGTCTATAAGGTGCCACAGGACTTCTTGTTTTCGAAGATGTAGATGAAGACGGCTACCTCTGCAATACTCATCTACATTGTGAGCCACTGTTCATAGTATATATCTGTATATATAGCCACTGAAAGATGAAGCATATGCTTTAAAGGAGATATTTTAGGGAGCATACTCAGTAGAAACCCAGGATATAAACCAGGATGCATACACACATATATGAGAGCTCCACATACGGTATGCTGTATAAAAGTGTATCTTGGGCTTCTAGTGAGCATGCTCTTCGCAATGTACCTTTTAAAGCGCCGTGCCTGATCTTATAGACTACAATGCATGCAGCAACCACAACTCAGATAACATATGTCCTCTTCTCCCAATTCATCTTCTGTAGTTCTGGCACTAGAAGACTTAGTCTGTGCTAGATCAACTTTAAAAATGAAAAAAACAAGGACAAAAATATGTTGTGCTCTATTATGGCACTTAAGCTACTGGGTGAGGAAAGAAAAGAATGTAATGCCAATTTTTGTCCCATCTGAAACAAAAGCAACTATCCTGAGAGAAAATAATGCACTGACTACTGGAGAACCTCAATTGTCCCAAGCTGAGCCATATCAGATGGTTTAGACTACTCCTGGAGTGCATCTAATTCTGTTCTGGGTCACCCTTTGCATTTAACACTGCAACTAAGAACTTTGACTGTAGCTGCTACTTAGCTACTCTACACACACACATATCTCACCCTTTCCATGCCCAAGTGTAACTCCTACCAGCTTCACTTGATGTTGTGGTCACAGATTGAGAGGAGATTATATCTCAGAGAACAGCCACATGGCAGGTCTCATCAAGTTTACTTTGGAAGTGTTAAATATGTGGAGTGATGCTCAATAAATGCAAATTAAAGCTCCTGGGAATTCTGTGCATGCAATGAAAGAAAACAGTAGCCTTCTGCAGAGGGAGGAAAGAAGCTTATTAGGAATTAATAGCAGTCTCAGTCCCAGGAAAAGAGACACAAACAATGCACTTAGTGCACACCCATACTGCAAACCGTATTTAACAGGAAGGCCAGAGGGTAAGGATGCACAATTTAATTAACTGCTTCTCAGTCCTGCAATACACAAGTAAACATAGCACCAGTTTAATAAGGAACAAATCTTCTGGTACCAGGAATACATTTATAGAATTCCCATTTGCATAATTCAGTGGTGCTCTTATTTATATTTCTTAGTATAGTTTATTTTGCACCTCTGTACAAAGGTTTGAGAAGAACACAATACCCTTTTTTCCTTATATCTTTCCTTAAATTGTTGTTCTGGTCCTCCTGCTACTGAAAGCCACAAGAAGGTCATACATTGTGTGCAATGTGATATTTAGCACTCATTTGCGACCTACTTTATGCTGATAAAACAGGACCGCAACAAAGCTGTTTGCTAGCACACCCCACTTGTATTGTGAAGGGATATTGCAATGCATACCTAGCTTGGTTAAGGGCAAAATATGTAGCATTTCCTTTCCAGGCATCAGGTAGTCTGAATAGATGAACTCCAAACATTGGTTAGTCCAGGGCCTGTGATTTCTGATTAGATGCAAAACATGTTGATTCCTTGTACAAATAGCTTGAACACTGACTTCTGAATACTACAAATGATTTCATTCTTGTGTTAGTTGAGGAAAACAGATCCATCTGAAAGCATACCAGCTAGTTACATTTATTTTACTTCAACTTCCTCTTTACTCCAGTACATTTTTTAGTGCCTTCTCTTCAGGTTCAAAGTTTCAGTCCAGAACAGCTTCATACACTTGCCCTTGATTTTTCGCTGGGTACAAACTTAACTAACCAAGTCTCTTACAGTTTTTTTTTTTTTTTTTCATTTCCTATGTCCCGTGTCTCTCTTCTCAGCATTTCTGGGGTAAATGATCAGATCAGTGTTGCTTGCAAAAATTTAGTATGTAGTGTGGCAGGGTCAGATGGGAGGGCCCCAGCAGAATGGCAGAAGGGCAGCCCGAAAAAGGAAAAAGACCTGCCAAATACAAGCAGAGAGCGGTAGGGCAATGATAAGCAGCTGGGTGGGAGCTGCCTCAGCCAAACTGGGTCCAGCTGACTCCATTGCTGGCTTGATGGAGGCCTTTAAAAACCCTCCATAGTTGGAAGGTGGGAAGAGAGAATGTGGGAATGGGAGGAGACGTGAAGGAGCAAGAGAGCAGAAGCTGAAAACAAGGCAGACCAGCTTCAGGTCAGGAACAGCAGAGGAGGGAGTCCTAGGATCAGTGGCTGGGCTTCCTGCCACAGTGACCTGTTGCAAGCCCCAGCCCCTGGGGAAAGAGAGGTAAGAGACTGAAGAGACTGAGCCAAACCATGGCCCATGTAAGAGGGGCCCTTGCCACAGTAGATATGAAGTACTTAGAAGTGCTTGAGATTGAACAGGGTTTCACAGAACCACCACAATAAAAGTTGACGCCATTCTCTGATAAGGTTTATGCTAATAGTCTTCCTGGTCTTGTGGGCACAAAAATATGCCAAGCATGTAGGCTAGGTCTACACGGAGCACTGTTTCGAGCAGGGTCATGCAAGTGAGGGCACTCAACAATGCAAATGGCTGCTCATTTACATAGTTGTGTGCCTCATTTGTGTTGTTATATGAGATGGCTGTCCCGACAGAGGCTTCTGTCATCACAAAACAAGCCATGTATACAGGGTTCTGTCGACAAAAACCCAACTTGTCGACAGCCCCTTATTTGTCATTTTTTTTCAGGAATAAGGGGCTGTTGACAAGGTGGGTTTTGGCTGACAGAACCCTGTCGACATGGCTTGTTCAGTGACAACAGAAGCCTCTGCTGGGACAGCGATCTCGTGCAACCATGAAAATGAGGCACACAACTATGCAAATGAGCAGCCATTTGCATTGTTGAGTGCCCTCATTGGCATGACCCTGCTGGCAGCAGTGCTCTGTGTAGATGTACCCATGAAAATTCAATGCATTGTTTTATTTCAGTCCTAACTGTGAGCAACACATTGGCCTCTTGGGAAAGTCCTGCATTAAGAGCGAAGAGAAGTACAAAATGTGGTTAGTTAGAGCAGCAGTATTTCCTTGGTGCGTAGATCTCTAAATTAAACTCAAGAGACATGGATTCTAATCCCGCTTTTGCAGATATACCCGTGCATGACATTGAGCAAGGCACTTTCCTGCCTTATGCCTCATTTTCCCTATCCGTAAAATTAGGATACTGACATTGAATTCATTTGTAAAGCAATTTGCCAGCTATTGATTTAAAAGTACTCCTCAAATTCAGCAGCTTGTACACAAATACAAGGAATATGAAGACCTAACTGGAGGAACTGGACTTTTTCATACACAAGATAAATTATAACTGAACTGGCATCACAGAGTCTTTGTGATGTAAATCTCAAGACTGGAATATTAGTTTGGGGAGTAGAACATGTTTAGAAAAATAAGCAAGGAGGTGTCACGAAACATACTTAGTTCTGAGGTCTAAAATGAAGTGAATGTGGGAAAAGATACAAGGAGTTAAAACTGAGTTGACACGAAGGTAAGGGTCAACTAAGACAACAAGCATGTGAAGAGGAGGTGGATAACAAGCTTCTGAAGTATATAACAGGAATATCCAATAAAGAGGATCTGGTAGCAATGGGGGATTTTACCTATCCAGACATTTGTTGGAAAAGCAATATGTGAAAACACTAAGGCTGTTTCTACACAGGCAGTGGCATGGTAATACACGGCCTGAAATATGCTAATGAGGCAGGGATGCAAATTCCCCGCACCTCATTAGCATATAATCACATGATTTGAAGTGATTTCTTCCGGACTCCAAACGTTGTGTAGAAGCGTGGCCCCGGGGGAGCTTCTGGAAGGAAGTCCTTCTTCCAGAAGCCCCTTCTTCCTGAAAATTTTTGGGAAGAAGGGGACTCCAGAAGAAGGACTTCCTTCCGGAAGACTCCCCTGGGGCCATGCTTCTAAACGGCGTTTTGGAGTCCAGAAGAACGGTCTTCCGGACTCCAAATCACGTGACTGTATGCTAATGAGGCGTGGGGAATTTTCACCCGCACCTCATTAGCATATTTCGGCCATGTATTACCATTCCACTTTCAAAGAAAGTGGCCTATGTAGAAACAGCCTAAGGCTGTGTCTACACGGGCACATATCTTCGAAATAGCCATATTTTCGAAGATTACTAATGAGGCACTGAATATTCAATTCAGCGCCTCATTAGCATTAGGACACTTCCGGCTGCAGCACTTTGAAAACGGCACTTTCGAAAGCATGCGGCTCAGCGCGGCTACATGAGGGTCCTTTGCAAAAGGACCTGCACCTTTTGAAATTCCCTTATTCTGATCAGTGGTCGGGATAAGGGGACTTCGAAAGGTGAGGTGTCCTTTTGAAAAGGACCCCCATGTAGCCAGGTTGAGCTGCGTGCTTTCGAAGCGCTGAGGCTGGAAGCATCCTAATGCTAATGAGGCGCTGAATATTCAGTTCAGCACCTCATTAGTAATCTTCAAAATGGCCATTAGCATGACTATTTCGAAGATTTGTGCCCATGTGGACACACCCTAAGTTTCAATAAATTCTTGGAATGTGTTTTGGCACTTTTTCATTGTAATCAGGGGACAGCCATTTTACACCTGAGTCTGAAGGAGAAACTCGTTGTGAACCTGAAGGTGAAAGATAATTTGAGTAAAAAGGATGATGAAATGTTAGATTTTATGTTTCTAAGGAAATAAAGGCATATGTATAATAGAGTATTGACAAGTAAGGACCCGTGGGAAGGAAATCTAAGGAGTAAAAGGACAGCAAATCATCCCAATGCAAAGGAAAGATAGATAGAATAGTAAGAAGTGAATATGGCTCCATCATGAGCTCTTTAGTGACTTCAAAATAAATAAAGGAGTCCTACTGTGATAGAAACACGGATAAACTGCTGAAGAGGGCTACAAAAAATAGCATAAGCATGCAGGGACATAATCAGAAAGGTTAAGCCAGGAATGAATTACACTCAACAAGGGATATAAAAGACAATAAGAAGAGCCTCTATAAATAGGTTAGAGGCAAAGGAAAGTTAAAGGAAGTGTCGGTCCTCTGCTTAGTGGGGAAGGAGAGATAATAACTGGTGACATTAAGAGGACTGAGATGTATAATGCTGATTTTGCATCACTGAAAAGACTAATGGTGATTGGGAAATCAACACAATCACTATTAGCAATAAGGAAGGAGCAGAAACCCAAACTCGTCCCAAAATATTAAAGAAACTAGCTGATGCAATCTCAGAACAATTATCAATTATCTTTTAGAATTTGTGGAGGATGAGTGAGGTCCCAGAGGAATAACTCTAATTTACATATATAACTCCTGGGTGATGGGAAAGGAAAGCCTCTGTGGGAAAATGACCTGTTCTAGACCATAACAGAAAATTAGAACTGAAAATCATTTAATAGCTAGTCTAGAGGGAGCAAACTATTTCTGACACTATTGGAGGAGACGTGATGAAAACACATGATTTTACCAAACATGTGAAGTATGCAGGTAAGGAAAGATGAAACCAGATAATTTGCTGAACGGCAGGAATTCAACATTGTCTAACAGCATTCCTGCTACTTCCACTGCTTACTGGGCTCTTAGAAGGCATTTGAAGGTAATTTAGAGCTAAATGATAGCACAGAACACTGAGAGCCAGGAGTGGTGGCTGTAAACAAACTTTATGGGACCACGAGAAACTTGACCACTCCCATGACACTGGACATCCAGCTAACTAAGATCATATCAGACCACAGAAGTTGCTGGACCAAAGATTGCTGTAAGAGCGAGATTCAACCCATACCTTCCTTTCCTGTTTAGGCACTATTTTTAATTCTATCTAAGCATTCAAAAATATATCTACCGTGTGAAGGGGGAACTGGAGTAAGCTGCATTAGTGGTAAATTGATAAGATATCATAGAGTTGTGTGCAAGAAAAAGCATGTAGAGTATGGCCCTTACCTGTGGCATAGCATCCTAGTTTGTGTCCCAGTCGATCTCCCACTGCCTTTATCTGAGTCCTTCATGTTCCTTATAGTTAACTAGCAAACTGGCTGTATTGTGCAATGTGTGAGTGCTTCTGAAGTGGTACTTACCCTCAACTCTGATTTAAGGGAATGCTAATTCATATTTTGCACATATTGCAAAAGGTGCTTAGCAACTTAAAGGAGCAGGCCATAATTAGGCAACAATTTTGTAAGATGTTCCTTTCCTAGTCATTTACTCTTTTACTTCTCCTGAATATGTGTCAAAACATGTCAGGTATGAGCTTCATCTCCAGATCATTTCAATCCATGATTCCCTTAATCTTACACCTCCCTTTTATTGAATGATTGTGGTGTTTTTTATTTTATTTCCCCCCCCGCCTTTAGCTGTGTCTACACTATGATTTTGTAGTTTTATAGGTTCGAATTTGACCATCCTCACTTCCCATGGTGCTCCCACACTCAAATTGGCTAACATCGAACTGTTGCAGTCATGCATTGTGGAAACCTGTCCCACAGTTCCCTCATCCCTGTAGCGTTCTGGGCATGCTCGCTGGTCTTTGACATCATCTTCTCACATTGCATTTTCCTCATTCCCCTTTCGATCCCTGAAGATATGCTGACCCTGGAAATAATGCAAGGACCTCCAAAGTTAGAAGAAAGAGGATAGAAAAGTCTAAGAAGAAAGATTTTTGACTTTATTGAAATTAATACAGGGACCCTGAAAAGCACAAAGAAAGAGAAGATAGGAAAGCTTTTCAGAAAAGAGAGTTGCTGATGGGGAGAGTCTTTGACTTTCTGGTACACTATAAGGCTTCTGTGCAATGAATGCCATCTCAGCTGGCCATCTACTGCTGTCCCACCTCCCAGCATTGCTTGTGATCCGTGAAAATAATACAGGGCTTGGACTATAGTCTAAAGTTAGAAGAAAGAGGATAGAAAAGTCTAGGAACAAATAATTTTTGTCCTCCCCCACCACATTACATTGCCAATATGGGTGCAGTGACTATATTTTTCAACTGGCCATCCACTGCTGTCCCATCTCCCATCATTGCATGTGATCCCTCAAAATAATGCAGGGGCCCGGACTGTATTGTAGAGTTAGAAGAAAGATGATAGAAAAGTCTAGGAAAAAAGAATGTTGGTTTCCCCACCCATTATATTGACAACATGGGTGCAATGACTGTGTTCTCAACTGGCCATCCACTGCGTGTCCCATCTCCTATCATTGCGTGTGATCCCTAAAAATAATACAGGGGCCTGGTCTCTATTCTAAAGTTAGAAGAAAGAGGATCGAAAAGTGTAGAAAAAAAAAGAATTTCTGACTTTCCCCTTCACTACACAGATATTGACAACAAGGTTGATGTCAGCGAAATAACATTTACTGAACTTACAACACAAACAGGAATCTCAACTAGATCCCCCACTCTGCACCCCACCTTGTGTTTCCGAGTGGGTCAAGGCATGAAGACAGATAGCAGATATTAGCAAAAAGATTTTATAATGGAAATATGAAACCAGCAGGTGTCTGCAATGGACAGCAAGCTCCTGGAAGTATTTTTGGCAGGGTGTGGGGTGCTGTGGTCTGCGGCTGCTGAAGTAGCTGAACTATTCCCACTGTGTAGTTTAGCTGCCGGAGGAGACTTTGTCCCGGCAGCAGAAAGCTGTGCTATGGGCGTGGGGGTGGTTAGTGGAGGACCAGTTGAAGTGGTCATCCCCGAGTATGTTAGCCTTTAGGGGAAACTTCTCCCCGGCAGCAGCAAACTCCTTAGCCACCAGGGGAAACTTCCCACTGGTGGCTGCAATGCCCACTATGGGAATGGGGGTGTTCACTGGGGAGCCAGCTGAGATGGTTGTCCCTGAATATCAAGAAACCCACATGTATCTTAGCCAACTGGGGAGACTTCCCACCAGCAGCAGCAAGCCATGCTAGGGGCATAGTGGAATTCAGTGGGGGGCCAGATGAGGTGGTCCTTCCCGAGTATCTTAGCCACCCGGGGGAGACTTCCCCATGGCAGCAGCAGCAGCAGCAGCAGCAGCCAAAGGTCCACCCAGCCGCCCCTGCAGGAGCAGTGCTCGCCCTGCTCAATGCCATGCGGGAGGCAGCTGATCACATCCTAGCCACAGAGGAGGAGCTGCCCGCAGGGGATGAGGAAGCAACCCCCAACCCTGCAGCACCCTGCCCCTGCCTCACACGCCGGCGGCTGTGGAGCTACCCCACCAGCACCGACTGGTGGGAGCGGCTGGTGCTTGGAGAGTGGGACGACGACCGCTGGCTCAGGAACTTTCGGAGGAGCCGGCAGACATTTCTGGAGCTCTGCCAGTGGCTCACCCCCGCACTCAGGCACCAGGACAATGCCATGCGGCGTGCCCTCAGTGTCGAGAAATGGGTCGGCATCGCTGTCTGGAAGCTGGCCACTCCAAACAGCTACCGATCCGTGGGCCAGCAGTTTGGCGTCGGCAAGGCCACCATCGGGGCTGTCCTCATGGAGGTAAGAGGACCCACGGGGCGGGGGGAGGCATCCCTGGCAGGGGAGGGGAGCCCTGGCAGGGGAGGGCCACACACACCCTGCACACCCCTCACATGTGCTCCCCCTGAAGGTCGTCCGCGCCATCAACGCCCTGCTCCTCCACAGGCTCGTGAGGCTTGGGCACCCGGATGTCGCCATCGTGGGCTTTGCCACCCTGGGCTTCCCCAGTTGCTTCGGGGCTCTGGATGGGACCCACATCCCCATCCGCACCCCGGAGCACAGTGGAGGATGCTACGTAAACCGGAAGGGCTACCACTCAGTAGTCCTCCAGGCCTTGGTGGACAGCCAGGGCCGCCTCCTGGACATATATGTGGGCTGGCCTGGCAGCACCCACAACACCCGGGTATTCCGGAACTTGGGCCTGTGCCGCCGGCTGGAGGCGGGGACCTACATTCCCTAGCGGGAGATCCCTCTGGGGGACACCACCATGCCCCTCTGTGTCATTGCAGACGCGGCATATCTCCTCCGGCCCTGGCTCATGCACCCTTACATGGGCCATCTGTCAGCCAGCCAGGAGCACTTCAACATGCGCCTGAACCACGCGTGCCAGGTGGTGGAGCGCACATTTGGCCGCCTCAAGGGGCGCTGGAGGTGTCTCCTCACCCGCCTTGATGCGGGCCCCACCAACATTCCCCAGATTGTGGGTGCGTGCAGCACCCTCCACAACCTTGTCGAGAGCAAGGGGGAGCCTTCTTTCAGCGCTGGGCTGTGGAGGCCAGCAGGGCCGATGTGCAGCCACCCGCTGCCCCCAGTCACCAGGTGGACCCCGAAGGGACCCGGGTCTGGGAGGCCCTGCGGGCCCAGTTCGACAAGGCTGCGGGGTGAACGCTGGCAGGCCCCCCACTGCACCCCCCCCATCCTCCACAACACTCCCTGCCCCTACGCCCATACCACAGAGCACCCAAGAGCACCCCCGCCCACTTTTCTTGTAAATAAAAACAGACATGTTTTTCGTCAAACCAGAATATATATGTTGAACTCTTCTTCTTATATTATAACTGTGTGCAGACAAAATAAATATTATATATATACGTATTATAAGATGAAAGGAAAAAAAAAGGGTAAGACAAGGAAGGGGAGAACTATTTACATGGGGGGGCAGGTATCATCATAACATAACAGAACAGGGATCTAATACAAACTATTTACAAAACATAGGTGAGGGGGATATATACAAAGGGGGGGGGCCACGTCCTGGGCCCCACACCCCCTAATGTCCAGCGCTGGGGGTGGGCGGCCGCGACCCGCGCCTCAGCTGCAGCCCACACTGGGGCTGGCTGGGGGCCAGGCGGACCAGGAGATAAGGCTGGCGGGTGTCAGCTGGCCCCAGGTCCCCCTCAGCAGATGGGCCCTCAGTGGCGGATGGTGGGGCGACGGTGGGTGGAGCAGCGGGTGGAGCAGGCAGGGCGGGCAGAGCGGCGGCCGGTGCGACATGGGGGGGCCAGGTAGTCTGCTATGCGCTCAAAAGTGCGCATAAGGCCCCCCATGCCTCCTGGTGCCAGGCCAGCGCCCGCTTTTGGAGCTGGAGGTGCCACTCCTCCACCCGCAGATGCTGCTCGGAGACCTCCAGCTGCCGACAAAGGATGGCCAGCAGCTGGGGGTCCGTCGCCGTCCGGGGGTGGTGCTGGCTCCGCCGTCGTCCCTGCCCTGGGGCCGGTCAGTGCTCCGCCGAGGGGCTGGCCTGGAGTGATGGCCCCGGTGGGCTCTCCAGGACCACTGACACCTCGCAGGTGCTCTCCGGTCCTTCCTATGGTGCAGCTGTGGAACACGGGGGGGAAGAAGAGTGGAGACAGCCATTAGTGTGGCCCCCGAGCCGTGGCCCTTGTGCCCCCACCCCTCTGCTGCTGGATCCCCATCCCCGTCCCCGGGAGATGCTGCTGCTGCTGCTGATAGGTGTCCCACCCCCTCCTCCCGGGGGACCCTAGGTTCTGGTCCCCCCATCCCCAGGGATGGGGCATGGCACTGTCGTGCTGGGGGGGCAGGGGCTGATGCACTCTTCTGAGGGACATGCCACTGCTGTCCTTGGGGCCATGGTCATCTTGGCATGTGGAGGGCCCTGGTCATATCTGTTACCCCCGCCCCTCAACCCCGGGGGTGTACACCGGGGGGGGTGCATACCTGATGGTCCACTCCCACGGTTGGGGGACACCCGGGGGGCGGACGTCCTGCTGGAGCTCCAGGATGGGATGTGGATCCAGAGCCCTGTGTTGCTGGAGGAGGACTCCCCCTCCTCCTCCTCCTCCTCCAGTGCCCCAGGTGGGCTTCTGGGGGGGCCCCTGGGGTGTGGGGCTTACCTCCAGGGCGGACTCCGCCTCCGGGGCCTGCTGGGACTTGTCGGCCAAGGTGTCAAGAGTGGCCGGAGGGTAGGAGGTGTTCCGGGGGCCCAGGATGGCCCTGAGCTCCCTGTAAAAGGGGCAAGTGACAGGGGCGGCCCCAGATCGGCCGGCTGCATCCCGGGCCTGGGTGTAACCCTGCTGCAGCTCCTTCACCTTACTCCTGATGTGGTCAGGAGTGCGAGCAGGGTGATCCTGGGCGGCCAGGCCGTCAGCCAGCCGAGCGAACACATCCGCGTTCCGCCTCTTGCTCCCCATTACCCGGAGCACCTCCTCCTCACTCCAGAGCCCCAGCAGGTCCCGAAGCTCGGCCTCCGTCCAGGAGGGGCCCCGCTGACACTTCCCAGCCTGGCTGCCGGTCTGGGAGCCCTGGCTCCCCTTGGGGGCGGTGCCCTGGGGGCGCTTAGGGGTCTGGGGGGGCGGCCATTGCAGCGGTGGGGGGTTGATGTGGCTGCAGAGGAGCGTGCAGGCTGGCCGTGTGGCTGGGCTGCCGCCTGCACGCTCTCTCAGCTTCCTGCACAGGAAGGCAGGGGGCGGGGACCTTTAAGGGGCCGCTGCACGCGGCGACCATCGAGCTCAGGGGCTGGAGGGAGCGTCTCTCAACCCCTCAGCTGATGGCCGCCATGGCAGACCCCGCTATTTCGATGTTGCAGGACGTGCAACGGCCACACGTTCCCTACTTCGATGTTGAAAGTCGAAGTAGGGCGCTATTCCCATCTCCTGATGGGGATAGCGACTTCGACGTCTCGCCGCCTTACGTCAATGTCAACTTCAAAATAGCTCCCGCCACGTGTAGCCGTGACAGGCGCTATTTCAAAGTTGGCGTGGCAACTTCAAAGTAGCTGGCACGTGTAGACGCGGCTACGGTGTGGCACGGCAGCGGTTGATGCCAGGTAGTACAGAAAAAAGTAACAAGCATACAGACAGGGCCACAAGCTCCTTGAAGGGCTATTTGAATGGGTAGATGCGCTCACAGTGCTAATAGCAAAGAAAGAAAGAAAGAAAAAGATATTTCTCAGGCTCTCATAGAACCATAGAATCACAGAGCTGAAAGGGACCTCAAGAGGTCATCAAGTTCAGCCCCCTGCCCCAAGCAGGATCAACCCCAACTAAGTCATCCCAGCTATGACTATGTCAAGCCAGGACTTAAAAACCTCCAGGGATGGAGATTCCACCACCTCCCTATGCAACGCATTCCAGTGCTTCACCACCCTTCTGGTGAAGTAGTTTTTCCAGATATCCAACCTACAGCTCTCCTTCTGTAATTTCAGACTATTGCTCCTTGTTTTGCTGTCTGTCACCACTGAGAACAGTTTCTCTCCATTCTTTTTAGAGCAGCCCTTCAGGAAGCTGAAAGCTGCTATTAAATCACACCTCAGTCTTCTCTTCTGCAAGCTAAATAATCCCAAATCCCTCAGCCTCTCCTCATAGGTCATGTGCTCCAGCTGCTTAATCATTTTCGTTACCCTCCACTGAACCTGCTTCAGCACATCCATATCCTTTCTTTAGTGGGGGTCCCAAAACTGGACACAATACTCCAGATGTGGCCTCACTAGTACCAAAGAAAGGGGAACAACAACCTCTCTAGATCTGCTTGAAATGCTCCTCCTAATGCATCCCAATATGCCGTTAGCTTTCTTGGCTACAAGGACACACTGCTTACTCATATTCAGCCTTTCATTCACTATAATCTCTAGGTCCCTTTCTGCTGTACTGCTGCTTAGCCAGTTGGTCCCCAGCCTATAACAATGCTTGGGATTCTTCCATCCCAGGTGCAGGACTCTACACGTCTCCTCATAGAAACTCATGAAATTTGTTTTGGCTTAATCCTCCAATTTATCCAGGTCACTCTGGATCCTATCTCTACCCTCCAATCTATCTACCTCTCTCCCTAGCTTGGTGTCATCTGCAAACTTGCTGAGGGTGCAATCCATTTCCTCATCCAGCTCATTAATAAAGATGTTGAACAACACTGTACCCCAAATTGAGCCTTGTGGCACTCCACTTGAAACCAACCACCATCCAGATATTTAGCCATTGACCACTACCCATTGGGCCCAACTGTCAAGCCAGGTTTCTATCCATCTTATAGTCCACGTATCCAATCCACTCTTCCTTAACTTATGGTCAGGAATGTTGTGGGAGACTTTATCAAAAGCTTTTCTGAAGTCAAGGTATATCACATCCACTGACTTTCCCATGTCCACAGAGCCAGTTACCTCATCACAGAAGCTAATCAGATTGATCAGGCATGACTTGCCCTTGGTGAAGCCACATTGACTACTTTTGCTCACTTTTCCGTCTTTCAAGTGCTCCAAAATGGATTCCTTGAGGATACTTCCATTATTTTCTCAGATACTGAGGTAAGGCTGACTGGTCTATAGTTCCCTGGATTGTCCTTCTTTCGTTTTTTAAACATGGGCACTACATTTGCCTTTTTCCAATCATCATACAGACATGAGCCCACTGCCAAAGGCTTCCTGCTCCCACTTGGAAATTCATGGTCTTCATGTTACTGGAGAGCAGTGGCCAGGGTAGAGCACTGAGGGGCATTGTGGGTTACATATGGGACACCTCTGGAGGCTAATAAATTCAATTTTAAGATGTGGTGCTTCCACACTGTCCTTTAATCAAACTTCTGATTTCGAGCTTGATGCTATACTCATCAGGTAACTACAATTATGTAATCTCAAGATTAATGCACCCTAAATCAAGCTAATGGTATTTATAGTGAAGACAATCACGTGGTAATGTCGAGCTAACTGCCTTAAATTCAAATTTATCTCATAGTGTAGAGAGAGTCTCTCTCTCTCTCATTTAAATTAACTTTAACCTTTTAGAGCTCAATTATATGCACTATATTTCCCCAACAGAAAGCATGGTTACTTGTACATATTGAAAAAAAAAGTCTCTTTTCCTGTATATTTCTTTCTGTTTTCTTAAGAAAAATAAAGAATTCAGAACAGCTCCTCATCCTGAGATGCTTGTGTCTGCCAGAAGAAAGTATGCAAATATCTTTAAATTAAATATTTCATTGACTATCATAAAATATAAACATGATAAAAGGCAAATAAAAGGATGAATAAATCACATCTAAAGACAAAAGAACAATAAAAATTATTATAAAACTGAGAAGTCCTAGTGGAGGTAGAACAGAAGACACTTTATACCTCCAATGTTATGAAGTCGATACAGCCAATCTTTGGCGTCGAATATGTTTGGGAATCTGGGACAAGCTCCCCCTGAAATCAATGGGTGTTAGGCACCTAAACATTTTTGAGAATTTGGGCTTACAATACTAATCATTGTCTCTAACTCACTTAGCCTCCGTAAACCTACTTTGAATAAATGGTGATATGGGAAACAACATTGCCTGTATATTTGCAAGTCTGGAAAAATTGTATTGATTTGATAGGAAAAAAATTCACTCTGAACCTTACCCTGTTTACTCTTTGTATGAATGTGTGATTGAGCAGTTCAATATAACTAGAATGTCTATCAATAAGGGGCTTAATCCTAACAACATGATTCAGCTAAAATTCTGGTTGACTTCTGAGAGAGTTTCGCCTTTGCAAAGACTGCAGATTATAGCCCAAGGTATGTAGTCAGAGCTACTCTCCATTCCTTCGTGCCTAGTACTGTGCCTCAATAAATCCATGAACACTAAATGGTAGTTTTTATTATTACGGAGAATATGGGCTTCTTCAGTGGGAATTTTGCCAGATTAAAATGTGGATCGAGGCCTAAGTAAGAGCTCTTCATGCTATTAAACCTGCTTCATTTGCTTTTGTTTTTATGTTTTGGTAGCACAGATGGAAGCAGCTTTTATCTGGGCCGCACTCACTGTAGTAAGAGACTGTATTGCTTTGTTAGTGCAGTGATATTATACACTTTGCAAATTGGTGTGTATCAGCTTACTTAACTACTAGAATGACTTGGCGGTAACTGGCATTTACCTTCTTTACGGATGAACACACTGTGATCACATAATGGGATTTCACACAGGGATAAAGAAAGAAAAGTGGCCACATTTTAAGAAATATTTTCTTTATGTAAACACTCCCATCCATATCAGCCATTCTTGGCTCTGCTGTTGCACAAAGGTCTCTTCACCATTGCTCCTGTCCAATATACTGAAGTCTTTGGCTGTGCTAAGCAACTGGAGGTTGGCAAGGGCATGACACTATTAGCCAAAGCTGTCTCTGAAATCTCAGCTGACCTTAATACCAAGGTAGAACTTGCCAGGGACTGTCATCTTCCCGATTCCCTGTTGGCAGCACTCGGAGGTTCTTTGTCAGACTGACAATGAGGTAGAGTCTCAGGCTTTTAGGTCATTTTACACAAATGCATCATATCAAATATGTAAAAATTATGGAAGGATATAATCTAGCACAGTGTATTTAAGATATTAATGCTCTTTATTTCCGAAGTAAGTGTATAAGGTGAGGTTTTTCTTCTGCATTTTTTCTTTTCCTGCTTCTCTCTTGTAAAAAACCATCTGGTTTATGCAAATCTCTGAACGAAATATTGACAATGGCTGTTGAAGCCATGACTAGTTGGATTCGGCATTTGCTTTACTATTACTCCACCTACTGGAGTAGTGCTAAACTAAGATCCTAGTGTATTCATAATAAACAAAACATTCAGAAGCAAACACTTTCTCGTAAGAGAAACACTGAATGGGTAATAGAGTAGAAATTATGGGAAACATCAGTTCTAGGGAATAAATTATGGCTCTTTACAGGGCTGGTACAACCTGATATGTTTCTTCTTTTCTATCCATAAACATTAGATATTTTTCATTGAAAGAATATATCTAAAATGCAGCATAAGAAGAGCAGATAGAACAACACATTTGTTTGGACGTTATAGCCTTTCCACTGCATCTGTATAACACTATCATACTATATGACAATCTCCATGAAAATGAGCAAAATATCAATTAAAAGTTAAGTGTTGTGCCATTCAGATGTGGATAAAGACGGTATGACATTGTCTGAAAAACTGCAACTGGGGAAACAACCACTGTCACAAACAGGCTGTGTTCAGATATTCAGAAAATAAGTTTATAGGATATGATTCCTAACACAGTGGAATTGCTCAGGGAGTTGAAACTACAAGACGTGGTTCAGACCCCAGAGTGGCACTTGTCAGTTCTGGGAGCCAGGTAGTTCTGGTTCCAGGACCACAGAGGGTTGTAGTTTCTGAAAGGGTTAGGCAAATAACAAACAAATGTGGGGTCAACTCAGATTTTTGTGTAGATATGAGCAAACTGAGGGCTGTTTAAACTTACCACTGGCAACTAATGGTCTCAAGAGGCCATGATGGCAGGCAACCATAGTAATGTTACAGATAGCTTCTCATCTACTATCTACTAAAATATGCTTGTTGTGTTGAGATCTGTGACAGGGTGTGATATAGAGCCAGGTATACTTGGTCTATGCCTGCTGCAGCAGCCCCACTATATCTTGAAATTCCTTGAGAACCAGATCTGTTGGCCTTATGGTGCGTATGTAATAGAAAGCCATGGGCCAGGGATGACTTGGAGATGGCTGATGTTCCTGTTCTCACTTACCTCACATGCATATGTTGTATGTGTTCTCTCTTGGCTAGCTCTTTCATGCCTTGTCTTTGCATGCCATCGTGCTAACAAGTTAGCCACATGCATGCTTTCATTAGTTGCCAAGTAGCAGTGGGCATATCCTGGCAAATTGCATAATATAGCAAGGCCATGAAACATTAGGTGTCTGGGCATGTGGGTCAGTCTGGACTGGTTTGGGGTACAGGGAGGGTCCTAGCCCTGCCCCCCACCCACCTCACTCCCAGGTGGATTGTATTGACTGTCCTTGGTTCCTAGGCTGACAAGTCTCTTTTAAGCTGTATCCTTATCCACAAATAAAAGAGTTCTGGTCCCCCTGGTGGCCGAGAATCGCATCTGACTGTAGATGGGGATTCAGAGCCCAGTGACACTCCACACTCTGTGACACTGTGAGTGTGGCTGCAGGGAGGAAGAAGGGAACCCAGCTGAAATTACAGATCCCATAATGGGACTGTGACCAGGAGGAGAGGTGGCTCGGTCCTGTGCCATGCTCCATCGCCCCCCTAAAGGCCCACACAAGTGTCTGGGCTCCAGGCCCTCAGGACCTTTAATCTGGCCTGACTCTGCTCCATAGGCTCCCGAGGCTTCTTCTCCGTAGGGAGCACATGAGGAACGCAAGAGTAAGCCCTGCCATCCCCAGCTGTTGCTCTGCAGTGGTGGCTTTGGGCCTAGGGGCTGCAGTTTCACAACAAGGGCAGGGGATCCTGGGGATGAAGGCTGCAGCCTGCAGGCCTGTGGGAGTCCTCCCTGGCTGGTGGGGGTGCTGCTGTCTAGCTATGGGACTCCAGGAATGCAGCTCGGCAGAGAAGGGGGCTAGTTGCAGGGGAGCTGCCCCAAGCAGTGGAAGCTCCTTGGCTGCCCAAAGCAATGGGGCTGTTGTCCCAGGGAGGAGGAGGGAGGGCTCCTCCACATCACCTCCACACCAAAGGGCACCCCAGGTGTTCCACACTGTGGGGAGCTGGGAATTGGCTGCTTCCCTGCTGTAGGGGAGCTCTCTGGCCTCCCTGTGCTGCCAGCAACTGGGGATGCCATCCTGCAGGGGAGTGCCCAAGCTCCAGGGGCTTTTGTCCTGCAGGAGGGGCACTCCTGGCTGCCCCACACTGCATGACACCAGGAATGAGGTAGCAGCCCTGCGGGTGTGTCTCCCAGCTGTCCCAAGCCATGGGGATCAGGGAATGGGACTGCAGCCCTGGGGGTGTGGCTCCCAGCTACTCCAAGCCATGTGGCACTGGGAGCAGGGCTGCAGCCCTGCAGGTGCAGCTTCTGGCTGTCCCATGCCACAGGGAGCCAGGCACGGGGCTGCAAACCATCCTTGGTTGTGTGGGGGGTCCTCCCTTGCTGGAGGGGCAGTTGCCTGGGGCACCAGGTCTCGTTAAAATCTTAACAAGAACTGTAGAGGACACACATTACCACCTGTCCCAATATACCGTGCCTACCCCAAGCCATGACTCCTGCTGGGTCCCTCTCCTGGTTCTGGCTGCACACCTAGCCAGTCAGTATATGCTACATATGCTGTCCGGCCAGCACCTGGTACCTGCAGCTGCTCAGCAGTGGGCATGAATATGGGTCAATTAGCCCTTTTGTTAAAATAATTTGGGACACTTTCCCAATGCCTGAAATATGGGACTGTCCCAGCCAAAGCAGGACAGATGGTCACCTAAGCCAAATTCCTCCTGGCAATGTCTGAGTGACTAATCAGGGACCATTAAGTTATGCTGAGAGTTTAGGGAGATATTTCAGGAGGAAAATGCATATGAACCATCTAGAGGGAAGAGTAGGCCTGATGAGTAAGAAGAGTGGGAGGTAATTGACTGCTGAAGAATGGTGTGAGGTGTATCAATTTGGAAGAGAGGGAGCGAGCAGTCGGTAGGAAGATGGAAGGACAGGAACAGGGAGGTATTATAGATGAATTCATTCCAATTATTTCCCAGTATCTGAGTGCCAAACAGGGCACTCAGTCTTGGTGCTCCAGGGATTAAAAGGTGCCAGCCTAAGTGGTCATCCAAAGGACATACAATTAACTTTCATGTGGAGTGAAGCCAAAACAAGAGAGCTTGCACCTGTGGATTCTTGATGGAAAAAAACCACTCCTGACTGAGCACAGCTAAAGTGAGATCCTTTTTTCTGTACAGCACAGTATGACTGTGTACTGCATAGAAGAGGATCAGCGCAGCTGGTTGTTAGCATCCTGATTAGGGATGGATGAACTGGTTTTGATAAAACAAAAAATAGCCTGAATCTTTGTCTAAAGGACACTTTGAACCTGAATGTGAAATGTGTATAATTGTTTTAATTGTTACATTTTCCACATATCACTTTACTTCCTGCTTGTAGCTAATGGAAATGGAAATGCCAAAAGCTGAGAGATACAAAGAATAGCACTTTCTTACCCTAATGAAAGATGGAAACTGATCTTATGAGAAACCCTATTCTCTTGAGATTTCAGCCATGTTGCAAGACCAAAGTGAAGTTTTCAGACTTCTCAAAACTCAGCCACTGGATATTTTGAGGTTTGCCTATCACCGGTTTGTATTCCCAAATCTGTGCCAGGTAGCAGAAAACCCGATAATCTTACACAATAATCGGAGGGGTAGCCATGTTAGTCTGGATCTGTAACAGCAACGAAGGGTCCTGTGGCACCTTATAGACTAACAGAAAAGTTTTGAGCATGAGCTTTCGTGATCACAGACTCACTTCATCAGATGTGATCTGATGTGATCTGATGAAGTGAGTCAGTGATCACGAAAGCTCATGCTCAAAACTTTTCTGTTAGTCTATAAAGTGCCACAGGACCCTTCGTTGCTGTTACACAATAATGTTAGTTTTCCTACAAGGCTCCTTGCAGTTTGTATAAAGTGTCTCAAGAGGATATTAGGCTGAGAGTGCTGAAAATTTCCATCATGCTCAGCTGACAGTCTAACACGTCTAGACCAAAGGGACGTATAACTTCTCGCTCTCCAATACAAATGGAGTGTTGGCAATGCTAAACTAAAAGTCTGTGGGAGCTCTGCAAAAACTATTTGAATCCTAATTTAAACTAAGGTTCCAAATGGCAATAGAGCTGGAACATGATTTTTGAAAACACATCTAAATATTTACTGTTTTTAAAAATACAGTTTTTCTGCAACAATTCCTTAAATACAGGAATAAACTTATTTACAAGTCAATATTCCATAGAATGTATTAAATTGTATCTTCTGGTTTCCTTTTCCATTTAATGAAGATAAGTACCCACAGCTAGTTATGTTCTTGGGCCACTTATTTCAGCTCTGACCAATCTTCAGAATTCTACGTTTTACAGAGAAAATTGCTACTTAATATACAGATTAGGGTTTTCATTCCTTAATTGCACAGTGGGATTGTTTCCAGCGAATTAAAATTTCTGACACCAATTATTTTGCAGTATGGGGATATCGTATTTTACCTTCATTTCATTTACTCTAAATTAATCTGATGGTAATTACATTTCAAATAAAATTTTCTAGATATTTTTCCCTCTTCAAATTACTTCCTTTTAAAGTGTGGTTCCCTTTGCGTTAAACTTGGTGACTTATTTGCTCTTAGTTCTGAACTCTTCTGACACTAATTACTTTTTGAAATATAACCATTTAACTACGTTCCTCTGATTTTTTCCCCTCATTTCAGATTAGTTTAGCAGCAATGGCTTCTTTTATTGCTAAATATTGAGGGTGAGAGTCATATTATGCATATCACTGTGCTATTTTTCTGTCTTGTGCTTCATTAACTAAATTCTGAATTCTCTGTATTGCTTATGATTTGTAATGTCTGTTGCCAAATCCCAGGGTCTGCATGTGAAATCTGCTCAGTATAAATATTTTATGTGTCCAAATGTTTTTGAAAACTACTTCAGCCATAATGTCTCGCATTTTCCTCCTTTGCAGAGTGTTAAATTACCACCATAATACATAAAAATACAAGATCTTCTAGTGTACTGCAAGCTAAAATGAAAGTTTGAATGTTGATTACCTGTGCTGATAGAAAAGAGAAAAATTGAGAACATTCATAAATTACTGGGCCACTTTCTGATAGGAAAGTAGGAATTGCTGTGTCAGGTCAGTGAAGTGGTGCATTTGTTCCAATCACCTGTCTCAGGCAGTGACCAGTACCATCTGCTTCAGAACAAGATGCAAGAAACACTGCCTTTGATGGTCACAGGATAACCTGTCTAAAGGTAAAGTGTCTTCCGAGCATCCATTAGCTGATTGTTGACTTTTGCCAGAACACAAGGGTTTAATATGCTTTCCAGAAAACTACTTTTTAAAAATATGCCTACCATTGATTATTGGCCCAGTAATAAAACACAAAAGCAGTCACATAGCACTTTAAAGACTAACAAAATAATTTATTAGGTGAGCTTTTGTGGGACAGACCCGCTTCTTCAGACCATAGCCATTTCAGAACACACACAGAACAGAACAGTCTATTTTGGTATGGCTGTGGTCTGAAGAAGCAGGTCTGTCCCACGAAAGCTCACCTAATACATTATTTTGTTAGTCTTTAAAGTACTACTTGACTGCTTTTTTGTTTTGATAGTATATAGACTAGCATGGCTCCCTCTCTGGCCTAGTAATGTTATCCATATTAAATTCTGTCCCTTTTTTAAAAAAAAAAAGTCCTGTTAAACTTTTTCCCTTAATCATGTGCTCAAAAATTCTAACGATTACAAAATTTTCTTAGAAAGCTGGGGAGTTTTTAACTGGTAAACACTAACCTATTTGCAACATATCTGGTGAAAAATGCCTTAAATTACTGCTAACCTTTTTCAGAAAGGTTGCCATGTTAGTCTGTATGGGCACAAACAATGAGACGTCCTGTGGCACCTTATAGATAAGAGATTTTTTGGAGAGTAAACTTTTGTGGGCAAAGACCCACTTCATCAGATGCATGTTGTCTACATGCATCTGATGAAGTGGATCTTTGCCCACGAAAGCTTATGTTCCAATAAATCAGTTAGCTAACCTTTAATTCCATAGTGTCACTATACAAATATGTTTTAGAATATAAGGGGAATCGGCATGGAATCTGATTCATGAGGGGCATTCTCAGACAACTGTATTTATGTGTTCACAAATATGATTCCATGGATTCTAGAGACAGGCTTATACAGGGAATGTTCACAGGAGGTTGAAAATAGACAAGAATGCATTCAAGAGTTTGGTTCTGGCTCAACAAGGACATGGGACTGAGACTCAACCAAAAGCAATGCTTCATTGTGATGCACCATTTTCAATGCACAGAAAAGAGAGGATAATATTGTTAAGGCTACATTCTATTCCTGGTTTGGAGGAAGACTGTTCCAATGCTAGGGAAAGTTAGCTACAATGCATGCACGGCCCAATACACTAGCTATTTCCAAGGTATGCCATGCATACTGGAGGACAGACTTATGTCTTATATTGAATTCAGGGAAATAGGGAATAATAAAAATATTTTTTTCCTCATGAAGATTGAAATTCACCCCATGCAAAGAACCAAAAGAAGTCATGTGCACTACAGAAGCGCAGAATACAGTTCTGAAAACAGGACTTCAGTGGTTCATAGACCTTCTGGAAGGCCTCTGCAAAGGGATGAATTTCACACCTGATTAGACATGCACAGCACAGACACAATGCTGAGCAGATTAAATGGGAAATTAAATCTGTAAATCAGTACCCTGCTGAGCAGTCTTCCTTTATATAGTTTCTCTCCGCAGGTCTTTGTGTATCCATCTCCAGTCCTTTCTTCTGGTGGAAGATTAATCTATTACACGTCCCAATCAGGCTACTGAGGTCCACCTGCTCATTAGACTGATTAGAAGTGTGTCCAAATTCCAGCTGTCTTCAATTGATTCAACCAATAATGGAGGGAAGCTGCTACTTCTTCTCATACATCGTCTCTTGCCTGCCTAATTTCCTCAGCCTGGATCCTCATAACCAATAGAATGTAGGTGCCTAAATACTTCTGAGGATCAGAATCTTCATTTCTTTTGGGATTTGCTTTAGCATAAAATAGGGGAAAGGCATTTCTGATCCAAAACTATTCCCTGCAGGAGACTTGCAAGGCTGTAAAGGGCTTATATTTTGTACCACAAGTGAATAGAAGACTCAGGATTATCAAGGATCCACTATTTTTGAATGCCTTGATTTTAAAAAGAGACAGATCCTAATTTTTCAGAGACAGTGATATAGGTACCCTGGCATCTCAAAATCAGACCTGAGGCATCCCAGTTTAGGAACATACCCTTAAGACACCCTAATTTTGAAGCCACTCATGATATGGTGCCTTCTATGTAATATAGAAATAATATCTACAGAATATTTATGTAAGCTGAAAAGGAAAAGCAGCTGTTAGCTACAGCGTAGTTTTACAGCAAAGACTCTGATTACCTCTATCTTATTCCTGTTCTGTTTTGAGTGAGTGGGAGGTATCCCCAGCATTATGAGTTGTTGTTGTGGTGTGTGTGTGTGTGTGTGTGTGTAAATGCAGAAACAGATGCTTTAACTAAATGTATCTGCCTTGTAATTAATTCCCATGATGGCTTCTCCAAGCTCTTCTCACAAAAAGAGCTAAGGGAGGAGGGGGAATATTTAGCCTGGAAATGAGCATCAAAATGGCCTGAGATAGGGAACAAACATCACAACAGTTGTGAGCGGTGTGTCCTGTAAAATACCTTGACAAAGATTTCTCCATTTGCAATGCTTCCCTCTGGCAGCCCAAGAAGAAAACGAGAACTGTCAGCAAGAGGGAGGGAGAAAACAGGCCACACCAGAATAAAACACGCTATGGGACTCTCTTCATGCACACTCTGGCATGAAAAATAGAGAATTAAATTTAATCTCTTTAGAAAGAGAGACAACATTTGCATGGAATAGAATACCTGGGGAAAGTAGGAGGGGCTGAGGCAAGTACTTTCCTCAAGTGAGTTTGGCTGCGAAGTGTTTAGTAGGCAATGAAATGCCTCTTAGAAGATGATAGCAAGCTTCATCCAGTTCTCCCGGTTTAAGTGTATTGACATGACCAATACCATCAATGTGGTGACTGAATGCCAGTCAAAGGCTTCGCAGCCTAAAAAGCAACTCAAGTGGTGATTAATCAACTGCTGACGTGGCACAAAATACAGCATTATATCGATTTTTTGTGTGAGGAGACAACTCTGGGTGTTTTTTGGAAGGGGATAAATTAAATTTCTACAGTTTTTTTAATCTTAGGAATGTCTGTTTCAATGATATATTCTTAAGAGGAGCACCTGTGAAAGACTTCAAGTCAGGAGAAATATAGAAATGTTATAGACAGGCATTCTGCTCCGGGCCTGTGCTATTTGAGACATAACAGTGCTGAAGTGCAGCTTGAACAAGATCCAGGGAAGTGGTGTGTCTTGAAACTTTGTGTACAGGAGCCAGAATGTATCCCATATTAATCAGAAATTCCCTTGCAAGGCTACACAAAAGAATGGAGCTGTTTCATTCCCCAGATAACCACCAGTGCTTAATTTGTAATGACGATGGCATCAGGGCTCATGCAATTAGGTGCCTGGCCCCAAGCAATTTTTCACATTCGTAACTGCTGCAGCAAACCCAGAGGTGCAGGTCCATGAACTGCCAAGCCTAGCTGAGGTAGGACTAAGCCCTGGCACAAATTGAGCACTGTTAACACAGCAATCTGAAAACTCCTGAAATAGAAGAGTAACTGAAATATTAGTGAAAGATGTTTCTGGCTGGGAGATGAGTAGAATGGTTCAACTGGTGATGCTCATCCAGGGGGATGAGCAGACAGCCTATCTAATTTGGTTGCTGAAGTATGAAAGAATTACAGTTTCTACCCTAGCAAGTACCTGTGGACTTGTAAGACCTGTGGAGTCTGTTCTGGTATGGCTATGGTCTGAAGAAGTGGGTCTGTCCCACGAAAGCTCATCACCTAATAAATTATCTTGTTCGTCTTTAAAGTGCTAGTGGACTGCTTTTTTGTTTTGATAGTATATTGACTAACATGACTATCTCTCTGTTACTGTGGACTTGCAGTTTAAGTTCACATTGATTTTATGCACCTATCATAAGATATTCAACAAACACCTACTAAAAAAAACAGTGCGGCTTATCTGGAAAGGAATCCCTGTCTCTATGGCTTGGTAAGCAGCGATACTTTGATGAAGAAGGGATGGCTCACTGAAGAATGTTCTCTTATTTCCATGTCTGGAAGAATAATTCATATACATTTAGAGAGAACCTACATACCAAAAGCAGTCTTTAGTCTCCATCTATGGCGCTGGCTCAATGCCCAAATGCTGTTTCTGGCCAACCCATTAATAGGCTGAAGAGGAAGATACTCACCAACTTTCCTGGCCAGGACATAAAAATTGTGTTTATTCTCATCTAAAAAGGTGAATATGTATTCTCTAAAATGAGGGATGGGGTGGGAGATGTCCTCAGGACCCTCTCTACACAGGCAGGAACAGATATGCTCTAGCCTGTAAATGTGAACAAAAGAAGTAGGTAGATTCTAGCCCCGTATTTTCTTTTGTAAGGATCAAAGCACAATTTTAAACAGATATGACTGGTAGTTCAGTAGAATGTACCTTTACTTATGGCAATCAAAACATCCGCTGCTCTTGTTCTGGGCCAATTGGCTAAAACCTTAGTGGGCTTTGTGCACTGACTATATTGATTCTTTGAGCAAAGATCTCCATAAAATGTTGAAGTACAAATTCTGTGAACCATAAAGATTGCCATTGGTGTATTTAGCTGCTTCTAACTTCAAAAATATCACTTTGGAAGTAAATGTGTGAGTTACTCAGACAGAAGTCGATGTTTTAATACCTGCTGCACTTTAAGAAGACTTTCATTAAAATACATTTTATTGAAATATTTTCCTGTTTGCTGCTGCATCTGAGATTTACTTCCTTGAAAAAAAGAATCTTTATCCACTTCCAAGAATGGCACAGAATCATTGGACTGAATAGGATTAGCCTGAACAACCCCCATTCCCAACCCTCCAGAAAAGCTAAGAATTGTCATTCCTTTCTGAAGTGGAGATTAAATATGGGATCATTGGATAATAAGGCTTTATGCCTTCTGAGAGTGGGTGTGGATGCAAGTTATTGGAATTTAGTCCTATGGAACAGGCCTGCTGATGGCCGGGGGGACGACAATTATCCCCCCAGGCCTGGTGTTTTTAAGGGGCCCAGAGCTCCGGACAGCAACACTGCAACTTTGAACTGCCATGGCAGCACTGCTATATGCAGCTGTGAGGAAAAGTGTGGGGGTGGGGAAGGAGACACCACTGTGGTCCAGGTGGTGATGAGGGAAGAACGTCCTAGGTCCTGCCCCTTACACCATTGGCCACACTCCTTCTGGGGCTCGGAGCTGGGTCCCCTGCCACCTTGCCCCTGGGGCCTGCGGTGGCTGTCAGTGCCGCTGCCTGTGCAGATCAGAGTGTGGAAAGTGTAGCTTATATCCAGTGGGCTAATGGAAAAGGAGCAGTATATGTTACACCCTTTAGATACCAGTAGACAAAAAGACCCTACATTCTCACTCATCGAAGTTCTAATGAAAATATCTGAACATAAGTTAGAGCCAAGCACAGCCACATCTCACCGTTTAATAAAACTCACTTCTGGACTTCGTTTAGTAGGAGAATGAAGGCAGGGTACTAGTAATATCAATCCTCTCAGTAGTAATCAATCATCTCCAAAAGAATGGAGGCACAAATGCATATGACATTATATTTGTGACAATACCATATCACAGGTTGCACCTCTCGAATCTAGTACTCTCTCATCTGGCAACCAGTATGCCAGGATGAGAGTGTACCAGGTTGGTGCAGGAGCTCCAGTAGGACTGGGAGTGGAATCCATGCTTACCCCAGGGCAGCAGGGAGCCAGAAGCCAGAGACCACGCTTGCCCCGTGGCAGCCAGGGAACAGGTGCTAGTTGGATCCCTATGGCACCTCCAGGGAGCCTGGGCTAGGTCAGGGGTCCTGGGGGATGGAGACAGAAGGCTGGGGCTGCTGCAGATCCGGAGAACAAGGCTGTCTAGGGGCAGAAGCCCTGGACCCCCCCTTGTCCGGCAAATTCTCTTGTTCAGCACCTGTCGGGTCCTGGGCATGTCAAATAAGGGAGGTGCAATCTGTATAAATGTGTAATAAAGAAAGTATGACACTCAAGGATTTATATTTCCCCCCCAGCCCCCAACATGGCAAGCTGACCTGTGTAACCTGACTGTTGTCAAGATAAGAGGCTTTCCATAGATTGGAGAGATGGAGCCTAATTTGCTCCCTGCCCATATTTGCGAAGTCCTTAATTCTTTATTTTGTCATAAACACAAATGGTCCTAGTGGTCATTGCCAACACTCTATCATTAACAAGCAGCTCTTACAAAACACTGCACACTTACAATAGAAGAAAACAAATAAAAAAGAAACAGATCTCCGCTTTAGGCTACCCTAAGTTGTTATGGAGAATAGTGTGAAAATATTTTAAGTTTCATTAGTGTTCATTAGCATTCTAATAAGTGAATCATATTGGCTTTTTTGATGTAATGATTTATAATCCATACTGATGTGATCAAAGAAGGAGAAGCGGAGACCCATTAAAACTCTGTCTGCAGCGGTTAGCGGCTACGTCAAGAACAAAAAGATTTTTTTAAAAACATTTCTCTTGAAATGAGGCTCAAACAAGTCTGTACATCCCAAAGATTTTTCTTTTCATCAGAACAATCACACACTAAAATATATAGAAAATTTTGAAAGTCATGAGTACAAATACTTACTAATAATCAGATTCTCTCTTTCACCCCGTTGTCATAAATAGATAAATCTCTGTTGGACATTTTCCATTTTCTTATACAGTAATGGAAAAAAAATCTATTTTCAGGAATTTAGAACATGTTACAAAAGTGAGCTTTTTGCCTGTAATTTAGCATAGGTCTTGACCCAAAAGAATGAGTTTACAAAAATGCATTTTGCATATGTTAAATGCCAGAGTTACAAAGGTTTCAAAACAAATCCCACACTATGTATCTTAACAAAGTATCCGTATTAAAAACTTAGCGAACAATTAGAGACTGACCTGGAAAGATATCGTACCCACACATGTAGCTTCGTTGGAAGAACATGTTGAGATAAAGATGATGGAAAGAACTGGACCCTTAATTAAGTATATGAGTTAGATACTTTTAACCCTTAAATCCAGCCATAGCAAACATTAAAGTCAGCACGCTGAATTCATGAAGACTGAGCAACGGAGGAATGGGGAGAAATAGAGTGAGAAGGGTGGGACATCATAGAAGACCATGGCAAAGGTGTTCAGTTTTGTTCAGTCATAACGCTGGCAAACTTTACTTCCAATTCTTGCTTCCAAGGTTCCATCATGCCCTGGGTTCTTCAGAGCCAGTCAGTGCCTCCTTTCCACTACACACTGCTTTCCCCCTGAGCTTAAGTAATAGGCACTCCTTGTGCATGATCCTCCAAACCATGGGTAAACTTCACCTGCAGAACCATGCCAGAAATTGTTTCTTGTGTTAAACTAAGACTCAAGTGAACCAATGGGACTTTTGTCTCCCTTCCCTTCATGTTATCTGTTCACTGGATGTTTTGTCCCTGACTAAATACCTGATTCCTGGTGCTCCATATGGGATTTCTTCCTTCATTTCAAAGACGGGAGCTCTGTAAACCTCATCCAAAGGTAACTGAAGTGAGTGGAGAGTCCATTTGACGGCAACCACCAGTGGATCAGGCCTTATGTGCCTTCCCTGTTCTTTTATTTTTTTCACTATTTGTGGTGTTCACTATATGGTTCATCAGGTCAACTCTATTCATGGCATGATCACAAAGTTCTCACTAATTCACTAGCAACAGCCCTGAACAAGTGAGAGACAGGAGCTTCATGAGCACACCATCCCAACCCTGATGAGCGAGGAGAACTGAAAAATAAAAATAAGAGGCACTGGAAGTTTGAAGGATACCAGATTGTGTCTAAGAAGCAGCACTCCATGTTTGCGCTGATGAGGCAGAGTTTTTTTTTTCTTTTTATCACAGATGACATTGCCAGGGAAAGCCCTTTTAAACAAATTGATTTGTCTTTTTGCGTACATCCATTTATTTGATCATTTCAAGCTGTCATGGAGGTTTCTTTTTCCTACAATATCCCTAGAACAGAAAGAAAAGAGAGGAGCCAAGATTTAAAAACAAAACAAAACAAAACAAAACAGCAAATAAATTTTTGTTGTAGACAGCTGGGAAAACAGAGCTTAAAGATAAAGAGAGATTTGCTTATTCTATTGAAATACTGGGTGGCAGTGACTCTAAACATGAACCAGCCCCTTACTGTGTATCGTCCCAGATGCTGTGCGTGGTTTAGCCATATATAGTCCATCTGGCAGTTGGGTGTCATTCTGCTTCAGCTGGCATTTAGCATCTTACTCACAACTAGCGCAGGTGAGGGGTGACAGGCTATTTAATTGAAACAAAACATTATGATGGTTTGTGGTGGGTGCTCCTGACCTGTGACTTCTGCCCAGTGCTCTGGCTGTCAAGATGAAGAAAGATATCCATTCATTTTTTAGTATGCATGTCATCAGTTGCATAGCAGGATTAAGCCTCTTTGAGGGATGTCTCAGGAGAACAAGAAGCTTGATTCTTATTTTGCTCAGACTAATACAGATTGGAAATAACTTCACAGAGATCACTGGAGCAGTACTAACATAAAACTAGGGGGGAGATCAGAATCAGGTCCATTATGCCAGGCACATAGTGGCAAATGGATAAGCAATTGATCAAGTCCTGGAAGACAATATCGGAATCCAAGCTACTTTATTTAGCGATTTCTGTACACAGGATACTGAATTCTGTCCATGAAGATATTTCAGCAGCATTATGCCCCTCTTTTCCATGTGCTGTACTGGTAGATGGCAGTGCAAATCTTATGGCAATGGGAGTCAGGCTCTGAAGTGTAAACTAAATCAGATACTCTTGGGATGCTCATGCAATATGATTGCTCATAGATAGCCTAAATCTCCTCCTTCTGAAACCAGTGTTAATCCAGAAGTAAAAAGTTAAGTCAGCCCACTTTAGCAATGACCTGATAGGCTTGCATTTCTGCCCCTAAGGCTACATCTACACGTGCACGCTACATCGAAATAGTCTGTTTCAATGAATAACGTCTACACGTCCTCCACGGCTGGCAACGTCGACGTTCAACTTCGACGTTGGGCAGCACCACATCGAAATAGGTGCTGCGAGGGAACGTCTACACGCCAAAGTAGCACACATCGAAATAAGGGTGCCAAGCACAGCTGCAGACAGGGTCACAGGGCGGACTCAACAGCAAGCTGCTCCCTTAAAGGGCCCCTCCCAGACACAGTTGCACTAAACAACACAAGATCCACAGAGCCAACAACAGGTTGCAGACCCTGTGCATGCAGCATGGATCCCCAGCTGCCGCAGCAGCAGCCAGAAGCCCTGGGCTAAGGGCTGCTGCACACGGTGACCATAGAGCCCCGCAAGGGCTGGAGAGAGAGCATTTCTCAACCCCTCAGCTGATGGCCGCCATGGCGGACCCCGCTCTTTTGATGTTGCGGGATGTGGATCGTCTACACGTGCCCTACTTCGATGTTCAACTTCGAAGTAGGGCGCTATTCCCATCCCCTCATAGGGTTAGCGACTTTGACATCTCGCAGCCTAACGTCGATTTAAACTTCGAAATAGCGCCCAACATGTGTAGCCGTGACGGGCGCTATTTCGAAGTTGGCACCGCTACTTCAAAGTAGCATGCACGTGTAGACGCGGCCTAAGAGCCCAGTGCTGGATGGATGGACATGACCTGTGTTACAGACAGGGGTCTCACAAGCCAGACATTCTGGCTATAAGCTGGAGGATTTGGAAAAAGTTGGTGCAAAAAGTACATTTTTGGTCACGAAATCATTCGTAGCAATGTGTCTCTTGTATAATTGTCAGAAATACATGTTGTATTACTGCTCAACTGGTAAAACAGTAATCCTGTATAGTGAGTCAGGCAAGTCAAAAACCAAACTCTTAGGCTGTGTCTACACTTGCATTCCTTTTGTGAAAGAGGAATGCAAATGAGGTAAATCAAAAATACAAATGAAGCACTGATGTACATGTACTTCATTTGCATATTCTTTCAAAAGAAAAAAAGCAGTGTAGATGGGGCTCTTTCAAAAATAAACCATCTTTGAAAAAAACCCTTATTCCTATTTTGTTTCAGGAAGAAGGTTTCTTTTGACGATGGGTTTACTTTTGAAAGAACCCTGTCTACAATTTTTTTTTTCTTTTGAAAGAAGCTCTTTTGAAAGGAGAATATGCAAATGAAGCACCAGATGCATGAATCTGCATCTCATTTTCATTTTCAATTTTCCTCATTTGCATGCTTCTTTTGAAGGTGGAATGCGAGTGTAGACACAGCCTTGGTGTAGTTACTAAATTAAGAACTCATCCGCACGCAAATGTGCATGCATTCAACCGAACTGATTTAATTAAGCAAATGTAAAAACTCTGTGTGAGCATCCTTATTGCAGGTTTATTTTGCTGTAGTTTAAATATCTTTTTAGTTAACATAAGCTAAATGCAGATAAATGTAGCTCAAGCCAAAACAAGAGTGTTCCACACATCCGTTTACATCAATTAAAGTAAAGGGGTCTAAAATCACATTTTGGCTGTGGCTACACTAGCTAGTTTTTTTCAACAAAATTCCCTGCATGTCCACACACAAAATGCATTTGTGACTCAGGACAAAAGCTGTGCTAATGATTTGTCTATGCACCGAATCCTTTTCCTACAAATCAGAAGGTATATCTACTAGTAGTAGTAGTAGTAGTAGTAGTAGGTAGTCTGTTGCATTCGACAATAAAGTCTTGAGCTTGCACAGGCTCATCAGTTGTGGACTCGCATGTGGCCGAGGAGTCCAAGCTTTGAATGGCATGGGTGCTCACAGTGGGAGCAAGGGAATTGTCCTGGCTCCGTTGGTGTGGCTGCTGCTGATGCTTTCTTCCTCTCACAAGCACCAATGAGGTGTACGCGTCGCTGCTCTTCAAAGTTGTCATACACGTGTCGTACGAGAGCATGCCAGCCTGTTCGGTCTTTTGCCTGCTGCTCTAGCTGATCTGGTTTTAAACCAGCATGAGCAATGTTGGCCTTCACGCCATCTTTATACCTCTTGCAAGGCCTACCTTGATTCCTTTTGCCCTGGGAGAGTTCACTGTAGAGGAGTTGCTTAGGGATTCTTGACTCCTCCATTTGTGTGATGTGCCCTGTCCAGCGAAGCTGGGCTCTCAGAATCATGGCTTCAATGCTCGTGGTTCCTGCTCTGTCCAGGACTTTCAGGTTTGTAACTCTGTCCTGCCATCGAATGTGCAGTATTGACCTCAGGCTGCATGTGTGGAAGCCCTCCAGCAGTTTTATACGTTTTCTGTACAAGGTCCAGGTTTCACAGCCATACAGGAGGCTGGTCAGGACTACAGCCTTGTGCACTTTCAGTTTAGTGGAATGTTGGATGTTGTGCTCATTCAACACTCGCGCTCTCAGAAGTCCTATTATTATTATTATTATTATTATTATTATTAGCGGATCCCTCCCCTTTATGTCAGTTACTGAGCTGGGAGCTTGCTGGTAGCTGCAGCCCTGAGGACCCAGCTGGGGGGAACGCGGCAGCCTTGGAGATGGGAGCTGGCAGGGGCGCAGAGCTTCGCCAGCAGCTCCAGGGCTGGAGGAACCCCAGCAGCCCTGGGGCTGAGAGCCATCGGGATGTGGAGCTCTGCTGACAGCTGCAGCCCTGGCAACCTGGCTGGGGCCAGGGGAACCCTGGCAGCCCCAGGGCTGGGAGCCAGTCGGAGCACGGCACTCTGCTGGCAGCTTCATCCCACTGACCCAGCCGGGATGGGATAGACAGACAGAAAGATAGATGGATGCCTCCCGTTTTATAGTAGTATATAGATTTTATTATATTACTTGCACAATAGAAGCTCAGGTATGAGCATCTCAGAAATGGAGCTTGTTCATAATTGAAATAATCATAACTCTGGACAAAACATTATCATTGCTCTTTAAAAGTTTACAAGTGAACACTGACTAGTCTTTGAAATTTTACTATGCAGAAGAAAATTGGTGCTTTTAACCATCTTAATTAAAATGAAATAAGAACAGAAGTTGTTTCCTCACATTGCCAAATATCTTTTTTATAAACTTCACCTCTTCCTACTAGTTTATGTTTAACACAATGCTATATTATATTTGCCTTTTAAAAAAATGTTTTGTCTCTGCTGCGGCCTGGTTATATGCTTTCAGTTCTAAACTGGGTATGTGGTTGGCCAGTCAGATCATAACTCTGGTATTTGTGACCCTGACTTTCTACAGCATTAGAGTTGCTAAGTTAAGAGAGTAGGTGGGAGAATACCTGAACCAAAAGGGGCTCCTTATGGAAACCTGACATTATACCATCCCTTCAGGCAGAGTCTGCTGATTTTTGCCTACTGTAATCATGGTTTTGTGCTGTAGAGAGAACTCTTCTACCATGACTAACTGGGGCATAACAGGTTTTTGCCTTGGTTTCTCCATTGGTAAAAACAGGATAATACATAATTCTCAGGGATATTTTGAGGCATAATGATGAATATTACACTTTGAAGGTATAAAGCACAGTCACCCTGCAGTTGCTCAATATTATTTCCAGAAGTGTTGTGAAAATGTAAAATAATGTTCAACGAACAGCTATTTCTTGCAGGAGACAAACCATCATTTATTGCCACATGAGAGGTCAAATTGCTGCTTTCCAGTGTCATTTACTCATACATATGTGTATGTATTGTATTTCAGAGATGTGGAAATTATAGATCAGTTTTAAAAGTCTTGAGGATGAAAACACATACAGGTTTTTTGAGCCATGATCCCGTGCTTTGGCTTTACAAGTGGGGCATGTATACAGAGGGAGGGGGTCACAGTTACATGTAAAGTTCCTGATTCTCTGCTGCAGTGTGTCTTTTGTGATTTTTATTTTTTTATTTGATTTGATTTGATTTGATTTTTACTGCCATCCAAACAGGACATAAGATGCTCCTATTCCAATCTGATAGTGTTTTACACTGACTTTGCACTGGTTTAAATTATTATGCAAGGTGCAGAACAATGGAGAATTGGCTCCATTTTTTATTTTCAGGGGCAAATTCCTGATCTTGAGGCTAAACAGAAGCATGCCTCTGCAGCACTATTGTCAATTTGAGGGAGAAAGTCCTTATTGTGTCTTGTGCTCCATGCATGACAGAAACAACATGCAGCAAATATGAGCACAGATGGGTCCCAGATAACTGTTTACTCAATATGAATAAACACTTCCAGCTTTTGAGGTCCCTAGACATAACAAAAATAAATAAAAAAAGATGACACCTAAAAACAAAAGAAGGCACCAAAAAAAGAATAAGGCATAACTTAAACATTTTTATTTAACAAATACTTTCCTAACTTTTTCTGTGCAAATGCACTATAGGTTGAATGTCTCTCATCCAGCACCCTCAAGACTTGACCAGTGCCCAACGAGAGAAGTTGCCAGACCATGGCAGGACAATATTATTTAGTACAGTGGTGTCCAACCTTTCTTCAACAGGGGCCACACAGCAATTTTCACATGTTCTGGGGCCCAAACACAAAATAGCCCAAAACCATCCCCCCATCCTGAGCTTTAAACCCCCCACAGCTCCCAAACCACCCATGGCTTTAGACCCAATCTCCCCACACACCCGTCCAGCCCAGCTTCTCCATATGTCTGTCTCAAAGCCCCCCTGCCTCTCCAGCTCAGCCTGTCTGTCTGTCCTGACAACTCCCCACTCCCCATCCAGCCCATTTTTCTATGCTGACAACTCCTCACTGTTCCTCCGGCCCTGCCAGTCTGTTTGTCTCTCCACCCTATGCCCCCAGTGTCCCAGCCCAGTCCTGTCCATCTGCCTGTCCCAATACCCTCCCACTACCCCTCCAGCCCAGCCAGTCCATCTATTGTTTGTCTGTCCATCTGGGTGCTGCTACCCTGAGGATGCTGCTCATCTTGGCAAGCAGGATGCAGAACTCCTGCGGCACTGCCTTGGGGTAGGGTAGAACTGGCTCTGCAGCAGCTCCTGGGTGATGCTGGCCTGGCCATAGTACTCAAGCCATGTGATGCCATTCAGCAGTGCACTCAGTGGCTTGATGACCTTGGTGGGGCTGCTCTGCAGCCAGGCCAGCTGGGGAGGAAGCGAATGAGCTCATTCCAGGACTATTTGTTATGGGGGCTGTGTGGGAACAAATCCCTTCAAAGGATGGAGCCTGCATTGTCCAGTGAGTCCCGCCTTTTCCCCCAACGCACATCATGGCTGGGCGCTGCCTTTGCCATGCTGTACAGAAGCCGAAGAAGGGACCGGTGGCAAAAGCTGCAAGTGGCTCTTTAAGAGCCACGTGCAGCTTGGAGCCACCCACCTGCCTTTTGAAAATGGCAGTGCAGTGGCTGAATAAAAAGGCTCTGTGGGCCGGATTCTGGACACCCTGATCTAGCACATTACCAACATTTTCACTGCTCACTGGGCTCTTAGAAGACATTTAGGGGTAAATTACAGCTAAATAACAGCACAAAGCACTCAGAACCAGGACTGGTGGCTGTAAACAAACTTTATGGGACCACAGGAAACTTGATAAGTTGTTGTCTGGCTAACTAAAATCATGCTGGGTTGTGGGTGTTGCCGAATGAGAGTGCTCCTGATTAGAGAGGTTCAACTTGTTATTACTGAGGACAAATCTAGCTTTGAGTTTGGGGCCAAAGCCACATGGCCCTCTCGGCACCCTCTCTGATTTCCTCTGAGGACACACTACATACATGCTGATGCTTGGATGGCTTTCTAAAGCACAGAACACTGGGAGTGCCACCAGAAGACCCACAAACCACTTCAAGTGATATTATTCTTCCTATAGGCTACCTCACAGTTTCAACCAGTCTGCCATATCAGTCATTGACTTCAATTTCCACTGTCCTACATAGCTGTGGAACAGCATCAAAGGGATGGGCAGAGCTGCTATCTGAGTGGATTTCCTGTGTAGAATGTGGGCTGTCTCTCTCTTCAGCCTGACTATGCTAGAGGAAAAACAATGGCATAACTGTCCCAACATAACTCCAAGATTAGATGCAGCTATGTGACAGAAGATATATTTTTGTCATTGTGAGATGACCTTCCTGAGTGGTGGTAGCTAACTTGACAGAAACATTTGTCCATTAACCAAGCTGTGTCTCTACCTGGGTAAACTTGGCAGAGCTGTGACACTTAGGGGCATGGCTTTATTACAACCCTGAGTTCTGTAGCTGTATGTATCTAATCTTTAAACATAGAACAGGACTCTCTGACTGTTACATAGAGCACGTTTTGGCCAATGCCGCTGCTGACTGGCTGTCCTTCCGTATTGCTTCACTTGATGGGGAAAACCAGTCAATCATAGCAGCACTACCTAGCTGAGGTTCAGTCACACAGGTGCAGAGAACCATTATGAAGGAAACCAAATGATTGTGTCCTTTGTTCCTCTAACTAATATATTAGGAACAGATTTCATCCTATATAAATTACACAGATTATGAGTATCATTGGTTAGTTCAACAACATATTTGTAAGGACAGAAGCATTTAACAATTTCTTAATTAGTAATGATAACATTATCTCTTTTATTTATTTATTGTGACCCAATAGGGATTGTAGGGATAGGAACTTAACATTTTACCCTAATATATTAGTTAAAGTTTCAGGTAAGAATGAGTATTGCTGCTGTCCGAAGTTACTACAAGAAAGAGATTAAAGTTAAAACTATCCTGCTTGTAGTTCTCACACCAAATGTTTTCTCTAGCTTGTTAAAATGTGAGGATAACTCTACCTTATACTTAAAGACTTCAGTGTATACTCCTGAGCTGAAGTGCAAAGTCAAAACTCCCCTTGCAATGTAGCCAGGCATATTGTAACATCCTTAGGAGCTCAGTGTTTCTAATGCTGTGAGAGCAAAAGGTGGCTTGAGCACAGCAGTTGGAGCCTTGTGGTTGAGCTCCACATGGTAGAATACAAGGAAAGTGCCTTATCTTTCCTCCCTGTGCTGCTATTTGGATAGATAGTCACTTGGTCACCAACAAAACTGACTTAAGGTTTGTACAGTACAGAGATGGACTAAAACTGCAAAATTCAGATTTGTTGTATGTAGGACTAGAGGTTTGGTTTGGGTCCACCTTTAGGAATATGTTTTGATACATAGAGCACAGACTTGTCAGTGAAACTAGATGGCCTTCCTACCTATATAGTAAAACATTTTTGAGGGCCACTGAACCAAATCAGCACACTCTCCCCTCTTTGGGGCAACATTAATCTTCCTAGGTCTACTCTTGGCTTCCCAACACAGGGCCGGAGCATTTGTTTTCCCAGCTAGGAAGCAGCAAATTAAATTATACAGAATGGCAGGCTCCAATCCCAAATGCACATCAGGAGCAACAGTAACAAAACAAAACAAAACAAAACAAGCAAAGAAGTTGGAGTGAAGCCTCCCTGGACATGGATGCTGTAAATCATGTAGTCCCTTGGATAGCATCAATTCAATAACTACAACAACAACAAAGATTAGTTTTTAATAACTTGCTGCGAAGTAGGTCAGCACTTTGAGAAACTGAGTGATGACTGACAGACGCAAATATTTCCATCAGAGACAGAGTCCCTTTGTTAGCAATAGAAATGTTAACTAAATTATAAATCATTTAATTGTCTTCCTAGAGAAATCCCAAATCATAGCCATTGCCTCTGGTATCCTAGAGCCCAACACCTACGATGTTAAAACAAACCCTCAGAATTAGTTTTTTTCTTTGTGTGTGAGCACTTTCCATGTCATTTTTTCTATCAGTTTAATTGCTTGGAGGCTAGATTCCCAATCAGAATTGTTCCCATGGACAAATATAGGCTAGTAATTATACTGGTATAGGTATGAAAGTCATGGGAATTCCTCATGAGTTCTTTTCCTCTGTTTTGGGTTTCTTTGAATTCTTTTGTATGTGCTGTACGCCTCTGGATTGTGTATGGGGGTGCTAGGATATGAAAGAATAAAGGTGAAGGGTGGAATGAACCTTAACACCCAGCGTTGCTCAAAATCCAGGGCAATTACAGCCCCTAGTCTTGGGGTATGTGCAGAGACTTCTCCCTCTAGTCAAGAAAAGAAAGAACCAGCAGAGGAACTGTAGCATTATGTGCTATTAGTAGTTTTCACCATTCGTATGGAAGTACCATTGCACCCATAAAATGTAAGAGACCAGGGCACAGGCTGTCCTGCCTAGTGGCCACAGTTGGATTGATGTTTGGCCACCTGTCAGCAGCCGGCAGAATCACAAGGCCAGGTCCCATAACCAAAATCACTAGCAGAGTCTGAGATTGTGTCTACACTACGAAATAAATTTGAATTTATTAACATTGATTTTTGTAATTCTGGAATGTGTAAGTTCAAATTTGACCATCCTCATCTCCACACATGCTCCTCACAAAGTTAACTCATTGCTGCCACACTCAGTTGGCAAACATCGACTGTTGCGGTAGTGCATTGTGGGAACCTATCCCACAGTTCCCTCATCCCTGTAGGATTCTGATATGCTCACTGGTCCTTGAGATTATCTTCCTACATTGCATTTTCCTCATTCCCCTCCCATGCTAAGCAAAGGTCAATTTTTCCCATTGAAAGGAAGGAAAAGTAGGGCATCCACTGAGATGGCAAAGAAAGTTTACAAATATGTCTTTCTTCTGTAGCTGAATTCTCAACTGGCCATCCATTGAGTTTCCCTCCCCGCTCCTCCCCCAACCCATGATTGCAGCTGATCCCTCAGGGACCTGGACTGTATTCTCAAAGTTAGACGAAAGAGGATAGAAAAGTGTAGGAAAAAAGATTTTTGACTTCCCTCTTCATTACACAGACATTGCCAGCTTGGCTGATGGTACTGGAATATCCCTGAAAAGCTTGAAGAAACTAAAGATAGGAAAGTTTTTCAAAAAAGAGAGTTTTGAGGGGAGAGTCTTTGGCTTTTTGGTGCACTATAAGGTTTCTGTGCAATGGCTGTGTTCTCGACTTGCCATCCACTGAGTGTCCCCGCTCTCATGATTACTTCCAATCCCTGAAAACAATACGGGGGCCCAGAATGTATTCTCAGAGTTAGAAGAAAGGCGATAGAAAAGCATAGGGAAAAAGATTTTTGACTTTCCCCTTCATTACACAGACATTGCCAACACGGGTGATGTCAGTGAAATATCATACACTAAATTTATAACGGAAACAGGAATCTCAAATACTGCCCCCCTTCCTCACCCCACCACACCATGTTTCTGAGGGAGGGTCAAGGCATGAAACCAGCAGGTGTCTGCAATTGCAGCTAGCCCCCGGAAATATTTTTGGCAGGGCGTGGGGGGATGTGCTGTGGTCTGAGGCTGCAGCACTACTTGGAATGTTGAAGTAGTCCCCCCAACTATCTTAGCCACCGGGGGGAGACATCCCCACAGCAGCTGCAAGCCCCTGTTGTCCCCCCGCTATGGGTGTGGAGGGGTTCAGTGTCGGGGCAGTTAAAGTGGTCCCCCCCGTGACTATCTTAGCCAGTCTCCCCGGGCAGCAGCAACCCCCGAGTATCTTAGCCTCCAGGGGAGAAAACCAAATGGGAAGAAGGGGCTTTCCAACTCAGGAGGTCCTTTCAAAAGTCTCCTGGCTACACAGGAAGCATGTGTTTTGAAAGCAGCAATTTCGAATTGCGCGCGGCCACCATTATTCTAATGAGGCACTGCCTATTTATGGCAGTGCCTCATTAGCATCTTCCAAAATCCCTCACTGACATGTTTCCTCTGAAAGGAGGGGGCTAGTGCAGACATGGCCAGTTTGTCTCAGTCACCTGTTATAACACCTTCCCAGGACTCCTTTTCCATGTCCCCATGAGTGCATATTTCTGTTGTGTGCAAATATTTATGCATTTTAAAAGAAATTGAAAATATATACATTTAAAATGTCATTGCAATGGCTTGTCCTCCTAACGATATCTGCTCTGCTTCTATTTTCCTCAAAATACGGTATCAAAAAATAGGAAAAAAAAAACCACCCTGAAAATTTAGTGCTGTTGGTTGTCTGGAGTAGGGACAAAAGATATACTGAGGTGCTCCATTTCCCCAGCCAGCACATGATTCTGTAGTGTTTCTTGTGGGTAATGGTTTGCTAGTGGCATGATGTATGTCTTCTGTGGAGGCTACAGTATGCTGTCATTTTTACAGTTTGTCCACAGAATTTTTACGAACCATATTATTTTTCTGGGATGAGAAAAGCTACACTTCCCACTCTGACAAGGTAGGATACACTGATATAAATCAAGCTGCAGGTCCCTCGCTTCCATGGATCTCATGAAATGAGAGGATAGCAAACTATAATTAATTTGTAGTGCAATCCCTATAGAAAAACATACTTCCCTTCAGGTATAATATTCTTTAATGAAAAGTATAGCTCTTGATACAATGTATTCCATCCTAGCTGCTTGGATATGCGGGATATTAAATCAAACACTTGCGATAATAAAATTTGAATTCGGAGATGCCATATTTCTTTTTGATGAGGAACTAATTGTACCACGTCACTGACATGCTCAAGAAATGTTACTTAAAAATCAAGCGCCAACATCAGAAAGCGTTTTCTGAAGCTGCATACGTTTAGCTCTGAAAAGGTGACATTGGATGTGTTCTGTCAGATACATTATGTATTGAATTCACAAACAAAAAATACAAAGGTAGCATTTTAAATATGTCAATATTTTAAATTCCTGTTGCTGCATTTATGCAATTCCATAGTTAAACAGTTGCCAAAATTGCTTGATAGATAGCAGTACTCTTAAAACAACTCGTCCAATTAAAAGATAGAAGCGGAGTTGTTATAGTCAGATATATAAACCAACGCTCATTATTACCAGTGGCATTTATGTTACAAAAAAGAGGCTGTCATGATTTTTCAGCAGTTGCCAACTGTCTCATCACACAAACCAAACACCCTTGCCCTTCCCCTTCACCCACCCCTTCCCTGAGGCCATACCCTGTTTCTACCCCTTCTCAGAGGCCCTACCCCACTCACTCCATTCCTCTCCCCATTTCATTCTCTCTCATCTCCCCTCCTTCATTTTTATCAGGTTGGGGCAATGGGCTGGGGTGTAGTCTCTGGGCTGGGACTGAGGGGTTTGGAGTGTTGGAGGGGGCTCTGAGCTAAGCCTGGGGCAGGGAGCTGAGTGTCAGAGGGGGTTGGAAAGTGTGGACTCTGGGAGCGAGTTTAGGTGAAAGAGGGTCTCAGGGCTGGGGTAGGGTCGGTGGGAAGCGGGTGTGGGTGCTGACTTTAGGAGGCCCTCATGGCCAGTGGAGAGTTGAGAAGCAAGAAGGGTGCAGGATCCACAAGGGGTCACAGGACTGGGGTGGCATGGTGGGGTGTGGGAGGAGGTGATGGTTGTGGGCTCTTGCTGGATGGCACTTAACTCAGGTGGCTTCTGGGCAGCAGCACTGTGGGGCTAAAACAGGGTCTCTGCCTGCCTTGGCCCCATGCAGCTCCCAGAAGGGGCTGTGATGTCCCTGTGGGGGGAAGGTGGGGTGGGAGCCAGGTGTCCCTGAGCACTGCCCCCTGCTGAAGGCGCTGCTCCTGCAGCTCCCTTTGGCTATGGTTCCCAGCCAATGGGAGTGGCACACTCAGAGCTTGGGGCAGGAGCATTGAACGGATGCCCGCCTAGGAGCCATAGGGACATACCAGCCACTTCTGGGAGTGGCACTGGGCCAGGGTAGGGATGGAATCTGCCTTCACTCTGCAGAGCCGCTGGACTTTTAGGCTATGTCTACACTACAAGATAATACTAATTTGCATTCATTTAGCCCAATTTTTCCAAGCACCTGGCTTCACTGTAAATTCCATTAGCTCAATTTATGGAGCACTAAAATTGACATAATATCGATATCATAATATCATAGTAACCTGACAGATGTAGGGTTCACTTTGAATTTATAATTCTGAATGAAAGGTAGTGAGGATGGGCCATGTCTTTCAATCAAAATCATTAGCCTCCAGAGATGTCCAATATATGCCTCACAATGCCCCGTGGGTTCTCTGCTCTGGCTTTTTCCATTTCCACTGCTTTCAGTTCGGCACCTGGAAGCCCCTGGCTGTAGGGTCATGAGAGATTGAAAAATCTTCTTTCTTTTTGTGTGCTAGTAGCGCAGCTGTGGGGTCTGTGGTTCTGGGTATGCCCCTGCTAGCTGCCTTTTTTTCCTGTGGTGCCTGGTGCCAGCTGCTGCCCCCCTGTCCCATGTTGAAACTAGGCTGTGGGTGGGGGTCGTGCTTGTCTGATAGGATGAAAAACTTCTTTTCAGCCATTTACATGTTGTCCTGTCGGCCACATTGTCTTCTGGCTCTCCCCACCCCCCGGAGGCAGCACGCAGTCTGGAACTCTCCCACACCCAGCTGAATCACATTGCTTGACCCCAAATCAATAAAGGGATGTGCTGCACAAAGTGCCAGGCAGCTAGTGCATGGTGAGGGTCCTGTAGCCAGCCAGGTGAAGTATCCCTCATCAGTCATGATTTTTGGGCAACTGAAGAAAATACTTTGTAACTAGCGTTGCTGTTCTCTGAGACAAAAAAAAAAAAGAAGAATGGGCTTTGTCCAAGGGGCTGGCTGTAGCTGGGGGTCTTTCAGCCACTTTGGGGAGGTCTTCCTTGGCAGTCACAATTTTTGGGTGTGGCAGTAGTAGGGGGTCTTCTAGCTGCCCAGGGGAAGTCTCACTCAGAGGTTGTGATTTCCGGGTGCTGGCTGTAGTAGGGGGTCTTTGAGCTTCCCAGGGGAAGTCTCCCTTAGCAGACACAATTTTCAGGGCTGGATGTAGCTGGGGATCTTTCATCCGGCTTCTTCTTCTGAGGGTCTTCTTTGCCAAGAGGTCTAAATCTAGATCCAAGCCTGCAAAGATCTTGTGCTTTTGCATCCCGTTTTCAAAAACCTGTAGGTTGGGACAGGTTTACAACACCTCCCCTCCCCTCAGTTGTAAAAAGCACATCTCTTATAAAGGCAAGCCAGACCCTCGTCTGGATAAAGGGACCTTTGTTTAACATGGCAGGGGAATGAGGGAAATGAAATGTGGGAAGATGTCATCTGATACCCACAGCCACTTGTGGGGCATTTTTTCCCCCACTGCACCAATGAAAATAGCCAGAATGCTTCAGGGCTCAGGGAGTTGTGGGATAAGTTCCCACAATACACTGCTGCAGCAGTTAATTTAAGCTGCTTGTGTCTGGCAGCAATACGTTGATTTTGTGTGGAGCGTGTGGGAAGGCAAGGGTGCTCAAAATGGAATTGTTAAAACCCAGCGTTAATAAATCATTTTTAATAAATTTGATTTTAGCTTGTAGTGTACATGTAGCCTTAGTGGTTTAAAATCTCCAGACTGACTGCAGTAGCCTCTGGGATATTAAGCGAGATTCTAGGAGACTCCTGGCAGAGCCAGGAGGGTCATATACCTGATAGCTGCCTAAGTAGACTATTTAACTTAATTGTCCTTTTCTGGGGGTTTGAGGCACTCGTAAACATTGCAGTGTTACCCAGTGCACATGGAGCAGCTGTGGAAATGTTCTGTTGGAGGAATATGTCAAACTTCGCCCTTACCACCTGGGAGCAACACATCCAAATAGATATTTAACAGTGATGATTCTTACTTCCATAGAAAGGTTTAAACAGAGTGCCAGTTGGGAAGGTACCTGACATGAGTTTTAATCTTTTCCTGTAGCACAGGGCATTCTCACCTGACCTTTCTGGCACATAAACTCTACACAGATTCTTTACTTTGCTTTTCTGTCAGGGAACACTTGAATAACAGCCCTCACTCATCAGCTCTTGAACTGAATGACCAGGCTGCCACCACTTTATTACTAGACTAAACTCTAGGGCAGAATGTCCTGACAGCTGTGAGAGGGGAGTGCTTGGTCGCTTCTGGCTTGGTTAGTTGTTTCCTCCATCTTTCCCACATGAATTTCCAGGTGTGGCTTGGACATATGGGACCTGATTATGATCACAAGTGCACCTCTGTAAATTGGGAGTACTGGAACTCCATTTAATGCATGGCAAACTGATCCTTGCCTGCAGTTTGCATATAAGTTTGTAGAACACTTTGAATGAATATATAAATGGAAACCCAAGATATGGCTTAAAAAATCCAAAATGTATTCTCTATGCTTTTGAATATTAATGAAGACTGGGAAGAATTTGCTGTGACTGCAACTTCAAAAGGATTCCTCTGTTCCAGTTTGCTAAACCAGTGTTTATTTAATATTAATTATTTATACCTTTTCTTTCTTCAGATCACCATATTCATTAATAAGTTATCATACCCTCAGCGTGCGTACTTTATTCAAATTATGGGGCCTGATTCCACCACCTTTAGGCATGAGTAGCACTTGAGTTGTCCTGCTGGCTAGATTGGAATTACTAACTGAGAGTAGGGGTGAAACGAGAGTAAGGGTGAAAGAAGATGACCCTTACTTATTAAACAGTCTGGTCAGCACCACTTGCCTCTTTCAGCACAATTGTAAAAGTGTTGGGTTTATCACTCCTGTACACTGTGGGCTGTCCACAGTCCTCTGGCCGTATATTATACTTACACCAAATTTAAAGCTACTTTAAGACCCCCGTTTGGACTGGAAGTGAGCTTGCCCTGCTCTGACCTGCAGCAGCAGCTCTTATCCTATGGGCCTAGGTCTAGCTCCCTGTTCCAGGCGTTCAAGCTTGTGCATGGCAAAGGCCCTACCAAAGTCACTGTCCATTTTGGTCAACTTTGCAATGGGATTTTAAAAATGGTAAATTTCATGTTTTCGGATCTTTAAATTTACTGTTTCATGGTGTCATAATTGTAGGGGTCCTAACCCGAAAAGGAGCTGTGTGGGGGCTGTGATTGTGGTATTGCAGCATTTCTATGCTGAAGCTGGCGGAAGCAATGCTGGGCAGCTGGAAAGTGGTACCTGCTGACCAAGAACCCAGCTCTGAAGGCAGAGTTATGCCAGCAGCAGCAGCAGCTGCAGCATCTCAGAAGTAAGGATAGCTTGGTGTGCTGTTGCCACCCTTACTTCTGCAGAGCTGGGATCTTAGTCAGCAGCCACCATTCTCTGGCTTTGAAAGCAGCAATGCAGAAGTAAGGCTGACATGCCCTCACTTTTGCACTGCTGCATACAGAGTGCTGCCTTCAGAGCTGGGCACCCAGTCATCATTACAACAATCACTCTCTAGCTGCCCAGCTCTGAAGGCAGAGCAGAAGTAAGGATGGCAATACTGGGACCCCCCTAAAACTACTTTGTGCTCCCCTTTTAATTCCCTTTTGTGTCAAGAGCTTCAGTTTGAAAAAACAAACAAAACAAAAAAAATTCTGCTCTCCCCCAGAAAACTTATATAGCGTAGGTAAAAGCACACAAAAGGCCAGATTTCATGAGAGGACACCAGAGTCTGTGATGTGTTTTGCATGGCTGTGAGTTTGGTCTGGCTCTACACTTGGGGTCACAGAACTGCCTAGGATTGGCCCATCCCACCTTCTGTCATGATGGAGATGCTGCCAGGTCAAATTTAAGCAAGTGACTCTGGGATCCAACATACACCAAATCCTAAAAACCAGGCAGGGAAGAGTGTGCTTGCTATCCATACTTGTTCTTTCCCCCTTGGTCCTTCCCTGAGTGTGAGACCAGTGACCCACTTAGAACCTCCTCATGATGCAGTGCTGCTTGTTTTGATCCATTATTTGGGAAATGCTGTTTTATTAAAATCCTGAGCACCAAGAAAAGTCATGGACAAACTGGAAAATAACAGTATATGACAGCTTTACTACTGTGATAAACCTGCAGCCTATCTAATAATATATTGTAACGGAGTAGTCTGTGCCTCTTTAAGTAGTGGTGATCCAGAGCCAGCCAACCCTGGTCCAAGCCCCAGCCCTATTTAGAAAAGGTGCTGTGAGGAATCTGGGAATTCTATTTTGTGGTAGGGAGGATCTCAGGGCCATGAACAACAACTCACATTACAGAGATAAGGTGTGTGAGGAGATATCATTTACTGGACCAACAGCTCTTGCTGAGAGAGACAAATTTTTGAAATACACAAAGAGCTCTTCTTGAGGCCTGGGAAGATACTCCCAGTATCACAGCTAAATGCAGGATGGAACAGATTTCTGAGCATAAGTGTATAGGATGTATTCTAAGGGACCATTCAAGGTAGCATGGTCTGTTGACATCTCTACAAGCACAGGACCAAAAGAGACAATTAGTGGATTTCAGATTGTTATAGTAAGTCATACAGTTGGCAACTCTGTTCAATCCATGACTTTTAGCATCTAGGAGAAGTTTTGAATTTAAACTCCCAGGTTTCTCTTTTGAAAGTGTCATGTAAGCTTCCTTTGACAATGAGGACCTACAGGTCAGCTGTAAGGTGATTACTTTGTGAAAAATGCTCACCCACGTGTGATAAGGTGTGTGTGTTTTTTGGGGTTTTTTTTTTTGTCTTTTATCATTTTCCTGCATGAGCTCATTCAAGAACAGTAGTGATTGTTTGGTTTCTCCCACGTAGTTTTTGTGGGGGCATCTGGTGAGCTGATGAGATAAACAACTGTAGAAAAATGCAGTGTAAGGACTGAAAGACACTGGCAAGACTAAAACTGAAAGCTAAGAGGCCTGGCTTTCAGTTACAAGGTGTTTTGATACTAAGTTATGCCCTGGAAAGGGAAAGTAATTCAAAAGAACCAGTTGTGGTCGTTGATTTCACTGGGAAGAGGGGAACAGTGTGTTGTCCCAGCTGTGGACTGAGTAAACTTCTGTTACATGTATGTAAAAACACTTAGATTGTGTCACAAACCTGCACACATTATCTTAGCCTACCTATCACTAGAACATAAGACTGGTTCAGACCAAAGGTTCCTCTAGCCCAGTAGCCTGTCTTCCAAGAGTGGCCAATGCCAGATGCCCCAGAGGGAGTCAACACAACCGGTAATCATCAAGTGATCCATTATCTGTTGCTCAGTCCCAGCTCTTGGCAAACAGTTGCTAGGGTCACCATCCCTATCCATCCTGACTAATAGTTATCCATGAATGATTTATTCTCCATGAATGTATCTAGTTTTTATTTAAAGCCTGTTATAATCTTGGCCTTCACAACCTCCTCTGGCAAGGGGTTCCACATGTCGAGCATGCGTTATATGAAAAAAAGTCCCACATAAGCCTGCTTTTAAAAGAACCCTTGGCCCACTAGGACAGGGGGAGAGGAGAATGATAGAAGAGGTGATAGAGGAGAGGATGGAGAAGGAGAGGAGAGAAGCAAAAGGAGTTTGTCTAGAAGCACCAGAGGAGGAGAGGAGTGCTTAGCCACAAGGGGCTAAGGCCCCTGCCCAGAAGGCCCCGAGCTTCAATGTACAGCCAAGCGGACTGACCACACAGGAGGAGCCAATCCCTGAGGGAGAGTGTGCTGCTGCTGCAGCTGCTGCTGCTGCTGCTGTCACTGCCACTACCTGGAGGAGGTATGGTGGGAGGAATCCTCTGGGGAAGTGGCCCAGGGAAGAGCTGCAGTGTTCATAATGAGGGGAGCCCTCTCCCACTGCTAGCAGCCATAGATGGTCCCTGGGCTGGAACCCAGAATGAGTGGGTGGGGCCCAGGTTCCCCCCAGACCACCATCTCCCTCCCCCCACTGTCTCAAGAAGGGCAACAGTATTCAGGCTGTGGGGTTAGTGGACTAAACAGAGGCCTGGAGCCCAGGAGCCCAGGAGCGAGGCTAGCCTTGTCACATGTGGTGTGAGAAGTGGGATCTGAAGTGCTGCCATGAGACCCAGCAGCAGATCCACCTAAAGCAGGTTTTTTTAAAAAAATGTGGAGGACATAGTGAAGGCCCTCATACAAGCCACTGCAGTGCAGCAGGAGGCTGCCCGGGCATATGCAGCTACCCAGCAGGAAGCCCTGAGGCTATAGCAAAAAACTAATCAGCTGCTCATGAGCCAGGAGGCCCAAGACTGAGCCACCCTTGGAGAGCTTGTAACCGAACTGAAAGCCCTGCCTGCCTGGATGCACAACCTAGATGGGACTCTACCCCTGTGGGCTAGCAACTACCTCCAGAAAATGACAGGAGAAGATCATGTAGAAGCATACCTCTTGGCCTGTGAGAGGATGGCCATTTGGGAAGGCTGGCCCTGAGACCAGTGGATCAGCATCCTGGCCCCATTCCTCTGTGGAGAGGCCCAGAAGGCCTACTTCGGCCTACCTGAGTGGGTTGCTGCAGATTATGCCCAGCTGAAGGCCGAGATCCTGGCCCGAACTGGAGTGACAACATCCATCAGAGCGCAGAGGTTCCATGAATGGAAGTACCGGGAGGGAAAAGTGCAGAGGGCCCAGCTGTTTGCTTTAATCTACCTGGCCCAAAGATGGCTACAGCCCGAGACTCATGGCTGGGAGAAGATCCTGGAGACCATTGTGTTGGACCGGTACCTGAGGGGGCTACTGCCAGACCTTTGGGGATGGGTCTACCAGAATGACGCATCCTCATACGATGAAATTGTTGCCCTCGTGGAGAGACAGTCAACAACCCCAGCTCTCACACGGCCCCTTGTGGAGGAAGCCCAATGGGGCTAGTGGTCCCCTCCTATTCCATGGGCCCAGCCATTGGAGCCCCTAGGCAGGTTTGGGAGCAGGAGAAAGGAGAGGGAGGGGCAACCGGATGTCCTCAGGTGACTTGCAGGGCCAGAGAGGGAGGATCTGGAGGTGAGACCTAGCAGCACCAAACGAAGGTGGATGCTTCATGTGGGGTATAAGTATTACACATGCGGGGAATAGGGGCACATAGCGGTCCACTGCCCAAAGATGGATGAACCCATGTAGTGAAACTGAGGGGATCTGAGGGGGTCTCTGCAACCTGATAGATGTGGTGGGTATTGCGGTGGCCCCCCACAAGTATATACAGCCAGTGAAAATGAATGGCACGGAGACTACGGCCCTGGTGGACTTGGGGAGTTCCCTCATATTAGTCTCAGGGCAGCTAGTGGGGCAAGACCAGCTTACCCGAGCCAAGCACACAGGAATATCTTGTGTGCATGGCGATGTGTGTTGTTACCCAGTCATCTCCTTGCGAGTAGAGTTCCAAGGAAATGTCACAAGAGTGACAGCAGGGGTGGTACCACGTCTCCCCCACGCTGGTGGTGATTGGGCAGGACTTCTCTGGCTTCGGAAATCTGTTGCCTGTGGAGGGAGGGAGAGTAAAGGAGTCACCCCGATCTCCCAGGAGTTCTCCCATGACCTCTTTCCTGCACCTGGGAAACTGTGGAAGTTGAGACATCAGAGGAGGGCAGCCAAACAGCTGGGTACCCGAATCCTGTCCCAGAATGCAGGACCAGCCCTGGTGGGGGAAGAGGCTGAACCTGAAGGGAGGAGGGTGACCCATGGGATAGAGGAACCTGAGGCTGGGCCCAGTACTATGAGGTCCCTGGGGCCAGAAGAAGAGGGAGCTTCCCCCGAGCTTCAGAAATATAGGGTCCTCCCTCCCAAACTTTGCACAGGAACAGGACGAAGACCTGGTATACTGAAATATACATCAGGAGGTAGTGGAGGTGAATGGGTTACCTGTGGAGGGAAGAGCCAAAGGTCAGGGGCTATACTACTTAATCAGGGGACACCTACTATACCATGTAGGAAAAGTACAAGACCAGCCAGTGGAACAACTTCTGGTGCCCCAAAGACATCGGAGGGCAGTGATGGACTTAGCCCATAGCCATCTGGTTGGGTGTCACCTTGGGGTTGAGAAGACCCTAAGCTGGATCTTGTGGAGTTTCTTTTGGTCTGGGGTATACGTAGAAGTCCGACGTTTCTGTGCATCCTGCCATGAGTGCCAGCTGCGTGGACTGCAACCGCATCTGAGAGCCCAGTTGGTGCCCCTACCCATTATTGAAGTCCCCTTTGAGTGGATGGCCATGGATCTAGTTGGCCCACTAGAGAGGTCAGCCTGAGGACAGCGATACATCTTGGTAGTCCTGGACTATGCCACCCAATACCCAGAGGTGGTACCCCTGCAGAATGTTCACTCAAAGTCCATTGTGAGGGAGCTAGTACAGATCTTTGCCAGAGTCAGAATCCCCCAGGAGATATTGATGGACCAAGGTACACCCTTTGTCTCCAAACTGATGAAAGATTTGTGCGCATTGCTCCACATCTGGGCCCTGAGGACGTTGGTATACCATCCACACACAGATGGCCTCGTTGAATGGTTCAATCACACCCTCAGAAGCATGATCTGCAAGGTAGTGAGCCAGGATGGGAGAATCTGGGATGCCCTGCTCCCATACTTAAAGTTTGCCATCCGGGAGGTTCACCAGGCCTCCACAGAGTTTTCTCCATTTGAGCTATTGTATGGGCAGAACCCTCGAGGTATCCTGGACCTCACCAAAGAGACTTGGGAGGGCCAGCTGAGCCATGGGCGCAATATCATTGAGCACATGCTCCAGATGAAGGACCGGATCACCAAGGTTACGCCACTTGTCTGGGAGCACCTGCAACAGGCCCAAGAAGCCCAGCAGGCATACTATAACTGATAGGCGACTGTCCGGAAGTTCAATGTAGGGGACTGGGTGATGGTATTGGTTCCAACGGCTGACAGCAAACTCCTAGCCTGGTGGTAGGGGCCCTTTGAGGCAGATGAGGCCATAGGGGAAGTAAACTACAAGGCACGACAACCAGATCGCCAGAAGACTGAGCAGATCTATCATATTTACTTACTAAAACCTTGGTGGGACTGGGAAGGGCAGCTGGCCACCCTGAGCATGTTGATGCCAGAGGAAGACTGAGAGAGACAGGTGGGAATCTCCCCATAACTAAGCACTGATCAATGGGGGGAGGTCCTCAACATGTTGAAATGACACTTAGATGTATTTTCAGCAAACCCTGGATGAACCGCAGAGGTGGAACACCACATTGTCACCGACCCAGGGGTGAGAGTGCATGTGAGACCTTATAGACTCCCAGAGGCAAAACAGAAGGAAGTCCATAGGGAGGTGCAGAGGATGCTGGAACTGGGCGTTATTGAGGAGTCCCATAGCCAGTGGTCCAGCCCGATCCTCTTAGTGCCTAAGCCAGATGGCAGCCTCCAGTTTTGTAACTATTTTGGAATACTAAACCAAGTGTCCAAATTTGAAGCATACTCCATGTGCCATATCGATGAACTGATAGATCAGTTGGGGAAGGCCCGTTTCCTGTCTACCCTTGACCTGACCAAGGGATACCGGTAGATTCCCCTGGCCCAGGAAGCCAGGGAAAAGACAGTCTTTTCCACCCCAGAAGGCCTTTACCAGTACACTGTCCTCCCATTTGGGTTACATGGAGCCCCTGCAACACTCCAATGGCTAATGGATAAGTTATTATGACCACATCACGCCTATGCAGCAGCTTATCTCGATAACGTTGTTATCCATAGACCGGACTGGGACACCCACCTGAAGAAGGTAGAGGCAGTGTTAAATACCCTGAGGGAAGCTGGTCTCAAGGCGAACCGACAAAATGTGGTATAGGGCTAATGCAAGCAAGATATTTGGGGTACATTGTGGGCCGGGATGGAGTGAAACACCAACTAAACAATGTAGAGGCAATACAAAAGTGGCCTCAACTGCTCCGAAAGAAACAAGTCTGGACGTTCCTGGGACTTGTGGGGTACTATCAGAGATTCATCCCCCACTCTGCATCTAGACCATGCTGCTGACAGACCTCAGGAAAGCCTGTGGCCCTGACATGGTGAACTGGACCGCAGCAGCAGAAGAGGAATTTCTGGACTTAAAGACAGCTCTGTGTAGTAACCCAGTCCTTATTGCCCCAGGTGTCAAGAAGGAATTCTTGCTACAGACTGATGCCTCCGACGTGGGCTTGGGAGCTGTGCTGTCCCAAATGATCAGGAAAGAACACCCAGAAAGCTCCTTCCCAGAAAGCGGAATTATGCCATCATCGAAAAAGAGTGTCTTGCAGTGGAAAGCGTAAGATACTACCTCCGTGGATGGAAGTTTACCCTTGTCACAGACCATGCGCCCCTACAGTGGATGCACAGAAATAAGGAAAGAATGCAAGAAGAACCTGGTGGTTCCTGTCCCTGCAGCCATTCCACTTTAGAGTGCAGCATAGGGCTGGACCCAGCACGGGAATGCTGATGGCCTGTCCTGAGTACACTGTATGCTGTCCCAAGTAGCCCAACCCTGTGGTGTTGAGCTGGGGAGGGTGGTATGTGACAAGGTAAGGCTGTATCATCTGCAAATTTACCCACCTCAGTTTCTCCCTTTTTCCATATCATTTATGAATATATTGAATAGTGCTGGTATGAGTAAAGACTACTGGGGAGAGTGTTCCCTGTAAGCTGAGCACTTGGGCAGCCACTCAAGAAAGATTCAGGTGCTGCTCAACTTGTTAGTGGAGCGTCCAGAGCCAGCAGCATGTGTTTCTATTGGCGGTGCACCTCTACACATGTCTTGGTGCACATAACAAAATGTATTCCCCATTGATGGCAAAACTTTAAGGGAACACTGATTTGGGGAGGGCACAACTATTTACCTCTGTCCATTCTGAAAACTGACCATTCTTTCCTACCCTTATTTTCCTATCTTTTAACCAATTACTGGTCCATGGAAGGACCTTCCCTCTTATCCCATGACAGCTCATAACAGCCAACCCCTCAAAGAATTCTAGGAGATTGGGGAGGCATGGTTTCCCTTTTCCAGAACACCTGTTGATTCTTCCCCAATAAATCATGTTTATCCATGTGCCTGTCGCTTTTGTTCTTTATTATAGTATCAGCCAGTTTGCCTGGTACTGAAGTTAGGCTTTTCAGCCTGTAATTGATTGGATCACTTCTGGAGAGCTATTAAAAAAAACTGGTGACACATTAGCTGTCATCCAGCCTTCTGGTTCAGAAGCTGATTTAAATGATAGTAGTTTTGCAGCTTCACATTCATGTTCCTTCAGAACTCTTGGGTGAATACCATCTGGTTCCGGGGATTTATTACACTTTAGTTTATCAGTTTGTTTCTGAACTTCCTCTAATGACTTAGTTGTAACACCAAGCCCAAAAGCATAATTCCAAGTTTTCAGATCTGCCCACTTCAATTGTCAGAAGCTTACGTTCCCCTCAGCTCTAGCCATAAACTTCCTTTCCTTTGTGGTTCCAGTTCTGAAAGAGAACTTGCGCTCTGGTAGTGAGAACAGGAAGTTCCTTTAAGGAAAATAAAGCGAGGAGAGTGAATCCTTGCAGGCCATGGTTTGGTACTAATTGCAATACACTTTTCTGGTTCCATCCTAACTGCCAATGATGAGTGGCCTTTCCTCTCTGGCTTTGTGAGTTCCTCTAGCCATCGCCACGTTCTGGAAACTGTCCAGTCCTTTCTCAGGGCAGAAATATTTATCTCAAAAATTGGAGAGGGAATTCTGATTAAAACTTTGGCTTCTAACTTCTTCCTAGTCTGATTAAACAGCCACCTGTTGATTTTTCTTTTAAATTCTTTTTGTTTCACCCTAGGATAGAATGCTGCTTTTGTGTATTATAGTCACATGGAATCTATTATTTTCTTTAATTCTTTATTGTCCTTTCATCCTAACTGATTACCATCTCAGTCAGAATTTATCAACTCTGTCCTGTGCACTGGACTGTATGACCTACATTTTATGACCTTGTGTCCAAAATCCAATTCTCTGGTACAAACTCACATTTCTCTGTTGAGGTTTTAAATAGATTTTCCTCATTAACATCACAAAAAGACACTGGAACCTGAGTGAAACAATATGCATTTTTGCATTGCACATAAATCCTTCACTGCAGTACACTCAGCTAACTTTCCATTAAAATTGAATTTTCTTCTACCTTTTTATGTTGTCTTTAGCAAACATCTAATCTACTAATGGAAGGCAGGAAATAATTTATGCCTCTGATTATTTCTAATAGCCACCAAGTTTTAATTTGGCAATTTTGTTGTGACCACTGAGTTTATCTCATGAAAATTCAGTGCTACCAGAGATTCTAATATATTCAAAAACAAACAAACAAAAACAAAAACAACCAGCTAGCATATTTCCACAGAAGTAGTATTTTTATTTCATATTATATTGCCATAAAATGAAATTCAAAAAAGCATCAATGCAACTTCCAATAAAGTACTAACTTACAGGTGGCAAACTGTGGTTCTCAGTGAGGAATATCAAACACTTTCAGCAGTGATGACAATGGGAATATATGAAAGAATAAATTATGGAGAAATGTGAATGGTGCGGCTGTAACACCAGAAAGATAAGTCAAAATAGTGAGCCTGAATAACAAGCTTTTCTTCCTGCCTTCATGTAACTTGTGAGCTCTACAGAAATAGATATTGTTTCAATAACTTTAAAATTACACTATGCACTAAGGAACAACTCCAGAATTCCATCTCCAAACATAAGCAATCAAAATTGTCACAATGTTGCTATTTTACTTGATCTTGCCCCTTCTTACTTGGCATAGCCAAAATGTGTTAATCATTTTGGTAACTCGATTTTCTCTGTTGTTCTTGGAAGTGGAGAGGACCATCAGGATGAAAAGCCTCAGACAAAGATATATCTTTAATATTTGTAGTCCTTTTAAAGTAGACGTATTTTTAGAAATGCTGAATGAATCAGCTATGTATGGCTACGTCTACACGTGCACGGTACATCAAAATAGCTTATTTCGATGTAGCGACATCGAAATAGTCTATTTCGATGAATAACGTCTACACATCCTCCAGGGCTGGCAACGTCGACGTTCAACTTCGACGTTGGGCAGCACCACATCGAAATAGGCACTGCGAGGGAACGTCTACACGCCAAAGTAGCACACATCGAAATAAGGGTGCCAGGAACAGCTGCAGACAGGGTCACAGGGCGGACTCAACAGCAAGCTGCTCCCTTAAAGGGCCCCTCCCAGACACAGTTGCACTAAACAACACAAGATCCACAGAGCCGACAACTGGTTGCAGACCCCGTGCATGCAGCATGGATCCCCAGCTGCCGCAGCAGCAACCAGAAGCCCTGGGCTAAGGGCTGCTGCCCACAATGACCACAGAGCCCCGCAGGGGCTGGAGAGAGAGCGTCTCTCAACCCCTCAGCTGATGGCCGCCATGGCGGACCCCGCTCTTTCGATGTTGCAGGATGCGGATCGTCTACACGTGCCCTACTTGGACGTTCAACTTCGAAGTAGGGCGCTATTCCCATCCCCTCATGGGGTTAGCGACTTCGACGTCTCGCCACCTAACGTCAATTTCAACTTTGAAATAGCGCCCAACATGTGTAGCCGTGACGGGCGCTATTTCGAAGTTGGCACCGCTACTTCGAAGTAGCGTGCACGTGTAGACGCAGCCTATATAAAGTATGTTAACAATGATGACTTCTGTGCTTCTGTGCAGTACAGTAATAAAGAAGGTAAGGGTTGTATAGGAAGGCTGTAAGGACTTTTTCCATGATGCATTCTGTAAATTATGTTAGATAAATTGCCAGAGTAACTGCATTTTTAGTTCATGTAGGTGAATGTATTGGACCATTGATTCCAGTAAATGTTAATGCTGGGTTCAGAAAAACAAATGGAAGGGGGTGGGAAATGGCATTTTTAGGATCATCTATTTTTTTTCTAGGGTCTCTGAGGACCAGATTTTGCTTTACCTTTGTATGCAAGGTGGGCAGATGGCCACATGGAACCTTCGCCCTCCACATTCACTACTTGCTGCATCCTTATCAGGAACTAGATACAACTGAAGCCTTTGTCTTTATCTGCACAGAAGCAAGCTAGTAGAAGGACAAGCGAAAATAGCTAATGATGTGGGAGTAAAGGGGAAGAACTGTGGTCTTATCTTTCTCTGTCATCTTGCACACCACAAGAGAGTGCGATGGGTGTGGAAAAGGGAAGATGTAGCAGATGAACATTCTCTGCCTACTTGGGAATCCCAGATTTTTTGTCCCTGAGGCATGATCACATCCTGGAGCTCCTTCACATGACAATGTAGCTTCATATGAACCTCCAAATGGGTAGATCAGGTCTGTGGACGTAACATCCTAGACAGGCCTAGAACCAAAATTTATTTTCATTTGAGGCTACTAGAATGTTATTAATTACATAAGTAGTTGTAAAATTAAAAGAATCTCACAAAATTATGACTATTATAAAACAAAATATTCTAAACTCAGGTTATTCTTTTAGTGGTTGAGAAAATTACCTCCAGAGAGAGAGACAAGTTGATTATTATAAGAATGAATATGTGGTACCTCTGAAGGGTATGTGTGTGTTCTATGAAAGCTCCTCTTGATCAACATTCAAGATGAGGTATAAAACTACAAGATTAGGATACTTTTAAATGTGGTACCTGAGATCAGAGGAAAATCACAATGTTAAGTATACAAAAGCACTCAGATCTGTACAGAATGCGTTACTTAGTACAGAATGCAGTACTTAGTAAGCTAACCACTTTAGATTTCATGATTACTTGAAAAACACTTTGCAGCTTTCACTCTGCAGACACAGCACTTAAAATATGCTGTCATTCATGTACTGTAGGAAATAAGCTAGGAACTGCATAAAAATTTCTTAGAACTACCGCACAGAAAATCAGCTAGTAGTCTTAACACCAAGGAGCACATCATGATGTCAAAGAAAGATATGTTCAGGGCTCAAGGGCATATTTTTTCAGTTTACAAAAGGCATCCATTGCAGATTGTCTTTAGTTTATCAATAATTCATATCTGATACACAACAGAATCAATGTAAAGAGAGAAGGCTAACAGCTATGAGTTTAAACTCAAGCACATAGTAGGCTTTCTGATAAATTAGTTCTTGTGATGAGAGACAGTAAGCATTAGAAAGGAGTTTAATTAGTATCCCCAAATACTTATTCCAAAAGAACACAATCACATGGAATGTGAAAGTGCTCCATTTGTATCAATCTACCCTTGAAGTAATGTCTGGAAAATACTGGTAATAGGAATGAAAACAGAAACACAGACCTGTTTCTCCAGTGGCAATGATTAAAATAGTGATATTGTATGTTAAGTGGATACATGATGAGAAGGTGATGACCTCCTCAAAGAGGACAACTAAGTAAATACATTTGTAGGGGCTGTTGGAGGGACATGATTAGTAGATTTATAGGGGCAAATTGTGTCATTTAGGAGCAACGCTGCATAGCAGGTAATGGAGAGAAGCACCACCCCAGAGAGAGCATCCACCCATAGTACTTATATTCCATTTGTATGGTTTACATATTAATTAAATAATCTGAATAAAACGCCCACCAAATAGGTAGGTAAAGCATTATAATTCCCAATTTACAGTTGAGGTAACAGAAGCAGAGAAGCAAAGTGGTTCACCTATCACACATAAGCCGTGTCTACACACGCACGCTACTTCGAAGTAGTGGCACTAACTTTGAAATAGCGCATGTCACGGCTACATGCGCCAGGCGCTATTTCGAAGTTAACTTCAACGTTAGGCGGCGAGACGTCGAAGCCGCTAACCCCATGAGGGGATCGGAATAGCGCCCTACTTCGACGTTCAACGTCGAAGTAGGGACCGTGTAGTCGTTGCGCGTCCCGCAACTTCGAAATAGCGGGGTCTGCCATGGCAGCCATCAGCTGAGGGGTTGAGAGATGCTCTCTCTCCAGCCCCTGCGGGGCTCTATGGTCACCGTGGGCAGCAGCCCTTAGCCCAGGGGTTCTGGCTGCTGCTGCGGCAGCTGGGGATCCATGCTGCATGCACAGGGTCTGCAACCAGTTGTCGGCTCTGTGGATCTTGTGTTGTTTAGTGCAACTGTGTCTGGGAGGGGCCCTTTAAGGGAGCGGCTTGCTGTTGAGTCCGCCCTGTGACCCTGTCTGCAGCTGTGCCTGGCACCCTTATTTCGATGTGTGCTACTTTGGCGTGTAGACGTTCCCTCGCAGCGCCTATTTCGATGTGATGCCACGCAACGTCGAAGTTGAACATCGACGTTGCCAGCCCTGGAGGATGTGTAGACGTTACTCATCGAAATAGCCTATAAGCTATTTCGATGTTGACTTCACGTGTAGACGTAGCCATAGTGAGTCAATGGTAGGTGAGATTGCTAACCACTTATTAAATGACCTTTCTTTCTTGTTTATTAAAGTCATTCTTATTCCCCTGAGGCTGTTTGGGTGGCATTACTTCATTCTGCTTGTTTAGTGCCCTAAAATTTCCCTAAAGTCTCTGACTTGATTCTTGTTTGGTTATTCCTCAGTACTCCTCTCCCTTCCCCCAAGAACTAGGCATCTTCAACCAGAGGCAACATGCACATAGGGCAGGGTCACATGCCCTCGGCCTCCTGAATTTACTTCTTGAATTGTACTGATCTTTCACGGAATGGCTGACACTTTAAAGAGAATAATGCAGAACAAATTATAAATGCTATTGTTGACACATGAATAACCTTGTCTGCATGTGAATATAAGTATTCAGATGAAGAAAATAAACTCTTCAAATAAAAAGGGATATGGACATTAATGAACTAAGTCATCATATAGAACTTAACTGTTGGCAAACACATTTCCTGTGAGGCAGTAGGTTCCCAGAGACCTGACTCCCAGACTGGGACTGGGACTGGTACTCTACACACTGATGAAAAGCTCCTGCACCCTTAGCCTTGTGAGCTCAAGCTGGCAGCCAAAGAGGAGCAATAGGTTTTCTCTGATGCACAGACATATGTTGGGAAGCTGTTTATAATCTTGTTCTATTCATCTGAGTTTTGTCTTATGTTGCTCATTATGAGGTTTCTTCTTGTATCCCATTTCATTGCTGGTTGCTTTGTCACTGTTTGGGCTTCCATATACTTATTCCTGGTCTCCTTCTTCCAATTCTCTTCATGAAGGGCAGGATATCCATTGTGAATAACTACCTTAAAATGGTCTGTTGACATTTGTTTTTTCCTCTTACCAATCTTTTTACTTGGCCAGGTCTCCCATCTCTTTAATTCCTCTCTTACTTTTCCCATCAATCTCTCATCCTATTATATGTGTTTTGATAGCGACTTTCTCCATGTGCCAACAAATTTCTGTTTTCTCTGTTACTTCTGAATGATTTCATCTTCCATTTCAGCTCCTTCATTTTCCTTTCAGAAAATAAAGCTGCTTCAACTTCCACCTGACCAGCTTATACATTCTGCAATGAAATGCTTACAATAAGAAATAATGTTTGCATAGTTTTCCCTCCCAGAAACCAAGGTATTTTATCGAATCTAATCTACAATGAACAACACTGCATATTACTTTAATTGACTTATTATATGGATTTCTTCTGCTCAACTACATAAGACTCAATTTTAGCAAAGCACGTATGAGCTATCTTAAAATTAAGCACCTGCTTGATTTTTTTTTCCCGAATCATGGCCTTCAACAGGACCTCTCCTTTCTAAGCCTCCTTGGCAGGGGAACTATAGAAATGACAACAGGTAATTACAGTTTTGTAATATTGCCACATCACATCAGTTTCAACAGGATTATTTCAGTGCTCAGATGAGTTAACCAATGGCTGGGCATATGAGGTTGAATACACCTCACATCATTATCAAGAAGTATAGTAGTGGATGGCTGTGTATTAGATTGTTCATGGGAGAGGTTCTAGGAGTAATTTGTCTTCTTTTGCATCTCTGAAATATGGGGCCAATTTGTTTCAATCCCTGAAGTATGCTGTGTGACGCAGCATAGTTTATCCTTGTGAATCAATTTCCAATCAGACTAAAGGCAGCCTCAATTCTACAGCTGACTGGAAAAATCCTGAAAGAAGACTTTTCCCCACCTTGCAGCATGGATATTTGGTCTTTTCTGGCTACTGTCAGGAAAGTTTTGTGGTCCCCAAAGATGTACATGCTCTCTTTTTTCAGCCGAATTTGGGCTTACTGTGCCCTGAGACTGAACGTATCTGGGAGCTATGTAGCAAAGAATTAGATATGTAAAGTAATTGTGTATTCGGTTACCTAACTAGTGACACCTACACCTTGTCTGCACTGCAGAATTTTGTCAGAAGAAGGCAGCTTCTGGCCATCTAACAGTAGAGGTGTACACAGTGCAAGTTTAGGCAACAAAACTAAAAACAAACACAAAAAGACCCTTTATAGCCGTGTCTACACGTGCACGCTACTTCGAAGTAGCGGCACTAACTTCGAAATAGCGCCCGTCACGGCTACATGCGTCGGGTGCTATGTTGAAGTTAACTTCGACGTTAGGCGGCGAGACATCAGAGTCGCTACCCTCATCAGTAGATGGGGATAGCTCCCTACTTCGACGTTCAACGTCGAAGTAGGGACCGTGTAGTCATTGCGCTTCCCGCAACTTCGAAATAGCGGGGTCTGCCATGGCGGCCATCAGCTGAGGGGTTAAGAGACGCTCTCTCTCCAGCCCCTGCGGGGCTCTATGGTCACCGTGGGCAGCAGCCCTTAGCCCAGGGCTTCTGGCTGCTTCTGCGGCAGCTGGGGATCCATGCTGCAGGCACAGGGTCTGCAACCAGTTGTCGGCCCTGTGTGTCTTGTGTTGTTTAGTGCAACTGTGTCTGGGAGGGGCCCTTTAAGGGTGCGGCTTGCTGTTGAGTCCGCCCTGTGACCCTGTCTGCAGCTGTTCCTGGCACCCTTATTTCGATGAGTGCTACTTTGGCGTGTAGACATTCCCTCGCAGCGCCTATTTCGATGTGGTGCTGCGAAACGTTGAAGTTGAACATCGACGTTGCCAGCCCTGGAGGACGTATAGACGTTATTCATCGAAATAGCCTATTTCGATGTTGCTACATCGAAATTAGCTATTTCGATATAGGCTTCACGTGTAGACATAGCCTATGAGAGACAGAGCGTGTTTTGTGTCAAAGATAAATTGGCAAATGTGTACATTATTTTGAGTTACCTTATTTTAAACTTGGTGCTGTCCAAATGGCACCAACGTTTGATATGAATGCCTTTTTCAAGGTTTCCCCTACTCCTGTCATGGCAAGAGGTGGCGGAACCAGAATATTTCAAGCATGAGGAGTAGCCATGGAGTTGCTATTTTGGGATATATTTTTAACCATAGTCTAAACATAGCCTATGATTGTAGACTGGGCCATTCATTATATGAAAAGGATTGACCTCACCCAGTATGCCACAATGCCTGCCAGGATCATTCTGCTCCCTGTTTTGAACTTGCAGTAGTTTATTTTGAAATAATGCTGCTGCGCACAAAATGCATTTATAAGTAGCACTTAGCTATTTTGAAATAGTGTCTTCATACAGAACCTCTTGTTAAATAGAACCATTGGGTGCGCTAGGGCTTATATTGAAATAGACTCTATTCCCTGTCTCAGCAGCACCTACTTCAAAATAGCTATTTCAAAATAGGCTCTATTCCTTGTGAAATGAGGTTTACCCATTTTGAAACAAGAAAAGAGCTAGTTCAAAATTATTTTGAAGTAGTGGTTACATTGTGTTAGTGCTAGGCTAGTTATCCTGAAATGACCACTCATTTCAAAACAACTTTGCTGTGTAGACCTACCCTCTGTCTCTGTCCCCCCACCATCCCACACTCTGTTACAAACTGTCCCCTGCCCACACTTCCGTTGAAAAGCAGCTGGCACTCTAGTAAGATTCCCATGGAATGATGGGACTGATAAACCTGCAGGGTGTGACATTGTACCTGCCCCAAGAAGCATTGCAAATCCTTCCCAAAGCACTTTGCAACCAGTTGCACTCTGGTAGCTACCCAAAGTACACAGCTGTCTGTGATGAAGCAAGAGCTGCTAGTTTGGATACACTCTGCCAACACATAGGCTGTGGCCACACTACCCCCTTCCTTCAGAGGGGATATGCTAATGAGCCACTTTGGCAGATGCTAATGAGGCACTACCGTGAATATGAAGCACCTCATTAGCATAAGGGTGGCCATGCAGGCTTCGAAAGTGCTGCTTTTGAAACTCCTGCTGCCTGTGTAGTTGGGGACCTTCAAAATGACCCTCCCCCCGATTACAAAAGCCCCTTCTTCCCATGTGGTTTTGGGAAGAAAGGGCTTTAGAAATCAGGGGAGATGTTTTGTAAGGCCCCCAGGTATATGGGTAGCATGCATTTTGAAATGGGCAATTTAGAAACACGTGCATATTCATGGCAGCACCTCATTAGCATCTGACAAAGTGTCTTATTAGCATGCTCCCTCTGAAAAGAGGGGATAGTGTGGCCACAGCCATAGTGTGGACTTGTAGCAGCAGTTTAATTAAAACACTTTAAATAAAGTGGCATGGCTGTTGGCAACTCAACTCTGCAATGTCGTCATAACCATAGGCTCTGATTGCCAAAGTGTTGTGGGGCAGCAGATCCCACTGAAAGTTTGACTTTCAATGGGGCATGTCGTTGTCATCAGGAAATATCAAGCCCATATATCAAGTTGGGCACCCAAACACTGAGGCATCCAAGTTTAGCAAATACTTTGGACATTTGAGAACTAATGGGGCTTCCTAGATAACCTAGTCTGGGATTTTCAAAAGTGCTGAGCATTAGCCACTTTCTGCTATCACTGAAGTCGGTGGGAGTTTTCTTTTCAAGGGAAGCAGAATTAGGCCATCCAGACCGTCTCTGGAAATCCCCCAGTATAAATACTCTTTTAACAGCTCCAGACATTTTGCATCCTCAGTTATGGTCTGAGCCAGCAGAAGCCTGTTTTGATCTGTAGACAGTTAACTTCAGTTGAGATGTTATGCTAGATCAGTTTGCTTGTTAAAAATATCAGCATGTGTTAATAGCTTATCTAATGATTGCTGGCGTGAGTTTTGCCATGTCTAAGTGATTTCATGATGGTCTTGGCTGTCAAACAACCTCCTCTAGTGTACTTTGCTGCCTTTACCTCTGTCTCTCTTGCTTTATTTCTTATGCCTGCTTTTAATGGAGGATGTTTTGTTGATTGATGTTGCCACTGACTTTACTAAGGCTTGTTCCTATTGCTGAGCTGTAATTTGCTAGCTGAAAGGTCAGTAGCCTAGAGTGCAGTTGGGGGGTTTAGCCCCAGAATTCCACTAGTTTCAGTGGAAGTTGTGGGGCAAAAGCTGCTAATAGGTTGTGCAAATCTCAGTTTGGGTTCTTGTAGAATCTGCTCAGGAGCTCAGATGTGTCACGGTTTTTCTTGTATCATGTGGTTTCATATAATTTCTTTTTACCTATATTCAAGTGCATAATTAGCACAAAGTATTTTTATTTAAAACTACAAAGAAATGTAATTTCTGTGTACCCGGAGGCACAAAACTGGCTAGAGATAATCAGTCCTTGTGTTAATGTCTACAGATAATATAGCAGCCAAGCGTCTTTTGATTTATTACACTATAATTGTATGGAAAGCCCATGAATTGATGTCATATACTCGAGGTAATATAATTTAGCTAGAACAATTACATTACTGCATAGCATTAGAACTTGATTGGTAGTCTATAATATCCTCTTATTAACAGGATAATTTCTTATTTATCTTCTTTTTGCTAATGAAAGATAAGATTTCTCTAGAGTCTTCACTCTGTGTGTGTGCGCGTGTGTGTGTGTGTGTGTGTGTGTGTGTTGGGAAACCTGACCTACAGAATGGAATGAAATGTTTTCCAGTCTTTGTTATACGGTGAAATTTTTCATACTATATTATATGTTACCTTAGTGTAAGTCAGGGACAGTAAAAAAACAAACAAAGAAAGAAACAAACAAACAAAGTAATACCTCTTTCACTGTATTCTGGTTCACAAAATGATATTTTCCCATGTTGTCCTTCCACGATTCATAATCTCAGTCCGAGTGCAACATCTGATAATTTATTTTGTATGCCAGTTTAATGCTGGGGCTTTACTGAACAGGGATTTGCATCTGTTCCAACCACTGCTGAAGAACGAATGAGTGAGATTCAGCTCTTTGCATGTTCCAGAATGTATTTTGTTGGGCTCTGGTGACCTGAAAACATCTAATGTGTCTAATACGCCTGTGGGAAGCTAAAGGTGAGGGAGATGTGGGCAAAAGTGCTGTAAAAATAACTACATCCCCAAAGTTAGTTTCAAATGTTATATTTTGTGTTTGGTATGTTTATAGTTATATGCTATATACTGCTTGTGGTAATACTAGGGGCAGATTTTCTCCCACGGCAGTGGAAAGGGGAAGCCAAGATGTCTGTTTTATTCTACTAGCCAAAAATGCCCGAGGTGCAAGTGTCCTGCGCAGAATTCTCTATAAGAATATGTTCCCTCTGAGCAGACAAAGTAGAAGGAAACAACTAAATAACAATTATTGCTAATAATAATAATGGCTGTAGTTCGTACAATAACTGGTGTATTAATTAATTTATAGTCAAAAAAAAAAAGAAAAAAGAAAAGCACCCAGTATGGCTCCTCAGCTTCCATCCTGGTTCCTGCAGCTGGATCTGCCAGAGGAGGCTGTGGCTCCCAGCCCCTGCTGCTGCAGAATGCAGGGACTCCTTCTTCTGTCCCTATGGCAGCCTCCCAGCCCCAGTTCCGGCCCCGCTCTGATGTGGAGATGGTAGGGGGTCTGGCTCCCAGCCCCGTGCTGCTGTGGGGCAGTGGGGCTTCCAGCTGTATGGAGACAGAAGTCTCCATCAGCCCTGTGCCTGGCAGCCAGCTGGGGCTCTGAGTCCCACTGGCAGCCTCAGCTGAAGGAACCCTGGTAAGGAGGTGCCAGTATGTACTACCAGCATGTACCACCAGAAAAATCCCTGTTTAAAATCACCTATTTCCTGGTTAGCTTGATTATTGCCATTGTATTTGGATGTGGAAAATGGTAGGGGGCCTTGGATGATCATCAGGGACAGCATAACTATATTTTCTTTTGTACATCTTTGATGGTCACTTAAGCATTAAAATATGATGCAGCTGCCTCTGCTTGACCAATGAATCGGACATATTGTACAACGAACCTTTCAGCAATCGCAGGTATGCTGGGGTTAAGGGAAAGCAGCAGCCATTTTTGTTGAGAGGGGATGTGTCTGACCTATCATTCAAGCGAGCAGGATGCCAGCCTAATGGAGTGGGCAAACAGAAGGCACAGATGATGGGACTTTGGAGAGGCTGAGAAAAGGTACCATATAGCCATTTCTCATGGATGTATGAAAGTCCTAAATTTGCTTGACTTGCAGGGAAGTACAGTGCAGTTACATACTGAACCTGATTCAGGACTGCACGTTAAAGGCTAAGCTAGGCTACATGAGTATTTGTTTTCCTTCTCCATCTGCAGAATTATTCTCTCATCTTAATTCTACAGTCCCCCCTCCTCTATTTGCTTTTGCAGTCTCAGTTTCTCTTCCCAGAAGGTCAGCTGGAGTTGTCACCCAACACCCATCTCGTGCTGCAACTCAGAAAAAAACAAGTAATCCCCTGATCTCCTCCTCAAGTTGTTGATGGACCCTGTTCCTTCTCCTTTTGCCCTCTCATCACTGCGGGGGGTAGAAAGGATTTTCAGGCATCCATCAACACCTTCCTCTCGGTCAGTTGGGTATTGCCTATCTGTTAGCTGGAAGCACGAAGAGAGGGTTGAGAGCGGGGGGGGGGTGTGCAGAAGAATCCATTCAAATGCTGAATCTTACTGTTTGAAACACAGCTGCTGTTCAGTGCATAGAGGGGTTGTCACAGAGCCACTGTTAATTGGGGAAGGTACACATAAAATGCTATGTATATTTTCCAGCACTTTATTGATTTTTCTAAGGTGAAATGTTTTGTTCTTGCCTGGACTGCAGTGAAGGAAATAATAGAGAACTGCAGTGCAGACCATTAGAGTGAGAATACTTTTGTAAGAATTACATAGTCCAATATTTTGGCTGCTTGCTTTTTAGTTTGGTTCCCTTACAACATGCGTCCGTCTGTAATAGAATATCAATGAAGTTTCACTGAAATAAATGTAGCTCCCCTGATTTAAACTAGGCCCAGATCTGACCTTATCAGAGGGTTAGTCTGTATACGTAAAAACAACAAAAATTCATTTTGCACCTTATAGACTAATAGAATTTATGTAGCATAAGCTTTGGTGAGCAAAGACCCTATTCATCAGATGCAATGTAGTAGAGATTCCAGAGATCTAATTATACAAGCTCATGAAAAGAAGTGAGTCCCAAGCAGGAGGAAGGCCAGAGTTGACCAGGTCAATTTAGTCAGGGAGGATGTGTCCCTCTTCTAGGAGCAGATGTGGAGGAGTGAACACCAAGAGAGGAGAAACTGTTTTTGTATTTGGCCAGCCACCGCCAGTCTTTGTTCAATCCTTGACTGATGGTGTCAAATTTGCAAATAAATTGTAGCTCTGCAGTTTCTCTTTAGAGTCTGGTTTCTTCTTTTTTTTTGTAGGATGGCTACTTTTAAATCTGTTACTGAGTGCCCAGAGAGATTGAACTATTCTCCTACAGGCTTTTTCATGTTAACGTTCCTGATATCTGATTTGTGTCAATTTATTCTTTGATGTAGAGACTGTAGAGTTTGGCCAATGTATATGGCAGAGGGGTATGGCTGGCACATGATGACATATACTACATTGGTAGATGTGTAGGTGAATGAGCCCTGATGGTGTGGTTGATGTGGTTAGCTCCTGTGATGGTGTCACTGGTGTAGATATGTAGGCAGAACTGGCACTGAGTTTTGTTTCAGGGATTGGTTCCTGTGTTAGTGTTACTCTTGTTTAGTCTATAATTGCTGGTGAATATTTGTTTCATGTTGGCAGGCTGTCTGTAGACGAGGACTAGCCTACCTCCAAAGGGCTGTGAGAGTGAGGGATCGTTGTCCAGGATGGGTTGCAGGTCACTGATGATGCACTGGAGAGGTTTTAGCTGGTAGCTGTAGGTGATGACCAGTGTCATTCTGTTATTTTCCTCGTTAGGCCTGTCTTGTAGCAGGTGGGTTCTCGGTACATGTCTGGCTCTGTCAATCTGTTTCTTCACTTCCTCAGGTGGGTATTATAGTTTTAGGAAAGCTTGGTAAAGGACTTGTAGGTGTTTGTCTCTGTCTGAGGGATTAGAACAAACGTGGTTGTACATAATGCTTAGCTCTAGACAATGGATCATGTGGTGTGCCCTGGGTGGAAGCTGGAGGCATGTAGGTAAGCAGAGTGGTCCGTAGGTTTATGGCATAGGGTGGTGTTTATGTGGCCATCACTTATTTGCACAGTGACGTCCAGGAAGTGGATCTCTTGTGTGGACTGGTCCAAGAAAAGGTAGATGGTGGGGTGGAAACTGATGAAATCACAGTGGAACTCTTCAAGAGCCTCCTTCCCCCCTGTGGGTCTGGATGATGAAGATGCCATCAATGTAGCGCAAGTAGAGGAGAGCTGCTCAGGGACAAGAGCTGAAGAAGCATTGTTCCAGGTCACCCATAAAGATGTTGGCATATTGTGGGGCCATGCAGTGCCCATAGTGGTGCCACTGATTTGAAGGTATACAACATCCTCAAATCGGAAATAGTTGTGGGGGAGGACAAAACCACAAAGCTCCGCCACCATTTGTGCCTCGGTCTCATCAGGGATAATGTTCTTAACAACTTGAAGTCCATCTTTTCATGGGATATTGGTATAAAGGAGCTTTACATCCATGGTGGGCAGGATGGTGTTTCCAGGAAGGTCACCAAGGTATTTTAGTTTCCTCAGGAAATCAGTGGTATCTCAAAGATAGCTAGGATTGCTGCTATCCTGGTGTCTGAGTAGAGTCCACATATCCAGACAATCCTGTAGTGACAGTGCCAATGCCTGAGATGATGGGGCATCTGGGATCTCACTCTGTATTTATTACAAGCCACAAAAAGGGATATAGCAGGTAATGGTTGGCTACCAGAAGACATAGGTGTGGTGAATATTCTCCCACACATACCAAAATTTGAGAGCACGTGAGTAAGAGCCTAGGCTACAATGTTATATCTATAGTTCAGCTTTTAAAGTTGATGATTGGAGCTTTTTGCAGTGAAGGGTTGTATTAATGTGCATTGGATATGGGGAAAGGATGCAGATCCTTGTAAACTCATCACAAATAGAGATGAATAGATGTCTTGGACAGCATAGGGATAATGATAACAGAGAAATAGCCACGTTAGTCTGTATTCTAACAAAACAAAACAGCAGAAATGTTGCACTTTAAAGACTAACAAAGTGATTTATTAGGTGATGAGCTTTTGTGAGACAGACCCACTTCATCAGATCTGTAGCATTGCCAGTCCAGACTCAGTCATACATCACAGAGGTCAAAAAAATTTTGCAATAAAAACTGACAAATCAAATAAGTGGAACTGAAGGAGTGGGTGAGGGGTGGGGGAAGTTACGTGTCATGCCTGAGATGACTGCAAACATCAAAGGAAGGGAAGAAGTCCTTGTAAAGCATGAGATAATTGCTGTCTTTGTTGATATCAAGTATTAATGTGTTGAATTTGAGTATGAACCCCCTCTCAGAAATCTCCCTATGTAATTGGTTTTTGAAGTCTCAGTCTATCTAATCTGCATATTCTCAGGTCTTTAATAGAATGTCCCACTCCACTGAAATGATCAATGGCAGAATTATGTGGATTGAAATTCCTAATGTCTGCTCTGTGTCCATTCATTCTTTGGTGAAGTGTTTGTCCAGTTTGTCCAATGTACGTTGTAGAGGGGCATTGCTGGCACATGATGGCATATATAATATTGGATGGGGTACAAGAGAATGAACCCTGATCTTGTAATTAATGTGGTTAGATCCAGAGATGGTATCCTCAGAATAAATATGTGGACAAAGTTGGCAACAGGGTTTGTTGCAAGGAAAATTTCCAGGATTAGTATTACCGTTGTGTAGCTGTAGTTGCTAGTGAGAATCTTCCTTAGGTTAAGGGGTTGTCTACAGAAGACATGCCTGTCACCTCGGGGCTTCTGGAGCTTAGCATCGTGATACAGAATAGGTTGTAGTTTTTTAATGATGCATTGCAGGGGTTTGACCTTGGGGCTATAGGTGATGACAAGTGGTGTTCTGTTATTGACCTTCTTGGACATATCTTGAAGTAGCTGGTTTCTGGGTATTCGTCTGTCCCTGTCAACCTCTTTTTTTACTTCTCCTACTAGGTAATCAAGTTTTATAAATGCTTGGTAGAGATCTTGAATTTTTCAATCTCTGTCAGTAGGATCAGAGCAGATGTAATTGTATTTAAGGGCTTGACTGTAAATGATGGATCTTGTGGTGTGAGCTGGATGGAAGCTGGAGGCATGTAGGTTAAGTGTAGCAGTCACTGGAGAGTGGTGTCGATGTGGCCATCAGTGATTTGTACTGTGGTGTCCAGGAAATGTATCTCTGATCCGGAATAGTCAAGACTGAGATTGACTGTGGGGTGCAGAGTGTTAAGATCTCTCTGGATTTTTTCCAGAGTCTCTTTACTGTGGGTCCAAATGATAAAGATGTCGTCAATGTAGCATAAGTAAAAGAGGGGCAACAGGGGACAAGAGCTGAGGAATTGTTGTTCTAAGTCAGCCATAAAAATGTTAGCCTACTGTGGTGCCATGTGGGTGCCCATAGCAGTGCCGCTAATCTGGAGGTATAAATTGTCCTCAAATTGGAAATAACTGTGGGTGAATTACTAAAATGCCGAGGAGATTTAGGAGCAGAGGTGCCATTCATTTTCAATGGGACTTATGCTCCTAAACTGCTTAAGTGTTTTCAAAAATCAATCCCTTCCCTATGCTAGAAGAAAATATGCAAAATCATATAAAATGTAGCTCAATGTCTTGTGAGAGGGCACTTCATCTCCACAGTTGTCATCATTAAGACCTTCTCATTAGTTGGCCTTTTTTAGGACACAATTATCCACAATAAACGTATGTTGGTGACTATCATCTCTATTTGCATATGAAAAGTTTCTGGATTAAAACATGCTTACTCTTTGTAAATCTCTGGGAGGTTATCTCAGGACACACTAAATCCCATAGCAAAGTTATATCTTTTTTTTCTCAGTGCTATTTTTGTCTGCAATGCTGTATAGATTCTGTGTTCTGACCTTACAATGCACCTGGCCTCCTTAGAACTACAGAACTACAAATAAGCTAATAATGAGATTGTTTGACTGCTACTGTGTCACTTAGAACGGCAACCTCTTTTCCTTCAAAGATGCGTGCAAAGCCAGTTTTCACACCAGCTCTAGATAGTATGAACTGGCAATGACTGTGGAGCTATATTCATGCTGCTGTGTATTTATATTATTCATTTGCTCTTCCTCCAGAAAGGTGAGATGTGAGATTTTTAGCTCTTGCAAGTTGCAAATGACATAGGAAGAATGTTACAGATAAAGTACGGTCCAGCAATTTGATTACTGCCCTGGGACGTGGGAGCCCCAGAATCAATACCCTTCATTAGCACAGACTTCCTGAGTGACCTTGAGCAGCTCACCTATTCTATGCCTTAGACTATAAAATAAGGAGTATCCCTTGCCTATAAAATAAGGAGCAGACCTTCCCTACACACAGGCGTACTGTTAGAACATTTACAATAGTGCAGTACTCAGATTCTTTCCTAATGGGAGGCAAGGAATATAAATATCCATGATTCCTGGGTACATACAGGGAATTGTCTACATCACGGAAGACTGATATTTGTACTTCAGTGAAGTATTTGATACAATATCACATGGGAAATTATTAGTAAGACTGGAGAAGATGGGGATTAGTACAAGAAATGAAGGTGAATAAGGGTCTAGCTGAAGGGGAGATGACAAAGAGTTGTACTGAAAGGTACTGTCAGACCGCAGGGAGCTTATTAGTGGAGTTATTCAAGGATTGATCTTGGGAACAATCTTATTCAATATCTTTATTAATGACTTTGGCACAAAAGCTGGAGTGCGCTAATGAAATTTGCTGATGATGCAAAGTTGAGAAGCATTCTCAAAACACAGGAAGCTCAAGACATGACATGGAAGTATCTGGATGACTTTGAAGCTTGGAGTAATAGAAATAGGATTAAACTGAATACAGCAAAGTGCAAGATTGCATTCTTAAGGTTTAATAATTTCTGGTACAAGATGGACGCTTACCACTTGGAAACGACAGATGAGGAGAGACCTGAGTGTAGGAAATGATCTTAGAATGACTGTGAGCCACCAACAAGAGATGGCCATGAAAAAAGGTAATCCTAGAATGTATTAGGTCAGGCATTTCTGGTAAAACTAGTAAAGTATTAATGCTGTTATAATGGTAAGGCCTCATTTGGAATGCTTGGAACGGTTCTGGTCAGCAGGTACACAGAAGGTTGCCAGGTGCAGAGAAAAGCTGCTAGAATGATCAGGGAAATGAAGGGCCTACCTTATGACAGGAGATTGGAAGAGCTAAGCTTGTTTAGACTAGCAAAATGAAGCCTGACAGGGGGATAAGACTGTCCTCTATAAATCCATTGGGGGTAAACACCGGCAAGGGTGAACAGTTATTTAAATTGAAGGATAATGTTGGCACAAGATCAAGCAGATATAAATGGACCATGGACAAAACCCAGAGATTAAAATAAGATTTCTAACCGTCAGAGGCGTTCTAGGGGCAAACAACTTAACTATGGAGAGCACTAAACTAAACTAAAATCCCTGGAAGCTGCATGGAAACTGTTTAAAGACACCATACTAGAGGCCCAACTTAAATGTATACCCCAAATAAGAAAACACAGTAAGAAACCTAACAAAGAACCACCATGGCTTAACAGCCATGTAAAAAAGGCAGTGAGAGAGAACAGGGCAGCTTTTAAAAAGTGGAAGTCAAATCCTAGTGAGGAAAATAGAAAGGAACATAAACACTCCCAAATTAAGTGTCATAAGCTGCGTCTACACGTGCACGCTACTTCGAAGTAGCGGCACCAACTTCGAAATAGCGCCCGTCGCGTCTACACGCGTCGGGCGCTATTTCGAAGTTAACTTCGACGTTAGGCGGCGAGACGTCGAAGTCGCTAACCTCATGAGGAGATAGGAATAGCGCCCTACTTCGACGTTCAACGTCGAAGTAGGGACCGTGTAGACGATCCGCATCCCGCAACATCGAAATTGCTGGGTCCTCCATGGCGGCCATCAGCTGGGGGGTTGAGAGATGCTCTCTCTCCAGCCCCTGCGGGGCTCTATGGTCACCGTGGGCAGCAGCCCTTAGCCCAGGGCTTCTGGCTGCTTCTGCGGCAGCTGGGGATCTATGCTGCAGGCACAGGGTCTGCAACCAGTTGTCAGCTCTGTGTATCTTGTGTTGTTTAGTGCAACTGTGTCTGGGAGGGGCCCTTTAAGGGAGCGGCTGGCTGTTGAGTCCGCCCTGTGACCCTGTCTGCAGCTGTGCCTGGCATCCCTATTTCGATGTGTGCTACTTTGACGTGTAGACGTTCCCTCGCTGCGCCTATTTCGATGTTGGGCTGAGCAACGTCGAAGTTGAACATCGACGTTGCTGGCCCTGGAGGACGTGTAGACGTTATTCATCGAAATAGACTATTTCGATGTCGCAACATCGAAATAAGCTATTTCGATGTTGGCTGCACGTGTAGACGTAGCCATAATGTAGTAAGAAAAGCCAAAAAAGATTTTGAGGAACAGCTAGCCAAAAATTCAAAAAATTATAGTAAAATGTTTTTTAAATACATTAGAAGCAGGAAGCCCGCTAAAAAAGCAGTGGGACCCTTGGACGATAAAGATATAAAAGGAGCAATCAAGGAAGACAGTGCCATTGCGGAGCGATTAAATGATTTCTTTGCTTCAGTCTTCATGGCTGAGGATGTTACAGAGGTTCCTAAATCTGTCAGCCTTTTTAGGTGACAAATCTGAGGAACTCTCCCAGATTGAAGTGACATTACAGGAGGTGTTGGAGTTAATTGATAAGCTGAATAGTAACAAGTCTCCAGGACCAGACGGCATTCACCCAAGGGTTCTGAAAGAACTCAAATGTGAAATTGCAGAGTTATTAACAGTGGTTTGTAACCTATCCTTTAAATCTGCTTCGGTACCCAATGACTGGAAGACGGCCAATATAACACCAATATTTAAAAAAAGGCTCCAGAGGAGACCCTGGCAATTATAGACCGATAAGTCTAACATCAGTACCAGGCAAATTAGTAGAAACAATAGCAAAGAATAAAATTGCAAGGCACGTAGAAGAGCACGAATTGTTGGGCAAAAGTCAGCATGGTTTCTGCAGAGGGAAGTCGTGTCTAACTAATCTATTAGAATTCTTTGAAGGGGTTAATAAACATGCGGACAAGGGGCACCCAGTGGACATAATATACCTAGATTTCCAGAAAGCCTTTGACACGGTCCCACACCAAAGGCTTTTATGTAAATTAGGCGGTCATGGGATAGGAGGAAAGATCCTTTCATGGATCGGGAATTGGTTAAAAGACAGCAAACAAAGGGTTGGAATAAATGGTAAATTTTCACAATGGAGGGGGGTAACTAGTGGTGTTCCCCAGGGGTCAGTCCTGGGACCGATCCTGTTTAACTTGTTCACCAATGATCTAGAAAATGAGATAAGCAGTGAGATGGCAAAGTTTGCAGATGACACCAAGTTGTTCAGGACAGTCAAAAGCAAAAGGGATTGTGAAGAACTACAAAAAGATCTCAGCAAACTGAGTGATTGGGCAGCAAAATGGCAAATGAAATTTAATGTGGGTAAGTGTTAGGTAATGCACATTGGAAAAAATAACCCAAATTACACGTACAACATGATGGGGTCAAATTTAGTTACGACAGATCAGGAAAGGGATCTTGGAGTTATAGTGGATAGTTCTCTGAAGACATCCACGCAGTGTGCAGCGGAAGTTAGTAAAGCAAATAGGATGTTAGGAATTATTAAAAAAGGGATAGATAATAAGACAAAAGATATCATACTTCCCCTATATAAAACTATGGTACGCCCACATCTTGAGTACTGCGTGCAGATGTGGTCTCCTCACCTCAAAAAAGATATATTAGCATTAGAAAAAGTTCAGAAAAGGCGACTAAGATGATTAGGGGTTTGGAACGGGTCCCAAATGGGGAGAGGCTAGAGAGACTGGGACTTTTCAGTCTGGAAAAGAGGCGATTGAGGGGCGATATGATAGAGGTATATAAAATCATGAATGGTGTGGAGAAAGTGAATATAGAAAAATTATTTACCTTTTCCCATAATACAAGAACTAGGGGACACCAAATGAAATTGATGGGTAGTAGGTTCAAAACTAATAAAAGGAAATTTTTCTTCACACAGTGCACAGTCAACCTGTGGAACTCCTTGCTGGAGGAGACTGTGAAGGCCAGGACTCTATTAGGGTTTAAAAAAGAGCTCGATAAATTTTTGCAGGTTAGGTTCATAAATGGCTATTAGCCACGCGTAAAGTATGGTGCCCTAGCCTTCAGAACAAGGGCAGGCGATGGATGGCAGGAGATAAATCACTTGATCATTGTCTTCTGTTCTCCTTCTCTGGGGCACCTGGCATTGGCCACTGTCGGCAGACGGGATACTGGGCTGGACAGACCTTTGGTCTGACCCAGTATGGCCATGCTTATGTTCTTATGTTCACTGGATACATTTACAAAGAGGCAGTGTGACGGGGGTTGCTTCTGATGACGGAGAGCTGAGTTCAGCAACCTTGGGGTTTATTTCTGGTTTTATGTCTGATGTTTCTAAAAGCTCATGCTTCAGGGCTTTAGCTGGCTAATTGCAGGGGTTGGGCTGGGTGTACAGGCTTTGGGTGGGTGTTAGGTCCTGGCAAGAGATTCTGAGTAGGGGCAGGGAGTTGGCCCGCAGAATCTGGATGGGAGGCACTTACTTCATGTGGCTCCCAGTCAGTTGGGCTAAGTCAGGCTCCCTACCTATCTGCCCTGGCTCCATTCTTCTACTGAAAGCAGCTGCCATGTCTGGTCTCAAGAAAGTGGGGGTAGGGGGCTCTGCATGGGCACTGCCTGTGACTGCAGGCACTGTCCCTGCAGCTCCCCCTGAATGTGATTCCCGTCCAATGGAAGCTGTGGAGCTGGTGCTGGGGGCCAGAGGCACCAAACAGAACTTCCCTGTTCACCCCTCTGTGTAGGGACCACAGGGCCAGAGACATGCTGGAGAACTCCCTCACTCATGGCTCCAGCTCAGCTCCCCATGCAAGAGGAGGGGAACAAACCCTGAGGCTTCCAGCCCACAGTGTAGAGCCTTGTCACAGGCTGGATGAAATGAAGTAGTGGGTCAGATCTGACCCACAGGCTTCAGGTCCTCCCCACCCCTGGTTCTAAAAGTTGCAGACACTGCACATTCCATTTGTCCCTGTCACAAAGGAACTTTGAAGACAAGAAGAAACTCAAAAATTCATTGGCCTGGTGAAAAGTGCAGAAGCATTTCTGAGCTGATGCTGGTAGCTTAAGTTTTCATTCTCTTGACTGGTGATGCAGCATTTGAGAATGAAAATGTGTCAGTTTAGTATATAAAGCTCCAAATACACAGTCTTTTTGTAAGGCTGGATAAAAGAGCACATGAAGTTACTGGTAATGGAGTGAATTATAGTTTAGATTACCATCCACAAACAATGTCTGTGTTTTCTTGTAAGCAGGGCACTTTGATTTGTGGTTTAATAATTCCTAATGGCCTCTTCTAATGTCTCTCATGCACTGACACTGTGGAATAACTTACATTGATCTTAACATGACCTATGCATTTCCACAGATGACCAAGCAAAGAACTGTGAAACAATTGCTCAGTTTAAAGTAGTTCTAAAACCACTCTTTCCAACTGGAATGAACGGTGTTAGTTTCAAGATTACATTTTTTAAACCTTGGTATCCTGCTCACAAGCTAATAAATAATCTGCAAGCTTCCCAGTCCACAATCAATAACTTATTCAATATTTATTTCCTAATTTGAAACAAGTCTAAAGACGGACAGCTCAGAAATGCCAACATAGGACAAAATAGATGATAACAATGACATTTATTGACATTTCGGAAGCAGAAGGAGATTTAAATGAAGTTAAAATGCTTTTCCACAAATGACAAGGGTATAATGAAAAGCCAGTGAACACAATAAAATACAAACTGCCAGCTGCATGTAGGTCAAAGATGGCATTTACATAAATGCAGGATAACTTTCTCTTTGTGTTACTTTATGGCAGTGCTTGACAATGGCCTCATTGTTGATAGCACCACAGTAGTCGTGTATCACTTGCTGCTTTTTGAAGCAGATGGAAAAATTTAAAAATGGAAGATAGTTTTTACCAGTAAAAAATGTAATAGGGATTTCAGCTCCTCAAGTCATTATGGATGTTGCAGTACACACAAAGCATTGTGGATATATGAAATTTGATTTTCAGAGGTGTTGAATGTGCACAAATCCAGCTGAAGTCTATGTATGTTGCCTTGTTCAGCACGTCGGAAAGTACCAGCTATGGTCAAGTTTGAAGAGAGAAGCTTCAAATGTGCCTAATTTTGCAAACTTCTATTAATAAAGGAAGTGTGGATGATGGAAGGGAAGACCTATTCATTTCTGGGAGGTGCGCCTGCACACATCTCTAGGTCCCTCCTCCATTCTAAGTAGAGATGCTACCAAACATGGAGGTCAAGCAATTATGAGGAACAACTAAAAAAAAAGGGGACAGGAGTGAAGGTTACCAAAAGACAGGGATCTAGAAGAGGACACTGAGTGAAGAACACCTCACACAGCACCTACTGCTCCTTGAAGGGGACTAGGTAGCCAGCCAACATGGCCCAGAGGTCCTCTGCCGAAATATATTATCAAAGGGAACAACATAAATAGGCCCCACAGGGCAGAGCACATCCCCATCCAGCATTCTCCTCCTGGTGGAATGCCTGGTTCCTGTGGCCAGCCTCAGGAGGAGGTTGATGATGAGGTCTCATGACTTTGTGTGGCCATGAACAGGTATGCATGAATCAGGCGCTCCAGTGAAAAGTTCAGCCAGAACCTGAGGAGAAGGTTCTAGAGAAGCCAGAAATGGAGCTGCAACTTGGCACACCCCAGGCAGACACAGACCATGAGCTTCATAATTCTGCAAAACGAGCAGAAGTTGGGGAAGGGGTGAATCATACCATGTACACACCCATGGCTCTGTGAAAGAGCTGCCAGAGGTTTCCTCCAGTGGACTGTGGGACCAACGTAGAATACAGGCTGGCCTACTAGTTTCCTCCTCATCCTCCACAGGTGGCCAAGGGTCCTGCCACTTGTTGTCAAGATAGAACTCTGGGCGTGTGGGTGAGGAAATGGAACATGTGGAGCATGAGTGTTAAAGCTGTTCCACAGGTGTGGTTCAGAAACTAACAAGATGCAAATTTTGCAGATAGTTTAGGTTACGTAGAGGAGAGGGCTAGGAGCGAGGATTCACAGGGAAGGAGCACAGTAACAGGGTGAGCATTAACTGGGAACAACTTCCCATAGCACACACTCATGGAAGAACGAAGATGCTGCGATAAATGGGCTGAGAGGCATGAGGATAGAGAGTCCTGTGTGTTGGCCAGATCTACCTAGTCTCCTTGGACATAGTCCTGGAGATCTTCAGTTCTGGTGGCGCCTGCCAGGACAAGTCTGGTGCACCTAAGGAGACTCCATCACTTAAACTATAAGCTGGCAATTGCATAGCAGGGGCACCACAAGGAGATGCGCACCCTTGGCAATCATCTTCAGCCTGGTTGGTGTGACCAGATTCCAGGTATTGAGGAGATCCTTGTGGCAGACTAGAAGCTCTGATTCGTCTCGCAGAAGACCTCTCAGATGAAGATAGAAGAACTGCTGGTCATATCAGAGCCTTCAGAGGTAGTGGTGGACGACAGGCTGATGTGCTCCAGACACCATAAAAGTCTCTTCAGGTCCTGGAGGGGAAAGACTGCAAAGACAGAGCAGACCCTGTCCCTCCTCCTCCAGGGGAAGATTCAACCCCTCCGCCTCCACACAGTGACCCTGGCCAAAAGAACCTCAGAGCTAATCTCTGGATAAGGGCCAGTGTATCTGCAGCCAGACTCAAGATGTTGAGCCAGTGCCAGGGAAAGGGAGGGAACATGGGAACAGGAGGCACTGAGAAAGGTTGAAGAGTATGTGGAATAAGGGGAAGTTAAGGAAAGCCAGGTCACATCAGGGAATCCATAGATAATGTTGAGAGGATAATGTTGTGTAGCAGAAGAAAAAGATGGCCTGCGGGGCTGTGTCAGGGAAGCAAGCAATCTCTGCATGAGCCTGGTAAATCAACAGGCTCAACACCTCAGATTGTCAGCTTTTCAGAGCAGGGACTGTCTCTCACTTTGTTTGGACAGCACCTACCACCAGAACGCCCTTACTCCAGTACTAAAATGCAAATTAAAAGTGTACTTGCACTGGAAAAAGAAATGCAGTTTAATCTCTTTCTTCCATAAATGCATGTGCTGTTGGTTAAAATTTGGGGGTGTGTTTGGGCAGCGTCTTTTGAGAACAGCAGCACAACTCCAAACACAAGCCAGCCAGATTACTTGGTTTGGTAATGAAAATATCATGCACATTTCTGGTTCATACCACATGGTGATGTTACCAAGTGAAGCAATTCTATGCAAGTGCTGTACTGCAATTACATTTCTTCTCAGGAGAAGACATTAGACTATCTTCTCTCCGGCCTGCCTTTTAATAGCCCAACAAATAGAAATTAAAGATTTTGTGACAAATTTGAGAAGACTTGTGTTTAGCCCTGGTTTTCATGCAGCACGGTGGTGCTGGTCTACACTGCTATTTTACTGAGCTGTAAATTTCTCACTCTGGGGTATGAAAAAAGTGCCAATGTAAACAGACTCTCAACACTGTTAGCTACTCTACTCGTGGAGGTGGTTTAGCTCTCTCCTGCCGCTTGTGCTACGACCATACTGCCATATTAAAACACTGCTGTGGGTGCACTTTAAGCTCTGAAGTATAGACAAAGCCTGAGTAAGTTTCTTATTTTACAATGCACAAAGCACCTAGGAGCTCCACTCTTGAACCAGATCCCTGCAGGCATCTCTGCAATGTCCCACAGCTGGGACTAAGGAGGAGTGAGTTTCACTTCAGAAAACTGTGTTAGTACACTCGGGACCTTTAAGTTCATGCCTACACAGTTCAACATCTACACAGGGAGTCACAGCACAGCACTGGTGCACACTGGTACTCACATGCCCTGAATATGAACTGCCAGGTGGTGAATGCTGACAGCCTAGAGGTGCAGATGGACACAGAAGGATAGGGGAATATAAAAGCCCAGGGCAAAACTCATTGAAGTATGTGAGGAGTTTCACTGACTTTTTTGGGAATTGGACCAGCCCCTGGATGAGTGCATATTAGACTGAACTTAGCAAGAATTGTGCAGCCCATGGTTAGCTCTTTGCTCTGGGATACCAATTCTATTTTATGTGTATAAATAACCACATAGAACTGTATGTGTTCAATTACTCTTTTGAGATGTTCCAAAGCCTCAGAAACTACACCGCAACACAACGCCTGTATTGTGCATGTTTCTAGAAGGCAGACACACACACATAGTATAGTTATGTAAGAAATATTTTTATATTCTAGGGCACGGACAAATAAACCATAGACTGCTGTGCTATAAACGATGGCTTTTGGAAGGTACTCCCACTTGGTTAATTCTCCTTTTCACTCTTTTTGTATTATATAGTGGATGGCATGATTTTAAGGCTATTACTTTATATGCATTGTGTAAATACCCATAGGCTTCTGGGCACCTGTCGGGATATTTTTACAATTAGGCAGCTCATGGTGACAGCTAGTCTGTTGTTACAGTTTTTTAGTCATGTGTATCTTTTGCTTTTTTCAGTTTTCCTCATGCACTGCTTTTCTGTTTTGATGTGATGAAAGCCATAATCAAACCCAATTTAGGTGGATTTTATATTTATAGCTACCAACCTGCATTATACACTTCACTGTCAAAAAAGTCCTGAAGTAACATTGTAGTTGTACATACTCAATTCTTAACTCTGTGGTACCACTGTGCTGTTTTAGGAGGTCAAAATCTATTCTACTTCCTGATTAGTACCTCAAAAATAGTAAAATCACCACTCCTATTGTTGTTTTACAAGTTTTTGCTTTGCTGGACCTATTATTACATTTTATTGTCTGTATTTACTCTTAACATGGCTGGGTGCAATTGTGATTAGAGTGCAAGCCGTCCTTGCCGGATATAGAAACAATGCCCTCCATCTGCAAGCACAACTCCTACTGACATTATTACAAGCTCCTCATCTGGTCTTGTTGCATGTTATTGTAGCATTCAGTGATCACTTAGCGTTTAAGGTATTTGAAAGAGTTCTGCTTTATGTTGTGATCAGTTACAACTGATTGTGCATGTGAGCACCATGAGCTCCTAAAACAGCTTGCCCAGACTCTGGGAATGTCAGCCTTTTAAGGTACAGTCCCAGTGCTACAAACCAGCTTCTGCAAAACAGTAATTGGTGCTCCATTTGATATAATATTTTGTTTCTTTTTTTTTAAATTAACTGTGTTTTATAATTTCTGCTGAATTTGAAAACCTGCATACAAAACTAGGTTGGAACAATTAAATTTTAAACATGGGTTATGATAGTTGGACATTTAAGCCGTGTCTACACGTGCACGCTACTTCGAAGTAGTGGCACTAACTTCGAAATAGCGCCCGTCACGGCTACACGCGCCGGGCGCTATTTCGAAGTTAACTTCGACGTTAGGCGGCGAGACTTCAAAGTCGCTAACCCCATGAGGGGATAGGAATAGCGCCCTACTTCGACGTTCAACTTCGAAGTAGGGACTGTGTAGTCGTTGTGCGTCCCGCAACTTCGAAATAGCAGGGTCCGCCATGGCGGCCAACAGCTGAGGGGTTGAGAGATGCTCTCTCTCCAGCCCCTGCGGGGCTCTATGGTCACCGTGGGCAGCAGCCCTTAGCCCAGGGGTTCTGGCTGCTGCTGCGGCAGCTGGGGATCCATGCTGCAGGCACAGGGTCTGCAACCAGTTGTCGGCTCTGTGGATCTTGTGTTGTTTAGTGCAACTGTGTCTGGGAGGGGCCCTTTAAGGGAGCGGCTTGCTGTTGAGTCCGCCCTGTGACCCTGTCTGCAGCTGTGCTTGGCACCCTTATTTCGATGTGTGCTACTTTGGCGTGTAGACGTTCCCTCGCAGCGCCTATTTCGATGTGGTGCCGCGGAATGTCGAAGTTGAACATTGACGTTGCCAGCCCTGGAGGACGTGTAGACATTACTCATCGAAATAGCCTATTTCGATGTTGGCTTCATGTGTAGACGTAGCCTTAGATTCACATATAGGTACCTAAGTAAGTACACTTATTTAAGTTTCCCCTAGAAACTTTTGCTCACCGCGGCCAACCTCTTCAACCTTTTCATTGTTTTGGGGCAACTGTCTTGAGAGCAAAAAGTCATCAGCACATTCCACATTTAAAACAAAGGCTATTTGGAACTCTGAAGTGAGGTACCTTTTGAGGGAGTGGATTACTGCAAACTAAACTGCGAGCTTCCTTGAGAAAACTGAAGGAGTTTAAATCGTCCAATTTATTTAATTTTTTTTTGCTTATTATGGAGGGCAAGAATGAGTCTCCTATATCTTTTCAGCTGGCATGAAGATGCCCTTGTCTTTACAAAATGAGGCAGCGTAAGGAAAAGAGACAGCTAATTTTAATGAGTGGGCTAGGTGCACCTATGGGCTGTGTCTACACGAGCACGCTACTTTGAAGTAGCGGCGCCAACTTCGAAATAGCACCCGTCACGGCTACACGTGTTGGGCGCTATTTTGAAGTTGAAATTGACGTTAGGTGGTGAGACATCGAAGTCTCTAACCCCATGAGGGGATGGGAATAGCGCCCTACTTCGAAGCTGAACGTCGAAGTAGGGCACGTGTAGACGATCTGCGTCCCGCACCATCGAAATAGCGGGGTCCGCCATGGCGGCCATCAGCTGAGGGGTTGAGAGACGCTCTCTCTCCAGCCCCTGCGGGGCTCTATGGTCACTGTGTGCAGCAGCCCTTAGCCCAGGGCTTCTGGCTGCTGCTGCGGCAGCTGGGGATCCATGCTGCATGCACAGGGTCTGCAACCAGTTGTCGGCTCTGTGGATCTTGTGTTGTTCAGTGCAACTGTGTCTGGGAGGGGCCCTTCAAGGGAGCGGCTTGCTGTTGAGTCCTCCCTGTGACCCTGTCTGCAGCTGTTCCTGGCACCCTTATTTCGATGTGTGCTACTTTGGCGTGTAGACGTTCCCTCGCAGCGCCTATTTCGATGTGGTGCTGCCCAATGTTGAAGTTGAACGTCGACGTTGCCAGCCCTGGAGGACGTGTAGACGTTATTCATTGAAATAGACTATTTCAATGTCGCTACATCGAAATAAGCTATTTCGATGTAGCGTGCACGTGTAGACGTAGCCATGTTGATGCAGGAAAGTGTGAATTAGGTCCTGTGTCTGGGGACAGGACTGAACTGAGGAGGAATTCTCCCCTGGGAGAATACAGACAGTGGCTCTGCCATTTGGCTTTCTGGAGCTCTTTCCATCAGGAAAAGAGAGCTTCACCTTATGGCTGGATCTCTGTGGGAAGCTGGCCAACAGATGAACTGAATGCTTCCCTGCAGGCCCACTGATGGGGCCAGGGGGACAGTGGGGGTGGTGAAGGGGGCAATTGGCAAGGGTGGCGGCTGTAGAGCCTGGCACCTTTGAATTGCTGTGGCGGTGCTGCTGCACGTGGTTCTGGGGGTGAGGGCCCAATGCTGTGGTCTGGGTCATGCTGAGGGCTGAATGTCCTAGGCAGACCCCTTCGACTCTTGGCCGTGCCCCTTCTGTAGCGCAGACCCAGTCCTCCCTCCCACCTTTCCCTGGAGTCCAGAGCGTCTGCTGGTATTGATGCACTCCTACCCTACCCAGCTAGGGAAACAACTTTATTCCACTGTGGCCTTCCACTAGAAATACTTTTTAGGAGCAGGGCTCCCACCTACCTGGGATTTGTTGGTGGGAGCCAGTATGTCCCAGGATCACATGAAGCCCAGAGGTTTAACTCTTTTCTTTACAACTAATATATCTGTTATCCTACCCAAACTCTTTGCTCCTTTTTTCAGCAATGCATTTCCACGCAGGCGAGTTCCTTCTATTGTATCTGTCCTTTTATGTAGCATAGTAAATCTTAAATTATAGATATGTACATGCCTGCACACACATACATAGGTACAGGTAAATATAATCCTCATAGACTGCACTTTTTTAAAGTTGCTTGCTCAGGGTGACTTCTGAATATCCATTAACATAGCACATCCATTATGGATGGATCGCTTTGCTCTTCCAAAACCTGACAGACAACAGAGTGTTTGAATTGCAGTCCCAGTACCTCAGGGGGTCCCTTGATTTGTTTATTACAAGCAAAGGGGAGTTGCCCTGCTGTGGTATAACCTTGGATGTCTTTTACGGATTCCAAGCAGCAGCATAAGGGCAAACTCTGAATAGATACTGATTTGAACTAAAGAGAGAGCTCTCAGGTCTAGTTTGTATCAACAGTTTTCTGATCCATCTCCTTTCCTCACTACACACCCAGTCCCTTCACTTTCCTAAATGTTACCCCCTTTCCCATCTCTACAGTTGTTTATCTTCTGTCACTACCTTTGAAAAATCAGATTGTAGGGCTCAGCAGCTCTGGCAGATGCTCTCCTGGGCCCAGGCTGCTGCTGAATTTATTTCTATACGTACTGACCCAAGACATTCCCAAGCATGTTAGCTGTCTTAGAACTCACACTGTCTGGATTCATGGGAGATGAAGGGAGCCTCAGGGAGAGGTGAACTGAGCTGCCAGGTTTCGTAATCATTAAAGATATATTGAGGGTGCCAGGAATCTTGGAAGAGCTGGGAGGGGCAAAGGAAGGAAGAAATCTGAGAACAAGTTCAGGTAACGCTTGCAGGATTGCAAGCCTGGGAACTGGGAGACCACAGGAACATTGTGGAAAAGGCAACATGGCCATGCTGGGAGCCAAGAAGCTGGAGGGAAGATCAACTTAATCAATCTTTTCTACACTACACTTCACTAGTCCCTTCCTCGCATCAAAATGCTGCTAACTCTAGTTCCCAGATGATGACATGTCTTTTAAAAAGCAGAGAATGTTGGGGAAAAACCCGATTGCCTCTCAAGCAGCATTTGAGATTGGAATAGGGAGGGTATGCAACTGGGATCCATTATCTGCCAACCCTAGGTGCCATGTGATACAGGAGGAATGAAAGAAGGGCCATTTTGAAAGAAAGAAATGAGACAAGAGAGCACTCAGAAAGAGACTTTACTTTCTTGCTTGGCTCAGAAAGGTTTATGCCCCAAAAAGGGGAGAACTTTTATTAAGTTGGTTCTGGGAGCATGCCACTGGGTAGGGTAGAGGGTCAATCTGTGATAAGTGCTCAAAGACCTGAATTCTAACACTGCAATCCAGTAGCCTGTTTAAAACAACACATAAACATACATCTTTTGGAGGAGTGGTCATGCATCAGGCCTGCTGATGAGGGAAGGGGTCAAAGGGGGCGGCTGCCCTGGGGCCCATCACTGTGGCAGCTGGAGCTCCAGACACATTTGAAGTGCTGGGAGCTCTGCTGCACCACTCTGTACAGCTGTGAGGGGGCCCAGTGCTCCAGTCCTGGTGGCACTAAGGGGAACTTCCCTGGGCCCCATCTCTTCTGCCCTTGGCCATGCCCTTCAAGGCACAGAGCCATAGCCCCTACCCACTTTTCCCCGGGTCCTTCAGTGGCCAGTCATACATAAAGGGAGGAGGCAGTATTTATACTGATCTCTTATTCCCAGCTCAGCCACCATACACTTGGAAAGAAAGTAGCCTTGCCCCTTCCTTTGTTCTAGGCTCCAGGCCCCAGAGTCCTTAAAGATACAGTGACAGGATTTTCTTCCATGCATCATTATTCCCATTTCCTTTCTAACTATATCACCTTTAAGTGAGACACACAGACAGACAGACAGACAGTCTTCTAGGCACAAGGTCTTTCAAACTCTTATAGGTCCAGACAGACCACTGTGCAGTATTACCGCTAATGGCTTCACTATGCCATCACAGGCAGCTAAGCAGGCACGCCAACACAAATAATAGTCACAGACTTCTCCTGAGCTAGAACAGTTTAATGAGACTCCAGCCTTCCTCTTTTTTTCAAACAGAAAGATGGTTAAACTAATATGGCTCCAAAGAACAATATGTCTGACCTTTCACAAAATCACACAGCCAGGACTATGCTTAATAGTGTAATCACAGGGGAAAGGTGTCATTTGAATTTGTAAATTTAGGGCCATACAGGAGGTGGAAATTTATTTTTCAGTCCCACTCCAAAATGCAAAAATTTAGCTCTGTTTGGAAGACTGCACTAAGTGCAAAATTGGATTTCTTTGTGAAATGGACTAACTATAAAATATTGTTGGCCTTTTTAAACCACCACAGGGAATGGATGCCAATATGTCATCCTTGAGATTGGTACATTCGTCCATTCATCCCTCTGGTGTTATCTGATTCTTCACATAACCTACAAAGGAGACTGGAGTTTGAAATCAAAGATTTAAATGCCTCAGAGGACATAACTAGGCAGCCCTCTCCTGTATATCCTGGAGGTGTTCCTACAAGAGCTCCATGATGTACAATGCCAAAAGAAGGCAGAAAGAGATCTATGAAATAAGCTGTGACAAGGTACCTCCGTCATCATTAATAAGATGTATCCCGTGTTCAGGTAAAATAAAAACTGACATTTATCAAAAAGAACATGATTAAAGGGGTAAAGTAACCAAAGAGCCACCGCTTTCTTCATAATCTTTTCCCAGAATTTCACGTTTCACTTTACATGCACATATCCTACAGCTGTTAAAAATCTAAATACATGAATAATGATGCAGAAGGCCTCCAAAGCTATAAGCCTACAGAAAGTTAGCCAAGAGTTTAGATTGCCAGTAGGATTGATTAAGGCAGTCCATGGCCCTGCTTATTCTGAGGCATGGGAACCTGGACTGCTTGGTCCCCAGCCTGTGATCCACCGTCCACTTGGGAGGAGAATGGCAGGTCCTATCCCAAAGAGAGAAAAGAAGTATGGGAGATTTCAGAGGTAGCCGTGTGTCTGTTTCAGCAAAACAAAGACTCTGATGGCACCTTAAAGACTAACAGTTTTAACATGGAATAAACTCTCATGAGTTTCAATTTATTTCATCAGGGTGAATCTGGATAAGAAGGTGAGAATACCTAAAGGGGAAATTACTTATTGTAATTAGAGAGCCATTCCCAGTTCCTATTCACATGTAATATAAAGTCAAATTTGCATATGAATTCCAGCTCAGCACTTTCACTTTACTGTCTGTTTTTGAAGATATTTGCTTGAGGTTAGCAACTTTCAAGTCTTCAACAGTGTATCCAGGAAGGTTAAAATGTTCTCCTACTGATTTTGGTATGTTTCCATTTTTGATGTCTGATTTATGCCCATTCATTCTGTTAAATAGAAGCTGTCCAGTTTGTCCAACGTTTGTAGCAGCAGCACATTGCTGGCGTATGATAGCATATATCACATTAGCAGATGTGTTTGTGAATGACACTTTGATGGTACAGCTGAGGTGAATAGACCTGATGATGGTGTCAGTAGTATAGATGTGTGGACAGAGCTGACAATGGGGTTTGTTGCAGGGACTGATTTCTGAGTTAGTGTTTCAGTTGTGGAATGCATAGTGGATGGTAAGCATTTATTTATGTTGTTGGGGGGGGCGGTTCTGTAAACAAGGGCCGGCCTGTCCCCCAAGGTCTGTGGGAGCAAGGACTCATCCTTTAGGATAGGTTATATCTTCTGGATGATGTGTTGGAGAGGTTGTTGCTGAGGTTGTAGGTAATGGTCAATGGCAGTCTATCGCTTTCTTTGTTGTCTTTCCTGGAGTAGGTGATTTCTGGGAACCCTCCTGGCTCCATCACTTATTTGAACTGTAATGTCCAGGAGGTTTATCTCTTGTGTGAAGTGATTCAAGCTGAGATTGATGGTTGGGTGGAAATTGTTGAAATACTGGTTGAATTCTTCAAGGGCCTCCTTCCCAGGGGCCCAGATGACAAAGATGTCATCAATGAGGTGTCAGTAGAAACAAGGCACTTGAGGATGACAGATGAGGAAGCATCGTTCTATGTCAGCCATAAAAATGTTGGCATATCTGAGTTGAAGGTTTAAATCGTCCACAAATCTAAAATGGCTGTGAGTGAGAAGTATGGGGATCTTTTATACCCTCACGTGGCTGTAAATGAGAGTCTAGATTTGGAATGACATTCCTTCAGACCCGATTTTCTCCAAGCGTGTTTGAGCACAATCCTGCAAATATTGTGTACAGCCAGATCAGATACTAAGAGATGTCTGCCTGACCTTCCTAGCCTCAGTATTAATTCAAGGAAAAGAAGCTATTCAGTGTGCACAGGTTAAAAAGAGAAATTAGCTGACCTGCAAATATAATGCCCATTACAACCAGAAATGATACAATTAGCTGCTCAGAGTAGAAATGTTGGGAAGAACGGATTCTAAATCAGGGTTGGGCAATAAATGGGCCATGGGCTGGAGGTGGTTTGCAAAGGTTAACCCTGGGTCACTAGACCCTTTATATACCTGCATAGCTGCAGGCATGGCTGCTTGCAGCTTCCCTTGGTTGTAGTTTATGGATCCTGCCCAATGCAAGAAGTGCCATGGGATGGGACATTGCTTCCTGCGGTTCACATTGGCTGGGAACATTGAACCACAGCCAATAGGAGATCTGAGCTCCTCTTCCTGTGGATACACAAGTAAATAGAGTCTGATGGCCCACCAGAGGCTAAACCTGGTGAAGTGCATCTGGCCCATGAGCCACTTACTGCCCTCCCCTGTTCTAATTGCAAACCCTGGTGAAGGCACGGTCAGACTATGGTGATGGGCTCATAGAAGGAGGAGTAAATACGTGTTAGTAGGCCAGTAAATGTGCAGAAACTAACTGCACATTCTTAAAGGCCAAGACAGAATACGTGTGCAGAATTATTTTTGAGAATAATGGTGTTTTCCTTGCCCTGAGGAACAAAACATTCCAGTTGTACTGTGTAAGATAACAAATAAAACAAAATCCTCTGAAAGAAATTCTCATTGACAGGTATCATAGAGTGGCATAGTAACACAGAAACTGTCCTACTGGATTATATTAGTAATGCATCTGTCTAGGCTTTTGTCCTCTCACGAGTGGTGGCTGGGATCAGATGCTTCAGAGGCGGATATGGGAAACCCTGTGGTAGGCAGTTAAGGGATAACTTGCCTTAGAAAGAAAGAAGGTGAGAGTAAGAACAGATAAGGAATTCAGCAGCTTTTTTTCCTCCCTGTGCTGCATAATTATTTTTTTCGCTCTTTGGAACTCTGGTATTTGATCAATTTCTGGGCAGTACCAGAGTCTCTAGGATATATGGGCAAGGATGATGGAACTGTGGATGGAAGTCTCAGAGGAGCAAGGAGATACTGAAAGAAGTGCATAGATGACCTGCCCAGTAACAAGAGCTGGCTTGTAGTCAAAACTACGTGAGGCTTTCTGTAAAAGAAAAGTCTGGAACAATCAGACTGCAGACCTTTCCTTTGTCCCCATTGTTCAGGGCTTTCTGTAGTGTTGCAGTTGTTCTTTATAAATGTGATGCTTTCAGGCCTTGCATCTACGTCTGTTGCTCTGCTGCAGGCTACTTAATGTTCAGAGTTCTGATTAATCGTTACTTTGACTCACTACAAAAAAGGTATCAGAGAGGTAGCCATGTTAGTCTGTATCTTTGAGAACAACATGAAGTCCATGTTATAGACTACAGATATCTATTAGTCTATAAGGTGCCACAGGACTTCTTGTTGTTCTACAAAAAGGTAGGTCATCTTATTTTCTTCTCCTGTGAACCTGAGGCTGCTGTCCACTGTGTGTGATACAGGGAATTTGTAGTCTGTCATAAGAGGACTTCCAGACAGTTAAGCGTGAAAACAAATTAAAATGGAGCAAAAGCAATATTCAAAGTTTCAGTGTTTGACAGCACCCCTCCTTTTAAAACCTTTTGGTCTCTCTGGTGCACTGCAGATTCTACCCATCACTGTGTTAGCCGGTGGCCGGGTAATGTGCGGTGAGGTACCAGCTATGCCCTTGTTACCATCCAAGTCTTTAACCGCTAGAGCGCAGGGCTCCTTCGCAGCAGGCAGCCTGAGCCAGGCTGACGGATGCCCCAGGGTCCTAAACACCCGAGTCTTCTACTGCTAGAGCAGGGAGCTCTGTCGCAGCGGGCAGCCAAGATTGACTGACAGGTGCCCCAGTGGTAGCACTAAGAGCCTTTCCACACCCGAGACTTCAACTGCTAGGACGCACTGTCCCGTCGCAGCGGGCAACCAGGATTGGCTGACGGGCGCCCCAGCAGTCTGCCCCGTGGAGGTGGCACGACTCTATGCTAGGCTTTTAGCACTCTCACCTACGGCCAGGCTGTGGTAACCAAACGGTTAAAGTTCTTTTGATTGTGCCGGCTGTGTTGTAGTGATAGAGAGATACAGCCGTCAGGCTTAGATCTTAACTAGTTGCAAGTTTATTAAGCTACAGTTATAAGCATGCGGTTACAAAAAGCTATTGTCTACTTCTTTATGCTAGCAGAGCACAGGTGTTAACAGGTTACATTACAATTCAATACCACAACGTCTTAATGCAACAGCATCTACCTATAGAGCTCTAATTCTTTAACTGTGCGCACCAAAAGGAGACCTTAATGTGGGTACATCTTACCCTCCTTAATATGGGTATATCTTACCCTCCTTGCGTCTCTCGATACCAGCGTAGCCAAGCCAGGATCGGTCACTCAATTCCGCGGAAAGACGAATACGAGGTTGTGCATCCCCAGTTGCGGACCTCGGGATGCAATCACCTGACCCAACCAGCAGGTAGTTGGTGGGAATGCACTCAGAGTCAGAGTGCTGCTGGGCCCATCTTTATACCCCTTGGGTCACATATCCTCTTTCTTATCTATGGTGCCAAATCGTACTGGTCTGTCTTTTGTGACGCCAGTTTTTACAAGGACAATTCTTACTTCATTTGCACTTGTAAGACAGGAGATAAGCAATTTTGGGAGTACAGGACATTCTTCTATAAGGGCAGAGATTTCTCTTCTGGGATGGCTGTGTGGGCGCATCAAATCCATCAATGCCAGCTGGGGTAATTTCCTGAGGCCCCCTTATTGACAGTTGGCCTGTTAGCATTTTATCTGTACTTTCTGTTTCTCAGGGTCACGATGAGCTAGCGCATCTGGGCCTCTGTGGGAGACATCAAAGACTGTGCTGTCAGCAGCTGTTCCTTGTCCTGTGTGCTTGTGAGGCACCTCAGGAGGGGCAGCAAGCTGGCTTGTAAAGGGGAGACCTTTGTCTGGCTACACACTGTCAGCACCATCAATTCATTTGCAGAAAATGAGGTGGTACTGCTATCCATACTGTCTGCTCTGTGTTGCACAGCCATAAGTTTGTCAGATATTCTACTTAACCAAGCAGCTCCTATGGTTGATTGCATGATACTCTTCTTCTGCCTTAGGAGGAGGTATTGCTAGTATTAGATTCTTATTCAGCAAAACAGGCGCTGGGGAGGATGAGGATGTAGCTTGCGCATGCAGCAAAATGCTTAAATACTCCCTGAAACTTTAATACATACTTATTTGTTTTGCTGAATGGGGCTGAACTGAAGCCTTACGAAGGGAGAATATTGGGCCTCAACATACTGAAGTTACTGAGCAGTCAATACATTTGTGTTGGAAGGCATGGCAGTGCCCTTAATGTGCTAATATTTGAACGAAGGGCACTAAGAATATGTTCATGTGTGGGTCCACATGGCCAGTTAGACCATAGCATGTTAATTTCATCATTCTTTAAAAACTGGGACTCTATCTATAAGGTCTCAAAAATCTCTCACTGGCCGTGTCTACACTAGCTGCAAACTTCGAAATGGCCACACAAATGGCCATTTCGAAGTTCACTAATGAAGTGCTGAAATGCATATTCAGCGCCTCATTAGCATGCGGGCAGCCGCGGCACTTCAAAATTGATGTGCCTCGCCGCTGCACATCTTCTCCCGACGGGGCTCCTTTTCGAAAGGATCTCACCTACTTCGAAGTCCCCTTATTCCCATGAGCTCATGTGCTATGCAGGAGGGCAGAGGTGAAAGTAAGGGGCTCATGGGAATAAGGGGACTTCGAAGTAGGCAGGATCCTTTCGAAAAGGAGCCCCATCGGGATGAGACGCGCGGCAGCAAGGCTTGTCAATTTCGAAGTGCCGCGGCCGCCCGCATGCTAATGAGGCGCTGAATATGCATTTCAGCGCTTCATTAGTAAACTTTGAAATGGCCATTTGCGTGGCCATTTCGAAGTTTGGGGCTAGTGTAGACGTAGCCACTGGGAGATATGCTGTTACATTGTAAATTATTACAATGTGAGCTGGATTAGAAATTTAATGATCCAAAGTTATAGTTCCTCTAGCTCTGTATAGAATGAGAGCACAGCGAGCAGCTCTTGCCAGAGCCACACACCAGGGCATACTCCCTTACCTTCACCTCTGCCCTCCGGTATACTTCACTGAGATCAGATTTCTCTTGAGTGGCGAAACATCTTGAGCAAATAGGTTCAGGTCGGTACAACACATTTTTGGGAACAAGTCACCAGGGGTCTCTAGTGCCATTCCCCAAATTGGCCCAGACAGTGTTGGTGATACCTGTCTTATAAAATACTACTTCATAGGCTATGTCTATACTACAGAGTTTATTAGACAAAACTGGGGTTTTGTCAACAAGACTCATGGAGCAGCTACACACAAAATGCAAAAGGGGCCATTTTGTTGACAGAGTGAATCAAAAGCTTGATCCACTTTTATGTGCAGACATGATCCGTTGACAGAAGTTTTGTTGGAACATATCCTCTGACAGTAATTTCTGTAGACTGAAGCTTCTAGTGTAGATGTAACCATAGAGTTCCAAGCCAGATGACAACTTTGTATAGTCTGGCCTCCTGCATAACACAGGCCACAGGATTTCCCCAGAATAATTCCCAGAAAAGATCTTTTTAGGAAAAAAGTCCCGTGCTGACTTAAAAATGGCCTGTGATGGAGAATCCACAATGAACTTCAGTAAATTGTTCCAGCAAAGTGGTCAGGACACTAACCTAGATGCAAGACACCTGGGCATTTAAGTTTTCTCTCCCAGTCCCTCCTGGTGAAGTGGTTCCATTTTGTATAAAATATTTACTACTCCAGTGAAGTAGGGATGTGAGCGTGGGTCTCCCATCCCTCATGCGAGTGGCCTCACCACAGTGCTATAGGGTCATATTCTTTCACTCACTTCAGCCATATCAGAATAAAATAATTACACAGAGCAACAGCTTTAACAAGAAACAGCTATGCCACCATTCCCGTTGTCCAGTGGCTAGAGTCACAGGATATGGCAGAGCCAAGTGCCACCCGCAGCTTTGCGTTAGGCAGAGGGAAAAATTCAACCTTGGCTTCCCATAGTCTCAGTGAGTACCCTAGCAATTGTAATGAGGAATACAGTTTTAATACCTCTTCCTCTGGCCATTTTGTGACTTAAGCCCCTTGAATACATCCAGAAACAAAACACTTTTGGTCAAACCACATGTTGTTTTGTTCCACCAAAACCAGGTTTTTATTTTTGTTATTATTCACTAAAATTTTTCAAAATTTTCTAGTTGTTTGACCTGAACCAATGTTTTTGGAACTGCCAGCAAAAAATAACAATGACAAAAACAGTTATTAAGTTCATCTCTAATCTCCATGCTTTCTCTTGCCTTCTTCAAGGTCTTTGCACTGCCCCTTACGTAGGAGGGCAGCAGGAGCTTCCGTACCACCTGTTGCCATCTGTGTGACACAGAAGCATGGTAGGAGGGGGTGAAGAGTGCAAGCATAGAGCTGTGGCAGCATCCTTCTTTCACCAGGTGAGCTCTGCGAGCTGCCTTCTGTGACTTCTTGTTGTTACTTGGCTGCTGAGCCCTGGCTGGGGATAGGGTCAGACCTGCCAAGAGCTCTGTGCTGTGTGACAGCTTGGAGAAATGTTTCTTTGTGGAGAGGGGATGAATTGCATCTGTCAACAAAATAAAAGCTTAGAAATTGCCATACTGGATCAGATCAATGGTCCGTCAAGTCCAGGATTCTATCCCTGACAGTGGCCAGCAGCAGATGCTTCAGAGGAAGAAGGGAAGAATTATGAACTATTCTGCCTCCAGAGAAAGTGTCCTTACCCTCCAGATGTGACAAGTTGGCTTATGACCTGAAGTTTGAGGATTTATGTCCCTTACAAAATGCCGCTTGTTTTGAATATGAATATTGCCTTGGATGTTCTAGTTATCCATGTAAATGCCTGAGTATTATTATCATTATTATTATTATTATTATTGAAACCTGCTAAGCACAGTCTTGGTTGCTTTAGAAATAATCTTTTTCCCAAGAATCTTGCCTCTTGTACTGTGGAGGCAGTTTCTTCACTGTATTTGAAGGATTTATTTTCATGGAGAAATACATCATCTTTTAAGAGTCTCCTTCCTCAATGAATTGGAAGCCAAGGGAATTCTCTCCACTATCAAGTGTGAACTCTAGCTGTGTTTGGTAATTTCCCAGGTAGGTCAATGATTGCTCCCCACCTTTATGTGCTGATGTGTTGTATCTTTACCTGCATTTCACACAATCATTTAGTAAATATTCCAACATGTAACTTAAATTAGTCAGCAGATTTAAGATCTTTGTACCTCCCAGCACACCAAGGGGTTTCAGGAAAAAAAATGTTGCTCTTAGATTTGCTTTTAATACTACTAATATTCTAGTGGAAGTTGAGGGGTTTTATTCAACATGCTCCTGGATTGTGCTCTGCAGTAGTTTTCCCTTTCAGTTGTTCAGACGAACTTGTTTCTGTTTTAATTTTCCTGGGTTCCCATTTTTCATTTTGTATACATATTTGCATCCCAACTTTAGTTATTTTAAATTTAATTTTCTGTTAGAGAGAATTTCTTCTGCCACTTAGTTTTTCATACATATTGGAATGCTTATCACTAAATACCTTTGTAAGTATAGGAGAGTGAATATTAGTCACAGAACTCACCTCTGTTTTTGGAGTTTTCTTAGGTACTCAAAGTGGTATACTTATCCGCTTTTCCTTTAAAAAAGAAGGTTCGATTTATCTATTGCTGACTGCAGCATTGGCAGCAAAAGTGAGACTTTCATTAAAAAGTGTCACATCACATCACATCACATGCATCTGGCAAAGCGGGTCTTGCCCACGAAAGCTTATGCTCCAAAATATCTGTTAGTCTATTATAGCTGTGTCTACACGTGCACGCTACTTCGAAGTAGCGGCACTAACTTCGAAATAGCGCCCGTCGCGGCTACACGCGTCAGGCGCTATTTCGAAGTTAACTTCGACGTTAGGCGGCGAGACGTCGAAGTCGCTAACCTCATGAGGGGATCGGAATGGCGCCCTACTTTGACGTTCAACGTCGAAGTAGGGACCATGTAGACGATCCACGTCCCGCAACGTCGAAATTGCTGGGTCCTCCATGACGGCCATCAGCTGGGGGGTTGAGAGACGCTCTCTCCAGCCCCTCAGCTCACTGGTGGCCGCGTGGAGCGGCCCCTTAAAGGTCCCCTCCCCCTCCCTTCCTCTGCAGGAAGCTGAGGGAACGTGCAGGCTGCAGCCTGCACACGTGGCCAGCCTGCACCACCCTCAGCCCCACACAGCTGCGATGGCTGGCCGGCAGCCCCCCCAGCGCCCCCAGGGGATTCCCCCCAAGGGGAGCCAGGGCAGCCAGGCTGGCAAGCGGCAGCGGGGCCCCTCCTGGACGGAGGCCGAGCTGCGGGACCTGCTGGGGCTCTGGAGCGAGGAGGAGGTGCTCCAGGTAATGGGGAGCAAGAGGCGGAACGCGGATGCGTTCGCTCGGCTGGCCAACAGCCTGGCTGCCCGGGGTCACCCTGCCCGCACTCGTGACCACGTCAGGAGTAAGGTCAAGGAGCTGCGGCAGGGTTACTCCTGGGCCTGGGATGCGGCCAGCCGATCTGGGGCCGCCCCCGTCACTTGCCCCTTTTACAGGGAGCTCAGGGACATCCTGGGCCCCCGGCACACCTCCTCCCCTCCAGCCACCCTTGACACCTCGGCCGACGAGCCCCAGCAGGCCCTGCAGACGGAGTCCGCCCCGGAGGCAAGCCCCGCACCCCAGGGCCTCCGCCCCCGGAGGCCACCCCCGGGACATCGCGGCAGAAGAAGGAGAAGGAGGAGGAGGGGGGGCTCCTCCTCCGCAGAATCCAGCCTGCAGATCCTCCTCCTGCCATCCCGGAGCATCAGCAGGGCCTCCGCCCCCCGGGGATCTCCGGACCATGGGAGCGGACCGACTGGTAGGTACCCCCCTCTGGTGGACACCCCTGGGCTTGAGGGGCGGGGGTAAGAGATATGTGTCCAGGGCCCCCCACATGCTCACATGGCCATGGCCCCAAGGACACCAGGGCCATGGCCCTCACAGCACTGCATCCATCAGCCCCTGCCCCCCCCCACCCCGCATGACAGTGCCATGCCCCATCCCCGGGCCAGGGGGGAGCGGAACCTCGAGGGGCCCCCGGGAGGAGCGGGTGGGACACCCCGCAGCAGCAGCATGTGATGGAGTGGGGGGATTGCCAAAGGGAGACTCAGGCTACATATGAGCAACAAGAGCTGAATAGCTCCCAGGGGCAAAGGAGGATCCTGGGGCTACAGCTGGCAGGTGACACCTCTGCCCTGAACAAACAGGAGGGAGGAGCCGAGCTGGCTTGGACTTGGGGGGCGAGGGCGGGGCCCACAGGTAGAGGCTAGGGGAAGGGAGAGCTGGAAGGCAGCCAGCCTGAGGAGGGGGAAAGCTGCATCCCAGAGGGGCACCCCTTGGGGTCTTCTCCCCAGGATGGGTTGGAAGGACTGTCTCTTCTGACAGCTGGTGCTGTCACTCCTGGCAGAAACTGGGCATCTGTGGCCTAAGAAACCTCTCCTGCTCTCAGACCCTGCAGGGTGAAGTGAGAGTCGCTCCCACCAGGGGACGGGATGCAGGGCAGGGGGACCCCTGAACCCCATCCATCACAGCAGCATCTCCCGGGGACGGGGATGGGGAACCTGCAGCACAGGGCTGGGGGGACAAAGGCCACGGCTCGGGGCCCACACTAACGCCTGTCTCCATTCTTCTTCCCCCCCTCCTCTCCTGTGTCCTGCACCTGCACCATCAGAAGGACCGGAACAGAGCGCCGGCGAGGCGTCAGTCGTCCCGGAGAGCCCTCCGGGACCATCGCTCCAGGCCAGCCCCTCGGCCGAGGACCGACCGGCCCCACGGCGGGCTAGACGGCGGACCCCGCGCCACCAACCGCCGACGGCGACGGACCCCCAGCTGCTGGCCATCCACCGTCGGCAGCTGGAGGTCGCGGAGCAGCACCTCCAGCTGCAGGAGCGGGCGCTGGCCTGGCGCCAGGAGGCATGGGGGGCCTACATGGACACATTTAACAGCTTAGTGGACTACCTGGCCCCCCATGCCGCGCTGGCCACAACATCGCCCGCCCTGCCTGCTCCTGCAGCCCCAACACCAGCTGCTCCGCCCGTTGCCGTCCCGTCCGCCGTCGCCCCGCCACCCACCGGCGAGGGCCGGAGCGCCGAGGGACCCCTGGAGCCACCTGACACTTGCCGGCCTCCGTACCTTCTAGTCCAGCCTGCTCCCACCCAGCCACAGACGAGGCTGCGACCGCGGCGGGGCTCCCGGCCGCCAACGCCCGGTGCCGGGCTATAGGGGCGAGGGGCCCGGGACGTGGCCCCCCCCTTGTATATAGTTGGACCCTGTGGTTTTTGGCCCCCAGTTTGCCCCGTCCCCCCCATGTAAATAGTTCTCCCCTTTATCCTCCCTGGTTTTCTTTTTATTATTGCGGACAGTTGTTTCTTTGTATTGTTTTATTTTTGTACATATTGCTTTTGTTCAACGTTTGTACATAGTTTTTGGTTTGTGGTTCAAATATTTATTTACAGTCATAAAAAAAAAAGGTTCGGAAAGAAAAAAAAAGTTTACGTTCAGCCACAAGTGCGTGCTGTCATTTGTCCAGGACAAGTGGGAGGGGGGTGCAGTGGGGTGCTCCATGGTGTAGGCGTTGGGGCAGGAGTGTGGGGGAGGAAGGGGCAGGCAGTAGGGGACCTGGGCAGAGTTCACCCCGCGGCCTGTTCATCAAAGTGGGCTCGCAGGGCCTCCCGGACCCAGGTTCCCTCAGGGTCCACCTGCCGACTGGGGGCAGCAGGTGGCTGGACGTGTGCCCTGCCGGCCTCCGCAGCCCAGCCCTGGAAAAAGGTCTCCCCCTTGCTCTTGACCAAATTGTGCAGGGCACAGCAGGCACCCACAATCTGGGGGATGTTGTTGGGGCCTGCATCCAGGCGGGTCAGGAGACATCTCCAGCGTCCCTTCGGGCAGCCAAATGAGCACTCCACCACCTGGCGCGCGTGGTTCAGGCGCTCGTTGAAGCGCTCCTGGCTAGCGGAGAGATGGCCCGTGTACGGGTGCATGAGCCACGGCCGGAGGGGATTGGCCGCATCTGCGATGACGCAGAAGGGCATGGTGGTGTCCCCCAGAGGGATCTCCCACTGGGGGATGTAGGTCCCCGCCTCCAGCCGGTGGCACAGGCCCGAGTTCCGGAAAACCCGGGCGTCGTGGGTGCTGCCAGGCCAGCCCACATAAATGTCCTGGAAACGTCCCCGGCTGTCCACCAAGGCCTGGAGGACGACAGAATGGTAGCCCTTTCGATTGATGTAGCGTCCTCCACTGTGATGCGGGGCGCGGATGGGGATGTGAGTCCCATCCAGAGCCCCGAAGCAGCTGGGGAAGCCCAGGGTGGCAAAGGCGGCGATGGTGGCATCTGGGTCCCCCAGCCTCACGAGCCTGTGCAGGAGCATGGCGTTGATGGCACGCACAACCTGCAGAGAAAGCACATGGGACAGCACCAATGAGGGGTGAGCAGGGTGTGCGTGGCCCTGCCCTGCCCTGGCCCCCCTGCCCTGCCCTGCCCCCGTGGGTTCGCTTACCTCCATGAAGACAGCCCCGACGGTGGCCTTGCCGACACCAAACTGCTGGCCCACGGATCGGTAGCTGTCTGGAGTGGCCAGCTTCCAGACAGCGATGCCGACCCGTTTCTCCACAGGGAGGGCACGCCGCATGGCAGTGTCCTGTTGCCTGAGTGTGGGGGTGAGCCACTGGCACAGCTCCAGAAATGTCTGCCGGCTCATCCTGAAGTTCCTGAGCCAGCGGTCGTCGTCCCACTCCCCAAGCACCAGCCGCTCGCACCAGTCGGTGCTGGTGGGGTAGCTCCACAGCCGCCGGCGTGTGAGGCAGAGGGGGGGGCGGGGTGCTGCAGGGGTAGGGGTTGAGCCCTGCTGCCCTGGGGGCATCTCCTCCTCTGGGGCAAGGAGGTGCTCAGCTGCCTCCCACATGGCACGGAGCAGGGCAAGCCCTGCGCCTGCCGGGAGGGCTGGGTGGACCTCTAGCTGCTGCTGCTGCTGCTGCTGCTGCTGCTGCTGCTGCTGGGGGTCCATGACTGCGGCGCCCGGGGTCTGTGTGCCTATGGCTCCTCAGACCGCGTGCTGTGCAGGCTGAGTGTGTCTGGGAGGGGGCCCTTTAAGGGAGCGGCTAGCTGTTGCCCCGGAAGCGCTAGTCCGCCCTGTGACCCTGTCTGCAGCTGTGCCTGGCATCCCTATTTCGATGTGTGCTACTTGGGCGTGTAGACATTCCCTCGCTGCGCCTATTTCGATGTTGGGCTGCGCAATGTCGAAGTTGAACATCGACGTTGCCGGCCCTGGAGGACGTGTAGACGCTATTCATCGAAATAGCCTATTTCGATGTCGCCACATCGAAATAGGCTACTTCGATGTAGGCTTCACGTGTAGACGTAGCCTATGTGCCACAGGACTTCTCGTCATTTTTGTGGATACAGACTAAGACAGCTACCCCTCTGATATTAAAAAGTGTGGAGCTTTGTAGGTGTTTTTTTGGTATTGTTTTGTGCAAATAGATTTTCACAAATATTTAGACCCATTTGTAAATGAGAATAGCTTTGCTCAATTCAACTTCGTGTGTCTTAGTGAATTAAGACCAGATCCTATAAAGTTCCAAGCGCAGGCCATGCCATTCCTGATCTAACCAAGTAGTTAGTTGTGAACTTGAAGCACATTGTGTAGCATGGGGATGAGCCGCACCTGTAGAGAACCTCACTGAATTCAGCAAGGCTCCATGTGGCAGAGCAGTCCAGCCACACAGTACACAATTCAGACCTTAGGCTGCAAATTGTGTCCCATCTTTTTTGTCTAGTGCTCAGTTGAGTGGGGCCCTGATAATGCCCAGAGCCTTTCAGGCTTACTATCACAGAAATAATCTTAAAGCATTTTTTGCCCCTTGGGAGGAATTGCATCAAATGGTAAAAAAATTTACAAGATATTCCACAAACCAAAATCCCTGATTTTAGCAACTGTCTGTAAGAACTCCCTGGCTACGTCTACATGTGCAGCCAACATCGAAATAGTCTATTTCGATGAATAACGTCTACACGTCCTCCAGGGCCGGCAACGTCGATGTTCAACTTCGACGTTGCTCAGCCCAACATCGAAATAGGCGCAGCGAGGGAACGTCTACACGTCAAAGTAGCACACATCGAAATAGGGATGCCAGGCACAGCTGCAGACAGGGTCACAGGGCGGACTCAACAGCAAGCCGCTCCCTTAAAGGGCCCCTCCCAGACACAGTTGCACTAAACAACACAAGATACACAGAGCTGACAACTGGTTGCAGACCCTGTGCCTGCAGCATAGATCCCCAGCTGCCGCAGAAGCAGCCAGAAGCCCTGGGCTAAGGGCTGCTGCCCACGGTGACCATAGAGCCCCGCAGGGGCTGGAGAGAGAGCATCTCTCAACCCCCCAGCTGATGGCCGCCATGGAGGACCCAGCAATTTCGACGTTGCGGGACGCGGATCGTCTACACGGTCCCTACTTCGACGTTGAACGTCGAAGTAGGGCGCTATTCCTATCTCCTCATGAGGTTAGCGACTTCGATGTCTCGCCGCCTAACGTCGAAGTTGGTGCCGCTACTTCGAAGTAGCGTGCACGTGTAGACGCAGCTCCTGAGTGCAATCTCACTACTGTCAAGTGCCAAGAAAAACAGAGGGCTCAAGGGACTCCTCTTAATATGAGGAATAAAATTCACCTTTGGTTTTGAAATAGGAAGTTTATGCTGCAGGTTTAACTAATTACAAATAGTTGACAAAATGACTGAATAACTCGTTCAGATGACAGTTTTCCTATTAAAGTACTGATTTGGTTTGTATTCAGAGGAACCCTTCGCAAGTCTATTTAGCAGCAGGGATCAGAAATATTCATTTTCTCACAGTAAGATGCATCTAACCCTCTTGTTAATTTGGAGGCAATTAAGATTGCAGTGTGGTGGGATTGTTGGAGCGGAGTGACTGATACAATACTTACCAGGGAACAAAAGGGTTTCTTTGTTTTCTGAAGGCAATCTGATTCTCCAGAATACTTCGTTTTTGAGATACTTAAATGATCTGCATTGAAGTAATCAGGTTTTTGGGTTTTCCTCTGTCAGCAAACCAACACAAAATTGAAACCAGCATTGCTTAAAGAAAATAAACTAAAGAAGAGTGATTGAGCTCTGCAAGAGTATCTTTATATTCTGTGGGGTGGCTTTTGTACTTTTGGAAGGCTGAAGTATTCCCAGCGGTGGTAATGAATTTATATATTTATAGGTGAGGCAGCTGGACAGACACTAGTAGCATCTGTTTCCTTATCATTTCATCACAAATACAATCTCGAGCTGTATAGTTAAGTGTCTGAGAAAGGGAGATACTCACTTACCAGTGCATCTGCCTGTACCTGCCCATTGTGTTGTGAAATTGCTTCATGTTGTAGATGTAAATCACATGATATGAGAATCTCTCTGACTGGAGGAGTGCAGCTTTTTAGAATGAGGCTTCTGATTCAGATATTTGCAACGAAACAAACATAATTTTGAGGGTTAACATTCTGCAACATTGCTTGGCATTCATTGTTTTTGGTGAATATTTTCTGCTTGAAAACCCACGTGCTTGAATATTCATAAGCGGACATAACTGAAACAAACACTCAGGCTTTTCAGTTATTTTCATAGTACTACTTATCTGCATGGCATTTTACAGGCAATTGTGAATGCTGGGCCCCAGCTCAGACAAGCTTTTAGGCTAACAAGTCTGGTCTTCCAAATACATTAATTGGAAGAGGGGAGAAGCGTGAACAAGGCTTGGTGTTTCAAACTGAAAACACCAAGGAGCCGAGCATCTCTTGACAGTTGCTATGTATGCTTAACTCCTGTGGCCCTCATGAGGTATGCAGCACATCACAGATGGGGACCTAACAGAATCATGAAGTGCCTAAGAGCAGGAAGAACATAGGGCAAAATGGGGGATAGAAAGAAACAGGCCAGATACAGTAAGAAGAAGAATTCTGTGGAACTGGGAAGTGGAAAACAAAAGCATATGAACTTAGTGCCCATCTTTAAAAAAGGAAAGAAGGACAATCCAGGGAACTATAGACTGCTCAGCTTTACCTCAATCCCAGGGAAAATAATGGAGGGAATCCTCAAGTAATCCATTTTGGAGCACTTGGAACAGGGGAAAATGATCAAAAATAGCCAACATGGATTCACCAGGGGCAAGTCCTGCCTGGCTAATCTGATTAGCTTTCTATGACAAGGTAACAAGCTCTGTGGACATGGGGAAGTCAGTGGATGTGATATACCTTGAATTCAGCAAAGCTTTTGATATGGTCTCCCACAACATTCTTATCCATAAGTTAAGGAAATATGGAGTGGGTCCTTGGACTGTAATGGATAGAAAGCTGGCTTGATGGTTGAGCCCAACAAGCAGTGGTGAATGGCTCGATATCTGGATGGCAGTCAGTTTCAAGTGGAGTGCCGCAAGGCTCGGTTCTGAGGCTGGTGTTATTCAACATATTTATTAATGACCTGGGTGAGGGACTGGACTGCACCCTCAGCAAGTTTGCAGATGACACAAAATTAGGGGGGAGAGGTAGATAAGTTGCAGGGTAGAGAGAGAATCCAGAGTGACCTGGATAAATTGGAGGGCTGGGCCAAAAGAAATCTGATGCGGTTCAACAAGGAGAAGTGTAGATTCCTGCAGCTGGGGTGGAAGAATCCCAAGCTTTGTTACAGGCTGGGGACCAACTGGCTCAGCAGCAGTACAATGGAAAGGGACCTAAGGGTTATGGTGGATGAAAGGCTGGATATGAGTAAACAGTGTGCCCTTGTATCCACAAGGCTAACAGCATACTAGGGTGTATTAGGAGGAGCATTTCGAGCAGATCTAGAAGTAGTTATTCCCCTCCATTCAGCACTGGTGAGGGCACATCTTGAATATTGTGTCCAGTTTTGGGCCTCCCAGTATAAAAAGGATGTGGATTTGCTGGAGCATGTTCAGAGGAGGGCAACAAAAATGAGGATAGGCTGAGAGATTTGGGCTTGTTTGGTTTACAGAAGAGAAGACTGAGGTGTGATTTAATGGCAGTCTTCAACTTACTGAAGGGGAGCTCTAAAGAGGAGGGTGAGAAACTGTTCTCACTGGTGTCTGATGGCAGAACAAGGAGTAATGGTCTGAAGTTGAAGAGGGAGAGGTGTAGGTTAGATATTAGGAAACACTACTTCACCAAGAGGGTGAAGCATTGGAATGTGTTGCCTAGAGAGGTGATGGATTCTCCATCCCTCGAGTTTTTTAAGTCCTGGCTGGACAAGGTCCTGGCTGGGATGAATTAGTATGGGTTGATCCTGCTTGAAGCAGGGGGCTGGACTAGATGACCCCCTGAGGTCCCTTCCAGCCCTACGATTCTGTGATTCTCATGGAGAGAGAAAGAGCCAGGATGGGGTATTATACTGTACCCTGAACTGCGGGAGAAGCAGCTAGGGAAAGCAGAGAAATTGGACTGGGGGAGATCTAAGAAAGATGGCTTTAAGCTTGAACTGTAGTGGCTCATCCACTAAGCTCCAGAGATCCTAGGATTGAATTCTGCCTGTGGGCAGTTACATGGTGTATTTACCTAACTGGGTCAAGGCCCTCTGAAGCTACTCACTGTCTTTGGGGTTTGGACGTGATGACTGTCTGAGGTCTTATCCAACCCTACAATTTTATTAGCCCAACTGAGAGAATTGGGCTTTAGCAATAGGAAGAGTGAAGAGTAAATAATCTTAAAACAGAAATGTACAAGTGCCATCACGTTGTCAGAACTTTAATCAAGAAGAGGGGGCTAGAGAGATGCTGATATATAGTAATAAACAATATGTATGCATAATAAATAGAGGGAAAACAGAACCTTGTTCCCGTTTTCAAGAAATTGTTACACACTTTTTGTGAAGTAAGAGGAAGAAAGCTTTTGCACTGTCTTCTTGAGATACAAAAGTCCCATAGGTTACTAAGAACAGGACTTTTTATAAGAACTCAGGACCAGCTTTTCTAAAGGTCTCCATTCCCTTTTAAGCATTGGAAGAAGTGTCCAGGTATTCAAAAAGAGCTCAGAATCTAAGCAAAGCACTTCTGACAAATCTAGCTATAAATCTCATGTTGGGTGACTATTTGATCCTATACAGCATGCATTGTAGTGTACATTTAAGAGCATTTAATAGTTCAAACCAGCAAAAGTGTGCATTGCATCTCATTCATATCACTATGCACTGTAATAATGAGGGGTTACCTGGACAAAGCCCCTGTAATGATATCGTGGTTGCCTGTACTGGCTCAGCAAGTCACCAGAATCCTGAAACCAGCCTGTGTGAGAAAAAAATACTTGTCTTTAGCCTCACAGATATGCAAGGTACAGCAAGCATTCATCATATAGCTACATTGGCTACTCTGGTATCCATCACATCATCTTGACTTCAACCTGCTACCTGTACATTCCACTGTCTTTCCACATCTATTAAGCATGCAGTTTAACTTTCTCCTATCAACCCCTCAATAGCTGCTTAGCCCCTTGTAAGACAGAAGTCATGTTAAAATAACTTCACATATCTATATTCCCTTTTATTCATCTTTTTGGTCTTCCACTTTTAGTGTTGGGAAGCTATTTAACTTATACAGTTTCTTAAATATGAGTAAAAATAGTAAGGTTTGAAACTTTAACAATGTAAGGCTGCACTGTGCCTCTATTTACAGCCAAGGGTGAGTTGTTATGTGCATTCTCCCATTGATTTTTCATGGTAATAAGTGTGATGATAACAGCTCGCTGCCAGGAGTAATCGCAGTCTAGCCTCAGTGATTCCAAAGTGGTGAGCTTTCATTAAAAAGTGCCTAGCATAGGGGAGCACAGGTCCATGACTAAGGCTTCTAAATACTGTAAAAATATATGTAAATAATAATAAACACATTTCATGGCAAAAGATGTAATGCGTCTAAAATATTAAAGCCAAAAGATCAAGCCATTGACAGCTAAATCACTTTTCTTTAAACCACTTATTTATTACTCTAGTATGGCACCATCAATTGATTGAAATATTCCTCAGACAAGTTCATGGTAGCTGAGATTTACGGTCAGTTCACAGGGGAACAGGTAAGTTGACTAACACTATTCTTTATCTGAGCAGGCAATTGTCGCTTCCTTCCTCGGTTTGGTGTGGAACTCAAAGCTCCTGGTTCCTCGGTACAAATGGACTGCTGTGCCCTGCTGTGTCTCATCTTTTGTCATACTACAGAAGCTCCCCTGCCTTTTTTTCCTCCTCTTTTAAACCTCTGGAAAAGATAAGTGGCAGCTGAATCTGTTTTTCTTTTAATGAACTCTATTATTTTCCATGTGTTGTCTATGGCATTCCTTAAAGTGCTTTTTGTTTCAGAGGCCTTGTTCAGCCAATATGCTCTGACTGTGATGTACAGAGACAGATGGTGCTGGAAAGTTTTCATTTAGAAAATGAAAGAACTTGAGCCAGTATTTTCCTAGCAGTAGTTTAAATCAATTTTTCAATATCTTCAAATTTTGGGATACCTTTTTTTTTAAATAAAGGTTACATATGCCAGGAGAATTTTTTTCAGGTGACAAAATCTATCTACCAGATGTCTGAGCAATTATTATCAGATGCCCCTACTGAGTGCAAAATACAAGTATAGGCTTAACTATAAACATGTGCTCAAGTGTTTTTCTGGACAGGGATTCATTAAGAGCAGGTTTAAATGCCGCATGGCCCGTGGTGGCTGATGGCCTCGCTGTGTCTGTCTCTGTAACTTCAGGCATCCCATGAAGGCCTATGCCCAAATAAATCTGTTAGGCTAGTTTTACACTGCAGAGCTATTTCAGGATACCGCGATAGCCTGAAATAACTACTCTGCATCGATGAAATGTGCCCGTGATTTCAAAATATTTTTCAAAATACAGACACACTATTTCAGCATCCCTCTGCACCTCATTGCAGGAGGAGTAAAGGATGCCTTGAAATAACACAGTATTTCAAAATTAGCTCCAAATAAGATGCACAATTTGCATAGAGCAAATTGCATATTTTATTTTGAGTTAAGGGCACCGTGTAGCTGAGGCCTTAGTCTTTAAGATCATTGTTTTTGCAGGTACAATCTAGCATGGCCTCCCCTCTGATACTTGGAGACAGTAGTAATCATAAAATGGTGACTTTAGATGTGGTTTTTATAAATGCTATCAAAAGCTGGGGGTAGGGGAAGGACATTATACTAACTTTAATAAATGGGGAGACAAAAGTATTCTGTCGCGATTATGGTGCTAGCCTGGAACTTAGGACACCAGGGTATAATTTTCTGCTCCACTGCAGGCTTGTTGTGTGAGCTTGGGCAAGTCCTTTGATTTCAATGAAAGTTAGGAGTCTAAATACCTTTGAGGAATTGTATTTCAGTTTCCCATCTATAAAATGGTAATAATTGTTCTGCCCTACCTCAGATGTTGTGAAGATGTATTACAAGACTGACGTGCAGACATAAAACGGAAATGGGGGCTTTGTTAAAACCTTAGATTTCTAAAAGAAACAGCAGATCTCCTTAAGCACCACATAGTTTAAAACTAAGGTTGTGCAGGACAACTGGAGACAGCAGAAGCTCTGACAGCAAGATGACAATCTAAACAGCTATTCAAACTAATGGACAATCTTTGTTAACTTTAGTAACTTAAAGGGTGCTATGTATAAGTTGGTACTTAAGGCTATGTCTACATGGCACAGCTATTTCAGGATACCTTGCTATCCTGAAATACTTACTCCATGTCTGTCAAACACCCCTTTTAATTTGAAATATTTTTCTGAATTAATGGATGTGCTATTTTGGCATCCTTGTAGTCCTCATTTCAGGAACAAGGGATGCTTTGAAATAGTGCGTTATTTTGACATTTGGCACTGTTTAGACAGCGCCAAATACTGATATAGCCTATTTTGACATAAACTCGAAATAAGATACGCAACTTGCAAAAAAAAATTGTATCAGAGAGGTAGCCGTGTTAGTCTGTAGCTTCGAGAACAACAAGAAGTCTTGTGGCACCTTATAGACTAACAGATATGTTGGAGCATAAGCTTTCGTGGGCAAAGACCTGCTTCATCAGATGCATAGAATACTTTATCATGCATCTGATGAAGTGAGTCTTTGCCCATGAAAGCTTATGCTCCAAAATATCTGTTAGTCTATAAGGTGCCACAAGACTTCTTGCTGTTCTCGAAACACAAATTGTATAACTATATTTCAAATTTAGGGTGCCGTGTAGACATATTCAAATGGTCCAACCTTTCACACGGGTGTATTGACAAAGCATATATGCATGCAGCATGCATACGTATATGTTTTAACAACCACTCAACTTACACATATGAAATTGAGGATTTGTGCACATTATATATGCAATCCACACAAATTTGTGTGTGAGCAGTGGGGCAGTAATGTATCTAAGTCTGACGTATGCATAACGATATAACCTTACTTGACAATTAGGATCAATGTGCTTCTTTATCTTTTCCTTTTACATATTTGCCTAACTTCATATTTGTCCTTATAGAAAAGAAGTGATTGTACAAATTAGTAGAAAAATTAGTATTGAAATTTAGTATTTTGAATTTTCTAATGCCTTATTGTGATAGAGGAGCATTGTGGAGAAATAATTACCTGTAGACAATTTCCTGGTCTCCTCCTACTCAAACCAGTCACCTTTTAGAGGAACGCTTTCCCAGCATGTTTTTCTTGGGCTAGCCCTTTAAATTTAGCAGAGCCAAGGCAGCTGAAACACTACAGTGGATCATTTTGCAACTGGCTGCTCCTTCCTTTAGCTCCCATTTTCCAGCTGGTAACTATTCTAACGTCCTGTTTGGTTTTCACTGATTGCTTTTTCTTACTCCTGAAGAGATGGCACATTTTATATTCATGGCATACTAAAGAAAGTGTAAACTTCAGGATAGAGATTCTTTTTTGTGTATGTATAAAGCTTAGACAGTGGTTTTGGTTCATGATGTCTTAAATGAAGCCAACAGCAAAAGAACATTGTTAAATAGGATAAGAACAAGGCAGGCAAAATTTATAGGCCATATAATTAGAAAGTCTGCACTTGAAAATTTAGTGACAACAGGAAAGTATAATGGAAAGCGAAGGTAGACAATGTGAGAAAATATTGGATAGTATCACTTCATGATTGCATTGCCACAGTACTGTGGAGATGCCCCAGAATACTCGTAATAGACAGGGGTGGAGGGCCATGATCGCCTACGCTAATCAGCGTGGAACGAATGAATGAATGAACAAAGCTTAGAATAAAGGGCTCTGATCTAATCTGGGGCTTTAGGCACTATTCTAATGCAAATAATTATAATTGTCTATTTATTTATTCGGTGGTATCACTGGGCATAGCTGTATAAATATTGTGAATGTAGAATTAGCAAAGGGGTATCAGTCCAGGACTACTTCAGGCCTACAATTTAGAATTTACTTCTCTTTGCAGTATGCTCATGAGTATAATCCAATATATATGTATTTTCACTGTATAAGAACTTGCTTAGTAATCATATAAATCAACAAAAGAAGCATTCAAGAGCATGGATTTATGGATGCGAGCTAAAGGTATGAGAAACCTTCTAATTTGAAAGGCATATTGAAGAAAATTGCAAATCCACAAGCATACCAAACCTTTAAACTTGTTCCAGGAGCTATGAATAACCACACCTCTCAGGCATACTTCATTTTGAGGGGCATTTTTCATTTTAATGCCATAGACCCAGGGAACTACTACTGTACTTTAAATTATACGTACACACAAATACCTGGCTGAACCAGAGCCAAAGTTACCTCTACTCCTTACAAATGTGTTATCTCTTCCCACCTTCCATTCCACACTCTCCTTTTGCATTAAAAAATTATTTACAGCATAAATAAAATTATACATCATTGACTTAATCATAAAATGTAAATTGTTTACAGCACAAATAAAAAGTAATGAAACTGAAATTACAGGAAAAATAAGTCTGAGTGGTAGAAGGGTGCTCAGATACTGTGGTGATAAGTGCAATATTAGAACCTATATAGAATGTTCATTAAAGAAAAGAATCCCTTAGCATTTTAAACGTTCCTGGGTGAACAATTTTTTGCCCTTCATTTTGAGTCTTTGTAACATGTTGTTCCACATTTGTGACTTGGCAGGTTGAAAGGTATGGAAATTAACTCTGAGCTGGAAGAGTGTTTTGATCAACATAAAAAATGAGCATACAACACCTTCAGAAGCATTCTAGCCAGTATTACCAAAACAAACAGCTTTGAAATTGGAAGTGTGTTTACTTTGGGTTCATCAATTTGGCATAGCAATCTGGCCCCGTGAAGTGGAAGCTATATACATGGAACAAGCCAAACAAAATTAGATTTGAAGATAAAATATGAAATAGGCTACAAGCATTCTGGCTTCTGGTATGGTGGGGAGAACTAACCATATCCATCAGCTCGTCACATACGCTTTAGCCTTACAGTATTGGCCAACATATTTATTATTATTTTGGTTTTTTGAAAGTAACTTACATTATCTTAATAGGTTACAGAATTCAATGAATATAGTAATAGTACTCATTATTTTTCAGTAGCAATTATAACTATTTTAAAATTTAATGACAACCATTGTCTTTATACAATCTCCATAAAAGAAAAGGGTGAAAATTATTTTTTAAAAATAAATCTACAGTATAGATGAAATTCTTTTGGCAGATAAATGTGAGTATTCTTCACTATTCCCTTTTTGGTCAATTACTATTTATGCAATAAATAAATACTAATATATTTCCTATGTCTTTTAACTATTTGGAGTTCAAACTGTCTGGATTATATGGTGATGCATTACATTTTATAAAGAAGACTATTAGAAAAAATGCAGTTCTGTACTCTGAACAGATCACATTCAGCAAATTTAATGTCCTATTCAAAATATATACCACTGTACTTAGGGATGGTTTATATGTGATGCAGGTTCACAAAAGAGACCACGCCAGCATGTTGTGCAAATAATGGGACAGAATTAAGTGATACTTTATTTTAATAATACTGACTGACTACCCAGATGCTCAAGCATATTGCTAATAGAAGAGCTGATAGAAAAATTTGTGACAGACCGGTTTTCCATTGGGAGACGTGGGTTTTGTTGAAACTTTAAAATATTCAAGTGAAAAAATTGTGTAAATGTAGAAAAAGTCAAAACAAATCCTTTAAAACTTTTTCATTATGTTTTGACAAAAGAGTTTTTTACTTGATCACCCTGATTCATTTTGTTTAACATCTCTCTTATATTGTTTGTTTCTGATATTATGAAAATGAAGCACTTTGTTGGTCCCAAATGAAAAGTCTTTATGAAACTGTCATTCAGTTAGACATTTAGAAACCTTTTCAAACTTTTCTTCAGCCTGGATATTCAGTTATTGCCACCCCCTTTCCATTCCTCCTCTGCTACCCCCACTTCCTCAAAAGGCATTTTGCATTGCAGTGAACTGAGTATTTTGTGCCAGACTAATGTTCTCTGGCAAATCTGCATTTCTCCAACTACATGAAGTTGCTGCAGCTGGCCAGTGAGACTGGGTACATGGCTGCTTTGAATCCAGGGCATAGCACAGAGCAGCCAAATCATGCCAGTGATATATCTCTTGATACTGAGTTTATTAAATAAACTAAGTATTAGGGCCCTGATTGTATAAGAAGCTTTGGGTGGGTACAGTGAGGGTTCACTACTACTTCATTAGTGATGAAAGCTTCTAATTATGGCAATACCACAGAAAGCCATGATTACAAATGTTATTTTTTGTAACTGATATATTCTTATGAACGTATCTGGCTGAATGGACAAAAAAGTTTTAAGATAGCCCATTCATGGTATATTACTGCAAAAACCTTGGTTGAGAGAGTTATCTCATTTTTAGGCCTCACTTGAATAGCGGGACAGAAAAAGGCTCATCTGCCTCCTAGCACAATTTGGTGCAGCATTCAGGATCTCATTAGTAAAGAACAGACTGGCTTCTGTAGACTTTATCTTAGACCATATTTGTAAGAGCATTGTCCAAATTTTGCCTTGAAACCAAACTTGTTGTTCAGTGGATTTGTGATTTAATACATGATGGTGTAATTTTTTTGGGGGGGTGGAAACTAGGAATGGAAATTTCCTTCATTCTCTTATACATTTTTTCTCCCTATGAAAGATGCATTTCTGGTGGCCATTGTGTCTGCACAAAAAGTCTGTGAGCCATGGAAAATGTGAGCTAAAAATCTTTCCTTCACTTATATTCCCCTCATCCACACCCCGATGTATTAGCCCTTCGCACAGATCCATAATTCCCTCTTAAAGTTTTGTTGCCATTTTGCATACACAAAAGTACTTCTCTTTAGAACATAAGAATAGCCATGTCAATGTGCCTCTGTGGGTTACAGCTGAGGATGCCAGTTTCAGGACAAACTGCTGAGAAACAGGGCAGACTCACCACATACTTGTGACTATTCTATTATTAGATATAGCAAGTCAGAAACAAAGTAAACTTCTGTCTCACCACTTTGGTTAACAAGAAGTCTCTTTAGATATCACAGCACCCATTTCACCATTTGGTCACTATACTTTATGAATGATTACTGAACATCAGTTTCATGAAAAAGTTCTTCTGATCTCAAAAGATCAGAAATGTATCCAGGTCAATGTATAACTCAGATTTTACCCAATAATTCTAAAGGTTTATGAGAAGAAAAAAAGGGGTGAGAATCAAAGAAATCATAAACACAAAACCACTGCAAATTTTTTGGATCAGGTTTGTAGTAATTATGTCAAAGATCTTATAAAGCCTCTGGTAACTTCCAAAAGATTGGAAGATTCTTAGTCCACAGTCATTATGCTCCCTTTAGTGTAAGTCTATAGTCCGGAAATTAGAAGAGGAAAAATGCACCCCGTAGAAGACCCAACAGTCTTTTATATCCTCGATTTCAACAAGAGAATCCCCAGGTAAAGTGCACAGCACAGAGAGAGAGGCAAAAAGGAATTCTGAAAATTAAACCTTACTGAGAAAAAATAGAAAAGAACATAAACTCTGGAAAAGCAAGGGTAGACGTATAATTAGACAGGTCAGGAGAGACTTTGAGGAGGAAGTACCAAAAGGGCATAAAACCTGACAGCAAATAAAAATTAAGTTCATCAGAAGCAGAAAACCTTTTGATCAGTGGGGATAATGGACAAAGTGTTAAAGGAGCACTCAGAAAGGAAAAGCCATTACAGAAGCTAAATGAATCCTTTGCATCAGTCTCCACTGCTGAGTATGTGAGAGAGACTGACATACATGAGCCATTCATTTTAGATGACAAATCTGAGGAACTGTCAGGATTGAGGTGTCAATAGAGGAGATTTTGGAACAAATTAATTAAACAATAATAAGTCATCTGAAATTGCAGAATTACTAATCAATGCATGTAGCCTCTTTCTTAAATCAGTCTCTCTACCAGGAGACTGGGGGATAGCTAATGTAATAACAGTTTTATTGAATACAACAAAGTTTCTAGGGCAGGGGTCAGCTACCCCTGGCAGAGTTGCCAAAAGCGGCACGAGAGCTGATTTTCATTGGCACATGGAGCGGGAGCTCAGCCACTCCTCTCTTCCCCCATGCAGCTGGGAGCTTGCTCAAAGCCATGGCATCTGTGGAGTAACAAAAGACCAGCCAATGTTACCAACTATCACTTAAATGGTAAAGCTCTACATCTTAATGTATGTATTAATGAAGCTGTTGTAAGTAGGACTATTGGTGACTTTAAAAGGTATCGCTGGCACTTGGGCCATACATAGAGGTCAAAAGGCCAAAGTTCAGCATTCCATCTTGGAAGGGTTGCTGAGCCACACTCTAGGGGCAATCTTAGCAGTTACAAACTGCATGGGAGAGATTAAATCATGTTCCCCAAAGCAGCCAATGTCACTTCTCTGTCTCTTACACGGAGAAGTACTAGGCAGCTCTATGTGTTGTCCTGTATACAGGTGCTGCCCCCACAGCTCCCATGGGTCCTGGTTCCTAACCAATGGGTGCTTCAGAGCTGGTATGTGATGGGAAAACAGTGTACAGAAGCCCCTGGCTATCCATACATGTAGGAGCTGGACAGCAGACATGCCACTGATTATAAGACTTGTGCAGAGCCCTGCTGTGCTGATGACTGGGCTTTTAATGGCCTAGTAGATGGTGCTTACCGGAGCCATGAGGGCCCTTTTCCAACCAGGCATTTCAGTTGAAAACCTGACAGCGGGCAACCCTAAGTTCAGTCACTCTGGCCTTAGAACTCTGTATGCTGTCCATGAGGGCCATGAGTTCCTTGTATGTGGCAAGAAAGCACACACAACAAAAGAAACTGACCCCATTATGAAACTTTAAGAAACTTACCCCATTATGACTTCCTTTATCAGTCTTAAGACATCACATCCTAAAGTGAAGCTACACTCATTCGATAGCATTGCTGAAGTCTAGTCTCAAGTGAGGACAGAAGTAGTCAGAGGTTTAGATGCAGATTGAAATTCTTTACTCTGGCACTCCCTGGTATGGCAATGTCTGTGGTCCAGTGTGATTTTAGTTAGCCAGATGTCCACTTATCATGGGTGTGGCCAAGTTTCACACAACCTCATAGAGTTTGTTTCTAGCCACCAGTCCTGGCTCTTGGTGTTCTGTGCTGTTATTTAATTGTGATTTACCCATAAACGTCTTCTGAGAGCCCAGTAAGCAGTGGAAATGTTGGCAATGCTGCTAGACAATATTGGCTTCCTGTAATTCAGCAAATTCTTTGGTTTGGCACCAGTCAGGTTCTGAAGGTGCCAGACTAGGGAGGTTCTGTTTATGCTTATCTTTAATGCTGGGTGGGGGAAGGTAAAGGGGGGGAAAGTGGCTAAAAAGCCTCCAAAACTATAATATCAAGATGTATGAGAGAAGATGGGCTACCACATTGCATAAAATGATCAGTGGAAGCCTTCACCAAGCATCATGGCTCTAAACTAAGGACTTTGCTCTATGGACAGTGCATGGAAGGGTAGGATTTTTAACAGCATCTTTGTGCCTTAAGCACTTGAGCCTCTTTGATTTTGAGTGGTGTCATTGGGCACTCATAAAATTCTACCTAGGGTGTATTAAGATGAAATTTCAAGAACAGCAGCTTGAGTCTTGAGCCACCTTTTCAATAAACATTACAGGATGGCAGTGCCTTTTGTGGCTGATGTTGTCTTTTGCTATCAATTCTAAAGTTGGACCTGATCCTTTAAACGCTGCAACTCTTATTTTTGCCCATCCTGCCTCTCCCCCATTTCTTCCCAGTAGTTTCAAGTTTCCTGCAGACTAATGGATTCTTGTTATGACAAAAAATTGGTGGGAACAAAACTGTCATACTTTCATAAATTGGAGGAATTCATCAGAGATGAATAAAGTTGGTTGAATTCTACTAAATTACATATTTAAGTTACCTTCAATGTTCCTTATAAACTTTTCCATCCATGCATGGATTTTTATATCCATGTGCAGAATAAGTTTTGTATGCACCGAGACATATTTGAAAGCGCACCACCGACAGAAGTAAAAGAACCCATCCGTAGGTACTCTGCTAATCAGCTGGGCAGCATCTGAATTTCTCTTGAGTGTCTGCATGAGTTCACAGCTCACAGGGAGCACTGGTCACCTTCAACAAAGGCATGCTATTTTTCATGTAAGAGTCACTAGTTAATATGCTAGGGAAATACACACTTTGCAGAGAGAAGAAAAATCTATTCTATGACCCTGTGATTTTTTCCCTATTGAGCTTTGTATTGGGAAAGATATACTTTTAGACTAAGTATCCAGGATGCCCAGACAACACTGCAAATTACCAGAAAGTCTTCAATAAAAGAAAATGGACTTAAATGCTTTAAGTATCCTTGCAAACAAGGTAAATAAGTCCTAATCTATCATCTTTACTACTCTATCTGCTAATGAATTCTGCGACTTGCTTCTGGATCAAAACCTTGCTTGTGCAAAGGCTGATCAATGCAAGTGAACCTTTATCACTTTTAACTTAAATGGATGATGTTCTGAATCTTTTGGTTTGGGGAGCATTACTAAGGCAATCTTTAAAAGAGAGCTATTAGTCTTGTGCAGCGTAGGATTTGACAGCTCACGAGCTTACTCGAGACCACTGTGTTACCAACACAATTTCGCATTCCATAGGCATCTCCTTCAATAGCTCGAGAGATATAGCACCTAGCCCATTTTTATTACTAACCTGTAGGATGTTACAAAAGATTTTGTTGTTGTTGTTGCTGCTGCTGCTACAGGACAGTTTGTCTAAATACTTCCAAACAGTTAGTTTATACTTACCTTTAAGATTCTCAAATTTGTCGTTATAAAAATATGCATAGTAGATTGCATGAAATTTATGTCTCTTAGACAAGGGACTTAATCAGCTTGAAGAGTTATTTATTCATATATTTTCACAGAAGCCAGAAGAATTTCAGTCATGCAGGTGCATTTTTGTAGGAGATGAATTTAAAGCCGTTACTGACAGGAGTGAGATATAGGTCCCTATTTTACAAGATTAGGGGCAGACTATGTACTTTTTTCCTGACACTTGTGATTGGAATAACACAGAGTACAAATGCAGGTATTCTAAATCTCAGAGCATGAACATTTTTCAATAAGTTAAAAATGAACGCATGTTAATTTTTAGGGTTGCGTGTCAGATGTTCTAACTTATTGCAGCTCAGTTTGAAGCAGCTTAATAGTAATTTTTTGGTTCAAACTTTTTGCATGAATATTTTTGTCACGTTCTATATTGCAGCACTCTGCTTTTATTTGGGACACATTGGCCTACTAGAAAAGTGGCATTAAAATTTCCTGGCAACAGTGCATTACCCAAGACCCTGGATTACAATTGTAGTTTCTCTCACATGTTGCAGGATGGTGGCTTTGAATTGGTATCCAAGTGAGTTTTAAGAGACTTCATAAACATAATGTGCACCAACACTCTACATGATTATCTTTCTGCCAGAGAAATGTGGCATATACATTGGACAGTATGCAGCTTTGAATCAAAGGAAACAATGTCACTGCATAGTAGATTAATGTGTTTAAAGCTGAAAAGCATGATTTTCATTACTTATTATTTGACTTCTCTCTAGTCACCACAAGAAACTGCATGCATGCAGAAAACTGTGTGCTCTACAGATTTTGGGTGATGCCTGACTAGCATGTTCAGTGATGTTATGTGGCCTAATGAGATGTTGCAAGTTCACAGGACAGGGTCTAATTTTTCATCTTTCTCCATTCCCCATATAATGTTTGTACAGTTAATACATTGACATTATCCTTATCATTCAATTTGTTTTGATTTTTCTGAGCTGCTAAATTTTCTAGAGAGCTATGCAGCACGTTGCATATGAATTACATTATATAACGTCATCTGCATGTCTTGCATCCTTGTGAAACACGTAGCTTTTTTAAAGTGCATTTCCCCCAGGGTATTATGATGTTTGATTTAGTACTGCATGGCATAAATAAAACATAAACTTTGTAAAAATCAGTTAGAGACAACTGGCAGATCTACATAAGTAATTGCAATTAGAAATTAGCTAACTGATAGATCTAAATAAGTAAAGCTGTGTCTACACGGGAGCCCGCTGTCAAAAGGGCTAAATCGAAAGCCAGGAATTGAACTCCCAGCATTTGAAAGCATATGACCACATGGCAGCGGTGGATTGCAGGTCCAACACTCTCTTTTGACGATACGTCCCATTCTTTTGAAAGGGAGCATCCACATGTGTATGAGTACTCTTTTGGAAGCAGGGAACCAGAGATGCTGCAGATGGGGTCACACAGCTGCCAAGCCTTTCCAGGGCCCCACAGCCCATTGCTTCCTTAAAGGTCTCTTTATGCTCCCCTGCCCTGCACAAGCCAAGACCCGCAGAGCTGTCAGCTACGACTCAGACTCCAGCGCAGCAGTACCATGGCCAACAACACCCTGCTCCTGGCACTGGACCCAAACATCATGGACACTGTTGCCCACCTCATCTGCACAGTCACCGCGGCCACCACCCTCCTCCTCGGGAGACAGATCAGCCCCTCTGGGGATGTGGATTCCCGTCCCCGCCGCCTGCAAGCCATCTCCTGGCACCCTGATGTCCATGGAGCCACCCCAGCAGTTCAGATGGCTGGGAGGAATGGGATGATGCCATATGGCTGCGGAACTTCCACAATGAGCTGAGACACCTTCCAAAAACTATGCCACTGACCGGCACCCACACTGAGGCACCAGGACACCACTGTGTGGCCCACACTATTCCTCTAGAAGCTGGTTGCTATCGCGATATGGAAACTGGCCACTCTGGACTCCTACCGGTCAGTGGGGTACCAGTTTGGGGTGGGCAAGGCCACCATTGGAGTGGTGGTCATGGAGGTAAGATGAGCTCAGGGCACACCCCCTAGCATGGGGAGGGAGCCCCTGGGCATGGGGACTCCCGGGGGCTGCTGGCCGGGAGGGAACGTGAGGACAACCAGGGGAATGCTGGCTGGGAGGGGGTGTGTGGGGGATCCTGGCTGGGAACACCCTGCTGCACCTTCACAAGAGCACATGGCCTCCCTCCTGCACCATGCTGGGGACTTGAACGCCATCATCAGGGGTTTCTCCTTGCTTGGGTTCCTAAACTGCTTTCGTGTCCTGGATGGGATGCATATCCACATGCACGCTGCACCACACAGCGCTGACCACTATGTCAACCTGAAAAGCTACCACTCCAGGCCCTGGTAGATCACAAAGACCAATTCATGGACATTTACATGGGCTGGATGGAGCAAACCCACGACACCAGTGTCTTCCGCAAATCTGGCCTGTGCCAGCATATTGAGGCCAGCACCTTCATCCCCCAGTGGAAGCTGGTGGTTGGGGACACCACAATGTCTCTGTGCATGGTTGTGTATGTGGTCACCCCCACCCCCTACTGCTGTAGCTAATGCGGCCCTATACCAGCCACTTTGACCCCAGCCAGGAGGCCTTCAACACCGGCTTTAACCAGGCCCAGCACGTGGTCCACTGGGTCTTTGGGCGCCTCAAGGGGCAGTGGGGGTGCCTCCTTGCCCGCCTCGAGGTTGGGGTGCACAATGGGTACCTGCTGCACCCTCCGCAACATCATGGAGGGTAAGGGGGATGCCTACATCCAGGGGTGGGCGGCTGAGGCTGCCACAGGCTTTGAACAGCCGGCTGCTATCGCCAGTCGCCAGATGAACCAGGACAGGGTCTGGATCTGGGAGGCCCTCTGGGTGAGCCCTGTCCTGGGCTCCACTGACCCCCCCAACACCCACTCCTCACCATCCCCGCATGCATTCATCCCACATTGCCTACATCACCACCACCACCACACCCGCACCTCTCCCCTACAAGACCATGGAACATGGCCATTGGTGTGCAATAATCCTTTATAACCTTGAAACACAAGCCGGTGCCTGTGCAAATGTGCACCTATTTACAGTGAGGGGGTGGGTGGGCCAGCCATGTAAATCATGGGGTGGGGAGGGGCCTGAACTGGGAGGATCACTCAGGGATGGGGTTGTGGGCTGAGATCCCCATCAGCCCTGGAATCCCCTTCCCACATGGGTGCAAGCCCTGCAATGGGGCTGGGATGGGGCAGGGAGCAGTGGATGGTAGGGGCACTGCGGGATGTCAGTGGGGATGTCAATGTGGGCGTGGGGCAGAGCTTCTGCAGAGAGTGTGGAGTGGGTGGGGGCCCTTGCAGGGGGGGGTCTTTCTGGGAGGAGGCCTCTGCGGGGGGTTCGGGGCTGGTGGGCAGGGACGTATGGAAAGTCAGGATCCAGGCTACATTACCCATGTACTTCTGCAGTGTCCAATGGATATCCTCCAGGTGGGACATCAGCTGGTCCCACATCTCTCTCTGCCACATGAGGTCAGCCTCCTCCAACCGGAGGCACTGCTCAGCCAACTTAGCCTGGTGGAGGCTGGTGGTCTTATCCCCCATGTGCTGCTGTGGTCTCCAGCTGTGGGCACGGTGTGTCAGTGCCACTGGACATGCCTGGCCACTGTTTGCTGCCTCTGGGGGGGCTCTTGGGGACCCCTGAAGCCAATGGGCTGTGCAGGCCCTCAGTTGCTGCATCTGGAAGAGGGGATGGATGGTGTGTCAGTCCCCAACTGAGACCCTGTCCCCCCATCCTTCCTGGGGCCCCATCCCCCTGGGACCATGTCCCACATCCCCCGAGACTGTGTCCCCCATCATCTCCATCCCCACATCCTCCCCAGGGCCCAAGTGTGGCAGGTGCAGAGTCCATGCAGTGTCAGGTGCACACAGGAGTTCCCCCCCAGCTGGGACCATCCCCGGGTGTGGGCCAGCCTGTGTACATCCCACTGTGTGTCTGGGTGCCTGGAGCTGTTCCTGGGTCTGGGTGATAGGTGGTGTGGGTGGGTGCCACAGGTGTGCTGTGGGCCACGGACAGCTGGGGAGTCTGGCCCTGGCCCTCTGGGCCTATGCATGGCCCACTGGCAGCTGTGCTGCCTCTGCCCTGCCAGCCAGAGTGCCAGCCCCACTGTGCACTTAGCAGACGGTCCCTTGATGACCTCCCACAATTCCTGGCTCCCCATGGCCCAGCTGGACAACCACGAGGGGATATTGATGATGAGGTCACCCTCTGCACTGGACCAGTCCCGGGTGGTGTCCTCCCTCTGGCTCGGGCTGGCTGGTCCTGGCTCCTCGAGCCCCTCTGGATCAGGCTGGTCTGCAGAGATGTCCAGTACCACTGGGGGAGGGGAGCTCTCCGGGGCCCGAGGATGGAGTGGAGCTCCAGGTAGTACAGGTAGGTAGTGGGACCAGCCCCTGAGTGCCCGGCCTCATCCTGGACATGTGCGTAGTGCTGCTGGAGCTCTTTAACTTTGCTCCAGACTTGGTCCGGGGTCTGCTACAGGTGGCCACGGCTGGTCAGTCCCCAGGCGAGGCGTGTGAAGGCCGCGGCGTTCCTCCACTTGACTGCCTTCTCTCAGAGGATCTCTTCTTCTTTCCAGAGACCTAGAAGGTCTCGGAGTGCAGGGTCCATCCAGGAAGGGACCCTTTTTTTCCTTCTCTGGGGAGGGGTCATGGGACCTCTGTGAGGGCTCTGAGGTGGGGACCTTGGGCTCTGGAGGTTGCAGGGCATTGGCCTCTGCAGCCGTTGGGGGAAGCTGAGCAGGCTGTTGGCAGCTCATGCAGTTGCGGCTCACCTGTTCTCAGCTTCCTGCCACGGGGTTTCTTGGTCTGGCTGGCTTTAAGAATGGCTGGACATGTGGATCATACAGCCCCCATGCCGCAGTGTTGGGCGTCTCTGCAATCCAGCTGGGCACCACCATGGCGGACTCCTCTTTCAAAAGAGCAGGCTAAGGAGCATCTACACATACCTTCTTTTGACATAGTTTGTCGATGGGGGTAGCTCTTCCCCCTATGACATCGGGGCCAGCTTTCGACATGTGGGCTGCATTCCTCCAATTTCCAATCTAAATAGTGCATGGCGTGTGTAGACGCTCCCTCTGTTCTTTCGAAAGAGGACCTGTCTTTTCAAAATATGTGCATGTGTAGACACACTCTAATTGTAAAAGGGGAATCACTGTCCACTGGAAAAAAATCTAGTGGGTGCCAAAGGGATCTGTTCTTATTCCAATTCTATTCAGTACTTTCATCAATGATTTAGAAAATGGGAGAAGAAGTCTGGTCAGAAAGCTCAGCTCATAGAAGAGAATGGGAGTATAAGGCAGCCAATAGATAACTCTTACTTGACATAGCAGCATAATTTTTGAAAGAAAGTATTTGGAGTTCAATATTTCACTGGAAATCAGAAATTTTTCAGTGAAAATTTCAAGAAGAAAGAAAAGCATGTGGTCACAATTCTATTTTGGGGAAGAAAACCTGTTTTCCCTTCTCCCTAGTCACTTGGTTACTTCAGATATGAAGCTGATTTCCGAAAGTGATTGGTGAATTCATTGCCCTGATTTCTGTATCCAAATAGAGGTGTCTTAAAGGAGGATGATTTTTCAAAGGATGTATGCTTCAAACTTCTGAAAATAAGATCTTCTGAAGCTATCTCAATTTGTACACCCAAAATCAGATTTTTGGTTACAATAAGCCAAATATTTTTTTTTAAAAAATCAAAATAAACAAAGATTGAGTTAGTAGAACCATAATCCCCCACCGTCTCCCACTGTATTGTTACATCCAGGCAACAATTCTCTTTCTAATTCCTACTCCATCTCTCATTTCTCTACTGTTTTAGAGCATTCTGCTTCAATAGACTGATCTTAGAAATCACTATGCTTCCTTGGCTACGTCTACACTAGCCCAAAACTTCAAAATGGCCATGCAAATGGCCATTTCAAAGTTTACTAATGAAGCACTGAAATACATATTCAGTGCCTCATTAGCATGCGGGCGGCCACAGCACTTCGAAATTGACGCAGCTCACCGCCGTGCAGCTCATCCAGACAGGACTCCTTTTTGAAAGGACCCTGGCTACTTCGAAGTCCTCTTATTCTCATCTGCTCTTAGGAATAAGGGGACCTCGAAGTAGGTGGGGTCCTTCCAAAAAGGAGCCCCATCTGGACGAGCCGCGCGGCAGCGAACCGCATCAATTTCGAAGTGCTGCGGCCACCTGCGTGCTAATGAGGTGCTGAATATGTATTTCAGCGCTTCATTAGTAAACTTCGAAATGGCCATTTGCATGGCCATTTCGAAGTTTCGGGCTAGTGTAGACACGGCCTTTGATTCTTACCTCCAGCTTAAATTTCACGATTTTCTCCTCCTGAAACATTAAACTTAACATATGCATTTATCAGGATGACAGAAGTGACTTGGTTGTAGCAGGGCACCATTCTGCCAGGTACCTTTTCTTTCTCTTGCCACAAAATTCACCTGTTTCAGCTTATACCAAGGGATCAGAATCCTGGTGCAAGAGGCTGTTCTGATACATCTCAGTGAAAAGCTGGCAGATTCCTCCTGTCTGAGCAGGGAAGAGATTCTCGAAGCAACAAGTTCAGTTTGCTCTTCATGGTTTTGGTGGATAAGAGAAGCTGGCCACCATGTGTGCATTCCCTTTCAAGCATCGACACCTTTTTCATCTTGCCTTTGCTTCCTAAACTAGATCTTTCTGGTTGAATGTGATCATTTATGATAATACGATTAGTCAGATAGCAGACTCCTCTGATTTGTGTGTGTCTGTGTGTGTGTGTGTGTGTGCGTGCGCGTGTGCGTGTGCATCTGTAGGTTAGCTTCCTTCACATTTCTGATCAGTCTTTGCATATTAAAGGAATAAACCTGTTTTTCAGGGACAGATAAGTTTTTTTTAAATGGCTCTGACAGTGGCTCTCAACCTAGATTTGTAAAACGCTCCCTCATTCAGATTTTGACTTCCTTTAAATAAATATAACAGACATAGATCAGTATTGTGAAATATGAAAACATTCAGGAGATAACTCTGCATACACTCAGGAGGCCATCAAAGGCAAAACTTGCAATAAAATGTTCCCTTCCACAAGCCTGCAGAAACTGTATTACAGCAGGACTTTACTGTAGTCGCAGCAATGTGTAATAACCTCCCTATTTATTACAGTAAAACACAGGTTCTTTCTGCTACTACAGCTTTATATGGTATTTTGTCTTTTCTATAGATTGAGGGTACCTGGTGTTGGAGAATCTAGCACCTACTCTCTTCTTTAAATATCAATTTCTCTCTAGTTGCAAGAGGCATTCCCACTACATCAATGTCCTAATCCTCTTTTTTAAAAAAAAAAACAAAGTAAACAAAAATGACTTCACTCGTGTAATCTTCGTATTGTTTGTCTTCTTGATTGACGCTTTCTTACTACCTCTTCATCTACTTCAGTTGTGTTGCTGGAGAGTGAAGATTAAACTGTCAGTTTTCTCCTTACGTGGATTCAAAATTGTTTCCACGCTCAGTTACAAACAGAGGCTGAAACCATATTTTTCTTTTCATAAGAGGAAGACCCTTAATTCAGCAACATTCGCTGCCAATGTACTCCACAAACAAAGAGCAAAATTGTCTGCCACAATAATTCCCAAACAAATGACAATGGAGAGTCAGAACACTCTATAAGAGAATCCCTCCGAGCACACTTTTATGGCTTTCAGTTATGAAATGTTTCATATTCTAAGATAATAGACCAAGTAACAAGCGGGAGTAATAGTTACTCTCTTTCAACACTTTTTTTCTTTTTATTTGTTACATTGGTTTGTTTTAGAAGTTGCTATTCAGCCCATGTTTCATGTAGTTTTTTTTCAAAGATTGATTTTTTATAAATGTGAGACAATTTTCTCCCAGTTATCTTGTGCCAAGGTTAAAGATTTATGCTGGATGACTGAAGTGAATAAATGTCTTTAGTGTAATGAAGTGGTGACTACAATTTTTTGAAAGAAAATCTCAGTCATACTTTTTTGTGCGATTAGGAGATACACCTAATATCATATCCAGCCTTGATTCCAGAGTCTTAATTAATACCCTGGTTCATTCTCCTTTGGGTTATAACCTGTGAACCTGTGTAAGGGTCTTGAAAATGGAGTCCGAAGTGGCAATATCATACTGCAGTTCTCTGAGTTAGTAAGAAAAGGATTGCAAAAAAAGGTGACTGAGTAATTGGACTGCATTTAAAATTAAAAGCCTGAGTTCTGTCACAGACCTTTTTTCATCCAGTTGTAGCCTTACTGGTGGCCAAAAGTCAAAGTTGATCCATTTTTATTGAGTGGTTCAAGTTGGGAAGCTGGAAGTAGAGCTTCATTCATATTCACCAGGCCTGGAGAGAGATCTGGTCACTGGGGTTGCTGCAGGTGGAGCACAATGAGTGCTGCTGTTGTGAGGAGTGAGAGCCTGAAGGAAATGGGTTGAGAATGGAGACATCAAGAATTAATGGTGAGCCAAGATAGTCTGGCCAGTAGAGGCTGTCTTTATGAACTCCCTGTTTCATATCCACAGTAGTAACCCCAGGTAGCCTACCCAACTAGGTGACTGTCCAGTGACCCATTCTGAATGCTCTTCCAGCACTGTGGTCTTATCTGGTGTCTCTTTCTTTTCTGCAGAACCTCTGCCTTCCTCCTAGCTAAAATCCCCTATAATCTACACTTGCTAAAACCTTTTAAAAAAAGCCATAGAAACATTTTTAAAGGGCTTTTTTATTTTCATTTTATTTTTCAAAGGTTTTTTTCCCCCTTGCTTTTATCTGATTTCCTCACCCATGATTCTGATTTTGATTTGAATCAGGGTGGTCATGCTCTGGGTTGGGAGGATTAAATCATAAAAACTGGGGAAAATATACACCAGTTTCATCATGAAAACTTTGTTTGCAGGACCAATATGGTTTAATGTATGATGAAATCATTTTCAACAGAACATCTTTATAAGCAGATGAGTTATAACTACACTTACACTCTGCAGTGCATTTCAACAATACACGCAGTGGAAGAAGGTTGTAATCTATTTTGCAATAAAAGTAGAATTCCATTATGAGTTTGATATGAGCAGGTTACAGTGTGCTCATCTTTTGGATAGTTTAGTAAAACGTTTCAAAGGTGAACTCTCTCTCTCCCCATTGACTGAACTTTGCAATTTAAAAATAATGTGCAGTTTCACTATCTGAAGTCACTCCTAATGGGCCACTTTAACACTGTTTAGATGCTGGGTAATTTGTTACAGCTTGAATTGCCCCTTCTGTTTAATGTCTGAAAGTTAAATGTTGCCATCAGAAACTACTGGTCTGTTGAGCAGTGATCCATGTGAGAACAGAGAACCTATGTCTCTGAAAATTTGTTAGTCATCTAAGAGGCAAAGCAAACCTGACCTCATAATGTCACATCCCATTTAGAGCTAGTGAATTCTGGAGTGGAGAGGGAGGTACTTGATATATTTTGAGCTGTATTAAGAAATGCACTGCTGTGTGGGAGTAAATTAATGTGGAAACTCTAGCCTTTCCAAATAATTTATAGATGAATTCTGTCTTTCAGGGGAGCATGAATGCAGTTAATAAAGGTTGTGACTTGTGTAAAGAGTTGCAGACCAGGAACACATCTAAATAAATGCCTGAAACAATAGTTTTGCCCTTCTGTGATCACAGTTTCCTTCTAATGGGTTTTACTAAAACCTTACTTGTAGCTGAACTTTCTTACATTTGTCAGAAGCAAAAGTGTGCATCCCTTTGATAAAGAATAAGATATACAGATATGTAAAAGGCAATATCCCAAAGATCATCAGTTAATTCTTTCATATTGGATGTCTATACTGAGTAATATGGTACACTCATGAATAGCATCTTCCTCTTTCCAATGGATCCCATGATCTTTCATGTAGTTGTACTGTGCATTGTCAATAGAACTGGCTGAGAATTTGTCTACAAAATGTTTTTTTTCTTCAGAAAGTACCTCTTTGTTGGAAAATACATTTCAACAAAAAGATTTTTCTGATAAAAATTGAGTTGGGAAACTTTCTCGGGTTCAGGTTGGAATCAGGTTCAGGTTGTAATTTACGACCAGAGAGAAATAACATATTAGACAACTGGCGCACTTATCTGGTATGTGTGAGACTGATGCTCATAATGGTTTCGCTGCCAGCTCTAAGCATCAGGTCTAATTCCTCTGCTCTCGTTTCCTTGGTGGGCATGAATAAATCTTTTCTGTTGACCTTCTACAATTTCTAGAAGGCTTGCCTTTGGCTTGATGATATTATGCCTATAAGACATCAGCATTCAATGGGTGCACTGGTCATTGACACTCTTTTAATAAAGATTTTAAATCTATTATATATTTTCAGAATTTTTTTTTAAATTTGATCAAGAACTCCTCCTAAACAGTAAGAGCGAGGAATGCCAAATTTGGTATACAGCTTCCTCTTATCGTAACTTAAAGCAATGTAAGGGTTTGGTTGTGTCAGAAAAATGGGATGTGCTTGTAATGGGGGGATTGCTTCTCATAAAACCAAACAGAAAAGGACAGTTCTCAGAACTCACATAGATGATTGAATATTGAAAAAAGACAACCAAGAAGAGCCAGAAAAAATAGGATGAACCTGGAACCGGATTGTTTCTCAATAAACTTTACAGAAAAGGGAAAACAGAGAAATTTGGAGTATTTGCTCTGCTTTGCCAAAACAAAATCGATGCTTAAGGTTTTAAAGCTATAAAAACTTGGTACTGGAAACCAAATTGACTACTACCCTTTTTTCTGTTAAAACACACCAAATGTAATAGTTTATAGGGATGAAGAAAAGAACACACTTGATGGAATTTCCAGTTTAAAAAAAATCACTGAAAAATAACTGGATGCATTTTAACAATCCTTTTATTCAAGAAATCTGAAATAAAAATAAGCTTCATAAATATAACACTATTTTTGAAAAATACAATCACTTAAGTAGAGGATGTATATTTTCTTTTTATCCCCCCCCAACAAAAACAAAAACAAAAACAAAAACAAAACCAAAATCCCTTAACTGAGTTAAGGTCCAGAGCACACAAATATATCCATGTAATTCATCTGTAAACTTACAGATTATTAAAACAGACTCTTCTCCCTTGTGGATACATAAAGAACTCATCCTCATCACCATATCTGTTGGTTTTGGTAATGAATATGCTTTTGAAAGAGACCCCACACTGAGGGAGCTAGTTTCTTGGTAGCCCAACTAAACACAAACCCATGGACTATTAAAAAAGGAAAATTAGTTTTAATGCAGAAGAGTAATGCTTAACAGCTAGAAAATGAAGACATGGCCGATGTAAGTTTTGATACACTTTGTATGCTTGAACATGGAGATGCACATAGTACACTTTCATGCACACTCACCAGTTATGATCTTGGATTGCTCAAGGATGTGGAATCAGGAAAAGCTTGTCCAGTTCACACCAAACCTAGACACGTGAAATGGGAAGCAGAAGAAATCAGTCCCCCCAAATCAGTCTCAAATTAGATGACTTAAAAGACAAACTTTTAGTTTTATTATCAATTTATGAAGTAAGGAGGAAAAGCATGGCTCTGAAAGCTCACTGCCCCTTTCCTCCTCAAGGATCAGCGACGGGCAACCTAGGTTAGTGAGTGGGCCACACGAGTGTCCTCCTTTATCTCAGTGGTCCTCAAGATTGCCATAACTTAGAAGTTCTTCTGGGACAGGGTAGTTTTGCTAACTGCATTTGCACACCTAGGATGTGGACTATGCCAAATGAACCATGGCAGCACTCTGATTGGATAGCATAGCCCACATAACTCTCACAATGTGTGTAATGAGCTTGCATCTCACTTCACAAGCCCTGGTTTTATGTGTGTGTCACTTTGGTAATACTGGCTGGGGAAAAAACAAACAAACAAACAATGTGGATGGAAACCAGTGGACTCTGGCAACCCTGTACCTGGGCAAAAGGAAACAAAATTTCTCATGGGCCACATACAAAATCCCAATGGGCTCCATGTGGTTCTGGGCTGGAGTTTGCCCACCATTGCCAGATATTTTTTTTCATTCTCCCTCACTTCTGGATCTGGTTGTTATAAGAACTAGTTGTTCACTGTGGCCATTATCCATCAGTCCTCCATTAGCCATTGTTTCCATGAAAAGGGCAGGGGAAAATATATGTTAACGAGATCGGCTACACTGTGCTAGTCCTTAAAGTGCCCCATTCATCTTTCCCTTTTAAAACTCTCATGTAAGCTCTCTGCCTAGACAGAAACAGAACAGATAGGCTTTTCTCCATTACTCTTTCCCTCAGACAAGGAATGAAATGTATTTGAGGAAACAAGATGGAAAGAAATAAGAGAAATAAGGGTAAAGACAGAAGGGCAGGAAAGAGGGGGAAATAAAAGATTGTTTTCACTATTTTTTCTCACATCACATAGAAATGCGCTTTAGGTCTACCCAGATTCATCCCTTTCTATACATCAGATTCTAATGCTACAGTGATGAGTGCAGTATCTGAATCCTTCCAGTAGTGCACTGAGAAACATGAGAGAAAGGAAGAAGGCTATTTTTCCCTTTATAAAAGCTAGACCTGGCAATGAGGTAGATTGAGTTAGGGGCAGTCACCCTCAAGAGACTGCTTTCTCTATTTGTGATTCATAACCATCATGGTAAATACTGTCCTGTTGTTCTTTGTATTTTATGCTCTAATTTTGCTTATTAAGATTAACTCCTGTGAGGCCTCTTCCATATGGCCAATTATCTGTCATTCAGTTGTGCACTCTTTCTCTTGTTTTCGTATAAAATCCATGGGGGTCTCTTGCCTGGGTTTAGCAAGAAACTTTCATGGTTTTATACGAAACTTTACAGAGCTCTACATAGTGAGCCCCTTAAAATAAATATGTAGAATCTTTGTCAGTTCCAGGTCTACTGTACAAAAAGGAACAGAACTTAAAATGCATATAAGTACACTATGCCTACTAACATCATAACAGCTCAGTCTCTTTGATAGGAAAATGGAAAGATTAGCCAACTGCACTATGTTATGTTATATCAGTAGGAAGGGAAATAACACAGGTGGCCATAACAACTGGAGAGGATTTATTATATAAAGCTACGTTCACTTTTAATAAAATTGTCCTTGAAACCCAGCTAGATCTGAAATTAATAAGAAGCTTGCAACCATCTCTCAGCACAGCTATCTGAAATTTCACATGGTGAGAATCCCTTATCTCCACGTCTTAACTGAGTTTTATTTTAAAATACAGTTTTTAATTAAAGTTTGCTATGTTGTGCCTGCTGCCAGTGCCTGCTAACATGCTGAAAGGTGACACTTGTGGTATGGAAGCCTGATGTAGATTGTAAAGCAGTTTGAATTTTACATTAAAACTTGTTTACTCTCAAATCTGTTCTGCATTAAGATCTGCCTGGTACTGGAAAGAGAGAGGGGGTGAGTTTAACTCCCTGACTCTTAAGCTGGCCCAGCAGCAGCAGCAGCCATGATATAAATTGGATAGCCTAGGCTTGCTCTGCATACTCCAGCTGGTAATGTTACATAAGTGACAACAGAGCAGCTGAGGATTATCACAGGAGAAGAGTTTCTCCCATTCTTTGAAGTTTCATATCACAGAGTGGGAAGAAGATTGGCAGAGGAGCCAATTTTACACCAGTTGTGAAGTCCCCTTTGCCAGAGCTATTCTCAGCTAAGCGCTATGGTGAGATTTCTTCCCCTTTGTGTCACTCAGGCACATGCAGGGGACAGAACTGGAGCTGAGGATAGATGCCAGACACTTACTTTTTTTATTTTAATCTTCTGATGGCTTGAAACAATATTGAGATAAGAAATTTTCCATGGGGGCAAGTCTTTGTTTTCTATTTGTTTGTACGGTTGTGGCACTTAAAGGCTGCTGCTGAGGTTGGCTCCTCATTGACCACTACATTGAAAAGTTTGCAATCTGAGGTAGATAAGACAGACCAAATGTGGGAAAGGCAACAGATTCAAAGTGGTCTGTCAAAGTTCATGCAGCAGAGCCAGGAATACAATCCAGGTCTCCAGACTGCCAGTAGAGAGATCTATCTACTAAACAACCACTGCCCCTCTTCCATTTATCTCAAAATTTTCAATTGGGGGGTTTCCTGGACTTTTTCTCTGAAGAAGCTAGTGCTGGTTAATGACAAGATAGTGGACACAATGGACAACTGGCTTGACCAGTAGGGTCATTCCTCTTCGTAAGGTTTCGTTTAGCTGATGGAGAGAATCACTGCAGGTTTCAGTGCTAATCGAAACAGAAACAACTTTTGTTTCTAAGAATATGCAAAGTACTTGGGCAAAAACACTTCATCCTCTAAGTTCATCACTAGCCTGACACCTGCTCGGAAATCCTGACTCCCTCAAAGGATGATAAATGTTATCTGCCAATCTCTTCCACTGAATAAACTCTGTTTGATCTGCATTAATCACATTTGGCAGGAGCTGTTCAAGCCTGCTAGCAGCAATCTTGGTGAACAGCTTGGCATCATTGCTTAATAATGAAGTGGAACACTATGGAAAAACAACTTGAAGGAGCTTTTCCCTCCCTGCCAAGTTAATGATATAAGCATCAAATTAAATGAACAGTTTAAAATATTCACTAAAACTGGAAGTGGCTTGTTGTAAGCTGCTTTGTAAGTTTCAAGATGAAAAAATCCCTCTTCTCAGTCTTTCCTGTTTTCCTGTTCAGTGCCACCTACCTTCACCCATGTTGTATGGTGACTTGAAAAAATAGGCTAGATTTTTAAGCTGTCATCAATTTTTAGTTTTTTAACTTAATAAAAATATTGAATCTCCCAAGACGAATAACAAAAAAACATCAAAATAGTTTTGCACAATGACTTGATTTTAAAAATGAAAGTGGATGTGGTAGCACTGCTGTTGAACCAACTTCTGTTGGTGAGAGAAACAAGTTTGCCAGTAGAAGCTGAGTGAGGTAATCTCTAAGTCCTGGGGCTGACATGGCTATTGTAATGCTGCATAACATCATTTTAGTCATTTCCCTCACCATGAAGCAAGATGGATGTGGCTATTTCAGAGCAAAGAGTAAAACTTATTTCTTGCCCTCAGTTGCCCTTATCTATTCCAATGTTTGAAGGCACCACTGTGGTCATCTAGTCTGACCTTTTGTAAGGCACAGGCCACAGAACATCTCCAAAAGACTTCCTAGGGCATCTTTTTAAGAAAAATATTCAATCTTGATTTGAAAATGGTCAGTGATTGAGAATCCACCACTTCCCTTGGTGAACTGTTTCAATAATTAATTACTCTCACTGTTAAAAACAAAGGCTGTACTTCCAGTCTGAATTCATCTAGCTGCAATCTCCAGGAGCTGGATCATGCTGTATTTCTTTATTTAATTGAAGAGCCTATTATAAATATTTTGTTTCCCATGTAGCTATTTTAATCTAATCACCTCCAACCTCTTTTTGTTAAGATATATAGGCTTAAAAACTCAATCTGTCACTCTAAGGCATATTTCCTAATAATTTAACCATACTTATGGCTCTTCTCTGACCCTTCTGCAATTTATCAGCATCCTTTTACATGGGGCACCAGAAGTGGATACAGTATTCTGGCAATGGGTTGCATCAGTGCCAAATAAGAAGTAAAATACCTCTTCTTGGCTGACACATGGACAAGCTTCATGATCACATTTTCCAACCTCATAAAGAAACCAGTGGATAACTGGTGAACAATGTGTACTCTGCTGGTGAGCAAAGGAGTCAGGAGAGGGTGCAAAGGGGGAGAAGAGCGAAAATAACCCCATCAAAGCATAGAAAACTAAGAGAGAAAGGCAGTAGTTCATGGCAGGGTGCTAAAAAGGCAAGAAAATGGAGGGTGGGGGGCAACAAGGAAAGGGCATGACAGCTGGAGGGGAGAGTAAATGACATGAAAAGTCTTTGTGCAAAAGACATTGCAAGCTAGGGTGGGGAAGTGAAAAAAGAGGGTATGAACTAAATGTTTTAAGGACTACCTTTATACGTGGTCTGCACTTTTATTGTTGTTGTTGTTGTTTTGTTTTGTTGGTTGGTAGTATCGGATGCAGCCCATAATAATAAATAGTTTAAGAAGACCAAGAAGCAGTCTTTTTAATTTTTTTTAAATAAGTCAGTACTGTTAATAAAAGAGATGGTGGAAAAGTGGTGTTAGCACAAAATACAACTATGTTACTTGTCTATGGACTCTGGAAACCATTTCCCTGCTTTGGAAGAGCAGGGGTGTAAGGATAAATATTTTGGGGTAATCGTGCATGTTTTGTGGGTTTTTGTTTTGTTGTGTTTTAAATAACTGCTTGCTCAGTAGCCATGTTTAATCTTAGCTATAGGATAGCACATTTTCAGGCCTGAAGATTACTTAAACATGCTTTAAAACAATAATGTCTCCATGACCCTTTCCTCTCTTCCAGCATTCCCGTAAATTTTTTAAGTTTTAGAAGCTGGAGTTGTTTCCAAAGTCATTTACTTGATTAAGTAGAAACACAAGTTTTCCCTCTGGTCTCATAGTGGGTTCAGATGAGGCTGTTTCTTTTCAGTTACAGCAATGCCTCAGCCTCCTCTTCTAACTTGAGCAGGAAGCTGATTTCTTTTCTAAATCAGGTCTGTGTTCTGACAGTTCTAATACTGTCCATTGTCCTTGTTTGTGTTGTGAGAACATTAGGCTATATCACACAAAGTTACTCAAGCAATTTGTTTTAATGAACCTGTTAAGTATACCATATTGCTCATGCATTTGCCAAATTTCAGAATTGTTCAGCTGAAGTACAGACTCAAAAATTGTTAAATTTTATTAATCAAAATAGAATATAAAGATAAATAATAATAAACAGAAATTAAAGAGTATGACAGAATTTCCAGTGTTTAGAATTTAATATAGGATGTTTAAAATGTATTAAGAAGTCATCAATTAAATCATAACAAATCTGCATCTCATTCACACAGTGACAGTAAGTAAATGTACTCTAATTATGTGCTCTGTAGAGTATTTGGTTCTAGTATCAATATGGAAGTACTGTCCCAATCCATTTGTCAGTAAGTCTTGGCTTCTGTCAAGAGTGAAGATTGTCAGTGATAGTTCAGCCATAAATAATTCAAAAGTTAGAAATTTAAGCAAATAACTTATTTACTAACATGCCAAATCAGTTTCAGATGCACTGTCTCACAGGACTCCACATACAGATACCCTTCACACTTAATTCCAAGTATGCACAAAGGAGTCAATGTTGCTTAGAATTTCTCTTGAAATTCTCTTGAAGGTGTAACTGCAGATAACCAGCCTATGGTTTAACTTTAGTTTACTACAAGACTGACATAACCACACAGCAATATAACCAATGGTCCTCTCAAACTATTTACTATTGTGGGCTGCACCCCATACTACCGAACAATAAAACAACCAAAAACAACCCCTCCAAAACAAACAGACAAGCAAAACAGTGCAGACGAAGTATAATGGGAATCCTTGCAACATTTAAGCTATGTCTACAGTACAAAGTTTTGTCGACGTAAGAGACCTCCTGTCAACAAAACTCAGGAACATCCACTCTACAAGTGTGTTCTGTCTAGAATCTGCCAATAGAATGCAACCTTTTTTTCTGGAAGAGACATGTCTTGAAAGTTTGAGGCATTGCGCCTGTGTAGACAGTTTCTATCGGCAGAAAAATAGTGTAGATGCTCCAGGGGTCACTCTGTTGACAGAAAGGGCTTCTGGTTCACCGGGTTGCCCCGTTTGCAGAGCTTCTGGTTGGTTGTTCTGTCAACAGAGGGCTGGGCAGTCTGGCCGCTCTCTGGGGACAGAAGGCATCAACAGTGGGCACTCCCTATTGGGTGTGGATGTGTTCTGTAGAGAGAGGCTCTGCTGGGAAATATCTGTTGACAGTGACTTCTGTCGACAGAGCTCTGTACTGTAGACACAGCTTTAGTTCATAACCACCGACACTTTTCATGTCTTTTCCTCTCCCCTCAGGCTGTCATGTCCTTCCCCCGTTGTCTCCCCTCTCCTATTCCTTGGCTTTTTAGCTCCCTGCCACCAACTACTGTTTTTCTTTCTTAGCTTTCTATTCTATTTCTATTTGAGTCACTCAGACTTCGTTCTCCTTTCTGAAATGCTGTCAGGTTAATGTGACATCACAGATGATGATGTCTGAAAAATCTCTAAACTGATATTGCTCAAGGAACGTACTTAGGCTTTCAGCTATGTTTTCACTCCAAGTGGGTGCTGTGTTGAACTGATGTGATGAATCCTCTGCTCTCAACAATTTTAACCACTTACTGACTCAAAATAGTTTCTAGATATCTTGGGTGAAAACCTCACATCCACAAAGTTAGATGTATCAACACCTAAGTTTTAAGCACGTAAAATATTAGTGGAAACCGCAAAGCCTGGGTTAAATGCCTAGGTTCCCTATATACGATATGGAGAAATACAGGTGCCTGAAATTGGGAAACACAAAAGCCAACCTGCTTGCTAAAGTAGCTAATGGGAAATGTCAATGAGAATATTGTTCCTAAGCCCTATTCCTCGCACACAAAGAGGGGTTGAAGTCTGAGCTGCGGACAGCTGAGAACTCCTATGCTGGAGTTACGAGCCTGAAGCAAGAGGGGAAGCAGTGAAGAAATAGTTTGCCATTCTCTTTATGATCTTTAGCGTAGTGTTAAGGTACTCACCCGGATTGTGGGAAATTGCCCTTCAGGCGTGTATACTAACTACTGGACCACAGCATCAATCTCCCTTTATGTCTGGCCCAATTAATATTTAATTAACTTATATGAATGGTTCTCAACCTGTGGCCCATGTGACATCCTCATGGTCATACGGGAGTATTAGGTGCAGCCCACAATGGTAGATAGGTTGAGGTCCACTGGTTACTACAACATGGGACAATTTCAACAAATTAGACTGGGATTCCCATATCAGAACAGTCCATTGTCTAGTGGTTGGATCACTCACCTGAAAAGTGGGAGACCCCTGTTTCCATTCGTCTTCAGCGGGCAGGCTGAGGAACTGGATCAGGGTGTCCTAGATACCAAGTGAATGCTCTAAACCCTGGGCTCAAGGTTTTAAAGGGTGCCTTGCCATCCTGTATGGAGCTGGACATGCTTGGAATCCACATACCAAATCAGGCCTCGCAAGCAAAATAAGCAGGGCACCTCCTACTTTCAGTGAACTTTTACAGCAAAATAATTAAGGGTAAGGCAGCAGATGAGTGGAGGATTGGATCATGGCAGCACCTAACTAGTTCCTTTGTGGATCTGAGCCAGGTTAGTGAAACAGGTGTATAACCTACATATGTAATTCAAAGGCTTTTTATCATTTATGTGTAGACTCTCTGAGAAGAAGTTAATCTTGAACAAGGCAATTATGCAGTGGCAATGCTATTCACTTCAGCTGCATCTACACTAGCGCAGTCTTCAGAAAAGCAAATCAGAAACCTGGGGCTCTTTCAAAAGAGCATGCGGAGGGTCCACACACAAAGCACCCACCCTTTGAAAGGAAATCGAAAGAACGTGGTGCCCTTCCAAAAGCACCCCTCTGATCCTGGCTCAGGAAGAGAGGTCCCTTTCGAAAGAATCTTTTAAAAAACAAAAGTGTGTAGACATGCCATGGGCCGCTCTTTCAAAAGAATCGTGTGCTGTCCAGGTGGCTCACGGAGACAGAGAGCTGTGCTCCCTGCATCCAGCCACATTTAAAACTGCAGGGACCTGGAAACCCTGTGACACAAAGTTGAGAGCATGTTGGCAACAGGGAGAACATGAGCCAGGCATAGCACCCCCTCCCAGCCATCCCTGCAAGCCAGGTGCCCCACATGGCCAGCAGCCAGCCCGCATGGGAACCCCAGGGTCCCCCCTCAGCGGTTTCACAAGGCTTACAGGAAGGTGGGCAACCCCCCAGATGATGGGCCCCCCCCGCTCGGTGGAATCTGAGCTGCAGGATCTCCTTGGCTGGGTGAGGAGGAGGAGGTTCTGAGACAGATAGGTGGCAAGTGCTGCAATGTGGATGCCTTCACCCAGCTCACCATAACCCTTGCCACCCAAAGACACTCAGCCTGCAGCCCTGATCAAGTGAGGAGCAAAGTGAAGAGATTGTGGCAGGGCTATTCCCAGGCCCAGGAGTCTGCTGGCTGCTCCGGTGTAGGACCCGCATCCTGCCCCTTCTACTGGGAGCTCCGCAGTCTTCTGGACCCCAGGGACAGCACCCTCCCATGTGCCACCCTGTACACCTTGGTGGGCAAGCCACACCACAGGAAAGACCAGGAGCTGGGAACTGATGACTGCCCCACATGCCTAGAACTGGAGCCCAAGCAGGCCACTGAGACCTCCCATCAGGAAAGGGACCTCATTATAGACCTGCAATTCCAGTGTTCAAGCCAGGCAATGGGCTGCTGCGTGTTCCTGAACCTCAGTGAGGGATCCTCCAGTAAGTGCCCAGTGGGAGGACACCCCGGATCATGGGGCCGGGGAACCATAGGCACCAGCAGGCCACTCACATTCCCAGCAGATCACGGCCACACATGGCCCAGCTGGCCATGGCTCCCAGCACGCTGCCATAGCTGCTGGTGACACTCAGCACCTACGCCCATGGACAGTGCCATGAGCTGCACATGCAAGGAGGGGGCGGGTGGGGCTGGAACATGCTAAGGGACTGCCCCACATGGGTGGGGACCCCCCGTGGGATGTGCAACATCCCATGGCCACTGGATGGGGTCAGGTGTCTACAGCAAGGTGGAGGGGCTCATCCCTGTGCTGGTAACAAGGGACTGACCATCTCTTCCTCTCCTTTCCCACAGCCATGCTGCAGGAGGGCGGGGAGAACCCCCACCCCCTTCATTGTTGTGCACAGCCAGGCAAAGGAGGGGGACTGGTCACCATCCCCAGTAGCACCACGAGGAGTCTGGAGCATGAGGGTGGCCTGTGGAGGATGACGCCTCCCGTCACTGGGCGGAGGTTGCAGAGTGGTACCTCTACATGGACAAGACTGAGTGCTTTTTCTGGAGATTTCTTCCAGGTGATTGCCTTTTGAAAGTGTGATATAGTGCAAACAAAGTTTTCCTGTGCAGACATTGGAGGAGCAGTTTACATGCATATCATAATATGCCCTGCCATTTCCCTTAAAGTCAGTGGGGGATGATGATGGATCTGAACCAGACCCCAAAAGAGGAGGACTACAGTCATACCGGAATGAAAAGATTCTCATTTTCAAAAGTGACAGCTTGAACTGAGTGAAAATTGGCGGTTAGCTTCAGCCATTGCAAACAAACAAAAGGAACTGCCAAGTGTACACCAGTTACGTGTCATATATAACAAATACACAAGCCTAAATACCAACTCGCTCTTAAAAATGGGTTTGAAGCTCCTGATTAAAATAAGCTCTTTTGAAAGTGCTATTTCCTTTAACCAAACTGCACCATGAACAACTTGAGGAATAATTCATAGGCTGAATAGTTCAGCTTAGTGATGAAACCTTAACCTTACTTACTCAAGATGATCCAGTCGTTCCACAAAGACTTGAGAGGAACCATCCAATATGACGGTGCATTATCGGATGCTTTCAGAATCAGGAGCGGCGTCAAACAAGGATGCGTGCTTGCTCCAACATTGTTCGGGATCTTCTTCGCACTCCTCCTGAAGCATGCCTTTGGATCTTCAACAGAGGGCATCTTGCTGCACACAAGATCTGATGGGAAACTGTTTAACCTTGCAAGGCTGAAAGCTAAGTCTAAGGTGCGGGAAGTCCTCATCAGAGACATGCTGTTCGCAGACGATGCTGCTGTAGGCTACGTCTACACGTGAAGCCTACATCGAAATAGGCTATTTCAATGAGTAACGTCTACATGTCCTCCAGGGCTGGCAACGTCAATGTTGAACTTCGACATTGCGCGGCACCACATCGAAATAGGCGCTGCGAGGGAACGTCTACATGCCAAAGTAGCACACATCGAAATAAGGGTGCCAGGCACAGCTGCAGACAGGGTCACGGGGCGGACTCAACAGCAAGCCGCTCCCTTAAAGGGCCCCTCCCAGACACAGTTGCACTAAACAACACAAAATACACAGAGCTGACAACTGGTTGCAGACCCTGTGCCTGCAGCATGGACCTCCAGCTGCCGCAGCAGCAGCCAGAAGCCCTGGGCTAAGGGCTGCTGCCCACGGTGACCATAGAGCCCCGCAGGGGCTGGAGAGAGAGCGTCTCTCAACCCCTCAGCTGATGGTCGCTATGGCGGACCCCGCTATTTCGAAGTTGCGGGACGCGCAACGACTACACGGTCCGTACTTCAACGTTGAACGTTGAAGTAGGGCGCTATTCCTATCCCCTCATGGGGTTAGCGACTTCGACGTCTCGCCGCCTAACGTCGAAGTTAACTTCGAAATAGCGCCCGGCGCGTGTAGCCGTGACGGGCGCTATTTCGAAGTTAGTGCCGCTACTTCGAAGTAGCGTGCACATGTAGACACGGCTGTAGTGTCTCACACAGAAGACCAGCTTCAAAAACTGCTGGATCAGTTCTCCAAAGCGTGCAAGGACTTTGGGCTTACCATCAGCCTAAAGAAGACAAACGTACTCGGTCAGGATGTTGCTGAATCCCCATCAATCAGCATTGACAACTATATGTTAGAGGTCGTCCATGAGTTCGTTTACCTCGGGTCCACCATCACTGACACCCTGTTGTTGGGCACTGAGCTAAATAGGAGGATCGGAAAAGCGGCCACAACTCTGTTCAGACTCAGCAAGAGAGTGTGGAACAACAACAAGCTGTACACTCACACCAAAATGCAAGTCTACAGAGCCTGCATCCTCAGCACCCTCCTTTATGGCAGCGAAACTTGGACCCTGTATGCCCACCAGGAAAAGAGGCTGAACGTCTTCCACTTACGCTGCCTCAGGCGCATCCTTGGAATATCATGGAAGGACAGAGTGACCAACACCGCTGTCCTCGAGCAAGCTGGAATCCCAACCATGCACACCCTCCTCAGGCAGCATCGACTCCGCTGGCTTGGCCACATCCACAGGATGAATGATGGAAGGATTCCAAAAGACATCCTGTATGGTGAGCTAGCCTCTGGCAAAAGACCTCCCGGATGCCCCCAGTTGCACTACAAAGATGTCTGCAAGAGAGACCTCAGAGAGGTAGACATCGAGCTGGACAACTGGGAAGAACTAGCAGACGACCGCAGATGATGGAGGCAGGGGTTACACAAGGGCCTTCAGAAGGGTGAGATGAAGATCAGACAGCTAGCAGAGGAGAAGCGAGTGCACGAAAAGCACAATAAGGACTTGCCAGACACCCACCACATCTGCAAGAGATGCAGCAAGGACTGTCACTCTCGTGTGGGTCTTCATAGTCACAATAGACGCTGTAAATGAAGCCCTCAATTGAAACTTTAAAGGGCGCGATCCATAGTCTATGCAGACTGAAGGATGCCTACTACTGATGGAACCTAGAGGTCAAAAAGTTTAGGATCAAGAAGGGAAATGGACTCCAAACTCTGCATTAAGAACATTCTGCCCTTGTCCCCAGGTTAACCAAATACAGGGATGGTTGGCTAGTGCCCCACCAGACCTCAAATGCTGGAGCAGTACACAGGGAGAGAGGTGACTGCTACAACATATAGGCTATGTCTAGATTGCACACTTCTGTGGGGAGCCTGGAGGTCTCCTGACAGAAATCAGTTGCTCCAGGAGCCCTCTGCCATCATCCTGGTTGACCGCATTCCATGGGGAAGAAGGGCGGGGTTGGTAAAGGGGGATTTCCCATTTGTCCCCATGAAGATAGGCCAAACGTCAGGAAAGCCTTTCCTGACTGTCAACAGGAGATATGCAAAGGAGTTGCACAATTTGTGCATCTTTTGCTGATGGATCTCTTCAATTTAGACATAGCCTATTGCGATCAAATAATAATGTGCTTCATAAATTAGACCTAACACTGTACTTAAAGATGAACTGGATTCCAGGAAAATCTATGGAGAAGAATTATAATGTGCTCCAGGAAAGAAGCTGTACAGGGTAACTGGGCTGCTGTATTCTGCACGGGGCTAGTTTATGGGTCAAATCCTTCACTGGTATAAATATGTATAATGCCATTGAAGACAATAGAGCTGGGCTCATTTACACCAGGTCTGGTCCTGATCCTGGAATGACTTTCCAGGGCAGTGCCCTGCAGAACGTATTGCAGTACTTCTGGAGATATCGAAGGGAGGATGCATTATAGTGGAAAGGACTGCATCAAAACTAAAGCTGCAGTCTCCTAGCCACACACAGATGGGTAAAAAAGTGCTTCTGGACATTGCAGGAATCCAGACCTTCAGAATGTACTATTTCCACTATCGCACTATCTCCAGATCTGAAGAAGTGAGATCGCACCATGAAATCTCATCACCTAATAAATTATTTTTGTTAGTCTTTAAAGTGCTACATGACTGCTGATTTGTTTTGTTAAGATACAGACTAACATGGCCACCTCTATATTACAATGGAAAACATGTTGATTCTTTTATGTCAGTATTTCTTTTCTTGTTGAAATGTATTTTATTCAAAGTCCAGTTTTGTTTGTGAATAATTACAAAGAAGCTCTGTTAGATTTTTTTTCCGTTACTGCTTTTTGCAGAGGGTGTCAATTTTAAGGCCTTTATGGCCATTTTTATGGTCCCTCAATGGCAACCGATGAGCCTGTATCTTTTTTTTTATTTTTATTTTATCAGATGTCTTGCTACACAAGAAGTTCTTCAAATCAGAGTTCTTTCCTCACAGCAGTTTTGCTGGAGAAAAAAATTTATGGGATGGGATGTCATTATGGAAGCATACTGATTTTAGTATCAATCAGAGTTTGTCAGATAAAGGATAACAGTAAAAATCTGCTTGAATAAATCAGAGTGCAGAAGACCTTTAAAAAGGTTAATGTAAATGGCAGACAACCATTTAGTATTTTTATTTTGTTTGTAAAGATTAAAGGATTTATTGCCTCTCAAACGTGGAACTGCATTGCCCTTGGAAAAAATCTGGTTAGATAAAGAGACACATGCATAAGGATATGCACAGTACATGGAGTGAAATATATAAAAATAAATCTACTATGTAACAAATCTTGGAACCTGAAAGTCTGAGATTTTAATCTTCTCATACCTCAAAATAAAACACATTTGTAATAGCAATATTTATACCACAAAGGAAAAAATGACCATTTTTTAAAAAGTCAGTGGCATCCAAAATTAAAAATAACATTTTCTCTGTCCATGATACCTCAAAGCACAGTCCCAATATTGAGCCAGGCTGTCAAAAGACTCAAAGATATAAACTAGATCCAGAATTAATGCATGTTGGACTTGATGAATTGGATAGAACTACTGTTTGTACCAATATTCTGGGTGGAAGTGCTTTATTTAAAAGTTCACATTAAATCTTTCTTGGCTAGCGTGTTCTGTATGATTTTAGAGTGCCGTAGATCTGGATCTTAGATTATCTCTGTTTTCAAATCTTACTCTGTTGACTGTGGACCATTAGGACGTTTGAGCTGACAGGCTCTATCCTTGAATATCTGGGGTCCTGGCATTGTCAGCTCAGACAGGATGACATTTAAGTCCTGAATGTTCTCCTTTGGTCCAATAGAGTTGGAATTGTGTTGACTTGCAGAACATCTTGCAAACCTCTTTGTGGAGTTCTGCTGTTTACATTGGCTAGCACTGAAGGACCAGATTACTCTTCCATGAGGTGGGGGCAAGGGGGTGTTTTTATTGTTATTGTTAATGTGCTTATGGCTGTTGACAGGAACATCCTAGATTAGGAAATAAACAAATAAATACTGGCAACTCTGTGGTTGTCTTTTATGAACATGACAGATGATTAATTCTTTTTAAGTGTGTGTTGTCTTTCTTTAAGGGAAATTGACCATTAGAGCATCTGAAATAAAATGGGAAGTCTTGAAAGTGGCAAAACAGTACACTGCAGAGTCCTGGCTGCCTTGACTTTGTCACTTAGAAACAAAATATAGATTCTGCACTGTCACTTTGAAAATATGATAAAGCCAGCAACTGAGTATACTCAGTGTCATTTCTCAAAGGGAACACTTGATCCAATTTAAACTAATACCGTATAACCTAAAGTGATAAACAGGAGAAAAGCTGTTGGGACATAAAAGAATAAATCTGACAGGCTTCTTTTGTGGGCTACTGTGTGAGAGGATTTAACCCAAGAAATTGACTGCAGTCTGCATCAAATATAATTTGACAATATTACTGACTAACATTAATCTTATTTACCATGTGTTTCAGGAATTTCACATAAGACTTTGATACTGTGAAAACCACCACAGTGTAATTCTTCTCTGTTCTTGAGATTGAGGGAAGCCGCAGCTGTAATTTAAAAAGTAATATTTGTACTAATGAACGTTTTAATGTGGCAGGATCAGGATATCTTTTACAGATCAACTATTAAATCATGATTCAGATTTGTAAAATCTCTGTGTTGGTATTTGGTAGGCTGGCAGATTCTTACTGAGGGACCTGAAATAGCAAGTACGTGAATCAAAACTGCATCTGGCTCCTGATGGTAAGACCAGTCATTGTGATAAAGTTTTTGTAAAAATGGTTACTGTGTGGATCAGATAGTGTAACAGAATGGTTTATTTAACATGAATTTTATCTGCACTTTAAATGCTGCTCTAGCTGAGTTGCTGGACTACTTCAGTGTAGGTATTGCCTATGATGGTGGAAAGGATTCTTCTCTCAGCATAGGTTGTCCACCTCCCTGAGAGGTGGAAGCTAGGTTGATTGCAGTATTCTTATGTTGACGTAGCACTGTCTGCCCTGAGGTTTAGGTGAGCTTAACGACATTACTTGGTTTTGTGAATTTGTTTACTCCCTTAAGCAGTGTTGTTGTTTTTCTTTTTTTGTGTGTGTGCTGATACATCCCGGTACGCAGCAGCCCCAGCCATGGGATTGGCTGATGGGGAGGGGCAGGGAGCTGGATGAGTACCAGCACCTCTTTATTTTTATTTTTATTTTTATTTTTATTTTTTTGTTTGTTTGACCAAAAAAGGTATTGCCCAAAAGTAATTTAGTTAAGACAAACTAATTTTCTTGCATAGACACAGCCACAGCCAGCACAGATATATCGCAGGCTGCTATGTCAGTTTTCCTCTGCTAAGATTATTTGAATACTTAAGGCATGTCTCACTCTCCTTTGCTCCTGTCTCTGGTGGTTCTGAACTCTGAGGAATGTTAGTGTAGTGATGCTACTTACCTTCTCAAAGATAGACTAGATAGGTATACACCAAGCATAGAGAATATATTTAATAGTCCCATTGCTGTAATGCTATCTCAGAGATCCAGGCATGCTAGAATTATCTTGCCAGCGGACACTCACATTAGTATTTTTCAGTTGAGCCCATAGCAGAAAAGAAAAGGAGCTATTCAGACAATGTGCAGCAACCATTACCTGTGTTGCTCACCAATTATGGTGTGGAAAGCTGGCAAAGAGAGTGATATAAGTGACTGCAGCTCCTTTGACACTTGAGGAGTCTTGCCCTTTACTCCAGCAGGGAATTTGTATTCCAGTGGAGGTCCAGCTTATTTGCATTTTGCCCAGGTTTGCTTCTATAGCTACTACACAGTCAATCGCAGACTCATTATGTAACTTTTTCTAGCTGAAAGCTGACTCCAAGGTCAATGACATTTCTAGAGATCTACTAAAGTTTGGGAGGCTGAAATTGTACTGATAAAAGGCTTGTTGGAAAGATAGGTTGAGAGAAAGTGAAGAAAACTGGGTGGCTATTGGCCAGGATAAGGGAACAAGAGAAACGGAGGGAGACTGAGATGGAAATAGGCACTTTAACATTTACCATATAAATGACACTTCCGTTATGCACAGTTCTGCTTGGCCACATCCTTGGTTCTATTTTACCAGATTAGGGTAGAACAGATGAAATCTCTGGCTTTGTCTACACTAGCCACCCCTGCCCCCATTGTGAAAGGGGGATGCTAACGAGACACTTCAGGATATGTTAATGAGGCACTGCAATAATTAATGGCAGCCGCGGCACTTCGAAAGAGGGGCTTTCAATCACGCGTCTTGTCTACATGGGGTCCTTTTTGAAAGGACCCTGCATGCTTCAAAATCCCCCTGTTCCTATAACCAAATCCTCTAAGATGGACACATAGAACATTAAAGCTTCATGTCTTTAGGTTTTAAGATTCTGGAAGCAGCGACCGTGTTCTTCGCATTGCTGAGATTACCTTTTGTACAGCTCCAGTATTCTCCTCAAGGGGAGGGAGGGCAGCAACTGCTGCCCTTACTGGTTTCCATTCTAAGGGTTTGCTTTGTATTTTTGCATAACTTGCTGAAATTTTCCATGCTGGGTCTGCCCCACAGAGAGAGACTATTGGATATTTTTGTTGTTGATCAATTTTCTTTTCTTTTGGAGGGGGAGGGGCAGAATTTTAAGGAAAATTGTCTAGATGTCCTTGAATTGAAGAGAGAAAATTAGACATTTTATCCATTATATAAAAGAGAAGAAAATTCTTCCAACCTTATCCTGTGTATAGCTAAAACAGATGATGTTTGGTGGGGGAAAAGTCTTTGCTGAGTTTTTTTTAGAGGAAGCTGGGTTTGGTTAGACTGAGTTAGGAGCCTTTGAAATTTGCATAGTGAGCATGCAGAGCACAATTTCTTATTAGGCTTATGAAGTGTGCAAGTAAGGAGGAATGTGCAGTGCATGAGGACTAGGCTAATTTAACTGTGTGACAAACAGGGTGTTGACTATGTGTTCGGTCTCATTACGGAATAATGGTAACTACACCAAAGTTATGGTGAAACTGAGTATCTGTTGCCAGCCCTATCCTTTTCCTATCAAAAATACACAAAAAATCAAATCTACCCAGAAAATTCATCTAGGGCTGATGGAAAATTTCTACCAGATTTCAACTGATTTGGACATGGGGTTTCTGAATTATGAGAACACCTTCCTCTGTGTGAACACCCTAAGTCTAGAAGTGTATACCAGCATGCCACTCTGACACAATAAAAATGGAAAGAGAAGGAGAAATGAAGCCAGTGTAACTGAGTAATCCATGTGGCATCTACAGCATAAGATCAACATTTAACTAGTTAGTCTACTTCCAAGTTAGTGAGCTGAATGATGAATACCATGCTGGCACATGACCTTTGTTGAGTTGCCTCAGGATGTACAGCGCTCATGCCACAGGGGCGTTAGGATTGCCTGGCTCTTGGTTTTGAGGGAAGCACAGTTCTTTATTACCTCAGTTATCCTGCTGGTGAGCAAGATGGAAAGAATGTCTCCTGTTTATTTTGCCCCCTTTCTCTGTGCTTTGACCTAGCCTCCTTCAACTTGCACTGCCCAGGGGAGATTACAGAGAGGGAGTTCTATTCCTGCAGACTTAGGAGATCTGTGAGTGTGTGGAAACCAGAGAGATCTGGGGGTAATTTGGAAAACGTTCATTTCCCTTACTGTGGACATACTGAAGCCCACAGGAGAAGATGCTCCACAATTAGTTTCACCATGAGCTTTATGAGACACATTGGTTCCCTTCTGGGTCTAGGGATGTTCATCAAGGTTAAAAACCCAGAACCTTGGGTTCATTTTGGATCTCCAACCAGAAGCTCTAGGAAGTTCATTGGGAACCATCTTCCAGCCCCACATATATCCAAGTGTGTATGTTGGTCCCTGATAAGCTCATTGTTTACTCATTTATGGCGGTGACAAGGCTATTTGGGATAAATGTAGATGAGGAGACTATTAATGCTGTGGTGGGAGCCCTGAGAAGTCTTCCAAAACTTATGAAAGATCCCACATTGAGCCATCCAAGCTCATGGGACAGGAACAGCTGCTCATAAGAAGCATAGGTGTTGGAGATGTAACTTCAAGACATCCCAAAAAAGCCTCTAGAGGCTATGGAAGACAGTTGTTGACTCTTCTAATGCGCAAAGGAGCAGGGATCCAAATGAGCCACCTAAAAGCTTTCAGGGAATAACTTTGAGGATCTGCTTGATGAACTTCATAAACTTCTTGACCCGGGAGATCAAGGGGCAGCTACATGTGGGTCAAGATTCTTAGCCACATGTGGGTGATCAGAGATTGTAAGAATGGGATTCATTGCTCTCTGGTTTCCTACATTGGTGCAAGGTGGCATCAGAAGAGGGAAATATATTTTCATTCCATGCACCTTTTGGTGGCTTCTGGGCCTCCGGCCAGCCACATTTGCAGGGCTTGAAAACAGAGTTCCAGATTGACTGCCACTACAAGGTCAATTGGAAATGGAGCTACACTCTTAAGTATCTTCTAGATACGGTGGACAGAACACTGTAAGAAGCTGAAAAGGCTGGCCAGGGTCAGACGTCCTTTCTCCAGATCTTGAGTGTTCTGCAGTATCACAGATTCCTTACTTAACTAGGTGGGTAGACTGTGGCTAGAAGGAGAGCTTATAGCTATGGAAAAAAGAGGCGTGCCAAGCAGATCTCTTCATATCTGCTTGACTGAGACTCTATTCTTATACACCCTATTGAATTTACAAACGTAGGGCTCCTTCTCCATCTGTCCTTAGGGCTTATTTCCTTTTTGTATAGGAAAACCCATGTACAAAAAAAATTAAGGAGAATTTGAGGCGATAGATATGTGCCTATTTAGAGTTCATGTTATCCTTCAAGAATAGTCGACTTTCAATACAAATTCTGTATGTGAGAAACCCTGAAAATTAAGGCTGCATTTACACTATGAGATAAACTCAAATTTCAAGGCGTTAGCTCGATATTAAAATGTGACTGTCTTCGCACTTAATACTGTTAATTTGATTTATTGAGCTGTAATGCTGATTACAAAATATTGGTATTACAGGATGGGTACAGAGTCAAATTCAAATTTAAAATCTTGAATCAAGGCTAGTGTGGAAGTGCCATGTTGTTAATTTGAATTTGTTAGCCTCCAGACGTGTCCTGTGTCCTGTATGAATCACACAAAGCTACGCGGTGATCGTCCAAATATGGCCACTTCATTATGCACTGCTGTCAGGTGTGCAGGAGGAAGTTCAAAGTAAGCCTGCCAAGTTTTGATTGAATTTGAATTTGAATTAAAATTTGAATTGGAATATAGCAGTGCAGCCTTGCAAACATAAAGGACATTCATTATGAAAAAATCCCTCTGCTCATTGCATTGCATCTCACCTCATTGGTAGCCATCGCACTGCATTGGCAACAATTTTTGGTAGCCCTGTACTGCAATCAGGAGCACTCACGTTGGTAATGATCTGACTAGCACTTCTCAGGCTCACAGGAGATCCCCAGCTGGGACCCACCAGGAGATTCTTGATCTCATTGCCATTTGGGGAGACCAATCAGTGGCAAAGAGACTTCGGGTGGCCAAGAGAAATGAGGCCATCTATGATCAGATGGGGAGCGAGATAGCCACCTGAGGTTACTCCCAGGGCTCTATGAAATGCTGGGTGAAGGTTAAAGAACTCCGTCAGGCCTATCAAAAAATCTGGGAAGACAACCAGTGGACAGGAGCGGCTCCATGGATCCATCGCTATTATAAACAGCTCCACATGCTTATGGGGAGCAATCCCACCACAGACCCCAGACTGAATTGTGACAGAAGGAAATCCGTGCTAGTCTATATACTATCAAAACAAAAAAGCAGTCAAATAGCACTTAAGAGACTAACAAAATAATTTATTAGGTGAGCTTTTGTGGGACAGACCCACTTCTTCAGACCATCACCATACCGGAACAGACTCAATATTTAAGGCATAGAGAACCAAAAAGAGTAATCAAGGTTGACAAATCAGAAAAAAAAATATCAAGGTGAGCAAATCAGAGAGTAGAGGAGTAGAAGTGGGGGGGGGCGGGAGTCAAGAATTAGATTAAGCAAAGTATGTAAAAGAGCCCCTATAATGACCCAGAAAATTCCCATCCCAGTTCAAACCATGTGTTAATGTGTTGAATTTGAATATAAAAGAGAGTTCAGCAGCCTCTCTTTCCAGAGTGCTGTGAAAATTCCTCTTAAGTAAGATGCAAACTTTTAAGTCATTAACAGAATTGCCCACTCCATTAAAATGCTGGCTGACTGGTTTGTGGATCAGGAGTGTTTTTATGTCTGTTTTGTGCCCATTAACTCTTTGTTTAAGAGAGTTTGAAGTCTGTCCAATATACAAAGCATCTGGGCATTGTTGGCGCATGATGGCATATAAGATATTAGTTGAGGAACATGAGAATGTACCCATGATTCTGTGACTAACCTGGTTAGGTCCAGTGACGGTATCTCCAGAATAGATAAGTTGACAAAGCTGGCAGCGAGTTTTGTTGCAACAGTCTTGAAAGAGAGGCAGCTAAACTCTCTTTTATATTCAAATTTGACACATTAACACGTGGTTTGAATGGGGATGGGAATTATTTTCTGGGTCATTATAGGGGCTCTTCTGCATACTTGGCTTAATCTAATTCATGACCCCACCCCCTTCTGGCCCTCTACTCTCTGATTTGCTCACCTTGATAATTTTCTTCTGATTTGTCAACTTTGATTACTATTTTTGATTCTCTGTGCCTTAAATATTGAGTCTGTTCTAGTATGTGGTCTGAAGAAGTGGGTCTGTCCCAGGAAAGCGCACCACCTAATAAATTATTTTGTTAGTCTTTAAAGTGCTACTAGACTGCTTTTTTGTTTTGAATTACACTTTTGGAGGCCCTTGTATGGAGTTCAGGGTGGGCCCGGAGTAGTAGGGTGACCTGGAGGAGGAGGGCAATGGACAGTAGGAAAGGGGCAATGAGAAGGGGACAGGGTAAGTTGTTACAGACAGCCTGGAGCTCTTCACCATCGACCTGGAACTGGTTCCCTCCACAGTGGTAACCCCTCCGCAGTGGTCCCCTCCACGCTGATCCCCGAGGTCCCTGGAGCAAGCAGTTCAGGTATTTATTCTGCATGCTAGAAGTGGGTTGGGGGTGGGTACAGCTATAGGGTTGTGTAGAGGTACAGGTTTGCTAGCTGTGGTTCTGTGCTCCTCAGAACAGTGTGTTAATGTTTCTTAGGATGGAGCGCTTCTCCTTTTTCGAGATCTCCTTGAAGGCCTGATCTAGGCATTCTTGTATTTTTTTCATGAGGTTCTTGAGCAGGCCTGACTTGTTGTGGCTTCCACAGTAACACACCTTGCCATGCCAGGCAACCAGATAGTGATCTGGTGTCATGGCACCCCACAGCATTTAGCAAATTTTCCAGGATTTTGGTCACACTGGAGGAGTAGATGGTCTTTCTCCATATCTGTTAGTTTTAGGAGGTTGATGTCTTCTTTGGCAACCTGCAGAAGCATGGAAATTTGCATCTTTTTTTTTTTATTATGCTTCCTGACACTTTACATTGGCCTGCAGTAGATGGTGGGTGCTCCGTTTCCCAGTTTTCAGGCTCTGCAGGAATTCCCTGCCCATGTCCCTTTCCAATCAGCATTTCTTTGCATTTTCCAGGACTCCCTGGCACCACACAGCTGTCAGGCTCTGCTGACCTCCCCCCCCACCCCCACCCCCCGCCCCATGTACCTTTCCAAGCACTATTTCTTTTCAGGTTTCAGGAATCCCCCATGCCCTGTGAGGGATTCCTCTGCTGTGCTTTTCCCCTTCTGTGTCCTTTTACATCCAGCCTTTCTTTAAATTATTTTTTTCATTACTTTATTATACATTGAACCACCACATGCAGCCATCCATTTTTCACTGCCACAGGACACCCAGCCAGGACACCTGGCATCTGTCCCTGCTTTGCAGACATTCCCATTCCCCCAAAAGAAAACAATTGCTTATAGCTTACCATGTCCACAAAGCAAAGTGCTGGACAAGTGATGGCAAGTGAGGTATTGTGAAATGTATGCTTAATATCCCAGCCTTAATAACCCATGTGTCCTTCAAAAGTATACTTTCAGTGATACTACACACAGAGGCCGTGTCTACACTAGCCCCAAACTTCAAAATGGCCACGCAAATGGCCATTTCGAAGTTTGCTAATGAAGTGCTGAAATAAATATTCAGCGCTTCGTTAGCATGAGGGCGGCTGTGGCACTTCAAAATTGACACTCCTCGCCGCCGCATGGCTCATCCCAATGGGGCTTCTTTTAGAAAGGACCCCCACTACTTCAAAGTCCCCTTATTCCCATCTGCTCATGGGAATAAGGGGACTTTGAGGTAGGCGGGGTCCTTTCGAAAAGGAGCCCTGTAGGGATGAGACGCGCGGTGGCGAGGCGTGTCAATTTCTAAGTGCTGTGGCCGCCCGCATGCTAATGAAGCGCTGAATGTGTATTTCAGCTCTTCATTAGTAAACTTCGAAATGGGCATTTGCATGGCCATTTCGAAGTCTGGGACTAGTGTAGACGTAGCCAGAGAGACCTATTCATTGCACTTCAGAGCACATAAGGTGAATTGTATCTTAATTTTGACCTTCATTTTCCAGACCCTCTGCCTGGTGCTCCAGAGAAAACCAGAAGATGGAAGAAATGCAAACATGATTTGATCCTCCAGCATATGGAAAATACAGAGGCAGAACTCAAGAACCTGACAAAGGACACTGCTCAGTGGTGTCACGGTACAGCTGAGTGGCATCAGAGTCAAGTACAGTTTAATGAGAGAATGCTTGACCTCCAGCAGCAGCAATTGTCAAAGATGAGTGAGGCCACGGCAAAACAGACTGAGGTCGCAGCAAAGCAGACTGAGGTCACGGCAAAGCAGACCAAGGTCGCGGTAAAGCTCATAAAGGCCACTACTAAGCTTATAGAGGTCCTGCGCTCCCTGCTTCAGCTGCAGAGGCACTCCCAACACAGCAGTGCAGCAGCTGATACTCGCTGGCCAGAGTCCCCTGAAGAGAGGTGCCCCCCCCCCATTTGCACAGTCCCCATGTTGCTTCCCATGATGAGAGGTTGCCCACCCACAATTGGTGAGGTCCCCACACACAGGCAGGGAGGGCAAGGCTAGGCTGCTGCTCCCTCCCCAAGGGCCACTGCGAAAGGCTACTCAAGCACCCTTGAGAAGGCTTCTTTTTCTAGACATTTAAATCTCTCCTCCCCACAAAATAAAATCATTCCTTTGAGCTCAGTGTGATTTCCTGTGTAACTTGAGTGGGCGTTGGGGGGTGGGGGGAGAACACAAATCAAAACAGGTGAGTTGAGGGAGCGAGATTGCCACTGAAGTTTCAGCTGCTCACTGATACTCCCCAGTCTGCAGCAGACACATGGCTGAGGGAACCAGGTAGGTGGAGGGAAGGGGATTAAAGCCAGACTAATTTTTGTGTTGCTGTGCTTCAGAGTGGGTGCCAACACATCATACAGTTCCATAAAGGTAGACCTGTGCATTTGAAAGTTCTGCACCCACTGCTGGTTGCCTCACGACTCCAAAACCATGTGGTCCCACCAAGTGTGTGCTGGTCTCTTGAGTCCAAAACCACCCTGTCAGCAATGTATACAGGGCAGCCAGCAGCTCTGAGTTCTTGGACCACAGTTGGGAGATTTGTTATTTAAAACCGTCCTCATCATCGCCATCAGCAGCAGCACCACCATCACCACCACCACCAGTAGGATAGCCAAGCATCACTGAGCTTTGGAATTGAAGGACAAATTGTACGACAGCCACTGTGGTTGCCAAAATGATCTGTGCTATGAGTTGGAGCATTTGTGGATCCATGCTTGCCCTGGAATGCTACAGCAGGAAATGGTGCGATCTCCAGTTCTTTTTTTGTGTGGTTAGTGATGCAGTGAATTCTAGGACAGTGCTTGCAATTCTGAGATTCCAACATGAAACACCCACAAGCAACCAGGGCTCAGGCACTGTGGGATAGGTACCTACAGTGCAGTGCTCATGCTGTCGAACTTGCATGGGGCAATGGGGACTTAGAGATTTGACAAGGAAAAACAGTGGGTCAAATTTCAAGAAGTTTTGTGGATGCTTTATTTGAATTCATAATATCAAGGTTAAATAGTCAAATTTATTAAATATCAAATTTATTTTCTAGTGTCGATGCCGCCTTAGACAGAATTTCAACTGTATGAGATGCAGAACCACATTAAACACTACTATAATTTTAACTGCTTCAGTAAAGACTACAGATATCAAAACTCTTAACAGTTCAAACAGGAAAAGACCAGCATACTATTACACTAAAATATTATCAGGCAGTACAAAGTCAAGTGGCTGTAATACTACAGGAGGAATTAGGATCCCAGTGGAGGAGCTGTAATAATCTTATTTAAAACTTTCACTCTCTCTCAAATTCCCTTTCCATACACTGTCCCAAAATACCAGCTTTATATATTCTGTCACTGAGCAGATAGGGAAAACCACTTTTAAGTGCAAAGCAGGCATATGCTCTGCTCCCTTTTCCTGAGTTAAAAGTTCAAATGCAGAATCACTGTGTACTCTTAATTAACAAATTATATAAAATTAAATATTTTCTTACAATGCCATAAATTATTCAAGGCCTTATCAAAACACACGGTTTGCATGCATAAACACACCATAAAGTCACGTGTCAAGATTGCAATACTGGTGCTGTAATCTTTTTCTCTCAGTACATGTTAAAATGTACTGACGTCTAAAGGAATAAGCTGTAGCCTTCATTCTGCTAAGAATTCCCATTGAAACATAATGACAAAATACCTTGCAGGTTGGATATTCATAGATCAAAGTTGTACATTTGGTCCATAATACCATTCAGCATTTTTCTCCATTTCTTTTAAACTGATTACTCTTACTCAGAGATGTCAATCGTAATACACAGATTTTCATAAGCTGAACTCTTAAAATTACACTAAGCAATACTTTCTAAGGCAATATAAGGCTTTTATAATGTCACAACTGTATTAGGGTACAGCAAAGGGTTGTAGGGATTGTTTTATGATGATTGTGAATTGGTTTTGGAGAGCAACCTTAATGATGGCTATCTGACTTTTAAATTTTCAGACTCATGAGAAACAATGGCTATGTCTACACTCGGCCAAATCTTCGAAATGGCCATGTAAATGGCCATTTTGAAGATGACTAATGAGGTGCTGAAATGCGTATTCAGCACCTCATTAGCATGCTGGTGGCTGCGGCTCTTCGAAATTGCCGCAGCTCGCATGTGTCATTCAATATTATGTCATTTAGTTTCCCTAGTGTTGCCTCACGTCACAGAAGGAAACATTACAACAAATGTTTTGTGGACAGAGACCAATATGTAGAGTAAATCCATATGAAACTAGGTTTTAGGGTGAAATTTAGATTGAAAACACATTGGATACATCTACACTAGCCTAAATCTTTTTATTTTGAAGATTACTAGTGAGAATATATATTCAGCGCCTCATTAGCATGCCAGCAGCCTCAGCTCTTCTGAATTGCTGCGGCTCGCTGCCGTGTGGCTTGTCCAGACGGGGCTCCTTTTCAAAAGGACCCTGGAAACTTCGAAATCCCCTTATTCCTATCTGCTGAGGAATCTTGTCTATTCAAGTTTATCTAGCAAGAGGGTGTGCTGAAACACTGAATTTCAATTTTCTTTTTTTTTAAAAGGACAGATCCTCTTCTTGCTGCCTCTCAGGACTCTGGGCTTTTTTGACAGCTCCCACCTCTCCATGCAGCAGCAACAGGAAGTCTTCCAATTCTCTTCTTCCAATTCTGTTCTGCAGACCATCCTGTGCTTGCAGCAGCTTTAAATTAGCTAGTAACATTTTAATCAGCTGGTTCAGCTGTTTCTCTCTGAAAATATATCACATACTACAGCGCAGTAATTAGTTGTAGCTATATCCTTACTACCCTAATCATGAAGACATGAATAGATTATATCCTTTAGCAGCTCTGAAATGAAGGGAAAGCAATCTTATTTGCTTCTCATTTCTGAGGCTTATCGTTTTCAGAACATGGCATGTTATTACAAAATTTGTACATTCTCTATGATCAAGAAGCTGTGGTGATCCCCTGGCATCACACCAGAATGGGGAGAAGGCTCTTCTCGATAGGAGAGCAATAAAACTTGAAAAAATGTTAAATCACAGTTAATAAATGTATCTGTTCCTTACAGTATCCTTTCTTTGCTCACCCTATCTGTTTGTCATTTATCACCTTTCCCTTTTTCCTTAATTTGACTTACAGCATAACCAGTAGCTCGATGAAACATTTTTTTGTTCTCTCTCTAACATCCAGTTTCTTCTTTCAGTTCATTTTTCTCTGAGACAGGTCATAGCAACATTAAGCACCCAAGTGTTGTCTTTAATTTGTTTATCACTGTAAGGCCGTGTCTACACTAGCCCCAAACTTCGAAATGGCCATTTGCGTGGCCATTTCGAAGTTTACTAATGAAGCTCTGAAATGCATATTCAGTGCTTCATTAGCACGCGGGCGACTGTGGCACTTCGAAATTGACGCGCCTTGCCGCCGCGTGACTGATCCCGACGGGGCTCCTTTTTGAAAGGACCCCGCCTACTTTGAAGTCCCCTTATTCCCATCAGCTCATGGGAATAAGGGGACTTCGAAGTAGGCGGGGTCCTTTCGAAAAGGAGCCCCGTCGGGACGAGCCGCGCGGTGGTGAGCCGGGTCAATTTTGAAGTGCCGCGGCCGCCCGCATGCTAATGAGGCGCTGAATATGTATTTCAGCTCTTCATTAGTAAACTTCGAAATGGGCATTTGCTTAGCCATTTCGAAGTTTGGGGCTAGTGTAGACATGGCCTAAGTCTCAGCTGAAGAGAAAGGGAAGAAAGTGTCAAGGCTGATGTGTATCCTAACAGTTTCCTCCCTGAAACTAAAGTAGCAGCAGAAGGATAATTTGTAATCTGAGGGTCTTTATGGGAGAAATTGTCCATCATGGTTCCATTCCATATCTGAAACAGATGAATAGGTTTATCTAAAACCTCATGTCACAATGTACCCAAGTGAATGGGAGATCCCTGCCATTTATCCTAGAGGTTGATTCGTCTTGTATAGTAATCCCCCAGTCTGTGCAGCTCCGTATTCTGATTTTCAACCCCTAGCGACAAGATTGGCTGTGAGCTAACTCCTTCCCCATTGAATGTGGAACTCTCCTGATTGTTTTTGTTTACGCACTCCAGTGGTGAAATGACTATATTACTCCGAAGTGCATTGTGGCATTTTAGTGCATGGTACAGGTCAAACCTCTCTAATCTGGAATTCTCTTATCCAGCAACATCTATAATCTGGCATGATTTTAGTTACCACTTTTCATGGGTATAGCCAAGTTCCCTGTGGTCCCATAAAGTTTGTTTACAGGCACCAGTCCTGGCTCTCAGTGGGCTGTCCTCAACTCTCATTTACCCTTAAATGTCTTCTAAGAGTCCAGTAAACAGTGGAAGTGTTAGTAATGCGATAAGTATCAGGGGGTAGACGAGTTAGTCTGTATCTTCAAAAACAACAAGAAATCCTGTGGCACCTTATAGACTAACAGATATTTTGGAGCATAAGAGTTCTTGGCAAAGACCTGCTTCATCAAATGCCTGGCTGTTTCTACAAGTGACACTTTTTCCAGAAGAGTGCATCTACACATCAAACAGGACCCTGAAAGAGCTACCCCTTCTTCCAGAAAAGTGCATCTACACATGCACTGGCACTCTTCTGGAAGAACAGGGCAGGAAACAACACGGATGGGGTTGTACAGCCAAGGAGCCCTTCTGGAGCCACTGGCCACACAGCCCCTTAAAGGGCCCCACCCAAACAGCCCCTCCCTGCAAACGCTGCTGAGGCCAGCCACATCTGTGCACAGCAAACCAGAATCAGGTACTTGTCCAGCGCCCGCCGACCAGCAGGCATGGACCCCCAGCAGCTGCAGGACAGCACGCTTGCCCTCACCCACATTCTAGCCATCCTGCTGACTACCCTCCTCAGCCTCCTGTGGAGACAGAGGCCCAGGCCTGTGCGTCCTGAACCCCCACCGCCCCTGCTGAGCCCCCTCTGACCAGTCCAGTGTGCCTGGATCCACGTCACCAGCATGGACTGGTGGGACAGGATCATCATGGAGGAGTGGGACAATGACCGCTGGCTGCAGAACCCCCCATGCTACAATGTCAGGATACCTGGATGAGGCCAGCTCTGTCCCCAGAGAAGCACATGGCCATCGCCATATGGAAATTGGCCACACTGGACAGCTACCGATCCATCGGGCAGCAGTTCAGGGTGGGCACATCCATTGTTGAGGCTGTTGTCCTCCACGTAAGCCCTGCCCCAGACCCCGCCCCACTGGTGGGAGGGAGGGGCCTGGTGGGCTTGGAGGACCCCAGGCACCAATTGGGAGGGAGTAGGGCCAGGGTCACAGGAAGGATACCACATGGCCGCTGCTGGAGGGGTCCCTCAGGAGCGGGGGCCTGGTAGGGAGGGAGAAGGTGGAAGGGGAAGGGGGCAGAGACCCCTCTGCGTATGCCCACGAGTGCACCCATTCCCCTGCAGGTTGTGAGGTCCATCAGCCACGTGCTGGTGCGGCAGCTGGTGAGCACCGGGGACCTGGATGCAATTGTTGAGGGCTTACCATGCTCAGGTTCCCCCAGCACTTCAGGGCAATTGATGGGACACATATCCCCATCAGGGCCCTGGACCACAGTGGCGGCCGATACGTCAACCACAAGGGTACCACTCCATCGGCATCCAGGTGGTGGTGGATGCCTGTGGGAAGTTCACAGACATTTGTGTTGGCTGGCTGGGCAGGGCACATGATGCGTGGGTCCTGCAGAATTCCGCTCTGTTCCACAGGATGGAGGGTGGGATGTTTGTGCCCCGGCAGGCATGTGCTGTTGGGGATGTCATGATGCCTCTCTGCCTTGTGGGCGACCTGGCCTACCCACTCCAGCCCTGGTTGATGCGCCAATACACAGGTCACACCACACCCTCCCAGGAGCTGTTTAACGCATGGCTCACATGGGTTCGGTATCCCATCAAGTGCACTTTCAGCCGTCTGAAGGCGCGGTTCAGGTGTCTCCTCACACGCCTCGACGTGGGGGTGGAGAACTTCCTGCAGGTCATGGCCTCCTGCTGCGCGCTCGACAGCCTCATCAAGGGACGTGAGGGGACCCTGCCCCAGGGCTGGATGGAGGAACTGCCCCCACCCAACTACCAGCAGCCCGCTGCGGCCCTCGACAGGCAACTTGATCCTGATGGGGTCCGGATCCGGGAGACGCTTTGGGAGGCATTCAGCCGACGGGACTACTAACCCCTGCAGACCTCCCCACAGCCCCCCCAACACATGTCCAGGCACACCCCCCCAAACCCCACCATCCCCCACAGTAATCAGGGACACGGGCGGGGGGGGTGAAGAATGCTAACATGTATTAAAACCTCGACCTTTATCAACCATGAGCAATGTAAATAGTAAATGGTGAATAATAAAAATAATGACAAAAACCTGATAGGGAGTGAACTATATACATGGGGGTAAGAGGGCGGGGCACTTAAACTTGCATGGGGACTGGGGCAGGAATGGTGGGGGGCCCTAATCAAGGGATGAGGTAGAAGGCCGTGAGCCCTGGGTGAGTGGTCCGTTGTGGGGCGCTGATGGGGCTGGAAGCACTGGCGGGTAGGGCCAGGCACCACCAGGCCCAGTCTCAGTGCAGGGGACAGAAGGGGGCAGGTTGTGTCTTGGGCAACCCTCCACGGGGCCCACCATGGCCACAAGCCATGCTGTGAAGTCCCTCAGTGCAGCATCGGGCAGGCCTGGGGGCAGTAGGGTGGCCCGGGCCTCAGGGTCATGGGCTGGGGACAGAGGATCAGCTGACGGGCCAGCGGGTGTGACAGCGGGGGGGAAGCAGGATGGGCAGCTGGGGGGGCAGCAGGGAGGGGCTCGGGGGGGCAGTAGTGGGGCCCTTGGGGGTGACTGTAGAGGGAACAGCTGGGGGGGGGGTTCAGGTGGGACAGCTGGGGAGGCCTTGGGGGACTCCAGGGGGGCCTCCGGGGGGACTGCGAGGGGAGAATTTGGACGGGATGGGGGCTGGCCCGCTAGGGCCCCATACATGGTGTGGAGCATCCCCACCACCTCCCCCCATGTGTCCCACCGGCACTGTAGCTCAGCCTCATTGAGGGCCAGCCATCTTTTGGCGAGGGAGTTCTGATGGCGGAGGGCCGCTGTGTAGACCGCAACCTCCCGCACACAGTGGCTGCGTCGGGTCCAGTGCACCCATGGCCACCATGCAGCAGGGGTTGGTGTGGGCCCAGCTGGTGGGCTGCTGGGTCCTCTGGCCTGGATGGGGCTGGCAGACCCCAGGCTCCTTGTCCAGCTGCCCCAGCCCTCAGATGGTACCACTGTTAAGAGAGAGAGGGTGGAGGCAAAGAGGGGAGTCAGTGCCACATCTGGGATGTGGGTGGCATGGCCCCAGTCTGCCCAGCTGGTTACCCCCTCCACGGACCCACGGGAGGGTAGGTGCAAGGGGAGGCCACCATGCAGGCTTGTGTGCACTCGCCGTGGCGGCCACTGGGGCGTGATGCTGGGCTGGGGGCGCTATCCACGGGTGCCCACCCTGGCAATGGGCTTGTGGGCTGGGTGGGACTCAGCTGTGGGGGGTTCCGGATGCTGCTATGCTGGCCGGGGGCCTCAGCATGCTGAGGAGGGTGCTCCATGGGAGAGGGAGCCGGTTGCTGCTCACAGGCATGCGTGCGCCCTGGGCCCTGACTGGGGATGGACTTTAGGGCTTTGGGGCCTGGGGCTGGGGCCTAGGTGTCCCCCTTCCCCCACTGTGCTTTTCCACTGTGCGCACTTACCCGAGGTGGCCTCATATATGTTGGGTGATGCCCAACTGGAAGGGTCCTGGCTGATGTAGGTGGAGGGCACCGCAATGACAAGGGCCCCATCTGTGGAATCCCCATCAGATGGGACATCCACAGTGGCAGGTCTCTTCTCCTCCTCCTCCAGTACGGCAGTGGGCTCAGGTGTGGCTGTCTCCACGGTGGCACGGGGTGGGGAGGTGTCGTCTGCATCCAGGAGGTCCTGAAGCTCCCATGGAAGGGCCCTCTGGCAGGAGCATGGCCAGATCTGCAGGTGTTATTCCAGACTTGCATGTACCCCTGCTACAGCTCCTTCACCTTGCACCTGACCTGCTCTGGTGTCTGGGAGGGGTCGCCACGGGCAGCCAGGCCCTGGGCGAGGCGGGCAAATGCTGGAGCGCTCCTCTGGTGCCCGCTGGTGTCCTGGAGGACCTTCTCATCATGCCAAATCCCCAGGAGGTCCTGGAGCTCTGGCTCAGTCCAGGAGTGGGTCCTCTGTTTTGGAGCCTGGTTGGGATCTTGGCTTCCCTTGTCCAGGTTCCTGGGGCTTCCCTGAGCAGTGCAGGGTGCTGGCCTGCTGGCCATCCCTGTGGGTCGGGACTCGCTGGGCACTGTGGGGCCTCGGAGGAGTGTGGCAGGAAGCCCTGCACGTGCTGCCTGTCTCACACTCTCAGCTTCCTGCCACAGGGTCTCTGGGTCCTTGCAGCTTTAAAGGCTGCAAGGACCTGGGGACCATAGAGGCCTACTGCGGGTGTCTAAAACAGCCCCACTCTCCAGCAGCCTGCCACCATGGAGGACCACTTCTGTTGGAAGAAACAGTCTGGGAATGTCTACACATGCCTTCTTCCAGAAGATTCTTCCAGAAGAAGGTCCTCTTCCTGATTCTGAAGCAGAGTACAGAATCGGAAGAGGGGGCTCCTTCTTCCAGAAGAAATCTGAAAGAGCGTCTTGCATGTGTAGATGCTCCTCAGATCTTCTGGAAGAAGGCAGCGTTCTTCCGAAAGATCTTGCCTGTGTAGAAACAGCTCATGAGTGGGGTGATCTCAGAGGAGGATTTAAAGAGGGAGTCTCAGTAAAGGGGAGGGCCAGAGCTGGCAAGGTCTATTCAGTCAGGGTGGATGTGGCAGACAATATTAACCTCCCTTTGCCCAGCAAATTCTCTCATCCTGCACTAGTCACATCCTGAGGGTGCCAGATAAGAGAGGTTCAACCTGTAAAACCATCTGCATGACTTGTTCTTGTGTGACTGTAGTGACAAACTTCAAGCTTCCCAGGTATCTGAATGGTATATTTTCTATGTATTAAAAGCAGTCCGTGTACTTCATGAACTCTACAAGTTGCACTCTTTCAAACAAATACATGACCTTAGTGGCTTTGTTTTTGTATATTTTGTTATCTTTTTGGAACCCTTTTCCAGCTAGCTGCTGGCTCTAGCAAATAGTATGACACGTTCCATTACACATCCCTAATCAAAGACAGCTTCTAATCATTTAAAAGATGGATTATTGGAAAGTAAATTCTTCTTTGTTTTGGACTTATATATCATTACCGCCCACTATTTATCTTATATATTCTGCTGGTCCATTGCCCAGACAGTTTGTTCTTGCATAACTACTGTTTGCTTATGACACTTTCCATTTCTAACTGGGTATAGTTTTCTTAGTAAATCTGAAGCACACGAGTTCTTGGTGTACTTCCTTTTGTTTGTAGTATTTAAATAGAGATGGCCGCAACCACAAGGTACCTGAAATTGATTCTCCTCTCACTTATACCACTGTAAATGAGGAGCAGCTCTACTGAAGTCACCTGAGTCACACCAGTGTAAGAGCAGTGAAGGAGAATTAGGCCCTTTGTGTGAGTCTGGGCTTCCTCAAAATTATGAAAACCCTTTGAACAAAACCCCTATCTTGTGTATGTCTTCACAGCAAAGTTATTTCGAAATAATGGCCGCTAGGTTGGAATAACTTTGCTAGCATCTACACAACACAACCACTCTTTCGAAATAATTTTGAAATAGCAGATTCCTTATTTCAAAGCACATATACCTCATTTTATGAAGAATAGTGCCTATTTCCAAATAGGTATTTCAAAATAGGGGCTGTGTGGACAGGGAATAGAGCCTATTTCAAAATAAGCCATAGTTTGACCAATGGCTTGAAATAGGCTCTGTTGTGTGTGGAAGCTCTACTTCAGAGTAGCCGAGTGCTATTTCGAAATGCATTTTGTGTGCAGTCGCACTATTTTAAAATAAGCTATTCTGGAAAATCTCTTCCAGAATAGTTTATTTCTCAATAAACCTGTGTAGCCATAGAACTAGAAAGCTAAGGTACTTGTGTGGCCTCCATTACTATAACATCTGGGTGCCTCATAATTCCACTGGAAGTAGAGAAATTCTGTCCTCACCATTTTTACAGGGGAAATAGAGAAGCAAAGTGATTTACCCAACATCACAAAGGAACTCTGCCACAGAGCAGGGATCTGAAGCTTAGTCTCATGAGTGCTAGCCTGGACCAGCCTTTCTGCCATTTCTGTGTGGCCTGTGTCTGGGTAAAATAGTCCAAACACTTGATTTCTGCTATAGAAGAACTATGAAAAGACTAATTGTGAAGCACCAAAGGAATGCCTAATGCTGTTCGCTTTTTTATTGTATTCTTCAGATATAGGCTGTCAGCAGAACTTCATGGAGTAGTAGTGCTTCAAGTAGTCAGTGAGATAAATGTTTGTTGTACTTTATATAGAAAGTAAATTACATAATATCTTAATTACATAACATCCCTTGTTGTTTAGACATAATTATAAACATTCTGCTCATGTATTAGGTTTTGCTATGGTTTTCATTTCTGTTAATGTGAAAAGCAGTATCAAGTAGGATAAGAATAGAATTTTTGTTGCATATTGTGCCTTTTATATGCAAGGCGTCTCAAAGTGCTTTGAGTAAGATGCTTTTATGAGATTTTGTCACTGTGCAGCATTCACGTTACTAGGGAGCTTTCTATGATTGCTGCGTAAGTGTTTGAGAGTTTGTCTGGTGAGCTGAAAAAGAAGAGCATTTTCAAGCAAACCTAAGATGCTAAGAACAAGTTGCAGAGGGAATTGTCAGTTGTCCTTGGTTGGTCAATGCACTGTTGTTAAACCACAAAAACTATACGAGGATATATTTTAAGGAACTGACTTAATCCACACAGGAAGGAAGAGAGTCCAGGTGGATACTTGAGATGACGCTTCACAGTTTCCCTGATCCCACTATGTCCATATTTCAAAGGCTGATGACCTATACATGAATTTTGCTTTACCGCTAAACTAAGGCCAAAAAGTGTGGGTTAAATATGGAGTATAAGCCCCACTGTGAGTGAACAATTGGAATATCTTATTGTTTCTTTGGGGGAGTCAGGTCAGATTTTTTTCATCGCTTTGAACCATCTGCCATCTTTATTCATTCTGAGTACTGTACCAGTTAGTGGGGCTATTTGCAGAGTAACATATTGATCAAAGCAAATAAAGGGTGACAGAATATGGTCCTTTGACAGCCTGTGGATGAAACTGTACAGTAAAAGTTAAAGTAAGATATCCCTTAAAGCTGTGTATCAAACATGGTTTTGTGTACAAATGTGAATAATTGATTGAGAAAACAGTAGCTACTGATAATGTTGCCTCAGTCTCTCAGGGCATAGCATACATACATGTCGTGCTATTTGCTGGTAAACGGAGGCTGTCAGGCAGTAGTGACAAAGGGAACACTGATATTCTGTCCACTAATGACAATGTAACTATGCATGTGAGTGAGCAAAACTCAATTTATTGCGCTTAACCATGGTCAGGACTGAGATTCACATGGCACTATAGTAGTGCTGACTTTAGAAGCAATTTAACATGATGGACAGTTGCTGTCTTGATTTCTTGGATAAATATGAAAGACAGGTATTGAGTATATAAGGTATATGAAGAAATGTTATTGTATTCTTTTCCTCATAGGGTCATAATGGTCTCTGAAATGAACACAGTTGAAGACAATTGTTTTTAAAACTTACTAATATCACCCAGTGACAGTTCTTTTGGAACCATTCCAATCTGAATCTTCAGAACAGTCTTTTTCCATTAGAAATACTGCCAGAGCCTAATTGTAGCATTGCTAGTGGATCCCATGACAACAACCCATTTTCACATACAAAGGAAAGAATTAGGTTCTGAGGAAATTATTGCTGGTGTAGGGAAAAGGAGAGGCAGATATAAAAGCAAGAAATTGTGATTTGAGAGATAATAGAGAAAATAATCAATAGGGGTTGGTTGCCTGCTTCCAGTACTTTGATACTAATAGTTCATTACAGCCAAAGTATGACATGAAAACTATGCTGGCGGGGATAAATGCTATGTGGTCATATAATCAAAGAGTGTGCCATATTTCAGGAGTCCAAATTAAAGTCCCTTAATTCTGACATTGCTTAACTTTTCAGTGGTGAACTTTACAAGCTAAGCATTCTTTTCATGTAGGTTTTTAATTTTTTATTTTTTTAACGTGATTGCCTAGGTTTTCACAAAGGAAATTAAAAATGTGTGAAACTGCAGTGGCCCCCCACCCCACACACACGCCCTACATGGCTCACTAGGGCTACGTTTTGTCAACAAAACTCGCAGAGCATCTGCATGCAAAATGCATTCGGTCGATAGTCTGTCAATAAAACGTAGCACTTTCATTGATAGCATTCTGCCTCTCCACCATGAGGAATAACACGTTTGTCAACAGTTTATGTGGACAAAAAAGCCTTGTAGACACTCCAGGGGGCCCTCTGTCAACCCGGTTCACCATGCAGCCCTGTTTACTGAGCTTCTGGTTGGCTGTTTGTTGAGAGAGTGGCTGGGCAGTCTGGCTGCTCTTTGTCAAGAGAGCAGATTGTTCTTTCAATCTGCTTTTGTATTTGGATGTGATCTGTTCACCAAAGTTTTGCTGGAAGGTCTCTCCTACAGTAAGCTCTGGAGACAGATTGCTGTAGTATAGATGTATGCCAGGGCTATGGCTACATTACAGTTATTTTGAAATAAAAGTCATTATGTTTAAATAACTTTGTTATTGTCTAGGCTATGCGCATGCTATTTTGAAATAAAATTGAAATTGCAGGTGCAATATTTTGAAATTGGTGCTAATAAGACATGGTATCAGTATTTCAAAATAAGTCATAATGAGCTCCACTGGAATCATTCTGAATGAGATCTATGTGTCTGGAAATGCTATTAGAAATAGCAGGGTGCTATTTTGAAATACACCTTGGCCATGTCTACACTACCAAGTTCTTTCAAAAATTTATCTGAAAGAAGGAGCTCTTTCGAAAAATCCTGTTGAGTGTCTACACACAAAAACAATTCTTTCGAAAGTAAATTGAAAGAAAATGGCACAGCTCTCAAGAGTCCTCTTCCCCTCCCGGATCAGGAAAAGTGCCTTCTTTCAAAAGACTTTTTCAAAAAACAATGCTTGTGGACGCTCCATGGACCATTCATTTGAAAGAGCAGTCCTCCATGGTGCCAGCCAGCTAGTGAATGGAGACGCCCTGGACAGAGTGAGAGGAGCTTTATGCTTTGTGTCCAGCAGTGTTTGAAAATGTAGGGACCCAGGACCCCTGTGGCAGGAAGCTGAGAGCACGCTAACAGCAGCAAATGCATGAGCCTGCACAAGCACACCCTCCCACCAAGTCTCCAGCAAGACCAGCCAAACCACCGCCCATATGGCCAGCAGCCAGGAGCCCCGTTACTCCCAGGGGCTCCCCACCTAACTAGCAGAGGGCTCACAGGAGCCTGCTTGAGGCACGAAAAAGTGTGCACTATCCTGGTTGGAGCCTGAGCTGTGGAACCTCCTCAGCCTCTGGTGGGTGGAGGTGGCCCTGCTGGAGGTCAGAGGCAAGTGCTGGAAAGCCCAGCATTTGACCAGCTGTCTGACAGCCTGACCACCTGGGGGCAACTCCCACACCCAGACCAGGTCAGGCCAAAGGTGAAGGAACTGCAGCAGGCCTATGTGAGGGCTAGGGATGTTGCCAGCTGCTCAGGGGCAGTGCCCACCACCTGCCCCCAATTCAAGGCACTGGAAAGACTGCTTGGGGCCAAGGAAACAGCACTGTCACAGTGGTGGACACTGAGGCACCTGAGCTACAGGCCCAGCTGGAGCCAGAGGAGCTGCCAGGACCCTCAGGCTGGACCACCCCACAGGGTCAGGAACAGGAGTGGATGTCCAGCAAGAATGGGTCTATCATCATTGCCCTCTTATCCAGGTCTTCTAGCCTGGCACCTTTGGCTGGAGCTTCGTCGAGGGACCCTCCGGTAGGTATCCAGTGCATCACACACCTCGGGGAAGGGGAGGGAGCATCCATCTCTGCCGCAGCTGGCAGCAGGATAGCCAGATGGCTGCTGGCTCCAGTCTGGACATAGCCCAGACAGACACCTCTCCTGGCCCGCGGAGATGGCCACAAACTACACGCCACACCAGCTTCCATGGACAGAAGCACCAGTTGCATGCCTGGAGGTGGGGCTGGGCCATTCCCGGTGCTTGCCCCACTCATGCAGGGATCACTCAGCACCTGGGACCTCCCCAGGGCCACTGGGTCACCAAACAGTGGAGCGGGGGGGTGCATCCACAGGGGGTAGAGGGCATGGTTCTCAGGGATGGGCTGTGGGACTGATGGGTTGCTGCTTCATGGGAACCACCTGAGGTCAGCGACACCTGGAGCCTGAGCTTCAAACCCTCCCCCTACATCCCAACCTCCTGCCCCAATTAGAATCATAAAATTATAGAATTCTAGGGCTGGAAGGGACCTCAGGAGGCCATCTAGTCCAGCCCCCTGCCTAAAGCAGGATCAATTCACACCCACCTCTTGCTCCCAAATTACCTTATGGACCCTACAACCCCTCTGGCATCACAAACTCCTGCCCCAGCCTTGAGCGCCCTCGTGAGCCACTTGCTGCTCTTCAATCCCCTTGGCCCCATCCCCATCACAAGAGCCTGCACTCCTAGCTGGAGCTCTCCTTTCCCCACACGTCAACCCCCTGGTCTGGAATCCCCCTCCCACACTCTGAAACTTCTGGTTTCAGCCACCCCAGCATATAGCCCCTCCTGAACCCCTAACCTTCATCTCTGGACGTATCCGAGAGCCTCCACCTCCAGCCGGCATGCACGCCTGCATCCAACCTCCCTGTCTCAGACAGGTGACAAAGAGTAAGCGAGGGCTGGGGAAGGCAAGTGATGGAGGGAAGGGGGGTTGCAGGGAGTGGGGCAGACCTCATAGACGGGCTGGGGTCTCAGTGCAGAGGAAAGGCAATGGTGTTTAGTTTTCTGCCATTAGAAAGTTGAGTGAGCTCCTGTCCTATTCCTATCCCTCCTCCACAATTCCTACTTTTTCCCCATCCCTCTGCTTCTCATCCGTTTCCACCCCCTTCCCCCCTTCCCCCTCTGTATCTGAGTCATGTTTCTTTGTCTTTCTCTTTCTCTTCAACATGCTCTGGCTATGGCAGCAGAAGCAGCACTGAGAACACGGAAGAGACTATCTGTCTACTTTTGGTTCATATGCCTGGCCTTCAGCAGCCAGGATGAAAAACTGAAAAAAAAAAAAAGACCTATCAGTTCTTGCAGAGTTAGGGTAGCATATGTTCTAACATGCATATGACCATCATCACATCGGAGCTGTGAAAGGATGGAACATGCTCAGTGTAGATGGAATGCTTTGCAGAACTTAATTGTCAAACTCTCTCATAAATCTCTCCTGAGAAAACACAAGCTAAAATTTTCAGAGGCATATAACTTGGCCAAATGTGGGTGCTTTTTCACAGGCATATCAAAAATGCACATTCCTGACACTAAGGCTGTGAGTTGGGATAGGGAGTTGGCATAGAGGAGGTGGGGTTTGAAGTGCAGGCTGTAGTTGTTGCTGACCTCAGGTGGCTCCCCACAACATGTCAAATTTCAAGGCCCTGCTCCAGAGCATGTAGATGCTAGAACTTCTCAAAAATGGTTATGAATTTTTCACATATAGGTAATATTTCCCCTTAAGATTGTCCTCAGAAACAACTTTTACAGCCAAAGTTTCTCCCCAAAAATGCATCCTGAGGCAATCATGTGACATAGAGTACTTCATAGAAAATAGATACATATTAGCAGGGTTACCATCAACAGAAAGCAATGGCATTTTAATGGAAACTGTTTGGTATCCTGAGCTACAGATACAGTTACCAGCTATGGCTATAATTGAGATGCAAATGGTGAAAACGTACTATAGTAAACTCCTTCATATCTGGCATTCTATTATCTGGAACTCTCGAATAACTGGCATTTTAACCATAAGTACCTTTTAGTTATGTTTCCCATAAGTAAACACAATTTTTCCACAAATAATACAGAAAATACTGTGTGGCTGTGGCCACTCTAGCTCCCTCCTTTTGGAGGGGGCATGGTAATGAGGCACTTAGGCAGATGTTAATGAGGTGCTGCCATTAATATGCATATTAGTGTAATGGCAGCCACACATGCTTCAAAAGCGCCACTTTCAAGACGCATGCTGCCCGGGTGGCCAGGGGCCTTTTGAAATGACCCCCCCTGATTTTGAAAGCCCTTTCTTCCCAAAACCAAACAGTGAAAATTACTTTCAAATTGCACACAGATGCCATTATGCTAATGAGGCACTGCATATTCATGTCATTCATGTGGCCACAGCCTATAAGTTTACGGTGTTCATTACTAGTGTTGTTGGTAAATAAAGTACTCTGTAAAGTACTCTGCAGACATTTTTGTTTGTTTCTTAATATCTAATCTTTTTTTTTTCTGTAGTGTTAAGTATTACTGAGCATACCGCTCTATTATCCAGATACTTGAATATCTGGCAGCATCTTGGTTCCGGGGCGGCTGGGTATGAAAGAGTTTACAGTATTTGTTTAATATAGCACCAAATTCTGACCTTGGATGTACTGACTGTGTCTTTATAGCTCCCACTGAAAACAGGTGGTATATTTTGTGCTCATCCAAGGATAGAAATTGGCTGCTAGTGCAGTGACAGATTTTGGAGGAAAATATGTTAACTTTTTATTAGCTGTAAGAAGACATTTGCATGCTTGTATGAGCCCTTGTATGAGCATAACAATGTAAGGTTACACACATTCACTATGTTAGGATGGCAGGAAAAAGGCTAAATTGAACATGTGATTACATGTTGCACTTCCCCTGTCCGGCATGGTTGGGACCAACTTTGCTGGACAAGGGGAGTTCCAGCTTTTCTGCCCATAGACAACCCTGCACCTCCTAGGGCTGCTGCAGCCCCATCCATCACTTCTCTCCCTGGGACTCCAGCCCCAGTCTAGGCTCCCTGGGGCTTCTACAAGGCTCCAGGCCCTGCCCCCCAGCTGCCACGTGACAGCCAGGGAACTCTGCCTCTGTCCATGGGCCAAACAGGGCAGGCAGGGGGTGGGGGAGGGCTTCTGCTCCTGTTCCTGCACTGCGACAGGGCAAACAGAGGACTCCTGGCCCCAGGCTGCTGTAGGGCAGGTGGGGCTCTGGCTCCCAGTCCCCCTGTTGCATGGCAGGCAGGGCAGGTGGGGCTTCTTCAGTGGCCCCTGCACTGCCACAGGGTTGGGTGGGAAGGACAGCTCTTTTCTTGGCCCTACTGCCATGGGGAAAGGCTCCTTCACCAGCCCAGGACACAGCCCAGCTCTTGTCCTGGAAGGTCTGTGGTACTGAAGAGGTACAACCTCTATTTTTAATACAGACAGAGAAGGATATGGAGTATCACAACTGTTATAACATAGTATTACAAATTGGAGGTATCCACTGATAGGATGATAATCTTATCGTTTTCTTTTAGTTGTCATTTTCTTAACAGGCAGTTCCTGCAGAAACAAATTTGAGATAAATGGATCTGAAATATACAATATGAGTGACAAAATTGATCAGGTAAATTACTTTGCTCTTGGTTAGACAGTTTTAGATAATGCCCTTGTTCATGAAAAATTACAAATGTGCATTAAAATAATTGAGGTCCCACTGAGGTTTAGGCAACATAATTCAGGACAGCTTTTTGAAGCTATATTTGCACATACCAAACTTATCTATCCTATCCTTTAAAACAACAAAGAAATGTAAGGACTACTAAATGATATAGGGGATCTGAATAAACTTGTATTCCTAGGAATACTGTTTGGAAATACTGACACCCCATGCATTTATGCTGCATATACATGTTCATTAGAAAGAAAGGATAGCAAAGTAAGCAATTTCACTGTATTATGGATGAATAAATAAATTATGGATCTTTAAAACTCCACAAAAATGAACTTACTGGTAAATTAGTTGCCTGAAAGTGTATTGTTAATAGCATCAATTAAATATATTCCAGCATGCTTCTAGATCCTATTTTATTGGAAATTTCAGTTTTTTCCAGTTGACCCTTTTGAATGCACTTGAAATTTTTTAAACATTTGCTTTCGCATGCTGTATTATAGTTGAGTCAGTCAACATTTTTCTAGCAATCAAAGAACCACTTCAGTTTATTGATTGCTACTCTCAAGAGGTTCTTGATACTTACATTTCTTGATAATTTTCTTGGGGATTAGTGACAGTTGTGGGAGAAAGAGAGTTCTTTCCTCATAAACCTAAACTGTTCCTCCTGGCAAGCACTCCAAGAAAAATTGCAGCCTCTGAGCAGTTCTTCTAATTTCAATCGGAAGTTCTAAGTCAAAGGCTTCCCTGGAGAGTTGTTACACACCATTCAGCTGATGCTCAAGTCCCTTTATCCAAACTGATTTTAACTGTTCTGTCTCTGAGGCCGTGTCTACACTAGCCAGCTACTTCGAAGTAGTGTGCGTCTTGGGTGGCCCCATTGTATGGTCCCTCCACCCCCGGGGTTAGGGCACAGTGTGCGTTGAAATAGTGTGCGTCGTGTCTACGAGTGCTGTGTGCTACTTTGCCGTTGAAATCGACGTTAGGTGGTGAGACATTGAAATCACTATTCCTATCTGAAGATGGGAATAGTGCCCTACGTCAACGTTAAATGTTGAAGTAGGGCATGTGTAGACGATCTGGATACCGCTACTTCGAAATAGTGGGGTCCTCCATGGCGGCAATCATCTGAGAGGTTGAGATATGCTGTCCAGCCCCTGTGGGGCTCTATGATTACCACATGCAACAGCCCTAAAAGCACCACACACCCAGATTTCCTGTGGCAGGAAGCTGAGAGTGTGCAGGCAGCAGCACACGCACGTGCTAGCCCTGAACGCCTTCCAGAGGCCCTGAACATCCCAACCAGAGCCATGGCTTCCAGACAGCCCCCTGACGGCTCCCAGGGCTCCCCCCAAGGGGACCAAGGGCCCCTTGGCAGCCAAATGGGGGACCCAAAAAGTGGTCGTGCATCTCCTGGTCGGAGGCTGAGCTCCGAGACCTGCTGGGGCTCTGGGGTGAAGAGGAGTTGCTCCATGTGATGGGGACCAAGCATCAGAACGTGGAAGCATTCACCCAACTGGCCAAGAGCCTGGCCGCCTGGAGTCACCCTGCCCACACTCCAGATCATGTCCACAACAAGGTGAAGGAATTGCAGCAGGGTTGTGCCCAGGCTCAGACTTGGCCAGACAATCTGGGGCCACCCTTGCCGCTTGCCCCTATTACAGGGAGTTCAGGGCCATCCTGGGCCCCCAAGAAAACCTCCCCCCCCACCCCCAGCTACACTGGACACTGCCGCTGAGGTGTCTCAAAAGGCCTCAGAGCTGGAGTCCAGCTCAGAGGCCAGCCCCGCGCCCTGGGGCCCACCTGAGGAGCCAGCCCTCGGGATAGCAGAGGAGGGGTCCAGCAGCAAGGGGGGAGCTCTTCATAGACATCCCCTCCCAGAGCACCAGCTGGGAATCCACCCACTGGGGTTCCCCTGACCGTGGCAGTGGACAGTCAGGTATGTACCCCACAGGGCACACACCCCTGGGCCATGGGGTGGGGGCACCAGACACAACCAGGGGCCGCACACAACCCCAACAGACCCTGACCCACAACTGCCCAGCCACAGCACAGTCCCAGGATGGCGGCATGGCCATGAGCGCCTGTCAGCACCCACACCCATGGACAGCACTGTGCCCTAACCCTGGGGGTGGAGGGACCATACAATGGGGCCACCCAAGAGGGACACCACACCCACGGATGGGGGACGGAGACCCAGCACCCAATGGGGGATGGAGGGTGTGGGCCATGGGCCAGGGCACAGTACTAACAGCCTTCCCCTCCCGCTATCTCCCTTTCTGCAGCTGCACAATCTGAGACCCCAGGGAGTCAGGGACCCTCTATAGTCCCTGAGAGCCCACCAGAGATCAGGCACCACCATTGCCTGGGGGCACCACCGAGACCAGGATGGGCATGTCACCACTGGCCCCAGGGGATGGCCCCCATGGACCCCCAGCTCCTGGTGGCTCTCCAGCAGCAGGTGGAGGTGGCCGAGGAGTGGCTGTGGTTTGACCGCGAGGAGTCCAGCTGGCAGCGGGTGGTTTGGCAGGAGTTCATGGGGGTCTTCTGGGACATAGCCGAGTCATTCTGGGAGGCTGTGGCCCAGCTCCCACCCCCTGCTGCTGCCCCTGCTGCCCTCCCTGCTGCTTCACCCAATGCCCCCCTACCTACCTCACCCACTGCCCTGCCTTCCTTGCCTGCCACTGCACCTGTCCCGCCTGCCTCCCCACCTGCCAGCCCCCCAAGACTGGAGCCCTCTGGGCTGAATACCGGCCAGTGGAGGCATCCTGGCTGTACCTGTCAGTCCTTTCAGCCTGCCATGCTGGGGACCACAGACAAGTGGGGGGCACAACTTGAACCCACCAGGGATCGTGCCCCTCTACCCCCACCCATATTGATGGGCCAATAGACAAGCCATCTGCTGGTCCCTCCATTTGCATATATTTGTCCCCCTATTTGTATATAGTTTTTCTCCATTTGTATATTAGTTCCATACCACCAGACAGTTTAATCACTATTCAATAATCCACAGTTTTATCTTTCAAAGAACCTGAGACATGTGGCTTGTTGGAGGGATAGTGTGTGGGTGGTGGGGGCGGTATACAGGAGGCCCTCTGGGGATGGCCAGGGAGGTGCTCAAGGGTCCCCCCGATGAAAATGGGCCCGCAGGACCTCACAGATCTGCACCCCCTTGCAGTGGACCTGGCAACTGGGTGTGGCGGCTGGCTGGGGGAAGCCCATGCTGGCGTCAACTGCCCATTCCAGACAAAGGCCTCCCCCTTGCTCTCTACAGTGTTGTGGAGCATGCAGCACGTGCCCACAACCTGGGGGATGTTCTGGAAGCCGACGTTCAGGAAGGCAAGGAGGCACTGCCACCAGCCCTTCAGACGGCTGAAGGTCCTCTCCACCACTTGGCAGGTGTGGTTCAGGTGACCGTTGAACTGCTCCTGGCTGGCAGTGAGGTGGCCGGTGTACGGGCACATGAGCCAGGGCTGGAGCGGGTAGGCCGCATCTGCCATGAGGCAGAGGGGCACAGTGGTGTCCCCCAGAGGGATCTCCCTCTGGAGGATGTAGGTTCCCACCTCCAGCCGGCGGCACAGACCCAAGTTCCAGAAGACACGGGCGTCATGTGTACAGCCGGGCCAGCCCATGCACACATCCTGGAAGCGGCCCTGGCTGTCCACCATGGCCTGAAGGACCATGGAGAGGTAGCCCCTCTGCTTTATGTATCTTCCCCTGCTTTGGTCCGGGGCACAGATGGGGATGTGGGTCCCGTCTAAGGCCCCAAAGCAGTTCGGGAACCCCATGGCAGCAAATCCAGTGGTGGCTTCTTCCAGGTCCCTGACTTGGATGACCCTCTGGAGCAGCAAGGCATTGAGCGCACGGACCACCTGTGGGGAGGGAACACAAGTGCCACGAGGGTGTGCAGGGTGCCTGAGGCCCCTCCCCTGGGCACCCCTCTGGGGTACCCCCTAGGCCCACCACCACCCAGCCCCTCCCTCCCCAGGCCTCCAACCAGCCCCCTCCCTCCCCAGCACATTTTCCTCCCCAGGCCTCTACCCAGCCCCTTCCCTCCATGGCACCCCTCCCTCACCAGCCCCACACCTGGACCCCCCTCCCTGGGCCCTTGCTCTCCAGTGGGTGCATGCCCAGGCATCCTTACCTCCATGATTATGGCCCCAACAGTGGTCTTTCCCACTCCAAACTTGCGTTCCATGGAGCGGTAGCTGTCTGGAGTGGCCAGCGTCCAGACAGCTATTGTGACCCTCTTCTTGATGAGGAGGGTGTGCCACATCTGGGTGTCCTGGTGCCTCAGTGAGGGGCTGAGCCACTAACAGAGCTCCAGGAAAGTCTGCCGGTGCATGCAGAAGTTCTGCAGCCATATGTTGTCATCCACTCCCCCATTACCAGCTGCTCTCATCACTTGGGGTTCATGGGGTGGCTCCAGCTGCAGCAGAGCGCCCGGAAGGGGAAGAACAGGGGAGCCCTGTGGTCAGAGGTGTCCCTGTTCCCCCCTCGGGGAGGGCTCCCCTGCCAGGAGCTAGCAGGGCGCTTACTCCCTGGGTGACAACCTGGAAGGCTTCCAAGTGCTGCTGCTGCTGCTGCTCCTGCTCCTGAGGGTCCATGGCTTCTGTGCCTCAGTCTGTGAGAGTGTGGCTAGCGCCCCACAGACCTCATGCTGTGCAGGGCAGGTGTGTCTGGGAGGGGCTCTTTAAAGGAGCGGCTTGCTGTTGTCCCAGAAGGGCTAGTCCAGCCTGTGACCCTGTCTGCAGGCTTTTCTGGCCTCTTATTTTGAAGGAGAGTGCTTGTGTGTCTGTGAATGCTCTGCTTTTCCTTCTGAGGCAGCCCCTTTTGACGTTCCCCATCTCTACTTCGACATTGAACATTGATGGCACCAGCCCTGGAGGATGTGTGGACAATATGCGTCGAAGTAGCCTATTTCAATGTTGTCACTTCGAAATAGGCTACTTTGACGTAGCGTCCTAGTATAGACGTAGCCTGAGTGTATTAGCGCTTTTTTTGCACACAACCACTCCAGTAACCACTGTCTCATAATCTGGGTCTCCAGCCACAGAATATGGTGAAAAAATGTCAGTGCCCTGGCCAGTCATGGAGGATCTGCCTTACATCAAGGAGAAAGGACATTTTAATCTACTAGGGAATGGGCTGTCAGCCCTGAAGTGTCAGGGAGACATGAACCATGGTACTTTATCCATTGAAAAGTTAAAAAAAGATGCTGGGTGAAATTTTGGCCTAAACGAAGTCAATGTCAAAATGCCTATTGGCTTCAGTGAGGCTAGGAACATAGACTCATAGAAGAAGAGGGTTGGAAGAGAGCTCAGGAAGTCATCTAGTCCAAGCCCCTACTCAGAGCAGGACCCCAACTACATCATCCCAGCCAAGGCTTTGTCAAGCCGGGGCTTAAAAACCTCTAGGGATGGAGATTCCACCACCTCTCTAGGTAATGCACTCCAGTGCTTCATCACCCTTCTGGTGAAATAGTTCTTCCTAATAACCAACCTAGCCCTCCCCCATTGCAACTTGAGACCCTTGCTCCTTGTTGTGTCATATGCCACTACTGTGAATGGCCTCTCTCCATCTCTTTGGACACCACCTCTCCAAGTAGTTGAAGGATGCTATAACACCCCCACACACACATACACACACTCTTCTGCAGATTGAATAAGCCCAGTTACCTCAGCCTCTCCTCATAAGTAATGTTTCCCAGCATGCCTCACCTCCCCAGCATTTTGTTGCTCTCTAGTGGGCACTCTCCAATTTTCCCACATTCTTTCTACAAATGGGGAGGCCCAAAACTGGATATAATACTCCAGATACAACCTCAGCAGTACCAGAGAGAGGGGAATAATTACTTTCCTCAGTCTGTTGGCAATTCTCCTACGAACAGCGTGCTATAGGCTTATATCCAGTTTCTCAACCAATGTAATCCCCAGGTAGTTTTCTGCAGAATTGCTACTTAGACTGTCAGACCCTAGCCTCTTGCAGTGTGTGGGAGTTTTTCTGTTCCCTGGTTCTGGACTTTGCACTTGTCCTTCTTGAGCTTCATTAGATTTCTTTTGCCTCAATCCTCCAATGTGTCTAGGTCTTTCTGCACTCAATCTCTATCCTTTGGCATGTCTCCCTCAGCTCAGAGTCAGCTGTGAACTTGCTGAGGGTGCAATGCATCTCATCATCTAGATTATTAATGAAGATGATGAACAAAACCAACCACAGCACAAACTCCTGGGATGCTCTGCTTGATACTGCCTGCCAACTAGACATTGAGCTGTTGATCACCAGTCATTGATCCTGATGATCTAGCCAGTTTTCTGTCCAATTTATAGTCCATTCATCTAATCCATACTTCTTTAACTCACTGTCAAAATACTTTGAGAACTCATACTAAAAGCTTTGCTAAAGTCAAGATATATCATTTCCACCTTTTTCCCCATATCCAAAAAGCCCCTCTTCTCATCATAGAAAGCAATTGTGCTGGTCAGGCATGACTAGCCCTTGGGGAATCCACGTTAACTTTTCCCAGTCACCTTCCTTTCCTCCAGGAACGACAAGAAGTCCTGTGGCACCTTTCCTCCAAGAGTTTCAAACTGGTTTTCTTGAGGACCTGCTCCACAATTGAGGTGAGGCTGATCAACCTTTATTTCCCTAGATTCTCCTTTCTTCTGATTTTCAAAGATGGGCACTACATTTGTCTTCTTCCACTCATCTAGGACTTCCCCAATTACCACAAGTTTTCACAGATAATGACCAATGGCTCTGCAATCATATCAGCCAACTCTTAGCACCCTCAGATTGCATTAGATGCATTCGATGGACATGTGCATACCCATCTTTTCTAAACAGTGCTTAACATATTCTTCTAGTGCTGATAACTGCACATCTCCACTCTATATTCTGCTTTCCAGTGCAGCAACCTGAGAGCTAAACTTGTCTGTGAAACCCAAGGCAAAAAGAGCATTGAGTACTTCAGCTTTACTTCAGGTAGATGGCCTACCACATTCATATTCACTACATTTCCTAACATTCTTGTTGATGACATACTTGAAGAAATCCTTCTTGTTATCTTTAACATTCATTGCTAGGTGCAACTCCAAATGCTCTTTGGCCCTCCTGATTGTATCTGTGCATGCTCAAGCAATATTTTAATGCTCCCCGCATGTTATCTGCCCAAGTTTTTGCTCCCTTTTGTGTTTAAGTTCACCAAAGATTTCTCTGTTTAACCAAGCTGGCCATCTGACATATTTATTGGTCTCTGTATACACAACCTGTTCACCTGCCAAGGTTTATTCCTGTGCTCTCTATAAGGGTTCTTTAAAATCTCCTTCAAAACCTGAAGCACAGAGGAAAAGAGGATGAGATTTTGCCTCTCAGCAAACCATGAAGAGCCAGACTTTCTTTCTGAAATGTGGACATCTAGATAGATGCCTCCATCTACTATCACTGTGAATAACCAAGCCTTCCAGGCAATGGACATGGTCACCTATCCCAGAATTACATGGTTACATGCAGGTCCCATAAATGATGAAACTAATGCCAGAACTGCCAAAGCAAGAGCGGCCTTTGGCAGACTATTTGTAAATGTGTGGGGATGCAATGACATTAGTCAATGAACAAAACTGAAGGTCTACAAAAGGATTCAACACTGATATACACATGAAAAGGTTTGGGCATTCACTGTGACCGTAAGCTTTACTGTTACACAACTATGTTTGGTAATTTAAAGAAATCACATGCAGCTACTGCCCCTCGGAAGTGTCAAACATGTAACACTGCGTCCATCATCGCAAATAATGAAAACCAAAATATTTTCTACAAATATTGGTTCAAAATTTTGGTTCAAAGATTTGCTTTGATTATTCTCACACTATTTTTATTTTTAATTTCCCTAAACATTTATTTTGTGTATTTTTTTCTGGGGTCAGTGTTTGGAATAGAAATCTGGGTATCCTATACATGCCATTCTGTGATTCTGAGCCACACGAGCATTTTGAGTACATGGATGAGGATAAAATGGCAAGACCAGGTTCCAGATACTGAGGTTTTCTTGAGAGCAAGCACTCTAAGCATCCATGCTCTGTTGATGAAATCACTCATGTGATGGGAAGGCCATGTCACAAGAATGTAAAATGAGCAACTGCCAAAGAAGATCTTTCTTGTTGAGCTAAAGGAGGGAAAGCATCCTCAGCGAGGCCATATCTTGCAATTTGTTCTTTGTTAATGCCACAGACAGTTCCAAGCTCAAATCGACCTGATCAGACACACAGATGTTCACAGAAACCAAACAGTTCAGTGATGTTATGATCATCTTTGAACTTGAAACACAAACAACAAAAACAACAGTCTTTCTGGTGCCTCAGATTTTCGGAGGGGTGGAGAAGTTTTTCAGTAGGCGTTAGGATGCAGTAGCCATTTTCAAAAAAATACAATATAAAATTTGGGAGCATGCAAACTAGGGCAGACATTAGCAATGTGATAGACTCATGAAGAAGGACAGATGTAAGACATCATATGGTGCACCTGAATTGTTCTTCCTCTCAAAGGTTTTGACTGAAGGCTTGGCTGAGGGAAAAGGAGGCTGTGATTCCTGTCACAGTGGGTATGGACTTCGGTATTTGAATGCTGATTTGATCCCTAATCACACAGATTAAGAGGTGCCAGGTAATCTTACATTTTATAAGTTTTTAAAATATAACAGCCAGTGTCCTTTTAAATCTGAAACACCTCTGTGAGTTTTATTACTGCTATCCCAAATGGCACTTGTAGCAACTGTATATACCATTCATTCTAGGATCAGATGCTGTTATTTAATAGCAGTATATGAAAAGGAAAACTGAATTGGTCTGTGATAGACAAGCCAGGAAGCATGCAGAGAGAGGAGGTGGTAATGAGAACAAGGCATTGCGGCATATCAGTGAAAAGTGCTCAGCAAGGGAACCAAGAATAAAACATTCACTGAAAAAAAGGGAGTATAGTTAGGTGAGTGAACTGGGTGGACGGGGAAGACCCATAAAATCGGAGGCATCATACTATTGCAAAAATGCCCTCTCATTTCAGCATTTTTTTTCTGCAATGGACCAATTTATGCCTGATGATGTGATTTGGCTCTTAGTCTTTTGCTTTTACAATGGAGAATTTAAAACCTACCTAGTACTTATTATTTCTATAATTGTATTCTATATTCTTTCCCTCATTCATTTTGTACAATGTATTCTTTAGCGCACGTTCTCCCCTCCCTCCTGCCAGCATGAAGAAAATGACAATTTTCAAATATTTTACCTGCCATAATTGCACTGCCCATTGATGTATGACACAATATAATGTACAAATATCTGATTTTTTTCACATTTGTAAGGATTTTTTTAAAAAAAAGCCTTTTAACTTTTTCTGTCTGCTGCAAGTGCTAGCTTCTGTATTTGTCAAGATTTCCCTTTTTTGTAAGACTTGTAGAGCTGCTTATTGAAGTCATATTCAGAACACGTTACATGGCACAGGAAAGCTAAACTTGTATAATAGTTTTCCTCCCATCTCTCTGTGACAACGTATTGTTTTCATACATAAGCTTCACGTTAAAAAAGAAAATGACTCAAAAGAGAGTTTCTTTTTGCTGAAAAGAATTTTTATGTGTTCAGCCCCAGTGGTTTGTCAGTGTGCTGTATTCCACTTTCATGTCTTTATGCTTATTATAGGATTATTACTCAATAGGTTTTATTGAAATTTTTGATACAGCAAAAAGAAAGACAAAAGGAGGGAAGCCTGTGAGACAAAGCATTATATTTTCAGTATGTTTTGGGTGTTCAAAAAATAAACTCCTCAACCACAGTGTAAAAGTAAACCCACAGGAAAGCCTTTCAAAGGAAAACAGGACTAATGGTAATTTTAACACAAGCAAACAATCAAAGGCATCTCTGTTACAGTATTACCCTGGCAAGGATATTAGTGAAGAAACATCTTTAAACAAAACAAAAACTTCTTTACACAGTGAAATGATTATAAAGATTTCAGAGCCTTTTAAAAAGAGAAAATCTAAACATGGTAATTAGGCTTTTGCTTGTCAGTGCAGCCTCTGAACACTTAAGAGTTGGAGCTAAAATGTTCTAAAAGGGAAATTGCCTGCCAAAGCTGAAAAGACAGTAGCTGAACATTACTAAAATGTGTTTTGTCTGAGATTATTCTCCTTTCCATATGTATCATTTTTGTTTTCCCACAGCCACCTCACTCCTGGGCTTGAGTCCTAGAAGAAAATGGCCCCATTTTAAGGAGAGTTGTGGCGTAAGAAAGAGTCGTTTACAAATGGAACCCCAGAGATCCAGTGACCTACACATCTCATAGCGTGATCTAGATCCTACAGAGGGGAGATCTGCATGACCTTCCGCTTTCTAGCCTCTTGGTTCCTTCTCTTTTCTCCTGGAGATTTAGATCTAGACCAGATTTAGATGCGGGAGGAGTGCAGAGAAAGGAGTGCTGAGGAAAAACGTAATTCAGGAACCAGAACTGCAGCATCAGAAGAGGAAGTTGAGGGACTAGTGAAGGAGAAGGTCTTGGTGGGGTGTGTGGGGAGAGAAGAGACTTGTCTGACTAGGGCGATGATTACTGAGAAAGTTGCAGTTGAATGGCAGGTGGATTGCAGGCGAGGAAATAGTGGACTTTTAGGAGTGTGTACCTCTCTATTGAGGTGAGAAGGGGATCTGAGGAACTGAAAAGGAAGAAGGCAGCCTAAGAGGGTGGGTGGTGGAATTCGGAGGGATTGGGACATTTCTGTGGAGTGGAGTCAATTCTGCCATATGTATGCAACACTTGTGCATAATCGGTGTGAATTTTGCAGCAATGTATGTAGTTCACAGGCTTTCTGATGCATGTGTGCAGGCAGGTGCAGTAGAGAATCCATGTGCTGAGGAAGGGGGGACTTGCATGCTTTTTAAGAGTATGCTCAGTCACGTAACTTAGCTTTCTGTGACCCACTTCCTGCTAGGACAATCCACCTCACATGGTTTGGGCACTGGGGGTGCTTATCTGATGTTGATCCCCAGCCACTCCTAGGCACTGCCCCCACTACTTTGATTGGCTGCAATTCTGGACAGTCAGGAAATACAAGAAAAGATGTAGTGACATTTTATTTGTTTAGATTCAGTCTACTTTAGTCTGTGAGTCCAGAGAAAAGATGGTTCAGCACATCCTGCTAATCTGCAGACCTCCAAACACCAATTACTTGCTACAAGCACTAAGAGGACATTGTCCACCATGGTGATGAAGTTCACAAGAATCATAGTTTTAGCATCCACCCAGTCTGTGCCTGCATGTTGAGTCTCCTAAAACTCTACACCTCTGATTTCTCAGGGACTGTCAGAGTCAAGAACAGAGTTCATATATTTGTCCAACATTTCACCCAGTTTCCTCAAATATCTAGACAGACAAAATTAACCCTATAAACTATATCAGCTATTTCTGCTAGAGATCTGGAAGACTGGAAGAAAGATACCGTTCTATATGTAGTTTCAAATAACCAGAATGGATGTCACACAGTGACTCTTAGCTCTGTGTGTACTTCTTTGTTTACCACTTAATTCCATTACTTCAGTATATAACTTTTATATCAGACCTATGAAGCATGATTAAGAGATTATTAGTGTAATTTCAGAAGCTTTTAAATTAGTTTGATCGAAGAGCAGTGTAGGTTTGGTTTTATAAGAGTGCTCTGGGTAATGTCACAAGAAACTTCATTACTTTGAGTTGATGTTAAAAAAATAATTTTCCAAGAAAAATCTTAACTACAGTATAATGAGGAATGACTGGGTCCCTTTGCAATTTTATACAGTTTTTCTTTTGGAGATAAATGTATAAATTCGTCCAGGACCTGTGCCCATTAGCATCAGCCATTTGTGCTTTGTTTCTAAGATGGGAACCAATAAACTCATCAGAAATGTGGCACTCTTCAGTGGCAAACTCATGGCTCCCAGAACTGCAGGCTAAAGCAAAGGTGAACACTGGCAGTATTGCAATTCCTCTGATGAACTAAAGATAAAAGAGCACAAATTTCCTCGTCAAAGAATTATATTCAGTGCATCATTTTAATAATCCCTCATTCATTTAAATATTTAAAGACTTTCTCTAGCTTTTGAATAAGAAAAATGTTTTAGGTTAATGGCAAATAAAGAGAGTTAATGCACTAAATGGTTGGGAGCTGTGACCTACTTGGCATAACTAGCCCTGCTGTTTAAGTCCTATAACTGGAATTTCAATTTAGAATAAGGGGGTAAGGGAGAGAAGACAGGCCAGAAGTATAAGCTGTATACCAAAAAACATTTGCCAAAGCTATGAGAGAGTATGTAATGGTGATGTGAGTAGTCGTTAATTACTAACTGGTGGGAGTGGGTGGGGGAGGCAAACTCTTGAATTTGTAATGATTGAACGTTGCATACTTTGAATAGTATCTCCATACATCTGCTATGTGACAAGTGCAGTTCAATTAGGTACGAATTGCCAAAAAGAATCTTAGCACGTAACAAACTGCAACTGAACTTGCACTTTTTTTCAAATTCAGACATCTGGGGAAACGTAATTGGACACACAGAGATTCAGTGGGAGGCAACATCTGGAAAGCAGTAATGCTGAAAGAAACTAAGAAAATTGTATTGGCAGCAAATTAGATGTAACTTTGCCACCCAGTGTGACAAAAAAGAAAAAAAGAAAATGAGCCACGGGTATTTTTAGTGTTCCTGGGAAGAATCATTTCATAAAACATTGAGTTAACAATCCCTCTCTGCATGACACTGGTGAAACCAAACCTGTGGCCTAGTCTGGTCTTGCAAAATAACGTAGGGGTGGGATGTGTGTGCATGCATATGAGATACACACACACACACACACCCCTTGGATCCAGTCCCCATTCCAATAACTCTTTCATTTTTTACCCACAGTGCAATAGCTTCAATAGGCAAAACTGATCTAATCCCTACATTGGACTGGGCTACTCAAGCACTCAACTGAAAGGCGGCAGATCCCTGTTTAAATCCCTTTTCCCCATTAGGTGGAGGGAGGATTTCAGCTGGGGTGTTCTGTGTCCCATGTGAGTACCTTAACCACTGGGCTAAAAATTAGCGGGAAGTGCTGGTGTTGTGGGGTCCAAATCCAGTAGAAAGCCTCAGAGCCTGCCTACCAGATCTGCTGAGTTAGAACAGTGAATGCCAGTCTCTCCTAGAGTTTGAATTGCTCTGCAGCATAATGGGGAAATGGGTGGTCAGATACCTAGGGAGGGGGGAGGCAGCAGTTTGTATTCTCAGAGGTAGAAATAAAGGCATGTAAGGGAATTGTTATTGAAAAAGCAGGAGCATGGAGCTATTTTAGGTACCTTCAGTGTTTCAGCAGGAGTTTTGTGCATTGCAGTGGTCCCAAAAATGGGGCCTCAGTGCCTAAAATAAGGATGTAAGTACCTGATATGTTTTGAGCATGCCGGCCTTAATGCTCTCTGTGAGGTACTGAATGCTCCCAGCTCCCACTGATTTGGAAGAGAGGGCACTCACCACTTGCAGGAACTGATTATTTACGGGTTGTGTACAATTTGATACATAATGATGTAGACCTGTTGGAGGATACTTCAAAGAAAAGTGACACCACTTATTGCTGAAGGGAATGATTTTTGAGGAAAATTTGAGTGATTTTAATCATTTCTGGCTATGTCTAGACTTGAGGGTTTTGACAACAAAATGGTGGTTTTGTCAACAAAACCATGGAGCACCCAAATTCCCAAGGGCATTCTGTCAACAGTAAGTCAACAGAATGCAACACTTTCGTCAACACTTTTGTCCCCCATTTGCCACGAGGAAGAATGCCTCTGTTGACAGAGATCTGTTAATAAAAGATAGTCTGGACATTTCAGGGGGCCTTCCCTCAACAGAAAGGGGTCCAGGATAGCAGGCAACCTTGTCTGCTGTCCTGGTTGGCTGTTTTCCTGATAGAGCAGCTGAGCAGTCTGGCTGATGTCTGTCAACAGAGTGGATCACTCTTTCGATCCACTTGGGCAGTCTGGCCACTATCTGTCAACACAAGTTTTGTCGGACAATATCTTCTGTCAAAAACTTCAGCTGACGGATCCCTCTAGTCTAGACATTGCCAGATCTGTGTCTTGGCAGTGTGGGAATCTTCCTACCATCAGGTGGTGACAGGAAATTAAAGGCATTTTTTATATTGACCACAAAAAAAGAGTTGAGGAAAAACCACTTATGTCCTTTCTCCAGCAGGTGAAGTAAACTATCTGAGCTCAGCTTTTATCTGGTTTGCTTTCTGTTTATGTTAAACCTTTCTTCTTACCTATTTTAAATTGGCAGGTTTAAATGTGTATATTTTTCCCTGCCGAGATTGTTTATTATTTTTCAGTGACTGAGGAGTGATGTGATAGCCAAGAAGAAATAGTTGAAGTACATAATTATCAAGAAAGGAATTGTGGCTTTGGGGTTTATAACCAGGAATAATGAAATGAAACTAGGGAAAGGAGAGCTTAGACTTGAAAATCAGCAGAAATAGTGTCTCTTAATCTTTCTCTTCTCTATTTGAGAAAGAAATTTGGTTATTGATCCCCTAGTTTGTCAGTCTACTTTGCATTATCTTTCTCTATTGCTGAAAGAGTGGGATAATTTGTTGGCCATATATACATATATATATATATACACATATATAGTTGTATTGGTTATCTATAAATATAAATAGCGTGTCGGCAATATTTATTTATTTATTTACTGGTATATTCTATTTTAAAATGAAATTTCACTTTATATGCATCACAACTCTTAAAATGATCTGTGTGGAATGTCATTAGAGGTTAATTGAGACCTTACATGGCAATTCTATCGTTGTAATTAGGACTTTGAGAAATCTGATATGAAGTCTGGGATAATACAGTAGGATTTATTTCCCCTAGGTTTTATTATGTCATTGAAAATTAGAGGATAAAATTCAAGCTGATCGTGTTTGTCTTAAAATCCCTAACCTTTAATTTTTTTTCTTATGGTGCTATATATATTTTTAACTGTTTTTCTAGTTGACTTTTGCATTCTCATAACAAAATTAATTTGCACTGTCTCTTGGCTTTTATTTTGGCAACTGGAATAGGGTGATTTAGGGAGTGATTTATTTATTGTATTCTCTTTTGGGCAAGGCAAGAGGGTCTTATTTCAGGGATATGGCTGTTTCCTAATTAAGTGTTTGGAGTTAAACAGCTAAGTTTGCGGGAGTTTTGATAATCATTGTTCTTTATTGACAAATTAAGTTTTTTATTCTATGTATCCCTTCTGTGTTCTGAATAGGTGAAAGTTTGGTGAACTGCAAGGTAGACAGGAGTGTGTGTCCACTAATGACTGAAACAAGTGTAATGGTGTTTCTCCCTGAGTTGTAAAGACCAGAAAGAGCTAAAGGTGGATGAGATAATATCTTTTACTGGACTGACTTCTGTTATGAGACAAACTTTTGAGCTAACCAGGCCTACCATTTCTGCTGCTCCCTCTGTTCCAAAGCTACACTATGTTTATCTTGCTAGCTCCATCAGAACTTACACCAATTCATTGTCTATTGTTGGGAATTACACCTGCGGGTTCAAGTGTAAACATACCTTCCTTTGGATTTTTACCACATTTATTACAGAGTTCGTTGCTACTAGTCATGAGTAAATGCTGCATGATCAAGCTCATAGGTGTGTGAAGCCCGAAAAGGGAGATTTGTGGAGATTGGTAAAATTAGCTGGAATGTGGCTTCATGCCTGTAAAGGCATGTGTCATCCACACGTGTCCCCTTGCATCCAAGCTTGATATCACAAGTGTGCTCCACCTCCATTCCCTCCATCCCCCATCTGAAGCATCCATATGTTTGCTTTCAAGGACCTGACCCTGGGTACACCAAAAGGCCACTAACAAAATAAAGCTTGTCCCTCTCCGTAAAGTCTCACAGGAAGAGCAGTTGTTACACCAGTCCACAAGCTGCTTCCTTCAGGAACCTTGTTGACAGCTCCCAAATGTCAAGGCAGGCTAGTGTCCTAGAACCTCAGAGAGTGAGAGACCACCACCAATTGCAGCAAGTGCGGCTTCCAGGATCTTATGTCTTGCAGCATCCTTCTTATGCATATCCTCTGACTGGGTTTGCTGCATCCTTTTAATTCCCCTTCCCACCTATCTAATTCTCCCAGTCTCTTAATTCTTCCCAAGTGTCTCTAATTACCCCACATACTTGCCACCTTCTCAGCTGCATCTGATTAATGATGGATGGCTGGGCCCAGGTCACTGGCCCCAATAGGGAAGGCAAATCTATTATAATGTCCAGTCAGTGTTATGTCATTCTTTTATTTCTGCCCAATAATAACAATAAAACACTGACTTACTGCTTCTCAGTGGTCCTGATATAAAATGGGAAATCTTACTGCTGATTCCTGTGAGTGTGAAAGTTGAAAATGAGCCAAAACAGGAGAGTTATGAGGTCCACAACCTGGGGTTTGATTCTGTATGGGAAGTGAAGTGGAGTAACAGAGAAGTAGCTGTGTTAGTCTGTTCTTCAACAAAACAAAGCGGAAGAAATGTAGCACTTTAAAGACTAACAAAATGATTTATTCGATGATGAGCTTTCGTGGGCAGTCCCACTTCATCAGATCAATCTCATTTCCAGTCCAGACTGATATGTATAAGTACAGAGGGTCAAAAAAAAGTTTCAATAAAAACTGACAAATACATGGAAATGAAGGAGTGGGTGAGGGGTGGGGGAAGTTGTGTCTTGCCTGAGATAACTACAAACATCAAAGGAAGAGAAGCAGTCCTTGTAATACATGAGGTAATTGATGTCTCTGTTCATACAATGTGTTAATGTGTCGAACTTGAATATGAACTCCAACACACAAATTTCTCGCTTTCATCTCTTTTTAAATTGTTTATGCTCTAGGACACAAATTTTCAAGTCTTTAACAGAATGGCCCATTCTACTGAAGTGTTCACTTACCAGTTTATGTGCATTGAGTTTCTTGATGTCTGCTCTATGTCCCTTTGTTCATAGGCAAAGGTTTTGCCCAGTCTGTCCAATGTACATAGTGGCAGGGCATTGCTGGCATATAATGGCTGGGTCTACGCTACAGAGTTTTGTCGACCGAAGGGGCCTTCTGTCGACATAACTCAGGGAGCATCTGAGCATCTGATGAAGTGAGTCTGTGCTCACAAAAGCTCATGCTCAAAACTTTTCTGTTAGTCTATAAGGTGCCACAGGACCTTTCGTTGTTGTTACAGATCCAGACTAACATGGCTACCCCTCCGATACTGCACACTTAAAGCATTCTGTTGACAGATGCTCGACAGAACTCTGCATTTGCCTCAACAGCATTGTCCCTCAAAAATCTGAGGCAAAACAATCTGCTGACAGAGTGCCGTCGACAGAAGTGCAGTGTGGACACTTTTGTCGACAGAGGGGACTTCTGGATGCTAGGCAGCCCTCTTTGCAGAGCTGCCATTCCACTTTCTGGCACCAGAAGGCAGTGCAGTCTGGCATCCCTCTGTCAACAGAGCAAGTTGTGCGTAGATGCATTCTGTTGACAGAGTTCATCAAGATTTCCCCATCAACAGTAACTTCTGTCGACAGAGGCTTCTAGCATAGACATAGCCAATGGCATATATAATGTTGCTGAAAGTGCACGAGAATATGCCTTTGATCTTGTAACTAACATGGTTAGGTTCAGTGATGGTATCCCCAGAATAAATATGTGGACAAAGTTGGCAGCGGGGTTTGTTGCAAGGAAAAGTTCCAGGATTAATATTACTGTGGTGTCGCCTGTGATTGCTGCTGAGAATCTCTCTCAGGTTAGGAGGTCGTCTATAGGAAAGGACAGACCTGTCACCCAGAGCCTTCTGGAACCCTGATCCAGAATAGGTTGTAGATTTTTAATGCTGCATTGCAGGGGTTTGAGTTGGGGGCTATACTATGTAACTTTGTTCTCACCCACAATTATTTCCAATTTGGGGATAACTTATAGCTCCAGATTAGTGGCACTGCTATGGGCACCCGCATGGGCCCACAGTATGCTAGTATTTTTATGGCTGACTTAGAATAACGATTCCTTAGCTCTTGTCCCCACCTTGACTTATGCTACACTGATGACATCTTTATCATTTGGACCCCCAGTAAAAAGACTCTGGAAGAATTCCACTGAGCTTTTAACAACCTGCACCCTGACATCAATCTCAGCCTTGACTATGACACATAAGAAATACATTTCCTGGATGCCACAGTACAAATCACTGATGGCCACATTGACACCATTCTCTACAGGAAACCCATTGTCTGCTACACTTACCTACATGCCTCCAGCTTCCATCCAGTTCACACCACATGATCCATCGTTTCCAGTCAAGACCTTAGATACAATCACATCTGTTCTGATCCTACTGACAGAGACTGAAAACTAAAAGACCTCTACCAAGCATTTACAAAACTGAATCACCCACCAGGAGAAGTTAAAAAAACCAAATTGACAGGGCCAGACAAATACCCAGGAACCAGCTACTTCAAGATAGGCCCAAGAAGATGAACAACAGAACACGACTTGTCATCACCTATAGCCCCGAACTCAACCCCTGCAATGCATCATTAAAAATCTAAAACCTATTCTGGATCAGGATGCTACACTCTAGAAGGCTCTAGGTGACAGGCCTGTCCTTTCCTATAGATAATCTCCTAACCTGAGAAAGATTCTCACCAGCAATCACAGGTGACACCACAGTAATACTAAACCTGAAACCTTCTCTTGCAACAAACCCTACTGCCAACTTTGTCCACATATTTATTCTGGGGATACCATCACTGGACCTAACCATGTTAGTTACAAGATCAAAGACACTTTCTCCTGCACTTCCAGCAACATTATGTATGCCTTTATGTGCCAACAATGCCCTGCTACTATGTACATTGGACAGACTGGGCAAAACCTTCACCAAAGAACAAATGGACATAGAGCAGACATCAAGAAACTCAGTACACATAAACCGGTCAGTGAATACTTCAGTGGAGTGGGCCATTCTGTTAAAGACCTCAGAATTTGTATCCTAGAGCATAACAAATTTATTAAGAGATTAGGGCAAGAAATTTATGAGTTGGAGTTCATATTCAGATTTGACAAATTAACACATGGTATGAACAGAGGCATCAATTACCTCACGTATTACAAGTACTGCTTCCCCTCCTTTGATGTTTGTAGTTATGTCAAATAAGACACTTAACTTCCTCCACCCCTCACCCACTCCTTCAGTTCCATGTATTTGATTTGTTGTTTTTTATTGCAACTTCTTTTGGACCTCTGTCCTATATGACTGAGTCTGGACTGGCAGTGCTAACAATCTGATGAAGTGGGTCTGTCCCATGAAAGCTCATCACTGAATAAATCATTTTGTTAGTCTTTAAAGTGCTACATTTCTGCTGCTTTGTTTTGTTGGAGTGACAGAGTCATCATGGAGAGGTTGAGGTATTGAGCTTGGCTATGGAGCTAGTGAGTATGTTGTGAAGCTGGAGAGAAAAATCACTTGCCTCCAGAAAATCACTTTTAGTGCTTCTGGTGTTAATTACACACAAGAGGGCTCACCACTAATGCATCCAACACACTCCTGCTTAGGTTCTGCACACCTGAGGAGATAGAGATGAGAGCACAAACACAAGCTCACTGGGCAAGGCATGTTGTGCAGTAGGCCTATTTTATTTCACATAATGAAAGTAGAGGTTCAACCTCTCTCGTGTGGCACCCTTGAGACCTGACCGATGCCGGACAAGGGAATTTACTGAGTCACGAGAGGTCGATATTATTGAACAGCATTACCAAGTGTTCCACTGCTTACTGGGCCCTTAGAAGACATTTAGGGGTAAAGTGCAGCTAAATAACAGCACAGAACACTGAAAGCCAGGATTGGTGACTGGAAACGAACTCTATGTGACTATGGGATACTCGGCCACACCCATGATAAATGGTTGTTCAGCTAACTAAAATCATACCAGATTACAGATGTTGCTGGATGAGACAGTTCCAGATTAGACAGGCTCAACCTTTATTGATAGGTAAGCATGAAATGGTTCTTTCGGGTTAGGTGTACCTGCATTGTGTTATTTATGTATGATTTTTCCTATAATAAACAGTTTAATTCAGTGGACCTCCTTTTTGGTGGTCTTGCCTTTTTTCTTATTTTACATTTCAGCACTGAACCTGGTGGAAGAATATTAAGTTCTCTCTGGAGTGACACTGAAATTGTTTTGATATGACAAAGACATTTTAAGGGCATCCTAACAGCCTATATGAAAGGAAGGTTTGTCTAAGTAAGGGCTTCCACCTCAGACCATTTATTACAAAGATGCATCTTGTAAAACCATATTTTCTCGCTATTTAATGGGTCTTCACAAACATCCATTAGCAGCCATCATTTTATCGCTGTAAACTCAGAACATCATTAAAAGGCTACCTTTTGTTTTTCATTTACCTTGCTTCCCATCATACTGCATTAATTTCTAATATGATTACACTAATTCCATAATGCAATATTTAGTATCCTTCCAACAAACTTACTTATCTAGTCCATTACCAAATATTTTTTCAAAGTAAAATAAAATTAAACATTGAAAATGTGTTTGCTTTAGTTTTTACTTCAGAACTTGGCAAATGTAGTTATAGCTCAGCTAAAAATGCAGTGATTCCTGTCTCCAGGGGGGCCGAAACGATCGGTGGGCCCCGGACAATGTGTGTGGTGGCAGATGTGCGGGTGCTAACTCCATGATGTCAGAAGGAAAGGCTCTGGGGTAGCCATTCCTCAGTGCCAACTGGACTTTGACATGCTCACCTCACCTTCCACCAGCCCTTAGAGCCACCTGGAACATGAAGCTGGGAGACCCAGGTCTTTTAGAGTCACCACACCCTGGGGCAATTTCCCTCTTAGCCCACCAAACCTGTCAGCAAGCATGCTTGTCGTTAAGTCAGCTGTAGTGTAATAAATCTAAAAGAAAGTATAAATGTCCACTCCATGCAGTGTAAAGCACATAGTCCTTCATAATCCCAACAAAGAATGTGACAAGTTCAAGTCCTTCACTAATATATGGGACATATTAATGGGTGTGAAAGTTCTTCATTTTTCTCTGAGTAGTGTAGCGATATATAATCTTTTCAGACATGTTTCATTGCTATTCAGAATAGTGCTGAACACTGCAGTGGTCCAGCAACACGTAAGGAAGGGGATGTTTTTGGCGAGCAGTGCGCCAGCAGTTACTTTTTTTATGGATACTTAGTTTTTGTTGAAGACGGGGCTCTTGCTAACTACAGTACAGATATATAACTGATACCTATCCTTCCTTGGATAGCTCACATTATCACTAAGTTCCCAATTCTTCTATTTAAGGGCATTGGTCATTCTCCTACACCGGCCATATGTGATTTAAAAGTCTTAGTATTTAATTAACTCTGTTTAGTAGCAGGTTGCTAAGGTGACAAAGTACCATGAGTTTAATGGTAAAATCTCAAGAAGTTTTGTCATGGAAGTCACATCCATGGCAAATAAAGAGTCTTTATTACCACTTTCTGGACAACTTCAGTCTTTGTTGGTTTAAAATTGCAATAGATCAATTAGAAGTAAGCTGTAAAGTCTATTTAAAAGGAACAAAAGTAGTTTGTTAATGGAAATCCACTTCTAGAGTTAGCTGTGTCACCAAGTGAAATAACCTTGCCTCCCCCCCACAAAAAAAAAAATTTAAAAGGAACTGGCTCCCTGGACTTCTGTGCAGCTATGCCTATTTCCATGGCCTGAGGATATGGCACAAGGACATTAGTTTGTATGAAGGAATAATCCTTATCATTGAATCCAGTTTTTATCAGCTGGTGATGATATAAAAAACTGAAACTAGATTATTCCTTCACATATCCATAGAGGAACTTTGCAGAAATAAATATCCTCTTGCCTGCATGGAAAATGGCACCATCTTCCCTCCTTGTATTTCTGTAGCTGCCTCTTCACAGTTGCTTCACGATGTAGTGGGAATAGGCCTGCACTGTTTAAATGTTCTGGTTCACTGTTCTGCTAATTCTAGGACCCAGCCAAAGGCAGTATGCCTCTTTTAAGAAGTGTATTAGGACATGAGGAGATATTTTGAAGGGCAGCCATCTATCAATAATGATAACTCCAGCCTCTACAGATTGGGAACGTCTGTGTCTTTCTTTGGATTTTCAAGATCTTTCTAACTAATTCCCCCTCTAGAGGACAAATTACATTTCTTCTGTCCTTCTGCCCCTGTCCCATGGTTTTGTTGTAGCAGGGGCTGATTTGACATTACATTATTAAAGTAGACACCACATACATTAGGAATTCCCACTGAATAAACAATGTCCTTGCTAATTAATTCATTTGTGCTTGAGTCTCTCCACAGTTCCATCACTGTCACTTGTGATTATTGGAACAGAAAGCCCCATATCTTTGTCAGATGGTCACCTCCTGTGTTTACCAGTAGGCCACTATGTATTTCATCTCTGGAATGAAAATGAGAGCTGTTCATTAGGAAAGCTCACACGGAACAGCAGCATTGTATCAGCCTCACTACAACACTGACAAGAACTTACAGGTGCAGTAACAACAAGCATCCTAGTCTCCTGGTGAAAAGTGAGGATAACAAATAGCTTGTAGAAATATATTGTGTTGATTACTAATTTTATGAAATGTGGAGTTTCATTTCTGGTTGGCAAACTGCATGACAGTTGAGCTGTAGCTTATTTGAATCAGTTTAATAATATATGAGGATTTCATAGGAGAAATATAGCACCAAATGTTCCAAACCATCAGATTGATCCTGCACACTCAAGTGGTGCAAAGTGGACTGAAAATGGCCAAAAAGACCTAGCAGAATATTGCCCCTGTACAGGGAAGCCCTCCACTGCCAGAAAGTTGGTGGAGACCATTCTTGCACTAGCCACCCTCCACCTCTTGCCTAAATGTTGGCAAAGGGACTTACAGGCCGTGTCTACTCATGCCCCTCCCTCTTGGAAGGGGCATGTTAATAAGGCCCTTTGAAACAGGTTACTGGGACGCTGACATGCATATTCAGTGCCTCATTGCATAATGATAGCTAGTCATGCTTCAAAATGCTGTTTTCAAAATGCAGACTGTCTGGTTCAATGAGGCTGCTTCAAAATAAGCGCCATACTTCAAAATTCCCTTATTCCCATTTTGGTGCCCCATTAACTTGTTCATAAGCGCCTCATTAACATACCCCTTCCAAAGGGGAGGGTCAAGTCTAAACATGGACATAAGGAGAAAGTGAAGTGAAGGTTTCATCCTCCACTAGAGCAAGATCACTGAGGGAACTTATATCAGTGGCACAAGGAACAACTCCATCACACATTATAACCTGGTGGTCCAGAATCACAGAGCTTCAACTAGCTCTCCACAGCTCTCCTTTTTTATGCTCTGTGTGAGCAGGAAGGAGATTTTCATCCAAGCCCTTCATAGTAAGGGAAGATACATTAAATAAGATACTTGTATTGTTTTTTTCTTGCTGTTATCAGTGCTAGCAACTATCGCTGAGTAGATTTTCAGTAACTACAAGAAATGCACAGGGAGCTGGCCTAGTAGCTGTTTCAAACATTGCTACTGAGTCTCAGTCAGGTGAAGTAAACAAAAATAAGCATTTATCAAAGAGTTTAGAATGCTTGAGAATAGTCACCCTGGTTTCTAATGAGAACTTAATTTTTTTAGAACCCTCTATAGCTGCTATCTTGTGGCTATCATGGTGAAATCACTTCTGCAGAAGTCCACCAGAAGCTCTGAAAGAAGATGCAGAGTCCCGAACCCAATAATATATCAATGGTATAAAGTTATTTCTCATTTTCATTTTAAAAAATAGATCACCCAACCCCAAAATTATACAGCAAGGAATGCTTTGAAATTATTCTTTAAGACAACATGAAAACTCTGTCAGTTTCACACTCGAACATTCTCATTTCTCTCCAAAAGTAATTTGCTCTCCATGGATGAGTAAACTACTGTTTTGTTTTTGTGCAACTCCGGCAGTATGTATTTTGCTTCCTACTCAACAGAAAGTCAGTGTGAAAGCAAATATATAAATTACTTTTCGCTCTGTATGGTACTACAGTCCTGACCTGCAGTTTCAAAGTTTGAGAAAGAAGTCTTTTCATTATACATATTTTTAGTATATTTTTTCAGAACTACATCCAGGCAGAGAGACTATAAAAACAATCAATAAACTGAAGAGGAGAGCAACAATAGTCATAATGAGGAGTATGGAAAAAAAACTGACATGAAAAGAGGTTCAGCAAACTGAAGATATCCTGAGCTGAGAGAAAATATGAGAAAACAGTAAAACTCTACCTAAATTTCTACATGAAATGAACAAAGATATTAAAAGGATGTTTTTCCCCCCCTTCAGGAGTCTGTCCCAGTATAATAATAAATAATGGAAAGTAAATAATAAATAAATAAAGTAAAATGTGGGCTTACCAATAGGAGGCATCTATATATACTTCTGTGTCTGATATATGAGCTACAGATGCTAAATACCAGAAGAACTTATTTCTACCTGTAGATATCTATTAATCTTAAAAGGTAAGAGTTTTTTCCTTATTCCCTAACAAGGTTAGGCTGAGATAATAACACTGATGTTTACTGTAGTACACAACCTAAAATACCTCTCAGAATTGAAAAGCTGCAAGTAGCTGTTGCTTTTAGGCTGTGAACAACAGACCATTCTGAATTTGATGGCTGGAAAGGAAGGACAGGATTGTTTTTATGAATACAAACCCCAAAAGTTAACATCAAATGGGCCTCAGAAAATGTAAATGGACTCTTGTTGACACACTTTATCTAAAACTCAGTCTAGTAAAATATTTTTGTCCAGCGAATGTAATAGCTGGTGTGCAAGACTATACTGATCTGTGTTACATTAATTGGCTTTTGCAATGATGGTCCCCTTGAACACAGCAGGTGTTCAGCCTCAGGCTGACCCAACACAGGCACTAAACAACACAGCTTTGAGGGGATTTTTTTTTAGTGATCCCTGTTGTAGTGTTTGTTTGGTTTTGTAGCGATAGGTAGACGTGGTTTAAAAAAATAAGCAAAATTGCTTTAATTCTAGTAGCATAAATAGAACATTCAGTTACTCAATCTGGTTAATTTTAGGAAGATTAATGAGTTAAAAGGTAAGCCTTTTAGTTAAGAAATACTTGCACACTTCTAACCTCAGGCAATAAACAGAGAGAAATCACTGGCACATGCAATTACATTTAATAATATTTAATTATAGAACCATAAATATTTGAGATTGAAAAGACCTCACTAGGTCACATCCCTCTCCTTATCTATGCAAGATTGTTCCCTATTGAACATTTGCCGGTATATTGTCCACAAACTAACAGAACTCACTGTCAGGAGGATTTCCATTAAATTCAACCTAAATTTTCCATTTCTTAATTTTATTCCATTACTTCCAGCTTTGCAGACTGAATAATTCCTTTTCCTCCCTAGTGTTCATACTGTTCAAATATTTGTAGATGGCTAGCATGCCCCTTCATAGTTATGGCTTAGCCAGACTAAACATATTTATTTAGTTCTTTTAATCTTCCTCATCGGTAAATCCCTCCAGCCCCTTAATTATTTTACTGCTCTTCTCTGAACTCTCTCCTGTTTCATATCTTACTGGAAATGAGATGGTCAGATCTGAATGGGGTATTCCAGGTGCTATCACACCATTGATGCAGAGCATCTCTTAACTTTCAGTTCTGTTATGTGATGCCTCTTGGTGTGCTATGCTAATATTTTTGCTGCCATTTTGCAGTGCAACTTTTGATGTGCTCGGGAGAAAGGTCAAGGAAACTTCTTTTTAAAATTCCACCCTGGTTCTGTCCCTCACAGTGCTGTCAGCAGGGGAGACGTATATTATACTGAACCCAACTTCTCACAGTTCCTGCCAGCTGCAGAGGATGAAAATACTGCGTTTGGCAACTGCTTCTCTTCTGCCTCTGTTCTCCGCCTGATGGCTCTTCTGCTGTCCCCTGCCCTGTATGTTTCAGACCTGTACAGTGGGCATGGAGAGGCTGATAAAACAGGAGCAAAGGAGGCTGGCTCCTTCTAACTGAGACAGCATGGAACCCATTCTGGGATTACTGTCCACAGGATTAGTAGCTGAACACATGATGAGAAAAATTCAAGGATGGGTGGAGAGAGACTGAAATAAAGAGCAAATTGTGTTGAGCAGACCACATGGAAAGGCAGGAGGGAGGAAGGGACAGAGGAAGGGAGGAGTAAATCCCCTGACTTGTCTTTAGCGCATCGTAATAGGTTCTGTAGAGCAATAATTTGAGGCATCTTGATTGCTACTGTTTTTATCATATTACCTTGTCAATTTTCACCCACTGGGGCTACGTCTACACGTGAAGCCAACATCGAAATAGCTTATTTCGATGTAGCAACATCGAAATAGGCTATTTCGATGAATAATGTCTACACGTCCTCCAGGGCTGGCAATGTCGATGTTCAACTTCGACGTTGCGTGGCACCACATCGAAATAGGCGCTGCGAGGGTACGTCTACACGCCAAAGTAGCACACATCGAAATAAGGGTGCCAGGCACAGCTGCAGACAGGGTCACAGGGCGGACTCAACAGCAAGCTGCTCCCTTAAAGGGCCCCTCCCAGACACAGTTGCACTAAACAACACAAGATCCACAGAGCCGACAACTGGTTGCAGACCCTGTGCCTGCAGCATGGATCCCCAGCTGCCCCAGCAGCAGCCAGAAGCCCTGGGCTAAGGGCTGCTGCACACGGTGACCATAGAACCCCGCACGGGCTGGAGAGAGAGCATCTCTCAACCCCCCAGCTGATGGCCACCATGGAGGACCCGGCAATTTCGACGTTGCGGGACGCGGATCGTCTACACGGTCCCTACTTCGATGTTGAACGTCGAAGTAGGGTGCTATTCCGATCCCCTCATGAGGTTAGCGACTTCGACGTCTCGCCGCCTAACGTCGAAGTTAACTTCGAAATAGCGCCCGACGCGTGTAGCCGCAACGGGCGCTATGTCGAAGTTAGTGCCGCTATTTCGAAGTAGCGTGCACGTGTAGACAGAGCTTGGGTGATTTATCATCACTCCCGTTCTCCTAAGGGCTAAGTCTACACAAGAGGATTTTGTCAACAAAACTCATGGAGTGTCCAGATGTTCAAGGCATCCTGTTCACAGTAAATTAACAGAATGCAGCGCTTCTGTCGACAGATGTATCCTGCTCCCCACAAGGCATATTGTCTCTGTGACAGAGCTCTGTTGACAGAAAGCCAGTCTGGGTATTCCAGAGGGCCCTTTGTCAACAGACACTGGGACACCAGGCAGCCCTCTCAGCTGTGTTTCCAGTTGGCTGTTTTGCTGATAAAGCAGCCAGGCACTCCAGCTGCTCTCTGTCGACAGAGGGGATAGCTCTTGCAATCTGCTTGGCAGTTTGGCTGCGATCTGTCAACAGAAATTTTGTCAGAAGATATCTTCCAACAAAAACTTCTGTTGATAAATCCCTTTAATCTAAACATAGTCTGAGGGATACCTTTTTACTTTCTGTTTCCTCCTACTGGGTGGCTATCTTGGCATGATTTAGATTAACACCTAGAGCTGGGTTTTTAAGAACCATGGTTAATTACAGACATTCCAAGCAGGGCTCTAACTCTGCTTTCCTGACAATTTCAGACTGGTAATATAAATTACCATACAATTAATTACAAAAAAATCAAGCGTGGGCCACATGGGTACTAGCTAAAATGGCTGCATTGGTAATGTAGAGTGACTTAACTGATGATGGACTGCTTGCTTTCTGAAGACCTAGTCTTATGGTATAGAGCACATAACCTGTGAAGTGTTATTGTGTCTTCGCTTAAAAATATGTATCCATTATATCAGTATTTAAATTCAAAAGACAGTGATGTGTTTCCTTTACTCTTATTTTTATTCTTTATTCAGTTTTGTGGTTCAAACCTGTAGGTCAAGACATACAGGAACATATCATCTTATGTTAAAATACAGTATAGGGCCATTAAAAAGTATGGAAACTTTCTTTTGTCACACAGTCCTTTTAGTTTTCTTCAAAAATTGGCATAAGCAGAACATTTTCAAGGGTGTGTGTGGTCTCATTTTCCAAGGAAACTTAGGAGTCTAAGTGCCACTGGGTGTCAATGAGACTTAGGCTCTAAACACCTATACCTCTTTTGAAAATGGGATGCATACACTTTTGAAAACAAAAAAACAGTCCAGGAGTACTTTGAAGACTAACAAAATAATTTATTAGGTGATGAGCTTCAGTGGGACGGACCCACTTCTTCACACCATAGCTGTACCAGAACAGACTCAATATTTAAGGCACAGAGAACGAAAAATAGTAATCAAGGTTGACAAATCTTAAAAATATTATCAAGGTGAGCAAATCAGAGAGTAGACGGGCAGAAGTGGTGGTGGGAGTCAAGAATTAGATTAAGCCAAGTATGCAAAAGAGCCCCTATAATGGCCTAAAAAATTCCCATCCAGGTTCAAACCATGTGTTAATGTGCTGAATTTGAATATAAAAGAGAGTTCAGCAGCCTGTCTTTCCAATCTGTTGTGAAAATTCCTCTTCAGTGAGATGCAAACCTTCAGGTCATTAACAGAATGGCCCACTCCATTAAAATGCTGGCTGACCTGCATGTGGATCATTAACGTGGTTTGAACCGGGATGGGAATTTTTTAGGCCATTATAGGGGTGCTTTTGCATACTTGGCTTAATCTAATTCTTGACTCCCACCACCACCTTCTGCCTTTCTGATTTGTCAACCTTGATTACTATTTTTGGTTCTCTGTGCCTGGGCTGCTTTTTTGTTTTCCTAGTATATAGACTAGCATGGCTTTCTCTGTTACTATTCAACACTTTTGAAAATTTCACCTCAAGAGTCTTAATGTGACCTACCTCTTTGCTTCACTGAACTTCCCAATACTGTTTATATGATGTTATTGTCTCAGTTATCTGATCATTGTTAGCTTGTTCTTTTTTAAGATAACATTCCTTCTGTTTTTTGAACAGATAGTCGTACTTATTTACAGACCTATTAATATAAATACTGAACCTTTCTTTCTTTTTTCTTGAAGAACCTCTAGTTACAGTATGCAGCCTCCATTTTTAGGGGCATGCTCCTTCAATTCAATCAATAATAACTGGGAGAACTGTGTCAAGTGTATTTCTCTTTGGTAAATATAGGTGATAACCCATATTATAATAATAAGTGAGGGTTAAATTTGGAATTTTTGTATGGGAAAAATGTGACTGGTCAGATAATTATGTGAGCTAGTATTTTTACACATTTTTGTAACTTTTTTAAGAGAAGTAGGATAGGGAATAAATATAATAGGAAGTTGTATAAAATATTTAATACATACAAGGCTATATTTTCAAAACCTAGTCTGCATTTGTGTATATCCAATTTGTTATGCATGAATGTTTGTATGTCCTTTTGGGAATTTTCTGTAAATGAAGGCCATATAAAAACTTCAGTGCTAAAAAGTGATCACGGAGAATTGCATACGTACAGACAATGGCCAGATGGAGGCAGATTTTGAAATTTAGTTCACAATATAAAATATATGTAAACCTTAATAAATGCCGTGAAAATTCTCGACCACACAGATACCTGTCTGAGATGAAGTAAGAAAAGTGCCAACAGTATTTTTATGATGGTGATAGCTTATATAAGCCCAGTGGCTTGGGTCCATTGGAACCCAAATACAGCTTAAAATTGAAATCTTCTGGAAAACCCAAATAATATGGACCGCCTCTGTGTATTTGGTTTTTATGGGCTTATTTCACGCCTCAAGGAACCATTTATAAAGCCAGAAAAAAGTGTGTTCTCGCTGTATTCTCTCTATCCAGGAACTGAAATATTATGAGGAGACGGGATCTCATGTCATTTTTGCCCTTTAAAAAGGGTTCTGGGCCATTTGTGAAACGCTGTTCAAAGCATGATAGTATGTCAATGTGCCCCAGTGCACTACACCGGCAAGTTGCTGCACTAAGCAGCGGGCAGCCAGGCAGGTGAACAAAGCTGATTTGCGGGGGAGGGTACAGCACACCCAACCCCTTGTCTAGGCTTGCTCCAGCCTCGCCTCCCTCCCTCATTTCCTGCTAACACCGCTGGTTGCATGCTGCTCCCCTTCTGTCTCTGCCAGGGAGCAAGAGGAAAGTGCACAGCTTGCCTGAATTCCTCTCCCTCCTGGCTGGTAGGGAGTGAGGAGCAGGCAGAGGAGTGAATGACCCTGTGCACTTCCCTCTTGCTCCCTGACAGTGACAGAAAGGGAACACCAAGCAAGAAGCACCATCGGTAGGAACTGGGGGGTGCTCCTACTCCCCCTGCACTCCTCTCTTCTCCTCTCCTCTGCACAGCTCAACCCCCCGCCACGAGCCCCCCACCTTACATCCAGCCTCCCGCCCTGATGCCTGCACCCCTACACCCCAACCCTCTGCCCCGAGCCCCTCCTCACATTCCCAACCCTGCCCCGCACAACCCTGCTGCTCTTAGCTCCTCCTCTACCCCCCAACCCTGATGTCTGAACCCTCCTGCACCCCAGCAGCCTGCCCTGAGCCCCTCCTCACACCGCAACCCTGACTCTTGCATACCCTATCTTCTACCCTGAGCCCGTCCTCATATCTCCCAACCTTGAGACCTGGACCCCACTCACACCTATCCCTCCCCCTGTCTTGAGCCCTCTGCGCTCCATCCTACACTTACATTTCTTATAGGTATTGTCATATCACTCCCCCGCCCCAGCCCCTTGCCCCAAGTTCCACCCTCCACCTCCTTCTCCCCCAGTGGGGAGGTAAATGCAGCGGTATCTGTAAAAAATTTAACTTACTTTCACCCCTGTAAATACCTGAATTAGACAGACCCTTCAACTCCTTGTCATATGTTAGAAACCTCTGCTCCGGTGGTTCAGACAAATGGAAATACTTGCTCCTGGATGGTACATTTCATTTCAATTTCTCCTGAGTTTATATATACAGTCATCCATAAGGTATTGATTTCAGTGGCTGATTCTAGAGGAACTCTTATATTCAGTTCTTCCACAAGGGCCAGGTTAGGTGGTATAATTCATAATAAAAAAGTTCACATAATATAAGCTACTTTACAACTGTTTAAACAGTCAGGTGCCTAGATTGTGACTTTATGCACAAGGTCAGTGTGTAGCTCTCCTCAGCTGAAGCACTAGGGGTGCCTGAGACACCCCTCTGAGGCAAAAGTCCATCAGAGCCCCCTTTTCTATTGATCGTTTGAAAACACAGTCACCCCTCTTAACCACAAGTCCAGAGGGTAAACTTACTGGGTATCAGAAATGGTGCTAAGACTCCATCTCTTCCCTGCCCTTTTATACTCCTTTAGAGGGGGTAGTGCTGGGCACACATTGTGACTCTGGCATCAGAAGAGAGGAGCTTCTCTGAAACCTTCTGCACTTTCCTATTGCCTTATCATAAATGGAAATAGGGGAAAACAAGAGGAAAGGAAGGGACTAGAGTATATGATGCAAGATTTGAGATCCATTTTCAGACTCATTTGCTTTTGGCTTGTCTGCTTCTTTTAAAAAAAAAAACAAAAAAACTTTGCCTATTGTGTTTAACCCTTACCTGATGTCTCCATAACCCTAGCAACATCAGTTTTAATGTAGTTTTGGCCTTCTTCTTCTTTTGAATAAGACACTTACCATATGTGCCGAGAAGAACAGTGGGTCTTCTGCATGCATATCTCTCCGCCTGGATCCAAAGTCTAGAAAGATAGCATTATCTCACTACAGCACTTCATTCCTACACAAATAATCTAAATAAACTGTCCATTACACAGTAACAAACCTTAATAAAATCTTGATCTGGCTTCACAATAATTCATCTTTTTATTATTTTCTAAAAAAAAATGACAGCATAATGATTTCCTACTACACCATAATAAATTTGATCTGTACAGGCTGCTTCAGTGTTTCTAAAATATGTTTTAAGTACTATCATATTAAAAGACATTGCAATAAACAAAAGGGCCGTTAAGATTTGGAATATTTTTACCACATATTTGCTGTATCCTTTGTTGTGAAATTGACTTCATTGGAAATGCCTCCCTCTACTGGAGAAACCCAATAACTGCAGCATTTTTAACTGACCCAGATATATAAATGCCGCAATTAACAGTATGCAGAACATGCTAGTCCTGGCTGATTATTGGATCACTAACTTGCTTGTCCTGTATCTCTGTTGTAATGTTTCTGGATTGCACATCTTGCATTTCTTTACACATAAAAATACGGCATTTTCCCCCATCTAAATTTCTGATCCCTGTGCCAGCCTTCCTTCTAAAGACTCCTCAAATCTTGAAAAATTGAGTGGATTAATAAGTGTCCATGTGGATGAAGTCATTAGACATCTGTTAATAAGCATATCCCTAAGAATATTAGTCAGACTGCGCGTTGCAGCAGTTTCTTGTTCTTTAAAGGGAGTGCAGCATTTGGTCCAAGGAGCAGTGGAGAGCCTTTCCTCTTATAGTCCATCCACACCATATTGTAATTCCCCAGAGATGTCATTACTGAGAGGTGGGACATTCTGCTTCAGTGCTTCTAGGCTTTTCAAGCAAGGGACTGGGAATTAAACAAGCTTCTTATGCAGAGCAGTTGTGAACAGTATTTCTAGGATAGAGTGTGTCTCCCTCCTTAATATCTGCAGTCTGCTTTTAGCTAGAGAATGGTTTGGAGTAATGAGACCAGGATTAAGAAGTGGGTGCACATCCACTGATTTGCTGTGTGACTTTGGTTGTTCGCATAATCCTCCATTATGAGTGGGGATAAGTGAATAGAATAGTTCCCTTTACCACAGTGATTTGTGGTAGCTAATGTCTGAGTAGTTCTTTGAACCAGTAAATTTTCTATATCTGCTAAAATGTGCATGCATAATGAAAGGTTTAAGTATGATCCGGGGCCAAGACCATGGGTTCATAAGTGGGAAATCTGGGAAATCTGGTTCCACTGAAGACAATGGAAGCGTCATGAACCTCCCTGCACGTTACTTCTCTCCATTGTAAGGCTTTGGTTTTTCAGCTTTCAATGTATGCACACTTGACTACACACATTGAACACAACTCTTCTCCCTGACCTAACTGTTCTATGTATTTTGTATTTGGTTTGAATCAGAAAAACGATTTGGCCAATAATGTAAGCTTTTTGCTAAGGTGAGCACTACATATATTAGATCGCCTTGTGTTAAAAACGCAGCTACAGAATGTTGAAGTATTGTGCAATTGTCATAGTTATTACTTGGTAGGCTGCCTCTTGAGTGTCAAATTAGAACTCATTCAGCTAGAACCGTTGCAGTGATGCCTCTTGAGGTTTGTAGGCCCAGATACTTGAAGTATATTACATACTTTTCTGAGGACTTGTGCTTTCACACCGTTCAGTATTAGAACAGCATGAAATCTGCTGGGACCTGTTCACCTAGGTTTTATCTTCTAGCGTAATCTAGCTGGTATTGGTGGGTTTACTTTACACAGTGTCAGGAGCACAGTGCTTCATACTGCATTTCAGGTTCGTGGAACTTGAAACTCATAAAAGCAAAATGGGGCTGAAGTGGAAGACAAATGTGGATTTATTTCCATACAAATACAGCCTGGGGAACAAAACACCCTTACCGACTATTAGTGAAAGTCTGGAATGACACAGGAATAAGACTGGACCCACTAGATTAGACGTTTTTAGATCCAACTGCCTTTTTTCAGACTGGGGCTTTTCTGGCTTACTGCAGCCAGTGAGGTCCCATCCTTAGCTGTGAAATGACTTTTCTGCCTTTGTGAGTGAGCCTTGCAAGACTTTTGTAAAGCAGGGAAATAGCGCTAGCTTCCTTTCACATGGGGCACTAAAGAACTCATGATGCCATCATGCCCTTTGCTCTTGTATGGGAACGTGCTAGAAAAGATGTAACTCTGGAAAGGAAAGAGTTTTTTACAACATGGGGCTGATTTTGAGTGACTCACTCCTTTTTTTTTTTAGTTTATGTAACGCCACTTTCTGCCCTGGAATACTTGGGAGCAGGCAGTTGTCACCTGTGTGCCTGGATACCTGATGCTGTTGAGAGTAAAAGATACCCCAGTGGTGATGTTGGACAGGCAGGAATCTTGTATCCATCCTTCTGCTGCAGTCCCTCTACTTGTAATGGAAATTTAAATTGTTGGTGTCACCATGGGGCTGATACACACTCAGGGGTGAGGCTTGGTAGCGTCCAGAAGTAATCCTGAGCTAATCCGTGCAACGGGTCTAACGCAAACATACCAATTATCAACAATATACATTTCATAGACACTTAAATTAGAGTTAACAAATCCTTACTTGACAATTTAAGAAAATATTATGTAACTGACTGAAATTAAACTTCACAGTTCATTTACATCAGCAGAGCAGCTTGCTAAAGCAAAAACAGTTTAGTGTAATAAATGAAACTTATCTAACTTGTGTTTACACTGCCAAGCATTCAGCCCCTCCTGCCCTGGAGTGTTCAGTCTTCTGAATTTCAGAGCTCTACATGCTTGCGTAGGAGTACCTGCAGATCTGGAAGCTGGGAACAGTGCTCTATTGGTCTAGAAAGTCAGTCCAACTAAAGTGGCAAAGAAGCAAAGGGTGAAGCAATTCTAACTTGGGATCATTCCAGACTGCACAGTAGATTTCTTTTAACTAGTTGTTAGCCATGAGCGCTTCTGGTCCAATGGCAACACCACTCTGCCTCTTCTCAGACGATCCCCTAACATAGCTTTGCTGTCGTCCTTCCCTCTCCCATACAAAGTTGGTGGTTAGCAACTGCCTTCACAGCAGGTTGATTTCAGTCAGTTCTAGACATAGCATCAGCCTCTGCCTCAGGCTAGCTCCAGTGAAACACACCAGTTGCCTCTCCGGATCCCTGTTTAATCAAAGCCCAGCAGACTCTAGCAGCAGCTTAGTTCGGACAGACCTCTGTAAAGCAATCTCAGTTCCTCTCCAAAATGGCGTTTGCCACACGTCAGCCCTGCATTCTCTCTTTCTCTTTCTCTTCCAGGATGCATCTTAAGAGGTGTCCACGGCTGGATTTCAGCACTCAGGAGCTTCCCAACTGGAATACTCCCAGGTAAAATCAGAGGCCTCACTGGTAAAGAATACTCACACTTATTTGGGTTTTTTGTTTATTTGGTTGGTTGTTTTTTTGTTTTTCAGTTTGTAAGTAGAGCTACTGCCAAGAATTTTCCATTGCTTAGGACCTTCTCTCATCCTCAAGATATAATTAAACAACAGACAATTTAATAAATGTTGCAAACGATACTATTCTACATTTTACAATATGGTACTTGAGCCTTTTGTAATTTACAATTGATTAAAAAATTGCCTATTTTTATGGGTAGAACTTTTCCTAAAAATGAATGCTGGAGAACCTTAATTCAGGCAAGTGAAGAGTTTGTGTGGTATTAACAATAAATTAACAACAAATGCTGTGCCCTGGATTATATCAGAAGAGAATCCCATGCTTTCCCTACCATTCTAAATCGTAGAAGGAAAACTCAGGATTGCTTTCCTGTCTCAAAGGGGGATAAATGGATGATTTTAAATGGACACTTTATGCTTTTTCCCTGTTACGGTAAAGGTTAATATATTTGAAATGTAAATGATGTTTTTAATTAAAAACTGTAATTAAAAACAGAGTATATTCTAATTATGTTTTTTTTGAAACTGTGCAATGAACCATTAAAAACAAAGAACATGTTACAATGGAGGGCTTATACGGAGAGACAGAAATTACAAGCCTATATAGAACAAAAAACACTTGTGGTTAAGATTTTTTGAAAGAAATTACTATGTATTTGCAAATACATAGTACCCCCTCGAAATGTGGGGGTGCACTTAATTCACATTAATATGAATTCAGTGCAGCTCAAAATCCCACTCCCCCTGCCCTGGCTCAACCCACCCCCACCTCCCCAGCCCTGCACAGCCCTAGTTCAATCTCTTCCTCTCCATGCAGACCTACTTCCAAACCCCCAGCAGCCATAGAGCACCCCTCTGCCCTGGCTCACCCGCTTCGCCCACCTCCACCTCAATTCCACTGCCCTGTGTATGGCTCTGCCTCACCCCCACCCCATGCCTGGCTCCAGCTCACCCCCCTGTGTGGCTCTGGTTCAACCCCCCACAGAACCCCTGCACCCTGGCGCAACTCCACCCCACACCCCCCCCGCTGCAGCCCTAACCCACCCCAGGGTTAACCCCCTGCCCCAACCCACTGCCAGGCTTAACCCTCCCCAACTGCCCCCCAACCCTGGGACTTAGCTTTCAAAAGGAGCTCCAGGTGCTCCTGCTGCTTCCCTGGCTGTAGAACGTGTTCCGCTGGGGAAAAAAGCCACCCCAGACTTACGCGAGGGCACGTGTGAACGCAAACCTCACGTAACTCAAGGGACGACTGTAGGCTTTCTCTTAGACTATAATTCATTTTGTTTGTGTAAGAAAATAAGCTGTGGGCTGGTTCTAAATCCTAGGTTCTCAACAAAGGGAACCATCCCTTTATTGTCTCTGGACTTTTCCTATGAATTTCAAAAGAAGAGACATTTCCTTGAACTCTTTCACAATACTTTATACCTTTCCAAGGACCATGGGCAATCTAGTCTAATTGGGCTAATCCATTTGAGCATCTAATATAGTGTAAAAGTCTCACAGACTGCAGTACACACCAGAACCAGATCACAACCTCGCGTAATTTTAAGTCTGTGACATATCTGAATCACTATTCCTTCTTTTGCCATTATCAGTTATGTAAAATGATATGACTGGGAATGAAGGAAGTCACAATCTGTCGGTGTGTGTACACTAAAAACTTACTTTGAAGTTAACTTCGAAGTAAGCTGCTACTTTGAAGTAGTCAGCAGAGCATCTACACGCTCTTTCCCTTACTTTGAAGTTAACTTTGCAGTAACGGCGGCTAACTTCGAAGTCACTATTCCATTCCCAGCAATGGAGTACCGGCTTACTTTGAAGTTAAGTGTTTGTAGATGCTCTGCACTCCTTACTTTGAAGTGAGGAGTCTACCAAGGAGGTTCCCCCCGTGAAGGATGGAGAGAGTCTGATCGGCCCAGGCAGGGCTCTATGGTCCATGCCAGCTCCCTTAAAGGAAGCAGCTCCCCGGCAACCCCAAGCAGGAAGCTGAGAGTGTGCCACAAGCAGGGGCAGCACGAGCCTCCACTTGGACTGTCCCTGCTCAAAGCACCAGACAGCCTCTTCACCCCCCGGCCACCATGGCAGCATGCCAGGACACCCCTGCTCTCCTGGGGCACCCTGATGAGGAGCCTGAGGGCCTCATCCAAGCCCCAGGACATCGCAGCCGGTACATATGGGATGAGAGGGATGTCGCCAAAAATGGGGACAGAGTCCACCCAGAACAGCCCTGCAGCTCACACACCTGGAGACAGGGCATGGGGAAGGAGCACGGGCGGGAACCCCTGGGCACCTGGGATCCCATGGGACTCATGGGACATCAGGCGGCAGGAGAGTGGGATGGGGGTCAATGGAGCGGGGACCCTGGACTCCCTGGGGTTGGGACCCAGCACTTACGGGCCATCCCTCTGAACCTTATGTCTCCACAGGTCCATCGTCGGGAAGGTGTTGCAGCCCACCAGAGCAGGACATAGCCACAGAGGGATGGGTAACTGCCCAATCGCCCCAGCTTGCATCCCCCCATTGCCACAGCAGGTCCTCCAGCAGATGAGTGGGTGGCCACCAACTGGGAAGTCATGTGGGAGATGGCTGGGTTGCTCTGGCACTGGCTGGTGATGGAGCGGGATGTGTTGGTGTGGCTGGCCAGCAGCCTGGACATCGTGGCCCAGGACTTTGCCGCCAGCCTCACCCAACTGCCTGCCCCCTTCCTAGCCCGACCCACAGATTCCCCTCCCACAGCTGCCCCCCCAGTGGCTGCGCCCCCTGCAGCTGCCCACCTCCCAGCAGACCTGTCACCATTTGCCTGGCTGGAGCTGGCACAATGGCTTCTGGCCGAGGTGGGCGCATCTGGCCCAGCCCCAGTGGCACCCCCCTCATACCCTGAGAAGGCCAGACCCTACCTCACTGTGGTCCCAGCACCGTCACAGCCCCACTGGGGAACCTGGACCTGGGGCAGTAGGGGCAGCCGTGGCCAATGTAGCTCCCAGCCCCCCACACCCCTGGGTGACTGAGCCCTCCCTCATTAGCTCCCCTCCGAGTTCAGTCCTCCTACCTAGCCCCTCACCTCCATCCTGTGGACCATTCCTCCCATGCACTGTAAACAGTTTCACACATTGTTCTGTTTTGTTTTGCCAAACATGTTTATTCCTCCAATGACGTTCCCACCCTAATCCTGTGTCGCTGGTGCTTCGTGGGAGAGTGGTGGTGGGTGGGGGGAACGTGAGAGATGAGGGAGTGGGGGGGGGAGTGGTGTGGTGTGTGACTGGGAAGGCAGGGCAGGCCCTGAGTGAAGACCTGGCACAGGGCTTCCTGGACCCTGACCTCATCCCTCCGTACCTCCTGACATGGGGCAGTGGGAAGCTGTTTATACACAGCCACCAGGTCTGTGGCCCAGCCGTGGATGAAGGCCTCCCACCAGCTCTCCATGAGGTTGTGGGGGTCACAGCAGGTGGTGATCACCATGAGGACATTTAGGAGGCTGACATCCAGCCTGGTGAGGAGGCAGCAAAACCTCCCTTTCAGCCTCCCAAATGCCTGCTCAGTCATGCCTCTGGCATGGTTGAGGCGACTGTTAAAGGTGTCCTGGGCTGGTGTGGTGCATCCAGTACAGGGCCACATGAGCCATGGGGGTAGTGGGTACGTGGCGTCAGCCATGATGCCGGGGGCATCATGATGTCCCCAAGCAGGAGCTCTCATGAGAACACACACGTGTCCTCCTGCAGCCAGCGTCCCCGCCACGAATTCCAGACCACCCGGGGGTCATGAGTCCTTCCCAGCCACTCCACACACACGTCCAGGAAACGGCTCCTCACATCCACCAGGACAATTGAGTAGTGCCCATTCCTGTTAATGTAGGTGCTCCCACGGTGGTCCAGAGCCAGGATCATCACATGTATCCCATCCAGAGCTCCAAAACAACTGGGGAAGCCCAGGTGCGCGAACCTGATGAGGGCGGCATCTAGGTCCCCCAGGGTCATGACTGGTGGCAGGAGCACCCTGTTGATGGCTCAGAAGACCTGCAGAAGGAAAGGAAGACATGTCCATGAATGGCAGACTGGGAAGCTCCCCTGCCCCTTTCCCCCTCCCCAAGAGGGCCCCTGTTTCCCCTGCTCCCTGTACATCAGGGGCCGCCTATTCCCTGCCCGGTAGCCTTCTCCCCAGGGTGGGTCCATGGTAGAGGCCAGATGTAATTAAATCATCACCACTTTGACGGCGGCCAAGCCGATGGTGAATTGGTGGCTGATGGACTGGAGGCTGTCAGGAGTGGCCAGCCTCCACAGCGTGATGGCCACCCTCTTCTGCACCAGGAGCACTGGCCACATCCATGTGTCTTGGTGCTGGAGGACTTGGGTGAGCCAGTGGCAGAGGTCTTTGAATGTCTGGCAGGTCATTCTGATGTTCCCCAGCCAGCGCTCATCATCCCAGTCCTTCAGCACCAGCTGGTCCCACCACTCACTGGTGGTGGCAAAGGCACATCGGCACCAGATCAGAGTGGCACAGGGGAGGGGCAGCAGTGCCATAGCCAGGGTCTGCAGGCTGGGTCCCAGGCGGGTGACCTGGCCCTACCACTGGAAGAGGAGGGTGACCAGTGTGGCCAACAGGCTGGCCAGGGTGGAGAGGACCTTGTCCTCGGGAATGATGAGAGTGGCTATGTTGCTCGTCTCTTCTGCCCAGCACGTGCTCTGCTGCTATCTAATGCCTGGCAGCCTTGAGCACATACAGGGTGGGGGTGTTGGGAGGGGACCTTTAAGGGGTCGGCTTTCTGTGAGCCCAGGAGGGCTTGTTGGCCATGTAACCCATGCCTGCATCATTTCCTGGCCCCTTGCTTCAGAGAAGGGGCTGCTTGTGGGTAGACATTTAACTTCAAAGTAAGGGGAAGCCTACTTCGAAGTAAGGGAGCGTGCACTTTGTGCATGGATGCTCTACTTTGAAGTAAGCAACTTCAAAGTTGTTTTGTAGTGTAGACACAGCCTATGTGTAATATATTTTGACTTCAGGAGGTTTTTTCCACCTGGGCAAACCAACTTCCTTGCATACAGGAAGTTAATTTGATTACTTTCATTGAGAGAGGTTCCAAGGCAACAGTGTCTTATGAGATAAAGATCTGACCTTGTAAAGTCAATGCTAAGTTAACAGAAAAATTCTTCCTCCAACCCAGTGTGACATTTTGTATCCCTATTTTATGCAATTAAAACTGATTTTGTAGAAAGTATGCCTTGTGAGGTATCATTTGAAAACTCATAGTATACTGATCATTATTTTCCCAGTAAAATATGTGCAGTAATGTTGTATGTAAAGTTAAGATTCAACTGTATGATGTCATTAAGACATATACTAAATCTCAGGAAAGCAGACACAAATCATTTCACCAGTGACAAAAGACAAACTGGCTCCTCAGTCAGGTGTCAATATAATCAAACGGACCTGGTTAAGTGAGCATTCCTTGGCACGAAGAGGGGTGCGAATGAGAAATTTATATGTTGGAAATGGAACAGCTGAAGGCTTCTGTGCAAAAAGACTTTCTCCCTCATAAGCCTCAGCTGGAGATTACTTTCGAAGGGGCAAATAACGATAAAAATGAGAACAGATGAAACAAATCATCTCTCCTACCCATAGCATCAACAACACTTGAAAGACAAAAGAAGCCTCGGTGGACTGGGGAGAAATCCTGGGTGAATGATTCAGTCAGTGAGATTGCTAGGACATGCGGTGAGAGATGCCATCTTTTTGAATTCACTCAGCTTATTAAGATAGACATTAGTTTATATTTCACCTATTATTTCTTTGGAACTGCTTCAGACTTTTCGTCCTCATTATTTGTAATCTCTTAAAATCTATCTTTCCATACTTAATAAACTGGGAGGGGACGTTTGTTTCTTCTAAACAAGTGTGTTTTGGATTGAAGTGTTTGCAGACTCCACTTGAGATACTGAGATATGTGGATATTATTTTCTGTTAATGAAATGATGACTTTCTGTGAGCTTGTGTTGTCCTTGAGGGTACTGGGTGCACATTTCTGGGAACAAGTATGGGACTGGGAATTAGCTGGTGTCACTCCTGTAATATATTTCACGGGTGGCTGGCTGACAAGCAATAGCACTCACACTCCATAGCTGGGATTGATTTACAAACTGGAGTCTGCGTGTGGGCAGATTAGCAGGAGTTGTTCTCGCAGTGAAGCACTGTAAAAGGCATCCCATCCTGCAGAAATGAGAGGGGCACAATCGTTCAGCAGCCCAAATTGTACCCTGAGGAACGTTACACCTACCAGCACCTGTTGGGGGCTGAGGGTGGATTTACTACAGTTATTGGAAAAACCCCTTCCATTGCCAGACCATACAGGTATTCTACAACGGGGCTGCTGCAGCTGTGTCACTGTAGGGTTTTTAGTATGGACATGCCCACGGAGTCATCATCTTCTTCCTGATTGCCATGCTGCCCTAAGGGAGATGGTAAAGTGTGCTCGTGCAACTACCTGTCTGGCACGTTCCGTAGAGGTCGTGTACATCCACTTTGTTCCCCAATGGGGACCCTCCTGTCCACTGGAATTGGCACAGAGAGCAGAGTATATCAGCTCTGTGGACCCAAGATATTGCTGTATGTGACAAACTGTTCACACTTTGCACCTCTAGGGCAAGAATTGTTGGAGTCAGAGGGTTCCATGCTACAAATGGGAAGTGTGACTTGCTGCACATATAAACAGTTCCATGTTAGCTCCCATGTCTATACATGCTGTGATTACACTACTTGGTTGCAGTGTAGCCAGGCCCTCACACATCTCTGTGACAATAAGCGCACTCCCGTGCCAAAGGGCTATGGGTTCCCCAGTATCTAGCAATGAGACTCATATGGCTTGACCTCCTTAGCGTACCCTACTTCATTGATGTCATAATCTATATCCAAAAGGGGTTGTGTGAGGTATCATCTCCAAACCAGTACCATGCTGGCCATGAATATTGTTGCATGGTGTGCGTGTACAGGTGATGGAGGAAATATCATGAGCATGTCCTGGAAATATATTCATAATTTGTTGGCAGGTAGGTCTCTACTATCTTCCCACCCTAGATAAAGGAATGCGGTCCCACTGTCTTGAATGTGTCTCCAACATAAACTTAGCAAGGGAAGACAATGCAAATCTATTTACATGAAACCCATCCAGTTAGGGAATGATGAAGATGGCCTCTTAAGTATCGCAAGAAGTTCAGGTCAGAGGCAAAGTAAGTGTAGCCCCTGGAAGGGCTTTGTGACTTTGAAAACAATGATGTTTTTGAAGATATAACAAAGAGAAAAGGTCATTTTGGCATCCTTCATTTGAAGAGATAAAGAAACCAAGTGTTTTGAGCTTTGTGTGGGCTCCTGGCTAAGAACTGGCCAGTCATCCTGGAAGAACTACTGAGATAAGAGAATACTTTGAACAAAATACCCTAATTTGTTATCTTACATTTTAATCTTGGAACTGTATTTTTCTTTTTAGTTTTTGGTGTCTGTCTATATTCCTTCTATGTGATGACACTTCGAAACCAGCTCTTTGTGAACATTCTTACTCTTATGTTATTTCATACCCATCTCAGTGTGCTGCTCAATGCTGAAACATCAGAAGCTGGTGCTCTGTACTGTCTCTTTAGGGCTACGTCTACACGTGAAGCCTACATCGAAGTAGCCTATTTCGATGTGGCGACATCGAAATAGGCTATTTCGATGAATAACGTCTACACGTCCTCCAGGGCTGGCAACGTCGATGTTCAACATCGACGTTGCGCAGCACCACATCGAAATAGGCGCAGCGAGGGAACATCTACACGCCACAGTAGCACACATCGAAATAAGGGTGCCAGGCACAGCTGCAGACAGGGTCACACGGCGGACTCAACAGCCAGCTACTCCCTTAAAGGGCCCCTCCCAGACACACTTGCACTAAACACCACAAGATCCACAGAGCCGACAACGAGTTGCAGACCCTGTGCATGCAGCATGAATCCCCTGCTGCAGCAGCAGCAGCCAGAAGCCCTGGGCTAAGGGCTGCTGCACACGTGACCATAGAGCCCCGCACGGGCTGGAGAGACAGCGTCTCTCAACCCCCCAGCTGATGGCTGCCATGGAGGACCCCACAATTTCGACGTTGCGGGAGGCGGATCGTCTACACGGTCCCTACTTCGACGTTGAACGTCGAAGTAGGGCGCTATTCCTATCTCCTCATGAGGTTAGCGACTTCGACGTCTCACCGCCTAACGTTGAAGTTAACTTTGAAATAGCGCCCGACGCGTGTAGCCATGACGGGCGCTATTTCGAAGTTAGTGCCGCTACTTCGAAGTAGCATGCACGTGTAGACACAGCTTAGAAGTGCAATGAACTTGATAAACTTTATGGAAGAGATTGAACAATGCAGAGGATACTGATTTGGGGGAAACTCAGGACTGGTGGGGCTGTTGCTATCACCTTACAAGGAACAAAAAGCACTGAGGAAGCTAGGCTGAGGTCATTGTTCTGTAAACAGGCTGTTTGTGTCTGTGCTCTGAGCCAAACACTAGCCACAAAAGCTCCTAGAGTGACCAGGAAGTCAGTGGCACAATCCGTTACTGGTCTGGTGAAGCATCAAAACATCACTTATGATATCTTCTAACCAGTGCTCAGCCATCTTCCTGCCCCTCCACCTTACCAGACAATCCCATGGCTGTGGCTGCGCAGGTACTCTGTACGGGTAAGTACCTGCGCTAAAAAGCACTGCTTCTAACTCTTCCCTCCATCTTCCTATCCAGGCTTCCCAATAAGAGTCTTGCCTATGTAAGGAGGGACTGGATTGGGCTGATTGTAAGACTAGTAGAAAAGTATGAAGGGATAAAGTGAAAAGCTAATAAGATAGCGAATGAAGCCTGCTTTCAGCCTTTACTATCTGCAAAATCCTCAAATGAATAGAAAAAAACCCTAAATTCTATTCTTGGTCTTCTTATTTGAAAGATTAACTTGAGATCAGAGACTTGCATCATGCTGTGCTGATGCCTCAGTGTTTTCAGTGTAGTTATTCCTGCAGGTTTTTGAGGACTAAATTGTCAAAATAGTTCAGCAATTGTGTGAAATTTAATCATTTTGTACAGGTTCCAGTACCTCTATTTTTGAAATGGATTTTTGACTTTCAACCACTGGAATTGCATCTTTAGCTGTTTCTTGATTGTCTGTAGAAATTACAAATGCCTTTTGATCCAGATAGATTGATAATGGTTGGGGGTAGGGTAATGGGTTCACAGCTGGAGTCTCTGCTGGTCTCTGGTATTGCCCACTAGCTCATGCTGCAGATTCTGCTTACCTACGAGGGATTCTCACTTGGTGACAGTAGGCAATCTAACTTCTCTAGGTCATATGTGCCAACATCAGCTACTATGGTTTGAATTACTAACTTATGGCCCGATTCTCCCACAACTCCATATATTTCAATGGGACTAATTCAGGATTAAGATCTACTTACAAGTAGCATATTAGGTAGAAACTCTGTACCTCAGAACTTCCGGATGTTTTTCATTCTAGAATTTAGAAAGCTATGTGAAGTACAAGCCTCTGATCTAATTCAGTACATAACATTTGTTTAGAATACCATGCAAATTCCATATTTGTTTGAATACAGATGTTACAGCCTCTCTTTTTAGGAAAAGTACAATTCATTAAATAAGACTGGAAGTTGTTCAGGTGTAAATATCAAATGTCTGCTTAGTTCCAGTGTGTGTAATTGAGCCCCTTATTTATTTAACTTTTGCTCTCTATCTATGACAGAACACTAAATGCATATAGCTGATATTTTAAAAGGAGGTATATTAAAACACAGTGAATGACAACAAACTAAAGACATACATATCAGTCATGTCCTGTCTTTTTTTTTTTTTTATTGCAGCCACAGAATCTGAAGCCTGACATTCCCCTTTATTGTGTTAATACAATCAGGAATCACTTAACAGAAGTATCCTTAACCTAGTGCTTCTCAGATCCAGTGTGTCTATAGAGAGAACAGCTATTAAAATTAATATTTCATTATCAGCATCCTAATGAAGTGCCATTGTGAATAATCAATGGGGGCCTTTGGTAATCATGGGAATTACGCAATGTAATTGAGTTATTTATAATAACATTTATACACAGTTGCTGACCTTCCAAGATAAGCACTTTTTCCCCTACAGGCTGCAGGTTTGACGGTGAATTTTGAAGACATGATGTTTTATTGGTTGGCCACAGATAATTTCAGAATGGAATTCTATCAAGCTGAGCTGTGTTTCAAAAAGAAAAATGAACAGAAAACTAAGGATTTTTGGTACAGAAGCATGTCCTGTCTTTAAGTTTTAAAACTGTCTCACTCCTGGAAGACCTTATACTATGTGCAAAAATGAAAAACATTGTGTGGAAAGTTTTGGTTTTATTCTCACCACACACAAAAATAGGATAGATTGTGCCCTCTCCAATCACTCGTACGAAGCTGTGGTTTGGAAGTAAATTGTAAGAAGGTCAGCTAGCATTGGAGCTCCTGTCTGGAGGAGACTGGTGGATTCCAAGATGCTCCCTCGTTAGCAGCAACCAACTGGAGAGGGGAAGAAAATAGGTGGACCCATGATTGGTTTTCCCCTCCCCCTGGAGCAATTTGCAGATCTGGTCAGTTTAGGGCAACCCTATCTCCCTGGACAGGGAGGGAACAGGGAGATATAGGGGGAGGGGCGGCTCCTTCTGGCTGCACCAAGCCCTGGCGAACCAGTGATCCCCACCCCCACTTCAACCCTGGGGAAGCCATGGCCATGAGCACTCCCAGCCCCACCCCTGCCCCCGAGGTCCTAAATATGGGAATATTCATCCCTTTTAAAAAATAAGTAGGCATCCCAAATACAGGACCATCCCACCTAATACGGGATGGCTGGTCACCCTGGATTAGATGCATGAGTGGGGAGTATGTGACATTCCTTAACAGTGTCACAAATTAATTTGCTTCCTTCACTGCCTGTATCCTTCTGTTCCTCACTTCTCCAAATGCAGCCAGGAGCCCACAGAAGCCATAGGCTATGTAGACACAGAAGCATTATTTTGAAATAAGCTATTGTGGAAAACCTCTTCTGGAATAGCTTATTTTGAAATAAAGTTGTTACAGACAAAGTGCATTTCAAAATTGCTGAGTGCTATTTTGAAATAGAGCATTCAGACCTAATAGAGGCTATTCAAAATAAAGCCATTTGACACACTAGGGTTTATTTCAAAATAGACTCTAATCCCTATCTACATGGCCTCTATTTCAAAATGCCTGTTTGGAAATAGGCATTCCACTATTCCTAGTGGAATGAGGTTTACCTATTTTGAAATAAGCAGTCTGGTATTTTGAAATTATTTCGAAATAGCGGTTGCATTATGTAGTTGCTTGCAAAGTTATTTTGAAATAACTTTACTGTGTAGACCTACCCATTCTGTCCTTTTGAATTAGAGAGCCATTTTAAGCCAGACCTGATTTTGATTTCACCTATGTTGGTGCAAATCTCATTTATTCTATTGATGGGCCTGAGTGCTACAAACCCATCTCTTAATTCCATTTTCTTTTTCAAATGATACAACAGCATACTTCTTTCTCACTTCCCAGCTTTCCATATGTCTGTAGCACTGTATGCTCTTTAGAGTCCAGCAGGCAGGAGTCCATGCAAATCACTTGGTTTACTATTCTTTTCCCTACATATTTACACAACTATTTGCAAAAGTAACACAGATTAATCATTAAAACCTGATGGCTTGTGAAGTAGATGAAATTAGAGAGAGCTACTGCAATAGGTTAATTTAACAGTTTCATCCCCTGAGCTGCATCTAAAGTAGGCTGTGTTGCTGACACACCAATTGTAAAAAGCATATCATAGATAAAGAAGAATGATCATATAAAGTCTTCTGTGCCTCCAAGCAGTGTGCATGGGTGGGAAATGGGCAGAAGTCAGGGAGCCTGTTCTGGCTCCCTGATTCTGAATGGTACCTTTAGCTCCAACACCAATTAGAGACACTGTTGGACAGCTCAGATATCCCCTGAATAAGTTCTATACCAGGGGATAATAGAAACAGCAGAGTATAGCTCCTCATCAACCCCTTCATACTACTGATCTGTCCCCTATCCAGGGTGGGGAGCCACAGATGCACCAGCAGAGAGTTCTGCTAAGCTCAGGGAATGTGCTTCTTGAGAGTTTTTGGCTGGATTAGAGCTCTGTCATGCCACGTGAATAGCACAAAGAGTTGTAACTGGATCTAAGCATCTAGGCCTTGAACTGCACTACGGGGCCCATGCAAATAGCATATATACAGAGTAACACAGTCACTGTATATCTGAGGTTGCTGGAAAAACAAATCTTCTATTTGGCAAATAAAATGTCCTGATGGAATTTAAAACTAGTCTAATGTGTGCATACGTATGAGGGAGAAGAATTATGGTGTGATGTTTTCTAACTTGTGATTACTTGTCCATGCTACCTTAATGGCTTGTTAATATAATTGTCATATTTATGACAAGTGTCATATGTATGTTTTATATGCATGTCACACATGTAGACAGATACAGATATTCCATTTTTATTGATTTTTTTTTCTCAACCTACTTTCTGCTCCTGTATTTACAGCTCCTCTTAGGTGGAATTTGAATTTAATGCTTTAGAGTTTGAGTCAAACCTTTGAATCTATAGTATTTGAAAGTACTAAGTTGCTCATCAGTGCCTGAAACCAAAAAGTCCTAATACACTAAGGCTGTGTCTACATTAAAGAGTTTTTTCGATAGAAGGGGCCTTCTGTCAACATAACTCAGGGAGCGTCAACACATATAAAGCAGTCTGTCGACAGAATCTCGTCAGAACACTGCATTTGTCTTGACAGTGTTACGCCTCAAAAACTTGAGGCATAACACTCTGTGGACAGAGTTCCATCAACAGAAGTGCAGTGTAGACACTTCTGTCAGTGAGGAGGGCTTCTGGTTCACTGGGCAGCCCTGTTTGTAGAGCTTCCAGTCAGCGATTCTGTTAACAAGAGGGCAGGGCAGTCTGGACAGAGTGCATTGTTTGGTTGATCTGCTTTTGTGTGTAGATGCACTCTGTCGACAGACATTACTGTCACCAGATGCTTCTAGTGTAGACATAGCCTATGTGTTGCAGACCTCAACATTTTCCACATATGGAAGAAACAATGCATATACTTCCAATGATGTGGGGCACACACGAAAAGATATAGGGTTTATTTTTTCCAATGGAAATTATTACTGAAGTTATTATCTTGGTCCTTTATTTTGATTTCCACAAAACCCCAAGAGATATTATGATCGAATGGTCTGGACAAATCTAGGGTGATGCGATACACATATTCCCCAAACAATTTCTCTCAGTATAGGATACATTTAAAAAGCATATTCTATCCTATTAATTCAGCAGTTTACTTGGGAAAAATACTTATCTCTGATTTTTATGTATCATGATATTGTGTGAAATGATAAAGGGAGCCAAAACTCCAACCTGTAATTAAATCTAAGACACTGGATTTTCAAAAGCACCTTAAGTGACCTTGGAATGTAAATTCCATTTTTAATAAGGCATTTACACCATCTCAGTCTCATAAGTTACTTATGCAAATGTACAAGTTAAAAAAATATGCTAATATTTAGTGTGACAGTGGTTTGGAAATGGGTACCTAAAATGATTTGTAAGCTCTTAGATTTTTGTCTTGATTGTTGGAACAGTTCAGTTTTCATTGCTTTCTGGTCTTGTGTTGCCTGATAGCTTCAGTTTCTGAGTTCTTATGTAAGGATTTAGATTTTGACTTTAGCCACATCTCTGAGCCACTATTTTTCCTTGCCTCTAGGAGGAAGTAGTTTCTGTCTAGTAAGTGTGTGTGCAGAGGTGGGGAGGGACAAACCCACCTTCTGACTTTCTCTAAAGTATCTCAGTGCTCAAAAACTACAAGTCCAGGCAGCCCATGTTGGAATGTAATGGAGGGTCTCATTTTCTTGTGCAGACTTTTTAATTCCAAGTCATAATCTAGCATTTAGCATAAAATGAATACCCTGGACTTCAGTACTGTTGTGATAGATTGGTCTGGATGCCCCATAGGTTGACGCTATTCACGCAGTAGGTCTTGCTAATACATAAGAGACTGTAGGCACTCAAAGAACAAACTCTAGAGCTTTTATCCTAGTTAAATATAGGTCTTTAGGTGGTTATACTGACTCTGAAAAGAATGTTGTCAGTACACCAATGCAAGGGCGCAGCAGGCAATGTTAATTTTTTATTAGCAAATTGGTGAGATATATAGCTCTTTTGTGCTGTTACTGCTACTGAATGGGGAAAATATCTGAAGAGGTGATAAATTTTGAAGCAATTCAGTTACAGGTACACAGCAGGGTATTATCTGTATTATGGTCACTGCTGAAAAATCATGTATTTTCCATGGTTCATTAAATCTATTTTACTTTCTGCATAAACAAAATTCTATGAGTTACCAACTCAGAGAAAATGTGAAATTTGAGACCATGTGAAATCTGAGACAATCGTAAGCAGAAGGATTCATTCCCATTGGTGGTGTTCAAATAACCCAGGATCAGTAGCATGGAAGACAAGTCAGAAAATTTGCCCCTAGCCTAACCCCTAAATTTGTTAGTTTATCATGTTAAATTTCATGCCAACTATCCTCACAATTGATGAGATAAACAGGGTGAGGTAGTATCTTCTATTGCTCTAGCAACTGTTGGTGAGAAAGACAAATTTACTAGACATACAAGAATATTTTTGTCACATTTACACCTGATTTCATTAAGATGCAACATAGCTCCTGGCTGACCTGCACTAGCTCTTAGCTAGCAAACGCACGCTCATGTTCCCATTCTTTCAAAAAGTCCTTAAGAAAATCAACATGTTTATTTACTTAGGAAGTTTGCAGAAAATACATGATAGTGACCTTTGAATCTATGGAAAGAGGGGATAGCAGGGCCATCATTGTAGTCTCCCCTCAGCAAGAAGACCTGGAAAGAACCCACTTTAGGGTGGCAGGCTGGACAGCATGAGGAAAAGGAGGTTTAGGGCCTCCAGCAAAAATGCAGTGTGACAGAATTCAGGTAGATTTCAATTACTACTGTTCATTATTTGGATAACTGTGGCACTGAGGGGCCCCATGGCAGGCCAGGTTCCCATTGTACTAGAAGCTGTACAAACACTGAACAACAAGATGGCCCCTACCCCACAGGACTTACAACCTAAGTCTAACATGAGAGAGATCGGAAGAATACAGAATGCTGGTCTGTGTGGGGCCTCTGCAGGCTACGAGCCAAACCGTTCTTCAGCTTTTTGTAGACATCATGGTAAAGGAAAGAGTGGAGGAGTGCACGGAAGTAGGAGAAAGTAGAGAGAGTTCTGTGGCATACCCCATATTCAGTGCTCTCTGGTCTGTGGGCAGATGTCCATACAATATACAGAGCAACGAAGGGTCCTGTGGCACCTTATAGACTAACAGAAAAGTTTAGAGCATGAGCTTTCGTGAGTTAACTCACTTCTTCAGATGCTGAGTTAACTCACGAAAGCTCATGCGCTAAACTTTTCTGTTAGTCTATAAGGTGCCACAGGACCCTTCGTTGCTCTACAGATCCAGACTAACACGGCTACCCCTCTGATACATACAATATACAGTCTCAAACATGAATTCTCTTACCTTCAGACCTTCCTCCTCTGAGATGAAATAGTCTGTAGCCAAGGAAGAGATGAGTAGTAACTATGTGCTGCTCATGGGAGTCTGGGAGGCACCACACAGGAGATGGTTCTTCTCGTGGATGAGTCAGGATATGCGGGTTTGGAGTTTGGAGTCTGAGCTGTTTGTAATAACAGGGAGGCGGGGGGTCATGCAGACCCCTCCCTGGGCCCTCCTTAGAGTTACCAAGTAATAAATGCCAAAAGCAATCTGGGACTAATTCTAATTGGTACTGGATATACCTGCACACTAGAAAAACAACCAGGAGGAAAGACTAGAAACTGGCTGCTCTAGGCTAGATATCAGAAGGATTTATCATCTCACAGAAGCTTGTAACATGATGTGCCTGAAGTCCAAAATGTTACATGCATCCCCATTGTTGGCCATCCTATCCAGATAATGGACCCTGTATGCATTCTTCTGCACAGCTTATGTCCTCCATTTAACCAGACTGTCATGTCCAAACAATCTATGAAAACACACACACTGATACTGCCTTTGCAGTGCAGTAGTGCATACCTTGAGAGGCGTATTTGGGGTTTTTGATTTGTTTCCAGTTAGCTGCCAGAATTTGATGACAGAAAAATTGCACAGATCTCATAGCAGCCAACTGACAGATAATAAAAAACAGTGGCATTGTTGAAAGTATCACTATCAGATTTTCTAATACAGGCTTCTTGTAATGAGGTCTTACACGTAACTTAATCTGCCATTGGGGTTTTCACTAAAGGAATGAGTTTAGGTAATAAAAGCTGAAAACATTCTAAGTAAATAGCATTTTTCAAATATGGCATAATGTTTGGTATTACGGTGTTTTTTTATGAACCTTGAGGAACATGTTGTATAAGAATGATTTACTTTACCATAAGCAGAGATATAGTTATCATTGAGGTTTCATGTCAATTCTTATTTAAAATATATTACCTTTCCCTCTCAACAGTATGAAAGCATAAACCAATGGGACCTCTGCACTTGCACTACAGGCTGTTTATGAAGTGGAGCTGCAGGCTGTGTAAATAATAGCTCCTTGCCAGTAAGTACAAATGTACCTTAAGACACTACAAATAATATTCATTTTGGCAATACACAATTATTTTATTTACAACACACTCAGGTCCTGGAAGTCCCTGGTCTTTTGTTGAAAGTTACACACAATGCTTTCTAAACTCAGTGACAGTGAAGGAGAAAGTAAGATGCAATCCTCCTTCACTATACTAATGAAATACTCCTATAATGCCACACTAATATGGCTTCAAAACAAAAAGCAGTCAGGTAGCACTTTAAAGACTAGCAAAATAGTTTATTAGGTGAGCTTTCGTGGGACAGACCCACTTCTTCAGACCATAGCCAGACCAGAACAGACTCAATATTTAAGACACAGAGAACCAAAAACAGTAAGCAAGGAGGACAAATCAGAAAAAGATAATCAAGGTGAGCAAATCAGAGAGTGGAGGGGTGGGGGGGAAGGTCAAGAATTAGATTGAGCCAAGTATGCAGATGAGCCCCTATAGTGACTCAGAAAGTTCCCATCACGATTTAAACCATGTGTTAATGTGCCGAATTTGAATATAAAAGTCAGCTCGTCCACTTCTCTTTCCAAAATGGTGCAATAATTCCTCTTCAGTAACACACATACCTTGAGGTCATTGACAGAATGCCCCATTCCATTAAAATGTTGACTAACTGGTTTGTGGATCTGGAGTGTTTTGATGTCTGTTTTGTGCCCATTAACCCTTTGTCTAAGGGAGTTAGAAGTCTGTCCAATATACAAAGCATCTGTTGGCACATGATGGCATATATGATGTTAGTAGAGGAGCATGAGGAAGTGCCCGTGATTCTGTGAGTAACCTGGTTAGGTCCAGTGATGGTATTTCCAGAGACCATGTGTGGACAAAGCTGGCAGCGGGCTTTGTTTCAGGGAAAGGTTCCAGGACTGGTGTTCCTGGGGTATAGACTGTGGCTGTTAGTGAGGATCCTCATGAGGTTGGGAGGTTGTCTGTAGGAGAGAACAGGCATGTCACCCAGGGCCTTCTGGAGTGTAGCATCCTGATTAAGAATAGGTTGTAGGTCTTTAATAATTGATTGCAGTGGTCTGAGTTGGGGGCTGTAGGTGATGACCAGTGGTGTTCTGTTCTTGGCTTTTTTGGGCCGATCTTGGAGTAGCTGGTCTTTGGGTATTCGTCTGGCCCTGTCGATTTGTTTTTTTACTTCTCCTGGTGGGTAATTCAGGTTTATGAATATTTGGTAAAGTTCTTGTAGTTTTTGGTCTCTGTCAGTTGGATCAGAGCAAATGCGATTGTACCTAAGAGCTTGACTGTAAACAATGGATCTAGTCACGTGTGCAGGATGGAAACTAGAAGGTTGTAGATAAGTATAGCGATCAGTAGGTTTTCGGTACAGTGTGGTACTGATCAGGCCATCCTTGATTAGTACTGTCGTGTCCAGGAAATGTATCTCTTGCATGTTGCAATTGAGGCATAAGTTGATGGTGGGGTGTAGATTGTTAAAGTCTCTGTGGAATTCTTCTAGAGCCTCTGTACCATGGGTCCAATCATAAAGATGTCATCAATGTATCTTAAGTACAGGAGTGGTAATAGGGGACGAGAGCTGAGGAATCGTTGTTCCAGGGCAGCCATAAATATATTAGCATATTGTGGGGCCATGTGGGTGCCCATAGCAGTTCCACTAATCTGGAGGTATAAATTGTCCCCAAAACGGAAATGATTGTGTGTGAGAACAAAGTTACAGAGATCAGACACCAGGCTACGGTGGCATCAGGGATGTTGCAAAAGGCTTGTAGGAAGGTGATGGTGACATCAGGCAAAACAACCAACAGCACAGAAGGCAAACTCTTTCCCGAAATAGCTACAGTGCATTCTCTCCCCTTCCCCAAGTTTGAAGCTAGCTACTAACAATGAAAACCTTAATCTTTGTTCCTACATTACACTTCCTGCTTCTATTCTTCATTGTGTAACAGTTCCCATTTTTGTTTTAGGCTGACCTTTGCCAGCTAACAGTGGTCATAGCCAAGCTCACAGGAATTCTCTTCCTTCACAAAATGATTGGGAGTAGCTCCTGTACTCCTGCTTTGAAAGGGGATGTCTTCACTTGAAAAAAATGGGTTATGTCAGACTAAGCCGCATCTTACTTTTTCAACCTATGCAGTTCCCCCGGAGTGGTAAGATGTTTAGAAACATCTGACCCAAGCCAGGGCCCCCAACCTCCCAGCTGTGAAGACAAGAGAATGTGAGCCCTGGGAAAGGATTCTGGTGGCTAAAGTTTCCAAGGCATCCTTGTATTTTGGACTCAGACTTTAGGACCAGAATGCATAATTATTATCATATAATCTGACTTTCTCCATATCTCATCCACAGATCCTCACCTTCCCACTCCTTTTATAGGCCCATAACCTCAGAGTTAGCAAAGCCTTCCAATCTTGATTTAATGCCTTCAAGCTCTAAAACTCAGCCATTTACTATTGTTCAAACTATGCAAGTGGATTATGCCCAAAGCCACAGAGGAAGGTAAACAAAGAAAAACAAAAAACAGGGTTTCTGCCAATCTCAGCCACACCCCAGATATGAAAAACAACTAGATCCTGAGCACATGGGCGAGACCCACCAGCCAGACACCTGGAAAAGAATTCCCTGTAGTAACTGAGAATCATCCCCACTCTTAGCATGCCATCTCCAGCCACTGGAGATGTTTGCAAACCATACTCATGATCAGCCATTTGCTATTACCCTCCCTGGTGTTTAGCTCTCTGACCTATTTATAGATAGAATTTCTGTCTCCTCTCAGCCTTTTTCGGTTAAACTAAACAAGCCAAACTCTTTGAGTCTTATCTCAGAAGAAATGTATCTAATAATGGCCCACATGGAACTGTATCAAATGTCTTACTGAAATCCAATTATAGTATCTACTGCATTTCCTTCATCTAGAAAGTTAGTCATCTTTTCAAAGAAAGATCAGGTTAGTCTGGCACAATCAACCCTTTGTAAACCTACATTGTATTTTCTCCCAGTTTACCATTTACCTCTGTCTCCTTAACTATTTTCTGTTTCAAAATTTTTCTAAGACCTTGCATAAACGGAGGTCAAAGTAATGTGCTTCTAGCTTCCCAGATCATTTCCCCCTCCTTTTTAAACATGGGTACGTATTTGCCAGCCTCCAATAATAGGGTAAGATCCCCAAGTTTACAAATTCATTAATAATCTGTGCTATTTGGCTTGTAACTTCATGTGCCAGTTTTTTCAATATTCTTGTGTGGATATTATCGAGGAATGTTAATTTGGTTCCATTAAGTTGTTTGAGGTTGACTTCCATCTCCGATATGCTTATTTCTACTTCTATATGCTTTTTGCATTAGCCACTCCACTACTGTCCCCACATTCCTCATTATCCTTATTAAAAAAGAAAGCAAAGCATTTGTTTTAGTGTTGGGCCATTCCTAAATTATCATAAATCTTCACCCCAGTCTTAGTGGATGCACTTCTCTTCTCTGTATGTTCCCTTTATTTATATGGCGAGAACACCTTTTAATATTGGTTTTAATTTCCTTTGCAAGGTCCAGCTCTCCTGATTTTTTGCAATTCTCACTTTAAACCTACAGTTTATGACCTGCAAGAGGTGGCTTTCCTTGCTGATTCTGCCTTCCTTTGATTCTTTGTAGACATTTGCTTTCTTTTAATAATCCCTTTCAGATGCTTGTTCATCCCAATGATCTGCAGACTTGTTGTGCAAACAGTACCAGTTTAACCATAATGGGTCATGAAGCCCAGGCCCAGGTTATCCCACTTGGCCAGAAGAAAGAAAAAAGAGATGGAAAAGTCCTCATGATGTTTCTATGTGCAGAATGGAAGTAGGGGGTGCAGTGCCTGGGATCTACATCCTTTGGACAAATGTAAAGCCCTCAGGGAGAAATGCCAGGGAGATCCAATGAGTGATTTCAGTCCTTATAGAGAGAAGTCCTCTGCGATGTTTTTCACTAGGCTGCAGGATCAATGCTGTATGCAGAGATAGTAAGTAGACGCCTCCTGTTCTGTAGAAGACATGATGTACTCCAGAGCAAGATTCTGAACCACCTGTAGGTCCATCCGATGTACACACCGTCCCTAAGGGTGGCTAATAGCAGTATTTGAAGGCAGACCCAACATGCACTGTCACTGGAATGGCCTGTCTCGCTTCAGCTGTGCACAGCCATAAATAGAGCCTTTGGCAGGAAGAGTTCTGAGAATATATAATCTCCAGAATGTTCATTGCAGGGAAAAACATATTGACCTGGTTCCAAGTGACACAGTCCAGACTCCAAGGCCCTTGTGGATGATGCAATAACAATATGCAGTCCACGGTTACAGTTCATGAACTCTATTTCGATTTCACAAAGTCATAACCATAGTGTATAAAACACACAACAGTTATTGTTATAAAATGATTAACAATAATTAATAACAGAAAGTCGTTAATCCCAACATCTGCCCCATTCATCTCAAGAAATTTTAAACTTTTAAGTCTGTGTGATCCATTAAAGCTCCAGATGAGAAGAGTACGTAAGCATGTTCCTGAATTCAACCACTGACATTTAAATAGTTAAACAAAAGTGATAGATTGCTGAATTGGGGTCTCAAATGGTAACCTTGGATTAAATACAGTTTCCCCTTTTTCCCCTCATTAAATGTAACAAAAGAAGTTACAAGCAAAACATCATGTTAAAGCGAAAATAAAGTCATAAATTTGAATGTGCAAATGTCAAAAAATGAGATGAACGTTATCCCCAATAATAGTATACCACACTATGGCTACGTCTACACGTGCACCCTACATCGAAGTAGGCTATTTCGATGAATAACGTCTACACATCCTCCAGGGCCGGCAACGTCGATGTTCAACTTCGATGTTCACGTCAAAGTAGCACACATCGAAATAGGGATGCCAGGCACAGCTGCAGACAGGGTCAACGGGCGGACTAGCGCTTCCGGGGCAACAGCTAGCCGCTCCCTTAAAGGGCCCCTCCCACATACACTCAGCCTGCACAGCACGCGGTCTGACGAGCCATATAGGCACACAGACCCCGAGCGCCACAGTCATGGACCCCCAGCAGCAGCAGCAGCAGCAGCTAGAGGTCCACCCAGCCCTCCCGGCAGGAACAGGGCTTGCCCTGGCTCTTGTCATGTTGGGGGCAGCTGAGCACCTTCTTGCCCCAGGGGAGGACATGCCCCCAGGGCAGCAGGGCTCAGCCCCTACCCTTGCAGCACCCCGCTCCACCCCCCGCCTCCCACGCCGGCGGCTGTGGAGCTACCCCACCAGCACCGACTGGTGGGAGCGGCTGGTGCTTGGGGAGTGGGACGACGACCACTGGGTCCGCCACTTCAGGATGACCCGACAGACATTCCTGGAGCTGTGCCAGTGGCTCACCCCCGCACTCAGGCACCGGGACACTGCCATGCGGCGTGCCCTCCCTGTGGAGAAACGGGTCGGCATCGCTGTCTGGAAGCTGGCCACTCCGGACAGCTACCGATCCGTGGGGCAGCAGTTTGGCGTCGGAAAGGCCACCGTCGGGGCTGTCTTCATGGAGGTAAGAGAACCCACAGGGGGAGGCCAGGGCAGGCCAGGGGGGCCAGGGCAGAGCAGGGGGGCCAGGGCAGGGCAGGGCAGGGGGGCCAGGGCAGGGGAGCCAGGGCAGGGGGGCCAGGGCAGGGCAGGGCAGGGGGGCCAGGGCAGGGCAGGGGAGGGCAGAGCAGGGCAGGGGGGCCAGGGCAGGGGAGCCAGGGCAGGGGGGCCAGGGCAGGGCAGGGGAGGGTAGGGGAGCCAGGGCAGGGCTGGGCAGGGCAGAGCAGGGCAGGGGGGCCAGGGCAGGGGAGCCAGGGCAGGGGGGCCAGGGCAGGGCAGGGCAGGGCAGGGGGGCCAGGGCAGGGCAGGGGAGGGTAGGGGAGCCAGGGCAGGGCAGGGTAGGGCAGAGCAGGGCAGGGGGGCCAGGGCAGGGCAGGGGAGGGTAGGGGAGCCAGGGCAGGGCAGGGCAGGGCAGAGCAGGCCAGGGGGGCCAGGGCAGAGCAGGGCAGGGGGGCCAGGGCAGGGCAGGGCAGGGCCATGCACACCCTGCTCACCCCTCATTGGGGCTGTCCCATGTGCTTTCTCTGCAGGTCGTGCGTGCCATCAACTCCATGCTCCTGCACAGGCTCGTGAGGCTGGGGGATCCACAGGCCACTGTCGCCGCCTTTGCCACCCTGGGCTTCCCCAACTGCTTCGGGGCTCTGGATGGGACTCACATCCCCATCCGCGCCCCGGACCACAGTGGAGGCCGATACCTCAACCGGAAGGGCTACCATTCAGTCATCCTGCAGGCCTTGGTGGACAGCCGGGGACGGTTCCAGGACATTTACGTGGGCTGGCCTGGCAGCACCCACGACGCCCGGGTGTTCCGGAACTCGGGCCTGTGCCGCCGGCTGGAGGCGGGGACCTACATCCCCCAGCGGGAGATCCCTCTGGGGGACACCACCATGCCCTTCTGCATCATCGCGGATGCGGCCTACCCCCTCCGGCCGTGGCTCATGCACCCCTACATGGGCCACCTCTCCGCCAGCCAGGAGCGCTTCAACGGGCGCCTGAACCGTGCACGCCAGGTGGTGGAGCGCTCATTTGGCCACCTCAAGGGACGATGGCGATGTCTCCTCACCCGCCTGGATGCCAGCCCCAACAACATCCCCCAGATTGTGGGTGCCTGCTGCGCCCTGCACAACCTCGTGGAGAGCAAGGGGGAGAGCTTTCTTCAGGGCTGGGCCGCCGAGGCCGGCAGGGCACACCTCCAGCCACCTGCTGCCCCCAGTCGGCAGGTGGACCCAGAGGGGACCCGGGTCCGGGAGGCCCTGCGGGCCCACTTCGAGCAACAGGCCGCGGAGTGAACTCTGCCCAGGCCCCCTACTGCCCGCCCCTTCCTCCCCCACACTCCTGCCCCAACGCCCACACCATGGAGCACCCCACCGCCCCCTCCCCCACTTGTCCAGGAGAAATGACAGCACGAACTTGTGGGTGAACGTAAATGTTTTTTTTGTCCTCACGAATTTTTTTTTTTTTTAAATAAAAAAATATATATATGTGAGACAGAAACCAAAAAGGAGGGACAAACATTCAACAAAACCAAGATGGGCACAAATAAAACTATGTACAACAATAAAAATGAAAGCACTGTGCGCCATCAAAAGAAAAACAAAAAGCAGGGAGGAGAACGGGGAGAACTATGTACAGGGGGGGACGGGGCAACAGGGGAAACACCCACAGCACCCACCCAGTCCCCAAAGTCTGTCCAACGGGGGGGGGGGCCACGTCCCGGGCCCCTCGCCCCTACAGCCCAGCAGTGGGCGTGCCCGGCCGGGAGCTCCGCCGGGCCTGCAGTCTGGTGCGCGGCTGGGTGGGAGCGGGCTCCACCGGAAGGTAGCGGCGCCGGCGAGTCGCGGGTGGCTCCAGGGGTTCCTCGGCGCGGAGGCCCTCGCGGGGAGGTGGTGGGGCGACGGCGGACGGCCCGGCGATGGCTGGAGCAGCCGGTGGTGGGGCTGCAGGAGTGGGCATGGCGGGCGGTGGCGCGGCCGGCGCGGCATGGGGGGCCAGGGAATCAATCAGCCGATTGATGGTATCCGGAAAGGCCCCCCATGCCTCTCTGCGCCAGGCCAGCGCCTGCTCCTGCAGCCGGAGGTGCTGCTCCGAGACCTCCAGCTGCCGGCGGTGGATGGCCAGCAGCTGGGGGTCTGTGGCCGCCACCGGTAGCAGGCGCGGGGTCCGCCGTCTGGCCCTCTGTGGGGACGGTCGTTCCTCGGCCGAGGGGCTGCCCTGGAGCGAGGGTCCCAGAGGGGTCTCCGGGACGACCGATGCCTCGCCGGCGCTCTCTTCCGGTCCTTCGGATGGTGCAGGTGCAGGTGCAGGACACAGGAGAGGAGGGGGGAAAGAAGAATGGAGACAGGAGTTAGTGTGGGCCCCGAGCCGTGGCCTTTGTCCCCCCCGCCCTGTGCTGCAGGTTCCCCATCCCCGTCCCCGGGAGATGCTGCTGTGATGGATGGGGTTCAGGGGTCCCCCTGCCCTGCACCCCGTCCCCTGGTGGGAGCGACTCTCACTTCACCCCGCAGGGTCTGAGAGCAGGAGAGCTTTCTTAGCCCACAGATGCCCAGTTTCTGCCAGGAGTGACAGCACCAGCTGTCGGAAGAGACAGTCCTTCCAACCCGTCGTGGGGAGAAGACCCCAAGGGGGGCCCCTCTGGGATGCAGCTTTCCCCCTCCTCTGGCTGGCTGCCTACCAGCTCTCCCTTCCCCTAGCCTCTACCTGTGGCCCCCGCCCTCGCCCCCCAATTCCAAGCCAGCTCGGCTCCTCCCTCCTGTTTGTTCAGGGCAGAGGTGTCACCTGCCAGCTGTAGCGCCAGGATCCTCCTTTGGCCCTGGGAGCTTCTCGGCTCGGGTGGCTCATATGTAGCCTGAGTCTCCCTTTGGCACTCCCCCCACTCCATCGCATGCTGCTGCTGCGGGGTGTCCGACCCCCTCCGCCCGGGGGCCCCTCGAGGTTCCGCTCCCCCCTGGCCCGGGGATGGGGCATGGCACTGTCATGCAGGGTGGCGGGGGGCAGGGGCTGATGGCTGCAGTGCTGTGAGGGCCATGGCCCTGGTGTCCTTGGGGCCATGGCCATGTGAGCGTGTGGGGGGCCCTGGACACATCTCTGTTCCCCCCGCCCCTCAAGCCCCGGGGTGTCCACCAGAGAGGGGTACCTACCTGTGGGTCCGCTCCCACGGTCCGGAGATCCCCGGGGGTCAGAGGCCCTGCTGCTGCTCCGGGATGGCAGGAGGAGGATCTGCAGGCTGGAATCGGTGGAGGAGGAGCCCCCCTCCTCCTCCTCCTCCTCCTCCTGCCGCGATGTCCCGGGGATGGCCTCCAGGGGGGGCCCCCGGGGTGCGGGGCTTACCTCCGGGGCGGAGCCCGGCTGCAGGGCCTGCTCGGGCTCGTCAGCCGAGGTGTCAAGGGTGGCCGGAGGGGAGGAGGTGTGCCGGGAGCCCAGGATGTCCCTGAGCTCCCTGTAAAAGGGGCAAGTGACGGGGGTGGCCCCAGATCGGCTGGCCACATCCCGGGCCCGGGCATAACCCTGCTGCAGCTCCTTCACCTTACTCCGGACATGGTCCGGAGTGCGGGCAGGGTGACCCCGGGCAGCCAGGCCATCGGCCAGCCGAGCGAACGCATCCGCGTTCCGCCTCTTGCTCCCCATTACCTGGAGCACCTCCTCCTCGCTCCAGAGCCCCAGCAGGTCCCGCATCTCGGCCTCCGTCCAAGAGGGGCCCCGCTGCCACTTCCCAGACTGCGTGGCCCTCTGGCTGCCCTGGCTGCTGTGGCTCCTCTTGGGGGGGGTCCCCTGGGGGCGCTGGGGGGGCTGCTGGGCAGCCATGGCTGCTGTCAGGGGCTGAGGGCTGTGCAGGCTCGCCGCCGTGTGTGCAGGCAGGAGCCTGCACGTTGCCTCAGCCTCCTGCAGTCAGGGCGGGGGAGGGGACCTTTAAGGGGCAGCTCCACGCGGCCACCAGTGAGCTGCGGGGCTGGAGAGAGCGTCTCTCAACCCCCCAGCTGATGGCCGCCATGGAGGACCCGGCAATTTCGACGTTGCGGGATGCAGATCGTCTACACTGTCCCTACTTCGACGTTGAACGTCAAAGTAGGGCGCTATTCCTATCTCCTCATGAGGTTAGCGACTTTGACGTCTCGCCGCCTAACGTCGAAGTTAACTTCGAAATAGCGCCCGACGCGTGTAGACATGATGGGCGCTATTTCGAAGTTAGTGCCGCTACTTCAAAGTAGCGTGCACGTGTAGACGCAGCTTATGGCTACGTCTACACGTGCTCCAAACTTCGAAATGGCCATGCAAATGGCCATTTCGAAGTTTACTAATGAAGCGCTGAAATGCATATTCAGCGCTTCATCAGCATGCGGGCGGCAGCGGCGCTTCGAAATTGACGAGCCTTGCCGCCGCGCGGCGCGTCCAGACGGGGCTCCTTTTCGAAAGGACGCCACCTTCTTCGAAGTCCCCTTATTCCCATGAGCTCACGGGAATAAGGGGACTTCGAAGTAGGTGGCGTGCTTTCGAAAAGGAGCCCCGTCTGGACGCGCCGCGCGGCGGCAAGGCTCGTCAATTTCGAAGCGCCGCTGCCGCCCGCATGCTGATGAAGCGCTGAATATGCATTTCAGCGCTTCATTAGTAAACTTCGAAATGGCCATTTGCATGGCCATTTCGAAGTTTGGGTCACGTGTAGACACAGCCTATGTGCACTCAGTGTATTTAGCCTCACATGTAAGAATGCAGTAACTAAACAGTATGTACATACAAAGTGAATTTGTTAATGTTATTATTTGAACCCTTAGCTATTTTCTGTGCATTTCTGATTTTGAAAATTGTAGCTTTGAGTTTGCATTAACAATTTTCAAAATGACATTATCTTCTGAGCAGTGTTATAATAAGACTAATGAGCTATGAAATTATATCACCTTTAAATATATTTGGTGATGACTTACTGATGTCAGAATTAAGGGTTTATGAAGACACTCTCTTGCAACCTTATTATAACTTCACTAATTGCTCACCTAGTTTAGATTTTGGCTGACACTTCATAATATATTCCACCCTCTTTACAAAAGCAATTCAGGGTAGCTAAGTGCTTTTAAAGGTTTGAGCTAATCTTGTCACTTATAATGAGGTCAAGGGTAATTTATAGGGAATTTTAATGTCATATGGTTGAATCAATGTACAACATCTTAAAATTGGTCTACAGCAATCCCTTTTAAAAAAGGGTTTACAGAAAGCCTTAATTTTGATCAAACCAATTAATAAAATCTGAAAATATTGCATATTATCTCTTGACACTACAGAATGCAAATAAAGAGACAAGTATAAAAATCACATACACTCCCAGTCATAACCCTGCAGGGGAATAATGGGTCTGATTTTGACCCATTTTAAAGAACCAATTTTGACACATAATAGCCATTTTCAGGGAGTGCTGTTCAACACCATTAGACAAAGTACGTAATTAGCAATTGAATAAGCAATAAAGTACCTCACAGTAATGTTAGCTTGTACTATTAAATTAAATATGATTCTGATAGATTAACATTAGCCCTGGATATATGACAATTTTGAAAATGGAGAGATAGGTCAGTAGTGTACTTTATTCCTATTAAAATATTCTTGCTGCAAGGAATTATATTCCCCTGGCCAACCACACACACACTAAATGTAGACGTGTTCACTTTAACTTAGTGATTTTTATAAATAAATAAATAAATAAAAAGTTTTCAAAAGCGTCAGGGAGCCAAATGGGATGACCAGCTAACTGAATATTATTGCTTTATGGCCAGATGTTCAGTGCTGCTGAGCAGCTGTAGTTCCCATTCACTTTCTGGAACTGTGGATGCTTAGCACCACTGAAAAACAGGCCACACGTCCTAAGAATTAAAGTGATTTTACAAAGCCTCTGAAAGCATGGGGTGCCGGGGTGGCAGGTTGAAGGAGAGGGGGAAGGGAAATGTAGGTTCAAAAGTAGATGTCTCAAGTCCAGGGCCTATGCAGCAATTTCAATTTGAAGTTTGTCTGTCTGGGGCCACAGGTATATTTGGACAAGACCATGTCCACATAGGACTGATGTTGATCACATTTCTTGATACAGTCCTGGAGGGCACAACAATACTACATTGGTGGAGGTGGTACAGAATAGATAAGAAAATGGTGACAAAATGTGAAAATAAATTAAAAAAAAAACAATCAAGACACAGCCTTATAATTGTGGGTTGAAATTTTGAGATTTGAAGAAAAAATGTGACTCTTTTAAGAAAATGTAGTCTCAAAAATTTCTTACTTCTCTTCAACTATCTGTACTGTGGCACAATATCATCCCAGCTGTGTCAGTGGGGAGGTAGGTGGTCAGCAGTATTTAAAGAAAGCCAGCAGAAGAATCATGACAAATTAATTTTATCAGTTGTATTTTTAATTGAAACATTTGTGTATCTTCCATCTCTTCTCTTTTAACAGAATTGCCTCCCTGGTGTGTCCTAGGCAAAATGAGTTTTCCTTTTCCCTGAATACACCAAGCAGCTTGTCCCACTTAATTGGGTTCCAGCTAACAGCTTCCTGGGGGTCTATTCCTACCTAGGAGTGCTGACAGGCACCACGGGCTGCAGAGCAGAAGGGGAGGGTCAGGGCCAAGAGTGGTAGGGTAGGGCCAAGGGCAGTACTGTACTGCGGTACTGGGCCCCCACCACTTACTGTCAGCCACAGGCAGATGGAGCACCAGCTATTGCTGCTGCCAAAGTAGCTATGGGCCCCTTTGAAACAGTGGACCCGGGATCAGTTTCCCCCTTTGCTCCCTCCCACCTCCCCATTTGCAACCCTGTTCTTACCATGCCTTTGAGCACATTGTGGGTGGTGGTTCTGAATGGACAACTACTAAAACACTCCCTAGCCAGCACAAAAACACCCCTTCCAGGATGACTTTGCATATGCACAATTCATAGGATGTCATTTTACTCCTCCAAATGGCACATTACATGTGGCATGATGAACCGCGGAGAAAGCCATTTTGAGAAAAAAAATGTTGGTGTACCATTCTGGCATTACCACTACAGCACAGCGTACGCCACTGGGGAGTCCTGGCTCCTGTCATCCTCCTGGGGATCCTCTTCATTTCAGAAAACACCGTTCTGTTTCTTTCTACCTACCATACTACTGTGCTACAGAGGCCTCCTTTTAAAGCACCCTTTCAACTGTAGCATGCTGAGGTGGAGCTTCTCAGGATCAGAGTTGTTATTGCATCCAGGTCTTTCCAACGCAGGGTTTATCCACGCCGTCGCTACCTTAAACACTCACCTCACTCAAGGCTCTGTGGCCTCTGTTTATCTGGCCCTGAAACTTGACGTTTTCTCCAGCTGCCACGTAATTCAGCAGTTTTGCTGAAGCTTTGAATTTTTTTCACCCAACTGCCTGTTTTATTTTTGGTCTCCTTGCCTTGCTGAGACTGCCTGCCTCTTTCTCTGCTTTTGCTAGAGGGAATTCATTGCATGACAGGAGAGAGTCAGGTTACCACAATGAGGGCCTATATCACAGAGTCTATAAAAGACACAAAAGAAAGGCGGGAGAGTTGGTGTTATGTTAACAATTATTTTCAATGCCCATGAAAGAGAATTTGACAATGCAGGGCATAGAGATGAATTATTTGGGGGATGGTATGAAAAACAAAAAAGAAACACTCGACTGTCTGCTTGACCACCAAAGCTGGAGGAAAATAAGAACAAAAAGTTCTAGACAATCATTGTCTGTGCTGCCATGGCCGTAAACTGCTTCCTCTACACAGAAAGATTGTGTCCTATATTCCAGAATTGTCCATGGACTAAGAATGAGGACAGTTTCCTTTCACCTCCATGGAATAGCCTTGATAGAGATATCTTCCTCTTGGAGAGAAGAGGTGAGTTTTTACCCTCAGTGACTAACAGTCATAGGAATAATGCCATAGTGCCTACAATTCATTTACAAATACAAATTAAGCCTGATTGTGAATGGGAAGAGTGATGCTGATTAGCATGTGATTCTGCAATATGACCTTAAATACATCCTCAGATTACTTCACAGAAAGGTCCTGTTCTTTAGCAAGTGTAAATTGGTGTAGCAACATTGACTTTAATGAAGCTATGCTGATTATATCACTGGAGGATGTGGTCCAAGGTCAGCATGAAAAAATTAGGGCAATAATTAAACATGCAGCTTTACAATTGAAACTGCAGTTGAAGTAATGAAAAGCTTTCCAGTACATCACTTATTATATTGTTTTAAATATTAATTCTTAAAATTAACTCTGCTTAAATTACTAATTAGGCAGTCACAATTCCACTTGGGAACACTGAAGGGCTGGGATAACAAAAACATGACTGAATTGTTTCTGATTTTCATATTAATAAGAGAGTTCGGTCTAGGGAGAAAAGGTTAATTTTTTTTCAGTGAACTTATGGAAGGCTTGATAATGGCTAGTGTGGTAATTTGTGGTTAAATCATATCTTTAAAGGCAGAAATGATTACGCAAAAGCTAGAAGCATAATTGCCACATTGACAACTTTTTGTAAATGATTTTAGGTTTTGAGAAATTGACAGATTGACAGCACTGTCAGCTATAGGCTTTTTTTTTAACCCATTGAATAAATATTCTAATAAAAAAGAGTCAGAGCAAGCTTCCTCACATTGCTCTATGCTTCCTTGTGACTCTGCCCTGATGTTGCCAGTCCTGATCATTTAAAATGTGTTATTTCTACACAACTCTCTATTAATAGGACTGCGCTTCCTATAATAGTGCAAGAATCCCAACTTGGATCTTTGCTGAAATCAGCAGCCTTAAATTTCTACTTCTTTAAAAAATGTCTAATGTAGAGCTATTATCCCAGCAATGGTAGGATCTTTCAAAATGGTACAACGTTTAAAGGAGAACAATGCCCAAATACGTAATTTAAAAAGAAATAAAAAAGGAAAAAAATCCAGCTACATTTATTAAAAACTGGAATTACTGGGGTTGAGGATTATTGGATATTACCATTTGATTTATTGCACTGAATCCTTTTAGAAAAGAAAAGTACCTTAGCTTTATCTCTTAAGGTAAGATTTGTAACATACTTCCATCATGAGTTCATCTACAGTATAACACAGTAGAAATAAATGGCATTACTCCAAGGGGGGAATGTGGACTTAAGTTTAGCTTTTATGTGGCTTTTAGTTTTTCATAGTTTTTCATTCAGCAATCACTGTAATTATTGCATGCAATATGCATTTTTCTACATACTATTACTATATGGCTCCAACTGCCTACTGTTGCACAGAGGATTTAGAAAACTAAGTCCCATCAGTGGAACTTACTCATGCACTTGAAAGCCCCAAATTTTGATAATACTTTCATTTGTGACCTTTCCCATTGAACTATTCACAGACATAAAAGTTTCTTAAGTGCAGAATCAAAGTCTAATTCGTTACGATACACTGAGTGGGGAATAGACGCCTAAACATTTGCCTGATCCAAGATTAAACTGGCATGCCATGAATCCGGGTCATTGTGGCATATATTTTAAGTAGATGTATAACACAGGCCAGAGTGCAAAGCTCCACATTTTACAGAATACTTTTCCTTGTATGATACACACTCACACACACAATTTGGATAGTGCAGAATTTGTATTAAGCCTTACTTGTGGCACTGTTTCATATGGTAGAGATCTCATAATCTGAACACCCACTACATCTGCAAGAGATGCATCAAGGACTGTCACTCTTGTGTGGGTCTTCATGGTCACAATAGACGCTGTAAATGAAGTCCTCAATTGAAACTTTAAAGGGCGCGATCCATAGTCTATACAGACTGAAGGATGCCTACTACTACTACTCAAGAGGAAATGTAGCAAAAGCCAACTGGCTGCATTCGCAGCTATTGGGATGTTCTCTGACATTCTTTCAGCAGCAAAGCCATGTCTGATCAGTAATAAATGTTTGAACATCAGTTATTGTTCATATTTCCACAATTTAATCCAATTGCTTGGAAATCATAAGACTGATGCAGTATCTTTTCATTAAAATTTACAGAACTTCTGGGTATTATCTTTAGCTACAATTATTGCTGCATTGGTTGTGAAAGTGGTAATAAAATTGTGTGATACAATAAATGGAAGCTTTTAAAGGAATATATGGTTAAAAATCACAATTATTATTACTAACAGACTATTTCTACTCCAACACACTTACTGCAGTTTCACGTACAAGTCTTCTCATGGTCATATGCAAAACTCTGTATTGAATGTGCAAAATTGCACTTGTGTGTTCAGATCAATTAGGCACCTGCTTGAGAGTTTCTAAGTATAAGTACTTCAGTGTAAAAATTGCTGAGCTGGTTATGGTCCTTTACGCAATGGGGTGTTAGAAGTCATTGCTATCTTAGCTCCCAACAGTGTGCTCAGGATCTGCCTATGTCACTGCCAAGTGAATTTGACTACAGCTATTGGAAATTCATATTGTGGAATCGCAGGACTTTAAGGCTACAGTTACATTAGCAAGTTTTGTCAACAAAACCCTGGTTTTGTAGACCAAATTGATGGAACATCCACACACAAAATCCGTTTTGCTGGCAGTTTTTTGTCAAAACTCAGCACTTTTGCCGGCAGTGTTCAGCATCTCAGCCCTGGAGCATAACACTGCTGTCCACACATTCTGTTGACAAAAAGGCTGTGTGGAGGCTCTGGGGGCCTTCTCTCAACAGGCAGAGTATCAGAACAATGGACAGCCCTGTCTGCTGTGCTTCCGGGTTTCTATTTCATCGAGAGAGCAGTTGGGCAGTCCAGCCACTCTGTTGACAGAGCAGAGTGCTGTTCTGATGGTTTTTTGTGTGTGGTTGCATTCTACCGACAGAAGTTTTGTTGGGAAATCTCTTTCAACAGTGACGTCTGTCAACAGAGTACTGTAGTGTAACCATGGCCTCATAGTTGTTTCTACAAAAAACAAATCTTCACAACTGTTGGTGAAATTGGTGAAACCTCACTAGACTTTTTATCAAGCTGCTTCCTCTCAACACTTGCTACCTTAAAGTAGGACATGAATTTCATGAGAGGTTACCTAGAAGACTGGTATGAATGCATTGGATCACAGAGGGTGAAGCTGTATGAATTGTTCAGCTTAAATCAGAATGAGGCAAGTAGAATTTAAACCCATGCTTTAAAAGTTTTGCTGAACTGGGGCTCTGCTAAGTAAAGTATCTAATGCCTGTTGTTATCAGCATTCCAGCTTCCACTATATATGGTGTAGTAATGTGAAAGCATAAATTCATGAAGAGGAAAGCATCACTTAAAAAGGTGCTTTAGACTGGTAAGGCTGGATTATCCGTGCGAAGAGACCAGAGACAGCCAGAGAAGAACTCCCTACACAGGCAATTCAGTCACAGCAAAAAGCTTATGGTGGCAGTTCTGCCACTTCTTTTACTTCCTTCTCCTTTTTCCTGCTGCACAAAAAGAAATACAGAGATGATTGGGAGAAAAGGTTTGAGGTGGGTGAGTCAATGTGGAGGTGGTGACCTAGCAGAATTCCATTATACCCAGTCTGCCACTGGCATAAGGTTTCTGAGATTCTATATTGCAGTAGCAAAAGGTAGAACTATCCCAAGCTCTGCACAAATAGCAATCTTTAGCTACCAAAGTGTAAAAAGCATACATTTTTCACACACTTAAAAATGTGTTGATATTCTCAGGAAAATGGATAGAAATGATTTTGCATGTAATTCTGAGGTAAATTACTGCAATGAAAATTACATATTTTTATAAACATTATTGGTTGTTAACCAAAGAATAGTTGCAACTTGCATCTTTCCATATCCAGAAGTAAGAAGCAGAAAATTTCACCAACAGTTTTGTCATTTGAGTAATCCCTTCCACCTCCACTGGTTATGATCAACAATCCTCATAGTAACATTATTTAAATAATAATCCCAGTTGTTTAAAATGACTCAGAACAGAATCTAATGTCTAGCTTTTTTTTTTTGGACTGATCCACTTTCACAGAATCATATAACACTAGAATGGAAGGGACCTTGAGACGTCATCAAGTCCAGTCTCCTGCCTTCATGGCAGGGCCAAGCACCATCTAGACCATCCCCAGTAGATGTCTATCTAACCTACTCTTAAGTATCTCCAGTGATGGAGGTTCCACAACCTACCTAGGCAATTTATTCTATTGTTTAACCACCCAAACAGTTAGGAAGTTTTTCCCGATGTCCAGCCTAAACCTCCCTTGCTGCAGTTTAAGCCCATTGCTCCTTATCCTATCCTCAGAGGCCAAGGAGAACAATTTTTCTCCTTCCTCCTTGCAACCCTCTTTGAGGTACTTGAAAACCACTATCATGTCCCCTCTCAGTGCTCTCTTTTCTAAACTAAACAAACCCAATTCTTTCAGTCTTTCCTCATAGATCATGTTTTCTAGAGCTTTAATCATACTTGTTGGTCTTCTCTGGACCTTCTCCAATCTCTATGCATCTTTCTTGAAATGTGGTGCCCAGAACTAGACACAGTATTCCAATGGAGGCCTAATGAGCACTGAGTAATGCATCCCAGAATTAAGTTTGCTTTTTTTGCAACAGCATCACACTGTTGGCTTGTGGTCCACTATGACCCCGAAATCCCTTTCCACAGTTCTCTTTCCTAAACAGGCGCTTTCCATTCTGTGTGTGTGAAACTGATTGTTCCTTCCAAAGTGTAGTACTTTGCATTTGCCCTCATTAAACTTCATCCTGTTTACCTCAGTGCATTTCTCCAGTTTGTCCAGATCATTTTGAACTATGACTCTATCCTCCAAAGCAGTTGCAGTCCCTCCCACTTTGATATCATCTGCAAACTTAAGAAGCATACTCTCTATGCCAATATCTAAATTGTTGGTGAAGATATTGAATAGAACCAGTCCCAAAATAGACCCCTGTGGAACCCCACTTGTTATGCCCTTTCAGCATGACTGCAAACCATTAATAACTACTCTCTGAGAATGGTTATCCAGCCAGTTACACACCCACCTTATAGTAGACCCATCTAAGTTGTATTCGCCCAATTTATTGATAAGAAGATCTTGTGAGACCATATTAGATGCCTTAGTAAAGTCTAGGTATACCACATCCACCACTTGTTCCTTATCCACAAGACTTGTTATGCTGTCAGAGAAGGCTATTGGATAATTCTAGTATGATTTATTCTTCACAAATCCCTGCTGGCTGTTATCTGTCACTTTATTTTCTTCCAGGTGTTTGCAGATGATTCCTTAATTACTTGCTCCATTATCTTTCTCAGCACAGAAGTTAAACTGACTGGTCTGCAGTTCCTGGGTTGTTGGGTTTTTTTCCTTTTTATAGATGGGCACTATATTTGCTCTTTTCTAGTCTTCTAGAATCTCTCCCTACTGCCAGGACTTTTCAAAGATGACAGCAAAGGCTCAGAAACCTCCTTTATCAGCAACTTGAGTATTTTACGATGCATTTCATCAGGCCCTGGAGACTTGCAGACATCTAATTTTTAAGTGATTTTTAATTTGATCTTTTTTATTTTATTCTCTAAACCTACCCTCTTCCCACTAGCATATATTATATTAGGCATATCTGCATCGGCCTTCTTGGAGAAGACTGAAACAAAGGAGTCATTAAGTATCTCTGCCATTTCCAAGTTTCTTGGTATTGTTTCTCCTTCCACATTGAGCAGTGGACCTATCCTGTTCTTGGTCTTCTTCTTGCTACTAATATATTTATAGAATGTCTCCTTGTTACCCACTATGTCTCTAGCTAGTTTGAGCTTGTTTTGTGTCTTTGCCATTCCAGTGTTGTCCCTGCAAACACATATTGTTTGCTTATATTCATCCTTTGTGATTTCTCCTAATTTCCACTTTTTATATGACCACTTTTTGATTTTGAGATCATGCAAGATCTTTTGCCTAAGCCAGGGAGGACTTTTACCATACTTTCCATCCTTTCTATGCCTAGGTATAGGTTGCTTTTGGGCCCTCAATAATGTCCCTTTGAAAAACTGTCAACTCTTCTGTTCTTTTTCTTCTAACTCTCGTTTCCCATGGGAACTTACCTACCAGCTCTCTTAGTTTACCAAAATCTACCCTTCTGAAATACATTGTCTCTATTTTGCTGTTCTCCCTTTCATAATTTCTTAGAATCATGAGCTCTATGATTTCATGGTCACTTTCTCCCAAGTTATCTTCCACTTTCACATTCTCAACCAGTTCCTCCCTATTTGTTTTAATCAAATCTAGAACTGCTTCTCCCCCAGTAGCTGTTTCTACCTTCTGAAATAAAAAAGTGCCATCCATGCAGTTCAAGAACTTTCTGGATAGTCTGTGTCTTGCTGTGTTAGTTTCCCAGCATATGTCTGGATAGTTGAAATCCCCCATCACTACCAAATCCTGTGCTTTGGATGATTGTTAGTTGCTTAGAAAAAGCCTCATCAATCTCTTTTACCGGTCTGTAGTAGACCCCTAACATGACATCATTCTTGTTTTTTACCTGTTTTAATCTAACCCAGCAACTCTCAATGCATCTATCTCCTGCATCCATCTCCACCTCAGTCCAGGTGTGCACATTTTTAATATATATGGCAAAACCTCCTCCCTGTTGACCTTGCCCATCTTTCCTGAGTAAGCTGTATCCTTCTATAACAATATTCCTCTCATGTGTGTTATCCCACCAAGTCTCTGTGATACCAATTGTCATAGTTATGTTTATTTATTAGGGTTTCAAGTTCTTTCTGCTTATTACCCATATTTCTTGCATTTGTATAAAGGCATCTAAGATATTGATTCCCAGTTCTGCCTAGTCCCTCTTTTTTCTCTGTTATTATTGCCCATGATCCTTCCTGGTTCCAACCCAGCTCCCAGGTCTCCAAGGCTGCGTCTACACGTGCACGCTACTTCGAAGTAGCGGCAGTAACTTCGAAAAAGCGCCCGTCACGTCTACACGTGTTGGGCGCTATTTCGAAGATGAAATCGACGTTAGGCGGCGAGACGTCGAAGTCGCTAACCCCATGAGCGGATGGGAATAGCGCCCTACTTCGACGTTCAACATCGAAGTAGGGACGTGTAGACGATCCGCGTCCCGCAACATCGAAATAGCGGGGTCCTCCATGGCGGCCATCAGCTGGGGGGTTGAGAGATACTCTCTCTCCAGCCCGTGCGGGGCTCTGTGGTCACCGTGGGCAGCAGCCCTTAGCCCAGGGCTTCTGGCTGCTGCTGCTGCAGCTGGGGGTCCGTGCTGCATATACAGGGTCTGCAACTAGTTGTTGGCTCTGTGTATCTTGCACTGTTTAATGAAAGTGTGTCTGGGAGGGGCCCTTTAAGGGAGCGACTTGCTGTTGAGTCCGCCCCGTGACCCTGTCTGCAGCTGTGCCTGGCTCCCTTATTTCGATGTGTGCTACTTTGCCGTGTAGACGTTCCCTCGCTGTGCCTATTTCGATGTTGGGCTGAGCAACGTCGAAGTTGAACATCAACGTTGCCAGCCCTGGAGGACGTGTAGACGTTATTCATCGAAATAGTCTATTTCGATGTCACAACATCGAAATAAGCTATTTCGAAGTTGGGTGCACGTGTAGACGTAGCCCAAGTGTTTTACTTACTTGTGGGCTTTCATCACCTGTCCCCATCAAACTAAGTTTAAAGCCTTTCTCATGAGGTTAGCCAGTCTTGATCCAAATATGGTGTTCCCATTCTTCAAAAGATAAACTCCATCCCCACTTAGCAGTGATTTTTAGAATAGCATCCTGTGATTGAGGAAGCCAAAGGTTTCCCGGAGACACCATCCTCGCAGCTAGGCATTCACTTTTCACTTTCAGAAACCTGATTCTATAATATGGTTAAGTGATAGTTTCAACTGATCAGCTTCTGTATACAATCTGGCATTTTAATCTCAAAGCATGTTTTATGAAATGCTGCTATATGCAGTGTCCCAGAATGATGCATTATATGCAATTGCAATTCAGTATGAATGTTTCCTCGTATAATTGAAATAATCCCTTACTAGATTGCACATTTCAGTGGAACTCAAGTAGATAGTGATATTGTTGGTTTAACTAATAAAACAATATTGAAGAACCACCAAAAATCCATTCATTTAAACTGCTCATTGGTATTCCTTAGGTCGTTAGTATTCCTTAGGATTCCTTTCAAAGCAATAATATCCAAAAATAAAATGTGTACACATTGCTAATAAGTAAAAAGAATGGACTCCTGGGGTACAGCTCATTAACATTTTCACAATCATCAAGAGTTTTCATGGCTTGTGGGGAAGGGGTTTGCTCCATGGAACAGAACAGCTGACTTGGGGCACGGTGACTATACCTTTTCAGCTACATCAGCTGCATTTATTTTCTCACTGTAAATTAATAGACTGTTCCTGGAACTGAAGGTTCTCAGCACCTCTCTAAATCAGGCTATAATACTGGAGGGAAGGAAACAACATGTGGGGAACCTCCTGGAGTACTTTGTATAGTTCTGGGCCCCCATTTATAGGAAGGATGTGGGGACACTGGAAAGGGTCCAGTGGAGGGTGACCAAAATAATTAGTAACAGCAATGAAGGGTCCTGTGGCACCTTATAGACTAACAGGACCCTTCGTTGCTGTTACAGATCCAGACTAACACGGCTGCCCCTCCGATACAAAATAATTAGGGGGCTGGAGCATATGACTTATGAAGAAAGGTTGAGGGAACTGGGACTCTTTAGTCTGCAGAAGAGAAGACTGAGGTGGGACTTGATAACAGCCTTCAACTTACTGAAGGGAGGCTGCAAAGAGGCTGGAGAGAGGCTGTTCACAGTGGTCACGGATGGCAGAACACGGAACAATGGTCTCAAGTTGCTGTTGGGAAGGTCCAGGTTGAACATTAGGAAAAACTTTTTCACTAGGAGGGTGGTGAAGCATAGGAATGGTCTACCCAGGGAAGTAGTGGAGTATCCATCCCTGCAGGTGTTTAAGTCTCAGCTCAACAAAGCCCTTCTGGGGCTGATCTGATGGGTTTGGTCCTGCTTAGAGCAGGGGGCTGGACTTGGTGGCTTTTTTAGGTCTCTTCCAGCTCTATTGTTCTAAGAATCTATGATTCTGTGATTCCTAGGATATGGGATGCCTGTAGTGGGAGTTTCCCCTGGATTTTAATTTCACCAGGGCTAATCTTCCCTGTTGACTCTGCATTCTTTCGGTTCCATCAGAAAATACAAGCTGGCCAATCCACAGCTCTCTGAGCATCTGTTGGAGGCAGGTGATCAACCCTATGAAAGCTTGATGCTTCCAGACCCCAGAATACCCCCTCCTGCTTCCTGGAAGTCTGTCCATAATGCAGACTACACTCCTAATGAGTCTACTACTCTCAGCTGTCTCTGGAATCAGCATTGATGTAGGTGGGTTTTATAGGACATAGAATAGATTATATAAAATGAATTACCATTTGCACACTCAGAAGGAGAAGGGGGAATAATGCACATAAAATAACTATGACCCTGAATCAGCCCTGGCCTACACCTTACAGAAGGGATGTCTACACTGTGATAAAAAATCTGCAAAGATGAGTCTCTGAGGTAAGGCCACATGATTTGGAATTATGTGCTCAGGCTATGGAACTAAATTGAGAAGTATAAATCTCAGTGTACATACTGGAGCCAGGGCTCTCTGACCCTCCTACCATGTAAGATCTCAGAGCCTGGGCTCTGGTTCAAGCCTGAACATCTACCTTGTGATTTCTGCAGCCTGTGCCTCATGATCCCAAGTTAGCCAGCTTTGCTGTGGCATTTACTTCACTGTATTTACATGGAGAGGATCCTGGGTTGATGCTATTGAAGTCCATTACTCATCCAACTTTCACAAGGTGCATTGTGTGTGCATACTCAGGGGACCGCTACATTGGAGCATGCTTTCAATCCCACTGAAGCCTGTCCCCAGATGGAACAGGAGCAAGCTATAATGCTGCATGGAAAACATACTTAGAACATTGGCACGTAACATAGAGGAAGGAACTGTACAAAAATACTGGTGAAATCTTTTATGTCTCCAAAGGCTAGAGTAAAACAGCTGTCAGCTTTTAGGCAGAAGCTGCCTGCAGTTTTATGACCTGTGAGCTTTGGCAGCACTAGAGCACCGGGCCACACAGAAGGCATCTTCACATAAAGCAGTAAAAACAGGGCAAATTAACAACTGAGTGTGAGGAAGCATAACAAGTGTGATGAAGTGCGATCACTGCAAGTGAAAATAGCATTTGTTCTAGGATGTCTAGCTGTGACTTAGGACTCTTATGAAAATATATAAATTTTTCATTTCTTTCCATGTTCATTAACTGTCTTGCTTGGGAACTATTCATGAACCTATTTTCAAATTTCAAGAAGTGATTGATAAATCACTGGAAGCAATTTTCAGATTTCAGGCCTACGTTACAATAAAATTCAAGCTAATGCCTGAACTATAACTTGCAAATCCAATTTAAAATGGCCATTTCAGCAAAAGCTTCATATATATTTTACTGCAGATTTATAGAGGAGGCATTATTTGTTGTATTTTGTTTTATCTAATGCCCAAAAATCTGATGCTGAAGCAAAAAGTTGAAGTGATAAATAAGGCAGATTTCAACTCAGCTTGATGTATTCCTCTAGCACCATTCAAAGCAGTAAACTTTAAATGGGGTAGTCCTACTCTATTCTAATGTATATGGAGAGCAGTAAGGGTGTAAATTTAATGTCACATGCTGCACTGGGATGAAGTGTTTGCTACAAAATAAACATTCAACATGCAGTAGGTTTGGTAAACTAGTGGCTGAGAGTTTTGGTGTTGCCTAAGGGATTTGAGTGCAGGGTTTATTAGGTAGCTTTGAAATATCCAAGTATCTAATGACTAATATGGATGCAACTATGATAATGACTGCATTAAAACTATGAGCATGCCCACAAACAACAAGTAGACCTGTGGCATTTTAGAAACTAACAAATGTATTAGGTCATCAGCTTTTTGTGGGCAAAACACACACCAAGCAAGCCTTTGAGGATATCCATAAACCTGAGCAAGGTGAGAATGACCAGTGTGCTACAGCTAGTTTATAAAAAAGTGCTATGTTTTCTTTCCTGCGGATACTGGTGTATATTTTGGTCACATACTTTTTCATGGTCTTCTCATTCATGCTATGTCTATGCTAGAGGTCTCTTCTGAAACGTGAACATCTGAATGATTCCATTCGAAAAGCATCAGAGAGGTTGCCGTGTTAGTCTGTATCTTCGAGAACAACAAGAAGTCCTGTGGCACCTTATAGACTAACAGGCAATTGGGAGCATAAGCTTTCGTGGGCAAAGACCCGCTTCATCAGATGCATCTGATGAAGCGGGTCTTTGCCCACGAAAGCTTATGCTCCAAAATGTCTGTTAGTCTATAAGGTGCCACAGGACTTCTTGTGGTTCCATTTGAAAAATCATCTTTCGAAAAAGTGCATCCACACACAAAAAGCAGATCAGGCCCATGATCTGCTTTTTCGGGAGATGGGTCAGCTCTTTTGAAAGGGAGTGGCCACACAAACTCAGGCACTCTTTCAAAAGAGCTGAGCAGGAAATGTTGTGGATGGGGTCACATGGCTGACAAGGCCTTCTGGGGCTCACAGACAGCTACTCCTCCTGCCTTGCATTTGGTTAGGTCCACAAAGGTTTCACAAGCCCACAGGGCCTCTGCATGGGCCATACAGTGATTGGTATCCTGTCCCCGATGGATCCCCAGTAGCAGCTCCTTCTGTTGGAGCTGGAAATACTCCACGCCCTGGCTGGCCACCTGTACATGATAGTAACTGCCACCCTCCAACTTATCCTGTGGTTGACCCATTACCCTGGGGGCTTGGAGTTGCTTGACCCAGGATGGTGCTGGCATTCCTCCCCGAGTGGTCCAGTGCCCCTGGAGCCTTCAAAGCAGATTTGACTGGTGGGAGCAGCTGGTGCTGGCGGACTGGGAGGGTGCTCGATGGCTGCAGAATTTCAGCATGAGCAAGCAGATATTGCAGGAGCTCTGACCCTGGCTTTCCCCTGCCTTTGCTCACCAAGACACCCTCATGAGGTCCACCCTCCCCCTTGAAGAACAGGTAGTGATCAACATCTGGAAGCTGGCCACCCCGGACAGCTAACAGTCCATGGATCACCATTTTGGAGTGGGCAAGGCCACCATTGGTGCTGTTGTCATGGAAGTTAGGTGGTGCTGGTCCGGGGGACCTGCATTATTTCTGGCATGGGTGCACTGTGAATCTGGATGGCCTGCTGGAGGCTGGGGTACCACTGCCCAATGAGCTCAGGTGTGTGCCCCATCAGGTACTTACCAGAGGGACCTTCTTCATGGTCCACTGATGCCTGGCTGGTCACTGCCTGGCTGGAGGAGTGTAACAGGATGTCAATTTTGAGGTAACCCTGGTCACTGGAGACCTTGGTGGCTGGTTCCATCCCAGGTTCCATTGGGTGGCTGTCTGCTCTGGACTCCTCCTCTTCCATGGGGTGCAGCTTGTGCATTGCTGTGTCCAGGAAGTCTGTTGGAGGGTAGCTTTCCCTGGACCCCAGGAGGCAGTGGAGTTCCTATAATAGGGACAGGTCATGGAATCTATCCCAATCAGACAGTGGTGTCCCTGGCCTTAGCATACCCCTGCCGTAACTCCTTCACTTCACTACTCACCTGGTCGGGGTGCATGAAAGGTGGCGTCTGGTGGCAAGTACTTTGGAGAGGTGGGTGAACACAGCTGCATTTTGCTGCTTGCCCCTCATTTCCTTCAACACCTCCTCTTCCTTGCAGAGCCCAAGCAGGTCCCTCAGCTTGGGCTCTGTTCACAAAGGCACCCTTTTCTTCAAGGGTTACCCGAAGTCCTGCAAACCCTGAGATGGGTCGTGGGGCGGGTGGTCCTTGGGCTCCTCTGGAGGCTGGCTGCTGGCCATTGCTTTTTAATTTTTTGTGGGCTGCCCATGGGGCATATTGCTGGAGCTCATGCTTGAGCTGCTCCATGCACACTCTCAGCTTCCTGTAAAGGGCTTTCTGAGACCATGGGGCTTTAAGCACAGCCAGACACACACACCATAGAGCCCTGCTGCAGCAGAGCAGGGTGTCTCTGCAGTCCTCCATGGCCACTGCCATGGAGGACTCCTCTTTTGAAAGAGCAGAATGTGGAGCATCTATATACATTCTATTTCGAACGAGTATTTTGAAAAGGCGCCTTCTTAACGTGGGGATGGAGGAGGGAAATCAAAAGCTGCCCTGTGTTCCCCCAATTTAATTTTGAAAGAGCATTTTATGTGTGTAGACACTCCATGCACTCTTTTGAATGAGAGGCAAATTTTTCTGTTGTTCAATGCTTGTGAAGACATAGCTTCAGTGATCGGTAAGAAGAGGATTCAAATAATAGACCTGATTTCCAGAAAGGAACATTTGTGGAAAGTTGCCATTTTTGAGCAGCTGTATATGGAGCAGGGTTTTTGTTTGGGATTTTTTTTTTGGTATAGTGGAGGGATATTCCACAGCTGATTGTTCATCTCATATTGAATTAGTGTATAACTATCGTAACAATTTTACCCTGATATGTAAAGAAGCCATATATCCAAAAGTTCAAGAAAATACAGAATGCAACATCTCTCAAGCTGAGATCAGCAATGTGATTTTTCTGTCATTGGACCTGCCTTTAGAAAGTAAATAAGAAGCACAAGGATTACTGATGAGCTGGGATAAAGAGGACAGGAGCTGGCTGGGTCACTTTCCAAAGTGGGAGAGTTAAAGAATTGTTGAGGAAAGAAAGGGGAGAGAAGATCGGTCAAGTGTGATGTTAGTTTAGTAATTTTTTAGGGTTGCTTTTCCCAAGCCCTGAATGTAAAAGATTGAATAATGCCATTCTGAAAACTTGCTCACAATAACAGCAAGAAAAAAAGAGAAATTTTAGAAACTGTGTTTTACTTCTCTGGACCTGGGATGAGTATCTAAAGGAATAGCCTCATCTAAACTAAAAATTCTGAATTATTTTGAAATTCAATCATTTATTTTTCTCCCCTACTGACATCTAGTGTCTTCAGCCCCACAGAAAATCCATGGGTGATGGAGTCAGTCTCAGAGATCCCCTTGAGACTGTCACTTGATAGGCTAGCAACACTCCTGAGGATGGGTAGCACAGTGGTTTGAACAGTTGCCCCCCTAAACTAAGGTTTATGAGCTCAATCCTTGAGAGGGCCATCTAGGGCAAATACATCCTACTTCATTGACAGACTACCTACTACTACTGAAATAACCCACCTGCTCTCTGAAGTGCCCCACCAGCCTGATCCCCTGACCCAGAACCGCTGGTCTCTCTCAGCCATGGCACAAAACTGGGGTCACAGTGCATGGTAGAGCAACATGTGGTAGAGTCACTGAGATTCACTCAGCTCTGAGAAGGCTCAGTAAAAGGTATTTGATGATGCACCCAGGTGCACAGCACCAATGGGACCAGAATCCCAGAAAAATCCATCTTACTCTGCATAAAGTTTATACAGAGTGAGCTCATAAGTTGTTTGTTCTTTTACCAATGAAAGAGTGATATGCATATTTGTTGTTTTCCCCTGCCACCAGATAAGTTACTTACATCACGTTTATTTAAAAAAAAAGTGATTTTATTAAGCACAAAAAGAAGGATTTAAGTAGTTGCAAGTAATAGCAGACAGATCAAAGTAAGTTCCTAAGCAATATGCAATGAAACACACCAGCTAAGCCTAATACAATAAGCCTACATCTACATTACCTTGGAAGATTGACCCACTCAGGGTTGAGCTTCTGAGGTTTGATTTCCTATCTGTAGTACAGATCTGTGAAATCGACCTCTCAGGGATCATAGTCTACCCCGTATTCCTTGCAAGATGGAAGGATAAGGGAGGTCAATGGGAGAAACTCTCCTGCCAATCTTTCCCAGTACAGATGGCCAAGTTAGCTGAGCCTAGATGCATTGTTTCTAGTTATGCAATTGCTATAGCTAGAATTGTATATCTGTGCTCAACTTCCTTTGCCTAGGCTGTGTTTACACTACAAAAGTAACTTTGAAGTTTGTTACTTCAAACTACAACTTTGAAGAAGAGTGTCTACACACATCCTACTTCAAAGTTAAACTTCAAAGTTGGGCACTACTCCATTCCCAGGAATGCAGTAAGGCCTTCCAAGTTGGGCTCCCTACTTCAAAGTTAACTTCAAAGTAAGGGAAAATGTGTGTAGACTTTCTGCTGGCTACTTTGATGTAATGCCTAACTTCGAAGTTAACTTCAAAGTTAGTTTTTAGTGCAGATGCACCCCTAATGTGGATGTAGCCAAAAGAGAGGTTGTTTCAAATCATAATTTCTCACCCTAATTCTTATTGCAGGTAAAGTCCTTCTCATGCCAGAGATGACCTGGATCCAGCAGTTCTTGTCCACCCCTGTCATCAGTCCTCTTGTTTCCAGATGTTTTCATGTATTCTGAGGTGGAAGACAGTCTATAAAAATCAACAGAACACAATAATTGTTTACTTCCCTTACCTTATATAGAATTTTCCTAAGGCAGGAAGCCTTCATCCAATTCCACAGATTCCTGTGGAAAAGTATAAAATTCAAAATGCGTTTCAGCATCAGGTGACATAAAGGCATGACTATGTGTCATATCTGAAAGAAAACAGGTCTCCCCAACTCAGTTTTCTCTTGCTAATGGGTTATTAACTCTGTTTCTGGCTTCTTCATTGTTGTCCCCAGTGGGCTGGAAATAGGCTTTACTCAACGTGAACACATTAATAATACATCATAGTCAATATTCTTAATTTCAGATATGGAAATGATGCATACATGCATACAAATAGAGTATGCACGTTCAGGGGATTACAAACTTTCCTATGACAGATTATATGTAATATTTTGCATAAAGCATATTCAAGTTAGGCATATTCATATTCTTAAGCATATTTCCGTAAAGAATATGGAATAAAACTGTCATACCAGGTACTTAAATAAATGCCAGTCATTTTTAAGCCTCTGGTCTGGCTAGGCCCTTTGAAGTCTGATCACTCTAAGACCTGGTCTACACTAAATATTTAATTGTATATAGTTATGTTACTCAAGGGTATGAAAAATTCTCCTCAACCCCCGGAACCATGCTATGCTGATCTAGTCCCGGGTATAGCTAGTGCCACTCAGGGGGATGGCATTTCTACAGCAATGGAAAAACCCCTTCTGTTGCTATAAACTGCATTTAAACTACAGATTACAATGGCATACCTTTGGCAGTGCAGCTGTGCTGCAATAGCCCCATAGTTTAGGCAAGACCAAGGAAAGGGCTTAGTCTCCAGGGGGCACAAGGGTGGCCTGCTGAATACAACACTGAATTGGACTGGGCTGTAGGACATTGAGTTCAGTTCACTTGTTAGTCACAGAAATTAAGTTGCTTAATCTACCTTGTTCCTCAGTTTCCCCCAATGTGGATGATAAAGACCTTTTGTGACAGTGAGACCATCAGAGACATTGGCATAAGTACTGGTTCAGGTGCTCCAAGAATCATAAATTCAGAGTTTCCATCTGGGCCATCTTTAGCGTGGGAAAGAACATATTTAAGTATGAAATTTAGCTTGATATGGGAGTCGGGGACCATGTAATGGCCAATGACAGTAGCTCATTTCCCATCAGGCTGAATGCAGAAAATGATTGGACTGCTGGGTGCCAAAGAGGCACATGCTTCACCCCTTCAGGTATTTGTTACAAATGGAAGCTGTAAAGCTAGGAACATTGTTTCACTGAGGTAGTGCACTAGATGATCTAATGTACTCCCACAGCTTCTGTCTTCAGCTGCCAAGGTAACCCTACGGTAAGATTTTGCTACAACCATTAGGTATATAGCAAGCAAAACGCCTGACTCACCCACAAAAGTTTTGCATAGCCAATGGAAAGTTGTAGACCAAGGGCCTTGGCCGTGTTAAGGCTGCATTTTGCTGCTCCAAGAAATATTTGTTGGTACAGTCTTCCCAGAATAGGGGTCAGGTCATCAGGTGCCACAAAATCAAAACAATGTCTCCTATAACAACTTCCTACTTGTGGCTCCTGTAAGGAACGTAGATGGGGATTCCCTGAATTTTGGGGATCTCCAATTTCTGTAAATTCTTATTGGAGCCATAGGCAGTAGGCATAATTTGGAGCACCCTTCAAACTTCTCTAATTTAAACAAGAGATCAGTTCAGTGCACGATGCTACCAGGACCAGGAGAGCTCAAACAAGACTAGAAGTTCCCTTTGCATACTCCCTTCAGCCTCCTCCTATGATACACAGTGATAATGGTATTTCTGTCAATAGCCACAAAATAGTGCTGTGACACCACTGCTTCCCCACACATGCTCATCTGGAACACAGAACAAACCTGATAACTCATAAGGGATTACAGCTTGTCTTCTTAATCCATTTTTTTTCATTATCTTTCATCAAAAAGATAGAAGTACTGGAGTATTTAGAAGCTAATTCCTGAGAAATAACGTGTCTTAGAACACTATGAACAAAGCATTAAAACAAATCCCACCCAAAACGTTTGCACATCTTTAAGACGACGCTTTGTGAATGCTAAACTAAACTCAAATAGCTCCTGAAAGTCTTTGTAAATTAGTTGTATTATATGTGAGTTAATGAAGCTCCAGGGCAGTAGTGAATTACGCATCATCTCTCTTTAAAACTGGAGTTCATTTTATTCCCTGCATGAATATTTACACAGAAGAGCTCAGTTTTGAACTCTCCATTCATTCTCTAACTAGTAGGTAGAAACTTTATGCTGAACTATCTGGTAAAAAGAATTACAGGGAAATTGTTATTTGCCTCCAAATGTTCGTTAAAACCAATGTGGTAATATTTTCTTCATATTTTGCTTCAAGTATAAATTTAAATGCAGCATTTACCGTTGAAATTTGGCTATAAAAATTGTGTGAAAGCAGGTCCTTGTAGAATCTAGTAAGGCTCTGTGCCTCTGGTTGTGCATGTATATACGTAATACAGGCTGAACCTTTCTAGTCCAGCACTCTCTGGACCTGACTGGTGTTGAATGAAAGAATTTGCTAACCACAGGAGGTCAGTCTTGTCTAGCAGCACTACCAACACTTCCACTGCTCACCGTGCTCTTAGAAGACATTTAGGGGAAAATTACAGCTAAATAACAGCACAGAGCATTGGGATCCAGGACTGATGGCTGTAAACAAATTTGTGGGCTCACAGGAAACTTGGCCACATCCATACTAACTGGTTGTCCAGCTAACTAAAATCCTGCAGGATTACAGATGTTACTGGCTGAGAGAGTTCTGGACTAGAGATATTCAACCTGTATTTAGTAACAAACAATCACAATGTTCTGTTCCGCTAGTGGACGCTCCACTGACTTCAGTAGAATTACACTGTATTTACATCTCCATCCCCTCGTAAGTCAGTGATGGCCAATCTTTGGCCCATGGGCCACTTGATTCTAAATTATGGCCCTTGAAGCATATTTGTGAAGCAAAAGGTATGTTTTGGATAATAAATTGAAAATATGTTCACTGAGCCATGCCCTGCAACTTTCACACTGGAATTGTTTGAATGAGTCCCACTGGTACAGGGAGTCAGCAGGGCGCTGACTCCCCAATTTCTTCTCAGTGCTTCTTCTACACCCACATGAACAGCTCTGAGGTGAGCTGAGAGTCCTTAGAGTAACTGTTGCCTGCTGCAGTTGTTTAGCAGCTTCTCTGCTCTGCACCATAGAGGGTGGAGGAGAGAATAGCCTGGGCTGTCCTACTATCTGTTTCCTTGATAGACTGTGGAAGCCCCACAGAAAACAAGGCAGGAGTTTGATTTGCTCTGCCTGAGCCTAGAAGAGTGCCTAACAAAGGAGATTCTCTTCCCCTTCTAGACACAGAGAGAAGCCCACCACATAAAAGAAGTTTAGAACTAACAACCAGTTATAGCTCCCTTATTTTCTCCTCCAGCCCAAGTTAGAGTAGGTCTCAGGCTGCTCTACCAACTTGTTCCAGCTGTTAACTCTTTCTTATGGACATATGCCAGCTAGGGAAAACCAGAAGGCACTACTCCACAACAGCAGGCGGATTCCAAGTAGGAGTCATGTGTCCCTTTGTGGCATCTGTCTGGAGCAAAGAGAGCAGAGCAGAGTGGCTGGTCCTAGGTTCTCTGTGGTGGGTCCTGGAAATTGGAGTTGTAGTCAAGACTAGGCACCAAAGAGAGTGCTGAAGCAGCGGTGCAGGGACAATCTGAGGGTCAGAATCAAGGTCAGAGTCCAAGACCTAGCCAAATCAGGATGGTAGTTGGAGTCCATATGCCGGCCAAAGAGGGGTTGTGTTCAGTCTGAGGATCAAGAGACAGGAGGCTAAAGTGGGTCAGGAACATAGCTGGGACAAGGATGAAGTCAGGCTGGAGTATGGTGTGCACAAGATTTGAACCAGTCTGGGGCAAGAAGTGGTGTAAGAGTGATTTGGAAGGATAGGGAGTCTGTAACGCTGTGAGGCAGCAGCAGGAGTCATGGGCTACGTCTACACGTGCACCCAACTTCGAAATAGCTTATTTCGATGTTGCGATATCGAAATAGTCTATTTCGATGAATAACGTCTACACGTCCTCCAGGGCTGGCAACGTCGATGTTCAACTTCGACGCTGCTCAGCCCAACATCGAAATAGGCACAGCGAGGGAACGTCTACACGCCAAAGTAGCACACATCGAAATAAGGGAGCCAGGCACAGCTGCAGACAGGGTCACGGGGCGGACTCAACAGCAAGTCGCTCCCTTAAAGGGCCCCTCCCAGACACACTTTCATTAAACAGTGCAAGATCCACAGAGCCAACAACTAGTTGCAGACCCTGTATATGCAGCACGGACCCCCAGCTGCAGCAGCAGCAGCCAGAAGCCCTGGGCTAAGGGCTGCTGCCCACGGTGACCACAGAGCCCCGCAAGGGCTGGAGAGAGAGTATCTCTCAACCCCCCAGCTGATGGCCGCCATGGAGGACCCCGCTATTTCGATGTTGCGGGACGCGGATCGTCTACACGTCCCTACTTCGATGTTGAACGTCGAAGTAGGGCGCTATTCCCATCCCCTCATGGGGTTAGCGACTTCGACGTCTCGCCGCCTAACGTCGATTTCAACTTCGAAATAGCGCCCGACGCGTGTAGACGTGACGGGCGCTATTTCGAAGTTAGTGCCGCTACTTCGAAGTAGCGTGCACGTGTAGACGCAGCTATGGCTAGGTAGTATTGTTACAAAAACTAACACGAAGTTCTGGTATGGTCAGTGAAATACCTCTGTTTAGGCATGATCTGGGCCTAGTGCAGGAATTGAGTGCTTCAGCATGCTTGAGGGATGTGTCACCGCAGGGCCCTGTTGGAGGGCACCTCTTTTATGTCTTGGGTTGTCTTGCACCAGCCCTCATGTAACGGCCTCAACAGCCTCACAGGGGGAGCCACTGAATCCAGCACTCAGACATTTCTGGGGACAACACATCAGGAAACAGGGATCAGAGTGATAGTCACAGGGTTAAAAACAGGGAGCTAGAAGGGGACCTCACATAGAGAACCCTGGACAGCACCCACTGCTCCTCAAAGGTGTCCTGGGAGCCAGCAAATGAGGCCCACAGGAACTCTGCCCAGATATATGACAGGAGAGAGCAGCAGAAATAGGCCCCACATTTGCGGAGAAATTTCCCATTCAGCATTTTTCTCCTGCTATGATGGGTGTTGGCCAACACTAGGAGCAGGTTGATTAGATCTGGTGACTTCAAGGGACTGTGAATAAGGTATGTGAGTAACAGGAGTGGAGGGGAGAAGTACAGCCAGAAACTGAGGAGAAAATCCTGTAGGAACTGGAAAAGTATCTGAAACCTTGCGCACTCAAAGTAGATGTACCCAAGACTCCTTCATGCAACAGAAAGGGAAAGTGTTGGGGGAGAAGCTCATGCTCATAGCTCTGTGAAGGAGTGATGAATTCGTGAGCAGCCCTGATCCATCATGGGGTTTGACTCACATAGGGCAGAAAACCTCCCAGAAAGTGAAAGGATGTGTTTAACAGTCAGGATGAGAAGGTTCATATCCTTGTGGTAAATCCTCCAGACTGCTTGTCATTTTTGTCTCTCTTCCTTAAGTTCCTTCCAGTTTGTCCACATCTTTCAGGTACTAAGGGTGCCCAGAAGTGAAAAAAGCCTTCTTAGTTGGAAGCAGATCCTTATTAGTTGGAAGTGGCAGTGAAGAAGAAAGACCTGGGTGGGTTTTTTTGCTTGTTTTTTTTTTAATCACAGGAGCACTGTGAGCCATCAATGTGATACATTTGCGAAAAAGCCTAGGAGACATGAAGTGAGGTATTTCTTAGTGGAGATAATGCAGTAAGTTTGTTCCAGTACACAAGGCACTGGCGAGATCTCATCAGGAGTACTGTGTGCAGTTCTAGTCTCCCATGTGTAAGAAACATGAATTCAAACTGGAGCAAGTGTAGAAAAGGGCTCCAATGATGATCCAAAAAAAAAAATTAGAAGTGGAAAACTGACCTTATAAGAAGAGACTCTGAGAGCGTGATATGTTTAGCCTAACCAAATGAAAGCTGAGGGGAAGTATGTTTACTCTCCATAAATATTTCAGAGGGATATGTACCAGGGACTGAGAGGAGTTATTTATATTACATGCCAATGTTGTACAGGAGAACAAATGACTATAAACTGACCATCAATATGTTTAGTCTTGAAATTAGGTGGGAGTTTCGAACCATCAAACAAATGAAATTGTGGAACAGCTTTCCAAGTGGAGCAGTGGGAATAAAAAACCTCTAATTTTTGGAATGGTATGATACGACCACCCACAATAGCATGTGGCCCAATACTTACTGCCAGTAGCAAAAATCTGCAATGGTGGGAGATGGGGCACTAAACAGGGAGCACTCTGAGTTATTACAGAGCAATATTTCCTGGGTGTTTGCCTAGTCAGCCTTGTCCATGTGCTCATGTTAACAGGTTGCCATATTTAGGACTGGGATGGAATTTTCTTCCTGGGTCAGGCTGGCAGAGACCCCGTTTCTTGTTTCCCCTTCTCTGCAGCGTGGGATATTGATCACTTGCAAGTTTAAATGAAGGTAAATGGTGAATAGTTTCAAGTTTGAAATTATTAAAGTATGATTTAATACCTTCAGTCGCTCAGTCAGAGTGGGTGGGTGAGATTCTGCAGTCTGCAATGCATAAGGGATCGGTCTATAGCAGGGGTGAGCAAACATTTTATTTTGGGCTCCGCTTTTCATCCTTCCAATTTGCAGGGCACCCACAACCTGTCTAAGGTTATCCAAACCGACGGAAAATTTGGTGTGTGTAAAAAAATAAATATGTTGAATGTAAAAACTTCCTTAATGGGTATATAATTGTGAACATATATAAAAACAGTTACATATTTCAACATGAGATGATTGACTCTGAGATCCAACGGCTGATCTTGCTGCAACCCCCTTATGAAATGTCGTGCCCCATCCCCCCACCACCACTTTGCTCACCCCTGGACTATGGAATTACAGTGGCCCCTTCTGTTTTTACAATCTATGAATCTGTAGCCTCCACTGGCCTTTGAGCACTGTCTTTAATATATTTATCAGCACAGCACCTTCGTGAGGTGGAAGAGTTCTGTTTTGATGCATTTTAACAAGCGGGGATCTGAGGCACAAAGCTATGAAGCTGAGAGCATGGCTCCTAGCCCATGGACCTGTGCTAACTCTACTCAGGTGGCATGCTTTAAAATAGCAGTTTGGCAGTGGAAGCATGCAAGCATGTGTGGTGGCACTGGCGGGCAGTGGGTTTGCACATGAGCATCTAGCCCAATGTTGCTGCCAGTGCCGCTACACCCATACTGCTATTTTGAACATTTCAGCCTGAGCAGAGCTGGCATGTGTCTGTCTACCAGGGCTCACTTCCAGCTGCAGAGTTGATGTACCTGGAGAATGCAAGACCACACTGAAGAATGGAACAGAGAATTGAGTCCTGGTGTCTAAGCTCCAGGTTACTGCCTTAACAATATGCTGTCTCCTGTTCTCTTCAAGTATTGCGGGCTGTGGAATCACAGCAAACTTAATTGGTATGCTCTTCACTCATTCTTCTGGCTAATTCATGAAGATGTCAAATTAAATAAGTCCTTGTGTCATTGATTCCTATAGTACTTGCCTCTAAAGAGATTTTTTGCTGCAGTAGTGGAATGTGAAAAAGTCCACCTCCCCAAATTGTATGTATCCAGCAAAATATAATTATCCCACTTTTGCCCACTCTGTGAATATTTTTGTATGCATAGCTCTATCTGTGGTAGCACTATCTTAGTTGTTGCTTGTTAACTTTTATATGATACCAGGAGACCAGAAATTCTCATATTAAGTCTTGGACGCTAATAATCTCAGTAACTCATGAGTATTGCAGAGAATGCTGTGCTGTGTGTCCCAACACAGTAATATGCTTGGATATGTTCCTTTGTAAAATGCAAATTTATTTCTCTATTTCCACTGAATACATTAAAGGAGAAATAATGCCAAGTCAAGTTTAAAGGTAACTATTTTATGCTCCCCTCACTGAAATTATGAAGACACTGTGAGGAGAGGTAGTGGAACAGTGAAATGTCGGTTCAGGCACTGTCAGACATCAGCTCTATAATTCAGTGAAAATTCAACACCTTAAGTAGAAAGTTATTGCCACATAAAGCAGAAACACAAATAATATGGAAGTGTTGTATAGTGCAGAAGATAATATATTTCAATGTTAGTATGTGTCTGTGTTGCTACTGGCAAAATGTCATTATGCAGAAACCTTCCAGACCTGACAACTGTGGTCGTAAAGATAAAGAAATGAGAAGAATATTTTTAAAAGAGTGACACCATGGATGGGGTTTTAATTTTAGTAGTGTATAAAATAATTAAAGTGTTCTACTGAATTACTGGTTAAAATTTAACAGAGAAACAATAAAAAGGATAAGTGGAAGGGGAAAAAGAAATGCTCTGTGCCTTGGCTTTAAAAGCAGCATCCTTTTCAGATATTGCTAATTGTTATTAAGAAACCATTTCTGACCAGCTGAAGTTATTAACTTGCTCACTGTCACAGTCTGTAGCAACCTCTCTGCTGGTGCTAAATGCAGCAGAGTGGTTTTTTTTTTTTTTCTGAAACCAAGGCTTTGTTGAATTGTGGGAACTTTAATAATTCAGAAGTATGCCAAACGTACAAGGCAATGCTGGCAATTCATTTTGCTAGTATATATCGAACCTTGTAGGAAGGTGCTGAAAAGGATTGCTTGGGAGACTGCTGAGGCCAGTGTGTTCAAAAATGCAGTTTTTCTTCCAAACACAATCTCTGCTGACATTCTGAAAATGATCGTCTCTCAGAGCAAGTCGACACTGCTCTTTCTAAAATGCATTTTGGACAAAGTCACAACACAGTCCCTCCAGAACTGTAGCGGTGGGAATGGAGCTAAAAAGGCACTGCAAAATCTGTTTCAACAATTCGGGCATGTTTGATTCCTTATGTTATGTTCAGCATACTTTTTTTGAATGAACATGAGCATTTAAATTTGACCCCTACCTCTGTGATAAAATTGAATCCAGTGGGGCAGATCTATATTTTTAGAAAGAGATATAGGTTCACGTGAAATTCTATGGGACCATAGCTCTTAAGAAATTCTTCTTAATCTGATTGAACCGTTTGTACGAACCTGTGGATTACAACATGAAAAGAAACAGAGAATTAGCCATGTTAGTCTGTATTCCAACAAAACAAAGCAGCAGACATGTAGCACTTTAAAGACGAACAAAATGATTAATCGGGTGAGGAACTTTTGTGGGACAGATCCACTTCATCAGAGAGTTGTACATTTTTTGAGATATTCATTCCATGTGAAAATTACGGATGTTAGCAGCAAAACCAGCTTTTCAAAACATGAGTTAGTTGGTGGGTGGAAATTACTAATTTCATTAAAAGAAAATAGATAAAGTACATTTTTGTTTGTGGAGCACCAAACACAATGTGGTCCTGGTCCATGACTAGGGTTTGTAGTTAGTGCCCCCTATGCATGCAATTAACAAAAATGCTAATGAAAAAATGCTGCTGACTTAGAGATGTGGTAGATTCTCTACCATTGGAAAGCTTTAAATCAAGTCTAGATGTTTTTTCTAAAGCGATAGGCAGCAGCTCAGACAAAAGCTATGGGCAGGAAGCAGAAATTATTGAGTGAGACTCATTGCCCTTGGTTATACAGGTGGTCAAGCTAAATGCCTCATGTTCTTTCTGGCCTTAGAATGTACGTGTCAATGACTAATTTAAATATTTATTACTTTATAATTCAAATGCAAAAGATGTATCCATACTGTACAGCACACAAAGACTGCCTTGGCCCTTAAGTATTCAGAATCTTTATGTTCCAATGAGAATATAATCTCCATGATATCTCATATCTATCAGTGTAGTGCTTTATTTAATGACCATTACTTAGCGGTTGATCAGGACATTCAGAATGCTATAGAGGTTTGACGGTACTATCAACCCTCCACATTTTAAAAGTGTGATTTTTTTAAAAGAAACCATCAGGTTTTAAAAAATATTAAATGTGGAATTATCTTCAATTGTCTTCTGGTTTTTTTTAGATTTTACAGGTCACGGTCTCAGACTTTGCTGCACATGACTCTATGAGAAAAACTCCTCAGTAATTGTCAACATTGCTGATGTAATTCAGATCTATGTGGCTTTGGTTTTGAGACAGAAGGACAATGGGTTGGTGTGAGCGCCCAGTATTTGGGGACTGATTCTGTGAAGTACAAAAAAACTCCAAACTTGCTTTGAGCTCAGTAGAGATGGATGATATTTAGAATATCTCAGGCCTGGGTCCATAAGATGCAGGCAGTTCTTGTTGCCAATTATTCTGGTGATCATGTACAATAAATAGCTCTCCTTATGCCACATTCTGATGTTTTTGATTGCTAAAATTACACCATTTAATTTTTGCCTTCAGCAGTTATCAAGACTATGGGGATAAATACAACTGAAAATGATGCCATACTTTCTGCGTGCAGATTTTTCTTTTTCCCATCTAACATCTTGTAAACAGGCATCAGCTAATTTCTGACATATGAGGAACAGGAAAAGGCTATGTATGCACCACTCAAACTGTGCACAAGATGAGAAATGTTAGAAAAAATAAATGTCAAAGACTTTTGATTCCCCATTTCTCCCTGTGGCAGTAAATATATTCAGAAGGGAAGTGCTTTAGATTTATAAATGTTAGCATGCTGCTTGAAGTCAAACTAATTCACTCTATAAACTTCCTTGACATTATGAAAACTTTACAAAGAGATCATTGCATGTAAAATAAAAAAAAATTACTATAAAATTAACTTTCTTTTAAAAGTCACCAGACATATAGCAGCTCTCTGTATATTTTTGGCATTTGGAAATATTTTAAAAAAATGGAAATTCTAGAGAGATTATGGAATAAATTATGCTTCTTAAAGTTTATATATAAAATAAATAGTGTTAGTTTTTCACATATCTGGACCAAAATAGAAGATGAAAATAAAAACAAAACAAAAACAAAGTAACAACAAAAAACAACAATAAAAACATCTAGTAGAGTTTATTTGCCTTGGAAACTCTATGGCGATTAGAGAACTAGTGAAAAAATTACATCCTAAGACTCTTCTATAGTGAGCATTTAGGCCCCATGTTTTATAAAAATCATATACCAATGACATTCAAAGGGACTGAAAACAGAATGCTGAATTTTAATTTTAAGTGAAGGTGTCATTATTTTGCAGAGCTGTTTGGAACTTTTCCAAGAGGGAGCTTTTTTTTTTTTCAGCTGAAAATGCTCATTCCTCGAAAGTCATGTGATTTTGGCCCCGTCACTGTTCACAAATCTTTCTAAGAAAATCAGACAGGTTTCTGACATTTCCAGCCACTTTACCTGGCTACCATTCCACCTCCCCTTAATCCAGGTTTCCATATGCTCAGTGGTTCATCTGGAACCCTACGTGCCTGATAAGCTCTGACTCCATAGCAGCCTACAAAGTATGTTTAATTTTGAAAGCACCAAATCATTAGTGGGACTGTTTAGTGTTTCGCTAAATGAAATATTGCAGAATTTGACTTTCTTGAAATTCTTGAAGATTCCAGCTTTTCAGCTTGATTAGGGATTAATTTTGTTTCCATAAATTCACAGAAAAGTAATTCACTGTCTTAGCCAGCTTTGTTACTTTATTTATTAATGTGTGTGGGTTTTTTCTCACATGATATATTTGTATAAGCCCTGAGGACTTAGAAGGATAGAACTGTCTGTTCCCTGTAAGGGAGAAAAGGGTGTCAGCTCCAGTCAGTTTCATTTACTTACCTATAATTTCACTTACTGTGTTTTTTTTACTTTGGTTAAAATGTGTTTGTTTTCATGTGCAAGTGATGATAGATTATTTCTACTGGGCTGCGTGGGGCACCCTGAATTTATGACTTTGGTTTAGAGTTGCCAGCAACTTTCTGCCCCAAAAAAAACAAACACCCTTGCCCTGGCCCTTCTCTGAGACCCTGCTCCCCCATTCCATCCTCCCTCCTTCCATTGCTTACTCACTTGATCATTTTCACAGGGCTGGAGGAGGAATCTCATTTCAACTGGGTGTTTGGTCAAGAAACAGATACTTGGTCACCTTTTCACAATAACATCCAAGCTCATCAAAGAAAAACGGAAAATGGCTCTGCACTGGAAAATGGAAGCTTCATGTCAAGGTGCAGAAACTCTGCACAAGCATTGTTTGGCTCTGAGATCCCTATTGGAATGTTCTGCCCTGTGTGGAAAGCATCAGCAAGACCAGACCCAAGAGCAGTCCAGGGACAGTGGCAAAGAAACTAGGCAGCAAAGCTTGGCCTGTCCAGCGGTGGTAGAGCAAAAGTGACTTTGCAGTGAGATCTGACTAGATCAGCAGTGGATGGAGATGACTGTGCTACAACCTGAGTGGTGATGGTAGTGCTGGGCTGACTTCACATTTTCCAACTCTCCATCAGACCAATGGAAGCTGAGCTGATATCAGAGAACTGGACTAGGTAGCTGCAGATTGCAGTGGGACCTTGTGAAGAAATTCTGTCCAGACTGGAGCAGATCAGCAGGGAAGACCTGCCACTTGGTGGCTGTTGAATACCATCTTGTGTAGATCAACTGAATAGGATTTTAAGTTGGTGGGATTCTTGGTGGTGGAATAAGAGGTCTACACCCAACTAAGCTGGATAAATATTGTTCAAACTCCTGATGCACTGATTTGGTTTGCCTGTTTTCATATACCCCCCTTTATATGTTTCTTTGGATTTGTTTTTCCTTATCCTTGAACAAAAAAAGATACTTGTGTTCAAGGTACCCATGATCTCAGAGTTCTTGTGAATGGGCAAGAAACAACTGCATAGATTAAAATTGATCAAGTTACCATAATTTGTCAGGACCAGAATTTGGAGTCAGCTTTTGGGCCAATGCCTGAGATGTTGTGATGTTGATTTTAGGAAAAGATTACCTAAGAAGATTGAACACAGTTCTTCTTGCTGCCATTGCCACCTAGCAAATCGGTTACATTATATTGCCCCAGTTAGAGCTAAAGCATCAATCCAGGCTCTTTTGTGGTGTATTCTACAGAGACATAGGCATGTAAAAAGACTATCCTTAGCCCCCGCAAAAGTGTAGAGTCTAAGCTCTTGATCCTGTAAACATTTATCGCAGCTAAATGTAAAAAAATGAAAAGGTCTGTTGCAGGGAATTAATTACATGCTTAAAGTATGCATGTGCAAAACTATTTGCAGGTTGGGGACCTAAGCAAAAAAGACAATTGTTGATAATTTTTGGTTAAAAGTGCTTCTCTGATGCCCACATAAGACATGTAGTTCAACTCTACTTGGAGCTGTCTGTAAAAACCTTGTGTGTGCTTCCTTTAACATCTGTGCATCTTAAACAGGCAAAATACAAGGCAGAATAAGCAACCCTCCAATTGGGTGTTACATAAATGAAATCAAGACAGAGACACAGACATGTCTATGTGCAGCCATATTTAAAGGGATAATACACACACACAGATACACACACACATTACCTATAAGACAATATTTAACCTGTAATGGGACTTAGACAGCTTGCAATTTTTTAGAATGGTATTTTTAAAAGCACTTGCTACGGATTATTATTTCAAAACGTTGGTGTTATGATAACACCTGGTAAGGAAATATATATGTTCTACATCAGTGTTTCTCAACCTTTTTTGTAAAGTACCCATTTTCAAAATACATAAGTAGCCCCAGATTTCTCTCGCATACCCCTGAGGGTGCGCGTACCACTGTTCGAAAAACATGGTCCTAAAGTAATCTGAGGTCTTGAAACAAGTGCCATCTAATGTTTCCAAACTACTGTACCCTTTTCAGGAGTCAGATTTCTTTTGCATACCACCAAATTATGCCTCACTCAAAAACTAATTGCTTACAAAAACAGGCAAACATATCACAGAAGACTACTACTGAGAACTTGCTGACTTTCTACTGTCTTATTATCAAATAAAAGAATTAGAACAGAAATATTGTACTTATATTTCAGCATAAGGCATATGAAGCAGTAGAAACAACTCATTGTCTGAATGAACTTTTAAGTTGTACTGACTTCGCTAGTGTTTTTAGTTGCCCTGTTTTAAAGATAGATGAGTAGATGTACTCACTGGAAGACCTCATTGTACCCCCATGTACCTCTGGTAGAGGAACACTGTGCTGAACAGCTTCACTTTAAAATTCCTTTTAGTGTATTTTGAAGGCAAACCAATGACAATGAGGTACAGCCACAAATGGAATGGCATGATTTATTGGTCTAAGTAGTAAACAGTACAGTAGACCACCGAGTTATGCGTAGATTGTGTTCCTGGGCAACCATGCATAACTCACATTTCGTGCGAGTCAGGAGGAGCCAGGAACCAGGCTCCCCTCCACTTGCAGACCAGCACAGCAGCAGCACTTGTTAGTTTCCTGGCTCCAGCAAGTGGTCTCTATGTGCAGAGATCCTTGCAGAGCTGGAAAACTGACCAGCACTGCACTGGTCAGTTTCCTGGTCTCCAGAGCTGTGTCTACACGTGCATGCTACTTCGAAGTAGCGGCACTAACTTCGAAATAGCGCCCGTTGCGGCTACACGCGTCGGGCGCTATTTTGAAGTTAACTTCGACGTTAGGCGGCGAGATGTCGAAGTCGCTAACCTCATGAGGGGATCGGAATAGCGCCCTACTTCGACGTTCAACATCGAAGTAGGGACCGTGTAGACGATCTGCGTCCCTCAAAGTCAAAATTGCCGGGTCCTCCATGGCGGCCATCAGCTGGGGGGTTGAGAGATGCTCTCTCTCCAGCCCCTGTGGGGCTCTATGGTCACCGTGGGCAGCAGCCCTTAGCCCAGGGCTTGTGGCTGCTGCTGCGGCAGCTGGGGATCCATGCTGCAGGCACAGGGTCTGCAACCAGTTGTCGGCTCTGTGTATCTTGTGTTGTTTAGTGCAACTGTGTCTGGGAGGGGCCCTTTAAGGGAGCGGCTTGCTGTTGAGTCCGCCCTGTGACCCTGTCTGCAGCTGTGCCTGGCACCCTTATTTCGATGTGTGCTACTTTGGCATGTAGACGTTCCCTCGCAGCGCCTATTTCGATGTGGTGCCGCGCAACGTCGAAGTTGAACATCGACGTTGCCAGCCCTGGAGGACGTGTAGACGTTATTCATTGAAATAGCCTATTTCAATGGAGGCTTCACGTGTAGACGTAGCCCAGTAGTGGTGGGGAGCTGGGAACCAGGCGTCAGCACTCCCAGGGACTGGGAAACTGCTCCTGTCAGGGTGACAGCCAAAAGTCAGTCTGCTGGCCCTGACAGGAGCAGTTTCCTGGTCCCTGAGAGTGGTGGGGAGCTGCGAACCAGGCAGCAGCCTAGCCCTCAGCTCCCCTCTGCTTGCAGATCTGGGAAACAGACCTGTTAGGGGTGGCAGCCTGACTCTCAGCTGCTGCCCTGGACAGGAGCAGTAGCCTGACTCTAGGCTGACACCCCTGACAGGAGCCAGGAAACTGACCAGCGGAGCAGCCACTCAAAGTCGCGTTAACCCAAGAGACGCACAAGTATCTCGGGGTTCTACTGTATTTAGATTTACCATTATTTAGGACAGAATGATGTATCTATGTATGTAATTATGTATTTATGATCCTAATTAAAAGCACATATAGGACCACCACAATAATACTAGCTACTCTGTTGATTCTAGTTAATTTGCTAATCATCTGCTCTTGCTTCTGGCATTTCTTGAAGACCTATGGAATTTTTGCACTTGATTCTAGATGTGATTCAAATATGCAATTCATTTTCTTTGTGTACAAATCCATTTTTACTTTTGGCACAAAGCAGAGTGAGAACTTAAGATATCAATCCCTTTATCTTCTAAGAAAATAGTAACAATAGCCTAAGCTTGCAAACACTTTCCCCTGTGAATAGCTTTATGCACATGTCTAATTGCAAATGAAGTCAAAGTGATTACACACAGGCAGAAAGTTCTGTACAGGTTGAGACCTATGACATTTGCACTTAGCTCAGCTTGAGTCCTCTTACTCTTTATGATATATGTTCTTTCTCAGTGTTGATCTAGAATTCCAGTTTCATATTCTAAATTTTGGTTTTATTAATAACAGTCAATTTAATCAATTTAAAAAATGACTGTCATTAATAATGTTAATGTTTAGAATTTGAAAGCGACTGAACTGGAATTCTAGATCAACACTGAGAAATAATAGAAAGTTTTTCAAGGAAGGCTTTTTTTCAGTTTCTGAATATCAGGTTTAGAAATATACAGAAATGGGGAAAATAAAAGTCACAATTAAAGCAGGTACTGGTGAAAAAACGAACAATCCTCTGAGCATTACTGACTATGAAATGGCTTTATCTAATTTTCAGATCCCATAGGTCTCTTTTTGCTTTGATTATGCCTTCACAAAATGATAAAGATCAGTAACATTATTTTGGAAAATGATTGATATAGCTCAGCGGAGAGTGAATTCACTTTAGCTGCTCTTTATAACTAGCATGTATTTTAGCAAAATGCATGAAATCTTGAAAATATTAATTTATTAATAAGTTGCACAGGTCTAAGCCTCACCAGTATAAATATATTTATTGCATGATGTACTCCTTTGTGCTGACAAACAGGAGAGCTTCCACTTGATGCTCTGTATCAAACTGCAAGGAACTGACAAAGTGCCTGGAAAAATACAGTATCTATGCAGAAAAAATATAATAAGAGAAGTGGGTGAAAGCAGATTTTTACTGAGCTATAAATTCTAAGGTATCTGAAAAAGCAGTAGTAAGACAGAGGCTATCTGTAACTCTTCTACAGAACAAAGAGTATGCCCCAGGGCCTGATCCTGCAAACACTTATGTTTCTACTTAACTTTCAGCACATGAATAGTCCCAGAGACAAAGTGATGCCATTCATATGCTTAACTTTAACCACAGGGTTAACTGCTTAAAGGATCAAGCCCTAATTCTATATCTACAGTTGGAAATCTGTATTAACACGTGACCATCCCATGTTTCATTTCAATAGAATTTAGGTAACCCACATTGTGCTGCTGGGATCCCCAAATGTAATGGGGGAAAAACATGGCCAAATTCATCCTACTTGGAAATGCCAAGAGACAAGTTATCCCTTAGTGTGGCTGGAGAAGAGGATTGGTGAGCAGATGACTGTGGTCAAGGGTGCAAGCAAGTATTTATACTAAAAGAGGAAAATATTAGATGAAGGCACGGTCTGCACTAGACATGAAAGTCAATTGCCCTCCCTTCCTCCCTTGTGATAACGAGGAGTACCAGGGTTGACTTCCAACCCCTGATAGTTCGATTTTGCACATCCCCACCAGGTGCACGAAATCGAACCCCAGAAGATCGACCCGAGCCGTTCAAGCTCCCTGGAAGTGTAGACATACACTTAGACCTATATAACTATTCCAGGAACATTTCCTAGAATACCAGAATTTTCCTGTTTATATCTGTTGAAGAGTGTCTTTGCTAGTATAGCTTATACCAGTTCTCCAGATGATGACTGTATCTACTGAAAATCAGAAGTGGATCTTATCGACAAAAGCTCATTACCTAACAAATAAATAAGTTAGCCTTTACAGTGCTTACAGGACTGTTTGTTTTTTGTGAAGCTATAGATTAACACGACTACTCCCCTGAAACTGTATTTACTGTTACCCTTGGGGGTTTTGTTCACATAGGAATGTCATAAAAATCATATCACTACAGGTTAAAGATTCTAGTTTATACCTGCCCTAGCTGTCTCAGCCACATTTCATTTGGAGTTGCCCACCTGTATGCTCTTAATTAATTTTTAATATGTTTTAGCTAATTTAACTGTTTAACCATGATCTACTGCACTGACAAACTCATTAATTTGCTTGATGTGATGAATTAATCACAATACAGGTTATTCCAAACATCTCAATATCCTTGTGAAAATTCGTCCTAAAATCTTAACATGTATAGCCTGCATGGTTTAGTTAATTGGTAAATACTTGGTACGCCAATTACATAGACATTTCAACTTTGTTATGTATTGCATTGTTCGTCCAAAGCCACTCTGTGATAGCCTAGGACAGCATGATTACTAACTGTATTGACTGAACGAAGGAAAGAAAATTAGTTTGTAAGAAGTTGGGTTTAACAGTCATTCTAGCAACTTTTTGCTATATTAATATCAGGTGTCAAATGGCACTACTCTGATTTTGAATTTACACGAACACCAACAAATCCTGGATGCTCTAAATACATGTTTAGATTTCCTTTCTATGTCACTTTGATTGATTTAGACATCTTGCTGGTACATGTTGTGGCGGGTTCAGGGTGAAGGAAGCCTAAACAAGTAGAAGGGTCTGCAGGGCAATCAGAGGCAGCTGGGTAGGAGACAGCTCAGCCTGATTAAAGCCAGCTGGTCCCAATGACTGGGCCAATGAGAGGCCTTTAAAACCCTCATAGAATCATAGAACAATAGAGCTGGAAGAGACCTAAAAAAGCCATCAAGTCCAGCCCCCTGCTCTGAGCAGGACCAAACCCATCAGATCAGCCCTGCCAGGGCTTTGTCAAGGTGAGACTTAAACACCTCCAGGGATGGAGACTCCACTACTTCCCTGGGTAGACCATTCCAGTACTTCACCACCCTCCTAGTGAAAAAGTTTTTCCTAACGTTCAACCCGGACCTTTCCAACCGCAACTTGAGACCATTGTTCCATGTTCTGCCACCCGTGACCACTGTGAACAGCCTCTCTCCAGCCTCTTTGCAGCCTCCATTCAATAAGTTGAAAGCTGTTATCAAGTCTCCCCTCAGTCTTCTCTTCTGCGCACTAAACAGCCCCAATTCCCTCAACCTTTCTTCATAAGTCATATGCTCCAGCCCCCTAATTATTTTGGTTGTCCTCTGCTGGACCATCTCCAGCGTATACACATCCTTCTTATAATTGGGGGACCAAAACTGGACACAGTACTCCAGATGCGGCCTCACCAAAGCCGAATAAAGAGGAATAGTCACTTCTCTGGATCTACTAGCAATGCTCCTCTTGATGCAACCTAATATGCCATTAGCTTTCTTGGCTACAATGGCACACTGTTGACTCATGTCCAGCTTCTCATCCACTACAACTCCCAGGTGATTTTCTGCAAAACTACTACCGAGCCAGTCAGACCCCAGCCTGTAACAATGCTTGGGATTCTTCCTCCACAGTGGGAAAGGGAGGGAGAGAGAGTGAGAGGAGAGCAGGGAGAGAACAGGTTTGAGAGGAGCAGAGAGCAAAAGGAACACCAGAGATCACAGAGAGAGAGCAGGAGCTGCTACAAGATCAAGAGAGAAGGCCCAGGACTGCTATGGCCTGGAGAAGGTGCCAGGGGGAATTGTCTGGGGAACTGGCCCAGGGAGGAAAGTTGCTGTGCCAAGGACCAAGGGAGTCAGCTCCTCCCACTGGCAGCTGCACAGGGTCCCTGGGCCGGAACCCAGCACAAGTGGGTGGGGGCTGGGTTCCCCCCAGACCACCCCTTACCCCAGTGAGCGCAAAAGGGCCCTGAAGAGGTCCTAGTGGACTGGTCAGAGAACAGAGGCCCAGGAATTGGACTGACTTTGTCACACTGTCAGTTATCTGATCTTTTTGTTAGGCTAGGAGCATGTTTGAAAGATGCTAATGAGGCGCTGCAATGAATATGCAGTGCCTCATGAGCATAATGGTGGCTGCGGCGATTCGAAAGTGTGACTTTTCGAATTGTGTGCCGCCCGTGGAGATGGGACCTTCCGAAAGGTCCAAAAGGTCCAAAAGGTCCCCCCCTCAAGTTTTTGAAAGCCCTTCTTCCTATCTGTCCTATCTTCTTCTGTGATAGGAAGAAGGGCTTTCGAAAACTGGGGAGGGGGTCCTTTTGGAAGGTCCCATCTCCACGGGCAGCACGCGATTCAAAAAGCCGCACTTTCAAATCGCTGCAGCCTCCATTATGCTAATGAGGTGCCGCATATTCATTGCAGTGCCTCATTAGCATATTTCAAACCTGCTCATTAACATGCCCCTTTTGAAAGGAAGGGGCACGTGTAGATCCAGCCTAAATGTTTCAACACCAAATTAGCTTGCCTTGTCCTCTTGTATATGTCTACATTATAACCTAACAGGCACTATCTCATAGCCAACTCAATTTTCCTGATGGTAGAAATTAGAAGAGGGAGCTAACTCCTGTGATCTGAGACGATCATTGGATCATTTGGAGATAAGCAGGTCTGGAGAGACAGAGCAAGACAAAAACAGATTTATTCATAGGCCACTTCTACACATGCCACTTTTTTCGAAAGTGTCATGCTAATAAACAGCCCAGAAAATGCTAATGAGTCACAGATATAAATTTCTGGTGCCTCATTAGCATACAGTCACATGATTCGGAGTCCGGAAGATGCTCTTCCAGACTTCAAAACAGCCTGTAGAGGCAAGGCCCCTGGAGATCTCCCAGAAGGAAATTCTCCTTCTGGAAGCCCCTTCTTCCTGAAAGGGGGCTGCGCCTCTACACACTGTTTTGCAGCCTGGAAGAGCAGCCCCCGGAGGCCAAATAGCTGAGGATTGCTGAGCTGTAGAAACGTCCAAGTGACAACTTCTCCCCTCTGATACACTGCAGGCAGTGGTGGTGGAGGAAGGTGTGTAAACTCCTATGTGAGATAGACATCATCAGAGAATTACTTTTATACTGGGGTGATCCTCCTCAAAGTCTATGTATATTGGTGGTACAGGCCAAACTAGATGTTCCACACTGGGGAAGATGGCCTATGATGTGCCTTTAGTTGTGAAAAAAGAGGTTGTCAGTCTTTTAGTGTTTTTGAAGAATTCCCAGTACCCTGTAGCTCAAATGACAAACTATGGGAGATTCTGTCCTTTTGGTATCAAAGTAGTAATACCACTCCTACAGCTTGGAGCACAGGCCATTAACAAGCATTCACCAATGTCCCCTATACTGGGACATCATTTCCAGTTCCAATGAGGTGTATCATAGGTTTGGAGAAAATATATTATGAATAATAATAGTACAATTAATAATACAAAGGAAGACCTTCACTGCAGCTCCACTGTATTTTTCCCTTTGGAAACTGACAATGACTCTTTGTGCTAGTGCAACCCACACACCTACTGGGTGTGTTCAGTGTCCCACATAGTGGGAGCTAGACCGCTTACACAGAGGAAGAATGAGTCTCATCTACAGTCTTAGCTGAGAAGCTGCTAGCTCTCAGCTCAAATTGTAGAAACTCCTGCATTAAGCTCAGGAGAGTTCAGGTACAAGTTCCCCTGTGGGTGGTTATATATGTTGTGTTTCATGCCCTGCTTCCCACAAGGGACATAGGTGTCTGTGTGATAAATACAGAGCAGTGTAATGCTGTTGGGTTCCCATAAGCCAGCAATGCTGCTTCAATCTTAGTGCTGTTTATTTAAGCAAAACATTTTAAACACATGGAAGTAATCAATAACCCGCAATTTCTGACAGTTTTGCCTTGTGTGTGTAGATCTTCCCCTTGTACATGGACAGAAATTTTAAATTAAAAGACTAGAAAAGGAAAAGTAAATAAATTAAAGTCACCTGGACGTATTTAGCTTCTGATCCTGTAAGCAGAACGACACTGTTGGACCATGTGCTGTAGTCATTAGCGGTCTGTTTCACAGCAGAATGCTGCCCACCTGTGTCAGACTGAAGAATGTGTTTTAAACACATTTCTACAAGGAAGAGCATGTCTCTCTTGGTCATATTGTATTTTCTAAACTAGGGCTGAAATGAGAAAAAATAGGCAGTCAGTTACACTATTTCTGAAAATATGAATTCTGTTACTAAAGAACTTTTAACTTCATGAATTTACACTCAGAGAACAACCCTACCTCGCCCAAGTGATATGTCAAGTACATCATTTGAGATATCATATGAAACTGTAGCTACTATTGTCCTGCATTGTCCTGTGGCTGTAAAAAAAATCTATATAGTTCTTTATTTTGCAGTGACTCATCAGTGACTAAATGGCTAAAAGTAAGGGATCTTTATGTGTGTGGAGAAAAAAATGGATTTGGACTGGAAACTTCTTTGGCAAGTATTAGTCTAATGGAATTTGAAACAGATGAGATATTGATCAGTTTAAAAAAAATCCCTTAATCTTACAGTATCTGAAAAGTCAATAACTTCACTTACAAAGGGCTGCTGAAAATCTTTCTGTGAATTTGCTAAAATACAGTAGTATTCCTGCTTTTTTATTCAGAGGAGGATGTGTATAAGAAAGACAGAGACCAAGACTGACCTTCTCTTGGACTGGTTTCCTTGTTAATCTCCTCATCCAGCCAATTATGCAATGTTAAAGAGCTACTGTGTGCTTTTGAGACACACAGTGGGATGGAAAGGGAGCCGAGCAGAGTTGCACGACTATTGGAAGCTGTCCCAGATATGCAGAATGGAGCATAATTTACAGCATCCCCTGAAGGGGTTCAACATAATCCAGGTACAGGTGGCCGTTTTATGCAAGACCAGAAATGGTTCCACCCACTTCCCAATGTCCACACCAGGTTTCAGGGGCCGAAGAGTGAAGAGGGAAAGAGGTAGATTCGAATCTAAAGGTAAATATAGGCTAGGGCACAGCTATATCTTAACTGGAGTCCTGAGAGTAGAATTACGGCTGACAGAATGTCTGCATTACAGTTTAAAACCTGCCTCTGCCACATGACAGATGACTTGGGCTGTTGGGACTGCAGCTAAGGGGCTGTTTAAGTGCAGTGTACATACATCAACTCATAGACTCTAAAGACAGAGGCGGACACTGTCATCACTTAATCTGACCTCTTGCGCATTGCAGGAGAAAGAACTTTATCCACTGACTCCTGAAATAGACCTTTAACCTCTGGTTGAATTGCTGCAATCTTTAATGCGTGATTTAAAGACTTCAAATTGAAGGCTGGGCCTACAAGGACCTGCAGTGCCACCAGCTTCATGGAAACAAGCAGTCTCACAATTGCAAATGGCTGCTCATTAGCATAATCGTGCAGCTAATTAACATAGCCATGCAAGATCTCCCTGCTGGCAGTAAACAGGCCATGTAGACATGCCTCTGCCAGCAAATACCCCCTCTTTCACCAGCCCCTTATGCCTAAGTTTTTCAGGCATAAGAGGCTGGCAACAGAGGGGGTTTTGCAGGTGGAGGCACATCTACATGGCCTGTTTACTGCCAGCAGCAGCTTCTGCCAGCAGGGAGATCTCACACGGCTATGCCACATGGTTATGCTAATGAGCAGCTATTTGCAATTGCAAGACTGCTCATTTCCATGAAGCTACCGGCATGACAGGTCTGTGGATACCCAGCCACAGTGAATCTACCATTTACAGCAGTTTACTCCTTCAAGGGACTTATACCCCATGAGGCAGAAGAATGGGAAAAAACCGAGGGTCTCTGCCAATCTGACCTGGATTCTCCACTCATAGCCTATGTCTACACTGGAGTTAAGTGTTGACAAAAGTTACTATTGGATGAGATCTTCCAACAAAACTTTTGTCGACAGAGTGCTTACACACACAAAAGGGAACAAAAAAGCAATCCTCTCTGACAGAAAGCGACCAGACTCCCCAGCTACTTTCTTGACAGAACAGGCCCTGGAACCTTGTCAGACAGGGCTGCGTGGCCAGCAAGCCCTTCTGGGAGCCCTGGCCAGGTGTGCCTTTATACGCCTCCCCCACCCCAACCCCTGACCTGAGTTCCCTGTCCATGCTGAGACTTAACGTACTTCATTGAGGGTGTCATGTGACTGGATTTTTATATTGGACGTGGAAGCCATATTATGTGCCTAGTGTTGGCCCCAAATATTGTGCTGGGGGGCCATGTAATGTGTCTAATGAAAGCTGAGGATGCCCTGAATCTGTGTATGCTGCTTATATGTCTGTACCATGTTTGCAGGTTAAGTTTTATGAGTTTTAGCTCAGTAGTTGTATTAGCAATGCTTAGTGCTGAGATTCACAACAGGAGGACTTTCAAATTAACCACACTGCCACTGCTTCTAAGGTGTACATTCATCTTATTAAAAACTGAGGCAAAGTATATGTTTAGGTGCTGATCCATGCCTAGATTATCTTTCTTTTCCACCCAATACTTACTGCTGAGCAGTCCCACTTCTTTCCTTGTATTCTTTTTATTTTTATGGCTATAGAAACTTTTACTCCCAACTCACAGAGGCTATAGCCTAAGCTCCAGTGTCTGCTCTACAATTAAACAACCTCTTTGCCCAAGACCCACAATCCCAAGTAAGCTAGCAGAGTCCAGCTCTGCGTGTGTGAGTCATGTCCATGGGCCTCCTGGGAATGTTTATGGCTCTTTTTCAACCTTTTGACAGGACTGTCAACTGAAAATTTTCAAAAATCACTAGTCAGGTCCCAAATAAGTCAGGTTGCCTTAAAATTGCTGAATTATTTTTTTAAATGGTACATTTTTCTTTCCGTTTACTTGCCTTCTGATACATAAGCACACAGGAAATCACATTTTCAACCAGTATTAATCCATAGATGTAAAGTAGAAAGTCTAAAAGACACTTGTTTGACAAGAAATCAGACGGCTGTAATTAGAACTGAGTGAATAACTGATTGTTTTAGTTCAGCCAGCAAACTGAAAAATCAAACAAATATTTGATTTGGTTATGAAAATGTTCAGAATTTGTCAGCTAAGTAGAAAAGTGCATTTCAGGCCAGCAAACTGCGTGTGTGCTAGTGGCTAGGCAAATTGCCTTGAATGTTTAAAATAATCCACTCTCTGGACCTGGACTTCAATTCAGACCTCTTCCCTCCTAAGTGAGCAGCCTAACCACAGTCCGTTAGCCCTAAACACTGGGTTACAGACTGTTCTGGAGTGGGTTGCTTTCAAATCCGTATGCTGAAGCTGTTCTTCTTTGCCTAAATGCATACAGATTCACTGGGCCAATGATAGAGAATAATTGTATTATGTGGTGGTTAAAGAAGAAGAACGTTGCATGTGACAGTTTTAGGGGTGTTTTGGTAACATACTCCCCCATGTCTGATGAGCTGAGGACATGCCTTGGGAAAAACCAGCATTCCAGATCAGGGGTGGGGGCGACTGTAGCAGAACATATGTAGATAAGGATAAAGGGATGGGAACAAACATGTTGGCTGTGTCTACACTTGCATTCCTCTTTTGAAAGAGGCATGCAAATGAGGGAAATCAAAAATGAAAATAAGGTGCAGATTTACATATCTGATGCCTCATTTGCATATTCTTTCAAAAGAGCTTCTTTCGAAAGAAGAGAAGCAGTGTAGATGCTGCTCTTTTGAAAGTAAACCCCCTCTTTGAAAGAACTCTTCTTCCTATTCTTTTAGGAAGAAGGGTTCTTTCGAAGAGGGGGTTTACTTTCCAAAAAGCCATGTCTATGCTGTTTCTCTTCTTTTGAAAGAAGAATATGCAAATGAGGTGGAAGCTATGTAAATCCGCACCTCATTTGCATTTTCGATTTCCCTCATTTGCATGCTTCTTTTTTGAAAGAGGCATGCAAGTGTAGACATAGCCTTTGTGATCTAGTATAACCAGATGTAACAAACACGCGTAAGCAAAATAAGGACCGGAACGAGTACTGATAGATCATAGAACCATAGAATACCAGGACAGGAAGGGACCTCGAGAGGCCATCAAGCCCAGCCCCCTGCCCCAATGGCAGGACCAAGTACTATCTAAACTATCCCTGATAGACATCTATCTAACCTGTTCTTAAATATCTCCAGCGATGGAGATTCCACAACCTCCCTTGGCAATTTATTCCACTGTTTGACCACCCTGACAGTTAGGAACTTTTTCCTAATATCCAGCCTAAACCTCCCTTGCTGCAGTTTAAGTCATTGCCTCTTGTTCTATCCTCAGAGGCCAAAAAGAACCCTCCTTCTTATGACACCCTTTTAGATACCTGAAAACCGCTATGATGTCCCCGCTCAATCTTCTCTTTTCCAAACTTAAGCCCAATTCTTTCAGCCTCTCTTCATAGGTCACATTCTCTAGACCTTTAATCATTCTTGTTGCTCTTTTCTGGACCCTCTCTAATTTCTCCACATCTTTCTTGAACTGCAGTACCTAGAATTGGACAAACCAATAACTGACAAATAAGGAAATACCTTAAAAGTTAATGAGTGAGCTAAAAGAACTGCATAGCAAGGCAGGAAAAATTGTATATAAGATGGAACAGAAAGTATGGCAACTTGGACTTCATGGATGGTCCATGGTGCCAGTGCCTCAGAAGACTTGAGAACTCCCTCTTTTCCACAGCTGACCAGGATCCCCAGCTGCTGACGGGACATAAGAGCTGCTTTCCTGTCATGCTTTTTAGTTAAGGGATTTTGTTAAACCTTGACAAGGAATAAACTGTTTGTGTTTCATAGACACCTGTGCAACACTTATTTTGTATTCAGATAACCCAGTGTCAAACCTAAATTAGTCTTGCCTACAACACTCATCTTGGAATAGGACTGAAGTCAAATCCCTTGTCTGAATTATGCAGAAAGAAGGTGTGAATCCACATCTCCTAATGTTTAGAGCTGTGCCTCAGGTGATAAAGACATTCTCACACTCTGTCTTTTGCTCAATTAATAATTGTAAAAATGTACCAGGTGGTTTTCACAGGAATGACTGAGAGTAAATCGCCCAGTGCCCCGTAGCCTGTTGGTGAGGGTGCTCCCCTGAGAGGGAGATGTTCTGAATTCAAGTCTCTGCTTAGGAGTGGGAATTAGTACCCTGTCTTCCACATCCCAAGGAAATGCACCACAGCTGGGATAAAGGGTAAGAAGCAGGGCATTCAGTCATACATAGTTTCAGGTCAGTTGAAATTGCATTTTTGACTGAGCAAACTATTTGCTTCACAAATTTGCCCAGCACTAGTTGTAATGAACCACCTGGTAATAGATAGGGGTCTATCATGATCCTTATCTACTTCATTTTGCCTCTGATTGCAGGCCCCCATTTATCTTTTACATATGAGCTACAGACTATCTAATCAGGAGAAACAGTTTATAATATTAAATCCACCGAACAGTTAGAGCCTGGGGACCAGAACTTTCACTGACCCCATGACATGTGCCAGAGACCACAGCACCACATAAGTAACAACATGTCACATATGGTATGTGGTAACCATGACACAACTCTAACTTTGGTCATTTGCCAGTTCTAGCAGTGGGTAGAGGTCAACTTTTTCCACATCACATAGAACAGTTCAGGTCACAAACCCCTGTCTGTCTTACAGGCTATTATTACAAGATAGCTGGACAATCCTTCAAAGCAGGGTAGAAAAGATATATGTAGATTTTATGACAATACAGGTTGAACCTCCCTAGTCTGCCACCCACGGGATCTGACCCACGCCATACAAGAGAATTTGCTGGACCATGAAAAGTCAGTATTGTCTAGCAGCATTACCAACACTTCCACTGCTCACTGGGCTCTAAGAGGACATTTAGGGGTAAATTACAGCTACATAACAGCACAGACACTGAGAGTCAGGACTCATGGCTGTAAACAAACTTTATCGGATCATGGGAAATTTGGCCACCCTCACGGTAAGTGGTCATCCGGCTAACTAATATCATGTCAGATTAAAGATGTTGCCAGATGAGAGTCTCTCTTGATTAGTAGTCCAACCCGTACTACTGAAGACTCAATGGCTACGTCTACACTAGCCCCAAACTTCGAAATGGCCACGCAAATGGCCATTTCAAAGTTTACTAATGAAGCGCTGAAATACATATTCAGCGCTTCATTAGCATGCGGGCTGCCGCGGCACTTCGAAATTGACGCGCCTCGGTGCCGCGCGGCTCGTCCCGACGGGGCTCCTTTTTGAAAGGACCCCACCTACTTCAAAGTCCCCTTATTCCCATGAGCAGATGGGAATAAGGGGACTTCGAAGTAGGCGGGGTCCTTTCGAAAAGGAGCCCCGTCGGGACGAGCCGCGCGGCACCGAGGCGCGTCAATTTCGAAGTGCTGCGTCCGCCCCCATGCTAATGAAGCGCTGAATATGTATTTCAGTGCTTCATTAGTAAATTTCAAAATGGCCATTTGTGTGGACATTTCGAAGTTTGGGGCTAGTGTAGACACGGCCAATATATGCAACAGGAAGCACATTTCCCTCACGTAACAACTAGTGAGTTCCTCCTACAAGTATGCAGAATGATAAATGAGAGAAGGAAGGGAAGCATTCACTACTGTGCTGGGACTTTTCACTTCTAGAAATTTAGATTTTTCTAAAATTATGGGATTTTGAACTATTAGGTTCCAGATACTTTCAGCTGCTGGTTTTAAAATCTTCCTCTACAATTGCTCACTTTCATGTATTTGAATGGTTGGTACGTAACATTCTAAACTTTGTTTTGTGTGAATATATATCAGCCTGAAACAATATCTGTCTCTGAGAAGCTTCTAGTTTTGACTCAGATGTTGAAATATTACAGTCTTATCCACTAGATGTCACTCAGAACTCAGAATACTCTCAAATGCTGAAATAAAACCCATGAAGGAGAAATATGTGGTAAACAGATTATGTGTTGATTTGTTTTCTCATTCATAGCTCAGGCTGCATTCTTTCCAATTCTGTGAGTCAGGGTTTAAAGTTAAAAACTTAAATGAGAATATTTTTCACCGGTGCTTCAGAATGGATGACATTGAACCAGGTTTGTACATTGACCTCATTTATATATCGTGGTTGCCAAATTGAAGTAACATTAATACCTTTAAGAAATCTGGGCCTCAGAACAGAAACAGCAGAGGGCTTAGGGAGTAACATGTGAGGCGTCTTTAGGCTACAAACATGCTGTTCCGCATGAGATTGGTGTGAAACTTGGTGGTTTCAATTGCAGGAGGGTGAGCAGAGAGCCCTTTACTTCAGATGTTTTGATCAGTGGTGGAATGCTGAGGGCCTGGAGAAGCTTAAGGGGAGCCCACCTAGAATTTCTCCCAAAATACTAGTCATTTTATTTGACATGGTCTTTTAAACGTGTGTGCTGTGTTGATGTATACACACACATACACACTACATTTTTCTTTTATATAAACCATGTAATTAGTATGTTTAGTGCGTGGGCAAAAGGTCAGGGACAGGCTGCAAAATATTCTTTTTTAGGGCATCCAATTGGCCAGCACTGCCTCTGGTTTTGATAGCTAAGTAAAACAAAACAAAATAAAACAAAACAAAACAAACAAAAAAAAGAGTTATAATCCAGAAAAACTTCTTTTTATTTGGTTCCTTATATGATATATCCTGGTGCACTCTGGTAACTGGAGGACCCCAGAGTTAATTCAGCTCCACTTTCACATGCAGGCAGAATCTATCTAATGTAATGCTGGTGTAGTTAGGATGAATGTAGACTAATGCTCCAGCAGGAAAAGATGATGACTCACAAAGAGTGGGTTCTGCCTTTCTTTCTTGCTCCCTCCCTACTCACAAATCTCTGATTCAGATACCCATTTGATGGTTACCATGGACTTAGGAATAATGCAATGGTGGCAGAATTCTTCATGTCCATGCAGAAAGCTTGGATCAGCGAGGAGAGGCCACTAAGGCTCCATGAAATACACTACTGTGATATTTCTGAAAAAGACTTCCATTTGGAATTTTTTGTTTTATTGACTGGCATCGTCAAAGTCATGAGAACAATTTTTCCTACAAAAGCATTAGGATTCCAAAAGTTTATGGGCCAAGACAGGTTTCATCTTCATGCAATATAGTCTCCTTGAATACATCCAATTTATCCAAATATACTTTAATCCATGCTTCCCTATTTTTCCTTGCATTCCTTCTGCCTGATTGTTAAAATTAGTTGCGTCAAATCTTGGGTCACCTTTTAAGCTTTTTTAGTAAGGTCTGAAGCAAAATAATCTTTAACCACCTCAGTTTTTGATGTCATCAGTTATTAGCTATCCTTCCCCAATAAACTGAGGAGGGTCTACATTTTTATTCATCTATTTCTCACTTCAACTGTGTTTGAAGAACCTCTTGTTGCATTTTATGTTTCATTCCAGATGTAACTCATTTTCTGCCTTAGCTTTTTAGATTTTGTTGCTTTGTGCCATCAAGTTTCTGTGAGGTCAGTTTTAAGTTATAATTTAGTTTATGTAGTTCCAATTATTCTGTTTTATTCCCCAAACTCCTTTGTGTCAAACATCTAAGATATTGAGCAGATATTCCCACTGATTTCACTATTATTTGTCCTTATGACCCTATAGTAATTTTCCATATCCCCCTCCAACCTCTGCTTTTACACAACCTCACTTTTCTTGGCAACTTGGTGAGCTGTCGACCAAGGCCAGGTCAAAGCCCAAGTGGATAAGGGTTTGATTGGATTGTGTGTAGGCTATGGCAAAGGTTGTCTCCTGTTTGGAGTCCTGTGCTAGTGATGGGGTTGGGACCAGTGTAAAGACTCAAGGTAGAAATAGATTTACACTGATATCAGTGCTGCGTACATTGCAGTCAAGCAGGTAAGGTGACTGACAGATTTGCTGGGCCTCTGGTCAAAATGAGGGGAGCCAGCTCCGTGCTTTGGAAAAGATGGGGTCTAGAAGAAGCAGGCCTTCAGTGCTACCCAGAGCATGGCATGCCAGGTCCCTGCCTCTCCAGGCAACCCTCAGCACCACCAGGGGCACACCACATGGAGTTCTGGTGGTGATTTAAGGGACATGGGACTCTGCCGTGCTGGAGCAGAAGCCTCGGACTTCTTTGAATCACCAGGTCCTGGGGCACCCCTTTCCACACAGTGGGCGGGCCTGCCAGCAGGTGCTTATATACTTTGCTGAATCAGAGCCAAAGAGCCTTAAGGATGTCCTGTATTCTTTTTGTGGTGATTGCTGAAACACAGAAGCCTCCCACAACTGCTGGAATTAATTCTATTTTCTTTAATGGATGTTCAATCATATGTGAAAATGAAATAGCAGATGCAGTTAAAAATGCTCCCAGTCTCCAAACTGGTCAAGCATCATACTGATAAGACATTTGCACATATACTTGTTGAGTTTTCTGATGTTGCTAGACTGTCAAATATTTTTCTTTAAATTATTATTATTATTTCTTTAAATTATGTTTATTTTCTATGGCTGTTTCTACACGTGCCACTTGTTCTGAAAGCGGCATGCTAATGAACGGCCCGGAAAATGCTAATGAAGCGGGGATTTAAATTTTCAGGAAGAAGGGTTTTCCAGAAGGAGGATTTTCTTCTGGGGGATCCCCCAGGGGCCATGCTTCTACACAATGTTTTGGAGCCTGGAAGAGATTTTAGACTCTGATTCATGTGACTGTATGCTAATGAGGTGCTGGAAAATTACATCCACACCTCATTAGCATTTTCTGGCCCATTCATCAGCATGCCGCTTTCGGAACAAGTGGCATGTGTAGAAACAGTCTGAGACGACACATTTGCGCAGATCAGTTCTTGCCATGCCATGATGGGCAAAGAAATGACCTCTGAAATCATAGCTCCTCAACTACTAAGAAAGTGGACTCACAGCATTAAAGCCGAAGATGTACCCAAAATTGTCTTCAGAACTGAGCGCAGTTTAATAGAGGTTTAAAACTGGTGCATTTTATTATGACAAAGGCCACCCGTTTCCAGATTTTTCTCATAGCTTGAGAGGAAATTGTGTACCAGGTGGCTTCCCCCTTCCATTTTTAAGATTATGACCCACATTCACAAAAGTGGATATCAGTGAAAGTAGGTACCTAAATACCTTTGTATAGCACCACAATATAAACTCTCTGCCACTTGCACTGTAAATAGATTAGACAAACAAATGGCTAAACGGAGGCAAGACATCTTGCTCAAGGTCACTCAGCAGGCTGATGGCAGAGGCGAGATTAGAATGCATTATTTTACTCCTAGCTTAGTGTTCATCTTGATGTGTAATGGCAGCTGAGGGAAATCTTCTGCCAGCTCTTGGAAGGAGGTTGGCAGCTCTACGTAGAAACTGTTTTCTAACTAGCAGTAGCTGTGTAATCTGGCATACTTGGCTGATGCCTTTGATCAGTTAAATACATTACTGAATTCATCCCTACAGAGAGATGAGGCAAACACACTGAAAATAACAGAGTTGGTTGCTTCATTGTAAGAAGACAGATTATGGAAGGCAAAGAATAGAAAACAATGACAAGTTTATTTGAACTGCTTTGTGATTTCTGTGAAAAGGTGGGAAAGGCTGTGGGTAATGTGAAAGTCAGCCTATAAAAATAATTACAGAATGAGTCCATGTCTGAGCTTAAGGAAATGACCATGTGAGAATTCTTTTCAATGAAGCAGCTGGTAATACTGCTTCTTGGCCCAGAGACTATGTGGAGATACAGTATGAACTTTTGACTGATGGCTTATTGCACTCACTGTGCTAGTTACAGCCGTTTGCATGAAATGGTTGTCTGGATGTAGGTTGTAAGGCATCAGAACTGATGCTGTCTTTTAGATCAATAGAATGTTGTGAATTTATCTTCGCTGCAATAGCTGTGATAGAAAAAAATACTCCCACTCCTCCAAAAGAGAATTTAGAGGAAACACAAAGTGCTTCTGGAGCCAAAATCAGCATTGCACAAACATGGCTGGTGCTGAGGGGACTACCAGATCTTCAGCTCAATTTTCTTCTGCTCCTAACTAGACTGGTGAGGATAGAGAGGAAATGAACCACTGGCTAGGTAAATAGTGTCAACTACAGAGTGCAACTGGGTAAATAATCAAATTTTTAGTTCACTGGCAGTTCCAAAAATTGAGAAAAAAGCATTTTTGGGGAGGGATAGCTCAGTGGTTAGAGCATTGGCATTGTAAACCCAGGGTTATGCGCTCAATCCTTGATGGGCCTTTCAAGGAGCTAGAGCATTTAAAACAATAATCTGTCAGGGATGGTGCTAGGTCCTGCTGTGAGTGCAGGGGCCTGGGGCCTGTGACCACTGGAGGTCCCAGAACAAATGATCATTGAACATCTTTGCTGACATTTTTGGGAATTTGCACCAAATTGAGGAGGAGGAAGTGGAAGTGCTGCTACCCCCTGACTTAATAGCCAAAAAGGCTAGGAGTGGGAACTTGAACTCCCTTATCACAGGTGAGGCCCTTGTCATGGGGATATTGAATAGAAGTGGCCAGCAGCACTAAACCCTCTATTTGTGAATCTAATCCGACATTTCCGAACAATTTTTGCCAGAAAAAATTCTCTGAATGTATGTGAATTTGCAAAACATTCATGGTGTGAATCTGTTTTTTTTTTTTTTGGCTTAAAAATAGGTTTTTGGCTAAATATTTTCACACAGCAGAAGCCAACAGTTTTGATTTTGTCAAACACTGACCCACACTCAGGGTACACAGGACAGAGGTGGGGAGCTGCACACTGCCTGATGGTCAGGGTGTTTAAACACAAGAATAAATTGCCTAGGGAGGCTGTGGAATCTCCATCACTGGAAATACTTAAGAGCCGGTTAGATTCCTGGCCAGTGAGACTTGTGTGGGGAAAATGCCTACAGGCAAGCACAGGCACAGAGCTTGCCTGAGCTCTCTGCGAGGTACATGGCTCTAGTGGGGGTGAGTGTGGGGGAGGGGTGGAGGAACAAGGGCAGGACGTACAGCTGCCTCAGACCCTCTCCCACCAGGCAGAGCCAGCCTGGAATGTGGCACACAGGAGCTTTAGTGTCTGCATCCCAGTGCCCCAGGCTAAGGGCCCCCTCTCCCCCCCACCACTCAGCTTGGATCCCTGAGCTGCAGTCCCTAAAGCTCCTTTCATAATCCAGCCCTGGATACAGTATAATTTTGTAAAGGATTTGGCATGGTAGTATACAATATTTTGATTAAGAAACTGGAACAATACAGAATCAACTCATTACTTAGATTAAACACTGGCTAACTGATGTCTTAAAATATCATTGTAATTTTGCCAAGTCCCTGGAAGATAACACAAATCATTACTGATCAAGTGTGCAAATGTTGTGGGAGGGGTGAGCAATGAAAACGATTGATTTACATTGCTTGGTAAGGGCTAGTCAACAGTATGTGTATTAATACAGCCAACAGTGAAGTTGGATATCTAGGCACAAGGAATTTAGGCCATACTTATGGACTACAGGACTATATCCTGATAAACAGTGACCATGGAATGGACTTGAGGGCTCCCTGAACATGAGGCTCTATTATGACATGGTGGCCAAAACAGCTGATTGAATAACTGAACTGATGTTGAGAAATTAGAGAGGGTCCAGAAAAGAGCGACAAGAATGATTAAAGGTCTAGAGAATGTGACCTATGAAGAAAGGCTGAAAGATTTGGGCTTGGTTAGTTTGGAAAAGAGAAGATTGAGGAGCGACATGATAGCGGTTTTCAGGTATCTAAAAGGGTGTCGTAAGGAGGAGGGAGAAAACTTGTTCTTTTTGGCCTCTGAGGATAGAACAAGAGGCAATAGACTTAAACTGCAGCAAGGGAGGTTTAGGTTGGACATTAGGAAAAAGTTCTTAATTGTCAGGGTGGTCAAACAGTGGAATAAATTGCCAAGGGCGGTTGTGGAATCTCCATCTCTGGAGATATTTAAGAACAGGTTAGATGTCTATCAAGGATGGTGTAGACAATACTTGGTCCTGCAAGGTACATGGGGATACATTAAGGCAGGGGGCTGGACTCGATAGCCTCTCGAGGTCCCTTCCAGTCCTAGTATTCTATGATTCTATGAATTTCCAAATGGAACCAGAGGTCCTGTTGCAACTCCACTTGCAAGCAGAAGTTGGACTGGAAGAAAGTTCTAGAGACAGTCGTGTATTACACATCCCAAGTGTATGGGCTAGGCCCTGCACTTCTGAGGGGAGGAGCTCTGTTGGGGGATGGGCCAGACCACTTGCTGGCTGGGAGGGGGGATGTGGATGGCATAGTGTGTGTGAGGGGGGAGGGCAGTTGAGGAGGGGCTGGGCCAGGCCCTGTGCGGGCTGGAGAAGGGGAGGGGGCTGGGGCTGGCATGGGGAGAACATACTCATTTCTCTTTCTGGGAACCCTCATGCTGAGTAACATTTCCCCTTGGATGCCAATAACTGATGAGTATGAAGGTGAGAAATTAGGCCAGTTCTGGCAAGGAACACTTTCTGGCAATGGTTTCATCTGAGGTCTCTGTCTCCATTGGCACCAACACCAGCAGTGACGGTGCAGGCTTGGCCACGTTCCTCTCTGATCTCCCCAAGTGTTGGGCACTGTTCTTGATGGTGGTCCTCAGGCTACCTGATCCTCCACGTTCCTCTCATATGTGTCATTATTAATGTTGCACTTTACCAATGTGTTCATAAGGATGCCTCTGGGGTTCATCCTCTGCCCATCACAAGACCTTTCCCCAGTCTTCAGCTGAGTGTGGAAAATCTGTTAAGGCAGACATATGTCAGACATCTTCATCAAGTGACCAGACCATCTTAGCTGCCTGTGAGCAATTGTTCACACAATGCTGCAGGAATCAGCCTGTGTGAGGATGTTGGTCTGTCTGTTCTGCCACATAATGCCCAATATTCTCCTCAGGCACCTTTGAAGGGATGTCTCCAGATATTTTTTTATATATATGGAATACAAGTGCATTGAAATCACAGTCATCAATGACTCACCTCTGTAACCATCCATAAGCCACAGTGGCATTGGAAATTCAGCAGCAGATTTCATCATCTATGTCAGCCTTGCTAAACAGATAACTTCCGAGAAAGGGGAAGCTGTTGACATTTTCCAGCACTTGATTATCTGCCATGATGATTGGTTCAGGTAACAGTATGGCATGTGTTGGTTGAAAGAGAACTTTGGTCTTTTGTGTCTTGAGATTCAGTCCCAACCCATGGTAGGCCATGGTGAAAACATCAATGATTGCTTGGAGATCATCTTCTAAGGTATCACTGACCTAGGTGTCATCAGCGAACTGGAATTTTACTATTGATATTGTGGTCTTGGTCTTGCTTCTGAAATGCCCTCCCGATTGAAGAGGCTACCATCCATCCTGTAGGTTATTTTGAATTCACTTGGGAAGTCATATCCAATAATCTGGAGCATGGACTCCAGGAAGTTATTAAATAACTTAGGTGCTATCACACACTCTTGTTTGACTCCAGTCCTTACATCAATTGGTTTAGTTGTGTCACCTTTGTTGAGTATCACAGTTTGTATGTTGTCGTGTAAGAGGTTTATGATGTTGATGAATTTTGGTGGATAGCCAAAGTGTTGCAGGATCTTCCAGAGGGCCTCACCATTGATAGAGTCAAGTACTTTAGTCAAATTGAAGAACGCCATAAATAGAGGCTGATGTGGTGCTCAACACTTCTCTTGTATTAAGCAGGCAGAAAAGATCATATCAGTCATATCATATCACCCTGGTCAAAAGCCACATTGTGACTCCAGAAGAGCTTCTTCGCCAGTGGAAGGAGATGGTTCAGAAGGACTGAGATGAGAATTTTACCTGCAGTTGAAAGCAATTTTACCTGTACTTGCAAGTGTATCTTATAGGGTTAGACTCAAAATGCTCCATCTATTTATCTGAACAAAGAGAAGACTAAGGTGTGACCTGTTCACAGTTCTTAAGGACCTTCACAGGGAACAGAAAATTGATAAAAAGTTCACTTCAATGTAACAGCCAATGAAGTATAGCAAGATCAGACTAGATAAATTCATACTAGATATTATGTGATTTTTTTAATACTGATGGTAATTAACTATTAGCTTGTTTTCCAAGGGTTGTGGTAGATTCTCCATAGCTACGTCTACACGTGAAGCCTACATCGAAGTAGCCTATTTCGATGTGGAGACATCGAAATAGGCTATTTCGATGAATAATGTCTACACGTCCTCCAGGGCTGGCAACGTCGATGTTCAACATCGAAATAGGCACTGTGAGGGAACATCTACACGCCAAAGTAGCACACATCGAAATAAGGGTGCCAGGCACAGCTGCAGACAGGGTCACAGGGCGGACTCAACAGCAAGCCGCTCCCTTAAAGGGCCCCTCCCAGACACACATGCACTAAACAGCACAAGATCCACAGAGCCGACAACTGGTTTCAGACCCTGTGCATGCAGCACGGACCCCCAGCTGCAGCAGCAGCAGCCAGAAGCCCTGGGCTAAGGGCTGCTGCACACGGTGACCATAGATCCCCACAGCGGCTGGAGAGAGAGCGTCTCTCAACCCCTCAGCTGATGGCCGCCATGGAGGACCCCACAATTTCGATGTTGTGGGACGCGCAACGACTACACGTTCCCTACTTCGACGTTGAACATCGAAGTAGGGCGCTATTCCCATCCCCTCATGGGGTTAGCGACTTCGACGTCTCGCCACCTAACGTCGATGTTAACATCGAAATAGCGCCCAACACGTGTAGCCGTGACGGGCGCTATTTCAAAGTTAGTGCCGCTACTTCGAAGTAGCGTGCACGTGTAGACACGGCTCATCACTGGTAACTTTTAAAGCAAGGTTAGACTTTTTTTTTTAAAGAAATGCTCTAGATGAAACAGGGATTAATTCAGGGAAGTTCTATGGTCTGTGTTACACAGAAAGCCAGACTAGATTTCACAATCATCCCTTCTGGCTTCATATTCTATGAATCTGTGAAATACCCTCCTCAGTGTCATTGCTATTCCCTTTCTCCTTCCACTTTGTTGAAGGAAGTTGTTGAGGTGGGCTCCCTTCCCATCAGCACAGAGGACAGTAGCTATTTTAGAAGCTCACAAGGGTGCACTGAGCTCACCGTTGTGAGCATAGAGGCACTTGTGGTGTGTCCTGGTGCCCTAAAGGACCCATGTTACAGTCTGAGAGAGTATGGGCCAATATTTAAAACTAGGAGCTGAAAATGAGGCACCCAAATCCACATCTAGGCACTGAATACCTCTCCAAATTTTCAAAAGTGCTGAGCACACTTTGATTGGCCACTGCTTCTGTTTCTTCCTTATATGTGCATTGCACCCTTCCTTTTCTTTTTTTAGGCCATGTCTACACTTAGGGAAACCTTCGAAATAGCCATGCTAATGTCCATTTCAAAGAATACTAATGAGGCACTGAAATGCCAGTTCAGCACCTCATTAGCATGCCACTGGCTGCGGCACTTTGAAATTGCTCCTTTTTGCTCCAGTGCAGCTCATCCAGACAGGGGTCCTTTTCAAAAGGACCCTGCCAACTTCGAAATCCCCTTATTCCTATCTACATTTTAAAATGCCTACTTACATACTCAAAATTAGTTACTCAAAGCACAGCACTACATGTCTTGGATCCCCTTTATTAAAGGTCTTCTGCAGAAGGTATTTTCATCAGCTGTTAGGAATAAGGGGATTTCAAAGTTGGTGGGGTCCTTTCAACAAGGACCCCCATCTGGACAAACCACGTGGGAGCAAAAATCAGCAATTTCAAAATGCCACAGCTAGCGGCATGCTAATGAGGTGATGAATATGCATTTCAGCACCTTATTAGTATTTTTTGAAATTGCCATTACCATGGCTATTTCAAAGTTTTCTCTAAGTGTAGACATGGGCTTAAGTTAAACAATTGTCTGGGTGTTGTCATTTGGAGCAATTTACGTAGTTTGGAGTGGGTGGTGCAGCCTTTCCTCTTTTACTTTCATGTTTATTTTGGATGATATTTTTGATGGTTTGCAATACATAGGCTAATAAAATTTAAAATTAACGATACAACTTTTGAGGTAAGCTACTCATTTAGACTTATTTTTTAATTCATCCTCTTTGAAAACAAATATTATGCCCTTTATTCCCTTTATTTCAGTAATTCACAGATTCATAAACTATTACAATCCAGTAACTCAAACATGAGGGTAAATAGCAGGGTCCTGATAATTGCAATTTATGTTACGGCTCTAACCAGAACACCCAGGACCTCCTTGAAGCTATGTCTAGGTTGCAGGCTTCTGTCGAGAGTTTTGTCAGCAGAGCATGCATCCAGACTGCAGATCTTTCAGAAGAGATCTGCTGGTTGGAAGCATTCTGCGACATCCCTGTACACCTTGTATTATGAGGAAGAAGGGATGTCTTGATAGGGTGGGGGTGGGTTTTCCAACATTTGCCCCCACGTTGATGGACCAAATGTCGGAAAAGCCTTTCCCAACAGAACTGTCAGCAAAAGATATACAAATGCACAGCGCAATTTGCTTATCTTTTGCCAGTAGTTCTCAGCAATCTAGACACAGCCTAAATGTGGCTGTAAATGGACATTTGTGCAGGAGGTGTTTCTGTTTCTGGTTACTTCATCCTGACACATAAAGATGGAAGCTGAGGATAATGATTTGCTTGTGTTGATCTAATACAGTAAATATTGATGAATGTAAACTTAGAACAACTACTTTGTATATTTATTTCATCAGTAGTTAGTGTAGGAGATGGAGGACTACAAGATTCTCTGATTTACACTTTCGTTCAAAATGTGTAAATAAGAGAAACAGGGTAAGTTTACGAATATATTCAAAAACCATCCTCTCAAAAGTACAAATATGGAAGAGGAAAGACTTAGTTTTGATAAAAAATAGTTCTTCATTTGCTAAAACCAAATGAGTTTTTGAGCACTATGAAAACACCTTCTGCAAAAGACCTTTAATAACGGGGATCCGAGACATGTAGTGCTGTGCTTTGCGTAACTAATTTTGAGTATGTAGGTAGGCATATTAAAATGTAGATTTGAGGATTCATTACCAGTTCCCTCATTAGGCAATGTATAATACAGGTTTTTAAAAGACTTAGTATATTTAACAAAGCTTCAAAAATCTCCATGTGATTTGTGCTCAGGCCATTTTGTGTACCAGTATTTTCCTCTGCATCTTTGTTGCAACATACAGGGAGGACAATAAAGAGATAGTTATGAATCTGCAGAATGGTGCATATCATAAATGTGCTTGTAAGGGTCCCGAGACGCCCAGCCCTTGGCCTAGGATGGGCGGCACCCAAAAAGGATTAGAACACCAGCCCCGCACTCTGTTCGGGGCGGTCAGCAGTTCCCGTTACAATACAATACAGGCACAGCCCTCAGTCTAGGGCGGGGCAGCAGTTCTCAATAGCAATACGGTACCGGCCCAGCCCTCAGTTCAGGGCGGGGCAGCAGTTCACAATAGTAGTACAATTCCGGCCCAGCCCTCAGCTTGGGGCGGGGCAACAGCACAAGGGTTTGAGCCCAGGCCCAGCCCTCAGTTTGGGGCGGGGCAACAGCACAAGGGTTTGAGCCCAGGCCCAGCGCGGGCTGGCCCTGTCAAGGAGGGGGTAGGGGGGTCGCAGGCCCTCCCACTCCACTGCGACCCGGCCTGGGGCCCTGGGGGTCGCTCACACACGACCACGGCAGTGGGGATCCAGGCCGCAACACACTGCCATGGGTTTGGGAGCGTCGTTCCCCGGGCCACTTCCTACCTCTACCTCCACTGGCAGAATGTCCCAGTCCATCTGGTCAGGGGGTCCCTCTGGGTCAGTCTCCTCCAGATCGTCCACCTTCGGAGGCTCCGGCCAGTCGCTCATCTCAATGTCATTGGGATAGTCGGGTGGCGGTAGCACAGTGGGCCCGAGGCAATCCTGGGCCTGAGGGCTGCAGGGGTCCGCCAGGACTCTGGGGCAGGTCGCTCCTGGGGCTTCTTCCAAGGCGGGGGGTCTCCGCCGGTGTGAGGGTCCTGGCAGGTCTGGGAAGTCCGGGTAGTCCCCCTGGGGCATCTGGATCCGGGGTTGTTCGGGGCCACTGGGGGCTTGCTCCTCCGGCCCGGCTGGGCGGCGACAGGCCCTCTACCCTTGGCGCCGGGGAGCTCATGCAGGCACGTCCTCCCTGCCCAGAGGCCCAGGCTTTAATGGGTCCCGAGCCCTGCCCTTGGACTTTCTAGCCCTGGGCCCCGCCCTCTGAGGGGCGGGCCTCTGGTGTTCTGGTTCCGGGCCCACCCACCAGGGCCTCTGCACAGCCTCCTCTGCTTCTGAGTCAGCAGGAGGCCATACTGACTCACTACAGTGCTTTTAAGAAAAGTCTAGCATTAGAGTAACAGAGAGGGAGCTGTGCTAGTCTATATACTATCAAAACAAAAAAGCAGTCAAGTAGCCCTTTAAAGACTAACAAAATTTATGCACATGCAATCCCATTATGTGATAACTGCATTTCAAAGTGCTGTGACTTAGTCATGCCAATATATCTGCTCTTATATTTTAAATTTAATACCACATTTTATGTAACAGATGGTATAAACTTGTGCCTCTTAATAAGTGAATTTTGTGGAGCTCTACAATTAACAGCCCATAAATATACCCGTACATTGTTCAAATAAATTGAACTGAATATTTTTTTAAAATTTGAAATAAAAATTAAATCAAAGGTAATGTATAGCCGTACAGTGCTCCTCAGATATGCTGAATTGTTACATTATTATAGAAGTAACATAGGACAGGTCAGTCAATACTTCAACTTCACAATGCCTTGTTTAAGAGAGAATATTGCGTAACCTTGGGTTGAGCACTCTGGTAAGTCACTTGACTATACAGTAAGGTCACAATTAATAAGCAACTTTTCTCAAACATTTTCCAAATTTCTGTGACCCCAGCTTCAGAAAACTTATTTAGAAGTCTACATTTTCAGAAGGAAATAGTGATCCTGACTGCCTTAATTTTTGGATGCCCAACTTGAGACAGAGGTCTGATTTTCTATCTCTAGGTGCTTTGGACTTTCTGAAAACCCACATTCTATATTGTGTCTCAAAATGGGCACCCAAAATCATAATCATTCTGAGAACATAGGCAGGCCAATAAAATTGTTGAAAGCATCTAAGTGACTTAGAAGACTAAAGTCCTGTTTCCAAAATGGTTTTAACTTTAAACTATATGCAAGCATCTAACTCATTTATGAGTCTTTTGAGATTATATTTTATTTGATTAAATATAGACTTAGGAGTCTAGCATTGCCCATTTTTGAAAATTTGATGCACATATGTCTAATAGAATTTTTAAGCATAATCCTTTTGCTCATATCCTGAACTTGGCATGCATTATTCAACTCCATAATATACCTAGAGACATCAGTAACTGAACAGGTAGCTATTTTTCACAGCCAGAGATATGCAGCTGCGATTAGGACCTGGAAACAAAAAACATTCAGGTAATGGCTGTGAGAGCATTTTGTTTAATTGAGACTGTAATGCATAGCTAAGTGACCTCACTGGAGCTGCTGGGTCTCAACAGGAGATGAGAAAATGGCACAAAGGGAGCATGTAAGGAGAGGGCACATGATGGTGGAATGCTGCAATGCATGGAACCCTGGGCATGTACAATGAACTCTAACTACAGAAGCCACCCTAGCACATGACCCTGTAGTTATCTCCATCCTACAGACAGGAATGGAGACACAGAATGAATGCCAAAAGAGTCCATTATTTTTGGGTGCCCAATTTAAGATGCCTAGGGCTAAATTTTTTTCAAAACACCTCACCTTAGAAGACATTTTATGTCAGCTCTGCTTTGAACATATCCACTCCAATAGCTGCTATAAGTATTCAACATTTCTGCACCAGGCTCTCAAGTTGGACATCCAGAAAATGAGAAACACACAGTTAGTGTCTCCTTGTGACATTTGGTTCAAATGAGTTGCTGGCTATGACTGACACTGGACCTCCATGACAGAAGCAGGGATGGTTCTCCAAGGTAGCATGCAATAGTGTAAAGGTTATCTTCCCTTGTTTTTATTTTCTTGCCTCATTCAGAATGCACCAGCCAGCTAATGCAAAATGAGGCAAGGACCCTAAGGTCAACAGCCTCCTGTTCTACATAGACCCAACTTACCACCAACCAAGATCATCATGTGCACTGAATAAGGCAGGGGTGTTTTTGGAAAAATAATATGTAGCCGTGTAATTAAAGACTTTATCATAATGCCTATGCACATGGGGGATGACGATTGCATGGACAGCCTGAACTCAGCATTTCCTAACTTTTGAGTGATTGACTTTGCAAGCTTAATAAGATTCTTGTAATGCCGTTTTCTGTGTGCGGTGTTACATGAGATGTGTGGCAAATGTACAGTGTTTACATGTAATTTTCCTCCTTTGGGACGTATGCAGAGTATTGGAAATAAAATTGTTTCTAAAAAAAAGAAAAAAGAGCATTTGATCTCATATATGCTCTGGGTCTCAGACCTGTGTTTATTAGGCACAGGCCAACTTTATGTACTCTTGAGCCCCTGGGGAGCGCACTCCCTGATCCATACCTCCATGGCTGGAAATTGAGCCATGTGCTCAACTCTATGGCTGGCAGTTGTGTAGAGGAGTTGTGGCCCAAGTTCTCCCTCCTTTTGGCATTTTGAGATGCCTCACACCCATGGGAGTGCTAGCTACTATGATAAAAGCCTTTTTGTCTTCTTCTGACCATGTACTCCTCTTGTAAAACCAGCTGCACTGTAGCCCCCAGTAATTGCATTTTGTCTGAATATATAAATGGTGAAAATGTCAGCTAGTTTTCTGAGTGCATGTGTACCAGTGTTCATGGGTCATGCCTAATGCAGCTATTAAACTAAAATACCCTGCTGGTTCTAGCTGTTTTTTTCTGAGTCTCAGTTTTATTCATTCAACTTAAGTAAAGCACCATACAACTTCCATTTATAAATGTTGCCGACATCTGGTTAATGCTTTTGACCTTTGGTAATAAGAGAAGTCAATGATTATAAAACCGAGCAACAAAATTTTATGTTACCTTTCTGGATGCTGTTGTTGGGGAACAGTCTATGATCCCTTTTTTTCTTTCTTCTTTTTTACAGCCTGCCAAGTAGGAGAAGTTATTTGAGCAGAGTACAGAATGTTGGAGTGTTATAGTGCCTGTGGAGTGGCACTCCAAAGGGCATTGCTATGGTCAGCTTTGAAGGCAGATGTTGACACAGGTCCTGCTCCAGGGCCCCATCTGTCTGCAAAGGGCTTGCAGACCCAAAGTGAATATATGGAGATGAGAGGACTACCCCTGTGCACCATCACTGCAAAGTTACAAGCTGATAAACAAAAATTTGACTACTTCAGAATACAAGACCAAATAGGTCTTGGAGAAGTTGGAACCCTGCCCCTCCCTCTTGTTCATGTGGCCTTGAGCAAGAACCATCCAGCTACACATAAGCAGGCTTTCTGCTCATAGGGAAAATCCAGCTGGAGTTACAGGTTTGGACTCTAATCACACCTTCTGAGTGATACAGCCACTTTATGCCTCATGAATGTTGGACTGCAAAGTCTCTGGGATAAATTGGAACTGTCATAAGTGAAAATATGTTTAAATGAAACAAGTAATTAGGAAGGAAAAATAGATCTGTTCTCAATCCGGTGAAGAGAAACAAATGTAAAAGGGTTGAAAATTTTCATGAAATAGTTTCCCCCCCCCCATTTTTTCCAACTCTGGTGCTCATTTTGGTTAAGTACTTTACAATTTCAAAGAATGCTCAGGGAACTATGATATATTTAATGAACTGCTATTTGTAATTTTGTTTTCAAATATCTAGAAGATGGGTTGCTCTGGCTCCCTACATCTCCCCACACACATAATCACATGGTAGAAAACATGTAAGAGTGGGCTGTGATGGAGTTGCTAGTTGATTGTTCAGTTGGGCTGGAACAGGGTGTTTTCAAAGTACAAGTATCCCTAAGATCTCTTCATATCTTGCAGGAGGCCAGGGACATGTGTCTGGAGGATGACCAACCTTAGTACTTATAGCAAACCTGTGGAAATAGAGCTCCAGAAGCAGGACTCTCTTGGAAGTATCTGTTGTGGGGATCCACTTACTGGGGAATTCTGATTTCAAGATATCATAATCTGGGGCTGTTTTACCTTCTCTGGATAATCTCTGCAAGAGGGGAATATTTTGTGTATGTCTCTCTCAATATATCTGCCCATCTCGAGACTACCTCACCCTAGCATATATATTGAATCATAGAAAGCCCTCCATAGGATCATCAGAATGGAGAAAGGGGTGGTGCTTGAAAGTTCACATTTTATAGGTGTGTAAAGGAAGGCAAAAAGAGAGTAAATGACTTGTCTAGACTCCAGTGACACAGGGTATGTGCTAGGTTTGGAATCCAGGTCTCCAGACCCCTGAAGCTCTCCTTTAATTACATAGAACACATTCCCATGCGTATGTGGTTGCAGAACACTTTGAGTATAACTACTACTACTATAACATACAGGCTACGTCTACACGAGCCCCAAACTTCGAAATGGCCAAGCAAATTATATGCAAATGGCCATTTCGAAGTTTACTAATGAAGCACTGAAATGCATATTCAGCGCTTCATTAGCATGCGGGCAGCCGTGGCACTTTGAAATTACGCGGCTTGCCACCGCACGGCTCATCCAGACAGGGCTCCTTTTCGAAAGGACCCCGCCTACTTCGAAGTCCCCTTATTCCCATGAGCAGATGGGAATAAGGGGACTTCAAAGTAGGCGGGGTCCTTTCGAAAAGGAGCCCTGTCTGGACGAGCCATGTGGTGGCAACCCACGTCAATTTTGAAGTGCTGCGGCCGCCCGCATGCTAATGAAGCGCTGAATAGGCATTTCAGTGCTTCATTAGTAAACTTCGAAATGGCCATTTGCTTGGCCATTTCGAAGTTTGGGGCTCGTGTAGACACAGCCACAGTATTTCTTACAGCTCTCTATCATTGGTACCAAAGTTAAGGTAAAATTTGGTACTAATTAACATTGCAATGGAAATCTTTGATTCAGAGAGATTTTGAGTACGATGTTGCTTACACTGTCAGTGCAGAGCCAGCTGTGATGTTAGTTCTCAACACACTATCCACAATCTATGGCCTCCTATGATACCTTTGTCATCTTCTGCAGGGTTGTGAGCCATGCTTCAGAAGGTATATTTAACATGTTCATCTACAGAATTGTAAAGGTAACTTAGACCACATTGCCTGAGAATGCTGCTGTGGGAATAATTAGGATAAAGTGTTAATGTCTGGACTTAGGAGGATTAAAATAAATCTGAGGGGGCATGAAATTGAATTATATGTGACTGCATTTCCCCAAGCATCCAGCCATAGAGGAGCTGCTCAATTCAGACCTTTGGAATATAATACAGTCTGAACAATCTGTTTGCATTTCACATATTTTAGCTTAAATTCATTGCTTTTTTTTAACATTGTTCTGTCTTTCTTATGAGGAAACATGAAAACACATGAAAACACTAGGGCTACATCTACACAGAGCCGTGCTGCTAGCAGCATGATGCAAAGGAGGGCTCTCGAAAATTCAAATAACTACTCATTTTCATAGTCACACAGCCAATGAGCAGCCATTTGCATTTGTGAGAGCCTTTCTTTGCATCATGCTGCCAGCAGCATTGCTTTGTGTTGATGTAGCCTAAGAGTTGGGATAATACTGCAAGCATTTTTCCTCAAACATTTGCTGCAGATTATAATGATTTTACCTCAGCCATGTAATCTTGTTTTTGTTTTCTTTTTGCCAGTAGTTTCTGATTTAGTTTTAATAATACAATTGTTCATATAAAGTAATTTTCAAAGTCACTTATGCAACAATTCACATAAACTGGATTTTAAAATAATATGCATGTGTGTTTGCATCAGAAAAACTGATAGGCATCCAGTCAGGGAACAATAACAATACAGTGTGACTAAATTAATCCGTCATATTTAACCAACACAGATTAAATACTAACAATCATTGGGAGTTTTGCATGTGATTTTAGTATAACAATATTAAAGTACAGAAACTATGCCAGAATAGTTTTCAAAATCAATCCAGAGTTACAATAATTCATAATGTAAAAATTCTTCTGAACAAAAAAAATACTTTAAATGAAAGGATGATCTTCTCATTGACACATAAGCAGAGAAAAGTCCAATTTAATGACTATTCATTATGAATTTTTCTTGCATCTCTGTAACAACTACTTAAACAAATGAAATTATTTTCAGATGTTTTTCTTTGGCTGCTAATCCCACTGCTCAGCCAATAGACTATTTCTGTATCGTTAGGCTGCAAGGTGGGGAACATCCAGGATCTCAGTATTCTCAGTATTCCTAGATCAACATTTAACAAAGAGAAAAATGACTTTTACTAGGAATTATTTTCACATTTTAGGTTTTCTTATGCATGCAGAAGAAGCAAATCAGTACCATAAAGATTATTTTATTCTTTTTTGTGCTGCAGAACAGCTAGCTGTTGATGATTCTCTTTTTGTAAATGGCCCATTATATTAAGGGAAAAGCCAGGCATTGTTTACTATTGAACTCACTATGCCTTTAGGATTTTTTCTCCACAATGAAATATAGTAGCTCTTCAGATTAGTAGTTAGAAGAAAGTTTGCTTTGTAGAAAAGACCCTATCATTTGCACATGATTTCATGTACATGGCATCTTCGTTGTGTTAGGTTTGAAAATACTCCCCCTCAGCTATAGATGAGTGTTCTCAAATTTTTAACATGCTTTTCAGTTGTTCACTTTTCATCCAAATTATAGAATTTCATATAATGATATAACTAAGCTGCTTTTAGGAAATTTTGCAGCACTCCATGCTCATTCTAGAAAGTTACCCAGTCTCTTAGTTTATGCAGAGCATCTGAAAATGTTACAGCCAACATTTTGGTGCCAGACAGTTAGAGTCTCTGTTCTTTAGAAATTCTGTCTTTCTAATTTGATTTTTAAGGCTTATATTTTAATAAAAAAAGGAGAGGCATTCCACAACCAGTGGTTTGCAGCTTTTATAAAGTGATCTGACTTTTTATTGATTGCTTTATTTGACAATCAAAACATTCAGGCAGGTGGATTTTAGGGTTTGTGTAACCACCCAGCTAGGGAAAATAGTTCCCCACTTGAGACATACACTTTCTCCCGCTGACCAAACTAAAGTGCTAAAAATAGAAGTGTGGTTGGGGTGGCACTGGCAGTAGCTGGAACTAGGTGTTCTGAGTACACGGGTAGAGCTTTAGAAGGTAGGTCTGTGTGAAAGGAAGTTAACCCTAGAGCTCAGTATAGATGTACTGTGGACCAGACACTTGAAGCATGTCTGACACTCATGCTGCTCCAGCATAATAGGCAATGGGACTGGCCACTATATGGAAGTGCTTTACAAAAAAAGGCAGAGCTAAACAATTATCCTGAGGGGGGGGGCATATGATATGTAGACTTGAGGCTGGCCAGCTGTGTGAAATGGGGAAGACAACATTTAACATCAGAACTGATTTACAGCATGAGGCCTGAAATTGAGCCCTTTCCTTAGACTTTAGTTCATGCTGGTATTCTAACACTTGAGGTAGTCCATTTCCTCTACTGGGACTTCAAGCAGTGCTATGGAGTAACGAAAGATATTTCAGGAAGAACCAGAACCGAACTGGTAATGGTCATCTACATTAGAGAGTTTTGTCAACAAAACACCAGTTTTTCAACAAAACCCTCAGAACATCCACATTCCCAATGCATTTTGTTGACAGTAAATCGACAGAATGTAGCCCTTCTGTTAGCAATGTTCTGCCACTCCTCCTTGAGGCAGAACGCCTCTGTCAACATATTCTGAGGACAGAAAGCCGGTCTGAACACTCTGGAGGCCCCTCTGTTGACACACAGGGCTGCTGAGACACTGGGCAGTCCTGTCTGCTGTGCTTCCGGTTGGCTTTTCTGTTGAGAGAGTCTGTCGAACAAGTATCACAGAGGTAGCCATGTTAGTCTATATCTTCGAGAACAACAAGAAGTCCTGTGGCACCTTACAGACTAGCAGATATTTTAGAGCATAAGCTTTTGTGGGAAAATATCTGCTTCGTCAGATGCAACAACTTGTCAAGATGCAGGTCATCTTGTCGAGAGCAGTCTGGCTGCTGTCTGTTAACAAAGTGGATAAATTTTTCAATCTGTTTTATAATCTGGCCACAAGCTATCAACAGAAGTTTTATCGGAAGATATCTTCTGACAGTAACTTCTGTCGACAGATCGCTCTACTGTAGACATAGCCAGTAAGTGTAATTGACAAATGTTGTATTAAAAGAGTTCAAAAGGCCTGTAGAACAATGGATGTTTCCTCTGCACCACCACTATGACCAACTCCCCACCCATCTTTTTCATGGTCCTATTGGCTGAGTGAGTTCACATAGGACTCAGTGATTAACATATAGTGCAACATGTTGCATTGTGCATATATATGGCACATATACAGTATGAATGGTTAAGCATTTTTTCCCTTCTGAACTTTGGAAGATAAATGACACAGGTTAAAAACATTCGTTATCAGTGAGTCCCTGATTCTTTTGCAGTGTCTGGTGGGAAGTCCTTGCCAAAAATAGATTTGTACCTATTCTGATGACACAGATTTGTTTGGCTAATGTTTGGCGCTTAGCCTGGAATGATCTCTTACAATATGTGCTAGATACTTATATCAAACTACCTTGTTCTATGGTGTATTTAGCTGTGACACTGAGTCCTTTTCCCTAGACCAAAAGGATTTTGTGCGGCTCAAAAGCTTACAGCTCTCACCAGCAGAAGTTGGTCCAGTAAAAGAGAGAGCGATTACCTCACCCATCTTGTTTCTCCAGCATCCTTGGACTGACATGGCTAGAACCAAACTACATAACAAACTGGCAATGTCTGAACATTCCAGTAATTTCTAGTAGAAAACAGCCAGACTTGCCAATTCAAAACTCTAATGGGGCACTGGTCTGGACTGGCCTTGACATTCCTCCCCCAGCATATGTGCCATAGGGGTACAACCTTGTTTTAGTGCTTTGCAAAGAAGCTAGAATTTACATCATGCTATTAATACAGTGTAGATAATAAAGTAGGGACTCTTGGTTTCTATTAGTCTGTCAGGCCAGATGCTACCCAGATAGCAAGTTTGATTTGCATTTGCAAGTAGCTTGCACTGTTCACCCACCACCCATCTTGTGACAGCTTGGCCGTGTCTACACATGCCCCAAACTTCGAAATGGCCACGCAAATGGCCATTTCAAAGTTTACTAATGAAGTGCTGAAATGCATATTCACTGCTTCATTAGCATGCGGGCGGCAGCGGCGCTTCGAAATTGACGTGGCTTGCCGCCACGCGTCTCGTCCAGACAGGGCTCCTTTTCGAAAGGACCCTGCCTACTTCAAAGTCCCATGAGCTGATGGGCATGTGTGGACGTAGCCCTTATGTAATAAAGCTGAAATCTTTTTGGTCCTTTTTTGCTGTAGATGTGTGCCAAGCAGCAAAAGGATGATAAATTAGATGATGGATAGGAAATTTAAGGGTGTCACCTCAACTTTGGTTGGAGTGTCCCATAGCCATGAAGGCATAAAAATCTGATCCATTTCAGGATTTTCTTATAACTCACGTACCAAAATTGTAAATACAAGTGGTGCCAATTTGCTAACTCTTTTACTACCATGCTGTACTGTTGTTTTTTTGGAATCAACCTAGAATTATAGAAGACAGGAGCTGATGTGGATGTTTTTATCCTCTGATTTTTATTTTTTAGGTCTCTGTTTGTTCATCCTTTCCTCCTTATCTCCCCTCTTCAGCCTTTTTTTAGTTCAGTACATGATATCTCATAGATTATTTTTCAGTAAACTGTACTGAAAAAAAATAGAACATTTGCCAGGCTAGGATATTAGCCAGGCTCAGGTGTGTTCCTGGGAATGAAGCTGAAGGTTGAGTGCAGGAACAACTGGCAAATTTATATTATTATTAATCTGATTGTGGGCTGTAAAGAGGTACTATATTTACCTTTTTCAGTAAAAATGAAATTTTGAGGCATGTAAAATCATAATTCTATGGCAAGTAGAACAAGAGAGAAGAGCCTTTGAGCAAATGAGAAATTATAAATTAGAAAAGTTTTCTTTTTTACTTCTGACCCTGAAGCAAAGAACTAGTTAGAAATATAAGTTGTTTCACAAAAACAAAATAATGAGCCAAAACAATAGTGGCACTTAAGCTGAAGTATTGGATTAGTTCTTGTTCTATCCAGAGAGGTTCACCTCTCCATAGTTTTTATATAGTCCTTTTGCATCTGTATAATTTAATTTACCATGCTTGTTCAAACCACATTCCATATATTGGCTTTCAACTCTAGAATTTGTTCATGGCATAAGCTCCAGGTCAGAATCCATAAGGCAACCATTTTATCCTCAAAGTCACTCCTTGAAACTATCCCTGTGCTAAAATGCACACCCAAAACACCTGTGCAGATAAACTCAGGCTGACCACACACCACAAATGGGCTGTGTCTACACTTACAAAAAACTTCGAAATGGCCATGCTAATGGCCAAATCAAAGAATACTAATGAGGTGCTGAAATGAATATTAAGCACCTCATTAGCATACCACCGGCCGCAGCACTTTGAAAGTGCCGCAGTTCGCTCGCCCGTGGCTTGTCTACATGGGGGTCCTTTTCAAAAGGACCCTGCCAACATCAAAAGCCCCTTATTCCTATCAGGAATGTTATTTGTGATTGCAGATATGCTAGAATAGGCTTTCCTTGTTCTGCCCTGCATAGTTCTTTTACTTTAAAAGTGCTTTCTCTACCTTTATAGTTAACTATTTTCCTTTCTGATTCACCACTTGATCTTTTGTAGTCTTCTCCAGGTGCTGTCTGACCTCTTTATTTGTCTAAATGAGAGCCACTGGAATGGAACTGAGAACTAAGCCTGACTTCACATAATGGGACACACTACCCCATGACAGATGGGTTTATTACACAATAGTCCTAGTTTCTGCTTCATTTGTAAATGGAAATATCACCGTTATGTTCCTCCCCATTTCCCGACCCTCTGTCCTGATCCTGAGCATTAAATAAAATTAAAAAAAATAAAATAAAAAGAGCAGTTCATGGCAGCTGTTTGCCAGATCATTTTAGTTATGGTCTTCGTCTGTAATTCTAGCTTCTCTTTCATTTGTGGGTGAAAACATCACCATGATGCTGGTGTCCCCTCTTCCTAGGTATCCCCTACCTCTCTCTGGATTCCAAATACTCAGTTGAAACTGAGGGACACAAGGAGAGAAAAGGGGAAGGTTGAGATGGGATGAAGAACAGCAGAAGCAACATTTTGCAGAGATTGACTGCAGTGGTTTTCGTTTTGTTTTGCAGGTTTTTTGTTCTTGTTTGTTTTTTTAAAGCATCAGTATAAAGGTTCAAAGGTCCATGGCCATATCCCAGCCAGGATGTACACGGCCATGAAACTATGCTTAAAGAAACTCGCTTTCACTCTAAACCACACGCATATTAAGACACCCTGATATTATAATCAGCTGGTTTGTTGCTGATTTTGTGCATTTTTGGATATTACTAAAATAGAATTTTCCACTAAGTGAAACATCTAAGTAGTTTCTGAGATCCCTTGGTAGGAAAAGCCTTGCTCTGCCACCAATGTAATTACAATCCCTCTTGAGTCACTTTTCAGTTCATCTGTCACAAGATAAAGAAATATTTCCTTGATGTCGATAGAAGGTCTTAACCCCACGTCTAGAACCATGGTCTTTCCTCCCTTGTAGTGTCATAGGTAGTACAACTTCTTGTAAGGTTACAACATAATCACCATTGCTGCTGTGCTTTCATCTAACTGTCCCCTCACTCGTCTGTTCATATATCTCCTTTTTTCTCCCATATTCCAAGACATTTTGGACATTTGGAAGGTAGTACTTACCAGGCTTGCCAAGGGGATTGGGATATGAACCTTGGGATAAACACCCAGGTAGGTGCACTGCTTGTCATAGCCAGACACAAAACCAGTGCAGACACAACGCTTGACCCCAGCATGAGAACCTTAACAGTGCCATAGCATGGAGGGCTACCATGCACTGACAAGCATTCAGTTATTCACCCTGTCACTTCCATACAGTGAAGATGAGGCCTACTTTCTTCTACTACTTCTGTCATGTGACATTCTGTCATTCTGTTTATCTGAAGACAACTGAATTTTGTTGTTTGTGAATAACTGGATCATGAAGTTACAGTGAAATATTGTTTATGGACTACATCTTCAGTTCAAAGATAGTAGCATGTTTAGTGTTATTCTATGTAAATATTCATTACAGGAATCACATCCACACTTCCTGTCAATCAATTCATTTATGAGTTTTTTTCCAGTGCATTGTACAATATAGGGATGGGCCCAAGAGCTGTATTATGTGCCCTTCTTGTCAGGATCAGAAGCAGTTCTAAAGTTTACTGCCGCACTTTTGGGCTGAGGGGATAAAGTATGGGTAGTGGAAAGAGAAGACTGGGAGGCAGAAAAGGAACCCAGAGTCTATGGCCATTTCTACACAGGCCACTTCCTTCGGAAGTGGCATGCTTATACACGGAGTGAAAGATGCTAATGAGGCGTGGATGCAAATTCCCTGTGCCTCATTAGCATAACGTCACATGATTTGGAGTCTGGAAGACCGTTCTTCCAGACTCCAAAACACCGTGTAGAAGCACAGTCCCAGGGGGTGCTTCTGAAAGGAAGTCCTTCTTCTGGAGGCCCCTTCTTCCTGAAAATTTTTGGGAAGAAGGGGCCTCCAGAAGAAGCACATCCTTCCAGAAGACCCCCAGGGCCGCCCTTTTACATGGCATTTTGAAGTCCGGAAGAACAGTCTTCTGGACTTCAAATCGTGATGTTATGCTAATGAGGTGCGGGGAATTTGCATCCGCACCTCATTAGCATCTTTTGCTCTGTGTATTAGCATGTCACTTTTGAAGGAAGTGGCCTGTGTAGAAACAACCTATGTGTGTAAGTTTCCTGCACCAACACAAAGTTGGAATGAGTTTCAGCAGACAGCTGGGGGACTGCTCCTTTGTAATACACATGGGACAGTGATGCGGTCAGGCAGAAAAAAGGTGCAGGCTTCACACAAGAGCTACGTCTACACTAGAATGCTACGTCGAAGTAGCTTATTTCGAAGTACCGAGATCAAAATAAGCTACTTTGAAGCATAGCATCCACACATCCTCTGGGGCCGGTGCCGTCGACGTTCAACGTTGACGTAGCAATGCGCAACATCGAAAGGGGCCCCTCGGGGGAGCATCTACACACAAAAGCTGCCCCATTTGTAACAAGGGGGCTAGGAAAGCCTGTGGACGGGGTCACAGGGTGGACTAGCCCTTCTGGGGCAACAGCAAGCCACTCCCTTGAACGTTGAAATAGGGAGCTATTCCCATCTTCTGATGGGGATAGTGATTTCGACATCTCACCGCCTAATGACGATTTCAACTTCGAAGTAGCACACAGCTCGTGTAGACGTGACCTGCACTATTTTGAAGTTGGGCTGGCTACTTTGAAATAGCTGGCTAGTGTAGACACAGCTAGGCACTGGAGAAGAGACAAGCAAACAGACTGGCAATTTACAGAATAGGTACAGACCCAGTTGACCAATAGCTCGGATTGGGTTGGTTGAAGAACAAAGCTGGAAGGTCACAGAGGGCCCCATTCTTTTACCTTTATTCAAGATAAGTAGCAAATTAGGCCCAGGTTCTCAAAAGTATTTCGATATCTAACTCCAATTGAAATACATAGGAGTTAGCCGGCTAAAATACTTTTAAGGAACTGGATCTTAGACCCGAAATTGGTAAGCACAAAAGACTGCCTAAGTTTAAGCATATGAATGATCCCATTGGAGACAATGAGATTATTTCCTGTGCTTAACATTAGGCATGAGTTTAATTACCTTGTTCATTCGAGGTCTGATTGTGCCTGTAGAGTGATCAAGTTGATCTCAGAGGGACTACATGGTGCAAGGATGGCAGAACTGAACCCTGGTCTCTGACTTATGATTTTTATGATACACATTTATTTTTATGCAAATAATACAAGATTTTGGTGAATTCAGGATTTAGCATGTGCTTCGATGCACACTATTAAATAGAGCATATAGTGCTCCTAAACAATAGCCCTGTATTTCAACAGCATCCCTTCCTGCAATATACCACTATATACTTATGCCACAAATAATACATTGTGATATTCTGTGTCTTAAAATATTTTTTCCTTAACATTTGAGCTGGCATCCTGATGCCTGCTCCAGAACCTAAATACTGCAGGACCTAAACCCTCCTGACAAGAAAAGAATTGTGGCAACTGTGATAAAGCCCTTTTAGACTAGGATTTACAAAAGAAGCCTAGAAGTTTGTGTATCCAGCTTGAAATTCAAAAGGAGCTGTGTGCCTAATTCCCTTACGTCTTGAAATTATACTTCTGCAACTATTCCTATATGTTTAAAGAGGTACGACTCCACAGCTGTGTCTACACGTGCACGCTACTTCGAAGTAGCGGCACGAACTTCGAAATAGCGCCCGTCGCGGCTACACGCGTCGGGCGCTATTTCGAAGTTAACTTCGACGTTAGGCAGCGAGACGTCGAAGTCGCTAACCTCATGAGGGGATCGGAATAGCGCCCTACTTTGACGTTGAACGTCGAAGTAGGGACCGTGTAGACGATCTGCGTCCCGCAACATCGAAATTGCTGGGTCCTCCATGGCATCCATCAGCTGGGGGGTTGAGAGATGCTCTCTCTCCAGCCCCTGCGGGGCTCTATGGTCACCGTGGGCAGCAGCCCTTAGCCCAGGGCTTGTGGCTGCTGCTGCGGCAGCTGGGGATCCATGCTGCAGGCACAGGGTCTGCAACCAGTTGTCGGCTCTGTGGATCTTGTGTTGTTTAGTGCAACTGTGTCTGGGAGGGGCCCTTTAAGGGAGTGGCTTGCTGTTGAGTCCGCCCTGTGACCCTGTCTGCAGCTGTGCCTGGCACCCTTATTTCGATGTGTGCTACTTTGGCGTGTAGACGTACCCTCGCAGCGCCTATTTCGATGTGGTGCCGCGCAACGTCGAAGTTGAACGTCGACGTTGCCAGCCCTGGAGGACGTGTAGACGTTATTCATTGAAATAGCCTATTTCGATGTTGCTACATCGAAATAGGCTATTTCGATGTTGGCTTCACGTGTAGACGTAGCCCACCAGCGTTGACTGAATTCTGTTACATCACTGTCAATTTGCTTATACAGACACATATATAGGGACATAAAAGGTAACAAGAAGACGTTCTATAAATATGTTAGAAGCAAGAGGAGGACTAAGGACGGCATAGGCCCACTGCTCAATGAGGAGGGAGAAACAGCAACAGCAACAGAAAACTTGGAAATGAAAGTACTTAATGACTTCTTTGTTTCAGTCTTCATCAAGAAGTCCAATTAAAGTATACCTAACATAGTGAATGCTAGTGGGAAGGGGATAGGTTTAGAAAATTAAAAAAAAAAAAAAAAGAACAAGTTAAAATTGCTTAGAAAAGTTAGATGCCTGCAAGTCATCAGGGTCCGAAGAAATGCATCCTGGAATACTTAAGGAGCTGATAGACGAGATATCTGATCCTTTAGCTATCATCTTTGAAAAGTCCTGGAAGCTGAGAGAGATTCCAGATGACTGGAAAAGGGAAAATATAAAAAGGGGAATAAGAGCAACCCAGGGAATTACAGACCAGTCAGTTTAATTTCTGTGCCAGGAAAGATAATGAAGCAAGTTATTAAGGAATTAATCTGCAAACATCTGGAAGAAAATAAGGTGATAGGTAAAGCCAGCACAGATTTGTAAAGCACAAATAATACCAAGCCAATGTGATAGCTTTCTTTGATAGGATAACAAGTCTTGTGGATAAGGAAGAAGGGGTGGATGTGGTATACGCATACTTGAGTAGGGCATTTGATACAATCTCTTATGTTCTTCTAATTAATAAACTGGACAAAATACAACTTACGTGGGACTACTATAAGGTGGGTGCACAACTGGCTGGACAACCATTCTCAGAAGCCTTGCATTTTGAATAGTAACAGAGAGGTAGGCATGTTAGTGATTGATCTGATGAAGGAGGTCTGTCCCGCAACAGCTCATCACCAAATTAATGATTTTGTTAGTCTTTAAAATACTATATTTCTGCTGTTTTGTTTCATTCTCAGAGAATAGTTATTAATGGTTCACAATCATGTTGAAAGGCCATAACAAGTGGGGTTCCACAGGGGTCTGTTTTGGGACTGGTTCTTTTCAATACCTTCCTCAATGATTTAGATAATGGCATAGAGAGTACACTTAGTAAATTTCCAGGTGATGCCAAGCTGCAAGAGGTTGCAACTGCTTTGGAGGATAGGGTCATAATTCAAAAAGATCTGGACAAACTGGAGAAATGGTCTGAGGTAAACAGGATGAAGATTTATAAGGAAAATGCAAAGTACTCCACTTAGGAAGGAATAATCAGTTTCACACATATAGACTGGAGAGCGACTGTCTAGCAAGAAAAGGATCGAGGTGTCATAGTAGACCACAAGCTCAATATGAGTCAACAGTGTGATGCTGTTGCAAAAAAATCAAAGATGATTCTGGGATGCATTAACAGGAGTGTTATGAGCAAGACACAAGAAGTCATTCTTCCGCTCTACTCTGTACTGTGTAAGCCTCAGCTGGAGTACTGTGTCCGGTTTTGGGCACCATAGTTCACGAGGGATGTGGAGAAATTGGAGAAGGTCCAGAGAAGAGCAACAAGAATTAGGAAAGAATCCAGGGAAGACTGAAAGAACTGGGCTTGTTTAGTTTGGAAAAGAGAAGACTTAAAGGGGACAAGGTAGTGGTCTACAAATACCTTAGCATGCGTTACAAGGAGGAGGGAAAAAAATTGTTGTTCTTAGCCTCTGAGGATAAGACAAGAAGCAACAGGCTTAAACTGCTGCAAGTGAGGTTTAGGTCGGCCATTAGGAAAAAATTCCTGTCCGGGTGGTTAAACACTGGAATAAATTGCCTAGGGAGATTGTGGAAATCTCCATCACTGGAGATATTAAAGAGCAGGTTAGATAGACACCTATCAGGGATGGCCCAGGTGGTAGTTGGTCCTTCTGTGAGGGCAGGGACTGGACTCGATGACCTCTCAAGGTCCTTTCCAGTTCTATTGTTCTATGATTCCATGATATATGGGAAGGGACTGAGCTTGTATCTATATACTGGCATAACTGTATCTCTGTCATGATTGCATGTTATAACTGTATCTGAAAAATCAAATCCCTAACAGATATAGCTATACTGGTACAAAATTTATCTGTGTATAGGACAAGCTTTCAGCCCTTTGAAAATTCTGTCTTTCATGACATATAAAGAAAATTCCTCTGGGTGGTGTTTAAAAACCATAACAATCATCACTGTGTGTACATTATGTTCATCTTCAATGTTTAATCATGTTTTTGGTAATTAATACAATATATCGTATGTGATTTATTTTCTAATGGCCATAAGTGGCATTTGTTTTTCTGAGAACAATGAACTATTACTTTTTTCCCAGTGAAAAATGTAAATAGGTTAAAGGACACTAGGATTTTTTTTCATTTTCTCAAATTTAATAGAAGACAATGACACAGGGTAGATCCATGCTTTTCCAAAATGGAAGTCTGAAGTTAGGCTTCTAAATCTGCATTTAAGTAACTGAAGAAGACATGGTTTTCCAGAGGGGCAAGAGATTTAATCTGAGCTATTGAATGTTATAATTTAAAAGCAGTGTATAGTACTGCTCCTGTCAACAACCCCACTGCTTATTTCTCTTTCTAAGTCTATGCTAACCCTGTCTGAAATTTCGGTTGAGTCCATTCATTGCCTGGTTACTACTTAATGGTCCTGGAACTCCCACCTGAAAGGAAAACAGAAACTGCTATTTTAGTATGTAATCCTGCTTTTTTATAAATCAGATTGGTATTGGACAACTTTTGTTGCCCAATAAAATTTGTTCATTTTTATTCCACGGATGATTCAATGTCTTCCAGACATCTACTTTTGGAAAGCTCTTACTGTGTTGTGAAAAATTCTTCACTTGCTATGTCAGACTCTCTCAACAGGAATCTTGAGGTCTTATTTGATTTCCACCTAGCTTTTGCTTCTCAGATTAGTTTGGTTGTTAACTCACATAGCCTTGTAATACACGTTGAATCTCTCTAATTGGGCACTCTTTCATCTGGCAACATTGGTTATCCTGAATGATTTTAGTTAGTCGGACAGCCATTAATTGCGGGTGTGGAGAAGTTTCCTGCAGTCCCACAAAGTCTGCTTATGGCCATCTGTCCTGGTTCTCAGTGTGCTGTGCTATTATTTAGCTCTAATTTACCCCGTCAACAAAATTGGTGGAATGTCCACACACAAAATGTATTTTGTCCATAATCTGTCGATAAAGTCGACATTTATGCTAACAATTTTCTAGCTCTCCCGGATGAGGAAATGTGCCTTTTGTCAACAAGTCCTGTCAACAAACAGCTGTGTGTGTGCTATGGTGGGCCTTCCCTCAACAGACAGAGTGTCCAGGACCATGGGCAACCTTGTCTGCTGTGCTTCTGGGTGCCTGTTTTGTCAAGAAAGCAGCCGGGCAGTCCGGCCGCTCTGTCAACAGAGTGGAGCACTCTTTTGATTGGCTTTTGTGTAGGTTGCACTCTGTCAACAGACGTTTTATTGGAAAAATCTCTCTTAAAAGAAATATCTGTTGACTGATGGCAGTAGTGTAACCATAGACATGCAGGATGGAATTGTGTCCCCGACCTTCTTGTTGAAGACCCAGAATCTATCCTTTATGAATCTAACTAATTTTTTTTGAGCCTGTTGTAATTTTGGCCTTTATAATATCCTTTGGCAATAACTTCCATAGATTGACTGTGCATTATGTGAAGAACTATTTTCTTATGTTTGTTTTAAACCTACTCTTAATTACTACTACCTCTTCGACTCCTACATCTTGGAGCATGGGCCATTGACAACCAGTTGCCAAAGTCCCCTGTCCTGGGCGATCTTTTCTAATTCTGATCATGTGTATCCTGCCTTTTGAGTGTCTGCCTTCAGGTCTCTATGCCAGGAGTTTCTTGCAGTGGGTGAAACTAAAATGATTTTATAGCCATCTATCATATCCCCTCTCAGTCGTCTTTTTTTTTCCCAAGCTTAACTGTCCCATTCTTATTAACCTCTTTCTCATATGGAAGCTGTCCATATTCCTAATCTTTTTTGTGATCCTTCTCTGTACTTTTTCCCATTCTAATACAGCTTTTTTGAGATGGGGTGGACAGAATTTCATGCACTATTCAAGGTTTGGGTGGAATAGATTTATAGAGCAATGTTATGGTATTTTCTGTCTGATTATCTATCCCTTTTCTACTCGTCCCTCACAATTCGTTTGCTTTTTTTTTAAACTGCTGCTGCTCATTAAGTAGATGTACCAACGTGACTCCAAGTTCTCTTTCCTGAGTTAACAGCTAATTTCGAGTCTGTTATTTTGTAAGTACAGTTAAGAGCGTAAATACCAGTGTGCATTACTTTGCATTTATCAACACTGAATTTCAGCTGCCATTTTGTTGCCTACTTGTCTAATTTCATGACATCTGTAGTAACTCTTTGCAGTAAGCTTTGGACTTAACTATCTTAAGTAATTCCGCATTGTCTGCACATGTTGCCATCTATATTTATTTCTTTTTCCTGGTCATTCATAGCTATGCTGAACAGTACTGGTCCCTGTAGATATCTTTGGGGGCCCCTCTTATTTATTTCTCTCCACTTTAAAAGCTGTTTATTCCTGCCTTTTGTTTCCTATATTTTAATCAACTACTGAGCCATAACAGAACCTTCCCTTTTAAGCACTATATTTTCTTTCTTACATCCTTTGATTTCAGAAAGTGGAACATCACAGATAATGTCAGAGACAAAACATGCCCAGCAAAACTATTCACAAGTGTTCGTTATTCTCAAGAGGGCTAGATCAATGCCGCTTTTCAACACAGGCAGGGCTGGTTTGTTTGCTTGTTTTTCTTCTATCCAGCTTCAACAAACATATGCCAAACAATGTGGTCAGATTCAAAAGCAAAGATTCCCAACTCTAAGTGTGTTTGAATGTTACATACTGCAAGGCATACATCTGTAGCAATAACCATTAGAATAAACGAATAGCCATTACAGAGATCAGGGTAAAACCTTCTCTTTCATGGCATCCTTCATTTACATCAGGGTAATAGATTGTTTTTAATTCTTAAGGGTTTAATGGTAAGACGATAAGTTCCCACTGCAAAGGGAGCTCGTTCTAAGAGGCTCTTGAAACCTAAGTATCTGTATATATAAGAAGATGTATTAGTTTTAGAAGTGTAGAGGGTGTATATTCAAGATCTGTAAGCCATTAAGAGCCCTGTCGTGTACGTGGAAGACACTGCTTTCTTTTTTAGAGTCATAAATATACTTGTGACTCCTTGCTTTGATAGAGTGTTCTTACCTTCATACTATTAATATGATTTCATTTTACTGTAAATGGTCATAGGTCTTTTGGTGTCCTGGTGTGAGAAACCCTGACTACATTAAAAATATAAACCCAGCTTGTGGAATCTTTGAAGCTTGCGTATTGTAAGAAGTGAAGGGAGGCAAAAAAAAAGACCCAGATATATAGTGCTTTACTTCCTCAATTTTTGTGTTTATGGTAATATTAATCTTTCACAAAGCGTTAGAGGCCACTAAATGGGTTTGAAAATTGAGGACTTCTTTGCATACCTTCCCAATAGTGGAAAGGTCTGTTACAATGATGTCCACTAGGTGGCAGATGGAGTCTACTAAAAGGTACACTGGTCATTGACTTGATAAATAAAAGTCAGGAGCTAATGTCCAGCCTTACTCACCCTGAGTAGGTTGTTGATTCACCAGTAGTGCCACTGAGGTCATGGGGCCACTCACCATGAGTAAGGGAGGCTGAACCTGACCTGTGGTTAGGCTCCCTGAAAATGAACAGATGTCTACTTAGATACACATATTTACTGCGTTATGTCAAGGTTACAGGAGAGAAAGAGTGAGATCAAGGCTTTGAATCCAAATTAAAAGTAAAATATTATTTATAAGTTTATGGATAACAATATATGCTTGAGCAAGTGATAATATAATCTGATTTACTGCAGTATTGCTTCATAACTATAATATATAGTCTGAGACAGGTAGCTATGTTAGTCGGTAGCGTCACAAAAAAAAGCCCAAGCAGCTCCGTAGCTAGAACTGAGGTATCAGAAATTGATTTACCTAACTGTCTTTCCTAGGGAAGGTCAACAGGAGTGCTTGTCCCATCAACCTCAGGGCTGACTGCCTACCCCAGGCAGATTGATTTTGTGCGTCTTTACCAGATGCAAGAAGTTGAACTCTGGGAGATTGACCCTGACTGGGTCAATCTTCCTAGAAGTATAGATGTGCTTTTAAACACTAGCAACTTTATTTATGAGGTAGCAAGCTTTCTTGGGTAAGACCCATTTCATCAGTGATCTCATTACCTAATAAATAAGGTGCTATATTACTGCATATATTTTGTGTAACAATAATATATGTAAGAGGTCAATTACACATGTAAAACGTTTTTATGTTATTTTCAGCTTGATGTCATGTAAGGAAAAAATGCTACAAGGTATATTTATTTTAAAGTATCTTGAAATGATTTGTGTTCTGATCAAAAGTTTGAGTTTAAGTGAATCTCAGCCTGAGATCAATGGCCCTTGTCCTCCAGTCCTTCTCCAGAACTTCTGACTACCTTTTGTAGTAAATGCATTATAGTGCATCACTTTACAGTTGAGCCCTTTATAAACTGGAGAGTGTTGTACTGCATTATTTATTTGTAGTAGCAGCCAGAGTCCCTAACTCCATTATGTTCAGTCCTGTAAAACCAATGATACAAAGCTGCCGCGGAGCTTGCACTCTAATTTGAGTTAAACTACTTAATTACTTACTAAGAAGTATTAAGCATGAATTTGGAAGTTACAGCTTTATGTCTACATTTCTTGGCCCTGCTTCTGTTTGTAGTCCCTTCACATCATTTGAAATATGTATTTCTGTTGTTTGATTTTCTCTGTTTGTCCTTTAAACAGTGGTAATGAAAGAAAGAGGAGAGAGCTGTTTTTTCCTGGAAGTTAAAGAGTTAACACAATAGTTAAAAGTAGCGTAAGTTGTCTGGATTCTTGTCAATTGCTAAACAGAGTTTTACCTAACATCTCAGAGTATATAAAATTAATCTTTGGTATGTCGGGTTGGTTTATAAACAGAGCTATAATGCCAGACATGAGAAAAAGTGACTAGGCAAAGATTTTTTAGATGTCAATAAGTAATCTATGGAATGTTTCCAGGGCCAGCATGGTAAGCCCTCTTACTTACCAATATGAATAAATGAAAACAACTGCTCAACAAATAAAGACTGTTTATTGGTGAAAGTTAAATCTAGACTTGAGAGCTGAAGTAAATCAAGTTTTTGTTTTCAGCACCTCATATAGACGTTGATTATGTAGCACATCCTAAAAACAGTTATAAAGCTGAAAGCTTCTCAGGTGTCAGGTTTTCAGGCTATCAGTCTGACCCACCAAAATCATCCACCACAAGATCCCCTAGCCGATTAATGGCAGACTCTACTAAAAATGGTGAAGTGGCTTGTTCTGAGGCAGGACCTTAGCTCAGTCACTGGTAAAGAATGCCCAGGTGTAAATGTCTATGGAAGTGTCAGTGGAGAAATGGGCCCAGTGACTCCTCAACTTAGCCTCATCTCCCCATAGACCATTTCTCCCTATTTGTCTTCAGTCTCAAGAATTCAAGATAAGGTCTTCTCTGGAGTGACCACAGGACTTTTGGGAAGGAGTGAGCACTGGTACAAGACAAAACTTTGAATTTCCAGTCCATTGGCAATTCTGAGACTTTGAAAATGTTTTCATTCTCTTTTGGAATGAGAACTAGGTATTTCTAAATTTCCAGCTGACCAGAAATTTAAAAAAAAAAATTAAAAATGAATGGTTTTGTTTTGTTCCCAAAACGAAATGGAGCAGCTGGCTGCCCTGAATTCCAGGAACTTCTTTCTCAATCTATTGAATTCAGGGAAGCCTGCCACTGCTGCACTGTGGAGTAGGTACTTGAGAAGCCCTGAGAGCTCTGCCTGGAGCCAACAGACCCAGGGCTCTGAGGCTCCCAGTTGGGCAGTAGGGAACATAGTCATCCTTGGGAATTCTGATTCAGGCTAGGGGCTTCCTGGCTTGCTAGGTTTTCTGCTACAAATAGGGGGCTGGGAATTGAGTCCCAGCTAGAACCAAAGCTTTCAGGCTCACTGTTCCATAGCCAGAAGTGGAAGCCTTGACACGGCAGAGCTGCCAGAAGCCAAGGACACTGAAAGCCTGTACAGTCCAACAGCCCACCAGGAAACCGAGCAAGTTTCTGCCTGAACCCTACCTGGGTTCATGTAAATTTGCCTCCCCTGAACCTTTCTCATGAAACATTTCAGGTTTGGTGAACTGGCATTTTCCTACAAAGCTGAGTTTTGTCAGACACTTTCAAACCACCTGTACTCAGCCCCTCCTCTAGACTTTCAGTCTCCCTAGTCGTCACTTTTCTGTATTCATGTCACACTCAGGGCCTGATTCTCCATTGTCCTGCAGTTTGCATGATGATTTACATGAGTACAAAGTGGGTGCAAAATGGAATCAAACCAGCACAGTGCATTACTTCTCTTTGTTCCAGTGCAAATGACTGCACACAGTGCCGGACCAAGAGAAAGGGACACAATCACAAATATTTTCTCTGAAAAATGTACTCTGGGAAAGCCACTTCCCCCAAACCCAAACGCAAATGATGCTTCTAAATCCATCAGCATTTTTTTAATCTCATCACTCATCATCTCTGCCTCTAATCACACAAATTTAAAACCCTTATTACTGTTGTTACTGACAGTGCTGCTTCTCAGTGTTAAATATGAAAGATCTGAAGGTAGCTGGTTTTTTATTTTCATTTTATTTATTTTTTTGGAAACTCCCTTTTTCTCTGGAAAAAATCCCCTTGACTCCACACTTGCTTCCACACAGGTGTGTCCACACACTTTTCTGGAGTAACAGGGCATTTAACCTGAAACAGTAACTCCACCAAAATGAATAACTTTTGCTGACCCCCACTACCCCCCCCCGCCTTTTTGATTTTAAAATTGACTCAGTATGTGCTGAGGTAACAATGATCTAAATTGGCCTCCAGGGAGGCATCTCATCATTGCTCATATTTTGAATTTGGGCTTTCTGGTGTAAATGCTCAATTTTAAAATGATCTTCCAGTGTAAACGCTCCTTTCAGAAATAATTTATTCATTTTACATGTATGTCATTATAGATATAGATATAGGTATAGGTATCGGTATACATAAACAGTGTAGACATAGCCAAAAACATGTTTGCCCTTTACTGCTTTCTCACAGGCCACATCGACGTGAGAAGCCTCTGTCGACAGAAGTCACTGTCGGAAGGGATTTCCTGGGAAAACATCTGTTGACAGATTTCATCTACACGTGAAAGCAGATCGAAACAGCAATCATCTCTGTCAATAGAAAGCAACCAGACTGCCCAGCCCTCTCTCGACAGAACGACTGACTGGAAGCTCTGGAAACAGAGTTGCCCAGTGAACTGGAAGCCCTGTGTGTTGACAATAGGGCCCTGGAGAGTCTACACAGCTGTTTTGTTGCCAGGAACCTGTCAAGAGAGCGGTTAAATGGGGAGAGGTATAATGATACCAGCAGATGTGCTGGGTTTTGTTCCATGTTTTTTCCCAACAAAAGACCAGTCTTGCCTGGAAAAGCCACTTCAGAGCTGCTACAAAAAAGTGGCTTTTTAAATTGTCTTTAAAATTTCAAGTCCTCCCTTCAATATCTTTATTTGCTGATTCTGGGGCAAGAAAGGAAAGATGCCATTCATGTTTCAGCTTATGTGATGTTTTTCAGTTCTCATGGACCTTGCTAGGTCCTGCTACTTTGCATGTAACCCACGGCAGAATAAAAAGTTTGGCTTTGGTTTAATAGATCATAATGGAACAGCAAAAGGGAAAGTATTTTTTTTTAATTCGTTCTTTAGGACATAAGGTTTTAATGCTTAGGAGCAGCAGAAAGGTTTTATTAGAGAGTTTTTTTTCAGAGGCAGAATCTGATGACCACTCCACCGATCCTCTGGCTCCTACAAACTTATCTTCTTTAGTGCAGAGCATTCTTAACAATCGTAATAAAATAAATATGATTAGTGTTTCACTTTCTTTGTATTGCACTTATGCTGAGGGTGCATCATTACTGGACAAGGAGCCCATAAAAATAGACAGAGACCACTCTCTTGCTTCTTTCAGGCCAAGCCCAAGAATGCAATGGGACAGACCTCACAGGAAGTTTTAGCTGCTGTGAGAGGTAAGATGGCGAGTTCTTATAACAGAGCGGTAGGTACAAACGTATTCTTGCAGACAGAAAATAGATGGATTGTGTGTGCTTGGGTTGGAAAAGAAGTTAGAAATGTTTGCAACAGTACGATGGCTTGCTCTAGTTTGTGCAGGAGAGGGAAACTCTGAATTTCTTTGTATGGGTGGGCTGCCTGGTATGGAGGTGCACAGAGCTCATCTGAATCAGTACAAGATTTATAAATTCAGGTTTGCTTTGGTGGTTGAGTAAATTTTTGCCCAGGTTTAGGTGGAAGAGGAATGGTTCTTGTCTTCTTTGCAGACTCGATCTGCCTCTTTGAAGCTGCTTGTGTCAGTACCAGTATGTGGAAACAGGCTGCTTAATCAGCCGAGGACAAAAGAATTGCCTAATTCATGAACGTGTTTCAAAAATGTTTGTGTCATTTTTACTACTTTAAAAGAATTGGATATGTTGTATTATTTATGCCAGGTCATTCCTGAAGCTTGAGTTTGGAAGCATATTGTGGAATCTTTACCAGGATGAGAAGAATCAACTTTCAACTCAAAAAAAAAAATAGTGATGAAACAAGTATTTAAAAACATCTTCTTGTAATCAAGAGAGGAGATAATAAAGCTCAATTTTATCAAGATTCTGCATACCAGTATTACCCTGGGCTACAGCAAGCTGTACAATGAATAACTCAGATGTAAATGAAGTCATTGCCTTGTCCACAACAATTGCTTTAGTTAAAAAAAAAATCCCCCAAAAACTACCAAATGGGTTTCCTGAAATGAAAGGGTCTATTACCTTAGCAAAAATTACCATAACATGGAGCCTCCTGAATAATACAAAAAGCAATTTGCAGGGGTCTTTTTAAATAAATAAAAGCAACAAGTAAGATTTCCTTTTATTTAGTTGGTAAGGGACAAGTGTATTATACATTCATTGTTTGACTACTTGTAAAACTACATGTATTTTGGGGGGGTAGTTTTATTTTGTTTTGTTGGTTTGAGCTTCAAACTCTAGAAATTATATGGGCTTTGTAGGAAAAATTATTCATGTCAAAATTCATACTGCAAATGTGATGTTCTTTGCTTGCTACTCATTACTTGCCATCTTTTAAATTAGTATGTTGGCATATCTGTTCAAAATAACCTCAAGGAGGAAAGGTTTTGTTGTTTTAAATCTTCAGTACTTGAGGTCATTTATCTCAAGCTGAGATCCAAATAATAAATAGCTCGCCTATTTGGGACATAGAATTGGAGGGTTTTTTGACCACAAAGCAAAAGCAGCTTATTTATGATTTCCCTAAGCAACCTGAGTACAGCTCTTCCATGACTTGAGTCTCCTCTGCTCACTGAAACAGGTGTGCAGTCCCCAGGGCATTTCCTGTTAAACTTTTTTGACTTAACAAACCAGTAGTCATGTAGCACTTTAAAGATTAACAAAATTATTTATTAGGTGATGAGCTGTTGTGGGACAGACCCACTTCTTCAGATCAGTTGACTTGCATGTCATAAATTGCATTTACACCTTCCAAATAAATAAATAAATGCATACACACATGCAGACAAATATATACCATACATACATTTAATAAATATCTTTGTAATGATCTTATCTGTAGACTGCGATTTCAAGAGCTGAATTATATTACATCACCCTACATTTTTTCATGAGTAATTCAAGAAACAATCTGACAATGCAATGCATGCGAGGCATTAGACAATGTATCACCAAAGAGAACTATCTGAGATCAGTTGAGATTCTTTCTTTCCATGGGTTTAATTGATTTCCTCCTTCACTTCCTGTCCTAAGCCATTTTGTTGCATTGGAAGTTAAATAGCTGTCATGTTCTACTCAGAATGGTGTCCACATTTTAGTGGTGGGCAAAAAGTTTGTAAAAGTTTGTAAAAGGTACTAAACATTGGAAGATTTATTATTATTATTATTACTATTATTATTATTATTATTATATGAGTTTCATGATTTTTATGTTGATTATTGTATGTGAATGTTCAATTTAGATAAAAATTGTATTGTTTTTATTAGTATGAATATTTTAATAGCTTTAGCCTCAACATGGAATTTACAGTCATTTATCATTTTAGTTACTCCATTAATGTGGTATATTTCAATTAATTTACTTACAATAGAGATCAAATAATAAAAATGTAAAATTATCATTACTTTTTGGCCAACATTTTCAAGAATGAAGAGTTCTTTGGGGGTTCTTCAAGTTTAGATAGGTATGATTTCTAGTGGTCAGACACTTAGCAGTTTCTGACAATAAGGCCTTGTAAGTTATGTGACATTGGGTATCCATAAATGAAGGCACTCAGAATTAATAATCACTTTTGTAGAGCTTGGTGGATGATATATATTTATATTATTGGTGAAATAGATTCCCTTACATAGTTATTTGCATATCATTATCTAAAGTGTTTTTCCTACTTAAATAATTTAGATCCCAATCCCTTCTCCCACCTCGCCCCCGACTTACACAAGGTCAGGACTTACTCATAGTAAGATAGATTACTGGGTTTTGAGAAATTAAATGTATATGGTTTTACATATTCTTCTCCAATTTACTGGCTATCGATCCTTCATAAGTGAAGTAAGCTGCGTCACACTAGCTGGCTATTTCGAAATTGAAATCGACGTAAGGCAGTGAGACGTCGAAGTCGCTATCCTCATGAGGAGATGGGAATAGCGCCCTACTTCGACGATGAACGTCAAAGTAGGGTACGTGTAGACAATCCGTGTCCTGCAACATCGAAATAGCGGGGTTCTCCATGGTGGCCATCAGCTGAGGGGTTGAGAGACGCTCTCTCCAGCCCCTGAGCTCTATGGTCACCATGTGCAGCAGCCCCTTAAAGCTCCCCGCCCCCTTATTTCCTGTGCAGGAAGCTGAGAGCTCATGCAGGCAGCAGCACAGCCACATGCCCAGCCTGCATGTCCCTCCACAGCCTCAAGCCAGCACCCTGCACCCCATGGCAGCCAGCCAGCCCCCCAAGCACCCACAGGGCACCCCCCCAAGGGGACCCAGGGCTCCCAGCCTGCCAGCCAGCGGGGGAAGAGGCAGCGGGTTCCCTCCTGGATGGAGGTCGAGATCCGGGACCTGCTGGGGCTTTGGGGCAAGGAGGAGGTGCTCCAGGTAATGGGGAGCAAGAGGTGGAACGCGGATGCATTCGCTCGGCTGGCCGAGGGCCTGGCCGCCCGGGGTCACCCTGCCCACACTCCTGACCATGTCAGGAGTAAGGTGAAGGAGCTGCAGCAGGGTTACGCCCGGGCCCGGGACATGGCCAGCCAATATGGGGCCACCCCCACTGCTTGCCCCTTTTACAGGGAGCTCAGGGAAATCCTGGGCCCCCGGTACACCTCCTCCCCCCCGGCCATCCTTGACACATCGGCCAACGAGCCCCAGCAGGCCCCGGAGACAGAATCCGTCCTGGAGGCCAGCCCTGCACCCCAGGGGCCCCCCCAGGAGCCCACCCCTGGGACACCGGAAGAGGAGGAGGAGGAGGCCTCCAGCGACAGCGGGCTCCAGATCGCCCTCCCCTCCCGCAGCTCCAGCAGGGCATCTGCCTGATGGCTGTCCCCCGACCGTGGGAGTGGAGCATCAGGTATGTACCCCCCCGGTGCACACCCCCGGGGTTCAGGGGCAGGGACAAGAGACATGACCAGGGCCCTCCACACACCCAGATGACCATGGCCCCGAGGACAGCAGTAGCATGTCCCTCAGAAGAGTCCATCAGCCCCTGCCCCCCAGCAGGACAGCACCATGCCCCATCCCTGGGGATGGGGGGAGCAGAACCTAGGGTCCCCGGGGCGGGTGGGTTGGACACCCATCATCATCAGCAGCAGCATCTCCGGGGGATGGGGATGGGGAACCAACAGCAGAGTGGTGGGGGGACAATGGCCACGGGTCAGGGCCCAGACTAACGGCTGTCTCCACTCTTCTTCCCCCCTCTGTTCCACAGCTGCACCATCGGAGGGCCCGGAGAACACCGGCACGCTGTCCATGGTCCCGGAGAGCCCACCAGGGCCATCCCATGAGGACAGCCCCTCGGCAGAGCACGGACCAGCCCCAGGATGAGCCCGACAGTGGCGGGGCTATCTGCAGGCGTCCACGGACCCCCAGCTGCTCGCCACCCTCCGGCGTCAGCTGGAGGTGTCCGAGCGGCGCCTGCAGGTGGAGAAGCAGTGGCTCCACCTCCAGGAGCCAGCACTGGCCTGGCGCCAGGAGGCTTGGGGGGTCTTCATGCACATGTTCCAGGACATCGTGCGGCACTTGACCCCCCCTGCCTCTCCGCCCGCCGCTCCGCCCACCGCTCCATCCGCTGCTCCGCCTGCTGTCCCTCCACTATCAGCCGTCCTGGGGCCTGCCACCGAGGGGGACCATGGGCCTCCAGACACCGCCCGGCCATATCTGCTTGTTCTCCTGGCCCCCACGCAGCCTCGACCGGGCCTCCGGCCGAGACGTGGGTTGCACCCCCCAACACCAGGCGCAGGACAATAGGGGTGCATGGCCGAGGATGTTGCCCCCCAAGGCCCCCTCCTTTGGACTCATTTATTTCCAAGAAAAGTGGGGGGGGCGGTGCTCAGTGGTGTGGGCGTGGGGGCAGGGACTGTTGTGGAGGATGGTGGGGTGCAGTGGGTGGCTTGCCCACAGCTGGCCCTGCCAAGCGCTCACCCCGCAGCCTGGTCAAAATGGGCCCGCAGGGCATCCCGGACCCGGATCCCCTCAGGGTCAACCTGGCGACTGGGGGCAGCGGGTGGCTGGACGTCGGCCCTGCCAGCCTCCACAGCCCAGCCCTGGAAGAAGGCCTTTCCCTTGCTCTCCACCAGGTTGTGGACTGCGCTGCACGCGCCCACAACCTGGGGGATGTTGGGGAGGCCTGCATCCAGGCAGGTGAGGAGACACCTCCAGTGCCCTTTGAGGCAGCCGAAAGTGCGCTTGACCACCTGGTGCACATGGTTCAAGCGCGTGTTGAACCACTCCTGGCTGGCTGTGAGATGGCCTGTGTAAGGGTGCATGAGCCAGGGCCAGAGGGGATACACCATGTCTGCGACAACACAGAGGGGCATGGTGGTGTCCCCCACAGGGATCTCCCGCTGGGGGATGTAGGTCCCCACCTCCAGCCGAATTTCTGAACACCCGAACGTCATGGGTGCTGCCAGGCCAGCCAATATAAATGTCCAAGAGGTGGCCCAGGCTGTCCTCCAAGGCCTGGAGGACCATGGAATGGTATCCCTTCCTATTGAGGAAGCGTCCTCCTCTGTGCTCTGCGGCATGGATGGGGATATGGGTCCCATCCAGAGCCGCAAAGCAATTTGGGAAGCCCAGGCTGGCAAACCCCGCAATGTCAGCATCTGGGTCCCCAAGCCGCATGAGCCTGTGGAGGAGCAGGGCATTGATTGCGCGGATGACCTGCAGGGGAAGGACATGAGACAGCACCTGTGAGGGGTGTGCAGGGTGTGTCTGGCCCTGCCCCCAGGGCTCCCCCTTCCCCCTCCCCCCTGGGCTCCCCCCAGGGCTTCCCTCCAGGCTCCCCCTCTCCCCGTGGGTCCTCTTACCTCCATGAGGACAGCCTCGACTGTGGCCTTGCCCACGCCAAACTGCTGCCCTATGGATTGGTAGCTGTCTGGAGTGGCCAGCTTCCAGACAGCGATGCCGACCCATTTCTCTACAGTGAGGGCATGTCGCATGGGGGTGTCCTGGTGCCGTAAGGCAGGGGTGAGCCATTGGGAGAGCTCCAGGAATGTCTGCCAGCTCATTTGGAAGTTCCGGAGCCAGCGGTCATTGTCCCACTCGCTAAGCAGCAGCCGCTCCCACCAGTCTGTGCTCGTAGGGTATCTTCACAGCCGGCGGCATGTGTGGCGGGGGGGGTTGGGAGGGCAGCAAGGTCTGGGGCTGCTTCCTCATCCCCCGAGGACAGCTCATCTTCCTCAAATAAAAGATGGTCAGCTGCCTCCTGCATGGTACTGACCAGGGCAACCACTGCTCCTCCAGGGGCGGGTGTGTGGGCCTCTGACTGCTGCTGCTGCTGCTGGGGGTCCATGCTGCTTACGTGGGGTGTGCGTGCCTGTGGCTCTGCAGACCGCGTGCTGTGCAGGCTGTGTGTGTCTGGGAGGGGCCCTTGAAGGGAGCGGCTAGCTGTTGAGTCCGCCCTGTGACCCTGTCTGCAGCTGTTCCTGGAACCCTTATTTTGATTTGGGCTGCTTTGGTGTGTAGATGCTCCCCTGTAGCACCTACTTCAATGTAGTGCTGTCCAACGTCGACGTTGAACGTCAACGGCACCAGCCCTGGAGGACGTGTAGACACTATTCATTGAATTAGCTTATTTCGATTTTGCTACATCGAAATAGGCTATTTCGATGTAGCATCACAGAGTAGACGTAGCTGTAGTCACCAACAGGCAGCAAAACTGGTGGAAGGGATCCTCGTGACAGACTGTTCTGCCTCCAAGAAGGTAAAGCATAGGGGTGGAGTGCTGCTTGTCTTCCATCAGCCCAGAGAAAACTGTTTTCTCAGACTTCTTGCTTAAGTCATTTCTTCTCCCAATTTCCCTGTCTTTTAGTTCTGACATTTCTGATTCTCTCCTCTCCTCATAATTCAGGGTGCCCTGTAGGGAGGTGCCTAGCTGTTACTTCATCAAATGGCCACCATAACAAAACAGAAGTGAGCCTGCTTTTGTGCGAAATGCAATGCCACCTCTCCATAGGGTGTCAAAAGGGACAGTGTCTATTTTGGCTTTCAGGACAAGCAGTTCAGCTAGGGAAATGGCTATTAGGAAGCCAGAATAAGAAATGTTAGCATCTGGTTCCAGGACAGGCATTTTCTTTATCTTCCCATTGAGTTGAGAATTAGATACAGTGAATGCTAAAAAAGATAATGAGTTACCACAGGTTTCCCTTCCAAAAGTAACCATATACCTGGGCTCCATTAGGGAAGGGAGTTTGCCACTGGGCAAAGTGTACTAGAGGAGCTTGGGTGAGTGTGGGATTTGGGGGGCTGTGTGGTGAGCTGGTGGGTGAATGTCTGTCTGTCTGTCTGCAGCTTGATCAGCTGCCTGGGTGCCTGAGCTTGTGCTGTGCAGAGAAGAGCAGTTTGCAAGGTGTGAATTGGGGGAGTTCCCTGCCAGGTGAGCCTTCAAGGGCTGATTAGACTGGAGGCAAGGCTTTGAGTCAGGCCTGAGCAGCTAGCAGCTCTCTCTATAAGAAGGGAGCTCCCAGCGAACAAGGGGCAGCAGCTAACAGGGAAGGGAGTTTGCCTCTGGGAGTTCGCCGAGGGAGGAGCCCCATGTTTGTTGTCCTTTTCAGGTATGGTGTTCCACCTGTGCCCTGCAAGGCAGCACTACCAGGAAAAGGAGTCTCTGAAGAGAAGAGCCTGAAGAGTGATGGGAGAAGGTAGACCTGGAGGCACTGAGAGCAGCTGGGGGGAGAGGGGTCAGTGCAGTGAGGAGGGCAGACATGGGAGCAGATGGGGGTAGTGGGTTGGGGAGGGTCCTATGGTGATGATAGCTGGGGGGAGGGGTGGTGAAAGGTGGGGAGGAGGTTCCTGGTGTGGAAGTATAACATTGTATAAGTATAACGTTGTATAAGGGGACATGCTGGGTACATTGTATATGAGAGGGCATGCCAAAACATGTTACAAAGTATCTGAGGGAGCACACGTAGGGACAGTTAGCTTTTGAATGGAGAAGCAATTAAGATGGAGCCAGCACGTCTAAGAAGCAGGCATCAGAATGGAAGGTGTGAAGGGCAATTAGTTAAGTTAACTGGAAGCTGTTATAGGAGATTGTTAAGGTGGCAGGTAATTGAAGATACGTGACTGGTCTCAGGGATCTCGAAGGGTGGTGACTAAAATCTTTTTCTTCTTTTGTCTGTAACTTGTCTGTAACTTGTTCTCCAAAAAACTGTATAAATTAAGAGACACAAGCCCCACTCGGGGGCGGGGGGGGGGCTCACTTCTAAATGTATTAGCAGAGCGGCTTTGCTAATAAAACAGAGTGGTCTGATAAATTGTGAGTCTGAGTCAAACTTTGACACTGGGGATATGAGGTCATTGCTCTGCAGGGAGCTATGGTGACTTGTGGTGACAGAGAGGTATGAAGTAGTGGGATCCTTAACCACATTCTCCACACCCCACTGCTTTGTGGGTTATCCTGGGAAGGAGAAAGGCTAAGGGAGTAAACCCTGACAGAAAATCCGGAGTGGAGTCCGAAGATGGTTCCGTGTCAACTTCTGGCAGTGTTCCGGCAACTCCTACAGCTGAGCTAGTACCAGACGTGGAGGTTATCCTCTCCTTTGGACTATATCAGTAAAGCCGAGAGGGGGACACTGGTGTCTGGGCAGCCCAGAGTCTCCATAATAAGTGCCCAGGCTCACGCCCAGAGAGGTACTCTGGCATCGCTGAACAGTGTTGCATCAACACGGGAGGCAACAGATACCAGTTATAAGCTCTTGCTCGACTGGCGTAGAGAACGAGCGCCAGGGGTTGCCTTCGACGGTGGCAGAGATCCTCACATCTCACTGGACAGTCACCGCCCGCCTCAAGCTGTGCAGCCCCCAGCCAATAGGGTACTGTCCCGCCAAAGTTCGCCTGCCTCGCTGGGTGCATGAGGCTTTAGGTTCCTGAACCTGACAAGTGACTGAAATTTGGGCACCAGGCAAACCAATAAGAAAACCAACAAGAAATGAGAAACATCAGCAATTTAAGCTTGCTTGCTGGAATGTGCGGACCATGCTGACTGGCTTGACTGAAGATCTTCAGGCCATCAGTGACACCCGAAAGACCGCTGTCATCAATGAGGAACTGAAGAGGCTCAGAGTTGACATCGCTGCACTGCAAGAGACGCGACTCGCAAATTCGGGATCTCTAAAGGAAAAGGACGACACCTTTTTCTGGCAGGGTAAAGCCCAAGAAGAACCCAGACAGCATGGTGTTGGCTTTGCTGTCAGAAACACCCTTCTACAAATGGTGGATTTAGTCATGGGAGGATCAGAAAGACTTCTTCGGATCATGCTTCAAACTTGCGCCGGTCCTGTCCACCTGATCAGAGCTTATGCTCCAACCCTGTACGCCACACCAGGGCTACGTCTACACGTGCACCCAACTTCGAAATAGCTTATTTCGATGTTGCGACATCGAAATAGGCTATTTCGATGAATAACGTCTACACGTCCTCCAGGGCTGGCAACGTCGATGTTCAACTTCGACGTTGCTCAGCCCAACATCGAAATAGGCACAGCGAGGGAACGTCTACACGCCAAAGTAGCACACATCGAAATAAGGGAGCCAGGCACAGCTGCAGACAGGGTCACGGGGCGGACTCAACAGCAAGCCGCTCCCTTAAAGGGCCCCTCCCAGACACACTTTCATTAAACAGTGCAAGATCCACAGAGCCAACAACTAGTTGCAGACCCTGTATATGCAGCACAGACCCCCAGCTGCAGCAGCAGCAGCCAGAAGCCCTGGGCTAAGGGCTGCTGCCCACGGTGACCACAGAGCCCCGCAAGGGCTGGAGAGAGAGTATCTCTCAACCCCCCAGCTGATGGCTGCCATGGAGGACCCCGCTATTTCGATGTTGCGGGACGCGGATCGTCTACACGTCCCTACTTCGATGTTGAACGTCGAAGTAGGGCGCTATTCCCATCCGCTCATGGGGTTAGCGACTTCGACGTCTCGCCGCCTAACGTCGATTTCAACTTCGAAATAGCGCCCAACACGTGTAGACGTGACGGGCGCTATTTCGAAGTTACTGCCGCTTCTTCGAAGTAGCGTGCACGTGTAGACGCAGCCCAGAAGTAAAAGACAAGTTCTATGATGTGCTTAGTGCTGCTGTAGCACAAATACCTGCTCGTGAACAACTGTACATCTTGGGTGACTTCAATGCAAGAGTTGGAGCTGATTGGGCCTCATGGCCTTCCTGCTTAGGACACTTCGGTGTGGGAAAAATGAATGACAATGGACAGCGTCTCCTTGAACTGTGCACGTACCACAATCTCTGCATCACAAACACCTTCTTCCAAACAAAGCCACAGCACAGAGTGTCGTGGAGACACCCACGCTCGAAGCACTGGCATCAACTAGATGTGGTCATCACTAGGAGTAATAACCTCAAAAACGTCCTGACATGCAGCTATCATAGTGCTGACTGTGATACAGATCACTCGCTAGTTTGCTCCAAGCTCAAGCTGAGACCCAAGAAGCTGTACCGCTCTAAACCTGCTGGAAGGTCCCGCATTGACACCAGAAAGACGGCAAACTCGGAGAAAGCTGAAAAGTTCAGAGAGACCCTCCAGGAAAATCTGCGCTGAGGCCCTGGGGGCGCCGATGAGACATCCAAATGGCAACATCTGAGGAATACAGTTTACAACACGGCCTTGTCGGTGTTTGGAAGAAGAGCTAGAAACACGAACGACTGGTTTGAAGCTAACTCCGATGAGATGATTCCAGTCCTTGAAAAGAAGCACGCTGCACTCCTGGAGTACAAACGCTCACCGAGCCAGAGTACCCAGCAAGCACTTAGAGAGGCCAGAAGAACAGTACAGCAGACAGCCAGGTGCTTTGCCAACAACCACTGGCTCCAGCTATGCCGCAGCATCCAGACCTGTGCCGACTTTGGTAATCTCAGAGGAATGTACGAGGGTATGAGGAAGGCATTAGGACCCACCCAGAACAAGATGGCACCTCTGAAATCCAAATCTGGTGAAGTCACTGCTGACAAAGCCAAACAGATGGAGCGCTGGGTTCAGCACTACCCCGAGCTGTACTCACGCAAGAACGTTGTGGTTGATGCAGCCCTCAATGCCGTCGAGCTCCTACCAGTAATTGACTAACTGGATCAAGAATCGACTGTGGATGAACTGAAGAGAGCCATCGACAGCATTGCAGCAAGAAAGGCCCCTGGTCAGGATGGTATACCACCAGCGGTAATCAAATGTGCCGTGGACACACTCCTGGAACCCCTGCATGAGCTACTGTGCCTGTGCTGGAACGAGGGTGAGGTTCCACAGGATATGTGCGACGCTAACATTGTAACATTGTATAAGAACAAAGGAGACAGAAGTGACTGCAACAACTACCGTGGAATCTCCCTCCTAAGTGTCACTGGTAAACTGTTCGCTCGCATCATCCTTGGCAGACTCCAGAAGATTGCTGAGAGGGTGTTCCCCGAATCGTAGTGTGGATTCCATGCAGAGAGGTCTACCATTGACATGGTCTTCTCTCTAAGGCAGCTGCAGGAGAAGTGCAGGGAGCAGAGAAAGCCACTCTACATAGCCTTCATCGACCTGACCAAGGCCTTTGACTTGGTCAGCAGGGATGGTCTGTTCAAACTGCTCCACAAGATAGGCTGTCCTCCACAGTTACTCAAGATGATCCAGCCATTCCACGAAGACATGAGAGGAACCATCCAATATGACGGCACATTATCGGATGCTTTCAGAATCAGGAACGGTGTCAAACAAGGATGCGTGCTTGCTCCGACATTGTTCGGGATCTTCTTCGCACTCCTCCTGAAGCAAGCCTTTGGATCTTCAACAGAGGGCATCTTGCTGCACACAAGATCTGATGGGAAACTGTTTAACCTTGCAAGGCTGAAAGCTAAGTCTAAGGTGCGAGAAGTCCTCATCAGAGACATGCTATTCGCAGACGATGCTGCTGTAGTGTCTCACACAGAAGACCAGCTTCAAAAACTGCTGGATCAGTTCTCCAAAGTGTGCAAGGACTTTGGGCTTACCATCAGCCTAAAGAAGACAAACGTACTCGGTCAGGATGTTGCTGAATCCCCATCAATCAGCATTGACAACTATACCTTAGAGGTCGTCCACGAGTTCGTTTACCTTGGGTCCACCATCACTGACACCCTGTCGTTGGACACTGAGCTAAATAGGAGGATCAGAAAAGCGGCCACAACTCTGTCCAGACTCAGCAAGAGAGTGTGGAATAACAACAAGCTGTACACTCACACCAAAATGCAAGTCTACAGAACCTGCATCCTCAGCACCCTCCTTTATGGCAGTGAGACTTGGACCCTGTATGCCTGCCAGGAAAAGAGGCTGAACATCTTCCACTTGCACTGCCTCAGGTGCATCCTTGGAATATCATGGAAGGACAGAGTGACCAACACCGCCATCCTAGAGCAAGCTGGAATCCCAACCATGCACACCCTCCTCAGGCAGCGTCGACTCCACTGGCTTGGCCACGTCCATAGGATGAATGATGGAAGCATTCCAAAAGACATCCTGTATGGTGAGCTAGCCTCTGGCAAAAGACCTCCCGGATGCCCCCAGTTGCGCTACAAAGATGTCTGCAAGAGAGACCTCAAAGAGGTAGACATCGAGCTGGACAACTGGGAAGAACTAGCGGACGACCGCAGCAGATGGAGGCAGGGGTTACACAAGGGCCTTCAGAAGGGCGAGATGAAGATCAGACAGCTAGCAGAGGAGAAGCGAGCGCACAGAAAGCACAATAAGGACTTGCCAGACACCCACTACATCTGCAAGAGATGCAGCAAGGACTGTCACTTTCGTGTGGGTCTTCATAGTCACAATAGATGCTGTAAATGAAGTCCTCAATTGAAATTTTAAAGGGTGCGATCCATAGTCTATGCAGACTGAACGGTGCCTACTATGCCTACTACTACCTGGGCTCCATTAAGCTTTACAGGATTTCAAATACAAATAAAAAATATACAAAAGCCAGTTCTTACATGTACAGATTTGAAGCATTAATGTTTTCAAAAGAAGTATCAATTCTTGTTTCAGGTATCCAGAATTGATGTGGCTGTTGGTACAGAAGCCAAGAAAACAATGATCTGAGACAAGAATAAGTTGTGATTTAAGGAACAAGTAATAAAAACTGAATCTTTTCCTAGGTGGCATTTATGAACCTATGGTCAGTTCTCTTCACTTTTCATCCTCCAAAGTTTATTTGGCAGGAACCATTCTTGCAAATTGCAAGGTACTGAAAAGCAGCTCCTTTTGCTCAGAGGCAGAAGGTCACCAGCGCTTCTCAATGAGATTTCCATTACTTCTCTCTCTGTTCCTGATGCCTTCCTGAATAACATTCACATTTTGTCTGGAGCTATAGCAACCAGCTCAGTTCCCAGAAGGTACTTTTGGTGGACCACATGGAAAGCTGATTTTCAGGCAAAACAGTTAGTGACTACAGCTCTATTCCAGAGAGGCAGTGTGTATGGCAATTCTCACATCTATAGTGTCACCCAGAACTCAGACTATGCAAAAATCTCTTCCTACTTTGTTTTCATTCAAACCTTTGAGGGATGAATGGAAATCTTCACATCATGAAAAACAGAAATGCTTTTCATGCTGACCATCTGAACATCAAACACACTGCGCCTTCACCTAAAGGAGAGTTACATACAAAGGCAAAGGTCATATCAACCATACTGTGCTTAATTATAATTGCTAATATATCCATGGAGGATATTTATTTCAGGTGGGAAAAGTAGTTCGAAAAAAGAAGTTCCCTGTGTGTAATGTTGGCTATAAGATAGAATAATTTATGAGAATATGTTGTAGTACATATTTAATATTGGGTGTAACGTAGCCATCTTGACAACTGAAATTATTTCATTAGACCCTGGCCTATTCCCCATAAGCCTGGAATTCTGTTCCTGTCCGTTGTGCTATCTTTACAAGAAAATTGATTCATTGAGTGTTGTGAATTCTTTGTGTAAAATATTCAGACTATTTCCTTCCAGCATTTTTGATGCTGTAAAAAAACATTTCAACTATGATCTGCATGGAAACATGATCCAGTAAAACACAAACTGACCCAGAACATCTTCTTCACCTTGGCAAACAGGCAACACAAAGGGTTAGTCAATCCCTCTTTGGAAATGTGTAAGAAAAGAGCTTGACCTGATGACATAATTTCATCCCTCCCTTCCCCTCACCCTCACACACTAGCTGTTCTGCAGAGCTGGAAACCTTTGCCTGAAAGTGGAACATGCTGGAATCTAGTAAGAGTGAGCTCACTAGCCACTATCTGCAGGCCAGCTGGCAGGGGGCCAAAGAGGGCAACTGCCCACATGCCAGGGATTCAAAGGACATGGGGCTCCCAGCTGCGGCTGCTGCTATTGCAGCGGCAGTGATGCCCAAAGCCCCACAAACTGTAAATCACTGCTGGAGAACCAGCACAGCTTCCTCTAGGTAGCACTCGGGGGTTGGGGAGGCGCAGCGTGCTCTGGGAAGAGCTGAAGGCTGAAGCTGAAGTGCTCCAGCCCCGCCTTTTCTACCCAGGGCCTCACCCCTTTCAGGAGCTTACTCAGATGCCTGGCACATTTGTCAGCTCCCCTTACTATTTGAGAATATTCTTACCACTTGAATGCCCTCTGTACGAATGTTCACGGGATCACATAGCTAGCAGAGATTTTTTTTTTTTTTTTTTTTTTGTGATCCCCCTCCTGGCCAAAATAGCAAGCTTATAAGACTTCAATTTTTCATGCAAGAAACAGAAACAATACCATATACTTAGGCAGCCAGTCATAAAGCTTGAGGGTTGAATTTAAAAAAAAAAATCTCTTCTTCTCAGGTTCTTATGTCTATTGCTAAGGACCTTCTACTAGTGCATACTGAACATGGTTACCACATTTCTCCTTTTCCTCTTCTGGGAGGGGAGGAGGGGTGGAGAAATTGTATGTGGATTTTTATTTGGTTTTAGCTTGGTTCTGAAATTTATTTTGACTAGTGCTTTATGAATGTACTACTATTGACCGAATATCTTCTGTGAACAGTGCACAGAGAGTCCACTGATCATAAATGTTCACAAACATGATTCAGGGAACAATTGTGAACATATTTTTAGAAGTTGCAATGTGTTTTCTAACTGTTTATGAATAGGAGAAATAACAGATTACTTTGTTAAGATGAGTTGTTCATGACAAACAGTTTGTCTGTCTATCGCCTGGAGATAGAGTTTGAATAATTTTCATCTAGCAAGTGTAATTAGACGGGTGGTCTTACTCTAACCACTAATTAGGGTTTTCCCACATAACAATTATACATAAGGCAGTTTGACATGGTTAACAATTCTTCCTCAGGAGGGGAGACCCAGTTATTCAATACTGAGAACTAAATAAATCAGAATGAAGAACTTCTCCAGAGCCCTGTGGAGAAATTGATACACCATCTGCACCTTCTTAGCCACAAAAATCAGCCTAATATTTTAACTATAAAATTAATAACATTTTACAGGTTATATGTGCAGTTCAATTCAACAGAACACAATAAGCAATGTGTCTGTGCATTTTACAGAACTAACTCCAAATTGAAGATACCTGGAATATAGAGAGAAAATCCCTCTTGAAGCCTAATAATAATCCAGAGTGTCAACAGAAGCATGAGGTTCTATGCAGGGCACTCACTGGGGTTCATTCAAGAGAGACGAAAATCCCTTCCATTCATTCTTAAGACCAAAGTGGTGGTGTGTGGGGGGTGGGAGTGGTTCATTTTGCTTTACTGGCTGCACTTGTAAATTCATGGAAACTCTGAGGAAACAGCCATGAATATCTGGTCGCAAACTATTATCTTACTGCAGGGAGACCTGGACTGTGTTCCAACATACGAATTAATAAACTGTTGAGAGCTTGAGCTTTCTTTTCCCTCTAGAAAGCCCTCCAACCCCCTCCTCTCTCCTCAGGACAAGCTTTAAGACTCAGCCCTCTGATTCCTTCCAAACCTACCAAGTCAGATCTTCACTCTGCTAAAGCAGTCATTCTTCCACAGCAAACTCTCCACTCCATCTCCTGTTCCCTTTCTCATTACTCACTTTGATATCATACTGTGATATTTCTCACACAGGGGAGAAGACCAGGAATATACAATGCTACCAAAACACCAGCAAATAGTTAACAGAGGCCTCCAAAGCTCCTGAGTAATCCCTCAGTGTCCTTTTTCATTCCACCCTTGACTCTAGCAGCTCTTCACCCAAACATTATGGCCAACATCTCAGATCTCTTTGGTTAAGCCATATATAGTTACAAAATAGTATTCTGCAGTCACAGGGTCTGATTGTGGCTGGTATGAGACTGTGCCATATGCAGAATTCCCATAGTTTAGATTTAAAACTGGGGTCACTATATATATTCACGACTTACTAGCTTATTAAGGCCCAGGTTTTCAAAGGTATTGAGCTCCTCCACCCTGCAACTGGCTTCCCTTGGAGCTGCTCATGCACAATACCTCTGAAAATTAAGCCACTTGTATACTCACAGCTGGTGTACTGGAGATCTTGTGCAGACTATATATGCATTCAGCTCTGTAACTCTTGTGGATCTTCCAAGTAAAACATATATAAAGATAAAAATCTTTATAAAAAATCTTTAGCAAAAAATACAATCTAGTTCACTGTTAATATACCATTTTACAAATTCTTTCATAAAACTTGGCTAACTTTTTTTTAGAAAAGTTGATACCCTTACAATGCAAATACATGAACTGCACTGCTATTCCTCTTCTAATGCCCCTTCAGCACCATATTAGCTCTTTAATATATTTACCCTTACACCCTGCCCCTATGTCCGATAGATACGCAACTGAACCATAAAGAAAATGAGTAACCCGCCCAAGGTCACACAGGAAGTCTATGGGAGAGCAACAAAGTGAATTCTGGTTGCCTGTGTTCCAGACTAGTACTGTATTCACTGGATGTTTCTTTCTCTTTCTCCTGAGCTTGGTCTCATGAACTTTCATTCCCTCCTTTTTCTTCTTCTTCTCCTTCTCTTTTATTTTATTACAAGGCCCACAACAGCAGAATGCAGAAAGAAAGAATATGCAGTCATATTATACCGTAAGTCATTACTTATGCAGTCATATTACACCCACACCACCACCACAGAGAGAGAGAGAGAGAATAATAAATCAATAAACATTCCGTAGTCTACTGTTTGGAAATAACATGATAATGCAATTTAAGACTGTACAGTAATACATACTGAGCAAAAGTGAATATTACAGCTTCTTGATCTGAGCGCTCAGTTGTCTCAAACACATTATTACATCTACATAGCTCTTTGCTTATAGTAATAACAACTTATAGTGAATTCCTGATAACTTAATTCTAGCTGTTCCCTGCACTAACAAAATTTTATCCGCTGATGTTAAAGTTTGCTTATCCTGTGATATGATTACTATTTCTACCTTGTAAATAAAAAAAAACTACACTCAAATTTTGTGTAACATAAGCGGGTTTTCATATGAAACGGTTATTAGAAAAAAAAAGAGTGATGGTGTTGAATCACAAGTTAAGATGTTGATCAAACATTTTCAAATTTGGCTGAGGAGCTCACATCCAGGGTGCCCTACCCTGAGCCAACTGTTTTAAAGTGAACACCTTCAAACAGAATCTTTAACACTGAATTATTAGATATTTCTGCTCTGGATGTAAGCAAGGGTAGTTTTCCTATTATGCTCTGAGAAAAGTATTATCTGAAGCAAATGTGCCATATTGCTAATGTATCTCCATTTGTAAAAAAATCCAAAATCAAATGTAAAATGGTTTTATGTCTTTTTCCTCATCTGATGAAAATTTTTAGCTCCACCCTCTGCAGAAAGATGACATTATAATTCACATTTCTATAAACATGGTGTGACAACAGGATTTCTAATACCACACCTGAAGGAAAAAGATATTGTACAAATGTAATGCACCTGCTGGCTTTGGTGTTTATATGATCAACTGAGCGGGAGCTGGTAATATATCCCAACAGATCTCTGCCAGCGGCCTTGTTATAAATCCTTCCACAGCCAGACAAGTTGGCCTTTATTTTTTCATATTGCTCTGGGCATCTCACATGACATTTCCAAATAAGGTATTGTACTACAGGCTTGCTCTGATTGCTAGTAATGACTTAACTGCAAAGGAATTATAACAGTACTTATAACAGTGACTGCTTCAGCTACTCCAAAAATGCCAGAGCAACCAATATAATTCGCTCTTCACTCCTTAGATTGAAATGAAGAGAAAGTCAGAATATTTAACAAGTATAAAAAAAACCACTTGAGTTTTCATTCAATGGTGGGAAGCAAAAACAAATGTAAACCAGATAACAGTATTAGCTCTTCTCTAACTGTGTATTAAGGCAACAACATTATTCAAACCACTGAATTAAAATAAAAAAAGAAAAATGGAGGTTTTACTTGACTTGATTCCAAAAATGAGGTAATTGGGATGAATGATGATTTACACTCTTCTGTATATTTTTGAGTGTATATAAAGGACCATTGCATTTGTGACTATTAGAATCACACCAATGAGGTGTGCACCTGAACTAGACTGCAAACTCCTTTATGTCTGCATCTTCGTACACGGCTGTGCTATATAGCATGCTGAGGTAGCTATTGAGAGTGCACTATGTAAGCAAACCAACACAATTAACAAGAGAGAGAATACTGTCTTAAAATAAGTCGATAAGACACAAATGAAAACAAAAAGCCCCATTCAATACATTTTAAAGATTCCAAAAGGCAGCCAGGATGAAAAACCTCAGTTGTATAAAACGGATACCAATAAAATGTAAGCCTTCTGCATGTCAGTGTATTCTTCTACATGTGAGGAGTTTCACTTAATTTAATGGAACTACTCATCTATATGCTCACCTACTTGGGTATGACATCTACAAATGAGCCCTCAAAAAGACGAAAGCTTCCATCTTTCTTTCACAATTTTTCAGTGGCTAATGCCACAAATGTATCCAAAATGTTGTGTATGTGTGCGTGTGCGTGTGTATGAATGGCAAATGTTCGTTAAGGCACCTGTGTTAAAATATGTTATTAAGATTGCAAAATCAAACACTCAAAAGTTAGGAAAGGCCAGCTTTAAGCTTTTTCATGTACTCTTAGTTTTGCTTCTTCATAGTAGGTATTGTTTATGCAGACTTTGTATATAACTCTCCTTTAGGTGAAGGCGCAGTGTGTTTGAGGGCAACCCATTAGTCCTGCGACCTGGCTCTGGCGGCCATTTCCCCTACCCCCATGGCCTTTCCCCCCACCCTTGATGATGGCCCAGGGGCTCTGTGGGATCCCAGGCACTGAGGGGTCCCCATATGGATGGGGTATGCACTGGGTTCAGTCAGGGCCCCCCCATTTCCCTCTCTGAGCAGGCGGCCTGTGCTGCTGTCCACAGAAACAGGTGCTGAGTGCTGTGCATGGCCGTCTCTGAGGCCCATAGAGCGCAGGAATCCAGGGTGAGCCCAGACTGGGGCTGATGGCCATGTGAGCATCCTGCTGCTGGCTGTGGCCATGGCAGGCACCTCTTCACTATGCACTGGGGCATCTGGAATGCCCAGTACCTACCTGTCAGTCTCTCCAGAAACTTGGGGAAGGCCCAGGTGGAGGGGACCTGGCTGGATGGCTGGATGTCTCTGTTCCTGCCATGGGGTTTCTGGGTCCATGCAGCTTTAAATGCAGCCAGACACAGAGACCATAGAGCTCTGCTTGTGCTGGCAGGGTCATCTCTGTGCTCCAGCTGGCTGATGCCTTGGAGGACTCCTCTTTCAGAAAAGCAGCTTGCAGAGCATCTACTCTCATTTTCTTTTGAAAGTGTCTTTTGAAAGGAGGCGCCATTCCTGAAACAGGAATAGAAGAGCGATTTCAAAAGGTAGACCATGTTCTTTCGAAAGAATGTGTTTTGTGTGTAGATGCTCCACGGGGTGTTTTGAAAGAGCCCTGTCATTTGAAAATTATTTTAAAGGAACTTGCTAGTGGAGAAGAAGCCACTGTTTTTGTAAGAGAAAGTAGCAGTACAGCTGAAAGTGTGGAGGGTGTTACTGTTTTAGCTTTTTGAAGTCTGAGGGCTACACATACCCCAACATGCAGATCAAACATTTAATAGTAGTTTCAGCCTCGTGTTTTAGAGTAGCTACACCTGTACAAATCTCTAGCGTGGATGCTGCTGTGCTGATATAAGATTAATCTTTATGCTTGGGCCCTTCTCCTCATAATTCTTCCTTCCTGCTCATTCAGCTGGCCAGTGCACTATTTGCTCATGCTCATTCTAACACCTCCTCTCACTCCTATAGCAGAAGGGTTTTTAATTGGCTGTAGCATTATTTCTGCTTCCATTCTGGAATGAAGTATTAATCCAAATATTTCATACAAAATTAATTAAAAACCATAAATTTCAACTGGAAATTTTTGGCTTTCAAATTGGAAAATTCCAGCTTTTAAATTTTGAGGTTTGAAACACATTGGGAAACAACTCAAATGTTCAATATGTTGAAATTTCCATGTTATTACACTTTTCATTTAGCTCTAATTATTTTCTTCTGTTTATTAGAGGGACTGGATGTGTTCCTCAGAGGGAATATTAAAAAATTGCCTTCTGACACCAACAACATACAGCCAAGAACCATAAAGGAAAAAAAAAGTATTTGTTACTTTAGAGTTGTAAGAAAAAAATTGATGGAAATTTATTATGGGAGTTAGCATTGCAAACATATTATGAAATGTGCTTTGCATAGTGTTAAAATGCTTAATGTCAAATTCAACACTAAATAAATAATAGATTTTAAAAAAATATTAAGAATTTATTCTTGGGTTCTCCACTTGTAGTGGGGTCATACAACATATCAGAGTGTGTTCTTCACTTTCAGAAAAGAATGTATGTGTTGTTAGAGAAATGGCAGACTTGGTAAGAAAATGACTTTTTTTTTCCGATGAACATTTCTGTGAATATGAAAAAAAAATCGGCAGAAAATGTTTACCTTTTCACTGAACAACAGAAAATATGTGGGGTTTTCAGTTCTGACAAATGTATAAATTTTCTGTAGCAAGCAGATGCTTTCCATTACTTTTCTTCTTTAAAACACCAATTTTCCATTGGAAAAAGAGGTTTGACAAAATAGTCAATTAGACCCAGAAATGTTTATAGTAAGGCAGACACAAAATAAGTTTGTTATTATAAGATCTCTTTTTCTTCCAACATAACATCTCTCAAAACATTTTCAGTAAGATAGCACCCTTCAGAATTGCATCTGATGTCCAACTACTGTACACCATATTTTACACAGCTTAGGTTCACCAGCTCTACCACTGCCCTCAGTCAATGCGGGGGGAATGCTGGTCATTCAGGGTATTCACAAATGTATGTGGAGACATTAGCTGACTTCTACAAAGGGCCTATTTTTAAACTGTCAAAGAAATAGTTGTGGCATTGCAGAAATCAGAGAAAAGCTGTCAATTCCTTTATTAAATTGACATTCCGCACATGCTACTTTCTGAGGACGGCCCATAATAAAGTTGGTCTCCTTTTTGCTTTCCATTCATGTGGGTATTTAATGCGTTCTCTCTTATCTCTCTCTCAAACAGACACCAGCTGATAAAGTGTCGGACATGCAAGCTGTGCAAGAGGTCATCATTGTGGTGCATTGGCAATTGTTTGGAACACCTGAAAAACAAAACCAAAAAGGTCCCAAGGCACCCTTGATTCACAAGCCTGCTACAATGAAGTGTACAGGAATGGTGACATCTCTCAGGGTATTGTCAATCAAAAAGTACTGAACTGAAGCCCAACAATGGAGACCATTGTAATCCCAGCTGAGAAACACAGAGATAACAAGCCTTTGTTTCGGCTTCAGGACGTATCACTTTTCTGTGTTTCCCTAACTGCAGCACACTAAAAGCATAACATGAGTCAGCATGAACCTAATGGGAATGTATACAAATTGGATGCAAATACCACTGTGATTCACATTTTGCTGCTGTGCAATGAGGCTATGAGTGCCAAGTGGATTTCTTAGCAAAAGCATCTTCCATCCTCCCTGCTTGTTTGTTTTTAGATATATCTAAAAGATGAGCCAGTAGCCTGGATTTCCCAGGTAGCCTAGCCCACCATGCTTCCTGCTGTGAACCTTCTATTGGGATAACAAGGCAATGGCATAGCTAGCTCTTGCCCTCAGGGGTGTCTTGTTTAGTGTGTGGCAGTGATTGACAGATGCTAGGAAGAATGACAAGAAGATATTTTACATCTGTTTAGTGTCTTGACTGTCATCCATTCCTTCCCACACTGCCTATTGTCATTCTTGGCATATCCAAGAATCCTACTGCTGCCAATGCAAATGCTTGACCACTGTGGAGCTATAGTGTTATGTAGCACACATTATATGAGAAATGAAAAGTGGATCAGGGTCATTGAATAGTGGAATGCAGTGATGCCAAAATGTTCCCATTGTTCCTAACCTAAAATTTCAGTTTGATACCAAGCATAATTGTCCAATGGGCCATTCTACCACATGTCCCAGAGGTACTTTGGTCCAAGTCGATCACAAAACTTCTGGATTTTTTTTTCGTTGCCATTTTTAGCTTTTACTGCAAGACTAAGGAAAATCTGCAGTGAAGCAGAGTGGATGATGCAGCAGTATGGCAGCGATAATGAGGGAAAGAAACCTAGCATTTCTATATTCTCAGAATACAGTAATCCTTGGAGAATCCTTTGAGCTTCTGTTTTCCATAGTTCCTTCTGTATCAGATTAGCTGACTGTGGAATGGTTCTCTCAGTAGTCTCATGGAAACTACACAAACAATGACACAGAATATAAAATATGCAGTATTTCCAGGATGCAGAAGGAGTTCACTACATGACACTGTCAGATAGGACAAACCGAACTAGAAAATTCAATCTTGGGTGATGCATCTATTATATATGTCTGTTATTTTTCTCCTGCTCAAATATTGATGCATTTATAAGAATGTTACCATAGGAAGATCATTTTTTCCAGTTAATAAGGCCACAGTTTATAGTTCCAGATACTGGTCAACAACTGAAATTATATATATATAGATAGATAGATAGATAGATATGGATATAGACATAGATATATCATAAAATCCTATTTATAGAAACAGAAAGGACATACCCTTGTAAAACTGTCCAAAATAAAAAAAAGACATAATTACCTAATGTAAATAATAACTATAACAAACCCATTGAACTAGCATCCCACATCCCAAGTGGAAAGACTGAGCAATATAAGCTTTGTCACAAGCCTGAAAGGCTAACAAATCTGAGCTCTGGGACAGTGGAGGGAAGTGAATTTCAGAGTTAAGGTGTTTCATGGAATCTTAGCCAACTGCAGAAGTATTGCTGACTCTTTTCGATAACCACATTCCAAGCTCTGTACAACTTTCATAAGTCAAAACCAGCACCTTGAATGCCAGCTCATAGCTTTTTACCAGCGAGTGAGAGAAACACAGCAATGTGAACTCTGTGAGAAATCCCATTTCCTAAGGGATGTAGCATAAGGGATGCAGGACCTACAGTTCTGACTTCATAGCTAGCCTGTATGGAACTCTTCTAATGCCAAGATGATAAGGGCTTGGCAAATTGTGCCAAATGTCTTCATGTTAAATTGAAAAAAAAATCTGTCAACCTCTGTTTATATTAGAAGCTGAGCTCAGAATTACAAATGATAAACCCATCCAACTTCTATACCCACTTCAATGAAGTGAAGCAAGCAAGATAATGCAAAGGTGCCTTGCAAGAAATGGCAAGGAGGTACACACAAGGAGGCTAAGAGAGGTTAGGGCTACACTGAGATGTAGTGCCTGAAGCTTGGTGCAAATGAGTAATCTAAAAAGATGGAAATGGATGCTCATTTGCATATCTGTATGGCTAATTTGCATATTCACATGAAATCAGCCTGCTGGCAGGAGCCACTGCCAGCAGAAAACAAGCCTAATAGATGTGGTTTTGCCAGCAAAAACCCACTTTGGCGGCAGCACCTTATGTGTGGAAAAAATCAGGGTAGGTGGCTGCTGACAAAGGGGATTTTTGCCAGCAGAATCACATCTGCCCTGCTGGCTTTCTACCAGTAGCAGCCTCTGCCAGCAGGGCGATCTTGCACAAATATGCAAATTAACTATGAGGATATGCAAATGAGCAGATATTTGCATTTATGAGACTACTCATTTGCATCACGCTGCCAGCACTATGGATGAGCGTAGCCCTTGCCAGGGAGTCATTGATATGTAACATCTGCAACATTTCCAACAAATTCTCGTGTATCTTCTTTAGCCACCTGAGTGCAAAACTGCACAAAAAGCTGGGATGGGACAATATCTTTAATAAAAGTAGTCAGCCATCAATCTTTTCAAAAACCTCCTCACCCCACCTAAAATTTTGACTTCATTGCTTGCAATTTTTTCATAGGACATGACTCATGGGCATCCTATTAGCCTGTATGTTCTACCCACTGACCAAACTCCTAGGCAAGAATCTCAGGGAGTTTAGAATTACCACAAACACTGAGACTGCATCTACTCTACCTCTCCCTTTTGGAAGGGATTTGTAAATGCCACAGATCAGACATGCTAATGGAGTGCTGATATGAATATTCAGTGCCTCATTTGCATAATGTCAGCCACTTGGAGTGTCAAGAGTGCTGCTTGCAAATTGCAAACTAGCCATGTAGATGGGGTTCCTTTGAAAGGAAACTCTGATTTTCAAAGCACCCTTCTTCCCCGACAGAAACAGGATTGCTATGAAAGGATGGTACCAGGATACCCTCTTTTTCAAAATAAAGTCCCTAATATCTGTGCAATATGGGTGAAATGGGTGTGGGGAGGGCAAAGAGCAAACTTTTTTACCAAGGGCCTCAAATTTCCTCTCAATGGCCTGGACTGACACTTCTGACTCTGTTCCACACTGTGGCCATGTCTACACTATCCCAAAACTTCGAAATGGACATGCAAATGGCCATTTTGAAGCTTACTAATAAAGTGCTGAAATATATATTCAGCACCTCATTAGAATGCCGGTGGCCCCTGGATTTCGAAGTTTTGGGGTAGTGTAGATGTAGCCTATGTGTGTGAAAGAGAGAGAGAGAGAAATAGAGGGTGTGGGGAATGAGCAGAAGGCCATGAGGAGAAAGAAGTGCAGTGTCCACAAGTTGGTGAGAACACTGATTTCATCCCCTCATCTGGGCCACAGGAAGAAGCTGATAAAATGGAAAGCCCTCATATCCATTTGCTTCCCTTATCTAGCCAGTGCCACCAGAGGTAGTCAGTGAAAAGTGAGGCCCCCACATTGTTCTCTTAGGAAAAACCCTTTGGCCTCTCATCCATTAGAAATGGTAATGAGGCCAACAACCCATTTCATACATACTAATGAATGACAATCATTTGTTTAGATTTCTCAAACTGAGACAAATTTTTCTTCAAACAAAAAATGGCCTTCAACCGCAAAAAATCTACTGCAAACTGCTCTACAGTGGTAGTCCATTCTGACTCCACTGTTGAAATTGTACCTTCACTGTTGTTTCGTACCTACAAAACAACCTTCATCCTCCTCACCTTCCTGCAATCTGAGGAAAGATGAGCTTTGCAGCATTTCTAGAATAAGAATAAGAATAATTTCTAGACCAAGTATAAAGTGTGTGTTCTCAAAGAAAGATCACTCACTTCTCTATAGTCAGCAGGTGACTGCATGTTCATTTGTTTAGAACCTTTTTGTGCTGTTAAAGGAAAACTAGGTCCAAGAAGCAAGAGCTGGATTGTGCTGTGAAGCTGCTGAGCTTCATTCTTGTCCTTATCTCTTCCAAAGGTAAACTCCCAACTTACAGGACAGTTGAAAGTAGACTTTTGGTTCCCAGACATGCTGATTTCCCTTCTGTGATTGGCACATCTATTGTTCCAGCAGAATATGGTCTTTGGCACAATAAAGAAGCAGCATGGTGGCAGCAAACAGCTAGCCTAGATCGTCTCCAAATTATCCCTGTTGCTATTATGTTCTTGAGAGAGATGTAAAATGCACTTGTAAATGTGTACAACTTTCAGATGCTTAAGAACTCCACTAATCTAAATCTAGCAGCTTTACCCTTTCAGGGCACCAGTTCAAGGGCAGTCTATCTTGACCAGTCGAGCCAAACTCCAATTTCAAAAATAAAGTGATTTTCAAATGACAATGACAACAAAAATGGAGAAACTACTTTGAAAATGGTGGAGGAGAGAACCAGATGCCTACAGTCTGATGGTATCGAGAGTGGGGGGAGAGGGAAGAAACAATCATAATGATTGGGACTGTGGCATGGTGCCTTTACGCTCATATTATTGCTTAATAAGGTATTTAGAATTCCAGCATGAAGTCTGTTTCATATTTTAAGCCCAATAACTCTTGATCTCAGCGCTCAGTTGAAACAGCTTCTGACGAAACTATGCGGACAGCAGAATCTTTACATGGGTCTTCCCTCTCCCACCCTCGCTCCCTCTCTATTGAAGTTTGTTGTTGCCAGAAAAAACAAGCAGCAGCATATTTGAAATTTAATCTTCCTTCGATTTATGGAGCAAATCTACAGAGAAGATCAACCATATTGGCCAGAGATATTTTATTATTCCTCTCAGTATGTAGGTCATAGCTAGTCCCTCACCCTAGTGTATTCTGTCATTTGGTATTGAGTTTCATTCCTTGGTGAATAGCAGGCTTAGCAACAGTATTTTTAACATACCTGTGTCACAAAAGTTACTGGCGCTTATTTTTCTTCCTACTGTATGTGCAGCTGTTGCTCTGGAGGTACTGTTGACAGATGAATATGTTGGGAACAAATGGCAGAGTATTAAAGGCCTAATTAAAGTAGTTTTGTCGTAAGTCATCAAGGAAACAAAAAAAATACACCTGTCACATTAGTTTAAAAATATAATTGTATTGTAGCTTTTAATGTTGCTAAGTAGCGTGTGAATATAATATGCATCTTACTCTCTGCTCAGTTACTTTGATAAAAATGATATAAATGCTTGTAATAAGTACAATTCTTACTAAATAGTCATGGCATGATATATAATCTTGGTGCTACCTTTATGGTCTAGGCCTGATCTAAAGCCCACTGAAGTCAATGGAAGGGTTAGGGCCATGCTTTGGTACATGAGACGACATATGCAAGTCCCAAAAGAGTGGGAGAAAAGGAAGGTCTAAATACAAATTTGCAAAGCAAAACTTTAAAAAATGAACACCACAAATTTAGGTACAGAATTTATCTTTAACTTGCAAGATTGATGCATTAGTTCTGTGTATGGGAAAAAAAAACCCCTCAAGATATGCTTGATATTTGCAGCATGATAAGGTCATCCATAGATCGAGTTAGATAATTATTAAGATATTAAATGTTAAGAAGATCGTGACAACGTTTTTGAAGCCCTGATTCCAGAAAGCATCCTGTTCAGGACAGCGCATTAATATGTGCTTAACCTTATGCTTGAGCATATGTCATACTGAAGCTCATGTGCTTACATGCAGCCCTGAATAGGCATGAATTTAAAGCACAAGATTAAATTCTTTCCAGAAATAGGCCCTGTTGTGGAGCTGGTACATCCTATAACATGTTGAGGGGGTGAGGAGATTTATATCGCAGCACTGTGACCACGTCTAAATGTGTCCCATATCTTTGGATTATATGGTCCAGTGTCCGTGTCTTTTAGTGAATCCCTCTGCAATCCCCTGAAATCAGGACGGTTCAGCCCAATGGCCAGAGTCACTAAAGCAATCCTTTACAGAAAGGGTAGTGCGGCTCAATGGCCAGAATACCTAGAGCAATACCCTGCTGTTGGGGTAGTACAGCCCAATGGCCAGAATCACTATAGAGTGGACAGGAGCATCACCCAGAGGCAGGTGGCCAAGGTAAGGGAACCCAGGCCCTCCCTGTCCACAGGGTTCTGACCCTGGGCCTTGTCAGTGGTGACTCACCTGCCACCAGCTCAGCGGAGATTAAACCACAACACAGCAATCCTTTAGCCAGTTCTAACGCTGTTTCTCCCACTAAAGTCTCTTCCAACCTGAGTCTATGAAGTCACAGGCATCAGTGATCTCTAATGCACATCTCTGCACCTGCTATGATGCCTCTGGCTGGACGCCTCGATGTCACCTTGGCTGCTTGGCCTCCAAGTCCTAGAGTGCAAGTGATCCACTTGCTGGGCTCGCAGTGCATCTCTTCCTGTGGCAATCAGCACAGACTGAGCTCCTCAGAGTTTACTAATACTAATTCAAATGTTCAGGAAAAAGGATAGAGGAAAATCATCTCCCAACAGAATATGGAACTTTACCTTGTGTTCTAGGTATTGATATTAGGTTGTTGCTAACAGTTTTGTAAGTCCACAAAGGCATATGGAACTTAAGATGTGGAACTTTTGCTAAATAACAATCATCTATAATAGCACCAGTTGAAAGTCAAAAATTGTTTTTAACTGTATCCCCTTCACAGTCATCTTTCCAATCTTATAAGAAAAGCTGGTTCAAAATACACTATTTAGCTGTTTTTGGGGTTTTTTTTTAAAACAAACCACATATTTTGTAGAAATGTTTGCTTTCCTTCAGTTTTCTTAAGCTGACAATTCCTCGTCATTTTCAAATTTCAGCTGTAATTGTATCATTGAAAAAAGTAAAAAAAAAATTGACAAATATGAAAAATAAATCAGTTCATTTGAAATTCTTTGCTGGAAGAATTTTCATTTTCAGACCAGCTCTACCTTGTAATCCCATTAAACCTCTGTTTCTGTAAAGTCATTCTTGGACCTCATTCCAGATTAAAATCTGTTTAAGACTAAAAGATCCCGGTCCTACTCTGTATCTAAAATTGCCTCTAGATGACAATGCCTCTAGTTATGTAAATAAAATAAAGATTGGCCTCCAGATCCATTTTTATATGATTGGCAGGTGTGGCACCAGTGACTGAAATGGAACACAATGGGTGCATTGCACTACAGCTCTACTTCAAAGTAGCAGCACAACTTCAAAATATCAAGTCTACACACATGGCGCACTACTTCGAAGTTGAGATCAACGTTAGGCGTGGAGATATTGAAACTGCTATTCCAATGAGAAGATGGGAATATCACCCTTCTTCAAGGTCTAACGTCGAAGTAGGATATGTGTAGACGATCAACTTCCTGCTACTTCTAAATAGCGGGGTCCACCATGGCAGCAATCAGCTGGAACGTTGAGATGACCTGTCCAGTCCTTGCAGGGCTCTATGATCTCTGCGTACAGCAGCTCTTAAAACTCCACAGACCTGGAAACCCTGTAGCAAGAAGCTGAGGCCATGCAGGCAGCAACTGCGACATGCAGTGCTCTTGTATGGCCCAAACTGAGGTGATGGAAGCCAGCCAGCCACCCAAGCGCACCTGGGGCTCCCCCGTGAGCCATCACAGGGCTTTCCAGCGTCAAGCCACATCAGGAGTAAGGTAAAGGAGTTACAGCAGGATTACACACAGGCACGGGACTCAGCCAGAAGGTTGGGGGGCCGCCCCTGCTACTTGCCCCTGTTACCAAGAGCTAAGGGGCGTCCTGGTCCCTGGGACACCTCCTCCCCCTGGCCATCCTTGACTCCACTGCCAAGGACCTCCAGCAGGATGTGGAGCCAGAGTTGGGACCAGACGCCAGCCCTGCACCCTGAGGGTCAGAGTCAGAGCTGGTCACTGAACCATCCAAGTGGTCCAGTGAGGAGGGGGAACTGGTGATGGACCTCCCCTCCCACAGCACCAGCTGGGCATCCACTCAATGGGCTTCCCCCGACTGCAGCGGTGGACCCACAGATATGTACCCCTGAGGTCACACACCCTCAGGACATGAGGCAGGGGCACCACATGTGACCGGGGGCCCCGCACACCCCCAGCAGATCCCGGCTCACCAGGGCCCAGGCAGACCATGGCCCAGGGATGGCAGCATGGACACCAGTGCCCATCAGCACCCGCTCCCATGGACAGACTCATGCCCAGCCCCTGGGAGGAGGAGCGGGGGGGGGGGTGGACCCAACAAAGGGGCCACCCACAGGGCCACTGTACCCATGGATGTGTGACAAGGGACAGGGGATGGGGACTCAGTGCCCATGGATGGTGGGGGGCATGGGTCAAGGTTCAGTACTCATGGCCTTCCTCCCTCTTCCCCCCTGTTTCCACAGTTGCACCATCCAAAGCCCAGGAGAGCATGGCACCATCAGTCATCCCAGACAGCATTCCCTGTTCCACAGACTGCGACCACCTAGGGGCACTGTTAGAACTGGGATGGACCCACCCCCACCAGAGCCAGGGGTAAATCAGCATGGACCACAATGAGGCTGCTGCCCTCTGGCACCAGGCCATCTCAGAGTGGCAGCTGCAATTCAAGGACTGGGAGGCTGCCTGGCACCAGGGGGCCTGGAAGGCCTTCATGGCCACATTCAACAGAGTGGCTGCCTCCTTCGAGGAGTTAGTGGCCCAGCTGTCCCACTCCCACTGCCCCCATGCCATCCCCCCTGCTGCCCCATCTGCAAGCCCCCCCAGGATAGGAGCCCACAAGCCAGTCACCAGGCTAATGACCCACCCCAGCCATACCTTCTGGTCCTGCCAGCTCCCGTCCGGCCTCACTGGGGACCCCAGACAAGGGGAGGGCCTGCAACCCGAACACAGCGGGAGGTCATGCCCATCCACCCCGCCCTGAAGTGATGAGCCAACAGCTGGGCTGTCCATGTCCCCCCTCATGTATATAGTTATCTCCCCATCATATACACAGTTGTGATCATTGTTTTTTTCCAAAATCATACTCAACACAGTTCAAATAGTTAACAATATATTTACAGTTTTATTCTTCCCAAACCCCTGTGTAATATGTGTTCATTGGGGAAGCAGTGTGCAGGTGGTGGGGGCAGTGAGCAGGGGGTGGGGGCAGTGTGCAAGAAGCCTGCTGGGGGTGGGCAAGTTGGCCCTCACTGGGGCCCTCCATCAAAATACTGCCGCAGGCCTCCCAGACCCAGACCCCTTCCTGATGGGCATGGCGGCTAGGGGCAGCAGCTGGCTGGGAGTAGCCCTTTCCAGCCTCAACCACCCACCCCTGCAAAAAGGCCTCCCCTTTAGCCTCCACAAGATTGTGGAGTGTGCAGCAGGCTCCCACAACATGGGGGACATTGGGAAAGCCGACATCCAGGCAAGCCAGTAGGCAGCACCATCAGCCCTTGAGATATCCAAAGGTCCGCTCAGTCACCTGCCAGGCATGGTTCAGCTGGGTGTTGTAGCACTCCTGGCTGGCAGTGAGGCGGCCCATGTAGGGGTTCATGAGCCAGGGCTGGAGCGGGTTTGTCACACCAGGCAGAGGGGTACAGTGGTGTCCCCCAGCAGGATCTCCCTCTGGGGGATTTAGGTCCCTGCATCCAGCTGGCACCACAGGCCCAAATTCCGGAATATGCAGGCATCATGGGCACAGCTGGACCAGCCCATATACCCGTCCTGGAACCGGACCCAGCTGCCCATCATGGCTTGCAAGACGACCGAGTGGTAGCCCTTCCTGTTTGTAAATCATCCACTGCTGGGCTCCGGGGCATGGATAGGGATGTGCATCCTATCGAGGGACCTGAAGCAATTCAGGAACTCCATTGCAGTGAAGCCTGTGAAGGCTGTGACCAGGTCCCTGACTCAGATGACCCTCTAGAGCAGCAGGGCATTGAGTGTATGCACCACCTGCAGGGAGGGGACATAGGCACCCACGAGGATGTGCAGGATGCGCCCGCCGCCCCCCACCCAGGTCCCTGCCCTGGCCTCCCTCCCTGGGCCTCTCCACCCTGGCCTCTCTTCCTGGTCCCCCCACCCCCAGTGGGTGCGTGCCTGAGCCTCCTTACCTCCATGACAATATCCCCAGCTGTGGCCTTGTCCACACCAATGTCCCATGGAGTGGTAGCTGTCTGGAGTGGACAGTTTCCAGACAGCTATTGTGACCCCCTTCTCCATGGGGAGGGCTTGCTGCATGCGGGTGTCCTGGTGCCTCAGGATGGGGGTCAGCCACTGGCAGAGCTCCAGGAATGTCTGCCACCTTATCCAGAAATTCTGGAGCCACGTGTCATTGTCTCACTCCCTCATGACTAGGTGCTTCCACCACTCAGAGCTGGCGGGGTGGCTCCAGAGCTGGTGGAGCACCCGGCGGTGTGGGAGGAAGGGGGGGCAGGAGGGCCCAATGGTCTGAAGCATCCCCTTCTGCCCCTGGGTAGAGTTCCCCTTCCCAGAGCTGCTGGGCGGGCACCCGTGAGGTGCTTAGTAGGGTGCCTGCTCCATGGGTGGCAGCCTGGAGGACACTGAGCTGCTGCTGCTTCTCTGGGTCCATGGCTGCAGGCACTCTGTCTGTGGGGCTTGGGGCAGCTATGCAGGCCTCATGCTGTTCCAGCTGAGTTTTTCTGGGAGCGTCCCTTTAAAGGAGCAGCTTGCTGTTGCCACAGTTGTGCTTCTCCACCGTGCGACCCTGTCTGTGGGCTTTCATGGCCCCTTATTTGCGAAAGGGGCCACTTGTGTGTGTAGATGCTCTTATTTGCCATCCTTTCAACATGCTGCGTCGCTATTTTGACATTGCAAGTCGACAGCGCCAGCCCCGGTAGGTGTGTAGATGCTATGCATCGAAGTAGCATATTTCAATGCTGCTACTTCGAAATACGCTACTTGTTTTGTCCTCCGAGTCTGATTGTCAAATAAGCAAAGCTTCATGAAAGGTGATGTTCACATATATCAAACCTGGAATGTTATGCTACTTTTCTGTTTACGGCAACTAGAAGAGATTTGGTAGCTCTGTTTCCAGTGTCCAGGCCTCTTCTGCTGACAGTCCTTCAGAAGAAAAAATCACTGTGTATTTTTAAGTGCAATATTCTATCACATTTATGACTCTGCAGCACCCAGATGATAATTTCAGGAAAGCTGGTATGGACAAGACTTAAAAGAACAGATCCACTTCTAAGAAGTGGGGATATGTTCTCTTTGAAGTTCAGCCTTTCAGAAGTGTACAGTTTAAAGTTTGCATTGCTAATATTATGTTAAAGTCTGTGCCAGCAATTTGGAAGCATAGAATAAATGCTTATTCTGTGGAAGCAGAAATTGATTCATCTCACACCAAAAAGGATCCCGTTGCCATTAATATGAGTCAGGTCAGATTCATACCAATAGCTGAAAAACATGGCTTAGAAGACTATTTTTACCTTTTGATTCCTAATAAATCTTTTAATGTTCATCTGTATTAATCAAGGGCAAGAATTTATCCCTTGAGCCTCCAAAATGTACTAAAATGACTTGTGACAACATGATATGGTAAATTCCAGCCGGCTCTCAGAACAGAATGATGCTAGCTACAAATGTGTGGAAATGGTTGCTGCAGTGCAGTTCTAGAGTGATTTCCAAGATTATCCTGGATAGGGGATGAGGATGCCAAACGGAACTACAAAGGGTGCAATCCATAGTCTACGTAGACTGAAGGATGCTACTGCTACTACTACTACCTGGATAGGGATATTGTTATTGGAAGACAACATATGATTAGTGCTATAAAACTGTGCTTTAAGCTATTTAGGAGAGTATCCCAAAGGTACATACATCTTAATTCCCATTAACAACAGCAGGAGTTAGATTCAGCAGTGGGTTTTTTTTTGTTTGGTAGGTTGGTTGATTGGTTTGGTTTGGTTTTGTGTGTGTGTGTGTGTGTGTGAATTCCAACCCAGGTCTACTACAGGCTTTGTCTAAACTGGTTATTTGAAAGAAAGTTGTTGTCCTCACTAAACAAGACAAACAAGAATCTTTCAGACAATAATAATCCTTAACTTGGGATTTAGCTACAGCCCAGTTCTGATTCCAGATTGGACAGTCCTAAAATGTCGCCGTATGTTATGTAGAAAAAATAATTTTTGCTCTGAGTTAGAGTTAGAAAACCCACGACAAGAAATATTTCTACAGGTCGAACTTCTCTAGTCTGGCACTCTCTCGTTCACCAACATCCATAATTTGGCATGATTTGTGTTGGCTGGATGACCACTTATCATGTATGTGGCCAAGTTTCCTGTTGTCCCATAACTTTTGCTTACAGTCAGCCGTCCTGGCTGTCAGTGTTCTTTGATGTTATTTAGCTGTAATTTATCCCTAAGTGTCTTCCAAGAGCCCAGTCAGCAATGGAAGTGTTGGTAATGCTGCTAGAAAATATTGACCTCCTATGGTCTGACAAATTCTCTCATTCAGCACTCTCAGGTCCCAAAGGTCTGAAGTAGAGATGTTCAACCTGTAATATGCTTACGTATTGGCTACGTCTACACGTGCAGCCAACATCGAAATAGCTTATTTCGATGTTGCGACATCGAAATAGTCTATTTCGATGAATAACGTCTACACGTCCTCCAGGGCCGGCAACATCGATGTTCAACTTCGACGTTGCTCAGCCCAACATCGAAATAGGCGCAGCGAGGGAACGTCTACACGTCAAAGTAGCACACATCGAAATAGGGATGCCAGGCACAGCTGCAGACAGGGTCACAGGGCGGACTCAACAGCCAGCCGCTCCCTTAAAGGGCCCCTCCCAGACACAGTTGCACTAAACAACACAAGATACACAGAGCTGACAACTGGTTGCAGACCCTGTGCCTGCAGCATAGATCCCCAGCTGCCGCAGAAGCAGCCAGAAGCCCTGGGCTAAGGGCTGCTGCCCACGGTGACCATAGAGCCCCGCAGGGGCTGGAGAGAGAGCATCTCTCAACCCCCCAGCTGATGGCCGCCATGGAGGACCCAGCAATTTCGACGTTGCGGGACGCAGATCGTCTACACGGTCCCTACTTCGACGTTGAACGTCGAAGTAGGGCGCTATTCCTATCTCCTCATGAGGTTAGCGACTTCGACGTCTTGCCGCCTAACGTCGAAGTTAACTTCGAAATAGCGCCCGACGCGTGTAGATGCGACAGGCGCTATTTCGAAGTTGGTGCCGCTACTTCGAAGTAGCGTGCACGTGTAGACGCAGCTATTGTAAGCAAAACAGACAATAAGTAATGCCTGATGTTTAGATTATATGTAATTTAGAAACAAGTATTTCCATTAAAAATGAGGAGAGGTTTCAGAGAGGTTTCTTTCCATGCTAGTCTGGGTCAGCAAAAACAAGAAGAGATCTGGTGACACATTAAAGAGTAACAAATTTATTTTTATAAATGTGTAAGGAATATACCAGCAGGAGCTCAGTACTGCTGAAGGATTTCAGGAATGTGTCTTTTTAGAGATCACTTGCATGAAAATGAAAAGATGTGCGTATGTAATGTCTTGCAAACAAAGCCTAGTGGGTAGCAGTGAAGCAATGGGGTTTCATTTATTACAGGGATTCCCAACCTATGGGTTGGGACCCAAACACAGGTTGCCATTAGAACTGTTAAGGGTTGCTCACTGGGCAGTTCCCAGATGCATGTGGCTGTTAAAGAAGCCATTTGCTGTTTCTTAACACTGCTGCCTCAGGCAGCAATCGCTAGAGATAGCAATTGCCTTATGCCTAGGTGCCGAAAGCTTAACACTTGAGTTAATTGGTTTTAACGACTGTTACCTTTGGGAGCTGGAGGGCTGGGGGGAGCCACCCAGCCTAGCAGCCCAGGTGAAGAGGCTTGTAGGGGAGGGAGAATGTCTCAGTCTAGGGCTGTTTACAGCTGCAGGAGGGGGTCTAATGCTGGGGGTGGTTTAGGGCTTCGGGGGGGTGTAAGACTGGGGGAAGTTTGGGGCTGTTGGGAGAGTCTAAACATGGGAGCAGTTTGGGGCAGTAGGAGGGGTGTAAGGCTGGGGGTGGTTTGAAGCTGCTGGGGATGTCTCAGGCTGGGAGCAGGAGTGGGGTGGTGGTGGTGGCTTAAGACTATTTTGTGGTCAGACCCTGAAACATTTAAAAAATTGTCATGTGTCCCCCAGTGAAAAAAAAGTTGGACCCTCCCACCTTACGCATTACAAAGACTGCTTCCATGTCTTTGATATACATAGTGATCCCATGCAAGCCACTTAATAGTTTCTGGCAGTAATTCCCCCCCTTCACCCTTTTTCCCCCTCTTCTCTTCTATGTGGCTGATTTCTCAGTTTTCATTTTTTGTTTGTGACTGGCCCCAGCCCCTCCAGCCTCTGAGTGTGGGGTGTAAGTCAGGGGCAGGGGAGAGTGGTCTGAGAATGAGCCTTTCCCCAAGTACAACTCAGATTGAATATAAAAAAGAATAAACTATAATAAATAAACAGTGTTATTATTTTTATATTCTTGCCTAAGGCACAAAATTAGCTAGTTATGACACTACTCTCCCCTCCCCGCCCGCCATTTTTGAATTGCCTTGGGTCACCAAGGCTACGTCTACACCTGAAGCCTACATCGAAATAGCTTATTTCGATGTAGCAACATCGAAATAGACTATTTTGATGAGTAACGTCTACACGTCCTCCAGGGCTGGCAACGTCGATGTTCAACTTCGACGTTGCGCAGCACCACATCGAAATAGGCGCTGAGAGGGAACGTCTACATGCCAAAGTAGCACACATTGAAATAAGGGTGCCAGGCACAGCTGCAGACAGGGTCACAGGGCGGACTCAACAGCAAGCCGCTCCCTTAAAGGGCCCCTCCCAGACACAGTTGCACTAAACAACACAAGATACACAGAGCTGACAACTGGTTGCAGACCCTGTGCCTGCAGCATGGATCCCCAGCTGCCGCAGCAGCAGCCAGAAGCCCTGGGCTAAGGGCTGCTGCCCACGGTGACCATAGAGCCCCACAGGGGCTTGAGAGAGAGCGTCTCTCAACCCCTCAGCTGATGGTCGCCATGGCGGTCCCCGTTATTTCGAAGTTGCGGGACGCGCAACGACTACACGGTCCCTACTTCAACTTTGAACGTCGAAGTAGGGCGCTATTCCTATCCCCTCATGGGGTTAACGACTTCGATGTCTCGCCGCCTAACATCGAAGTTAACTTCGAAATAGCGCCCGTTCAAAGTCGAAGTAGGGACCGTGTAGTCGTTGCGCCCCGTGACCCTGTCTGCAGCTGAGCCTGGCACCCTTATTTTGATGTGTGCTACTTTGGCATGTAGACGTTCCCTCGCAGCGCCTATTTCGATGTGGTGCCGCTACTTCGAAGTAGCGTGCACGTGTAGACACGGCTCAAATCTTCCTGAATTCTCAAAATGGGTCTCCATCTGGAAAGGTTGGGAACTACTGATCTACTGTAAACCACTTGTTGTAAAGTCACAATTTATGCTATCCCCCAATGTGAGAATGGTGGAGTCTCACCAATACGTAAAGTTGTTGTGGGGGTATAGTGTGGTGATCGTAGCTGAGTAAGATATGGATCACACAGGGCTCCCCACATCTGAGCATTGTGAGGCAGCAGGGTGGAGAGGTTGCTGACTGAACTAGTGCCATCCTGTCCCATCTCTGCTACCCACACCGTTCAAAGATGTAACTGAAAAACTGGTTGCTGGAGTCTGTATTCTTTTTTCTGAGAATCCACCCTGGTGGCCACTGAGGTTGAGAGCTGAAATCACAGGGTTTTGCCTCAAGCCAAACCCACAAAGCGGTGGACAGGTTGCTGGCAGGGGATGGCCAGCGGAGCGTGGCTGACAGGCAGCTGGCAGGGGTGGACCGTGGAGCGCAGCAGATAGGCAGCTGACAGGAGGCAGGCCAGTGGGACACATCAGACAAGTGGATGGCTAGCAACTCCATGGTGATGTACTTGTGGACTCTAGGTTCTGGACTGCACTGTGATAAGGACACCCTATAAGTAGGGGGGCAGAGTTGTGGCAGATAAAGAGCTCTAAGCTCTCTTTTGTTTAGGCATCTTGCATGTGCTGCTGTGTACAAGTGTGTAAGGCTACTATTATTAAACTAGTTGTTTCTATTTCAGGCTCTGTGCTTGCAAGAGGAGAACTGCGTTAATATGCTCCAGCAGATGGGGTGAGATTGTTCTAAGTTACTGGGTGGGGGCTTGAGCCAGTTGGTTGCATTAGTGACAGAGATCCCTAGGAACTGAACCCAGCCCTGCTGACAGTCACCTGCCATTAACAGAAGGGTTACGAATGTATAAATATATTTGTTAGTCTTTAAGGCATGACCTATGAGGAGAGGCTGAGGAATTTGGGCTTATTTAGTTTACAGAAGAGCAGACTGAGGGGTGATTTAATAGCAGCCTTCAACTTCCTAAAGGCATGCTCTAAAAAGAATGGAGAGAAACTGTTCTTAGTGGTGTTAGATGGCAGAACAAGGAGCAATGGTCTGAAGTTACAGAAGGAGAGGAGTAGGTTGGATGTTAGGAAATGCTGCTTCACTAGGATGGTGGTGAAGCACTGGAATGCATCGCCTGGAGAGGTGGTGGATTCTCCATTCCTAGAGGTTTTTAAGTCCTGGTGTGACAAGGTTCTGGATGGGATGACTTTGTTGGGGGTTGATCCTGCCTGAAGCAGGGGGCTGGACTAGATGACCTCCTGAAGTCCCTTCTAGCCCCAGGATTCTATTATTCTATGATAAGATGCCACCAGACTCCTTGCTATTTTTCCATTAAAAATGAAAGCACGTCGAAGACCAGATTTCTAGTGCTCAGCACATTTTTCATGTCTGTCAATTTGGTAGGGCCCTACTGATAACAGTTTTCAAATACATTAAGAACTATTATAAAGTGGAAGTTCTCCATATCCACTGAAGATTGGGCAAGAACTAAGGGGTCTAATCTGCAACAGGGGAGGTTTAGGTAAGAGATTAGGAATTTTTTTTTTTTTTTTTTATAAATTTAGACACAGATAATAACTGGAATATGTTTCCAAGGGAGGATAGATATTGTTAAAAACAGGCTGGACAAACACTTATGAGGGATGGTCTATATTTAGGTGGTCCTGCCAGAGTAAAGATGGCTGTATTTAATGAATTTTCTAGGTCCCTTTCAGACCAACATTTCTCTGATTCTTTGAAAAACAAGTTCATTACAAGACTCTGATTGCCAAAACTCTTTGACCTGGCCTTCAGATTCAAATGTACAGCCTATGACACTGTAAGCATGCCTGGAGCAGGCAGCAGCTGCGCCTAAACAACTGCAATTTGCTACAACACTGGGAGAGAAAAAATTAAAAAGCTCTTCAGAAAACGTCTTCTGTACTTACTCATTACAATTGTTTATATCAGTTAGTGAGTCAAGATATTAGGGTGTAAAACCATGACCCTGGTTAGGGTCTGAGCAAAGAAACAAGAGTGTCTATTGCTGCATTTTTGTCTCCTTATATATCACCTATGCATCACTGCCTTTTTACAGGCAACTTATTTCCTCATGGCAGAGTGGGCTGGCTGGACAGATGATTTAGCGTTGTTCCAGTATTTGTCATTGCTCTTCTTCCCCTCTCTGTTACATTCCTCACCGTCCTCTATCTTTCCCTTTCCCTGTACCTTAAAATTAGTCTGCTTTCCACTGCTGTTTCGATGAAGAACCATGTTTATTTGGAGAAATATATTCAAAATGGAGGAAAGTGTGCCTACAGTTAGCTCCTCCCTCCTTGGTGGGTAATGGCAGAGCCAGGGTTCCATATTCTTAGTATCAGAATTACAGCTGATTAAAAATTTCCATTAAAACTTTTTTTCCCTGTGAAAAATGGTCTTTCCTTCTAAACAAAAACTTATTTTTATTTTTTTTTTCATTTATTTTCGGACAAAAATGGATAATTTCTCTCTGTGCACACATGAGCATGTGTAAAATGCTATTTTTGACTGATTTCAAGCAAATAATAATGTATACTATATATAAAATATTTGTAGCTGTAGCTATGTAGTCTGGATAAATTCTGGATGTGCAGAGAGGTTACAGACCTAGCTGCTTTCTTAAGGATGCCCACATTCTTTATTTTTGTATGTATGCGGCAATTCTATAAACCCAGATTCTGTTAAGGGAGGGGTGGCAAATTACACAGCACTTCTGTGATGTGATTCTGTATCATATACTACTGACTAATTTACATCAGAATTAGCCATCCACTTTCTTTTAACGAACCTCTTAAATACTGCGAGTTGCTGAAATAATCCAAGATTTTCTTGTTAAATTTTTCTTTGTCAATTGATGAGTGTCAAGTCTGGAGACCTTGCCCTTTTTTTCTGTAAGCAGCATAAATCTACAAGAGATACCAGAGAAGTGCAGCAGGTTCCAAGGTTTACATAAGAAGAGAGCAATTTAGCAGCTGCCAGTTCATTCCCCAAATAATGCAAAAAATTCTTCAAGAAGGGACTCCCACTTGACATGCAAATAACAATTGGAGACCTAAAGACATTTTAGCTTCTTGCCCTCCCTTTGTTTTAGGTGTCCTGAAACATCTAAAATTAGGCAAATGAAATTTCTCAGCCTTTTTTCATCTTTATAGTGACTCATCCTGATATATCTAGTGAGCAAAAGCTGAGCTAGCACTTCGTGATATGCAGTTCACTAACTGATCTTTGCCCTTTTGTATGACTTGTTTGTGAGCCAGCTTTGGGTTTTGCAGATCTGTTTACTTGTAGCTGTTTGAAAGTTTGCTGTAAATAAATTTCAGTTTATGTACTGCTCATAAGCCACGTTCTCAGTAACTATTTTTGAATCATTATTGAAATGTGATTGGACTAATAGATCACATGGTATTATTTCTATTCTCTGATTGGCTGAATATATTATAATTTATAATCACGGAGTACCTACGTGCCTCATTGTGCAGGCACCATCTGTTATGTATAGCTGGGCGCACCTGCTCTGAAGTAGACAAGAGAGACAAAGGACCTCAGATTTATAGAGATTAAGTGATTTGCCCAGGCTCACACAGGAAATTTCTGGTACAACAAGAACTGAAGCCACCTCACTCAAAGCCCAAGCTAGTACCTTAACAATAATTCCTTCCCCAGTAATGGATCATTGTCCAAATCATATATGCACCTTCAATTTTCTCAGGTAATGGGAGAGTTAGGAGAATCCGGGTGGCAAGATTAGGATGGATAGAGAAGGATATCTTGGAAGGATTCTTGGAATGATAATAACAAGTGTGTGTATTACCTAAGGTGCTCCATGCAAACCACCTATCAGTAATTGTCTTATTTACATCAGGCCATATACTCCCTCGTTTTTCCCTGAATAACATTTTATTTCAATTAACTGATTAATGGGAGACCGAAGACAGAGAAAGAGTGACAACTGTTACTTGGGAACGGGCACTTGGCAAACACACAGTAGAGGAAATGCCTAGCACTTGTCTCACTTAACAAGGATTTGGTTTTGATTAAATAACCATTTATATCGTGCAAAATCTATGATTTTCTACACATCACACAGCTGCAAAAGGGTGGGTATTTTTATTTACTTTATAGACTGCCTTGTAATATGTCTGAGGCTCTTCTTCTAAGCAGACATTTTTGGGGTAGTGAAATGAATGGACACAGTCTACACTAATGGAAGATTTTTACAGCCCTATTAAACATTTGAAACACATCAATTCAGACCTTGTCTAAAACTTTCTACCTGACCCGATATCAACGTGTCTCTCTGGCATAAATCTAAATCAGGTACAAAGGAAGCACAACAGGCTTCCAGATAACTGGGAAAAGGCAAATACCATGCTCATCATCAAACAGGGGAAGAAGGAGAACCTGAGGAACTACAGACCAGTCAGCCTCATCTCAATCGCTGGAAAAATAATGAGGAAGGTCTTAAAAGAATCCGTTTTTAAACATTTGAAGAGGAGGAAGATGACCAAGAAAAGTCAACATGGATTCATCAAGGATAAGTCATTCCTGACAAACCTTAATTCAACAGTCTACACTCACACTTAAATTTGAAAAATGTGGCCCCCTTTCTTAAGAGCGCTCGGAACATCTACGCACGTAACGTGCCCTTTCAAAAGATAATCGGAGGAAAATGGGGCAGCTTTCAAATTTGCTCCTCCATTCCTGTACTAGGAAGAGTGCCCCCATTTGAAATACTGTTTTGAAAGAGAAAGTGCATAGATGCTCCTCATTCTGCTCTCTTGAATGAAGAGTCCTACATGGAGACACCCTGCACTGCTGCAGCAAGGCTCTATGGTGTGTATGTCTGGCTGCATTTAAAGTCCCACAGTCTCAGAAAACCCTTTGCAGGAAGCTGAGATCATGCTTGTAGCAGATCAAGCACAAGCTCTAGCAGAACGCCTCACAGGCAGTGCCCCTGCCAAAAAAAAAACAACTATGGCCAGCAACCAGCCTCCAGGGGATTTCCGCTGCCCCTCACCCCCTCAAACCATCTCAGGGATTGGAGGACCCTGGCCAGCCCCTGAAGAAAAGGATGCCTTTGTGGACAGAGCCCGAGCTGGGGGACCTCTCTGGCTCTGGAAAGAGAAAGAGATTTTGAAGGAGATGAGGGGCAAGTGGCAAAATGCAGCTGCTTTCACCTGTTTCTCAAAAGAATTTGCCACCAGAGGTCGCCCCTCCTGCACCCCTAACCAGGTGCATAGTAAAGTAAAGGAGTTACAGCACGGGTATGCCAAAGGCAGGGACATCGCTGGCTGATCAGGGGCAAGTTCCATAACCTGTCTTTATTATCACAGAGGTAGCCGTGTTAGTATGTAGCTCTATTATAGGAGCTCTACTGCCTCCTGGGGCCCAGAGAAAGCTACTCCCTAACAGCCCTCCTGGATACAGCACCACACAAGACACTCCCCACTGAAGAGGAGGAGTCCAAACCAGACAGCCTCCTGAGGGAGCCTGGAACGGAACTAACTTCCAAGGTCTCTAATGACAAGGGGAACCTCGTAACTGACATCCCATCCCAGTCTTCCAGCTGGGCCATGGCAAGCTGGGCATTAGTAGACCATGGGGGGGTCACTCCAGTAAGTACCTGTTGGGGCACACACCCGAGTACGTTGGGTGGTGGCAATCCAGCCACCATCAGGCCACCCACACACCCAGTGCACCCATGCTGGACACAACACAGGTCTCCTTGGGACAGTGCCACAAGCCGCATGTGTGGGGAGGTGGGTGTGGGGCTGGACCAAGAAGTGGGAATGGTGCACATGGCTGGGAACCCCTACAGAACATGTCATGCACCAAGGACACCTGGTGCTGGAAGGGGCTTGGTGCCTGCAGTGGGGTTGGGGACATGGCCCTCATGCCACTGACAAGGGACTGACTGTCTTCCTATCCATCCTTACAGATGTGTTGGAGGAGGGTTGGGAGATCCCTAACACCGTGGTGCTCCATATCCAGGAAGAGGGGGAGGGGGAACAGTCACCACCCCAAGCATTAAGAAGAGGGGCTCACAGCTGGAGGTAGAGACAGGGGGCTGATGCCACAGAAGCACCCTGTGAGCTCATGGAGGTTGCTAAGCAGTGCCTCCAAATGGACCGTGGCCAGTACACCTGGCAGAGGGAGGCATGGGCAGACCTGGTGGGGCACCTCAGGGAAGTCACTGGGGTCCTGAGGAGCACACTGGACTCATCAGACAAATCCTGGCTCCCCCCGCCACACCCACTCCCACCCATGGACCCCACTTTGCACACTCTCCCAAGGAGGCCCCCTCTTCTTCCTCCCTGATGACCTCCCTGCAGAGCCCAATGCCTCCAGACCACCCATCCAGCCCCACCTCCCATGCAGCCTGCCCCTTCACAGCCCCGCCACGGAGCCCGTACCAGAGATGGGAGGGTAACACGGGGCTGATGGGTCTCACAGCCATCCATCCTAGCCCTGGAATAGTGCCCTCCTCCTCACACCTGTTTAAAGTGCCCCCTCCCCACCCATAATATTCCCTCTTCCCCTCTCCTGGCTAAGGTCCCAAACTCCCCCTCACTACCACCATCCCAGTTTAGGTCTCCTCCTGTCCACTACCAGTGAAGTCCTTCCCACTCCAAGTTTCACTTCCTCACTCTACAATCTGGCTTGAAGTCGCCCCTTTTCACCAATCCCCTCTCCATGTAGGACAAACTTTTATATACCCCCCATTGTTTTATACAGAATGATTTTTACAATTTTTACTCACAGTTTTTGTTCGAACATAAATCAGCATGTTTAAACCATCCCATTGTCCCATAATGTTGGTGGTAAGACAGTGGGGGGTGGATGTGGGTGTGTGGTGGGGTCGTGGTGAGGGTTGTATGCACAGGGGGGCTGGGGTGGGTTGACTGTGGGGGAGGGTCACTAAGACTCAGGGGCAAAGATCTCCTGAATGCTGACCCTGTCATGTTGGACCTATTGGCTTGGGGCAGGGACCGGCTGTTTGAGGCCAGCACTGTACTCTGCTGCCCGGCATGGGGGGAACACATCACTTTTTCCCTCCACAATGATGTGAAGGATACAACAGGCACCCACCACCTGGGGGATGCTCCGTAGCCCCACCTCCAGGCGCTTTAGGAGGCACCACCATCAGATCTTCAAGCACCCAAAGGCCGGCTCCATCACATTGTGGGCACAGTTGAGGCAAGTGTTAAATGCCTCCTGGGAGGGGTCAGGGTGGCTGGTGTGGGGCCATATCAGCCAGGGCAGCAGGGGGGGTAGATGGCATCCACCACCATACAGAGGGGCATGGTCACACCCCTGACCCTGATCTCCCAACAGGGGACAAATGTCCTGGTCTCCATGTAATTGCAGAGTCTGGAATTATGGAACACACATGCTTCATGGGTCTGTCCCACCCAGTCCACATAAATTTCCATGAAGCTGTCCTTGCTGTCCACTAGCCCCTGGAGCACTACCAAGTGGCAGCCTTTTCTGTTAATGTATGTTCCAGCACTGTCCCCCAGGGCATGGATGGAGATGTGCATCCCATCGAAGGCTCCAAAGCAGCTTGGGAAGCTGAGCACTGTGAATCCCGTGATGGCTGTGTCCACGTCCCCCACATGGATGTTACTGTGTAGTAGCATAAGGTTCATGGCGTGCAAGTCCTTCATAGGAGGAAGGGCATGCGGTCCTATGAGGGCTTCAGGCAGTGTTCCCAGCCCCTGTATCCCATCCCCATGGCCCCTTGCCCCCTCCCTTCCCCAGTCCCCCAGGCCTCTGCCCCCCTGCCTTCCCCTGACCCCTGGCCCCCATGCCCCTGTTCCCCATTTCCCATTTCTCCTTGCCTGGGATCCACCTCCACACTCCCTGTGGTGAATGCACGACCAAAGCATTCCTAACCTTCAGGATGTCATCCCTGACCATGGCTTTGCCCACTCCAAACCGGTGACCTCCAGCCCAGTAGCTGTCCAGGGTGGCCAGTATCCAGATGGCAATTGCTACCTGTTTTTCAAGGGGAAAGGTGGGCCTCATGAGGGCATCCTGGTGAGCCAAGGTGGGGAAGAGCCAGTGGCAGAGGTCCTGGAACATCTGTTTGCTCACTCAAGTGCTGCAGCCATTGAGGATCATCCCAGTCCCCCAGCACCAGCTGCTCCCACTGTTTCAGCTGATTTGGTAGTTCCAGAGGTGCCACGGCACTTGGGGAGAATGCCAGCACCATCCCAGGTCAAGCAGCTCCAGGCCCCTGGCATTGGGGGTCACCCACATAAGGAGTTGGAGGGCGGCAGTGACCAGCATGGACAGGTGGCCAACCAGGGAGTGGAGGATGTCCAGCTCCAACAGAAGAAGAAGCTGCTGGGGATCCATCAGGGACAAGCTGCCAAGCACTGTAAGGTCTGTGCAGAGCCTCATGAAACCTCTGTGAGCCTGAGCAAATGCAGGGCTGGGAAGTTTGGGAGGTGCCCTTTAAAGGAGCGGCTGGCTGTGAGCCCTTCAGCCATGCGACTCTGCCCATGGCATTTCCCACTCAGCTCTTTTGAAAGAGTGCCTGGGGCTCTGTGGACGCTCCCTTTCAAAAGAGCTGAGCCATCTTTCAAAAAAGTGCATCATGGGCCCGGTTCACCTGTTGTGTGTGGACGCACTGTTTTGACATATGATCTTCAGAATGGGGCCATTCAAATGTTCACCTTTTGAAAGAGAGCTCTAGTGTTGAAGTAGCTTAATTGTCTTCAGTGATGATATGATTGGTTCTCTGGACATGCAGAAAGCAGGACTTGATAGAGTGACTTTTGCAAAGGTTTTGCCATGGTCTGCCAGGGTATTATTGCCAACAAGTTAAAGAAGTATGGATAGTCTTGATGGACTGTAAGATGGCCAGTAAACTGGCTACCTTGCTATGCTCAGTGGGGCATGATCAACCGCTTAATGTCTAGTTGACAGCCGATGTCAAGCAGAATGCCACAGGGGTTGGTCCTGGAGTCAGTTTTATCCAACATCTTTATCAATGATCTGGCTGACTGGATAGATTGTACCCTCTGCTGGTCCATAGTTGAAATTGAGCGGAGTGGGAGAGGTAGATATGAAGGAGGATAGGGCCCAGAGCAACCTAGATAAATTGGAGAACTGGGCCAAAGACAAACTCATGAGTTTTAACAAGGACAAGTATGGAATGTTATACTTAAGATGGAAGAAACCCAGGCACTGCTACAGGCTGGGGACCAGTGCTCCCTGTAAGCTGTGCCACCATGAAGCCACACAGGTCCTGAAGGAAGCCATGCAGGGCAGGACCTGTGGCATCTGGGGGTGGAGGACACCCCATCTATGCCTCCAATCTAGTTAACCCTTCAATCTGTTAAGGTCAGGCCCCTGCAGTGGCAACCCTATTGTAGCTGTGGTGACCTGCCCCCCTCTGACCAGTCCCAGCCCCAGCCCTGATCTTGTCTCCTCCTGGGTGGCCCAGCCCTGATCCTGCCGTGACTAACGTGGCCTGGCCCCAAACCTGCTGCAGCCAGGGAGGCCTCACTGTGGCCCTAGCCCTGACCCTGCCATGGCAGTAGCAGCCTGGCCCCAGCCCCTCTGAGACCAGGGTGGCCTGAACCTGAAGCTGCTTCAGTGGAAGGAAGTGCCACTCTTCCCCTCCCAGGTGCTGCTGCTGAAAGGAGAGAGAACTGTGGAGTCCTCTCTCCTTAAAGTACTCCTGGAGTACCCTCCTTCACCTCGAACCCCTTCCAAACCCAGTCCCACCCCATAGCCTGTACTCCCCAGCCAGAGCCCTTACACTCATGTGCACCAAACTTCTGCTCCAGACCTGAGCCCCTCATCTCTGCCCCACTCCACAATCCACACCCACACCTAGAATCTCTCCTGATCCCCTCAGCAATGCTGGGACTAGGCGGGTAGCAGGGAAAAGCTCCACTATGCCTTCAGGCTCCAGGGCTGACTCCCACAGCTCTCTTGGCCACGCCTCCAGGGGCCACGGACTCACGCGGTACCTCAGCAAGACTGAGAGCGAGCACAGCAAGGAGGCCAGGCAGGAAAGAATATATGAACTTCTGTCAGTTATTAACAAACTAGGATAAAAATAATAAGTTTTATCAGTGTATTTTGGTTTGATGTTCAATAAGTACTTACACAAGCCAGGACTGTCACAAACATTGTTGAAAAACCAGTAGGTGTGAATTCGAATCTGGTACGGATCCAGGTACAGTACGAGGGTAAGTAAGTTATATATGTATATTTTCTCTGTTTCTTAAAAGGGGGGAAGAGGGCACTACTCCACTTGCACCCGCCGGGGTTTGGGTCGCTACTCCAATCCCAAATAGTTTTCTCTCTATGAAATTATATATTTTTATAAGCGGCTGATAGAGGCTGTTACCCCTCTGACAGTCCAGGGTAAAAGGAATTGAAACAAAGGGGAGGCCACGCCTTCACCCTGCTGAGTACCTTTGTCTTAACTAATATACTAACAAACCAACGATTACTAAGAACAACTTATCTATTATCTATTAACAATTATGAAAACTCTAACAAGAAATATAAATATGGTTAAAACAGTAACAATTTTAAAATATATAACCCTATTAAGTGTCTCTAATTTTTAGTCTTGGTCAGTAGCCAGCAAGGGCAGGCACACAGCGGCGGGGATCAGCCCCGCTCCTCTGACAGAGGTCCCCTTTAGGCTACTGATAGAAAAAATTGAGAGTTGGCTCTCCCATGGGCTCCACGCCGAGGCGCTCAAAAGGCCTGTCAAATCAGGTAGGATACTGTCGATTTAGGTAAGCTGAGTCAAGTCTTGTGAGTCACGTTCGGTGGGTTGCCGTTGTTCAGGCAGGTATCAATGATGCACCGCTGCAGCTTGCGTGGCAGGCCCTGAGGATTACAACACTAGGGACGCAGTGTCTGCAAGCAGGCCTGGTCAACCCCTAGAGTGCGCCCCTACAGGGGCGCTGCCTTGCTCTCTTGAGATGATGCCGCAGGTGCCGCCACAGGAGCTGCCGCCACCGCAGGAGCGTAGTTAGGTGACAGTCTTGCGCCTCTGGTGTTCTTCAGGCTTCAGTCCTATGATGTCTTCCACCCAAAAGGGTCAGACCTGGGGAACGGTGGATGCTCTTAAGAGCCACCTCCCACCCCCATAAAGGGTTTTCGAATGGGCTCAGAGCCCCTGCTTATATAGACCAGAGTCATGCATTATTCATGAGGACATTAGCTCAGCCCTCAATCAGGTCCGCTCTGGCATGGAAAGTTCTAGAAAGTTTTGTCTTTCTTCCAATCAGAGTGCTCCATTCCCTTATGTGTTAATTGCTGGTGACCTCATCTCATGATTATTCATAGTTCTATATATATTCATGAGCATAGATTCAAATTCTCGGGGGAGTTACTGGTCAAAATGGAACCATTACAATGATGCCAATGGGCAAACAATAACAATTTAAGGTTTCATGTGTTTGTATGGTTTCCCATCAGCCAGCCCTCATTAGACGAGATCATGCCTTCCCCTGACCAACGGGGATGATAATGCCCGTGTTGGTGGTATCACATGACAGAGTCCACACACCCTTGCAACTCAGCCTTTTTCCCTATGTATGAGACCCCTCCCACACTACGAATCCCTTGGTCCCAGCTCCACCACATGAATTTTGTTATGTGCACCAAATTCATTCCACTCAAGGGTGGGAAAAATCAGAGGGAACTCTGCTGGTAACCAACTGGTTAATTGGCAGTTATGCAGAAAGGGACCTGGGGATTAAAGTGGCAAGAAGCTGGATATGAGTTAACAGTGTGCACTTGTTGCCAAGAAGGCTAATGGCATATCGGGCTGCATGAACAGGAACACTTCCAGCAGACTGGGGGATGTGATTCTTGCCCTCTATTCAGCATTGGTGAGCTCATATCTGGAAACTGCATCCAGTTTTGGGGCCTCCACCTTAGAAAGGATGTGGACATATTAGAGAGCATCCAGCAGAGGACAACAACAATGATTAGGGGACTGGGCACATGACTTAAGGGGAGAGGCTAAAGCTAAAGGCTTATTTAGTCTGCAGAACAGAAGAACGAGGAGGAACTTGATAGCAGCCCTCAACTACCTGAAGGAGTGTCCCAAAGAGGATGGAGCTAGCCTCCTCTTGGTGGTGGCAGATGACAGAAAAAGAAGCAATGGTCTCATGTTGCAGTGGAGGAGGTCTAGGTTAAATATTAGGGAAAAACTCTCTAGGAGGTTGCTGATGCACTGGAATCTCCAACCTTAGAGCTTTATCAAGCTCATTATCACAGATTCATTGCTGGAATGATTTAGTTGCTCATACTTTGAGCAGGGGGGGTTGGCTCTTATACTTTTTGAGACCATAGAGCACCAAGCAATGATATTTTTAATGAGGAACACTTCTGAAAATGTGCTTTAAAAAATTGTGACAGCGCCCGGTGGTTTCCCCCCGCGACGTGGTAGCCATTTGACGTGCGGGCGAGCCGGGGCCAGAACCCAGGGTCCTCGAGGAAGGGGGAATCCCACCACCCAACGGCAGGAGGAGTAACGCAGTCACCAAAGGGCAATGGAACTCCACCTAAGGTCCGCCCACCCCCTAGCAGGCAGGCACCCAGTCAGAGAGAAAAGAAGACAACACTGGTTTAAAGTATAACTAACAAGAAATTTATCAGCACAAATAACAACAGGCAAAAACACAACAGCAACAGTAAAACAAACACATAAACCAGTTCATTATATTATTATTAACTCTAAGCTTAACTATACTTAACTTACGAGTATGATTTTGAAGTCCATTTTGGATCCTTGTAGTATTACATTTATTGCTCCGCAAAGGAAAGTATGTTCGTTAGAAGGGAAATGGAAGGAAGGAAAGGGAGTCTGGGCCACGGCACTACTCCCGGCCCAAGTGGCCAGTGGTGGAGGCCGCCGGGTCCTTTTGTCCTCAACTGACCTCCTAACCCCAGCCCTTTCCCGGGGCTTTTTGCCCACTTGGGTGAAAGAGATAAGGAGGAAATAAAGGGGAAACACTTATTACTTACTTATCCTAAGCACTCTATTACTAAACAATCTATCATTACATTAACTACTACGAAACATTACCATATTATATCTAATAAAACGTTTTTTAATCAAGTGTGGCTTTTGTATGACGTAAGCTAAATAGGCCCGGCTGCATGGGGTCAGGTCCCCAGGCACTACCCTCCCCCCGTCGGAGAAAGGCACAGTGAGGGCTATGCTCCCTCACTCCCCTGTAAGGGGTCCTGGTGCCTACCAAATGTCTCTAGGAAAGATAAATGTATGAGTTCTTATATAATGTATGAGGCCTGGCTGAGTCTTGGGCCTTATCAGTTTTATGTGTCCGGCGAATGCGATGTCCAGTCCGTTCTACGGGTCACAGTAGGTAATATGCCCAGTCCGGTAGAATAGTCAGTTGACCCCAGCACGCATGTAGCTTGTGGGCGATGACGTGGCCTGGAGGAGCGGCGATGACGTTGGTGGGCCTCCGGTTTCCTCACCGGGTACTCAGTACCCGTGGCCTGAGCCATGGGCCAGTTCGCCACCCGGTGAGTACGCCTGGAGACCCACTTGCCACTCCTGGATGCAAGCGCGCGTCTGGGGTTCGTAGGGGTGCTGGTACAGTGGCGCCGCTTCGCAGCTCCTAGCTTCCCTCAGAGGGGGCTGGGCCGCAGAGGTTAGCTCTTTTCAACAGTACCGCTTAAAGGCAGATACTGAAGTGATTCGCTCAAAACGCCCCTTCAAAAGGGTGGGTGTCACAGTGATTTTTCCCAGCTCTGAGGCAGATCCACTCAGAAAGCAGCTGCCACTGTGATTTCTCTCAGCTCCTGAGGCAGAGCCCCCCAGAGGGCGGCTGCTGCAGTGATTTTCCCCGCAGCTCTGGTCACAATGCTGCAGGGGTCTTGCTTGTAGTCTTCTCAGGGCGAGTGTCCAGTCCAGGAAGGTGAGGCAGAATGACCCCAAATGGGCTGAGAGCCCTCGATTTATAGGGAGTTTACATGATTATTCATAAGGTAATTTCCATATTCATGATGTGTGTTATAGCTCTTAATCAGGTCCTGTCTCTCGGCCGAAGGTTCTGGAAGCTGGCAGAAGCCCGCTCCCTTTGACCAATCAGAGGGCTCTGTTTGAATCCTAGCTTCATGGATTCAAGTTACCGGGGGAGCTAACTGCCCCAAAATGGCCATAGGCGGGGCCACAAAATGGCGGCCTATAGGATTTTTAGATTCTCCATGTCCCTGTATTGATTTTACCCCAGCTAGAGGCTTGTTTCCCCTGACACAGGGGGCGATTATGTCCTAGACATAAAAATCCCCGACAGATTGTGTCAGACCCCTGCCCAAAAAAAAAAAAGGCCAAACAACAAATGTAGCAAAACCAAAATGAAGTAATTTAATCAGGTGTCACAGCAGTGAAGAAATACCATTGTATCTGGTTTTAATAACAAAAAATGTAGACCAACAGTGTATGAGCTCAAAAAAGTGTCAGGCAAAACAACATAAAAAGCAGAGAAAGCACAAAGCAATTTAACCTCGTGCCGTAACACTTTTAGCATGTTCCAGGAATGATGTGCCACGCTGTTGAGAAATGGAAATGTTTACTTTTACTTCACTCGTCGATGGTACTGGTTCCTCAGAAGTGGTGTTGTCACTCACTTCTGGATTTTTTATAAAAGAAATGTAACCCACTCTGTTTACGCATATCAGTGGAAATAATAAGTTCAATAAATCCTCACATGCCACACATTGGCTAACATCAAGCAGCTGACTGACAGCAGCATAGCCAATACACCACAGGTCATTGTTAGTTGCCATGCTGCTAGATACATAAGAGAATAAGATTAGGGGAGTGGGGTGAGCATAATGTTAGCCAACCTTGCTCTGTTGCCAGACTGCACCTGTTGCAAAGTGTAGAAATAAAATTATGTTGCAGTACTTTTATTTACTGTTATCATCATAAAATGGCTATTGGTTGTAAAATGTTGAATTATTTTTCCTAACACTCATGCCACGCCTGTGAGTTGTTCATGGAATGCCATTGTTCTGCAGAATATAGTTTAAGAAACACTGGACTAGATGATCTTCTGAGGTCTCTTCCAACCCTTATCTTCTATGATTTTGATTCTGTATAATGCAGCATTTGTGAAAGTCCAAAATATGTTAAAGTCTGATGGAGCATTAGTGGTGCAGCCCCACTAGTGCAGCCATACTGGACCTTGGAAACCATGACTTATATTAATGTGGGTTAGCTGCACCAGTGCAAATAAGAGAATAAGAGTTTACAGATGCATAGCACCTATGTTTTCAGACACACCTAAATGCAAGAATTCCATTCCATGACAACGGTTAAGATTTGAACATTTGTTTTCATTCTGCACTGGAATAATTTAGTCAGGGAGCTCTTTAAAGTCCAGGATGCAATTTCTGCTCGAAACCAGAGAGAGAAAGACAGGGAGAGAGAGAGACAGCACAGAATTGTAAATACCCACCCTCCATTTCACATTTTGACCAGAAATACCATACTTGACCTCATACTCTGTCCTTATGAATTATTGGTCAAGACTAACAAGTTTGGGGCAATTTTTTTAATGAATCAGCTTTTTCTTATGAAAAAAAAACATTAACCAAAAAATTCCTGGCCAACCACAGTCTACGTTGGGGGTTGTATTGTGAAGGTAAATGAGTGCAACCGTCTCAGATCTCTGAGGGTGAACAGGTCCTAAACCTTAGCGAGTGTCACTTTAAACTTGCCTTGACTAGAAAAGTGACTGACTTTAAGTTGCTCTTAACAAATATGTGCTAGCTAATGCTGACTTACACCTGACTTTTTTCGTAGTGAAAATGAGGGAATATGCCCTATGTCTCAGTTTAGCTGCTCTAGCTTTAGAGAAGACAAATGTTGACTTTAGGTCAGGTTTATCTAGTATATTAGCTTAGCTCAAATTAAAACTGACCACTTCTTCCATTCAAGACAATAACCTTTGATTCAGAGTCTTTTAGCCTTACCTTAACCACGTTGCCTCCTCACCCCTCCCAGCTCCCTTGGAAGGCACATGGTACACCGAGAGAACAGTTTTTGCACTCCCCATGACTGTGCCTGATTTCTCCTTCAAGCCCAAGAACATAGAGGATTTTGTGACCTCCTCCCTTTGCACACCCACAGAGCAGCTGGGCACAACGTGATCCTAAATTAGTGTTGTTCACACCTTGATGGGGCTGGGAAAATGTGCAGACTATATACTTAGACTCCCTGACCTACATGTGCTGTCTCTAGAAGATTTTGCTCTTAGAAACTTCTCATGTGGCTGGTTTTATTTTTTAAGAGAAATAGCCAAGTTTCTGTCCTAGTGTAAATCAAGGTAAACTTGACACTGTCTGTAATTTCAAGCAATGCCACCCATATTATTTACTTACGTGTGAGACTTAAATGATTTTCCATCTATGGATTTCACACTGTTTCTGTAAAATTTGCATTAAAAGGTGATTTGGTTTAAAAACAAATAGAGAATAGTTTATAAAACTGCACAATGGCCCCATATTTTAATAAATGAAGTGATCATGCCACATATATTGGTTGTACCATTCCCTGCATCTAACTTTTGGCCAATGAAACATAATTAATACCAACCATTCTATAAATGATGAATGACTGTCTTCTGAAATAGTTTTCTATAACAGCACTGATATGCCATTGGTGTAAAGACTGATCGTGTGCTTGAGAATTGTTTGGCCTGACTGGGTCTTGTGTGACGCTCGATAAACACATTAATCTGTCTCCTTCGCCAATGAACTAGATTATGCAAGAATAATTTCAGTGGAAAGTTTCCCTTTACACCCAAACACAAGTCCCATAGAGCCTACTTCATGCTATTAGGAGCCCTGAGTGCTTTGATTTACAATCAGCTAATTTAAGTTTGTAAATTCCTGAATGCTATGTATAAACAGAATTAAGATACTAACACTCCCTCACTTTTTCTGCTAAAACTGTTCATGAGAAGCCCTGGCCTAATAGCCACAATTTATGTTAGAATACTATACAGCTGGAACAAAAATGAGTCTTCACACACAAACTACATCTACCCTAGAGCATTCTTTCGAATGGGCACCTTTCAAAAGAGTGGTCAAAAGATGCCCTTTTGAAAGGGAGTGTCTACACATGGGCTGGGGCTGGGGCTGTCAATGAGCGCCATCAAAAGGGCCATGCACCAAGTCAAAAGGGGACATCCAGGCCATCCACACACAACCACATGCTCTTTTGAAGGAACAGGGCAGGAACCATCACAGATGGGGTCGCAGGGTGGCCAAGTCCTTCCAGGGCGACAACAAGATTTTCCTTTAAAGGAGCCCTCCCCGACACTGTCAGCCTGTACAGCACAAGGCCTGCGGAGCCACCAGAAGCCATGCAGATGCAGTGCCTGAAGGAAAGGCCATGGACCAGCAGCAAATCCCTGCTGGCTGCACTGGTGGCCACCCTGAAGTTCCTGGCTTTAATGTTGTAATGGGTAATGTGTCGTGATAAACATAGCAGAATGTCCAACTATTTACAGAAGGGGGCTAACTATTTGCTGGGGGAGGGGGCCAAGGTGACCCACCAGGTGGGCCATCACTCTGGGGCAGGGGTGGAGTGGTGTGACCCACAACGGCCCTGGGTCCCACACCCCACTTTGGCTAGGGTCCCTGGCAGGGCTGGGGGCGGGCTGAGAGAATGGGGAGGTAGGGCCAGGGCTTTGCCTTAGGCTGGCGGTCTGGGCCAGTGGGGTTCTCTCCCAGGGAGCTGGTGGGTGGGGCCATGGTGAGGGGGCATCAGGGGGGCAAAAGGGGGGCAACGGAAGAGGCAGTGGGAGGAGTAGCTGGGCCAGCAGCTCCTGGCATATGGCCACCTCATCCCAGAAGATGCTGAGGAACTCCCCCACAGGCCGCCTGGCACCAGGTGGCCTCCCCCTCCTTGAAGCAGAGCCAGAGCCCAGCCAGCTCCACCTGGCGCTGGATGGAGGCAGCGAGGTGGGGGTCCTCTACCAGCCACTTCTGGCTCCATCATGTATGGGCCTGTCCTGGAGCTGGTGGTGGCTCCAGCCGCTCGCTGTCCCTCACCTCTGGGGGCAAGGCTCTTCCACCCCTTGAACGGTGCGGCTGTGGAAAGAGAGGAACAGGCTATGAGTATTGATCTCTGCCCTGTGGCACACTCCCCCCATCCCCTCCATGGGAGCCAGGTCCTCTTCCCCATCCCCTGTCTATGGGGATGGTGGCCCTGTGGGCTTCCCCTTTGTGCAGTCCCCCCTCACTTCCCAGGGGCAGGGAGTGGCACTGTTGGCTGGTGCTGACAGGCACTGGTGACTGTGCTGCCATCCTGGGGCCGTGGTCCAGCTGGGCCCTTGTGGGCTGGGGTCTGTTGAACGTATGGGACACTCCTGGGGTCACGGTTGTGAATGGTGCTCAAGCCCTATGATCCGGGGTGTGTGCCTTGTTGGGTACATACCTGAGGATCCACTGCCAAGATCTGGGGATGGCCATCTGGCCAATGCCTGTCTAGAGGTGCGGGAGAGGAGGTCATTGAGCAGGTCCCCCTCCTCACTGGACCAGTTCCCAGCTGAGGCTGGCTGTGTGTCCGATGCTGGTGCTGTAGAGCTGGCCGATGGTCCCAGCTCTTGCTCCTTTCCCAGCTGGGACTCCTCAGCTGAGGTGTCCAGGAGGGCCAGCAGGGAGGAGGTGTCCTGGAGGCCCAGGATGGTCCTGAGCTCCAGGTAGTAGGGGCACAAAGCAGGTGTGGCTCCTGACCGGCTGGCCAAGTCCCCAGCCTGGGCATAACGCTACCGCAGTTCCTTGACCTTGCTTCGCACTTGGTCCGGAGTGCAGGCAGGGTGACCCTGGGTACTCAGACTCTCAGCCAGCTGGGCGAAAGCAGCCACATTTCTCCGCTTCGTGTCTATGACCCAGAGCACCTCCTCCTCCCACCAGCTCCCCAGCAGGTCCCAGAGCTCATGTACCATCCAGGAGGCGGTGTGCTTCCCCCCACCCCCACCTGACTGGACATTGGAGAGCCCTGGGTGCACTTGGAGGGGGGCCCTGGGCCTCCTTGCTTGGCTGCTCGGTGGCCATGGTACTCCTGTGGCTGCTGGGGGTCTGGCTGAGGCATGGGGGACAGCACGTGTGATGGCTGCTGCCTGCACACTCTCAGCTTCCTGCAAAGGGGTTTCCTGGTCCATGGTGCTTTAAGAGCTGCTGCACTCATAAGCCATAGAACCCTGCAGGGCCTAGGCAGCACGCCTCCACCTAACAGCTGATCGCTGCCATCGCAGACCCCGCTCTTTTGAAAAACTGGGACGTGGAGCGTCTACAGACATCCTTTTTGGCAAAAAAAGATGTCAAAGAAGCGGCCTCTTTCCATTTCCTGTTTGGAAGAGTGGTTTCGATTCCTGCGGGACCTACCGTCGATATCGTGTTCGAAAAGTGTGCGGTGCGTGCAGACGCGCCATGTGCTGCTTCGAAGTGGGGCCTGCTCTTTCGAAAGAACTGCCTAGTGTAGACACAGCTACAGTGAAATACAGTTTATAGGAAGAATTAAGAATAAAATGTCTGAAGGTTTTTTTTTCAAGCAAGAATTGTAATTCAATGTGAAAAAAATCATCTCTTTCCTAATAACATGCAGACTTCTTCTTCTTCTTCTTCTTCAAAAAAGTAAACAAAGCATATTTCTTTCTGATGGGTCACTTACCATTTGCTGTAGGCTGCAAAGTGGATTGTAATCCTGTGAAACTGCAGTATACTTTTGTCTTTCCCTCCCTGCCCCCATCCTGAAAACACACATGGCTTGACAAAATGCCATCCGAACGTGCTTGAATACAGTGATCTCATTGTGGAGACTGAAGACTCCAGGCTCAGCAGAGCTGGATGATTGAGAAGCACAACATGCTCAACAGATGTAAAAACTGTAATTCATTACTTTCTCAAGTGGGGAATGAGCTTCTGCAGCCAGTTACTAAACTGCTGCAAGAGGTGCAAAATATACAGTGATTTCCTATTCAAAGGCACCAACTATTTCAAATATGCACATGCTACTTGTGAGTTTTGGCTTGTTGTCACCAGGATTATTTCTCTCCACTCTGCACTTTACTTCTTCTGGGATATTTTAATATATGAGGGAAGACTTAACATTTTATACCCAGTTTTCCCATTAAAAAAGAGGTGGGGGAATCAAGTCCACAGAAAACTCAAAGGAAGTTTGTGAACCGTAGATTTCTCGTTACTTTCAGAGAGCTGGCAGGGCAGCCTGTTTAAGCCAGCAAGATCTCCTGAGCTCCAAGAACTTCATTCCTAGACAGACCTGCCAAGGAGCCTCTGCAATCTGGGGACACAGAAACTGCTCCAAACATTCTCAAATTTTATTCTTTAAAAATTAAGGATCTCAGTCCTCTGTGGGACTTAATGTCTGGGCACAACAGAGACGGGGGATCTGCAAAGGTTGGGGTTGTCTAGTGATGTAGAAACACACAACCAGTTCCCTGACAGCTTCCACTTCCTGCTGTGCTGAGTGGAAACTCAAGGCAATAGACCATGGAGGCCCAGTGCTTTTTGTGTGCCAGTACTCACCATTGCTAAGTACTGGCACCTTGGCAGCCCCAGCCATGACATTGGGTGGAGCAGGGAGCGGAGAGCCAACTGAGTATCAGCTCCTCTTTTTTTACAAAAAAGGCACCGTGTAGGCCCACAAGTATATTAGCAATACACGTCAAGATTCTGTAATATGTCTATCTTTGAGAGGAGCTCCTACTTGAGATTAATCACAAGGGTGTGAATGGGGTAGAAATATAACACATACTACCTCTAGCTTATTAAGCAGATGACAGAAGGGGCAGAAGTCTAGCACATCTAACATGCATCTTTAATTTAGGTTTACCAAAGCCTTCCCGGTATCTACGCATACTTCACAGCTGTTTTCCAGGAGGAAATGGGTGATCTGGGCACATATAGAAGGTGATGAGAACAGCAGAAGACAGAACCTCTCCCCTGTGAAATCCTGTAACTTCTGAAGGAAGACATGGATGTAGTGCTTTTCATCAGTCACTTTGTAAGATGTAATGATCATAATTGCTGTTCCATTGCAGTAGTTGGCTGCTACTGAAATGAAATCATGGTTTATGGTAACATTTTAATGCAAAACCTTTTGCAGTCACAGATAACTTCCTCTTATTTTGATGCTTGGGGTGAAATTTCTCATAACCAATGGAAAATTATTATTTTTGGTGACTTTTAAAAATGTCAGTGTGAAAAAATACGAGGCCGTTCCTTTATGATACATTGTCAACTTCTTTACAGAACTGGAATAATTCAGATCCCCACTTTTTTTTTCTTTTGGCATCAGACTTGGCACGTAAATGGTGAATATACAGCTTGCTGTGCTTTGAAGAAATCTGGTTTCACAGAACAAAGTTCAGATATTGTGAAATGTAAAATCCATATTAGTTTGTCTTATTCCCAACCTTCAGACAAATACAGCAAGGTACACATATCCACGTTTGCCCCTGTATCCGGGGTAAAATAAAAGAAATTGATCTCCATAAAACTGGAAGAAGGACTCTACCCCCCGGCCCCCACCTCCAGCTTGGGGAAGCAGTGATCAGAAGCAATGACAGAGCCATCCCTAGGTTACAGTGAATCAGGGTGACCCCTCTTCGTCCTGCACTTTAGGGGTCTGCATGGATCAGTGAAACTGGCCAGTCCGGTTGGTCCAGGAAGTGATGGGTTGGTTCTGAAATCGATGTATTCATCACTTTCACTGCTGGCCTTGCACTGTCTTAAGGACGGTCTTTCCACAGATGATCTTCCTCCTGGCCTGGTGTGGTGAAACCTTCCCCTTCCTGTCTTGATCTCCTTTAACTACTGCCTGTATCTCTTTGAATGATTCCACATTCATATGCAGGAGAAAGAGCAACCATAACATTGTCTAACAATAAAGAAATTATGTACAGATTGTACGCATCATTTTCTGCAGAGATATACACGTGATAAATTGTAGACCCATAAGATGTAGAACTTTGGTTTTCCTCTTTGCCAGTCATGCCAGGCTGTTACCCACCTGGAGAGATGCTGAAGGGAATTCATTCCAAGTTTTGATGAGTGTGTTTCAGCCATGCTTAAAGGTTTATAAAGAGGCCTAATTTTAGCATCAGCTAGTCTCCATCTCTGAATCCATCTCCTTCATTCTATCCTCATAAACATGCCATCATTAAACACAAACTAGTAAGAGAAAGCTGATGCTTTTGTATAGCTGTAAGTTTTAAGATGTGTGTGTAAAAAGCCAAAATACTTGAGAACTTGAATATTAGACGGCAACAGATCAAGAATACCAATGACCAATGAACCTGATGATATTCAGACCAAAAACAGCTTTCAGGCTATGCTTTTGTCTGTTAACTCAGACATTTTAGGTTTTAGAGTAATGTTCTGTACAAGCTCAAAAGCTTGTCTGTCTGACCAATAGAAGTGGATCCAATAAAAATATTACCTCATCGACTTTGTCTTTCTGATATCTCAAGACCAACACAGCTACATTAGCACTGAATGCACAGATAGCTTGCCATTCCTGGAATCTTCATGCAGTATGTAGATTATTCAAATTTAGATTTTCCCTACATCTTTGTAATCCTGAGGTGGACAGTAATGTCTACCCAGAATCCAGCCGTTTTCACAGTAACCAAGACACCAATAATTTACAGGCTTATTGCAGAATTATAGTCTTAATATTTTTGTACCTCTCTAAAACTTAGGTTTTCAAACTGTGGGGCACACTCCCTGGGAAACACATTAAGGTCCTCAGAGGGACGTCCTATTTTTGAGCCCTGAGAGTTTTGGGAGAATGGGTTTCACATAATAATTTTGCATTGCATAATAGAAAGTATTTATTTTTTAATAATTTTACATTTGTTGCCTCCACTTTCATGGAGTGTCCCCCATTTTTTGAATTCTGCAAAGTTAAATATCCATTTTTCTGTCTCTATTCTTTTCATTAGTTTGTATACATCACCATGCCCATTTTAATGGTTTCACTTAGTTATGTTTTTTTTTTTAAACCAAAGACTCCTTGGCTACGTCTACACGTGAAGCCTACATCGAAGTAGCCTATTTCGATGAATAACGTCTACACGTCCTCCAGGGCTGGCAACGTCGATGTTCAACATCGACGTTGCGCAGCACCACATCGAAATAGGCGCTGCGAGGGAACGTCTACACGCCACAGTAGCACACATCGAAATAAGGGTGCCAGGCACAGCTGCAGACAGGGTCACAGGGTGGACTCAACAGCAAGCCGCTCCCTTAAAGGGCCCCTCCCAGACACACTTGCACTAAACAGCACAAGATCCACAGAGCCGACAATGAGTTGCAGACCCTGTGCCTGCAGCATGAATCCCCCGCTGCAGCAGCAGCAGCCAGAAGCCCTGGGCTAAAGGCTGCTGCACACGGTGACCATAGAGCCCCGCACGGGCTGGAGAGACAGCGTCTCTCAACCCCCCAGCTGATGGCCGCCATGGAGGACCCGGCAATTTCAATGTTGCGGGACGCGGATCGTCTACACGGTCCCTACTTCGACGTTGAACGTCGAAGTAGGGCGCTATTCCTATCTCCTCATGAGGTTAGTGACTTCGACGTCTCGCCACCTAACGTCGAAGTTAACTTCAAAATAGCGCCCGACGCGTGTAGACGTGACGGGCGCTATTTCGAAGTTGGTGCCGCTACTTCGAAGTAGCGTGCACGTGTAGACGCAGCCTTAATCTGCTTGTTATATTATAGACCCTGTATGGAATTCTGAGTCAGATGAGCAATGAGTCTTGCTTCACATTGACACCCCATTACACCAGGGCTCTGTAGGCCATGCTATCTATTTTTTGTGGAGTTCAAGGTACTATGCAGTATTCAAGATTCTGGTTTTGTTACTGTTTTTTGGGCCTGTAAAGCTCAAAATGGCCATTAAATCATGCTCAAAATATCAGCTATCAGCTTTCCAGTTTAAAAGAGGGTGGGGTCATAGGGCCACAGACTTCTCCATTAGTCATCCTTAACTATGCAACTCACTTTCCCCCTTTATATGTTGCCAATCTTCTGAACTACATGGACCTTTGCTGCAAACAGCATCTGGTCCACCCAGTCAGGAAAGTTGTCAGTCCCATATGCTACTTGGCCCAACACCAGGAATTTTTAACTGTCATTTCACTTTGTAGAGCTTCTGGAGATCGGGAAGAAGGGGATTTTGATGATTGTGGGGTCCTTTTGAAAAGGGACCCATGTAGATGAGCCATGCACGTTCAAAACACACCACTTTTGAAGTGCCACAGCTGGCAGCATGCTCATGAGGTGCTGAATATTCACGTCAGTGCCTCATTAGTATTCTATGATTTGGCCATTAGCATGGCACTTTCGAAATTTTGGCCAAGTGTAGACACAGCCAAAGTTATTTTGAAATAACTCTGCTAGCACTGACACAACACAACTACTATTTTGAAATAACAGATGGCTTATTTTGAAATAGGTAAACCTCATCCACAAGGAACAGCACCTATTTCAAAATAGTTATTTTTAGATAGGGTCTGTGTACACTGGGGCTACTTCTATTTTACACCTATCTTGCAAAAGATGATCTTTTGAAAAATCTCTTCCAAAAAACTTCTTTCAAAAGAGCATGTCCACACACAAAAAAGAAGATTGAAAAACTGATCTGCTCTTTTGATAAAGAGCATACACACAGCCGCAGCTCTTTCAAAACAATGGGAAGAGGATTGAAAAATTTGGCTCCATGAGGACTGCTCTTTCGAAAAAAGGGCCCCCAGGGCCTCTACACATGCTTTTTTTTCCAAAAGAATCTTTCAGAAAAAGGTACTGTTCCTCATCTGGGAGAGGAGGAGGGCCACCGGAAAAACAGCTATGTTCTTTCCATTTCAGATTGTAAGAGTGCTCTTTGCGTGTAGACGCTCTGTGGGTTCTTTTGGTAAAGGCCCTTTTTTTGAAAGAACTTGCTCGTGTAGATGCAGCCAGGGAATAGAGCCTAATTTAAAATAAGCCATGGGTCATTCAATGGCTCTCTTTCAAAATAGGCTCTTAGATGCTGTAGATGAGGTAGATGCTGTCGATACTTTGAAATAGTTAAGTGTTATTTTGAAATGTGTTTTGTGAGTACCAGTGTTATTTCAAAATCAGCTATTCCAAAATAACTCCTCCAGAACAACTTATTTCAGAGTAATGCTTCCATGTAGACATACCCAAAGGCTGGAGCTAAACTGTAGCCCTAGTTGAAAATAATCACATAACTTATTTCAAGGCATTTTATTTCAAACTCAGTTCAGATTACGCTGTACCAGAGTTGGAAATAAGTGCTGTGCTGGGGTATCTCTAGATCTGTACCAAGAGTTTGTTGTCACCAGTTGTTTCTGTAAAACAAAAAACATCTTCTGCTTCAGTGTTCAAGCCTATACTGTACTGGTATGCCTAACATTAAATATTATTAATAATATCTATATATTATGGGTTTTGTCATGAAATCTTTGAGCAGAGACAGTGTTGTCTGGTTGTATTGAGTCTGAGAAACTCCCACAGTCCAACACCAGCTCCATCATTCATTATGTGACAGCCTCCTCATTTTTGTTTCCCATTTGTGGCTGTAGTTTTTAGGATTTCCAAAAGACCAGTCCTGGCGAGACCAGGCCTTTCCCAAAAGACCAATCCTTTGGGAACTGCTAATAATCTGCCTGATTTTTCCTGGGGGGTGACTTTCACAATAAAAAGTAAACTAATTAGAAATGAAAAACAGATCCCAGGAATCATTCCATGGATTTCAATAGACTTTGGATCTTACCCTATTGCTCTCCAAAAAAAATCAATAAATAAGAAGGGCTTAGTCCTTGCCAACCCGCATAAATTAACACTTTAGCTACACCAGTAAAGATACAGCAGAGAGTTATATAAATTATATGAGTATGCTCAGGAAGGAGAATGAGTTGTATTGAAATAAGGCACCTTTTTTTTACTGATAGATTTACTTCCATACTAAGTGTCCTACTGGTATAACTGTCATTGGTTAAAAGAAAAAAAAACAGATTACTTGAAAGTGTGTGTGCGATTAAGCAAGCGCGATTATAAGGATAAAGCAACCTTATTTATTCAAATTAAGGCAAGTAGAAGCCTACCGCCCTACTGCTATATGCTTCCAGCCTGATTTCACTTACCATTAGATTTCTGTACACTTATCCGGCAGTACAAGGGGACGTAAAGTGGAAACAATGTAAACGATATTAATTTCAAGACCCCTTTGTTCTGCCACAGGGGTGTAAGGTTACCTTAGTTTAATAGGAATCAGGCCCATTGCTGTGCAAACCCCTTCAAAATACATGTAAGTCACATTTATACCCCGTTTTATGAAGATATTACTGAGAATGCTGGGCAAAAGAGACTCACTCCACTTTAGGTACAAACTTCTGACCTTACGCACATACATAGCCCTATTTACTCCCATCAAGGCCCCCACAATCTGCACAGACATATCTCACACAGTCTACATTGCCCCATTCATAGGTGCTGGAGGGATGCTGCTGCTCCCCTCTGACTTGAAGTGGTTTCCCTCCTACCATGTTTACAGTTGGGCTCAGTGGCTGTGAGCACCCCCACTGTACAAACTGCTCCAACAGCCCAGCTCCCTCTGGATTTGAAGTGGAATGATTTTCAGCTGTGGCTGGGGTTTTTGATAGGAATAATGATTATGACAAATAGAGTATGATTTGATTAAATATCTGCTGAACTCCCTGCACGGAAACAGCAGTGCTTTTACCCCTGTCAATGACTGAACAAAAAAAATAGCCTGGGAAACCTAGGAGGGATACTTCTGCTCTTCTCTGTCAAGAAGCATGCTCCTGAATCCTAGTCTGTGACACCGTCTAAGATGTAGAATAAGCAATTCACAATATTTATTGTTTGGCTTTACAAATCATTAAAAGTAGCTGCTGGGCTGGAGCTACCTAGATAACTTAACCCCCTGCTCTCCATCCAGTAGATGTCACTAATGTCAACAGAAATTGTTACTGAGGTGCTTGGGAGCAAAAGGGCGGAGGAACCAATGTAGTAGAAAAATTTTACCTACCCTGTTATACTTTCACCTTTTTGGTTAATCGAGGCATTTTATGTATTTTTCAATAGAGACTTTCCACTAACTGTGTACTGTGATTGTTTCAGTGTAAACATTATTGTTATATAAAGGAAGTTCATATATGGCATTAACTATCATTTCCCTAAAATTAAAAGCTGCTCAGCATAAACTTCTGCGTAAATTCTTTATAAGAAACACTCAAGAAATATGCATTTTTGTGCACAATGCTATGAAGCCTGCATCAAAGCCAGTGAGAGTTTAGGGTGTGCAAGACATGTTGCATCAAGTCCTGACTTTGCATTATACAAAATGTTAGTGGTTTAGCATAAACAGTCTCATGCTAAGGGGCACAAAATAGGCAAACCATGCTGGTTATTCAACAGAAAATTCTAAATACCTTTGAGTTTAAACACATTAACATCGTTATTCTCCCTAAACATCTCTAGAATGACATTTAAACTCATGAAATAAAATATTTAAAAATAAGTACGTTAGCTTTTTTTAATATTACACCCAATCGATCAACTCTTGTGGCCCTAATGCAGTTTTTACATCACCCTTCTTCAGGCAAAATTCTCATTGGTCTCAAACGGCTGTGTTAAAATTTCCTGGGATGGCTGCAAGCATTGTTAATGATTTAAGTTATAATGTAAAGAATGCAAGGTGTATTGCTAATAATCACTGACTGTACGTCTTCACTGCCGGGAAGACTGACCCTGCCATGATGGATCTCCCAGAGTTTGATTTAGCGTGTCTGGTATGGACATGCTAAATCGAAGACACAGGGTATCCCTGTCAACACTGGTACTCGTGTCCCTCATTAGGCAGAAGGGAAGTCAACCTCCCAGTGGAGGTGGTGCAGAAGTTGTGTATCTTAATTCAGCCTTCCCCTTTTGTGTCAACCTCCGGCCAGATTCTGCTGTGCCATATCAATATAAATCTGGACTGACTCTACGGAAGTCTTGATGAGCCCCCAAAACACCTGGCTTCTAAGAATTCTCATTTGACTCTTTCCTTTCATTTTATTAGACTTTAAGGGACAAGGGGGAGCTGGAGTTTATAACCAAAGTAATATTATTTATAGCAACATTTAACTGCTGATTTTGCAATTGCTGTGTCCTCATAGAGATTCAGTGGACCGAAGAGTTACAAAAGCTGCTGAACTGAGGTATTGTTCAGTGTTCATAAACACAGTGCTAATCCTACCCTAATCCCAAAACCAGTTTACCTGCAGAATGCCTTCTCCACTCCTCCTTCATCTCTAGGGAAGCAAATAACTCCTTCACTTCTGTTTTCCTATATTTATCTTTTTTTCTTATGTTCAGTTTCCCAGAATTTTCTGCCCTCTTATTATGTGTAATCTTAAACCCAATTTTTCTGGAGTTTTATTTTTAATTTTTCTTCAGCCTTGATGAACTTTGTTTTTGGAGTTTCATATATAGTATACTGCATGACACAATAAGAAGCAGTCCTGTAGCACCTTAAAGACTAATAAATGTATTAGGTTGCAAGCTTTTGTGGGTAAAACCCACTTCTTCAGATGATTGGGGTACACACTTATAATCCAGAGTTTATATGGGGGGGAGAAAAGGAAGGAACAGAAAATGGCAGGGGAGAGGCAGGAATTACCTGTCACTAGTAGGACCAGCAGATGAACCAAATTAAGTTAAATAGGATGTAAGCATCATATATTAAAGAAACAATGCCAGGTCAAGTTTAGCCTAAAATTCTCAGTCCAAAAACTGCTTGTACTCAGGAACTAGACTGTGATTAGATTCAAAAGTGGAACTGAGGCATTGTCTTGCTGAGAGAAATGCTACACTTAAAATATTGCCCTGTGAGAAAATCCAAATTTTAAAAAACTTTCAACTTTGCAACAAGGGTAATCTGGTTTCTTTTATTAACTAATCCTGTTTCTGTTCCCATGGAAAGTAATGGCAAAAGCTTTCATTCACATTCCATTTTGCTACATATCAACATTAAGTGCACTTGATAAACGGCCTCACACTTACAATCCCAGGTAGTGTTTTTGCATCACTGAAGTCATTATGAGTTTTGCAAGAGCAAGAGCAGGTGTCTCAAAATAGAACAGAGCTTGTGAAAGGGTATAAGAAGTGAGTAAGTAAAACCCTGATATTTTCAAAGGTTGAAAATGGTTTAGCAGAATTTCCTAAACGGTACATTTAAAAATACTTTTATGCTAGCATAGACTTAGCGGCCAACGCTTTAGTTGGTGTGAGGCACCTAGCACAATGGAAAATGAGGCCATGTTTATATCTTTGCATGGTTACACGTTGTATATCTCTGCCCCAGTATTTTTCGTTTGAAAGTACATATTACTTCCACAAGAAATTGACTGTTTTCCAGTATCACATAAGATAGAGAAAAAATCAATCACGTCAATATAAGGAATTTCCATCATGAGAGTAACAAGGATGCTTCCAAATATCCAGGGATTTTCCTTAAGGCTACCTCTGTTCTCAGCATGGAAATTGATTTCCGGCAGGTATAAAAATAGCTTCTGTGTAACACTAAATCAAGTCGGTAAAATGTATCTTCCATGAGGGTTAGCATTCAGTAATCTACCCCCATTATCAGTGCTGTGATTATTTAGCTACCCCATAGGCCCCATCACAGGGAGTCACTTGGGTTTCTTAATCACAGGAGTTTCACAGATCATATTGGCTTGAGTTTCTGCACTGGCTTCTTACCTTCCTACATTCACTTTTAAGAAAACAGTTGATTTTTTTCAGCACATTTCGGCCTCCAAGGGGCTGGAATGCATCCCCAGGAGGGTGGATAGAAAAAAGAGGAAATAGATTGCTTATTTCTGAATACTAATATGATCCTTGTGAAACATTTTTCTTCATGTACTTGTACTTTGCTTTATTTGTCTCTCAACAAATGGGTTGCAAGTTAAAAATCATCCAGGAGTACTAGATTTTGAGATTTTCCTTTCTTTCCCTTCAAACCTTTATAATTTCGAAAGGCCAGAGACACTGGGCTATTTATAGTAAACTCTTTCATATCCAGCATTCTATCATCCACAGTTCTCAAACTACAGGCATTTTAACCACCAGTAAATTTTAGTTATGTTTTCCATAAGTACAGTATAGTGAAAGTAAATACAAATAAATACAACAAATACAGTATGGCTGTGGCCACACTTGGCCAAAACTTTGAAATGGCCGTGCAAATGGTCATTTCGAAGATTATTAATGAGCTGCTGAATTGAATATTCAGCACCTCATTAGAATTAAGACAGAGGAGAATAAGGGGATTTCAAAAGGTGCAAGGTTGTTTCAAAAAGGACCCCCGTGTAGCCGCGCTGAGCCGCGAACATTCAAAAGCAGCTCTTTCGAAGCACCGCAGCCAGAAGCATCCTAATGCTAATGAATTGCATATTCAGCGCCTCATTAGTAATCTTCGAAATGGCCATGCAAATGGCCATTTCGAAGTTTTGGCCAAGTGTGGCCACAGCCTATAAGAATACAGAGTTCAATACTACTGTTGTTGGTAAATAAAGTACTCTGCATACATTTTGTTTGTTTGTTAATATCTAATCTTGTTTGTTCTTAGTGTTACGCATTGCTAGCTATACCTATTTATTATCCAGAATATTTGAATATCTGTAAACCTCCCAGTCCCAGGTCTGCCGGATATGAAAGAGTTTACTGTAATATAAATAAAATAATAAGACAACGTGAAATTACTACAGCTCAGCTTTAGAACCACTTTGAAATAACTGGACTGCTCTGAAATTTGAAGCAATTCCTGGCTTCCTTAGGATAAACATAATCAGATGGAGTTTTTGTCTTTTTTTTATTTCTGATTTTTAAATAGTCTTATGTGCCAGAGTCATGTGAAAAAGCTTTTTTAGTGCTGTTGTTGTCCTTATGCTGTAACTACAGGTGTGTTCATTTCTGTGCCAGCCAGTTGGTGCAAGTCACCACAGGAGGATGTGATCTTCTTCTCAGTGCTGATTCTGTAGAACAGTAGGGATGTGGAAGGGGAAGCAGCACTCCGGCAGAGATGCCTTTCATCAGCTAAGATGCTAAACCACAGTCCTTCCAAGCTATCTATCTCCGGATGCTGTTCTGAAGGAGTCAAAGAATCTGTAAGGGGATAACCTCTGTGTCCTTTCCAACATTCTCTCAAGGAGAATATTTTTCATTGTTTAAGGCGGTGTGTGAGTTTGTTTGCCTCAGTGCTCACAGTGCAGTACCATTAGTGTAGAGTTCTTTGTGAAAAGCTAAGGGTGAAATGTATTACTTTCACACACACGCGCACACACACACACACACACACAGGGAGAGAGAGAGAGAGAGAGGGAGAGAGAGAGACCAGTACTATATACTGTCTTAAACTCACAGGCCCAGTCATTTGATGCATTGGGGTAGCTAGTGCAGCTCTTATGTGGCCACAAGAGGATGCCCAATATGAGGGGGATTCTTGGGTAGAGTCACCTCAGTGACTACCTCTAGCGCTCTTCTGGGGACTGATATAGGTATCATCGCCAGAGGAAAGGGACAATGATCGGGGCTGTCTTGCACCATGTTGATTGCCAGCTGTCTGAACAGCCTGTCAACAGTCATAGATTAGAGCAGCCCTCAAGTACCTCTAATATATGCCAGGGACCATACTGACCCCAGGAAAGAGGGAGCATGAAGATGGCTTTAGGTCAAAGGGTCTGGGACATATTTTCCATTCCTGTATTCTTTACTTTTATGACACAGGCTGAGCCTATCCAGTCTAGCACCTTCAGGATCTGACTCGTACTGGATGAGAGAATTTGCTGGACAACAAGAAGTCAGTATTGTCTAGCAGCATTACCAAAACTCCTATTGCTTACTGGGCTCTCAGAAGACACGTTGGGGTAAATTACAGCTAAATAACAGCACAGAACACTGAAAGCCAGGACAGGTGCCTGGAAATAAACTTTATGGAACTACAGGAAACTTGGCAACAACTATGATATGCAGTCATCCAGCTAACTAAAATCATGATGCATTAAGGATGTTGCTGGACAAGAAAGTTCCAGATTAGAAAGGTTCAATCATAATTTCATTCATACAATATTTGCTTTCCTAAGAGTGAAACTTAAGGTACTTGCCTAACTGTAGAGCTGTCTCACATTTTCAAAGCTTTTGTGGCTGTATTGTTGAACTCCATAAAGCATTTCGTGATACTTTTACAGTAGACCTCCACCTTACATGGGGGTTGCATTCTCGCAACCCTTGAGTAAGTAAAATTTCCCATGCAACTTGGGGGAGCCAGGAAACTGACAAGGTCACCAGCTCTGGTCGGTTTCCTGGCTCCAGGGCATGGAGGGGAGCCAGGAAACTGACCAGGACAGTTGCCCTTCTCAGTTTCCCTGCTGCTGTCACGGGCGGCATCTTAGAGGCTGACTCTAGGCTGCCGCCACTGACTAGAGAAGGGAAACCTCTCCTGTCAGAGGCGGCAGCCCAGTCAGCTGCCACCACTGACAGGAGCAACTGTTGCCCTAGACAGGAGTGGTTTGTCAGGGGCAGCAGCTCCCCACCACTCAGAGCTGTGTTAACCTGAGATACGTGCAACTAGGGTGCATGTATCTCGGGAATCTACCATATTGTTAATATTTATTGGCAGATTTACACAGCATTGCTTAGGTCCTTAACTCAATACAGGTGGGTTGTTCTTTTGGGAAGGAGTGCGGGGTAAATAACAGAAAAATCTACATACTCTATTTAAATTATAGTATTTTTTAAAAAAATCTGTGTTATTTTTATAATGTTAATTTTATTTCAAAATTCTTAAAAAAGGATAGTTAAATATTTCCGTTTAATAATTTTAGTAATTTTTAAATGAGATTTCCATCGAGTGTATTTATTCCTCAGCCCTTTAAACACTTAACATTCATTGGCTGTGTCTACACTAGCCCAAATCTTCAAAATTCAGTGCCTCATTAGCATGCCGCCGGCCGCAGCACTTTGAAATTGCCATGGCTCGCCGCTGCGCAGCTTGTCCAGATGGGGGTCCTTTTCGAAAGGACCCCGCCAACTTCGAAATCCCCTTATTCCTATCAGCAGATTTCTGGCTCCTATCAGCCTAACAGTTCCTAACAGTTTCCTGGCTCCTATCAGCAAATAGGAATAAGGGGATTTCAAAGTTGCTGGGGTCCTTTCGAAAAGGAGCCCTGTCTGAACGAGCCGCATGGGAGGGCAGGCATGGCAATTTCAAAGTTAATGCTAATGCTAATGAGGTGCTGAATATGTATTTCAGCACCTTATTAGTAATCTTCAAAATGGCTATTTTCATGGCCATTTTGAAGATTTGGGCTAGTGTGGACATAGCCACTATGTTTTGACAAAAGAGGGCTATAGTCAGTTTGGTTCCAATAACATTTTCTTGTAGCTTTGACATTTCAAGCATTGATTTCTCTGTACCAAAGGAAAGCACTATTCTAAATTTCTCCATTTTATCTCTTTTCTGTAAGATTTACTGAGAAGCAATCCTATTCGAGGTTCATGCTATTTTTCTGGCTCATCTTGGTTCAGTCTCTTTCAACATTTGCTCAGTTATGTCAATGTTGAGAACTGTACTTGACTCAGTGATGGTGTCTCTTTTCTGTTTGGTTTTCTGAGAAGCAATGCCATTCCAGTCACACCCTGTTTCCCTGGCACAACCAAACCCTGTCAGTGCTTAAAGTTATGGTAAGAGGAAGCCGTGCATTGAATTTGGTGACCCTAGCTCTTACTGTTTAGGAAGAGTTCTTGATCAAAACAGCAGCCAGACAAATTTTCTAAAATATATAAATCAGGGCTAAACTTTCAGGGAAAAATATCTTAATGCCTAAGTTTTATTCAGGTGGTGCTTTTAAATGTACTGTCAATATGTGAATATTACAGTATTGAATACTGCCTGTTCATCATAAATATCACAAGAAACAGCAAGCTTTTTTAAGTGAACCAAATAAAGTTTAGAGCTTGCTGTACAACATTTTATCCTCTGATGCAAGCAAACTAAAAATTATTTTGAGACTGCACATGATGCATTGGTAACATAAGGGAACTGCACCTCTTGCAAGAGCTCACAGGAGAGCACCACAACAGAATAGCCACAGCAAGGAAAAAAAACTCTTGTGTGGAAGACAAAATTTTCTCAGAGGACAAGTCCAAGACTGAAAAACAATGCCCCTCAAAAATTTAGTTCTAGCATAGACCTCACTGCTTTCCTTTCAAAGTGCAAGGAGAATTTCTCTGACTTCTTAATGATGCAGAACACATGGCACATAATACAAAAAAATAAATAAAATCCCCATCCTATTCCCCCTTCTCCCCGGGAAGAGGCTCAGTGAGAGAGAATAAGAACCACACATGACAGATGCTAGTTACATTGCTCATTAAACTATTGGAAGGTACCATGGGGATGGGAACGGCAGAAGAACCTGATCGGAACAGAATACCACAAACCATTATTTTGCTTGGCTCATGTTCTCTCAAGTGATTACAATTCAGGTAACACATTCCTCAGCCTTTCAAAAATGGTTAGCACAAAAATTATTGGCACTATTGCATAAACATAGGTGTTGGAAGTGGAGTGGAGGGTAGGGGGAGGTTGTTGCAGCACCCCATGGCTTGAAGTAGTTTCCATTATATAGAAGGGTTCTAGTGGAGTTCAATGACTCTCAGCAACTCCACTATATGAATTCTTCTGGCACCCCTGCACGTTAGGTCCTTACAGAAGTTAAAATAGACATAGGGCTCGTTCTTGCTCTGTTAAAGCCCACTCTGGTAGTATAACCTGGTGCTGCCTGCTGGTCCCTCATGTGATCTTCTATGATCCATAAGTTGGGGTGAAATGTAATCTATCTGCTAAGCATGCTTATGGAATTTATTGAAAATGTAGCAGTAAATAGACCAAACAAAATGCATGTATGAAAACAGGCTTGGCTACAGGTTTTATGCAACAAGGATTTAGAAAGAGTGAAGCCCAGTAGAAATTTCTATTATACGTTTGACCAAAGATTATGGAATGAGACGTGCTTGACCGAAGGTTGTATAATTTAACCATAGGTATCTTATGATAGTTTAGAAATGCATTTTGTGACAAACAAGTTGACCAGAGAAGAACAGGTACACCACAAACTTGTGCAAGTTAGCTCAAAATAGTGGGCATTTGCCAGGGAGAGGGGATTGCAATATAGTAGCTATAGAAATAACTTTGTTGATGCATGTCATTTATTAAAAAGTGGTCAGTAGTCAGAAGTCTACATATGGTCACCTGGACAAAGGCCAGGGCCAAGGTATATTATTGTCATGGAAGGATTCAAATATGGTCATGTCTCTGAAAAGTCACATGAAAGAAGGGTGTAACAGATCTGATTACTTGAACTGACAATTGGGTTCACCAGGTTGCTAATATAGTGAAAAGTGAATCAGGACCACCTTCCTGATGTGTTTCACTGAAGCTCCTTCTGTCATTGTTTCTAATTGTTTCTAATGGTCTCCATACTTGCTGTGTATTGGATCTTTTTTATAAGCATGTTTTAAAGACATGGAGAGTAAACTCCTACATAACATCACATGAAATAGGCTGCTACTACTTTCAACAAAACAAGCTTATATGAAGGGATTAAACCTAGAAATAATTAGTTCGGATGTTCGTAATGCCTCCTGGAAGAATACATTGTTGTAGCAATGCAAGGTGTCCCAATGAGGTCTATAATACAGAAAGCATTAGAGTGGGCACCCTGCTGCCCTGAAGTTCCTGGCAGGGCCACCCTCCAGGGGCAGAAGGGGATGCCCCAGATCATAGGGTCCTCTAGGCTTTCCCAGGGTGCTCTGCCAACTCTGGAGCTACCCCACAATGACTGGTGGCTCTGGAATTTCCAGAAGGGGTGGCAGACCTTCCTGGAGCTGTGTCAGAGGCTGTCCCCTGCCCTGAGACACCAGGACACCTGGATGCAGTGCACCCACCCTGTGGAGAAGAGGGTCGTGATAGCTGTCTGGAAGCTAGCCACTCCAGACAGCTACCGCTCCTTGGGACACTAATTTGGAGTGGGCAAGGCCACAGTTGTGACCATCTTGATGGAGGTAAGGAGGCCTCGGCATGCTCCCACCGGGGTTGGGGGGCCCAGGGTGGATCCTGGGGCGGGGGCTGGGCACACTTTGCGCTTTCTTACAGGTGCCTATATCCGCACACACCCACCACAGGCGGTATGCACCCAAAATGCCATGCTTCTCTAGAGGGTCATCCACATCAGGGACCTGGACGTGTCCATCACAGGCTTCACTGCACTGAGGCTTCCAAATTGCTGGGGACCCACATACCTATCCATGCCCCAGAGCACAGCAGAGGACGGGTCATAAACAGGAAAGACTAACATTTGGTGGCCCTGCAGGCCACGATGGACAGCTGGAGCCAGTTCCAGGACACCTACGTGGGCTGGCCTGGCTGCACCCACAATGCACAGGTGTTCTGGAACTCAGGCCTGTGCCGCTGGCTGGAGGCAGGGACTACATCCCCCAAAGGGAGATCCTATTGGGGGACACCACCATGGCCCTGTGCCTGGTGGCCGATGCAGCATATCCGCTCCAGACCTGGCTCATGTGGCTCTCTACTGGCCACCCCACCCCCCAGCCAGCAGCACTTCAACAGCCAACTCACCCACACCCACCAGGTAGTTGAGCACATCTTTGGCCACTTGAAGGGGTGGAGGCGCTGCCTCCTGGGCTGCCTGGAGGCGGACAACCTCAACATCCCCCAGGTGGAGGATGCCTGCTGCACTCTGTATAATACTGTACAGAGTAAGGGGGAGGGTGGACCTAGGTTAAGGGGTAGGTGCCCGAGGCCAGCACAGGCTACCACCAGCCAGCTGCTGCCCCTAGCCACCAGGCCCACCAGGACAGGATCCACGTCCAGGAGGTCCTGTGCCCGTACTTCAAGGAGGGCCCCAGTGAGCGCCAGCCCAGCAACCTCCTGTGGGCCTCCTGCACACTCCCCGCAACCTGCGCAACCCATGTCTGCACCCCTCACACACAGCCCCCCACCAAGCACACACACCGCCCCCCACTGAGCACACAGCACACAGAGGTCTGGGAAAAATAAATGGGTGCATTGTTAACTAAGAAAAATGTGTGGGTAATGCTTCATGGTAAACAGAACATCCAACTATTTACAGGGGGAGGGGGACTTAGGTGACCTGCCCAGTGGGCCTTCACTCTGGGGCGGGAGTGGAGGGGCATGAAATGTGCCGGCCCTGGGTCCCATGCCCCTGCTTTGTCCAGGGTTCCCAGAAGGGCTGGGTGGGGGCAGGGAGTACAGGGAGGTAGGGGCTGGGCTGGGCCTCGGGCAGGTGGTCTGGGTCAGTGGGGCCTCCTCGGAGGGGGCTGGTGGGTGGGGCCATGGAGCAGCAGGGGGTGCAGCAGGAAGGGAAACAGAAGGGTCAGCCGATGGGGCAGTGGGAAGGGGCAGCCGGGCCAGCTGCTCCTGGTACATGACCATCATGTCCCAGAAGGTGGTGAGGAACTCCCCACAGGCCACCTGGCAACAGGAAGCCTCCCGCTCCTAGAAGCACTGAGGTCTGGGGATGGCCGTCTTGTCAATGCCTGCTGGAGATGCAGGAGAAGAGGTCCATGACCAGGTCCCCCTCCTCACTGGACAAGTCTCTAGCTGAGGCTGGCTCTGTGTCTGGTGCTGGTGCTACAGGGCTGGCTGATGGTCCTGGCTCCTGCTACTCTCCTCTCTGGGGCTCCTCAGCCAAGGTGTTTAGAAGGGCCAGAGGGGAAGACGTGTCCTGGAGGCCCAGGATGGTCCTGAGCTCCAGGTAGTAGGGACACAAAGTGAGGCAGCCTCTGACTGGCTGGCCGAGTCCCAAGCCTGGGCATAACCCTGCTGCAGCTGCTTGACCTTGCTTCTCACTTGGTCCAGAGTGCAGGAAGGGTGACCCCGGGTACTCAGGCCCTCAGCCAGCTGGGCAAAAGTGACTGCATTTCTCCACTTTGTGCCCATGACTCAGAGCACCGCCTCCTCCTGCCAGAGCCCCAGCAGGTCCCAGAGCTCGTGCTCTGTCCAGGAGGCAGTGTGCTTACCCCCACCCACCTGGCTGGACATTGGAGAGCCCTGGGTGCACTTGGGGTGGGGTGGGGGAGGTTGGGGCTCCTGACCTGCCTGGGTGCTGGCCATGGCCATCTGTCAGCTGCCCAGAGCATCACTGAGGCATGCAGGAGCAGCATGTGCAATGGCTGCTGCCCGCACATGCTCAGCTTCCTGCAACGGGGATTCCTGGTTCATGCGACTTTAAAAGCTGCAGCACACACAGACCATAGAGCCCTGCCAAGGCTGGGCAGCACGTCTCTGCCTAACAGCTGATGACCGCCATGGTGGACCTTGCTCTTTCAAAAAAGTGGGAAGCAGAGCATCTACGTATGTTTTTTTTTTTAAAAAAAAAAAAATCTCCAGTGAAGGAGATGGCTCTTCCTATTTTCTGTTTGGAAGAGTGTTTCAATTCCTGCAGCACTTACCATCGATTTCATGTTTGAAAGAGCACGCGGTGTGCATAGATGCACTGTGTGCTACTTCGAAGTGGGGCCTGCTGTTTCGAAAGAACTGCCTAGTGTAGATGCAACTAAAATTTTGAGGAGTAAATGCACTTTGAAGGCTCACAGGCACTTCGACGTTTGACACTTCCAAGTTGTCACCGGAGAGAATTAGCCTAATGAAGTGCTGCTTATTCACCGCAGCTCTTCATTAGTAATCACCCACGGCCCTGATTACCAAGCCCCCTTCTTCTCTATGAAGGGGGCAAATGTAGACATAGTTTTAAAGTTGCATGTTCAAATATGTTCACATTGTTGGCTGAGGGGGTAGTTTCTTTTGTTTCTTCTTTTCAGCCTAGAGTTGGCATGTGAATATGAAAGTCTATCTTAAAAGAGCAAGGAGAGAGGAAAATGGCTTATGACTACCATATGTCTTGGTATCTTTTAAAAAGGGGGATGGTAGTGCTTAAGTGGTATTAGGCTTCAAACAGCTGGGACTGTGTTTGTTAGTGTAATCATCCAGCTAATTATATCGGAATGTGGCAAAAAAAGTTTTGTTTTGACAGCTCAACATTCAGGATTCCCAACAGGCAACCAATTAGACCCTGGAAAAAGGAAGTAACTTGTAAAAATTAATAGTATGCTCAGTGGAGGGATATGGACTGGTTTCTGTTATTAATTCCTTTCTTAGATTTCTAAGACACAGTAAAATTTTTTGTTTTAGAACATATTCAGTACATGTAAATCAATTATTCTCTTTTCAGTTGGCACAATTCCCCTTTAGGAGTTTCAGTCTTATTCCCTGGTTTCTAAATACACGCAAAGATCTCATAAATATGAAATACTGGCATTACAGTCCTGTTAAGAGACTCTTAAGCCAGATCCCCAACTGATGTCAATTGGCATAGCTTTATTAAACTCTCCAGAGCTACACTGATTTACACCAGCTGTGGATGTGGCCAGGATGATCCTCACGAAGTTCAGAGAATATGTTGTTGATACTGTGGTCCAAGTGCTGCCCGAGAAACACTTCAGTGGTGCAGGTATTTAGTCATTTAACCGCAATTGATTTCAATGGGAGTTAGGTGCCCAAATACATTTGTAAATCTGGGGCAGAGTACTTTCTCCGTAATGAAGTCATTTTTGTCTGCACTTTCCCGTTTGCACATTCCTTAATGATGTCTGGCTTTATTCTGCCATCTTTTCCATCTCACTTAAAATAAAATCACATTTCCCATATATAAATCCAAGAGGCTACAGATTCAAATTTTGACTGTGGGTAAGGAAGACTTCACAAATCTCTTGCTGATTGAATTTCTCTGTTAATCTCTGAGAGCATTCAGGAGCAACTGACTTCCTTGGCTATTTTTATACTTGAATTGCTTTCTTTCTGCATGTGGAAGGTCAAGACTTGAACATTTGGTCCAGCACAAACAAGATCCTCTTTACATGCATATTACCTTCTCATTGTGCATGCTTATATTTATGCACACAACAACTGCACAATTCTCAATGTGAGCTGGAAGGAAGAGGGGATAGAAAGCAACAGCTAAAACTTAATGCAAACTTATCAACTTAGTGGGAGGTCTGCACAGGAAGAACTGCTCCATCAGTCCCCCTGCCTGTGTATGGGGGGCGTTATCTAGTATTATGATCAGATATGGTACAAATAGGAACCACTTACCACATGCACTTGGAATTTAAATAAATTTGGACCCAGACCTAGAGCACTCCTTTTTGTTTTGGCTTTGCTGGCCTAAATCTTGACATATGAGGGTTTTCCAAAGCCAGACCATCCTAATTTTCCTAATATCCATCTTAAAACAAAGTCTCTGATTCAGCCAAACACTTCATCACGTGCTTAATTTTAAGCAGGTGTGTGACTCCCATCATTATATGATGGACTTAAATTTCTCCTTGATTTTAAGAATGTGCATAAGCACTTTGTTGAGACAGGGCCTAAAGAAAAGTTATATCCATCTTTTGGATTGCTTTAGGCTTCATTTTATCTGCCTGCATAGCTTATACATAGGTTTCAGCACATTCCACTGGATTCTCTTCCTCATTCATCCACCTTCATCTGGTAACAAGAATGCATTCATAATGCAAACATAGCTACTGACTCCTTATTAAAGAGCAAGAAAATGGGTGTCCTTATGATAATGAAAGTAGGAAGAAAAGGGTAGTAAATCCAGACAGTAAAAAAGACAGAGTAGAGATGAACCTGTAAAGGGTTCCAGCCAGCAGGCAAAATATCTTTGTAAAAATTACACCTATCACAGTCCATTTGGCCCATCAATTGCTCATCTGACACAGCCATTACAATAGCCCCATTTCCCGACCCCTTTTATTCTGGTCATACACGTGAGAGCCCTGCCACTCAATCTTAACCTAATAGGACCCAGCTAAAAGTGTCGGATTCTGGTTGGTTCAGGTGGGGCTACAAATGAACCATTTTGGGCTTAGGTTGGCTCAGCTTTCTCGCCAATAAGGGTGGCGTAGTAATGGCTAGATGCCCTGTCCTGTCGAGCCACCACAGCTTTGCTGCCTTGTGTGTGTTGTGTCAAAAAGTCTTTTACTCCAGAGCACACACAGCACAGCTGGGGGGTGCAGGTTGCAGGAGCAAGGCACTCCAGGCAGGAGGCAGCAGCAGCTGCTCTGACTTGTGTTTGGGGAAATGGGTCAGAGCTGGATTGGAAAACTACTTGACTTTCTTGGGCTTAGGTCAGGGGAGCTTTGGTTCAGTTCAGATCTGGGCCACACCTAAAACATAGGCCCAAGTAGACACTGAATACATATTTCTATAGCTGGTATTTGTTGTTTGCAACCATAGTGATGAAATAGATTTACTGGCTGGAGACACAAGAATTCTAAATAGTTATCTGTCTATGTTTAATTTCAGCAAATCAGGATATTTTCCTAACACCATAGTAACAAGAATTTGGAGAATGTATTCCTGAAATAACTCTTGCATCACTTTTCTTATATCAGGCCAGGAGCCGTTCTATTTAGGAGCATTTTATCTCTTCAAGATTTTTGTTATGAATCGTGCATCCATTTTGTTGCAAGACACAAATGGGAAAATAGCCAATTATGATTTTCAACTGGTATTCCCACCATGAAGAAAGACATGCACTGTTCATTGAGATTAGAGTAATATTTTAGATTCTGAGTGTCCCATTTTCTTGCCATTGAGTTTATTTGTACTCTGCACATCTTGGTTTGCAGCATGCAGGTGCCAACATGCTGGTTTTTATTCAATGGAAAGACTGTTCAATCATTGTAAGGGCTTGTTTACATAGGAAAGTTGCACTGATGTAACCTTTGGTGTGACTGCAAACCAGTAGTGTTGAAACTCTGCAAAACCATTGTGTGACCCTCATTTCATTTTGAGATCATCTCTTTTTTCTTCTCAGTGTACATTGAGTGCAAAGAATTTTAAGCTAAGCCAAAATAAGCCACTCTGACACTTAAAGTGGCTTATAGTGGTTTAACTATGTCTGTTTTTAAAGAGCAATTTTAACTTAAACCACTGCACCTTTCCTGTACAGATAAAACCTAATGATATGTGACCATTTAGATATAATGGTATCAATCATTTTGGTAGATATTGTACAAACTTGTAAAAAGACACAGTTCACAATCTAAGACAATGAGTCACATATGAATAGTAGGACAATAGCAACATAATAGACAGGCAATGTCTTTATACACATCCTGAGAGCAAGTAAAGACAGCTCCCTTCCAAGTGGGGTGGGGGATTGAGAAGGGCTACGCAGAAAATTCATGGCGGGGGGGCGCTGCACAATATGTCACATGGGCTTACACACATATCTGGTTTAGTAACAATAAGCACTTCTATATGTGTCCTATGTTATCTTTCAAAGAAGATTAACAATATGTACAGACAGATCAGTTTTAAGCTTCCTCTATGGCAACTCAATGGTGCAATGTTTATGCACAGAAAATCAATATGGAAAAGAAAACTGAGCAACTAACTAACTAATGAACAAACAAGCTACTATAAACAAATAGCTAACTAAATAAATAAAGTAATAATCACAGTAATGATAATAAACACATTTAAACTTCTGGAAAAATGCTGGCTAAATAAAACTGTCAGCTAATTGCTTGGAATCAGAGAAAGCATTGTATTAAATTTGAAATTTAGCCACTTTGTACATGACAAAGTAGGATAATTACAAGATTGGGAGACTCATAACTGCAATACAACTCATACTGCAGTCAATCTGGAGCAGGGTGCCTCAATGTTAGAAAAAGTTAACTGAGCATAGGCTCCGTAGGAGGCTTTACCTAGACACTTTTTATTCTGTCCTGCCTACTAAGCAGCAGCTGGAGGAGTTGAGGAATGGATGCTGGGTGTTTGTGGTTCCTGAGCCCTGGCCAATTTCCAAACCTAAGTGTTGCCAGCCTGGGGTGGAACATGTGCTGCTGCAGCAGTCACATGGCGGGGAGCCACATGCTGAGGATGTGAACCAGGTGAAGAGGACTAGGGGCCATTTCAGATTTCAAAAGGAGGTTTCATCTCTAACTATGACTGCAGGGGCTACTTGGGAACCTGAAAACTAGGTGGTTTTTATGGCCGATAATAACTTAACAATTAGCTGACAGGCACACTGTACCTACTTCCTATGGAAAGAAAGAAAAAACTACCATCACCAGTTAAAGACAAAATTCAGACACAGTGGTAAATGGGGCATTTGCAGAGTACAATTAGTGTACATGCAACATTCTTTACAAGGATTATACTACGGTGCAAGAAAGCAATGCCAGGCTCAATGCATGACAGAAAGACATTACCAGGGTCACTGTCAAAATGCTCCTTCAAAGCCCCCTGATTCAAATTGGCCCTGTTGAGCCCCTTTAAGAGCACTGGTATCTGGCTGCTCAAAGAACAGCCCCCAGCCAATCAACCTGAGTGTTCTATCGTCATGGAAGCTTGTTTCCCTTAGTTTCCCAAACATTATGCAGAGCACAGTAGGCTGCTATGACCATGGAAATATTTTTCCAATCGTACAGTAACCTGCAAAAAGCACCAGCAATACCTTTGCCTGCCAAAGGCACATTCAATGGTCATTTAGCACCTGCTGAGCCTAGTATCAAAGCACTCTTTACTGTACCCAAGGTTTGTGATGTATGGCTTCATGAACTGCTGTATAAAGGCCAGTCAAATCTATACTCAAAAAAGAACTTCCACCAAGTGTCTCTCTTGATGGAGGAACTTGGCCAACAGATAGCAGAGTAGAGGGGAATAGGCACAGTTCTGGCTACCTGCATCAAACTTTCCTAATTGCTTTACAGAATTGCTGGCTGGCCATTCCCCGCTTTTCTCCCTCACTCTACACTCCCCACACCCAGTGCCATACAAACAATAGTATAACTTAGAAATAGTCTGGCGATTCCCAGCCGCCCATGATTTTACAGACACCACTATGGCTGTGTCTACACTAGAAAGTTTTTTCTAAAGATTTTTCAAAAGAAGGAGGATATTTCAAAAGATCCCATGGAGCAACTACGCACAAAAAGTGTTCTTTCAAAAGTAAATAGAAACCATGTGGTGCTCCTTCCACAATTGCTCTTCCTTTCCCGTTTCAGGAAGAGCGCCCCCTGTCAAAAGTTTCTTTTGAAAGAAAACGTGTGTAGATGCTTTGCAGGCCATTTTTTTTTTTGAAAGAGGCTTCATGGGGCCTGATTTTTCAGTCTCTGGCCTGTCCTTTTGAAAGAGAGGGGGCTGTGTGTACACTCTCTTTTGAAAGAGCAGATCACTCTTTTGATCTGCTTTTTTGTTTGTGGATGTGCTCTTTCAAAAGAAGAGCTTATTTTGAAAGATCTCTGTTGTGTAGATGTAACCTATATCATCTGGAAAGAATGATAAATCTGCTTATGTGCTGTCTCTTCAATGTGGCCATGTCTGACTGAAATTTGTCTTTCAATTGCTGGGAATTTTGAACAAGTCAATATAATACAATAACCAGTTAAAACTCTGTTAATGGCCTGTGCCTAAGTCTTAAGTTTACCTCTAGGGAGTTTGGTAGTGTCTCACCTACTAGGATTTGCACCTAGTCTGCCAGGGTATTACCTGCATTGCCACCAAGACCATAATACAGTAAACCCTTGATTCAATGGACTAATAGGTGGAAAGGGGTGTCAGTTAATGCCAAAGTCCATTATATCCGAATGGTTGTACTGTATGATGATGCACTGACCTTCCAGCCCATCACTCACTCCTGTCCTCTGCCCCCTCTCTTCTCTCCCCCCCATTCTTTCCCTCACTCCTCCATCTCCCTCTCCCAGTTACCAGTAGAGAAGCTGAATGCTGGCCTGGCTTCTTCCACCTCCTGAAGCTCTCAGCACTGCAGCTCCTCCAGCCCCAGTTCTGAGCCACCTGCGTGAAGGCAGAGCATGGCCAACCCCAGCCTGCCACGGGACAGAAGCCTCCCACACCATGGCAGCTGTTCAGTGCCACTGCAGGCAGTGGCAGGTGGGTGCCAACATGCTCCACACACACATGGGGCTGTGGGAGGAGCACTCCTGACCCCCACTGCACCCCTCCAGTGGCCCCTCCAGTCCCAGCAGCCCCACACACTGCAAACTCGGTGTCATAATCAGGAAGGGAATGTAGGTCTCTTATCCCTGTGCTACATTCAGCTGCTCTTTTGGTGTTACACAAGAGTGAACTGTGGGCTTACTCTGTCAGTCTTGGAGGGATTCAGTGGGTAAGACTGATTCTGTGGTTGGCAGCCTCTTTCCTTCATCATTCCAGTATACAATGATGGCCTGAAAAATCTGGGTCTATATCTGAATTTCAATAACTAAGCATCATGTGGTGGAGGCTGGCTTGGAGGTTTTGGTTTAGACCAGTGGTTCTGGTCATGTTCCTTGCAGGCCATTTGCAGCCAAGTTAGCACACAGGTGCTGCTTATGTTGCATCCTCGGGGCCATAACACATAGAGAACTGCATATGTGGCTCAAGATGGTAACTATTAATTAATGAGAACGACTAGTTTAGACCATTAGAGGCAGATGAGTTCAGATTCTCAACTTCTCCTCTCTCAAAAAGTTAAAGGATGTTCTGAGCCAAGTTTTTGGTTCATATCACTCTCTATAGTCATACGCAGACCCAGACCACACACCCCTACTTGGATATGCAGCATGAGTGTTACATGGTCGATATATTCTGTCACAGAAGGTGATGTATGTTGGGAAAGTGTATCATCAAAAGCAAGTGCAGATAAAATAGGAGGCCAGTCCTGTCCTCTCCGCAGTGTTATTTTAGTTGAAAGTTATAACATTTTGCTTATTTCCCTGGTTTCTGAGTTTAACACTTTTTTGTGGAGATCAGTTGACCTCCTACTATCCTAATCCACAAGCATCTGAAGGATTTCATCCTACTGGGAAAGATACTTAATTTGCATAAATGGGGAAAATTAGCTCAATATTTAACAGCTATATCAAAGGGAAATGAGCTATTTGGTGAGCTAGAATATCACACATGCTAAATTCCATATATACAACTCTGCACAGCTTGTTAACACATGTACAGGCCTGGACATGTTCTGCAAAGTAATGTTATATTTTACTTTTTTGCTAACTTTTCAGAAAACACAGCTAAAACCTTTACAGCCACAAAACATGTTTGTTTGTTTTTCAAATACTTCTCAGAGTTATTTTTATGTTAAGTGGTCAGTGTCATTACACCTGTTATCGCCTCTGTTATTAACTATCAAGGGCCAGGCAGGTGTCTGTAGTTGTCTGTATTGAGTTTTGTCTGTTAAGTAATTTGAGTTAAATATCAATCAAATCAAGAAGCTCCAAAAAGCACTTAAAATGCTCCATACAATGATACCTCACTGAAAACTTATGCATAGGATACTGTAAAAGGAATTAGATTGCAATTAAGCTAAGTTGTTGAGGCCCGTTGGGTCTTATTGTTAGGATTATAGCCTGTAGACAGAGCCCCATCCATAGTTCATGCATGCCCAGCTGTACAACAAATGGATGAAAGAGATGAATCTTGAGCAGTCCTTGTGCAGAAGATAGTTTTTTTAAATACATATATACATACATACCTATATATAAATACATACATATATACATATATATTTCTAGAATTAATTATACTTTTCTTGCTGTCATCTACTATATATATTAGAGTTTGTACATCTGTCTGTCTGTGTCCATCCATCCGTAAGTCCATTTGTTCAAGAACTACTCCTAAATGGAAAGAGCTAGGACCATCAGATTTGATGTGTAGCTTCCTCTTACCATAACTTGAAGCAAGGTCAGGGTTTGGATATGCATAGAATGTGATTGGTTTGCATCAAATGGAAAAGGTAATGGTGTGAAGGAAGAGACAGATATACTCACTAATTACCACAGCAGGCATCAAGCAAAGGTGATAGCTATATTTGTGGCTAACTCTGGGAGGGGTAGGGGGGAAGGAAATGTCCCAGCCCCAGACAGCAGTGGCTAGCCAGCCACCCTAGTCCTCCCCAGGGAGAAGCTGCTAGCCACCATGCAGTCTCCACCACAGCATGATGGCCCAGTCCATCATGGCATGTGGGGTGTGCCCCACTGGGCTGCCCCATGGACCAGCTGCCAAATGGTCTGCATGGTCCCCCGCCATACTGGGTCAACCCCAGAGAGAAGCCAGGGGTGGCCTGCACATTCCCTGCCCCCCCAGCAACTCTGGCCCTGGGGAGAAGCCACTGGACAGGGCCATGAACCCCACTGCCCCCGGCTGGCCTCACACCTGGGCAATGCCGAGTAAGTCTAAATAAAAGTAACTCTTTCACCAGCAGCTGACACACAAGATATTCTTCTTCAACGAAACTTTCAAAGAACTGTCTTCATCAGCATGATTGCTGTCACCTGTTGCTCCCACTGGGTTCACGCCACAGGTAAACCTTCTCAGAGATAACCGCCACAGCCTTCACTCTCCGGCTGCTCCTAGTGTTCACTTCTGCTTCCTGGTAGCATAAGAGGTGAATATTTTCTCTGAGCGCATCATGAATTTGCTCCAGTTGAGAAGGATCATGTGAATATACAACTTTGTTTATTTGTGTACATATAGTGCCTAGAACAATGGGTCCCATATCCTGAGCTTTGGCTGCTACAGTAATACACAGAAGTAATAATAACGATAGTACTAAATAAATAAATGGTAATAGTAATAGAAGTTGAACTTCTCTTTTGACCAGTGCCAGATGAGAGAATTTGTGGAATGATGGGGGGGGTCAAGATTTTCTATCATATTACCAACACTTTCACTGTTTCCTGGGGTCCTAGAAGACATTTAGGGGTAAATTACAGCACACTAGAGCCAGGACTTGTGGCTGTAAGCAAACTTTATGGGACCATGGGACACTTGGCCACACCCATGATAAGTGGTCATCTGGCTAACTAAAATCATGCTGGATTACACATGTTGATGGACGAGAGAGTCCTGAATTAGAGAGATTTGACCTGCAGTGAATTACACTGGCCTTTTTGATAGCACACTAATATGTTTAACCCTGATTTACATTATTTTTTTTTCGTTAAGACAATGTTAACATTCTACCAGCACAGCATGCCCTTTTTTCTATTATTTTTCAGGTTGTCAGAAGATCGCGCTCCGTCTGCTAATAGTATCATACTTAGTTTGGCAGGAGAATTTCTCTTCTAACCAGCCCAAAGTCTTAGCCCTGAAGTTGTTAAAATAATTACTTAAAAGGGAAAAGAGCTACGTATCAGGAAAAAGAAGCAATGAAAAAGAAGCATTGTCATTGTAAGAATGCCCACATTACAATTAAAAGCGAACACTAAGGGCAGGTCTACACTACCCCTGAAGATCAATCCATTCAGGGTTGATCTTCCGGGGTTCGATTTTGCATGTTTAGTCGAGACGTGCAAAATCGACCTCTTGGGGTTCACAGCTGACCCCTGTGACTCCTCGTGAGACAAGAGGAGTAAACGAGGTCTACAGGAAAGCCTCTCCTATCTACTTTTCCCTGTGTAGGAAGCCAAGTTAGCTGAGCACAGATACATCAATTATGTATGTAATTGTCATAGTTAGAATTACCTATTTGTGGTCAACCTTCTTAGTCTAGTTAAGTCATAGCCTAAAGAGTTCTGTATCCAAGCAGAAAGAGGCACATAACCTGCTCCTAATAGCTACAGTAATATCTCTGGGGTCATGTTATAACTACCCTTGGCTACGTCTACACGTGAACCCAACATCGAAATAGGCTATTTCGATGAATAACGTCTACACATCCTCCAGGGCTGGCAACGTCGATGTTCAACTTCGACGTTGCGTGGCACCACATCGAAATAGGCGCTGCAAGGGTACGTCTACACGCCAAAGTAGCACACATCGAAATAAGGGTGCCAGGCACAGCTGCAGACAGGGTCACAGGGCGGACTCAACAGCAAGCCGCTCCCTTAAAGGGCCCCTCCCAGACACAGTTGCACTAAACAACACAAGATACACAGAGCTGACAACTGGTTGCAGACCCTGTGCCTGCAGCATGGATCCCCAGCTGCCGCAGAAGCAGCCAGAAGCCCTGGGCTAAGGGCTGCTGCCCACGGTGACCATAGAGCCCCGCAGGGGCTGGAGAGAGAGCATCTCTCAACCCCCCAGCTGATGGCCGCCATGGAGGACCCAGCAATTTCGACGTTGCGGGACACGGATCATCTACACAGTCCCTACTTCGACGTTGAACGTCGAAGTAGGGCGCTATTCCTATCTCCTCATGAGGTTAGCGACTTCGACGTCTCGCCGCCTAACATCGAAGTTAACTTCGAAATAGCGCCCGACGCGTGTAGACACGACGGGCGCTATTTCGAAGTTGGTGCCGCTACTTCGAAGTAGCGTGCACGTGTAGACGCAGCTCTTGAGTATCAGTCCAACCTGAGAAACTGAGCACAATGGAGGGGAAGATCCCTCACCCACAAGATGAAGCTGGATGCTGGTTCTGTGTTTCCCGAAGACTTACTGAATGCTGCAGGCAGAAGTAACATACACTCACCAAACACTAACAAAAAACAGCCGGTAACAGTCAATACAGGCTCCAGGTGCTAGCTCTGACCAAATAGGCTTCTGAAGAAAGGACTGAGGCAGAATAATCCTTATTTGGATTCATTAATGCTAATAGTGATTCAAATTGTTGCATGAAATCAAGGTGTCAACTCAGTGATGCTCCAGGAGGGACAGTTGGTTACATTTACAGGCTGTATTCTAATCCCTTTGGAAGCAAAGGATTCCCAGACTACACTAGAGCTCTTGGAAATGTTTTCTGCTATTGTATGCTTCCAGGGATACAATATCATCCCATATCATCCATATCATCTTAGAGTCCAATCGCTTGCCTAATCTGGGCCTCTCCCTCTGTACCATAAGGCTGTTGCATTTGAGTCTGCAATTTTGGCTTATCCAGTGGCAAGCGTATGACTTTGATTTGCTATGTATCACAGGCAGATGTAATTTCCTCTCTGAAACTCTTTCAAAACATTCTGGGTTGGCATGCTTACATGCAGCAACGTCAGCATACACTGTATCCTTTTCACTGAAAGCTATGCCAGGTGACACCATGCCTCAGGGTGCTGAACTGTGCCAACACTAGGGTGGATGGCCTCAGTTCTTAATAACGTGTTGTCTGCCTTTTACAAAATTTGATCTGAGTTCACAGTGATGATAGATGTTCCTTGGTGTATCTTATTCATCTGATTCTTCCAACCATACTGCAACACACACATGTCCTGTGGGATCTGAATGACCTTTCAGACTTCTGAAGCAGAAGTCACTTCTGTGTAGCTGTGCTTGGTGGCTAGAGCTGATGTCAGACATTGTCATGTGAAGGCACAGTCACTCTGCACAAACTTAAAACCTACTGTTCCTCCAGCCAGTTTGAAACAGGCAATTGCAAACAGACCAGGCAGAGAATTTTACTCCGTATTATTGAGCCTTCATTGCATTGGATGGTTATGACTGTTGTAGACTATTATTTACCTTCCCACTTTACATTCATAGTGTCACAAGGCACCTCAAAAGAGCACATTTTTGCCTAGCCATTTTATTTGCTGTTCGTCCTGTCAGATAGCCTTGTTTCAGATATCTGAGCACCTGTTGAATCAAGAAAGTTCAAAGGCTTTACAACGTATATTGGCACAGTATATTATCAATCTGTTATGAAGCATTCCCAAGGACGTGGAATAGTGAAGAGACTGCAAGGGGTTCTGGCGAGGAGTGTATCTCCCATACTGGAGGAATGTCAGCTAGATCCTTCCCTACTGCATGTTCATGCATTCTAAGATATTCAGAGTATATTTCATGAAAGTATTGGAGAAATTCCATTCCACAGACTCTTCAGCTGATAGATCAAGTTACCTATAGTGATAGGAAATGTTCAGCATGCCACTTTGCTATCATCAAAGCTGAGCGATGTGACTAAGAAATATGCACATTTTAGCCAATTTATCCTTGCAAGATTCCTGGCATTGTAACCTGAACAAGCGATGTATTTTAGGGGTAGGGCAGGGCAGGAAGTGTTTTTGATACTTGTGACATGACTCTATAGTCTGCAAGGTATGCAGCACGGTGAATGTGTTTGCCACAGAGAGAACACATTGTTAACCAATGAGCTATGCTGCCTTCTTCAAGGGGAGTAGGTAGGGAAGATGATAGTGGTTTTTTTCTGAATCTGATGATGGTGTGGGGCCAGCTGAGGAAGTTGTGCCTCCATGGTAGATTCCAAGACTCCATAATCATAAGCTACTTCCAGCCACCTCCTTTTGGTTTGAATGGAAAAAATTTGCCTGTGTGCTTCCTGCTCCCTGGTTCGAATCCTGGTTCCTGAGCCTTAAACTCAGTGTTCCTCTTCCTGCTTAAGGAAGGGTGTGGATGTGTGTGTGCATAGCGCTGAGTGCGTGCAGGTACTCAGGGGCCAGTCTGTTCTCCTGCTTTGATCAGACTGTTGCTGGCCTAACTGTAGGGTGACCACATTGCCCAAAGGCGAATATGGGACACCTGCCTCTGGGGATGGGGGTGGGGCTGCTGTCCCATGTCAGGGTTCATTGGCGATGGGGAATGCTGCTCCAGGGTGAGGGACAAGGGATGGGGGCTCTGCAGCCTCCAGTGGGGAGGCACCAGGGATGAAGAGGAGTGGAGGATGGAGGTTCCAAACCCCCCCTGCTGGGGGGGGCTGTTCCAAAGCCTTCCGGCGGGGAGCAGGACACAGGGAATGAAGCAGGAGCTGCCTCCCTGATGCATGGGAGGAGGGGGAACAAGGCAGCCGAGCCATGGAGGGGTTCCTTGGCAGCGAGAACTGCCTCCCCTAAGTGTAGAGAATCAGGGAACAAGGCAGCCATCCCATTGTGGGGTTCACCAGCAGCAAGGGCTGCCACCATGGGGAGCCAGGGAATGAAGCAGCTGCCCCACATTGGAGCTCCCCTGCAGCAGCAGCAGCTTCTGCCACAAGGTGCAGAGCTCCGGAGAACAGGGCAGCCATTCAACAGAGGAGCCCCCTGGCAGGAGAAGCTGCCACCCCAAGACACAGAGTGCCAGGGAACAGGAGCCCTGCAAAATACAGGACAACTTGCTTATTTTCTTTAAAAAGTTGGGATGCCTGTGAGACAGCTTAAATAAGGGACTGTCCCGGTGAAAACAGGATGGCTGGTCACTTCCCCTAGCTGGTCCATAACAGTTTTAATTGCTGGCGTATCTGCGGATCTTGTTTCATGGGTGGTTTTTGGTGGTTTTAGACTGCAGTACTGGGATGCATGGAAGCACAACAGGGTGTGAAGGATTATTATCCCCTTGCCATGTGAGGTGAAAGTCACAAAACCGTGCACTTCTTTTTTCACATCAGGTACTTAAACAAGCGCCCCTATTGACAGGATTTACATCTAGGCCCAGCAAAAGCAAACCGGATCTGTGAAGAATCTCCAATGGAAAGCCTTGGAGAATTGTTCAGTATCTATTTTGTTCACCTCATTTAGCCCCAAGTTCTCCAAGTCAGCACTGGCTGTAAGGAGTTCTGCTCCTGTTACACCCAGCAGGGACAGCGTGTCCTGTCTTTGTTTTCAGCCATCAGGCCTGTCTCAAACACACCCTGACAGCTGCAAAAGTTTTCAGTGAAAACAATAATTCTACTTTTCCTTTCCATCTGCCTACAGATGGTTTAAATCTGACCCATCAAAAGAAGTGGGGGGAGGGAAGGAATGAAAAAAGATATTCCAGCTGAGAGGAAATTATAATGATTGCTGATTTCATATGAAGAAAATGACAAGTTTGTGATTTGCACAAGAGTCCTTGTAATTGTGGATTAAGCCGAGCATGGGAGGAATTGGCGGTTTTGACACTGCATTGGGCTGGGCTGCCAATATTGCTTTTCAACCACCTTCAAATTGTCAATCACAAATTAATCAGAAGTGTTTGGCCTGACCTCCTGTGGGAATGCCATGGATTATGGCTACTAACCTTCTTCTCCTTTCTCTTTTGCTAATTGTCACTGAAATTCAGCCCAACCCATAGGAACAGAGTAATTTGTCAGCTATATGGAAGGTTTAGTTATTAGCTATATCATCCAACTAAGTACTCCTTTTGATTTTTCCACATTTTAACCCTATATGTAGCTTCAATCCCTCACAAACCTAGTGTTGTCTCACATTTATTATCATTCATTTATTTTACACATGCTATTTTGGAAGAGGATGGTCAGGGCTTATGCATTTGGTAGTGATGAATGAAGGCCTTTAGCTAAATCACTGGTAAATAATCACCACAAGTCATCAATGTTTGGTGTGTTTCCACAAACTCAGTGATCTCAGCTTATAACAAAAAAAACTATCACTAAGGCCTGGATTCTCAGAGACATTTAGGTACCTAACTCCAATTGAGGAGTTAGGGACACCAAGGTGATTTAGTGGCTCATATTCCTTTGAAGACCTGGAGCTACAGTAAATGGCGGTCTGTGAGGGGAGGCCAAGGGTCAGATATAAGTGAAGATGAAAGTACCCACTCCCCTTTAGATCTTGTCCCTCCTGTTCAGGGTTCAAGTACTGGCAGAGTAATGTAAAGAAGCTTGGTCACCTAGGACCATGGGTAATAGGTGAACCTCTGCTTTGGGGAGGCTAGTTCTCTGGTCCTGCCCCTTCTGCCCAAAGCCCCACCCCACAAGCAAGAGCCCTGAAGCTGCTGCCTCTCTCCTAAATAAAAACAAAAAACCTGGAGGGTATCCTGGGCAGGAGGAGCCCTAGCCTGCCTGCTCTGACCACATGCCCTATAGTGGGGTGACCCCACTACTGAAGAGGAGAGAGTTAAATCCCAGCCCTGGGAGAGGGCTGAGGCTGAGGAGCCAGTAGCTGGGGCAATTAGCTGTGAGTTAGGGCCCAGGTTGGGGTCTACAAATGAAGGCTCCTGGAGGAGAAAAGATTCTTGCTCCAGCTGTGATGCAGGAAGGACCTAGCAGCCTGGGAAGGTATTGGGGCTCCCTAACATGGAGCAGAGCTGGGGGGAAAAACAGTCAAAGCTTGGGGAGCTCTGGGCAGGCAAGATCCCAGGCTTCAGCACCTTAGACAAGGCCTGAGGGTAGTAGGACTGCAAGGAGACAGCCAGGGCAGCAAAGTCCAAAACCCCTTGCCAACGATGAGTGGCCATTTCAGACTGTAGTTTACCCTGAGGCACTAGATGATGACTGTCAGTGAGTCACTGAGGCAGGGTGGTATTGGGATTTCAGTCTCCCTGGAAGGGGAGGAGCCCAGGGAGAGGGGGCAATGCAGTACGGCAGTAGCCTGAGGGTGCGACACAGGTCCTGATATAAGCTCTTAGAGAACAGACAAGGAACAGCAGGCAAGACGCTGGCTGGAAGAAGGTGTTCTGGAGCCTGAAAAAGCTAATTCCCAGAGCACCACCAGGAAGCACAACAGTGGCAAGTCACACCCGATTGCTTACACACACACACACACACACACACACACACACACACACACTCTCCACACCATCAAGCTTCCATTTCCCTGAGCACTGAGCTGACTCCAGGGCCTGACTGAGCCAGAGGAGCCAGAGTGCTGTGTCAGTCTCAGTGCTACCACAGTCTGGCTGGCCCTTGTGCTGGGCCGAGCTGGTAGCCTTCCTGTTGGCCAGCTCCATCTGCCTTGATAGCTCCCCTCCCTGCAGAGCTGCAGACCCAAGAAGTGTGTCCACCGGCTTTGCTGCAATCACTCCTCACACCCCTGTGCCAAAGAGGAGGGCTGCAGTGAGCAGCAAAGGCCTTTGGGGGGAGGGGATAGAGTGGGGAAGGCTGCAGCGTACTCAGGCAAGTGGGGGGCATTTTGACCCGTTGTCCAGATGCAGGTTGGGAGCAGAGCCAGGGAAGGTATTTCCCCGTTATACCTGCTGCCCATTCCTAGAACTAATCCTCAAAAGCGTTTAGGCACCTGACGTCCATTAGTCCTAATACCAATGCCTAAATATATTTGAGACCTGGTGCTTGTGTTGTGCCTGTCCAATGTACCTTTCACACGCTCATGAGGGCCATGTCTTTACTGGGACCTCCACTGGGCTAGCATTTTTGTAAGCACTAAATTTATACACAAAATGAAATCATTTTCCTTGTACAGATACAATGAAAACTTCAGCAGTCTATGTGGGGGCATAACAGTGTCCAAACTCTTCCAGTGACTTGCCCATGGGAGTGAAGTATCCTTCTGAGGCATTCAGCATGGTTGTAGGTGGCTTATTAGAGACACAGGCTTGCGTGTCATTAGACCATGATGAACTTAGTACCAGCTACTTTTTCCTTTTCAGTTTTGAGCATGTGGTTTAACACCTTCCTTAGATGCTGAGGCCCAGCTCCTCCACAGTTTTTACATTCTTAATTTCACTGTGCGTTAGGTGTCTAAATTCCCGAGAATCTGGGCCTAAGGGTCCCACTGTATCTTATTCCTATGGTGCAGCTATCTCTCTTAAGTCATGTGTAAATACTTCAGGCTACCTTGAGCCCTAGACATGGGAATCACATTTTACATTTACTTATTTCAGATTTTGCTACTTCCATCATCGTCATGAAAATATGTGGGGTTTTTTCTCCTTTATAAGAAGGGCACAACGAGCTAACAACATTCTGCAGCTACATCAGAACCCTGTAGTAACATACAAACAATATGGTGCAAGTGTCTCAGTCCAAGACACCAAACCATGAGACTGAGCTGAAACTAATTCAGGGTTTTGCTCTGACCTCACTGTGCTGGCTTCTTGGAAGCAAAATGCCCATGACCCTCCTCTAGCATGGACAAGACTTTTCCTGACTTGTAGATGCAGGAAGCTGGTTCATTTTACTTGCTCTGTGAAATGGAGATGTAGAGCTGTTCTGTAAGTGAGGGTAATGCTCCTCTTCCTAATCTGCAGCAAGGGAGGTTTAGGTTGGACACGAGGAAAAACTTTCTAACTGTCAGGGTGGTTAAACACTGAAATAAGTTGCCTGGGGAGATTGCGGATTCTCCATCTCTGGAGATATCTAAGAGAGGGTTGATAGACATCTATCAGGAATGGTCTAGATGCTGCTTGGTCCTGCTGTGAGGGCAGGGGACTAGACTCAATGACGTCTCGGGGTCCCTTCCAGTTCTAGTGTTCTATGATCTTAACACACCAGGAAGTGGGAGAGAAGGAGCTGGAAAGTGACTAGGAGCAAGAAGAGCCAGGGTACCATACTCCCTAGTCCCGTGTGGTGCTGGGGGAGGGGACAGCTACATCTTTTTCAGGATTGCAGTAATTTATTTCCCCCACCACAGCAGGAGTCAACTCTCTGAGCAAGCCGTTATGTCTCCCCAGGGCCCTCCTGGCTGGTGCACTCTGCTCCTTACTTAAGAGTTCTAAAACCTTTACTGCTCCAGAGCTGTACCATACTGAATATACAGGTCCACTAAAAAACACCATGCATAAGGGTGGTAAATAGGTTGTGCTCAGTTTGGGTCAAATCCTGATCTCCTTAGTCCAGTGACTACACTGGGTGTAATCCTGATCCTAGGGAAGGAAGTCAATGGCAAAACCCCCATATCATTCACTGTCATCAGTGGGCCCTTTCAGTATGAACAAATAAAGACCTCTGGGTTCTTAGGTCATCAATCCATCCCCTCCCACAAGCAATGAATTCACCTTAGGAAATGAACTGCATAACTGTGAAATTAACTGTATACCTGCGATTAACGCTTTGGTGTCACTTGTTAGTTGAAACCTGAGAACTGCTACAGAAACCATACCCTTCCACCTCCTCTGTGGGATGCTCTGCTTTACGTTACTGCTTCTGAAGGCTTAGATCCAATTAAAACCACACTCCAGGGCAATGTTTTTATTGAACATGGAGTTCAAAATGTCTGCATCTTACATAGAAAAGATGTATCACTACAACTCATAAGGCACATCACTGAAGCTTAGGCAGGCTGTAGCGTGTCACACACCAGTGGAAGAGCTCACCCAGCTGTCGCCTGCCTTTGCTGCTGGGAATGGCACCAAAGTGATTCTGTTCAACAAAATACAGAGGTTTAACAGAAAAAAGAAAAGGCAATGGAAAAAACCCACCATTACACAAAGCCTCTTCACGTGGCCAGAGAGTACACCCTACAGCTGTCAGCTTTGTTATGCATATTTTACATATTTACAGCTACAAAATATTTCCAAACAGCCCTGTGTTTATTTTAAAATCCATCACTGAAATGTCTGGCAAAAGAGACCCAGTGGAAATATAGTCACTGGGCGAATTCTGCTCCAAGTGTTTTTAATATACTCTCATTGCTCCCATCGAAATCAGTAACAAAACTCCCACTGACTTCTAGAGGAGATGGATCAGGCCCCTTATGGTTCCCACTTCGACCTTACAGCACTGACTGCCAGCCAACCAGCAGAGGCACAGGTTTCAAAAAGAAAGCACAGTCTCTGCATTCAAGGGAGGGATTTTATTCTCTTACAGCAACATGCTAATATAAAAAAACATGAGGTGGATATTTGGGTGGGGTGAAAACAAATCATCCAGAACAACCCCTCCAAAAACTGAATAGCCTTTCCCAGCTGGAAATGGAGCAGAGGTTGGCAGACTTCTTAAGATCCAGGAGAGAGCAGGTCTTGGGATTTGCTTTCCCTTTACTTCTTGTCTTTACAGCACTTCACACTCAAATTCTCCCTCCCTGCACCTCAACCCTGATACCCTGATACCCCGGCTCCCACAGGTTTAGGGCAGGTTTTATCATCCCCACTGCGGAAAAGGTGGGCCAATGCATTGATTGTCAATATGGTTAACTTCATCATATCAGAGAGCATAAGGCTGGTATGGCCCAATGGATCATCCATTCTGATATCCTGTATTGCACAGGCCACCGATTTCACCAAATACTGAACCTTCATTTAGTGTAATGTACTTTAATCACAGCATTCTGAGACTCCTGTGTACCAATCCCGTATTACACCTTTAATTTGGCCTTCATTTCCACAGCCCTTGACTCACTCATCCAGGGGAGTGAGAGGGAATCAAAGTCCCTGCTTATTCCTCAGCTTGGCACTGATGAGGTTGAGCATGGGGGCTGCTCAATCGAGGAGCTGGAGCTAGTGCAGTGGAAGGAAAGGGACTGGGAGCAGCCCTGCTCCATACTCCCAACCTACAAGAGTAGATGACCATAGAGTAGATGACCAGACCATGAAGAGGTAGGCAGGGCAGGAGGTTCTCAACAGAAAATTGTACAGTAACTTCTGGCACAAGGTTGGAATGCAATGCTGGGGGGAGTAAAATTGGACCTCTTTGTGTTGCCAGTCAGTGTCAGGTTTTTGCCTGGGAGTGGTACAAACTTGCTGTTGAAACATCTGTAAAATGATAACAAGGAGCTTTGTCCTCCTTGAGTCACGCAAACATGGAAGAGGTCTTTGGCTTTGTTACTTAAGGATACTTTGGGGGTGGCCAATCCACATGCAGTTCTTCAAATTGGTTATTTAAATGAACAACAAAACTAATCTGTACATTCAGAAACTGCCCGTTTGAAAGAGATTAGAGTAATTCCAATAAAAGGAATTGGGTAGCATAAGCCTGAATGTTTCTCTTTTATTTCTAGCCACAAGAAAAGAATAGTGTGTTTTGCTTAAAAGGGGGACTGAGTTTGAGTATTTGGCAAAATACAGAAACTTGGAAACTAGTGCTGGTGTTTTTCATTCGGTATAAATTAGGTGGGCACGAAAGAAAAAAAAGAAAAACTTGCTCTCTAAACTCTGGTTCTACCATGGGTATTTGCATGACCAAGCACTTCCAAAGCCAAAGATACCTGTTACATGCTATGTCTGGCATCGAAACATCACTGCTCAATTTCTTTTCTCCCCTGAGTAATACACCAATTGCAGATGTAGTGCTTTTGTCAGAGCAAAGACCCTCTGATTTAGGTTTTTTTACAATAGATATCAACTGCTTTGGATGAGCCAAAACAATGTTTCAAAACGTAGGAATTTACTCGATGATTACAAAATCAAAAAAAAAAGAATCATTTTAGTGATAGTGGGTGTCCCCACAGAACACACTGCTCAGCTATGAAGCATTCTTACCAGATGGCTTTGTCTCCACCCTGTACGCTGCCTCTTTAGACGCGTACAGCCAACATAGGCTTTTGAATTCAGAGCCCTCACAATGATTCCCTACCTCAGACATAAGGGTCAAATGAAGATCAGAGTCGCAGCACAGGGGATCTTCTGTCACGGGGAATATGCCAGCCATTGAGAGCTGCAGTATAGTGCAGTGGCACCTTGCACTGATGGCTCCTCCCCTGTGCAGAATGTTGTCTTTGGAATGAATGCAGGATGGAGGTAACCCTATGCCCCCAAGCACAAGAATTAACCTGAACCTGGTACAAGTCTAAAATAAACATTTGATGTTTATAGCCAGCTTAGCTTCTTAAGTGGTGTAAATGAATACTGAACTCAGTAGATCTACATTGATATCAGCTGCAAAGCTGGCCCTGTATGATTAAAATCAAACTTCAGGAAACAACAGTATATAGGTTATTTCCCTACTGTCCTTTCTTGCTAGTTACAAAGGCACCCATACGGCAGGTGTGAGACCCTGTGGTATGGGTTCTTGCAAGTATGGAGACTGAGGTTTAGGATAACAGGAAGCCTTACTATGGAGAGAATAATAAACATCAGGGCTACGCCTACACCAGTATTCCTCTTTCAAAAGAGGCATGCAAATGAGGCACAGATTTACATATCTGGCACCTCATTGCACATTCTTTCTAAAGAGCTTCCTTTGAAAGAAGAAAATCAGTGTAGATGCAGCTCTTTCGAAAGTAATCCCCATCTTCGAAAGAACCCTTCTTCCTATTTTTTTTTTTTTTTTTAGGAAGAAGCGTTCTTTCAAAAATAGGGTTTACTTTCAAAAGAGCTGTGTTTACACTGTTTTTCTTCTTTCGAAAGAAGTTCTGCCTGACCATGGATGTTTCTACCCAGATCCTGGTGTGGTTCTGCAAGGGCTGTGGCTTGCCGTTCCCACTTACTGATGCCCAGGCTGAGGGGAATATTCAGTGTGGAAGGTGCCTGCTGGTAGAATCTCTCAGGCGGCAGGTGGGGGAGCTACAGGAGGAGGTGGCCAGGTTGAGGAGTATCCGAGTCCATGAGCAGTTCCTGGATAGTATTCAGGTAGAGGCTGCGGAGGTAACTGTCCCAGTGCACAGGACGGCTGATAAACCACTGGAGGAGGTGGACCAGGGTGGACACTGGCAGCTGGTTACTTCTTGCAGCAGGCTGTGTCCCACCCCTGCTCAGAACCCTCCCACCATGGTACTGGAAAACCGGTATGCTGTACTCGATACAGGAGACCAAGAATTACCCCGTATAGAAGAGGAGAAGCCTTGTATCCCCAAGGCTGGGAAGTCTACTGCCACCCCTGCAAGAAGGAAACGTAGAGTAGTGGTGGTTGGAGACTCTCTTCTGAGGGGGATGGAGGCACCCATCTGTTGCCCTGACATTTCCTCTCGGGAGGTATGCTGCCTGCCAGGGGCCCGTATCCGAGACGTTACGCAGGCATTGTCGAGGATTATCTGGCCCTCTGACTACTATCCCATGCTTCTCATCCATGTGGGCACTAATGATACTGCGAGGTGTGACGCTGAGCAGGTCAAGAGTGACTTCAGGGCTCTGGGGGCATGGGTCAGGGGGTTTGGGGTGCAGGTGGTATTCTCTTCAATCCTGCCTGTCAGAGGTAGGGGCCCAGGCAGAGACAGGTGTATCCTAGAGGTGAATGCTTGGTTGCGTAGATGGTGTCGCCAGGAAGGCTTTGGTTTCTTTGACCACGGGATCCTTTTCCGGGAAGGACTGCTAGCCAGAAATGGCATTCACCTTTCGAGGAGGGGGAAGACCATATTCGGACACAGGCTGGCTAACCTAGTGAGGAGGGCTTTAAACTAGGTTCGATGGGGGCAGGGGAGCAAAGCCCGCAGGTAAGTGAACAGCATGAATACATGGGAGATGAATTTGAAATGGGAGGGAGTATGGGCTACACTGGGAGAGTAAAAAGAGGGCCAGGGCAAAACTGGGAGGCAAGACCAAATCAATGTCTGAGATGCCTATATACAAATGCAAGAAGTATGGGAAATAAACGAGAAGAATTGGAAGTACTAATAAATGAATATAACTATGATATCGTTGGCATCACAGAAACTTGATGGAATAATACTCATGATTGGAATGTTGGTATTGAAGGGTACAGCCCACTTAGGAAGGACAGACAGGGAAAGAAGGGAGGAGGTGTTGCCTTGTATATTAAAAATGTACACACTTGGACAGAGGTGGAGATGGACATAGGAGATGGACGGGTTGAAAGTCTCTGGGTTAGACTCAGAGGAGTAAAAAACAAGAATGAGGTCCTACTGGGAGTCTACTACAGGCCCCCTAGCCAGGTGGAAGAGGTGGATGAGGCTTTCTTTAAACAGCTAACAAAATCATCCAGGGCCCAGAATTTGGTGGTGATGGGGGACTTCAACTATCCAGGTATATGTTGGGAAACTAATACAGCAGGGGACAGACTGTCCAATAAATTCTTGGATTGCATTGCAGACAACTTTTTATTCCAAAAGGTTGAAAAAGCTACCAGAGGGGAAGCTGTTCTAGATTTAATTTTAACAAATAGGGAGGAAATTACTGAGAATTTGAAAGTGGAAAGATGCTTGGTTGAAAGTGATCATGAAATCATAGAGTTCACAATTCTAAGGAAGGGTAGAAGGGAAAACAGTACAATAGAGATAATAGATTTCAGGAAGGCAGATTTTGGTAAACTCAGACAGCTGGTAGGTAAGGTCCAATGGGAAGCTAAACTGAGGGGAAAAACGGCTGAGGAGAATTGGCAGTTTTTCAAAGGGACATTATTAAGGGCCCAAAAGCAAGCTATCCCGCTGTGTAGGAAAGATAGAAAATATGGCAAAAGACTGCCTTGGCTTAACCAGGAGATCTTGCATGATCTCAAAATAAAAAAGGAACCGTATAAGAAATGGAAACTAGGACAAATTACAAAGGATGAATATAGGCAAACAACACGAGCATGCAGGAGCAAGATTAGAAAGGCCAAGGCACAAAATGAGCTCAAACTAGCTACAAGCATAAAGGGAAACAAGAAGGCTTTTTACAAATACATTGGTAACATGAGGAAGACTAAGGAGAGGGTAGGGCCATTGGTCAGTGAGGAGGGAGGAACAGTAACAGGGAATATGGAAATGGCAGAGATGTTTAATGATTTCTTTGTTTCGGTCTTCACTGAGAAATCTGAAGGAATGCCTGACATAGAGAACGCTAGTGAAAAAGGGGTAGGGTTAGAAGTTGAAATAAGAATAGAACAAATTAAAATTTACTTAGAGAAATTAGATGTCTGCAAATCACCAGGGCCTGAAGAAATGCATCCTAGAATCCTCAAGGAGCTGATAGAAGAGGTATCTGAGCCTTTAGCAATCATTTTTGGTAAATCGTGGGAGATGGGAGAGATTCCAGAAGACTGGAAAAGGGCAAATATAGTGCCCATTTATAAAAAGGGGAACAAGAATAACCCAGGAAACTACAGGCCAGTCAGCTTAACTTCTGTGCCAGGAAAGATAATGGAGCAGGTCATTAAAGAAATCATCTGCAAGCACTTGGAAGGTGGTAAGGTGATAGGGAACAGCAATCATGGTTTTGTTAAAAACAGATCATGTCAAACCAATCTAATAGCTTTCTTTGATAGAATAACGAGTCTTGTGGATAAGGGAGAAGCAGTGGATGTGGTATACCTAGACTTCAGTAAAGCATTGACACGGTCTCACATAATATACTTATCAATAAACTATGCAAATACAACTTAGATGCGGCTACTATAAGGTGGGTGAACAACTGGCTGGATAACCATACCCAAAGAGTAGTTATTTATGGTTTTCAATCCTGCTGGAAAAGTATAACTAGAGGGGTTCCGCAGGGGTCTGTTTTAGGACCGGTTCTGTTCAATATCTTCATTAACGATTTAGATATTGACATAGAAAGTACACTTATTAAGTTTGCAGATGATACCAAGCTGGGAGGGGTTGCAACTTCTTTGGAGGATAGGCTCATAATTCAAAAGGATCTGGATAAACTGGAGAAATGGGCTGAGGTAAACAGGATGAAGTTTAATAAGGACAAATGCAAAGTGCTCCACTTAGGAAGGAACAATCAGTGTCACACATACAGAATGGGAAAGGACTGCCTAGGAACGAGTACAGCAGAAAGGGATCTAGAGGTTATAGTGGACCACAAGCTAAATATGAGTCAACAGTGTGATGCTGTTGAGAAAAAGGCAAACATGTTTCTAGGATGCATTAACAGGTGTGTTGTGAACAAGACACAAGAAGTCATTCTCCCACTCTACTCTGCGCTGGTTAGGCCTCAGCTGGAGTATTGTGTCCCGTTCTGGGCACCGCAGTTCAGGAAGGATGTGGAGAAATTGGAGAGTGTCCAGAGGAGAGCAACAAGAATGATCAAAGGTCTAGAGAACATGACCTATGAAGAAAGGCTGAAAGAATTGGGTCTGTTTAGTTTAGAAAAGAGAAGGTTGAGGGGAGACATGATAGCAGGTTTCAGGTATTTAAAAGGGTGTCATAAGGCAGAGGGAGGGAACTTGTTCTTCCTTGCCTCTGAGGATAGAACAAGAGGCAATGGACTGAAATTGCAGCAGGGGAGGTTCAGGTTGGACATAAGGAAAAAGTTCCTAACTGTCAGGGTGATCAAACAATGGAACGAATTGCCAAGGGAGGTGGTAGAATCTCCATCACTGGAGCTATTTAAGAAGAGGTTAGATAGATGGCTTTCAGGGATGGTCTAGAAAGTGCTTGGTCCTGCCATGAGGGCAGGGGGCTGGACTCGATGGCTTCTCGAGGTCCCTTCCAGTCCTACTCTTCTATGATTCTATGATTCTATGATTCTTTCAAAAAAAGAATATGCAAATGAGGTGCCAGATATGTAAATCTGCACCTCATTTGCATTTTTATTTCCTTCATTTACATGCATCTTTCAAAAGAGGAATGCTAGTGTAGACACAGCCCAGAAAACTAGAAGATCAGTCAATTCATCCCTTTGATAATTTCAGGTTTCCATTAGGGACTATTATTCAGTGTAAGAGATCTTTTAGAGAAGTGTTTTCCCATTATTCACTCTGAATTTTACTTGACTCTGATTACCCCTAGCTTATACAGTCACTGAACAAGTTCTCTCACTTTTTGGTTTTAGCCATCAGCCACAATATGAATGGTGTGATCATGTACCTCCTTCCCTCCTTCATGGATCTATCAAATGATAACCTATATAGTATTTATTATATTTTACCATTCGTAGTCCCCTCCCCATTCTCCTTTGCATGTTGGCTCCCAGTCCCATTCCTTTACCTCTTAGTTTATCAGCTTCCATTTCCAGGCTTCTTATTCACTCAGTCTCAATATTCTAGCTCCCACTCTCATTCTTTTCTCTTGAAGGGTCCATATCCCATTTCTACTCTGCAGCTCTTGTACTTCCTGCATTGAAGTCAGGCCACTGCCTCCTCCTTCTCCTCGTCACTTCCTGGCATCCACAGAAGAAACACTGAGAACACAGGAAACAATTCAGAGGAATTCTGTCCCAGTTCTTCTAGCATCCGGCGGTAGCAGGCTCATGGCGGGTAGAATCTTCAGTGGTTTTCAAGCTTTTTTCTTTGTTGTTGAATACTTAAAAAAATTCAAAGGGAAACACAGACCCTTTCGGAAATCTCAGACATAGTCAGCTACATCCAGAGTTCCACAGACCATGGGTTAAAAATTTCACTGCCAAACTCTACAACGTCTCTCTTGCAAACTGCATTTTTCAGAGGCTCAACACTTGACTATTTTTGTGCAGGCTATTTTTTTTCTTCAAAAGAATAGTAAAACACATCCACGCCCCCAGCAAAACCCCCTCCCACACCCATGTTATCTCCTGTTCAAAAACACAGACACACAATATTTTCTCAACAAAATGGTAATTTTTTAACATAGGCAAACCAACATTCTCTCCCTCCCCCACCCCCTCCCCAACCCCAGCCCCCCACCACAGTCTCATTCCCTGAAATGGCCAAATTATTTTTACTGAAATTTGTGAGGAAAATTCAATCTGAGCATGGGAAACTTGAGACTGAACAGTTATAGATTTAAAAGCAAATGAAAACAAGCTCCTTCTGTTAGAAATGTCAAGCGATCTTAACAACAGACGGTGCTATGACCTCCAACTATAATACAGCCTCTAGCATATATTAGAAGATTATACTGTAAAACAAACTTTTTCTGATGCCCCTCCAATTATAGTGTCATATCCTGGAAAAGAAGAAAAACATATCTGAAGTTTTCATGTGTCCCAGTGAAGTCAGCAAAACTTAAACAATTTAAAACAAATAATCCCAGCTGAGTCAGACGATAATTTATGGAATCGAGAACAAGTACCTTCAGGGAAGAGTCTCATTTACAAGTTCCAACACTTGTTTAACACACTCCTTAGCTCTAAAAATTAATCTTTGAGAAAAAAAATAATACCCCCAGGCTGCTGTAATTTACAAAGAGATTTATGAATTCTTTAGTTGCATAAGAATAAAACATGAAAGCATTAGCAAGAAATACACACAAAACCGAAATGCTACATAAAAATATAACAATAAACATTCACATTAAGTTATTTATTAGACAATGAAAAAAAACACTTTTTACACCATGTCCCCCATCAATTTTGATGAGAGGCACAGAAGAAGTAAGTGGAGTTTTGGGAGAAATAAGGTTTGAAAGTGGATGGAAGAGGAGAGGCACCCTGATCTGATTGATGGGTTTAAACAGCTACAAATCTTGGAAAGGAAAGGGGATTCATTCAGTGCAGCAACAATCTGCAAATTTGTTAATAAAGCACATAAACTGTAGGTACTATAAAAAATTACTTGTGTATAAATAGTAATAGCCTGATCCAAAGCTCAGTGAAATCAATAAAAAGCCTCCTGCTGATGCTAGTGGACTATGGATCAGACACAACATCAATATTTTGTGCCCATCAGCAGTGTAGGATGTAAATCGGACATTAGAGGTTAATTGATCCTGCTGACACAGCTATGATTGAAGTCTTTCTATTGACATCAGTGAAAGCTGGTCAGGTCTTTCATGAGCAGGGATTCTAGTTTTGCGTGATTAAAAAAAACAAACAAACTAACTAACAAAATCTGCATTTTCCTGCTGTTAAAATGAAATATTGAATTTTAGTTTCCCCACACACAGATAACAGATAAATGACCCCAGCATCTGGGGCTGACAGCCCAGGCTCCACTCATTCTCCTACTTATCTGAATTTTTAGCTATCTGATCTGGCCTTCCTCCCAGTTAGATCAGACAATCAGGATTCCTCTGTATATGTATTTTTTCGCTTCAAAATATATATAAAAAAACCCCCAAAGATCTTTGAAAAAACACAAACTTCATATATTTCAGGCAAATAGAGTTCTAGAATCTCTGCCCATAACTTTATCCACTGAATAAAATACAATAAAATAAAATAAGGGTCTTTATTTAGCTATTCCCTTTCTAGGGCTTAATCTAGCATTGTGGTGAGCATTAGGTGCCAGATCCTGCAAAATGCTGACTGTCTGCTTTGGCATTCTAAGCACACCTCACCTTTAGCTAATTACAATGGGAACTGAGGATGCTCAGCACTTCAGAGGAAGCTCAAAGCACCTTACAAGATGCAGCCCCCAGGTGACCTACTGCAGACTGTTCAGAAGAAACACTTTTTCTAGTCAGGCAATGCCAGGACCCTCAGAGTGTTGATTAAAGGGCTATCAACACTGAGTTTCAGGAATATCTAGTTCCTCTGTTGGGTCTTGTGGGCCCATATAGAAAGGAGAAGGGGTACAGCAGAATGCAGAAACTGTCAAACCATCTGCATGAAATACAAGATTCTTTTCTGCTTAGTTAGGATCAAGCTTTGAAAGAAAACTATCTTTGGCATTCCTGTCACAATGAGGGTATGTCTACACTGTGCCCCTAACTCAAAATAAGAGATGCAATTTGTGCTACAGAAATTGAATGTCTTATTTCAAGTTAATTTCAAAATAGGGTATTTTGGGATTTGGTGTTGTCCATACAGTATCAAATTTCAAAATACAGCGCTATTTTGTGGCATCCCTCACCCCTCTTGCAGTGAGAGGCAGACGGGATGCCGAAATAGCACTTGCCGTATTTCAAAAACTATTTCAAAATACCAGGCACGTTTCTGAAACATGAACTTACTATTTTGGGATACCTTGGTATCCCGAAATGACTCCACAGTGTAAACATAGCCTGAAAGAGTTTGATATTATTCAGGCAAAATTGAATGGGACTTCAATGGTAGTTTTGCCTGAGTCATTACTGCAAGACTGCACTATAGGACTAATAGGCACTTACAAAACAAACAAACAAACACAAGAAAAACCCTTATACTGGCTCTGGGAGTTCAGTTTAAAAGATGTAGATGTCAACTTTTTTTTTAACCCTTTTAACCCTCCAATAGTTCAAACACCCTTTAGAAATCTCAAAATGCTGGAATTTTTAAAAATATCTAAAATCTTTAGAAAAATTCTTTCACATGGTTAAAAGAAATGCAAAGGAATGTTCTATTGCTAAGAAGAAAGAATTGTGCCTGAAGTGAGTAGCATGATTTATAGTCTAACAGTTATGCACTTGTCTGCCGCATGAAAACACATTGCACCTCTGGTTATAGACACCTGCTGACTGCCTTGTCCCATTTGTAGGTACAACCAATCAAGGTTTATCAAAAGCACTTGAAAGTGTTTAGAACAGTCAAGAATATTTCATACACCCCTGAGGTCATGGAGAACATAATGAAATGCAAATGCCTCATTATTCAGACTCAGATGGGATTTAGTCATACAATTCCATTTAATTTCTAGAGAAAGCGAAGGGAGGACAATGGGAGAAAAAAACCTTGTGTGTGACTGCCAAAAAAAAAAAAATGGAAAAAACATAGGGTGTTTTAAAAAGCATGTTTTAAGGAAGTAACTGTATCTTTTAAAAAGCAGGGAAAACACATCCAAGATGTACATATTACAAAACTCTCTCTCTCTGAAGAATCAGAAGGAAAGTAGGTCTGCTCTGATCAAAGGAAGTGTATCAAAATCTCCAGCAACTGTGTCTGCTGTATAACTAAGGGCCATATTGTACCATCAGTTTTAAGGCAGAAATACCCCTATTGTCCTATTGAAATTATTGAGAAGTTCTGCTTAAAAATGAATAGAATCTCAAGAATCATTCGGCCCAATTGACAAGTCCTGTCCTATTTATAATCTGTGAGAGAAATCCAGTTTACTTCAACAGGGGTGGGGGTGGGGAATTGTATCAGGTCCTAGATAACTCAGAAGATAGAAACATCTACAAAGAGTTAAAGGTTTTGTAATACAAATTTGACTGTTTATATCAGGAGTGGGGAACCTCAGGCCTCTGGGCTACATGAAATTCATCAGAATTAGCTGTTAGCAGATTATCAGATGCTTTGTTTATCTGAGTGTTCACAGGAACAGAGCCCCACAACTCCCACTGGCTGCAATTCACTGTTTCTGGCTAATGAGAGATGCAGGAAGCAGTGATCTGGCCCATGCTGCCTGGGCAAACTGAGGCCACTGGGAACTGTGGGGCTCTTGCAGATGGAAGTAAACAAAGCATTTGGTGGTCAGTCAGTGGCTAACCCTAATAAATCACAGGTGCCCCTGATTTTTATGGACATAAAAAATCATTTTGGCTTCTCCCCACAGAAATACGAATGAAGTACATTCAGTTAGCACAAGCCCCCACAAAAGAAATCTCCCATTTTCCTGGAAGAGCAGTAGAATTTAGTACAAAAGTAATGGCATGATGTTGTCATAGACCTTTTCAAAAGTGACCATCTGTCCCGTTTTTCCCAGAACAGTCACTTATTTAAGCTCACAGGCATCTCAACTTTTTTAAGAAAAGGGGCAAATTGACCCGTATTTTATGGGGCTCCTGCTCCCCGGCACCCAGTGTCTTGAGGCGGCAGCCCCCACTGCCAAGGAGTCTTTCAACTGGGAGCAGCCCCATTCCGACACCCCATGGGGGCAGCTCTCACTGCCAGTGAGCTTTGCCATGGGCCAGCCGCCTCATTCCCTGGCAACCCCCTGCTGTGAGGTTGTGGAGCCCCCATCCTCCACTGCTCCTTATCAGGAGGCTGCTTAGCCCCAGTCCCTGGTGCCTCATGATGGGGCAGCTGCCCCCATCACTGAGGAGCCCTGACATGGAACAGCAGCCCCCCCTCCATTTGCCATATGGCAATGTGGCACCCTAACCTTTTCTCTTATCCCCCTAAAGCAATCAGTAACAATTTATCCCTTTTATTTTCATGACTATCTATGCCCTGAAACTGAATTGTTGCAAATACCGAATTAGCTCTTGAAAGGATAGATATCAACACAACAGCTACTTCCCATAAGCCCCTTCCTCCCTTTTTATTTTGCATGTGTGTGGAATAAATTTGCTGGCTTTGATTTTAAACTTTCACTCTGTGAAAGATTTGTTCCTATCCTTTAATTTTTAGGCTATATGAACTAACCTATTATTATAGCTTTGGTTTCTTTCTTTCTTTCTCTGCTGATTTCTTAGCAAAGGTCCATTCAGTTGCTAGTGAAATCAAATTTAACGGGGAGAAAAAATGTAATAAACCTCTCAGTCAACTGATCAGTAGCATTAACTGTTATACCAGTAGCACTTTTTTTTTTGTTTTTGTTTTTGTTTTTGTTTTATAGGTTTGTTTGTTTTCTTTTTTGGCACTCTGTTTACCTCTCCCCAAACAGTAGCAGAAGTACTTTTGACATTCTTGGGGTTAGCCAGTGGAAACAGCTCTTGTGGTAAAATAAGGAGGTGAGTCCTACTGCCTTTTTAACCACTGGAAGTTCTGCCATGGACTCCAGCGGGAACAGGAGACGATCCTTCCATGTTCTGTTGTTGCAAAGCAGAGGGCAATCAACTGGCCACTGTTACTAGAAATTGGTGAGCCGATTCAGATACAGTCGTGCCTCGCCATACGAGCACAATTGGTTCCCAAATTTCTGCTCATAGGTGAAAACTCATGAGTGGCACTAAATTCCCATTAACATACAAGTAAAAGTTTCCAGTTTGTTCCAAGAGCTTGTAACTTGACATAAACCAGTTGAGTTTAGGTACTTCTAGGATGTATTTGAATAGTTTGGCACCAGAAATAGGATGTAGTGTATGTATGTAGAGCAGGGATTTCCAACCTATGGGTCGGGACACAAACTTGGGTCCCATTAGATTTGTTAAAGGCTGACAGCTGGGCAGTTTCCAGCTGCATGTGGCTGTTAAAGAAGCCATTTGCAGTTTCTTAATACTGCTGCCTTAGGCAGATATCTATCAACAGTGATAACTGCTAGAGATGGCAGTTATTTGTATCACTCCGGATAACAATTACCTGATGCCTGATGCTGAAGCCTTAGCACTTGAGTCAATTGCTGGGAGCAGGAGGGCTGGGGGAGCCACCCAGCCTAGGAGCCCAGGTGAAGAGGCTGCGGGAGGAGGAGGAGTGCCTAAGGCTGGGGCTGTTGAGGGATGTGGGGGGGATCTAAGACTGGGGGAACTTTGGGGCTGCAGGTAGAGTCTAATGCTGGGGCAGTTTGGGGCTGCTGGGGGTTGTAAAGCTGGGAGCAGCTTGGGAATGCTGGGGGAGCCCTAAGGCTGGGGGTGGTTTGTGGCTGCTGGGGAGAGGTTTAAGGCTGAAGGAAGTTTGGGGCTGCTGGGCGGGTTTAAGGATGGAGGCAGTTTAAGACTGTTGGGGGCAGTTAAAACCTGGCCGAGGGTGAGGACTGTGGGGCAGGCGGCGGGGGGGTCTAATGCAATAAACCCTGGAGTTACCCAGGGGTTGTTCCTGCAACCCCTGCATAACTCGAATTTTCCTGCACGGGGAGTGGAGACAGGAACCACCAGGTCTGGTCAGTTTCCTGTCTCCCAGAGTGGCAGGAGCTCAGAACCAGGGGCAGGTTGGTTCCAGTCTCCCCATGGCTTGCAGGGCTGGGAAATTGATTGGCTCATGGCTGGTCAGTTTCACATTCCCAGCATTGCAGAGGAGGGAACCAGGCTAAGAGCCTTCTCCCTCTCTTCCCGCAGCCTAAGGGCTGTCAGATAGCTGCATGTTTGAGGGAAGGGAGGGAAAAGGCTCCAGCTATGGGCCTCCCCACCCCCGTAGCCCAGGACCCCATTGCTGGAGCTGGGCCAGTTGCGGAGCTGCAGGTAACCCTTTCCCCCAGCCAGGGACCCTGCTCATATAAGCAGGGGAAGTTCACTCATACAGTGAATAAAGGTAGGTAGATATGTTCCGCGGTTTAGCGAGTACTCATAAGTACTCATTAAACGAGGGATAAATGTACAGTAAGAACCAACCAAAGTTCAAAACAGAACTTTTTGTTGTTTTTAGTTCAAAAGGTTTGGTTAAAACCTTTTCCCTCCAGGCCTAGCCAAATCTACTAAAAATCTGTGTTTCACTGTTTCCAGCAAAGCCAAACCCAAAACTTTCTGGCACTGTTTATAAGGCAGTATGATCATGCAGTATTTCTTAAACTACACCTTTTTTGATAAGTAGCCATACTTTTAGGCGAGGGCTGCAGTGTAGCTATAACTCAGAATAACCCACACAATTTGAATTGTGCATATTGCATAACTTATTATGTTAACTTATTTCAAACTTGGTGCAATCCACATGGCGTCAATGTTTGAAATAAGCAGCTATTTTGTAGTTTCCACTAACCCTCAGAGGACGTGCGGTACCAGAACTGGGATACCACGATCAAAATAGTGCTGCTATTTCGATCACAGTCTTTAGCCATGGAATTACTATTTCAGGATATATTTGTATCCCAAAATAGCAACTATAGTGTAACCATGGCCTTAGAAGCTTATGCTAGCCTTCTACCCTTGAGGTTTTCCCATTGCTAACTAACCCATCGTTCAACCAAGAAACCAGCTCCCCCAGGAAAGCAGCATTACTATGAAAACATGCTGGGAGTGAAATTCAGCATCGGGGAAAAAATGATAATGATTAGTGGAGTTAAGGATCTTGCAATTGGAGTCCAGATCTTTAGGTGTTGCAAATGCCTAATTACCAATGTTTTTGTAAGCTTAGCTAATTAGCAGAGCTCCCACAGCCACACAGCAGCATGTGTTTCTATTGGTTGAACACAGCTACATATGCATTGGTGTACATGACAAAATTTATTCCACCCATGGATGGAAAAAATTAGAGGGAACACTGCTAGAAATCATTAAAAAACTGTGCCTAGCACCCCAAATCAGCATCGCATGAAGGGCTTGATGCTGAGATTCTAAGTGCCTCCATTACCAACTAGCTCCTAGGGGAGTGGAAAATTCTCACCATCTCACTGCACCAGGTCCTAAGAGCACAGAGGAAGGTAATCTCATCAAGCCCCAGACTGAGGGTCCTCTGCACTTGTAAAGCCTGCAATTAAGATGTTAATTGTGCTAAAGACAAGTAAGCCTCTATCTCAATACTGATCATACAGATTATATTTGTTCATCTTTTGAACATTGTGGCTGGAAAGCATGGTGGAAAAAATAGAATATGTGGTAAGAATATTTTGAAACAAATGAGAGAAAGCTTATATATATATATATATTAAGGGCCCAAAAGCAAGCTATCCCACTGTGTAGGAAAGATAGAAAATATGGAAAAAGACCACCTTGGCTTAACCAGGAGATCTTCCATGATCTCAAAATAAAAAAGGAATTGTATAAAAAGTGGAAACAAGCAAAAATTACAAAGGATGAATATAGGCAAACAACACAAGAATGCAGGAGAAAGATTAGAAAGGCTAAGGCACAAAATGAGCTCAAACTAGCTACAGGCATAAAGGGAAACAAGAAGGCTTTTTATAAATATATTAGAAACAAGAGGAAGACCAGGGACAGGGTAGGGCCATTGCTCAGTGAGAAGGGAGAAACAGTAACAGGGAACTTGGAAATGACAGAGATGCTTAATGACTTCTTTGTTTCGGTCTTCACTGAGAAGTCTGATGAAGGAATGTCCATCATAGTGAATGCTAGTGGGAAAGGGGTAGGGTTAGAAGTTGAAATAAAAAAAGAACAAGTTAAAAATCACTTAGGAAAATTAGATGTCTGCAAGTCACCAGGGCCTGATGAAATGCACCCTAAAATGCTCAAGGAGCTGATAGAGGAGGTATCTGAGCCTTTATCTATCACCTTTGGAAAATCATGGGAGACAGGAGAGATTCCAGAAGACTGGAAAAGGGCAAATATAGTGCCCATCTATAAAAAGGGGAATAAGAATAACCCAGGAAACTACAGGCCAGTCAGCTTAACTTCAGTGCCAGGAAAGATAATGGAGCAGATAATTAAAGAAATCATCTGCAAGCACTTGGAAGGTGGTAAGGTGATAGGAAACAGCCAGCATGGGTTTGTAAAGAATAAATCTTGTCAAACTAATCTGATAGCTTTCTTTGATACGATAACGAGCCTTGTGGATAGGGGAGAAGGGGTAGATGTGGTATACCTAGACTTTAGTAAAGCATTTGATACCATCTCTCATGATATTCTTATCAAAAAACTAGGCAAATACAATTTAGATGAGGCTGCTATAAGGTGGGTGCATAGCTGGCTGGATAACCATACCCAGAGAGTAGTTCTTAATGGTTCTCAATCCTGCTGGAAAAGTATAACAAGTGGGGTTCCCCAGGGGTCTGTGTTAGGACCGGTTCTGTTCAATGTCTTCATCAATGATTTAGATATTGGCATAGAAAGTACGCTTATTATGTTTGCAGATGATACCAAGTTGGGAGGGGTTGCAACTGCTTTGGAGGATAGGGTCATAACTGAAAATGATCTGGATAAATTGGAGAAATGGTCTGAGGTAAACAGGATGAAGTTTAATCAGGACAAATGCAAAGTGCTCCACTTGGGAAGGAACAATCAGTTTCACGCATACAGAATGGGGACAGACTGTCTAGGAACAACTACAGCAGAAAGGGATCTAGGGATTATAGTGGACCACAAGCTAAATATGAGTCAACAGTGTGATGCTGTTGCAAAAAAAGCAAACATGATTCTGGGATGCATTAACAGGTGTGTTGTGAACAAGACACGAGAAGTCATTCTTCCGCTCTACTCTGCGCTGGTTAGGCCTCAGCTGGAGTATTGTGTCCAGTTCTGGGCACCGCAGTTCAAAAAGATGTGGAGAAACTGGAGAGGGTCCAGAAAAGAGCAACAGGAATGATTAAAGGTCTAGAGAATGTGACCTATGAAAAAAGGTTGAAAGAATTGGGCTTGTTTAGTTTGGAAAAGAGAAGATTGAGGGTAGACATGATAGTGGTTTTCAGGTATCTAAAATGGAGTCATAAGGAGGAAGGAGAGAACTTGTTCTTCTTGGCCTCTGAGGATAGAACAAGAGGCAACGGGCTTAAACTGCAACAAGGGAGGTTTAGGTTGGACATTAGGAAAAAGTTCCTAACTGTCAGGGCGGTCAAACAGAGGAATAAATTGCCAAGGGAGGTTGTGGAATCTCCATCGCTGGAGATAGTTAAGAACAGGTTAGATAGATGTCTATCAGGGATGGTTTAGATAGTACTTGGTCCTGCCATTGGGGCAGGGGTCTGGACTCGATGGCCTCTCAAGGTCCCTTCCAGTCCTAGTGTTCTACGATTCTATGATTTTAAAAGCTGCATGGAACAACAAGGAAACATTTCCAAACAATTACTACATTACTGACTTTGGCCCTTATCCATCAGTAAGTGCTACACGGGCAGTTTTCTGACCCCACAGAAACTCCCATTGAAGTCAGTGGAGCTCTGTGCATAGGTCCACCCACACCAAGCTAACTGCAGGAATTTTTTAAGTAAAATGCTACAGCCCTATTCATGGAATTAGTCCCTACCCACACTGGCTCCCAAAAGATGCCTCATGTGTGGAAAGGCTGCTGGATTAAGCCTGATCCATAAATCCTCTTGCAAACCACTGTAGTGAAAATGATCAAAAGGTGATCTCGGAGAGGATTCTTAAATTGATAGCCTAAGGCTGAAAATTCACAATTCAGTATGGTGTCCAAAGGAGCTGCAGGCAACTGGCCATTTGTTTCAGGTTGGCATCCAAACAATCAGGGACCTGAGATCAGAAGCCAACTTTTGAAAACTTCAGTGGGAAGTTGAAGGCACCCAAGCAACTGTAAGCTATTCAGCATATTGCAAGATCCGGCCTTATGAAAACACTTTGTTTCCATGAGCTGTAGCTTTTTCGTATTTTATCCTTGAACGGTCATGTCATGTCAAGTGCCCTAAATTGAAATGTCTGCTTCCCAAAATTATTGGAAATTAAAAGCCAATTTGGATATTGATGGTTATTGCAGAAACAGGGCCTCATCAAGAATCTATGGATATTAATGAGAGTCTTTCCATTCACTTCAATGGACGCTGAGCCAGGTCCAGGGTTATTTTCTCCTTTTAGTCCACATAAATATTTGGTCCATTGTGAAAGAATAAATGGTCTGAGAATATAGTTCATATAACAACAGACTGCCCCATGCTAAAGGTTTGACACATTTCTTCTCATAGTCAGCACAGCACAAAGCAATTTTCAGAAGCAAGAAAGAAAATATAGACACCATTTCTGCAATCTGACACATGCAGGGAAAACATTCAGCACAAATGTGAAGAGGATTTAAGCTACAATAAAAGACGAATGCTGCAAAATCTTGCAATACAGAAACAATGAAGGATGGGACTAGCAAAGGGTTTGCTCTTCAAGAAAGGAACCGAGGTAACAAAAACAAACACAAATACAAACATCTGAAAATAAGCATTTTATACGTTTTTGCCAGTGCTTCTCTGAGAGCAAGTTCTTTAAACAGAACTCAACAATTGTACAATTTTTTTAAAAAAATACGTCATTCTAAAATAGCTCACCGATCCTTACCCAAACTTTCTGTATTTCTACAAAAATAGACACACAAAGGGCTACAAAAAACTCTGTTCCTGAAAGAATGAGCGCTGTAGTCAAGGCACAGTCTTTCCCTTACAATCAAGGCTGTGCAGAAAAACCCCACCGAAATGAACAAAACAAAACACTGTTAAAGGAGCAAAATGGAGTTATGTTGCACAGCTGCAGCAGGCTCAGATGAGGAAAGAGAAAAAGAAGTTTTTTGTTTGTTTTCCCGTCTTTGTTTTGGGATCCAGAAGTGACCAGCCAAAGGAAAGGCTCAATAGCAAAACCAGAATGACTGGCTCTTCTTCTCCTTAGCGGTGTGTCCTCCGTCCCTCTACCCCCCTGCAGAAACAGTCTACAGTTTTGCTTTCATCCTCCCAGTTATGGGGATGCTAGGTGGTGCTAAGATGCATGTGATCTTCAAAACCAAGAAGATTCCTTGCTCTTATCCTGGTGCTGTAGACCTAGTTTGAGGGAAGAAAGAAAAAAAAAACAACACTAATTAAAATTTGATAAAACATTTTCTTCATGCCAGGAAGTGAGCTGTGTGGCAAATATATTTATGACAATCCTATAACGATAGTCCATCTACATTACAACTGTGCTGAGAGCCCTTTTTACAACACTGCTGTTCCTGCAGGATAAGTAAGCATTCCTAAAATGTACTAAAGCTTTAGACATGCCTGCATGTTTCAGTAATGCTGATAAAGTCCTGCTTACACTGAGCAAAACTGTATCATGTTCTAACTTCACTAGGCCTTGCCATTAGGTCCTCTGACAGCATTGTATTGGGTAGTATAGATGGGCCTTTATGGAGCAGAACCTGTTTTCTGACAGAATTATATCAGAGTTCTACTAGGACTTTACCTCTTTTCTAGAAAGCTGGGTACATTTTTGGCATTTTAGGACCTTGCAGCCATCTGTGCCTTTCTTTCACAATGATCAAGGACCAGCCAATAAAGGTGCTGTGTAGGGGCTCTCATACGATAAACTGTGCTTCTAAATTGGAATTTATCTAGTCTGGAGGGCTTTACTCTTTGCATCAGGAGAGCGCTCACACTTAGAAGCAGACAATACAAACAGTAGAAAGAAACATACAAAAAAGCACACTGACTAGTTGAGTTGTAGCCAAAAATACAAGCGCTTTGAAGTCCTAAGTGAGAAAAACAAAGTGGGCGAGAGAGTCTTTCTCATTGTACCAAATGCAGTTGGCGAAAGAGACAAACTTTCACACTCCCTAGAGCTCTTCTTCAGCTCTGGGAAAGGTACTGACAAGTGTCATAGCTCAGTCCATGATGCAAGTTGAAAGACGTTTCTGTCTTTAGCCAGTAAGTGACAGATGTCACCATGAGAAACGTTCAGCAGCATTTTTGCTTTATATTGAGCTATAAATAGTATTACCTTCCTATTTCATACATAAATAATGTCATAAACTGATCTATTGTAAATTCACCACTGGCCTAAGCAGGTGCAAATTCCCCATTTGGCTCTAATGGCATTGCACTCATTTTATCTCATTGTTTCTTTGGCTATTAATCTGTAAAAAATTAAGATGGGCCAAAAGTGGAATCTCCCACCTGAACATCTTCACATCTCAGGGATGGGGCTGGAGATGGTTCCCCAGGGTTGTACTTTGCCATTCAGTTTTGATTCTGGGCTTTTTGATTTAGATGTGCCTAAAATGTTCACATGAGTAGCTATTTTCAGAATTTTAAGTTCACAATGGCAAAAAGATGTCAGGAAAACAGCTTATTTTTAATTTCATTATATACTTCAACCCTAGTCGTAATTTGCCTAAACATAACTGCATCCTTTGTTGGATCAGACCCACCCCCACCTCTTTTCCGTATGAATGTATGTAGACAAACTACTGGTGAGCAATAGCACCTCAGAAGCCAGCTACAAAGTTACTAATTATTGCTTGTGGACTAGAAGAACAATATATTGCACGATCTATCTGAGGATTTGAAATAGAATTTGCATAAATTTGTGAGGACTGCAATTTATAGGTGGGAAAACAGCACAGTGAGGTATTAAGACCATGAATGCCAAGAATAGAACACATGAAGCTTCCAGAAGAACCAAATGAAATGTATGCCTATCTAACTATTAATAAGGAGACTAATGGTCTCATGGTGTCAGGTCTGGCTGCCCAGATCTGGATTCAAAACACCATGCTGGGATCTGGGGTCTCTGCTGGACACAATTCCATATTAAAGGGAAAAGGAGATTATTGCTTGGTACATTTTAAATCTTCTCCCAAAATCTGATTGCTCCCTTCACTGAGGCAAAGTTCCTGATTTAAAGCATCTATCTTCAAACCTCACCCTGAGACTGAGAAACTCACTTATGTAAGGACACACTGAGGCTAGATCTACAGTAGGTTAGAAAGTTGATTTCCAATATGCAATTCTAGCTATGCCATTAGGATAGCTAGAATCGATGTATCAAAATCGACTTTTCTTACCTAGCATCGTCTGGGCATTTCTAGTTTCTCGCTGATGTCCCTCACTCCGTGCAATAGTGCAGAGTACGGGGTCAATGGCTGAGCCCAGAGAGGTTGATTTTGCCATGTCTACACCAGACGTGCAAGATCGAACTGCAGACAGTCGAACTTTCCACATTGATCTTCCAGTAAGTATAGATTCACCCTTATTCTGTTTAGATGTCAAATTTTGCCCCCTTGGAAATGGTACACACATGCATACATCCAAAATACAGGGTTTCTTTAAGTTACTTCAAAACTAATTGTTGTGATTATATCATTTTCCCTTTCCACCTAAAACATATTTTGAGAAGAGAGAGTCATTAGACAAGCAGACATAGTTAGATGGTAAGGAAGTAATTAAGGTGCCTAAGCAAGTACTAAGAGCTATCACAGGCTTGTCTCCACAACAGGGTGGATCAATGGTGCAGCAATCGATCCCCTGGCAGTCGATTTATCACATAAGCTGAGATGCAGTAAATTGAACTCAGTTCGCTCTCCTGTCAACTACAGTACTCCACTATGCTGAGAAAAGTCAGCAGAGGTGATGGGAGAATGTTAGCCACCAACCTTTCTGCATGGATGACAACATATATATCTAACTTCACTATCTTAGCTTGATGGGGCAGGCAGGAACAGGGAGGTAGATTATGCCTAAAAGGCAGTAAAAAAGGTGTGGCAAAGAAGTTAATATTGTTCCAAGAGCCTTAAAAACAAAGACATCTGTGTCTGAAGATGTAGATTTGTTGACAGACTTCACTAACAAGGGACTAACTTGCTGATCAGCTCCATCCTGTCCACTAGGTGTCTTTGAAGTAAACAGATGGGAATGTTAATGTAGATAAGCGACACAAATTCAGCCCATGCATATGTAACAAATCCCTACTGAAAACAAAGTTTGCCTCAAATCTTGGGCATGGAACAGTTTATGCGCCTTTTACTCACTCTCTCTCTCTCTCTTTTGCAGAAAGACAATTTGCAATTCTACCATCATGCTGTCTCAGTCTAGCCACACTTTTGAGTAACAGAACTTTAACTGACAATATGCTGATTGAGCAAACATTCTTCCTCTTCATAAAAATGTCTTGATTTGTCCTGCATGACTCACTCAGTATTTGCACATTTGCAGAGAAGTGTTTACCCCTGAAACATAAGAACCGTCATTCTGAGTCAGACAAAAGGTCCATCTAGCCCAATGTCTTGTCTTACGACTCTGGCCAATGCCAGATACTCCAGAGGAAACTAACAGAACAGGTAATCAAATGATCCATCCCCGCCATCTTTTCCCACCTTCTGACAAAGTCTAGGCACACCATTCCTGCCTATCATGGCTAATAGCTCTTGATGGACCTGTCCTCCAAGTTTGAATTTATTTAGCTCTTGTTTGAAGTTTTAGCCTTCACAACATCCTCTGGCAAGCAGTTCCACAAGCTGATTGCGCATTGTCAGAAGAAATGCTTCCTTTTGTTTGTTTCAAACATGTTACCTATTCATTTTATTTGCTGACTCCTAGTTCTTGTGTTGCGGGAAAAAAGTAAATAACTTTTTCTTATGAACTTCCTCCATGCCAGGCATGATTTTATAGACCTCTATCATATCCCCCTTAGTCTTTTCTTTTCTAAGCTGAAAAGTCACAGTCTTATTCATCTCTCCTCATACGGCAGCTGTTCCATACCCCTAATGATTTTGCTGAACTTTTCTGAACTTTTTCTAGTGCCAAGTTATCTTTTTTGAGATGACGCAATCACATCTGCAGGCAGTATTCAAAACAAGGGGGGGTGCCATGGATTTATATAGAGGCAATATCATTTTCTCTATCTTTTTTGCTGTACTTTTTTTAATGATTCCTATCATTCTGCTACTTGTATTAAAAATCATACCATTTAAAAGAACCCAGCCTAGCTAGTGAAATTCAGAGACAAAGGATCAAATTTGTAGAGGGTGAAAATGGAGACAAGGCTGTACTGCCTTAAGCACGGATTTCCACAGAAGCACCTAAACATTTCTTAAGGGAAGGCTGCATAGGTATCTGGACAAGGAAACAGAAGACTATATTCTATTTGCTTGAAGTGTGTTTTATTCATGTGATCCTCCTCCTGGATATAGAGATTTCTCAAACCTGGGAGAAATCTCCTGGGAAAACCAATGGTTCTGGAGGCAGCAGTGTTCTGAATCACAAATTCCCTGGAAGCTGATAATATACATAGGAATCCCCTCTTCATGACATTAGTCACTGAAGTATTTTGGCATCCTCTACTCATGAGACCAAAGATGTGACTCAGAATGATGGAATTGCAGCAGTGTTGCTGGGAATGGTAAAATTACAGGCTGCTCTCCTCTGGTGATCAGAACATACTTACCCAATGTAATTCAGCTTATAGAAGCTTGCAAAAATGTTTTTCATATAAAATATTTCCAGAATAGCTATTCTGAAATAGCTTATTTCAAAATAACACAGCTATGCACAAGAATGCATTTTGCAAGAGCACCCAGATATCTCCAAATAGCATGACTAGACAAATAGCACCTATGTCAAAATAGCGCCATTGGACGCCATTAAGGTTTATTTTGCAAAAGAGCTAGTCTGGCTATGTCCACATTAGCATTCCTCTTACAAAAGAGGCATGCAAATGAGGGAAATTGGAAATGCAAAGGAGATGAAGATTTACATATCTGGCACCTCATCTGCATATTCTTCTTTCAAAAGAGCTTCCTCCTCTCTTTTTTTAGGAAGAAGGGTTCTTTCAAAGATGGGATTTACTTTTGAAAAAGATGCGTCTCCATTGCTTTTCTTCTTTCAAAAGAAGCTCTTTTGAAAGAGGCACATGCAAATGAGGTGCCAGATATGTAAATCTGTGCCTCATTTGCATTTTTGGTTTCCCTTATTTGCGTGCCTCTTTTGAAAGAGGAATGCTAGTGTAGATACAGCTTCTGGCCGTTTCTACACAGGCCACTTTCTTCGAAAGTGGCATGGTAATACACGGCCCAAAATATGCTAATGAGGCATGAATGCAAATCCCCCATGCCTCATTAGCATATGGCCATGTGATTTGGAGTCTGGAAGACTGTTCTTCCAGACTCCAAAATGCCATGTAGAAGCGTGGCCCTGGGGTAGCTTCTGGCAGCAAATCCTTCTTCCAGAGGCCACTTCTTCCCAAAAATTTTTTGAGAAGAAGGGGCCTCCGGAAGAAGGACTTCCTTCCAGAAGACCCCCCGGGGGCCGCACTTCTAAATGGCATTTTGGAGTCCGGAAAAACGGTCTTCCGGACTCCAAATCACATGACCGTATGTTAATGAGGCACGGGGGATTTGCATCCATGCCTCATTAGCATATTTCAGGCCGTGTATTACCATGCCACTTTCAGAGAAAGTGGCCTGTGTAGAAACGGCCTCTGTGTTTTAACAGAGCCTTTTTCAAAATAACTATTTCAAAATAATGCATATTCCTCCTGCAATGAGGTTCACAAAATTTGAAAGAACATGCCTTCTATTCTAATTTTATTTTGAAATAGTTTGTGCATAATGTAGATGCTAGGATAGTTATATTGAAATAACTTTGCTGTGTAGACCTACTCATACTGATTGAGCCCTCTAGTCTACCATTGGCAATGGTAATTTGCTATGTTTCAGAGGGAGCTGAAGCCCCCATAATTAACATAACTTGCTTAAAACCATGTCATATGAGGAGAGAACATTGTTCCCAATCCTGGCAGATTATCAATTTATGACAAATATGAAATGCAAGTACCCTTGTATCACATGCACCTTTGTAAATACTACAAATGGCCATAAAATTTTTCCTGCTGAGGACTGCTGAGTTGCAGTAATTAATGTAGAAAGAGATTTTTGGCAGTTGACTTTTCACTTATTTGTAATTGGGCTTTAGTGTCTTGATATTTTGACTGAAAAAAAAAAAAGACCTGACAGTGTGTTCCTCTGGCACAAATCTTCTCCACCTGTTGTTTTTCCCCCAACACATATTAGACAAAATAAGAGTGGCTCATACTCCAGCAAAAAGATCAGTCAACCAGAGGCATGAACAACCCTCCCCACAGCTATGCAAACACACATCTCTAGGAAAGGGTAGTTTGGTGAGCCTAGTATTTCTTCACTGACATAACTTCATGGAAGAGATTCCAAAAGTAACACATGGTCTGCATTTCTGCTGGTAGACATCAATCAAAAAGGAAGAGAATGACAATATAAATGTGTTCTACGCCTGGACACAATGATAGTTATCAGTTATTAGTGCCCTGAGCACATGCTCACATAAATATGCTCCCACTCATTCGAGACTGCTATTGAGACTGAAGTTCTGCGACAGTAAGGGGTAACTATAGTACAGCCTGTGGGTCAAGTGTTGCCAGCATTATCCTTAATGTAGCCTTTAGATGCTCTCCTCTCACCTATGAGGCATGCAGTACAGTCATTATGGAAAGGTGTCTACTACAACGACATCAGTCTGGGGTCTACACAATGCCTATCAACACTTTTAGGATGAAGACACTTCTTGCTGGGATCTGTGGTCTTTTCACATTTCATTCCCATAAGAGGAAAGCTGTAACTATTCAGCTTTACAGAAGGTAATAAAGGGGCCCAACGTCCAATGAATACATAAGCTGCTTGGGCAATTCCTTGTGAATTCATTATTTCCAGCAAGTTTAAAAGAAAAAACTAAAAACATAATGCATCTGGTAAATCATTTGGCTAGGCTGGGCCAAATGCTAGCTGTTCCATGCCTACTGAAAGTCAATGGGAGTTGGATGTTTAACCCCCTTGTGCCTCGTTTAAAATCTTCCCCCAATGGGAAGAAGTCACATCTGGAAAAGTATTTGGAAGATTTGGTTAGAGGCTCTGGTTTAAGTGCAGGGAATCTTCTTAGTCACTGCAAATAAGTTCAGTTAGTTGAGCCACCAAAATTAGCAAATAAGCAAAATAAGCAAATCATCTTACCCGTGTCAAACCCGAAGCTTGGCACAATGTCCACTGGTCCATGAAAGGCTCCAGTCCATGCTGAGGTAGCACTGGTGACAGTAGTAGGGTCTGTCTTTGTCATGTCACACTGTGGAGCAGGAATTCTGGCTGCACATACTGAAGGCATCAATAAGGATCCATACCGCGGGTCAAGGTGAGAGCTAGGATGGTGATGATGCACATGTGGATGGGGGTGATGGTGATGCATGTACACATCATGCACATGTGCATATGAAGGGCTAACCTGAGATGCTAAAGGATAATGCCATGATTCGGAGGTGGTAGATGCAGGCGGTGGGGCAGTCTGGTGAAGGCTGTGCCCTGGCCACCCACTAGGATCTCCTGTTGGGAAGGTGCCCGGTGCAGTGATTGGAAAGTCAGGGTGGACTCCACTCAGACATGGTGGAGGTGGAGGTTGATAGGAGCTCGTCCAAAATGAAGTTGGGAAACTGCTCCGTTGGCTTGAAATTGTTGTGCTCTCTGGAAAAAAATATAAACACTGAGAACAACAGATAGATTAGAACTACCAGTTAAAAACGAACACACAGCACAAGTAATGGGTGAAACAGCTTGCCACCAAGTCACACTGCACAGAAACAAGTCAGAACATGTGGAGCAGTCAACACAATGGGGTCCTTGAATGCCCTTTCTGATTTATCCTTCCTTAAATAACAGGGTAGGTTAATATATCTTAAGAGCTTCAGGAATGCTTATGATCATCTAGTTTGAGTTCCTGTATATCAAAGGCCATGGAATCTCATTCAATGATTCTTGCATCAAGCTTCTAATTTCTGGCTGAACTAGAGCAAGACTCATAAAGAATCCAGCCTTCACTTAGTGACTTCAAGTGGCCGAGAATCCATCACTGCTGCTTTTGAAGAAAGCATTACCTAGGCTAGTGAATGGAGATGTTGGAAACAGAAATTTGCTACTAGTTCTGTATATGGATAATTGCAGGATAACAAATCTTGTTAGATTGATTAACTGGCTTGTGGTAGATCATCCATAATACATCTTACGTTACTTCCCTATACAACTGTTATTACCCTGCAACTTTACTAAAAACGAGATAAGCACCTCAAAAGCTACACTCAAAATAAACCTGTGGTTTTATTTTCTGAGTTCTCCCTCTGTAAAGTTACCAGTAAGAACTTTAATTTGTTACACACCCCGAGTAAACTCTAGATATAAAAGAACTTTAATAAGACAAACCATTTGATTGGAAGTAGATTCAAAAGTATAAAAATAAAAAAAAAATAAAAAAAACAAACAGCCTGGCTACATTCACAACTGGGGTTTAATTTATGCATAAGGAGAATTCCAATATCATTATACCATAAAATTATACTTAAAGATTCCCTCTTTCTAAAGAGCAGTTACTGTTTTTGATGCACTGACCAATACTTCTGATACAATGGCTTTCTAGTCAAAAACCTCATATAAAGCTTATAACAATATTTATATTAAATTGAGAGTGGTTCATTTTTTATGTGGATCCCCAAAGGGACTTGGAATAATAGATGCTTCAAAAACCATTAAACTGCACTCTTCTAACTTTAAACAAAATCAGTCTTAAAAATACAAAACTATAAAATTGCTTTGTCGGCCCCATAAAAACATATTTACGGCCTGATTCAAGGTCCATTAGAACACTTCCGTTGACTTCAGTGGCTTTGAATTCAGCCAGTATTAATAAGCTTTGCTTATTGTGTAAGAAATAACTTCTGTCACTGGTATTTTCTTTGGCAAACACTACATGCACAAAAGCAAAAGCTACCTCCATGCCAAACAACTTTGAATGTTACAGGGTTATTTACCCAAATGGTCATTGTGTCTTTATTTAATAGGGTTGTGGTCCACTTTTAAGTAATCTTCTAAAGTACCTGATATTGGAAAATCATTAAGTGCATCAGAAATATGACTGATCTAAACCTCACAACACCTCTATGACATAGGTATTGTTTTCATTTTACAAATGGGCATACAGAGGCAAAGAATATAAATAACTTTCATGGAGAGCAGGCAACACAACTGGGACCATCTGCCCCACCCGTATATTCTCTCCTATGACTGTTTTCCCCACTCCCAATCCTTCATCCTCATTACTAGATAACACACCCTTATTTTATTCAGTTTATTGCCAGTATTTTGTGGATTCCATCTCTCGGCTTGGGTGTGTATTGAAAATACTATCGCTCTCAGCAGTGCTGGCAGGATCCAAATCTGAACCATCCCATAACATACACACACTCAGCAAATAAATTACTGTTTAACTGCCCCTTGGATAATTCAGGTTACAAACAATGGGCCAAAAACCTTCAATCATTACATCACCAATTTGGCTGAATTCCGGATGGCAAAAAATAGTTTTAATATAATTGATCTATAACTGGTACAGCAGGTCAAATGTTTGGTTGTTGCAATCTAGCTCCCACAGAAGAAGTCCGCCAATGGCAGTAGGTGACTCTTGATGTCAGCCTCTGTTGAATAGCCCAGGGACTGAATGGTCTAGAGAGATTTCTGGTGGACAAGGCTGTCTACCACTAGGGGTGGAAGTGTATCAGTAGAGAAGTCTGCACTTCTGCTGCCCATGTTCTCACTGCTATGCGGATAAACAGGAGGACTATCAAGCCAGCATTCTTATGAGCACTATGTAAGCAAATGACACTACCAACAAAAATGTATATTGTACATTCAATCAGCTTTTAGCTGAGCCACAGTCCAAAATAGCACACATGGGAATGTCAGTTTCCATTGTATTTGAAAGTTGTTCTTTCCTCTCACTTTTGAAAATGAGTGAGCATAACCAATCGTCTTTACAGACACTACAGTATTAGATGCCTTCGAAAGAACCAACATCCTAGGGTGGCATTTTCATGGTGAGATAGTCACTTGGGCATGGAAGATGTTAATTTGACAACAACCAAATGGCCAACCTGACACTGTCCATATGAAAGAAAACAAAATAACCAATCAGCTTACACTGGCTTCCATAAAAAACAAAAAACAAAACCACAAAATATTTGTCAACAGATATACCACAGTTACCACAGTCATTTCCTTTTCTAAACTGGAGAGGGGAGATGGCAAGAGAACGGCAATATCTGAGATACCAGAGTGGTAAACTAATGGAAATTGTTAACTTTTAATGGTGGCCAGCATACAGTGCATTGCATTGAAAACATACCAAGGCTTGTAAAATATGAAAGGACACACTCATTTTGTGGAATCCTCAGCAGAACTTTACTCTTCAGTTACTCCTAACTGAGTGAAACTTTCAGTTATGAAGAATAATAGGGAAAATGCCACTAAACCTAAAAAAACTTCTGCCAATGTAGTCTCTGCCCAAGAGTTCAGAGAATTTGAAGAACCTGTGTTATTCATGTTTCTGAAGGACAAAAATATCTGACACTGGTGTTAGATTAGTTTCAGTTCAAACTAACAAATATTTTCTTATAAACTCATGCAGCATTCAAAAGGTCAAGGGTTGCAGCTTTAGGGAGGATGCTTTCTATTTTGCATCAATAAGAATAAGATTGAATACTTGCTTCAAGTGCAAAAGTCAATCCAACCTTAAGTTCAACTAGTGCCTCTCCCCTGTCTTGAAAGCAGGAGCTCTTCAAATATTTCCTGAATCCAACTGGTATGCTTTATGCAGGATTCAAGAGAGATAAAGCAGGAAAAATAACTGACAAAACACTCTTGCTACTCTCAAATTTTTCTCTACATCTTTCCATAAGGCAATTATAAATACATCGCTTATTTCATTTGCTAGACTTTCAAGTGGTTTGTTGACTAAGAAATTGAATGAAACTCCAAACTACCCTTGCTTATTATTAGTATTAACCTTAATATCTCCAAAATAGCAAAGCAGCAACTTCTTCCACACAAACGAATGTACATTAGCACAACTAGGACACATTAACCTTAACAAAGGAACTGAAGGATTGAAATGTCAGAGTGACTCTATATTTCCCTCTTTCAAACTAGTATATGGAGACATTAGTTTGGGCAAAAATCCATTTATCCCTAATTTATCTTGAGAAACAAATATGCTACCTATTTCTCTGATGGCAAACTTAAGAATCAAAGAACTCTTCTCAGAATTCCACCAGGGCACCTTTACACAAGTTGGTGCGAAGGGACCTGAAGGGTCCCATACCCTCCTGTCCCTCTCCCATCCATGTAATACTTTCAGGGCAGAAGAATCTTTGCCACAGGACTGATTGCTCAGGGTAGTCAAGGTCAAAGGCAGTAATGGATGAGGCATTTTTATACCGGGCTATTGAGTATCTTTGCAAAGGCCCACAGGAGCTGTGGATAGAGTTAAACAGAAAATAGAGTTCTGAGATTTCAAAAAAGTGTCCTATTCTGCACTGTGACAAACTAAGATGTTTCAGATTTTTATGACTGCCAAAAACCCAGACTACAATACTCCATTATACCCTACAGCCCAGTGGTCAGTGCTATCACCTGTGAGGTAGGAGACACAGGATCCATTCGCTGCTCTCTCCGATTTTGAGCCATATTTTAACTCAGTTTTCCACCAGATTTCCTGGTGAATGCCCTGGTCACCAGGATTTTGAGTATTCCAGGACACATGGCTCTGTTTCCCTGTCATAATGAGCCTGAGAAATCTTCCCAATTAAAATTTTGCCAGAACTGACCTTTTTCTGCAGAAAGTTTTGGTAGGTCTGGTTTCAGCAAATTTGCATTTTTCCACACAAGAACCTGGAATATGCCCAACTGGCTCTGGTCACAGAACCAAACAGAAGTGCAAGAGAAGGAGTGAAGGGCATATGATACTATAGATGAAACAGACTCATTCCCACCCAGCATGGAATGTAGGAGGTCTGCATGCAGGTCCCCTGAAGCACTGATCTTTGGGAAGTGGTGTGATCACATATTTAAATGTTTATAGCTGGTTGGGAGGACAAGATGGCTGTTTACAAGGATAAGAACATAGAACATAAGAACATAAGAATGGCCATACTGGGTCAGACCAAAGGTCCATCCAGCCCAGCATCCCATCTGCCGACGGTGGCCAATGCCAGGTGCCCCAGAGAAGGAGAACAGAAGACAATGATCAAGTGATTTATCTCCTGCCATCCATCTCCTGCCCTTGTTCTGAAGGCTAGGGCACCATACTTTATCCCTGGCTAATAGCCATTTATGGACCTAACCTGCAAAAATTTATCAAGCTCTTTTTTAAACCCTAATAGAGTCCTGGCCTTCACAGTCTCCTCGGGCAAGGAGTTCCACAGGTTGACTGTGCGCTGTGTGAAGAAAAATTTCCTTTTATTAGTTTTGAACCTACTACCCATCAATTTCATTTGGTGTCCTCTAGTTCTTGTATTATGGGAAAAGGTAAATAATTTTTCTATATTCACTTTCTCCACACCATGTAATTCTTCTTCATCTTTGTAACTATGGGTTTCATCTTACTCCCATTCAATTCAGTGGAGAAGCTCCCATTAACTTCAATGGTGCAGGACCAAATTCTACTTTCCTACACTTTCTCAACTGTTTTGATGCTCTTTGCTGAACATCCTTCCATTTGTTAATATCTTTCTGGCAAGATGGTCTTTTCATATTATTTTCATTTTCCCAAAGATGTTCACAGATGTCTTCTTTTATCAGCTGTGAATTTCATTAATGTGCTGTTTGTTCATAGAACACTAAAACTGGAAGGGACCTCAAGAGGTCATTGGGTCCAGTTCCCTGCCCTCTTGGCAGGACCAACCACAATCTAGATCATTCCAGACAGATATCTATCCTGCTCTTAAATATCTCCAGTGATAAACCTCCTCTTTAACCTGCTCTTAAATATCTCCAGTGATGGAGATAACCTCCCTAGGTAACTTATTCCAGTGTTTAACCACCCTGACAGTTAGGAAGTTTTTCCTAATATCTAATCTAAACCTCCCTTGCTGCAGTTTAAGCTCATTGCTCCTTGTCCTATCCCCAGAGGCCAAGGAGAACAATTTTTCTCTCTTCTCCTTGTAAACCCTCTTTGAGGCACTGGAAAACTGCTACCATGTCCCCTCTAAGTCTTCCCGTTTCTAAACTAAACAAGCCCAGTTCCCTTAGTCTTCACTCATAGCTCATGTTCTCTAGACCTTTAATCATTCTTGCTACTCTTCTCTGGACCTTTACCAATTTCTCCACATCTTTCTTGAAATGTGGTGCCCAGAACTGGACACAATACTCCAGTTGAGGCCTAATGTGTGCTGAGTAGAGTTGAAGAATGACTTCTTGTGTGTTGCTCACAACACTCTTGTTAATACATCCCAGAATCATCTTTGCTTTTTTGGCAACAGCATCACACTGTTGACTCATATTTAGCTTATTGTTCACTATGGCTACGTCTACACGTGACGCCTACATAGAAATAGCTTATTTCGATGTAGCAACATCGAAATAGGCTATTTCGATGAGTAACGTCTACACGTCCTTCAGGGCTGGCAACGTCGATGTTCAACTTCGACGTTGCGCGGCACCACATCGAAATAGGCGCTGCAAGGGAACATCTACACGCCAAAGTAGCACACATTGAAATAAGGGTGCCAGGCACAGCTGCAGACAGGGTCACAGGGCGGACTCAACAGCAAGCCGCTCCCTTAAAGGGCCCCTCCCAGACACAGTTGCACTAAACAACACAAGATACACAGAGCCTACAACTGGTTGCAGACCCTGTGCCTGCAGCATGGATCCCCAGCTGCCGCAGCAGCAGCCAGAAGCCCTGGGCTAAGGGCTGCTGCCCACGGTGACCATAGAGCCCCGCAGGGGCTCGAGAGAGAGCGTCTCTCAACCCCTCAGCTGATGGCCGCCATGGCGGACCCCGCTATTTCGAAGTTGCGGGACGCGCAACAACTACACGGTCCCTACTTCGACGTTGAACGTCGAAGTAGGGCGCTATTCCTATCCCCTCATGGGGTTAGCGACTTCGACATCTCGCCGCCTAATGTCGAAGTTAACTTCGAAATAGCGCCCGGCGCGTGTAGCTGTGACGGGCGCTATTTTGAAGTTAGTGCCGCTACTTCGAAGTAGCGTGCACTTGTAGACACGGCTTATGACCCCTAAGTCCCTTTCCACAGTACTCTTCCCTAGACAGTCGCTTCCCATTCTACATGTATGAAGCTGATTGTTTCTTCCTAAGTGGAGTGTTTTGCAATTGTCCTTATTAAACTTCATCCTGTTTATCTCAGACAATTTATCCAATTTGTCCAGACCATTCTGAATTATGAGCCTATCCTTCAAAGTAGTTGCAACCTCTCCCAGCTTGGTATCGTCTGCAAACTTAATAAGCATACTCTGTATGCCAATATCTAAATTGTTGATGAAGATATTGAATAGAACTGGTCCCAAAACAGATCCCTGCAGAACCCCACTTGCTATGCCCTTCCAGAGTGACTGTGAACCATTGATAACTACTCTCTGAGAATGGTTATCCAGCCAGTTATGCACCCACCTTACAGTGACCCCATCTAAGTTGTATTTGCTTAGTTTATTGATAAGATCATGCGAGACTGAGTCCAACGCCTTACTGAAGTCTAGATACACCACATCCACCGCCTCTCCCTTATCCACAAGACTTGTTACCTGTCATAAAAGGCTATCAGATTGGTCTGGCATGATTTGTTCTTTACAAACTATGCTGGCTGTTACCTATCACCTTATTTTCATCCAGTTGCTTGCAGACAAATTCCTTAATTATTTGCTCCATTATCTTTCCCGGCACAGAAGTTAAACTGACTGGTCTGTAGTTTCCTGGGATGTTTTTTTTTTCCCCTTTTTATACATGGGCACTATCTTTGCCCTTTTCCAGTCTTCTGGAATCTCTCCCAACTTCCAGAACTTTTCAAAGATGATACCTAAAGGCTCAGAAACCTCCTCTATCAGCTCCTTCAGTATTCAAGGACGCATTTCATCAGGCTTTGGAGACTTGAAGACCTCTAATTTTTCTAAGTAATCTTTAACCTGTTCTTTACGAATTTTATACTCGAAACCTACCCTCTTCCCACGAGCATGCATTATGTTAGGCATTTCTGCATTGGCCTTCCTGGTGAAGACCGAAACAAAGTCATTAAGCACCTCTGCCATTTCCAAGTTTCCTGTTATTGTTTCTCCCTCCTCACTGAGTAGTGGGCTCACCCTGTCCTTGGTCTTCCTCTTGCTTCTAATATATTTATAGAATGACTTCGTGTTACCCTTCATGTCTTTAGCTAATTTGAGCTCATTCTGTGCCTGGGCCTTTCTAATCTTGCTCCTGCATACACGCATTGTTTGCTTATACATATATTTTGTAATTTCTCCTACTTTCCACTTTTTATACAACTCCTTTATGATTTTGAGATCATTCAAGATCTCCTGGCTAAGCCAAGGCCATCTTTTACCATACTTTCTAGCTTTCCTATGCAGTGGTATAGTTTGCTTTTGGGCCCTTAACCATATCCTTTGGCAGTTTTTCAAACTCTCCTCAGTTGTTTTTTTCTCTTTATCTTGCTTCTAATGGGACCTTACCTACCAGCTCTCTGAGTTTACCAAAATTTGCTTTCCTGAAATCCATTGCCTCTATTCCTGAGAGCTTCTATCAGAAGACACCTTCCACATTGGATGGTCTTCCCAGCTTGGACTTCAGTGGGTGAGAACTGCAAGTCACAGGCCCTGCAAAACCACACCAGGGTCTGGGTGGAGACATCCCTGGTCAGGTGATCTGTCTGACTACAGCCACAGGTGGAGGAGACAGAAGCAGTGCTGGCACACATGTGGCTGGTCTTCCTAACCATAGTGGAACCCCTTTGTCAAACTCCCTCTTAAAACTGACCTGTCTGCAGCCCCCTACCCGTTTCACTCCCCTGATCACTCCAACTCTGTCTTTTAAAGCCTGCAAACCTCAGTCAGGCCTCCCTCTCATTAGTCACACAGGGAAAGGCTGATCCTTAGGCTGATCAAAGCCAATAAAGGGCACAAGGGATCAAAAAGCCTCCAACCCTCCCAGGCACACAATTCCAACTGCCACAGCAAATGAAACTGAAATCACCAGCAATCAGAAATCAAAATGTAAACAGTCAGGCAAACTCGACGTGATAGTTTTTTTGTATAAAAGTTCTAGACAATGCAAAAACGGAACTAGCTCCCATCTCAATTCCTCCTCTAAACTCCCTTCTCAAAACTTCCTCCTGTTTGCAATCAACTGTTCACAAGCTCTTCTGGTCACTTACTAGCAGGCTTTACAGGCTCTGGCCTTCCTAACTGGTAGCCCTGCCCCCTGTCTACAGCTCAACCATGATCATTATCAACAACCATGGGCTCAATGCCCATTGGTGTCTTATGCCTCTCTCACTATTTCCTTCCATCTTTCCCTTTCCAATGCGGAGTGCCTTAGTTTCTGTAGACCAGCTCTGTACCAATCTACTATATCATCTACCCATTTTCTTTGGGGTCTGCCTATCCTATTCGAATCCTACATTATGTTGTATTACCAGGTTTAAATTTTTCATTTGTCATCCATTCTGCAAACATGCCTGAATAGCCGTAACTTGCATTGTATAACCTTCTGCAGTAGGTTCTCTTTCGGCTGTATCTTCCAATATAATTCCTCGTTGGTGACCTTCTGCATCCATCCATTTCTTAGGATCTTTCTATAACAGCTTCTCTGAAATGCCAATATTCTTCCCTTCAAACCTTTCATTATCACCCATGTTTCAGAGCCATACAACATGCTGCTGAATACATGCGTTTTCAAGACGCTTAGCTTTGTTCCTAAGTTAATTGCTTTGCTTTTCCACATCTCAATCATCACCTTCAAATTTGCTCTTGCTTTCACTGTTCTAGTCTCTATTTCCTTGTTACAGTCTAGATCATATGTTATGTTGCTCCCCAGATATGTGAACATCTCTACATTCTCTAGTTCAATCCCATCTACACCAATCTTCCTTCCTATGTCCTTATCTCCAAATACCATTGTTTTTGTTTTATTGGTGTTCATAATCAGTCCATACTGCTTCCCTTCCTCTTTTAGCACCTGCACCACTTTCACTAGCTTCTCCTCATCTTCCTCAATGATAACTATATCATCTGCAACCTCAAGTTGTTAATCTTATCCTGTGCACAGATATTCCTTCTACCCCTTCCTCGATCTTGTCCATCACTGTCTCTAGATGTGCGATGAAGATACTTGGCAATATTGCATCTCTCTGTCTCATACCTCTACTCATTCTAACCCAACTTCCCAACTTTCTGCACATTCTCACTGCTGCCTCCACACTGTCACTGATATCCTTCAACAACCATATCAGCCTGCTAACCACTTCCTACAACTCCAACAGAATCCAAGTCACTTTCTGATCTGTTGTGTCAAATGCCTTCTGAAAAGTGATAAAGCAAGTGTAGATGTTCTTTCATTAAGCTTTCTCCACTATCAATCTTAGTGCCAATATCTGTTGCATGGTACTTTTATCTGTCCTGAACTCCGCTTGCTTGTCTACCAGATGTTCTTCTATATGGGATCTTAGTCTGTCAGTATCATCACCAGCACTTTGCCTAGGTGACTCGTTAGGGCAATTGTTCTGTAGTTCTTGCACTCCAATGTACTTCCTTTCTTGTGTATTGACACTAGCATGGATCTGGTCCATTCCTTAGTTGCCTTCTCTTCTTTCCACGTTATATTACATAGTCGGTGTAGTTCCTGAATCATATCTTCTCCACCATATTTAATCATCTCTTCCGTGATCTTTTCTTTTCCAGGGCGCTTGTTGTTCTTTATTTGTATCACTGCTCTTTCTACTTCCTCCTTCGAAACATCAGTCTCATTCTTGACACTCAGAGTACATATCTCTTTCAGTTCTTCAATCAGTCTCTCTGAGATACTCGATTCCAACTGTGTTTTGTATACATTGATGCAATATCTCATCCATCGCTGCACAATCTTCTCCTTGTTCATGAGCACCTCTTCATTCTCGTCTTTGATCGCCATCTGCTTTGGCTGCCACGTCCTATTAATGTTCTTGATCATCTTATAGACCTCCCTGGTCTTACATTAGCTGTAATATCTCTCTATATCTTTACACTGCTCCTCTAACCTTTTTGCCTTATCTTTTCTGGCCACTTCCCTTATCTCATTGCATTTCACCCTATATTGCTGTTCTGTCCTCTAAGAAACATCCCTTCTGATTTTCAAAGCTCTCTTCTCTTGGACCAAATTCAGTGTCTCCTGCATAATCCACTTTTTATGGATCTTCTCTTCTTCTGGGACAGTCTGCTTCATTGCCTCTTCTATCAATGTGGTTATCCCTTCGACTCTCTTATCTCTGTCTTTCTCTGTGGCCATATTCCTAATCTTCTCTTCCAGCGCTGTTCTGTAGGCATTACCTATTACTTCCTTACCTAGCCTCTCCACATCTCTTCTTTTCTTAAACTGTATCTTATACTTTCTCCTGAGTTTCATCTTAATGTTTGCGATCACTAGACTGTGGTCTGAGTCTATATCCACTCTTTGGAAAGTTCAGTACTGCTGTACTGATGTTACCCATCTTCTTCTTATCAAGATCACATCTATCATGTTCTTGGACTTCCCATCATTTGAACACCATGTCCACATCCTACAGTCCTTTTGTTGGAATCTCATGTTGCAGATCATGATCTTGTGCTTCATAGAAAACTCTGCTAGTTTCTTGTCTTGTTCATTTCTTTCTCCTTATCCAAACCTTCCCATGACTCTCTCCCAACCTTCATTATCTGTATCGACCTTTGTGTTCCAATCTCCTCCAATGATCAACACATCTTTCTTTGGTATCTTCACCAGTGTCTTTGTCAAGTCTTTATGGAATAGCTCAATCTCTTCCTCCGTACTGTCTGATGTGGGTGCAAACACCTGAATGACTGAGATGTTGAACAGTTTTGCCTTGGCTCTTGCTATCATCATTCTTGCACTCATCTGTTTGTATCCTAATAATGTTCCTCTACCTCTTTTGCTAAGAAGAGCCATGTCTACACTTGCTGGCTACTTCGAAGTAGCCGCGCCAGCTTCAAAATAGCGCCCGCCACGTCTACACGTGGCAAGCGCTATTTCGAAGTTGAAATCGACGTAAGGCGGCGAGACATCGAAGTCTCTATCCCCATCAGGAGATGGGAATAGCGCCCTACTTCGAACGTTGAACGTGGAAGTAGGGCATGTGTAGGCGATCCGCGTCCCGCAACATCGAAATAGTGGGGTCTGCCATGGCAGCCATCAGCTGAGGGATTGAGAGACGCTCTCTCCAGCCCCTGCAGGGCTCTATGGTCATTGTGTGCAGCAGCCCTTAGCCCAGGGCTTCTGGCTGCCGCTGCTGCAGCTGGGGATCCATGCTGCATGCACAGGGTCTGCAACCAGTTGTCAGCTCTGTGGATCTTGTGCTCTTTAGTGCAAGTGTGTCTGGGAGGGGCCCTTTAAGGCAGCGGCTAGCTGTTGCCCGGGAAGTGCTAGTCCACCCTGTGACTCTGTCTGCAGCTGTTCCTGGCACCCTTATTTTGATGTGGGCCGCTTTGGCATGTAGACACTCCCCTGCAGCGCCTACTTCGATGTGGTGCTGCCCAACGTCAATGTTGAACGTCAACGGCACCAGCCCTGAAGGACGTGTAGACGCTGTTAATCGAAATAGCTTATTTCGATGTCGCTACATCAAAATAAGCTATTTTGATGTAGCATACACGTGTACATGTAGCTAAGGAATCCAACTCCTGCCTCATGCTGGCTACGTCTACACTAGCATGCTACGTCAAAGTAGCCTATTTCGAAGTAAGAACATCGACATAGGCTACATCGACTCATATCATCTACACATCTGCCAGGGCTGGTACCATCGACGTTCAACATTGAAGTAGCGATGGGGAACATCGAAAGGAGATGCCCCAGAAGGAAATGCAGAGTGTCCACACACACTCGTGCTCTCCATCGAAATAAGGGGCCAGCAAAGCCTGCAGACAGGATCACAGGCTAGACTAGCCCTTCTGGGGCAACAGCAAGCTGCTCTTAAAGGGTCCTTCCCAGACACACTTGGCTTGCACAGCATGAGGTCCACAGAGCTGACAACCAGTTGCAGACCCCCTGCACATAGCATGGACCCCCAGCTGCAGCAGCAGAAGCAGCCAGAAGCCCTGGGCTAAGGGGCTGCTGCACACAGCAACCACAGAGTGCCGCAGGGGCTGGGCAGAGCGTCTCTCAACTCCTCAGCTGATGGCCGCCATGGAGGACCCCACTATTTCGATGTAGTAGGACGCGGATCATCTACACACACTGTACTTCGCCGTTGAACGTTGAAGTAGGGCGCTATTTCCATCTTCGGATAGGAATAGCGATTTCGACGTCTTGCTCCCTTTTGTCGATTTCAACGTCGAAATAGCACACGGCGCATGTAGAGGCGACACGTGCTATTTCAATGTTGTGCCAGCTACTTCAAAGTAGCCAACTAGTGTAGACACACCAGCTTTGTTTTATTTCTTGACCAAATGACTTAGCAACTGCATATCTCTCCCAATGCCATCCAGTGCATCTCTGCCAGTCCAAATATATCTCATTGGTATCTCTCCATCTCCTTCGGAAGTGGCTCTAATTTTCCAGTCACCCACAGTGTTCTGACATTCCACGTTCCAACTGATAGCATATGTGTTAGTTGTAATTTTATTTTGGTAGCCAACTTATTGACACAACCCCTATCACTCGATTGGTATCAGGGACCTTGTTTATCCAGGTGACATCTGAGCTGGCACCTTTTATCAGTTAGTCATACTGGCGTCAGATTTCATTCGTATTGTTGTTTCACCATCAGTGCACCATCACTCATCTGAACAACACTCCTCCTTCATCCAGGCTTCAGACTAGCACGGAACCCCTAGAGGCTTCATGACAGAGTTTTGTGCCTTCTCCCAGACTGTTAGTTATGATGTCAAACCTGATCATGCCCAACACACAGTGCTGTGGTATCTCACTCACCCCACTTGATATTCTACCATTTCTCACCACCCTTGGCTCAAAACCCTTCTGCCAATTTCAATCCACATCAGAAGATGATTTCAATTATGTTTGAGTGAGGTTGTGAGAAGCACTGTATAAAATGCTTTGTTTACCAAAATCCAAATACGTTATACCTACTACTCTGTTTTCATCCACTTATTTTGTGATCCTATCAAAACACACAATCTACTTTGACTGGCAAGATCTGTTCTTGATAAGACTCACACTGCTTATTTGTTCATCCTTCTAGGGACACATACTTTATGTACTTATTTGGCCCACATCACTACAATATCAATCTCCAGTGTATATATGATTACAACTCTGCAGCATGGAAGCACTGGACTATTATACCCAACTTACAGATGGGGAATTGAGACACAGGAAGACCCAAAGACCCTGCCCAGGGTCGTACAGGAATAGTGTGGCAGAGTAGGAATTTCACCTGTGCTGTGTGAGTCCCTGGCTAGTACCCTTGATCCTTTATGACCAAAGTTTTCAAGCTTTGAGGCTTAAAGTTATGACTGAGATCTCACAGCAGTTCCTTGCAAAGCCACATTGGCTCCTTCCTGTTCCTTACCATGTTCAGCTCCCCCACTGAATGCCAGGAGGAAGTTGAAAAGCCTGTATCCTCCATATCTTTAATTCTTGCTTCCTACTCATCAGTTCCAGACATTTACCTCCTCCCCTGCCCCCCAAGAAATTCCTTGCTCCTTCCACATATTCTGGAGCCAGGGCATATTTCCACTGAGACTAAATCAGCAAGATTCCAGTCAAAAAGCCGTATTTAGTAACAAAATAGATAGACTGAGCAAGCTAGACATCATAAAGTCAAACTAGAGTTACTCTTACCTCTCCACAGTGGACTTAGCCCTGCCTTGCTTTTTGAAAGGGCAGTTTCTGGGCTGAAGCTGCTGACTTGGCTCAAAGCTCTTGAGAAGTGTTCATCCACTACTGACCCAATGTCTCCCTGGAAGTAAGTGAAAAGGACACAGCGAGAGTTAAGGTATTCCATCTCAGCGGGCTGATCTTTCTCATCTTCCTCCTGCTTGCTGGGAAGGGTCACCTCCAGGGACTCTTGCATCTTGTTGTAAACAGCTAACTTCTTCTGGGATTAAAAACAAAACAAAACAAGAAGATGCATCACTAGTGGCAGTTCATGGAAGTGCAACACCCAGTTTCCTTAACAGAAATTGTATCTATTTAATATACAGCTTACATAATGTCTGAAGATATAGGGAAAAAAAACACTTTGTTCCCATTTTTCTTGGAAAACTTTTAAAATTTTTCAATCTGCCCCATGTCAGGCCGTGTCTACACTAGCCCCAAACTTCAAAATTGCCATGTAAATGGCCATTTCGAAGTTTACTAATGAAGCGCTGAAATACATATTCAGCGCCTCATTAGCATGCGGGTGGCCGCAGCACTTTGAAATTGACGTGGCTCGCCGCCGCGCGGCTCGTCCCAGTGGAGCTCCTTTTCGAAAGGACCCCTCCCTACTTCGAAGTCCCCTTATTCCTGTGAGCAGATGGGAATAAGGGGACTTCGAAGTAGGCGCGGTCCTTTCGAAAAGGAGCTCCGTTGGGATGAGCCGCGCGGCGGCGAGCCACATCAATTTTGAAGTGCCACGGCCGCCCACATGCTAATGAGACACTGAATATGTATTTCAGCACTTCATTAGTAAACTTCAAAATGGTCATTTACATGGCCATTTCGAAGTTTGGGATTAGTGTAGACACGGCCTCAGAGTTTCCCATGGCTCAAACATTCAAACATGCCTCAAAACCCCAGTCTTCCAAGATACTGAGGTGCCACTACTATAAACAAAGCTAATGGGAGTTGCCATACCTCAACACCTCTGAAAAATGCAAACAAAACACAGATGATAACAGTTCAAGCCTGAAGTCTTTATTTATCATCACTGCTATGAATAGCCCCCAAAGGCTGAAGGCTTGGACCCCAGCTTTTCAGAAGCGTGGGTCATACATTGTATAATTTAAAACATCACACTTTAAATAGGCCATTTCAGAACATATTTTATCATCCCCATTTCCTGTATACAGTTTCACACTCCATACATACTAGCACTGTGGGATGCAACAAAACACATTGAAATAACTGGCCCTCTCCCTACCTTCAGGCTCAACTTTAAAAAGCATGTAAAAGTTCATGAGACGGCACAATGACCTATGATAACAAATATTGATAGGGAAAAGGTAGGAAAGGGAGACAGAAAGAAAAAAAATAGTCTAAACAAAAGGCCTACTTATATAATGCAATAACTTTATTAAGATCATGCTTGGTAAACAGGAAAATGTAGGTCCAAAAAATCAGTGGACAAAAAGTGACATGTCAAAAACAAGGTCAAAATAATGAGAGAACATAAGAATGGCCATACTGGGTCAGACTAAAGTTCATCTAGCCCAGTATTCTGTCTTTCAATGGTGGCCAAAGCCAGTGCCCCAGAGGGAGTGAACAGAACAGACAATCATCAAGTGATTGCTTTCCTGTCATCTATTCCAGCCTCTGACAAACTAGCTAAGGACACCATTCTTACCATCCTACCTAACAGCCATTGAAGGACCTAACCTGCATTCATTTATCCAGTTCTTTTTTGAACTCTGTTAAAATTCTGGTCTTGACAGTATCTCCTGGCAAGGAGTTCCACCGGCTTACCATGAGCTGAATAAAGAAAAGCTTCCTTTTGTTAGTGTTATACCTGCTACCCATTGATTTTGTTTGGTGACTCCTTGTGCTTATGTCATGGGAATAACTTTTCCTTATTCACTTTTTCCACACCAGTCATGATTTCATAGGCCTCTATCATATTCTGCCCACCTCCCCTTAGTTTCCTCTTTCCTAAGCTGAAACATCCTGGTCTTCTTAACCTTTCTTCATATGGCACCTGTTCCAACCCCCTAATCATTTTTGTTGCCCTTTTCTGAACTTTTTCCAATGCCAATATGCCTTTTTTGTAATGAGGTGACCACTTCTGTATACAATACTCAAGATGTGCGCATACCATGGATTTATGCAGAGGCAATAACATGCTCTCTGTCTTATTCTCTGTCCCTTTTTTTGGTGATTCTCAAAATTCTATTTGCTTTTTTGACTGCCACTGCACATTGAGTGGATGTTTTCAGAGAACTATCCACGACTCTTAAATACCTCTTTCATGAGAGGTAAATTAGCTAAATTAGTCTCCGTCATTTTGTATGTTTAGTTGGGATTATTTTTCCAACGTGCATTACTTTACATTTACCACCATTATATTTCATTTGCCATTTTGTTGCCCAATCACTTAGTCTTGTGAGATCTCTTTGAAGTCTGCTTTGTTCTTAACTATCTTAAGCAGTTTAGTATCATCTGTAAATTTTGCCACCTCACTGCTTACCTGTTTCTCCGGATCATTTATAAACAGGTTGAATAGGATTGATCCCAGTTTGGATCATTGGGGGACACTATTTGTTACCACTCGCCATTCTAACGACTTGCCATTTATTCCTATGCTTTGTTTCCTGTCTTTTAATCAGTTATCAACCCGTGAGAGGACCTTCCCCTGGATACCATGACAGTTTACTTTACTTATGAGACTTGGTGAGGGACCTTGTCAAACTCTTTATGGAAATCTAAGTACACTGTACACACTGGACCCTCAAAGAACTCTAGTAGATTAGTAAGGCATGATTTCACTTTACAGAAACCATGTTGACTTTTCCCCAAAAAATTTATGTTCATCTATGTGTCTGGCAATTTTATTCTTTACTATGAATATGGGGATTATAGTGGACCACAAGCTAAATATGAGTCAACAGTGTGATGCTGTTGCGAAAAAGGCAAACATGATTCTAGGATGCATTAACAGGTGTGTCATGAACAAGACACGAGAAGTCATTCTCCCGCTCTACTCTGCACTGGTTAGGCCTCAGCTGGAGTATTGTGTCCCGTTCTGGGCACCGCAGTTCAGGAAGGATGTGGAGAAATTGGAGAGGGTCCAGAGGAGAGCAACAAGAATGATCAAAGGTCTAGAGAACATGACCTATGAAGACAGGCTGAAAGAATTGGGCTTGTTTAGTTTGGAAAAGAGAAGATTGAGGGGTGACGTGATAGCAGTTTTCAGGTATTTAAAAGGGTGTCATAAGGCAGAGAGAGGGAACTTGTTCTTCCTTGCCTCTGAGGATAGAACAAGAGGCAATGGACTGAAATTGCAGCAGGGGAGGTTCAGGTTGGACATTAGGATAAAGTTCCTAACTGTCAGGGTGATCAAACACTGGAACGAATTGCCAAGGGAGGTGGTAGAATCTCCATCGCTGGAGCTATTTAAGAAGAGGTTAGATAGATGGCTTTCAGGGATGGTCTAGAAAATGCTTGGTCCTGCCATGAGGGCATGGGGATGGACTCGATGGCCTCTCGAGGTCCCTTCCAGTCCTACTCTTCTCTGATTCTGTGATTCTATGATTCTATGGTTTCAACTAATTTGCCTGGTACTGATATTAGCTTTACCAGTCTGTAATTGCCAGGATCACTTCTAGAGCCTCTTTTAAACATAGGCGTCATATTAGCTATTTTCCTGTCATTAGGTACAGAAACAGATTTAAAGGATAAGTTACAAACCACAGTTAATTCCACAGTTTCACCCAGGATGAACGCTATCTGGTCCCAGTGACTTTTTACTGTTAAGTTTATCGATTTGTTCCAAAACCTCCTCTAAGGACAAGAGAATAATCTTGTGCACTTGTCACTCCCTTTTTGGGTCCTTAAAAGAAAAAAAACTCTCAAGGAAGGGAGAAAAGACTAAAGAATAGATAGAAACTGTTGGAAAGGGAATTACCATCACAGCTGCCACCCTGCTATCTCCTGGAATCTCAGAGCTTTGTCATCCTGATCCTGAGACATGTCCTACACCAGGAGACTGCAACCTGTAGCTCCGGAGCCGCATGCAACTCTTTAAGGATTTGGTTTTTTTTTTGGTTCTTGATGCTATAACTGAAAAGTTTAAAAAAAACCCCTCCTGCTTACTTTTGATAAATGGTAAATGTCTGAAAGCCCAACAATGAACAACTCTAAATAGCAAATGATATTTTATATCAACACGTTAGATAGCTCCTCCCTTTGATATGTGCAGTGGATTGTGGGTTATGATACTGTATCTGTGTTTTGATCATGTTGGTAATAAAGTCTTGATTTTGAAAAGGAAAAGGAACCTCATGGCATTCCTGCTGTGAAGGGCAACATACTTTTTAAGAGACAAAACTGAAATTAAATGTGCAATTAATTAAAGTAGAGTTGGAATGGATTAAAAAAAGAGGAAAACTGAAGATGAAAATAGAGAATTTTAAACTGAATGGACCCAATCCTTCAAACTTCTATCAAATTTGGTTGGGCTCCCTTTCTGTCTCATTTACAACGAGAGATTGCCCATCAACAAAAAACGTAACCTCAAGAGGCATTTTCTCAAAAAACACACTATTTTTTCCAAACAGTATCCAGCTGGAGAGTCCAGAAAAAAAATGCTTGGAGGAGCTGCTAGCAAAGAAGACCAAAGAACACATTCGCTAAATGGGTGAAATCACCGAGTGGCATAACTGTGGCTAGTTTTGTGGCAACTCAAGAGATTGTGAAATGAGGAAAGCCATTAATGGATGGGAAATATGTAGAAGACTGCTTTATCAAAGTATCAATACAGTGATTTCGGAAACAAAAATGAAATTGTTCAGAATCTGGCATCTGTCAGAGACAGAGAAGGTTCGGGAGTGAAAGTCCGAAAGATAGTGGTACAAATATACCCATGTAACGTGTGAGGAAACAGAATATTTAAAAAGTTTGTGAACATCTTGCAGTAAACATGTAACACATTATAAATCTTTGTGCGCATGCTGTTCTTCACATAGGGGTTACATAAAGTATGGTTTGACATTAGTTACTAAGGACGGTCTCGTATTCACATGCACTGCTGCTCTCGAATTATTGAGTTTTTTACCGTACTTGAAAAAAATGGCTCATCTGGCTATTTTGGTTGCTGACCCCTGCCCTACAGAAATCAAACTGGACAAAGGGACCCAAAAGACATTGCTACCCTTACAAACTTCAGCTAAATCCCAAACACCACCCGAGATGAAACAAAGCCAGATGGTAACAACAGCAGCTCCAGTCCATATAAACTAAACTTCTGTTTTTCTAACAAAGTCTAGTTACCATCTTTGTTATCATCTAAGAAACTGTCAAGTAAGGGGACTTTTCCTTCTAAAACTCTCTTCCTCTAAAGAAAGAGAACAAATATTGTTGTTAAAATGAAAAGACTAACTTAAATTTTCACATTTCAGATGTTTGTGCTTTCTCCTTTTCTGTGTCCTTAATAAAAAGTCTACATGCATGTTGAAGCTCTCTGGTCCATCACTCTCTGGTTTGACAACATCCGTGGTCCAAACTACACCTGGAGCAGAGAGCTCCAGCTGTGCAGAGCTTGTCTAGCTGGCAGGCCAGGAGAGGAGCCCTGCCGGTGGGCTGGTACCAGCGAGTGCTACCAGTGGTAGGGAGCCTCCCTCACAGCCTGTCTGCAGGGAGCAGGAAGCTCCATCAGCAGCCTTGCACTGGTGGGGAGCAGGCCAAGGGAAGGCAGCCTGGCTAACCATCCTATGGCAGTGGGGAGCCCGTCTGGGGGCAGGGAGCCCCACTGCAGGGAGCCTACGCAGGGGGCAGGGAGCCCTGCTGGCCACCCCACCATCAGCAGCCTGGCCAGGCCAAGGGCAGAGAGTCCCTCGGTCAGCCCCGCTACAGGGAGCTCAGCCTTCAGGAATGGTCAGAATAAGGATACAAGAGAGGAAAGGTTGAGTGCTAAGGCATTGCCTCCCATTAACTCTTATACCCACTGCTCAGACCTGCAGCGGGGGGTGCATTAACATCCTTCACACCCTCCTTGCTTTGCTGTCTTTCAAGAAACTTTATTTTTCACCTCTGAGCCTTGAAAGTCATCATGCTGTCCAGTCCTCAGTCCATCAGTGAGGATACTGAATTGTCAGCACTGCAGAGGTACATAGTGGTTTGAGCATTGGCCTTGCAAACCTAGGGTTGTGAACGCAATCTTTCAGGTGCCTGTTTGAGACAAACAGATTTTTGAGGGATAGCTCAGTGGTTTGAGCATTAACCTGGTAAACCCAGGGTTGTGAGTTCCATCCTTGAGGGGCCCATTTAGGGATCTGGGGCAAACAGAAAGGGTGGGGGGAAGGGCAGGGGACTGGGCTTGATGACCTCCCAAGATCCCTTCCAGCTCTGTGACATGTGTATCTCCATAAGGTCCTGTGCTCTCTTCCTTCCATTTTGTTACTTTCTGTCCCACTGTTTTTCTTCCCCTTCTATCCTATCTTTCAGTCTCTTGACTTTTCACTGAATGCTGAAATCAACTATACTGCATGCATTACCAGTGCAAAATTAGATGGTCCAGGCCTGTCTTGTGTGAGGAGAAAGGACCCAACTAGATGGCATTCATGACTGGAATACGGCCTGTGTCTAACCAGTTGGTGCCCTGCCCAACCTGAGAGATTAAAAACATCCATTCCTAGCTAACTAGCCTCTCAATGTTCCAGAAGTACCAACAAAAGCTGCACCTTGTATCTGTCTGAATGTTCAAAGCCGTAGTGAATAGCCTTTCACATCTCGGGGCTAAGAGTAAAATCAACCCTTCCTTTTCATCAAAGAAATGTGTTAATGAAAACGAGAGGTGCTTCTGTTTTGCCGACAAAAGCAGAGAGACTCCAATAGGTTTTAAGTTTGTTTTGTGCAATCACACAATTTCAGTTTCAAAATAAATGTTTGCCTTAATTTCTTGGGACGGATATTTGCTTGATCAATAAACTTTTCGCATGCTTCTGGATGTTTGTCAAGAATGAGGATATGAGGAACTTGGAAATTTTATATCAATGTTTTAATGTTAGATGATGAAAGAGTTCAAAACACTTTTGGCCCCAAGATCAATTCACAGATCACTTACAGAGTGAAGTACTATCACATATGAGTAAAAATGTGAGAATCTGACCTTTTTGAGAAATTTCATAGCAAAAAGTACTACTACCTGTAGCAGAAAAAACCACTTTTCCACGCTTATTCCGGTCTCTGCTGCATTTTTATTTTTATATATATATATTTTTAAATGGAGGATTAGGAACAATAGTCAAGTAGGAAATAAATGTAAGGTGAGGTGGAAGAACATAATGAACCCGCAAACAATAAATGTTGAAATATTAACCAACAGAATAGTCTAAAGCTTCTGACCAACTATTCCCAGCTCTCTGTCCCCTCGAATCGGCCAAAATGCCAAAATAAATACGTGTGAAGATCCATTTTGCATGGAACATATTTTGCAGATGTTCCGCTTTACAACAGTTTTCGCAGAAAGCAAACTCACCACAACAAATTGGCTGCTGCAGAAACAATTCACAAGCAGCCAGCCATTTAAACAACCATCTCTACACACAGATATGCTCCACTGACATAACTGAAGTGCACACGTACAATACTCAGTACCTTCTTTTTTAGAGTTTGACCGAGCTATTGTAATTTGATTGGCAACATCTTAGCGCTGTCAATATCTTCTCAAGATTACGGCTCTTGCCTTTTCACATAAATGTATTATTTACACAGCAAATTTTGCTTCTACATAGTTTATGAACTTCCTTCTATACAACAGCATGCTAGATTTATTGTATATACACAGAAGCTCTACAGCAATCTGGCAAACCACAGCATCATTTACATTAGGGATATTTTAAAAGACAGCACTTAATTATTGTGAAATAAAATAGAAACACAATGATTACTTATAAGTGATTGCTAGAGCATGCACATGCTGTAAACGAATTCACTACAATCATTTTAACCCAAATACTGCAAACGAACCACAAATCTATTACACTACTGAGTTAACATACCACAGAACCTAGTTTTGGATTGTATCATTAAGGCAATATTTAATTGATTGAACATTTTTCAAATTCCGATGATGTTACACACTATTCTGTGATAGATATAATAACCATAAGTTGCTTTATGTTATTTGTCATTCAGAAGATGCTAAATGATGTTGGAAATTCAACTCAAGCTGATAAAGGGCACGTTTCGCTACAAAATTGCATAGTGAGATATTCCTTATTTAGACATATGGGTGCAGGATCACTTTTTATATCATGTTCCTTCCACATACAGCAAACCCTCGATTTTACAGACCCCAGTTTGTCAGACTTCGGGAACAATGGACATCTGCCAGACCCCTGTTGTTCCTGATGCCCGCTTCATCGGGGCCCCTAAAATCCTAAATCTCTCCCTCACCATGCCCCAAAAAACAAAAAACTTACCTCAGCCACCAGAGCACCATCGCCTGGCAGGCGCCGCTGCCAGGGCCACCGCACACTCCTCCCACCAAGGGTGGGCGTGTCCGCAGGCAGATGGCAGTTACATACGTACCCCATGCCTGGTGATAGGAGTGTGGGGCAGCTGCAGTGGCAGCGGTGGCTCCTTTAGGTGGCTCTGAAAGCTCCGGCTGAGTGGCTTGGGGCTCCCTACAGCCACAGTACACGGGGGAAGCTCCAACCGCATGGCTCAGGGCTCACTGCAGCCGTGCGGCATGGAGGCAGCTACAGCCGTGAGTGGCCACCAGCCGTGGCAGACAGCAACTCTGGCCGTGGCAAAGAGTTCCTGTAGCTGCGGCTCCTGCCATGGCAGTGGCCCCGGTGACTCCAGCAATTCTGATGAGTTGCCTTTATTTATTTTTTTTTTTGAGCAGGAGAGGTGGGGTCTAGGAAGCCCGGCAGGGGACACTAGGGTGCATACAGTAAACCCACGCATATAACAGACTTTTGGCATTAACAGACACTCCTCTCCCCATATTAGTCCATTATATTGAGGGTTTACTGTACACACAAACTGTAGAATAAAAGACAAAGGTGCAGAGGATAATAGCAAACGTGGAATGGTTTCATTTTAAAAGTGAACAGGTTTACTTTAGAAGTGAAAACATAGCCAGATGTGTATTAAATTACTAAGTTATCTCAGGTGATTTAATAGAGGAACTTAGGTAGTCAGAACATAGTAATAACAGACTGTGTTTTAAAAACAATCAAGAAATTTCAAACAATGACATTCTCCTAATGTCAGATATTGCAATTCTTACTGGGGCAAGATGTGCATTGAAGTTAATACTTTTGAGTAAGCAAGTACTGAAGGGTCAGGCCTTAATCCTCTATCTGGGGTTGCAGAATTTACCATCTAAATTACATATTTTGTACTTCATACAGATGAGAGCATGACAACATTACACATACTCTAGAACAGTTTCTGAACCAGTGGTACACTTTGGGGGCACATGGAGGTCTTCCTGGGGGTACAACAACTCATCTAGATATTTGCCTACTTTTACAACAGGTTACATAAAAAAATTACTGGCTAAGTCAATAGAAAATCAGAAGTTCATTTGGACAATGGCAGGTTTCTACTCCTTCATATGCCTTACGCTGAAATGTAAGTACAATATTTCTATTCTGATTTCTTTGTTTGATAATGAGATGTTAGAAAGTCAGCAAGTTTTCAGTAGTATTCTTCTGTGATATTTTTGTGCATAAGTAGTTTTTAAGTGAGGTGTAACTTGATAGTAAACAAAACAAATCTGACTCCTGAAAAGACTGAATGAAACTTGTTTCACGACCTCAGATTACCAGCGGTTCCCAACCTTTTCCAGATGAAGACCCATTTTGACAATTCAGGAAGACATGGTGACCAAGGCAATTTAAAAACTGTGGGGAGAAGGGTGACAGCTGTGCTTTAACTAGCTAATTTTGTGCCTGAGGCAAGAAAATAAAATTGTGCCCCTCATGTTTATATATTCATAGTAGTTATTTCATAGAAAAAGGGAAATATATTAATAAAATAATAACACTACATTTACTATAGTTAGTCAGCACGGTGGTGGTAGAAAGACACTCATCCCCAAACCGCTCCCCCCAGCTTAAACCCCACAATCAGGGGCTTGGGGAGTCACACTCAGGTTAGGTATCGGAGGGATAGAATCTGATGAAGTGAGTCTGTGCTCACGAAAGCTCATGCTCAAAACTTTTCTGTTAGTCTATAAGGTGCCACAGGACCCTTTGTTGCTGACTCAGGTTAGGAGTCACTCTGGCTGCAGGGGGCTAAGGGAGTCACACTCAGAAGCTAAAGGGGGCTAGGGGAGTCACACTCAGGGGTTGGAGGAGCTAGAGGGAGCTGGGGAGTCACACTCAGGCTAGGGGTCACTCAGGCACCAAAGGGGACTAAGGGTGTCTCACTCAGGAGCTAGGAGTGACTCACAGGCTGGAGGGAGCTGGGGGAGGCATAGGGACCCCCACAGCTGGAAGCTGGCTGGGCACAGAGCCCCAGCTGGCTGCACCAGCTGTGGGAACCGTCCTGGGGTCTGTGAGGAACTCATCTCCTGTAGAGCCTAGAAGCCAGGGAGATGATCAGCTCTGCCCTCCCTCCGTCCTAATCTCAGACTCAGGCCCCCACCTTATCTGAGCTGGGTGCTGCTCCTCAGGTATGCAGTTCTCTGCTCTGCAGCTGAAATTGTTCTCAGCGCAATTGATTGGCTTAACTGCCTGGCAGCTGTTAATCCAATTAAGAAGTTGAGAACCACTTCAGGAGTGTGAATGGCTTCTCAATAGCCACCTGTGGAGCTGCCCAGTCCAGCTCATGACCCTTTTGAAATGTAATCGCAACCCATGTTTAGGTCCTGACCCATACATCCTGACTTAGGACCATGTTTCTCAACTGGTAGTATATGTACCCTTGGTATGTGAGATAAGTCTGGAGGTGTGTGTGTATATATATATATATATATATATATATATATATATATATATATATATATATTAAAAGGTGTACTTCATTTAAAAAAAAAAAGTTGAGAAACACTGGTCTAGAAGTGGAGATGAAACTCAGTTCTCATTAAAAACCAGGCCAGATGTGTGGGAATTTGTATTGTTGTTGCCGTTTCAAACCAAAAGAGAAAGAGTTATAGCTGGCTAACAGATATTGATATATTAGGGTCTATGTCAGACCCTAGACCAGAGGTAAACAATAGGAAGACTGTGGGTGAAATCCAGACCACCAGATACTTTTGAATGGTCGCTAACATCTTTTTATGTATGTATTATCATTATTTTTTAAAATTTTCTCTGGAATCTGGACTTTGACTCCACTTTGACCAAGAAATTTGGACCTTGACAAAAATAATTGACTAGCCCTGGCCTTAATAAAATGGTTATGTGAGCACTGTAGAAGTTGGTATATATCATGGTTACACCACATGTGTTTACTGAGAGTCTATGAACGCTTAAAGATGCACTCAATTTTGTAGACACACACTGTTTAATACTGACTTAGTTATCAGGAAGGAAGTCTTTCAGTGTTCCTATAAAAACTGGAGTTCAGGAAATTAAAACTTATCTCTAGGGTTGCTTCTCTGTGCAGGAATGTTATGTTTTCCACAGTTTAAGAATCTGATTCTTTTCCCATGTCAACCCTCCTGTCTCCCAAACCCCTCAAGTCCAGGAGAGGAACTACTGAAAGTTATTCCAGGCAGTTGTTTCATTGGTTTTAGAAAACAGAATTTTTAGATTTCTCTCTTTCTGAGTCAGCAGTGCCATTATTGACAAGTATAAGCTTTTGGGCACAGATTAACATGAAATGATGGATAGTTATAATTGATGACTCTTGAGAAAGTAAGAATAAGTGTTCTATATTAAAATAAAATTATCAGGATGTGTGAATGATTCAATTTACCATTATGAAAAACTATTGAATGTGTTGGGGTTTTTAAGAAGACATGTTTATTTTATACCACAAGTGCAAAACACTCAGACAATCAAAATGGCAGTTACAGTCAATCCTTTCTTTACCACATACAGAATTCTACTGAATAAGAAGCTCTAATGAGATCACTTCATGTTGACATAGTATCTCCCTTCCCAGAGGTTATTTCCTTAACAGAAATCAAACTGTTTTCTCCCCCTTCAAACTTCTCTACCTGCTAGCTAACTGGTGAGCAGCTTCTTTTGAAGGCCAGTAATGATCCCCTTTGAGCATGCGTTCGCACCAAGGCTGTCTGAAAAATATACAAGATTCTTGACCATTGGCTGAATTTGCCTATGCATATTTTTGTGCCGTTTGGTTAAACTGCTGATAACCACTATCTCTACTAAGCCAGTGTCAGCTGCATATTTGTCAACATGTGTTTAAGCAGCTGCAGATAGCACAATATCATTAATAAAGTCTAATCTTCTCTTTTCAATACAATGCCATGCTTTTGGCTCTATGTGGATCATATGTGTCAGACCCCACACAATACACTTTCCAATTATGCTCAGGTCTCGATATGCTCATGTAGTGATCATAACATGCTCTTTTTCCATTTCCGTCTCCATGGGTGCATCTACACTAGCCGGCTACTTCGAAGTAACCGGCACAACATCAAAATAGCACGCGTCGCGTCTACATGCTCCGTGTGCTATTTTGACGTTGAAATCGACGTTAGGCGGTGAGACGTCGAAATCGCTATTCCCATCCGAAGATAGGAATAGCACCCTACTTCGACGTTCAACGTTGAAGTAGGGTGTGTGTAGATGATCCGCGTCCCGCTACTTCGAAATAGCGGGGTCCACCATGGCGGCAATCAGCTGTTAGGTGGAGACATGCTGTCCAGCCCCTGTGGGGCTCTATGATCTCTGCGCCCAGCAGTTCTGAAAGCTGCACAGACCCAGAAACCCCGTAGCAGAAAGCTGACACTGTGCAGGCAGCAGCCGTGCCACAAGGTGCCTCTGCACAGGCCAGAAGGACACAATGGCAGCGAGCCAGGCTCCCAAGCGCCCCCAGAGCTCCCCCTCCAGGCTACCCCAGGGCTCCCAGGCCTCCAGCTGGTGGGGTAGGAAGCGGGGCCCCTCCTGGACTGACTCTGAGCTCCGTGACCTGCTGGGGCTCTGGGGTGACAAGGAGCTGCGGCATGTCATGGGGAGCAAGCGACAGAACGCGGAGGCATTCGATCGGCTGGCCGAGGGCCTGGCTGCCTGGGGTCACCCTGCCCGCACTCCTGACTATGTCAGGGGCAAGGTCAAGGAGTTGCGGCAGGGTTACGCCCGGGCCCAGGACTCGGCCAGCCAGTCTGGGGCTGCCCCCGCCGCTTGCCCCCTATTACCGGGAGCTCAGGGCTATCCTGGGCCCCCGGGACGCCTCCACCCCCCCCCAGCCACCCTTGACACCATGGCCGATGAGCCCCAGCAGGCCTTGGAGCCAGGGTTGGGTCCGGAGACCAGCCCTGCACCCCCCCGGGCTAGAGCCGGGACCCTCCACCCCAGCCACCGAGTGGTCCATCGAGGAGGGGGAGCTCATGCTGGACATCCCGCAGCTCCAGCTGGGTGTCCGCTAGATGGGCCTCTCCTAATCCTGGCAGTGCACCGTCGGGTACGTACTCCACAGGGCACAGACCCCCGAGCATTGGGCAGGGGCACCACTTGATCGGGGCCCCCCACATCCCCACAGCACCCCAGCCTGCCATGGCCCAGGCAGACCATGGCCCAGGGACGGTGCCACAGCCACCAGTGCCCAGTAGTACCTCCACCCATGGACAGTGCCGGGCCCCACCCCTGGTGGGAGGTGAGAGGGGCAGACCACTGGAAGGGGCCATCCACAGGATCACTGCATGCACCACTGGGGGATGGGCAGGGGACCACAGGCACTTGGAGGCATGGGGGGTGGGCCGAGGGTCAGGGCTGGGTACTCACAGCCTCCCTTCCTCCTTTCCCCCTATTTCTGCAGCTGCACCATCCGTGGTCCCAGACAGCCCCCTGAGACCACCAGACCACCAACGCCCAGGGTCGCCGCCTGCACCAGGACAGGCCCACCCCCTCCGGGGCCACCGCCGCAGCTCACATGACCCAGAGGTGGCTGCTGCTGCCCTCCGGCGCCAGGTGGACATCATGGAGCAGAGACTCCAATTTGTGGAGCGGGAGGCCGCCTGGTGCCAGGAGGCCTGGCGGGAGTTTATGGCCACCTTCAACTGGGTGGCCAACACCTTTGAGGAGCTGGTGGCCCGTCTGCCCCCCGATGTCCTCCGTGCTGCCCTCCCCACTGCCCCGCCTGCTGATGTCCCGCCTGCCGCCCCACCCATCAGCTCCACAGGGCAGGAGCCACCCGGGGCCGATGACTGGGCTGAGGACCCGCCTCAGCCATACCTCCCCATCCTCCCAGCCCCCAGCTGGCCTCGCCGAGGACGCCGGATCGGGGGGGGACCAGCCACCCAAACGCGCCGGGGTCGTGCCATTCCACCCCCGCCCCAGAACGATGGGCCGATGTGTGGCCTCCCCACGTCTCCCCCCTGTATATAGTTGTCCCCGCCCTTGTATACAGTTATTTATAGTTGACCCCCCCGTACATAGTTTATTATAGATGTCCCCACCTGTATATAGTTATTTTCAATTATTCTGTTTTATCTGGTTTATATATGCCAAAAAGAGGCAAAAATTTTGGTTATTTAAATAATGACAGTTTTATTTTTCAAAAAACCTGTGTCCTGTGTGCTTTTGGTGAGGGTTGGGTGTGGGTGCTAGGGTGGGGTGTAGGGATGGCCTGGGTGTCGCTCGCTACGCCCCCTGGTCGAAGTATTCCCTCAGGGCCTCCCAGACCCGGACCCCATGCTGGTGGGCCTGGCAGCTCAGGGCAGCAGCTGGCTGGGGGTAGGCTGTTCCAGCCTCCAGTGCCCAGCCCTGCATGAAGGCCTCCCCCTTTCTTTCCACCAGGTTGTGGAGCGTGCAGCAGGCACCCACAACCTGGGGGATGTTTTGGAGGCCCAGATCTAGGTGTGCCAGGAGCCAATGCCAGCGGCCCTTCAAGCACCCGAAGGCTCACTCGACCACTTGGTGGGCATGGTTGAGTCAGGCGTTGTAGCGCTCCTGGCTAGCATTGAGGTGGCCTGTATAGGGCCACATAAGCCAGGGCTGGAGGGGGTAAGCCGCATCCCCCACAATGCAGAGGGGTACGGTGGTGGTATCCCCCAGAGGGATCTCCCTCTCGGGGATGTAGGTCCCTGCCTGCAGTTGGCGGCATAGTCCCAAATTCTGGAAAACACGTGCGTCATGGGTACAGCCGGGCCACCCCACGTATATGTCCTGGAAGCGGCCACGGCTGTCCACCATGGCCTGCAGGACCACAGAGTGGTAGCCCATCCTGTTGATATAGCGGCCACCACTGTGGTCTGGGACATGGATGGGGATGTGGGTCCCATTGAGGGCTCCAAAGCAGTTGGGGAATCCCATGGCAGCGAATCCCTCGACAGCCGCATACAGGTCCCCAACTTGGATGACCCTCTTCAGCATCAGGGCATTGAGTACACGCACCACCTGTGGAGAGGGAACATGGGTGCCTGTGAGGGTTTGCAGAGTGTGACCCCCTCACCCAGGCCCCCCTCCCCAAGGGGGTTCAGACCCAGGCCTCCTTACCTCCATCAGGACAGCCCCGACTGTGGCTTTTCCCACTCCAAACTGCTGGCCCATGGAGCGGTAGCTGTCTGGAGTGGCCAGCTTCCAGACAGCTATTGAGACCCTCTTCTTGACGGGGAGGGTGTGCCGCATGCGGGTGTCCTGGTGCCTGAGTGTGGGGGTGAGCCACTGGCAGCGCTCCAGGAAGGTCTGCCGGCTCATGCGGAAGTTCCACAGCCACTGGTCATCATTCCATTCCCCCTTAACCAGGTGCTCCCACCACTCAGTGCTGGAGGGGTAGCTCCAGAGTCAGCGGGGCACCCAGCGGAGGGGGGGAATCACGAGGGCCTGATGGACTGGGGCGTCTCCTGGTGCCCCTGGGGAGGGCTCCCATTCCAGAAGCTGCTGGGCAGCTGCCCACGCAGCATCTAGAAGGGCGCCTGCTCCATGGGAGGCAGCTTAGAGGGCTTCCAGCTGCTGCTGGGCGTCCATGTCTGTGGACTCGAGGTCTGTGAGGCTTGTATCACCAACACAGGGCTGCTCGTGCATTGCAGGCCAGGTGTGTCTGGGAGGGGCCCTTTAAGGGAGCAGCTTGCAGTTGACCTGGAAGGGCTAGTCTGCTCTGTGACCCTGTACGTGGGCTTTCTTGGCCCCTTATTTCAAAAGAGGAGGCTTGTGTGTGTGGACGCTCCGCATTTCCTTCCGGGACGGCTCCTTTCAACGTTCCCCGGTGCTACTTCGACGTTGAACATCGACGTCAGCAGCCCTCGAGGACGTGTAGGTGATAATTGTCGAAATAGCCTATTTCAATGCTCTTACTTTGAAATAGGCTACTTTGACGTAGTGTCCTAGTGTAGATGTAGCCTGTCTGTTTTGCAGATTCATCGTCTCTCAGAAGTCAGCATCAAAACTCAGTTTTTTCACATGAGGAACAAGGAATAAGGGAATTCAGTCTCTGCAACAGTGACCTGATATTAAGCCTCACTTTTAGACAGGGAATTCAGAATGACATTTAAGGGGATGGATCAAACCATGCTCATGTGCCACTGGCTATGTAGACAAATATAGTCTTACAAAACAGGCTAAATAAGCCAAAGGCTGCCATTATTTTTGACATCTTTTCTCAAGCAGGTCCTTCCTAGGGAGAGACAAATGGGGTTCTTGATATTTAGATACCAATTTTCTCTTCTTTAGACCACTATCTAAAATCTCATCTGAGACGGAGTGAATGGAAGTAGGTATCATCAGACAGCATGTTGGTGGCCCCTGAAAAAGTAAGAAGCTACAAAACCCTGGCTGGTAGTCTCAGCCAAAAGTTCATGGACTAATTAACCACCTTTATCCCTATGTTGCACTGTTCAAGAAAGTGACCAGAAGAATTGAGACACCAATAATTCAGAGGATGAGAATAAGAGGGGGGTATATATTTCAGAAGTATAAATATTTATACTGAGTATACTTAGAGAGAAACCCATACTAGCAAGAATAGCAGGAGTACAGCACGCCAGCCTTTATACCATTGATGACAATCGGATTGCATGAGGTGTAATTTATGGCTGGGTTTCACCAACTATATTTAAAATGTGAATTTGGAGGATGCTTTTAAAGATGAGCCTCATGAAATTGATCAAAAGTCCAATGAAGTTAATGGAAAGGCTCCTACTGAACTTCAGTCAGATCCTGAGGAAGCCTTTTGATAAAAATAGGAAGCCATTTTAAGGTCTCAAACACTGTGGACCTATAAGCATGACCATACACCAATAAAAGCCACGTATCCATAGTCTAACACTATTATGCACACATGGGTACTGTGTGTGTTTCAGTTCTTCAGTACTTTCACAGGTAGATAAAAGGGAATCTCATTATGCAGATGCACAATCCAGGCCTGTGTCTCATTTTCTCTTGTCTAGCCTGGCCCTTTGCATGTGCATGTGTGTATGCATGCATATCCCATCTATTTTCTTGGATAGATGCCCTGGGCTTCAGCACTCCTACTGATCTAGGCAAAATAAAAAATAATTGTAACCAAAGGGTGTTAGGACCGAACTCCCTTTGAATGTTAATGGGTGTTGTGTCCTAATTCCCTTAAACGTTACGGTAGACCCCCGGCTTTCGTGAGGGTTGTGTTCTTCCATGTAACTCAGGGGAGCCAGGAAACTGAAGAGGGCGCCAGGCCTCATCAGTTTCCTGGCTCCAGTGAGTGGAGGGGAGCAGGTGACAAGGCAGCAGCCTGACTCCAGGCTCCCCTGGGCTTCTGGGAGCCAGAAAACGGACCAGCGTGTGAGTGCTGGTCAGTTTCTTGGCTCTCCTGGCTGGAGGAAGCCAGGAAACTGACCAGCACTAGTGTGCTGGTCACTTTCCCAGCTCCCACAAGCCCAGGGGAATCAGAAGCTAGGCTGCCACCTGGTTCCTGGCTCCCTGCCACACTGGGAGCCATGAGCAGCTGCCCGGCCAACTTCCCCCCAGCTGGAGAAAGCTAGGGAGAAGCTGTGCCACTGTGGCTGTCTGTCTCCTGGCTTCCCCCCAACTGGGGCAGTCAGGCACTGGAGCAGGGAGCTGGTGGTGCAGCTGTGCTCCCCAGCCCCTGAGAACTCAATGATTTTGACTTGTGCTTAGCTCACATTAATTCAAGTTAACCAAAATTGCATATATCGGGGGGTTACTGCATACAAATACAATGTTAAATCAGTTTTTCAGTCAAGGGATTTTTTGAGCTACAGCAAAGCCAAAGCTCTAGGACATTCTTCATTGATTTTTGGGCACACAGAATTACAGATATAGATATAAGGGAACAGAAAAGTTACTTCTAAAACCCTTAAAAATAAATCTACTCAAGATTTCATGTTTACATGCAACAAATACTTGACATTCCACAATTTTAAAACATTTGATTACTTTAAAAGGAAAATGTCATTGCATTGTTATCCCATTTTTCTTATTATCTTCAAAATCTTTTTAAGAGGGCAAATGTGACAACAGCTACTTGCATGCCAAAAAGCACACTTGCCATCACACCTACATAGTACTTCTACAAATAAGTGAGGGTTACTGTTCCAAAGAGCTAATGTGGCCTAGATATTCAGCTTGTGTATAACAGATTAGCACTTTTAGTGGAAGAACCGGCAAGGTCTATTAAAAGATGCAACCTTGATAGCACAATCAAGCATAGAAACTTTTGTATTCAACACAGATTTTATTTCTAAATAATTCTTCCAGATACCTAAACTTCAGCAAAAGGAGCATATCACCAACACCCTGCAAAGAAAACTAAAACTCCAAGGCCAGCGGATATACTACAGATTAGTCCTCCTTATCATAAAATTGATATATTTTGCCCAATTGAATGCCAGAAGACAACAACAGTTGTGTTGGGTCATTGGAAGTGGCAGGTCGAGTTCCTGGAAATGTCAAAGACAAGCTCCACCGTGTTTGCTCTGATATGGAGTTTTGTTTTTAAGATGTCCCATGAATGTGTTTAAAAAAGAAAGTACTCAATTCCGAGAAAGAAGAAATGGCTTTAAAATAGTTTTCATCTATACCAAGCACTTAGATGAGCATTACATAGCAAACTCAAAAGTAGGAATAAAGACCCAATGATAGTTACATTTACAAAGCATTAAGTAGGGTCAGGCAATCAAATTGCTTGACTGGGTGAATATCCCTGGCAGTCCTGATTTTTGAAGAAACCTGTGTGTTTTGTACAGTGTGAATAAAATGTGAACAATTTGTTCCATTGTGATTGTATAGATGGAAGAGGAGACTATTATATAGTTTTTGTGTTTTATTTTTAGGTATGGGACCACAGGGTACTACAAAGTAAATCTATAAACTGCTCTAAACTTCGCAGCTGTTAGAATGACCAAATTTCCTGGTTTGGCGAGTTACAAAACTGCTATACTTTCTTGTTCTACAGCTTGAATTTCAACAATTCATAAAAATATACTTATTCCAACAGGAGCAGTGTGAATTATTTAAAGAAAGTTAGTGCAGATGGGATGAACTGATTAAAAACAAATATTTGATGTACCTGTCACAATATCATGTTTTATATGTGCAGTAATGCACTAATTTTATTCATTCAACTCTGTTTTCACTCAGCTTGTATATTTAACAGAATATCTTTTACCTGACTTAACTATTCTCTTTATTAATAAAATAAGATTACTGACAACTAAACTTTCACTGTGATGCTTCCAGGGCATTTTATATTTGGTTGAACTTGCAGAGGATGACCAAACCACTCATGTTTAAAACCTCTGATACCTTCAAATGCAGAATGCAAGCTCATTCTCTCTCTCTCTCTCATTCGAAAACAATCACAGGCTAAAGTGTGAAACAGAAGGAATAATTGCATCAAACTGTAGTTTACTTAAAGCTAATGACTGTTTAATGTATTTTCTTATAAAATTAGTGTGTAGCAAAAGACTTAGAAGAATGCACCGAAATTAGACAAAAACATTTTAAACCGTAAGATTTTGCTTTTACTTCTTCCATTCAAATGGAGCATTTTTAGGTTCAATGTACATATTTTTAAACTTAACAAGCACAGACATCAAAAATAATTTAAAAACTAAAATTCCAAGACAAGTTAGAGGCTTTCTATCCTGCCAATTGTGACCTAGATTCAAAAATGCAATCTGAAAGTGTGTTGCAATGGACAAAAACATCAACCTTTCCTACTGACCGTGAATGACGTAAGCAACCTGGAAAAGTCAGCTTTCATATAGTTTCGGCAAAAGCCCTCTTTCTCACGCAGGACAATAAATAAAGAAAAACAATAACATTCAGTAGGAATTTTAATGTTTTTGCCCATATTTGTGTCTCCCAGGCAAGTTTATATTAGGGGTCACTTCCCATGTACGGAGAAAACAATCTTCATGGATTATAATGATAAAACCTTATGGAATGCAGCAACAACCAAAAAATGTATTCTCAGATGACTACATTAGGGCCAAGTCAATATTAGTCCCACTTCGCCTACGCACTGCATAGTCTAAAAATGCTGTCAGCCTGATAAGAATTTCCTGATTCAGATCACGGAGTTCAAGTGTAAAATTGCTTTAGCTGATATTCCAAAAGAGCAAGGTTTTGTTCAAAAAGCCCTCTTACCCCCACTAGCATTTTATCAGCTTTAACAGCAACCCAGGTCGAAAGCTGTACTTCAAAGTAAATCCAAATGGGCACAAATTTGTACGGCTTTTTGTAAGCAAAACACATATTCAGAAAACAGGATGCTGCTTAGGAAGTAACCTGCCTTATCCTGATGATTTCTTCGGCTATGTATTTGCACCAGGTGACTGAGCATACATAACAGATGCGAGTTTTGGTCACAGTGTAAATTTGACCACTCTCCGATGCAAGTAGCCATTAATATGAATGCAGACAATACTTTATTTAAGGCGGCAGACAATGGTGTGTGGGATGGGGGTTACCAGGGTGTGCTGGGAGGGGGAGCAGGGGGGTAAAAAGCGGCTCTCTCTGAAAGGAGAGCTAACTTTCCAGGCTTGAAAACCACCTCCTAGCTTCTAACAGATGTTCCCTTGAAATACACCTGCCCCGTGCTTAATTTGGGTCAGGATTTGCCCGCGCAGCCCCGGCCTGCCCCGGCTTGGCACTTCATAGCCCTGGCACTTCTGGGTTTGCCGCACCCGTTGGGAATGTTAACAGCCAGAGCCCGCTTTCATAACACACGGAGCTTTGCACCGGCCCTTCCCGACCCCCTAGGACTACCCGCGAGGCATTCCGGAGAGACGCGCACGTCTCCGCTCGGCTCTCAGGTATATTTCACGTCGGTCTCTCCAGGCGCCAAGTACATTCCTTGGAGAGGGGAGAACCTGCCGCCTGACTCACGCCTTCCCCCCAAGGCAGCGCAGCCGGCTGGGATCCTCAGATCCAGCCCCATTCCCCTCGGTTGCCGAGCTCCCCCTCGAGCCGGCTCTCAGCACAGGTCTCCGCTGGAGAGCTCTCCGCCCGCCACCCACCTGCCCCGCAAAGCCAGTCCCGGGACTCGGGGCTGGCCTGAGCGCCGGGATCCGAGGGACACTCACCCCGCCGGCCTGCTCCCTGCCGCCTCCTCTCTCCCCGCTGTCATCGCAGGAGGGCAGCTGCGCCCGCCCCCGGGGGGTTGGAGCGCTGCCCGCGGCAGGGATGGCAGAGCCCGCACCCAGCCCCGAGTCCGCCCGGCCCCGCCGGCCCTCTGCCGGGTGCCCCGCGCTCGGGACACGAAGGGACACCGGGCGGGGGGCAGCCAGGCGGTGCCGCCGCCTGTGGGCAGGGCGAGGTACCCAGCCCCGGCCACACCCTGCCACAGCCCTGGCCAGGAGCTTGGCTCGCCCGGCGCTGCGCCTGGGACTTCCCCAGGGGCCGGGGCGGGGGGGGGAGGCTGGCGCCAGCGGAGAGAGCCCACAGCACCCCGGATCCTGCGTCTCTGGCCGGCGCCCCCCCTCCTGCGCTCCCCGATCTCCCCGCCCGGGGCTCGGAGCTCGGCCCTTGCCCCCGGCGGGAGCCGCGGCTCACCTGCTGGCTGTGCGCAGGAAGGGGACTGGGCACGCACGGGGGCGCCCAGCACGCCGCCTGGGAATGGTGCATCACCACGTCCGAACAGCTCATGGCCGCGGGGGCAGGGGGAGCCGGCGGCGCTGAGCAGCTACTCCCTGAGGCGCTGCTGCTGCTGCTGCCGCTGGGCGCTGGGCTGGGCTCTCCCTCTCCCCGGGCAGGCGGCGGGCCACGAGCGCGGCGCAGCTCTGCAGACAGCACGGAGGCGGCGGAGCCCTCATCTTCGGGCGCCCCAGGCTCCGGCTCGGGCGCTTATATAGGAGCGCAGCGGCCGGGCAGCCCGGGCAGCGACGGCGCTGGGCGCATAGCGGCAGTGGCAGCGGCTGAGGCGCAGCCCCGCGGCGGCGGCGTGGGGCGCAGCGCCGCGGCCGCTTATTACCATACACACAATGAGCAGCCCCGGGCTCGGCCAATGGCCAGCGGCCAGAGCGGGGACCGAAGTGGCGAAACTCCGCCCCGCTGCCTCCGGATTGGCTCCAAGTTTGCTGGGCTGAAAGCTGAGTGGACCAGAGAGGGGGCGTGGCCTCGCGGAGCGGGCCCGGCTCCCCCGTCAGGTTGTGGTCCCGCTCAGAGTCTGGGGACTCTCGCCGCGTGGGAGGCACCAGCAGAGGATGGCAGTGGCACCTGGAGGCGGGCTGCAAGGAGCGCTTCCCACTGTGCACACAGGGGAGCCGGCAGTGGGACTGCTCCCGGGCGCTGGGATGCTGGGAGCTCTCTGCCATTGGCACGAGCGTTGTTTCTGCCAAGGATGTCCGAAGATGTGAGATGTAATATGACTTCCCTCAGAAGTTTGGTCCCTAGCCTGCCATGGACTCACTTCCCTCAGTTGGTTCCCACTGGCAACCTTGAGCGCCTTGCCAAACCTGCAAAAGTAGGGGCAAGGGCCGAGCTCACCCTCCCTGCACAAGTAAAGGGAAACCTTATCATTCACCACCTTGGAGTCTATTCAAATGAGTTGCCTGCTAAAAGTGGGACAAGTGATCTTTAAATAAGTGAAGCTAAATTGCACTGGAAGCCTTCAGAACACGTACTGTAAGGCAACCAGGTAGCCAGATGACTGTATCCCTTAGGCCATCTCTACACTACAAAAATAAGTTTGAAGTTGCCAACAGACTTCAAAGTTGAGAGCCTACACACACCCTAAGGGCGCTACTCCATTCCTGGGAATGGAGTAAGGACTTCAAAGTTGGGCTCCCTTACTTGGAAGTTAACTTTGAAGTTAACTTTGAACTAAGGGAAAATGTGTGTAGACTCTCTGCAGGCTGCTTGGAAGTAGCCCCTAACTTTGAAGTTAACATCAAAGTTAGTTCCTAGTGTAGATACACCCTTAGAGTAGTTTCACTGCAGTAGTTTCTAAGCAATTTATTTTCCTTACAGCATTTTCTTTCGCTTTTTACGTGCCCCTTTGTTTTAATTTTGGTAGTTTTTTGCACAGGGGAGAAGGAGGTAAGACAGAGGACAGAAAAAAGAGCAACTTTTAGATTCCTGGTCAAGTATACTAAGACTACACCAGAAGTTTTGGAATTGATTGTGTTGGGGCAGAACAGAATTTAAAAAATAAAGTTTCAGTATAGCACACTCAATAAGGAGCAGAAGAAGACACATTTTGAACTGCCTGAAAATGAATCCAGAGTGTGTGAGACTTCCTCCAACTGAACAGGAATTGTCAGGCCACAGCTGTATCTGTCACAGAGAGAACAAGCTAAAGTGTAACTGAGATGCACTGAATATTTGTTGTTGTATCCACTCATGATAATGTCCCAGATGCTGCAAACACTTACCTATGTGCTTACATTTATGCATGTGAGTAGTCCTATCCAGTTATTGCTTGATGGCAATTGGATTATACACATATACATGGATGAGGGTCAGTATGTGCTTTGTGTTTGCAAAACTGGGGTCACCATGATCAGATCCTGAATCATAGGTATGGTGGAAATTTGCCCAAATGAGACTTGACTTTTATTTTGGACATCAGTGACCTACTGGCTTGAGGGAGTTATACAGTATCTATTTATGAGTACTTAGATATAGCTCATTTGTCATAAAACACTTAATTTCCTCCTCAGCGTTAGTTTTGATAATTTCTACATCTCAAGAAAGGATTTTTACTGGCTGTTAAACATGAAGATCAATCAGAAGCTTCAGGTAGGGCAGAATGCAGTTCCTCACCTTTCAAATAAGGTGTAAGCAAATATTATCTGTAATAATATTCTTCAATCTGCTGAGGCTCCCAGTTCATGAGTGGCTGAAATGCAAGGTGCTGATTACTATTTACAAATCCCTAAATAATCTAGACCCCATTTACCTTGAAAATAATTTGGCCCTTCTATGGAAACTATACTAAGAATGAATGTCTTGGCTGATTGGCCCAACGATGTAATTCATGGGATCCAGATGCAACGGATCCCTTTCAAGGAGTACCAGCTTCCTGAGTTCAGTGCTGCTGGATATATGCCTGATCCCAGCCTGGACATTTCTGCAGTGAAATATAAAATACCTTTGTTCAGGCATTTCATTAATGGCTTAATGCACTGTCATTTAGTCTCCTGTCACTTGGGCTATCTACCCTTACAGATCCTCACGGAGAGGCCATCTCGGTTGCTGGAAAGGATTGGGAAATATTTCCTGTTTTAGACAAGATGGGTTGTAATACTATTCCAGCCTATGTAAAATGCCCTGATATACCATGGTAATGAGGACCTGGTATAAATACTTCCAAAAATAGTACTTATGTACCTTAAACCTTAAGTAAAACCCTGGTTTTCTTACAAGGTCTGTAGAGTGCTAGGTTTGTGAAGAAGATATTCTGGTTCTCAAAGCAGCTATAGACAAAAATAATATATATAATTTACCACACCAAGACAAGATATATACAGTAGTGCCTCAAGTTACACAAGGGTTGTGTTCCCACGTGCCCTGGCAAACTTTGAATTTCATGTAAGTTGTGGGAGGGTGGATTTTTTTCCCAAGCAGAATGCACGTTCTGCAGCTGGGGAAGCAGCAGGAGCTCCTTTTGAAAGGCAAATCCTGGGCTGGGCAGGGGGCAGCTGGGGAGGGTTAAGCCTGGTGGTGGGTTAGGGCTGCGGGAGTGGGGTGGACTTGAGCCAGCAGTTGAACCAGGATGGGGAGAGTTGACCTAGAGCAACGCACAGGGGTTATAAGCTGCAGGGGGCGGGGGTTGAACTGGAGCTGTGGGGGGGTTGAGTCAGGGTTTGGAGGTTTGAGCTGGAGCCACGTGTGAGGGATGGTGAGCCAGAGCGTGGGGGTGGGGCATGAGCCGGAGTCTTGTGTGGGTGGTGAGCGGGACTGGGAAGGGTGAGCCGGAGCCGTGCATGGGTGTTTTGAACCACAGCTGGGGGGGTGGGGTGTTCAACCAGGGCTGGGGAGAGCAAGATTTTGAGTTGCGCTTAACTCATGTTAATGTGAATTGAGCGCAACTCGAAATTGTGCATTTGGAGGCTTTACTGTATTTAGCATAGTAATTTAGTGATTTCTAAAGGCAGAGCATGCAAGAGGCTTATAGAAGAAAAGAAAACACGTACTATTTTGAAAGTTGCCAAAATACTCATATATCCAGTTACTGCATTTTCCATATTGCTTTTTGATGGGATCATTCCAATCCCATTGAATGGTTCTTCCTAGCACGTGCCTACAAATACAAAACGATACTCTGATTTGTCATATCAAACAGCCAAATGAAAAAATTAGCTGGCAGATGTTTGATATGACTCAAGTCACTAATGGAAATATTTTTGCCGTGATACAGTATATCAAATGCATACTATGTGGATATGCACTGAAGAAACACTGTTATTTTCTTCAATGAGAAAGGATTTCAATGACAGTGATGATCAGTGATGTTGACTGACCTTTTCTAAATTCAATGGTCCAGATACATTCTTAGTGTAACTTCATTAAAGGCAGCTGAAATCACCTCTGGAGAATATTTTAAGAAACTGATTCACATTAACAATCCTCCAGTCTTTTGGCTGAATAAAATGATACATTATAGAACACACTGAGCATTTTCTGCTATTTCACATTTGAGTTTTTTCAGAACTCTTGGGTGAATGTCCTCTGGTCCTGGTGATTTATTAGTGTTTAATGTATCAGTTTGTTCCAAACCCTTCTCTAATGACACCTCAGACTGGGACAGTTCCCCAGATTTGTCATCTAAAAAGAATGGCTTAGGTTTGGGAACCTTGTTCTTATCCTCGGCCATGAAGACCAATGCAAGGCAGTACATTTAGCCATTTGGAATGGAGATCCATCAACTGTATGAAAAACCTCCCTGAGATCCAAACAAACATCATCTTTATCTCCAAATGCAAAAAGATGGACGTTGTACCCAAGGGGTTGACAGTGAAAAACACATTACAATCAACATACTACACTGATTATAGTGAGAAGCTATGCCACGCACTCTCTAAGAAACTGAAAAACCACTTGATCAATATCCTATACAGCAAGCAGGAAAGGATCAAGAATGACCTCTCTGAACTTGCAACTCTCATCAATAATCAAGCTTCCACACAAGACCCCACAGAGTGGGACTTTCCCTCCATTAGACAAGAAATCTATAATACACACTTCCACTCCCTACAAAAAAGAAAGGACAATAACTATCTAAATTACTTCATACCTCAGGATACTACCATTACAACACCACCACCACACCGGATAATATTGTTAACCTTTCAAGCTACAAACTTAACCCAGCTGAAGAGTCTCTCTTATCCCGGGGTCTTTCTTTTTGTCCCAACGCTTCCATGAACCTAATACAATTTTGTGGTGTTCTCGAGGCCTTCTTTCATCATCTCCATCTAAAAGAATCCAACACACCAATGAGCATCAGTCTGACTTGCTAGACCCCTCACCAACACCAAAAGAAGAAGAATTCTATGTGGACTCCCCCGGCAGATGTAGTGACAGTCTAGATTTCTATATACAATGCTTCCGCAACTGTGCACAGACTGAAATTATACACAAACACCATCAAATGAAATACAATCTCAACTGTGCTGAACGCTATGCTGTCCAAAAACAACAAGAAGTCCCGTGGCACCTTATAGACTAACTGATATTTTGGAGCATAAGCTTTCGTGGGCAAAGACCTGCTTCATCAGATGCATGAGTGGGGTGGGGGGTTCAGAGAAGGATTTAAAGAGGGGGAGGCTCAGTAAAGGGGAGGGCCAGAGTTGACAAGGTCTATTCAGTCAGGGTGGAAATGGCCCATTAACGGTAGTATGCATCAAGAGAGGAGAAAACAAGTCAGATCAGTCAGAGGGGATGTGGTCCATTATCAGATTCTAATGTGGAAGTGTGAACATCAAGAGCAGAGAAAAACTCTTTCTTGTTTCTCTGCTCTTGATGTTCACACCTCCAGATTACAATCTGAAAATGGGTCACATCCACCCACCCCCACTCATGCATCTGATGAAGCGGGTCTTTGCCCACAAAAGCTTATGCTCCAAAATATCTGTTAGTCTATAAGGTGCCACAGGACTTCTTTGTTGTTTTGAAGATACAGACAAACACGGCTACCTCTCTGATGCTTCTTGCTGTGATGTGTAGAGTCTCAAAAATAACTCCGATGTTATAATCAAGCCAGCTGACAAAGGGAGTGCTATAGTCATCATGAACAAGTCCAACTAGGAACAAGAGCCAGCTAAACAACTATCCAACACTGCATTTTACAGATCTCTTTCCTCAGATGCCACTTTGGAATTCCAAAAGAAACACCACTACCTATGTAAAGAACTCCATGCCTGTACTCAAGACCAAATTCACCCAGACACACCATCTGAACCCCAACCTGGGTTATTCTATTTACTGCCTAAAATCCACAAACCTGGAAACCCAGGACTCCCTATCATTTCAGGTATTGGCACCCTTACTATTGGACTCTCCAGCTAGCTAAACTCCCTCCTCAAAACCTACGCCACCAGCACTCCTAGTTATCTCCGAGATATCACTGACTTCCTGGGGAAATTACAAATATTGGAAACCTTCCTGACAATTCCATCCTTGCCACCTTGGATGTAGAGGCTCTCTACATCCAATATTGCACATGAAGATGGACTACAAGTTATCGGGAATACCATCCCTGATGTTACCACAGCAAATCTGGTGGCTGACTTATGTAACTTTGCTCTCACCCATAAATATTTCCAATCTGGGGACAATTTATACCTCCAGATTAGCGGCACTGCTATGGGCGTTTGTGTGGCCCCACAGTATGCAAACATTTTTATGGCTGATTTACAACAATGATTCCTTAGCTTTCATCCTGTTACCCCTCCTTTGCTTACACTACATTGATGACATCTTTATCATTTGGACCCATGGTAAAGAGACTCTGGAAGAATTCCACTGAGATTTTAACAACCTTCATCCTACCATCAATCTCAGCCTTGACTATTCCACACGAGAAATACATTTCCTGAACCCACAGTACATATCACTGATGGCCACATCAACACCACTCTGTACCAGAAACCCACTGACTGCTACACTTACCTACATGCCTCCAGCTTCTATCCAGCTTACACCACATGATCCGTCGTTCACAGTCAAGCCCTTAGATATAATCACATCTGCTCTGACCCTGCTGACAGAGACTGAAAACTACAAGACCTTTCCAAGCATTTATAAAGCTGAAATACCCACCAGGAGAAGTGAAAAACAAATTGACAGGACCAGATGAATACCCAGAAACCAGATACTTCAATATAGGCCCCCAGAAGATCAATAACAGAACACCACTTGTCATCAGCTATAGCCCCGAACTCAAACCCCCACAAAGCATCATTAAAAATCTACAACCTATTCTGGATCAGGATGCTACACTCCAGAAGTGCCTAGATGCCCCGCCTGTCCTTTCCTACAGACGACCCCCCAACCTGAGAAAAATTCTCACCAGAAATCACAGGCTACACCACAGTAATACCAGTCCTGGAACTTTCCTTGCAGCAAACCCAACTGCCAACTTTGTCCACATATTTATTCTGGGGATACCATCACTGGACCTAACCATGTTAGTTAGAAGATCAAAGGCATATTCTCATGCACTTCCAGCAACATTATATATACTATTATGTGCCAACAATGCCCCGACACTATGTGCGTTGGACAGACTGGGAAAAACCTTCACCAAGGAATAAATGGACACAGAGCAGACATCAGGAAACTTAATACCCGTAAGCCAGTCAGCGAACACTTCAATGGAGTGGGCCATTCTGTTAAAGACCTGAGAATCTGTGACCTGGAACAGAGAGAATTTAACAGCAGATTAGAGTGAGAGGTTTGTGAGTTAGAGTATATATTCAAATTTGACACATTAACAAGTGGTATGAACAGAGACATCAACTACCTCACGGCTTAAAAAGACTGCTTCCCTTCCTTTGATGTTCATAATTACCTCAGACAGGAGAATTAACATCCCCCCATCTCTCACCCGCTTCCTTCAGTCCTATTTGATTTGCCAATTTTTATCGCAGTTTTTTTTCTTTAGTCCTCTGTACTTATAAATGTCAGTCTTTATTGGAAATGAAATTGGTCTGATGAAGTGGGTCTGTCCCACCAAAGTTTATCACCAAATAAATAATTCTGTTAGTCTTTAAAGTGCTACATTTCTTCTGCTTTGTTTTTTTCTCCTCACTTGTGGTCAGTCCCTCTTTCTGAAATGAAGTACTACCAAAATGTAATGCTTGGGAATGTAATGCTTCAGATTGATGAATGATCAAGGTCTGTTAATCTACAGAACAGATACATTACAGGTATTGATGATGGAAGCTTTCCTGTGCTGCTCACCGAAGCCTGTCAACCCTCATCTTGGGGTACTATGGACAGTGAAGTTAACAGGAGCCTTTCTATTGAATTCTATGGGCACTGGATCAAATCCTGTAAGTAAGTGTTAAACGGGTAGCTTGTTTCTGTCTCCATTCAATCCTTGGTCTCTTTGCTCAGATTACCAGGAGGGAGGCTAGTTATCTACTGTCAGAATCAGGTGAACTACCAGTCCATGCAACATACCAAACAGCAAATTCTGTCTCGGCCAAACAGCCATCAGGTGGTAACAATTTATGGTTACTGCTAAAATTACTTTCATGTGCATTGTGTAGACTGATATATAATGTAGTTCAGAGATCCTTTATGCAATTGTGAGTAATTTTATTTATTCTTTTTTAAATTAGAAATGACAAAAACCTGCAGACAGAGGCTAGCAGGAATTTAGCACCTCCAAGAGTAAAGCATATGACTCACAGAGAAGTTAATGAACTAGTCTTTACACATAATTTCAAACACTACAAAACATCCAAACCAGAGACAGACTGTGGGCTCGCTGCTCATCAGGTGTATTGTGGCACCAGCACTGATATATACCATCTGATGATCTCATTGCATAAGAATATCTCTGCACTTTGTATCGTGATTGCTTTTTGTGATACAAGCAGGGCTGCAGTGCTACCTGCACGAAATAGCCTTTTTTCTTTTCCCCTTCAAGCCACAGGAAACCATCACATCTGTCTAGCTACATAACTTTCAGCAAACTGAGCAGGGACTGTTATTCATTTCGTGTCCAACTGCATTCTATTTATCCTGGCCATAATGTTCTGTATTACCACTTGGTTACATTACATTTGGTTAGCTGCAATGCAAAAAGAAGAAGGAATTGTGTCAAAGGTCCAAATTCTTTCCTGAAACGTGAATAATTTTCAGTGAATTTAATGGAAGCTGTGCATATGACTGTGTAGGAGGAATCTGACTCCAAAGCCTACCCATTTATCCTGGATTGCTTTCACAATGTCTCTTTCATATTAGTGTATTAAATATGCTTTCATCTCAGTTGGCTGAATTGTCGGACTCCCTTGCAGCTGCTTTGCATGGTCGTGACATGCAAAGGAAGTGAAGGGCTGTGCTAAAGGGAAGGCTGAGAATTTCTTCCGACAGGGGAATCCTCAGGGGGTGTGAGCCTGGTGTAGCTGGTTCTATATTTTCTGACCTCCCCCTGCCACCTTGGGAACCTGGTAGAGTAGTTCACAATGCTCCATTAGATCTGCAGCTGTCCTAACTTAAAGCAGCTTCAGGGGTGTTCCAAAAAACGCCAAGGGTCATTTTGGTCCCTAACTGGCCTGGAATCAGGGATGCAGAAAGGTGAAATATAGACACCTATCTTCCAACTCCATGGCTACAGTGAATGCATGGACGTAATTAAAATTCTACTCCCTCTTTTCCACCCTCTCTCTGTTCCCCCGCCCCCCAAAAAATGGTCTATATCTATGGAGTGTCATTTTGGGCCATCTAAGGCATATATCCAACTGCTGCTTCATTGGTTGCTACCATGAGTTGATTGTTCAAATCTGTTGAAAATATGTTTGAAAAGCCTGAGAAGATATGGTCTTAATGTTCTGCGGACCATGTTGTGATGCCCTTGCTAATACTGAGCAACACTTTACTTTGCAATATATCCATTGGTTACTATGAAGTTGCTCAGAGAGTAAGATGCTATTCAATACAATTGAGGGATCAGACTCCAGTCATTTCTGTTTTTGAATATAAATGGTTCCTGGGTTTCCTTAAGTGATCACCAGCGTTTTCACTGACATGCATGCTTGCTGACACCTAACATTTGCCTCTCCCAGCGTACAGGAAAACATCAACTTTTTATGTTCCTAATTCATCTCTAAATCAGCACCATCATTGTGAAATATCACAGCCAAATGTGACATATGTGGCTTTGCCCAGTTAGGTTGCTTTAGAGAATTCATCTTGAAAAAACAAAACAAACTAATATCAACAAAAACAACAACAACAACAAAAACCCAACTGCCTGGCTAACATTTGAACAAACATTCACATTCTTTGCTCTTTTTTTCTACTTTTTGCAAGTAGTTTCTGTATAAATTTAACTACAAGTTTCCATTGCATTTAGAGCTATTATTATGATAGAACACTGGCTGAACAGACCAGCTTACAGAAATGGGAAGATGGGAAGATTTCTAGTGGCCTAAGAAATGGAAAATTTTTCCTGCAGTGAGTGCTGCACTATTTTTGAATATCAAGTACCACTCTCCATTTCTGGGTGTCTGTACTGCAAGAAAAAGAAAGTTGTTTTGTTCCTGCAAAGTAAAGTTTCATAAATACACTTAACTCCCCATAACAAATCTCTTGTTATTTGTGCTTTCAGCAAAAATATACGCTAGAGTAGTTAGATAATAAACAGCATAATTTACTGCCACTCCAGCTTTCATCATAATAATCATGATTGTTACCCTTCCTTCAGTTTCTATAATTACAGTTTCTTGTAATCTCAGGAGTTCAGTTTTCTGTTTAGCTATTACTTGTTTACTCATCTTCTGGAGCAGTTTGTGTGCCCGGTGGAAGAGAAGTTATTCTAACAGTCCTTATGAAGCATCCAGGTCCTACTATTATTAGTAGTAGGCATCCTTCAGTCTGCATAGACTATGGATCGTGCCCTTTAAAGTTTCAATTGAGGACTTCATTTACAGTGTCTATTGTGACTATGAAGACCCACACGAGAGTGACAGTCCTTGCTGCATCTCTTGCAGATGTAGTGGGTGTCTGGCAGGTCCTTGATGTCCTTTCTACGGGCTCGCTTCTCCTCTGCCAGCTGTCTGATCTTCATCTCGCCCTTCTGAAGGCCGTTGTGTAACCCCTGCCTCCATCTGCTGCTGTCGTCTGCTAGTTCTTCCCAGTTGTCCAGCTCGATGTCTACCTCTCTGAGGTCTCTCTTGCAGACATCTTTGTAGCCCAACTGGGGGCATCCGGGAGGTCTTTTGCCAGAGGCAAGCTCACCATACAGGATGTCTTTTGGAATCCTTCAATCATTCATCCTGTAGACGTGGCCAAGCCAGCGAAGTCGACGCTGCCTGAGGAGGGTGTGCATGGTTGGGATTCCAGCTTGCTCGAGGACAGCTGTGTTGGTCACTCTGTCCTTCCATGATATTCCAAGGATGCACCTGAGGCAGCGCAAGTGGAAGACGTTCAGCCTCTTTTCCTGACGGGCATACAGGGTCCAAGTCTCGCTGCCATAAAGGAGGGTGCTGAGGATGCAGGCTCTGTAGACTTGCATTTTGGTGTGAGTGTACAGCTTGTTGTTATTCCACACTCTCTTGCTGAGTCTGCACAGAGTTGTGGCCACTTTTCCGATCCTCCTATTTAGCTCATTGTCCAATGACAGGGTGTCAGTGATGGTGGACCCGAGGTAAACGAACTCATGGACGACCTCTAACGTATAGTTGTCAATGGTGATTGATGGGGATTCAGCAACATCCTGACCGAGTACGTTTGTCTTCTTTAGGCTGATGGTAAGCCCAAAGTCCTTGCACGCTTTGGAGAACTGATCCAGCAGTTTTTGAAGCTGGTCTTCTGTGTTTGACACTACAGCAGCATCGTCTGCAAACAGCATGTCTCTGATGAGGACTTCCCGCACCTTAGACTTAGCTTACAGCCTTGCAAGGTTAAACAGTTTCCCATCAGATCTTGTGTGCAGCAAGATGCCCTCTGTTGAAGATCCAAAGGCTTGCTTCAGGAGGAGTGCGAAGAAGATCCCGAACAATGTCGGAGCAAGCACGCATCTTTGTTTGACGCCGCTCCTGATTCTGAAAGCATCCGATAATGCACCGTCATATTGGATGGTTCCTCTCATGTCTTCATGGAATGACTGGATCATCTTGAGTAACCATGGAGGACAGCCTATCTTGTGGAGCAGTTTGAACACACCATCCCTGCTGACCAAGTCAAAGGCCTTGGTCAGGTCGATGAAGGCTATGTAGAGTGGCTTCCTCTGCTCCCTGCACTTCTCCTGCAGCTACCTTAGAGAGAAGACCATGTCAACGGTAGACTTCTCTGCGCGGAATCCGCACTGCAATTCGGGGTACACTCTCTCAGCAATCTTCTGGAGTCTGCCAAGGATGATGCGAGCGAACAGTTTACCAGTGATGCCTAGGAGGGAGATTCCACGGTAGTTGTTGCAGTCGCTTCTGTCTCCTTTGTTCTGATACAACGTTACAATGTTAGCGTTGCGCATATCCTGTGGAACCTCACCCTCTTTCCAGCACAGGCACAGTAGCTCATGTAGGGGTTCCAGGAGTGAGTCCGCGGCACATTTGATTACCTCTGGTGGTATACCATCCTGACCAGGGGCCTTTCCTGCTGCAATGCTGTCGATGGCTCTCTTCAGTTCATCCACAGTCGGTTCTTGATCCAGTTCGTCCATTACTGGTAGGAGCTCGACGGCATCGAGGGCTGTGTCAACCACAACGTTCTCGCGTGAGTACAGCTCAGAGTAGTGCTGAACCCAGCGCTCCATCTGTTTGGCTTTGTCAGCGATTACTTCACCAGATTTGGATTTCAGAGGTGCCATCTTGTTCTGGGTGGGTCCTAATGCCTTCTTCATATCCTCGTACATTCCTCTGAGATTACCAAAGTCAGCACAGGTCTGGATGCTGCTGCATAGCTGGAGCCAGTGGTTGTTGGCACAGCACCTGGCCGTCTGCTGTACTGTTCTTCTGGCCTCTCTAAGTGCTTGCAGGGTACTCTGGCTCGGTGAGCGTTTGTACTCCAGGAGTGCAGGGTGCTTCTTTTCAATGACTGGAATCATCTCATCGGAGTTAGCTTCAAACCAGTAGCTCGTGTTTCTAGCTCTTCTTCCAAACACCGACAAGGCCGTGTTGTAAACTGTATCCCTCAGATGTTGCCATTTGGATGTCGCATCGGCGCCCCCAGGGCCGCTGCGCAGATTTCCCTGGAGGGTCTCTCTGAACTTTTCAGCTTTCTCCAAGTTTGCCGTCTTTCTGGCATCAGTGTGGGGCCTTCCAGCAGGTTTAGAGCGGTACAGCTTCTTGGGTCTCAGCTTGAGCTTGGAGCAAACTAGCGAGTGATCTGTATCACAGTCAGCACTATGATAGCTGCATGTCAGAAGGACGTTTTTGAGGTTATTACGCCTAGTGATGACCACATCTAGTTGATGCCAGTGCTTCGAGCATGGGTGTCTCCACGACACTCTGTGCTGTGGCTTCATTCGGAAGAATGTGTATGTGATGCACAGATTGTGGTACGTGCACAGTTCAAGGAGACGCTGTCCATTGTCATTCATTTTTCCCACACCAAAATGTCCTAAGCAGGAAGGCCATGAGGCCCAATCAGCTCCAACTCTTGCCTTGAAGTCACCCAAGATGTACAGTTGTTCACGAGCAGGTATTTGCTCTACAGCAGCACTAAGCACGTCGTAGAACTTGTCTTTCACTTCTGGTGTGGCATACAGGGTTGGAGCATAAGCGCTGATCAGGTGGACGGGACCGGCGCAAGTTTGAAGCATGATCCGAAGAAGTCTTTCTGATCTTCCCATGACTAATTCCACCATTTGTAGAAGGGTGTTTCTGACAGCAAAGCCAACACCATGCTGTCTGGGTTCTTCTTGGGCTTTACTCTGCCAGAAAAAGGTGTAGTCCTTTTCCTTTAGAGATCCCGAATTTGCAAGTCGTGTCTCTTGCAGTGCAGCGATATCAACTCAGAGCCTCTTCAGTTCCTCGTTGATGACAGCGGTCTTTCGGGTGTCACTGATGGCCTGAAGATCTTCAGTCAAGCCAGTCAGCATGGTCCACACATTCCAGCAAGCAAGCTTAAATTGTTGATGTTTCTCATTTCTTGTTGGTTTTCTTATTGGTTTGCCTGGTGCCCAAATTTAAGTTACTTGTCAGGTTCAGGAACCTTAAGCCTCATGCACCCAGCGAGGCAGGTGAACTGTGGCGGACAGTACCCTATTGGCTGGGGGCTGCCCAGCTTGAGGCGGGCGGTGACTGTCCAGTGAGATGCGAGGATCTCTGCCACCATCGAAGGCAACCCCTGGTGCTCGTTCTCTACGCCAGTCGAGCAAGAGCTTATAACCGGTATCTGTTGCCTCCCGTGTTGATGCAACACTGTTCAGCGATGCCAGAGTACCTCTCCGGGCGCGAGCCTGGGCACTTATTATGGAGACTCTGGGCTGCCCAGACACCAGTGTCCCCCTCTCGGCTTTACTGATGTAGTCCAAAGGAGAGGATAACCTCCACGTCTGGTACCAGCTCAGCTGCAGGAGTTGCCGGAACACTGCCAGAAGTTGACACGGAACTGCCTTCGGACTCCACTCCGGATTTTCTGTCAGGGTTTACTCCCTTAGCCTTTCTCCTTCCCAGGATAACCCACAAGGCAGTGGGGTGTGGAGAATGTGGTTAAGGATCCCACTACTTCATACCTCTCTGTCACCACGAGTCACCATAGCTCCCTGCAAAGCAATGACCTCATATCCCCGGGACCCTCCTCCCCACCTTTCACCACCCCTCCCCGCAGCTATCATCACCATAGGACCTTCCCCAACCCACTACCCCCATCTGCTCCCATGTCTGCCCTCCTCACTGCACTGACCCCTCTCCCTCCAGGTCTACCTTCCCCCATCACTCCTCAGGCTCTTCTCTTCAGAGACTCCTTTTCCTGGTAGTGCTGCCTTGCAGGGCACAGGTGGAATACCATACCTGAAAAGGACAAACAAACACGGGGCTCCTCCCTCGGCGAACTCCCAGAAGCAAACTCCCTTCCCTGTTAGCTGCTGCCCCTTGGTCGCTGGGAGCTCCCTTCTTATAGAGAGAGCTGCTAGCTGCTCAGGCCTGACTCAAATCCTTGCCTCCAGTCTAATCAGCCCTTGAAGGCTCACCTGGCAGGGAACTCCCCCAGTTCACACCTTGCAAACTGCTCTTCTCTGCACAGCACAAGCTCAGGCACCCAGGCAGCTGATCAAACTGCCCTCCTCTGCAAAGTAACATAGCTGCAGACAGACAGACATTCACCCACCAGCTCACCACACAGCCCCCCAAATCCCATACTCACCCAAGCTCCTCTAGGATGCTTTGCCCAGAGGCAAACTCCCTTCCCTGTTAGCTGCTGCCCCCTGTTCGCTGCTCACCCCTTGTTCACTGAGAGCTCCCTTCTTATAGAGAGAGCTGCTAGCTGGTAGTAATGTATTAATAAGTAAGGAGAACTGCACATTATCTTCAATAGCCTTCCACAGCTAACCCACACAGAAATTGTGTGTAAAGAAATGAAAAATATTTAGAACTTACAGTCATGTATATCTTTAAAGTACAATTATGTAAGTAACTAACAGCAGTGAGAATGACATATGCTTTTATACCCATTTTACAGATAGAGAAAGGCAGGCTGAAGGGGTTAAGAGACTTTCCCAAGGCCAGAGGTAAAGTCAGTGTCTTGGTTCCAGGCTTGGGCTTAAATCAGGCAAGGTGTTTAGCCGCTCATAGAGAGTGAGATCCTTAAATAGGAAACTGTCCCACATCATACATTTTTATTTTCAATTATGCTAAGACCTGCGTACTCTTTTCTGGCAGTAGAGGCCAGAAACAGATCCCTGAAAATACTCCTTGCACAGAAAGCCTCCCAGTTGGTGTAGAAGTGGCACCGAGGGCTCCAGCACTCTTTCCAGACCCAGCAAATGAGACTGGAGTGTATTGCATTATGGCTATAATCTAATTCAGCAGGGGCCCAAGGAAGCAGGCCTTGAATGAGAGCAGCGCTAAAGCTTCTCTGACTTAACCTTAGGACTGAGTGTGCTCAGGATGGGGAAGCACATGCTTTGCTCCTGTCCCAAGTGCAGAAGCGGAGTAGCTGAAAATCAGGCTCAGTATTTCCAACTATGGATTAGACTTGTCAGTGAATGAATGTTGTTCTCTCTCTCTCTCACACACACACACACATGGACACACGCACGTTATTTACTTGGCTATATTGTTCTCTCTCTCATGCACACACACACACACACACACTTTATTTACTTGGCTTCTTGAGGAAATACAGCCCTCCTCTTCCTTAAACAAATCATGCCCCTACCACAAGTCTCCTGTAACAATCTGATTGTTTGAGGACATGCACCCAAACCAAGGTTGTCTCATGTCCAGTTTTTGGACAAAAAGGGGAAATGGCGGTGTCCAGTCCACAGAAGTCTGATTGCCTGCAGTAACCAGCTTTCATCACTGGGAGGATGTCTGAGTGGGAAGAGCAGCTGCTGCTGCAGGAGCATGGAGGAGGAGTGGAGCATTCAGGAATAGCTCTGGTGGAGAAAGGTACTGGCAACTCCTCTGTCCTTCCCTGAGATTGGCTCTCCTTTTTCCATCCCGCCCCAATGGGGAAGCCCACTACCCCTAGAATGTGTCTCTTCCTCCCCCACCCAAGAAATACCTACAGTCCTGAAAGCAGTGGGAGGTGATCCCTTGAGGGAAAGAGGCGGAACAAGTTATGGGGACTCACGGGAAGAGATGCAGCAGAGAACCGGGCAGGATCAGGTGCTCAATGTCCAGTTTTCACAAATTAAAAAGTTGGCATCCCTAATTCAAACCCTACCCACGAGAGCAGGTTTCATTGCATTCACTGTGTATTTAAAAAAATCGTTTTCACGGAAATGAAATGCTCACATATTTAACGTGATCGTTACTTTTTAGAATCGTTCAGCAAATCAGCCAGGTTGCTATTTGGTTTAGAAAGTTAGTCATTTAAAAATGAAGGGGCAGATTCTGCCCTCTGTAGCATGTTGAAGCCTTTACTTGCTAGGCATTACATTGTGATTAATGGGGCTTCTGCCGCAGAAGGAAGATTACCTGGCCCCATTACCACTTTGTCCAAGCACCTCCCAATCATTAATGCATTGGAACTTCTTTGGTAGGGAACTCAAGTGTTATTATCCCTCCTCTCTCATTTTCCAACATGGAAGCACAGAGAGAGTCGCAAAGGAAGCCAGTGTCACTGGAGGGAACTGAACAAAGAGTCCCAAATCTTAGGCTACCACCCCAAGCACTGGACCAGCCATCTTCTTACTTTTTTCTTTAGTGAGACTGAATGAAAAGAGACAGAATCTGGCTTACACCACGAGGATTTTCTGCCACCCAGCATATGCACGGTCATGAAATGAAATGAGGGGAAAACTGCTGCAAACTACAAACATAAGATTGTCAAGTGACTTCTGCAAGCCCCAACTGCATCAGGCATTCTAAATTAAGGACTATTTTTTGATTCCTTCAGTCATGTTAAACAACACTTTGCCACTGAAATCCATGGAACTACTGGTGACATGATGTGCTACTCAGTTATTATCTGAATCTGGCTCCAACTGTGAATAACTTGTTTTCATTTCCTTGCACAGTAGAAAGAATATCTCTACTACACATACATACTTTCCAAAAAAGTGTACACAGTCACATTCCAACCAAATGTTAGTCTCCTAAAATTAGCTCTTATTTAGAAGTCAAGGAAACAAAAATAAAATACATCTGTTGACAAGCCTGAAAACTAGGAGCAATGTGTGTAAAAATCCATTCCCTGCCTTTTCCTTTTAAGCTGCAAGATACATGAAGGAAAAAGGAACATTCTTTTTAAAACAAATGTTTTTGTAAGGTAGTTGTAGTGTTCATTAAAAAATGTACACATAAAAGAGTCATGAGAAAATTAGTCAAGAGTTCTGACAATTTATGCTCATAATAACTTGCTAATTTGCTATTTCATACTCCAGAAGAACATTCAGAAGTCTTTACAGATCACAATACTTAGGGTATGGTGAAAGGAGTGATCTTTTGAGTGATTTCAACAAGAATCAGAATGAAAACTAAGGCCTAACAAGCAAAGACTTGTTCTCCTCCATCTGATCATGGAGCCTGAATTAACATCTCTCCACTGCAGTGAAGAGTTGAAGCAGATTGATAGGGTGGAGTAAAGAAGCTTGTATAGTCACACTCACGGTGCTACTATCCTCTGTGTACAGAAAGCACTTAATTTTCCGGGATTGTTAATGCCACAATTTTCATGAGCATTATAATTGCTATTTTCCTTTTTCTTTAAGCCTCCAATCTTGATTAGCACCCTACATAGTACAGGCTGAACCTCTCTAGTCAAGTACCCTTGGAATCCAACAAGTGCCGAAAAAGAGAGTTTGCTGGGCCACAGGAGGTCAATATTATCTAGCAGCATTACCAACGCTTCCGTTGCTCACTGGGTATTGGAAGACCTTTAGGGGTAAATTACAGCTAAATAACAGCACAGACACTGAGAGCCAGGACTGGTGGCTGGAAACAAACTTTACAGGACTGGGAAATTTAGCCACACCCATAAGTGGTCATCCAGCTAACTAAAATCAGATTACACATGTTGTTGGATGAGAATCCAGGACTCGAGAGGTTCAATCTGTACTTAAGTCACAAAGTGCTAGAAGCAGAAGATAAAGGTTGCTCGCCTGTGACAGGAGTTCTTTGAGATGGTACACACATACACACAGGATGCTTTGGCAGTGCAGAAGTTTATGACCGAGTCTGCTTAAGTGCTCTCACATGCACTTCTGCTCTTCCCCTCCTTTTCCTGAACACTCTGCCTGTTTCAATTACTTCCCTTGACTTCTTCTGTCCAAGATTGCAGTTAAGACTCTGAGGAGGAGGGAAAGGTGGGCAGGAAGTATGAATGTGCAGAGTTGCTCTTGAAGAACTAACTACAGATGCATAAAACTTCATTTATTCAAGTGGCTTGGACAGAGACATAGGACAGCTTGATAAGCAAAACTGTTATCTGACGAAAATGGCATACAGAGTCGTAATTAAATAGTGACAGGAGTACCACTGTACCAAACTGACCAACCAATCAGCATGCTAGTTCTAGCGCACAAAGTTTTGTAGGCATATAAATAGAACCAAGTAGCAGCTTTCTATATTTCTACAATGGGTATGTGCATAAGGCGTGCCATGGGGGGCACCTTAGCTCTTCAGGAATATGATGGAATGCCTATGGGAAGAAGGAAAGAGGCTAATTTGTCTTCAACATGCAGCTCATTTAGTGTTTATGAAGGAATTGAACACCCTTTGTTATTTAGTGCACAAAAATAAGACTTGGTAATATTCTAAACTCCATATAGAAGGCTGACACTTTTTTTGCATATGGCGATAGACATCTCATAGAACTGGAAGGGACCTTGGAAGGTCATCAAGTCCACTGCCCTGCCCTTTTTGGCAGGATCAAGCACCCTCCCCCCATGTTTTTTCAATCTCTTTTGCCCCAGACCCCTAAATGCCCCTCCTCAAGGATCAAGTTCACAACCCCAGGTTTAGCAAGCTAGCACTCAAACCACTTGTTCAGTTTTGCTTTGCATGAAGGAGCCTGTAGGGTCCAGAAAAGAATACTGGAAGTTTAACTGACTGAGATAAAAATCAGTTACAACTTTAAGCATTTCGGGCAAGGACAGAGAACAACTATCTTTGTGGAAAAACATGAAAGGTGGTTCAGCCACCAGAACTAGCAGTTCATGGCTAAATGGGATATGTCTATTGATAGATAACACCATGAATATTCATTCAGAGGCTCAAAGGAAGGCTTCATTAATTAACAAGGAGGTAACTGTGTTACTTTGGGTCTTCACAAAACAAACAAGCTGTCCTGTAGCACTTTAAAGACTAACAAAATAATGTATTAGGTTATAAGCTTTCATGGGACAGACCCACTTCTTTAGATCTGGAAAATTCTGATAAAGGTAAGCTGACATGATGAGAGTTTAACAAGGTGAGAGACCTGTACTTTTCTTCAGACAACCACCTAACCTCAGGAAAATTCTCACTAGCAACCACATACCGCACCACAGAAATACTAATCCTGGAACTTTCTCCTGTAAGAAATCCTGTTGACAATTCTGTCCACATGTTTACTCTAGAGAGAACATCAGTGGACCTAACTATGTCAGTTACATGATCAGGTGCTTATATTCCTGTATCTCCACCAATGTTAGATGTGTCATCAACGCCCCTCTGCTATGTATATTGGACAGACTGGACAATCACTTTGCCAAGGAATGGAAGGACACAAACCAGACATTAGGAATCTGAATACACATAAACCTGTCAGTGAGCATTTCAATGGAGGAGGTCACAGAATTCAAAACTTAAAAGTCTTCATTCTAAAACAAAGAGACTTTAATTCCAGATTACAAAGGGAGACATCTGAATTGGACTTCATTCTCAATTTCAATACTTCACACCTTGGTCTCAACAAAGATATCAATTACCTCACACATTGCAAGCACAGTTTCTCCATCTTTTATATTTGTAGTGATCTCAGGCAACTCACTTAACTTAATAGACACTTGCAGTAAGCATTTTTCTTCCCCCTCTTACCACCTTTACCCCCTCCTTCTGTTCTGTGCAGCTGATTTGACAGTTTTCATTTCATTTTTTTCCTATCTTTCTGTTAAATTCTCATCATGTCAGTTTACCTTTATCAGAATTTCCAGACCTGAAGAAATGGGTCTGTCCCATGAAAGCTCATCATCTCGTAAATTATTTTGTTAGTCTTTAAAGTGCCACAGGACTGCTTTTCTGTTTCATTAAGTAGTGACTATATCTCACCATGGAGCTGGGACTTTGTCTAGTGGATAGATATTCACTAATCAAAGTGTGTCATGAGAAACTACAGTCCTATTATCAGTTATCATGTGATAAGCTGATATGGCTGATAAATGAGCTTGCAAACATAAGGAGAGACTAGAAAGTTTCTGGTGAAACAAGTATTTACATTTAGATTAAATAAGGGCTGAAGCCTGAGCTATATTAGTAGATGCCCAAACTCTAAACATTTTCTACTTGAGGCCCTAACCAATGTTCCCTTGAAAGTGAGGAAGAAAATACTTGAGCACCCATAATATATCATCCTCAGTTCTAGTAGGCTGAGATATATCTTCTTGGCCAAAAGCTTCCAATGCCTATGAACGGTTAAGTTGTTGAAATGGTCTCTTCATACCACGTTGGAAGCATTGGAGGTGATAGTTACTGGTGGAGCTGGGACTTTGAAGGCTACGCTTTCCAGAACAGCGTGTTGTGTAGCCAGTATGAAAGAGATACAAGACTTTCCTTGGGAGAATCAATTTCGAGAACACGTTGTCTGAGCTTGCCAGATAATGTGTTGTAAGCCAGTGCCGTGGAACACTCATCTTGAGTTCAGCATAAGGAGATCCAGTACGTAGTTGAGGCCACAAGGCCCGTCAGTCTGAAGGAGAAGCTTGCTGTACGATTGGCACAATCTGGAAGTTAGAGTAGAGCTAACGGAAGGTTCAGGACTCTTTCCTTTGGAAAGAAAATGCTTCCTGCTCAAGAATCCAAAAGTGCCACAATAAATGGGATTTTTTGCATAGGAGGTAAGTGTGACCTTTTCACAATTTATTCTGAGTCCCAGTGTCTCAGAGAGGGTGCATGTGCATGTCCTTGGGAAGGCATTTGTGTGATATTTTTAGGAGCCAATCATCTTCATAAATACACCGAGTAGCAGAAAGGCCAAAAGTGAGGCTCTCTACTCATAATGATCTTCTCCCCTCAAAGAAGCAATGATAGGCTTTTTGGGAGTGGGGTCCCTGAATAGTGAAGGAAGTGACACTGGTGAAAAGGATGGTGTTGAATTGTGTGACATAATCTCTATGTCCTATTTCACTTGCCTATGGTGAGGATACTTCAATAGTTAAATGATTAACAGCCATGGGAGAATGACCAATTAAGATTAATCTGCAGCTCTCTAGCTTCACACAAGCCAGGAGTGTAAGGCCTGGCACAGAAGGTAAAGCTGGTGGAACTTGAATATCTTCCTCCCCTGCTCCTGTTGAGCAAGAAGTTGTTGGTGCCAGTAGTGGCATCTGTGTAGAATATAAAGATGAGGGTGAAGAAGTATATTGCTGTTTATGAAATCCATAGACAGGAGCTTCCAACTGTCCCTTGATCCATCTTTAGCAATATAGCTATTGATCATCTTCTCTAGAGCTTCATTCATCCTTGCAATGAAAGCAAAGTTACTCACCTTGGTGCAGTAACTGTCATTCTTTGAGTTGCGTTTCCTTGTGGACACTCCACAACAGGTGCTGTGCTCCTCCTGGCACCACGGAATGGAGAACTTTCTAGAGCTGCAGGCAGTGGGACTGTGCATATGCAGGTGCCTCCCCTCACCATTCATGCTCTTGTGGTCATGCGCATGGTCTGGCTCCTGCCAGTTTCTTGAAACCGCTGCAGAATTTGAAAGATATGAAAGAGAGAGACTCAGGAGTGGAGAGGAGCGTGTGTTGTGGAGCACACCCAGGGACACACATCTCGAAGAATGACAGTTACTGCACCAAGGTGAGTAAATTCACTTTCTTCTTTGAGTGGTCCCTGTGGGTGCTCCACATCAGGTGACTGTATAGCAGTACCCTCAAATAACAGGAGGAGGGCAGGAGTCATCGTCTGTCACAGGATGATAGCACTGCTGATGCAAGAGAGTCACCCCCGGTCCATTGGTGATGGCTAGCATAATATTTTATGAACGTGTCATGGGAAGACCAGGTAGCTGCTCTGCAAATGTTATGCAAGGGGACTCCATGAAGGAAGGCTGCTGACATTGTCATGGCTATTGTGGAGTGTGGAGTGTGCTCTTGGTGGTACTGGAAAAGGTATTCCCTTGGAGGAGTAGCACTGCACTATACATGAGGTCATTAATTTTGCTACTCACTGGGGCAATAATGGCTCACCCTTGGACTGATCAATGAGAGACATGAGAAGTCTATCGGTTTTTTTAAATGATTTAGTTCTGTCAGTATAAAAGGCCAATACCCAGAGCACATCCAGGGTATGCATTGATGCTTCCCAGGGAGAAGCATGCAGTGTAGGGTAATACAAAGACAAGATAATGGGCTCATTATCCAAGCATACTTTAGGAAGGAAAGCAAGATTGATGCCTGAGAATCACCCCTTCCTTATTGAAATCTTGTAAGGGGGTACCGCCATAAGTACTGAGATTTCACTAACTCTGCATGCTGGGGTAATAGCAAGAAGAAACAACAAGAAGTCCTGTGGTACCTTATAGACTAACAGATATTTTAGAGCATAAGCTTTTGCGGGCAAAGACCCACTTCATCAGATCAGGTCTTTGCCCACGAGAGCTTATGCTCCAACATATCTGTTAGTCTATAAAGTGCCACAGGACTTCTTATTGTTTTTGAAGATACAGACTAACTCAGCTACCTCTCTGATACTTGTCACTAAGGAAGAAGAAAGGCCACCTTCACAGTCATTATTTGTAGAGGTACAGTTGCTAATGGTTCAAACAGTGCTGCCATAAAAGCATTAAGAACTAAGTCTAACTCACACGGAGGAGGAACTGGATGATGAGGTGGGTGCAAATTGGCAAGGCCTTTAAGGAATCTCTTAGTGGAGTGATGTGCAAATACAGAGAATCCTTCCATGGGCTGAACAAAGGCAGTAAGAGCGGCCAGGTGAACTCTTAGCAACACCAGTACTAATTCCAAGTCTTTTAAATGGATGATATAATCAAGAATTACATGCAAAGGATCTGATTATGGTTCTAGGATGCATGAGGATCACCATAAAGCAAATCTGCACCATTTGGAAAGGTAAGTGGCTTGGGGAGTTTGCTGATGACTCTGTATCATAAGCTCTTTAACTTGCGTGGAGCAGAAGTGTTTGGACACGTTGAGCCAACTAGGAGCTGTACCGTGAGGTGAAGGGTCTGTATCCGAGAATGAGGTAGGGATCCCCGATCCTGGGACAGGAGGTTGGGAAGTGCTGGGAGCAGGTAGGGAGGGTATGGCAACATGTGCTGTAGCAAGGGAAACCAATGCTTGCAAGCCCATGCAAATGCTACTAATACAATGGTGACCCCGTCTTCTTTGATCTTATCTAAGACCTTGGGGATGAGCACCGTGGGAGGGAAGGCATAGAAAAGATTTCTCATCCATTTGATCGGAAAAGCATCACCCAGCAATTTGATCCCTAGTCCACCCCTAAAGCAATAATAACAGCATTTCTTGTTGTGGTAGGTGGTGAAAATGTCTACCAGGGCAGTGCCCATTGGTGAAAGGGGAGATGAAGAACTTTGTTGTGAAGCTCCCACTCATGGTCTGGGGCATGTGCCTGCTCAGGGAATCTGCTGTGGTGTTTTCCATGCCAGATAAGTACGATGCAACAAGTGTGGTGTTGTTCTGAATTCACCAGATCCACAGTCGGATGGCTTCCGCACATAGGAATGGACAGCATGCTCCACCCTGACAATTGTACTGTACATCGTCACAATGTTGTCGCTAAGTATCTTCACTGTGGTGTTGTAAACGTGATTGCGGAAATGTCTACAGGAATTGTGGACTGCTCTGAGCTCCAACAGGCTGATGTGCAAAGGAAACTTGATTGGTGACCTTGAACCAACCTGATACCCATATGAGCACCCCAGTCTGGAAGGGAAACATCCATAATGATATGCACTATTGGCTGTTGATGTTGAAAATGTACCCCATGCCAGCAGGTTGTACCATTTCATCCACCATGGGAGGGACTGACCAACCTTTAGAGGAAGGGAAACAAACTTGTGCAATCTGCTCTTTGTGTGATTGTAGATGGAGTGTATCCAGTGCTGTAAAGTGAGAAAGTGAAGTCTAGCATATCAAACTACATCCGTGGCAGCCATCTTGTGACCCCTTAGCTTTAAGTACATGGCTCTCTGAGCCATGGGGCTGGTGGTAATGGCTTGTATTCAGTCTTGAATTGCCTGAAACCTTTGCAGGGGCAAGTACACTCTGGCAGAAATAGTGTTGAGCCTGGCTGCTATGAATTCCGGGTCCTGTATGGGGGTGACACAAGATTTTTGAAGACTGATTAAAAGTCCGTAATGAGCGAATGCCTGATTGGTGATGACAACCATGTCGGAAGTTTCTGTCAGCAACTAACCCTTGGTAAGGCAGTCATTGAGGTAGGGAAATATGATGAATCCTTCTCGACATAAATGGGCTGCCACTACCACTAGGGTTTTGGAAAATACCTTGGGCATGGTGGACAGGCGGAAGGGTAGTACCTGATATTGAAAATGTTCCTTGCCCACTGTTTGTCTGCTGGGTGGATTGTCATGTGGAATTATGCATGCTGAAGGTCGAGGGCAGCAAACCAGTCCTTGTGTTCCAGTGCTGGCATGATGGAAGCAAGTATCACCATCTTGAACCATGTTTTTGTTAAGTATCTATTCAGGCCCTGAAAATCTAGTCTCAGTCTCCATTCTCCTGTTCTCTTCTGCATGAGAAAGTAGCAGGACTAATAACCTTTCCCCTTGAATTCTTCTGGCATTCTCTCCATGACACTGATGAGAAGGAGGTGGCTGAGTTCTTTGTGGAGAGCATCTCATGAGATGGGTCCCTGAAGACAGATGGGTTAGATGGGGTCGTTGGTGGGATGGAGAGGAAGGGAATAGGGTAGTCTGAAAGAATGAATTCTAGAATCCACTTGGTGGTGGTGATAGAGGCCCATTGGTGGAAAAAGGGCCTCAGAAGATGGTGAAATTTGTGGGTAGTAGGACTGTGCAAAAGGGTGTTGTGGGCTACTTTGGTGTTCTCAGCAGAACTGTCAAGCCTGCTGCCCAGCAGACTGGTGAGGTTGTGCTCAGTTGGTGTTGTTTCAGTGTTTGTGTACATTGTTGTGAGTGAGGTTGGTCAAATGTACATTGCTGCTGTTGGAAGGAATGCTTGCGGTACAAATAGTCAAAATGTTTATGGTATGGAATGAAACAGAACCATCGCTAAGGAGGTATATATGTACCTAAGGTGCAGAGTGTTGTGCACAAATCTTTGGTTAAATATAGGACTGAGTTAGTCTTCTCAGTGAACAGTTTGGACCTTTCAAATGGAAGGTCCTCAGCTTTTGGCATTCCTTTGGCACCCCTGATGACTGCAGATAGGAAGCGAGTCTCATAACTATAGCCATAGTGGTGGCACATGCGACTGTATCGGCTACATCCAGAGCAATCTGAATGGCTGCTCTGGTGGATGCATATCCCTCCTGAACTCTGGACTTTAAAAAGGCCTTTTTGATTCTGGCAAGTAACTCATTAAGGGGACCAATTTGGAACAAGTATCGAAGTCATGATTAGATAAATGGGTGAAGTAGTTGGTTATACATAGTGAAAGTGTGGCAGAAGAACAGACTTTCCTTGCAAAAAGGTCCAGCCTCTTTGAATCCTTGTTTATTAAGTATCTTAAACTGTGGTGCTTTTGATCTCTGGTGAGCAGAGTCAACAAAGAGAGAGTTAGGTTGGGGATGAGTGAATAAAAACTCCATCCCTCTAGGAGAAACAAAATACATTTTATCCATGCATTTGTTGGAGGGTAGTACAGATGCTGGGGTTTGCCAAATGTCCTTGGCAACCTCCAATATAACCTCATCTAGAGGAATAGCAATTTTGGAGTTTTGCACTGGTCATAGACTTTTGAGTAGATGATGCTTCTTTTGCTCCACTTCAGCTATTTTAACCTCTTGATTGAGGGCAACATGCTTCAATAATTCACTAAATTGTTTAGTGTCATCAGGAGGAGAAGCATCTCCCAGTTTGATGGTCTCATCTGGCAAGGAAGAGGATTGATCGGTTGGCCAAACAGCTGCCAGATGATCATTGTGGTCCGAAACCTGTACATCCTCCGGCTCAGAGTGTTACTCAAGGGGGGTGTAATAGTGAATAGAAGATGATGGAGCAGGAATAGGCAAATGTCTGGAAGAAATAGAGGCACAATGGGTGTCTCCTCTAGAAGGTGACCTATGTTGATAAGATGAAGAATACGATGAATAGGGACAATGATGATCTCGGTAATAATAAGATCTGGGAGGGGAAGGATATGTCCAATATTATGAACTTCTATAATGATCTCTGGAAGATAAATATGGTAAATGAGGACACTCCGAACACACATAAGGCAGTCTAGGTGAAGGAGAAGGTGAAAAGTGATGTCAGTAATATTCCATTTGTGATCTAGCTACGCTTAAAAATGGCGAGGGCATCCTCCCAGGTGGAGAATGACATGGAATATATCAAGGAGGTGTGAACAAATGCCTTTGTGGAGACAAAGAAGATGACGGAAAGAAGGTCAAGAATGGTAAGTGGGGAGATCAGCTATTTGGTTTTAGCAGAAGACTTACACAGTTCCCTGTGAACAGACGCAGCAGCTCTTGCTGCCGATTCGTCTGACATTGACTTTCTCAGCACCAGCTCCCTCTATACCACCCTCAGTGCTGGGTCTAATGGTGCTGGGTCTCTGGGTGCAGGCTCTCTCAGTGGCAGGTTTCTTGGTGCCAGTTCTTTTGACATTTTGTCCCTTCGCATTAGATCCCTGGGTGCCAGTCGCAGAATGGAATCTCACATATTGACCCATCAGCTGGTGGTGCCGTGGCCTTCGGTGTGAACAGATCTCATGGTGCAGATAACTTGACCAGTGCCTTGTGCTTCCAGGCCACCCGTGCTGACGCTGACCTGGGTGCTGACATCTCTGGGAACTGCGCCGTGACAGATTTCTTTCCTGGTCTCTCGGTTAAGTCTGATTTTGGTGCAGCTGACTCAGAGCCCTTCTTGGGAGCTTATCCTAGCTTTTGGATCCACTCTGCATGTCTACAGGCAGGGATCTTGTCAGTGACACACAGATTTTCATAGGTGAGGTCTCCAAAGTTGACAAAGCCCATCTTTTATGTGAAGGATCCTCAGGAGAAGCCCCAGCCCCAGACGATGAAGGCTGGAGGGCTTTATCAAATAACAACATGTGGCACTGCATCTCTCAATCATGGAAGGCTCTCACTGTGAGTTTGAAGCAGTGCACACATTTTTGGGGCACATGGGCTTCACCAAGACATTTAATACAAGAAGCTTGCCAGTCTGATGCTGGCATTGCCTCATGGTAAGTGTCACATTTCTTAAACCCCAGAGAGCTCGGCGTATTGGCCATTTGAATGGCAGTAACAATCAACAAATATGTTTGTTTTTTGTTTTTTTTAAATGAACAAACGAAAGCTTATTGGTATATAAGATAAACATTGAATAAGATGCTACTACAAATTCTAAACTTTTAACTGTTAGCTTTAATCTTTTTTTTTATAACAGAGAAACAGGAACAATTAATGAAATAGGTAACTATATACAAAGTCTTTAGAGATAATGACTGAAGTCAAAGCCCTTGCTGTAGCATCTAATGAATCAAGACAGGCTCTCAATCTGTGGTTCGTTCATAGTAGTTTTTCTCCTATAAAGGCTTTTAGCCAATTCACCTGCTCTTCAGACTGATCCTTAACAAATAAGGCCATTTTCACTCAGAAAATGGCACTGACACTTTGACATCATGGCTCGTGTATTAGTAACCCTAATGCCTACCCAGGTTGAGGAGAAAACATCCTTGGACAAACTCTCCAAGTTTTTACCCCTGTGTTATACAGTGTACAATTCACTTGGTCATTTTACTTTTCTGAACTTCTGCAGTGATCAGCAGCAAATTGTGAGCTGGGCATGCATGGGGGGGAAAAAGAGAAAATCCACTGTAACGTAGTAAAGGAGAGAGAACTTGTCACGGCTTTCTTTGATATATTAGAGCTGGAATTTGCCAAAATAGATTTTGCTAGCTGTAACAATCTCTCTAAAACTGGTATTGTGATTTTGTTAATAGAAGGGTATCCCAGTCTGTTAGATATCATATGCAAGGCCTCATCTTCTGATACAAATGATAACTTTTAAGTTAAAAATCATTCTGCTCCGCAGTTCATGGAGCTGAATGGAATCTTCACATCGGAAGAAAGCTGAAGCAACCCCTGCAATGTCATCAGGAGACTCCATAGACATCAGAGGTGTGCCCTGTTATTGAATTAATCTCTTCCTCTGGGCATGCATCTAAGACTACTTTTGGGAGCACTTGCTCTGTTCAGGTGGTATAGATGACTCTGATGCATGACGTCTTCTCTGAGTTCTAGGAGGGGATAGGTGCCTGGAAGGACAAGGGTGCTCACTACCCTCTTTCTTGGGCTGGATGGCCTTACTGACCATTACCTACAAAAGATTTGTCAACCCTCTCATTATTCAGTGTCAGTTTCCCTTTGACAATACTGACTGCAGCAAGGGTATGGTCTATGTGGCACAGCTGTACAGCATTTGCTTTGCCACACTTTTCTTTCCAGGTGACAGGAACTGGAGTGATATGTTAAGCTGTCTCTCATAATTTGATTCAGTGTCACACTGATTCACTGTCTCAGATAAGTAAAAGTGAAAAAACAAGTGAAAAACCGTGGCATCTTTAGAAAGTTGTAGTTAGTCTAGTTGTGTGAAATCTGGGAAAATGTGAATCATCTCTGTGATCATTTGTCTCTTCTCCATTGGGGAAGTAGAAAGAGGACAATGATACTTTTCTCTTATTCCTTTTATGACTCTACCAAGGTGATGCAGGGGTGTAAGTAACTTTCATGCTCAATTCTAACCATGGATCTGATTTCTGTACCAGGGCAACTCCTATTGTAGTGGATGCTTATGGCACTAAGCAGTCAAAACTAACATTTGGAACAACTACACTCATTATGTTAGGCATCCGACCCTTCTTTTGACATTTGTTGTGTGCTGTGCCCTTAACTTTTAGCCTAGTTATTGTGGCTATTTTCAGAACTGACGCTGAGTGATCCAAGAGGGAGCCTAAAATGGTGTTTTCCAAAATCAAAGGATGGATGTTGTAAACACCGAGTCCAATTAGCACTGGATCAGGGAAATTGCCCAACAGACCCCAGCTGAATCTTGATCCTGGCAACATGTCTCATGCATTGTACTTTATCTGGATTCAGGTCTGAAGAGGACCTGCCACGAAGACTGGCTCTGCTAACAAAGGTGAACAAGCAATGTACCTAGGACTAGGGTCTGATGGCTTAGGATCCATCACTATGGAAGGTTTTGCTGTCAGTGTAGGAATAAAGGACACTACCCTCAGTGGTATCTTGGGCTCCTTTTTATTCTCTTAGGGGTAGGGATTGACATGGGCCTATCAGGACTCTTGGAAACAGCAGGGTACACTGGACAGTTTGATTGCTAGCTCCTCCTGCAGTAGTAAGTCTTAGAGCAGGTTCTGATGTACCTTGAAAGAACTCAGGATTCAGATTTGCATCATGCATCTTGAAGGAGAGTGTCCTTCCCTCACACAGGTTAGACATCTTACATAGGCATTTAAAATGGAGAATACAGCAGGAATCCTTGCCCCTTTTTTTCAGGTCTGTCAGTGCACACACAGGCATGAGAACTAATGAGACTTATAACTTATTCTAATGTTTTAAAAAGCTATAAACCTACACTAATCCTAACTAATTGAGGAAGCTAAGGCCTTGAGTTGTCAAAGGAGGTTGCAACCAGAGTGGACAGGCTCAGAGAATTTACCAGTTCTCCTGAAATTGGAAATGGAAGGAACAGAGGCAGCCAAACACCACACTTCCTCTATAGTTTTGTGCTCAGGAGGAGTGGAAGTGAATACTGCAACAGGCACTCGTAGGAAACATTTATCATCACACCTGCGCCCTTGCTGCAGCCCAGCAGAGGAAATGCAGAAGAGCCACTTGAAGAAGAATGTTGGTATTCCAAGAAACATCACCCACTATTTTGTGCCATGCCATTTAAAATAATGTAGGTTTGTAAAATAATAATAATAATAATACTAGTTTTACTGTACTGCTCCCACTGACAATCTGTGTATTAATATCTGGAGCGGTCTTGCTTTTCTACACACCTATTATGTTTTTCAATACAATACTTCAAATTAAGTTTTATTGCCTTTTTCCACTAGCTTGTTGTGAATACAGAAAGTGGCCTACTGGAGAGATGAAGGGGACCCTTCACTTCGCAAAGGGATTTGACAGAGACAGGCAGTAGCACAGGAGATTCTGTAGGTCACAGCACTACTATCTTAAAAGACTGTAAAAGCAAGGAAGTCCAGAATTAGGATTGCTGCTCCATCATTAATTCATCCAATTGTGTCCAAGTAGTGGCAGATGTCAGAGTGGCAGATTTTACATTCAGTATCAAAAACTGTGCTATTTAAGATAATGTGCAAGGTCAAATGGCAGTTTTAACTCTTCTCTTCCTATCTTTTCACACTTTGAATTACCTGATGTAATTTTAAACAGTGGGGAGATTTGATATCTATTTTCTTTAGTTAATCCTATGTAATATATAAAGACATGCATAGCTATAGATACACACACACACCATACTTAAGGTGCAATATCATATGCATTGTGTCATCCAAACTCAGAACAAGTTTTGTCTTGTGTGCCAGGGTGTTTGTTTACAGCTCACATTTTTTTGCAAATCCCTGAAACTAATAGGAGCCAGGAGTAAAAACTGAGTGGTCAGAAGGTTCTTAACCTGTGTGGGCAATAAGAGAGAAGAGTTTTACTAGAGTTAGCCCCTGGTGGTCTGCCAGCACTTTATTTACCTGACTTCCAAAGGTACAGCTGCTTTCAGCTCCCATTGACTGCAGATCATCCTTCTTGGCCATTTGGGACTATGGGAAGCACTATGGACCAGGACTAACCGCTTCTGGCCCATGAGCTGCTTATTGCCCACCTCTGTAATCTCAACTATTCTTAATAAACTCAAAAGTGAAAAGCTGTTTGTGAAGCAAATTAGTACAAGATTTTATATCTCTGTTTCCAAGCGTTGCTCTTTCTAAATTCAGTGAAAAAAGAGCTACATCCTGCAAGTGACACAGACAGAGCCACACTGTACATCTCTGAGTCAGCAGAATTGCACATCAGAAAGAGGACTTATCTCTGTCAGGTGGATCATGAAAGACAAATTTTGATCTGCTGGATTCTGAGTCTGTGGCTTGGGGTTGAGCCCTGTGTAATGAAAATTTACATTGTAAATTTCACCAGACTTTTAAAAAAGACAATTTATTTTAGGTGATAGGAAACTTCTTAAAATATTCTGTAAAATTAATGTAGAAGACAAAATTGTTGTTTGCCTAAGAGGTGGAATTTGATCCTTTCATTTATATCTTCTGTGTGTTCATTGGAATTTTTATTTACCTTTAACAATTCAGGGGTTGATCCTTCAAGCTGTGTGGGCTTGATCCTGGATGATAATGAGCATTCTGGTCCTGATCTAGTAAAGCCCTTAGACATATTCTCAACTTTAAGCATGCAAGTATTCATACTGGCTTGTAAAAACCAAAATATATATATGTGTGTGTGTGTGTGTGTGTGTGTGTGTAACGCCACTTGAACTAATGTGAGTTCCATATACACAGGGATGAAAAGTTTGTCCTTCAGTTTGTCCACACATCATAGTTCTCTCAGGTACCAAAAGAAAATTGCCAAATCCAGGGTTTCCATGTATACTCTCTGATGATATATTCATGAGCATGAGAGTGACTGAAGGCTATATTTTGCCTCCATCTAAATTTGAGAAAACAGTATTGGCTTCACTGGGATTGCACAGATGAACCGGAGATGCAAGGGCAGAGTGTATCTGTCAAGGGTTAAAGTAACATTAAAGGAAAATATAATCTTGGAGGAAAAACCTTCATCATACCACAAGAATTTCAGAACTTAACCTTAAGTTTAAAAAAAATAATTTAAACAATACACTAATACTTAAAGCTTGCAGTGTTGCTGTATCCACATTGATCCCAGGATAGAGAGACAAAATGGGTGAGGGAATGAATATCTCTTGTTGAACCAACTTTTGAGAAAGACAAACTTTTGAGCTACATACAGCTCTTCTTCAGGAAGCCTTCTTCTGAAAAAAAGAGCACTATGTAGTTCAAAAACTTGTCTCTCACACCAACATAAGTCGGTCCAATAAAAGGTAATATTTCATCCACCTTCTGCCTCTAGTAAAACTTAAATAAATGTTTTTTGCAGTTGTGATGCCCAATTGTGTCCACTAGATGGACCTCATTTTCAAAAAGTTAAATGGTTTTTCCTCTTGTTCATCAGTTATGTTCACATGTTCCTATAGTAATCACACACAGCACTTCTCCTTTCACAGGTAAGATTTAATACTGCTTGCAGTCCAATCTGCATAGATAGGTTGCATCTTTTTACATACCTTTTTTCCAATTGCCTTTATATTGGATAAAGCAAGTACTGATTGTAAGCATTCCTCAGCTTACCCAGAGATCACAATACTGTACAAACATTTCTGGATGCTTTCCATAGCTGTGATAAGCCCTTTATATAAATGCAGTACTGTCAACCTCAAGCAATTAAAGTCTAAGAGTCACCCTCCCAAAAATCCCATGAGATTTAAGATGTTTATGGGTTCTTACTTAACTTCTGGCTTTGAATCTTTGGGGTGCACTGGTAATATTTTCATGTTTTCCACTGCAACCATGATGATTAGAAATTTGCCTTTTTAAAAACCTGAAAGCTTAGTTTCTAACATGGTTCACTCCAGGAGCCTTAGCTCTGAGCAGAATATCAAATATTGCATGACTTGTAATAAAAGAAAAAATACTGAGAGCTGGCAACACTGCCAGATTATCTGTTTCTTACCATTTGCAAGCTATTTCATTTACACACATATGCCAAGAATCTCACGACTAAACATGCTGACATACAAAAATAAAAGTAAAAAAAAAACCGAAGAAATTGGTAATGAAGGCCAATTTTTGTACATTCTATAATATAAATACAAATTCTTCTGGATCTGAGCACCACTGGGTTTCAAAAGGACAGATTAACAACAAGTGAATTTTTACCTGAGGGAATCCAGAATGCATTGCATTACTTTGGGAAGTGCTTTGCAATAGCTGTATGGAAGCACAGAGCAGCCTTGCCAAGTCACCCAGACCTAGATCTTGAAGCCCTTTACTCATGCAAGTAGATGGTGACCCACACATTTTAAGGGCTGAGGAGAAGAGGGAGGAAAGCAGTACTTCTCTGACGGGTTTTCTTTTCTCAAATATCGGTTGCTTTGTGCAGCTTAGAGATACGGACTGTTAAACACGATTGCTGTGTCCACACCGTCATTCCTCTTTGGAAAGAGGCATGCAAATGAGGGAAATGGAAAATGCAAATGAGGTGCAGATTTACAAACATGGTGCCTCATTTGCATATTCTTCTTTCGAAAGAAGAAAAGCACTGTAGATGCAGCTCTTTCAAAAGTAAACCGCATCTTTGAAAGCACCCTTCTTCTCTTTTTTTATGGGAAGAAGGGTGCTTTGGAAGATGGGCTTTACTTTCAAAAGAGCCGTATCTACACTGCTTTTCTTCCTCCAAAAGAAGAATATGCAAATGAGGCACCAGATATGTAAATCTGAACCACATTTGCATTTTCCATTTCCCTCATTTGCATGCCTCTTTCCAAAGAGGAATTTAAGTGTAGACGCAGCCAATCTGAGTGCAGTAGATCAGTGTGGATGAGGTGCAGCAGATCTATGGGATAAATGCTGTTTATCATATGGCATTGAAGTTTCCTTGTATGAATAAAAACTCCACTCATGGAGCCAGATCCCCAGCTGGGATAAATCAGTGTAGTTTCACTGATTTAAATGGTTTATGCAGATTTATGCCAATGGAAGATCTAGAGTATAGGCTGCAAGAGTGTTTTTTGAATGTGCACACAGTTAAACTGAACAAGGGGACATATGTTTGAAAAGATCCCAGACTTTTGTACTCAGATCTCTTTTCTGTTCTTGGACAGTTTTCCAGGAATTTGGCTGGGCCATGGAAACTTTCTTTCAAAATTCATTTGTATAGCTTATACCTTGCAGAGCCAAATACAGCATGTATAAATTCATTTCTGTTTATCACTGCAGTACATATCTCTGCTAATTCAACAAGTTCCGTATAAATACAGGATACTGAAATATTTAACAACTATCAGAGGGGTACCCATGTTAGTCTGTATCTGCAAAAACATTGAGAAGTTCTGTGGCACCTTACGGACTTACAGATTTATTGGAGCATAAGCTCTCATGGGCAGAGACCCACTTGGTCAGGTGCATGCATCTGACAAAGTGGGTCTTTGCCCATGAAACCTCATGTGCCAATGAATCTGCCAGTCTATAAGGTGCCACAGAACTTCTCAATGTTTTTGAAATATTGAATTCACCTTCAAATGCCACAAGTTTAATAAAAAACAGATCTAAATTAGACCAGGGTTATTGGCACCAACCCAGTGAAGCCAAATTAACTTTTATATGCGTTGACTGGATATTTTACCTTTCCTATATTCTTACCTTTGAAAATTGTAAGCTTTGGCAATATCATAACTAGAACTGATGTTCCCAAATCTTTGTGGCTCTAATCTTGCAGATTTCAGACATGGAATATATAATTCATTCTACTCCTGTTCTGTAAAGTATGCCAAATTACCCTCAATCAAAGTACCTGTAGGAAAGACAATTATCTCATGGACTATATTGCTTGCAATTTAGTAGTAGTCTTTATATTCAGTGTCACAGTGTTGAAAGTAGACATCTGCTAGAAACTGGGGGCTGTGACTGTGGTGAAGTCTTTGTCTTCACAAATTACAAACAATCCTGGAGGGGAAAATTGAATGAAATAAAAGTAATGTGGATTTTTTTCTTCATAAAGGAAAGGTTATGATGCTCTCTTTAACCCACATGAAAGGAACTGATAAACTTGACTCATCTTCATTATATATTAACAATAGAACTGAAATATGTATCAGAGTTTAATAAGCAAACAAAATTCAAAACTCGCACCTGAGGTGAAAGTAAGTGGGTTCTCCCTAGTGCACAGCTCTGGGAAGAGCTGGTTAAGCTGTTGCAAAAGCCAACTAGGAGCTATTTAAAGAACTGGCAGGGACCCAGGTTGCAATGGGCTGGGGGCACCCAGTGCTGTGTTCCAGACAACACTAAGGACTGACTGTAGGAAAGTCGGTGCCTTTTTTTCTAGGAAAAACAGTGACAGAACTCTGCCCTCCCACAGGCTTAACCCCATTGCGGCCCCAACCCAGCACCATGCTTAGTCCTGCCTGGCCCCAACCCACTGGAGCCTTAAATGCCCCCTCCCACTCCCCCGTTGCCCCAGCCCACCACAGCCCTAACACCCTGCACACCACTGCAAGCCTTAACCCCCCTGTAGGCAGGCTTTAGCTCCTCTGCCCCGCTGTGGCTCCCAACCCACCACCAGCCTTAATGTCCCCTTCTTTGCCCACAGCCAGGCTTTAATCCCCCTGAGGCCCCAAACTACCGCAGCCTTAACCCCTAACCCCCCACTCCCCACAGCCCCAACACACCTGCAGCCTTTAACCTCCCCAACCAGCCCCTGCAACCCAGGATTCGCTTACATTTCAAAAGGAGCACCACAAGCTGCTGCTCCTTTTCTGGTCACCACGTTCCCCTCTGCATGGTTGCATGGCTCCCCACAGCCCTCTGGCTTCCCCACATAAAGTGTGGCAGGGGTAGCTCCCTGATCTGCCACGCTGAAACAGCAGGGCTCAGTTTACTTGGTTTAATGACCAGTGCTGGCTGTTAAACCAATTAAATTGAGTCTTTCTCTTTCATTGGCAAGCAGGGAGCTGGAGGTGGAACAGCGGCAGGAGCCGCAAATGGCTGTTTAGAGAGTCACATGCAGTTCAGAGCTGCCCAGCTACTTTTTAAAAATGGCAGCCCCAGGAGAAAAGGTGGCAGAATGCACCTCTGCTGCGTTCTGCCAGAAAAAAAAAGCCCTGAAGAAATTTAAGTTACTTTCTCCCCAGACCATTAGTGTAACTGTTTTTCTGTGTCTAGACTGCAGAAGAGTTGTCAAATTACTTGTATGGGAGTGACTACAGAAGTGAAAACATGGAATGTCAGTATTTCAGGAACTATAATGATGACTGAGGTAAATGTCTACTATTACTCAGTGTGAATACAAGGTTTTCAGAAGCCCAAGCAGACAAACTGACTTGAATACTGATGCAGTTTATGAGTGTTGTGCCTTTTTTCCAGAGAAACCTCAAACCTGAATGACTGAAAAATAAAACAAGCCTGTACTACAGACAAACTTCCACCATTTAAATAGAAGTGTTATTTTAAACTGATTTAGTTAAGCTAATGCAACTCATGAGTGGACACTTATGTAGATGTAAAACTTTATATTAGTTTAGCTTATCCTGTACAAGTACAGGGAGCAAGCTAAACACTTTTAAGTCAATACAATAAACTCTTTCATATCCAGAAGCCCCAGGACTGGGAAGTTGCCAGATAGTCAAATATTCTGGATAATGGAGAGGTATATCTAGCAATGCATAACACTAAAGACAAACAAGATTAGATATTAAGAAACAAACAAAAATGTCTGCAGAGTACTTTATTTAGCAACAACAGAAGTACTGAACACTGTAAACTTATAGGCCGTGTCTACACTACAGAGTTTTGTTGACAAAACAGGGCTTGTCAACAAAACTCAGGGAATGCCTATACACAAAAGGCGTTTTGTTGACAGAATCTCAATGAAACAGAGCACTTTCCCTGTTATCCCTCTCCAGATTGAAGAATAATGTTTCTGTCAACCAAGTTCTGTTGACAGAAGTGCAATGTAGATGCTCCAGGACTCTTTCGTCAACAGACAGGGCTTCCGGTTCATTGGGCAGCCCAGTTTGCAGAGCCTCTGGTCAGCCATTCTGTTGAGAAAGGGCCAGGTAGTCTGGCTGCTTTCTGTCAACAAACTGGATTGCTCTTTCAATCTGCTTTTATGTGTAGATGCACTCGGTCAGAAGAAGTTTTGCTGGTAGAGCTCTTCCAACAGTGACTGTTGTTGAGAGACTGCTGTAGTGTAGACCCAGCCATACTGTATTTATTTGTATTTACTTTCACTATACTGTACTTATGGAAAATGTAACTAAAATTTACTCATAGTTAAATGCCAGTTATTGGAGAGTTCCAGATGATAAAATGTGTAGATGAAAGAGTTTACTGTATAAATATGCACATGCTGGTTTGCTTTGTTTTTTCTTAAATCAGTGACATCCACTACTCTCCATCTCATCTCCAATCTTTTTCTTCTTTCTAGTTTTAAAACCTTGTAGATACCCTACCTCTATTTATATTTACAGAACAGTTCTTAACGTGCCTGGCACTCTCTTTTTGGAGCCAGGTCACACACTTCCCAATTCATTTATTTGTACAGAGGTATACAATGTGTTTGGGAGACATGAAACCACAACTACCAAAGATGTCACTTCTATATACACAACTTATCTGAAATATTAAAGATGTGAAAAGAGACCACATTTTCAAATGGCTTTCCATTGTTTGCTTGCATCTTTCCACTTGTCTTCCTAGAACTGAGATTTTGCAAATACAACTGAGTTGATAAATAGATTGTATAGCCTAGTCTAGTCAACTACCTTTTCTGCAAACAATGTAGTTGATGAGATGTTCTTTACATGTTTAAATATTTGGAAGTGCACATTTAAGGCTATGTCTACACTGCAGGGTGTTTTTTTTTTTGACATTACCACATTTTAACGTCTAAATTAATGTTGGAAAATCACATTCACACAGACACAGCATTGTAAAACACAGCCTTCTCATTTACAGCCAGTGTTCACAGCCACAACATTGTAAAATGAGCCTTCACATGAGCTGAAAAGAGCTGTGTTTTGTTCATGCACATGCCTTCCCAACCTTGAAAGGAGAGTGGTCAGCAAAAGTTATTAATAGTTGGCAAAAAGTGGAGTAATTTTTTTGGAGGGAAAAGCCCTCTTATCTTGAATTATCCTGCCTGGCAAGCTTCCCCCGCTCTCCACCTCTGGGGAAAAAACCCAACAACAACAATGTAGACAAGCCCTGAGAGACCTTTTTAAAAGCCTGGAATAGGTTTGGCCAGTTTAGCTAAACAATCTTGTGTGGAGGGGTTCATTTTATAAAGTAAATCCATATATTGATGGAAGACTTCCCTTAAAAAGAAAAACTATTTGCTATGCTATTTTGTCAGATTCTGATGCTGATAATAATTAATGTATGCTTATTGTGTTCCATTAATATTATTGACAATACAATGCTCATAATACAAGGACAAATCTTTTTCTTAAAGAAGAAATGTTCTGTGACAAAAAGTACAATTTATAACATAATGGTTGAAGGATGTAAGTGTCTCCCAGAGAGACAAGACGGCTATGGTGGCTGAGTAGGTGCTATACACATGAGCCCTGGAAGAAGGCAATTTTCTATGCGTGTGGAGCATAACTGAGTCATAAAGATAAGGTACGGTGCCCTGATATCAGATTTTCCTCCTATAGTCTACAGACAGAGTTGCTCCCTACCATGGGTGGTCATGTAATAGATCACAGCAATTTGTAAATGCCATGCATTAGTATTCTAATTGACCAGTCATCATTCAGTGTGCTCATTTATTTGGAGTCTACAGACCCCATATGGAGCCCTTCCTTAGGTAAAGATTTCTGCTGCTTTCAATCAGCGTCTTGCCTGCTTAACAGTTTGCAGAATCTGGTCCAGAATATGCTTAATAGTTTGTGTCACACTATTTCATTACAGTACCTGCCTTGGCATTCATTTTCCTGAATCTGAGGCATTATTGTTTTGCAAAGCTAGCCTTATATGAAAAGGGAAAGGAACAATTTGATTAGTATAGATACATGATTGCCACAGAAGCTGTCATTTAAATGAAGTGTTTCTAGCTCTAATGGAAATAAAACTTTAATTTCTCTTTAATATTTCACTCGGGCAATATAATTTAAAGGACATGAATACTGATTGTGAAATTGTATACATTCACATCACCACATAATGCCTTTTCTCTTTATGGAATGCTAAATCATTCTGTGAATATGATGTGAAAAATAAGCCTCCTGTTACAGCCCACAGGATAATCAAAACCTACTTTAATGAGCTTCTTCTCATGTCAAGCCTGATTCAATAAGTCCCAGGAAGAGTTCTTATATATTTTATAGTGCTCCAGCAGAGACTAATTCATCATCAGCAACATGCAGTTCTTGTCAGCAGAAGCTTTTATTTAAGGAAACAAATGATGACTTCCATAAAATGCATGTATTTTAGTGCCACAGACATGGGACAAAATTTCCAGCAAAATGCAATAGCCAGTGTGGCAGGGAGGACAATGCCATTTTTCACTGCCTGCTTTACTGGCACAGCATTCAATGAGGGGAATCCTGGCCTGATAATCAGAAAAGCGGGCAGTGGCCTTTCTTCCTTGTTAGTGTTACCCTCCAACCGGGGAGGGTTTGTAAAGAGTGGCATGATTTCAGATAGGGAAGTAGATTGAGGAGATGCTATGGGTAGAGTTTTGAATATGGACAAAGGATAGAAGAGCAGGGTTTTGGGAGGGAAAGCAAGTGGTTTGAGAATGGCCTATTGTAGCGTAGCTCGATCAAACCCAGCTAAGCCACTCTTAAAGCAAAACCAGAATACACATACCTCTTTGCAGCGGACTTAAAAAAAATCACACTTTTAGATAAATCTGTCAACTATTTTTCCGTTGGCAAGGACTAAGATTTATAGACTAACCCACTGAGTGAACCCAGGTAAACTGCAAATCTAAGCTATGGTAGGAATATATTACAAACATGTCTGCTGGAAACACCTGGAAAAAAATCCTTTATCTGACAGTATGCTGGGATAGCTAAAGATACAGAACCAAGTGGGAAATCAATGAACATTTCTAGCAGTCAAAGCCTTGTTACATATTGTTCTCTGACTAAGCTCAGTGTATGTACATTATTTATGATAAGCATACAGGCATGCCAGCTGGGGGAGTAAGGGGAGCAATTACAAAGGGGCCTGGAGCACCCGGTTGCCGCGGCTGCCACTCCACTGCTCCACAGGGCTTCTAATGGCCAGAGGCTGCCTAGCCCCATGCTCAACGGCAAGGCTAAGGGCAGACTGCCCTTAGTCACACCTCTTCTAGCTCAGGCTCTGCTCCTTCCTGGGGCATGGAGCCGGGCCACCCACGCCTTGCCCCTGGGCCCACGATCTGTGTTGGCCCCACTGCAAGCGTATCATGCGTTTGTTTGGAATAGCAAAAAATCATTTTTAAACACCACAGACTAGGTTACATGCTGACAGTGAAATTTACTTTCTTACATGAAGTCAGCTGTCCTCCACTAAAATCTTTCCCTCTGTTAGCGAGAGACCAGAAGACTCTAACAATAGAGAAGAGTGAGCTAGGAGCAGAGAAAGAAAATGTCACACTCACCATTTTCATTTAAAAAAGCAACCAACCAAAAACCCTACCCAACATTTTAAAAAAGCACTAGAAAAAAGATGATCACAAATTGGTGCATTAGGTTTATCACACAGCAACCTAACTGCAGCCCAGTTAACAAAAACATGCATTAGGGAAAGAGAGGAATATTAGATCCACCTCTCTACCTATAAAAAGACAAGTCAAGAGCTGATGGTGGGCGAGCACTGCTAGCAAAATAAGCACTTCGCTGCATGGGTAGAGATTTTGGTCCCTTTTATGGGCTCTCTTATGTCCCATACTAAAAACTTAGAGCAGCTTTTTTTAAGGATCTGAAATGAGGCTGTATAATTCTGACATCTAGCATTTTCAGCTTCTGTCTTTTCTAAAACGCCTATGGAATATCTTAAATCCAGATACAGATTCTATATTTAGCTGTTTAAAAAGAAATCACTATTGTGTAACTCCAGATTCCAAAGATAAGACCTGCTGCAGACAGGTAATTCAACTCAACAAAAGGCCTGTTTTGGCTGAAGTTAAACTAGTACTTTAGGGCTTTCTGAATTGGTTACTTGGGCAGGGTCAGCCCTGCCTAAGTCTTGTAGCTGGATCTTGCCAGCAAACCTTGTGACCATATTGGAGCACCTGTAACTTCACAGGGGCACCACGTAAGAGTCTGCCCACATATCTAACTGCATGATGACAATATTAATCCACACTAACACCCTTTTTCTATAGTTGGACAAGATAGCAGGTCCTTACCCCTTATGTTGCTTACATATATTAACATAGCTGTGTGAATAATTTATAAGAAAATTTTCAAATTTTTGCCTGTTTTTGTTCACTGAAGAGGCAAAGTTGTTGAATTTGTTATTCAAAATTATCCTGATTGTTTTGCAAAGTTTTCTTCCCATACAAAAAGCTTGCAATAATTCATTACATATTCTTGGTCATAATTTGAGTTGTAGCAGTTTGTTCCATAGTCACATGGTATTGTTTCAGTTCTCTGACTGTATGGCCTGTTTAACCACTCACCACAACAAGAACTTTGTGTGTTACAGATGAAAATATACTACACAAAATTTGATTTCAGTGAATATTCAAGATTAGTGTTTGTTTTTCATGATTTTACAGCTTTTACACATCTAGTCCTCAAATATTCACAGAAACTCATTAGATAGACAGAAACATAGCTAAATCAACATTCAAAATCAAAAGTGTGTTGGAAAAACCCTGCTTCCACTATTAAGTCACATATCCATTTGGGTAAGTATCTCACTTAAATTTAGTTAAAGTTGTATAACTAGGAATGTGGGAAAAGTTTACAACCATCCAAGCTTTTTTCTTAAAAACTGGATTTCTGTAAATATAGGGCATGGTTGTGGTTCTTTAGCCTGAACCTGCAGGAGCTGCATCTTGGTTTACAATTTGGCGAGTTGTTTAGGTATTGGACCAAGTCACAGAACACCCCAGAGTGGTGTTTATAGAACTATAGCAAGCTGCAAGACAGTCTTCCTATTTGTTAATAAATTTAGCTTGGTGAGTGTGTCTGTGTGTCACTTCTTTGTTGCAAATTTTAAAGACACCATAAAACTATGGTAAGGAAAGGGAGAATGTGTATTCACTAGAAAGAATGGCCAGGCTTGGACTTAAAATATAAGCGCCCATTAAGTGAAAAATTAGAAGTTACAAGCAATACTAATATGGTCACATCTACATGAGTGGCTTTTCTTGGCAAAACCAGGCTTTTGCCAGAAAAAAGCACGGAGTGCCTACATGGTAAATGCACTTCGTCAACAATACTTGACACATCCACCAGCAGCATTATCCCTTTCCCTGTTCAGATATAATGCCTCTCTTGACAGTGTTCTGGTGACAAAACAGTTGTGTAGACACTCCAGGTCCCTTCTGTTGATAGACACCTGTTTGCAGAACTTAAGGTCAACCATTCTGTCAAGAGAGGGCCAGGCAGCCTGGCTACTCTCTGTCAGCAAAGCAGACTGCTCTTTTGATCTGCTTTTATGTGTAGATGCAATCTGTTGACAGAAGTTTTTTTCTGGAAATACCTTCTGTGGTGGGGTCTTCTGCCCCATCTTACTCCTGAAGTTTCATGCATTACCCTCAGGCCTCAGTGACCTAAGTTCCCCCTGCCTCAGGCTCATAGGGCAGGTGGGGTAGGGATCTTGGGCCCTCCTGCTCCACCAAACTCCACCCCAGGGGCCTGTTGGTGGTGGATATATGGCCCCAGCCACCAGCTCAGTGGGATTCTTTACCGCAACACTCTGAGCACACCGGAAACCTTCCTTGTTCCCCACCCTGGGCTACTTCCTACCCTGCTCCTGCTGTGGACTGCTACTGCAGTGGTGGCTGCTACTGGTGCTGCTGCGGTTCCTGTGCCTCCTCCTCAGGGGCTGTTGCACTGAGACTCCAGTGGGAGCTCCTTCCCTCCTACTGGCCAGCCCCAACTGCTGGGCTTCCCCAGCCTTTATATATGGGCTGCAGCCGTAGCATGCCCAGCAGGGTCTTGGGGTGGGGCCTTTTCCACCCAATAGGCCTGGCTCCAACCTCCCACTCAGTGCAGGGTTGGTACACCCCATCACACCTTCCAACAGTAACTTCTGTTGACAGAGGCTTCTTGTTGAGATGTGACCTATATATATGGGTACTCGACAAAATACCAAAAGGATTTATGCTATAGACTTTTGACTCCTTTATTTTGATAGATTGGACTTTATGCTGATCTCACAGTTATGTAATTAAGGACTAATTGCATTTTTTTTAAAAAATGGAATTCCATTGGTGTACATTTCTTATGAGATGAGAACCAGGCATTTCGCCTCCCAATCTCAAAGTACTGACTCAGAATATTATGATATAAAACAAGATTTTAAAATTGCATACAGGAAGTTCTCCAGTATATAAAGCATTCTGTTAAGGAGTTAATCTTTAAAGACTTTAAGAGGTTATGGGGTTTTGTTGGTTTCTTTTCATTAGTGCAAGCTAGAAGAGAGGGGAAAAAACAAATGGATTCTTGTGTAATGTGATGAGTGTACAGGGAATGGGGCTTTTATTGCATCAGCACAAGTGACTTTCAAGCAGTAATTAGAAAGCAATGAAAGACTAGGAACTGAGAAGTCAGGTGATTGAATACTTAGTAACATGGAATATATACCTATTTTTAATGTTCACTTTCAGTCATAATTAAAAATGTAAATTGTGACCAGCTATTTAATGCAATTAATGTTAACAATAAGAAGAAAGGAACACAAGTTAGAATGGGGGGAGGAAAAGTTAAAGAATGTTTAGATAACAGGTGTACTCAAGTCAGTGTGGGCCTGCTGAAATGCATCCTAGGTTATTGTAGGGTGACCAGATGCCCTGATTTTATAGAGATAGTCCTGATATTGCGACTCCTTAGATGAGCACCTATTAGCCCCCACTACCCATGCTGATTTTGTACATGGTCATCGCAGGCTGCTGAAGTAATAACAGCCATTTGTGGTTATCTTTGAGGACTTATGGAGGACAAAGGTGGTCCCAGAGAATAGAAGGGCAAGCATTATACCTGTCATTAAAAAGGAGAACAAAGAGGACCTGAGAAACTATGTATCAATCAGCCTAACTTTGAAACCTGGAAAAATACTAGAACAAATTATTGAATGATTGATTGATAAGCATCGATTGATATCAAGGAGCTGATAGAGGAGGTATCTGAGCCTTTATCTATCACCTTTGGAAAATCATGGGAGACAGGTGAGATTCCAGAAGATTGGAAAAGGGCAATTATAGTGCCCATCCATAAAAAGGGGAATAAGAATAACCCAGGAAATTACAAGCCAGTCAGCTTAACTTCAGTGCCAGGAAAGATAATGGAGCAGGTAATAAACGAAATTATCTGCAAGCACTTGGAAGGTGGTAAGGTGCTAGGAAACAGCCAGCATGGGTTTGTAAAGAATAAATCTTGTCAAACTAATCTGATAGCTTTCTTTGATAGGATAACGAGCCTTGTGGATAGGGGAGAAGTGGTAGATGTGGTATACCTAGAATTTAGTAAAGCATTTGATATGGTCTCTCATGATATTCTTATCAAAACACTAGGCAAATACAATTTAGATGAGGCTAGTATAAGATGGGTGCATAACTGGCTAGATAACCATACCCAGAGAGTAGTTCTTAATGGTTCTCAATCCTGCTGGAAAAGTATAACAAGTGGGGTTCTGCAGGGGTCTGTGTTAGGACCGGTTCTGTTCAATGTCTTCATCAATGATTTAGATATTGTCATAGAAAGTACACTTATTAAGTTTGCAGATGATACCAAGCTGGGAGGGGTTGCAACTGCTTTGGAGGTTAGAGTCAAAATTCAAAATGATCTGGATAAATTGGAGAAATGGTCTGAGGTAAACAGGATGAAGTTTAATAAGGACAAATGCAAAGTGCTCCACTGGGGAAGGAACAATCAGTTTCACACATACAGAATGGGGAGAGACGGTCTAGGAAGGACTACAGCAGAAAGGGATCTAGGGATTATAGTGGACCACAAGCTAAATATGAGTCAACAGTGTGATGCTGTTGCAAAAAAACCAAACATGATTCTGGGATGCATTAACAGGTGTGTTGCGAACAAGACACGATAAGTCATTCTTCTGCTCTACTCTGCGCTGGTTAGGGCTCAGCTGGAGTATTGTGTCCAGTTCTGGGCACTGCAGTTCAAAAAAGATGTGGAGAAACTGGAGAGGGTCCAGAAAAGAGCAAACAGAATGATTAACAGTCTAGAGAATGTGACCTATGAAAAAAGGTTGAAAGAATTGGGCTTGTTTAGTTTGGAAAAGAGAAGATTGAGGGTAGACATGATAGTGGTTTTCAGGTATCTAAAAGTGAGTCATAAGGAGGAAGGAGAAAACTTGTTCTTCTTGGCCTCTCAGGACAGAACAAGAGGCAATGGGCTTAAACTGCAGCAAGGGAGGTTTAGGTTGGACATTAGGAAAAAGTTCCTAACTGTCAGGACGGTCAAACAGTGGAATAAATTGCCAAGGGAGGTTGTGGAATCTCCATCGCTGGAGATATTTAAGAACAGGTTAGATAGATGTCTACCAGGGATGGTTTAGATAGTACTTGATCCTGCCATTGGGGCAGGGGGCTGGACTCGATGGCCTCTCGAGGTCCCTTCCAGTCCTAGTATTCTATGATTCTATGATAAGCAATAGCCAGCACAGTTTTGTCAGGAACAAATCATATCAAACCAACCTAATTTCCTTTTCTGACAGGTTTACTGGTCCAGTTGGAGGAAGGGAAGGAGAGAAGCTATATATGTGATACATTTTGAATTTAGCAATGCTTTTGACAGTCTCATAAGCAAACTAGGAAAATGTAGTCCAGATGACATTACTCTATGTTGATAAAAAACTGGTTTAAAGGCACTACTCAGAGTAATTATTGATCAATTGCTTTCAAACTGAGTGTATCCAGTGTGGTTGCTCAGGAGTCAGTGCTTCCTTCCACTGTAAATTTTAAGGTAATCCAGATCTTATTGTGTGATATTCTGGTCCTCCTTCATATTGGCAACATCTCCCAATGCTGTGTCATCTACAAATTTTATTAGCACATTCCCACTCTTCGTGCCAAGGTCAGAAATAAAAATGTTTGGCAACATTGGTCCCAACATATATTCCAGAGGAACTTGAGTAGTCTGCCTCCCATCTAACACCTCACTTTTCAGTATGACCCAGGCAGCTTCCTGAGAAACCAGTTCTTTTCCACCTTTTAATTATCATATTGACCCCATTTTCTCCAATATAATTAATAGGTTTTTTTATGTAAATGTGCATCAAATAGCTTACTGAAAACCCAGGTAGATGTGACATTCTGCATTTCCCTTGTCTTTTAAAAAAAAAATCAGTTATCATTGAAAAGAAAGAGGTCAGGTTGGTCAAGCATAAGCGCTACCTTTTGTTTAAAAACAAAAATCACACGTATTTTATCCCAATTATCATTTACTTCTTTGTCTTTAAGACTTCTCTTTCAAAATTTCTTTCAAGACCTTGCATACAATTAAGGACAAACTGATAGGCTTGTCGTTTCCTCAATCACTTTTTCTCCCCTCTTTATAAAAATAGGAATTATATTAGCAATTCAGTCATAGGCTATGTCTGCACTACAGAGTTTTGTCAACAAAACTCATGGAGTGTCCACACTACAAATGCATTCAGCTGAGAAACTATTGACAGAGAGTAGCAGTTTTCAGCAGAGATAAGTCACTCCTTTACGTGGCATAGAGCCTCTGTTGACAAAAAAAAAATAGTGTAGACACTCTGGGTGGCCCTCTGTCAACAGAAAGGGCTTTCGGTTCACCGGTCAGCCCTATTTGTAGAGCTTCTGGTTGGCTATTCTGCTGACAAAGGACTGGGCAGTCTAGCCGCTCTGTCGACAGAGGGCATCGACGGGCGGAGCCTCTATTAGGTGTGGAGGCATTCTGTTGACAGAGGCTCTGCTGGGAAATATGTTCTAACAGTAACTTCTGTCAACTGAACTCTGTAGTGTAAACCCAGATATAGACTACAACCCCCAAATTTACAGATTCATTAAAAATCCATACAATTAGGCCAGCAATTTCATATGCTAATTCCTTTAATATTCTTTGATGGAGATTTGGTCCCCTTGATAATCCCATTGAGCCATATTAATTTGACTTTCACTTAATGTGGTAATTTCCAATTCCATATCCACATTACCCTCCCTAACTCTACTCATATGATCTTCAGTTCTTTTAAATACTTTGACCCAGTTTTAAATTCAGATTTAGATTCTCTTTAATCTCCACTCTGTTCTCAGTACATAGCATTCCCAATTATTTCCTTTTTACTTATTAAGCTATAGAACTTTTTTACTATTGGTTTTAATTTTCTTTGCAAGGTTCAATTCTACCTGCATTTTGTCAAGTCACATTTTATTCCTACACTTCCTAAATGCCAAAAGGCAGCTTTCCTTGGCATTCCTTCCCATCATATTCCCTTGTCTTCCCCCCGCCCGCTTAATAAGCAATTTGAGATGCTTACTCATCCAGTTTGGTCTGCAGCCTCTCTTTTCACTTGGAATACATGCTTCAGCTATTTACTTAAAGAGAAAGTTGCAGAAACTAACCAAAATTCCTTTCATTCAGATCCTTGAGTTCTCCAGTCCAGTGCATTTTTGAAATCAAGGACCTTAAGTACAGGTGTATTTTTCTTTATCTTGGCATTTAGTTTAAACTGAATTAGCTCATGATCAGTCAAACCTAACTTCCTATATGGCCCGTTCTTTACAAGCTCCTCACAGCTCATCACTACCAAATTTAAAATGGCATCACCTCTTCTTGGTTTGGTCACTGCATAATGAAGAAATCTGTACTTTATTACATTCAGGGAACTCTGAGCCATTGCATTTTTACTGCCAGTGTTCCTCCCATCTATATCTGGGAAGTTAATGGCTGCCACAATTCCACAGTTTTCAGTAGTATTTTTCCTTAGAATAATTGAAGAGTGTCTATCAAGATTCAAATTGGATCCTATGGCTTGAAAGCCCACTCCACACTTTCTGGTAGCTCTCTTCCCCAAAGAGATTTTAGCCCAGACAGACTCTTATCTATTCCATCATTTCTAATTTCTTTACAGTTACCTCAGTAACATACAATGCTACTCCACCACCTTTACCTTTGTCTTTCCTGTCCAGTTGCTGTCAGGGAGCATCAGTGGCTCTTGCCTGCCAATCTTCTCCAGTCCAAAGTGCACCAAGTGCAGCTCCCGAATCCAATTCTGTGGTATCAGTGTGAGATATTTCAAAGAGAAACACAGTAGACAAGAGGAAAAGTCTTGGGACATAACACAAAGGCTGCAGCTACACGAGACAGTTTTGTCATCTCACAGAGAGTCCACATTACAAATGTGTTCCGTCAACAGTAAATCGACAGAATGCGGAACTTCTGTCAACAGCTTTGACAGAATCTATTGCACTCCTCTGGGCTTAGCAGATCAGAGCAGTGCCCGGCTGCTCGTATCCATGACCAGCATCGGCCCCTACACCAGGAGGAAAGCTTCTTCCTTCGCATCACAGTTTTGTGAAGGGCACAGTATGCTGCCATCACTTGGAGGACTGTGCTCCCCCCGCCCCCAGCCAGTGTTAGGTTTGTATATACATCCTGAGAAGTATGAGCAGCATTAGCACTCAGCCAGAGGCAAAAGGAATCATGGGAAAAGAAAGCTCTGATGGAACCTGAAGGATGCTAAGCAAGCTTACAAAGACCAAAACTAATCTTAGCAATTGCTATCTGGAAAGCAATATCAACCGCTAGTGAAACATTGGTATAAATATGAAGAAAGAAAAATTATCTAGAGGGTGATATAAACATGATTATTAACCAGTCTAGGTTTTATAAAAGAAACCATAATACAGCAATTCATGAGGTTTTTAATCAAATTATAAAATGAATGAATGATTTGAGAGTTCAGCATTTGGTATTGTGATTCACAAACTATTACATGAAAAATTATTTCATGTTAAGCAGGGGCAAGTTTATCAACAAAATAACTAGCTTGATTGTGAGCACTGCTATATGGATTAACAACTGGCTGAAGTGCCATGAAGGAGAAAGATAAGAAGCAACACATTAATTTGGAAGCTATCCTGTAGAGCTGAAGGTATTGGGCACTAAGGCCAGGTCTTGTTTAGTTTGCTAAAGATCTCTGGACTAGAGAATGGGGAGACCAGCATGATGACATTGGTACATCTGAAGGGGATATTACATAGTGAAGAGTTGCAAGCAACAATGAGAATAATACAAAGGGTTAGAAAGGTAAGAATATGAATAGGAAGAATGATGAGATTCAGTCTAGGACAGTGGAAGTTAAATTTGAACAAAAAAAATCTGAACTATGTAATTCACTGAAAAGGGGAAACTTCAGGTTCAGTCCCATTGAGTCACCTTCCATTCATCTCTCAGCCAGGCAAGTGAAGAATGTGCCTGTGGAGAGCAAAACTAACAAAAACAACTTCTAATAAACATTCTGCACTCTTGTTTTGCTTTTACCAGAGGATCTCAAAAACCGTTCACTATTTTCATGCTTGGTTTAGGAAATCAGAAACTGAAATTAAAGGGCGTGTTAGTGCAAGTCAGTACATCTATTCATGCGAGCAAAAGGTCGCAGGACTGTGACTTCTCTGGGAAGTGATCCATATGTCTAGTTTCTCTACAATGCACTGTATGATGGTAACTGAAAGCTCAGTTGTTTAGTTGTAGCTAGTGTGTGACTGTAGCCAGTTCAGGCTCCTGGAAGAGTTCCCTCCCTTCCGTGCCAGTGGGTGACCACTCTGTCCCACTGCCACGGGTACACCAACAACCCCTAATGTAACAGATTGGCGATTCCCACCTTGCCTCAGGTGGGTGAGAGGCAACAGTTCATGCAGGCCCTGGGGAAATTTAGTTCTCATCAGGGCCTAGCTCTAAGCCAGGGTAACAGCAAACCCATCATTTTAGAAGGCCCCTGGCCCTAGCTCAGGGTGGGGCAGCAAACAGCAAAAGGGAGCCCAAACCCACAGACTCACAGCCAGACCAGGCCCAAGCTCAGGGCAGGGCAGCAAACAGCAAAAGGGAGCCCAAGCCCTGGAGCAAGGTGGGGCGCAAACAAACACAAAGAAGCGCACGCCCTGGTGCAAGGTGGGGTAGGCCCAGGCCCTGGTGCAGGGCAGGACAACAAACACCACAGTTCATAGAATACCCAGGCTCTAGTTCAGGGTGGAGCAGCAAACAACCCAGTTCACATCATTCCAGATGGGCACAGACACATTGCCTGTGCTGGTGGAGAGGGGAGACAGGTGGATGGCAGGGTGGACACAAGTCCACCCACTTCACCCTGTCCCAGTCCAGGGGCCCTGGTCACAGCAGCACAGTCTGCTGCACAGGTCAGCAGGGAATCCAGATTGCAACACACCTACCTGAGGCCCTTTAACTGTTCTCTTACCCTCGGGCCACTCCCCACCAGCACATACCCAGTGTCTTGCCAACTTCTCAGGGCCCGTGTGGTTCCAGGCCAGGCTGGCCCAGTCCAGGACTGTGTGGCCTATGGGTTCCACTGCCTCAGGCTGACTCAGGGTGCCGGCTGTGGCCAGTCCTCAGGTTGCTCCTCCAGGTCCAGTGAGTCTTCTACACGCCAGTTCTGCTGGGGTCCACAGGTTACCAGGATCATCAGGAGCCCAGGCAAACCAATTCAGACTTCAGCTCCACTAGGCTGGTCCTCAGCAGCCCAGACAGGGAGCCAAGAGCCATCTGCAAGCTCAGCACAGACTGAGCCCTCAGGCTGGGCTTTTCTAGTCCTGACCCCTTCTCCTGACTTCCAGTCAGGTGATGGAGAGGGGCCAGGCTCAATACAAAATGGCTGCCAGAACAGATCCTCCCCTTCTGGGTAGTGAGGTGGCCACTCTGCCCCACTACAGTGACCAAAATCCAGATAGACACATTCCATGTCACCGTTTCCTCCACAACCAATTAAATGGGAAGAGATGTCATCCTCTTGGAAAACCCTGTCTAGTGTGGCCTCTCAAGTCTGGTGGTGCAGGCCTGTTGGAAAAAGCTGATTTATGTGCACTGAGGGCTGGTGGGGTGGGGGGGGTCTCAAGTAATCACTCATGCGATAGGTAAAATCTTTTGTTTCCAGGTTAGCAGCACAAATCTAGACCCTGCAGGTAGTGACTGAAAGAGGTTACCACCAGACAGCTTTTTAGTGCAGTATATGAAATAAACTTGTCCTGTTTCCATGGTGAGGTGTTTCCATTACAAAAATCACCATAAATGGCTCTCTCAGAAAAGAGTCAAGTAGTTGAGTGTTCGGGGAGGCACACAACTCATAGGTTGAGAAACACTTACCCCATAGAGCAGGAGAGCAGGTGGTTGGCTCTAGAACATTTGGTCTTCAATAGCAGAGGGCACAGAAGAAAGTTAACAGTGTCTCACTGTGTAAATAACTTGCTGAAAAGCATTTCATTGCAGCAGGGGAAAGCGATAGCTGGGCTTCCAACCCTTTCATCTTATTTTAGAAGCGAGACATGGTGAGGAAGAAAATGGACAAACGAAGCTCTCGAAAGGGCAAGAAAGAAATATATATTCCACCCTCTTATTTCTCTCTGCTTCTGTGACGTCCACCACACAATTGCAAAAAGGTATCTTCTCAGGATAAAACTAAGTCAAGGTGCACCATGAAAAAACTAGTTTTGGAGAATATATTTTAGAAATTGGCTGTTTTAAACGATTGGAGTACAAGACCTTAAGATTGTCAGCTTCCTATATGTAAAAATTAAAAATGTACTGCCCCTCTCACAAGTAAAACTAAATCACCTATACTCATTCCATGTCCAGTAATGTCTTCTGGATTAGTGAAAGATTAGAGACAATGACAAACTGGAGAAAAAAATTCCCCCTGCCAAATCTTTCTGTTTTAGCAAACTTTGAAGTCACTTATCAAATTGGAGCCAAGAGTCGTTTTTAAGTTGACACTGTCCCTTTAAAACTGAAGACCACAGCTGATATGGACACAGACCCCAGCCTAGGATATTATGAAGAGAATGAGCCTGCTTCTCTCAAGTGGAATCCCAGGGCATGTCTGCTCTGCAAAATTGTCTCAGCCTAAGGTCCATGAGGATCTAGCCATAGCAGTAACTAAATCTCTTTTGCACGTGCACCCCATGCCTCTTCTGTTAAAAGTGCACGTCCTCACCTGACGCACTTGTACTGATTGTACTGTCAGTGTGGGGGGCATTGTGAGATGCCTTCTGAAAGGCAATAACAGTCTATGTAAGTGACGCAGTGTCTACATTGACACCAGGCCAGCCTAACTGCATTTACTTTGGCTCGACACCTCTCATGCAGGTGGAATAATTAGGGTGGCGTAGCAAGGCAGTTACATCACTGGGAGGGAAATGCTAGTGTAGATACTTCATGTTGACGTAAGCCACCTTGCTTTGACCTAACTCTGTAGTGTAGACCAGGCCCCAAACTGAAACTTATGTCAGTCTGAGACAGAGTGTGGTTTTATCTGTCTATGATAACATATACTCCACCATGATATACTATTTAACTTCTTGGCTGTCTTCTACCCTCAACAATACCCTTCTCAGGTAGTGAAGTATTATTATCTCCATTTTACAGATGAGGGAACTGAGGCAAACACCAGGGGCTTATCCAGGTGAACAGTTAGCGCACAGCAGTTCCCTAGTGCACATTGACCCACTCTTGTTTTAGTGTGGAATAAGTCAAAGTGCACTAGGGAGCTTTTAGTGCACTGGAGCAGGCTAGATGGACAATAAGTTCACAAGTATTGTTTGGTGACACCCTAGTTTGCTGTAACTTAAGGGTGTGTCTACACATTCCTGCATTTCAGACTACAATTGTGTGAGTAACAGCTGTAACTCTCCTGTCCGAGCTCTGTGAATATGCAGTAAAAGGTGCCTAGTTCACATGAACATAGTCCTTTTCAAACAAGATTGCATTAATCCGAACTAGGAACTTTTTAGTTCATAGCTGCAGTGTTGATGTGGGAGTCACAGCTACACACTTCAGCATGCACTGCCATTCACAGCTCCATAGTCTGAGCTGCTGTGGGGCTATGTAGACAAGCCCTTAATTTCTGGGCAGACAAACTAAAAGAGATTAACCCACAGTAACAGAGGAAGTCTATGGTGCAGCAAGGAATTAAATACAGCTCTTCTAAATACTAGGTTAGCCCTATGCTCTGGACCATCGGTGAGAATCTGTGGTCTTGCTTTCCCACCTTGTTCTGTTCTTACAAAGTAGAAAGTGTTTCTTTGCATGTTAAGTTGCTTGTTTGTTTGTTTTAATTGCTTTACTTTTATTCAGTTGTGCTTGGCTCTTTGGAATATTTTAATTGCATTGTATTGCCACAGGCTTTCTAATATCATGAGAATGTTTTCTTCGGAAATAGAGTTTGGGCAGGCCTGCCTGAAGTAGGAAGTGACACCCTGAGTAATCGCATAGCTTGGAGTGCTGACATCTGAGCATATGGCTGACAATTTCCCATTCACATTTGAGATCGTAATTTATGTGGCTAGTGTAAAGATAATATTAAAACCTCCAAATGGCTGTCATGCATATAAGTATTATTGAAGTTGCTCAGTTACCATAAATGTTCCCAATTTAACATTCCAGTGGGCGATTTGTTGCAGACTAAAGAGCTTATAATGTAAATGAGCTAGAAATTGAAACAGTGCAACGAAGTGCTTGATGTGACCAATGTCACTAAAATTATTTGTACTAAGAACTCCTTGAAGAGTTCCATTGTCGTGTCACAAGTAAGAAGCCATCCTGTGGCACTTTACAGACAATTTTTCTTAAAAACATTGTTCTCTCACTGAGAACACACTCAGCTGCAGATCTAAAGCAAGGAATGGGAAACAAACACAAAAGTGGGGCATAGTGGTTAGGGTTTTGAGGGGTGGTGCCCAAGGGAAAATTGGTTTCTAGAGACTGACAAACTAAATCAAAGACTGAAGACTGTGATCACTAAACATTTAAAGATAAGTCTGTAGACGTGTTAGTCTGTGTCTGCGAAAAACAATGAGGGATCATCTGTCACCTCACAGACTAACAGATTGATATGTGCATAACCTTTTGGAGGTAAAACCCACTTCATGAGGTGTATGGGGTGGAAATGACAGAGCAGTTTTGTATCCCCTGTGACAAGGTAAGGCTGGGAGTGGGTAAGAACAAGAGGGACGAGCAGGGCAGGCAAACAAGCAGAGTGTGAGCACCTACTGGAGGCCAAAGGAGTGGGAGGGCACAGCCCACCCATGACTAAAAGGCCCCTCTCACAGCGAGGGGGGACCTACTAAAAGGAACTGGTCCCAAATGAACACGGGGGACAACAAAAGAAAAACCAGGGGCGGGGGTGATGGTCAAAGGTTCAAAATGAGGGAGCCAGAGGGGGACATGGAGCAGAGAACCCTGGACTGCGCCCACCACTCCTCAAAGGTGTCGAGGGAGTCAGTGGACGCCGCCCAGAGGAACTCTGCTTGGATTCGTGAGCGGAGGGAGGAACGGAAGTAGGCACCACAGTCGCAAGTCACCCCCTCTGCCAGCCTCCTCTCCCTGGTTTTGTAAATGGCCACTTTGGCCATGGCCAGGAGGAGACTGACGAGGAGGTCCCGCGACTTGGTGGGGCCATGGATGAGGTGTGACAGAATGAGGAGGTGTGGGGAAAAGTGCAGACAGAACCTCAAGAGGAGGTTCTGGAGGAGCCGGAAGAGGGGCTGCAGCCTGGCGCACTCAGCGTAGATGTGTGCCAGGTTCTCCCTCATGCTGCAGAAGGTGCAGGTGTCTGGGATGGGGTGAACCACGCCAGGTACATGCCTGTGCTCACCACTCCATGGAGGATCCTCCAGCTGATGTCCCCAGCAGGCAGCGGAACTAAGATGGAATACAGGCTGACCCACCGGGGCTCCCCACCCTCCAACGGTGGTAAGTGCTCCCACCATTTGTGGTCGGGACAGGACACAAGGGTGGGGAAGTGGAGCGTGTGAAGCACGAGCGTGTACAAAAGATGTCTAGGCATGGTTCGGAAGGGGACTGGTTGCAATGTGTGCAGCCAGCTGGAATGGTGAGGCGGGGGGCAGGGTCACGAAGCTGGGGGCCCACGGAGAGGTCCGGAGGGCTAGGAGTTGGGGGGGGGGCGGGGCGCACCCTCTCGCAGGACCCGACCTAGGTAGATATAAGCAGTGGGTGGAAAGGCGGCCTTCACCTCTTCGAGTGTGCACCGGGGGGAGTGTAGGGTGGAGAGCCCCATGCGCCGCGCGAGTGCCAGTGCCTCCATCCAGTCCCCCTGTCTGTAGTCCAGGAGGTCTCCGACTCCGGTGATTCCACCTAGGACCAACCTCCAGCGCACCGCGGGAGACTCCGCCACCTGCACACGAAGGTAGGGGTTGTGTAGCAGGGGCTCCATGAGGAGGTCTTCCCCTGTGGCAGCCCCTAAGGATCTGGAGGCTGCAAGCAGCTGCGAGGTGCAGTGGAGGTCCTGGTAGAAGGCCGGAAGCTCCGAGAGGCTTCTCGGACAGTCTCTCAAGTACAGATAAAGGAGCTGCCAGTCATATCGGAGCCCTCGGTAACAGCGGAGAAAAGCGAGTGCCAGTGTACTCCATGCCAGACTATCTGCACTGTTGATGTTGATAAGTCCCTGCAGGGCCTGGAGGCAGAAGACATGGACCTGAGTGCGCGAGCAAGTCAGGCCCTGCCCTCCCTCCTCCAGGGGAAGATGGAGAACCCCTGCAGAGACCCAGTGCAGTCCTGGCCAGAAGAACTCCAGAACTACCTTCTGGAGGTGGGCCAGGAACTCCAGGGGTGGGACCAGGGTGTTGAGACGGTGCCAGAGCATGGACAGGATCAGCTGGTTAAGCACCAGTGCCCTCCCGCACAGGGAGAGACACTGGAGCAGTCCTGTCCACCTCCGCATCCACTCAACCACTCTGCTCCTTAAACCTTGCCAGTTTTCAGGTGAAAAGGGATGTGTGGCGGGTAAAAAGACGCAGTGATAGATCAGCGGACCCGCGCTCCACCGGATGGCCTGAAGCACGGGTGGGAGGCGGCCCAATTGCCATCCAGCCCCAAACACCAGGCCAGAGCTCTTGACCCAGTTGATCCGGGCAGAGGAGGCTGCCAAGTAAACAGCTTGGCAGGCCTCCAGCCGTGCCAGCTCTCCCAGGTCCTGAACCACGTGTAGCACATCGTCGTTGTACACTGACAGGACCAGCTGCAGCCTCCGCTCCTGAAGCAACATCCCTGTCAACCTTCTGTGAAGGAGACAGAGGAAGGGCTTGATGGCCAGGGTGTAGAGCTGTCCTGAAAGCAGGCAGCCTTGTCGTACTCCTTGTCCAAAGCTGACCGGGGTGGTCAGGGTCCAGTTGAGCTTGACCACGCACTCCAAGGCAGTGTACAGCACCCGGAGAAACCCAACGAAGCGGGGCCCGAAGCCAAAGCCCTGCAGGGTGCCCAGGAGATACCCATGGTCCACCCTTCAAACGCCTTCTCCTGGTCCAAGGACAGGAGGGTGAATGACAGGCCATCCCTACACCCAATCTCTAGGAGATCCTGAACCAAATACAGATTACGGAGGATGGTACAGCCCGGGATGGTGTAGGTCTGGTCGGGGTGGACCACGTCCTGCAGCACGGGCCGCAAGCGGCAGGAGATGGCTTTAGCGATGATCTTGTAGTCCGTGCTGAGGAGCGAGATGGGACGCCAGTTCCTAAGGTTGCAGGGGTCCCCCTTCTTAGGCAGCAGGGCGAGGACAGCTCGCCTGCATGACAGGGGGAGGACCCCGCTTTGCAAGGACTCGGCTCAGATGCTAAGCAGGTCTGGGCTGAGGACTTCCCAAAACACGCGGTAAAACTCCACAGTCAGCCTGTCTATGCCCTGAGATTTATTGGTGGGCATGAGACGGAGGGCTTCCGAGAGCTCAGCTAGAGTGAGAGGAAGCTCCAGCTGGTTTCAGTCACCTGTGCTGAGCAAGGGGAGCTGGTTCCAAAGCACCCTGCAGGCATTGGTGTCGGTCGGATCCAGGAAGAAAAGGGTGGCGTAGAAGGCACAGGCCCTCTTGCGCATCTCCACCGGATCCATAAGAGGGGTGCCATCCTCCTCAAGAAGGCAGAGGATATGTTTCTTGGCACCCCTCTTTTTCTCCAGGGAATAGAAGAAGCGGAAGCTGCGGTCCATCTCCCGAAGGAGTTGGATTCGCGACCTCACCAAGGCCCCCTGTGCCCGAAAGGCGTTGAGGGCCCTGAGCTCATCCCTCTTCTCCCAGTATGTGCCGTGGAGGGATGGATCTCCGGGGTTGGCAGCTAAGTGCCTCTCCAGCTCAAGAACTTCCCGCTCCAGCTGCCCTATCAACACATCCTGCCGCCGGCTGGCCCCCCTGGTATAGTGGCAAAAGAGCCATGCATGCACCTTTCCCAGATCCCACCACAGCCATGCCAAGGGAAAGGCGCACCGTTGCCCACCCCAGGCCAGCCAGAACTCCCAGAAGGACACTACGAAGCCCACATCCTCCAGCAGGCTGTTGTTGAAGTGCCAGTAGGCTGACCCCCGCTTCCCCGGTGAAAGGGAAGCTTTTATGACCACCAGATGGTGGTCCGAGAAGAGGGCCGGCTGCACGCTGGAGGAGTGGGCCTGAGAGAGATGTTGACGGGTGATATAAATGTGGTCCAACCGGGAGTGTACAGATTTATGGCCCACCACCTGGACGTAGGTGAAGACGGTGTCCTCATCCAGGTGGTGGCTGCACCAGACATCCACCAGGGAGTGATGGTTAATGAGCTCCCTGAGGACATCCGCAGCGGCCTGGCACTGCTCAGTCCCCGTATGGTCCCGTTCCTCGAGGGTGCAATTGAAATCCCCACTGAGGACCAGGCACTCGTGAGGATCGATAGAGTCAAGGAAGGCTGCCGCCTGCTGGAAGAAGGGTGTTCTTTCTGGGCCAAGTGTCGGGGCATAGACATTGACAATGTGGAGGGGCAGCCTCTCCACCCACACCCAGAGATACAGCAGGCGGCCCGGCACAACCTCGACGCTCCCCAGCACCTCGGGCTGCAGGTCTGGAGAGAACAGGGTCGCTACCCTGGCCTGGCGGGCCAAGAGGTGACTAAAGTGGACCCCGCCTCCCCACTCCAGCCGCCAGCTGGCTTCGGCAGCTGGGGTAGTGTGGGTCTCCTGCAAGAAGGTGACCGAGTACCCCCCTTCTGAAGGAAGGAGAGCGCTCGGCACCTGCGGAGACCTGACCCACAGCCCCTGGCATTTAGAGTTGCAAAGATGATCGGCGCCATTTGGAGGGCTGGGGAGGATCCTCACCGGAGGGAGCACCGACGGTCCCCGTGGGGCCATGCAGCAAACCATGACCAGCCCTGAAGGCAATTAGGGCGTCACAGAAGTTGCAGGCCCGTTGGTAGGCCGTGGAGTCCCTCTTCCTGGTCCCCTTGCCCTCCTTCAGAAGGGCCCTCACGGACTCAAGGATAGAATGGAAGTCATCCCAGCGCTGGAGGGCGAGAGTTACCTTGTTCTTGGAGCTGCGAACATCCTCCAAGAACTGGCGCATCTCGCCCACCAGCATGTGGGGTGTCGTCGGCCTTGTGTTCTTCTGGGCCCCATGGCCGAAGAAAAGGTCTAGGCGGGGGCTGGGGTCTAATTTGGGAGGGGTGGGGGTGGCGGAGGGAAAGCAGCCCCAGAAGTGCTGGGAGAGGGCGGTGCAAGGGGGGCCCCCCAAGGAGTCGCAGCCTCGGGGGTGGTTATGAATAGGCAGGGGTCAAGGGGAGGGGTGAGGAGAAGAAGGGTAGGGGCAGGGGGGATGGAGATTATAAGAGGAGGGGGAGGGTTGTGGGGAGGGGGGGCAGGGGAGGAGGGAGGGGAGGAAGAGGAGGGAGTGGGGGAAGCGGAGGAGGGGGAGGGTCTGGAGGGGGTAAGATTGCAGGGTCTGAAGCAGGACATTGATTGGAGGAAGGAGTAGGGGTGGGGGCAAGGGGGGGGCTAAGGTGGGAGCGGAGGCAGGGGTGTGAACAGAAGGGGTCTCGGGAGGGGGGGCTTCCCGAGGTGGTGGGCGAGGAGAAGGGGTTACAGGCAAGGTGGCCCCGCAATCGGCGGCAGGCACCAACAAAGTGGAGGGGTAGGTGTCGAGGTTTTTGGTTCTGGGAGGGAAAGAGGGGGACAGGGAGAGCACTAATTCCTCCGGGGCATCCAGGGACTGGCAGACCCCCACTGGGAGGTCATCCCTGGCTGAGGGGGGCATCGCACCCTGCGACGTCCTGGATCAAGGGGGGTTGGCAGTTGGGAGGTCACTAGTGGGCAGGGAGAGGGAGAGTGAGGGGAGTGGTGGGGAGTGGATGGACAGTCCACAGGCCTCCAATAGTAGGCCATCTGCGTCCAGGGCGGCCGGGGTAAGACCCAGGGCCTCGACCTCCTGTTAGAGAAGGACGAGGACGAGGCTTACCTCCTCTGTACACTCCGCAGAGGCAAGCTGGACAGCGGCTGGAGGGGTGTCGGAGGAGGGCGAGGGGGCAACGGAGGTTGTCTCCACTTTTTGGGGTTCCGGCTCCAGGGCAGAAGGGTTGGTGTCCTTCACAGCCACCGTTGCGGCCTCAGTCTCCCCGGCAGATGGTCAGTGGCCGGGGGTTCGGCGGGTGGGCTGGGGCTAGCGGCCCTTTGGGGTGCCTTGCAGGGCACATCCACCCCGTGCTCCAATGGGGTGGAGTGCTGGGTGCGCTCACTCCTTTTCTTCCCCTTCCCCCGCACCAGCACCCAGTCCTCCGAGGAGAGGGGTTGGGCGGTAGAAGAGGAAAGGCCAGGGGACTGAGGCAACAAGGAGGGAGGGAAGGAAAGAGAGGGCAGGGCAGCAAGGGAGAGGGATGGCCCACCCTGGGGTGGGCCCTGCCCGGGACCTGCTGCTGGCCCTGCCTCCCTCTCTTCCACGGGCCCGGCTCTTGTGCCTGCTCGGGTGACAGCACCCGCATCTTCATGCCCTCGCCACACAATCAGGTGCCCTCCAATGCCCGAGTGGCGGTGGCTCCGTCCAGGGTGAGAGGAGGAGGGGAGGTTCCAGGGCCTGTTGTGGTTGGGGGCGACACCAGTCTCATGGCTGGTGCCCCCCCGGGTCGGAGGAGGTCCCAGGCTCTTCTTCATGCCAGGCCAGGGGGCAATCCCTCCAGACTTGCCCCGCTGCCAGTCACACAAAGCACCAGGCCTCCACCAGGGTGTAGAAGACTCAGTACTGGGCCCCTTGATAGGGCACCAGCATAGCCCCCTCCTGGGCTACCCCACCCTGTGCTGCAGCCAGTGGCAGTTGGATACGAGCCTGCCGGCAGAAGGAAAGCACGTTACAGCCTAGGGGTAGGGGGCTCTGGACCAACAGAGGCCAGCCCAGGGCAGTGAGGAAAGGCAGAAGGGCAGAGATGGGGAGGAAGGGCGGGACAGAGGAGAACACCACCCATACACCCAGGTCTTCGAGTGGCCCCAGGGGCACATGCATGCCCCCAACCGCCAAGCCCCTCTCCACTGCCTCCTGGGCAGCGGCCTCTGATGCCAGGAAGAAAACGATCTTCCCGAACATCCAGGAGGCCGCCACCACGGCCGCGGGCCCCACCACCCGTGCCAATGCCCACACTTAGGTCTCCACGTGGGGCGAGGCAGCCACCAGGAGGCAATGGACTCCGTGCCTTCTGGTGAGCGCGGGGAAGGGGCCGCAACCATCACAGATGGTAGTCCTGGCAGAGGCGGAAGGAGCAGGGTGCGAGGCGGCAGCTGCCACCTGGGCGTATGACCTGGGGGCTGAGGTGTTGGAGCCCCCAGGAGTGGTGGAGGGAACAGAGGGATGGGGAGAAGGGGAAGCTGTGCTGGATGTTGCGGCAGCTGGGGTGAGAGCCCCACCATGGGAGGTCTGGCCTTCCGGACGAGGCTCTTGCCTTACTTTTTCCCCTGGCCCTTCCTGCCCTTTCAGGGGGTTGGGTTCGGGGCAGGGTTGCTGGAGGACGCCACAGCAGGGGTGGCAGGAGCCCCGGAGCCTGCGCCCGCGCCCTCGACTGACGTGATGGCAAGGACCCCGGTGGCCATGGATGAGCAGGCCACCATTTTGGAGGTGGGAGGGGGACCAGTGGAGGGGAAGGGGAGGGGGGCATCACCAGGTGACCCCCCCCAGTGGGCACGGAGGCCATAGTGGGGGGGGCATAGGAGGGAGAGATTTATTAAGGGTAGGGGCCTTTAAGAGAGGGCAGTGGGAGGGGAAAGGGAGGAAGAAAGTGGGAAGGCCAGGGAAAAGCTGCCCCTCCCCCACTGGCCGGGCTGAGGACCTGGCTGAGTGGGGAAAGGGCAGAGAGGGGAGGAAGGGAGGTGAGCTCAGGGAAGTTGAGGTGCAAAGATGGCCACAACTCCCAGCACAAAATGGAAAAGATGGCTCCTGCTTCTGCAGTGGGATGTGAGGTAAAATTCAAAGTGACTGCGTGTGGGGGTGTGAGTGAAAAAGGGGGGGGGGGTTCAAGCTCCTCGTAAAACAAAAAAGGTGTGGCTGGGGCCCGGGTTCCCGCCAATCACCATCACAGGTCATTGGGATAGAACCCACGGTGCACCACGACTATCCACAAACTTCCGCAGCAGAAAACAAAGGTATGCTCTGTGGGATTGCTGCCCAGAATGCACAGCTCCAAAAGGTTCTCCAAGTGCCAAAAGTGTGGTCAAACTACTGCACTGGTAGCTACCAGTGTGGATGTCCAATAACATTTACACTGCTGTGTTCTGTGAGCAGCACTTAAGTGCCAGCACTTTACATAGAATCATAGAATCCTAGGGCTGTAGGTCCTCAGGAGGTCATCTAGTCCAGCCCCCAACCTAAAGCAGGAACAACCCAAACTAAATCATCCCAGCTACGACTTTGCAAAGCCGGAACTTAAAAACCTCTAGGGATGAAGATTCCTCCATCTATCTGGATAAAGCATCCCAGTGCTTCACCACCCTCTTGGTGAAACAATTTTTCCTAATATCGAACCTACACTTCTCCCTCTGTAACTTCAGACCATTGCTTCATGCTTTGCCTTCTGGCACTATGGAGAACAGCCTCTCTCCATCCTCTTTAGATCCCCCATTCAGGAAGTTGAAGGCTGCCATCAAGTCACCCCTCAGTCTTCAATTCTGCAAACTAAATAAGCCCAAATCCCTCAGCCTCTCCTCATAGGCCATGTGCTTAAGCCCCCCTAAGCATTTTTGTTTCCCTCCACTGAACCTGCTCCAGTGCATCCACATCCTTTCATAGTGGGGGGCCCAGAATTGGATGCAATATTCCAGATGTGACCTCACCAGTGCCAAGTAGATGGGAATAATAACTTCTCTAGATCTTCTGGAAATGCCTCTCATAATGCACTTTAGTATGCCATTAGCCTTCTTGGTTACAAGGGCACACTGTTGACTCATATCCAGCCTTTCCTCCACTGTAACTCCCAGGTCATTTTCTGCTGCACTGCTACTTAGTCAGATGGTCCCTAGCCTGTAACAATACTTGGGATTCTTCTGTCCCAAGTGCAGGACTCTGCATTTCTGCTTGTTGAACTTCATCAGATTTCTTTTGGCCCAATCATCCAATTTATCTAGGTCACTCTGGACCCTATCCCTACCCTCCAGTGTATCTACTTGACCCCCTACCTTAGTGTCATCTGCAAGTTTACTGAGGGTGAAGTCCATCCCCTCGTCCAGGTCATTAATAAAAATGTTGAACAATAGTAATGTTTACAACAACTTGAACACTGTATTTTATAAATCACGTTTGTTCTACATATACATTCAATTGGGCCCTTTAGCTTAGATAAAATATTTCTCAGTGTATTTGTTGGTTTGTGTGCCACCTCAATTCCATGAAGTTTCAATAATCTTGATGTCTTCTCAAAAATATTTTTAATGTATAGTAATCCTATTCTTTTAACTAAAGGTTCAGTGCTTATTGATGTTGGACCCTTATGTAAACATCTTCGGATGAAGTTCTTTGGATAGCCATTTATTTTAAAAATATGATTAAGATGTTTCTCTTTGGCTTCACGTGAAAAGTCCATGCTACAATGTGCCTTTGCTCTATTCAAGAGAGTTCTTATGCAACTCTGTTTGTGGCTAGCTGGATGGTTGCTAAAAAAGCTGAGAATCTGGTCGATATGAGTTTCTTTTCTATATACTGATGTTTCCAAATGCCCATTCTCACTATGCTTTACTAAAACATCGAGAAACAGTAACTCTTGATTACGTTCTTTTTCAATGGTAAACATGATACCGTTGATTGTGTAATTTAAAATGTCATGAGCGCATGCTATATCAATGCACTTAATGACCATAAATGTATCATCCACATAACATACCCAAATGCTTGGTTTAATTAATGGCAAAGCAGTTTGTTCTAATCGTTACATCACCACTTCTGCAATTAATCCTGAGAGTGGTGAACCCGTAGGCATTCCTTTGATTTCTTTGTATATCTGACTATCAAACGTAAAGTTGGTATTAAGACATAATTCAATCAGATCCATTATAGAATCATGCCTAATTGTTTGTACGAACTGGGACTTATCCATCTGTAAGAGGCCACTCAATGTTTGGTTAGCTAATTGGAAAGCAATTGATGTAAATAGTGCGATAACATCAAAGGAGACCATTGACTTACCAGGCTCAATCTCTTTTCCTCTAATTTTAGGTAGAAATTGTGTAGAAGAGGTGATCGAATGTGGTAAGTTTGCCATTAGATGTTTCAAACACTGCCACAATTCTTTTGATAAATTATAAGCTGGTGTTCTTGGAAGGGAAACGATAGGTCATAATGGAATGATCTCTTTATGAATCTTAGGCAATCCATGAAATCGTTCTATATTTGAATCATTTCTTTTCATCTTCCATTGCTCTTGTTTTGTAATCTCGCCACTGTCCACTGAGGACTTTATTGTTCGATTGAGCTTATTAGCCATCTCCATGGTAGGATCAACATTTATCATGTTTACCAGCAATGGTATCATGTTTACCATTGAAAAAGTATTAATTAATTAATTAATAGAGCAAAGGCACATTGTAGCACGGACTTTTCACATGAAGCCGAAGAGAAACAACTTAATCATATTTTTAAATTAAATGGATATCCAAAGAACTTCATCCAAAGATGTTTAGATAAGGGTCCAAAATCAGTAAGCACTGAACCTTTACTTAAAAGAATAGGATTACCATACGTTAAAAATATGTCTGAGAAGACATCAAGATTAATGAAACTGCACAGCATTGAGGTGGCACACAAACCAACACTAAGAAATATTAAGAAATATTAAAAAATATTTTATCTAAGCTAAAGGACCCAATTGAACGTATATGTAGAACAAACGTGATTTACAAAATACAGTGTTCAAGTTGTTCTAAACATTACCTTGGACAAACAGGAAGGAAATTGTGTACATGTGTACATGGACATCAAATGGCGGTTAAATGGCATGACCCTTTATCCTTGATCTCATTGTATGAGGCTAACACTGGCCATAACTTTGATTTTAACAATGTGGAAGTTATAGGAAAATCAGAACTTAGACAAGGAAGGGAGTTTTTAGAAGCATGGTTTTCGGGTAATGATTCAATCAACTGGCACATTGATTTGAATCCAGTGTTCGAACCTATGAGATTAAGAGATAATAGGAAAAGATCTTTCAATGAAACCCTGATTAACAATGATTGGTCAAAAGTAAACAATCAATCAAGATCAACTATTGGTCAGGCTCACACAAAAAGGACTATATAAAGACCAGTTGGGGAGGGCTTTATTGAATCAGATTGCGCACTGACGATGTTACCTCAAATGGTAACGAAACGTTTGCAATTTTTTCTTTTGATTTTGCAACTTGATGTGGCAGTTGTTCAGTATGAAAAATGTATACAGGCATCCTGAGATGGATTAACAGAAAAAGGACAGGGGGTGCAGCAAAGGGCACGTGGTAGTATATTTCACATGACTGCAATTTACAGATGCTTTACATCCATAGATTTATAAATGAAACTCTGATATTTTAAGATTTAAATGTCTGAAAATTACTAGCCCAATTCTGCTGATGCAAAAGGAAAATGCTGCTGAAAATTATGGAGCACCAGTAATTTACATCACAAGGGAATGAGACTGGCCCTTTTATGTATTCATTATACCCAGTGTATCCCAATTGTAACCTAGATTACATTTCTTTTAAAAGGTTTGAACCAATAAGTGCAATTAAATACAAACACACTTCCAGCAATGTTTCTCCTTGTCATCTGTGAATTGGTATAGAATAATTGTCTCTGGATGGCAGATAGTTTGCCGCCCTGACTGTGGGTATGCTTTGCTGGTAACATACCTCCAACCTCCTGTTATGAGTCAAGCTAGAGTAATTTTAAATCGTTAGAGTATTGGAACAAAAGAGGGAGGCTGATATCTGTAAAGTGAAGCAGCCAAGAAATGATAATTTCTGAATTAATGAATTAGCCTCAGTTATGGTTGTAACAGTGATGTTGTAACTCAATTTGTTAACCTAATGGCACTAGGGGCTATTTCCACAAAGGGTTTTGGGCACATATTTGTCACTGCAGGCATCTAACTCAAAACTTAAGATTCTCAAAAACACCTTCTCTGTTGCTGCCTACACTAGTAGGCGTTCAAGCTACCTTGAGTACGTGCAAAGTTATTTTGGTCCTGATGCACAGCTTACAGCTAGATCACATGATTATAGGCTAGTGGTTGAGCTGCTCATCCAGGAAAGCCCACTTCCAACTCCTGCTTCAATTAATATTTAAGTATTTAATTCAAGTGAAACAACTTCATACAATGTGGAATGGATTATCTCAGAACACTCTGTATATTAGTGAATTTATGTGGGAGGTTGAAGAATTGGGTTAAGACGCTGCACCACTTAAGACACAAGGAGGATTTGAACCTGAATGCCCTGTATCCTGGGTGAATGCTATAAGCACTAGAGTAGCGGGCATGAGCAGGATAGTCCCTTTTTATTTTTTGGAAGTTAAGGCTGACTTTGCTTAAGATTCTCATTCAGGGAGATGATTCAAAGCTGTGAATAATGATGATGATGGTGATTCAGAGCTGCATACCATTAGGTGCCCACCTCCCTTTGACATTCCCTGTTGGGTTGCTCATGCAGCTCCCTACTCAGTGTTCTGTGTTTTATCAAGCCCATTCTTAGACACCTGGCTCATGCCATGCATTGTACAGGAAACCTGGGCACATAACTAAAGGCTCTGGGCACCTAAAAGCTAAACATGGGACCCAGGGTCTGAGCCCTAAGTTAACATGTTTGTAGTGTGGACAGAAGGAAGGTTTGGTTTGAGCCTAGGCTCAGACAATGGCTCAAATTGCTTTGTAGGCATACCTCTTGGGGCAGGGGTCGGAAATCTGCAGCTCTGGAGCTGAATGCGGCTCTCTAAGGAGTTATTTGGGGATCTTGCCACCACTGACTTCTCTTGTGGCTCCCTGCCCTGCCACTGCTGAAACAGTAGAACTAAATTTAATTCATTTAACATCCAGCAGGGCAGTGGGAGGGATCTGTCCATTAAACCAATTAGATTTTGTTCCATTCTTTCAGCAGCAGCAAGTCAGGGACCCACACGCACTGCAGGTGGGAGAACTGCTAAGCCTGCAGGAGAGCTGGGGGGAGAAGCGACCGAGTCTGTCCTGCTAGAGCTGCACAGCCCCACCAAGAAGGAGGAAAAGGAGTGGAGGTGGCAACCACAGAGGAGCAGCGGCTGTGTGCAGAGCTGACCAAGTTGTAGCACCTCCTGCCGGCTGAATTTGAGTGCAAGCACACATGCCAGTACAACAAGCACCTGCAGTTCAAGATGTACCAGATTTTCTGCAAGAAGGTGGAAGAGCTGCACCATGTACAGTTGGAGGAGCTCATCAGCTGAGGGTTAATCCTGGGGATGTCGGAGGGGGTGGTTTGGGGCTGAGAAGGGATAAGCGTGGGGATGAGGGTGGGTTTGCCGGATGGGGGGGTAAAGCTTGGGAATGGGGGGCAGATTTGAGGGCTGAGAAAGATAAAGCTTGGAGATGGGTGGGCAGGTTGTGGGCCAAGGGGGGTAGAGCCTGGGAATGAGGGGCAAGGGGGGTCGATGTGAACATTTCTCCTTCCTGCTTAAGAGCCTAACCCCAGGCGCAGCATTTTCCTGGTCCTCATTTGCTATGCAACCCAGGGGTGAACGTAACTTAAACTTTCTAACTGGTACAAATCATTGCATGCGTGCACTGTTCTTAAAACAGGGGTTACAAAAAGTATGGTTTGACATTATTTATTAAGGACTGTGTCGTGCTCATGTGCATTGCAGCTCCTGAAGTATATATAGGTAGTCCATCATGTCCAAAAATGACATCTTGAGCTTGCACAGGCTCATCGGTTGTGGACTCGCATGTGGCTGAGGAGTCCAAGCTTTGAACAGCATGGGCGCTCACAATGGGGGCAAGGGAATTGTCCTGGCTCTGTTGGTGTGGCTGCTGCTGTTGCTTTCTTCCTCTCATGAACATCAATGAGGTGTACACTTCTCTGCTCTTCAAAGTTGTCATACACGTGTCGTACGAGAGCACACCAGCCTGTTCAGTCTTTTGCCTGCTGCTCTAGCTGATCTGGTTTTAAACCAGCATGAGCAACGTTGGCCTTCATGCAATTTTTATACCTCTTGCAAGGCCTACCTTGATTCCTTTTGCCCTGGGAGAGTTCACCACAGAGGAGTTGCTTAGGGATTCTTGACTCCTCCAATTCACATGACGTGGGCTCTCAGAATCATGGCTTCAATGCTTGTGGCTCCTGCTCTGTCCAGGACTTCCAGGTTTGTAACTCTGTCCTGCCATCGAATGTGCAGTATTGACCTCAGGCTGCGTGTGTGGAAGTGCTCCAGCAGTTTTATATGTTTTCTGTACAAGACCCAGGTTTCACAGCCATGCAGAAGACTGGTCAGGACTACAGCCTTGTACACTTTCAGTTTAGTGGACTGTCGGATACTGTGCTGATTCAACACTCCCACTCTCAGACATCCTAGTGCCCGGCTGGCCTGGCAGATTCTGGCATTGATTTCTTTGTCAAGGGAGCCATCATTGGCTATCACACTGCCAAGGTACTTGAACTCCTCTGCTGTTTTTAACTCTGTTCCTTCAATAAAGATTGAAGCAGGGACAGCAGCAGATCCTGAAGCAGGTTGAAATGGTACCTCCGTCTTTCCTAGGCTGATGGTCAAACCAAAGAGGCGAGTGGCATCAACAAACTTGTTGATGATGAGCTGGAGATCAGATTCCTTGTGTGCCATAAGTGCACAGTCGTCAGCAAAAAGGGGTTCAAGGATGAGCCTCTCAAGTGTCTTGTTTTTAGCATTCAGACGACACAAGTCGAAAAGTGACCTATCAAGTCTGTATTTTATGTAGACTCCATGGTCCAGGTCCCTAACTGCGTGGCTGAGGATGCACATGAAAAAGAGGTTGAATAACACTGGGGCCAGCACGCACCCTTGCTTCACACCATTGGATATCTCAAGTGGCTCTGAGGACTCGCCATTTGAAAAAACTAAGCTAGTCATGTCATTGTGGAACAGGCGTATGATGTTAATGAATCTTCTCGGGCAGCCAAGTTTTGAAAGGATGATCCACAGAGTTTCTCTGTTGATGGTGTCAAACGCCTTGATCAGATCTATAAAGACAGCGTACAGATCCAAGTTCTGCTCTATGCACTTTTCCTGGACCTGACAAACAGCAAAGATCATATCAATGGTGCTGCAGCCTGGGCGAAAACCACACTGTGCCTCTGGTAGGTTCTCCTCTGAGATGCTGGTGATCAGATGGTTGAGGATGACTCGAGCCAAGATCTTCCCAGCAGTACAGAAAAGGGAGATTCCCCGGTAATTTCCACAGTCAGCTTTGTTGCCCTTGTTCTTGAAGAGCGAGATGATTGTGGCATCCTTAAAGTCTTTGGGCATGTCTTCTTCTTCCCAGATGCTGATCAAGATGTGAAAGGCTTCAAGTGACACTGGTCCTGCTGCTTTGAAAACTTCAGCAGGGATACCATCCATCCCAGGGGCTTTGCCAGAGCTGGTCTAGCTGGTCGCCTTTTTGACCTAATCCATTGTAGGGGGCAGGTCAAGACTGTCTATTGTGGGTTTCTGAGGGATCTGATCTAGGGCCAGAGGGTCAGCAATGGAGGGTCTGTTGAGAAGGTTGATGAAGTGCTCTCTCCACCTATTGTTGACGGTCTTCTCCTGAAGTACTGATTTTGTAACTGACTTTGAAAAAATGGCTCTTCTTGCTATTTTGGTTGCAGACCCCTGCCTTAGGACCTTGTCCAAAGCTCTTTGAATTCCGGGGAAAGATTCCCACTGATTTAAATAAAACCCTGGAAAAATTAATTCTGCATGTCTCATTAGACCCAGAAACATTGCTTATTTTTTCATATCTCAGTTACTACGTAGTGAGAATATTATTTATTGTTCAGCTTTTCATGTAAAATTTAGTTTACCTGAATGCTCCATTACTATAAAGAGTTATTATGATTATATAATCTGTGTTTTCTTCCCTTAGTTCTAGGACGCACATTACCTACATACAGCTATGCACATTACTATTTTCCCTCACATGCCCCGGATACAATGGTACCTAAAATTCTCAAAGCTTTTGGTGAAAAGGCCTGATTTTCACAAGGGCCCTCAGTACTTAATTTGCTTTTTCTGCTTTGTGCAGCCCATGCTATGAGATACCAATGACAAAATGCAAGCAATGAAATGTCCAATGGTATAGCTATATTTTGAGCTGGAGGTGTCATTTCTATCCTAAGGAGGCACAGCCATGCTAGCTTGATCAGAGCTAGAACACCAAAAACAGAAGTGCAGTCATGGTGCCATAAGTAGCTGCCTGACCACAGTCCCATTCAAGACCATAAATACATACTCAAGGGAGCTAGACACCCTCCTCCCCTACTACTCACATTGCCACAGATACACTTCTATTTTTAGCCTGCTAGTTGACAAAAGCTAGCACAGGTATGGCTTCTGGAGCTAGCAATTGCACACCCACTTCAAAGCACAGACCTGCCCGTAGAGGATCAAATTATCTTGCCATTTATAAAAGTGTACATCTAGGATGTCTCCAGTGAAGCTACCCTGGATTTACATACGTGTAACAGAGGGCAAAATTCTGACCACAGACAGTAGAGCCTCAGGGGGCAGAGCTATGCAGTTTCAATCTTACATATTCCAAGCTCTCTTTCAACTCAATGATCCTTTTTATGTATGTCAACCCTGGAACTCCTCGCAAGCAGTGAGGAATAAGGAAGGTTGACAGGAGAAATGCTCCAGTTGACCTTCATCCATGTAGACAGACATTGAAGTCGACCACTAATAAGTCAATTTTAGGTCTGCAAATGGCATAGCTAACATTGTGTATTGGCAGTCCACTTCTATGTCTATTGTAGATATCACCCTGTCTACATAAAAAAGGGTCATGTTTTCCCCACAAGTTCCTCTGGTGCCCAGATTACAATGGTAACAAATATGCTCCCTATTTCGTGGCAGATCTGGTTTCCATGGTGAGCAAACAACCTTCATCTGCTGTTTTGTACACCTAATTATGTACACCACCCCCTCCTTGGCCTGCAAAAGGCATGGTTGAATACTGATCTCTGGCAATTTTATTCATATACTTAAAATTAACAATCTGGGGGCTATCAGGATGCAAAGATCAGCCTCCCACCTCAGATATGCATCGCTGATCACCCCTCAAAGGAAACAAATAAATGCAGTAAATAGCAACCATGTGTCATGAAGTTATTTCATGTAACCAGGACACATTGTAGGCAGCTATACACAAATGTGCTAATTGCCACTAGAGATAGCCAACTGGACACTTCCAAATAGCATTTAGACAAACTTAAGTTCTGTACTGAAAGGCAAATGGCAATAGTGTTTGGGTTCATGATAGACTGCCAAGAACTTGCTAGCTGCCTTTATAAAGTTTCAACTTTCATTTTAAATGAAAAAAAAATTTGTCTTTAAAATATAACCCCCAGTCTAACCCAGGGAGTGGATCACATCCAGGTGTGTAACCCCAACTGGTCAACCCTTTTACATTTGAAAATGTTTCAATTAAGGAATCTGGGTTTCGTTCCTCTCTAAATAAAATGGTAGCAAATAATTGGTAAATTCAAATGTCTGCTCTGGAGTCCCTTATGCATAAATACAACAATCATTTTAATTAGCCTTAGCACTTTATTGGTAACCCATGCAAACAAGTAGGTAGCCCTGGGAGGTTTGGGGCTTTTTTCCCCCTTTTTCTTCTATTCATGATATTCCTTTTAAAACATACCACCTTATTGTATACTGCCAGTGTGTAACAGTTGTAGCTGCTTGTTGGCAGCCCAGTTAACTATGTGTTCCAGACTGTTATGTGGAAATTTATGTTGGTGCTTGGTTGCCTTTTAAAAAAACTGAGAAGTGACTGAAGCAGAGACACAAGTGTCTAGTGCCATTTGTTTTTATGCTTTTTCTCTCTTCTTCATTACTAGCAATGAGTCATATTGAAGTTGCAGAATGTGTGGACATTTGGCTGTGTGGGCTCCATTCAATTGTAGTCTGGGCAGCAAAAATGGCTGAGTAGTATCCATATGGTAGGCAGCTTGATATGCCTAGTTAAAAGGTAACAAAATTGGCAATAGAACCAGGAAAAGGAATGTGCTGGTGTAACTGTTTCAGCTCATGCATTCAATAGAAATGTCCACTTACCAGTCCTCTGGTTATTTATGTGGGAGAGGGTAACTGTCAATAGTTCTTGTGGATATACAACCAACGCCAGACTAATCTGCTCGTAACTGTTGCTAAGTCAGGGTTGTTGTGTGAGATGGAAAATTATGGGACAATAAATGGTATATGAAAAATTAGCAGGCAATTTTCTAGGCCAATCCTTACTAAAGTGATCATTTTGATGGAAGGTCACAACACATCAGAGCTTCATGAAATTTTTCTCCAACTTCTACCAATTCAATATACTCACAATAGGCCACCAGGGCTATGTATGGGTTGCATCAGAAATCAGGAATCTACTTTTACTTACACAAGTACAAGTAAACTGTTTTAGTTGGACTTTGGTCCACCATGCAAGTCTTGGGAAAAGCTGGTATGATTGGCATCATGACTCATTTGATTTGCATGTGGAAGGCAGATGAAACACTTCAAAGCTACTCAAAACAAAATTTGAATAATATGAGTGTTTAGGTTCAGCATTTGAACAACTGATGACAGGCCACAGTGCATGGCACCATGCCATAAGGGTGGGTATCCACAGCTTTGAGAAGACGTGTTGTGCAGCTGGAAGCAAAACACCTGGTATAGCATCAAGATGCCTCTCAATAAACCCTACCAGGCAAATGGTTGACTGGTCACTGCAGTAAGTGTTCTTCCTGAATTGGTCTGTGAAGCCATGGCAAGATCCATCAGCACAAACTGTGATTGTTGACACATTCTGAAAATCTGCCTCAGTGATATTAATTTAAAGAATGGATGTTTCATCTTCATTCATTAAGGCTATGTCTACATCAGAAGCATCTGTCTACAGAAGTTACTGTCAGAAGAAATGTTCCAATGAAACTTGTCAACAGATCATATCTATACATCATAACATGGAGATATACAGATCTCATAGAGCTGGAAGGGACTTTGAGAGGTAATTGGGTGCAGATCCCTTCACTCACAGCAGGACATATCACCACCCTGACAGATATTTTTTTTAATCTATTTGTCCCAGATCCCTAAATGGGCCCCTAAAGGATTGAACTTACAACCGTGGCTTTAGCAGGCTAATGTGCAAACCACTGAGTTATACCTTCCCCATAAAAACAGATTGATCTCTTGATCCACTCTGTCAACAAAAGAGCCCCTCTCCAGAGTGTCAACACAGCTTTTTTGTCGACAGTTTCTGTTGACAAAATGCACTTTGTGTGTAGATGCTCCACAAGCTTTGCTGACAAAACATCATAGCCTAAATGAACATCTCTGGCTTTATTACTCTCCATAACCACTCTTGTGCTTCCATGTTTTCTAATTTCCTTTATTTTTACAGCCATCGTCTCCATTGTCTTACCCTTTATGCCGTCATTTACATCTGTGTAAAGTGAATGTAAATTGTAAAAGGATGGTAATGTTTATACCTATAACCACAGAAGGTGCAAGGCAAGAGAACAGCATACTCTGCATGCACAAATTTACCAAAATCCAAAAGGCCACTGAAGTTAAAAGGAAGATTCCCACTGATTTAAGATTTGATCCCACTTTTGCCTTATTCCTTACTCTCAATCCAACACCAAAATAACAAAAGTGCAAATCTTGTGAAACATATGCAAAAAAGTGAATTCTTTGGCCTCATTACTTTGAGAATTTACAGGTTGTTTATATTCCTCAAGGGAAGCTACAAATCTTAGGTGTTCAATCCCCCACATTTAGAATAACACTCCAGAAACATGGCAAGTAAGTCTGATTGGGAAGTGAATATGAGTGGAAGTGGAAGTCAGAATTCTTGCATTCTTAGCAAATACCTGTATCTCCTCTAATTATATCTGAAACTTGTAAACAGGAAAATGTTTTACTGAGGTTCTGAATAATGAACTTGAAGTGGTAAATGAGAACAAAACAAAATACAAAGTAAGAAGATAGTCAACACAGCCGTAGAGTACAAAGTTTTCAACTAGCAAAAATCATGCTTCATATTACCCTCCTTGGCTATGATACTGCTTAATAAATGTGCACAAAATATTATCATTATAAGAATAAAGCCCCATCTCTGGAAGAGCTAGTCATCCATTTTGGAGCACTTGGAAGAGGGTAAAGTGATCAAGAATAGTCAACATGGATTCACCATGGGCAAGTCATGCCTGACCACTCTGATTAGCTTCTATGATGAGATAACTGGCTCTGTGGACATGTGGGAGTCAAACTTTAGCAAAACATTTGCTAGTCTCCCACAACATTCTTGCCCACACATTAAGGAAATAGGGATTGGACACATGGCCTGTAAGATGCATAGAAAGCTGGCTTGATAGACAGGCCCGACAGGAAGTGGTCAACAGCTCATTGTCTGGTTGGTGGTCAGTTTCAAGAGGAGTGCCCCAAGGATTGGTTCTAGGGCCAGTAATGTTCAGCATCTTTATTAATGACCTGGATGAGGGAATGGATCATACCTTCAACAAATTTGTAGATGAAACTAAGCCAGGGGATCAGGTAGATATATTGGAGGGTAGGGATAGGGTCCAGAATGAGCTTGACAAAGTGGAGGATTGGGCCAAAAGAAATGTGAAGAGATTCAACAAGGACAAGTGCAGAGTCCTGTACTTGGGATGGAAGAATCCCAAGCACTGTTACAGGCTGAGGACCGATAGGCTAAGTAGCAGTGCTGCAGAAAAGGACCTGAGGGTTATAGTGGATGAGAGGCTGGATATGAGTCAACAGTGTGCCGTTGTAGCCAAAAAGTCTAATGGCATATTGGGGTGAATTAGGAGAAGCATTTCCAGCAGCTCTAAAGAAGTTTTACTTGGCACTGGTGAGGTCACATCTGGAGTATTGTGTCCAGTTCTGGGCCCGCCTGAATAGAAAGGATGTGGACACATTGGAGAAGGGTCAGCAGAGGACAACAAAAATGATTAAGGGGCTGAAGCACATACCCAGTTAGGAGAAGCTGAGAGATTTGGGCTTATTTAGTTTGCAGAAGAGAAGACTGAAGGGCAATTTGATAGCAGCTTTCAACTTCCTGAAAGGGGGCTCCAAAGAGGATGGAGAGAGACTGTTAGTGGTGACAGATGGTAGAACAAGGAGCAATGGGCTGAAGTTACAGAGGGAGAGGTGTAAGTTGGATATGGAAAACTATTTTACCAGGAGGGTGGTGAAGCCCTGGAATGCATTACCAAGAGAGGTGGTGGAATCTCCATCCCTAGAGGTTTTTAAGTCCTGGCTTGACGTAGTCATGGCTGGGATGATTTTGTTGGGAATGATCCTGCTTTAGGCAGGTTGATGAACTAGATGACCTCCTGATGTCCCTTCCAGCCCTAGAATTCTATGATTCTATGATCCCCATTATTAATCATTCAATAAGGGTACTTTAGGAGTGAAGATACCCCCAAAAAAGAGAGGCACAGATGAGATATGAGTTGACCTAAAGAGATATAGTTTGCCAAATAATCTATTTCCCATCCCTCCTTCTCCCCCTTTGTTATTCCTAACAGTAAATTCTCTTTTCTTGGCTAAAAATATTTGCTTAATCACAATGAGACAATATTATTCAGGTTAAAATACTTGATGAAATATGCTGTATTTTTTCCTTTACAATACAGTAGAACCCCAATGTATGTGCATTCGACTTTCACGTATCTCAGGTTAAAGTGACTTTGAGTGGCAGGGAGCTGACACCTGGCACCGGGCTGCCAGACGCCAACTCCCCACCACTCAGAGGAGTAGAAAAACTAACCAGCTGCTGTGCTGGTCAGTTTCCCAGCTCCTGTCAGGGGTGGCAGCCAAGAGTCTGACCTTTGGCTGTTGCCCCTGAAAGGAGCAGGAAATCACTCCTGTCAGGGGCAGCAGCCTGACTCTTGCTGCCCCTGACAGAAGAGGTTTCCCTGCTCCTGTCAGGGGTGGCAGCCTTATGCACTGGTCAGTCTCCTGGCTCTAAGAAACTAATGGGAGCCGGGATCCAGGCTGCCACCTGGTTCCTGGCTCCTGCAACTCTGGGAGCCAGGAAACTGACCAGCACACCAAAGCTCATCAGTTTCCCAACTCTCACAAGCCCAGGGAAGCCATAAGCCAGGCTGCCACCTGGTTCCTGGCTTTCTGACTTGCATAAAATTTGAGTTACGTGAGGTTGGCCAGAACACAACCCTCATGTAACTCAGGGGTCTACTGTACTTCAATCTGGTTTCTTCATGGATTTCTCTTCTCTATGACTATTTATAGTCTTATTAGTCACAAGATTATCCATTACGAATCTGTGGCTCTCCCTAACCAACCATCCCCATCTCACATTCTTTTTTTTTTCTTATTTTCATACACACTTTTGCACCTGCACCTAATTTCAGGCATGATTTAGGCTATTTAGATGTATCTAATTTGCAGTCATTATCAAGGCCTTAAACATCTAGATAACCCAGTTTTCAAAATCTGGCTCTAAATATTTGCTAGGATTGTCATTCTCCTATAGATAGCTTCTGAATTTCCCAGGTTTGATCAAGGGGTCCTTTGATGAAATTCACTTGAAAACGGCAGCTAAAAGGTGCAGTAAGCAGCACATTAAAAGCTTCTGTTGTCAAAACTAGGGCTGGCAAATGATTTAAAAATTAAATTGTGATTAATCGCACAACTAAAATCAGAATACCATTGAGTCAAAGATTTTTGGATGTTCTCTACATTGTCATATACATACTGATTTAAATTACAACAAAATATAAAGTGTCTGGTTCTAAATTTATATTTATTTTCTACTGGAAGACTTACACAGTATTGTTCAGGGCAGAGGGCTGGGGTGGAGGGGTGCAGGAGTCAGGCTTGAGGATGTGGAGGGATCAGAGTAGGAAGCTGGAGGCATACAGGTGCAGGAGTCAGGGCTGGGAAGTATGGGGGGGCTCAAGGGAAGGGGTGCAGAAGTCTCTGCAGTGGTTGAGAGGTATGGGAGGGCTCTTAGGTTCAAGGCAGGAGTGGCAGTGGGTGGCTTCTCTCTGGGGCGACTGTTTGCCAGGGTGGCCATGGCAATGGGGGCCTTGCTGGCCAGTCGGCAGCTACTCTTCAGGGTAGGCTAGGGTGGCAGGTGTCATGCTGCTGCTCAGCAGCTGCTCCCCAGGTTTGGGGTGCTTGCTGCTCCCCGTGTAGTCATTGTGCATTCTAACTGTCCCCTGTGCTTGCTACAACTCCCTCTGAGATGTTGGAATGCACTTCAAGGTCTTAAACCTTGGGTTGAGTACTGTAGTTATCATTAGAAATCTCTCAGTGATACCTTATTTGTATTTTATCAAATCTGCAATGAGCGTGTTCTTTAAATGAACGTGTGTGGATCCTTAGTTGAGACTGCTATAACATGAAATATATGCCAAAGCAGAGCAGGAGACATTCAACTCTCCCTCAAGGAGTTCAGTCACAAATGTAATTAACGCATTGTCTTCTAATGAGCATTTTCTTACTCTTCAAGCCTCCATAGAGACGTCCACAAAACATCCTTTAAAGAGCTATCCATCAATTCATGAACTGTTGACTCACTCATATCTTAATCCAGCAAAGCACTTAAGTATGTGCCTAGATGTAAAGAAGCCACATAGATTATTTGCAAGCTGACAGCTACATATGTCCATAAGTGCTTTGCACAAGGGCCCACATCAGCCCTTTGTTTTAAGATGCCAGAAGTACAAAATGCAGTTTGAATAATTTGCTCCTAGCAGCATCTGTTTGCTACTAATTGACACTCACACAGGCATCTTTTCACACCTTTGTTTGTTCTCTCAACACATGGGTTATAACTATTGTGTGCAGCATACTCTGTTCATTCATTAAATCAAAACGTGGGACTTTCAGAACATAGAAGGTTTATTACATTAGTTTTCTGAAGTTCCTGGAATTTAAGTCTAGGAAAACATAAAGCATGTGTTATTCATATTCAGTATGAGAGGGTTTTGGAAATATTTTTATCTGCCTTTTAGAAAACATATGTACACTTAGCCTCATTTCCTATGCTAATCATACACATATTGACACTTACATGTGCAACAAGCAAATGCCTTTTGAATTAGTATCAACTTTTTAAATCAGAAGATATTAATGCCAAATATCTTAGGAGCAGAATATCGCCACAAATAGACTTAAAGCTATATACCATTATCCATAAACACACCAAATTCAGTAATGATGCTATGAACGTGTAAAGTTTTAAGTAATATGAACACTGTAGAATATTGTAATTATGGCCATGATTAAAAAAATAATTACTTTTGTGGAAAATATTTTAGTACGGCCAGTTCTCAGCTACATCTGAACTAGGCAATTTTGGACCTGATCCTCATAGCACTCCCAACTTCCCAAATTCAACTGAATCTGAGGGTATTCCTAATCTAAGAAGCGGTCCTTGGCACCTTCACAATGAGGGCCTTTTAAGACTTAGCTTTCAGAAGATCCTGAGGATATAGAATTTTTTTTTAAATTCAGAATCGCAAGTCACACTTGTAGACATTATAAAGGGGAGCTTTGCAGAAACACATTTTAAATCCCCTCAGCAGCAAAAAAACAAAACAAAACAAACAAACAAAGTAAACCAAAACAACAACAACAACCACAAAACCACCAGCTTCAATATGTCACAAAGGACAAGAACAGCACCACAATCGTCTGCTGGTGCTGAAAAGGTGGACTACAATTGCTTATGCTGTTTAACAAGAACTTTCACGATTATGATAGCCAATGCATATTTGCTAAGCATAGTATATATCACATTGGCCGTGTCTACACATGCCCCAAACTTCGAAATGGCCATGCAAATGGCCATTTCGAAGTTTACTAATGAAGCGCTGAAATGCATATTCAGCGCTTCATTAGCATGCGGGCGGCAGCAGCACTTTGAAATGGACGCGCCTCGCCGCCACGGGTCTCATCCAGACGGGGCTCCTTTTCGAAAGGACCCCGCCTACTTTGAAGTCCCCTTATTCCCATCAGCTCATGGGAATAAGGGGACTTTGAAGTAGCCGGGGTCCTTTTGAAAAGGACCCCCATCTGGACGAGATGCGCGGCGGCGAGCCACGTCAATTTCGAAGTGCCGCTGCCACCCGCATGCTAATGAAGCGCTGAATATGCATTTCAGTGCTTCATTAGTAAACTTCGAAATGGCCATTTGCGTGGCCATTTCAAAGTTTGGGGCTCATGTAGACACGGCCATCAACAGTTTGAATGTAGCTTTCAAAAAGATGAGAGAAAGTGGAGGGACGTACCAAGGACAAACCTGGTACAAACTGGTGGGTTAAACTTTAAGTAATATTTTCAGAATTCGGTAACTTTAAAATCATAGTGTAAATAATACTAGCCGAAATGAGCATTTTTAAAGCACATCTTGGCTACGTCTACACGTGAACGCTACATCAAAGTAGCTTATTTCAATGTAGCGATATCGAAATAGACTATTTCGATGAATAATGTCTACACGTCCTCCAGGGCTGGCAACGTCGATGTTCAACGTCGACGTTGCGCAGCACCACATCGAAATAGGCGCTGCGAGGGAACATCTACATGCCAAAGGAGCACACATTGAAATAAGGGTGCCAGGAACAGTTGCAGACAGGGTCACAGGGAGGACGAGCGCTTCTGGGGCAACAGCTAGCCACTCCCTTAAAGGGCCCCTCCCAGACACACGCAGCCTGCACAGCACGTGGTTTGTAGAGCCATAGGCACGCACACCTCGAGCAACGCAGTCATGGACCCCCAGCAGCTGCAGCAGCAGCCAGAGGTCCACCCAGCCGCCCCTGCAGAAGAAGTGCTCGCCCTACTCCATGCCATGCAGGAGGCAGCTGAGCACCTCCTTGCCACAGAGGAGGAGCTGCCCGCAGGGGAGGAGGATGCAACCCCCAACCCTGAAGCACCCCGCCGCCCCCCCCCGCCGCACACACCGCCAGCTGTGGAGCTACCCCACGAGCACCGACTGGTGGGAGCGGCTGGTGCTTGGGGAGTGGGATGATGACCGCTGGCTCCAGAACTTTCAGATGAGCTGGCAGACATTTCTGGAGCTATGCCAGTGGCTCACCCCTGCACTGAGGCACCAGGACACCTTCATGCGGCGTGCCCTCAGTGTCGAGAAACGGGTCGGCATTGCTGTCTGGAAGCTGGCCACTCCAGACAGCTACTGATCCACGGGCCAGCAGTTTGGTGTCGGCAAGGCCACCATCGGGGCTGTCCTCAAGGAGGTAAGAGGACCCATGGGGGAGGGGGAGGCAGCCCTGGCAGGGGAGGGCCACACACACCCTGCACACCCCTCATTGGTGCTCTCCCATGTGCTTCCCCTGCAGGTCATCTGCGCCATCAACACCCTGCTTCCCCACAGGCTAGTGAGGCTTGGAGACCCGGATGCTGCCATCGCAGGCTTTGCCACCCTGGGCTTCCCCAATTGCTTCGGGGCTATGGATGGGACTCACATCCCCATCCGCGTCCCGGAGCACAATGGAGGACGCTACCTACACAGGAAGGGCTACCACTCAGTGGTCCTCCAGGCCTTGGTGGATAGCCGGGCTCATTTCCTGGACATTTATGTGGGCTGGCCTGGCAGCACCCACAATGCACGGGTATTCCGGAACTCGGGCCTGTGCCGCCGGCTGGAGGCGGGGACCTACATCCCCCAGCGGGAGATCCCTCTGGGGGACACCACCATGCCCCTCTGTGTCATCGCAGACGCGGCATACCCCCTCCGGCCCTGGCTCATGCACCCGTACACGGGCCATCTGTCTGCCAGCCAGGAGCGCTTCAACCAGTGCCTGAACCATGCACTTCAGGTGGTGGAGCGCACATTTGGCCGCCTCAAAGGGTGCTGGAGGTGTCTCCTCACCCGCCTTGATGTGGGCCCCACCAACATCCCCCAGATTGTGGGCATGTGCAGCGCCCTCCACAACCTGGTGGAGAGCAAGGGGGAGACCTTCTTTCAGGGCTGGGCTGTGGAGGCCGGCAGGGCCGATGTGCAGCCACCCGCTGCCCCCAGTTGGCAGGTGGACCCCGAAGGGACCCGGGTCCGGGAGGCCCTGCGGGCCCAGTTTGATGAGGCCGCGGGGTGAACGCTGTCAGGCCCCCCACTGCCCCCCCATCCTCCACAACACTCCCTGCCCCTACGCCCACACCACAGAGCACCCAAGAGCCCCCCCCACACTTTTCTTGTAAAAATAAAAGCAGACAGTTTTTTGTCAACTCAAATATCTTTAGAACTCTTATTATTATTATCAACAAGACTAACTAACTATCTACAGGGAAATTCTAACTTAATAAATATATATACATTATAAAAATAGGGATAACATGAAAGGGGAAGACAAGGAAGGGGAGAACTATTTACATGGGGGGGTAAGGATCACCACGGTAACAGGGGTCAAATATACAAACTATTTACAGCAAAGTAACTCAAAAACTGGGGGGAATATATACAAAGGGGGGGGGGCACGTCCTGGGCCCCACGCCCCTAAAGTCCAGTGCTGGGAGTGGGCAGCCGGGATCGCTGCCTCGGCCTCAGCCCTGGCCGGGGCTGGCTGGGGGCCGGGCGGACCGGGAGGTACGGCCGGCGAATGTCAGCTGGCCCCAGGTCCCCCTCGGCGGAAGGGCCCTCGGTGGCGGGTGGCGGTGCGATGGCGGACAGCGCAGCGGCTGGAGCAGCAGGTGGAGCAGGCAAGGTGGGCGCTGCAGCGGCCGGCGCGGCATGGGGGGCCAGGGAGTCCGCGATATGGTTGAGAGTCCACATGTAGGCCCCCCATGCCTCCTGGCGCCAGGCCAGTGCCCTCTCCTGCAGCTGGAGGTGGCGTTCCTCCACCCGCAGCCGCTGCTCGGCGACCTCCAGCTGCCGACAGTGGAGGGCCAGCAGCTGGGGGTCCGTCGCCATCGGCTGCTGGTGCTGGGTCTGCCGTCTTCCCCGCCGTGGGGCTGGTCGGTGCCCCGCCGAGGGGCTGGCCTGGAGTGATGGCCCCGGAGGGCTGTCTGGGACCACTGACGCCTCGCCGGCACTCTCTGGTCCTTCCGATGGTGCAGCTGTGGAACACAGGAGGGGGGGAAGAAGAGCGGAGACAGCCGTTAATGTGGGCCCCGAGCCGTGGCCCTTGTCCCCCCACCCCTCTGCTGCAGGTTCCCCATCCCCGTCCCCGGGAGATGCTGCTGTGATGGGGTTCAGGGGTCCCCCTGCACTGCACCCTGTCCGCTGGCAGGAGTGACTCTCACTCAGCAGGTACAACAGAAGGTATATTAGGCAACAGATGCCCAGTTTCTCACAGAAGCGACAGTACAGCAGTCAGAGACAGTCCTTCCAACCCGTCCTGGGAAGAAGACCCCGAGGGGTGCCCCTCTGGGGTGTAGCTTTCCCCCTCCTCAGGCTGGCTGCCTTCCAGCTCTCCCTTGCCCTAGCCTCTAACTGCTGCCCCCAATTCAAACCCAGCTTGGCTCCTCCCTCCTCTTTGTTCAGGGCAGAGGTGTAACCTGCCAGTTGTAGCACCAGGATCATCCTTAGCCACTGGGAGCTATTCAGCTTGTTTCCCATATGTAGCCTGAGTCTCTCATTTGCACTCCCCCCACTCCATCACATGCTGCTGCTGCTGCTGCTGCTGGGTGTCGCACCCCCTCCCCCCGGGGGACCCTAGAGGTTCCGCTCCCCCCAGCTCCGGGGATGGGGCATGGCACTGTCGTGCTGGCAGGGGGAAAGGGGCTGATGCACTCCTGTGAGGGATATTGCTCTGCTGTCCTTGGGGCCATGGTCATCTGGGCATGTGGAGGGCCCTGGTCATATCTATTACCCCTGCCCCTCAACCCTGGGGGTGTGCACCCGGGAGGTACATACCTGACGGTCCGCTCCCACGGTCGGGGGACACCTGGGGGGGCGGACGCCTGGCTGGAGCTCCTTGATGGGAGTATGATCTGGATGCCGACGTCACTCGAGGAGGACTCCCTCTCCTCCTCCAGTGCCCCGGGGGTGGGCTTCTGGGGGGGCCCCCAGGGTGCGGGGCTTGCCTCTGGGGCGGACTCCGCCTCCGGGGTCTGCTGGGGCTCCTCGGCCGAGGTATCAAGGGTGGCCAGAGGGGAGGAGGTGTGCCGGGGGCCCAGGATGTCCCTGAGCTCCCTGTAAAAGGGGCAAGTGACGGGGGTGGCCCCAGATCGGCCGGCCGCATCCCGGGCCCGGGTGTAACCCTGCCGCAGCTCCTTCACTTTACTCCGGACATGATCCGGAGTGCAGGCAGGGTGACCCCGGGTGGCCAGGCCCTCGGCCAGCCAAGCGAACGCATCCGCGTTCCGCCTCTTGCTCCCCATTACCTGGAGCACCTCCTACTTGCTCCAGAGCCCCAGCAGGTCCCGAAGCTCGGCCTCCATCCAGGAGGGGCCCCACTGCCGCTTCCCCGCCTGGCTGCTGGGCTCTGAGCCCTGGCTCCCCTTGGGGGCAGGTCCCCTGGGGGCGCTTGGGGGGCTGGCATGCGGCCATCGCAGCTGGCGTGGGTATCTGTGGCACTCAGAGACGTGCAGGCTGGCCACGTGTCTGGGCTGCCGCCTGCACGTTCTCTCAGCTTCCTGCACAGGAAGGCAGGGGGAGGAGAGCTTTAAGGGGCCACTCCACGCGGCCACCATCGAGCTCAGGGTCTGGAGAGAGCGTCTCTCAACCCCTCAGCTGATGGACACCATGGAGGACCCCGCAATTTCGATGTTGTGGGATGCGCAACGACTACACATTCCCTACTTCGACGTTGAACGTTGAAGTAGGGCGCTATTCCCATCCCCTCATGGGGTTAGCGACTTCAATGTCTTGCCGCCTAACGTCAATGTTAACTTCGAAATAGCACCCAACACGTGTAGCCATGACAGGCACTATTTCGAAGTTGGCGCCACTACTTCGAAGTAGCGTGCACGTGTAGATGCGGCTGTTATGTGTCAGGTGAATGTGCAGTGAGATGAGAATTGCTTCCTAGAAGGAGGGTAGATATGTCTCCTTTTCATATTCTACTGTTTAATACAGAAAGAGATCTCAGAGCACTGGGCCTTCTGCAAAACCTGAGTCCTGAACTGAAGGTTGTAAACCAAACCATGTATTAAAGCTGATGCTTACAAGGTCACTGATTGGTATATGCACTTGGCAAAGCTGCTGCTAACTTTGCTAAAATGTAGGTACTCGCAAGTGCCAGGCTCTAGACATTTACATAAATACATTTTCAGAAGACTAGCACAGATACACCCAAGCCTGGTAAAAGATAAGATATAGGACAGAATAATAAGTAGGGACATTGTGACCAAGATATCAATGACAAGAGAAAGTAAAATTAAAAAAAAAAAAGATGTCATGAAACGTATAAGCCAGTACATTAATCTTGTATCCCTGTTGTTTGTCTTAATCTTTAAGGTTTCCAACTCAGTCCCGTCTAACTGGCACCAAAGTTTGAAATAAACAGCTATTTTGAAATTTTCACTACCCGTCTCACGATAAGGGGTAGTAGAACTGGAATACCATGCTCAAAATAGCCCTGCTTGTTGTGGGATTGCTATTTAATATGAACGTATCCCAAAATAGCAATCACAGTGTGATCATAGCCTAACTGTTGAGATACCTCACATTAATCCTTTGTGCAGATAAGGGGGCAGTAGAGACTCCCACTGCTGATTGCGTACCATGGGGCACTCATACGTATTAACATACTTGTGCAATTTGTGTGAGACATTAGGACTGTGCCTTGAAAAGAATCAACCCGGCCAAGTGCCTTGTCACCAAACCATGCCTAATGTCTTTCCCTATGAGTAACTTTGGGTTCGGTTGAATTAGCAGGTTGAGAAGACTGAGCAGTCATAATAATCTGGTGGCAGTCACAACATTGCCCTCTGCTGCATACTGTTTTATCTTAAGACAACAAATTTGGCCAAATTCAGTTATTTGATCTCAAACATGCTCAAGGAACTAAGAGTGTCGTAGTCAAACAACTGGCTAACCCTTCTAGTTAAAACTTCTGCTAGAGAGTAGCTTTAAAAAAAAAGCCTAGAAGGAAAATAAACTCTTGGGTAAACCAACCTGCAAATGAAGAGATTTAGAGGAAATGTTCCCTTTGAGTAGGTTTTCCACAGCTGTTCTCTTTGGGGCTTAAGAGGCATCTGGCACTGGTCTTTGTTGGAGACAAGGTGCAATTTTAAAGTAGAGAAAGAATACTTATCTTGCATAAAATACTTCCACTACTCATCCCTTTACATTCATCAGTCCTGATTCAGCGTATGCTTAATTCTAAGTCTATAAGTAATTAATGGGACTATGCACATGCTTTCATGCATCACTGATTTGGAGTTGTAATAGAGTGAATTAAATCTTTATAGTATTCTTAACTCTGGGCACTGAAAAGGATTTTTGGAAGTGGGGAGAATCATGATTTCTGAGCAGTCAGCATTGGCACTGCTGTACACTTAAAACTGTGTATTTGGCTTGTCTTCCACACTGCCTGATAGATAAAGGAGATGCACCCTTTCATCCATACTAGTGAATGGAGCATTATGGAAAAGAGAAAATATTGTTGCCTTGATATAACAAGTTGTAATGTGGGAACTGTCTGTCAGAGCCCACTTGAAGCAGGATGCAGATCTAGACCAAAACTAACACCATGCCCCTTTATCCCATCACAGACTGTGTTCGTCAAACCCTGGTTATGACCCAGGTCCTTAGCCAGTTCCTTCGTATTCTCCACCCCCTTCAGGTTAATGGGTAGTCAGAAGTTTCATGGCTCAAGTGGGGAGTGGATAGGCCTAGGTTTCCTGGATGTAGGGCAAGGTGGGCAGGCAGTAAAATGGCAGTGGTTTGTGCCACCACTCTATCCACCTGTGCCTCTGCAAGTATGGGCAACTGCAGCTCCCACTGGCCTCAGACCACCATTCGTAGCCAATGGGAGTGTCAGGAAGAGGTGCAGACTGGGACACCACTTCCTGCAGTTCCCGTTGACAGGGAATGGTGATCTGCAGCCAACAGGAGATGCAATCACCCATATCTGTGGAGGTGTAGGTAAATACAGCACAGCAGCCCACCAGGGGCTAAACCTCAGGAACTGGACCTAGTCTCTGGGCCGATATTTGCCTGCCCCTAATGTAAAGCCTCCTTCTCCACATTCCTTGTCTGGAGAAGGTTGGGGAACTCAGGCCCAGTTACTCCCCAGGGTTCCAGCCAGAAGTAATCATTCGTGGTAGCCTTGTAGATCCCTCAGTTAATTCCTGTCTCTCCACTCCAGCTTCCTGGGAGTCTTGGATTCTCTGGCAGCTTGTCACAAGTCTTCTGGAGGGATGTTCTGCCTACGGTACTCTCCAGCATCCATCCACCCTCCCTCATGTCTTTCAGCTCTTTCACCCTCACAGTTGTTGAAGGAACACCACTCAGCTTTGGCTGAAAAGGACAGGCAGCTTCTCTGTCTATGATTTAGCTGCTAAGATTGCTTGGTATCTGTAGATCCCAGGTTGACATAATGGTTACAAAGTAGAAAAGGGTCCTTATCTTAATTGCTAAACATATTTTTCCCATCAGGTGTTATGCTATTGGATTGTTCGAGAGCTGAGTAATGTCTTCTGTGGGCATTCAAAAACCACACTCGAGAAATCATATTATGTTAAATGTCATGAGATTGTAAACCATTTGGAGTTCTTATTTGTTTTGTGTTTTGTTTGCTAGTTTGTTTGGGGTTTTGTGTTTGTTTGTTGTGGGGGGAGGGGCATTGTTTGTTTTGTTTTGAAGCTTCTATGTAGGCTTACTTCATATATCCATTTTTATCTCTGCAAGCAGGAAAATTAGAAATTTATTTCTAAAAGTAAAGATGAAATTCTCGAGAAATGTCTCAGTTCTAGCAGCTGTATCTTGCAAAAAACAAACACCAAAAAGTCACAAACTTGTGAGAGTTGGCTATAGTGAGAACAAAATAAATGGTAAATCCTTATCTGTGTTAACATCAGTTGATATCCATGGGTACGTAAAGAGACGCAGCGCATGTGATTGTGTAGTGTGAGTTGTTATAATTTCAGCTTTTTTTTATTCTTGAATGGAAAATTACTAAATCAGTTTGGAATATAAGATTAAAGAATAGAAAATAAAACCCTTAGAATTATACCATTGTATATTCTGCATATGCCACTGTTTACAGAAAAAATAAGAATTTTGGAAAAAAATAAAAACCGTAAGCAACTTAGAAGACTGTTCCACTTACAAAAGTGACCATGATTCTTTGAAAATGTAACTCTTACTAAAAAATAAACTCCTTAAGATTGTTCAACACTCATGTTTTGGCTTCTTCCAAGGCTAGGAGCAAGTTCTCCGTATACTACTGAAAAGCTGTTATAAATCTCCCACTTAAAGTTAATGATTGGTTGAAGACATTATGTATACAGTAGAACAGACTATTGCCTCTCCTGTCCCTTCAGCTAATGTGTGTATCTTTCTTTTTCATAAAGGGAGTGAGAGAGAGAGAGTATGCAATACATTCTAGGGGCTTGCCAACATTCCCTACAGTTCAGATGAGGCAGGTGTGCATAGCAGTGTGTTAATGGAATCCTTCATGTGAACTAACAACCATTTACTTCCCTCATGCAGAAGCCAAAATGGGGAGTTAAAACACAGCAATTTGATGCATTGTGCTATTCACACCCCTACTGTCCAAAGTGTGGTGCAGTGCGGACATGTGTGGTTTGGCATGCCTATCGAGTTTATTTCATAGCTAACACTGCCAAGCGAGGTATGCGTATTTGGTTACATAGACTCAGGTTTTCACAGAAGCCAAAAGCAGTTAGACAGCCAACTCTTGTTGCAAACCCCTTGTAACCACTCTTGTATCTAGCCAGTATGCAGGAAAAGTGGTTGGACTGGAAAAGGGTAAGGACCACAACTCCAGAACAGAGTGATTACTCCACACACTTTGAGATTATTTCTGCTGTTGATGGCATTTTCCCTCTTTAAAAAGAGAATGTTTACTTCACATAGCAGATTAGAGAAATTGAACCAATTTAAAATGAAAAATGGTCCAATCTCCCGTCTACCTCCATTTTCGTTTTTGAGATGGCCATAAAAACACTGAGATCACTGTGGTTTGGCTGTGCAACTTGATCCTCACTTTCAGCATATCCTAAAACCACTCCAAGGTTAGCAGCCACTAATAAGAGAGATCCTGACCTGATATCAAGGATCACATAGCCGGACACACATGAAATGTGTTGTCAAATCTGTGCCAGCAAAGTTTGCATTTGTCCACATTATACTTCACGCAGCAGTCTTGTTAACTGCTACTTCCTGCTAACTGCTGGCTTAGCGAATTTAAGTTAATGAATGGCAAAACATTTCCAACACGATTTGACCAACAACCTTTGATGCTCGCCAGAAGTCTGAGCAACCAAACCACACAGAGAGTAGTGATTAAAAAGGCAAATAAAAATAAATAATAAACTATATGCTATTGTGGACATTTCTAGTTTCAAAAATATAGCAGAAACAAAGACAACTGATCAAGAAAAATATATCTGAACATTAAAACAGTTGAATGCAGACAGCTTCTGAATTCAAAGTGCATTGCAGTTTTCACTCCAGCCCTGGTTTACACAATTAAACAGTGGGACAGGGGTGACAAGTAGAAAGCATGTTGTACTATTTTTACTCCTTTGAAACAGGAAGACAGTACATTTCTTCATGGTTTGGCTATATATTTCCCATTACGAGCACTCCTGTTAAACTGAGCTTCATGAGCTTCAATGAATAACTTGTACATATCAAGAGATTGAAATGCAAACAATGGAGAGTGTCATGGCACTACCTTGGCTCTCCAGTATACTTAGAACCCGCATTAGATACCAATAAATCCCAGTGTGAGGTAGGAGCAAAAGTGGCACAAAGCCCTGAGCCAATCGGAGGGCTGCTCTGTGCAAGAAGTAACTAGAGTGATTGCTGCATCTGCCCATCTTGCTAATGAAGTAAGGCAGTTTTGTCTACTGAACGTGATTTTATGGTATTGCAGCACAACTGTTAAACGCAGCCATTACATTTTATACTCTTCACAGTTCTTGTGTATTGCTTTAGTTTTGTATTCTAGTTCTGGTATTCAAAGCTCCATCTGTTTTTATAGACAATTCTACCACTTGCAGTGTCACAGATGTTTCTGGCATTTAAATTCTCCAAAAAGAAATATTGAATCAGAAAGTGGATACATGGTTATTTTCACTGAGAACACCAGCTGGACTGGAGAATGATTCTGCAAGAGGTTTTCTGCTTTTGTTGGTATATCTGAACACGGTAGGTTTTTGATACAACACCTTTCTGAGTATTTCTGGTTGCTGTTGCATAAGATTCCACACAAATCTCATTAATAGTACTGGGAGTTATGCATCTTTCCGGAGAACAAGATAGATGATCTGAAGAACAGAAGCAAAAGAAGGAGCAATTTAAATATAGACAAACAGCAAATTCTGGGATACGTCTGCACACAAGCAGAAGAGAACATATTAAAGCTGTCAGTATGTAACTGGCCTATTAAATATAGCATTACTACAGTCAAAAGTATAAATTAGAAGGTACAGACCTGAGTGAGCTAAGGATCTGCCATAATCCACAGAAATACAGTAAAAAATAATCCCCTACCTGTAATAAAAAGGTGGGCAACAGGGATAGACAGTGCACGGAAGCTCGCATATCAAGGATTTATCTTTGAGAATGGCAGTAAAACTGGCAAGTGCAATTTAATTATGAAAGGGAACATCTTGAGCAATAAATTTACCAATAGGGTTTACACACAAGCTAAGATACATTATCTAGTAACTTATTTTATAGAGTTACCTTTGTGTCCCTCCCTGACCCAGAAGTCAAGGCAGTACGAAATTGACCAAAGCCAACTGAAGCTACGTGTAAAGACTCCCATTTTCTCCAACGGTATATGGCCCTTAATACTGAAACTTGCTCTGGGTATAGAGGAAGAGTTACATCCAATGTACCTATTTTTACTGTCTCAAATATTACTTGAACTGAGCTAACAAGAGGGTAAGCATCTTGCTTTATGGAAGAGCCCTACAAAAGTAATTAGTAGAGAGGGGCTTACCATAAAAGTGCTACAGAATTTAAGAATGATATTGCTGCTATTGAACTTTTAAACCAATATTTAGGACTCTGTTTCTAGGGATAACACTAAAATCTATTCCAGGTATATAAATATCCTACTGGTTGAATTAAATATTTGATATAAAGGTTATGTTTCTACATTAATTTCCTTAGGATGTTTCCATAAGGTTTTTCCAGTGCTGCAAAATATAAATGTGTTTTCACTGGAATGCCAATTTAAAATCCCTATACCAGGTTTATCCAGGGCCACATTTACAATTTATGAGCCCCTAAGTGCAGCATCTTTGGTGCCTGACCTTTGACCCCAACTACAGATGATGTTGATGTTTATGTAAAAAATGAAACTTTTTAAACCTATTTTTAAGTTTCAGGTGCCTCTAGATTACAATTGCCCCGGGGAAGCAGTTACTGGGCCTAAGTAGACATCCAGCCCTGTATTTATCCAGAACACAAAGAGCTGATTTTGCTCCGTCTAAAATCAATGGTGAAACTCTCAATCATTGCTGTGGGTTTAGTACTGTGCTCTTAGAAGTATATCACATAACCTTATGCTATGTCTACACTACCAGATAAATTCAGTTTTATTAAATTTTGATTTTATAATGTTGGGTTTTATAAATTTGATTTTGAGTATCCTCAAAGTCCCACAAGGTCTACACAATACCACTGACTTCCTGAGGAAATTACAAAACATCGGAAAAGTTCCTGAGAACGCCATCCTTGCCACAATGAATGTAGAGGCTCTGTACACTAATATTCCACATAAAGATGGATTACAAGCAGTCAAGAATACCATCCCTGATGTCACCACAGCCAATCTGGTGTCTGACCTCTGTAACTTTGTTCTCACACACAATTATTTCCGATTTGGGGACAATTTATACCTCCAGATTAGTGGCACTGCTATGGGCACCCGCATGGCCCCACAATATGCTAATATATTTATGGCTGACATGGAACAACGATTCCTCAGCTGTCGTCCTCTATTACCCTGCCTCTACTTAAGATACATTGATGACATCTTTATGATTTGGACCCATGGTATAGAGACTCTAGAAGAATTCCACAGAGACTTTAACAATCTACACCACACCATCAACTTATGCCTTGATTACTCCACAAAAGAGATACATTTTCTGGACACTCCAGTACTAATCAAGGATGGCCTGATCAGCACCACACTGTACCAAAAAACCTAGTGATCGCTATACTTTCCTACACCCTTCTAGCTTCCATCCTGCACACATAACTAGATCCATTGTTTGCAGTCAAGCTCTTAGATACAATCGCATTTGCTCTGATACAACTGACAGAGACCAAAAACTATAAGATCTTTACCAAATACTCATAAACCTGAATTAGCCACCAGGAGAAGTAAAAAAACAAATTGACAGGGCCGGATGAATACCCAGAGACTAGCTACTCCAAGATTGGCCCAAAAAAGCCAAGAACAGAACACCACTGGTCATCACCAACAGTCCCCAACTCAAACCACTGCAACAAATTATTAAAGACCTATAACCTATCCTTAATCAGGATGCCACACTCCAGAAGGCTCTAGGTGACATGCCTGTTCTCTCCTACAGACAACCTCCCAACCTTATGAGGATCCTCACGAACAGCCACAGTCTATACCCCAGGAATACCAGTCCTGGAACCTTCCTTGCCAGCTTTGTCCACATATCTTCTCTGGAAATACCATCACTGGACCTAACCAGGTTATTCACAGAATCACAGGCACTTTCTCATGCTCCTCTACTAAAATCATATATGCCATCATGTGCCAACAATGCCCAGATGCTTTGTATATTGGACAGACTTCTAACTCCCTTAGACCAAGGGTTAATGAGCACAAAACAGACATCAAAACACTCCAGATCCACAAACCAGTTAGTCAACATTTTAATGGAATAAGCCATTCTGCTGATGACTTAAGAGTATGTGTGTTACTGAAAAAAAAATTTCACACTGCTATTCAAAGGGAAACAGTTGAGCTGTCTTTTACATTCAAATTCAGCACATTAACACGTGGTTTGAACCAGGATGGGAATTTTCTGAGTCACTATAGGGGCTCGTCTGCATACTTGGTTTAATCTAATTCTTGACCTTCCCTCCCCCCATACCCCTCTACTCTCTGATTTGCTCACCTTGATCATTTTTTTTCTGATTTGTCCTCCTTGATTACTGTTTTTGGTTCTCTGTGTCTTAAATATTGTGTCTGTTCTGGTCTGGCTGTGGTCTGAAGAAGTGGATCTGTCCCACGAAAGCTCACCTAATAAATTACTTTGCTTGTCTTTAAAGTGCTACTTGGCTGCTTTTTGTTTTGAAGGTTGAATTAGTGTGGCCACACTGGAGTGGCCAAACAGCGACTGTTGCAGCAGTGCATTGTGGGAACCTATCCCACAGTTCCCTCAGCCCTGCCTTCTGCACCCTCTTCCGGACCCTGCTGCACCCCCATCACTGGCAGCGCTCTCCCTACTGCCTGATTTCTGGGTCCCTTACATACCAACAACATAAAATGACCCTATTTTTCAGATGTTCACAAAAAGCATGTTCAGAACAGTTGCGCAGAACTACTCTCTGTCTATTCCCCAATTAGATTCTCCAACTATTGTGTCTTTACAATTAGAACTAAAGAGTCATTTCACTAATTGGATAGCACTGCTGCTTCCTGGTAGCCTAGAGCCATAAGACCATAAGTGCTGGAAGCAGAGGTGCACTTGTCAAGGTTTACAGCTTGACTCAATGGCTCTCAGCACCCCCACTATAAAATTGTTCCAGCACCTGTGAGTTGAATCCTATCTATAATAAAGTATCATTATGAGGCAGTAAGTTGGGGTTAAACATGTATTCATTCAATCCTTGATTCAGCAGTCCATCGCCATTCAGAAAAGCTCTTATGAATGTACCTAAATCCAATGGGACTGAGGCATGTTTAAGTGCTTGTGGAATAACACCACTTTAAGCACAAGCTTAAATGATTTGCTGACTTGGGGTCTTGGCGATGGATAGGTAATATTTCATATAAAACACACATTTAACCAAGTACAATGTTGTGGAAAGTGGCTTGACAGTAACTTACAGGCTGTATTTAAGCAAAACCTGGTAGATGAAAGAAGAGAGAGTGACTGTGAGAGGTTTAATTATACTGCATTTAACTTTTCTTCATGTTATCTAAGTTTTAGTTATTCTTTGTTTTATAGAACAATACTGCACTGCACCTTTAGTCATTTTACAAACGTGGAAAATAGACAAAGTGAAAACTCCCAATTCAGAATGACAGCATTTTATACACACTTTGTGCAGGTTTGACACAACTGTGCAAAAAGCAGGACAGTGGGGAATCTGTTCCAATGTTTCCAAAGTACATATGCTGAAAAGCACTTTCCTGCTACAGATACCCCTGCAACAGTCCTCGCTGCCAACTCTGCTCACATATCTACACCAGTGACATCATCACAGGACCTAACACCAACTATGCCATCAGGGGCTCCTTTACCTGCACATCTACTAAATATAACATATGCCATCATGTGCCAGCAATGCCCCACTGCAATTTACTTTGGCCAAACTGGACAGTCTCTCCATAAAAGAATAAATGGACATAAATCAGACATCAAGAACGGTAACGTACAGAAGCCTGTGGGGGAACACTTCAATCTCCCTGGACACTCAGTGGCAGATGTAAGGGTGACAGTTCTGAAACAAAAAAATTTCAAAAATCAAATGGAGAGAGAAATCTCTGAGCTGCAATTTATTTGCAAATTTGATTCCATTAACCATGGATTAAACAGAGACTGGGAGTGGCTCGCAGCTTACAAAACCAGTTTCTCTGCTCTGGGTGCCAATATCTCCCCTTCAGACTCTGACCATGGCTCACATCCCCTTGTCTGATCTGACTTGTTTTTTCCTCTTTTGGTAAGTACTGTTGATAATGGGCCATTTCCACCTTGCTGAATAGACCTTGTCGGCTCTGGCCCTCCCTCTTACTGGGACCCCACTCTTTAAATATCCCTCTGAAACCACCACCCCCCACACTCATGCATCTGATGAAGCAGGTCTTTGCCCATGAAAGCTTATGCTCCAAAATATCTGTTAGTCTATAAGGTGCCACAAGACTTCTTGTCGTTCCCTACAGACTGAGTTACATTCTCACTCAGAGTTACAATCTTTGTACACTGAAGAGTATAAAACATGCAATTAAAAGTCTGACTGAGCATTTCTAAGTAGGAGAGATGGTCTCCTGCCAGCACGGTATAATTTAAGCCAGCGGGGAAGGAGAGAAGCATGCTACTTGTGACAGAGTTCCCTGGGGATCTAGATCCAAAGGCCATACTCCCACATCCTACAATGTATTCTCCCATCCATTCACTTCTCTTCACCTCACCTCTCCTGCACTCAGCAACCCACTAGCACAACCCTCTAAGGAAGTTGTCAGTGACTTCACCAGCACAATCATTTTTGAGTGGATTTCCACTGCTCTACAGCTTCCCCCTCACATCCACATCTGTATCCTTCCAAAGCACTGGAAATTTCAATGTTGCTGAAATGCTTTCATTTTCCATCAGGAAAATTGATATTTAATATTTGTATTTCAGTTTGTGGTGACCCAAAAGGAGATATTTTAATTTTTCAAACTGAACTGACATATTTTGTTTCAGGTCAGTTTGATATTAATCGACATTCACCACAGCTGCTGCAGTTCCTCGTGGGAGCTGTAATTGGAATACCTCATGTTCCCATTGCCCACTGTGGGCTCGACCTTTGGACCAGACTATATCTCTACGTTACACTGCAACCTCCCCTCTGACTGAGTGAATGTGACCATGCTGCACCATGGGAATGTACTCTGGCCAGGGACTAAAGACCACACCGACTTCATCCACTACAAACGAGTTCCCTCTGCGTGCAGCTTTGCAACCTTCCATGTCAAACACTTTGGTTCCCTTTATTGATTAGATTCTTATGGTTACCAATGCTTGTTGACTCTTCTCTGTCTTTGTACAGCTTTTGTCTTCTGTTCAGAAGTGAATGTTAGCCAGGATCCTCTCAAACTTTCACAGAGAAAATTTACACACTATACACTAATTTCTTGCTGTATTTGTATAACCATTGACCTTGACCTTGACCTTGCCTCCAACTGTCACTACTCTTACTTACCATCTGCCTCCAGTCTCCCAGAGGATGCGTAGTTTATTTTCATCATTTCAGCTGTCTGACTTTTAACAGCCTCCCCAGTGCCCTGCAGTTCAGTTTCAGCCACTGTTGCAATGAATCCACTCTCACTACAAGTCACAAAGGAACATTTCTCTTTACATGGTGAAGGACTTTCTCCTATACTCATCCTCCTTTAGTTAGCTGCTGCCTTTTACGTAACTGACCACCTGTTCCTATTAATCCTTCTCTTCTGTGTGTTGTTTTTTTTTGTGGGGGGGAAGGTAGAGGGGAGCACCTAAGATTCAGCACTTACCTAGTTCTCTTGCTAGCTTACTTGCTAGCTTCTCTTTTCTATCTGTTTTCTTCCAGCCTCTGTGCTTTTCCCACTGTTCTCCCTCTCTCTTTGGATGACCTTTTCAGCTCCCATGGTTCTTTAGTTACCATTTCTATGCTGAGGATTCCCAAATCCCCCTTTCTCTAATTTCTACTTTGTCCTTATAGCCTCTCCTTGCTTCCCCCTTCTGTTTTGCTCTTATGTGTCTATCCCTGTCCTTCTAACATCTCACCCTGAAAATCCTGATGATGACACAGACATAACGTAGTAGAGACTTGGTGGACAAGACCCCTAGGTGTTGCAAATCAGTTGAGCTCTATTGAACCAATTAGCTATGGCAATTGATACCAGTGGAAGAGCTGGTGTAATCGCTGTATTATGCTTTGAAAGCCTCTGTTGGAATGCATTGTACAGCTACAGTGGACTGTGCAAAAGCTGAGATCATAAACAGTGCAATATAGATGCAAGGGGAAAATGTTAAGTTGTTCAACCAACTTTAGAACCACAAATTCAGCCCCTGGCAGCATGCATACCTTACTGTGAGAAAGTCCCATTCCATGTCTTTTACATTTAAGTTATTCAAATACAGACTTGGATTATAAAATCATTGAAAACTGAGGATCATTTAATACATGATCAAGAACAATGTATGAGTTATCATTATTTGTTGTAGTATAATGTACTGATTTTAGATACCAGTATGGAATATTAGGAACACAAATAAAACATGAAACAGAAAACATTAATGAGAAAAAGCAGATGACTGCTTTTACCAGAAAAGAGTGGTCTTCGCAACAGTTGTTTCAAAGTTGACTAGTCCAGAAGAGAAAAAGAGACTGATAGTGCCATCTATTGGACAAATTGAAATGGACATAATTTAATGGGAGGGTTTGTGGCTTAAATGTTACTAGAAGTTGCTGAAGGCTTACCCTCAGCAGTGTGTTATACCCTGTTAACTTCCTAAGTACTGGTCCTAACTGCAGCATCAGAGTTGGTGGATCACAGCGAAGTTCCTTATGAAGTGCCAGTCTGAGGATGAAATATTAATACTTCAAGTTCATAAGCTACTTTTGGAGGCACATTTTCTTGCTGTACCATATCATGCGGTTATGGTTCAAAATAGCAATAAGGAATCCCAAGAGACTTAGACTCTAACAAACAAAGATTAAATGAGGGAGATGTACATATATAACATTGTTTCCACTATAATAATTTATGTATTTAAAAAAAAATGAAACGATTGGATAGCTAGTGTACCAACTCACAGAAAGTGGTCGGTGAAATTCGCATAGAGCTTAGTTAGGATGTTGGGCAACTGTATCAACTGAAGATAGAAAATGGCTCTTAAAATGTTAAAGTCAAAGGGATCATGTTCTCTTACAATGAGTTTATTTACTTTTACCAGGGGGTGTCTTCTCTTTGGTTACGTCTACACTACAGTGATCTTTTGAAAAAAGTTCTTCTTTTGAAACAGTGCATCCACACATAAAAAAGCAAACTGAAAGATCGATCCACTCTTTTGATAGAAAGCATCCACACAGCCCCCGCTCTTTGAAAAGAACGGGCCAGGGATTGAAAATTCTGGCACCATGAGGACTGTTCTTTTGAAAGAAGGGCCTGTGGAGTGTCTACACATGCTTTTTTTTCTAAAGAAGCTTTCAAAAGAAGGCGCTCTTCCTGATCTGGGAGCAGAAGAGGGCTTCCAGAAGAAGAGCCACATTCTTTTGATTTTGGATCAAAAGAGTGAATTTTGTGTGTAGACGCTTCACGTGTTCTTTCGACAAAGGGCTGAATTTTCCAAAAGAACTTGCTAATGTAGATGCCACCTTTCTGCTGATAGTTAATTTTATAGTTATTGTCCAAGCCATCAGCAAAGGGGATTTGGGAAAAGGAGGAGGCAGACAGGAACAGTTTAAGAATTTCTTACGAATCTGCAACAAGGAAGATTCATGCCTAAATTACTCTAACTGACTACCAACCTGGTTTGACCTTCGTGTTTCTACTTTTGTCATTTAAATCAGAGGACTAGACAACATTTAAGCAATTTTAGGCTAGATTTAGCCATTGGAAATAATCTGTCTGAAAAGCAAACTCAATAAAGCCCTCTCTTCACACCAAATTTTTGACTTCCCATTTTACACCAGCATGCATAATGTTATTAACAGGATTCTTTACAGCACATATGTATCATTTCTTGCACACTACTTTGTAAGTGTAGACTGCTGTGGCAAGATGCTGCATTATGCCAAAACTGACAATAGGATGTCAAACTAGCATTTCAGATTACACATTAGAAAACCTGTGTACCAGAGCCTCAGACTCAGATGATATAATTCAGTGCTGCTGCTTTGGCACAGCTCCAGAGAAGTCAAGGCACATCAGTAGAAAATCTGGTTCTTTATCCTCACCACTGGGGAGAAACAATCTGTCACTGGTTTTTCCTTTCCTCTTTAAAATATTTCAAGAATATTTAATCAGAAGGGTTGGCTTAAAAAGGAAAGCTTTAGGGATTTGCTCTTACTAAGTGTTCAGAGTTATTACTGGAAAATGTATTAAAAAGGCTGGCAATCATCTTAATTTATGTGAAAACTTGACATAGACCTGGGGGGATGGCTCTCCCCTTGGGAGCTTCATGAAAAAAACATTTATTTTAGAGAGAGGATTTCACAGTACAGGAATATCAAAATATACCCTAATTCCACTAATTCTCTGTCTTCCTAATTTCTTTCTATGTTGGTTAATTAAAGTTAATTTTGGACAGAAGAAGGCCTTCCTTCCTTCCTTCCTTCCTTTTTTTTTTCTGCATGAGTATTTTAAGATGTTCTACAGTGTGACAAGTCTTTTGCATTGAAGAGACAGATGTACGGAAGCATGACAGCCAGAAGAGATATGAATAAAAGGGAAGCATGCGCAAAGGATTTACTTCACCCCTTCTACATGGGCTGTGCTTCCAAAACGGAGATGGAAGGCTGGTAGATCATCACCATCAAGTCAGATCCCAGAGGGACTATAGCCTCCTCACAGATTGAGTGCCACCCAGACCAACATGCTTTACACTTCTTTTGTCTTCCCTCCTGAGACGAAGGTTAGCCAGTGCACCTCTCCAGCTAGAGGAAGCAGTATGGCTGGGGCGCACTGGGCTGTAGGAGGAAGTGGGGCACAGTCCCAGCTGGGCTTTGGGGGTTTCCTCCAAGCTGCTGTACTAAGTAGTAGGCAGGCAGATTAAAGGGGCCCTCTGGAGGTGCACTCTCCCACCAGTCCCAGGCTGCCCCAGCCCCTTCCTGACACCAAGAGTTTTCCTGACACCATTTAGGGAGGGTGGCAGGGGTGCTGATCCCTCTACCTACCCCAAGATTCATAGGGGACACTGCTTGTTGTTTCCCTCCCCATTGAAGAGCCAGAGGAAAGCACACAGCTTGGATGCATTCTTCTCCCTCCTGGCTGAGGAGGGGAGGGGGCAGTGGAGTGAGTGACATGCTGTGAGCTCCCCTCTCCCGGAGAGTAACAAAGAGGAAGAGCAAGCTGTCTCCTGGTATGAATACGTGGCAGTGGGAGGGTGGGGCTTCAGCTCCCCTGCCCTCCTTAAATAGCACCCTTGCCCCTCTGCACTTCCCACTCTCCACACATTCCTCAACCCTACCCTGAGCCCCTCATCTCACCTGCCAAGGACCCTCCTCGCACTTTCCAACCCTGACTCCTGCACCCAGCACACTCGGTCACCTCCAGTGCGCACACCCTCAAGCCCCTGCCCTGACTCCTGTGCCCCCTGCCCTGAGCTCCCTCACACTTCACCCCACATTTAAATTTCTTACAGATACTGTAGTGTTGCAACCCCCTCAGCCCTCTTCCCTGAGCACTCCCATCAGGGGGTGCAATACAAGAGTACCTATAAGAAATTTAAGCTACTTACACCTCTGCTTCCCTTCCAGTAACATATCAGTAACAACAAAGCTGATGGAACTAAATCAAGTATGAGTTCAGCTATGAATATCCTCATTGCTGATCTAATTCTGCCACTTAAAAGCGCTGACAAAGATGAAAAGAAATGAAAACATCAAGCCACTGCTCTTCAACCTTCCTCACCACGTACATTCATTGCCATACAATAAAGTTAGTTTAACTGTAGTTCTGTAGCTTTGTAGAGAGCTTGACGTCATACTGTCTCCACAGAAGTTTGCCTCTTCTATATCCTTCAAGATTCACTTCTCTTGCAATATCCACAAAACAACCTACAACCATCAACTTACAGTCACTAAATTCAGCATCGGCCAGAGGGTAGTAAGTGAGAAGGTGGTGTCTAAGTACACCACTCCCTACTTCTGTCAAAAAAGGTGCATAAAGTAAACAATCCCAGCAATTGCTTTTAGCAAAATCTGTATTATTTTTGGGACATGTGAGCCAGTCAAGATCAAATTCAAATCAAGCACGGGGGGTTCAGAAGTTTTCTGCCACTCTCCTCACAAATACACTATTTTTTATGCACCACCACACTTCTAGATTCCAGCCAAGATTAGGACAGCCACCATGCTGTTATTAGGGACGCTATTCATACTGTACCTTCAGCTCATTAAAAAAAAATATTCTGGACATCTTGAGAGGGAGAGTTTTTCTGTGACTTTCACTGACAAAAGATTTGGACAGAATTCTGTCAAGTATCCAGATCAAAGGTCTATTTGAGCCACTGATTATTTTGTGGTTCACCCATCACTAATGACAAAAACTTTGCCTTATTTTTATAATTTTGTATCTGTCGGCTGACATAACTTTATTTTTCAGAAAGTCTCTCTAACTGTTTAATACTCTCAAAATATTTTCACATAGTCACAGAAAAGTAGAGCTGGAAGCATCATCTAGTCCAATCCCCTGAGTTCAGGCAGGACCAAGTATACCCTGACAGGTGTTCATCTTATGTATTATTTAAAAAAAACTACCAATGAACCTCCCTTAGAAGCCTATTCCAGTGCTTAACTATCCTTATAGTTATTTTTTTTCTTAATATCCAACCTAAGTCTACCTTGCTGCAGCTTAAGCCCTTTACTTCTTGCCCTGCATTCAGTGGACATGGAGAACAATTGATCACCATCCTCTTTATAAGAGCCCTAAACATATCTAAAGACCATCTTCAGTCCCTGCTCAGTCTTCTTTTCTCGGGACTAAACTTACCCTGTAATTTTTCACTTTTTCTAAGCCTTTTATCTTTTTTGTCGCTCTTCTTTGCACTCTGTCCAGTTTGTTCATATCTTTCTAAAAGCATGAAAAAACTGGACACTGCACCCAGAATTGGACACTGTATCCAGCTGAGGCCTCATCTGTAGTGAGTAAAGCAGAATGATTGCCTCCTGTGTCTTACATATGAAACTTCTATTCAAACACTCCAGAAAGGTAGTCGCCTTTTTCATAACTGCATTGCATTGCAGAATTATATTCGATTTGTGATCTACGATAACCTCCAGACCATGTTCAGCATTGTAATAGTCTAGCCAGTTATTCCTATTTAGTAGTCATGCGTTTTATTTTCCTTCTTAAGTGTAGTACTTTGCATATATCCTTTGATAGTCACAGGAATGGCACACATCCCACTTAATTTACTTCTTCCACTGGTCCTACTAATGACAGGTGACCTTTTTCCCTCTCTCCTCTCCCCTCTCCTTCACTATATAAACCCTGAATTCGAACTGTCAACTCCATATCTAAAAATCTGAAGAAATGGGTCTTACCCACAAAACCTCATTAACATAATTAATAAATTTGCTAGTCTTTAAGATGCTACAGGACTCGACTTAAACCCTTGTACTCCAAGTGGAGCATAAGTCATCTATAAGTCTCTTCCACTTCACTCGGTCTTGAGACCAAATTTCTAGCTGACTCCAGGAGTATCACAGTTGTTATCCTTCAGTCTCAGTAGATCTTCTCCACATTGTCTGAGGTCTTCCTCTTTCGTGTTTTCCTTGCAGGTTCCATTTGAGAGCTGGCCGGACTATGCTGGATGATGGTTTTCTGAGAGTATGGCCTAGCCCTCCGCACTTTCTTCTCTTGATTTGAACATCGAGCGGTTCTTGTCCTGCTCTGTTCCAAAGCTCCTCATTTGCAACAAGTCCTGCCATTCGATGTGAAAGATGTACCTCAGGCCTCTGTTTATGAATGTCTGTAGTTGACAGGACTACTCGTTATTTGTGAAGCTACAGGCTAACACAGCCACTCCTCCTGAGACATAGCCTTACTGAATTTTATCCTGTTGATCAGAGAACAATTCTCCAGGTTATGCTCATTTTCAATTGTAATTCTGTATTCCAAAGGGCTGGCAATCCCATTACCTCACTTACCTATTCCCATTCACAGATTTTATATGCATATTTTCCAGTCTATTATGTAAGCAGTTAGTGAAATAATGAAAATATTGAACAGTACCAGAGCCATGACAGACCCCATGGAACCCCAAGAGATACCTCCTCCCAGTTTGACAGAGAAACATTGATAACTACTTGTTAAGCGTGCTCTTCCAATCAGTTGTGCACCCACCTTATAATAATTTCTTCTAGACTACTCATCCATGCGTATGAGAATGTCATGTGGGACTGCATCCAAAGTCTAATTAAAATCAAGCTATATCTTTGCCACTACCCAGTAGGCCAGTAAGGCAGTCGAAGAAGGAAATTAGGTTGTTTGGTATGATTTATTCTTGACAAACACGTTAGCTGTTGCTTATCATCCCATCATCCTCTAGAATGGATGCTTGCCCACTGATTATTTAATGATCTGTTCCAGTATATTTCTTATTATAGACTGTCTGGTCCAGGTTTTTTTGTAAAAAAAAAGGAGGAGCCAGTACTCAGCCACCTCCCCACCGCCCACTTCCCTGCTGTGGTTCCTGTGGTTGTGGCTGCTGGTGGGGCTCTGTGCCACAGCCATCCCTCTGCCACAGAGCTGCTGGGGGTCCCATGGTTGGGGCTGCTGAGATGCCAGTACTCAGTTTCAGCACATATTGGCACAAAAATAAGCACTGGTCTGGTCTATAATTTTCGTATTATAGACAGTGCCTTGAGAGAAAAGAGAAGACCTGACTGAAAGAATCCAGCAGAATTCAGCCACTAGTTTTTGTACTTTATCCACAGCAGACTACTATATACCCATATCCATACACTAATATAAAGAACAGATTTTAGCACAGAGAGTGACTTATCTAATCCTCATTTTCATAAGAAAAAATAGCAAACATGATAAGTAGGACAGTCTTGATTTAAAATTTGGTCATGAGTCAGTTTTCTAAGATTTATTGACAGCAGCAGACATATTCATCAGTAAAGCAAGCTGTAACACATACGGCTTCATATACAGTTTCTATAATCCCATGTCATTTCTGAAAGAAACAGGAGAGAGTATATGTTCATATTCCTAACTGACATGCAGTGCTGTTATCTGTGGTACCACAGTTTTGACAGAATTATAACATTGCAACCCTTTCCTGAAATCACATAGGCTATCCTGCAGTTCTTGGGGAAAATTTTGACTCAGGCCTTTGATCTAAGGCAGTGTGTAAAACCAAGTTTGTGTATCTAACACACCACTACAACGCCATTGATTAACAGCAACCCAAAACTATGCACCAATGCTTAATAAACAGAGGAGGTTGCATAAGGAAATTAACTAAGATCTAATTAACTAATATAAGAGGCTTGGGTTAGACATGTGCCATGAACTATCTTCTATATTGGTTTCATAAAGGATGACAGCAAATCCATGGGCAGAATAAATTTTGTTATGTGCACCAATACATGTGCAAATGTGCACCCACCAACAGAAACACATGCCATTGGCTGTGGGCAGCCATACTTGCTCTGCTAATCAGCTGGGCTGCACCTGAATCTCTCTTGGGCAACTGCCTAAGCGCTCAGCTTACAGGGAACAAGGCTGAAGATTCTACAATGTCATTTTCTAATACTGCCAAGCAGCTGCTAAGTCAGCAAATGCAACAATTCACAACCCCCTCCTTCTTCTGTATGGAAACATCATGGAAAATAGGCACTTGGACTGATTAAGGGATACCTTCCCCAACTCCAAAATTATCATATAGGTAAATGAAGTAAAAATAAGCCACTAATTTTGATACAAAATGCCTATTAATAAAATTATAATTTATTCTTATAAATGTAGATTATTATAAATTTTCCCTTGCCTTTACTGAATTTTAAGAGACACGGTTTTTATCCACATGATGCTTGGAGAATATGGTAGCTCAGATGCTTAGATTTGCGATTGCTTATTAAGTTAAATGAAATATTGAAGCTAATTTAGAACATAATTAGGAAATCTCTACTTTCTGTTACTCAGTGATAGGCATCAAATGTCAAAAAGGATGACACCTTATTATCCATAAAAACCCTACCCATTAACCTCAATCTGTTTGCAGACATTCTGGGATGCCCACTTACAATTTCTATTTACTCCATCTTTTGAAAGATGTATCTAAGGGTTAGTACTCAAACTGAGTGATTGGGCAACAAAATGGCAAATGAAATTTAATGTGGATAAGTGTAAAGTAATGCACATTGGAAAAAATAACCCCTAGTATACATACAATATGATGGGGGCTGATTTAGCTACAACTAATCAGGAAAGAGCTCTTGGGGTTATCATGGATAGATCTCTGAAAACATCCATGCAGCGTGCAGTGGCAGTCAAAAAAGCAAATAGGATGTTAGGAATTATTAAAAAAGTGATAGAAAATAAGACAAAGAATGTCTCACTGCCCCTATATAAAATTACAATACGCCCACATCAGCTGTGTCTACACGTGCACAAAAAATCGAAATAAGCATCCCTTTCTTGAAAGAGAGGGGGGAGCGTCCACACGTCTTTTGAAAGGAAATTGAAAGAATGGGGTTCAGACTTTGAAATCTGAACCCTGATCAGGAAGATTAGCCCCTTTCGAAATACTAAATCAAAAGAGTACACGTATAGACGCTCCACGGTCTGATTTTTCGAAACATAGGTCTGCTGTGGCACCAGTCAGCTGGAGCGCGGGGCCACTCCACCTGGCAGCAGCAGGCTCTATGGTCCCTGCGTTCAGCTGCCTTAAAGCTGCAAGCATGCAGGAAACCCATGGCAGGAAGCTGAGAGCGTGCTAAGAGCAGCCTCTGCATGTGCTCAAGCCCCACACTCCAGCACTGCCAGCGGCCAGCCCCCCTATGAGCCCCATGCCCCCCGCCCCAAATCCCAGCTTGGCTCCCAGGGGAAGGCAAAAAAAAGGACCCCTCCTGGATGGAGCGGGAGCTGTGGGACCTCCTCAGCCTGTGGAAGGACGAAGAGGTCCTGCACGAGATGGGGGTCAAGTGGCACAATGCCACTGCCTTTGCCTGCCTGGCACAGGGCCTCCAGACCAGGGCTACCCAGAGCGTCCCATGGAGCAGGTATGCTCCAAGTTACAGGAGCTGTGGCAGGGCTATGCCCGGGCCAGGGACCAGGCCGGCCATTCCCGGGCAGCTCCAGCCATCTGCCCCTACTACCAGAAGCTCCTGGGCATCCTGGAGCCCCAGGACAGCTCCCCACCTCCGTCGTTCCTGGACACCTCGGCCGAGGACCTGCAGCCAGAGGAGGAGGAGGAGGAGCAGCCCAGACTGGAACCCAGGATGGTGGGGGGACCATGGAGTGGTCGAGTGAGGAGGGAGACTTCACCATTGTCATCCCCTCCTGCTCCTCCAACCAGGCAACTGGGAGCCAGACATCCCTGGACAACGCCGAGGGACCCTCAGGTACGTACAGGGAGGGGCGCACATCTGCTCCACAGGGTGGGGGGCGATGCAATGGCTAGTTGCCCGCACACAGAACCTGTGGTCCTGGGCCGCACACAGGCCACCCTCCACATGGGATGCGGCACCCCGCAGTGGCCCACCCGTGATGCCCAGCATTCGCCTTCAGTGGACAGCACCGCAAGACGCACAGGGGCAGTGGCCGATCACTGCTGGACAGCACCTGGGGCCTGCACACCTCAGGCTGGGAAGGGTCACCTGCATGAGAGACGCCTGGACACACTCCCAGGCCAGGAGGCCCAGCCCATGGGGGGCAGGTTGGTGTCCCTTGAGGGGTGCGTGTCCTTTGGGGGAAAGGGCTCCCACGGGGTGGGCTCAGGTGGGTGGGCCACAGCCAGGTCCCCTCCATCCAGGGCACATTATCAACATGCTGTCCTCCTCTCCACACAACCGCGCCATCTAAGGGCTGGGAGAGCCCTGTGCCGTCCTTCGTCCCCAAGAGCTCCCCCGCAGCCCTCAGGGGCACCCAGACGCCACCCCAGGCAGCACACCGTTGGGGCTGTGGCCAAAGGGCCCCCCACGGCACTAAGCAGGACCTAGCTAGCCAGAGCCAGGCTGAGCAGCACCTGTGGCTCACCCAGGCCGAGATGGAATTGCAGAGGGCAGCCTGGGAGAGGCTGCTGACCACACTGGCGGGCATTGGCCACACCCTCCAGGACCATGCAGCCACCATTGCCCACCTCCTGGCCCCTGAGGCAGCTCCCCCCACTGAGCCTGCACCCTCTGCCCCCACCAGGCCCACTCACCAGCATTATCTGACGGTGTTGCCCACACCCTCTCCTCCCTGCCAGGGACACCGCACCAGGGAGGCAGGGGCTCCAGGGGCCAACGGAGCTCGCAGCCCATCACCCCTGCCCCGCAAAGCGTGCCCCACCCCCCTCCAAGTTAGGTTCCCACCCCCTGTACATAGTTAACGAGAATAGTGTAGATAAATGTTTATTTTATAGTTCACCACTCGGCGCTGTGCTCCTCACAGGGATGGTGGGTGGTGGACGTGGGGGTGCAGTACTTGTGGGAGTGGGGGTGGCGGGGATGGTGGGTGGCAGATGTGCATGGGATGTGGGTGTGCATGCGGGTCAGAGGTGGCCGTCAGCAAAGGCCTGCCTGAAGGCCTCCCTGATGCGGTGGCTGTCCTGGTGGGCCTGGCAGATGGGAGTGGTGCCCTGCTGCTCAAAGCCGGTGCCAGCCAGAGGGCCCCCCCAGGAACATAGGCTCTTTCCCTCCATGACATTGTGGAGGATGCAACAGGCGCCCACCACCTGGGGCACGTTGAGGACCCTGACCTCCAGCTGCGTATGCAGGCGTGATTGAGGCGCTGATTGAACGCCTCCCGGGTGGGGTCGAGGTGTCCTGTGTACAGTCTTATGAGCCACAGCTGCAGGGGGTGCGCCGCATCTGCCACCATGCAGAGCGGCAAGGTGACGTCCTCGACCACCGGGATCTCCTGCTGGGGGACGAAGGTGCTGGCCCCCATCCATCGGCAGAGGCCGGAGTTCTGGAAGACTTGGGCATCGTGAGTGCGGCCGGCCCAGACCACATAGATGTCGGTGAACTGGCCCCTCGCATCCACCAGGGCCTGGAGCACCACCGAATGGCAGCCCTTCCTGTTGACGTACCGGCCGGCGCTGCGTGGTGGGGTGCGGATGGGGATGCGCGCGCCATCCAAAGCGCCGATGCAGTTCGGAAAGCCCAGGTCCTGGAAGCCAGCGACGGTGTTGTCCACATCCCCCAGGTGGACGACCCTATGGAGCAGCATCACATTGATGGCTCTGACAACCTGCAGGGGGGGAAGGGGAACACATGCTCTAGTGCAGGTGTGGTGGCCGTCTGCCCCTGCCTTGAGCCCATACTGCCCCCCTCCCATCCAGCCCCCACCCCGTCCAGCACCTTGCCCCCTCCCATCCAGCCCCCACCCTGTCCAGCCCCCTGGCCCCCTCCCATCCAGCCCCTGCCCCATCCAGCCCCTTGCAGTGGTGGGTTCCCCTTTCCCCTTGCCCCAGCCCCCTCACGCACCCAGCCCTACGTTACCTCCATAAGTACAGCCCCGACGGTGGCCTTGCCCACCCCAAACTGCCATTCCACAGAGCGGTAGGAGTCCAGGGTGGCCAGCTTCCAGATGGCGATTGTGACCCGTTTCTCCAGGGAGATGGCTGGCCTCATGCAGGTGTCCTGGTGCCAGAGTGCAGGGGCGAGCCAGTGGCAGATCTCCTCAAAGGTCTGCCTTGGCATGCGGAAGTTCTGCAGCCACCTTTCCTCGCCCCACTCCCCTAGCACCACGTGCTCCCACCAGTCAGTGCTTCTTGGGTGGGTCCAGAGGTGTCGGGGCATGTGGGAGGGTGCCCAGTGGTGCCCTGGGTGGGAGAGCCCCACAACCCCAGGGGGACTGCCCAGCCACCCAATGAGATTGGGTGCAGCTGCGGCGATGGTGCACAGCACTGCCAGCAGGGCATCCATAATGAAGGTGTCCTCCTGCAGGAGCTCTCACTGGGGCTCCATCGTGGGCCTCCGTTGTGGGCTCTGCCAGGCTGGGAAAGGCTGGGCAGCACTTGGCTTGTGTGGAGGGGAGGGTGGAGGGAGGGGCCCTTTAAAGGGGTCAGCTGGCTGCAGCCCCGGAAGGGCTTGTCGGCCATGGGACCCCGTCCGCAGCATTTCCTGCCCCGCTTCTTTCGAAAGAGGGCTTGGAGCTGTGTGGACGCTCTCTTTCAAAAGACCTGTGGCGGCACTTCTTAAGAGCAGATCGAAATGCCGATCCGATAATGGCGGTGGGTGCTCCCTTTCGACAGCCACTATTTCAACCACCGAACTTCAATTTTCGCCCTTTTGAAAGGGTGCTCATGTGTAGGCCCAGCTATCTTGAATACTGCGTACAGATGTGGTCTCCTCACCTCAAAAAAGATATTTTGGCATTAGAATATGGCAACTAAAATGAATAGGGGTTTGGAATGGGACCCATGTGGGGAGAGGGTAAAGAGACTGGGACTTTTCAGTTTAGAAGAGAGGAGACTGAGGGGGGATATGATAGAGATATATAAAATCATCAGAGGGTGAATAAAGAAAAGTTATTTACTTGTTCCCATAACACAAGAACTACAGGACACCAAATGAAATGAATGGGTAGCAGGTTTAAAACTAATAAAAGAAAAGTGTTTTTCCACACAGCGCACAGTCAACCTGTGGAACTGCTTGCCAGAGGAGGCTGAGAAGGATAGGACTAGAAGAGAGTTCAGAGAAGAGCTAGATAAATTCATGGAGGTTAGGTCCATAAAAGGCTATTAGCCAGGGGGTAGGAATGGTGTCCCTGGCTTCTGTTTGTCAGAAGCTGGAGATGGATGGCAGGAGACAAGTCACTTGATCATTGTCTTTGGTTCACCGCCTCTGGGTCACCTGGTATTGGCCACTGTTGACAGACTGGATACTGGGCCAGATGGACCTTTAGTCTGACACAGTAATGGATGTTCTTATGTTCTTATTTTAATGCTTTGTTCAGAATATCTTATAGAGATCTCAATGAAAGTTGTACATGGACTACAAATGGTACATATAAGCTGTGTCTACACGTGCACGCTGCTTCGAAGTAGCGGCACTAACTTCGAAATAGCGCCCGTCGCGGCTACACACGTCGGGCGCTATTTCGAAGTTAACTTCGACGTTAGGCGGCGAGACGTTGAAGTCGCTAACCTCATGAGGGGATCAGAATAGCGCCCTACTTCGACGTTCAACGTCGAAGTAGGGACCGTGTAGACGATCCGCGTCCAACAACGTCGAAATTGCCGGGTCCTCCATGGCGGCCATCAGCTGGGGGGTTGAGAGATGCTCTCTCTCCAGCCCCTGCGGGGCTCTATGGTCACCGTGGGCAGCAGCCCTTAGCCCAGGGCTTCTGGCTGCTGCTGCGGCAGCTAGGGATCCATGCTGCAGGCACAGGGTCTGCAACTAGTTGTCGGCTCTGTGTATCTTGCGCTGTTTAGTGAAAGTGTGTCTGGGAGGGGCCCTTTAAGGGAGTGACTTGCTGTTGAGTCCGCCCTGTGACCCTCTCTGCAGCTGTGCCTGGCACCCTTATTTCGATGTGTGCTACTTTGGCGTGTAGACGTACCCTCGCAGCGCCTATTTCGATGTGGTGCCGCGCAACGTCGAAGTTGAACATCGATGTTGCCAGCCCTGGAGGACGTGTAGACGTTATTCATCGAAATAGTCTATTTCGATGTTGCTACATCGAAATAAGCTATTTCGATGTTGGCTTCACGTGTAGACGTAGCCATAGGAACTCTTCTCAAAAAGACCATCAAACCAGCATGAGTTTTGCTCACAGAACAGGACATATTCCTCTTGTACAGACATGTCTCTCAGAGGGACATGATTTTTATCTCAATACAACAAACTTCATAGGCTATTTGTGACCGACAAAGAGACCTGGCTGTGTAAAGGAATCTAAGTGTGATCTTTATTTAGGATAGGATACTTACAAAGTGCAACATTTAGCAAGTGTGATCAGAACTCTAAAATTACAAAAGGGGACCCCAGTAGCTCTCCGCTTTGCAAAAAAAGAAAAACTGTTTCATGTTAAATCTATATCTACAATTCGCAAAATATACTAACTGAAACTGATTTATTTTATAAACTGACTACAGTCTTCCTTCTTCAAATGCTAAGGATAACATAGTTGGCAAATGTTTTACAGACGATATTGGTTTCTTCTTAATCTAATGCATGGCTTTATTGAAAAGTGACAACATTTGTTGTCCCTGAAATGGTCCCTCAAACCCTTTAAGATAATATAAACCTCTTTTGAGCAGTGTACAGGTATTTGCAAATATTTTGAATCTAAATGAAAGCTTTCATACAATAATTGTCTGATGCTATTGTTATGTGAATAGTGAGAGTTTATATGTAAAGCTCTGCATGAATACAAAAATGTGGATCTGCTTCTGGTCTGCATCCACCAGCATCAACCTGTGATCTGCCCCATGATGCACTATCTGTCTCTTACCTGTACTTATGTCTACACTTGCAGCAGCAAGACATCTCACAAAGGTGAGCAGCGGGGGTGAGGGAGTGAGTTGTGGGGCAGGGCCATGCAGGGAAGAGGTGGCATGAGGATGGGAACTTCAGGTAAGGAAGGGTTGTGGGGGGGTCCATGAGGGATGGGACTGGTCCACAGAGCTAAGCCCAGCCCAGGGGAGGGAGTGTGCTCTAGCCCTGGCCTTGGTCCTGGTCCTGACCCCGGCCCTTGCTCCAAGAAAGGGTGTGGGCAGAGGGGTCTGGGGCCAGACCATGGCACTGTGCCCAGCCTCCCCAGCCTGAACCTGAGCACGAGCTTTTCATGGGTGGTGCAGGGCAGGGTTTCGTGGCCCAAGCAATTGGCTGGGTTGTTGGGGAGCAGCAGGGTTCCCCCTGTGGGGTACCGGGGGGCACTTACCCATCCATAGGCAAGCAAGGTCACAGCTCCATGTCCATGTGACCACTGTTTTCTTGCTGCAGCTGTCCCCAGTTACTGGGGTAATACAAATTAAGTCAAGAAGTATGCTGATATAACAACAGTGGGAGAAAAATGACTACGTCCTTAGTCCACTATGGTTTATATTATTAGAAATTGCAGAAAATCTTTAATTAAAAATATGGAGAACCAGGGAAATCTTTCTTAATAATCACATTGGAAAATTTTGGCAACTTTTTACTTATTATGCTATACCCACAAGGGTGTATGAAAACAATCTATTACCCTAGAACATTAGAAATTCCATATATCTGGAACAGTTCATGTCTCATTTGCTGTTACTGATTAAAACAAATAATGGACATGATGTGTTGTCCAAATCACAATGGTGTTTGTATATTAAATTATGTTTGTCTAGGTGATGATTGCAAGGCTAGTAACATTTTCTCAAGCTGTGCGAAAGGCATCAGTGTTTAGAAAAAGTTTTGCAGCAATCTTACGTTGTAGTAATCATTGGCACATCTGTGCTTTGGGCAATAACAATCTGTTAGCTCTAAACACAGCGAAGAGATTTGTAATGCAAATGTTACAATATTCTGAAAATGGCAGTGTTTCCATGTGCATTCGTGTTAGAAATGAAAAGGACCCATACCACTATCAGTGCAGAAATATTTCCTACAGCTATTGTTTATTTTCTCGCACTTTCTCTGATCTAGTTTTAAAATTCTCTAGAGTTTGTTATTCAGTATTGCTTTTACAGCTTCCTCTCTCATGTTTTATTAGTGCAAACCAGGAGTAAATCTACTGGGTTATGGCTACACTATAGTTGCTATTTTGGGATACAAATATTTGTATCCCGAAATAGAAACTCCGCGGCTTGACACCATGCTCAAAATTGCACCATTTTAGCCGAGTCTACATGTGCACGCTACTTCGAAGTAGCGGCACTAACTTCGAAATAGCGCCCGTCACGGCTACACGCGCCGGGCGCTATTTCGAAGTTAACTTCGACGTTAGGCGGCGAGACGTCGAAGTCGCTAACCCCATGAGGGGATAGGAATAGCGCCCTACTTCGACGTTCAACGTCGAAGTAGGGACCGTATAGTCGTTGTGCGTCCCGCAACTTCGAAATAGCGGGGTCCGCCATGGCGGCCATCAGCTGAGGGGTTGAGAGATGCTCTCTCTCCAGCCCCTGCGGGGCTCTATGGTCACCGTGGGCAGCAGCCCTTAGCCCAGGGCTTCTGGCTGCTGCTGCGGCAGCTGGGGATCCATGCTGCAGGCACAGGGTCTGCAACCAGTTGTCGGCTCTGTGGATCTCGTGTTGTTTAGTGCAACTGTGTCTGGGAGGGGCCCTTTAAGGGAGCGGCTTGCTGTTGAGTCCACCCTGTGACCCTGTCTGCAGCTGTGCCTGGCACCCTTATTTCGATGTGTGCTACTTTGGCGTGTAGACGTTCCCTCGCAACGCCTATTTCGATGTGGTGCTGTGCAACGTCGATGTTGAACGTCGACGTTGCCAGCCCTGGAGGACGTGTAGACGTTATTCATCGAACTAGCCTATTTCGATGTTGCTACATCGAAATAAGCTATTTCGATGTTGGCTTCACGTGTAGACGTAGCCTTTGAGCGAGGTATTCTGGTTCCAGTACCCCTCATTGTACATGAGGTAGCAGAAACTTCAAAATAGCAGTTTGAATTAAGTTAACTGAAAATAAATTACACAATTTGGGCAATGCAAATTGCATAAGTTATTTTAAGTTACAGCTACAGTGTAGACATAGCCCTGAAGTCTATGCTTCCCATCCCCACCCTGTTCTCCTCTCACATCATTTTCACGCTGGTGTAACTCCACTGATTTTATTTAGAGTACTTCCTGATTTAACAGGGGGTAAGCAAAATCATTATCTGTCCCTCTGTCAGAAAACTGAGATAAGATTTACTCATTGTACAAGATTACCATAAAATAAAATTAATGAATGGTACAATTTCAGACTTGCTATGAGAAATGCAGCTTACAGGGAGGTCTCTGACCAAATTCATTTGGACTATAAACACTGGTATAATAAATTACATTTGTACACTGGTCAGAAGTCAGATACAAGTGGTAAAGATCTACACTAATTTGGGATCCGAGTCTACTCTTGATTACAATGTAAATCAGAAGTAGAAATTCATTCAGATTGACCTGTTTAAAACTGGTGTAAGGCAGTGGAGAATCAGATTGTTAGGCATTCAGTGGCTATATTAACAGTGTAATTTATATTTTTAGGGCAATGAAGAATAGAATATAGCATGAAAAGTAACCAGAAAGAAATTATACTATCTGTAATGGAAGGGGCAAAGCTGCTACTCAAACTTTATATTAATAGCTTTTCTACCTACAGTCACTTTGCATACCCACAGTAATGACAATTGCTATTTATGTACTTTTACTATGTGTAATGCAGAACAGGATAGTGGCTTTATGTAAGGATTTGGTTCCCATCATGCAACACTGAACACACGTAATAAAATATGTTCCATCCATGTTTGTTATATTATCATTTATCGCATACTCTAAACATACCTCTTACAGCATTGCTGAATTTAGTTATATTTTCCTTCCCACCTGTTAATCAGTCACCTGTTGAGAAAGGAATCTTGCAACCCACAATGCAAGAAACAGGAAAAAAATAAAAATACATGTTGGGTTAGATTTCAAAAAAGTTTAAGGCCTGGTCTATATTCAGTATTTGCACTGTACAGCTATTATGTTTGGTGTGTTTACTGGAAAACTGGTATAACCCCAGTGCAACAACAGTTATATGGTATAAAGGTGCCCTTTACGGAACAGTTTGCTCCTCTTCTGTGCATGGTTAAGTTATACTGTATTTAGCACATTCATTTCAATGTAACTATGCTGACAGTTAGGGTAACCGTATCTCCCTATGCCAAATATGAAACAGGGAGATACCGGGGGTGGGGAGTCCTCCCATCTCCACTGAGCATCAGAGAGCTGGGAAGTGGGTGGCAGCTGCTGGTTCTCCTTCCAGCTTCCCCAAGGTGCAGGGAGCCAAGAAGAAGGCAGCAGCTGCCAGTGCTTCTCCCAGTTTCCCCGAGGTGCAGGGAAACAGGAAGTGGGTGGCTGCCACACCCTGGACTCCAATATATGCTTAATTTTGCAGGGCCCTCTGCAGGCTTCCAGGCCCCTTGCTGGCTCCCTCCCGTGTGACCAGCGAGCATGTGCATATGTGATCTCCTGCCAGCAGCTACACCTGCACACCAGCAGGGGGCCAAATATGGAGAAATTAGCCCCATTTTAAAAATAAATAGGGATGCCCTCCTAGCACCTGAAATACGGGGCTGACCCACCCAAAACAGGACGGATGGTCACCCTGTGCTGGTGGAGCTAAAACGATACAACACATATGTGTAGTCAAGACATACATGACTTAGGACTATCAATCCCATTGACTTTCAGTTGGGCAGGTGCTCCTAAATCACTTGAATAATCTCATCCTTTGTACAGCTTCACCAATACTAAGCAATACATCTCAATCTGTAGCCAATGTGAAGTCAACGGTCCAGAGATCCGCCTTAGACTGCAATTCTATAACCAGCTTGCGCAGGTTCTCAGTCCTTTAAGTGTTCGTGGAATCTCGTGGTTGGGATCAAAACCCTACTGAAAGCAGAAGAGAACTTTCTGAGAACTAAGCAGAATGGAACGGGGTTATTGAGAAGAGAGATCATCCAGGGGAACACTGCTCTGATCTCGAATGGGTTGAGAAACAAAAAAACTGGACTATCTCAAGGATAAGATAATATTTTAAGATTTTTACATGACAATGTCCCTTTTTTCATTCCTAAATTTTAAAAATCAACCCATTGTGAAAGGGAAACAAGCTTTACAAAGTATAGCCAATAAGACATATCTTCACTGAAACAAGGTGAGAATGCATGATTGTGATTTCTTAGAGAACTAAAGTTACTCCTTTTTGCAAATGAATTGAAATAAAACAGGATGTCCTATTGAAGGACTAACTCTCCTTAATGCCCTTACTCCCCTTCATTATGCTATCTATGTCCCATGACAGTAACATTAATTTGACAGGGCTGAGTTATGCTACCTACTATTTCTTGTACGACCCTCTTAGTGCCTAAGGCAGGGTTTCCCACTTTGGCTCTTGGGGCTAGAAAGACATGCATAAATCCAATGCTCTACAAGGAGCAATTAAGCTACAGGTTATTTAGGTTATTTAGCTATAAGCAGTTGCCAGATGTGCCTAATAAATTATTTGATTGTAAGTGGCTCCTATAGGTTTGATTTTTGTTGTAAGCATGCGTAATACTAACATTCAAGGATTTCTTCCTATGTTTGCACCATTGTACTGAAATGCACCCCTGCAATTCAGTACTATGGACTCATATAACTATACTTAGCACTTATATAGTGCTTTCAGTATTCAAATCACTGTACACTTAACTAACACAGCCTCACAACAGTCTTGAGAGGTAAATGTGAAAGGATTATTATAGCCATTTTACAGATGGGGAAACAAAATGAAAGTGACTTGCCCAAGGCCACAACATCCATTCAGGAACAGAGGACTGGAATGAAACAAAGAAATTCCTGATGCCTAATCCCTTACTCATTCCACCAGACCACAGTACCTTCTTTGCCTACTCTACACTACCCATTATAGGAGACAAACAAGAACTTGCTGTGACAAATACAGGATGAGTTCTTTCCTAGAAGTTTACTTCCATATAGACATAGGTAAGGTCGCTCTGGCAAAACATTCTTTTCAATGCTGAACACCTGGTCTCCTTGATCACATTCATACATATTTATGAAAATGAGGTTTTCATCACCCAAATTTTGGAAAATGAGTACTCTTCATGCAAATACCGATATTCTTATGGGACCAAGGCTATTCGTGTACAAACCAATGTATTTGCCACTTATGGTTCTTCTGCTTAAAAAGTTCAGGCCTGAAGTGAGGAAGCATGAACAGCATCAAAAGACTTAGGTGACCAATCACACATCATGCATAATGAACAGGCAAGGTGAACACTTTATGAAAAACTCAGAGTCTGCAATTTATAAATGTTTTTCAAATGAGTATGAATAACAAATAGATGAATGAAAATCAGTTTATCCATTCATGAACAAAAAAGTGCTAAATTCTTTGGATAAATTATCCACAATGAATGAGTCAACCAGATCTCTTTCCACAGTTATACTTATGAAAGCTTTTTATAAGTGAGACAAAAACAGTATAATTGGCAACAGCCTCTTGCTTCTTCTGCACAATGGAAAAAATCAGAAAATTGTACCATTTTTATCTCCTTTATCAAAGCATTTCATGAACACTGGTGATAAAATTCACCACAAGAACCAGCTGTAATTGATACAGCAGTGAGAATGAATTTCAAATCCACCAGTGGTTTCAAAATTCAGCTAACTTTGCAAATTACACTGCAATGCTTAAACAATTAATAACGAGAAACCTCTTGTGTTAAATGATTTAAGTCAGCAGAAATATGAATGAATCCCTTAGTTTCAGAATTCTATGCAGCCGCTGAGGGGCCGTTACTTCAAGCCAACCAATTGTAACTCCCTAGAAGCTGTCTGACCAGAAATTAGCCCAACCCTACAGGGAAGCATACTGCACAAAACTGCTGCTCCCTGGTTCTACTTCCAGCCATGCTTAGAACTAAGTACATTTTTGGCTGAATAATTCAAGTCTGCCAAAACTATTCACACATTTGCTAAATAGTTTCTGTCAGAAAAAAAACTAGAGGCTGGAGTGGGGCTGGAGTGGAGTGCTACATTCACAAGAGAACTCATGTAACCCTCACAAAACCAGAGGAGAAGGTGGTGCCCCCCCCCATGACCTTACCGCTAGAGCGCTCACCTTGGATGACATGGGTTTAAGTTCTCATTCTGCCCGACGAAGAGCAGGGCTGGGACTTAAATAGGTTGGGGACTCACAGTGTAGGTGAGTGCCCTAATAATTAGGGGCAGGGATCTCTTATGCTTTCCTGTTGAAGTTATTCTACTTCATATATATTAAATATTCACTGAAGTTGGGACTGGAATCCAGGTGTCTCCCTTTCCACCAGGCTATCAAGTCATCCTCACTCTTTCTCTGGCCCATTGTAGTTGATATGCTCCTCTTTGTAGGTTTAGATCCCACTACTACAGTTGGCTACACTCAGCACTACATTGCAGAAGGTAAATTTGGCTTTCTATGCCTCCTCTCTCAGAGGCCCTGAATCACAAGAGTTACTGAGCACATGACTACCTTTAAGCATGAGTTTGTCTATTTCTGTGTTTGTTCATGGATACGTCTACACCAGCCAAAAACTTCAAAATGGCCATGCAAATGGCCATTTTGAAGTTTACTAATGAAGCGCTGAAATACATATTCAGTGCCTCATTAGCATGCGGGCAGCAGCGGCACTTTGAAATTGACGCGGCTCGTCCAGACCGGGCTCCTTTTCTAAAGGACCCCGCCTACTTCGAAGTCCCCAGGAATAAGGGGACTTCGAAGTAGGCGGCGTCCTTTCGAAAAGGAGCCCGGTCTGGACGAGCCGCGTCAATTTCGAAGTGCCGTGGCCGCCCGCCTGCTAATCAGACGCTGAATATGTATTTCAGCGCTTCATTAGTAAACTTCGAAATGGCCATTTGTATGGCAATTTTGAAGTTTTTGGCTAGTGTAGACATGGCCCATGCGTCTTTCTGTCCCCCAGCCAGGAAACATGCTTCTGGCAGACTTCCTACAGCCACTAGCCCAAATCATAGATTCCTGTGCCAGAAATGAACGCAACTTTCTGCATTAAATTAAAATAATCAATTATTTTTATTACAGTGTAATATAATGAAGGGTCAGGCATACTGTATTTAGTGTGTAATAGAGAACACATTCTGAATATATTTGCATTTATTTAGTCTTTATTTTTTATTTTTCCATTGTAACTCTTAGGCTACGTCTACACTAGCCCAAAACTTTGAAATGGCCATTTTGAAGATTACTAATGAAGCACTGAAACACATATTCAGTACCTCATTAGCATGCAGGCGGCCGCAGCACTTCGAAATTGCCGCAGCTCACTGCCGCACAGCTCCTCTAGACGGGGGTCCTTTTCAAAAGGATTCGATTTCAAAATTCCCATGGGGTCCTTTCGAAGTTCCCGGGGTCCTTTTGAAAAGGAGCCTTGTCTGGACGAGCTGCGTGGCAGCGAGCCACAGCAATTGCGAAGTGCCACAGCCATCCACATGCTAATGAGGCACTGAATATGTATTTCAGCGCTTCATTAGTAATCTTCAAAATGGCCATTTGCATGGCCATTTCGAAGTTTTGGACTAGTGTAGACAAGGCTTTAATGTTTCCCTTAACAGAAAAATATGGGGAACCTGTTCGCCATAAAAACTATTTAGCCCCACAAGGGCTAACAACAGATATGGTAGACAAGCAACTCACTATGGCAATGGTACTTCGTTCAAACCCTCTTAAGATTTCATGTTTATTAAAATATTTATTGAATATTCTGTATTATCATATAATAGCTTGATATGAATTTTTTATAAAAAAAATCATAGTTAAAAAGGATTGACCATTTGAAAGGCTAAGTTAAAGAACAGAAAGTTTAGGCTGTTTTGGTCTCCAAGGCTGTGTCTACACTAGCTCCCAACTTCAAAGGGAGGATGGTAAAGAGGGTGTTGGGAGATTATAAATGAAGTGCTGCAGTGCATATGCAGTACTTCATTAAGCTAATTCTCCCCCACGGCAATTTCAAAGTGCTGGCTTGCGTCTAGCCGGGGCTAACCCACAGCTACTTTGAAGTGCCCAGGCTACTTTAAAGTCCCTTTACTCCTCAGAATTTTGGGACTTCGAAGTAGCCTGGGCATTTCGAAGTACCCATGGGTTAGCCACGACTAGGTGCAAGCCAGGACTTCAAAGTTTAACACTTCAAAGTTGCCGCAGGGGAAAATTAGCTCAATGAAGTGCTGCATATTCATTAATAATCTCCTGACACCCTACCATGCTCCATTCAAAGTTGGGAGCTAGTGTAGACACAGCCCTAGCGTTTTGAAGCTTGCACATAAGAGTTCTGAATTGGGTAAAAAAAAATAAAATAGTTCTTCTAGTTGTAACTGCTTTGACTATTAAGATTTTCTGCTGAGATTTTCAAAGTGAACTACAGTTTTTAGCTACAAAACTTGTATAGAAATTAATGGGAGTTTTGTGGTTACATCTCCACATTAGCTTTGTAAGTCTCAACTCTCATTTTTATGTGGCAGAACCATACTGTTCTTAACATGACATCTATATTTTATGTATGAAATATTTCTGATAGAAGTACATTGCAGACAACATAAGCAGTTAAGAAGGAAGCAGATAGCAAGCTGCAACAAAGCACATTCAAAAGTAATTTGCAATACATCTGGTGCCTTATTACACAGTAAAGATAGTGTTGATCCATGTTATTTTTTAAAACAACGAACAAAGGTAACATGGATTAAAATGAAACACAACAGGGAAGAACTAGTAGAAGAAATAGAAGTGGGAGGGAACCTGGGCTGCAGCGACCATGAGATCGTAGATTTCAGGATCCAAACAAAAGGAAGAAGGGTGAGCAGTAGCATACAGATCCTTGATTTCAGAAGAGCAGACTTTGACTCCCTAAGAGACTGGATGAGCAGGATCCCTTGGGAAACAAAGATGAAGGGGAAAAGAGTTGAAGAGAACTGGAAGTATTTTAAAGAAGCCTGACTAAAGGCACCGGAACAAACAATCCTGCTGTGTAGTAAGAAATGCAAACATAGTAGGCAACCAGCTTGGCTTAACAGGGAAATCCTTAGTCAGATTAAATTCAAAAAGGATGCATACAAGAAATGGAAATGAGGACAGTTGACTAAGGAGGAGTATAAACATACGGCTAGAGAATGCCGGGCAGTAATCAGGAAAGCGAAAGCACAATTGGAACTGCAGCTGGCAAGGGATGTGAAGAGTAACAAGAAGGGTTTCTACAGGCATGTGAACAATAAACAGGTTATCAGAGAAGGTATGGGGCCGTTACTGGATGAGGGAGGTAACCTAGTGACAGATGATGCAGGAAAAGCTGAAGTACTCAATGCTTTTTTTGCCTCAGTCTTCACAGACAAAGTCAACCTCCCAATGATGGTCCTAGATGACGCAGTATGGGAAGGTGGAGGGCAGCCATCTGTGGGGAAGGAACAAGTTCTGAGCTATCTAGAAAAACTAGATGTGCACAAGTCCATAGGTCTGGATTTAATGCACCCCAGGGTACTGAGAGAATTTGCAGAGGTCATTGCTGAACCTTTGGCCATTATCCTTGAAGACACTTGGAGATCAGGGAAGATACCGGATGACTGGAAGAAGGCAAATGTAGTGCCCATCTTTAAAAAAGGAAAGAAGGACAATCCAGGGAACTATAGACCCATCAGCCTTACTTCAATCCCTGGGAGAATAATGGAGGGAATCCTCAAGGAATCCATTTTGAAGCACTTGGAAGGGGGAAAGTGATCAAAAGTAGCCAACATGGATTCACGAGGGGCAAGTCCTGCCTGACCAATCTGATTAGCTTCTATGATGAGGTAACAAGCTCTGTGGACATGAGGAAGTCAGTGGATGTGATATACCTTGACTTCAGCAAGGCTTTTGATACGGTCTCCCACAACATTCTTGTCCATAAGTTAAGGAAATATGGATTGGATCCTTGGACTATAAGATGGATAGAAAGCTGGCTTGATGGTCGGGCCCAACGGGTAGTGGTCAATAGCTCAATATCTGGATGCCGGTCTGTTTCAAGCGGAGTGCCACAAGGCTCGGTTCTGGGGCCGGTGTTATTCAACATCTTTATTAATGACCTGGGTGAGGGACTGGGTTGCACCCTCAGCAAGTTTGCGGATGACACAAAACTAGGAGGAGAGGTAGATATGTTGGAGGGTAGAGAGAGAATCCAGAGGGACCTGGATAAATTGGAGGACTGGGCCAAAAGAAATCTGATGTGGTTCAATATGGAGAAGTGTAGAGTCCTGCACCTGGGGCAGAAGAATCCCAAACATCGTTACAGGCTGGGGACAGACTGGCGCAGCAGCAATACGATGGAAAGGGACCTAGGGGTTATGGTGGATGAAAGGCTGGATATGAGTAATCAGTGTGCCCTTGTAGCCAAGAAAGCTAACGGCACACTGGGGTGCATTAGGAGGAGCATTTTGAGCAGATCTAGAGAAGTAGTTATTCCTCTTTATTCGGCACTGGTGAGGCCACATCTGGAATATTGTGTCCAGTTTTGGGCCCCCCAGTATAAAAAGGATGTGGATTTGCTAGAGCAGGTTCGGCAAAGGGCAACAAAAATGATTAAGGGTCTGGAGCACAAAACCTATGAGGACAGGCTGAGGGATTTGGGCTTGTTTAGTTTACAGAAGAGAAGACTTAGAGGTGATTTAATAGCAGCCTTCAACTTCCTGAAGGGGAGCTCTAAAGAGGAGGGTGAGAAACTGTTCTCAGTGGTGTCAGATGGCAGAACAAGGAGTAATGGTCAGAAGTTGAAGAGGGAAAGGTATAGGTTAGATATTAGGAAAAACTTCTTCACCAGGCGGGTGGTGAAGCATTGGAATGCGTTGCCTAGAGAGGTGGTGGATTCTCCATCCCTTGAGGTTTTTAAGTCCCGGCCGGACAAGGTCCTGGATGGGATGACTTAGTGGGGGTTGATCCTGCTTCAAGCAGGGGGCTGGACTAGATGACCTCCTGAGGTCCCTTCCAGCCCTATGATACTGTGATTCTGTGAAACCAAAATTACATTAAAAATTACTTGTAGGCCATGCCTACATTTAGAAAAAACTTCGAAATGGCCATGCTAATAGCCAATTCAAAGAATACTAATGAGGCGCTGAAATGAATATGCAGCACCTCATTAGCATGCTGCTCGCCATGGCACTTCGAAAGTGCTGCATTTCACTCGCACGCGGCTCATCCACACAGGGGTCCTTTTCGAAAGGACTCTGCAGACGTCAAAATCCCCTTATGCCTATCAGCTGATGGGAATAATGGGATTTTGATGTTTGCGAGGTCCTTTCAAAAAGGACCCCCGTGTGGATGAGCCGTGTGTGAGTGAAACGCGGCACTTCCCGGCAGCATCTTAATGAGGCACTGAATATTCTGTTCTGTTCAATATCTTCATTAACGATTTAGATATTGACGTAGAAAGTACACTTATTAAGTTTGCAGATGATACCAAGCTGGGAGGGGTTGCAACTTCTTTGGAGGATAGGGTCATAATTCAAAAGGATCTGGATAAACTAGAGAAATGGGCTGAGGTAAACAGGATGAAGTTTAATAAGGACAAATGCAAAGTGCTCCACTTAGGAAGGAACAATCAGTGTCACACATACAGAATGGGAAAGGACTGCCTAGGAATGAGTACAGCAGAAAGAGATCTAGGGGTTATAGTGGACCACAAGCTAAATATGAGTCAACAGTGTGATGCTGTTGCAAAAAAAGCAAACATGATTCTAGGATGCATTAACAGGTGTGTTGTGAACAAAACACGAGAAGTCATTCTCCCGCTCTACTCTGCGCTGGTTAGGCCTCAGCTGGAGTATTGTGTCCAGTTCTGGGCACCGCAGTTCAGGAAGGATGTGGAGAAATTGGAGAGGGTCCAGAGGAGAGCAACGAGAATGATCAAAGGTCTAGAGAACATGACCTATGAAGAAAGGCTGAAAGAATGGGGCTTGTTTAGTTTGGAAAAGAGAAGATTGAGGGGTGACGTGATAGCAGTTTTCAGGTATCTAAAAGGGTGTCATAAGGCAGAGGGAGGGAACTTGTTCTTCCTTGCCTCTGAGGATAGAACAAGAGGCAATGGACTGAAATTGCAGCAGGGGAGGTTCAGGCTGGACATTAGGAAAAAGTTCCTATCTGTCAGGGTGATCAAACACTGGAATGAATTGCCAAGGGAGGTGGTAGAATCTCCATCGCTGGAGCTATTTAAGAAGAGGTTAGATAGATGGCTTTCAGGGATGGTCTAGAAAGTGCCTAGTCCTGCTGTGGGGGCAGGGGGCTGGACTCGATGGCTTCTCGAGGTCCCTTCCAGTCCTACTATTCTATGATTCTATGATTCATTTAAGTGCCTCATTAGTATTCTTTGATTTGGCCATTAGCATCGCCATTTCGAAGTTTTTTCTAAGTGTAGATGTAGCCGTAGTGTTAGTGCTGAAAATAATAAAATAGGTACACAGGCCTACTAGGGTAAACAGTTCCAAAGCATAAAAACCAGAATCAGCAGTAAACTGATGCTGCAGCCTCATGGACACAAGGTGATAAAAAAGGAATAAGGTGTTTTTATTATACTTTAGGGCCCAATCCAGCATAAAATATATTGGGTTTGCTGTTCATGTTGTGAGAGCTGATTTTTAGTGGTTTCTGTGGCTTTATGAGCACTTTCACTGTACAAAAGTTGAATATATTTTTTGTTAAGTTAGGTCTTTAGGTGGCTGTATTTACTCTCAAAGGAGAATAAAACTGACAAGCATCCTGATTACTTGTGAAATCATTAATCATTAAGAAAAAGAGCAAGTTAATTTTTTTCAACTTTCCAAAATCAAGAAACAAAGTTCTTAAAAATCTTATAGTTGCAAGAGCCATATGCCAGTTTCAAACAAACTATATCTAAGTGGGTATCAGAATCTTCAGGCTTAAATACCAATTGGGTAAGCACAATTAATGGTTAATAAATTACACCCAGTATGTATTTAAAGTGCAGATAAATAAGAATTCCATTTCAGTTTAGCATGAATGAATGTCCATGTTTATCAGTAAAAAAATGTTTTTTTGAATTAATAGTATCATATTAGCAACAGTATTGTCTGTCTATCTAAGAAGGCTGGGTTTTGTAATTTATGACTAAGTTAGGTAAAAAGAATTAAATACTAATAAAATTATTTTACTTAAACTAATCAAAACTTACAAAACCCGCTTCTCTATCAAAGAATCCTAAAAACAAAAGACTCCAGTGGCTCTGAGAAAAATAATAAAATCTGACAGTGTATTAATTATTTCCCCTCCAGATTTCTATGGAGGAACTCTGTCCTAGGTCTCGTTCTCTTCTCCCTCTACGATTTTGTCTCTGAGTAATGCCATTCACAAATATTCACAAAGTCTTTTAGCTACCTTTTCCATGCTGGCAGCTCACAGATCAGCCTTGCTTCCTTCTGCCCAAATTAAAATCTTGTCCTGTCTCTCAGATTTTTTTTGTGCATTTCAAACATCAGCTTAAATGTAACATGGCCAAAACAAAATTTGTAATCTTATCCCCCCCCGCCAAGTCACTCTCTGGTCCTGCCTTTCTCAATCACTGTGGACACCACCACCTTCCTCCCTATTACTCAGGCATGTAAACTGGGTGTCATGCTTGACTAAGCTTTCCCTCCAGAGCTTCCAGGCTCTATCTAAATCTTACCAATTCTTGCTGTGTAACATCCCTAGACATTTCCTATCTAGCTACACCACTAAATATCTAATAAGAAGCTCTTATCAGATCATGTCTACATTATTTCCTCATCTTATTGCTATTACCTTGATGAAGCCACTCCTTTTTGCAAGTCTGTTAGCTCTCCTTTCTTCACACCATCAAATACAAGCTACTTGTGCTCTACCTCAATAGCCCTTTGTGGCCTTTCCCCACTCTATCATCTCTCATTCACTCTTAGGATATTGACTCTCACATGCAATCAACCAATAATGCCAGTCTTCACCACGCACTAATAGGAAAAAAAAAACCACTTTTATGGTTTCTCCTATGTTCCTCTTCATACTTGTAAGGTGGTCTCCAGGTATAGCCATAAAACTAGTATTTCCTCCTCCAAATCGCTTCTTAAAACTCTCCTGTGTTATGAGGCCTACAAAACGTTTAACTATTACAGTTAAGTAGCAGATGTGCTGAGACCACAATCTATGATTGCCAATGTATCTTCATTGGTTTCTTGTACTCTGTTGTCTATTATCCACTTTTCTAACATGTTACACCTCTAGAGCAAGCTCTTTGGGGCATGGAGTATCTTTTCTTATTCTGTTTATACAGGGCCTCGCACGCTCAGGTCCATGTACATGAATGGAGATTCTAAGTACTATCACAACGCAAATAACTATTAATGATAATAAATACATAAAATGATTATCGTCTGATAAAGCATAGTCCCTACTCACTCCCTGTAACCTGAGATATACGATCCTTTGCCTGAAGCATATGTGTGGGAATGGAGGGGTCGGGGGGAAGGAACAAGGTATCCATAATTTCCTTTTTATTTGAGCTCCATCCAGCAGGTAAAATGGGGCACAACAAAATTGTTCACAGGTGGCTTACCCTGACTGATTTTGCTTTGCTTCCCTGTTGGGCTCTACTGTGTTCTACAGCCCTTGCACACTGTCTGGCTATGCCCTCTCATGTACATCCAGATTGACCTACATTGTCAAATTCATTTTGGGAGATTTGTGATGAGACAAAGACCCATCTCTGTCGGATCTCCACAGCAATCCTGGTCTTGGGCCACAGCAGCAAGGAGGTGCCCACCACCACATGGAAGTCTATCAATATTACCCACCCTCACTCAGCCACAGCAGAGCAGGAAGGAGACAGGCCAAATGGCATAGGCACACCTGGTGCGAGGTGCAGGACTAGCTGCATGGGCCATGTGTGTGTGCTATGTAATTCAACAAACAGATCATGTAGCTCATCTAATCCTCCATCCCAGCCAAACAATGGACACCAGAGAAAGTGATTGGTCTGCCTAGGGTAGAACTGGAAAGGAAGCACTATTATGGTGGGAGGTAACAATATTAAATCAGGAGTCCAGAGTTTTAGCTTGTAAATGTTTGTCTCCCTACCTCTTAAAACCCCACCCACTTCAGCCCAGGTTTCACATTCTGATGAGTGTTGTAACTTGCTGAAAGGCCAGGCCCACGGAATACTCACTGTGTTAGAACCACTATATTGGACAATATTGGATCACACTGATCTCCCAGGTGGGGTGGGGGCCCTGTGGGAAGCAGCAATCACTTGCTTCCATTGTGGGCAAGATCATTGTTGCTGAGCCTAAGCACTGCAGAGGAGAAATTTGAAGGCTAGTGGTAGGTGCTGCTGTCATACTTCACAACAATTCTAACTCAGGTTTGCTGGTGTTCCCTTTCTTCCCCACGTCCCATGCTTGCGCTCCCACTTGTGCTCCCCACATTTGTCAGGCTATGCTGGGTGTGGTCTTGCAGGTGCAGGGAATAGTTCCTGGCTCTGCTTTTTTTTCCAGTGGCCTTTCTCAGACAGGCAGTAGGACCTATAGTGAGGAATATAATGTTAGCCTGGTCTGAACCATTGCCTCCCACAATGGTTCTTTCTAACCTTTGGTAATGAAAGAACTGAGTTGGTAACATGAAAAAAGGATTCAAGGTCCAGTCACACACATCTCTCACTTTCTCCATACTATTCAAGCTCCATCAAAGTCAGTGCACACAGCCAAAATCGAGGGTACCCTTTCCTGTTTCAACCTCTTGCTCTAGGAAGGACAGCAGTAGAAGTGACCAATTAATCCTCCCCACAGGACTGGGGGAATCCAGAGTCAGTGCAGATGCCTTGTTGCACCATTTTCTCCTTAATATAATGTTGGTCTAGAAATACACCCACTATACATGGGTTTTGAAGGATAAGATTTTCATTGGTAAATGTCAGCAAATGCCAATTTCACAGTATGCACACAAACTGACAAAATATTTCCACCAAAAATAACTAAAATTTACAGATAGACAAAGTAAGAAACTGCTCCTTGATAGTTTGGAGTTTGGTTTAAGAATATTTACTTTGTATATTTTGGTACATGATAGTAACATTTTGTGTTCTAACAGTTATAAAGATTTAACTTTTTTAATCTCAGTATCTACTCTAAAAATATAATTATTGTCTGACCCCACACCACAATTCCCACAACTGAATATGTAATGAAAAAGAACATTGAAAAATAAACATGCATATTATCCACCAAAATAAAAACATAAAACTTGATTTCCGCAAAACCTACTTATATACTCAAGATCAAAATAAGTTTAACACACATGCACAGGGTATATAAACAATAAGAATTATATTAAAAAGAAGTTTTCTTCTGGACTGTGAAGCTTGAGATGGAAAACACGTTATTTGAGAGCAATTTACAAAGGCAATATTCAATCAAAATGAGTATCAACCATAAAATACAGCATTCACTATCTACCAAGGGTAATAACTCTTGCATATTGTTGTTGGGAATTCCTTTGATGCCCAAACCATTTTTAGTTTGCAAGGCTGTTTAATTTGTTTGACATGGTTGGGAAGAATCTGCTGCTTGACCAAAAATGTGTAGTTTTACCCCCCATTATCTCTGCACATAAAGAGTCGTGGCGCTCCAGGCTAGAATTAACATAAGACAGGCTGTTATGACTGTAAGAGCATTTAGCAGCAGTCCCTGTTGACTTTGCAGTTTGTAATAACAAATATCCTCCATGTAATCTTCTCTCGCCCTTTTTAAACTTGATGCCTTAAGGAGTTCTTGAAGCTTGTGATAAAATACTAACAGCATTTCCCTATTTAGGTGATACCCTTGATTTCCATTTCTCCTTGGGCAAAGTCATTTAAAGACATAGCATTTGTAAGTAAATGCCTTTAAAAATATACCCCTCGATATTATAAATGCCCTACAAAAATATGATTTCCTATTGCATGCAGTTGCTGAAGCTAAACTATATCTCGTTTGTTCAGAAAAATGAAATACTTTCAAAAGGTTATTTTTTCCCCTTTAGGAAAGCAAAAAAGGAAGAAACCTGCAATCAAATACTTGTAATACTTGTGATACTTCTAATCAAATTGAGGGTTACAGACACCACACTTTACAACCTAAGAGTTTTGCTTTCCTATTCATATTACAAGAGGGGAGTAATACAACGAGCTGCTACGTAGTTGACTGGACAGTTAGAGTGTTTATGAAGTACTGTGATGTATACACACTATAAACAGTGAGAAAATATTTATATTTCACTAATGAAAGTTTTTGCAAGACTTGAAACCTAAACCTCTGACTTACTTACATAGACTTAACACATGGGTAACTCTGTGGTTGAATAGATCGAAGAGTTCAACAGAACTATTCGCATACATAAAGATTTGCAAAAGTATGGCCCAAATGTACAGGGGAGTTATACATTAAAAACTCTAGCCATCACATACTGCTGACAGACCACATAAACTGAAATACCTAATTAATTTAATATTTACAAAATAAATGTCAAGGTATTTCTCATTTTTGTCTTAAAAAACTTTCTACTCATTTTTACTTGGAAATTTATCATGTGAGTTTAATGGATATCAGACCATCTCCTAGCAGACACACGCTCACATGACAGAAAACACCAATATAACTGACTATGTATAAAGAGAAGATGTCAGTCTTCACAGATGTCAAATCAGTTTAGCTTTCACAAGTATTGAATTCACTTAAAACAATATTAAATCATTAAATATGCTTCCTTACTCAAATATTTATTCTTCTCCATTCTGCACACCTTACTTTGTTACCATAAGACTGCTAATGAATGCTGGGTTCATGTCAGTGATTCTTTTTTAGAAAGGGGAAAAAAAAAGAACAATTAAGCATTTGTCACAAATACCTACAAAACACGCACACACATCTAATAAATTCCACTGACTTGTTAACAGGTAAAAATAAAAGAAATTTCAAGTGCAACAATTTTGACTACGTTTCTTTAAATTACTAAAACAAGTAATTAAAATTTTATTTTTCAGATAAACCAAAATTCATTGGAAATTCTACATAATTTTCAAATAGATGAATTCCAGATTATTGGCCCAAGTCCAATTTCAGACTTACTTTATATTGCTGTTACTCCTGTGTGACACCAGAGAATCAGCTCTTTTGATCCTAAGTACAACTGAGGTATGCTTTTTCAGAATGGTTTAATGTCTAAGCGTTTGGTCACTCTAACATTTGACTAAATATTTTCTTTTGTTGGTGTGGTAGCTTTCAATTCTTGTGAGCTTTTGCCAGTTCTTCAATACTGTAAATTTCTTTTCTGGGAAGCTGTCCAATTTGTAAGATGAGAAGGTGATGGACAACACACAATACTACTTGAGTTCCTAGAAAACAGATGGAACTAGGGAAAGCTTTGAACCAATACCAAGCAAGCAGTAAATATGTTAGTGACAAGACTTTAGTATTTTTCTGTTAAATAAAATTAGTGATCTATCTTTCAGGTGTGGTCTCCGAGCAGTTCCCCTTCTTTCAAATGTAACTGGTAAATTAATTAGTATAAAATTCGTAACATAAAGCTTCTAGATGTTGCAATCAAGTGCTACTTTACAAGGCTTAAGTCTGCAAATTAAACTAGGGCAGAGGTGGGCAAACCATGGCCAATGAGACCTATTAGTGGCCATACCTGCAGACGTACAAATAAATAAAGTGTCTGACAGCCCACCAGGGGCTGACCCTCGTGAACTGCATCTGGCTTTAGGGCCACTTATTGCTCACTCTTGTATCAGGGGCCTCTTGTGGGTCCCATCACACCAAGGCCAAAGTCACGGGCACTAAATTTGAATGAAGTTAAGTATTGCATCTACATGGCCAGGACAAGAGAAATTTCAGAACTGTGGCAGTTGGTAACGGCAGCATTAGTTATCTGTGGTATTCCCACACCTCATTTCTTGCTCATCTTGTCTCCTTTATATCCCTTTCACCTCCATCATGTCCCTTTCACTCCTTTTTTCTCTTCTCTTCTGCTCTTGTTAACCCTCTCTTCCCTTCCACTTCTCCCTCTCCCAAATGTTCAACCCTCCCTAAACCTCCCTGGGTTTCTCTTCAGATGTGATCCCTGTCTTAATCCTGGCACTCAAGCATACAGTAAGGTCCCAGAGTACGCAAAGGTTCTGTTCCACGCACCTTCACGTAACCCGGATTTCGCGTAAGTGGGGGTCCGGCTTTTTCCCAGGCAGAACACGCAGGCGAGGAAGCAGCAGAAAGGTAAGTCCTGGGCTGTGGGTAGCAGTTGGGGACAGTTAAGCCTGGCGTAGGTTAGGGCTGCATGAGGGGTGAGGGGTGGAGTTGAGCGCTGGTGGTGAGCTGGGCAGCAGGGGGGTGGGGAGTTAAGCTGGAACCAGAGTCATGCATGGCTGGTGTGCTGGCAGAGGGGTTGCACTGGAGTCATGCAGGTTGGGGGTGGCTGGCTGGCTGGCTGGCTGGGTGGGCAGCTTGTGAGCCGAGGGGCTGCACTGGAGCCGCAGGGGTGGGGAGGGAAGCAGGTGGCTTGTGAGCTGGCAGGCGTTTGTACCAGAACTGCGCATGGTGGCACAGCGAGCGGCTTGAATCAGAGCTGCTTGCGACAGTTTAAACCGGGCTGGGGGCTGAGAGTGAACTGAATCCATGTGAGAGTGGTGGTAAGCCAGAGCCAGGCGTGGGCATGTGGGGTGAGCCGGAGCTGCGTGAGGGTGGTGAGTGGAGCTGCTCTGGGGCCACGTGGAGCTGAGGGAGGTTGAGCCAGGGCAGGGGGAGTGACTTAAGCAGAACTGGAAATCACAGTACATAGTTTATAACAGGAATTGGGGTCGGACATGTAAGAGCACGGTCGCGTACTCTGAGACCTCACTGTATCTACATTCTCACCCTCAACCGCTGCCAACTTTAGTTTTTCTATATTCATTCCCATCTCCTCCATATTTTGGAATACCGACTCCATCTTAAAGCACATAAATAAATCTCAAGACATTCATATGAGCCCCAGGTCAGCATAGCACCAAAGCACAGACTTAACTTTTCAGCACATGCCTAAGTACCTTGTTAAGCAAAAACAGTTAAAATAAATGTATCCTGGGTTTGACCACATTATCACTGTAACCCTCTGTCTCCCTTTCCTTTCTCTCTCACTCTCCCATCCTATCACTGTTTGTCATCACCAGTTATGGAGCCCTTACTATCATTAAAACACAATCCTGCAAACGTGCAAGTGTTTAACGATAAGACAACTTGCAGTCAAAGCTAGTCATGGTAACAAATTAAACACATGCATATGTATTTTCAGGACTAGTGATTTGGGCTATAAGCTATTCAGGGCATGGACCACATTTTCATTTCTTCACTGGACTCTTTAGGCATTATTTAAAAAAGCACACTAATTTATTTTACTCTCTAATCTTTTCTTTCATTCAGCCTCATCCGATTTCCTACTTGCTCACCTCTTTCTCTGCCTCTTCCTTCTCTAGCTTTCTTATGTCTGTGTGCAACAAGCTTCAAACAGCCAGTGTGAAACCTAGAGCATGGACAGAAGTAAACCTTGCATTTGACTCACGTGCTTGCCCCTCCCTTCAGTCTGCCTCAGCGTCTTAGCTAAGATTCACACATCTCAGCTCCCATATACTGTACTGATCTATGTACGAATGCATACAGTGCAGAGCCTTATCACTGCAAGGGACTCAGTCCATACCCTGGCTTTGAGCCATCCATACACTTACATTCATGCTTTACTACACACATCTGCATAGTTTTACTGAAATCACTGGGAGTACTTGTGTTTAAAGTTAAGCATGTGCTTAAGTGTTTGGCTGGATCACAGCAGATTACCCAGGACTGGCACAATAAAGTCCTTTTAAGGCACCCGTTGCTGGGAAGTGCAGCTAGCTCAATGACCAGCAAAGTTCCTGCCTTTCACAGCCACCACCCTCATTGTATGACAGGCTGATTCACAAGTGGTCATAGTAGCACGTGGACGTTGCACCATCTTCCCAAACCAGTTTGTGTGACTCATTTTTACCGTGCACACAGCAAACAAGGATAATAAGCAATCTCTGCTTTCTCTTTTACTGAGACTCAGATACAGAGCCATTGTGTGGGTTATTGCTCCCCAAGTGGGTTTAAGGTGACCTTCCATGAGCAAGGAGAGGGTATGAGTATCCTTTTTTGTCCTTATGATTTACAGAGAAACCTTGACAATTTTTGGGGTTTCTTTTCTCTCCTCCTACTTGCTTTTATGTTATAAATTCAGATCTTGTGTATAGTGTACCAAAAAAATAAAAGGTGAGCTACTGAGTGCAGAAGTAAATTTTAGTCAGATGGCTTAAAACTCTAGTTATTTATTAACAACTATTTAATTTAAATATCTCACAAAGATGAGAGATCTGTCCTCTTTGTGTGAGAGTCAACACAATTACACCTTCAGGTGAGGGCTGAGAAAGCTTCCGACCAGTTCTGGGGTCTTCAGATAAACCCTCCAGCATTGATATGATATTCCTAAAATAAAAATTCCAAAAACAAGAATTTAGGATATAACTGTCTGCACAGGAGGAATTCTCTTACTATAAGGCACTGAATAAACAGTTACCCCTTCATGTTAACTACATACTTAAGTGCTTTATTGTGCTGGGGGCCTAGCTTTACAAAATGGTGCTGGTGTTATAAATTCATTATTTGTGTTCCTTATAGCTAGATTTCATATATGTGAACAAAGCATGCACAGTAAATACTCGATTTAACAGAGTAATGGGGGAAGGGGTGTCCATTAATGCCGCAAGTCCGCTATATCCAAACTGTTACACTGTATGATGATGCACTGACCTCCCCAGCCCATCACTCACTCCCGTCCTCTGCCCCCTCTTCCCTTCCCCCTCCTGACCCATTCTTCCCCTGACACCTCCATCTCCCTCTCCCAGTTACCAAGAGGGGAGCTGAATGCCAGTCTGGCTCCTTCCACCTCCTGTAGCTCCTCCAGCCCCAGTTCTGAGCCACCTGCGCAAAGGCAGAGCATGGCCGACCCAGCCTGCCAGGGGACAGCAGCCTCCCACACCATGGCTGCTGCTCAGCACCATTGCGGGCAGCAGCAGTCGGGAGCCGACATGCTTCACGCACGTGAGACTGGGGGAGGAGAGCTCCTGCACCCCACCACGGCCCCCCCCTACGCTCCTCTGGCCCCAGTGGCCCCAGCTGCTGTGATGGCCCCTCCAGCCCTGGCAGCTCCAGCTGTTTCAGCAGCTCCTCCAGCCCTGGTGGCAGCTCGGGTGAGTCGCTGGCATTTATTTGGGGGAGGTGGGGGCTGGCAGACAGCAACCATTACTTCCAAATCCATTATATCAGGGTCCATTAAATTGAGGGTTTACTGTAGTAACATACTACTACTTAGGCTTATGGTATTAATAAATCAGTGGTTACCCACAGACACTTTAAACTTTGCAGCCACCAAAAGAATCCTAAAGCCTCTTTCTTCACCTTAGCACAGCAACACAATAGGACTATTGTGTCAAAGAAATACTCTTTGCCTGCCTTTTTTCTTTTAGCTAATTTGTTTAGTTTAGTTTTAAAATACCCACAATAAAGATACACAGCTGCAGAGAAACCAACTGTGTAGACAGATGGATGTCAATAAAAGGGCATAAAGTAATTGGCTGGCTGTTGATGTATTAGAAAAATTTAAACACTGAATCCAAACAGGATATCTCTATTGTAATGCTAGTTATGGAACTGCTCCCCGCCAACCACTTAATTCTGAAGTGTTCAAAACCTAGATATTGGTTCCATTCGTTATAGTGATGATGTGAGAATTTGCTAATTTCTGTTTTTCCTTTCAGATCCAATACACTGGTTAGCTAATTTTGCTGTCTCTCATAACCAGCATGCAAATGCACAAATGTATAAGATGAACACTTGGAATGGAAGCAGAAATTCAGAAGTCTTTTTGTTTGTTTGTTTTGTGTTTTAAGTAAGTACTGCATTGGAGGTATATTACCAGGAGAAGAACAAAAAATTTGAAATGTAGATATACAGTGGATGATCCATTTCAACCCCCTCATAGTATTTCCTTAACCTTCCCAGGGGTTTATGACGTTACACACAATCAAAACCGTAGCCTCGTGGAAGCTATTAAAGATAGCTTGTAATGTTTCAATAAAAGGCCATGTGAAGAACAATGAAATCTTGTCAGTTGTAATAAAAATATGCTTTCCAGGAAATTAAACATATTTCACAAAGTAAATAGCATGTCTTGTTTTGATCCATGGACATTATAAGGCTATGATTACAATGTAAAGTTGCAATAGAAAAATTATTTCCATGCATGGTTATACAGGTCTGGTTGATTATGTTAGTAGAAAACAGAAAACTAGAAAATGGACTATAAATCTCTTTTAGTGCAAATTTGGATGTTGTGACGAAAAACACTGCTGCATTATATGCTTTCTTTTTAGAAGCCTATGAAGAAACCACTATTTTTTTTAAATAAAAGAGGCATGAAGGTGTATTCGTGCTATTATTCAGATGAGCAGCCCAGCAGCCTGTATAGCAGCACCAAGACCTTTTACTTTTATGTTCCATTTTGAGCTGCTTGTTCATGACAGACACTAATCCTACATCATGAACTAGCTTATTAAGAACTATGGATCTGAACTGTGCTGAGAAACAAAAGTTACTAAGTACCGTATACTTATTTATTTTATATCTTGCAATAGATATGGTCCTCAAATAGGAGTTGATCTCAGAAAATTAGTAAATATTTTAACCATGGCAACATCTAAGAACAGTGGGAGGTTAAAAATTAGGAAGAAACAACTAAAATTACCTTGAGTTTGAAAAGATTTCACAGACTTTTCAGTTCATTTCTTCCATTTTTTGAATATTCATATCATATTACATCTTATTACCTGAAAGCATGGTGAGAAAGCCAATATTGTAGGTGAGGGTTTTATAAATCATACCATGAAAGCTTTATACATGATAATATCTCAGATATGCAGCTCCCTTTTGAATTGTCCACAACTACAATCCCACAGAAAAGATACACAGACATAAATCTACAATAAGGATGAGTTCAATCCTTGAGGAGGTTATCTAGGGATCTGGGGCAAACAGATTAAAAAAAAATTGTAAGGGATGGTGCTTGGTCCTGCCAAGAGGGCAGAGGACTGGACTTGATGACATCCCAAGGTCCCTTCCAGTTCTATGAGACGTGTATCAGATATTCCATTTTTAAAGGGGCAGTCCCATATTTAAGCCTTCCTGCAGGTGCCCTTACTTTTTCTTAAAAATGGGCAAATTGTCTCATATTTTCTGCCTCTCCCCACCCAACAGTATTGGTGGGTCCTACTGCTGGCTGGATCCTGGCTTACCAGCTGCCCATCAGTTCGTGGTGAGAGACGGGGGTCCAGTGGCTGATGATGGGGGTGAGTATGCAAGGCTGGTGGTTGGGCAAAGCTGCAGCATGCAGAGCACCCTGCCCCCGCTTCTGGTCTGTCAGTGTAATCCCTGCTTTGTGCTGGCTCTTGGTCAGTAGTCCCCTTTTCTTCCCCTCCCTCCATTTCCAGACACCACTGGCTGTACCAGCCAGTGAGTGAGGGCAGATCATACACAGTTACACATCACCTCTGCTGCCCACCCATTAGCCCTACTTTGCCCTGTCACCCCCTGAGCCCAACTGCTCCTTCATATCCCTCCTGGTGGGGTGTCTCCCACTTCCAGCACTGTGCAGAGAACCAGCCCCTAGTTAGACCATTCAGCTCACCAACAGCTTGGCTGGCAGGCACCTACCTTTCCTCACTGCCTCTGGCTGGGCTGGCAGCCATGGAACGCTTAAGACCCTTGCACTCAAGAGCCACGTCTACACGCCCTCCCCCCCGCCCCACTTTTGGAAGGGACATGGTAATGAGAGGTAGCAGAAGATTCTAATGAGGTGTGGATTAACATATTTTACACTTCATTAGCATATCCCCACAAGATCTTGCTTCTGGAAGATCCCCCATCTGGAAGCAAAGATGCTTTGTAGGTGGGGTTCCATTGGAAGGACATGGGGTCCTTCCAAAGGAAATCCCCCTTCCTCTCCGCTCATTACTATGACCCTTCCAGAAGAGGCAGGGGGGCTGCAAGTGTGGACGCAGCCAGGATGCTCTCTGTGAGGAGCCAAGCCCTGCATGTGCCAAAGCCACACGCAACAGTGAAACAGGAAAGCAGCTTTGCTCCTCAGCTAAGCTTGTTTTGGATGGTTCTGATTGATTGCCATTGAACTCACTTGAGTATGAATAATTTTATCAGGTGTCCCATATTTAGCATATTAGAATATGCTTCCCCTATCTATAACATGTAAAATATGAAAATCCACCAAGTGCGATATTTCTATTTCTATTTCATTTTCTACAGGCCCCAGGAGCAGACAAGGACCATTTCAGATATAGGGACACACACACACACACACACACACACACACACAGAGCACACCATTTCAGATATAGCTACACACACACACACAAATGATGCATAGTGTAAAATAATGGAATGTGCTAAAAGAAAGCCTAACTAAAAGAAAATATAACTAATATTTAAATCAAAAAGTCAGTAAGAAGTGTGATGGTGCCTCAAAGCTTCATTCTGCAGCACAGTGTCATTACTTATTCTAGAGACCCTCTCCCCTTGATACCTAATGTGAGAAATTTGGACATGAGACTCTTTCCACAGGCCTGAAATGATTTAGAGATATCAGTAGGCCCAAAAAGCTGTTCTTGTGGGTCACAGGATGGCTCCATTCAAAAGCTGAGATGATATTGGAAAGTATCAGGATAGGTGGCAATACTGGATGTGTTATGGAGAGAGCAGCGCTTGATATATATAATTTTAGTGACCGTTCTAAACTTACCCAGGGGCAAGTCCCAGCTTCTTTAACTCTTCATCCTCCCTCCACTGCACCAGAGTGCTCCAACTGCTTCACCTAACTCTTGCCAGTGGGGCTGCTACATCTTCCATCTTCTTCCCCTGCTCAAACAGAGTACATCATATTATCGCATCTCCTAGGCATAGGTGCCAGCCACCCAGGGCTTTGACATGAAGGACCCCCAAAAACACCACACTTGTAACTGAAATAGTTGCACCTCCCCAGCCTATCTTGATACAGAGCAGAGACCATCCTCTGGTTACAGGGGCAGCTTTGATGTTTGAGTACAAATGAGACACCTCCCTGTGCAAACAGGGACCCAGTGTTGTGGGTAGGGTAAGTTACGTTTTTCTTTTCCATCAGGTCGATCAGCCTGAACCTCATCCTATGCCCGGGTGCCCATCCTACCAAGAGCTAGTGTGGTCCTCCTCTTACCATCCACCCTGTGCCTCTGATCAGCTGGGGTCAGGGCTTCACCCCCACCAGCCAGCCCAGCACTACCTGGCTGCTAGGCCATCCCCTCACTAGCCAGTGCCCCTGTAAGCTGGGTGCTCGGGCTGGCCGCTGCCGGCTCATTAGCAGAGCACCCAGTGTCTATTTGCGGTGCACACCCACACACGCCTTGGGGCGCAGGGATGGAAAACAAGGAGGGAGAGCACAGCACTCCCATCCCCCCCCCCCCGGCCATAACTCTGCTCCGGGGCAGAGGGTGGGCGGGTTTGGCAAGAAGATGTAGCAGCAAAGGAGCCATCAAACGCGGAGGGGGCGGGAGAGGCAGGGACGGGAGCTGGGAGTAAGGGAGGCTGGGGAGGGAACCGGCGCGCGGCGGGGGCGGGGCTCGGGCAGGGGCGGAGCCGGGCCGGGCAGGGGCGGGTCTGTGCGCCGCGTCCCGGCGGTCACCTGAGAAGCAGGAAGGCGGCGCGGAGCCGGGTGCGGCGGCTCCGGCTCTCGTTGCCCTCGGCCTCTTCGTGTCGCCGCCGCCGCCGCCGCCATGGCCTCGCTCTTCAAGAAGAAGACGGTGGACGGTGAGCGGGCGGCGTCTGTCCCGGGGGCCCGTCGGTCTGCAGGGCGGCTGTCCGTCCGGGGGTCGGTCTATCCGTATCTCGTCCCACCCCCGTCTTGCCGCGGGGCCCCAGCTCGCCCCCCGGCCGCTTCCAGCCGAGCCGCCCTGCGCCCGCGGGGTGCTGGGTCTTTGCTGGGGGGCACAGCGCGACTCTCTCCCGCCCCGCCCCGCCCGTGCTGTGACCGGGCCCAGCAGGGCCGGGCGGTGCGCCGGGGGCTGGGGCTGGGTGGGTGCGTGCGTGAGGCGCGGGGCCCTCCCCGCGGCCCGAGCGCGTCGGGGACAGCTGATAAGTCAGCTGGGGGAGGGGGGGCAGTGTCTCTAGTGGAAGCGGAACTGCGCCCCCGCGGGACGTGCTGGGGCGGCTCTGTGCCTGCAGCTGGGTTGGGGCGAACCTACAGCGAGTCCTGCTTCTAGGGGGCTCGAGGGTGTTTCTTCCGTTGGTGGTTTTGGGGGGTGTTTTTTGCTGGGTCGAAGCGATACCAGACTACCTCTGAGGCAGACAACCAGCAGTGCCCCGAAAACAAACGGCGCTGTTCTCGGAGAGCTAGTGTCTGTCCTTTGCCAAGAGAAGAGCAGACAAACGTTGCTGGAGACTCGGAGACTGGTGCCTGCTATCTGGTGATTTCTGTACGCCGGGGAAGGAGACGGGGGGGGCTTCTGCTGTAAAAACTGAGGAGAGAGCCCCTGGTGTTCCTGAGCTACCAAATCACCATTTACTACCTGTTGCTCATATGTATAAAATAAACCCATGAGATACATGTAATCGAGCTGCACGTGTCTCGGGTTAGTGCCACTGCTGCCCCTGACAGGAGTGGTTTCCTGTTCCCCTGGGTGGTTCCCAGCTCCCAACTGCTTGTGGGACCCAGGAAACTAACAAGCTGGGCTGGTAAGTTTCCTGGCTCCTGCAAGCCCAGGGGAGCTGGGAACCCAGAGGCAGCCTGGTTCCCATCTCCCCTTGACTTGCACCAAAATTCAAGTTACACAGAGGTTGCAGAAATGCAAACCCCACGTAAGTGGAGGGTTTACTGTATGGGTTAGATTTGTTGTTTTGGGGAATACATTTTAATGACAAGGTGTTAAATCCCGTGCAGAACTAAGAGCAAGTACTGTTAATTACCTGAGTAATAGAAGTGGGCATCTTAACTCCCCCCATAAGAACACTGATTACACCATCATAAATTCTCTGATAGATAGGTGTGCTTCATTGATGGAGCATTGCTTTGTCTGTTATCAGCCAGAGTTTTGAAACTGATTATGTGCTACATTCACCAAGCATTTCATGAAGTAAAAAATAATATTTTTGGGCACAGAGCAGGGAGGAGGGCAGAAGTTTGTTGTGCCATCTTTTTGACTTGGTCCTGCAAGGTCAGTTGCTGTTTGGAGGCTGAAGGAATGGAAAGTGCCTCAAACATACCTATGAAATTTACCATACAGTTGGACATGAAGGTGATAAGAACAGGTGGTGTAGGGTCATCCCCTTATGCTATCTGGCGATTTCTGTATGCCAGGGAAGGAGAGGTGGGGGGGTGGAGGGGTTCTGCTATTTCAAACCTTTTCATCCCTTTTTGTGCTTCTTTCTGGAGAAGGGGCCAAGGATCTCATCCTTTGTCTTATTCCTCCCTGGCAGTTTGCTATTGCACGCTCTCATTTTCCATTGGATTTCTTTCATCCGCGGAAACAAATGAGTATTTCTAATAACTGTTAATGCTGGTTACTATCCCTTATCTATTGTTGCAGTTCTTTTAAAGTAGCTGAGACTCTCCTGTGGCACATGAAATACAAAGAAAATAGTGCTGCTTTTTTCTTTTTCTTCTTTTTCTTTTTTCTTTTTTACTGGCTTTCTTTTTAATGCTAATGCCTTTATTATATTTGGCTTCAGTTTCTATTCTGTAAGTTTTCTAACAGAAGAAATGTTTTCTGTAGCGTAAAACTACCAATGCTAGTCACGTACATAACTATAATTACTATTTCTTGTCAATGTTCTTAAAGTCAACTATACTTGGCATAGTAACATCTATTCCCTCACCCACCCAAGTCAAAGTCCTGTTTCTAAAGTTTATTTTCTGACAGAACTCATGCTTGATGCTTGTCTGTTGAATTGTTTATACTGTCTCTATTCTGGACCAAAATACATTGTCTTTATTTTTATATATTGGTGGTCCACTCAATGTCCTGTTCCTTGAAAGTGTTACATGTGAGATTTTTGGGAGCAGTAACATGAGTAAAATGTCTTTTTTGTTTCCAATATCCCTTCTTTTCAGATGATTGTTTTAAATCTAAGGAGTAATTATCAAGCATGAGCTTTTGGTTCCGTGTGCATTCCTCTGAAGGTTAACATAAAATATTTTGGTGGAACCTGTTATTGCTGAAATAATTTCAGCTTTTAATGGCTTGCTAGGTCTCTGCACATCTGGGAAGGAAGACTCTGAATCACTACTCTTTTTCAGGATTAATGTATGCTTTAAAATCAAGACTATGGCTACAATTTCTGCTTATTGTTCATGATTTATTCATCTGACAATAATTGAACCTGTCTAGACTGAATTTCACTTGTTACCCAAGTAAATGAGGGAGCTATCAGCATACTGAGCCAATAGTCTGTCTTCTGTGGATTACAAAAGTAATCCACAAAAGACTTAATTATGGAAACATTATTTCCTTTTCAAACTGTTTTTAAAGAGATTTTTTTAATCGATGGAGGTTGCCCTGTATAAACCTGGAAAGGGTTCCTGATTCCATAATTGCACAGCTTGCAATGTGTTCATCTTTCATTTTATTTTATCAGATGTGTAAAGGTATGAGAAACAAGTTCTATATAATTTATTATGGGGTTAAATCAGCTGAAAATAATCATAGAACACTAAAACTAGAAGGGACCTCGAGAAGCCATGGAGTCCAGTCCTGTGGGACCAAACACTGTCTAGACCAGTGTTTCTCAACCTTTTTTATCAACTATTCCTTTTTCCAAATAATACATATAACATGTAAGTACCCCCAGACTTCTCTCACATACCCCTAAGAATACACATACCACCGACTGTGAAACATGGTGCTAAGGTAATCTGAAATTTTCAAACAAGTGTCATTCAACCTTTCCAGTTTACTGTACCCTTTTCAGGAGTCAGAGTTGTTTTGCATACCACCGAGTTACATCTTTTTTAAAAGCTACTTACAAAAATATGCAAAAATATTATAGAAGGCTACTACTGAGAGCTTTCTGACTTTCTACAATCTTATCAAATAAATAAGGTAGAATAGAAATACCGTACTTGCATTTCCGCATAAGGCATATGAAGCAGTAGAAGTCATTGTCTGAATGAACTTTTAGATGTTACTCACTTTACTAATGTTTTTATATACCCTGCAGGCAAATATCTAGATAAGTTGATGTATCCCCTGGAAGACCTCAGTGTACCCCCAAGGGTGCATGTAACCCTTGTTGAGAGACACTGGTCTAGACCATCCCTAATAAATGTCTATCAACCTGCTCTTAAATATCTCCAGTGATGGAGATTCCACAACCTCCCTAGGCAATCTAGTCCAGTGTTTAACCACTCTGACAGTTAAGAAGTTTTTCCTAATGTCCCACCTAAACCTCCCTTACTGCAGTTTAAGCTCATTGCTTCTTGTCCTATCCTCAGAGGCCAAGGAGAACAATTTTTCTCCCTCTTCCTTATAACGCTCTTCTAGGTCCTTGACAACTGCTATTACGTCCCCTCTCAGACTTCTCTTTTATAAATTAAACAATCCCCGTTCTTTCAGTCTTCCCTCATAGCTTATGTTCTCTATACCTTTAATCATTCTTGTTGGTCTTCTCTGGACCTCCAGTTGCTCCACATCCTTCTTGAAATGTGATGCCCAGAAATGGACACAATACCCCCGCTGATGCATAGTAAGTGCTGAGTAGAGCAGAAGAATGACTTCTTGTGACTTGCTCACAACACTCCTGTTAATGTATACCAGAATCACGATTGCTTTTTTTTTTCAACATCCCACTGTTAATTCATATTTAACTTGTGATCCACTATGACCCCTAGATCCCTTTCTGCAGTATTCCTTCCTAGACAGTCACTTCCCATTCTGAATGTGTGAAACTGATTGTTCCTTCCTAAGTGAAGTACTTTGCATTTATCCTTATTAAACAGCATCCTGTTTACCTCAGGCCATTCCTCCAGTTTGTCCAGATCATTTTGAATTGTGTGCCTACCCTCCAAAGCAGTTGCAACCCCTCTCAACATAGTATCCTCTGCAAACTTAATAAGCATACTGTCTATGCCAATATCTAAATTACTGATGAAGATATTGAACGATCAGTCCCAAAACAGACCGCTGCAGAACCCCACTTGTCATGCCCTTCCAGCATGATCGTGAATCATTAACTATTCTCAGAGAATAATTATATTCAGCTAATTATGCACCCACTTTATAGTAGCCCCAGCTAAGTTGTATTTCCCTGGTTTATTGATAGGCTCATGCAAGACCATATCAACTGCCTTACTAAAGTCTAGGTATACCATGTCAGCTGCTTCTCCCTCATCCACAAGACCTGTTATCCTATCAAAAAATCAGATTGGTTTGGCATGATTTGTTCTTTACAAATGCATGTTGACTGTTACATTTCACCTTATTTTTTCCCATATGTTTGCAGATTACTTCCTTAATTACTTGCTCCCTTGTTTTCCTGGCACAGAAGTTAAACTGACTGGTTTGTAATATCCTGGGTTAGTTCCCTTTTTAGAGATGGCAAATACGGTTCCCCCTTCCCACTCTTCTGGACTCTTTCCTGACTTCTATGACTTTTCAAAAATGTGATGAAAAAGGTCATCTCTCCTGAATCAGTTTTTGAATCCAAGCTTGTTTGCAAGTCTTACAGTGCAAAAATCAGATGAACATGTAAATATAATTCTTATAAAATAGACTAGAAGTAGCATTCTAAGCACACCAAAAATCAATTTGTAGTTAAGTTGTTCTAGTAATATACTGTAGTGTATTAGTTTCTCCCATTGACCTCCCCTGTGTGGATGGCCAGAAAAATCAATCTAGGATACATTGATTCCAGCTACACAACTGCTATAGCTGGAAGTGCGTGTCTTAGATTCACTTTTCAATCTAGTGTAGACCAGGCCTCAGGCTGCCAAATGAACGTGTGGATAGATAAGTCCAACAAGTCCCACTAGATGATGAAACGTCTAACTTTTCCCATTATCGTCCACTGACCAACTGTGAGCAAAGTTTTATATTTTTGTGCATACTCTTAAACAATATTCCTTTATTGGTTTTCCTAATGGTTGAGGAAAACCTTTAGCTAAATTTTAACCTTTTGTTAAATGGTGGCACTTCTTTAAATGCTGATAAATGTTTGTTTAGATTTGATTCCTGCTGTCAGAATTGCTCCTTCTGAAAGAGAGTGTCAAGAATGAATGAAAGAATTGATCAGTTTCCAGCCAATTGTGTGTCCCATCTCTTGTGGCTTGACCTCCAGTTGGAGTGCATTTGAAGAAAAGCAAGATTTTGGGGGTCTTTATGTACCCCAAAGAAAAAGGAGACAAGCAGGGCTGGGATGCTCACATTTGTTTGTCTAGCTGTGATCGCCTTATCTGAGAAATATATTGGAATTTGAAAAGGGCAACAATTTTTTTTTTTTTAAAGGGTTAGAGAACAGCTTCCACGTGAGTAGCAACCAGTAGGAATAGGGCTCTTTTGCTTGGAAAAGATGACAGGATTGGTGAGAGAGGATATGTGGAGGTCTATAAAATCATGATGCTTATAAAGAGAATGGATAAAGAAGTGATATTTACTCCTAACAAAAGCAATAGGAGTCATCAGATGAAACTAATAGGCAGCAGATTTAAAACAAGCAAAAGGAAGTCTTTTTTTTCCTCTCTCTCTCTCTTCCATGAACACACAGCAAACCTGTGGACCTCTCTGACAGAGGATGTTGGGAAGGCCTGGACTATAACATGGTTTAAAAAAAAAAGTATGTTCATGAAGGATAGAGCTATCAATTGCTATTAGCCAGGATGGGCAGGGATGGTGTCCTTCTGGGGCACCTGGCATTGGCCACTGGTGGAAGATGGGGGTACTGGGCTAGATGGAGCTTTGGTCTGTCCCAGTTTGGAGGTACTAACGCGAACAGCTGCCATTTCTCCCTGCTCTACAGAGAAGGTGCAACAGGAACCAATGCTATTGCTTTGTTAGAACAGCCCTTGCGCAGTTTCATGGTTAGTCATGAAGTAGGGTGGAAGTGGAGGATTCCTTCGCCCATGATCCTAGACTACATGGATTTCTCCACTGCATAGTTTGGCTACAGTGGTTGAGATAAGGAGGATTTGGCTCAGAGGACTGTCAAACAGTTGCAGAAAATTATATCTTTATCAATGTTCTCGACTCTTCCTGCATTCTTGAAAGACACACACGTACAGAATGTAGAAGTATATTGTGTCAGATGCTTCTGTGTTACACAAAGTCCATTAGAGCCTATAGTGTTGAAATTTAAGATGGTGTTTCAGACATGCATATTTATGTGCAATATTGTTAGAATATATTTGATATTTATAGCCCCTGTAGAGGTGTGCTTTATTCTTATGCTAAAAACCAAATTAATGAAGGGAAGTGTTCAATAATTCAATAAATTGTAGTGTTTTTATGATGTATTTCAATACTGTTAAGAACTGTCTGAAGAATTATTTTATCAACTATAAATACTTCCTTTCCAGATATAATAAAGGAACAGAATCGAGAGTTAAGAGGTACACAAAGGACTATAACCAGAGATCGAGCAGCCTTAGAGAAACAGGAAAAACAACTGGTAAGCAGAACAGAGAGTTTGTTTACTTTTTTAAAAACAAAGTGTTTGCCATTCAGGTATGACACAGTCTCTTGACTTTTATTTAAATTTCCGTCTCCAAAGTACTGCTGGTTTTCACCACAGTCTACATTAGTTAGCTTAATTAGGAAACTTTTTAGTGTTTCACCATTATTGCTTTAAGAAAAAGTGTCTACCAAGTCTTCCTGGACCTCTAATAAGTGTAAGGTCAGAAGCTGTGATGGTTTTAATTATATAGCCAGATTTCTACCTCCTGGCTTTTTTGTTTTTGTGGCTGAAATGTACCTATGCTATTGGACAATGTTTCATAACTGGTTTTAAAATATTACAAAAACAATTACCACACGGATGGATTTGTGTTGCAGAATTCTTTGACAGCAAGTGAATATGCTGCAGGCTCAGTAGCCCAGTATAAGTATTTTGAATTCCACTGTGAGTTTTTGGGAATTCCATCCCATACAGTTGGAGGCATCACTATGAGTCCCTGATGCTTATTTAAATGAGTGGCAAGGGTTTCAGAGTGAATATTAGAGCTTATGTTCAGTAACACATCTGATCATCTCAGAACACAAAATGACTTAACTGTAGATAGTGCTATATGTGACTTGTCCTTGTCACTTGGATGTAGTTATTCCCATGATCTCTGCAGAATTTTGCTGCAATCAACTCGTTTTAAGTGATGATTCTCTTGCTCAGTGGTTATGTGCCCTTGAGTTTTGTGTCATCTCATGCGTATACTGGTGGAGATTCAAATCAAATTATTTTTTAATAGGGACCAAAAACTGCATGAGGAAATCTCAGAGAGAGACCACTTCCTGTTTTAGGTGATTATTAAGGCATTGCCTTGTGTGGTGGAAGGTCTTGCAGATATCAGTTTTGGCATAAACAAAATTGGACAACCTCAATAGTGACTCTTCTTGGAAAACCTTCTCTTTGGCTGAGATGTGTGATATGTTTGTATCTAAGCTTATACTAGGGAAATAAATCGTTTTCAGATACACAATTCCAGCTATGGCATTTGCATAACTAGAATCAGCAAATCATCATCAGTATCAACAACAACCAGAGGCTTAGCGCCCATTGGTGCCTGATGCCTCGTTATTTCCTTCCATCTTTCCCTGTCTAGTGCAGAGTGGCTCAGTTTCTGAAGACTAGCTCTGCACCAATCTACTTTTTCATCTACACGTTCTCTGTGGAGTCTGCTTCTCCTACTCGACCTGTCCATTATGCCAAATACCAGGAGCTTGATTTTTCTGTTCGTCATTCATTCTGCAGATATGCCAGAACATCTGTAACTTCGTTTGTATAACCTTCTGTAGTAGGTTCTCTTTCAGCTGTATCTTCCTATATAATTCTTCATTGGTGACCACCGGCATCCATCCTGTTCTCAGGGTCTTTCTATAACAACTCCTCTCAAACGCCAGTACCCTTCTCTTCAAATCTTTCGTTATCACCCATGTCTCACATCCATACAACATAGTGCTGAATACACACGTTTTTAAGACGCTCAGCTTCATTCCTAAACTAATCGCTTTGTCTTTCCAGAGCTTATCCATTGCCTTCAAACTCGCTCTTGCTTTCACTATTCTCATCGCTATTTCCTTCTCACAGTCTAGATTATGTTGCTCCCCAGAGATGTGAACTTCTGTATGTTCTCTAGTTCGATCTTGTCTACACTGATCTTCCTTCCTATTTCCTTATCTCCAAATACAATTGTTCATAATCAGTCTGTATTGCTTTCCTTCCTTGTTTAGCATCTGCTCTTTTCTCACTAGCTTCTCCATCTTCTTCAGTGATAACTGTATCATCCGCAAACCTCGAGTTCTTGATATCTATGTGTGGGATGAGAATCCCTTCTACCTCTTCCTTGATGATGTCCATCACACTCTCGAGGTGTGTGATGAATATACTCAGCGATATCAGATCTCCTTTTCTCATACTTCTGCTCATTCTAAACCAACTTCCCATCTCTTGGCACATTCTCACCACTGTCTCCGCATTGTCATTGATGTCCTTCAATAACTGTATCAGTCTGCTATCCACTCTGTATGACTTCAACACTGCCCGAGTCACTTTCTGATCTATACTGTCAACTGCCTTCTGAAAAGTGACAAAGCAATCATAGATGTTCTTGTTCTTTCGTCAAGCTTTCTCCGCTATTAATCTTAGTGCCAGTATCTGCTCTATGGTACGTCTATCTTTCCTGGATCCCACTTGCTCATCCGCTAGATGTTCTTCTGTCAGCCATCTCAGTCTCTCTGTCAGTATCATCATCAGCACCTTGCCTAGATGATTCATTAGGTCAATCATTCTGTATTTCTTGTACTCCAGTGCACTTCCTTTCTTGTGTATTGTCACTAGCACAGATCTTGTCCGTTCCTTAGGTGCCTTCCCTTCTTATGCTAAATTACATAGTCATTGTATTTCCTGAATCATACTTTCTCTGCCATATTTGATCATATCCCCTGTAACCTTATCATTTCCATGGGTTTTGTTGTTCCTTAGTCTGGCATCATATTTCATTTGTATTGTTTCATGATCAGCACATTGACATTCATCTGACCAACACTCCTCCTTTATCCAGGCTTGAGACTGACATGCAACTCCTAGAGCAGCGGTTCCCAGCCTTTTTCAGACGGGGACCCATTTTGACGATTCAGGAAGACTTGCTGACCTAAGGCAATTCAAAAAATGGGGTGGGGAAGCAGTGCTGTAATTAGCTAATTCTGCTCCTGAGGCAAGAATATAAAATTGCATCCCCTCATGTTTATATTTTCACAGCAGTTACTTCATAAGAAAGGGGAAAATACATTAATAAAACAAATAGCACATTTATTCTAGATAATTATTTTATTGTTATAATTGATCTGAGTTGTGGTAGGGGAAACCCCAAACTGCTCCCCCCCACCCCTGATCTCCCAGCTTAAACCTCACACTCAGGGAGGCTGGGGGGAGTCACACTCAGGCTGGGGGTCACACTCAGACTGGGGAGGAACCTGGGAGGGTCACACTCAGAGGCTGGAGGATTGGGCGAGTCACACTCGGGATCGGGGGAGATACAAACAAAAAAAAATGAAATCTGACAAATCAGCTATATAGAAGAGAAGAGGGGATGGAGGAGAGTGAAAATTATTTACTTACTTACTTACTGCAAAAGTCTTAAGTGGCTTGCCTGGGATGACTATGAATTTCAAAGGTGGAAAAGCTGTCTTTGTAAGGCATAATTGCTTCTCTCTTGATAGACAACAGGAAGTCTTGTGGCACCTTTATAGACCAAAGAATATTTTGGAACATAAGCTTTCCTGGGCAAAGTCCCACTTCATCAGATACATCATCTGACGAAGCAGGTGTTTTGCCCCTGAAAGCTTATGCTCCAAAATCTGTTAGTCTTAAAAGAGTTGTTGTTTTTGAAGATACAGACTAACTCAGCAACCCATCTGATACATATTGATAGAGAGAACTGTTGGATGTGGCAGCATTAAGAAGCTGCAGATGTCTCTTAAAAGAGCCACATGAAGCTCCCAGCTGCTAGAGACCCTTAACAAGTCTAATTGCAACCCATGTTTGGGTCCTGACCAATAGGTTGGGAATTCCTGCCATAGAGGCTTCATTGTGGAATTAACCAATGTATTGGAATGGACTTATTTTCCCAGTATAGACCTAGCCTCTAGGGTCTCACATTGACCCCCATCCTTACTCCATGCAGTAAGTACAGGTGTTGAGTGCTGATCTCAAAGGAATCAATTTTTGCTGCGTCTTTACCACATCTTCCACTTAGTATAGATTAGCCCTGTATTCGTTGTTAAGTGCCTTCATTTCTGTAAAGAAATTCACTGAGAAGCTTTGAATGGTCTAATTTCTGTAACTTGTTTCAGTAATATGTTGTTGTGCATATTTTTTCGCTTGTGAAGGAAGAGATGAAGAGAAGGTTTTTTGAAAGACTCAATCGTCTGTTCACCTTTGATACTAAGGAATTTGAATGGTCGAAGCCTGGTACGCTTGTCATTTGAAAAGAGCAGGAAATTGCCAATGAATCAGAACATTGTCCTGTAACAATCGTCTTTTGCTGCTACATAGAGAGGCATAGCAAATAGTATTTAAAGTAGATGTTGCTCTGTGATAAGCGTTACAGTTACTCACTATTTTAATATTTGTCCTTCGATAGAGTGGACCGTTTTGATATCTTATAAATAATGTACCTTGTTTACTATGCTGTTCGCTTGCTGAGTTTGATTAGAAGAAATGTTACTAGTTATCAACTTTTAAAATTTCATAAATACACGAACTGTGAATTAATCTTGTCTTTTGCTTTCAGAATTAATTTTAATTATGAATACTTCAGCCATATGATAACTTGATTCACTGGCACAGATTTGATTTGTAATTAATAGTTTAATAATGCTTGGCATTTACAGTATATAATGTTTCATCCTGAAAGTGGTGCTTTTCATACCTTATAGTCGTTTTTGTAATCCATCTCTCTCATTAATTGGGAAAACTAGTGCTTCCTAACATTCTATTACAACACTTGTAAATCTGTGTCAAAAGTATGCATTTCTGTCACTCATCTCAACCATGTGATACTGGAGTTATAATTTTTAAAAGCGTGATATTTTTAAGCACCCTGTCAAAACAGGTCCTCTTCTCCAATGTGTAGGATACAGAAACAGGATTACCATTTCATTTCATGTCCCAGTCGCTGTTCCCTCTAATGTTCTTCCTTCATGTGCAGAATAAATTTTATGTGCACCAAGGCATATGCTGGTGTGCACCACCAGTAACACATGCTGTCACCTGTGGGCACTCTGCTAACCAGCTGGGCGGCATTTGAATTTCTCGTGGGTGGCCACCCAAGAGTACAACTTATAGGGAGCACCGCTGACAGTACGTCTCATGTATTCCACTTGCATAGCTGTATTTTCTCTGGTGAAATTGCTTCTTACCAAATCTATCGTGAAATGTAGCTTTGTCAAAAATAAGGGGTTTCTGTCAAGCTACTGTATCCATCTCAAAATATTCTACAATAGTTTGGTATTTCTTACACATGAAATATTGCTTATGGGCACAGGCTGATGCCACTACCATAGTAGTAAAACCAAAGCAATTAGTTAACATTTGCTATTGGAGCATCTCCTGGAGCTTTGTGTCAATGCTGCTTTTGGTTTCTCAGTGTTTACATGCTATAGTCTGGCCACTACTTACTATCACAGCCCTTCATAGCAGCCTTTTCGTCATCTGTTGCCTTCAGGCAGGGATACAGCACCTCTCGTTTTCTGGCAGGAGCTTTCCTCTCAACAGCTGCTCTGCAGTTCTTAAACATAATTTTACTTATTGCCTGAGAAAATGTCATCACACAAGTGGGTTGTATGAATTGTATATGTTCAGGCAATAACATTATGGCAAATTATAGACGAGAGCCCTGTTTTCCTTTCCTTTTCAATAAATTGTTTAATAGGATTTTGTTAGTGACCAGATCAAAAGATGAAAATGATGAGCATCTTCTCTAAACAGCTGTTAATTATTAGGGATACAAAACTTTACTTGCCTTTGTTAGTTTAATTAATCCTGTATTTCCTCCCAAAATTGGTTACTGAGTTATCTGGGCATAGGCATTACCTAGATCAGGGGTTGGCAACCAAAATAGGCCACATCTGGAATATTGTGTCCAGTTTTGGGCCCCCCAGTGTAAAAAGGATGTGGATTTGCTGGAGCAGGTTCAGTGAAGGGCAGCAAAAATGACTAAGGGTCTGGAGCACGAGACCTATGAGGACAGGCTGAGGGATTTGGGCTTGTTTAGTTTACAGAAGAGAAGACTTAAAGGTGATTTAATAGCAGCCTTCAACTTCCTGAAGGGGAGCTCTAAAAAGGAGGGTAGAAACTGTTCTCAGTGGTGTCAGATGGCAGAACAAGGAGTAATGGTCAGAAGCTGAAGGGGGAGAGGTGTAGATTAGATATTAGGAAAAACTACTTCACCAGGAGGGTGGTGAAATATTGGAATGCATTGCCTAGAGAGGTGGTGGATTCTCCATCCCTTGAGGTTTTTAAGTCCCAGCTGGACAAGGTCCTGGCTGGGATGACTTAGTGGGGGTTGATCCTGCTTGAAGGAGAGGGCTGGACTAGATGACCTCCTGAGGTCCCTTCCAGCCCTGTGATTCTGTGATCTGTGAGATTCTGTAATAGCAAGAAGAGCAATTTGTTCCAATTGGGTGGAAAAAAAAAAAAAAAAGCACCGTAATTCAAGAGCAGCAATGCATGTGAATATGACGTAGTCCTTAACAAATAATGTCAAACCATACTTTTTGTAACCCCTATTTTAAGAACAGCATGCACACAATGATTTGTAATGCAATACATGTTTATTGCAGGATGTTCAAACTTTTTACATATTTTATTTCCTCACACTTTACATGTGTGTTTGTGCCACTGTCTTCCTGACTTTCACTCCTGAACCTTTTCTCTCTCTGGAGGACACTAGGGGCAGTTATCCAACCTTTCACGATTGCAAATTGTTTGCTACTTGGATATGAGTTGTTCATTTTGGGGGCTTTTAGACGTTTACCATTTAGCAAAAAAATCAGGAGGGGCTTTTTTAATTTTCAGTGATAGCACCAGGAGCAACAAAGAAGTCCATAAAGAGCCGCATGCGACTCCAGATCCACAGGTTGCAGACCCCTAACCTAGACTCCATATATATGCACTTCACATCAGAATGTACAAGTCATGCTTACCATTATGTAAAAACAGGCATGTAATGGAAGTGCACGCACCTACAGTATAATGCGACTCATGCTTTTAGTGGTAAGATTACTAAGACTAGAGCACTGTCCTCTATTATAGACTTGTGCTAAAAAAGTAAAATGAAATATTCTTGCTTCCCTTGCCAGTTCCTTCATTCTCAAAGTGCTTTTGTACATGAAGTTAATTTATCCAATTTAGTATTTATTAAAAAGTATTAACTGTATAACTTTATAGAATCCTTGTCCACTTAATGTGCATCTAATCACTATTTTACCTTTCTAAAAATAGGAACTGGAAATAAAGAAAATGGCAAAGACTGGTAACAAAGAAGCCTGCAAGGTTCTAGCAAAACAGCTGGTGCAATTACGAAAGCAGAAAACTCGAACTTATGCTGTTAGTTCAAAGGTCACCTCTATGTCAACACAAACAAAAGTGATGAACTCCCAGATGAAGATGGCAGGAGCTATGTCAACCACAGCAAAAGTGAGCCAATAAATGTATATATATGCCTAAATGTAGTTCATGTTCACACTTGCATATTGAAACTCAAACACTAGGTAGCTTGCAAAAGCCTTGACAGGTTCAGAGTTATTTAATGTTTTGAGATCACATACCATTTGCTATTTGAACAAAAGTTGTTCATTGTTGGGTTTTTAGATGTTCACTGAAATAGCAGAAATGATCGGGGGCTGGGGCAGTTCCCAGCTGCATGTGGCTGTTAAAGAAGCCATTTGCAGTTTCTTAACACTGCTGCCTCAGGCAGATATGTCAGTAGCAATAACTGGTGGATATGGCTGATATCTCTATCACTAGGGATAGCAGTTACCTGATGCCTAGGTACAGAAACCTTAACACTTGAGTTAATTGCTAGGAGCAGGAGGGCTGGGGGAGCCACCCAGCCTAGCAGTCCAGGTGGAGAGGCTGCAGGAGGAGTGTCTAAGACTGGGGCTGTTTAGGGATGGGGGTGAGATCTAAGACTGGGGAAAGTTTGGGACTGCAGGGGGGTTGTAAGGCAGGGGGCAGTTTGGGGCTGCTGTGGGGGGGTTAAGGCTGGAGGCAGTTTGGGACCGTGTGTGGGGGGGCATTAAAACCTGGTGAAGGGGGAGGTCTGTGGGGTGGGCGGGGGGATCTAATACAGTAAACCATCGAGTTACCCCGGGACTGTTCCTGCAAACCCTGCATTACTTGAATTTTCCTGCAAGGAGAGGGGAGCTAGGAACCACCAGGGCCGGTCAGTTTCCTGGCTCCCAGAGTGGCAGGAGCTGGGAGTCAGGGGCAGGCTGGTTTCAGTCTCCCCATGGCTTGGGGGACTGGGAAACTGATCGGCTCATGGCTGGTCAGTTTCACGTTTCCGCCAGCACAGGGGAGGGAACCTGACTAAGAGTCTTCTCCCTCTCTTCCCCCAGCCGAAGGGCTGTCAGACAGCTGCATGTCTGAGGGAAGAGAGGGAGAAGGCTCCCGCTGTGGGTCTCCCCTCCCCTTGCAAGGGACCCCGTGGCTGGCTCTGCTCCAGCCACAGGGCTGCGAGTCTCCCCACCTCCCAGCCAGGGACCCTGCAGCTGGCTCCTCTTCAGCCACAGGACTGCAGGTCTACCCGCCCCCTGGGCAGGGACCCCACAGCTGGCTTATATAAGCGGGGGAAGCTTGCTCATTTAGTGAATAAAGGTAGGTATATATGTTGATTAGTAACAGAGAGAAAGCTGTGCTAGTCTATATACTATCAAACCAAAAAAGCAGTAAAGTAGCACTTTAAAGACTAAAAATAATTTATTAGGTGAGTTTCTTCTGGTATGGCTATGGTCTGAAGAAGTGGGTCTGTCCCGTGAAAGCTCATCACCTAATAAATTATTTTGTTAGTATTTAAAGTGCTACTTTACTGCTTTTTTTGTTTTGTAGGTATACATGTTCCTCATTTTAGCGAGTTAAACGAGCGATGTGTACTCAAAAGAGCACCCTGTGGCTCTGGAGCTGCAAGTTGCAGACCCTTGCTCTAGCTTGCTTGTTATATTGCACTAGTCACAGTACTTTTATTAATTACTGGGCAAGGGACCAATTGAGTATTCCATAGGTCCCCATAGTTCCCATTACAGTAGTAGTCTAGATACGCAAAAATTCAGAACTGGCCACAGGTTTTGGACTAGAAATCACTTACCTGTACCTAAACAAAATGTGTGCAATTTTATGACTAATATTTTCCAAAATAATTAGACAATGCAAGCTGTTAACAAGAAGATGGACCCTCAGAAAACATTACAAACTATGCAGAATTTCCAGAAGGAAAACATGAAGATGGAAATGACTGAGGAAATGAGTAAGTTATGTTCTAGTGATTAACTTCAGCAAGCATCGACACCCTCAGACAACTAAAATGGGTTGACATATCTTTAATCCCACTTGTAAATAGTACTTACAACACAGGAAATTACTATTAATTAGCTATAATTAAAGGGGAAAATATTTCACTTTCTGCATGATTGTTCTGGACATTTGACCATACTGAGTATATAATTCACTCCACCATTTTTGTATGAAAGACCTGCAGAAAATGAGAACAGAAAAATTGGAAGAGGCACTGAGTGGGAGAGTTGCAGAACAGGTGGTGTTCTTACTCAAACTAGAACTGAATAAACCAGGGAAATTGAATAACACTTAGACATTCAGATTTTGGGGAATAATAGAAACAGCATTCTATTTTCCAGGGGTGATAGAAATGTCTCATGAACAAGTGGCAGGGTAGTTGCTGCCATTTGCAGGGCAGGAGAAGCTGTAGCTCTTCCCTTTTCAGAAGGGAAGAAAAACTAGAGTGCAACAATAATATATAGTTAACAAATATACTGTCAACAAATAATATATTGTTCTTTATTTACAAAGCAGCATAAGTACTGTGTGCAGATTGTAGCTTTAGTGTTGGCGTGCAGATAAGCAACTCCTCATCCTAGTTTGAAGATATGTCTGAGCTTCAGGGTTAAATTTAAAACTTTGGTCTTGATTGCATGTTTGTTTGTAAATGAGAATAGTTGAAAGGCCTCTGCTTAGTAGAAGTCAGTGTTCTGTAGAATTTATGAAGTGTTTGGGATGATTAGGCTGGAGTCCTCAATTATCCTTCCAGCAACTGATTGTAAATAAAAAGCAAGAGTGGACGAAAGTAGTAAAAAGCAGTCAGTCACAGCCTGGAACCCCACCTGCCCAGTTAGTGACTTTGGTGGTGGGTAGAAGGAGCTGACTGTATTGTAGTTTTATCTTATAGTAGTCTGGATACTAGAGGATTTAGTTTTTTTTTTCTTAACTGTTGCCCTTTCTAAATCTTTACAGATCTGGAGTCTTATCTTGATGCTTGATTTAGGGATCACTCAGTTTCTCAGCCCACTTGTAGTCTTTCTCTCTCTCTCCTCACTAAACCCTAAATAAAGGTACAGTGGTTACCAATTTGAAATGTTCCCATGATGCTGTACTGATCTTACTCCTGTTGACACAGCCTTCATCTCATCCTAAAACCTGCCACTGCATTGCTTCTGCTGTGGGAAAGGGACAGAAATCACACTACAGTGTTAGCCATTGTCACACTAGTCTCTTAGGTGGATTTTTGCAATTGGTGAAGGTCTGGGGAGAGGAGAGTCATCTAGTAGCTGACTTTTTGGGGGGAGAGGGCAAGGTCTCTAAAGTGAATGTAGAGTGTTTTAATTGGTTTGCTTTTTAAATCTAACACACAGAATTCTGAAATTTAAACCCTTTTTGAGAAACTGGTGAAATCAAACCGTCGGGTAAGGCACTGGACCATTAATGCTTAGTACTTTTGTTAGCACTGCTTCAGAGGCAAGATTTTAAAGTGCAGAGGTGAGCAGAATACTCCTGAGTTGCCAGCATTTGATGATAGATAATGCAGTGTGCTTCTTCAGGATTTATCCCCACAAACAGTATATGTTCCTTCCTCTTGCCTTCTCACTCAGTCATACTACTGCTACTTACTGGGACTGTAGAAGAACATTGTTTGTTCGTTTTGTTTTAATTTTTAAGTTATAAAGCTCCTTCTTCTGTGAACACTTTGAATCACTAATGCAGCTCTGGGTTTCATTTTCCTTCCTAGTTAATGATACTCTGGATGATATCTTTGAGGGCTCTGATGAAGAAGAAGAAAGCCAAGATATTGTGAACCAAGTGCTTGATGAAATTGGAATTGAAATCTCAGGAAAGGTATGGAAAATAATTCTTTAGGGCAGAGTCAAACACTGTCCTCTGATTTTTTCAAATACGTCAGCCTAACAGATTTCATTTTGTAGTTTTGTGCTAGAAGTCAAATTGTCACTGTGCATATTGTTTTTACTAAGTGGAGTTTGTGTCTTTCTTTAATAGATGGCCAAAGCACCATCTGCTGCCCGAGGCCTACCATCTGCATCAGCATCAAAAACTACCACCATTTCAGATGAAGAGATTGAACGGCAGCTCAAAGCTTTGGGAGTAGATTAGTCTGATGGCAATACACAGCCAGCCTAACACTTATTTCATTACAGATAGGTGTAAAATGTACATGTTTTCAACACAACTGATGTACTTTGGTTTTAAGGGAACTGAAGACTTCAGAAATAGGCTGATTCACACCAAAAGGCTTTTTTTTCTTGTCAGAAAACACTGAATTACTGAAGTTGTTTGAAAAACTACTTTATCAGATGTTGTGAATAGATAATTTTCACAGGGGATTTTCTGAACACTGAATTGACACCTAGTATAAACAGGTATAGCCATTTTATACCAGGCCTGAACTTGGGCTGTGTTGTACTCAAGATTTATCACCACAACTTAAGTTGCTTTTTTTCCCTTCAATTTACAGAATGTCAGCCAGCAAACAGATTTGGAAAAAGAGCAGTAAGATCTTCCTCTGTTTAGTTGTTTTGGAATTATTGTCCTATGACTGACAGTTTTTCCTTGGATAAAATATGGAGTGTTTATACTTGGAAGGTTCTTAAAATGGTTTGATTTCTTCGTTTGCTTTCAGTTTGAAAAAAGATGACATTTTGATTAGTTTTAACCTTGATCTCCTCTTAAGTAATAAGACGACAACTTTATAGCCTTTTTTTTTAGGTGTCTTTTTAGTAAATTTTGAGCTGATTCATTCTTAGACAATTGTACTTCTTCCAAAAAGGTATGGGTGCAATCCAGCTCTTGTTGACTTCAGTGGAAGGGGCTTGAACTAAATATTTTAGTGAATATTTTTCATGAAGGGCACTGAATAAACTGTATTGTACTGTAACATAGCTAACTTCAACAGAAATGTTGTGCCTTTTTTGTATATAAAATCTTGATGTACCCTCCTGATTTTTTTGAAATCATATTAATCATTTAAGACCAAAGTAACTACAGTTAAGGCAATTATTGTCATCTACACTTGGTAGCAGTCCATACTGAATTTGTCACATAGCCCTTCAGTACTGGCAAAAGGAGTATTACCTGAAATCTGATTTGTATATATTTTGCAGTACTTATCTCTTAAAGACACTGTATTGTTTACTAAGGTACATATGATTGCATAGGGGCAGATGAAATCTAAAGCTGCCTTATGCCTATGATTAGTCTTGGGGTGAAAAAAGTGTTGGGTATTACACTGTATGATGATATGTAAACAAGTGATTAGAATCTGAGCTTGTTATATTCTTTTCCATGGTCTCTGAACTATATCAGGTCAAAAGAATAGCATTGGCTTTGAGGGAAAGGTCATGTAAGCAATGTGAGTGCTCAGTCTCTAATGCCTAGTGCTTTACACTAGGGAACAAAGTCAATCTCACTTACTCATTTCCAGCTATTCCATTAGCATAGATAGAATAGACGTATCAGGATCGACTTTGTTCCCTAGTGAAGACTGGGGCTCTTCAGGCTCACGCCAGTGTCCCTTCCTCCACATGATAGCATGGAGTACCAGGGTCGACAGCTGAGCCCAGAGAGACATGGCAAAATTGAACCCCAAAGGACTGATCACAGCGCATCAAATGCCGGGTAAGTAGAGCCATGCCCTGAGCTGGAAAGCAATTCCTGTGTGGAATTGCTATTGTCACATCTGCCAATGTGGGATTGAGAAGGGAAATGAAGGGTTGTAACCATCTGTTTTGTGAGCCTAGGTCTAGGTTTTGCTGTGGAAATGAAGGGCTGTTTTCATTAAACCATGAGGCCAAACCAGGAATCTTCAATGTGTTGGAATGTACAAGTGTACATAATACACACACCCATGGCATTTGGGGTGAATTTTCTTTTATTTTGTATAAATCTAATAAAAGCTTTTATTCCCACAATAGCTGTCCTGATGGTGGGGGTCTGACCATGTGCGTTGTTGAGTAATGGACTTCATTCATTAGCATTTGAGTTGTGAATTCCAGCGGGTTTTTTATTTTGCTGGTGTTTTCTCTGGGGATGTGGGAAGGTGGTTGTACATGCAACTATAGCATGGGTTTATTGGGTGGGGCGGCAGGGGTAAGTGACAAGCTGAAAACTGCTGACCCTGCTCCAATCCCCCTTCTCTCTATTGTTTAATCCTCTCCTTCCCAAACCTAGCCCTGCCGCAGTCGGAACAAAGAATATGGCTGTATTAGAAATGCAGAACTTACATCAGGGAAACTGATCATTTTGGCAAAGCAAAACCAGTAATTCTTGCTATAGGCTTGATATAATGTGCCCCATATTTCATCAACCATTTGTCTACAATGTACTTCTCCTGTTTCAAACACGCTCTTGAATTATTGAATTAATTCAAAGGTCAGTTGCTTTTATCATTAATCAGACCAAAGGGGTGACATACCTGTTATTGGTAGTGGCAGCATACTACAGTATTTTTTTTAAATGGACCATGATTTAGCGGTCTTCGGGAGCAACAGATGTCCACCAGCCCATCCCCCCACTCCCCGTTTTTCCTGAGGTCTGCTTAATTGGGCCCTGTAAAATCCTAAAGCCCCCCTCCACCCAAAAGTAAGGGACTTACTGCGTCTGCCGCAGCAGAACCCTCCTTGGAAGCCTGGACCACAGCCTCCACCAGAGCTGCCATGCATTCCTCCCACCAGGGGTGGGGCGCATACATGGGCAGACCTCACTCACCTATGTGCCCCACTCCTGGTAGGGGGTTGGCAGCTCCAGCCACTGTAACAGGCTCCTTTTGAGTCCCTGGCATTTGTGTGTATGTGGGGGATTTGGAGGAGCCAGGCAAGGATGGGTGGGAAGTAAACCCTTGACTGAGTGGACTTTTGGCTTTAATGGACACCCCTTCCCCCCATTAGTCTGTTAAATCTTGCGTTTACTGTACAGATTAGTGGATAATGCCAGTCTCACCACTAAGCATATTATAAAATGTTAAGGCATCACCTCAACCCTACCAAAGGAAAATATTAGAATATTTATAATCCAGAAGTGGGGGAAGAAATGCCTTGTGAAGGTTTAAAAAAAAAAGTAGCTGCTTGACCCCCAGATTTAAAGTATCAGGTACCAGAAGCACGTTCTTGGAAGGGCGCTTAGAAGAGGATGAAACTAGACAGGAGCAATCAGCAGCTCCTACAGAAAGGGTTGAACCCCCACCTTCCTGAGGGCTGGGGATCTAGCTGTAGGACATCTTAAGACTCTTGGTCTTGTGGTTCAAAGCGTGCCTGACTCATCGGTGTTTCTGTGACTCATGTGTTTTTGGACAAGCTGTTTGATCTAGTTAACCATTCACATTTCCTTATGTGAACATGGCAGAGTGCCTGATTTTATTTTATTTTGCCATGCTTCTGAAATGATTCTTTATTCTCAAACTCTGGGGCTGCATCCACACTAGGAACTAACTTCGGAGTTAGCTACTACATTGAAGTAGCCAGCAGAGAATCTACATGCTCTCCCCCACTTACTTTGAAGTTAACTTTGAAGTAGGATGTGTGTGGATGCTCTACTTTGCAGTTATTCTTGTAGTGTAGACACAGCTGTGAAGAACAAGAGCAGCCTGCTAGATCCTGCTGATGCAATCGCTGTAACTACTATAGCATGGAAAAAAGAAGAGTGGAATAGCTAACTAAAAATCAAAATACTATCACAACCAAATAAACATGGACAGCTACATTTGGCATTATGGGTTATTTCAACAATGCTTTATTTTTGGCATATAGTGATGTTCCAGTTTCTCATCAACCCTTTTTAAACTGGCAAATAATTTAGAATATAAATAAAATCTAAACTATGCTTCATTAAAAAATTGACTAAATATGCCTACTGCAACTGAAGAAAATTCAAACAAAAAAATCAAGGAATAAATTTACAAGTCCTCACCTTCATTTGTCTCTGCTTTCCAAGGATTTTAGAAAGTACATTTCTTTGAATGCAGCACCTGTGGTTAGTGTGGCTGAGACCCACAAGGTGGATTCTTGTTCTATAAAGTGTTGCCTGATCTGCATTCATGTTGAGACAGGCTGTGGTTAGAATAGTTCATATCCTGTGTAAAATGTGATTTGGTAAAGAAGAGAAGGATATCCTTCCCCTTACTTTTAATTTAGAATCCTCTCAAGAAGAACATCAGTAATGCAGTTCATTCATAAGGATATATTTTCTTAATACAGGAGCCTATATTCCTTAGTTTAACAAGTCTAGGGTCCCTTCCTGTGCTTATGTATTATTTAAATCACACCAACATGGATATATTCTACTTGCTATACACTGTGACCTCAAATATTATAACTGCTTTCTGGATCTATTATCTAGTCATTTTCCAAGTCATCATCCAGACTGCTCCACACAAAACTAATTTTTATTTGCCATTATCACTAATGTGCATTCCTGTAATTTTAGTCCTGGGAAAAAGCTTGAAATATGTTCGCAGTAATTAGTATCCTTGCAACAAATAATGGGAGCAATGTTGCAGCTATGATTACTACCTATCCCTTGTGAGGGTTGAAATCACATTGCAGTGCTGCACAATCCCTGGTTTCACAGTAAGTGGACCAATGAACTAATTTAGTCATCTGTCTATAAGGCAGGAGGGGAGAATATAAATAATGATTTCTGCCTGTTCTTTTCTGAACCTCCTCCTCTCCAGGGAGAAATGAGGTTATACTTGAGTTTTGATTTAACTAGGTTTAAAGCATTTAGAAAGTCAGCAGGACTTTCCGTAGCCTTTGGCGATCAGTGTAAAGGGAATGCTATTTCTGCTCAGCAACTGTCTAAATGGATTGGCTGTGTTTTGAGAAATGTTACACATTAGCAAAGGTGTCAGTACCTCAGGGGACTTAAAGCTCATTCTAACAGGGCTAAGGCAACAGCCAGAGAATGCCTTTATAATGTTTCCATCCTAGAAATCTGAGCTGCTACCTGGCATTCTGGCCTCAAAATTAGTGAAAACTGTGTTATCTGGCCCTGTACCAACCAGACGGCTCTATAATTTGGCATTTCTGATATTTACTGAACATACACTTTATAGTCTGGTTGGTGTGGGGCTGGCAGGCTCCCTGAAGTAACAGCATGTCTCTGCTGTTTGTAGTTGGAGAAATGGCCACAGGGGCTCTGTGTAGCCCCCCAGCAGTGGTTCTGCAGCTCCCATTGGCTGGGAACTATAGCCAATGGGAGCTGCAGAGGTGGTATCTGCTGATGGAAGAATTGTGCCTAGTCAGACCTCTGCCAAGGAGCATCAGGAATGTGTCATTGCTTCTGAGGAGCCACCCAGATACAGCACTCCCAAACCCTAGGCCTGAGGCCCCTTCCCACACACCTCTCCCTCCTTGAGCTCAAGCTCAAGCCCTGCACCCACTCCTGCAATGTGAACCCCTTGGCCCCAGGCTGGAACTCTGTCCCCCAGCCCAAACCTCTCACCCCCTCCTGTATCCAACCCCCTTCTCCAGCCCAGATCCCACTTCCACGCTGTATTGTCTTAGTTAACCAGACTAGTACATGGCAGTTCTCTTCTGACCAGACAGACACATGTTCCTTTTTGGAGGTCAGTTGTGCAGGGCCTTGCTTAATTAGAACTCAGCCCGCCATCGTGGGGTTGCATTACCAGCCCGTAGTCCAGATCCACACCCTGAGGCTCAGGGCTCTCCTCCCTAGCATCCAACCCAAGGTGGTGTGGAGCCCTGAGCCTTGTGCCACAGCTGGCAGGCTGAGGCTGGATCTGGACTATGAGTTCGACTGGGAGACGGGAGTAAGACAGGGACTTGAAGCAGCTCCAGGCTCTGCATGCCACTTCCGCCCCTCCTCCTCCTCCCCCCATGGCCCCAGCTGGGGAAACTAACATACCACAGCCTGTAAGAGACTTCTCCCACCACTCTGACGGGAATTCTGGCCAGTCAGAGCAGCAGGTCCTGGCAGCAATGGGGGAGGGAGGGGGGAATCTCACTAGAGAGGCTGGGGAAGGGGGCAGCAGCCAGAGATAAGCAGCACCAGCCCACTCCTGGCTCCTACCCAGACCCTGCTCCTGCACCTCTTCCCACCCAGATCCCCTCCACCCTCATCTTTTTCCTGCACCCTTCCCCCCACAGGTCCCTCAGCTTCAGCCCACTCCTGAACTCCTCCGCTGCTGCCCCCAGCCCACTTATGCATCTTACCTCCCACCCAGACCCCAAAATCCCTCCCAGCCCCACTCCTGCAACCCTCCATCCTGCCCAGACACCCCACCTACTCCCCAGCAGCCCCCTCCCAAATGCCCCATTTTCTTTCCATGCTGGGCCCCCAAAAAGAGTTAATCTGGCCTGTGAGAAGCCCTAAACCTCAGCCCCCTCTTTAATATCCTCCCGCCTGTGGTGCTGAAGCGTGCATGAGAGGAGTAAGGTGTCCCTATCAGGGGCCACATCAGTGAGGGTTTTATGGGATTTTATTTATTTTTGCTTCTCACTTTCATTTGGCCCTGACTGATTTTCTGTGGTCAGTAGCCCCCCCAACTCAAAAAATGTTCCCCACCTTGGTAGATGAAATGTAGTACGTGTGTAATTTGTAACACATTAATAATCAGCTAAGCAATACTCTTCTCTTCATAAACATATAGGCTGGGTCTACACTAGCAAGTTCTTCTCAAATATTTTCCAAAAGAAGAAACTCTTTCAAAATATCCAGCAGCGCATCTACACGCACAAAGCATTCTTTCGAAATTAAATCGAAAGAATGTGGTACTTATTTCATAAGCCCTCTTCCAATCCCATTTCAGGAAGAACACCTTCCTTCAAAATAAGAAAAAGTGTGTAGACACTCTGGGCCCTTCCCCCCCCCCGCCCCAAAAGAGCAGTCCTCATGGGGCTTGATTTTTCAATCCCTGGCCCTGCTCTTTTGAAAGAGTGGGGGCTGTGTGGATGCGCTCTTTCAAAGGAGCAGATCGCTCTTTTGATCTAATTTTTTGTGTGTAGATGCACTCTTTCAAAAGAAGTTCTTCAGGAAAATATTTTGTGGAAGGCCTTCCTTTGGAAGATCTCTGAAGGGTAGACATAGCCATATAGTAGGAATGTTTCAAACTTTACACATTAAAATCAATTGTATCCAAGATATGTTAGTTAAAAACTGATTAACTCAAAGGAAACAACGTTTTTGGTGCACTGCTTTTCAGATTGGAAAACATTTTATATATTAAAAAAAAAATACACTCAGAAATCCTCAGCTATGACAGGAAGCGTTACCGGCACTCATGATGCTCCTTCGTAAGAGAACTAAAGGTGGTCTGGTGTAAACTTGTCTTCACTCTCTTTTCCCTTTGTCTTCGGTTGCAAAACCAAACTCTCACAACTTCCTTCTCAAGGTTGAGCCCCTCAGCCATCCTCATAATCTCTTGAGAAGAAGGCTTACTTTGTTCCCCAAAGTTTCTCTCTAGAGCTTCTTTAGCGGCAATACTGGAAGAAGAGATTAAAATGCCACAGTTAGTGATTTTTTTTTTCCGCATTCTCAGGTCATAGCTGCTATTATACAGACATTAAAATTGTTACATGAAAAAGGGAAGAAGTTGTTTTGCTTTCCCCCTTTTCCAGTAAACAGCTGGGTTTAAAGGGCATTAGAGGTCTAATAATGACATGGGCTGCAAAAATCTGACAGTCTCTTTCCCTTCAGTCCACACTGTAAACCATTAGGATGTTATGTTAATTGGTACAGGTAATGCATTAATGTTTCTGTATATTATGCAGCCTGTGACAATTTGTTCCAACAATCATCAGACTCCCTCCAAAAGTCAGTTTTAATTTGCTCCTTATGCAACAGTAGAACCCAAAGACATGCTTGGTTGAATTGGTAGAGGCAGTATTAAAGTTAAGAATGCTATTTTCTCCCCATATTCACAAGGTTAGGCTAAATATACGTAAAACTTATCTCCACTTTTCTTTTTCTTTCTGTTGTTTATATCTCCAAAAGAATGAGGGAGCCTGAAATGTGCTTGTACCAAAAAAAGAAAAAAGAAAAACAAACTTTGTCTCATCTAAATTTGGCAGTAGCTATGCCATTTTTTTTGACCGCAGGAGGACACTACTCTTCATTTTAGATATGAAGCGTGCATATTTTTGTGAAGTTCAAGCTACTTCAGCAAAAATTCTGCAGGTAACGTTAGTGGGACCTTAACGTAATTTAATTAATAATTCATTTTCTCTTTTATGTTGGTTACTGCTACAGTTCTGACTTTGGTGCATGACATGCATACACACCCATGCTTGGAATACAGATAGGGACCACAGCTCTTGAACAAGCTCCAGGTACAGTAAGGGCCAAAAGCAGAGAAAGCTGTTCTGCTAGGAGGAGCTCTAGTCAAACTCTTCCTCTCATTCATAGCCTCTCAGCCCAAGAACCCCAGGAATGCACTTCAGACCTGTACGACAAACATCTGTTTGAATATGACTTACAGTCTAAAATCATCTTCAGTGATTAGTGTATAAAGAAATTCTATAATGTATTAATTTAGTATTATGTTCAACACAAATGTAGCCGTGTGTGTGTAAATTCCCTGTTGAATTATGTGGAAGTTTTTAGTGACATTTTTGACATCTTTTGATTTCTTAAATGGTGACATAGTGATTCTGAAAACTCCTTGCTATGTGAAGTTGGCACCAGTGCCCTTTCTCTCTTTCCTTACAGCTTGTGAAAGCCCTGCTGCCGAAACAGAATTCAGATCTCTGGGCAGGGGCAGGGACAGTGACAGATGCTCTTGGCAACAGGCTTTTTCCCTCAACCCACCAGAGCTAAACACCACAAGTTATAGAAACACGGAAATTTATCCTGTATCATCAAACCTTCCATAAAGGAAGTTCAGAGGCTGTATCAAGGGCCAGCAGAGTACAGAAGATTTTTACTGAGTTGGACATCATAAAGGAGGGGACTATTGGTATCATTAATGGGTGTAGTTTTCTTTGGTTTTGGTTTTGTTTTTTATACGAAGCAAAAATGTGTGTGGGAGGTTTGTTGAAAAAAATTAAACAGTTGAAAGTTCTCTTTCAGCTTCCTAGCTAGTTGATAAATGGGATTTTTTTTTTCATGAAAATTTTCACATAAAATTTGTCCTCGTTTTTCAAAATTTGATTGATTTTTCAGGCAGGTCTAGATAGGGCCTTTATGGAAAAGCATTACATGGATTTCAACCAGAAGAGGGGTCTGAAAAAAGTACTTCCAACGCATAATTTTCTGAAGTATTTTATTACCTTATGGTGGTTCTGCGCTTTCTTTTCCGCTCATTCACTCCAACTTTTTCATTGTATAAAGCTATATACAAAAAGAGGAAGTTATTTTCAATACAAGATTAAAACAAATACAATAATTTCTATAAACCATTATTACTAGTTGTGTTTTAACACCAGGAACGCATGCAGTAGGGTTGCTGAATGGTCGTCTTTGAAACATTTTTCAGTTCGACATCTGGTGGCTGAATGCTGTAACTGCACCCTTCAGGAGTGGGGCAGGGGGGAACGTAGGTTGGTTCACAGCTGATTCATGCTTGAGGGTGTCAGAATCAGTCTGTACATAAAAATGTTTCTGAACCACAGGTCAGGTCCCAGGGCTGAATTTTGTTGCAGCTCACAGCAGGGTTTGGGACTGATCAAGGGTTTTGTTTTGTTTTGTTGGCAGCTTATTAAAGATTGGGAAATGTTGGACATATGCCAGTAGGGTCACAACGTTGGTGAAGGTTTGGTGTTGAGAACCCTCATGAATGTTGAATTTCGTGAATATCGTTTTACCCTGGCTGGGGAAGAGGAATGCAGTGGGCTCCTGGGCAGCTGTGGGCAGTAGCAGGGGGAGGTGGAGACGGGCAGCGGGGCCATGGGAGCCAGTCAGTGACCATGCCATGCCCTTGGCTGGCTCTCAAAGTCCTGAGGAAGCAGCAGCTGCCAGCTCCCTGTTCTGGAGGCCCAGGGAAGTGGCAGCCACTCACGAATAATTGAATTCACGAACGTTAAACTCGCAAATGTCGCGACCTTGCTGTAATTTGTTCCAAAAGATTAAGTTCATTTCAAAATTCACTGAAAAAACTACATCAATAGCTTGAAAAGCCAAACACAGGACAAAAGAGTTTGTACCCAGTATGAACATTTTTCAAGCAGTCATTGCTGGTAACGAATGCAGGCCAAGCTCAGACAAGCAGGGACAACACATGAGGTGTCACATGCAAGCCCAGTGCCTGCCCCTCCCCCACATTCACTGTGCTTGCCACTTCCAGTGAGTGTGGTGGCAGTCCTGCCCCTCTCTGCCTCTGAGTGGCATAGCCTGAGAGCAGAGTGAGCTAGAACAGTTCATGCTGCTCTGGAGCTGCACCACTCTGAGGGAAGACGGGACCACCCCTGCACTCAGCAGAAGTGGCATAGCCTTTCCGGAGGAAGAAGAGGGTGAGGGCAGAGCAAGGGTGGTGAGGCAGGGCTTGAGGCAGGAGGGCTTGGGGGGCAAATGGGTTGTGCCCCCTGCAGGAACTCCCCTCACCATTTGCCACTGCATGTAAGGGCTGGTTTTAGATGCATCTACAATTGCACCATTGGTTTCCTCAACTATAGTTTGCTTTTCTGTTAAGCAGGACTGCTGGCAAGATACGGGCCAACCAGGGCCAGAGTATCTTCACATACTGATTCACCAGCCTAGTGAGGGCTTTTAACAAGGTTCAGAGGGGGTAGTTTACCAATGCCCACAATTAAGTATTAAAAAAAAAATCTAGCTGCTCTGCAAGGCTACGTCTACACGTGCACCCAACTTCGAAATAGTTTATTTCGATGTTGCGACATCGAAATAGGCTATTTCGATGAATAACGTCTACACGTCCTCCAGGGCCGGCAACGTCGATGTTCAACTTCGACGTTGCTCAGCCCAACATCGAAATAGGCACAGCGAGGGAACGTCTACACGGCAAAGTAGCACACATCGAAATAAGGGAGCCAGGCACAGCTGCAGACAGGGTCACGGGGCGGACTCAACAGCAAGTCGCTCCCTTAAAGGGCCCCTCCCAGACACACTTTCATTAAACAGTGCAAGATCCACAGAGCCAACAACTAGTTGCAGACCCTGTATATGCAGCACGGACCCCCAGCTGCAGCAGCAGCAGCCAGAAGCCCTGGGCTAAGGGCTGCTGCCCACGGTGACCACAGAGCCCCGCAAGGGCTGGAGAGAGAGTATCTCTCAACCCCCCAGCTGATGGCCGCCATGGAGGACCCCGCTATTTCGATGTTGCGGGACGCGGATCGTCTACACGTCCCTACTTCGATGTTGAACGTCGAAGTAGGGCGCTATTCCCATCCGCTCATGGGGTTAGCGACTTCGACGTCTCGCCGCCTAACGTCGATTTCAACTTCGAAATAGCGCCCAACACGTGTAGACGTGACGGGCGCTATTTCGAAGTTGGTGCCGCTACTTCGAAGTAGCGTGCACGTGTAGACGCAGCTCAAGACTTGAAAAATTACAACAGGGTTATAAGTAGAACAAGAGGGAAATTAGTGGGGGAATGTGCTCAGCAGATTAGATGCCTCTGTGCAGATACAGGTAATACAGGGAATAAACAGGAAGAAATGAAAATACTAGTATGTAAGCCAAATTATGGCAACTGGTATCACAGAGGTTGGAGGGATAAATCTCGTGACTGGAATATTAGTAAGGTGACCACATTGCTCTATGGCAAAATATGGGACATCAGCCTCTGGGCATGGGGGAGCTGCTGTGTCAGGGCTCCTTGGCAATGGGGGCTGCTGCCCCATGGTGAGGCACCAGGGATGAGGGCTTTGCAGCCTCCCAGTGAGGCAATACCAGTTATGGGGGCTCTGCAGCTTCCCAATGAAGGGGTGGGGAAGATGGAGCTCCACAACCTCCTGGCTGAGGAGGGGTTGCCAAGAATAGGGGGGCTCCACAGCCTCCCAGGAGAGGTGGCCAGGGAATGTGGCAGTCACCCCACAGAAGGGGTCCCTGGCAGCAGAGGTCCCATGGAAGAGCTCCTCTGCAGCAGGAGCTACCTCTGAGGTGCAGGATGCTGGGGAATGAGGCAACCACCCTGTGACGGGACTGCTGCCAGGGTGCCAGGGAACAGAAGACCCACAAAATACATGTCCTAAATCATGCCTGTGCCCTGGAGTCTGAGGGGTTCATCCAGCAACTGCAAGTTTGCAGGGCACAGGGAAAGGGATCCTCCAATGGCAAAGAGCAGATGCCACAACCCCCATACAATCCACTCCCTACTACAGCTCTAGGAGGTGTTGTGTTGGCTAGTCGCATCCCTTTTCCCATTGCCATATCTCTGACACCAATGGTAGGGAGCAAGCTGGTGTAGGAGTGTCAACATCAGAAGTCTACCATTGGAAGGTCTCCTTGTATCAGTGATTCTTCCACCCACCTATGCGGTCTTTTGCATTGATTCAATGGTAGTGCATTGAAAAGCAGCTGCCCTATTCCACAAGACCTGAACTAGTTTGCATAAATGGTCTTGAGAGAAAAAAGGGACATATAAGAGAGCTACATCACTCTAATTTGTGCCTGCGGTACGTTTCTGGAAGGTTTGCTTTCTTCCACCCATGACAGGCATCAGTCCTACTGAATTTAATGCATGTACAAGATTCTTGTCAAGGAAAGACTAAATTCCCAAGGCATTATAAATATCTACCTCCTATTTGTTCTGCTTCTTCCAGCCACTTGGATAATATCAGTTTCAGTTTGCAGGCATTTTTGAAGCTCAACTGCAAATTTTCAAATCGACAAATAGTTGTTTGACTGAACTCAGAGCCATGCACAGCAGCCAGGGCTTCTCCGACATTTGTTTGTGTGTAACCTGTCAAAAAGCAATAAAGAGAAAAAAAATTAAGTATTCTAATTTGGTTTATTTACATGAAGGCACACACTGCCTTGATCACTACATCCAACACACACTTTTTGGTGATATACCATAAGCGTTTTCTTTGCCTCTTTTTGATTGGGCCTCAGTCTTACTCAGGTGTAACTCAGTTGATGTCAGTGGAGTTCAAAAGTGTAAGACAGGTGACATGAGCATCCAGCACCACATCCATCATGAGACAAAGTTCTTTTGACCAGTGTGATATTGTAGGCAGGTAGCAACCATTAATGATCACGCAGAAATTTTTACACAGGATTACAAGTTTATTTTAATGTTAGGAGTCTGGCGGAAACCCAGCAAAGAAGAAAAATGCAGAGTTAAAGACTTAAAAAAGAATCAAAGAATATACTCTGATTTTTACTCAAACCACAACAACTGCTGTGACTGCTGCTTCTCACAGTAATCATCATCATCTTCCTGCTTAGTCTCATTTACCCTCCATTTGTTGTGGCCACCTACTGATTCTCCTTATATACTTGGTTTATAAACTCTGTGGGGGAAGATCTGTCATTTTATTAGTATCTGTACAGTGCCTGCCTCAATAGGACCCTCATCCATGATCAGAGCCTCTAGGCACTTCCAATATTCAGAGAAGAGTGTACAAAACAAAATAAAACATGATTTCCAACCCCATTTCCAGGACTGGGCCATGCTCTCAAAGGACAAATCCACACCCTAAAAATTACATCGACCCAGCTACATTGCTCAGGGCTTGCAAAAAATGTCAGTGAGCATTGTTGTTAGATAGGCTTAACCCTCATTCTAGACACAGTTTAAGACGTCTACCTCGTCCCCACAATTGGCATAATCTTTAAGATCTTGAGTGTCTTCCCCTCCTATTAATGGTAGTAAGTAGAGTGCTAAGGACCTCACTATATCAAACCCTGTGTCTGAATTAATTTTAACACTGTGCACTAGAAGGACACTGTCCACTTCAGTTTAGGCTATTGGTACATCCCAATTTTATTAATGGCATTCAACCCAATCCTGCAGTCTTTATTCAGCCACATCTGTTTAAGTTAATGCAAGTTGTCACTCCGCAAGAATTCAGGATGCTGCTGCTGAAATATTCTAGGGCATAGCAATCTTGCCCTTTGTCTGGCTGACAGTTGCATAGTCATGATATACAACAAAACCTCACAGACTGTAAACACTGTTTCAGACAGTATACCGTATTCTAGCCCTTACTTCTGTACTGTAAGTGGATTTAAATGTGAATATCCCTGGATATCCCTGTAGCTGTAGAGATAATGTAACTATCATATAAATTTCCTATTTTTATAGTCATGCCACATTTTGTAATGATACAATATATTGTCATAAGAGAGACTGTAAAAATGACAACTCTTAATTCACAAACTGAATTTAGTACCCACAAAGGGGCCAGCTTTGTCCTTTCTCTCTCTCTCTCTCTCTCACACACACACACATCTTTTTTCTTCACAGTGTAGCACAGACAACTTCCTCATACTTCCCCACCAGTGTGCCACAACCCTGTCATGGAGGGAAATCTCTAGGTTGATTGGGATAACGTAGCACTGATGGACATTTTATCTTTGTGCTATAGTGAAGCTGTCCATGACTATGATGTGGCCATATTTCCACCAGAAACCGTGCTGAGATCATCCATACATTTCACATCATCCCCATGTAGTTCTCAGAGGGTGATAAACTGGTTACCACCGCTCACAGCAGGGTGGGGAGCACCTCAGTTTTGGTGGCTGTAGATTGTACAATGAAATAATTCAGTGAATTGCATCATTTTGGTTGATGGGACACAGTCTGGGGAAGAAAATGGAGACAAGGCAATATGTGCACCTGAGAGAAGTGAAAGTTCCCAAAGAGCCAAACAAAAATGCATGCTTATGTGTGTGTGTGTGTGTGTGTGTGTGATTGAGTGTGTGAGGAATGGGGCACTGAGCTGTCCCACCAGTCCCAGCCCCCACCAAAGTACAGACATCTACAAAGAGAGAAGGAACTGACAGAGCCATTCTGTGTCCCCTGGTTTTTGGCTAAGGAAGAGGAAGCCGCTGGTCTGAGGCCATCCCTATTTCCCTGGAAAGGCAGGAGGTACCTTGCCCTTTCTTCTGTCTCCCCCATAGGAGGGGAAGGAATTAGCAGAAGGTCAAGAGTGAAGACTCAGGCAGATGCTGATAGAGGTATCCTAGACTGAGCAATTTGTTTCCTTCTGCCAAGTGCTGGCAATTCTCCACCTACTGACAGAAAGCCTTGCAAAAACCCATCGTCTCATCCCAGATTTTGAAGTTAGATTATTCTGCTTGAGGCATGATAATTTGTCAGCCCATGCAGAGACACGACATGGGAGGCCTCTCTTCTCCCAAGACGTAGACAGGGACCTCTCCCTCAGCTTTCAACTATGTTCTCCCTTGGTTTTTTCCAAGACCTTGTCTACATAGTTACACCAATTTAACTAATGCCTTTATATATGCAAAAGTTGTACTACTTTAACTAAGTCTGTTTAGCAACCCTTCTACATCTACGCTACAGAGCATATGCTGGTATAACACTGTAGTGTAGATGCACTATACACTCACAGAAAGAGTTTTTCTGTCAGTGTAGTAACACTCACCAAACAAAATTAGTTGTGCTGGCAGAAATCCTCTTTAATTAGCACAGTTGTATCTATTCTAGAGGGTTTGTCAGCATACCTACAAAGCTCAGAGGTGTGTATGTAGCTATGCCAAGACAGATTTTAAATGTAGATCAAGCCTAATTGCTGTTAACTCCCTTCTTTTAAGAGTGAAGTATCAATTTTGCTTGTTAGGGTGTAATTGATTGTCTTGTATTGATATGAATCAGATTTAATCAATTTCAGAGTGTTCTCACAGGGATTATGCCCCATTTGAAATAAATCTATTTTAAAACAATTCTTGTTAAACCAGCCACATGTATGTATGTATGTACACGAAACTTTTCTTTAATTCTGCATACTAGTGAAGGGATCACACTATAGTCGTCAATTGGAATTTGTGGGAAAAGAAAAAAAAGAAAAAAAACACACACACACCTTAGAGTACAATCTTAAAGGAAGGTTTGTGGACCAGAGCTGAATGAAAATTCTTCACCTCAAGTGAAACTGGATTTTTGACTAAATGGAGAGTGTTGCTAAAACAGTTGTTTTCTCTCTTAAAAAAATTAAAATGCGTTTTTGTTGATTTTGCTATTAACAACGTGGTGAAAATCATAGAATGCTAGGACTGGAAGGGACCTCAAGAGGTCATTGAGTCCAGCCCCCTGCCCTCAAGGCAGGACCGAGTACTGTCTAGACCATCCCTGACATTTATCTAACCTGTTCTTAAATATCTCCAGATACGGCGATTCTACAACCTCCCAAAGCAATCTATTTCAGTGTTTGACCACCATGACAGTTAGGAACTTTTTCCTAATATCCAGCCTAAACTTCTCTTGATGCAGTTTAAGCCCATTGCTTCTTGTTCTATCCTCAGAGGCCAAGAAGAACAAATGCTCCCTCCTCCTCATGACGCCCTTTTAGATACCTGAAAACCACTATCATGTCCCCCCTCAATCTTTTCTTTTCCAAACTAAACAAGCCCAATTCTTTCAACCTTTCTTCATAGGTCATGTTCTCCAGACCTTTGAACATTCTTGTTGCTCTTTTCTGGACCCTTTCCCATTTCTCCACATCTTTCTTGACACACAGTGCCCAGAACTAGACACAATACTCCAGGCCCAACCAGCGCAGAGTAGAGCGGAAGAATGACTTCTCGTGTCTTGTTCACAACACACTTGTTAACGCATCCCAGAATCATGTTTGGTTTTTTTTGGCAACAGCAGCACGCTGTTAACTCATATTTAAGTTGTGGTCCACTATAACCCCTAGATCCCTTTCTGTCATACTCCTTCCTAGACAGTCTCCTCCCATTCTGTATGTGTGAAACTGATTGTTCCTTCCTAAGTGGAGCACTTCGCATTTGTCCTTATGAAACTTCATCCTGTTTACCTCAGACCATTTCTCCAATTTGTCCAGATCATTTTGAATTTTGACCCTATCCTCCAAAGCAGTTGCAACCCCTCCTAGTTTGGTATCATCTGCAAACTTAATAAGTGCACTTTCTATGCCAGTATCTAAATCGCTGATGAAGATGAATAATACTTTATTTTCATCAAAACAAAAAAGCAGTCCAGTAGCACTTTGAAGACTAACAAAATAATTTCTTAGGTGATGAACTTAAGTGGTACAGACCCACTTCTTCAGATCATAGCCATATCAGAACAGATTCAATATTTAAGGCACAGAGAACCAAAAATAGTAATCAAGGTTGACAAATCAGAAATATATCAAGGTGAGCATGGTATGCCCGTGATCTGAGGAAGTGGGTCTGTCCCAGAAAAGCTCATCACCTAAGAAATTATTTTGTTTTGATAGTATATAAACTAGCACGGCTTTCTGTCTATTTATTTTCATCTATTTTTGCACAAGAGAAAAATGATTTCCTGTCCAGCTCCATTAAAATTGCCTTAAAATGTGTCATTTTTGTATTTAAATTCTACATTAAATCAGCCTTACAACTTGTATGACTGTAATGGTGAATAATTTTTGATAGGGAAAGTATTCATAGATGTTTCACTATCATAGCGACAATTAGATTTTGAGTCTTATCTGGTAAAATTTTCATCAAAATCCTGAACAGCTGTATTAAGTGCAACTTTAAAGGGTGATTTATGTGTCTGATCATACTTTCCCCTAAAATATAGCTAATCAACAATAATTTGTTCTGTGAGGTAGACAGAAGTGTAGACATAGAATAAAGTTTTAAAATCACTTCCTTGTCAAAGTAAAAAGCCTGAGGACATGAATTCTGAACAAATCTTTGAGGTAAATGTGAGGCAGGTTTTAAATGATAAAGCATATCACAGAATATATAATTGAGCTTTCATTTGGATTTTCAGGCTATGGTTGTCTAGTAGAAAATACATACCTAGCTTAATTCTCCTTAGTTTGAACTCATTGGCAAACTTTTCCAGTTCCCGGATTTCAGGAGAATCCATATCAATTGGCTCTTCAACAGACTTGCTTTTTCTACGGAATTCCTGCTTGAAGTCAGTGGTTACAGGATCATCTCCAAGGATGGAGTGGTGGATGGGAGCAAAGCCATGTCCCAGAGCACAGGAACTGGCACTCAGAGCATGTTCAGGGAATTTATAAAGGCAAGGGGTCAGGCCACCTGCATGAAGCCAACAACAGAACGTGATACAATAGTTGTCCATCACTGCATTTCTACTAACAGTTATGCTTTGAAATATTACATACTATAGACCAGACCCACCAATGGCAGAGCTTGTGGGGTAGGTAAGGGACAGAATGGGGATAATTGCCTTGGGGCCCAGTGATTTAAAGGAGCCTGGGTCTCTGCCAACTGCTGTGGTAATGGCCGAGCCTAGAGCCCCGAAACCTTTAAATTGTCACCACAGGGCTCCATGTGGTTCTTAGTGCAGCCTGGAGAGGTGGGGACACTGTGTGGTGTGCTCCAGACAGTGCTGGGGGACAGCAGCCCATGGTCCAGCCCCTTCCACCTTTCACCCTGCCCCTTCCAAAGGCATAGAGCCACGTCCCCCCTCACATTGTCCAAGGAGCTGGCGTGGCTGTCAGCTCTGCTGCTTCCAACAGAAAGGCATCAGTCTTAGGAAACCAGGTTCAATTCCCTTCACTCTTGCTTTCTGCCTTAGTTCCTGATCTGTAACATGCAAGTAATAGCACTACATGCTATGAAGTATTCAGCTGCTAGGATAATAAGGACCCTACATTTTCCTTAAATAGACTTAAATTGTACCATGTCCTCATCTGGTATGAATTGGCATCAGTTCATTGAAGTCAATGGACCAATGTCCGATTACATTTGTTGACCGGCCCATGGTCTTTGTGTGTCTTCTGACACCAACAATTTCACTTTATAAACTATACATGATGTGAAGATGCAATACTATTTGCACTCTATTTCATTGAGAAATTTCCCTGCATAAAGATGCAGGATAAAACCCATCAAGTGATAATCTTCTTCACGCTATATTTTTACAGTAGAAAGTAACTGACCAGAGATTAACTACTTTATGCAAAATTTTGTTTGCTATTAGACTACGCTATGTCATTTAACCAAGATCAAGTCTCTCTTCTGGGGCACACAGAAAAAACAGACATACGCCCTGTCTTGAACAAGCAAAATGTGGTATCCTCCATTATTTCTTGCTTTGTTTGTCTAGCCAGAAAATTAGAGAGACAAGTTGGATAAAGCAATATCTTTTACTGAGCAAGAAAAGTTGAGCTGACACAAGATATTACCTCACCCACCTTGTGCTGTGAAGTAACAAGACAGACAAGGAATGGGAGAAAAGAAGAATTCCTATTTCCATTTTAGAGGTGGGGAATCAAGAGAATAATTGGCATGCAAAATTGAACAGTCTATAACCTGGTCTGGAAGTAAACCCACATCTTTAGTGTCCCAGCCCTTCATCTAAACCACAAGACCACCCTTCCTTTCTCTTTTTCTCCTTTTGTCATGTTCACGGCCTAGATTACATCCTCCATGGAACTGGGAGTACAATGAAGGTTCTAACCCTATTAGTATATTGAGTGTTTGTCTTCACTACACAGTGGATCAACGCTGCAGCCATCAATCCACCAACCATTGATTTATGCAATAAATCAATCTCTGAACGTTCTCCCATTGACTCTGGTACTCCACCAGGATGAGAAGAGCAGCCAGAGTTGACAGGAAAGCAGTCCCAGCTGATTTGCCCATGTGAAAGACACCATGGTAAGTATGTTGACTTCATCTACTTTATTTACATAGTTGAAGTTGCATCGGTTAGATTGATGGGAGTGGGGGGGCTAGCGTACACAAGGCCTAAGTTACGTACAATATGACTGAAAAAGGGGAAGATATTGTTAAATATCAGGAGGGAAAAGAGACTAAATAAGAGAAGGACTTGCCTTGCAGAGTGCTAACACCATTCACCACATTGGGATGGGGCATGCTGCAGGTCTGTAAAATGCGACTCTGAGAGAGACTTGCTGATAACATCTCTGGAGTTGCAGGCTTGATGCCTAAAAGAAAAGAAAAGAAAAGAAGTCTTACTTGCTGTCCCAGAAAACCCTGCATGTGGGAAATTCACCTATGTTGATTCATTCTTACAATTTTTCTTTCTTGAGTGAAATAAAGTGGGCATTTGCTTTTTGATTAGCTTTGAGCCATAGTTATTTCCATAGAAGTCTCTGACCCCAGCAACACTGTATTATTTTGCTGGTTGATACTTGACTAGAACACCTTTCTATTGAACAATTTCTCTTCTCTCTTTAGTGGGATATCTAAAGAACTGCATTGACTGCTGAACCACTTTTACAAGTTACATCATAAGATCTATGGAGCCTGAGTGTGAAAACATTTCATATTGCTGAATGAGATTTTGAAAAGTCTACATTGAATTAAATGACTTTTCTTTGACCTTTAAACATATTTCCTATCTCTGTGAAAAGAAACCATTCCCGATGTGTTAACTCTGGTTGAAAGCACGATGTTATTCCTAAAAAAGGACATTTTTCAAAGTTTGCCATCACTTATCAACCATAAATCCTGCATCAGGGTCTTCAACACTAGTGCTTCATATATTTACTAAACCAGGTGAGGGACCAGACATTCCCCTGGGTGTTTTATAGCAAAGGCATAGTGATGTCACATGTATAGTAGCCCCACTATCACACAACATAAGAAGTGGGTCTGTCCCACAAAATCTCACCTAATAAACTATTTTGCTAGTCTTTAAAGTGCTACTTGACTGCTTTTTGTTATGAACATAAAATTGTGAGTATCAAATTGTAAGTATCCTGATGGCCCATAGCTCTCAGCTCTTGGGTGTGGCCTCAGACTACACATAGTACCATGAGAGACTGGGAAGGAAAGAACATGGAGGGGGGATTTTAGAAAACACATTTTGAATTTTTTTCTTCCACGCCTCCTCCAGATCAGCTTCAGAGAAAGGGCTGTGGACTCTGGATTAGGAAATAGAATGTTCATCAGGCAAAACCTGAGTCACAATTAATTGAATATTTCGTATTTTGTCTCAAGTTTTATGAGTACCAAAAACAGCACGACATTTATTTTTGTTTCTTTAACTGATCTTGCCAGGGATGGAGGATGCTGAAGAAGCTCCATCCTGTGCTGATTTTAGCCAATGAATTCAGGAAAAGTTCCATAATTGGTCTATTTTTTACTGTTGCACTGCCCAGGACCCAGGGCCTCCCACTGAGATTGGACCAGTGCATTGGGCACTACCTACACTAGAGCACTAATGCTTCCAATCTAAGGATATATCGACACTAGACATAGAAGTTGACTGTGGATATGCAATTTTAGCTTTGTCATTGTGTAGCTAAAATCAGCTTATCTGCGGTTGACTTCTATGTCTGTCTACATGGCTGAAGGTGAATGGAAGTGCTTCTCCCTTCAACCCTCCTTACGTCTTGCCTCTCGCAAGGAGCACAGGGGCAAACTTTGACCCCTGGGAGCATCATTTTGTGCATGTGCAAAAATCAAACCCAGAACATTGACCCTGAGCCCACGGCAGTGTGGCTGTAGCCTAAGTGTACTAGACAGACAGTGGGTGAAACAAAGGAAGCATTAACCCAGTGCCACATATAGGGAAGTGAGGCAGAGGCCACAGAAGAGCATGAAACTGAATCTAGTTCTCTTTAGTCCTGGTCCAGTGCCCAAATCATGAGGCCATCCTCTCATTAACTTCCATTTCGTCAGTCCCTCTAGAGGAAAATTCCACCAAACAATCATGCAAATAATTATCCTGTTAGAGTGAATATATCTTACCTGCCATCACTCCATAGGTAGACTGCTGGTTTCCATAATGACAGGAAGGTACTGAATAATGAAGACCTGTAGATGTGTTTGCCAAAGTCGCCATGGAGAAGTGCACATGGGAACATTTAGGAGTATGGACCAAAGACAAAACAGACAGTACTGATAAGAAAATGTATGAGTATTCAAGGTATATCTGTTCAGTCCAGCAGTAGAATACATCTGTATTTTGTTTCTGTCTGTATGCTAACTATTCTCTGCTGCCTTTTAACTTCCAAGGTAATTCCGCAGCAAATAGCCTGCAGGAGGTGCTTTTGCCTCATGAGAAAACTGGTTAGCTCACTTCTAACCCAGAGCAGTGATTTATCCTGCCCGTTTCTTTCTTTACCATCTCAACCTTAATAATCTAGGCCGCCTGACACATTCTCCTACTTACATGTATATGGAGATGAGATCTCCCGCCACCAACACACCTCTGGTTCTATCTATTTTTGCTGAAATTGTTTTGCAAATTTTTGAAAAGCCCATCAGCCCCTACAATGCAAAAACCATAGAAGGAGCATACATAACCAAGAGGATAAGTCCTTATGTAGAGAAAAGCCTACCATTGCACCTGTAGTATTTTGTGGCACTCAAATGGAGGCACTGTAAAAGAGTCTGATCTGCAGAAGTGCTGAGTACCCACCCCCTGAAAATCAGGGCCCTTTAAAGTGTCTCTGGATGGGCATTCAAAAGGTTTGAGACAGTCAAACCTTTGAAAATTTAGATTCAAGTCAACATTTCGCACCAGCAACTACAATAGATCCACAAGCATTTTGTCTCCATAGTTTGCACAAGGGACTGACAGGCAGCAGTGTGGTTGGCCAAAGTCTGAAGAACAAGGAACCTGAGTTCATTGTTAGCTTGGCTACTCTATTATGTGTCAGGCATTTCAGGAAACACAGGTCTGGGCTAAAAAGCAGCATGAGCTTCAATAATAAAAGTATTTGCCTTAATCGGGAAGCATTTCATGCAGACAAAATATTCTGTAATGTTTTCTGTATCCCCAAGCATTGAGCTTTTTAAGATCAATTTTGTGAAGAAAAATATTTATGATTTTGGCTGACTAAAATGAAGAGACAGAAGGTTCAGATCTCTGCTCCATAATATCTAGACCCAAAATCTACCATACATTCTTCATGCACACAAACTACAAAGTCTGGTTTTTTTATGATCTTGGATATTAAAGACATGCTGAAACATGCTAAATCACACAAAGTGAGACTATAGCATCTACTTCTAGTAGCTGATCCATGAAAGAGGTTTATAATGGACTTATCCCTCTCCCTTAAAAACAATAAAGGGTCCATAATTTTGCCCCTTTCAGAAATTCACCTTGTTTCCAAATGGCCACATTAACACTGAATCCCAGATCAAGGTTCCTTCAGGAACTTATAACAACTCAAACTGGTAAGCCCTAAGTGAAATTCCAATATCAGTTACCTCAGTACTGGGATGGCAGTTCAGTGGGCTGAGTTAACTGAGTTTGTCGTATTTGTCCATTTCTGGTTTGATATACATCCATATAACAGAAAACCTCGTCACAAATGGGCTCCTGTGTTGGCAGCCTCAGCAGAGAGCTCAGGGAAAGACAGATATGAGAATGGCATGACTTGGTTGCTGCCTGATGAATATTTCTATATCAAAGCTCTGGGACTCAAAAGGAAAAATCGATATCAATAAGTGGGTTTTTCAAAGCATTAGATTGTCCAGGAGTTGTCACTAAGACCACAGAACTATATGGGTTTCTTTGATTCTTCTGAGTTGTATAAATACACAGAAGGATTTCTGCAGTATAGCAAAAATGTCAGCTTAATGAGCTATAGAATTTTAACAGTTTACCACATGGGGATGGTCACCAAAGTTCAGATAATTAGAACGGAACTTTTATAGTTTACGCACTTTTGCGCTAGTATATTAGTTGTGGGAGGAGACGGTATGATTTTTACCACCAGCAAAGTGAGAACAGTACAGTGGCTAGCGCTGACACAGTAATACTGGTATTAAGCAACCGTAGATAGGTACTGCTTCTTCTCTTTTCCATATGGGAATAAATTATACTGATGAATATCAGAGGGGTAGCCCGTGGCACCTTATAGACGTAGATATTTTGGAATGTAACTTTCATGGGCAAAGACCCACTTCATCAAATCCATTAGTTTATAAGGTGCCACAGGACTTCTCGTTAATACTGATAAAGTGCATTCATACCAGAACAACTACATCTGCACTAGGGACAGTACTGCTTTAACTACACCAGTTTGTAAAAAGGTGTAAAAGTTTCTAAAAAGGTGTATAACTTAGACAAAGAGTTAGTTAAAGACTTTTTCTGAATTGTTTACTGCTGAATGTTGCCATTCTGCAGTTTGGAAACCCTCACATCCCATGATTTTCAGAGAGATTGACATTTCCAACTTCTTGGCAATAGGTTAAGAGTAGATGCTTAAGTCTTAAATTACTAAGATATTTTTAAAAAAGAAAATCTACCCCAGAATGTATATTCAAGACACACACACACACATATATATATATATATATATATATATATATATATATATATATATATATATAAAACCAATCATAATCATACTAAAATTCCTAGTCAGATAAAAGTAACTAGTTTAAAAACACAGAACTAGTCCTGTGTACTTAAGTAACTTGGCTACTTTGAACATCTCATCCTAATTCTAGAATATTTGCCTAGTATTTATTACATTTAATAAAATGTCAATTTTCCTAATAATGGGCATTTCCCTCATCTACCTCCATCAGCAGCTCCCCCAATTAAGTACTCACCTATTTGGAATAATACAATTAAGATATTTGTAAAGTGCAGTTTCACATAATTTGTGAAATTATATTCAATTTATATAATTTATTGAACAAAACTGAACAATTTATATTCAATGTTCAATTCAAAAAAATTCAATTTCATATAATATAATTTGGTTTATTTAAGGAGATGTTACAAAAGACTATTTTGTGTTACAAAAGTTTGATAGTATTTTGTAGCCAGAATGTCAGTGCTCTGGTAAAATACTTCAGACCAAACCCCTAGCAAATTTAGAGATAGCTCCAAACCAAACTAAAATGAAAACATTTTAGTCACTCTTGATGTATTCATCGATTTATAGCCTCGTAAAAATTTTGCTGCTTTAAGGTAGCCCCAGGTGAGGCAAAGTTGATATAAGATAGCTGTGCCTAGATTTCACTAACTCTGTGTTAAGTTTGGCAATCTTTAGAGAAAGAGGGGACAAAATACATTTAAAAAGAAAGTTAACAAGAGTGTAACTGTTCCAGTAAAAAAAGTACCTGTAGACATGACATTGGTAGCATGGTTAGAGACAGGGAGGCATTCTGCAGCGCTGTGATGCATTATCAGAGGCAGAGCAGAAGAGGAGTCAGAATTCAAAGGCACGAAGGTGTCGGCTGAAGCGAATGCCTGGCAACTCATTCCCACAAAAGGAGAAAAGACAAAGAAACACCTTCTCCTATTTTCTAACAAAATAGATCCTTATTGATTAACAGCAGCTCAAACTCTAGTCCAGTTCTCTTAACTTGCATATATACATAAACAAGGGCTCCAGAGCACAGGTAGGTCGTGTGCAGGTATTTATACCACTAGGAAATCCCTTTATCCATATTAATGTTCTTTGCCCAGTAGTATTGCTATATTAGCCAAGGGCCTCCTTTCTTCCCACCCAAACATAATAGATGCCCTATTAATGTGGGAGAAGAGGGAAACCAGAGACTTGATTAGAGAGATACTTTAAATCAGGCCTTTTGTGAAAGAACAATCATCAGGAAAAGAAAAGATGTCTCCGAAGTTTGTAGGTGTGAGACAGGAACAGTTAATACTAAGTAGCTTTCTATAGCTAACACCTGCTCCAAATCTCAAAGTGGGATTGTTTTGATGACTGCTTGGCAGAGAAATCAAAGGAAAGAATGTATAGAAAAATTAATCTGATGACAAGAATTTGCATGAATGGCTATTGATTCATCTCTTTAGTCTAAATCAGCATTACGCACCATCGAATCAGTATAGCCAGCAAAGAGACTCAGAACTTTACATACTCATGCCAACTCATATAGAGTTTGAGCTGCTGTTAATCGATGAGGATATAGTTAGGAAGCATAAACTACTAAACTGTTATCTAAACTAACTTATGTCTGCTCTTGACAAATCTATGTGGATATTATTTTTAAGATTCAGAAAGAAAATAAACACTAGAAATTTAAGCACGTGTACCTTCATTATTATTATTATTATTAATTTCTGCTACCATAGTGCCTGTAAACCCTAATCAAGGATCAGGACCCCATTGTGCTAAACTCTATTCAAACACAGAAGAATGACCCTTGCTCCAAAGGCTGCCTTTACAACCGCAGTGTTTCATTAGCACGGCATTGGGATGGCCACAACTCAGAGTAATAAAACTCTTGGAAGGTTTGGCAGACCATCCCCACAAAAAGCGCAGAGAAAATCCTGATACCATACCACACAATCCTATGTTTTTTACATACCAAATTTTTACAGAAAATGCACTTAAAACAATGCGGTTACACCAGAGTGCCCTAATCCATGAGTACGGGGCTCAGAGAAGCTTCAAAATATCTTTTAAAAAAGATCACTTAAAGTAGCTTTGTGGTGTCATAAAATGCCATGCTGTTAAAGACCATTCCTTTAAGCTCCTCTAGCATTAGAACAAGCAAATGGTGGCTCCCACCGTGAACTTAGCAGTCTCCCTTTTGTTAATGGTTTAAAACCCTTGGTACCTGAAGTGTTGATATCTAATGCTGATTTTAAGAATTTTTTTCTTCTTTAAAACACACAGATAATCTTTATTTGTTTGCTGAACTTAAAATTAGATATGTGTGTTAAGTCAATATTCCAGGATGTATTTGTAAAACTGGCTATTTGGTTTAAGATCAATCTGTTGAACACTTGATATCACTTCTAAAAGTTGCCTCTTTCAGGGGCATAGCTGTATGATGCCATTGAGAATTAGAGTATGTCTTTCAGAGAAAGGCAAAATAGCCAAAGTCCTTCAGACAATTTTACTTGCAGAGGTATCCATATTTCGTGTTTTCTTATCAGTCTGTCTTTAGCATTAAAATAGTTCAAAAAGAAATATAGCATAAAGGAAGATTATTAATGGGATTCAGCTAGCATATAAAGCCATGCCCTTAATTATAAATCTAAGCTTAAGCTATCAAAACTTTAAGGACAAGTTTTGCAATATTATAGGAAACATTTAATTTAAATGTACTGCCATCTAAGTTTATTCAATCCGGTCTTGGTCCAGCTTGCAACTAGTCAGTGGAGAATTGCCCATTAATTGGCAAGTGTTGGATCAGAAACCTATGCATTTAATTTGTAAAACTGTTTTTAGAGCAATTTCCATGATCAAATAGAGACAGAACCAGAGCCTGATGTTGTTGGAAGCTGAGAGAGAAGATAATTTACATCCTGCAGACATTATCTTAATGCTTAAAGTGGTGTTAACAGCATGGAGGTGGCATCTATCTTACGAACTGGACTTTTAACTGACTGTTCACCGCTCAGTAGTCGAAGTGTAATGGCCCATCTCATCAAAACAGTTAACATTGAAGTTAATGAGGCTCTAACGCAATTTATTAAATAATGGAGAATTTATAAAATATTCTTCATTTTGCCATCACCTAGCTGTAACTCTGCTGCTGTGTTGCAGTGCTTACTGACAGAAGCATTCATTTTAATTTTTTATTCAATAAGCAAAAATTCACTCCAGGAACAGAAAAGCCTGAATGTTTATGCTCTGTGGATATAGAGTGCAAGAACTGCGGGAGGGACGAAATCCACTTCCCTGACCCCAGTCTTCCATGACTGTGACTCCAGCACATGGTCTGCAACAGCAGCCACAACCCCTCTGTGCCAGTACAAAGGGCCCTTAGATCCGTGGCTGTTCATCGGGCCTGTAGAATCATAGATAGGTAGGACTGGAAGGGACGCCAACAGATAATTTAGTCCAGTCCCTTTCATGGACTTGGGAGTAAGTATTACATAGACCATCCCTGACAGATGTTTGTCTAACATGGTCTTAGAAACTGCCGATGGCAGGGATTCCACAACCTCCTTAGGTAATTTGTCCCCATGCTTAACTACCTTGACAGTAAGTTTTTCCAAATGTCTAAACTACAATGTAAGACCATTACTTCTGGTCCACTCCTCAGGGAAGAAGAGAGCAATTATCATCCCTTTATAACCACAGTCTTTTCTTCAACCAGACTAAGCAACACAGTTCTTTCAATCTTTCCTCACAGGCAGTGTTCCCTGTAAACTGAGTGCTTGTGCAGTCACCCAGGAGAGATTCAAGTGCTACCCAGCTGATTAAAAGAGCTCCCACAGCAACCCACAGTGGACAGCATGCATTTCTACTGGTGGTGCACATCCACACATGCCTTGGTGCACTTAAAGTTTATTCTGCCCATGAATGGAAGAAGTTAGAAGGAACACTGCTCACAGGGTGAATTTCCTTGATATTTAACCATTTTTGTTGCTCTCCTCTGGACTTTCTTCAATTTATTCACATATTTCTCTAAGGCTGTGTCTACACTAGCTCCCAACTTCAAAGGGAGCATGGTAAGTAGGGTGTTGGGAGATAACTAAATGAGGTGCTGTGGTGCATATGCAGCACTTCATTAAGCTAATTTTCCCTTGCGGCAATTTCAAAGTGGCAAACTTCGAAGTGCTGGCTCGCGTGTAGCTGTGGCTACCCTGCCAGTACTTCTAAGTGCCTGGGCTACTCCACAAAATTTTGAGGCTTAAAGGGACTTTGAAGTGGCCCAGGCCCTTGGAAGTAGTAGTGGGTTAGCCACGGCTGCACGCAAGCCGTCACTTCCAAGTTTGCCACTTCGAAGCTGCCGCAGGGGAGAATTAGCTTAATGAAGTGCTGCATATGCACTGCAGCACCTCACTAATAATCTCCTGACACCTTTCTTACCATGCTCCCTTCAAAGGTGGGAGCTAGTGTAGACACAGCCTAAGTGTGGTGCTCAGAACAGGACTTCAGATGAGAAGTAATTCTAGACTGAAAAGACCTCATGTGTTGCTGACAGCACTCATGCTAATACTTCTCAGAATGTGGTTCACTTTTTTTTTTTTTTTGGTAACAATCCTAAATAGTTGACTTGTATTAGTTTAAAATCCACTACAGCCCCCAGACACTTTTCTGCAGTATTCCTTCCTAGGAAATCATTTCCTGTTTTGTATTTGTGCAACATGTCATTCCTTCTTACATATCACGTTTTCCATTTTTTCTCATAAAATATCATCCTGTTAACTTAAAGCAATTTCTTCAGTTTGTTAGGTTCATTTTGAATGTAATCTCTCTGACATTATCCAAATCATGTATGAACCCAGGACAAATACCTGCAGGCCCTCACTAGTTATACCATTCTTGTTCAATTAAGAACCACAGAAGGCTTTTTAAATCACTCGTGTGCCCACCTTATAGCAGGTTCATTTAAGCTACATTTCCCTCATTAGCTTATGAAAAGGTCATGTGAGATAGTCAGATAAAGGCCTTACTAAATGAGATACAGCACATCTGCTGTTTTTCCCTTACCACAAGCTGGTTCATCTGTCAAAGGAAGATACGAGATTTGCTTGATATTGTTTATGACAAATCCACGCTGTTACTTATCACCTTGTTATCTTCTAAGGCCATGTCCGCACTAGAGGGTTTTGTGGACAAAACCCATGGAGCATCCAGATTACCAAGTGCTTTCTGTTGACCGTAAACTGGCAGATTGCAGCATTTTTGTCGACAGCTGCACATCACTCACCAAGAGGCATAAACACCTATGTCGACAGAGATCTGTCGATAAATGGCGAGTCTGGATGTTCTGGGCAGCCTTTGGTCGACAGAAAAGGCCTCCGGGGAGCTGAGCAGTTGCCCCAGGGGATACCCTGTCCACAGCAATCAGCACTTCATGGTTTCTGCTGCCAGCCCCTCTTAAAGCCACAGGGAGCCTGGGAAACCCTGTGCCAGGAGGCTGAAAGCATGGAAGCAGCAGGGCTACAGGCTGCAGTCTCCCACACCCTCACAGTCACATCAGAGCTGAGAGCCTCACAGATGGCTGAGCAGCAGGCGCTCCACGATCCCGCTGGGCCCTCAAGGGACCAGCTGGAGGTGTCCCAGGGCCACCCAGACGCAGGCACCCTTCTGGACTAGGACCAAGGTCCAGACCGTCTTGGACCTGTGAGGGTAGGAGGAGACCCTCCAAGACCTGAAAACCGCATGGCAGAATGCCCCCATCTGCACCAGGATGGCCACTGCCCTGGTGGAATGGGACCACCCCACAATCCATGGAGCAGGTCCAGGAGAAGGTGAAGGAACTTTACCAGGGCAACATCTGAGCCCAGGATGTCACCTAATGCTCCTGCCTCTATTACTGGGAGGTCTGCGACATCCTGGGTGGGACACATCCCCGCCCTGCTGCAGCATGGACATAGCACTTAAGGCCCCCCAACCGCAACCAGAGCACCAGTAGGTGAAGGAGCAGGCCTCTGAACCACAACCTCCAGCAGAGCTGGAGACAGATACAGCCTCAGAGGCCAGCAGCACCCTGGTCATCACACTGGAGCTGGTCCCTACCAGCCAGGCCACCTAGCATGCATCTTCAGAGCTGGGTGAGGGTCCCTCCAGCGAGCGCCCCAAGCGTCCTCCACCCGAGAGCATGGGAGGGGGGCACAGATGGGGCGTGCTGCAAGCATTGCGTGACTAGATCAGGTGGGACCTTGTGCTGTGGTCCCGGCCTGTGGAACCATGTGCAAGGTAGCCTGTGCCACCCGGACACAGCAGGCGGCCGGCCCCTGGGCACAGTGACCAGCCTGATGCTAGCCCCACAGGAGGCCAGATGAAACCTGGGAGGTTTCTCTGCCAGCACCTGCCATGTCTGGAAGCGGGCTAGCCACAAGTGTGTCGGTGTGACCCCAGACACACTGAGGAATGCGGCATCCAGCACGTGGGCATGCCCACAAGTGACAGGCAGCACCTGCTCTGACGGGCAGCGCTGTGAGCCACAGGGGTATGTGCGGGGGCAGGCCAAGGCCAGGCTGCTCCCAGCTCACCCACCAGCCATGTGGGGACCCCTCTGTGGCTGGAGATCCTCCTTGGCTGCTAGGCATCAAGTGAAGGTGGGGAGGCACTGCAGGCAGCCCAGTCTCAGAAGCGATGTGGAGTCCTGCGTGGCAGGTACCATTGTGCGGACCACACAAGCTCTGCTCCCAGAACATTCCCATCCCTTGGCCTGGGGAAGGGGATTGGTTGTTGCTCATGGTGGGTAGCAGGGCCTCACCATCTCTCCTCCTTGTCTTCCTCACAGTTGCACCTACACTGTCGGAAGGCCAGGCTAGCCCCTCCTCACTGCCAGGGCAAGCCCGCAGCTGGAGGAGCCATTGCTGTGTCTGGGAGGACCTCCAGAGGGACCACAATGCCCCCCTCTGGAGGATGACCGAGATCAGGGAACAGTGGGTATGGGATGACAGGGAGTAGAAGTTGTGGGCCTGGGACTACTCATTTCCTGCTTTGACACTGCCACCGGTGTCTGGTGGGACCCGATGGCCCAGCTGTCCACTCCCACTGCCCTCACTGCATTGCCTTCCCCCAGGCCCTGCCCCCACCAGCCATCCCACATGGTGTCCTGGACCTCCTGCAGTGGCAGAGGGCCTTGTCTGCCCCCTCTGCTCCACAGGTTCCCCAGGCCTGGGATCAGGAATAAATTCCCATGAATTTTTATTTCTCTTGGACTTGCTTCTCATGGGAATAATCATCCGAGTTTGCTAAAAATCTGCTTTCTAGAAGCCCATTGTCTTTATTCTAATGTTTTCCCAATGTATTCTACCATTCCTTAGAATCATGAACTGTCATTTTATGATCACTTTCACCCAACCGGTTTTCACCTTCAAATTCTCAAATGGTTCCTCTCTATATACCAAAATTAAATTTAGAACAGCGCCTCCCCTAGTCATTTTCTCCACCTTCTCTAAAAAACAGTTTCACTCAAGGCATTGAACTTGATGGATATTCTGTGCCATGTGGACAAGTATCAGAGAGGTAGCCAAGTTAGTCTGTATCTTCAAAAACAACAAGAGGTCCTGTGGCACCTTATAGACTAACAAATATTTTGCAGCATAAGCTTTCAGAGGCAAAGACCCACTTTGTCAGATGCATGAGTGGGGGAATTTCAGAGAAGGATTCAAAGAGGGAGTCTCAGTAAAGGAGAGGGCCAGAGCTGATAAGGTCTATTCAGTCAGGGTGGATGTGGCCCATTATCAGCAGTTAATGTGGAGTTGTGAACATCAAAAAAGGAGAAATCTAATCAGTTTAGTCAGGGGTGATGTAGCCCATTGTCAGTTGCTAATGTGGAGGTGTGAATATCAAGAGTGGAGAAACTGCTTTTGTAACCGGCCAACCACTCCCAGTCTCTGTTCAATCCTTGGTTGATGGAGTCAAATTTGCAAATGAATTGCAGCTCTGAAATTTCTCTTTACATTTTATTTTTGAAAATTTTTAGTTGTAGGACGGCTACTTTTAAATCTGTTACCGAGTGTCCAGGGAGACTGAAGTGTTCTCCCACAGGCGTTTGTATGTTACCGTTCCTGATGTCTATTTGTTCTTTTACGTAGAGACTGCCCAGTCTGGCCAATGTATATTGCAGTGGGGCATAGCTGGCGTATGATGGCATATGTTATATTAGTAGATATGAGTTATTTTAGCTGTGTCTACACGTGCACGCTACTTCGAAGTAGCGGCACTAACTTCGAAATAGCGCCCGTCGTGGCTACACGCATCGGGCGCTATTTCAAAGTCAACTTCAACGTTAGGCGGCGAGACGTCGAAGTCGCTAACCTCATGAGGGGATCGGAATAGCGCCCTACTTCGACGTTCAACTTCGAAGTAGGGACCGTGTAGACGATCCACGTCCCGCAACGTCGAAATTGCCGGGTCCTCCATGGCAGCCATCAGCTGGGGGGTTGAGAGATGCTCTCACTCCAGCCCCTGCGGGGCTCTATGGTCACCGTGGGCAGCAGCCCTTAGCCCAGGGCTTCTGGCTGCTGCTGCGGCAGCTGGGGATCCATGCTGCAGGCACAGGGTCTGCAACCAGTTGTAGGCTCTGTGTATCTTGTGTTGTTTAGTGCAACTGTGTCTGGGAGGGGCCCTTTAAGGGAGCGGCTTGCTGTTGAGTCCGCCCTGTGACCCTGTCTGCAGCTGTGCCTGGCACCCTTATTTCGATGTGTGCTACTTTGGCGTGTAGACGTTCCCTCGCAGCGCCTATTTCGATGTGGTGCCACGCAACGTCGAAGTTGAACATCGACGTTGCCAGCCCTGGAGGATGTGTAGACGTTACTCATCGAAATAAGCTATTTCGATGTAGGCTTCACGTGTAGACGTAGCCTTTCATAGCAAATGTAGTTCATTGAAATTCTCCACGTGCAAAGGACTATGTTTTGGATAACCGTGTTAGTTGTTTAAAAAAAACAACACAAAGCAACATCAAAAATCCTCATCCACTTCTTCATGGTTAAGATGTCTGTCATAGCTCTCTACCAGGACATCACCCTGGTTTATTACCTGTCTACAAAGGAAGTACCAGCCCTTCCTAGGCAACCAGGCCTGTGAAGTATGGAGGGTGCACATGCATCTCTACATGGCTGCTCAGCCAGCCAACTCCAAGCAGAGCCCCTAGGCAGGGTAAATAATTAAGTGAGCCTCTTCCACTCCTGCACCTCGAAGCACAGACCATTGGGGCAGGCCTTGGTGCTTATTAAGTGAATGGCCTCATTCTGGCACTCTGTATGACAAGTAAATGTCATTCTTTTTGGCCTTATTTTCAGAACTGCTAAGCAACTGCAAGCACACTTATCTTGCAGCTTATCAACTGGAACATTAAAGAGGTCATGATAATTACTCAAGACCAATGATTCTGGTGGAACTGAACATTTGTAACACCAGATGCTATACAGATAGGCTGGGTTTACACATTCCCCTTCCTTTCAAAAGGGACATGTTAATGAGCAGGTTCAAAATATGCTAATGAGGCGCTGCAATAAATATGCGGCACCTCATTAGCATAATGACAGCCGCAGCGATTTGAAAGTGCAGCTTTTCGAATCACGTGCCGCCCATGGAGACGGGACCTTCCGAAAGGACCTTCCCCAGTTTTCGAAAGCCCTTCTTTCTACCTGGTGATTGGAAGAAGGGCTTTTGAAAACTGGGGGGAGGGGTCCTTTCAGAAGGTCCCATCTCCACAGGCAGCGTGCGATTCGAAAAGCCGCACTTTCGAATCACCACAACTACTATTATGTTAATGAGGCGTTGCATATTCATTGCATCGCCTCATCAGCATATTTGAACCTGCACATTAACGTGCCCCTTTCGAAAGGAAGGGGAATGTGTAGACCCAGCCATGCTGTTTCTGTAGTCTCCAACGTACTGCTGTGCAATACTACTTTGGGACAACTTGTGCTATTTATGAATAGTTGCAGAAAATGCAAATCTCCTAACTCAGTGATATTACACTAAGGATATAATTGGTGTATGTGTTTATGTCCACTCTTGGCAAACCTGTGCAGATCTTATCTTGTTAAACAATAATTCTGTTTGCTTCCTCCAATCTCTTCACGGTCATATATATAGTATTTTGCATTTCTAATTTATACAATTTATGTTGTTTGTACTCTATATGGGAAAGAGAAACTAACAGCTTGACTAATGCATAAATGTGGTTCTATTTCACAGGGTGTAGAAACAGTAAGAATACTTTTGCAAGAAGTATGCCTCAATGAAATATAGATTTACTGGATTCTGTTTTAAAAGAGCTTTTGTGGCAGGAATAACACTTGCAGTGATAATCTGGAAAAATATAACCTGTCTGAAATCTTGGAGGAGAATACAAACAAGATGACAAACTCGATGTCTAAAGCTATGCTTCCATATCTGCTTACAGATAGAGGTTAAAACTGTGGTCAAAACTCCTGAGCAACTAACAGTTCCAATTTAATTCAATGGAACTCCTAAGTGCCTGTCAAACTGGACAATCAGGCTACCTATCTCGGTGCATTAACATTGAGTTGGCATTTATATTTAGGTACTGTTTGTTAAAAATTTGTTCTAAACATTACAAGCTAAATCCTAAAAGGTGCTAAGAGCCTACTGAGTTTTACTCAGAATAATAGACTTTAAGTCTAGAAAGTATCACCATAATCATCTAGTGTGACCATCTGCACATTGCAGGCACCAGAACTTCACCACCTGAACCACCATCACCTAAAACAGAACCATAACTTCTGGCTGACTTACTGAAACGGTCAAATGATGGTTTAAAGGTTTCAATTATAGAGAATCCACCATTTATTATTGTTCAGTCCACCAAGTGACCTGGACCCCATGCTTCAGAGGAAGGCAATAAAATAAACAAAACAGGGTCTCTGACAACATGACCTGGTGGAAAATTCTTTCCTGACCCTAAAGATGGTGATTTGTTAGATCCTGAGCATATGGGTGACACCCACAGCCAGACACCTGGGAGGAAATCCCTTCTAGTAACTCAGACCTCTCCCCAGCCATTGGAGACATCTGTTAACAGCAGTCATGGATGGGTTAGATGCCTTTGTAGGCAATCTTAGCATAACCTCTCCTTTATAAACTTTTTAAATTCAGTCTTGAAACAATTTACTTTTTGTTTTGTTTTGTTTTGTTTCACCCCCACTACTCCCCTGGCAAGCCTGTTCTAGAACTTCACTCCTCTGATGGCTAAAAACCTTTGTTTGTTTGCACACCTAACTTGCTCATAGCTAGTTTACATCTATTTGTCCATGGGCCAGCACTGATTCTTTAACATAAAGAACTCCTCTCCTTCCCTCTGATGTTTATCCCTCTAATGTATTTATAGACAGCAGTCATATCTCTCTTCATCAAAAAGCTCTTTATAAACTCACTTGAAATCACTGAGATGCACCTGTCCATTTACAGTATTGAAACCATGAGATCCATCATATCTTTACTATAAGTAACCAGCAATATCTTTTTTGTATATAATACTTCTGTATGGGATAAAAGTACACCTCCCACAAGGTGTGAGATACAGATTAACTACTTGTCAGTATATACCATAGATGGTCACAGCTACTGTAGCACACACAAATGAGGGGGGAGAAAGGGATTAAGAGATTTTAAAGGAAGACACTTTCCCATGGACCAACACAATGTGTTTTGCCTTTTAAAACATATAGGAGGCTTATTAGGTCTTGCTGCCAAAGTCTGGCTCACTGCGGTTTCAATAAAAACGAGCATAATTACATTAAAGCTGACAATAGCCTTAAAGCCAGATTCAAAAAAGTAGGGATACTTGAAAAAGGCCAAAGAGAAAATGTAAAATAATTTGTTTCCCTGAACCACCTGTCCTTGGTCTAGATTATTTCTACTGAAAAAGAGCCACTAAATGTACATCACAGACAAGATTTATCATCTGAGCAGAAAACATGGTGTTCCCACGGTTCTCAAAGAACAGCATGGTGACAGGCCTGGGGTGAGTGACTAGTCCCCTAGACTAGTGCCTTCGCATTCTGAATAATGGTAGATATTATAAATTATGATTGAGGTTGAGGGTTTAAATGATCTAGGAGTGACTTGATTTACATCACATGAGCTCTTAAGTCACTGAGGTCCTTCTATTAAAATTTCACCTGTTCTGCTTAAAATATAAACATAGAGATCCTGATTCACCAGTTTTGTGCCAGTGCAACTCTACTGAAATGCAGCCGTGAATTATGCCAAAAGGTATATTAGGCCTTACCAGTACACCTATGCCTGGGATGAAGAGCGTGCGCTGATTCTAAAATGTGTCATTAAAAACTCTGCACTATTAAGGAGAATAAATAATTGTAATGAGTTGCTAGTGCTGAGGGGCAGATTTAAAAGTATTGATGCATTACAGGTCACTAACTTTGTTTCAGAGCCTAAAGCTCCAGGCCTTATATAGGCAAAATGCACACTGAAATTAAGGACACTTTTGCATGAGAAGGGACTGCAGGATCAACTGTTGGGAAAGCAGGCCTCATCTATGTAGCAAAGTTTTTTGTTTTATTTTTAATATAATCTAAAGGTGAGTTTAAAATGACAGTGGTATAATCCCTATGTGGGCAAACATATTTTCAGTGTATGAGAGACTTTTTTCAGTTTAGCTCATGTCACTTAGAAAGGAACCCCTTCATATCTGGTAAAACTTTCTCATGTAGATAAAAATATTGGTTGCAAGCACACTAAACACAGCAGAAACTCCCTTTTTGTCCCTTTTTTATAATTTATATTAAATTACCTAACGGGGAAAAAAAAAGCTTTTGTACAATCTTTACAGCTGTGTAACCATTATTGTGCAGCTCCCTGATTCATTTTTACTTTATATCAAATGAATCAAAATATCTCAAACTATGATTGTCTACACGCACAGCATCTTTGACTGTGTATTGTATAATTTGCTACTTATATCTTGTCAAGTTACTGAACTGTGGCTAACTGAATACAAATGAAACCTGCAGTATGCATTTGAAATTGAATCTTCCAGATCATGAGTGTGCCCAAACCACTAGGCTATACAGTCTCTCTCTAGGTCAATTGCTATTCAAAAACTGTATACAAACTACCACAGGTTCAACAGCTTAAGTAAAGTGAGTTGTCATGGGATAAGAGGGAAGGATTGATGACTCATGGATTGATAACTGGTTAAAAGACAGGAAACAAAGGGTAAGAATAAATGGTCAGTTTTTAGAATGAAGAGAGGTAACTAGTTATGTCCCCCAAGGGTCTTTACTGGGACCAACCCTATTCCATATATTTATAAATGATCTGGAGAAAGAGGTAAACAGTGGGATGGCAAAATTTGCTGATGATACTAACCTGCTCAAGATACAGGCTGACCCTCTCTAGTCCAGCACCCTCTGGACCTGACCAGTGCCATACAAGAGAATTTGCTGAACCCCAGGAGGTCAGTATTGTCTAGCAGCATTTCCAACACTTCCTCTGCTTGCTGGGCTCTTAGAAGACATTTAGGGGTAAATTAGAGCTAAGTAACAGCACAGAACACTGAGAGCCAGGACTGGTGGCAGTAAACAAACTTTACTGGACCATGGGAAACTTGGCCACTCCCATGATAAGTGGACCTTCGGCTAACTAAACTCTTGCTTCATGTTGTCAGATGAGAGAGTGCTGGATTACAGAGGTTCAGCCTGTAGTTAAGAACAATGCAGAATGGGAAGAAATTCAAAAGGATCTCACAAAACTAGGGGCAACAAAATGACAAATGAATTATAATGTCAATAAATGCAAAGTAATGTACACTGGAAAATAATAATCCCTACTGCACATACAAAATAATGGGAACTGATTCTGCATTAAGCACTTTTGGGGTAATTGTGGAGAGTTTTCTGAAAACATCCACCAACGTGCTGCAGTAATAAAAAAAAAATCAAACAATGTGAGGAATCATTAAAAAAGGGGAAACAATAAGACAAAAATATCTTATTGCTTCTATATAAATCCATAGTACACTCACATCTTGAATAGCACATACAGATGTGGTCACCTCATCTCAAAAAAGATATATTGGCATTGGAAAGGTTCAGAAAAGGGCAACAAAAATATTAGGGGCTTAGGATGGCTTCCATATGAAGAAAGATTAAAATGACTGAGACTTTGCATCTCAGAAAATAGGAGGCTAAGGGGGGATATGATAGAGGTTTATAAAATCATGATAGGTATGGAGAAAGTGACAAAGGTAAAGTTACTTGTTTCCATGACATAAGAACTAGGGGTCACCAAGTGAAATGCATAGGTGGCAGGTTTAAAACAAAAGAAAGTTTTTCTTTGTACAGCACACAGTCAACCTGTGGAACTCCTTGCCAGAGTATGTTGTGAAGACCATGACTTCACCAGAGTTTAAAAGAGAACTAGATGAATTCATGGAGGTTAGGTCCATCAATACTTATCAGCTAGGATAGGTAGAATTGGTGTTCATATCCACTGTTTGTCAGAGACCGGAAACAGATGACATAAGAAGGATCACTCAATGATTTCCTGTTGTTTATTGTCTCCAGGGCATCTGACATTGGCAACCATCAGAAGACAGGGTACTGGACTAGCTGGACCTTTGGTCTGACCCATTATGGCTATTCTTATTTTCTTATGTTCTTAACAGGAGAGACTGAGACCACTCCACACCAGCATCTCTCAGAGCCTACTGGCTAGGACACTCTCCTGCAGTGGGGAAGATCCAGGCTCAGAGCCTCTCTCTACGTCAGGCAACTGGGGAGAATAGAACCAACGCACATCCACAGGTGTACCAGTGTTGCTGGATTAAAAGTCATAAAATGTAACCAGTTCCTTTTTTGTGAATAGTGCCTTCATCCTAAGTGGCCAAAAAGTGACCAGAATACTTTGACACACACATTCAGTATTTCCGACTCATTTTAGGTTGACCAAAAATTCACTTTTTAGTGAATAAACTATTTGTCTGAACAATGTTTCTCAGCTCTATATCTCATCATCAACCATGGGCTCAGCACCCATTGGTGTCTGATGTCTCTTTCAATATTTTCTTCCATTTTTCTCTGTTCAGTGTGGAGTGGCTTAGTTTCTGTAAACTAGCTCTGCACCAATCTACTATGTCGTCTACCCATTCTCTGTGAGGTCTGCCTCTCCTATTCAAACCCTCCATTATGCCGTATAACCGGGTCTTGATTTTTCATTCATCATTCATTCTCCAGACATGCCCGAATACCGGTAACTTGCATTGTAGAACCTTCTGCAGTAGGTTCTCTTTCAGCTGTATCTTCCTATATCATTCCTCATGGGTAACCTTCTTCATCCGTCCTGTTCTCAGGATCTTTCCAGAACAACTCCTCTTGAATGCTAATATTCTTCTCTTTGAATCTTTCATTATCACCCATGTCACACATCTGTACAACATTCTGCTGAATACACGGTTTAAAGATGTTCAGCTTCATTCCTAAGCTAATCACTTTGCTTTTCCAGATCTTATCTGTTGCCATCAGACTTGCTCTTGCTTTTACTATTCTAGTTGCTATTTCCCTTTTACAGCCTAGATCATGATATGTTGCTCCCCAGATATGTGAACTTCTCTATGTTCTCTAGTTCAATCCCATCTACGCTAACCTCCCTTCCTATTTCTTTATCTCCAAATACCATTGTTTTTGTTTTATCAGGTTCATAATCAGTCTGTACTGCTTCCCTCCCTCATTAAGCACATGTACCATTTTTGCTAGCTTCTCCTCATGTTCCTCAATGACAGCTGTGAACCTCAAGTTGTTAATTCTTACTTCATGCACAGATATCCCTTCTACCTCTTCTGTGATCTTGTCCAATCGCTCTCTCTAGATGCATGATGAAGATACTCTGGGATATCGGATCTCCTTGTCTTGTACCCTCTACTCATTCTAAACCAACTTCCCAACTCTCCACACATTCTCACCACTGGCTCTGCATTGCCACTGATGTCCTTCAACAGCTGTATCAGTCTGCTACCTACTCCATATGACTCTAAAACCGCCCAAGTCACTTTATGATCTATACTGTCAAATACCTTCTGAAAAATCAACTAAGCAAATGTAGACGTTCTTGTTCTTTCAATCGAGTTTTCTTCACTACCAACCTTAGTGCCAATATCTGTTGTACGGTACTTCTATCTTTCCTGAACCCTGCTTGCTCATCCACTAGATGGTTTTTATATCTGCAGTCTTAGCGTCTCCATGAGCACCTTGCCTAGATGACTCGTTAGGGCAATCATTCTGTAGTTCTTGTGGTTCAATGCACTTCCTTTCTTGTGTACTGCCACTAGCACAGATCTTTTCCATTCCTTAGGTGCCTTCCCTTCTTTTCATGCTATGTTACATAGTCAGTGTATTTCTTGAATCATGCTTTCTCCACCCTATTTAATCATCCCTCCTGTGATCTTATTTCCAGGGCTCTTGTCATTCTTTAGTCATTTCACTGCTCTTTCTACTTCCTCCTTTGAAATATCAGTCTCACTCTTGACACTCAGCAAAGATATGTCTTTCAGTTCTTTGATCAGTCTCTCTGATCCACTCAGGTCCAACTGTGCTTTGTATAGTTTGGTGCAATATCTCATCCATCGCCGCACAATCTTCTCCTTGTTCATGAGCACCTCTTTGTTCTCATCTTTGATTGCTATCTGCTTAGGCTGCCACTTCCTATTAACATTCCTGATCATCTTATACACCTCCCTGGTCTTACGTTCACCGTAATACCTCTCCATATCTTCACACTGCTCCTCTAACCATTTTGCCTTATCTTTTCTGGCCACTTTCCTTACCTCATTGCATTTCACCCTATATTGCTGTTCCACCCTCTCAGAAACATCCCTTCTGATCTTCAACACTTTCTTCTCTTGTACCAACTTCAGGATCTCCTGCATAATCCGCTTCTTATTGATCGTCTCTTCTTCCAGAACATTCTGCTCAACTGCCTCCTCTATCAGCGTGGCTATCCCTTCAAACTCTTATCTAGGTCCTTTTCTGTATGCATTCCCTATTTCTTCTTCACCTAGTCTTGCCACATCTCTTCTTTTCTTAAACTGTGTGTTACATTTTCTCTTGAGTTTCATGTTGATGTTTGCAATCACTAGACTGTGGTCCAAGTCTACCTCTGCTCCTTGGAAAATTCAGCACTGCTGTACTGATGTTACCCATTTTCTTCTCTTCAAAATCATATCTATCATGTTCTTGGGCTTCCTGTCATTCAATCACCATGTCCACTTCCTACAGTCCTTTTGTTGAAATCTCATGTTGAATATCACCATCTTGTGCTCCATAGCAAACTCTAGTAGTTTCTCACCTCATTCATTTCTTTCTCCATATCCAAACCTTTGCGTGACTCTCTCCTAACCTTCATTATCTGTTCTGACCTTTGCATTCCAATCTCCTACAATGACCACCACATTTCTCTTTGGAATCTCCTCCAGTGTCTTTGTCAAGTCTTTATAGAATAGCTGAGTCTCTTCCTCTGTACTGTCTGATGTGGGTGCATACAACTGAATGACCGAGATGTTGAATGATTTTGCTACCATCATTCTTGCACTCACCAGTTTGTATCTTAATAATGCCTCTCTAGCTCTTTGGCTGAGAAGGAATCTGACTTCTGCCTCATGCTTTGCTTTGTCCCCTGTTCAAATGACTTCACAACCTCACATTTCTCCTGATGCCGTCCAATGCATCTCAGCCAGTCCAAGTATATCGCATCAGTATCTCACCATCTCCTTCCAAAGCAGCTCTAATTTTCCAGTTGTCCATGGTGTTTGGACATTCTACATTCCAATTCATATTATATGTGTTAGTTGTAATTTTCTTTCGGTAGTCAACTTATTGACCCAACCCCAATCGCTCGATTGGTGTTGCAGACCTTGTTTATCCTCTCTGGAAATACCATCACTGGACCTAACCAGGTTACTCACAGAATCACGGGCACTTTCTCATGCTCCTCTACTAACATCTTATATGCCATCATGTGCCAACAATGCCCAGATGCTTTGTATATTGGACAGACTTCTAACTCCCTTAGACAAAGGGTCAACGGGCACAAAACAGACATCAAAACACTCCAGATCCACAAACCAGTTAGTCAACATTTGAATGGAATGGGGCATTCTGTCAATGACCTAAAGGTATGTGTGTTACTGAAAAGAAATTATCGCTTCTTTGTAGAAAGGGAAGTGGACGAACTGACATTTATATTCAAATTCGGAACATTAACACATGGTTTAAATCGTGATGTGAACTTTGAGTCACTATAGGGGCTCGTCTGCATACTTAACTCAATCTAATTCTTGATCTTCCCCCCCACCCCTCCACTCTCTCATTTGCTCACCTTGATTATCTTTTTCTGATTTGTCCTCCTTGCTTACTGTTTTTGGTTCTCTGTGTCTTAAATATTGAGTCTGTTCTGGTCTGGATATGGTCTGAAGAAGTGGGTCTGTCCCACAAAAGCTCACCTAATAAACTATTTTGCTAGTCTTTAAAGTGCTACTTGACTGCTTTTTGTTTTGACTTCTTTATCCAGGTGACGTCCAAGCCAGCATCTTTTATTTAGTTCTATTGACATCAGATTCACTGTCAAGTGATTCTATTTCTATCTGATTTTAATAGAATCACTTGACAGCATTCTGTTTTTTCTCCCTAAATAGATCCCTCACCAGAGGGTAATCAAAAACTGGGCAAATGGTAATAAGGTGATTGTAACACAAAACCATTAGAACAGCTATACTGCACCACATCAAAGACCCAGCTAGCTCAGAATCCTGTCTTCCAACACTGGCAAATGCGAAATGCCCCAAAATCAGAGATCAGGGTGTACATAGACCTAACTGAAACTACAAGGAATACTTGAGAAAATACTGAGGCTATGTCTACAATAGGAGCACCTGTCTACACAAGTTACTGTTGAAAGAGATGTTCCAAGAACACTTCCGTCAACAGATCAGTCTACATGTAAAAGTGGATCAATCATTTGATTGGTTATGTTCAAAAAAGGGCTCCCCTGGAGTATGTACATACCTTTTTTTTTCCAATGGTTTCTGTTGACAAAACACATTGTGTGTGTAGATGGTTTGCAAGTTTTTTGTCAACAAAACCCCAGTTTTGTTGACAAAGCTCTCTGGTATAGACATAGCCTGAGGTTTAAAAGAGGCTTAAAATATAAGTGTGTTATATTTATGCACATTTAAAGCCTCTTTACACTGCCAGAGCAAAGTAAAACTGCTTTTGTGAACATAAAAACTGATCTTGACTGAAGAGTCTGTGATTTATATTCCTCAGGCCAACTTGGAATTGAACACAGCTTGCCAATAAATTATTTTTAAACTTCCCAAATTTTTTTGACAAAAATGAAAGATGTGATTTGGTCAAAATAATGGAATCTTAGAATATTAGGTTTGGAAAAGACCTCAGGAGGTCATAGAGTCCAACCCCCTGTGCAAAGCAAAACCAATCCCATATAAACCATCCCAGCTAGGGCTTTGTCAAGCCTAGCCTTTAAAACCTCTGAGGATGGGCATTCTACCACCTCTCTACATAACCCATTCCAGTGCTTCACCACTCTCCTAATGAAATAGTTTTTCCTAATATCCAACCTAGACCTCTCCCCACTGCAATGTGAGACTCCTTAGTCTGTCATCTGCTCCGCTGAAAACAGCTTCCCTCTCTCCTCTTTGGACCACCCCTCTTGAGGGGTTGAAGGTTGCTATCAAATCCTCTCTCACTCTTTTCTTCTGTAGGCTAAATAAAACCAGTTTCTAGAGTCTCCCTGAGGTGGTGAAAGTCTACCCAGAAAAGTCTGGGAACTGTAATCAACATACACACCAAAATACCCAGTGGTTCACTAATATATTTTTATAACCTAAGAATGTGCAGTGTAACATCTCCAATTACAATACAAAATTCATTTTCTTGATATTAAAGATGGCACAGTCTGACACTTTGAATAATAAGATGATTTACCAGAATAGGTCAGAGGCTGAACATGCAACACAGACTGATGTGCAAAGGCCTCTCCTATATGAAGGTGAACAAGTCCACTTATCTTTCATAAGCGCTCACCGTATACATAATTATTTAATATTAGAGAGGAGCAAGCACTGAAATACTTTATTCCAATAGCTTTTTCTTAATTCCTCAGGCTCCCAAGAAAAAAAAAAACAATTCTCAAAGTGGAATTAAAATGATTTAGGCGGACAAGGTCTTACTGAAGTTAGGGATGTGTATATATTTCAAGTGATAGAAAAATGGATTGAATGAAGAAGATCATGATTTTAAGGAAAGTTCTCTGTGGCAGAATGAATTGAAAGTCAGTCACATTCGTCTTCTGATGTACTTGGCTTCTTCCCTCCTCTTCTCTGAATAAAGAAACCAGTTAGTATATTACCAACCTCATTTGCATTTAAATTTAGGATCAGTAATAAAAACACTGGGTAAATCACAGCCTCACTAAATGGCAAAGCTCCCACTGACTTCAGTGTGAGCCAGGATTTTTCACAGAATATTTAGGTTTGCCTTAGCCCAGCAAAAAATTCAACCTGGAACAGAATTTGCTACCCTGAACATTGCTATTTATGAAGCACCGCTGGAATCAGTGGGACTACTTGGCTACATCTACACTAGAAGCCTCTGTCTAGAGAAGTTACTATTGGAAGAGGTGTTCCAGCAAAACTTCTGTCCGCAGATTGTGTCTAAGCATAAAAGCGATCAATCTTTTGACCCTCTCCATTGACAAAAGGGTCCCCAAGAGTGTCTACACGGCTTTTTTGCCAACAGTTTCTGTAGATGAAACACATTTTGTGTGTAGATGCTCCACAAGTTTTGTTGACAAAACTCTCTAGTGTAAACTTGTGCACTAAGCTTCTACTTAGCATGAGAAATTAAGGTTGGCCAAAGCTAGCCTCTTTTAATTTAAATTTTAAAAACTTATAAAACAAATTATATTAACAAAAATGTACATCATTATCTGAGAGCTGAAGTGGGTAGCTCTGGTGTTCAAATTGATCATTTTTCTTTTGGAACATGCTGTTTTGTCGAAAATCAGTACTTTCCTTGGGACAATGCTGAGTTTGATTAATCTTATTTTAAATCAAAACCAAGCATTTCAATAAAGTTAAAGCAGCCCACCTCAACATTTCCAGGCAAAATATTTTGATTTTTGATTTTAATATTGATGTGTTCTGAATTTTATTTATATTATAATGTTAAAAAATAAAGAGTCGCAGTTAAAATAAAATATTTTGATAAACACAAAATGATTTTTTCCTGGGCAAAATTCCATTTCAAAGGAAATTCCAAAATTGGACATTTATTCTGCTTCAGAATGGAAACTAATTTTGTAACTAAAATTCTGAGTCCCACAGAACACTATTTATGTACACTGCAATAATAGATACAAGGCTTCAACCAGAAATTGAGGCTATTTGGTTGCTGTACATGCACATAAGTAAAAAGATATTCCTCATTAATTAGTTGGTTTGGATTTTCACAAAATATAATATAGGGTATACTCTGGGCACCTTTTATAATCTTTCTTAAGTATAGAAAATAAGATTATTCAATTTCTCCAGATTATTTTAAGCCAAATATCCCAAGAAGTTGAAATTTGCAGCCTTACTAATTTTGTTTAAAGTATAGGCAGGCTTTAAAGAACAAATGTTCAAATAAATGCTTTAATCCCAAAGTCATAGTATTTTATAGGATTATAATGCTTGTTTTAGTTCACAATAGTAAGATTTATAATGGTAAATGACACAAGAGCAAAGTAAAATGAGATCTGTAATAATTTTTTCAAGTGTGAACTTTCTCTGGTTGCTTCTATTCTTACAAACCTAATAGCTCAATTAACAGTCGAGTGTTAGTCTTCAGCTTCACAAACAACAAGCAGTCCTGCAGCACCTTACAGAAGTCTCTTACTTCACAAATAATGAGCAGTCCTGTGGCCACAGGAGTGCATATTATTTCTTAAGTAACAGTTTGTAAAAACAAATTGCCTGCTTTTGAATGCAAGAGCACAGAACTTGTAACTTTCCATACCTCTTACCAAAAAGAAAATGGTGCGTATGTTCATCTAAGATAAGACTATTTATAATGACAGTGCCAAGAAAATCCATAAAACAAAATCTATTTCCTAAATCTTCCCATAAACTCAAAACATTCATAGCCAGATTTTGATATGCCAACTCACTCTTGGTCTGAAAAAAGCATGCTAATTTTAATGGGCTTAGGTCATTGAGTAAGATACCGTTCAGTGTGAGGAAGGCTGACAAAATCTTGTCTTAAATGGAAATTTTTAATTTGATAAAAGGCTAGTGATGAGAATGCTACTGCTTCAGCATTCATAGCGCTGAGTGATGAAATATTGTTTTTTCCTTCCCATATCAATAGAAGCAGAGGTCATTATGCTTCTAAAAACATCATGACCGAATGGAGCTAATCATATATGCTCCTGGAAAATCCTTGTCTTCATCTATATTCATACCTGAACTTTCCTCACATACACTGCATTGATGAATATTAGTGCATTAGACAGAAAAACATCATCTGTTCAACACAGTTGGTAGTTTTGAGTTTCATCACCAAACAAAACATCTTGCAACCAAAGTGATTTCATCAGCATATTCAAACCACACACCGGCTCAATCAGAAGGTCATGTAAAAATCTTTGAAATATGAGACAAAAGTTTTAAGTTTTTAATCCCCAATAACATTTAAAGTATTATTCTTTAGGAAAGTCTTCCATAACTCATACTAAAACACTAAATCCACAAAACTAGATTAATCATTGCCAAGTGATATTAAATGTGAAAAAGTATACTGTATGATAATAATAATAGTAATTATGGTATAATTATCTATGAAGGGCTACTGCAGAGGCTGTCACATTGCTTTTTAAATGCATTAACATTTTGTGGATGAGGAAACTGTAGCACGGAGTGGCTATGTGGCTTACCCAAGTGACATAAAAAGTCAGTGGCAGAGATGGGAATAGTAGTCAGATGTGCCTAGAGACCCCTAGATTCTTAGTCAAAACAGAAAACTTTACAGCTTTCTGCATGCATCCCTGCCTCATTAAAGAAAACAGACTGAAATACTGTGTGGACATAAATAAAAAACAATACCTGCACTTTTGGGAGTACTGTATCAGCCAGGGTAGTCTGTCTGGTGCTCAGACACAGAATGAACTACCTCAAGGTTGAATAGTAACAGAGAGGGTAGCTGTGTTAGTCTGTATCCTAACAAAACAAACCAGCAATCATGTAGCACTTTAAGGATGAACAAAATAATCTATTAGTTGATGAGCTTTCATGGGGCAGACCCACTTCTTCGGATCTGGAGATGCTGTACTGGAAATGTTGCTGAAAGTGAATTGGCAAGACAATTATACAAACACAGAGACACAGAAAAAAAAAGGCGGGGGAAATAAAAACTGAAATCAGCTACATAGGACAGAAAGGGGGGTGAAGGGTGGGGAGGAGGGGAGTGAAAATTACTGACTGTAAAAGTCTGTTGAGTTAAGGGACCTGCCCAAGGTCACTACAAATATCGAAGATGGGGAAGCTGTCTTCGTAATGTGTAAGACAGCTTCCCCATCTCTGATATTTGTAGTGATCTCAGGCAGGTCCCTTAACTCAATAGACTCTTACAATTAGTAATTTTCTCTCCCCTCCCTTCTACCCTGTGTATTTGATTTGTCAGTCTTTTTTTTTTTTGTATCCCTGCGTTATATAATCGTCCCAATTCACTTTCAGCAATATTTCCAGAACATCACTATGTCCAGATATGTAGAAGTGGGTCTGCTCCACAAAAGCTTATTACTTAATAAATTAGTTTGTTAATTTTTAAAGTGTTACCTAAAGGTTGGAGCAAGTTCAGATATCAATAGAATTTGGCAAGAAGGAGGCTGTTCTCTCCAGACATAGAATATGCAAGACGGAGAGAAGGTCTTTTTTAAGAGGCAGGGGAAAAAAAAGAAACAAAAATATTCTGAATCCCCCTCCTTTATAATTATCTGGGGAAAAATAAAGCAGCAACTACCAACATGAAAAATGTACATCTATTTTCAAAACAGCCATTGACTGAGCCTTTTAATGTGCAGTGTGCATGAGCATGTGGGAATTAATTCAGTATGAAAGAGTTCAAATATACTCTTTCCTCCTTAAACCAACCACTTTAATGCCTCTGACTGGAATGGCTGACACTGCCTTTTAAGGTATTATCACTCCTCTTAAAACCTCGCAAAAATATACTAAGATTTTGAGAGCCACACTGGGAGGCAGGTGCAATAGGACTTTGAAACCTTCTTTCCCTCATACCCCTTTAAAACCACAGCAGCAAATTTTAAACTGCCAGCAGGCCATGTACCACGTGGAACAAAAGCTTCTAACCACACGTTTGGCCTGGGGGAGAGGGACATTTTAAAAATGGTAGCACTGTGACATTTTCCATGATTTAACCTACACTGGGTTGAGCAACATTAATATCTGGGGCCCTCACGCTTCTCCCTGAAAGAATAACCAAATGGAGGCAAAGAAACTCTTCATTTTCAGCTCACATTATTTCGCCTTCCAGGTAGGATTAGCTTCTCTGAAAGAGCGCTCACGGGTTCTCAGCCCCTGAACTCTCAGGTCCTGGAGCATCCTGCATAGGCAAGGAAGATTCAGAAAGATATTTCCCCTTCCCTCTGTTCTGCTGTTTGACCCTGCAAGTTCTGCTAACCCTCAGACTGCAACAGGAGTTGTGCTTCTAGGGGACACCCATGACAGCAGTACATGCAGAACAAATGCCATGGTGCCTGGAGACTTCCACAGCACGGAGTGCAACACATGTATCCTCAGGCTATATTAACATTTGCTGTGTTTCCCCACAGGTTTAGAAGAAGGACCTGGAGGAAAGAGGGCTACAGCTCCACCCCGCCTGATCCCATACTGACATGCAGCTTGCCACAGAGGAAGATTTCTCCTCTGCCCCAGGTGCAGATTCCAGTTCAACCAGGAAGCAGGAACAGCGTGACAGTTATTTCCTGAAGCATTCACATTTGTATAATAAATACTGCATTATACCATTAGAATGCCAAGGAATATGAGCAATTTTCTTCTAAAAAAAGCCACTGTTCTGTCAGGAGAGTCTGGTTTCCCTGTATGAGGAGGATATTTTAAGAGGGATGTTCTGTACTGTTGGCGGTTGGGAGGGCTAGATGCTGATTACGGTGTGGTCTGGGGGCATAGGCATAAGAAGCTACTTAACCACTTTCTCTCTCTCCAGAAGAGGACAGACAGTGGATGTGTAGAGGTGGAGAACAGATAAAACCATGACCCTGCTTCCCTTTCTAGTCGCTAGCTAGGGTAAAGGCCAACAGTACATCACTATCTCCTGGGAGAGAAGAGGAAGCAAGGGAGTGACTGTGGCTCAGAAGAGTGTCTCTGAGTTAATGTTCTCTGGGTCCACTCCCAGGATGGTGCAGTATACACACTGCTCCAAGCTCAGGGCTGTCACTAAAGGCAAAATGCAGCCCATGCAATACAGTATGGCTATGTCTACGCTAGAAGCATCTGTCGACAGCAGTTACTGTGGACAGGAAAATCTCGACGGACCCCCTGTCAACAGATTGCATCTACACACAACTTTGCTCTGTCGACAGAGAAGTGCCAGACTGCACGGCCCTCTGGTGGTGGAAAGCGGAATGGCAGCTCTGCAAAAGGGCAGCCTCGCAACCGGAAGCCCTCTCTGTCACCAGAAGTGGCTACACTGCACTTTTGTCGACAGTACTCTGTCAGCAGATTGTTATGCTTCAGATTTTTGAGGGATAATGCTGTTGAGGCAAATGCAGAGTTCTGTCAAGAATCTGTCAACAGAACGCTTTAAGTGTGCAGACGCTCCCTGGAGTTACTTCAAGAGAAGGCCCCTTCTGTCGACAAAATTCTCTAGCGTAGACCCAGCCTACAAGTATTACTATCTGGCACCCCAGGAACCAGGGTTGTTGGGCAATAAAATGTGCCAGATATCTGAGCTGAACATTATATGTTTGGAAATTACAGCCGGCAGCCAACCCCCTTCTACTTGCCCTGGGTGAGCAGCTGGTCAGCCAGCCCCAGCTGGTCAGCTGACCTGCCTGGACAGCTGGCCTCAGTCAGGCATGCCAGTTAACTGAATGTGATGGTCATTTGAGCGCCAGAGAACATGGTTTGTACCATGTACCATTATAAGCATGCCAGTGGATGCAAGTGACATCCTAATAGTCCAGAAGAGTGAAGCTTAAGTACTTTGAGAGGTCACCTGAGCCATGATATGTACTCGTAGCCATAACCACACAGTCACAAAACAGTTAAAGTAAATTATAAGCTGTCAAATCCACTGACATTTTAATGCCACAGAACCTCACAAACCCTAACCTCAGATCAAGTTGCATGGGGTACAAAAGTCACAGCAAACCACAAACTAACTGTGTGAACCACAAAATTCATTCTTGAATTACCAGACCCATGTGAGGAGATTTTTCCCTCTCTTATGCTTCTTTCTCACATTCCCTTTCCCCACATCCTTCTTTCAGATCCCTACAGTCTACCAGCCTAAAAAAGGGCTGCAGTTATCTTTTCAAAGCACTCATTTCATTTTAGTTGGCTAATCACATCTTGCAATGGTACTTGTCCACAGCTATGTTCCAGTTTTCATCTAAAATATAGAGCAAAAGTAGATACAACAAAAGTCCCTGATTTTTAAAAAAAATGTAAAAAAGCTGGATGTGGCTGCCAGGTAGCCATGGTTTTGCCATGATTTCTTAGCTGCTCTCTCTCTACATATATATTACCTCCTACATTTTGTTTTGAATGAGAAACATATTTGTGAAGAATATAATCTGCAATATCTCTTCTTAATGAAAACTGGAAATTAAAACAACAAACAACAACAAAATCCAACATGCCCAGCTGTGGAACAACAGTGAAAAAAGGAACCAGAAACACTTTGAGCTCTGTCAGTTAGCATTCATTTAATAGGTTAAAGGCAATTTCATTCTAATTATTATTATATAGTACTGATGATATTAGCAACAATTTGCACTTCTAAAGCACTTTTTATCTGATTGTCTCAAAGTGCTTTAAAACATTAATTTTCACCACTCCCTTGGAAGGTTGGTTATATTGACAAATTACTGCTAATTCTGTTTCTAGTCATGTTAGAATTGTGATAGTTCGCTGACTTTTTAAAAATCTGCTACTCCGCTCTTTGCAGAGAGCACAGAGATTAGCATGCACATTCACAGCGCATTTATAACCAGAAAACAAATTTAGACACATTTTTCTCTACTCTGGAACACTCAACAGCATGTATGTGATTTATGTGGGCATTCAAAAATTCATCACATTTGATGACTTTTTATAGCACTTTCTTCATGTGGTTCATGGCTATCATTATTTTATCTTAGTATATACAGTTATCGCACACAGAGCATCAAATTCAAGAAAGCAATTCTGCTTCACAATTTAAGTCCTTACAATGAGATTTAATCAAGCTGCTGCTGAATATTATATAACTCAGCTAAAACAAATTATATTACCCTTGTCTTCAAAAAAGCCTTAACAAAAGAAAACTTAGGAAGAAATGTGGTGTTATAGGGAAAAACATGTCACTGTTAATGCTGAGAATTTCCTATTTTTTGCACATAACAAAAAGAGTACCTGAGTGGAAGAGCTCTCCAAAGCCACCCCTTAATCTCTTTCTTAATCCAGCACTCAACAGACTCATCTTCATGTTTGCAAAACATCACCATTTTGTCCTTCTTCCTAAAATTGTTTAGCACATACCCTTAAAACACCAGCCATAAAGTATTATTCTTCCAGATGTATAGCACTATATATTCCAACAGCATGTCACCTTTTTGAGAGAGAGAGAGGCAGCAACTTTATGTAGAGAATAAATAAATTTATAAAATGATTACTTCATATTTAAAGGGAGAACTGATTGATATTACTAAGTGTCTCCACCTGTCAGAGTATTTTATTTATAACGCTGCTTTAAATAATCATTTACAGGAGAGGATTGTTTCAGTCACTTAATAATTCCCACCAGGGACTTGGTTAAAAATTGCTGAAAACAGTAAAATACAAAGTAGTCTTAATTTTATAGAAAAACTTGAGGCTTGAATCAATTTCTTTCAAAACTATTGCCAATGAGGACAAATTTTGGGACAGTAGGGTGTGTTGCTCTATTCCTTTTCCTGACAGCAAGATGTTATGTGTCTCCATAGCAACCAGCAGAGTACTATGGTTAAACAGTAATTATGCAGTATTCTACTGGCTGCCATGGCCTTAATTTGCAAGGTAAATGCCTTCACTTCTCAGGTGTTTTTCCTCACAAAAAGTCATTCTGTGGCTCCTCACCATGTAGTTTGTGTAGCTCGCAAACCCCTTTGAAGTAGGGAAAGTGTTTCATTGCTGTTTAACAGGTGGAGAACTGAGGCACAAAGAGATTAAGTGATTTGCTTAAGGTCACATAGGAGGCTTCTGGTGAAGCAGGGACTTAAAGCTGCTACTCCCAAGCCAGAGCCCTAACCACTACGTTCTTCTTCTCCACTTGTTCAGCCTGAGTGTCCTCCACCTTCCAAAAGAGCAAAGCAGGCGTAACTCCATTAAAGTCAATGGAAACCTGGTATAAGCAGAAAAGAATCAGGCCAACTGTTTTCTTTAACTCAGCCTCCCTGCTGCTGAGAAAGATTCCTCTAGTGTCAGTACTGTGCTGGTTGCTTTACAAACATGCACAAAACAAGGGGCAAAATCCTCAGATGTGGCTGAGGAGGGAAATGCATTGAAGCTTCTATAGTCCTGCAGCCATTCTATATCAGTTCTGCCTCGACACAGTTTGGAACGGGCTTGACTGCTGTTCTAATTTGTCTCAGTGGCCTATGGCCTCAAGGGGCTGTTATAACAGCCGGGCTTTGTGGGGTATTGGAAAGCACTAGCCGTGCCCCTTCTTCAATTCAACCCCTCTGCAGAGGACACAAGCTGGGGAGGTTAGGATGGCAGATGATGTGTCATTTCTCTGTCATGATAAGATTCCCTTACACAGAGAGAATTTTCCTATGGCCAGCTAAGCCAACTTCCAGGCAGCTTCCTGGTAGCAGAATAGTACACCACTACTCTATTATGCCTCTGCCAGCAAAAGGCTCTTGACAGAAAGTACTTAAACCATAAGTGCCCAATCCTGCAAACACACACGTAAAATAGTTCTGCTGTAGCTAAAGTGGAAATAATTAAAATAGGAAGGGGAACTGTCACTAGACCAGGCATGGAGAAGGGAGATTAATGGGCAAATAGTACTTACCAAGTCAGGGAGATGAGGTGGTGTTCCCTTCTTCTTTCAGCAGCTGTGCTTTTCCCTTCTCCAGTTACATTGACCATAAGTAGTTGCAGCGATCTCAAAGTTGCTCACAGACCTGGACTGGATAGCATAAACTCATGCTTATATGAACAGTTCCTAAACATTTACGTGTACTTGGAATGAGTAAGAACCTACTTATGCAAGGTTTGCCCAATCAAGCTCTAAATGTCCAGCAATATCTGCAGACACACAATGTGGACTTGTGAAATACTGGTGGGACTTCACAGGTTTCCTGTTAAAAATGAATAGGTTAGTTAAGCTTTTCCTCATTCTACATAAGTACCTGCAATCAAAGCCTACTGCCGGTGTGTAAACAAACAGTAACTTGTGTCTGTTGAGTTCTGTGCATATAGCTGATGTTTCACAGGATAAAGTGAATCTATTTTCATGGTCAATAACTTGGCTAACAAAATCTATTCTAGGCTGAAGTGTGAGGAACTGAATAAGATTTCAGGCCAACAGTAAACTACTTTTGAATATTTAAATAATTTTGCTCTTTTTTAATACTTAGGATAGCAAAGCAAGCTAAAAGCTCTAAAGATACTTGTTAAAGTTTCTGTAACTTGAAGTAACTTCTGTGAAAAAAGAGGAAATTGTTACTTGTTTCACACATCTCTTCTGTGCCCACCCAAACTCTGAATGAATAATGAGTCCAATTTGTATTAACATAACCAAATATGACAGCATTGATGGATCATCTTGGGGGGCCTTATTCTGCTTCCTATGGGCTTTAGTGTGTCAGGTCTGCAGGAGCAGAAAATTTTATTGATCAGAAATGCTTATGCATGCACATAGATTCCATTTTAAAATATTTTGTAAGAGCTTCAAATTTCTCATAATGTACAGATGTGCTTTTACACACACACACACAGAGTTTTCCAGATTTCCAATTTATTAACTCCACAACTGTTTCCAATATTGTACAGATAAATGAACTGACGTTCCACTCACTGAATTTTTACAAATATGGTCATCACTGAACAAGTGCGTACTTAAAAAATTATGTGAGATTTAGGATCCAGTTCAGCAAAGGACTTAACACATGCTTAAGTTCATCTATCTTCCATAGATGACTTAATTAAGCACATGCTTATCTTTAAAGAATAAAAGTTATGGGATTTAAGCCTGTGCTTTAGCACTTGGCTGAAAAACGATAAAACTAAGCATTTTCTTAAGAGGTTTGCTGCAGTTGAGGTTTTAGAGCACACAGTGGATATTTTAACTCCCTATAGTTTGTCCCTTTCACAATGGCAGCTTTGTTTGAGTCATGAAACCAACCCCTGGAAAAAAGAGCTCATAATTTCGTATATTTAAACAGATGGAGGAAGTTTTGTGAAACACTTGAAGAAACCAACATACATATAAACATATAAATTGAAAATTGAAAATGTGTACGTAATAGCCAGTAATGGGGCATATAAATGATGGAGGCATTCGCAGTGACTCCACAGTCATAGGTGCATTTAAATTTGCACTTATAGCAGTGCATTATAATCAAGATTCAGCCATTAGATAAGCTGGCCACACGACATGGATTCAAATGCCAGCAAAGTGCAGATGACACACGTCTCTACCTATCCTACACCAAGAACAACCCTGGCACACTCACCACAGTCACTCAGTGTTTAGCCAATATCAACTCATGAATGAAAAAGCAGCTGGTTCAATCTGAGCCTGAGCAAGACAAAGGTGATCATGATGTTGATCAGAGGAAAGCAGCGTGGTGAGTTTGCAATGCTGGTGTCATCTTCTTTAGGGGAAGATGACCCACACTTTGTCAGTTCAGTTGATAGTATGGGAATAATCACCAAGATCTCAAATAGAAAATGTTACTCATAGATGCTGCCGTTATCTCTGATTTTCTAAGAAATGTGGTTCTGTCTTGGCAAATAATGACCTAGCCTCAGTTATATATATATATATATATACTTATCTTCTTCTTCCTGGACTATACCACGGAAATATAATATATCTGAGCAAACAACCCTCAATGTGCAGGAAAGGCCAGCCAGTACAGAATGCTGTAGTATCTCCCCTCAGAAACATGAACTACCACAAAGGTATAAAAACCCAGTCCCTGTATTGGCTTTGAGTACAAGTTCAAAGACTCAGACCTTTCCAATAAGTCGTTCAAAAGCCCAGGTCCAGCACATTGACAAGTTCATCAGATGCCCTAGATGAAGACCAGGGTTGACATATCTGCTCCACTGGCACAATGCAATTTTCTACCACAAGGGAAAAGCTTGTCTGTGGAGGAGAAAGCCTTCTCAGGGGCTGGAATGAATTAACCTAGGAGTCAAAACCCCCACCAGCTTCGTCACTTCCACTCTCCCATGACGTCTATACTACAGTGATCTGTCGACAGAAGTTACTGTCAGAGGATATCTTCTGACAAAACTTCTGTCGACAAATCATAGCCACACATGAAAGCGGATTGCTCTGTCGATCCTCTCTGTCGACAGAGAGCGGACAAACTGCCCAGCCACTTTCTCAATGGAATGGCCAACTGGAAGCACAGCAGACAGGGCTGCCTGGTGACCCAGAAGCCCTGCCTCTTGACAAAGTGTCCCCCGGAGCATCCACACGGCTTCACTGTGGACAGATTCTGTTGAAAAAGGTGTTCTGCCTCATGGAGGAGAGGCAGAAGGCTGTTGACAAAAGTGCCAAGTTCTGTCCACAGTGCGTTGACAGAACGCCTTTTTTGTGTGGACACTCCACGCATTTTGTTAACAAAACTCTCTAGTGCAGATGCAAAATACCCTAGTTCGGTGGTTCCCAAACTTTTCAGTATCACGCCCCCCTTTTGATTTTTGAGAAACCCTCAGATGTATGGGGGGGAGCATTCTCATTACAATCACCACAGGGTCTCTCCAAACTTATCACACATGATGGCAGAAGACCCTGCACATAAGCAAGTTTTGGAAGTTAAAACCCAACAGAGAATTATTCTCCTTCTCTTCCTTGGCATAAAAACTGAATTCGGTCATGGTCAGAAGATGGACCTGCTCTAATACACCAGCTACTCCTATTTTCTGCTAGCCTGCAACCCTGAAAAGAATTTTTTTTTAAATCAATAACAGATTTTTTTTGAAAAGTATAGTTTCCATTTTTCATTAAAAATAGTTTTCAATGAATTTTTAAGCAATTACAGAATGACTTTTATTTAATGTAAGTTTGTGAAATTTAAATTACTTGGGATAATGTGCATTGCTTAGATCCTTAATGACCTGGGCCCAAAATGTAACTAGAAGATCAGCTAAAGCTCTTTGATAGGGACAGGAGTCAACAACTGCGGTCCTCTTAACGCAATCTAGCATATGCCTGTTTGGGCAGAACAGTTTTCTTGGAGAAAACAAATGTCTGCAGAAGCCAATAATCACCAGAAATGTCACCAACTTCTACCCAGTAAGGCGCACTTCATCAACATCAGTGGGGAGGGGATAGCTCAGGGGTTTGAGCATTGGCCTGCTAAATCCAGGGTTGTAAGCTCAGCCCATGAGGGGGCCATTTAAGGGTCTGGAGCAAATAGAAAAAAAAGTCAGGGATGGTGATAGGTCCTGCTGTGAGTGCAGAAGACTGGACTCAATAACCTCTGAAGGTCCCCTCCAGCTCTATGAGATATGTATGTATCTCCATATATTGACATTTTCTCCTCTCACTTAAATGCAGAGCAGCATGCACATTTGAAATCAAAAGAAAACCCTACCCCAACAAAATACTACTACACTGCACTGTCCTCCTGAAGAGAGAAAAAGGGAAAGAATGAACCACGCAGGGGAGAGGTACTAGTCAATTCACATAACACACTGCCCAAAGATGCTCAGATAATACAGTGGTGAGGGAACTATAAATATATTAAAAATACACACACACATTCAATCTGTGTATATGTATAAACATACACATTCCGCATGCAAAAATGTCTAGAAAAAGGGTTGAAAATGGAGGTCATGTGAAGTAAACTGAGAAACAAAAAAAAACTTAATTTAACTATCAATTATTTTTCTTCTAGTAACTAAACAATAAAGGAGCTATAAAAAGCAGATTTAAGATCTGCCAGGGTACACAAGTGGCTGGCAGCGCTCACTATGTTGTCTGTATGCGCTCAATAGCTTTTATGACATTGTTTCTTTTGTACGTAAAAATAGCATAAAAATGAATTGTGTGCCACTAAGAACCTAACAATGAAAACTTGTATGCACACAGATAGAAAAACTCCACAACTGTGTAGGTTCCATAACATTAACATGAACTTCTGCAACACACTTGTCAAAAGAAAGCGACCCTAATTTCAGCAACATTTTAGATTAAAGGGGACTTGGCAAACAAGGTCCCTGGTAGAGCATTCAGCTTTCAAACTCTCCAGCTCCAATTCTGTTTAAGGCATGTTCTTCCCACAGAGGACTTAGAGGGATGGCTCCAGAGAGCTTTTGAGAGCATTGGTTTTCATTAATGTTCTTTTCAGATGAGACTGAGATAGAATAAAATCATTAGGCAATATTGCAATATTCAATCAGATGTCAACCAACTTTGTTATGCGTTGCTTTCACTGTCTTATATTTCAAATAACTCTCAGCTCAACACGGCAGTTGAACTTTAAAACATGAAATGTTACAAAGACAGGAACAAGGAATTTCACGACAGTAACAATCAGCTATGCCTCAATACACTCCTGCAATGCAAGGAAACAGCTTGAACTCCATTTCAGAGATAGCTTCAGTGGTTCGCCCCAGGACTCACGTAGCAGGAAATTAACAGGTTCAGGATCCTCTAACTCCCAGTCCTTCATTTTACCACTGCATCATGCCTCCCATTTAGATACACAAAATAGTTATTTCGGAATAACAGCCGCCAGGAAAACCAGTATTTCAAAATAGCAGACAGTCATTTCAAATTGTGTAAACCTCGTTCTACAAGGAATAGTGCCCATTCTGAAATAGATGTTTTGGAATAGGGGCTGTGTAGATTGGGAATACAGGCTATTTCGAAATAATCTTAGTGTTTCCAGGGGCTCTAATCCAAAATAGGCTCTATTGCCTGTGGATGCGTTATTTCAATATGCATTTTGTATGTACATGAGCTATTTCAAAATAAGCTGTTTTAGAAAATCTCTTCCAGAATAGTTTATTCCAAAATAATTCTGCTGTGTAGACGTAGCCATAGTGTGTGCTTGTATCTAACCGTGTATCTCTCTAGAATTGTTAGTGTTAGCTAACCCGGGTATCACCCTACAGTACAATTGCTTGCTGTACACTAACTGGCCAATGGCAACTTCCTACAGTGCTGTAAAGTTCTGCAGTGTGCTTTGACACATTTTCATAAGGAAATGTCAAACTATATCATGAAACTTTTGGTGCTCTATAGCAAGGTCTACGTAGTAAATTAGTGCCTGGCAAGCTAATGTGCTGTACAGTAACACATTGGTTTGCCAGCCATTAACTCACTAGAGCATCCCTCTGTCATCATGCATGGTATTAGTTCTATTAAAGTAGAGAGCTGCAAACTACAGGCACAGATAAACCAGCTTCCACACAGCCTAGGTTCCATTTTTAATCTGATGAGTGGGAACCAAGTTTCTGTAAGGGTATGTTTTACAGAGTTATTTGGGAAATAGCTTATTCCAGGGTCATTACTCCGTAACAAACTATTCTGGAATAACACATCTACACCACAAAGCCCCAAAATAAGCAAAACTTATTCTGAAATAGTGTGTCCACACACAACAGAGCCTATTTCAGATGAGAAGCAGTGTTTCCACAGCCTCTAATCCAAAATACTGCTGAGTCTATACCGCCACTCCCTTTCAGAAGGGACGTGTAAATGTAGCGGATCGAAAATACTAATGAGGCATTGATAGGACTATTCAGCACCTCATTTGCACAATGGAAGCCACTCGCCACATCAAAAGTGCTGCTTTCAAAAATGCAAACTAGCCGTGTAGATGGGGTTCCTCCAAAAGGAAGCTCTGCTTTTGCAAGCGCCCTTCTTCCTGAAAAAAATTAGGAAGAAAGTCGCTTTCAAAAGTGGGGCTTCCTTTTGAAGGAACGCCATCAACATGGCTATTTTGCATTTCAAAAGCAGCACTTTCAAAGCAGCCACAGGCCACCATCATGCAAATGAGGTGCTGAATATTCATATCAGCACCTCATTAGCATTTTTGAAGTACAACCTTTATATGCCCCTTCTGAAAGGGAGGGACAGTTAGACTTCGCCACTATGTCTACACAGCAGCTTTATTTTGAAATAAACTGTTTCAGAATAGTTTATTTTAAAATAATCATTATTCCCTGTCTGTCCAGCCCCTAGTTTGAGATATGAATTCCAAACTGGGTGTCAATCCTTGTAGAATGAGGTTCACCAATTTTGAAACAAGCTGACTGCTATCTCAAAATTAATTTGAAACAGTGATTGTATTGTGAAGATGCTGTAAAGTTATTTCGAAATAGAGACCTTTATTTTGGAGCAGCAACAAAGGGTCCTGTGGCACCTTATAGACTAACAGAAAAGTTTTGAGCATGAGCTTTCGTGAGTTAACTCACTTCTTCAGATGCTGGTCCTGGAAATCTGCAAGGCCAGGTATAAATAGGCCAGAGCAAGGCTGGGGATAACGAGGTTAGCTCAGTCAGGAAGGCTGAGTTGTATTGTCATCAGTAGATCTGGAGGTGTGAACTCCAAGAGAGGGGAAGCTGCTTTTGTATTTAGCCAGCCATTCACAGTCTTTGTTTAATCCTGAGCTGAGGGTATTGAATTTGCAGATGAATTGTAGCTCAGCAATTTCTCTTTGGAGTCTGGTCTTGACATTTCTTTGCTGCAGGATAGCTACTTTTAAATCTGCTACTGTGTGTCCTGGGAGATTGAAGTGCTCTCCTATGGGTTTTTGTATATTGCCATTTCTGATGTCTGATTTGTGTGCATTTATTCTTTTACGTAGCGACTGTCCAGTTTGTCTGATGTATATGGTAGAGGGGCATTGCTGGCACATGATGGCATAAATTACATTGGTAGATGTGCAGCTGAATGAACCCACGATGGTGTGGCTGATCCAGTTAGGTCCTGTAATGATGTTGCTGGTGTGTATATGTGGGCAGAGCTGGCAACGCGGTTTGTTGCATGGATGGGTCCCTGAGATAGAGTGACTGTGGTGCGGTGTATAGTTGCTTGTTAGGATTTGTTTTAGGTTGGCAGGTTGTCTGTGAGCAATGATAGGTCTGCCTCCCAAGGCCTGTGAAAGTGTGGGATCATTGTCCAGGGTGGGTTGTAGATCCCTGATGATGCGCTGTAGAGGTTTTAGCTGAGGACTGTAGGTGATGGATAGTGGTGTTCTGTTGGTTTCTCTCTTGGGCTTGTCCTGTAGCAGGAGGCTTCGTGGCACACATCTGGCTCTGTTGATTTGTTTTCTCACTTCCTCAGGTGGGTATTGCAGTCTCAAGAATGCTTGGTGCAGAGCCTGTAGGTGTTTGTCTCTGTCGGAGGGGTTGGAACAAATGCGGTTATATCTAAGTGCTTGGCTGTAAACGATGGATCGTGTGGTGTGTCTGGGATGGAAGCTGGAGGCATGAAGGTAGGCGTAGCGATCAGTGGGTTTACGGTACAGGTTGGTACTGATGTGTCCATTGTGTATAAGCACGGTAGTGTCAAGGAAATGGATCTCCTGTGTAGATTGGTCCAGGCTGAGCTTGATGTTGGGGTGGAAGTTGTTGAAGTCCCAGTGGAATTCCTCCAGAGTCTCCTTCCCATGGGTCCAGATGATGAAGATGTCGTCAATGTATCATACAATTGAGCTACAATTCATCTGCAAATTCAATACCCTCAGCTCAGGATTAAACAAAGACTGTGAATGGCTGGCTAAATACAAAAGCAGCTTCCCCTCTCTCGGAGTTCACATCTCCAGATCTACTGATGACAATACAACTCAGCCTTCCTGACTGAGCTAACCTTGTTATCCCCAGCCTTGCTCTGGCCTATTTATACCTGGCCTTGCAGATTTCCAGGACCAGCATCTGAAGAAGTGAGTTAACTCACGAAAGCTCATGCTCTAAACTTTTCTGTTAGTCTATAAGGTGCCACAGGACCCTTCGTTGCTGCTACAGATCCAGACTAACACGGCTACCCCCCTGATACTTTATTTTGGAATAACTTTGCTGTGGAGACATACCCTCACTGTGCAGAGCAGAGAGACATCTGGTGGCCAAATAATATGCTGCAAGTATGCATATGATTACACTCATTTTTATATCTGAATAAGTAGTTACTTGAGGAAAACTAGCTCAAACAGACCTTGTTTTATCAATCAAGCTTCACGAAACGTTCTTCACTGCCATAGCACTTTTACTGTTTGTTTTTTCTCCAGAAGGCAGTGAGGTTTGCAGTCATGCTAATGTTCTCCAAGTTAAAATCATGGATACATTTTTTATAGTCAGTATGAAGATCAGGACTGAAGCTTGAAGACAGCATTGTATTCACCAGGGAGGGGACGGAAGCTACAAAGGTAGTTGGTTTGAGCTTCCAAAGATAACTTATTTGGCTCCTCTCAAAGCTCTTCTTGGTCATCTCAATATAGCACCCAGTGTATGAAACAGAGATCCACTTCCCTATAGACTTTTACAGGGCAGCCCTGACTATTGGTAACAATGTGTGTGTGCCAGTTCTGTAAGTACCTATGACTCGGTCACCTTGTTACTCCTGCCACCAATGAGAGTGAATCTTTCTTGGGGTAGCAGGCCCATACGCAGAGGGGATGCCAGGGGTGTGTTTCCCCCCCTCACAATGCATAGCATGCAGTGCAGTCCCGAGGTGGGCAGGGCCTTGGGCAACCCCCCCACCACCAGCGTCCCAGGTGCAGGGCCTTGGCTAACCCATCCCCATGAGGCAGGCCACACCCCTTCCCAGCACCATCTCCACCCTGACCCATGGCCCCCTCCTTGACCAGCCTGGCTGGGGCTTACTGGGGGTAAGGGCTGGGCAGCAGGCAGCAGATGACAGTGGCAGCCATAGGAAGTCACAATCCCACAGCCTCCTGGCCCACTGATCCCCACTTTTCCATGGGGGACTGAACACCTCCCAGCTGCCTGTGGAGAAGTGGGCCTCAGAGGGCTTTGAGGGCACAGCAGAACACTGCATGCTGACAGCTGGGCAGGCCGAGGGGAAGCGATCCTCTGCTGCAGCTGCTGCTGCCGCCACCTGCACACATCACCCGCTCCCTGCCCTAGCTAATCCAAAGGGTGACTGGGGTGGCCGCCACAGGGCTCCCAGAAGCACAGGACCTGGCGTGGCTGCATACCCATCCGATGGATAGGACAGCTCTGGCTGCATCAGCAGCCCCTCCCCAGCCTCCCCTACACCAGCCACTGGGCCATGTGTGAATGGTGCAATGCGCACACTGCCCAGTGCTGCAGCAGCAGAACACCGCTACCCCCTCTGCTGCTGGACTACGGGTCGCACCGCACAGCGTGAGGCTGAGGCAAGGAAGATACTTCCACTGCCAGTTTGGAACTCGGCCACAAGGGCTGCCCTGCCGGGCGTGAAGCCCAGAGAAGAGACCTGCTTCGAGCCATGTGCCAAGCAGCAGCCTCCTTGCTGTGTGTGGCCAAGGAGGCAAAGGAAGCCGCAGGCCACAGAGCATGGCCGATACCACCAGACTGGAGCTCTAGGCACTGCTGTGGCTACCCCAGCACCTAACTCTTACTCTTGCACATGCACCCAACAGCCCAGCCTGGCTCATGCTCTAGGAGAAGGTGGTGGGACGGCCGGGCACTTGCTGTCTCTTGCCTCTGTCTGTTGCGGTCTCTTCTTGCCTGTGCCTGTTAGTGCAGCTGCCTGCCTTCCCCGCCTCCTCCGGCAGAGGTACTGGGGTGCTCTTGCTGCATCTCCAGCTTCATGCGGTTTCTACCATAATATGTTATGGTTGGCAAGGGACAGGGTTAGCTGGAGAGCTAGGGGGACAGGAGCTGCTGCATAGGGCGTGGTCCACACCTACCAGAAAAGCACTCCCCTACAGAAATTTCTAAGTACAGGCCTGGGTAGGTAAGTGTCAGACTCTGTTACTGCCAGACCTTCCGTCGGTCAGTGCTCTCCTCTGGACTTGTGCCAAATCTAACTTCAAATTTCAGGTTAATTTCAGGTGCACCCCAACCCCTGACCCTCTTTGAATCATTCCCCTGTGATATTCAGCTCCTCAACACCAGCTACTTACTGACTTTCCAGGTCTTCTGCACCCAAGGTGCAGTGTACCCCAATTTACCTGTTTTACCTTAAATTCTGCTCCTGTGAACCATACACGCTTCCATATTCAAATCAGATGGATTCTCTCCTATGCTGCCTGCATACCAGTAAAACAGACCATTGAATATTCAGGAGACATAGGCTTCCTTCTCTCACTTCAGTTACTTGGCTCCACACTGGCCTGGAGCAGCCATGATGGGAAAGTCCCACTTCACCCCTAGTCCCACACTCAGATGCTATGTGGGGAGGGTGTGCAAGCATCCTGGTAGCACCAGGAGGTGAGAGAGACTCAAATATGCTCAGTGAGAATGAACTCAGATTTCTGCTGTTAGACTCCAGAAACACACTATATATGTGTAACTGGCCACAGGCAGGCTCAAACCTGGGACCTCAGTGCAGGTACTTCTACAGTTTGAGCTAAAGGCCATCTGGCTCTCAGCTTAGGCTGCAGAGGACACTTATTCTTTCTCTGTGAAGTGGTCTACGTACCGCTACATGGGACAGCGAACCACACATAGGTGTGTGGGTTACACCTTTATGAACTGTAATTTCTCAAAGACTTAAAACTTAGTCAAAGTTGGGCAGATTTCAGAGGGATGCCAAGTGGAAGAGCCCTGACACGAGGTCATCTCCCTGCCAAATTTCAGGTCCCTGTTCCAAAGCACAAGGGCTCGAGAGCTGTTCAACAAAATTCACCAGAATTTTAGCAACATGGAGAAAACCACATTTTTTTCCTAGCAAGTGACTGACCCATTTTGACTGAAATGTTTTAAAGCAGTGTTTCCCAAATTTAAAACATCCATGTACCCCTTTCAGGACTTCAGCCTTATTGGTGTACCCCCTCTCTCAGCATCGTCCCAGTGCTGCTTGGGATTTCATCACCATCAATAACTGTGGGCTCAGTGCCCATTGGTGTCTGATGCCTGTCTCACTATTTCCTTCCATCTTTCCCTGTCCAGTGTGGAGCGGCTCAGTTTCTGTAGACTAGCTCCGCACCGATCTACTACATCATCTATCCATTGTCTGTGGGGTCTGCCTCTGCTCTTTGAACCATCCATTATGCCAAATACCAGGGTCTTGATTTTTCATTCATCGTTAATTCTGCAAATATGCCAATAGTTGCAACTTCCGTTTTATAACCTTCTGCAACAGGTTCTCTTTTGGCTGTATCTTTCTATATAATTCCTCATTGGTGACCTTCTGCATCCATCCGATTCTCAGAATCTTTCTATAACAACTCCTTTCGAACGCCAATATTCCTTTTTTCAAATCTTTCGTTATCACCCATGTATCACAACATGCTGCTGAATACACTTGTTTTCAGGACATTCAGCTTTGTTCTTAAGCTAATTGCTTTGCTTTTCCAGATCTTATCCGTCGCCTTCAAACTCGCTCTTGCTTTCAGTATTGTAGTTGCTATTTCCTGTCGGGAGATTGATAGTAATTTATTTTCTGCTTGGCACCCCTTCAAATCCTTTTGCATACCACTGGTAGTACTCCTACCACACTTTGGGAAACAGTTTTAAAGCAATTCAGCCTCAAGCAGACACCAGACATGCACATTTTCAGCCCAAATGGTTAAAATCTGACAAAATTATAAACAACTGAAAATGAATTCCTATAATGGGAATGGTGGGCAACTTTGAAACAGGCAGCACTCCCAGTCCTGCCTTAATTCAACTACTAGCACCTCAAAAAAAAGAAACCTTCTTATGTGGAGCTGTCTCTACATGACTCAAAGGCACGTACATACATCTTTAAGCATATGCTCGTGCCAAAGTACTTGACCCATGGTCTAATTGAAAACTGTTCAGCCTACCAAAAAGCCAAAGGGACATCAGAAAGATATAGACCAAACTATTAGAAAGGACTTACCTATGCCATTAGGCAACTACAGTGAGTTCTAGGACACATGCATCTTTGCTATAGAGCATATTCTGCAGCCTCACAGGCTCATACTCCGCAGCGAACGGAATTTGCTTGAGTAAGGACTGTAAGAATAGGCCTTCCTTGGGCACAATAGATGCTGTTTTGAGAGCTCTGTATTATGCCTTTTTGGGGTTTTGTCTTTCTATTATATTGGCCAGCTTTAGATATGCATTTAAGCTGAAATTTTTTAAAAATTGCCTCATGGGATTTCAAAGGCAATTTCCTTTCCTTTTAGTGGGAGTTCAGCATCCAGCTCTTTTAAACACAGAAGAAAATATTGCATTATTATAACATTTTGAAAATTACAGTAAATAAAAATATCAACTTAGCTGCATAGCCATGTAAATATTTTCAAATGTTCACAATACAAAAGCTAAGAAAATGAATAAACACAAGTCAAACTAATGTTATAACCAAAACACAACAAAGCAAGTCCTATCAATTTTCTAAAAAAAATAGACATTTATATAAGAAAAGAAATTAGAATCTGATTTCTGGGGTTTATTTTTAATTTGCCTTCTGTGACGGAGCGGAAGAAAATCCTTTCATTTAGCTGTGATATACTTTTACCAGCAGGTGGCATCACCAGACAACTAGATGGAGTAAAACAAACTAGTTCCCATAGCTACAAATCTAACAATATTTATGGTTTCACAATCAGAAAATATAGAAGCAAATACGATTGTGTCACCTCATCATTACACTTTGTTCATTCCTTTATTTTAGCTAATGTTTATTGTTCTCTATCCTAATCTTGATCCCTAAAAGAGACAGGAGAACTATCAGGAACTTAATCTATTTCTGGTCCCAGTCAGCTGACATGGATTAGGATAACATGACAGGGATAAACATCCATTGCCAGAAGTGGCGACTGTAAAAGGTTTCATTGCAACATGTCCACACAACCCCAAAAGACATACATACATGCCCCTGCATTGGCTCAAAACAGAAAAACTACTATCAAGGCAGGACAGTTATGCTTTAAGAGCCTGATCCAAAGCGTGTTGAAGTCAGTGGAAGGACTCTCTCACCAACAACACTGGTTATTGTATCAGTCCCTGCATACAGTACCAAGTGTGGCTGGAGATGCCCTGGGGAGAAACTTCCGGAGGGGGGAAGATCTCTTCATTAAAAGATATCAGAGTGCACGTAGGCCAAAAGGAACTTACAAACAGTGGTCTTAAATCAATGCTGGCAGTCGGGCAGCCAGGCAGGCTCGCCTTTGGCCATGGCAGATGGAAGGAAAGGTGGCAGTTGCCCAGAGTCTAGTGATTCAAAAGGGCGCAGGGCTCCCAGAAGCAGCGGCTGGAGCCCTGGGACCATTACATTGTCGCAGGAGTGCTGCATGGCACACTTCGGGCACTCTGAGGGCTGCCTGGTGGTGGCGGGGCAATGACATAGCATGCTCTGGGTGTCTCAGCCCCAGCCCTCCTGCCCGAGGCGCCACCCCTTCTGAGAGCATAGAGCCAGCACCCCCACCCCCACCTTGCATAGAGGCCCAGTGAGTCTGTCAGCTCCTCGCAGCCAGAGGTAGGAAAACAGCAATAGGTGATATACATGCTCAAACAGTGGGATGTGTTCTTATTCATTTAGATGTAAATAGCTAAAACAAGTCTAGCCAAAACTCTATGCATCATAGTAGGCTATTAAACAACAGAACTAAATCCCAGCAGCATTGACATCATCGTATGAACTGCTTGGCACGTTCAGAAACACCTTTCTACACCACCACCAATGTGGAAAGCACAGCCTGGGTCAGCATGCTTGGAAGGTCACCAAATGTAGGTTATTTTGGACCACATTCCAAATTCTTGGAGCCCTCCCACAGAGGGCCCTGCCAGCCACCCCTGCTCTTGTATAGGTAGTAGGCATCCTTCAGTCTATGTAGACTATGGATCACGCCCTTCGTATTTCCATTTGGGATCATCATTTGCAGTGTTGACTGTGACTGTGAAGGCCCACACGAGAGTGACAGTCCTTGCTGCATCCGTTGCATGCATAGTGGGTGTCTGGCAGGTCCTTACTGTGCTTTCTGTGGACTCGCTTCTCCTCTGCTATCTGTCTGATCCTCATCTCACCCTTCTGAAGTTCCTGACTCCATCTGCTGTGATCGTCTGCCAGCTCCTCCCAGCTGTCCGGCTTGATGTCCACCTCCCTGAGGTCCTTCTTGCAAACATCTCTGTAGCACAATTGGGGGCACCTGGGAGGTCTTTTGCCAGAGGCTAGCTCGCCATACAGGATGTCTTTTGGGATCCTTCCATCATTCATCCTGTGGACGTGGCCAAGCCACCGGAGCCACCACTGCCTGAGGAGGGTGTGCATGGTTGGGATTCCAGCTTGCTCGAAGATGGCGGTGTTAGTCACTCTGTCCTTCCACGATATTCCAAGGATGCACCTGAGGCAGCGCAAGTGGAAGATGTTCAGCCTCTTTTCCTGGTGGGCGTACAGGGTCCAAGACTCGCTGCCATAAAGGAGGGTGCTGAGGATGTAGGCTCTGTAGACTTGCATTTTGGTGTGGGTGTACAACTTGATGTTATTCCACACTCTCTCGCCGAGTCTGGACAGAGCTGTGGCTGCTTTTCCAATCCTCCTATTTAGCTCAGTCTCCAAGGACAGGGTGTCAGTGATGGTGGACCCGGAGGTAAACGAACTCATGGACGACCTCTAACGTATAGTTGTCAATGCTGATTGAAGGAGGTTCATCAACGTCCTGACCAAGTACCTTTGTCTTCTTTAGGCTGATGGAAAGCCCGAAGTCCTTTCATGCTTTGGAGAACTGATCCAGCAGTTTCTGAAGCCGGTCTTCTGTGTGTGACACTACAGCAGCGTCATCTGCAAACAGCATATCTCTGATGAGGACTTCCCGCACCTTAGACTTAGCTTTCAGCCTTGCAAGGTTAAACAGTTTCCCATCAGATCTTGGCCGTGTCTACACTATCCAAAAACTTCGAAATGGCCATGCAAATGGCCATTTTGAAGTTTACTAATGAAGCGCTGAAATATGTATTCAGCACCTCATTAGCATGCAGGCAGCCGCGGCGCTTCGACATTGACGTGGCTTGCCGCTGCGTGGCTCATCCAGATGGGGCTCCTTTTCGAAAGGACCCCAGCTACTTCGAAGTCTCCTTATTCCCATCTGCTCATAGGAATAAGGGGACTTCGAAGTAGGCAGGGTCCTTTTGAAAAGCAGCCCCGTCTGGATGAGCCGCGTGGCGGCGAGCCGCATCAATTTTGAAGCGCCGTGGCTGCCCGCATGCTAATGAGGCGCTGAACATGTATTTCAGCGATTCATTAATAAACTTCGAAATGGCCATTTGCATGGCCATTTTGAAGTTTTTGGATAGTGTAGACAAAGCCCTTGTGTGCAAAAAGATGCTCTCTGTTGAGGATCCAAAGGCGTGCTTCAGGAGGAGTGCGAAAAAGATCCCAAATAATGGCAGAGCAAGGATGCATCCTTGTTTGACGCTGCTCATGATGCTGAAAACATCCGATAATGTGCCATCATATTGGATGGTTCCTCTCATGTCTTCATGGAAAGACTGGATCATCTTGAGTAACCGTGGTGGACAGCCTATCTTGTGGAGCATTTTGAACAGTCCCTCTCTGCTGACCAAGTTGAAGGCCTTGTTCAGGTCGATGAAGGCTATGTAGAGTGGCTTCCTCTGCTCCCTGCATTTCTCCTGCAGCTGCCTCAGAGAGAAGACCGTGTCAATGGTAGATCTCTCTGCGCAGAATCCGCACTGCGATTCGGAATACACCCTCTCAGCAATCTTCTGGAGTCTGCCGAGGATGACGTGAGTGAACAGTTTACCAGTGATGTTTAGGAGGGAGATTCCACGGTAATTGTTGCAGTCACTTCTGTCTCCTTTGTTCTTATTCAAGGTTACAATGTTAGCGTTGCGCATGTCCTGTGGAACCTCTCCCTCTCTCCAGCACAGGCACAGTAGCTCATGTAGGAGTTCCAGGAGGGTGTCCGTGGCACACTTGATTACCTCTGGTGGTATACCATCCTGGCCCAGGGCCTTTCCTACTGAAATGCTGTCGATGGCTTTCTTCAGTTCATCCACAGTTGGTTCCTGATCCAGTTCGTCCATTACTGGTAGAAGCTCGATGGCATGGAGGGCTGTATCAACCACAATGTTCTCGCGTGAGTACAGCTCAGAGTAGTGCTCGACCCAGCGCTCCATCTGTTTGGCTTTGTCAGTGATGACTTCACCAGATTTGGATTTCAGAGGTGTCATCTTGTTCTGGGTGGGTCCAAATGCCTTCTTGATGCCCTTGTACATTCCCCTGAGATTACCAAAATCAGCACTGGTCTGGATGCTGCTGCATAGCTCGAGTCAGTAGTTGTTGGCACAGCACCTGGCTGTCTGCTGTACTGTTTTTCTGCCTGCTCTGAGTGCTTGCAGGGTACTCTGGCTCAGTGAGCATTTGTACTCCAGGAGTGCAGCACACTTCTTTTCGATGGCTGGAATCATCTCATTGGAGTTAGTTTCAAACCAGCCATTTGTGTTTCTAGCTCTACTTCCAAACACCGACAAGGCCATGTTGTAAATTGTATCGCTCAGATGCTGCCATCTGGATGTCACATCAGCACCCCCAGGGCTGCTGCACAGATTCTCCGCGAGGGTCTCACTGAACTTTTTGGCTCTGAGTTTGCTGCCTTTCTGGTATCAGTGCGGGGCCTTCCAGTTGGTTTAGAGTGGTTCAGCTTCTTGGGTCTCACCTTGAGTTTGGAGCAAACTAGTGAGTGATCTGTGTTGCAGTCAGCACTATGATAGCTGCGTGTCAGAAGGACATTTTTGAAGTTATCACGTCTAGCGATGACCACATCTAGTTGATGCCAGCGTTTTGAGCGTGGGTGTCTCCATGACACTCTGTGCTGTGGCTTGGTTTGGAAAAATGTGTTTGTGATGCATAGATCGTGGTACGTGCAAAGTTCGAAAAGACGCTGTCCGTTTTCATTCATTTTTCCCACACCAAAGTGGCCTAAGCAGGAAGGCCATGAGTCACGATCGGCTCCAACTCTGGCACTGAAGTCACCCAAAAAGTACAGTTGTTCTCTTGTATAAGTAGGGGGATTCAAGTCAAGTTCTATAGCATTACGTGGAATGGTAAATGGCACATTGGAACAAGATTTTCCCAAACCAACTCATTATTTGGATTGCCCCAAAACACTGAAGTATCCAAATTTGTCAGTTTTGAAAATCTCTGTGCCTCTGTTTCTCCTGCTATTTTTTCAATTTATGTTGCACAAGATAGAATTGGCTATGATTACGTTTTTTGTTGCACATAATTTTCTTACCTAATAATTGACTTTTTCCTCGCAGGATGCAAAAGTCATCTGCAGCCTATTAGGGCCCAACCCTAGGGGCTACCAACGGACTCCAACTACAACTGAACTCAACGACAGCCAAGGATTGCTGCATTTTTCAGGACTGGACATTAAATATTTGAAAAATTGTCCAAATTTTAATAGACACCTTGGACAGACTAGTTAATTCAGAGCTATTCCACTTCTACTACCCAAACCTCTTGCATCAAGTACCTCTGGCAAGGGATCAAAAAATGTTTAGGGACTTATTCCATCATCTTTGCTGAAGTAGTCATCTTAATTGATAGTACTTTGGTTTTATAGATAATGACTTTCATGGGATGTAAGTTATTTAGATAACTATCCTCAAGAGGTATCACTATAATTCAGCTTTTCTGTTTGTTTGTTTCAATTCCATACTTCTTACAAGCCAGTAAGTGTCTCCTGTTTTCCAGACAAACTAACTGGGAACACTTCTATTTTAACCAGTGTATATCAGCAATGAACTTGTTTAAAAAATCTTCATGAGCCCTTGACTTCTCTTGTATTTTAAAACTGATTGTTAATAGGATCATAAAATTTAAGGCCAGAATGGACCACCACATCTTCCAGCCTGGCCTCCTGTATCTCACATGCTACCACCCAGCACCCCAACACCAAACCCCCCAATCAAAATTAGGCCAAAACATTACAATCCACAAGATAAAAGACAATTATGTTGCACAGAGAGAAAATAGGAAGGACCAATATGCACTAATGCCAGATACCCTTGCTGTGGTTAGGAAATGATTAAGAGAGATATACCCAGACAATCCCAACATGCGAACTGCCTCCCTGCCACATAGGAAGGTGGGAAAAAAAAACCCAAACAGTCTCAATTGGTGGAAAATCTATCTTGACCCCGCATATGGTGAAGACAAAGACCCTCAGCATATGAGCAAGAACTAGATAGCCAAGTACCTGCAAGAGAGAACACTCAGGACAACCTCAGAGCCCCTGAGCTTTCTCATCTCCACACATGGCTGTCCCTGATACTTCAGAATCAGATTGAAAAAAAAAGAATATGTGAGGAGGAAAAAACAAAAACGCCTTCCTGACCTCTGAAGTTGGCTGGCTGAAACGCTGAAGCATGGGTTTCTAAGACATAAATCAGAACTGAGCCCCAGGGGCTGCTAAGCCCTCCCTCCTGTACCAACTACCCCATCCTACAGTTGCATTCATAAATTTGTCCAGCTGTCTTAACACTAACTATTTGCCCCCACAATGTCTACTGTGAGGCAGTTCCATAACCTTACTCCTACAATGATCCATAGATTCATAGGTTTAAAGGTCAGAAAGTACCACCATGATCATCTAGTCAGACCTGCACACTGCTAGCCCACAGAACCTCAGCACCTGGTCATGTAATAAACCTCGAAGTACATGATACTGCATTTTGTATTATTCGGTGATTTCAATGCTTTTCTGCCCTTCTAGTTTTCTAGGTCATCTTTGTGTACAATATTTCTATCCTGCTCTGTCGTGACAATGCCTCACAACTCTGTATCATCAGCAAATTTCATTATCACTTCTCTGCCTTTTTTTTGAAGTGTCATTAATAAGAGTACAGAATAAAATTGCTGATAAGATTGATCCTTGAGGAACCCTACTAGTAACCTCCTTCTGTCCAATAACTCACCTTTCAGAACAACTCATTGCCTTCTAACACTAGGAACTGGGATTTAGATGTGACTCCATCTATGGGAATTATTCAGCTAAACCCCTGTTCATTGCTTTAAAAAATGTACCATGTATATTTTATCAGCTCAGCAGCTGATCTCCTCTTGCACATTATGCTACTATCTATGTATCTGCAACAGACAGCCAGACAAAGAAGCACTGATAGAGTTAGAAAACAGACCTGTTAAAGATACAAAGGCTTCCATTTACTGCTACCAACTCCATTCCCATTTCTTATAATTAAAGGAATGATTGATCTAGGTATCTATGTTTCCACTTGAGGAACAACAAAACATTTAATGCTTGACCTGACAAAAGGAAAATGCAAGTGACACAAGCTATTGCAAAGAGATCTGTTTAAATCACACTCCCATAATGAATAAGCACCACAAATTGCTAAGTTTTCCAAAGAGATAAAGATACAAGAGACATAGCTTTGACTGCCTGTTATTTTTCACAGGCCATATCCTGTTTGTTTCAGCTAAGCTTTGGGATTCAACATGATAATGGGGAAAAGGGACTAGTGAGGGAGCATGATATGGTTTCTTGCTTCTCACCTATGCTGCTAACCCCAATTCACCTCTCAGAGTCATGCACCCCTGCGTGAAGGCCTCTCCTTACTCTCCACAATATTGTGGAGCATGCAGCAGGTGCCTACCACCTGCAGAATGCTCAGGACACTGCCTCCAGGCAGGCCGGGAGGCAGCACCATCACCCCTTCAAGCAGCCAAAGGTGTGCTCAACCTCCCTGGGAGGTGTGTTTGAGCTGGACATTGAAGTACACCTGGCTGGGGGTGGGGTAGCCTGTATAGGGCCACATGAGCCAGGGCTGGAGCTGGTATGTGGCATTGACCACCAGGCAGATGGGCACAGTGGTGTCCCCCCATTGGATCTCCCTCTGGGGGATGTAGGTCCCTGTCTCCAGCCAGCGGCACAGGCCCTAGTCCCGTAACATCTACGCATCGTGGGTGCACCGAGCCAGCCCACATAGACATCCTGGAACTAGCCCCGGCTGTTCACCATGGCCTGCAGGGGCACTGAATGGTAGCCTTTGCTGTTTATGAACTGTCCTCTGCTGTGCTCCAGGACCCAGATCAGTATGTAGGTCCTTTGAGGGCCCCGAAACAATTCAGGAACCCCAGTGCAGCACAGCCCACGATGGCCGCGTCCAGGTCGCCAGTGCACATGAAGCCTCTGCAGGAGCATGGCACTGAGGGCATGTACCACCTGCGGCGGGGGAGGGGGGGTTGGGTGGAGACACACAGGCATCCATGAGCATGTGCCCAGCCCCCCCACCTCCTCCACCCTCCACCCCTCATGGATGCAGGACGAGGCCTCCTTACTTCCATCTCAACAGCCCCAACTGTGGCCTTGCCCACACCAAACTGGTGTCCCACGGAGCGGTAGCTGTCTGGAGTGGTGAGCTTCCAGCCAGCTATTGCAACCCTCCTCTCCATGGGGAGGGAGCACTGCATCTGGGTGTCCTGGTGTCTCAGGGCCAGGGACAGCCACTGGCAGAGCTCCGCGAAGGTCTGCCACCACATCTGGAAATTCCAGAGCCACCGGTCATTGTCCTATTTCCCCATGACCAGTTGCTCCCACCACTTGGAGCTGTGGGGTAGCTCCGGTGCCAGCAGAGCACCTGGTGTGGAGGGTGGCACCAGAGGATCCCATGGTCTGGGGCATCCCCTTCTGCTCCGGGGGGAGCCCCTGCCAGCAGCTGCAGGTGGCCACCAGTGCTGTGGCCAGCAGGGCGCCTACTCAGCTGGTGGCAGCCAGAAGGGTTTCCAGCTGCAGCTGGTCTATGGCCTTTCCTGCAGGCACTGCATCTGCAGGCTGAGGGTATTAGGAAGGAGCCCTTTAAAGGAGCAGCTTGCTGCAGCCCCAGAAGGGGTTGGCCACCCGTCCACGGCATTTCTTGCCCCATTCTTTCAAAAGAGGTCATGGGTGTGTGTGGACCATCTCTTTCAACGGCCTGGACAGCTCCTTTCAACGTGACACGTGGCCCTTTTGAAGGCACTCATCGACAGTGCTAGCCCTGGCCCATGTGTACATGCTCCTCTTTGGAATGGAGTCTTTTGACTACTCTCTTCCGAAAGGCACCCTTTCAAAAAAGCGCTCTAGTGAAAACATAGCTTGTGAGAGTAGTGCCTACAGGAGAGCAGCTACTTTGATTAAGAACATCCAGTCATGCTCCATTTGATGATCGCCTTTTTTCTTTCTTTAGTAACACTTCCAATAAACTGTCTCTCCCTGGCTTGGGGCATCCATTATAGAAAAATCTTGCCTCTCTCTTTCTGCAAAATATACAGACTTAACACTCTATAATTAGAAGATGCCTGCAGCAGTGATAAAAGTAAAAATGTTAAAGTAAGTGTAAAAATTTAAAAAAACTTAGTTTTTTTCTTTAAGTAGCTGCCACTTTCAACAGGCTTTTGGATCATGTCTTTCCTTATTATCTGAACACTCATTTTGTGCCCATTGCTTATAAATAAGTTGTCTCTTGAACTTAACAATAAGGACAGAAGAAATATTCTTAACTTTCACAGTGACTTTTAGTCATAATAAAATAGGTTTTAATTTTCTTCTCTTCCTCCTTTTCTTTCAGGTGTGCGCATACTGGTCTTGGATTTAGGTACATCACCTGTTCTCCAGGTCCCATTAAACTTGGGAGGAATTTTTCAACTGACTTCCTCTTGTACAGACTAAAGTCAAGTAGTGTCAATAGGGGTCTTTCTAAAGCTGATCGGATTCAATGGATCAAGTCTATAGTAAGCACAAGAATGAGGAGAGAATGATTTATATATGGGGGCTACGTCTACATGAGAGGGTTTTTGTGACAAAACTAGGCTTTTGTTGGAAAAACCTGGGGAGCGTCTACATGCAAAATGTATTTTGTCAACAGTCTGTCAGCAAAACTCAGCACTTCCACCAGCAGCACTGTGCCTCTCCATGTTCAGGTATAATGCCTTTGTTAACAGTTTTCTGCTGACAAAAAGACATGTAGACACTCTGGGGGCCCGTTCGTCGACAGACAGGGTTTCTGGCTCACCAGGCAGCCATGGTTGCAGAGCTTCCAATTGGCCATTCTGTCGAAAGAGGGACCAGCAGTCTGGCCACTCTCTGTAAACAGAGCAGACTGCTCTTTCTATCCACTTTTGTGTGGATGTTATCTCTTGACAGAAGGTTTGCCGGAAGATCTCTTCTAACACTGACTTCTGTTGACAGATGCTATTTGTGTAGAGGTAGCCAGGAGGTATGAAACTTCTCTTGTTTGGACTGATTACTCTTATGAATGAAAGAGTTCCCTCCAGAAAGTAGAAATTATTTTCCCCAGTTTATATTACCTTTACTTAACACTTTCCTACTGGCTTTTCCTACACACAGTGCCATGAATGAGTGCAGGGAAGGGGTTAATCTTCCTGAGGTAACCTAAATCCCAGGTGAGCCAATGGGACTGAAGTAACTTTGTTTAAACTAACAACTACTGCAGATTTCAGGGCTTTTGTCTCTGCAGACAGCAGAGAGAAAGACAGAGAGGGAAATGTCTCCCAGGCAATTGAAATGAAAAAAAAATCAGAAGTATCCTGACCATCATAAAATCAGCCATAGAGGTGTAAGTATGTATAGGGAAATGTACAGTTAGATGTGTTTAGGTTATGGTTATTTTAAAACTGGTTGGATTCTCTGCTCAGTATTCACTTATGTGCTATTTGACTTGATGTTTTCCCTTGTAACTTTTAAGTTAAATCCCAGAGAAATATCTTTCTCTGTGTGCAACCCATGATTTACTTTTCTCTCATTTTGTGAATAAATTAATTTTTTTGCAAATGATTTGATTTACGTCTTGAGAAGGAACTGCGTATATGCATGCCTTACACTGAAAGGTCATCTACTGCATTACAGGGTTATTTTTTTGTGTTTCTGTCTAAGCTTTCTCCTGACGGAGGTTTAAGAGCTTGGGGTACCCCACAGAAAGTATGCCTTCTGGGGTTAGGGGGTCTTCCCCACTCAGGTGGTGGCATCGAACTACCCCCAGGGTCAGGGAATCTGTGACCCCAGGAAGTTATAAGATAAAGCCTATTTATAGACAAGGTGTTTTTAAGTCTCTGTAGGGCCCCACTTTCTGCACTCAAAGTGTGGAGTCGGGAAGGAGCCTGGGACACACAATTATTCCACTTCAATTATTTCAATCCATATGAACTGCTTCATTCACTGTCCAAATTGACTGTGAAAATGTCAAAAAGGGCCTGTCTATTTAATAAGTATTACTGGGAGGTAACAATTTCTGTTAGCGATACCAAAAAATGTTCAGTCCTGGAATAACATCTCATCCAGAAACAGAATAGCTAAACCTCGCTGTCAAAATACACATAATCCTAGAAAATTTCTTAATGATTAATGCACCTAAAATTACATCAAATATTCTCTTTATCTTCATTATTTTGTAATCTACTGTTGTATGCAAACTTGTATCTGCAAGTATATGATCCATTCTCTCACTGCTGCTATTTTATCTGAAATGTGATTATATTTTCAGAACCATGATTCCCCGTGGTTTCTCTCTGGGGGATGCCTTTTCAAGATGCTGCAGGCGGACATGTCTAATTACACATCAGTAAAACGTAAGGTCCAGTATTTGGGTACCTATTTTTGAAGTCATTTTAGCCTATTGTTTGTTGACTAGATGGTGGCACATTCGAAGAAGTTACACACCAAGCAACAGAACTCCACATAACCACTTATTATGCTCACTTCCAGCACAGCAGGGCTACGTCTACACGTGAACGCTACATCAAAATAGCTTATTTCGATGTAGCGACATCGAAATAAGCTATTTCGATGAATAGCGTCTACACATCCTCCAGGGCTGGTGCCGTCGACGTTCAACGTCGACATTGGGCAGCACCACATTGAAATAGGCACTGCGAGGGAATGTCTACATGCCAAAGTAGCACACATCAAAATAATGGTGCCAGGAACAGCTGCAGACAGGGTCACAGGGTGCACTAGCGCTTCCGGGGCAACAGCTAGCTGCTCCCTTAAAGGGCCCCTCCCAGACACACTCAGCCTGCACAGCATGCGGTCTGCAGAGCCATAGGCACGCACACACCTCGGGCGATGCAGTCATGGACCCCCAGCAGCAGCAGCCACCAGAGGTCCACCCAGCCGCCCCTGTAGGAGCAGTGCTTGCCCTGCTCCATGCCATGCAGGAGGCAGCTGAGCACCTCCTTGCCACAGAGGAGGAGCTGCCCACAGGGGAGGAGGATGCAGTCCCCAACCCTGCAGCACGCCGCCCCCCCCGCCTCATACGCTGCCGGCTGTGGAGCTACCCCACCAGCACCGACTGGTGGGAGTGGCTGGTGCTCAGAGAGTGGGACGACGACCGCTGGCTCCAGAACTTTCGCATGAGCCAGCAGACATTTCTGGAGCTGTGCCAGTGGCTCATCCCCGCACTGAGGCACCAGGACACTGCCACGTGGCGTGCCCTCAGTGTGGAGAAATGGGTCTGCATCACTGTCTGGAAGCTGGCCTCTCCAGACAGCTACCGATCCATGGGGCAGCAGTTTGGCGTTGGCAAGGCCACCGTCGGGGCTGTCCTCATGGAGGCAAGAGAACCCACGGGGGGAGGGGGAGGCAGCCCTGGCAGGGTAGGGGAGGGGAGCGGAGCCCTGGCAGGGGAGGGCCACACACACCCTGCACACCCCTCATTGGTGCTCTCCCATGTGCTTCCCCTGCAGGTCGTCCGCGCCATCAATGCCCTGCTCCTCCACAGGCTCGTGAGGCTTGGGGACCCGGATGCCACCATCGCGGGGTTTGCCAGCCTGGGCTTCCCCAATTGCTTCGGGGCTCAGGATGGGACCTACATCCCCATCCGCGCCCCGGAGCACAGTGGAGGACGCTCCCTAAACAGGAAGGGCTACCATTCTGTGGTCCTCCAGGCCTTGGTGGACAGCCGGGGCCGTTTTTTGGACATTTATGTGGGCTGGCCTGGCAGCCCCCACGACACCCAGGTATTCCGGAACTCGGGCCTGTGCCGCCGGCTGGAAGCAGGGACCTACATCCCCCAGTGGGAGATCCCTGTGGGGGACACCACCATGCCGCTCTGCGTCATCACAGATGCGGCATACCCCCTCCGGCCCTGGCTAATGCACCCGTACACGGGCCACGTGTCAGCCAGCCAGGAGCACTTCAACATGCGCCTGAACCACATGCACCAGGTGGTGGAGTGCACATTTGGCTGCCTCAAGGGGCGCTGGAGGTGTCTCCTCACCCGCCTTGATGCAGGCCCCACCAACATCCCCCAGATTGTGGGCACGTGCAGCGCCCTCCACAACCTGGTGGAGAGCAAGGGGGAGGCCTTCTTTCAGGGCTGGGCTGTGGAGGCCGGCCGGGCTGAAGTGCAGCCACCCGCTGCCCCCAGTCACCAGGTGGACCCCGAAGGGACCCGGGTCCGGGAGGCCCTGAGGGCCCAGTTCGACAAGGCCATGGGGTGACCGCTGGCAGATCCCCCCACTGCACCCCCCCATCCTCCACAACACTCCCTGCCCCTACGCCCACACCACAGAGCACCCACACCCACCCGCTTTTCTTGTAAATAAAAGCAAACATTTGTTTGTCAAATCCAATATCTGTTGAACTCTTATTACTATTATTATCATCATGACTAACTATTTACAGGCAAAATCAAAATTATATGTATGTATTATAAATAAGATAAGATGAAAGGGGAAGACAAGGAAGGGGAGAGCTATGTACATGCGGGGGGGCAGGGATCAGCATAACGTAACAGGGGTCTAATAGAAACTATTTACAAAAGAAGATTAAACTGAAGGGGATATATACAAAGCGGGGAGCACGTCCTGGGCCCCACACCCCCTAATGTCCAGCCCTGGGGGTGGGCAGCCGCGACCCATGCCTCGGCCTCAGCCCTGGCCAGGGCTGGCTGGGGGCTGGGTGGACCGGGAGATAAGGCCGGCGGGTGTCAGCTGGCCCCAGGTCCCCCTCAGCGGAAGGGCCCTGGGTGGTGGTGCGATGGCGGATGGCGCAGCGGGTGGAGCAGGCAGGGCGGGCAGAGCGGCCGGCGGCGCAGCATGGGCGGTCGGCGGCACAGCATGGGCGGCCAGGTAGTCCGTGATATGGTCGAATGTCCGCATAAAGGCCCCCCATGCCTCCTGGCGCCAGGCCAGCGCCCGCTCCTGGAGTTGCAGGCGCCGCTCCTCCACCCGCAGGCACTGCTCAGCGACCTCCAGCTGCCGACGGTTGATCTCCAGCTGCTGGGGGTCCGTCGTTGTCCAGGAGTGGGGCTGGCTCTGCCGTTGTCCCCACTGTGGGGCTGGTCGGTCCTCCGCCGAGGGGCTGGCCTGGAGTGATGGCCCCGGTGGGCTCTCCGGGACCACTGACACCTCGCCGACGCTCTCCGGTCCTTCTGATGGTGCAGCTGAGGAACACGGGAGGGATGAAGAGTGGAGACAGCCGTTAGTGTGGGCCCCGAGCCGTGGCCCTTGTCCCCTCACCCCTCTGCTGCAGGTTCCCCATCCCCGTCCCCGGGAGATGCTGATGATGATGATGGGTGTCCCACCCCCTCCCCCCAGGGGACCCTAGGTTCTGCTCCCCCCATCCCCAGGGATGGGGCATGGCACTGTTGTGCTGGGGGGGGCAGGGGCTGATGTATTCCTGTGAGGGACATGCCACTGCTGTCCTTGGGGCCATGGTCATCTGGGCATGTGGAGGGCCCTGGTCATATCTATTACCCCCTGCCCCTCAAGCCTGGGGGTGTGCACCAGGGGGGTACATACCTGATGGTCCACTCCCACGGTCGGGGGACACCCGGTGGGCGGACGCCTGGCTGGAGCTCCGGGACGGGATGTGGATCCGGAGCCCTGCGTCGCTGGAGGAGGACTCCCCCTCCTCTCCTCCTCCTCCTCCGGTGCCCCAGGGGTGGGCTCCCGGGGGGGGGCCCCGGGGTGCAGGGCTTGCCTCTGGGGTGGACTCTGCCTCCGGGGCCTGCTGGGGCTTGTCAGCCGAGGTATCAAGAGTGGCTGGGGGGGAGGAGGTGTGCCAGGGGCCCAGGATGGTCCTGAGCTCCCTGTAAAAGGGGCAAGTGATGGGGGCAGCCCCAGATCGGCCAGCTGCATCCCGGGCCCGGGTGTATCCCTGCTGCAGCTCCTTCACTTTACTGCGGACATGATCTGGAGTGCGGGCAGGGTGACCCCGGGCGGCCAGGCCCTCGGCCAGCCGAGCAAATGCATCCGCATTCCGCCTCTTGCTCCCCATTACCTGAAGCACCTCCTCCTCACTCCAGAGCCCCAGCAGGTCCTGAAGCTCGGCCTCCGTCCAGGAGGGGCCCCGCTGCCGCTTCCCAGCCTGGCTACTGGTCTGGGAGCCCTGGCTCCCCTTGGCGGGGGGTGCCCTGGGGGCGCTTAGGGGGCTGGGGGGGCAGCCATCGCAGCGGTGGGGGGTTGATGTGGCTGCAGAGGAGCGTGCAGGCTGTCCACGTGGCTAGGCTGCCGCCTGCATGCTCTCTCAGCTTCCTGCAAAGGAAGGCAGGGAGCTTTAAGGGGCCGCTGCATGCGGCGACCATCGAGCTCGGGCTGGAGAGAGTGTCTCTCAACCCCTCAGCTGATGGCCGCCATGGCGGACCCCGCTATTTCGATGTTGCGGGATGCGCAACGACTACATGTTCCCTACTTCGACGTTGAAAGTCAAAGTAGGGCGCTATTCCCATCTCCTGATGGGGATAGTGACTTCGACGTCTCGCCGCCTTACGTCGATGTCAACTTCGAAATAGCGCCACACTTGGCGGGCGCTATTTTGAAGGTGGCGCCACTACTTTGAAGTAGCCGGCAAGTGTAGACACAGCCCAGGAGAGCAAGGCAGACTCAAAACGCTCAAATGAGCTGAATAAAGGCAAGAGACCAGCCAACTCCATACAGCAAACTCACCCTCTTCCGCCTCAGAGTAAGGATCCAGGGAATAGAATCCAACTCTACAGAACCTTGGACCAGTGTTCCCTCTAATTTTATCTATGTACAGATTAAGTGTATTTTTATGTGCACGGATGCATGTACTCCACCAATAGAAACACATGCTTCCAGCGTGTGCCATGTGGGTACACTGTCAATCAGTTGGGTGGCATTTTAATCTCTCTGGGTGACCACCCAAGCACACAGCTTTCAGGGAACGCTGCCTGGACTGTTGATGTTCCCACAGTGCCAGGCAGTGGCGCAGCCAGGGAGCACTTGTGGAGAGCTGGCGCCACAGGAAATACCACTCAAGATTTCTGTGACTCTGATTGGCCAGGGGTTGCCACATAAAATTGCCTGGACAACCATGAAAGTTTCATCCTGGTGTTGCTTGATCTCCTGAGCTCTGACCTCTGATTCCAGCCTGATTCTGACCCTATCACCTGCCTCCTAATCATAGAACAATAATTCTATGCTGGTGCTGCCTCCTGTCTCCAGTCTCCAATTCCAGGCTGATGCTCACCCCGACTATTGTTCACAGGACCTAGATCTTGTGGTTTTTCCAGCTCCTGCTCTGCACGTCATCCCTCATGTGCAGACTTCAGTCTGGCTCTTACTGCTATGCCAGATCATCTATACCCTGGCCCCTTACGTGCAGGCTATCCCTACATGTGCACACATTTAGGATTTCTGGGAGTAAAGACAGCTAGATAAAGGAGAGAGTGAAGCAGTGAAGGGCAATTATGTGGCACTCCCCACTCAATAAATCTGCACCAGTTCTAGTAATTTTAATTCCCAGCATGTATCTCCTGGCAACATTAACTTCCAATCTGCCCCTTCGAACTCACTCTGAAGGGTGTGGCAGTGGGATGGGTAACCATTACTACCGTGTTGCTAGGAGGGAAGGAGAAGCATAGGCAGCGTGCCCAGAGGTAGCGATATTGGGTTCTCCATGGTTCCTCACAAGGAAGGCATTTCCTCTTACTTCTTCCCACTGCAGAGGGCTCTTCCTGCAAGGGGATAAGTCCGGCTCTCTCAGAGCTGAAATGTTTCAAGCTCTGGAATTCCTTTTTTCTGTCTGTGCATATTTTGTACCAGTGGAGATTCTATGCGATCCTTTGCCCTGAAAAATTAATTTTAAAATACCTCCTATGTAGCTGAAGTGCAAGCATGAAACTTTGTTTATTGCGCTTACCCTGTGAAGAATAAGACAATAAAAGTTCATGAACTACTGACAACCCTAAGCCCTGAGAAAGCACAGACTCTAGGAACGTCTTCTAAATCTTGTGGACTACCCAAATGTCTAGCTAACAAAGTAGGAAATGCAGTGGACTGGACTTGATGACCTCCCGAGGTCCCTTCCAGTTCTATGACTGACACACACACACACACACACACACACACACAGATATCTCAGAACTGGAAGGGACCTCAGGGAACTGAGATAAATAGATTAAAAAGAGGATGGTGCTTGGTCCTGCCAAAAAGGCACAGAACTGGACTTGATGACCTCCTATGTGCCCCCCCCCAGGGACTGAGCTCACAACCCTGGGTTTAGCAGGCCAATGCTCAAACCAGATAGACAGATGTATCTCCATATATATGAAAATAACTAGCAATTCACGGAGCTGCTCTAGACTGTATTTGTTCTGAACAAGCTTCACCATCCTCCACAAAATTCAAATCAAAAATAAAAATACACTAATCAAGCCACAACAGTTAGACAATAATGACATTTCTCCCTGGTGGGAGCTGAGGCAATGGCATGGGAGAGGGATGTTGTAGCAGTGCCAGTTACACACACCTATGGAACAAGGGCCATCTAGCAGGTACTAGGATGGCTAAATGCAGCACGCAGGGCATGATTGCAGCGTGCGCCTTACTGCTGCTCCAGAAAGTAGCAACGTCCACCTTGGATGGTCCAGGAGGAGAGCTGTAGCACACACGCTAGGTAGGCAGCAGGAGGGGTTGGCCCCACGTCCCTCACTTAGGCAATCAGAGCTTCTTAGCTTGGATGGCGCTTTCTCTCAACGCTTCAGAGTACAATTAGGAATTCTGCTGTGATGATATGGGAAAAAAAGGGGGGAGGTTTCCAACCGAGTGCACTACAAACAGCAGCAGCAGAGTCAGATCCACCACAAGCGCCGAACAGCACAGGCAAAGGCGGTATTGGTGGCAGCACACACCACAGACAAGTCGTGAGAGACAAAGCATGGAGCTGGCTGACACAGGGCGAGGCGAGGACGTCCTCAAAGCTACCCTCGCATTCCACTGATCGTGGAGGGACCATGGGCTGTGGGGCAGGCAGGCAGCTGACACACCCTGTCCCTGACTGAGCAGACGGGGGGAGCTCCATGAGTATCCCCATGGAGTGGTCCGTCCCGCTTCATTGTGTCACTGCTTTTTACCGTTGGAGGGAGGAAGCAATCCAGCCCTCAATCTTTGCCCCGTCCGTACCAATGCAACTGTCCCACTGCAGCCCACAGATATTTTCCTTAAACTTCAGACTTTGGGCTTGAGAAAATTAATTCTACGCATACCTCAAAAAAAACCCGAGAACAATAAACAACCCACAACCCCATAGACAAATACAAATGAAGCACTGAGTAAAACTGACAGCTTGTTTTTCTTCCCTTAACATTTCCCTAAAAGCCCAAGTGATTTCAATTCATTTCCTAATGGGCAGGTATCCAGATCAACGCAACACTGCCAGTCTCAGCAGAGACCCCAAAGAAAAATGAGCATGAAGCCTATAGCACCACAGAGCAGTCAGTGGCTGTTTTACAGTAGGGCTGGGGAATATTAACACGAAAAAGACTGATACATAACATGAGGGCTATGGTTACACTGAGCCAAACTGCTGGCCGCAGTATGCAAATGCGTGGTCTCAAAAATGCAAATAGCTGCTCATTTGCATATTTGCTTGCCAGCAGAAAAAAAAGCAATGGTAAATGTGGTTCTGCCAACAAACCTGTCCCCTTGTCGGCAGCCTCTTACGTCTGGGAAAACGAATTTACATGGGGTTACGTCGGTGAATTTACATGGGGTTACGTCGGTGGAAAAAAAGCAATGGTAAATGTGGTTCTGCCAACAAACCTGTCCCCTTGTCGGCAGCCTCTTACGTCTGGAAAAAAATCAGACATAAAAGGCTGCCGACAAAAGTGGGGAGGGGGTTCACCCGCAGAAGCACATTTACACAGCTTTTTCCCCTACAGGCAGCAGTGTCTGATGCTGAGCAAATTGCAATTGAGTAGTCATTTGCATTTTTGAGACTGCCTATTTGCATACTGCTGCCAGCAGATCAGGTCAGTGTAACCGTAGTAATCATGTCTATCTAAGCTGTGACTATTCAGGGGATTTCAGGCTCTCAAGCTGCCAGCCCAGCTCATTTAATGTGCATTTAAAAGGAAGCTGTGCAATTCAGTGGATAGCACATTGTACTTGGAGATAGGCACGACCATTATTGACCACAACAACTCACTGCGTGATCTTAGCCGAAGTCACTTCAGCTCTGTGTCTCAGTTTCCCCACCCGCAAAACAGACATTCTGATACTTAGGTCTCCTATGTAGAATGCATTAGGGTCTCTAAATGAAAAGTTTAACAAGACCCAATTGTTATCATTAAGGCAAGAAAAGGTTCAGTTTCTCCAATGATTTTCTGGAGACTGGCTCCTATTTTGACGGATTGTTTTCTTGATTAAAATTTCATTTATTGATATTCATAAATAAAAAAAAACATATGGCAAACAAGAAAGGGAAAAGAAAGGCAATAGAACAAGAGTAACAAACGGATGTAAATACTGCAGTGTTCCAGGATAGTAAATCTGCAAACAGGAGCCTACAGAAAACAAGTACAAGGAACATCATCTGAAAATATCCCAGGAGATTGCCAGGAGGACCCCCACAGCTCAAAACATGAGCCAAGAGCAGCATCTGCAGTTTATGGTTTAGAAACTGAAATCTGTTCAAGGAAAAAAAAACAGATACAATTTCTATGATTGGTTGGAATTATTTCCTAATCCTTTCCATCAGAACAGAAGAGGGTAATGGGTTAAAGGGAAGTGATACACACACACATACACACACACACAGCAAACCTATACAACAGAACAAGACTCACAAGTGTCAGGTGAAATAGCCAGAAGAATCAACAAGGCTGAAATGGCCATTTCTGAGGAATGCTGTGCTCATGGGAGCTGTTTGGTGCAGAAGGGGTGGAAAGCATGATTTTGAAAAGCTCTCATGCCAAGTCCCCTCCTATGGGTGACAGGACATCTGTGAACAGAGTAGAAAAGGCCCTCTGCATGGTTCCCTGTGTCTTTTTCAGGAGCTATGCCTGTGTTTGCCTACAGTGTGCAAAGAAATCACAGAGGAGGACTGAAGGCTAACCTAACCAGGTTTAAGCCTGCTAATGGATGGAGGTGGAGGAGTGCACAGAGGCCTGGTACTTCAAAGGGGCCCAGAGCTCCTGGACATTGCTACTGTCGTAATGGTAGGGGTCAGGAGCTCTAGGACCCTTTGAAATGCCATGGGAGCATCACTCCACTGCTCTGCAGTGGCTTCTGGGAGCTGGGGAGTGGCCATTGCCGTGCTTCAAGCAGAGCTAAGGGCTAGCTGCCCTTGGCCCTGCCCCTTCTGCCCAAGGCTTTGCCCCTTCCAGGCGTGAAGAGCCAGACCATCTCCTACTTTGCCCCTGGGCCCATCATGCCTGTTGGCCTCACTGACCAGCTCTACTGTTTAGAGATGGATTTCTTCTCAGATACTGCTATAACTTCCACTACTTATGGATCTGGCCCAGAAGTATTATGTCTTAACTCTTTCAGTGCCTACCTTTCATGGCAACTGCTGTGTAGCTTTATTCCCTTAAACTCTGGAACCTTACGGTGTATCACACTCAAAAAGTAAACATTACTTACCCAGAATTTGCTACTGTGTGTCATAGTACAATCGTATAACTTCCTCAGTTCAACACGATGACAAACTTTACCATCATTATTTCTCAGTGCAATTGTTCTTGATCTGGAATATTTTGCAAAGCACATTTTCCAAACTTTTTTCTAGTACTCACTGAAAAGTTGTTTCTTTAAAAAAAAAAAACAGAGACTTCCTTCTAGTCTTTAATTCTGTAATAGTAAATCATGCATTGTTTTACAATTCTATCTGCACGTCTTTACTGATTGTTCTCTGTCAATTTCTTTCCATGCCTTCAAAACCCCACACTCACATCCACTATCCATTGGCCAGGCCCCATTGTCAGTATGCCACCTTGGGCCCCACAAATTCCTTGGCGAGGCCTGTCTAGGAAGGAATACTGCAAAAAAAAAAAAAAAAAATGTCTAGGGGTCATAGTGGACCACAAGCTAAATATGAGTAAAATTATTCTCCTTAGCCTCTGCTGGTAAGACTGGAAGCAATGGGCTTAAGTTGCAGTGTGGGAGGTTTGGTTTGGACACTAGTAAATACTTTTTTTCAGGATCAAGTAGCACTGGAATAAATTGCCTATGGATGTTGTGAAATCTCCAGCATTGGAGATATTTAAAAGCAGGTTAGACAAACATCCACCAGGGATTATCTAGATGGTGCTTGGTCCTGCTGAGAACTAGACTTGATGACCTTTCAAGGTCTCTTCCAGTTCTAGTGTTCTGTGATTTCTATTACTCCGTGCCTAATAGTTTTCCAGATTGGCTACTCAGCCCAGCATAGTCACTGTCACATTTTACCCCCTTCTTTTACTCCCCTGCATTTTCTAGAAAAATAGATAGCTTGGATCCTCTCAGTTGCCTGGGTGACTCATGACTCAAATTATTTGTATACCTCATGTCCCATAGCTACTTCAGACGAGCGTCTCATACAAACATTTTAGTTCATGGCATCTTGCAATTCACCAATCCAGTTACAAAAAGTGGTGATAATTTATGGCATTAGATCTATGTTCCTAATTTGGTTAAGCCTCAGCATAGTTTGGGGCATTGTAAAGACAAATGCATAATATATATAATTTCTTATTTGTTTGCTTAAAGTTACAGAACTCCAGCTCATAGTAAGAACATCCTTGAGTTTGGTATGTTCTACATCCTATTCTTTCTATAAGAGGCTGCGATTACCATATTCATCCTGCCACATACCCATATGATGGAAACACCTTGATTTTCAGAGTTAACAGATTGTCTAAGGGAAGATTGGGAAATATTCTTGCATGGTTCCATACCCAATGTCATGACATTTCAACTAATAGACTAACTAGGGTGACCATATCTCCCCATTCCAAATACAGGACAAGGAGATATGAGGGGAGAAGCAGCTCCTCCTGGCTCCACCAAGCCCTGGGCATCTGGGAAAGAGACAGCAGCTGCCAGCTCTCCCTGGGCCCCAGGGAAGTGGCAGCTGCCACTCCTCCCTCAGAGCTCCGGGGAAGTGGCAGCCACCCATGCTCCCCTGAGGCTCAGGGAACTGCCTCCTGCCAGCAGCTGCACCTGCACAGCTGCTGGCGGAAAAGGTCGGTGGAGGGGGGGAAGGGCCCAAATACAGGACAACTAGTCCCTTTTTAAAAATAACTAGGTACCCCTTTTTGGGGTCCCAAATACAGGACCATCCCACCTCATATGGGATGGATGGTCACCCTGATTAACATTTATGTGGCAGAGTTCCCCTAAAAACTAGAGGAAGGCCTGAAAGGTAAACAGGGCTTCTGACTGTGCTTTACAGTTGTGTAGTATTCTGTTAGTAAAGAAACTCCACTGAACAGTAAAAGTGACAAAGACTTAAATGCTTGCATTTGTCCTAACAAAAACCTTTGATTGATCTAGACAAGACAATGAATAATTTCCTTGTTTTAAATGTAGAGAAGTATTAGATGCTTTGTTGTTTTTCCTTTCAATAGCCTACCGTGTCAGCCTTGTTTCGTACAATGATATCATCCTGTCACAAGGGCAGAGACATATACCAATGTTCACAGTGGAATCAAGGACCATTAATATATTTTAAAAGGCCATTTGTCCATGTAGCTTGGGATCCTGCATCTGATAGTAATCAATACATAATGCTTCAGAGAAAGGCACTTCATCCCAGCTAGCAGTAATGTAGTCAATCACGTCATGTTTCAGATAGGTTTCAGAAGGGAGAATGGGGAAGAAAAATTGCTTCTGAAGGTGACAGGATTACCACTTACAGGATAAGATTTGATGCTAGGACTGCGTGTGGCTTCATAATTGTGATTACTTCAGTCAAAGTGTCTCTGACAACTCCCCTTTCTGGTCTAAGGAGTGTAAGGTCCCATCACATCTCAATGCACTTGTCTTGGTCAGTCTTCTTGCCACTTTTATGCACTGAGTAGAAGAAAGTCCCATCATCCTCCACGGGGGCCAGGAACTTACTTTCTTTAAAGTATATTGACATAAGTCAGGCATAATGTATGCTAGCTGTCTGTTGGCATTCATATGTTTTGACAGAAGTAACTGACCGCTTTATGGCAACTACATTGGAATACTGGGGTAAGTGCTCTGTTCCCTTGGGGTCAAGGATCAGAACACCATGACTTTTCCTCTCCAATACATTTTGTCAAATGTGTCAGCATCTATGATAAAATGATGTCTATGTAAGTGATACTTGATCATAATAGCAGCAGCTTCACTTCTTTGTCAGCACAGTTCATTTTCAGAACCTTTAAGTACTTATCACTTGGAAACCTAGTTCTATGCAGTGCAGAAGCTCAGGGACTACCTATGGAAAAAGCTTCCCTGCCTTAATGACAGCACGTGTTCTTCTCCTTAGTCTAGTCAACAGAGGAAGGGGTGGGGGGTGGATTTCCCAAAACAATCCTAAGAGACTTGGCAAAATCCAAGTTTGCTTAGAAAGATTCCCCTTGGGAATCATTTGTGGATTTGAAGACTAATAAGGGGCAGGACTGAACAATGTCACATGTCAAAACTCCGTGGGGGGAGCAGCTACACTGTCCCTTTGGGGAACCCATTGATCTAGAGAATGAGCAAAGCCAGGACAGGATTATTCCTTCAGCTCCTGCCAAGAATAACTTGTCAAAACACTATCAAAGACAGCCGACAGGTCCGGTAGTATCAGCATCACCATTCTACCTTTCTCTATTGCCATGAGGCCAGTCATCCAACATAGTAGCTGGACCGGCAAGAATTCAAGGTACATGGAAATGCTAGAGGAGAGCAAGATCATCAGTCACTGTGGCTAGGAAGCAACCCTGTTTGTTCAGATCTCCAGTGTTTCAATGAATAAAGCCTAGTGGTTTGTATTTTTGTTTATTGCTATTTTCTTGAACTATAAAATAGGTTTACCTAAAACCTTCTGAGTCAAAGGTTTGAGGAGGCTGCAGAGTTTGCACAGGTACATGCCTGGAGGCTCACTAGCAGTTGGGACTTTATCATGAGAATAAGAAACAGACTTTTGGGCAGTCTGGAGAGTAGCTCAGATGATAAATAGTTATGCAAACTTAGCTCTGTAGTTTGTTATACAACATGAGAAACCCAAACCCTGTGCGATTCTTAGAGCAGTACTCCTGAAACAGTTGCCTTTGAGAGTCACCTTGGGACACTGAGGAGCCATCCTACAGACCTTGTCTCAATAAAATAAAGGAAACTCCTCTCCCCCTCAGCCTGGCCCCAACCAATCAACCATGCTAATTTCTCATTGTGTTTATCAAACGTGTGGGGAGGTGATTCGTAGGGTGGGAAAAGGGAAAAGTGCATTTTGAATCATTGGTAGTGGAGCAGGGTTGCTGGAGTACTTGTACTCACAGCTACTGGCAGAAGAATGGTCCAACAGAACTAGTAAATGAAAGACATTAGGTTTTGAGTTTGCAGATTTTGCTTATATGTCCTCTCTCATACTGTCTATTCAGATTAGAAACTCTTCAGAGCTGTGCTTAAGCCTGACACAGTGAAGTCCCAATCCTAATTTGGGTCTCTGAGCAGTGCTGTAGACCAATTAATTTACTTCATCAGCTAGGGATGGTCTGACAAATATTCTGCTTATCCTATTGGCAAGGTAGCCCCTTTGATACCTCCACCTCAATTACTGACATGGTGAAATTACATGCAGCTATTTTTTGCATTATTCAGTTAAAGACTCAGACTCCCAGCACTGGAATGGAATTCCAGAGGTCCAGTCTCCCACATTCATGGCAGGGCTCAGTATTACCTAGCCCATCCCTGAAAGGTGTTTGTCTAACCTGCTCTGAAAAATTTCCAATGATGAAGATTCCACAACCTCCCTACGCAATTTATTCCTGTGTTTAACCACCCTGAAAGGAAGTATTTTTCCTAACATCCCAACTAAACCACACTTGCTACAATTTAAGCCTTATTGCTTCTTGTTCTCTCCTTAAAGGTTAATAAAAACATTTTCTTTCTCCCCTTCTCCTTGTAATGATCTTTCATATACTTTAAACCTTTTATCATGTTCCCTCTCAGTCTTCCCTTCTCCAGAAGGGAAATTCTCCCCCCTCAAAGCATATTCTCTCATAGTTATTTATGTTGCTCTTATCTGGACTTTCTCCAATATGTCTATTTTTCCCTAAAATGTGACACCCAGAACTGAACACAATATCCAGATGAGGGTTAATCAGTGCAGAGTAAAGTAGAAAAGTTACTTCTTATATCTTCCTTATAATACTCCTAATACACCCCAGAGTGATGCTAGCTGCCCCCTGCCTTTTTTTTTTTTTAAAGTGGGGGGGGGGCGTGGTAACAGTTACACTGTTGACACACATTAACTTCAGAGCCATCCTGACGCCGCTCTCTTTCTCCAGTATAGTTCCTAAGTTTTCATTCTCCATTTTGTATGTGTGTAAATGATTATTCCTTGCTAAATGGAGTACTTTACACTTGTCCTTATTGAATTTCACCCTATTTACTTCACACCACATCTCCTGAATATTTTAATTTTAATCCTAGCCTCTAAAATACTGGCTGCCCCCCTTAGCTTGGCTTCATCTTAAAACTTTGAAAGTGTACTCTATTCTATTATCTAAACCACTAATCAAAACACTGCTCAGAACTAGGCTCAAAACTAATCTCCCTGGGACTTCAGCAGATATGCTCTTACAGCTTGACCGTGAGCCACTGATAACTACTCTCCAGGGATGGTTTTCCAACCAGTTATGTATTCACCTTTTCCATATAGGTTGTATTTCCCTAGTTTGTTTGAGACCATTTTAAAAGCCTTAAGCAAATTAGATATATCATATCTACCATTCCTGCCCCCCTGCACAGCATCAAGGCATCTTACCCTGTCAAAGATAACTGTTAGCATTTTCAAAAAATGCATTGTCAAACCAACCTGGCTATTACTTGTTACCTTATCTTCAGGATGCTTAAAAGTTACTTAATTATTTGCTTCTTTACCTTTCTAGACACAGAAGATGGTACCATAAAAAGAGATTATGTACTATAATACCAGAGAGGGTTTACACAGTATTTTAAATCTCCAAAATTCTTTGAGATTGTTAGCCAATTAATCCTCATAACCCCCTGCTGAGTATGTAGACTACAAGTATGAACATCAGCTTCTTCATTTTTTACCCTTAAGTACATCTCTTTACATTGCTTGTAACATATTAGTTATGAAGTACAATTGTCTGCTGCTATCCAAAAAATGGCAAATGTGCTACTCACATATACTTCAAAAAATTGAAATTTACCTCTCAAAACTGGGACCTTGAGTCCAATCCCTGCACCCACAACAGGTCAAGTACCACCCCACCAGATTTTTTTTTTTTTTTTTTAATTTAAATCTATTTGCTCTAGAACCCTTAATAGCCTGAAGGATTGAACTCATAACCCTGGGCTTGTAATGCCAATGCTCAAACCACTGAGATATCCCTCCCCACTGCATGAGCTTTAAAAAAAATTGCCAGGCAAAGTTGTTTTTTGTGGAACAAAAGCAAATATCAAAAGTTGGGAAGAGCTCAAAATGTGAAAAATAGTTTTTAAATAGAGAAATTAAAAAAAAAAATCCATCCTAGAAAATTGTGAGCTATTTTAACAGGCTTACCCACAAGCCCCCTTTGAACCCACAGACTAGTCAGAGACCTTCCTCCTGTGCAAGCACCTCTGCTTTTTGTTGTCCATGTCAGTTCCCAGCACCTTCTATATACAGAGATTCAGCACAGTCATCATTCAGCAGCTGCTGCTGCCTGAAGCCAGCAGAGACACCCAACCTTCTATTACAGGGCTTCTCACTCCTTTACACCCTTCCTTCCTGGCTTATATAGCCCTGAAGCTAACAAGGCTTGCACCTGTTCCCCATTTATCTCTCAGGTGTGGTCTTACTCAGCCAGCTTCAATTACCCTTTCTCTTGAAGCTTGTATGGCAGAGCTCTGACTCACTCTTCTTAACCAGAAATGTGTCACAGGCCATGCCTACACATGCCCCAAACTTCGAAATGGCCACGCAAATGGCCATTTCGAAGTTTACTAATGAAGCGCTGAAATGCATATTCAGCGCTTCATTAGCATGCAGGCGGCAGCGGCGCTTCGAAATTGATGCGGATTGCCGGCGCGCGTCTCGTCCAGGACCCCGCCTACTTCGAAGTCCCCTTATTCCCATGAGCTGATGGGAATAAGGGGACTTCGAAGTAGGCGGGGTCCTTTCGAAAAGGAGCCCCATCTGGATGAGACGCGCAGCTGCAAGCCGCGTCAATTTCGAAGTGCCGCTGCCGCCCGCATGCTAATGAGGCGCTGAATATGCATTTCAGCGCTTCATTAGTAAACTTCAAAATGGCCATTTGCGTGGCCATTTTGAAGTTTGGGGCACATGTAGACGTAGCCACAGAGATATGTATCTGGCCACAGATCCTGGCCCATAGGAAGGAATGGGTGCACGAAGTATCCCAATGACACTTAAGCAAATATAGGTTCATGTCAACCTCACAGCTATTTTTGCCATGGTGGACTGATATGAGTTATTCATAGAATATCCTCTCTGCTGTAAGTTGCAAAGGCATTTCACTTAAAGAAGTGAATAGGGAAAGCCTTCTTTTGAAATGGTATTTTTCCGTCTTACCTTGATATCAAGCCTGCCGGGGGTGATGGGGGGAGAGGTAGAGGGGACAGTTACCCGAGGGTCCATCACTTTAAAATGGCTGGGGGCTCTAGGACTTTTACATTGCCTCCAGAGCCCCTGATAGCATAGTCTGGGGCCTAATCAGGACTGGCTGCTCCTAGCTCTGCTACTTCCAGGGGGCCAGAGCTGAGTCCTCCTCCTGCTCATTTATTGCCCAGGACCTGACAAAGTCAGTCACCAGCCCTGCCTGATAAACAACATTTTGCTAAAGGTACCTTGATTGACAAACATTATAAGCAATAAACAAAAAAATACTCACCTAGTAGACTATTTGAATAAAAGCAAACACAGCAAGCACATAGCTGACTCATCCAGTGTTAGTTTTTCCTCTTATAGCCCCATCTCAATAGTGCCACACTCTTCCTTCCACCATCACTAAACACAACTATAATTTGTCCATCAAGATCACTGTCATCACTATTTAGGATTCATTCCCTGTGGGCAGACAGGAATCCAAAAACTATTTCCATAGTTAACCAAAGGAACAAAGAATTCTTTCATTCTTACTAGGGACACACAAGCCTTGTGATGTTAAAGATCTGTAAATTCCTCAAACATTTTTTTTGTTTTGAAGAGCAGAAACAAGCTGAAGTTTTTACACATATCCTGAGTTATTTAGTGATGCTAGTAACACTGTATTTTTTCTGTACTCTGCTCAGATTATACATGCTGCCAAACAACAACTTGGTAAATTATTAATCAGATATTTGGACGGAAAACTTAGAGTTGGCTCCTATGTTGTTTGGTGTATGCTTTCAGCCCAAATTCAAGCAGAGGCTGTGAACATTCATTTCTGTGAGGATTCACACTGGTAGAGCCTGAATTCTGACGTGACCAGAAGGATGATATGGAAGGGTTGCAAATACAGCTACATCAACAAGTGTCCTATTTACCTAATCTGTAGAGTTATCTGATTCGTCCTTAAGGTTACTGTCATCACTCCAGCTACACACAGGCAATGATGGAATCAGTTCCTGAAAATGTACTTTTTATGGTGCAAAGGAATAAAGAAAGCCTGGGGTTTCATGAAAGAGATTGAATTTTCCCAATTTAATTTGCTGAATTTTTCCCTGTTATTGGATTATGTTTTCTAAAAATCAAAATTCATGTCATTCTGAAATTTTATTTTGCAATGCTATGTGAGAACAACCTGATACATCAGTCTCTGGAGAGCTTACTTTTTTTAAACTACATGACACATGTATCATAGTCACAAACCAAAACAGTCGCTTTTGAAAACAAACATTCCCAAGTTAAACATTTGAAAAGCAAACTCCAGTACATAATTTGCTAACAAAACGGTCTATAATTTCTATTCAGCCCCTTCTCTTAATCTCTATACTTCCTGAACTGTTTCCTGTCCTAAGTTCTTGTGCCCCCTTTAATACTCTTCAGCTGTTAAATCAGTTAACACCAATTTAATCAATTATCAAACCAAATAATACCAAAATTACTAAAATGTGATTCTGCATTCAGTGTTATGGGAAAAGTAATTAATAGTATGTTAATATTTTGTTTCCACTTGTTAAGGATTCATAAATGGCCAGAACAAAATCTACATAATTACTGCCTTTGAAATCACTGACACAACACCTCCTTTAAACATTATAGTGCAGGTACAATTAGATAATTGAAACAATTACAATAACAATTATTTAAGAGCTACCAAAAGAAAAAGGAAAATTATAACACAGTGATACTGAATGCAACTCCTTCCAAATGTAATGTCACTGATGTTATAATTACAGGTCTGATATGTCAGAGAGATCAAATGGACAAATGACCCAAGTGTTGGACTCGGAATCTGTGCCATAAGGCCCAATGTTCCCCTTTGCTGTGTGGTGTAAAGAAGAGTCAGTGCAATCAGAAAAGGGGCAGCTTCATGCTACTGTATCCTGGGGCAGAAAAAATGGGTAAGAGCCACACTACATACTATAACCAGAAACCTACATTAGAAGACTGTCAAAGTTACAAAGCTGGAAAAATACCAAAGTTAAGGAGAAACAGTGCAATATTAAGGACACACTGGGTAATCTTAATTCCATCCACTTGTATTTAGGCTTTATGAGATAACTTTGAACTATATGATCACATGCTATTTTTTTCTGAAGAACGCCTCCTCAAAGCGTACAGGATGGATGGTGTTATCTAAATAAGGACCTAGTCAATATTTTATTTTCTCCTCATTGTATGGTGTGTGGCCCAATGCTTTATTTATTCCTCGATATTCATACCCTGCTCCAAATGAAGTAAGGATTTGTGCATCAAGCCCTTACTTTCTTAAGTGCTTTTAGATCTCTTAGGATGTAAGTCAGCATGTTAATATAAGAACAGAGAAAGAATGTATATAAATTTTGCTAATTTTATTAGCTACTGCCCGTACAATCAGTACCTCTTAAAAGTACGTCTTCGTCAAGGGTTGTGGGGGGTCCGTGGCTCTGGGGGAGGGGGATGGGGCAAGATCAGGGGCTGGCGGTGCCTGGTTTTGTGGGGGACGGGCTCAGGCAGCTTGGGCGGCTGGTGCGTATGGCTGGCTCGGGTGGCTGACCAGCCTGGGCTGCACATGGCACCCAGGCACAAGGTCCCACAAGGCTGGGACCATCAGGCTGGGACTGGAACTAGCACAGTATCTGGCACCCTGGCCAGGCCTGCAGCTCAGGCCATGCTGGCAGCCCAGTCGGGGCATGGGGCTGAAACAAGCCGTCCAGCCCATAGCCAGAGATGGCCGGGGTGGTGTTGGCCCAGCAGGGGCCAAGGTTCAGCAGGAGGTAAGAAGGCTGGGAGGGGGTGTGCCACTAAGGCCTTGGGGGTTGGTGTGCATCTTGGGGCATTTGAGTCACTGGCAGTTTGCAGGGGATGGGGGTAGGGTGCCTGGCTGCAGGAGTTGGGGGGAATAGGTTGCCTGTCTGCAGGGGATGAGCTTGGCTGGCAGAGGGGGCATGTGGTGATTCATGCACGTGCATTTGGACACCACTGGGTTAGAGGGTGGCCTACAGGAGCATGGCTCCAGGGGCGGGGAGATAGACTGGGTAAGAGCAAGGGGCTGGCAGTGCCTGGCTTTGGGACAGCGGAGTGGAGGGTGCTGGGATTATAGCAGGGACCAGAGGGTTGGGGTTAGAAGGGAGAAGCTGGGAGTGTCTGGTTCTGGGGGAGTGGAGAGTCTGGGGGTTGGGGTTAGAGATGGGCCTGGGAGTGCCTGGCTCTGGGGGAGGGGGTTGGTGTTAGACAGGGGCTAGGGGTGCCTGCTTCTGGAAGAGGGCATTGACTTAGAGCTGGGAGGGAGGGGGTGTGAGGGGGGGTTAAGTCTGGGGGTGTGGGGCGCAGTTTGGGGTTTGAGTTCTGGCACAGGGGGTGGGCAGTTGGGGTTTGAATTCCACCACTTTCTTTTCCCCCATATTTGTGCTGGAGAATACAACAGTTCAGCTGCTCCATTTGCACATCTTTCCTTCGCTTTCCCTCTCCCCGCCCCACCCCCTGAATAAAATTTAACTTTAAAGCAACCATTTAAAAAGAAAAAAGCAGTCAAGTAGCACTTTAAAGACTAACAAAATAATTTATGAGGTGAGCTTTCGTGGGACAGACCCACTTCTTCAGACCACAGCCAGACCAGAACAGACTCAATATTTAGGGCACAGAGAACCAAAAACAGTAAGCAAGGAGGACAGATCAGAAAAAAAAGATCAAGATGAGCAAATCAGAGAGTAGAAGGGTAGAAGGGGAGGTGGGGGAGGTCAAGAATTAGATTAAGCCAAGTATGCAAACGAGCCTCTATAGTGACTCAGAAAATTCCCATCCCGGTTCAAACCGCATGTTAATGTGCCGAATTTGAAAATTTGATAGTATATAGACTAGCACAGCTCCCTCTCTGTTACATTTAAAAAGAATTCCTCTTCTGCACCTGTTTTAATTCTCTTCCATAAACACCTTGCCTTCTGTCCATGCAGCAGTGACGTATCTGAAGCAGGCTTTAGGTAAGGTGACATACTGGTGCTGTTGCCTAGCTACCAGCGTTTATCATTGTAAAGCACACTGCTTGGGATTTAAGGGTTCTAATCAGTCTAAACAGAAAAGAGTATCAGACTTCTTTGTGTTTCTGATCCCCTAGTAAACAATCAAACACACAGTTATCTCACTGTTAAGACACACAGAGAAAATTATTCATCTTTCACTTTAATACACTGGGTTTACTGTTTCTAGGTCTACTAGGTTCTACGGCTGCAGCTCAGGTTTTATCAGTGTTTCCATTAGAAAAAAAAATATCTGGCCTCTGGTAGTGCACTATCTGATGCAGCCAAGTGTGTGTTTCTGTGCCTGATTCCATAGCAGGAAGAAAATGGTATTTCTTCTGCTGCCTGATGATGTGAATAGTAATGGCCCTGCAGTCTTCTGCTTCCTGCCTCCCCAATTCCTGTCCCTAGACGTAAGAGGGGAACGACCTAATCAAATGGCTACTACTGTACATGCAGAACACCCTAATTAGCCAGCTACTTGGAAAGTCCAGCATATATAATTTTTAAGGAAAATTTTTTGTGTGGTTGTTGTTCTCTTCTATTGTAGCTGCAAAACAATTTAAGAAACCGAGTCTTATTTAGTTAAGGCAAATAGTCTGCTCAGCCTTGAAGAAATACAAAAGAAGGTAAGTTACAGCCAGAAAAAAACCTCACAATCTATACTGTGGACAGGCATCAGACACATTTTACAACATTTTAATGCCCTGGTGAGAAAGAGAGACAGGCAGGCCTGGGAATGCACGCAGGCCCTTTACAAGGTGGAATTCAATCCCTGTTGTTTTGTGTGAAGCTCTGGGAGGCCAGGCTGTACCATTCCTATTATCCTGTTATCGGCCATTTACCTATGAGCATGCTGCCTGCACTCGATAGACTACTACTGAAGGACCATGGCTTAGTAAAAGTATGTGTGCTTCCATATTGTTGCACAGATGGTAGATACTGATGGACCATTCAACACATAAAATCATAGATATGTAGGGCTGGAAGGGCCCTGGAAAAGTTGTCAAGTCCAGCTCAATGCAGTGAGGCAGGACCGTGTAAATATGGACAATCTTTTTTTTCAGCCTGTTCCCAAAAACCTCTAATGATGGTGTCAAGGCTGTTCCTCATTCTGATACTCTGAGTGCAGAAGGTGGGGGCCAGCAAAAGACCTTAAAAATACTCTGTCTCTATTGGCTTCTGCTTAAAAGCTGCCACCTCCCAAGTGAGAAAACCCCTCTTTAGAACCCAGGAAGACAGACTTGGGATGTCTCCCTCTGGGGTAACCCCAAGCTCTTTACCCTCCCTCAGGAGAGAGCTTGAAAAACAAACAAGAAGAAATCAAACTATCTTCTCTGATAGCTGGCCTTTCAGTCTTAGGTACAAATACACAGAAACATACTCTTGGACACAGAAGTCAAACAACTGACTTAAAAAATGTGATTTATTAACAAAACAAAGAGATATACTTGAGGAAGCATACTTGGTTGCTAGGTGTTACAGAACAACTAACAACAAAACAAGTAGGTTAAAGCACAGGGAATTACTTCCCTGGGATTCAGTTTAAAAGTTACAATGTACAGGAGGTATATCAGCCAGCCTGAAAAGTCCTGCACCAAATCCAAAATAAAAAATAATATGATCATATCTGACTAAACCTTTCCTTTCTACTTACATATCTCTATGTCCAGATTTCCTCAAGGCCTGGATAACTACAAAATTCCCTAAGCCTGCTCGGGCTTAAACCATTTCTGTGTCTCTCCCCTCTGGCCATACAAAAGAAAGACCATGTCAGCAGGTAACTGCTTCAATTCTAAAATCCCCATCTCTCTTCCCATTGGCTCAACTGGCTGCTTGCCAACAGAGAACCCACTCCTTGTGGGTGTAACCATTTATAGTCATTCATTCATGACAGGTGAGAATTCCACAACCTCCCTTGACACCCTATTCCAGAGCTTACCTTCAACTGTACTTAGAAATTTTTTTTTTTTTTAATAGCAAACCAAAAACTGCCTGTTGCAGAGAAACCACATTACTTCTTGTCCTTCCTTCTGTGGACATGGTGAACAATTGTTCATCATCCAATTTATAAAAGCCCTGAACATATTTGCTCAAGATTTATCAGGTTTCCCCCCACAGACTTCTTTTCTAAAACTAACCATGTTGAAATTATTTTAAAAACTTCCTCACTGGTTACATTTTATAAAACTTTAATTATTTTTGCTGCCCTTCTCTGGAGTTTCCATTTCAACAATATCTTTCCTAAACTGGCACCAAAAATGGAACACAATATTCCTGTTGAGTACTCATCAGTGCTGACTGGAATGTGACTGTTGCTTCCCATATCTTACGTACAACACTCCAGTGAACACACCATAGAATGATATTTGCCTTTTTTTGCAACTGCATCACTTTCTTGACTCATTCAGTTTGCGATCCACTATAACAGTAATTACCTTTTGAGCAGGCCTACCACCTGGTCAGTTATTTTCAATACCTGTACTTTTGACTTCTTCCTTCCCGTCCCACAAATGAAAGAAGACAGAAGGCAGAATAATAGGGTTGCCAAAATTCAACAAGGATGTTTAGAAATTGAGAATCAGCCAGAGCAGAGCCGCAAGAATGATTAATGGATTAGAAGACACATTTTATAGTGGCACCTTATAGACTAACAGATATTTTGGAGCATAAGCTTTCGTGGGCAAAGACCCACTTCATCAGATGCGGAGAAGCTGCTCTTGTAATGGGCCAACCCCTCCCAGTCTCTGTTCAATCCCTGGTTGATGGAGTCAAATTTGCAAATGAATTGCAGCTCTGAAATTTCTCTTTGCATTTTATTTTTGAATTTTTTTTGTTGCAGGATGGCTACTCCTAAATCTGTTACTGAGTGTTCAGGGAGATTGAAGTGTTATCCTACAGGCTGTTGCATGTTACTGTTCCTGATGTCTGATTTATGTCCATTTATCATTTATGTCCACAGACCACTCTGCTTACCTACATTCCTCCAGCTTCCATCCAGGGCACTCCATTGTGTACAGCCAGCCACTAAGGTACAACCGCACTTGCTCTAATCCCTCAGACAGAGACAAACTCCTACAAGATCTTTACCAAGCTTTCCTGAAGCTACAATACCCACCTAAGGCAGTGAAGAAACAGATTGACAGAGCCACATGTGTATCCAGAAGCCACCTCTACAAGACAGGCCCAACAAGGAAAACAAGAGAATACCATTGGCCATCACATATAGCCCGCAGTTAAAGCATTTCCAGCACATCATCAGTGATGTGCAACCCATCCTAGACAACCAACCTTCACTCTCACAAACCTTTGAGGCAGGCCTGTTCTTGCCTACAGACAGCTTGCCAACCTTAAATTCTCACCAGCAACTATAGACCACAACATAGTAACTCTAAACCTGGAACTGATCCCTGCAACAAACCTCACTGCTAACTCTGCTCACATATCTACACCAGCGATATCATCACAGGACCTAACATCAATGACCCCATCAGGGGCTCTTTCATCTACACATCTACTAATATAATTTATGCCATCATGCGCCAGCAACATCCCACTGCAATTTACATTGGTCAGTCTCTATGTAAAAGAATAAATGGACATAAATCAGACATCGGGAATGGTAACATACAAAAACCTGTAAGAGAGCACTTCAATCTCCCTGAACACTCAGTAATAGATTTAAAAGTAGCAGTCGTACACCAAAAAAATTTCAAAAATAAAATGTAAAGAGAAATTCCGAGCTGCAATTCATTTGCAACTTTGACTCCATCAACCAAGGACTGAACAGAGACTGGGAGTGGCTGGCCCATTACAAAAGTAATTTCTCTGCTCTTGATGTTCACACCTCCACATTAGCAATTGACAATGGGCCACATTCTCCCTGACTGAACTGACATGATCTCTCCTCTCTTGATGTTCACAACTCCACATTAACTGACTGTAATGGGCCATAGCCACCCTGACTGAATAGACCTTCAGCTCTGGCCCTTCCCTTTACTTAGGCCCCCACTTTAAATCCTCTTGTGAAACTCTCCCACTCATGCATCTGATGAAGTGGGTCTTTGCCCACGAAAGCTTATGCTCCAAAATATCTGTTAAGTCTATAAGGTGCCACAGGACTTCTTATTGCTTTTGAAGATACAGACGAACTCAGCTACCTCTCTGATATTTTATAGTGATAGACCCAAAAAGCACAATTTATTTAGCTTAACAAAGAAAATATTAACTGGAGAATTGATCACCGTCCCTGAGTATTTATATGGGGAACAAATATTTAATAACAGACTGTTCAATCTAACAGACAAAGCTGTAACACAATTCAATGGCTTGGAGGTTGAAGCTAGATGAATTGAGACTGGGAATAACGCATCTCTTTTTCACAGTGAGACCATCAGAACAAGATATTAAAGTTTGTGTTGGATTTGGCATGATTGACAATTTTAAAACCAAAATAGGATTTTGTTATTTTCCTAAAAGGTGTTGCTTTAGCAATTATATTGGGGAAATTCTCTTGCCTCTGTTATACACAAGTTCAGACTAAATCATGAAAATGTTCCCTTCTGGCCTAGCAATCTTTAAAATACACGCGCTGGGGCAAGAACAAGTAAAATCCTGGCCTTATCAAAGCCAATAGCAAAAATTCTCACCGACTTCAACAGGACCAGAATTTCAGCTAAGTTATTTTTGTGGTTCACATGACATGTTCAGATTGGGCAAAATCTAAACTTCCATTTATTTTTTCCCATTAATTATATTGCAAGGGTCCTAGCTCCATTGCGCTGGGCAGTATACAAACATATAAAAAGGATGGTCTCAAAAGCTTACACTCTGGGTTTAAGGTGAGAGATGACAGGTGGATACATATGCAGAAGAGACTATTTTAGCTTTCATGGTTGCCTGCCTGAAGCCATTATTCTTCTTGAAGAATGAATTCTCCTTCCCCCTATTACCTCACTGAAGTGGCAAAGCTAAAGCCCAGTGAAGACAATTCATAGCACACAGAAGAGGGAAATAGGTAGGGGTGAAGTCCACATGGGGCTCTGAGTGTTGTGGGAGAGGCAGGAAATAGGTAATGCTACAAGGAAGAAAATGCAGAGGGAAAAACTGAGCAGAAAGACACCAAACAGGAAAGAGAGAGAAAAAGAAAAAGGAAGATGGGGAAGGAAGTGAAACAAAAGGCAGAAATAGCAGTAGCCCAGATAGGAGCCAGGTTGTCTCAGATAGTATTGAGCATTGCTCAACAAAATGGAATAATAAAGCAGTGAGCCCAAATGCTACTCTAATGTAGTTACTACAATAAGGCCACATTCTGCATTAGATCGCTGAACAAGCCTCCTGTTGAGATCCTTAGGAATTCTGCTGGGAACTGTGGGTAGTATCAAGTCCTAAATATATACCATGGTCCACTAACTATAACAAACAAAGGTATTCAGCAACTTCCACAAATAAGCTCAATAGCCCTGTTTTGGGTGTGCCAGATAACACTATTAAAATCCCCTCTCAATACAAACCAAAAGAATGTGAACACTTGAAACGACTTCCTGGGACAAAGGAAATTCCATCAGTTCTGCTAAAAAGATTTCCCCTGCTCAGTAAGGTAGCTCTCTCTTATGTAAAAAACAATAGCACTGTGCTACCAACATTCTGAAGCAAGACAGGCAGCAGCCAGGTAAAAACCACAACTGATATTAGTAAAACAAATCCATGTTGTTTTATATTTAAGTAGTTCTAACAGGGTGTTGACTGAAAAAGATGGTGATTTCTCTTGAGACTCCAGAGTGCTAAGTCTTTATAAATATTGTGGGTTTCAAATGGCACACTAGCACATCTTTTGTTGTTTTAAACAGCATACCAACATAAAGGGGTTTGACAGGTTACCATTAACTGCATCCAGCCACTGATTTAGAAGAAAAGCAAACTCTTATCAGCTACCAACTGCAAGATGTTTTTAATGTTTTGTAGCTCTGTTCTCTTCAGATGGGGTTATTGAGCTAGAGTTTTCAAGAGATAACTGGTATGGCACATTTGTGGTCCAAGGAAACTCTAGGGGAGAATACATACATACATACAAGGGTCTGCAATCTGCAGCTCTGGAGCCACATGAGGCTTTTAAAGGACTTCTTTGTATCTCCTGATGCTATAATTGCAAAGCGAAAAAAAAATCTGATTATTTTCAATATTCTGGTGAACATCTAAAAGCCCAACAATGAACTACTCTTATCTAAATAATGAACAATATGTGATCTCAAGATGTTGGATAACTCCCCCTTTACTCTCTGCAGTGCATAGTGGGATATGTGAGTGTGCTATTCTTAAAATAGGGGTTATAAAAATGATGGTTTGACGTTATTGATTAAGGACCATCTCATATTCACATGCATTGCAGCTCTTGAATTACTGAGATTTTTACCAAATTGGAAAAGCATGGCTCTGCTGGCTGCCAACCCCTGAATATGTATATAACCCTTCTGCTGGAAGGAGTAGGCAGCAACCAGGGCCGGGTTCAACATCTAGGGGTTCCTTTTCATCGCATAGAACCAGCTCAAACCTCCACCCAGTGGCCTGGGAAATTCACACATCCCTGGGCGCCTCAGAGAGGCAACGCTTCTCCACTCACAAGCACAGAGTCTGAGTGTAGAAAACAAACTTTTAATGAAAGAGGCAGAAATGTCATTTGGCATAAGCTTGAGAAAATACCACACCCAGAGTTCATAACCAACTCTCAAGTAACTGTCCCAGCTCAAATGGATTGAGCAGTGTCCTTTGCCTCTCAGACTCACCAGTCCAATATTATAAAGAGCCAATCCTCACACCCAAACTTTCTCCGTAGCCCACTGACCAAGCTGTGTAAGAATAGCAGTAACGATGAACATTCTAAAAATGGTTTGTAAGTAAGTGGTCAAATTAATAAGTAATTATTAATAATATAATATAATGTAACTATTAATATGAATTGTTAATATAAAATGATAAACACCTGCAAAATTAGTCTTCATGATTCTTTTGACCTTCCTGTTAAGCAGCCATGAAGGGGTTTAAAGATACTGCGGACTCCTAACAGCAGAAGTGACTGACAGATCCACAATGGAGCAATAATCAGGAAAGAGGAATTTGGCCAAAGAGCCAAATATAGTCCAAGTTAGGGTAATGCTGTGGGGGCATGACATGACAGGAAGACTCCATGTCCCCTCTTTCTTATTCCCTTGTCTTCCCCGCAGGCCAGAATGGTAGGAAGAAAATTGAAAAGAATTTCGTGATTCATTCTGATGGTCTCCTTTTCCCTTCACTTCCTCCTTTTTTTAATGAAGATGTTCTGGAACACCGGAATACCAGACCTACAATAAGCTCCCTGGAGCTTGCTTTTGGAGAAACAGGGGACCAAGAACTTGTAGAAGGATGCTTGTGATCTTAAGCATTCATTTGTGAGAGGCTTTCCGCTCTCTCCTACTAGATTAGCTATGTGATCCCACAACGGAGTAGGCACACAGCCCTTCTGTACACCATCCCGACAGTCTTCAGAACCAGGCAGGCAGGCACATAGCCAGAATCCTGGGGTAAAGGGTGCTAATACACTCCATTGCCACATATGTCTTAAAATAATAAGGTTCCAGTATTGTCAAGGTAATACTCCATATTCTCTTTCAAGCTGGCCATGTGTAGTTAGGCATCTAAAGTGCTTTCATTCTAACATTTCTTGAAGTCATTATCACAACGCTCAAACCCTAGCAGGACGTATTATCTTTTTCAAAGTAGGGCTTTTAACAAACGCTTCCATTTTCTCTCCCCACTGCTTTCCTCTCCTTGTTAGCTAAAATAATCACTTACCATTCCTAAAGAATGAAATATCAGTATATCACGCTTTGATGCCAGCTGTGCCTATTATTCTTCTTCCCTGTTAAAAGATGACAGCTATCCAAGTATTCTTTTTAGATGTGCTTTCTTATCAGGAGTCTGTGGGCATCTGTGACTGTCATTTTTCTGTCTTGTTAATTATCTGGAGTTATGGGTTTTTTTAAGCAGAATATATATGAAGTCTTCTTTACTATTATTTGGTAGAAAAGGGTTCTAAGTATTACTTGATTCCTGGCAGATCTTTGTTGTGTACATTCATCCCAAAACAACTGAGTTTGCCTCACCAATGTAGGTATTTCTCACAATAAGATGGGTTTATGCCAGTCAGCCTGGTAACACTACTTCCAGATTTCTTCCCCACCAATAGGCCCACCACCTAAAGCCATAGAGCAGGAAAAGCAAGATCTGCTTCACAGCAATTGTTAGGTGAGGCTCGCCATGCAGTTCCATGGTGGAAGGGTCATTCCTCAATCTTCCCAATGTTATCACCTCAAACCCTTTCAATGAAGGGGAAAAAAACTCATGTTTATAAACTCATTTCCTGGGATGAGCAATAAGATGAACCACGTGCCTCCAAGGACAGGGCCATGTTAATCAATATGTTCAAGACACAGATGCTAAGCAATCTGAGAGAGGCAAAATGGAGGGGCGAATATCTTTCATTGGACCAACTTCTTCAGGTGAGAGAGACAGGGTTCTGAACCACATAGAACTCTTTTTGTGGCCTGGAAAAGGTACTCTGAGCACCATAGCTAACTGCAAGGTGGAAGAGATTGTTTAGCATAAATAGCACATATTTTAAGGTACCTGTTAAAACCTCTGAAGTCACAGAACAGAGGCAGTTAGTGGATTACAGAATTTTATAAGTCGTACATCCAGTATCCCTGTTCAGTCCATTATAGTTAGTGTCTAACAGACTTATAAATTTAACAGCTATTGAGGTGAGCCTTTGGAGAAGCATATGGGCCATGACGGGACCCAGGCAGGCAGGGAACCCTGGATGGCATACGTTTACTAGCTCCAGCTGTAACACACAACATGGGGGAATAGTTGCAGAGGTTTACCAACTAAGCACATCTGAAGAGTGGTAGGGAGAAAGGAAGTAAAGCTTTGAGCTGAGTGGGAGGAACTGATCAGCTGATCATAAGTTGGAGGTGTTCGGTGAGAAAGGGTTTGCATTGTCTCCAAACTTTATGATGTGACCACTCAGTAGCAATGCACTGGGACAATGTGGTTAGCTATATGGAGCAGAGTCACAACATCTGAAAGATTATTGGTGCTTATTAGGTTGATCCAACTCTGTACCAAGCCAGGAAATGAAAAATGATAAAGTCTTTACTTTACAAACACACACCTTCTTATGGGGAGGTATGAATAGGAAAGTTATCCAAAAGAGTGGACGATGCCCAATGGGGTGGTAAAGCAAATTCAGTCAAAAAGATCTACTTGAGGCAGATGATGTTACTTTAAAAATGTGGGTAATCAAATTGCTTGTCAATTTGCATTTAATTGAGTTAAATGAAGGGGAAGGATTGGCTGGAGTAACACCAAGTCTGTCATAGTTGGAATATTACTGAAAGGTAGAGAATTCTATTAGGAACTGGGAGAACAACAAGAAGTCTTGTGGCACCTTATAGACTAACAGATATTTTGGAGCATAAGCTTTCGTGGGCAAAGACGAAGTGGGTCTTTGCCCACGAAAGCTTATGCTCCAAAATATCTGTTAGTCTATAAGGTGCCGCAAGACTTCTTATTGTTCTCAAAGCTACAGACTATCATGGCTACCTCTCTGATATTAAGAACTGGAAAAGAGTTTAAGAATGGAGCCTCCTCCTGGTAACTTCAGGACTAGAGAGATCAGGAGCCGTCTGAGACATTTGGACAGAAATCCCTGGAGAAAGAAAGATGGTGCCCAACAAAACTGGCAGTCCCTAAAACCTCCCTAAATAAGGCAATTTATTTCTGTTTGTTTATATCAGTTTGTCTATATCAGAAAAGCAGTGATACACCATTGCAAATTATGAGTTGTCATGATCATGAGGGTTAGCCAGCAGCCTGGGAGTAAAAGGGTTAACCTCCTCAGCCAGGTGGGGTTGGCCTATAGGAAGGTAGGTAAGAATTGAATTTTGGCGGCTCCCTTCTTCTGTTCTCTGTCTTTTTCTTCTTCTTTCCAGCCATGAGGGGGAGAGAGACAGAATATCTCCCCCCAAGAACAGGCCCTCCAATCTTCTGTAAGTGGGGTAAAGTTTAGATAGACCCATTAGTCTTTATTGTTTTATGGTTTGGGAAGTGGGATCTGATGTCTGTGCACTTTTTAGAAATGTTCTTTTACTCTCCTTGTAACTAAGTTCTAGGCCCATGGTGGAGACTCCCCATGTGTTTTACTTTGTGACTCTTCCATCTAGTCATGAGGCTTGCAACACGAATATTGTTGTAACAATAAAAGTTCTCTCTTTTTCTTTTTATTAACCTGGTACTGGTTAATGTTTGTGTCCTAGTTTTTACTTTTGGGGCTGAAATTTCCCAAGTAGTCTCTCCCTGGTTTCGTTATTATTACTTGGGTGGTGGCAGCGAATTTTATCCCCAAAATCTAAGGTTTTTAGGATTTTTGGGGGGAAGTTTATATCAAAGCTAGTAGATAAGGTTTTGGAGGTACTTTTGCTGGCCCCCACTTCTGCATTTATCTTGCCAGAGTGGGGAAGGAGCCATGACATGAGTGAAAAACAAAATCAAAAAGAACCAAAGAAATGGAAATCAAATGGCTAAGTAAAGTATAAATTAGAAAGATCAGATCGGTATAAAACTTACTGCATACCACGCAGAGCAGATAAATTTTGATGTTTCACCATGTTTATGGAAAATGAGAGAAAAGTCACTGTAAAGATTGTAACCAATGGAACTCACCCAAACCAAAGATATAGCTCCCTGGCCGTGTCTACACATGAGCAGATGGGAATGAGGGGACTTCGAAGTAGGCAGGGTCCTTTTGAAAAGGAGCCCCGTCGGGATGATCCGCGTGGCGGCGAGCCATGTCAATTTCGAAGCGCCGCGGCCGCCCGCATACTAATGAAGCGCTGAATATGCATTTCAGCGCTTCATTGGTAAACTTCGAAATGGCTATTTGCATGGCCATTTCAAAGTTTGGGCCTAGTGTAGACACAGCCCCTATCTTTATACTTGTCAGTTTATGAATAGAGCCCTTTCACTTGCTGTAGATGTGATCATCTTTATTGATCCAAAAGGAGTGGATACCATTTTGCGGATGGCCCAGGAGAGGTATTAGTAAAGAACTCGAAGCAAATATATTTTCCAACATGTGGGTTGACTCACACCATGATTAATATTTAGCTGCATACTGTCTTCCCATATATCACTTGTTTCACAGATAAAAGAATTATCAGAAGAATACCAGTCATTTCCAGAGTGCAATAAATGAGTAGCCCTGCTTTTCAGATTAAATGGAGAGATTGAGCATCCTTTTTGTGCCACTTCTCTTATGGCTAGTGGTAATTAATGTTTTGACAATATGAAAGATTTGGAAGATGTTCAAATGGTAAATACTAAGAAGCATGTCTCATTCACAAATCATTTAACAAAGGGAACTTCCATCTTTTCTGCCTTCACAAGGTAACTACTCAATTAGAGCAACTACATTTTTTCCACTTCTCTCTGAATTGCAAGGCCAATTTGAAAAATCTAAAGAAACTGGATCACGCAGTATTTTCTTAATGGAATTCCACTCTTACATTCCAGTCATATGAAATCAAGTTGAAATAAATGGAACTATAGCAGCCTAACGGAGTACTTTAGGCTTTGCGTATATTATAAATGCTTTGCCAGTATCATTATAGTATAAATGATCCATATAAAGACAAGAGGCATTTTTTCTGCTTCCACAGTAACGTCACCCCCCTAAACAGTATTAGCTACGCCAACAGCAGAACCCTTCTGCCGGTGTAGTTGCATCTATACTGGGGCTATGTGTACACTAGAGTGTTTTGTCAACAAAACTGGTGTTTTGTCATCAAACTCCACGAAGCATCCACATTCCCAAGATGTTCTGTCAATAGTAAATTGACAGAACACAGGACTTTTGTTGACAGCGTTCTGCCAATACATGAGGCAGAATGTCTCTGTTGACAGATTCTGCTGACAGAAAGCCACTTTGGATGCTCTGGGAGGCCCTCTGTTGACAGACAGGGCTTCTGGGACACCAGGCAACCCTGTCTGCTGTGTGTCCGGTTGGCCATTCTGTTGAAAGAATGGCCAGGCACTCCAGCTGCTGTCTGCTGACAGAGTGGATCTCTCCTTCAATCTGCTTGGCAGTCTGGCCATGATCTGTTGACAGAAATTTTATTCTCTGTTATCTTCTGAGAGAAACTTCAGTTGACAGATCACTCTAGTGTAGACATAGCCTGGACCATAGGTAGATTGGCTAGGAGCTGTGTTTTTTCCACCCCCATGCCCCCAGGCAACATAGCTATGCTGACAAAACACCCACCGTAGTGTCTTAGAGGTGATTCACATACATATTAAGTAAATTAAACTCAGATCAATTTTTCAAACATGACAAAGTTAAACTAGATTGACTCAACTTCTAAATACTTTCTATAGAATATTATGACTACTCTGTGAGAACTAAAATATGCCCAAATTACCCAAATGCCCAGTACCTGAGTACCACGAAAAACCTTTAAATATCATCAGAGAGTTCCAAGAGGATGGAAGGGATCCATTGTGTGGTTATCACTCGTTATGGTTTACCTCACAAGAGCAATTCATTGATGTAACCTTTGGTGGGCTATTAGTTTGGGACAGTTTCCAAAGAGTACAAAATAATAAAGACCTGCAATGTTATACATAAGACTATAAGAACAGCTATTGTGGGTCAGCCCAACAGTCCATCTAGTCCAGTACCCCATCTTCAGACCGTGGCCAATGCCAGGTACCAGAGAAAGTGAACAAAACTGCTATTCAGGAGATCCATCCTGGTTTCCCATTACCAGCCCTGATAGATGACAGGGACATCCTCCAGGCCCACTGTGACTACTAGCCATTACTGAACCTAATCTCCAATAATTTACATAGTTCTTTTTTGAACCCTTTTAAACTTTTGACCTCCACATCATCCTCTGGCAGGGAGTCCCACAGGTTGACTCCCTGTTCGTTGTGTGAAAAAACACTTCCTTTTGTTCATTTAAAACTGCTGCCTATCAATTTAATCCAGTGACCCCTAGTTCTTGTATTATGGGAAGGCGTAAATATTTTTCCTTTTATATTTTTGCTGCGCCAGCAATGGTTTTATAGACATGTATGTTATCCCCACTTACTTGCCTCTTTACCAAGCTGAAAAGCCCCAGTATTATTAATATATCCTCATATGTCAGCAATTCCACCTCTCTAATATCTTTGTTGCCCTTTTCTGAACCTTTGAACATTTTTGAGATGAGGTAATTAGATCTGCACACAGCATTCAAGATGCAAGTATACCATAGATTTGTACAACGTTAATATGATATTTTCTGTCTTATTTTGTATCCTTTTCTTAATTATTTACAGCATCTGGTTTGCTTTTTTGACTGACGCTGCACTTTGAGGGCATTTTCTTTTAGAGAACTAGCCACAATGACTTTGAAATCTCTTTCTTGAGTGGTAAGCAGCTAAGTTAGACACTCCCCCCATTTTATATGTATATTTAGGATTATGTTTTCCAATGTGCATGACTTTGCATTTTTAAACATTGAATACCATGTACCATTTTGTTGTCCAGTCATCCAGTTTAGTAAGATTCTTTTGAAGCTCTTTGCAGTTTTGCTGTGGACTTAATTATCTTGAGCACTTTTGTATCATCTACAAATTTAGCCACCTCAGCATTCACCCCCTTCTCCAGATCATTCATGAATAAATTGACTGAGGACTGGTTCCAGTACAGACCCCTGGGGAACACCACTGGTTACGTCTTTCCATTTTGAAAACTGACAATTTATTACAATTCTTTGTTTCCTAGCTTTTAACCAATTATCGATCCATGACAGCTTCATTTGCATAAGAGTCTTTTGGTGGGGTACCTTGTCAAAGGTTTTCTAGATATCTAAGTACATTATGTTCACTGGATCCCTCTTGTCTTCATGTTTGTTGACCCCCTTCAAAGAATTTTGTCTAATAGATTGGTGAGGCATGATTTTCTCTTTACAAAAACCACATTGACTATTCTGCAACAAATTATATTCATTAATGTGTCTAAAAATTCTTTTCTTTTCTGTAGCTACACCAGTTTGCCCAGTACTGACATTAGATTTACTGGCCTGTAATTGCCAGATTCACCTCAGGAGCCTTTTTTTAAAATAAATTGTCATCACATTAGTTATCCACCAGTCAGTTGGTACAGAAGCTGATGTAAAGGATAGATTACCAACCACAGTTAGCAATTCTGCAATTTCACGTTTGAGTTCCTTCGGAACTCTTGGGTGAATGCCATCTGATCTTGGTGACTTATTACTGTTTAGTTAATGACACATAAGAATGGCTTAGGTTTTGAAATCTTCCTCATGTCCTTAGCCAGGAAGACCAACGCAAATTAATTTCATTTCACTGAAATGGTCTCATCATTCTTAAGTAACTTGATTGTCCCCGTTGGTTGGTTAACAGGTTTTCTACTTCTGATGAATTTAAAAAAATTGCTGTTACCAGTGATTTATTTTTTGTGTTTGGGACTTGCCGGTAGAGAAAACCGTCAAGTTTTACAATCCCCAATTTAGCGGACTTTGGGAAAAATTGTTCCCAAAGTCTGCTGGGAAAAATCATAACCCCACCCCCCCAAAAAATTAAGAGACTTACTGCTGCTGCAGCTTGAAGGAGCCCCCACCTTCTCTGCTGGTGCTGCCACAGCACCCTGGTGGGAGAAGTGCCTGGTGGCTCTGGCAGCAGCTCCCCCAGGCCAGGCAGTGGCTCATCCAGGCCCTGCAGTGGATGCCTCCAGCAATGCTGCAGGGTCCAGCGGCTCCTCCAGCAGCAGCAGCTCTGGTGAGTGGCAGGAGTTTGTTGTTTTTTCTTTTTTGTGGGGGGTGGGAAATGGGGCTGGGGGAGTCTGGCGGGGATGGGTGGGCAGTAAACCCTCACATTTAATGGACTTTCAGGAATAGCAGACACCACTCCCCACATCAGTCCACTAAATCAAGGGTTTACTGTAGTGAGTACCAGCACCTCATCAGACCCAGCCAGGGACTGGCTGCGGGGAGACAGCAGGGAGGTGAATGAGTGCCAGCACCCTTTTTTCTTTTTTCTTTTTTTAAATAAACAAAAGAGGCTCTGGCTATTGCCTTCTGAACTTTTGGCTACCTAGCCATCAAATTATTTTTGGCCTTCCTAATTACAGTGTTACATTTCTTCATTTGCCAGAGTTTATGCTCCTTTCCATTTCCTTATTAGAATTGAATTTCACTTTTTCAATGATGATTTTTGTCTCTCCCGGATTCTTTTACTTTGTTGTTCAGCCATGGTGGCACTTTTTTGTTTAACATGTGGTATGCATTTGAATGTCTGTTATAGTCTCTTTAAAAAGTTTTCATACAGCTTGCAGGGACTATGCCTTTTAATGCTCTTTAACTGACTTCTTCATTTTTACACTGTCTCACTCCAGTTATACCCTTTATCAAAAAAAGCCAGTTTATACATATCCTTATCTACAGAAGCTGATTTTAATTTAATGTAGCAAAGCAGGGACAGTTTTTGATCCATAATCAGTAGATCTCTTATTTTTCTTCTTTTGAAAGTAGCAGCAGAGAAAAAAAATCGCTTAATAAACTTTTTAGAACTATACATACCTCCTTACTTTTTCCACAAATTGAGCCAAGTCATAAAATATGTATAAATGCTATTTTATTATTTATAAGATAACTGATGTATTCTGGTGTGTTAGTATATAAAAATATGGCAGAGATAGCTTTCTTGATAACTGAGTGCATTAATTATGTCTGTTAGCTTACAAAACATACCAGGTATCAGTTCATGTGCCCTCATAAAAGTGGCCTGATGTTAAAGCTGCTGAGCACCCACAGCTACCTTGGCTCTAAAATTGGTAGGTGTTTAATACTTTTGAAACATCAAGCCATTTTTATTTAGGAACCCATCTTTAAAGACCTAGATTCAAAAACCACGGCCAGTTTGGAAATGTCTCAGAAAACTCCCCACAGAATTGAATATGCTCCAATATATTCCCTCTCACACCAATGTACTTGCAAAGGCATATCACTATCAACTGCAGTGTATCTGTTGGACTATTTTACAGTAGGATTAACGCCATTGCCATTGTTTTAGAACTTCAAATAAACGCCATTGCTGAGCATTCATTGATTGTCTTCCGTACCCTTGAATAGTATTTGTGAATGAAATACTATCCTCCCCTCTGCCAAGGTTTACTCAATGAGATAATAGCACCTTTCAGACATCTCATATTTTTGGCTCTTTTCAGTGCCTTCACTGGGAGGAACTGCATGTGCAATGGTTTTAAAAAATAGACTATTTGGATTCTTAACTAAGCACAAGACAACCATCTTAGTTTTGAAAACTGTTGTCAGTTGTTGATTCCTTTTCTTGTATCTCCTCCTACACTGCAGCATCATTTCAGAATAAGCTATTCTGGAAAATCTCTTTGGCTGTTTCTACACAAAACCCCCTCCTTTTAGAAGGGGCATGTTAATGAGGGAGTTCCAAAGTTGCTAATGAGGTGCTCCCATGAATACGCGACACCTCATTAGCCTAATGGTGGCCGCAGACGTTCAAAAGTGCTGCTTTCACATCTTGCACCGCCTGTGTAGCCAGGGGCCTTTCGAAACAACCCCCCAGTCTTCGAAAGCCCCTTCTTCCCAAAACAAATGGAAAGAAGGGGCTTTCAAAGTCCTGGGGGTTGATTCGAAAGGTCCCTGGCTACATGGGCAGCATGCGACTTGAAAGCACTGCTTTCGAATTGCTGCAGCCACCAATATGCTAATGAAGTGCTGCGTATTCATGGAGCACCTTGTTAGCATCTTTCAAACTCCCTCATTAACATGCCCCTTCTGAAAGGAGGGGGTCTTGTGTAGAAACAGCCGAAGAGATTTTCCAGAATAGCTTATTTTGAAATAAAATGATTACACACAAAATATATATCAAAATAGCACTCAGATATTTTGACATAGAGCATCCACACACGCAATAGCATTAGAATTAGAGCCCCTGGAATCAATATAGCTTATTTCAAAATAGCCCCTATTCTCCGTCTGTCTATTTTGGAATAGGTGCTATTCCTCACAGAGGCTACGTCTACACTAGCCCCAAACTTCAAAATGGCCACGCAAATGGCCATTTCAAAGTTTACTAATGAAGCATTGAAATACATATTCAGCACTTCGTTAGCATGCGGGCGGCCGCGGCGCTTCGAAATTGACGTGGCTCCACACCGCGCGGCTTGTCCCGACAGGGCTCCTTTTTGAAAGGACCCTGCCTACTTTGAAGTCCCCTTATTCCCATGAGCAGATATTCCCATGAGCAGATTCCCATGAGCAGATGGGAATAAGGGGACTTCGAAGTAGGCGGGGTCCTTTCGAAAAGGAGCCCCGTCGGGACGAGCCGCGCAGTGGCGAACTGCATCAATTTCGAAGCGCCACGGCCTCCCGCATGCTAACGAAGCGCTGAATATGTATTTCAGCACTTCATTAGTAAACTTCAAAATGGCCATTTGCGTGGCCATTTCGAAGTTTGTGGCTAGTGTAGACACGGCCAGAATAAGGTTTACAGAATTCAAAATAAACCATTTGCTATTTTGAAAAAATTTCAAAATAGCAGTTTTGCTTTGTAGATGTTTGCAAAGTTATTTCAGAATAGCAGCCTTTATTCCAAAATAACTTTCCTGTGTAGACACACCCTTATAGGTGCAATCCTGCAAACATCCACGTATAACAGCAATTCCTTGTGTACTCATCTCAATAATGCATCATTCTCATCTATAACAATAGAATTCCACCAGAATTAGGGTTTTTTGCCTTTTTTTTTTGAATAAGGCCAAGAGCTCTTAAATTCCCTCATGCAACACACTTCCACTTCTCTGTGCCTCAGTTTATGTACCTGTGAAATGAGAGTGATACCTAACTGCCATCAGTGGATAGCTGTCACCAACCTAGGGAAGAAAATGCCTATTTTTAGCCTGAGTCTTACAGTGACATGAGAATGTCCATTCACTCCAGTTCCACAGTACTATTAATCCCAGGGATAGAGATGGGATAGCTTTGATCTATGATGGCAGGTTGTTTTCTCTGGCTGTGGCCACACTAGCAAGTAATTTTGAAAGTGATGTCGAAAGGAGGGGTGATTTCAAAATGAGCAGCAGAGTAACTACACACAAATTGTTCATTTTGAAATCAACACTGAAATAAAAAGGTGGTCATTTCAAAAGTGTTGTTCCACTCTCGTCTTGGGAGAAACACCTCATTTCAATGTTGTTTTCAAAAAGAAATGCGTAGCCGCTCCCCCCGGCTGCCATTTGAAATTACAAGTCCTCTATGGTTCCGGCCCCTCCCCAGATCACAGAGATGCCTCAGCCAGCAGCCAGGGCTCTATGGCTATCAGCTCTGGCTGCCTTAAAGCTGCAGGGACACAGAAACCCTGTGCAGGAAGCTGAGAGTGTGCTAGCAGCCATAGGAGCATGTGGTCCCTGCAGAACATTCTCCAGAACACCACAGAACAGCAGGAATCCAGCCAGTCAGAGCCATGGCCAGAAAGGACCCCCCAGGAGCTCCAGGGATCCCAAGTCACCAGGAGGCAGGGCTTCCAGGACCCCTGTGGCTGGATGCTGAGGTCCAGGATCTGCTGGCCATCTGTGGGGGCAAGGGTGTCCTGCTGAGAATGGAGGAGTGGAAATGGAATGCAGACACCTTCGCCCAGCTGGCTGAGACCCTGGCCACAAGGGGCCACCCGCCCCACCTCCAGACTCCGAACCAGGTGCAGTCAAAAGTGAAGGAGCTGTGCCAGGGGTATGCAAAGGCTAGGGACTCAGCCAGGTGGTCGAAGGCAGTGCCTGCCACCTACCCCTATTTCGACGACCCACACCAGCTCCTCGGCCCCAGGAAGTCTGGGCCCCCGAAAGGACACTCGACATGGCAGAGCCAGAGGGGAAGGATGAGGAACCAGAGCTGGGACCCTCCACAGGACCACTGACCCCACTCCTGGAGCTGTCGTCCAACAATGGGGACAGCAACGGCGAGGGCAGGAGCAAGTGGACCCCATATATCATTGTGCCATTGGTGGGCACAAGCTGGACCACCACTGGCTGGGCCTCCCCTGAACCTCCTGCACTTCTGCCTGGGCCTCCTGCACATGCACCCCATCCCAGTGCACCTGGTGGCATGGGACTGCACCTGGATGGTCATACCATGGCATGGCATCACCTGTCCAGCGTGCCACAAAGAGCTTGTGCTTCCTCTCCGTGAGATTGTGGATAGTACAGCATGCATCCACGACTGCAGGCACACTGGGGAGGCCCACCTCCAGGCACTTCAGCAGGCACCTGAAGCACCCTTTCAGATGCCTGAACACCCGTTCTGCCATGTTTCTGTCCTGGTTGAGCCAGGAGTTGTAGCGGTCCTGGCTCTCATCAGTGTGATTCATGTAGGGGTGCATTAGCCAGGCCTGGAGGGGGTAGGCCACATCGGCGACTATGCACAGGGCATAGTCGTGTTCCCCACCAGGAGCTCCCAGGGGTGGGGACGTAGGTGCCCTCTGTCATCCTGCACCCAAGCCATGCATTATGCAGGATGCGGGCACCATGGGCCCTGACTGGCCAGCCCACACAAGTGTCTGTAAAACATTCTCTGACATCCACAAGTGCCTGGAGGATGACTGACTCATAGCCCTTCCAATTTATGTGCCATCCGTGGCTGTGTGGTGGGGCCTGGATAGTGATATAGGTGCTGTCCGATGTGCCAATCCAGTTGGGGAATCCCAGCTGCTGGAATCTGGCCATGATGGCATCCAAATCACCCAAGCAGATGAGCTGACACAGGAGGATCCAGTAGATGGCATCAGCGACCTGCACGGGGTGAAGGGCACAGTCACCTGTGATCGTGTGGTGGCATGAAGGTCCCATCATAAGTGCATGACCCCAGCTGCCTTATGAATTGGTGGCTGACCTAGTGATTGCTGTCCGGGGTGGTCAGCTGCCACATGGTGATGGCCACCCTTTTCTCCAGGGAGAGTGCAGGCTGCATGCAGGTGCCCTGGTGGTGAAGTGCTGGTGCCAGCCACTGGCACAGCTCCGTGAAGGTGACCTGAGTCATCCTAAAGTTGTGAGGTCTCTGCTTATTGTCCCAGTCCTCCAGGATGACAGTGTCCCACCACTCCCCCTTGGTGGAGTAATGCCAGAGGCAACAGCAGGCCTTGGGACAGGAGTGGTCTGGATGCACCATGGGGGAGAGGGACCCTGCAGGAGGCCAGCCACATGGCGGGCAGCGTGGAGCCTGAAGTGGCCTGCTGCCAGGATGGCCGTCAGGCTGAACATCATGTCCAGGACTTGCCCATCCAGGAAGTGCTGCGGGTCCATGTGGCTGTGGTGTTGGGGCTGAGCAAGGCTCTGCTGGTGCTGAGCTGGAGGCTGCATGCTGCAAGCAGCCTGAGCCCTCAGCATGTGCATGGGTGGTGGGGGTGGGGTGTTTGGGAGGGGCCCGTTAAGGTGGCAGCTGGCCTGTGCTCGAGGAAGGGTTTGTCGGCCATTTGACCCTTCACTTGCCATTTCCTGCCCCATTGTTTAGAAAAGAGGCTCTGGGCTATGTAGCCACTCCCTTTCAAAAGAACAGTGGCGGGGGGTCTCTTCGATGTTGCGGATTGCATCGTTGATCCACATTTCGTGTGTAGTTGCTTCATTTCAAAGCCACTCACTTCAATGTGATGGATCAGGATTACCCCCTTTCCATGTCCCTTGCTAGTGTGGCCACAGCCTCTGAGTTTCCGTGTATGGAATTTGGATGAAAATACCATGACTGCTGTTGCAAATAATGGCCAGACCAGACCACTGGAAAACGAGTTAAACTAAACAAGCTAGGCAAACTCTTTATTCATATGACATAATGAGCCGCACAATATGCTGAAAATGTGAGACAGAAAGTCTGCTTGTTATGGCTGAGTGGGGGTGAATGGAGTTCTCAGTAATTCATTAGCTCTGCCTTATAATCTTTTCTTTAACTCATAAGCTGTAGCTCAGTTTACCTCCTGTCTGGTTGCATTTTTGCTAAGAGGGGATTTCTACAGAACCATCACAGCCAGGAGGGTAACAAGGGCTCAGGGGGCCCATTAAACAGCCATAGAGCAGCGGCAGCTCCTTTCTTTGTAAAAGCTTTCATGCAAATACCTCTTTGATTGCCATGTTGTTTGGTTTTGTTTGTGGCTGGGCAGTGCTAACAGTTTAACCCTATTACTAACTGCATTTGAAAGGCAGTGTCCCTTTCCAAGGTTCTCTCATGCAAAGTGTACTTGCCTTTGGGGTCCCAGCCAGGTTGCCTTGATGAACCCCCTCCCCCCATGCATTATTGCAGGAGAAAGGTGGAAAGACATCATGGAATGACCAGGACAAGGGGTGTGTGCATGCAGTTTACACATCTCAGTGCTGAAAGGGACCTCAAGAAGTTATTGGGTCTAGTCCCTTGACCTCTTGGAAGGGCTAAGTACCACCCTGGGCAGATTTTTTTTAATCTATTTGCCCCAGGCCTCTCTATGAGCTCCTAAAGGATTGAACTCTCAACCCTGCATTTAGGGAGCCAAGCTCAAACCATGGAGCTATTCCTTCTCCCAAATAAATATTTAAAAATGCATGGAGGTATACCTATCTCATAGAGATAGAAGTGACCTTCAGGGGTCTGAGTCCAGTCCCCTGCTCACCAACCCTGACAGATTTTTTTGTAAATGCGATTGCCCCAGATCCCTAAATAGCCCCACAAGGATTGAGCTCATAAGGCTGCATTTAGCAGGCCAATGCTCAAACCACTGAGCTATCCCTCCCCCCCAGGGGGATTCAAACCTAACTAGAAACATAGCTGCTGCTGGAAATCATATCACAAGCTCCTGCCTCTTTCAGCTAGAGAATACCCCCCTGCAGCCACCACATGGGTTTGCAGGGCTGATCCAAGGTGGGGAGGGAACTCCGGCCTTATTTCTCACCCCACACTCCATTCACTGGGGGTACTAAGTGAAATTCACAGGTCTCCCCACAGCTGGGAGCCAGGCTGAACTAATGCCTCTCTGCCCCTGCTATGGGGAGGGCCTGGTATTTTATCTGAAGAGGGCTTTGAAGGCAGCACACACAAGGCTAGGGCTCCTGGGTCAGCCCAAGTGCCTGTCACTTTGCAGGGAGAAAGTGCAGCGCATCCAGCCAGTTTGCAGCTAGCTCTGGGGTGGGGGCACATGACTGAGCAACGCTCTGGGGAGATAATCCCCCCCACACACACGCAGACACATGCACCATTTAAAGTTTCTGCAGCTCCTCAAGTTTGAAGGGAACAGTAGAATCCACCCACAACCACCACCACCACCACCATCAGAGGAAGGGCTCCCTTATTGCATTTCAGATGTCCCAGATACAAGGGGGCAGAAGACTGGCTCTCGTGGTCAACGCTTGGAGCCATAGGAGAAGATTTGAACCCAGTCCCTCTCTCAGCATTTTGTCAGTGAAACCCTAAAATTCCCCTCTCTCTACAAGGTCAGCCCCTGCTACTTGTAAGAGTTAACAGAGCTAGAATACCCCGCCACCCCAAAAACTGACACATACATCTGAACTAAAGGCTTGGCAGGAGCCTGCTATGCCAAACATTCCATCTGCGACTAGTTTGGACCTTCTACAGTTAATTCATGAATATAATCTGGGTGAAATCTTATCCAAATTTGAAAATTGCCCAGCAAATATTTCTCTGCTTGCCACTGACTGTGGCTTCTAAGGAAGTTCTAGTAAACTAAAATTAAGAACTACCTTTGAGCATCCACGGGTCAGGAGAGACTATCAAATATGTCCATTTTATCATTAGAACACAAGGTAGTTACTAATATTAATTTCAACACAATTATTGATCAGTTTGCCTCATTAAAAGTGCACAATGCACAATTATAAACAAATACCTAATAACACCTGACATGGTGATATTTTATAAGTATATGTATTAATATATAGATTATATTATAATTATAAATACTAAGGAATATACGCATTAACTGATTATCCAAATCTCATAGCTATAATACATTTATTTATTATTATTATTGTTTATGTATTTTTCCTTTTTCTATGAAATAATTATTATGAGAGGGCAAGTTTTATATTCTTGCCTCAGGCACAAAATTAGCTAATTACAGCACTGATCTCAGCTCATACAACTTAGCCACTCACCATCCTGACCAGTAAAAACCTACAATAATAGCTGTGGACTTAAGCAAAGTGTTGGGAGACCAGGCTGTAAGATATCTTAGTTCTTATTCCACTGTTTTCAATTCTAAATGTAGAAGACATGGCACCAGAAGAAAATTGCTGCAGGATATCAGTTATCCAAGGTAAGTCAATGTTCCCTTCTCTTACAGAGACTGCTAGAGAGCCATACAGTCTGCTCATACTGAATTATAGAGTAACAGAACTGTATACTTCACATTCACTAGGATCAGCAGAGGCACTTTTGTTAGCAGTCCTTTAAAATGTGCTCTGGAGAACTCAAGGGCAGGGCTCTGGGTGAAGGTTCCATGAAATCTCATCTGTTAGAGCCAAATTTTTCAGCCTTCTGATAAGAGTGGAAAGGAAAACCTAGCACTAAAGTCTGACATGACTAATCTCAACTAGGAATCTTTTCATAATCCACTTCTCTGATTTCTTTTCAGGTGAATGGTTAATTAGAAGGTTGAAATTCTTCTGCTATTTAATTAGCTACCCCCCAAAAAATTTCCCTGCCTTTCCCTCTGAGCAATCCATTTGGGATTCCGTTCACAAAGTTTTATGTTGACAAAACAGTTGGTCTCTTTGTTGCCTGTATCAGAGAGGTAGCCGCGTTAGTCTGTATCTTCGAGAAAAACAAGAAGTCTTGTGGCACCTTATAGACTAACAGATGTTTTGGCGCATAAGCTTTCATGGGCAAGGCAGGTCTTTGCCCACAAAAGCTTATGCTCCAAAACATCTGTCAGTCTATAAGGTGCCACAGGACTTCTGTTTGTTGCCTGTGACATTTCACTTTATGCAACTACAGATTGGTTCTAGGACCCACAACAATCTAATTTGTGGGCACTCAGCACTGGAGACAATCAGACCTTAGGAGTCTCAAAATACAACACCAAAAATGAGGGCAACCAAAAATGTGTGCACCAATGAAAGTTAGGCGAACTTTGTCCATGAGCTTACAGATTTGTGGAATAAGGTTTTGAGGGATTTAATTAATATGTATAAGCTAGTCCAAGATCAAATGTCAGTTGCTATTCAGGGGTAACACATCAGCATTATTATAGCCTGTTCACACCATTTAACAATCAGTGAATGAGTAACAGCATATGTATCAAGCTATTTTTCTTGTTTTAAGTTAACAGTGTATCCTCAGAGAATAATTACTACATACTGAAAATTATGAAAAAAAAAATCATAGAAAATTTGCTCTCCAAACAACCAGTGAATAGAAGATGATAATCCCACACCTATAGAGAAGGGTCAAACAGCCATTTTGTGAAGTTAATGCTTTATGATGTTAATTTCAATAATCAAAGGTGCTATTGTCCCACTCTGGAAAAGGTGTTCTAATGTTAATGGAATGTAATGGTGAAATGGCACAGGTTGAAAACAAAGCACACATTATTTTAAAAATTAGCATACAAAGCATGGAGATGAAATTAGAAAATTTAGGAATGAAAGACAGGTCAAAGTTTAACTTCATAGAATTTCTCTGTTAAAATAGAAGAACTCATTACCTTTCTTTGACCCTATGATCTCCAATAAGAATGGTAATTAGATTATTTTTTTAATTCCAGAACCATACAAGTTCTTGTCAATTCAATTCTAATAAAATCAATCAACTAGCAAATACCTTGAGTTAACAGTAGGATTCCATATAGTTTGGTATCAAACACTACAGATACAAGTATAATGATAATTAAAAAGTTGTGTACAGTAAAGATTTAACAAAAACTTCATTAACTTCAGAAATGCCATCGACATATGGCATGTAGAAAGTAAATGTTACATTAGCAAACCAAAATTACGGCACTTAAGGGGGCAGCAGGACAGACTACATCCCCCCAAATCCTTAGAAGAAAGATTTTTGCTTTCCTTTCCACCTTTATATACTGTCTACAACATGGTTAATAACACTGTCATGCTCCAAAGGCTTTCATATGCATTTCCATTAAATACCCCAAAAGGAATATGTACCCCAACCTGCACTTCAGCAGAAAGCTTTAACCATGAGTTCATGTGCTTTTATTATAGACAGAACTGGTAGCAACAACTGTAGTTTAGGTTGCCTGATATTTCTCATCATAAGACTATGTTTTCAGATGTATATAACCAAAGTTTGACCATTTGGGCTAAAATGATTCAGAATTCAGGTTTTCTATTTTCAGAGAGGGGATTACTAAAACCTACATTTTGCCTACATTTCAAAAATGAATCTATTTTGTTGAGGAGCTCTCAAGCCTCCAGGCATTTGGACCAAGGACTTGAATTTGGTTGCCCACGGAAGAGGGTCGCTGTGGTTCTGGGTATGTGCCACTTTAACTGCATATATTTGGCTGTCATCTGAAGAAAAGTCTCAGAGAGGTAGCCGTGTTAGTCTGTACTCCAGTGAACAAAGCAACAGAAATGTAGCAGTTTAAAGACTAACAAAATGATTTATTCGGTGATGAGCTTTCATCTGAAGAAGTGGGTCTGTCCCACGAAAGCTCATCACCGAACACATCATTTTGAAAGTCTCAGTTTGCTCATGCTCAGCACAGCCGTGTTAGAAGTTTGAAAGCCAAAATCTACAAACATTTAGTTTTCACTAAGCACCTGGGCATTCCTCAACCTGTCACTACACTGACGGGTTGACCAGACTTGTTCCCTCCCAGGGCTGCAGATGTCCAACTAGATTTTCCTGCAATTGCTGAATCTGGCTGCTGCAATGATGGACAAAGGAACCGAGAGCAGAGATCGCCTTATGCTCTCATTGTCTCTCTCACACACACGCGCGCTTTAGATCCACAACAGCATGGAGGGTGACACCTGACTCAAATGAGAGGGGTTGAGCTAGACCGGAATGGGAGGAGAAGAACAGACTGCGACAAAGACCTGTGAAAAGGAAGACTGGGACTGGGAGTTTTATGTGTAGGTCTGGGAAGACAAATTAGAAGAAAAGCACAGAGATGGAAGCCCTCTGGAAACCTGGGGCTATGCCTACGCTTAAACCATAACAATGGCCCAGCTGCAGTGCCTAAGTGCGGGCACTTACTATAGCAACATGAGGAGTTCTCCCATTGCTACAAGAAATCCACCTTCCTGAGAGGGACTCCTTAGACTGACAGAATTCTTCCATTGATCTACTTGTCTACAAAGGGACTGAGGTCAACTTAGCTATATCACTCAGGAGCATGGATTTTTTTTAAAGCCCCACGGAATGTATTCAGAGCAGGGTCTGAACAGTGTGCAGTAAATAAGGAATGACAGTATACACTGAACCATGGGGACAAAACAAAATACTCAATACCTTTTCATTCAGTGATCGTTACTTATCCAGCACACTGAATGAAGTAGGGGCTTGGGAGGTTGGGGGACACACAGCATATGATCATTTAATTAAAGAGTCTATCATAACTCATAAAGAGGCTGAATTGTAATAGTAAAGACACACATGCACAAACTCTTCATGTAGGATGATTGATATCTCAAAGGATGATTGATATCATAAATTCCACATCAGGTTCATTACTCCTCATTATAAAATGGGGAGCTGAAGGGTGGGGGAAGAAGAGTGGATGCAAAGAAAAAGCATTTGTTGTAAGTTACCAGAAGCTATTGGTCATTTTCAAAGGTTTGAGCTCTGCAACTATATAGCATTCTACAATTGTATGGTGAAGTGAAGGGATATGGGAGAAAAGTTATAAATTCCTGACAGCCTGGTTCTATCACCATTACCCATAATAGCCGTGTCTACACGTGCACGCTACTTCGAAGTAGCGGCACTAACTTCGAAATAGCGCCAGTCACGGCTACACGTGTTGGGCGCTATTTCGATGTTAACATCGATTTTAGGCAGCGAGACGTCGAAGCCGCTAACCCCATGAGGGGATGGGAATAGCGCCCTACTTCGAAGTTGAACGTCGAAGTAGGGCACGTGTAGACGATCCGCGTCCCGCAACATCGAAATAGCGGGGTCCTCCATGGTGGCCATCAGCTGAGGGGTTGAGAGACGCTCTCCCTCCAGCCCCTGAAGGGCTCTATGGTCACCATGTGCAGCAGCCCTTAGCCCAGGGCTTCTGGCTGCTGCTGCTGCAGCTGGGGATCCATGCTGCATGCACAGGGTCTGCAACCAGTTGTCAGCTCTGTGGATCTTGTGTTGTTTAGTGCAACTGTGTCTGGGAGAGGCCCTTTAAGGGAGCAGCTTGCTGTTGAGTCCGCCCTGTGATCCTGTCTGCAGCTGTGCCTGGCACCCTTATTTCGATGTGTGCTACTTTGGCGTGTAGATGTTCCCTCGCAGCGCCTATTTCGATGTGGTGCTGCGCAACGTCGATGTTGAACGTCGATGTTGCCAGCCCTGGAGGACGTGTAGATGTTATTCATCGAAATAGCCTATTTTGATGTCGCTACATCGAAATAAGCTACTTCAATGTAGGCTTCATGTGTAGACATAGCTAATGAGTGGTATTTGACTCCATGACGCCAGCATGACTACTCACTGTGAGAAAATATGGCAGAATCTGACCCTAAAATGTATGACTTCTGATCACACTTTTCCATAACATTTTAATGGAAGTACTACTAGGACCCTGCATATTGACATTCATTATTAAATATTTGCACTGGGTAACGCATTTATTAATTCCTGTATAGTTGAACAGAGGAGCAGATCACAGTATTAATGTAGTCTCTACGATTGTCTTTTAAGACACTATTATTTGCATAAACTTTCTTCAGTCTTTTTGGTGTCTTATGGAAATGTGTAAGGTAATTCACTAATTTTGTGCACACCCCGTTATCCACCTATAAGATTAGTCTGTCTCCATTCTCTTTTAAATATGAGACTACGACAAGAAGCTGATGAGAAGCACCAAGATTCTCTGTTTCTCACTGTTGAAAGTGGTGGAAACATTTCGTTTCAATTGACTTAATAAGACTTTTGCCATTTTGTGTTCAAAATCCCATGAGAGCATCTCTTGGGATTTCATCAGCGTTCAACACAAACCTAACTCTAATGGGTCCCCACATCCCAACTCCACATCCTAAACTGAGTACAGTAAACTCTGTTTTATCCAGTATTCAGACAACAGGAATTCTCCATTAACTGGCATTCTGTCCAGTCCCAACCCTACCCTTCTTGTTCTGGTAGCCTCTGAGCGTGTGTGCACCCAGCAGCCCTTCTGTTCTCCCGCCTAGTGCTCCCAGCCCAGAGCAACTCCTGAGGGCAGCTGCAGAGCAGCCACTCTAGAACGGCTCCCTGTCCTGTGCCCACAGCGGGCAATGGGTCCCTGAGCAGTCATGCAGCATGGCTCCTCAGGCAGCCGACCCAGATGATGAGTCCCAGCTCAGCATCCACCGCTGGCAGCGGCTCCCCATGTGGTTCTGGCTCCCTGAGTGGTGGTGTGGCAGCCACCCGCAGAGCAGCTCCCCACCCAGTGCCCGCCCCCCAAAGCCGCTCCTTCCATGCAGCACAGCCATGCCTGAGCCCGGCAAGTGGCTCCCCACCAACAAGGTAATGGGGCTGTTGTTGAGCAGGAGCCAGTGCTCAGTGCAGGAGGAGCTGAACTTTGTCATCCAGCACATTTAAATATCTGGCAGCCTCACAGTCCTGAGACTTCCAGATATGAAAGTTTGCTGTAGAATCTGTGTTTAGGTCCTCATGCTGTTTCTTTTTCCATATCTGTTCATGTCTAGGACAAAAAAATCCAGTTTCCCAGGGGTGTAAATCCATTACACTTCGTAGCGACGCTACTTAGCTTCTTCAAAATGCAGTGGTTAAAATAGATAAGTTTTGTGAATACTCATCCAGCACAAGTTTTTCCCAGACTTTTGCCTCCCTCCCTGCAAGGTCAGCAAAGTTACATAACAATTTACCACTCACCTCCAGGAGAACTCTATTTTCCTTACTATTTAATTCTAATCCCTACCAAATCACCATACCCTACCTTAAACCCTTAGTCTACAATCTGCCCTTTAAGACCCATATTTGATTGTTCTCTTTCCTTCAGATATCTGGGTAGGGTTTTTATATAGCTGAGTAAAACATTCTCAAAAGCTGTGTCAAAACTACAGAGTTCTGTTCACAGAAGACACTGTCGACAGATACTTTCTGACAGAACCTCTCTCTACAGAGCACATCAACACCTAATAGGGGATTCCCCTGTCAACTACTTCTGTTGAGAGAGAGGAGCCAGACTGCCCAGCCCTCTGTCAACAAAACAGACAGCCAGAAGCTCTGCAAACAGGGCAGCCACGTGAACTGGAAGCCCTCTCTTTTGACAGAAGTTCCCCACCCCCAAAGTGTCTGCATTATATTTCTGTCAACAGAATCTGTTGACAGAGGTGCTATGCCTTGTACGGTCGTGACAGAACCCTGTGGGAAAACTGCAGCATTCTGTTGACAGATTCTCGACTGAACACAGTTGTAGTGTGGACGCTCCCTAGTTTTGTTGACAGAAGGCCTCTTTCATTGGCTCTGCTTGTGAGAGAAAGGTGAGTAGGATTTGGCCTCATGATGTTAAATAACCACCTCCTTTTTAGTCATGCTGAAAGCAAAATTGATTTGCTATCAAAATAGTTCAGGATTACTGGCTACACAATGCATATTTCTAGTTTTGCTTATCTTAGTTTTCACCATATTTCAGAAAATGCTGTAAGCATAGTTTACAATACGTTGAGTGCTTTATTTATTCTTTCTGGGGCTGCATGTAGCAATGATGTGTGGCTGGTGATACTTCCAATTTATTATGCCTTATATAAATATTGGGCGCATCATGTAACTTGTAATCACTTATCTCACTTGCATACACAGTGAATCTTCCTTCACTGAAATCAGAGAACAGAGAAATAGTCTTTGGAATACATTGTGAAGCTTTATCTTGGGTCTTCCTTTCAACCAATATTTGTCAAAGACCAAGATTCAGACCTACAAGTTTCCAAGAGCCAGATTCTCTGTACTTTATGTCCAAAGAAGTGCTCCCTAAGGAACTCTAGTGTCGCTGTTTGAACAACAGCCACAAGATTTGGCCCTGAGAGCATAAAAAAAGAACCCAGAGGTGAAAATGGGCCAGCAGGGCTGGTACTGCATACCAGTAAGAAAGTAGTTGCCAGTACAAGCTAGTACACAGCCAACATTAGAGCACTGAAATGGCAGCACTTTAAAGCTCACAGCAGCAGGGTCACTGACAGGGTGTGTGGTCGGGGGACGAATAGGCCAACTGATTTAAAAGGGCCTGTTGCAGTGGTAAGAGCCTCAGGCCCTTTAAATCTCTCCCAGAGCTCTAGGGCACACAGGCGAGGCAGCACTCAAGGACTGGCTGAAGGAAGCTGCACCCCCCGCACTGCCATCCCTGCCTCTTCTGCCTAAAGTTCTGACCCTTCTGGGAGCCAGGAGTTGGTTTCCTGTGCTAGTAAGAAATTTAACTTACTTTCACCCCAGAAAAAACCCTGCTTTCCATTTTCACAGTCACAGTCCTGCCTGCACAAGCTTTTTATGTGAACTGAAAGTTGCGGAAGCATCCATCAGGTTTTTGTCTTTTATGTTTCAAGTATTCACTCAAGGGCATGTTATTGAAAACAGCAGCTTCCACAATACATTCTGAAAGGAGTTCTGAGGAATTATACAACAAATGTCATGCATATGATACTGTAACTATAATTTTGAATTCTAAATTACTATGTGTGCATTTGGTGGAATTCTGGGAAACTGAACTCATTTTAATGTTAACCTTCATGAAAGTAGAGGGGGTGCATGGATTCTATTGTTTTTACATTTCACAGACATTTGAAAAATACTTTCAGAAGTTCAATGTGATTCCAAAATAATTTGGGGTCTGGTCTTTTATTGTATTTCTGTTGCAGAACAGTAAAAAATAAGGATAAAACCAACCCTTTATTATTTCAGTTCCAAATGCAGCTCCTTGCAGGAAAAAAAAAAAGCAGATGACAAAACAATATATAAATGCTGAAATCCCTCGGTTCATTTGAATTCCTCCAGGATCTGAATATATAAACTTACTGATGACCTTTGTACTGTGCTACAGAGGGCAGGCAAATAAGAAGCAGAAGGAAACTTTATACACTGAGGGACAAAATTCTATATCTTTCATATTCAAACCCTGCTTTTCTGAATAGCTTTACTGACTTCTGGGGGATAACTTGTGCGAAGGAGATGATCAGGGTTTGGCTCAGTTGCCTTGCAGAGTACCTTGTCAAACTGTCAGACTAAAAGACAAGTGTAGAAAACTGATCTGTCAGATGTCTCACTAAAACCATCATCTGTCCATCGACTTTTTATATTGCACTGTTCGCTGTACAAGAATCTTATTAATTCAAAACTAAAAACAAGGAGGAATATCTAGTTTCACATTCCCAAAGGCACAAGAGCGTTTTCTGTTTTACCGTATGAAAACTATGTCCAAAGTAATGGGTTTTACATTTTGTTGTAAAGGCAGTGAGATTATTGGTAATTCACATATTTTGTTGTCTTGAGTACCACAGATATGGATCGGTTACTAAGAAAGCTCTATCTCCCATTCTTAAAGGTTCTTGACAAAGTTTGCGGACCTAAAATTAATTTAATTTCACTTGATTATTTTTCCACAGTGATTTTTTAGGAGACCTCTCTATTGCTCCACTAGTGTTGCCATTGAAAATATTTGAAAAAAATACACACTCCCAATCCATTTATAAAAAGTCTGAAGGCCTAAGAGCTTAAGCTAAAAAACACAGAAATAAAATTTCTGAAATATAGTGAAGAAAATAATTTTAAAGTGTGTCCTTGAACATATTGCTGTCAAAAGCCATAACAAAATCACATTTTTAAAACCTAATGGAAATACAATTAACATTTTCCCATACAAGGTCCATTCTTTCCTCCACTGAAGATAACAGGAGTTTCTCCATTAACATAACTCCAATTAAAAAAACCCGGTCATTAATACACACTGTACAATACCCATAACTCCCAAGTGAAAAGGAATTCCAGATCATTCCCTTAATGTAGGAGGCCCTTCTGCAGCTTATTCGACAGGCTGTGTGCCTGTGGAACATCGTGTCCCCACCTCCTATTCCAGTTCCAATTCAGCAAAGCAGTTAAGTAGGTGCTGAAGTCCAACTGATGAGCCAGGACAGTTGGCCACCTAGCCACAACTGCACAGCTCCAGGTCAGTGGCGGGACCTGGAGAGGCAACACAGCACCCAGGGCTGGTACCTGGGACCCCATGGAAAGCGGGACATGGAGCCCACAGGAATGGCAGGTGGCAGGACTCCAGGGGGTGCCAGAGCTGGCGGGACCATCTGGAGGTCAGGACCTAGGAACGGCAGGACCCGAGCGGTACTGCATGGAAGATGGGACCTGGGGCTGGTGAAGCTGGTGGCAGGGCTGGCCACGGCCTTGGGGAAGCTGGATGCAAGGCCCTGCATCCTTCCTTCCCAGACCTATGGCTTGAGTTCATTTAATATCTGCCATAGTTTCATTTTTCCTTAAACATAGAGCTGCAGTTGCCTGGCCACCCTTCCTCCACCAGAAGGCATTTTCTCTTTTTTCCCCTCACACTCACACAAAAATAATCAACATCTGTCACCTTAAGCTGCTGGAACAGCATTTGGTTTTTCTGTGGTGATTACTCCTTATTTGTTCTTACTAAATCCATTTATTTAAGGAGTTGGTATTCGAAAAATCTGGTGGCCTTTTTTTTTTTTTAATTAATGGCTCATTGGCACATACTTTCAGGAAACTTTTCCTGAAGTAGCCGGGGTTGTTCTTAGGCTCTTGGATCTCTGTCCAGTAGTAAAAGCAATGATTTTATAAGATTGCTTCTAGTCACTGAGGATTGCTATGGGATAATATGGGTAGTTTTGTTCACAGAAGATGTGTGTAGGTGTTCATTCATCATTAATCTACTGGTTGTGTCAGGTGGTCTCGAGTTTCTTGCTTAAATCTAGATTTAAATACCACATCACCAAATTTCTCTCTTCCTCTTTGCCATATATGAGAGTTTGCTGTTTTTGAACCTACAATGTTCAGTTCCACAGCAATCAGATATATTAGCATGGTTATTTTTAGTTTTAAATATGCTCAGATCCTATGGTGCAGTGGACCAGCTACGTATTTGGACAGCCACAAAACACTAAAAGATGCAATTTCATCAATGGCTTATCTTCAAATCAGCTCTTGAATCTTGTAATCTCAAACGCTATTTGGCTCCTCCAATTATATTATGTGCACATATCAAAAATAGGTTTTTAATCCAGAAGGATTCTAAGGTCAATACATTGGTGCAGATGAGCTTTACAGCCTTTTGAGTTGGAACCGAAGAAGCACTAAAGAGGAAGCATGTTGGATTCAGGGATGAATTAGATATAGATGTCACTATTACATTTGAAGAAAGGGCATCCATGCTTCACAAGTTGCTTCTGCAAGATTTCTACCACATTTGGAAGAGTGGCCACTTCTAATTTCCCATCTGAAACCCTAGGATTTTGATTCTGAACTCCCCCAAATCCAAAGAGATTCATCTCTGCAAGTTCTATTTGGAAGAAGGTCTTATTCCAGATGTATTTTCCCCCCAACCATTTGGAAAGGGTATGCTTCTAGATTTGAATTAGAGTTGCAATGTACTGAAGTCCTCCTTTTACATGCAGAATAGGTATGCTCTGTCATCCGAGTGAATTTCAAAATTCCATAGGCAAGCTACATCTGCAGGATGTTTCTGAGAAGCAGACTGGTTTCAGGATTAAGTATTCATTATTAATATAAGTATGTGCAAAATCAGGTAATAAAACCGTCCATTACTCCATGTAGCTGCAACCTGCAACTTTAAGTTTTAAAGAGATTTTTTTACAGTAAGTGGTGGATGATGGGGGTGTGTGTGCAAGGCTGGTGGTTGGGTGAAGGAGGAACACCACAGGGCTGGATGTGCCTGCCCCCTGCTGGTCCAGTATTGGAGCCCCCAGTGTTTGCCCACTCTCAGCTAGCAAGTTGCCTGCATACTATAAGCTGCAGTGGCTGGTGCAGGCAGGCACCAGCTGGTTATGTGTTGCCTCTCTGCCTGATCATTGGTCCTTTACATGCTCCTTCTCACTCACTATCCTCTCCCTGTTTTCCCCTTCCCAACCAACTTCAGGCCCACTGCTCCTCCCTATTCTCCCCTGCCCCCATCAGGGTGCATCTGTGTAACAGCCTACCAGGCAGGCTCAAACTGGGACCTCTGGAGCTTAGTGCAGACCCTCTACAGCTTGAGCTCAAAGCCAGCTGGCTCCCAGCTCAGACTGTAAAGGACACTTATTCTCTGTGATGTGGTCTAGGTGCCACTACATGGGACAGCTAAACCGCACGTAAGTGTGTGGGTTACATCTGCTCCTAGCTGTGTGTGAAGAACCAGCCCCGGCTCAGAGGGCTGAGCCCACCAACAACGTGACCAGCAGGCTCCTTTCTTCCTCCACTGCTGCTGGCTGGGCTGGTATCCTGAGTAAGTCCAAGACTCTCCAGCCCAGTGTACCAACCAGAAGGAGCTGAAACCTGCATGTGTCAAAGCCCTGCGCAGCGCTGTCATGGGGCAGCCTCTCCATGCCTTAGCTAAGCTCTGGAGTGATGGGAGAAGTGATTTCCAGCCTGTTTACAGCCCAAACTTGCAGGCTTCACTTCAGGTCCAGGAGCTTGGCAGCCTCTTCACCGTTCTTCAGTCCTGGCCCTAGGAAGTGCAGAACTGGTCTGTCCCCTAATCACAGTACAGTCATTGGTTCTTTCCGCTGGTAATCTCCTTACTGATATGTTCCATACATGTTCACCATTTCTTCAGTGTTGCTATTCATCTGTGGCCAGAATAAAACTTCCTTAACACGCTTTCTTGATTTGTTTATTCCCAAGTGCCCTTTGTGTGTTAGTTCCCAAAGAGACGAGATGGCAACTATTGGAACAATCATCTGTGTTCCCGTCAAGAGCTTGCCTGAGATCAAAGCTCATTTACATAGTGGGAATATGCAGGTGCGGATTCCTTCCTCCTGGTCACATGCATGGCTACTTGCAAAATCTCATTGTTAGCTGTTTCTCTCTCCAATTCATCCAGTGTGCTGGGAGGAACAGCACATGGCACTTCTGTCAGAGTCGCATGGTTGATTATTGCAGATTGTTAGGCTGTGTTTTATCAGATGGTGCACATGCTCAAGCTTGTCTGCCATTACTAAGTGGCTTCCAGGCTGGAATGCCAGGATGATGTCCAACACTTCCTCTATATTGTCTTTGTACCGAGTCCACTACAAGCTCTGACCTTATGATGCTCAAGGACAAAATGGGTGGAGGTGTTTTGTGTATGTGGGAAACATCTGAGGGATGAAGAGAGGGAGGCTGCTTGGGGGCTGCCCCCTAAGGTTGCTTCCTCCCCATATTACATCCCTGTTATTGGCAGCATTAGAGGCCCAGTCATGAGCCTTTGTGAAGGTGCCGAGTCTGTGTCAGACAGCATCTTACCCAACACTGGGAATTTCCTGTAAGAGACCTGGCCCTCTGCTCCCTTTCCCAGACACCTGTAGCTAGCAGTAATCACCATACCCTGGAAAGCAACTTCCCAGCAGACATGCGCATAGGGTAGAGAAGGAGATTGTACTTTGGCCTCAAGAAGTCACAAGATGAGATAACTGGCTCTGTGGATATGCAGAAAGTGGTGGATATCTTGACTTTAGTACCAATTTTAATATAGTCTCCCACAGTATTCTTGCCAGCAAGTTAAAGATGTATGGCTTGAATGAATGGACTACAAGGTGGATAGAAAGCTGGCTACATTGTTGGGCTCAATGGCTAGTGATCAACAGCTCAATACCTAGCTGGCAAGTGGTACCAAGTGGAATGCCAAGTCCTTTGGTCCATTTTGTTCAATATCTTCTTTAATGACCTGGATGAGGGGATGGACTGCATCCTCCACAAGTTTGTACATGACCCTAAGCTGGAGTGGGGAGAGGTAGGTGTGCTGGAGGGTAGGGATAGAAGGCAGGATCATTTTTACAAATTGGAGGAAGGCGCCAGAAGAAATCTAATGAGAGTCCACCGGAACAAGGATTCTGCACGTGGGACAGAAGAATCCCATGCACTGCTAAAGGCTGGAGATTTACTGGCTAAGCAGATCGGCAGAAAAGGACCTTGGAACTATAGTACATGAGAACCTGCATAGGAGTCAACAGGGTGGTTTTGTTGCCAAGCAGACTAACATCATATTGAACTGCATTGCCCAAGAATAGTATTGGGGTAAATCAAGGGACATGATTATTCCACTCTGTTCAGCACTGGTGTGGTTACATCTGGAATACTACATCCATTTTTGCGGTCCTCCACTACAGAATAAATGAGGAGAAATTTGACTGGGTCTAGCAGAGGGCAACAAAAATTATTAAGGGACTGGGGTACATGACTGATGCAGACAGGCTGAGGGAACTGGGCTTAGTCAGTCTGCAGAAGAGAAGAGTGGGGGTGGGATTTGATAAAAGCCGTCAACTTTCTGAAGGAGGGATCCTAAGAGGATGGACCTACGTTATTCTCAGTGGTGGCAGATGATAGAAAAAGAGACAGGGTCAAGTTGCAGTGGGGGAGGTCTAGATTGACTATTAGTAAAATCTCACTCACTAGAAGGGCGGTGAAGCACTGGAATGGGTTACCTAGGAAACCTCCATCTTTAGAGGTTTTTAAGGCAGACTTAACAAAGCTCTGGTTGGGATGATTTGGATGGGGTTGGTCCTGCTTTGAGCAGGGGTTAGATCACTTTCTGAGGACTCTTGCAACCCCAGTTTTCTATGATTCCATGAACCACCTCACACCACAGGGCCTGGCCTGGTTCCTCACCTGAGCCCCTGTTCAAGGGGCATCCTAGAATGGCCACCTCCATCAACACCACTGCTATTACCTCTTCCCAGGCTGATCCAGTATGTGTCTGAGACGGGAAGCGTTTTCACTTTTCACACAGGGAAGACCTGGGACCACACTTAGCCCATGGATAGTGAAGGGGAGGGAGGAATAAGCAGAGCAGGTTCTTAAAGGGCCACAACTTGTCCCTGCTGGAGCCATGCAATATATACAAAGCTGTTGCAAGGCCACACATACATGCGAATTACAGGGAACACTGGTCATATCAGACTTCTGTGTTTTCAATAATACACTGTTCACAGTAGGTCATCTTCAATTTTTCTGTGTATTGCAGCCAGGGGTTTATGAGCAATTTCTGATTTGAAAATAGGACCAAAGAGAAAAGTCATGACATCTTGTACATCCATATGCCAGGTCTACTCTGTCAATGAAAGCTTTGACATCCTTCAAATGGGTCAAAAATTGCAGGCCTGGAGCGGACACAGAATGTGCTCTAAATGACTGAACTCTTTTGTGCTCTGGCATCCAGGCTCATTCATTGACTTTGTGGTAGAAATATCTTAGCTGAGTTGCAGAATCTGTATAATTAGGCATAAATTTGCTAACATAAGTCAACAAGCCTCACAGATTTTGAATGTCCTTTTCAATCTTCAGATTTTGGCATGTATGATGCTCAAATCTGGTTTTTCCAAACAAGGATTTCCTAGGAGGTTAGTCTAGCTCCCAAGAAGATTATTTCTGTTGTTTCAAAATGACATTTGAATTGATTCTGCTTTAGGTTATTTGATCTCTCATATCCCAGTACTCTCCTCAGTTGCTCCTGATGTTCAGTGGTTCCATGCTGCTCCAATCTCTCTCTTGTACAGCATGTGCCATCTGTGCTCACTTTAAATAGCCAACCTTTTGAGATTTTAAGCTCTCTCAATTATTGTGTTTTCAAACAGCTTTTCCTTTTTTTTCCCCACTTGACAAATCTCTTTCTGCACTCAATACATGAAATGCTCTGCTTTCTCTGGACATTTAAGCAGAGTGTTTGGGTTTATTACAGTTTTTGCATCATTGCCTGAATGCCAGACATTTTCTACACTTATGTGGGCTGCCACACTGGTGGAATGGTTTCTCACTTTCAATGGTTTTGTTCTCAGACAGTTGGATTTCTGAGAAGTTTTCCTTTGATGGCTTAGTGATAGACCTCTCAGCCACGTGCTCTGTATCTTTCTCCGGGCTCCCCCCGCCCAGGTCTCTCTAGGCTGTTTGTTTGTTCTGCTGTTTGGCACATACATATTGCCCTTACTAGCATCAGCTCCATCTCTCAATGTTCATAGACTTTATTTTTGCCCAAGAACAATCTGTTTCAGTAAAAGACTTAATATTTAATATTCCCAGGAACTAGACTTAGACTTAGGTCCGCCTGTGCGTCTGGGCACATTGGGCAACAAGTGCTCTCCAGAGGTTTTGGTCTGATGCCACGGTTTCCGCTTCTTCCCACGTTATGCCAATGTTCTTAAAGTCTTCTTTAACCATGCTTCGCCATGTTTTCAGTGGTCTTCCCTTCTTTTTCTTTCCTTTAGCGGGTGTCCATAGCATTGCTACCTTTGGATGAAGTTTATCTGAAAGACACAAGATGTGTCCAGCAAGATGCAATCTACACTCTGCCACAACATCCTGCAGTCTCTGCAGACCACATCTTTGTAGAATCTCTTCGTTAGTAATGCGATCGATGTAGGTAACACCAAGGATATTACGCAGACATTGTTGGTGCAACACATTCAGCTTATGTGATATTCTTGCAGTGTTTATCCATGTTTCACCGGTGTAGATTGCAGTGGACATGACAATAGTGCTATAGAGTCGAAGCTTTGTAGCAAGGCCAATTGTTGATGCAGACCAAATTGGGCATAGTCTTTGGAATGCTGCCAAGGCTTTTCTGATTCTGCAGTTGACATCTGCCTCAACATCCCCATCATTGGGCAGAGTGCTGCCAAGATAGGTGAACCACTGGACATCTTCTAAGAACTGACTTTTGAGCACTATTGGCGTGTTCACCTGAGCTTTTCCGATCCACATCACCTTTGTTTTAATGCTGTTTATCCTCAACCCAACTTTACCTGCTTTTTTCTAAACTTGTTGTCATGTCCTGCAAGCATTCACCTGTTTCTGCAAGCAGCGCGATATCGTCAGCGAAGTCCAGACCCATGAGCCGGCACTAGCTTTCCCAAGAGATACCAAAATTTGTCCTGCACATTGCTTTCCTCATAATGAAGTTCACAGCCAAAAGGAACAAGAATGGTGATAGAACACACCCTTGCTGCACACCAGAGTCAATATTGAAGAAATCGGTCATACCACTATTGGTCCTCACACAGCAACTGGAGGTTAGAGATTTTGGGAGGTGTTGATGTAGTGTTGCGGGATATCATAACTATGTGCTATGTTCCACAATGACTCTCTATGTACGCTGTCAAATGCCATTTTGAAATCCATAAAGTTTGACAGTGGCCATTGAAATTCAATACTCTTTTCAATGATGTTGCGCAATGTGAAGATTTGCTTGCTGCATGAGTGCCCGCGCTGAAATCCATCCTGCTATTCCCGCAGTGTATTATCCACTGTGGCCAGAAGCCTCCTGAGCAGGGCAATGCAAAACACTTTGCCTGGGACTGATAGGATCGTAATGCCTCTCCAATTACTACAATCGGTGATGTTTCCCTTTTTTGGTAACTTAATCACTCCCTTCCGCCAATCACTTTGGACACTCTGCTCTCCAGCATGCATTCAACAACCCCGTTAGTTCTTGCACGACACTGTTGCCCCCATACCTTAGTAACATGGCCATGATTTGGTCAAGACCGGCAGCCTTGTTATTCTTCAGTGATCTTGCAGATCTGGCTTTATCAGTTTCTTCAAATTTGATCACACCTAGGTCTACTTCTAGTTTGTCAGAAGGATTGAAATTACTAAAATCGTAGGTTGTGGCTGGAGCTGGCTGGTTTAATATCTCTTTGAAGTGTTCTATCCAGCGTGCATCTTGGTCTTCTTTACTAAGTAAGATCTTCCCGTTCTTATCCTTGATAGGAACATTCGAATTGCATCTTGCACCCGTTAATTCTTGGACTATACGATACAGCGTCTTGGTGTCACATTTCTTAGCTGCTTTTTCTGCTTCAGCACCCTTATGTTCCAACCATTCTATTTTGTCAGCCCGGCAGCTTTTCTTAACTTGACGATCCAACAATTGATACTTTGCAATAGCCTCTGCTATCTAGTTTGGTGATTTTGCCTGGTTTCTAGGCTGTTTCGCGATTTTATGCTTATCTATCAGTTTCCAGGTTCTGTCTTGTATCCAGCGTTCTCTTTGCATGCCTCGTCTCCATCCAATCATCTGTTCCGCGCTCTTAGTCACTGCTTGTTTGAACCGCGTCCACTGGTCTTCGAGTTCATTTTCGCAATGCATTTGTTGGAACTGATTCTTGAGTTCAAGCTTGTACTGTTCAGCCATGGCCTGATCTCTCAGATTTTCAACTGCGAAGGACCAGAGTGGTTGCCTCTCTCTTTTTCTTTTTAAGCGAAGGCAAAGCAATGCCATCAGAAGATGATGGTCCAATCCAATATCAGCTCCACGATACACTCTTGCATCTAACAGCACTGATCGCCAGTGTTTGCTGATACAGAGATAGTCGATTTCGTTGTTAGTGATGCCATCAGGAGACCGCCACGTTTTCTTATGAATATTTTTGTGTGCAAAATAGGTGTTTCCAATACACAAGTTATTCATACTACAGAACAGCAGTAGGCACTCTCCATTATCGCTCGTTTGTGTCGCTGATCTGTATGGGCTAATCACGTGTTCCCATCCTTGTCTGCTTCTATCTATTCGTGCATTCATATCGCCCATAAGTAGCCTCATGTCATGATTGGGGACACCATTGATAGGGTCTTGCAGCAGGTCGTAAAATGCGTCTTTTTTGGTTTCGCTGGCATCCTCAGTTCATACATATACTTGAATCACGGTAGTCTTTGCATGCCTCAACTGGAACCTTGCTGTGATAATGCGCTCTCTTTCACGGGCTTCCATCCAATTAATGCCTGCTTTGCATCCTTGCTGAGTACCAGACCTACACTGTGCACATGTTGGTCATCATTTCCAGAGTATAGAATGGTCTTTCCATCACTGAGTATCCTGTCACTTCCTAATCACCTCATCTCGCTAATGCCTAGAATGTCCATTTGGTAGCTGTCAAATTCGCGAAGTAACTGCGCTAGCTTCCCACACTGGTATAATGTTTGAACATTCCAGGTTCCGACTTTCGTCGTGGTTTTGGCACTTAGGATTGAGCTCTGCATCAGACACTGAATTTCCTTTCGGCTTTCATTTAGTGCCATCATAGAGAAAGAGCTGATACCTTCGTGCCGAATTAGGTTTTGTTTATTTTGTTTGGTTGCACTTGTTGTTTCTGCAGCGATTGATAGGTTTTATGGGATCAGGTTGCTAGCCCAATGCCCAACCTTCCTCCTTTTTCATCCGGACTTAGGAATTACTTTTTAGTTTTAAGTCTGTTACAAACTCCTCTGCTGATTACTTTTCCTCCCATGTTCTTATCCTCAACATACCTTCCTCTTACATAACACCATCCTGGCCACCAATCATATAGAGGCCCTTTACACCAATATCCCACATCATCATCTGGACCCATAGGAAGGAGGCTCTTGAAGAGTTCCACCATGATTTCAACAGTTTCCACCCCACCAACAACCTCAACCTGGACCAGTCCATATAAGAGATCCACTTCCTAGACACTACTGTGCAAGTAAGTGACGTCACATAAGCACCACCCTATACTGGAAACCCACAGATCACTATTCTTACCTACATGCATCCAGCTTCCATCCAAGACACACTACATGATCCACTGTATACACTGCAAGCACTAAGGTACAACCACATTTGCTCCAATGCCTCAGAGACAAACTCCTACAAGACCTTTACCATGCTTTCCTCAAACTATAATACCCACCTGCGGAAGTGAAGGAGCAGATTGACAGAGCCAAGTCTGTACCCAGAAGCCACCTACTACAAAACAGCCCCAACAAGGAAAACAAGAGACCACCACTGGCCATCATATACAGCCTCCAGATAACACCTCTCCAGTGCATGATCAGTGATCTATAACCCATTCTGGATAATGATCCCTCACTGTAACAGACCTTGGGAGGCAGGTCAGTCCTCACTTACAGACAGCCCACCAACCTGAAACAAAGTTTCACAAGCAACTATAGATCATACCATAGGAACTCAAATTCAGAAACCAATCCCTGCCACAAACCTCGGTGCCAACTCTGGTCACATATCTACACCAGCAACACCATCACAGGTCCTCACCACATCAACCACACCATCAGTGACTCATTCATTTGCACATCCATCAATGTAATATATGCCATCATGTGCCAGCAATGCCCTTCTGCCATGTACATTGGCCTAACAGGACAGTCTGTACCTCAAAGATTAAACGGACACAAAATCAGACATCAGGAATGGTAACATACAAAAACCCTGTAGGAAAACATTTCAATCTCCCAGGACACTCAGTAACAGTTATGAAAGTAGCCATTATGCAACAAAGAGACTTCAAAAATAAACTCCAAAGAGAAACTGCAGAGCTGTAATTCATTTGCTAATTGGGCACCATCAACTAAGGATTGAACAGAGACTGGAAGTGACTGGCCAATTACAAAGGCAGTTTCTCTTCTCTTGATGTTCACACCTCCACATTAGCTGCTGGTAATCGGCCACATCTTACCTGACTGAATTGATCTTCTCAACTCTGGCCTTCCTCTTGATTCAGACTCCTTACTTTTCATAAGCCTATATATTTAGGCCCTTCTCTGGAATTCCCACTCATGCATCTGATGAAGTGGGGCTCTGCCCATGAAAGCTTATGTTCCAAAATATCTGTTAGTCTATAAGGTACCACAGGACTTCTTGTTTTTGCAGATACAGACTAACATCTACCCCTCTGGTATCTCTCACATAACAGTTTTTTCTCAAAATGCAATGACCCTCAACACATTTTCATTATTTCAGCAAAGTTTTCCTCTCTCCTCACTATTATCTGTGTGGAATGCATGGCACACATCTAGGGCTTCTGTGACTACCACTGTTATGAACAAAGCAATCTTTCATTCATCCTCCAGTTGCCCCTGTGACTTTCATATAACTCAAAGGCCATGTCTACACTAGCCCAAAACTTCAAAATGGCCATGAAAATGACCATTTCGAAGTTTACTAATGAAGCGCTGAAATACATATTCAGCACCTCATTAGAATGCGGGTGGCTGTGGCACTTCAAAATTGATGTGGCTCATCCAGACGGGGCTCCTTTTCGAAAGGACCCCACCTACTTCGAAGTCCCCTTATTCCCATCTGCTCATAGGAATAAGGGGACTTCAAAGTAGGCGGGGTCCTTTCGAAAAGGAGCCCCGTCTGGATGAGCCACGTCAATTTTGAAGTACCACGGCCTCCCACATGCTAATGAGGCGCTGAATATGTATTTCAGCGCTTCATTAGTAACCTTCAAAATGACCATTTGCATGGCCATTTCGATGTTTTGGGCTAGTGTAGACATAGCCAAAGTGTTGTTCAAACCTTTTCCAGACAGTCAGCATTTCTAGGGTTGCCAGATTTGAACTTTCAAAGAGGACATTAATAGGCGAGTTGGTAGATACTGATAGAGATACCCCCAGATAGTGAGTGTATCCTCTGTTTTGAAAGTTCATATATGGGAACCCTAAGCATTTCCCCAGATTCTCAGGAAGCCTGGGGTGGTTTTGTGCAGTTGTACAGATTTTGCAGTACTTCAAGGTAAACTCTCACATTTGGGGAGTAAGGGAACTTTGAAGTTTGGCATGTACTTTGAAGCACCTGTGGCTATGCTGCCTGTCAGCTCTTCAAACTTAGCTGTGTCAAGCTCCCATGGTGGTCATTATGCTAATGAGGTGCTGCATATATATAGCAGCACCTCATTAGCCTCCTCTGATTGGGCTGATTACCAGGCCCCCTTCGAAGGAGGGGGCTAGTATAGACAAGCCATTAGAGTACTGTAATTTACTGCTCCTCTCTTGACTCAGGGCCAAAAAACAAACAAACAAACAACTTCCACAAGTGCCAGACAATGATGCTCAATAGCTATTGGAATTCCTGGTTAACTGAATGGGGAATTGTATTGCCATCTATGGCAGATGCCAGTTAACTGAGTTTTCTGAATTTTAAACTGCTGCTTAACAAGGCTTGTACCGTAGTATCTTGCCTGCAAATAGACTTATTCCAAGATAAACATTTTATTATGAGCAGATAATATGTACAGCAATGAGATAAACACAATGTTCTATTCATCTGTGTAGCTAGCATCTGTGCCTGTCCTTCCCTGTGCTTCTCTTTTTCTGGACCCTGTGGGAAATGTGTCCTAAGACATTTGAAACAGCATCTGTTGCGTTCAGGAAGCATGGCATCTCTTCACTTCCTGAAGTGCTTACTCTATAGGGTTTACTAGCCCTGCCCTGTTGTTCCTTTCTTCTTTGTTAGATATTCAAGATCTCACCTACTATGGGAAACTAAGAATCAAAGCTGCCCTTCTGCATGAGTTCCATTGTTTGAGAACAAAACTGTTCTCAACTTATTTTGGGGTGCTAGATCAAAATTATATCCATTTTTGCCCATGACATGCAGATTTTCTGAAAACTGGAGTCTACTTTTTAAAAAAATGCTATTATAATGTGTTATACATTATATGCAGTGACTTATTTTCAAGAACTCGCATGCAAAAATACCTGAAATAGATTGAATTCATCAAAATGCATGCCATCTAGCTTAATTTTGTTGAGGAGCATCACCAAATTATTTTACTGTATATTATAGGAGTAACAAAACAGGAACGTTCTGTTGTTTTAAGTTCCAAATGATATTTGCAATTGTATTTTCTGCATTTTTCAGATAATCCCTGAACATGGCATCTCAAGGTTGCCTGAATGATCCAGACATATTTTTGTTACATTTGTGGCAGTTTTATTCCAAAGAAGCAAAGACAGAACAGGTTTTATTAGAAACACACATCATGCCTACATTGGTACAAAACTTGGGGGTCAAGACAACTCTTGGGCCCCTCAGAGTGTGACAATCAGTTGTGGAGTCTTTGGCTACGTCTACAAGTGAAGCCTACTTAGAAGTAGCTTATTTCAATGTAGCGACATCGAAATAGCCTATTTCAATGAATAACGTCTACACGTCCTCCAGGGCTGGCAAAGTCGATGTTCAACTTCGATGTTGCGCAGCACCACATCGAAATAGGCGCAGCAAGGGAACGTCTACACGCCAAAGTAGCACACATCGAAATAAGGGTGCCAGGCACAGCTGCAGACAGGGTCACAGGGCAGACTCAACAGCAAGCTGCTCCCTTAAAGGGCCCCTCCCAGACACAGTTGCATTAAACAACACAAGATCCACAGAGCCGACAACTGGTTGCAGACCCTGTGCATGCAACATGGATCCCCAGCTGCAGCAGCAGCAGCCAGAAGCCCTGGGCTAAGGGCTGCTGCACACGATGACCATAGAGCCCCACAGGGGCTGGAGAGAGAACGTCTCTCAACCCCTCAGCTGATGGCCGCCATGGTGGACCCCGCAATTTCGATGTTGCGGGATGCGCAACGACTACACGGTCCCTACTTCGAAGTTGAATGTCGAAGTAGGGTGCTATTCCTATCCCCTCATGGGGTTAGCAGCTTCGACATCTCGCCGCCTAACGTCAATGTTAACTTCGAAATAGCTCCCGACACGTGTAGCCACGACAGGCGCTATTTTGAAGTTAGTGCCGCTACTTCGAAGTAGCGTGCACGTGTAGACACGGCTAAAAGCTATTTCAATCACACAGACAGAAACGAGGATATGACTGAAAAATTGGCAAAGGCCTGAGGTCCCACAATGATTTAAATCAATTTTTTGCAGGTATATATAGATTCTTTTGTTGTCTCTGTTGTAACTACAAGGTGGATAATAAATGGAAATAACTTGGTGGAAAAATACCAAAAATTGAGGTCCCATTGTCTCCTAAGGCATGGGATAAATGATCCTCCTGACCCCGCTCCACTCTGTTAGGGCCTGCCACCTCACCAAATAAGTAGGCCAAACTCACCCTAAAACAGTAGTATTAAGACAATACTACACTACATTATCTGTATTAACTATAACAGCCCTCTAGCAGCTGTTCAGCAGCAATCAGTTTTCTAGTTCAATTGTCCAGGGTAGAGTCACATATACAGTAAACCCTCGATTTTATGGACCCTGATTTAGTAGACTTCGGGAACAATGGATGTCTGCCAGCCCCCCTCCCCACCGTTGTTCCTAAAGTCTGCTTAACTGGGGCCTGTAACATCCTAAATTTTCCTCTGCCACAAAAGTATGTTATGAGACTTGCCACTGCCACATGGCAGCTCTGGTGGCAGCTCTCTCCCGGCCACCATGGCAGGGCCATCAGCTCCAGCCACGTGGCGGGGTCCCTCCAGCTGCGTGCAGTGGGGCTTTTGCTGCCACTTGCGGTGGGACCCCCAGCCAAGGCAGAGCCCTTGCTGCTGTGCGTGGTGGGGGTCTCAACTGCAGTGGGGCCCCCAGCTGCAGAAGCAAATTCCAGTGGTTCTTCTAGTGGTGGCAGTTCTAGCGGAGGTGAGTTGCAGGCATTTTTTTTTAGGCGGGGACTAGGGCTGGGGGAAAATGGTTGGGAGGTGGATGAGCAGTAAAACCTTGTATATAATGGACTTCTGGGTTTAACAGACACCCCTCCCCCCAGTTAGCCTGTTAAATTGAGGGTTTACTGTGCCAGAAGTCCCCCTCCTCCCTTTAAAAATACCAGGGTGCTTTGGATATGCCCTTTTTTTTGTTGCCCACCATGGAAAGCATCCAGTCGTATACACAAAGAGATTTCCACCTACATGGGCTACGTCTACACGTGAAGCCTACATCGAAATAGCTTATTTCGATGTGTGCTACTTTGGCGTGTAGACATTCCCTCACAGCGCCTATTTCGATGTTGTGCTGCGCAACGTTGAAGTTGAACATCGACGTTGCCAGCCCTGGAGGACGTGTAGACATTATTCATCGAAATAACGATGAATAGGCTATTTCGATGAATAACGTCTACACGTCCTCCAGGGCTGGCAACGTCGATGTTCAACTTCGACATTGCGCAGCACAACATCGAAATAGGCGCTGCGAGGGAACGTCTACACGCCAAAGTAGCACACATAGAAATAGGGATGCCAGGCACAGCTGCAGACAGGGTCAACGGGCGGACTAGCGCTTCCGGGGCAACAGCTAGCCGCTCCCTTAAAGGGCCCCTCCCAGACACACTCAGCCTGCACAGCACGCGGTCTGAGGAGCCATAGGCACACAGACACCGGGCGACGCAGGCATGGACCCCCAGCAGCAGCAGCAGCAGCAGCAGCAGCAGCCAGAGGTCCACCCAGCCCTCCCGGCAGGAGCAGGGCTTGCCCTGATCCATGCCATGCGGGAGGCAGCTGAGCACCTCCTTGCTACACTGGAGGAGGAGCTGCCCCCAGGGCAGCAAGGCTCAACCCCCAATCCTGCAGCACCCCGCCCCCCACCCCTGCCTCACATGCCGGCGGCTGTGGAGCTACCCCACCAGCACCGACTGGTGCGAGCGGCTGGTGCTTGAGGAGTGGGACGACAACCGCTGGCTCAGGAACTTCAGGATGAGCCGGCAGACATTTATGGAGCTGTGCCAGTGGCTCACCCCCGCACTCAGGCACCAGGACACCGCCATGTGGCGTGCCCTCCCTGTGGAGAAATGGGTTGGCATCGCTGTCTGGAGGGTGGCCACTCCAGACAGCTACCGATCCGTGGGACAGCAGTTTGGTGTCGGCAAGGCCACCGTCGGGGCTGTCCTCATGGAGGTAAGAGAACCCACGGAGGGAGGGCAGGGCAGGGGAGGGGGGCCTGGGCAGAGGAGGGCAGGGGAGGGAAGGGGAGGGCGGGGGAGGGCAGGGCAGAGGAGGGCAGGGCAGGGCAGAGGAGGGCAGAGGAGGGCAGGGCAGAGGAGGGGAGGAGAGGGCAGGGCAGGGCCATGCACACCCTGCTCACCCCTCATTGGTTCTCTCCCATGTGCTTTCCCTGCAGGTTGTGCGTGCCATCAATGCCATGCTCCTGCACAGGCTCGTGAGGCTGGGGGACCCAGATGCCACCATCGCGGCCTTTGCCCCCTGGGCTTCCCCAGCTGCTTCGGGGCTCTGGATGGGACTCACATCCCCATCCGCGCCCCGCATCACAGTGGAGGACGCTACATCAATCGCAAGGGCTACCATTCTGTGGTCCTCCAGGCCTTGGTGGACAGCCGGGGCCGTTTCCAGGACATTTATGTGGGCTGGCCTGGCAGCACCCACGACGCCTGGGTTTTCCAGAACTTGGGCCTGTGCCGCCGGCTGGAGGCGGGGACCTACATCCCCCAGCGGGAGATCCCTCTGGGGGACACCACCATGCCCCTCTGCGTCATCACAGATGCGCCATACCCCCTCCAGCCCTAGCTCATGCACCCGTACACGGGCCATCTCTCCGCTAGCCAGGAGCGCTTCAACCAGCGCCTGAACCACGCGCGCCAGGTGGTGGAGCGCTCATTTGGCTGCCTGAAAGGACGCTGGAGATGTCTCCTGACCCGCCTGGATGCGGGCCCCAACAACATCCCCCTGATTGTGGGTGCCTGCTGCGCCCTGCACAATTTGGTGGAGAGCAAGGGGGAGGCCTTTTTCCAGGACTGGGCTGTGGAGGCCGGCAGGGCCAACGTGCAGCCACCCGCTGCCCCCAGTTGGCAGGTGGACCCCGAAGGGACCCGGGTCCGGGAGGCCCTGTGGGCCAACTTCGATGATGAGGCCGCAGGGTGAACTCTGCCAGGCCCCCCACTGCCCACCCCTTCCTCCACCACACTCCCTGCCCCAACGCCCACACCATGGAGCACCCAACCGCACCCCCCTCCCACTTTTCTTGAACAAATGACAGCACGCACTTGTGGCTGAACTTAAACTGCTTTTTCTTTTAGAACTTTTTTTTTTTAACTATAAATAAAACAAGAACAAACCATATACAACGTGTGGAACCAAAGTAATATGTACAAATAAAACAATAGTAATAAAAAAGTTTGTTCACTAACAAAAAGAAAACCAGGGATGATAAAGGGGAGAACTATTTACATCGGGGGGACAGGGCAAACGGGGGGGCACAAAATAATAAGTCCCAACTATATACAAGGGGGGGGGCCACACCCCGGGCCCTTCGCCCCTTAAGTCCGGCACTGGGCGTGGGCGGCCGGGAGCCCCGCCGCGGCTGCAGCCCTGTCCGGGGCTGGCTGGGGGCGGGGCGGACCGGAAGATATGCCCGGCGAGTCTCAGCTGGCTCCAGGGGTCCCCCGGCGCTCTGGCCCTCGGCGGTGGGTGGCGGGGCGATGGCGGACGGGACGGCGACGTTCGGAGCAGCTGGTGGTGCGGCGGGTGGAGCAGGCAGGGCGGGTGCTGCGGCAGCCAGCGCAGCATGGGGGGCCAGGTAGTCCACCAGGTGGTTGAAAGTCTCCATGTAGGCCCCCCATGCCTCTTGGCGCCAGGCCAGCGCCCACTCCTGCAGGTGCAGGTGGCGTTGCTCCACCCGCAGGTGCTGCTCCGTGACCTCCAGCTGCCGACGGTGGATGGCCAGCAGCTGGGGGTCTGTCGCCGTCGGCTGGTGGTGGCGCAGGGTCCGCCGTCTAGCCCGCCGTGGGGCCGGTTGGTCCTCGGCCGAGGGGCTTGCCTGGAGCGATGGCCCTGGAGGGCTCTCCAGGACCACTGATGCCTCACCGGCGCTCTCTTCCGGTCCTTCTGATGGTGCAGGTGCGGGACACAGGAGAGGAGGGGGGGAAGAAGAATGGAGACAGGTGTTAGTGTGGGCCCCGAGCCGTGGCCTTTATCCCCCCAGCCCTGTGCTGCAGGTTCCCCATCCCCGTCCCCGGGAGATGCTGCTGTGATGGATGGGGTTCAGGGGTCCCCCTGCACTGCACCCCGTCCCCTGGTGGGAGCAACTCTCACTTCACTCCGCAGGGTCTGACAGGAGAGGTTTCTTAGGCCACAGATGCCCAGTTTCTCCCAGGAGTGACAGCACCAGCTGTCAGAAGAGACAGTCCTTCCAACCCATCCTGGGGAGAAGACCCCAAGGGGTGCCCCTCTGGGATGCAGCTTTCCCCATCCTCAGGCTGGCTGCCTTCCAGGTCTCCCTTCCCCTAGCCTCTACCTGTGGCCCCCGCCCTTCCCCCCCCAAATTCAAAGCCAGCTCGGCTCCTCCCTCCTCTTTGTTCAGGGCAGAGGTGTCACATGCCAGCTGTAGCCCCACGATCATCCTTTGCCCCTGGGAGCTATACGGCTCTTGTTGCTCATATCTAGCCTGAGTCTCCCTTTTGCACTCCCCCCACTCCATCACATGCTGCTGCTGCTGCTGCTGCTGGTGTGGGGTGTCCCACTCCCTCCTCCCGGGGGCCCCTTGAGGTTCCGCTCCCCCCTGCCCCAGGGATGGGGCATGGCACTGTTGTGCGGGGTGCGGGAGGGCAGGGGCTGATGTACTGCTGTGAGGGACATGGCCCTGCTGTCCTTGTGGCCATGGCCATGTGAGCACGTGGGGGGCCCTGGACACATATCTATTACCCCCCGCCCCTCAAGCCCAGGGGTGTACACCAAAGGGGGGTACATACCTGTCGGTCCACTCCCACGGTCCGGTGATCCCCGGGGGGCGGAGGCCCAGCTGCTGCTCTGGGATGGCAGGAGGATGATCTGCAGCCCGGATTCTGCGGAGGAGGAGCCCCCCCCCCTCCTCCTCCTTCTGCCGCGATGGCCCGGGGGGTGGGCTCCGGGTGGGGGCCGCCGGGGTGCGGGGCTTACCTCCGGGGCGGACTCCGGCTGAAGGGCCTCCTGGGGCTCATCGGCTGAAGTATCAAGGGTGGCCGGAGGGGAGGAGGTGTGCTGGGGGCCCAGGATGTCCCTGAGCTCCCTGTAAAAGGGGCAAGTGACAGGGGTGGCCCCAGATCAGCTGGCCGCATCCCGGGCCCGGGCGTAACCCTGCCGCAGCTCCTTCACCTTACTCCTGACGTGATCAGGAGTGCGGGCAGGGTGACCCCGGGCAGCCAGGCCGTCGGCCAGCTGAGCGAATGCATCCGCGTTCCGCCTCTTGCTTTCCATTACCTGGAGCATCTCCTCCTCGCTCCAGAGCCCCAGCAGGTCCCGCAGCTCGGCCTCTGTCCAGAAGGGGCCCTGCTGCCGCTTGCCAGCCTGGCTGCCCACCTGGCTGCCCTGGCTCCCCTTGGGGGCGCTGGAGGGGGGCTGCCGGGTGGCCATTGAGGGTCCTGTGGCTGCTGAGGGACGTGCAGGCTGGCCGCGTGTCTGGGCTGCTGCCTGCACGTTCCCTCAGCTTCCTGCACAGGAAGGGAGGGGGAGGGGACTTTAAGGGGCCGCTCCACGCGGCCACCATTTAGCTGAGGGGCTGCAGAGAGCGTCTCTCAACCCCTCAGCTGATGGCCGCCATGGAGGACCCCGCAATTTCGACGTTGCGGGACGCGCAACGACTACACGGTCCCTACTTCGACGTTGAACGTCGAAGTTAACTTCGAAATAGCGCCCGACGCGTGACTCTTGAGACAAGAGTCAAAGAAAAAACAAGTCTATGGCATTTGGAATTCCCATCATTTGGCATGAGCCCAAAGAGTCATGGGGACAACTTACTTCTGTTTATGTAATGTAGAAGGGTATAACATTCAAGAGAAGCATGGTATTTCTTACCCAGACCTCCCTTTTGTGATATGGCCAATACCACATGGACCTGATGTGCTTATCCCTAACCCACCAAATTGTTTTGAAAATTTCATTTTGTCTTCCAACATTGATGCTGATAATTTTGGATGTGATATTGAGTAAGGACCAGAACATGACAGTAATGAGCCACAACTTTTCACCCAAAGTGAACTGAATGACTTGGTGAGAGACCTGGGTCTGCCTAAAGATTCTGCTGAGGATTTGGGATCCAAACTTCAAGTGAAGAATTTGCTTTCCCCAGGGACAATTTTTGCTTGGTACAGAAACTGCAAGAGAGTTTGTTTCACATTTTTCTATAGATAGCCTGTTGGTATAGTGCAATAACATTGCCAGATTAATAGAAAGCTTGGGGACAGCTTAGCAGCCGGGTGACCTAAGAATCTATTGACCCTTCAAAGACAAGCCTAAAAAGTGTTCTACTTCATAATGGCAATCAACATGCCCCTGTGCCTATTTTCCATTCTGTTCAATTAAGAGAAACCTATGAAAATTTTGAGCTTCTCCTTGAAAAGTTGTATTATCCAGAGCATGAATGGACTGTATGTGGAGATCTGAAGGTGCTGTGTGAGCTGCTTGGTCAGCAGGCTGGTTACACAAAAATGCCGTGCTTTTTATGCAAATGGGATAGCAGAGCAAGAGATCTTCACTGCATGAGGAAACAGTTGCCACCAAGAGAGAGTCTGACTCCAGACTCCAAGAATATAATTCTTGAAAAATTGTTTGAGCCCAACAAGGTGCTGCTACCTCCACTCCACATCAAGCTAGGTACGATGAAACAATTTGCAAAAGCATTAAACAAGAAAGGTGACTGTTTCAAGTACATTTGCAAGTTCCCAGCTTTCAGTTACCAAAAAAATTGAGAGTCTTTTTGAGTCCTCCGATCGGAAAACTGGTTCTTGACACTAACTTGGAAAAAACTATGAGTGACAGAGAAAGATGCTTGGGCAGCCTTCAGAAATGTCATAGAAAACATCTTAGGGAATAAAAAATCCTGATTATAAAAACATTGTTGGCAACATGCTCAACAAATTTGGAAGTCTTGAATGCCACATGAGCTTGAAAGTTCATTTTTTTGCATTCCCATCTGCATTATTTTCCTGAAAATCTTGGAAGTGTCAGTGAAAAGCAAGGGGAAAGATTTCATCAAGATATCAAGATGACGGAAAAGAGATATCAAGGATGCTGGGATGTCAACATGATGGCTGATTACTGTCCATCCCTGAAGAGAGACGGATGGTGAAATGCATAAAAAGTTGTCAAAAAAGCATTGATTCAGTCACATCTAATCTTAAAAATTACTCAGTTGTTAAATTTCACACTTTGTTCATTTGATCTTTAAACAGGGACTTACAAAAACCTTCTAAAAGAACAATAACTTACTATCTACCAAGTTTTTAATGCAAAAGCATGAAAAAATGTCTATTTTTCTTTGATTGGTTATAAAACCTTACATGATAGAGCAAAATGGATGCCATTTTTGAAACCAGCATAGCAACTGAAAACAAAACAACTGAAATTTTGTTTCAGTTTGCAGACCACTGTTCCTTGCCATGCAGATTCACATTTGTTTTTATAGAATCATCCATACTATACAGTACAGTCATGATTAATTAAACCTTTAATTTATCAGTGCTACAGCACTATTGTTCTGGTGTGGTACTGAACTCACCAAGATGGTATAGCTTTAAAATTGCTTCAAGCTTTTTTTACCTTTATCACCTCCAGTGAGCTTTGTAATCATTTAAAGTTTCATTGCCCCTCAGCAAAGCAAGTGCTTCGTACTGCCCCATCAAAATCTCTTGTATTGTGCTCCAGGATTATGCTATTGCAGATATATAAAGATGTTTGTATAAATCTCTGTGATCTTTCCAGAGGAAGCAACTGTATTTGTATGACATAAAAACATCCTCAGCTCAGGTTTGCAACCTGTGATGTTTGCACAGTGCAACAGAAACTGAAATTTTTCTGTATAAAAAATGAAGAGCTATGAGTGGAGAACGATATATCAAGGTGAGTGCATGATCAAGTGAGGAATTCCAAATATTTGTAAGCTGAATTACTGATTATGAACTTTTGACGCCAACTTAACACCCTTTATTTCTTCATGAATCATTTGCAAACCAATCTCAAGTTCTGGCAATGATCAATTTTCACCCTGTCAGTTGTTCGCATATTGCAGAAATAGACTGTTTGCTATTCATTATTCATGATATTCAACTGTAACTGTCACTGGGTAAATTTTCATGGGCCCTCCCTAAAGCTCTCAAGCTGTCTAACTCATCACCAAGAAAAATCAAACCATCAGAATAAAAAAAAAACAAAACAGCTCACCCATCCCAGGTTCAACAACAGAAAAAATAATAGTAGTTTCTAATCTACCATTTGTTTTGCCTGTTCCTTGGATCCCACAGACAAACACAGAAAATGGGAAGGCCTGCTCACAGTGAAGTCTTGTTGCTTAGCAATTAGGTATAATGTTACTGTATTGCAAAGCCTGTTGTACTCCTAAACTTAATGGAAACATTTTAATCTTGCATCTGAAAAAAAAGTTTCTAGTGAGCTGATTGAGGTTTTCCCATGGAAATTGTTACTTTGGTCACAGGAAAAAAAATGGTGCGAGTTTTTCATTACAGATGAAATAGTGCAAAAAATACAATTTTTTAAAAATTTCAGGAATGGTTTGCAAAATGATGAGAAAACACACCTGTCTGTCACTTTAAAAGCAAGTGTTTTCTTTTACTTCTCCCAACCTCTTGCCTACTGAAGGAGGGGGCTCAGTTGGAAGAGAAGTAAATAGTAAGAGGAAGCAATTTTCTCCCCATGGGAAAAAATGGAAGAAAAAGCAGAAACATTTTAAATTTGTCATTTAAAAATATTATTCGGATTTGTTAAACAGCGAATACATGAACAATTTTGAACAAAATGAACACTTTTTTCAAAGTCTCAGAGGCAGACGTGTTAGTCTGTACCTTCACAGAACAAAACAGAACAGCAGTCCCATAGCACCTCAAAGGCTAACTATTAATTTATTAGGTGATGAGCTTTCATGGATCAGACCCACTTCTTCAGATCTGGAGAATCCTAATAACTGACAAGATGAGAACTTTTAAAAAGATAGAAAAAAAAGGAAAGAAAAAACTGATAAGTCAGCTAGATAGGGCTGAAGGAAGTAGGGGAAAGGGGAGAAAAAAAAAGAAAAACTTCAAGTGTCTATGAAGTTATGTAGAATGGCTTTGGTCACTGTGAACATCTAAGTGGGGAAATTGTCCCTTTAATACATAAGATAATTGATATATTTGTTGAGTATGATGTAGTAGGTATCAAACTTTAAAATAAATTCCAATGCAGATGTCTCCCTTTATAACCCGGTGTTACCTGTGTTTTAAAATGTTCACTATTAAGTGCTGAACACTATGTCCCACTAAATTAAAATGCTCATTACCGGTTTATGTATAAAAGTTTTCAAAATATTTTGTGAAAAAAATATGAGAGAGATGTTGACAAGTAAGGTTGTAACAGATTAGAAAATTAAGCTCCTTGGGACAGAGGACATCTTTTTTCGCTCGGTGTTTGTATAGTGCCTAAGCAAAATGGGACTTTGGTCTAAGACAAAAGCTCTCAGTCATTACAGAACCATGTGAATGAAGATGTAGGACAATGAGATCAAGTTTTCAACCAATTGTAACTCAGCTACTTTTAAATACTTTCTCCCCACCCCCCCCCAAAAAAAATATTAGATTCAGTAGTAGCAGTATTCCTGGAGAGCCAGGCCCAAATCCAGCAAGACATTACTCCACCTGCTTAACTTTAAGCAACTAAGTGGGCTGTTGGGATGACACTGGTCATCAAATCAAATCAAAATGGTCGCCTGCAATTTTGATAATGTATTCTAGAAAAGAATTAATGTTGCTGATTTGCAAAAAGTGGTTTAGTTTTCAACATGCCTAACTGGCAACAGGTTTGGAACATTTTGGAAAACTGTTTCTCAACAAAGAATAAAATTAAAACATAAGGCAGTAATAGAATTAAGCCTCCTTTTGGGCTGTGTCTACCCTACCTCCCTACCTCAAAGGGAGGACAATAAGTAGGGTGTTGGGAGTTTATTAATGAAGTGCTGTGTTGCATATGCAGCACTTCATTAAGCAAATTCCCCCCCTGCGGCAACTTCAAAGTGCCGGCTCACGTCTGGCTGTGGCTAACCCACCGGTACTTCAAAGTGTCTGGGCAACTTCAAAGTTGCTGTATGTCGGGGGGGTGGTGGGGGGGAAATTTGCTTAGTGAAGTACTGCATATGCACCTCAGCACTTCATTAATAGACTCCCAACACTCTACTTACCATCTCCCTTCAAAGTAGGGAGGTAGTGTAGACACAACCTTTAAGTTTCATTTTCTTAAGTTAGCAATAGCAAACATAAGGAAATTTGTGCAACATCAATGTAGCCACACAAGTACTGAAGGTTGTGTGATGAGCAAAATGTCAGCCACAGATCCACAATGACTGAGGACTAAGTGACTGAGGATCATGGGGCTGTAAACTTAGCCAGTATTTACATTATTCCAGTAAAACCTTTTAGTACCTGACAGTACACCTTGGTAAAATGTATTTTGTTGTAATTGTGAGTGCTAATTTATGTAAGAACAAACAGAATTCAGAAGCAAAACTGGAAATCTGGGCTCGGATTCTTACATCCAGCTAAGATGCTGTCAGAGCAGGACAGCTCTTTTTACATTCTGGATGGTAAGAGGCTGCTAGGGGAACTGACACCACCTGATGACTGCCAGAGCACAGGTCTGCACCTGAACTACTCTTCCTCCACTAGCTGTGGAACACAGCTCTTACTTTAGGGGTGGCATAGAGTTAGCTAATCCAGTTCGATGCCAAGAATCCTCATGCTTTGGGGAAAATCTTCATACACCCCGTTGTGTCTATGCTGTGGCACAGTAACTGGCCCCAAATTATACTTTTGATACAAGTACCCCTCCACCACAATTATAAGCAACTTTCATTTTATTTTAAAAGCATTTTATTGTTTCCTTATTCTAAAAGTCATTGAGACCAACAAAAGTCATTTGGAGATGAAGACATCACTACTTTCCAATATTCACACCTCAGTATTTGGCAGCCAGACTATTTCAGAGGCAGTAATTATCTTGCTCAGAGGTGCCAATGTGTAAATTAAGGATCCCAAGCATCCCCCTCGCTATGGCCTACCACTAGGTGGCAATGATTGCTCTCCCTACGCTACTAAAGCCCATACATGTGAATCAGTATAGTCAAGTGGGAATCTAACAAATTCCATCTTCGCTTATATTGAGGGAGGGATGTCTCACTAACCTTCCCTACCAGCCAATTTATTTTAACTGCACTCTTTGATGGCTATTATTGTAACAAATGTTGAGTGTGGAAAGTCTGAGAAGGAACACTCTTCTACATACAATGCTTCAGTTCTACTCTTCTGGAATCTGGAGTCTTCCAAATAAAATCTACCAACCACTCATTATCTGTTTCATACTGTGCAGGTACTTCTATGCAGAAGATAAAGGTCATGCTGCATTTCAAATGTCAATGTTAAATTAATATGCAGAAGGTTAAATCATAATTTCTCTCATTTTTATGGTATCTCGGTACCACTTTGTAGTGGAACTATTCAAACATTTCCATTGATTTGCTAATAAAATATTAAATAAAATGGAATAAAAGGATTCAAGAAGGATAGGGAAAACAGTAACAATACATCATAAAATTAAATTCAAACACTGTATAGAAAAATATAAAAGAGAAGTCCTAAACAGGCATTGGAAGTCCTATGTCTTTTGAAGTACTTGGAACCATCATAAATATTGTAAGATGAGTTTAACTAGTTCAAGAGCTGTATGGAAGGAAGGTGAATTAAGAAAATCCTTTAAGCACAAGACTAAAGATCAGAATTGCTATCCCCATTAAAACCAGCAATTCGTGATGTGGTCTTTAACGAACCACTTCATCTCATTGGCTGTGTTTACACTTACTAAAAACTTCGAAATGGCCATGCTAATGGCCAAATCAAAGAATACCTTATATTATTGAGCTCCTCATCAGCATGCTGCTGGCCGCAGCACTTCAAAAGTGCCGTGGTTCACTCGCCCGCAGCTTGTCTACACAGGAGTCCTTTTCAAAAGGACCCCACCAACATAGGAATAAGGGGATTTCAATCAGTTGATAGGAATAAAGGGATTTTGATGTTGGCGGGGTCCTTTTGAAAAGGACCCCCATGTAGATGAGGCGTGGGCGAGCGAACCACGGCACTTTCAAAGTGCCACGGTTGGCAGCATGCTATTGCAGCACTGAATATGCCTTTCAATGCCTCATTAGTATTCTTCGATTTGGCCATTAGCATGGCCATTTCGAAGTTTTTAGTAAGTGTAGATGTAGCCATTGTTTCTCAGTTATGTAAAGTGAGAGTAAAATCTTCATGATGCGTTGGTTGTCTGCCACACATGGAAGATGCACAGAATCTTTGGATGAAAGGTTCTGTGAATGCAAATTATTATTGAAGCAAAACTTCCATTCATTGACAATTTCTTCTCTAAAAATATACAGGCATGCTGATGAAAATATAGACTACCTTAATCCCCAAAACGCTAAACTGAGCTCTAAATGGTACAACTTTAGAAGAATTTTTATCAGGATATCAAGAACATATGAGAAGAAACAATAGCATGATGTACTCATTGAATAGTTCCATTTTGAAAAATGGAAGTACTTAATGGCTGAATTTACCAGAATCCTAAATGATGGACTTTTAAAACAATACCAATTTTTGGTCAAATACTTTGTCTCACTCATCCACATAGCCCTACCGGCTTCTGTGACATGCTTTTCCTCCAGCTCTCTTCTATCTTTGTTCTTTAGATTCCTTTCTTGGTCTGCCTGGTCCTGCCACAACCCAAACTCTGTCATTGTCTGCATCCCAGAACTCCTAAAACAGTTTCATTGGCACTTCTTATGTAACACAGGTGAGGCAGAGGTGATACTATATATCAAACAATGGTCAGTATGTTCTAGATGCCAAAGGTCATGACATTGCAGCCTGAGTATTCAGCGTCGACATGACAAGATAAATTTGAATTTAAGGCAGTTAGCTTAATATTACTACCTGACTGTCTTCACTATAAATACCCTTACCTTGATTTATGGAGCACTAATATTGTCGGAACCAGCTGTCCCATCTCCTAGTTTTTTCCTTGTACACTTGGGGCCATCTTTCCCAAAATGCAGAAAAATATGCCTTAGCCTAGGGTTTTATTCTGGTGAGAATGATTAGAAACCTCACTGAAGTTAATAGCATTCAACTAACCTATGCACAACAGAACTCACTCAGAACTTATTACAGAACTCAGACAATTTTCGGAATGGTTGTCTATTGCCTTTTCACCTACTAGCTATTTACACTGAGTTCAATAGGAGCTGATGATCCAATCAGCAGACTAGACTGGATAATGAATCCTGGTCATATGTCACCTGGGTCACGTTGCGCATATGCTAAGAATAGGAGCTGCAGATGATTAGAGCCTCTGAACATCTCAGGCCATTCATTTAGGACCCTAATTTGGATTTAGGCAGCATATACACCTAGGCTGGGTCTACATGGCATTCCCCTCAGTGCTGCTGCCAGCAGAGCTATGCAGCAGCAGAAGGGGGTGCTGGCACTGCAGAGCCCCTGTGGATGTACCTTTGCCAGCTAAACCCTCCTCTGTTTGAGGCATAAGGGACCGGTGACAGAGTGGGGTTTAGCTGACAGAGGCACGTGCACATGGCCTCTGCAGTGCCTACTCCCCCTTCTGCTGATGCTGAACTCTCACGGGGCTATGGTAATGAGCTTTGGAAGTATGCAAATGGCATGCCATTTGCAATCCCAAGCAGCTCATTTTGCACAGCTCTCCCAGCAGCAGCACTGGGGTGGGGGGAGTGCCATGTAGACAGCCCAAGAGTGAAATCCTGGGTCTGTTGATATCAATGCCAAAATTCTTGTTACTTTTAGTGAGATCAGGATTTTGTCACATGGATCAGATTTCCAATTTGTAATATTTAGCTGTTTCACAAGGGCAGGATGTATGAATTCTTGGCAAGATCAACTGAGAGCCTTGAATTGAAAATGCCATGTAAACACCAAGTTTTACTACATTTTGCATGTTATTGTCTCACCTTTGCCAAACTTTAGTTCAAGGCACTTGGACTTTTTCTTTTTAGAACAGCAAAAACCAGTATTGAAGTGGAGATTTAATTCATATATTCACAGGAGATAAGTTGTTTCCTTCATAAATTAATCTTCCTTAAAGTATAATTTATGCCTAAGAAGAAGTTTGTTTACAAAAGAACTGGCTTCTTCTTTCTAGCATATCCTCTAACTGCATTGATTCATCCTACCTTGTTACAAAAAAAAAAAAATCGCTTAAAGCAAATGAGCATTTTGGATTAATTTATACTTCTTACAACTTTCAATTGAATTCACATTGTTGAATGGCAAAATATGCTGTACAATTTACCAGGTCTTTGATATATTCTTCACATTTATTGAAGACTAGATGTGTTCAATAGGGTTAAACAGGCAACTTTCTTTATCTAACCAGTGAGAAGAAAAAATATAAATCGAACCATAAATCATGATCAGATTTTTAAATTTCTCATTTGCATCATCTACTTCAAGTGCATGAGAGTGTACAAAGCAACAGCTATTGTCGTTTCATGGAGTTCAACCTCATTCAATTTGTATTAACTTATACTGCTAGTCATACAACCACATGAATATCTTAAGTCTACACAAAAGAGCAGCCCTGTGGACAATGAATACAAATAACTTGTGGGATTGCAAATGCCCATTTTGATTCTGATTATCCTAATGGCTGCATAATGTGCATCCATTTAAAAAGATTCAGTTTATGTTATGTCTACAAATATGGTAATGATTTTTAACACTGGGGGCTTTGAAAAAGGGATTGTTTATAAGGGGGAGAAGGTTATCCATCTGATAATAACCTGGAGCTGGAATTCTCACGTGAGAGGCCAGGGACAGGACTTCCTCACTGAACATGGAAGATTTTCTTTTATGTTGCTAAAATAAAAATGTTGTAGTTAGCTTAGGGATGTTAAGCAAATGGTATCTTTTGTTTTGAAACCATTTTCACTCCACTTTTAATAAATCCGGCTTTAAAGGTATTCTACCCTTGGGCGTATCACTGTAGCCAGACAAAGTCTCCCTCTTACAAGCCAGCTTGCTCGCTGCCCCCCCGCCCCACTGAGGAGCACACAGGGCACGGAAACGGCTGCTGACAGCACAGTCTTTGATGCCCCTCATTGAGGCCCAGATGTGCTAGCTCATCGTGACCCTGAGAAACAGAAAGTACAGATAGAAGGCTAACAGGCCAAACTGTCAACAAGAGAGGGGGGGAACCCACAGGAAATCACCCCAGCTGGCATTGATGAATTTGATGACCACACAGCCATCCCAGAAGAGGAAGTCCCTGCCCACACAAAAAGAATGTCCTGTACTCCTAAATTGCTTATCTCCTGTCTTACAAGTGCAAATTAAGTAAGAATTGCCCTTGTAACAAACTGGCGTCACAAAGACAGACCAGTATGATCTGGCACCATAGATAAGAAAGAGAATACGTAACCCAAAAAGGGGTATAAAAGGTGGGCCCAGCAGAACTCTAACTTTGAGTGCATTCCACCAACTACCTGCTGGTCGGGTCAGGTGATTGCCTCCTGAGGTCCACAACTGGGGACGGCCAACCTCGTATTCGTCTTTCCGCAGAACTGAGTGACCGATCCAGCTTGGCTACGCTAGTATCGAGAGACGCAGAGAGGGTAAGATATACCCATGCTAGGTCTCTGTTTTTTTTTGTGCACAGCTAAAGAATTAGAGCTCTGTAACTAGACGTCATTGTATCAAGATATTATTGTGTTAGATGGTGACAGATATCTTTGTATTGGATTGTAACGTAACTTGTTAACACCTGTACTTTGCTAGCATAAAAGAAATAGACAATAGCCTTTTGTAGCCACATGCTTATAACTGTAGCTTAAATAAACTTGTAACCAGTTAAGATCTAAGCCTGACTGCTGTTAACCCTTTTGTCACTACAACACAGCCGGCACAACAAAAAGAACTTTAACTGTCTGGTTACCACAGCCTGGCCGTAGGTGAAAGTGCTAGCAGCTCCCTGCTCTAACAGTAAAAAAACTGGGTTGTTTAGGACCCAGGGGAATACCTCACCGCACATTACCCGGCCACCGGCTAACAATCACGTAGTTCATCCCTAGGAGAAAAACACCTCTTGCAACTGTCAAGGAGAGGTGATCAAGAGAAAAGAGTCTCTGGCATCTAAATCATCTCCTCAGTTTCATGGATAGGGCCTGGGCAATGATTTTTGTAGGATCAATAGCACATTAAGAAAGCAATCAGCTGACCTAAGGAAGCTACCTAAGTGAACGGATGGCCAGATAACAGTCAAACAGAATAAAATTGTGGAATTTTCTTGGAAAAAAATGAGTCCGAGGTGAGTGTTTACTCCTTTTTGAAATTTAAAGGGTTATGAAACTGAAAAAACTATATAAACATCCAGTATGAAATTAAGGGAAAAAATGGCATGTAATGATCAATAATGGCTGTTTAAGTCTTAGGCTATCTCTACAGTAGGGCAAAGTAAGTTACTGCAAATAGACAATTCTAGCTCTGGCAATTGCATTGCTAGAATGACCTATCTGCACTTGGCTTTTCTGGACATCCTTACCAAAAAAGGTCGATGGGAGAATTTCTTCCGTCAAACCTCCCTTACTCCTTGCAGCTCATGAGGAACACACAGGTCAACTGCAATCCTTGAGAGGTCAATTTCATGTGTCTGGTAATCAAATCCTGGAAGATTGACCCTGAATGGGTTGATCTTCTGGGCTAGTGTAGACATAACCTTATACTATAAGGTCTCCAACTTGAACATATATGCTTAACTTTATATGTGCATAAATGTTGGTAACATTGGGACTAATATATGCAGCATACACTAAGCTGGGTACTCTTAGGTATGAAAGTAGCCTTATTTAAAAACAAAACATTTTAAAAATTATAGCAGGGAGGAAAATAGTTGTTTACTCACAAAACAATAAACAACCCTGGTGAAACAGAATAGTCAAGGAGAGGGGAGAAAGAACAGCTGCCAGAGCAGCAAATCATGTCCTTGGGTCCAAATAAGAAAGTTTTTTCTTGTTTGTTTGTTTTGGCAGTTGCTGGTATGAAAAATATATTGCAGAATCAAGAAAAGTGGAAGAAAAGTTATTAATTTTACCTAAATAATTCAGGCAAAGAGGCAGAAAGCTGCTGAAGCGGGAAGGTACAGTAATACAGAATGGTGAGTAGGCAAGACAGACTTCATGATGTATTGTATATTCATAAACATACTGCTTTAGCAGTGGAGAAAACAAGAATAAAAGGTTGAATCCAAATTGCTAATTAGTTGAACTTCAGCTCTTGGATTGTCTCCTCAATAAATAAGCTATGGACATGGTGGTCCAAATTTAGCCAGGAACAAGCAGCAGGAAGCACTGGTGTTCTAACTACTTACACCAGGGCACAATTTAGCTCAACCTCAATGGTGTTACATTCAGATGGTATAGAAGCAATCAAACTAGTGTTCACAGTATTTGTGAAATAATTATGACCCTCCATCTCATCAGGGCTCCATAATGAATGAGAAACCAAATGTCGTCATATCCAATGATTGCTAGCCTTGATGAATGGGAGGAAGATTCCAGGACTTGCTCCCATTGGAACTTTTCACTGACTAATGTTGGGAAATCCCTGCTTTCAACTCTTTTCCAGCAGTGTTCCAGCTAAAACATTTATATGCAGGAGTCAGGCAGCACAGTGAGGAAAAAGACCAACTTTCTTCAAAACTCTTTCAGAAAAAGAACATATTTTGGTGTTTTCTATATTGGCCAGCGAAACAGGCTGGTGAGTGGTTTAGGACCTGATTCTGCAGCCCTTCCTCATATTGAGTATCAATTTAACAGGTACCCCATTTATTCCAAAGTTTGAGGGACCTATATGATCAAGTACAAAATTCACCAAGGAAGAGTTTCAGACTTAACCCTTTAGTTAGAGTTTTTAACCTCAATTTAGTTGTCCATTTGAAACGAAAGAAAACATCTCTGTTTCCCCTCAATTTAGCTTATATGGAGGAAATACACATTTGCAAATTGAAGGCAATTTATTGGCCCTGGATCTGTTATCCATTTATTTTAACTCCTACGTGAAATAATCCCTTTCTCGAGTTCAACTGTTCAAAGCCATAACTTCAGGTAGGAGGATATTCTAACATATGTATCCCTAGGCTTAAGTTGGTATTCCTGCTCCATGGGGCCTTAATTTTGGATTTTAATCACAAAACAAGTTAACAATTCCTTAATTTGAATTTATATCCAAGCATAGGGCAGTCTATCAGTTGAAAAATGACCCTATGTTTGTGTAGGCAGTTCTTTGAATCCTTTCTCCCAGTTTTCCCAGAGCCAGATCTTCACTATTATTCTACTTTGCAAATGGAGTCTTTGGAGGTCTTCTGTGCATTTCAAAGACAACACAAGGGTAGCTTTAAAATTATCCAGGCACTAAGCTGGGAGAGCCTTCATATCACACTATCACTCACGCAAGGAAAAAAGATAAGTCATTTCAGAGAGGGTCCCTGCCAATCCATTCATATCACATCACTCTAACAGTACCAGATAGGTCTAATTCGGTGTCAAAGACTCTCTACCTATATTTGAAGCAAAATGTGTTAGATTGTTTGTTTTCATTTCTATAACATTTCTTGCATATGACATATCCTCATTCAGCCATTCTGAATCAGTCATTCCTATTCTTCCAGCATGTCTGGAACTTTCTAAGAAATCCTTCTGAGGAGAAATATGGAGAAATTTTTTGAAAAATAACATGGCAAGCACTGTGCAGAAAATCATAGTGCTAATGCCATATCTTTTCATCTATTAAACTGGAAGTCATTGGATAGAACTCTTGAGGAGATTTGCTTTAAACAATCAAAAGAGAGATTCTCTGATGTTTGTCAGTCTTAATTTCTGGAATATGTACAGTATATATGTAATAGTAACAGAGGTAGCTGTGTTAGTCTGTACTCCAACAAAACAGCAGAAATGTAGCACTACACAGACAAATGAAATTAATTTGTTAGTTTTCAAAGTGCTATGTTTCTTGTGTACATGTAAACTTACATATATTAAGAGTAACCTTACAGGTGACATATTAAGCAAATCTGGCCTTTACATAAACTTAAACTGGATTTTAACCAGTGTGTAGGAATTGTTCCTACACATCTCTGTGAAAAATCTCTTCTATTTTACCCAGGAGTCTTGCACTGGAGAACATTTTTCACAGATCACAAGGCACTTTCATACATTTGCTGGTAGAATATGCAGAAATGCAACTAATCAGTCATCTAACTGAGTAAATAAGTAAGAAAAAAAGCTGACCTATTCAGAATAGGGGCCATCACTTTGGACCCTGTGATGGTGCATGACTCATTGCCCTGGCACCTCCTGCTGACCACGAGGAATTAGCTCTTCCAGCCTCCAGAGTGCCCTCTTCTGGTCAGCATCACACCCACTGTTATCCGCCTTTTTGTTCTCCGCCTATCTTTTATCAGGCCGACGTTCCTCCCAGACTACAGTGCCCTTCCCTCAGGGTACTGCCCTACTGCAGGGCCCCACATTCTGGGGTTCTCCTCTTCCAGGGAACCCTAAATTCCTATCTCCATCTTGCCTCAGTGACCCACTGTCAGTCATCCTCTAGCACCTCACTTCAGGGGCAAAGCTCAGTTTGAAATAACCACTCGTCATTGGCAAAGGGGGTTGTGGGCATGTTACATTCTCCCTTCAGCCCTAGCACCCGCTGGCTTGTCTCGGGTGCAGGAGCCTGGAAGCTTGCCTGGCCATAGGTCCCCCAGCTCTGCCTTTCCCTCAGCCCTATTCCATATAAGGATGATCCTATACTCTCCCTTGCAGCTAGGTCCCTCTTGCTTCATAGCTGGACCAGGGCTGGGTTTAACCCTTTCAGGGCAGATGCCCCATCACAGACCCCCCTTCTTGCCTATGCAAATACAATTTTCTGCCTGGGTGAATGGCCTGCAAACCTGAAGACCCCAGGGGATTTGATTCTTTAACCCATGAGCCACTCAAACTTGTTTGGCTCTTCAAGATGCAAGAAATATCAGAGAAGACATGGATAAAAACCACTCTAGAGAATTACTAGACACACATAATTTGCTGATACTTTGCTAATAACTATCTGGAGTAACAAGAGGTGTGTATTTGTATAGGGCATGTTAGTGGAACGCAAGCAGTGTAGTTTTAAAGAAGTGTCAGTTTTAATACAAAGTGGATGTTGGACCACGTTCTGCTCACTTCACTCATGTGATTCATCTCACAGCAGACACTGGGACAGCTCTCATGAGAAGTGTCAGCTGGAAGCTGGACCATAATAGATCCCCATCTTGTCTGAACAGAATTAAGTTTGGAGCTTGTGCCTGCTCTCTGAAAAATGCGTCTATCTTACAATGTTACATCTTTTCCATATGGCCATTCAAAGCTGTTTATGGAGTCTTTTGGGCTCCAGTGTAACATAATTTCCCTTTGAAAGTCAAGGTTAATTTTATTTTACTGTCTCTAATTTTTAAAGCAAATAAGGCCTCACAAGACTATTACCACTAACCTGATTTATAAACCACTCAAATTTACCAGACACTTCTACTCCCTCCCATCCCTCAACCATACTTGTTTGAGTTTTTTTGTACAGCTGGCACCAATCTGTGACATAATAGCCACAGTCACCATAGTAAGAGTAATTTCCCCCCACAATATCTAATCACCTTAAAAACACTCACTAGTTTAAGCATTGAAGATTGCTGATGGAGGTGACAGCTTTACACATTTATATTGGATTATAATCACATAAATTGAGAGGAGCAGCAAACACAATAACTTCACTCCTTTCCTGTAAGCAAAACAAAAATGCGGCTTCCCCTTTTATGGATCCAGTAGTTGGAAGAACACTTAATGGACAGAACACTGAAGGCAGAAATGAGGAGCTGTTAGCACTTATGCTTGATTTTTTTTTATTTCTGACTCTGGTTAAATCTGAAGCCTGGTTTCATCTTTATGTTTAATTGTTAAACAAATAGTAAGAGGTTTTGAAACAAGAACGTATCAAGGATAAGGTTATGCTACTGAAACTCTTTCATACAAAAGTCCTGCATCTGTGATGGGGATCAGACTGGATGGCCATACAAAAGTCATGGAAAGGAGGTATATGACCCCCAGGTTAAACAAGTCCTTGTTTCCAAACAAGGTCTACCCCAGGTAAATTAAGGCACATGGAGGTAATCAGGAACCTGTTAGAACCAGCTGAGATAGTTAGGTTTGATTGGGACACCTGAAACTATCAAGGACAGGCTAGAAATTATTAGAGCCCAATCCCCACCCCTAGCCCTCTTTAGTCAGTTTAATATTATTCAGGAGTGGTAGGAGAAAGATGCACTGCTAGAGAGCAGGAACTACAGAGATGCTATTCAGTACCAGAAGGCAACCCTGCAGGTACAGAGGTGAGGGGTAAGTGGAGCCCTGACCAGGAATAGCCCTGTGAGGCCCCAGAAGTCTGAGGGAGTTAAATCCCTGCAAATGGGGGAGAAACTGAGTTACAAGATTTAGTCTGGTCCCTCCATGTCCAGAGAGGCCAAGAGTGTTTCTTCTCCCTTTTTCCCCTGCTAAATCGGAGTGGCTAAATCAGACCGTGGCTTGCCCTTGAAGTGAAGGGGTTAGAGTGGTAGTGAGGCACTGAAGCGAGCAATTAGACCTAGAGTTGCTGATTTCCCCAGGTGGCATGAGATAACACTTACCCTACCACTACCCAAAAGTGCAGGATCAACTGTATGAAATTAGGAGCTTCATCATAATATGTAATATTTAGACAATGGCAATTCTTCCTTCAAGGCTCCCCCGCACCACTTTGTTTGTGTGTCACTGCAGAAGCTTCACACTCCTGACAGGTCATAAAAACTCTGAAATGAGAGCTGTGCTGTGCCATTTTATCAGTCCTGTTGCTACAATCAGCAATGTTCCCCCCAGTCAAATTTTGATTTGCTTTGTGGACCCTTGCATGTGAACTTGCATGAAGAAACTTGGAGACTTTCATTTTCACTTTTGATTTTTGTCTCATGATGACATGAAATCGTATCTGTCACATACAACACTTAGCTTCTATTGAAGCCAAGATAGGCTCCTAAATTAAGATTTCAAAATGGATACTGGCAGGAATGTAGATCATCCAGAGTAAATGCTGAGACATTACAGGACAAGAAATGAATAAGATCTCACTTGCCTCTGTCAATTCTACTGTCATGGATGCTATCTTCAGAGTGAAACCTGAATGAAATGTTAAACTAAGCAAATTTTCTAGATGGTCTCACAATTAAGCATGTAATTAAAACTGAATTAAACAGCAATTTTCTGTAATATACCTAAATGAAAACTATGTGAAAAGCTACTTTGTAAATAATGATGAGTGTGAGACACCAGAAAAATCAAGGAGAGTTTGGGGTGGTGGTGCTTGGCCAGTCACTCTGGTGCCATTGTACTGGGCATAGGACCTACTCCTAGCATGGCAATTAGAAATGTTGAATAAAATGCTCTTCCAGGGACAAAATTTTTCTTCCTTCCTGCCTCCCCTGTTTTCCAACCACCTATAATATCAACATGCTAGGTGAAGACATTCTTTGGAGTACCTGTAATTTGTCCCTGTACTTTTCTTCTCATAAATATTATATATAGTACAGCAAGTCTGTACTACTACTCCCTCCACAAAAAGGAATTCTTTTGCTTAGTCCTCCTAAGTGAGCTCCTAAACTGAAAGAGCCATCACTTGTGTGTGGGGGGGGAGCCCCCACACATGTGCACCATCTTAGTGCCAAGGTATATTTGACAGAGTGTGTGGTTATCAAAAGTCTCAGTGCTGTGATGAGAAAACACTAATGATGTACACTAATTAAATATCCATGCAGACCTAATGAACAACCTAGTGAAATTTCATTTTGAGAGGTGTTCCCTCTGTGAGGAGGCTACATCCCTTTGGGATTTGCCCTGATGACATGGCTGCCAGCTATAAGGTATTCCATGATACTTGAGGGGTTTAAGAGGTTTGCTCTATTTTGTACTTTTAGAATTGCATTAGTGTTAGATAAGCTAAATAAACAGAAGTCTAAATAAATGTCAAGTTAGCTCTATGATTGCTACAGCTGAAGGAGATTTTCTCTTCTCTTCACAAAGAGGGCCCCAGACATTGGAGCAGAAGGGACTTTATGACTTGAGGTGAAGGAAGACTTTCGGTCCCTGTACATAGGACTACAATATAACATTCATTTGAGCAAGGCTGGACCAAGTAAATGGCAAAGGCAAGCATATGCAATATGTTCTCTATTACATACTTTAGTACTCAGGAATTCCCCCAACCTTCTTTGTAGTGCTCCGGAGAAAGTGCTTGCTACAGTTAGCTGAGATGGTGAATGCTGTCCTCAAGCCAACATCCAAAAGGAGAATGCTGCACAAAACAGCTTTCACTTACATGTAGTGAGGGGACCATATTAACAGGTTCTTCACTGCTTCCTTTAAAAGGAGATACTGGTTTCATTTCCTCAGAGGCTGAAGCATACTCACATCATTGTCTTTTAATCTGATGAGTAATGTTGAAGGGGGTTGTGATTAGTTAGTGTAAAAAAAAATTTCCTTCCTTTAAAAATAACTGATCCTCAAAATTAAAAATTTCCATGAAAAGTCAAAACCAAATATCTATTCACCCTGGCAACCCACCCCGCTCATTGCCCCTAAATGCAAAGGCTGAAGAACAAAGTATCATGTTTTAAAAGCAAAGAATGGCCTTAGAATGTGTTCTGCTACTTTCACATCAATTGAGATAAGTTCTGATGTCAGTGAATCTCCATATTTAACTTCACAACTCTTAAAGTAACTTGGACCAAACATTTGCCCCATTAAGGGGCAATAAATACTAAATCTTAATTAAAATCACCACTCAGAGACCTTAACCTGCAGAGTGTGAGATAACCCTACCACCTTCACATTTTTTTAATGTAGTCATTAGCTAGTGTTCATGGGTAGCATAAAAATCCACTGGACAGGTAGTCAGACCTTGAGCTATGTCATGATGTGGCAAGTGGTGAAGTTCCACAAGTTATGATTGTTAAGACTCACCAAAAACACTTTAAATGAATATAATCTTTTCCATTGTGAGCCTTGATTTTGTAAATTTATTAATCTCTCTCTAAATTTTACTTTGGCAGAAGTGTGGCATAAAATACATGGGCCATGTCTACACTAGAGTTTTGTTGACAAAACTGGGGTTTAGTTGACAAAACTCATGGAGCGTCCACACTACAACTGTGTTCTGTAGAGAAACTGGCAGAGCACAGCAGTTTTCTTGGGAGAGTTAAGTTGCTCCTGTATGAGGCATAACGCCAATCTGTTGTCCAAAAAAATAGTGTAGATGCTCCATGGGGCCCTCTATCAGCAGAGAGGACTTCAGGTTCACTGGGCAGCCCTGTTTGCAGAGCTTCTAGTTGGCTGTTCTGTGAGAGGGCTGGGAAGTCTGGCTGCGCTCTGTCGACAGAAGGCGTCAACAGGGGGAACCTGTATTAAGCATGGACACATTCTGTCAGAGACTATCGGGAAATATGTCCCAACAGTAACTTCGGCCAACAAACCTTTGTATTGTAGATCCAGCCATGGAAATGATGCCAGAAAGTTATGTTGTTTATACCTTTTACAAAACATGTTATAGAAAGTATATTTACTTTCACATATTTGTATAGAAAGATATTTACTTGTCTGCTTTTGTTCACTTTATTAAATGTCTTATTTCAATGCTCTAATTTAGCAACTGACTACTACATAAGTACAATCATAGTATTTAAGAGAAAAAGCATTTTTGTTAAAAAATTCCAATTCATTCGACCTTTTGTTGGGATAATTTCTCAGGCCCAGGAGAAAGTTTGTTCAAATCGATAGAGGGGGAAAAAAGACACCTCAATAGCCCAGTAGTTAAGATGACTCAGCTGGGATATAGGAAGCTCTTGTTTAAGTCTCTGCTCTACCTGATTCTGATGAAGTACTTGAAAATGTGTCTCACATTTCATCTTAGTCCTCTCACCAAGAGACTATAGAATCGATTTTTCTTCTGAGAGAATGAACATTTAATGATTTACATGAAGTGAAACAGATCCATAGAGAGTGACTGGGGCGGGAAGATGAGAGAGAAAAAGGCCATTGCAAAGATTAGCAGATGTCATATACTGTCTACCACCGCAGTATGTTTCAGGAGAACAAGCCTTTTCTTTGGCTGTGCATTAGGTCTGCAATGTAAGGGCTTCAGAGGTGCTGTTTGACTCTTATGCTATGCTTTTTGGGACACAAGACCAGGTAGACACACTCTCTCCCTACTGTCAGCTTCCTGTCCATTTTTGCATTGCCCCCTTCTATATTCCTCTGTATGGTAGAAGAGATGGGAGATTAATGCATATTAGGATAAACTATATTTCACACCCACTTTTGAAGCAGCCACATCCTTAATGAAAGTATTTTTTTAAAAAATAAATCCATTTTATTTTAATTTTTTATCCACTTCTTTAAAAAACCAAGATACGGACTGCTATTACACCACACCAGGTCTTGTGTGGCTTTGCTTATCTCCCTTCACACTTCAGCTTTAGTTTTTGTTTGGAGAGATTTCATAAGGCATACAAAACATATGGTGGCAATATCATTTATTCACTACATTGACAGTCTGTTGAAAAGACCAAACTATCCTGAATTATGAACAATAGTAATTAAATGGTCATATATTCAGCACTGAATGAGTTTAAGGAAGAGGACACATTTTGCATGAATTAGGATTTCTGAAATTGGTTTTTAATATTTCACCTCTGCTCATTAATTCTATGAAAGTCTATTCATAGAATTAGATTGTAGATAGAGCCTTAATTATTCAATGTTTAAATACAAACCAGATTTTTGGGATGTGCTCAGTTATGATAATGAGAAAGAATGAAGACTAGATTCTCTGTCTGCATATATTTATATAGGAAAATAATAATATAAAAATCTATTAAACTACCAAACCTCTTCATTCAAATAATGTCAAAGATCCCACTTACACCAATCAAGAGTTAGCTAATTCAGGCTTAAAGATATTGCTACAGAAATAAGCCACAACGGAAATATGAACAGGCTACTAGTGTATGCCACATGTAGTGTTCCCACTAACTTTTCTATTAGTGTGTGGAATAAATTTTATGTGCACTGAGGCATATGCAGATGCGCAGGGCCATTAGAAACACATGCTGTCAGCTGTGGATGCTTTGCCAATCAGCACAGGGCAGCACCTGAATTCTGTGTGGCTGCCAAGACCTCAGGTTACAGAGAACACTCACCAGAGTTATATTTGCCTTTTGCCCTTCAGTTATCCAGTAAGTCAAACAATAGCCTAAGTGAGAAGCTTGTGGTCATTGGAAGATAGATAATGGTGGTTTGTTTAACTTTTTTGAAAATTTCATTAAAAGATACACACACAACAACTTGCCGGTAAGAAAAGTACTTCCTAGTTCAGTTAGGAGGGAATAATATGAAAAGTCTATGGGTGTTTTTTCCTATTATTTTGCATCTCTCTGCTTCCTGCCCCTCTCTCCCACGTTTCCTTTGTATGCATTCTGTTTGCAATATTGACAAGTTCAAGAAGTGATTAAGTGGGCCACAGTGGCAGGATGGCACCTTGACACTTTAGGAGTGAAGGGTAGATCAAAACCTGTCACTTATTCATTTCATTCTTTTTGCCCTTCCCCACAATTCTCTTTTAACTCTTGTGACAATAGTGAGATTTATTGTGAACAAATTTAAGAGGGATAATTCAGCACTTTGAGAATATTTTTCCAAGAGTTCCATCCATGACCTACTGTCTCTTGCATATTTTTCCTTACGAAAACATAAAGGGGGATTTGCTCCGAATTTCTCTTTTATGTTCAAGAACATAACGGCTTCCCATGCCTGTGCCCTACTCCTTTCCTTTATTACAATTCATCTTTCAGGTTTTGCCAGGTGGAGCAGGAACAGACCCTAGACAGTGAAATTGGAATTGCTGCCTGTGAATGCTCCGTCTGGGTTGTGTGCTCAAACCACCCTTTAATTTTGTCTGAAAAACTATAACCAAATATAGAAATGTTTTAAAGAAAATCCCTTTTCACTCAGAATTGAAGGAATGTTTGAGCTTCATGTCCATTCTGGCTTTTGCAGGGACATGTCCTGATTACTCACCAGGCACTGAAGTACCACGAAAGCCCTTAGCTTTTACTATAAACCACCATCTCTACCCCTCCACATGCTCTCACACAATCACTATGTACAATGAACTGAAGAGGTTTTTCATGGCACTTCAGCTCCTCAATCATCAGTAGAGGAGAAAAGAAAAAAACACTCTTCAGGAAAGGCAGAGAGGGGAAAAGTAGAAAAGCAAGGGGGAGAGGAAAAAACACATGTGCATGTGTAAATACTGTAACTCCTGAGGCACAGAGACTGCTGATGTGGGAGAGTGAAGTCTCTGCTGTTCAGTGGTAGCTAAGGGGCAGTTGTTTTTCAGCTCCTGCAGTAGAGCACAGGGCTTTAGCTGTGAAGGTTACAGGTTCACTCCCCCTCCTGCAAGGTGCTCTACCACAAGGGTGCACCAAGTGGGGGACCGGGATAGGTCCCCTGAGGGGGATCTGAAATTTCATAAGGGGGTGATGGCGCAGCATGATCTGCTGTTGGGTCTCAGGCTCACCCATCTCCTTAAAAATACTGAAATATGTTACTGTTTTTATGTATGCCTAGTCACAGTTATATAACTATTAAAGTCTTTACAATCTACAGACTTATGTTCTGAAAGCGTTTTTGGTTTTCATACGAACATCCGTCCATGTGGACAGCTGGGAGGACCCTGCTACTTGTAGGGAGAAAAAGTGAGGCCCGACATTAAGTTTGCTCACTCCTACTCTACTGCATGAGCTAAATGCCAGCAGCTGCCCCTCAGCTAACGCTGTTGCGTGGAGACTTCACTCTCCCTTGTCTGTGGTTGCAGGGGCTTTAGGCTTACAATACCTTTGCACTGATTTTAAAACCCCTTTAAAAAGAAATTGGGAAAGGCATTAAAATTATTTTCCTCCTTTCTTTGCCACACCCATTAAACAATAAAGGGATATTTTTGAGTGATGGGACTCCCCCAGGTGCACAAGCTAGAACTCTACTTTACACGACCTGTATGTCCACTCACACACTGCCATATTCTTTGGAGAATGTATTTTGCCTTTTGATTGATGTCAGCTGTACAGGCTTCAGTGTAGTATAAGGGATGAATGATACATGAAGGTAAACCTTTTCCTAGATTAATCAAAAATTAGCCTGTGCGCACATTTCAAGCTATTTTATCTTCCCCCCCTTTATAATCCTAAACTTACAGTGCATCCATTGTAATATAACATACTACATTTCTTATCAAAAACTATAAGAAACATGAGTATATGCTTCTATTAAAATATATACTTTCAATTAAAATAGATACCTAGAGAGCTTGACTGTCTGCATTCTACCATTTCAAGTTAACATGCTAGTGAGTTAACAAGAGGCCAGTTTTGGAATACAGAAAATCTTATCGTAAAGGAAAAAGGTGTAGCACAATATAGCATGAAAGTGTGATACCAGAACAGAAGTGCTTTTAATCTTTGAGATGATCACTGATAAGTTATAACCTAATCTTGATTTAGCAGCTGATTTATGGGCCTACAAAGTGAATGACTATTGAAATTCTAATTATTTTATTTCTCTCAAGCAAGTAAAGTAATTGAAGTCGCAAGGAGTTATAATTTGATGACACCTCATATTTAAGCCTGATGGTTCAACAATCTAGGACACCTCAGAAGAAATACATTATTGTATACTCCCAGTGGCCATTAGTCAAACAGTCTGTCTTTCCCTTTATTTCTATTCCCCAAGCAACATATTAGTGTGCAGTTTTACTAAGACAACCATTATTAGAAGCAAAATCAAATCAAATTAAGTTAAAAGGACAATTGAATTAGTCCAAAAGCTAACAGAGAATAGACTGTAGGCTCAAAAAGATTATGTATGACAGAAAAGCCTGCCAAAGCAGCCCATTCCAGTAACAATGATACCATAGATGGTGAGTTAGATAGGCCTGTAGGGTCCCATACTCCACTAATATTCAGGCCTGTGGGCCTGTTTGCACCACTGTTTGGGCTTATATTTCTAGAGCCATTCCATCCATGGGAAAAACCAGGGCAGCCACCCCTTGCACTGAGTTTTGGGGGGCCTGGTACCCAGGGGGATGCAACCATGTAACTAGCATACTACTCTATTGAGCTACTATAAAGAGAGGGTGTAGACTGATATAGCATGAAAATAAGATACCAGATCAGAAGCACTTTTAATATGAGACTATCACTGATCTGATCTCTAAATAGAAGGCTACTGGGCTTTACTATTTGACATATTATACAGCTTTCTCTTTGCTTTATTATCTACACAATAACTCTTTTCAGTAAACAAGATTCTTGTTTTGAAGAATAACTGCTTGTTTGTCAGTCCTTAAGCAGAACTATAGCCATGTTCTCTCAGAACTCAGCAGGATTAGCCTGCTCTGGGGAGTCCTCTAGGGCTACGTCTACACGTGCAGCCAACATCGAAATAGCTTATTTCGATGTTGCGACATCGAAATAGTCTATTTCGATGAATAACGTCTACACGTCCTCCAGGGCCGGCAACGTCGATGTTCAACTTCAACGTTGCTCAGCCCAACATCGAAATAGGCGCAGCGAGGGAACGTCTACACGTCAAAGTAGCACACATCGAAATAGGGATGCCAGGCACAGCTGCAGACAGGGTCACAGGGCGGACTCAACAGCCAGCCGCTCCCTTAAAGGGCCCCTCCCAGACACAGTTGCACTAAACAACACAAGATACACAGAGCTGACAACTGGTTGCAGACCCTGTGCCTGCAGCATAGATCCCCAGCTGCCGCAGAAGCAGCCAGAAGCCCTGGGCTAAGGGCTGCTGCCCACGGTGACCATAGAGCCCCGCAAGGGCTGGAGAGAGAGCATCTCTCAACCCCCCAGCTGATGGCCGCCATGGAGGACCCAGCAATTTCGACGTTGCGGGACGCGGATCGTCTACACGGTCCCTACTTCGACGTTGAAAGTCAAAGTAGGGCGCTATTCCTATCTCCTCATGAGGTTAGCGACTTCGACGTCTCGCCACCTAACGTCGAAGTTAACTTTGAAATAGCGCCCGACGCGTGTAGACGCGACGGGCGCTATTTCGAAGTTGGTGCCGCTACTTCGAAGTAGCGTGCACGTGTAGACGCAGCTTAGGAGTCCAAGACAACCCTCTTGGTAATATCCTAGCGATTTCTATAAGGTGAGCCATAAACTTTTATCCATTTGGGCCAACTATGCTGATGACCAGTTTTATAATTATGGGTAAACCAATATAGGGTGTATTAGGTCGTATTTTTAGGGGTAATACCTTACAGGTGGGGAGACACTGGATCTTCGGAACAGAGATGGTAACACCAAATTATGAAAGTTGGCATCCCCATAAGAGACGGTGTCATGACTTAAGTTATGTCTAGATGACCCTACTGCTGCTTTGCAGATATCAAATATTAGGACAGTAGGAAAGTCTGTGGAAGCAGATTGAACGCTGGTGTAGTGATTCTTTGTTCTCTTTGTTCTTTGTAGAAGAGATATTTTATTCAGACAAGCAAGGCTGATAATTAGCCACTCTCCTTGGAAGAGTAGTAGTGGCATATAAATCCAGTCTCTTAAAGTCTTATGCTAAGAAGGGTTATTTGATAGGGTTGACAAATAGCAGTAACTATGATGGAACTGGGAACTAGATAACAAAAACCATCTTGATGAGGGACTTGATATTTTCTGTCCACTTACCCAGCAATAAGAGGAATCTTCTGGCAGGCCCCAGCTGGCATGTATTGTTTCATTCTTGAGGTGAACTTTGAGTCAGAAGTCTCTCTTCTTTAGTTATGGTGTGAAATAAGGAACATATAGGGATTTGTTGGTGACATGGCCTTCACCAAAACAAAGCAAGCAGCTCTTCTGACTACTCATGACAGCACATGGCATACAGTCTCACAATAAATCCTCCAGCTAACTATTAAAACTAAAACTATACTATACTATGTGCTAACTATAGCTAGATACATGACAAAGTTTGAAATGCTGATTAACCAAAGCAAATGCTCCAGCTCTTGCCAAAGGTGGTGAGCAGAAACTGAAAAGAATGTGGTAGACATGCCCCCATTTGAGAATACGACAAACAGAATTTTCTTCTTGCTCAGGGTTCTCAAAATGACCCTGAATGCATGAGCAGCCCATGACCCAGCTGTTGCGGGAGGCTAGCCCTGGCCTGTCCTCCCACGTCCAATGCCCATTCCCTTGCTCTCTGGCCTTCCCGTCTGTTCTCCTTCACAAGTAGGAGCTCAGTGCACCCCACCAAACCCCCTACCCTTGAGGGGAAGGCCCCATCCCCTTTGCACTGGGTGGGACAGCCACCTCTGATTTGCCCCAGCACCAGCTGCCCTGACTCCTAGCAGTAGGCAGGCCAGCCAGACCCAGTGAGCCTGGCTCAGCCAAGGCAAAGTTCTGGGAATCAAAGGAAGTGACTTGGCCAGGGAGTAGAGCATGGGCAGAGCCACACCAGGCTGTCTGGGAAAGCACAGCCTCTCCCTGTCTATTATGAGGGCCAATAAAGTGGTGATAAGGTTCAACAAGGACAAGTGCAGAGCCCTGCATTTGGGATGGCAGAATCCCAAGCACTGTTATGGGCTGGGAGACCAACTGGCTAAGTAGCAGTGCAGCGGAAAAGGACCTGGGGATTACAGTGGATGAGAGGCTGGATAAGAGTCACTGTGCCCTTGTAGCCAAAAAGGCTAATGGCATATTAGGGTGCATTAGGAAGAGCATTTCCTGCAGATCTAGAGATGTTGTTATTTCCTTCTATTTGGCACTAGTGAGGCCACATCTGGAGTATTGCGTCCAGGATGTGGCTGCATCAGAGAAGGTCCAGTGGAGGGCAACAAAAATGATTAGGGGGCTGGAGCAGATGACTTAAGAGGTGAGGCTGAGGGATTTGCACTTACTTAGTTTTCAGAAGAGAAGAGTGAGAGGTGAATTGATAGCAGCCTTCAACTTCCTGAAGTGGGGTTCTAAAGAGGATGGAGAGAGGCTGTTCCCAGTAGTGATGGCTGTCAGAACCAGGAGCAATGTTCTCAAGACACACTGTGGGGAGGTCTAGATTGGATATTAGGAAAAACTATTTCACTAGGAGGAAGCACTGGAATGCATCACGTACAGAGGTGGTGGAATCTCCATCCCTAGAGATTTAAGTCCCAGCTTGACAAAGTCCTGGCTGGGATGATTTAGTTAGGGTTGACCCTGCTTTGGGCAGGGTGCTGGACTTGATGTCATTGTGAAATAAATTCCAGACCTAGTATTCTATGGTCAGATACACCCCTGGCCCATGGGTAGCATGTATATGGCAAGGAGAGACAATGTCTTCCCTGGGTTGTAGTGCTCAACCTCTCCACTCTTCCTATCTGTATTCTGACCATTCCTGAAGGCTCCCTACAGCAGAATATTTCAGACTGAGTCTTCCCCTGAAGTGGGCCTGTTAATTTAAAAGTAAAAACCATTCCAGCTTGCCAGACCTATTAATATAATGCTGAACCTGTCAAAGAGCCATTAAGTGGTAATAAAAATGTTAAACAGGTATGTGCCAACCCTTTATTTACCAAAATAAAACAGTTGTGCATTACTATAGGACCTTGGCTTAAATTTTTATTTAAATATTTCATTAGTTTGTGGATAAAGTTTATAAAAATCACATCACTAAAAATCCTTGCATAAATGTTTAGCTGCACAATCTCAGTATTCAGATTTAAACTTAATGGTTGACTTCAGATCTATAGCTTTTCTAAATAATTTTTTCAAAAGACCCCAACCTGGTTTAAAATACACACTTTAATTTTAACTAATATCGTACAAAAACTTGCTTTTCAAGTCTTACTGTCCTTTCTACCCATCCCTATGCGCCTTTCACCACCACCATCCCCCCACTGAAGAATGTCCTTAATGGGACAACATTCCTTTTCTTCAGCTAGCTGGGCAAATTAGTTTCCCTTTTATTTCTATTGAATTAACTTGCTTTAGAGACCCTGCTTCCAAAATCAGTACCTTACTAAGATATAATATCCTTCATTATGTCTAACATCTTTAGCAATATATTTTAGCATAAAAACACAGTGAAATTTCATAAACATGTCTTGTTATGAAAAATACACACAAAATAAATTTGTGTTCCCTTTTTCTGAAAGCAATGAACTTTGTTATGAATACACTAAATTGCTGTTCCTGATTAACAACAGAATGTCTTTGTTTCACTGCATTAAATATGTAGAAATCTGGACTGATTACTCTTAAGCCTTCATAGAATATATTTAAAACATAAAATCAGCTTAGAAATACTGATGAAGAAAATGTAAAACAGAAAACAGTTTCATCATGTATTGCATAATAATTAATTTTGTATTCAGATGGACAACAGAATTACCCTTACCACAAGGTTTTTGAAAATAAATCTGACTTGCTTCAGGGTATAATAAAAGCCCCATGACTGGCATTTATTCCTAAATTTAGTGCTTTTAGTTAGGTACTTTCTGCATGTCCAGCCTAGATAATCAGTCATACAGTGGAAAACAGGCTCCATTTTGTTTAGAAAAATGTTAGAAGACTTTCCCCTGCCCCACTCCCCCTCCAATGTCATTTGCAATATTTGGATTCAGGGATTTGGCTGGAATGGGTGAGCAGAAAGAAGAGGGAGGCAGTGGGGAGCAGGCGGGGTCTAAGCAGAGCAGGAGTACACTCTTGAGAGCTTGTCTCCCCAAGCAGTAGTTCAGGCTCCTGCCCGTGGTTGAATGAGTTTAAAAAAAATAAGAGGATGTGGTGCGGTTTCATTGAATTCTGGTGTCATTTCCAGGCCATTCACAGAATGGGTAATAGTAAAATTCTGTCTTCCATCTTGATAGCTTGTGAAGATGGCATTCTTTTTTTCATAATTTCTGCAGTATTACAGGGATACTTCATGCAGCTCACAGTGTGAATCCCCATTACCTGAACAAATTTGCTACACAAACTTAGCTAATGTTAGTGAAACTTTCCCTCTTTCTTCTAGGTAGCCAGAATGATTAGGAGCATGCGCTTGTTAGCTATTGATAATCACCATTAATTTTTGTAGCAACATATTCTCTGCTGGTTTGTTGTTTTCTAACAACCTTTCATCATCTTCACCACATAAAAGCCTGCCCAGCCAAAACAAATAGTTTGCACTATCATTTTGTACAATATGATTTTAAAGCTGGAAGTGCCAGCTCTGTGCTTAGTGATAAATCAGGCCTTGTGGTTTATGTAGATGGAAGGGTTTTCAAGCTGACTTGAAACGAAAACAAGAGGTAACAAAATTACTTGAAACATTAAGCTCTTGGAACAGTTGTGCAAAATGTTGGGCTTGGCAGCACGTGAGGATCATGCTGGGCAATGCAAAGGGAGTCTAGCTGAATCTCCACGGCGACCAGTTTAACGCAGTGTTGGATATGGCCCTTCTGTCACTTAAATCTAGGGTCCTACTATGTTCAGGAGTCCTAAAATAGAAATACTAAAGACTCACAAGGTTGGAGGGAAAGACTTGGGCTGCGATTTGCTTTAACTTAATACAGCCATACCCAAGTAGGTGTTCAGATACCAGGGATGGAAACAGAGATATAGTAACATGGTGATTTTTGAACCTACCATCAGTCAACTGTTTCAGAACAGTGTGGAAATGCCACCATTTCACCAATAAATTGAAGGATAAAATTGCTATATGTAAGTATTTATGTTGAATAATTCCATGTCAATAACAATCTGTGAACTGGTAGCACTCCCTCTGGGAGGGTGTGAGATTTTTTTTAATGATCTCTTACACAGAAACATACAATGACTGTACAATAAATATCACTTTTTTGTAATCTCAACGCACGGGAGTACAGATAACAGCATCAGCCAGCATACTGTTTTGCAACAGTCCATTATGTACACTGTTTTTAATGGATGTAAAAGCACTGTGGATAGTTGTTAGCCGATGGCCAGGTGAGATGCCACTTAAGCCCTTGTCTGTGGCAGAGCCCACCAGCGACTAGGCTGAGAGCAGCTGAAAGCAGCTGGGTTCTTTGCTTTGTGTTCAGTTTCCACAGTAACAGGAGGAGTCAGGTTACCACTTAATCAATTACTTTGTTTATTTATCTAACAAGTTAATCTCTTAGGCCGCGTCTACACGTGCACGCTACTTCGAAGTAGCGGCGCGAACTTCGAAATAGCGCCTGTCACGGCTACACGTGTTGGGCGCTATTTCGAAGTTGAAATCGACGTTAGGTGGTGAGACGTCGAAGTCGCTAACCCCATGAGGGGATGGGAATAGTGCCCTACTTCGAAGTTGAACGTTGAAGTAGGGCACGTGTAGACGATCCGCGTCCCGCAACATCGAAATAGCGGGGTCCGCCATGGCAGCCATCAGCTGAGGGGTTGAGAGACGCTCTCTCTCCAGCCCCTGCGGGGCTCTATGGTCACCATGTGCAGCAGCCCTTAGCCCGGGGCTTCTGGCTGCTGCTGCGGCATCTGGGTATCCATGCTGCATGCACAGGGTCTGCAGCCAGTTGTCGGCTCTGTGGATCTTGTGTTGTTTAGTGCAACTGTGTCTGGGAGGGGCCCTTTAAGGGAGCGGCTTGCTGTTGAGTCCGCCCTGTGACCCTGTCTGCAGCTGTTCCTGGCACCCTTATTTCGATGTGTGCTACTTTGGCGTGTAGACGTTCACTCGCAGCGCCTATTTCGATGTGGTGCTGCCCAACATCGAAGTTGAACGTTGACGTTGCCAGCCCTGGAGGACGTGAAGACGTTATTCATCGAAATAGACTATTCGATGTCACTACATCAAAATAAGCTATTTCGATGTAGTGTGCACGTTCAGACATAGCCTTACTGTTACAATGTTGCTTTGTTTACCTAGCAATTTAAGCTCTTGTGGTTACAATTGTTACAAGGTTTATACTTTGATTACAAATAGCTAGCATACACTCTAATCCATAGATCTATACTTGTTAAATGCGCACAAAAGAAATAAAAAGTAAAATACCTGGCAGGTCGTATCATCACCCCGCCTCACCAACGTGGCTTGGCCAGTTTTCCTCTCAATCCCTTGGGAAGAAGTCCTTTGTCCCTTTTTCTCCAGGAGTCAAGCGTCCCTGGGGACCCAGGGAGACCCCTCACCCTTCTGTCCAGCGGGAAAGATGATTGGAGCTCAAATAGGGGGTCTGCCAGACCCCTCTTTTATACCCATTGGGTCACATAGGCTTCTTCCTTGTTTCAATTGAATTAACCTGTCTGATGCTGGTTTTCACAGGCAGTTCAAGGGCGTAGTTCACACTTGTGAGTTAGATAATTGAGGGCATTTGTTCCTTAATGGGCCAGAGATTTTTCCTCCTGTCTGGGACAAGGGTCCTGGCGAATCAACTGATGGTAATTAGCCAAGGGCAGTCTGAGGCCCGGCTGTTAATTAGCCCATTGTTCTTAGCTTTGCTCCAGAGCTTCAAAGACCACGGCTAAAATAAGCCCATCTGCCCTCTCCGGCATTCCAGGGCTGAACTATTCCTTTTAACCCCTTCATGCTCTGAAGCACCTAGGGAAGGCAAGATAGAGTAGAGCAAAAGGGGGGGGGGGCGTTCTGTCTGGCTACAATAGTATATTCCTTCTCATTTTTTTCTAAAAAAATAGTTTGGGAAGTCCTTGGAAAAACAAGGCTTCCTGCAGGTCCAAGGCAGGTATTGCAAGAGTGCTGAATGATTCTAACTAAGCATTCATATTGCTAGCTACATGAAGAAACTGGGTATGCAGGACAATCTACTGCCCTCAATCTTCCCTTATGTGTCACTCCCAGCAATGGCAATGGCAGTCTTTAGACTTTAATTTTGAAGTGTAATAAAATATTATTAAAATTGATTTTTCCATAAACAAAGGGTTGCCTTAACTCATGTTTACCCCCACGGCAAAGCAATGAACCACAGCCATATATATATATGTAGGGATCAATGTTCCCTGTAAGCTGGGTGTTTGTGTGGCTGCTAAGGAGAGATTCCAATGCCATCCAGTGGATTAACAAGGTGTCCAGAGCTAGTAGGTTTTTTGTTCATTTGTACTCGTGGTACTTTGCACATGACTCAGTGCACATAAAATGTATTTAGCGTATGGATGTTAAAAATTCATATCAGGATGGAAAGAGTAAAGAACATTAATAGGGAGGTGTTTTATGTTAAAACAAGGGGAAAAGGTTTTATACTAGGAACCTTAAAAGTTTCCATGGGATGCCTTTCAACAAAATCTAATAATTGAAGTAGGGAAAGGAAAGAGAGCACCATGGTCAAACTCAGGATTTCAATCCAATGTTTTATGATAAGGTTAACTCTGTAGCATACATTAAATTGATCATATAAATTAACTTGTGAAAAGTTAATTAGGTCTTGTGGTGCAATTTGTCACATGCTATGTGAATTGTAGAAACTTGTAGAAATTGTAGTCCCCACAAACTGTTTGCCAAGTAGCACAGAATTCCAATAGGAAGAGAAATTCAGTGTACTAGTCAATAAAAGTAGTTTCTTGGCTTCTTGCCACATACCCATGCTGCATCTCAATAGCTGTGTCTACACGTGCACGCTACTTCGAAGTAGCGGCATTAACATCGAAATAGCGCCCGTCGCGGCTACACACGTCGGGCGCTATTTCGAAGTTAACTTCGACGTTAGGCGGCGAGACGTCGAAGTCGCTAACCTCATGAGGGGATCGGAATAGCGCCCTACTTCGACGTTGAACGTCGAAGTAGGGACCGTGTAGACGATCCATGTCCCGCAACGTCGAAATTGTGGGGTCCTCCATGGCAGCCATCAGCTGGGGGGTTGAGAGACGCTGTCTCTCCAGCCCGTGCGGGGCTCTATGGTCACTGTGTGCAGCAGCCCTTAGCCCAGGGCTTCTGGCTGCTGCTGCTGCAGCTGGGGATCCATGCTGCATGCACAGGGTCTGCAACTCGTTGTCGGCTCTGTGTATCTTGTGCTGTTTAGTGCAAGTGTGTCTGGGAGGGGCCCTTTAAGGGAGCGGCTTGCTGTTGAGTCCTCCCTGTGACCCTGTCTGCAGCTGTGCCTGGCACCCTTATTTCGATGTGTGCTACTGTGGAGTGTAGACGTTCCCTCGCAGCGCCTATTTCGATGTGGTGCTGCGCAACGTCGATGTTGAACATCGACGTTGCCGGCCCTGGAGGACGTGTAGACGTTATTCATCGAAATAGCCTATTTCGATGTTGCCACATCAAAATAGTCTACTTCGATGTAGGCTTCACGTGTAGACGTAGCCAATGTGTGTGTTCCTAGGTGAGGCTGTTTCCAATGGGTGCAATACGCAGAACAAGGGAAACACAGAAAAGACTAACTCGTGTTAGATGTGTGCATGGTTTACATGTTGGCAGAAAAGAGCAACATTTAGCTTCAATTTTGCACGTGCATGCCTGGCAACGCTGCCATGAGTGAAAAGCCAGCGCCTGACGCTGCTGCGATTGATGAAGGCAAGAAAGTAAAGGCTGTTTCCTTCAACTGATGTTCTTAACCTTCATCTCTAATCTTCATCCACATAAAATGAAGAAGGATGTTTTATAGAAGGGAAAGAAGCAAAGAATGGGATTCAACAACAGGATTCACTCATACACACAAGTTTTAAAATGCTGCACAAACTGTATCTCTCACTTAACCCATCCAGGCCTCATTTTCCCATCTCAAAATTGGAAATAATAATTATTCCCTGGTTCACACAGGTATAGTGAAGATAAATACATTAAAACATTGTGAAGTACTCTGAGATATACTGGTGATAATGTGATGTAAGAAACTGACATTATCATTGATGATATTTGTCCAATGCAGATCAGTGTTCTGCATTTCCTAGTGCATGATGTAATTTGTGGGTTAGTGAAGCGGGTCTGTAATGTTACAAACCCACTTAGGGGCTTTCATCATATTATAATCTGCTCTTATTGCTGTTACTGGACACCACCTGCTTTCTCTTGAGAATAAAATGGAACACGCATTTTTCAGATTAATATGCCTTTCAGGGAAAAGGCAACTTTCATAAATCTTTGTAAAAAAACAATACTGCCACATTCTATGTGCATAGTTCAAAACCTGGCAACTTACAGCAATGGTGCTCTCTTGTTTGGGGCTTTTACTCTAGAACAGGGGTATGCAAAATAGAAGGATAAGCCCCTCAGGTGTGTGAGAAATTTCATAAGGGGCACAGCACAATCAGCTGCTGGGTCTCAGGCTCATCCATCTCATTAAAAATGTTGAAATGTGTTAGTTTTTATGTCTCTGTATTCATATTTCTGTACTGATAATTTTTACATTGTACACTTTCTTACACATGCAAAAGAGAGGCTTTTTTTCTCATATGAACATAACTAAAATTTCTGTTGGTTTGGATTACATTAGACAGGCTGAGGTGGGAGTGCCCTACTAATCCGAGGGATGAAAAGTGGAGCCCAACAAAAAATTTGCTCACCTTTGCTCTAGAATATTATCTAACTGAGCTTTATTTTGACATTCCCAATACCTTAATCTAGCATGGCACACTCTTCTACCCAGCATTCAAAAGCAGAAATGGCTGTGTACATGTGACAAATACAAGCAAATCTGGTTGTTAAGGCAAGAACATGGTTTAGCAGAAATTTGTGGGTTCACTTTATTGTAAGTAACCAAAGAAGCCAGAGTGCAACTGTGGGGCATAGACTGCTGAACCTGAGCTGTCCAGAACACAGACATCCCAGATCATTCAAAATGACTTTGACAAATTGGAGAACTGATCTAAATTCATCAGGATGAAAGAAAATAAAAGCAGCATTTTGGAAGGAAAATAAATGTTAAGAGCTGATATAAATAGGACTGATCAATAATTACCTATATGGGATAAGAAACAGTAGATGATCTGCAGTAAGGAGGATTTAGGTTAGATATTAGGAAAAACAGTCTAACTGCAAAGATAGTTAAACTCTGCTCTCGGCTTTGAAAGGTGGTGGAATGCACATCTTTGGAGGGTTTTTAAGAACAAGTTGGACAAACACCTGCCAAGAATGACTGAGGTTTTTCTACCTGAGCCTAGTTCAGCAAATGGGGGTGAACCTGGTGATTTCTGGAGTTCTCTTCCAATCCTAATTTCTGATTCTCTGTTGATCCATCCACAATTTTTCCTATTTCTGAGCTTTTGCCACCTGTGTTTTGAAGCTGCACAGTTGGCAGTGTCTCAGTCTCATAATTTGCTTACCTTCAAAATGCATTAAAATCACAGAAAACAAAAAAAGTAACAGCATACTTTTCTAATTGTTTTTTGGAATATCCTTCATGCGCCAGTGTCTGTTTGACTGCATACAGGGGGCTCAAAAATTCATGAACGTTGTTTTCAATAACTACTTATAAAATGGCTAGCAAAAAATCAACAATTTAACAGCAAAATAGCAAAAAGGGAAGTTAATCTATTTATTGGACTGCACCTTTTCATATTGCAACCTCAGCATCTGTTCAGGTGGTATCCAATTCTGTCCGCCCTATTCAAGCAGCAGTACCTTACTCAAATATTCCCATTACACAAGAAGTACAGTGCTAGTCAATAAACAAGTATACAAAAATGTACCTCAAAATAATAAGAGCTTTTTTAAAAAAAGTCAGTCAGTCCACAGTAAAGCCTTGTATCTTGTCAAAACAAATATGAGACTCTTTGAATGTTACTGGAACAAGGGACAGGGTTCATGTTATAGCTGTATATAAACTGAAGAATTTCTCACCAAGATGAAAAACATAGGTCAGCTTCTGAACATAAGTGACATGTTTCCAGATTCACGTGCAGTGGAAGGAAGGTCTGATGTCAGCTTTGTAAACAAGAGCTGTGTGTACATGTTGTGACAAACTCAGTCTTGCTCCTGGACTTCTAGCCTCTATTCAGTCCACTGGTCCCACTTAAGGGCCCAGTTGCCCTCACTGGGGTGAAGAGTGGTCTGGGAGGAACCCAGCCCTTCCCACTCATGCTAGGTTCCAGCCCAGGGACCCTTCGTGGCTGCCAGGGGGAAGAGCTGACTCCCTTAGCCCTTGGCACAGCAGGTCTCCTCCCTGGGCCACTTCCCCAGACAATTCCCCCGGTACCTTCTCCAGGCTGCAGCTGTAACAAATCCCGACTCTTGATCCACTAAAGCACCTCACTGTCCACGGCCGTGTCTACACGTGCCCCAAACTTCGAAATGGCCACACAAATGGCCATTTCGAAGTTTACTAATGAAGCACTGAAATACATATTCAGCACCTCATTAGCATGCGGGCGGCCGCGGCGCTTCAAAATTGATGCTCCTCGCTGCCGCGCGGCTCGTCCCAATGGGGCTCCTTTTCGAAAGGACACCGCCTACTTCAAAGTCCCCTTATTCCCATGAGCAGCCACATCTCACTCCTTCCTTCCCTTCCCCTCTGTTCCCCCTCCCCTGCTCTTTCTTAAAGGCCCCCACCCTCAACAAACCCCCTCACTCCTAAACCCACCAACATGATGACCGTGCCCACTGGGGGTCATCTGGTGACCTCCCCCTCCCCTGTCACCCCTCCCACCCCTGAAATGGCAGCCCACTCTTCCAGGGCCGCCCGGAAATCTGCCACCATGTCGGCTGAGGGCGCAGGCGCAGGCTCTGGGGCTCCTACCGCCCTGCTGCGGCGTCCTCTGGTGACCCAGCCCCGAACCCACCCCCTCAAAAGGGCAGGAAGGGCCAGGGGAAAAGAAAGAGCAAGAGCCCCGCCCGGAAGGCCAGACCTCCCATGGTGGGGACTCTCCCCCCGGCTGCTAAAACATCCACTGTAGCCTCCCCTTCTTCCCTCCCCACTGCTCCCTCCACCACTCCTGGGGGCCCCGACCTCTCAGCCCCCAGGTCGTACGCCCAGGCGGCGGCCGTTGCCTTGCACCCTGCTCCTTTCGCCTCCGCCAGGACTACCATCCCCGATGGTTACGGCCCCTTCCCCATGCTCACCAGGAGGCACGGAGTCCGCTGCCTCCTGGTGGCTGCCTCACCCCACGTGGAGACCTGCATGCAGGCGCTGGCACGGGTGGTGGGGCCCGCGGCCATGGTGGCGGCCTCCTGGATGTTCAGGAAGATCGTTTTCTTCCTGGCGTCGGAGGCCGCTGCCCAGGAAGCGGTGGAGAGGGGCCTGGCGGTTGGGGGCATGCACGTGCCCCTGGAGCCGCTCGAAGACCTGGGCATGTGAGTGGTCTTTTCATCTGTCCCACCCTTCCTCCCCAACTGTGCCCTTCTGCCTTTCCTCACTGCCCTGGGCCGGCCTTTGTCAGTCCTGAGTCCCCTCCCCCTAGGCTGTAAAGACCCCGCCCTACGGCACGTGCTCTCCTTCCACCGGCAGGCCCGTGTCCAACTGCCGCCGGCAGCAGCACAGGGCGGGTGGCCCAGGAGGGGACTATACTGGTGCCCTATCAAGGGGCCCAGTACCGGGTCTTCTACATGCTGGGGGAGGGTGCTTTGTGTGCCAGGTGGTGGGGCACGTCCGGAGGGATTGACCCCTGTCCTGGCACGAAGAGGAGCCCGGGACCTCCTCTGACCCGGGGGGCATCAGCCATGAGATCGGTGGCACCCCGACCGCGACAGGCCCTGGGACCACCACTCCTCTTCTCGTCCTGGACAGATCCATCGCCACTCGGGGTTGGAGAGCGCCCGGCTGCATGGTGCCGGGGAGGAAGAAGCGGGCGCCAGTGCCCGAGCGGGCACAAGAGCCGGGCCTACAGAGGAGAGGGAGGCAGGGCCGCAGGCAGGACCAGAATAGGGCCCACCCCAGGGCGGGTTGCCCCTCTCCCTTGCTGCCCATCCCCCTTCCTTCCTCCCGCCCTCTTCATTGGCTCTGTCCCCTGGCCCCGCCTCCTCAGAGGACTGGGTGCTGGTGGGGGGGGAAGTGGAAGAAAAGGAGTGCACGCTCCCGGTACTCAACCCCGTCGGAGGACGGGGGTGGATGTGCCGCGCAAGGCACTCAAGACAGCTGCTAGCCCCAATCCACCTGCCGAACCCCTGACTACTGACCATCTACTGGGGGCGACAGAGGCCGCTGAGGCGGCGGCAACAAAAGACACCATCCCCTCTGCCCTGGAGCCAGAGCCCAAGGAAGCTGAGATGGCTTTTTCTGCGCCCTCGCCCTCCTCTGACACCCCTCCGGCCACTATCCAGACTGTTGCTGCGGAGCACCCGGAGGAGGTGGGCCTCGGTCTCGCCCTCCTCTCGCAGGAGGTCAAGGCCCTGGTCCTCACCCTGGTGGCCCTGGACGCAGACGGCCTACTATTGGAGGCCTGCGGGCCATCCATTCACTCACCATCACTCCCCTCACTCTCCCTCTCCCCACCCACCAGCGATCCCCCAACTGCCACCCCCCTCTGCTTTGGGACGTCTCAGGGTGTGACCCCCCCCCCTTAACTAGGGATGACCTCCCAGCAGGGGTCGGCCAGCCCGTGGATGCCCCGGAGGAATCAGTGTTTCCCCTGTACCCCCCCTTTGCCCCTAGAACTGAAAACTCCGACACCCACCCCCCCACCCTGTTGGCGCCTGTTGCCAAGTGTGGTGGCACCTCGCCCTTACCCCCCCAACACCGCCTGAGGAAGCCCCCCCTCCTGAGACCCCTTCTGTTCATATCCCCGCCCCTGCTCCCACTTTAGCCCCACCACTTGCCACCACCCCCATACCTTTTTCCAGCCAATGCCCTGCCCCAGAACCCACAATCCTACCCCTTCTAGACCCTCCCCTTCCTCCTCTTCCTCCTTTTTCTCCCTTCCCTTCCCCTGATGATTTCCATCCCCCCTTCCCCCACCCTTCATCTTCCCACCCCTCCTTTCCACCCCTGCCCACTCATAACCGCCCCCGAGGCCATAATCCCTCGGGAGGCCCTCCTTGTATCACCCTCTCCCAGCACTTCTGGGGCTGCTCTCCCTCTGCCGCCCTCATCCCTCCCAAAATCAGACCCCAGTCCCCACCTCAACCTTTTCTCTGGCCATGGGGCCCAAAAGAACATGAGGCCGACGGGTATTCAAGACCCCGAGGCCTCGGCACCCCATGCGCTGCTGGGCAAGATGCGCTAGTTCTTGGAGGACGTTCGTGGCTCCAAGAACAAGGTTGCTCTCGCCCTCCAGCGCTGGGGGGACTTCCACTCCATCTTAGAGTCCGTGAGGGCCCTTCTGAAGGAGGGCAAGGGGACCAGGAGGAGGGACGCCACGGTTTACCAATGGGCCCACGGCTTCCGTGACGCCCTCATCACCTTTGGGGTCGGTCACGGTTTGCTGTGTGGCCCCACAGGAACCGTTGGTGCTCCATCTGGCAAGGATCCTCCCCAGCCCTCCAAATGGTGCCAATCATCTGTGCCACTCTAAATGCCAGGGGCTACGGGTCGGGTCTCTGCAGGTGCCGAGTGCTCTCCTTCCTCCGGGAGGGGGTACTCAGTCACCTTCATACAGGAGACCCATACTACTCCAGCTGCCGAAGCCAACTGGCAGCTGGAGTGGAGAGGCGGGGTCCACTTTAGTCACCTCTTGGCCCACCGGGCCAGGGTAACGACCCTGTTCTCCCCAGACCTGCAGCCCAAGGCACTGAGGAGCGTCGAGGTTGTGCGGGGCCGCCTGCTGTATCTCCAGGTGCGGGTGGAGGGGCTGCCTCTCCACCTCGTCAACATCTACGCCCCAACACTCGGCCCGGAGAGAACACCCTTCTTCTGGCAGGCGGCAGCCTTCCTCGACACCATTGATCCTCACGAGTGCCTGGTCCTCAGAGGGGATTTCAACTGCACCCTCGGAGCAGGACCGCACGGGGACTGAGCAGTGCCAGGCCGCTGCGGATGTCCTCAGGGAGCTTCTCAACCATCGCTCCCTGGTGGACGTCTGGCACTGCCACCACCCGGACGAGGATGCTGGTTTCACCTACGTCCAGGTGGTGGGCCATAAATCCATACACTCCCGGTTGGACTGCATTTATATCTCGCAACACCATCTCTCTCGGGCCCACTCCTCCAGCATGCGGCCGGCCCCCTTCTTGGACCACCACCTGGTGGCCATGAAGGCTTCCCTCTCTCTGGGGAAGCGGGGGTCGGCCTACTGGCATTTTAATAACAGCCTGCTAGAGGACGTTGGCTTCGTGGCGTCCTTCTGGGAGTTCTGGCTGGCCTGGTGTGGGCAACGGCACGCCTTTCCCTCGGCACAGCGGTGGTGGGATCTGGGAAAGGTGCGCTTGCGGCTCTTCTACCATGACTATACTCGGGGGAGCCAGCTGGCGGCGGGATGTGTTGATAAGGCAGCTGGAACGGGAGGTCCTTGAGCTGGAGAGGCGTCTAGCCGCCAGCCCCAGAGATCCATCCCTCTGCGGCACATACCAGGAGAAGAGGGACGAGCACAGGGCCTTCAATGCCCTCCAGGCACAGGGGGCCTTGGTGAGGTCGCGAATCCAACTCCTTCAGGAGACGGACCGCGGCTCCCATTTCTTCTACGCCCTAGAGAAAAAGAGGGGTTCCAAATACATACCCTCTGCCTTCTTGCGGAGGATGGCACCCCTCTTACAGACCCAGCGGAGATGCGCGAGAGGGCCTGCACCTTCTACACCACCCTTTTCTCCCCGGATCTGATCGACGCCAACGCCTGCAGGACGCTTTGGGACCAACTCCCTTCAGTCGGCACGGGTGACCGGGACCAGCTAGAGCCTCCTCTCACTCTAGCTGAGCTCTCGGAAGCCCTCCGTCTCATGCCCACCAATAAATCCCCGGGCATGGACGGGATGACCGTGGAGTTTTACCACATGTTTTGGGACGTCCTCGGCCCAGACCTGGTCAGCGTCTGGGCCGAGGCCTTGCAAAGCGGGGTCCTCCCCCTGTCATGCAGGCGGGCTGTCCTCACCCTGCTGCCTAAGAAGGGGGACCCCCATGACCTCAGGAACTGGTGTCCCATCTCGCTCCTCAGCACGGACTACAAGATTATTGCTAAAGCCATCTCTCGTCGCTTGGGGTCCGTGCTGCAGGACGTGGTCCAACCCAACCAGACCTACACCGTCCTGGGCCGTACTAGCCTCCACAATCTGTACTTGGTCCGGGATTTCTTACAGCTTGGGTGTAGGGACAGCCTGTCATTCGCTCTCCTGTCCTTGGACCAGGAGAAGGCGTTCAACAGGGTGGACCACGGGTATCTCCTGGGCACCCTGCAGGCCTTCGGCTTCAGGCCCCACTTTGTCGGGTTTCTCTGGGTGCTGTACGCTGCCTCAGAGTGCATGGTCAAGCTCAACTGGACCCTGACTGCTCTGGTCAGCTTTGGACTGGGAGTACGACAAGGCTGCCCGCTGTCAGGACAGCTCTATGCCTTGGCCATCGAGCCCTTCCTCTGCCTCCTTCGTTGAAGGTTGACGGGATTGGTGCTTCGAGAGCTGAGGCTGCGGCTGGTCCTGTCGGCATATGCCGACGATGTGCTTCTCATGGTTCAGGACCCGGGAGACCTGGCGCGGCTGGAGGCTCGCTAAGCTGTCTACTCGGCAGCCTCCTCCGCCCAGGTCAACTGGGTCAAGAGCTCTGGCCTGGTGGTTGAAACTGGATGGCAGACGAGCCGCCTCCCACCTGCGCTTCAGGCCATCTGGTGGAGCGCGGGCCCGCTGTCCTATCTGGGTGTCTTTCTATCTGCCACGCATCCCTCTCCGCCAGAAAACTGGCAGGGTTTAGAGGGCAGGGTCGCTGAGCGGTTGCGGAGGTGGACGGGGCTGCTCCAGTGTCTCTCCCTACAAGGGAGAGCACTGGTGCCCAACCAACTAGTCCTGTCCATGCTTTGGCAGTGCCTCAGCACCCTGGTCCCACCCCCGAAGTTCCTGGACCAGCTCCAGAGGTTAATCCTGGAGTTCTTCTGGCCAGGACTGCACTGGGTCCCTGCAGGGGTACTCCATCTTCCCCCAGAGGAGGGGGGACAGGGCCTAACTTGCATGCGCACTCAGGTCCATGTCTTCCACCTCCAGGCCCTGCAGGGACTCCTCAACACCAACAGTGCAGATAGTCCTGCATGGAGTACCCTGGCGCACGCTTTCCTCCACCATTACCAAGGGCTCCAATACGACCGGCAGCTCCTTTACTTATCCTGGAGAGACCGTCCGCGAGGCCTCTCGGAGCTGCCGGCCTTCTACCAGGACCTCCTCTGCACTTGGCGGCTGCTTGCAGCCTCCAGCTCCTTAGGGGCCGCGGCAGGGGAAGACCTCCTCGCGGAGCCCCTGCTACACAACCCCCACCTTCGTGTGCAGGCGGCGGAGTCTCCCACGGTGAGCCGGAGGTTGATCCTAGGTGGAATCACCAGGGTCGGAAACCTCCTGGACTATGACTGGGGGGACTGGATGGAGGCCCCGGCGCTTGCCCGGTGCATGGGGCTCTCCACCCTACACTCCCCCCGACATGTACTCAAGGAGGTGAAGGCCGCCCTGCTGCCCACTGCTCATATCTACCTTGGTTGGGTCCTGCAAGAGGGTGCGCCCTGCCCCCCCCCCACTCCTAGCCCTCCGGACCTCTCCGTGGGCCCCCAGCTTTGTGATCCTGTCCGCCCCCCCTCTCCCTCACCATCCCAGCCAGCTGCATACCTTGCAGCTGGTCCCCTTCCATACTGCACCCAGACATCTTCTGTACACACTCGTGCTTCACACGCTCCAGTTCCCCACCCTTGTGTCCCACCCTGACCACAAATGGCGGGACCTCTTACCACTGTCGGAGGGTGGGGAGCCCCAGTGGGCCAGCCTTTATTCCACCTTGGTTCCGCAGCCCGCCAGGGACATCAGCTGGAGAATCCTCCACGGAGCGGTGAGCATGGGCATGTACTTGGCGCGGTTCACCCCATCCCAGACACCTGCACCTTCTGCAGCATGAGGGAAAACCTGGTGCACATCTACGTTGAGTGCGCCAGGCTGCAGCCCCTCTTCCAGCTCCTCCAGAACCTCCTCTTGAGGTTCTGGATGCACTTTTCCCCACACCTCCTCATCTTGTCACACCCCATCCGCGGCTCCACAAAGTCACGGGACCTCCTCGTCAGCCTCCTCCTGGCCATGGCCAAAATGGCCATCTACAAAACCAGGGAGAGGAGGCTGGCGGGGTGGGGGGCGACTTGCGACTGTGGGGCCTACTTCCATTCCTCCCTTCGGTCACGAATCCGAGCAGAGTTTCTCTGGGAGGCGTCCACCAACTCCCTGGACACCTTCGAGGAGTGGTGAGCGCTGTCTGGGGTCCTCCGCTTGATATCCCCTTCCGGCTCCCTTATTTTAAACCTCTGACCCTCACTCCCAACCTTGTGTTTTCCTTTGTTGTCCCCCAAATTCATTTGGGACCGGTTGCTTTTAGTAGGTCCCCCTCTCTCTGAGAGGGGCCTTTTAGTCGGGGGCAGGCTATGCCTGCCCACTCCCCGGTCTCCAATAGGTGGTGCTCCGCAGGCCCTCCTGCTTGTGTGGGCTCCCTCTGAGGGGCCCTCTGCCCTGGTGCTGCCACAACGAGCATGGAATGTCGAAATATGTGGCCTTCTTTCAAAAGAACAGGAGGAGCATCTACACATGCAATGCCTTCTTTTGAAAGAAAATCAAAAGAACAGGGTGCAGATGTTGAAATCCAAACTCTGATCCCATAGCGGGAGGATAGTCCCCGTTAATTGAGAGTGCATGAATGGACGCTCCACATCCCACTATTTTGAAAGAGGGGTCTATCATGGTGCCACTCACCTGGAGCGTGGAGCCACTCCAGCCAACAGCAGTGCAGATTTATGATCCCTGCATCCCGCCGCCTTAAAGCAGCACACAGGCAGGAACCCCATGGCAGGAAGCTGACAGCGTGCTAGGAGCAGCCCCCGCATGAGCTCCAACTGCACACTCTGAGTGACGTCCAGGAGCACCAGCAGGCCATGATGGCCAGTACACAGCCCCTGCGTGAGCCCTCACAAGGAAAAAAAAAGGGCCCCCTCCTGGATGGAGCAGGAACTGTGGGGCCTTGAGGAGGAGGAGAAGGTCCTCCATGAGATGGGCTTCAAGAAGCGAAACACCACAGCATTTGCCCACCTGGAGTGTACCACAGACAGGTACATAGTAAAGTGAAAGAACCGTGGCAGGGCTATGCCCAGGCCTGTGACCAGGCCAGCTGCTCTGGTGCAGCCCCCACTACCTCTCCCTACTTCCAGAGCTCCAGGGAATCCTGGGGCCCCAGGACAGCTCCCCATCCCCTGTGGTCCTGGATACCTCAGTAGACAAACCACAGCTGGATGTACAGGAGCAGCCCAGACCAGGGCCCCAAGAGGCCGATGTGACCACCGCATTGTCAAGTGAGGAGGGGGACCTCGTGATCTACATCCCATACCACTCATCCAGCCAGGTGACTGGGATCTGGGCATCCCCAGACATCACCAAGGGACCCTCCAGTATATAGGCGGGGGGAAGGGAGGGGCGTGCAACCAGTCTGTGGGATGGGGGCAACACAATGTCCAGCTGGCCACACACAGGACCAGTGGTCCCAGGCCTCATATATGCCAGCCCGCTATGGTACACGGCACCCCAGGGCAGCCCCCCAGCGATAGGCAGCACCCTCCCCCCAGCAGACAGCACCGCAAGCCACACATGGCATGGCAGCTGGTCGGTGCTGGACAGCACCCACAGACCACGTACAATGGGCTGGGAAAGCCCACCCATCTGAGAAGCTTCCCCATCCGCTGCACCATCCAATGGGATGCACAGCCCGTAGGGAGGGGTGGAAGCCCTGTGGCATGGAACGCTGGGAGAGGGGCAGCCCATGGCCAGACTCTCCCCAAGGCTGTAGTATGTTACTGGCACACTGTACCTCCCTCCATATAGCTGCACCATCCATGGGTCGGGAGAGGTCAGCACCATGCCTGGTCCCCAAGAGCCCCCCAGTGGATGTTGAGGGCGGCCAGGCCCCAACCCACCCCATCCACCCCTGGGGCTTCAGCCAGAGAGCCCCCTGCTGGGCCAAGGAGGACCCAGCCAGCCGCCGGCAGGCTGACATGGCCGAGTGGCACCTGCAGCTCATGGAGGCCAGACTGGAGTGGTGGAGACCAGTGTAGGCGAGGCTGCTGAACACCCTGGAGGTCATTGCATGACATTCCAGGAGCACGCAGCCAACGTCACCCACCTCTTGGTCCCCGCCAATGGCTCCCCTGGCCTTATTTCCCACTGCTCCCTGCCCCTTCGAGGACCCCACTCCTGGAGAGGCAGGGGATCCTGGAGCTGACGGGGCTCGTGGCCCACGACCCTGGCCCTGGAATAAGCCCCTCCCATCCCCTCCAGGTTCAGAGCTCCTTCTGCCCCTCCTCCATATTCAGAGCTCCCCTGCCACCTCCACACCATGTCCCTCCCACCTGTACATATTTGCACATACCATCAAGTTGTTGATAAATGTTTACCATATGCCCCCTCATGCTGTGCTCCTCAGGGAGGGACAGTGGGTGGTGGATGTGCAGGTGTGGTGCTGGTGGGAGCCGTGGTGGTGCAGGGGACGGCCAGTGGCAGAAATAAAAGGGGGTTGGCGTGGGGCACAGGCATCCATGTGCAAGGCCTGCCTGAGGGCCTCTCTAATGCGGAGGCCATCCCGATGGACCTGGCAGATGGGGGAGGTACCCAGCTGCTTTTAGCTGGTGCCAGCCACATTGCCCCACCCCTGCACATAGGCATCCCCCTTTCCCTCCACAAAGTTGTGGAGGATGCAACAGGCACCCACCACCTGCAGCTTGTTGAGGACCCCAACTTCCAACACTGTGTGGAGACACCTTCGCTGCCCCTTAAGGTGCCTGAAGGCCCACTCCGTGCCATTGAGGGCATGGTTGAGGTGCTGGCTAAATGCCTCCTGGGTGGGGGTAGGCCACATCTGCCACCATGCAGTGCAGCATGGTGACATCCCCCCCACACTGGGATCTCCCACTGGGGGACAAATGTGCCAGCCCCCATGTGCCGGTAGAGCACAGAGTTCTGGAAGACCCAGGTGTCATGGGTGTGGCCAATTTCCAGATAGCATGTAAATGTCCGTGAACCAACTCCTAGCATCCACTGGGGCCTGGAGGACCACGGACTGGTAGTTGTTTCTCTTCACATGCCATGGTGTGGATGGGGATGTTCATACCATCCAACGTGCTGAAGCAGTTCAGGAAGCCTAGGTCCTCAAAGCCCACAAAGGTGGCATCCAGATCCCCCAGGGGGGTGACCTTCTGCAGCAGCATCATGTTGATGGTTCCGATGATCTGCATAAGGGGGAGGGGGATGTGTGCTCCCTTGAAGGCATGGAAGGCCATCTCTGCTGCTGCCTGCCCCCTCCTATCCTGCTCCTGCCCCCTCCAAGCCTGGCCCCTGCAGCCAGGGGTCCCCCTCAACTTGGTCCCCCCACCCACCCTTGGGGGGGTGCATGACCTGGGCCTGGCTTACCTCCATAAGTAAAGCCCCAACGGTGGCCCACCCTGAACTATTGTCCCACAGAGCAGTAGGAGTCCAGGGTGGCCAATTTCCAAATTGAAAGCCAGCCACGTGCAGGTGTCCTGGTGCTGTAGTGCAGGGGCAAGCCAGTGGCAGATATCCTCAAAGATCTGCCTCAACATGCAGGAGTTCCACAGCCACCTCTCACCATTCCACTCCCCCAGCACCAGGCACTGCCACCAGTTGGTGCTGCTTGGGTGGCTCCAGAGGTGCTGGGCCACCTGGGGGGGAGCCTGGCAGGGTTCTGGGCAGGGAGGCCCCACAGTCCCATGCAGGCTGCTCAGCCACCTGAGTAGATGGGGGTTGCTGCAGTGACAATGCAGAGCACTCACAGCAGGGTCTCCAGGATGAGGGTGTCCGCCTGCAGGAGCTGCTGCTCTGCCTCCATCATGGAGCATGAGTGAGCTCAGCCGGGCTGGGGACAGCCGGGCAGCACTCAGCTCGTGCAGGGTGGGGTATTGAAGGACAGGACCTTTAAGAGAACAGCTGGCTATGGCCCTGGAAGGGCTCGTCAGCCATGGGACCCCACAGGCGGTATTTTCTGCCTCTGTTCTTTCAAAGGAGAGCTTGGAGCCATGTGGACATTTCCTTCTGAAAGACCTTGGTGACCCTCCGAAAGGGCAGATTGACCTGTCGATCTGCTATTAGCACACAGTTGCTCCCTTTCAACGGCTGCTATTTTGAAATTCGCTCTTTCGAAGGGATGCTCACAGGTAGACCCAGCTTATATTTGTACATAGGCTCTATTCTGTCACTCCTGGCAATTCCTGCTGCCTTAGTTGTATTTTCTATACACCACAGGTTATCTTTGTTTTTCCAGGCAGTATTGCAATCAACAAGATTGGATGGCTGTAATGAGGGAAGAATCCAGCTCAATGCCATTTCTGGAATTGTCAAAGTATGGTTAATTTGGTTGACGTATTTTCTGCCTCTTACCATTTTAAGCATTGCTGCATCCCATTCCCCTTTTCATCTCACCTACATTTTCTCATCTCTTTTTGTGGTTCCCAACATGCTATTGTTTACAGAGTTTTCTTCATTCCCTTTTTTCCCTCCTCACCTAAGCACATGAGCTACTAGAGTCCTTCACAATGAAACAGAAGTTAAGATATGGGTAAAATCACTGTAGTCGTAGTAGGCATCCTTCAGTCTACATTGACTAGGGATCGCCTCCTTCGTAGTTCCATTTGGGATCATCATTTGCAGCATCGACTGTGACTGTGAAGGCCCACATGAGAGTGACAGTCCTTGCTGCATCTGTTGCATGTGTAGTGGGTGCCTGGCAGGTTCTTACTGAGCTTTCTGTGGGCTCACTTCTCCTCTGCTAGCTGTCTGATCCTCATCTCACCCTTCTGAAGGCCCTTGTGTAGTTCCTGCCTCCATCTGCCATGATCGTCTGCCAGCTCCTCCCAGCTGTCCAGCTCAATGTCTACCTCCCTGAGGTCCCTCTTGCAAACACCTTTGTAGCACAACTGGGGGCATCCAGGAGGTCTTTTGCCAGAGGCTAGCTCACCATACAGGATGCCTTTTGGGATCCTTCTATAATTCATCCTGTGGATGTGGCCAAGCCAGCGGAGCCACCACTGCCTGAGGAGGGTGTGCATGTCTGGGATTCCAGCTTGCTCAAGAACGGGAGTGTTGGACACTCTGTCCTTCCACAACACTCCAAGGATGCGCCTGAGGCAGTGCAAGTGGAAGACATTCAGCCTCTTTTTCTGGCAGGCACACAGGGTCCAAGACTCGCTGCCATAAAGGAGGGTGCTGAGGATGCAGGCTTTGTAGACTTGTATTTTGGTGTCGGTGTACAACCTGATGTTATTCCACACTCTCTCACCGAGTCTGGACAGAGTTGTGGCTGCTTTTCCAAGCTTCCTATTTAGCTCAGTCTCCAATGGCAGGGTGTCAGTGTTGGTGGACCCGAGGTAAACGAACTCGTGGATGACCTCTAATGTATAGTTATCAGTGCTGATTGATGGAGGTTCAGCAATGTCCTGACCAAGTACGTTTGTCTTCTTTAGGCTGATGGAAAGCCTGAAGTCCTTGCACACTTTGGAGAACTGATTCAGCAGTTTCTGAATCTGGTCTTCTGTGTGTGACACTACAGCAGTGGCATCTGCGAACAGCATATCTCTGATGACGACTTCCCGCACCTTAGACTTAGCTTTCAGCCTTGCAAGATTAAACAGTTTCCCATCAGATCTTGCATGCAAAAAGATGCCCTCTGTTGAGGATCCAAAGGCGTGCTTCAGGAGGAGTGCGAAGAAGATCCCAATGTCGGAGCAAGGACGCATCCTTGTTTGATGCCGCTCCTGATGCTGAAAACATCCAATAATGTGCTGTCATATTGGATGGTTCCTCTCATGTCTTCGTGGAAAGACTGGATCATCTTGAGTAACCGTGGTGGACAGCCTATTTTGTGGAGCAGTTTGAACAGTCCATCTCTGCTGACCAAGTTGAAGGCTTTGTTCAGGTCGATGAAGGCAATATAGAGTGGCTTCCTCTGCTCCCTGCATTTCTCCTGCAGCTGCCTCAGAGAGAAGACCATGTCAATGGTAGATCACGCTGCACGGAATCCACACTGTGATTCAGGATACACCCTCTCAGCAATCTTCTGGAGTCTGCTGAGGATGACGCGAGTGAACAGTTTACCAGTGATGCTTAGGAGGGAGATTCCACGATAATTGTTGCAGTCGCTTCTGTCTCCTTTCTTCTTATACAAGGTTATGACGTTAGCATTGCGCATGTCCTGTGGAACCTCTCCCTCTCTCCAGCACAGGCACAGTAGCTCATGTAGGGGTTCCAGGAGGGTGTCCGTGGCACACTTAATTATCTCTGGTGTACTGTATGTGTAAATTAATTATCCATTCCTAATATAGTTTTCTAGTGATTTTTAGTAGCTCTAGGCTTGTCTATACTTACCCACCGGGTCAATGTGCTGGTGGTCCATTTTTAAGTGTTTGATTCAGTGCATGTACTAGGGCCATGCTGAATCGAGCACTCAAAGTGCCACCATTGATCCCGGTACTCCTTACAGTCATAGTCGTGAGGGGTAAGGGAAGGTAATGGGAGAGTTTCTCCTGTTGACCTCCCACTGTTGAGATGGCACAAAAAATCTATGACTCCATGTAACTGGAGTTGCGTCTTCCATTGATTTTGTACACTAGCATAGACCTGGTCTATGTGGCTGATTTTCTTTCACTTGCATGAGTACCAATCAAGAGTGAGCATTCTGAAGTCAAAAGAAACCAGCAGAAATGTAGCACTTTAAAGACTAACTAAATTATTTATTTGATGATGAGCTTTCAGGGGACAGATCCAATTCATCATTCTGAAGTCAGTGGAGCTACCCAGTGAAGGGGGGGGTGAGATTAAGATCCTGTATTAAATTTATTTGACGTTTCTGTGGTCACATACATCCTAAAACCTGATTGAATTAGGGTTCTTTAATGCATAGGAGACTGGCCTTTTATATTTTGATCAAATAAGATTCTACTACCAAAATGAATCTTTTAAGGTAAATGAGAAAAACAAAAATTAAAAAAGCACTTCTGGGAGCACCATGCAGGGCCTTAAAGTGCCCCACCCAAACACCCACTCCCTGAACATGCTGCTGAGGCCTGCTGAGCTGTTTAGAGCAAAGCTGAGCCTGCACCCTGTTCTGACTCTTGCTTGCAAGAGACATGGACCCACAGCAGCTGCGGACTCCCAGGATCGCCCAGCTCTGCCTGCTGGCTCACATCCTGGAAGTCCTCTGCCTCCTCCTGTGATGCTGGAGACTCTGCCCGTGGGAGCCCAACCCGCCACAGCTCCAGCTGAGACCCCTCAGGCCCATCTTGCACGTCTGGACCCATCCCATCAGCACTGCCTGGTGGGACTGGATGGTCCTGACCATGTGGGGTGACACACACTGGCTGCAGAACTTCAGGATAAAGAGAGACACATTCATGGAGCTCCGTACCTGGCTCATCCCCATATTCTGATGCCAGGACATCTGCATGCAGTTCACCCTCTCTGTGGAGAAGTGTGAGGCCATCGCCTTGTGGAAATTCACCACCTTGGACAGCTACTGCTCCATTGGGCAGCAATTTGTGGTGGGAAAAGTGACCACTGGAGTCACTGTCCTCCAGATAAAGCATGACCTGTGCCCTGGCCCAGCATAGGAAGAGGGGAGCTGCAGGGCAAGGGGGTCCCTCTGGGGGACAGGGGTGCAAGGTTGGGAAGGGAAGTCCAGCCCCAGGGAAACTGGAACACCCCACTATCACACAGGCCCCCTGCTGGAGGGACCACCCCGTGGAAGGGTGGTCCCAGAGGGCCCGAGGGGGAGAGGACCCTGGAAGGATCTGGGGGAGTGGGCCCTGGAGGGGGCAGGTGGAGGGGAAGCAGCAAAGGGGGCCCTGGATAGGGCTGCGGGAGGGGGCTCTGGAGGTGGGGGAGTGGCACCCTTGTTCATACTCACTAGCATGCCTGCTCTCCATCCTGTGCTGGTCGTCCAAGCTATCAGCTGGGTGCTACTCTGGAAGCCGGTGCACATCAGGGACCTTGTTAGCCGGTGGCCAGGTAATGTGCGGTGAGGTACTCCCCTGGGTCCTAAGCAACCCAGTTTTTTACTGTTAGAGCCGGCAGCTCCTAGCACTCTCACCCACGGCCAGGCTTTTGTAACCAAACGGTTACAGTTCTTTTGTTGTGCCAGCTGTGTTGCAGTGACAAAAGGGTTAACAAAATAGTTAGGCTTGGATCTTAACTAGTTACAAGTTTATTAAGCTACAGTTATAAGCGTACGGTTACAAAAGGCTATTGTTTACTTCTTATATGCTAGCAAAGTACAGGTGTTAACAAGTTACATTACAATCCAATACAAAGATATCTGTTACCATCTAACACAATATCTTGACACTAGTTACAGAGCTCTAATTCTTTAGCTGTGCACAAAAAAAGTCGGAGACCTAGCATGGGTGTATCTTACCCTCTCTGCGTCTCTCGATACCAGCGTAGCCAAGCTGGATCGGTCACTCAATTCCGCGGAAAGACGAATACGAGGTTGGGCGTCCCCAGTTGTGGACCTCGGGAGGCAATCACCTGACCCGACCAGCAGGTAGTTGGTGGAATGCACTCAAAGTTAGAGTTCTGCTGGACCCATCTTTTATACCCCTTTGGGTTACGTATTCTCTTTCTTATCTATGGTGCCAGATCATACTGGTCTGTCTTTGTGATGCCAGTTTGTTACAAGGGCATTTCTTACTTAATTTGCACTTGTAAGACAGGAGATAAGCAATTTAGGAGTACAGGACATTCTTTTGTGTGGGCGGGGCATGTCCCCTTCTGGGATGGTTGTGTGTGTGTGCATCATATCGATCAATGCCAGCTGGGGTGATTTCTTGAGTGTTCCCCCCCAACATGTTGACAGTCTGGCCTGTTAGCCTTCTAGCTGTACTTTCTGCTTCTCAGGGTCACGATAAGCTAGCATATCTGGGCCTCAATGAGGGCATCAAAGACTGTGCTGTCAGCAGTCATTTCCGTGCCCTGTGTGCTCCTCGGTGGCGGGGGGGGGCAGTGAGCAAGCTGGCTTGTAAGGGGGAGACTTTGTCTGGCTACAGACCTGGATGCAGCTGTCATGGGTTTTGCCACCCTCAGCTTTACCCACTGCTTTGGTGCGATCGATGGCACACATATCTCCATGAAGGCCCCAGTACACAGTGGCGGCTGATTCATCAACAGGGAGGGATACCACTCCATAGAGCTCCAGGCCTTGGTGGATCACCAAGTGTCATGTGGCCGGATTTTTTTATATTGGGGCTTTTTAATCATACCTGGGTGGTGGCAGCCGACTTCCAGTATCCAAGGAATCTGTGACCTTGTGGACTTTTTAAGCAAAGACTGTGTATAGGCCAGGTGTCTCCAGTCTCTGCAGGGCCCCACATTCTTCACTCAAAGTGTGGAGTGAGGAAGGGACCCCTGACGGTGCAGGCATTGGTGGACCACTGGGGCCAATTTATAGACATTTGCATGGGCATACTGAGCCCAGCCTATGAAACATGTGTTCCAGACCTCCAGCCTGTACCACAGGATGGAGGCTGGGACCTACTTCCCACAGCACAAGCACATGGTCGGGGATGTGAGCATGCCCCCGTGTGTGGTGGGTGACCTGGAATTCACCCGACTGCCATGGCTCATGCGGTTCTATGTTGGCAACCCACCCCCCTCCCCTTCAATGGCTGCCTGGCCTGGGCGCTTACCCCCATGGAGTGAGCCTTTGCCCACTTGTAGGCACAATTTTGGTGCCTCCTGACGTACATGAACATAGGGGTGGAGGACATCCCGCAGGTCGCGTTGACCTGCTGTGTCCTGCAGCACCTCATCAAGGGTAGGAAGTGTCTCTTTCCCCAGGCATGGCTGGACAAAGACATACCCAGCTATGAAGAGCCCAAAGCGGGTCCTGGACCCGAGGACAACCTCGTGGTGCTCCACATTCGGGAAGCCTACTGGCTGGAGTTGATCCGCAAGGCCCCGTGAGTGGTCGCCAAGCACCCAGGGCTGGATCCTCATGGCCACTGGGTGCTGCACTACCTCTGCCCCACCATGACCTCCCCACCCATCCTCTCCTCAGCCCACCTCCCTGGGCCCAAGGGACATGAGGTGCTGGCTCTTTGAGCGAGGTTTACATATATTGCTGTGACAGTCCTTTCGGGGCACTGAGCAATGTAGGTGACTTAGATAGCTCTTTGCATGAAATAAACAATGTCACTGAAGTAGGCATTCCATAATCAGGCTGTGCCATTCTCTCCCACCTACGGGGGCAGCGTGGGTGGGGGATGGGGACATGGGTCAGTGGGGGGGGGGTCCTGCACAGGGTGCCCCCTGGACTCCTGTGGGGCAGAGAGGGCGGAAATCCCTCCACTCATGGGGTGGGTGTGTCCTCCCTGGCCTTCAAATGGTGCGGCTGTTTGGATGAGTGGGTAGGTGGAGATGGCACATTGGTCTGGCAGCCAGGCACTGAGACCCATGCACCCAGTCCCCTGGGCAACAGTCTGGTGGATGAGGGGTTCACCCTAGCACAGAGGTCCCTGCGTGGGGGGCATGGGAGCTATGCCTGGCTAGTGTGTTCCCAAAGTGCTCCCCATGGATATGTGGCTCACAGCACTATCCACAGGTACAGGTGCTAGGTGTCACATGTGGACAGCCACGTGTGCTGGGGCAGCACTGCTGTGTGGACCCTTGGGGTTGTGCGTGGCCACATGGCCAGCCTGAGAGGGATGGGCAATGTGCCAGGTGCTTCCCAGCGAGTCTCTTGTGGCAGTGGTGGGCGGCCCTGCTGGTGCTGTGGTGGGTCGAGGGCACCAAGGGTCACATGATACTGAGGGCGCCGTGCATGGGGTGGTCATGGGATGGGAGATGTAAGCCCATGTCTGTCTCCCTGCATGGCCCCTCTGCATTGCAGGGCTGCCATGTGTTGTCCATAGAAGGTGAACCCGGGGGGCGGGGGGGTAGGCATCCACTCCATAGGTAGATGTGGGGCCATGTTGATGCTGGAGTCATGATCCTGCATGTGTGCTGCTGTTGCCTTGGTGTGCCGGGTCTGCAGGACTCGGTGCCACTTTAAGGGTGTCTGAAGCATGGGACCACAGAGCTGTGCTGGTGACATAAAAAGCGTCTCCAGGCTTCCTGCGGCCGCTGCCAGGGCAGACTGTTCTTTTGAAAGAGGGCGTGTGGAGTGTCTACACACACTTTCTTTTGGAGGATTCTTCCAGAGGAGGACACTCTTCCTGAAAGAGTAGCGGAGCAAGGACTCTGGAAGAGACGCCGCATTCTTCTGGGTTCATTCCAGAAGGATGGCTTTTGTGTGTAGATGCTCCTGGGATCTTCCAGAAGAGTGCTGCCTTCTTGTGGATGAATTTGCCAGTGTAGATGTAGCCCAATGGAGCTGACCAGAGGGATACCTCCATCAGACACTACTCAGTGAAAGAAAACTCATGGGATTCAACAAACAGAAAACATGCATAAAGTGGGACAGGATAAACAGGGATAGTAGAGCCTTATTTTTCCCTAAGCAATCTTTGATAGCCAGGAAAACTTCAGATTCAGAATAGTATTAGTCATTTCTCCTCTGGGAATGCCTCAGAAATGAAGTGTCACATCAATGCCTATCAGCTGTTGTCACTACTAGACCTACTAATTGCATTCTGATTAAAGTCCCAGTTTCAATGGATTCAATTCCAAAAAAGAAAAAAGAAAATCATGAGGAAGATGATACTGCATACAGGCTGGCAATAATTTTATGACAGATTTGAGTATTATACTCCCAAACAGGCCTTCAGCTTTTCCTACAAGCCTACATGATTTGCTATGGCTTGGCATTTCCAGCATTTATTGGACACTGAGAATGAGCACACTATGTGCCATAATTCATAATTAGTTTGATTTCATAGGACTGTCTCCTGTGCTTCCTTGTCGAGTTTGCCACTAATTTGCATATCAAAAGTATTTCAGTATATTTATAGCTATAGATTCTGAACACTTGAAATGTACTAGCATGTTGGCATTAATATAATCATTTTGTCTGGCATTTCCCTTTTTCTTTCCTCCCATCCCATTCATTTTTACACACACACACTAATATACATATGCAGGTTTGGCTGCTAATTATGTTCTTTTGTTAATTATTTCCATTTCTGAATACATATTAGGCATCCACACATTAAATGTCTATCCTGTTTTTGTCTTCCTTATCACACACTAATCTGATGAGTGAATTTTTCTTTGACATTACCAGCACCATAATGTTGAATAACAATTTGATCACAAAAACACACACACTGTAACTTGCTCCTTTATTCTTATCTGTAATGTTATAAACAATTGCAACAAAAATTGTGCAGCTTTTCCATGATTTTGTCATCGAGAAATAGAAAAATATAAAGTTTTAGATTACAAAGTATAAGTGGTCATTAGAAATCTTAAAGGCCTTTAAGCAAAGTAAGCCATCATGTGATAAAAGGCAAGGTCCACTCGTAGATTGATAACTGATTAAAAAAGATAATAAAGGATAAATATAAATGGTCAGTTTTCCAAATGGACAGAGGTAACTAGTAGTGTTTCCCAGATATCCATACTGGGACCAATCCTACTTAATATATTCTTAAATGTTCTGGAGAAAGGCATAAACAGAGATGTGGCAAAATTTGCAGATTATACAGAACTGCTCAAGATAGTTAAGTTCAAAACAGACTGTTGTGAGCTTCAAAAGGATCTCACAAAACTAAGTGACTGGGCAAGATGGATTTTAATGTTGATAAATGCAAAATAATGCATACTGAAAAACATAATTCCAACAGTATATAAAATGATAGATTGAATTAGCTGTTACCACTCAAGAGGAAGGTCTTGGAGTCATTGTCAATAGCTCTCTAAAATCATCCACTCAATGTGTAGCAGCAGTCAAAAAAGTAAACAGAATGCTTGAAATCATTAAGAAAGGGATAGAGAATAAAACAGAGAATATCTTGTTGCCGATATATAAGCCCACATCTTGGCTGTTTCTACACATGTCACTTTCCTCCGAAAGTGGCATGCTAATAAAAAGCCTGAAATATGTTAATGAGGCATGGATGCAAATTTCTGACACCTCATTAGCATAAGGTCACATGATTTGGAGTCCAGAAGATGTTCTTTCGAACTCCAAAACAATGTGTAGAAGCGCAGCCCTGGGGTCGGGGGTCTTCCGGAAGGAAGTCCTCCTTCTGGAGGCCACTTCTTCCCAAAAATTTTCAGGAAGAAGGGACCTCCAGAAGAAGGACTTCCTTCTGGAAGACCCCCCTGGGGGCTGCACTTCGACACGTTATTTTGGAGTCTGGAAGAACATCTTCCAGATTCCAAATCACGTGATCGTATGCTACTGAGGTGCTGGGAATTTGCATCTGCACCTCATTAGCATATTTCAGGCTGTTTATTAGCATGCCACTTTCGGAGGAAAGTGGCATGTGTGGAAACAGCCCTTGAATACTACCTGCAGACATGGTCACCCCATCTCAAAAAGATATATATTGCAAAAGTTCAGAAAAGGGCAACAAAAATTATTAAAAGTATGAAATGGCTGAGGAGAGATTAAAATGACTGGCACTTTTCATCTTGGACAAGAGATGACTAAGGAGGGATATTATAGAGTTTTATAAAATCATGACTGCGTGGAAAATGTGAATAAAGAAGAGTTAAGGTATGTTCACACAGCAAATGTTGAATAGGTTATTTCAAAATAAGGCTGCTACACACAAAATGCATTTCAAAATAGCATTTAGCTATCTGGAAACACAGCATGTACACACACAGAGCCTATTTTGAAATACAGCTATTGGACACACTGGCTGTGTCTACACTAGCCGAAAACTTTGAAATGGCCATGCAAATGGCCATTTCGAAGTTTACTAAAGAAGAACTGAAATACATATTCAGCACCCCATTAGCATGCGGGTGGCTGCGGCACTTTGAAATTGACACAGCTTGCCGCTGCGCGGCTCATCCAGACAGGGCTCCTTTTCGAATGTACCCCACCTACTTCGAAGTCCCCTTATTCCTATGAGCAGATGGGAATAAGAGGACTTTGAAGTTGCTGGGGTCCTTTCCAAAAGAAGCCCCATCTGGACGAGCCGCGCAGCGGTGAGCCACGTCAATTTCGAAGTGCCATGGCTGCCCGCATGCTAATGAGGCGCTGAATACATTTTCAGGGCTTTATTAGTAAACTTTGAAATGGCCATTTACATGGCCATTTCGAAGTTTTCGGCTAAGGTAGACACGGCCACTATGGTTTATTTTGAAATAGACTCTATTCCCTGTCTTAACAGCACTTATTTTAAAATAGCTATTTTGAATAGCTGTTTAGATACAGACATCATTCCTTGTAGAATCAGGTTTACCAATTTCAAAATAAGCCAACTGCTATTTCAAAACAGCAGTTGCACTGTGTAGATGCTAAGATAGTTATTTTGAAATAAAGGCAGTTAAGTCAAAATAACTTTGCTACGTAGACCTATCTTTATTTACTCCTTCCCATAACACAAGAACTAGGGGTCACCAAATTAAATTGACGGATAGCAAGTTTAGAACAAACAAAAAGAAGGATTACTTCATGCACAGTCAGCCTGTGGAACTACTTGTCAAAGCATGTTGTGAAGACCAGGACTTTAATAGGGTTCAAAACAGAGCTAGTTAAATGCATGAAGGGTAGCTCCATCAATGGCTAATAGCTAGGATGGGCAGGAATGGTGTCCCTAGTCTCTGTCAGAAGCTAAGACTGGGTGACGGGGTGATCACTTGTTGACTGCCTGTTCTGTTCATTCCGCTGGGGTACCTGGCATTGACCATTGTCAAAATACATGATATTGAGCTAGATGGACCTATGGTTTGATCCAGTATGGCTGTATCTTATGCTCTTGTTTTAAACAACTGAAGTATTTTTTTCAGGTTGCAACCATTCTGAAAATACGCATTTCCAAAGAGTTGATCTTGCCCATTGTGACTCTTCCATCTTTCTCAGTCTGCCTGTATTGTGTTTATCAGACAGATGCTGCACTGCGCATACACAACATCATCTTCCCAAACTTTTGATGCAGATATCATGATGATTTAGTTATTGAAATGGGAACGCTGACACTGAGCATATCTCAAGTTGCCAGATTTTTTAAAAGGTGCCTGAAACCCTTCACGCCCTGCCCGGAACCTGTTTAAAGTCTATTCCCAAGACAAGAAATACAATTTAAACTGGATTGTATTGCTGAGCATAAATACATTTTGCAGCATGGCTATATTACTTTGAAACTAATACACTCAAAAGTATACATTCCAAGAAGGTAAATGACAAATAATGCTGTGATGGGGGGAACAGGTTCACATGTGTCTTGTTCAATTCAGAAGTTTATGCAGTTTTAATAACAGAGAGGAAGCCGTGCTAGTCTATACAGTATCAAAACAAAAAGCAGTCAAGTAGCACTTTAAAGACTAGCAAAATAGTTTATTAGGTGAGCTTTCGTGGGAGACGTAGAGTAGCTCACCTACTGGAAAATAAATTCTTAGAAATCAAAACCACCTTCCTATCAATTGTTTTCATCTGTAAATAATCAAAAACATATGCAGAATTCTTTTCAGGGAAAATTAAAAAACCAATCACATATACTGACTTTTAAAGTTCTGCAACACCCACTGTGCATCTGTCTTCCACCTATGTGTCTCTTCTGTCAGCCAGAGAATCTTTAGATTCAAGCAAGCAAAGCTGGCAGGAATCTTATCACAACTTTGAATACTTTCCATCCAATACATGAGGAAATTCAATGTTACATTTGCAAAAGTAACTAGAAATTGTCCACTCCGTTCTATCCAAAGTCTAGGTCTCCTGAAGTTTTTAATGATTTCAAAACACTGCCTTAATTTATAAATGCAATATATTGTAAGTGTGCCAAGAGGCTGAGTTCGTTTTAGGTTCAATAAAAGTTGTTTTTTTTCTGCTTTTTGAAAGAATGACAGGCAGACGCAGAGAAGCCATATCTTGCTTCTACCTACACAATTTAGTAAATCTTTAAAGACACGTAGAAATGGTAGAAATGGTAAATAGAGCACCAACAAAGTCTATTTATCTGACCAATAGCTAGCTAAGCTCTCCTCTAAACAAACTTGACTCTTTGTAATCCCCTCCCCACAAAAACTACCTTCTTCTGTTCGGACTGGTTCAATTGTGTCTGAAACCAAATTTGCATTCAGTTGCAAAACTTGGTATGTTTTCTGTTGGTCATACTATCTTTCAGATTCAGGGATTATGCAAATAGGTTGTCCTGATGTTGAGTTGTCTTGCAAAACAAAAGGCACTGTCACTCAACTGCTTGCATTTATTTCCCCACCAAATATTCAAAGGCCTCCTCCCTTATCATATCACAAAGTGTCATTAGGCAGGAACCAATTAAACATAACTTCTTCCTGTAGAAGTTTCCTTGCTTTATCAGTGTATTTTGGCTCTGGACATCCCAAGACGTTCAGAGGTATATTTCCATCATATGAAACCTGTTAGACAAAACGTTTCAAATGTTTCTATTATTTGCCACCACAAAAAGGCAAACGTCATGCCCATCCTTAAAAAAGGAAAGAAGGACAAGCCAGGAAAATATAACGAGTCAGCCTTACCTCATTCCCTGGAAAAATCATGGAGGGAATCCTCAAGAAATCCATTTTGAAGCCCTTGGAAGAAGGAAAAGTGATCAAGGGTAGTCAAGATGGATTCACCAGGGGCAAGTCATTCCTGCCCAGTCTGATTAGCTGATGATGTAACTGTCTCTGTGGACACGAGGAATCAATGGATGTGATATCCCTTGACTTTAGCAAAGCTTTTGATACAGTCTCCCACAACATTCTTGCTCATAAGTTAAAGAAGTATGGATTAGATACATAGACTGTAAGATGGATAGAAAGCTAGCTAGATCTTTAAGCGAAACAGGCAATGATCAATGCCTCTATGTCTGGTTGGTGGTGAGTGTCAAGTGGAGTGCCTCAAGGACTGGTTCTAGGCCTGGTATTGTTCAACTTTTTTATTAATGACCTGGATGAGGCGATGGATTGCACCCTCAGCAAATTTGCAGATGACACTAAACTACTGGGAGAGGTAGACATGTTGGAGGGTAGGGATAGGATCCAGAGTGACCTAGATAAATTGGAGGATTGGACCAAAAGAAATCTGATGAGGTTCAAGAAGGAGAAGTGCAGAGACATGAACTTGGGAGGGAAGCATCCCAAGCATTGTTACTGGCTGGGGGGCTGACTGGCTAAGTAGCAGTGCAGTAGAGAAGGACCTGGAGATTACAGTGGATGAGAGTCTGGATATGAGTCAACAGTGTGCCCTTGTAGCCAAGAAAGCTCATGGCACATTGGGATACCTCAGGAGAAGCATTTCCAGCAGGTCTAGAAAAGTTATTATTCCCCTATATTCGGCACTGTTGAGGCGATATCTGGCCTATTGAATCCAGTTCTGGCACTCCCCCCACCCAGTATAGAAAGGATGTGGATGCATTGGAGCGGGTTCAGTGGGATGCAATGAAAATGCTTAGGGGGAGTGGAGCACATGACCTATGAGGAGAGGCTGAGGGACTTGGGCTTATTTAGTTTGCAGAAGAGAAGAGTGAGGGGCAATTTGATAGCAGCTTTCAACTTCCTGAAGGGGGGCACTAAAGGGGAAGGGGAGAGGCTGTTCTCGGTAGTGATGGGTGGCAGAACAAGAAGCAATGGTCTGAAGTTACAGAGGGAGATGTGTAGGTTGAATAGTAGGAAAAACTATTTAACCAGGAGGGTGGTGAAGCACTGGAACGCTTTACCCAGAGAAGTGGTGGAATCTCCATCCCTAGAGGTTTTTAATTCTTCGCTTGTCAAAGTCCTGGCTGGGGTGATTTAGTTGGGGTTGATCCTGCTTTTAGGCAGGGGGCTGGACTAGATGACCTCCTAAGGTCCCGTTCAGCCCCATGATTCTATGATTTCCCATTATATGATTAATGTTTTATAGTAATAGATTTCATGTCTATTCATTGGAAAACAATTAGGGCTCTTGACAGAGCATCCTGTATAGTTGCCCTTGCCCCTTTGCAAAACATTTTTTCACGTCCATTATCTCAGTAATGTAAAAGCTGGTCATTTTCTATTGGGATAAGATAGCCATGGTTGAATGAGAGAGTGAAATAGAAAGGAGTGAAGGAAGCATCTTGAACAATCAAGTATCAGTATTTACAGCCTAGATATCTTTAAATGAATCTGGTAAGCGGAATTTAGGGGTATAAAACATTCAGGCCAAATTCTTCCTCCATTCACACCCATACAGCCGGGAGAATGTTGCCCTAGTTTAGACAGCAAATAACTGTCTGCTAGTTCATATTAATCAAACAAGTCATCAAATGTGGAGAGGCTGAATATGCACTCTCTCTCGGTGGTCACTCGATAATGAGTAGAGTGTCTTCATGTCATCCTCCTACTTGTGAGTTCATGGATGGCTGACCAGCCAGATTCTGGAGCCACAGGTCTTATCACACAATGGGCAGGTGTTGGTACCTGTTGGAGGGGTGTGGGGCAGTTCTACCTGCTCTTTGCTTCTTCTCCGCTTCTCATCTGCAGTGCAGCGAGACCTCTCAAATTGAGCCACCTCCTCATGGATTACCGCTCTCCACTGGGGTCATTCCTGGGCAAAGTTCTCCAAAGTATCAGCACCGATGCTGCACTTTGTCAAGTGTGCCTTCAGTATGTCCTTAAATTGGTTACTTTGTCCCACAATGCTTCTCTGTCCTTCCTTCAACTTCAAAAAACAGAATCTGTTTTGAGAAGCATTGATCAGACATCCAAATCATGTGACCTGTCCAACAAAGTTGTTGGTGAATAATAATGGCTTCACTACTGGTCATGTTCTCTTCTTCCAGGACGCTAGTGTTCATGCACCGATCCTCCCAAGAGATATTTAAAACTCTCCTGAGGCAACGTTGATGATATTGTTGAAATGACATTTGTATGTTATCCAGGTTTCACATGCATACAGTAGCGTTGGAATAACCACTGCTCAGTGCACAAGGATCTTTGTCTTGGTATAGATGTCCCATATCATGGATTTCATTAGCATTGAAGAAGGCACATTTGGTGTTTCATGCTTTGATCAGAGCTGTTTGAGCATCAAAATATGGGATCTTGGCCCTTATTTTGACTTAGGCAGCCAAATATGATGCCCTCCCAAAAGACATGCACTTACTCTGAAGAGATTTTTAACAGAGCCAGTTTATAAGCAATGTACGTTCACTGCTCTGGAAGTACAACTTACTCGTTGCAACATACTGGAACAATTCGAACTTCACTTTGCCCTAGTTCACTCTAAGCAGAATTCACTAAATACGTTAGCAGAAGCCATCATTTTACTTCCCTGATTAATCATAAGCTTTTAATAGAAATGTACAATTATTCACTCTTTAATGTTTCACCAGATGCTGCAGAACAGAAAAAGCACCATGCTAATGAGAGATATGCTACTGTCACACTTCCTTGAAGAGCTTTGGCAAAGTAACAACATCAGCAGTGAGTACTATGATATTTAAATATGCCAGAGATCTATGGAAACAAATGTTAGCAAAGACTGAAACAAGCAGACACCACATAAAAGGGCATAATTTAAACATTTGTCTATAGTTATGAATATGTTCCATAGACAGCAAAGAAATTGCAAAGGATTGTCATAGCAACTGTTTCTATGCTAGACATTCTGCAGGAGAACTTGTATTTGAGTTGGTCTGTACATACATACCACACTCATACACATACACATGCATACAAAGAGACGTGACACCTTGCACTAATTCCATTAATCAGCAATCTCTGAACCAAGTTTAGACAGTATGACCAACTATATCAACAATTTCAGTATAAAGAGAGTACATCTACATTATGTAATCACAGTGATGCAATAAAAACACACACACTGCACACTCAGCCCCACACAGTATAAACAGCTGTGCAGCTGCTGAGGCCTTGCTTAAGCAAGTCCAGGCACGTGTGAACCCTCTGGATCAGAAGCCTACACAAGTCTCTACCCACTCAGGCAGGACTTCCCATTTCTACACTATTTTTAGCAGAGTCCCCCTGCCAGGGAAAGGCTCCAGGTGCTGCCCACTGTGGAAGACATTCCACTTGGGCTCTGTCTGCAACAGTTTTTTGCTGCTATGTGTCACTACACACTGCAGTGTGGCCACAGCTAGCTTTGCACTGCAGCATGTACTTACACATACCCTATAGCTGTGTTCCCTGTAGGCTGTGCACTTGTACAGCCACTCGGGAGACGTTCGGATGAAATTAAGAACGTACCCTCAAGCAATTAATCAGCAAGGAAGAAGCAAATGAAATGGTCTTTTAAACCTAACATCTACCACTTTCATCAAAAGGACACCAACAAAATTAACTTCAGTCTGAATGGTGACCAAAAAGTCGTCATTAGCAAGATGACTATTCTGTGGCTGAGAATCATGAATTGGTACCCAATGGATCCCGCAAGTTTGGTAGCTACAAGTCAAACATGAACCATCTGAAGCCTCATTAACTAATACTCTTATTGGCTGACTCAGAAAAGAGCTCTGGACTGAATAAGCATGAATCTTCTATGACCCTCTCATATATAGAGTTAGCCCCACTCGGCCACTACTGGGACACACTGGATGAGTCTGTGAGGCTGAATTTCCCATTTCCACTTGCTACGCTACACAGGTTCTTTGAATCAACTGAGACTTCTGCGTCCAGCACTATCCCATTCAGTACTTTTCATAAGTACCATCTTCCATTCAAGAAATAAGTAAATCAGAGTAAATTTAGTTACATGGATTTAAATATGAATTGCTAGGAGACTGCCACAGACAAAATTAACCCTTTAAAATAGCTGACATGAAATCACCCAAACAAAATCAAAATAGTACTATTCACTGGATGAAGCCAGCTCTGCCAAAATGTCTCAGTGACATCACTCCAGGGATGAGGACTGCCATCTCTGTGTAGCTAGAAATCTTTTTTGCATACCTCAAGACAAGAAAGGACAACATGATGTACATCTCTCAGTCCAAAAACATTTTTGCTCCTGAGACAAGAGTGCATCTGACAAAGTGGGTCTTTGCCCACAAAAGCTTATGCCACAATAAATCTGTTAGTCTATAAGGTGCCAAAGGGCTTCTTATTGTTTTTAAGAGTGTATAAATAAACTATTATAATTTTGCTCAGTATTATATGCTAATGTTTCCAAATTTTATCCAGATATATAAAGATTTTGGAAAACTATGCTAACAAACGTCCCATTGGAAACAGCATGGCTATGTCTATACTAGCCCCAGAACTTCAAAAGGGGCATGATAATTAACCTAATCAAAAGATGCTAATGAGGCGCTGCCATAAATATACAGTGCCTCATTAGCATAATGGCAGCCATGGCACTTCGAAAGTTCTGCTTTTGATCATGCACAGCTCATCTCCAAAGGGTCCTTTTCGAAAGGACCCTGCACATTTTGAAATCCCCTTATTCCTATTTGGTAGCCAAACAGTAATAAGGGGATTTTGAAGTGTGCAGGGTCCTTTTGAAAAGGACCTGTGTAGACAAGTCACACGTGATCGAAAGCAGCACTTTCGAAGTGCTGCAGCTGTCATTATGCTAATGAGGCACTGCAAACTCATGGCAGCACCTCATTAGCATCTTCTGATTAGGTTCATTATCATGCCCTGTGGTGGGTCAGTCTCATTCCTGGGCCCCAGGCCCTCTGTTTAGTCCACTGGCCCCACCACCTGCACCACATTACCCTTGTTGGGGCAGGGGGCAGTCTGGGGGGGAACCCGGTCCCCACCCACTCGCTCCGGGTTCTGACCCAGGGACCCTGGACAGCCGCTACCTGGGTGGGCTGGCTTACTTCGCCCTGGCCCCTGCAGCTTCTCTCCCTGGGTCACTTCCCCCAGACGCTTCTCCCTGGTATTCCCTTCCTCAAGGGGTAGTTGTGGCAGCTGGTCTCCTCCTTAGTTCAGCTCCTTCAGCTGAGCAGTTCCTCCAGTCTCCAGTGAGGCTCCAGGCCCTCCCTGGGTCGGGGCAGCACAGCCCCCTGGGTTGCTGAGGTTCCTCTCCTCTTTCGTAGCCCTGACTGTTTCTCTCCATCTCCTTCCTTCCCCTCACTAGTCTCCCAAACTCTCCTTCACCCTCCTCCCCGTGCCTTGCGTGGAGCAGAGCTTATAAAGGTAGCCCCTGAGTAGGATCAGCTGGCCCCGATTGATTTAGGGCAGCCTACTGCTCAGCTGTTCCCACTTTGGTTGCTAGCTCTGTCTCAGCTCTTTTTACTCCTGCCTCCCCTCTCCTGGCCCCACCCTGCCACATGCCCCTTTCGAAGTTCTGGGGCTTGTGTAGATATAGCCCATGGGAAATACTGACACAGGAAAAAACTATGCTTATACACCCTACCAAAATTCATGGCCAGTTACAACAAAGATGGCTAATTTCCCACAATTTGCAGAAGTCACACCCTCAGAAGCTCTGCCACATGAAAACAGCTTTGAAACAAGACACTGTGAAAGTCAATAAGACAAGTACAAAATGTTTATTACAAAAATAAATTTACAACCAAGATGTTTCAGTAATGTAACTGCAGTTATGAACGAAAAGTGATACCAAGAAACTGTTTTAGGCTTCATCCTACATATCCTGAAAACAAAATGCACTTGTACATGTTAGTGTCAAACATGAATGTCTGAATAATGAAATGAAATCTGAACAATCATTTCTTCCACTCAACTGCTTTCCAAGTAGCTGATCAGAACCCCAGAGTCTGATTCTCAGTGCAACCACTTTGCATGGTCGCTGAACGGAACTAAAGTGAGCTGCAAGCCACTCTGCATGATGAATTACCTAAGCATGAGATAATACCTGAGCTGACAATATTTTTCAAATAAAATATTTTTCAAATAAATCGTGTGTATTGTTTCAAAGCATTTTCTCCTTAATCTTGTGGTATTACAAGAATACACATTGATATTGCTGGAACGGACCCATCATACACAGTTGCTGAAGTTCTAAAATGTCTCCCCTGTACCTGAGCATTCCATTTCCCTCTAAACAGTTTTTATTTTTGCATTCTCAAACACAATGCGTATTGTCATTCGTGATTTTATAACACCAAGGAGTGTTATGTGCTTCAACTAACAGAAAAACTGCCCACATGGTTCCCTCAGCAGGACTGGAGCCTAAATTATAGGTACAATATGATCAGTATGAGTACAATATGAGGATAGAGATTGTGATTTAACCTTAGCACATTCAGTAGCTGTCCCTGAGAATCAAATACTAATATCTTCATTCCATGTGCAGAACCATCATTAGAGTCAATGGGTTTTGCATAAAAATGTAGAGCAGATTATGATTTTGTGGGTTTGATTTAACTTTATGATGGAATCTGAAGCTGGAAAAATACCATTAAATATACTTGATCTAAGCCTACAAAGAACTAGCATTCCATGCACGTTAATTACTTTAGAAGTTATTGATTTAGCCACTTTGGTTACAGTGTGCTTAAGTACACTTATTACAAACCACAAAAATTATCCTTGACATGACTTCTTCAGAATCCTTTTTTATATAAAAATTAACATTTATGTAAATGGGCCCAATTTTCCACTCCCTTGATTTTGTGTAGTTATTTACACCCAGGCAAAGTAGGCGTAAAACAATGTCAACTTAATTCAGTAACATTTTACACCCACATTTCACAGCTGTAAAATGATGAGACAACAGAAAAGCAAGCATGAAGCAGGTCTTTGCCAATGAAAGCTTATGCTCCAAAATATCTGTTAGTCTATAAGGTGCCACAGGACTTCTTGTTGTTTTTGAAGAGTCAGACTAACACAGCTACCTCTCTGATACAAGCATGATGGTTGATCAACAGAACAAGGAAAAAAATGGGTTTCATATGTTGTCTGATATGTATTTCCCAATAATATTCCAGTCAAATATTATAGCACTCCACATTTAATGTATACATTAATCATGTTTTCAAAGTGAGAAGGTCGTTTTTCCCAAATCAATCATTTTTGGGATACAGTATTTCTGCAGTTGTAAAATATTTGCATTCTCTCTGCTGGCTCCTTCAGAAAAAGAAAAGAAAAAAAGATTTTGTAATACAGACTGCATGAGAACATCATCTGTCAGCTACAATTTAAATGTAACATAAGCAGTGCTAATTAAAATGCAAAAGAATTAAAATATGAACTTATCTCACTTCAGAACCCTTGGGATTCTGGCTAGCTTACTCAGGATAGCATGACCAAGGAAGTCAATGAAGCTGACCTTTCTCTTACTCAAACTGATGTAAATCAGGAGTAACTCCACTTGGAGATTTCAGTGGAGTTCCACTAAAATATGGCAAACGTTAGAGAGAGCATAACTAGGCCCACAAGGCATAATCTTCACTCAACATATCATTTCAAGAGGATTCTGCTCTAAGTTCAAAATGTTGCTTCTAGACTTTGTACATCGACTGGCCCTATTTAAAATTCAGCAGCTCTTTCTGCACTTTAAATGTCATTCCCATAAGTCTTCACTTTCCGTACTGTTTGCATTTGAGAGGAGCACGTTGAGTAATGGCTAATTTATGTAGGGTTTTTGTTTCTCTTGTTCTGATTAAAATTTTATTTAAATTTAAAAATTACAGATTCCCATAGTAAATACTGGTCATCAGCCTGTGGTCCTTACTCAGCTATTGAGGTCTTACTTAGACCAATCCCCCATGACCATCTGCAGGAGTTAGCCTGAAGGAGATCAACCAGGAAGAAACCCAGAGTGAAAAAAAAGCCAAAACCAAAGGGTCTTTTCTCCCTTCAGGCTCACTGGAGTGGGTGTGGAGGGCTGCACAGCAGCCAGAGTCCACAAAACAATTGGCTAGCTGAAGAATTTGGCCTCCCCTTGAGCAAAATTACTACGCGCTCTTTTTAAAACCACTCATTTCAGGATCAGACCACAGTCAGGGCCTGGGCAAAGCCCTCAGCATCTGGCCCAGTTAGGGATAAAGGATAAAACAGAGCCTCAAACATCTGGCACTTGCTGCTGCTCTACGTTGGGTGAGTGAGCTACATAACCATTACCAACTGCCCAATAACTAATAGGCAGTTGATAATGATCTTCAGGGACATCGTGGTAGACTTTGCCTCTGAATCCAGCATACTGGACAAAACATTTGAAGATTTTGAACCAAAAGGAACTTCCTGCACCTGATTTTGCTTAGGCACAAGAGGATGAACACTTATCTAAGAGGTACAATCCATCTTTCACATCTACGATTATATTTAATATAAACATTTCTTCACCTTTATCATTGGAACCTCTCTTTTGAAGAAGTGACAGAGCATTTATTTAAATTTCCCATCACAATCCATAGCTCTAATTACATGAAGAGAGAGTCCAGAACTTAGAGAAATTCAGAGAGGAAGAGAACCATTTTCCAGGGAGTTCTCTAGTAGCTTTTTCTACCCAGCAAAGTTCACTGTCAGTACCCTACTCTGCATAATTGTCTCCACATGTGTGCGTGGAGTATTCTGCCAGATGCTGGGACTGGAATACAGGGGATGGATCAACTGATGGCTGTCCTCAAAGATGACTGGTACAGAAATTCTAGGGGTTGCACTGATCAAGTACCCATGCCCCACCCCTTCCCTGCCTCTTCCCACAGAAGTGCCGCACCACTTCTGGTGAGTGTAGGGGTGGTCCCCCTCCCCAGGAAAAGCATGGCGTAGGAGTGGCACTTTCAGGCTGCACCACGGTGGAGAAAGGGTAGGACCTCTCTCCATACTCCTCAGAAGTGGTATGATGCTCATGGAGAGGTTGGGGGGTGGGGTGCCAGGAACTCATGGTGCCTGCGGTCCCCTGTGTACCCTCACGTCTTGCCTGTGACTGCTCAGTTCTGTTCAGTCCCTCTGAAGCCCCTGGCCTTAGCCGCTGCTGGAAGATGGGATACTGATCTAGATGAACCATTAATTTAACCCAGCATGAGCATTCTTATGACACGGCAATGTTCCCCAGGCATGCCTAGGTAATAAGAACACAGCAGACACATATCTCAATTAACCCATGTAGAACTGATTCAAAAACATTCAAGTCCTTTGTTGATGGATTAAGTATTGTGAAGAGTGCTACAGATTCATTGTCAGGAAAAATAAACTAGCCTCTGAATTTCTTCCTCCTCCTCCCCACTCCACACCATGGATTTTCTTTCCTCTGCTTATTAAATCAGTAGGATAAGCAGTTCATTAACATTCCTTTCAGTGCCTGAATCTATTCCCACTGATGGAAGTGAAAAATTCCACTGAGTTTAATGGGAACTGCTGGGTACACAGCACTTCTGAAAAAAATCAGATCATTTATTACCATTATTTATTTTGATAAAATTGCTGGGCTTCACTTTGATAGAGCTCAGACCATCTCATTTTAAAGATTTTTCCCCTAACATGTTTAATAATGTGCAATTTCATTCATTAATCTTTCTAATTTCTTTCTTTAGCACAGTTTGGAAATAGGTTGGATTTGTTCTTATGATTCATAAAAGGATGATTCTCTGCATATCAGATCTAATGCTTTAATAATAAGGTCTTCTGAAGTAACCTGGAAAATGAAGCACTTTAGACTCTTTGAGAGTGGCTAAAAATAGTAGAAACTTTAAAGACGTAAATTCCTTGAATGAAAAGTGTTTAAGTTCAGGTAACTTCTCAATTGTTTTAGGGTCAGATATTATACTCATGAACGTCAATTCAGTGTCATTACAAGAAACTCCCCATTATACCAAGACAAGGTAATTGGTATACAGACAGAAATAATTTCTTTGGCTAAAGTGTGTTAGGCAAGCTGTCTGTGGACTACAGTGAGGATTTCAAGATTCTCTTTGCTGGAAAAAGTAAAGGTTCCCTCCTACATATTGAACTTTCCAAGCACACAGCATGTCCCTAGACAGTTAGTCGGTATCACAATTCTACATAATATTAGGATGGAATGCCCAGCTAATCCAATTATAAAATCTTGAAATGGCCATGGTGCAACAGAAAGCATCACCTTCTTTCACCAGCATTTATTCCTTTAACATGATAATTTGCAAACTGATGTTTTTATCCTTTGAAATAAACACATTACTGTAATAATTTCTTCACTTATTTGCAGGTGCTTCACTGCAACGCAGTAGAGCCCAATTCTACTTTCTTCAGGGCATTTCCCAAATATCATCGTCATGTCAATTTTTTTAATGTAAGACAAATCTCTTGCTTTGTATAAAACAACTGCTTTTCTAATGTTTCAGAATGATACCAACATAGAAGTGACTATTTTATTGAATTTAAAAAATAACACAGAGGTGACAAATTAAACTCTGGAAACCAGCTTCTCACATGACAAGAGATTTACAAATAACTAAAACCACACAGGACTATGATTTAGTTATCAACAGTTCCACAGATTGTTGTACCATTTTCAGCAGAATCCCATTCAGGATTGGACCCAGAATGAGTGTCCAACCTTGCACGATGGTGTGCAGTATTGGCTGAAAAATGAAGGACAGTCAAAAAGTTTGAAATTTAAAAAATGTGATCACTGGTTGAGAAAAAATTCACAAAACCCCAAACCCACATTTCTGGGGAGAGGAGGATGAACATTTTCTAAAATAACTTGGCAAAGAATGTCGGAATGTTGAGTTTTCTATCCGTTATGGTGTAGAGCACTATAATAGGACATCAGTGACTCCTCGCCCATCCCACTAACAGGGGGAAACAAAGGAGGCAGTTGCCTCAGCGCCTGGTGACTCAAAAGGGTCTGGGCCTCTGGCCATCTCCATTGCTGCATAAGCAGCAGCAGTGGTTGGGGCTCCAGGCCTCTTTAAATCACTGTTGGAGTGAGTGTCACACCACATGCTCTGGCCAGCACGAAGGGCTGGAGGTGCACTCCAGGCCGTGCTGAGGACCAGCTCTTTTCAGCCCTGCCCTTTCTCCCCTCAGCCCTTCCCCTTCCTGGAGCACAGGGCCGGGACTGCCTCCCCAGCTCACCCACAGAGGCTGTCAGCTCTTTTGGCACTCACCCTCTCCATCCTATTCCCCTGCACGTTGCCCTCTCACTTTTAGTGACCACTTGCTTGCATAGTCTATTTTCTCTTCAGATAACTGTGCTCGCACCACCTGAATAATCCGCTGTAGTTCTATTACCTTTCCTCAAATCAAAGAGCCCCCTTGGAACAGGGCCAGATTGGAGTGAAAGGCCCATATTTGTACTTCAGGGCCTTTGCAGTTTTCAAAATCACTTAGGAGAGCTGAGTTTTTAATGAGAAAGCTTGTCTTAATTTTAACTACAGCAGTGCGCATGTCAAACAGCCCACCAGTGAGCACATTTCCACCAGCACCAGTGCAGATACCCCACCTTGTATACCCCTCCTAATACCAGGTACTTCTTGACCCTTGTCTCCCCATCCCAGGCAGCTCCTTCTGGAAGCTTTAATTTGACCCTTAGACCAGTGTTGCACTTTTATATATCACGCTCACTTCCTCCAGACAGGAACTATTACCACCAAGAGGTGAATTATGAATCATGCCAGATGAACCAATATACAGTATGGTGAAGACACAGTATATGTTCCTGCTTGTCCTTGTCACCGTTGCTCTCAGGTTACATCTGCACTACAAAGGCACTCCTGTAGCATTGTTGCTACACAGAGGTAGGAGGATAGACATTTACTGAAGAGACAGAAGGATGGGGTGGGGAGGGGGGTGTTGGCTGCTAGAGTAAGTCCACCTGCCTCAAGAAACAGTCATTAGAATTCTTCCATCAACCTAGCTGAGCCTACAGTGAAGATGAGGCTGATCTAAGCACATTGCGCTGGGTGTGACATTTTTCGGAGCCCTGATTCGTATGTCCAGTTTGCCTTGCTTCAAATGTAGCCCACGCCTCAGACTCCTATCATCAAGTCTTTGTTTTAGATGCCTTTGGGAAGTGGAGCTCTGGTGTCCCCTCAAAATGGTATTGCAGCTTCACTGCATCCATCTTCCCCTATGGCTTTTTCAGTTGACACTTGTGCAGCAGGCAAAACTGTGATATATTTGACGGATCAATTTAAAAATTCCTCTCAGGTCACTGTCATCTTTGCCTTTCCATTCACGCTTTCTTTCCTCCCTTTCATTAGACTTTGTGCTTAAGGGCAAATGAATGTCGCAGCTGCATATACCACAGCTGAAATTGGTCCACTACCTTTATTCTTACTAGAAAGGGAGAAGCACTGAAGGTTCTGTTAGAGCTTAACCAGTTCCAGATTCATTTGCCTAGTTTTACAAGCTACATAAAATGCATTAGTGAAGCCACTACAATACAAAATTTCTTACAGACAGCAGCTTGTTTATACTGCTCTGTGTACCATATGCTGAAATGTAAGTGCAATATTTATATTCCAGTTGATTTAGTTTGTAATTGTATACTAAAATGGGAACAACAGCAATTTGCCAGTACCAGTGTTCTGTAACACTTCTTTGTCTTTTTTACGTCTGATTTTGTAAGCAAGTAGTTTTTAAGTGAGGTGGGACTTGGGGTAGGCAAGACAAAACAACTTGTCCCCCTCCCCAAAAGCATACAGCAGTCTCGAAAGGTTGAGAGCCACTACTTTAAATCAGCTGGCTCAGCACAAGCCCAGTCCTCTGGCATAAATCAACATAGGCTGTATCTACACGACAAGATAAATTCAAATTTATTAATATTGATTTTGTAATTCTGGAATTTATAAATTCTAATTTGACCAACCTCACTTCCCCCATGCTCCTCACAAGTAGACTCGTTGCTGACACACTCAAATTGGCTAACATGGACTGTTGCAGTACTGCATTGTGGGAACCTATCCCACAGTTCCCTTATCCCCATAGCATTCTGAGTATGCTCTCTGTCTTTGACATCATCTTCCCACATTGCATTTTCCTCATTCCCCTCCTGTGCTAAGCAAATATCCATTTTTCCTGTTGAAGGAAAGGAAAACTAGGGCATCCACACAAATGGCAAAAAAGTTTACAGAAATGTCTTTCTTCTGTAGCTGAACTCTCGAATGGCCATCCATTAAGTGTCTCCCCTCCTGCGATTTCATCCAATCCCTGAAAATACCCTGAAAGTTAGAAGAAAGAGGATAGAAAAGTCTAGGAAAAAAGATTTTTGACTTTATTGAAACTAATACAGGGATCCTGAAAAGCACAAAGAAAGAGAAGATAGGAAAGCTTTTCAGAAAAGAGAGTTGCTGATGGGGAGAGCCTTTGGCTTTCTGGTGCACTGTAAGGCTTCTGTGCAATGACTGACATCTCAGCTGGCCATCTACTGCTGTCCCACCTCCCAGCATTGCTTGTGATCCCTGAAAATAATATAGAAGCCTGGACTATATTGTCAAGTTAGAAGAAAGGCAATAGAAAAGTCTAGAAAAAAAGAATTTTTGGTTTTCCCACCCATAATATTGCCAATACAGGTGCAACAACTGTGTTCTCAACTGGCCATCCACTTGGTGTCCCACCTCCCATCATTGCATGTGATCCCCGAAAATAATACAGGGACCTGGGCTGTATTCTAAAGTTAGAAGAAAGGGGATAGAAAAGTGTAGGGAAAAAAAGAATTTCTGACTTTCCCCTTCACTACACAGATATTGCCAACACAGTTGATGTCAGTGAAATACAGTACACTGAACTTACAACACAAACAGGAATTTCAACTAGTTCCCTGTGCCCCCCAACCCCCTGCCTCGTCTCATGTTTCTGAGTGGGTCAAGGCATGAAGGCATATCGCAGATATTAGCAAAAAGATTTTGTAACCGAAATATAAAACCAGAAGGTTGCAATGGACAGCAAGCTCCCGGAAATATTTTTGGCAGTGTGGGGGAGTGGTGTTGTGCTCTGCCGCTGCTGAAGTAGCTGAAGTAGTCTCCCCAACTATCTTAGCCTCTGGGGAAGATTTTCCCTCATCTGCAGCAAGCTCTGCTATGGGCATGAATGGAGTTCACTGTTGGGGGGGCAGTTGAAGTGGTCCTCCTCGAACATCTTAGCTGTCAGTGGAAACTTTCCCATGGCAGCAGAAAGCCCCTGTGTATCTTAACCGCCAGTGGAGCCTCCTCTCCTCCCCCAGTGGCAGCAAGCCTCAGTATGGGCGACGAATCATGGAATCATAGAATACTAGGATGGGAAGGGACCTCAAGAAGTCATCGAGTCCAGCCCCCTGCCCCAATGGCAGGACCAAGTACCGTCTAGACCATCCCTGGTAGACATCTATCTAACCTGTTCCTAAATATCTCCAGAGATGGAGATTCCACAACCTCCCCAGGTAATTTATTCCAGTGTTTGACCATCCTGACAGTTAGGAACCTTTCCCTAATGTCCAACCTAAACGTCTCTTGCTGCAGTTTAAGCCCGTTGCTTCTGGTTCTGGTTGTTGTTCTTGTTCTCAGAGGCCAAGAAGAAGAAGTTTTCTCCCTCCTCTTTATGACACCCATTTAGATACCTGAAAACCACTATCATGTCCCCCCTCAATCTTCTCTTTTCCAAACTAAACAAACCCAATTCTTTCAGCCTTTCTTCATAGGTCATGTTCCATATGGGGGATTCAGTGGGTATCCAGTTGAAGTGGTCCTCCCTGAGTATCTTAGTCACTGGGGGGAGATTTTCCCATGGTGGCAGCAAGCCCTTAAATATCTTTCCCGCCCTTGGAGCCCCAAACGTGCGCAGTCTATGACTTGGTGCTGCCTGGAAGCATGGTCAGCACCTAACGGCAGGCACATCCTTTTATTGGGTTGGGGAACTGCATGGCACCTGTGGGTGAGGGAAGAGGGCTCACACACAAATGTAAACCACTTAGAAGAAGTTTCTCTGCATCTTATGCAAGCACAACCCCCCACCAAAGCCTTGTTAACTCGTGGGGCAGTGGCTGGCACCAGCCAGCACAAACAAAATAACAAGTGTAGAGACAGAGCCACAAACTCCCTGCAGGGGCTATTTAAATGGGCAGATGCACTCACAGTGCTAGTAGCAAAGAAAGAAAGACATTTCTCAGGTTCTCATACAAACATGAGCCCACAGTCACAGGCTTGCTGCTTCCACTTTGAAATTCACGATCTTCCCGTTACTGGACAGCAGCAGCCAGAGTGGACAAGAGAGAGGGATATTGTGGATTACATATGGGACACCTCTGGAGGCTAATAAATTCAATTTTAAGAAGTGAAGCATCCACACTGGCCTTTAATGGAACTTTTGAATTTAAGTTTGATGATATAACCTGTCAGGTAACTACAGTTTTGTAATCTTGATATTAGTGCTCCCTAATTTGAGCTAATGGTATTTACTGTGAAGACAGTCTTGTGGTAATAACAAACTAACTGCCTGAAATCAGAATTTCTCTCATAGTGTAGACACAGTCATAGTCTATAAGCTGCCAAACAAGCCATTCCAGGATACAGTGACTGCTGGGGCAGAAAATGCTTTCACTAAGCCAGGATGGAGCTGGCTTGTGAGAGGAATCTCCATTGTCCAGATCTACCCTGGCCTGCTTTATACCATTTTATAGACCTGAGAAGTTGTCTAATATATTTAACAATGCTTTAAGCTAAAGAGTGCTATATGCAACATAGCACCACCATACAGAAAAGATAAATGACCTTTCCCCTGCTTCTCTCTCATAATTTAAGACAAAATAGAAATGTTCAGGAAACTGGGATACTAAGTGTTTGTTCTGACTCATCTTTAAAGTTTTCCTTTTATCATTTTTATGAAGCATAATTATAGCATTCACTGAATCACTCCAAACTAATAATTTTTTTTGCATTCTATACTCATCCCTTGTGAAAATGTGTACTTTACTTACGAATACTCACTTGGACGAGGGACACATATTCCTACCTTTGTTCACTGGACGAGTGAACTGCCCCCCCAACTAATACGAGCCTAACCACACTCCCTGCAGCCCCACCCCACCAAAGCCTGAACCCCCGGCTCTCCCTGCAGCCCCAACCTACCTCAGCCTGAAACCCTGCCAGCCCTGCATACCCAACCTGCCTCAGCCTGAACCCCCTCATGGTGCCACAGCCCCAGTCTGCAGCAGCCTGAACCCCATGCCCTCCCTGAAGACCCAACATGCAGCAGCCTGAACCTCCCTGCCATCTCTAAGGCCCCAATTTGCCTCAGCCTGAATACCCCACCCTCCCCACGGACTCACCCTACTGCAGCCTGAAACCCCACCCTGCCACCCCACGGACCCAACCATAGCCTTAAACCCCCCACCGCCTGCCCCATGGAGCCAACCTGCCACCAGGTTTTAACCCTCCCTCCTACTCATGGCACCAAACTGCCCCACCCTTTAACCCTTCCCACCCCACCCCTCAAACCCAAGGTTTATTTACCTTTCAAAAGGAGCACCACATGCAGCTACTCCTATGCGGAGTTATGAACACTTGGAACAAATTAGAGGCTTTTACATGTGTTTTAATGGGAATTTAGTGTCCCTCTTACAAGTTTTCACCTAGGAGCAGACATTTGGGAACCAATTGTGCTCATATAGTGAGGGATAAGCGTATTAATATAACTTTGTAAAGAAAATATTTAGTTTGATTTGGCACTCTAATACCTGCCTTCCTCACTTCAACTCAGTATAGATCAGATTCTGATTTCTCCAAACCAGGTGGTTTTTACATGACTCCAGCTGTCAGCAAAGAGGCTTAATAACAACAACAACAACAAAAAATGGCACCCTAATAGTGATGCAAACATGACAGCAAATCCATGCAGAAGGATTTCACCCATCTAAATGTTTTTTTTAAATATTTGCAAACCAGCCTTTCAAGACAAAGAAAAGGGACGCCAAAAATGTGACTAGCCTGCAAAGTAAGTCATAGGAAACCTCTTATTTTGTGCTGTTTATCAGGAGTCAGGGTGGTTGGAGAAAAAGCACATTTAATTTCCAGAACAGCTTTTTCTCATTAAATACACATCAGCTGCTCTGAATGGTGCTTGATTATGAATTAAAAAGCAAATGTCCCAGTTATTATGAAAATGTAGGCCATCTAAATACATGAGATGCTCCTTCCTCAAATTTATCACACTCTCTACTAAGTCTTCTTGCTTCATCTTCTTCTGCACACGTATTATACACCTAGGCTGGGTCTACACTTGTCCCCAACTTCGAAGGGGGCATGTTAATCAGGGCGACAGGAGATTACTGATGAAGTGCTGCAGTGAATATGCAGCACTTCATTAGGCTAATTCTCCCCCACGGAAACTTTGAAGCATCAAACTTCAAAGTGCCGGCATGCGTGTAGCCGTGGGCACTTCAAAGTGCTCGTGCTACTTCCAAGTCCCTTTACTCCTCAAAAGACACACGACAGCACTTCCAAGTTTGATGCTTCAAAGTTGCCGTGGGGGAGATTTAGCCTAATGAAGTTTTGTGTATTTACCATAGAACTTCATTAGTAATCTTTCATCACCCTAATTAACATGCACCCTTCGAAGTTGGGGGCAAGTATAGACAAACCCCTATGGACTGATAGGGCTTGATATATGGAGAAACACCAAAGCCTACAGGTTAGCACTCATTCTCTAGCCCTTGTGATGTGAAAACATTCAAAATATTGCTTAAACTGATGCTACTTTTCCTACAAGGTTTCTTTCCAAACCCAGCAGACCTCTTGGAAAAATTATTTTCACTTTAGTATAAGTTCTGACACCACATAAGCGGGAGAGCTAGAAGAGGCCTTTGGTTATTACATGTATAACACCAATGCACCTGGGTTACCAGCACAAGGGACGGAACCTGTGATCATAGGAGCGAAAGCCCTGTGCTCTACCACATAAGCACAAGGCCCACTGCCTCCAAGCTGAGGCTGTAGAGCAGAGACTTCACTCACCCTAGTGTGAGGTCTCAGTGCCTTTGGATACTACATATCAATGGACTGGTTTTGCTCAGACCCTTAGAAACAACTAGTTCACACTGGACATGGGTATGGAGGTTTTAACTATCTGATGCATTTGCTGTCAGATGCTTCTATTTCATCATGCTTTATAAGCCGGGTATGGGAGGGGAGGAGGAGTAAATCTCTACTTAAGAACAGGCAGGCTTCCAAAGAAACCTGAGAAAGAGAGAGCGAGAAGAGCAGGCTGCTGCTTATCCTGTCCCTAATTTGTCAAAAAATGCTTAAAAGTATGCCAGCTGTGTACTCTAATACATAAGATAATTTTGTCCTTCATCCTTTGCACTTTAACCATTCATTTCTGATGCATGTTGATGGAAGACAATATCATTACAGTGGAGTTCTGCCAACCCCACTATTAAAACTACAGTGGCTGGAATCAATCACTTTAATGCTATTTTCTTCTACAGGAGTAATGACTCCAGCTGAATAAGCAGCTGGCACACCCATTTCCTATGTGGCACCCCATGTAGCTGACAAGTTGGGGCACTGTTAGCCGATGGCCGGGTAATGAGTGGTCTGTGAGCCTTATTACATCTGAGTCTTTAACCGCTAGGACCAGCAGTCCCTTCACAGTGGGCATCCAGGGTGGCTGATGGATGCCCCAAAGGTTGGTGCAGAGAGCTATTTCACCTAAGTCTTTAACTGCTAGGACAGACTGTCCCTTCACAGCGGGCAGCCAGGGTGGCTCACGGGTGCCCCAGGAGTCTGTCCCATGGAGGCAACACGACTCAGCGCTCAGCTCTCACTCACCTTACCACTGACCGTGCCAATATAGCCAAACCAGCTAGGGTTCTTTGTTTGTGTTCGGCTGAGTTACAGTAACTGGAAGGAGTCAGGCTGAAGCTTAAACGGTTATTATTTATTAAAAGGCAGAAATAAGAATCTTAGTGGTTACAAGGTTATTTCTCTATCTTCTAACTACTAGTTGGATGATACATATGGCATACCAATTAGATTACAAGTTACACGTATAAGGACAAAATGCCTTAGCTTACAGAGCTCTTACTATTAAATGTGCACAAAGATACATTGCAGGTATAATTCTCACCCCTGCGTCCTCTGACTCCGGCGTAGCCAGCATCTTTCACTCAATCCCTCGGGAAGAAGAGTACAAGCAGGGCGTCCCCTGGGTCCTCGGGAGGCAATGACCTTACCCGACCAGCAGGTATAGGTAATTGGAGCTCAGTTAGAGTGGACTGCTGGACCCTTCTTTATACCCGTTGGGTCACGTACACTCTTCCTTATCTAAAGATGCCAATTGTACTGGTTCGCCTTTGTGACGCCAGTTCTTACAAGGGAGTAGCGACTTAATTTACACTTGTAAGACAGAGATAACTAAATCGTTAAGACAGAACACTCTTTTCGTATGGGCGTGAGATTCCTCTCCTGGGACGATATGTAGGCATTTCAATTATCAATACCAGCCAAGGGCAGTTTGAGGCCCTGTGGTCATCAGCTGGCCTGTTAGCCCTCTTATCTGTGTTCTTCCGTTGTCCAGGGTCGTGATGAGGCAGCACATCTGTGCTCTGAGGCATCAAAGACTGTGCTTGAGATTAGCACATCTGTGCTCCCAGGCATCAAACAAATGCAGAAAAAGGGTTATTTTGAAAACAGGGTTTTTTTCCCCAAAGGAAATAGCCTCAGCTGATCTGGTCAAGCTTCCTAAGATAGACTGAGACTATCAGGGACATAAAAGAAATACCACGTAGTTTCCATCATGTGATTTTACACACATTCTTTCCCAGCGATTCAGGAGTGGGAAAAAATATACCCTAGAAGAGCAACCTGATAAAGTCTGAAGATATCCAAATAGAACAAAATTGTTTACGGAGGATTATTGACAGTCCAGACATGAACAATGTTTGCTGCAAATACTATTCAAACTGACCAAGCTAGCCTGAGTACTTTGTCCCACTCAAATAGTTCACATAGCTCTTAACTTTATATTTCCCTTTTTTTTTCCTACAAGTGCAACCACCATGATACCGTTATGGCTTCCACAAAAGAGCCAGCAATGTTCAGCATTAAGTTCTCCCATCTGAAGTGGGTTGTAAATTCTTACAGGAAGGCCGTGTCTGTGCTAGCCCTCTCCTTTTGGAAGGGGCATGATAATGAGGGATTTCAGCGGATGCTAATGAAGCGCTGACATGAATATGCAACACCTCATTAGTATAATGATGGCTGCATGCGATTTGAAAGTGCCACTTTTAAAACGCAAGCCGCCGTGTAGCTGGGGACCTTTCAAAATGACCCCCTGATTTCAAAAGTCCTTTCTTCACATTTGGTTTTGGGCAGCACCTCATTAGCATCTTCTGAAATCCCTCATTACAATGACCCTTCCAAAAGGAGGGTGCTAGTGTAGAAACAGCCAAGGTCAGAGCAGGTATATACTTAATATAGAGTGCTGACTGTCACATAGCATTTAAAAAATTCTAAGCATTAGCTCATTTGTTGTGGTCAAAGTGAGAGAGAGACAATAAGGAGCAGTAAGTATATCTGCAAGTTTTCAGTCTCTGTGGCCCTGATCCTCCCACAGAGAATGAAAAGCGCCCTTTGCTCATTTCTGATATCCCCCAGGGATTTACTTTCAGATGTAAATTTGTGTCTTTTTCAGTTGCTTAGTATGTACCCCAAACAGTGAACTGGCTGTATGTAAATCTGATACCTAACTCCTACTGCTGAAGAAGAGAGGCAAATGTTTTGTCAAGAATTAGATTTAGCATTCAGAACAGTCACACGCAGTAGCTAGAAAAGATGGTCTTTTCTCCTAAATGTTATTGAACGGCCAACCCTATCATATGCTGGGCAAATAAGGTTACAATAAGCTCACAAACACCAAATCTTTTCAATGTTTCAGTGACAATAATACCACTGTTTGCATTTTGCTTATCTACTTAGATCGATGATTAGAAAACTACCTCCAGTGCACAATTTTGGACATACGGTGGCTGATATCGATCCTCATTTATTTCAGGCAAAAGATAACTCAGCTGGCATATGCTAAATCAGAACATAGTTTGACTTACTTCCTACACAATTTTTTCCTGGTACTACATGCTGCTGGAGGCTAATCATGAACACTGTAATTTCTGCCTGAAATCCAAATATTTCCCAAAGTGTCTTTTGGAATTAGTCTCTTCATTTTCATAATGAATGTAGAAAAGAAAATACCATATCTTCAAATGAAGCATGACATTAAGTAGCCTTTTACAATACTTAAAAAAAAAATCCAAATCTCATCCTGGTCCAGATCTTTCCCTGAAGCTTCCTCTTTCCAGAGCTGGTCTAGTGAGACCCAGCCAGTGGGTGGGGCCCAAGATGGCATGCTGACAGCAGGGCCTGGCCAGTGAGTGCTATTTTCAGTTGGAGCATGGGGCCCCAAGCAAACACCTTGCTCATCCTGCCCTAAGGCTGGGCCTGCTTCTTTTTATTTTTAGGGACCCCTGGCTGACACTGCACTGCTGTGCAGGAGAAGAAATGGTTTATGCAACATTTTACCAGTTCTTAACTCTAGGGTTCAAATAATTGAATTGTAACTGCTTCATTTAAACACAGCTCTAGCCATGGACAGATCAATGACGAGTCAAACAAAAAGCACACAAAACAAAAAGCAGTTGAGTAGCACTTTAAAGCGTTGCAAAATAATTTATTAGGTGAGCTTTTGTGGGACAGACCCACTTCTTCAAACCCACGAAAGCTCACCCAATAAATTAGTTTGCTAGTCTCTAAAGTGCTACTTGACTGCATTTTGTTTTGACAGTATATAGACTAGCACGGCTTCCTCTCTGTTACTAAAAAGCACACAGTTTAACATTGATATATTTCAGCCAACAAAACTCTGTACCACCCAGTACCACAGCAAATTTAGGCATAGAGCAACACTTCTCATAGTCATAGATTTTAGGTCAAGAAGCAACCATTACGTTAATCTAGGCTGACCTCCCACTAGAGCATGTTTGTCCCTAAAATCTGCAAAGGAGTTCATAGTATTATCAGGGAGCAACTGAATCAAAGCTACAGGACACTACATATTTTCCTGAAAACTACATCAAGGCAACTGGTAGTGATACTAACATCAGGTTTTCTGTCTGTAACAAAGGAATCGTTTTGAAACAGTTGCTGTGTAGTGGCTGCAATACTTGTTTATTTTGTATTCTGACCTCTGAAAGCATCCAGATCTCCAGAAGTCTGCTCAGAAGTGCTTGTCAGAAGTGCTCAGCCTGGCCTAATGCTGCTCTCATTGGAGTCAATGGGAAAAATGTCAATGTGGAAGGAGTTAGGCTAACACCGAACATTCTTTAAAACCCCAGCCCATGTTACTGGAGTGAACGAAATACTCAGCAGCCTTTTCTTTTTTTGCCTGATGTAGTCAGTTTTTTTTCCCCACCAAAGAGGTTTCTTCTCAAGTTTTTCTTTTTTTCCTTACTTGTATTTACTTGCCATATCAACATTAATTAATTCATGGTCACTTGCAACTGAAATCCACAATTTTCAGGTAGAGGTGATGTTCTGCTAGATGGGTCTGTCACCGCTCAAGAATTCCTCAGTTAGCCAAAGACAAACACAAAGCACTTCATCTTAAATTCCCAACCCAAATGTATGTGTAAAGCTAACAGGCCCAGGTTACCAGCACCAGGAATAGAACCTAGGAGCGCAGGGTCTAAAGCCCTGCACTCTACCGCATGTGATAAAGGCCAGCTGCTTCTCACCTGAGGCTGCAGAGCAGAGACTTCACTCATTCTAGGTGAGGTCTCAGTACCACTGGGTACTACATATGGAAGAAGACAGACGTTGTGCAGAGGTGGACTTCTGCATTCAGTATCCCTGATTAGTCAATCTGGAAGCACTGCGCTCAGCAAACAGGAGGTCGGGGCATGAGATACATGGTGAAAGCTAACTCAGGTGCTTCTGTGTCACGTGTTCCTTAATCTGTAGGTAGTCCGTCATGTCCGACGATGACGTCTTGAGCTTGCACAGGCTCATCAGTTGTGGACTCTCATGTGGCCGAGGAGTCCAAGCTTTGAATGGCATGGGCGCTCACAGTGGGAGCAAGGGAATTGTCCTGGCTCTGTTAGTGCAGCTGCTGCTGTTGCTTTCTTCCTCTCATGAGCATCAAGGAGGCATACGCGTCACTGCTCTTCAAAGTTGTCATACGTGTGTCATATGAGAGCATGCCAGCCTGTTCAGTCTTTTGTATGCTGTTCTATTTGATCTGGTTTTAAACGTTGGCCTTTACACAGGCTTTATATCTCTTGCAAGGCCTACCTTGATTTCTTTTGCCCTGGGAGAGTTCACCATAGAGGAGTTGCTTAGGGATTCTTGACTCCTCCAATTCACATGACGTGGGCTCTCAGAATCATGGCTTCAATGCTTGTGGCTCCTGCTCTGTCCAGGACTTCCAGGTTTGTAACTCTGTCCTGCCATCGAATGTGCAGTATTGACCTCAGGCTGCGTGCGTGGAAGCGCTCCAGCAGTTTTATATGTTTTCTGTACAAGGTCCAGGTTTCACAGCCATACAGAAGACTGGTCAGGACTACAGCCTTGTACACTTTCAGTTTAGTGGACTGTCAGATATTGTGTTGATTCAACACTCGCGCTCTCAGACATCCTAGTGCCCAGGTGCCCTGGCAGATTCTGGCATTGATTTCTTTGTCAAGGGAGCCATCATTGGCTATCACACTGCCAAGGTACTTGAACTCCTCTGCTGTTTTTAACTCTGTTCCTTCAATAAAGATTGAAGCAGGGAGAACAGCAGATCCTGGAGCGGGTTGAAACAGCACCTTAGTCTTTCCCAGGCTGATGGTCAAACCAAAGAGGCAAGTGACATCAGCAAACTTGATGATGAGCTAGAGTTCAGATTCCTTGTGTGCCATAAGTGCACAGCTCCTTAATCAAGCCATGGACAAATAAGGAGAATCAAGTCCAAAAGTCCTGGTTCATGGGAAGAGAGAGAGTGGGGCAGGAGCCTTGGTACACAGCATGCTGTTATCCAGACTTTGGTACAGGCAACTATTCCAGTTTCGGATGAAACCCTCCCCACTAGAGTCACATCATGAAGGTCCTCCAGAGATGCAAGAAAAACAAGGCGGGAATGGGGAAGAAGAATACAGGGGAATTTTATTTTTCTTTCATGTGTTTGAGTCTCAGTTAGATATATGGGTGTTATTAACTTTGTCTCCATATCTGATAAGAATCGTTTTTAGATTTATGAAGTGGAAATGTGACTCAGACTTGTAAATGGATTATTGTGATCTTTTGAACATTTACTAATTATACCCATTCCGTTGCTCTCCTGGATCTGAGACAGACACAAAGACTATAAACAGCTTTCCCCAGCTATTCCTTCTTCATGAGAAAACGTTGGCAAAACTGACCATGATTGCCAGCTGTGAACATGGGACTTAAGAGAAGAAAACTATTTGATCAGGGCACAGAAAACAAATGTCAGGAACTAAAACATCACTGTTGCCTCTCTCATCAGAGCAAAACTTCCAAGACTGCAACACATTGTAATATGATTGTTGCAGTTACTAAAAGCATTCAACAGGTGTCCCTTAAATGAAAACTAACATGACAGTAAGTGCTTGTTTGGATGGCTGTGGTAGCAGCCAAAAGAAATAGCTTCCAAATGCTTTGCAGAAATCACCTGCTCCCCTGCCATCTGGATTCCTTCCCAAGTGATTTGCTGTTAACGTTCTGGGTGGCTGGCAGTTCAAGTTTCCCCTCTGTAAGTTGTAGGCTGGTTAAGTGCCACCATTCACTTTCTTGATTATTTCTCCCTGCCTTCATTCCCCCGCCCCTCAGGGGCTCCCTTCCAAAAGTGTGTATTATTCAGAAGCATTACCTTCCAGCACACATCCATTTTTTATAAAATCCTTGTGTCTTTATTCATTTGCCTCAGTTCTCCATCTTAATTGAGAACTCCTCTGGAAAACTCATCTTGTCTGACTCCCATTCGGAGTCCCATGAGAGGAGTAGAACAGATACCAGGCGTTCATTGTGATATACAGAACAGCATTGCTCCAATCTTCTCCTCACATAAGCTTACACTACTTCCTCTGGAGTACAGTCTTCCAAATAGCTTTGCTTCAGCCTCCTTAGTGGATGACCAATACAGGTTGAACCGCTTTCATTTGGCACCCTCAGGACCTGGCTGGCGCTGGAGGAGAGAATTTGCCAGACCACAGGAGGTCAATATTGTCTAGCAGCATCACCAACACTTTCACTGCTTACTGGGCCGTTAGAAGACATTTGGGGTAAATTACAGATAAATAACAGCACAGACACTGAGAGCCAGGACTGGTGGCTGTAAGCAAACTTTATGGGACCAGGAGAAACTTGACCACACCCAAGGTAAATGGTCATCTGGCTAACTAAAATCATGACAGATTACAGATGTTGCCAAACAAGAGAGGTTCAACCTGTACCAGATAAAATGCCCAAGAGCTCTGTAAGGAAAACAGAGCTATTTATTTGGTACTATTTAATATTCATGACTTTCATGACTGCTGCTTTTTACTAGATACTGATCTGCTGATCCACTAAGAAACATTTGGTAAGAAACACTCACTGCAGCTTTAAAATGTTGTTTGTTTGTGATGTAAATGAACTTATCCAATCACACCTTACCAGAAAGCAGTATGTTAGACTCTCGCATAACCCAGATTTTGCATTAAGTGGGGTTCCAGCTTTTTCCCTGGCAGAATACACATTCTGCAGCCAGTGAAGCAGTAGAAAAGTAAGTCCTGGGGTGGGGGGGGCAGTTGGGGAGGGTTAAGCCTGGTGGTGGGTTGGGGTCTTGGGAGGTAGGCAGAGGGCAGCTAACCCCAGGGTGGGTTATGGCTGCAGGGGACTGAGGGGTGGAGTTGAGCCAGAGCGGTGCATGGGCTAGTGAGCTGGGGCATGGGTTTTGAACCAGGGCTGTGTAGAGGGGGGCTGAACTGAGTGCAGTGGTGGGGGGTTGAGCCAGAGCTGGGCACAGGGGTTGGGGTGAGCTAGAGCTACATGTGGGTGGTGAGCCAGCAGGGGGGTTGAACCCAGGCTGGGGAGGTTGAGCCGGAGTCACACCTGAGAGATGGTAAGCTAGAGCCAGTGGTGGGGCTGAGGTGTGAGTAGACGCTATTCACGGGTGGTGAGCGGAGCTGTGGAGGCTGAGCCGGGACCATGCAGAGCTTGGGGGGGGGCATTAAGCCAGGGCTGGAGGGGAGGAGCGAGTTAAGCACAACTGGAAATCGCGCATTTCCAGGGTTTGCTGTAGGAATTGGGGTCAGCCACATAAGAGTGGGGTCACATACTCTGGGTTCACGTACTCTGAGACCTTACTGTACATGCAGTTAAAAATATTACAGCAATCCTGTTTTTGTAACTGGAAGACATGACATTCTATAAGAAAGACAACACAGGAAATGTAAAGCACTGAAAACAATCTTTGTTTCTCATTACTTCTCCAACCTAAACTCCTTTATGAATAACTAACATGCTCAAAATAATGTATCAATGTTTTTATAATTTATAGAGAGCAGCACTCAAACAAGGCACCTAAATCCACATTTACTGATCTTTGTGGACTCTATAAGCCTTAAGTATGTTGTCTGATCATATTGCTGTGCCTTTAAACAATGATCTCTTTGCACTAGTCATCACTGGCTCAAGGGCCTTCAAGAACCAAGGAATGCACCTGCCATTGGGCTAGTGTTTTCTACAGTAACTCTAATATACTCTTGTAAAGGCAAAGAATTACACATCACTCCCTCCAAATACCATCCACAACATTCTGCATTGGCTGGACAGGGCGTTAGATACTTACTAGACAAAGCAAGATATTCCCTACTAGCAAGACAAGAGGAATTCCTTCTGTAACACTTACTGCCCACATGAGGATGCAAGAAACTAAGCCTTTGCTCTGAATTATGGTTTTCTCTGTGGCCATCTGACTTACCCAATCTTCCAAGGCTAATTTAGAAACCTTGGTCCAAATTCCAAAGCAATGACTGTGGTAACAAGCTAGACTGACAGATTTCATTCCCTTTCCCGTGGGGACAGATAGTGTAAGTAGAATTATGGAAGTTTAATTTTATAACCTGTGAGTCAGGACAAGGTGAAAGTTATGGCCATGTCTACACTATCCCAAAACTTCGAAATGGCCATGCAAATAGCCATTTCGAAGATTGCTAATGAAGCACTGAAATACATATTCAGCGCCTCATTAGCATGCGGGTGGCTGCGGCACTTCGAAATTGCTGCAGCTCACTGCCACATGGCTCGTCCAGATGGGGGTACTTTTCGAAAGGACCCCGGGAATTTCGAAATCCCCTTATTCCTATCAGCAGATACTCTGATTCCTATCAGCAGATAGGAATAAAGGGATTTCAAAGTTCCCGGGGTCCTTTTGAAAAGGACCTCTGTCTGGACAAGCCATGTGGCAGTGAGGTATGGCAATTTCGAAGTGCCGCGTCTGCCTGCATGCTAATGAGGCGCTGAATATGTATTTCAGTGCCTCATTACTAAACTTTAAAATGGCCATTTGCATGGCCATTTCAAAGTTTTGGGCTAGTGTAGACATAGTCATATAGGGCTCCTGCCAGAGAGCTCTAACTCCAGTAGGGAAAAAAAATACAAATACTAATTATAACCAGATCCAAGTTTAATGTCCATGTCCACCACAAAATTTTGGACAATCACTAAGAAAATCATTCAGCTGGGTTTGTTTTTCAAAGCACAACCTGAATACTACAGTGGCCAAAGGCAAAAATGTAGGTATCACTGATTTTCAGTGTCTTATTATTGAAGGGTTCGGGATGGTTTGGTTTTAAGGAGGGACTTTTGTTTTGAACATTCAGAGTTTTAAATAATAGTCTTTCATGCTTAAAAGTTATTGATTTAAATTGTAAGAATGGAACCTTTGGATTGCAATTATTGAATAATTTTTAAAAGTATCCCTTAGATTTTTCCACAGGGATCTGTCATGCTCTAAAAGGAGCACACGTATCTTGCTCTAACTTCCTTTTATGATTTATGTGTGCACATCTAAAACAGATAAGGAGCTTCAGCTTGGAAGTGGAAGAAAATTGCTGCATTATGGCTGATGTTAGACTTTACTCCTAGAACTATTTACATGGGCGTCAGCAGCTGAAAGCCCTCTGAGCACTAAGTACAGCACACGTCTTTATTCACTCTACAGCACAGTAATTGAATTTGTGTAAAACTACTGGGAAAGTGAATCTGTGATGCAAATAATTTTTACAGTTAGGGCTCCTGAGGAAGTTATTCTGTTGAGTGTTTAATACCAGGCTTGGGAATTGTGCATTCATTGCAATGCATTGGACTCTATGGCTGTTTCTACACATGCCACTTTCTCTAAGTGGCATGCTAATAAAAGTCCCAAAAAATGCTAATGGGGCATGGATGTAAATTTCCAGCGCCTCATTAGCATAGGCTCACTTGATTCGGAGTCCAGAAGAAGCTCTTCCAGACCCCAAAACAGCATGTAGAGGCGTGGCCCCTGGGGGATCTCCCAGAAGGAAGTCCTCATTCCAGAAGCCTCTTCTTCCCGAAAACTTTCTTCTTGAAAACTCCTTGTCTGTTTTAAATTTTTCAGGAAGAAGGGGCTTCCGGAAGGAGGACCCACTGAGTCACAGACACATAGACGTAGACAGTAGCACAAGCCAGCTCTATTCCCCATCCCCTGGCCTCCAGCACTCAAGTGTTTCCTTCCCATCCCGCTTGTTCCATCCACCCAGACAGTTCCACAGCTACAGAGAAATTAAAATTTATGTTTGTAAGTGTTAAGCTGCTGAAAGCTAATTAGATTGGCTTTCAGCTGAAAAGTTGGCTTTGGGCAGGGGTGGCATATTGGATCACCCTAAAAATCAACGTTTGTTTTTATTTGGAGTAGAAGGTAGAGTCCTTTTTTTTAACTTTCACCTTTTCCTGATTCATGGGTTATAAAATTAAACTTCCAAAGTTCTACTTACATTATCTGTCCCCATGGGAAAGGGAACGAAATCAGAGAAAGTGGCATGTGTAGAAATGGCCTATTGCTTTTCCACATATGCTAAGGTCATTGGTGTCCATTTATACAAACCCAATGAATTTCAAGATTATTCTTACCTGCTATTTCTTATCTGTGACCCAATAGCCCACTGGGTCACCGAAAAATAGACAGACATCAGTACCACAAAACAGCTGTATTCCCCACTCCCTGCCCCCCAGCACCCCAGTGTTTCCTTCCCATCCAGCTTGTTCCATTCACTCAGATATTTCCACAGATGCAGTGAAATTGAAATTTATGTTTGTAAGTGTTAAGTTGGTGAAGGCTAATTAGATTAGCTTTCAGCTGAAAAGTGGCTTTGGGCAGGGGTGGCATATTGGATCACCTTAAAACTCAGCGGGTTTTTTTTCTTTTTAATATATTTTCTGGTATGTCTGCTACACCCGTGTTCTCTGATAAAATAGGAGTGACCGGGCCTTTATCACTAGCTTACAGAGGTAGCAAATGGATGAATCTGAATCATTTAACAGACCTAGTGAGTTCCACATGTGAAGTCACTTATGTTCATACAGTGTGGCATGTATGACGTCAATGACAGGCATAGCACTACTTTGTACTTCTCATTGATGCTGAGCCCCCATAACTCCACGGGAACTCAATAATATTGTAGGTATCCAATATCACTGTAAATCAGGGTTTCCCAACAAATGGATGGGGATCCAAACATGGGTCATGCTTAGCTGCTATTAAGAAGCTATCCATGCTCCTGAAGTGGTTTTCAACTTCTTAATTGGATTAACAGCCATCAGGCAGTTAAGCCAATCAAATTGAGAGCCATTTCAGCTGCAGGGCAGAGGACTGCAGACCTGAAGAGCAGTGCTCAGCTTAGGCAAGGTGGGGGCCTGAGTCCAAGGTTGGGAAGGAGGAAGGGAGGAGCTGATCAGCTCCCTGGCTTCCAGCCTCTGCAGGAGGAGGGGTTCCTGCAGACTCCAGCAGGGTTCCCACAGCTGGCGCTGCCGGCCGGGGCTCTGTGCCCAACCAGCTTCCAACTGTGGAGTCCCTGTGCCTCCCCCAGCTCCCTCCAGTCTGTGAGTGACTCTTAGCCCTGGAATGTGACTCTCCTAGCCCTAGCCCCGTTCAGCCCCTGAGTGACTCCTAACCCCTGAATGTGGTTCCCCTAGCTCCCTCTAGACCCCTCCAGCCAATAAGTGTGACTCTCCTAGCCCCCTGAAGCCCTGAGTGACTCTAGAACCCAAGTGTGACTCTGCTCACCCCCTCTGGCCCCTCAGTGTGACTCCCCAAGCCCCTAATTGTGGAGTTTAAGCTGGATGGGGGTGCAGTGGTTTGGGGATGAGTGTCCTTCCACCACCACAACTCTGACTAATTATTATAAAATTAGTGTTATTATTCTATTAATATATTTCCCCTTTTCTATGAAATAACTACTATGAATATATAAACACAAGGGGGCACAATTTTACATCCTTGCCTCAGGTGCAAAATTAGCTAGTTACAGCTCTGCTCTCACCCTCTTCCTCCTGTTTTTGCATTGCCTTGAGTCACCAAGTCTTCCTGAATTGTCAAAATGGGTCCCCGTCTGGAAGAGGTTGGGAACAGCTGCTGTAAATCAACCCCAAATGCCTCTAATTTGGCACTAAAAAAAAATCAGTGATGACTTTGGAAAATGTTGGCCCAAAAGATTAGTGAAAACAGGAAAGATATGAGGAAGATAAGTGAAGACAACCCCTTAAGAGATTCAAAGAGGAGCAAGCATTTATTTCTACCAGCAAATTAACTGGGCTGGATGAACATGGAGGATGAACCATTCAGACTGAAAAGATGGAGGACACTTGGTTTCTGTTAATGTCTCCAGCTTGCCAGCCTCTCAGAATAAGAGTACTCTTCAAACAGATGAGTTATTTAAATATTCCACCTTGCTTCTGATCAGTATAAAAGTACTGCATGCCATCTGAGACTTCAGACATGATTAAAAACATGCAGAGGTTCTGTCTGAACTGCAGACAACTGATTTTGCTCTTCTGACTGAAATAAGTTCTAAAATAAATGGGAAACCCCAAGCTGTTTGATGGATTAGTGGTCTACTATATGCTGTAGACTTTCCAGAGAAAAATAAGAAACCTATAGAGGTTTTGGGTTGTTTCCTATTATATATATGCTAGATGATATGAACAACTACCTATATAGAGCCGGAAAAATGGATCAATATATCCATCACATATATCACAGCAGAGAGAATGTGACAGTAGATCTGTCAACAGTATACCTATTAAAGGGTGTTATAAAATCTCTCTCACCATTTTAGGCAAAACTGTCTCCCATAGGTATTGTGATAATCAATTCGCCTACAATATTACTTTAGCATGCAGAGAGGTGGACAGTCAAGTTTTAAAATTTAAACAAGAGCCAGCCAAAGGAAGAATGAAATGAAGGCACTCAAGTAAAATAATTGAAGTATACTGGAGAGAGGAGGAGGTCAAATTCTACTATAATAGATTAAATCTAGATTACTTGCAATAATGCTGCTCCAGGTTTTCACAGTCTTAACTGGAGGAAAATTTGGGCCAGGATCTTGGCTGATTGCTACATGTGACAGAAGTAATGTTCAGAAACAGAGACCACCCTATAGGACCAAATTCTGTCCTCAGTTACAGCAACTCAATGAGTAGAATAAGGGCAGTCTCCTTATTTTCTGATTCTCTGCTGTGCCATTTCATCTTATGACAGTGACCGTGGGTTCCCACATAGAAAGCTGCAAAGGAAACAAAGGAGTTTCAAGGTGAGAGATAATACTTGTGTCATGTATTACAAACTAAGTAAGAGGGAAAACAAAGCACAGAAATAGATGGCCAATTTTCATCATGGTTACCAGGCTAACAACAGGGTGCCCCGAAGTTCCATACTAGAAAAGGTGCTGTTCAATAGTACAGGGAGAGCTGGAGAAACAAAGGCAGAGAAAACAATGAGAGAGGGGTCAGGGGAGGGGACTGAGAAAGAGAGATGGGAGAAGTATGGATGCAGAGGGGACTCTAAGCCAGTGTGAGGAAGAGAGGAGAGTGAGAGTAGCGAAGGAATTGGGGTAAGCTACAAAAATATAATAAAAATTAAAAAAGACAAAGCTGAGAGAAGGAGGGGGTAGGGACAAAAGTGTCCATGATGACAGTCATACACCAAGACATGCCCATTCGAGTTACGAGAATTTGACTTTATGAGAAGTTTCATTTAATACACCTACTTCAGCTTACGAGGCATTTCTTTGCATTTACGAGGACCGATTTGGAGGCTGGCAACTCTGGTAGGCAAACACCAAGGGGATGGAGTCGGCTGCGTTGGTCTTGACAAAGAGGCCGTGCAGGGGGGGCGGCGGCACCCTGCGAGAGGGCGGCAGTCTGGCGTGGGGAGGTAGACTCGTCCGAATCCTGGCAGTAGATCACGCCGCCCTGCGAGACGCGGATGCTGGGCGCACAGCCCATCCCAGCCCCGATGCTGCTGCTCACCCCCCAGGCAGCTAGGGGGCCACTGCTGCCCGCCCTGTACAGCTGTGCCTTGGGCGCTGCTCGCCATCTGTGGCGCTCCCTCCCATTTAGCGCCTGGCTCGCCCTCCGCTGCTGCCTCGGCTGCCGCCAGAGAGGCCTCTCCGCCATTCAGCCCCACATAAGAGAGGCATTGCCCCTTGCCAGCTGGGGGCCCCCTGTGCCTGCCCAGCTCCCCACACAGCCAGCCCCTGGCAGCACCCCCTCCCCACTTAACCTAAGCTGCACTCAGGCCGGGATGCCTCCCCATGCCCTGCTGTGCCCTGCCCGCCCCCTTGCAGCAGATTTAATGGGATTTGGTGTTGCTTTAGCGTAAATGGGAGTACATTTTGGGGCTCATAAGCGCATAAAATGTTTTCCCATTGAAATTAATGGCAATTACATTTTCCACTTACGAGACTTTGCCCTAAGGGGGGTTTTTCAGGAACGAATTACCCTCGTAAGGCGGGGTAAGACTGTATAGAGGAAGGCTGACCTGGTGGTAAGGCACTAACCTCAGTCACTGGAGACTTGGTTTTATTCCTGGCTTTGTCACTGAGGCCAAAGAGCAAGATCACACAAGGTCGATATTCCCTATCTGTAAAATGGGGATACAACCACTTCCTTTCCTCATAGAGGTGTCATGAATATAAATAAAAAAGAATGGCCTTCTCAGATTCTTGGGACCATATACCTTAGATAGAAAGCACTCGGCTCTGGAATGGAACCTAAGATTTGTCTGTCTCCCTGTATTTGTGAGACCCACTGCTAACTTGCATTTCATCAACACATGCGTTTAATTTCAAAGGAAAAGACTTAAGATGCACTACTAGTCTCATGAGAATGTTGCACACTACTGAAGAAGTGAAGCATCTGTGATGTGAGTCTTTTGCTGACTCTAAAATCGTGCTGACATTTACTCCTCCACAAGGTTTGCCTTTTGTTGATCAATGCTCAAAATTAAGCTGTTTACAACCAAAAGAGCCCCCACCCCACCCCACCATCACAAAGAGAGCGGTACAGAGAGTTGCTAAGGAAACACATAAGATTGTCAAGAAGGCTTATACTATAACCCAATGTAACGAACAATTTATTTGATTTACAAAGCAAAGTGGGGCATTTAAGTCGTAGCCATGTAGCTAAAATGCAATATTCTAGCATCTGTATAAAAATAAAAATATAGTAAAAAATACATTGCCTAAAACTATAGAAATATACCTTACATAACATATGGAGATACACATCTCACAGAGCTGTAAAGTCGTCAGGACCAGTCACCTGCCCTCTTAGCAGGACAAAGCATCATCCCTGGCTTTTTTTTTTGTCTGGCTCCAGATCCCTATATGGCCTGTTCAAGGACTGTACTCATATCCTGGGTTTAGCAGGCTAATGCGCAAACCACTGAGCTATCCCTCCCTTACACAATGTAATGTGCCTCAGTGCATGCTGCCAGCCACCTTTTCTGACTATCAAAAAGGAATGCCCCACTGCCATTGGTAAAGATGCATAAGACAGTCTGTCTGGCCGTTTCTACACAGGCCACTTCCTTCGGAAGTGGCATGCTAATACACGGAGCAAAAGATGCTAATGAGGCATGGATGCAAATTCCCCATGCCTCATTAGCATATTGTCACGTGATTTGGAGTCTGGAAGACCATTCTTCTGGACTTCAAAACACTGTGTCGAAGCGTGGCCCTGGAGGGGCTTCCAGAAGGAAGTCCTCCTTCCAGAGGCCCCTTCTTCCTAAAAAGACAAAAATAAGGGGCCTCCAGAAGGAGGACTTCCTTCCAGAAGCCCCCCAGGACGATGCTTCTACACAGCATTTTGGAGTCCAGAAGAATGATCTTCCGGACTCCAAATCATGTGACGTTATGCTAATGAGGTCAGGGAATTTGCATCCATGCCTCATTAGCATCTTTCAGTCCATGTATTAGCATGCCACTTCCGAAGGAAGTGGCCTGTGTAGAAACGGCCTTTGTGTCTGCATTTGACATTTAGGCAAGAGCAGACCAGAAGACTCCTTGGGACTTACTGTAATCACCATTTTACCATGTGGATCATTGTCTTCTTTAATTTACAAACATAAGAATATTTTTGCATTATAAAAACATTTAGTAATAGTTACTTATAATTTTGAAATGTTTTGTACTAATCCTTTCTTGACAAAAGCAACTGTGTCATTCTTTTTTGTGTGAGTGAGGAATGAGTGTTTGAAGCGAGATAAGCCAGAAGGTCACCTTAGCATCTAACTAGCCAGACATGGAGCCAGAGACTCCGGCATGCCAGGCAACAATCAAATGTAGCTATTGTATCTGATGCCTGAGAAGGGGCAGACTGATGACCCTGAGTTAGAAGTGAGCATTCCCAACATGTGAAGATAACAAATCCTACAGTAATTAGGATGGCACAAGCCTCCCCCCACTGCAAAAAAAATCATCATCAGGCTAATTTTAGAAAACAATAAAAACAATCTCCAAATGATCATATGTTACAACATAACCAATGACAACATCATTCAGCAAAACTGATAGATTTACTCAGGAAGGGATTCCTTTAAAAGACTAGGCATCTTGCATGATATTTTGGGTTCATCCTGCCAACAGCCTTAGAGCGTGGGAATCATGACCAACAGAACACAGCATGGTAACTTGGGTCCAATCTAACTCGCCATCAGATTGATCTGAGCCACAGACTGGCAACTATAAACAACATTGGCAGAACTCGTGTGTGTGTGCACATTTATTATCTGTGACTGAATGCATACGCTTTTACTTTATATTTCTCAAACTTGGCCTATTGCCTTTTCCCCTAAAAAGATCCTGGCCGCGTCTACACGAGCACGCTACTTCGAAGTAGCGGCGCCAACTTCAAAATAACGCCCGTCGCGCCTACACGTGTTGGGCGCTATTTCGAAGTTGAAATCGACGTTAGGCGGTGAGACGTCGAAGTCGCTAACCCCATGAGGGGATGGGAATAGAGCCCTACTTCGAAGTTGAACGTCGAAGTAGGGCACGTGTAGACGATCCGCATCCCGCAACATCGAAATTGCGGGGTCCTCCATGGCGGCCATCAGCTGGGGGGTTGAGAGACGTTCTCTCTCCAGCCCCTGCAGGGCTCTATGGTCACCGTGTGCAGCAGCCCTTAGCCCAGGGCTTCTGGCTGCTGCTGTGGCAGCTGGGGATCCATGCTGCAGGCACAGGGTCTGCAACCAGTTGTCGGCTCTGTGGATCTTGTGTTGTTTAGTGCAACTGTGTCTGGGAGGGGCCCTTTAAGGGAGCGGCTTGCTGTTGAGTCCACCCTGTGACCCTGTCTGCAGCTGTTCCTGGCACCCTTATTTCGATGTGTGCTACTTTGGCGTGTAGACATTCCCTCGCAGCGCCTATTTCGATGTGTTGCTGCCCAACGTTGAACGTCGACGTTGCCAGCCCTGGAGGACGTGTAGACGTCATTCATCGAAATAGCCTATTTCGATGTCGCTACATCGAAATAAGCTATTTCGATGTAGCGTGCACATGTAGACGTAGCCCCTGTGTGCTTTTTGTAAGCATAACAAAGGAGCAGAATCAAAGAAATTAGGTTGTTGCTATTAACTTTGTAGGTTATCTTGTTTTTATAAAAAGGAATTAAGAGCACACCTCCTACAGTGCTAACAGGAGGCATCACATAGTTAGCTCCCCAGATCCTAAGCTGAACATCTATACTGAGGAGACCAGCTAGTTATAAACACCAAATAGAAAGAGGAAAAGGATGATATTAAATCACCAATGTTTATGCTGTTCTACAACAGACAATAAGACACAGGAGGTAAGGAAGGAAATGTCAGAAGGAACCTGCATGAGGAGAGAAAGTTCTTCTTATCCACCTTTCAGAATACTTAAGTTTATTCATAGTCAGTATTGAATCCCCACCCCCACCCCTACAGTTACATCTTGTGCAGAGCCACTCTTGACTTTGTTCAGGGAACTGAGTATAGCTTACATGGAACAAAATATCTTCCCCCATCACACCTGAGGATATAAACTGCCAGACTGTAGCTCACTCTTTGCATACCCCTCTGCAGCCTTTGAGGTAATTCTGGCCACTGGCTCCCAAGCACTTCCAGCAGCCTGTCTCTGGAATCCTGCCTCTGATACATGCTGGCACAACTTACAGGTGAGCTTGTCACAGGGCCCCCCTCTATATCACAACACAGAGAATGTCTGTCTGTTACAACCACCAGCGAGGGAGCCTTGGTTCTTTAGCTGAAGCAACTCATGCTTTTATCCCTGGAGTCCCAGGCTCAGTCCCTGGTGTGTCAGCAACCATGGCAGCCATCATGTCATCATAGTGGCTATGTCTACACTAGCACACTACATCAAAGTAGCCTATTTCGAAGTAAGAACATCGAAATAGGCTACTTCGACGCGTATCGTCTACACGTCCTCCAGGGCTGGTGCCGTCAACGTTCAACATCAAAGTAGCGATGGGGAACATCGAAAGGAGCTGCCCCGGAAGGAAATGTGGAGTGTCCACACACACAAGCACTCACCGTCAAAATAAGGAGCTAGCAAAGCCTGTGGACGGGGTCACAGGCTGGACTAGCCCTTCTGGGGCAAGAGCAAGCCACTTCCTTAAAGGACCCCTCCCAGACACACTCAGCCTGCCCAGCACGAGGTCCACAGAGCAGACAAGTGGTTGCAGACCCTGTGCACACAGCATGGACCCCCAGCAGCAGCAGCAGCAGCCAGAAGCCGTGGGCTAAGGGCTGCTGCAGGCGGCAACCATAGAGCCTCACAGGGGCTGGACAGAGCATCTCACAACCCCTCAGCTAATGGCTGCCATGGAGGACCCCGCTATTTCGATGTAGCAGGACGTGGATCGTCTACACGTGCCCTACTTTGACGTTCAACGTCGAAGTAGGGCACTATTCCCATCTTCGGATAGGAATAGCAATTTCGACATCTCGCCGCCTAATATCGATTTCAACATCGAAATAGCTCACGGTGCATGTAGACACGATGCATGCTATTTCAACGTTGCGCCAGCTACTCTGAAGTAGCTGGCTAGTGTAGACGCACCCAGTAAGTGACATAATGGAACACCACCCTTCCTACCCAGGAGTGAAACATGACTGCTCCACTTGTGCCATCTCCCCACAAACCACAAACAGAGACCTGCTTGGGAAGAACCTTCCTGTCTGAGGGAGTGATGACCTCTAATTCCCTGACAACACTGGAAACGGGAGATTGGTGAGAATAGTGGCCAAAGCAACCACTAGAGTTCTCACTGTTGAAGCACAAGACTTCTCTGTGTTTAGGCAGCTAACATTCAGCTTTATTGAATTCAATAAGGCAACAGATGAGCCAAACTGGACACTAGTAAAACCAGGTCCAGCAAGGCTGCTTGATGCAGCTAACTCTGGTATTTTATACTCTTACACAAACAAGCCCAGTGTCAGAGCCAATTAGTTAGAGAATCATAAATCACTTTTCAAAGAGAAACCATTATCAGCAAGGAAAAACAGGTACAAGGGAGCTGGATCCCCAACTCCAAACAGTTCATTAACGCATTCCATAGAGCTCATCCTCCCAGCCATTCCCAAACAGGTCAAGGAAAGGACAGGCTCTTGTGTGCATGCAGAAGTAAGGGATGTGAAATGGCTTCTATACAAGATGGCTTCCACATCACCTCCTTGTTCCTTTCACTGAGGCAGATCTAAGCCCGCCCTCACCACAATCCAAACTTCTTCACTCCTACCACAGGGATGATTCCCTTGAAACATTGCAGGAAGAGGTGTCAGAGCCGAATCACAGATGTGTCTGCCTAATCTCCTCTCCTCACTTCAGAGAACAGTGAAAAGAAAGCCCATCTCTGTGGGGAACGTGAGGGAGAGAGGTTAGCCAGGCACACACAGCCCACACCGCTACTTTCTTTCCGAGGTGCTTCGAAGTGAGACTGTCCACTCTGAGAAGTCAAAAAGCCGAGGCAGTCCTCCCAGCCTGCAAGGTATAGACACTAGAGCCATGCCAGCTCCAGATCTCTGGAATTACCTTCCCTCAGGTGGCTATAATGTGATTTTTGGGGCAGGGCAGAAGGAGAGCACATACGTACAAACATGCAGCTATGTGACTGGTCCTGGTCCCTTTTGCTACCTCTTTCTCTGGGAGCACCAGTTCCCTCCTTCTCTGCCTGCCAGAACCTGGCAGAAATGCTGACTTTTCACGTTACTAAATTGTGTTAATCAAACCTAATGCTGAAATAATATTGTTTCCAGATTGTATTTGTAGTCATCAATGACTGCAGCCTATTTCAGGAAATACATGGATTAAATAAGCCTCCTTTTCCATCAGTGCCATAATAAGTAAGACTGACATTAAAATACCTGCTAGAGAAACCTTAGCAGAGAGCTTTATCAATCTTGCCCATGTTCTGAGTCTAGCGTAGCAAATACACACACCACAGGGCTAGATAAAAGTTCTTCATCAAGCTTAAGAGGACTGTAAAAAGATTTAATGCTTACATTGAGGGGACTGAGCCAAAACCCAAACCATCATCATCTGTCTCTCCGTAGGTGGCCAGATGCATTCATTTGCTCTAATATGATATCAAACAGAAAACAAAATGCCTGGTTGCAGGTCTTCCCTGTAGAAGAATAGGAATTGCTATGCTGCTTAAGCCCAGTGGCCCATCTATTGGGGTACTCTTCTGTGACTTCATCCAGCACCAGATGCTTCAGAGGGAGGTGCAAGAAACCCTGAAATGGGGCCAGGTATGGAATAATCTGCTCATCGGAGATTCTTCCTGGCTCTACTGGTGGGTGTGTGGCTTATGTTCTGCAATATGAGTTTCTGTCTCTTCCAAAATTTAAAAAAAAACTTTTTGCTGTAGCTTTTTTTCTGTATAAAAGTCCAGTGCTTCTACGAACCCTGCTAAACTCTTGTACTCAATCCCCACACATAGGCCATGTCTACACTAGAGCGATCGTTGGAAAGATGATCTTCTGGAAGGTCTTCTTTCAAAAGAGCCCCTCCCCCCATAAAAAAGCAGATCGAAAGAGCAATCTTCTCTTTGAAAAGAGAGCATCCACACAGCCCCTGCTCATTCAAAAGAATGGGCCAGGGAGTGAAAAATCCAGTGCCATGACAACTGCTCTTTTGAAAGACGGGCCCACGGAGCAGCTATACATGCTTTTTTTCCAAAAGAAGCTTTTGAAGAGGAAGAGGGCCCCTGAAAGAAGTGCCACATTCTTTTGAATTCCTTTCAAGACAACACATTTTGTGTGTAGACACTCCGTGGGGTCTTTCAAAAGAGTCCCAGCTGTTCCAAAAGAGCTCACTACTGTATACAATGCCATACACTTTAGCAACTCAGTGAGATAGAGCCAAAGGGAAAGTAGATATATCTCCCTGTATCACTATGGCTGCATCTACACTAGCAAGATTTTTTGTTTTGGTTTTTTCAGAAAAGCTGGGCCTTTTTCGGAAAAACCCCCACAGAGCATCTACACATAAAATGTACTCTTTTAATCTGAAATCAGAAGAACTTGGCCCTTTTTCTGGCACCCCTCTTCCTCTCCCAGCTGAGGAATTGAGTCTTTTTCTGAATGGTTCTTTCAAAAAAGGCATGTGTAAAGGCTCCACAGGCCCGTCTTTCAAATGAGCAGTCCTCATGGCACTGGATTTTTCAATCCCTGGCCCATTCTTTCAAAAGAGCAGGGGCTGTGTGGATGTTCTCTGTCGAAAGAGCAGATAGCTCTTTTGATCCACATTTTTGTGCAGGGATGCGATCTTTTGAAAGAAGCTTTCAGATCTCTTCCAGAAGAACTTCTTTCAAAGGATCGCTGTAGTGTAGATGGAAACTATGACTGATACTCTTTATGGGGCTTTGCTAGTACCCTTGCAGACTGTACTCACATAAAGTTCTGTTACAGAAACACAACACCTACAATTAAAAACCATGACTTTCTTTAAGAGATTTAAAAAGGACTGCTGACGTTGGATTAAGGATTCCAACTTTGCCCCACACTGACTGAAAACTGTATATACTTAAATCTGGGATTTAAAACTCCTATCCTGAAAAACTTCTGTTTCTGAAACCTGGACATGTTATGTACTGTGCATTCACTTTCCATCTTCTTGTTTAATTCCTAACAATGACGTTTATGCCAAAATCCAAAGTGATTACACAGCATGTGCAATACTTGATCTTGGGAAATCGTTTCCTTTCATTGATGGCACTTAAAAGAAGTGAAAGCCTTTAAAAAGGTTAAAAGTCTTATCTGGTTGGCAAATAGACATATGGAGACATGAGAGTGAAAAGGCTAGAGGCAGATTTACTATGAACACCATGACTGATGTCCAATTCTTTAATTTCCTCTTTGATATGGTTTTATCCCCCAACTCCTTTCAGAAAGTCTTAAGTAATTTAAAAGGCTTAAATGACTATTTGCAAATTCTAAAATATTAGGCAAAATCATTTTGTGTTTTAGGACCATAAATAGCTCTTAAATAAAGATATAGTGCCCTACCCAAAGTGCCAGTATTATCAAAGCAGGAGAATTTCTACTATATTACATCCTTCCATTTCCACTAATAATTGTCAGTGATTCTTGCTGTAGGAGAAGCCAACAGCTAAAATTCAGTCTTTGAACTGTTGAGCATAATTCCTCACACCACATAATTGTACCTGCGGTAAAGAGAAAGAATAGTCAGAGCAAAGTTTCCATTGTCTATTACTTACACAAGAGACTGAACTGTTGGGCTCTTCCTTTCATGTTGCTATTTTGGCTGTGAATACCGAGCCATTCTAGTGACCAATAGGAAAGCCCTGGAAACAGGGAAGGATTTTCGATTGTTTCATTTAATTATGATTCTCTGTAGCAAAGAAAATCAGGACAGAGGCAACTGCAGATGTTGGGATCAGGTACTGTGATATGAGTTCTGAAAGAAAATACTGGCAGACTGTTTGGCATTGAAAGTGCAGACTGACAGCACCACATCTGTTTGATGCATTTATTCTGTAACTCGTCTGCAGCCAATACAGAGTTTTTGGCTAATTACCTAATAATTCCACTGGTGTGATGACCACTGGGTATCAACTGATAGTAAGTTTCATTCTAGAACTATAGTCATTCTGAAAATCATAGAGGAGAGCTCAAATCAAGCCCACGTGATTGACTGAATCCTCAGGGGGCATGGGCCCAAATGTTCAACCACCGAAGCATAAAACATGAAAAGTCTTCTATCTGCGCTTCAGTATTGAATCCATATAAGAACATAAGAACATAAGAACATAAGAATGGCCATACTGGGTCAGACCAAAGGTCCATCAAGCCCAGCATCCCATCTGCCGACGGTGGCCAATGCCAGGCGCCCCAGAGAAGGAGAACAGAAGACAAGTGATTTATCTCCTGCCATCCATCTCCTGCCCTTGTTATGAAGGCTAGGGCACCATACTTTATCCCTGGCTAATAGCCATTTATGGACCTGACCTGCAAAAATTTATCAAGCTCTTTTTTAAACCCTAATAGAGTCCTGGCCTTCACAGCCGCCTCGGGCAAGGAGTTCCACAGGTTGACTGTGCGCTGTGTGAAGAAAAATTTCCTTTTATTAGTTTTGAACCCACTACCCATCAATTTCATTTGGTGTCCCCTAGTTCTTGTATTATGGGAAAAGGTAAATAATTTTTCTATATTCACTTTCTCCACACCATTCATGATTTTATATACCTCTATCATATCGCCCCTCAATCGCCTCTTTTCCAAACTGAAAAGTCCCAGTCTCTCTAGCCTCTCCCCATATGGGACCCTTTCCAAGCCCCTAATCATCTTAGTCGCCCTTTTCTGAACCTTTTCTAATGCCAATATATCTTTTTTGAGGTGAGGAGACCACATCTGCACGCAGTACTCGAGATGTGGGCGTACCATAGTTTTATATAGGGGAAGTATGATATCTTTTGTCTTATTATCGATCCCTTTTTTAATAATTCCTAACATCCTATTTGCCTTACTAACTGCCGCTGCACACTGCGTGGATGTCTTCAGAGAACTATCCACTATAACTCCAAGATCCCTTTCCTGATCTGTCGTAGCTAAATTTGACCCCATCATGTAGTACGTGTAATTTGGGTTATTTTTTCCAACATGCATTACCTTACACTTACCCACATTAAATTTCATTTGCCATTTTGCTGCCCAATCACTCAGTTTGCTGAGATCTTTTTGTAGTTCTTCACAATCCCTTTTGGTTTTGACTGTCCTGAACAACTTGGTGTCATCTGCAAACTTTGCCACCTCACTGCTTACCTCATTTTCCAGATCATTGATGAACAAGTTGAACAGGATCGGTCCCAGGACTGAGCCCTGGGGAACACCACTAGTTACCCCCCTCCATTGTGAAAATTTACCATTTATTCCCACCCTTTGTTTTCTGTCTTTTAACCAATTCCCGATCCATGAAAGGACCTTTCCTCCTATCCCATGACCACCTAATTTACATAAAAGCCTTTGGTGTGGGACCGTGTCAAAGGCTTTCTGGAAATCTAGGTATATTATGTCCACTGGGTGCCCCTTGTCCGCATGTTTATTAACCCCTTCAAAGAATTCTAATAGATTAGACAGACACGACTTCCCTCTGCAGAAACCATGCTGACTTTTGCCCAACAATTCGTGCTCTTCTATGTGCCTTGCAATTTTACTCTTTACTAGTGTTTCTACTAATTTGCCTGGTACTGATGTTAAACTTATCGGTCTATAATTGCCAGGATCTCCTCTAGAGCCTTTTTTAAATATTGGTGTTATATTGGCCGTCTTCCAGTCATTTGGTACCAAAGTGGATTTAAAGGATAGGTTACAAACCACTGTTAATAACTCCGCAATTTCACATTTGAGTTCTTTCAGAACCCTTGGGTGAATGCCATCTGGTCCTGGGGACTTGTTACTATTCAGCTTATCAATTAATTCCAAAACCTCCTCTAATGTCACTTCAATCTGAGTGAGTTCCTCAGATTTGTCGCCTAAAAAGGCTGGCTCAGATTTAGGAACCTCTGTAACATCTTCAGCCGTGAAGACTGAAGCAAAGAAATCATTTAATCGCTCCGCAATGGCACTGTCTTCCTTGATCGCTCCTTTTATATCTTTATCATCCAAGGGCCCCACTGCTTTTTTAGCAGGCTTCCTGCTTCTAATGTATTTAAAAAACATTTTACTATTGTTTTTTGAATTTTTGGCTAGCTGTTCCTCAAACTCTTTTTTGGCTTTTCTTACTACATTATGACAGTTAATTTGGGAGTGTTTATGTTCCTTTCTATTTTCCTCACTAGGATTTGACTTCCACTTTTTAAAAGCTGCCCTTTTCTCTCTCACTGCCTTTTTAACATGGCTGTTTAGCCATGGTGGTTCTTTGTTAGGTCTCTTACTGTGTTTTTTTATTTGGGGTATACATTTAAGTTGGGCCTCTAGTATGGTGTCTTTAAACAGTTTCCATGCAGCTTCCAGGGATTTTAGTTTAATTACTCTACCTTTTAGTTTCTGTTTAACTAGCTTCCTCATTTTAGTGTAATTCCCCTTTTTGAAATTAAATGCCAGAGTGTTTGACCGCTGCGGTGTTCTTCCCAACACAGGAATATTAAAAGTTATTATATTGTGGTCACTATTTCCAAGCGGTCCAGTAACAGTTACCTCTTGGACCAGATCCTGCGTTCCAGTCAAGACTAGATCGAGAATCGACTCTCCCCTTGTGGGTTCCTGTACTAGCTGCTCCAAGAAGCAGTCATTTAAGGCATCAAGAAATTTAATCTCTGAATCCCGTCCTGAGGTGACATGCACCCAATCAATATGGGGATAATTGAAATCTCCTATTATTACTGTGTTTTTTATTTTGATAGCCTCTCTAATCTCCCTCATCATTTCAGCATCACTATCACTGTCCTGGTTAGGTGGTCGGTAATATATTCCTAATGCCATATTCATATTAGAGGAATGAATTGTTATCCATAATGATTCTATGGAACATTTTGATTCCTTTAGGATTTTTACTTCATTTGATTCTATATTATCCTTCACATATAGTACCACTCCGCCACCCGCACGACCTGTTCTGTCTTTCCGATATAATTTATATCCCGGTATGATAGTGTCCCACTGATTGTCCTCATTCCACCATGTTTCTGAGATGCCTATTATGTCAACTTCCTCCTTTGATATGAGGTACTCCAGTTCACCCATCTTATTAGACAGACTCCTAGCATTAGTGTAAAAGCATGTTAGAAAACTACCACTATTTATATGTCCGCCTTTCACAGACGTGGTGGATTTTTTTATGCACGATTGTTTCACATCTGATCTTGCCCATATATTATTTCCCACGTTCCCTATCTGACTAACTTCTAGGGAATCCCTGTCTATGGAGCCTCGTGTAAGAGAAGTCTCCGTCCGATCCAGGTGCTCCCCCGCACCAATCGGCTTTCCCCCACCTCTTAGTTTAAAAACTGCTCTATGTCCTTTTTAATGTTTAATGCCAGCAGTCTGGATCCACCTTGATTTAGGTGGAGCCCATCCTTCCTGTATAGGCTCCCCCTACCCCAAAAGTGTCCCCAGTTCCTAATAAATCTAAACCCCTCTTCCCTACACCATCGTCTCATCCACGCATTGAGACTCTGAAGTTCTGCCTGTCTATCTGGCCCTGCGCGTGGAACATCTGGCCCTGCGCGTGGAACAAATATGATGAAACAATTTGGTGATTCAGCATTGCACTAGATCCCCATATGCCTTGTGTTGAGTCACTTTGGGATTCCTCATTTTCATTACCTGAAATGACTAAGTATTCAGTTTGCTCACTAATTCCACAAGGTCAGAAGCAAATATGTGTGTATTCTAGATATGGTCTTCCCTGGCTGGTGTTTATAATATGGTACCTTTTCTCAAGATTTCATGGGTATGCTGTGCATATCTTGTATCAGCACTGCCACTGCACAATGCTCTGTATACCAGTCACTCCCATTCAAATAAAAAATTAATTTACTGAGTGAGGTAGCTACAGACCCATCTTTAATAAGCAACTACATGAAGGCATCCCAAAATATTTCATTATTGGACTAAGCCGCTCCCATTTCATAACTACAAGAGCTCCATATCTATGCAGATATCTATACAGATGATGTCCACACATCTGATGAAATGGGTCTTTGCCCATGAAAGCTTATGCTCCAAAATATCTGTTAGTCTATAAGGTGCCACAGGACTCCTTGTTGTTTTTGAAGACAAACTAACTCAGCTACATCTCTGATATCTGTACAAGTGACTCCATCTGGACCTAACCACAGAAACCACAACATCAGGGACTCATATACCTGCACAACAACTAACATGATATATGCCATCTGTGGCAGAGTCTCCTGCTCCAGCTCGCTCCTGAGGGCTCTTGCATTACCCTTAGGGTCCCACAGCCCAATCAGGCCTCAGCAGCCCAGTCCCAATTCACAGGCCTGATGGCCCAGGCAGGCCTTGGCGGCTTAGTCCTTGTACACAGGGCCTCACAGCCCAATCAGGCCTCAGGGGTCTACTCCGAGGTCACAGGCCTAATGGCCTCAGGCTCACAGAGGCGTGGTGGTAGGGGAGCTTGGGCCCTCCTGCTCCACCAAGCTGCAGCCCAGGGCCCTGTTGGTAGTGGGTGTGGATCCTCACCGCAACACGCTGAGCTCACTGGTAACCTTCCCTGTTCCCCCACCCCGGGCTACTTCCTACCCCGTTTCTGGTGCTGTCCTCTGTCCCCACTCTGGCCATGGTCTCTCTTGCCACTCCTCTCCACAGCTGGCCAGCCTCAACTGCCAGGCTTCCCCAGCCTTTATACCTGGTCTACAGCGGGAGCATGCACAGCAGGGCCTCGGGGGTGGGGCCTTCTCTATCCAATAGGCCTGTCTCTCACCCCCATCTTCAGTGCATGGTTGGTAAACACCATCACACCATCAAGTGCCAGCAATACCCCTTTCCCATTTAAATTGGACAAACTGGACATCTCTGCACCAAAGGATAAATGGATATAAATCAGGCGTCAGGAATGGTAGCATATAAACATGTAAAGAAACAGTTAACCTTCCCGGACATTCAATAACAGATTTAAAAGTAGCCATTCTTCTACAAAAGAATTTTGTCATTTGATTACAGAGAGGAACAGCTGAACTGGAATTCATTTACAAATTTAACAATATTAACTCAGGCTTGCATAAAGATCTTCACTGGTAAATACATTACGGCTACGGCTACACGTGAAGCCTACATCGAAACAGGCTATTTCGATGAATAACGTCTACACGTCCTCCAGGGCCGGCAACGTCGATGTTCAACTTCGACGTTGCGCAGCACAACATCGAAATAGGCGCAGCGAGGGAACGTCTACACGCCAAAGTAGCACACATCAAAATAGGGATGCCAGGCACAGCTGCAGACAGGGTCACAGGGCGGACTAGTGCTTCCGGAGCAACAGCTAGCCGCTCCCTTAAAGGGCCCCTCCCAGACACACTCAGCCTGCACAGCACGCGGTCTGAGGAGCCATAGGCACACAGACCCTGGGCGACGCAGGCATGGACCCCCAGCAGCAGCAGCAGCAGCAGCAGCAGCAGCAGCCAGAGGTCCACCCAGCCCTCCCGGCAGGAGCAGGGCTTGACCTGCTCCATGCCATGCGGGAGGCAGCTGAGCACCTCCTTGCTACATCGGAGGAGGAGCTGCCCCCAGGGCAGCAGGGCTCAACCCCCAACCCTGCAGCACCCCGCCCCCCCGCCGCCTCACATGCCGGCGGCTGTGGAGCTACCCCACCAGCACCGACTGGTGGGAGCGGCTGGTGCTTGAGGAGTGGGACGACGACCGCTGGCTCAGGAACTTCAGGATGAGCTGGCAGACATTTATGGAGCTGTGCCAGTGGCTCATCCCCGCACTCAGGCACCAGGACACTGCCATGCGGCGTGCCCTCCCTGTAGAGAAACGGGTCGGCATCGCTGTCTCGAAGCTGGCCACTCCAGACAGCTACCGATCCGTGGGACAGCAGTTTGGTGTCGGCAAGGCCACCGTCGGGGCTGTCCTCATGGAGGTAAGAGATCCCACGGGGGGAGGGCAGGGCAGGGGACGGGGGCCCGGGCAGAGGAAGGCAGGGGAGGGGACGGGAGGGCAGGGCAGGGGAGGGGAGGGGAGGGCGGGGGCGGGCAGGGCAGAGGAGGGGAGGGCAGGGCGGGGGAGGGCAGGGCAGGGCAGAGGAGGGCAGGGCAGGGGAGGGGAGGGCAGGGCAGGGCAGGGCCACGCACACCCTGCTCACCCCTCATTGGTGCTCTCCCATGTGCTTTCCCTGCAGGTTGTGCGTGCCATCAATGCCATGCTCCTGCACAGGCTCGTGAGGCTGGGGGACCCAGATGCCACCATCGCGGCCTTTGCCACCCTGGGCTTCCCCAATTGCTTCGGGGCTCTGGATGGGACTCACATCCCCAACCGCGCCCCGCATCACAGTGGAGGACGCTACATCAATCGCAAGGGCTACCATTCTGTGGTCCTCCAGGCCTTGGTGGACAGCTGGGGCCGTTTCCAGGACATTTACGTGGGCTGGCCTGGCAGCACCCACGATGCCCGGGTTTTCCGGAACTCGGGCCTGTGCCGCCGGCTGGAGGCGGGGACCTACATCCCCCAGCGGGAGATCCCTCTGGGGCACACCACCATGCCCCTCTGCGTCATCGCAGATGCGACATACCCCATCCGGCCCTGGCTCATGCACCCGTACACGGGCCATCTCTCCGCTAGCCAGGAGCGCTTCAACCAGCGCCTGAACCACGCGCGCCAGGTGGTGGAGCGCTCATTTGGCTGCCTGAAAGGACGCTGGAGATGTCCCCTGACCTGCCTGGATGCAGGCCCCAACAACATCCCCCTGACTGTGGGTGCCTGCTGCGCCCTGCACAATTTGGTGGAGAGCAAGGGGGAGGCCTTTTTCCAGGGCTAGGCTGTGGAGGCCGGCAGGGCCGACGTGCAGCCACCCGCTGCCCCCAGTCGGCAGGTGGACCCCGAAGGGACCCGGGTCCGGGAGGCCCTGCGGGCCCACTTCGATGATGAGGCCGCGGGATGAACTCTGCCAGGCCCCCCACTGCCCACCCCTTCCTCCACCACACTCCCTGCCCCAACGCCCACACCATGGAGCACCCAACCGCACCCCCCTCCCACTTTTCCTGGACAAATGACAGCACGCACTTGTGGCTGAACTTAAACTGCTTTTTCTTTTAGAACTTTTTTTTTTTTAACTATAAATAAAACAAGAACAAACTATATACAACATGTGTGGAACAAAAGTAATGTGTACAAATAAAACAATAGTAATAAAAAAGTGTGCTCACTAATAAAAAGAAAACCAGGGATGATAAAGGGGAGAACTATTTACATGGGGGGGATGGGGAAAATGGGGGGCACAAATTAATGTCACAACTATATACAAGGGGGGGGGGGCCACATCCCGGGCCCCCCGCCCCTAAAGTCCGGCACTGGGCGTGGGCGGCCGGAAGCCCCGCTGCAGCTGCAGCCCTGTCCGGGGCTGGCTGGGGGCGGGGCGGACCGGAAGATATGCCCGGCGAGTCTAAGCTGGCTCCAGGGGTCCCTCGGCGCTCCGGCCCTCGGTGGTGGGTGGCGGGGCGACGGCAGACGGGACGGCGACGTGCGGAGCAGCTGGTGGTGCGGCGGGTGGAGTAGGTAGGGCGGGCGCTGTGGCGGCCAGCATGGCATGGGGGGCCAGGTAGTCCACCAGACGGTTGAAAGTCTCCATGTAGGCCCCCCATGCCTCTTGGCACCAGGCCAGCGCCCGCTCCTGCGGGTGCAGGTGGCGTTGCTCCACCCACAAGTGCTGCTCCGCGACCTCCAGCTGCCGATGGTGGATGGCCAGCAGCTGGGGGTCCGTCGCCTGGTGGTGGCGCGGGGTCCACCGTCTAGCCCGCCGTGGGACCGGTCGGTCCTCAGCCGAGGGACTTGCCTGGAGCGATGGCCCCGGAGGGGTCTCCGGGACCACTGATGCCTCGCCGGCGCTCTCTTCCGGTCCTTCCGATGGTGCAGGTGCGGGACACAGGAGAGGAGGGGGGGGAGAAGAATGGAGACAGGCGTTAGTGTGGGCCCCGAGCCGTGGCCTTTGTCCCCCCAGCCCTGTGCTGCAGGTTCCCCATCCCTGTCCCCGGGAGATGCTGCTGTGATGGATGGGGTTCAGGGGTCCCCCTGCCCTGCACCCCATCCCCTGGTGGGAGCGACTCTCACTTCACTCCGCAGGGTCTGACAGCAGGAGAGGTTTCTTGAGCCACAGATGCCCAGTTTCTCCCAGGAGTGACAGCACCAGCTGTCAGAAGAGACAGTCCTTCCAACCCGTCCTGGGGAGAAGACCCCAAGGGGTGCCCTTCTGGGGTGTAGCTTTCCCCCTCCTCAGGCTGGCTGCCTTCCAGCTCTCCCTTCCCCTAGCCTCTACCTGCGGCCCCCGCCCCCACCCCCCGAATTCAAAGCCAGCTCGGCTCCTCCCTCCTCTTTGTTCAGGGCAGAGGTGTCACCTGCCAGCTGTAGCCCCAGGATCATCCTTTGCCCCTGGGAGCTATTCGGCTCTTGTTGCTCATATCTAGCCTGAGTCTCCCTTTTGCACTCCCCCCACTCCATCACATGCTGCTGCGGCTGCTGCTGCAGGGTGTCCCACCCCCTCCTCCCGGGGGCCCCTCGAGGTTCCGCTCCCCCCTGCCCCGGGGATGGGGCATGGCACTGTTGTACGGGGTGGGGGGGGCAGGGGCTGATGCAGTGCTGTGGGGGACATGGCCCTGCTGTCTTTGGGGCCATGGCCATGTGAGCATGTGGGGGGCCCTGGACACATATCTATTATCCCCGCCCCTCAAGCCCACGGGTGTACACCAAAGGGGGGTACATACCTGTCAGTCCACTCCCACGGTCCGGAGATCCCCGGGGGGTGGAGGCCCGGCTGCTGCTCCGGGATGGCAGGAGGAGGATCTGCAGCCCGGATTCTGCGAAGGAGGAGCCCCGCTCCTCCTCCACCTCCTCCTCCTGCCACGATGGCCCGGAGATGGGCTCCAGGGGGGGCCCCCGGGGTGCGGGTCTTACCTCCGGGACAGACTCCGGCTGCAGGGCCTGCTGGGGCTCGTCGGCCGAAGTATCAAGGGTGGCCGGAGGGGAGGAGGTGTGCCGGGGGCCCAGGATGTCCCTGAGCATCCTGTAAAAGGGGCAAGTGACGGGGGCGGCCCCAGATCGGCTGGCCACATCCCGGGCCCGGGCGTAACCCTGCCGCAGCTCCTTCACCTTACTCCTGACGTGATCAGGAGTGCGGGCAGGGTGACCCCGGGCGGCCAGGCCCTCGGCCAGCCGAGCGAATTCATCCGCTTTCCGCCTCTTGCTCCCCATTACCTGGAGCACCTCCTCCGCACTCCAGAGCCCCAGCAGGTCCCACAGCTCAGCCTCCGTCCAGGAGGGGCCCCGCTGCCACTTGCCGGCCTGGCTGCCAGCCTGGCTGGGCTGGCTGCCCTGGCTCCCATTGGGGGGGGGTCCCCTGGGGGCGCTGGGGGGGCTGCTGGGCAGCCATTAATGGTCCTGTGCCTCCTGTGGCTGCTGAGGGACGTGCAGGCTGGCTGTGTGTCTGAGCTGCTGCCTGCACGTTCCCTCAGCTTCCTGCACAGGAAAGGAGGGGGAGGGGACCTTTAAGGGGCCGCTCCACGCGGCCACCATTAAGCTGAGGGGCTGGAGAGAGCGTCTCTCAACCCCTCAGCTGATGGCCGCCATGGAGGACCCCGCAATTTCGACATTGCGGGACGCGCAATGACTACACAGTCCCTACTTCGACGTTGAACATCGAAGTAGGGCGCTATTCCTATCCCCTCATGGGGTTAGCGGCTTCGACGTCTCGCCGCCTAACGTCGAAGTTAACTTCGAAATAGCGCCCGACGCGTGTAGCCGTGACGGGCACTATTTCGAAGTTAGTGCCGCTACTTTGAAGTAGCGTGCACTTGTAGACACGGCTTACAAGGGCAATCTTCTGGCCTTTGATATCTACATTTCTACATCACATGCTGTGAATGAGATGCGTCCAGCTTGAATTTGCTTAATTAACTGGCCTTACTAATGACAAGTAACTTCCTTTTTTTTTCCTTGATATATACATACCCTAGATTTTGTAATTTCCACTCCAGCTCATCTGATGAAGTGGGATTTACTCATGAAAGTTGATGACTTAATAAATTTGTTAGTCTCTAAGGTGCCATTGGATTGTTTGTAGTATTTTAAGAATAAATGCCGGAGAGATTAATATTTCAGCCACAAATGACTTTTTATTTATTAAAACATATTTATTATGTGCCAAGTATTTTGTAAATAATGAAGTAGTTATATGGATTAGTCTTTCCTGGGAGCCTCTACAGCTTTTCAAGTAAAATTGTCAGTAGCTATCATTATTAAAAGACCAGCTCCTATAAGAGATCATTTCTTCTCAGGGCTTTGGACAGCTACTTATTTCAGCTTTCAGTGTATTTCTGACTTCAAAAACAGGCAACAGAGAAAGACAGAGCAGGCTGTGTCTAAGATATTTCCCCTCTCCCAAACACTGCTGGCAGGTAATAGGATTGGGGTAGGGAGGGCCGGGCCCTATGGTGGGGAACAGGTGGAGCCCCAGACCCTTTGAAATTGCTCATGCAGGTGTGGCAGGTGGAACCCCTCCTCCTTTGGGGAGGCTAACCCCCTGCTGCATTCTTTTTGTCCCCTGTCTTCCCTCAAAGTCCAGAGCCACAACCCCCAACCCTTCAAGAGAAGGTGGAAAAAGATGAGGTGATGGGAGAAATGGGGTGGACGTAGGGAGTTGGTCTGCCGCACTTTGCATACATGTTAATGGTTTAGAAGGGAAAGGTTTTCACAACATAATTCATTTAGAGGTTTGTAGCTACCTGAAAACGGATCAATTTTTTTAAAAAAGAAAATACCCTGTGCTACTTTACTAATTGATACGTGGTAAATTAAAAACTGGATGAACTTTGCTATAGCTCCTGTTTATTTGTTTGACTTTTCAATTAGAGTTGGATTTCCAGAAAAGTGGTTTCCATCAAGTTTTGGCAATTATTTGGGAAAGGGTATTTGAACCAGCAGGCTGCAGCCTTTATCTTAATCGGGCCCTGCCCCGGAGAATGGGGGAGGTGCCAGGCCAGGACTGCAGAGTGGGAGAGGAAGGGGTAACCCAAAGGCAGTTACTAGGAAACAAGCAGGCACTGTAATCTATCTAGTGTAATTCCAACAACTCCAGTGAAATTTAAATTGGGGTGGGGTGTTAAATTAGCCTAGTAGGTTTCATTCTTTTTTATACTTCTGCAAAAATATCAAATGGTTTACATTATTCCAGAACCCAGCCACAGGGCTCCTCTCCACACACAGCCTCCTGTCCAGCCTCCTGCACCCTATCCCGGAACACTGGCTCTCTCACACACACACACACACACACACACCCCTGATTTCCAGCAGCACGCTCACATACCCCAGTCCCCTGAACCTCTCTCTCTCACTACCAGTCCTCACTCTGGAGGACAGAAAGAAGAGGACAAGACAGACACTTCTAAAGAGCAATAATCACTTAAGTGGAGGTTTGCATTTTTTAATTTTTATCTATTTTGTTATAATAATGTAGTATATCTTTTAAACAGGTACTCAGTCAGCTTACTGTTATATTGAATGTTTGTACTGCATAGTTCTAATGGATTGCCATTGAACTCACTTAACTCCAAGCAATTTTACCAGGTGTCCGATATTTCACTTAGGGAAATGCGGTCACCCTACAAACAGATCATATTGTGTCATCTTGCAGGAAGGGGACATGTACCAAGCAAGCACAGAAACAGGTTGTTTCCTTTGGCCAGCTTCTCAAGCTCTTCAGGTCCAGGACTGATTTGCCAAATGCTCCAATGTCAAATTAAAACTTATATTGCTTGTTCATCTAAATTAAAAGAAAGAGAGAGAGAGAGAAAGAGAGAGAGAGAGATCAGGCCTCAGGATAATACTCTTTGCCTGACTCACTATCTCTTTCCTCAGGAGAAGTCCAAGTGACTTTGACTGTGCCCTAAACATTAAATCTGTGAGAGCTGAGAAGCTATTTCTCTAACTGACAGCCTTTAAACCTAGTGACTGTATGCAAGACCTTCCCAAGTGATCAGAGTTGTAAGACAGCACACAGGTGAAAGGCCATTTCTCAAGGAGCATCCCAAACCACAGAAGAATTCACAGATCAATAGCAATTGTTTAAATTGCACCCCTAATAAAATAAGAAGCAAGTATGGATCTCAGAGGCCTGGTCTACTCTATGCAGTGCCACTGATCTACTTCAGCTATGCTGTTTGTATAGCTGAAGTCGACATACTTACTGTGGTGCCTTCCACATGGTAAGGCTGGTGGGTGCGGCTCTCCCTGGCCCTTGACACTAGCTTCTCTTCTCATTTTTGCTGGAGTACAGGCATCAAGGAGATTGATTTATCGTGTCTAAGGAGATATGATAAATCAGCAGTTGGTGAATCAATTGCTGCAATGTCGATCCCTAGTGTAGCGTAGACATATGCAAAGAAACTATAAAATTTGCCCTGTAGGGTTAATCCTGTGGAAATAAGCAGGCTGAAACATTCCGCATCAGCTCTAGGTGCTGATTAGTCTTCAAGGGTAGACTGTAGGGTTTGAAATTGCAGGACCGATCAAGACCATGTGTTGAAACAAATCAAGCTGGCCCCCAAAGCAGAAAGATCTGTCGGAAGGGGAAAAAAGTCAGAGAACTCCAGAAAACCCAGTAAGGACGTGCTAACCATTTCACAGAAGTGCTTCAAGACTATAGTGGTGCAGAGCAGAATAAAACCAACAGATAAACAACCTGGGAATTTGAAGGCTGGGATCTTTATTGCAAGACTCACACATCAGAAGAGGGCTGTTAAATTGCATCAGTCGCATGACTGGTGATTTGGGCAGATTTTCAAATTTGCTTAAGTGTTGCAGGAGCACAGTTGTCATTGAAAGTAAAGTGGGACTTGTGTTCCTAAACTCCCTTAGATGCTTTGTCAAAATCTCACTGTAAGTGATGAATGGTAGGACAAGAGGAAGGAAAAGTTCTGCTATTTTGAACAATTTGTACTTTAACTTCTGTATGGTTGTATTTATAAATCTCAAGGACACCCACAGGTTTGGATGGACACACTTTGATGTGGAGTTCCACATGGATCAAAGGGTAAATAAAATAGATAGCACTGGTCTCCAGCTTAACAGACCATAACAGTCAGTCATTTAAGATTGCTGCATAATCCAGCATCTTCAGTCACTTTACTGTCACAGTGTATTACTGCATACTCTATGCTACGCGCCACTTTGCTGCATTTGAATACTATTGAAGTTAACAGCTAGATCAGCTGTGCAACTAAAGCACCCGGACAGCTATTCAGGCTGAAAATATTAGGAAAAGTTGTAGTCCAAGCTATGTTTTCTGTGGCAATCACACATAATTATCATTGCATACTTTGTTCAAGTGGATCCAATTTACTAGTTTCCTGCTATTGTACATCTGGGCCTTAGTAAAGGATTTAGTACACAAGCAGAAAACAGGAGGTAATTTTGTTGGCATCTTTCTCAGCATGATGCTGTTACAGATGAAAGCCTCCTGCTTTAAAGAGGGGGTGGGGTAAGGTTTCCTCCTGTAAGCAAAACCCCTAGCTAATTTTCTTTTTATGTGATAAATAGATCATACAAGAACTAAAAATAAAGCTGCCTATCTTGGAAAAAAAATCACATTAATATTTAACTCTCTTCCTGATTTCCTGCTTCGTAGGTGTATCACTTAACAGTTGAAAGCGGAGATATTTGTTAGCATGCTTTGATGTTAAAGGCATGCATCTGGATGGAGCATGGATTTATTCCAAGTCAGGGTTTTCTTGAGCTCATGTCAGGGATCTTCACTGAATGAAGTCAGTACATCTACTGTCACCCATTCTATTAATGTACATCTGTCAAGGTTACTTTTCATAATTGGATTCCCAAAGAACTGTAATTGGATTCCCAAAGATGTATGCTTTGCTTGCTCATAATTTGCTGGAATCAAATCTGCTCCCATCGCAGGCAAATAAAGTTAGGTGTTGAGTTTAATGAATGCCACGGGATTGGGCCTCAGACAACTTATTCTAAATACCTGACTTTCAGGAACACATAGGCTGAATTAGCTTTCTACAAAATGTCAGTCACAAGTGCACATTTACTTTGTATTTAAAGGCATAACACTGTTCCCTTCAACAAGTAACTTGCAAAGCCCTTTTGAGACAGATAAAACCTGTGGTATTAGGAACTGTATCTTTAAGTCACTTAGGCCAAGTCTACAGTAGCGAACCACAGTGGCAGCATTGTAGGATTGCTCGTATACCTACTTCATGCTGACAGGAGAAAATCGACATAACAACATCGTTCAGTGACGGCAGTAGCTCTGCCAGCAAGAGAGAGACTCTCACCACCATGGAGCTATGCAGACTATCAATTAAGGTGGCAAAATGTATGTCAGTCGGGCAGATTTTTTTTTCACAACCGATTGACATAAATTTTACCAATTTAAATGGTAGTGCACACATAGCCTTAGTGTCAGACAGGAAGTTTGGAGACAAGGAGCTGCAAAATACCATGTTCTATTCTGCAGCAGCAGTTGGAAAACTATGGCACTGGAAAAGGAAGGTCTTCATGTACTTTGGGTGCAGAGCAATTCCTGAACACCACAGAAGATAAAACGCCTCATGCTCAATTAAGAAAGAATTCACAATTGCATACGAGTAAGATAATATACTTCTTGAAATCAGAAACTTTTCATAAAATAGTATTGTGGCCAAGATTCAGAAAGGGAAGTGTCTACCTTGGGTGTTAATTTTCGCATACTCAGTTTGAGAACACCTGGAAAGGGGCCTGATTTCCAGAAAGTTCCAAACACCCATTCATGCTTGAGCAGTTAGGCCCCCACATTATAAATTATACACACTTTGAAGGACAGAGGCCAGACTGACATTAAAAACACAAGTAAATCAGAAAAGGAATATTACCTTGCTATGCATGAAGGACCAGACATATAACCTGGGCGGTTATTTCATATCTCAAACCAGAGAGAGTGTGCATGCATGCATGTGGGCACACACGCAAAGACGTGCACACTCAGTTGCAGGCTTAATATGCATTGCATGTTTTCCTCTTTAGAGAGGTCACATTTGGTTAAGCAGAAAGGAAACAAAATCTTCCTGGGGAACAAAAACCAAAACTAAATAGTTGGTGTATTTGTAACACAGGATCAAGCTTTTGAAATGGGCATGCAACATGTGTCTGAAACAAATGCACAGAAAAATGGGCATTGTCCAGGCAAAAATGCCATTTCCCTTAATAATTTTCCATGTGCAAATGCAGAATGACTGGGCACAAGTAAAGCTGAGTGAACTTTTCAGATAAATAATTTCCTCTAGTTTCAATCAACACAAGAACTTCAAAAATTTGGCATGAATTTGCAAATAATTTCAGCCCAATTATTTTTAAATATAGATGTCAGGAGGTAGTCCAGCCTCTTTGTAACTTTAGTTTGAGGTTTAGAGCGCTTATTTTAGGTGTGGGAGACCTCTACTTAATTCCCCCCTTCTACCTGTTGTGAGGAAATTATTTGAATTTGTATCTCTCACATTGTTCAGTTCTAGCTCCAGCCACTAGTTCTAACCACTGCTCTATAGGGTATTCTGGGGGACACATCTCAGTCCACCTATTGCTTTACTTCATATAAATAAATTAGGTAATTGGAAAAGGGACTTGAACATGTATTTCCAACATCCAAGGCAGCATTCTAACTACTAGGCTGAAGTCATTGTAATTCCCTTCCCTTGACCCAATGACTATGAATTGTGCTCTCCTACTACATAGGAGACCCAATATTTCCACAACCATTTCCCCAGTACCCTCGGACTAGCATGGCTATAACAACACTAGCACTCCTGGACCCTGGACCTTACAGTTTTAAGCTACAACACTGATACTACATTAAACAAAACAGATGAAAACAGAGTAGATGAAGGTTGGCGCTTCAATTTTTCATGTATTATGGGGGATTTCAATCTTTATGGAAGAAAGTGAGAGATTGGTGGGTTTTGTTGTCTGCTTTATCAACCCCTTTCCTCATTTACTCTCAAGTCAAACCAACTGACAGTTTGACACTAGATATTTTCCTGCGGGGAGCAGCAAGTTCACAAAGTCATACTCAAATCTGTCTTTCACAGCTTTTCAGCTGTCCTCACCAACATCGTACTTGGCTGCAGTCAGTGATTAGGTTTGTGTTATTTATAGGTACAGCATCACACCATGAATTACAGAGATTAAGTAACATCCAGTTGTGAACTGGGTAATTTGTCATCCTAGCTTGCTGTGTGATTTAATCACATCTTCATATTAAGTATAGGGCCCATACACGTGGTACGCAACTCTGTTGCATCTGGGAGGTCTGACTGCAACATATGGGCTGTGTTTACACTTGCATTCCTCTTTTGAAAGAGGCATGCAAATGAGGGAAATTGAAAATGCAAATGAGGTTCGGATTTACATATCTGGTGCCTCATTTGCATATTCTTCTTTCAAAAGAGCTTCTTTTGAAAGAAGATAAGCAGTGTAGACTCAGCTCTTTCGAAAGTAAATCCTACCTTTGAGAGAACCCTTCTTCCTGGAAATAAGAAGAAGGGTTTCTTTTGAAGATGGGGTTTACTTTTGAAAGAGCCACATCTACACTGCTTTTCTTCTTTCGAAAGAAACGCTTTCCAAAGAAGAATATGCAAATGAGACACCAGATATGTAAATCTGTAACTCATTTGCATTTTCAATTTCCCTCTTTTGCATGCCTCTTTCAAAAGAGGAACGCAAGTGTAGACACAGCCATGAAGACCAGGAAAATGTAAGAATAAATTATCAGTTTTCATAGTAGAAAGAGGTAAAATAGTACCCCCCCCCAAGGATATGTACCAGGACCTGTGCTATTCACAGGTGATCTAGCAATCTACACACACTATCTTGGAAAAAGATATAAAACAGTGAGGTGACAGATAATAACATTTGCAGATATAAAATTAATCGAGGTAGTCAAGTCCAAAGTTGACTGAAAAGAGAGTTATAAAGGGACCTCATGAAATGGGATGACTGTGAAAAAAAAGATAGATATTATTGCATGTTGATAAATGTGAAGTAACGTACCATGAAAAACACAATCCTAATTATATCTACAAAATGATGGGAACTCCTCCATGTTCTTCATGGAACTTTCTCCATTCAAAAAAGAAATATTGGATCTTCAGAGACTGAGCTGATGTTTGCAACGACTTATGTGCAACAGCAGTCAAAAAAGCAGACAGAATATTAGGAACCATTAGAAGGGAGCTAGAGAATAAGACAAAAAATACCATTAAGCCATCATAGCTATGTGTACACTAGCCCCAGAATTTCAAAAGGGGCATGATAATGAACCTAAACCAAAGATGCTAAAGAGGAGACACCATGAATATGTAGTACCTCATTAGCATAATGACAACCACAGCACCTCAAAAGTGCCACTTTCAATCACACAAGGCTCTTTTACACAGGGTCCTTTTCGAAAGGACCCCACACACTTCGAAATCCCCTTATTCCTATTTGGTTGTAGGAATAAGGGATTTCAAAGTGTGTGGGGTCCTTTAGAAAAGAATCCCGTGCAGCCAAACCACATGCAATTGAAAGCGGCACTTTTGAAGTGCCACAACCACCTTTATGCTAATGTGGCACTGCGTACTCATGGCAGTGCTTCATTAGTATGTTTCATTTAGGTTCATTATTACGTCCCTTTTGAAGTTCCGGGGCTAGTGTAGACATAGCCTATATAAATCTAGCTAGCTCAAAGTCATACACCTTGAGCAGTGGATTCAGTTCTGGTCACCCCATATCAAAAAATGGTATATTAGAACTGGAAAAAGTAGACAGAAAAGCAACAACTATTAGGGTTGTGGAATGGCTTCCATACCAGGAGAGACTAGAGACTAGGATTGTTCTATATGGAAAAGATGGATAACTAAGTGGGGTATGTAGAGGTCTATGATACCATGAATAGCATGGAAAAAGTGAATACGGAAATGTTACTCATCCCTTCAAGTAACACAAGAACTAGGGGCCACTCAATAAAATTAATAGGCAGCAGGTTTAAAACAACCAAAAGGAAGTATTTATGTACATAGTCTACAGTCAGCTTGTGGAAGTTATTGCCAGGGATCTTCTGAAGGTTAAAAGTATAACTGGGTTAAAAAAAAAAGAATTATACATGTTCATGGAGGACAAGTCGGTCAATCGTTATTAGCAAAGATAGGGATTTCAAACCTGTGCCCTAACCCTCTGATTACAAGAAGCTGAGACTGGATAACGGGATGGATCATTTGATAATAGCCCTCTTGTGTTTGTTCCCTCTGAGGCATATGGTAAAAGTCAATGTAAGAAGACAGAAAACTGAGCTAGATGGACCTTTATGATAATTTTTTATGGTAAGTGACATTCACCCCTACGTATGAGGGTTGCTCAAGGTCTCTGCTCATTTTATGGACAGAAGTAGCATGTAGGCCTTGTACAGACTCTTTACACAGAAGTATTGCTCTTCTTGAATTCCAAACCTATGCAAATTCCATGACTGCCACTTACACTTATTTTATTAGCTGCATGGACTGAAAATCACCTTTAGATCTGACTCACTGACTTCAATAGTTGCACTTCCTTCCTTCAGCCATACTGCCTTTGGGCCACACAAGGGAAGTCATCAAGTATGTAAACCGAATGATGATATTACAAACCTTGGAGTCTATAATAATTTTGTCCCTTATTTTTCTTCATTGCAATAAGTGTCAGAAATCTGAGAGAAGTGGAAATGAAAATGAACACAAGTTTCCAGGTCAATGCTAAGAAGACTAATGTTGAGCAAAGGAACACGGAGTAGAAGAAGGTAGCTGTTACCACCACTGCATATAGCTTTAGTCAAACTATGATTGGAATACTCTGTCCACTTCTGGTGTCTACATTTCAGAAAATGTTATTAGAAAGGGTTGAGAGAAAAGCTACAACAATGATTCAAGAACTAAAAAGCCTGCTGTATGGATGAGATAAGAGCTCAACCAAATAGAAGATTGACATGTGCCAATCATAAGTTTATAATTACCTACACCAGGAAAAATTTTCTTATGGGAGGGTTTTAATTTAGCAGACAAAGAAGATCCAATGGCTAAAAATTGAAGCTAGATAAATTCAGGCTAAAAATACACTGCACACTTTTTTATAGTCAGGTTAATTAGCCAGGAGAACAGAGGCAACAGTGTGCCCTTGTAGCCTTGATGCATGTGACAGAGCGGGTCTTTGCCCAAGAGAGCTTATGTTCCAAAATATCTGTTAGTCTATTAGGCGCCACAGGACTTCTTGTTTTTCTGAAGATACAAACTAACTCGGCTTCCTCTCCGATACTTGTAGCCAAGAAGGCTAATGGCATATTGGGGTGCATTAGGAAAAGCATTTCCAGCAGATCTAGAGAAGTTATTATTCCACTCTATTTGGCCCTAGTGAGGCCACACCTGGAGTACTGCATCCAGTTCTGGGGTCCCCAGTAGAGAAAGGATGTGGATGCATTGGAGCGGATTCAGCGGAAGATAATGAAAATTATTAGGGGGCTGGAGCACGTGACTTCTGAGGATAATTTGGGGTTATTTAATTTGCAAAAGAGAAGAGTATGTGACAATTTGATAGCAGCCTTCAACTTACTGAAGGACAGCTATAAAGACAATGGAGAGAGACTGTTTTCAGTGTTGACAAGTGGCACGACAAGGAGCAATGATGTGAAGTTACAGAGGGAGAGGTGTAGGTTGGATGCTAGGAAAAACTTTCACCAAGAAGATGGTGAAGCACTGAAATACTTTACCTAGAGAGATGGTGGAATCTCCATTCCTAAAGGTTTTTAAGTCTTGGCTTGACAAAGTCCTAACTGGGATGATTTAGTTAGGGTTGATTCTGCTTTAGGCTGGAGGCTGGACTAGATGACCTCCTAAGGTCCCTTCCAGTCCTAGGATTCTATGATTCTATGAGAACATCTTATGTAGGGATATGGTGGATTCTTCATTATTTAAAGTGTTTACATCAAGAGTGGATGTCTATCTAAAAACTCTGTTGTAGCTTAACCACAGGTTATGACCATGATGCAGGAAAAGTCTGTGAAGTGAGTGATGCTGAAAGCCAGACTATATCATTCACAATGTTCTCTATGTCTAAGAGACTAGGGCTGTGTCTACACTACAAAAATAACTTTGAAATTGCTTACTTCAAAGTACAACATCCTCAAGCGGCTGCACACACCTTAAATTTTGAAGTAGGGCACTACTCTGTTCCCAGGAATGGAGTAAGGACTTCATAGTTGGCCTACCTACTTCTATGTTAACGTCAAAGTAAGGGAAAAATGTGTGTAGACTCTCTGCGACTTGGATGTAGTGCCTAACTTTGAAGTTAACTTCGAAGTTAGTTCCTAAATGTAGACTCACCCTAAGCAAACTCCACAATTTGATAAAAAGTAATGGCTTCTAACCCAAGCAGATAGCCCTGAGTTTTGAGACCAGCCTTCCCCGAGGCAGTCCTTCATCCTGTTCCTGGAGCTACTGTTTCTTGCCCCTCATTGCCACGTCTACACGTGAAGCCTACATCGAAATAGCTTATTTCGATGTAGCTACATCGAAATAGGCTATTTCAATTAATAACGTCAACACGTCCTCCAGGGCTGGCAACGTCGATGTTCAACTTCGACGTTGCGCAGCACAACATCGAAATAGGCGCAGCGAGGGAACGTCTACACGCCAAAGTAGCACACATCGAAATAGGGATGCCAGGCACAGCTGCAGACAGGGTCACAGGGCGGACTAGCGCTTCCGGGGCAACAGCTAGCCGCTCCCTTAAAGGGCCCCTCCCAGACACACTCAGCCTGCACAGCACGCGGTCTGAGGAGCCAGAGGCACACAGACCCTGGGCGACGCAGTCATGGACCCCCAGCAGCAGCAGCAGCAGCAGCCAGAGGTCCACCCAGCCCTCCCGGCAGGAGCAGGGCTTGCCCTGCTCCATGCCATGCGGGAGGCAGCTGAGCACCTCCTTGCTACACCGGAGGAGGAGCTGCCCCCAGTCGGCAGGTGGACTCCGAAGGGACCCGGGTCCGGGAGGCCCTGTGGGCCCACTTCGATGATGAGGCCGCGGGGTGAACTCTGCCAGGCCCCCCACTGCCCACCCCTTCCTCCACCACACTCCCTGCCCCAACGCCCACACCATGGAGCACCCAACCGCACCCCCCTCCCATTTTTCCTGGACAAATGACAGCACGCACTTGTGGCGGAACTTAAACTGCTTTTTCTTTTAGAACTTTTTTTTTGAACTGTAAATATAAAACAAGAACAAACTATATGCAACATGTGTGGAACCAAAGTAATATGTACAAATAAAACAATAGTAATAAAAAAGTGTGCTCAGTAATAAAAAGAAAACCAGGGATGATAAAGGGGAGAACTATTTACATGGGGGGGACAGGGCAAACGGGGGGCACAAAATAATAAGTCCCAACTATATACAAGGGGGGGAGCCACGTCCCGGGCCCCTCACCCCTAAAGTCCGGCACTGGGCGTGGGCGGCCGGAAGCCCCGCCGCGGCCGCAGCCCTGTCCGGGGCTGGCTGGGGGCGGGGCGGACCGGAAGATACGCCTGGCGAGTCTCAGCTGGCTCCAGGCGGCCCTTGGCGCTCCAGCCCTCGGCGGTGGGTGGCGGGGCAACGGCGGATGGGACGGTGATAGGCGGAGCAGCTGGTGGTGCGGCAGGTGGAGCAGGCACGTGGGGCGCTGCGGCGGCCGGCGTGGCATGGGGGGCCAGGTAGTCCACCAGACGGTTGAAAGTCTCCATGTAGGCCCCCATGCCTCTTGGCGCCAGGCCAGCGCCCACTCCTGCAGCTGCAGGTGCTGCTCCGCGACCTCCAGCTGCTGACGGTGGATGGCCAGCAGCTGAGGGTCCGTCGCCGTCGGCTGGTGTTGGTGCGGGGTCCACCGTCTAGCCCGCCGTGGGGCCGGTCAGTCCTCGGCCGAGGGGCTTGCCTGGAGCGATGGCCCCGGAGGGGTCTCCGGGACCACTGATGCCTCTCCGGCGCTCTCTTCCAGTCCTTCTGATGGTGCAGGTGCGGGACACAGGAGAGGAGGGGCGGAAGAAGAATGGAGACAGGCGTTAGTGTGGGCCCCGAGCCGTGGCCTTTGTCCCCCCAGCCCTGTGCTGCAGGTTCCCCATCCCTGTCCCTGGGAGATGCTGCTGTGATAGATGGAGTTCAGGGGTCCCCCTGCACTGCACCCCGTCCCCTGGTTGGAGCGACTCTCACTTCACTCCTCAGGGTCTGACAGGAGAGGTTTCTTAGGCCACAGATGCCCAGTTTCTCCCAGAAGTGACAGCACCAGCTGTCGGAAGAGACAGTCCTTCCAACCTGTCGTGGGGAGAAGACCCCAAGGGGTGCCCCTCTGGGATGCAGCTTTCCCCCTCCTCAGGCTGGCTGCCTTCCAGTTCTCCCTTCCCTTAGCCTCTACCTGTGGCCCCCGCCCTCCCCACCAATTCCAAGCCAGCTCCGGTCCTCCCTCCTCTTTGTTCAGGGCAGAGGTGTCACCTGCCAGCTGTAGCCCCAGGATCATCCTTCGCCCCTGGGAGCTATTCGGCTCTTGTTGCTCATATCTAGCCTGAGTCTCCCTTTTGCACTCCCCCTACTCCATCACATGCTGCTGCTGCTGCTGTTGCTGCTGCTGCTGCTGCTGCTGCAGGGTGTCCCACCCCCTCCTCCTGGGGGCCCCTCGAGGTTCCGCTCCCCCCTGCCCCGGGGTTGGGGCATGGCACTGTCGTGTGGGGTGCGGGGGGGCAGGGGCTGATGCACTGCTGTGAGGGACATGGCCCTGCTGTCCTTGGGGCCATGGCCATGTGAGCATGTGGGGGGCCCTGGACACATATCTATTCCGCCCCACCCCTCAAGCCCAGGGGTGTACACCAAAGGGGGGTACATACCTGTCAGTCCACTCCCATGGTCCGGAGATCCCCGGGGGGGCAGAGGCCCCGCTGCTGCTCCGGGATGGCAGGAGGAGGATCTGCAGCCCGGATTCTGCGGAGGAGGAGCCCCCCTCCTCGTCCTCCTCCTGCCGCGATGGCCCGGGGATGGGCTCCGGGGGGGGCCCCCGGGGTGCGGGTCTTACCTCCGGGACGGACTCCTGCTGCAGGGCCTGCTGGGGCTCGTCGGCCGAAGTATCAAGGGTGGCCGGAGGGGAGGAGGTGTGCTGGGGGACCAGGATGTCCCTGAGCTCCCTGTAAAAGGGGCAAGTGACGGGGGCGGCCCCAGATCGGCCAGCTGCATCCCGGGCCCGGGAGTAACCCTGCCGCAGCTCCTTCACCTTACTCCTGACGTGATCAGGAGTGCGGGCAGGGTGACCCCAGGCAGCCAGGCCATCGGCCAGCCGAGCGAACGCATCCGCGTTCCGCCTCTTGCTCCCCATTACCTGGAGCACCTCCTCCTCGCTCCAGAGCCCCAGCAGGTCCCGCAGCTCGGCCTCTGTCCAGGAGGGGCGCCGCTGCCGCTTGCCAGCCTGGCTGCCCGCCTGGCTGGACTGGCTGCCCTGGCTCCCCTTGTGGGGGGTCCCCTGGGGGTGCTGGGGGGGCTGCCAGGCAGCCATCGCAGGTGCTGGCCCTGTTCTGGGTGGCTGAGGAATGTGCAGGCTGGCCGCATGTCTGGGCTGCCGCCTGCACGTTCCCTCAGCTTCCTGCACAGGAAGGAAGGGGGAGGGGACCTTTAAGGGGCCACTCCACGCGGCCACCATTGAGCTGAGGGGCTGCAGAGAGCATCTCTCAACCCCTCAGCTGATGGCTGCCATGGAGGACCCCGCAATTTCGACGTTGTGGGACGCGCAACAACTACACGGTCCCTACTTCGACGTTGAACGTCGAAGTAGGGCACTATTCCTATCCCCTCATGGGGTTAGCGACTTCGACGTCTCGCCGCCTAATGTCGAAGTTAACTTCGAAATAGCGCCCGACACGTGTAGCCATGATGGGCGCTATTTCGAAGTTAGTGCCGCTACTTCGAAGTAGCGTGCACGTGTAGACACGGCTATTGGAACACATATGTAAGCAGCATTATTAACTCCTTTTTTTTCCAAAGACATTACTGACTCTCCAGCCTATTGTAGTAGCCTAAAGTCCTCTTTTAACAATAATGTCCCCATGATTGCTACCTCAAAGACTCACAGATCTGAGAGGTAGAGACTTACACCTTATGCACTTAATATACCAAATGCTACTGTCTCTCAAGTGCCATCTTCAAAAATATCTGAGGTGCTACAACCTCTAGTCATGTGCATTTTCAATGACTCACAGTGTACTGTCATGGATAATTTCTGTTTCCCCACATTGACTTTAAGGAAATTCCCAAACAACTGTCACAGGTTACTAGCATTTTTCTGAGCACTCCTTGGCTACGTCTACACGTGAAGCCTACATCGAAGTAGCTTATTTCGATGTAGCGACATCGAAATAGGCTATTTTGATGAATAACGTCTACACGTCCTCCAAGGCTGGCAACGTCAACGTTCAACATTGATGTTGCGCAGCACCACATCGAAATAGGCGCTGCGAGGGAACGTCTACACGCCAAAGTAGCACACATCGAAATAAGGGTGCCAGGCAGAGCTGCAGACAGGGTCACAGGGCAGACTCAACAGCAAGCCGCTCCCTTAAAGGGCCCCTCCCAGACACAGTTGCACTAAACAACACAAGATCCACAGAGCCGACAACTGGTTGCAGACCCTGTGCCTGCAGCATGGATCCCCAGCTGTGGCAGCAGCAGCCAGAAGCCCTGGGCTAAGGGCTGCTGCACACGATGACCACAGAGCCCCGCAGGGGCTGGAGAGAGAGCGTCTCTCAACCCCTCAGCTGATGGCCGCCATGGTGGACCCCGCTATTTCGATGTTGCGGGACGCGGATCGTCTACACGTGCCCTACTTCGACGTTCAACTTCGAAGTAGGGCTCTATTCCCATCCCCTCATGGGGTTGGCGGCTTCGACGTCTCGCCGCCTAACGGCTATGTTAACATCGAAATAGCGCCCAACACGTGTAGCCGTGACGGGCACTATTTCGAAGTTAGTGCCGCTACTTTGAAGTAGCGTGCACGTGTAGACATGGCTCTTGAGGCTAAAGATATCGACCCATATATGGAACAAAGTGTGAATAGAAGACGTAGGATCAAATGAGAAAGGCACGTGTGGGTCTGCTCTGATCCTAAAAACCTCATTAGAGCAATAGAACATTCCCTGACATGATTCAGAAACAACTGGGATGCCGGGGAGAAATGGTGACATCAAAATAAATCATGTTTACAGAGTGTCAGAAGAGCACAAAGCCTTATTAAGATCCAGGCAGCAGCAGAAATGGCAATAGAACTCAGGAGTTCCTGGTTTCTAGCCCAGCTCACTAGACTATGCTGCCGACAGACACTCAGCCGAGTAAGCATTCACAGGTGCATGTTTTTGATCAAAATTCACTTTTTGCTGTAGTATAGGAAATGTCCAGAACCCTAGATTTGATGGATGCTAATGCACAAGAACAGTAAAAAAGTTCGCAGTAATTTTCTATTTTATCTTTATTAGCCAGTTTTAGGCTAAGTCTACACTACCAGCCCCCTTTCAAAAGGGGAATGCTAGGGAGACATTTCAGGATATGCTAATGAGGTGCTGCAATGAATATGCCGCACCTTATTAGCATAATGGTGGATGCAGCACTTCAAAAGTGCCGCTTTCAATCAAATGTGGCTTGTCTACACGGGGTCCTTTTCTAAAGGGCCCCCGCACACTTCAAAATCCCCTTATTCCTATAACCAAATATCCTGCGTGCTTTTCTGACTGCTGCTGCACACTGCACAGATGTTTTCAGGGAGCTATCCATGGGAACGTCTGATGAGTTGTAGCTAAATTAGCCCCCATCATTCTGTACATAAAGTTGGGGTTGTTTTTTCCAATGTGCATTACTTTACCTTTATCCACATTAAATTTCATTTGCCATTTTGTTGCCCAGTCACTCACTTTGGTGAGATCCTTTAGAAGTTCTTCACAGTCTGCTTTGGTTTTAACTATCTTGAGAAGTTTAGTGTCATCTGCAGATTTGCCACCTCACAGTTAACTCCTTTCTCCAGATCACTTATGATAAGTTGAATAGGATTGGTCCTAGGACTGACCCTTGGAGAACACCACTAGTTACCCCTCTCCATTCTGAAAATTTACTATTTATTCCTACCCTTTTTTTTCTGCCTTTTAACCAGTTCTCAGCCTATGAAAGAATCTTCCCTCTTATCCCATAACAACTTATCCCATAACAACTTTACATAAGAGCTTTTGGTGAGGGACCTTGTCAAAGGCTTTCTGGAAATCCAAGTATACTGTATCTACTGGAACGCCCTTATCTACAAATTTGTTGACCCCTTTAAAGAACTCTAGTAGATTAGTAAGACAAGCTTTCCCTTTGCAGAAACTATGCCAACTTTTGCCCAACAATTTACGTTCTTCTATGTGTCTGACAATTTTATTTTTTACTGTGGTTTCAACTGATTTGCCTGGTACTGAAGTTAGACTTAGTGGTTTGTAATTGGTGGGATCACCTCTAGAGCCCTTTTTAAATATTGGTGTTACATTAGCTGTCTTCCAATCACTGGGTACAGAAGCTGATTTAAAGGATAGATTACAAACCACGGTTAACAGTTCCACAATTTCACATCTGAGTTCTTTCAAATGCCATCTGGTTCCCAGTGACTTGTCACTGTTAAGTTTATCAGTCAATTTATCCTCTAATGATACCTCAGTCTTGGACAATTCCTCAGATTTGTCACCTACAAAGAATGTCTCGGGTTTGGAAATCTACCTGACATCCTCAGTCGTGAAGACAGTAGCAAAGAATTTATGGAGTTTCTCCCCAATGACTTTGTCATCTTTGAAAGTCCCTTTTGTACCTCAATCATACAGGGGCCCAACTAGTTGTTTAGCTGGCTTCCTGCTTCCAATGTACTTAAAAAACTTTTTGTTTTTGCTTTTTGAGTTTTTGGCTAGCCATTCTTCAAACGCCTTTTTGGCTTTTCTTGACGCAATTTCTACATTTAATTTGGCAGTGTTTATGCTTCTTTTTATTTTCCTCACTATGGTTTGACTTCCCCCTTTTAAAAGATGCCTTTTTATCTCACACTGCTTCTTTTAAGCCACAGTGGCTCTTAGTTGGGTCTTTTACTATGTTTTTTAATTTCGGGTATACTTTTAAATTGAGCCTCTATTATGATGTCTTTGAAAAGTTTCCATGCAGCTTGCAGGGATTTTATTTCAGTAACTGTGCCTTTTAATTTCCATTTAATGAACCCTTCCATTTTTACATAGTTCCCTTTTCTGAAATTAAATGTCACAATATTGGACTGCTGAGATGTTCCTCCCATCAAAGGAATGTTAAATGATATTATATTACGGTCACTATTTCCAAGCGGTCCTGTTACAGTTGCCTCCTGGACCAGATCCTGCGCTCCACTCAGAACTAAATGAAGAATTGCTTCTCCTCTTGTGGGTTCCTGTACTAGCTGCTCCAAGAAGCAATTATTTAAGCTATCAAGAAATTTGATCTCCGCATCTTATCCTGAGGTGACGTGTACCCAGTCAATATGGGGATAATTGAAATCCCCTAATGTTACTGAGTTTTTTATTTTTATTGCCACCTTAATCTCCCTTAGGATTTCATAATCACTGTCCTGTTCAGGTGCTTAATAGTATATTCCTACTGCTATATTTTTATTAGAGAATGGAATTTCTATCCATAGAGATTCTATGGAACTTTTTGATTCATTTAAGATTTTTACTTCATTTGATTCTACATTTTCTTTCACATATAGTACAACTCCCCCACCTGAGTGACTTGTTTTGTCCTTCCGATATATTTCATACCCCAGTATTATTGTGTCCTACTGGCTGTCCTCATTCCACCAGGATTCTGTGATGCCTATTATATCAATATCCTCCTCTAACAAAAGACGCTCAAGCTCACCCATCTTATGATTTAGACTTCGAGCATTTGCGTATAAGCAGTTTAAAGGGTTGTCACTATTTATTTGTCTGCCCTTTCCTGATTCTTTTTATGAGATTGTTTCTCTTCTGATCCAACCCACACTTCATTCTCTTCGACCATCTCCTCCTGACTAAAACCGAGAAAATTTCTATCAACAGACTCTCCTGTAAGAGAAGTCTCTGTCCAATCCACATGCTCCTTTGCACCAATTGGCTGTCCCCCATTTATTAGTTTAAAAACTGCTCTATGACCTTTTTAATGGTAAGTGCCAGAAGTCTGGTTCCACTTTGGTTTAGGTGGAGTTCATCCCTCCTGTATGGGCTCCCCTTATCCCAAATGCTTCCCCAGTTCCCAATAAATCTCAACCCCTCCTCCCTACACCATCACACAATCCACACATTGAGACTCTGAATTTCTGCCTGCCTACCTGGCCCTGCACATGGAACAGGAAACATTTCTGAGAATGCCACCATAAAGGTCCTTGATTTCAGTCTCTTTCTAGCCACCGAAATTTAGCCTCTGGGACAACTCTCCTACCCTTTCCTATGTCCTTGCTACATGCATGTATCACAACCACCACGTCCACCCCAGCACTACACATAAGTCTATCTAGCTTCCTGGAGAGACCTACAGCCCTTTCACCAGACAGGCAAGTCACCATACGGTTTTCCCAGTCATTGCAAATCCAGCTATCTATGTGCCTAATGATCGAATCACCCATTACTAACACCTGCCTTTTCCTGAAGACCACAGTTCCCTCTTCCGGAGAGGCATCCTCAGCGTGAGAGGATATCACATCATCCTCTGGAAGAAGAATTCCAACTATGGGATAGTTTCTCTCTGCTTCCACTGACTGCTCTCCTTCCCTGAGCCTTTCATCCTCCTTTACAGAGTAGGGGCTGTCTGGCTGGAGGTAGGAAAATTCTATAGTGACCTGGAAAGTCTCATCAACTTATCTCTGCCTCTCTCAGCTCCTGCATTTCAGCCACCCTGGCCTCCAAAGCCCGCACTCAGTCTCTGACGACCAGGTGCTCCTTGCACCAAAGGCACACATATACCACCTCGCCATGAGGCAGGTAATCATACTTGCTACATTGGATGCAATAAACAGAATAGCCCTCTCTCTGCTGCTGGGCTTCTACCTGCATTCTCTATGGATAATTATAAATAGGGTTATTTAAATGTGGTGGTTTGGGGTATAGTTTAGTATAAATGTTTTAGAGAATGTCAAAAGGAACTAGCTCCCCTCTCAACTCCCTGTCTAAACTCTCTCCTGTTTGCATTCACCCTGTTCACAAGCTTCTCTGGTCGCTTACTAGCTTTATAAGCTGTGGCCTTCCTAATTGGTACCCTGGCTACAGCTCAACCACTGAGCAGAGGGTTCTACATTTCAAATTCTAACTGCCAGCCTCAGCACACACAGAAACAACTCAGCACAGGGATCTCGAAACACACAGACAAACACAAGCCCAGTACACAGTCACAAGTAACACAAACACCCACATGCACTCCAGAGAGCCACAGAGCCTATGCTTTCGCTGTAATACACAGGTTCTCAAAGCATTTTCAAGCCTATACAGTAGTTTGCCACCAGCACAATCAGTCCTGAACTAGTATCAGGGGGTAGCTGTGTTAGTCTGTAATCTCTGTCTGAAAAATCAACAAGAAGTCCTGTGGCACTGTATACACTAAAAGATATTTTGGAGCACAGACTTTGATGGGCAAAAACCTGCTTTGTCATCTGACAAAGTGGGTTTTGGCCCATGAAGTCTTAGGCTCCAAAATATCTGTTAGTCTATAAGGTACCACAGGACTTCTTGTTGTTTTTGTCCTGAACTAGAGTTTCCAGATCATTGGGGGATATGCCGCATGACTTCACATTGGCCTTTAAGGTGTCTTTATAATGACCATCAACAGGGTGCTGTCCATGAGCAAGCTGGCCATAGAAGACCATCTTTGGTATTCATGTATCATCTATCCTCATAATGTGACAAATCCAGTGAAACTGTCTGTTCATAAGCATTGCTTCCATGTCCATGACACCCCACAGCTTAGGAACCTCCGTGTTATGAGTTTTCTCCCACCAATTCACATGGGCCATTGTCCTCAGACAGCGCATATGGAACTGATCAACTTTCAAAATATGGTGGCAATATATTGTCCCTGACTCTGAGCCATACAGCAAGATATTCAGGACACTTGCCTAATCAACTGGTACCTTGGGATGCAATTTAATATCATGGGCATACCACAGGAGTTTAGTCAATTTTCCAAAGGCTTTGGCTAATCAATCAGATACACCATGATCCACATTCATGTTAGAGGACAGTACTCTTCCAAGGTAGCAGAACTTGTCAACAGCCTTACGGACAAGTAGTGATCACTGGAGTGCTGGGCTCTTCCCAGACAGGCTTGAGACATAGCTTCTGTCTTTTTGAGGCTCACTGTGAGTCCAAAGTGGTGAGCAGGAGTAACAAAGAAATCAAAAAACTCCTGCGCATCCTTATGCTCTCCAATTGAGTGATTGTTCAAAGTAAGCTTGAAGCAGATACTAATCTCATGAACCAAACCTGCTGAAAATTGTTTCTATGCACCAGGCAAGGAAGACACGGTAATTTCTAATACTCCAGCAAGCCCACGGAGCAGGAGGACAGGACACCCTTCCCATGTTTACTTTCTGATAGGACTAATGTACCTGGGATAATATTCTGAACAGTGCTCCACATAACCTTACAGAAGTGTAGTCTGAAGGCAGAGAGGCTGAAAGCACTGCCAGGCCCTTGGGCAAGGTGGGAGGAGACCAACTTCACACTCCCAGAGGGAACAAGGCCTCAGGCAGAAGGGGCAGCACTGGAATAGCCAATCCTCAATGCTTCCAGGGCTCCCCGCCCCCCCGCACACCCTAGGCAACCCTTAGAGCCCCTTAAAGAGTTGGGCTGTGGCTGTTGCCACAGCAACAGAGACAGCAAATGGGAGCTCCAGACCCTTTTCTATCACCAGGGCAGGAGCAGTTGTCTTCTTTGCCCCACCTGATAGGTGGGTCAGCATGAGGGTCAGACTGTGCAGCCAGCCTACTCCTCCAGCTATGCTTATGCAGTCAACCCCACCCACTGAGGGATGGGCTTCACACTACCCCATTATGGAGAAGAAGCACTTCCCCCTTATTCTTCTCAGCCTTTCTGCCACACACTATCACTCATTTTTAACACATCCTATTAAAGGGATTTTTCCTTACGGCAACTATTTCTTAAAACAAATTATACACACTTTTTGACAGTGATGAGATTATTAATGTTTGAGGCACTGTATGATTTCTAGGATGACAATGATTAACCAAATCTAACTAAATGGCAGTTTTGCCCAATCAAGAACAGCAGATTTTTTCCTTAAATAACAAAGTAAAAAATAACTGTGAAAAGAGAGGCATAGTATTACCAAGTGTTTCTGCCTCATGTCACAGCCATATATTCATGCTAAGTTATTTGCATTTGCTATCAAAAAGACAGACACTGAGATTAGAATTTATTGCTGCTTAATAATAAGGTTAAAATATTTCATTAATGACAAGGGGGAAAGGGGAGTTCAGATTCTTACAGACTGCTATATAAACCTACCATGAGTGCAGAGAAATTGCCAGACTGCACTCATCTTTCATGAACCAGGAAAAAAAATTACATGCTTAAATTAATTTACAAACAGTTTTAAGTAGCTTTTCTCTTGTTTTGAAGTAATCTACAATAGCAGGCAATTAAGATGATGGCTTGATCATATATTGGGTGAAATGGTTCAGAAAACTTACATTAGTTCCACAGTAAGATTATGCATAAAGGCCACTTAATCTTTATGTGGGTTCTACTAATCACCTGCTTGCAAGGTTATTGGGAATATTTAAAAAGTAGCAACATTCATGTTGTGAATAACTAAAACATACAAGTTTTCAACTTCCATATATTTCACTGAGCTTTGTGGCTGCAACTAAAAGCAATTTGTCCTCTCTCAAAATATTGGATACACATCCACAGGGGGATGGTAGAATAAATATTCAACACATCACTCTTCAGTTTCAAGGGAACCACATTTTATACAGCACAAGATGCCTTGCTGATTCAAAAATAAATACCCATACATTCTTTTTATCATTGCTAGAAAAGGTGATTAAGATTCCTTTTTTCTGACACAAAGACTCTGGCCACACTTTGGTTGCTATTTTGGAATACACTAATTAAATGGCAGTATTGCCCAATCAAGAACAGCAGATTTTTTTTTCCTTAAATAACAGAGAAAAAAATAACTATGAAAAGAAAGGCATAGTATTACTCACATCAGAAAAATTCTGAGAGGCCAATGAATTTCACGGGATTGGCTCAAGGGGAACTGGGAGCATCTAGTCTTGGGACAAGCACGACTTTGAGCAAAATAGCAACCCTATGACGAAACACCACACTCAGAATAGCAGTGCTATTCCCAGGGTGGTACCGTATTCCATTTCTGCTACCCTTTGTTGTGAAAGGGGTAGCAGAAACTTCAAACTAGCCTCTTATTTCAAACTTCGGTTAGATGGCACCAAGTTTGAAACAAGTTAACTCGAAATAATTTACACAATTTGCATCGTGCAAGTTATTTCAAGTTATGGCTACCATGTAGCCATATTCAGTTTAAGTGCCCTTACCAAACTCCAGTTTACGCTCTGGCTTCGTAAACTCTCTTATCACATCAGTTAGATGAGGTAACTGGAAGCTATTCAAATGTTAACCACTGCCCACCATTGCCATGCACCTAATGCTCTGGCTGACCCATAACAGGTGTCTCTACCTGCTGTGTTATACCACTCTCCAGTAGGTGTCGGGCAGTGTGCTGCCAGCGCCACAAAGTTGGACACGTGCCGCCATCATTTCAAGCACTAAGCTTTATCCATGTGCTAGCAGTCAATGGATCCTCGTAAAAAGACTCACATTTTGTATGGATATCTTTCCTAAAGCCACCAAAAACAAAAGTGCAAATGCCAGAGGCACATTCATTGTGAATTTCAATATATGATTGCGCTACAGTTCTTCACCTAGATCCTATTGGCAGTCCAATGCAGTATAAAGCTAACAGTCTCTTTCCACACCATTCCCTTGCTACACATGTGCAGTTGCTTCCCCATCACTTAACAGCAGGCTACTGTGCTGCATCCTCCCATCATAGGCAGGCTGCTCCTTCTCTCCTCAGCACTCAGGCTACCCACCAGCCAGCCTTCCACTCCTGTTCTTATAGGCCATGTCTACACTAGCACAAATCTTCAGAATGGCCATGCAAATTTGCATGGCCATTTCGAAAATTACTAATGAGGTGCTGGAATGCATATTCAGCGCCTCATTAGCATGCCACCAGCCGTGGCTCTTTGAAATTGCCACATTTCCCTGCCACAAAGCTCGTCCAGACAGGACTCCTTTTCGAAAGGACCCCGCCAACTTCGAAATCCCCTTATTCCTATCAGCAGATAGGAGTAAGGGGATTTTGAAGTTGGCAAGGTCCTTTCAAAAAGAAGCCCCATCTGGATGAGCCGCACGACAGCGAAACACAGCAGTGTCAAAGAGCCACGGCCGGTGGCAAGCTAATGAGGTGCTGAATATGCATTCCAGCACCTCATTAGTAATCTTCAAAATGGCTATTTACATAGCCATTTCGAAGATTTGTGCTAGTGTAGATGAAGCCATATAGTCTGACTCAATCTCCAGCCTGGGAACCTCCAATTACAGGATGTTACTTTCCTCTTGTATCTAAGGCCCAGAGTTTCCACTCAGTGGTACTTATCCCATTGGTGGCACATGAGTTTGTTGGAAGTGTCACACTGTAACAGGGCAGTGGGGCACAGGACCATCCAACTCCTGTTCCATGATCCCTTTAAGGAAAGGCATTCAAGGGAGGACCGGACTAGCTGGGGAATGGAGCTGGATGTTGAAAAAGTAGCTCTATCTTTAGCATGAAAAAAGCCAACTGTTATATAACTCCCAGAAGGAGAGGGAGAGCAGACAGCCTGCAGAGAAGAATGACAAGGGATCACCAAATAAAGAGAGTCTCCATGGACTGGGAACTAGAATGGAGTGAGGTAAGAAAACCTGCCCGACTCTCACTACAGCCCTGAGAAGGCAGGCTGGGGAATCCGTTGACTGAGGAGCAAGAAGTTGTGACTCCAGGAACCAGATTACAGCAGAAAAATTCTGAGAGGTCAAGGAATTTCACAGGATTGGCCTCAGGGAACTGGAAGCCTTTAGTCTTGGCACAAGGGTGAACTGGAGCAGAAGTTTCCTGGTGTCAAAGTAAAGCTTCCCATTTGCAGTAGAGACTTGGCCATCTCTCTCTCACTTGCATGCATTCATGCAACAATGCTCCAGATGGAGCTCCTACATTCAATGGAACACTCATTAGATCTAGGCAGAAAAAGGGTTTCCCATCCTGCAAAATGTTTCAGTGTTTGAAAAGGTTTTTCCATTCTTCAGTAGAATGCAACTTACACCCTTTAATAGATGTTTAGAGAAAGAAAAAGACCCTCTCCCACAAGAATAGCAAATGGTTTAAATCACTAACCTGGATTATGGGAGAGTCATGTTCAAGTCCTATGTCTGCCACGTTCAAGTCAACTGATAGCGTTCTCTATTGATTAACATCTTTTCCTTCTGCTCAGCCAGAGTAGAGGGAACCTACCGAGGAATGAGAAATCAGGCTCGTTACAATGAAGATTTTAGGCACAGGGAAGTCACATGAACCATTAACTGGATGCAGAGTTTGATGGAAGGGAAGGGTCACTATGCAGGAGGAAATTGATAAGAAACTCTACAGCATTTCTAGCAAATAGCTCTTAGCTGTTCATCTAAGGCTACGTCTACACAAGCCCCAAACTTCGAAATGGCCACGCAAATGGCCATTTCGAAGTTTACTAATGAAGCGCTGAAATGCATATTCAGCGCTTCATTAGGATGTGGGCTGCCATGGCGCTTCGAAATTGACGCGCCTCGCCGCCGCGCGGCTCGTCCAGATGGGGCTCCTTTTCGAAAGGACCCCACCTACTTCAAAGTCCCCTTATTCCCATGAGCTGATGGGAATAAGGGGACTTTGAAGTAGCTGGGGTCCTTTCGAAAAGGAGCCCCGTCTGGACGAGCCGCGCGCCGGCAAGCCGCGTCAATTTCGAAGTGCCGCGGCCGCCTGCATGCTAATGAAGCGCTGAATATGCATTTCAGCGCTTCATTAGTAAACTTCGAAATGGCCATTTGCGTGGCCATTTCGAAGTTTGGGGCTCGTGTAGATGTAGCCAAAATGGGGGCTGTAATCCTTCATTGAGACATTTAAGTGCTACTGGAGTACAAGTAAGTAATCATCTATAATCACATCAGATATCACATTGCATAAAAACTGATGGCAAATGCTTTTTAATAGTAACCATTGTTTCTTCTTCCTCCTCATATCTTAGAACTGTTGCTATACTGCTGTCACCTCCCACTGCAGTGATGGCTTTGTATTTTCAGCATGCATAAAATGATCCCTTCTAAAAGTTATATTAGAGGTATTTTTCTTCATTTCATGCACACCACAGTGACATTAAAATGGGATTTTGCTCTATACTGAATGCTGTCAAAGTACAAAGTTTGTCTCTTTCAGTGTGTTATGGAGCTGTAGCCTCAGTTAATGGGTTCAGAAGGATGTGAAGAGAAGCATTCCAGCAATCAGGTCCAAAACCTTTAAAAAAGAAAACTATGGGTAACAATATGAACTGTAGATGGCTTGCTGCAGAATACATTTCAGAGAAAACTTAACAGAAATTTTTAGGTGACATTTGTCACTAGATGATAAATGCTTTGTTTGCTTTCCATCTTCTTACCAAGCAGCCACATTAAAAGAACAGGAACACTTGTGCTATTGTTAGAAACTCAAAAATGTAAAAATCAAGATGGTGTAAAAAGTTATCATGAGGTAGGCTGCAGTGTGTAAGCTCAGCTGTGTATAGCCAATGACAGAAAGGTCACTGAGTAGCTACTCTGTACACCAACTTCCAAAGCACTGCAACCAAGACTGCAAAAATAACCAGAGTAGCTCTAGTTGCCCCTCCACGGCTTTAATATGCTACACCAGTGCTAGACAACCTGTGGCCTGCATATGGCCCATCAAGGTAATCTGATTGCAGAACACAAGGCATTTTGCTGACATTGACTATTGCAGGCACCATTCCCTGTACCTCCCAGTGGCCACAGTTCACCATGCCTGGCCAACGAGAGCTACTGGGGTGGCACCTGCAGACGAAAGGACCTCAGGGACATGTTGGCCACAACTTCCTGTGGCTCTCATCAACTGGGAATGGAGACTCATTGCCACTGGGAGCTGCAGGGGATGGTACTTGCAGATGGTCAACATCAACAAAAAGTCTCATGGCCCACAAACAAGTTGCCCTTACGGACCACAAGTTGCCTATTCCTGTGCTTGACCATAAGAACAGTCATAATGGGTCAGACCAATGTTCCATCTAGCTCAATAGCCTGTCTTCTGGATCATGGCTCCATAGCTTATTTTGAGAAATAAGTAAATTGCACTGATGGTAAAAATCTAGGAAAATGTGAGCTTGGAGATGGCAGCTTTGTAAGAAATGTGTTACTTTCACTCCTGATTGCCTCACAGGTGGAGAGTGTTTTTTGCAGGGGCAGGGTTGTGATACAACAGCACCTATAAGAAACTTAAATGTGCGGGACTCAGGGCAGGGGCTAGGATTTGCGTGGAGGGGCGCGGATGGGAAGGTGGGAGGGGACCTGAGGCAGTCCCGGTGTTTGCAGCCCAGCACATGCTGTCATACAGCGCCTTCATGCCTGCTTCTCTTTATTTGTTTAAAAGGCTAATGTGTTACTCTTTTGATCGGTATGTAAGTACGATTGTGTATTTTTATGTACTGCTTACTGTTTCCTATGCTATCGATGTTTCACGTGACGGAGTTTGCCAGTGATCATCTTATAGAATCATAGAATCCTAGGGCTGGAAGGGACCTTAGGAGGTCATCTAGTCCAGGCCCCTGCCTAAAGCAGGATCAAACCTAATTAAATCATCCCAGCCAAGACTTTGTCAAGCTGGGACTTAATAACCTCTAGGAAAGGAGACTCCACCACCTCTCTAGGTAGCACATTCTAGTTCTTCACCACGCTCCTGGTGAACTAGTTTTTTCCTAATATCTGTAACTTCAGACAATTGCTTCTTGTTCTGCCATCCATCACTACTGAGAATAGTCTCTCTGCATCCTCTGTAGAGCCCCCATTCAGAAAGTCGAAGGCTGCTATCAAATCACTCCTCACTCTTGTCTTCTGCAAACTAAATAACCCCAGAGCCCTCAGCCTCTCCTCAAAGGTCATGTGTTCCAGCCCTTAATCCTTTTCATTGTCCTCCACTGAAGCCACTCCAATGCATCCACATCCTTTCTATACTGGGGAGGTCCAGAACTGGACGCTATACTCCAGATGATGCCTCACCAGTGCCGAATAGAGGGGAACTATAACTTCTCAAGTTCTGCTGGAAATGCTTCTCCTAATGCTCCCCAATGTGCCGTTAGGCTTTCTGGCTACAAGGGCACACTGTTGACTCATATCCAGCCTCTCATCCACTGAATCAAGTGGATCTGGAGGAGAATATATTTGTGTTGGCTCCCCTCCAGCAGTTTCCAGATCATTCACTATATTTTATTGTATGACAATGGAGAAGCCCCAACAATTCACTGTTTCATAGCAAAAATTAAAATCATAATAAACATTTGTACATATATTTCATACTCGCATACTTACCTGGCATGGCTCAATTAACTCAATTAAGTTCTGTTAAAGGAAAATATACATGCTTTATTTAAATGGCTGTATTTTTCTTTAAAAGGGGATTGTTAAAATTTGTCCATTTAATTTTTAGTAGATATTTTAAATGGGAATTCTATCAAGTTTATTTTTTCATCATCCCTATAAATTCTAATTATTCACCATGTTTTTTTTTTAAAAAAAAAGTAAATTTGATTTCCCATAGCATTTTCTTCTAGTTTTCAAAATTTAAGCATTGATTTATCTGTGCCAAAATAGAGCACTTCTCCAATTTTCTCCATTTTATTTCTTTTGTGTAAGGTTTACTTAGAAGCAATCTTATTCCAGGTTCATTCTATTTTTGTGGCTCATCTTCATTCAGACTCTTTCAACATTCACTCAATTATGTCAGTTTTGAGGACTGTACTTGATTTGGTGAATCCCTTTTCTGTTTGGTGTTATGACAAGAAATGCCATTCCAGGTGCATCCCATTTTCCTGGCACAATGAAACCTATATGTTGCTGTAAGTTGTGATAAGAGGAAGCTGCCTGCCGAATTTGGAGGTCCTAGCTTTTACCACTTAGGTGGTGTTCTTAATCAAACAGACAAATTCTCTGAAATATATAGTAGATAAGGGCTGGATAAACATTGTATTTCCCTAACAATATCATTTATTCATTTATTTATATGAAAAGGATATTTTTTCTTATTCATACTGTAAAAACGATGTATCGTCTCATTTTTTATGAGAACATAAAGCTTTATTTTTATATTCCATGTGCTTTCTGTGAAAATAATAAATTCATTTTCATGGTATGAGGCCTCTTACACTGGACATAACTTCAGTCCTCAGATGGCCTTCTAGTCCTGCTTCAGAGGCAGTCTGTTCCCTTATCCTACCATGTTCATAGTTAGAAATCTTCTGAGGTTTAATTTGGTTTGTTTTTGTTTGACCCCAGTTCCTTTTGTCCTGCCTCTGTAGCGAGAGAGAATATTTTTCTCCATCTTTTTTTATGGTAGCTTTTCAAGTATTTGAAGATGGCCTTTGTGTCCCATCCTACCTCCTAATGTCCTCTTTTCTAAACTGAATATGCTCTGTTCCTCCAGCCTTTGCTTGTCTAGAGTGCATTCCATCCCTTTGATTAACTTTGTCACTTGCCTCTGGATCCTTTCATGTTTCTCTGCATTCTTTTTCCATGTTGACCAACATTGAACACAATCCAGCTGGGGCCTAATCAGCACTAAGAGCAGTACTGTCATCTCCCTTAACTTCCCTGCTATGCTTCGTTAACGTAACCTAAAACTGAATTTGCGTTTTTGCACATCATCACAGCAGATAGATAAAATTTGTCACATTTTGTAAGTTCTTGTAAACAAATGCCAGAAGTAGAAATATGAGACAGGAGAATTTGAGTGCCTGATATTAAAGAAGGGTATTGATATAGTAAGCATCACAGAAACTTGGTGGAATAACTGATAGAACATGGTAATACCAGGGTACAAAATATATAGCAGTGAGAGTAGGTTGTGCGGGTGGAGGAGAGGCACTAGAGACAAAAAAAGACAGAAAATATGGTAAAAAAATCTTATGTTGAATCAAACTATACAACAGAACCTTTGTGGACAGAAATCATGGTTTTGAATAATAAGAGTATAGCAGTAGACACACCTCCAACCGCTTGAGCAGGATGGTGATGGTGACTGTGAAATGTTCCAGGAAATTACAGATGCTATAAAAATGGAAAACTGGGGTTGCTTCTACACTATGAGATACATTTGATTTTTAATAAATTTGACTTCTTAAGATCATTTTTATGAATTCGAATTAAGTGTCTACAAAGCTTCTTGAAATTTGACCCACGTTTTTTTCCATGGAGTGTTTCTGCATCCCCATTGCCTTGTGCAAGTTCGACAGCATGAGCAGTGCATTGTGGGGACCTATCCCACAGTGCCTTAGCCCAGGCTGCTTGTGCGCATTTCATGTTTAAATCCCAGAATGCAAAGCACTGTCCCAGAATTCAGAGCACCAGTAACGAAGCAAAAACAAACTGGAGATCGTGTCATTTTCTGCTGCGACATTCCAGAACTAGCATGGATCCCCAAATGCTTCAGCTCATAGCCCACATCCTTTCAGCAACCACACTGGCTGTCATGCAATTGTTCCTTCAATTACAATGTTCAGTGTTGGTTCAGCATCATGATGGTGCTGCTGCTGCTGCTGATGATGATGATGGTGGTGGTGGTTTGGGAAAGCAAATCCCCCAACTACATCCAAAGAACTCAGAGCTGCTGGCTGCCCTTTATGCATTGCTGGCAATGGAATGGCAGTTTTAGACTCATAAGACCCAGCACACACTGATGGAATCACATCATTTTGGAGTCCTGGAACAACCAGCAGTGGGTGCAGAACTTTCACATGCTCAAGTCCACTTTTATGGAACTTTGTGATGTTCTGGCCCCCCACCCTGAAGCACAGCAGCAGAAGAATGAGATTGGCTTTAACAGTTCAGAAGTGAGTGACAATCAATCTGTGGAACTTTGCAATGTCCGACAGTTACCAGTCAGAGGCAAATCAATTTGGGGTAGGCAGATCTACAGTGGTGTCCGTGGTGATGCAGGTGTCCCATGCAGTCTGTCAGCATCTCCTCAGGAAGACTCTGACCCTGGGAGATATACAGACAATAGTGGATGGCTTTGCTGCCCAGGGGTTTCCTAACTGCAGTGGGGCAATAGATGGCATGCACATCCCCACCTGGCCTCTAAGTATATAAACTGAAAGGGATACTTCTCCAAGATTTTGCAGGGGTTGGCAGATCACAAAGGTCATTTCACTGACATCAATGTGAGATGGTCAGGGAGTGTTCATAACACGTGTATCTTCCAGAATTCTAGCCTGTACAGCAAGCTCCTGGATGGGACTTTTTCCCCAGACCAGAAAATCATGATGGGCAACGTGGAGATGCCAATTGTTATATCGGGCAACCCTGCTTACCCTCTGCTCCCATGCCTTATGAAGCCCTACACAGGACCCCGGAACCTCAGAAAAGAAAAATTCAGTCACAGACTCAGCAGGTGCATAATGATGGTGGAATGCATCTTTGGCCATTTAAAAGTGAGGTTCAGGTGCTTATGGACCCGTTTGGCCCTTTCTGAAACTTATGTGATTACAAAGCTGTTTTGTACAACATATGTCAATCCAGTCACGAGACTTTCCTGTCCATTTGCAATTCCGAAGCTGAAGCCATAGACCTTGGGTTACTTGCAGCCACCTACACAACCATCCACCAGTAACCACACTGAGTCAGCAGCAATGAGGGGTGCTTTAAAACATAGTTTCATGAATGATCTGTAATACACGTTACCAACGTATTTCTCTGTTGTAATGCCAATAAATCGTACCATGCCTTAATGAATGAACGCTTTTACTTGGTGGGAGGGGGTTAAGTTGCAGTAAGTAGAATGTATGTGGCAGGCACCTGTGCCTCCAGCTCTCCCTCAACCTGCTGGGTTCTATCAGCCACACGTTTGCTGTGGACTTGGGAGTATTGGAAGGCAGCTGTGCCTTCAGCCCACCCCCAAACCCACTATGATTTGTGTTCTTCACAACTCCTGCATGCCACAAAATCACACCGAGCTCAAAGGAATGATTTTATTTTTGGAGGAGGAGAGGTTCAAGTATCTGGGAAAAGAAGCCTTCACAAGGGAGCTCATATAGCCTTTTGCAGTGGCCTTTGGGGCTGAAGCGGCGGCTATCCTTGCCCTCCCTTCCCATGTGCAGGGACCACAACTGAAGGTGGACGACCTCTCGTCAGGGGACTCCAGACAGTATATATCAGCTCCTGCACTGCTATGTTGGGAGTCCCTCAGCAGCTGCAGCAGGGAGCATAGGATCTCCATTTGCTCTGTAACTACCATTACGAGCTTTGCCATGACTTCAGTCTGTTTTCTGTCTTGCTGCTGCTGGAACTCAAGCATTCTCTGCTGAAAGTCAGCTTGACTCTGAAGCCACTGACTTGTACTATGACTTCACTGAGCGGTGTCCTTTGTCAGCTTGATGTGCTCTGCTTCATTCTGCTCCATGTGCTACTGGATAACGTCCTGCTTGCACCTCTTTCTCCTTCTATTCTTCTCTACGATGCTGGGCATTGCCTCTAGAAAGTAAAGGTGGAAATTAAGATACAATTCACATAATGTGCTTTCAAACAGAATGAATGGGTGTCTGTGCCAACTGTCAGGGAAAGTTGCCTTTTTTAAAGGCCACTAAAAGCATATTAAGGATGGTATGGTATGTGTGCATTTCACAATACATCATTTGCCATCTCGTATCCAGTACATTTCTTTGTGGACATGGTAAACTATAAAGGAATTGTCTGCTTTCTTGGGGGAAGGGAAGTGTTGGAAAGCAGAGGAAGCAGCTATGTGTCCTGGCCAGGTGTCCTGGGGGTGTCCTGGGGCAGGGGAAAAAAACACATTTCATCCATTCCTGGAGCAATCCTCCGCGATGATCAAGCTGCATGGGTGGAATGGTGGGGAAGGGTTTGATTAGAGCCATATGGACAGCTGCTTGCTGGGGTTTGATGTAAAATACAATGAATGTAAAAAAAATACAATAAATACTCAGAAGAAATGCTGGGATCCTGCAGGGAGTAAAATGAAAAGATATGCTGGGTGGAGAAGGACATGGGAGGGGAAACCCCATCAGAGCCTGGCAGCCGCATGGTGCTGGGGAGTCCTGAGAAATGAGAAGAAAAGCTGGTTGGAAAGGGATGTGGGAGGGGCGATGGCCATCAGAACCAGGCAACCACGTGGCATGAGGGATTCCTGAAAAATAAAAAGAAATGCTGGGTGGAAAGGGACATGGGAGGGGAGAAGCCCCACAGAGCCTGCAAACTGCATTGAGGGGTGGGGAATGGAGCACTCCCCAGCAGCTGCAGGCAAATGTAAAGGGGCAGGAAGCACATTAAAAATGTGATGCAAATTCCCTTTAAAGAATGTAAAAATACTTGGTTAAGCTTTGAATGTCTCAAATTGATTTATAGCACTTTGGTCCCTAAATGCTTAAGCTGAAGTGACTTGCAAAACACTTTTAGTCTGGCTTTTTTATACAGCAGTAGAGAAGATTTTGCTGCTGCTGCTGCTGCGAAGGAGACAAATACTATCATCTAGACCATTGTACGATGCAGACAGCAGTACTGCTAATGTGCAATTCTGCTGATGCGCTTTATGTAATTGGAAAAGGAGCAGAAGATGTTTATGGAGTTAGGATTCTCTTGGTTCATAAAACACCCCAGTTACAGTATAAATAATTCTTATACCACCAGCATCAGAAAATCGCCAGTGGGCCATTAGGTGAATGTTAAAAATTTCTAAGCTAATTAATAGACCCCGGATCTCAACAGGTCACAGTGACCTACAGGGTAAATCTGGGATTTCAAAGGTGCAAGTTTAAATCAATTTCTGCCATAAAAATAATGAGCTCCAAAAATAGGTAAGTCATTCTATTAGGAACCTGTCTGCTAACAGTGCATCATGCAATAAATGAAAGGTGTTCATACTGTGTTAAGATATATGTAAATGGGAATGCATCAGTCACTATATCTTCCTGAGTTAATAGTTTCACACAAAAGTTTAAGTACTTCCTAATGTAGAGTTGGATTATTTCTCCCTCCCAGAACCCGTACCTTCTCCTCCTGCTTCCCCAGATCCAGACTTTTTTAACATTTACCCTTCACAGTTAATAGTCTGGATTAATATGTTTAACTTAGTTTAGTCTATTTCTTCTTTATATTTCCTGAAAGCACCAGTCCCAAGGGCTCTAAGCCTGAACAAATGTTTTAACACATACACTGAAGGGACAATCCTCAATACAAGTTCCTTTTTAAATCTATTGACCTAAACTCCTCACAACTGCAACCCTACCACCTTCATTTCAACCAACACTACACACAGAAGTTCAAGAAAATAAGTAAGCATGAGAACTAGAATCCCAGCACATCTTTAGATAGCTTTGACATAACATTATGGCTTTTCACAAGATGGTGTCAATGCATAAGATCTTACTAATTTTGTTGAGCTGGTTAATCAACTAGCTCTTGAAAAAGTGTGAGGTATCAGATGTAGTGCATTATTTTTAGGAGCTGAATGTATTTACCAGTGGGAACCATTCTGTCAGTCTCTCTCACTAAATCACTTTTATTGTAGGTACTGGCTGCAAGTTACACCCACACAAGGAACCAAAATGTTACATCATATTTCGATTTTGTACTGCCCAAAAAACTTCGTCCGGAGGGGCTGTACCCTATTGTGCTGGGCACTATGCAGACAAGATGACAGACTCTGCATCAGAGAGCTAGTGCACCAAAACATTACAATCTACTTCAAATAAGAAATATCTATGAACCAATTTCATACACCTATAATATCTTTAGCATGTTTGTCTATTCCAAAAGCTTTATTGCAGTTCATCTATTTTGTGAAAATTAGTTGCAACTGTCATTGGTAGAAGTTCGGGAGTTGGAAGATTTTAGCTCTTCATCCTCTTCCTGCCCCCTCTGTTTAGTGTACCTCTAGTTGCTGTCCCTCATTGTGGAGATTGGAGGGAAGAACAGGAAGAATCTAATACCTCCAACATTTTACTTGTCAGCCCTTTGATTGTAGCGTTTTTGGGGCATGTTACTGAACAACAGGGAAAATGCACAGAGAACTATATAAGGAATAATGAGTCAGAAAGCTACACAGCCAGCAGGTAAGGGAAAGGCAAACATTTCTGCTCATGTAGCTGGCATATCAGGATAGCCCAGCCATTGGGCAACACAGGTAGAAGTTTTGATTGGCCAAAACAACAGTTTCTATGGAATTTGACCTGGTTACAACAGCCAGTGCCACTGGCCAGCCACTGTATGCGGGAAGAGTGAATTATTTTCACAGCCTCTGTAGACACCTCAGTAAGAGTGAGTGTCAGGGCACATTACAGCACAGGCACATTTTTCACAATGCCATCCTCTATGTGAGAGCTGACATCATAACCTACACTATCCTAACAGATGTGTGATCAAAAGGGACATCTTTCAGATAGTTTAATCATTTAGATTTATATTTGAAGTGTCAGCAGTGAATTGCATCAGCAACATAGCTTACATTGCAAGAAACAGACACTTTAACACGTCAGCGCTACAGACCATCAACATTTTTGATAGGTGGAAATAGGGAGGATGGAAAAAAAGGGAGCACTGACAAACAGAAGAAATTACAGTAATTTGCTTTGACAGAGATCTGTTGTCAGAAAGCTGGTCTGGACGTTTCGTGGGGGGCCCCTCTGTCAACAGACAGGGGTTCTGGGACACGAGGGAGCCCTGTCTGCCGTGCTTCTGGTTGGCTGTTTTGCCGATAGAGCTGCTCTCTCTTTTCAGAGAGGATAGCTCTTGTGATCCACTTGGCAGTTTGGCCAAAATCTGTCAACAGTTTTGTTGGGAGATATCTTCTGACAAAAACTTCTGTCCACACATTGCTGTAATCTAGAAATATATTTTAGTCACTTATGCATGTCAGGCTCCAAAACAGCAGGGTAAGAATCACCATGAGGTCTATCACAAGGTTTCAAGACTCCAGGAACACACAATGAACAATAGTAATAACCACAACAACATATACAAACAGGCCCATTCATGTGGGAGACAAAGGGGGCAGTTGTCCCTGGGCCCCTTTGAAGTACTGCAGCAGTATTGAGGGAGCTGGCGGGGGGCAGCGCTGTGGTCCGGGTAGCACTGAGAGCCGACATCCCTTGGCCCCAGCCCTTCCACTCTTGCCCCCTCACCTTTTGAACATGCAGAGCTCTGCTCCCCACCCACTTTGCCCTCAGGACCACAGCTGCACAAAGGATTAATCATTCTTTTATTAAAAGTAAAATTATGCCACATGTGTGGATACATTAATTAAGCTGAAGAGAAATCATAAAACATCCAGCATTAGTATTTTCACACTCACACAGCTAAGGATACCATAGCAAATGGTGGATTGCTGAACAGGTGTCAGTCTATGGAGAAATACCCCTTTATTCTGTGGTATATTCATACCTATTATCTGTATACCTATGCCTTTTCCCTTACATGGACTACCATACCCTGTAAATGTTGGGCTGCATTTTCACAAGCTATTCCTCTTAGTTCTTTTTACCACTCTCATTAATATTCATATCAGCAAGTCCCCATGGCAACTTGCAGTCATTGTATCATCATGGGAAATCCTGCAGTAAGGCTTCTTGCTTCAGGGACAGATGTATTGTGGTACACTTACTTCAACATCAACCATTAATACATCTTTACTGGTACATAGTTTACCCTGATTAAACTAATCACGTCAACTTCCTTCAAACCTAAGGCCTGATAAAGTAAGTTGAAATTTGAAATGTTTGAGGCTGGTAGACCTTGCTTTAGAGGTTTAGCTTATATACTTACCATACTCCAACCAATAATATACTTATATATTTACCCTTTACCTTTACCCCTATAATTCTATACCTTTCTACTCCCATACCTACAACTTACATTTATTCATTGGACATTAATTGCAAATGGATTAATCACAATATGGGTGTGTCTACACTAGCCAGCTACTTCGAAGTAGCTGGCACAACGTCAAAATAGCACATGTCACATCTACACGCACCATGTGCTATTTCGATGTTGAAATCGACGTTAGGCGGCGAGATGTCAAAATCGCTATTCCCATCTTCAGATGGGAATAGCGCCCTACTTCGACGTTCAGCATCTTAGTAGGGCGTGTGTAGACAATCTGCATCCTGCTATGTCAAAATAGGAGGGTCCTCCATGGCGGCCATCAGCTGAGGGGTTAAGAGATGCTCTGTCCAGCCCCTGCAGGGCTCTATGGACGCCGTGTGCAGCAGCCCTTAGCCCAGGGCTTCTGGCTGCTGCTGCTGCTGCTGCTGCTGCTGCTGTTGCTGCTGGGAGTCCATGCTGCAAGCACAAGGTCTGCAACCGGTTGTCAGCTCTGTGGATCTCATGCTGTGCACGCCAAGTGTGTCTGGGAGGGGCCCTTTAAGGGAGCGGCTTGGGGCTTTGCTGGCCTCTTATTTCGATGGAGAGTGCGCATGTGTGTGGACGCTCCGCATTTCCTTCTGGGCCGGCTCCTTTTGACGTTCTCCATCGCTACTTCAATTGTGAATGTCGATGGCACCAGCCCTGGAGGATGTGTAGATGATATGCATCAAAGTAGCCTATTTCGATGTTCTTACATCGAAATAACCTACTTCAACGTAGTGTGCTAGTGTAGACGTAGCCTATGTAACATAATTAAGTGATTATATATGATTGACTACAAAGCTTTTCAAAAAGCAGTCAAGAGCTAGCCTTAATTCAGTACATGGGAGCCTTGAGATAACTGGGATCCTTGAACAAACAAGGGATTTTGTTTGGTTGAAAGAAAACAATAAAATTGCACCCAGTTCTTTCCCTAGTCTAAGGGCCCCACTATGTTGCCATTAAGTCAGACAAAAAGTCCAGATGACTTCAATGGCAGTAGGACCAGTCCTACAGCACTAGGCAACGCAGCCCTTGGCCAGTAAAGAACAGGTTAAGAGCTATTTAGAAAAGCTAGATGCACACAAATCAATGGGTCTGACTTTAATGCATCCAAGGGTACTGATGGAATTGGCAGATGTCATTGCAGAGGCTTTGGCTATTATCTTTGAAAACTCATGGAGATTGGGAGAGGTCCCAGAGGACTGAAAAAAGTCATATGTAGTGCCCATCTTTAAAAAAGGAAAGAAAGACAATCCAGGGGACTATAGACTGGTCAGCCTTATCTCCGTGCCCAGAAAAATCATGGAGAGGATCTGCAAGGAATCCATTTTGGAGCACTTGGAAGAGGGGAAAGTGATCAAGAGTAGTCAACGTGGATTCACCAAGGGCAAGTCATGCCTGACCAATCTGATTAGCTTCTATGATGAGGTAACTGGGTCTGAGGACATGGGGAAGTCAATGGATGTGACATACCTTGACTTTAGCAAAGCTTTTGATACAGTCTCCCACAACATTCTTGCCCATGTGTTAAGGAAGTACGGATTGGATACATGGACTGTAAAATAGATAGAAAGCTGGCTAGACACTTTGGTCCAACAGGTAGTGATCAGTGACTCTATGTCTGATTGCTTGTTGGTTTCAAGTGGAGTGTCCCAAGGATCAGTTCTAGGGCCAGTACTGTTCAACATCATTTTTAATGACCTGGATGAGGGGATGAATTGCACCCTCAGCAAATCTGTGGATGACACTGAGCTAGGGGGAGAGATAGATACATTGGAGGGTAGGGATAGAGTCCAGAGTGACCTAGATATATTGGAGGATTGGGCAAAAAGAACTCTTATAAGGTTCAAAAGGAGAAGTGCAGAGTCCTGCAACTAGGACAGGAGAATCTCAAACATTGTTACAGGCTGGGGACCAAGTGGCTAAGTAGAAGTGCAGCAGGAAAGGACCTGGGGATTACAGTGGGTGAGAGGCTGGATATGAGTGAACAGTGTGCCTTTGTAGCCAAGAAGGCTAAAGACATATTGGGGTGCATTAGGAGAAGCATTTTCAGGAGATCCAGAAAAGTTATTATTCCACTCTATTTGGCACTGATGACACCACATCTGGAGTACTGTGCACAGTTCTGGACCCCCCTGCATAGAAAGGATGTGGATGCATTGGAGAGGGCTCAGAGGAGGGCAACAAAAATGCTTAGGGGGCTGGAGCACATGACCTATGAGTAGAGGCTGAGAGATTTGTGGTTATTTAGTTTGCACAAGAGAAGAGTGAGGGGCAATTTGATAGCAGCCTTCAGCTTCCTGAAGGGGGGCTCTAAAAAGGATGGAGACAGGCTGTAGTAGTGACAGAAGGCAAAACAAGAAGCAATGGTCTGAAGTTACAGAGCGAGAGGTGTAGGTTAGATATTAGGAAAAACTATTTCACCAAAAAGGTGATGAAGCAATTGTGAACCTCCAGCCCTAGGGGTTTTTAAGTCCCAGCTTGACAAAGTCTTGGCTGGGATGATTTAGTTGGGGTTGTTCCTGCTTTAGGCAGGGGGCTGGACTAGATGACCTCCTGAGTCCCTCCCAGCCCTAGGATTCTATTATTCTATGATTCATCAAGTTTGCTATCTAATGCATCTGCAGATAAATTCCAGAGGGTAGCTACTAGGCAATCAGACTAAACACTGATTCAAATATGGAGCCCTATATCCAGTAAAAAGTTTCTCCAATGATGTTATATAATGATACTTCAGGTATTATTTCCCATCCTATTCCTTATGCACCCTAACATTTTGTTCGCTTGTAATGACCATCTAGTGTTTTTCCTGAGTAGCATAACTTAATTTCTAAATTAACAATGTGTACACACAGTTCAGATTAAAATTAGCTTGCATTTCTTATAAGTTCAACTTGACATCTGCTGCCCAATTCACCTTGTTTCTCTAGGATCTTTGGGAATTCCTTGGTGTTCTCTAGATTATTATTATTATTTGTATTACCATAATTCCTTTAAGACTCCGTCATGCATTAGGATACTTTTGTGCTAGCTTCTGTATAGACACAGAACAAACTCTAGTCTTACATGAGTCTGGAACGTGCTCCTGTGAAAGAAGAACATGGAAATGTGGCACTGTGAAGAAGACATTGGAAAACAAAATAAAGCTGATGGAAGATGCAGCAACAAAGCAGAAAGACTTCCAACATTTGCAGCCTTGAAAAGGAAGTGCTTGAAAAAACTCAAGGCCAAGAGAAGTGGCAGAGACAGAAATTGTATATCTACAAAAAAGGAAGAGTGAAAAGGTGTTAAATCAGCAGAGTCTAAAGGACAGTAATAGCTAGTGATGAAAAGACAAAGGGAAAATTAAATAACTTTCGGAAGAACTTTGGTTGTGCATTAATAGATTATCTATCACAGCAGATGTCCTGCTTTCCAGGGGAACCAAGGTTGTGAGACAGATCACTACCACCTGTTCTCAGAGGGAGGGCGCCTGTGTACGCCTGTCTGGAGTCAGCTCCTGACTCCACTCGTCATGGGCAACACAAGCATTTCCCTCTACACTTTGCAGATGCTGCTGTCACTCTGCAAAGGTAGCAATAGACACACACCAACCCCAGGGCCCTCCAGGTGCCTCCCTTGAGTGCTCAGGCCAAGTTCCACTGGACAATCACAGTAGTCCACACATCCACCGCTTCCAAAAGCAGCAGCGCACCTCAGTTTATCAGTTTCCCCTCAGGTCACCACTCCATTTTACAGGGGCTTCGTGTTGATAATGAACTTGAGTATACATGTTTATTTCACAAACACAGAACTTAAAATAGTAAGAAGTATTAGAAAGAAATGTTTACGTATTAAATTAGAACAGAGATTCCAGGGCCTCAATTAATTAACTAGATACTCTTATGCCTTGCAGAACAGAGCTCACGCAAAGTCCTTGTAGCTTTTTCTTGTCAGCAGGTATATGAGGCAAGGCAAGATGGTGCCTCCCTGGGGTCTTAGTGCTCAACCATTCCCTACTTCCTAACCCTATTCTGAGTCTTCCTGCAGGCTTCCACAGCGGGCAAAGCCTTGTGAGTCTTCCCCCAGAGTGGCTCTATTAACATAAAGGTGAAAAGCCTTCCAGCTTACCAAGCCTATTAGCATAACATTGAACCAATGAAAGAGCAAAAGTGGTAATAAAGCTCTTTAACAGGCACGTGTGAAGCCACACATACATACTGTGAACTTTCAGTCTTCTGTATTCCTCAAACTGTCAGGACTGATTTTGTTACTGTGTATATTCAACCCAACCATACTTGTGATACCATCTACAAACTCCCCTGTATTTCATATTTCACACTCTACTGCAGCAAGCAACACCAGGATTTCCCAAACCTGAATATTCCTGATAAGTGCAATGAAGTGGATTCACTGTATGTAGATTCCCTAGTTGAGTGCTCTCTGGCCAGCTAACACACACATTCTTGGTGTCTGTATTCCACAGAGAAGCCACAGAACACAGCTGCTCTTTCAGCATCATTTGAGCTTGTGTCTTTTTGTTGAAGATTTTTCAAATGAGACAACTGGTACCAAAATGAGAAAACTGGCAGCAACGAAGAAAAAAGACCAATCTGCTATTAATCAGCTTGAAGCTTTTTTTTTTTTTTTTGGATACTGTTATGCTAGTCACAAAATTGTTGAGGTTTTTTGGTTTTGGAAGAGTCAAGTTTTTAACTCTTGAGAGACTACATTTTAGCCCTTTCATTGGGAAACCATTCTAAGAACCACTTTCTTCTCAAGCTCTTAGAAAGCTGTGCCCTTTTCTTTTCTAAAATCATTGGAACTACCTCCCTCTCTTTGCAATCATGAAACATCTCCGTGGCAAGAGCATCTCTTAGGTGGGCAACTAGCATTGGGAACTTTTCATGTATCCTTAACTGCCTCTTTAATACAGTTCAGCAGACGGAAAGAAGACAGAAAAGCCAGCACAATACAACTAAGTAGCTCTTTCTGGGCCACCAGCAGTCCACAGGGATCCCTTTGATTACCTGTTCTGTTCACTCCCTCTGAAATTCAATGAATTCAGCAAGAGATTCTGATAGCAAAGTGGGCACAGTTTGAGAGGCTGGCTGAAGGCCTCTAGAATCCCTACTCTTCCCTTTGAAGAGGAACAGAGCAGTGGATTCACCAGCCTCACCCTGCTGACAGCCCTGAAACACACAGGTTCAGGCACAACCCCAAAGTCACATTCTCCCAAAATCTCACCTCCCCTGTACAGCAAAATGAGTCTTGGACTCTTATTGCTCTTGGATGGGGTGCAAGGACTCCCCTACATATACCACACACAAAGCAAAAATGACACGTCATTTACACTTATCCACTCATAATTCAAGAGTTGGGTGTTATACACCACATCAAATGAGTATTCCATTACTTCACCTATGAACACATCAGTTACAGGTGAGATTGTCACAGACCCTTATATGGTGTATGGTAGAAGGAGAGCACACGGTGTATGTCCCTCTCCCTCCATGCATGACCTGTGCAGTGGAATACTGTACATGGACTACTCTTTTGATGCCTCCCTGGTGTTCATAAAATACCCCAAGGGTGAAAGGAGGACCCTGGGCCTGTTCCCCACAGCAGGCTATGGAGCAAACTAACTATACTGGGGACCAGACAGGCTGCAGCATCCTAAATGAAGGATTAGTACATGCAGTCCTTCTACCTATCAGTCCCTCGGAGAGGTATAGCATACAATCCCTTCTCTAGCACAGCCTGTGTTAGAATTGTTCTAACAGAGCACCACTGGAGACATTAGTACTATGGTCTTATCTGCATGAACAATCAGACTGTGGCAAGCTAGGAATCTACCTGAACTAGGGGCTGATGCAGTTTAACTGTCCAGAGGCACCCAGCTGGTGTGCATTAACAAGGGCACTTTGATCTAATTCTGTTTCAAAGAAGTCAAAACACACTAAAGCACATCAGTAATGTGCTCGTAGCATTGGAATGGCAGGCACCTGTGGGGTAGGCTCACATCCCGGCGTGCCACAGTACATACTCCCGAGGGAACTCACCAGAAAAATGAAAATTCCAAAACACGTTTTAAAATTATGCATATTTGATTTGCCAAAATAACACAACATAACCAACCCTGTTTCAATTATCAGCTGACCAGTATTTTGAAATAAATTACCAAAATAACTGAACACAGTGTGTTTATATGGTCAAAATTACACAGCAACACAACAACAAACAAAATATGCAGAACTTTGTAGAAATGTAAAATGTTTAAATTTTTGGCACAAAATTCCCTTAATAGCTTCAGGGTGGTGCAATCTGGGTGTGGGCATCCTGGTGGGGATCTGGGTGAAGGAGAGAAAAGTGAATCCACATTGGCTATGGGTGCAGAACAATCCGATGAAACAGGTTAGAACCCGGGGTGGGGTCTGGTAGGGTTAGGGTGGGTCAGGATGCAAGTAGTTGGGGCTCAGTGAAGTGAGGGTCTGGGTGCAGGGGGTCTCCCAGTGCTGGGGTGAAGCTGAGGGTGGGGAGTTTGGAGTTTGGGACCCAGTAGGAGGATTCTGGGTGTGCAGGGTGGGCCTAAGGCAGAGGAGCTTACGCCAGCATCTCACACTGGGACCTGTACCCCTGTCCACCCAATCCCTTTGCATCTGGACCCCCTTGCACTCAACCTGTTCCACTGAGTCTCGGTATCAGTCCCCCTGCACCTGGTATCCCCCACACGCACCAAGCCTCACCCAATCTGCTCCCAAATACACCTCTGCCAATCCTCTTAGCGTGATGCAAAGCTTTCTGTAGCCAAGAGAATGTAATGGAGGTTGTTCTGATCCTGCCCTGGCTGCTCTGCACAGGGAAGGAAGGGGAACGGAAAGTAAGAACTAGCATCCCTGGACAGCAGAGGCATTCCAAGGCCTTCTTGCTCACAAGTGAGTCACCTCTTAGCCAGCTGCCAGAACAGACACATCTGAGCTGCTAGGATGGGGGTGAATGAGCAGAAACCATTTTCTGCAGGAAGGAGAAATAATTTTTCTCTTTAAAGGGGCATTTTCTGTTGTGCTGCAGTGGCACAGAATTCCCCTAGGAGTAAGTCTAATTGTGTAGGCATTGTGTACGAGCACATTATCTGCTGAAAACTCCCTGTGCACATCCTCTTCTATTTAGGTTTTCTATCACAGTCATCACCATGGGATCATAGTGCCTTCCTGCTTACACAAAAAGAAAAATCTAGACACTTTGAATATGAAGGCATCATGGGCTGAATTCTGCTACCAGTTTTTAGTATAAATAGTATCCTATGGAGTATATGTGCATTAATTTAGGTATCATTAGGTGCTCAAAGGACCCTATAACTGCAGTATCTGACCACTTCCCAATCTTTGATTTTTATTTGTCCTCAAATTTTCCTCTCCCCAGTATGCAGATAGGGAACTGAGGCACAGGGAGACTACGTGAATTTCCCAATATCACAGAAGCAGTATGTGGCCAAGCAAGAAATTAGACCTAGGTCTCAGGTCCCAGGACAGCACCCTACCTATAGACAGCACCCTGTCAATGGTGTAACCCTTAAAACTGCAACACCAGAAAGAGCAGAAATCTGAAATAGCCAGACCCTCAGAACAGTTGGAAAAGCATGCATGCGGTTAAAGTAATGGCCACAGTACAAAGAAAAAATCACAAGGACACACAGTTAATATTACACAGCAATAAAAGAGAATTGGAAAGAAACTGTTATGATAAATAAAGCCACAAACAAAACAGAGAAAATAACACATCAGAAATAACTGAGCTGCAAGAAATAGCTATATTCACACCACCACATGATCAGCCCTAACTTAGGCTGCGTCTACACTACAAGATAAATTCTATTTTTAATACATTCAAATGTTTAACCTCGATAGGATGGATTGAAATAAAGTGTCTCTAAAGCTTCTTGAAATTCAACCCACCTTTTTTCCACGTCAAATCTCCGCATCCTCTTTGCCCCATGCAAGTTTGACAGCATGAGCACTGCACTGTGGGTACCTATCCCACAGTGCCTTAGCCCCAGTTGCTTGTGGATGTTTCATGTTGGAATCCCAGAATTTCAGGCACCGCCCCAGAATTCACAGCATCAATAAGCATGCAAAAAAAGAACTGGAGATCGCACCATTTCCTGCTGCAGCATTCCAGCACAAGCATGGATCCATGCACGCTCCAAATCATAGCAAACATTGTTTTAGCAACCACAGAGGCTGTCACACAATTTCTCCTTCAATTCCAAAGCTCAGTGACAGTTGGCTATCATAATGGTGCTGCTGCTGATTATGATGACAATGGTTTGGAAGAGCAAATCTCCCAAACGTAGTGCAAGAACTCACAGCTGCTGGCTGCCCTGACAGCATTGCTGACGGTGGAAGGGTGGTTTGTGGATTCGTGAGACCAGCATGCACGGGTGGGACCACATCATTTTGAAGTCCTGGGACCACCAGCAGTGGGTGCAGAACTTTTGCATGCGCAAGTCCACTTTTATGGAATTTTGTGTTGTGCTGGTGCCCGCCTTGAAGCACAGCAACACAAGAATGAGGCCAGCTTTAACGGTTCACAAGTGAGTGGCAATTGCACCGTGGAAGTTTGCAATGCCCAACACTTACTGGTCAATGGCAAATCAGTCTGGGGTGGGCAGATCTACAGTGGGGTCTGTGGTGATGGAGGTGGCCCATGCAATCTGTCTGCATCTCCTCAGGAAGACTGTGACCCTTGGGAGATGTACAGGCCATAGTGGATGGCTTTGCTGCCCAAGGGTTTCCTAACTGCGGTGGGGCAATAGATGGCACACACATCCCCCATCATGGCCCCGGTCCACCTGGCCTCAGAGAATATAAAGCAAAAGGCGGGTATATCTCCATGGTGATGTAGGGGTTGGTGGATCACAAAGGTTGTTTTACTGACATAAATGTTGGCTGGTCAGGGAGGGTTCATGATGCACATATATTCTGAAATCCAGGATTGTACCAAAAGCTTCTGGATGGGACTTTTTTCCCTGAATGGAAAATCAAGATTGGTGACACGTAGATGGCCATGGTTATATTGGGAGACGCTGCTTACTCTCTGCTCGCCTGCCTCATGAAACCCTACACTGGAGCCCTGGAACCCAGCAAGGAAAACTCCAATCACAGACTCACATGTGCAGAATGGTGGTGGAATGCACCTTTGGCCATTTAAAAGTGAGGTTCAGATGTTTATTGACTCACTTGGACCCGTCTGAAGGTAATGCCCGCACAGTTATTACAGCATGCACTATTTTGCACAACACGTGAATCCAAGTGGAAGACTTTCCCGTTAGTCTGGAATTCTGAAGAGGAGGCCATAGGTGTGGCTTACTTGCAACCGCCTACACAACTGTCCACCAGTAGCCATGCGCAGGCACCAGCAATAAGGGACGCTTCAAAAAATAGCTTAATGACTGATATGTAACACACATGCTACCGATGTATTTCTCTGCCATAGTGCCAATAAAACATACTGTGCCTTATTGAATGAATGCTTTTACTTGGTGGGAGGGGACTAAGTTGCAATAAGTAGAATGCATGTGGTGGGCAGCTGTGCCTTCAGTGGCCCTCTCCTGCCCCCAACCACCCAGTTCCCTCAGCCACGCATCTGCTGTGGACCAGGGAGCATCAGTGAGTAGCTGTGCCTTCAGCCCTCCCCCAATCCTGCCCAGTCTGATTTGTGTTCCTCCACCAACAAACTCGTGCATGCTAAGAAATCACACAGAGCTCAAAGGAATGATTTTATTTTGTGGGGAGGAGAGATTTCAGTGGCTGGCAAAAGAAGCCTGCTCAAGGTTGCTTGAATAGCCTTTCGCAGTGGCCCTTGGGGCTGAAGCAGCAGGCTATCCTTGTCTTCCCTCCCTGTGAGTGGAGGCCGTGATGATGGGGGATTGGCAACCTCTCATCAAGGGGCTCTGACCAGCTGGTATCAGCTGCTGCACTGCTGGGTTGGTGTTAGCTGATGGTCAGGTGAGATGCCACTTATGCCCTTGTATTAATACGAGATTTCAAATGCTAGGGCAGAGCCCACTGGTGACCAGGCTTAGAGCAGCTGAAAGCAGCTGGGTTCTTTGTCTGTGTTCTGCTTGCACAGTGACAGGAGGAGTCAGGTTACCACTTAATCAATTACTTTGTTTATTTATCTTACAAGTTAATCTCTTACTGTTACAATGTTGCTTTATTTGTTTACCTAATGAGTTAAGCTCTTGTGGTTACAATTGTTACAAGGTTTATACTTTGATTACAAATAGCTAGCATACACTCTAATTCATAGATCTATACTTGTTAAATTCATAGATCTATACTTGTTAAATGCGTGGAAAAGAAAAAGATAAAATACCTAGCAGGTCTTATTATCACCCCTGTGTTACCAACATGGCTTGGCCAGTTTCTCTCAATCCCTTGGGAAGAAGTCCTTTGTCCCTTTTTCTCCAGGAGTCGGAGGTCCCCGGGGACCAGGGGAGACCAAACCCAGCAGGAAAGATGATTGGAGCTCAAATAGGAGGTCTGCTGGACCCCTCTTTTATACCCATTGGGTCACGTAGGCTTCTTCCTTGTTTCAATTGAATTAAACTGTCTGATGCTGGTTCTCACAGGGAGTTCAAGGGCTTAGTTCACACCAGCGAGGCAGAGACAATTGAGGGCATTTGTTTCTTAATGGGCTGGAGATTTTCCTCTGTCTGGGACCCAGCAACGCAGGCAAATCAACTGATGGTAATCAGCCAAGGGCAGTCCAAGTTGTGGCTGTTAATTAGCCCATTGTTCTTATCGGCTTTGCTCCTGAGCTTCAAAGACTGTGGATTTGCGCTCTCGGGCATTCCAGGGCTGGGCTATTCCTTTTAACCCTTTTGTGCTCTAGAGCACCTAGGCAAGTAGAGCAAAAGGGGGAGTTCTGTCTGGCTACAGCTGGGAGTCCATCTGTGGCTGCAGCAGGGAACACAGGACCTCTGTTTGCTCAGTAACAGCCATTGTGAGCTTTACTGTGGCCTCACTCAGCTTTGCCACTTTTTGCTGCTGGAAGTTAAACATTCTCTCATTAAACTGTACTTGACTCTGACACCACCCAGCTTACGGTGACACCACTGAGCAGTGTGCTTTGTCAGCTTGGTGTGGTCTGCCTCGGTCTTTTCCGTATGCTGCAGGATAAGAGCTTGTTTTCATTTCTTCTGTCTTTGGTTCTTCTCTGGTATACTGAGAATTGGGTCTGTAAAATGAAGGTCAAAATTTAGATACAATTTACATACTATGCTTTGAAGTGCAATGAATGGGTGTCTGTGTGTACTGTCACTGAAACCTTGCTTTTGAAGGACACTCATGAGTTATTAAGGATGGGACAGTAAGCATGCATTTCACAATACATCACTTGCCATTACTTATCCAGCACATTGCTTTGTGGACATGGTAAGCAATAAGCAATTGTCCCCTTTTGGGGAAAAGCGGGGGCTGCAAAGCAGGGGAAGCCACAAGTTGTCCTGGGGGTGTCCTGTAGTTAAAAATGGATGGCTGTGTGGAGGGGTTTGATGTACAATAAAAGTAATGTAAAGAAAAAAATAAATAATACAAGAAAGGCTGGATGTAAATGCACATTGGAGGAGAAAAGCCCAGCAGAGCCCTGCAGCCAGGGGGAACAGGGGATTCCTGAAAACAAATGGTGCTTGGAAAGGGACATGGGAGGAGAAATGCCCAGCAGAGAATGACAGACACAGGGTGTTGGAGAGTCCTGAACAATGAAAAGAAATGCTGGGGGCAAGGGACTTGGGAGAGAAAAAGCCCAGCAGAGATGGGCAGCCACAGGGTAAGAAGCATATTTAAAAAAAAAAAAAAAAAAAAGATGCGAATCCCTGTGCTTCTGCAGTTTGCCAGAGAAGACATCACCCTCCTAAAATTAACAGATAGGGAGAAAGACCAGCTACTCCTGCTGTGTGACCAAAAGCCTGGAAAATTTGATAAAATGCTGTGTGGCACCATGATGCCAGATCACTATGCAGTTACCTGGCATGGCAGCAAGGTGTGCTACCGTGGAAGCCACCAGAAGTCAGGCCTGCCTAAAAACCTCATGAAAAAAATACAAGAGTGCCTGGATGAGGCCTTCAAGGAGATCTCTAGAAAGAAGAAGTGCTCCATCCCAAGAAATATTAACACACTGTTCTGAGGGGAACACAATCATAACTAGCAAACCTGTACCCATACACCACCCTACACGTATAACCACTCCCAAGCCCCTTCTAGCATGCAGAATAAATACTCACTCAAACCACTTTCTGAAGGGGGATCAGGGACCAACTTGGAGGTGACCAGCGTGAAGAGGCCTGCCATGGAGGGGCCTGCTGTAGAGGGGAATGCCATGGAGGGGAACGGTTCCAGGTCTATTGTCAAGAGCTCTGGGCTGTCTGGAACAACTTTTTCTGTCCCCTGCTCATTGCCCCTTTCCTCCTCTCCACTGCCCTCTTCCTCCTGGCCTCCCTGCTTCTCTGGGCCCACCCTGAACTCCATACCAGAGCCTCCACAAGTGTCAGAATTCAGACTAGGCTCTGTGGTGGGGTCACTCCCCATAATCATGTGCAGCTGTTGGTAATAGCAGCAGGTCCATAGAGCTGCTCCTGACCATTGGTTGCCTTCCTGGACTTTTTGATCGGTCTGCTGAAGTCTTTTAAACTTCACCCCACATTGCATAGAGGTCTGGGAGTAGCCTCGGGCAGTCATCTCACACACCCTATGATCATAGATTGTCACATTTCTTTTGGCCACCCAAAGTCTCTTCAGCACTGATTGGTCTCCCCAAATGGCAATAAGATCAAGAATCTCCTGGTGGGTCCAATCTGGGGCTCTCTTGCAAGCCTGGGAAGTGCTAAGCATATCACCACCCTGAGTGCTCATGATTGCAGTACAGGGCTACCAAAAATTGTTACCTATACGGTGTGATGGCTACCAATTCAGCACGATGCAATGGGCAAAGGAATTTTTTCATAATGGGCGCCCTTTATATTTGCAGACCTGGGCTGCTGAATTCCAACTCCAAGTCAAAATCAAATTCAATCCAAACTTGGCGGGCTTACTTTGACCTTCTTCCTGAATACCTGAGAGCAGCACACAACGAAGTGGCCATAGTCGGAGGGTCACCGCATAGCTTTGTGGGATACATATAGGACACTTCTGGAGGCTAATAAATTCGAATTAAGGGCATAGCACTTCCACACTAGCCTTGATTCAAGATTTTAAATTCTAAATTGATGCTATACACATCCCATAATGTCGATATTTTGCAATCAGTATCAGTACTCAAATTGAGTTAATAGTATCAACTGTGAAGACAATCAAGTTTTAATATCGAGCTAACAGCCTGAAATTCCTTTTCATCCCTTAGTGTAGACACAGCCTCAATGACTGAAATTTACTCAGTGTGCACAAATTACCCATTGAAAAACCATACCCGGGATGTGGGACAACAAAATGCTCATATATGAGCAAGAAAACAGGTGTCATCAGAAACCTGCCTGCCATAACAGACCCTTGAGTCAGTAGCTAATAGAAGCAACTTACCTGTCAAACTGCTTCCAATTTGCAGCCGATAGTTTTTGTAGCAGATGCCTTGAGGGAACTCCTGCTAAAAATGTATCAGTGCACTCATGTCATCTGGAGAATCACAAACAGACATGTTGCTTAACTCACCTTTAAGACCTATGAATAAGGTTATGATTCTGTCACTGATCCTATGATATTAAGAGATGGCTGCAAACTCCTGAAAATCCCAGTAAAAGCATTTGGTACACCTTTGTTGCCTAGCCAATAAGATTTGTTGTAACTGAGCAGTCAAGCATGAGGAGCATGCATGATGTTGAGTTAAAGAGTGAGAAAAAAATGGCATTGCCACGAACACTGAGGAGCAAGCATGGCAAACACCCCTGCTAGCCTGAGGAATGCTAAATACTGAAGGGAAATGTCATGAAAGTACATTGATGTTTTGTACAGCATGCAGTGTTCCAGAGTAGATTACAAGCAAAAAGCAAACTGTAATAAACACATGGAAGGTGCTTTGCATAAACATAGGCAGACAGTGTAGGCCAGAGTAAGGTAGACTGTAGGGCTGCGTCTACACGTGCACGCTACTTCGAAGTAGCGGCACCAACTTCGAAATAGCGCCCGTCATGTCTACACGCGTCGGGCGCTATTTTGAAGTTAACTTCGACGTTAGGCGGCGAGACGTCGAAGCCGCTAACCTCATGAGGAGATAGGAATAGCGCCCTACTTCGACGTTCAACGTCGAAGTAGGGACAGTGTAGACGATCCGCGTCCCGCAACGTCAAAATTGCTGGGTCCTCCATGGCGGCCATCAGCTGGGGGGTTGAGAGATGCTCTCTCTCCAGCCCCTGCGGGGCTCTATGGTCACTGTGGGCAGCAGCCCTTAGCCCAGGGCTTCTGGCTGCTTCTGCGGCAGCTGGGGATCTATGCTGCATGCACAGGGTCTGCAACCAGTTGTCGGCTCTGTGTATCTTGTGTTGTTTAGTGCAACTGTGTCTGGGAGGGGCCCTTTAAGGGAGCGGCTTGCTGTTGAGTCCGCCCTGTGACCCTGTCTGCAGCTGTGCCTGGCATCCCTATTTCGATGTGTGCTACTTTGAAGTGTAGACGTTCCCTTGCTGCGCCTATTTCGATGTTGGGCTGAGCAACGTCGAAGTTGAACATCGACGTTGCCGGCCCTGGAGGACGTGTAGACGTTATTCATCGAAATAGCCTATTTCGATGTTGGCTGCACGTGTAGACGTAGGTGAGAAAGCTAAAATACAGAAGAGGTAAAGGAGATGTTTACAGTAAAGACTGAAGAACACATGCGTCACAAGACAGAAGTTTATCGACTACCAGAGTCCTCTTGTGTCACTAATATTTCACTTCATGTCCTGCACAACTCTGATATGAAAAGTTATCTGGAAAGTTACTTTGGTAGGTAGTTATACCTACCTGGGATCATCTCTGAAAAACATACCTACCAAAGCTTCTACACTAGAAAAACATGTAAATGCCCCGAAAGAACTGCTGAATCAATGTTTTGAAATTAGTCTTTTAACAGCTGAAACTACTGAGGCTGAAGGGCACAACACACTGAATATCCTGGTAGTGCCCTGTTTGTCTTTTGCATGCATTTCAAGCTGATAAGGAGAAGATAGTTTAGAATTCAAGTCCTTGCTGATAGAGTATGTATGTTTGGAGACTGTTAACTTTAAAATTGTGAGTCACACAGTGGAGGAAAGAGTTCAGAAATACAGAAATGCTTTTGATAAAATCAATAATTTTATCATGGACAATGCAACATATATGAATAAACTTGTGAGCAACGTCTCAAAGTGCCTTTTCTAAATGCAACAGCAACAAAGGGTCCTGTGGCACCTTATAGACTAATGGAAAAGTTTTGAGCACGAGCTTTCATGAGCACAGACTCACTTCATCAGATGCTGGTCTTGGAAATCGGCAAGGCCAGGTATAAATAAGCCAGAGCAAGGGTGGGGATAACAAGGTTAGCTCAGTCAGCAAGGGTGAGGCTTACTACCAGCAGTTGATCTGGAGGTGTGAACACCAAGGAAGGGGAAGCTGCTTCTGTATTTAGCTAGCCATTCGTAGTCTTTGTTTAAGCCTGAGGTGAGGGCGTAGAATTTGCAGACGAATTGTAGCTCAGAAATTTCTTTTGGAGTCTGGTCCTGAAATTTCTTTGCTGTAGGATAGCTACTTTTAAGTCTGCTACTGCGTGGCCTGGGAGATTGAAGTGCTCTCCTACGGGTTTTTATATATTGCCATTTCTGATGTCTGATTTGTGTGCGTTTATTCTTTTCCGTAGAGACTGTCCAGTTTGTCCGATGTATATAGCAGAGGGGCATTGCTGGCACGTGATGGCATAAATTATATTGGTAGATGTGCAGCTGAATGAACCCACAATGGTGTGGCTGATCTGGTTAGGTCAGATCAACTGCTGGTAGTAAGCCTCACCCTTGCTGACTGAGCTAACCTTGTTATCCCCACCCTTGCTCTGGCTTATTTATACCTGGCCCTGCAGATTTCCAAGACCAGCATCTGAAGAAGTGAGTCTGTGCTCACGAAAGCTCATGCTCAAAACTTTTCTGTTAGTCTATAAGGTGCCACAGGACCCTTCGCTGCTGTTTTCTAAATGCAGTGCATGTAACATGCACTGCCTGTTTTCACTACACAGTGGGTGATACCAAAAGAAAAACATTTGTGAAAGTAAATGAAATTGTCATTGTTGTAAAACATGCACTCATTACCTGCCCTGTCCAGAAGACAGGGTTCCATCAATCACTGCAAGAAAAAGGGAAAGTTTCTGCAGTTCCAATTTCACTGGTAATTATGTGGTGGAAAAACTGGTGTGAAGCTGTCCATTTTCATACCAGTCACTTGCAGGATTGCGTGGATGTTTTTTTAAGTATGAGTGGGAGTGAAGCTGTTGTTCATCTGTTGAAGATGTAGTCGCTTTATAAAAATCAACATAAATAACAGCAGATCTTGCTGCATTTGAAACATTTGCACTAGAAATAATGGGAACTCTCACTACTTATGAAAAACCAGAAATCAGATCACTAAGGTGGCAAATGAGCTGGCCAATCCTACCAACTGGACAAGGCCCTTCAGTGGCACAACTGACAACCTGTTAGCAACTGAAGCCCTTCGTGATAACAGCGATAAAATCAAAGCCTACATGACTATAATCAAATGGTTTTGCTTACATTGCCAGTTTGATTCCACTCAGGACAAACTTCTTGGCCTTGCAGCCCTAAATATGTTTGAGTCTGTTCCTATGTTTTTAGACAGTGCATTGGCAAAAGTCAAGTTTTGTACCTACAGCAGTATAGTTTCTCAAAGGAAGCGCCTTGACTTTGTGGAATTTTGGTGCAACTTAAAACATCACTTTCCAAGTCTGAGCTTTGAGGTGTTTATCAGTGCCCATTAATATTATGGAGCACAAGAGAGCATTTTCATCCTATGAAGATAACTTACAAGATGACAGACACTCAGTGAAAGACGACAACCTGGCGATGTACACCATTCTGTTTCAGATTTGTGAAAAGCTCTAACTGTAAGTACACAACCTTTTTACACTCTATCAATCATGCCAGTAGTCAAAATTATATTATGAGGTTTAATTGACAATTTAAAAGCTTCTGTATTGATTTAGTGAAAACTGCATTACATATGTGCTTTTCTGTGATTTATAGTTTATTGACCACATCCGATCCATGACTTTTATTAAAAATAGCTATGGCAAAAATGTAACCTTACTTCTGGGATGTTAAAACTAGGATACTTCTCCCCATAGTCATCACAGTGATATTATTATCATCATATGATTATGGCATAATTACAATACATTTTATGCAAGATAAGTTATGTGTAGTGCTCCCGGTAAGCTGAACGCTTGGGCAACCACCCAGCAGAAATTCAAGCACCACTCAACTGACTAGCGGTGGGCTCACAGCCACCTGCAGCTGACAGCATGTGTTTGTATTGGTGGTACCCATCTGCACGTCTTGGTGCACATAATAAAATTTATTCTATCCACGGATGGAAGAACGTAGAATCACTTAGGTCATGTGAGATATCATTAGACAACTTTGATTTGCCCAATATGATTATCTTGTTTATATGTATGTAACATTTTTGTATTTGTAGTTTTAAATATTGACAGTGTATCTGTATTCCAAATCTACTTACATCCAGGTAATACCCAGAAGACAAGATGCTTGCAGTCTAGTTCAGTGGTTCCCAATCTCTTCACTAGTGTGGACTCCAGCCACTCCACAAACCATTCGCAACTCCCCATCAAAGCCAATTCTGGCTGCTGTGTACACTTCATTATACAAAAAAGGAAACTACAACATAGACTTTTGTACCATAACTAATAACTTTATTGGAAGATATTTAATTTAAAAATTATAATTGATTGTAACTTGCAATTTACTGAAAATATTTTCAATGATAATTTGTATTTATTTTTTTTTCCATGGACCCCCTGCAATACCCTCATGGACCCGCAGTGGTCTGCAGACCCCAGTTTGGGAATCAGTGGTTTAGAGATAAGTGGGGAAGGCGATTCAGGGCAATGGGCCATTAGAAAATGAAATGAGACAGGGCTATGAAAAACAAACTACTGTGCTTTAGTCGTACTTTCTACGTGTAAGGTCACTGTGGGACCCTTACTAAACCTCAGTGAGGAGGGGAGTTGGTTGACTATCTCCCAGTACCATAAGGAAGGGGAAGGGTCAATGAGAAACCAGGGCAAGCAGGCTAATGAGGGGTTAGGAGGATGAGCTGGAATCAGCTTGGTCAGACAAAGAGGGGCCAAGCTAAGGAGAGAGCAGGGGCCCAAGAGCCACAGAAGCTGCCCAGGGAGCAAGTCCATGCTGGGAGCAGGACTGCAGCAACAAGCCAGACAACCAGTCCAAGGAAATAAGTCAATTCCAGAATTATTTGTCCAAATCAATATTGCAGTGAGAGATTTTCACTTCAGCTGTTTGAATCACCTTATAGCACCTAAATTAAAGACTTACAAAAAACACCGTGGGAAAGGTTTTTAATTCACTGAAATTGCAAGTTTCTTATTGGAACATAAAACGAGTGGTGGTAGTGTGAGAAACCTTTGGTGTGCTTAGGACCTTAATTAGCTTTAATTTTAAAAGCTCTAATTAAATAAAAATTAAGAATAGTTTAACTTAGAAAATGCAGTAATGGAAGCTCTAGGATAATGTCATGTAATAAGACATCCCATAGGAATGCATAGAAGACCATAGAAGTGAAAAGGGTGATGCAATCAAGGGAATATATTGCATCACGTCCTTTGGGGAATGACTCGGCAAAACCCTTTAGGAATACTTTGTAGCCCATAGAAACAAATGGAACTTCCACACCGGAAGTAGTTGGGATTCATCTCAAAGTCAGCTAGAAAGCTTCAAAGGAATACACTGGGCCAATAGGGATACATGGGCCTTCCTATAGTGTAACTAATTAACACATAATTAACATGCTAATAACTAAAAGCTTATTTGGTTGAGTGTGGAAGTCACCTGTCAGCCCACATGTGATATACTAGCGTATGTAAATTCCTGAAAACTGATTGGCTGAATTACAATAATAAATTATGTTAATGCACTACAGAATCATAGAATCATAGAACAATAGAGCTGGAAGAGACCTAAAAAAGCCATCAAGTCCAGCCCCCTGCTCTAACCAGGACCAAACCCATCAGATCAGCCCAGCCAGGGCTTTGTCGAGTCAAGACTTAAACACTTCCAGGGATGGAGACTCCACTACTTCCCTGGGTAGACCATTCCAATGCTTCTTCACCCTCCTAGTGAAAAAGTTTTTCGTAATGTTCAATCTGGACCTTCCCAACCGCAACTTGAGACCATTGTTCCGTGTTCTGCCATCCGTGACCACTGTGAACAGCCTCTCTCCAGCTTCTTTGCAACCTCCCTTCAGTAAGTTGAAGGCTGTTATCAAGTCCCCCCTCAGTCTTCTCTTCTGCAGACTAAACAGTCCCAATTCCCTCCACCTTTCTTCATAAGTCATACGCTCCAGCCCCCTAATTATTTTGGTCACCCTCTGCTGGACCCTCTCCAGTGTATCCACATCCTTCCTATAATTGGGGGCCCAGAACTGGACACAGTACTCCAGATGCAGCCTTACCAAAGCTGAATAAAGAGGAATGATCACTTCTCTGGATCTACTGGCAATGCTTCTCTTGATACATCCTAATATGCCATTAGCCTTCTTGGGTACAAAGACACGCTGTTGACTGATGTCCAGCTTCTTGTCCACTACAACTCCCAGGTCCTTTTCTGCAGAACTACTACCGACCCAGTCAGACCCCAGCCTGTAACAATGCTTGGCATTCTTCCGGCCCAAGTGCAGGACTCTGCACTTGTGCTTATTGAACCTCATCAGATTTCTTGCAGCCCAGTCTTCCAATTTGTCTAAGTCACTCTGGACCCTGTCCCTACCCTCCAGCGTATCTACCTCTCCCCCTAGCTTAGTGTCATCTGCAAACTTGCTGAGGGTGCAATCCAACCTCTCATCCAGATCATTGATAAATATGTTGAACAGAATAGGACCCAGAACCGAACCTTGGGGCACTCCACTAGAAACCGACCACCATCCCGACATCGAGCCGTTGATCACTAGCCGCTGGGCCCAACCTTCTAGCCAGCTTTCTATCCATCTTACCATCCATTTATCCAATCCACATTCCTTTAACTTGCCAACAAGAATATTGTGGGAGACCGTATCAAAAGCTTTGCTAAAGTCAAGATAAATCACATCCATTGATTTTCCCCTATCCACAGAGCCAGTTATCTCACCATAGAAACTAATCAGATTGGTCAGGCATGACTTGCCCTTCATGAATCCATGCTGACTATTCATGATCACTTTCCTCTCCTCCAAGTGCCTCAAAATGACTTCCTTGAGGAGCCCCTCCATGATTTTTCCAAGGACTGATGTAAGACTGACTGGCTTATAGTTCCCTGAATCATCCTTATTCCCTTTTTTAAAGATGGGCACTTCATTTGCCTTTTTCCAGTCATCCAGGATCTCTCCCAATCTCCACGACTTTTCAAAGATAACAGCCAAGGGCTCATCAATGACGTATGACAACATCCTCAGAACCCTTGGACGAATTAGATCCGGTCCCATGGATTTATGTACGTTTAGCTTTTTTAGATAGCTCCTAACCTGTTCTTTCCCCACCAAAGGCTGTCCACCTTCATCCCACAATGCATCACTTATCTCATTAGTCCGGGAGCTGTCCTTGTCCGTGAAGACAGAGTCAAACAAAGCATTAAGTACTTCAGCTTTCCCTACATCATCTGTCACTAGGTTACCTCCCTCATCCAGTAGGGGCCCCACGCCCTCTCTGATCACCTTCTTCTTGCTAACATGCCTGTAGAAACTTTTCTTGTTATCCTTCACATTCCTTGCGAGTTGCAATTCCAGTTGCGCTTTTGCCTTCCTGATAACTGCCCTACATTCTCAAGCTATACTTTTATATCCCTCCCTAGACATCTGTCCAAGTTTCCACTTTTTGTAAGCTCCCTTTTTGTGCCTGAGTTTTCCAAGGATTTCCTCAGAAAGCCATTCTGGTCTCCTGCCACATTTATTTCTCTTTCTGTGCATCAGGATGGTTTCTTTCTGTGCTTTTAATAGAGCTTCCTTAAAATACTGCCAGTTTTCGTGGACTCATTTTCCCTTCATGGTAGCATCCCAGGGGATTCTGCCCATCAGGTTCCTGAAGGAGTCAAAGTCTGCTTTTCTGAAGTCCAAGGTGTGTAATTTACTGCTCTCTTTCCTTCCTTTGGTCAGGATCCTGAAGTCTACCATCTCATGATAACTGCTTCCCAGGTTGTTACCCACCTCTACCCTCCCTATATGAATCATATATGATGGCAACTGCCAGAAGGCTAAAACTCTGTAGTGGGACAGGAACCCTGAAGTTGAGGGGCCTGTGCAGAAGAAGGCATCTGAGAAGCAGTAGCATTAGAACTCTGCAAGAGGGCTTAGGAAAAACCTGCAACCTCAGAATTCTAAGATCACCACACCAACTGGTTGCAGGGAGGGATAGCTCAGTGGTTTGAGCATTAGCCTGCTAAACCAAGGGTTGTAAGCTCAATCTTTGAGGTGACCATTTAGGGATCAAGGGAAAATAGATTTAAGGAAAAAAAATCTGTTAGTGATAGTAGTAAGTCCTGCTGAGAGGGCAGGTGACTGGCTTTGATGATCCTTCAAGGTCCCTTCCAGTTCTATGGGATAGGTATATCTCCAACTGCTTCCCAGCTTATAGTGCTACTATCCCAGCAGGGTAAGCAAATAGTACTTATTGACAGATCAGAAGAACAAATCAGTTGGAATTGACTGGGATGATGTAAGTCTACTTACTTAGTATTAAAGAGGGTATGGGTTTTGCCTACCAATAGAGCTGGATACCTATGATTTAAATGAGATCATTCTCTACCTAATAATTCCACATGAACACTTTAGTGGATGTTAAATATAAATTTTAAATGTGCAGTTAATGATTATTGATTATAAGTATATGTTATTGATGGGATTGTTATATTATTATGCCTACTTCTACACTAGCACAAATCTTCGAAATGGCCATGCAAATGGCCATTTCGAAGATTACTAATGAGGCACTGGAATGCATATTCAGCACCTCATTAAATGCCTCCGGCCGCAGCTCTTCGAAATTGCCGTGTTTCACTCCCGTGCGGCTCATCCAGATGGGGGTCCTTTTCAAAAGGACCCCGCCAACTTCAAAATCCCCTTATTCCATAGGAATAGGAATTCCATAGGAATAAGGGGATTTCGAAGCTGGTGGGGTCCTTTCGAAAAGGACCCCCATCTGGACGAACTGTGCAGGAGTGAAACATGGCAATTTCGAAGAGCCGTGGCCGGAGGCATTTTAATGAGGCGCTGAATATGCATTCCAGCACTTCATTAGTAATCTTCGAAATGGCCATTTGCATGGACATTTCGAAGATTTGTGCTAGTGTAGACAAGGCCTATAAGTTATAAGCCTGTATCTTTTATTTGCTGTTCTCCTTCATTCCCTTTTAGCATAAAATCTATGGCTTCTATTTCTACGCTTTTGCTTTATTTCAGTGGTCAAAGAATTTATTGCTGGTGGCCTCTCCTTGATAGGAGGGCTAGATCCATGCCCACAAAGGAAGGTTAGCTAGCTGCAGCTGTCCCTGGAAAATCCTTTACAGAGGGCCACAACCAGTCAGAATAGATAAACTGGAAATAAAGGGGTTTAAATTAAAAATTGTATGGTTAAGAAAATCTACTGGCTCAGTACAATTTATTTCAGCCTTCTGGCAACAATATGTACATTCCTGAATGGATATAAGTTGTTTAGTTATTCTGAAGTCTGCAATATGAATCAACACATTTTTCTGTATCTGAGACAATAAAAGTTATTCCTGGATTTTCAGTGAGTCACTGAAAAGTAAAGTAATCACCAAAACAGAATTTACATCCAGTGGTGGGGAAACATCAAAAAGCTCACCAGAACAGACATTTCTACTAATGCCATGCTAGTGAATTGTGACTAGATAACACCTAATTTTGCATACAGTCCAACAGTGCTTTTTTGTGCTGGTACTTGTCGTTACTGAGTAGTGGCATCTCAGGAGTCCCAGATATAGGATTGGCTGGGATACGGGGACCCAGCTGAGTACCATCTCCTTTTTTTTTTTTTAAACAACAAAGACACTGAAGCTGAATGTTTTCCTGCTGTCAAACTCAAAGGCTAAATCACAGGTTAGTAAGACATAAGACAACAGACAGTACAATGCATGTACCATCTTCATTAAATATCTTAGGTAGCATTTTTAATAAAGAATATCATGCAAAAGTATTTTCTAGCTCATTTTTCATTACTTGGCTATTCCTAGACCTGTGTTGTATAGAATGCAGGAAAATATAGCAGAGTACGCTGCATGGTGTCATTGAATGTTGTGGTACCCAAGACTCCACTAGACAGCTTCCTAATATACACTGTGTGCCCAGAGGTTGAGGCAGGTGCTGTGACTGCTCCAAGCACTGGGTACAATAGGTCCCTCAGGAGTAACCATAAATACACACTTTCACACAGCGACTTTTTTTAAAGCGAGAATACCAACAAATAAACTGAGCATGTAAAGGATACACAGGAACTTACAGTTACTATGAAAGCTGAGAACATTTCTCATCCCAGCTTCCAGAGACAATCCAATACAGGTGTATAAAAGTAATTGCAGCCCATGAAACTCCTGTTGCCTAGGATACTTCCCTCCAGGCCACCCCTCTCCCATGCCTGACCTACAGACTGCACCGGCCAGAGCTCAGTTCCTTTCCCTGTGATTTTGTTGGGCCCCTTCTGGTGTCATGCATGCAGTTGTCCCATGCCTACCTTTTGAAGGTGCTGTCCTGTATCCTGACACTGTTGCTGGCCCTTGTACCAAAAACAGGCCAGCTCCCTGCCCAACTCCAGGCTTTCCACTTACACCTCAGGTTGTCTGCTGCCTGAAGCTTCCTGCTCCATGCCAGACACATCCTTTCCTCCCTCCTGACTCACAACCACCTTGTCTATCCCTTGTTGTTAAATGTGAAGGAGATGGTTCCCACCATGGAAAAGACTGAGAACCATTACCTAGAGATTATGACTATGGCTATGTCTATGCTAGAAACTTCCATCTACAGAAGTTACTGTCGGAAGCAATGTTCCGACAAAACTTCTGTCAACAGATCATGTCTACACATAAAAGTGGATTGATCTTGTGATCCACTCTGTCAACAAAAGGGGCCTCCAGAGTATCTACATGGCCTTTTTGTTGACAGTTTCTTTCAACAAAATGCATTTTGTGTGGAAATCGTCCCTAAGGTTTTTGACAAAACACTCTAGTGTAGACATAGCCTAAACGTTTAATTGTGTAATAGCCCTGTCACCTAGATAGACCCTTTCCCTTCAATTCATCCCAGTTGGGAGAAGGCATATAGCCATGAAGTAGCAAGTTAATTTAAAAAAATATGGTAGAAGAGGCTCTGAAAAACTTCAGAAGGAGAACAGTGGTACACCTCTTCCCTCAGAAACTGCAGAACTCTCTCTAATTTCTTTTGCATGTAATTAGGATAAACAGAGGGTTTTTGTGGACAATATTGCTGGGCAGGCAAAAGTTTGCACACAAATCTGTCCTGAAATCAAAGCTGACACTTGCTGCTCAACGAGAAGCAGGCATGGAGCAGTCTTGACAGCACTTGCTCATCTTTCCAAGAGAGCCATCCTACAGAGATGGTGGAGAGAGGGCAGCCATGCTTTCCTCCACCATAGCTTGCGATCCTGAATGGTATCCCCATTTACTGTAACAACAGGCTCTTTGGAACCATGGAGGCTGGGAGCCCTACTCCTCTCCTTCATTGTAATATCCAAACAGAGAAACAAGCAAAAGCTAGACAGGACTAAATTCAAATATTTTTCTCCACTCAGAGATTTTATGTTCCAGGAGACCAGCTTGGAGGTTTTTGTTTCACCTATTACATCTCAGAATTTTACATTATGCTCTGTAAACGGCTTTATCTTTGGAGAGTTCAAATTTCTCTTAAGCACTAGTTTAATTTTATGTCTCAGCACTCCCCCCGTTTTTCTTTTTTTATTTTCTAACAGCCCAGGATAACAGAGGGGACGGATAACAGGCAGAAGTCTCAAAAAAACACACACAAAACACTAAAATATGACCATTTTGGAGGTAAATAGATTAGAACAATGTTCTACCACCCACAGCTATTATGAGGAAAGAATTTCCTCAATTTTATAATGACATTTCTTGCTAGGTGAGTTTAATTTTTTTTAAAAATATTCTGCAAAATATTTCTGCTCACTCTCCAGATAAGCACTTTCCATTTCTACAATGAGCTGGTCTTTTTATATAATGATAGACTGTCACAGATCAAATTGCTTTCAAAACTCAAAATAAAGGAAAAAAAGGTGGGCTGCTGTCAGTTATAGCTTCTTTTTACATAACCACACCTTTGACCAACCATACATCATATGTATGTATCTATAGGTCTGAGGCACACAAAGGTGTTCTTGTGCTCAGACTGGTACTTTTAAAGATTACAAGAGAAAAATCCAACTTTCTATGGAAATCACATGCACACACTTTGAATACCAGATGGTTGGTTATAGTTACAATGTTGCCAAATCCGTCAGATTGCAAAATTGTGCAGCATTCAATAACTGGCAGAAGTGAAGGTTTATCAGCATTTGCAAAGAGCCCACACACTTAAATTGTCAGATTAGATCTTAACTGTGATTTAAGTAATGCATAGCTAGCTAATCCCCTTTAACCCTTTCCCAATAAAACCAATACCAGCTATGAGCATGGAATATTTAAGGCAAAAACTGCCAGCTCATGGCAATAAAGTAAAGCAGAGAAGTTATGGTCTAACTACCATGGCTGTAGATTAATCTCTTTCACAGAGAAGGAAAAATAAAAACTCAATGACACGCAAAAATACAGAAGGAATTTACAATTGCTTTGTGTGATTGTCCTCATCACGTAAAATACAAGGCTGCAAATGTAACTCTCATGCTTGGTAGCTTTCCAAATAATTTGGCTCTGACTCAATGCCATAAATTAATTTATATTACACTGGTAAAAAGATCGCTAAACTGAGATACCTTTGGCAACATTCAAGTCTCCAATTCATCTTCTGTGTATAATACCAAGAAACAACCTGTAGGGAGTGAAAAATAATCCTTTTTCAAAGAGTCGTGTCTCAGTGTTTCAATATTGGATGTAAGCATCATTTCAAGAGATTCAACTCTAACCATGCATCACAATTAATTTTAGACTAAATCTTTATCAGCTATTTATTTTGATCTGGGACAGGAATCCTACCGGCAAAGTTATTTTCTGTAAAAATCTCATTGAAATTGATCTACTGAAACAAGCAACTTCAACCCAAAAAAAGCATCCCCTTAACAATAAGACATTTTCTCTCGTTGTACTAGAGTTAAGTGATTACTACATAAGGTAGCATGTGTGAACATCCAAATAAAAGCTGGAATATTCTCCTAGTAACTCTCCTCCCTTGTTTTTTCATAAAAATGCACCTGAGGGAGAATTTGTTCACAGGAATGTTCAAGAAAAGTAAAAGTGATCCTGTGAACAAAGCTTCAGATTAAGTATCTCCAAGGCATTCATGCATGCCCTTCAAGGCCTTGAGAGTCATCAAGTCTGTGAACAAAAATATTGTATTTCTTAAATAATCAATCACAAGGCTAGTTATGTCAAAAGCAACAGTCAAAGCAGAGAGAACCTGATCAAATTTGTGTGTCAGGTCTGAGCACCCTGTTCATTGCACCTGGATTTGTGGGAAGTCTGCCAGCACAGCGGGAGGCCTTCCATTCTATACCTTAGTTTTAATGCATGACGAGTGGTGGTAGTGAGGCTCACACACTGTGCTCTTTCACGGAGACATTAAACTCACTCTTTGATTTTGTTGTCTTCTCTAATTATTTCAATCAATCTGCTAAGCAAAAAATCACTGATATTATCCCCTTTCCCAAGGAGATGCTCAGCAGGTCATAGGTCAGCAGGGAAAGACTTCACTTTGTATGAATCCAACAGCAACCTGAGAATTAGGATAAAGATGTTGAGAGACAGACAGAGACAAAGGGAAACAGGCTGTTGGCACGTCAGCAGTAGCAGCTGGATATAGGGGTGGTAGCCTGTAAGCAAGTGATCTGAGTTAATATCCAGGGGTGGATGATATGAGAACAGTACAGTTCTGCTCCAGAATATGAAGAAGTGGGTCTCTCCCACAGAAGCTCATTACCTAATAAATAAAGTGGTTAGTCTTCAAGATGCTACAGGACTGTTTGCTTTGTTTTGTGAAGATACAGACTAACCTGGCTACCAATTTGAGACTGTTTCAGATGTTCTTTTCCAAAACCGTCCCCTATTCTATAGGCACAGTTTCACCTCTTTGTTCCGAGATAGAGAATTTTCCATGTGACTGAGTTAAGAAGATATTTTGTTTGAATAGACCCAGTTCACTGAATGATCCAGACCATTCTGTATAACTGCCCTGCCTTCATCATTATCCACTCCCCCCATTTGCTGTATTCAATAAACGAGTCACTGTGTTCTGCATCAATTTCAGGCTCCAGATGATTTTAAGGTGTTGCTCCTTCCAATGCATTTATATTATATTATATTATATTATATTATATTATGTCTAATCTTGATGTAACAGAGGCATGGATAACAATAGTTGAGCCTTGCATCCAAAGGAAAAGTTTGTAGCCTCCAGCCAGATAAAAACAGTAGAGAGCTGGCTGGGTTGCTATTGCAACATGATTGTTAAATAACAGCTGGGGATTTACAGTCATCCCTAAATTGTGAACACAAGTAAGTAATAGCTGACAATCTCAGCAGAAGCCAGGAGGCCTGGAACAATTTTGTTAATGGGGGTGCTGCTGAGAGCTACTGAGCCAAACCGTAAACCCTGTATATGATGAAAAACACTTTAAGCCAGTTTGTGCAGGAGCATCCCTGCCTACTTCCAGCATAGAAGCAGTAGCCTCAAGAGCAGCAATTTTAATTACATGTTTTATTTTCAAATGTTTTTTACCATTTCTGCATAGCATAGTGAAATGTCCTATGCATAACAGATCTCAGATCCCTCCTGCTACAGAAGAATCCTTTTAAGCACTGCTAATCGTACTTTTTAATGGACCACACAGGCATCACCTGCTGTGCAAATTGTAAGGAATTCTCCCACCATTCATCAAAACCTATGCAATTCAGGTGCTACCAATGATGTGAGAACTAGTTTAAACCAACTACCGAAGTGTTGCACGCCATTTTCTAACTCTTCTCCGGGAATGACTAGATAATTTAGAGTTAGGGTGGCTGGTGGACAGATTATGTTGCTCGCGGTAATGGTGATGAAATGACGTGACCAATTGTGGTAGACTCTCCTACAATTCCTATCTTTGACATCTACAGACATTTAGAGACCCTGAGCAAGCTGCACAGTTTTCTCTTTTAAAAGTCCCTCTTTAAAAACATAGTACTAAATAAATAATAATAATAAATAATAAAATAAATAAATAATTTATAAACCTGAATTACCCACCAGGAGAAGTAAAAACACAAATTGACAGGGCCAGATGAATACCCAGAGACCAGCTACTCCAAGATCGGCCCAAAAAAGCCAAGAACAGAACACCACTGGTCATCACCTACAGCCCCCAACTCAGACCACTGCAATGAATTATTAAAGACCTACAACCTATCCTTAATCAGGATGCCACATTCCAGAAGGCCCTAGGTGACATGCCTGTTCTCTCCCACAGACAACCTCCCAACCTTATGAGGATCCTCACAAACAGCCACTATCTATACCCCAGGAATACCAGTCCTGGAACCTTTCCCTGCAACAAAGCCCGCTGCCAGCTTTGTCCACATATCTTCTCTGGAAATACCATCACTGGACCCAACTAGGTTACTCACAGAATCACGGACACTTTCTCATGCTCCTCTACTAACATCATATATGCCATCATGTGTCAACAATGCCCAGATGCTTTGTATATTGGACAGACTTCTAACTCCCTTAGACAAAGTGTTAATGGGCACAAAACACACATCAAAACACTCCAGATCCACAAACCAGTTAGTCAACATTTTAATGGAATGGGGCATTCTATTAATGACCTAAAGGTGTGTGTGTTACTGAAAAAGAACTTTCGCACCATTCTTCAAAGGGAAGCAGCCGAGCTGGCTTTTATATTCAAATTCGGCACATTAACACATGGTTTAAACCTGGATGGGAACTTTCTGAGTCACTACAGGGGCTCATCTGCATACTCGGCTTAATCTAATTCTTGACCTCCCCCCCACCCCTCCACTCTCTGATTTGCTCACCTTGATTATCTTTTACTGATTTGTCCTCCTTGCTTACTGTTTTTCGTTCTCTGTGCCTTAAATATTGAGTCTGTTCTGGTCTGGCTATGGTCTGAAGAAGTGGGTCCGTCCCGCGAAAGCTCACTCAATAAACTATTTTGCTAGTCTTTAAAGTGCTACTTGACTGCTTTTTGTTTTGATATTGTACTAAACAGCATGAGTCAGGTTAGTCTGCAGGGTACAGCTAGATCTCCAGCCTATCTTTCAAATCTATTTTGACAATGTTTCCCTTTTGCTTAGAATGAGCATGTATCTTTACGCTCTCAGTTATCTGTATTACAGCTCAGGGCTCTATTGTGCTAGGTACTGTATGTACAAGTAGACCATCTTCATACAAGGGACCCACTATCTAAAATAAACAAAGGAAAGGGAGAAGAACAGAAGTCACTCAACACAGGTCTCCCAGCAGGTCTGTGACATGAACCAACAATAGCATTCCAGTCTCTGGAGGCCCGTGTCAGTGCTCTGCCAATGGACCATGCTTTTCTCTAGGGGACAGAGACAGTTTCAGGGGAGAATATTAACACCTGAGTATAACTTGTTTGCTGAGATGTGTGAGAAAGAAAAAGTTAAGAAACTCAGCCACAGGAAATTTGAGATTTCCTGTAATGCTACAAAATAACTGTGCAAATACATGCTGAAATTTTGAGAGAGAAGTAGAATGACCAGATTTTTCTTTACCCTGAGCCACTCTCCTAAATCCTTATATTTCCATTGTAGCTGTACATGGAAATGAACACAGAATTATAGCATTGTACTGAACAATACAATCTAACGAGCCAAAAGAGGCACTCCTTTCCCTCAATGAATGGTATACACAACAGAAAGATCTGTGTGGTTGACATAACAGGCTCAGCTAGCGTAAGCAGATTCAAAATGTCTAACTTTGCTTTCCTTAGCCCCATTTGAAACTGAATGTTGCATAGCAGCCTGTAAACTCAGATAATTTAATAATGGTAATGTAGGTTGTAGGTACCATGACTTGATTGTGATATTTAAAATAGTAGTACTTGAAATATTATTCCTAACGAAAGTACCCTGAAAATTATAGCACTACAAATAAGCCTGAGTCCCCTATAATCTGCGTATTACGCTGATTTCAATGAACTTCCTTGCTTATACTGGTGTGACAAGGGAGTTGGGTTCAGTTTACCATGCCAGAAGCAAAGATCACCAGAGAGTGACATCCCCAAATTTCATTATCATTCAACAAACACAACATATACTGAGTTTGCAGAGATGTGATTTGTACGTTCACTAGAAGGTATAATTATCGCAACACTTTGGACCATCTGATCCGTGAATCAAACTGCTGCAATAAGAAACCCTTCATTCATATTCCACCCAATGTTTCCATGAATGCAACAGATCCAGTTTGGATGATTAGGCTCTTCGGAATTACATCCAGACACTTCACTGAGCCAGTCTTCACAACTCAGCGGGAGGGCTATTCTTAAGAATATCAGCCAAGCAGATAAAATTTCCAAGCTGGCTTGCTGAGTATTTTATGGAAAAACTCTAGGGAGAATCCACGTGATGGTGATTTGGTAAGTGATACTGTTCCCTTCAAGTCATTCACGAACTAGCACCGCAGCCTGCCATGGGTCAGGGGAAAAGGGGAAGAGCGTTCAGTTTTGACCATAGGCAGGTGAGACCTCGTTGTGGCCATGCCGTCCTTCCTAGGCCGACTGTGCAAAACACAATTTAAAAAATCACATGCAGGGAGATCACCTTAAAGTTTCTGTCACTGAATCCCCACGATGCGGCTCTCCGTGCCCTAACACGTATGCTACAAGCAGTAATCTGCTTCCATGGGAAAGTAGCAGTAGGTAATTATTCACTGTATTCATTGATTTAAATGCAATTCAGCAGCTGGCAATGAGGAACCAGTGTCGTGTGACTACCCAGCTCTCCACAAACTAACAACAAGGACTCCATGGAACACCAGTTTGTGAACCAAAATCTTGCTGGGGAGCCTTCCAGCATAAAACCCATTTACATCCAATGTTCCCTCTATTTTTTTCTATCCATGCGCGGAATGATTTTTGTTATGTGCACCATGGTACAGCAGATGTGTACCACCAATAGAAACACATGTTGCTGGCTGCAGGTGCTCTGCAAATCAGCTGGTGAGAATTTGAATCTCTCCTGAGTGTTCACTTAACACAGTTCCCAGGAAACGCTGTTCACGTGACAGTCTGTTTTGAATTTGCTCCTGAAGTTTGACGTATTGATTTAAAACAGGTCAAAAATAAATAGTTGGGATTGGAATTTTTAAGTGTGTTTTTATAAAATGTTTCCATGAGCAGATGCAGATAATCACACTCCTGCAAAGATCATTCTTCCGCTCTTCTTCTTTGAAACCTTCAATGTGTAACATGGGGGATGCGAAAGTATGAGGTGTTTATTTGCTGGGGCCAGGTTGTGGGAATGTGATTTTTGTGGCGGCTGTATGTTACCATTCAGCTTCCCAAAGGGCTGGAGCTTCAGGGAACTTCTGTACTGCAGAAGACCCCTGTGGTGCACAGTCTCAGAGCTGGATCATGGGACTCAGTCTTTCCAGGCTAAAAACACACGTGCAGACATTCCCATTCAGACTGATCATTGTGCTACAAGACCATCCCTCCTCACCAGGTTTCCGAGTCTGGGCTCCACTCCAAGAGGGAGAATCTATGCTATTTTTAGCCCTCCAGCCTGAACTCCACAAACCAGTCAATAGGCCCAGGCTCTGGGACTCAATGATATGAGCTGTTCCTTGCAGGCTAGATATAGCCACAGAGGCAGAGGGAACAACCACTAAGGCTTTTGGAAGTGTGACAATCTCTCTTTTCAGGTTTGCCTTCCACAGTAATATGCACTGGAGGGTAGGGATGGGGTCCAGAGTGACCTAGATAAATTGGAGGATTGGGCCAAAGACATATGATGATGTTCAAGAAGGAGAAGTGCAGAGTCCGGCACTTGGGATGGAAGAATCCCAAGCATTGTTACGTGCTGGGGACCATCTGGCTAAGTAGTAGAACAGCAGCAAAGGACCTGGGGATTCGATGATGAGAGGCTGGATATGAGTCGACACTGTGCCCTTGTAGCCAAGAAGGCTAACGGCATATTGGGGTGCATTAGGAGACGCATTTCCAGCAGAGCTGGAGAAGTTATTTTTCCCCTCATTTTGGGGCCCCCAGTATAGGAAGGATGTGGATGCATTGGGAAGAGTTCAGTGGAGGGCAATGAAAATGCATAGGGGGCTGAAGCACATGATCTCTGGGGATAGGCTGAGAGACTGGGGTTACAGTAGTTCCTCAGGATACATGAGGGTTGCGTTCCATGCAAACCTAGCGTGTCCCAAATTTTGGGTAAGTCGGGGGTGAGGGGGCTTGGACAGTGGCTTTGGGCCAAGGGGTTAAACCTGGAGTGGGTTAGGCTTGCAGTGGGGCCAGGCAGGTGCAGTTGAGCTGGGGGTGGGGAGTTGAAGCCGGGTCTGTGGAGGCTGGAGCAGGGTCCATGGGGGTGGTGGGCGAGGGGCTGGAGCCTGAACCCTGTGTGCCATGCCAGTGGCTGGAGCCTGAGCCCCATGCAGGGCTGTTATGCACTGGCAGCTGGGAGCCCTGTGCATGGGTTGGGGCTGAGCTGGGGCTGTGGGGGAAAGGCGGACCCTGGAGGGCGCAAAGGGGTTTTAGCCCCCCCGGGTGGCCTGCAGCAGCAGGCAGGTGGGGAGGCTAAAAACCCTTCTCCCTACTTTCCCTGAGCAGGTCCACTGTCAGCTTGACAGCAGCACTGCTATAGGAAGGGGGTTTTAGCCCACCTGGCTGCCCACAGCTGCAGGCAGCTAGGCAAGCAAAAAGCCTTCCCCCCGACCTTCCTTGAGTGGTGCCTAGCACTGCTCTGGGAAGCAGTGGGGAAGCAGCTCTTAGCCTGCCTAGCTGCCCACATCTGCAAGAATCTAGATAGGCTGACAGCCACGCATCCTCGAGTTGGGTGAAACTCATATCAAAGTGCATTTTGCACAACCTGAAGATGCATAAAGCAAGGAATTAATGTATTTAGTTTGCAGAAGAGAAGAGTGAGGGTCAATCTGATAGCAGCCTTCCATTTCTTGAAGTGGGGGGTCTTAAGAGGATGTTCTCAGTAGCGATGACAAAACAAGGAGCAATGGTCTGAAGTTACAGGGGGAGAGGTGTAGGTTGGATATTAGGAAAAATTATTTCACCAGGAGGGTGGTGAAGCACTGGAATGTGTTACCTGGAGAGGTGGTAGAATCTCCTTCCCTAGAGGTTTTTAAGTCCCAGCTTGACAAAGTTCTGGCTGGGATGATTTAGTTGGGGTTGGCCCTGCTTTGGGCAGGGGGCTGGACTAGATGACTTCCTGAGGTCCCTTCCAGCCCTAGGATTCTATGATTTTTGTATTTCCTTTGTTCCTTTTTTTATAAATGCAATGGCCTAAAGCTTCCCTATAGGAGCTCTTACAGAATACTTATAAATATTCACTACCCCATTACCTCCTTATGGTAAATTACAATAGACATCTATATACATCCTCCTTACGGCTGGAACCACTGAAAATATGACTGATTATAGGAGAGCTCTTAGCTTATAAATAGACAATACACTAGTCAAGGCCAGTACTGTACTGACAGAATGATCTTGACTCTTTTCTACACGTCAGCAAAGGACACAGAATAGAATAGAAGTTTAAAAGCCCCCATTTATGCTGTATTTAAAGGTTTTTTTAAAAAACACCCCTTATTTATTCCCTTACTGTCCCATCATTCTTGTCTTTTTTTCTTTGAAGTTACTCCTGCCCCTTCATTATGCACATATGTTGAAGTTACACCCACCTTTTTCCATTTGCAGTCCATAAATACAGCAAACTTAAAGAATTATCTACATTTCTAAAGTTTCAGCTGTTGAAAACATTAAGATACTTATTAGATGACTCAGTACTTCAGACAAGACTGGTGTATTTAATCTGCTTGTTTGAATCTTAAAATAGTACTGTTCCCTTGATCAGTATCTGTTAGATTACAGGACTACTTATTTCATGTACCATAGACATTGGAAGAATAAGAGAAAAGCATTTTGTCCTATACATTATACATTCCCCTCTGTTTGTAAAAAAATAAATAACTAGATAAAAAAGGTCCCGAAGTCCTAAGCAGCATGATGACAATGTGTGCTTTTCCAGTCACATAATCCCTACAGAATGTGTAATTATTTTCACAGAGCCTTGTGTTTAAATATCTGAATATTAAGTGTGGCAGGGAGGATTGGTTACATTTTTCCTGATCAAGGAAAATAGCTGTATTGCATGTGAAACTCTGAACTAACACAGGTGGAAAATGGAACATGGATGCAGTTTGCAAATAAAAGATGCTTGAGTAATTGCAGAGGGCAAAGAAACTGTCTTTCAGTTTGATAAAAATATTCCCAGTTGTGAGGGTAAGGGAAGAGACTACCAGGAGACACTTAGACTCTTACATCACTTTGATTTAAGCTGCGCAAGATATGGGTTTAAAAAGGAAAATCTGACTCAAGCCCTAATATTAATAATCTTCTCTGCATAGCATTACCCGACAGGCAAATCTCTCCAATCCTCCTCAGTTGGGACACACAGGAATCTGACTATCAGAACTGATGCCAAAGCAAAGCTTATGTTTTACATTGGCAAGAATCCAGAGAATTTTCTCCAATGTGATGTAATCCAAGTCATTTTTACAGTTTTCCAATAATTTCTTAAGGGTGAGGGTGGGGTAAGTTAGGAGAACTAACACTCAGAGTTCAAGTACTAGGAACCTGAACTTCTTTGAAGCTGTATTGTAGTCAATGAACATACAATAAGGTTAAAAATCAGCTATTTCAAATAATGGCAAAATGATTGGTGTTTTGAAATAAAAAGCTTGGTGTAAAAGGTATTTCTTCTAGCAATGAAAAGCGTAATCTTATGACAAAGGAGTGAAGATGTGGGATTTTAAATATCTCAGTCCTGTATTGCAATAAGTCAAGCTTTTTAGCATAAATTGAGGTGTAGTACATCAAAGGAATAAAACTTTGTAGAGTGATATAATTGGGAGCTGGCAGTTAAAAAGTTAGCATTCATTTCATAGATCCTTTTAGTTTTTTTTCTTCTTTCGTGCCTTTATGAACACTGCAACTGACAAAGTACAGTAAGTCCAAAGTGTGACAAAGACATTTATAATATTTAAAGACACAGAAAACCCCTACCAAGATCAGATATTTTCACGCATGATAACACTGCTTTTAGATTTTCATTGCAGAAGGTAAACTGAGTTTCAAAAATATGTGACAGAAACATTTATATTACTGACTTCAATGCTGCAAAAATGCAAAGTAAAATGCACAAACATCAGTGTGCTTGGGATTCCATCAATATAACTTGTGCATATGCTGGCATTAAGTTCACCTGTATGAAAGACACTAAACATTTTAATAGAAGAAGGGGAAGCATAGTTAGGCTTCTTTTGTCATGTTAATGGCTGTGAAAGAAATGAAATGAAGCTATTAACCTCTTAGTGGAAAGTTCAGATTTTTATTACAGACATCTTAGAAGCATCATTACCTTCAAATCAGTTATATTAACCTTTCAGAATTGTTTTGATTTGTGTGGTTTTCTGAGAGCTGTACCTTAAAGCATTATGTGGATTCATTTCAGGAAGAAAAGAAGTACTGTATCACCAAGTACACTGATGCAAAAAAATCAAGAAACATGGTTACAATTATGTCTTACTCCAATGCCAGTTAAATTCAAGGTAATGAGTGGGCAAGTCAACTAATATATTATTAGATTAGGTAATATAAAAGACAAAAAAAGATGAGAGTAGTATGTGTAGATATGACCACACAGCAGGAAAATGGCTAGCCCCATTACACGCAGATGCTTGAAAAAATGCACCACAAAAAGTCTTTATTTTTAATTTTTAAGCTGTTCTGTATTATAATAAACCAAATGTCTGTGGCAGATGCTGTTTATCCTTGTCATGTGTCAAAGAATAAGATTTTCAGTTTATTCAAAGTTTCTTTAAGAAAAATAGTGTAATTTGGTATTAATAAAGTGTATGTCTGATGCTAGCTAATGACAATTAGGAACAAATTTTCGGGGGCTGACACCACCTGTCATGAATCAGGGATGCAAAGCTTAGCACTTTACAGAGCCTGATGGAAAACTGAGTTTTCAATTAAACTAAGTTTTTCTGAGGAAATATCTGCTTCCTGCAGAAAACTTCAAAAGATACCTGGAAACCAAAACTTGTCTGGCCAAACCCAGAAAAATGTAGTATTTGAAGTGCCTCTGCAGTGCCTCATGGGAGCTGTAAATCAAATACCTCACTTGTCCCCACTGTCTCTCTGGGCCACGCTCCCCGAGATACCTTCCATTCCCTAGGTTGTATCATGACAACTCTCCAAGAGGGGAGCGCAGGGCATATTATGGAACATGGAGTACGACCAAAGCCTGCTCAATAGAGACAAATGAGGACATGCTGTACACATGCTACAGATCTGAACAGGCATCACAGACACACTTTCTAACCGACATATTTAATCTTAGCTTATTTTTTTTCCTTCTCTGAAAAAGCTGAAATACCTCTTGTCTTCTTCCTTCCATTTTTCTTGAAACTTTCTGATCAGCTTTTCGAGCCGTAGTTTTCTCTCTCATTCGCTAACTGCGGACACAACTCAGGTAATCAGATGTGTAACAAAAGTATGTGCACCCATTAACTTGTGGGTCCAAACTGCACTAGCAACCAGGGACATGGGCCTCAGGGCAGTCTGACAAACTAGCAGACAGAGTGCACAAAATTTATGATACACTTGCATTAATACAATTTAGGCATAATAATTCATTTTCCAGTCCTAGTAATCTGCTATGGCAGCTTCACCCAACATGCTGAATTTTCCCATTTGTGAACTGTATCAGTAATTAAGCCTCACTTCTTACTCTATGAATTTCTATTCTCCACAAGGTTTGTCGAAATTTTGCCTCCCTCGGTGAGCGATTTTCTAGTGCATCAGCTTTCTGAAATGTAGTGCCTTGCAGCAAAAGATTACTTTTGAATTCTGGACAGGGTGGAACAGTCATTTTACATCTTTAATCTATTTAGCATGGTAAATCCCCAACCTGTTTAATAATCTGTGGGTCAATGCACAGAAATTGGAATTCCTTATTGATGACTTAAAATGTCACAGAATCATACGATTCCAGGGCTGGAAGGGACCTCAGGAGGTTATCTAGCCCAGACTGCCACCTAAAGCAGGACCAACCCCAACTAAATCATCCCAGCCAGGATTATGTCAAACCGAGATTTAAAAACCTCTCAGAATGGAGATTCCACCACCTCTCTTGGTAACAGATTCCAATCCTTCACCATCCTCCTGGTGAAATAGTTTTTTCCAATATCCAACCTGCACCTCTCCCTCTGTAAATTCAGAATATTGCTCCTCATACTGCCATCTGTAACCACTGAGAACGGTCTGTCGCCATCCTCTTTAGAGCCCCCTTTCTGGGCGTTAAAGGCTGCTATCAAATCTCCCCTCACTCTTCCACTCTGCAAACAAAATAAGCCCAAATCTCTGAGCCTCTTCCTGTAGGTCATGTGCTCCAGCCCCTTAATCCTTTTTGTTGCCCTCCACAGAACCTGTTCCAGTGCATCCATATCCTTTCTACACTGGGGAGCCCAGAACTGGATACAATACTCCAGATGTGGCCTTATCAGTGCCAAGTAGAGAGGAATAGTAACTTTCTCTAGATCTGCTGGAAATACTTCTCCTAATGCACACCAATATGCCATTAGACTTCTTGGCTACAAAGCCACACTGTTGACTCATATCCAGCCTCTCGTCCGCTGTAATCCCCAGGTCCTTTCCTGCAGTCTTGCTACTTAGCCAGCCAGTCCTCAGGCTGTAACAATGCTAGGGATCCTTCCATACCAAGTGCAGGACTCTGCACCTCTTCTTGTTGAAACTCATCAAATTTCTTTTGGCCCAATCCTCAAATTTGTCTAGGTCACTCTGGATCTATCCCTACCTTCCAATGTATTTACCTGACTCCCTAGTGTAGTGTCATCTGCAGATTTGCTGAGGGTGCAATTCATCCCCTTATCCAGGTCATTAATAAAGATGTTGAAAAGTACTGGCCCTCGAACCAATCCTTGGGGCGCTCCACTTGAAACTGACCACCAACCAGACATTGAGCCATTCACAACTACCCATTGGGCCTTTCTGTCAAGCCAGCTTTCTATCCATTTTACAGCCCATGTATCCAATCCATACTTCCTTAACTTATGGGCAAGAATATGGTGGGAGACTATAACAAAAGCTTTCCCAAAGTCAAGTTATATCACATCCATTGACTTCCCCATGTCCACAAAGCCAGTTACCTCATCATAGAAGCTAATCAGATTGGTCAGGCATGACTCGCCCTTGGTGAATCCACACTGACTACTCTTGATCACTTTCCCCTCTTCCAAGTGCTCCAAAATGGATTCCTTGTAGATCCCCTAGATGATTTTTCTGGGCACAGAGATAAGGCTGACCAGTCTATAGTTCCCTGGCTTATCCTTCTTTAATTTTGTAAAGATGGGTACTACATTTGCCTTTTTCCAATCATCTGGGATCTCTCCTGATCTCCACGAGTTTTCAAATATAATAGCCAAAGGCTCTGCAATGATATCTGCCAATTCCCTCTGTACCCTTGGATGCGTTAAATACAGGCACATGGATTTGTGTGCCACTATCTTCTCTAAGTAGCTTTTAACCTGTTCTTTTTCCATCGAGGGCTGCCCACCTGCCTCCCATACTGCATTGCCTAGTGCCGTAAGTTGGGAACTGATCTTGTCCATGAAGACTGAGGCAAAAAAACATTGAGTACCACACCCTCTCTGATCACCCTTCTATTGTTAACATGTCTGTAGAAACCCTTCTTCTTACCCTTCACATTCCTTGCTAGTTGCAGATTCAATTGTGCTTTCACTTCCCTGATTACTTCCAGGCATTCTCCAGCAATATATTTATACTCCTCCCTAGTCAACTGTTCAAGTTTCCACTTCTTATACACATACTTTTTGAGTATGAGCTCACCAAGGATTTCCCTGGTAAGCCAAGCTGGTTGCCTACCATGTTTGCTTTTCTTACTGCACATCAGGATGGTTTGTTTCTGTGCCTTCACTGAGACTTCTTTAAAATACTGCCAGTTCTCCTGAATGCCTTTCCCCTTCATATCTGTTTTCCAAGAATCCTGCTCATCAGTTCTCTCAGGGAGCTGAAGTCTGCTCTTCTGTCCTTTATCTATATTTCTTCTTTAATTACGCATAAACTGAAAATAGAGTGGATCTTTTTAACATATTACCTATCAAATTGACAGGTTTTAACATCTTTTGGTGTGCTGATTTGTGCATATAAACATACCAGATGCCTTACAGTAGAGAGGATCTTTAGAGCTCAAGCATAAGCTGAACTGGGTTCAAAGAAAGAAAATTTAAATATAGGTCCACTGTGTTCATACAAGTACACCAAACATATGAAAACAAAAGGCAAAGCAGGAACCCACTCTAAAACAAATAGATTACCAAAATAGCCTTGAAATAAATTTTGATGGGGTCTTCTTCAAACAAAGTTTCTACCACACTGATTTTTTATGGGAAGACAGATCTTCATTTCCTCAGGATGCTTCCTATCATGCCTTACTTGTAAAGAAAGAACCCTCTTCCAAAGGAATTTCACACAGCATTCCCCCATGCAGGACAATGAAGAGCAGAGCAAAGCACCACAGCAACCTGTGAGCCACCATGTTTAAAGACAAAGAAAAAAAAGTTCAGTAAATGGGGGTAATTGTAACTGCCAGAACAAACTGAACCAGCTATTCACCTCCAGTGATTGAATCAGAGAAGAGACTAGAGGACTAATCCAATCATATCCCTCAAACGGTCCCTTCCCTTACTAGGCAGGGGATTGAAAAATTAACCTGCTACGGTCATTTTATCACATGCCAGATTGACTGCCTTCAAGACATTAAATCTTATTCTCCACACAACTGACATAGCAATTCCAGCACCACACGGTTGCTGCTGGAGGCAGAACAGGAGTGACGCTTTCAGCCTTGCTAGCTGTGATGAGATGGTGGACATGATTCAGACAAAGAGGAGCAGCCATCACCTCAAGGCTGCTCTAATGTGTGCCTGCCATAACTGCTCTCAGTGGCCATTCCAGAAGCTGGAGACCATCACAGCATAGCAGCTCTTCACTCACAGGATGCCCATGGGGGGGTGAACTACATTAACTAAGGATTCCTGGAGTAGCACAAGGCAGTTTCCAGCAAGGGCTGGAATCTTACCAGTGCAACCCAACAACACTGCTACATAGCTATGTAACTCCCACTCACCTTTAATGGGAATCACAATATATCTGTGTAACAGGGAGCAGAATTTGCTCAGTAATGCACTATGAGTGTCAGAGGCCACCCAGCTGATAGGCTACTCACTGCAAAATTGCAGTAATTTGTTCTTGATCCTTATATCATAAAAGATTTCACAAGTTTGTCTGCCAAGAGGGTGTGAACTTTTCTACCTTTCTCTGAATCATGACAGTGAGGAGAGAGAGTAATGTGGATTACTTTCACACTTAAACACCAGAGGAGAAGGTGGCTAGCAACTCAAATCTAAGCTTCTAGGTATACTGCATCAGTGAAGCCTAAGTGAAGCTTCCTGAAATATAATGGCACTTGCAGTATAATATACACTGATCATCTAATCCTGTTTGTAGTCAGGGCATGTCTGACTGTGACCCTACAAACTCATGCATTCATATCCTACATGCTACTAAGAGATACCGTAGAAAATATGCCACATGAGGTATCATTAGGAAAGTAATACTACCCTGCTCAAGAATATTGTTGTGAAATCTCTGTGGCCATGATGGCTGTGGAATTGTGAATTCTCACTTACTCACTGACACTGCACTTTGAAGTCTGTCACTAAAAGAGGTTTAAAACAAGCATGTCCTGGGATGCTAATAAACAGGTTTTCCTCAAAGGAAAGAGCCAAACGCTTCAAACTAGGATTGATCAAATTCAGTTGGATGTGTATTGAAGATGCAGGGAGAGAAAACACACTGTCATTGAAATAGGAACCAACTCACATACACTTTAGCCCAATGAAATCAGAACCCTACATGGTACAGGAGACTGAAACACAGGAAATCAATTTGTCCCATGAAACAAAGATAGACTTTGAAATGCAAGGGACACGGAAAGACTTTGTATTACCCTTCACTTGACAAGACATGGAAAACCAGCAGCTTGGACTCTCTGGTGATCTGCTAAAAGAGCCAGATATTGCTGGAAAAGAAATATTGGTGAAGAAACCTTAAGCAAGGACTGCAGTTTGTTAAATTAGCTCTTAGCCATTAGAAAGTGTATTTTTACATTTGTTCTACCTTTATTCATTTTACTTGGTATCACTTACCCTTTGTCCTTTTGCTAACAAACTTGTTTTACCTTGCTGTAAAACCAACTCAATGTTGTGTTCAAAGGAAGAGTGTGTTTACCACCAATTAAGTTAATGTAATGTACTGATTCTTTCAAAGAGTGTGAAATTTAGTATTGTTTGTGAATGTAAATTGATTGAATCTGTGTACTTCAGAGAAAGGTCTCCAAGGAGTCCAACATCTGGAGTCCCCTGATTGTTATCTGCCAGGCAAGATTCGGGCAGGTAGAGTCTTGAGGATTTTGCTGGTGAGGAACACAAACTGGTGTGATAGGGACTGACACACAGTTTTATTTCCAGTAAAGATCACTCTTGGTGAGGCAGAGAGGTAACATGATAACTCACAGCTCTGGGTATTCGCAGAAATGTGTTACATTGACAAAAATCTGCAATTCACCATTAAATGGGGTTCATCTTAGCATGGTGGGATTCCTACACTTTTCCAAACCACAATCAAACAGTGCATGTGATCAAAATTCTTGAGCTTTTATTGACAAAGAGCCCCTCCAGTCCAACCCTTCACTCAGAGTTTGATTGGTCCTATGGTTCCCTCCTTAGGATTGCCAGCCTCAGTCCACAGATCCATCTTTTCTGGTGGCAACTCCCCTGCTTCCCTTGTAATCCAAAGAGTAAAGTTACATCTGTCTGTGAGTCATCATAAATCAATCAGCACTTCCCAGCAGTTTTGCAATACCTGCCAACAAGGCAGGTCATCAGGAGAACCCAGTGAAATTGTTACTGAATTGTTCCAGATACCTAGGAATCGACCCATGTGGGCAGATAGTTCTTTACATTGTGAATCAGAAGGGCGAGGTTCCTAGACATCCATGGCAATGAACGTCTAGTTTGACATCCCACACCTGACCAAGCAAAATTGTTTCACTTGAGGTCCAAAGTCCAGAATAAATAGAAAAATTTATCTTCTGCTTTCACCTTCCTTCCTGAAAACCAAGTATTTGTGTCAACTCAATCTAGAGAGATGAAGTAGTGATCTCTGGAGAAGGCTCCTATAAAACTGACAAACAGACACTATGTCAGATGGTCATCTTACATCCAAAATCATGCAGAGGCTTTCTAGCCATCAGCAACCATTTGTCATCTCTTGAAAGCATAAGTAACAAGTTCGACTCAGAACAGGTTTGGAAATTCATTAGCTACTCCAGTTCATCCTTTTCAGAACATTGGACAGCAGCCTGCCCTCTCAAGGTGTGCCTTGCATGCTTGAAGCACCACTGCCACACAGAAAGCATTTCAAGTTTTGAGTGAGAACAAGGTCATTTATGACAGCTTAGGGGTCACCAAGACTGAGAACTGTCCACACATTGAAAGCACAGTTAAAAATAATTGCATAGTTAAGTATGCTAATAAATAACATTTGTGCTATTCTAAAGACTTGGAAGCCTGATCTTTGGAAAGAAAATCTATAGGAACTTTACACATTGTAATATACAGTTTTTAAATGTCTACCTTCTATGCAGGTTTACTCTGATAAGTAAGAATTTGTGGCCCAATTCGTTCCTGCAATTACATCACAATGAATTTGGCCTACTGAATTTCTCTTAAAACATCCCAAGGCTTTGACCACTGTGCAACATTCAAGCACGTTTACTTGTATATATGGAAGTTTATAAACTAATAGAAGAGACACTTCTATGCTTTTGCTCTTGCTGCCCTTCCCACTTGAAAGGAACATGCATAAGTCCACAGGTTTCTCCTGCTCCTTTAAACTGTCCTTTGATGTGTTGCCTGCAAAACAAAGGACAACAGTTTAGCAGCTGATGGACTGAAACCATAGCCTACCATGCTGACAAATACTGACTTGCTGTTTTCTTATGCTTTAAAGTTATTTGTGGGATGTAAATGCCTTTAGCCAGGCACCAGGTTTTACTTCTGTGTTTGTACAACACACAGCACAGTGGGACTCCTCTGTGCCATGTACATAAATTATAAGACTTGCACACTTTTTCCATGGGAACTGTGTACAGAATAAGGATGTATTTTATTAGTCTGATTACATAAAATGTAATTATACTAATAAATTTAACACACTACTTGAGATTCCAAGAGTACAGATTGAGATATATACACTTGACAACAAATGTAGAAATAAATTAACAACAGAATAGGCAAAATACTGCATACAAAATGCAATGTTTTAAAAAATGTTTTAATTAGATGTGCCACATTAGTTCATTCCTATTTTGAAAAGTAAACTAATTTATTCAGAGAACAAGCGTCCAAAACTGGTTGATTGCAGAGGAGGAAATCTCTGGCCTCTCTCTTCAGTGAGGTAATATTAGATTACGTGGTTTCCTGTTATTTTCTAGAAAAAGAATGGTTTCTAATATGTAAACTACCAACAGCTTGTGTGTACATAATTTAAGTATGAGCACATACACATGCACACACACACACATATACATTATCTATCACTTTTTCACAAGCAGCAAAGTGGATGACATTAAGTAATAAGTAACTATAGTTTGTCCATGTTCAAGTTTTCGCTGTGTCTTGAGAACATCACAAGATTATTTAAAATACCTACTAATGGACACACTCCAGCATGGCTTCCTGTCTAACACACACATCGGTCTCTTTGCAAAGCCCTGACTGGTGCTATAGGCAAGTGTAACGGGGTCCACCTGCTTGTGAGTGGACCTCAGTGGCCAAAGGGTGCCTTATAAGGTCTTGCAAAATCCTGGGGCTACGATCTGACTAACTTAGTCTGTGGTGCTGTTGGTTTGTATGAGGCTTGAGGTCAGTCCCCTACCTCTGGACCTGGGTCTTACCCAGGTCTAAGTTCAGCTTACACTGGGAGATGTCCATAGTGCTGCTGGTCTCCCAGGCAGTATATAAACCTGCCCAGTTTGAGCTCCTCTGAGGAGCTGCCAGGACCTAGCCTAGCAGTTCTTTAATATTGTCCTGAGGGGACCTGACAGGTGCTTTATCCTCCCTGGAGAACTTCTGGCTGGGACAGAGTGTGGCAAGGCCTCTGGTCTCATGCAGGGGGCATTGGGGCTAAGTCCATCCCATCACAGAAAATTTAAAAGACAATCTCTTTAAATTTGAGATATCTGTGACCAAAAATAGTGGCCCTCTCCATACAAGATTTCATGCTCTTCAGGGCAGCTAGCATAATATTGATCAAAACATGACACTTGCCTCAGAAGCCAAAAATATACAAGTGTTACCCAGTTAGTCATCTTCCTCCCATTGTAGGCAACCACTCCTTACTGGAAAGCAGGTTTAATAACTTTAATACCAACATAAACCATTGGGAGCACCTGTGTAGATAAGCAAGATGCTTGACAAGTGCATGGAAACTCAAGGACTCCAGCAAGAGTCATTTTGGTTTGTGCTTGGGGAAGGGTCTCTAGAAATGTTTTTGAAGCAATTCCATTGACTTCACTGTAATCGTTCTCTTTGCATCAAGCTAGCTTGTGGAGAATTTGGCTCTGAAACAGCTTTGAGCGGCCTAACTTAGATTTTAAAATGATCACTTTCCTTATCTTTTCCTTTTATATATATTTGGAGCCACTTTTTCCCCATCAAAGTATCCCCTCAACAATTTTGCTGAACTTCCTGTGACTCTAATGGGAGCACAAAATGAAAGAAAATGTGTCAATTGTATTTTATGTTGGTTATGACCAAAATATAGTTAATAACCTGACTATACTTATAAGGTATTAATCTTTACTGTCCTTAATTCTAAATTAAATTAGCATGGAAGAAACACGTCTTTTCAGTCATGATGGAAAAAATACTGTATTACATTTACTTTTCCTGGCTTTGCTATCTCTCCTGACATTGGAAACCAAAGGACTGTGTATCAGGTGATGATTCATCTGTAATATAGGAAAGCTCTGCAATATATTCATCTCCTGATAAACCTATTTTGCATTTATCCATGAGATGAAATGAAAGGAAAATTAGATCCTAGTTTTGCCAAGGTACCAAGATCATTCATCCATTCCCCACAGGGTGTCTGTGGAGACCAACATTTTGACTGCATAATTTTCTGTAAACATAACAATAGATATTTCATGGGTGGAAGTCTGCATAAACAGATAGCCCTAAAATAGGGAAAGAAACATATGTCTGTACAAGAAAGTGCTCTGTTAATTAATTATTCTACTTCTTTTAGCATCATCAGAGGGAATGATCATTTGGGAATCACACCCTGTAAACAAAATACGTTAAATGAAATAAGTTTCCCTCAGAGGAGCTTGGTTCAGTTTGCACAGGTGCTGCCAAGCTAGAAACCAGGGGGCTAAATTCAGTTTACTTGAACTGTTGTTGTCAGTTTGAAGCAATTCCACTGACTTCACTGTAATCATTCTCTTTGCAGTAGGCTAACGCAAGGAGAATTTGACCTGGAAACTTGTACTGTGAGAGGCAGCAGGGAGCTGAAGTGCTGTAGGAGCAATATCTCTTCTGGGGCTAGAATTTCTCTTTTTTTTTCTAAAATTTCACATAAAAGGACCTCCTATTTCTCTGAAGACACTCCCATGGCAGAACTTGAAGTATTACTGAATGATTCAGAAGGCAGAGCCATTTACTCTGCTCAACCCAATACTATCCAACACTCTTCACTTTTTCTCCATATGGTACAATAAACCCCCAAGTGATTTTGGTTTGTGTTTGCAAACAGGCTTTCTAACAGCCTGAGCTGGTCCCTCAGCAGGGTGGAGGGTGAGCAAGCAGGTTTCGCCACACTCCCAGAAGGGACTGGTCCTTGGGCAGAAAGGGCCAGACCCACAGCAGCCAGCCCTCTGCACCACATAGACTATGGCACCCCTATCTCCAGAGCTGCATGGAGAGGTGCTCTGGCAGAGATTTAAAGGACCTGGGGCTCCACCCACCACTGCTGTTGGAGTAGCAGTGGCCAGCAATTGCCCCATTTGCCCCCCCGCCAAGTTGGCATGCCTGTTTAGAAAAAACTAAATATAATGAGTGCAGAATTGCTAAAAATAAAATCTGACAACTCATAATGATTCCTTTCTTGTAAAAACCTCTTCAACACCATTTCATCATTCAGCTATATTTCCCCTAGTAATGTTTTGCTTAGCTTCTATGGACTTTTGGGCTATGTCTACACTAGCCCCTGCCTTTTAAAAGGGGGATGCTAATGAGACACTTTGGCAGATGCTAATGAGGCGCTGCAATGAATATACAGCACCTCATTAGCATAATGTCAGCCACGGCAATTTGAAAGTGCCGCTTTCAAATTGTGCGCTGCCTGTGTAGACAGGGGCCTTTCAAAAGGACCTCCCAGTCTTCAAAAGCCCCTTATTCCTAAAACCACTATTTAACTCTCCCCAAAATGAAAACTGACTATCTATCCCAGACCTATGTTTTCTGTCTTCTAACCCGTTACTGATCCATCAGAGGACATTCCCTCTCATCCAAGAGAGCTTACTTTGCTTAAGAGCCTTTGTTAAGTGACCTTTTCAAATGCTTTCTGAAAATCTAAGTGTCTTGTATCCAGTCAATCGCCCTTGCCACCTGCTTGTTGATCCCCTCAAGGAATTTCAGGAGAGTGAAGAATTATTTCCCTCTACAAGAAACATGTTGAATCTTCCCTAACAAATCATAGGGTGGGTCTACACTTGCCGCAACTTCAAAGGGGGCATGTTAGTTAGGGCGACGGGAAATTAGTAATGAAGTGCTTCAGTGAATATGCAGCACTTCATTAGGCTAATTCTCCCCCAGGGCAACTTCGAAGCTTCAAACTTTGAAGTGCCGACACACGTGTAGCCGCGGGCACTTGGAAGTGCCTGTGCTACTTTGAAGTCCCTTTACTCTTCAAAATGCCTTTACTCCTTCACGCATGCCGGCACTTTGAACTTTGAAGCTTCGAAGCTGCCGCAGAGTAGAATTAGCCTAATGAAGTGCTGCATATTCACCCCAGCACTTTATTAGTAATCTCCCTTTGCCCTGACTAACATGCCCCTTTGATGTTGGGGGCAAGTGTAGAAGCCCATAGTAATCTAGGTGTCTAATAATTCTGTTCTTTATTCTAATTTCACCTAGTTTGTGTGAAACTGTGAAGTTAGGCTAACCAATTGTCAGGATCACCTCTGGAGACTTTTTTAAAAATTGACATCACATTAGCCATCCTCCAGACATTTGATACAGAAGCTGATGATAGATCATATACTATGGTTAGAAGTTCTGCAGTTTCACATTTGAGTTCCTTAAGAACTCCTGGGTGAATACCATCTTGTATGGGGACTTATTACTGTTTAGTTTATCAATTTGTTCCAAAACCTCTGGTAATGACACCTCAGTCTGTGACAGTTCCTCAGATTGTCACTTAAATAGAATGGCTCAGGTTTTGGGATTTCATTCAAATCCACAACCATGAAGACCAAGGAAAGAATTAATTTAGTTTCCCCACAATGGTCTTTTCATCCTTGAGTGCTCCTTGAACATCTCAATCATCCACTATCCCCACTCATTGCATCACAGGCTTCCAGCTTATGATGTACTTAAAAATGAATTTGCTACTACTTTTGAGTCTTCGGTTAGATGTTCTTCAAATTCTTTTGGGGCCTTTTTAATTATATTTTTACTCATCACTTGCCAGAATTTATGCTCCTTTTTATTTTCCTTGATAAAATTTAACCTCCACTTTTAAAGGATGCCTTTTTGCCTCTAACGGCTTCTATTACTTGGTTCTTTAGCCACAATGACACTTTTTTTTTAATCCTACTATGTTTTTTAGTTTGGGATACACATGAAAGATGAGCTTCTGTTATGATGTTTTTTTAAAGTTTCCATGAAGCACACAGGGACTTTAATCTCTTTTTAACAGATAATTGGCTACTTCATAATAAACTGCATTATCTCTTCATTGCTGTTATTGCAACATCCTTTCTCTTACTAGTCACTTATGCATTAGTTTACTAGATCACACTTACCAAGATAAATCCATAAACTTATTTCCATTTATGACTTGTCACACCATACCTCAGCTGAGGACATCAGATTCAACACAAACTGCTAAGAGGCAAGGTAGGCTCATCCAGAGCTAGTGGGTATTGTATTATTAGATGTATCAAGACAGAAAAAAGTAAACTTCTCTCTCATCACACTGGTTAACAAGAAGTCCAAACTGCAGTCGCCTGATGTATCATAGCCCCCTTTTCCCCACCCAGACACCAGATTCTATGATGAATGGCTACTGAAAACCAATTTCATCAGGTATAGGTTCCTCTAATCCCAAGTGATCAGCCACATACCCAGGTCAATATATAACTAACGTAGATCTCACCCAGTAATTAATGCTGTTGCCAATCCTTTAGCATCTAATATCTAAAGGTTTATTAAGAAGAGAAGAGTTACAATGGTCAAAAAAATTATAAGCATGCAATCATTGTGAAATTTGTGGATCATGATCGTAGCAGTGTGTTATTACAAATTTCTTGCATGTAAAGTAGTAGCTTCAGAAGACTGGACATCCTCAGCCCATAGTCAATATGCTCCATTTAGTTTAAGTCCTTAGTCCAGATATCAGAGAAGAGGAAAAAAGGGAGATTCTTCCATGGTCCTTTATACTTTGCCCCATATGGAGGTACTACTTTCAGTCCTAGTTTGTGGAAAAGTGCAGGCACAAGATGGAGTCTAGGGTCACGTGAGCAAGTCACTTGCCTTTACATTCTTTGATGACTCACAGAAAGAGCCATTATCCATACTCTGACCAAAGTGTCCACAGTAAGGCTCTTCAGGTGGGGACAAATTTATTCTATGGCCCATTGTGAAAGTTGAGTTGATGATCCCTTGAAAAACACTTAAATAGTTAATTCACAAATTGTTGGCCAGAATGCATGTAAATTTCCTCATGGGCGTTACCACAGGACAGATACATGTGAAATACTAGTGTATAGTCAAGATCGTAACTTTAGTCATAAAGATGATACTTTCACAGAAAGCAGTATATTATTTAACAAATCATAACTTTCCCATCGACACATACTTTTGACAAGATTTGTTGCAACTGTCCAATAGTAACAGTATTAAGGATATAAATAATCATTTTTCAGTCATACAGGACCACAAGTTGATCTCTAACTCAAATCACCAGAATTGAAAGACAAACAGTAACCAATTTTGCCACCTACTGTGCTCAGTCCTGTGATTGCAGGTTTATAACCAACTCAATTTCAGAACCCAAAACTCTGAATTGTTCGGTCTTTCCTTTATACAGCTAAGGCCTTTGATCTTGGCCTCATGGAACAGGTGATGAACACACAATGGCTCTCTCCTCAGAGGATGGCTTCAAAAGGCTGAGTTTTTACATAACCAAAGATGGGGAATTTACATTCACCTCTCACTAGATATTCTCCAGGAAAAACACTTGACATTTTTTGTTCCAAAAGTCCATTCTTGTGTGAAACATTTTCAATGTAGTCTTCTGAAAACCCAGCTTTGACACCTGTCACATCTCATTCCACCCTGCATCCCTGAGAGAATCCATGCAATCCTGGCCCACCGTAATACACAAACCACTAATTGAATGAAATAGTTCACAATGATACATAAGCTTAATTCAGTGATTTTTAAATAATTGGCAACACTTAGATACTACAGTAAGGAAACCCACAAGTACCTAGAGATAGAGAGCTGCATTTCCTCAGTGTGGCCCCGGGGAGGGGCCCCGGGGAGGGGAGCAGCATGTGTTAGCTCTGTTAGACACTGGAACTGAGGTGACCATTCTGCATTCTACCCAGACTGCGGGTCGTGCGGTGGTTGTGCAGGGCCTCGGAGGAGCGGAGACCACCGCTTATGCGGTGGAGGTCACCCTCACGCTGGGTAAAGCCCCTCCCTTTCAAGCAACAGTGCTGGCTGCACCTTTGGGTGAATACGTCATTGGAATGAAAGCCTTGCGTGGCTGATGTGTGGATATGCAATATGGGCTGTTTGCCTTTGGGCACCCCCGCTACAGTCGGGCAATCAAAACTGTGAAACCCCTACTGCAGGAACATCCCAAATGGGACCCTGTGCACCTGCTGGTCCCCCAGACTCTGGTGTCAGTCAAGCAATACTGCATTCCTGGTGGAGAGCATGAGATTAGTAACACTATTGCTACGTTGCTACAGGCAGATATTATTCTCCCCACGCTAAGCGCCTTCAACAGCCCCATCTGGCCAGTGAAGAAGCCGGATGGATTGTGGCACATAATGGTGGACTGTCGGAAACTCAACAAGATAACCCCGGTGCTTACGGCTGTAGTTCCGGACATGGTTACCATCCTGAAGTGCATCACTGTGGCGGCTTTGCCATGGCATGCTGTCATAGACTTGGCCAATGCGTCTTTCTCTATTAACATTCATCCCGAGACTCAAGAGCAGTTTGCCTTCACATGGCTAACAAAGCAGTACATGTTTACCGTGTTACCGCAGGGCTTTAAGCACTCCCCGACGATCTGCCATCAGTTAGTGCAGGCCAATCTGGAACATCTGAACCTCCCTAACCGGACAGCCTGCTACCACTACATTGACGACGTTATGATCTCGGAACCAGATAAACCAACTGTTCAAGCTGCCCTAAACACCGTCGCAACAGGTTTGCAGGAACGGGGGTGGGCTATTAACCGCAAGAAAGTGCAGGGGCAAGACACTAGTGTTGTCTACTTGGGTGTACTGTGGATGGGTATGGAAAAATGCATTCCGCCGAAAGTGCGGCATACCATCCAAGCGTCCCCACACCCTTGTCTAAACAGCAGTTGCAAACCTTTTGGGGCCTTCTCGGTTTCTGGCGTGCTTTTATTCCGCACCTTGCTTTTCTTATGTGCCCTTTACAGGAGCTTGTGCAAAAAGCCACCCTGTGGAACTGAACAGAGAAGCACCAACAAGCTTTCAACCTCTGCAAAGAGGCAGTGGTGGCACACGCCCGCCTCACTGCACCACTGCAGGGCCAACCATTTAAACTGGAGGTAACAACCATCGGCAACATGGCATCCTGGGGTCTGTGGCAGCAGGTAAAAACCCAGCGAAAAGAACCTATCAGCTTCTGGTCACAAGCCCTCCGCGAAGCCAAAAGGGGGTACGCCCCCCTGAAAAAGCAGATCCTAGCAGTGGTGTGGGCTTTGCAGAACACTGAGTGAGTCATGGGCGTCGCCCCTCTTACTGTACAAACCCCAATCCCCTTAATGGGGTGGGTCACGGATACCTCTGAGCGTGCACATATGGGCGTGGCCCAAGCAGCTACCCACTTCAAGTGAAAACACTACTTACAGCAGCGCATGCGCTTGGGAGCCCCCACACTTACTGCTCCACACACCCTTCTCCTGGAACACAAGTGCTCTGAGTTTAAAGGTATGTGTTGTTTCAATATCACCAATGTCAGTAACACGGTGGAAACCAATTTAAATCATTTGGAAGCCCTGGCTCAGGGCATCCAACAAAGCCAGGAAAGTAACTGGCTTTGGTCCTGGTTAGGCTCACTGCAGGGCTGGGCAGACTATTTGGTGCAACTCCTATTCCTTGGGCTCTTATGCCTCTGCGCTGGGTATATTGGTCTCATATACTGTTGTCAAGTCTGTTCCACAGGTGCATGCTGTATTGCCAGAAGAGCATCAACCACCTCACTCCATTCCTACTAGCCTGGGGATTCACAAAGGGGTCGCGGGGAGGAGTGTAGGGTGCAAGAAGATTTTGTAACAATCGAGAGTGCAGTCCGACCCCTCTGTGAACCCTCAGAAGAATCTAAACAAACCAGTCTGTGCAAGGTAAAAAGCTGCAAAACAAATAACCCTGCCAAGGCAACAATTGTAAAACAAAGCACGCTTGCCAAAACTTCAAAGCTACGCTGGCAGTAGGCCACAAAAAATAGTAATAGTAATGCATAGGCAATTTTAAGCAATCTTATGTAAATGAGTTTAAGCTTTATTAGTTAGTGTTAGGAGGCCTGTTACAGAGCCTCTTCCCAAGCGAAGCTCCGACGTGTCCGGTTTTCCCCCACTGATGACTGCGGCGTTTCCGAGGCTCCCGTTGCGGGTGTCATGCTTTCAATAAAACAAATATAGCACTCGTCTTCTGGGTGAAGCCTTGTTTCTGGGGAACCCAAGCCTGGTTGGTTACACACTACTATACTGCTCCACTGCTGCATTACTATAGCTCCCTCACGGCCAATGTGGAGTCTATTCTGTGAGTTGTCTTCAGCTAAGACAAGATCTGTGCAGGAATGCGGTACCAAAATTGTCTTCCACCCCTGGGGCCCATGTTCCTCTTTTTCTTGGCATTCACTCGATAACAAGTAAGACATCTTCATGTCATTTGCCTATTTGTAAGTCCATTGAAGGCTGATCAGCCCAGTTCTGGAGCTGCAGGTCTTATCACAGAAGGGGCAGGTGTTAGTAGGTGACCCAGGGGCATGGTTGTCTGTTACTGGTAGAACTCTGGGCCAGGACACAATGGAGCAAATGGGCATGTCTGGACCAAGAAACCTTTTTTGTCTGCCATCCAACCACCTTGCCTTTTACCCAAGGCCAGGCCTGAGCCATAGAATCTTGCTGCCTCACCCTAAATAAGGGTTTGAGCTCATTAAGTCTGTTTCCCGCTCACCCTACTGACAACAGGCCTGGGTAGAGACTCTGGTCACCCAGCTAATTCCTTACAATAGGTGACGTACAAGTGTGTGGTGAGGTGGTATGGGCTCCCATGGACCCAGACAGAGAAGAACCCTCCCGCTAGACCACTACACGCAGCAATTTAAGAACTAAGATTTACGAAGAGGTCAAAACATGTGACTAAGCTACTTGTCAACATGTCCCTTTTAATGCTGACCTACTTATTTTATAACTATACCGTATTGCTTGTTGACATTTACACATAGTGTAAGTTATCAGCCTTCTGATATTAAAATGTTTTATTTGGTATAAATGAAAACATACTGCTAGTGAACGGGGCCAGCCTAAGAGCAGCGCTGATTGAGGTGCTTTGTTGAACCACAAAACAGTGAAAATGGTTCCCTTGTCTGTCTCAATCAACTTTGAGGGACTCCTTTAGAGAAGTTCAGTCCCCACACCCATGTAATCTCCAGACACAGCATCTTATAGAGGTGTCAGTTGTGATGGCAGTTTTTGTACTGTGATGTGTCCACTAGAAATTGGACAGAGGCCATGAGTACATTTCAAATAAGTGATATCATCAGGAGCACACAAACGGTAAAAGAGGCTGCCCTTACTGGAAATCCTCTGAAGGTATTTCCCTGAAGAATCTTCAAACTCTGACCCACATTACGGGAAGAAGACCAGCATTAGGCAGCCAAATTTTTGTGGTGGGGTGTGTGTACAGAGGGGCTATGGTTTGGTCATCGCTTTGTCTGATCCGATTCTTTTCTTTTCTCCTTTTTCCTTTCCTTTTTTGTTTGTTTGCTTTTGGTCAGTCTTCTTAGGAGTCACTTAAGACAAGATTTCACCATCTTCCTCTTTACATGTTTCACAAGTAATAAAATATTGAGGAAAATAAACAAAAGACTGCCTCCATTATTTATTACAATTTTAAATTATGCTGCTTATGGAATTGCGGAGCTCTTGCAAATCCTCCCTTCTGCTTAGCTTATTTACAACCTGTTGATGAATATTAGGAACACTCCTGGAAATGCCAGGCAGTTGATAAATCTGCTTTAATCATTTGATATCATTTTCAGTTTTGCAATTCTTTTCCCTGTTGACCCAGGTATGCTATATTTTTAATAATACATCAGTTGAATTGCACATGTAGTATGCTGAGATGCCTTTGTTTTACTCTTTGCTAGGATGTTAACAGTTATAAAACCACAAATACAGACACTACTTCAATTCTAATTGGAAAGAGCGTCACAGGATGAAAACACAATGCAGATGAAACATACGCACTGTATGACTTATAAGCAGATGCACAAGGTTTCACTTGGAAGAGAATGCCCATTTGAGTGTGACTAATTAAATCTGGATTTCCACATGGCAACATCTATAAACAGGTCCCCCCAGTGTAAGAAATTCTGTTTTTCTTCTTGACACTAGTCTCTATTGTATTTGCAAAGGAACATTGTTACCTAAAGCTATGATTGGAATTCCTCCTCTCTGTGCATTAAATTGCGTTTTTCTGTATTTCTTTAAGTGGCCATTTCACTTTTATTAGTTTATTCTTTTATTTCTCCCTTACTTCATCAAAACTGTCTAACATCTTTGCCACACTCACTGCCTTTAGTGTGTCTTTCTTCCGTACATAAAGGACAACCATGTACTTTCAATGAGGATGTCCTTTATTTTATATTGAAATAATAAAGCTCAAGTTCAGTCCCCATGGCAGCATATAGCGTGCCCTCCTCCTCACAGTAGCTGATTTGTGACTGCAAAATGGCAGCAGCATCTGCTGCAGGGAGGGGGGCTTCCTTCCATTTAAAGCAAGCGGGAAATATCACAAACTATTTACACTGTGAATACCATTGCAAAATATCGTCATAGGCTTCTCCTCCCCCAGAGTGGTAGAGCTGTTGCAGACTATGGCTTGGAAGAGACATTGGGGGAAATAAGACTAAAACAAAGCCTCACAGTGGCAGGTGGGAGCAGGCCTGGAGACAGAATTGCAGAATTCTGTCGGGGGGCTGAAAAGTGGATGCAGCCGAAGCGGCAGTTACCCTGAGGCCCAGCTATTCAAAAGGGGCCCAGGCTCCCAGCCCTTTAAATTGCCACTGGAGCACAGTACGTTGCCCTCGGGGCTGCCAGGGGACGGCGGGACCATTTGATAACGTACTGCAGGCCCAAGGTCTCAGTTGGAAGAGGCCCAGTCCAGGGGTACGACAAGTTTGTTGACCCCCTTGTGTGGGGCAGCCTGACACCATGTCTGGGCAGGCATTCCCTTGTCAGACCTCGACCTGAGCAGGAAACTGTTTTCTTGTCCGGTGAAATTGTTTGAAATTTCAAGAGAATAAAAATAACATCCGGTTCCTCAACAAGGTGAAACTAGAATCCTCTGATATTTTTCATGAAAACCTAAAGAGACTTCCAGAATGGTCAATAGTCTGGAGAGGTTAGCGCAAGCCTGTGAGGGACCCAGGTTCAAGTCTCTGAATCTCTGGTATCCTAGGAGACTACTCTAACTACTGGCTTACAGAGTCAGTTTCTCTCTTTCGCCAAATGAGTATTTCAGTTATACAAAGAGAAACATTTCCAACAAGAGTGGCCCAGGCTCACTACAGAATAGCCTATCTGCTAGTGATCAGGACCGGAAGGCTACGTCTACGCTACAACACAGTTTCAAAACGACGGCTTTTGAAAATACCCTTTGAAAGACGGCCTTTTGAAAAGGAGCATCCACACTGCCAAACGGGGATCAAAGGTATCCTGCTTCTTCCTTGCAGTGTACAGAATTTACAGACACCGTCCATTTAAATAAGTGAGCTTGAGCTTTTTCTTTCTGTAAGCAATGTCTCTAGCAGTCATATACGAGTCTGGCAGCTTCCTGTTGTTCAGGCCTTTTCTCACTGCAGAGAAGACTCCTGTGCCTGGCAAGTCCTGTTCTAGCAGTCTCTCTCTGTGGCAGGTAGTCCCCAGCAGCGTGCAGCTGCCAGAGCCTTTCTTCTGCAGTAAAAGACTCCAGTAAGGACAAGGTCTACCAGAGTATTTCATTAACTTGTATGTACACACCGCTGTTTGGGCAAAGCTATTTTTGCTCCAGTGGGTGGCTACATACACTCTGGCCTACATGCTGCTGCAAAAGGTTTACAGCGTAGCCCCAGAGGGGGACCTTGGTATCTCCCTGTCATGGCTACCACGTGCATTGTGGTTTGCCTCTTCCTACCCTTTAATTAAAGCAGGTGACACCTGCATGAGGCCAGCGCTCCCCCTGCAGAAAAGGGTGGCTCTCGCTCTTTGCAAACTGGCCACTGCAGACAGCCACCGATCCATCGGCCACCAATTTGGGGCAAGCAGGGCCACCAGCACAGCTGTCCTTAATGAGGTAAGCTATACTTGGGTCACACTCTCACCACAGATGGCGGGGCAGTGGGGAGGAGTGAGGGGGCTCCCTGACAAGGGGCACCATTGAGATCCGAGGGGGTGGCCCCTGACAAGGACAGGAGAGGGGACGGGGCGGATGAGTATGCAGAGGGCAGGGAGAAGGTGTCCCGGGGAGAGTGCCCTCTAGGGGATGGGGACAGGGACAGGCGGGCATACAGTTTCCCCATCCACACTCACGACCATGTTCTTCCCTCACACCCTGCAGGTTGTCCAAACCATCAACAAGGTCCTCCTCCAGCAGCTGATCCACATCAAGGACCTTGACAACACCCTCAAGGGGTTCGATGAGTTGGGTTTCACCAATTGCTTTAGGGCACGGGACAGCACCCACATCGCTATCCAGGCCCCTGAGCACAGCAGCAGGGCCTACATAAACTGCAGAGACTACCACTCCATGGTGCTGCAGCACTCGTTGACACCAAGGGCTGGTTCATGGACACATGCGTGGGCTGGGCCAGCCACACCCACAATGCCAGGATGTTCTGGAACTCTGGGATGGGCTGCCAGATGGGCAAGGGGACCTACGTCCCCCAGTGGGAGCTCCCCATTGGGAACACCACAGTGCAGCCCTGCATCATGGCCAACACAGCCTAATCCCTGCATATACAGGTCATACCCAACCTACCCAGGACGTTTTTAAATGAGTGACTCAACTGGGCCTGGAATACAGTTGAGCAGGCATTCGGCTGCCTCAAGGGACGCTTCTGCTGCCTCCTAATGAGGCTGGAGGTGGGCCTCCCCAACATCCCAGTGGTGGTAAGGGCATGCTGCACCCTGCACAACTTCATGGAAGCGAAGCACAAGCCCCTTGTGAAAGGGTAGGCCACTGAGGCCAGGCATGGCTACGAGCAGCCACCCGCAGGCCTATGCCACCCAGGCCCAGCAAGACAGGGTACAGGTAAGGGAAGCCTTGTGTGAGGCCTTCACCCAGGAGCCACAATGATCCCCCCCCCCATTCACACACACATATCACCCTTACCACTCCCATGCACGCACACACCCCACCCCCACACCCCACATATACACAGGGGTAACCACAAATAAAGTGTTTACTGAGCATGTAACAACAATCTGTGCATCTTTGTAACCTTACAAACTATGTACAGGAGGATGGAGGGAATTATGTTCGGGGTGACCTGGGGCAGGGCTGGTAGACACCAACACCCCAGGAGGGCCAGGGGTTGAGGTGGGGGGCCTAACCCTCAATGGGAGTCAAGGGAGAGGACCCCTGTCACCTGCATGAGCCCCTACCCCCCAACTGCCAGGGGCCCCATCGTGGCTGGGATGAGAATGGGAGCATGGGGAGGTAGGGTAGTGGCTGGGCTGCAGCATCCACTGCCTCACTGGGGTCAGCATGGGAGGGGGATGGGGGAAGCATGGTTGGCACGGCTGGCCCTGGCCACAAGGATGTGTGCCAGCTGGAGGAGGCTAGGTGGGGAGAGGTGGGTTGCAATCAGGACAGTGCGGTTTGGCTCGTGGGGAAGCCAGTGTGGGTGGGAGGTTGAAGGGGAAAGGTTGGAGAGGGAGTTGGAGCAGGGGGAGGCTGCAGATGGACCAAGTGATGGGGGCCAGGAGTGGGAGGGGTGGGAGCAGGAGAGGCTTGTGAGGGGGTGTCAAGTGGGGTCAGGTGGGCAGTCACAGCTTGGGTCAGGGAATCCATGGTAAGCCATTCCTGCAGCATGCCTGTGAGGTCCCACAGGGCTGCGATGTGTGGAGGGTGCCCCCCGTCCTCGTCCCCACCCCGGTGGCAACAGTGTATGGCCCAGCAGTGGCCCCATGCCGTCCCTGGTCAGGGTCTGGGCCGCTACCCCTCAGCCTCTGAGGTGAGGCTCCCTGGCCTGTGGACAGTGCTGGTCTGACTGCCAGGTGCTGGAGCTGTGGAGACAGAAGTGAACAGAGGAGCAGGCCATTAGTACTGTGCAATGATCCCTGTGTCTCTGCCCCTCCCCTCCCCATCCTGGGGGCCCTGTGATGTGCAAATCCTGGGGTCCTCCAGCATGGGTGGCATGGGCATTGGCTTCCCTCTGACACCCCCACATCCCTCCATGGCTGTGCAACCCACGGTGTTGTCCAGGCTGCATGGTGCTGAGTGCTGTGCACCAGCCCCCAAGGAGCATGGACATCCATGCTGCACCTGGAATGGGGTCATGAGCCATGTGGGGGTCTGTGGCCACCCTGGGCGGGACCAAGTTCCTTCTTCCTGGGTCCCAGGGCAACTGACGTTCACAACGCCTACCTGAGGGTCCCCCCAGGAACTCAGGCAAGGCAAGGATGGAGGGGGCCTGGCTGGACAGTCTGGATGGGATGTCGATGCTCAGGGCTCCCTTGCCTGAGCCCTTGTCATCACTGAAGGTCTTCAGGCACCAGACTGTCCACTGGGGCCTAGTGGTGGCTGCTGGTCCCAATCGATCCTCGCCCTCCATCCCTGGCTCCAGCTCAGCCTCCAGCTCCAGCTTGGCCGTGTCCAAGACGATGGCCAGGGGTTCCGCCTCCTTGAGGCTGAGGAGGTGGTTGAGCTCCTTGAAATAGGAGCAGCTTGTGGGCGCTGCCCCTGACTGTCCAGATGCGTCCTGGGCCTTGCAATACCTCTGCCAGAGCTCCTTGAGTTTGGGCCTTACCTGGTCCAAGGTGCGGGTGAGGTGGCCCCAGCCAGTGAGGGTATTTGCGAGGCACTCAACTGCAGCTTCATTGCAGCAGTGGACCCTCGTTGGGTGCAGGACCTCCTCAACTTCCCAGAGGGAGAGGAGCTCCTGGAGCTCAGTTTCCTTCCAGGATGGGGCCCATCATTTCAAGGCCTGGCTTGGCTCCTGGGGGGGCTCCATGCTGTCCTTTGGGGGCCCTGGGGGTGAGCAGGGGTCCGGGGTGCTGGCCATGGGGCCAGGGAGCATGGCAGCTTGCCTGGGGCATCACAGCAGCCAGCATGCTGGTGAGCAGCTTGGGCTCCCTACTGCCATCAGGCTCTCAGCTTCTTTCCTGGGGGTTTGTGGGAGCCTGCATCTTTAAACATGGGTGGACGCAGAAGCCATAGAGCTCTACTTGTTCTGTGACTGGCGCTGCCACCTACTAGCTGACAGCACCATGGAGGACTCCTTCTTTTGAAATAGCCATCCATAGAGCGTCTACACTTCCTCTCTTTGGAAAGAGTCTTTCAAAAGAGGGTGTTCTTCCCACTGTGGGAACGGAGGACATTAATTTCGAAAGACTGCTGTTTGTGTGTAGACACTCAGTGGGGAATTTCGAAAGTTGGGCGTCTTTCTAAGTTAATTTCAAAAGTACTTGCTAGGGTAAAGGTGGGCTAAGAGGAAAGAGACCTGAGTTTGATGGAACAGAGACTTAAGCCTCGATCTTCCACAGTGCAATGTGGAGTGGGTCATTCTCTCTGGTCTGACCAGAAATGCCTTCCTGGACTTGAGAAACCCACATAGAAAAAAACATTTTGTTGTAAAATTCCCACTCAGCTCTCACTAGAACTCTGTTTACTCTAAAAGTTTGTTGGGTTTTAGGCAACAGCATCTTACCTCCTTCAGTCACATACTCCTGATGATATATATTTTGCACAGCCTTGACATAGTACATGAGAAACAAAAACCTGTACCTCAAGAGGCCAGGCCAACATAGCCAGTAGTAAATTTAGAAATGCACCAATCAATTTTGTAGGTTCTGGTGAAGATCAAAAGACACACATAAGAACGGCAAGCTGCTTTTTTGCTGTAGAACAGCTGAAGCAGCAGAGGGAATTCACCTTTTCTAATAATGTCCCTACCCAAGATAATCATTTATTTCACCATTACCTTTAATTCCCTTCATCAGGTCTGTGCAGCAAGCCACAGAAGATCTTTTTGTCCCAACTTTAATGTTTCTTAAACAAAAATACAGTTAAAATCCCTACAGAAAATAATACTGTTATAGTTTTCTAATGGAAAACCACATTTTTCATCTTCTGATTGAAAACTTTCTGCCTAAAAAAGTATCCCTTGTCCTCCTTAGCATGACTAATTAAGCCATGCAACTACTCCTCCACAGTAACACTGAACTCTGGCTTCATAACCAGACGGCATTTGGGGATTTGATTGTGCCACATCTACCCACCAGAAGTACACATGCCAAATGACAACTGCAGTGAGCTAACCACATTCCAGCCATATCTCCATTGCTCTTAATTGATTTATACTCAATTGATGGACTTAACCCAAAAATTCTTTTTTCAAATCTAAAAAAAAAAAATGGAAATATGAGGGGAGAAGGATAAAAGGACTATTTCGTACAATCAAGAATAATTCTTCTATTGTCACATTCTTTACCATTTAGCACCATTGTCTAAAGTGTTGAGGTTTGAGTCATTTTCAGGTATGCAAAATACCAGGCATGCCGGGGGTATAAAATCCATCCTGCAGCAAACAAGTCTCAAAGCTCAATATGACAGAGCACATCACAGATGAAGAAGCAGCACCTGACACACATTTCACGCTGCCGAGAGGTGTGAATTTCTAACGTTACACATTCTTGCTCAAAACTAAATAATTTCCTTTTTTGTTGTGTTCCTTCAGTTATTTTCTTTTTCAAATCATTAGGTACCATACAATGAAGTTAGTCCCTAGCTTCATGGCATATAAAATAACTAACCCATTAAAATGAATTTTATATCCACACAAATCAATAATATATATTACACACACACACACACACGCACGCACGCACACATACACACAGAGCCAGTGGAGCCCATTTATAATGTCACAAACTCCATGCAATCCCCAAGGGCAAGAATATGGATTTATATTTTGTGGCCAGTTGTACCAGAACACACGTATCCACATGCAATGTTTTCAGGCCTACCAGCTAATTATCCTTAAGCTTCACTGTTATTCTATCTCTAACTTGAAACAAGTGATTCTCCTGGGATGAATTTAAGATCCTTCCTCTTTAGATGGCAGGCTCTGTCTTATTTAAAGGACACAATGCCTATATATTGAATCACGATGTGATTTTTCTCCAATCCCCAGCTCTTTAAAACAGAATTAATTGGAAATAACAACAGTCAATAACCACTGAAGAATTAGGCAAAAGAGGTAATAATCTCCAATTGGATCACTCACAAGAGGCACCACTCTTTGCTTGAAGCTGACAGGAATTTTAAAAGTCAAGAAAACCAAAGAAGTAATTTGTCACTTAATCATTAAAACTCTCTCATCACCAGTCACTAGAGGATTCCATACCAGGCAAAGTTACCCATGTTGAGGCACCACCTCTGAGAAGTTCCCAAGATCAGAGAGCAGTCGATATTTTAACCAGTCCCTGAACCACTATGACACTGCCCTGCTAATATCCATAACCCTCCATCTGCAAAAATTATGTACCTCCTTCACTGTGTACAGGATCAAGCCCGTTACAGCACATGTCCAGCACACAATCAAAACAGTACTGAGTCCTATCAGTTTTTGTTTTAACAACCTCAGAGACCTGCAAGCATTACAAGAAGGACCCAAGCCCAGTTAATGATATTGTGCAGATGACACCCAGGAGAGGGTCAGACATACCAGCACAAATAGAAAGGTAAAATTTGAACCATGTAACTGAATGGCTGCTTTGAAGAGTGATCGCTAAACAGAAGAAATCCCTAGTACTTTACACCAGCCTCTATTGATTTGTAAATCAAGAAAATTCCTGGTAAATCTCCTTTCTACCAGCTTCTTGTGTACCCTTGGATAATATTATTAATTTTTTTTAATAAAGAAATGTAGACTTACTTTGAACCGAGAAAAAAGTCTAACTTTTCAGGTGCATGATTTACTGGTATGAAGACATTTTAACAGTTTATTAAATGTTGACACTACATGTGTTAGCAGACATATACATGACACCCTTACGACCCAATGCTGCACAATGTAAACGTACATAGAAATATTTATAAAGCTGAACATCAGTTAAAATTCTGAATGAGCATCTCTGGTTGTTGTGATAATGAGCTACAGAAAGTAATAGCATTTTTTCTCTTTACTTTCTTTGAATGGGAAGTTTAATCCTATAATAAAAAGGACTAAGCAATTTCTAATTTGTATAATGGCACTTTTTTGTGCTACTCATAAGCTGTAAACCTGTGTCATAAATATCCATTGGACACTAGAAGGAAAAACTAATGTCATTGAGGTCTGCTATTTGCGACACACTTCTGAAAAAAATCGTGCCTTACCCAATTAATTAAAATTGAATATGCAAATGACTGGGTCTTGAGTAAACCTGAAAAGTGATTCAAAGACATATGGTTATTGCTCGACACATTAAAATTCCCATAAAGCACAATAAACAGCATAGATTGCAACACAAGTTCTTATTTAAAGCAGGAATTCTAATCTAATAATGTTATGTAAACAATTTATCAGTGATAAACACAAATTATTATTTTTGCTTAAAGCAGGGAGACAATTAAAAATACACCTCCCGTAGGTGAGGATGGAAAAATTTGAAAGAGGTATTTCATTAGGGACTTTTAACTTCTTCATTTGCCTATTTTTACTGAGGAACTGAGAGTTGTCATTAAGCATGATAGCCTTTTGCTGAATCAAAATTTTATTCCTGTTTCATAAAACTTTGTACAAACAAAACAAACAAAACAGTAAAGTAGCACTTTAAAGACTAACAAAATGATTTATTAGGTAAGCTTTCGTGGGACAGACCCACTTCTTCAGACCATAGCCATACCAGAACAGACTCAATATTTAAGGCACAGAGAACCAAAACCAGTAAGCAAGGAGGACAAACCAGAAAAAAAAAGATCAAGGTGAGCAAATCAGAGAGTGGAGGGGTTGGGGGGTGAGGGGAAGGTCAAGAATTAGATTAAGCCAAGTATGCAGATGAGCCCCTGTAGTGACTCAGAAAATTCCCATCCCGGTTCAAACCACGTTAATGTACCAAATTTTGGCACATTAACACGTGGTTTGAACCGGAATGGGAATTTTCTGAGTCACTACAGGGGCTCGTCTGCATACGTGGCTTAATCTAATTCTTGACCTCCTGACCCCACCCCTTCACTCTCTGATTTGCTCACCTTGATCATTTTTTTCTGATTTGTCAACCTTGATTATGATTTTTGGTTCTCTGTGCCTTAAATATTGAGTCTGTTCTGGTCTGGCTGTGGTCTGAAGAAGTGGGTCTGTCCCATGAAAGCTCACCTAATAAATTACTTTGCTAGTCTTTAAAGTGCTCTTGACTGCTTTTTGTTTTGATAGTATATAGGCTAGCACGGCGTCCTCTCTGTTACTATTTGTACAAACAGTATTTCTAGTGCAGCAGAACTTGGCACTGAAGCATAAACTATCCATCGATTCTGTTACTCCAGAGGGAATTCTGCAATTTAAAAGAAAATGAAGATTCTGACCACAATGTTTTAGAATTCTGCAAAATTCTGTAAATTTTATTGGTCAATAAACAAACATGGAACTTCCAACACAGCAATGGGGCACACCAGCCATGGGCTGTACAGAGGTGAGAGAATGCCCTGCAACAACCCCCATATACCTTCAGACGGGGACTCAGCAAGGAGGCTGCACCTGACCCTGACGCAGTGCAAGGACTGTGACTGCCTCCAAAATACCCAGGAGCTCTGGCCCTCTGTGCCAGGAACACTCAGCCCAGCAGAATCTAAGTTCATAGGGACTTCGTGCTGGGTGAGAGGACTCTTTGCATGGCACTCTAGGTGCAGGTGGCTTAATGGGGGAGCTGGGGGTGGGTGGCTTGATGGGGGAATCTGAATGCATAGGGGCAGTAAGATTTTGTGGGGGACCTGGGTGCATGAGGGCTTAGCAGTGGGGCCTGGGTGCAGGGAGGAATAGGTTTGCCAGATATCTGGTTTTCAACTGAAATAATCCAGTTGACTGCAGCAGGGTTTAAAATGTTCTGTGTCCAGCTCCACACAGATCCCAGGAAGTGGTTGGCATGTCCCTCTGACCACTAGGCAGAAGGGATGCTGAAAGGGCTCTGCATACTGGCCCACCCACTGGCTCTACCCTTTGTGCCAGCTCCACAGCTTGCATTGGCCAGGAGTCACAGCCAATGGGAAATGGGGGGGAGCAGCACCTTTGAGCAGGGGCAGAATGTGGAGCCCACTGGCTACCTCTCTGCTTAGGAACCAGTGGGACATGCAGCGGCTTCCAAAGAGCTGCATAGACTTTCTCCATCCCCAGGAAATGCTTGTGTGCCTGGAGTCAGCAACCCAAACCCCCTCCCATGCCCCAACAACCTGCCCCAGCCTTGAGCCGCCTCCCAAGACCATCCCTAACAGGTTGCAGGGCGCTCGGCAATGCCCCCTTTCCTCCAAGCTCTGTCCCACCTCTTCCCACCCCTGCTTGGCCCCCACACCAGGTTGCTCTGCTACACTATAGAGGAGGAAAGTGGAAAAACCAGCCCCAGCACACTGCACTTTGCTGTCCCAAACCCCACGGCACTCATGGGAGCAGCACAGGCTGGGGCAGGTCACTCTGCTTCCCGCCACTGTGGTGAAGTGGAGCGACCCGTCTGTCAGGTGGCAGGGGTGGATCAAGCCACCAGTGAGTGCGGCGGGGGGCAGTCCTTGCTGATGCCCACCACCAGGCTCCTGGTAATCCACCAGGCCACCTTGGGCCCCATGGGCTAACATCAATATGGGGACAGTCCCACCCATAGGCCACCCCAAACCATCCCATGGCTGGGATGGCCCTGCCCCCTTCTGCACTCCATACTCCTGATCCCCAGCACCCCCAGCCAGAGCCCTCACTCCTGAGCAGACCCCGGGTGGAAATGAGTGAGACGGAGGAGAGCAATCGATGGAGTGAGCAGCAGCTGGGCCTCACAGAAAAGGCATTTCATTTTCTGCCATTAGAAAGTTGGCAGCCTCACAGGGAAGTGTGGCTTGCTGACGTGGGCCTCTGGGTGCAGCTCTTTGGGGTCCAGGGGATAGCTCATCAGGGTGGTCTAGGAGCAGGAGGAGTGAGGCTCACCAGGGTGGAGGTTTGATGTGCATTCTCAATAGGTGAGGCACAGCTGCTGCTGCTTCTGAAGGGATACCACATGCCAACTCCCACTCCCCTCCCCAGTCCACCAACCCATTCCTTCCCCCACCCCACGGCCTCTTCCTGATCCCATCCCCTTTCCTTGCCCCATTCACCCCTGCCCCAACCCTAGTCACTCTCATTCCCACATCCCCTTCCCCACTCCCTCTTCCTCCACCCTACCTCTCTCCCTCCCCTGCATACTGCTTCCCCTTCCCTGCCACGCTGCAGGCACTCACTGTTGTACAGAAAACAGGATGGTGCCCCACACACATAGAATGGGAGTGTGACTGACCCTCTGACCCAGGAGACAGAGTCCAGCTGAACAGCCAGTTAGCCTGAGCAGCAGCCGGTCTCACACAGGCACCTCTGCTCTCATAGAATGGGAAGTTAATAGCACAAGACCGCATTTGCCCCCACATGCCTAACCTCTGCATGGGGAGACAATGTTCCCCAAAAACTAGGTCCCTGGATTCCCCCAGCCCCTTCCTCCTGGTGATTTACTGCTCCGCTAGCTTTTCCACATGATAAAACCAAACACCCACACTCCTGGGGAGGGGCATATGAGCACTCTTGCAGCACCTCTACCATATTCCTTGGGGAAGCAAAGAAATCTGCAGGGGACGTTAATTCCATGTCAGTGCAATGCTGCACAATTTCCCCAGGACTAATTTCATGCCCCTTTCTATTTAGTAGTGCCTCTTTTGAAATTAAGCTCATGCATAAATTGGGAAAGTCAGCCACTAGTCTACAAATTTTCATTTCTGCACAGAATGAATCTAATTTCTGTGTGACTCAGGAAATTAAGACTGGTAAGTCTAACGACAGTACCGGACAAATTAGTCGAAACAATAGTAAAGAATAAAATTGTCAGACATGTAGAAGAGCATAATTGGTTGGGCAAAAGTCAACATGGTTTCTGTAAAGGGAAATCATGTCTTACTAATCTACTGGAATTCTTTGAAGGGGTTAACAAACATGCAGACAAGGGAGATCCCCTATAGTAGACTTAGATTTCCAGAAAGCCTTTGACAAAGTCCCTCACCACAGGCTCTTATGTAAATTAGGTTGTCATGGGACAAGCGGGAAGTTCCTTTCATGGATTGAGAACTGGTTAAAGGACAGAAAAAAAAGTAGGAATAAATGGTAAATTTTCTGAATGTAGAAGGGCAACAAGTGGTGTTCCCCAATGGTCAGTCCTAGAACCAATCCTATTCAACTATTCATAAATGATCTAGAGAAAGGGGTAAGCAGGGAGGTGGTAGAGTTTGCGGATGGTATTAAACGGTTCAATATAGCCAAGATGAAAGCAGACTGTGAAGAACTTCAAGAAGATCTCACCAAACTGAGTGACTGGGCAACAAAATAGCAAATGAAATTTAATGTGGATACTTGTAAAGTAATGTACACTGGAAAAAATAACCTCAAGTATACATACAATATGTGGGGGCTAATTTAGCTGAAACTAATCAGGAAAGAGATCTTGGGGTTATCGTGGATAGTTCTCTGGAAACATCCACGCAGTGTGCAGCAGCAGTCAAAAAAGCAAATAGGATGTTAAGAATTATTAAAAAGGGATAGAAAATAAGACAAAGAATATTTTATTGCCCGTTTATAAAACTAAGATATTCCCACATCTTGAACACTGCATATAGATGTGGTCTCCTCACCGCAAAAAATATATTTTGGCATCAGAAAAGGTTCAGAAAAGAGCAACTAAAATGATTTGGGGTTTAGAACGGGTCCCTTATGAGGGGAGGTTAAAGAGACTGGGACTTTTCAGTTTAGAAAAGAGGAGACTGAAGGGGGATATGATAGAGGTATATAAAATCGTGAGTGGTGTGGAGAGGGTGAATAAAGAAAAGTTGTTTGCTTGTTCCAATAATATAAGAACTAGAGGACACCAAATGAAATCAATGGGTAGCAGGTTTAAAACTAATAAATAATTTCTTTTTCACACAGCATGCAGTCATCCTGCAGAACTCCTTGCCGGGGAGGCTGTGAAAGCTAGGACTATGAGAGAGTTCAAAGAAGAGCTAGATAAATTCATGGAGGTTAGGTCCATAGACAGCTATTAGCAAGGTAGGAATGGTATCCCTAGCCCCTGATTGTCAGAGGTTGGAGACAGATGGCAGGAGACAAGTTGCTTGATCATTGTCTTCAATCCCCTCCCTCCCCGGGCCCCCTCAGGGCACCTGGCACTGGCCAACTGTGGGCAGACGGGCTGCAGGCTAAGTGGACTTTTGGTCTGACCCAGTAATGGTCGTTCTTATGTTTTTAGATAATACAAAGTTACTTAGAAACTGCATCATTTCTATGAAAGCATTAGGTGATAGATAATTCTTTGAAGGCCTATGAAAAGATAACATCCTGCAGTTGCTACAGGACTGCTTTTTTTTTTAAAGGAACAGAACTAACGTTTACAAACTAGTTATATAAATAAAACCTAATGGAAATAAGTTTGTAAAGAGATTATTACAGATTGATTATTTGATTTGTTGGTACTGAACTTAACATGGAATTGCTGGCAAAGCAAATAACAAATGAGTCTATTTATAAAGACTCAAAACGGTAGCTGTCTTAGTCTGTAGCTTCACAAACAACAAGCAGTCTCACCTTAAAGAATCTGAGGAAATGGGTCTTACCCATGAAAGCTCATTACCTAATAAAGTCGTTAGTTTTTAAGTTGCTACAGGACTGCTTTTTATTTACAAAGAGTAACTTCCCCTTTCTGACTCCACCTTTCTACGACCACATTTAGGGCAAGCCATAACAATACTTTCATTACCAGTTCACAGGAGCTGGAACTAACAGTACACTGCAGCACTCCTTGGTTTAAAATCAAAACAAAAAAAACAGTAAAGTAGCACTTCAAAGACTAACAAAATAATTTATGAGGTGAGCTTTTGTGGGACACACCCACTTCTTCAGACCATAGCCATACCAGAACAGACTCAATATTTAAGGCACAGAGAACCAAAAATAGTAATCAAGGTTGACAAATCAGAAAAAATGATCAAGGTGAGCAAATCAGAGAGTAGAGGGGCGGGGGGGGGGTCAAGAATTAGATTAAGCCAAGTATGCAAAACAGCCCCTATAATGACCCAGAAAATTCGCATCCCAGTTCAAACCACGTGTTAATGTGTCGAATTTGAATATAAAAGATTGTTCAGCAGCCTCTCTTTCAAGACTGTTGTGAAAATTCCTCTTCAGTAAGACACATACTTGGCTTAATCTAATTCTTGACTTCCCGCCCCTTTTGATAGTATATAGACTAGCACGGCCTTCTCTCCATTACTACTTGTTTTAAAATGGTTTCCATCATACAAAATTTACAGGCGGGTTGATTGACCCTCGGTACACCCGCTATACAAATTGTTCCAGAATACCTGACAGTCCTTTTCACCCAATATCTATAACTTCCTGTAAGATTATGCTCAGTAATGATAGTTCACAGGGTCTGAAGGCTGAACCCTGAAAAGATAGCCACACATGAAGATTGATCTTTCACATACTTTCAAGCAGGGCTTCTTTTTTTTTTTTGAGATGGTTCATGGAGGTACAGCATACTGACACCTTTTTTCAGATCAGGGGCTGGGAGACAGAGCCCCTACCAGCCCTCCGGCAGCCCCAGCCATGGGAACCTGGCGGAAAGAGGGAGGTAGGTAAGGAACCAATATGGCTCCTCTTTTTTTGTATTAAAAAAAAATAAAATAAAAAAGCAGCAGTGCTTTCAACCATAAGTAATTAACAATGCCCAGAGAACATTTATATCTGAGAACAGACTGAGTAGTTCTCTGAAAACATCATGGATAGTTCTCTGAAAACAGGATTGGGGAGAGTTATTCTTGCAGTTTATTGCTTAGCTGATTCAGACACCTATCCCCTTTAGCTCTTTATTTTATTTTGCATATAAGTGAATTTTTGCAGTTGAATATTCCATTACAAGCTTTAGTACAATAGGATGACATAATATATAACACTAAGAGCCAAATTCTCCTGTTAGTTACCCCAACTACGACTCCATTGGAATTGCAATTTATCTGTGGAACTGTGTTTATTGTTGAAGAGGTAGAAAACACAGCAGCTATACTTACAAGTTAGACAATAGAAAGAAACAACAGCCTGATACAAAATGGTCACTTTTAGAACTCTCTCCTAAATTTAAAGGGGGAGTCCCATCCCAACTTGCCCTGAGAAGCATGCTGCAAAGTTCTTCTAAAAAGACTATTGCAGTAGGTAGGGTTAGTAAGAACTAGCTGCTTGCAGAGAAAGTTATTACACGTTACATAGAATCAGAACAATAGAGCTGGAAGAGACCTAAAAAAGCCATCGAGTCCAGCCCCCTGCTCTAACCAGGACCAAACCCATCAGATCAGCCCAGCCAGGGCTTTGTCGAGGTGAGACTTAAACACCTCTAGGGACAGAGACTCCACTACTTCCCTGGGTAGACCATTCCAGTGCTTCACCACCCTCCTGGTGAAAAAGTGTTTCCTAATGTTCAACCTGGACCTTCCCAACCGCAACTTGAGACCATTGTTCTGTATTCTGCCATCTGTGACCACTGTGAACAGCCTTTCTCCAGTCTCTTTGCAACCTCCCTTCAGTAAGTTGAAGGCTGTTATAAAGTCCCCCTTCAGTCTTCTCTTCTGCAGACAAAACAGTCCCAATTCCCTCAACCTTTCTTCATAAGTCATATGCTCCAGCCCCCTAATTATTTTGGTCGCCCTCCACTGGACCCTCTCCAGTGTATCCACATCCTTCCTATAATTGGGGGCCCAGAACTGGACACAGTACTCCAGATGCAGCCTCACCAAAGCCGAATAAAGAGGAACAATCAGTTCTTTAGATCTACTGGCAACGCGCCTCTTGATGCAACCTAATATGCCATTAGCATTCTTGTCTACAACGGCACACTGTTGACTCATGTCCAGCTTCTTGTCCACTACAACTCCCAGGTCCTTTTCTGCAAAACTACTACCAAGCCAGTCAGGCCCCAGCCTGTAACAATGCTTCGGATTCTTCCAGCTCAAGTGCAGGACTCTGCACTCGTCCTCATTGAACCTACATGTTCCTGTTCTACCATTTGGTTTTTGTGGATTATATACAAAGTTGTTAAGTATTGCAGTTTGAAGTTAAGCTTTCAAAGTTATTTCTCACAGAAGTGGTAATCATGTTCAACAATACTCCTCCTCTTAGCTATTCTGACCCATCAGAGAATGCTAGACATGGGCATAAATATTCGTGTCCACATCACATAACTTATTCCTAGAAGAATGAGCTGAATCAAATATTTAAGTAATCTAAATATATTACTTTTTTCAAAAGATAGTAAGAGTTTTTGATCCTTGTTTTTGAACTTAAATGAAGAAAAACATGTATAACCATCACTAGGAAGAGCTTGCATCTCAATATCTGAATATCAAAGATCTGAGAATTTGTTTCCCCATAATTGCAAAGAAGTTTTTGCATATGTAAGCAAAACCATTCCCATATGAAGGTTTGTGAGCTTACAGAAATGAAAAACTTCCCAAATATATTTGATTTCATTAACAGAGCCATTAAAAGTCACTCCTTCCATTGAGTACAAATGATGATGCCTAAATGAAAACTTCCATATATGTCTTACACACCCTTGGTATACAAAGTATTAACTAAAAATACTAGTCCAGTTTCCAATATTTATCTTCTCATTGTTCAAAATTGTTTTAGTTTTACTTTGTCTCCTTGAAAGAGGAGAGATTAGAGTTTCATTGTCCAGATCTCTGTTAATTCTGTAACAAAACTACTTTATATGGGGAAGGCTCTTTTTTTTTTTTTTTTAAACAAACAGCGATTTATCCTCACTAAAGAAATCCAAGCCCAGAGGATAACTCTGACAGGCGTAGACTGGTGTCTATTTCTAGTTTCTTAGTCAAGCTGCTATGCTGGTGCTCTCCTAGCAGTAAATTAGCAACCTAATAGCTCAAAGAGCATCTCACTGATTCAGGTACTGCACTGGGATGACATAGATCAGTAACTAACACAATTGAAAGACTGAAATATTTGAAGTTTTAAAGATCCAGAGGCTGAACATGTGATGGGCCAAGATGGGTCCAGAATCCAATAGCTTTTATACACACACCATTACTTAGAATTAAGCCCTCTTGTTCTTCTGGCATTGATGATAAAGGACTTATTTTTTGTACTTCTATCACCTATAAAAGGACATGTTTGCCATGAGCTCTAATGCACATTCTTTCTAGGAATTGTGCATGACTGAGTGTGCAAGGTCACGTAACATTTCTCTGTACATACAGTATCACGTGACAGCCTTTTTAGGTGCTGAACTGGAGACAGTTTATACAATGGTTTTGTTCACTTATTTCAGCTGCAAAATATTCTCACAGGATCACAACAGCTACATTGCTGACTACCAAAGACCTGCTCAGGGGCGAGAGCTGCTTGATTTTCGTGGCAAATTCTTTTTCTTAGCAACCTCCTATGATGGGTTCAGTCACAAAGATCCCCTTAAGACTGCCACTTGATGTGCTGAAATACCTGCTTACCTGCTCTCTGGGTGCCCCGCTACCCTGTCCTGCTGAGCCAGACACCCAGTCTTCTACAGTGATGGCACAGAGATGAGGTAACAGCCCACAGGAGAGTAATACAAGCACTGAGACCAACTTACCTCTCGGAAGGCCCAGTAAAAGGGGCTTGACACAGCACCCAGGTGCACAGCCCCATTGGGACCAGAACCTCAGACAAATCTATCCTACTATGCATAAAGGTTTACACAAAGTAAGCTTATACTTTGTTCACCACCTTTAACAATGAAAAAGAAATACGCACATTTGTCTTCCCACCACTTTTATAACTCCTATTTACACTGGCTTTGTAAATAAGCAAAAATATAAAGAGTCGGCTTAAGTAGTAGCAAGCAATAGCAGACAGATCAGAGTAAGTGAATAAGCAAAATAAGACACACCAGGGCTACGTCTACACGAGCCCCAAACTTCGAAATGGCCACGCAAATGGCCATTTCGAAGTTTACTAATGAAGCACTGAAATGCATATTCAGAGCTTCATTAGCATGCGGGCGGCTGCAGCGCTTCGAAATTGACGCGGCTCGCCGCCGCGCGTCTTGTCCAGACAGGGCTCCTTTTAGAAAGGACCCCGCCTACTTTGAAGTCCCCTTATTCCCATCAACTCATGGGAATAAGGGGACTTCGAAGTAGGCAGGGTCCTTTCGAAAAGGAGCCCCATCTGGACGAGACGCACGGCGGCGAGGCGCGTCAATTTTGAAGTGCCGCGGCCGCCCGCATGCTAATGAAGAGCTGAATATGCATTTCAGCGCTTCATTAGTAAACTTCAAAATGGCCATTTGCGTGGCCATTTCGAAGTTTGGGGCACGTGTAGACATGGCCTCTAATTCTTATTTCAGGTAAAGGCCTTCTTAAGCTAGGGATGTCCTTTCTGACCTAGGTCCAGAAGTTCTCCTCCAGTCCTGTTGTTACAGTTCTCTTGTTTCCGTGGCTGTGGCCACATTTGGCCAAAACTTTGAAATGGCCATGCGAACGGCCAAATTGAAGAATACTAATGAGGCACTGAATTGAATATTCAGCACCTCATTAGCACTAGCAGTGCTTTTGAACGCGCATGGCTTGACGCAGCTGCATGGGGGTCCTTTCAAGAGGACCCCGCACATTTCAAAATCCCCATATTCCTCTCAGCTTTCCTTCCTTCCGAAGCATCATGGCCAGCAATGTTCTAATGAGGTGCTGAATATTCAGTTCAGTACCTCATTCGTATTCATCGATTTGGCCATTAGCATGGTCCCTTCGAAGTTTTCGCCAAGTGTGGCCACAGCCTACGTGTTTTTGTGTATCCTCTCTGAGTGGGGAAGCCATCTATACTTCCCTCACCTGTGTGATATAGCATTCCCTCAGGGCACAAAGTCTTTGGTTTTCTCACACCACTGTGGGAAAAATACAAAATTCAAGAAGGATTCCAGCATCAGGAAACATAGACACATGTATTTGTAGCACATCTGCAAAAAGACAGGTCTCCCCCACTCATCTGTCTCTTGTTAATTGGCTATTAGCTCTGTGTCTGGCTTCTTCATTGTTGTTCCCAATGGGTTGGAAAAAGACTTTTCCACAAACATGAAAACATTGATAATAAATCTACCATCAATATTCCTAATTTCAGATACAGAAATGGTACATGCATACAAATGAAACATACACATTCAGTGAATCACACATGTAACCCCAGAGGCACTGAGACCACACACTAGGGTGAGTGAAGTCTCTGCTCTCCAACATTGGCTGAGAGCCAGATAGCCTTGAGCTTGTGTGATCAAGCACTGGGCTTTAGCCCTTCTCACCACAGGTTCAATCCCTTCTGCTGATAACCCAGGTTCTTAGCAGAAGGGATAGAACCTACGACCAAAGGGGCTAAAGCCCAGTGCTGGGCCACACAAGCTAAAGGCCAGAGAGCTCACACCCATGGCTGTAGAGCAGACACTTCTCTGAGCTCCTCTGGAATTACACAAACAAGGATGAGGGTGGTGTTAAGGCTGTGAGCCATAGGTTTTTCCTGTTAAGATTTGTTGAATGTACATTAAGTCAGGAAATACACTCTGTAAAACAAAAGGGCAGTTTGTTCATGTGACTGTCTGTCTGTTATGTTTTCCCACCTTGTCTTTGTAGTAAACAAGTTCCAGTTCAAATTGGATTTAGGCAGAAATCTTAGGGGTTCCCCACTGGGCAAACTGTACAGCATTTATCGCCATGAAGTTTACAAGGCAGACAGAGAGCTAGCTCAGCTGCTGCCATCCCCATAGCACAGGTCTTCAATCAAGATCGCTTCTTAGGCTCCAGATAACTGTGCAGCTAACTGAAGTCTTCATTCCAGCCTGCAACTTCACCACTTAGTTTGCCACTCCTGAGACAACTCTCCATCGTGGGGCCATTCAGAGTTCCTCTCCAAAGGCACCTCGTGAGCCAATGGATTGGAGATCCTCGGAATTGTACAGGAACTAGGAAGAAGGTTTTTCTGAATTTTTCACCCTATTTACCTTATTCATTTCCTTAGCTGAGGGTCTATATATTGAGTTCTGGGACTGACTACTATATTCAATTCATTATTTCATGTTGTTTTCAATTACCAGTTTAATTTCCTTTATTTGTAAGTTTACCACCCCCCCCACCCCCGAATTTCCTCTGTTCAGGTCACGTAAAATTGAATCCTTTTCTTATTAGGGTAACAATTACTGCAGCTGTACTTAAAGTCCTTAGCACCTGACAATGTGCCTTGAAAGCATTTGCACTGAATATTTACCTCCTTTGCCCTCACTGGTAACTCGATCCCATGAACCCTATTCCCTAGTTCTACCTTGAATTGCTTATGTACTCTGCACGCTCTCAGACCCTTCTTAATACTGGCAATGGTGCAAAACCTCACTATTGACTTTATCAATCCTCTTATTAATTTTGAAACTCTTAGGTGACAGTCTCTGTTCTACTTGCTATTGAGAATGACTTGGACTCCAGCAATCACCAATAAACAATCACTCCATGTTGCCAAAGTCCTACAAAATAGGAAGGTAAAAGCCCCTAACTGGAATGAAGTACGAGCAAGTTTGTCAGGACAGTCTGGTTCGTAACATAGTGAAGTTACTCCCAGAAGAATTCAGGTCAGACCCCCCGCCCCCCACACACACACACACTGAGGGTATAAAGCAAAGATTGTTTAGTGTTGAGAAGCTAGGAGAGCAAAATGCTCAATGAAACATCTAACAAGGATGCTCATTGTTCTATTGGGAGCACATACTGACCCCTGCAGTTAAGGATGCCTAAGTATTTCATTCTAAAGGATCATTTTCAGACACTTGTAACCCATGTACAGGAAGGGGAAGATCACTCCTACTGCTGAGCTGTGGAGAACTCTCTTTCTAGGTAACCAGCCCTTTCCATTTCCGGGATCTCTACAACTTTCCACCCCTCTCAGCTGATATAGCTAGAGCTCCTCTGCCTGTTTCAATCTACTTCTACCATCACAAATTGCCCAATGTTTACCTTCTGTGATTAAATTTGGCCGACTTGTTGTCCATCTGAAAACAAAGGTGTTTGAAAAGGGAGCAAAAAATGGTTCAGCCACTTTAAAGAATAAAAATGAAATGTATTTCCTACATGAAGTGCCCCCAGAATGCTACCATGAATAAGGCAGGGCTCCTGCAGACAAAATAATAGGTAGCTCAGTACTGTGCCATAGTGCGTAAGCACAAGAGCGCTGAGTTAAAGTACTTCCCAGAAAGGCAGGATTTGAACAGGGCTCTCTCTTCTTCCTTCCAGTAGGGAAGCAGGTGGGAGGGTGACCTGAAACTGGATTGCTGACATCTCAGGTGACAGCACTAAAAAGTGGGCTAGAAGTTGTATGGTGGGCACCCCCTCTTTAAGACACATTTTGGATGGGACTCAAACCAGTACATGGCCTCTAAGCATACCTACCAGATTTTTATTCCATGTGCAACATGTTTGCCTGCCTATCTTCTCCCACTTGGTAGTTTGCAATGGGATTAAGCAATAGATAGGTGTTAAACTAGACATTTAGGGTACGTATGACCAGAAACTTAGGTTCCTAGGGATCTCTTTCCCTAAAAACTTAGGTACTGAGTAAGTCTAGTGCCTGTAGAGTTTGGCAGTAGCTGTGAGGGGACTTAGGCACTTAAAATGAAGACTTAAGAGACAAAGTACTTTTGTGTGTCAGGCCCTCATGACAGGAGATGTATAAATGACAATTATCTGAAGAACTCTAATTGTTTGACAAATGGCATTCATTGTTAGAACATCTGAAGTGTAATTATTGTTGACATGGCCACTTCTTTCTAAAACATCTTTCATGCAACTTATTGCTTGTGTTAAGGAGACCAATATTGTAGGCAATATCCCTTGAAGAAATTGAGAGAAGTCCCACCTCATTACTGCAGGAAGGGTGAAGAAGTAAGACTTCTAAAAGAATATCAAGAATTTAGTTTCTTAAGGAAGCCCAGGGGGTTATTGGGTGTAAAGTATTCAGCAGGGGTTAGCAAAATCTGGCCCTCTGCAAGTCACAATAACAAAAACACCTTTGAAAAGCCTTAATCCCCGCCTTATTGTGTTCTGCAGTAACGTTGTCAAACTGTTTTCTCTTAATACTTTTAAAGATAACTTAATCCATCTATTTTTCTTCTTCCTGGCTTCATACTATCTTTTTCCTGATGTCATGGAACTTTTTCCTGCATGATTTTCTGTCTTGTTCCTCTTTCCTTCTCTGCCTCATGCTAGTATTTCTTTTCATTCACTTTTCCTCCCTGAAATATGTGTGCTTCATCACTCCTTCTTCAATCTCTCCTTATTTTCTTTACCAAACACAGATATTCAAGTGAGTACAGATTTCTTCCTCCCTTGTTGCAGCTTTCTGAATTCTGATAAGCTGAATAGTAACAAGTCTCCAGGACCAGACGGTATTCCCCAAGGGTTCTGAAAGAACTCAAATGTGAAATTGCGGAGTTATTAATGGTGGTTTGTAACCTATCCTTTAAATCCACTTTGGTACCAAATGACTGGAAGACGGCCAATATAACGCCAATATTTAAAAAAGGCTCTAGAGGAGACCCTGGCAATTATAGACCGATAAGTTTAACATCAGTACCAGGCAAATTAGTAGAAACACTAGTAAAGAATAAAATTGCAACGCACGTAGAAGAGCACAAATTGTTGGGCAAAAGTCAGCATGGTTTCTGCAGAGGGAAGTCGTGTCTAACTAATCTATTAGAATTCTTTGAAGGGGTTAATAAACATGTGGACAAGGGGCACCCAGTGGACATAATATACCTAGATTTCCAGAAAGCCTTTGACACGGTCCCACACCAAAGGCTTTTATGTAAATTAGGCGGTCATGGGATAGGAGGAAAGATCCTTTCATGGATCGGGAATTGGTTAAAAGACAGAAAACAAAGGGTGGGAATAAATGGTAAATTTTCACAATGGAGGAGGGTAACTAGTGGTGTTCCCCAGGGGTCAGTCCTGGGACCGATCCTGTTCAACTTGTTCATCAATGATCTAGAAAATGAGGTAAGCAGTGAGGTGGCAAAGTTTGCAGATGACACCAAGTTGTTCAGGACAGTCAAAACCAAAACAGATTGTGAAGAACTACAAAAAGATCTCAGCAAACTGAGTGATTGGGCAGCAAAATGGCAAATGAAATTTAATGTGGGTAAGTGTAAGGTAATGCATGTTGGAAAAAATAACCCAAATTACACGTACTACATGATGGGGTCAAATTTAGCTACGACAGATCAGGAGAGGGATCTTGGAGTTATAGTGGATAGTTCTCTGAAGACATCCACGCAGTGTGCAGTGGCAGTTAGTAAAGCAAATAGGATGTTAGGAATTATTAAAAAAGGGATCGATAATAAGACAAAAGATATCATACTTCCCCTATATAAAACTATGGTACGCCCACATCTTGTGTACTGCGTGCAGATGTGGTCTCCTCACCTCAAAAAAGATATATTGGCATTAGAAAAGGTTCAGAAAAGGGCGACTAAGATGATTAGGGGCTTGGAATGGGTCCCATATGGGGAGAGGCTAGAGAGACTGGGACTTTTCAGTTTGGAAAAGAGGCGATTGAGGGGCAATATGATAGAGGTATATAAAATCATGAATGGTGTGGAGAAAGTGAATATAGAAAAATTATTTACCTTTTCCCATAATACAAGAACTAGGGGACACCAAATGAAATTGATGGGTAGTAGGTTCAAAACTAATAAAAGGAAATTTTTCTTCACACAGTGCACAGTCAACCTGTGGAACTCCTTGCCCGAGGAGGCTGTGAAGGCCAGGACTCTATTAGGGTTTAAAAAAGAGCTTGATAAATTTTTGCAGGTTAGGTCCATAAATGGCTATTAGCCAGGGATAAAGTATGGTGCCCTAGCCTTCAGAACAAGGGCAGGAGATGGATGGCAGGAGATAAATCACTTGATCATTGTCTTCTGTTCTCCTTCTCTGGGGCACCTGGCATTGGCCACCGTCGGCAGATGGGATGCTGTGCTGGATGGACCTTTGGTCTGACCCAGTATGGCCATTCTTATGTTCTTATGTTCTTATGCTCCCTCCTCCAAAAAAGTTCTGGTTCCTAATGAGAAGAAAGTGGCTTCACACCTCCATCCCAACCCTTCCAGATTTATTAGCTCTAGGCCAAATGTATTTCCATACCCATCCTTATGTCTGCAATGGGACAAATTAGTGCTTAATTTGCATGCTCTTTGTAAGAAGGGGTGGGGAGGGCTGAATATTCACAGACTATTATACACAGAAAAAAAACCACACACACAGAGGAAGAACTTATGTGGCTTTTCATACTGCGAGACTTCTTTGTTAAAGACTTAGTACATCTCCTGTGTAGCCCTACATGCAGAATGCTGACAGTGCAACTCACTGGATATTGCCTGAAGCTGATGTTACATACATCTCATTAAGAAAAATAATCAGTGGCTTTTCTAAATAGCTGGTTGAATTCCCATGTAATGGTCATAATTAGAGACCTAACAGTGTTTTAATTAAAAAATGCAAACAAATGGCCTGATTTGGAGTAGTGCTGAGCACCTGCTACTCTCCACCACAGCTGGCCTATTACCACCTGTGCTGAATTGCTCTCCTGTTCCTCATTAAAGACATACTTTAGAATTCATGATGAGTAAGGCATGAGACAGACTCAGTAAAGCTAAATTCTTCATTGATTTTACAGCCTATCTAATACTATTGAAATTGGTTTGGGATATTAGTGGGGAAACTATCCCCCAGTCTAAATAAATACAGTGATGAAGAAACCACCAAGTAAGAACAGAAAGAATCAGAAAATATATCAGCCTCAATATTTCCAAATATCTCTAGTGCAGACCTAATGCTGAGCACCTACTAGTCCCATGAAAATCAGTTTTCATCCACACAGTTAAGCTGTCTAACTTGGAGGAGCAATATTTATGCTGTAACTTACAGCGGTACATGCTCCAAATCCCTTTGTCATGCTGGCTTGGAGTTCATTCTCACAGGAGCTGAAGGGGAAGGAGTTTATGTGCCTAAAACAGGTGTATGTTTGCAGCAGGGAGGAGCGTTCCTATTAAACAGGAGAGGGAAAGGAGCTGGTGCTTCTCTTGGCAAGGGCAATCAAAACCAGAGTGACATTGCTGGTCCCTGGGGACTTGTGCTGTCACAACAGGGCTCAGCAGTAAAGCAGCTTCTGTTCCCTGCAGCAAGAGTGGCTGAGCTGTAAATATCACAGTAACCTTTCACTCTGTCCCTGCCGGAGCCTCCTGGCTGGCCCAGTTTGTACAGTGCCCATTCTCACGCTTTCTGTCAGGAGCCCCATTCTGCTGCTGTTTGGCGTCTCTGAGCCGAGGGGAAACTGGCTGAGCAGAGAGAAGTAACTATTACTTAGCTTCTTGCCTGGCCGCAGCAGAGCAGCAGGAACTGGCACCAGCCAATTAGCTTACCACACAGACACATCTTGCCCCTCTTTCGCACCAATATTAACTCTCCTTGAGTAAGAAGATGGAACGGGATGAAAAAGTAGGAGCCCTTAGACAACCCTATGTTCTTCATGATGGGGCAGAGGTGGAAAAAGTACCCAAAAAGTTACTCAAATAAAAGTGCACCCACTAATTCTTCTGTTTACTTGAGTAAAATCTGGAAAGTGTGTGTGTGTGTGACTTTTTACTCAAGTAGTTTTCCAGAGGGACACAAGTAACTTGTATTTAAGTATACCTCCTACAAGCTGTGTCTACACGTGCACGCTACTTCGAAGTAGCGGCACTAACTTCAAAATAGCGCCCGTTGCGGCTACACGCGTCGGGCGCTATTTCGAAGTTAACTTCGACGTTAGGCGGTGAGACGTCGAAGCTGCTAACCCCATGAGGGGATAGGAATAGCACCCTACTTCGACGTTCAACGTCGAAGTAGGGACCGTATAGACGATCCGCGTCCCGCAACGTCGAAATTGCCAGGTCCTCCATGGCGGCCATCAGCTGGGGGGTTGAGAGACGCTCTCTCCAGCCCCTCAGCTCACTGGTGGCCGTGTGGAGCGGCCCCTTAAAGGTCCCCTCCCCCTCCCTTCCTCTGCAGGAAGCTGAGGGAACGTGCAGGCTGCAGCCTGCACACGCGGCCAGCCTGCACCACCCTCAGCCCCACAGACCTGCGATGGCTGCCCGGCAGCCCCCCCAGCGCCCCCAGGGGACCCCCCCCAAGGGGAGCCAGGGCAGCCAGCCCAGCCAGAAGGGCAGCCAGGCTGGGAAGCGGCAGCGGGGCCCCTCCTGGAAGGAGGCCGAGCTGCGGGACCTGCTGAGGCTCTGGAGCGAGAAGGAGGTGCTCCAGGTAATGGGGAGCAAGAGGCGGAACGCGGATGCATTCGCTCGGCTGGCCGACAGCCTGGCTGCCCGGGGTCACCCTGCCTGCGCTCCTGACCACGTCAGGAGTAAGGTCAAGAAGCTGCGGCAGGGTTACTCCTGGGCCCGGGATGTGGCCAGCCGATCTGGGGCTGCCCCCGTCACTTGCCCCTTTTACAGGGAGCTCAGGGACATCCTGGGCTCCCGGCACACCTCCTCCCCTCCGGCCACCCTTGACACCTCGGCTGACGAGCCCCAGGAGGCCCTGCAGACAGAGTCCGCCCCAGAGGCAAGCCCCGCACCCCGGGGGCCCCCCCCGGAGGCCACCCCTGGGACATCGCGGCAGGAGGAGCAGGAGGAGGAGGAGGGGCGTGGGGGGGGGGGCTCCTCCTCCGCAGAATCCAGCCTGCAGATCCTCCTCCTGCCATCCCGGAGCAGCAGCAGGGCCTCCGCCCCCCGGGGATCTCCGGACTGTGGGAGCGGACCGACGGATAGGTCCCCCCCTCTGGTGGACACCCCTGGGCTTGAGGGGCGGGGGTAAGAGATATGTGTCCAGGGCCCCCCACATGCTCACATGGCCATGGCCCCAAGGACATCAGGGCCATGGCCCTCACAGCACTGCATCCATCAGCCCCTGCCCCTCCACCCCGCATGACAGTGCCATGCCCCATCCCCGGGCCAGGGGGGAGCGGAACCTCGAGGGGCCCCCGGGAGGAGGGGGTGGGACACCCCGCAGCAGCAGCATGTGATGGAGTGGGGGGAGTGCAAAAGGGAGACTCAGCCTACATATGAGCCACAAGAGCGGAATAGCTCCCAGGGGCAAAGGAGGATCCTGGGGCTACAGCTGGCAGGTGACACCTCTGCCCTGAACAAACAGGAGGGAGGAGCCGAGCTGGCTTGGAATTGGGGGGCGAGGGCGGGGGCCACAGGTAGAGGATAGGGGAACGGAGAGCTGGAAGGCAGCCAGCCTGAGGAGGGGGAAAGCTGCATCCCAGAGGGGCACCCCTTGGGGTCTTCTCCCCACGACGGGTTGGAAGGACTGTCTCTTCCGACAGCTGGTGCTGTCACTCCTGGCAGAAACTGGGCATCTGTGGCCTAAGAAACCTCTCCTGCTCTCAGACCCTGCGGGCTGAAGTGAGAGTCGCTCCCACCAGGGGACGGGGTGCAGGGCAGGGGGACCCCTGAACCCCATCCATCACAGCAGCATCTCCCGGGGACGGGGATGGGGAACCTGCAGCACAGGGCTGGGGGGACAAAGGCCACGGCTCGGGGCCCACACTAACGCCTGTCTCCATTCTTCTTCCCCCCCTCCTCTCCTGTGTCCTGCACCCACACCATCAGAAGGACCGGAAGAGAGCGCCGGCAAGGCGTCAGTCATCCTGGAGAGCCCTCCGGGACCATCGCTCCAGGGCAGCCCCTCGGCCGAGGACCGACCGGCGCCACAGCGGGCTAGACGGCGGACCCCGCGCCTCCAACCGCCGACGGCGACGGACCCCCAGCTGCTGGCCATCCACTGTCAGCAGCTGGAGGTCGCGGAGCAGCACCTCCAGCTGCAGGAGCGGGCGCTGGCCTGGCGCCAGGAGGAATGGGGGGCCTACATGGACACATTTAATCGCCTGGTGGACTACCTGGCCCCCCATGCCACACCGGCCGAAACATCGCCCGCCCTGCCTGCTCCTGCAGCCCCACCACCAGCTGCTCCACCCATCGTCGTCCCGGCCGGCGCCCCGAGGGACCCCTGGAGCCACCTGACACTCGCCGGCCACCATACCTTCCGGTCCAGCCCGCTCCCACCCAGCCACGGACCAGGCTGCGAGCGCGGCGGGGCTCCCGGCCGGCCACGCCCAGTGCCGGGCTATAGGGGCGAGGGGCCCAGGACGTGGCCCTCCCCCTTGTATATAGTTGGACCCTTTTTTTTTCAGCCCCCCGTTTGCCCCGTCCCCCCCATGTAAATAGTTCTCCCCTTTATCTTCCCTGGTTTTCTTTTTATTATGGCAGACAGTTGTTTCTTTGTATTGTTTTATTTTTGTACATATTGCTTTTGTTGAACGTTTGTACCGAGTTTTCTGTTTGTGGTTCACATATTTATTTACGTAAAAAAAAAAAAGTTTCAGAAAGGAAAAAAAAAGTTTACGTTCAGCCACAAGTGCGTGCTGTCATTTGTCCAGGACAAGTGGGGGGGGGCCGTGGGGTGCTCCATGGTGTGGGCGTTGGGGCAGGAGTGTGGGGGAGGAAGGGGCGGGCAGTAGGGGGCCTGGGCAGAGTTCACCCCACGGCCTGTTCATCGAAGTGGGCCCGCAGGGCCTCCCGGACCCGGGTCCCCTCGGGGTCCACCTGCCGACTGGGGGCAGCAGGTGGCTGGACGTGTGCCCTGGCGGCCTCGGCAGCCCAGCCCTTGCTCTCGACCAAATTGTGCAGGGCGCAGCAGGCACCCACAATCTGGGGGATGTTGTTGGGGCCCGCATCCAGGCGGGTCAGGAGACATCTCCAGCGTCCCTTCAGGCGGCCAAATGAGCACTCCACCACCTGGCGAGCGTGGTTCAGGCGCTCGTTGAAGTGCTCCTGGCTAGCGGAGAGATGGCCCGTGTAGGGGTGCATGAGCCACGGCCGGAGGGGGTAGGCCACATCTGCGATGACGCAGAAGGGCATGGTGGTGTCCCCCAGAGGGATCTCCCGCTGGGGGATGTAGGTCCCCGCCTCCAGCCGGCGGCACAGGCCCGAGTTCCGGAAAACCCGGGCGTCGTGGGTGCTGCCAGGCCAGCCCACGTAAATGTCCTGGAAACGTCCCCGGCTGTCCACGAAGCCCTAGAGGATGACAGAATGGTAGCCCTTTCGATTGAGGTATCGTCCTCCACTGTGATGCGGGGCGCGGATAGGGATGTGAGTCCCATCCAGAGCCCTGAAGCAGCTGGGGAAGCCCAGGGTGGCAAAAGCGGCGATGGTGGCATCTGGGTCCCCCAGCCTCACGAGCCTGTGCAGGAGCATGGCGTTGATGGCACGCACAACCTGCAGAGAAAGCACATGGGACAGCCCCACTGAGGGGTGAGCAGGGTGTGCGTGGCCCTGCCCTCCCCTGCCCTGCCCTGCTCTGCTCTGGCCCCCCTACCCTGCCCTGCCCTGCTCTGGCCCCCCTGCCCTGCCCTGGCCTGGCCTCCCCTCCCCTGCCCTGACCTGCTCTGGCCCCCCTGCCCTGCCCTGCCCTGGCCTGGCCTCCCCTCCCCTGCCCTGCCCTGGTCCCCCTGCCCTGCCCTCCCCCCGTGGGTTCGCTTACCTCCATGAAGACAGCTCCGACGGTGGCCTTGCCGACACCAAACTGCTGGCCCACGGATCGGTAGCTGTCTGGAGTGGCCAGCTTCCAGACAGCGATGCCGACCCGTTTCTGCACTGTGAGGGCACGCCGCATGGCAGTGTCCTGGTGCCTGAGTGCGGGGGTGAGCCACTGGCACAGCTCCAGGAATGTCTGCCGCGTCATCCTGAAGTTCCTGAGCCAGTGGTCGTCATCCCACGCTCCAAGCACCAGCCGCTCCCACCAGTCGGTGCTGGTGGGGTAGCTCCACAGCCGCCGGCGTGTGAGGCGGGGGGTGGGGCGGGGTGCTGCAGGGGTAGGGGTTGAGCCCTGCTGCCCTGGGGGCATCTCCTCCCCTGGGGCAAGGAGGTGCTCAGCTGCCTCCCGCATGGCACGGAGCAGGGCAAGCCCTGCTCCTGCCGGGAGGGCTGGGTGGACCTCTAGCTGCTGCTGATGCTGCTGCTGCTGCTGGGGGTCCATGACTGCGGCGCCCGGGGTCTGTGTGCCTATGGCTCCTCAGACCGCGTGCTGTGCAGGCTGAGTGTGTCTGGGAGGGGCCCTTTAAGGGAGCGGCTAGCTGTTGCCCCGGAAGCGCTAGTCCGCCCTGTGACCCCTTCTGCAGCTGTGCCCGGCATCCCTATTTCGATGTGTGCTACTTGGGCGTGTAGACGTTCCCTCGCTGCGCCTATTTCAATGTTGGGCTGCACAACGTCGAAGTTGAACATCGATGTTGCTGGCCCTGGAGGACGTGTAGACGCTATTCATCGAAATAGCCTATTTCGATGTCGCCACATCGAAATAGGCTACTTCGATGTAGGCTTCACGTGTAGACGTAGCCACAGAGAGAGAGAAAAAGAGAACAGCTGCACTTTTACTCAGGTAACTTTTTGGGTACTTTCTCTACCTCTTTGAAGGGTCATATGATCAAGGCACTCAGAAAGGCAAGAGTGGCTATGGAGCAGCACAGACTTGACTAGCAGAGTTAGGAAACAGCTGATGGTTAGTTTCCCTGGAATATACAAAAAGAAATGTATATGGGAGCAGGAAAGCAGGCCTTGTGGATGAACTGGCGAAACCCCCTCCCTCGGAGAAAAGTTAATACTGAAAGATTACAAAAGCAGGGCATTTTTCTTCCCAAATATGTTTACATTTGGGAAAGGAACTCCAATTTATGAATGTGCAATAGGAAGATTTCTAAAAGAATGCTAAGGTTCCAAGGGTCTCAAGAAAGCCACCATCCTCCTCTGCCCTGCTGGAGAAGGAGAAGAGAGACCCCTTTCATGGAGTGATTTGGAGTCTTCTCTCCTTTGTGTCAGGCCCTAAAAGGGCTCCTCTAACATCTACCACTCCTGCTAGGTGCAGGGAGCACTGCCATACTCATGAACAACTATTTGAAAGCTTAGTCATGAATTGGTGGCTAATATTGTTGAGAGGGAACCCTTCTGTGGCAGGGACATGACTTTAATACAGTAGCGAGCACAAGCGAACGCACTTATCAGGGCTTCTAGCTGCTACTGCAGTACAATGTGCATGTAAGATGAGACAGTGTGACTAAAGCAAAAAAAAAGGTGGTGGGGGAAGCAACAGTGTAGCAGTTGGGGTTAGCCTATTAAGTAATAGTCAATAGGACACTTCTGTCAAGTGATTGTAGGCATCATGCAATGGGAGAAGGGGGTCTAGGAAGAGATTTGAAAAAGAAAATGAGATTCCTGACTTGCACTATGACTGCCATTACCTATATTCCACCTGTTTTGGAGGGTAATTAGAAAACTTCTGTCACCATCTTTGGCGTCATGCACTTTTTACCAGCACTGAATCTTTAAAAACAAAAACAAAAAGCCCACCTGCAACTGTGGGAGAAAACACACATGCTAAATTGTCAACTCCAGAGAGGCACTTTCACATTGACAAGTAAGATGAGTGTAATGTTTTCAAATGGGAGCCCAGAAGAGACCACACAATTATCATGCCCTTCTCCTCTCCCTGGGCAGCAACCTCCAGTGCGAGGGGGATGATGGCTTGCCCAGACATCTTGGAAGCCATCTTCCACCACTCAAGCCAATACCAGAGCCCCATTTAGGTGTCGCTGGGGGGGCGGTGGCATATAGCCTGGCAGGCCCAGACACAGCTGTGAGGGTGAATGCCCTCAGACCTACAGGAGCAGGCAGAAGGAATGTGAAAAGAGGGGATATCACTCCATGATCCCCTGGGAAGCTAATATGAAGGGGAAAAGAGTTCAGGAGAACTTGCAGTATTTTGAAGAGGTCTTATGGAAGACACATGAACAAACCATCCTGATATGCAGTAAGAAAAGCAAACGTGGTAAGCAACCAGCTTGGCTTATAAGGGAAATCCTTGGTCAGCTCAATCTCAAATAGGATGCATATAAGAAGTGGCAACTTGAACAGTTGACTAAGGAGGAGCATAAATATATGTCTGGAAATGCCCGGGGGGAATCAGGAAAGCGAAAGTACGATTGTAACTGCAGCTAGCAAGGAATGGGAAGGGCAACAAGAAGGGCTTCTACAGGTATGTTAATAACAAGAGGGTTATCAGGGTGGGTGAGGGGCCGTTACCAGATGAGGGAGGTAACCTGGTGACAGAGGATGTAGGAAAGGCTGAAGTACTCATTGCTTTTTTTGCCTCAGTCTTCAGGTACAAGGTCAGTTCCCTGACTATTGCATTAGGCAATGCAGTATGGCAAGCAGGTGGACAGCCCTCAGTGGGGAATGAACAGGTTAAGAGCTGTTAAGAAAAGCTAGGTGCACACAAATTCATGGGTCCAGATTTAATGCATCAAAGGGTACTGAGGGAATTGGCCAATGTCATTGCAGAGCCTTTGGCTATTATCTTTGAAAACTTGTGGAGATTGGGAAAGGTCCTGGATGATTGGAAAAAGTCAAATGTAGGAAAGAAGGACAATCCAGGGAACTATAGACTGGTCAGCCTTACCTCAGTCCCTAGGAAAATAACAGAGGGGATCCTCAAGGAATCCATTTTGGAGCACTTGTAAGAGGGGAAAGTGTTCAAGAGTAGTCAACACGGATTCACCTAGGGCAAGTCATGCCCGACCAATCTGATTTGTTTCTATTATGAGGTAACTGGGTCTGTAGACATGGGGAAGTCAATGGATGTGATATACTTTGACTTTAGGAAAGCTTTTAATACTGTCTCCCACCACATTCTTGCCCATAAGTTAAGGAAGTATGGATTGGATACATGGACTGTAAGATGGATAGAAAACTGGCTTGACAGATGGGCCCAATGGGTAGTGGTCAATGGCTCAGTGTCTGGTTAGCCGTCAGTTTCAAGTGGAATGCCCCAAGGATCAGTTCTAGGGCCAATACTAACAGAGAAGGAGCCGTGTTAGTCTATACACTATCAAAACAAAAAAGTAGTGGGACAGACAAAGCTCACCTAATGAAGTATTTTGTTAGTCTTTAAAGTGCTACTTGACTGCTTTTTTGTTTTGAGGGCCAATACTGTTCAACATCTTTATTAATGACCTGGATGAGGGAATGGATTGCACCCTCAGCAAATTTGCAGAAGACACTAAGGTAGATACATTGAAGGGTTAGGGATGGGGTACAGAGTGACTTAGACAAATTGGAGGATTGGGACAAAAGAAATTTGATGAGGTTCAACAAGGACAAGTGCAGACTCCTGAACTTGAGAGGGAAGAATCTCAAGCATTGTTACAGGCTGGGGACTGACTGGCTAAGTAGAAGTACCGCAGAATAGGACCTGGGCATTACAGGGGATAAGAGGCTGGATATGAGCCAACAGTGTGCACTTGTAGCCAAGAAGGCTAATGGCATATTGGGGTGAATTAGGAGAAGCATTTCCAGTACAGCTAGAGAATTTATTATTCCCATCTATTTGGCACTGGTGAGGCCTCATCTGGAGTATTATATCCAGCTCTGGACCCCGCAGTATAGAAAGGATGTGGACGCATTGGAGAGGGTTCAGCGGAGGGCAACAAAAATGATTAAAGGGCTGAAGCACATGACCTATGAGGAGCGGCTGAGAGATTTGGGCTTGTTTAGTTTACAGAAGAGAAGACTGAGGGGCAGTTTGATAGCAGCCTTCAACTTCCTGAAGAGGGGGCTCTAAAGAGGATAGAGAGAGACTGTTCTCAATGGTGACAGATGACAGAACAAGGAGCAATAGTCTGAAGTTACCGAGGAATAGGTGTAGGCTGGCGATTAGAAAAAAAGCTGTTTCACCAGGAGGGTGGTGAAGGACTGGAATGCTTTACCCAGAGAGGTCCTGGTTCTTAAGAGGTTTTTAAGTCCCAGCTTGACAAAGTCTTGGCTGGGATGATTTAGTTTAGGTTGATCCTGCTTGAAGCACGGGGCTGGAGTAGCCGACCTCCTGAGGTCCCTTCCAGCCCTAGAGGTCTATGGCTCTATGTTGCAAAAGGGGGCTTCCAGGCAGGGCCCTTGCTGCCAGCTGAGGCCATAGCAGCTGGGATGGCAGCTATGAAACCCCTGCTGGTGCTGCTCTGGGTATTAGGAAGGCAGCCACTAGAAGGGGGTGGCAAGGACACTTCCCCCCCCCCCCGCGCCCCAGGAGTTGCAGCCTCGGCCCTGGCTGACTGAGGGTGTGTGTGGCTGTGCACACCTGAGATGGGGTGTCGGGGGATGGGGAGACAGGAGCACACCCAGCTGGAGACCGTGCAGCTGACGGAGGAGGAGCGGGGGAGGGTGGGCGACTGCTCTAGCTGCCTGCTGGCTGAGCGGGGGAAGGGAGCAGCCCTGGGCAGGAGGAGAGGACCGGGCTGGGCTGCTGGCGGAGGCAGAGTGGAAGGGAACGGGGTGACTAATAAGGGGCGGGAGAAGATGCGGCTGCTCGCCGGCTGAGGCGACGCTGCCCCAGCTCCCACCGACTGCAAGGAGCGGGGGGGGCTCCCGCCAAGCTCCCGCCTCCTCCCCGCGCAACAGCCGCCGCCTGCAGACTCAGCCCGCGTCCGGGTCCGCAGCTGCGGCCGCGCCTCCCCGCCCAGGCCAGCGGGGCTCGGAGCCCGCCCCCTCTGCAGCCGGGAGCAGCGCGCCGGCCCAGGTGAGCGCCGTTTGCCTCGAAGGGCGGCCAGTCCTGGCAGAGGGCAGCGCGCCAGGGGGCTTCCCCACGCCCAGCCCCGAGCCCCGCTCGCTCCGGCGGGGACAGCGCCGTGCACCTACTGGCGGGTCCTTCGAAGCCCGCGTTCCCCCCACTCCCCGCCCGTCTGTTGGGAGAGGGGGGCGGAGAAGGCTCTGAGGAGCGAGGTCCCTTCCCACTCCCCCTCCCAGGTGCTTGCCCTTGAGTGCCCCCGCCAACCTCCCGGCTCTGGCCCAGGCCCCGCGGCTTCCGAAGACGTGGGTCTTTCTCCCGGCCCGCCCTTCAGCAGCCGCTCAATCCCTTCGCCTCTCCGGCGCTGCAGGGCGGCTCGTTGGTGGGGAGCTGCCGCCCCTCGGCGCGGAAAAGTTGCGGCTGCTTTTGAAAGTGGTGCTCTGAGCGGAGCCGTCTGCCTGGCGGCGCTTTGAAGCAGCGCCGCGCCTGCGCCTCTGGCGGGGCCAGCCCGCGGCAGCGGTTGCACAGCATGAGGGAGGCTGCTGCTTCTGCCCGGGGGCGCCAACCCCTGGCTTAGCGCTCACTTGCTCTTGCTCTTTCCCCAGTCTGGGGTGGTTGGATTTCTGGCGAACGCCTCACGAAGTGCAAAGGCGAGTAAGTGGCATGGGGAAAAGTCAAGGGTAGTCATCTGAGCGTCTAATTTCTGTCTAGGTGGGCGCCAGTGTACTTGGGGCGGGGGGGAAATACGACGAGTCCCTGTAATTCAAATCCCATCTGAAAGTATTGCAGCTGTCGCTCTGGGGGAGTTCGCACTCTTTGGTGCGCACTTGGTCAAACTAACTGAAATGTCATTTCAATTTCATTCTGGTCGGAGCCTTGATCCAGTTCGCTGCACTTTTCGGTGTGCCCCTGTCCTAGCTCCGGAAGCTGCTGGTTAGATCCCAATCGCTGCAGAGCAATGTGTTTGTGGGGTTTTTAAGAAGCTTCTATTGTGTTTTTTAATGTGTTTTGGAAACCTATCTAGCTCTTCAGTTTTGTATAGCATGTTGTAATGAACTTACATTTCTGTCAAATTTGTTATCATAAGGACATCTTGTTTTCCTCCTATGTTGTTTTTGTGTTGATGTAACGTACACAATCATAGATATCAGCTCTACAGTATGGATGAATTTTTTTAGAGCATGGTTTCCCAAACTGGGGGACATGAAGAAATTCCGGCGTGGGGGCATGAGATATCCAGCCTTTACTTCCAGCTCTCAGCCCCTGCCATTTTAAGTGGGTGACCCAGCGCAGCTGCGATAAAAAGCAGGCAGCTGGTGAAGACCCAGGTGAAGCTAGCTGCCTCCTGCAAAGTAGGGTGTGTGTGGGTTGGAGGAGGAAGATGGGGTTAGATGGAAGTCTGGGGGTGCCTGGCTCAGGTGAGGGGGGTGGGCTAAGAGTAGGGGGCTGGTGGTACCTGGCTTTATGGGAGGGGAGGGGCTCAGGTGGGTAGCTCATGGGTCTTGGGCAGCCAGCCAGCTGGCAGGGCTTGGGGGGCTGGCCCTGGCATTGCAAGGCTCAGGCGGCTTGGGCTGGCAGGCAGGTGGCTGGCCGCAGGAGTTCTGGGCTTGGAATGGAGAACAAGCCTCTGGTTCTGGCATCATGGGGCTTGGGTGGGTGGCTTGGGTGGCTGGCCCATGGCTGGGGCGGGCAGCTGGTGAGTGGGTGGCTGGTCCCAGCAGCATGGGGCTCAGGCAGCCAGAGGGTGGCTGGCCCCAGGGGCTGGCAGGCGGTCAGGTGGTTGGCCCTGGCAGCGCACGGCTCAGGCAGGTGGTTCTGGCAGTGCAGGTCTCTGGCAGGCAGGCAGCTCTGGCAGCTGGCACAGGGCTCTGGTAGCTAGCCAGCTGGGGCTGCACCAGGCACCCACAAAGGGCCAAGAAAAATGATTTTGCTTATTTTTAATTTTAAATAATATTTTTATATCTAGCTTTTGTGTTTATTTTAAATTACGAATTGAATTTTGTTAAATGGGGTTGGAGGATGATGATAAAAAGGTGGGGGGCATGAGGGTTTCTCAAAAATCAAAAGGGGGCATGGTGCCAAAAAGTTTGGAGACCACTGTTGTAGAGTATGTGATTTCATATCTGAAACACCAAGTAATTTTTGAGTCTTCACAATGGTAAATTGGATCTTATATCTTAACTCAGTTTGTGAATTCTCCACTGATTTGCAAAATCATCTCAACAAATCAAACTGTCTGCATTATCGCACTAAGCAGCTCCAGTCCTGGACCAGACTCCATTGTGTTACGCATACAAACGCAAAACAACAGGCTGCATCTACACTACGTTTCTCTTTTGAAAGAGGAATGCAAATGAGGGAAATCGAAAATGCAGATGAAGCACTGATGTATAAATCTCACATTTCATCTGAATAATCTCATCCGATTGCTTTTTTTGGAAGAGATTTAGAAAAGAAAAGACTGCGTAGGCAGGGTTCCTTCAGGGTGGTGGGGGGAATCTTTTTTGAAAGAACTCTTATTCTTGCGGGGGGGGGAATGAGGTTTACAGGGCTCTTTTGAAAAAGTGTTGTTTTATTTATTTTTTTTTAATTTGGAAAGGACCCTGCCTAGACTGCTTCTTAAAAAAAAAAACTTCCAAAAAAAGCCATTAGATGAGATTATGAAGTGCAAGGTTTGTATATCAGTGCTTCATTTGTATTTTCAGTTCCCTCATTTGCATTCCTCTTTCAAAAGGAATGTAGCATAGATGCAGACTCTAAGTCCCTGCCCTTAACAGCCTTTAATCTAAATGTTATTCTTTTAACATTATAACTACTTAGGGTCCATTTAAAGTTCAGAATTGTGATGAATTCTGCTTCCAACTTCATGTTCGTCGAGCGTCATTTGCGAAAAGGCGTTCAGTAATGTAGAAACGAGGAAATGTGTGCAAAGACTGTTAGGTGCAAGGTTATAGTAGTTGAGAGTCTCACTGGATTGGGCATAGCGTGGCGTTCTATAAATGGGGAGAATCATGTTTTAGGAGAAAAATACTCTGTCTTCATTCTTGAGTATGCCTTGCCTTTTTGTTACATGTTATCGTTTGCCTTTGAAATTTTCAAAATCTTATTCCAGCCGTAGACAGGGCCTGGTAACTTGTTACGTAAACTACCTTAAACCAAGACTACTAGTTTAAAGTGCTGTATCTCTTCTCTTGGAAGGGGGAAACCACAAGAAACACTGTTTCAGATATTTATAATCTGAATGGAACCCAGAATCATTGACAGCCTTGTAAAGACTATGTTTTTAGGAGGTTTCCTGTCTCATAGCCAGACCAGAGAGGATTGGAAACATTAAGACAATCACAGTTATATTGGAACCTATATCTATTTTAAGCAAGTGGGCCTGTACTTGAACCTGTCCCAAGAAGTGTGTGTGTGTTCACCCCTCGCTTGCTCCCTTATTGTTAAAAATAGACTAAGCAATGACACAATGTGGAATAAAGTAGTATATGTTGAGTTAAATATCAGGATACCGTGACCCAGGTGTGGGGAGAAAAAGATCTTCCTTTCGGGACACCAAGTCCTGTTGTTCATGAAAACAAGAATCACCACATCTGTTAAAAGCATATTGAAGGCTGAATTATGTGGCCCCCTGCATGAGTGTTTTTAGAGAGGGAAGTGTAAGCAGCTGATTCTCCTTCTGGGAAGGAGTTGGGTGTAATCTAACTCTCCAGTCCGAGGGCTGAAGTAGGTGGCAGCTCTGGCAGTTCTAGTGACTTAATAGATGCTTGATGGGTAAGACTGCGATTCCTTCACTCATTCCGGTATCCTAGTTCAGGGGCGCTGTGTCACCACCTTGGCATGGCCCGACCCATGCTCAGTCCCCAGGCTCCCTGCTTTTTCTCTTGTGGTTCATTCATTGGTGCCCGTGCCCTCACTGTTTTCTGGGAATAGTAAGGTGCACTTTTCCCTGTCGTGCTACCATCCACTTTCCAGGTCCCTGGAGTTAAGCCTCTCTCAGGAATGTTGGCAATGCATCCAAGTAGTGCTGCTTTTGCTGTCCTGCCTCTTGGCACAACTGAGTCATGGCACACATTGTGGTTTGGGCTCGTAGCTGATCCCCAAATATCTTTAACACAAGTAGGCCTGCTGATGGCAGTGGAAGGAGAGGCAAAACGGCCGACTACCCTGGGGCCTGGCAATTCAGAAGGGCCTAGGGTGCCCAGCTACAGCAGAAAGAGTGGCAGTCAAAGCCTTGGACCCTTTAAATCACCACTGGAGCATCATGTGGCACACTCTGGGTGGCAGTGAGGGCTAGCTGCAGGAGGAAGGAACTGCAGCGTGCTTTGGACAGTGCTGAGGGCTGCCTGCCCAAGTTCCCTCTAATCTTTTCCATCTATGTGTAGAAGAATTTTTATGTGCACCACCAATAGAAGGGCACAACCTAGCTGTGAGTGTTCTGCTAATTAACTGGGTGGCCCTTGTGCGGCCACATCATTGCACAGCTTACAGGGAACACAGTTGGCGGTCCCACCCCTTCCAGGAGTGCAGAGCTGCCCCCACCCCCCATCATAATCATCTACAAGTCTCTTCATGTTGACCATTAATGCTGCAAGTATGATAGTTTCAAAAGACAAAAATAAAGGTTACAAAGTGCTGGCCTTCCTGGGAGAAAACTGAAGTCTGCAGGAGCTCTGAATAAGTCAGATCTTATGGATTTAGTTCTAACTTTCTAGGTGGTAGCCTAACTTCTTATGGGGCTAAAAACCTGCTGCACAAACTGACTCTAGTTGGAGCTGTGGATACCCAGCACCTTTAAAAATCAACCCCAAAGCTTCAGGGAAAAAACTACTTGCTGCCTTACTGGTGAATAGAAGTTTTCAAAGGGTTGACGGTAGTCAGTTGGGATCTCCTTATCTGCATGTGTAGTCTGATTAGTTAATCTTATTGCTGCTACATGGAATAAAAGACCTGTGCACAATTGGCCTGGGTCAACTGGCTGAGGCTCATAGAACTTGGTCCGCAGGGCTGAACAATATGACCAGGAATGGGAGGTTGCTGGATATTCCAGTACTCTGGACAATAGAAGTATATCTAGCAAAGCATGACGCTGAAGACAAACAAGATGAGATACTGAGAAACAAACAAAAACGTATGCAGAATACTACCAACAACGGGAGTATTGTACGCGGTCAACATATACTGCATTTGCTGTATTTATTTTCACTGCACTGTACTCATGGAAGACTAAAACTTACAGGTGGTTAAAATGCCAGTTATTTCAGAGTTCCGGATGATAGAATGCCAGATATGAAAGAGTTTACTGTATGTAGACATGTTAGAATTGGGCTGTCTGTGACCTTGCAAAGGAGGAGGCTGCCACAGCCTGGGCTTCAAACTGAGCTTGGGGATATCTCAAAACTCGCATCTGGAATAACAAAAGTTTTTTTTATTCCCCAGCTCAGATAAATGCCAATGTGGTCTCCTGCCATTGCTGTTCATGGGGGTGGGGGCAAGAGGGGGACTATCTTTTTTTTTTTTTTTTCTTCACAAGAGCACTCCCGTGGACAAACAGCTGCTCTTCTGTGCGCCTTTTAGCGGCACAGCTGTAGTGGTAACTGGTGCTGCTAAAAGCTGTATGGTGTAGCCAAAGCCTTAATTAGAATGACACCACTTAAGTGTAAGTTAGAACTGATTGTTTAGTATTAGTAGTTAACACACATTTGGGATTCTTAAGGTGAAGTAGCCTGTTACCACCCCTCCAGTGACAGGGTGGAAAAGAAGAGGGCTGTGGCAGGAGCATTGATGTTGGTTAGTCAGTTATAGATTGTTGCAATAAGCCGTAAATACAGTGTCTTAATTCAATCTGTGATTTTCAGTGTCTAGCAATGTTACAAATTTAAGTTCCCACACTCTTTAAGAATGCCTGGAGAGGTGTTAACAGACCACTTCACCTTATGCTAAACAATCTGTTCCACTGTGTATTCAGATGTGACACTCTGATTAAGGGCTTGTCTTCACATACAGTGCAGTGGCAGCACTTCAGTAAGATATTGGTGCTATACAGATATTATCCTTTCAGTGGCGTTAGCTACCACCACTCAGGAAGGTGGATTATGCCCACAGAAGAAGCTCTGCTGTCTATGGATTGTGGGGGGAATGCCATGTGACACTTTGCAACTAATTATAAAAAGCAATTGTGTCAACACCTAAGTGTGTCCTGCTGCTGTTCTGTGGGATTTAAGGAATACAGTTAAACATCAAACTTCTTTTGAAGTCTATTAACTTTGGGGGTTAAATTCAGCTGGATCCATGAGAAACAGCGATCCAGTAGATATTTTCAAACTTGAGAGGTCTAGCAGTCCTGAGCCCTGGCAGTGCTGGGAAATAATCTGCAAATTCAAGCCCTGATTAATGTGCATTTTAAAAAATGGCAATGCTCAAGATTAGTCTAACTAAAGGAGTAGAAACCTTTTTTTCTGCTTCTAGTGTATCAGTTGTACCACGCTTCTCTACAGCCAGTTTCACTATAATCTATTTAACGAGCTCTACGTAAGCCCTTCTCCTTGTAACAGGCAAGAGATGAAAATAACGTGGTGGCAAAAACAAAAAAGCTTTTATACACTGGTGTTGTACTGGAAGCTACTTCCAACAATTTTTTTTCTTTTTAAATGACTAGCTCTCCAGTTGTTGGTGCCCTATGGGAGAACAATATGAACTGCCTACACTAATTTGTATTGTAGCCACCCAAATGATTGATATTAGGTATCAGACTTAACAGTGTAATAGCACATTTTTATTATTTACTGGGTTGCATCTCATGGCTGCTCATGCTTAAGACTTATTTATTTTTAAATCTTCATTCTTGTGGGTAATTTACTGGGGCAAACAAAGGTTATGGAATCTCTAATTGAAGCTTCAGCAGCTGTGGTAATTCTAGAATAATATCCATTTACTTCACATCGGTACTTAGCAAGAAGGCTCCCTCAGTATTATCCTGCAAACGCTATGTTAAAGAGGAATTGGTTATGAGCAATTCTGCTCAAGTAACCAGGAGACTGAGAACTATACTTTTTGCCAACTAATTATATGTATTTGACAAAATGTTTATAAGATGCAAACACAATGTAGAAATAAAGTAGAAAGTATGATTCCATGATAAAGGGGTGCACCATTTAACTGGTGCTTGGGAACCTGGGTGGGGTCAAGCATTTGCATTACAGTTACAATACAAAAAAGACATTCTACAAGTTTTTGCACTTCAAAATAAATATTCATGTGTGTTGTATACATAATAAGCACTTCCTTACCAGCCTTTGCTGGAGGGAACAGGTGGCTATTTCTTTTTAATGCCCCAATTCTTCTTCTCCCTGAGGAAAAGTCCATGTGAGCCATGGGCCCTTGAACCTTCACAGGCTTTGCCTCAGAAGGTTGGAACGGGGTATCCTGCTCTGACCCCTCTGTGTTTTTTCCATTGTCTATGGCAGAGGTACGTCAGTTCACCTTTTGATAGGATGGTGTGGTACCCAAGAGGTGATACAAGACTTATTTAAAAGTTGAGGATGGATGTTGGGTGTCCAAGTGTCTGCACACACACAGTCTTTCCACCAGCAGATGGATGTGTGTGATCTCACAGATGGTGAAACAGTTCTTAATATCAAACATGGCTTTTTGTTACTCTGAAATACGAGAAATTTGGCACTCAAAGCCAAGCTGTCATGGGACTTCAAGGGCTTGTCCACATGGTAACTTGAAGTGTAGCAAGCAGGAGAGCATAAATCTGCGGTGACTAGCCAACCATGTAGTAACAGGATGTGGATCCTGCACCTGCTATTCTGCACCGAAGGTTCCCTAGTACTCTTTGACCTACTGCTGCTTCAGGATTGTGTGCTTTAGATTTATACCTTAGCCTGTCGCGCAATAAAGTCTTATGGTAGGCAAGCCCAGAAGGACTGGAATTACTTACGAATAAGAGAATTTTGGCCCAGCTCTCATTGTAATGCTGCCTCTTTGTAAAATATGTCTGCACTACACCTTGTTGAATGTGGTGAAGCACAGTTCTTAATCATCAAAATGCAAGATGAATTTCAGAATTTGTGTTTTGAAGGGCATGTGGTCAAAGCTGTAAATATGACTTATTACAGTGAGAAATGGCTGCCTTGGCAAGCTCATGGGTAATCCCTCCAAAGATGATCTTTTAGGAGTCTGATCCAAGTTCACCTATATGTAAGAACATGCTGTTCTGTTATAAATCAGTGGGGTTGTGACTGCTCATGCTTCAAGATGGACTAGATAATATTTAGTCCTGCCATGAGTGAAGAGGACTGGACTAGGTAACCTCTAAAGGTCCCTCTCAGTCCTACAGTTCTATGATAAATTGACCCTTCTCTGATAATGAAAACTGGGTAATGGTTCATTATGTAAGAAGCAGGAAATTGTGCAAGAGACTCAGTGGTTCTGCTGGCTCACCAGGAAGCAAGAAGAATATGGCAAAGGAGCTAAATAGTTAGGAAATCCAAAGTTCACAACCACGTCGGCGAGACAACTCCTCTCTTCTGGAAGTGAAGATGAGGCACTGTCAGTGGTTAAGGTGTCCAAAGAAGAAGTGCTGGAACAAACTGGTAAATGAACGAGCAAACTATTACTCAGAATGCTGAATAAACGTTAGAATTTTGAAGAACTGAGGATTAGGAAGAGATCAGGGAGGAAACTGAGGAAAGAAATGGAGGAGGGCAGAAGACCAACTCCACACTGTTGGTAATAGTGCATTCTTCCCATTGGCCACAGACAAGCCAGATTTGTCCTAAGGATTTGTTTGTTTGTCTGCAGGGAGGGCACATTGAATTAGTCTTCATGGTGTGGGGAAACTGCTGCTGGTAGTGCAATAACAACCTGACACAGGGAGAAGAGAAAAAAGAATGAGTGTCATAGTGGTGAAAGATTTCCAGCCAGCAAAGCACTTTGTGGAAGAGCAAAACAACCTACCTCTGTTTCTCCCTATCCCGCACACTTGATCTATGATGAAACATAAATTACTCAAATGTAGCCTCTTCTTTCACCTCCTCTGCCAGTCATGTTGTTGACCCCGGGAGAAAGGTAGCAAGATATGTAGGTGTATAGCTGTGGGAAGGCTCACCAATCTGACTTAAAGTTGAAGATTATAGGTTCGCACCTCCCCTGAGTTAACGGCGAGATCTGAGGCAAAGCCTCAGGCCAAAGCCAGAGGTGGGTTTTCGGGATTCCCAGTCAGAACACAGACAATGATCTGAACAATACCTATGCTTTATTTGATAATCCAATGATACATACGCAACGCTTAGCCAAGATACTACAATAGAAATATATTGCACTTAGCACTTAGATTACAATAAGAGATCTTACTTAACAATGTTACTAAGCAATACCTACTGTTTTACTGATTACTCTTATGGTTTCATCCTATGTTTAGCAAACAGGATGCAATACTCACTGACGTCTTCGAACTCTTTAGAAGCAGAGACCAGCTCGCTTCCACATGTCAAAAGGGAGTTATTGCAGTGGTTCAGAAAAGGAGGAAGTTAGCTAACAGCTCTGAGAAATAACAAGAGTAGAATATAACAAGAAGAGACAGAGAGAAAGACAGAGGGAGAGACCGAGAGAGAGTTGGGGTGATAGTCACCCCGTTGGTGCGGATCCGTCTGGCACAGCTTCACATGCGTTGCATTGGGCGTTCGTTACGCACCTTTCTGTGCTCCCACAGGATTATTTTATACCGATTTCTCTCATTCTGACTAAATTCAGGTCTGACCTAATCAAATCTTGAATACCTGCAGAGACCCCTGTGTGTATACTGATCTAATTCTATTCAACCTGTTTTTCTTGAAAAAGAGCTTGAAGGGAAATTCCCGACTTAGCCCTTTTTACCTGAATATATCAGATGACCTTTTGTTCTTTCCAGTAAGTGAAAAAAGATTTGGGCGTATTTTAATATTTGAGAGGTATTTTAGATGGTACAGACTGAAATGACGCACCATTACTAACCTAAGCTTAAACCTACAGATGGAAAGATAATTTTGTCCAAGCTTTTTCCCCCCTCATGCCCTGCTTACTGGGCAGGCCCCTTGCATTTCTGCTGACGGGAAAGAAAATAAGTGTAACTGAGGCCTAAAAGGATCTAGCTAAACTACCATGGCTTCCTAATATCTACCTAAATCATATATTATAAGCTAAGCACAGGCAGCAATGTATAATTATGAATCTGCTCCAGCAGCAGTGCCTCTGTTTCCCTAAAACTATTCCCAAGGAAATCAACCACTGGAACCACTGGGATTCCAGGAAGACTCGATTCTATTCTCGTATTTTGTTTTTTCTCCTGCATTCTCCAATTACAATGTAAAATCAGCAGTTTTGGAGCAACACTTAAAATATTTGATTTGGTCGTGTATTGCTCCTTTTGTTGGGGGTAGGGAGAGAGATAGTCCATCTTCTCTTTCCTTTCCTTCAGAAGAACTATGGTGGGTTAATGACCTCACAATAAGCTGAAACTTGACTGGTAAATGTTCTCATCTCTATCTGCCAAGAGAAAGAAGTCAGAATCGCACCCCTTCCACTGAAATATAGTATTTGGAAAAAATCCCACTAAAATATTTCAGTTATGCATTGCTGCTCCACTGCCTCATGGGAGCTGAAGTTCAAGCGAGAGAGAGGGGCCTGTTCTTAATGGCACGAGGTTCCTGTTCAGGCTGCCTCTCCCATGTTACACCTCTTATTTACACCAATGGGGCTATAGTGTATCATGGCAGCTGTGTGGTTGCATTGCATCATGGGAATGAAGTCATAAGCTATTTGAAAATCTGATGTTCTGTTTGGAGAATAATTCAGATTATATTTTCAGCCAGCCCTAGAAGGGGTGGTGTTGGTTGGTTGATCCTGTTCCTTTTGGATTGTATATTTTAGGATATGTCTACACTGGCAACTGCATGACCAAAATTGGAGTGTTCAGAGGTGCTAACCCTCTTTCCTCATACCCCCTATCTCCTGAAAGACCTGTAATTTGCTGCAGCAAGGGCAAATGTGAACGAACAAACGTTGTCAGCAGGAGTGCTCTCCTGCCGACAATGTGAACACCACTCATTGGGGGTGGAAGTATTTTTTGTTAGCTGTGATGCCAAAAGCTGTGAAGTGTAGGCAAAGCCTTAGACTACCTCAAATTCCCCTTCTTCCTCAGTTAGTGACTGTGAGAACTGCAGTTCAGGTTTGTCTGCTTTACAGCTACATCATTATTTAGGGAATAATACCTAAACCTAGCTGTGGTCAGAATTAAATATGTGCGTAAGGAACTTTTGGCAGGAAGAGAATCTGGGAGGGTAAAGCAGGTGAACTGAAGCTGCTGTGGAGGTGTGTGTTAATCTGGTTTCCTGGAGCCTGACTGATTGCACTGATAGAGAATGCACTTGGGCTACCTTGAATCTAAAGCCTTTGCGTGGGTTTACCCAGGGATTGTATTGCTTGTCTTTAAGCAGTGTTGAAGGTGGTAGTAGTAGTAGTAGTAGTAGGCATCCTTCAGTCTGCATAGACTATGGATCGCGCCCTTAAAAGTTTCAATTGAAGACTTCATTTACAGCATCTATTGTGACTATAAAGACCCACACGAGAGTGACAGTCCTTGCTGCATCTCTTGCAGATGTAGTGGGTGTCTGGCAAGTCCTTATTGTGCTTTCTGTGCGCTTACTTCTCCTCTGCTAGCTGTCTGATCTTCAACTCGCCCTTCTGAAGGCCCTTGTGTAACCCGTGCCTCCATCTTCTGCGGTCGTCTGCTAGTTCTTCCCAGTTGTCCAGCTCGATGTCTACCTCTCTGAGGTCTCTCTTGCAGACAGCTTTGTAACGCAACTGGAGGTGTCCAGGGGGTCTTTTGCGAGAGGCTAGCTCACCATACAGGATGTCTTTTGGAATCCTTCCATCATTCATCCTGTGGACGCGGCCAAGCCAGCGGAGTCGACGCTGCCTGAGGAGGGTGCGCATGGTTGGGATTCCAGCTTGCTCAAGGACGGCTGTGTTGGTAACTCTGTCCTTCCACGATATTCCAAGGATGCGCTGAGGCAGCGTAAGTGGAAGACGTTCAGCCTCTTTTCCTGGCGGGCATACAGGGTCCAAGTCTCGCTGCCATAAAGGAGGGTGCTGAGGATGCAGGCTCTGTAGACTTGCATTTTGGTGTGAGTGTACAGCTTGTTGTTATTCCACACTCTCTTGCTGAGTCTGGACAGAGTTGTGGCCGCTTTTCCGATCCTCCTATTTAGCTCAGTGTCCAACGACAGGGTGTCAGTGATGATGGACCCAAGGTAAACGAACTCGTGGACAACCTCTAACGTATAGTTGTCAGTGCTGATTGATGGGGATTCAGCAACATCCTGACCGCGTACATTCGTCTTCTTTAGGCTGATGGTAAGCCCAAAGTCCTTGCACGCTTTGGAGAACTGATCCAGCAGTTTTTGAAGCTGGTCTTCTGTGTGAGACACTACAGCAGCATCGTCTGCGAACAGCATGTCTCTGATGAGGACTTCTCGCACCTTAGTCTTAGCTTTCAGCCTTGCAAGGTTAAACAGTTTCCCATCAGATCTTGTGTGCAGCAAGATGCCCTCTGTTGAAGATCCAAAGGCATGCTTCAGGAGGAATGCGAAGAAGATCCCAAACAATGTCGGAGCAAGCACGCATCCTTGTTTGACGCCGCTCCTGATTCTGAAAGCATCCGATAATGCGCCATCATATTGGATGGTTCCTCTCATGTCTTCATGGAATGACTGGATCATCTTGAGTAACCATGGAGGACAGCCTATCTTGTGGAGCAGCTTGAACAGACCATCCCTGCTGACCAAGTCAAAAGCCTTGGTCAGGTCGATGAAGGCTATGTAGAGTGGCTTTCTCTGCTCCCTGCACTTCTCCTGCAGCTGCCTTAGAGAGAAGACCATGTCAACGGCAGACCTCTCTGTGCGGAATCCGCACTGCGATTCGAGGTACACCCTCTCAGCAATCGTCTGGAGTCTGCCAAGGATGACGCGAGCGAACAGTTTACCAGTGACGCTTAGGAGGGAGATTCCACGGTAGTTGTTGCAGTCGCTTCTGTCTCCTTTGTTCTTATACAACATTACAATGTTAGCGTCATGCATATCCTGTGGAACCTCACCCTCTTTCCAGCACAGGCACAGTAGCTCATGCAGGGGTTCCAGGAGTGTGTCCGTGGCACATTTGATTACCTCTGGTGGTATACCATCCTGACCAGGGGCCTTTCCTGCTGCAATGCTGTCAATGGCTCTCTTCAGTTCATCCACTGTCGGTTCTTGATCCAGTTCATCCATTACTGGTAGGAGCTCGACGGCATCGAGGGCTGCGTCAACCACAACATTCTCGCGTGAGTACAGCTCAGAGTAGTGCTAAACCCAGTGCTCCATCTGTTTGGCTTTGTCAGCGATGACTTCACCAGATTTGGATTTCAGAGGTGCCATCTTGTTCTGGGTGGGTCCTAATGCCTTCTTCATACCCTCCTACATTCCTCTGAGATTACCAAAGTTGGCACAGGTCTGGATGCTGTTGCGTAGCTGGAGCCAGTGGTTGTTGGCACAGCACCTGGCTGTCTGCTGTACTGTTCTTCTGGCCTCTCTAAGTGCTTGCTGGGTACTCTGGCTCGGTGAGCGTTTGTACTCCAGGAGTGCAGCGCGCTTCTTTTCAATGACTGGAATCATCTCATCAGAGTTAGCTTCAAACCAGTCGTTCGTGTTTCTAGCTCTTCTTCCAAACACCGACAAGGCCGTGTTGCAAACTGTATCCCTCAGATGTTGCCATTTGGATGTCACATCGACGCCCCAAGGGCCGCTGCGCAGATTTTCCTGGAAGGTCTCTCTGAACTTTACAGCTTTCTCTGAGTTTGCAGTCTTTCTGGCGTCAATGCGGGGCCTTCCAGCAGGTTTAGAGCGGTACAGCTTCTTGGGTCTTAGCTTGAGTTTGGAGCAAACTAGCGAGTGATCTGTATCACAGTCAGCACTATGATAGCTGTGTGTCAGAAGGACATTTTTGAGGTTATTACGCCTAGTGATGACCACATCAAGTTGATGCCAGTGCTTCGAGCGTGGGTGTCTCCACGACACTCTGTGCTGTGGCTTCGTTCGGAAGAATGTGTTTGTGATGCACAGATTGTGGTACGTGCACAGTTCAAGGAGATGCTGTCCATTGTCATTCATTTTTCCCACACCGAAGTGTCCTAAGCAGGAAGGCTATGAGGCCCAATCAGCTCCAACTCTTGCATTGAAGTCACCCAAGATGTACAGTTGTTCACGAGCAGGTATTTGCGCTACAGCAGCACTAAGCACGTCATAGAACTTGTCTTTTACTTCTGGTGTGGCGTACAGGGTTGGGGCATAAGCGCTGATCAGGTGGACAGGACCGGCGCAAGTTTGAAGCGTGATCCGAAGAAGTCTTTCAGATCCGCCCATGGCTAAATCCACCATTTGTAGAAGGGTGTTTCTGACAGCAAAGCCAACACCATGCTCTCTGGGTTCTTCTTGGGCTTTACCCTGCCAGAAAAAGGTGTAGTCCTTTTCCTTTAGAGATCCCGAATCTGCAAGTCGTGTCTCTTGCAGTGCAGCGATATCAACTCGGAGCCTCTTCAGTTCCTCGTTGATGACAGCGGTCTTGCGGGTGTCACTGATGGCCTGAAGATCTTCAGTCAAGCCGGTCAGCATGGTCCGCACTTTCCAGCAAGCAAGCTTGAATTGTTGATGTTTCTCATTTCTTGTTGATGTTCTTATTGGTTTGCCTGGTGCCCAAATTTCAGTCACTTGTCAGGTTCAGGAACCTTAAGCCTCATGCACCCAGCGAGGCAGGTGAACTGTGGCGGGACAGTACCCTATTGGCTGGGGGCTGCCCAGCTTGAGGCGGGCAGTGACTGTCCAGTGAGATGCAAGGATCCCTCCCACCGTCGAAGGCAACCCCTGGTGCTCGTTCTCTATGCCAGTCGAGCAAGAGCTTATAACCGGTAACTGTTGCCTCCCATGTTGATGCAACGCTGTTCAGCGATGCCGGAGTACCTCTCCGGGCGTGAGCCTGGGCATTTGTTATGGAGACTCTGGGCTGCCCAGACACCAGTGTCCCCCTCTCGGCTTTACTGATGTAGTCCAAAGGAGAGGATAACCTCCACGTCTGGTACCAGCTCAGCTGCAGGAGTTGCCGGGACAGTGCCAGAAGTTGACACCGAACCGCCTTCGGACTCCCCTCCGGATTTTCTGTCAGGGTTTACTCCCTTAGCCTTCCTCCTTCCCAGGATAACCCACAAGGCAGTGGGTTGTGGAGAATGTGGTTAAGGATCATACTACTTCATACCTCCCTGTCAACACGAGTCACCATAGGTCTCTGTGGAGCCATGACCCTCCTCCCTACCTTTCGCCCCTCCCCCCAGCTACCATCACCATAGGACCCTCCCCAACCCACTACCCCTATCTGCTCCCATGTCCTCCCTCCTCACTGCACTGGCCCCTCTCCCGCCAGCTGCTCTCAGTGCCCCCAGGTCCACCTTCCCCCATCGCTCTTCAGAGACTTGTTTGTTGTTTTTTTTTTTTTTGTTTTCCCCCTTTCTTCTTCTTCTCTCTTTTCCTGGTAGTGCTGCCTTGCAGGGCACAGGTGGAACACCATACCTAAGAAGGACAAACACGGGGCTCCTCCCTCGGCGAACTGCCAGAGGCAAACTCCCTGCCCTGTTCGCTGCTCACCCCTTGTTCGCTGGGAGCTCCCTTCTTATAGGGAGAGCTGCTGGCTGGTCAGGCCTGGCTCAAAGCCTTGCCTCCAGTCTATTCAGCCCTTGAAGGCTCACCTGGCAGGGAACTGCCCCAATTCACACCTTGCAAACTGCTTTTCTCTGCACAGCACAAGCTCAGGCAGTGTTGAAGGTAGGTATGTACCATCCATATAGTCATGTGGCATATAATACAATGTACTTACAAGTGTTCTCCCTAAAGGTGCAGGGGCTGTGGCATAACTGCATGCTTTAAACTGCAAATGCACAGACTGATTCATGTTTTAATTGTCCTTTGTTGAAAAGATGTGGGCGATTCTGTTCACATAAAGAAAACCTTGCCAAGTTTTGGTCTGTATGCTCAATGAACTACATTGTTATAGTATATAATCCCTCTGGTAGCACTGAATATAGGGATGTGCTCCCTTGAATCATCTGTTTGTATGAAATTAAATATTCTCCATGTAGGTCTGGCGGTTTTGTTTCATATGACAACCAAGCAATCTGCATGGCATTTACTAAGCAATCTTGTAACTACAGTAAAAGTTGTGTTATCCATCCCTGTAAAAACAGGAAAGCTCTATAAACTGGTATTTCTGATCTTCATAGAAAGTCTGGCTGGCATGGGGCCGGCAGGCTGCCTAGCTGGCTCTGCAGAAGAGGCAACGTATTCCTGCTACTTCTAAGTGGCAGGATGGACATGAGGAGGCTGGAGGCAGGAGTTGGGGCCTAGGAGTGATTTTTATAGTGGGGAGGGGCTTTTAATGGGGGGGCTCCTCACAAACAGTGACTTGTGCTTGATGGAGACCTGACTAGACAGCTCTGTGCATTGCCTCTAAATGGTGCCGCTCCCTTTGCATCTTTCATCTGCCTTGGTTCCTGGCAATTGGGAATTGTGGAGTGAGCATTTCAGCAGGGCAGTGCACCACCTAGCCGTGCCTCTGCCAGAAGCAGCATGCTCAGGTCACCTGAGGTGATGAGCCTTCCCCCACAACCCGCTAACCTGTGCCCCCTCCCACACCCAAACTCCCTTCCTCTTAATCAGAATTTTTCACTTACTGTCACCTCCGTTTCCCTAACATGCCAAATAGCAAAGCTTTTCCTGTACTTCATAGCCTGTTCTTTTGACCCTGAAAGTTCAGGGTGACAGGGTTCTTTTGTTGACCAGCTCTGAAAAGGTACAAGGAGATGCCGATTGACTTTTGTTTTTTTTTCCTACCTCATTGTGGTGGTTGTAGCTGTCTAAGGCCTTGAAAAGAAGGGAAGTGCTTTTGAGCCTGAGGCTATAGAGCAGGGGCAGGCAAGATGCAGCCCGCAGCCTGAATTTGGGCCATCAAGCCTTTTAAACAAGCCAATAAGGCTGAGAGATTTTGCTGGGGTGGAGAACAGTGTTTCTGATCCACTGTGAACTCCAATCCCCTGCTGCAGTACACCTTCCTAGGCATCATTTCCAATTGTGTGTGTAGAGCTGATTATTCTTCCCTAAGGGGAATGCTTTGCATTTGTCCTCATTTAATTTCATCCTGTTTACTTCAGAGCATTTCTCCAGTTTGTCCAGATCATGTTGAATTTAAGTCCTATCTCCAAAGCATGTGCAACCCCTCTTAGCTTGGTATCCTCAGAAACCTTTATAAGCATCTTCTGTATACAGTTATCTAAATCGCTGATGAATATACTGAACAACAGGACCAGACACAGAGTTAATCCTTGCAGGACATCACTCAAGATGCCCTTCCAGCTTGACTGTGAGCCATTGACGACTACACTCTGAGAACCCTGGTTTTTTTCCAACCAGTTAGGCACCCACCCGTTGTAGATCTGTAATGTCTAAATTGTATTTCCCTAGTTTTTGTTTATTAAAACACTTTAATTGAGCAACTCTTGCACATTCACACTGTGGGTAACTATCCCACTGTGCAAGTGGCTGCATGGTGCTTTGAGAAGGATTTGCCTCATGGGGCAGGTACAGTGTGACATGATGCAAGTTTCCTCAATCCCATCATTCTGTGGGCATCCTGCTAGGAGGGTTTTCAACAGATGCGTGAGAGGACGTGTGTGTATGGGGTGTGGAAGTGCGCATTGGGAAGGGGGAGTGTGCTGGCATGCTGAGTCATAAACTCAATCCTGAGGTAGCAGGACAGGGAAACTTTCCCTCGGCACCAGACTCTGCCTCACCCTCCAGCACTGCATAGCTATCTCTCTCACGTTCACCCACCCCTTTTGTTTGCTGAAGTAGAGCACCAGGCTGAGCTGTGGGAAGAGGGCTTTAAAAGAGGAAGGGCTTGTGTATTCAGGTCTGCTGAGTTCAAAATCATGGGCAGAGCGGTCACAGCAAGCACTGTGGGACACCTTCTGGCGGCCAGTTGTATCAATAAAAATCAAGCTTGGTGTTTGCCGTTGCGCTATTGTGAGAGAAAAGTTGAATGAAAAACCTTATTGCTTTCATCAAGGCAGTTTTATTTCAGTGCTGCAACTGAGATGTTTTATTGCCAAAAATGCCTTTCCGGTCTCTACACCTCCATTGGTTTATTGCCAAAAGCTACCTTTTGGATGAAAAAGATGTCCATGTATACAAGCCCTGACTGAAGTCAAGACATGCCACATCTACGGCTTCCCCTGTCCACAAGTTTTTTTTACGCTGTCAGAGAAAGATATTTAAGTTTTTTTTTTTTACATGATCTTTTCTTAACAATTCCATGCTGTTACCTATGTTGTTACCTTCTAGATGCTTTATTCTTTGCTCCACTAGGTTTCCAGGTGTTGAAGCTACAGTTTGATCTGTAATTCCCTGAATTGTCCTTATTTCCTTATTTAGAAATTGGTACTATATTTGCCCTTTTCCAGTTCTCTGGAATCTCTGCTGTTCTGCCTGCTCTCTTATCTCAGTTATAGTATATGGGCCCCCCTGCCCCCAATTTCTGGTTCTTCCTCCAGGTCTTCATTTTTTTTGTACTTACCTCTGGGCTTTTGTTACTTGGCAGCAAAACATGTATCCATCCCTTTCATCACAGGAGACACCATTGCAAAATGTGGAAACTGAAATTGTCCTTATCTTTTTAAACTTAATTCTTTGTTTCAACATACACCTTGGTGTACCCCGCGTCCTGGCACACAGCAGCAACAAGACTCTGTTGCACAGCTCTGCTCCTAGGAAGAGCATGACCAACAGCAACTACTGTCAATTCCTAAATTGATGGGTGCTTGGTGCAGAAAAGAAAGTGTCCCTTTCTACAGTCATCACTCTTTTGTGGAACTGACAACAGGGGCAGGTGCATGCAGGTCCCCACTGCTCCTGAACATGGACTGGTTAAGAGTATGCTGAGGGGAAAAAAATCTTACAGTAACCATTTTTTCTAGGTCTTCTGGTTATGCTTCTGCTAACTGCAAGTCTTCTAAAACAGACAGTTGCCTTGTTGCTTTCAGGCCCTGTCTACACTAGCCAAAAACTTTGAAATTGCATTAGCATGCAGGCGGCCGTGGCACTTCGAAATTGGCTCAGCTCATCCAGATGGGGCTCCTTTTCAAAAGGACCCCGGCTACTTCGAAGTCCCCTTATTCCTCTGAGCAGATGGGAATAAGGGGACTTCGAAGTAGCTGGGGTCCTTTTGAAAAGGAGCCCCGTCTGGACGAGTTGCGCGGCGGCAAGCCGCATCAATTTCAAAGTGCCGCGGCCGCCCGCATGCTAATGAGGCGCTGAATATGTATTTCAGCGCTTCATTAGTAAACTTCAAAATGGCCATTTGGATGGCCATTTCAAAGTTTTTGGCTAATGTAGACCTAGCCTCAGTGTCCTAGTTGTGTGAAATGGTAACTTTTAAAATCGCCCGTCACAGCATTGACTGCTTACATAGAGGGGAAAATAAAAAGAACTCAGCAATTCTCACTGTTGAGAACACGCAGGCTGGGTGAGCATGGTCACAGACAAGCCTACAGATCTTCAAATTGGCCTGTGATCTACTTGCATAGGACCTAAGTCTGATCCTTGAAAAGCCATCAAGTTCTTACTGCCCATTGCAGACATGGGAAGCTGCATTGCCTTTTTCCGCAGCTAAAAGTGACTTGCTTGTAATGCAGGTAGATGGATTCTTAAAATAGCAGATACTCCTCCATACTCACCAATCCCTGCTAAGATGATGATAATGAACAAACTAGCAATGCTTTGCTTGATCACAAAAGTGCTCCAAAAAGCTCTTACCTCAGGACAATGGAAGAGTTGAACTTGACAAGGTTAACAAACACTGACGTTTTCCTTCTTGCTGATCGCTTATGAGAGCAGTGGCGTAAGTCAGCAACTCATTTTACCTCATTCCAAGGGAAATGTTTGCCACTCCATCCTCCCTGGGTGTGTTGTTAGTCAAGCCAGACTGTCTCCTCAGAGGATTTTGCTGTGGTTTCAGGGAGCTTCCTGCGAAGTAACCTGAAGATTGGCAAGTACTGGTGTCAGAGATGGGGTCTCCATGATCATCACTGTCTACTTCCTTTTGCATAGTGAAAAACTTGAAGTTCTTAAGAAATACGAATTCTAAAATTAAGAATCTGAGGTTGTGTTGGAAACATTTGCATGGGGCCTCAAATTTCTGTGCCCATTTACCACTTCAAAGAACTCTCAGTAAGGCTTCTCCTTGGATAAAGTCAGGTGACACAGATAGGACTCTGTTCACCTCAGTCTCCTGTGTGAGTCAGTTATTCTAAGGCAGCTGGCAAAATAACGATGCAAAATTTTCATTTCTCAGCTGCCTTCTTAAGCTGCATGGGGTTTTGGCGCATAACTGTTCAGACCACCACTGTGTTTGTAAAGGAAATATGCCTTGGTGAACCCACTGCCTTTGCATGCAAATTCCAGTCTTTTTGTCTTTGTCAGTGGTTTAAATGAAGTCTATTAGTGACAAACCAGGTTTGAGAGAGGTATGGTTTTTTTTTTTTTCTTCCCCCCAGAGGCTGTCTCCAAAATCTGTTGCTATTTAGTGGTGATGTTGCAATCTTTAGTGAAGAGGTAATGTCCGTTGTGCAAAATATGAGATGATTGAACACACAATTAGGCTATGTTTATACTGCAGAGCTAGTTCGGGATACCGAAGTATCCTGAAATAGCTACTCTGCATCTATGAAACGTGCCCAGTATTTTTAAATATTTTTTTGAAATAACAGGTGTGCTATTTCGGCATCCTCCATACCTCATTGCAGCGGGAGTGAAGGGTGCCTCAAAATAGCACAGTATTTTGACATTTGGCACTGGGTAGGCAGTGCCAAATGCCGAAATAGCTTATTTTGAAATTAACTCAAAAATAGATTTGTAATTTGCATTGCACAAATTGCATATCTCACTTTGAGTTAAGGGCGCAGTGTAAACGTAGCCCCAGGGGCAAAATGAATCTTGAGTCTCATCCTGTTAGCAGAGGTTGGAGCACTGCATGAAAATGCTGATGGACTTCTATTGACTTATTGTGGCAGTTGTTGCTCATTAATCAACTGAAGAATAGAGTTAGTGGCTCTTTCTAGTGACTGATGTACTCCTGCGGGTTGACAGATTTTCTACTGTTTTGAGTTGCTAATGAGTGGATAAGTTCATGGGTTAAAATGAGCATTTGTAGATTCTGTTCAGAGCAAGGTGTGAACTATATTTGCTTAAGTTACTAACAAACCAAAAACTATTTAGAAGAAAATGGAGGAAAAAAGTTGCAGCCAGCTTACTGTAGAAGTGTTTTTACCTGTAAATTCTTAGTTTAACATTATAAATGCAACAAGTATGTAACTAGGGTGACACATGCTGCTTCCTTTTTATTTCTGAATCTTTTAAAAAAAAAAAAAAAAAAAGCCATAAAGAAGGTGGTTCAGTTATGACTGAGTTGAGGGAGTCTTTTTTTTTTTTTTTTTTTCTCAAGACCTGTTAGGCTGCTTGTGTTTAGCTGTGAATTCCAAAGCAGATCAATTCTTCCAAGATGAGAAACAGTTAAAAATGAAACTAATTTTTCTTTTTCTGTAACATTCATGAGACTTTTTAAAATGTCTGTATTTAGTCCAAGTTGGACAAAGTGAGCTCATGATATTGCACCTTAATTAGCCCATCTCCATGAGTTTCTTTTTAGATTCTTAGGTAACAAGTCAAGTTTGACCTTCATTAGCTTTGTCCTTGATCTTGTATTTGAAAACTCTCTCTCTCTGTGTGTGTGCTATAAATCTCTCTAAAAAGGGTGCACATCTGGGCTGTAACTTCACCTGTGCTTTCAACCTACGGAAATTGGATCAAAAAGATAAGTTTAAACAAGGAGATAGGAAAAACAGATGGTGCATTTACAGTGAAGTTCTCATGGCTTTTTTTAGATGCTATCCTTAATTTATGGAATCATAGAATACTAGAAGTGGAAGGGACTTTGAGAGGTCTTCAGATCCAGTCCCCTGCCCTCAGGCCAGGAGCAGGCACCATCTAGATTATCCTGGACCGATGTTTATCTAACCTGCTCTTAAATATAATGATGGAGATTCCACAACCTCCCTAAACAATTTATCCCAGTGTTTAACCACCCTGACAGTTAGGAAGCTTTTCATAATGTCCAACCTAAACCTTATTTGCTGTAGTTTAAGCCTATTACTCCTTGTCCTATCCTCGGAGGCTAAGAAGAAGAAATTTTCTCCCTCCTCCTTGTAATGCCCTTTTATGTACTTGAGAACTGTTGTCATGTCCCCTGTCAGACTTCTCTTTTCCAAAATAAATAAACCCAGTTCTTTCAGTCTCCCCTCAGAGGTTGTGTCCTAGACCTTTATAATGTTACTGCTCTTCTCTGGGCCCTCAGCAATTTCTCTGCATCTCTCTTGAAAGTGGTGTCTAGAACTGGAGACAGTACTCTGAGGCCTAATCAGTGCAGAGTATACTAAAAGAAAAAATGACTTCTCCTGTCTTGCTCATAGTTGCTGCATCTTGGTTCTGCATCTTACTAAATGAAACATGATTATATAAGGCATAACATTTAATTTTCAGAAAAGAAACAGGTATTCACTTTCAAGTTGCTAATTCTGTGAAGCATGGCAGTTATTAATAGTCAGCTAGCAGAAATGCTGAATGCAGCAATAATTTAAATCTTTAAGTGAAAATCGCATCTTTCAGGACTATATTATATAATCTGAAGTGAAAAATAATTTTGAAAACTAACAACTTTTTGTGGGGAGTGGAGAGAAGAGAGAAATTGTTAAATCAAACAGAACAGGAAAATTAAGTATATGTGGAGAAGGGGAGAGGTTGACCCTCAGGACAGCAGAGGCAGCAGTATAAACCATAGACTCCATTGATGAGACTGTTTTTGTTGGGTGGATGGTGTGAGACCTAATTGATTCCCAAGCACTGGAAAATAAAAATGTTAGTTAGAAGAAACAAATCCAAAGCTTAGATTCAGTCCTATATTGCTAAGAAAATGTATTCTGCCACTTCTCAGAATCAAGATATTGCATGCAATGAAAATAATTAATTATTTTTGAGCTTTGTTTAGTCAGCTCTCTGGCAGCAAACTTACTGCACAAATGCGGGTGGAATTGCAGATATATCTGATACAGAGAATGAATGGGGAGAGACCTTTGTCAGGTGTGTAGAACCACTGTACCAAGAGACCTTGACTGCAGCCACGGTCAAACCAAACCTTGTCCTTGCATGTGAACAATAGGTATAAGCATGGGAATAAGGTCTGGGTGCACTGAATGGGGAACTTGTCTTCCTACTGCTACAGGATGCACCTCCCTGGTTCTGATTGGGAAGGTCCAGGGCTTCCTGGGGCTGCCCAGGGCTCTGATAGATGGGGGGCGTCTGGCCCCAGCCCAGCACTGCAGTGGGGGGCTTGCCATTCCTGCTGCAGCAAGTGGAGGGGGCCAGGGGATCTAGCTGTGGCCCAAGCCAAGGTGCCAGCCACTGCTCTGGCAGCAGCTCCTGCCCCATGGTTGTGGGTCTAGCTCCAGCCCTGGGACTCTCTGGTCCTGCAATGTTCATGGTCTGCAGGCTCATGGGAGAAGCACAATGCAGCAGGCAGGGAGGGCACAACAGTGCCATGTGGTGAGTGTTGGGCAGACGATCCCCACTGCTGGCAGCCTGCCCTAGGTAACCTTCACTCTCCTGTCCACAGGATGGGTAGCGTGGCTGCCACGGGGCCCCCAAAAGTGACAGGATCCTGTTGACAGGATGGCTCTGGCTACATCAGCAGTCCCTCCCCTACTTCCCCTGTGTTGGCCAGCAGGTCGTGTGCGAGTGATGTGGTGCACGCTGCATGACGCTGCAGCTGCAGATTGCCTCCACCTCTGCTGGGGGCCGCAGACCTCCCCACGCTGAGAGCAGCTGAGGGCCAGGAAACCTCAGGCTGCACAGTGCAGCCACCCCTTCCACTGCTGGACTGGAACTCAATCATAGGGGCTGCCCCACTAAGCATGATGCCCAGATAAGAGACCTGATTCAAACCAAGTGCTAAGCAGCCACCGCCTTGCTGCATGTGGCCAAGTAGGTGAAGGAAGCTGCAGGCCACAGAGCATGGCTGATGCCACCAGACCAGAGCTCTAGGCACTGCCGTGGCTACCCCAGCACCTAACTCTTACTCTTACACACACCCAACAGCCCAGCCTGGCTCTTGCTGTAGGGAAAGGTGGTGGAATGGCCAGGCACTTGCTGTTCCTTGCCTCTGCCTGTAGCTGTGGTTATTATAGCTGCCTTACCCTACCCCTCCACCAGCAAATCTGCTGGGGTGCTGCTGCTGCACCCCCCAGCTTCAGGTGGCTTCCTTTGTACTGCAATTGCAGCTGAGGTAAGGTAGGGTTGGCTGGGAAGCGAGGCCCGCTGTGGGGGCTGGTGGTCCACATTTACCAAACAAAAAGCTCACTCCTCAAGAAAATCATGCATACAGGCCTTTGTCAATCCCAGATGTTCTTTGTAGAAACCAAATTACTTACAGTAAACACCATATGGTTCTGTCAGTTGTAACAGGGTCAGGCCAGCAGATGCTGGGTGGAAGGCAGTCCACAACCCAGCCTGGACTAAGGGAAAGACCAAGAGATTGTTAAGCTCCTGCGTGGAGGCAACAGGTTGTGGTGCAGGCAATAAATTGAGAAGGACCAGCTGAGCTTACTGCCAGGGTGGCATAAAAGCAGCCAAGGCAAACAGAGATGGGAAGGAGCATGAGACACATTGCCAGGGAGATCAGAAGTAGCCAGAGCAGATCAGGAAGAGGAGAGTACCTACCCCAGAGCTGGGGAGGGCGGAGTGGTGGGCTCCCCTCCCCCAGCTATTCCAACAGCTCTGGTACTGAGGGAAGAGGAAGGGATACCGGCCCTGACACAAACGGCAGGTGCAGCCTCTGTCCACTCCTTCCCGCTCCAGGGGTAGAGGCAAGGGGCCTAAACCAAGGCAAAAGGGACACCTTGCCACAAAATTTTAGTAGAATTTTGTTTTGCAGTCTGCGGATTACGTAATGAATTACTAGCCCATCCACCACTCCCTAAAGGCAGAGATCTGAAAATCGCTGAATCCATGACAAAAATGATTCCTTACTGTTACCCTTCACATCAAATGGCAAGACTTGGTCACAGATGAGGAGCTTTGGAACAGAGCAGGGCAAGAACCACTTGACGTTCAGATCAAGAGAAGAGAGCGGGCATAGCTAGGCCACGCTCTCAGGAAACCATCATCCATCATAGTCTGTCAAGATCTCAAATGGAACCCACACGGAAAACGCTGAAGAGGAAGACCCCGGACAACGTGGAGAAGATCTACTGAGAATGAGGGACAATGACTGGGGTTTTCCTGCAATCGGTGAGAAGTTTTACCTTGAGACAGAGTGAAGTGGAGGAGACTTGTACTCCGACTGGAACATAGGTCACCTACAAGGGTTTAAGCCAAGTAAGGCTGCTTCTACACTTGCCCCCTACCATCAGAGTTGGCGTGGTAATAAGGCAATTCAAAGCAAGCTAATGAGGCGCTAACGTCCATATTGAGTGTCTCATTAGCATAATGGCATAATTTTGAAGTACAGACTTTGAATTGCATATTGCCCCCATCTACACTGTCAATCTACAATTCAAAGTCTGCACTTTGTGTGGTTGCCATTATGCTAATGAGGTGCTCAATTATACATGTCATCTTCCTAGTTTCCTATCATTTTGTTTTTTTGATAATGTTGATATTCTTGCCAGGCCTTTAACACTGAGGTAACCAATTGTAATTTCATATTTATAGTGCCCTCTGGGGATACTGTCTGTTTAGAAGCTCACTGGGACTAGTGAAAACAAAAGTCAGAATAAATTTTATGAAGTACATAGTTATATATGGGTTCTTTTTAAGTGTTCACAATGTTGGTAATGTAGCATGTCAGAATGTGCTTTGGGGCACTTCTGACTCTAGCCTGTGGCTCTCTTTATGATCTCAACCCTTTTTGTACCGTGTGCAGCGACCCATTCTGTGGGTGACTGTGCTGGAAAATGGCAACTGCTGGCACATAACTGGCTTGGGGAGTGAGGAAGGAGAAATCATGTAAATGAGCTTCCAGAACCATGCAGAACACAATCCTGTTTCTTCCCCCAGCAAGGACTGTGAGAGTGAGTGTAATGCAGGCAAGAAGAATGGCTAAGTGATAAATGTGCGTATATGGGACATGGTGATGATGGAAATAGACATTAAGTTTCCCGAGCTTGATCTTCATTCTGCATAGCAGCATGTGTGAAAAGGTCTATGATCAAGACAGACCTCAATATCATCTGTCCATAGGTATCAAAATTCCTGCAGCTTGGAGAGCAGTGTTGTCTCCCTGGATACTAAGCAGATGCAACTGCTCTGCATTGGTCCAAATGGGAGGGCATTTCCTGCAGGGAGCCACCATTGGCAGCTGGGAAGATGTGATGTGAGCTCTCCACACTGAGCAAACATGAGCAAAAATTCCCATGGCTTGACAGGGAGCGGGGAGGACAGTTGCTTTACTTGGCTGCAGGACAGCAGACTTGGAACTGCCGACCCAAGTGGTCAGAAGGAGCATTTGTGAGACCTCTTCCGGATACCAATTGGAGCAATAAAATCAAGTGTGGTGTCTGCACTGAGACTTTGGCAACAAAACTTTTGCATAAAAAGCCCCATGACTTTTTTTGTTGGTCAGGTTTTTATTTTGTTGCCAAAACTGAAGAGTTTTGTCACCAGAAGTGGCATTATAGTGTGTATGTTTCCACTGTTTCATCCCCAAAAGCGGCCTGTCGGTGAAAACCCCGCTGTGTAGACAAAGCCTTAGCTAGGTGGCTATCCCTGAAACCATCTTCTTGCACCTTTTGTAGACTCTCGTCTATTTAGATCTTCAGGTCTTGTCTTGCTTATTAGTACTGAAGGTGAAATACCAGTACTATTGCCGAACAAAAAATAATAACTCTGTGTGAACAGGGTGAGGATGAGAGAGATTGGAAACTGGGTCTCTGCTTTCTTGTGTGGGATGATCTGTGGGTGAACCTTCTCCTCCTTTGTTGACAGTGTTGGGGAGTGGGTGCCTCATGGACCTTTCTCTGTTTCCTTGGCTTGCTTTTCTCTTTTGGAACTCTTTTGGACCTCTCTTCTGGCCGAGCAGCCCATTCAGTCTCCGTTACTAATTGCCCACCAAGGAATCATGTTCATGCATGCCACCAGACCTGATCTCTCCAGATACGTGATTACTAGAGGTGGGATTCGGGATGGCTAAGGTATGGGCAGTGGAACAGGTGAGTGTTAAGTATCTCCAAAAGCAATGTGTAGCTGCCTTGAGGACATGAAGCCTTTAGGAGCTATGCCGGTGTCCTGGGGACCGCAAGCAGGTTTTGCAGGTCTTCAGGGCTCTCTGAAGCAGATGTGCCTGAGATTTCACCCATGGCTGGGGAGAGAGGGGTTGGGGGGGTGGGGAGGGAAGGGCTGAGATTTCCACCATAGCCAAGAGTGAATCGGGGAATAGTGGTACAACCTTTTTTCCCTCACCCCAATCCCTACGTGAGATACTGGCATTACTTGCCACTCATGATTTGTTCTGTACATCTCTATAAAAAGATCTTCTTCAGTCTTCTTCCATGCTTCACAAACAGTATCAGCTGATTGTTGTCCTTCATAACCTACTCTGAGCAGTGAAACATTGAACACTTTTAACATTTTTATCATTAGGTTCTGCCGTTAATGCTGCACTGAAGTTTGTGCTTCTCTCAGCACTTTCAGTTTCTTTATAGAATCAAATGAATATGATCGCTGTATTGATTTATTCTTTTTTTTTCCCCTCACATTAAAATCTGGTTTTGTAAACACAAGGGTGGAAACTTTAAAATGAAATAAATATACAGATATCTGGTGTTCAGTATGCAAACATTCAAAAAATAGTCTCACTGATCATCCATGACCAAAGATAATTCAGCCCTTGTTTTTAGTAAGAAAAGAAAAGGCTATTTAAAATGTTTTTAGAAAGGAGTTAATTAGCAGAACTTCAGTATGAAAGGAAGCTGCCAGAGCCTAGATAACCCCATTAATAAGGTCTAGAAGAATGAAAATCCAAAGGCTTGTATGACTAGAAAAATTGGTTTTCTTTGGTGTGGAATTTCGTTTCTGCAATATCTCCTTAGAATCCCATTTTGAAAATCATTTTCCCTCAAGTTTCATTACTAACGACATCTTCGCAATCTACATTTCCGGCCCATATTTTGGAAGCAGAATAAAGGCATTCCTTTTTTCTATTCTATTGCTATTTAATCGCTTTAGACAGAGGGACATCCAACAGCTTAAAATTGTCCGTAGGACATCATACAAACATTTTATTAATAGTAAACCATGTTAATGGGGCACAATCAATTTAAACTAGAAGGAATCTGACTGTGCTTTCAAGTGCTTGTGGTCAGAAGAGAACCGTGTTTTTCTTTTGCTGCCGAATAAATTTTTATTGTATGTGAGCGTGATTAACGTTGCAGCCCCAGCAGGGTTCTGGGACAGCGAGCTAGATTTTTTTCAGTTTCACGAATCAAAAGACTGATTTTAAACTGCAAGTGTTTTGTGTAAGACAACGCAGCTGGAATTTCAGATCCTAGATTGGTTTCATGACTCAGAGAAGAAAAAATGTGTGTAAAAAAGTGTCATTAGGGGGTTCTAAAATTATTTTACAAAGGAAAAACTGCATTTTATGAACAGAAATATACACACCTGACTGCTTTACACAGTAAGGGCACTTCAGCATAGCTAGAGCTTGAGGCTAGGTCTAGATTAGAGTGATCTGTTGCCAGAAGTTTTTGTCACAAGTTATCTTCCAACAGAACTTCTGTGGATAGGTTATGGCCAGACAGCAAAGCAAATTGCTTTGGCCACTTTCTGTTGACCGCTGCCCGGCTGCTCTCTCCATAAAATGGCCCCCAGAACCCTGTCAGACAGGGTCACATGGCCAGCAATCCCTTCTGGGATCCCCAGCCAGATGCACCCTTAAAGGTGCCCACCTACCCACCCCTGTCCTCGAGATGCCCATTCCCTGCCCATGCTGAGGCATGCCTGTCTCCACGAGGGACAGCCCAGCTGCTAGAGCAAGGCTTTGTTCTTGCTGAGAGACACAGCACTTTCCAGCTAACCATGGTAGCACAGTCACCTTCTAAAAGCTTGCCACCCCTGACAACTACCACTCAGTAGGAAACCAGTTTGATGTGGGGAAATCCATCGCTGGGGTCCTCATGGAGGTAAGATACTCTCAGTCTGCAGTCCCTGTACACTCTCTCTCTGTCTCTCTGGCTACGTCTATACATGCACGCTACATGGAAATAGCTTATTTCGATGAATAACGTCTACACGTCCTCCAGGCCTGGCAACGTCGACGTTCAACTTTGACGTTGGGCAGCACCACATCGAAACAGGCGCTGCGAGGGAACGTCTACACACCAAAGTAGCACACATTGAAATAAGGGTGCCAGGAACAGCTGCAGACAGGGTCACAGGGCGGACTCAACAGCAAGCCGCTCCCTTAAAGGGCCCCTCCCAGACACAGTTGCACTAAACAACACAAGATCCACAGAGCCGACAACTAGTTGCAGACCCTGTGCACGCAGCATGGATCCCCAGCTGCCGCAGCAGCAGCCAGAAGCCCTGGGCTAAGGGCTGCTGCACACGGTGACCATAGAGCCCCGCAGGGGCTGGAGAGAGAACGTCTCTCAACCCCTCAGCTGATGGTTTCCATGGCGGACCCCGCTATTTCGATGTGGTGGGACGCGGATCGGCTACAAGGTCCCTACTTCGACGTTCAACGTCGAAGTAGGGCGCTATTCCCATCCCCTCATGGGGTTAGCGGCTTCGCCGTCTAACGTCGATGTTAACATCGAAATAGCGCCCAACACGTGTAGCCGTGACGGGCGCTATTTCAAAGTTAGTGCCGCTACTTCGAAGTAGTGTGCACGTGTAGACGCGGCTTGTGTGTGTGTGTGTCCATTTGACCAAAGGGGGTGCCGGGGTGGTCCCAGGGGACTGTGCTGTCCCACTCTCACAGACACCTGTTGCTGGGGGGCAGCCTCACGGGGGATCCTGGAGAGCTTGGAGGGGAGGGGTTCCTATCAGGGCTGGGGTGGAGCCAGGAGCAGGGGGAGGTACAGAGGCTCTGGACTTCCAGGGGCTCTAGTTGTGGAGGTGGAAAGGGCTCTTGCACTGTGGTGACAGCAGAGGTTGGAGATGATGTGTCGTCCCTTCCCCCGCAGGATCTGGTGCAGTGCCCTATAGCAGGGACAGGTGGCTGGTCCTGCCCCAGAACATCAGCTGGCATCACGGGCCTAGGCGTAGCCCTGCCGGAGCTCCTTAACTTTTGACCGTACCTGCTCCCTGCTGCAGGTGGCGTAATCCCTTTCTGCAAGGGCAGTGGCCATTCGGGCATAGGCGGGGGCATTGTTACGCTCAGCCTTGGGGTCAAGGAGGTCCTTCTCCTCCTCCTCGCCATCCTGGACCTTGGCCCTGGTCCACAAGGAGGCCTGCTGCTTCGTGTCTCTGAGCAGCTCTGGGGATTCCTCTGGCTGGTACCTTGAAGGCCCAAGGGTGGTCTCAGGGTTCCTGGCTCTGTTCCATCTGGGAGGGCTTGGTCTAATGGAGTGGCTGCGAGGAGGTGGGGGACTGCAACCTGTAACTCTGCGGATTCTACGCTCTCAGCTTCCTGCTCTAGGGTTTCCTGGGCTCCCTGTGACTTTAAGAATGGCCTGCAGCAGGCACCATAGAGCGCTGATTTCTATGGAAGCATGTGCTGTGTGCTAGAGGACTTTTCTGTTGACAGAAGCCAACCCCTCACCCCCGAAAGTCCAGGCTGGCTTTCTGTTGACAGGTCTGTCGACAGAACTGTTATGACCCGTGGGCAGTGGTTAAGGTTTTTTGACAAAAGTGCTGCATTCCGTTCATATACTGCCAACAGAACACCTTGAGAATCTGGACTCTGTGGGTTTTGTCAACACAATGCCAGTTGTGTTGACAAAACCCTCTAGTGTAGATGTAGCCTGACATCCTGTATTTACTCTGTGCTCCTATATTTTTCTGAAGATCAGATCAGCTCTTACTGGATGCAACCTTATAAATAGACAACATTAAGATAACTACGTGATTAATCATAGAATGACCTGTGAGCATTTTTTAAATGTCTGTACCTAGGAGTTCCCACCTTCCTCCTCCCCTGCTCCCACTGACCCCAGTGTGCATTTGGTATGAGTGGGGGTGAACATAATTGTTCTCTTGTGGACATGAGAGGAACACCAAGGATAAAATTATGTTTGTAAATCGATGGGAATTAGACACCTCAGTTATTTGGTGCTTTTGGGAAAAAATTGCTAAAAATCTCCTCGTTGGGGTGTATTGTCTGAGTTCAAATCTTCAGTTTCATCCATGGGGCCTGACTCAGACCGGTAGGGTTTTCCAAGTCAGGATTTTCCCTGTTCTCTCTTGCAGTCCAGCAGCATGATGAGTAGCACAAAGATAGTAACTGACTCATTTTGAATTTAGTGGCAAATAGTACCAATCAGGGACCACATATAACTGTAAGCTCTTTGGATGAGACTTAGCCACTTATCAGAGCAGTAGCAGAAGCTTTCTCTTCATGTAGGAAGCTCCTTTAGGAAGCATTGTTAGTTGATTTTTTTTTTTAAAAAAAATAAACGTTGTAAATGTTGTATACAATATGGACATCAGCAGTGTAACTTGCTGTTTTCCAAGCCAGACTATTTATTGTGCCTTAGTGGTATCCTACGGGGATATACCATTTTAAGTCCTTGGCTTCCACTGAGACTACCACCCAAGGTGCTAATAAAGGTAATGTTTTTGGTTTTGTAAATACCTACTCGCTAGGAACTGGACAAACTGGACAAAACCTGTGTCATATATAGGTAGGCCATTATTGATACTGACATTTCTTGGTTTCTATTTTTGGGTACAACATATTCTAGCAGCTGCTGCTTCTATACATTTTGCAAAATGAACCAAATCTTAAACCTGTTTGTGTCTTGATGAAGAATAGGGTATAAAAGAATACCCAGGTTTGGTCATTGTAATATGAAAACCTACTATGCCAAATCTTCTGGAGATCACTATATTTTGAGTGCAATAACTTTTTTTTTTTCATATCCCCCTTCCTTTTCCTTTTGAATGCTTACTCTAAAAAGCTTTAATCAGACTGAGCTGGAAAAAAAACCTGAGAAGTAGATTGCTAGGCAACAGATGCTGTAGAGCAGAGTTTCCACTCAGTCCATTTAATGTGAGGATGGCAATGCACACCGACCATTCTGCTTCAAAATACTCAATGCAAAGAGAACTTAATGTTACAAATGACTGAAAAGTGAAGCCAGAAATACCTCTGAAAGTAGATAAAAATAAATGGAGCGTGAGGTCAGAGAGAATACCAGAAAGGTGAAAGGAAAAGATGGAATGGGAGAAACAAAAGATAACATAACACAAAATAGAGAGGAGTCAGAATGAAAAGAGTGAGAGGAGGTTGAGAGTTTGAGTGATTATAAACAAAGGGCCAGGGAGGGAAAATGGAAAGAAGTATTCAGTCTCTTGGTACTTAAAATGTAGTAGGTATCAAAAAGGGAATGCAAGCTTACATTTATTGTAGAGTTATACAAATGAACCTAATGTGAAAATGCTGGGTACATTTGCAGTATAAACAGTACCAAATACGTTGTTCTTCTGAACTAGCTATCCTCATCTCACCATAGTCTTCATTCTCCCTCTGGCATCCCTTCTTCTCACACATGATGAACAAAACAGATAAGCTTTGTATCCTGCCTCAAAGGCACTCAGTAAGCTCCTGTTTTGTTGGACTGTCAGGGACAGTGAGCTCCAGAGTTGAGAGGGCCCAACTTCCAAGCCCAAAACTTGGGAATGTTAGCAAGAGCTGTGCATCTGATTGCAACTGAGGGGACCTAACGTGAGGGAAATTTGATATGCAAGGTGTCAAAGATCCAAATGAGGTAGGTCTTCATACTACATAATCAGGGTCTTGATCTGCACCTAGACAAAACAGAAGAACAGAGTTTGCTGTGCTTCCTGCAGCTAGCTTTGCTGGGTGAGCATCAGGCTGTGTCCTCTGCTAACTATATCTTCTAAGTAGTTGTCAGGATCATCCTGCAGTCATCTAATCTGGAAGTTGTGAATAATAGCACAGTATTGCTGACCTGAAAATGAGCTTATAGTATGGTATCACAAACTAAGAACGAGAGAATTTTATTTAAGCCATGTGTTCTTCTCACTCAGGAGTGTGCCATTTTAAACTTGCTGATCATAGTAGTGTTTGCTTTTGATCTTGCCACTACCATCAGCTCTATGGGCGCTGAAATGTTTAACTGTTGTTGTATAATACTCCAGCGTGTAACAATCTGAGCCTCACAGCTAAATGCAGGGTGGGACAGATTTTTTTAGCAGAAGTTTTCCGTAGATGACGTGTGAGGGAAGGAGACAAAGGGGGCACCTGCCCCATCTTCATGTGAATCCTCTGGGTGCCACGCCTAGTCCAGGGCCCAATGCTCTCGCCCTTTCCCTCTTTTCCCATCCCACATTACCTGAGATGGGGGGGTGTCTGTCTCACTGTGCTGCACTGGGCAGAAAGCAGCATCTTAGGCAGCATTGCTGGAAGCTGTCTGGGACACAGGAGAATGCTGCTGAATTACTCCATCCCAGCCCTTTACCTGGCAGGGCAGAGGAGAGCGGGGAGGACTCTGTCTCTGCACTGCACCAGGCAGCATCTCTTCTCCCAAGTAGCGTGGTCGGAGGCTATGTGGGAGAGTGAAGACACTGAGCAGCCTGGCTGGAAAAGCCACAATGTTGAAGGTGGGGGGACCAGGGAAGGCCCTTCCTCCTCTCTAACACGTCACCCCAACAAGTATTTAGCATGCAGCCTAAATGATTGTTCGTGGTAGAGTGGCTCGTTAAGAACTTTAGCATGCAGTCTCTGCATGGGACTGAAAGACGGGTTTAGTGGGTTATAAATCCAATGCCTGTTCCGTTCATCAGGTGCTAGGTACTTACACTAACAATCTGTTCCACCTTGTAGTTAGCTGAGGTGTTCAGAGTGCCTTTCCCACTCTCAGGCCTACGCAAAGGGTCTGTGTGGCTCAAAAGGTTGTTTATTTCACCGACAGAAATTAGCTCATTAGAAATTACTTCACCCACCTTGTGTCGCTTATGTCCTGAGACTGACATGACTACCTCTTCATTGCATGTATTTTCCTGATTAAAGACAGCACAGGAGGAATTCTAATCTCCCATCTAACTGCTGTTTAAACTCCCTTCCACTTCTCTACTGTTAACTACAGCCATGAACGTCAGTGTAGAAAGTAAAGAGCTACTGAACACTCTGCCACTTATTTAAATTAATTTAGCACACCATTAATGCAAAGACGCCCTGTGCAGAGCTCAGTCTCTAGCATGACAAAATTTAGTCTTATCCACTGTGTTGCAATGCTTTTCAGAGCACTGAATCAATTTGATTATCCGGTCCCTACCCCCTCCTCCCCACGGTAGAAAGGGGGAAGAAAAAAACATTGCTGGGAAACTGAGACTGCCTGAAGGAAGAGGGAGGGAGCTGACTATACTCTTGCATTTGCCCGTCATTAGTTAAACCTTAGCCTGGACCATGCTGAGCATCTCTGTTCCATTTCCTTCATGAAGTTTCAGAGCAGATGCTGTGGGTGTGACTGTCCAATCACCTGTCAGGAAGGATTTTTTGTTCCTCTATTAAAGTCAATATGGCAGAGGCCTGGCATGGGGTAGGGGGTTCCCACCTTCCTTGCAGCATCCTGGAGGCATAGCTATGTGAAATAACAATAGGACTTAGTAATTAGGGGTAGTACTTGATAGAGGTGTTAGTTCATCGCAACTTGTGGCCAGTTTCCTGAGTAGTATAAAGGACCTGTTCCCAGAAGTAACAGACCTGGGATTTTGCTGATGGGGCTTGTTTCCTTGGGGTGAAGAGTGACTCTGTGGCCTTGACAGGCTGAGGTATCTCTCCCTTTATAGTACCCTCCGTCGTCTTTATGGTGGTGGAGAGTGGTAAGACCCAGAATGAACCAGTTCCAAGGGCTAGGCCAAAGAGCGGCTTCCCTGAGTTGTGTTACATGGAGGGAGCCCTACAGCCACCTTACTGGAACCATTTAAAATGCCTTTTACTGAGAGTCTGGGTGATGGGTGTGTGGCATCCCTCCCTTGTGTTGAGTTCAGTAAAGTTGTGCTTTGTTGTGCAAAACTCCTCTCTGTTCCTGTCGTCATTCATTCTTGGGATCAGAACAATATAAAATCTTAATAGTGACCAAGGCAGTTGTCAAAGCCCACTAGATCAACAGACGAAGTTTGAAGGCTTTGCATTGAACCTCAAGTTTGATGTAATTGGGGCATGTATTGCTTTGGGGGTATGAGTGTGGAAATGAAAGTGTGACCCCATGGAATGCTGGCGTTACTGACAGTGTTCTGAGCAGTATGAAGGTGCTCTTTTCTGCACATCTCCCTTCCATGCTGTTACAGTTTTCACTGGATGAGTTTTGTCCTGCTGCAACCTGAGCTAAGGCTGAGTCTAAATTAGCACTTTTGTCATAATATCTTTGCCTGCTCGGGGTAACTCCACAATGAAGCCTCTAGGGGTTCCATGCAAATCCGAAGCCTGGATAAAAGAGGAGAGTTGGTCAGATGAGTGACGATGCGCTGATCATGAAACAACAATATGAATGAAATCTGATGCCTGTACAACTAAATGATAAAAGACGCCAGCTCAGACATTGCCCAGGTAAATGATGAGTGATAGGGGTTGGGTCGATAAGCTGACTACCGAAAGAAAATTACAGCTAACACAAATACTGTCAATTGGAACATGGAACGTCCGAACACTGCAGGTGACTGGAAAATTAGAGCTGGTTCAGAAGGAGATGGAGAGATACCGATGCGACATACTTGGACGGGTGGAGATGTGTTGAATGGCATCAGAAGAGATGTGTGGTTGCAAAGTCATTTTGGTCAAGGACTGAAACAAAGCATGAGGCAGGAGGTGGATTCCTTCTTAGCAAAAAAGCTAGAGCAGCATTGTTAAGATACAGACCAGTGATTGCAAGAATGATGGTAGTGAGATCTGAAGCAAAACCATTCAACACCTTGGTCACTCAGGTGTTTGCACCCATGTCAGACAGTACGGAGGAAGAGATTGAGCTATTCTATAAAGTCTTAACAAAGACGCTGGAGGAGATATTGAAGAAAGATGTATTTATCATTGGAGGAGATTGGAACATGAAGGTCAGAACAGGATAACAAAGGTTGGGAGAGAGTCATGGGAAGGTTTGGATATGAAGGAAAAAATGAATGAGGTGAGAAACTACTAGAGTTTGCTACAGAACACCAGACAGTGATCTGCAACACAGGACTCCAACAAAAGGACTGTAGGAAGTGGATGTAGTGATCAAATGATGGGAAGTCCAAGAACATGATAGATGTGATTTTGATAAGAAGAAAATTAATAACACCAGTACATCAGTGCCGAACTTTCCAAGGAGCAGATATAGACTCAGAGCAGTCTGGTGATCACAAACATCAAGGTGAAACTCAAGAGAACATGTAAGACACACAGAAGAGGTGTAGCGAGGCTAGGGGAGGAAGAAATAGGGAATATGTACAGAGAAAGACTCGAAGACAAGACTAGGAATGTGGCCACAGAGAAGGACCTACATAAGAGAGTCAAAGGGATAGCCCTAAGAAAGGAAGTGCATTGGAGTGCAAGAAATACAGAATAATTGTCCTAATGAGTCATCTAGGCAAGGTGCTGATGATGATACTGATGGAGAGACTAAGATGGCAGATAGGCAGACATCTAGCAGACAAGTGAGCAGGGTTCAGGAAAAATGGAAGTATCATATGGCAGATATTGGCACTAAGACTGATAGCAGAGAAAGGTTGATGGAAGAACATAAACATCTACACTTGCTTTGTCAATTTTCAGAAGGCATTTAACAGTATACATCAGAAAGTGACTTGCACTGTGTTGCAGTAGTATGGCGTGGACAGCAGACTGATACAGTTGTTGAAGAACATCAGTGACAATGTGGAGGGAGCAGTGAGAATGTGCAGAGAGTTGGGAAGTTGGTTAAGAATGAGTAGAGGTACGAGACAAGGAGATCAAATGTTGTTGAGTATCTTCATTACGCATCTATAAAGAGAGATGGACAAGATCATGGAAGAGGCAGGAGGGGTATCTGTACACAAAATAAGAATTAGCTATATCATCTGTGAACCTCAAATTATCATCATTGAGGAAGATGAGAAGCTAGCGAAAATGGTGTAGGTACTAAATGAGGAAGGGAAGTGGTATGGGCTGATTATGAACATCAATTTAAAAATGGTATTTGGAGATAAGGACGTAGGAAGAAGGATCAGCGGAGATGAGATTAACTAGCAGACATAGAAATTCACATATCTGGGGAGTAACGTGACATGATCTACACTGTAATAAGGAGTTAGCGATTAAAATAGCAAAAGCAAGAGTGAGTTTAAAGGCAAATGCATAAGATCTGGAAAAGCAAAGCGATTTAGCTTAGGAATGAAGCTTGAGTGTCTTGAAAATGTGTATTCAGCTGCATGTTGTACGGCTGTGAGACATGGGTGATAATGAAAGATTCAAAGAGAAGGATATTGGTGTTTGAGAGGAGGAGTTGTAGAAAGATCCTGAGAATAGGATGGATGCAGAAGGTCACCAAAGAGGAATTATGTAGGAAGATAGAGCCAAAAGAGGATCTATTGCAGAAGGTTATACAATGCGAGTAACAGCTATTTGGACATATTTGCAGAATGAACAATGAACGAAAAATCAAGACCCTGGTATTTGGCATAGTGGATGGTTCAAATAGGAGAGGCAGACTCCCCAGAGCATGGGTAGATTTGGTGTGGAGCTAGTCTACAGAAACTAAGCCATTCTGTGTTGGACAGGGAAAGATGGAGGGAAATAGTGAGAGAGTCATGAGACACCAATGGGGGCTGAGCCCCTGATTGATGATAATGCTCAGGTGTAAGAAAAAACCAACTGTGTGCAAAACAAGTTACACCAGCAGATGCACCCATGAGGACAGAGCTATATTGATGAGAGAACATCTCCTGCTGAGGTAGCTGTCTCTGCTCATTGGAGATAGTTTAATTGTGCCACTTGGAGAGCTTTCTTACAGAATGGTTATATGAGGGATCTTAGAGACGTGCAGAAGCATTGTACAGTTGTAAGCTGTCTGCTGTAGACATGGCTTATCTCTAAACAGGTGGCTGCCAACAGGAGAGGCAAAGGGGCTTGTTGCCTCTGGGCCAGGTTGTCCCAGGGCCGAGAGATTTGAAATGGCATGGGGCTCTAGCCATCTCCGCCCTTATAGCCATAGCCAGAACCATGTACCATTTAAATTGCTGCCAGACCACCATGCAACGTGGTCTGAGTGGTGCTGAGGGGTGGCTGTGGAGGCTAGCCCCTCTCCCTATCCTTTCCATCTGACAACCTGCCATTTCTGGGAGGGCTGTCCAGGGCCTAGTCAAGTCTGTCATCGGCCCCGTCTCTAAACGTAAGTAAGCTTTGCTCAGTAACTCTTGGTTTTTATCAAGAGTTCTTAGCAGTTAGAGCAGGGAACTGGGAATCTTTTGCTACTGACTCCTGTCATTTAGGTGATTCAGTTCATATCACTGTTGGTTTACTGCACAAATTTGTTCTGAGGTTCAGTATGGGTAAAGCTTTGTGAGATTAAGCTAAAGGGTGCTATTTCAATGAAAAGTACAGTGAACTGCCTTATTCCCAGAATTGCTCTTTGGAAGTTAGAACAGCAAGGAGTCCTACGGCACCTTACAGACTAACAAAAAATTGGAGCATAAGCTTTTGTGGGCAGAGACCTGCTTCACCAGATGTTGGTTAGAAGTAGTAAGAAGATGTTCATTAGAATTTGATCACCATTAGTTTTGGTTTATGAGTTATGTTTGTTTCTCTGTCCACACCCCATCCAGAGGCTAAGGTCAGTTGGGAGATGGTGCTTACATTTTGATACAAGGTTTGGTCCTTTCAGTCTTATTTACGTATCTTGTGTGAGAACATTCTCCCTTTTTTGTTAGTATTTTTTAATTCAGGTTAAGATCTTCACTTCTCTGTTCTAACCATGCCATTGTCCTTCATGTCTATTATTTTAGTGCATATGATATCTTCATTAATTCTAAATATACTGACTTCTGTAGCAATTGCAAATGTATGCAATACATTTCAGTTTTGTGACTTTTTTTTTCTTCTGCTTTAAGAATGATTCTAAGTTCCATATTAACGTCATTCTTGAAAATTAGTGTCAAAAACATCTTGTATAACAAGGACATATTTCTGTTGTGTTTTATTCAATGAAAAGGAATATACGGCCTCAGAATTTAATAGATAATTTGATAAAGAAATCTAAGCACAGTAAAATGTATAAGTAACCAGAACAGTTACTTGTTCTCTTGAATTTTCTCAGTGTAGTTTGCCTGTGTAACAGTTCATCATTGGTTCTACAGTTTGGTTTGATTGATAGACTGTTTGTTTGTTTTAGCTAGGAATAAAGGTTTTTGTTCTTGTTTTCTTTTTCCCTAGCATGTTTTCCTCTATTCTGTGGTGTCTTACCCAGAAGTGAATAAACATAATATATTCAGCTAAGGCCTGAAAAAACTGCTGGTGAACTTGGTTCCTGCATGAGCAGATTTATCACCCCACCCTGCTGTCACCCCAGGCTGTGTCTAGACTGCCATCTCCAAGCAATGCTTCTGCTTTTCCAAGACTACTCTTGGAAAAACAGACAGGTTCTGCTGACCTCCCTTGTGTCCCTTGTGCCACGAGGCATAAGGGATGTCTCGGCAGAGAGGCTTTGTGTGGCATTTGTGCCTATGTGGCCAGACCAAATGTCAGAAAAGCCTCTCCAGACAGAACTGTCGGCAAAAGATACACAAATTAGAATAGTTTCCTGCAGTTTATACACAGCCTTAGTGTAAAGGGAGGGAGGCAGCTACTCTTGGAGGGTCATAATGAAGTATAAGCAGACTTTGACTCTTTCAGGAACCTGATGGGCAGAATCCCCCGGGATTCTACCATGAAGGGAAAAGGAGTCCATGAAAACTGGCAGTATTTTAAGGAAGCCCTATTGAAGGCACAGAAAGAAACTGTCCCGATGCACAGCAAGAGAAGTAAATATGGTAGGAGACCAGACTGGCTTAATGGGGAAATCCTTGGAAAACTTTGGCACAAAAAGGGAGCTTACAAAAAAGTAGAAGCTGGGACAGATGTCTAGGGAGGGGTATAAACATATAGCTTGAGAATATAGGGCAGTTATCAGGAAGGCAAAAGCGCAACTGGAATTGCGACTCGTGCGGAATGTGAAGGATAACAAGAAAAGTTTCTACAAGCATGTTAACAAGAGGAAGGTGATCAGAGAGGGTGTGGGGCCCGTACTGGATGAGAGAGGTAACCCAGTGACAGATGTTGGGAAAGCTGAAGTACATAATGGTTTCTTTGCCTCTGTCTTCACAGACAAAGACAGCTCCTGGACTAATGCGATAAGTGATGCATTGTGGGATGAAGGTGGACAGCCTTTGGTGGGGAAAGAACAGGTTAGGAGCTATCTAAAAAAGCTAAATGTACATAAATCGATGGGCCCGGACCTAATTCATCCAAGGCTTCTGAGGGAGTTGGCGTATGTTGTTGACGACTCTTTGGCCGTTATCTTTGAAAAGTCGTGGAGATCGGGAGAGATCCTGGATGATTGGAAGAAGGCAAATGTAGTGCCCATCTTTTAAAAAAAGGGAAGAAGGATGATCCAGGGAACTATAGGCCGGTCAGTCTTACATCAGTCCCTGGAAAAATCATGGAGGGGCTCCTCCAGGAAGTCATTTTGAGGCACTTGGAGGAGGGGAGAGTGATCAGGAATAGTTGGCATGGATTCATGAAGGGCAAGTCATGCCTGACCAATGTGATTAGTTTCTACGATGAGATAACTGGCTCTGTGGATAGGGGAAAATCAATGGATGTGATTTTTCTTGACCTTAGCAAAGCTTTTGATACGGTCTCCCACAATATTCTTGTTGGCAAGTTAAAGGAATGTGGATTGGATAAATGGGAGGTAAGATGGATAGAAAGCTGGCTAGAAGGTCGGGCCCAGCGGCTAGTGATCAACGGCTCGATGTCGGGATGGCGGTCGGTTTCTAGTGGAGTCCTCAAGGTTTGGTTCTGGGTCCTATTCTGTTCAACATATTTATCAATGACCTGGATGAGGGGTTGGATTGCACCCTCAACAAGTTTGCAGATGACAGTAAGCTAGGGGGAGAGGTAGATACGCTGGAGGGTAGGGACAGGGTCTAGACTGACTTAGACAAATTGGAAGACTGGGCTGCAAGAAATCTGATGAGGTTCAATAAGGACAAGTGCAGAGTCCTGCACTTGGGCAGGAAGAATCCCCAGCATTGTTACAGGCTGGGGTCCGACTGGCTCGGTAGTAGTTTTGCAGAAAAGGATCTGGGAGTTGTAGTGGACAAGAAGCTGGACATGAGTCAACAGTGTGCTGCTGTAGCCAAGAAAGCTAATGGCATATTAGGCTGCATCAAGAGGAGCATTGCCAGTAGATCCAGAGAAGTGATTATTCCTGTTTATACGGCTTTGGTGAGGCCACATCTGGAGTACTGTGTCCGGTTCTGGGCCCCCATTTATGGGAAGGATGTGGATACACAGGAGGGGGTCCAGCGGAGGGCGACCAAAATAATTAGGGGGCTGGAGCATATAACTTATGAAGAAAGGTTGAGGGAAATGGGACTGTTTAGTCTGCAGAAGAAGAGAAGACTGAGGGGGGACTTGATAACAGCCTTCAACTTACTGAAGGGAGGCTGCAAAGAGGCTGGAGAGAGGCTGTTCACAGGGGTCACGAATGGCAGAACACAGAACAATGATCTCAAGTTGTGGTCAGAAAGGTCCAGGTTGAACAGTAGGAAAAACTTTTTCACTGGGAGGGTGGTGAAGCATTGGAATGGTCTACCCAGGGAAGTAGTGGAGCCTCCATCCCTGCAGGTGTTTGTCTCGCCTTGACAAAGCCCTGGCGGGGCTGATCTGATCACTTTGGTCCTGCTTAGAGCAGTGGGCTGGACTCAATGGCTTTTTGTTCTATGATTCCATAAGTGCACTACACATAATGCACCTCAGGTGTAACAACACAGACAAATCTTTGTTAGTGTAAGATGATGAGTTTTGTGGGAACAAGGTGGAGAAACTGGTGCCAAAATTACTCTAAAATCCAGATTGCCAGGCATTTTCCCATTAAGACTTTTTTAAAATATTTTTGTTCTCTAAACTCCATTTTCCACATAATGAATGTTAGGGTTACTATATTTGACCTTTCAAAAAAGAAGACATTCCTGAGAGAGAGTGTATCTGTATCTATCAATTCACATTGTATCAGTGTACGATATATAACGTATTAATACAACATGAGTTGGTAGAGACTGATACACTCCCTTGAAGGGGTGTTTTTGTTTGTTTTTTTTGTTTGGTTTTTGAAGGTCGAATATGGTAACCCTAGGGTACCGAATGAGAGATCTCAAAATGCGTGTTGTGCTTTCAGGTGTTCAGGATGATTGATTTAAAGATTGTGTTACTTTAAAAATGAATCAGTTACTTTTGACAGAATGGTATGTGCCCGGCAGCTTTTGTGAGACTTGTGTTATTTCTGGATATCCATAGTCTGTTGTATTTCATATTGTAACAGTCAAATTTTCAGAGTAATTTAGAGAACAAAAAATACTTTTACTCAGTGTCCAATAGAACGCTTTACAAAAATGAAACGTCTTCTGTGTTCATTCTACTGAACGCACACACTACATAGTGAGTGAGTTTATTTTCTGTTCTTCTGGAGACGATCTAACTAGCTGGAGCTGACTACTCGGAATAAGTAAATTTAGCTAGCTGAAAATATAACCTTTTGAGAGACATTGGTGTTTTTTCTTTTCTTCCTGTAAAGTGCAGGTCTGCCTGAAAAGTGACTGACTTTAAAAGTAGCTGCTGGGAACTCCATAGTTTATTTCCATGTTTAAATATTCATAATTAGCAAGTGAAAAATGTTTTGTTTCTTTCCAATTACCAGTTCTGCAAACTCAGTCTGACAGTCAAGCTGGATTCTTTTCATGCATAATTGCCAGTAACAAAAGTTATATGGCTAAATTATGTCCTCAGTGGTGCTTGTGCAATTTGATTGTCATCACTAGTTTTATTCAGCTGCTCTTATCCAGAACTTAGTACGCAATTTTGATGTACTGCAAGTGTTTGAATCCAGCCTGCTATCTCCAATGTCTGCTGCCATACAGATAATGCAATAAAAAAGCAATGAAAATGTTAGGGTTAAAAATAGGTTAGGTATGACTCCAAACACACACAAATAACATACCTAAGTGTGCTTTCATTTACCTCCATCATTTTTCAGACTGTAGTCTTGTAGAGAATTTTTATTCTCTCGATTATACATTTTGGCATCATTGAATGCCATTGCTGTTAACATTTCCACTATATACAGTGCATTTTTTTTTTGTATTTAAAAAAAAAAAAAAAAAAAAAAAAGCCAGTATGGCTTCTTGTCTCCCACTTCCCACCCCCTGCCAGGTTCCTGGGGCTGGGGCTGCAGCGTGGATGGAGGGGCCTCCATCTCCCAGCCCCGTGCTGCCATGGGGCTCTAGCTTCTGGGCCATGGATTGCCACAGGGGCTCCATCTCCCTGCACTGCCACTGGGTCTCTGGCTTCTGCGCCTGCACTCAAAAAGGTGACAGTACACTGCACCAGGATATCCCATCACAAAAAAAGTACTGACTATAACGGATTTTTTTCCCTTTTCTTGTCTTTGTATACCATCCTAAGTGTTACCAGGGGAAAAGTTGTTTTTTTCTTTCAATTGACTACTGCATTAAATTATGTTAAACTATTGTCTAAGATTTCTACTTCTTTTAATGGCTTTACATTTCAAAAGATTGCATGCTTATATCCACTGTGGTCTAAATCTAATATCATGGATAGTAAACAGGTGGGAATATTCACAGTTAAGTTGAAAGTACTTTGTCATTTAGTTAAAATGGACAAGTTGTTAACTTCCCATGGACTGGATAATAAAGATGAAGTCTGTCTACCACATAAAGATAGGTTGAGGAGCCAAAATCAGATGGTCAGATACAAAACTTGATTATGCCAGTTTAAACCTTAAATGAATTGACTTATTTGGAAATGCACTGCTATAACTGAGATCAGAAGCCTTTCCAATGTCTCCTATGGTATTTAACAACTCTTTTTGGTCCAATAAATTGATGGTCTCATTGTCTTGCTTCATGTGAAGCAGTAACTAGTAGTTGTCCTGTTTTAGGTTAATTTTATCCCTTTTTTATATTTCCTTTTTAAAATCAAAGTACATATCATTAGTCTAGTAATAAGGTCACCAAAAGGCTTCTTTGATTGAAAGCAGACACCTAATGTAGTTTACGCATAGGTAGGAACTGCCGCTGACCAGGCTCTAGACAATTTTGTAATGCTCTTTTGGAAAATCATCCAGTTATCACAGTGTCCTTCACCCACAGGTTGGTGTTTTATAGTTTCAGATGAAGATTTCTTCACTGTTTTTTCAATATGTGCACTTTTGCAGCAGTCTGTTTTTATATAAATGAGAATCTAAATAAATACAATGATAAAACATTCTTAAAATTATCCAAGAGGGTATCTTCAGACATAGAGGCAAATGCTTTAAATATGGGTCTACAAAGCTCTTTCCAGTATTACTTCGGTGGTGTGTTAGAAATTTGTCCGTATGTGGCTATGTCTACACTTGCCCCCTTCGAAGGGTTGATGGGAAATTGCTAATGAAGTGCTGTGGGGAATATGCAGCACTTCATTAGGCTAATTCTCCTCCATAGCAACTTCAAAGAGTCAGACTTAGAAGTGCCGGCATGTCGTGTAGCTGTGGGTACTTCAAAGTGCCTTTACTTCCCAAAATTTTGAGGAGCAAAAGCACTTCGAAGTGGCTGTGGTTACACAGCATTCTGGCACATTGAAGTGCGACACTTCGAAGTTTCCGTGGGGGAGAAATAGCTTAATGAAGTGCTGTATATTCCCCACAGCACTTCATTAGTAACCTCCCATCACCCTGATTATCATGTCCCCTTCAGAGTTGGGAGCAAGTGTAGACATAGCCTGAGAGTGTCAACAGGGGAGTTAACAAATCTGCTGTCCTATTAGTTAATAATGGATAATATTTGTTAAAGTATCTAATAAAAGATTGTTTTAAACGTACAAATTTGGCATAATTACAGCTATGCCAAACTGGGTAATTTGGAAAATATTTTTTAAATATTAGCTGAAATATATTCTTTAGTATCATGGAATATGTTGTGGGCTTCCACCTTTTGCTTCCCTTCCCTCAAATCTTCGGTGAAAAATTTCTCTTCTAATAGTTTCTGTGGGCTGAAATGCAGAATTGAATTATTTGTTAATGTATAAAAGCTGCTGAGATTATTTATTACTACTTTGCAGAATCCTGCAACCGCAATATACAAACTCACATTTGTATGTTATTTTGTTTGGTGCTTGGCTGGACCTTATGGGAGATGACCTAGCGAGTTCATGTCATGTGGTGTTTGACTGTTCCCACTCTACACAAGATCTACGCTGCACTCTGGGTGCAATTCCCACAGGAGACCTAGGCTGAGCATTGCAGTGCTTGGCCTTCAGACATCTAACCACCTAGGCTATGTCTAGATTACAGGGTTTTGTCAACAAAATGCCTGTTTTGTTGACAAAGCCAGCAGCGTATATAGATTGTGAAGCAAGTTCTGTTGACAGAACACAGCGGGGTTTTGTCAATAGCCGTATGCCATTCGCCACAAGGAAGAACACCACCGTCAACAGATATGTCTGTCAACAGAAAAGGCCTCTGGGATGCTGTGAAGGTGGACACTCTGTCCATAGCAATCAGTGCTCTGTGGTTTGTGCCTCTGGCCATTCTTAAAGCCGCAGGGACCCTGGGGAGCCTCGTGGAAGGAAGCTGAGAGCATGGGAGCGGCAGCATGCCATGTGGCTTTCCCATGCACCCTCACACCTGCCCCCAGCAGCAATGGCCGAATGCCAGGCATCATGGGACCCTCCCTTGGGACCGCAAGGGAGCAGACTGAGGGATCCCAGGAGCCACCCTGGGGTTCCAAATGCTGTGCCTGCTTCTGGAGTGGGACAGAAGTCCAGGCCCACCTGGACTTGTAGGCAGAGGAGGAATGCCTGCAGGACCCCAAGACCTGCCACAGAAATGCGGAGATTTAAAACAAAATGGCCACTGCCCTGGCCAGGTGGGGCCACCCCCACCGCTCCCTGGAGCAGGTCTGGGCAAAGGCAAAAGAACAGAGGCAGGGCAATGTGCAGGCACAGGATTCTGCCTGACGCTCCAGGGCAGGACCAGCAACATGCCCCTACTATCGGGAGCTGAGCAGCATCCTGGTGCAGGGGGAGAACATCACCCCTGTGCCTCAGCATTGATACAGTGCTTGAGATTTCCACCCTGCCCCCCCCAATACAGCAGGAGCCCCTGCAGGAGGAGGAGCTATCCCAGCCCCAACCCATGTCGGAGCTGGACTCAGAAGCCAGCAGCCTCATCCTCAGCCTGGACCTGGTCCACAGCAACCAGGCCACCTCCCAGGCATTGTTGGAGCTGGGTGAGGGTCTCTTTGGTGAGTAACCTGTGCATCACACACCCCAGAGTGTAGGAGCTGGGTGTAGACAGGATGTGCTGTGAGCATTGCTAGGCCATCCTGGGCAGGATCTCAAGCTGCAGTCACAGCATGTGGAACCAAATGCAGTGTCAGTGTGCACCACCCAGACCCAGCAGATTGCCCATGAGCACGGGTTGCATTCTGCTGCCAGGCTAATGGGAGGCCAGATGATTCCCAGGTCCCAGGGTGTGGTAGGGCTGGAAGTGGGCTAGCTAGAATGGTACCAGCCTGACTCCAGACACACACAGGTGTGTGACACCTGGCACAGAGGCCTGCCCACAGGTGCAAGACAGTACCTACTCCTTCAGGCAGTGCTGTGAGCTGCAGGTATATGAGTGGGCCCTGGGGAGGGCCAGGCTGCTTCCAGCTCATCAGGTTCCCCATCTCTCTAGCCTGCCCCGTTCCCCTGCCCACCCTGACCCCACCGCAGCCCCTCCACACCCATACCTGCTACTGGTCCCAGACTGGTCCTGATGGGGGCTGCAAACCTGTGACAGGAGGGGATCCAGAGGCTGATGCTGCTCAGGGTGACTCTCCCCCTTGGGTTCAAATCCCCCAGCCCTTGTCCTAAGCATTCCCACCATAAATAGTTATGCACGCCATTCTCTTGTAAATAGTTTTGAATGCCACTGTATTTGCATGTTTTGTTTTTGAGTAAAAACCCACTTATTTGTTCATCACACCTACATTGGTGGTTACTGTGTGGGGATCAGGAAGGGGGAGAGGGAGGGGCTATGGTGGGGATGGAGTAGGGCTTTGGGCCCAAGGCCCCTGCTGGGGTTGCCCTGGGGAGCATTACTAGGGGCCACGGCAGAAGCTTTCCTTCAGGGCTTCTCACATCTGCAGCACAACCTGATGGGCCTGCCAGGTGGCGGCTGTGCCCAGCTGCTCATAAGCATGCACATTGCTATATGCGTCTGCCCCCCACCCCAGGAGGAGGACCTTCCCCTGTCGCAGGGCACAACACACTGCCACAACTTGATGGATGTTGTGCAGAGTTGTGTTGATGGCCATCACTACCTACAGAGGGAGGCCACCAAACACACATGTTGGGGACTGAGGAAGGAAGTACCTGTGCCCTTGGGTGTCCCCCAACCCAATCCCTAAGCTCTCTGGGGCCACCCCCATGAGGCCATACCCCCACCAGCAGCAGGGCTTTGTGAAGGTGGGACAGCATGGTCCCATGGGCACCAGGCTTTCTCCCCACCCCTTGCACCCTGAACCCTGCTATGAGGAGGACCCTGACTGTAGAGTTTCCAATGCCCAACTGGTTTCCCACCAACCGGTAGCTGTCAGGAGTGGCAAGCTTCCAGAGAGCGCTTGCAACCTGCTTCTCCAAGGTGATGGTGGGCTGCAGCTGGGTGTTGTGTCTCCAGGGGATGGGGTGAGCCAGGCACATAGCTCCAGGAAGGTGGCCTTCTGCATTTGAAAGTTCTGGAGCCACTGCTGGTCATCCCACTGTTCCATGACCAGCTGGTCCCACCAGACCGAACTGGTGTGTGACCTTTGGAGCTGCCTGTGCATGGGGTCGGGGGGGAAGGGCAGATGCAGGGGCAGGAGCAGGTATGACCATCTGGCAGCCATGACAGTGTCCTCGCAGGTGGTTTGGCGCTCACCTTCTGTGAGGAGGAGGACGATGGCTGTCAGGAAGTTAAGCAACTGCTGCAGCATCTTGGTGTGAGGCCGCTGCAAGCCCGGGGCAACTTCAGCAGCATGGCCCCCAGGGACCAGCTGTGTCATCTACCAAGATGCAAAGCTCTGGGCTAGCTGTGCTGTGCTGTCCCGCAGGGAGGTAGGCACACCCATAGCAGAGTCAGGGAATGGATGTCGGGGCGGGGGGAGTCCCTTTAAGGGCACCTCTCAGCAGAGCTCCTAGAAGGGACTGGTGACCTGCAAGCCTGTCTGATGGGGTTCCAAGATGCTGTTTTGTCAATAGAGTAGCCAGGCATTCAGGCCACTCTCTGTCGACCAGAGCGGATCACTCTTACGATCTGCCTTGTCGTCTGGAAACGATCTGCAACAGAAGTGTTGTCACAAGATATCTTCTGACACAAACTTCTGGGGATGAATCCCTCTAAGGCTATGTCTAGACTGAGTGTGAAGCCTTGCAGTTAGGCACCCAGTCCCCAAGGCAAAACGTGGGGAGAGGCTGGCATGTCAGAAAGGGACTTGTACAAGCCAGCGTGCTGAGCAGGGAACCCTGTAGGTATTTAACCTGTTTGCCTGTAATTTTGACTTCTATAATAAGGCTACAGTGCTTTGAATAGCTCTTATGATTCCCTAGAGTTTAATATGGAAGACTTAACATAAAATTCTCCTTAATCATAAATAAGAACAAGCGGGAATGTTAAATGGAACTAACAGGTCACGATTACAGCCACTACAGTGCTTTTACTCCGGTTATCATAGAAGTATAGGGTTGGAAGAGACCTCAGGAGGTCATCAGGTCCAACCCCTTGCTGAAAGCAGGACAAGTCCCAGCTAAATCATCCCAGCCAGGCTTTGTCAAACCAGCACTTAAAGACCTCTAGGGAAGGAGCTTCTACCACCGTCCTAGGTAACCCATTCCAAAGCTTCACCATTCTTGTATTTTGCTTCAGGAAGAAGGGTTCTTCTGAAAATGGGATTTATTTTTGAAGGAACCCCGTCTACACGGCTGTTTTTGCTTCCAGAAAAGGCTCTTCTAGAATAGAGATTTGTGCAAATGAGGCACAAGATATGTAAATCTGTTCCTCATTTGCTTCTGATCTCACTCGTTTGCATTCCCCTTTCAAAAGGGGAATGTAGTGTAGATGCAGCCCTAGTGAAATAGCTTTTCTTAATAGGCAACATAGACTTCCCCCATCCAACTTGAGACCATTGCTCCTTGTACAATCATCTTTCACCACTGAGAAAAGCCTCTCGCCATCCTTTTTGGAATCCCTCTTCAGGTAGCTGAAGGCTGCTATCAAATCCCCTCTCACTCTTCCTATCTGTCGACTAAATAAGCCCAAATATATTATCTTTAGAAATGCAAGAGAAAACAGAGAGCTAACTTTGGAACTGTGGTGATACATTAAATGAGCTCCCTGTAAACTGACTCAGGAAAAATAAGACTTGAAGCTTTATCCTTTAAAGTCGCTGAGTTCCCTCCATTCCCACTGCAGTCAGCTTCCATTGATTTCTCTCAACGCCTTTTAGAGACTATAGAACACCCTGTAGAGATGAACCACTGGATTTCCAGAGTAATGTTTGCAACTGCTGCTGTGTGTCTTGCAGCGTTTGGAGCGATACATAGCAATGTTAGGTACATATGTAGTTTTATTAGGTGAAATGTGTTTTGGAATGGTTGGCAGTTTCTTTATACATGTAAGAGATTCTGACCACTTTTCTGGGAAAGATTTAGGTAAAGAATTCATATGCACCTGATTTCCAAACAATAAGTTATATGCAGAAATAGATAACCCTAGAAGACTCAAAATCTGATTATTTCTAATGTTTTCAGGCTGAATGAAGATAATTCTTTTGTTTCTTCTACTAGATTAGCTCTAACATTATGAACTTGGCATCCAAGATCTGAATCTGGAATCATTTTTCTCTCTTGTAGTAATCCATGTAGTTTGTAAGCATATGAATGTTAATACCTTGTCTCTCAATGCATTCTAATTAGTTTTCAGGTGCTTTTTTAGAGCTTGACTAAATGAAAAGGGCAGATCGCATAATTGTATGTTGAAGTGTAGAAATATCCTCTTCTGAGGTGATTTATATGTCCCTGTCCATGAGCTGTGGTGTCTGTATGGTTGCCCTGCATCCTGACCAAATAGCTCTTAAGCTAAGCATTTTAAACTTATAACCTGCTTTACCAGCAGTGGTGACATATTTCCCTCACAAACCACATCAAAATTAGATAAATTAAAAAACCATATTCACTGTTAAAATGGAGTTTTAGAAATCCAAAATGGCCGCCGGAGAATGACAGTTAGAAAATGACAGTTGTAATTAATATTCGGCGAGCTATGAATATGTATGAAGTTATGGTTTGAAAAGTTTCAAACTGATTGGTTACTTTAGGATCCTCATACATATGTAATAGTCAAATGCCCCCTTGATACATTGTGGCACTGAGGAGGACCTAGCAGGCAGAGGTTGTCAAACAGGTCCACCCAGGCTGCATATATTTAGGAGAGCAGCCCTGCTTGGGGCATTCCAGACCAGACCTTGGAGGAGAGCTGACAAAGAAGAAGAAAGAAGACTACGGAGAAGGACTGAGCTAAGAGCTGGACTGAGCCTGTAGCTGAACATCGCTGGCAGAAGAGCCGAAGCTGACCTGCGTGTCAGTCATCGCTCTCTAGCCGCCGTGGGCCGTCGAAGAACAGAAGAGCTCCAGCCTGAAGAACAGAAGAGCTCCAGTCTCCATAGAGCTAAATCACTAGTAAGGCTCCGGTTCTTTTATCCGGAGGGTTTGCCTGGCAGACCGCACCGCCCAAACAACGGTGCCCTGCACAGGGAAACCGCAGCAGCGACCCTGCCCTTCCAGTCACCGACCCTAGCTCAGGCCGGTGTCTGAAATATCACGGTCGTTCCTAAAAACACAGGAGGTTTTTGTTAACCAAGCTGGTTTTTCCTCCTGGCTCTCTTTTTCTCCCTCCTTTACTATCTGACCTGACGCGGCTGCCGTACAAGCGCGCCGTGAGGGTCATAACTTCCTAGCTCGAAGAGAACTACAGGCCCAGCGCCTGGATCACAGAGCAGGAATAAGGAGGTATTCATGGTCTGGGTTTAAGGTTAAATAATTGGGTAAGCAGTTAATGTTTTCATATAGCTTTGTAATAGAGGGTGGATTAGGACTTCCCCAAGTCCATGATCAGCGCCTTATATTTTGTATTCCTTGTCCTTCTGTAAAGGCACAGGAGGCCAATGCTATTGGTTTAGCTTAAAACTATTGCATGCACACAGGAGGGTAGTTAGGTAAACTGCGTTGTTACTATAATCCAGAGCTATAAACTCCCCCCTATTTAGGAGGGTAGAGCGGTCAGGGATAACCCAATAAAGGGAAAACCCTGGTATTCTTAGTAACCCTTTAAGGGTAATGAAGGTCTGCAATAAAGGGCTACCATAACAAGGTGGTCGAAATAGGCAGTACCATTTTTTGAGGGGATAACCTTTAACTAGGAAAACCCCTCCACTTAACTAAGGGGAAAACCTCTCAGAAGGAAACCCCGCATATACTGGGCTCTCCCCTGCTTGGCCAGCAGGGCAACCCATTTAACTAGAGAATTGACCTAGCTTAGCGCAGGCAAATTCTTTTTCTAAGTAAGATCTGCTCCCCGCGGTAGTCGGCCAAGGGTTGAGCGACCTGGTGAACCTCAGGAAGATCCAGGAATAAATAAGTAAATATAACTCAGCTCTGAAGTTAATCTTTCCATTTTACAGCACGCATCGAAGGCTGCACGGTCCGTCCCGGAAGCACAGTAAGTAGCTGAGGGATTAGATAGTAGTGCTGTTACAGCAGTTACCTATTGTTTAAGGCTACAAGCCATAGTATTCAAATCCTGTGCCTATTCCACAAAAACAAGGGCTTACATATTTTGTGCAAGTTAGCTTACCAAAGTTCATACTTTTGAGTTATAAAATAAACCCTGTCTCCCTGTTTGAACCTGACATCTTGTTTGTATTTTCTTCCTTGGGTAAACACACCGCAGCAGCGCAGTTCACACACCCTGAAACCCCGTTGTGATTAGACCCACTGTAGACGGCGAGCAGGGTCGCGGGGTAAAATCCTGGGAGCATTGGTAAGGACTCAGTTTTAGTCCAGTCCATTGCTCTGGTGTGATTGACTTGACCTAATCAAATATTCAAATTTATTCATACGTCACTCGCATCCTCGATATGAAGAAGAGTTTAGAACAACTCAGTGGAGAAAAAAGCAGTGAAGAATTAAGAACTGAAATGTAAGTTTTATGTATCGTCTTGCTCTCATTTAAAAATGAGACCTGAAAAATAATTAGCCCTTAATGCAATAGATTTGGTTTTAGTGCAGCACATTGATTTCATATGCATGGCAGCCACTTTTCAAACATCCGTATGTTTTGAAAAAATCTCTTCTTTTAAAAAACAAACTTCTGCTGTTTCTATATCGAGTTCCTGAGACACCATAGTATGCTTCTGAAATGCATTATGTAACTATCAGTGTATTTTACTGTGTAATTATGTGTTTTCAACAGAAACATGTCATTTAAATAATGTATATTTTCCCAAGACCCTGTGAACTTCTGCTTTCCACCCCTGCTTTTGAGGCATGAATCAAGGTCATTTCCTTGTGTGGTTAAGGTGACACAAATGAGACTCCCAAAGGAGATAGTGGTGCTCCTTGATTAGCTAAAGACAACAATGCTCAGGCTGTGTCTACACTTTTATTTCTCTTTTGATAGAGGAGTGCAAATGAGGAAAATTGAAAATGCAAATGAGGCACATGATTTACGTGCTTCATTTGTATCATCTCTTTTTGGAAGAGATTCTTTTGAAAGAAAAAAAGCAGTATAGATGGGGATATTTCGAAAATAAACTCCATCTTTGAAAGAATTCTTCTATTTTGTTTCAGGATGAAGCTCGATGTAAACCTATGCCTCATTTGCATTCCTCTCTTGAAAGAGGAACTCAAGTGTAAACACACCCTAACTGTGGTTTTGAGCTGTGAAGATCTATTAAGACAGGAAGTCTGCACTATGTCACTACAGAGGCACAGCTGCATGTATTTTACTGTAACATCCAGAGCATAGATACTCTCTGCATCAATGGAAGTTTTTCTTTTTTTCCCCCCCGTCGATGTTGATAACATACCTCCCAGGGCAGCATTGCCTGGGTTGATGGATGAATTCTTCCATTGACGTAGGAGGTGTGCACTGCAAGGAGGGGGGTTAGAACAGCTTGACTACAGAACACAGGAGTGAATTCTTCAGGCACCTATCCAGAGCAGACTGAATTTAAAGTGTAAACTAGGTCTGAGCATTTGAGTTCTGTACTTAAGACAGATTTGGAAAACTGTATGTAGAGAACATGTACATATGACAGTTTCCAATAATAATATAATATATGGAGATACATATCTCAGAGCTGGAAGAGATCTTGGGAGCTTATCAGGTCTAGTCTGCTGCCTCCTTGGCAGGACTAAGATCCATCCCTGACAGATATTTTTTCATCTGTTTGCTGCCAGACCCATAAATGGCCTCCTCAAGGATTGACTTCACAACCCTGGGTTTAGCAGGCCAGGGCTCAAACCACTGAGCTATCGCTCCCCACATGGTAGAAGTGGAAATAACAAACTAGACCCTCCATTATCCAGTGGATTAGGTGATGAATTTTAGAAGTGTTCTAGACTAGAGTTACTTGTCCCTACTTCCTAATTATAGAGAGACCTGGTCATCGATGACAAGATTTGCTGAATAGTCCTGTGGTTCTCTGTCACGTATTGAAAACTCTACATTTATCTGGCTGACTTCACAGATATGGAATTCCCATGGGTGTTCAGTGCGGATTAATCTAGTCATCCTGGCTTTCATGCTTAGGCCTGGTCTACACTAGATAGTAAAATTGATTTGTAGATCAATCAACTTACCAGGCTGCCTTCAAAGATACTTACTCCTCACGATATTAAGGAGTACAGGGGTCAACTTCCAACCCTAGATAGTTAGATTTCATGCATCCCTACCAGGTGCATGAAAACAAATGCCAGAAGATCAACCCTAAGAGGGTTGATCTGCATAATGTAGACTCTCTTTTTTTAATTTATTTTGAAAAGGTCCTGTTAGGCTCCAAGAGATCAGTTCAGACTGGTGAGTCTAGCACATTCACCCACGGAAGTGGCAGCTCATCTTGGAAAAGAGCAGGGAAAATAGATTTAAGCAGTGCTGCTGCTTAGTCTTAATTCTTAAACATTATGATTGAAACACCATGCAGCATGGAAAAACTTTACAACTGTTATCCCAGTTGGCCTTTGTTACCAAAAGCTGGATGTGAATGTGTAGATTGCTGTAGTTGAGACACAGAAATGTAGCGTACGTATAAGTTCACTTACATTATGAGCTGCAGAAAAGAAAGCGTTTCAGGTGAATATGTATTGTTGTTACTGAAGTCGCTTGCGTCTCATTTGCTGACTTCCTTTCTTTTTGCATCTTTGAATTAGCAAAACCTTCTATTTGTACCAGTTACTTTAACTTTTGCTTAGTTTCTTTAGATGGTTTTTCACCCCTGCTGCCTGAGCTTTCTAGCTTTCTTCCCACAAGGTTAATTAGCTGTGTCAATTCACCAACTGCAATGCATATTTGACACATTCCAAGAAAGATTTATACTGTTGCTATGGTGGCTTTTTGCTGAGAGGTTTCTGACATTTGGTATTTGTGGGATCCCTTTGTTTCATTGCTTAGCTTTAAATGCTGAAGATAAAATGGGCTTTACTCATTTACCTACTTAAGAAATTTTACTGTGTTTAAAAAATTCTTGATCATCCATGTATTGTTGTATAGTCCTTTTATATTTGCGGAGGTTCAGATTGTTAATTTAGAGAGCAACAAATTGTTCTTAAGCTTTCTGGCTGAGTCTGGGAAATCTGTGAATATTTGTTTTATCCAGGTTTGCAGATTGGTACTGGGTTCTACAGTCTGAACACTCCTTCTGTGATTCTTTATTGGATTTGGAAGCTGTTGCAGCATGAGGCATCCCATTATCTGCCTTTCTGCTTGGCGGTGGTGAAAATGTGTTATGTTTAATCATAAAAGCAGATTACGAACATTTTAACTAATTAGTTAAATCTGCAGGCTTTTCTATAAACAAGATATGTCAGTATTGTCATGTTTTACAGATGGGGAAACTGAGGTAGAATTTATGTGCTTGAGACCATGGAGAGCGAGGAAGGCTTGTGAATAGAACATGGGACTCTGTGCATTTGGGCTCTGCCCATCTCTAGGGGTAATCAATTATTTTTTGTCAACGTCCAAGTTTCTTGGTTGAGGTGTACTCAGCAAGTCCAGACTCCAGAAGGAAATGATACAGAAATGCTAGTGATGATATCATGAAGTAAATAAAAGAATTTCATGGTCCATTCAAAAGAATCTAGTACTATGCATTTGGCCCACAGTGCACTTACTGACTACCCTGGTCTAGAATGTTGAAAGAGACCACTTCTTGAGGATGACACTTGAAAAGCTGTTGTGAAGCTGTTGGTACTTAAAAAACAGTTTTGCTTTGAAACTGGAAAATATTTGTTTTGTGATGCTGTCAGCTTGTGTTGCAACATGATAATCCACAAGAAGACCCTGATTTAACTTTGATTGCAGAAAGCTCATTGCACGCAGTCAGGCAATAAAATTGTGTTGTAATTTGTCAGTGTTGGAGGACTGTTGGTAATAACTGTACCATAATGTGCATCATTTCCAGAATGGAGCTTATTGTAAGTTATTGTAGGGGAGCACTTTTGAGACTAAGGACAGTGTTTGGTCTGCTGGAGCTAGCAAGCGGCTTTCTCTGTGGCTGTAAACCTTCTTTCAATGGTGTCAGGGTCTTCTGATGTGAGTATATACCATTTTGTGCCAGTCCAAGTAAAACACTTAGATTTATCATCATTCAGGTGGATAAATAACATTAGTAGAACATAATGACTTGAGGGGTAGGTAGGTACAGTGATTTTTGTTTTCCTGGCATGACTTGCTTTAAGCAATAGCTGTGAGGTTGGTTGTGTGGTTTTTGTGTAGCTCTGATGAGGAGAGGCTCATTGAGGCAATCGTATACTAAGATGTAGTCCATACTGTGGAAAAACTTAAGGAAATGGGGTGCTTTCAGGGAGATTTACTTATAGTAACTACTACTCAACAAACACCCAACTATGAAAAGAAATTCAGATAGGAGCTGTAAGACATGATGATGAGGAAGCAGAATCTCTTTATGGCTACGTCTACACTAGCCCCCACCTTTCAAAAGGGGGATGCTAATGAGACACTTTAGGCTATGCTAATGAGGTGCTGCATATGGCATAATGGCATCCGCAGCTCTTCAAAAGTGCCACTTTCAGTCGCGTGTGGCTCATCTACATGATGTCCTTTTGAAAAGGGCCCCATGTAGATGAGCCATGTGCAGAAGGACCCTGCACACTTCAAACTCCCATTATTCCCATAAACAAATAGGAATAAGGGGATTTCGAAGTATGCAGGAGTCCTTTCGAAAAGGACCCCATGTAGATGAGCTGCCTGTGATTGAAAGCAGCACTTGTGAAGTGCTGCAGCCACTATTATGCTAATGAGGTACTGCATATTGATTGCATTGCCTCATTAGCATATCCCAAAGTCTCATTAGCATCCCCCTTTCAAAAGGCGGGGGCTACTGTAGACATAGCGCATATGTTTAATATCATCTTGGCTTCCTTTATATAGCTGTAGCCAAGGAACAGTGTCAAATGTCTTTAAATGTTTTGATAGAAAAATATTAAACAGGGATTTTCTTTCATGATTTGTAGTCATTTATATTACATGTTGTCACTTTCTCATGAGGAGACCACTGGCCAATGATTTATTCTTTAATGCAAACGCCACTCCCCCACCTTGGCAATGTGAGATACCTGAAATTTTGAACAGCCTTTATTTTTAAAGTACAGTGATTACAAAGATTTCCCTAGTTGTTAGCTGTTGGGTGATAGATTGTTTGTTTGCACGGAGATCTAAAAATCCCCCTCTCGTTGGTGTTCCTGTGAATTACAGAAAAAATATTGATCTAGGTCCTTATTCGTGTCTTCGCTGAATTTACACAAGTGACATTTAATGTAATTCTAATGAGGAAATAATGCACAATTAGAGATCAAAAGTATATAGCGCCTGACACCTAGGTGTAATCAGATACAAGTGGGCCTGTCAACCTGTTCTTAAAAACCAGTTGGACAGTTTAAAAACTATAGAAAACCTCCCTAGGGTATGAATATGTCAAAAGTACAGCCACAAATAGCCACCTCTAGGGGGAGCTGCATTTTAGGATTAGTGAAGAGATAAAAGTGAAAACTTGAACTTCTTGTTGAGCATTTGTTGAGTGCCTGTTCATTATGCTTCTACCCAGGTTCTTGTGAATGTCCCCCTACAGTCGGTTCTGTGCCCATTTCCTTCTTCCTTGCAGATTTTCCACTAAATTCTGGCATTTTGAATCTTTTGCTTCTGTTGTTTTCATTGTCTTGCATCTCCAACTCTTTCGCTTTTGCATAACCTTTTCTTTTCTTTGTTTTTCTCCCTCTTAAATCTCCAAGCTGCATGTTCTCTCTGATCTGCTCTTGTTGGATGAGCTGCTGGATTAATCTTTGATATATTGCTGCTGTTCTGTTGCACTGTTGATTTCACAGCAGGTGGGATTTAGTATCTAGAAATGTAAAAAGCACATAAGAATGTGAAAACATTAAAACACCCTCCCCTCCAAATAAATACTTCATTACTTTATCTGTGTTCTGTCTTCTGTTAAAAAAGGTATAAGAGACTGAGGCTGTAGTGCTTTCAAGCATTCACAGGCAGCTTTGGTTCCTTTTCTGAACAAGATCAATCAGATACAAAGGTATCCTGTGCAAAAATAACAGGGAGTTGTAGCTGGCACTCTGCTCAGCTTCTGAGAGTGCCTGCTTTTAAGAAGTCAAAGGGAACCGTGGTAATTTTATTATAGTTTTCTTCCATTCTGGGCACAGTCTTGTCCTCTTGCCCTCATATGAGGGTTTTTCCTCTCTTTCGGCTTGCATTGAACAGAGTGGCAGTGTGGGACCTTTGGGAGTAGCTTGGAGATTATCCTCCTACGGCCTTCTCTGCTCCCAAAGCTGCAGAAGAGCTGGGCTGAGACCAATCCCTACTTTTCAAAGCTTTCTCTTAGGAAATTTTGTTTTTGTTTCTAACTCCAGCAGTGTTTGCCCATCTAGGTAATACTTGTCTCAAAATCTTCATTTCTTTTGTGGCTCTTCTTTCTCTTTGTGTTACTTCTGTATTCTTCCCCTCTTTCTACTTCTCAGCAAGGTGGATCAATCTGACATGAACAAGCCCACGAGGAGAAGACTACAGATCTACTCTGTGCTCAACAAATCAAATCCTAAGACAGAGGAGTTCCAGAGGGAAGAAAATGGTACTTGCACCAGCAGGTCCAGCACTTCCACTGACTTCAAAGAAAATGCATCATGGATAACATTAATTCTCCTTTACCTCTCAGGAGATCTACAGGGTGAACTTTGACTATCAGTTCATACTTTCTCAAAACGCTAACCTGGATGCCATTACACATGACACCTGAAGCAGAAAGGTACTTTGAGCAATGGAGAACACCTTTTCATAGATGCCTGTGTTCTGATGTCATTTCAGGTTCAAGTTCCCTTCCTGGGACTTTGTAGGCATGGCAAGCTTGGCAAGATTTGTAGACCTGGCAAGCTTGGCTGTATATGCACAGGAAAACTTTTGTTATCTTTCTTTTAGTATTCCTTCCGACCCTTGTAGGAGAAATGGAAGTTTAGTAATGTTGAGTTCCATGAAAGGATATTTCAGGAAAATATAATGCTTGACTGAAGCTAATTACTTCTTTGTCCTCAGTGCTTTGAACTGTGTCCTAGTTTTGGAAAATGTAGCAGGAAACGTTTTCTAGAGAAGGGAGGAGTCAGTCATATGTTGATGGACAAGTAAGAATTTGCCTTCTGTGCAACCCAAAGACAAGGAAATCATGAGCCTAGACCCATAAACAAAACATTGTTACCTCATGATTTCCCTTCTTCATTATGTGTACAGTTAAACACTTATAAAGTTTGTAGATGATATTAAGGTGGGGTGTATTGTAAGTGCTTTGGAGGACAGGATTATAATTCAAAATTATCTGAACTAACTGGAGAAATGATTTAAAGGTAAATGGGATGTAATTCAATACTGACAGATGCAAACTACTCCATTTAGGAAGCAACAGTTAGTTGTGCACGCACAATTGGAAAGAACGGAACATCATTCAGGAATGTATTAGCAGGAGAGTTGTAAGCAGGACACAAGTAGTAACTATTTTGCTATATTCAGTGCTGGTTATGTCTCACCTGGAGTATTATGTCCAGTTTGGGGCACCACATTTCAGGAAATGTGGACAAATTGGAAAATGTAATGAGAAGAGCACAAACATAACAAAGAACTAGAAAACATGACCTAAGTGGGAAAAACTGGGTTTGTTTAGTCTGGAAGATAAGACTGAGCTGGGACACAAGAACACCTTTCAAGTACATAAAAGATTGTTACAAGGAGGAAGGAGAATTATATTTCTTCATCTCTGACACTAGGACAAGAAGCAATGGGTTTAAATTGCAACAAAGGAGGTTTAGGCTGAACGTTGGGGGAGGGGGAAAACTTCCTGTCACTGTGGTTAACCACTGGAATAAATTACCTAGAGAAATTGTGGAATCTCCATCTTTGATTTTAAAGAGCCAGTTAGACAAACATCTGTCAGGGATGTTCTTTATTACTCAGTCCTACCTCAGTGCAGGGTACTGGACCCAGATGACCTGTTGAGGTCCCTTCCACTCCTATGATTCTATGCAGTAAAGATTTTCCACTGAAGAGGTCAGTATCTGAAAGTGGAACCGAAGTATTGTCCACGTATTGCCCACAACAGAGCTGCTTTCATCAGAACTTTTGCAGCATTGAATATTGGCCTTAAATGATTGCGCTGTTCATAGACCTCCTGAAAAAGTTTTATGGTGGAATAAATTCTACCTTAGAATTCTGGAATAAGCATGTGTTTCCTCTTTGCTGACATACTGTGAAGGACAAGGTACATTTTCAGTAACATCAATTTGATTGAAAATGTCAATGATTCTTAGAGTATGCGTGTATTAATCTTAAAATGTTTGGATGAGAGAGACCTTCTTTCTATTATTTGTAGCTAGCTAGTCTGTACATATTTTTAATTTTAACATGATACTGGGTGATAGCAAAAGGTTTTGCACATGATGATGCCAAGGGCAGAGGTATGTTGTTTCAATTCATGGTGAACATAATTGCTGGTCTCAATCCCTTCCACAGAAAATTCATGCCACGTGATCTGACTATTCAATTAGAGCCTGGAAAGCTTCCTAGTTTATCTTTCCTCTCTATTCTTTACTTCCATCATGTTTTACTTATTAATATATATGCTGAGGGCACTGACGTGTTTATTTTCTTTGAGATGTAGTTTTCCACGTTGCCAATTGTAGTTTTTCCTCCATAAAAGATTGACTGACTCTTTTCTATGAAGAAAGGCTGAAAGAATTGGGCTTGTTTAGTTTGGAAAAGAGAAGATTGAGGGGGGAGATAATAGCGGTTTTCAGGTATCCAAAAGGGTGTCATGAGGAGGGAGAAAACTTGTTCTTTTTGGCCTCTGAGGATAGAACAAGAGGCAATGGACTTAAACTGCAGCAAGGGAGGTTTAGGTTGGACATTAGGAAAAAGTTCCTAACTGTCAGGGTGGTCAAACAATGGAATAAATTGCCAAGTGAGGTTGTGGAATCTCCATCACTGGAGATATTTTAAGAACAGGTTAGATAGATGTCTATTAGGGATGGTTTAGACAGTACTTGGTCCTGCCATTGGGGCAGGGGGCTGGACTCGATGGCCTCTTGAGGTCCCTTCCAGTCCTAGTGTTCTATGATTCTTTAAAAATGTTTAAGTCCTTCCCACCAGCTCTCCTGGTGATTATGTGTAAATGTTTATAGAGTTCTAGGTACTAAAAATCTTTAACTTGGTGACATCATTTTCACAAGTTCTAAAGTCTGATCTGCTTACCCCTAGGGTCAGCAACCTTTCAGAAGCAGATTGTGGAAATGTGACTTCTGCATGTGGTCCAAGTGCTGGCAATACTTTTTAAAGTCACTAATAGTCCTACTTACAACAGCGTCATTAAATAAATTACCCTACGGAGCTTTACGGTTGAGTGTGATCTTTTGCTACAGTGCGGCAGTCACCTACTCCCCATCCCTGCCCACCAATGAGGGCAGGTAAAAAGCCTTCACCTGGGGGAGGGAAAGGTTCCCCTTGCTCTCTCCCTCACATGTGTATGTGAGGAGAAAGGGGCAAGAAATCCTGGCCCCAGGCTGCCCCCAACCACTGTGTGCAGGGGAAGGTGACATGCTGCCCCCAACCCCCAGCTGCCCTCCATCTGTCTGTGCGGGAAGGGCATAACACTGGACATCCCCAATCCCACCTGTCCATGTGGGAGGGGGCAGACACACCTGATATCACCCCGTGCCCCTCTGCCAGGGTCCCTCTTTGCCCAGCACTTCCCACCCTGTGTGGGGACTTACCAGGCTGCAGATCACCTTCCCAGGCTGGGCGGGGCACTGGTGGGGGCCAGGCAGCCAGTCAGCAACCTGGGGAGGTTGCAGGGCAAGAATGAGTGGGGGGCAGTGCAGCTGCGCAGCCCAAGTGCATACCCCACTGCTGGCCAGCTGGTGGGCTGGGCTCATCCATCCCGGTCTCTGCTCCTCCACTGGATGTGGGGGAGGAGAGTCAGGACTGAGCTCCTGCCGCGTGCCACTGAAAAGCAGTTCGTTTGTCACTCCTGGCACACATGCCAGGGGTTGCCAACCCCTGTGCCAGCATCTTCCCCCTCTCCCACCTTCTCCCATCACTGCTTATTGTTAGATGTTCAGCTTTCAAAATGGCGTCTTTATGGGAAGTTGTCCAGCTATTTCTTGAAATTACCAACGCTTCTGAAATGTTCATATGTGTGAATGGTTCTTTGGAAGGGAATTGAGGTGTTTTTCCCTCAAAGACTTGAGAGTTAATTTATCAAAACATAGATATTATACGCTTCATTCATTCATTTGCATTGGAAGAGAGTTTGTGGAAGAGGTTAGCATAGTGCGATAAACTGCTGTGTTTTGAAATAGAAAGGAAAGCCAGTGAACGCCTGGTTATGCCAGCAGTCAGCTAACTGGCATATTTGGTTAACCCAAAGGCCAGCCCCAGCTCGAATAACTGGGACATTTTATTATCCAGCACCCACAGTTCCTCCTGGATGCTGGATAATAGAGCTTGTACTGTATTTTATATAGTCCTTGCCTTAAGGAGCATGTAGGCCACAATTCAACAGTCAGATTCACATCGGTAGTCACTGACAAACAGGTTGAAAGACCCACAAATTTCTGTGGGGTTCAGTGAGGGCACAACCCTTTGCCCATGTGAATCTGACTGCAGTGTCAGAGCCTTGCTTTTGAAAGCTTGAGGATAAAGAAGCAAGTTGTGTTTAGGTGCACGAGACTTGAGAGAGCCCTTCGAAGTCTGACTTTTCTGTCCACTTCCAAAGCCCCATGCCACTTGTGAAAACTTGAAGCTTGTTATACCCATTAATCTTATATGAGAGTGGGTGCAAAGGGATATGTTATTGACTGAAAGTAGTAGACACAAAGATTTTTACTTATTTGTTACTTCTGCATGTGTCTCTTCACTTCCATTGCCTAATCTAAGGTTCTGTGCAGAGGAAGATATTTCTAGCCCTTTTCGTTTTGTGGAAAGCATTTCAAGTAGAAGTTGACTGCTGGACGTTTTGGTCTGTCTCTTTGATCCTTTTTCCTCCTAGGAATGTGCCAATGAAAGCCAAACCATGCATTGATACCCCCTACCTATTCCATAAAGGGAGGAACAGAAGTAGAATTCCCTCTCAGGTGACAATAATATACCTAGGGCCTGATCCATGCTGGGAGACTGGACAAGTGCCATTGGCTATCTACTGTCACACAGAGTTGTGGGGTTTCTGACCACTGAAAGAAGAGTGTACAGGAAATTGCAGTGGGCTTTCCTGTCCTTTCACTGAGAGAATAAATAAGACATACTGGGCCAGCCTCCCCCAGCCAGCTCTTCCGAGCATGCCACCCAGCACTCCAGAAGTGATTTAAAGGGCCCTGGGCTCTGGCTGCTGCCACAGTAGCAGTGGCAGCAGCCTGTAGCCCTGGGGCAGCTGCCTTCTGTTTTTCCCCTTGCTGATGGGCCTGAGGAGATAAGGTTCAAACACTGAATCAAATGGGAAGTTACATAATTGTAATTCATAGTAAGAAGGCTGCCTTGAAGATGTCCGAGTCTCTTGTGGATGGTTGGAAAACTAGTAAGTGGTGTCCTGCTCTTAAATGAGGTTTGCAGTGCTCTGAAGCTCATATTGTAGCTGCTGTACCAGATCAGAGCAGGGCTCTATTTAGTCTAATATTCTAGTATTTGAAGACCTGCAGACTGAGCTGGAGAGGAATAAGACATGGGAACACATATATATGGGGAAATGCGGTCATTATAATACTCGCTCATATGAATTGCCATGTATTTTGCCCTTTTCCCATCACCAGTAATTACTGAGCTATATTGACTTAACAAATGACAGTTAAGTAAAGGGATCACTTGATTGATAAAATTAAAGAGGTCATTTGTAAACATACTTTGGTTCCTTCTCTACGCAGAAAATGGATTTTGATAAAATGGACCAATATAATTTATTGGTTCAAAACAATTTGGGCACAATCCTTGAGCAACTGAAGTGAATCCCAAACTCCATTTGTGCTTCCAATGCCGAATCAAATGCTTTATGAAACGAACTGCAAGGGTGAAGCTTACTGTTGTCCTACATTTTTTTTTAAAAAAAAATCTGCAGTTTCAACAAATGCATAAAATTAAACAACAAAATAGATCAAATTAGAATGTTAAAATTTTTTTACTGTATGCAACAGGTGCTGATGAGACTTAGTTGGTTACAGCCCCTGACCACCTCCCCCAACACAGAAGATCTAGCTCTGCCATTATGTGTCATGGTTGTAAAAAGTAATCTGAGATCAGCAGGAATAAAATGATTTTTTTCACCAAAAAGACCACATTTTTGTTTAAATACTTTTTTTTAAAAAAGTAACTGTTTCAAATGAAACTTGAAATTATGGCTACCTTTTGTTAAGGCCTAAGTACAGTGTCATCTGTTAAATTAAAACAAATTAGTAAGCAGTATGCTTGTGGCCTGAGTTTTAAAGTAAAATCACTGAACTGGTGGAAGTAACTGGCTAAGCCCCTGGAACCAGAGTTTGCTGAAGTTCAAAATCAGCTTTTGGTTAAAAATAGCTGCTTTTGCGGGTACAGAGAGAATATTTGCTTCGTTTGTTTGTTCAGTTAGCTCAGTTCAAGAGCTAATCCATTCAAAGTTTGAGAACAAATGAGGAGCTGAAAAAATAGGAAAACCTGTCTTCCACTTGCCGTCTATGAATTGTGTGATGAGATCTATTAGTTCTAAAATCTTTGCAGTGGCCAGAAATAATCAGCTCAGTCTACTAACTGCAGGCCATATTTATGTTTGTTTTAATAAATCAGTTAGTTTTAAATGCAAAACATGTTTTGCTAAACTTTTTTCCTTATGCATCTGGCACATGTAAAGATTTTTTTCATTTTACCAATCAAAGAAGAATAGAGCTGCGCATGCATTTTAATTGTTCTAATTTCCATCCAGATAAAGCTTGACACAAATCATGAATAAAAATCATCATCTAGTAAAGAAATGCATAATTTGCCATTGTGTGACACAGAAAAATAAAAATTGAGTTTGTGGTAAACTCCGTATTTGCATAAAAATGTACAGATACAACTGACTCCCCACTTTAGCAAAAAGTAGCACCAAATGTAAAGTAAAAGCTGTGTGAAATTCAGTTGCAAATCAATATATTTTAACCAGACAATGCAAGCCAATCTTTCTTTAGGAAAATAATGAAAAGTGTAAACGCAAAGCCTGATTCCTGTTTGCTGATTTTAATCAGAATTACTTAAATTTTTCTCATATTAGATCAGTCTATCCCACTTATGATTTTTGACTATCCAATTCCTGCTTTTCAAGAGTGGATGGTCAGCCACTTTGGAAAATCAGGTCCCTTGAACCATTGTAGTGGCTAGGTACCAACAATCATTAATTGTTGATGAAAATCTTGGCTATAATGTGCACAGGAAAAGTCATAGGCTTTAGACTATCCATATTATATAATTTAAAGTATTTTAGTTTTTAAATGACCATTCACCCTTTCAAATAGACTAAACCAAGTAACCTATCTTGCTTGTGAACTTTCTCACCTTTCTGAGAGAGATCTGGGGGAAATCTTACTACTTGTGGAAGAGGGGACTTCCATTTTGGTCAGATTTGGTCATAGATATTTCTGCATATCATGATTAGAGACGCACCCCATACAAGATCCCATGGGTCAGTCATTAGTCCAGCCAGGAAAGCATCATTGCTGGCATGGAGCTATAAGAAGTGCAGATTCATCCCATTACTTATGTGCCAACTCTGGCAGAAATTTTGTTCCAACCCAACCCTGCCATAGAGCCAATCAACTGACAAAAGTTGTTCAAGAATTACATCTATCCTACAGCAAGCCAATTTATCTTCAAAAAGCATTCAAAATTGGACTAATCAATGTGGAATTCTTGACAATGAGCATGTAATCAGGGCGCTTCCTGGGACTGTGGCTGTTGGACCCTCAGAATGTTCATCTGGGTGTGAATCAGTGGCAGGGCATAACCACCAATATTTTCAGTTTGTCCAGGCTGTGTCTATCTCCGGTTATCTGTACTGCACTAAGACTTTTTGCTAAAAATATTAAAATAGCATTAGCAGCACTATTCAGCCTTAAAAAGGAGCCCCTGTTCTTAGAGTGTAAATACTCCTATACTGAGAAGCACCAAATTATTTCAACAGCTATTCAGACTCAAATGATAGAACAGCCTGAGCTTATTCTTGGAGAGGGCTTATTTTTTGGAATGGGGGCAGTTGAATGCCAGAGTCTCCAGAACTTGTGATGGCCTGCATGAGGCAAGAAAATGAGCACATTATGTTAAAACTTCCTAGTAATTCTAGGCTCATGGAGAAGATGGTGGTGTGCAGATTTTTGTCCAGCTGACCAGGAATTGAAATGCCCCTGTACCAACAACTCTATCAGAGCTATCCCAAGCTTCTTGTTTCCTAAAAGGATGAAGGGACAAGAGCCCTTAAATCTCTTGACTTAATACCTTGGTTTTCTTTCAAGATGTCCTGGAAATAAATCTACTTTCTCCTTCAAAGAGAGAGCCCAAGTTCTGTTCTGGAGAAGAACACTGAACAGGAGGTTCATGGTTACAATTATTTAGCTTACACACTAGGAGACAGAGAGCAGTGTTCCATTTAATTTCCCTTCCCTCCATCCACAAAGGTAACACAAAATTAGAGGTGATATTCTTCTCCCCTCTTAATAAAGAATTTTTACTTCCAAGGCTTCCCATTAAAGTTTGGTGGTCAAAATGCTAATACATGCAGCAATTCTGATACAACATGGAAGATTAAATACTGACCCAGTCGTCTTATTCTGAGAGAACTTTGGATCTCACTGTGTGTGTTGGGGGCAGGGGTGCAGGACCCAGAGAAATGTTTCCTTGTTTCAAAGTCTGCTTCTGTAAATGGATGAGTGTTTTGTGTGCAAACCTATTTCTTACCTGGATTCCTCTTCTGAAGACCTTAGTCTTTTTTAATAGGGGTATGGCTATCATTTCTTGTCCAGAAATTTGCAAAGCAATAACCTGTTTTGGTTTCATTGAATTTTTACACTATTAGATTGGATAATTTTGCTTTCTGTAGTACAGCCTTTGAGAAAAGTGTTCTGGGGAAGAATACAGGGTCCTTTCAGTAGTCCAAGGCAAGAGATGAATATAATGTTCTTTGTTATATACAGTATAACAAAACAAGGGAGATCCCAAAAATGGCAAATTACTGCACAGGAGTCTGATTTATGCAAATGTACCTGTTTGCCTCCAGATGGACCACTTATAAACAACAGAAGGAGAAATGTATGCTTGCATAAGAATGGCCACATTGGGTCAGCCATTGCGCCATCTGGCCCAATATCCTTTGACAGTGGCCAGTGCCAGATGTTGCAGAGAGAACAAATGGAAGAAGGCAGTTACTGAATGATCCATCCCTGACATCTAGTTCCAGCGTGGTGTTGCTGTAAAATGTTTAAAGGATTACATCATATTAGTTAAATTGTTGCCAACTATTAACATTTAAAAAAAAATGTCTGTGGCTGGTTAGGGTTTATTCATACACAATTGTTGCTGTTTGTAGAATGGCAGTATACTCAGCATGTTATATACTCTCAACACATGCAATGGGCATATGCTCAGAAGAGTTTATAGTCTAAAAATATAAGCAAGATACAAATAGTGGGAGAGAGGAATAAAACGTTACATATCAACATATAGCACTGTAAAAAACAAAACAAACAAACAAAAAAAAACCTACAAATGTTGACTATCCCGATCTGACCCAGTATTCTGATGTTGTAAATTGACTTATTCTGTGTGGGCATTATGGCAGAAATGGCCCTTGAGGAAGAATTTGAAGGGCAGGGTAGTGGTGTTTTAGCACAAAAAGTATTGCTTATGGAAGGTATGGCAGGGAAAAAAGTGAAGCAAGGTTGTGGGAGGGGCAGACAAATGAGAGAGCAAGTTTACCATCATTGGCGGAATGGAGGTTTGTGAGATCTTAGTTTCTATTGGAGTCTCTCTGCATATTCCCACTTGCAGTTCCCATCCTCCATTAGTGATGATAGGTTGTGCTGCCCTTCACACAAGCTATCAGAGATGTTACAAACAGAATATTATGATTTCAGGTGGGAAATCAGCTGCAAAAGCAGAAAACCTCAGATGGAACAAAAATCCTTTTCTCTTACAAGTGCATTGAGTGATAAAACTGAAGGGAAATGAAAGTTCCCTAAATAGTTTTTTTTTCTGATTAGCTAGAATTTCTTCCCAAAAAGAAGTGTATTTTTAATTAACTTAGGTTTTTTTTTTCCTGTCTGTTAGTGGATGCAATTTATGCCTGCAAAATTAATTGCTTGTATCTCTGGATTTTTTTGTGCTCCTGTGAGGTAATGAGGAACAGCAGTCATAGTCTGATTTGTTTCTGTGATTCACTTAGTGCTCAAATCTGCAGGTACAAATTGTACCCACAAAGGATACTCTCCTATATATTTCATTTTTTGCTTATGTTATTTTAGCTGCCTACTTTTTCAAGTATTAAAGATTTAATTAAATTTCACTGACGTTTTCTGAATTGATCAACTTCTTTGATTGCAGATGCAATCTGCAACCAGTTCATCCTATAGTTATAAAATATTTTATTTATGGTCTGTTCTCTTCTCCTTTTCTTTCCTCTTTTGGATCTTCTGTTTGTGAAGAGTGCATGTATCAAAAGCTGACTGGTTTTGTCTGATTTGAGGCAGGGAATATTTTGGCACTTGAGCATAGGTTCTTGCTTCCGATTCTCTGTACTTGGCCTCTGGACAGTGTCAGCCTTGGAGATGAGGATGATGAATCCCTCTTTAGTCTGCAGTCAGTCTGCTGCCGTTGTGTATTTATTTTTCCTCCTGGTCGACTTCTTGTAAAAAAGATATGCCACATGCTTCTTTGGGGATTTTTATAATCCGTGTTGACCAGTCACTTTCTGGTGCCTCCTTCCTGGTTAGTCTAACTTCGACAAACACCCATCCCGAACTCAGGCCAGCCTAGTAAGGACAACCTGTCGTCTGAGGATGATGTTGTTGTTTCCACTTGCAGTCCCTGGCCTCGGTTCACTGTCCTCATTCACTCCACAGAGTGGGCAAATTCAGCAAAGGGTCACAGAAAAATGTGTTTGCCTTTTGCAGAAGTTGTCATTCCTTCTGTGGCCTTCTGGCTTTGGGGAAGAAAGAAATTTTGTGTTTGATACTAAATCCATGTTGTCTGCTCTGTAGCAAATTGTGTTGGCAGCCTAAGTGTAATACAACTGTAGCGTTAATGCATAGTTGAATGTGTTTTTTCCATAATAATCTTAATGGAGGATACCATTTTAGAAGTGTCATTATGCATCGTTTGCAGAGTAAGAGAATCCCTTCCAGTCTGTCATGGAATTGTTGCAGTTGCTATGGTTAACTAGTGAAAGGCCTACCTTTCATACAACATGGGTTTTGCAGACATTTCTTTCTTTCGTTTCCCACTAGGTCCAGTATCCTCACAACATTGCTGTTGTTGCTGGGAGGAGGAAAGTAAGAACTGATGATTTTATTTATTTGTTTCTCAGCAGATTTGAGATAAACTTTCAAAGTGGAAAGGAGGAGGATCTTGAAGGGCTTGTTGAGCCAAGAAATGACGTGCCCCACCTGGAGAGTGAGGCGGATGCAGACGTCCTTATGTTGAGCTTTCTGTCTAAAGGTAAGATGACATCATTAATTGGGAATCCCAGGTTATTAGGTGAATCTTGAATGAGTCTTTGGATAAAAGGAGCTTCAGTTATTTTGCATAGAATTAGTATGTCGTGCTTTAAATCAGTATGATCAACCAATGTTGGCTGCTTCTTATGGAACAAGAAAACAGAGTATGTAGGATCTCAAAATGGTGACTTTTCTAGAAGAGCCTTTTGCTCTATCCTGGGGAATCCTGCCTTAAGAAAAATTGTCTGACTTGTAAATCACTTACCTTATTTCAAAAGTCCTCATTCAAAAAATGTACAGCAAATCTCCCTCTTTTGTAACCTGTTCATAGGGATAACTGGTCCAGAAATTATACAGTACCTGGTTTGTTAGTAACTCTAAGTCATAAGGTTGCTGACTGAACATATGCCTTACTGATTGCCCTATCAAGGGTCATAATCTGACGTGAGGTTGAAATGTGGACCTCAGTTTGATACGTGGCTTGGGACTTCTCTTGTTTTATCATAGCATGGCGGTATTGGTAGTCTCTGTACACATTATTGATGAGGTTTGTTGTACTTGGTGTTGCACACAGCAAAGTGGAACCTCTGGTGTGTGTTCCAAGAAATTGAGTTGTAAATTGATAAAGAAGTTCAGCCTAAAAGCATAATGTGGAATACTGTATACTGTAATTTGCCAGGGAGCAAAGGTGGTATCTAGAAGAATCCTCTGTTGATGGGTTAAAGTTCTAAAAGCACACCCCTCTTTACTGACAGAGATTATCATTGCAGAAAAAGGGAGAGAGGGTGTCTTAGGCAAGATTTCAGTAATTTGACTGTTTGCAATGGAAATTAGCACATGGAATGTCTGGCATTAATGGCAGTGTGAAAAACGGTATGAAGATGATCACAAAGCTTACAGAGGGGATGAGGGAACCATGGGGGGAGCAGAGGCAGTAGATGACAGGCCTGTAAGAAGACAGTCTCTAGAGTATGGCTAGGGCAGAGCTTTGATTTTGGCTTTGGAAAGATGAGGTGAAGCCTATGGAACATCTGTCCAGCACCTTGATACTCTTTTTGGCCATAAAATTCTCACTTTGGGATGAAATTGAGTATAGTGTGGTTCAGATCAGGTCAGAATTCAATGCCTCACTCCTTAGCCAGATTTTTAAAGTTGGAAATCCTTTCATCTATTTTAACACTCCCCCGCGCCCCCGTGCACCGCTCCCTCAACCCACCCCCCACAATGAAAAGAAAAGAAAAAAGTATCGTGGTTCTGGTTTTTCCTTGCATTTTAATGTAGGATTGAATTCTCCCTGGTCCTCTGAGATTAAGATAGTGGCACGAGGGTAAAGAAGGGTTTTTATGCAAGCAGAAGCATGGCAAAATGTGTTCATCAGGCTCCTCAGATCCCTCTAGCTTGCAGCTGGTGCAGGTCTAATGGTATACAGTAGCAGGTGTTGAGGGAGCACAGTCCTCACCTTTCTGCAGCAGTGTAAACTGAGCTGCTGGCAGTGCCGTTCTCAGTCTCCTCTGGGCCGTTCTACCTTGCTCAGGTCTTCGTGAAGTTGTGGAAATGTTGGAGACTGAACTCAGCTCCCTCTCTCAAGGACTTTACTGTTATATTTTAAAATACACAGTGCTTCTGACAATGGTAGTTGGTAGTATACTAATCAGTACTAGGCAGGAGGGAGTTCTATTTTCAAAATATTTCACAAATATTAAAGCAAGTGCGATAGTGGGGTTCAAATGGCCTTTACTTTTTCTGTTTTTTTTTTTTTTTTTTTTTTCTCCAAAATCTCATACCTTAGATACACTGCACACAACTGAGCCCGGAGTTCTAAATTCAGTAGGCTCCTATGTGGTGTTTCACCTTTTAGAAATTAAGGACCAGGTTTTTAAAGCCTTTTACGGGTCTCAGAGTTAGTTTGGGCACTCTGGCCCAGGTTTGCCAAACTTGCATTGTCTATCTGAAGAAACGGGGCCACAGGAGGAAAGCAGAATTGGGATCTGGTCCTTTACTGCTATATAAAGTTGTACAACAATATCAATTACTATCCTGAAAATCTTGATCAGAAAAGCTCCTGTAGCTATGTTCTATGAAAACTCATCCCCAGTGAAATCCTATTCATCTGTCCTTACTGCTAGTTTTTCATTTTAATTTTATTCTAAATTACCATTTTCTTTTGAGGGCATGAAAAAATGGCTTTTATTTTACCTCTCTAGAGGGCCTTTCTCCATTTTACAGCATGGCAAAAGTTTTTTCTCCTCCCTTTTATTTAATGTGTTTGTAACTGCTCTTCTGCTTGGAAATGAAAACATCTTTGGTATCGGATGTTTGTTAGCAGTGTCACTAGCCTTTGTTTGTCAGAAGCTGAGAATGGGTGACAGGAGAGGAACTGCTACCTCTTTTGGTTCATTCCTTCTGGGACATCTGGAATTGGTCACTGTCAGAAGACCAGATGCTGGGCTATATGGACTTTGGGTTGACCCAGCATGGTTATTCTTATGCTCTTAATGTATCTAAAGACAACCTCAATTGCATTTGCGGGAGGAGGGAGATTGGAACCTTCTCTCTCGCTCTCTCTCACATACACACGCAGAAACACACACATCTTTTCTACAGGAACTAAAAAAGAGAATTTCTCATTTTGTTTTTCATGTTTTTTTATTTATTTATTTGTTTCATGTTGCTTTGTTAAATAGTTGCATAACTATGAAATGCCTCTTTGTGGAGAAATAGATCTGCCACATTTCAAAGACACAGAACACAATGCCATGTCCTTCAAAGGAGTCATGTGCTGACACACTAATGTCATGTGTTGTTAATTCTACAATGTACAGCGTACTCTTAACTCCCACGAAAGTCACTGAAAGTTTTGGGTGCTCAGCATCTGACAGAAATCATGTCACCTTCAAGCCCACATGGATAACGAGGGACAAAAGGCTATAATAAAAATTAATCCAGACTTTTATTCCTTTGACTGGATCTTTTTATTTTTTTGTTGAAGTACAAGAGTACAGAGAAATCTCGTTCACCGTTCCTTTCATTTCAAGTCTGGAGAGACTGCCAGGGAGCTTGTTTTCATAAGCATTCTAACCAAATTTTACATAACATAGAATTTCAGATAGTTTAAAGTTAGCTTCTCATGTGAACCCTGGGTTGCTTTCCTGAAAGAAATTGCTTCACCTTTAGAGACTAACCTATTGTGCTCATTCTTGGAAATTTGGTACCTGAAGAAACCCTGCAAGCAACAGATTTTAGATTTATGATCTTTCTTCCTCTGGAATGTGGTGTCTTCGTAGTAGCTTCCTAGAATTCATATTTATGTAACCCTGTGCTTTAGAGTAAGTTATTTGTAGCATCCAGTCTAATCAAGGGTGAATTAATTCCAGCTTCCATTGTAACTCCCACACTTTCTTGAACGGGTAGAATTTCTATGCTAAAACACATCTAAACACGGAAAAGGTGTTTGTACTCTCCATCTTGCTTGTCTTCCTCTGCTGAGCCATCACCAAAACCCAGTGAGATTTAATCTGTGTGCAGAGTAAGTGGCAATCTAAACTACTTAATGGGGTGCCCATTAGCTGAAATTATCAGAATGATTAAGAGTTGTACTGAGCCGCCTCTGTGAGATCAGCTAGACAAGCAAATGATGCCCGTGTGTGATCTGAGGAGGTGGGTTTGGTAAATAGAGAATCAGATATGGGGGAAGAAGGTGTAGCACTAGAGGTGTTGGTGGTGGGCATACTTTTTTAAGGTCATAATATTAAGAGAGTGGGGTGACTGGTTATAGGGTTGATTGGGAGGACAGGTCATGGAGGCGCTTAACCTTTGAAGAGAAGGTGGAGGGATTTGAGGCATTGTACAAAACTGGGAGTCAATGCCCAGAGTTGTAATTCTGGATCTTACAAGACTCCCTCTGTGACCTTGGGAACATCACTTAATTTTTCATTCTTTGCTCTCTCACCTAGGCAGGAAGAAAATGCTAGAAGTGGATAATAAAGTTGAATTATTTCACAGGGATATTGTGGAAGATCAGTCACTTTTTGTAGAGCACTGTGAAGATGAAAAGTACTGTGATGCTATACACACTAACCAACCAAACCCCAATGTCTAAATGGGCTCCCTAAACCTTTTGATGTTAACACATCACAAAACTTCCTGGAGCAAAGATTAGTCACTTTTATGCTGGTCTGTGTTCATTTTGCATCTATGGGACTAGGTAATTTTTGATGTGTATTATACCCTGCCCTAGTATATTCATTTTGAAAAGAAGCGTGTTTAGAAGTTTAGCAAGTTTGTGAGGTATGAATTGGGAGTGCTTTGTTCCAGGTGGGCCTTCAGGGGCAGATTAGATTGGAGGCAAAGCTTTGAGCAGGGCATAACCAGCCACAACTTTATGAGAAGGCGGCCACAGCAAACACTGTGAGCAGCTAACAGGGAGTTTGCCTGGGAGTTCGCCTTAGGGAGGAGCCCCATATCAGTTTTCCCTTTCTTTATAAGTTTGTTTCTCTTGCGCCCTTCAAGGCGGCACTAGAAACGTCTCAGGGAACTCTCTGAAAAGGGAGAAAATGGATAGTGACATGGTTACTGAGAAGTCTGCCGTTGTGACCTGCATGGCACGTGCCATGTTTGTCTTCCTCTCAGATGATGGAAAGGATTTTTATGTACCAAGTGCAAGCTGGTATCCATTTTGGAAGAGGAACATTAGAGGACTTGAGGTGCAAATATCAACCCTCAGGTCTGTCAGAGAGGGTGAAGACTTTCTGGATAGAAGGCAACATATACTACTGCAGGAACAGCAGGTTGCTCAAAACAAGGAAGAGAACTGAAACATGTTACTTCCAGGAGGAGAAAACCAATTCAGGTCTCTCCAATCACAGGATCAGAAGGAGACCCCACAGTTTGTAAGGCCTGGGATGCACAGTCCTAGGGATGGGGGTTCTACGACCACCACTCCTGACAGAAAAAGACAGGTGGTGGTGTTGGGGACTCCCTCTCAAAGGGATGAAGTCATCTATCTGCCGTCCAGACTTAGAATCCCAGCAGGCTTACTGCTTGCTGGGAGCTAGAATCCAGGCTGGTAGAGTCTCTGTCAAAAATCAAAACCAAAAGCAGTCAAATAGCACTTTAAAGACTAGCAAAATAATTTATTAGGTGAGTTTTCGTGGGACAGACCCACTTCTTCAGACCATAGCCATACCAGAACAGACTCAATATTTAAGGCACAGAGAACCAAAAATAGTAATCAAGGAGGACAAATCAGGAAAAAAAAATCAAGGTGAACAAATCAGAGAGTGGAAGGGTGGGTGGGGGAGGGTCAAGAATTAGATTAAGCCAAGTATGCAGACGAGCCCCTGTAGTGACTCAGAAAGTTCACATCGTGGTTCAAACCATGTGTTAATGTGCCAAATTTGAATATAAAAGCCAGCTCGGCTGCTTCTCTTTGAATAGCTGTGCGAAAGTTGGTTGTTTTTTTTTTTTTCAGTAACACACATACCTTTAGGTTATTAATAGAATGCCGCATTCCATTAAAATATTCAACTGGTTTGTGGGTCTGGAGTGTTTTGATGTCTGTTTTGTGCCCATTAACCCTTTGTCTAAGGGAGTTAGAAGTCTGTGCAATATACAAAGCATCTGGGCATTGTTGGCACATGATGGCATATATGATGTTAGTAGAGGAGCATGAGAAAGTGCCCGTGATTCTGTGAGTAACCTGGTTAGGTCCAGTGATGGTATTTCCAGAGAAGATATGTGGACAAAGCTGGCAGCGGGCTTTGTTGCCAGGAAAGGTTCCAGGACTGGTATTCCTGGGGTATAGACTGTGGCAGTTTAGTGAGGATCCTCATAAGGTTGGGAGGTTGTCTGTAGGAGAGAACAGGCATGTCACCCAGGGCCTTCTGGAGTGTGGCATCCTGATTAAGGATAGGTTGTAGGTCTTTAATAATTTGTTGCAGTGGTTTGAGTTGGGGGCTGTAGGTGATGACCAGCGGTGTTCTGTTCTTGGCTTTTTTGGGCCGATCTTGGAGTAGCTGGTCTCTGGGTATTTGTCTGGCCCTGTCAATTTTGTTTTTTTACTTTTCCTGGTGGGTAATTCAGGTTTCTGAATATTTGGTAAAGATCTTGTAGTTTTTTGGTCTCTGTCAGTTGGATCAGAGCAAATGTGGTTGTATTTAAGAGCTTGACTGTAAACAATGGAACTAGTTATGCGTGCAGGATGGAAGCTAGAAGGGTGTAGGTAAGTATAGTGATCAGTAGGTTTTCGGTACAGTGTGGTACTGATTAGGCCATTCTTAATTAGTACTGTAGTGTCCAGGAAATGTATCTCTTGCATGTTGTAATTGGGGCATAAGTTGATGGTGGGGTGTAGATTGTTAAAGTCTCTGTGGAATTCTTCTGGAGTCTCTATACCATGGGTCCAAATCATAAAGATGTCATCAATGTATCTTAAGTAGAGGAGGGATAATAGGGGATGAGAGCTGAGGAATTGTTGTTCCAGGTCAGCCATAAATATATTAGCGTATTGTGGGGCCATGTGGGTGCCCATAGCAGTTCCACTAATCTGGAGGTATAAATTGTCCCCAAATCGGAAATAATCATGTGTGAGAACAAAGTTACGGAGGCTGTAATGACATCAGCGATGGTTTTCCTGATTGCTTGTAATCTGTCTTTGTGTGGAATATTAGTGTACAGAGCCTCTACATCCATTGTGGCAAGGATAGTGTTATCAGGAACTTTTCTGATGTTTTATAATTTCCTCAGGAAGTTGGTGGTATCTCGGATATAGCTGGGAGTGTTGATCTGCAGACTATTACCCCATATTACCTCTCCACATAGGAACCAATGATATAGCCAAGAGCAACCTTGATGAAACCATGGCGGATTACATAAGGCTAGGAAGAAAGATCAAGGAATATGGAGCACAAGTGAGGTTCTCGTCCATCTTCCCTGTGGAAGGAAGGAGTCCTGGTAGGGATCATTGAATCTCAGAGATAAATGCGTGGTTGTGTAGGTGGTGTTGCAGAGAAGGATTTGGTTTCTTCAACCACAGGATTCTCTTTCATGAACGATGATTGCTAGGAAGAGATGGAATCCACCTAACAAAGAGAGGAAAGACCATCTTTATGGGCAGGCTTGCAAATCTAGTGAGGATGGCTTTAAACTAGGTTCATTAGGGGATGGTGACACAAGCCCTGAGGTATGTGGGGAAGGAGTAGGGAACAATAAAGTAGGTTTTCTGTGTGAAAAGGAGAAAGTGGGCCAATCAGCCACTTCTCTAAGATGTTTCTATGAAAATGCAAGAAGTCTGGGGAACAAACAGGAAGGATTAGAGGCCCTGGCACAAGCAAAGCAGTATAAGGTGGTTGGAATAATGGAGACTTGGTGGGATGATTCACAAAACTGGAACATGGTCATGGAAGGTTATAAACATTTTAGGTAGGACAAGTTGTGCTCTATGTGAGGGAGTAATATGATTGCTCAGAGCACCAGTATAAGGAGGAAGGAAAACCAGTTAAATGTCTTTGAGTTAAGCTTAGAGGCAGAAACAACAAAGGCGATGGTGTCTGCTATAGACCTCCAGATCAGCGAGATGAGGTAGATGAGGGTTTCTTCAGACAGCTAAGAGAAGCTTCCAAATCACAGGCCATGGCTCTCATGGGGAGGCCTTTAATCATTTGGACATTTGTTGGGAGACCAATACAGCAGCACACAGACAATCCAGGAAGTTTCTGGAGAATGTTGGGGATAACTTCCTGGTACAAGTGCTGATGGAACTGACTGGGGCCGTGCACAACTTGACCTGCTGCTCACAAACAGGGAAGAACTAGAAGGAGAAATAGAAGTGGGTGGCAACCTGAGCTGCAGTGACTGAGATAGTAGATTTCAGGATCCTGGCAAAAGAAAGAAGGGTGAGCAGTGACGTACAGGCACTTGATTTCAAAAGAGCAGACTTCGACTCCCTGAGAGAACTGATGAACAGGATCTCTTGGGAAACAAAGATGAAGGGGAAAAGAGTTAGAGAACTGACAGTATTTTAAAGAAGTCTTACTGAAGGCACAGGAACAAACCATCCCACTTCACAGTAAGAAATGCAAATATGGTAGGCAACCAGCCTAGCTTAACAGGGAAATCCTTGGTCATCTTAAACTCAGAAAGGATGCATATAAGAAATGGAAACATGGACAGTTGACTAAGGAGGAGTACAAACATATGGCTGGAGAATGCCAGGGAGTAATCAGGAAAGCAAAAGCACAATTGGAACTGCAGCTGGCAAGGGATGTGAAGAGTAACAAGTAGGGCTCCTACAGGCATGTTAATAATAAAAGGGTTGTCAGAAAAGCCGTGGGGCTGGTACTAGATGAGAGAAGTAACCTAGTGACAGATGATGTAAGACAAGCTGAAGTATTTGATGCTTTTTTTTTTCTCCTCTCCTGAGCCTTCACGGACAAGGACAACTCCTACACCATGGTGCTAGACAAGGCAGTATGGGATAGTGGAGGGCAGCCATTCATGGGGGAGGAACAAGTTATGAGCTGTCTAGATTTAATACACCCAAAATTACTGAGGGAATTGGCAGACGACATTGCCAAGCCTTTGGCCATTATCTTTGAAGACTCTTGGAGATGGGGAGAGATCGCAGATGACTGGAAAAAGGCAATGTCATGCCCATCTTTATTAAAAAAGGAAAGAAGGACAATCCAGAGAGAGAGAGAGAGAGACTGGTCAGCGTTACCTCAATCCCTGGGAAAATAATGGAAGGGATCCTCAAAGAATCCATTTTGGAGCACTTGGAAGGGGGGAAAGTGATCAAGCACAGTCAAAATGGATTCGCCAAGGGCAAGTCATGCCTGAGCAATCTGACTAGCTTTAATGATGAGGTAACTGGCTCTGTGGACGTGGGGAAGTCAGTGGATGTGATATACCTCGACCTTAGCAAAGCTTCTGATAGTCTCCCACAACATTCTTGCCCATAAGTTAAGGAAGTATGGATTGGCTATGTGGACTATAAGATAGATAAAAAGCTGGCTTGATGGTTGGGCCCAACGCGTAGTGGTCATTGTCTCATCTGGATGGCGGTCAGTTTCAAGTGGAGTGCTGCAAGGCTCAGTTCTGTGGCCAGTGTTCTTCAACATCTTTATTAGTGACCTGGATGAAGGACTGGATTGCACCCTCAGCAAGTTTGTGGACAACACTAAGCTAGCAGGAGAGGTAACTATGTTGGAGGGTAGAGATAGGATCCAGAGTGACCTGGATATATTGGAGGATTGGGCCAAAAGCAATCCGATGCGGTTCAACAAGAAGTATAGAGTCCAGCACCTGGGACGGAAGAATCTCAAGCATTGTTATAGGCTGGGGACTGACTGGCTAAGCCTCAGTACAGGAGAAAGGAGTCTAGGGGTTGTGATGGATGAAAGGCTGGATATGAGTAAACAGTATGCCCTCATAGCCAAGAAGGCGAACAGCATGTTAGGGTACATTAGGAGGAGCATTTCAAGTAGATCTAGAGAGGTGGTTGTTCTCTGTTCAGCACTGGTGAGGCCACGTCTGGAATACTGTGTCTAGTTTTGGGCCCCCCAATATAAAAAGGATGTGGATGTGCTGGAGCAGGTTCAGTGAAGGGCAACAAAAGTGATTAAAGGGCTGAAGCACATGACCTACGAGGAGAGGCTGAGGGATCTGGGCTTATTTACTTTAGAGAAGAGAAGACTGGGGAGTGATTTAATAGCTGCCTTCAACTTCCTGAAGGGGAGGTCTAAAGAGGATGGAGAGAAACTGTTCTCAGTGATGTGGGACAGCAGAACAAGGAGCAATGGTCTGAAGTTACAGAAGGAGAAGAGTAGGTTGGATATTAGAAAAAACTACTTCACCAGAAGGGTGGTGAAGCCTTGGAATGTGTTGCCTAGAGAGATGGTGGATTCTCCATCCCTAGAGGTTTTTAAGTCCCAGCTTGACAAGGCCCTGGCTGGGATGACTTAGTTGGGGTTGATCCTGCTTGAAGTAGGGAGCTGGACTAGATGACCTCATGAGGTCCCTTCCAGCCCTAGTATTCTATGATTCTGAATTTTTAAATCAAACCAGCCCCTAGAGAAAATAAGATTCAAGTGCAACAATTTAATGTTTGTTTCTTAAAGTATTTCAGTGGCATAAATGCAAAAATATCAAAAAACAGGATTGTAAAACTGCAGACAACTTTGTCCTGTCATATGGAGACTAACATAACATGGAACAAATGTAATGTTCAACAATCAGTTATCTGCAAAGATTGCACATAGAGATGATTGCTCTTAAAGTTCCTGAAATTGCCTGTGTCTGTGGGGAATTGGGAATTGCACTACATTTTAATATTCTAGGAAATGCATCCTCTTGCAGAGTGTCATATCCAGTCTCATTATTTGTCCTGTTGTAGCATGGCAAAGAGCTGTGCTGCCAGGTTCTCACTGCTCCCAGTCTCCAGTGGAGTTTAGGGTATTTGGCCCCTTGCATGATCATGTCCATAATGATGTTTTTTGGAAGAACTGGCAAAGTGCTTTCTTGAAATTTTTATTAAAAGAGAGGAGGGTTTTGTGTTGTTTTTCTTTAATAAATTGTGCTGTTACAAAAACTATTATGGAGTTACTGTGAAATACCTGAAAGAGGGACTCATTTAACAGAATACAGCAATTCAAATTATAATTAGAGATGTTAATGAGTGAACAGCATAGAGCTGTGGGACCTCAATTAAGCCATCTCCCTACTATCCCTGGTTCTCAACTCCACCTTGTCCAGCCAAGCAAGAAGAAAGATGGAATAATGGATGTGGTTTAATGAGGCCACAGTGTAGTCAAGTAAAATATCTGAGCATACTGGGCAAAAAAATTTGTCCAGTGCAGGTAATCATCTTTTCCTTCATCATGTCCACATGCCCTGTCTGGTACCGTCGTCTTGCTGCTGAGATCCCCCTCACTTGAAAGGAAAGGGGAATTAGCTCTCTGCTGTACTAGATATGCGGTCCAAACTCCCATTGTTTAGCTCTCTTTCAAATCCTTAGCTAGGCCATTTTATCCAGTAACACTGTCCCTTCCAAACCACGTGCCTGCACAGGACATCTGCAGCCTGATCTAGGTAAGCGGGCTTTTCCTAGGACTGCATAGGCCTTAGAATCCATTAAGCTATTAATACCCCCATCCCCAAAACACACACACTGTACCTGCTCTGTCCCTGTAAACTTGCCCTCTCCCCACTCTACCACCAGAGTAGGACCCTCTAAAGGAGGCAAAAGAATCCCTTTTCCTCCAGCAAGCTGAACACAAACTTAGCACACAGATACTGCAGGAAGCATGTTTTCATATCCCTAATCACAAACTCCCATTTAAAATGCTTACACAGTAGGAGGGAGAATCCTCAACCCAGATAAGTTTCTTCTTGCCTTTTCACTTTTGGCTGTGCCTTGGTCATCCAGTCCTCATTCAGCAAAGCATGTAGGTATATTCTAAATCGGTTGGTGCTTCATCCAAATCACTGTTGTTGAGGTTTTCTTTAATATAGTGTGTGTAAAATGTACAGAATCATTGCAGATGGATGAAAGAACAGTTGCCAAGCTGTGTCCTAGAGTTCCCTGCCAAGCATGAGGAGAACTGTGAGATGGAAAGCATTATCTGCCTTTAGAGAAGCAGGGCTGGACGCTGGAGCTGACGGCAAGGTGTGTGAAGCATGATTTTGACTGAGCTGTGCATTGGGAAATTAATTTGTGCAGAAGCTCGCCAGGGCTGAGCCCCAGTATCTCTTGGTTTGGCAGTTTATAGCCCCAGTGCCTCTGGGCTTGGTACACCAGTTATGAAAGAAAAACAAATTGCTTGAGCCCCAGCACTGGTTTCATTACAAATTAAGCACTGAAGCTTATTTTAAAAAGTTGGGAATGTACAAACTAAGTGGAAGAAGGGGATTCGACTGAGCAAATCAAAGTTAAAGACAGCTGTGCAGGCAAAGGGCAAAGATGGAAGAACTTGTCAGAAATGACTGGTGGTAAACTTTGGAAGCACTAGGAGGATGCGGCTTGAACCATTCCTTGATCACAGGATGCTATTTCAGGAAGGACAGTTAAGCAGGGATGGAATTCACCTTTCAAGGAATGGGAGGGATATATTTGGATCGAGACTGGCTAACCTAGTAAGGAGGGCTTTAAACTAGGTTTGACAGAGACAGGTGACCAAAGCCCACAGGTAAGTAAAAAACCTGGAGACCTGGGAGTTGTGTTGGAAGTGGGAGGAGTCATGGGCTATAACAGCAGAGAAAAAAGAGGGAGTAGACAGAACTGGGAGGAATAAGCAAATCAGTATCTTAGATGCTTATATAAAAATGCAAGAAGCATGGGCAATAAGCAGGAAGAACTTGAAATCCTAATAAATGAACACAACTTTGACATAATTGGTATCACAGAAACTTGGTGGGATAATACACATGATTGGAATGTTGGTATAGAACGGTACAACTTACTCGGGAAAGATAGGCAGGATAAACAGGGAGAAGGTGTTGCCTTCTATATTAAAAATGTGCACACCCGGATGGAGATGGATGCAGGAGACAGACATGTTGAGTCTCTGGGTTAGGTTAAAAGGGGTAAAAAATAAGGGTGATGTCATAATAGGTGTCTACTACAGTCCACCTAGCCAGGTAGAAGAGGTGGATGAGGCTTTTTCTAAACAATTAACTAAATAATCCAAAGCGCAGGATTTGGTGGTGATGGGGAACTTCAACTATCCCAACATATGTTGGGAAGCTAACACAGCAAGGCACAGAATATCCAGAAAGTTCTTGGACTGCATGGATGACAATTGTTTGAGAAAGTGGAAAAAGCTACCAGGGGAAGCTGTTCTAGATTTGATTTTAACAAGTAGGAAGGAACTTGCTGAGAATGTGAAAGTGGAAGGTAGCTTGGAAGAAAGTGTCCATGAAATCATAGAGTTCGTGATTCTAAGAAATAGTGAAAGGGAGAACAGCAAAATAAAGACAATGCATTTCAGGAAAGCGAATTTTGGTAAACTCAGGGAGCTCATAGGTAAGGTCCAATGGGAAGCAAGCCTAAGAGAAAAAACAACTGAAGAGAGTTGGCAGTTTTTCAAAGGAACGTTATTAAGGAACCAAAAGCAAGCTATACCGTTGCACAGGAATGATAGAAAGTATGGTAAAAGACAGCCTTGGCTTAGCCAGGAGATCTTGCAGGATCTCAAAAATCAAAAAGGAGCCATATTAAAAAGTGGAAATTAGGAGAAATTATAAAAGATGGATATAAGCAAACAATACATGTATGCAGGGCAAGATGAGAAAAGCCAAGGTACAAAACAAGCTCAAACTAGCTAGAGACATAAAGATTAACAAAAGTCATTCTATAAATATAGTAGAAGCAAGAGGAAGATCAAGGGCAAGGTAGGCCCACTGCTCAGTGAGGAGGGAGAAACAATATCAGGAAACTTGGAAATGGCAGAGGTGCTTAATGACTTCATAGAATTCTAGGGCTAGAAGGGACCTCAGGAGGTCATCTAGTCCAGCCTCCTGCCCAAAGCAGGATCAACACCAACTAAATCATTCCAGCCAGGACCACATCAAGCTGGGACTTTAAAACCTCTCGGGAAGGAGATTCCACCACCTGTCTCGGTAACCCATTCCAGTGCTCACCACTCTCCTGGGGAAATAGTTTTTCCTAATATCTAACCTACACCTCTCCCTCTGTAACTTCAGACCATTGCTCCTTGTTCTGCCATATGTTACTACTGTGAACTGTCTCTTTTCATCCTCTTTAGGAGCCCCCTTTCAGGAAGTTGAAGGCTGCTATCAAATTGCCCCCAAGTCTTCTCTTCTGTAAACTAAATAAGCACCAATCCCTCAGCCTCTCCTCATAGGTCATGTGCTCCAGCTCCTTAATCATTTTCATTGCCCTCTGCTGAACATGCTCCAGTGCGTCCACATTCTTCCTACACAGGGGGGACCCAGAACTGGACGCAATACTCCAGATGTGGCCTCACCAGTGCTCAGTAAAGGAGAATAATAACTACTCTAGGTCTGCTGGAAATGCTTCTCCTAATGCACCTCAATATGCCATTAGCCTTCTTGGTTATGAGGGCACACAGTTGACTCCATCGCTGTAGATTTTTAAAAGCAGGTTAGTGACTTGTTTCAGTCTTCATCAGGAAGGCTGATGCAGAAATGACTACCATAATACATGCTAATGGGAAGGGGGTAGTTTTAGAGGATAAAATAAAACAAGTTAAAAATTACTTAGAAAAATTGTCTGCAAGTCATGAGATCCTAATGAAATGCATCCTAGAATACTTAAGGAGCTGATAGAGGAGGTTTCTGAGCCTTTAGCTATCATCTTTGAAAAGTCCTGGGAAGTCAGGAGAGATTCGAGAAGACTGGAAAAGAGCAAACATAGTGCCCATCTATAAAAAAAAACAAAAAACAACAACCCAGGAGACTATAGCCCAGTCAGTTTAGCTTGTGTCCCGGGAAAAGTAATGGATCAAATAATTAAGGAATTCATCTGGAAGAAAATAAGGTGATAGGTAACAACCTGTATGGATTTGTAAAGAACAAATCATGCCAGACCAACCTGATCACTTTTTTTTTTTTTTTTTTTTGGACACGATAACAAGTCTTGTGGCTAAGGGAGAAGTGGTGGATGTGACGTGCCTAAATTTTAGTAATGCATTTGACATGGTCAATAAACTAAGCAAACACAACTTAGATGGGGCCACTATAAGGGGAGTGCATAACTGGCTGGATAACTGTTCTCAGAGTAGTTATTATTGGTTCACATTCATGCTTGAAGGGCATAACAAGTGGGGTTCCACCGGGATCTGTTTTGGGACAAGTTCTATTCAACATCTTCATCAATAGTGTAGATATTGGCATAAAGAATATGCTTATTAAGTTTGCAGATGATACCAAGCTAGGAGGGGTTGCAACTGCTTTGAAGGTTAGGATCATAATTCAAAATTATTTGGACAAACTGGAGAAATGCCCTGAGGTAACCAGGGTAAAGTTTAATAAGGACAAGTGCAAAGTACTCCACTTGAGAGAACAATCAGCTTCATACATATAGAATGGGAAGCAACTATCTACGAAGGAGTACTGCAGAAAGGAATTTGGGGGTCATAGTGGACAACAAGCTAAATATGAGTCAACAGTGTGATGCTGTTGGGAGAAAAAAAGCAAACATGATTCTGGGATGCATAAAGAGAAGTGATGAGAGCAAGATGTGAGAAGTCATTCCTCTGCTCTACTCAGCTCTGATTAGGCCTCAGTTGGAGTATTGTGTTCAGTTCAGGGCGCCACCTTTCAAGAAGGACGTGGAGAAGTTGAAGCTGGTCCAGAAAAGAGCAACGAGAATGATTAAAGGTCTGGAGAACACAAGCTATGAGGGAAGACTGAAAGAAGTGGGCTTGCTTAATTTAGGAAAGAGAAGACAAGTAGAGGGAACATGTTAGCAGGTTTCAAGTACCTCAAAGAAGGTTACAAGGATGAGGGAGAAAAATTGTTCTCCTTGGCTTCTGAGTATAGGACAAGGAGCAAGAGGCTTAAATTGCAGCAAGGAGATTTAGATTAGACGTTAGGAAAAAATTCCTTATTGTCAAGGTGGTGAAACACGGGAATAAAATACCTAGGGAGGTTGTGGAATCTCCATCGCTGGAGATTTTTAAGAGCCAGTTAGATAGACACCAATCTGGGATGGTATAGATGGTGCTTGATCCTGCCGAGAGGGCAGGAGACAGGACTTGATAACCTCTTGAGGTCTCTTCCAGTTCTACTGTTCTATGATTCTCTCTTCTGTACATTTTCTCTTTCTTAGTGTTTACATTTTTGAAATCTAGTGCACAGAAAAAATGTGACTCTTCTCTAGCTCTTTCAGTAGCACTCCTGTGATGTTGGTTCCTTAGTTAAACCTAATATATACATACATTTTTTTTAAATCCGTAACTTGTTCCTGTTTGGTTGCTGGTAGCTTAACTCTGTAATTCACATGCAGAATCTCTTCAGCTTAATACCTTGTGCCCCAAAGTGCCATCAGTAAACCAGATTAAGTAACTATCTGACATGAGTAGAGGAAAGGGGGAAGGATGAATGAAGGTTTATTTTTCCCCTGTCCCCTTTCTGGATGGAAAAGGTTTTGGAACTTGTCTTTTGGTGGCCGCAAAGACACTGACAGAGTGACATCAGAAATCATTTTGTCTGGACATGTCAAGTCACAGCAACAGAATTAAAAAAATCAACTTTGTCACAGTTTGTTTGGGCCTTTCATTCCAGGTGTGCTTCTGTTGCAGGAGATTTAGAAGTGCTGCAGCTTGGACATTATTTGATTGGAGACTAAACACACAAAGAGTATATTTAATTTTCTGGTTCAATAAAATTACCTTAATGTGCCAGATACGTTTTTCCTTTGTAATTTTTTAATCAAAAATGTGCTTTGTATTTAAAACTGATTTTATGAAATATTGTAAATATTAGCTGTAATTAGTAAATTGAACTAACAGCACAAAAATTTAAATACATCAGAAACAGGAAGCCTGACAATCGACAGGGCCACTGGCCAATCAAAGTGCTCAAGGAGCACTCCAAGAAAATAAGATAGTTGTGAAGAAGCAAAATGAATTATTTGTATTGGTTGTCAGTGCAGTGTATGGGAGATTCCCAAAGCCGAATAGTCATTTTTTAGGTAATAAAAGTGAAGAATTGTCAAACTCATGTGTCCGTAGAGATGGTTTTGGAACAAATTTGACAAACAATAAACAATGTAAACATTGAGATGGAACTCAAATATGAAATTTCAGAATGATTAACTATGGTATATAATCTATTATTTAAATCAACCTCTGACCAGATGATTGACTAAAGGATAATATGACAACTCTTTTTAAAAAGTTTCTAAGGTAATCGTAGCATTTACAGGCCAATAAATTCAGTAACAACAGACTGGTTAAAACTAAAGTGAAAAAATTATCAGACTTACTAATAACATCTGTTAGGGAAGGATCAAAATGACCTTTGTGAAGGGAAATAATTCCTTGCCATACTTAGAGTTCTTTGAGGGTGTTAACAAAGCGCGGACAAAGGTGAGCCAGCACATATAGCCCACTTAGACTTGCGGGAAAGACTTTGTCAAGGTTCCTAACTAAAAGCTCTTAAGTAAAGTAATTTAGTCATGGAGTGTCAGTAACTGGTCAAAAGATAGTGGCAGGAATGAATGTCCAGTTTTCCACAATGAGGAAGAGATTATGGGACATATTCGTAAATGAACTGAAAAGGAGGTATACAGTGAGGCAGTAAAATCTGCATACAGTACTTCTACAAAATAGTCAAGTTCAAAGCTAAAAGCAAAGATTTAGGGACCTCACTAAACTGGGTGACTGGGCAACAGAATGGCCAATGAAATTCAGTGCTGAGTAATACAGAATACCAACTATACGTACAATGTGTTGGGGTCCAAACTAGTTCGTGCCACTCAAGAAAGGGATTGTGGAGTCATGGATAATTCTCTGAAAATAAGTGCCCAGAGTGCAACAGCAGTCAAAAAAGCAAACAATCTTAGGAACCATTAGGAAAGGGACATATCAGACAGTAGATATCAGAATGCTACTATAATTCCTTGGGGTGCCTATACCTTGAATATGGTGTGCAATTCTAGTTTCCTTATCTCAAAAAAAGTGTGAGAATGAGGGAAAAGTGTAGAGGAGGGAAACCAAAATGATTAGGGGAGTGAAACACCTTCCCTATAGAGAGAAAGTTCAAGACTGGGATTTTTCATCTTGGAACAAAAGTGACAGTTTGGGCAGGAAGGGAGTGATATGAGAGAGGCATATACAATCATGGATGTGTAAGGCTGACAGACCTGGGTCATCAGTAGAAGGGAATGAGCTTGTGACCTGACTCTGAACTAAGGATGTAAAGCAGATAATTCACACTCCCTTGTCAGTGGTTGCAGTGCTTTGGGGTTACAGACGGCTTAGAGAGAGGGAGTTAACAAGTGGTATTTACTCCTGTCCATAAAACAAGAACCAAAGATTATCTGGTGAGATTGAGGCAGTACATTTAAACAAATGTAAGGAAGTACTTCTTCACACAATGCGTAGTAAACTTGTACAACTCCTTGTTTGAAGAGCAAAAATTTATATAGGTTCAAAAAAGAATTCGATTAAGGTTCATATAGGATTGATCCACCAGTGGCTATTAGCCAGCTGGGTTAGTGATGCAGTTCCATGTTTTCAGTATCTCTAAATTTCTGATTGCCAGAAGCCTGTACTAGACGGATCACTCAATAAATTGCCTTGTTCTGTTCCTGCTTCTGAAGCATCTGGTACAGTTTGTTGGAAGACAGGCTCCTGGGCCAGAGGGTCCATTTGTCTGAGTGTGGCCATTCCAATCCATTCTTGTTGCTAGTCCTCTTTAAGGTTTTAGAACTAGATCTCTGGCACTCATTCATAGTTCATAGATTGGAAAGGGAAGTCAGCCTTTCCTGGAATAACTGCCTCTTTTGCCCCCTCTGTCGGCAGGCTTGTGGTTGTGCTGAGCGTTTCTGCATCTGCTCCAGCTAACAGTGACAAATAGAGCTCTTCCAACTGTTCCTCTCCCCACCCACCTGAAAAATACACAGCTTGTGCCTCCCTTGATTCATTCCTACACTTTCTTGCTCCATAATTTGAGAACTGCTGCACTGGGTATTGTGGGGCTTTCTTTGTTATAAATGTAACTTAAATAATATTTTAAGGTAGAAGAAGATGATGTTTCACAGACAACTTTAATGAGAAGAAAACCCATTTTTCTTTTCTGCCTCTGACCTCCTTTTCTGAAAAAACTAGGAATAAAGGTTATCTTTCTATAACATCCTGCAGTCCTCTGAAAACAGCAAAATGATTCTCATGTGTTATTCTCGAATTCTCTACAGCCAAATTTCTGAACAAGTCTCAGTACAGGATAGCTAGTTTCAGGTGCATTTAAGCCATTAGTGCGAGATTTATTTCTGATACTGAATAGCTTATTTTAAGAGGCTCAATATTTTACTTATTATCCTCAGTGTTTTGTGGATTTTTAAGTTTTGATGTTATAGTGTGTGGCTTTTTCAGTTATCTTGTTTGTGTTCATATGTTGATGTATTCTCTTAATACAATAAACCCTTGATTTAACAGACCCTGAAATAAGACTGTGGAAATAATGGATGCTGTCTGCCAGCCCCCATGTTCCCCCTCCCCCAAAATAAATGCTGGAGACTCGCCAGAGCCACCGTAATGGCTGGGGCTAGAGGAGCTGGGGGGTGGGCGCCATCGGAGCACAGGAGCTCTCCTCCCCCAGCTCTCTGTGTGTGGAGCATGTTGGTGCCCAGCCACCACTGCCTGCAGCCACTGGAGGCAGCCACACTCTACCTTCAAGGAGGTAGAAGGAGCCAGGCCGGCATTCAGCTCCTCTCCTGGTAATTGGGAGGGGAGATGGAGGTGCGGGAGGGAAGAATGGGGCAGGAGGGGGAAGGAAAGGGGGTTCCAGAGGACAGGAGTGAGTGATGGGCTGGGAAGGTCAGTGCATCATCATACAGTAGAACCATTCAGATATAATGGACTTTTGGCATTAATGGCCAACCCTTCCCCCCATTAGTCCATTAAATCAAGAGTTTACTGTATATTAAAATACTGAATCCTTACTAAAAATATTGCATGGAAGTGTCTTATGAAAATGTGTTACTTATATGCCAAGTGCAATTCAAAATTTGCCTTTACACCTCATTGTATATTTTAAGAGAGAACTTCCAGTCAAGTTTTACCATGAGATAAACATGACTTACAAAGTTTTAGTATTTCAACTCTTAACATCTTTGTGGACCAAACTTAAAGACCTGTTCATAAATTCCTTATATTTCAGTAAGCTCAAACTGAAACAAGTTGTGTGTATAACAATTACATTTTGAAGTCTCAGCTCTTGAAATACATTATGTGAGTTCTTGAAATACATTACATGGATAATATTTCAAAAGGATAAGGTGCTCTTGAATCATTTCTCCAATGTTGTAAGCACTACTTTCAATATCAAGCAAGTATATCTTGCCCCTCTAATTGTTTTGACTATTTACATGCTTTCTAGCCAATGTGAGCAAAATCCAAATCACTGTTTTTTGTTAAAATATGATCAGGACTTACTAATGTTCTCTTGGGGTGATATTGATATTTTTATGAACAGAGCATGTTAAATAATCTTCTGATTGGGTAAGAAGTCACTTAGTTCTTAGCGTTGACACACCCTAACTTCGAAATTAACTTTGAAGTTAGGTGCTTCTTCGAAGTAGCCAGCAGAGAGCCTACACACATTTTCCCTTACTTCAAAGTTAACTTCCAAGTAAGGGGACCCAACTTCAAAGTCCTTACTGCATTCCCAGGAATGGAGTAGTGCCCTTAGGGTGTGTGTAGATGATCAACTTCAAAGTCTGTTGCACTTTGATGTAAGCAACTTGGAAGTTATTTTTTTAGTGTAGACCTGGCCTTAGAGTTATGTCTCATATGTGATTGTTTTAATTTTGTGTCCTGTTTGTTTATTCCCCTTCCACTCAATAAAGTGCAACTCTGACTTTCTGAAGTCTGGTGAATTGAAATTCCCAGTTTCTGAAAAGTTAGGAATGTCCCACAGGGGTCATGCTGACTGACTTGGTGCTCGCATCATTGATCCTCCTTTGCATCTCATTTCGGGATCTCCTAGAGAGTTTCAGCCCTGCAGAGTTCCACAGGGGCTTAAGGTCAGCCTTGCCGAGCTTAGGAGAAGAGCTGGAGAGTTCCAGTTCCCTTGTAGCTAAGATTACGTGACTCCTGAAGTCTTACAAATGTTTCAGAGATCTCTAAGGCTGTCTAGAGAGTTTTGTCAGCAAAATGGCTATTTTGTCGTCAAAATCTGTGAAGCGTCCAGATTCCCAAGTTGACAGGACACAGCAATATAGCCCACTCGCCATGACGAAAAAATCCTCTGTTGACAGAGATCTGTTGACAAAACGCCAGTCTGGACATTACAGGGAGCCTTCTGTTGACAGAAGGGGTTTCCAGGACACCAGACAGCCCTGTCTGCTGTGCCTCTGGTTGGCCGTTTTGCCGATAGAGCAGCCAAGCAGTCAGCTCTTTTGATCTGTCCTGTGGTCTGGCCACAATCTGCCAACAAAAGTTTTGTCACAAGATATCTTCTGACAAATCTCTCTAGCCTAAGGTTTGGTAGTCAATGGTATTAATAGGTACAAATTACTTAATGCTACTGAATCCTCTGAAGTTTTCAAAAATACTCTGCAATGCAGCCTACCAACATAATACAGTACTTCAGTAACAATTTATCACACTCATAAGCTGTGTCCTGCAGGAAGAGCAGATCAGGTGTGAATCCTCATTGGAATTTCCTAAATAATTACCAAAATACTGATTGTGCAGTTAGAGATTTGTGAAATGTTTTGCTGCATTATCAGTGAAGGTGACCACCTCCAGTAGCATTTGGACACTGGCTTGTAAATTTGTGTAATTGACTATTTTCTATAACACAGCTGTTTTCTTCATATAGTTGTCTTGACTGAGTGGCTGTGACTCTCATATGCTGTAGATTGTCTAGTGACCGCCCTCTCTGCATGTGCATTTTGGTAGACTGAAACTCTGGTCTGTGTATTACATCACTGAGTCAGTTTTAGCACTTCTCTTGGTGGTGTTTGAACATGAAACAACTGATACAAATTATAATATTGATTTGAGAAGCAGTGTGTGGTCACAAATTGTTGTCAAAATTATATGGCTAAATCTTTCAGCCATCTGTTAATTCTTTATTGCCAGTCCTTGTCTCAGTAGTTCTCTCTCCTTGGCATAAGTACTGATATTTTACTCTAATGGCTTTTAGGCTACTGTAATGGTAAATGAAGCTATCACTAAGAAAATAAGATGTAGAAATTTTATATGAAAATACAGAGAGGTCCTTTGTTCAAAGATGAGCTTGATTATGGTGTAACATACCAGTTTATGTAATTGAACCACTCAAATCAGCAATACTTTGTCTGGGATATTTGGGATTCTTTTAGTATGCACATAACTTAGCAGTGTTAATTAAGGCTCAGAAGAGCTTTTCCATTAACATGTTTTCTATTACGACTTCCCAGGAGTCGATTAAATCTAGACGAGGCCTGAACCTCTCAAAAAATACAGGAGCCTAAATCAACTTGAAAGAGGATTTTTTTTAAGGAAGTGGACACCCAAATGTGGGTCTTTCTCGGGGCGTAGACTTTAGAAAAGCTAATCCCTTCTGTTGTGCTATAATCTACCTTAGAGAGTAGGTTCTTTGCAAAAGAAATCTCCTCTTTGCTGTAAATTCCCCAGGGTTGAATTCTTAAAAGAGCAGAGTGCGGAACTGTGCTGTATGAGCCTCTCTTTGTTCATACCAGTCTGAACAATACTGTTGTGCTACTTGCATAAGAACTACAGTCCTTTCACATCCTTCTGTCTCCGTGTATATTGTTAGTACCTATGGATTTAGTGTCTCCCTTCCCCTCCCCCACATGCAGACTTGGAGAGGAAATTGGCCAAGGGGCCAACCAGAAATTCCAGCTGGTAGAAACAGAAGCAACCACAGTGAACCACTATACTTGGGGGAAGGGAGGTAAAATGAGGCTAGTAAGGGTCACCCCACCAGCTCACTATGTAGCTTCTATTTATAAGCCTACATAACAAAGCAACTGGGCAGAAATGCATATCAACCAGATTTGAGCAACATTTTTCGCATAGGTGATTCTTTTGGTCAGGGAATTTTTCTGTTTCATGGCTAGACTCCAAATTCATCCATCAGTTAGAGACTCTAACCAACCTGTAATAATTCTTCAATCTGTTCTCTGGAGGAATCGCTCCCACTTTAAATGTGAAATGGCTGAATCAAGCTGTCTAACATACTGCTGTAAAACTGAGAACAGTTGCTCAGCATAGCCTTCATCAGATAATGTTTTTTAGACTCCTCCACTACCTTCAGAGTCTGACTTCAGAAAGCCAAGCAAAGTACCACAGATTGTTCCCCTGACAGTCTCTTATAGCAGTAGGGGTGGTGGTAACAGCAATTTTACCTCCATTGTTCTAGCGAAAATTCCTTTTCCTTATGAAAATCATCTCTTCTCCAAGAGGGGCAGAGGGAGAATCTGCATTGTCAATCACCTTGACCGTCTTGTTTTAAGGACAGGGAACATTCTGGGACAGGATTTTCAGACTTAGCTCGGTTGGCATACTCATACCATGGGAATTAGGAAATGTCTTGAGTGGATTTGTTGTCCAAAACCCTCTTCGGATAAGTATCTTTGGCAGTGGCTTGATATCTGGAACATATTTCAATTCTCTTTCTCTTTGACTCAAGTTAATCTCCCGCATAAATTTTGGTTTTGGTTTTTTAAGTGAAGAGGTCTTTATCTCAGTGGAAAAACTGAAAAGGTTCATTTCATGAGGCCTTAATTCTCTCTACTGAAGTCAGTTAAGCGGGATCGGGACTTCTGTTTGGTCTGCCTTCCTGCCAAGAGGCCCTGATTGAGCAAAGCACTTAAACCATATGCTTAATTTTAAGTATGTGCTTAAGTTGCATGGATAGTGATAGAACTTAAATATGTGCTTCCGTGCTGTGCTGATGAGTTTTCTTGATTCTGGTCCAAAATTAACAATTTCTCCACCAGCGAGCTCTCAGCTTCCTGGGCAAAAAGAGATGCCCCATTCCTGGAAAAATGCTTGATGGCTATTTTGAAGGTTTTACATTTCTAAACATTTCCTCCTGATGTTCAAAAGCAGCACCAGACCTTTTGTGATGACTCAGTAAGTTGTTTTCCAGAATGTACTGCTACTGAGACACACCTCTTATGAAATGGAGATGATAGCACCCCATAAGGAGGGTGGATTGAAATGGGCAGACAAGTCAGTCTTTTGGCTGAAACTGATGCTTAATCCATGAGTGTAACTTAAGTGTTGAGATGCTTAAGCCTAGGTCAAATTCACTCAATGGACTCTGGGCTAGATCCACAGTGGAATTTAGGTGCTTACTTGCCTCTAAGGCAACTAAGTCCAACATTTAGATCCTCAAAAAAATCTGCTATTAGCCATATGCCCAGCTGCCTAAATCCTGACAGCTGGGGCCTGCACTCAGGCAGGATACACTAACTGGGCTGTTCCTGACCTTTCTGACCTACCATGGAGCATGACTGTGTGATTGGGCCCCACACTGAACAAAGACATAGGAGAGGTGCCTCATGCATGGATACCTCATAGCCCTGATAGTCAGTGCTCAACCAGCATGTTCTGCATGATGTGAAGGACCTTAATCCAGGTCTCCTACGTGCAGGTCAGTGCCCTAACCACTGGACTAGGGGAGATCCTGGGGTGGAACTCACAATGTCTTTTGTTAAAATTGCTCTACTTTGCATAAATAATTAAATAATCATGGAGCAAGAGTGTGAGAGTGCCTCTGACGTTCAGTGGTTAGGGCAGCTGCCTGTGATCTGGGAGAGCCCAGGTCTAGTCACATTTTCCTATGAACACGTTGTGTAGAATGTTGTGATAGAACAGCTTCAACAGAAGGGACTGAGAGAGATGCACATACTTGAAGCCCATGATGAGCCAGGGGCCAGCTCTGCACCCAGGAGGGGGCAGGGCCAAGTGCAGAAGGGTGGAGCCAAGGGCCAAGATCTCAGCATCACTCAGACTATGGTACTGGCACCTCCCTCCCCAGCCCCACACCGCCAGAGCAGTGCTGCTTTGGCACTTTAGAGACCGTGAGCTCTTGCTGTTGCCACTGTTACTTTAGCATTGGGCTTCTGGGTAACAGCCCTCTTTCCCTCCCAGCCCCACCTCTGCTGGTGGGCCTGCCCATGAGGCACAGCATTCACCAGAGAGTTAAAAAACCTGCATTCAAGTTCCTGCTCCATGTAAGTCAGAGGGGGAATTTAAACCTGACTCTTCCACATTGAGAGGTGCTGGCTTGGCTTATGCACTTAACTCCAGGAAAAATCTTGCAGCTGTGAATTGCAGCTGAAGATAGGAGCATCCTTCTGGCCTGGTCTTTGACACCTAAAGCTCTCAAAGACAGGAGCTTTTCCCAGGGGGTAGCTGAGATAGCTCCTCATTCAGGGGACAGTTTTTTTTTTTTTAGTCCCATTCCATATTACCAAACACTCCATATGCATTATGTAGGGATCCTGGGCACTGAGCTTTGGACTGTGCATTCCACAGGGCAGCAGGACACCTAAACGTTAGGCATTGCAGCCCTGAGCCTCAGTCACTTGAAGATGGAACTCTGGCTCATACGTTGCCTAAGTGTTTTTGAAATTTGGACCCACCCTGGTTAGATTATAACAAAGGTGTTTTCATTTTGTTCCAGCCAGCACTTGAAAAATTCCCAAGGTAAGAATGCCCTTTCTACTTGGAAAATAGAGAAGTAAAGTAGACCCCCTATTTGCATGGAGTCAACTCGTGGTTTTTATATTAAAAACGAGTTGAGTCTGGGAGGACCCTATTTCCCTGCACCTTGCCTCTCCTCTTAACCCCACAGGACCTGCCCGGCAGCAACACGCTGCCAGCCAACTCAGGGACTCCTTAGGAGGCAGGTGCCACCTTGCAGGCACCAGGGGCTGCAAGGCTGGGGGCAGAGAGGGGTGGGCACAGCAAGCAGGGCGCGTGGCTGAACACTGGAGGGGGGCTTGCAGCCCTCCTGCTGCAGCCAGCAGCTCTGGCTCCCTCTGTGAGCGGGCAGGATTATGAGAGGGGCAGGACCACCTCCTGCTCCACCTGCCAGCCATGCCTAGCAGCCAGGGCACCCCTGCTGCTCCCCAGCCGCCTGGACCCCACCTCCCTGCGGAGCCTTTAGTGGCTCAGAGCCTGCAGCAGCCAGCAGGAGCAGAGTAGCCCCAGTGCCACGCATGGTGAGAGCTGGGGGTTGCTCCCTGTGAGGGAAAGGAGGAGGGGTGGTTGTGCATGTGAGCCCGGGGGCATGGGGTCACTGGGGCCACCTCCTCCTTTTGTGCCTCCTGGAGCTGGGACTGGTGCTGCGGGCTGGGCTGGGGCTGAGCAGGGGGTGCAGAGTGCTGCGTCCCGGCCAGCTCCCAGAAACCCTTTGCTGCTGGAGATTCTCCTGGCCCTAGGGGGTCCCTTGGGGTGAAGCTGGCGGTCCTTCCCACACCCCGTATTGCACAAAATTCACATTACACCTGTTTCCCCAGAAATGTAATTCTCCTGTAACTTGGGGGTTTACTGTTCAAAATGATTCACTTCCTGCACATCCCAATTTCATTTCCTCCCTCCCCCATCTCCCTGTCCCAGTTTTCCACCCAGTTCTCCCACCCCTTGTATTCCAAGGATGCTGCTCCTTTCTCCACTGTGTTGACTGGGCACCATCCTGGAAAGCACAAGAGAGAGATCTTCCCTGCTCTCTGTTCTTATGTTAGGCACCCCAGCAACCTTTGACTACTTGGGAGCATCAGTTGCGTAAGATCTCTGCAGTCCCACTAGCCTAGGATGAAGCAGACTCAGGGTCACATCCAGCCCACAGGTGCTTCAGTACAAATGGAATTTTCAGAGAATTACTGAGAATGTATGAAGTGCAATGTTCAGAAGCTTGCAGCATTGTCAAATTGGGGTGAAATTTGACAAGGACAGTAAAAGTTACAGCCTTGATACCAGAAACATCTGCTGCCAAATTTCAAGTTCTCCTTGCAGAGCATGGAATTGCTAGAGCTTTATGAAGAAACAATTGTAAGAACTTGTTAACATGGCCAAAACAATGCAGTTCCACCTAATCTCATTCTGGAAAAAATGGCTGAGCCATATTTGTTAAATAAGTATTTATATATAAAACAATACAAGCCTGAGGCAGACACCTGACATGGAAAATTTCAGCCCAGATAATTAATTGGGCAACTTAAGAAGTAATTAAAACAAGCGCTTAGAATGGAAATTGTCGGGCACTCTTAACTGTAGGATTTACCTGCACTTGCCCATAAAATGAAAAATGGGCTTAGCCTGGTGCTGGCTGAAGTCACTGTATTTTGCAATTGACTTAATTAGGACCAGAAATAGACAGAAACAGGTGTTTGTAATCAGAGATTTTAACTTTTATTTCATGTTCAGAAAGATTTCTTAGCTTTTGAAAGATCACATTGCTGGGCTAGCGGGGGAAGTGAGCAGCCCCCTTTTAACTGTTTACAAAGTCGCGCAGGAGAACCTAACACTAGAAATGGCTTGCGTAAAAAGGAATAGATGTTGGATTGCTAGGCTGTCCGTGTTTTGTTGTTATAAGCAACAAAAAGGAGGTGAGGAAAATACTCTGTACTCTGGTCATACATATGTTACCAAAACTGTTTGAACCCTCTGGTTGCAGCCATATTGTTAAGCAGTTTTTGTGTTGGTCTCTTACGTCTGGCAAAGAAATGAGTGGGGAAACTGTTGTGGATTAGTCACCCGGACTGATGCAGGTGTTTAAGTAGAAATTCTGACTATAAAAAGGCCAGATATACTGGCCATGGTATGTGGCTGCATTGCTAATCTGCAGGCAGCCTGCAGAGGAAAATGAACACGTCCATAAGAAAGGGCAGTGTTTATCAGAGAGAGACATTGTGATTTCTGGTTTGCTTGTTTGTCATTTTTTCCCCTCCTGTTTCAAAAAGCAGAATCTGAGCCTGAAACTTCACTGGCAGTTTCCATTCTGAATGAACAAAAAAGGCTATGTGGTTTTGAGTCTGGAGGTAAGTATGATAAATAGGGCCCTTCTGTGTGTTTCTGCAAGTGAGTATTTTGAGTAGTTTTAATTGTTGCATTCCGCTTAGAAGTGTTTTGACAAAATATGGTACTGTGTAAACAATGACTAGACATATGAAGTGTGTGTACAAGGAGAGTGCATATGTTATATAGAAATGCCTTTTGGAGATAATTTATTGTTAAACATGCATATTACAGTAGTGCAGTGTTTCCCAAAGTGTGGCACGTGAATTACCAGTGGTACTAGAAAGGATTTCAAGGGATACGCAGCAGAAAATGAATTGCCAAAAATCAGGAGATAAGTACTGGGATTACAGTGGGGATGTGGGGTACACCAATAAGGCCAAAGTCCCGAAAAGTGTACACAATTTTTTAAGTTTGGGAAATACTGCAGTAGTGCATATAGACTAAATTAGCATGGAATCCCAGTGTGTTAGGCCCTGTTCAGATGCAGAGTAACATGCTGTTCTTCCTCGAGTGTCCCCGTGGGTGCTCCACGATAGGTGTCGGGCTTGCCCCGGCGCCGCAGATCGGATCTTTCCAGCAGTTTCTGCCGGACCGCGCATGCGCTGGCGCGCGCCGCTCCCTTCCACACTCCTGGCCATGTGCGCGATCCGGTCCCCTCCAGTTCCTTCTTAACCGCCATCGGCTGCAGACAGAAACCGCTCAGGCTGCGGCCAGAGTCAGTGTATTTAATGTTTTAAGTGTTTTTAGAGTTTCTTTTCAGTCTTTCAGTCTTTAAGTTAGCTTGTTGTTTTTCTTATTGCAAAAAAAAAAAAAAAAAGTATATAAAAGCCTTAGTAACAAGAGGAGCAGCGGAGGCCCAGGGACGTAAGGCCATTAGGCCTCCTGCCGCGGCAGGCTGGGTCCAAGAGGGGAACACGCACAGAGAAGGTGCTAAGTATCCTATTAACAACTCAAAGGCTCACCGCAATGTCCTCTTCAGGATTCAAGAAGTGTGAGTCATGCCGCGAAGCTATGCTGGCCTCTGATGGGCACAGTCAGTGTATTAGGTGCCTGGGGGAATCTCACGTCACCCAAAAATGCTCCTTCTGCGCAAAGCTCATGGCTAGAGCAAGGAAGGACAGAGAAATGCGGCTAAAAATGCTGCTCTTTGACAAGGCCCTCCAGCCAGACGTGCCGGAGCGGCCCCAACAAGAGGGACCCGCAGGGGCCCATAAAAGGAGGGCGGCTTCCCTCACCCCATCAGTGCAGAAACGGAGGAAAATCTCGCCAACCTGATCCCTGCCGGCAGCCACAGCAAGCGGGACGGGTGCAGCACATAGCCCCCAGCTGCAATCACAGACGAGCGGCGGCGGCGCGGAAGCGCACGTGGCAGAGGCTGAGCCTCCGATAATCAAACAGCCGGCTCGCACCGCGGGCAGAGCGGCGGCCAGGCAAGCGCCGGAACTGGCGGCACCGCAGCTAGCAGCACAGACCCCCGGGGTGCCGATGGTGCAGAGCTCGCAGGCACGCGGCCTGCAGGCGCCGGGGGAGACCACCTGCGTGGCACTGCAGCAAAGCGTGCCGAGCGCGGCGGAGTCAGCCCCACAGGGGAGGGGAAAGGCAGCAGAGAAAACCTGGCACCGCAGCCCTTCTCCAGACAGGGCTGCAGGGCTGCTCTCTCTAAGCCCTCCCCTTATGCTGCGAACTCCAATAAGGAGGCAGGGGTCTCCCCCAGTCTACCCTGAGCCTCCCTCCCTGTTCCTCCAGCCAGCCTCACCATGGCTCAGGCCACCCTCGCCTTTTCTGGGATTTGGCCCCCTGGAGTACTATCACAAATCAGTCTCACCATTGTCTCAATCACCCAGGCGATCTCGCTCCCCCAGACGCCGGGGGGTATGCGCCTCGAGAGTGGTCCAGGTCTCCATCCCAGGAACCGTGCCTGTGTTGCCATGGTCGCCCCTATAATGCGGGGCATAGACACCATAGGCATACCCCCAGGGACAGGTCCCCTCAGACGGTTCGATATCCCCGAGGGCAATCGCGGACGGGGACGGAAACGCAAATATCTCAGGGGGAGTTGATTCTGGAACCCCAAGACTTCCCCTCGCAAGCCTCCAGCGAGAAGATGTATCACCGTCAACAGGACCCAGAGGGATCCAAAGAGGCTTACCCTAGTGGTTCCTCTCTATCCTCCCCCAACGAGGCTACGGCACCAGGGGACGTCCACCCCCCGGACGATCTCAAACAGTTCCAAGAGCTGTTTAAAAGGGTGGCCTTTACGCAACGCATCCAAACAGCGGAGGTGCAGGAGAAGCACCATAAGCTCCTCAAAAACCTGAGACTTCCAGCCTCTTCCAAAATAGCTATTCCACTCGACGAAGCAATTATGGAGTCCGCTACCACGATATGGCAGACCCCTGCGTCCGCTCTGCCTATAAACAAGAGAGCGGATAAGAAATACTTTGTCCCGGCGAAGGGCATGGAGTTCCTGTTCAGTCACCCACAACCAAATTCTCTGGTGGTGGAATCGTCTCAACAGAGGTCAAAAACTTCTCAGTACAAGACAGGGGGAATGGACAAAGATGCCAAGAAGCTAGAGTTATTCGGCAGAAAGGTCTACTCCTCCTCTACCCTACTGTTGAGAATGGCAAATTCAGCGAACCATAACTTTGACAATTACTCCTGGCTGACTTCCCTCATGGACTTGGTTCCAGAGGATAAGAAGCCAGTGCTGAAGGCTGTCGTGCAGGAAGGCTACGCAGCCTCGAGGACAGGAGTTCAGATCGCCCTGGACGTTGCAGATACGGCGGCACGCTCAACGGCTACGGCAGTGGTCTTGCGCAGGGAATCCTGGCTTCAGACATCGGGTATCCCGAGGGATTTGCAGGCGAAGATCGTTGATCTCCCCTTTGACACACAGAAGTTGTTTGCTGAATCAACTGATTTGGTCCTTCATTCCAGTAAGGACTCAAGGGCTACTCTCAGAACCTTGGGGATTTACACCCCTCCATACAGGAAGAAAAAGTATTACCCTCAGCAAAGACGATACCCGTATCAACCCCAGCATGCTCACTACCAAAGGGGCTACGAGCAAGGGCGGCATCAACAGCACCAACAGTACAGAACTTCCAGGCGACGTTCCCAACAGAGCCGTGCCTCCTCGGGGCAGGGCCAAAGGCAACAAGTTTGACGGACAGATCGAGGGCTGCACTATCACTACCATCGCACAATGTCATCCAAAGCTAATGTTCCATCATCGCCTCCGACCATTCTACGCCCAGTGGCAAAAGATCACCACAGACAAATGGGTACTGGAGATCATAGCCACGGGTTACGCGATCCCCTTCCAGTCGCTCCCACCGCCACGACCTCCACCCAGGCCCCATCTAAAGGACGCATCCCACGAAGCGAGACTCAAGCAGGAGGTGGACCATCTTATGCTTATAGGGGCAGTGGAAAGAGTGCCAGAGCAACTCCAAGGGAAAGGGTTCTATTCAGGATACTTCCTTACAGAGAAAAAAACAGGAAGCTGGAGGCCCATCCTAGATCTTCGAGGCCTCAATCGGTACTTGCGCAAACAACACTTTTGGATGATCACAGTCGCCTCTATACTTATGGCACTGGACGATGGAGATTGGTTCACAGCCCTCGACTTACAAGACGCGTATTTCCATATAACAATCCACCCGGCTCACAGACGTTTTCTCCGGTTTATGGTTGGCAAAGAACATTTCCAATACAAGGTTCTGCCGTTCGGCCTCTCCTTGGCCCCCAGAGTATTTACCAAGACCCTGGCAGTGGTGTCAGCCTACCTGCACAGACAGGGGGTGTTTATATTCCCATATCTGGACGACTCCCTACTGAAAGGGGCCTCGAAGGAAGAGGTACTACGCATGATACGCGTTACAGCAGGCACGTTCTCTTCGCTGGGCCTGGTCATCAACCTGGCGAAGTCAAAGATCGACCCCACACAGGACAATAGAGTTCATAGGGGCACGCATAAACTCCATCACAGCAAGGGTTTATCTACCAGATGCCCGCTTTCGCGCCATTGGTTCCCTCGTACAAGTCATCACCTTCAGCCCCACGGTGCCGGTTCTAACGTGCTTACAGCTGCTAGGCCATATGGCAGCAGCATCGTTCATAGTACAGAACACCAGATTGCATATGCGCAGCATGCAGCACTGGCTGGCGAGCATCTACAAACCGGCAGCACACACCGTCCGCAGGGTGGTGTCGCCCACGACAGAGGTGTGCAGATCCCTGCAATGGTGGGTGAACCCCAAGAACATGCTAACAGGGGTACCCTTTCATGAACCACAAATATCTATCTTTCTCACCACCGATGCCTCCCACATAGGGTGGGGAGCACACATGGGCGAAAAGGTGACGCAGGGACTGTGGTCCGCTACGGAACAGTCGCTGCACATAAATATACTGGAGCTCAGAGCAGTGTTCAACGCCTGCAAACACTTTCGAGACCATATACAAGGCAAAGTAGTCGGGATCAATACAGACAATACCTCCACCATGTTTTATATAAATCGACGAGGAGGAGCTCGGTCCCATGCCTTATGTGCGGAAGCAGTCCGCCTGTGGAACTGGTGCATCACCACAATATAACTTTGAAAGCCTCGTATTTACCAGGCGCTCACAACGTGCAGGCAGACCAGTTGAGCAGGCACTTCGCACTCACACACGAGTGGCAGATCCGTTCCGATCTGTTACGGCCAATTTTTCAGGCATGGGGGTTTCCCCAGATAGACCTATTTGCCACTCATCGCAACAAGAAGTGCCCACAAGACTGCTCCAGGGCAGGACCGGGACGGGGGTCCCTGGGGGACGCATTCGCGATCTCGTGGAAGGGCCCCCTGCTCTACGCATTTCCTCCCACAGTGCTCATCCACAAGGTCTTGCAGAAAGCCAGGAGAGAGAGAGCCTGCATGATCCTAGTAGTCCCAACTTGGGATCGACAGCAATGGTTCCCCTTACTCCTGCGCATGTCGGACCGTCCACCGATGCCCCTTCCGGTGGCGCCGGACCTGCTCACGCAAGCCCAGGGGTCTATAGTGCACCCACACCCCAGAGGCCTGTGACTGCAAGCATGGTTAATCCATGGCTCAGCTCCCTAGAGAGCACATGTACAGAGGGAGTGCAACAAGTCCTAGAAAGTAGCAGAAGGACTTCCACCAGGAAGACCTATAAGCAGAAATGGACTCGATTCACTGCATGGTGTTCTACCAAGCAATTAGCTCCCCTTGCTGTGCCTATACCTGTAATATTAGAATACTTACTGGACCTCAAGAGAGGCGGACTCTCCCTATCCTCGTTGAAGGTCCACCTTGCCGCTATATCGGCTTTCCGACATGAAGAGGAAGGGCCCACGGTGTTCGCCCATCCCATGGTTACCAGGTTCCTGAAGGGGCTGGTAAACCTGTACCCCCCTCGGAAACCGCTCCCACCTTCGTGGAGCTTGGACCTGGTGCTTAATGCGCTAACGGGACCACCGTTTGAACCCTTAGCCACAGTTTCCCTCCATCTCCTTACGATAAAGATGACCTTCCTTCTTGCAATCACGTCAGCTCGCAGGGTGAGCGAACTTGCGGCAGTTATGGCAACGCCACCCTGCACACTATTTTCGAAGGAGGTGGTAACCTTACGGCTGCATCCAGCCTTTGTTCCGAAAGTTTCTTCAGAGTTTCAAATTAACGAACCTATAGTCTTACCCTCGTTTTATCCAAAGCCTCATAACTCCAACAAAGAGGCGCGCCTACACCTCCTGGACGTGAGGAGGGCGCTGGCTTTCTATATAGACAGGACTAAGTCCTTCTGAAAAACGGATAGACTCCTAGTCTCTCTCACTCCCAGATCAAAATGAGAAGGTCTCTCTTCACAGAGAATCTCAAAGCACATCGTATCCTGTATAAAAATGTGCTACGAACTTAGACTCCTTTACTGGCCCCGTCTAGGGCTCACTCCACCAGGGCGGTGGCGGCATCAACAGCCTTTTTCAAGGGCATTGCGCTAAAAGACATCCGCAGAGCGGTGAAGTGGTCATCCTATGACACCTTCACCAAGCATTATGCCCTACACAGGGTGTTCCAAGAGAATACCCGTCTCTCGACAGCGGTCCTTTCGGGGGCAAGCTGCACATAACCCGATTACCCACCTCCTTTCTTGGGTTACTGCTGAGTAGTCACCTATCGTGGAGCACCCACGGGGACATTCGAGGAAGAAAGAGAAGTTACTCACCGTAGTAACGATGGCTCTTTGAGATGTGTCCCCATGGGTGCTCCACCACCCGCCCATCCTCCCCTCTTCGGATCTCTGTTTAGTGTTTTTCAGGAGCATCCAAGGCGGTTGGTCAAGGAACTGGCGGGGACCGGATCGCTCACGTGGCTGGGAGCGCGCAAGGGAGCGGCGCGCACCGGCGCATGCGCGGTCCAGCAGAAACTGCTGGAAAGATCCGATCTGCGGCGCCGGGGCGAGCCCGACACCTATCGTGGAGCACCCACGGGGACACATCTCAAAGAAGCATCGTTACTACGGTGAGTAACTTCTCTTTTCTTCTCCAAAGAGCTAAGCAGGAAAAGGGTCATTTATTAAATTCTAGCCTACTCAGGCCTTGTCTGCACACATACCCAGTTTGCACCAGTTTAAATAAAATTGGCTTTAAATAAGTGATCACCCAAGTGTAGACAGACCAACAGATATATTGGTGGCTTATATCCATTTAAATTTTATTAGAAATAGGATTCCTGCAAAACTTGAGACAACCAAATTGTCAAGTAATTTTTGTTCCTCAAATGGTGAAAAGGAATGTATTTTCATTTTGTTCAATGTCATGTTAATCTTTTATCTGACTTTTTTTCTTGAGTTTTGTCCCTGTCCTTCCATTTTTCTTTTCCTGTCACACTCTCTCTTCCCCTGCTTTTTCATTTTGCCATTGAAAAAGAGTTATGTGTAAACAGGCATGAAAATCACCCTTCCCCCAACCTTTTTGGATTTAGAAAAAAAAAGAAAGTATGGGGGGGGGTAATTTTTTTATTTTTTTTCTCAAAAATTGCCATTCCTTTTACAAGAAAAAATTCTTATTCACTCTAAAGTGAGGGGAGACCAAGTGAGGTAGGGAGTATGTTAAAGTGTAAGTATGTTGCACAGAAGTTGACTAACGGGAGATGTGCGAATCTGGCCATCAAAGAGTTCAGTTCTTGTGTAATTGAAATAAGTGATTTTTTTTTTTTTTACTTCAGTCCCTGCACACTCCTTCGCTTCTCAGTCATGATGGGCAACACCACCAGCCTCCCTGTCACTCAAGCCTTTTATACGATGGCAGACTCCTATCCTTTATTCTCAGTCAGGGGAAATCCAGGCTCAGATTAGAGACAAGTGACGAAAGGGTCAAATTGGCATTGAGACAGGAGCTGGATGTGTTTTACTAGCAAACAAGAAAAGTACCACTGAATCTAAAGTTGCTGCTTTTACCGTGTTTGTAATTGTGACTGGCATGTGGTCATGTTGTACAGCACACACAGCTGTGGGGGAAAAAACTGAGGTTATATTTGCTGATCTAAAAAGTACATATTCCCCCACCCCAAAAAGTCATCTTGGCTTTGTTAATTTGAAGAGTCAAACAGCCAGTCAGACGGCCCTCTTTCTGAATATACAGTCCATCATTGATGCTTTTTAGATCACCGCACTGAACTGAGCAGATATTCCGACTGAACCATTAAACTTGATAGTGAAGTCTTTTCCCCCGAGTGGTTATAATTAATTTAGAGTTTGTAAGTCTCCAGCAACCTCTCCTTTCTTTACTACCAGAAAAGGATAATTATAGGGAAAGTATCTGCTCAGTCTTCCATGTCACCAGCGGAGCTCACAGCCTCCAGGTGCCCCTGAGCAATGAGTATAGGGGGCCCCAGCGTCACAATCTCCAAAGAGGAAATGCAAGGGGCAGGGCCAAAGACCACAGGCTTTCAGTGCTGCCAGAGTGTGGCATATCCTCTCCACCCTTATTGTTGCTCGGAGCTCATGGCCTGGCACTCTGGTGGCAATTTAAAGGGCCCAGGGCTCCAACTGCCAGCAGTGTTACTGTGCCAACAGCAGTGGCAAGAGCCCCAGGCCTCTTTAAGTTGCTATGCCCCAGGGCAGTTGTCCCCTTCACCTCCCTGCCCTCTGGTCAGCAAGCCTGAATGGCACAATATTATCATCAACCTGGACTTTACTTGCTGGTCATTTATCATAGCCTCCAGCTCTTTCAAAGTTCTTACTATTGATGTGCAGAGAGAGCACTGTTTGGTTTTTGTGTGATGAAAGGCAAAAAAGGGGCAGAGAAGATTCTCTCCTGGGGTCTTATTCCACAGAAAGGTTTCCACAGGCAGGTCACACCCAGGACATAAGTGTTGGTCAGGTTAGCAGGCGGTGTTCCCTGTAACTTCTTCCATCCCATGGGTGGAATACATTTTGGTATGTGCACCACCAATAGAAACACATGCTGCAAGCTGCGGGTCGCTGTGGGCACTCTGCTAATCAGCTGGAAATCTCCCACAGTTCCCCTCTGGTTGGCGGATGGGACAGCCATTGGAGAAGAGACTGCAGGTTACAGAAGAGGACACATTCTGCATGGTAAGGGTGCAGCAAACTAAGAGTTGGAGCTCAGTGTTGTGGGACAGGCCAGGTTGCAGCTTAAGTATGTGGTTCCTCTGAGCCTGTATGAAACCCACAATGTCCTTATCTCTGCTCTGCTTTGGAAGACTGTGAATTTCAAAGCAGGAGCAGCAAGCCCTTGGCTATGGGATCATCTTTGTATGAGAGCCTGAGAAATGTCTGTCTGTCTTTGAATCAGAGAGGTAGCCATGTTAGTCTGTATCTTCGAGAACAAGAAGAAATCCTGTGGCACCTTATAGACTAACAGCTATTTTGGAACATAAGCTTTCGTGAGCAAAAACCCGCTTCATCAGATGCAAGGGGGGATTCAGAAGAGTATTTAAAGAGGGGGTTCCCAGTAAAAGGGAGGGCAAGAGCTGACAAAGTTTTTATACAGTCAGGGTGGAAATGGCCATTATCAGTAGTACACTTGAGAGGCTGGGTCTACACTAGAGTTTTATCGACAGTAGTGGCCTTCTGTCAACATAACTCAGGGAGCGTCTACACACTTAAAGCATTCTGTTGACAAAGTCTCAACAGAACTCTAAATTTTTCTTGACAGTATCCCTCAAAAAAAATTTGAGGCATAGTAATCTCTGGACAGAGCACTGTTGAAAAAAGTGCAGTGTAGACAGTTTTGTTGACAGACAGGACTTCTGGTTGCCAGGTTCCCCACTTTTTGCAAAGCTACCATTCCACTTTCTGGCAGCAGAGAGTAGTGCAGTCTGGCAGCTCTGTTGACAGAGCAAGTTGTGTGTAGATGCAATCTGTTGACAGTGGTTCTGTCGAGACTATCCTGTTGACAGATGCTTATAGTGTAGACATAGCCCAAGAGAGGAGAAAAGACAAGTCAGATCAGTTGGGGGTTGTGGCCCATTGTCAGATTCTAATGTGGAGGTGTGAACTTCCATAGCAGACAAACTGCTTTTGCAAGGGGCTGGCCACTCCCAATCTCAGTTTAATCCTTGGTTGATGGAGTCAAATTTGCAAATGAATTGCAGCTCAGATATTGCTCTCTCCATTTTATTTTTGAAGTTTTTCTGTTGTAGGATTGCTACTTTTAAATCTGTTACTGGGTGTCCAGCGAGATTGAAATGTTCTCCTTCAGGTTTGTGTATGTTGCTGTTCCTAATGACTGATTTATGTCCATTTATTCTTTTACGTAGAGACTGTCCAGTTTGGCCAATGTAAATTGCAGTAGGGCATTGCTGGCACATGATGGCGTACATTATATTAGTAGATGTGCAGGTAAAGGAGCCCCTGGTAGTATAGTTGATGTTAAGTCCTGTGATGATCTCGCTGGTGTAGATATGTGAGCAGAGTTGGAAGCAAGTCTTGTTTCAGGGATTGGTTTCAGGTTTAGAGTTACTGTGGTGTGGTCTGTAGTTGCTGGTGAGAATTTGTTTCAGGTTGGCAGGCTGTCTGTAGGTGAGGACAAGCCTGCCTCCCAAGGTCTGTGAGAGTGAAGGATCATTGTCCAGGTTGGGTTGCAGATCACCGATGATATACTGGAGCGGCTATAGCTGGGGGCTGTATGTGATGGCCAGTGGTGTTCTTTTGCTTTCCCTTGCGAGGCCAGTCTTGTAGCAGGTGGCTTCTGGGTACCCATCTGGCTCTGTCAGTCTGTTTCTTCACTTCCTTAGGTGGGTATTGTAGTTTTGAGGAAAGCTTGGTAAAGGTCTTGTACATGTTTGTCTCTGACGGATCAGAGCAAATACGCTTGTACCTTAGTGCCTGGCTGTATACAATGGATCGTGTAGTATCCTCTGGATGGAAGCTGGAGGCATGTAGATAAGCATAGCGGTCTGTGGGTTTTTGGTATAGGGTGGTATTTATGTGACCATCGCTTATCTGCACAGTAGTGTCCAGGAAGTGGAACTCCTTGTGTGGACTGGTCCAAGCTAAGGTTGATGGTGGGGTGGAAACTGTTGACATCACGGTGGAACTCTTCAAGATCCTCCTTCCCATGGGTCCAGATGAAGAAGATGTCATCAATGTAGCGCAGGTAGAGGAGGGGCGCTAACGGATGAGAACTGAGAAAGCGTTGTTCCAGGTCAGGCATAAAAATGTTGACATCCTGTGGGGCCATGTGGGTGCCCATAGCAGTGCCGCTGATTTGAAGGCATAAATTGTCCTCAAATCTGAAATAGTTGTGGGTGAGGACAAAGTCACAAAGCTCCGCCACCATTTGTGGCTCAGTCTCATCAGGGACAATGATGAGCTTGGAGTCCACTGTCATGTGGGATATTGGTGAAAAGGGCCTCCACATCCATGGTGGCCAGGATGTTGTTTTCAGGAAGATCACCAATGAATTGTAGTTTCCTGAGGAAGTTGGTGGTATCTTGAAGGAAGCTGGGAGTGTTGGTAGCATAGGGTCTAAGTATAGAGTCTACATATCCAGACATTCCTGTGGTGAGGGTGCCAATGCCTGAGATCATGGGGTATCCGGGATTCCCAGGTTTATGGATCTTGAGTAGAAGGTAAAATAAACCTGGTTTGGGTTCAAGGGCTGTGTGTAGATCATTTCCTGTGTTTTTATAGGGAGGGTCTTGAGCAGATGTTGTAGTTTTTCTTTGCTTTTTGTGCTGTGAACACATCTACCCATTTGAATAGCCCCTGCAATGAGTTTGTGGCTCTCTCCCTATACTAGCGGGGAAAAAACCCTCAGTTGTGAGAAACAGAGAGAAAGTCATTTCAAATACCCAGCAGTTCCATTTTCAAACACTTGTCCTATCAAGATTAATTATATTGGACCAATCTGAGGTGGGAAGGTCAGGTGATGGCAATCGTTGCTGCCTAGGAAATAGACTTTCAGCTTCTTATAAAAAAATGAATAAAACAATATTACCTAAAGATGACAAGCTGCTGTCCTCTTAATACTGAAAACTTATGTCCTACAGTTAGACTGCGCACGGGTTTATTTACAGTATCTGCAAAAAATAAGGTAGCCTAATCATTCACAAACTTTGTTGTGACCTCAGACTTCTGGAAATCCTTAATAGTTCCCTGGCATGGGGGGCTGGAAGGGATACATGGTAATTGTTTGCATGCAAGAAATCCGAAAGGATTTGTGGTGTGCAGATTCATGCCAGCTGGTATCACCACATGCTATCGCCCACGGTGGTTGCCACGTTGGAGACCATGATGTTTGGCGATGCAGCACAGCAGGGGAAAGCTTGATGGGTTGAATGACTTCATGAGCTGGATGATTATGGGTCCTTTGTTGTCAGACATCACGCTGGAATTGGTCTGAGTTTGCACAAGGTGCCCACGACCACCTCTGTGCTGTTGGTGGGTGTGCAGCTCGCTACAACAGACCTGCAGTAGAAGAGGGTACCAAAACCATTCTATCCCCTAGGCAGCCTCTGTCAGCGGTGCACTGACCTGTCCACATTGGTCACCTGAGGGAAATGCAATATTGCCAATTCTGCCACTGTATCAGTTGCTGCTCCGTAAGGGAGGTGTCACTTGTATCTCCCTCATGCCAGTGGGAATGAATAAACACAGCAGAGCAGCTCTGCATAGAGATCTTTCCATGCAAGTTTCCTAGTGGGCATTCAGGCCAAGTGACACGTGAGGATGCTCAATATCCATATCCAGAGTGGGAGGCCCAGGAGCAATTTGAGTGATGGCTGGGTGGAGATCACTACAGCCTCCTGAAAATTTGGGTGCTCACTGGTTGCGGAGTCAGTTCTTCATCTTGGATTAGAGGCAAGCTCTCTGAAGACTCTAGAATGAGTATCTTGTAGGGAAAAAGAAAGGAGGACACTGACTCCCACTTCTGCGCTGCCTGGCGCTAGCCGCTGCCCTGCTGCACCACATGATGACAAGGCTTCGGCAGGGGTTGTGGTTGCATACCACTGAGAAGACGTTCCTCAGTGTGTTTACATTTGTATGCGAACCCCATTTTCTCCCCCGCAGGCGCTACGTAGTCTGGGTATTTCCAGCGCTCTGCCACATCACATGGGTAGTCCCCAACCCAGTAAAAGGACATGCCTTGCTGTTCCATGCTGACCATGCTGCCAGACAGCACCATGTTTTAGTTTGTGCATGTTTAGGGCTCCAAGGGCAGGAAAGAGATTCGGGAGCTTGCAGCCGCGAGGGGATGGGGGGAGTCTCCCCAAGTGGCTAAGATAGTCGGGGAGGACCACCTCAAATGGACCCCCACTGAATGCACCCCATGTCCATACCAGGGCTTGCTGCCACTGTGGGGATGTCTCCCCTGGCTCGGGGAGGACCACATAAACTGGCTTCCCACTGATCCCCCCCACCCCACTCCCATAGCACAGCTTGGTGCCACTGAGGGGAAGTCTCCCCTGATACTGAGGGTTTTGATGCCATCGGGAGGAAGTGTCCCCCAGCAGCTAAGATACACAGGGACTTGCTGCCACCGGGGCGGGGGGGCGGGAAGTCTCCCCCGGCGGCTAAGATACTGGGGGTTTTGGGAGCACTGGGGGAAGTCTGATGAGTTGGGTGGGGCTAAGTCCCCATGAAAGGACCATGTCAACTGGACCCATGGTGCTTGATTCCCCACCCCCAGAAATATAAGCTGCCCCCGCCCCAGTCAATGAGATTTGGGGATTCCACCATCACCTCATTATACCTACAGTGACATTCTTTCTGCATTGTTCTGTTTTTTCCCAAAACTACCTTAGCAGAGGTTCTTCTGGGGACATATTTTACAGAACATACATTATTTAAATTGTTCTCATTCTCTATATTATTTCTTCTCTTATGTAAACATTTTGCCAGGGGCCCTAATTTGACAGCAATATAGTGAGGGGGGAGACCAAAAATTCTTTTTTACTAGATTTTTCAATCTTCTTTCTTCTAACTTTACAATACAGTCTGGGCCACTGTGTTATTTTCAGGGATCACATGCAATAATGGGAGGTGGGACAGGAGTGGATGGCCAGCTGAGAAGACAGTCGTTGCAGAGAAGCTTTATGGTGCACCAGAAAGCCAAAGACACTTCCCATCATCAACTCTGTCTTCTGAAAAACTTTCCTATCTTTTCTTTCTTTTTGCTCTTTGGGGTCCCTGTATTAGTTTCAATAAAGTCAAAAATCTTTTTTCCTAGGTGTTTGTCCTCTTCTAACTTTGTGAACACAGTCAGGGTCCCTGTATTGTGGACAGTTGAGAATTCAGCTAGAGTGCATCTACGCTTGCCTTCCTCTTTTGAAGGAGGTATGCAAATGAGGGAAATCAAAAATTCAAATGAGGTGCATATTTGGTATATCATTTGCATATTCTTATTTCAAAAGAAGAAAACCAGTGCAGACACAACTCTTTTGAAAGTAAACCCCACCTTCGAAAGAATCTTTCTTCCCTTTATTTAATGGGAAGAAGGATTCTTTCAAAGTTGGGGTTTACTTTTTGAAAGAGCGGCTTCTACACTGCTTTTTTTCTTTTGAAATAAGAATATGCAAATGAGGTGCCAGATATGCAAACATGCACCTCATTTGCATTTTCAATCTTCCTCCTTTGCATACCTCTTTCAAAAGAGGAATGCAAGCGTAGACACACCCCTACAGAAGAAAGACATTTGCCATCTGTGTGGATGCCCTACTTTTTCTTCCTTTCAACTGGAAAAATGGATGTTTGCTTAGCACGGGCGGGGAATGAGGAAAATGCAATGTGGGAAGATGATGTCAAAGACCAGCAAGCATGCCAAGAATGCTACAGGGGGGAAGGAACTGTGGGATAGGTTCCCACAATATACTATTTCAACAGTCAATGTTAGCCAATTTGAGTGTGGCAGCAAGGAGTCAACTTTGTGAGGTGCACATGGGAAGCGAGGATGGTCAAATTTGAACTTATAAATTCCAGAATTACAAAATCAATATTAATAAATTTAAATTTATCTCGTAGTGTAGACATTGTCAGAGCATATTAATATTTTTCTTTGGGACAAATCTTGACTGTTTTTCCAGAATGCATACTACAAGGAAGGTGGCTGCTGTTGGGTTCCAGTAAAGGGACCACAGGCTGGTCTTAGTTATTTTAGTATCCCTCTGTCATGCAGCTGAACTTGAGTAACTGAGATCAAAACTGGTCTCTTTAGTTTCAGTAGACTAACCATATGCTATACAGAAGTAATAACAGTCTAGTCTGGCAGACTACTTTGGTGTTTATATCTTTCCTCTTTTATATTTAACAGTTCAATACAAAATGACTAATCTTCAAATAATCACATCTGGAATAGAAGTTATAATTGCTAAACTTCATCCAACTTTATGCTGATACTCCCAAAGAAAACCATCTGGGAGTAGGCAATACTGTTAAAACCCTACAGGATTTGTATAAAGATGTATTAATATTTAATACACAATTTGGTTACAATAATAAAATCTCTGTAGTTAGAAGAACTTGTATTTTGAAATTCCTTTTTGGGGCTTCATTCATTCTGGCATTTATCACTAAGCACTCTATTAATTTTATTTACTTTAAAAATATTCTTATGTATGACTTTTTTTAAGCTTTAAAGGATCATTAATGTTCACTGGACAAAACCACTTTAAAATGTTTACTAAGCAATAACTGAGAACCTTGGCTCCTTTTTGCAAACACTGCTTTTCTTAAGAAAGTGTTTATAATTTAAAACACAATGGAGTTAGTCTGGAGCCTGTTTGCACTCATTATTTGTTTCAAAATAGTTTCTTTGGCAGGATGGTTAATAGAGCAGAAACAAATTAAATGTCCCTTCTAATTTCACTGAGGAAATGGATCTTTATTTTATAGGTCTTTGGCTACAACCTGTGACAGCTAAAATTAGCTTAGTCTTATTGAAACAGATAACAAACCTTTCCCATTCTATGTTCATGGATAATACAGTAAATACCAATTAGCCTTAATATAATGAGTTTACAGTGAACTGTTTTTTAATTTGTGTTGGTGTGAGCCAGTAAACGCTGTCCAACCAGTCTTTAAGATTCTCTTCTTCCTTCTAATTTTATCATTATTTGTCTGTTTTAATGATTCATTTAACAAAATTGTATGTAAATAAATATATATATATATAACTGGTTAAGCAAGATTTCATTCACAAATAGGAGGAAAGTTATTTGCCATACAGATTTCTGATGAGCATAATGTAATCTCTGCTAGCTTCCGTCCTTTTTCCATCATGGTAATGGGATTTTAACGTCAGAAACTTGTGTCTCCCATATCTGCACAGGTTGAAAGGAGATGGTGATTCCCCATCTTTTAACCAAGTGTTTCAAAGCCAGATCAAAAACCCAGGCCCTCCAACTTGGAGGATTGGTATCCATTTCAAGGGAGTGTTTTATTGACTAACTTGAATTTAAATTTGTACAATGCCTGAGTGCCCCCACATGGCAACAATGAATACTAATTGTTTATTGAATTTAATCTAACGATCAGTGACTTTCCAGAGTCAACATCTCTCACCTCCCAACATCTCCCAGTAAAGCAGGAAGAGAAACCTGGTTACCTGTTTTAATAGTTAAACTGATAGTTCTGGGATAAATGTTAGAGTGAATAACTTGTGCTTAGTTAGCCCTTTTCACAGTCAAGGATTTCAAGGCTCCTGTGAATTAGGTTAGAATTATTTCCTTTATGAGTGGCGAGAGAGGAACTAAAGTGCAGAGTGGTGACATACCAGACATATTGATTGTGTTCTACCTGGAACACTCCTGCTGGCCACAGGCAACCCACCACATGGGCCTTTCTCAACCTCTGAGAATGGGGAGGAGCTCTCAGAATTTTCAGGAGACACCCACCTACACTCCTTGACAGGACAGGATGGAAAGGAGTGAGAGGAGGAGGACTTGGGGAGGCATTCTTTTCTAACTCTGAGGCTGTGTCTACACTTGTATTCCTTTTTCGAAAGAGGCATGCAAATGAAGGCCATCAAAATGCAAATGAAGCATTGATTTACATACGTGGCACCTAATTTGCATATTCTTTCGAAAGAAGGAAAGCAGTGTAGATGCAGCTCTTTTGAAAGTAAACCCCATCTAGGAAAGAATCCTTCTCTCCCCCCACCCCCACTTTTTTTTAATACCCATAGCAAACAGCTTACAAAGTGAGACTGAGGAGAGAGAACCCATACATCTAGCTTAGTACTAAGAGTTCCTCAGCAGCAGAGTGCTAAGCAAAAGGTAGCCCATTCCTTGGGATTATGAGCTGTCTTTGCCAGTGTCTGTCATCTTAAATGGCCATGGTTTGGAGCAAGAATGTTTCTTAGCATGTGCTACAGCAAGAAAAGAAGGGAGGGGGGTAGACTCTACCTTCCTCTCCTCCCCTACTCCAAAGATCCTAGTGGACTTAGGTAAAGGAACAGTGGCCCATATTACAATGTACCTGGGACAAGGGGGTACCTGATCTCAGCTTGGCAGACCACACACCCCTTCCTCTAAAGAGTTTTGGTGAGAGAGAGAGTGTTTTTGGGAGGGTTTTTGACATGCAGAGCATTTATTCAATGTTTAAACTGAAGGATATTTATTCAGGTAGAGAAACTAAGGGGTTTTATATTAGGAACAGAGGAAAGTCATGTGGTGAGTTGGGAGTCTCTGTGTCTCAGCTTTATGAAATTATAAAACAGTATACTAATGAGGTTTAATTAACTAACCCATTGAAGCCCTTTGAGAAGGACAGTAATGTGGAATAATAATGTATGGTTCATTAATTGGAAGAGGAGTGGTTTGTTCCTTAGTATTTATCCATATTCGCTTTTAAAGGATAACTGTCCTAAGAGAGATTTCTAATCCCCATGCCCTCCAGAATAGTCTCTTTGGGTGATACTGTAGAATGTTTTGTTTGGTAGTTAAATCTTGGCAGTTAAATTGTAGTTTATGGGAATAATCTATGGTGTTTTATGAAGTTGTGCCTTTTCATATTAGAAATAGCACTTGGCCAGATGGGGTTTTATACTTCACTCAAATATGCCTTGAAAGCATTGTTATCAAGGATAAGTGGTAACTATTTTAATAATAAGAACACTGTGTATTATAGTAAGCAGATGATGCATCGTACAAAGCTACTTCAAAGGCCTGTGAAACAATAATGATTTATTTGTTTTTATTTTGGTCTGAGAAACTGCAGATCACCAGATGACTTTCTGACACCAGATAGGAAGAAGGGACTTTGGAAGTCCGAGGGGTCCTTTCAAAAGGCCCTCATCTCCACAGGCAGTGTGCGATTCGAAAGCAGCACTTTCAAATCTCTGCAGCCAACGTTATGCTAATGAGGCACTGCGTATTCATGGTAATGCCTCATTAGCATCTTCCAACCTCGCTCGTTACCATGCGCCTCCTGAAAGGAAGGGGCTAGCACAGACACTGCTTAAGTCAGACAAATTTGAAACATCACTCTGACAGCTTAATTAACATCCATTCACCTTTTAAACTGACCCCAATAATGTCTTTGTTGTGGTAGTATTAACTCTTGAGGATGGAGTAAGACCGCAATGATTGCAGAGTTGCCATCCCCCTTCCCTTTCTCACCCTTCTATGCCCTGCCAAAGGATAGTGTGGCAAAGTCTTCCTAATCCATTTTTATTGGATATCTGAATGCATTTCCAGTGCCAAAGATTTTTTAACTTGCCCTTGCTCTACAGTTAATCCCTAAAACAATGTCTAGATTGCTGAGAATGGTCAGGAAAAAGTATGCAAATTGCACAGCGCATTTGTGTGTCTCCTGAGGATAGGTCTGTCAGGAGAGGCTTTCCCAGCATGTGGCCTGTCCACATGGGGCCAAATGTCAGAAAATCCCCCTCAGACGAGACATCCCTTCTTCCTTGTGGAACAAAGAAGACCGGGATGTTGGCAGAACGCTCCTGATGCAGCAGACAAGTTTGCAGTTTAGACATAGCCTAAGAAACTTACCTCTATTTGAAAACAAGCTGTCCTGTAGCACCTTAAAGACAAACAATTTTATTTATTAGGTGATGAGGTTTTGTGGGTAAGACCCACTTCTTCAGAGACAGTAACCTGTTTGCTGTTCACCCTGGGTAAGCCTGTCTTCATCAGGAGGCAGGCATTAATGAAACTTCTGTGGATCTAGAAAATTATAGTAATTGAATCAGACAGGCTTAATTGCGCCACCCCATACCAAGGCAGGCAGAGGATGTTAAGCTTATTGCAGAGACCGCTTAACGAAAGTTTGCCTCCCCACATTACTCCCACGTACTCAGCAGAATAGGCATCAGTTAGCAGCTTGACCTTAATGCCACTGTTTAATGTGCTAAATTCTTCCAGTCAGGATTCAGGCATCTGACAGTCGCAGGATAAGCATCTCCTTCTCCCTCAGATGATGGGAGACAGAGCAGCAGTTTTGATGTCACACAAAGCTCTTACCTGTCTTCGTAGAATCATAGAACAATAGAGCTGGAAGAGACCTAAAAAAGCCATTGAGTCCAGCCCCCTGCTCTAAGCAGGACCAAACCCATCAGATCAGCTCCGCCAGGGTTTTGTCGAGGCGAGACTTAAACACCTCCAGGGATGGAGACTCCACTACTTCCCTGGGTAGACCATTCCAATGCTTCACCACTGTCCCTAGTGAAAAAGTTTTTCCTAATGTTCAGCCTGGACCTTTCTAACCACAACTTGAGACCATTGTTCCGTGTTCTGCCACCCGTGACCACTGTGAACAGCCTCTCTCCAGCCTCTTTGCAGCCTCCCTTCAGTAAGTTGAAGGCTGTTATCAAGTCCCCCCTCAGTCTTCTCTTCTGCAGACTAAACAGTCCCAATTCCCTCAACCTTTCCTCATAAGTCACATGCTCCAGCCCCCTAATCATGTCCTCCCAAAGCTTTTGTCATGGTCATCCAACAAGGGGAGAGGGATTCTACTGTGTCTCCAGACAGCTTGATAAAGGGAACTCGTTAAGAATGACCTGGTATTTCTTGTATTGTATTTCCTATTTAAAGTAGTAGGGGACAGAGAAATTAACGTTGTGTTGCTGGTTTGGGAATAGAGGTTGGGAAAGGCAACAAATAGAAAAATGGCTTTATTAAAAATAAAGCCATTCAGCTGTAGAAATGTAATAAATCCATAAACAGAAGTGCATTAAGATTTAATGATAGAGTAGAATTAATTTGAAAGTTTGTCATATTCAGACTGCCTTCTGCACAGCTTATGAATGACACCTAGGTAATTAAATGGATATCATGTTTCTTTATCAGTCTAATTCATTTTTTCCACAATTCCAATAGCAACTTCATAATCTGAGGAGTTACATATTTGTGTGCTAAGAAACCGCTCTATGCTTCATATCCAAGAAATATAGAAAACTTGGCAGGCTGACATTTCTAGCAAGCAAAGACATTAAATCCAGAGATTGTTCTAAAGATATTTTTAATATGTGACCTAAAATGAAGAAAGATGTATGTCTGACTTTTATTCTTTGCTTTTGGGCACGGGGGATTTCTGCTGTCTATAATTTTAGATATGCAGAACACAATTGCATCATCTGAAAGGAATCTGTTAACAGTGAGAATAATTCTGGGTAGTTGTTTCTCTTTAGTCCTCATCCATTAAGAAGTTTTTCTTCATACTTTGTTGTCTTTTTTAGATTTGTTTTGTGGCAATAGATGCATTTCAGTGTGCAGTATAACTCTGATACTGTGATTTTTGTTTCTCTGTGTTGGAAGGGAAATAGTCTTACTTTACATGTATACTGCATTAATAGTCTCACATTCAAAAACTGCATTAAAAGAACATTAAGGTTGCAAAGTGAAACGCTGAGAAAGTAGGAAATGCCAGAATTAAGGTTTTCTGTGCAACTTTAATTCAAGCCCTTGAGCATATGCACTATTGTTAGAACTGGATGACATTTTTGCATGAAGAGTTTAGTCATGAAAAATGAAACTTTGAACAACCTGAAACTTCACAAATTCACTAAATAGTTTTGGTTCAAGACCATCATCCACCCACTTTTTGCAGGGGAAGCAAGAGTCACAGGGGAGATTAGGGGCCAGTAACAAAATAGAGGAAGAGGTGGTGATAGTGCTGCACGGACCACTCCTTGATGCCATGTGTAGTGAGGGAGATCCAGGTTCAAGTCCCAGTTTTGCCTGATTCACCTCAGCTTTGTCAGTGTCTGAAATCAAAATGTTTGGATTTTTTGTGTCAAGGATTGAAGTATTTCAGCCAATCTGAAACCATCTTTCCCTCCTAGTTTTCTCAGGAAAGCCAAAAATATTAGATTCTGGTTGATCCTAAATGCACTCACATTTTGTCTACTTTGACCAACAAACTTTTTTTTTCCCCCCACAGTATCCTACCTCATTCAGTGCATGGGATGGATGGCACTCACTGACTGAGCACCTATTCACTACTTTGTTTTGTCACCAGTCATTCAGTGTGTACCACATGACTGAATAACCACACATTATACAAATACAGCTCCAGATATAGAATTACTTATTTCTTCATGGGCTGTTTCATAGTACTCATTGCTATAATATTTGCAGGCCCGTATGCAGGATTTTTTGGGAGGGGGGTGTGTTTTTGTAAATGTGAGGTACACACACACACACACACACACACACACACACACACACCTGTGCCCTGCCCTTCTCCCCACACTCCCAACAGTGGGCCCTGCCCTGGCCTCCCCTTTTTCCTCCAGCCAGCCTGGCTCTGTTCCTCTCCCCCAGCATTCCTCCTGCTAGTGGCCACTCCCATGTGCGTCATGGCCCCTGCCACCCTACTCCTCTCCCCACTCCTACCTGCCCTGGGCACCGGGGTCCTGGCTTTTGCACACCCAGGGCTCTCCTAGCTGCCCCCAGCCCTGCCTAGGCTTCAGGACTCTCCTGGTGGCATGCAAGGTAGTGGAGCAGTGTTCCCTCTATATCCCTAGCTCAAACCTCTAAACATGAGCTAATGGCACATCTAGTAGCAATAGAAGATTGTCATCCTGTGTGTTGCAAAACCCATATTTTGCTTTTGGGTTTCACCATTATTTGTAGACAGTAGAGAAATGTTGAAACTAAAGAATTTTGGGGTCCATCCCAGGTTCTTAGAGATTGCACTGTAGTTGTTACAGATCCTTCTGCCCTTGTCCCATCTCCCACTACTTCAGCTCTTAACCGGCTCACCCTTCTACATTCCAGTCTTGCTGTTTCCTCTCTTTCCTCCCTCCTGGTTGGGGCAGCATTGAAGGCACATCGGAAACATTCTCCCTGCTGTCAGTTCTGATGCCAGGCTCCCCAACAGCTATGTTCTGAAAGACTTGAGGAGCAGCTGCATGACTGCCCCATGATGAGCCATCCCACTAGTTGGAACTGGTGCTGTGCCTCCAGACCCGCCCAAGCACCTGATGGGGTGAGCACAGGTAGGCCCTGCTGGCAGCAAGGGCGTGTGCTCCTCAAAGGTGGCATCTGGGTCATCCCCCCTAGGGAGGAGGAGGATGACCATGAAGAGGTTCAGCAGAAGCTGAAGCACTTTTGGGTGGGGCCACTGCTAGCCCTGGAGCTGCTCTGGCACCAGGGCTATCTGGAAGGTGCTCGCTCTCTCAGAAAGCATGTGAGCCCTGCTGTAGCAGCTGTGCTGTCCTTCTTGGAGGTGGGCAAACCTCAGCACGGACAGGGAACAGGCGTTGGGGCACCCTTTAAGGGGTCATGTCTCTGGGGCACCCAGGAGGGACTACCAGCTATGTGACCCTGTTTGCGGGGTTCTGGGGACTGCTCTTTCAAAAGAGCAGCTGGGCAGTCTGGCCATTCTCTGTGGACAGAGTGGATCAAAAGTGTGATCTGCTTTCGTACCTAGCCATAATCTGTCAACAGAAGTTTACCTGAGTGCACAGGTAAATTGTTCAGGTGGTTGTACCAGGCTCTGGTAACTGCCCTTTGCGGCGTCAGGGGAACCACTTTATACTGCCAAGTAGTTGGCAAGTGGACACTTACCCGGGTTAGGCTTCCTTCTTTGGTCCCTGAAGTTTCTCCCAGGCCATGACCCTAAGCCAAAGCAGAGTGGTACCCTGCTACTCTCAGGTTTCCTCCGATAATGGTTTTGATACCTCTCAACTAGCCATACAAGGCAGTGAAGGGAAGAGGAGGATCCTTACCCCTCATCCTCCTGTTATTTTCTTAGGACCCTTTTCTTAGATTTTGACTGGCCCAGGGTGGTATTGTTTTCAGTATTGTTTCAGTTTTCCATTGTCTGATCACAAGGGGGGACACTTCCCAAGGTAGACAGACACAGATAAGCATAGCAGGACTGTTCAGTAAACTGAAAGTCAGAAAGAGATGGGAGAAACAGAGGCATATGTCTGTCAGTTTATCCACCTGCACAGTCTTAATGTACAAGATTTGAAGTTTATGGAAAGTTTGGGAGAAGGGCGTGATGACCTGGGGGGTGCACCGCTTCAAACAGGGGAAAACCCCTAATCAAGGCAAGAGAATTTAAAGGGGTTGCCATGCAATGCCTTTCAACAGCTGTTTTGCATACTGATGAGAGAATTAAGGATCAGGAGGAGTTGTTAGAGCCTGGAAAGGCGATTTTAAAGGAGGAAGAACAAGAGATTCAGAAATTGAGAGCATGTCATGACGACTTGTTACAAAAGGAGGTATTGTTTAGAAAGATAGCATCGTTGAACAAGAAGGGTCACAAATTGCAGGGGTGGAAAGAGAGAGCTGGAAATTATCCTAGAGAAATGATTTAATTCTAACATCTTTAGGCATCTATAGAAATCGAGATTATGAGGTTAGAAAGGAAGTTGGAAAGAAGTCAGTCATCATAGAAACCTGCAGAATCAGTGGAACCTACTGAGAAATGTGTCATATCAAAGGAGGAGATGGCTAGAATAATGGGGTCTCTTTGCCTTTTTGCAAGGGAAGAAGCACCTGGTGGGGGGGAAAAAGCATTTCCAAGCTGGGGGTGCCTCCCTCTTCCTTTAGGATGGCGGTTCTCAAACCTCTCTGCACTGCCACGCCCTTCTGACCACAAAAATTTGACGTAACCAGAGAAGGGGGGATGAAGCCTGAGCCCTCATGAGCCCCAATGTCCCAAGCAGGAGGTGGGGGAGGACAAAAAAGGCTGGGGACCTGTAACCTGAGCCCACCTACCCGGGCTGGAAGTCCTCTGACTTCAGCTTTGGCCCCAGGCCCCAGCAATTCTAATACCAACCCTGGAAATCCCATTAAAACAGGGCAACAACCCACTTTGGGGTCCTGACCCACAGTCTGGAAGCTTCTGTGATAGGAAGAATTAATGTCCCAATAAAGCCTAAGTTATAAGTCTGGGATCTCTGCATCCCCAGTTGATAATATATGCCTAGAAGAACATACATACTCCAAGGCCTGGAACAGAGAGGGTGGTTTCAAAGTTATGAGTCCACTTTGCATTCTGTTGCATGTTCGGATTTATTTCACAATGTCAATGTTTTATTTTATTATAATCTGTGTTTATTAAAGGCTTTGACATACTAAATCCACAAAACCCAGGAGACTGTGTCCCTTTTAACAGAAGAATATTTCATGCGCAAGAAACCTAAAATAAAGTGGATATAATTACATTGAAGGTTACCAGTGTAACTCTACAATAGTTTTGCTTTAATGCCTGTAATTACTTCTAAATCCTTGTAAGTGGAAGGCTAACTCCATGGCATAGAATAATTACAATGCTTCGCATTTTCAAGTGGCTAGTTATTTTGGGAGCCCAGCTAGAGCCTCCTTTAAAGATTTATAGATATGCCACATATCTCCACCCTTCTTGTACATAGTTTTCAAATAATGCTCTTTAAAGTATAGACCCCTTCTGTTTGCAAGACAGTTGCTAAAACTATGCAGTAAATGTCATTGCCAGTAGCCCTTAATGACACGCACAATTTGGTATATAGTAAACAAGCTTCCATTATTATGAACAGACATTTGTGACACTGCAACTGACATGTATTAACATATTAATAGGTAGCCTATTCTTAATTAGTTCTGGATATTTAAAATTTAAGAAATTGTAAATAACTCTCGTTTATTATTTTGTTGTCTTTAAAATGTGTTCTTCAAGTCTTGCCATGTTTTCTTTAATAGGGGAGAAAATGTTAGAATCTGTGTAATTATTTTTAAGGAAGATTATCATCATGATACACAGTAATGGTTTCCTCAATAGGACCAGACAGAAAAGACTTTGATAGAGTATCATGAAAACAATTTGTTTCAATAATTTTTAACATAGAATTAAACATTTAGAAAATGGTAATTAGTCTTCATCTTTGTGTGCCACCTTTCCTGTTTTAAACACTGTATGCACAACATTGTAAATGATACCATCTACAGTACTGGAGTTGTTTATCTCCTGCCTGTGAGAGTAAGCATTGTGGAACAGAGCTGGCAATCCCAATATTTAAGCATGTTAAACGATTCTGTTTCTCATTAAGAATGTTTTAGTGAACATTAAACGGTGCTCCTGGTCTATATGGTAATATTGGCATGTTGAACTAACTGAAGCTGAAGGTCAAGAATGTTTGATCTTGTAGCCAAGCACAAGTGGGGACTTATCTTTCCACAAAAAATAAATCCTTACGCTCATCAGCTACGGCTACACTGCATTCCACTTTCAGAAGCAAAATGGAAATGAGCAAAATTAAAAATGCAAATGAGGCGTGGAGTTACATATCTCGCACCTCACTTGCATATTCTCACGCAATTTTGCTTCCGAACGAGACTGCTTTCGAAACAAAAACAGCAGTGTAGACATGATTCCTTGGAAAACAAACCCCATTTTCAAAAGAACTCTTCCTCCTGAAACAAAATAGGAAGAAAGGCTCTTTCGAAAATGGGGTTTGTTTTCAAATGAACCCTGTGTACATGACTGTTTTTCCTTCCAGAAGAGAGATCGCACAAGAATATGCAAATGACGCATGAGATATGTAACTCCTTGCCTCATTTGCATTTCTGATCTCACTTGTTGGCATTCCACTTCCAAAAGCAGAATGCAGTGTAGCTGCAGGCATGGTGTTTAATGGCTGAGTGCAAGACAAAAGAAAGGAAATATATACTTCCCCTACTCTGTGTTTTTTGTGCTTTCTTTTTATTGGTGGCAGGGGAGAGCAACCGATGTGTTATCTGCAAATGTTTGATCAAGATCCTGTCTGCCCCCAGTTCTCCTCCCCAGTATGAATGAAGGGGGAAAGGGAGATCTGCCAGTGACTTAAAATGGTTTCACAGAATGTTTGACAAAATGGTACTAAAAAATACACTTTTCATTTTACATATCAGGGTAATCAGAGAATATTATTTTGTAAGAAAGAGGAGAATTTGGGAGATGTGCTGAGACAAGGAGTGTTTTTACATGGGGTAGAGGAGAAGCTAACCTGCTTGGATCTTACTGTTCACTACATTACCGTTGACTGTTTGAATCATTTCTGTGTATTTGTGTTATATTCTGAATGGGAATACTTGAGTGGAACTGAGGCCCTGGTGAATCTTAATAGTTGTTAGTTTTTAATATCTAATTTCAGATAAATACCAGGCAAGCTAATAACTTATTATAAAATATTTGTTTTGGACTGCCTATAAAGTCTTCTGCAATTCAGGAAATTGCATCTGATATGCACATGCTTTGGAGCCAGAATCCTAGTGCAAATCCTTCTTTCAATTTTAATTAATTAGTTTTCTATCTTGAATAAAATTCTCCCACTTGGCTTCCTCTAGATGTTGACTTTTATGCAACTAGAATAAACTGCAGTCATTTCAAGAAGCCATTATACAACTGCATAATGTATATTTGTCTTTTCCCCCCTCTGGAGAAGAGAGTAAACTTGTATGTGGCAAGGTTACATCAATCTGTGCTGGAGCCTTTAAAATATTTTTTTATAATTAAATCTTTTTCAAACAAATATCTGAGAAAAAAATAAATCCACTGAAGCATTCATATATTTTATTTTAGGAGCACAGTAGTGACTCTGTATTTATGGTTGAGGTACATTAATTTTCAAGGACTTTAAGTATGCTACAAAACATTTCTTTTGACCTGAAATTTTTCATGTTGAGAGGTGCATTCTTTGGGTTTCTCTTTTTTAAATAATTAACCTTTTTAAAACGTGATAATAAATTTTCCTAACTCAGAAGCATTTAGAACTTTAGTTATCTGTGTTCTCCATTTGGCACTAAGACATTTTTGTTGTCCTCCTCTCTGGAGTCCAGAATTCTGGTATCGCCTGACCATAATCAGTATAGTACAGAAGCAAAAGGGGCTTTTTGCTTTTCTTTCCTGCTGGGTGAGAGAACATTCAGGAGATTTGCGACAGAGGCACTTCAAGAGACCTGTTTAATTCTGGCCTTTCATATATGCAAGATTGAAAAACACATGAAGGAAGATTTAAAATTGACAGATGCACTCAATTTTGAAAAGACCAGTTCTCAGGTATAGCAAAATTATCATGCACAAAAACTTCAGAGGTGTAGCTGGTCAGTCTGTTACTTTACAAATAACGAGTAGTCCTGCGACACCTTAGAGACTAACCAATTTATTAGCTCTTGAACTTTCTGTGGGTAAAACCCACTTCATCACGTGGATTTGAAGTGCAAAAACAGAATTCAGCGTTTATATAGCAGGGCAAGTGAGGGGAGGAAGTTACCTGGCACTAGTGTGACCAGTTAATGATGCAATTAAGTTGGATGTTTCTTGTTCCTGGAAATATCAAAGGACAGGAAATTGCCCTTGTAATGCATAAGCCAGTTAAGTTCTCTGTTCGGGCCGAGGTTAAAGATGTCAAAAGTTGTGGAAGGAAAAAACGTGACATAAGTCTATAAGGGTGAAGAAAGGGAAAAACCTAATAAATATTAGAGACTTGCCACTTGCATTATCTTCTGCACCTAAAGACCATGCTGGCCAAAGATTTGGGTTTTGTCTTCGTGATGCAGTGTGTGAATGGCAGCTCAGGCGGAGAGTGCAAGTTTAACTGGTAAGAGTTCTGGTTCAGAGCTGAATACAAAACAAATCCTCGTAACTGATGAAAGTGGGTGTGTTGGCTCAGGTGTCTTACATGAATGGCCACTGACCCATGTGGAAATAGATGGATCACTTATTGAGACTGGAGTAGAAAGGAAAGATGATGTGGTTTGTAAAAGAAGGGAGATCACCATTTGTTACTTTAACTTTGTTGCTGGAAAGAGTGATTTTTATTTTGATCCAAAAAGATGATGTGGGGAGGGAGGTGTGTGGGAATGAGAATGATATGAACAGTTTGTGGCTATGCTGGATATCTCTCTAGCCCATCTGACTGGAGTTTTCTGTTTCAGGCTTTCATGAAAAGACAGTCGACACCTTGGCTTGTAAGTTGTCGTTCCTGTTGTGGGTACAGTTGGCAGAGGAGCAGAGCTGATGCCAGACCTTGGTAGATGAGAGATATGACTTGACCCTGAAAAAAGTAAAAGAGCCTCTGCTGGAGTTGGGAAGAATCCAGCAAGGATTTAAATCTGTATCTAATCTCCTTAACTCTCATAGAGCTTCTTTCTCAAATTGGAAGCACTTTTAATTCCCTTGTCTGGAGTTTTTCCAAAACAGGTATTGTCTGTCAAAGAGACTGTCATGCTACTGGGGTCTGATTCTGGTCCCTTGCCCTGATTTTCCACTTGTAATATTCCTTCTTACTCATGAAAATATAAAAGAGAGCAGAATCAAGACCACTGTCTGTTTTCCTGGATCTAAGCCAAAAAGTTCAGTCTTGCTACAGTGGAAGAAAAGAAACTGAAAGAAAAATGGTGGGTGTTTTCTTATAACAAACAAAGACTATGGGGAGGGATATAATTTTCTCTTTGATGCATCTGAGTTTGCCTGTTGTCTTAAGCATCTTTGCAAAGAATTTAACTCAGGTGAGTGATGCCCTTGCTGTAACCATGCTCATCAGAGAGCCTTTAAGAGTTGCTACAAAGACTACCTAGTCTTTGCCTGAGTGGTGTTTGCTGTGCGTGTCAGCTAGGCTTTTTGGAGAGGCAGTACACGCCATAGGGAGATCGGTCATCTTTGTAAGTTGCAAAATAGACACGTGCACTTCAGGAGTTCTTTCAGGCATCTCCTTTTTTTCGCTCCGTTCTCTGATGCCTTTTGCACTCCTGGCTGAGAGATTTCTTCTTCTTCTTCTTCTTCTGAGACCACAATACTTTCTAATGGTTCAGATACATGAAATTCTACAGCACTTTTGAAAAGTGTTTCTCTTCCTTCTTCATGCATAGTGTCTTAATGAGAGTGATGCTAAGCCAGGTGTTTTACCTTCAAACAGTCTGTCATTCTCAGACTCCTGCAGACTGAGAGTAGGAGGGATAGAAAGGTTACATTCCTCAGAGGAGGGAAGTGCATTGGCTTTATTCTTTTAAATGAAAACCAACTTTTTTGGCTTTTTAGAGTATTTGCATTTTATAGATTTTTGAGTTATTTCATCTTGGCCTTCCTCTTATGCTGACTTTGGTGAGAAGGGATGGTAGGCTGCTCCAAGTCTGAAGCTAAGTAAGCCTATGTGTACACTACAGCCTGGACCCACGCAATGAGATGGATCCACCGGCAGTTTTTTAGCAAGTCTAGATAAGACCCAACAAATCAACTGCAGATTATTCTGCAGTTGACCCCTCTCTCCCAGATGAGAAGAATAAAGAAAGTCAACAGTAGAGTTTTTATTTTTTCCTGTGGTGTGGGCTGCATAATAACTCAACTTGAGGTTTGTCAGCTCCAGCTACATCATTCACATACAGGAGGTCCAACAGCTCCGAGTTCAATCCGCCCTTAGTCCCACCCTCCCAAAACACACCAGCGTGTGCCACAGCGGACTGTGCACTTTAAAGCGGCCTGCAGCTCTAGTCACTGCTGTTACTACAGCAGCGGCAGCAGCAAGATCTCTAGCCCCTTTTGAAATGCCAGACCCGAGGGCCATTGCTCCCTTTGCATACACCCCCCATTCTGTTGGCAGGCCTGTTCATCTAATTTGCAATTATGAAGTTTAGGTCATGTTTAGGTCAACTTTCTGCAGCAGTGTAGATGAAGCCTATGTCTAATTCCAGGAGGTGGTAAGTGAATCATGGGCCAAGCAGTAATGAGGGAGGCGCCCCTTAAGCATCAAGCGTAATATTCAAGGAGGAGGGAAAACTCTGTTAAGCGTTTTCTCTGAGGGCTGAAAAGGGCTGGGGCAGAATTTTCAGAGGGGCTGGTATTAATTTGTGGGAGCTCTACAGACTGTTCCTGCCAAGAGAGAGGGGCTGCCACCTTTATACTGTTCGGAAGTATTCTTCTAGCTTGTGCCTTCCCACTTCCCGGGTAGCCAAATAGTGTTCACTACAGAGGGTAGTGAACCTTGGGAACAATCCCCCGAAGGATGTGGTGGACTCTGATGGAGGCTGGGTGTGTCTGTCTAGAAGATCTTCTCTAGCTCAACCACAAACTGTGGGGCTGGTTGCAGGAGATACTGGGAAGGCTAGTCAAGTCCTGGCTAGTAGGGGGTCATGACTGCCTTTGGCCTTAAAACCTGTGAGCTTGTTGGGTGGGGAGGGAAAGTAAGGAGAGCAACACAAATTGTGTGCCCAGTGTGTGTCAGGCTAAACGTTCTGGTGTCATACTGATAACTCACTCCCGATGTCATGCTTCTGTGCCCTGCTGCAGTAATAACTTTCTCCAGGAGTTAGTGGGGGGGGGGTGTCTCAGTCCAACAGACACAAAAGAAAACAGAAGGGAAAGGCCAAGAAGAAGAAAGGGGAAAAACAAGAAAATGCCTCTGACCCAAATGGCTAGGCCATTTGTTGACCCCAAATCCAGGAGAGATACTACTTCTGTTGTCTCATGCCTCTTCAAATGTAGGTTTGTGGTTTTCACTCTAGGCTGATGTGTGTACCCCACTGAAGATGTACCCTGTCAGTGGGTTGAACAAAGCCCAGGGAAAAGGAGGAGTGTTGTGTGATCAAAGCAATTGACTCTCATTCCTGTGCTTTGGGTTTAGCGTCCAGCTCTGGGAACAGTGAAGCATTTCGATATGCTGAGATGGAAGGCTTTATACAAATGCAAAGTGTCCCTATTGGTGCTCTATTACATAATCCATTTATACCAATAGCAACCTGGCAATAGACACAAAATCTACATACATGAGATTTTTATAAAGCAAGGGAGGAACATTGAAAACTTGATTATTTACAAAAATGCAGGCCTTCATCCATGTCACAGCAGGACCATGCTTTTTTGAACCATGCTTTGAGTGAGAGGAGGAGATTTTGTCATGCTCAGGTGTCTCATGATGGATAAAATATTTTTCCTATCTCTGTTTTCATAGAAGTATAAAAGAGTGAGAAGCTGCAAGACAACTGACAACAGTTTGTCATGTCACTGGAACGTACTGCTCATGAACTGGAACTGATCATTTCAAAATGCTAGGAGTGTCAAGTTAATTCACACTAGCAGGGAAAAAAACCTCAGTTGTGAGAAACAGAGAGAAAGTCATTTCAAATACCCAGCAGTTCCATTTTCAAACACTTGTCTTATCAAGATTAATTATATTGGACCAATCTGAGGTGGGAAGGTCAGATGACGGCAATCATTGCTGCCTAGGAAATAGACTTTCAGCTTCTTATAAAAAAATAATGAATAAAACAATATTACCTAAGAGGACAGCAGGTTGCCATCTTTAATACTGAAAACTTATGTTCTATGGTTAGACTGTGCATGGGTTTATTTACAGTATCAGCAAAAAATAAGGTAGCCTAATCATTCACAAACTTTGTTGTGACCTCAGACTTCTGGAAATCCTTAATAGTTCCCTGGCATGGGGGGCTGGAAGGGATACATGGTAATTGTTTGCATGCAAGAAATCCGAAAGGATTTGTGGTGTGCACATTCATGCCAGCTGGTATCACCACATGCTATCGCCCATGGTGGTTGCCACGTTGGAGACCATGATGTTTGGCGATGCAGCACAGCAGGGGAAAGCTTGATGGGTTGAATGACTTCATGAGCTGGATGATTATGGGTCCTTTGTTGTCAAACATCCCACTGGAATTGGTCTGAGTTTGAACCTCCTCTGTGCTGTTGGTGGGTGTGCAGCTCGCTACAACAGACCTGCAGTAGAAGAGGGTACCAAAACCATTCTATCTTATAGGCAGCCTCTGTCAGCGGTGCACTGACGTGTCCACATGGGTCACCTGAGGGAAATGCAATATTGCCAATTCTGCCACTGTATCAGTTGCTGCTCCGTAAAGGAGGTGTCACTTGTATCTGCCTCGTGCCAGTGGGAATGAATAAACACAGCAGAGCAGCTCTGCATAGAGATCTTTCCATGCAGGTTTCCTAGTGGGCATTCAGGCCAAGTGACACATGAGGATGCTCAATATCCATATCCAGAGTGGGAGGCCCAGGAGCAATTTAAGTGATGGCTGGGTGGAGATCACTACAGCCTCCTGAAAATTTGGGTGCTCACTGGTTGCGGAGTCAGTTCTTCATCTTGGATTAGAGGCAAGCTCTCTGAAGACTCTAGAATGAGTATCTTGTAGGGAAAAAGAAAAGAGGACACTGACTCCCACCCTGCCCTTACTCCCACTTTCTCTAAACTGAGACTTTCCTAAAAATTAATGTGCCTGTCTGTGTGTGTGCATGGATGTGCAGAGCCTGAGAGGCCTTTCCACAGAGGTGGCAAAACAGAAAGGTTCAGTTGTAGGAGCAGAGGTATTTTAGTTTTCAGAAGGGGGCGCTAACAAAATCAGTTCATAAGCTCATCTGGTAATGGGATGATTCTCTGAGTCTAAGGCTGTCTCTACACTGTGAGATAAATTCAGATTTATTTATATCGATTTTCTAATTCTGGAATTTATAAGTTCGATTTGACCATCCTCACTTCACACCATGCTTCCCACAAAGTCAAGTCATTCCAGAATCTATACAGACCAGTGGGAAGGGGTTCCTACAGCACTGACTGATCTTGGAACGTGTAGGGTATGATTCCATAAAAACATATGTTTGATTGTCAAACATTAATAGATACAGGTTTATGCAATATTTTGTGCTGCCATTAATTCAACTGTGAATCTGCAATGTGTCTTTCCAAACATTAATTTTAAAAAACAAAAAGTCATTTGTGTGATGAATCGCTCCTGCAATCAGGATGTTGCATCCACCAGGCCTCTATAACAAAGGTCCTGAGGAGAAGAACAGAGCAGAACTCGTTCTGTTGCACAGACTCAGGGTGTTCCATCCAACTGTTACTACTAACTATGCAAGGGATGTGTTACTGTGGCAAATGCCAATAATGAAAATAAGTGAGGAGCCTCTCTTAGGGTTCATTGTACCTTTCCTTCCAAAGCTAATAAAGTGCACATATGGCAGTTTGGCTACCTAATGTTAGCAGGATTATTTACAGTAGTGTGAGCCAACGCCCAGGTGCCAGCTAAAGGTCCGGTGGGGCAAAGGGGTGTGATGCTGCACCAGCAGCTACGCTAAGCAGCCAGGGCAGGCTGGGTTCTTTGGTTTGCGTTTAGTTCGGGTACAGCAGCAAGAGGAAAATTAAACTTATTAGAGGCTTTAACAATTACTTTTTATTTATACAAAGATAGAAACAATTTAACTAAGACAAATGATTAAAGTACCACAATTGTGAATTTTTGTTTATAACTTTAGTAACAGTTAATAGGAAACCGCTGGCAGCGATTTTACAACAGAAGCGGCTGCTGCGTGTAAAAGGGGGTTCTAAACTGACCGCTCAATTTTACGAATGAAACCAAGATGGCCACTGAGTGAGTGACAGGATGATGATTTTCTTGTGGTTACTATTGTTTACAGAAGGTAATTGCTGACCGCAGCTTGCCAGTTAAGGTAAGGACCCCCTGTGGTTTGACAGACAAGATAATGATTTTCTACAGTGCTATGTAAAAGATAGTGGCCGATCACAGTTTTCTAATAGATCAAAGGGGTAAACGCGTTTTAAAGATAAGACAAGGGCTTTCTGCGGTTTGATTGACAGGCTAATGGTTTTTAGGAGTTTACAGCCAAAACAGTTAGTACCCGCGGTTTTTAAAGGGGAAACAACACAATTTAACTTAAGAAAAGTTTCAGACAAACTAGCTAGCTTAAACTAATACAAGTAATGTGTACACAAGAAAAGCACATTGCAGGTGTGATTTTCACCCCTGCCTCTTAGACCTGGTGGAACCAGAGTCTTTCCCTCAATTCCTATAAGAAAGAAGTGTAATACAGGTGTAATTCTTACCCCTGCCTCCTAGATCCGCTGTGACCCAGAATCTTTCTCTCAATCCCTCGGGAAGAAGTAGATAAGAACCAGTCGTCCCCAGTCTCGGGAGTCAATACCGGACATGGCCAGCAGGTGTAGGTGATTGGAGCTCAAAGGCGGTGGGCTGCCAAACCCCTCTTTATACCCCTTTGGTCACGTAGGCTTCTTCCAGGTCTCAAGTGGCCAATCGGGGAGGAATGTGTTTGAACCCCAGGTTTCCCAGGGAAGGTGCAAGGCTCAATTTGCACCTGTGAATTGTGGACAATTGGGCACCTTTGGAGGTGATGGGCAGGGGTTCCCCGTTCTTCCTGGGGCAATGATCAGGCGTGTCAATCACCGATATCAGCCAGAAGGGCAGCCATTAGCTAGCCCATTCACTGTCTGGTTTCTGTGTATGGTAGAGAGTCTGAGTGAGACAGCACACCTGCGTTCCCAGGACATCAAAGGCTGCCTGTCTCCCTCTCTGTCTCTCTCTCTGTCTCTCCCAGTGGCGGGGGGGAGAAGAAGAAAAGGCCAAATGGGGGGGTTCATGTCTGGCTACAAGTAGCAAAAGATTATTTCCTAGAGAGCGTATTCTTTGTACACCCAATATTGTTCTCTGAACCAGCGTAATGTACATGAATTCATAGACTGACATCTGATATGAATTATTTTAATTGATTTTATTTCAATGTTAATGCTATTTTTAAAAGTGCAAATGTCATGTCTATGACTGTTTTCCCCGCAGAATTAGCACTATTCTTGTTTTGCTTAAATGTTTAAAGCACTGGACTGGAGAAGCCTGGAGACCTAGGTTCTCTTCCCAGGTGTGCCACTGACTTAGAATGAGAGGGGACACAGTATCTGACCAGCATCTGAAGAAGTGAGTTAACTCACGAAAGCTCATGCTCTAAACTTTTCTGTTAGTCTATAAGGTGCCACAGGACACTTCGGTGCAGGACACACAGTCTGTCTCTGTCTGTGTGTTTGCCTATCTGTAAAATTGGAATAGCACCCCCCTCAGACTATAAAGATTTGTAAAGCTCTTCAAGATGTATAGCTATGCTCATAGGACAGTCCTGCACTGTCTGCTAAACTTGAAAATGGAGAAATTGTTGTGAGGAACTGAAGTGCAGACTCATAAGACTATAAGAACAGTCTTAGGCTGTGTGTACGCTAGAGAGTTTTGTTGACAGAAGGGGCCTTCCGTCAACATAATTCAGTGAGCATCTACACCATAGATTCCCAAACTGGGGGGCATGAGGAAATTCCAGAGGGGGAGCAAGGCGACCCAGCCACCCCCACCCCCGCCATCGTTCCCACCACTCAAAGAAAGAGCTGGCCTTTGATTCTGGATCTCAGCCCCTCACATTTTATTTGGCTGACCTGGCGCAACCACTGTCAATAGCAGGGAGCTGGCAAAGACCTGCGTGGAGCTAGCTGCATCCTGCAAAGCTGAGTGAGTGTGGGTTGGTGCAGAAGGACGATGGGGTTAGTTGGGGTGCTGGGGGTCCCTGGCTCAGGTGAGGTGGTGGGGTGCCTGGCTTTGTGGGAGGGGCTCAGGTGGGTGGCTTGCAGTGCTCGTACAGCCAGGCAGCTTGCAGGAGTCATGGGGCTCGGGCGGATGTCTGGCCCCAGCAGTGAGGGGCTCTGTCAGCGCAGGTCTCAGGTGGGCAGGTGGCTGGCGCAGGCAGCTCTGGCACCTGGCACAGGACTCAGACAGCTGGCCAGCTGTGGCTGCACCAGGCACCCACGAGGGGCCAAAAAAAACTATTGGTGCTTATTTTTAATTTTAAATAAAATTTTTTCTATCAAGTTTGTGTTTATTATAAATTACAATTTTTTTTTTGTTTTGTTTAAAAGGGGGTTGGATGATGATGAAGAAGAGGTGGGGGGCATTGAGGGTTTCTCAGAAATCAAAACGGGGAGTGTGATGCCAAAAAGTTTGGGAACCACTGATCTACACATGTAAAGTGTTCTGTCGACAGTCTCGACAGAACTCTGTGTTTTGTCTCGACAGTGTTTGAGGAAAAACACTGTTGACAGAAGTGCAGTGTAGACACTTCTGTTGACAGGGAGGGCTTCTGGCTGCCCTACAGCCCTATTTGCAGAGCTGCCATTCTGCTGTTCTGTCACCAGAAGGCAGTGCTGTCTGCAAGTTTTCTGTTGACAGAGCAAGTGGCTGCCCATGTAGACGGAGCCATACTGAATCAGACCAAAGGTTCATCTAGCCCAGTATCCTGTCTTCCAACAGTGGCCAATGCCAGGTGCTCCAGAACAGGGAAGTGAACAGAACAGGTAATCATTAAGTGATCCCTCTCCTGTTATCCATTTCCAGCCTCTGACAAACAGAAGCTAGGGACGATATTCCTACCGTCCTGGCTAACAGCCTAATCTCCATGAATTTATCTAGGGGTTTTTTTGGGACCCTGTTGAAGTCCTGGTCTTCCCTACGTCCTCTGCAAGGAATCCCACAGGCCTATAGTGCACTGAGTGAAGAAAAACTTCATTTTGTCTGTTTTAAACCTGCTTTCTATTAATTTAATTTAGTAACCCCTGCTGCTTTTGTTATGTGAACAGGTTTCCTTATTCACTTTTTCCACACCAGTCATGATTTCATAGACCTCTAACATATCCCACTTGGTCTCCTCTTTTCTAAGATGAAAAGTCTCAGTCTTTTTAATATCTCTTCATATGGTACCCATTCCAAACCCCCAGTCACTTTTTTTTTTTGCCCTTACTCTGCAGGAGCTGAGAACTTTAGCGTATAACAATGGCCATATTGGGTCAAACCAAAGGTTCATCTAGCCCAGTATCCTGTCTTCCAACAGTGACCAGTGCCTGATGCTTCAGGGGGAATGAACAGAACAAACTGATCATTGATCCATCCCCTGTTTTCAAGTCCCAGCTTTTGGCAGTCAGAAGCATAGAGACGCTGAGGGAATGTGGTTGCATCTCCATCCATCTTGGCTAATAGCCATTGGTGGATGTATCCCCCATGAACTTATCTAATACTTTTTTGAACCTAGTTATAAATTTAGCCTTCATCATCACAATTGGAATGTGCATTAAGTGAAGAATCACTTCCTTTTGTTTGTTTTTACACCAGCTGCCTATTAATTTCATTGGCCATGTCTGCACGTGCATGCTACTTCGAAGTAGTGGCGCCAACTTCGAAATAGCGCCCGTCACGGCTACACATGTTGGGCGCTATTTCGAAGTTGAAATCGACGTTAGGCGGCGAGATGTCGAAGTCGCTAACCCCATGAGGGGATGGGAATAGCGCCCTACTTCGAAGTTGAACGTCGAAGTAGGGCACGTGTAGACGATCCGCGTCCCGCAACATCGAAATAGCGGGGTCCGCCATGGCAGCCATCAGCTGAGGGGTTGAGAGACACTCTCTCTCCAGCCCCTGCAGGGCTCTATGGTCATCGTGTGCAGCAGCCCTTAGCCCAGGGCTTCTGGCTGCTGCTGCGGCAGCTGCGGATCCATGCTGTATGCACAGGGTCTGCAACCAGTTGTCGGCTCTGTGGATCTTGTGTTGTTTAGTGCAACTGTGTCTGGGAGGGGCCCTTTAAGGGAGCGGCTTGCTGTTGAGTCCGCCCTGTGACCCTGTCTGCATCTGTTCCTGGCACCCTTATTTCGATGTGTGCTACTTTGGCGTGTAGACATTCCCTCGCAGCGCCTATTTCGATGTGGTACTGCCCAACGTCGAAGTTGAACGTCAACGTTGCCAGCCCTGGAGGACGTGTAGACGTTATTCATCGAAATAGACTATTTTGATGTAGTGTGCACGTGTAGACGTAGCCATTGTGTGACATCCTGGTTCTTTTGCTGTGTGAAGGGGTAAATAATATTTTCTTCACACCAGTCGTGATCTTACAGACTTCTATTAGATCCCCCTTTGTTACTCCCTCTCTCAAGTTGAACAGTCCTAGTCTTTATAATCTCTCCTCAGGTGGAAGTTGTTCCATACCACTAATCATTTTTGTTACTCATTCTCTGTATTTTTCTGATACATCAGGAAATTACACACATACAAATGCACGAAATGTAATATATTATAAAAATGTTATAATACATTTCTTATCTATTATATTTATAATATATTATAAAATATATTGTATTAAAATATATTTGAGGAGGGACAACCAGAACTGCATGCAATATTCAACATGTGGCTGTTCAATAAATTTATTTAATGGTATCGTGTTTTCTGTCTGATTATCTCTACCCTTCCTAATAGTTCCTGGCATTCTGCTAGCTTGTCCAACTGCTGCTGCACAATGAGTCGGTATTTTCAGAGAACTATCCATGATAACTCCAAGATCTCTTTTGAGTGTTCACCAATTATTTAGACCCCATAATTTCATGTGTACAGTTGGAATTATGTTTTCCAATGTGCATTACATTGCATTTATCAACACTGAATTTCATCTGTAATTTTGTGTTGTGAAAGCCCTGTGTAATGCTTCAGTCTTTTGTCTTAACTATCCTGAATAATTTTGTATTCTGTGCAGATTTTGCTGCCTTACTGTTTATCCCCTTTTCCAGATCATTCTTGAATATGTTGAACAGCCCTGGTCTCTCAACAGATCCCAGGGGAACCAAGTGATTTACTTATCTCTATTGTGAAAACTGACCAGTTTCTTCCTACATTTGTTTACTCTCTTCTGTCTAATTCATGATCCATAAGAGAACTGTCCCTCTTATCCCATGGCAGCTTACTTTTCTCAAGAGCCTTTGGTGAGGAACCTTGTCAAAAGCTTTCTGGAAACCTAAGTACACTATATCCAGCAGATCATTTATTTCCATGCTTTGTTGACCACCCTAACAGAATTTTAATAGCTTGGGGACCCATGGTTTCTTTTATCAGGCCCACTGACAGGAGGAGGCAAAGGTGGCAGTTGCCTAGGGGGTCAGCATTTCAAAGGGACCCAGAACTCCACATACCACTACTGCTACTTCTGTAGTGGCAGCATCTGGAATTCCAGGCCCCTTTGAAGTGCTGTGGTAGTGCCACTCCATGTATCTCTGGGGGTGGGGGGCAGCACTGCAATCTGAGGAGCGCTAAGGGCTGATGCCTTAGGACATGCCCCTTCCACCCTTTGGGATCCATGGGTTACTTTATCTGGAACAGTATTAGCTATAGTATCCCTTAGTTACACCTATATCTATCTAGGGCAATACCAGTGAAGCTTTGAAGAAGCTTTGGATTTGCCACAATATATTCTGAAACTGACCCATTGTGTGGTCAATTTACTGCATATCACATAATCTCCACTGTTTGCCTTTATACACTAAGAATATATTTATACACTTAGTTTAACTTGGCCTATTACTAAAACTGGTATTTAAATCCTTTAACAAACCTGAGAAATGACCTAAACAGTTATCTAGCAAACCAAGAAAAAAGGTAGTTAAAATGTACTTACTTAGCAAATTTTGTCAGCATATAAGTGATTCTTAATAGCAAATGAGGAGAGATTTGCTAATAAGCTTTCCCCCATGATTAAGCATTAGCTTCACTCATATGTGTGTTCATTGTCCCCATAAAATTGTCCACATTTTAATACTTTTTTGCAACAAAAATTAATGCAATAAATTGTGTAATTGCTGCTTTGAAAACAATCTTTTGCATTATAATAGTCTAAATAAATGGTAATGTGAAGTAATTAAATTCTGCAGCTGGAGTTTCATATTAACTCAGCAGTTCTCTTATATGAGTACAAATGAATGTTCTCTGAGACTACAGAGTTCCTGGTACTAAAGTTTGCTCTCTGCTGTGGATATTGCAGACAGCTTTGCAAGGTGTACTCTGAAAGGAGGTACTGCCTCCCTCCCTCCATTTCAGTATTTCCTCTAGAATCTGTGGAAGACATTCTGCAGGTCCAGGAGTCTCTGCAGGGGAAAAAGTAGCCCAGGTTGCCCTAATACATCTCCTACTACTCTTTCACTCAGAGTAGCAGTAAGCAAATAAAGAGGAATGTGTGTGGGAAGGTGGGAGAACCAGTTTTGAGAGGAATTATGAGCCATAGCTGTGCTACTGCTAGGAGCCACAGCTGTATCTCCTTCTAGGCCCCCAAAACAGTCAGTCCATCTCCTCCTGCAGGATTTAATCAAATATATTGTACAGAATCAGGTTGTATAGGGGGAGAGTGGGAGGGAAAGGGATAGCTTAGTGCTTAGAGTGTTGGCCTTGTAAACCCCAGGGGCCTTTCAACATTCTAGGGAAGGTTAGACTTTTAAAAAAAAAATGTGAGGGATGGTGCTTGGTCCTCCTGTGAGGACAGGGGACTGGACTGGATGACATCTGTATGAAATATGTATATCTCAATGTTTCCAATGTAGATGAGTTAAAATTTATGAATAGTAGCGGAGAGGTAGCCATGTTAGTCTGCATTCTAGCAAAACAAACAAGCACTTATGTAGCCCCTTAAAGACTAACAAAATAATTTATTAGGTGTTGAGCTTTCGTGGGACAGACTCACTTCTTTGTCAGACCCACGAAAGCTCAACACCTAATAAATTGTTTTTTTAAAATTTATTGTTTATCAGCCAGATGAATAAAGTTTCTCCTGCCTAAGATTTGGTTTATTTGTGATAGTTAGGAAGCTGGGGGTGTATTATTCATCCTGCCTTTCATTTAACCTGGCATACTGTGGAAACACATTATAAATAAACATGAGTATTCCCAAGGAGAAGTTTTTGTTCTCTCCAATTATGTTCTCAATCATCTGGCCATTTTCTGCACGGTGCAGCAAGGCACTTTCCTTTCCTTCTTCACCATTCTCACTCATGAAGGTTTTTGTTGTTGTTGCGGTACAGGCTTTTTTATATAAGTAAATTGTTGCATTTTGTAACTTGTGCTTGTGCAATGAATGTAAATGTTGTAAGTGTAAAAGTCCTAATGACAACCTCTCGGGTTCCTGAAGCCAAAATTCTCCTAGTTAGAATGTGGTTGAATTGGCACCAAGAGAAGTTCATTAGATTATTTTTCCCCTAATGTCATCTTGATCCCATTCAACCTTGTTATTCCTGATAATTGCATATTCTGTGCTGATGAGTCTGCTCAGCATCTGGTGTTCTTAGTCTCATTTTGGTACAGAAGCCAGTCTTAGAACTGAATCAGATGCTTGGGATCCATGAACAGACCTCCCTCTGTAAAAGTATCACTGCTATATCGACATTCACCTCCACCTTTCTTCCCTGAAGCCCTGCAGAATCCCTTGTGCTGAAAGAGTTCTGTGGAGTCCTTGGAGGTGGCACAGAGGCAGTGGGGGCTGAATGAGGAGGACTAGCCACAACTGTGATGCCATGCCCCTGTCCTGCTAGATTTCTTCCAGGCCATTCTGTGAGGTGCTAATACACTGGGAATATGTAATTAACTGCCTGTGTCCCATTTGCAGTTGTCACTGAGAGCTCTCAGCAGCACAACCCAGTTGCAAACTGAGGGGCCAGAAGCAAGAGAGAGGCCAGTCAAGTGGCACTTAAAAGGTAGCTGTCAGTGCAGATACCGTTTGTGTCCATGGAGCTGTGGTTCCAATGGATTCCCATGAGTAGGAGAGATCTCTCCTCATGACCTCAGCTGTACTCCAAAATGCCCTTTAGCCTTTGAAGGGATGGTTGGTGGGAAGTTCCATAAGGAGAAGCTTTAAGTGTGTTTCTGCTCTCAGCTGAGTCTGTTCATTGGTGTCTCTCCACTAGCAGCAAACTGTATCCAGGAAATATGTGGAAATCTCATAAATAATGAGGCAGCAAGGGCCTAGTTCTGTGCAGATACCTCTGGGATAGGGAGTAGGAAGACACATTGGGAAGGGCATATTCTCCCTTCTTTAGTTTTAAAATTTTTTTTAATATATACATTACTTCTAACAAAGGATAAGCAACAAAATCACAGCTACCCCCCATGCAAATGCCCAGTCCTCCCTAATGACTGTGTGATTTCCTTTGTGAGTTTTTCCCCTGTCAAAAAAAAGACAAAATAAATTAAAAGGTCTCATTATGAAGCAGTTCCTTTTGTTAAAGTTGAGTCTTTTAAAGGTGGAACATGAGATTTTTCTACCTCCTAAGAACCATTTTTTTCACAGCCAACAGCAATTGCAGTTCACATTCTACAAGTCTTTGTATCCACATGTTAATGACAAATCGTGCAACACATGATGCGCTTTATAATTCACTACTTTGACATATATAACACTTGAGTGACGTAATTTTGGGGGAAATACCAAATATCATGTGTTACACTGTCACCCCAATTCCCACCCTCTGACAGTTCAACACACCACCTTTAACCGAGTATGTTAGAGCCCACTAAATTCTTTGATATTTTTGAATTGTAGTTTCATTTTAGACCTGCCAGTGCATTTTACAGTCCACTATATCTGAAATTATCTTTCATCTGAGTACCCATTTAACCCATTTTTCTGTCTGTCTTTGAGAGACTACCAGATATACAATGATGACATGGCCCAAATGGCATTGTGTAACATTTTCTTAGATGGCAGGAAGAGAAGGAAAGTTTTAATGTTGACAGGGTTATAGGAGAGCTTGGGGATCTAAGCAAACAGGAAGATAAACTGAAAGTATATGAAACCTTGGCTTTCAATTGTTTCACAAGTTTAAACCCATTTTGTAAAGATGAAAAGGTAACTGGGAAACTCTTCTGGTATTACATTTTGAAGAGAAACCATCTCTGATGTTAACTTCAGGTCTACTTTGAATAAGTTTTTTTGTGCAGGGTTCTAGCAGAAAAGTAATGATGTGATTCTGTATCAGGGAGGTAGCCCTGTTTGTCTGTAGCTTCGAGAACAACAAGGAGTCTTGTGGCACCTTGTAGACTAACAGATATTTTGGAGCATAAGCTTTTGTGGGCAAAGACCCGCTTCGTTAGATGAATGAGTGGTGGGGTGGTTTCAGAGGGGTATTTAAAGAGTGGGGTCCCAGTAAAAGGGAGGTCCGGAGCTGACAAGGTCTATTAAGCAAGGTGGAAATGGCTTAGTATCAATAGTACTATCAAAAGAGGAAAAAACTTACAGATCAGACAGGGGGATGTGAGCCTTTGTCAGTCTAATGGGGAGATATTAACGTTCAGGTTAATAGTTTGATAGTACTATTGATACTGGGCCATTTCCACCTTACTGAATAGACCTTGTCAGCTTTGGACCTCCCTTTTACTGGGACCCCACTCTTTAAATACCCCTCTGAAACCACCCCCACTGCTCGTGCATCTGATGAAGCGGGTCTTTGCCCACGAAAGCTTATGTTCCAAAATATCTATTAGTCTATAAGGTGCCACAGGACTTCTTGTTCTCAATGTGATTCTGGTTTTAAAATTAAAAAAAAAGAAAATCAACATATGCTTTTTTACTTGCATGTCCTTACCATACTTCCCTATTGGATTAGCTATCTTTTTTCATTAGTGCAGCTAGGCAAGAGTAGATTAGAAAACTGACACTAGTTTATCTTCTGTTTCTAATACGCTGTATTTTCCCTTTTAATTTGATCATGTGCTAACTACTTTTACAGGAATTGAATGGCATTTTAAGTGGTGCTATGCAAAATAATTCAGCCATGTCATGCTTTCATTTTGACAGTGTAGAGTCAACCCCATAATGAAAACATGAATTTGCTCAGGTTGATGAAACAGACCTACAGTAGTTGAATTTGAAGACTGATATGGAGTTTTTCCTGCATTTTTCTAGTCTTCTCTTGAATAATGTGCCCAACTTTCTTCATGTGGTATCTTCAGTACTTTTTTTGTGCTGGTACTTGCCGGTACTGATTACTGGCACCTTGGCAGCCCCAGCCACAGGGACCCCAGAAGAGGTGGAGGGAGCTGGCTGAGTACTGTCTCCTCTTTTTTTTTAATACAAAAAAGCACCAGGTATCATATTTTAATACGGATCAGTCCAAGTGACGTGCATTAGTGGTTCATGTTAGATTTTAATTCATTTTCAGTTTACTATTTAGTACTTCATTTTTATAAATTCTGAATACCAGACTTAATTTTCTGTGATAAGTCTTTCAAGTACTACATGCAAGGAAAGTTAGGGTAGCCTGATTGATGGCCATCACTTGTTGCCAAGTAGGATCATCTTCCATGGGAACTGTAGAACCTCCAGTGGCTGATGGGGCCTGTGCTTGAACCACAAGTTTTATTGCAGTGAGTGCAGGTATTTCTAGGTAGAGCAGGAGGCTATTGCCCTTGAATGGAAGCCAGTCTCTCCCTTCTCCTGCTCCTCTTGGCCTCCTCAGCTTGGTGGTGGGCAGGTTCAAAATGCAAGGGACCATCGCATAGAACTTCTCTCCATTTTGATTGACATGGGTGAGTCTCCCTCCTGTCTGTCAATACTGCACTTCTTTAAGTGATAGCTTACTAACCACAGCTCACAGTAGGAGAGGTGATGAGGCATGCTGAATTCCCTCCAGCAGTGACAGGACAGTTCATAATGCTGCAGCCACTCCTATGCCCTTTAATAAAGAACAATAGAGTCCTTCTCTCTATTCTAGTAGCTCAGCCCCATTGACTATAGCCTGATAGGCGGCGATAATCTAACCCAGTCCTGCTCCTTTGGGATTTCTAGTGCTGTTGGTGTCTGTACAGATGCAAAGCTTGGTAGTAAGGCAAAAGGCACCAACTAAAGGGATCCATTCTCTCTACACTTCGATGGGCTTTGGATCGTGCCCTTGCACAGGAAGTTCCCAGGGAAGAAGATGAATTCTGGGCTGAAGTTTGCTTTAACACAGAGTCTGACATGCTGTATCTGGAGGCCTTTCTCCGACCCCACACAGACTTCTACTCACTGCTTTATGACAGCTGGAAATTAGCCAGCCCAATGGGGTGTCATCTTGGGAACTTGCTCCGCCTCCAAAGCTCTATCCCTTGTGTGATAAGGGAGGCTATGATTATGTCACGGAGGTCTCAGAAGCCAAGGAAACCATGACCTTTTAGAGACCTTTGTGACACAGGGGTCCTGGCTGCTGACTAGCCACAGCAGGTGTAGTAGGAACCCCAGAGATCAGGATACCCTGCTGCCCATAGGATTGGGAGCTGGAGGGTGACCCTGGAGCTCCCTGGCCACTGCCACTGGTGGTGGGGTGGGGGGGACCTCAGAGCTCCCCAGTTGCCAGCACTGGCAGAGGAACCCTCGAGCTGCCCAGCTGCCATCGCTGGCAGGGCTCCCCCTCCCCCAACTCTTGACATAACTCGCAGCCTTGTGGGCACTAGAGGGACCAGCTCATGTAGGGGATGACCCCTGCCCAGCTCCCAGTCCCTGAGTGCAGTGTCCCTACTCCCAGTCACCAACCAACAGAATCCCTACAGCTGTCAGCCCTGGAAGGCAGTGGGGCAGGATGCTAGACCCTGCCCCCTCCCTATTTTGTCTGGGGTCTTTTAGTAAAAATCAGGGACAAGTCATGGCACTCATGAGTTTTTGTTTATTGCATGTGATCTGCCCCTGACTTTTAGTCAAAATATCCATGACAAAATTGTAGCCTTGGAAATAGCAATCAACAAAGACATACCTGGACTTTTTTTTTTATTTGATCTGCAGGATTCTACACTGACATCCTTAGATTAAATATTAATTTGTGGCATTAAGAATCCATTCCCCCCCGCCCCAACAGAACTTATGCCTAAAGATACATTTGACCGGGAAAACCTCCTTTTTTTGTTTTTGTTATTGTTTTGGCTGTCTAGAATTTGTGCTTATTCCTGTTTGAGATATTGACTGACTGATCAAACGGAGTTTGTTATGCATTCAGCCACTGATGCAAACAGATATCATGGTCTGAAATGGGAAAATGTATAAACAGTACCAATTATGCCTGCTATTGCTTTAATCCTTCCCCAAGCTCTTGCTGAGAGACTGGGGCCTACTCCATCTGAAACACTGAGATAAAGCTCTGCCTAGAAAGAGACTGCCGATTTTAAATGTGACTTAAAAGTCAGAGCAATCTGTGCAGCTTTTAGTGTTGTCTCCTCCTTTCAGTACGTATGATTCGTTTGCTAATGAGTGTGTTACAGACAGTTACAATTCCTTTGATTTTATTGGGAATACTTAACACCAGAAGTGCCTACCAACAAGTGACGTCCATGCCTGTGTAAAAGCTAATGCAAAACTATGCACCACTTCAGTCTGACACCCTATCTTGATATGAGTTGCAGTTCATTTTCTGCCTTCTCCTGGGTCTGGGAGCAAAGTGTTTTGTATAGGGCACAGTAAGCTCCCTACCAACACTTACTGGTGGCTGGATCTTTTAATCTGAAAATCTAAAATCATCAAGTAAATAAGTGTAACTTTATAGCAAGACCAATGCAGAAAACCAAATTTACAGTTAATGATTATATCCCACTTGGTGTGATGGCACAGCTGGTGGTTTAAAAGAGGAAGTGTTTCCTCACTGATTCAGCAGAAGGCTTGTCAGCAGAATACGTAGATTATAGTCCCAGCAGTTCCACTAACTTAACCTACAGCACTGGGAAGCTCACTTATGTGTCTATGTACTTCACAAAATATCACAGGGCTTAGGTGGTGCTTTGAGCTGAAATACATAAATGCAGAGAACCATTCATAATCATGCATAACTGAATTTCCTTGTCATAGTGGGTTTGTTGGGAAACCTTTTTCATGTCTGCAGCTTCAGTAATGGTCTCTCTGTACTCAGTGTTCCTCATGAATTCTTGGAGCCTACTACTCTAGTTGCTTGCCCTCTGTTACCCAAACCAGCATGCTTTGCCATAAGCTGACCCCTCTTCAAACAGCCTGAATTTGTTCAGAAGCTAACTCTGTAATTGTTGATAAAAGGTGCCTCAGCCTTTCGGAGCTCCTGTTGAGCTAGGGAACTAGGCTAAGTTTTTGAGGTTCAGATGGGCTGATAAAGAAAGTTTCCCAACCTAAGGAACGCATACAGATGATTTAATGCTGAATTATGTGCTCTACAATTAATCAACCTGTGCATTTTTCTAAATACAGGGTCTATAAAGGATTATGCCACAGCCTGGGTTCTCCTGTTGAGTGAAGACTGTGCGGGGAGGGAGTGTTCTATCAGTTTGTACTTGGAGAGAGATGCTCAAAGTGCTAGGGGATCCAGGAACTCTGGCTTCCAGTCACAGTTCTGATGCTCTGTTGCCTTAATCATGATCCCTGCCGCACATTAACTGGCTACAATCTGTTGTGCTGTAGACTTTTGGGTCTTGAAAGGACTTTGATGCCAAAGTGCCTAAAAGCAGACCTCATTGGACTTGACAAAAACCCCTTTCAGATGCCATCAAACGTTTCAGGTGCCTAAACTTGCTTGGTGCCTAAATTGTTGTAATGAAGTTCCCTAGGGGGCTATGTTTCTGCCTGTGGATGTGTGCACGGCAGCCCTACAACAGGCATTGGACAGCTACATCTCAGAGCAGGGGATGAACTATAGAACAATAGATGCTCCTCCACCTAACTCACCAGTGGATCAGGCCTGTAGATGACAGGCACTGTCTAAGGACCCTTTTAGCCCAGTTTGTTGGGTATGTACCTGGTATGTGGGAGACCCCCACATTCAGTCCCCTCTGTGACTACAGGGCAGAGGAAATTAAATCAGGGACCTGCCAGCTCTCAGGTGAGTGCCCAAGCCTCCAGACAATGGGCTGTTTTGATGTTGGGCTCTCTTGTTGAAGTTGTTCTGCTGTGAATAAATAAAGAATGAATCCTTGGGCAGGGTGATGGGGAGGGTGAAAGGCAGGTATATGAGTATCAGAATGACTCTAGCCTCGTGGTTTGGGCACTCTGCCAGGAGGTGGCAGAACCAGGATCCCAGTCCCCTCTCCTTCCTAAAACTTATTTATCCACAGTGAAACAGCTTCAGCAAGAAAGATTGGAGGAAGCCCACTATCAGAGTACCCTAAATCCTAGTGGTTAGAGCATTCATTCACCTGAGAGAGGGCAAATCTCTACTCCCCTTCAGGTGAAGGGGGAGGGGGCTGGAATTTTTCAGATACCCTCAGCAGTGCTTAGGCCAGTCAGCTCTGCCCCGCCACACCCCCACCCCCACCGCATGTGCAGAGTGGTGGCATAGCGCTCCATGGCATTTGAAAGGGGCCTGGAGCTCTGGCTGCTGCTCTGGCAGTGGCTGAAGCTCTAGGCTCCTTTGAAATGCCAGGCCCAGTGGCAACTGCCCTGTTTGCCATCCCCAGTGATGGTCCCACATACCTCTAGTTCTTTGCAGATGAGTACCTACCTAAAGGTTCCAAAGAAAGTCATCCTCCTCTACCCCTCCCCACCATGAGCCTCTTATAAAAATGGCAGAGGCTGCTAGTTCCTGTAGAGAGTTTAGTCCTGAGAATGCTAAGCAGATGATGGTGCCTCCCTGCAGCGTCGATTTAGGCATCAGAGGGACAGGGTTAAGACACGTCTCTTGCTTGCATCTCCTTACTGGCTCATGTAAGTGGAGTTGTGCAGCGTACTGGATTTTATTAAACATCTTCTGAGGCACCTGTTTCCCTCTGCTCACTGTTGGGAGCCTAGGCCCCCCAGCTCTGTCTTTGTGAATCCCAGTGATTTTCTAGGTACCTGAAAGTTAGGCATGGTGCCATTCAGCATTACCAAGCTTAACTCGATTGTGACTGTAGCCTATACACGCCAAATGGCACACACACAAAGTATCTGTATGGACAAGCTCTAAGTGTAAGAAGAGGGACAACTGATGTGCGTCAGAAACAGATGAGGGAAGCACTGTTCATTCTATTAAACTGATAAAATTAGAGGAGTGTAGGATAATTTGTTATCAAATCAGAACTGAATATCTTTCTAAAGAGATGGTCTAGCTCAAAGCAGAAGTTAAGGGGTCACGCAGAAATTATTGGGTGAGTTGTTTTGGCTAGTGCTATGCAGGAAGTCAGGCATAATGGTTCCTTCTGACCTCAGAATCTATGAATCTATAAACTGAAGTTGAGGCAAACAAGTAGTTAGCATGGTTCCCCATGGTTACGGTTAACAACTACAAGTGTGAAAAATGTTGACTGTCAGTTATAAAAATGGTTCTCTCACATTCCCCTCGATAACTAAGATGGCAGTGTTTATAGGGATCTTTAAATAAAGCAAAGCATTTTTATGCCATGTAAGACTAAGCCCAGGAGGAGGAAGTTGGTTTTTTTTTTTCCCCCTCATTGAACCTATAGATGGTAACAAATTAATGATAAATACAGGCAGTTTAAAAATGCCCTGAACGATAACTGAAAGGGAGCAAGATATGTCCTTTTGTGTTTTGATCAAATGTTTTTAAAGGGCATTTGGACCTCCAAGTGAAAGCAAAGGAATGAAGATACTGTGTGAATTTCATAGACTGACATGTTGGCTGTATCCATAAGAAAGCTGCATGTGTATATCACTTTCTTTTTGCTGGATAAACTCCAAATACCACTTCTGAGGAAACAAGCAAAATGGGTGAGATTCTTTAGGAAGGTAATAAACAAAAAGTAACCTGTATAAATACTCAATGGAATTGCTTGCAAAGCTTTTCAAAGGCAGTTGTCGTTGTCATTCCATGTCTTTTGATGGTTGTTCATATCTGTTCTTAAGTCACAAGTATGTAAGCATTAATTTTTGTCACTTGAGAACAAGAAAACGAATAAATATTGCCATTGGAAAATATTAGTCTGCAACTCAGTAGATATTATTTCATCATGTGCCTCCATCATAGCCAACAAAACCATTTAAAATAGCTTTCAAAATAATCTCTTATTTATGGTATTAGAGGAAAAAGGAATGTAGAGGTCCTTAATGTCTGCTAACTACAAATTGTCTTGGATGGAAAAATAGCCTTTAATTTCATCTTGCCACATAATCAAGCAAATAGCAAGTGCCCAAAATACTGTTGGTTTGATAATTCCACGTCCTGCTATCTCAGCAGTTATGCTTCAGACATTCATTTGCCATGATTCATTTTTTCATCATGTACCTGAAGGACATTCTAGATTTATTGCTATTTTTCCCACTGAAATATTCAGCAGCTCTGTTAATGCATTCTTTGGAGTAAGCACTGAATTTCAAGTACTGTTTTTCTGGGTTTTGTACATTAGCAAGATGAGAAGACAAGAACTGAAAACAACCCTCATATGCTACAATTTGTAGGTATTATATCTTGAGGAGATATTGCTGCGTGCTTCGTGGTCTAAGGGGCTAAATTAGTAACTGTAGGATGAAAAAGACTGTCTCTTTAAAAACTGTTTTCTCTCTGTCTTTGGAACTACTCAGCAAGTTAGTGAAGGATTAACTAACACAGTTATTGCCATGGGACAGATGTGGAAAGCTTCACCATAATCAGACATGGTCTCACTAGCTGGGAAGAGAGTTCCTGGGGGGGAAGGGCTGTGAAATAATCAACTTGTATTCCCAAAACCTGATGGCTGCTTTTGGCATAACCCTTCTCATTGTTTAGTCATGTGACATATCTATGCTCCCAGGATGGTGGCGGAAAGAGAGGACAGAGGTGTACTTACTGCTTTACTGGAAAGTGTGGTGCTAATGAAGTGGCTTCCTATGTTGGTTTTTTTTTTTTTTTTTTAATAAAGGATCTGGCTGTGGGGGTCTCAGGTTTGTTCCAGACTTAGAAATGAATCAGGCTTGCAGTGATTTATTCATCTCCATAACAAATTCTCATGTACTGTATCACTGTGTTAATTTGACAATAGCTGTAAATGTTATTTTAGAGCTGTTGTGGGTTGATTGGCTAGATTTTTATGACATTTTGCAGCTAGGAATTGGAGTGATCTATTCAAATTAAATTGATCTTCTGATTAAATTAAAACTTCACCAGGATTAGGTGTGAGAGGTATGCTAGACCACTTGAACCAGATCCTGACTTCTGCACTTTTCAGGGAGTCGATCTTCTTCATATGACCAAAATCACTGTAGCATTTGAGCACCCCCCCCCACATAATCTTTAATGTATTTACCCTCACAACATCCCTGTGCTGTAGGAAAGCACTGGTATTGCCATTTTACAGGTAAGGAATTGACTCACCAAAAGACTGACTTGCCCCAGACTGGCTGTGGCACAGAAGAAACTGAACTCAGGTCTCATGGCCCAGGCTAGAGCTCTAACTACTAGCCCATTCTTTCTCTTGGGATGCAGAGAGGAAAAAAAGGGTGGGTTGTTGTGACTATGGGAAGGAAATGGCCTGAAGGGCTAGTGTAAAAGCCCATTCTGTAGTCATCCATTCCAGTGCTGGAATTTCTGGAGGAGTTTGAGGTGAACCTCCCAAACTTCTATATTCCTAAAGGAAGAGGAAAGATGTTCCATGATATTTCCGAGCTGCTCTTTTCCTGGAGTCTGGGAAATGTAGTGTACCATCGTGGCTTTATAGCGCTGCCTTAGGGAGTATGGGACAAAGGCACTCCTCTGACTTGAGACTAGACCATAAAGACAGTTCTTTTCATTATGCTTTTTTAATATGGCACATTTTGTATAGAAGCACAGCAGGGTTTTTGCAGAAATTGTTACTTTACTGGGAGTGAAATGCATACCGTTCTAATTGACACCTAATGGTCCTTTCCTCTGAATGCTGGGGAGCCTTTCTATAACAGCAAGTAGTCAGTCTGGGAAAAGATCAGCAGAATGGCTGATATACGTATCAGACAGTGGCAACTTTTATGGTTTTGTTAACAGGTATATTCTTAGTGGCCTTTACATATGTGGAAAATATATTGTGGCGTAAACAAGACCAGACCCATCATGACAGCCTTCCTCTGTCAGGGTGCTGTACCAAACTGAAAACCTAATTAAATGTGGGGGCAGATATCATTGGAAAGATTTCCATTCTGCCTCTCTCAATGAACTGTAAATTCAAGAAGGATTCATTCCTGTGTCATTGCACATCAGATAAATATTCTTCATAATGGTTTCAAATGCTCTACTGAGGAGGATTCATAAACTGCCACTGAAAAGGTTTTATAGAAGGGCACAGTAGTCTTACAACTGCAGTATCTTACTTTTCTTTCTGGCATAATTTGCCGTGCTGTAAATTGAGGACTATCACGGTCTCCATCAGCATTCTCTGACTCTGTCAGAAGTAGTAAAGCATCATTTGCATATAAACACATTTTTATTATCATTCAACTTTTGTACTCCTCATTGGTTTATACCCCTTCCTGAACACAGCAAAAAATTCAAAAGCCAATATAAACAGGAGAAATAAGAACAGACAGCCTTGTCTAATACTCATTTATTTTAAAATGAGGTTGGCATGCCATTCCTACGTGACTACATGTCAGAAGACTGGCATATAGTAGTCAAGTGATCCTATTAAATGCAATTGGAATATTCGTCTTACGGATACAGGTGGTTATATATGATAACACTTAAGTTAGTGTGTCTTAATAGTATATCCCACCTTATTTGTTGGAATAAGGCTCAGACTGTGGTTGACTTTAAGATTTTGCTTACACTTATTCCCTACGCTATAGAGCATGTTGGAGCGATATATGTGATACCACCTCTTAGTGATTTAATGTTTGTAATTTGCGTGTTTGTTTATACACAGTGGACCCCTTTAATTCCTACCAGTCTGAAAGAGGGTACCATTTCTTGAAGAATTTTCCTGTAAAGGGATAGGAAACAAGTTTCTAGAAATGCAACACTGGCTCTAAAGGGAAAAAATGTGTATGCAGTCTGCAATGAATGAAAAGACAAAGGTTGACTTCATTAAAACCCAGTCATCTAGCAATGGCATAAATCAAGGCCATTTATTGCTTGCTTCTAATGTTACAAGCTTCCTTCAGGTTCTGATGATCTTGAGATTATACCCTCAAATTCAATCTGATGGGTACTATCGTTAAATGCTTTGGAATGCTTGATATCTGAGCACCAGATTTACAGGGCCATTGCTATCTGAAGAAGGTAGGGGATTGAGAGTCTTTTGAAAACCTTTTGAGGCAGCCACAGTGGGGGTTTTCCTCCTTTCCCTTTTCTTTGGTTGCAACTTGTTAGGAGATTTACTTCTCAACAGTGGCAGGTGCTTTCCTGACCTGCATTACGTGCTCTGAAGGTCAGCACTGTGGCCATCCCAAGCTAAAAGTCAGAGGACAAAATTACTGGCAGGCACCCTTATTAAAAATATACTTCTGACTCAGTGAATTTAAGAGTAAAATTTAGCTGTGCTAATCTGCCTGGTTAAATAATTTTTTTCATTGTCATCGGGTACGACTGGGAAGTGTCACTGGCCTAAATGGGTTCAATAACAGCAATGTTCTCTTTGGCCTAACGCAATCCATTTGGACCATCATTAAAGGTATGAGATATTGCAGTAGAGGTGAGGCAGTGACAAGCTTCTGAACTGCAGCTAATTGTTATAGAAAATTTTGGACATAAAAATATGGGGAAGTAAATGTTTGTGGAAAGCAGCAAGCTTTTGTAACATATTTGATCTCTTCGGAGGCTGGCTACAGCATTAATTGTATCTGTTCCAAGAGCTTCTTTTAATAAAGTGACTCATTAACTGGACCTTCAGGGTTCACTTATTCTCCTTATGAAGAAAAGAAGTGGCAGGCCCAGAGAAGAGGCATACCATGCATGAGACAGTGCTGGGAGCATTAAGCTTGCCAGTAGCACACAATGGATGGTGCTGAGCAATGAGGCTTGCTATACTTGCGTAAGGGATGGAGCTTCCCTCTTCACAAATTGGATTGTGTAATGGGGCTACGGTACCACCTACCTAACCACAAACTTCAATGATTTATACCACTGCAGGCTGTGCTAATTTAACGCCCTGGTGCTGCTTCACAATAACAGGCAAACTACAGCTTTCTCTTGCACAGGTGCATGAAGACCAGAGGTAGTACCTGTGCTGAAGCAACCACAGGGTGATGCAGGGGCTCTGAGAATTCCACAGGAAGGAAATCAATGTATTTACATAGATTCCAGAGTGGGTGGAACAAGGTCCTGTGCTTATTGCTAAAGTTTTTCCTTGAGAGCAAAGGTGAAAGTAAGCCAGCGTGCCCAGTGTAGTGCTCCCGTAGGAGAGGGGCTGGCAGCACTCTGGATGCTGGATCCTATACTGATGCTGGGTGTGGATGGGCCACCCAACCCCTTCTAGGAGCCCAAACCAACCCCCTGTGGCCCCTGACCTCAACGCCTGAGGCCACAGCCCCTCAGCAGCACAGTCACAGTGCACTCAAGCTCCAGCCCCAGATATCTGACAGCTAGCTATACCCCTAGCCTCCAACACACACCCCCTCAACCCCTGGCACTCCATCCCACACTTGAATTACTTACAGGCAGTGTCATGCAACAGTCTCCACAACAGTATCTGTAATAGAAATTTAAATGACTTTCACCACTGCTTTAGAGCCAAACTATAATCCACTACTGCCATGCAGTTTGTATTACGCATATACGGTATCTTCAGGTACACAACCCTGATTCTAGACTTTATGCTGGCTTCATTCTACAAAGAAGTAGTTGAAAGAAAACAAAAATAAATCTTGGCTTAAGCAACCCATTCCACATGTACTCAGACTATAAAGTATAGCTGGATGAGCAGCAGTATCGTTGTACAGCAGTGATGTTTCAGATTCCCTCTGTCCAGAACAAGACTGGCTTTGACTAAAAACTTAATGACAAAGAATTTACCAAACAGCAACACCATCTAAAACAATGCCATGCAAACACCTTTTCTTTCGTTCAGGTGACATTGAAAACAAACAGCAGGCAGCATTTATCTCCAGCAAGTGTAAACAAACTTGTTGGTCTGAGCAATGGGCCAAACATGAAATAGAACTGAGTGGACTTGTGGGCTCTAAAGTTTTACATTGTTTTGTTGGAGTGCACTATTTTGTACATAATTCTACATTCGTAATTTCAAGTCACAATAAGAGAGAAAGTATTAGTAATCGGGGAATTGGAAAAATACTATAGTTTGCTTTATAGTGCAAAGATTTGTAATAAATATGAAGGCATTTCTGTACACTTTGGTTTAAATTACAACAGATCACCATGTATTTGAAAACGTAGAAAAAATGTCCAAAATATTTAAATAAATGGTATTCTATTATTGTTTAGCAGTGTGATTAATCAAACTTGTTAAATCACTTGAAAGCCCTACATTAGAGTCTTAGATCTTAGGAGAAGGGACTACATGTTTCTTAGGCCTGGTCTATACTACAAAGGTAAGTTGACATAAGCCATGTTGTGTCAAATAAGTTTGTCTGTGGGCTGCTGCCCAATGTATGTGCCACATTAAAGCAATACAGTGCTACCTTCCCAAGTGACATTGAGCCACAGTTGATGTATACTGAGTTTAACACAAAGCAAAAGTAGCTTCGAGGTTCTACTGTAGCTGAATCTTTCCATGGAGCTGTCAACACAGCTGGTATATAGAAATGCCAATGGTAGTCCACTGGTTGGGAAAGAAAGTCCCTGATTGTAGCTTTATACCCCTTTCCAGCTCAGCCAGCAATGAAGTGTCCCTGGTAGTCCACCAATGCTTGAATAGTAGCCCTTTCTTCTGAGATACACAAGGTGCGACTGTGGCAAGGTGGTTTGGTGACAAAATAGGGATGTGTGGGTTGTTTGTTGCTTCAGCACAGTTCAGGAACCCCACAGCTCCAAATTCATCCAGTGTGTCCTGCACATTTGTCAAGAATCAGTCCTGCACAGCAGGAATCTATTTATTGCCTGACAGCCTCCCTCCCCTGTGGGTTTTTCAACTCAAGCATGATTTCCCACTGACTGGGACCAATCCAGCTCTGCAAGCTTCCCCAGTACAATCAGCACATTATCCGCTTTATCACCAATGCAGCTCTCTTGCTGGTATCTCTGAGACAGTTCTGCAGCCACTGCTGGTTGTTCCAAACCTGTGTTATGCAGTGCATCAATCATTGCAAGTTTCTCAGGCTAAGAAGCAGCATTCCATCATCTGTGACTTCTCTGAGAATGCCACCTGTACCTTTGAAATGATTGTTGTATCCCAGAGCAATCTATCCTCCAAGAAATCTTCATTTTCTATTCAGATGGGCTGTTCTCTGCAAACACAAGACAATCATATGTCTTGTACTTACAACACAAACATGCCGAGCTGTGCAGATTCCATGCTTCTGTCAGAGATGGTGGACAGCAAGGAAGGCCATGGAGGTTCATATAATCTTTAACAAAGGCACTGTCACCTACTTTAAGGATGGTGTTCTAATAGATTTTATTGCAATATCTTTTCCTTGCAGTAACAATGCCCTGTGGGCTAGGTGAGCATTTGAGACTTGCCCATCTTTTACTCTACTGGACAGTAAGAACTGAAGAAGATTGTGTGATGAGTGTAGTATTGAGCTGAGGCCACTTAGAAAAAAAGTGTTACATGGCCAGCTGGTGGCCAATAAATACTCTTCATAATTGTCATACTTGGTCTCAACTGATGACATTAAACATGAGGCATAGGCCACAGGTCTGATTTTCCCATATCTGTCTTGAGAAGCCACAGCCACTACTATATTATCACTCGCCCTTACTTCCAGATGATAGGAGATCTCATGATTTGGAGTGATAAACATAGGACCCTTTACAATGGCTTGTTTACACTGTGATGCTGCTTCTATATTTTCAGTCCATTCCCATTTGGTATTCCTCTTTAGCAGGTGGTACAAGGGACCTGCAATAGAAACAAAACTTGGGAATGAAATCTCTGCGATACCCAGCTAAACCTAAAGAGGATCTTAAAGCAGTTGTGTCCTGTAGTACAAGCAATGACTGGTTGTGTCTACCTTCTGTTGCACTGGGGCTTGACCCTGTTTTGTCAGGGTAAGACCTAAGAAAGAGACATGGATGGTTACTAGCTGTGCCTTAGCTGGATTCCTTTTCAAGCCTGTAGCCTACACTTCAAGATCTGCAGAAGCTCATCAAGCTTTTCCCAATGCTGCTTCTTGGTATGGGTTGCTAGACAAAGGTTATCTAATGTATTAGAGAATGGTGACAGTACCTATTTCATTGGCACATGAAATAATGCTGGAATTTTTTTTAATAACCTTGAGGTAAGCAAGTCCAGGTGTATTGGACTCCCTGGAACTAAATGCAAAATGGTACTATGACCTGCAGGCCAATCTCTCTACCAGAAATACCATATCACATTCTGGTTAAATTACTGATGAGTAAGTCTCTTCCTGTACTACTGTTAAGACACAGAAACTGATTGGCCAAGTCAAGAATACATCCTTCCTCAATAGAAAAATCAGATCCTCCTGATCTATATGGTGCCAATGCAACATTAAGTGGGAGTACAGTGATGGTATTCCTTGGCTGTTGTCTCCCCTCTCTTGTAACCTAGAAATTACCACATCATGGGCATTAACGACTTGTTACCTGTGACACAGACTCTTCTAGTCCCTAAACAATCACATTTTCTAGACATATGCCCTTATCTCTGTTAGGGGTGGATACCACCATAGGAGAGGATATCTCCTTCCCTCTTAGCTCCACTTATCTCCTCTAAGATGATGCTTGACTCCACTTCCTTTTTCTTCCTGCAGACTGCTGCCAGCTGCTGAACTACTATCTTCCTCCTCTGACACATCCTGAGTTTCAGGAGCCCCAATCTACTCTCTTCTCTTAATGGCAAGGTATCACCCTGAACTAAGGTTCTTGCATTCCTTCTAGTAATTGGACCCACTGTTTCTCTATCAGTTCCACCATATCAACGGGAATAGGAACTGATCCTGCAATCTCCTCTATTTTGTCTCCTATCTTTTGCACAGTTTGAGCTGCCTTCCGTACCCCTGTGCTTGCTCTTCCTCTCAAGGATCTATCTGCGGCAGGCACTCTGTCACTGTTACAAGTCTTATCTTTCTCTAACTCATTACAAACCCTTTCCAACTCCAGGGGTGCATCTACACTAGGAGCTAACTTCAAAGTAAGGGAGCCCATCTTTGAAGTCCTTACTCCATTCCTGGGAATGGAGTAGTGCCCTACTTTGAAGTTTAACTTCAAAGTAGGGTGTGTGTGTTACTTTGAAGTAAGCAACTTTGAAGTTACTTTTGTAGCATAGACATGGCCCCAGATTCTGTCCAATAACCAACCATGGGCTGCTTTATACCTGTCCAACAGTCTTCAGTTGGTAGCTTCTCACTCTTGCCAACAGCATGTTTACTCTATTTTCTGTATTTGACACCTGCTCCATTCTAACTTTGTCTTTAACTTCTGCTTCTTTTGGAGAAATGCTGATTAAAGAAGCTGTTGTAAGTAGGACAATTAGTGACTTTAAAAAGTATCATCAGCACATGGCCTGTATATAGAGGTCAGAAGGTCAAATTTCAGTACTCTGCCTGGGAAAGGTTGCTGACCTCTGACCTACCCCATGTGTCAAGTGTCATAAACATGTTAGAAAATTATGCAAAAGAAAAGATTCTGTGTGACACCTATTTTCTTATCAAATGAAAATTAATTCACCAAAGCGCTAGAAATTTAAAAGGCCTGAATTTGTTAATGTGTCTACCAACAGAAGGCCTAACACACCCAGAAGTGAGATTAATATCATTTCTCTTATAAAGAAACTTTTACAGAAAAGCTATTTCCATGAATTAGAACGTGAGTTACCCTTCATAACTGTGGCATATCCCACCTGTTCCTGGAGACAAATAAGCTGTGGCTGTGCTAGGGCTTTTGCCAGTATGGAAATATTGTAAACTAAATTAATTACAACTCTAATGGACACATGACACTGGCAAGTTTCTAGCGTACACTAGACCTTAAACTACCCAAAAAGCACATGGGAGCAGCAAACCCTCATAGAAAATCTAGATATAGTCCAGTCACTGTTTTTAATGCTGTCCCTCTAAAGCACATTCCCAGGCTCAGATCACTTGTCTAGCTCGCTTCCCAGAGACATGGGATGTCCCCCATCAAAGTGGGATAAACCTCAAAGCCAGTGGCCAACCTCCTGCGCCCCAGCATCATTCTGTTGCTTACACAGAACTTCTCCAAAACTGCAACTAGGCCGTGGCCCCCGGCTTACTAGTTTAACTCCTGCAGGGGTAGCATGGCGTGAGGACAAGGAACACAGATGTAGCAGAAGAATTTAAGACACTCCCTCTTGGTTAGAAAATGCCAGTTTGACAACATCTAAATGCTCCCTGGGAACATGGGGCTTTCAGTAAACTTTTGACAGACGCTTGGTCTTTGGCCAGCTCATCCAGCTGCTTCTCTGGCAGCCTTGGGAGGGTAGGGACGCATACTTCATTTGAAATGTTCCTCAGTGTGGGAACATTTCATGGATTTCTGAACCAAAATGTTGCCATTGTCAAGGTTTTGATTCTTCACTTCAGTTAGGGTGGGACCCTTCCAAATCCTCAACATTTTTTCCATAGAGAGCTCTGCAGGCGAGTCACATTCAAAGGCTGTAGTTCCAAATTACCTTCACTGATGGGTCTTCTGTGAGGCATCGGACAGCTCTCTCAGGCAGGGCAGCTGTCTAGGATGCATTACAACAGGCTGCCCTGGGGCAGCTTCAGACTAATGTTTAACAGAGTCTGTATTTTGATATCCTTATATGCTGCCAGAACTAGCAAAGTGGGCACTATCGCAAAGGAGGAATGCTTATCTCCATGCAAAAAGTTCAAGTCTGTGGAAAAACTGGGCAATTATAATAATGAAGTTAGAGTAAAGACAAAGGGAGAAAACTACTAGATGATACACTTGAAGAGATACACATTTTATGATAGTAACACAGAGGTAGCAGTGTTCATCTGTACTCCAACAAAACAAAGCAGCAGAAATGTAGCACTTTAAAGACTAACAAAATGATTTATTCGGTGATGATTTTTGCGTGGGACAGACCCACTTGTTCAGATCCCGTCCCATGAAAGCTGATCACCAAATAAAACATTTTGTTAGTCTTTAAAGTGCTACATTTCTACACATTTTATGAGCCTATTTGAGAAAAGTGTTATGTGATCAGTAAAGACTATCCTAACCTGTAAGCATTAATGAGTCAAAAGTGAGATTGTATAATCAGTTTTAACTTTGGCATTTCCCAGGTTTTCCATCATTAACCACACAGCTGAACAATCTCTTGTTTTACACGTAATAGCTGAATACCAGCACACTGTTTTTGCTTGTGATCTCCCCCTAGTCCCTGCACCGCCCCAGCATGGAATATTTATGAGAGCAGCTTTAGCTCAAAGGTATCTTGGCGAGCAAAGAGAACAACAGTATATTTCTGTAAAGCCGGTCAATATTTTAAAAGTGCTTTCTAATAATTTAGACTGAAATATGTGGATCATTGCCTGTGCAGTCAGTTTTGTAAACGGGGCTAATTGGTTGCCACTTGAATGATTTAAACTGCCAAAGATTTTATAGATCAGACCAAACAGGAACAAAAAGAAACTTTTCTTCTTCTTCGAGTGTCCCCGTGGGTGCTCCACCATAGGTGACGGCTTGGCCGGCGCCGCAGATCGGATCTTCCAAGCAGTTTCTGCCGGACCGCGCATGCGCCGGTACGCGCCGCTCCCTGGCGCGCTCCTGGCCATGTGCGCGATCCGGTCCCCGCCAGTTCCTCTCAACCGCCGTCGGCTGCAGACGGAATCCGACTAGGCTAAAGCCACATAGCGTATTCAACGACTTTATTTGTTTTTCTCTTTAAAGTTTTTCAGTTCTTAGGATACCATAAGTAACCGGTTGTTATTTTGCAAAAAAAAAAAAAAAAAACAAACAACAAACAAGCTACGGAGGGACAGCTCAAGCCAGTCCCAGTAACCAGCGCCGGAGGCCGGGAGCTAGGGCCATCAGCCCTCCTGCGGAGGCAGGCCATCGGACGGGGAAACAGCACAAAGAAGTGCTAAGTACCCACAAGCAAACTCAAAGACTCACCAACAATGTCCGCCTCAGGCTTTAAAAAATGTGAGTCCTGCCGAGAGGCGATGCCAGTGTCCGATGGGCACAGTCTATGCATAAGGTGCCTGGGGGAGTCCCATGTGGCACAAAAATGCGCCTTCTGTGCAAAGTTAACGACCAGAGCACGGAGAGACAGGGAGATGAGAATTAAACTGCTGCTTCTTGACAAGGCCCTCCAGCCAGACGTGCCGGAGCGGCCGCAGCAGGAGGGACCCTCCGGGGCCCTTAGAAGGAAAGCTGCCTCCCTCACTCCATCTGCGCAAAAACGGAGGAAAGTTTCTCCAACCCGATCCCTGCCGGCAGTAACAGTGAGCGGGACGGGAGGAGCGAGCAGCCCCCAGCCGCAGCAACAGCTGATCGGCGGCGGCACGGAGAGCCACGTGGAAGCGGCTCAGCCTCCGATCATCAGCCAGCCGCCCCGCACCGCAGGCAGGGCGGCGGCTAAGCAAGCGCCGGTACCAGCGGCACCGCAGACAGCGGCACCGATCCCCGGGGAACCGGCGGTGCAGGGCGCGCAGGCACGTAGCCTGCAGGCGCACAAGGACTCCGCACGTGTGGCACCGCCCTCGAGCGTGCCTAGCACGGTGCCGACGGGGCCGGGATCCCCCGCCCATCAGGGGGCGGAGTTACCTCCTCAAGGGAGGGGGAAGGCTGCACACAAGAGGAGGCATTGCAGCCCCTCTCCAGACAGGGCTGTGGAGCTCTTCTCTCACAGCCCTCCGCTCATGTTGCAGACTCCAACCAGAAGGCAGGGGCCCCCCCTAGCCTACCCGGAGCCCCCTTCTCCTTTCCTGCAATCAGCCTCCCCATGGCTGGCACCCCCCTCGCCCTTCCTGGGATTTGAATCGCTGGACTATTATGCAAAATCGCTCTCTCCAGTGTCTCGACAATCCCCCTCTCCCAGACACACAGGGTACGTGCAAAGGGAATGGTCAAGGTCACCTTCCCAGGAACAGTGCCTATACTACCATGGTCGTCCCTTCCACGCGGGGCATGGACACCATCGGCAATCTACCAGGGGGAGATCCCCACATATTACCTCGTACCCCCGAGGGCAATCGCGGTCGGGGACGGAGACTCAAGCATCCCAGGGGGGGCTGACCGTGGACCCACGAGATTTTCCCTCGCAAACCTCCAGCGAGAGGGCGCACCATCACCATCAAGAACCGGAAGGGTCCAAAGAAATGTACCCCAGCGGTTCCTCGTTTTCCTCCCCGGATGAGGCCACGGCTTTAGGGGACGTCCATCCCAAGGACGATCTCAAACAGTTTCAGGAGCTGTTTAAGAGGGTAGCTTTCACGCAAGGCATCCAGACAGCACAAGTGCAAGAGAAACATCATAAGCTCCTTAAAAATTTGAGCTCCCCGGCCTCCTCCAGAGTAGCAATCCCGCTTGATGAAGCGATCTTGGAGTCCGCCACTACCATATGGCAGACCCCGGCAACTATTCCGCCTGTCCAAAAGAGAGCGGATAAGAAATACTTCGTGCCGGCGAAGGGCATGGAGTTCTTGTTTAGCCACCCCCAGCCAAACTCCTTGGTGGTGGAGTCCTCGCAGCAAAGATTAAAAACATCTCAATTTAAAACAGGGGGAATGGACAGAGATGCCAAGAAGCTAGAGCTGTTCGGCAGAAAGGTCTACTCCTCCTCCACTTTAACCTTGCGAATGGCAAATTATGCAGCGCACTTGGCGAACCATAATTTCGACAACTATGCCAGATTAACTTCCCTCATGGACTCGCTTCCAGAGGACAAAAAGCCGGTCCTCAAGGCCATAGTGCAAGAGGGCTACGCGGCTGCGAGGATGGAAGTTCAGATTGCTTTGGACGTTGCGGACACGGCAGCACGTTCCACAGCAACTGCAGTGGTGATGCGACGGGAGTCCTGGCTCCAGACCTCGGGCATACCGAGAGATCTGCAGGCGAAGATAATCGACCTTCCCTTCGACTTGCAGAAGCTGTTTGCTGAATCAACTGACTCGGTCCTTCATTCCAGTAAAGACTCAAGAGCCACACTCAGGACCCTGGGGATTTACACCCCTCCATACTCAAAGAAAAGGTACTACCCACAGCAAAGGCGGTACCAATACCAGCAACAGCGCCCCCAGTATCACAGGGGTTACGAGCAAGGGCGGCATCAGCAGCACCAGCAGTACAGAACCCCCAGGCGACGCTCACAACAGGGCCGTACGTCCTCGGGGCGGGGCCAAAGGCCACAAGTTTGACATACAAATCCAGGGCTGCGCCATCACCACCATTGCACAAGATCATCCGAAACGACTTTTTCACCATCGCCTCCGACCATTCTACGACCAGTGGCAAAGGATCACCACAGACAAATGGGTGCTGGAGATCATAGCCACGGGGTACGCCATCCCCTTCCAGTCGCTCCCACCGCCGCGACCCCCGCCCAAGCCCCACCCCCAGGAGGCCTCCCATGTAGCCAGGCTCAGACAGGAGGTGGCCCACCTAGAGTTCATAGGGGCGGTGGAAAAGGTGCCGGAGCAACTGCAAGGGAAAGGGTTCTACTCTCGGTATTTCCTGACGGAGAAAAAAACAGGAGGCTGGAGGCCCATCTTAGACCTTCGTGGCCTCAACAGGTATCTGCGCAAGCAACGTTTTCGGATGATCACTATTGCCTCCATCCTTACAGCACTGGACGATGGAGACTGGTTCGCAGCCCTCGATCTACAAGACGCGTACTTCCACATAACCATTCATCCGGCTCACCGACGTTTTCTCCGGTTCATGGTGGGCAACGAACACTTCCAATACAAGGTCCTGCCGTTTGGCCTTTCCTCGGCCCCCAGAGTCTTCACCAAGACCTTGGCAGTGGTGTCAGCCTACCTGCACAGACAGGGGGTGTTTATTTTCCCGTATCTGGACGACTGCCTGCTCAAAGGGACCTCGAAAAGGGAGGTTCTCCGCATGATACGCGTCACAGCAAACACGTTCTCCGCACTTGGCCTGGTTATCAATATGGCAAAATCAAAGATAGACCCCTCACAGGACATAGAGTTCATAGGGGCTCGCATAAACTCAGTCTCGGCGAGAGTATACCTTCCAGAGGCTCGCTTTCGAGCCATCGGTTCCCTCGTGCAGGTCATCACCTTCAGCCCTACGGTGCCGGTCTTGACGTGCTTGCAGCTGCTGGGCCACATGGCAGCGGCTACGTTTGTGGTACAGAACGCCAGGTTGCACATGCGCGGCATGCAACATTGGCTGGCAAGGGTATACAAGCCGGCAGTACACACCGTTCACAGGGTGGTGTCGCCCCCACCTGGGGTGCGCGAATCCCTGCAATGGTGGGTAAACCCCGGGAACTTGCTAACAGGGGTACCCTTCCATCAGCCGCAAATATCGGTTTTCCTCACTACGGATGCCTCCCTCATAGGGTGGGGAGCGCACATGGGCGAAGAGGTGGCTCAAGGACTGTGGTCACCCACGGAACAGTCTCTGCATATCAATGTTTTAGAGCTCAGAGCAGTGTTCAACGCCTGCAAACACTTTCGAGACCGTATACAAGGCAAAGTCGTCGGGATCAGTACAGACAATACCTCCACCATGTTTTACATAAACAGGCAAGGAGGAGCTCGATCCCGTACCTTATGCGCGGAAGCAATCCGCCTATGGAACTGGTGCATCGCCCACGATATAATCCTGAGAGCCTCCTACTTGCCGGGCACGCACAACGTGAAGGCAGACCAGTTGAGCAGACGTTTTGCGCTCACCCACGAGTGGCAGATCCGTCCCGATCTACTACGGCCTATTTTCCACGCATGGGGGTTTCCCCAAATAGATCTGTTTGCCACTCAGCACAACAAACAGTGCCCACGATTCTCCTCCAGAGCAGGGCTGGGCCGGGGGTCCCTGGGGGACGCGTTCGCGATCCCGTGGGGAGGCCCCCTGCTTTACGCGTTTCCCCCCGCAGTGCTGATCCACAAGGTTCTGCAAAAAGCCAGGAGAGACAAGGCTCGGATGATCCTGATAGTCCCAACATGGGATCGCCAACCATGGTTCCCCCTACTCCTGCGCCTGTCGGACCGCCCACCGATGCCTCTTCCGGTGGCGCCGGACCTGCTCACGCAAGCCCAGGGGTCCATAGTGCATCCGCACCCCCAAAGCCTGCGACTGCAAGCGTGGCTAATCCATGGCTCAGCTCCCTAGAGAGCACATGCACAGTGGAAGTACAGCAAGTCCTAGAAAGTAGCAGGAGGACTTCCACTAGGAAAACCTACAAACAAAAATGGACTCGCTTCATGGCTTGGTGTTCTACCAAGCAGCTGGCCCCCCTTTCGGTGCCTATACCTACAATTCTAGAGTATTTACTGGACCTCAAGAGAGCAGGACTCTCGCTATCCTCGTTAAAGGTCCACCTGGCCGCCATCTCGGCGTTCAGACATGAGGAGGGAGGGCACACGGTGTTCGCCCACCCTATGGTTACCAGGTTCCTCAAAGGGTTGGTAAACCTATACCCCCCTCGGAAACCGATTCCACCTTCGTGGAGCTTGGACCTGGTGCTTACCACACTCATGGGACCACCGTTCGAGCCCTTGGCCACGGTTCCCCTTCGCCTCCTTACAGTAAAGACGACCTTTCTTCTTGCAATTACGTCAGCCCGTCGGGTGAGCGAGCTTGCGGCAGTCATGGCAACGCCACCCTGCACTGTCTTTTCCAAGGAGGCGGTAACCATACGGCTGCATCCAGCCTTTGTTCCCAAAGTTTCTTCCGAGTTTCACATCAATGAACCTATTGTTCTACCCTCGTTCTATCCAAAGCCTCATAACTCCAGCGAAGAGGCGCGCCTACACCTCCTGGATGTGAGGAGGGCGCTAGCCTTCTACGTAGACAGGACCAAGTCCTTCCGAAAATCGGATAGACTCCTGGTCTCCCTCGCTCCCAAATCTAAAGGAGAAGGTCTCTCATCGCAGAGAATCTCAAAGCACATTGTATCCTGCATAAAAATGTGCTACGAGCTCAGAAAGACTCCTTTGTCGGCCACTCCCAGGGCTCATTCCACCAGGGCGGTGGCAGCATCAACAGCCTTTTTCAAGGGCGTTGCATTGAAAGACATTTGCAGAGCGGCGACCTGGTCATCCTACGACACGTTCGCCAAACATTACGCCCTTCACAGGGTATTCCAAGAGGATACCCGTCTCTCTGCAGCGGTCCTCTCGGGGACCAGCTGCACATAATCCGATTACCCACCACCTATCTGGGTTACTGCTGGGTAGTCACCTATGGTGGAGCACCCACGGGGACACTCGAAGAAGAAAGAGAAGTTACTCACCGTAGTAACGGTGGTTCTTCGAGATGTGTCCCCGTGGGTGCTCCACTTCCCGCCCATCCTCCCCGCTTCGGATCTCTGTTAGTGTTTTGCAGGGGCAACCGAGGCGGTTGGTCGAGGAACTGGCGGGGACCGGATCGCGCACATGGCCAGGAGCGTGCCAGGGAGCGGCGCGTACCGGCGCATGCGCGGTCCGGCAGAAACTGCTTGGAAGATCCGATCTGCGGCGCCGGCCAAGCCGTCACCTATGGTGGAGCACCCACGGGGACACATCTCGAAGAACCACCGTTACTACGGTGAGTAACTTCTCTTTCGGGCATCGTAAGGAAGTTTAGAGAAACATATGGTTTAAAGAAGCCAGAACTCAAATGTGTTCAGTTAATTGTTGGCAGCATGATGTCCAAAGTGACTAGCTGTGAATTAATGTCATTGTCCTGGAGGCTTAGGCAAGGGATGTTCATGTTGTTTTATAAAAGCCAAAGTAGATGTTCCACCAAAATATTTCACTAAAAAGGAGAGATTTTTCCTTAACGCCCCCTCCCCCCCGTTTGCGTCCTTCACAGGTTGGTAACCCATTATTCAAACTCGTGTTCACCACCCCCTTACATTTTCTTACTCTTCTCTTACCAACAATGCTAAGCCTGATGTATGTGTTAAAGAGGTTGACAGAGAACACTTAAATGCTCTTCTCGCTGCCACCTGCAGAGCTGGGTCCTTGAGCAGCAGCTGCCCCTCTTTCTGCCACAACTCAGATGTAAGGGTGGCATATTATTGCTGCCGTTAAGTCTGTTACAGTGGCAGGTCACGGTCTTCGGAGCTGAGCATTGGGCTAACAGCCACTGCTCTCTGGCTGCCCAGCTCTGAAGGCAATGCAAAAGTAAGGGTGGCAATCCCATGACCTAAAATAACCTTGACAACCTTCTGCAACTCCTTTTTGGGTCAGAACCCCCAGTCTGAGAAATCAGTTTCCCCATGAAATCTCTGTAGTATAGGATACAAGCACACCAAAGACCTGATTTCACAGTCTGTGATGCATTTTTGAAGGCCTTGAGTTTGTTAGGCCCCCTAAACATGAAGGCTAAAATGGGGAGCGAGGAGTAAAATTTTCTTTGTTTTAGCAGGTAGTAAATTTTCAGTGCTTTTTCCTGACCTCCCTTGGGATTATAGCCCAGTGGTTGAAAAACTGCTTTGCAGCCATCAGGATGTTTTTTGGTATGCCTACCCTTCAACCTTCCCTAGTCCAATTCAGTTGAAAATTAGGAGGGACAGCCTCCGACCCAGTATAAAGTAAATCAGGTCAATTACATAGATCCAAGTTTCACAAACAGTGACCTGCTCTCTGGACCATGGACTACTTGGTGATTATCCACGGAGTGCTGGCTGGTTAACTGAAATTGGCTCCCCTTGGTTTTGCTCTGCTGGATCTGAACAGATGGCACAGGGAGATGAAATGAGGAGCAAACACAGTGTGACTAATTTTTTCCCCCAGAAAAAGGAATAGCTGCGAATGCAGTAATACTTCCCCAGTATTATTATTCCATTTGAGCAACTGCTGTAGTTGTCACAGAGGTGGAAGGGAAGAGGGTCAGAATGTCACAGATGTGAAGGTGATGTCCCTGAGGCACTGTATCCACTAAGAGTCCACCCCTACTAACACACTTTGAGAATGCTTATTGTACACCAGTGTCACATTCTTGTCTGAAGATGCTCTTCTGTTACAGGCAATGAAATACAGAGCAGTCACTTATCCCTGAAAATGACCCAAGCTGGCATATCACCATTCTGGAGAGTTACATATCTGCAAAAACTAAGAAAAGACAGCCAGCGTTACTGCACTCCATGCTACCTGCAGCTTCAGTAAAACATGAAGGTGAGTTCATGAGCCATCTGACTGGCTTGTTGTTTGTTCTGTTGATGGAGAGTGTGCATTTAACAAGCTGTCTGAAAAGGAACACTTTTTATAGTGTGTCTGCCCCAGTGCACATTGATGAGGTAGTTGTTTGATAGATTTACAGACCTACTAGGTACAAAAATAAACCTGAAGGCTTGTTATACATATGGTATATTACTGCTCTGTCATTGCTCCTGACAAAAGACAACTGCTGGGTTCAACTCAATAGCCCCTTCATTTGTACATCCTGCATGGGAGGCACTCTCTAGAGACACAAACCTTTACTTTCACCACTTGGTGCATTGGCTTTGGGAGACTATGCAATGTGCTCTCCCCTTACTTAGGTGTCTTCTGATGGGATGGTTTAATAATGGAGTTCTTTATTATCTGTCGCTGACATAAATTCAGCTGATGTCTGTGTGGTTTTATAGTTATTTTTTGCATGTGGGCCTCAAAAAGCCACAATGGCTCCATTTCTAGAAGCTGAAAGGATAATTAATTCCAGTTAACTGGGGCTCAGCTGTAAGACCTAAATTGGTTTTGTAGCACAGTTCTTCTAGCTACCCAGTAAATCTCAGTCTAAAAAAATCTACTGCCTAAAAATGCAGGCAGCATCCACTGTGGCCTTGTATGTACCTCCAAGTACCAGCAGAAGAAAAGCTAATAGCAGAGGGGTTGCCAACTTCTGTTTAAAGCCAAATTCAGCCTGAGTACTTACACCACACGTATCTGTTTTAAAGCTACTCATGGCATGTTTCACAAGTAGCTTCAGAGGTTACCGTCTTTGGGGTTTTTTTTTTTTGTTTAATCAGAATACATAAAGCCTGTGGGACATGTGTCTCCAGAACTGTGGGCAGCAGGAGAGGTGTCCTTGAAAATTCCTCTGACAATATCCAAGTCAAAAAAAAAAACCATCCTGGTGTTACTCAGAAGCTTGCTTTTGTGCAGGGTAGTTAACACTGAAAAGAAGACTGCCTATGGTCAGGATGCTGTAGATGGTAGCTTCCTGGTCCCCAGTGCACAGGTGCCCCACGTGTTGTCCATCCCTCTCACCTCAAGCTCCTAGTCCAGGAGTGGTAGTGCAGGATGTCTGAGGCTCATGGTAATGATAGGGTCTCCTTATTTATCATTAATTGGATGGGCATTACCATTCTTGCCCACCTTATACTGGGAGCTGTATCTTTAGCAGGTATGGAACACGGTGATGAGTGAGTTTGTGCTTCCCCAGTACAAATATGGTGGGGGCTGCTCTGTTTCTGCTCTTAAGCCCCAAGCCCCACCTGTGGAGCAGACAAGAACTAGCTATTCCTGACCTCCCTCCTCCACTTGACACTCTATCGCCACATTCAAAGCAAGCTTCCACTGCTTCTAGGATCAATCTATCCTGGACGAAAGTTTTTGTCTTGCTCCAGGGTCACCAGTAAAGGTCTGGCTCTCCCCCCCAGCCCCCACACACAGACCTTTACCATGTCTGTGATAAATGGTAGAGACTACTGATCATCAGAATGAATGTCAGGAAGTTTACCTTCCCTGCCCAGTTGGCTTAATCCAAATGGGGTCTTCACCTTCCAATAAGTTCCCATCATCCCTTCTTTTGTAGGTGGTCCTCACTGGGCTACTGCCACTTGAATGACTAGGATTTTCATTTCGCAGACCTCAGGACCTGGGTGTGGTCAAAATGGGTCTGAGTTCCAAAAGTAACTTAGGCTTTTAAGTGTCCTGATGAATTTATCTTCCGTTTTCCAAGAAAACTTCTCTTAAGGCTGGTCTACTCTAACGCTGTGAGTCAAGCTACGCTATGCAAGTTTAGTTATGTAAGTCACAGAACTGAAATGGATATACCTTAGGTCAACTTACAACAGAGGTGGCCAGTAAACAGCTCATGGGCTGGATGTGATTCATCTGGGTTAGCTGCAGCAGGTCGCCAGACAACTTATTTATCTGCATGTCCACAAGTACGGCCTTTCATGGTTCCCAATGGGAACAGATTGCTGTTCCTGCAGCTCTCAAAGGGCAGGAATGGTGAGCCACATCCAGCAGGAGCTGTGAGCAGCTGTACCTGCAGACACAGTTAAATAAAGCATCTGGCAGACTGCCAGGACAACCCTGGTGAACTGCACCCAACCAATGAGCTGCTTACTGCCCACTCCTGACTTACAGCATAGCCTGTGCCATTATTTTAGAAGCCAGGGCTCTGAGCCTACTTTCCATCTCCCTGCTGTAATGGTCAGCTTGATTTCTGTAACTTGTACCAGCTGTTCCACAACTCCAGGATAACTGAAGTACAATGCGTTTCAACCCTAGCTCATCCTAGCTTTCCCTCTACACTGGATGGGGGGAAGCTGGTGGTGCAGATTTCTGGCCCTATATGCCAGTGCCTTGAACACTGGGGCTGTGTCTACACTAGCAAGTTCTTTCAAAAGATTTTTTCGAAAGAAGGGGCCTCTTTCGAAAGATCCCATGGAGCATCTACACACAAAAAGCATTCTCGTGGAAGTAAACTGAAAGAATGTAGTGCTCCTTTTGAAATTGTTCTTCCCCTCCCATTTCAGGGACAGTGCCCCCTTTCGAAAGCTTCTTGCAAAAGAAAATGAGCGTAGATGTTCCACAGGCCCTTTCTTCCCCAAAAGAGGAGTCCTCATGGAGCCTGATTTTTCAGTCTCTGGCCCCTTCTTTCGAAAGACAGGGGGGCTGTGTGGATGCTCTTTGGAAAGAGCAGATCACTGTCTTCCTCTGCTTTTTTGTGTGTGGATGCACTCTTTCAAAAGAAGTTCTTTCAGAAGAGATCTTCCAGGCGGGCTTCTTTCAAAAGATCTCTGTAGTGTAGATGTCGCTTTGGGGATTAATCTACATCCAGAGAATTTCTGCCCAACTTTTAAGGGCAGCTCAAAATCTCTTCTGGGCTGTTAAAGTCTAAACAAAGGTTAGTGCTCTAAGAACAATCATCTAGGTTATAAACATAAAAAACAGCAAGGATGGTCACTGTTGGAAAACAGGAAAATACCAGTTCACATAGAATATTCATAGATAATCAAAATTAATCTGTTGATATACATGCAAGGCACTAGTAAAAATAGTCAGTATCCACTGAGAGTAAAACATTTAGCTTAAGCTTCTTCATGCATCTGTGATTTGTATGTCTGATATACATAAATAGACAGTTTGCAGAGTAAGATGCTCTGTGGTTTTCCTGTTGGTGCAGGCAACCTGATGGATGATTGTTAGCCAATGGCCGGGCTGTGGTAACCAAACAGTTAAAGTTCTTTTGATTGTGCCGGCTGTGTTGCAGTGACAAAGAGTAACAGCAGTCAGGCTTAGATCTTAACTAGTTACAAGTTTATTAAGTTACAGTTATAAGCGTGCGATTACAAAAGGCTATTGTCTACTTCTTATATGCTAGCAGAGTACAGGTGTTAACAGGTTACGTTACAATTCAATACAACGACATCTTAATACAACGACATCTACCTATAGAGCTCTAATTCTTTAACTGTGTACACCAAAAGGAGACCTTAATGTGGGTACATCTTACCCTCCTTGCGTCTCTCGATAACCAGCATAGCCAAGCCAGGATCGGTCACTCAATTCCGCGGAAAGACGAATACGAGGTTGGGCGTCCCCAGTTGCGGACCTCGGGAGGCAATCACCTGACCCGACCAGCAGGTAGATGGTGGGAATGCACTCAGAGTCAGAGTGCTGCTGGGCTCATCTTTATACCCCTTGGGTCACGTATTCTTTTTCTTATCTATGGTGTCAGATCGTACTGGTCTGTCTTTTGTGATGCCAGTTTTTACAAGGACACTTCTTACTTACTTTGCACTTGTAAGACAGGAGATAAAGAATTTGGGAGTACAGGACATTCTTTTACAAGGGCGGAGATTTCTCTTCTGGGATAACTGTGTGGGTGCATCACTCCATTAATGCCAGCCAAGGGCAGTTCTCTGAGGCCCTTCGTTAATGGTTAGCCTGCTAGCCCTCTATGGCTGTGTCTACACTAACCCCAAACTTCAAAATTGCCATGCAAATGGCCATTTCGAAGTTTACTAATGAAGCGCTGAAATACATATTCAGTGCTTCATTAGCATGCGGGCAGCCGCGGCACTTCAAAATTGACGTGCCTCGCCACCACGCAGCTCGTCCTGATGGGGCTCCTTTTCGAAAGGACCCCACCTACTTAGAAGTCCCCTTATTCCTGTGAGCAGATGGGAATAAGGGGACTTCAAAGTAGGCGGGGTCCTTTCGAAAAGGAGCCTCGTCGGGACAAGACGCGCAGCGGCGAGGCGCGTCAATTTCGAAGTGCCGCAGCCGCCCGCATGCTAATGAAGCGCTGAATATGTATTTCAGCGCTTCATTAGTAAACTTTGAAATGGCCATTTGCATGGCCATTTTGAAGTTTGGGGCTAGTGTAGACATGGCCTATCTGTGTTTTCAGTTCCTCAGGGTCACAATGAGCCAGCACATCTGGGCCCCTTTAGGAAGGCATCAAAGACTGTGCTGTTTAACTGCTGTTCCGTGCCCTGTGTGCTCTGAGGCACCTTAGAGGGGAGGCAAAAGCTGGTCTGTAGTGGGGAAGATTTTGTCTCGCTACAATGATATGCCATGATTCAAAACAGTCATTTCACAGACTCAGGGAACAGGGTTAAAGGCACTCAGTCAGAAGTCACCTTAGTTAATGTATCCCCAAGGCACTAACATCACTGAGAAGTCTGCTCTACAGGCTTAGCTAAGAGGTAGCTGGCTTTTTAAGCTCATGGTTTCAGCCCCCCATGTTCAATCTCACCTGCAGATGACCCAGGTCCATCAACTTTATGCTAGGACTGCAGATATGGTTTGGTTCACCTTGAGGCACACCATGTCTATTCTAGAAAAAAAACAACCTGAAACCTGTATTAGTCCAACCACCCTGATTCATAATAGTAAAGTCTGCAAGCTGGTGCCCTTTATTTGCCAAGAAATGACTGAATAAATGTGCAGCCTTTGGGCCAAGTAACAGGGCTTATACATTTTTATGGCTATGCAAGCAAGTAAAATAATTCCACAACTCTGGATAAATAGCCAGTTTGGAATTTAACTAGGACCTGGGGTAGGATATCAACCTTCTCAAAGGATCCTGGATTCATATGCTGCCAGCAGCCATTCTTATAGCTCATACTCTTTTTCAAAAGGAGAGAACATCTGGCTGGGAAAGTGCAACTGTTTCTGTTAAAATAAGCTTTCCTGTAGCACCTTAAAAATTAACTTTTATTTATTAGATAATGAGCTTTTGTGGGTAAGAGCCACTTAATCAGATTTGGACCAAAAATAAGAATCCAAGGTATGCATATAGCAGGGAGGGGTGGGGAGGGAGAAGGGGGAAATGTCTTTAGTCTTTAAGGTGCTACAGGACCTACTTGCTTCTTTGTTTCTGAAGGTACAGGGTGCCTACCATAGCTACCCGCTGAGACTGTTTTCTGCATCAAAAAGATTTTTGGATGGGGGAGGGGGAAAGCCCCTTTGCAAGACTGAGAAATCGTGCCTTATGCTCATTAGTTTTGTGCTTCCCCATTGTTGGGTTTAGTATGTTACATCTGTTAACATACTATTTTATACATTTTTTTTTCAGTTCACAGTCTATAGGCATTTTTAAATATGCAACCTAAACCAGGGTGAATAAAAACAAGGTTTTGTATTTTTTAAAGTCAGTTATATACACCAAATTTATCATTTAAAAATAAGTTAGTATTAAATCTCATCACAAACATGCTACATGTATGCTTATAGTCTCACAAAAATGAATTAATAGCCTAGTCTGTCCAGCCTAACTACTAGCTCTTGTTTCTTGGAAGTTCTGGACTTCCAATTTCTGTTTCTCAACAGACTAAAAGGTAACAAATGGAAAGAAAGGCACAAGCTAGACAGAACTGGTTTTGTTCTGGGCTTATGTGGTGATGGACCTTGGCCAAGCACAGCAGAGAAGTTAGGTAAGACACTGTCTTAAAGACAAAGAGACAATATATCGGAAAGGATAGCAGCAGCACAGAAAGGATCAGTGGAGTGGACTGAGTGGGGGTGGGGAAAAAAAGGTTATTCAGTACACACACAGCTTCCTATGTTCCTCCTATACTTTTGCCTCAGAGAAGCAGTCATGGCTTCTGGCTGTAAGAGACCCCATAACTAGGAATATTTTAAAGAAATTTATTCCCTGGGTAAAAAAGGAAAATGTGTCAAGTGTAAGCAGTACAAGATGATGATGCAGGGGCTAGCTGCAAGTATGAAACATCATAAGCAATGCTGCTTATTGGAGGACAATGACGTGGATATGGCTCAGTGGATCAGCTGGTTAGTAACTTAAATAGTTCCTCTTGCCATTCATCTTCCTTCACGCTCTTTATGCCTTTTAGTAGAAGTAAATTCCCAAGCTGTTTGCTATGTTGGCTGTTACTAGGGGGAAAAAAATGTTTTGCTTAGCTAATCCTTATGCGGTAAGAGAAAGCTAGGAGTTGCTAGTTGACACTGCACGTCATTTCCTTGTATTACACAGTACATACCCCTTATTTTGGGCCATCATGGCCACAGACCATAAAGGTGATGCCACAAGTCTATTGTCTATTTTACTTCAGTGTAACTCAGCTTTCACAAGGGAACCCTACACTTTTTGTTTCTAAAGTGCCATAAGTCTGTTTGTTATTTCCAAAATTAAGTGCACTCTAAGCATAGTCAGCCTTAGCTTTTTTGGTAACTTCATTTAAATCTATGATTTTAAATCTCCTTGATTTAAATCAATCCACTCTGTCCTAAGCATCACCAGTATGGTAAAATGCACGTTCACCTCATATAGATAAATGCAATATCTCCTGTCCTATTACACCACAAGCCATTGCAGAGCAAAATAAAAAAAAAATAATGGCCTATTCCTAGAATTGGATGTTTCCTCAGGGCAGCAGCATCAGAATGCACGGTAATAGCCAATGCAAAGGTGAATGGTATTGTTTGGCGGCTTTTTGCCTTCCCACCCTGTTGAGAGAGGCTCTGTTGTTATTGCCAGAAACTTGGTATCAATTGAATTAGCAAATTCATGTTTAAATAGCAGTTTATAAAATACAATCAATCAATCTTAATGCAATTGAAAGTATCTGGCAAAATACTCAGAATTAGCTCAAGAGTCTTGGTTAGCTTTGTAAGAGCAGGAACATAATACAATATCCTGTAGCAGATACTGGAAGTCATTCAGATATCTGCTACTGTCTTTGGCCATTGCCCTTTAAAAATGGAACACAGTTACCTGTGAAAAATCCCCCCCCCCCCCCACAGTTAGTAATACCAGTGGCTAACAACTATAAAGCAGGGTGTTCAAGGCCACGTTTAGCAAGCCTACAAGAAGCTTGGATTTTGAAGAGTATTTTAGGAGTACATAGAATGTGTTGCTTTGCCCTCCCTGTAATTACTTTTACCATGTGAATCCTCTTCAGTGCAGATGGTTTGTTTTGACTCGTCCACAGAAGAGGAGGTCCCCATCACATTCTTTTCATAATGTGAAATGATCTGTGTCATGCAGTGCATCCTCTGCACCGTGATAAATTTTCATGTAGAGACCTAGAGGCTGACGTTGATCACTCACTTCAGTGGGATCACACGTGTAATAAAACCTGAGTTTTGCCTTATGTGCGCCATTATTACTAAAGCACCCAATGAGATTAGAGCTTCATTACATATGTTGGGGCGGGGACTATATGCATAGGAAATGGGGAGAAAGAATGGAAATACTATCATTAAAGCAGACCAGGAATTCCTCCTTCCTGGAACATGATGATTTCTCAACACATCTGTTTCAATGACACTTCCACCAGGAAGGTTTGTTAGGTTCCACGATGGTCACCGTGAGAGTAGACGCCCAATCCAAATTCACCAATAGCACCCTGTGGTTAGGGCACTCCTCTGGGATGTGAGAAAGATCAGATCCAAAGTGCCTGCACTGCCTGATTGGGAGCAGGGACTTTGAGTAATCCCCAGACTACTGGCTATTCTTGGACAGATGTCCTGCTGTGGGATTCATATTTCCCCCGCACACGCAAATTAAAGGTCTTTCTGTTTTGAGATCAAGTGGAATAAAAACAAGTTTTTAAAAAACGTTTCCCAACAATGGAATACTTGTTTCCCACCCATGCCACCCCCTCTTTCCCTGTGAGATTGTGACTGTCCCAAAGAAGCCTAGGGTGGAGCTAGAATTTGAGTAGAACTCGGCATATTGATAACCAGAGCTAACCCATTCTGGAAGTGATCAAACAGGCAAGTAACAGCAGTCTGGAGTGGTCCCAGGCCTTGCTACATTTTGAGCATCTGTTTGTAGTGTGCTAGCTCTCCAGTGCCCAGCTGGGCTTGCATAAATTCCAATGATTTAACAGGTTTATCAGCCTAATACACCAGGAAATCCAACAAGCCTTGTCTGAAGAGTTTGGCATCTGAAGATGGTAAATCTCTAATCCAGCTGCGGATGTCCAGCTGTAGAAGGCAATTCTAGTCCTTACTGCCAGGACACAGTCTCAGATGTTATAGATTAGTTGGCACACCCAAGTTGCTTAACAACATCATCCAGGCTAGTATTCCTAGAACTCTGATGGAAGTGCAGTTCAGCCACACCATAAAGTGGATCTTATAAACCATCCAGCAGAAACAATGTGTACATTTCCAGAAGGGAGACAGGAAAAGGCTTAGCTGAGAATATGCTCCCTTAGACTCCCAAGAAGGTATATGAGTATAATAGGAGGGCTGCTGTAGTGTCACAGGAAACTGGCAGGGATTAAAGTATCCACAGAGGCCTGGGTGAGATGGGAGCAGTGGAGAAGCGTATGCAGTGCTGTTTTGGTAAAGAGAGATTATACCTGGGCCAGCAACCCTGGCACGGATGCCAAGAGTGGCACACAAGCCAATTTTCATCAGCATGCAGACCGGGAGCTCAACCCTGCCCTTCCTCCCTCATGCAGCCAGGAGCTTGCTCAAAGCGACGCTGCCTGTGGATTAACAAAAGACCAGCTAATGCTGCCAACCACCACTTAAATCTTTATTTGTTAATGAAGCTGTGGTAAGTATGATTATTATTGACTCTAAAAAGTATAACCAACAATGGCCCATACTTGAAGGTCAAAAGGTCACATTTCAGCACTCCGCCTTGGAAGAGTTGTTGACCTCTGCATCATACTGTCACTGTGTTCCTGTAAAGCTCCTGCAGTGTGTTCTCAATGCAAATCTAGCAGGAAGAATTCACAGCCTGTCATCTAAAGAAACCCATTCTATGAATCTCCCTACACCACTTCTCTTAACGACCCCTTTCTCTCAGTGTGTCCTACATAAAGAATGTCAGACTTATTAATCAAGTTTAGTTACAGTGTGCAAAAACCAGTTTGGAAGTAATTTAGTAGTAATATCAGGCAGTCTGAAAGGTACAAGATAACTATCCAATGCAGTCAAGTAAGGCTTTCAAAGGTGAGTCCAGCATTTAGACATCAAGCCAGGTTCTCTCACAAATCCTCTGACTAAGGAATATACCAAGTAAACCATTCTTAAAGGCAACTAAATGAATTTTGTTCCACTAAAGTAATTACATTTAGTGATGAAATAAAGTCCCTAAAAGGTTACTAACCCCATAATATTGCTTCAGAAAGTTGAAAAGCAATACTGGTATGAGGAAGGAAAAATATTTCTGTTCATTGAGAATAGATGAGATTATATATTTTAAAGGGAGTGATGAATCACTTTTTAAAAGTATGAACTATAGGCACATATGCCAAATTTCTGTTCCTAATGTAAGTGCTTTTGAAAACATTACCCAGCCTAAAGCAGATTTTAAAGCATTTTCTTTGTATTTAACTGCAAAGTGTATTCTCTGCTAAATTTCCTGCTGCACAGCTTCTAGTCGTATGTAAACTAACCCCAGTGTACTTTTGTGAGGATATGGCTCACGCCTCACCTCAGAAAACCTGTAGGGCGTTCCATAGGACACTGGACATAGCTGCACTTGAGCTGGAAAGTGTCATTTCCAGCTTGTAAAGACATTCCCTCTAATTCTGATCAAGCCAGAACACTCAAAACAGAAGCATATCTGCAGCAGCAGGAGTAGCCACCTAAGCAAGGATCTCTGTCTTAGAGGGGGTTGCACTTGGCACATTTAGCTGCTTCTTTCACCACAGATGAATTAACCACACCTTATAGCTGAGTCTATCTACACTGGAGCTGGAAGTCTCTTTTGTAAATGGATTTAGGCACCTTTGCATATGATACCTGGTGTCTTTCCTGAACTCATGGAACACTTTGTTTCCTTTTCCACAGGTGTCTTCCTTGGTTAAGCATCACCTTTAAAGGGAAACATGGATCTCATAAACTCAACTGACCAAAATGACACATCAGAAGAACTATTTAAAACAGTGGGGACATCAAAGATTCTTGTTTCATTTACTCTTTCTGTGCTGGCACTAATGACAACAGCCATCAATTCTCTTGTGATGGCTGCAATAATTGTGACAAAGAAGCTCCATCACCCTGCCAATTATTTAATCTGCTCTCTTGCTGTGACTGATTTTCTAGTTGCCATCCTAGTGATGCCCTTCAGCATTGTCTATATTGTGAAAGAGACCTGGATCATGGGGCAAGTCATGTGTGATGTTTGGCTGAGTGTTGACATTATGTGCTGTACCTGTTCCATCCTTCATCTCTCTGCCATCGCTTTGGATCGGTACCGAGCAATCACTGATGCAGTGGAGTATGCCAGGAAAAGAACACCTAAACATGCAGGCATCATGATTGCCGTGGTGTGGATTATATCCATTTTTATCTCTATGCCTCCTTTGTTTTGGCGACATCAGACCACCAGCAAGGATGACGAGTGCATCATCAAGCACGACCACATAGCTTTCACCATTTACTGCACATTTGGAGCCTTTTACATCCCCTTAGCGCTGATTCTCATCCTTTATTATAAAATCTACAAAGCAGCAAAGACATTTCACAGAAGGAGCGTAAGCCGCATTGTAAGAGAGGAGGTAAATGGACAGGTCCTCTTGGAGCCAGGTGAGAGAAGCACCAAATTGGCTTTGGTGCACTACACCACAGATAAAACATCTGATCCCTCAGCAGACTTGGATAAAATCCATGTCAGCTTACGAAGCCCTGAGTCCAAGCAAGAGAAAACCTGGAAAAAACAAAGAATCTCTAGCACGCGAGAACGAAAGGCGGCAACTACCTTGGGCTTGATTTTGGGCGCATTTGTGATCTGCTGGCTCCCCTTTTTTGTAAAGGAAGTTGTTGTTAACACCTGCAAAAGTTGTCACATTTCAGAAGAAATGTCCAATTTCCTGACATGGCTGGGATACGTTAATTCTCTTATTAACCCACTAATCTATACAATCTTTAATGAAGACTTCAAGAAAGCATTTCAGAAGCTTGTACGGTGTAGACAATGACAGTATTTGTACTTAATGCTGAACCTGAAAGGTGATTTTTGGGGGAAAAAAAAGTATGTAATTTCTAAGACTTCTAAAGAGAGACATTTGTTGTGTTTGGGAAAGACGTACAAACCTGTGTATTGGTAGCACCTAAACAGTAAAGAAATGGATTCTCTGTGGTCATTGTGCTGGAAGAGATGTTCCACAAGCAGTATGGCCCCACTCCTGCATGGAAACTTAGGCAGCTGCTTAGCTTTAAGCATCACACAACTGGTCCGAGTAAACTAGGTACATGCTTAAAGCTCAGCTTCTTCTTCAGTTTTTGCAGGATCAGAGTCCAAAACATCACTCGATCGTACTATCAGGTAAATTCTGAATTGCTTGCTTAGGCAAAGCTTACCACCACCACCAATGGGTATTTCAATCAAGTGAAAAACAACCAGGGTTTGGTCCAGAAACGTTTATGGACTTTTTTTCCATTAAGGGCTCACACATAGGATCTAGGCACACTGAGGAACCAGTATCTGCCCTCTCCTAGCAGCATGGGAGGCTCTCCAACTGCAGAAGACCCCTGGGCAAGGTAGTCCATCAAGAACAACCATTGGGTGCCCTTCCTGGTGTCTCAGTGCCCCCCCACCCCCGGCTTCACACACAGGACAGTCAAAATCATGACCTAGACTCAATGAACAAAGAAACTGGCAGAGCTCCTAGTGTGGGTTTTGTTCATCGTTTTAAGTGGTGACGAGAGAATCTTCAGTTGGTGCTGAAGTGCCAGATGGCAACTGGCCAAGGAATGGGAATGTAAGTGACTGGAAAGGGATAAAATGCCTCCCTGCTTGTGCCTTCTTTCCCAGTACTCAAACTCCAGGCTCAAGCACAGGCCTTGTTCTCCCTCTAACACCCTTGAAGGCCCCAGCCATATCAGAGGGGATGGGAGAAACAGAGACAGGGTCAGGTGTACAAAGAAATGTTTCCTAATATCTCCGTCATGCCAACCCCCACCCCCAATGCTAGGCCTGTGGCTAAAAGCCATAACAAAGCCTGTCTGATAGCTTTAGATTTCAGACCAGTGAGTCATAACCTTTCAGCACCAATATTCTGAGCTAAGCCACTGACTTTATTAGCCTACCACATTCAACTCTCTTCTAACACCCATTGCAACTTGGGCTACTGCAACCCTCAAAATCGGCGCAAGCAGCAAAAGCAGCAGTCCAGTTCCTAGCTAACACCAAGCATGGTAGTTGAGGGCACCTGCTGCAAAAGCCTGACATACACTTGGTACCCAGTCTCTTGGATGGAAGAACTAGTGCTTCTGTACCATGCTGCTCTTCTTTAAGAGATGCATTGCACTGAAACTATTAGGCAAAAAGTCCTGTGTGTAACCAAAGGAAAGCCTTGTTTTTCATGTATTCTAAACTCTAGAATTAACAGCTTTTTGTATTTTGTCAGCTAATTATTGGCTGAGACAGCAAAACATAAAAGAAGCATTTCTTGCAAAATAACTATTGTATTTATGGCCTGTTGTGTTTGGTTTATGTTTCTGCCACTTTGAATTTATTGCCAGAGTTCCACTTCCACACCAAGATTTGGATTGACGTGTCACTCGTGTGTTATACTAGCAACTGCACATCTGCCCCACGCTCGATTCCAGCCATGTATTTACCAACTTGTTGAGGAACCCAATTCAAAACTTAGCTACACCATCTACTGAAGCTCAGTTAGATTTTAAAAACACTAGGACATGATTGAATAGATTGTGGGTGCATATAAATACTTCTCATGCTCAAGGTGACCACAGCACTTTACCATCATTGCAATCAGCAAACATTGCCTCAGCAATAGTCTGCAATGTCCAAATCCTTTATGCTAGCAAGAGAGACTAGATGCTCGCAACATCACTTGTTCTCTATTTTCTGCAAACAGTGCCACGGAATCCAAATTTTAAAAAGGACAAACCACCAAAGGCATCTCACTGTAACATCTCTGTGCAAGGACTTCACAATCAGCAGTGCAGTGCTTCCCTAGTATCATGGCTCTCCGGCTTGGATAGCCTGGGCTGGGACTTGAAGCCAGGAGCTTCTAACCACTGTTCCCTCTAATTTTCCCATCTATGTGTGGAATAAATTATGTGCACCACCAATGCACACATTCTGCCCACAGAGGGTGGCTGCTTATCAGCCGGGCAGCACCAGAATCTTTTCTGGGCAGCCACCCATGTGCTCAGCTTAGCAGGAACACTGCTTCCAAGGCAGAGTGCTACCACCTGAGCCATCTGTGATGTATACAATCCTTTTCCAGAGCTGTTGCTGAGGGCTAAAGTAGCTTATTTTCAAGATATTTGGTAACACATGATGATAGATTTGAGGCAAAAATAGATATTGCTTTTAAGGCAAAAGGTACTGACACAATCAAATCAAAACACAAGAGCTCAGGCTCACCGAGTGGAATAATCTAAGGCTAAACAACAATGAGCTGTCACTTTTTTGTCCCATTGACCATTTTACAAACGGACTCTAATTAAGCTGCTAAATAAGATGCAAATAGAAGTGGTTTCCTCATATTGTTTTCCCTGGGCTGCATCTACTTGTTATTGACTGCACCAGTAGCCTAAGATGTAACTTAGGAGCGGGAAGCAGCCATACTTGGTGGGTAACCATGTAGCTTTGTGGGATACATGCAGGACCCTTCTGGAGGCTAATATATTCAATTTTGAGATATGGACCTTCCACACAGGCCTTTATTCAAAGTTTTAAATTTGAACTTGACACTGTACCCTGCTGGCACCAATAATAATATATCGATATTAATGCTCCCTAATTTGAGCTATGGTATTTACAGTGAAGACAGTCACTTGGTAGTATCAAGGTAACTGCCTTAAATACGAATTTATCTCAGTGTAGGGGTGGCCTGTGTCGACATGGCGATTGCTATTTCAGGATACAAAACCCAAAACAGCAATGCCACGGCTTTTCCTCATTCTCAAAATTGTGCAGTGTCCCAGTTCTGGTACCTGTCATCATACGATGGGGTAATGCAACTTTCACAATAGCTGCTCAATTCCAAACTCTAGTGCCATTTGGACAGCACCAGGAATAGGAAATTTTGAAATAATTTATGCAATTTGCATAGCACAAATTGTGTAAATTATTTCAAAAACAACTCACTGTGTAGACACAGCCTTAGAAACCTTGTGAAGGTTAAAGGCCAACACTTAATACTACGTTACTATGGGTCAGATCCTGCAACAGCCAACCTATTGAATTCTAGGGAGAAAGAGTGTGTGTGAATTTTTGGCGGCCATGTCTCTCTTTTAGCCCTATGCCACTTCCTCTAGCTCCGTGAGTGCAGAAGCTATTTCTTCTGGGCAGCTGTAAGAAATGGCAATGAATTACACACGAAAACCCTGACCTGTGTCATCCCTGTGACACAGACATTTTACAAAAACTGCTGCCCTTTGATAACCCCAGACACTCAGTCCAAATCAGACCTCCTCGCCATTGCAGCCACGCATTTGAGAAGCGGACGGGTACTAACAGTTACCCTCTGGTGTACAGGGTAGACTGACAGGTTTGGTCATGCACGTTTTTTTGTATGACTCTGCTGTGGGTATGCAAAGCTGCCCAGTGCACCACATAGACCAGTGTGGGACTTGTCTCTGAATAATAGGGCTTAGATCCAAATTCTAAGCCTTGCCACATTGCGAACCCAGGGTGCACTTAGGTGACACTTTCATGATTTTTGTGCAACCATGAGGGCTAGAAACATTTTTGGAAGCGAAATTTGATTCTCTTTTGTAGACACCTAACTCAGGGAGTGGGGGCTTTACAGAACAGGAGATTTTCAAGCTTTGACGCATCATAGTTTTACTAAGATGCACCAGGTTCCAGCTCTTGATCATATACAGTAAATTCTTTCATATCCTGTAGCCCCAGGACTGGGAGGTTGCTGGATAATCACATTCTGGATAATAGAGAGGTATACCTAGAAATGCATAACACTAAAGAAAAACAAGATTAGATATTATGAAACAAAACTGTAGACAGAGCACTTTATTTACCAACAGCAATATTGTACACTGTAAACTTATACTGTATTTGCTGTATGTATTTGCATTTACTTTCACTATACTGTACTTCTGGAAAAAACTAAAATTTACTTATGGTTAAAAATGCCAGTTATTTGAGAGCTCCAGATGATAGAATGCCAGATATCAAAGAGTTTACTATAAAATGGTGCAGGAGGACATCAGTAACATTTGTATGATTAATGGTTATTGCTGCATTAAACAGAAAAATGCATCTGATGCCAAACCTTCTAGCTGAGCAAGTCAATATTGTTAACAGAGCAACGTAACGATACTAGCAAGATCTTACTGAATCAGAAGTCTCAAAGAAAAAAAAAACAGTCTTTCCCTACCTCTAGTGTTCAAATCAAATTTTGTTTCAAATATAAACTTTGGAGCCCCTGAAGACATTTCTAAGAGAAACGTTTTCAGATAAAAAGAACAGTTGGCTTTGTTTGTTAAATACCTGACTAACTGCATATTAAGATTCTTGAGACAGAGTAATGTGAAAAGTATTTAAGTGGTGAATCACATCAGTCATTTGAGTGGTGATATTTTTAATACAATAGTTAAAATAGGTTGAATCCATGCTTTAGGGAATGTATAATTTTAGCACCACTTCTGAAGATATAAGAAGCTGTTACATAAAAAAAAATGAACAGTATTATCAAAGGTGTCCTCTCCACTTACAGCCCCATGTGGCTTACAGGTGCATAATAACTTGTCACAATGGCAAAATAAAACATTTTCTCTACAAACCCATTGCATTTTGAAACAAGTTAATCTTTGTTTTAGCTTTTCAAAAAAAAAACAACAGTACTCCTTTTTATAGCAGTAAGCAATGAAGATATAATTAGAGCTAATCTTCATGCTTTAGTACACAAAAGCCATGTCTACACTAGCCCCAAACATCAAAATGGCCATGCAAATGGCCATTTCGAAGTTTACTAATGAAGCGCTGAAATACATATTCAGCGCTTCATTAGCATGCGGGCGGCCGCGGCACTTCGAAATTGACGCGCCTCGCCACCGTGCGGATCGTCCCGACGGGGCTCCTTTTCGAAAGGACCCCGCCTACTTCAAAGTCCCCTTATTCCCATGTAAATAAGGGGACTTTGAAATAGGCGGGGTCCTTTCGAAAAGGAGCCCCGTCGGGACGATCCGCGCGGTGGGCGAGGCGCGTCAATTTCGAAGTGCTGCGGCCGCCCGCATGCTAATGAGGCGCTGAATATGTATTTCAGCGCTTCATTAGTAAACTTTGAAATGGCCATTTCGAAGTTCAGGGCTAATGTAGACATGGCCAAAGAGTGGTAAACAATTTTTGCAATATCCATATCTTCATTGGCCACTCATCTGAAGACTGCATCTAATTAGTGGCACCTACTTGTGCAGGGGTTCTCAGGATAAAAATTTTGTGGCCTCAGAGTGTAGCCACTAACTCTTGCTTGTGACAGCTCCCAAACTTTTTCCTAAAATACTTGGAAAACCAAATAAATATGTCCCTACATCAGCCCAAATCACTGTAATTTATCTCTTGCCACCTAGCAAGTCCGTTGTGAAAAGCGGCACAGGAGAAGCTTGATTATCCAGCATTCGTGGGGAACAGTAGTTGCCAAATGATCAAATTTGCTGGTTAGTCCAACGTGGAGCAGCTGCCCCACATGCCAGTTAACAGAATGTGCTGGCAACTGAAGTGCCAGATAACGCAGCTTTTGCTGCATTAATGAACAAATTAACACATTTCGCAGCAGACTTACGCAGCCCTGGCACACGTGGGGACAAACAAAACCCTGGATGGAGAGTTGGGGAAGCAGCAAACAATGGAGGTGGGTGGGGGAGGCAGTGGAGGGCAGGGGCCTGAAGCCCCATGGCTAGAGTTGCAGACAGTGACTGAAGCTATTCTGGGATGTTTCCCCCCCCACAAAATGATGTAATGTCATTTTCTTAACGTATCCTGTTAAAATCTCCAAGATTGCTTTCAATAGACATTGGGAGACTGACGTCCATTCCAGGATACTCCAAGCCAATCCTGTAGGACTGGCAGCCCTACCCGTGGCTAGGGCCTGAAACCCTGTGGCCAGAGAATGGGGCCCAAAGAAGGAGCCCAAAGCTATGCAGTCAGTCTGAGGCTGAAGCCTGAGCCCCCCTGCTCCTGGGTAAGAGAGGAGCTCCCTAGCTTACTGCTCCTCCAGCTCAGTGCCCAAGGTGTCTCCAGAGGGGCACAAGGCCCAACCCTTCTGGTTGTCTCAGCAAGCAACACCAAAGAAGAGCATCCAGGAGCAGCACGAAATGCCCCAGGTGGCTGCGTGTGGTTACAGCAGTTGCATTTGAGAATTCCTATGCTTGTGGCTTCTCTACTTACACTATAGCGCTCCAAGAAACAGTTAACTATGTGATGTCAAAGATCAGCAAGGTCTTGGTCTCAAGTTCTTTCTGTGCTGCAAACTGCTCCTGGAAGACAGCAAACGCCCTCACTCACCCACTCGCACAGGGAACCTGAATTAGTAGGAGCAACCTGGGGTCTCCAGACCAAAAAGCCACCACCAATTATAATCTATTTTCTTCAAATGAGCACACTATGCAACTTCTGGGGCACAATGCTATAGAACCGGAAGTGGTAGTAAAGGAGTAAGCCCATTCTGAACATGGAGAAGACATATAAGCATGAAGTACAAAATTCAAATAAGGCTTTAAAAAAAAAAAAAAAAAAAAAAAACACTACATGTGATGGATTTTTCTTCCACATTTGCCTTCAGATTAAATCTGATCGTTTCCAATGTCCCAAATCAATCCTTCAGGACAGCCATCTATTGCAGCTAAAGCTGAAATTTACATCTAAAGAGGACTGCAACCATAACTACTGAAGCTGTATCTACACTTGCATTCCCCTTTTGAAAGAGGCATGTTAATGAAGGAAATCAAAAATTCAAATGAGGCACTGATTTACATATCTGTTGCCTCATTTGCATATTCTTTTGAAAGAAGAAAAGCCGTGCAGATGGGGCTCTTTCGAAAGTAAACCCCATCTTCGAAAGAACTCTTCGTCCTGAAACAAAATAAGGGTTCTTTCAAAAATGGGGTTTACTTTCAAACGAGCCCTGTCTACACTGCTTTTTTTCTTTCGAAAGAATATGCAAATAAGGCACCAGATAATTAAATCAGTGCCTCATTTGCATATTTGATTTGATATAATAGAGGTATATAAAATAATGAGCGGTGTGGAGAGGGTGAATAAAGAAAAGTTATTTACTTGTTCCTGTAATATAAGAACTAGAGGACACCAAATGAAATTAATGGGTAGCAGGTTCAAAACTAATAAAAGAAAGTTTTTCTTCACACAGTGCACAGTCAACCTGTGGAACTCCTTGCCAGAGGAGGCTGTGAAGGCTAGGACTAGAACAGAGTTCAAAGAAGAGCTAGATAAATTCATGGAGGTTAGGTCCATAAAATGCTCTTAGCCAAGGGGTGGGAATGGTGTCCCAGGCCTCGGTTTATCAGAAGCTGGAGATGGATGGCAGGAGACAAGTCACTTGATCTTTGTCTTCTGTCCACACAGCCCTGGGCACCTGGCACTGGCCGTTGTCGGCAGATGGGATGCTGGGCTAGATGGACCTTTGGTCTGACCCAGTAATGGCCATTCTTACATTCTTCATTTGCATGCCTCTTTCAAAGGAGGAACACAAGTGTAGACACAGCTTGAAAGATTTTTCTTCCTATAATTTCACTTTATGATGTCAAAGCACTGAAAAAATATTCACCAATCCCCACTGCCTCTCTTTAAGGCAGGTAGTTATTATCTCCATTTTACAGATGAGTGAAAAAACAACAGAGAAATGGGAAATTTAAGGCTCAAAATTTTCAAAGCTTGGCCAGCAGCAAATAGTTGTTTGGGTACTATCCAGGAGGCTCAAAATTGTTGGCTGGTCCACACCAATGTTAACTGAGCAGCCAGTGAGATTTGAGCATGGGAACCCAATTAGGTGTCACTGTGGACTCCAGAAAACACTAAAGTCTGCACCAGGTGCTCAAAAATTAATTGCATAAGGAGAAATGACTGCCAGAAGGCACAGTAAAGCCTATTTAAACAGCAGCCCATCAGTAGTCTGTGCACCCTTAAAGCATATACCAGAGTACATGGAGTAATGGCCCACAGATATACTGAAGAGAGAATAAACACAGCATTTAGAGAGGGTTTAGTGAATTAATATAGCAAAGCAAGGAGAGTGAGGATTTGTGCAGGGGCTACCGAAGACCGGGAACAGATGAAAAGGTCTTGGGCTCACATATCCACAGGACAGCACTATGCAGAGGCCGCAGTGTTACGCCAAACCAAGTTCCACTTACGTGAGATGAGGCACAGTAGATTAAGAAAATAAATTTGTGGGAAAGATTTAAATTACACATTTTTCTTTTTAAAATAAACCAATTTAAAATGAAATCTGAATGCACAAAATTCAGCATAACAATGACATTTGAATTCAGTAAGGCCTCCACTACTTGTTATCTCTGAAGACATTTAAATAAAAGAAATATGCTGAACCCAGGAGCTTGTATCAAAAATGTTACCAGAAAAACCTGCTGTTCTAAATAAGGAGAGAATCAGGTGAGCATCTAAACTTTGAAGCAAAACTCTATAAATATGGCACAATAGTTCTTGTGTTCTATGAAAAGCTTGACCTTTTGCTGGGGGCGGGGCGGCAGAGACATTGCCATCAGTGCAAGACATTAGCAGTGATTACAGGTATTGGGAGCCAGCCTTTTACACCAGGGGACACTAACAGGATAATCCACTGAGTCCAGTTGGGTGGTCTGATTACCTGTATTATAGCATCTCCCTACCTGAGCTTTGACTGCTTCAGTTCATAAATAACCTTTTTTTTATTCTACCCACACCTATCCATCTCTTGAAAGAACACCGATTGTTCAGTAACCACCCAGACAAAGGGCTGGTACGTCTAGGCCCATCACATAAGTAGCCTTGCTCACCTGCATGGATAGGGACACAGAAATCCGTTAATTTCTCAATGGTGCTCCATCCCCATTTCTAATCAAGCAAATATTGCCATTCCAAAGGTGTGCGGGTTGCACAGGCAGAAGTTATGGATTGCTGGTGGTTCTGTTGTTTTGGGGGTGTGACGCGGTGCAATCACAGAAGTCCCTGTTTGCCAGTGATAGCTGCTTTCTGGTGCTTCACGCTGCCCTGCACTACTGGGCCAGATCTTCTGGTCTCCTCCAGACAAGATGCAGAGTTAGGATCACCACATTCCCCCACGCCATACGCCCCACCGCAGAGCAATGCAGGCACTAAACTACGTCAGCTCTGGGAGGACTCAGCTCTAAAGATTCATCATTCAAGAAACCAACCCCCCAAGTGGAATCAGCCCCGTCCCCCAACAAATCTGTCTTACCCTATGTAAAAATGTTATACAGGGAAAGCTCCTAAAATGTCTGGCCTCTTATTCAATGAAAGGAAGAGTGCAAAGTGGTTGGGGTTATAGATTCTTCAGAGGTCCTTGTACCCTGTTAAGGTTTGCCAGGCAGTTTGAAAGGCCAGCTGAAGACAAAGCTCACTGCTTCCCAGTGCTTAAAATAGACCTTCCCCCAAGGTGGGAATCCTTTGTTTTCTCCATGGAAAAAATATCGAGTTCAAAATGGATTCCAGTAGTAGGTGATACAGCTACCTAGGACCAGCCACAGTTTAAACTTTTAAAGATGAACATGACCATTCACAAGGGGTTGGTTTGAGAACCGAATCATAAAGTACCTGAAGTATCGTTAATGGTCCTCATTAAACACAATTAGAATTATAAACAGATTCACACTTCATATTTCTAACTTCACATACAAGAATGATACCTGCACAAAAATATACACATTCCACAGAGTATAGAATTAAAATTATTATGTTACATGAAGCACTTAGTCTGAAGTGTCCAAGTCATGCATGTTCATAAGCCAATTCTCAAGGCATGGAAGGAGCTAAACCCTGGAGGGGGTTGGAGTGGGTCACAAGACTTCTGTAACATGGGGGAAGCAGAAGCATGCGCAAACAGCAAAGTGCAACACTGGCACCAAAGCTGGAACCTGGGGGACAACAAGACAGCATTCTTCAGAATGCAGCACTTAAGTGTTGACTTCAATACCCGCCATGAGTGCAGGTGGTAAAAGAGACCTTATGTGGGAATATTTTCAAGAAATCCATGAACCCCCAGATAGAAAAGGAACATGTGCCAAACATAAACAGTGAAACACAGAGCTGCAAGGCCTGGTTATTAGAATGAAGCATTATGAAAAATGCTCCTGAGGAGTAACTTTGAAGATGATTAGTAAGAGAGAGGCAGCCGAGTTAGTCTGTACTGCAACAAAACAAAGCAGCAGAAATGTAGCACTTTAAATCATTTTGCTAGGCTTTAAAGTACTACATTTCTGCTGCTTTGTTTTGAAGATGATGGTAAGATGGATGTAGCTGAACAATCAGCTGGCTTGTAAACTTATTTTTGCACCATTCTTATGGATGGTCCACCACATCTTACTGTGCTACTAAATGATAAAACTTGTGTTGTGGGTGGATTACTTCTGAATTTCAAAAGGTTTGTGCGCAAAATAAATTGATTAGTGCTGGGAATATTTATCAATTACATTTTAATGTTACTGCTGGATTTTTGACATGATTTTTTATTACTCCCTGTAATAATCATCCTCGGTAAAATGCTCCTATTTAATGGCAAAGTTTTATTAAAAGTATTTGGTTTTAAGTATTAAAATTCATATTCTCCAAATTGTTTGGTATGGTGCTAGATATAAATCTGTTTAAACCCTTAAATAAATCTTATGCCACCTTATTTTCAACATAAAACTGGGTTTTGAATTAATTGTATTGTTTCAACAACAGTATAGACAGGAATAAGGACCTTTCCTTTACAGTCTCAAGGTCCACGCTCATTATCTGCAGCATCTGCAACTTCAGTCATTGGTCAGTACCACAAGCTGTGCTAATATATATATCCATGTTTCCCAATTTTATTTGGCTTTGGAACCCTGTTAAAATTTTGCGGAATTCCTAATAGCAACCTTATATATGGAGCTGAAAAAGTGGACCACAAATAAGTAAGGATAATAATAAACAAATGCTAAACAAGGTACACAATCTGCCCCCCTACCCTCAGGCTTAACCCTCTCAGTCCCAAATGCATCCCGTCATCCCCAGGATTAACCTGCCTCAGTCCCAAACTGGCACCAGGACTGACCCATCCACCCAAAGAAGCCCCCAGCCTAAGCCCACCTAGACAAACTCTGCCCAAGTTAGCTCTTCCCATTACCTCACCCAACATGGTGGCTGAACCTACCTTAACCACTGCTGCTCCTCTGACTCTAGTCCCAACAGTCAGATCTTATTGCCAGTCACAGTTAATGAAAGGCAAGGATGACAGAAACTGCAGGACCCGTCTGGCTCACCTTCTAGACATCCATTGGCTCCCCTTTCCCTGCCTTCATTGCACATGCACTGGCTACTTTGGGAGCAAAGCGCTCTCTGTGGTTCTCTGCCCTGCTGCTGCTGAAATAATGGAACTAAATTCAGTTGAATAGTAACAGAGGGGGAGCTGTGCTAGTCTATATACTATCAAAACAAAGAAACAGTCAAGTAGCACTTTAAAGACTAATAAAATAATTTATTAGTTGAGCTTTTGTGGGACAGACCCACTTCTTCAGACCAGAGCCATATCAGAACAGACTCAATATTTATTTTTTCCAGATCCACAAACCAGTTAGTCAACATTTTAATGGAGTGGGTCATTCTGTTAATGACTTAAGAGTTTACGTGTTAGTGAAGAAAAATTTTTGCACCACTATTGAAAGGGAAAAAACTGAGCTGTCTTTTATATTCAAATTCGGCACATTAACATGTGGTTTGAACCAGGATGGGAATTTTCTGAGTCACTATAGGGGCTCTTCTGCATACTTGGCTTAATCTATTTCTTGACCTTCCCCCCCTCCCACCCCCACTCTCTGATTTGCTCACCTTGATCATTTTTTCTGATTTGGCCTCCTTGATTACTGTTTTTAGTTCTCTGTGCCTTAAATATTGAGTCTGTTCTGGTCTGGCTATGGTCTGAAGAAGTAGGTCTGTCCCATGAAAGCTCACCTAATAAACTATTTTGCTAGTCTTTAAAGTGTTACTTGACCTCTCTTTTAAATTAAGTTGGTTTAATGGCCATATCCCTCTCACTGTCCTGCTGGCCATTAAACCAATAAAATTTAGTTCTGCTGTTTCAGCAGCAGCTGGGCAGGGAACCACAGAGAGTCAGCAGCAGCAGACTGTGGAGCCACTAATGATTCCTTAAAGACCCGCAGGTTGCCGACCCCTGATCACGGTCAGTTTATATTTGTCAGGGTTAAATTTTTAAATACAAAAAAAAAAAATCACATGACTATACTATATTTGTAATCAGTTACCCACACAATCCACACTCCCCGAGACCAAGTACAGGGATTTATGGTGGTATATAACAGGCAATAGCACCACTGACTGACTGTGCGTGCAGTGCTTAATAGTGACATTGTCCGCACTCTGGCTAAGCTGGCATTACACAGGGACACTCATCATGGCAAACATAAATGACATTTTTAATAAACATCATATTTAATCATATTTTAAATAAAAAATATTTTAAATAATAAAACGTTACCATAATGGAATTTTCTAGTGCAACCCTTATTTTCATTTCACGGTTCCTCAGAACACCATTTGGGAAACCCTGACATATACATTTGTCAATTACCTGTAACAAAAAACCAAATTAAAAAAAAGCCCAACAGTTTCTCTTCATCATCCCATAAAACCCTAGAAGAGTGCATAAGCAAGACAAACAGATTTCAACAAGACTCCAAAAATTAAAATGATTGCTCAGTTCCCTTATGCAACACATCCTTTCTTTTGTCATGTTCAGAACAGACATTTCATTGACTGATCATAATGAGTGAACACACCAACAGACACCCAACAGAGCTGACATTGTGGGAAGTTCCTAGATGCAAGCTATAAGAAGTAAATTGAACAGTGTGCAATACATACTGACAGGAAATTCATTAAACTGAGTCTTGATGTGTGGTGCACCATACACAATGATCCACTAGCACCTTGAATAGTGTGTCAACAACAAGAGGTGGAGGTGATGATCTTACAGAAACAGTTGATCCATCAGGAAACGTGCATTCAACTGAATATTTAAGCTGCAGTAAAACTGACAAATTGAATAAAAATTCAAGTGCATACCTTCGTCCTAGGCAATGCTGCAAATGAAGTAAAGAGCAGAAAAACTGAAACTTAACACAAATAGGTACAGCGCTCATTTGATGTATCTTTTAGCCAAAGACTTAAATGCAAATCCAGGAATAAGAGAGAAGAGTGTTGCTGAAATTGAGAAATATTCTCAACACCACCAATTCACTTCAGCAAAAAGAATAGGACGATCTAAACTAATCTAAACTAAATTTTCTCCCAGGATGTACGACGGAATTCAGTGGTTGACTGTTTTGAACCAGTTATGTGAAACTGGCCTATTCAGATGACAATTTGTGAAGTACATTGTGACAAAACAGATGCAACTATCATAGCCGTAGTAGTGAATATCAAACTAAAGAGAATATATGTGATGTAGAGAATGTGAAACATCCATCCATGCTTTACAGAAAAGGGTTATGAACTGAAGGGCCAAAATCCTAATATACTATGCAAGATTCTGACCACAGACTTTGTTCAGAACCTTTAACATATGCCTAGATGAAGCAGGCCTGAAGGTCTGGGATTTGGCTGAACAAGAGAAAATACATGGCACAGATAACAAAACAAGCCTTTGTTTGCGCAACTGGGCATAAAACAAGAGCTAAGACAGAATAACCTTGGGTGTGAAAGCAGCAGGTGGGACTTACCTTGAATTATAGACCCATAACTCACTGAAGAGGGGCCTGGAAGTCTACACCCCAGTTAAGAAAGAGAACATTGAGTTTTCCTCAAATACTAGCCTAAGTTCAGGAAAAAAATCTAACATGTCCGCATGAGTGATGGCGTTTACCCCTCATAGATGCCAATCTGAGCCCAGAAAGGGGCAGCATTGATAATTGTATATTATCATCAATGTATGCACTACTTATTGTTCTTTTCCCCAAGGCCATATAGAAACGCACCTGCAGAAAAACCTATTGGGAGTGCCACCTGTCATTCCTAAAGACCTGGAAGTGGAATTTAACCTATCTTCCACAAGAGAAAACTAAAGGGATAACACTATTTTATTCACATGTAAACAGGATCCACCCATCAGCACCCTATGTAATTCTTTGTAATCAGCTGTTCAGTCTCACTGAACTTAACAAGTGAAGTGCCACTCCGCCTTATGCACATAATAAAGGCCTTGTGCTTGAATCTACAGTGTCAAACCTCTGTTCCTTCATGAATATAAATATGGAATAACTCAGCTGCTTGGGACAAAATGCCTCTGCTAACCTATCATTTTCAATGGTATAATCTGCCAGCTCTGTAAACCCTGTTTATGTATATCATTCTTGTATTTAAATTCGAGTATTGTCTACATATTTGTGTTCCAAGTGCTTGTTTCTGTGAAAACCTCAGCAGGAGGTGTTGCCACCCTCTTGTGAGAGTACGGCTTGTCAAATGCTAGCTGTACTTTGCTGGTCTGAACATATCCAGCAAAGTTCTTCAGATGCGGATTGACACCCATTAAGGCCCTTTGTCAGCTAACTGGCAACATCTGATTGTCTAAAAAGGACAAGCACAGGTGATTCACTCATGTGGCAATCTCCATTTTGGAGTATACTTTTACACAAATAGAATAATGGAATTCCATCCAGATGGGAAAGGTATAAAGAAGGCCACAAGGTCTCCTCCATCTTTATCTTCAGCCTGCCTTGGAAATTGCCTGACACATTGTGAGAGGGAGAGAGAACTTCATAGTGAACTGGAGACTCAAGTCAGCTTCAAGTCAGATATGATCTTATCCTTTCACCTAATATCAGAAAGGCTGTTTGCACATAAGTTCTTTACCCACCTAGATTCTCAGTGGAATGGAACTAGATATGTGTTTTCTTTAATTTGGTGACTCACTTTGATCTGCCCATCTTCCATATAATCACTTAAATCCTACTGTTTTGCTTAATAACTCTTTTGTTTAAAATCAAGCCCAATATAAATGGTTATTACCTGGAGAGGGCTACAGCGGTGAACATCTCCCTTTCATTGATACAGGGGGGCTTACCTAATGAGCCCTCCCTGTGCAAATCTTTTACACAGAGAAATTTATTTGGGAGTTTGAGCCCTTTTGGGGGGTTGAGTCCCTGGGTCCTGTGCCCTAGAACTGTACCCTCCCAGAGCTGTGGTTAATCAGTTTCTGCATTGCTCTGAAGGAGGGTGGCTACTCCAACTCTGTGCCTTGGCTGGGGGAAAGCAAATGATTTGACTCAGCAAGATAGGGTGGTAGGGTGCCAAAAAGAGCAAGAATGTTGGTGTCAGTGGCCTAATTGGCACACCAGGGAGCATTTCAAGGGGTCTTCTAGGGCTGCGCCCCATCACACTGAATAGACAGATACTAATTGGCATAACTTGAACAAATGGTAGAAAGATTGTTGCTTTATTGCAGCAGTTGTTAAAATGGGGAAAGAACTTTGAGAGATTACAGAAGCAAATACCCAGCAAAGTTTTCTTAAGAAGCAAATATATCAAGCACTGAGTCCACTTCATTTTCTTGCTAATTACAGGGTACATGTATAAACTGCTGAAGTACCAACAGCTGCTACGACATGGAGTATCTAATAATCAATCATACCTAAATTTCATGATTGGGAGGTGAACCATTTGAGCCATACATGTTTTCTGATGAGAGTTCAAAGAAAGTCACACCACTGAACTGGCTGATATCATTAGCTAAGCACCTGGAACCAGAATTTGGTGAAGAGCTAAGCCAGCTTTAGAAATCAGCAGCCTCTTAAAAAATATTGTTTTCATTTTGATTCATTCCAAATTGAGAAATCTATTTGTTTTCACTCCAACTCTCAAACAGGAAAACTTATATTTGTCTGCTAAAAACTACAAATAAGAAGGAATGAGAGGATGAGATCTACTAGTTTACAGGTATGAAATACAGACTAGAGTAAGTAGAATCTTAAGCTCCAGCCACTCAAGTGTGTTTGAACATTTGCCCAGGCTGACCTCAGAGAAGCAGCTCAATTTACTAACTAGTTAATCTCTCTACAACTGAACCGCAACATGTGAAACATGTTTTGATGAACAAGAAGTCCTGTGGCACCTTACAGACTAACAGATATTTTGGAGCATAAGCTTTCATGGGCAAAGACCCGCTTCATCAGATGCATGAGTGGCGGGGGTTCAGAGGAGTATTTAAAGAGTGGCCTCCCAGTAAAAGTGAGGGCTGGAGCAAACAAGGACTATTAAGTCAGGGCAGAAACGGACCATTATGTGTAGTAGACATCCAGAGAGGAGAAAAAAGTCCGATCAGTCAGGGGGGATGTGGCCCATTGTCAGATTCCAGTGTGGAGGTGTGAACTTCTACAGCAGAGAAACTACTTTTGTAAGGGGCTGGGCCACTCCCAATCTCTGTTTAATCCTGGGTTGATGGAGCCAAATTTGCAAATAAATTGCAGCTCGGAGACTTCTCTCTCCATTTTATTTTTGAAATTTTTTTTGTTTGTAGTACTGCTACTTTAAAACCTGTCCCTGAGTGTCCAGGAAGATTGAAATGTTCTCCTAAAGGTTTGTGTAGACAGGAGATTTACAATGCATGTTGCTCTTCTCTACACAAAAAAAAAAAAGACTATAAACTATCTAAACTCCTACTTTCCACATGGGGCCACAGTAGGGGTACCCTTAACTCACCCAGCAATATTGTCAATCTATTCAACTATGCACATAGCCCGGCAGAAGAATCTGCCCTTTCTCGGGGACTCTCTTTCTGCCCCACCACCCCCACAAATTTGATACAGTTCTGTGGTGATCTGGAAACCTACTTTCACCATCTCTGACTCACGTAAATACTTCCAATATGACACTGAACAGCGCACAGACCCACAGGTACCCTTCCACTAATGGTACAAGAAAAAGAATTCCTCATGGACTCCCCTGAAGGTCTCTGATGGCCAAAATGACAAACTGGACCTGTACATAGAATACTTCCACCAATGTGGACAGGCAGAAATTGTGGAAAACCAGCGTAACTTACCCTGTAACCTCAGCTGTGCAGAACGCAACGCCATCAAAAGCCTCAGAAACAAATCTGACATTGTCATCGAAGACGCTGACAAAGTAGGTGCTGTTGTCATCATGAATAGGCCAGACTACCAAAAGGAGTCTGCTAGGCAACTCTCCAATATGACATTCTACAAGACTCTGTCCCAGAATCCCACTGACGAATACACAAAGGAACTACAGCATCTGCTCAAGACCCACCCAATAAAAACACAAGAACTAATCCACACAGACACACCGCTTGTACCCGAATCAGGTTTATTCTACCTGCCACCCAAGATCCATAAACCTGGGAATCCCGGACGCCCCACCATCTCAGGCATTGGCACCCTCACCACAGGACTGTCTGGATTTGTGGACTCTCTACTTAGACCCTATGCTACCAGCACTCCCAGCTTTATTTGAGATACCACCGACTTCCTCAGGAAACTGCCGTTCATTGGTGACCTTCCTGAAAACACCATCCTGGCCACCATGGATGTAGAGGCCCTTTACACCAATATCCCGCATGACGATGGACTCCAAGCTGTTAGGAGCATTATCCCTGATGAGACTGAGGCACAAATGGTGGCAGAGCTTTGTGACTTTGTCCTCACCCACAACTATTTCAGATTTGAGGACAATTTATACCTTCAAATCAGTGGCACTGCTATGGGCACCCTCATGGCCCCACAGTATGCCAACATTTTATGGCTGACCTGGAACAACACTTCCTCAGTTCTCATCCCCTAGCACCCCTCCTCCACCTGCACTACATTGATATCTCCATCATCTGGACCCATAGGAAGGAGGCTCTTGAAGAGTTGCACTGTGATTTCAAAAGGTTCCACCCCACCATCAACTTTAGCCTGGACCAGTCCACACAAGAGATCCACTTCCTGGACACTACTGTTCAGATAAGCGATGGTCACATAAATACCACCCTATACCGAAAACCCACAGACCGCTATGCTTATCTACACACCTCCAGCTTCCATCCAGAGCACACTACACGATCCATTGCGTACAGCCAGGCACTAAAGGTACAACCGTATTTGCTCCAATCCATCAGACAGAGACAAACATCTACAAGACCTTACCAAGCTTTCCTGAAACTACAATACCCACCTAAGGAAGTGAAGAAACAGATTGACAGAGCCAGATGGGTACCCAGAAGCCACCTGCTACAAGACAGGCCTCACAAGGAAAACAAGTGAACACCACTGGCCACCATATACAGCCCCCAGCTATAGCCTCTCCAATGCATCATCAGGGATCTGCAACCCATCCTAGACAATGATCCTTCACTCTCACAGACCTTGGGAGACAGGCCAGTCCTAGCTTACACACAGCCCACTAACCTTAAACAAATTCTCACCAGCAGCTATAGAGCACAACACAGTAACTCTAAACCTTTAACCAATCCCTGCAACAAACCTCGGTGCCAACTCTGCTCACATATCTACACCAGCGAGATCATCACAGAACCTAACATCAACCATACCATCAGGGGCTCCCTTATCTGCACATCTACTAATATAATATATGCCATCACGTGCCAGCAATGCCCAACTGTAATTTACATTGGCCAAACCAGACAGTCTCTCCGTAAAAAAATACATGGGCATAAATCAGACATCAGGAATGGCAACATACACAAACCTGTAGGAGAACACTTCAATCTCTCGGGACACTCAGTAACAGATTTAAAAGTAGCAGTCCTACAACCAAAACATTTCAAAAATAAAGTGGAGAGAGCAATATCTGAGCTGCAATTCATTTGCAAATTTGACTCCAGCAACCAAGGATTAAAACAGAGACTGGGAGTGGCTGGGCTCTTACAAAAGCAGTTTTTCTGCTATGGAAATTCACACCTCCACATTAGAATTTAACACTGGGCCACATCCCCCTGACTGATCTGACTTGTTTTTTCCTCTCTTCATACATACTACTGATAATGATCCATTTGCACCCTGACGGAATAGACCTTGTCAGCTCTGGCCCTCACTTTTACTGGGACCCCTCTGAAACTCACCCCCCACTCATGCATCTGATGAAGCGGGTCTTTGCCCATGAAAGCTTATGCTCCAAAATATCTGGTAGTCTATAAGGTGCCACAGGACTTCTTGTTCTCAGACATACAGACTAACATGGCTACCTCTCTCATATGTGTTTTGCTGAGACATTTGTGTGTCAAAATCATAAGGCTGTTTTGTTTAATAAAGGTATATTTTACAGGCTGTTTTGTCTGTAGAAGTACATTCGAGTTGCCATCCTAATGTAGCCTGGCATAAATCCTTAGCAAAAATGTTAATTCTCTAGTAAATAAAGCAATATCGTTCACCATTTGCTAATATATTAAAATGTACAATTTATGAGAATCTGCACAGAAAGCACACTAAGGACTTGCCAGACACCCACCACATCTGCAAGAGATGCAGCAAGGACTGTCAGTCTCGTGTGGGTCTTCATGGTCACAGTAGACGCTGTAAATGAAGTCCTCAATTTAAACTATAAAGGGCGCGATCCATAGTCTATGCAGACTATGAGAATCTGAAAAGATGAAGCTATACAATTCCCTGAGTAATGATATATCAATAGAGTGTTTCCTGCTACATAGCTAAAAGACGTTTCAAGTGTAGTGCAAAGGTTCTAATGCTTGGGTATCAGCAAGAATACAACTTTCTTTAGAAAATTACTGACGCTAAATGGAAATGTGGATTAAAATTGATGATTTAACTCATGATTAAATCTATCCACGTTGTTATGAGGCAAGTCAAGGAAATGGGGAAGGTGGCAAGACAGAAGACTCTCAAGGGGAGCCTCTTAATGAGATCTATTAGCCACAAAAGGAGCTTCCTTGATTTCACTGCCTCTGTACCAGCCACACAAGCCCATCCCAGGCATCCTGCCTCTCCAGTGATTGGAACTGGGAGCTAGAATAACCAGCATAGAAAGGAGCTGTTCCTTCCCCTCTCCAGTTCAGAGCCCGCATGCTGCCCTTGGCACTTTAACTTACCGCAGATGACTATTCCACCGAGGACACTACTGGCCCCAGCCAATCCATTGTTTGTGTGCTCACCTCAGGGCTTCCTAAGTACTATGATGTGCAGCCCCCCCACAGGCCTAGTTACATACCATCAGTGCCTCTGAAAACTCTCCCCAACATATTAGCAAACCTAAGGTTAGGCAGATCCAACCCCAGATTACGCAGGAATTCTAAGATAGCGGAAAATTTTCTCCTGCGTTAGACAGGATGGGTGGCGTACATACAATCTTTGGAAGAGGTCCAAGAGACAGAGTTCAGCCAACAGAGAATACAGTGGTGTTATGTGAATTGTTTTCCTCTTTTGCCCTAACCAGCAGAGATCTCCAGTTCACTGGATGAGGAGGTTTTGTTTTGCTTTCCTCCCCCGACCCACTCCACTGAGGTAGTGGGAAGTTATTGAAAATATGCTTTCAATTGCAGCCTAAAGCTTGAAAAGAAGAAACCAAGCGCTTCCCACATTCAGTGAACAATAAAATTGAGCAACGTTTTCATTCTCTTTACTCCTCTCCAAGAGCTGACTGTTCCCACCCACAGCAAATACTCACAATGGAACAGGCAAGAGAGTCACTTTAAATACACAAAAATAAATGAAATTAATGTTTCTAATTAGACAAAAAGCAGCTCATTTTTAAGGGCCTCTATGGGGATGCGAGAGGATGACAAATCAAGAAAAAGATATGGTAGAAAGGATGAGAGAATTTAGAACTTATCCGGGGGAGAATCTCTGAGAAGGGTAGCTTCAAAAACAACAAGCAGTCCTGTGGCACCTTACAGACTAACAAATCTATTAGGTCAAGAAACTTCCTGGGTAACACCCACTTCAGGTGACAAAGGAAAAAAAAAAAAGAGACCGTACATAGAGCTTGTAGGGTAATTAAGTATCACTATGAATCCTGGGAAGAGGGATGCAAATAGAGAAGACAAGAAATCACAAAAGAACCAGGGCAAATTATTCATTTAGCACTAGACTGCCCCCCACGCACACAGGTTGAGCAGTGCCTCTCTCTTTGGGCAGTCTCCTTGAAATCTAAAGCCATATGTGAAGCAGCAGCGTCTTTGCTCTGGCCATGCTACTTCTGAAAAGGTCATCTCCATTACCAACGGGTCAGGGACTGCCCAAAGGTGCAATGAATAGAAAAATCACTGCACAACTGCACACAGATTACAACTACAGAATGACAACTCAGTAAAACAGGTTGAGGTTCTGACAGGTCTTTGAAACCGTGGGCCTTACGAAAAGCACAGCTACCCCTCGTCAACCTCTGCATGCTTGGGAAAAGGCTTGGGGAAAGTCGCACTCTGCTACACATGATTAGCTCTGCACCATCCAAACTTTTCAGGCAAGTGGGAGAGGCCTGTGTGTAGTCTCCAGCCCTGTGAGACAAGGAGGACCAAACCAGCACACAACCCACAAAATATTGTACACAAAGTTTACAAAACTTCCTGGGAAATATTTTTTAAAAAAGAGTTTAAACTAGTCTCCAGCGAGATCCAACAAGATCCTTAAAAGTGTCAAAATGGCCTTACAAACAGGGCCATCCCTACCAACATTGATGCCCTAAGCAGCTGAGCACCAGCTGTGGGGGAGCAGGAGGATGAGGTTGGAGGGGGTTGCCAACTCTCCTGAACTGGAATGACTAGACACCATCGCCACAAAGAGCACAGCCAGAAGAGTTGGCAACCCTCAGCAGAAGCAGGACAGGAAGGCCCACTCCAGCCTTCGAGGAGCAGGTGGGAGGTACGCATGGTGGCAAGTGGGGAACAGAGGACTCAGGAGGAGCAGCGGTCAGCCACACAACCAACGAAACCACTGCTTCTCTTCAGCCACCAGCTGCACCCTGCTGCTCCCAAGTCCTCTAACGCACACCAACACCTCTCGCTACTGTCTGGTGAGCAGGAAGTGGGCACAGCCTGCAGGGGAGGGGACACTTAGGGAATGCAATCGGGGACTGGCAAAGCTGGTGGCTGGCGGGAGGGGTTGCTGGCTGAGGGATGGTGGACACGGCACTCAGCTGCAAGGACATCATGAAATTTTGGCTAATCCAGTGCCCCATGCAGCTGCATGTTTTGCAAACGAGTAGGAATGGCCCCATTCAGAAACATTTTTAAAAAATGGTTCAGAAGGCATCTAAAACCAATATGCAACAGTAACTAGGGAACCCGTATGCAACAGTAACTAAGGAAGATAAACATCTTCTAAAGTTAGATATAAATAAATTAGCAGGTCCCGAGATACTTGTCTCCAAGAGTTTTAAAAGAAGCTCGTTCTCTCGCCATCTCATTATCCTTGATTATCAGTAAGTTTTAGGACTCTGGGGAACTTCAAGGATGGGGAGAAAGCTCTATTTGTTTCCAGTTTTAAAAGGCTAAACAGAATGACCTGAGTAATTATAGGCCTGTCAGCATGATATCAGCCCTGGGCAAAATAATGAAATCACTGATAAGGGACTTGATTAATAAAGAATTAAAGGATCTTCTCAACTGGATTTTTTTCTTTTAATGAAATATAGCTAGTTGGGTTGAAGGTAATAATGTTGATGTAAACATACTTAGACAATTGAAAGGCATTTGACTTGGTACCACATAGCATACTGATTAAGAAACTAGAACCATACTCAACATAGCACACGTTAAATGAATTAAAAACTGGCTGATGATATGTTTCAAAATATAACTGTAAACCTAGGCCATCACTGAACAGGTGTGTGTCTATGTATAACCACTGACAGACCGATTCAAAACTGGGACCTCTGCAGCTTTGTGCAGGAGCCTCTACAGTTAGAGCTAAAGGCCAGCTGACTCTTAACTAAGGCTGTAGAGGACACTCTTTATTTCACTGTGTAAGTCAGGGAGTCCCAACCTATGGGTCACAATTGGATTTTTTAAGGGTCACCCGCTGGGCAGCTCCACGCTGCATGTGGCTCTTAAAGGAGCCATTTGCAGTTTTTTAACGCTGCCATCTTCAGCAGCTCTATCAACAGAGACAGCAATTACCTTATGCCTGTGTGCTGAAAAACCAATTAAATCAAGTGTTAGGTTAACAGTCGTTAAACCATTCAAGTCATATTGTTTCAGCACCACAGGGAGCCGATACCTACCCCTGTGTGCTCCCCCTCCTGGGAGAGCCACCCAGCCTAGCAGCCTCGGTGAAGAGGAGGTGACGAAGCAGCAGCAGCACGTGGAGTTCCTGTGAAAGATAAGTCAGGGAATGCTGGGCTTAGGGCTGCAGGAAATGGGGGGTTGAGCCAAGAGGGTGGCAGGCGACAGGGAGGGGGTTTAATGTGGGTGGCGGGCAGCGGCGGGGCTTTTAACAGGTTGGTGGAGAGCAGGATTAAATCTGGAGGTCGCTTGGGGCTGCAAGGGGGGTTAAGCCTGGGGGCAGGGGTGGGGTGATGGTTTGGGACTATTTTGCATTCAGACCCTGGAACATTTAAAAAAATGCCAAATGACCCCCAGTGGAAAAAAATGTTGGACACCCCCCCCCCCGCCTTACGCATTACAAAGACAGCTTCCCTACCTTGGATATTTCCAGCGATCCCAGGCAAGCCACTTAATACAGTCTTGCAATAATTTTAGCCCCTCCTCCACCCTGCTCCCCCTTCTCTTCTATGTAGCTGATTAGTCAGTTTTCATTTTTTTTGTTTGTGACTCCCCTCCAGTCCGAATATGATTCACCTACCCCGCTCTGCCCTAGTGTGACGCCCCTCCAGCCTGAGTACGATTCACCCAGCCCCCTCAGCCTTAGTGCGATGCCCCTCCAGCCCCTGAGTATGACTCATCCAGCCTCCCTGGCCCAAATATGACTCCCCGCAGCCTCTGAGTGTGAGATTTAAGCTAGGGGAGGGGAGAAGCAGTTTGAGGATGAGGGACTTTTCTCCCCACCACAACTCAGATTAACTGTAATAAAATTATTAACTATAATAAGCAGGGTATTTTATTAATGTTTTTTCTCTTTTTCTATGAAAACGTATGAATATATAAACACACATAACAGCACAATTTTATATTCTTACCTCAGGCACAAAATTAGCTAGTTACAGCACTGCCCCCACCCGCCGTTTTTAAGTGCCTTGGGTCACGAGGTCTTCTTGAACTGTCAAAATGGGTCCCTGTCTGGAAAAGGTTGGGAACCACTGATGTAAGTGGTTTAGGTGCCATTCCATGGAACAGCTAACCACACCCCTAGGTGTGCAAGTTACATACAGAAGCCCAGAAGGAATCAGTAAACTTTGCAGGCAACAGAAAGATTAAGAAAGCAGTAAGCAATGAAGAGGACAGGCCAGTGATACAGGGCAATCTGGGTCGCTGCATTGAATTGCATGAAGTCATACCTCTTGGAAAAGTGTACACACACACACACACACACACACACACACACACACACACACACACACACACACACACACACACACACACACACACACACACACACACTCTATGTACAGTTCAGAGGAATCATTCCTAGAAAGCAATGACTCAAAAAAAGGACTTGCAGGATTGAGGTGACTGATTGGCCTCAGGGTCACACGTGGGCTGTGGCCACACTTGGCCAAAACTTTGAAATGCCCACGGTAATGGCCAAACTGAAGAACACTAATAAGGCGGCACTGAAACGAATATTCAGCACCTCATTAGCATGCTGCCAGACATGGCACTTCAGAAGCGTTGCTTTTGCTTGCACACAGCTTGTCTATGCCGGGCTCCTTTTTGAATGGACCCTGCAAAAAATCAAAATCCCCTTATTCCTATCAGCTAATAGGAATAAGGGGATTTCAAAGTCTGCGGGGTCCTTTCGAAAAGGAACCCCATGTAGCCAAGCCATGCGCGAGCGAAAGTGGCACTTTCAAAGTGCTGTGGCCAGCAACGTGCTAATAAGGGGCTGAATATTCATTTCAGCACCTCATCGCTATTCTTCAGTTTGGCCATTAGCATGGGCATTCCAAAGGTTTGGCTAAGCGTGGCCACAGCCTTGGAGTTACCAGGGAGATAGTGACTGGAAGATTATTTTATGTATGTGGCATTGCTGTGACCACAGTTGGGATACACCACTTGCTTTTGGTGTCCACAATTCAAGATGGATGTCTGCAAATTGAAGAGACTCCAGGAAAGATTATACAGGGCTCCCTTTCTCTAAGCATTGTGAAGTGGTAAGGGGGAGGGGTTACTGGTTGAAGCAGCTGGCTGAGTGCCTTGGCCCTGCACCTATAAGCCTGGTTTAACTCCCCTTTCCCCAGCGCTGTTCAAAGACAGCACTGGCTATTAGTGTTTGTATCTCTTTATATGAGACTCTGCTTTGGTGGGTACTGAGATTGAAAGCAAAATCACTGAGAGCTGAAATCGCAGGGTGGCAGCTGAATACCACTATGAGCTGAAATCACTGGTAGCTGAAATCACAGGGTTTTGCCTACAGCAAAACCCAGAACACAGCAGGGGTGACCGGCAGACAGACAGCAGGCCTGGACAGCCCGTAGGAAAAGCAGGGGGCAGCTGGCAGGCAGCCTATAGGAAAAGCAGCAGGCGGCTGGCAGGAGTGACTGGCCAGCAGGGCAGCACAAAGGTAGCATTGCCTCAGGCTCAATGAGAGAATGTATCAGGGTGATGTGTCAGGGCCTGCACAGATGGAAGAGAGATGTAAGTGGGGCATTTGACGGGGTACGGAGAAAGTTTGGGTGTGTGGATTGGCTGGTTACAGTATTGGACTGGTGAGCCTGACAGGCAGAGGACACTGCTCAATCCATGTGAGCTGGGACAGTTATGTGGGGATTGGTTATGAACTCTGGATGTGGTATTTTCCCAAGCTAATGTCATGTGACTCTTCTTCCTCTTTCATTAAAAGCTTCTTTTCTACACTCAGACTCTGTGCTAGCGAGTGGGGAAGCATTGCCCCTCCAAGGTGCCCAGGGGTGTGTGAATTTCCCAGGCTACTGGTTGGGGACTCAAGCCGGTTCTACGTGAGATGGGTGAAAAGGAACCCCTAGCTGTTGAACCTGGCCCTGGTTGCTGCCGATTCCTTCCAGCAGAAGGGTTACATTACCAAAGAGTAGGTTAAGGGAAACTTCATCACAAGCTTTAAATACATGGAAAAAAACAAAACGATAGATGACTCCAGCTTAGAAAACAAAGTTCTACTAGAACTTCAGAGTTACACATAGACCAGTCAAACATGCCCCTCATTTGAAACTGGAAGTACGCAATCAGTGGGGGCGGGGGGAACACACACACCCCACCATCACCACAAACAGTAGTCTTAAATGTAAACTACTTAAAAAAAATCACAAAGGGAAAGCAGAATTTCTCTCCTGAATATGAAAGTTTCAAAGCAGTATTAAGTCAATGTTCAGTTTTATACTTTTGGAAAGAATAACCATAATGTTTTGTACGAACATTTCAGAGTTACAAACACCCTTCATTCCCAAAGTGACCCGAAGTTAAACAAGATCCAGCAACCCAAAGTTAAAACTAGAAAAGTTCAGACTGGAAATAAAGCACAGTTCTGAGCAGTGAGGATAATTAACTGTGGGAACAGTTTACCAAGAATTCTGGTAGATTTTCTGTTACTGGAAATTTTTAAAATCAAGCTTGGATGTTTTCAAAACATACTGTGCTCTGGCTCAAATAGGAATTAATCCAACACAGATCTACAGCATGCATTTAATAAAGCAGAACAGATGAGCACAGTGGTTCTGCTTGACTTGGGAATCTATTACAAAACATCAAAAGACCCTAAAAAAAAATCCATCTCTCTGCTCTCTTACCAGACCCATCTGGCAGTGAATAGCTCTGCAGATGGGATCCCACAATTTACCAGACTCTGCTTGCCACTCTAGCTCTATTGTTCCCCCAGTCACATCAATGCACATTGTCCTTTGCTTTAGTTTGCATCTTGGAATCGAGCTCCTCTTGGGGGCTCTCGGGGCCTGATTTTTTAAAGAAAGGTATTTGCATGATCTGTAATTATGCCAGTAGTTGCCTAGTGGGGTTTTCAAAAACACTGAACTTGCAGTGACTTCCTTGGGACTTGGGCACCTAATACCTTTGAGGAGCTGAGCCTTACTGCTTTTGGCCTTTGATAAACCGAGTCACACCAGTCTTTCCTCACCTCGAATCAGAAAATAACCATCCAAAGCACAAAAGACAAGGCCGGGCGCTTCTCCCTTCCACCCAAGTCTACCAGTCCCCCCAGACCCCTCCTTCCCCCAAACCCTGGAATACAGATAACCATTGCCTCCTCCCACTAAAGATCAGGTTGTTCAAAGCATTTCAGAGCAAGGCAAGGACAGGAACTCCCAAGTTAAGGGCCCGCTCTCAGATATCACCTTACTAGCAACTCCCCTGTCTAAACCAAGGAAGCAGCACTTTGATGATGTCTGCTGAGCACCACCCAACAATCCAGCACAGGAAAAAACAGTGCCTCAAGTAACCAGCTCCTACATCAGATTAGGGTTTTTAATGTCAAAACATACACCTTGCGCTCCACCCACCCTGACACCTACAGGCACCACGTGTAAGGTGCAGCCCTAGATAGTGCACAAGCATGGACAATAGCGGTAAGGCCCATTTTCAAAGCAGGCCCTAGCCTTCCACACAAGCGTAAAAGGAGCTTTCTCCACTCCTGCTGCTTAACAAGACTTCTACAGTGACTAGGTAGAAAATGACAAACTCACTCCTGTAGTCACTGCCATTAGTTCTTCTCATTCCTTACACCAACCTGCAGCCTAGCACTCCAGCCAACCCACATTCTTCTGCAAGCAATAATCACATTGAGAGGTGTGAGGCGAGATGCTCACACATGCCAGCCAAGGCAGAAGAGATCAGGCCCATGCAAGACATCCTCATCAAGCTAAAGGCGTTGCATCCTGCACCGCTGCTCTAATTCTATTAGCATCACGTAGGCACATTAAGGTCAAGGAATGACAAAAATCAAAATCTGTAATCACTACATAGCACAAGGTACCTTTGGGGGCAGATGTCCCCTATGCTGTCCTCGGAGATCTGCCAGTAAACTAGAGGAGCCAGCCTGTACCAGCCCCAAAACATTGGCTAGTGTCAGACATTTCAGCCCTCAAGACAGAAAACTGCCCATGGTAAAACTGTGGGTTTATCAGAAGCAGTCAAATTGCAGACAGGACTCCTGGCAGTAGAAAGTTTTTCTAATAAATCGCCCACTATGGGGAGAGAAGCCTCTCCCCTCACTCTCCTGGTCCAATCTGCCAGAGTCCTTCCCGCCTCCTTCCCATCCATTCCCCATCAGAACTCCTGTTCTGAGCATCTCTTGTTCCCAGTCAAGCTCTCCTGGGTCTATGACTGCTCTCATCAGCAGATGCTAGAAGGAGCCTGAAACAAATCAACAGTTTCTCCTGTTGGTGAATACTCCTCCAGGTACTCACCATGCCATTAAAACACCCTCCATTCTACCAACCAAACCAAGATTCAAACCAGGGCCACAGAAGTCTGTAGCCTAGAGCTCTACCAAGAAAAAGGGTGAGGAATCACATTCTGACTGAGCAAGCAGATGCTAAGCATCTCTCAGATGCTGAACTTTGCACTTCTCTTCCTTCTAAACTCTGAAGTCATTCCAACACCTTGCGGTAGGGCCAACAGTTACTGTTTACTGTTTTGTTAGTCCCCTCTAGTGGTTTGTAAGAGGTACCACACAGATACTAAACTGAAGCAAAAAAGAGAACTTTTTGTTTAACTGCACATTAAAATTACTGCAGACGTTAGAGTGTGTGACTACAGCTGTGGTGGAGGTTTGGTAGACTCTAAAAGGCCCTAAAAGGTCTGGGAGTTCAGCCAGGAAGAAAGGACCTTTGGAGCTCATTTACAAAGCCATTTATGGAAACTAAATTCTTATTCTTTAAAAAAAAAAAATCTTTCCTAAAACTAAACTCAGGTGAGATTAAACGAGCCCTACACACATATGGCTTAAATTAATGTGTAAGCCTGAGGCCAAAGTAACCTCCAAAATGAACAGAGTGGGATTCAGTGGGGCATTTTGTACACATTTATAATTAACAAAACAGCAGGGAGGGCACACAGAGGAGACACCACATGGCCTAACAAGAGGCAATGGGGTGAGATAAGAACCCACCCCACCTACTGGAAACAGACTGTTTGAGGACAACTCCCTGTTGGAACAGAATGGGAGCTGATTCTAAAAGAGCCAATATCTCTCTCCAGATTAAAGGCTTCATGTCTTTGGACAACTTCAACAACAAATCAAATAAACACAGTACATACGATTTGAAGCCTTCACAGTCAGGGCAGAGAGCAGCTTCTCTCTAGAGAAGCAGATTCTGTTCTGTTTGGTTTTCCTCCTAGGCAGGCTGCTGGCAAAGTAATTGGGCCCAGCTGCCTGTTTCCTCTCCCTCGAGCGCCTGACAGAGCTGGGCCTCTGGGTCCTAGGATCTCACCCTCACACAGCTATTACACAAAGGAAAATGGGATGAGGGAACCTGTCACCCTAAAGACACTTTTTTGAATCCCTAAAGGGTCTGCATTACAGGCCACACACACCTATATCCTGTCAGGTCTTTTCCAAATGGGTAACATAGCTATTAATTAGAGCTCTGCGCTTAAAGCTGTCATTGTTGAGAGTCTTACTGGCTCTGTCAGAGAGGTAGCCATGCTAGTCTGTATCTTCAAGAACAATCAGAAGTCCTGTGGCACCTTACTGGTTCTAGTTGCACAAAGCAGAGATTTCAGTCCGTAGATCAGCGTTTATGACCACAAAGGAAGAGGCAACTGCATACAGGGTCCCAAGCGATCAAATAAACTTACTTTTTGAACACCAGAGGCACAAGGTGAAGCTCATTTTGAGCTGATAAATCCTTCTTCTCCGACGTGAGACCACAGGCAGTGCTGATTGTGGGGGCAGGGGTAGGGCTTTTTTGTTTTTGTTTTTTTTTTGTCAAGGTCCAAATGTCTTGATGAAGGTAAGGTCCAGATTCCCACCCACCTCTGATGTTCTGCTTGTCCCCCTCCCAGCTCCCCACCTGTCCTCCCTCAAGAGTTAGGTTTTCCTGAACTGACAATGGAATTCATGAGACTGGCCTGATCCACTGGCTTTGTTGCTCTTCCTCCCAGCGCCCCCTTCCCCTCCGCCCCCCCACCCCCCCACACACACATATATTTCTTTATGCCCCCCATTGAACCAAGCAGAAGAGCCGGCGTGACGGAGGAGAAGAAAGGATGCAGGCAACGAAGCAAAGTGGAATTCAGAGCCTGGAAGTGAAGGTATAGGAGTATGATTCAGCTCGCAGTGTGATGCCGCTTTGGGGACTGGGATAGTAGAGGAACAAGAAGAGGGTCCAGGTAGTGGGAAAAACCAAAGAGACTCCCTAGAGCAGCCCTAGAAGATGGGGGAAGGCCATGATTTAGCTGACAGTGGATACAACAGCCACTGTGGGCCCTGGGGCAAGATGGGAGGTCAGGCCTGACTCTGGGTGGGGTGAAGCCAAGGACAGAAGGGGTGGGCCTAGGGCAGTCAGCCTTTAGTGCCACTTGAACCACAGTGCTGGGCCCTGCCCCTCCTCACAGCCACACACAGCAGTGCTGTCACGGCAGCTCAGATGAGCCAGGAAATCTGGCCACTACTGCTGCCACAGCTCCAGGCCCCTGTGAAATCCTGGGCCCCGGTGCAACTGCCCCTTCCCTCTCTCTGCCCCCCGGCACACTTGGTGGCAGGAGCAGGTGACTGGAGGTAGACTGGGAAGGGAAAGAGGCTGATGGGGTTGGAGGGCAGAGAGGGCTCTAGGGAGGTGCATGGAGCAGGTATGAAGCCACAAGCAGGGGCTTCAGGACCACTTAGAAGCAACAGTTCAAAGAGTTCAGCATCTTCTTTCATGCCCAATGACTCCCTCTTAGGCTTAAGGAGGAGCTGTCACGGAAATTATGAGATATAAGATGTAACTCATCAGTGCAATTTGAAGATGTATTGGAAGTTAAACTTCACAGGATTGTTTGGAAAGCCCATAGTGACAGCTACATGCTATAAGTATCCAGAGTAACTCCTAAGAGCACTACGTAACTTCTGTAGAACGGTATTGGTTTCATTGCTGTAATAACGAATACGGTGTCTCATGGAAAAACTGTACATCAAGCACACACGTGATATAGCATCTAACATTGCTGCCAAGCAGCCAACAACATTAAGCCTAATAACATATAGCTCAATTTCTGTTCTATTTAATACATAACTTAGGGGCCTGACTCACAATTACTCTCTACCTTGTAGCATCACCTATAACTTCAAAGAGTGCACAACTTTCGTTTGCTAATGACAACATGAGAGGTAAAGCCATGGAGACTCAGCCCCTAGAGTTCCACAGAATGTCCCAATAACCTAGATCTCATTCCAGACCAGTAAAAACATTCACACATTGCCATGATTGGCACTGTGTTATTTTTAAAGTTCTATGTATTCTGCAGTAAGCTACATCTAAATTCTGCAACAGGGACGCTGGTTTCAGTAGCATTCTAGTGCAACAGACCATATATTATTTAGGATTTTAGGGTGTGGGCATGTAGTATAGGCTTCCCCCTACTTTCAAGTTAAACATCGACACACAACTAGCCCCTACTTCAAAGCAAGGGACCAGAAAATGATGCAGGCTTTGGTCACATGGCTGACAAGCCCTTCTGGGCTACCAGCCAGCTGACCCCTTAAAGGGCCCCTCCCAACACCCCCACCCAGCACATGCTCAAGGCACAGACTGGAGAGAAGAGCTGCACACCATGCCTGTTCCCACCCTTCCCGAGGATGATGTCCTCTCCACCCTGGCCAGCCTGCTGGTCACCCTGCTCTTCCAGCAGTGCAGCTGGGTCACCCGCATGGAACCCAGCCTGCAGGCCCTGGCCATGGCACTGCTGCTCCTCCTTGAGGCCTCCCCAGCCTGGTGCCGCTGAGCTTTCGCCACCAGCACAGAGTGGTGGGACTGGCTGGTGCTGGAGGACTGGGACAATGAGCAGTGGCTGAGGAACTTGTCTCATGAGCCACCAGACATTCGAAGACCTCTGCCACTGGCTCCCCCCAGTCCTCCAGCACTGGGACACCCGGATGGTGCCAGTGCTCCTGGTATGGAAGAGGGTGGCCATCACCCTGTGGTCTGTCAGCCACCATGTGGTCTGTCAGCCACCAATTTGGAGTCAGTAAGGCCACCGTCGGAGCGATGATGATTGAGGTAACTCCAGCCCCCACCACAGACCCACCCTGGGGAGGGGGCAACCAGGAAAGGGTCAAGGGGTCCCTGATGGGGAGAGGGTAGGGGGCCTGCTGGTCAGGCATTCATGGAGGTGTCTTCTCCCCCCCAACCTGCCCTCCACAGGTCGTCCGAGCTATCAGGTGCTCCTGCCACAAGTCATGACCCTGGGAGACCTGGACACTGCCCTCGCCGGGTTTGCAGACCTGGGCTTCCCCACCTGTTTTGGAGCTCTGGACAGGATGCATGTGTTGATCCAGGCTCTGGACTACAGTGGGGGCACCAAACTTAACAGGAAGGGGCACCACTCGGTGGTACTCCAGGGCCCGGTGGACACAAGGAGCCATTTCCTGGATGCGTGTGTGGGGTGGTCGGGCAGGGCCCATGATTCCCGGGTGTTCCAGAATTTGTGGCTGGGATGCCAGATGCAGGAGGCCACATATGTTCCCCCATGGGAGCTCCCACCTGCAGACATCACAATGCCCCCAACATCTTGGCCGATGCCACATACCAGCTGCACCCATGGTTCATGAATCCCTATACCGGACACATCATGCCAGCCCAGGACACCTTTAACAGTCATCTCAACCATGTCTGGGGCCCCTGGGGTGGGGGGTCAGGGGAGTCCTGGTGTGCTGTTGTCATGGCCAGGGGCTGCGGAGGCAGGCTGGTGCTTCAAGCAGGGGCAGTCCAGGGGCAAGCTCATGCTGCCTCTGCTTATGGAACAGTCTCAGCTTCCTGCCTTGGGTTGACTATTTCCTTTACGGTGGCCGGCAGGGACCATAAAGCTCTGCCTGGGCTGGCCAGAGTGTCTCCATCCTCCAGGAGGGGCTGCCTCCGTGGTGGACCCCTTACTTCAAAGTAAGCAGTGCAGAGCATCTACACACACTTAACTTCAAAGTTAACTTCGAAGTAAGGGAAAGTGTGTGCAGATGCTCTGCATGCTACTTTGGAGTAAATTTGTAGTGTAGATGAAGCAAGAGAGAAGCATGTGTGTTAAATGCTTTTTTTTGTAGCAGATCTCCTGATAGGGGCAGATACAGAAGAAAAATTAAAAATAAGACCACAGATGACATATGAACAGCAATGAAACAGAAAGCAAGCTTGAGACTCTCTCATGCACATTCCAGTGAAAACCCCCCCTTGTCAGGGACAGAGGAGCAAGACAGAAATACAGAAAAGTGACCAGTCTACCTGAGACAATGTGGTTGTAGGAAAAAAAAAAAACCACGCTAACATCCTCTCATTAATGAAGGAAGGTTCTTGCAAAGGCAGTTGTTCTCCAAACGTATATGAGAGCTGCTTCCGTGTGAAGCTGTGATGCAGGAATCAGCAGTCTGGTGATTGCTGGCTTTTCAGCAGACTTCCGCCTACTCTGCCCGTCATCTCTCTGTACATTTTACTCCTATCCATCAAGGACTGTGCTATAGAAAATAATCCATCAAATTCAAGAGGAGTCCTGATTACACCCTCTCTTTGAATTAATAATTTGCCTTCACACAGAAACTTCTGACATGCCCTGCAACACATCACAGTTAAACTCATGAAATAATAAAATATTGCAAAAATATGCGTACAGATTTAGACTAGTGTACTATAGAGCTTACGGGATTTCATGGCACTATCATAATATAAATAATAGTAAAAAAGAAAAATCCCACTAGATGCTATTTGTAGGACCAATAGTTTGAGAAGCTGGTGGTAGAAGTAGTCAGGGTAGGCTTAATTTCATCTGATTTTATAGAAGAAAGTAGGGGCATCATTTCATCCCTATTAAGTTTGGCGGCCTAAATTTTCAAACTGATAACTTTAAAGGGAGCTGAGGTAATAACTTCTGTCGGTGAGAGAGACAAGGTTTTGAGCTATACAGTGCTGGCTCCCAGACCTGTAAAAGACCTCTGTGCAGCTCAAAAACTTGTTTCTGACCAATACAAGTGGATCCAGTAAAACATACTAACACACCTACCTGGGCTTGCTCATATCCTGGTACACCACCACTAATGATCTCTAGTGCTTCCAATCTAAGATACTTATCATGGCCTGATTTTCAAAAAGACCTGAGTACTCATTCTCTGAATAGGAGTTTCAGGTTGGGCACCTAAAATTACTAATCACTTTGGAAACTGTAGCCTTGTAGGACTTTCCAAGAAGATCTGTAACTGTCAAATTCTTTCACCATCTTAAAAAAAAAAAAAAAAAGTCTTCTACAATTTAGACCCCAAACCTCAAAATAACCATGTATTTACCCTTACAGTTATAAAAAGCTGATTGATTTCAACGGGATTAAGCAAGGTAGGCAGGGTGAGTACGTAAGAATAGTCATATTGATTCAGCGCAAAGGTCCACAGGTGATCAACTGATTTATCCCCTATCACCCATTCACTGCTTCTGGCAAACTGAGGCTAGGGACACCGTCCCGACTAATTAACCATGGATGGATTTATTCTCCATGGACTTGTCTGGTTCTTTTTCGAACACTGTTACAGTCTTGGCCTTCACAACACCTTCTGGCAAGGAGTTCCTTGGGCTGACTGGACAGTGTGGGGAAAAATATTTCCTTTTGTTTGTTTTAAACCTGATGCCTATTAATTTCATTGATGACCTCTAGTTCTTGTGTATTGAAGAGTAAATAACACATCTTTGTTTACTTACGCAAGTATCTGCAGTAAACTAAATGGAATTGGATAGAAATTTCTCTTAAAACCCCAGAAAAATCAGTGAAGGTTTATATCCTTTCCACAATTGCTTTTCTGAAATAAATCTTGAACACATTGGATTGTGCACACCACAAGATGGTTTAAAAGTTGTTAGAAAAGTGGTCCTTTTTAATTACAGTCTGTAAGATTTTTCCATTAAGATTAATGAATAAAAATGGTCATTGCATATACATGGACTCATAGATTTTAAGACCAGATGGGACCCATAATAGTTATCCAGTCTGGCCTCCTGTACACTGCAGTTCGCAGAACCTCCTGTAAAAGACTTTAATCCCTGGATGAGTTAGCCGAGTCCTCAAATCATGGTTTAAAGCCTTCATGTTACAGAGAATGCACCATTTACATTAGTTTAAACCTGAAAGTGACCCATGTCCCATGCTATGGAGGAAGGTGGAAAAAAACCCACAGTCTGCCAATGTGACCAGGAAGAAAATTCCTTCCTGACTCCAGCTATCATTATATATACATGCAGAAATGCCCATATTTGCCAATTTTGTCCACGCAAATATAGATGTTGGCTACACAGTGGGTATAGGCGCTACTTTTAAATGGCTGGTTTTGAAAAAATGGCCCATAGCCCATACCACCACTGCAAATATCAGAGACCTGGGTAAAGAGACATCAACTCTCGCATCTGAACACAAGAAAAAATGAAAACAAATACACTTTGCGTGGAATAGGGACAAATTACACCTGCCACCAGCAGTACACAGCAACAGCATTCTGCCCTGGGACTAGATGACCCAGAACAAAACCCCCATAATAGGAAGGGGTTGAGAGGAAGAAGAGGACACTGCTGATACAGGTAGTATCTCACCTGGCTACAGTTACAGCCCCCAGAACACTAAATGATTCTTGACTCCATTAGTTTGTGATTGTGTTTTCAGTTTTTTAGTATCTCTCTCGGAAGATTTTCATAGTTGTTTAACTTCCAATTTTGTTTAATTAATTTAATGTTACTTGAAACCTGATCTAAAATTCACTGTCTTCTCTTTTCCCAGTCCTGAGATACTCTCAATGTCATTTGACAAACGTGCCGAATGAGAATCAAAGAGCAAAGATTCGTGAATTAAAGCACTGGCAGTAGATTTAAAGGTAACAGTTAAGATTAGTCTTTAAATGTCATGTAATTTTACAGTTCTTCCATTTGGTAATACCTGCCTACCTTAAAGTATGGCTGTACTCCCATTTTTACCTTTTTTGTACTACTTTTCAATAGGAAAGAGAATTGATCTCCTGCCTCAGGTATCCCATAGGCAATGCATCTTTGTGATTCACCTAACCAACCACTGTGCCACCTTTCAAGAAAAAGCAGAAGCTATGAATGAGGTCTTCTTCGGAACAGATCATTGTCCTAATCAAAAGGCAATGGACTTGAGCTGCATGTGATAGCCCCATAGCTATGGTCACAAAAGAGCATGGTACCTAATTGTTACTTTAGGCATCTGAATTGCAGAATCGGGCCCCACTAGGATTCACCAAGTTCCTAGTGCTGCTGCAAAATTCTATAGGAACCTGAATTCATTCAGCACCCTAAATATTTTCAGTAAAATTCCCTGGAGGTGCCTGGATTTCTCCTCCTATCCCTGTGCACTGCTGCTTCCTCCAGGCACCTGGGCCCCACCTAACTGCCAAAGTCATTTGCACACCAGGAGACAGGCACTTCGCTGTCTAACATGCCTGGGAGACCCAAACTGGTAATCATTCTCAGAGCTCACTTCCTGGATCTGGCACTTACAGATGAGCTTACAACAAGTAGCTAGGAGGGAGGAGCCTGACTTCCTTTGTAATTTTTAGCCCAATGGTTAGGGTGCTCACCTTGGATACGGGAGACCTCTGGTTCAAATAGTTTCTCTGCCCAAGTAGGAGAAAAGCTCTGCACAGGACCTGGCCACCTCCAAGCCAGCACGCTAGCCCCTGAACTATGCTGCTAACTTCCTTTCCTGTTGAAGCTCTTCCATGATGGATAAATAACAAAAGGATCATTGAGACAGGGAAAGAGAGTATGCCTACAGACATGGAAATGCCTCTGTAAGCCAGATAGCTATAGAACTCACCAGGGAGGTAGGGGACCTAGCATCTAGTCCCCATGTGCCCATGACCTTTTAAATTATTTACCTGCAGCTTCAGCAGGAGACTGGGGGATCCCCAAGTGCAGATAGCCAAAGCATTCAGAGAAGTAACAGCTGATTCTTGTTCAAATCACTTCTCTCCCTCAGCTGGAGAGCAGACCTGAACTAGGGTTCTCCCACATCCCAAGGGAGTACCTTATCCCACAGGCTAACTGTTATCAGGGAGATGGCATCTCCTCTTTCCTTCCTCACCCACCACCTCCATTTCTGCTTCTTGGAAAAACAGCATAGGTGCCTAGTGTCAAGCCAGGGTTGCTGCTGAGAATCCCAAGCAAAAAAGAGGCACCTCCCTCCAGGCTGGATTTAGGCACCTATTCTTCAAACTGGGGAAGGGATTAGCACATGTCCTTCACATCTCCCATTAGTTGTTTTAGGAAAGGAACAATCTAGTGTGTTGGCTTTTGTGAATTCCATTCTGAGGCACCTCTCACCGTCCACTCACTGTATCGGGCACCTACACACCCATCTCTGGCTTTGTGTAGACCAGTGATTTTTAGGTGCCTAAATGCTAAGTGGGAGGCCATTAAGTTTTGTTGTGAATCTAGCCTGCAGCGCCAGAGGAAAGTGCCCCAGGTGCACAGGGAACACACAAAGGGAGCTGTACCAGAACCCAAGCTGTAAGCACAAAACAGACGTATCCTTATTGCTCTGCTCCAGGAAGGGGACTGGAGAGAGAAGCTTCCAATTCCCTCTTCTTCATTCTCAAAGTACAAATGATGCTTAAATACTACATACTGGTCACTTTTATCTTCAGTGCCTCTGTGATGGCAGGCATCTTCTGGAAGCTGAATGGACCTGTCAATGACTGCACACCAGCAGACAACCACAGCAAGAAGGCCCAAACATTGTAACTAAGCCCAAGTCTGCTTACCAGGCTTAATTACCAGCACAGATGCCAAAGGGGCATTAAGGCATTTCCCTTCCACTTTACGGTGGTCAGGCCTGAGGCACGAGGGCACTTCTGTGGCTTGAGGGCCGGCTGGGATAAAGGCACTGAGGCTTGTCTCTGTGTCCAAGGGTGGTCAGGGTCTAGATTCCAAGTGACTTATGTTGGCATTGTAATGTACAGCCTCCAATGGGCACAGTGATGAAAATACAGAAAGGAAGTCTTGTGATGTGCTAATGGAATACAAGGGAAGCAGCCTCGGCCGCTGAGAACTCTGGAAGAAAAGAGAGAAACAAGATGAAGAGAAGAAAGGACAAATGCCAGAAAGGCCTGGTGAGCAACTGACATTGATTGGTGCCTGGGTGTTTGATGCACAGCAGAGTGAGAAGAGGAGTGCTGGATCCCTGTGAGCTGTGAGTGTGAGAGGCAAATGCTTAGCAAAGAGTAGAGTGTTTGATAAGGAAAAGAGAGGTGGGCCATGTGTGAGTAATCATCAGGATGTTGTGTATGTGAGTGACTTATAGCCAGAAAAAGAATTCATATAGCATTTTCAAAATGTTATAGTCAGTGACTCATTGTGCTCCCAGCACCTACTCAACCAAGAGGTCCAGTCATTGGCAGGTGGCATAATATGATGATAACATTCTCAGGGACTTTTGATAGCTGGTCCCTAGCCAGCTACCTCCAAACAGTGGCGTGCACTAGCATACAGCCATAGTTCTTCCGTGAAACACTCTGGATCCAGTCCAACGTCAATACAGACCCCCGTCACATTGCAACAATGCTGGTTCAGCATTAGTTCCAAATTCACCTACCTTCATACTGCTGAAATGTCAGCCTTAGCATTGCCTATGAGTACTTCTTGGCAGAGTACGATAGGGGTAAATTACAGAATTCAGTGACACCCGCTTGCTAAATTAGCAATAGAATTCAGTGTGAGCAAACAAAAGGCATCCTATTGTATTAATAGCTGTAAGGCTGACTTTTATCCAAGAGCACCACCAACTCAAACTCTCCCCTTCTCCACTGAGAGCTTTATATGTTTTAGAAAGCCAAGTAAACTCTTCAGCACAGTTTTGTCAGTGGCAGAACTCTCATCAATTTCAACTGGACCAGAAATTCACTCCAGATTTCCAGTCAGAGCATGCACTCAGTGATCCAGGCAGAAGGTCTGCTATGGACTTTTGGTAGCTTGTTTCGGGAGCAACAGGCTGATAATGGATGAGGGCTCAAAAACAAAGGGGAGATTCTGGCAGCAGTACAGCTTATTTCACAGGAACCGCAAAGAACACTCTTGGAAAACCTATGTAGTTCTATAGGAGGATAAATTAAAACATCTCCTCTTGTTTTTAAGACCATTTAAGACTAGCTCTGTGGCTCAAGTCCCTCTTTGAAACAGTTACAGAGCCTGTTGGAACAATACTTACCTGAATTCCCGAGCAACCCTCCTGCACAACCTCAGCATTCTAGCTGGCACTTTTATTTTAGTTTTTTTTTTTTTAATGCTGCTTCACTGTCATCGTTGGACACATGCATCAATTCAAACAACCAAGCCCAACAAATGACTGTAAAACTAAAACCAGATTCTCCGTATAGTAGATCAAAGCATAAATAAATGCTTCCACCTGTCTCAGATAAAAGTCCTGGAAAATAAGGGGGTTTTGCTGTGGGCCTTGATGGAAAACAGTCCTGGTATCTGGCAGATGAATGAGGGAATGAGTTCCAGGGCTGACTGTTCTCCACCCAGTAAATCCTGCCAGCAGCCTCCAGACAAATTCACATGAAATAACTCAAAATGTGAATCATCTGATCTCAGCTGCCACAAAAAATGATATATGGGGAGGGAGTCTCTCAGGGTAGCAAGTTTTCAAAACATACAGGTGTTCACAGCTCTTTGTCAATCCACATTTCAGGTTAAATGGAAAGCCACTTGTCTGAGCTGATGAGCAAGAAGCTAATTGAGTTGCCAACTAAAAATTAAAACCAGTTACTGCAAAAATGCTCACCTGGTAGGAGTTATGTGATCTTGTTCCATGCCCCTGCTGACGGCTAGATAAAGCAAGTCATGCTATTAATGGGGTGCTGTTAACCCTGTACATAGTTAGAACAGCAGCGAAGGGTCCTGTGGCATCTTACAGACTAACAGAAAAGTTTTGAGCATGAGCTTTCATGAGCACAGACTCACTTCATCAGATGCTGGTCTTGGAAATCTGCAGGGCCAGGTAGAACAGTTACCATGCCAGTTAGTTAGAACAGTTACTATGCCAGCATGGGCCTCTAGTTGGGGACCCAGGAAACCTGTACAGGTTTTTTTCCCTGAAGGAGTTTTGGCCACAGAAATTGCACAGCTGCCTGGAATCAGGGTCACCTCAGGATGAATTGTATGAGTGGGTTAGAGGGAAAATGTTCAAGTCAGTTTTCTATCCTGGAAAGCGCCCCATGCCTATGTCTATGTAAGTAGTTCAGAGCAGGAAGAAATGGGGATAATGATGGTGAGAGAAGTGGAGGCAGAGAGAAGGAGAAAGGAATTATTCCACCAAGTGTAATATTCGTATCATAGATGCCTATATGCTTGTAAGCAGGATGCATGAAAGCCTCAGGAGTCCCCCATCTGGATCAGATACTACTTTATTCCACAGCGCCTTGCAAAATCTTTACATAGGCTCCTGCCCCTCTTCTTCGGTGATGTAAGAAACAAAGAACCAAAAGAATAAAAATATACGTCATTCCTGAAACGTATTTTTGGCACAAGTGTGATCTGGCTACAGCGTCAAAGGAGGAGGCTGGGAACTGTGAAAAGTGTGATGGGGTTCAGGGGTCCCCCCGCACTGCACCCCGTCTGCTGGCAGGATTGACTCTCACTCAGCAGGTACAACAGAAGGTTTATTAGGCAACAGATGCCCAGTTTCTCACAGAAGCGACAGCACAGCAGCCAGAGACAGTCCTTCCAACCCGTCCTGGGGAGAAGACCCCAAGGGGTGCCCCTCTGGGGTGTAGCTTTCCCCCTCCTCAGGCTGGCTGCCTTCCAGCTCCTCTTTCCCCAGCTTCCTAACTGCCGCCCCCGATTCAAAACCCAGCTCGGCTCCTCCCTCCTCTTTGTTCAGGGCAGAGGTGTTACCTGCCAGTTGTAGCCCCGGGGTCATCCTTAGCCACTGGGAGCTGCTGCTTGCCTCAGACATCCAGCCTGACTCACACATGCACTCCCCCCCACTCCATCACATCTCTCCCACCTTCCAGACTGAACTGAGCGGGGTCACTTAGCCAGTGACCTGGGGAAGTTCGGGGCCCTCCCTGCGTGACAGGGCATCGGCTATGGTGTTGTTGTTCCCCTTCACATGGACCACCTCCATGTCGTAGTCCTGCAGGAGCAGACTCCACCGCAGGAGCTTGGCGTTGGCCCCTTTCATGTGATGCAGCCAGGTCAGGGGTGAGTGATCGGTGTACACAGTGAAACGCCGTCCAAACAGGTACGGCTGCAGCTTCCCCAGCACCCACACCATGGCCAGACATTTCTTCTCTATGGCTGCGTAGTTCTGCTCCCGGGGCAGCAGCTTCTTACTCAGGTACACGATGGGGTGTTTCTCCCCTTTGTCATTCACCTGCATTAGCACCGCCCCCAGCTCCACGTCTGAGGCATCGGTGAACACCAGGAAGGGTTTGTTGAAGTCTGGATTTGCCAGCACTGGGGCCCTGACCAGAGCCTCCTTCAGCGCGCAGAGGGCCTCTTGGCACTGCTCGGTCCAGACCACCTTGTCAGGCTTTCCCTTTTTACATAGCTCCGTGAGGGGGGCTGCGATGGAGCTAAAGTGGGGCACAAACCTCCGGTAGTACCCCGCCATCCCAATGAAGGCCTGGACCTGTTTCTTAGTCTGGGGTGTGGGCCAATCTCTGACAGCCTCCACTTTAGCTGGCTCTGGCTTTAAGCAGCCGCTGCCCACCTTGTGGCCCAGGTAGGTCACCTCAGCCATTCCCACCTTGCACTTCCCTGCCTTGATAGTCAGACCAGCCTTCTGGAGTCGGTCCAGCACCTGCTTGACTTGGGACACATGGTCCTCTCACGTCTGGCTGAAGATGCAAACGTCGTCCATGTACGCCAGGGCAAAGCTCTCCATCCCTTTCAGTAGCTGGTCCACCAGACGCTGGAAGGTAGCAGGTGCCCCCTTGAGGCCAAAGGGCAGGACCAGGAACTCGTAGAGCCCCACAGGGGTGATGAAAGCCGACTTGAGCCGGGCATCTTCGTCTAATGGCACTTGCCAGTACCCCTTGGTGAGGTCTATGGTGGTGAGGTAACGGGCTCCCCACAGCTTGTCTAAAAGGTCATCAGGCCTGGGCATGGGGTAGGCGTCTGATACAGTGATGGCGTTAAGCTTGCGATAGTCCACACAAAACCGAACAGACCCATCTTTTTTAGGGACTAACACCACGGGAGAGGCCCAGGGGCTGGACGAGGGTTGGATCACCCCCAGAGCCAGCATGTCTTCAACCTCCTGCTCTATGTCCTGAGCCGTCTTCCCTGTGACTCTGAATGGCACACACTTGATAGGGGCATGGGTGCCCGTCTCTATTCGGTAGACAGCTAGGTCAGTGCGTCCAGGTCTGTCAGAGAACAGCTGTTGATGCGAATGCAGCACCTCCTTGATCTCCGTCTGCTGGGCAGGGGTCAGCTGGTCTGAGAGGGGAATAGACTCCAGCAAGGAGCTGGCTCCAGCCCTTGTGAGTAAATCCACCAAGGGATCATCCCCCTGCCCCTCCCAGTGCCTGCACATGGCCAGCACCAAGTTCTCTCTGTCCCAGTAAGGTTTCATCATGTTCACATGATAGACCCGATGGCTGTGGGCCCGGTTTGACAGTTCCACCACATAATTCACGTCATTTAGCTGTTTGACGACCTTGAAGGGCCCATCCCAGGCCGCTTGCAGCTTGTTCCGCCGCACAGGTACAAGGACCATCACTTGGTCCCCGGTGGCATAGGCTCGGGCCCTGGCATTACGGTCATACCAGACCTTTTGCTTCCTTTGGGCTATGGAGAGGTTCTCCCTGGCCAGGCCCATGAGCTCGGTGAGTTTTTCCCAGAAGGACAGTACATACTGTACCACTGACTCCCCTTCAGGAGAGGCCGTCCCCTCCCACTCTTCTCTGAGCAAGTCCAAGGGTCCCCGTACCCTCCTTCCCTACAGCAGCTCAAATGGGGAGAACCCCGTGGATTCCTGGGGCACCTCCCTGTATGCAAACAGCAGGTGGGGTAAGTACTTGTCCCAGTCATGGGGGTATTGATTCATGAAGGTTCTCAGCATCTGCTTTAGAGTCCCATTGAACCTCTCCACCAGTCCATTGGTCTGCGGGTGGTAGGCTGTGGCCCAGGTGTGCTGGACCCCACACTTGACCCACAAGCTTTGCAGTAGGGCTGACATGAAGTTGGACCCCTGATCTGTGAGGACCTCTTTGGGAAACCCCACTCTGCTGAAAATGGACAGCAGTGCATCCGCCACGGTGTCAGCGTCGATAGAGGTCAAGGCCACTGCTTCTGGGTATCGCGTGGCAAAATCTACCACTACCAAAATATATTTCTTCCCCGAACGCGTTGCCTTGCTGAAGGGTCCCACTATGTCTATAGCCACTTTCTGGAAAGGCTCCTCTATGATGGGCAGTGGCCTTAGGGGAGCCTTCCCCTTGTCCCGGGTCTTTCCCACCCTCTGGCAGGGATCGCAGGACAGGCAATACAGATGGACAGCTGCAAAGATCCCAGGCTAAAAAAAGTTTTGTAACAACCTTCTCCTGGTGCGGTGGATCCCCTGGTGTCCTGCGAGCGGGATATCGTGGGCTAGGTACAGCAACCTGCGCCGGTACTTTTGGGGAACCACCAGTTGCCTCTGGACCTTCCATGGCTCCGCTTTGCGTCTAGGAGCCCATTCCCGGTACAGGAATCCCTTTTCCCACAGGAATCTCTCCCTGCAGCCCTCCCCCAGCTGGGGAGCTGAGCTGAGACTGGCCAGTTCCCTCAGCTTCTGCAAGGAGGGGTCTCTCTGCTGCAGCCCCTCCAGCTGGCTGAGTACCACTGCGGCCTTCTGGCCCAGCAAGGGGGTGAGGTGCCAGAGCCACTCATCTGGGGGAACCTCATGCAACTCACAGGCTCGCTCAAAGGCAGTTAAGGAACTCATCCATGTCCCCTGGGTCCTGACACTGGGCCAGCACACGCGTCTCCAAGTGACTGGCCACCCCAAGCCGTCTGGCCCTCTCCCTGCTTACCGCAGCTGGGGCCTCTTGGCGTTTCGCCTCTGCCATGGCCCGCTCATGCTCCCGCTCTCGCTCTCTCTCCTTCCGTTCTCGTTCTTTCTCCTCCCGCTGTCTCTCTTGTAGCTGGCACTCGTGCTCACGCTCTCTTTCCCGTTCCTGGCGCTCGTGCTCACGCTCTCTTTCTCGTTCCTGGCGCTCGTGCTCACGCTCTCTTTCCCGTTCCTGGTGCTCCAGTTCCTTTAATTTCACCTCGAGCTCCAGCCGTCACAGCTCTGCGGCGGGGGGCTCTGCCCGCAATGGACCACCGCTAGCTGAGCGCGACCTGGCGGGCACCGTGTCTGTCTGACGGCGTCGAGCCCCTGCTCCTGTCGGAGAATCCGAAACGCTTCCCGAGGCTGACCGGCCACTTTCTGCCGGGACAGGCTCTGCCCCCCCGGATCAGTCACTCTCTTCCAGCTGGGCAATCAGCTGGGCCTTGGTCGCCTTCCCCACGGTCAGGCCCCTCTCTCTGCACAGCCCTGCTAGCTCTGCCTTTAGGAGTCGAGTATAATCCATCTCCCCGCTGCCTCCCGGGGTATCCACTCACCAGCAGCAGCTGCAGGAATTGCTCTGCTCCCCCTCTGGCTCTTGTGAGGCTCCTTCTTTCTCTTGTGCTCAGACAGCCACTGCTGGGAGCTCATCCGTGGGTGCAGTGCATCACACTTCTGACACCAGTGTGATGGGGTTCAGGGGTCCCCCCGCACTGCACCCTGTCTGCTGGCAGGATTGACTCTCACTCAGCAGGTACAACAGAAGGTTTATTAGGCAACAGATGCCCAGTTTCTCACAGAAGCGACAGCACAGCAGCCAGAGACAGTCCTTCCAACCCGTCCTGGGGAGAAGACCCCGAGGGGTGCCCCTCTGGGGTGTAGCTTTCCCCCTCCTCAGGCTGGCTGCCTTCCAGCTCCTCTTTCCCCAGCTTCCTAACTGCCGCCCCCGATTCAAAACCCAGCTCGGCTCCTCCCTCCTCTTTGTTCAGGGCAGAGGTGTTACCTGCCAGTTGTAGCCCCAGGGTCATCCTTAGCCACTGGGAGCTGCTGCTTGCCTCAGACATCCAGCCTGACTCACACATGCACTCCCCCCTACTCCATCACATCAAAGGCAAGAGTGCTTTTATGTGGTTGAGGAAAATTCTTACCCCAGAAGGAACAAACTGGACATAACTAAAAGCTCATCTACTCATCAGACAGGCTCCACAGAGGTGTCATTCCATGGAAAGGAGGCTGAGGAAGTTTTGATCATTTGTGCCCATCCTGAATTTTACAGACAACCTCGATCAAATAAAAGTAAGGAGCTTAAAGCTCTACTGGCTAGTGCTAGATAAGAATCTCCCACAATGTTCTGTGGAGTCTCTCCAGCACACACGCCAACCAGGCCAAACAGTCGAGCAGTTCCATGATGCAAATAGCTATTAGGGACTGAATCGAAGACACCAAACTCATATCACTCTCAACCAATATTTTATCCCAATCAGGTCATTTGTACTAGTGGTTCTCAAGTTACTGCCACCAGGGATCCTAAACATACCAGCATCGCTGTACTGCCACTCAACCTGCAACTATAATTCGAGCCTTTACCAAAGACTATGCCGGCTTTGGGGAGCTGGGGTGTGATGGATCCTTGTTTCCTGGGGCTGGAGCTGCTTTGGGGACCTGTGTGTCAGTTTTTTGAGGTTTGTGCTCAATGGGCGGGTGAGGTGTTGGTTCTGGGTGGGGCAATGCCAGCATGGGGGCTGCTGCTGGGAAGTTGGTGGGAGGCTGCTTCCAGGAAAGGTTTCTTCTCCTTTCACCCCTCCTGCCACTGCACCTCTACCTTAACCAGCACAGTGCTCTGCACACCGCTACAAGAGGCTACAGAATTAATGTCATGGCCTCTCGAGGTTCCATTTACCCCAGAGCAGAGTGCCAGTCAGACGGCTCAGCGGGAAAGAGGGAGTGTTGAATAACTGCTCTGGGACGGGGCTGGATAGCAGCAGTAGCAGTGGCAGCAGAAAGTGAGTGACTCTTGCCCCTGACCACTGCGATAGTAACGGTGGAATAGCGACATTTTTTCATAGGTGTTACCCAGCTGCATGACCTTCATGACTAGTCTGGGGCTAGTTCCACTGTTGAGAATGTGCCACGCAGTCATATGTAAAAATTTATATGGACTTGTAGGTCCCAGGCCCCATCAAAAAATGTTCTGGAAACTGGGCCCAGCCCCAAAGTTTGAACCAGCGGTACAACCAGAATTTTGCTAAGTAGGGGGTCTAGATTACTTGCCCATCCACCCCAAATGTGTGTGGTGTTGTGACCTTGCACACAGAATTGCAGTGCCACTCAAATTTAGCAGAGACACATTTCTGTGATGCTACACCTACTGGGAGTGGCTTTGCCACACAGGCCTCCATGTGAAGGGACTTTCCCCCTTGTATCTCAGCTAGTGGCTTCTCTCCCTGGCCCTGGAGCCTCACAAAAAATGTAGAAATGTGGGACCTATACACAAGATGGCCCTTGTCTAAATTAGTTGGATAGAAATGTCAGTGTAGGTTTCCACCACACCTTGCACTCTCACAGATGTAAATCTTCTCATGTCAGTGAGTCCCACAGGCTCAACCTTACATGAAAGTTCATGATCGGTTCCAGATTTCCAGGACGTCCTCTCACTGTGGATTGTTCTGCCTATCTGGTTCTTATCAGCCACATGTGACAATAAGCAATGAGCATCATCCTCTATCATGCTGAAAGTAGAGTCTCCATTGAGATGTTAGGGCACCACAAGCTCCCCCAGGGTACTGACCACTGCAGATATTATGTTGTTATATGGAAGGGACATGGGAAGGAAAGGAGAAATAAACATGTCATACAGGCTCTGATATAGACTAGGCAGCAAACTGTCCACAAGTTTGCCCCTTGCACAACCCCCATCCCTTGAATGAAATGAAATAAAATATGTATTTTAAAGCATGTCCTTAAAAGTTTATTGTAACGAATGATATAAAATACTCAGTGTTGGATGTTAAGAAATGTTGCAATACACCGATTTTATTATTTAACACTGAAAGCAGTTATTGCCTGTCAAGTTTATAACTGTTTTACCTATCAGTGTCTGTCTCTATAATTATTATCACCAAATGGCAACATTCTTTTTTTTTTTTCCTCTGAAAAAACATCTCGCTCTCAAAGATTCCATCGGGGATCATCTGGATTGGCATTCCCAGAGTTGGGCATTAGTGTCCTGGCTTCCTCTCAACTGGAGAAGCTAAAGAATTGATTTCACCCAACCTCTCCCGCCAAGATACCAAAATGGAAATACCCTCTCCTTTCTTACCAGCATTCAACGAGCAGGAAGATAGCTAAGCATCACCATTTAAAGTATCACCAGCAGCATCTGAATTAACACCTATTGGCTACGTCTACACGTGAAGCCAACATCGAAATAGCTTATTTCGATGTAGCAACATCGAAATAGGCTATTTCGATGAATAACGTCTACACGTCCTCCAGGGCTGGCAACGTCGATGTTCAACTTCGACGTTGCGCAGCACCACATCGAAATAGGCACTGCGAGGGTACGTCTACACGCCAAAGTAGCACACATCGAAATAAGGGTTCCAGGCACAGCTGCAGACAGGGTCACAGGGCGGACTCAACAGCAAGCCGCTCCCTTAAAGGGCCCCTCCGAGACACAGTTGCACTAAACAACACAAGATACACAGAGCTGACAACTGGTTGCAGACCCTGTGCCTGCAGCATGGATCCCCAGCTGCCGCAGCAGCAACCAGAAGCCCTGGGCTAAGGGCTGCTGCCCACGGTGACCATAGAGCCCTGCAGGGGCTGGAGAGAGAGCATCTCTCAACCCCCCAGCTGATGGCCGCCATGGAGGACCCGGCAATTTCGACGTTGCGGGACGCGGATCGTCTACACGGTCCCTACTTCGACGTTGAACGTCGAAGTAGGGCGCTATTCCAATCCCCTCATGAGGTTAGCAACTTCGATGTCTCGCCGCCTAACGTCGAAGTTAACTTCGAAATAGCGCCCGACGCGTGTAGCCGCGACAGGCGCTATTTCGAAGTTAGTGCCGCTACTTCGAAGTAGCGTGCACGTGTAGACACAGCTATTAAAGGGGAAACAAATCAACAGGCTAAGGCCTGAATGATTTGCACCCAACCAGGGACATAGGAGGCAATAAGGAAAAGTTCTTCAAATACATTCGGAGCAGAGAAAGACACAGGGCTTGTCTACACAGCCACTTCCAGCACTGAAACTTTCCTTGCTCAGGGGTGTGAAAAAACACACCCCCTGAGCTGTGAATTTCAGCACTATAAAGTGGCAGTGTAGACAGTGCTACAACACTGGGATACATAGCCTCTTCAATATGGGCTGCAGTGATGCAGTGGCAGCAGGAAGTTGCTCCACTGCAGAGCTGTAAATGTGGGCAAGCTGTAAGTTAGTCAAGTTCAGGGAAGCTTTACAGGCAGCACCACCAACTCTGGGAGAGTGAATACTAAGTTATAAATAACAGCAATAGGCTCTGAAGGTAGCATCAGCCATCCTTCTTCAGGCCAAGAAAGATTATCATGATGTGATGGTACCAGAGGGAAAATTTTCATTGAGGAAGAAGTTATTCACTGAGGAGTTAGAGTCACACAATAAACGCTACTGTGGCTAAGCATGTTAACTGCAGAGAAGACAGGTTATGCAAAGTGGGTGCAGCTTAATGCATGCCCCAGACAGACACGCTTACGGGGGAATGTTCTAAGGATTACTACTACACTCAGTACCTTAGTATCCGAGCACCTTTCAAATGTCTATAAATCCAAACAAGTGGTATAGGCCTAGAGGTCTTTCTTCTCCCCGATTCTGAAGCTAACCAAATTCCACTCACACATTCAGTTCAATGCTAATCATGTCTTAATTCAAAGACAGACCGGTGCACAAAGAGTTAACGTCCCCTCCTTTGCATTTGGCAACACGTCAACTGATTTGGAGAAATTTGTCCCCAACTAAACCAAAAAATGAATTTCAAAGCAGAACATTCAGCTAAACAGTTTCTTCTTAGTCATTTAGGGTAAAACTCCATTAGAAAAGTTCTGAACATATCTTCTTTGTTATTACATATGAATTGCTCAGATTGATCGGTACAATCCAAAACCCCCTCAGATAAATAGGGGTCTCACAATATATGTCAGTAGTTATTGGAAAAGGTCTCAAGTGAACAAATTAATTAAAAAGTTGTACCCATAATCCCTACCTTAGCTCTCACCACGAAACAAAGGTATGTGTGGAAAAAGAAACTATCTTTGAAGTTACCAAGAGGGAGATCAGTCTATAAATACTTCTAATAAATTTGTTAAGATCATTATAAATGCTTCCTGATACTTGTCTGTCAGTGTCAAAAACCACAAAATTACATTTAGCCAGCACTTAAAAGGGAATGAATATATGATCTTATCGAGGATAATATTTATTGCTACAAAGATATTATCTTTGTATTATAGCCATTTCTGTAACTCTTCTCAAGAATTGTGTTTGCATTTTAAAGGTCTCTTTTGTTGACACTTCAGATATGCCATAAAGATTTCAAGGCTCTCCTGGGAACAAAAAAGCCACAAGACTTCACAGTAAAGAAGCTAACTTCAGAGAATGGAATTTGACTGAATTATGACCTTTGTGTAGGCGGTATCTCATGGCTAATACGTTGCTAAGGTCTGAAACAAATAAGTATGTCTAGAAAAGGGCATAAATAATGACTAACCTTCGGATGTTGAGACAGCGGGAAAGTTGAAATGAAACAGGGAGCCTTGGAAAGAGCCTAAAAGAAGAAGAATGTGCATCAAAAAGAGGAACTAGAAAAGGATCAGAATGATACATGATAATAGTGACAAGGGTATAATTACCACACCAGGGCTTGGAAGTAAGGCCATCGCCAGTCTGGATGCAGGATGTCAATGAACTATAGGGAAAGGTCTTCCACAGTGATTGGTAACGGGACGCCTCTCTGTGTATGTGAAGTCTTTACTAACTATTTATCAATACATTCAGTTGACTTATCCAAGATTTCTTATAATTAATCTGATCCATGTTCTACAGAACCCCTCTCACTAAGCATATAATCCCAGTTAATGTTAATCAGTTAATAAATAATATTACTAATATTAATACATTGATAATTGGTAATTAATTATAAAACCTTTATTGTTTCCATCTCCTTATATCAGCTTCACTTAAACAAATACCTTAATGACAGCATAGATTGTTACATTATGTGCACATAAAATAATGTTTATATTTAACATTGAGCTAAAATTGCCCTGAAAGTAACATCTGAAAGAGTGCTGCTGTCATATTAATGCTCTGTATGCCACATTCCTTCAATTAGCATTGAACCTGCAATAAAAAATGCCACTTAATTAAAAGTAAAGAATTCAATGCTGTAGAAAAAGTGCTGAATTAGCAGGTCTCTAGACTGAATTCCTGTTTAAATCCAGGGCATTGTTCTAGCAGTGCAAATTTTCCAAACCACCATAATTCTCCTCAAACCTCATCTGAAAAATTACCTCCGGGGTGACATAATAGTCCCTGTAACTCGTTTGGTATTTAGCCTGTCTGCTAAGACTGATCATAGCGGTGCCACAGCAGATTAATGCTAACCGATCGTAGTTTGCATGGTGGGGACACCTGTCTATTAGAATTTGCTCCCAGCCCAGAAATTAATTTGACATAGACCAACAATGCTGTCAGAAGGAAAAATCTTAATTTTATCTCTGAAGGACTCCACACTACAGGGATGTGACTTGTAAAACACAGCATGTTAAAGTGCTCTAACTCCCCTGCAAGGACTTTGCTGGCATGAATGAAAACACACCTCAGTTTGCATTGATGCAGTTCTGCTTCAGACAGGGATATGTTAATACAAACCAGGTGCCTTTTCACTTCTGTCAGCGTGCTGTACACAAGGCAGTTAGAGCAAAACATAGGGTGCCTTACATCCGCTCCGTAGATCACACTGCAGTGCTCTATAAGCCTCTACCAAACTGGGCAAGGTAACAATTAATCTCCTGTAGCTATGTTTAAAATATTAAAAAACAAAATATCTTAACCTAATAAACAGCTACTCTGAATCCCATTGTAAAACACATAGGGCTTGTCTACACCAGCCCCCTCCTTCAAAGGGGGCATGTAAACAAGCCATAGCAGTGAGGTGCTGCACTACATATGCAGCACCTCATTGGCTTAATTCTCGCCATGGGAACTTCGGAGTTGCAAACTTTGAAGCGCCAGCAAGCCATGTAGCCGCGGGCACTTCAGAGAACCTGTGCAACTTTGAAGTGCCATTACTCCCAAACCATTTTGGGAATAAGGGAATTTCAAAGTCAGATTTATTTTGAAGCACTCACATCTACACAGCCAGTTTGCATTTCAAAAGCAGCACTTTTGAAGCACAACTGGCCACCAGTATGCTAATGAGGCACTGAGTATTCATATCAGCACCTAATTTAACAGTTCCAATCCCTGTCATTTACATGCCCCTTCCGAAAAGCTGCACTAGCCCCTACCTTTCAGAAGGGACATGCTAATGAGCCACTTCAGCAGATGCTAATGAGGTTTGGTCATGAATATGCAGTTCCTCATAAGCATAATGGCAGCTGTGTGCATTTGGAAAGTGCTGCTTTCAAAACACACACCACCCATGTAAAAAGGGGCCTTTTGAAAGGACCTCTGGACTTCAAAAGCCCCTTCTTCCCATTTGGTTTTGTGAAAAACGGGCTTTTGAAGTCCAGGGGTCCTTTCGAAAAGCCCCTGTCTATGAGGGTGGCATGTATTTCAAAAGACCAGCATCTGATGAAGTGAGTCTGTGCTCACGAAAGCTCATGCTCAAAACTTTTCTGTTAGTCTATAAGGTGCCACAGGACCCTTCGTTGCTATTTCCAAAGAGGCACTTTCAAAATGCGCATGGCCGTCATTGTGGTAATGAGGCACTGCATATTCATGGTAGCACCTCATTAGCATCTGCCAAAATGGGTCATTAGCATGTCCCTTCTGAAAGGTGGGGGATAGTCTAGCTACGGACTCTGTATGTAGCAGCGTTATTTCAAAATAAGCTATTTCAGAATAGTTATTCCGGAATAAGGCTGCTGTGTGATACCCTCAATCTGGTGTTAACATTGATGACATTCTTGCTAACGTAAACTTAGTTTGTGATTTAAATTTTTTTTTCTAAAATTGTCAGGATTGTTACTGGTAGGTTAATTCTAGGTTGTCTCTTTATTCACACTTAAGAAATGGCCTCCTTAACTTAAATTTAAATATTAGTTTTAGCGTACAGGATTAAATTCTGTGATTACACCTGGGGTGTAACCCAGTCCACAGTCTGGCCCATAGTTTTTAAAATAATTGTATAGATGTATAGTGTATGTTTTCTGGGTTAATCACTGGCCTTTTGGAGAAAATATGAGGTCTAGCTGGTGACAGACACTACATGGAGTGATGGATTGATGACATTTTCAAACACTCTCAGATTAAACCAAGGTATTCTGTCAAGAATCTTTCATAGGCAGATGGGGTTGGATCTGTAACATTTCGTTCTATATAGTTAGAATATTAATTTTCACAAATCTCCGCTGACTGGTCATTGCAAGAGACCACCGACATGACTGAAGAGTGCACATTGGGGTCATCTGGTGCAGCCATGGATTTGAGGGTCAGGTTATTTCCTGTGTGAAAAACAAAGTGGGGAGGGAGGGGGAATAGATTTTTAAGTAATGATTATCTGTAATAAAAACAGAGATGTGAAAACAGCAAATAAGGAATGCAAAAGGGTGGCAGAGGTGGAGAGAAAACACCATCTGGATCATGATTAATCCAATACAGGTGCATTGCTGCTGCTACCTGCAAAGTTCAGGTCCAGAAGTATTTTCTTGGTCACCAAACCATGGCTGAAATACATGGTTGTAGGAGCTGCCTTTTCCTCTGACTATGACTCTGTGGCCATGTCTACACTAGCCCCAAACTTCGAAATGGCCACGCAAATGGCCATTTCGACGTTTACTAATGAAGCTCTGAAATGCATATTCAGCGCTTCATTAGCATGCGGGTGGCCGTGGCGCTTCGAAATTGACGCGGCTCGCCGCCGCGCGGCTCATCCAGACGGGGCTCCTTTTCGAAAGGACCCTGCCTACTTCAAAGTCCCCTTATTCCCATCAGCTCATGGGAATAAGGGGACTTCGAAGTAGGTGGGGTCCTTTCGAAAAGGAGCCCCGTCTGGACAAGACGCGCGGCGACGAGTCGCGCGGTGGCGAGCCGCGTCAATTTCGAAGTGCCGCAGCCACCTGCATGCTAATGAAGCGCTGAATATGTATTTCAGCGCTTCATTAGTAAACTTCAAAATGGCCATTTGCGTGGCCATTTCGAAGTTTGGGGCTCGTGTAGACGTAGCCTATGTGAGACAACGGTCTAAGACCTGTTGGGTTATCTCAAGAGCCCTCTTACAATGCCATGTTTTCAAAGATTACCTGAGAATTCAGAAGGATGCTATTTTTCATCAGGGTGGCACAGTTCATACTTTTTTTCCAATAATTTCCAACCCACCTTAGTTTTTCTACTTCTCACTTGTGCAGCTATTGGTACTAACAAACTTATTATTTCTTCACATTGACTAGTTAATTTTAATGGGGCTACTTGTGGCAGAAGCAACAAAGTAAACCACTAAAGAGAGTTGCTGAGACTGGATAAAGATGGTGGGTAAAAGACACCAGGAATCTATGGTTTAGTACTGTCATACCACTGAGGTGTGGGTGTCTGAAAATATCCAGAGATTAAGGCCAAGATGTCATTTTCATTCAGTCCCTGCAGATGTCATTTTCATTTCTAAATTCAGGTCTGACTCTTTTTTTTGAAGAAAATACATTGTTAATGTGACACTAAGACTGACATTCTGATTGTGCAAGAGCCAGGACACTCAAAGTTGGAGTTTCCACGGCAATTTTAATTTTGTCCAAAATTCCTGACTTGCAAGTTCTGCTACCTCAGAAGCGTACTGCCCTCTAGTATAAACATGGATCATGATGTAGCTGCTCAATTAGCCAAAGCCAGTGCTGCCTTTGGAAAATTGACCGAATGCCTATGCAATGACCATGGTATTAAACTGCTGCCTTGGTACAGAGTTTATCAGGCAGTTGTCCTAATATCCTGCTGTATGGCTCAGAGTCATGGATAATATATGGCCAACATCTTTGAAACTCGATCAGTTCCATATGCACTGTCTGAGGCAGATCACCCATGTGAACTGGTGGGACAAAACTCCTCACAAAGAGGTTTTTAGGCTGTGTGGTGTGATTGGCACGGAAGAAATGCTTATGAATGGACAGTTTTGATGGATTGGTCATTTTATGAGGCCGGATGATACATGGACACCAAAGATGGTCTGCTGTGGCCAGCTTGCTCATGAAAAGCGCCCTATCAGTGGTCCATATAAGCACTATAAATACACCTTAAAGGCCAATGTGAAGTCATGTGGCATATCTCCCAATGATCTGGAAACTCTAGTTCAGGACAGATTGTCCTGGTGGCAAACTAGTGTACAGGCTCTTAATTGCTTTGAGAGTCAGCATACCCAGGTATCACAGGAAAAGCCGAGGAATCAAAAAGAAAGCACAACATTTGCAGCTGGTGGCTTTTTATGTGGAATCTGTAATTGGCGCTGCCAATCAAGGATTGATTTATTCGCTCACCAACAGCATCAAAGAAGACGAGCTCTGTCAATCAACGGCCCAGTCCCAGAAGACAAGAGCCAGGACACTCAAAATTGGAGTTTCGACAGCAATTTTAATTTTGTCCACAATTCCTGACTTGTATGATCAGCAAAGCAAAACTAACATTGTGCTGACTTAGCCCATGCCAAATTCTAGTTCTCCTTGTTTACTTTGTGCAGATTGAATAAACCACAAAACACAAAGATTTTAAAATGTTCAAAAACTGTCTCTCTAAATTGTGTCACCCCACATACAGGAGAACGAGTGCATGCCAACCAGATATGTACATACATGACTGCTCATTCATGCGGGCAATCATAAGCGTGGGTTTTAAAATATCAGTTAGAAATTACTTCAGTATTTGGTCTATAGTACAGGTTGAACCTCTCTAGGCCAATACTCTTGCCCAGCAACATCCATAATCCAGCATGATTTTAGTTAGCCGAGTGACCACTTATCATAGGTGTGGCCAAGTTTCCCATGGTCCGATAGGGTTTGTTTCCAGCCACCACTCCTGGCTCCTAGTGTTCTGTGCTATTATTTAGCTGTAATTTACCCCTAAATGTCTCCTAAGAGCCCAGTAAAGCAGTGGAAGTTTTGGTAATGGTGCTAGACAATACTGACCTCCCATTTACCAGAAAATTCTCTCATCCAGCACTGGTCAGGTCCCAAGGGTGCTGGACTAGAAGGGTTCAACCTGCAACTCTCTCACACACTTACACCAGTGTGCACATAGCAAAGCAAAGATGCCTTTATAGTGGGGGTAGGCATACTTGTGTTAGCTTGGAAAACAAGAGAAATGATGATGTGATGGTATGGACCATCCTGCCAGGGACCTTGGTGCATAGTTTGGTTGCTGACCCATGCTGCCATATCTTTGCTGTTACTGTTACCTAGCTAGATTCAGGCTACTGTAGGTAAAGTCTGCCTGTGCCACAATCCTGCCTTCACTTGCAGTGAAGATATCTCCGGCCTGCCACAGACACTGGACTTCAGTGGTAGTTGGACTTAACATAAAACAAGACGCATACATGCATAACATACGTACAAGATGCAGGCAACACAAAACAAATCCAAACATCACTCACCTTTATTAGCACAGAAGCAGAAGCTAACTGCCGAGAGAGCTGGAGGACTGAAAATGAAATGCCCAGAGATCAGACAAGTTATCTTTCTCACAAGGTGTTTTTATGGCATGCTGTAAATTTACCCTATACATTTCATTTATGCTTTTATTTTATATATGTTAGAACTCATTTAAGCAAATAACCATTGTAAATGCTTTGAGCTCTGTTTCTATAAAAAGTAAGAATAATAATTAATAAAGGTTGGTTAAATGTTTTTTTAAAAAGCTTAAATCTCTTCCTATACTAGTCCTCAGTGTATTTCACTTTGTCTTTTACTTATATTGTTAGGAAATGCCATCATGATCTTTATCAAACTGATCTTAAGCTTTTGGATCAAGACAAGATTTAGGAGTTGACTCAGATGTGTGGTTATACATGCAATATGCATATGTCCAATAAAGTTACTGCTGAGCAAATATAGCAACAAATGTATTTGTGAATATTCTTCTAAATAAAACATGGATTTGCATAAGTGGCAGCTGCACCCCTTTATTATGTACTTCCAAATATTTGGAAAGGTCAGGTTTTTCTCCCAAGAATTTCCACAGGAACCTAAAGAGTTGTGCATATTTGTGTGAAAGAATATTTTATATATATCCTTCATGTGCACTCATGGCTATTTGGAAATACTCTCCACCAACACCACAACTCATACAAGAGAGTTGTTTAACAATTATACATAGGAAATAAATTTGTAACAACTATCCCTGGCGGTAACTGAAGAGCAGATAAAGGAAATCCTCCTGTTTATAAAAATGTATGTAATCTCAGATACAGTCAGAAAACACAAACAATATCATGTGACTTAGGTGACCAGTCATACCACGTGAATAGCAAACTTAATAGCTAACATTTATGCTGACAGATTTGCAAGTGACCCCCAACTTACAGTCTCTGCTCAAAATGTATGCTTTGTGCAAACTCCATTAATAACAAATGACCTGACCACATATCATTCATAAGCAGAAAAAGGGCTAAATTTACTACATTTATCAAATGAATTATTCAGAACACAATTTAACTAGGTCTAGTTATTTCCTATTGAGCTCTTTCTTCATGTTTTGATTCAAGAAAATTCTAGCAACCTGGGAACATCACAGATTACACCTCATTGTGTAACTCTGTCCCCCTCTACACCAGGGTCCGTGTGACCATGGTAGAAGATAGAAAACAAGAATGAAAACGATAGGATATGCCTTCCTCCACACTCCAAAAGGTGAATCAGCTTTCCTCAGGAGGGAACAGAATGTTATATAAGGTACACAGGCATCTTCTCAAAGAGGAGAAGGAGAAGAGATATTGGTGCCTCTTTTTTTCCCTGTGGAGAAGATAGCAACAGCTCCTTCTTCCCCTTACTAGAAATCACAGGTGGTAGCAGTAGGCCAGGAGGGAGGTACACACTCTACCCATGTAAATAAATTCAAGTGTCAGGATCTGCCTGGATGGGACATTCATGCAATCTCAGATTCAGTATTTCCCTGTGAGTGTGGCACTCTCTGTATTTGGTAGGAAACATCTAAGATCAACACACATGGATATTTCAGAGAGGACACATCATTATGATCCACTATAGTCCCTGTAAAGTCTTCCAGTCGGAAGCAGGACCTGAGTTTCCAGGGACACATTTCTTTAGTCAGGGACTAAAGTACTGGGACTGGAAAGTATGCATCATCCAGACAGGAAGGGATTAAGCCAGCAATTTTCCAGCACATCACCAGGAACTGGGATAACACTGAAACTGAAAAAATGGCATATGTCCATCATAAGACAAAATCTAAAGCAGGGTAGATTGATTTAAATCAAAGTGGTTTAAATCACTGATATTAGTCATGTTTGAAACCAGCAAGCAGATAAGCTTGATTTAAATAACAAATGTTAATTGTATTTGACATTAGTAATTTTAGTTATTTTTCTAATGAATGATTGATTGTCCTTTAGTTTTAACTGTTAAAAACATGTTGATTTTCCAGTAAATAAGTCATTATACACAATTTGGTACTATTTTCTTGCCAATGAAGAAGATATGCTTATACACACATTCATTTAAATATTTGTATAGATCAACATACTTTTATTTTAGGTTCTTAAGTTTTGAATTGTATTAAGTTAGAATATGATTATTGATTATTTTCTCCTTTATTAGATTACTAATTTTTACTCCTGATTAATAGCAACATACATTTTGACGGACATTGCAATTCAATTAAAAAGTCACAAAACGTCATTTAAATCTTGTTAAAAAAATAGCTAAACAAAACAACCTTAAACGTGCTGGCTATATAAGAAAAAGGTTCATGTTTGTATAATATTTAAAATTAATGTATTAAACAAAGGAAATATCTGTAATTAATAAATTGAATGGTTTGCTTCAGGTCAATACGTCCTTTAAGACTTTAGGGCTGTGTCTACCCTACAAAAATAACTTTGAAGTTGCTTACTTCAAAGTACAACAAGAATGGAGTAAGGACTTCAAAGTTGGGAAAATGAGTATAGATTCTCTGCTGACTACTTTGAAGTAGTGCCTAACTTTGAAAGTAACTTTGAAGTTAGCTCCTAGAGTAGACACACCCTAGAGGTCGTGAATTTCATCCTCAAAACTCATTTTTATTCCTAAATTGGAAGAGAACAAACTTTCCTGCTTTTTCAACTTTGAATGAATTAGTCACTGAACTGAATAGTTGAACAAAATGAATGAAGGAAATATTTTCTCTGCACCTGCAGACAAAACTATTGCTACCAAGAGCTATTTTGGCACTTCAACAAACTATGATTCCAGATGCTGTTTGTTTGTCTCTCACTTGTTCACTGTTTTGACTTCTATAAAACTTCATCAACGAATGTGTATTACTTAATTTTTTTAAATTTAAATTATTTGAAAAAACCATAACAAGCAGATTGCCATAATTTGAAATAGATTTATTTTTAAAATAAAAATATACTTAATGTAAATAAATTAATCTGATTTAAATCAAAATCCATTTTCTTCTAAAACCAACTTCTTTCAGAATGCAGGAAAGAAATGTAATGCTTTCTGACCTGTGCCTAACAAAAATATTAATGAAACGTCAATGGTATGTAATTGGTCACTGTTTATTCCTAAAATCAAGTGGAACATCAAGTGACTAAGGCTGATATTCTCCTTTCAGGAGTAACTGCATTGAAGTCAATAGAATTACATTTGTGTAACATCTGGGTGAAAGGTAGACGAGACCCACCAAGAATAAAACTTCGTATCCATCCTCAGCAATGTGTCAGTACCAGAACTTTACAAAAATAGCATTTTATCAGAGGAGGATAGAAGTTTACCTTTCTTGCCTACAAAACTAAGGGGTCAGGGAGCTGTCCCTTAACTCTGAAACTTATTCATACAGAAAATGGAATGTTTAAAATAATCTGTCCGCCACTAAATTAACTAACACCAGCTTTCTGTTGTGTTTCCATTGGAGGGCGTACCTTCATCTTCCCCTCTGAAAAAGGAGACCATTTGACCAGGTACATAGTTGTCTTCTTCCACTCCCGTGACCTGTCATATGGCTGTTACAATGTTGTCTTCTGCTTAAATGGAGATACTAAGTTCCAAGTGACTTACCTCTGTGTTGTAAAGTACAATATAAAAGACCCACAACACTAATACAGGAAATGGTGCCACTTATCAGGAGATAATGAAGTAGATGGAAAAATCCCCGGCGCTCTAGGAAGATAGAAAAAAGATATTAAAGATATTGACAGTTGCAGGGTAGGAGATAAAATCCACTCATGGTCACAGGCAGATGTCTGTCTCAGTCAAGTCACAAAGCTTCTGACTACAGGATATTCAAGATAAAATGGGTACATAGCCCAATGCATCATTACTTTAACTAGCTAAGGAAAGAGTGTGTGTGTGTGTGCACGATACAGAGAAGTTAGGTGGACAAGAACGTACTTCTGAGGTGGTTTTCATTAAATAAAGTCACAGAAAGTGGTGGAAGGAAGGAAGTCACTTTAGAGGCATGCACAGGCCTTCTGTCTGATCTTCATTCCTATCTCCACCCATAAGCATGCGCTACTTAAAACACCATGACAAGCAACATATTTTCTTCCTGTGGCAATATTTCCTGTCGTGACTAATGTATATTTCCATTCTTGAGCACACTTTTTATCAGAACACTTGGTTCTGTCTTACTGAACCCACTGTGTTAGTGATTATACATACTGTATAGTAACGTGTATCTTATTAGGTTATGGGTGTATCGCAGGCTAGGCATCTTCTTTGGCCAGAAGAAAATAGATCAGCAATGTATGCACAAATTTCAGTTCACCGGATCTATGAAGCTGCATCCAGGAACGAATCTCCAAGGGGAAAAAGTGGTGCAGAAAAAGAAAGTAAAGCAGAACAAAAAAGCAGTCCAGTAGCACTTTAAAGACTAACAAAATAATTTATTAGGTGATGAGCTTTCATGGGACAGACCCACTTCTTCAGACCATAGCCAGACCAGAACAGACTCAGCAAGCTGTTGGAGCTTTGGAGAAATATAGACTAACACGGCTCCCTCTCTGTTACTAAACTAAAGAAGGAACAAGAGAGAAAAGCAACATCAGTTTGTTTTTCAGGACCAGGATAACATAAGGGCCCAGCTGCTACCTTCGCAAAGATCTGGCAGCCATTATTCCACAAACACAAGTAACATAAGTCCTGATGGACAGTACTATGAAGTAATACATCAGTGAAAGAGAATGCAGCAAGGGTGGATTTCTATGAACCATGAGTGAGTGGAGTTGCTTAGCTAAGAGTGAATATTTGGTAAAGAAGTGAGAGATGAGTAATAAGTGGACAAATTATCTGAGGAAGTGGGTCTTACCCATGAGAACCCATTACCTAATAAGCAGTCTTTAAGGTGCTACAGAACGGCTTGTTATTTGTGAACCTACAGACAAAACACAGGCATGCCTCTGAGTAGGCAAATGAAATTCTCACAATGTTGGGCATGAGAGTGATTTGCAACTGGAAGAGAAAACACAGTGGATTTTTAATGGTGTGCAGACATAGCTTGCTGTCAGGAAAAACTGATGTCAGGACATGATGCATGATACGTTTTTCTCTCAACAGATGACATGATGTAATTGATGTCCTCAGATATTCATGGTCCAGCCAGGTGTTACTAAGAGACAGAGTAACCAGGACCCCTTCTGTACATACACAACTAAGCCCCCACTCTTCTTCACTCCAACATTCTACACTTCAGTACCAGCTACACACATTTAGTTCCTCTGCAAATTTGCTGCCAGCCTTAATTCTGAATCACGTGTTTTTTTGCAATGTATGAGATCTCCCTATTGCATCAATGTCATTTCTGACATGCAGTAGTTGGAGCGAAGAATCATTTTCTAGTCTGGCATATCAGGTACTAGCAATGGACCTTAAGAGCAATAATACACACATAATACACTCATGCAATACCGAGTCCACTCTCAAAACAAAAAGCAGTCAAGTAGCACTTTAAAGACTAGCACAATGGTTTATTAGGTGAGCTTTCGTGGGACAGACCCACTTCTTCAGACCATAGCCAGACCAGAACAGACTCAATATTTAAGGCACAGAGAACCAAAAACAGTAAGCAAGGAGGTCCACTCTCTGATTTGCTCACCTTGATTATCTTTTTCTGATTTGTCCTCCTTGCTTACTGTTTTTGGTTCTCTGTGCCTTAAATATTGAGTCTGTTCTGGTCTGGCTATGGTCTGAAGGGCTACGTCTACACGTGAAGCCTACTTCGAAGTAGCTTATTTCGATGTAGCGACATCGAAATAGACTATTTCGATGAATAACGTCTACACATCCTCCAGGGCTGGCAACATCGATGTTCAGCTTCGACTTTGAGCAGCACCACAACGAAATAGGCGCTGCGAAGGAACGTCTACACGCCAAAGTAGCACACATCGAAATAAGGGTGCCAGGCACAGCTGCAGACAGGGTCACAGGGCGGACTGAACAGCAAGCCGCTCCCTTAAAGGGCCCCTCCCAGACACAGTTGCACTAAACAACACAAGATCCACAGAGCCAACAACTGGTTGCAGATCCTGTGCATGCAGCATGGATCCCCAGCTGCAGCAGCAGCAGCAGCCAGAAGCCCTGGGCTAAGGGCTGCTGCACACGATGACCATAGAACCCCGCAGGGGCTGGAGAGAGAGCATCTCTCAACCCCTCAGCTGATGGCCGCCATGGCGGACCCCGCAATTTCGATGTTGCGGGACGCGCAACGACTACACGGTCCCTACTTCGACGTTGAACGTCGAAGTAGGGCGCTATTCCTATCCCCTCATGGGGTTAGCGGCTTCGACGTCTCGCCGCCTAATGTCGATGTTAACTTCGAAATAGCGCCCGGCGCGTGTAGCCGCGACGGGCGCTATTTCAAAGTTAGTGCCGCTACTTCGAAGTAGCGTGCACGTGTAGACACGGCTAAGAAGTGGGTCTGTCCCATGAAAGCTCACCTAATAAACTATTTTGCTAGTCTTTAAAGTGCTACTTGACTGCTTTTTGTTTTGATAGTGTATAGACTAGCACAGCTTCCTCTGTTACAAGTCCACTCTGTGTCAGAATGTCACCAATTCCCCTTAAAAAGCTGCCATGTACTTGTGAATTTTTTAAACACTTGTACCCCAAGGGTGAGGTTTTCAAAAGCGCTCTGCGTGGTAGCCCGTGATGTTTCCGTCAAAATCAGTGGTGTCAGTCTCATTGACTTCACTGAGAGACGAGTTCAAGCAATGCTGAGCACTTTTGAAAATGCATCCGGTAGCCCTGACCGATGCCACGGACCTCTGGCTGCTTGATTGAATGGGTTGCAAGCAAATTGTTTCTGCTACTGAAGACTCGAAAACCGAGGGAAAATCCAAGGAATCATTACAGAATATTTTGCTGGAACTCTGTAAAAAAAAGTTCATGGCAATTGTGTAGTGTTCTAAGAAGGGGACATCAAACACACATTGATTTTTTTTAGAGCTGCAATAGTATGTTTGATTCTCTAGTATAAATTACACTGAAATCCATGTAGTTACTCCTCAATGAATCAGAGGCATCAGAGAAGAAAAGTGACCCCAAAATATTTCTATGGATCTTTCCATCCAAATAAGAAAGCGTTTTGGAGCACCTTGGAAGAGTAAGTATCTGAATTTCCTGGAAATACCCCTTCATAATCCTATCATACACCACACTATTTTTATTATTTATATTTTTACATGTCCTCTTGCTGTTGTCACTGGCCAGAGGCTCTAATTTAAAGAATACAAAATCTCTCTCTATCACTTAGCCAAAAGCTTGTGTAGGTGCTTTGAAGGTGCTACCTCTCTGCCTGGAAGGTTAACAGACCTGAGCTCTAATGTGGACAGATATATTCAAGGCTCTCCAATGAACCAAAAGCCTCTTCACATTCAAAGCTAGAGTCTGGTTGGATACGTCTACTGTGCAGTGACATATCTAAGCTAGAAGTAATCTAGTTAGCTTGGATGCTGTAAAAGTATGGGCTAGCCTCCCAAGTAATGACCTATGGTTTCTGGCAGGAGGCACATCAAAATGAACTGTTATCATGCCTCTTACTTATAGTGTAGATGCAATTGCCACCATGGTGCATGGGAAGGGAAATGCCTGTATGGGATTATTTTAAGGATCGTTATCAACCAATATGTTGAATAACATTTACCATAGAAGAGGGAGACACTTCCACTGACTTTAAAAACAGAAGAGTTGAGTTAATGGAGTTCCCCTCTAAAAATGTAAAAAAAAAAAAAGGGGGGTGGGGCCTCAGAAATACTCACCTGATGGGAGTTCTATGGACTAGCTCACGTTCCCAGTTGGATGCAATACAAACAGATAATTTTCTTCTTTGTGATGTTGCTGACCTCATATGTACTGAGAACAGCCACCGTTCCATTGGCATGAGTTTCAAGCTCGTTGTGATGATCTCCAGCTGGGAGCCAGAAGATCTGTGAAGCTGGTTTCCCTGCAGAAGCTTTGCACAAAGCACGTCCACAGGCGCCAGAGGTCAGAGTGACCTCAGGAGGGACTGTGTCGGAAGGTAGGAAACAAACTTTTCCAGTCAGTTTCCTGAACTTGGATGTAAAACCCCTCTCTCTCGACACGTAGGCCACAGCTCCACTAGAAGCACCTGGCTACAGAAGCTACTGTCAGAAGAGATGATCTGACAAAACTTCTGTTGACAGGTGCATCTACACATGAAAGCGGAGTGATCCTTTGACCCGCTCTGTCGACAAAAGGGCCCCCTGGAGTGTCTGCACAGCTTTCTTGTGACAAAACGTGTTTTGAATTCCCTTCAGATTGATGTGTCTGCTCCTGTACTCTGTGGAAACCTCCCTTTGAAGCAGGTCCCAGGTCCTTTTGCACTGAGCCACCTTTACCCATATGCACACTATGCAGCTGCATAGGGCACTTGAAGATTTGGAGCACCTTGGGGCTTAATGTCCATCCATCTGCCTTTCCTATCTCTCTTCTGTGGCTCTGCCTCCCCCTGAGGACCTAGTTAACTTAATGATGTAATATAATTGGAAATACACATCTCCTAGAACTGGACGGGACCTTGGGAGGTCATCTAGTCCAGTCCCCTGCCCTCTTGGCAGGACCAAGCACCATCCCTGACATCTATTAGCCCCAATCCCTAAATGGCCTCCTCAGGGACTGAGCTCACAACTGTGGGTTGAGCTGGCCAATGCTCAAACCACTGAGCTATCCCTCTTGCCCTCCCCCACCCCAATAGCCAGAGCTATTAGCAGGAGAACCTGTGAAAGAGCCACTCAAGTGGTAATAAAGCCATTTAACAGGCATGTGCCTCCCTCTGTCAGTTTCTGAATTTAGGGTGTTAGTCTACAGGACCTTAGTTTAAAACAGGGATGAGGAGCCTTTTTTGAGTGGGGGGGGCCACTGACCCACAGTAAAGTCAGTTGGGGGCCACAAGTGAGGAGAAAAAAAAAAACCCTCACAGGTGTGGCTTCCAACTGAGAAGCAGGAAAAAAGAATTCACCACACTCACACTGCACCGCACAGCCTGGGGAGATTTGGGGGTGGGGGGCTCCTAGACTCTGGGATGGGGCCAAAAATGGGGAGTTTATTGCATGGGAGCTGCTGGGGAGCAGGCTGGGGTGGAGATGTGGAGTCCAGGCAGGAGGCAGTGTGCAGGAGTGAGCTTTGGGTGCAGGGTCTGGGCAGGAGGTAAGGTGCAGGAATGGGCGGGAACAAGGGTGCAGGGCCTGGGTGGAATGCAGGGTGCGGGAGGAGGGTGGAGATGTCAATGTGGGTTCAGGGTGAGAGGGAGTGTGCAGGAATGGGGAGTGTCTGGAAGAGGATACAGGAGCAGGCTGGGGATGGGTTTGGGCATGCCACCACAGGCCCCACACTTTGGGGACCCTGAAGAAGCTGCCTCTACCATATTGTTGTTAGCCATATTGTTGTCAGGGAGGCCTAGAGGATTACCCAAGGGGGCTGGGATATTACTTGGGGAGGCTGGGTCTGGCAGCAGGGATTAAGCCCGCCCCCCATGCTCACCACAGCAGAGGGAGCCTGAATCCTATGCCCGCCACAGATGTCCCTGATGGTAAGAAACAGCAGCCTTTAATTCCCTCACTCTGGCAGGTATCAGAGTGATCACAGACCTAGTTTACCTCATGCTGTTGCAGGGGGCACCACTGTGAAGGAGTTTTTGACAAGTTATTCTCCAAAATGTTCAGAAGTTCAGATAAACACCCCAACATTTGGGCATGTATTTGTTCAAATGAAGTCCCATTTTAAGCAGGCACAATTCCCACTGAATTTGGCCCCCTGAGCAAGACAGGCTGGAAGTCTTATGAGATTTTTTTTTTTAATTTCCAATACTTCCTGTGTGTTTGGAGCAACACAGATATAGAAGAAACAAAACAAAAAAAAACTCTCCAGTATTTCCATACATAAGCCTACTTTAGGTATTTCAGTACTGTCATTTCTAATTCCAGAGAAAATAGGACAAAGGATAGGAAACCAAAGCTGAAAAGGGGTAGGTAGAGAACAGAAGTTTTCAAGCTTCAGAAGAGGTTTGGCTTGTTTTCAGCCAGGGTTCCAGTCACTCTTTATTTTCTTCTCAACTGTTCACCCAGTTCTAGTCGAAGCTCAGCTCACATATCCCTGAAGTTTTACCTTGTAGGAGTCTATCACTGAGTGGAAACATTTGATGTGGCATGTACAATTACAGAGTGGGCTTGGACACCCCTCGTGTCCTCCTCCAACGCTTTCCACCTTCAGTGGGCCTGGTGCAGCCCAAAGAGCATGTGCACTTGCCACCGTCCTTCTGCTCTACCCTGGGAAGAATCAGAGAATACTAGGAGTGGAAGGGACCTCAAGAAGCCATCAAGTCCAGCCCCCTGCCTCAATGGCAGGACCAAGTACTGTCTAGACCATCCCTGATAGACATTTATCTAACCTGTTCTTAAATATCTTCACAGATGGAGATTCCACAACCTTCCTAGGTGGTAATTTATTCCAGGTGTTTGACCACCCTGACAGTTAGGAACTTCTTCCTAATGTCCAGCCTAAACCTCCCTTGCTGCAGTTTAAGCCCATTGCCTCTTGTTCTATCCTCAGAGGCCAGAAAGAACAAGTTTTCTCCTTCCTCCTTATGACTCCCTTTTAGATACCTGACTATAGGTGACTGTATTTTCCTAAACGGAAAATTGTGTACATGGCGCTAGCCTGAGCTGCCTGGCATTGCCACCCACCCCACCCGCAAACACTCCTCTGTGCCCCCAACTAAGCCATGTAGCAGAGAGGGAGCAGAGGGTATGGGCTGGGATGTGGACAGCAAAGCAGAGTAGGAGGGTATGGCAGTGGTTTGGGGCTGAAAGCCAGGAGGTGAAACTAGTGGACTATGATCCAACTAGCAGTTCAATGCCACTTGGGGATAGGAAGGAGGTTCCAGGTTGTGAGGGGACCCAAGAGACTCCAGATAGCAGCCCTGAGGAGGGGGAGGGGGAGGCGGGGATGAGGCAGAAGCAGGTGACTAGAGGCAGCCTGGGGAGGGAAAAAGGCTGATTTGGGAAAAAGGGTAGGAGCTGGAGAGGGCTCTGGGGCCCAGCCCCAAATGATGGGAGGTGGGCAGAATACTAGATCGGGGGCTCCTTGAGCTGCTTTGAGAGCATGAGGCCATGGGGTGCATGCCAAACTCTGTGCCCCAGCACAAAGGAACGGTGCAGGAGCTAGTGAAGCACTTACCAAGCAGATTAGCTGGTAGGGCCCGGGGCTCACTGAAGGCAGTGGTTTCTGAAAAATAAAAAGTAAAGGAGCATGACTTGCTGGTAAATCACTATATCCCACATGGCCTGTCCTGTGCGACAAGACCTCAGGAACAGCTGGCATGGTGGCGTTACCTACCAGGAAGCAAAGGGGAAGGTACACAGCAGTTCTCGTGCCTATCCTCAACAGAACACTCCCCAGAGCGGAAGTATTCAGAAAGACAGCAATATAGGAAACGGCGGTATTCCTGAGAAGGGAGTGTGGTGAGATGTAGGGTGGTGGAAGAAAAGACTGACAGCCTGCTGTTACTTATTTTTCACTTGTAGGGCATGCCCAGCGCCCTACCCACAGCCTGACTGCAACACAGAAGATCTGAATTTAATTTGTGACTCTGCAACAGACTTCCTGGGTGGTCTTGGGCAAGTCAATGTCTCTGTGCCTCAATGCATCATCGGTAAAATGCAGATAGTACCTCCCATCTCCCAGACATTGCCTCACTTGTCTATTTAAATTTTCTTTCTGGTAATTTTAAGAAGTTTCAGCACCTGTGACATTTGCAGGGCTTCGTGAGGATTTCGCACCAGTGGGTAGTGAGCAAATTCCATGAGATCAGATTTGCTTTTCCCCATTGTGCAATTGAGGCTGTGGGTAATGCAGGAAGTGACTCCTTGGAAATCACCCACTTCCTCTTCTTTCTCCTACAGAGGCCCCTAATGCAGGTGGCCATAGAAGCAGCTCACAGGGACAAGGCCACAAAACCTACCACTCAGTTTAAGCTATAAGAATATATGTCTCTAGACTTATGAAGCCACTAATGAATGCCTTTCACAGAAGCAACCTGTAGCATCCTGCTGCCTGAGGAACTGGGATAGGGGAGGGTGGAAAACAAATGAGAAGAAAAAACAAAAGTGGAAAAGAGCAAGAGAGAGAAAGTGAACACGAAAAAGAACAGAAAAGAGAGGGCAAATAAAATGGGCAGAAAACTATCGGCAGGATACGTGCATCAAAAAAAACGAATCCTCACCGCATTCAGGGAGCAGGATGGATGGCACTTGTTCTATATTTTGTTTTCTCCTAACTGGTCAGTGTGTGGCCCCATGACCTATTTAGTGAGCACTATTCAGACCCTGCTGTGATCACGGAATTAGTAATTTCCTGGTGGGTTTTTCTGGGGGGGCTCATCAGTGTAGCAGCCCAGTGCTTCACAAACTCTAATGTACTTTCGCATTTTGCAGACGGGACATCTGAAGCACCGAGAGATTAAGGTGAGAAGTAGCCACTCATTTTGAGTGCCCAAGTTGAGATGCTTAGGACCTGATTTCAGAGCTCTTAGCATTAGCTAGAACACTGACTTCAGTTGTGGCTGTGAGCGCTTAACTCTTCTGCAAACGAGGGTCTCAAGCTGGGCAGCCAGAAAATGAGGCGCACACAGTTAGTGACCACCCATGAAAAGTGTGGTCACCCATGAAAAGTGTGCTCTAAATGATTTGCTTAGCATTGTACAGGAACATTGGCAGATGCGGGGATAGAATCTGTTTCTCCAGGGCAGTGTTCAGTTACATGACTCATAAGACAATTCTTTCTCTCTGCAGTCATAGAACCATAAAACGCTGGGACTGGAAGAGATATTGAGAGGTCATTCAGTCCAGCCTCCTGCACTCATGGCAGGACCAAGTACTGTATAGACCATCCCTGATAGACATTTATCTAACCTGTTCTTAAATATCTCCAGAGATGGAGATTCCACAACCTCCCTTGGCAATTTATTCCACTGTTTGACCACCCTGACAGTTAGGAACTTTTTCCTAATGTCCAACCTAAACCTCCCTTGCTGCAGTTTAAGCCCACTGTTTCTTGTTCTATCCTCAGAGGCCAAGGAGAACAAGTTTTCTCCCTCCTCCTTGACACCCTTTTAGATACCTGAAAAGCGCTATCATGTCCCCCCTCAATCTTCTTTTTCCAAACTAAACAAGCCCAATTCTTTCAGGCTTTCTTCATAGGTCATGTTCTCTAGACCTCTGATAACTCTTGTTGCTCTTTTCTGGACCCTTTCCAATTTCTCCACATCTTTCTTGAAATGCGGTGCCCAGAACTGGACAAAATACTCCAACTGAGGCCTAACCAGCGCAGAGTAGAGCAGAAGAATGACTTCTCGCGTCTTGTTCACAACACACCTGTGCCTCCTTCATTGAACAAACCAGTTGCATCTCCAGAGCACAGTACACCTCATGTACTGATTGAGGTGCAGGAGTTCCTGTTCTCGGTTCTGGTGCCTGGTACTGCCGGGTGCATCTACACTGCGTTTTAAAACCTGGGGCAGTGAGTCTAAAGACATAGGCTCACACTACTCTGCTAAAGCAGCTCTGTATATGTTGTGGGCAGCTCTAGCTCTGAAGTCCGCTCCCCTTCCCAGGCTTCAGAGCTTGAGTAGGCATGTCTACACTGCTGCTTTTAAATGCCATAGCACTGCCTCTGTGGCTAGTGCTCTGGGCCAGTGGGGACAGCCTACAGCCCTTGGGCTGCTTGTGTCCTAGCAGGATTCCATATACTGCCTACACGTGACAATCCAGAGCAGTTTCCACCCACAGAGGGTTTTTTTCCTACTGATATTACTGAAGCGACACGCACATAAAGCAAAGGCACATGAAGGGAGGTGCGTGCTGACTGCACCCAACATTGACTGTGAGAGCTGTTTGCTCCCTCTGCAGCCAATCAAAGCACTGCTATGGTTCAATCAGCACACCCTGCAAATTCTAGATATTCAAGCACAGTTCGCAAAAACTGCCCTGTCCCAGGAGACTATCTTGGTAACAATAATCTTGTAGCCCGGTAAGCTGAAAAAGCACCACTCTTGCAGCCCACTCACTAACCTGGGTTTCCCATCACTGCTCTGGATTGTCATGTGAGAAATCTGGTTTGAATTTTCAGGTCCTGGTCTCTCAGGCTACCTTAACACTACAGAGCTATTTCGAGATAAGAGCTGTCATTTCAAAATAACTTCAGTAGCATCTCCACTATATACACGCTATTTAGAAATAAATATGAAATTGTGGGTATGCTATTTCAAAATCAGTAACCCTCATTGCAGGAGGAATAGCACCTATTTTGAAACAGGCACTATTAAAACACGGAATAGCGCTACTTCATAATAAGCCATAATGGCATCCAATGGCAATATTTCAAAATAGCTCTATATGTCCGGAAATGCTATTTCAAAATAGTTGGGTGCTATTTCAAAATGCATTTCATGTGTAACTGTGTCATTTCAAAATAAGATATGTCAAAATATCTTATTTAAAAATATCTCTGCAGTGTAGCCGTAGCCTCACTTTCCAAACCAGTAGCAACTGGGACCTTTCAGAAGGCAGCATGACCAGCTCGCCAGGCAGGGATACAGAACTGGAATAATACTGACAGTCTTTGAAGGGAGCCTGAACAAAGTTCCATCTAACTATTTTCATTCACATGTGGATTTTTTCAGGCATGTGCAGAATAAATTTTGTGTGCACCAAGGCCTGTGTGAATGTGCACCACCAGGAAAAACACAAACCTAGCCATGAGAACTCTACTAATCAGTTTGGCAGCTCTGGAATCTCTCTTCCGAGCAGCTGCACAAGCACACACCTTACAGGGAACACAGGGCCTGACACAATGAAGTTTTATCCTTGTGAGATTAAAAGGTACATTCATAAAATGTAGTAAGCAAACTTGTTTTAAAACCCTAATGCAGACAGAGTGAATTGATAGCCGTTTGAGATGAAGTCAGATTAAAACAGGTGAGAGAATTCTAAACTTACCACTGGTGGGGACTGATGTGCATTTGTAATATGCTGGGATAATGAGGATGATTGCAGACTTAATACATCAGTAGACCATCCTTCACAATTTTATCCCCCCGGGATGCATTAAACAGCACCCAATTGCATACTTCTATATTTATAAGCAGAAGTATAGGTAACACTGGAACCAAACCCACCTCTAACATCAACTTTTATTACATGGCTCTCAGCGCTAAGGTGGCCCACAATAGCTCGACAATGACAGAATCCACTGTCATTCTTATTAATTGACAGAAACTGCAGGACAAACATGTTTTCTTCTGCCCAGCCTGTGTTTCGTGTTGGCTCATCCTTCAGAAGCAAGCAGTTCTGTCACTCTATCTTGCACCAGTTCATGTGTAGAGCAACGAAGGGTCCTGTGGCACCTTATAGACTAACAGAAAAGTTTAGAGCATGAGCTTTCGTGAGTTAACTCACTTCTTCAGATGCTGGTGAGTTAACTCACGAAAGCTCATGCTCTAAACTTTTCTGTTAGTCTATAAGGTGCCACAGGACCCTTCGTTGCTCTACAGATCCAGACTAACACGGCTACCCCTCTGATACAGTTCATGTGTGGCTTTTCTGTGCAGTACTTTAGTGAACACAGTATACTGAGAGAGTCACCAGGTTTGGTGTGATACGTGAAACCTCTTGGCACTTGAAATTCAACAGTACAATCAACAATAACATCACCCGTTAGAAAGAACAAAGGAACGTTATGCTGAAATTCTGCCCTCTTCAGATCTACTGTTTGGCTTAGAACAGAGTGTAAAAAGGCAACGAAGATGTGTCTGTTTTTATAATGGATTACATAAGATGTTGTAGCCGTAGTCTGGTTCACGCTGGCACTTTACAGCATTGTAACTTGCTGCACTTGGGCGTGGGTATCTTTTCGCACCCCGAGCCAGAAAGTTAGAGCACTGTAAAGTGGTGCGACCACATTCCCCTGTCTCAAATACGAGACAGGGAAATATGGGGGAAGGGTTGGCTCCTCCCAGCTTCACCAAGCCCTGGGGAGCTGAAGTCCCCCACTATCCCAACCCCAACCCCAGCCCCAGGAAAGCAGTGGAAACCAGTGCTCCCGGCCCAGAGCCCCGGGAAAGTGGGCAGCCGCAGGCACTCCCCACCTGCAGCCCCAGCCCCCAAAGGCCTAAATATGGGACAATTTTTCCCTTTTGAAAAATAAATCAGGATGCCTTTCTAGTGTCCCAAATACAGGGCTGTCCCTCCTGACAGAGTACGGTTAGTCACCTTACCGTAAAGTGCTCGGGTAGACTTGGCTATTGTGTTTAAATGATAGCGCAGATTGATTGCTCAAAGGAATTACATCCTTTTGAGCTTGGATCTTGGGGCTAGGTCTCAAGTTCCTTATTTTAAAAGGCATTAGTTTGTTTCGATTGGCACTAGAAGTGAAATGGCTGTAAAAAGACCCCATAGATTTCATAAAATGCTTAAGTAAATGACTTGTTTGACTTATGGTCAAGTTTTATATCATGTTGGCTGGGTCTACACTTGCATTCCTCTTTCAAAAGAGACATGCAAATGAGGGAAACAAAATGCAAATGAGGTGCAGATTTGTACATCTGACACCTCATTTTGCATATTCTTCTTTCAAAAGAACTTCCTCTTTCGAAAGAAGAAAAGCAGTGTAGACTTCCCCATTAAACAAAAAGGAAGAAGGGGTTTTTCAAAGACAGGGTTTATTTTTGAAAGAGCCCCATCTGCTCTGCTTTTTTTCATGAAAGAATCTCTTCTGAAAAGAGATTATGCAAATGAAGCACAAGATATGTAAATCAGTGCCTCATTTGCATTTTTCTATTTTCCTCATTTGCATTCCTCTTTCAAAAGAAGAATGCAAGCATAGACATAGGCAAAAGGAATAAAATTGAGAGAGAAACATGGGGCCAAACTCAGAGATGAGTAATAGAAGTTGTCTTTGTGTGGAAGGCAGCGCACAGTAAGCTAGTGTATGAATTTAAAGCTTAGTAGCTTCTCATCATTAACTTCCCACATGGACACTCTTACAGAACACTGAGGCTGTGTCTACACTAGCCCCCTTTTGGGGAGTAAAGGCACTTTGAAGTGCCTGTGGCTACACGGCACGCCTGCACGTTGAATTTTGACGCTTTGAAGTTACTGCAGGGAGAGTTAGCCTAATGAAGTTCTGCATATTCATTGCAGCACTCCATCAGAATTCTCCAATCTGGCTGATTACCATGCCCCTCTTCAAAGAAGGGGGCAAGTGTAGACATAGCCTGAGTGTTTGTAGGCTGTTTAGTTCAATGAACTTTCAAACTGTATTGAGCACAAAGGCACTCTCGGTAAGAAGATAAAAACAGCCCTTGTGGTCAGACCAAAGGTCCATTAGCCCGGTATCCTGTCTGCCGACAGTGGCCAGCACCAAGTGCCCCAGAGGGAGAGAACAGAACAGGTAATCATCAAGTGATCCCTCTCCTGTCCTCCATTTCCAACCTCTGACAAACAGAGGCTCAGGACACCGTCCCTACAGTCCTGGCTAACAGCCATTGATGGACCTAACCTCCATGAATATAACTGGGTTCAAAAAAAGAATTAGATAAAGTCCTGGTTCTCACAACCTCCTTTGCAGAGGGGATTGGTGAGCAATATGCACCTAGCTCTTGCTGTCTCCCCTCACACTCCTTGCAGACAAGCTCTCAGTGAGTTGAAGGCTATGGTAGGGTTACCATACGTTCAGGAAAAAACGGACATGGCCTCTTTTTCCGCCATTAACTCTCTGTGCAGACAGATTTTTACAAAATCTAAAAATGTCCAGGATTTTGCTCTGTCCCTGCAAACTCTTTCTGCATCCCAAGCTCTTCCCTGGCTGTGTTTGCTTCCACCTCCGCTTGAGTTACAGCTGTTCCCCCTCGTCAGCAGGGAGCAAAGTCAGAAACAGAGTGGGCAGGAACAGAGCTGCACTAGGAGATAGTAGGAAGGTTCCCCACTCCTTTTGGTTTAGGGAAATGAAATCTGTGGGGGAGGATTCAGGCTGGGAGCTCAGCCGAGCAGGCAGAGTGCTTGCAACCCAGCTCTGAATGGGTTGGGAAGAAACGGCTCCTGAGTCTTTGGGAGGCTGCATTGCTACAGTGATCACATAGAGCTGCCTTGGCCTGATCGCTGTACAGTTACTGTCAGAGTTTTGAACGCTGTACTCAAATTAATTAAAACTGAGATTTTCCCAGACTATGGACTCAGAGGAGCACACAAGAAGAAATAAAATGTTTCGCTGGGATGGTAAAAGGGTGCTCACATTCACCATGGGCTATTGGATTCTCTTCCACCTACTTCCCTACATCTGTGATGGTTTAAGGCTCAGGGTCTGCCGACCACTGATGGGATTTCAGCTTCCCTTCATTCCCTGAGCTGTAGTTCCCAGTAACTAGGATGCTTCAAGAGCAAGTTTGCCATAGGCTGCTTGTGGGAATCGACCAGATGAGTTTTGGTTCATTCTCCCAATAGCTCTGTGAGAAATTATTATTAAACCTATTCCACAGATGGGGCAACTAAGGCAGAGAGAGAGAAAGCCAACCCTTACAAGCACTGTAAACCTATGTCTGAAAAACGGGCCTCTGCTAACTGTTTTGCTGCCAGTATGCTCTGAAAGCCACTCTCAGTCTGGGGCTACGTCTACACGTGCAGCCAACAACGAAATAGCTTATTTCGATGTTGCGACATCGAAATAGTCTATTTCGATGAATAATGTCTACACGTCCTCCAGGGCCAGCAACGTCGATGTTCAACTTCGACGTTGCTCAGCCCAACATCGAAATAGGCACAGCGAGGGAACGTCTACACGTCAAAGTAGCACACATCGAAATAGGGATGCCAGGCACAGCTGCAGACAGGGTCACAGGGCAGACTCAACAGCAAGCCGCTCCCTTAAAGGGCCCCTCCCAGACACAGTTGCACTAAACAACACAAGATACACAGAGCCAACAACTGGTTGCAGACCCTGTGCCTGCAGCATAGATCCCCAGCTGCCGCAGAAGGAGCCAGAAGCCCTGGGCTAAGGGCTGCTGCCCACGGTGACCATAGAGCCCCGCAGGGGCTGGAGAGAGAGCATCTCTCAACCCCCCAGCTGATGGCCGCCATGGAGGACCCAGCAATTTCGACGTTGCGGGACGCGGATCGTCTACACGGTCCCTACTTCGACGTTGAACGTCGAAGTAGGGCGCTATTCCTATCTCCTCATGAGGTTAGCGACTTCGACGTCTTGCCACCTAACGTCGAAGTTAACTTCGAAATAGCGCCCGACGCGTGTAGACGCGACGGGTGCTATTTCGAAGTTGGTGCTGCTACTTTGAAGTAGCGTGCATGTGTAGACGCAGCTTGGGTGTGCTATTTGTGGACTTCTGCTTATGCTGAGCCAACGAAAGGCTGGAAAAAGAATTTGCCTCTAGAAGCCTCTGCTTCTGCTCTAAGCACTAGGCAGATACTCTCTTCCTGACACAATACTGTAAGGTTACCCTATAAAAAATAGGACACTCCTGAGTGTATCAGTATTTTCCAAGTCACAATATGTTAACTTGGCTAAATCTAATTCTTGACTCCCCACCTCCACCCTTCTGCTCTCTGATTTGATCACCTTGATAATTTTTTTCTGATTTGTCAACTTTGATTACTGTTTTTGGTTCACTATGCCTTAAACGTTGAGTCTGTTCTGGTCTGGCTATGGTCTGAAGAAGTGGGTCTGTCCCACGAAAGCTCACCTAATAAACTATTTTGTTAGTCTTTGAAGTGCTACTTGACTGCTTTTTTTGTGTGTTAATGTGTTTTACTACAAATAGTACATTAATACAATGTGAGTTTGTAACTACTGATTGATACACATGCATTCCCCCACAGGGTGTCCTCTTTTTTGAAAAGTCAAATATGGTATCCCTAGGCTATCGATATGACTACACAGAGACAACTGCTCACCTGTAACTACACTGCTTAAAACAAAAAGCAGTCAAGTAGCACTTTAAAGACTAGCAAAATAGTTTATTAGGTGAGCTTTCAGACTTCTTCAGACCACAGCCAGACAATACACTGCTTAAGACACCTGCTAGAGCAATGCAAGAAGTTATTCTGTTTCTGTAGCAAATTCATCTCTGAGAGGTAGTTGCTAGGTCAATGGGAAGAATTCTCAACCAAGCTGTGTCTATATTGGGGCTTACTTTTACTTAAGTACTTCCTACAGGGCACAATTTTTTTTCTCTTTTTTTTACAGCTCTCAGCAATATTGCTTGTTCAGCCACAAATTTAGGTAGCCTGACAAAGCCAAGAAATTATTTCAGTTAGTATAACATGCACATAGAAGGGGATTGGAGGAAAGTGTAAATGATGCTGATTTATATTTTTTTTCCTAAACTCACAGACTCAACCCCTAAGGAGGCTGGTGACACATTAACATAGACTTTTCTTAAAGCTACTCAAGCTGCTTCTACACTCGCCCCCTCCCGTCAGAGGTGGCATGGTAGTGAGGCAAGTTGAAACAGGCTAAGGAGGCACTAACATGCAAATTCAGCATCTCATTAACATAATGGTGGATGAGCAAATTTCGATGTGCAGATTGACAGTGCAGATGGGGAAGCTTCAAAATAAGCACCCCACTTCGACATTCCCTTACTCTCACAAAACTAGATCGGAGTAAGGGAATGTGGAAGTGGGGCATTTATTTCAAAGCTGTCCCCACCTACCCTATCAATCTGTAATTAGAAGTCTGCCCTTTGAAATTTGTGTGGTCACCATTATGCTAATGGGGCTCTGAATATGCACATTAGCGCCTCATTAGCCTGCTTTGAATTGCCTCATTACCATGCCACCTCCGATGGGAGAGGGCAAGTGTAGAAGCAGCCTCATAGTAGAAGGGTTAATGCATGTGATTTACATGCTGAGACATCAGAGAAACACGTGAACTACAACAGTCCTTTAATGGGCTACGTGTGAATTACAATAAACCCTGCTACCATTTCAAAATATGCCTCTAGGTTTGCAAAAGTATATCCACTTTGTGAAACAAGATGGAGCTCCTCTTCTGTTTCCCTCCATTGCTCTGCAATCCATTGTACAGCCTTGGCCATGGGAGAACCATTCAGTGCTCCCTCTAATTTTTTCTATCCATGGACAGAATAAAGTTTGTTATGTGCACCAAAGCAGATGTGGAATGCACCAGCAATAGAAACATATGCTGACAGCTGTGGGAGCTCTGCTAATGAGCTGGGCAGCACCTTAGTCCCTGCAGGGTAGCCACCCAAAAGCTCAGCTTACAGCGAATACTGGCACCAACCCAACCTAACTGCAGGGAGTGCCACTCCAACATAAGCACACAGAATTGTCTCCACGCTACTGGGGAGCATTCATGGCAGTGAACACTTGAGGGGAGGGATGAAAAATAATTGCAAAAAATTTGGAAGTAGAACAAGGAAGCAACAGCTGCTCCAGCAACTCTGAGCAAGAGGCCAGCAGGTACCAAAGTGCAGGGTTGCAGAGTTCCAATGAGGAGCTGCTAGATGGGGAGCTAACTTCTACACTGGTGATGGCAGAGAGGTTCCTGAAGACACATATCATACCCCGGCCTATGTTCCTCAGACAGTTGCTCAGCAACTGCAGTAATGTCCAGGTTTTAAGTGCTCAGGACCAGCAGCTCCCAGGGACAACAGTGAGAGCTATTCCATACTGAGCTATCTTGGAAAGCTGAGTAGAAGGGTTCAGAAGCAATTCCCGCTGAAATCAGGGAAAGAGTCTTTCAGTTGCCCTTACAGACAACTGGATGAGACCCTAAACTGAGAGGAGTAATTAGTGAATTTCATTTACTCAGTGAACTCTCCCACTTACCCATCACTCGACACAGCTCGAAAAGGAGAAGGAGAAGAGTAACCAGAGCTCCCTGTTTCTCAGACATCTTTCAGAGACTATCAGGGTAAACTGCAGGAAGTGAAAATAGAGAGAAAATCATTTCGAAGCAAAATTTGTTTCCAAGCTTTCTTCTTTTAACCTAATTGCACCTTTAGTTATTAACTCTCTGTTGGCTTTTCTGTGGGTTGGGGTGGGAAGGGAACAACAGGTTATAGCTGTATTAGCACAATTAAGACACCCAAATAACCTTAAGTCAGGCCTGAAGTAAAGCCGTGGGATGAATGAGCACCCTGAAACTGATGCAATCATGCATATTAACAACCTACTATTTTATTTTACCATTACGACATTGTTCCTATTAATAACTGAGATAGAGCACTTGTTTAATGGGCACCCTGATTTCAGGTGCCCAATTTGGGTCATGGGATTTTTCTGAAATACTGAGCATCTACATTTCCCATCAAAAACAACAGACGCAGTAGGTGCGCAGCACTCCTGAAAGTCAGTTCAAAGATGATGTCACTCTACACTTCCAAAACCAGAGGCCACTTCTGAAAATTGCGGCCCATATATGCGTCTGCAAATAAGAGTTGTGTCAGAGTGAGACCCAGGTGATAGTCCAGGCACTAAATGCACCCATAAGAGTTTTGCTTAATAAATTGAACCTTTGTGAAGCCGTGAGCCAAGACTAAGAAATATTGTTTGTCCTCCACCATAGCACTGCAAGGAGCAACCTCTAAGTCAACTGTTTAAGCTAGCTCATTCATTTGATCGGTATGGCAAGTTTGTTATTCTGAATGGGGAAAATGAGGAAGAGCTCACAGGAGACAATCTATTGTGACCTTAAAAATCAGGTTCATTTTACAAAGACCATAAAAATAATATCCCTTAACTATAATTGTGTGGTTATCGCTCAAGGGCAGCATTAAGGTTGTTTGAATGCCTTCACCAAACATTTCCAAATCTAAACAGGTTAAGATTTCTTGTACAGTTAACCTTTATGCTGAATTTGTATTTGGACTAGTTACAAATATACATCCCACGCAACTAGTCATTCTCTGGACCTGAACATAGGCCTATATGACAACACAGGCTCCATGAGAAGTTACTGCTTTGGACAGAACCCACCACTTGAAAGCAGTGGTCAGAACCCTTCCAGTGACGAGGCAATGAAACCAATTAATGTGACCTAACCACAAGGACTCTCAAGCAACATCTACACTACACAACAGTGTGGGTGACATGTAGTGTATGTGACACACCACAGTCAAAAGCAAGTTGCATCCATACTGCAGTGCACAGCTACCCACATCAGTGAAAACCTTCAACAGCAGGGGAGGGAGCAAGGAGAAGCTTCAGGAGCTCACCATTGCCGTTGCCTTTCACTGGGGGAGGAAAGGTTCTTGCAAGGCACAGGGAAACAACCCTGCAACAGCCCTTCCCTAGTGGCAGAGTCTTCCCCTGAGGTGGGGAACGGCTCCATATTATAGAACTGTCCCAGCCTTTCCCTGCTGTCTTTCCCCTACCAGATCTTTTCCCACTGCCGGAGGTGGGGAAAGACTCCAGCAGCAGGAAAACAGTGAGACTCTCCTGTACGAATTATAGCAGTATAGGTGGGGAGACACAACTTGGGTGACTGGTATATGGTATATGCCAGTAGTGGGCAACCTGTTGTCCAGGAGTCGCAGGCAGCCCTTTGGGGGGGGGCGGTCTCTGAGGGACCCACAGAACATTTTGTTTGCCATTGCCCATGTGCAGGGTTGCCAGATTCTGCTGGTTCCATTGCATAGTTTTTTTTCCTGCCAGTATTGCAAAAGTGACATACATGTAACGCAATGGCACAGGAAGTGAGGTGTGGGCTGATTTCATGCAACATTGACCATGGAAACCGTGTGCTCCCTCTGCGTCCAGACAGCACAGACCCCGTCAATTCTTGGTACACAGGCACCGTTAGCAAAACTACCCTGTCCTGGGAGACTGTCTTGGTCACAACAGTCTTACAGCTCACTGAGATGAAGGACGACCACTCATGGGGCCCACTCACTAGCCTGGGTTACCCATCACTAGTATGCATCTTGCATCTGATGAAGCAGGTTTTTCCCCACGAATGCTCCAAAATATCTGTTAGTCTATAAGGTGCCACAGGACTTCTTCTTGTTCTCGAAGATACAGACTAACTCGGCTACCTCTCTGATACTCATCACTAGTATACACTCATGTACACACATACACCCTTCAGGCACGTCTTTACTCACCTAAGCTGTGCCCAGTCAGCTATGCTGCTGTTTATACCCCTGCTGGGGAACTACGTGGGTAGATAAATTACATGCTGCCAAAAGCAGCACGCAATGTGGACATACCCATGGACACCAACAAATGCCAAAACCTGCTGAAGGCCAACAGTATCCCAGCAACGAGAGCCTGGCATATCATCACCATTCTGCACCTGCAGCCAGAGCCTGGTGTGATTTTGCAGAAATTGTGGCCTGCACTTCCCACTCACAGAAATCCAGGCTCGGGGGCCATCCAATAGGACAGGTGCCTGCTGGTGGAAACTCTCAGGAAGCAGGCAGCAGAGGCACAGGATGATGTGGCTAAGGCGAGGCGCATCGATGCCCAGGAGGAATTCCCTGATAGTTTTCATGTGGAGGCACCCAAGGTTGAGGAAGCTATCCAACTAACTGGACTGCTGTCACACCACAGGGAGAGGAGGAGGTGGCTTTCTCAGAGAGAGGACACTGGGTGCTGGTTACTTCTGGCAGCAGACAGTGCTCCACCCCTGCTCCCAAGCCACTCACCATGATGATGGAGAACTGTAATGATGCCCTGACAATGAGAGATTAGGAATCACCCCTTAAAGGTGGAGGGAAAGAAATCAAGTTCTCCCGAGGTTGGGAGGTCTGCAGCCATCACTCCCAAGAGGAAACATAGGGTAGTGGTGATTGGAGACATTCTTCTGAGGGAAGCAGAAATACAAATCTGTCACCCTGACATGACATCCCAGGAGGTGCACTGCCTGCCAGGGGCCCACAGCTGAGACGTTACAGAGAGATTGTTGAGGTTCATCCATCCCTCTGACTACTACCCCATGCTACTCATTCATGTGGTCACTAATCATACTGCGAGATATGACCCTGTGCAGATCAGAAGCAACTACAGGGCTCTGGGAGTACAGGTGAAGACGTCTGAGGTGCAGGTGGTGTTTTCTTTGACCCTTCTGGTCACGGGTAGGGACGTAGGCAGAGAAAACAGGCATCCTGGAGGTGAATGTCTGGCTGTGAAGATGGCATTGCCAGAGCAGCTTTGGCTTCCTTGATCACAGGTGGTGCACCAGGAAGAAGAACTGCTAAGCAGAGATGGGGCCCACCTACTGAGGAAGGGGAAGAGAGTATTTGAACACAGACTGGCTAACCTAATGAGAAGGCCTTTAAACTAGGTTTGACAGGAGCAGGTGACGAAAGTCCACTGGTGAGTCAAAAACATGGAGCCTTGGGAGAAAGGTCAGAAACTGAGGGGCTCATGAGCTGTAATAGCAGGGATAAGGGAGAGATAACACAACTGGAGGACAAAATCAAATCAATATCTTAGTTGTCTGTATACTAATGTGAGACGTATGAGGAATAAGCAGGAAAAACTCAAAATGCTAGTAAATGAACATAAATATGATATAGTTGGCATCATAGAGGCTTGCTGGTAATACACTTGACTGGAACACTGGCATGGAAAGGTACAGCTTACTCAGGAAGGACAGGCAGGGGAAAAGGGAGCAGGTATTGCCTCATATATTAAAAATGTATACACTTGGACTGAAGTTGAGATTGAGATAGGACACAGACTTGTTGGGAGTCTCTGGACAAAGATAAAAAGGGTGAAAGACCAGGGTGATATGGTAGGTGAACATGACAGACAACTTAACCAGGACGAAGAGGTGGGTATGTGGCTTTTTTTTAAAACAAACTCATCCAAAGCATCAGACTTGGTGATGATGGGGGACTTTGACTATCCAGACATCTGTTGGGCAAATAACACAATAGAGCACAGATTACCCAACAAGTCCTTGGAAGATATTGGAGACCATTTTATTTTAGAACGTGGAGGAAGCTACTGGTGGGGAGGCTGTTCTAAACTGGATTTTAACAAATATGGAGAAGCTGGAGGAGAATTTGAAACTGGAAGGCAGCCTGGGGGAAGTGGTCATGAAATGGTACAGTTCATGATTCTAAGAAATCATGAGGGAGAACAGTGAAGTAAAGTTAATGAATTTAAAGAAGGCAGATTTTAGAAAACTCAGAGAGGTGGTAAGTAAAGTCCCATGGGAAGCAAATCTAAGAGGAAAAACAGTTCAAGATAGTTGGGAGTTTTTCAGAGGCATTATTAAGGGTGCAAGTGCAAACGATTGAGCTGCATAGGAAAGACAAGGTACAGCAAGAGACCACAGTAGCTTAACCAAGAGATCTCAAAAAATCAAAATGGAGTCCTATAAAAACTAGGTCAAATTACAAAGGATGAATACAAACAAATAACAAAAGTATGTAGGGGCAAAATTTAAAAGGCCAAGGCACAAAATGGGCTCAATCTAGTTAAAGACATATAGCGTAACAAGAAAACATTCCACAAACACATTAAAAGCAAGGAAAGACCAAGGAGAGGGTAGGATCATTACTCAATGAAGAGGGGAAAACCTTCACCAGCCAATGGGGGAGTGAATGGGAAGAGTGCCTGAGACAGCAGGCAAAGACTTTGATACCCAGAAGGGGAAACACATAGCCTGTGGCCACACTAGCCCCCTCTCTTCGGAAGGGGCATGGTAATGAGGGATTTCAGCAGATGCTAATGAAGTGATGCAATGAATATGCATCACCTCATTAGCATAATAGAAGTCACGCATAGTTTGAAAGTGCCGCTTTCAAAATGCGCACCACCCATGTAGCTGGGCGTCGTTTCAAAAGGCTCCCAGCTGTACGGGTGGCGTGTGTTTCAAAAGCGGCACTTTCAAATGGCACACAGCTGCTATTATGCTAATGAGGCACTGCATATTCATGCCAGCACCTTATTAGCATCTGCCAATGTGCCTCATTACCATGCCCCTTTGTGGCCACAGCCTAAGGCTTTTGCTAGTATAAAATATCACACCTTTAAGCAATATTACTACACTGGCTGAAGTTTCTGGTGTAGACATACCTTACAACTGAGGAGTTATCACAGAATAGTTTTCTGTGTACTCTCAGTACCTGGCTTTTCTACAAAGACTGCTGCTAAAAGTGCTGGGTATTTTTCACCAGGAGAGAAAACAGAAGTGCAGATGGCAAACCATAAGACGGAAACCAGTCACATAGCTGTATGCAGCTCTGAAAGATGCTCAGATATCACCACAATGGACATATTGCGCAAACCAAAATACAGATTGGTCATCCCAGGTCCAGCACCCTCGAGGTCTGACCTGCCACGCACGAGGGGATTTGCTGAACCCAGGCGGTCCCCTGCCACTGGCTCCCAGCCTGCTTCCACCCCAGTTCCAGCCCCAGATAGCCCCCACCCTCATTGTTGCCCACTGCAGTTCCCTGCCACCGGCTCTACTACTGGTGGCCATGGCTCTGGCCCTGCTGGTGCTGGCAACAGGCTCTGTCCTCAGCGATGCTCCTGCTGATGCTGCCACAGGCCTAAGCCCAGAGTTCTCTGGTCCAGGAACCTGTGTAATATAATCACACTGCAAAAAGGTAATAAATCATAAGAATCAAAACCAAGCCTCATTCTGCCTTGATTCCAAACTTCCTATTGCTCCTCTCAGGCTATGTATACACTAGCCAAAAACTTCGAAATGGCCATGCAAATGGCCATTTCAAAGTTCACTAATGAAGCACTGAAATACATATTCAGCGCCTCATTAGCATGCGGGCAGCCACGGTGCTTCAAAATTGACACAGCTTGCTGCCACGTGGCTCGTCCAGACGGGGCTCCTTTTCGAAAGGATCCTGCCTACTTCCCTTATTCCTATGAGCAGATGGAAATAAGGGGACTTCGAAGTAGCCGGGGTCCTTTCGAAAAGGAGCCCCGTCTGGACGAGCTGCGCGGCAGCGAGCCGTGTCCATTTTAAGTGCCGCGGCCGCCTGCATGCTAATGAGGCGCTGAATATGTATTTCAGCGCTTCATTAGTAAACTTCGAAATGGCCATTTGCATAGCCATTTCGAAGTTTTCGGCTAGTGTAGACACGGCCTCACTGTGACAACCCACCTGTTCTGAGCTGTATGCAGCTGTCCAGAAACCTTTCAACTCTCAGTCTCAGAATGTCCATTGTGAATAACAGTGTGACGGGCAAGATATTCCTTTCTGACGAGGACTTCAGAGAAGATGACAATAAAGCAAGCGTACTACTAGTTTGCACCAGACCAACTGTGCCTATTTGGTGCAGCTCAGTGACAATAAATGGTCACTTCATCACAGGATATGGTCAATTATTTACGAGTACAAAAATCAACCACAACTTGTTTCATTTCTTTCACACAGAACAGATTAACGTCCAAGTCTGGTTTTCTAAGACAGACTAGAGGACATATCTAATATGTTTTGCTTAGCCAGTGGCATAATTACAGAATATAATGCTAGACTCACAAAAAACACTGGACAGTGCAGTGCCTAACTTTTAGGCAAATGAAAAACCACTGGGATTCACAAGGCCTGAGTTCAGCACCCAGGCTCCATATATGAGCGGAGAGAGACAGGTGCCTAAGAATGAGATGCACAAGAGTTGGGACACTGAATGGAGAGCTACCTAAGCTAGGTAATGGGAGCAGCAAATGAAAGGGTTGTGCCCGAAGTGCCACTCCTCACAGGAGGCTTAGGTTTGAAGTCTGAGCTAGGGAGACAGCACTGTCTGCAAGCATTATACACCCATAAAGCCTCTCCTGGCACCAAGCACAAGTGCTGATGGCAGGACAGCCCTGCCTCCCTTCTATCCATTAGTCCTGTGATTAGGTTATTCAGACAGTATACAGGAGACACAAGTTCAATTCCCCCACCTGCTTGAGGGAGAACCCAGAATTAGAGCAGAGGTTTCTCAGGCCCCTCACCCCTGTGGAAGTGGCATGCTGATGTCTCTCTTGTTGAAGCTGGTCCCCTAATGTGCAGTTACACACTTAACTCCCTTTATTAATCTAGCCCATAGCATACAAGAAGCAAGATTACAGACTTCATGCTACATGGCATCGATCTTGTCCCCTCCGTACAGAGCGATGACAGAGGAACTAAGATATGTTGACACCTCAACAGCTGTTCATTTTGCTGAGCAGGGACTTGCTGCAGTCTGGTTGTGCACAAGGCTTTTGTTTTCCTGTAAGCCAAGGATGAAAGCAGAATCAGACTGGCCCAGTGAAAAACCTTTCTGAGAGGCCAGCGAGGTTTCTGCAGCCTCCCAGATCTTGAAAGTGGGGAAGAGCCAGGCCCCTTGCCCACATAAACAATGCCATAGAGCTGACACCTGCATTGTCTTCCTTATCTGCCAGACAGCAACAACAGCAGATGCAGCTGTTACCTCCTCCCTCTTCCTCTTTCCTCTACTCATCAGCTGCAGTGGTCAATGTAAACTGAGCACTCGGGCATCCGAACAGGAGAGACTCAAAAGCTGCCCATCTGATTAGCAGAGAGCCCTCGCGTGGCAGTCCGTGTTTCCACTGGTGCTACACGTGAGCATGTGCCCTGGAGCACGTCAGTTTATTCTGCACATGGATGGAAGAAAGTAGAAGGAACTTCTGTCAGTCATCATGGGACAGACACAGGAAACAGAGACAGCCCCTGTGATTACAGCTATATCATCCAGCACTCAGAAAAGACACAGCATCAGCTTACTTCTCTATTTTGTGGGAGGGACAATTTTAACTCCTTCAGTGCCAACCAGAAGTACAATTTCCCTCTTCATTTCAGAGCCATGCCTGACCCTGTTGTGTTCTTTACCCCATATCTTTTAGCCTGGTCAGTGCTGCAGTAAATCTTGCATTACATCTGTAGCTGAAAAGTTGATCTTATCTTGAAAGCTTGTACAGCTCTGAGGGTTTTCAGGCCTTAGTTGGCATATAGACTTCAACTCCATAATAGCCGAGCGTCTTCCAAGTATTTAAATTATGTATAATTTTTCCCTCTTTCCACGTACAGGCATTTATACGGCATGTAAGTGTTTGTATGTGAGAGACTCTTTTGCAAGTATGCGTAGAAAGAGCGAAAACTGTCACGTATCCTGCATATCGCTCTGGACAGTGGTTAGTTGTGTGGTTGTTCTTGTCTCTTGGGTGAGGGAGTGCGTTCTCTCATCTAGGCCCAGCTCTTGAAGGTTCTGCCTCCTGCATGAGTCTCTCTCTGCAGTTTTGTGGTTTCAGTAGAACATAACTATCTTCGAACTATGTGGTCAGAAAGTAAGTGGGGCAAGGGGGGGTGCACTCTCAGGTAGCATGGGCCACTGTGCTGGAGGATTTTGAGTTCAATGACAGAGATCTTGAACTTGTGTCTGTATTCAATGGGGAGTCACTGTAGCACTCAACAAGCTAGGGTGGTGTGTTCGTGTCAACTGCGGAGCTAAATGAACAGGCTGCTGGTTTTTGTACCAGCTGGAGCTCACTCAGGAAGGGTGGTTTCATTTCTAAATATGAAGAGAAATCCTGGAGGCCAGAGACTGAAAAAGTGTCACTACCAACTCTGGGGCAATCTTCAGGCCAGATGCAGATGACAGTGGGACTTTTGGTTTTACTTGGCTAGCTCTTTTGCCATCATCTAATAGTAAGGAATCAAAATGAACGCCAAAGCTGCATGTCAACTTAATCTGAGAGCAGGAGCCCTCTACAGTGGGATATGTTACAGACAAAACAGTTCACTCACTGGGCTTCCCTCTTCCCACCAACATCACCTGTCTTGCTTGTGCTCGCCTGTAGATCTGGCCATTCAGGATTTAGTCTGTGCGATGAAAGTCTTAGAGGAGTTATTGACACGTGCTGTAAAGATGACAAGACATGAATTCAAAGACCTGTCCTGTGCTAGACCTCCCACACTCGAGCCTTCATCATTTTTAATAGCTTGACATCCCAGAAACCACTGTGCAGTGGGCTAACCTCCCAGTGACAAAGTCATGCATTACATGGCCAGTTCTTCATCCACAAGAACCTGGAAATCCAGGCTTAGATCCCAAACTCTGCAGTTCCCTGATAATTAAAAGACAATCCCTGTGTCACAGTACAGGGAATGAACTCGAAATCCTACACTCTGATCACTTTGACACTGACCGACTCCATCAGAGAGGGCAAAAGGCTGGGGGAGGGGTTGACATGAAATGAACTAATCAGGACAGCAGTCCAGGTGAGCTAATGGATTGATTAGTTCATCATCTGAGGACTGATTTAAAAAAAAAGGCACATGCAGGACCTATAAAGTGGCAGGAGGAAGAGTAGCTGAGCCCAGAGCCAGAGAGATTTCCAGGAAGAGAACTTGTCTCCTCTTGGTCTCCAAGATGATGGCTGAGGATACAAGCCATATTGCCAGTAGTACTTCCACACAAACCTGTGAATGTGTTATTGGCGAGATCTAAAACAACAGCACAGCATGGAGAGCCAACCACCGATGTTTGAGACTGATTCTGTGGTATCAATGAGTAGCAGTAGACTGGTGCCCTGGTTTATTTCCCCATGAGACAAAAGCAGTTGTCCTGGATTCTCCTAGACCTACAAGCTGCCCCTTGCCCATGAGCATCACTATAATCTTACTTGGGTTAACTAGGAGCTGGACGTTATCTATCCAGGTTCCTATTTACCTCAGACACGGGGGTAAATGAGTGAGAGCCAATGAGGATGCTACATACAGTTTTGTGATATACATTTAATGCCATAGGAGAAGCTCAATAGCAGGGCTGACAATGAGGAACAACTGCCCCATCATGGCCCTCTGACATCTCTCTGGAAATAACGGTGCAACCACGTGAGAGAGATGTGTCAGTCTGTACAGATGTAGACAGAGGCATCCTCCCCAAAGAGCAGATGCAATCTCCTTAACTAAGACTATGTGAAGAAATTTCAAAACAAAAATGTTCAATATTCATCACATGTGTTTTCCTTTGTGGATGTGTGCTCACAGGTAGACCCCAAAGCTCAAGTTAATAGTTGTATTTCCACATTTTCAGCTCAGTGTCTGGGCTGGCAGGACAATATGGAGATTTCACTTTAAGGTCACACTGTTCATGAACTCTTACTACTCAGCCATCTTCATTCCCTCTTAAACGTGCCCATGATGCCCTCCCCCGGCATCAGCCAGCTCTAACTTAGTGAGCTTCTTGGACTACAGCTGCTGCTATCACCTGTAGGGCAGGGATTTGGAAGGCAGAGTCCTGGTATCATATGCCTCAGGGATGGGGCTGCAGAGGCCCACAGGCTGGAAGAATCCTGGGGCCCAGCTTCACATGCTGGCTCCATGCTGCACTCACTGGCTGGAATTCTGTCCACCGCTCTACTCTGCTGTCTGGCCCCAGAGGGGCAGCAGGCCATGCAGGAGGAACCAGAGCATCGCTCAGCTCAGAAGCTTGTACAAACAATGCAGCACTGTAAGTCTGTGTGTGCAAATACATAATAATTTGACGTGCGGAAACACTGACAAGTAATTGAAACTTTATTTTTCAGTCCCAATATATAATCTGAGTCAGAGATCCAAACGCAAATACCTCTGACAACAGGGGTCACATCGTACTTCCAACAGGATAAAATGGATATGCAGTAAAACATAGCACTAAAACAATCACAGGTGAATGACAAAGACTGGCCCTCAACCTTGATCACTTTCTGATCAGCCAGTCGCTTGCTCTCAGAAGCAGTTTGGTTAGCAGTGACAGGTTAGCCCCATCATGCATGGAAGCCAACCAGCCCCTGGTGAAGCTGGAGCTCCCAGCATGTCTAGGCTCCTTTCTACCCAAACGGAAGACAACCCTGATTCTGGGGGATTCCCCCAGCTACTCCCTACTGCAGGCAGTGGGTCGCTTTGTTTTGTTTCAGACGGTGGTGCCAACAAGCTGCCACCAGCCCCAGGGCAACGTAAGATGGGAGCCTGGCTCCACGCCCCTTCTGGGCTGGGGCCAAGAGCGGAAGAGGTGCAGTCAGCCCTCAGTGCCGCCTGGACCACAGAGCATGCCCCTCCCCGCAACTCCCTCACAGCTGTGGGCAGCCGGAGTAGTGCTGCTGTGACACTTCAAAGAGGCCTGGAGCTCGGATGGCCACCACTGCCAAAGTTGCAGCAGCCAGAGCTCCAGACCCCTTTGAAACCTTGAGACCAAGAGCAACTGCCCTCTTCCCCCGCGACCCACCCATCAGCAGGCCTAGTTTCAGAGAAACTGAAGAGCAAGGTTCTGATTTTTCCCAAACTGAAAATGTTTCCATTTCCTACCCACAGGAATGGAACTGGAATCTACAGAACGGAAATACCAAGATTCCACCAGATTTAGTTACGACAAAGTCTGTTCTTGGGAGAGTTTCATCCCAATACGAAACACCAATTATCTCCACACACCAAGATGCAAGGAAGACCACACATGGATGTAAAGGAGCCAGTTTTCCCCCTTTCTGCCCCTACATAAGCTGCCCACAATCTGTCCCTTTGAATACATATATAGCTTTAGAATCACTGGGCCCTGGGGCAATTATCCCCTTTGCCACCCCCCCTCCCCCTTGTCAGTGACTCTGCCGAGGACTAGACTCTTTGCCTTTGTCTTTTTAGAGGATTCACATTTTTATCCATGTTTTGTACACTGTAATTCTGATAGATACTTTCTGTGGCGTAAGAGTTCACTTTGTCAACGTTCCCAGGCCTGGAGGTGAGATGGAGGTTATTCTCAGTCTGCAACACACAGAAAAATCAATATAATAAGCAGATTTTTATGCTACATCCGAAGAACAGAGCCAAGTGAAATGGATGAAATCAGGTTAGTGACATGAAAAGCCACACCACAATTTACCCTGAATGAAGGGATGGGGGAGAGATAGTGACACCTGAGGGTGGAAGGAGAAACTCAGGAGCACAATGGGGTTCTGGACCATGCCTCAGGCTCCTACACACAGGCGCTGGAAGTATCGATACTGAGGGTGCTGCTGAACCCCCTGGCTTGAAGTGGTTTCCATTATTACATAGAGAATTTATCACAGGGTTGAATGTCTCTCAGCGCCCTTGCTATACAAATTGTTCCAGCACCCTTGCACCGTGATAATACCAACAACCACCACGGCCACAACGTGAATTACTAACCTAACTCAGGAAAGAATGGGACTGGTTCAGTTCAGGCTCTGTCATCTCTGGTTTCCCTCCCACATATCACCATTTACGGCAGCAAAATTTGTGCTGGTCTGAGACTATGTGATTCGGGACACGAGACTGTGGTGTGGTTATCGCTGTAGGGTTTGGCCAAATCACCTCCCACTCAGACACTACCCTTCCACTCAGCTAATGCTGTTGTAAAATGCACAGATGCTGACTGCACAGGTGAGCCCAGTGTGCAACTTTTCACTGATACAATAACTCTCCTTGGCTTTTCAACATGGAACAGTAACAAGGAAAGCTGCTCATAAAATGGTAAAGCCAACATAACTAATGGCGAAATTCTTTTGCTTGGGATATCCCCATGAGTGGCTGCCATCGTTAAGAACCATTGACAACGAACAGAACGCACTGTTCTCCTTTAAGAAAGCTGCTATCTGAGAAACAGCACAGAACATTGTACTACTGATGAGAACCAGGGAGTCAGGAGTGGTACTCGCTACCCTGAGTTAGGAATTGTTCTTTGGTAGCAAACAAACCACAGAAGAATGAAGCAAAAAACAAAATTTAAGTGTGCGTGTGTGCACACACATGCGCACACACACACACACACAGGCATTTAGTTCAGCAGAACTGCTGTTCTCATTAAGAAGCAATCAAACAACGCTGGTAGTTTTGCTTAAATGCTTTTGCTAGAGAGACCTGGAATGGGACTATTTCAGAAATAAGAAACTCCCTAGATTTTCCTTTAGTTCCGTAATTAGCCTCAGTGCTTTCGCATGCAAATGTCCCTGATTCACTTCCTTCAATAAGGAGCTATTTCTTCATTTCTAACCTGGCCTGCCGATGGGGCAGGGGCGCACGGGGGCAACTGCCCCAGGGTCTGATGATTGAAAGAGGCCTGGAACTCTAACTGCTGCAGCAGTGGCGGCACCCAGAGCACCAAGCCCTTAAATTGCCACCAGAGCACCACTGCAGCGCTCTGCACAGCTCTTATGGCTGCCAAGGGAGGCCAGGGTGCTCTGTGACATGCTCCAGGCAAGGCTGGTGCAGGGGACACTGCAGTCCAGAAGGTGCTGAGGGCCAGCTGCCTTCAGCCCCAACCCTTCATGGAGCATGGAGCTGGGGCCACCCCCTACACATCTAGCCCAGAGGCCCAGCATGGCTGTTGGCTCCCCTATTTGTAATTAAGGCTTCGTACACATTACATAACTTTTGCTGTCCAACGGGAGCTTTGTAAGCTCAGAAAGTGATCCTCTTCTCTCAGGGGCTAGCCAGTTTGTCACCATCCTCCGTTCTTCACTGTCCTCATCAGGCTTTGTAGTTTTTAGCACATCCTGCCAGCTTGCACAGGATTGTTAATAATTCTGATTATGATTAATCTGTAAAGGTGAAATGAAGCTGCTGTGTAGATAAAGGGATGACACGGTGCTGGAAAAGGATGGTTGAAATTAGGCAGCGTGATGCAGTAAAAACAGAATGTCACTTGATGCTGTATTTTGCTGTAGTGGGGATGCCACAATGGAAACCTGAGATAAGATCCTGACTTTACTGCAGTCCATGGGAGTTTTCCGCCCCCCACTAACTTCAGTGGGGCCAAACCTTTCAAACGTATTTTCATACTGTCCCACTCTATTATTTGGACTGTACTGAAGGAAACTATGTTTATAAGCTAAGATCAATTTTTAGATGTTAATTGTATAAAATCAGAGTTCAGAGGGCCAGCAGCCACAAACCCTTTATCCCTTTCTCCTACAATGTATGCAACACCACTGGGCTTTTCATTATGCAGGTTGCACATCTCAAATCTGGGACGCTCGTCCAGGAATATCCATGGTCTGGCAGGACCACAGATATCACAGGACCAGAGAGTCCTGGAGCTGGGGCCAGACTGGCATCCTATGGCTGATATCTGGCAGCCCAACTGAAAGCCAGTATCAGCAGGGCCCCGGTCAGAGCCCCCTGCCTGTCCCATGGCAGCAGGGAGCCAGAACCAGAGCCCCCAGCAGGCACAGGGACCCCAGGCAGGACCACAGCAGCTCCCAGGAGTGCAGGACTTCCTGGCAGCAGACCTCTCCAGGTCCAGTAAATTCTCTTGCTTGGGACCTCTGAGGTCCCGACCATGCCAGACCGGAGAGGTGCAGTCACATAGCATTAGCCCATATGGGCCGCGTCTACACGAGCACGCTACTTTGAAGTAGCGGCGCCAACTTCGAAATAGCGCCCGTCACGGCTACACGTGTTGGGCGCTATTTCGAAGTTGAAATCGATGTTAGGCGGTGAGACGTCGAAGCCGCTAACCCCACGAGGGGATGGGAATAGCGCCCTACTTCGAAGTTGAACGTCGAAGTAGGGCACGTGTAGACGATCCGCATCCCGCAACATCGAAATTGCGGGGTCCGCCATGGTGGCCATCAGCTGAGGGGTTGAGAGATGCTCTCTCTCCAGCCCCTGCGGGGATCTATGGTCACCGTGGGCAGCAGCCCTTAGCCCAGGGCTTCTGGCTGCTGCTGCGGCAGCTGGGGATCCATGCTGCATGCACAGGGTCTGCAACCAGTTGTCGGCTCTGTGGATCTTGTGTTGTTTAGTGCAACTCTGTCTGGGAGGGGCCCTTTAAGGGAGCGGCTTGCTGTTGAGTCCGCCCTGTGACCCTGTCTGCAGCTGTTCCTGGCACCCTTATTTTGATGTGTGCTACTTTGGCGTGTAGACGTTCCCTCGCAGAGCCTATTTCGATGTGGTGCTGCCCAACGTCGAAGTTGAACGTCGACGTTGCCAGCCCTGGAGGACGTGTAGACGTTATTCATCGAAATAGACTATTTCGATGTCGCTACATTGAAATAAGCTACTTCGATGTAGCGTGCACGTGTAGACGTAGCCATGATGTAATACATCTTAGCAAATAGAACAACAGGGAAAACTTGGCACATTTTAAACACGCACAGATACAAACTTGCAGGTCACAGACATTTTCATTAGTATATTGCCACATTGTGACACAAAAACATAATTACTGGCATATGGGGAAATGTGTGAGACCAAAGACATTTTTACTTAACTAGATGGGCCAGTCCATAATAAGAACAAGTTACACTTACTGTATTCAACACTGTGGTGGTATTTGCCAGGCCACATAAACAGGAGGCTGAAATTAAGATACCATCAGATCAAAATGGTTTTATGGGATAAGACTCACTGGCCGTGTCTACACTAGGCCCAAACTTTGAAATTGCCATGCAAATGGCCATTTCAAAGTTTACTAATGAAGCGCTGAAATACATATTCAGCGCTTCATTAGCATGCAGGCGGCCGCGGCACTTCGAAATTGACACGGCTCGCCGCTGCCCGGATCTTCCTGACGGGGCTCCTTTTCAAAAGGACCCCGGCTACTTCGAAGTCCCCTTATTGCCATCTGCTCATAGGAATAAGGGGACTTCGAAGTAGGCAGAGTTCTTTCGAAAAGGAGCTCCTTCTGGATGAGCCGCGCGGCGGCGAGGCGCGTCAATTTTGAAGTGCCGCGGCCACCCGCATGCTAATGAGGCGCTGAATATGTATTTCAGCGCTTCATTAGTAAACTTCAAAATGGCCATTTGCGTGGCAATTTCGAACTTTGGGCCTAGTGTAGACACGGCCACCAACTGGTAGCTACCTATATTTCTTCTGCCATTCGTTGAAAAGCTTTGATCTCAACATCGCTTAGGGAAAAAAAACAAGTATTGAAATGGCCCCTTCATTGTTGCACATTACCAAAGCACAGCAGTGGTAGGCCATTGAGAGTTGCACAGCAAATTGCTGCCAACAAATGGGACTGCTGCAGTACTTTGACAGTGCTTCCTTTTGGCAGCTGCCTCTTCCCTTTCCCTACACTATCCTACCTTCCCTGTTCCTGCCATCCCCATCTCTCTTCAGGCTCATCTCTCCGAGCACCCTCCACTCCTCTGGCCCCATGTCAGCAAATACATCTAGGATTTAATATATGTCTAGGAGAGGAAACCATATGAATCACATCTTAGGGAAGGGAAACTAGACAAGCAAAAAATATGGAAGAGGTGAGTTAATAAGGTCCCTCTTCTTCTCATATACTACTTTGCTTACTTCCCGTTTCACTTAGCCTACCTGCATGGGTACTCTTGTCCCTGTGTTCCTTCTGCTCTTACTCAAGCTACCTCTTGCTTTTCAACTACTACAGCTGTATCCCATTTCAGCGAGTCCCCCAGTGACAATTGATCCTTCCCACTCTGTCTTCTATTCCACTCATACCTCAACTTCATTCCCGTCAATATCAAAGCATAAATCACACGCTAGAATCTATCCTCCACACAAATGTATTCAGTGTGGACCTCCTGCATGCCGAAGTCTGCCAGGCAGGTCAGTGATAAGGTATGTTTGCTTCTAAACATGCAGGTCAGTACTGTGATACTGGAGCATTTCCGCTCCTTGCGACTCAGGAAGTGACTCAGTTCCGACTGGCTTACCTCTGCTCTTTAAAGTCCAGTATAAAATCAGAGCAATGACTGCAATGGCGACACACGAAGAGGCACTTATCAGGGAATACTGGACTATGGGTGAAAGTGCCACATCTGCCAAGATACCGATAGATAGAAAGAATGTTACAAAGCTTAATGGAGAAATCCACTGATTCTATAGGTATGAGTCCCCCCTCTGCTGTTAGTATATGAGACAGATGTACATGCAACAGACCCCACCCGCCCAAACCCCTGTCACCTCTAGCCAGTTTATCACAGTATCTGCCATCGGGCTCCTCTGAAAACTAGATGGACACCAAACATGGTGTCTTTGCAAGAGTTAAATCCTGATGGTGCTCTAGAGACACACTGCTTCTCCTTGTACTCAGGAGTCACCCCAAAAAGGGGCATAGCCTAACCTAGTCTTTATAGGTGGAATGACAAGTGTTTCCTGTCCTTCTTTAGTCAAGTAATTTCAGTGCTGGAGACACCAGACCAAGCTTCCCCTCACCACCCTGCCAATGTGCTTCAACCCTCACACTAAGCAACTGTCCTCAGGGAAGGAGAGGGTATCTCATTCTTCCTGTCCTATTTGGTTCTTGGTCTCTCTGCTGTGATGTCTAACAAGAACTGCGACATGGTGTAGAACACCTGTGCCAGCACAGATGAGGGTAAGGAGCTCCTTGAAGCTGGAGTGGCTTCACTCCTCCACACATGAAATCATGCCAGGACTGGAAAAGGAGTTAAAAAGAGGGACCTCCTTTAAGGTGAGGGCAATCCTGGGATGGGAATACACTGCTGGGAGATGTCAGACACCTAGCAGAACCCTGCCCTCACAGAAGGCGGACATGGATCCCCCGGGCTAAGAGAAGTAAGGAGACAGGCTTGTACTAGACACCAGTGAACTCTGAGGTGGACTGTGATACTTACAATATTTTATAAAGTATGGGAGCCAGGAAGCTGACTAAAGGTGCCTGCATGTTTTTATTTTCATTTATTTATCCTTGTTTGCTAACAGTGTATTGTCCTTTTGCTTCAGCTGGAACCCTGAGCGCCCTGAAACAGCCAAAAGGCGGGCTGAAGGCCAGCCTCGTTAGACTGATGCGTGAGGAGCGCTCATGAGAGCAAACAGGCTGAGTGGGTCCCTGGGAAGGTTGAGTGGCAGGGGCAAGTTTCACGCTGCCAGAAGGCCCAGGGCCTCTCCCGGACGTGAGCCCTCTGCACCACACAGAGTGCAGCTCTCTCCACCCCCAACTCCCTGCACTGCCCATCTCATTGGCAGAGACATAAGCAGATAGCGGTGACCTCTGTCAGAAGGTTAAGCTTCCTGTGGGTCTGCACCCTCCACATTGCCACATTCAGGCATTGGACAAATACCCTTGAGAAGATAGATACAGATGGGCCCAAAGGAAATGTCTCATAGCTGAGCTAGGAGAAAGGGATGTACTGAACTGATCTTTCTACTGGGCTAGACAACGCTCAGCACTGGGGTTCAAAACCCACTTCTAAAAGCAATGTGATGGATTTGTGACTACCTAAGACACAGCGGCTGTCCCCAGGAGTGATTAAAACAGGAGGACGGACCTCCCACTACACCATTCAAGGAGGAAAAAGAGCATTGTGGGGGAGCACCACAGGCCATTACGATAGCTTCCCTCTAGAACTCACTAGACATTCTAAGTTGAGGATGGAAAATGCAACAACATTTTTCTGTTGCTATGAAGTGTTTCTTTAGAGCTCCCCGCCCCAAAGGTTCACTGAAGCACATCAAAGTCACTCCACAAAGTTCCCTGGCCCTCCCCATTTGCACTGGCACTTGTCCAAAGTGATAAAAAGTAGAGGTGAACAAGAAGCTATCACATACCTGGTCTCTGTAACAGAGATGTGTACTCACTTGTTGATAGAGCTATGGTCTGGGTCTGGTTCAGGGCTGGATGGACAACAATGCAGGTCACATGAGCAGTGGTGATGTTGGCCATAAGCAAACTGCTGAGTATGGTCACTGTTCCATTGGTGTGATGAGTTTTGTTCTCAGTGCTGTATCCATACCCTTGAGCCCATGAGATTTCTGCAGCTGGTTTCCCTGCAGATGCCTGGCACACAACAAGCCCATTGCTTTCATGTGTCAGAGTCACCACAGGAGGGACTGCAGGAGAAGAAGATGGAAACAGCTGAGTTCATTTTTACTGCAGTAGATAAAACTTCCCCTACTGAGGCCTTCAAAAGCAACTAGCAATTTTTGAGTGCCCAAATGAAGATTCCTTAAAGGGGCTGGATTTTGAAACGTTGAATTCCCACTGTCTTAAAAATCAAAACACCTTAAAAAGGGCTTAAGTTGCCCACCCAAAATCATTAGTCACTTGGAATTCTTGGCCACCTTTGTTTTGTACAGGAAGGTCACAGCAAAAAATTGCAGCAGCTGCTGATGATGGCAGGAGGAGGGGACAGCTGGAGGAAAGGCAGAGAATTCTTCATCACTGGCAATTTTTAAGTCATGATTGGATGCTTTTCTAAAAGATCTGCTCTAGTTTAAACAGGAATTATTTTAGGGGCATTATATAGCCTGTGTTACAATGAAGTCAGCCTGGATGAGAGGTTCTTTCTGTCTTCAATCCATGAGTACAACAAGGGGCACAACTATCTGTTAGCAAACCAGAGACTGGAGAGAACACAGCATGGTGAAATCACAGCTGGAATTTCTATGAAGAAATATGTAGGAAGAATGAAGAATTTCACAATAAGAAAGAGAACTGGGCAGAGTTCTAGAGCTGGTGCCTCTCAGGTCCTGGGAAGAACACGTCTACAACAACAGAGCAAACGTGAATTATGATGGTAATTGTAGATTAAATCTCTTATGATCCCCTTCTAATGTGACTCAGTCTTACCCAATCTGACCAGAATACAGAGGCCTGTGCAAAGGCAGAATGTTCTGGAAATTCAAGGCAAGTCAGACAAAATCTGTGGTTTCTGAGAAAGATTGGTAAATTTCCCAGTGCTATTCCCCACTCCCTCCCACACACACCTTGCAAAGGAGCTGACTCAAACATTTTCTGAACTGGCTTTCACTATTTTTGAGAGTGAGTAAGTTAAAACTTTTTGGCCAAATCCCCAATTCCTTAATTTGCATTTAGTCCATACTGGTCAAGGGATGTTTTCACTTTCACTCAAAATGTCATCTGAGCAACGATCATCCCCTTAGCCCATTAAAACTTGATCATGTTCCATTTGCACAAGATTAACAGTGCATCGTCATGCCGGTGTAAAACTTTGACACAATGTTCAAGTTCTGCATTGCATCCGAAAGCCAGCCTCAGATTTGCCATATCATATGCAGTATAGACCGTTGCTTCAGCAAGCTGCCCTTGATACCTCTGCTGTTGCCCACCTTTTCCACAGTCTGGAAAAAAGAATGCCTCCCCTGCAGAACTCCCTGTAACCATCACATGTATCCTCATCCCTACACTCCCTCTCGCAGAGCAGCCAGCCCACCCTTCCTCAGCACAGGAGGATTAACTTGCTCACTTGCTTAAGAAAAATGCTGAGCTCTCTTATTGAAGGGTTATCTAACACCTTATTCTAACAAACAAACCAGCAGTCCTGTAGCACTTTAAAGACTAACAAAATGATTTATTAGGTGATGAGCTTTCATGGGAAGACGAAAGATCTGAAGAAGTGGGTTTGTCCCACGAAAGCTCATCACCTAATGAATTATTTTGTTAGTCTTTGAAGTGCTACTTGCTGGTTTGTTTTGTTAGAATACAGACTACAACAGCTACCTCTCTGTTATCTTGTTCTCAGTATCACTGCGCATGGAGGAGAAGATTTGTGCTTCAGAGCTAAATTAAGTCATTTTTAATCACAAAAATAAAAAAAAAATAAAAAGACACAAGGTGTTGCTTACCTAACACAGTGAGAACAGACACTTGGTCCACAGTCCCATCACCAGTTGAAATTTCACAGTTATAATTACCCTCATCAGCAAGTTTCACAGGGTAAATCTGAAGAACAGGGTTATGGCCAGGGTTAGATTCCCAACTCATCCTCTCACTGCAGTTTGTTCCAACTGCCTTAGTATCAGCTCTATATGCCAATAAGCAGTGATTTCCTTTCTTTGGTCTTATTTTCCATACTACCAAAATCAGCGATGAGACGGAGGTATTGGGGCACCTCAGCACAGCCCTGGTGTCAATCACTGCAGACACTGTGATGTCAGCTATATTGGAAGACAGGTGGAATTCAAAAAGTCACTCGAGCTATCGTTATGGAGGTTTAGTTTCATTAGGATCAAACATTTCTGCTCTCATACTGTATTGAAACCTCTACCCAAAACAGACCCTGGACCCTTCTCTGTATATGTATGGGGTATGGTTTAAAAATTTGCGGAGAACTTGAGTGTGCCAGAGTGACATAAGTTTTCAGAACTGATTTCACTGATCCCGCCTCCCATAGGAGCACCTTGCTACTACAAATCCCGGGCCTCGGTCACATTTAAAGACACTATAGATTTGGAGCTTGACTCCTCTCATTTACTTGCTGTTCAAGAATACTTCTCCAATGGGCTGGCAACTCTGTGGTTAGTGCTCCATGCTGCCACATAAAAGACGTCTTTATTTCCATGCCCAGTCATCTGGTTGCCTAGCCCTTAGGAACTGGGTGTGTCACAGAGACAGTGCCTTGTGGAGCTTTATATAGATTCATGGCGGTGAGCTAAAAGTCACAAAGGATGTCCAACTAATATAGATGGAACCTAATCACCACTTGTACCAACCTTAAAACTCCACGTTGCCCACAGCATTAGGCTATGTCTACATTACCAGGAAGATCGATCTGCTCAGGGTTGATCTTCCGAGAATCGATTTCATGCCCCTGGAGATGCATGAAATCAACCTATCAGGGGGTCAGCTGTCGACCTCTGTGATCCTTGTTATTGCTCCCATCAACCTTCCATAGCAAGGACGGACAGGTTAGTTGATTGCAATTAAGTCAATTCCAGCTACACAACTGCCGTAGCTAGAATTGTATATCTGTAATCAACGTATGAGAGCAGTTTCTCCTCTCTTGATGTTCACATCTCCACATTAACTGCTGATAATGGGCCACATACTCCATGACTGAACAGAACTTGTCAACTCTGGCCCTGCCCCTGACTGAGAGTCCGTCTTTATACCCTCCTCCAAAACCCCCCCACTCAGGCATCGGATGAAGCGGGTCTTTGCCCACGAAAGCTTATGCTCCAAAATATCTGTTAAGTCTATAAGGTGCCACAGGACTTCTTGTTGTTTTTGAAGATGCAGACTAACTTGGCTACCCCTCTGATACTTACCTGCCTGGTGTAGACCAAGCCTTAGCATAGTTACAAAGACACATAACTGCATTGTGGATGGGATCTTCCTGCTATCTGCATTGCATTCCTATCCAGCAGCACCTCCTTGTGGAAGGCCAGGAGTGCAGCAAGATTGTGTGTAAAACTGACTCATGTCACTCTTCTGCATTCATACCAAGTAGTGGCATTACTCCTATTGTCTTGGCCAAATCCATGTCAACTTTACTTTACTCTTGCAGATTGTGAGCTCAATCCTTGAGGGGGCCATTTAGGGGTCTGAGGCAATAGATTAAACAAAGAAAAATAATCTGTCGGGGATGGTGATCAGGTCCCACGGTGAGTGCAGGGGACGGGACTTGATGACCTCTCAAGGTCCCTTCCAGCTCTATGAGATATAAGGTAGGAAAGGGGGCCCTGGCTCTGCGCTTGGGGAGGGCCTCAGGCAGATTGGGTGGAGGTATAGCAGCAGCCCTCGCAGGACCTGGTCCAGACCATGCCACACTCCCTCCCTACCCCCTCCCCAAGAGCTACACAGTGCAATAATCCAGCAGCTATTTAAAGAGCAGCAGAAGGATGCCCCAGGCCTCTTTGAATCATTGGGCCTAGGAGCAACTGCCCCCTTTGCCCTCCCCCCCCCCGCCCCCAGTTAGCTGGCCTGCATTAATTTAATGATCTGTCCCACTTACCTGGCCCTGCAACCACTCTAATAAGGAAAAGAAAAAGCTCAGCCAGAACTGGCCACATCTGGACCACGTGCAGGGAGGGACTAAGGGCGAAAGGCACAAAATGAAAGGAATGGCGATGACTTGGAATCATGGGTCACAGTGGAGCTGCCCCCCAAAAAACATCCTGTTTTGAGAGAAAGCAGCAGTTAGAACATGGAACACACCGTAGGGCTCCCTTAAAAATAAGTGTTCTGCAAAAGACCCTCTCTCAGGTCATTTCAGAGATTGTTTTCTGACATCTCAAGAAGGTACATGAGCACCTTCAGGTCAGACCTGCCAACCGAGGGAGACAAAGGGGGCAGTTGGCCTGAGGCCAGGGCCCAGGGCTACTGGCTGCCATCACCACTACTGCAACAGCAGTGATGGCCAGACCCCCTGGCTTTTTAAACTGTCCTCAGAGCCCCAGGTGGCCTGCTCTCAACAGCTCTAAGGACTGCCTGTGAGTGGCTAGCCCAACATTGCCCCGTCTGTCTGAGGAACTCCCCACGGCACCTTCCCCCACACTTTGCCCAGGGAGTCTGTCAACCCCACTACCAAAGGTTATATCCAACTTTGACAAAACGTCCATGGAAATGAAGAAATGGTTTCACAAATAAATGTCCATCTCTTTGCATCTGATTTTCTTCATTTATTACTAGGAGATTTACCTGGCATTGCTTGGCTCCTTATCTTGATTAACTTTTGTTTTTTGGAAACTAAATAAAAATGTGCATGCTTACACATCACTTTTGTAAATTGTCAGCTGCATTAAAGCCAACGTGGAAGGGCTAATCATTAAAAATGAGATGGGGCTTTCATTCAAAGTGCTTTTTGGGGTGCTTAAAATGACTTTAATGGATAACGTGTATTGAACCATCTTATGCAGCAGGCTATCAGACTAGAAGTGTGTCTTTTGCTCAGGAGAATTCTGCAGAAAATCCATTTAGCTGTGGCCTAGAACAGTTTTTGTTGTTATTGTCGTTAAGAAAACTGGTGATAGTTTTTGCATTCATGTCTTATACCTAACTTTTAATTTGAAGATGTAGCATATTCTATATGGTCTGGGATTATATACATACGCTTTGAGGGGGCCCAGTTTTCAGAGGTACGGAACACCCTATTGACAGCATCACTTCTGTTAAAGTCCCCACATGATCAGCTGTAGGACTGGAACACATCACTATATGCTGTCTAAATATATATCAATGTGGGTCCAGATGCTTGCATAGCTATGCCCATACATACACACACTGTAGCATCAACCTCTTGGTCCATTACTTCATCATAACAGATACCACAGCTTACCATGTTTTTCCGAAGCATTGGTCAATATTGACCTTGTCCTATGGTGGCTTCCAGACAGGACAGTAACAAAGTAACAACAAGAAGTGGCTTTGTGTTTGCTCGGATAAGGCCTTTTGTTTTGAAATACCACAATAGATAATTAAGCACAGCATTAGGGAGGATTCCATTTACCTTAATTCCAGCGTCCAACAGGTCTGCTGCTTCAGCCACTTGAGAGACTTTTAAAGGCCGCAAGTGCTTCTCTTAGAATGAGGTGAAGTAAAAGGAGGCTTTCAAGAAGCAGTTGCTCGTGGGGACCTCTCATCTCCCCTGACCCACTGTAACTTTCTCCTCCTCGTCTTTGCTCTGCAGTCTTAATTCACTTTGCAGCAATTAAAGTAATCTTCCTCATCTCCCCAACTTCCTCATCTGCGACTTCCTGTCTCTTCTGCATAATGTGCAAAATGGTCTTCCACTTCTCAGCAGGAATTGAAAGAAACCAGCTTGTGGCAGCTGAGCAAGTTTTTTTTTTTAATTATTTTTTAGATCTTGGGAAAGTTACCATTCCCATTTTTTAAAGGTTCAACAGAGCTCTGCCCTCCCTGAAACTCATCTCCTCTCACTCCACAGTTCACCTCTGCCCTCACTTCCATGTCTTGTCTCTTCACAAAATTAAGAGACTGACATTTGCCCTGGAAAAATGTAGTTTGACAAAATTATATTTTCCAAAGAAACATATCTGTTGGAAAACTTTTGACTCTCTCTAATACTTGCTCTCATCCTTCAAATCCCTGCCCTAAGCACACATCTCTCCTTAGTTTTCACTAATGACTTCTACTCCTACGTTCTAGTCTACAGAAACTAAGCCAATGCACACTGGACAGGAAAAGATGGAAGGAAATAGCAAGGGAGGCATCAGACACCAAGGGGCACTGAACCCATGGCTGTTGATAATGACGAGGAAATTCACAATCGATTGTGGTGAATTGTGCAATTATAGCATTCTAAAGATTATAAATTTCATTATTTCAGCTATTTAAATCTGGTCATCTCTGCTGAAATCAGGTCTTTTGTGAATTTTTATCTTGTACTATACAGATTTCACAGGGGAGACCAGTGTTTCTCAAATTGGAGGTCCTGACAAAGGCGTTGGGGGAAAATCACAAGATTATTGTACAGGGGGTTATGATGCTGCCACTCTTACTTCTACCCTGCTGCTGGTAGCAGTGCTGACTTCAGAGTGGTAGTTACAGGCTGAGAGCCCAGATCTGAAGTCAGAGCTGCTGGCAGCTGTAGCAGTGCAGAAGTAAGGATAGCACGGTATGATGTTGCCACCTTTACTTCTGCACCAGTGCTTGCAGAGCTGGACTCTCAGTCAGAAACTGACACTATCCAGCCATCTAGCTCTGAAGGCAGCAGGCTCAGAAGTAAGGGTGGTACGGTATCATGCTGTCCTGTTACTTCTGTCCTGATGCTAGGAGGGTGCCACCCTCAGAGCTGGGTGCCTGGCCAACAGCCACCGCTCTCTACCCACCCAGCTCTGAATTCAATGCAGAAGGAAGAGTCTCAATATTGCAACCCCCAAAATGACTTATCGAGCCCCCTCTTTGTTTGTTTAACCCCTCAGCCCATTCCTTATCCCCCTTCTTTGTTTAACTTCATGGCCCACAATTGTCTAATTTAGCACTCAATCCTCCAAATATTTGCATCTGTGCATAGGATCTCAGTAAGACACCGGGAGCCAACCACACTGACAGGGCAGGGCAAAGGGGGCAACTTCCATAGCAATTCTACAGGGCCTGGAGCACCCAGCCATTACCACTACTGCAGCAGTGGTGGAGCCATTAAAATCACCATCAGAGCACCATGCTGCAGGCAACTCCAATGGCAGTGGGGTGTGTGGCAGGCTCCAGGTGGCCCACGGGATGGCTACTCCCCTCCACATTCTTTTCACAAGGCCCCTCCAATTCCAGGAGCATGGAGGCTAGCCCCCTTGCCCCCCTTCTCCCCCCACCTTGCCCAGTTCCTGGTGTGGCTGTCAGCTCCCCTCCTGTGAGTGTAGCTATACATAGAATACTAGGACTGGAAGGGACCTTGAGAGGTCATTGAGTTCAGCCTCCTGCCCTAGACAGTATTTGGTACTGCCATGAGACCATCCCTGATAGAATTCATCTAACCTGTTCTTAAATATCTCCAGAGATGGATATTCCCCAACCTCCCTTGGCAATTTATTCCAGTGTTTGACCACCCTGACAGTTAGGAACATTTTCCTAATGTCCAACCGAAACCTCCCTTGCTGCAGTTTAAGCCCATTGCTTCTTGTTCTATCCTCAGAGGCCAAAAAGAACAAGTTTTCTCTCTCCTCCTCATGACACCCTTTTAGATGCCTGAAAACCGCTATCATGTCTCCCCTTAATTTTCTTTTTTCCAAACTAAACAAGCCCAGTTCTTTCAGCCTTTCTTCATAGGTCATGTTCTCTAGACCTTTGATCATTCTTGTTGCTCTTTTCTGGACCCTCTCTAATTTCTCCACAACTTACTTGAAGTGCAGAGCCCAGAACTTGACACAATACTTCAGCTGAGGCCTAAACAGCACAGAGTAGGGCGGTAGAATGACTTCTCGTGTCTTGTTCACAACACACCTGTTAGTGCATCCCAGAATCATGTTTGCTTTTTTTGCAACAGCATTTCACACACACATTCCCACCTAAACCAGTATGGCTCTTCCAATGCAGAAGATATAGCTCTGCCTGAACATTTAAGTGCCTTAGCCTTAAAGGCTTCTGTTTAAAAAACCTACAAAGGTCACAGATTCCAAGTGTGAGTGATATGCTGCCATCACCCAAGTGCAAAAACCTCTCCCAAGACATCAGGACAACACACTTGGGATGTCTGCTTCTGGGGTAACCCCAAGTTCTTAACTCTCACTAAGGAGACAGCTTGAAAACAAATGGCAATTTCTTAGTAGTCGACTTCAACATGTGTACAGAGGACTGCTGTTCCTCTGGGACACAAGAATCAGATCAGGCTTAAAAAGGCGATTGTATTAACAAAAACCAAAGACATGCTAGGTAAGTATACTTGGTTACAGGGTGTTGCAGACTAGGGTTACCACATAATTCCAAAAAAAAACAAAACACAGAACTCCTGTGAGCATATCAGTATCTATCAGTTCATGTTGTATCAATGTAGTCTATACAGTGTAACTAAGAAAGGTAGACTTAAGCACAGAGAATTGCTTCCTTGGGATTTAGTTTAAAAGTGCATGGGGGTACATCAGCCCAGTCAAGCCCCACAAACCAAACCCAAAAATTAACTTGGTCCTGTCTGACCAAACATCCCCTTTCTACTCACAGCTCTCTTCTCAGGTTCAATGCTGAGAGTTCCATGCCCCGTTCCTGGTTGATTTCCTCTCTCCCAGGTCCCCTCTGCCCACACCAAGGCCTGCAGCAGCCATTCTCACGGACCCACTGTCTCAGGGCTTAACCCTTTCGGTGAACTAATCTGGTTGTATGGCTGGGATACCTAGAAAAGAGTAGCACCCTTCTCACTTAGTGTGCAGCCTGACTCCAGTGGGATTGAGCTGCTGCTGTTCAGGGGCTTTAGGAATCACACTGCAGCAAGAATGCTGGAATCCACTGAGACAAGAGCACCATCTGACCCAGCCTGCACACTGCCTGTGGGGTGAGCCCGACACTCCAGCTTTGTCACGGCTGTGGATCCTCCACCTTGGGCTGGTTCCTTGCTGGCTTGTAGCAAAGAGGCCCTAAACAGCCTCCTGCTGGGCAAACAGGCTCAAGTGCATGGCTAGCTGGGAGTACCCACATAGGAGCACACAAGAGAGCTGCCAGCGGTGTGTAGTCATTATTATTTGCCAGATCGAGGCAAAACTGTAAATTCTTTGCTACAGGGGTCGCGTTTGTTTATCATCTGCAGAAGGCACCATGCTGTTATGATGCACGGATATATTTATTCATAATAATATATTTGTAAGTACGCATCCTGGGCCCAGTGAGGGCAAGGGGATTGGCACAACACAAATATGTTACAACAGCTTTTCTTCTGGGCAATCCAGGTGTACTTGGAAAAAAAAAATCACCCTTGCATTTAAATGTCACCTTCTTTCTTCCCTGGGTTACTCAGGAGCAGGCAACACTCTCTTGTCTGCCTGTGCATCTGATGGGTTTAATATTAAAGGAGATCCTGAGCATCCCAGTGGTGATGTTGGATAGGCGGGAATCCCCTTGCCACCTTTATTTCTAAAGGTCTGTAACACGATGGTGCCTCCCCACCACTGGTCCCTGGATGCACAATGGTGTGCCCTGGGAAACTTCAGGAACACTTATTCCAGTTACAATCTTGGTTTAACTCCCAAACAGTAATTATAAATGGCATAAATCTAGGGCTGTGTCTAGACTGTGGGGAACTGTCAACAACAGATACATACAAATTGTTGTGTGCAATTGGCATATTTTGCTAACAGTTCTGTTGGAAGAGGCTGTTCTGACATTTGGTCAATCCACATGCGCCAAATGTTGAAAAAAAAAAAAAAACCTCTGTCAAGCTATCCCCTCTTCCTTGTGCAATGAGCTCTGCAGTGATGCTGACAAAATGCTGCTGACTGGCAGATCTCTTCCAAGAGAGCTGCAGTTTCTGTCAACAAAAGTTCTGTCGCCAGAGCTCTGAAGTCACATCATTCCAATTTGGCCTATCAGGCCAACACACACAAGCCGCGTCTACACGTGCCACCTACTTCGAAGTAGCGGCTCCAACTTCGAAATAGCGCCCGTCACGGCTACACGTGTTGGGCGCTATTTCGAAGTTAACATTGATGTTAGGTGGCGAGACATCGAAGTCGCTAACCCCATGAGGGGATGGGAATAGCGCCCTACTTCGACGTTCAACGTCAAAGTAGGGAATGTGTAGTCGTTGCGCGTCCCGCAACATCGAAATAGCCGGGTCCTCCATGGCGGCCATCAGCTGAGGGGTTGAGAGACGCTCTCTCCAGCCCCTGAGCTCGATGGTGGCTGCGTGGAGCGGCCCCTTAAAGCTCCCCACCCCCTGCCTTTCTGTGCAGAAAGCTGGGGGAACGTGCAGGCGGCAGCCCAGACACGCGGCCAGCCTGCATGACCCTCGGCAGCCCCACACACACCCCACCGCTGCAATGGCCGCCTGCCAGCCCCCCAAGCATCCCCAGGGGACCCCCTCCCAAGGGGAGTCAGGGCTCCCAGACCAGCAGCCAGGCGGGGAAGCGGCAGCAGGGCCCCTCCTGGACGGAGGCCGAGCTTCGGGACCCACTGGGGCTCTGAAGTGAGGAGGAGGTGCTCCAGGTAATGGGGAGCAAGAGGCGGAACGCGGATACGTTTGCTCGGCTGGCTGAGGGCCTGGCTGCCCGGGGTCACACTGCCTGCACTCCAGACCATGTTCAGAGTAAAGTGAAGGAGCTGCAGCAGGGTTACGCCTGGGCCCGGGATGCGGCTGGCCGATCTGGGGCCACCCCCATCACTTGCCCCTTTTACAGGGAGCTCAGGGACATCCTGGGCCCCCGGCACACCTCCTCCCCTCCAGCCACGCTTGATACCTCGGCCGAGGAGCCCCAGCAGGCCCCGGAGGCAGAGTCTACCCCGGAGGCAAGCCCCGCACCCCGGGGGCCCCCCCAGGAGCCCATCCCCGGGGCACCGGAGGAGGAGGAGGAGGAGGGGGAGTCCTCCTCCAGCGACGCCAGCCTGAGGATTGTCCTGCCATCCAGGAGCTCCAGCCAGGCGTCCGCCCCCCGGGTGTCCCCCGACCGTGGGAGTGGACCATCAGGTATATAGCCCCCGGTGCACACCCCTGGGGTTGAGGGGCGGGGGTAATAGATATGACCATGGCCCCAAGGACAGCAGTGGTATGTCCCTCAGAAGAGTGCATCAGCCCCTGCCCCGCCCCCAGCACGACAGTGCCATGCCCCATCCCTGGGGGGAGCAGAACCTCTAGGGTCCCCTGGGGGGGGAGGGGTGGGACACACAGCAGCAGCAGCAGCAGGTGATGGAGTGGGGGGAGTGCAAATGCGAGACTCAGGCTACATATGAGAAACAAGCTGAATAGCTCCCAGTGGCTAAGGATGATCCTGGGGCTACAACTGGCAGGTTACACCTCTGCCCTGAACAAAGAGGAGGGAGGAGCCGAGCTGGGTTTGAATCGGGGGCAGCAGTTAGAGGCTAGGGGAAGGGAGAGCTGGAAGGCAGCCAGCCTGAGGAGGGGGAAAGCTACACCCCAGAGGGGGACCCCTCGGGGTCTTCTCCCCAGGAAGGGTTGGAAGGACTGTCTCTGACTGCTGTACTGTCGCTTCTGTGAGAAACTGGGCATCTGTTGCCTAATAAACCTCCTGTTGTACCTGCTGAGTGAGAGTCACTCCTGCCAGCGGACAGGGTGCAGTGCAGGGGGACCCATGAACCCCATCACAACAACATCTGATGGGGATGGGGAACCTGCAGCAGAGGGGTGGGGGGACAAGGGCCACGGCTTGGGGCCCACACTAACGGCTGTCTCCACTCTTCTTCCCCCCGTGTTCCGCAGCTGCACCATCGGAAGGACCGGAAAGCGCCGGCGAGGCATCAGTGGTCCCGGACAGCCCCCCGGGGCCATCACTCCAGGCCAGGCCCTCGGCAGAGGACCGACCAGCCCCACGGCGGGGAAGACAGCGGACTCAGCACCACCAGCCAACGGCGACGGATTCCCCAGCTGCTGGCCCTCCACCTTCCGCAGCTGGAGGTCGCTGAGCAGCGGCTGCAGGTGGAGGAACGCCGCCTCCAGCTGCAGGAGTGGGCGCTGGCCTGGAACCAGGAGGCATGGGGGGCCTTCATGCAGACCTTCGATCGTATCGCCGACTACCTGGCCCCCCATGCCGCGCCGGCCACCGCTGCGCCCGCCCTGCCTGCTCCACCTGCTCCTCCAGCCGCTGCGCCGTCTGCCGTCACACCGCCACCCGCCACCGAGGGCCCTTCCGCCAAGGGGGACCTGGGGCCAGCTGACACCCGCTGGCCGTATCTCCCGGTCCGCCCGGCCCCCAGCCAGCCCCGGCGCGGGCTAAGGCCAAGGCGGGGATCCCGGCCGCCCACCCCCAGCGCTGGACATTAGGAGGTGTGGGGCCCAGGACGTCCCCCCCCCTTTGTATATATCCCCCTCACCTATGTTTTGTAAATAGTTTGTATTAGACCCCTGTTCTGTTATGTTATGATGATACCTGCCCCCCCATGTAAATAGTTCTCCCCTTCCTTGTCTTCTCCTTTTTTTTCCTTTCATCTTATAATACGTATATATATAATATTTATTTTGGTTGTACATAGTTATAATATAAGAAGAAAAGTTCAAGATATATATTCTGGTTTCATGACAAACATGTCTGTTTTTATTTACAAGAAAGGTGGTGGGGGTGTGCTCTTGGGTGCTCTGTGGTGTGGGCATAGGGGCAGGGAGTGTTGTGGAAGATGGGGTGGCAGTGGGGGGCCTGCCAGCATTCACCCCGCGGCCTCATCGAACTGGGCCCGCAGGGCCTCCCGGACCCGGGTCCCTTCGGGGTCCACCTGGCGACTGGGGGCAGCGGGTGGCTGCACATCGGCCCTGCCGGCCTCCACAGCCCAGCCCTGAAAGAAGGCCTCCCCCTTGCTCTCCACGAGGTTGTGGAGGGTGCTGCACGTGCCCACAATCTGGGGGATGTTGGTGGGGCCTGCATCAAGGCGGGTGAGGAGACACCTCCAGCGCCCTTTGAGGCGCCCAAATGTGCTCTCCACCACCTGGTGCACGTGGTTCAGGCGCAGGTTGAAGTGCTCCTGGCTGGCTGACAGATGGCCCGTGTAAGGGTGCATGAGCCAGGGCCGGAGGGGGTATGGCGCGTCTGCGATGATGCAGAGGGGCATGGTGGTGTCCCCCACAGGGATCTCCCGCTGGGAGATGTAGGTCCCCGCCTCCAGCCGGCGACACAGGCCCAAGTTCCGGAATACCCGGGCGTTGTGGGTGCTGCCAGGCCAGCCCACATGAATGTCCAGGAAACGGCCCCGGCTGTCCACCAAGGCCTGGAGGACCACTGAGTGGTAGCCCTTCCTGTTTAAGTAGCGTCCTCCACTGTGTTCCAGGGTGTGGATGGGGATGTGAGTCCCATCCAGAGCCCCGAAGCAACTGGGGAAGCCCAGGGTGGCAAAGGCCGCGATGGTGGCATCTGGGTCCCCCAGCCTCACGAGCCTGTGGAGGAGCAGGGCGTTGATGGTGCGGACGACCTGCAGGGGAAGCACATGGGAGAGTACCAATGAGGGGTGTGCAGGGTGTGTGTGTCCCTCCCCTGCCAGGGCTCCCCTCCCCTCCCCTCCCCTCCCCACCCAACCAGGGCTGCCTCCCCCCCCCTCCCCCGTGGGTCCTCTTACCTCCATGACGACAGCCCCGACGGTGGCCTTGCTGACGCCAAACTGCTGGCCCACGGATCGGTAGCTGTCTGGAGTGGCCAGCTTCCAGACAGCGATGCCGACCCGTTTCTCCACACTGAGGGCACGCCGCATGGCGGTGTCCTGGTGCCTGAGTGCAGGGGTGAGCCACTGGCATAGCTCCAGAAATGTCTGCCGGCTCATCTGAAAGTTCCTGAGCCAGCGGTCGTCGTCCCACTCTCCGAGCACCAGCCACTCCCACCAGTTGGTGCTCATGGGGTAGCTCCACAGCAGGCGGTGTGTGTGGCGGGGGGCGGGGGGGCAGGGCGTTGCAGGGTTGGGTCCTCCTCCCCTGCGGGCAGCTCCTCCTCTGTGGCTAGGATGTGCTCAGCTGCCTCCCGCATGGCATGGCTCAGGGCGAGCACTGCTCCTGCGGGGCGGCTGGGTGGACCTCTGGCTGCTGCTGCTGTTGCTGCTGCTGCTGCGGGTCCATGCCTGCATCGCTCGAGGTGTGTGTGCCTATGGCTCCTCAGACTGCGTGCTGTGAGCTGTTGCCCCGGAAGCACTAGTCCGCCCTGTGACCCTGTCTGCAGCTGTTCCTGGCACCCTTATTTCGATGTGTGCTACTTTGGCGTGTAGACGTTCCCTCGCAGCGCCTATTTCGATGTGGTGCTGCCCAACGTCGACGTTGCCAGACCTGGAGGACGTGTAGACGTTATTCCTCGAAATAGGCTACTTCGATGTAGCGTTCATGTGTAGACGTAGCCACACACACACACACACACACCCCAAATTGAAACATGGAGATATACTTATCTCACAGATCTGGAATGGACCGCACGAGGTCATTGAGTCCAGTCCTTTGCGCTCATATTAGGAACTATCGCCATTCCTGACAGTTTTTTGATTATTTGTTTTAAATCTAACCTGCCCCAGAACCTTGAAAGACCCCCTTAAGGATTGAACTCACAACCGTGGGTTTTCAAAGCCACTCTCTGGCCCTCCCCCAAAAATACACCTTTACTTAACAGCTTAAGGAAAGAGGTTTACAGACTAAAGGTGCACAAAAATCAATTAACAATATATACAGAAATAAAACAAACATATAACTAGCATGTGCACTGCCATCAGTTATCCCGCCCCAGAGCGTACGCTCTTCAGTTATCAGAGCAGCAGATACTTGCTTACGTTGGAGCACTGCTGGTGTTCCACTGGAGGGCAGACAGCAAGGTGAGGGTTCTGTATGTCAGGCCAGACAAGGCAACAAGCTGACGAGCTCCCTCTGACACGGGAGCTGGCCTCTGCAGCACTTCCACAGGCACATATAAAGTTCCTCCCTTGCAGGGCCTCTCATCTGCAGGCTCTCGCTTCCCTAAAGCAGTTCGGGACTGGGAGAAAACTCTACGCCCACTCTGACGAGGTCTGTTTGATTGCAGGGCACAGCGTGCCCACCCTAGCAGTCTTTATGCCTCATAAAACTGGGAGGCCACCATCTTCGTCCCCCTGCCTGGCCAAAAAACACTTTCCTTCCCTTTTCTTCCCAAAGCATCATAGGAGTTGTAGTCTCTAGAGCCAGACTGCAGCACAAAGGATCGTCCCAGTAACAGGCAGAGGCTCCTACAGACAGAGGGGCCTACATAAGCCTCAATACACTTTTCAGTGTGGGGCAGGGAGGCAAAAGAGAACAATATAGGAGCCAGTCTGTTTGCACTGAACACTCTGTGTAAAAGAGCACATTCAGTGTGGGAAATCCTCTGGTGTCGTAAACTAGCAAAAAAAAGTCACCTGATTTAGGATCTGGCTTGTGCACTAGGTTCATTGGAGACAAAAATGGGATCTGCAAAAGTGGCCACCATCTTCAGCCTTACACTAACGACTACGTCATTTGAAATGGCAGGGTTGCTTAGCACATGTAAAATTCCTAATGAGGATGTCTGGCACACATAAATATACCCAAGCAAAATATAGCCACATTCTGATATCTGGGGATAACAAATATCAGCACTTCAATTCACCAAAATTTTAAGCATGCTCAGACAACAGCTAAGTGGATTTCTTCACAGTTCTCTCCTGCAAGGCATACATATCTGGATTGCAAACCTGGGCTGCAGCTACTCATGCAGCAGGCAATTTTTAATACAAATTTCAAAGAGCTGAAAACCAGGGTTTGAAAGCAAGCATCAGCTCAGACTTATCCATTCACTATCCATTTGCATTTGATATGGATACTAAGCTTGTGAAATACCAGAACCAGGTTATGATTTCATGTTGTATTTTATCTGCACAGGATGACTGTGAATGATTGAGAAAGGAACTGTGTTATTTAGCTGGAATCAGATAGTACTGTGTCTGCCCCTTGTTTAGCTGTTTGTGTATTAAATGAAGACAATTTGTGAATTTTAAGATTCACTTTCTCTAAATAGTTTCGCAACACACAAAGGCTGCATCTACACTAGCAAGTACATTCAAAACTGAGGTTGGAAGATGGCCTTCTTTCAAAATTCCCTGCAGAGCATGTACACGTGCACATACCAAGATCCTTCAAAACGAACTTTGAGAGACCAGGGCAGACACAGTACTATCTGATTCCAGCTAAGTAGCCGGGCCGTTCTGTCGAAGTTGGTCCTCCGTTCCTGCAGTGGGACGAGTGCCCTCTTTCGAAAAAGAGCAAGTGTAGAGGCTCCGCAGACAGCTCTTTTGAAAGAGAGAGTCCTCCATGACACCGATCAGCTGGCAGGCGGGGGCACCACTCACAGCACAAGCTGAGCTCTATGGCTCTGGCTTCCGCCTGCATTTAAAGACACAGGCTCCCGCAAACCCCCAAGGCAGGAAGCCAAGAACATGCTGGCAGTAGTGAACCCACACTGCTACTCAGCCCGCTGTGACATCCCAAGCAGCCCACCATGCTCCCCAGCTCCACGGCCAGCAACCCAGACCCCTGCCCACCCCAGGGCCCCCCCCCCCCAAGGAGACAGGGGAGTCCACCCAGGAGGGCAGCCAGGCCCCAAAGCACCAGGCCCCCTCCTGGACAGAGGCCGAGCTGCAGAACCTCCTCTCCTTCTGGGAGGATGAAGAGGTCCTCCATCAGACGGGGTCTGGTGCCACAACGCTGCAGCATTTGAGCGGCTCTCCCAGGGTCTTACCAGCCAGGGTCACCCCATCCGCACGCTAGGCCAGATCCAAATTAAGGAGCTCCTCCAGGGCTATTGCAAGGCCCGGGACACATCCGGGCAGCTGGGGCAGTGCCCACCAGCTGCCCGTACTTCAAGAAGCTCAACCGTCTCCTTGGGCCCAAGGAGGCTGGACCCCCAGCCATCATCCCAGACACAGCCGAGCCAGAGACGGCAACCAAAGGCAAGGACAACCTGGGACCGGCAGCTGGCACCAGACACCCCCACAGGCTGGAGACCATCGACAATGATGACAGCTCAAGCAAGGGGACCCTCGTCATTGACTTCCTGTCCGGCCCATCCAGCCAGGGCCCCTCTGCCCATGCCTCACCCAAGTTCTTGGAGGGACCCACAGGTACATGCCATGCAGGCCGGTTGCCCTGGGACATGCTCAGTGCATAGGCCACCCACACAGCCGCTGGCCCTGGTGCACGTGGTGGTCAGATGGCCCCGCTACCCCAGCCCCAGAGGGCCGACGCACGGCACTCAGGACCACACAGCCGGGACAGCACCACCAGGCGCACAGCTGTGGAGGGACCTGGGGGTGCAGAAGGGACCCCACGTTGATGGCACCCTTGCAGGGAAGCGAAGGATGCAGTCATCTCATGGCCCCCAGGACGGAGAGAAGAGGAGCCGGGACACAAGGGCCTACGATGGGGACTAACGGCCCATTCCTCTCTCCCCTTCCATCTCCACAGTCCCAGCAGCTGGACCAGCCGCATCCTGGACCCGGGGAGCCCAACCACTGAGGGCGAGGGGGAGTGGCCCAGACCCTGAGCAGGGACAGTGCGGGGCTGCCGCCAGGATGTCTGCCAGTGCCACCAGGGCGGGGAGGAGGCGGCGGGGGATGCTGCCCGCACAGCGGCCCTGCGAGACCTCACCGGTGTGCTGCAGGAGTGGCTTGCCATGGAGCGGCAGGCCTGGGACCGGGTGGCATCCAACCTGGATGCCCCGACCCAGGCCGTTACCACCCACCTGGCCCTGCCTGCCACCCCCTTGCAAGCCACTCCTGCACCCCCCCACCACACCACACCCCCACTACCCTCCTGCCTCCCCCTGAGCCCCCCACTCCAGTCACCCTGGCACCCTCCCCTCCTTCGACCTCCCTCCCACCCTATTCACCTCGCTGCCCTGGTCCCAACCCACCTCCAGCCAGGAGGAGGCCATGCCCCCACCAACCCCTTCCCCTATGCCATAACCCTGGCAAGGCCACAGGGGCTTTGCCCCAGCCACAATCCTACCTTCCTGTGCTCCCAGCCCAGCCCTGATAGGGTCCCTGCACACAGGGGCAGCTGTGGACAACAGGGATCTCGGTCATCAATCCCTGTCAAGGGGTAAAGCCCCTGCCCTGCCCCTCAGACCTCCCAGGGCTCTCGGGCCATCCAGGCAGGGCCGTTACACCCCTGTACATAATTCCCCCCAGTCCCATTTGCAGGTCCACCATCTGCCTGTATACAGCTCCCTCAAGTAGGCAGAAGCACAGCCTGTGTAAACAAGCAAACAGTTTATTGTTGTGTTTAACCCCGTGTCCTCTGTGCACGTGTGGGAGTGGTGGGGGGGGTGTGCATGGGGGTGGTGGGGGTCACTGTGGCCCCCAGGCAAAGGCCTGCTGCAGGGCCTCCGAGACCCACACCCCGTCCTGCTGGGCCTGGTGGCACAGGGTTGCAGGGGGCTGCTCATACCCATGCCCTGCCTTGGTGGCACACCCCTGCACAAACAGCTCGTGTTTCACCTCCACCAAGTTGTGCAGGGTGCAGCAGGCCCCTACCACTGCCTGGATGTGGTGGAGGCCCACCTCCAGCCTGGTGAGGAGGCATCTGAAGTGCCCCTTCAAGCAGTTGAATGCCCACTCAGCTGTATTGTGGGCCCATTTGAGCCGCTTGTTAAAAACATCCTGGCTAGGCTTTGTGTCCCCTCTATATGGCCTCATGAGCCAGGCCTAAAGGGGATAGGCCCCGTCCCCCACGACGAAGGGCAGAGAGCTCCTGCCAGGGGATGAAGGTCCCCTCGGCCATCTGGAGGCCCAGCCCCAAGTTCTGGAACAAACTGGCAGCATGAGCACAGCCGGACCAGCCCACGCAGATGTCCTGGAAACGTCCACTGGCTTCAATGAGCACCTGCAGGACCACGGAGTGGTAGCCCTTCCAATTCACATCGACCCCGCCGCTGTGCTCCAGGGCCCAGACGGCGAGGTGTGTGCCGTCCAGTGCCCTGAAGTAGTTCAGGAACCCCAAGTCATCGAAGCCCTGGATGGTGTCATCCAGGTCCCCAAAGCAGATCAACTGCCACAGGAGGACCTTGTTGACGGCCCAGATGACCTGCAGGGCGTCAGGGGCAGGAACACACTTGTGAGTGGGATCCACTGTGCCCACCCATCCATTCCCATCCCCTGCAAGGCAGGCCTCCCCAGAGCACCGGCCCCTGCCACCTGCCTGCCTGCCTGTCTCCATCCCCTCCCCCCATCCCCAGCAGGGGCCAGCCCCACCCCCGCCCCCGATTCCTGACAGTGCCCATTGGCGGGGTGCCCCCCATCCCTGCCCCGCATGTGGCGTGAATGTGACCTGAGCATGGCTTACTTCGTTAAGGACAGCCCCAACCACAGCCCTGCCCACCCTGAACTGGTGGCCAAAGGACTGGTGACTGCGCGGGGTGGCCAGCTTCCAGAGGGCAATTGCCACCCTTGGTAATCCCGAAGTTCCGTAGCCACTGGTTGTCGCCCCAGTCCTCCAGCACCAGCCCGTCCCACCAGTCGCTGCTTGTGGGGAAGCCCCACAAGTGGCAGATGACCTGGGGGACCAAGTGGGGCCCTCGAGCCCTGAGGACGGCCTCCAAGATGGTGGCTACCAGGGTGGCCACCCAGAGCTGCTGGTGCACCGCATCCAGGACTTCAGTCAGCATGCCAGCCATGGCCTCAATGGTTGCGGGGGAGCTGCTCGAGGTCCCTGGGGGCCTGGGGTGCTTCCTCCATTCACTCTCAATCTGCATGGCTGGGGACAGCTAGCCACCCCTCAGCGTGTGCAGGCCGAGGCTCGGGGTGGTGTGGGGTGGGGGGAGGCAGGCATTTAAAAGGGGCAGCAGGCGATGGCCCTGGAAGGGCTTGTCCGCCATGCATCCCTGCCTGCGTCATTTCCTGGCCCCGTACTTTCGAAAGAGAGCCCTGGGACGTGTGGAGGCTCTCCTTCAAAAGTGTGGTGGAAGCCTTTTGATTGGGCGGGTTGGACCTTCAATCGCCATTTGCCAACATAGATGCTCCCTTTGACATTTAGTTTCAAAAGGGAACTGTAGTATGGACCCAGCCAAAATGGGGCTGAAGATAGCCACAATGAACTCATTAAAAGCAAAGGAGTATTTTTCAGATTTGTTTGTGTATCATTTACTCTGCTCTAACTAACATGTTGCTCCTACAATTTATTTTAGACTTGCGTCATTTACATTTGATCACAGCAGTCAGCTAAAACTTGTGTAATATATGTTGTGCTGCTTCCACGTTGATACTCCAATAGGAGGATACGAATGCTAATATTTTGTTTCATTGTTAATGACTTTTAGTGCTAGTGAAAGGTATTGCTGATTGTCTACCCCAGGACTGACAGTCATCTGGCCACAGAAAAGGAGCAGCATAAGCAGGCGGTAGCAGTGCGAATATAGCCTTTTAGCCTTTTGAAATAACCACCTCTGGGGATAAGAAGGTACATGTTAGAGTGTCTGCACAATTCTTGACACCACCCTCTGCTAAAACCCTAAAAGTAGTATAAAAGGTATTACTTCTGATGGTGCGTATTCCTGCCTACTAGAAACTGAACTGAGACCTCCACATCATCTCCATAAGCAAAGAGCCAATACAGAGAAACAAGCTTTCAATCACTGGCAGAACCAATGACATTCTTGGTTCTATTTTCACTCAAGCCCCTTTTAAAAAAAACAAAACAAAACAAAAAACAAAACAGCCCCCCCACCCCCGAGATCCAGTTGTCCCAAGACAAAACCAAAAGCACCTTGAACTTTAGCAAAGATCTGTTTAAAGTCATTATTATTACTAGGCTAAAAGTACTTTCTATTTTCTCTGGGTTCTCCATCCTCATTGCTCCTTCTTCTCCACTCAGATGCCTGTAACTGACTTGGATGGTTTAAACAACCAGTCCTGCATCTCCACAGCAGCTCGGACTAGATGACCCTTGCAGTCCCTTCTCATCCGACAGCTCTATGATTCTATAACTGTGCTCATCTTCCCCACATCATCTCAGTCCCAGACTGCCTAGTTGTGGCCATAGTCAGGCATCACAATCTCCCTCCCTCCACGCAGCACGGCCATTTAGATGGTATTTTCTACCATCATCATCTCTACAACTTTAAAGGAGAAGCAGTTAAGATTACTGACCTCTCACAGAACATCTTCCCACGAAGCCTGCGAGAAATTGTCCCGCAGCTACAACTCAGCTCAGACCAGACTTCAGTGTGAAGACTGCCCTCAGGGAGGATGTAGGCACACAGTTAGAAGCAGAAACAAACTGCTTTTCTCCCGCCCACCACTTTTTTCCTTTGCTTTGCACAGCAAGGGCTTTCACAGCTTCTCCATTAAATAACTGCAATAGTTTATCTTAGTTTGCGTTGTTGACAGGCAGATACAAACACCAACACTATCAGAATTTAAATTTAAAATTAGAATTTAAAGCAAAAAAAGTGTCCCAAAGTCCTATGCCAGATTCTTAGATATACCACAGTGCAGTTCAGGAGGAGAACAACAGATGCTCAATTGCCATGGCATTGTCCAAAGCACCACTCATCCCATACAAATGTTCCCTTCTTCTAAAGCAAAGCATCTTCTCTTTCACAGCACCACATATTGTAAGGGCAGAAGGGAGGGGACCACTGTGGTCATCTATTAAAAGAGCACCTCTATCTAATCTTTATAACCTCTTAAAACTGGACAAAAATATAAAGGTGCACATAATGAACAGAAGGTGTATCCAAAAGAATGAGATACAGCTGCATTGCCCCTGCATCCCACAAATGTTCTATGTATCCAGAGTGCTCACGCAGCAGCGTCTGGATCTCTCCTAGATCCGATGGTAGGCAATATGCCACTCACCAAAAGTTGTATCAATCCACATCTCCCCCCCCCCCCGCGCACTCTGAGTCTCGCTCACACCTTAAACTTTTTTCCAAAATAGCCCATTACTGTGAGCTATTATAGAGCTGGATTCAACTCTCTGCCATGATGGTTATCACCCTGTTGCATCTGCAATTGCGTACATAGGTCTTTCTGTCAGGGGCCTGCAGCCAGACAACACTTTCCCAGCAATGTGAGTTGCTGGCCAAGGACCACACAAATTCATCACATCCCCGCAAGCAGCTTCCATCTGTGGGACACCTGTAGAGAGTGAGCAAAAACACAAGAACGCCCTTCTCCCAGAACTCATTCTTCTGGGTCCTCACTAGTACAGCAGAGGAGAATTTGCACTTTCAAATAATCATAAGAGGGGAAAATGCGTTTCTCACCATGCACACAGGCTCTTCTCAAACTCAAATAAAAAGGCCCTTTTTACACAAAACTTCCCACGCAAACCCACCGTCAGGCAGGCAGCTACTGACCAGTCATGGGGGTGGGGAGGGGGGAAAACAGCACTTCAGCTGAGAATTTTGGAAAGTTATGAGTGATCTGAAAACAGGGAGTTATAATAAAAGAGTGAGTAACCTAAACTCACTAGCAACTACAGACCACAACACAGTAACTCTAAACACGGAACCAAAACAAACAACAAACCTCGCTGCTAACTCTGCTCACCTCTACACCAGTGAGATCACCACAGGACCTAACATCAACCACATCATCAGGGGCTCTTTCACCTGCACATCTCCTAATATAATATATGCCATCATGTGCCAGCAATGCCCCACTGCAATTTACTTTGGCCAAACTGGACAGTCTCTATGTAAAAGAATAAATGGACATAAATCAGACATCAGGAACGGCAACGTACACAAACCTGTAGGAGAACACTTCAATCTCCCTGGACACTCAGTAACAGATTTAAAAGTAGCAGTCCTGCAACAAAAAAATTTCAAAGATAAAATGCAAAAAGAAATTTCAGAGCTGCAATTCATTTGCAAATTTGACTCCATCACCCAAGGATTGAACAGAGATTAGGAGTGGTTGGCCCATTACAAAAGCAGTTTCTCCACTCTTGATGTTCACACTTCCACATTAGCAACTGACAATGGGCTGCATCCCCCTGGACTGAACCGACTTGATTTCTCTTCTCTTGATATTCACAACTCCACATTAACTGTCGATAATGGGCCACATCCACCCTGACTGTATAGACCTTGTCAGCTCTGGCCCTCCCCTTTACTGAGGCTCTGTCTTTAAGTCCTTCTCTGAACCCCGCCCCCACTCATGCATCAGATAAAGTGGGTCTTTGCCCATGAAAGCTTATACTCCAAAATATCTGTTAGTCTACAAGGCGCCACACAACTGCTTGTTGTAACTTAAACTAGAACCATTGCTGGTGTTCCCCCTGTATTCCACGTAAGAGTGCCACTTTCTGTATGTTTTCTGTAAATATATTGTTCACCAAGGACTTCTCTTTTTCTCTCCATTCGGCTCCAGAATCTGAAGAAGTGAGTCTTTCCCATGAAAGCTCATTAAAAATTTTATTTATTAGGTAGTCTTTAAGGACTGCTCGGTTTGTTTTGCGAAGATACAGACTAACATGGCTACCTCTCAGAGAAAAGACACTAAGTACCAAGACCTGATGTACTCCAAGACTTACAAGAAATTGTTCAGTTTCTCCCCCTGGCTTCCTGTGGTAACAGCACTCTGGTGCACATCCTGGGGCAAGTCTGATGTAGTGTTTGAGTATCTTTTATTCTTATACAGTAAACCTTCAAGATGCACAACTTGGTTGCATGTATCTTGGGTTAATACGACTGCTGCCCCAGATAGGAGTGTGGAAACTGCTCCTATCAGGGCAGCAGCTTTACTCCTGCCACCCCTGACAGGAGTGGTTTCCTGGTCCCTGGAGAGGCCCCGGTTAGTTTCCTGGCTCCAAGGAATAGAGGGAAGCTGGGAGCCAGGCTGTCCCTGGCTCCCCTTCACTGGCTGGAGCCAGGAAAATAACCAAGGCTGCTACCTGTCTCAGTTTCCCAGCTCTGCAAGGGATGGGGAGTCTGGCTGCTGCTGTCAGGTGCTGGTCAGTTTCCCAGGTCCTGCAAGTAGCAGGGAGATGGGAACCAGGCTGTCTCCTGGTTCCCAGGTCCTGCAAGCCCAGGGGAGCTGGGAACCACAACATCCAGAGGGTCTGGAAAACAGGGAATTGAGGCCCACGGACATCCCTAGGAAGGTGCAAGGGCCAGGGCAGTAGCAAAGAACACATCACTTCCAAAACCGCCATGCTGGCCAACCATGCCACTCCCAAGACCCAAAGTGTGCAGCAGGGATAGTTCTGCTGAGGTCACATCCCCTGTGGGTCAACATAAGGCTCTGAGGGCATTTTTCGTAAGGCTTGGAGTGTACACTGGTGTCTCTAGTCAAAGTTTTCCTTCCTACTTTTGAGGCTCTGGCTACTGCCCACATTGCATATCTGACTGCAACCCACTGGTGCTGTATGTACACAGGATAGTTTGCAAAGCTTTTTTGGAATCTTGTGAAATAAATGATACTGATTTGCTCTAACCAAGGGACCAGGAGGGAGTTGAGTTTATTCTGGTGGCTTTTCATTCCTACTTGTACAATGGAACACACACACACACACACACACACACACACACACACACACACACACACACACACACACACACACACACACACACACACACACACACACACGTTTTCCTGGGCTCAAGAACTCACTAACAACAGGGAGTGCTCAGTACTCACAAACCACAGTCATAGGAGTTCTAGGAGGCTGGCCAGGAGCACCAGAAGGGGAAGACATTAGCACCCAGATGGTGGCCCTACTCCCTGATCCACCCCACAGCCCACCCCCACTCAGCTGCCTCTCCTGTGGCCCCCTGCCTGCTTCTGTCTGTCCCCTTCCCTGTGGTCCCCACACCCCATCCACTAAAATGCTAGTTATCAACCTATTAAATGAATAGCCTATCAAAGTGTATAAACATGTTGAAAATAGCCTCACAAAAACTGTTAGAACCCTCTCCCTGAGGCCCTGAAAGCAACCCACTGGTATAAACAAGAAGTCAGTACTTGCACAAGAACACTTGCCATACAAACTCTGACAGAAAACCTCACAGCCCCTGTAAAATCAGTGGCAGATTTAAGGGTGACAGTTCTGAAACAAAAACAAGAAAAAAAAATTAAAAATCAAATGGAGAGAGAAATCTGAGCTGCAATTTATTTGCAAATTTGACTCCATAAGCCATGGATTAAACAGAGACTGGGAGTGGCTCACAGCTTACCAAGGCAGTTTCTCTGCTCTGGGTGCTAATAGCTCCCCATTAGACTCTGACAAAGGCTCATATCCCCCTGTCAGACCTGACTTGTTTTTAACTCCTTTGATAAGTACTGTTGATAATGGGTCATTTCCACCTTGCTGAATAGACCTTGTCAGCTCTGGCCCTCCCTCTTACTAGGGCCCCACTCTTTAAATACCCCTCTGAAACCACACACACACCCCCACTCACGCATCTGATGAAGTGGGTCTTTGCCCACGGAAGCTTATGCTCCAAAATAGCCATTAGTCTATAAGGTGCCACAAGACTTCTTGTTCTCAAAGCTACAGACTAACACTGCTACCTCTCTGGTACTGTAAAAGCATCTGATGAAGTGAGTCTGTGCTCATGAAAGCTCATGCTCAAAACTTTTCGGTTAGTCGATAAGGTGCCACAGGACCCTTCCTTGCTGTTACAGATCCAGACTAACACGACTACCCCCCGATACTTGACACCATGCAAGGTACTGCATTTAGCCGTATGGAGTGGAAATCTATCATCCTCACAAGGAAGCTTGCACAAACTCAGACAGACATCATACCAAATGGACTAAAGGTGAAAAATCCTTTGCAATCTACATACTGTACAGACTACAGTGAGAGATTATGCCATACACTCTCGAAGAAACTGAGGAACCATCTAATCAGCATCCTGTACAACAAACAGGAGAACATCAAAAAAAGAGCTCTCAAATCTGGAGTCTTTCATAAAAAAAAAACAACCTTCAACAAAAACTTCCACACCACTGAACTTTACTAACATAAGACAGGAGATTTACATGAGACACTTCACTACTCTACAGAGGAAAAAGGACTGCAAGCTGTCTAAACTCCTGCCTGCCACACAGAGCCACAGTAGTGGTACCACTAACTCAGCCAGCAATATCGTCAATCTGTCCAGCTACACACTCAGCTCAGCAGAAGAGTCTGCTCTTTCTCGGGGACTCTCTTTTTGCCCCACCACCCCCACAAACATAATACAGTTCTGTGGTGATCTGGAAGCCTACTTTCACCGTCTCAGACTCAAAGAATACTTACAACACAACACTGACCAACACACCGTTACACAGACACCCTCCCAGCAGCACAAGAAGAATAACTCCACGTGGACTCCTCCTGAGGGTAGAAATAACAGTCTGGACCTGTATATAGAATGCTTCTGCCGACAAGCACAGGCAGACATTGTGGAGAGACAGGAGAGTGTCTGTGGCACACTTGATTACCTCTGGTGGTATACCATCCTGGCCCAGGGCCTTTCCTACTGCAATGCTGTCGATGGCTTTCTTCAGTTCATCCACAGTTGGTTCCTGGTTCAGTTCGTCCATTACTGGTAGGAGTTCAACGGCATTGAGGGCTGAGTCGACCACAGTGTTCTCGCATGAGTACAGCTCGGAGTAGTGCTCGACCCAGCACTCCATCTGTTTGGCTTTGTCAGTGATGACTTCACCAGATTTGGATTTCAGAGGTGCCATCTTGTTCTGGGTGGGTCCTAATGCCTTCTTGATGCTCTCGTACATTACCCTGAGGTTACCAAAGTCAGCACTGGTCTGGATGCTGCTGCATAGCTCGAGCCAATAGTTGTTGGCACAGTGCCTGGCCGTCTGCTGTACTGTTTTTCTGGCTGCTCTGAGCGCTTGCAGGGTATTCTGGCTTGGCGAACGTTTGTACTCCAGGAGCGCAGCGTGCTTTTTTTCGATGGCTGGAATCATCTCATCAGAGTTAGCTTCGAACAGGTCATTTGTGTTTCTAGCTCTATTTCCAAACACCGACAAGGCCGTGTTGTAAATTGTATCCCTCAGATGCTGCCATCTGGATGTCACATCGGCACCCCCAGGGTTGCTGCGCAGATTCTCCTCGAGGGTCGCTCTGAACTTTTCAGCTCTCTCTGAGTTAGCAGTCTTTCTGGCATCGTCGTGGGGCCTTCCACTTGGTTTAGAGCAGTGCAGCTTCTTGGGAATCACCTTGAGTTTGGAGCAAACTAACAAGTGATCTGTATCACAGTCAGCACTATGATAGGTGCATGTCAGAGGGACGTTTTTGAGGTTATCACGTCTAGCAGTAACCACGTCTAGTTGATGCCAGTGTTTTGAGCGTGGGTGTCTCCACGATACTCTGTGCTGTGGCTTGGTTTGGAAAAAAGTGTTTGTGATGCACAGATCGTGGTACGTGCAAAGTTCGAGAAGACACTGACCATTTTCATTCATTTTTCCCACACCAAAGTGGCCTAAGCAGGAAGGCCATGAGTCACGATCAGCTCCAACTCTCGCATTGAAGTCACCCAGAATGTACAGTTGTTCGCAAGCAGGTATTTGCGCTATGGCAGCACTAAGCACGTCATAAAACTTGTCTTTTACTTCTGGTGCAGCATACAGGGTTGGGGTGTAAGCGCTCATCAGGTGGACAGGACCGGCGCGAGTTTGAAGTATGACCTGAAGGAGTCTTTCTGATCCACCCATGACTAATTCCACCATTTGTAGAAGGGTGTTTCTGATGGTGAAGCCAACACCATGCTCCCTGGGTTCTTCTCGGGCTTTACCCTGCCAGAAAAAGGTGTAGTCCTTTCATTTAGAGATCCCGAATCTGCGAGACGTGTCTCTTGCAGAGCAGCAATGTCAACTTGGAGCCTCTTCAGTTCCTCATTGATGACAGTGGTCTTTCGGGTGTCGCTGATGTCCCAAAGATCTTCAGTCAGACCTGTCAGCGTGGTCCGCACATGCCAGCAAGCAAGCTTAAAACTTTGATGGTTTCCTTTTCTTGTTGATTTTCTTATTGGTTTGCCTGGTGCTCAGCTTTCAGGTCACTAGTCAGGTTTGGGAACCTTAAGCCTCACGCAGCCATTGAGGCAGGTGAACTGTGGCAGGACAGAACCCTATTGGCTGGGGACTGCCCAGCTTGAGGCGGGCGTCCACTGTCCAGTGAGATGCGACGATCTCTCCCACCGTCGGAGGCAACCCCTGGCACTCGTTCTCTATGCTAATCGAGCAAGAGCTTATAACGGGTATCTGTTACCTCCCGTGTTGGTTCAACGCTGTTAGCGATGCTGGAGTACCTCTCCAGGCGCGAGCTTGGGCGATTATTGTGATTCTGGGCTGCCCAGACACCACTGTTCCCCTCTCAGCTTTACTGATATAGTCCAAAGGAGAGGATAACCTTTACGTCTGGTACCAGCGCAGCTGCAGGAGTTGCCAGGTCAATGCGAGAAGTTGGCACAGAACTGCCTTAGGACTCCCCTCCGGATTTTCTGTCAGGGTTTACTCCCTTAGCCTTGCTCCTTTCCAGGATAACCCACAAGGCAGTGGAGCATGGAGAACATGGGTACAGTCCCACTACCTCTTGCATCTCCCTGGCATCACATGTCCCCAAAGCTCCCCATGACGACCACCTTGCCTCCCCAGGACCCTTCTCCCCACCCCTCTGCCTCGCATTGGCTACCATCACCCCCCCAGATCCTCCCTCCCTGTCCCCTTTTCCCCCATCCACTCTCATGTCTCCCGACTGCGCCACATGCCCCCTATCAGTTCTCGTTACCCCCAGGTCCCCCTTCCCCTGGCCTCTCCGCACCTGGCCACATGCTGCTGCAGCCCCACGTCCTCCAGGAAGGCACCGATCTCGCAGCCCAGCCACACCCTGGGTCCCAGCCAAAGCCACCAACTCTTCATCTGGCTACGGCTGTCCCTGGAGCCCCACAGATCTGGTGCAGCGCGTGCACGCAGGGAGCGCAGGACTGGGCCTGGAAGCCATGCAATCTGGGCCAGCACGCCGCAAGCAGCCTCCGTGGGTGCTGCCATCCTCACAGCCATACCAGACGCCCCCAAAACGCTTGCCCACCACTGACATCCCTCGATCTCTCCCCCCCTACCCCGCTCCTCATGCTGCAGCGGGTCCCTCAGCTCCAGCCAGCAGTTGGGGATGATGCTGCCTCTTACACCTGAAGAAGTAACTAGCTCCCTCTAAGCTCCCCCTCTAAACTCCCTCCTGTAAGCAACCGACCCAGTTGCATGCTCCCTGGTCACTTGCCAGCAGGGCTTTAGAGCTCTGGCCTACCTGAGAAAGCCCCTCCCTCTGACTACCACTCAGCCAATCGGCACACAGCCTGAGCACATGGCCTTTCAAACAAACAAACAAACAGACAGCTGAGCACTCCAAACATCAAATAAACAGACAAACCCAGGCCCAGAACCCCCAAACCCAAGCACACAGGCTAAATACAAAAGCAGCTTCCCCTCTCTTGGTGTTCACACCTCCAGATCAACTGCTGGTAGTAAGCCTCATCCTTGCTGCCTGAGCTAACCTTGTTATCCCCACCCTTGCTCTGGCTCATTTATACCAGGCCCTGCAGATTTCCAGGACCAGCATCTGATGAAGTGAGTCTGTGCTCACGAAAGCTCATGCTCAAAACTTTTCTGTTCATCTATAAGGTGCCACAGGATCCTTCATTGCTGTAAAAACAAGTCACCCACAGCATCCAGCCTCAGAGACTGCATGGCCACAATCTCAGATATTTATAGCAATCAACACCTTTGAAGAGATGTTAACCACAGCTGCTTTTTTTTCTAGCATTGTGTAGCTTCCTCTGCAGTGATAGGCTTGCAGTTTTAGGAACAGTTTCAGCATCTGGGAAGCTGCAAGTCTTTGTGTTTTGTGAGCAATTCTCACCTATGGCTTGTGATTATCTTCTGCCCCTGTGGCTTGTCAGTTTAGCAGCGCTTCTGGTAATTGGCTGTGACAGTGAGGGTTTTGAGATGGTTCAACAGATTAATAACAGCAAGGAAGGGTCCTGTGGCACCTTATAGACTAACAGAAAAGTTTTCAGCATCTGATGAAGTGAGTCTGTGCTCCCGAAAGCTCATGCTAAAAACTTTTCTGTTAGTCTATAAGGTGCCACAGGACCCTTCCTTGCTGTTACAGATCCAGACTAACACGGCTACCTCTTCTGATACTTGACAACAGATTAATGTGAGCCGATTTAACACAGTCTTCTTTGTGACCAGAGCTCACCTCTCTGGGGGGCCCCTTTACTAGTCCAGTAGAGAGAGAATGTTGGGAGTGAGGAAAGTCCCACAGACTCAGCTCTGCCCTTTACCCCTGGGTTCTTGTGAGTGTGGGTAATGTAAGGGGAAGTGCCTCATCCTCCCCCAACCCCTCCCCAAAGGCTTCTGAGGCAGGAAAAGCTCACATCAACTGGGCTGTAGAATAAGGCACTCACCTAAACTTCAACAGTACGTGGGCCTAGGCCAGGGTTTCCCAACCTATGGGTCAGGACTCAAACATGGGTCGCGATTACATTTGAAAAGGGTCACTGGCTGGACTGGGCTGCTCCACAGGTGGCTATTAAGAGCCATTCACACTCCTGGGCTACGTCTACACGTGAAGCCAACATCGAAATAGGCTATTTCGATGAATAACGTCTACACGTCCTCCAGGGCTGGCAACGTCGATGTTCAACTTCGACGTTGCGCAGCACCACATCGAAATAGGCGCTGCGAGGGTACGTCTACACGCCAAAGTAGCACACATCGAAATAAGGGTGCCAGGCACAGCTGCAGACAGGGTCACAGGGCGGACTCAACAGCAAGCTGCTCCCTTAAAGGGCCCCTCCCAGACACAGTTGCACTAAACAACACAAGATCCACAGAGCCAACAACTGGTTGCAGACCCTGTGCCTGCAGCATGGATCCCCAGCTGCCGCAGCAGCAGCCAGAAGCCCTGGGCTAAGGGCTGCTGCACACGGTGACCATAGAGCCCCGCACGGGCTGGAGAGAGAGCATCTCTCAACCCCTCAGCTGATGGCCGCCATGGAGGACCCGGCAATTTCGACGTTGCAGGACGCGGATCGTCTACACGGTCCCTACTTCGACGTTGAACGTCGAAGTAGGGCGCTATTCCGATCCCCTCATGAGGTTAGCGACTTCGACGTCTCGCCGCCTAACGTCGAAGTTAACTTCGAAATAGCGCCCGACGCGTGTAGCCGTGACGGGCGCTATTTCGAAGTTAGTGCCGCTACTTCGAAGTAGCGTGCACGTGTAGACACAGCTCCGAAGTGGGTCTCAACTTCTTAATTGGATGAACAGCTGTCAGGCAGTTAAGTCAATCAATTAAATTGAGAACAATTTTAGCTGCAGGGCAGAGAACTGCGGACTTGAGGAGCAGCACTCACCTCAAGTAAGGTGGGGGCCTGGGTCTGAAGAGAGCAGGGAACAGAGCTGATCAGCTCCTTGGGCTTCCAGCCTCTGCAGGAGATGGGGTTCCTGCAGCTGGCACTGCCAGCCAGGGCTCTACCCCAGCTGGCTGCTAGCTGTAGGGCTCCCTGTACCTCCCCTAGCTCCCTCCAGCCTGAGTGTGACTCTCCTAGCTCTGGAGTATGGAGTTTAATCTGGGGGGAGCAGTTCGGGGATGAGTGTCTTTCCACCACCACAACTCTAACCATAGTAAATGTAATGTTGTTCTATTAATATATTTTCCCTTTTCTATGAAATAACTACTATGAATATATAAACAGGAGGGGGCACAATTTTATATTCTTCCATCAGGCACAAAATTAGCCAGTTATGGCTCTGCTCTCTCCCCCTCCCCCCAATTTTTGAATTGCCTTGTGTCACCAAGTCTTCCTGAATTGTCAAAATGGGTCCCCATATGGAAAAGATTGGGAACTGCTGGCCTAGACTTACGGAGTCACAAATAGACACATCCTTTCCCCACTCCCAGGCTGGATTATGACATCAAGGCCCTAAACTCAAGTGTAAGAGGCCCCATACCATTTAAAAAAAAAAGGTAAATTTATTACTTTCAGAGAAAGGACACTGAGTACTTAAACACAGAAGTGTTATGGTCTCATAGGAAAACAAGAGTGGGTATACAATTTTTTTTGCACCATGAATAAGAAAAATTATCCTTTTCATATGAATAGATGAAAATGTTGGATCAATTGTGTTAGGCAAATAAGTTTATACAGACTATATACAAAAATGTATATATTATAAATAGATTAAATTTGTGCTACAAAAACAATGAAATGTTGGGCTTTTTCTCTTACAATACTATAAAAATACAGTGATGGTTCCCAAAAGCAACAGAGGAAAGCCAACACAAAATGTATTCTCCTCAAGATCCACTCAACCTAAGTCTATAACATACTCAATCCCATGAAGTATGGGTAGCACATGAAGCAGAAACTGGCATGCACAATGCGGAGCTGTATGTATGTACAGAGCAAAAAAGAATGAACACACTGACACTTAAAATGACAAGAAACAGGAGCAAAGGCATTGCATGAATGAGTGTACTGGACCATAAACAAAAGATGGTGGCCTTCCAGCTACTAACGGACAAGTGGGGTGCCATACGACAGCGTTCCTAGGATGAGTCCCATAGGAGTACGAGCTTGGTGGAACTGCTTCACTGCCATCTCTGACCTCACGTTTCCTGATTTTATCAGCAGGGAGATTATTTATTTAAATAAAGTTATGAAGGGACGCTCAGAATTGTACCAGTAGGGCAGCTGGCCAACCAAAAGCAGCCTTGGGAGACTGATAATGGACTTTCTTGTAGAAATACTAATTTTACAAGTGCAGTCATTGTTCTTCTTTCCTCAGACCCAGCCTCCTACCTGCCAACAGTGAGCAATTAACAAAGGTATTTGTGCAGCAACATGAGTATATTTGTCATATTTGAACAAACATGTCTGCATTTAGAGAAAATCTTCTTTTTCCCATATCTCCTTTAGCTATAAACTGTTTGTTTTTGATAAAAATATGAAATAGAAACACCTCTTTCTCTTTAGAGACCCCTCATATTGCCTGAATCCGCCACTGTCCCTCCCACGACTCCAATCACTCTACCGCTCTGCTACAATGCAGCTTCAAAACAAGTGGCTAGAGTGGCTGGAGCAGTCACGATAGAAGGTTATATGGGGTGGGGTCCTGCAGGGCTCTGCTCTGGGCCTGGTCCTAGTCAACATCTTCATGAAGGAGTTGGAAAATGGCTTAGTGAGTACACAAAATTTGTCAGTGAGACCAAGCTCAAAGGAGTTTAAGTGGTTTTGGGCAACAGGCTTAGAAATTTAAAAAATGGATAAACTGGAGAAATGGTGTGACAAAAAAAGAATAAAATTCAATATAAAGAGATGCAAAGTACTGCACCTATGAAAGAATAATTAACAGGAATGTAAGAAAGAAGTAATTCTTTGTCTAAAGTTGCCGCTGAGAAGGCCTCTGCTGGAGAACTGTATCTCGTGCTGGGCATCACACTTCAGGAAAGATATGGACAGATTAAAGACCACCCAGAGGCGGGAGAGACAAAAATGGGTTTCTTTAGTATGGAGTAGCGAAAACAGAGGGTCAGTGGCTACAATAACTCTTTGTGTACCTAGCAGGTTGTTATACAATTTATAATGCGCTGTTCTCCTCTCCTGTCCACAGTAGACAAGCAGCAATGTGGTAAACTGCAGCAAGGGAAGTTCAGGTGAGACAGTGGGAGAAACTTAACAGTAGTAAGGGCAGTTAAACATGAACAAATAACCCAGGGAGGCTGTGGAGTCTCAGTCACTGGAGATTTTAAAGATCAGATTCGACAGACACCTATCAGGGATGGTCTACATCAGCGACCCTCAGCCTGCGGCTTGTGAGCCATGTGTGGCTCTTTGTGATGTTGCCTACAGCTAAGGCTCCCTCCTGGAATGCTGGCAACAGCTGATTTGTGGCACTCCCAGAGGGAGCAGGGATGGATTAATGCAGGGGCTTTAGGAACTGGAAAGAGATCTCTGGGCTGCCAAACTTCCAGATTTTTTCTGTGGGGCCCCAGGCTGCAGCCACTACAGCCCCTGTATTAATCCAGCCATCGAGGAGGTGGCTCCATGCATTGCTCTTCTCCCCTCTCCTACCCCGCCTTCTAGGTAACTGATTTCTCAGTTTCCATTTTTTTGTTAGTGACTCCCCCAGCCCCTCCAGCTTCAGAGTGTGGGGTTTAAGCCAGGGATGGGGGGACAGGCTTGAGGATGAGTCTTTCCCCAGCACAACTCAGATTAAGTATAATAATATAATAAAGAAAGTTATTTTATTAATGTATTTTTCCCTTTTTAGGGAATAACTATTAATATAGAAACGTGAGGGGGCACAATTTTATATTCTTGCTTCAGGCATAAAATTAGCTACTTACAGCACTGCTGCTCCCTCCATCCCCCCCACCCCCCTTCCGTTTTTGAATTGTCTTAGGTCACCAAGTCTTCCTGAATTGTCAAAATGGGTCCCCACCTGGAAAAGGTCAGGAACCACTTTTGTAGGAGAATACTTATCCTCCCTGGACAGGCAGCTACTGACTTGCCATTCTCAGGCAAAGAAAAGAAAAAAAAAAAAACCCTTCAAAACAGACTGTAAAGAGAAACTGCTGAGCTGGAATTCATATGCAAATCTGACGCAGTCAAAGGAGGTTTCAACAGAATCATGGAATGGTTATCGCTCATTACAAGAGCTAGTACCTGAAGGGGGAAACTCTCACCTCATCCCTGTTGGAAGCAAACAACATCCATTCTTACCTAGCACCCACTGATGTCTCACTCCCATCTCTGTATCCCTTCCTTTTACAGTAAGCCCCCGCTTTATGCGGGCTTAAGCTGTGCGAAACTCGCTTTAACGCGAGTTCTGCACAATGTGAAGCTGCTGGGCTCTCAGACTGCCTAGATTCAAGGCAGGCTAAAAGCCTCTTCAGGGAAGGCTTTTAGCTTGCCTAGCTGCCTGCCCCTGTGGGCAGCCAGGTGGGCTAAAATCCCCTTCCCTCTGCTTCCCAGAGCAGCACCACTTGACAACCGTGCACACGGGGGGCTCCAGCTGTCAGCCGGTGCAAGTGCATGAGGCTCTAACCTCCCCTCGCCCCGGTTCACCCTGTTCAAGCCCCCCATGGCCCCAACCCCCCCAGCATGTGGGTCTCTGGCTTCAACCTGTGTCCAGGGCTCCCGACCCCTGGCATGCATGCATTTGGGGCTCCAGCTCCAGCCCCGCTACCCACCACCCCTGTGGCCCCACAACCCTCAAACCCTGCCCCAACCCCCCAGCTGCCCAGGGCCAACCCCCCTGTACACCCCAGTTCAACTGCACCATCCCACCACCCCTGCAGCCCTAACCCACCGCCCCCTCCCAGAGCCCCAACCCCTCCCCTAAAGCCCTCCCTGATAGATGCTAAATTCAAGGTACGCAAGGGTTGTTTGGAATGCGACCCTTGCGTACCTTTAGAGACTACTGTACTTTGAAAGCATCTGAAGAAGTGAGTTGTACCTCATGAAAGCTTATGCCCTAATAAATTTGTTAGTCTTTAAAGTGCCACCAGACTCCCTGTTGTTATAACTGTGAGTATCACTCACACTAAGTTTTGCCTCAGTGCAGAGGACTGGAATAGAGCTCTTGCCGTCCCTCCCAGCTCTACATTTCCATGAGCCTGTAGAAGGCAGCGGCGGGGTCAACAAAAGAGAGAAAGAGCAGGTAAACAGAACAAGAAAAAACAGGCAAAACAAAGAACATAGAGCAAACGCACAGAGACGAAGCTGGAGTGGGGTGGGTAACTGCAGCAGAGATACCAGCCAAGGGTGCCACCTGCCAAAGCATCCTAGGGGGAAACTCCACAAATGGAAGGTTAGGAACCATGCAGTTAGACTTGAAGCTGTTCTGGACTGGGGCTTTTTGTGTATTTGTAATGCACGCTGGATGCTGTATCATAATAATACACTGCTGGTCGCTGGACCCTGAACTGAAGGGACTCCTGCATGCTGTCAGATGTAGGGACACACAAGGAGCGTTAGGTAAGCAGCAGCAAATGCCCTGACTCACAGACAACTGCTGCTGCCCATCACCCACTGCAAGGTGACCAGAGTTTAGCACGAGGTGAGGAAATGAGGAGAGGCATAGCCAGTTTGACTCCTTCCCTGTACTGAGCCTGTCACATCAGGTCACTGTCCCACCTCCTCACCCCATTAGGGCAGCTTTCAACCCGCCCTTGCGGGCTAGCTGCCTTCCACCAGTAACGGACAGGGAGGCACCATGAATGCAGCGGCCCACCCGTAGTCCTGAGTGTCCTACCAGTGTCCCACCATGGCTACGTCTACACGTGAACGCTACATCGAAATAGCTTATTTCGATGTAGTGACATCGAAATAGGCTATTTCGATGAATAACGTCTACACGTCCTCCAGGGCTGGCAACGTTGACGTTCAACATCGACGTTGCGCAGCACCACATCGAAATAGGCGCTGCGAGGGAACGTCTACATGCCACAGTAGCACACATCGAAATAAGGGTGCCAGGCACAGCTGCAGACACGGTCACAGGGCAGACTCAACAGCAAGCCTCTCCCTTAAAGGGCCCCTCCCAGACACAGTTGCACTAAACAACACAAGATCCACAGAGCCGACAACTGGTTGCAGACCCTGTGCATGCAGCATGGATCCCCAGCTGCAGCAGCAGCAGCCAGAAGCCCCGGGCTAAGGGCTGCTGCCCACGGTGACCATGGAGCCCTGCAGGGGCTGGAGAGAGAGCGTCTCTCAACCCCTCAGCCGATGGCCGCCATGGAGGACCCCGCAATTTCGATGTTGCGGGACGCGCAACAACTACACGGTCCCTACTTCAACGTTGAACTTCGAAGTAGGGCGCTATTCCTATCCCCTCATGGGGTTAGCGGCTTCGACGTCTCGCCACTTAACGGTGATGTTAACATCGAAATAGCGCCCAACACGTGTAGCCGTGACGGGCGCTATTTCGAAGTTAGTGCCGCTACTTCGAAGTAGCGTGCACATGTAGACACAGCTCATGTGTGTGAGAGAGAGAGAGAGGGGCAGGGAGGGAGGGAGCAAGCAAGCAACCCTAGCACGTGTGGGAGGAGGGGGACTTGCTGAATGAAGCACTGGTTGCTTTAAGAAACTGAGAGGTTGGGGAGCGAGTCCAACAGCTCCTTGAGCAACACAGAGGGAGAGGACTGCTGCTTTGTGAACCCCCTTCCGGCCCAGGCTGTCTCCACAGGCTCTCCTCCTCCATTTTCCCTCCCTTCAGCGCCCTTTGAGAACCACAGGGGCTTTCTGCACTGCCCCTGCCAGGAACTTAAGACGAACAACAGCCTCACATTTAAATCCACTCTAGGGACACAAAGAAATGTCCACGCTTTTGCTAACCTGTTCTCTCAGCTCCAGGGCTTCTCTCTCAGCCAGTCCTTCCTCACTGGGGCTCCGACATCCGGTCCCAAACACATGGCAGGGTAGTCTGCCCCTCAGAAGCCTCCTGCTCAGCTGGGCATTAGCCTCCAAATGCTCTGCTATCCTCAGCCGACCAGAATAGCTTTTTCTTTCTCTCCCTGAGCTTTCCCCTTTTGCTACAGCCTTGTTCTGTTCTTGGCAGAGAACTGCCTGATTCCCCTCAGGTGGGGCTCATGCTGCAATTAGGTGTGACATAGCCCCAGGCTCTCCAGCCACAGAACAAGCCATCCTGCTACAATACCACAGAGTACCAGAGAGGTGGCTGAGTTAGTCTGTATCTTCAAGAACAACAAGAAGTCCTGTGGCACCTTATAGACGAGCGGATATTTTGGAGCGTTCGTGGGCAAAGACCCAGTGCGTCAGATGCCTGACTTACCGCAGAGATCACTCCTGGGGCCCTCCAGAGCGGCCCCCTGAAGTGTAAGTGTTGCTCTATGACTAATTCAAATGAGCTCCCTGGGCTTTTTTGAGCAGTTGTGTGTTTATCAAGTATCTGAATGGTGCTTGATTGTTACATTGTGTGTTGTTATACTTCTGAGACACTGCTGCATATTACTGCAGCTGCTGAACAGAATAAGATATAAAAATGGATCACTGGGTGATGTTAACAGAACTGTTGAACTATGCTAGCTGTGGGCAAGCCACTTCTAGTAACACCGTTCCCTGGCTTCCAGCTCTGTTTAACCTGTCCTGCAACATTAAATGATGGTACCTCTTCTGATCTCTGCAAGGGAGAGTCACTGAGAGGGAGTTAACAAAAGGTCTCCCTATTTCAAAATCTCAGCTGTCATCTCTGAACTCAATATTTATCAGTTTACTCACGTGAGACACAGAGTGACGGTCAACAACAAAAACTCCACGTGTCCCAGCTGGGGTGAAAGTAGCTTAAATTTCTTACAAGTGTAGGGAATGTGGCAGAAGGAACGCAGTGCTGCTGAAGGCTGGGAGGAATGTGTCTCCCAGAGGTCATCTGCATGAGAATGCAAAGCGGGGCAGGTGTGATACTGAGGCTGGGAGGAATGTGTCTCCCAGAGATCATTTGCATGAGAATGCAAAGGGGTGCATGTGTGATACCTTTTCAGGCAAAGCCTAATGGGTAGCAAGTAAGCCATGAGATTTGGTCTACTGTAAACATGTAGTTGTAAAATCACAGTTTAAGCTGACACTTAATGCGGGAGTTGTGAGATCTCACCAATGCTCTGGGTTGTTGTGGGGGACAGGGCAGTCGCCATAGCTGCATAAGACATTGATTACACAGGGCTCCCTGGTTTAAAGCATTGTGAGAAAAAAGGGGAGGGGTACTGATTGAGCCAGCTTGCTGAGTGCTATGGTCCTGCCTGGCTTGACTAATTCTCCCCACTTGTTGAAAAATAGAGCTGGGTGTTAGGGTGTTTGTGAAACCCCATATGAGAGATACCAGCACAGGGTGGCAGGTGAGGCTAAAGAGAGCTGAAATCACAGGGTTCTGCCTTAGGGCCATCCTAAGCAGTGGGGTTGGCAACAGGGACTGGTGGGCAGCTGGTAGGAGGAGCAGTGGATGACAGCGAGTGGCAGGAAGGGGAGGCTGCAGACAAGTGGACAGCTAGTACTGCCCTCGTGATGTATCTGTGGGCTTTGGGTTTGGGACTGCACTGCAGGAGGTACACCCTGTAACTGTGTGTGTGGGATAAAGGGCCAAGAGCCCCAGCAAGAGACTTGGTTCTATAGCATATGGGGATGGTATCTGGGTAAAGGGGCTTTGTCTCTTCTTTGCTTAGATATACTGCATCTGTCACTGTAACCTTGGGGTAGGTTATGGTCATTAAATAAGCCATTTCTATCTCAGACTGTGCTTGGGGGGGCGGGGGAGAGAACCGCCTTACAGGCACCCAGCACGGGGGGTGAAATTGTCCCAGGCCACTGGGTGGGGGCTCGAGCCGGCTGGTTGTATCCTTGACAGGAGAAACCCCACAAGAGTTGATCCTGGCCCTTCTGGCAGGCATCTGGCATTAATAGAAGGGTTACACAAGTGCTGTCATATTGCAACCCCACCTTCACAGGGGAGGGATACAAGGGGAGTGGTGGGTGTCAGGGGTTCCGGATTGGGTGTGAGGTTGTGGGGGGTCTCAGGGTAGGTGACTGAGGGGAGCTTGTGGCTGGGAGTGTGGCCACCATGCCACCTGCACACCCAATTCCTGGGATTGGTCAGGGCACAGCAACCGCACTGCTTCGTCCCCGTACCCTTGGGACTGACTAGGGCACAACAATTATGCTGCCCAGTCACCAGATCCCCAGGGCTGGCAGGGGAAGTGACTGCCCCACCCCGCCACCTGAGCTTCGGAGCTGGAGCCTCGGTGCGCCAGAGCCATACGGCCTAGGGCTGTGGATGCTAGATCAGACCTACTGGGGCAGGGGTCTTCCCCGCCTCCTGCTGCTACAGCCAGAGGCCATGGGAGGGAGAGGCAGGCCACCTAGGGGTGGTGCACCAGCCTACTTCACCTTTAGCCCTAGCTAGTTGTCTAGAAATCCTCCAGTAGAAACAGGTATGCTCAGCATGAAGCAGCTTGGCCAATGGTACAGCTGATCAGAAAAATAGATTGTAATTTTCAGTGAAAAATAATTTCTCAGTCATAAGTCTGAGTGACCCTGTGTGTGAAGATGAGGGAAGACACTGCGTGTCTTGTTGCAGAATACCACTGAAAATGTAATTAATTCAAATGTTCAACTTTCTACTGAAAAAGTTTGATGGAAAATTTTTGAGGACCCATAACCCACATTTCAAATGTCTCCCCCTCCCCATCCCATCCTGGAAATGTAACAGTATCTTAACTTTCCCACACACCCAAAACTGTCATTTTATCTGTGCCCAGAAGGTCTCCAAGTCGCAGCTCCTACTGGTGCAGCACCAATGATCTGAGGAGTACTTGCTGCTGGTTGGCAGAGGGTGACATTGTGCTCTCCTTGGGACTGTGTTGGCGTAACGTCACCTTAACTCTGCATTTGCCAGGTTTGCCAATGGTTTAGCTCAGCTTTGGGAATAAAACTCTCCTACACTACAAGGGCTTCGGGAGCACAGAGATTCAAGTGGCCTGCAGCCTTAACTGCATGCTACAGGTGTTATGCATGTGATGATTTACACCTACCAGACCCCCCAGTTTTTGTCAGTATTGGAATATATAAATAATGCATCACTATTCCACAGAAACAGGAGTGCCAATGAATGCAACTTAACTGTTCTGTTTTTTTCCAAGCCAGCCTGGAAACACAAACTCTTTCTCTCAGCATAAAAGTGCTGCATGGTCTCTTATTGGCTGTGGCCCTGTCGTGATTAAGGTGTGTGCATTTTACTGAAAAGATTGTACATAACCTGGGGGTTGTAAGTTGCAGAAAATTGTATTGTAGATGCTGTATATTGAAAGGCTTATACCTTGTATGTTGTATAGGATACAAAAATGCATGAGAGTTCAAAGAGGGTTTAACTCAAGTAAAATGTCTCTCTGTCTGTGTACAATCCTTAATTTCTCTTCTAATTAGGTCTACCATATTTGAACCTTCAAAAAAGAGGATACCTCTGAGAGGGTGTTTATCTGTATCAGTATCTTCCAACTCCCACTGTAGTATGGTACTAGCGTATTGTACAGTGTGAGTGGGTAGATACTGATACAGATACGCCCTCCCCTCAGGGGTATCCTTTTTTTCGAACGTTCAAATATTGCAGCAAAGTTCGAAGTATGAGTTCTCATAAGTCTCTTTATTTAATTGCTACTTATACATTCACCACTAGGTGGAAGTATAGATACAATGTGCTTCAGAAACAGAATCATGCTGCTGTGTAACTGTGCAGAGTACTTACTGTCTGCTGAATAACAGTCCTAAAAACACCGCCAGCAGACCCTGAGTTGCCTGAGGGGAACCCAGACCAGAGCATTGCACAGTGTTGCTCTTGCCCAACATGGCTGGTGAAGCGCGCATTGTGTGTGTGCTGTCTCCACAAGGTGAGGATGCCCTTTGAGCACCAGGTTCTGTTAGCCATAAACAAGCACTTTATAATACCAACAACTCAGATGGAGCATTTAATATCAGGTTACCTGTGATGAAAAGAAATCAAGGAGTGTATATAAAAAGAAGCACAGCCCCTCGGAGTTGATAAATAACTAGGATAATTGTCAGTGATAAATAGACAGACATCATATGACTTACGTGTTTTATTCATTTATAGGACAATTCTCTGCCATTACATTCTATGCAGCACACCCACCTATTGCAACACCGCACAGGCCAGAAATGCTTATCAAACAGCATCTTCAGCTCAGCTACTCATGGACTTTGAAGCAAAATGATACCAAGAGGCATTATGCTCAAAAATGTGCCAACAGATATGAACACAGCACCTATGAACACAGCACAGATATGAACACAGCACAGAGATGTGGCAGCAAACCCTGTGTCCAAAAGAAGCTCCCTAGCCCCTCACAAGCAGATTCATACAATTATATTTGCAAACAAATATTTTAAGACCATATAGTCAAGATAAAATACTAGATATAAAAATCCTACAACTAAAACTTTTTTTAAAAAAATCATTTACTCATTTATGCTCTCCATAGAGCATTCAGTTTAACCGTTAGTCTTTTAATTTTCAGTCATTCTCATTTCTCCACACTAGTCCAACGCCACTGTGCTGAGGGTTACAGTTACTACGTCGCTATTTTCCAGCAGTGCCCACGATGCGCTCGTTTTGCAAACAGAGATGATGTGATGCTGCTCTGAGGAGCCCAAAACGTACACAGAGAGGACGTTGAAGTGCTTCTCAAAGAAGTTGGTTGTTGTAACTGATTTAAGTGATTTATTTGTTCCCTCTTCCCCATACATAAAATTTTGGGCCTAAACTAACAACTAGTATCTAGGAGCTAATCCCTGGAGTGGGGTGGCTAACCCACAGCTTTTTGCTCAGTGAAATGTGGCTCCTGCCCGGAGACATGTGGCTGGACTGCTCACCATTGTTCTGCACACGCACCCTGGTATCTGGCGGTGATGGCTCCAGTGAGTCCCAGTCATTGGGTTAGAATGGGGGGTGGGGTGCCTAGCTCTGGGGTAGGGGATTGAGCCACAGATTATATATTTATTTTATATATCTAGAGAGAGAGAGAGAGAGGGGTGTGTGTGTGTGTGTGTGTGTGTGTATATATATATATATATATATATATATATATATATATATATATATATATGTGGCTCTTTCCACTCTATCCACAGCTATTTTGGCTCTTCATCTCTAACTGGCTGGCCATTCCTGACCTAGAGGGTCTTTCTTTTCAGTTCCCCCCACCCAAAAACTGACCTATAGCATAAATTAGGGCGGTCAAGCAATTAAAAAAATTAATTGTGATTAATTGCAGGGCTGCTGGGGCTGAGGCTGCCAGAAGGCAGCCCCAGATGCTCACACCTGCAGGGCTGCCAGGGTTCCCCCAGCCAGGGACAACCCTGAAGCTGATAGCTGGCCAGGGCATGGAGTTTTGTCGGCAGCCCTGCAGCTGCAGGGACCTGGCCAGGGCCGGGGAACTCAGAAGTTCTGGGACACGGAGGATGCAGCATGCAGGATATAAAGTAGGGCTGCCAATTAACACTCATTAAAGCCTGTGATTAAAGTGTGAAGTTTTTTTAGTGTGTTAAGTCTGCCCTGCATTAATCACAGGCGTTAACACATGTTAATTGACAGCCCTAGTACAAACCCAATGGGAATCCAGCCTAATGTTAAAAAACCTGCAAATCCCTGTTTTCAGAATTCTACGACCACCCCCACACCACCACCAACCCCAGTCCCCACACATAAATACACACACACACGCACGCACGCACTGCTTGGGAGTAGATAAGAGCTTTCAGCATGCTCAGAGAAAGCCAGAGAGAGGTGGTAGGATAGAACATGGTAGAAGACAATACAGATAAGAAAATGGCCACAGGCCAAAAGCACTGTGGAATCTCTCTCTAAAGATCTTCTCATCCAGAGACTAGCAAAATAATTTATTAGGTGACCTTTCGTGGGACAGACCCACTTCTTCAGACCAGTGGGTTTGTCCCACGAAAGCTCACCTAATAAATTATTTTGCTAGTCTTTAAAGTGCTACTTGACTGCTTTTTTGTTTTGATAGTGTATAGTCTAGCACGGCTCCCTCTGTGTTTCTATGCAGAGAGATCTTCTAGGTCTTGTAGCCTCAACATGCTAATCTCTCTCTAAAAAGATCTCTCTGGATAGCTCCACAATGAAGAGATGGAAAGAAGTCTCTTCCTGCCCTTTCAACGCTCCACTCACTGAAAGGCAGAAATTCAGCCTCAGAAACAGTGGAGACAAAACACACAGAACTGAGGACAGAGAATACTAAATACAAAATGTCACTTGCAAAGCTGATGCGTGTGTGAATCCCTCTGGCTGATGAGGGGTTTTGACAGGTTAACCACGAGTAGAGGAAACGATACATCGTCCTGCACAGCTGGTGTTGGGGTGAAAGTAACCTAGGTTTCCGACAGTTGCTGTTGGATTGCACTCCCCTGGCTGGGGGCGGGGGAAGAGGCCTCAGGGCAGGAGGTTGGGGGGTTCGATATGACAGTACCTGAAAGAAATTGAAGTGTGGGGTGGAGTGGGGGAGCCTCAGGGCAGGAGGGTGAGGCTGTGGGAGGCTCATGGCAGGGGGCTAGTGTGTGGAAGGGCCTCAGGGCAAGGGGCGGGGATGTGGGGGTGCAGCAGTCAGGGCAGGAGTGTGGGGGTGAGGAGGGGCCCAGGAGTCAGGGTTGGGAGGTAAGGGTTGGCTCAGGGCTGGGGGCGTGGGGACTCAGAAGAGGGAGCGTGGGGGGTTCAGCAGTCAGGGCATGGAGGCAAGGGCTCCATTATGGGAGGGGGGGAGCTGCAGGCACTCATACTGGAATATTGCTGCTCTTCTTCCCCTTCCCTTATCAGAGAGCGAGAAGCGAGTGCGCAGCTTGCACCAAGTACTCTGTCCTGCCCCATAGCAGCCAACAGTAAGGGAGAAGCACACAAGCTGGGCACTTTCCCCTCACTCTCTGATAGTTAGGGGAAAGGAAAGAGCAGCAGAGTTCTGGGCACATGCACCTGCAGCCCCCTCACTCCCGCCCTCCCTAATGTGAGCAGAACGGCAGACCTGGTGCACACGCATGCCCCCAGCCTGCCCCTCTCACTTGCCTGCCGGAGAGCCCTACAAGTCTCTCTGGAAGGCAAGTGCCACAGCAGGCCAGCTTCTTGCCAGAGAGCTGCACCAGGCTTCACCCGCTTGCCTTCACCTTTGGCTGCTGTGCAGGTGCTCAAGACATTAAGCCACTGAAAATCCTTCTTCAGGAACAGTGTTCCAAGAAACCTTAAAATGCAAGTCCTCGCACCACGCACAACACAGTGTATTTCCTATTAATTACAACTTTATAGAGTTTTATGCAGTTAACTTTTACTCTTTTGTTTAGAGGACTCTGTCCAACCACCAGACTGCATCTCTTTGTCGCAGGTGTCCTAAGAAATAAAAACAATTAGCCGTCCATTAATGAGTCAGGTGTTATGCTCACATTAACAGAGCATAATTGCATCCAAACACAGACCAGCCCAAGTCCACAAATTCCACCCCAGAGTTCATGCTGCAGGGCCGTCACACCCCTAAGACAGCCATCTCACCTTTAAATCAGCTACCTGGGTTCACACTCAGGATTTGTTTGCACAATGGCTCAGGTCCCATCACTGCTCATCAGGGCTGATTGTGAATCCCATCAGGCTTATGACCACATATAATAAGCAACATATAGAACCTATAAAGCCAAATCTGCTCTGAGGCCACCTGGCCTGCTTTGTACACTACGTCAGATAAACAGAGATGTCACTCTGGCTGCCTGTAGGAGACTGTGCTTGAAGCCCAGGAAAGCACAAGCTTTACTACTACTAGCAGGATTCACTCTACCTTTCTGTCTGGGCACTCTAGTCCATTAACTTCTATGGTATGGCTGGGATGGGACAGGCAGCATTCTACAAATAGCAGTTTTCTTAAGAAAAAGACTATCGGGGTCATGTTGAAAATGCCACTATATGGCTCTATTATGATCTGACAGGATCTCTCCAGAGAGACTTTATAAATCTTTTCCTACCTTTTACGGAAGGGTAATCCAGAATATCATGATCAGTGTCCGTATCTTTTCCAGCCAGGAACCCATTCTTAGAGCTCTGTTACCTTCAGGTATAGCCTCTGGATTCCCTGTGGTGTTCAAATTGTTTAATTTTTCTGTTGAAAGCATAAATAAAACTCAAGTTAGTGAAAACACTCATCGGGACAACTCTGTCTCTCACTGTAAACTCAAATCACAGTGACTTTTGTAAGCCGAAGAAAAGAAAAAACCTGAAACGTGAGTTGAAGTGTTTGGAAAAAGCTCCTGGCAGCACAAAAGAGAACACAGTGAATGAGAATATAATTGTGATGCACTGTTCACAACTAGGCAGGGTGAACAGCTTGGAAAGAACATGAACCTACCCCCGCCCCCCCAACCCTCTTCAGCTCAGTCAGCACATATGTGACACCGGCAGGCTCCAATATACACGGTGCCAAGGTGCTGCCATCTGCGTTGCATTGTGAAGATAAGAACTGGTGGAGTCTCTCCAGCATGGTGGCTGAGCCAGGTTTGGTCACCACTTGCAGGAGCTGTGGTGCACAGCTCACTCACCGTGTGAACAGGTGGGGGTTGGACATGTGGAGAGCAAAAGTGAGCATTCGATAACAGGAATTGTCTTGTGTGGCCACGCTTGGTTAGTGTCAGCTAAAGGAAGAGGGGCCAACCGACAAGAGCCGGTTTGTGGAGCTGGAATCGGATCCTGGGGCGCTGGCAGGAAGGGGCGATGCTGAAATGGGAAAAGAGTCATTCAAGGCAGATCAGCAAATCAGTTCACATTTGTGGACAAGGAGACTTGTAGAACAGAGACTGCCTGGGCTAGGGGGGCGGCTTGGATTCACAGGGGCAATAGCTTTGGCACTGCATAAATGCACAGCAAGTGGCCTAGCATGGGCACAAAATGCCTCACACATACGTGCCACACGTCTGGCACTTCTCCCTCAAGTGGCAGCATAAGAGTCCACACGCTGCATTGCCAATACTCAAGCGTGTGCCCTGTATCCCAGTTGTGGCATTTAACACGCCCCACAGCCCGCTGGTTACACCCCATGGTATGAATGATTCCTCCAGGGCTATGCTTCTACATGTGTGCCTTTTTCTTTGACTTCCCTATTAGCTTATTAGCTGGGCAAACCAGCCCTGAACTTCTAAGGAGTTTCCCAAATTAGCACTTGCTTGAGCACTGGGTTTTCAGACACTCTCCTCTATCTGACTCAGGACATGCTGTGTGCAGCATACGGATGTATTGATCAGCCAGTTTTGTGTCAGGAGTGACCTTACCCCTCAAATACTGGCAAGGGTCACTTGCTAGCTCAGATAAGAATATATCGTGTGATCAGCCAAGAGGATTTGAGGGAGAGGAGGCAGGGACCATGATCCTGCTCAGCCCTTCCTGTCTTCTCTCTATGCAGCATTTTTTTCTTATTCATGTGAAATGGAAACATAGCTCAAGTCCGAGAGAAGTGGTTCAGCTTTGCTGGCCCTGACACTGTATGAGAGCACCAACTCTCCCAAACTATACCTTCACCTCAAGGGAGCTGTGGGAGATCCTCACCCACCACACTAAGGAGTGAATGCTCATATAGACCCAAGTATCGGAGGGGTAGCCGTGTTAGTCTGGATCTGTAACAGCAACAAAGGGTCCTGTGGCACCTTATAGACTAACAGAAAAGTTTTGAGCATGAGCTTTTGTGAGCACAGACTCACTTCATCAGATGCTGGTCTTGGAAATCTGCAGAGCCAGGTATAAATAAGCCAGAGCAAGGGTGGGGATAACAAGGTTAGCTCAGTCAGCAAGGGTGAGGCTTACTACCAGCAGTTGATCTGGAGGTGTGAACACCAAGGGAGGGGAAGCTGCTTCTGTATTTAGCCAGCCATTCACAGTCTTTGTTTAAGCCAGAGCTGAGGGCGTTGAATGTGCAGATGAATTGTAGCTCAGAAATTTCTCTTTGGAGTCTGGTCCTGAAATTTCTTTGCTGTAGGATAGCTACTTTTAAGTCTGCTGCTGTGTGGCCTGGGAGATTGAAGTGCTCTCCTACGGGTTTTTGTATATTGCCATTTCTGATGTCTGATTTGTGTGCGTTTATTCTTTTCCGTAGAGACTGTCCAGTTTGTCCGATGTATATAGCAGAGGGGCATTGCTGGCACATGATGGCATAAATTATATTGGTAGATGTGTAGCTGAATGAACCCACAATGGTGTGGCTGATCTGGTTAGGTCCTGTAATGGTGTTGCCAGTGTAGATATGCGGGCAGAGCTGGCAACGAGGTTTGTTGCATGGATGGGTCCCTGAGTTAGAGTGACCGTGGTCCGGTGTTTAGCTGCTGGTTAGGATTTGCTTCAGGTTGGCAGGTTGTCTGTGGGCAAGGACTGGTCTGCCTCCCAAGGCCTGTGAAAGTGGGGGATCATTGTCCAGGATGGGTTGTAAATCCCTGATGATGCGCTGTAGAGGTTTTAGCTGAGGACTGTAGGTGATGGCTAGTGGTGTTCTGTTGGTTTCTCTCACCTAGTCATCAAGTTAAAGCATTTCTTTGCTATGTGGCATTTTATCAGGTTCTGGGGTTAAAAACAGGAGTGAGTAGCAGGCAAGCCAGTGAGGAACAGGGCTTTGCCTCTGAGTTAGAATGGCAGCACATCACTTTAACACTCACCTCATCATGCCATTTTCTCCTCCATCCCCCAATTACCTACAAGAACTGCTTTGGCACCCAAAATCCAAAGCATGATGAAGGCTGCGCCCACCTCCTGGAGATGAAGTGGGGCCACTGGGCCACCTGAAATTTGAGAATGCCTCAATTTGCACATAAGTCCCACACCCAGCAAGCCAAACTACAGAGGCAACTGAAAAGTTTTCAGCTGAATCCAAGTGTCCCTATACGGCATTGCTGTATCACGAGGTTACAGTAGTGCCGTGTTCCACAAAGTGAAAATAAGGATTCCATGAGAAAATTCCATTACAATAACTGACTCCTCTGCGACTCCCTGCCCTGCCCCCACTGAAACAGTAGCACTAAGTTTAATTGGCTTAACGACTAGCAGGAGGGATTCGGACATTAATCAACTGAATTTAGTTCCATTATTTCAGCGGCGCCAGGGCAGGGAGCCTCAGAGAGCCGCTCGATTGTCTGGCTACCTGAGCAGCCACTCAGCATAGGCCAGTGCCACAGATGGGTTAGCCCCAGGAGCCGGTCTGGGGCTGGGGCAGGTTAATCCTGGGGATGAGGGGGCAGGTTTGTAGCTGAGAGGGTTTAAACCTAAGAATGGGGGGGCAGGTTTGTGGGATTGTGGCGGGGGTAAAGCTTGGGGATAGGAACGCAGATTTGGGGGCTGAGGTGGGTAAAGCCTGGAGATGGGGGATGGGTTTGGGGGCTGAGGGGGAACAGAGCCTGGGAATGGAGTTCTGCAAAAATTTTTATGAGTTTCACTGGGTTCCATGGCTAAACAAGAATGTGTTGCTTTTGCCCCCTTAGCACCTCCCAGCCCAAGCAAGCCATAAAGCTACCACTACTCACCGGCTACTTTCACTCTGATAAAGTGCCCCACAGCAGTCTTGTCACTCATACTGGCTCTGCACTGGTACCCACCGCTGTCCGAACGGCTGACGTTCTGAATCTGCAGAGACAAGCTGATCCGTACTTGAGGACTGAAGTGCTCTGTTGATGGCAAGTTTTCCCGCTCTTTGCCAACCCTGGCACAGCTGCCCTCATCTTCTACATATTTGCACCAGTAGGCCTTCAGCTGTGAGGACTGGTTCTGTTGATGCCGCACTGTGCAATTCAAGGTCAGGGAATCGCCTTCTTTAAGGATAAAGCTACCTGGTGGGTAAATGACTTCAAGCATGTCACATCCTGGGGAGAAAGAGAGCAGACACATTAACTGGAGAGGTGGTTATATGAGCATTACCTTGCCTAGTACCATTCAGGTCACTTGTAACCTCTTGGGGCAGAGAGCACCTCACTGTCTGTAGGTACAGTGACTAGCACGAGGCCCTGACCTCAGTTAACGCCTCCAGCTGCCATTCTAATACACTTAATGAGTCTCTAGACCAGTCACGTCCGACAGAAATTTAAGGATTGCCATAACCTCACCTCCCACCCCAGAACCAAGAACCCCCTTGCTCACCCGCCAGCGCAAACTGCCGGTAACTCACCAGAGTCGCACCAGCCCGCCACCGCTGCTTCCGCCACGTGCTTGTCCCACCAAGTGGTGAGGCGCATGTGTGGAGCAGTCAGTGGGCGCTCCACACTTAGAGCTGCATTTTGCCACACCGCAGTGTCCAGTTCACTGCACACGGTGAACCAAAAGCAAACTGGACACCACAAATTGAACACCAGAGGGCTGGCTGCAGCTCCGCTTGCCAGCGGAAGCTGGGCTGGAAGAAAGTTCTAGAGAGAATTTTGTTGTCATACACCTCCCAAATGTATAAGCTGGGCCCCACACTGGCTGGGGAAGGGATGGGGGCTGGTGTGGTATGGGAGGGCCTCCGTCGGGGGGGCTGGGCCAGACCCCATGCTGACCGGGGGAGGAGCTGGCACGGTGCTGGTGGGGCGAAACATGGTAGAACCTTCCCTGGAGAAATGGACAGACACAGCAAAAATAATATATCAGAAATGGCTTTTCCCATAACCTCAGTGTGTCTTGGCGATATTCCCCACTCTCTTCTACAAGGTCTAGGACCAGGGTGCACGCAGCGGGTGAGGGGCGGGGTGACATCTCATACGCGGAGAGCAGCAATGTCTGTTCCCTGCAGTCCCGGCAGCAGCAGTGTCATTGGCAAGGGACAAAGCTGGCACCGTGGGAGTGCAAGCGATGCATGTGCCCTGGCTGCTCTCACTTGCAAGGGGCCACTCCCCCCGTGCATGAGGAAGCACGTGCACTGCCACTGCCACCTCCCCGAGCTCAGCACCCCACCCCACTCCCACCCCAGGCACGGACAAAGCCCAGTGAGCAGCCCGCCCCCGTGAGTCCTCCAGCTGCCTTCGCACTGCCACTGAGTGGGCAGTGGTGCTGCCTCCTCTGACCCCTCCCTCACACTGCCTGATTCCACGCAGGTGACCTCTGGTGTGCCAGTGTGACCTTGCCTGCCCCGGCCTGTCCTGCTGCTGCTGCTGCTGCTGCTGCTGCTCTAGGGAAAACCCCGGCATGGCAGCAGGCTGGGGAACTGTGTGCACAGTGCAGCAGGAAGGAGCCAAGCTAATATGGCCCCCCAGCACAGGGTTTGCGTGTTTCACTGGGAATTTTAAAACACTCACCCTAGACCAATGTTGCCTCTAATCTTTTCCACCCTTCCCCCAGTCCCCACCCCCAGCTCAGAATCTGCTGCCTCCCCCACAGCTTCCACTAGCTCCTCTGCCCCCATTACCTCCCCCACCACACCCTGGTGGCCTCCGCTGCCACCAAGGGAGCACAGCCCATAACTTCAGGGACACTGCTGCTCACTTCCAGGGCTCATGGGGGTGGGGGACCCCTGCTAATCGCAGGGATGAAAAGTGAAGCCCTACTTAAACAGTTAGCTCACCCCGGTCTAGGGCATGCAGGTTAGCCAAATATTTTCTGCCAAGGCAAGCTTCAAGACAAGATTGAGTTTGATAAATGTCAGCTTTCCTCAAAAAAAGTGCATTTTTCATCAGAAAACCAGAATTTTCAATTTCCAATCATTTGACTGAAAACTTCCAATTTTTCCAAAGAATGACCTCATTGTTTTACAAGGTATGTAAAAATTTTTTTTTCCTATCAGCTCTAGACATTCCTTCCGCCAAAGGCAGAGTTCATCTTCTTTCTCAGTCTACGTCCATTCTACAAGTGAAAGGGTGTGATTGTAGCATGGGTCGGCAAACCCCTCCTAGCTGCACTCTAACCAGCACAGATAATAGCAGTGTAGACATAAAAGCAGAGATTCAGCACAGACTAACTGAGTATGTCCCCATCATCCCTAGAGGGCAGATTTGCAGAGATGTCCTTACCTACAGCTTTTATTCCCAGCGTTGCCACCAGAAGACCCACAATAAGGCTGCTGCTTCTTCCACATCCAACTAACTGACCCTTGATTACTGTCATTTTCTGGAATGCCATCAGATTGAAATCTTAAACAGTTTTCAGCAGATCACTTTCCACTCCCAGCAGGGAGAGAGAGAGCATGCGAAGCCTCTTGTGACACTTTTGAGCTATCTGGCAAGTATGAATCTTCCCCCGTACTAGTTCCGTGTTCACTATTCAAAGCCACTAGACCTCATCTGAGCACACACCACTGTGAAGAGATCCTCTTAAAGAGACAGACAACCATCAACACTTCTGCCCCTCAGTACACCTACTCAGTACTTACAAAGGTGGCCTCCTAAAGTTCTAGTTATTCCAAGGCTGGCCCTCTGCAGCCAAGAGCATGGAAAGTCATACCTCCCTAGAATGGAGCCAAATTATCATCACGCCAATTTGCAGCGATTTCAATGACATTGAAGAAATTCAATTCAACAGACTTTCTAGCTTCTTTCCCTTTTCAGCATGGCTTGGTGCCAGCTAGCTGATCAAACATATAGTTCATCAAAAAGGGGTCACGAAACGCCAGCCAACTGTATTTAGAAATAAAAAATCCCATACTCCGTACTCTGTCCCATTCATTACCATTTAGCGGGGAAGGCAGACTTCCTGTCTTGTCCCATTTAGGAATTCACTGGAACACTCTTGGTGTGAAATGTTGACTTCAGTGCTATTGCTTTCATATTCTGGGAGCGTTAGGGAGCCATAAAGGAAGAGAATTAAAAATCATACTTGCACCAGCCTCACCCTAGTTGAAGGGTACTAGGCATCCAATTCCTGAATCAGGCCTGTCCACAGAGGTGGATGGAGAAGGGGGCAGTTGCCCCTGGATCCCTTTGAAACACTGTGGCTGCATGCGGCTGTCAGGGAGTGGGGTGGGGCCAGCACCATGGTCCAGGCAATACTGAGGACTAACTGCCCTTAGCCCCACCTCTTTTACTCTTGCCCTCCCCTTCCAGGGTGTAGAGCCAGGCCCCACTCCCACCTTGCCCTGGGGCCTGCAGCGACTGTTGGCTGCACTGTCCCTGATACAGCATGTATGCTTCCCTTCTAGCTAGGAAATATGGATGTCTTTGGAAGAGATTCTAACAATTACTACAGAAAAAATGTTTTCTAAACCTAAAACCAAGTTAGAAAACTTGAACTCTAAGTTCAATCATCCTTGGTTAGTACCACCCCCAGTTGGAATCAAGGTGAGCCCATTTCAAGAAGTCCTCAGGTTTGGTATCAAAAAGCACCCAGAAGTGGGGATTCACCCCACCAGCCCCAGACCTCTGGCCCGAGCACAATAAGACATTTATAAAAACAAAACTAAGCAGGGAATATTGGCTTTCGTAAGTTTTCGAAAACTAACAATTTCCACCTGAGCTAGAAACACGGAAAAAACAGCTCCCCTCTCAGCATATTTCTGGTCGTCCACTCTTGATTAGAACCAGGAAGAACAGAGAGGTGGGAAAATGACAAACATATATTCAGACCCAAGAGAAGTGTCCATGATGCAAAAGTTTGAGGTAATTCCTAAACTAGTCAAATCACCTCTCATATCACTAACTGATTCTGATGGCCCTAGGTCAGTAACGATGCCCTGTTTTGGAAAGCACCACCATGTGTTAAGAGTGTTTCTACTTCAGATGCGAAGTGGCAGAGTAATTCCTGTCTCACCTTCTTTGCTAGGGCTCGACTCAGTGCAGTTTAAACTGTCCAATAGCCTAGGTAACATTTTACAATATTTGATTAAGTTCTGTTAGAGCATGGAAAAAAGCGTGTAATCTTTCAATAGCATTTTAAAAGGTGGTGGCTAATGTGTGGGAGAGGGAACTCAGTGAAGCCATGGAGCAGTTTCAGTAGTGTATGAAGGCAATCAAAGCCACAGACTGTGTTAACAGAGGATAAATTAGCCTTCTATCCTCATTCACAGACTGAAGAATAAAATCCTCTGCTCAACAAATCAGCTTCCAGCAGCAAACTAAATGTGAATGACTTTAATACTGGTGAAGGGTGCCAGGTGGACGGCCTTTGAAACTGCCATCATAACATAGGAGATTCAAGTAACAGTCCAAGACTCTTCCACATTGCTGTGCCTATCCTATCCACTCTTCATTGTGCCTCAGTACTGCCCTACAGAGTCTACTTCTAATGTTGAGAAAAGGGTTTACCATCTAGGGCCCATTAAGTCTATGGACTCTACTGAGGAAGCTCACAGGGGTGATCAGTTGTGATTATAACGTAATTATGTGGGCAGACTTGCAAATGAAACTGAACTGAAAAGCCTCCCTCTTTCCACACAAGCCATTCTACAGACCTCAGAAAGTTAAAACCTTTAAGCCGCTAGAAACTTCTGCCTGGACTTTGGCTGGCAACTTGGAAGCCTACTAACAGTCCCCTGGGCCATCCACTTTCCCATATGGCTGTTGGATTTTTGAGTGAACCGGGAAGACGTCAGGAGCAGCATGGGAAATTAAAATATGCCCATTTCATTTTACACAGAGGTACTAAAAATAAAATATTCAACCAACTAGTTCAAATGCTCAACTAAGCAAATGAACAGCAAAATTCTATTCCCCCACTCACTCGAAGAAATGAATGCTTGCTTGTTTTAAGGAAAATAACATCGCTTTAGATTTACAGTACCTGCCACTATTCAGTTGCAGTAACATCTGAATTTTTTGTGCAAGATGTATGTTTTCATGACAGTTTTGCAAGGCAAGGGTAAATTAGACAGGAAATGACCTACAAGATAAGATCATCTAGTCTCTCTGCTTGACATAGTGGGATTGTTTCAGCATATTCATGTATTCCATGAATTTTCCACTCCGCAGAATCCGTCCAGTCAGAAAAAAATATTAAGATTCCAGTACTTCTGCATAACATGCATCAATGTCAAATGCTACATATTTATCACAAAACTAGAGTTAGCTTCAAAGTCTGCCTTTAAGTATTTAAATCCAGTCACATTTAATGTACTTCGCCCCCCCCCCCCCCCCAAAAAAAAGACAAATAGTGTAACAATTAGAGCTGGCTGGAATCTTCATCGCCAAATGAGACCTTGGCAAAAAGTTCTGTTTTATCCAAGCTCAACTGTTTCATGAGTACATACCAGTTTCCAAGAGACAGATTCACCAGCAAGGTATTTTGAGGGGACAGGAAGGAAAAAAGGAGCTACAGATGAGTGACTCGATTACTAGGCAGGGAGGTGGAAGAGCATGATATAGGTCTCAGTGGAACATGAACTCTGAAACATCAAAAGTTGCCATCAAACAGACTTGTCATCGTTCATTCAGGTCTGTGAATTATAAAGCAACTAATGAACAGTTAAAAACTATACAGATTTGTCCCAAACTGTTGCACATTCACCTGTATGAGATGGCCGAGTGAGTTTGGAACTTCTCAATCGTGAATAATGAAGATTATTTTGTTTCCACTGCCATGAAAATGTTTTGAGCCCTGAAGAGGGGGAAAGGAGAAGAGTATATTTTAACCACGAACAAATTTTCTGAGTGGAAAACAACATAACCACCTGGATATAAACTAAGCTTAAGATCGATCCATTCAGATGATGCGGGTTGCAACTACCCCGACAGATATCTAGCTGGCTTATACAGTTACACACTTCTGTGATCACAGCAAATGCCACCTGAGGTTCTGCCAACGTATCCAGATGTGTAAGCTAACCAAGACCATGAAGAACTAAAACCCTGAGAGTTAAAAACTTATACTGATACTATAAAACAGCTTCTCCCCACATCAAACCCTGGTTTGTATGGGATTTTTTAAAAAAGAACGTCACTAATTAAACAACTTATTGACTATTTTGTCTTCTTGACTTGTGTGTTTTCTCTTTTGGTCAAAGTGTCTCTGAGTTAGCACCTGTATCTAGAGTCTGAAGGTTTGTATCACCTCCTCCTCACACTCCATCATAAACGTAAAGAACAGAGAGCTTGTTCCCATGACCACCATGCCGTATGTTGTGTCAGACACAAGCCTTTCAAAACCACAATGACTGCACTAGGTCATGGAGAGAAGCAGCTCTCCTCCCCCGCATTTCTATTAGCAGCTTTACCTAACAGGCTCGCTGCCAGGTACTGTCAAAGCCAAAAACACAAATTCATCTCAGATGTTCAAAGACAAGACAGGAAACAAGAGCTCAAGGGGCTGCAATTAGGTCACCTCCTCATCTTCACAGCTTCACTCAGACTTTCCAGTGCGCTGATGGTGCTGAGGAAGGTGAACCCGATTACAGATCAAGCTACTTTTTGTGGCAAGCCTGGATGCACCCAAATAGAAATTCTATCCCCAAATAGGACAGATGGTCCATTTCATTTGCACATCAGTACCTACCACGCTCCTCTAGCTCACAGCTACTGCAACATCAACAGTGCATGAAGGAAACACTAATACAGAATTGGAAACAAGCAGCCAGCCTACGCTTCAGTTTTGCCTTTGGGTGCATCAAGGTCTCTATATGCTCTGGAAGGCAGAAACATAGGACGCTACACTCATGCCTAAGGCACCACCTTCTAATTCAGTATAGCAATTTCAGTTTTGTGGAAGCTGGGTCACAGGGGGTTCCCCTCACTGACTTTAATTCAGTTCAATCAGACTCTGCAGCTCAGCAACAAGTTGCCTGTGAGAAGAGGCATATGATACCTCTAAGCAAAGTCCCTTCCACCAGTTATGAGAACCGCACATTTCACTACCCTATGTGTCCAAAACATAAGGGAATTTTAACTAAAATGACCAAAATGTTCACACTGGAATTGTGGGAATGAGCCATACAAATTAATTTAGATAAATAGTTTCTTCCTCCACTTTAGCAGTACATGACATCAGATAGCTCCTTTTCCTGTGCTTTTCAGACACAAGGGTATCAGAGCCAGGAAAGAGAACAACATATATTCAGGGAAAAAGAATTCCAAGGGCAAAAACAGTGAAAAAACATCCTGCTTTCTGCTCTCCCAACCCAACACACAATCCTGCATAGAGACTGAAGTTTCATATCATACACACTGTAACAAAGTTTGAGTTTTATATTTTATTTATAGATATAATTAACTAAACCCAAGTTATACAGATAAATTAAAGAAACATTTTGAAAAATATTAGTAAAAACAATCAGGAATCCTGTAGCACCTTCAAGACTAATAATTCTATTACAGCTTCAGCTTTCATGGGTAAAACCCACTTCATCAGAAAGACTAATGTGGAAAATCAAAGGCAGGTATATAGGTAAGAAAACTGTGGAAAAGAAAGATGTTACTATCCACTGTAAATCAGGGTGATCAGTCATGGTGATTGTGGCCATTGGATGTAGCTGATGAGGAGAAATGGGCATCTATCAAGGGGAAGTTGCCCCTGTAGCATATTAACCTATTTAGATCCTTATTAGCCATGTGTCTACACGTGCATGCTACTTCGAAGTAGCGGCACTAACTTCGAAATAGCGCCCGTCACGGATACACGTGTCGGGCGCTATTTCGAAGTTAACCGACGTTAGGCGGCGAGACGTCGAAGCCGCTATCCTCATCAGGAGATAGGAACAGCACCCTACTTCGACGTTCAACGTCGAAGTAGGGACCGTGTAGTCATTGCGCGTCCCGCAACGTCGAAATTGCGGGGTCCTCCATGGCGTCCATCAGCTGAGGGGTTGAGAGACACTCTGCAGTCCCTCAGCTCAATGGTGGCCGCGTGGAGCGGCCCCTTAAAGGTCCCCTCCCCCTCCCTTCCTGTGCAGGAAGCTGGGGGAACGTGCAGGCGGCAGCCTAGACACGCGGCCAGCCTGCACATCCCTCAGCCACCCAGAACAGGGCCAGCACCTGCCATGGCTGCCCGGAAGCCCCCCCAGCACCCCCAGGGGAGCCAGAGCAGCCAGGCCAGCCAGCCCGGCAGCCAGGCTGGGAAGCGGCAGCACGGCCCCTCCTGGACAGAGGCCGAGCTGCGGGACCTGCTGGGGCTCTGGAGCAAGGAGGAGGTGCTCCAGGTATTGGGGAGCAAGAGGCGGAACGCGGATGCGTTCGCTCGGCTGGCCGAGGGCCTGGCTGCCCCGGGTCACCCTGCCTGCACTCTTGACCATGTCAGGAGTAAGGTTAAGGAGCTGCGGCAGGGTTACACCCGGGCCTGGGATGCAGCCAGCCGATCTGGGGCCGCCCCCGTCACTTGCCCCTTTTACAGGGAGCTCAGGGACATCTTGGGCCCCCAGCACACCTCCTCCCCTCTGGCCACCCTTGATACCTCGGCCGACGAGCCCCAGCAGGCCCTGCAGCCGGAGTCCGCCCCGGAGGTAAGCCCCGCACCCCGGGGGCCCCCCCGGAGCCCACCCCGGGGCCATCGCAGCAGGAGAAAGAGGAGGAGGAGGAGGAGGAAGGGGGCTCCTCCTCTGCAGAGTCCGGGCTGCAGATCCTCCTCCTGCCCTCCTGGAGCAGCAGCCGCGCCTCCGCCCCCCGGGGATCTCTGGACCGTGGGAGTGGACCGACAGGTATGTACCCCCCTCTGGTTGACACCCCCGGGGTTGAGGGGTGGGGGGTAATAGATATGTGCCCAGGGCCCCCCACATGCCCACATGGCCATGGCCCCAAGGACAGCAGGGCCATGTCCCTCACAGCAGTGCATCAGCCCCTGCCCCTGCCCCCACCCCACGACAGTGCCATGGCCCATCCCCGGGGAAGGGGGGAGCGGAACCTCGAAGGGCCCCCGGGAGGAGGGGGTGGGACACCCCACAGCAGCAGCATGTGATGGAGTGGGGGGAGTGCAAAAGGGAGACTCAGGCTAGATATGAACCACCAGCTGAATAGCTCCCAGGGGCAAAGGATGATCCTGGGGCTACAGCTGGCAGGTGACACCTCTGCCCTGAACAAAGAGGAGGGAGGAGCCGAGCTGGCTTTGAATCGGGGCGGGGGCCGCAGGTAGAGGCTAGGGGAAGGGAGAGCTGGAAGGCAGCCAGCCTGAGGAGGGGGAAAGCCACACCCCAGAGGGGCACCCCTTGGGGTCTTCTCCCCAGGACAGGTTGGAAGGACTGTCTCTCACTGCTGTGCAGTCACTCCCGAGAGAAACCAGGCATCTGTGGCCTAAGAAACCTCTCCTGTCAGACCCTGCTGAGTGAAGTGAGAGTTACTCCCGCAAGGGGACGGGGTGCAGTGCAGGGGGACCCCTGAACCCCATCCATCCCAGTAGCATCTCCCGGGGACGGGGATGGGGAACCTGCAGCACAGGGCTGGGGGGACAAGGGTCACACCTCGGGGCCCACACTAACGCCTGTCTCTATTCTTCTTCCCCTCCTCCTCCTGTGTTCCGCAGCTGCACCATCGGAAGGACTGGAAGAGAGCGCCAGCGAGGCATCAGTGGTCCCGGAATCCACTCCGGGGCCATCGCTCCAGGCAAGCCCCTCGGCGGAGGACCGACCGGCCCCACGGCGGGCTAGACAGCGGACCCCGCAACAGCACCCGACGGTGACGGACCCCCAGCTGCTGGCCATCCATCGTCGGCAGCTGGAGGTCGCGGAGCAGCGCCTGCGGGTGGACCAACGCCGCCTGGACCTGCAGGAGCGGGCGCTGGCCTGGCGCCAAGAGGCATGGGGGGCCTACATGGAGACATTCAACCGTCTGGTGGACTACCTGGCCTCTCATGCCGCGCCGGCCGCCACAGCGCCCGCTCTGCCTGCTCCACCCGCCGCACCACCTGCTGCTCCGCACGTCGCCGTCCCATCCGCCGTCGCCCTGCCACCCACCACCGAGGGCTGGACCGCCGAGGGACACCTGGGGCCAGCTGAGACTTGCCGGTCATATCTTCCGGTCCACCCGGCCCCCAGCCAGCCCCAGACAGGGCTGTGGCCGAGGCGGGGCTCCCGGTAGCCCACCCCCAGTGCCGGACTATAGGGGCGTGGGGCCCGGGACGTGGCCCCCCCCTTGTATATAGTTTATAAGACTGTTGCGACATTTATTTGTGCCCCCCCTTTGCCCCACTCCCCCCATGTAAATAGTTCTCCCCTTCCTTATAATCCCTGTTTTTTTTTTATTGAAGAACATATCCATTCTATGCAATCTTTTTTATTATTGTTTTATTTGTACAGAATACTTTTGTTAGAAGAGGTCTTGTATATAGTTTGTTCTTGTTTTAATTATAGTTAAAAAAAAAAAAGTTCTAAAAGAAAAACCAGTTTATGTTCAGCCACACGTGCGTGCTGTCATTTGTCCAGGAAAAGTGGCGGGGGGGCGGTTGGGTGCTCCGTGGTGTGGGCGTAGGGGCAGGGAGTGTTGTGGAGGAAGGGATGGGCAGTGGGGGGCCTGGCAGAGTTCACCCCGTGGCCTCATCATCGAAGTGGGCCCACAGGGCCTCCCGGACCTGGGTCCTTTCGGGGTCCACCTGGCGACTGGGGGCAGTGGGTGGCTGCAGGTCGGCCCTGCCAGCCTCCACAGCCCAGCCCTGATAAAAGGTCTCCCCCTTGCTCTCCATCAAATTGTGCAGGGCGCAGCAGGCACCCACAATCCGGGGGATGTTGTTGGGGCCCGCATCCAGGCGGGTGAGGAGACATCTCCAGCGTCCTTTCAGGCGGCCAAATGAGCGCTCCACCACCTGGCGCGCGTGGTTCAGGCGCTCGTTGAAGCGCTCCTGGCTGGCTGACAGATGGCCCGTGTACAGGTGCATGAGCCAGGGCCGGAGGGGGTATGCTGCATCTGCGATGACGCAGAGGGACATGGTGGTGTCCCCCACAGGGATCTCCCGCTGGGGGATGTAGGTCCCCGCCTCCAGCCAGCAGCACAGGCCCGAGTTCCGGAAAACCCGGGTGTCGTGGGTGCTGCCAGGCCAGCCCACATAAATGTCCTGGAAACGGCCCCGGCTGTCCACCAAGGCCTGGAGGACCACAGAATGGTAGCCCTTGCGATTGATGTAGCGTCCTCCACTGTGATGTGGGGCGCAGGTGGGGATGTGAGTCCCATCCAGAGCCCCGAAGCAATTGGGGAAGCCCAGTGTGGCAAAGGCCGCGATGGTGGCATCTGGGTCCCCCAGCCTCACAAGCCTGTGCAGGAGCATGGCGTTGATGGCACGCACAACCTGCAGGGAAAGCACATGGGAGAGCACCAGTGAGGGGTGAGCAGGGTGTTCGTGGCCCTGCCCTGCCCTGCCCTGCCCGGGCTCCCCTCCCCTGCCCTGCCCTCCCCCCGTGGGTCCTCTTACCTCCATGAGGACAGCCCCGACGATGGCCTTGCTGACACCAAACTGCTGTCCCACGGATTGGTAGCTGTCTGGAGTGGCCAGCTTCCAGACAGCGACGCCGACCCATTTCTCCACAGGGAGGGCATGCCGCATGGCAGTGTCCTGGTGCCTGAGTGCGGGGGGTGAGCCACTGGCACAGCTCCATAAATGTCTGCCAGCTCATCCTGAAGTTCCTGAGCCAGCGGTCGTTGTCCTACTCCTCAAGCACCAGCCGCTCCCACCAGTTGGTGCTGGTGGGATAGCTCCACAGGCGGTGGCATGTGAGGCGGAGGGGGGGCGGGGTGCTGCAGGGTTGGGGGTTGAGCCCTGCTGCCCTGGGGGCAGCTCCTCCTCCGGTGTAGCAAGGAGGTGCTCAGCTGCCTCCCGCATGGCATGGAGCAGGGCGAGCCCTGCTCCTGCCAGGAGGGCTGGGTGGACCTCTGACTGCTGCTGCTGCTGCTGCTGCTGGGGGTCCATGCCTGCGTCGCCCGGGGTCTCTGTGCCTCTGGCTCCTCAGATCGCGTGCTGTGCAGGCTGTGTGTGTCTGGGAGGGGCCCTTTAGGGGAGCGGCTAGCTGTTGCCCCGGAAGCGCTAGTCCACCCTGTGACCCTGTCTGCAGCTGTGCCTGGCATCCCTATTTCGATGTGTGCTACTTTGGCGTGTAGACGTTCCCTCGCAGTGCCTATTTCGATGTGGTGCTGCGCAACGTCGAAGTTGAACGTTGACGTTGCCAGCCCTGGAGGACGTGCAGACGCTATTCATCGAAATAAGCTACTTCGATGTCACTACATGGAAATAAGCTACTTCGATGTAGCATTCACGTGTAGACGTAGCCATTGAGGATGAACTGTATAGTTTTGAACTGGCATATGAGCTCTAATTCAGCTGTTTCCCTTGGTAATCAAGTTTTCAAGCTTTTTGTAGAAGGTTGGCTACTTCTAAATACATAAACTTGTAGGGGAACACTTTAACCTCTAGGCCCATTCAGTGAAGGATCACCCTAATTTACAATGGATAGTAACGTCTTTCTTTTGCAGCAATTTTCTTCCAATTTTCTGACAAAGTGGGTATTTCCCATGAAAGCTTAGGCCTCAAAAAATCTGTTACTCTCTTTGGCTCTACAGTACAGTACTCCTTGTTGCTTCTACAGATAAATACTAACACAGCTATCCCTCAGAGACAGCAAAATTGAATTAAGATCCCAAAATTCAAATTCATATCCAATAAACAATCTAATAGCCTAAAAAGGTGATTCTGAGGTGTATAGTCCTTGAATAAAAGGACATTATAAAGGCCAATTCAATATTTATACACTTTCTGCAAAGAATAAGAAACACTGGAGAAAACTGCCATTTTAATTCTCTAAGGCTTAAAAACTACAAACCCAACATAACAGCTTTGCTGGTCTATTTTTAATATCAAAGTTTTTGCTCCCCTTCCACAAAGGAATGGTCACAGAAAATCTTTCAGTAGCATTTATAACAAGAATTTTGAGGACAATGCTAATTTGTTATACCTGATTAACCAAAAAATGAAGTGGAAACATTTCTCAACCTTAGATATACAACTTCTTTTAACTCAAACCTGAATGCATGTGGGACTTTTCCAAGTAAATCGTTACTTGACTCATAGCTACTCGGGGGCGGGTTACTTGCAACGCCTCTGCACCCTTTGCAAAGCTTATTTACACTCACAACCACACTCATTCAGACACACACCACTAAAAACGAACATTCATACCTGCATGCAGTGTAGTCATAGCCATGTTGGCCCCCCAAAATTACAAAGACAACATGAGTGAAGCAGTGTCTCATGTGGGACCAACTTCCGTTGGTGAGAGAGAAGTTTTTAGGCCATACAGAAGCCCTAGGTGGCTCAGAAGTATGCATCTCTCACCAACGGATGTTGGTCCATTAAGAGAGAATACATCACCTGCCTTCCCTCTCTCTTAATATCTGATCAGCATGTCTGATGCATGACTCCTCCATTGAGGAAGCTGCACAAGCCCAGACTGCTCCTACCCTGAAGCCTGACCCCACTCAGCTCCAGCTCCTCCTCCTCCTCCTCCTGAAGCTTGATTCACACTCGGCCCCCTCCCACAGACCTCCCCCCAGCACTCACACATCTTCCTCTCCCTCCTGTTTCCTTCCCCACCTGCTGCTCATGTCTCTTTGACCCCTCCTTCAGCCTCCTTCCCCCATCCCACAGCTTGTGCCTCTTTGCCCCTCCCACAGGCTGTCCACCTGCCTATCAACTACCCAACCTGCTGGCCAGCCACTGACTTCTGCCCCCCCTCACCCACTCCAGCAAGGCTCCCATGCGGGCAGAGCAGGATGGGATAAGAACAAATAGGGCTAGGGATCTTTTAAAAAATCCAATACATTCAAAACAAAACTAAATTTAAATAAAACAAGACTGAATTCTAAGGCTTAACTGCAAAAATACCCATTCGTGCACCTATTCCTGCATGTTACTTCCTTCAGTCTCAGGACAAGCCAATTAGCAAATCTATTTCAGTGTAATTATTTCTCCTTATATTCCACTGGCCTGAGCAGATATCAAAATAACTATTCATATGGCACTCATTAGAAAAGAAGAAAAAGACATTTCTTTATTTTACTAAAAACTAGGTTTTTAAATCTTCAGAGGACCCTAACTATTAAATAATCATTTCAGTACATAGTCCAGGAAAAATTTATCAGAAGATGTATGTAAGAAAAAAATGGAAAGGTTTTTCATAGATGCCAGAGCCAGAAGGGGCCATAAACTTTCTCAAAATAAGTCTTGCTTGTACTACAGCATATATTTTAGCAATGCATGGAGTCTCAGCTGTAAAATTGTCAGCAAAGGAGAATCTACCACGACCCAATGGTAAACTGGAACAATTATTCATTAATTACCTTCGCAGTTAAATATTTACAGCTCATTTCTAATCTGAATTTGTTGAGTTCAACTTCCAACCACTGGATCCTTATTACACTGTACTTTTGTCAACTAGCGTTAAAAAATATACTCCAACATTTGTTCCCTGTATAAGTATTTTCAATCCATTGTCAGTCACTCCTCAATCTTCTCTTTGTTAATCTAAATAGATTGAGTCCTTTAAGTCTATCACTATAACCCTTTAATGAATCGCACGGCCTTACCTATGAATCCTCTCTGATTTACCAACAACATTCTCGAATTATAGGAAAAGAACTGGACGCTGTGTTCCAGTCACAGTCACACCACTGCCAAACACAGCAGCAGTATTACGTTAACGTTAACCTCTTTACTCCTGCTCGCTAGTCCTGTTTCACACATAGTGTCACTGCAGATTTGCTCAAGGGCAAGCTACCAAGAAACCCTCAGTCCTGACGCTGAGGAATGGATCTCTCTCAGGGCAGCAGAATGGACTAGTGGTTAGACTTGTAGTTGTCACCCATTTGCAAACCAAGATTCCCCACCTTTAGCAGTGTGGTAACGACAGTTTGCTTTTGACCTCCTCTCCCTTGAAACCTATTCACAACCTCTCCTGTTGCGGACTACTGAGTTAGAGCCCAGGGCTACGATTCATATTTGGGTTCCATTCCCAAATCCTTCTTTCTTTCTGTGAGGCAAGTCAGTCACAAGCAAGACATTTAACCCTTCCATGCCTCAGTTTCATTTGGAAGATAGAGGTATAATAGCCAGCAGGTGATAGGCTTGACCGGCTCTTGGGAGCAGCGGGCGGGGGTTGGCTCTGTGCTCCCACAAGAGGTGGGACTTCAGGTGGAAGCAGCAGGGCTGGGGGCAGCCAGTCCTCACTGCCACCTCAGGCACGCTGTACTAGACCCCCCATTCCCCAGGCAGCCCTGAGAGCTGCCCAGAGCGCACCGCAAGGCACTCTGGTGACAATTTACAGGGCCCAGGACTCCAGCCTCTACCACTCCTGCAGTAGTGGTGGCAGCAGCTGGGAACCCCAGGCCCTTTTAAATTGCTGGGCTGTGGGGCAACTGCTTTCTCCCTCGACTCCCCCCTCCCTTCCACCGTCTGCAGACCTGAATTATAGTTACTATATGTTATTTGGATGGAGGCGTTACAGAAGCTCTGCATGTTATTTTACTCATTGGCTAAAGAGTCAGCTCACTTTACACTTAAAACAACCTGAGATTGCCCCTATGCTCTACAATTAAACAAAGGTTTTTCTTTTCATGCGTCGTGCAAATATAATCCTGTAACTAATCAGGCACCGTACCATACACCTTCAATCCCTGTATTTATGTCTGATACAAAATTGGAATAAGGTCTAGTAACGAGGCCACTGCCTGAGACACAGACGAGCTTCCAGGAATTTCCTCCAAGCCCACATCTGCCAGCACCAGCTGTTAGGACCAAATCAGAGCAGAAGAAACACAAGCTTGCTTTAAAGTTGTTACTCCCTAACTGCTCGCATATGGAAGAATGTGAGGAGGCAAATGCAGCTAAATTAGGAAGGAACACGACGGAGTGCACCAGGCCCCGAGCCACCATATTCAGGACTTAGGTACAGGTAATTAACCAAGGGGCAGGGGAAAGGAAGGAGAAGGTGGTCATTGTTAAAGTGAGCTCACATTTTGTCATGGAGCGTTAGAACCATTGTATTAAACTGTCCTGGGTTAGTGCTGACAAGCCATGCAATATTCAGTGCTTCCCTGAGAAGCGCTGCTTCTGCAATCAGGTGATTAAATGAGACTATCAGCTTTCTATTTGTTGAAGGAAACTTCTAGCCCCCACAACATCAGAGATGTTTGAAAACAAGCCTGCTAGGGTATGCAGGCAGGAAGACTGAGCTCAGTCTATTATCAGCATTCAATCCCCAAATGTGGGCCTCTCCCTGCTGGCTGAATGTGGCAGCACAATCACTCCCCACCTCCTTTTTTTAACTATTAAAAATATTCTTTTTTACATAAATCTTCAAAAACTTTTTACAACTTGGTCATCTTAGTGGATACAAAGAACTGAAGTATAATTTGACCCACAGAACTAGGGTTTTCTGTCTCGCCTGGGATTCAGGTGGCTCAAACCTCCACCTGGCTCACACTCTGGGGTCAATTCCCTTCTGAGACAAGAAAAGTCCAAACAAACAAAACATTACTTCATCCAGCTTGTGCCCTCTCAAGCCCACCTTCTAGGTTCAGTTCCCCTTCCCCTCCTGGGCTGTCTTTCAGTCTCTCTGGGATAGCACCCTTACTCCCAAGTTCTTCCCTTGAAATTAGTCTTGGCCCCTTTGGGATAGCTTTGAGTCTTCTCTGCTCTGGGGTAAGGTGCTAACTCCAGGGAGTCCACCCAGACCCCACTTCAAGGTCTTCTACAGGAGTCCAATTTGTTCACTATCAGAGAACATAAGAACATAAGAATGGCCATACTGGGTCAGACCAAAGGTCCATCAAGCCCAGCATCCCATCTGCCGACGGTGGCCAATGCCAGGTGCCCCAGAGAAGGAGAACAGAAGACAAGTGATTTATCTCCTGCCATCCATCTCCTGCCCTTGTTATGAAGGCTAGGGCACCATACTTTATCCCTGGCTAATAGCCATTTATGGACCTGACCTGCAAAAATTTATCAAGCTCTTTTTTAAACCCTAATAGAGTCCTGGCCTTCACAGCCTCCTCGGGCAAGGAGTTCCACAGGTTGACTGTGCGCTGTGTGAAGAAAAATTTCCTTTTATTAGTTTTGAACCTACTACCCATCAATTTCATTTGGTGTCCCCTAGTTCTTGTATTATGGGAAAAGGTAAATAATTTTTCTATATTCACTTTCTCCACACCATTCATGATTTTATATACCTCTATCATATCGCCCCTCAATCGCCTCTTTTCCAAACTGAAAAGTCCCAGTCTCTCTAGCCTCTCCCCATATGGGACCCTTTCCAAGCCCCTAATCATCTTAGTCGCCCTTTTCTGAACCTTTTCTAATGCCAATATATCTTTTTTGAGGTAGCCATGGTAGTCTGTATCTTTGAGAACAACAAGAAGTCCTGTGGCACCTTACAGACTGGTATTTTGGGGCATAAGCTTTAGTGGGCAAAGATCCACTTTGTCAGATGCATGAGTGTGGGGGAGGCGGGAGGAGTTCAGAGGAGTATTTAAAGAGTGGGGTCCCAGTAAAAGGGAGGGCCAGAGCTGACAAGGTCTATTCATGTTGAGTAGTAAGAGAGGGAGCGACTTCTAACTCACTTAGACAAAGGGTTAATGGGCACAAAACAGACACCAAAATACTCCAGATCCACAAACCAGTTAGTCAACATTTTAATGGAATGGGGCATTCTGTTAAAGACTTGAAAGTATGCATGTTTGAAAAAAAACTTTTGCACCGCTGTTCAAAGGGAAGCAGCTGAGCCAGCTTTTATATTCAAATTCGGCACATTAACACGTGGTTTGAACCGGGATGAGAATTTTCTGAGTCACTATAGGAGCTCATCTTCATATTTGGCTTAATCTAATTCTTGACCTCCCCCCACACACTCTTTGATTTGCTCACCTTTATCATTTTTTTCTGATTTGTCCTCTTTGATTACTGTTTTTGGTTCTCTGCGCCTTAAATATGGAGTCTGTTCTGGTCTGGCTGTGGTCTGAAGAAGTGGGTCTGTCCCACGAAAGCTCACCTAATAAATTATTTTGCTAGTCTTTAAAGTGCTACTTGACTGCTTTTTGTTTTGAAGGTCTATTCAGTCAGGGTGGAAATGGCCCATTATCAGTAGCATACATCAAGAGGAGAAAAAACAAGTCAGATCAGCTGGGGGGTGTGTGGCCCATTGACAGATTCTAATGTGGAGGTGTGAACTTCAATAGCAATGAAACTGCTTTTGTAAGGGGCCAGCCACAATTTGTTCACTGAAGTTTCTCCAGCAAAATCAGTTTTCCCAGACTGTCTCACTGGGACATCTACACAACAAGCGGCAGTAAATCTCAGAGCCTGAGATGACAGATACAGGCTCATGCTATGGTGCTACAAACACCAGCGCTGATGTTGTTGTTTGGCCCATGAAGCCCAAATCCCTCCCTAGACTACAGAACCTGGGTTTTTATTTTCAGAACTATAGCACGAGCCCAACTTGCTAGACCCAGGCACTGAGACTCCCAGCCACTCACTGTGAAGGTAAGGGTTGCCAGCCCTCACAGATTGTCCTGGAGTCTTCAGAAATTAAAGATTAATCTGTCATTAGATTGTCATGTGATGAATCCTTCAGGAAAGCAGCCAACTAAAATCAGCAACCTTAGACATAGTCTTTGAGGCTCAGGTGTTTCAGGCAATTAATTCTCTCTCTCTCTCTCTCTCTCTCACACCCCCATCAAAGACGGTCTAACTATGGGTTTGTCTATCACGTAGCACAATGGGGCTTTATTAAGCCTCAGGATACTATTGCAATACAAATAATTCCTACGCTCAGCATGCCTTGCAAACTCACACAGCATCCATGCCCAAGGTCCAGGAGGAAGATTTTCCACATTCATCCTGACTATATGCAAAGAGTGTATTATTGCAACATTCAGGGGGCGATTTCCAGGCCTTTACTTCCACTTCTACCCCTCTTGGAACTGCTTTTTCCGATTCTTTAGCCCTTGACAGACACAGATATCATGCCTCACTGATTCCACAGAAAATCTGTCTGGTTTACACAGGTAAATATGTTTAAGTGTATTTTTCCTAGTAAACTGAGCTAATTTGCTATGGACACAAGCAAGTTATTAAAATTGGAACTCCACAATGCCATTTTGCCACACTGTAAATAGGCCAGTATTAATTCAGAGACTACAGTAGTCCCCTGAGTTATGCAAGGGTTCCGTTCCCGCTCACCCTCGCATAAATCGAATTTCACTTAAGTCGGGGGATGGCTTTTTTTCCCGGGTGGACCACACGTTCTGCAGCTGAGGAAGCAGCAGAAGCACCTAAATCTCCTTTTGAAAGGTAAGTCGTGGAGTTGATGGGGCGGTTGGGAAGGGTTAAGCCTGGGGTGGGTGGGGGCTGTGGGTGGAAGGCACAGGGGTTAAGCCTGGGGAGGGTTATGTCTGCAGGGAGCATAGGGGGGATGGAGTTGAGCCAGGGCCACGCAGCCCTGCAGGGGGTTGAGTTGGAGTCGCACGGGGGTGGGGGGGGTGAGTTGGAGCCATGCATGGAGGGGATGAGCTGGAGCCGTACAGGGGGTGGAATTAAGCTGGGTGTGGGGTGAGCCAGAGCCATGCTGGAGGGTTGAACCAGGGCTGCGGGGAGCAGGATTTTGATGAGAATTAAGCACAACTCAAAATTGCGCATTTCAAGGGATTACCGTACAAGGATCAGAGGTGCAACAGAACTGTTATTATTTCCAATAGCTGAGTCCCTGCCACCAAAGTCTGCTGATGTGCTTTTCCAGTAGCTGAGACAGGTCTTATATACAATCCATGCGAGCCCTTGTATGTCTCAGGGGAACTGCTCTCAGCGAGGGCAAAGATCAGGCTTAGCTTGTATCTGCGTCCTGTGAAAGTCTGGGTTTGAGAGTACAATGATCAGTAAAAACCCAAAGCAGAATTCAAAGTTGCTGAGAAAGGAGAAGTGACTTGCGCTCTGCTGCCAGGTAATGGAGGAGGTGAACGCATGAAGTGAGACTCAGTTAAATAGATCACCTTTTAAATTAACCTTTGCTCAGTGCAAGTTCAGCCGTACCTGCAGGGACATACACAGGAGAGACTTCTCTAGGGCACAGCAGACAGACCGACACAGGTAAGAACTTCCCTTCTTTCTTCACTAACCCCTTCCCCCAACTTCCCACTAGTTACTATCCTGGTTACCTTTGTAGGTTCTTTACCCCCATTTGCCATAAAACATTCATGCAGCAAAAGGAGAATTAGCATTGAGCCCTGTACTAGCACCCTTGCTTGTCACTGCAGTGCACCAGTTCACCACCTGCCTTCCCCAACACCTGAATGTTTCTTCAGCCTTGTCTAGGCTGGGATTTGCCTCTATTTCAGGCACCGGTGTGTACTCCAGAGTACGAACAGCTATGAGCTTCAGTTTTCACCAATGCAGCCTGCTCTGGTTCAAGTAGAGTGAGCTCCACAAGCGGTAGCTTTGCCTGCCTACATGAAAAATTTGCCATAGTACAACTGCATGGTGGCTAAAATCAGGACAAAAGGAGAATTTTCAAAGGGAAGGGCAAGTAAATCATGTGTTGTGGCTTCTTCTTCTTCACTGACAGGGGAGTTGTATTTGGGATGACCTGAGAACCTGTCAAGTGAAACTTTCCAATTTGAGTCTAGATTAGTAGGAAAGGCTGCACCCCCTACAACAACAGAATTTACTTCAGTCTTAATTTCTCTTTTGTGGATATGTTTGAGGTATTGCAGTATATTAAATCTTTCCAGCTATCTGATCTATGGGCTGGGTCCTAAGGTACCAAAATGTTCCTATATCTCAGCTTCAGTAAAACATCTGTGCCTCTCTGACCTTCAGTATGCTAGCTGACCTAACCCACTCATGTTCCTTCACCTAGAGGGACAACAGTCTATTAAAAATGGGGAGGAAGATCATTTTAGGGTTTGTGTACATATGGAAAGTAATCTAAAAGGAAGTCTGGTGTGAATTTAAAGAATCTTTCACTTGTGAACCTCATTCAAGAACAAAGGTATCTTGTGCTAAATTAAATAGCTCCAGAAGGAGATGGTTCACACAGGGAATTAATCAGGAATAGCTATTCCAGAATATGAGTGGCGTCTGCGTGTGAGTCTGTCCACCAATTCACCTTCAGAGACATAGTAAAAATAGAGCCAACAATTTGGTAGGAAATGTCAGCAGCTAGGAATTTTCTAGCATGAATGGGAGCTGTGACAACCTTGTCAAGAGAGAACAACAAGAAGTCCTGTGGCACCTTATAGACTAACAGATGTTTTGGAGCATTAGCTTTCATGGGCAAAGACCCGCTTCTTCAGATGACAACCCTTGTTGTCATCTTAGAAATACTCTCTTTTAAATTTTCCCTACACCCAGGAAGTCCCAGGCCAGACCATCCCAGCAACACAGGCCTATTCCTCTATAAACTAATCCAATTTACTGTTTGATGATTCTCACTAGCCACAAAGCAGCTGATGGACTCTGTGAACCCAGGCTAGTGGGTGGTAACAGAGAGAGGTTCACAGGATCACAAACCGGCAGTGATTAGATTACCAGCCAGATGTAGTGAGACAGTTCCTACATCTCTTGGTCATGATATCTGGTGCATAAGGAGATAAACAAGAGTGCCTTTGAAAACATTACAGTAGGATATCACACGTACTTTATTTGCCCAGGTTGTGATTAATGTGTTATCTCTACATCACAGCTTGCCTTGGTCATATGGTAGATTTTTCTCTTAGTGATGGTGAAGGGATAGGTCATGAACTACAGGACATTACTACACAGTTCTGAAGAGCCACTCAGAGAAAGATGTCTTAGTTAACTACCCCCACATTCTACGCAAATACTGACTAGTAGCATTCTTTGGCAGTAGTTGTTGAAACAGTGAAACGTACTCTGCCCTGGACCTGTTCCCCAGAGAGAGGTCACACACCTTTTCCATGTATTAAATTCTCCCTTGATGTGCATTTTATAGTGGTCAGGCATCCAAGAGAACAAAGTTCCATCCCAACTAGCAGTTAGCTCCCAACGTCCCATTTGCTGCAGTCAGGAGGCCCTGAGTTCTGCAGGGTTTGCGAGGTATGCCAGGGCAGCAGAATGGAAATCCAGCATCAATTAACATAACACTTAAAAACCCACGTCTTCAATTAATTAAATGGAAAGTAACGAACACAGTCAGTGCAGCAGCTTGCTATTTCTGTAGTGTATTCAAATCCCTTTGACATCCAATTTCCTCCAAAGTGTGTCATGATTTTTGTACTGATCAATTGTAAAGGTCATCAGGGAGGGAAGATCTGGCAGTTAGAAAGGTAGTAAGCTGAAGTTGTTGGTACCTGAACAAGGCAAGTTAGGATTGTGGCATAAATGTATTACCTAGGCAATTCTGCTCAAATGACCAGCAGCAAAAGCATTAAAACCCATTCCCAAACCATTAAGCCTATCTCTATGCTAACACAGCCCCCTCCAATAGATGTACATCCAGTTTTCCCACTAGTGTAAAACGTCCTCCTTAGTGACATTAGCTCGGCTGACCAAAGCTTACTTCTGTCAGCCTAACTGCATCTACACTCGGGGGTTTTAGCAACATAGGGGCTGTGGGGTCTCACACCTCTGAACAACATAGTTACATTAGTACTGTTTACACCTCTCAAATCCAGTACACTCTCGTCCAGAGACATCCAGGCGCCAGCAGGACCACAGACATTTCCAGGATCAGAGTGCCAAGTTGGGGCTGTGTCTAGGGCAGGAGCCCCATCTGCCCAATGGCAGCAGAAGGTGAGAGCAGGATCTCCACCCCATCTAGCCCGTGGGGCCAGGGACAGTTCCCTGGCTGCCCTCCAAGAGTGGCAGGGCAGGGTCTGGAGCCCCATGGGAGCCTGCACTGGGGTCAGAGTCTCAGGAAGGGAGACTGGAGGCTGGGACTGCAGCAGACCAGGGCTGTCAGGGGGCAGAAGCCCTGAACCTCCCCTCATCCAGCAAATTCTCTTGTTCGGAATGCGTCGGGTTCCAACCATGCTGGACAAGAGCGGTGCAACCTGTATAAGTTTTAGGTATAGACCAGGAGAGAAGGGATTCAAAACATCCAGCAAACCCAGATTCCTTCCTTGGCTTCTATTTTTATTCCACCCCCGCCCCAACCCCATTTACAGCAGAAATATCTGCAGTAACAAACCCTGTCTCTAGTTCTCTGCTCCTTTAGTCTGAGTATACGGAACACTCAGAGCACTGAGGGGAAACCCAGGCTAGTGAGTGGGCCACAGTATTGCCATAACCAATGACTGTCTTAACCAAGATTGTTGTATCCCAGGATAGGGTAGTTTTGCTAACTGCACTGCATACTTAGCACTTGTGTGGCGCGCCGACTGAATCACAGCAGCTCTTTGGTTAAATAATATATAGAGATATACCACTCATAGAACTGGAACGGACCTCAGGAGCCCAGTCCCCTGCTCTATTGATAGAACCAAGCACCACCTCTGACAGATTTTTTTTTAATCTCTTTGCCCCAGATGCCTAAATGCCCCCCTTAAGGATTAAGCTCACAAGCCCAGGTGTAGCAGGCCAATGCACGAACCACTGAGCTATCCCTTACCCTATCCCTATTTAATGAGGGAGCTCACAGCTCTCACAGTCAATGTTGCTTGCGATCAGTACACTCCTCATTTCACATGTCCTTGCTTTAGGCGCCTGCCACTTTTGTAATACTGGTAGGATAAAACCTACACAAATGAAAAGCAGCAGAACCTGGCAAGCCCGTCCATGGGTAAACAAAATGTCCTGTGGGCCACACACAGAACCCCAAGGAGCTGTAGGCAGCCTGTGGGCCACAGGTTTCCCACCTATGACTCAGAGTCAACGGACCCTAGGCTCCTCTGTCTATATAAATTGGACAGTGTCTGTAAGTGTGTGTGTGTGTCTGTCCAAGAACTCCTCCTAAACAGTAAGAGCTAGGACCACCAGATTCAGTATGCCACTTCCGCTGATCGTTGCTTATAACACAATAAGGGTTTTGTTGGGCCAGGAAAATGGGATGTGCCTGGAATGCGATTGCTTCTCATAAAACCAAACAGAAAAGAGAATCACCAAGCAGGTATAAGGGATTGTGTGGGGCATCCCCCATCCTCAGAGACTGTCCCAGCCCCAGGCCTCCCACCAACCCCCAAGTACTATTTGGGGACGTGGAGGGAGCAAAGCTCCCTCCACCTCTCACTGGTATGAGAACATTGCTGGCAATGTTCCCTTTAAGCTGAGCACTTAAGCAGTCACCTAGGAGAGACTGAGGTGCTGTTCAGTTGATTCACAGAGCAAGTACAGCCACCAGCATGTGTTTCTGCCGGTGGTGCACATCCACATACGCCTCAGTGCACATAAGAAAATTTATTCTGCACATGGATGGAAAATATTAGAGGGAACAGATGCTGGCTGTTCCCCTTCTTCAGGGGACGAGGGGAAAGACCCCGGTGTGCAGATGAACCTAGACCTGCCCCAGCTGGGGGACATGCACTCTTCCCCCAGCTGTGCCCCATGGAGCCGCAGTGGCCATGAAGAGGCACTTCTCCCCTGGCCTCAAGCTGCAACCTGCATACGGAACCCCTCCAACCCTAACATCACCACAGAATACTGAGTTAAAAGAAGACAAACAAACATTAAGGAGCTGAGCAACACCAGGTGAATCTTCTCATTTCAAATATTTTAATTCCATAGGTGGTACTGGCTACGCTTCTAAAGGGACCCATAAAGCCATTGGTCTCACTCCACACACAGCAGCATAAATGGAACAAGAGAGAATTTAACCCCTTTGTGCAAAGGGAGAGAAGTAAACATTCATTTTGTGTGGGAAGGGCTAGAATTATAGGGACTGACACTCAGCTTGGACAGAGAAAAGGGCTTTGTACAGTAATTAGAACAGATCAGCCACTGAAAACTGATATGGCAACCTAGGCTCCCTTAATTCCTTTAGTGTTTCCCCCGAACAATCTTTTTGACCAATGAGTGAACCAAATAAAACCTCTGGTGTTCCCACTTAATTCTGCTTAGCTAAAAATACTAAGAAGGGTCACTTTGCTCAAAGCCACCTGTTCTTTTCTTAATTTTGCCCTCTTCCAAGAATTCATTTTTAGCCACACCTCAGTTTTCTTTATCACTGGCAACTCCTGTCAGTTTTACCTGCCTTATGGTTCCTTTCCTGTGATGCTTAGCTCTGGAATAGACCCTGACTAGTTCTCCTATCTTATTTTCCACAGCAGACAACTTCTTTCTCTATCATTCTGTCTCCTCCTTAGTAATTGGCAGAGATCAACTTCACCTGAAATGGAGGACAAAAGCATTTACTTCTTTATCTTTGTTAACATACCCAGTGCATTCTCATAAGGGGACATGCCTCCTTTTTTCCTGGGCCTGTTTTTATATACATCTTTTCCATTCTGCTTGGCAGAAATGACCTCCAATCTTCAGCCTCGAGAATGCGAAGTGACCAAACAACAAGGGGAGAATTATGGATTCTACCTGCGCATTGAGAAAAACAAAGCTGGTCATCTCATCCGGAACGTGGAGGAGGGCAGTCCAGCTGACAGAGCTGGACTGCAGGATGGAGACAGGCTTCTGAGGGTCAATGGATCATTTGTGGACAAGGAAGAGCATGCACAGGTAAGTCTAACTATATTTTGCAGCCTCAGACATTCTTCAAAACTTCAGCCTCACTTTGGGTATTTAGTTCAGCAGATCTCTGTCTGCCTTGCCTCACAGTAACTTCTGTTAGAAATCTAAGGGCTGAACAAAAAAGAGGAGTCCTGTGGCACCTTAAAGACTAACAGGTGTAGCTGGGCATAAGCATTTGTGGGCAAAAACCACGTTTTCAGATGCATGGATCATTTGTATCTCACATATTGGCATCAATAGATCTCAACAAGCTTCACTGGAGCCTGAAAACTTTAATGAAATACCAAGAGCACAGGGAGATGCAGTGTTCTCATGTGCTGTGCTTCAGGGTAGGGGGGATTTATATCAGCCACCTTCACCGCTTCCAAGCTCATTCTATCCATTACAGGTAGTGGAGATGATCAGAAAGAGTGGGAATTCTGTAACCATTCTTATTCTGGATGAGGCATCCTATGAAAAGGCAGAAAAAGAAGGGGTGAACTTGGAAGAGCTTGGTCAGAAACAGACAACCCAGCAGCAAAAGCAGCCACCAGTGATGAATGGAGTCACAGCCCCAGTTCCACAGCTTCGGCTCTGCTACCTGGTGAAGGAGGGACACAGTTTTGACTTCTCCTTGAAAACCACACCTGGTGAGCACAATGGGCATAGATGGTATGCGTTTGCCAATGCACACAACTTCTAATTTCCTGACTGCACATTTCCTGTGGTTAGGTGTGGGGACAGATGCTGGTTCTTCTTCAACCTGTCCTATTTTCTGTCAACTGTTGAAGCAGACTTGGCATAACCCCATTTGCATCAGGGCCCTCCTCAGATGCCAAATGATTGCTCCAAGTCCTGTGCACCTCCTTCGAATGTCCACGGGAATCAGTTCTCAGGGTTCTGGAGTTTGTTTGAAGACTACCATCTGAAAGGGGCTGAAGCAAAGGATCACACTGTGCAAAAGACAAAGAGTGGCCCTGTCTAGCCATGCTCACATGAGAAGCAAGAAACTTAGGGATTTCTTTTTCCTCTTCACACTGACCCTTTCCAAGAGGCCAGTCAAAAGAATGGGTAGGGTTCTGTACACCTGCATCTTGCTGCTCAGAAAGTGTCAGGCTCGTACAAGGTGCAAACAACGTAACTATCACTGTACCCTAGAATAATTCAGGAATAATATATAGAAGTCTTTCACACACAAGAAACTCTAAAATGTGGATAAGCCACATTAAACAATAGAAGTTGGCCTTAATCAATTCTAACTTTAGAAAGCAATTCTATTCTCAGTAGTACTAAGGATCAACCAAGTTACCATAACTGGTGCCTTGGGCACTCTCAGAAGAGAGGAAAACAACAGTTTTGGGACAGAGGTGATGAAGTTCCCTCTTCTCTGTAGGGTAGTGGTGCCCAACCTGGGGTGTATGGACCCCTGGGGGTCTGGGACGGTACTACAGGGGGCCCGTGGAAAAAAATTTAAAAAAAATCAAAATGATCATAGAAAATGTGTTAAATAAATTGCAAAGATAAAATTATTATTTTTAAATTACTAGCTTCCAATGTTATTAACGGCTGTCCAAAAATCTACATTGTGGTTTTCTTTTTCATTTAATGGAGTGTACACAGTGACTAAAATTGGCTTTGATGGGGGTCTGGGAATGGTTTAGAGGGATGATTGGGGATCTGTGAATGGATTGGGGGAGTGATTGGAGGTCCACACTACTGACAAGGTTTGGAACCACTGCTCTAGAGTTTATCCCCCCCAGGGGCAGGATCAGGTGCAGAAATGTGGCTGGGTAGGGAAAGCACGTGCTGTTATTGTACCACTTCTGTTGACAAACAGAGCCCTGTGATGCCCAGGGCTATCACTACAGCACTTGCCAAGAAAACTCCATGCTGATGTAATCTGTGCAAGCATGTTCCAGCAGCTTCCTCTGTGCAGTAAGTTCTCTCACCTGTTCTAGATCAGAAGGGCATCTTCATAACGGGTCTGTCCCCGCAAGGAGTGGCTGCAAAGGCAGGAGTCCAACACAATGACCGCCTCATCGAAGTGAATGGGAAGACTGTGGAAAATGACAGACATGAGGAAGTGGTTGAAAAGGTACCTGTCAGTACAACCCCTCTTCTTCCTTCATTAAAGGCCAGCTCCACAGCCTGAGGCTACGAGGTAGTAGCGTTGACACTATTTGAATGCATTCAGAAAGCAGGTGAAGAGGTCAATACATTATCGGCAGTACTTCAGTCCCAACACAGGCTGCTGCTTTGGCTTTGTTTCTTGGGTGGGTCAGGAATGGATAGCTGGAGTGCAAGGCTAGGGAAGAAATTAGTTGTTCTTGAGAGAAAGTCAGGGACAGACTTCCACCAGACACCCTCAGCTTCCTTTGGAAGGATACTATCCTCAGGTCAGGCCTAAGTGGTGTAAGAACCACAAAAGTACTGTTACCATAAGCCTGATTACATAAACAGTAGAAAGTCTTAGGAATTATAAAAACTTCTCTGTTACCTAGGTGGATGATTTGGTCAGCATGTCTGGGATGGAGTCCAGTAAAAGGGGAATCTCTCTGACATTCAGATGATAAGACTGGAAAGCGCAGCAGCTTGTGCTCCATGATTGAGAGTAGTACCTGATTGATGTGAAGACCTGGATAGCTAGAAAATAAAGAAGGATGTCCAGGAAGTGGGATTCCTTCCTGCTAAGAAATGCGCAACTAATTTTAACAGTGCCAAAAATGTAACTTAACTCTCAGTAAAAGGGGTTCAGAGCAAACAAAGTATACAACAAAGCCTACATCTGCGATTATGAAATGACCTGCTGTCACATCGTCCCAACAACTGGTATATTCATATTTGTGGTGATGGTGGTTTAAAGATCTACTCCGCGGTTATGGAAAATAATGAACATTATTTGAGAGACCAAACCCACCACTGATCCACTAAGAGAAGTAAGGATGGAAAGAAAAGAACATGTGATTTTTTCCATTAGTCTCTTTTGCAAAAAATCACACATGCTGAGGCTGTAAGCAACCACCAGTATGCCTATGAAGCAACTTGAGCTAGAAAGGCTTTCTGAATATCACTATTGAAACTACAGATCCTACAGCATTTCACTGAAACAGTGCTTCTCAAATTATGGGCCAGACCTCCCAGGGGAGGCATGGGAATGTGTCAGGGGAGATGTTAGCTGCATGTTTTGTTTTTCTTGTTTGTTTAAAAGGCCCCTGGCTGTCAGCAGCCCATGCAAAAGGCAACAAATTCCCTGGAAGAAAGAAGAGGGACAGCTAGAGCCCTCTCCTCCCAGTCTTGGGCTGTCCTCTCCCTGCCCGACCTCCTTACAAATCCCACCCCAGGATCAGACTTGCCTCTCCTTCCTCCCAATCCCACACTTGGAGGAAGATGGGCTCCGTTTGTCAGTCCTAGGGTGGCATCGCAGAAGTGAGAGTAGCAATAGGAAATGAAGTCTGCTGTGAAAAATGCTATTGCTGAACTTCTCCTTTCACATTGCCACCCTTCTTTCTGTACTGCTAGTGGCACAGAGCTGCCTTCAGAGCTGGACACGCAGCCAACAGTGGCTGTTCTCCATGCTACCATCAGAGCAGAGTGGCAGTGTGTGTACTTGAGCAGGGCAAAAACTAATACAGACAAAATAGAGGGTCCCAGTCAAGTAAGTTTAAGAACCACTGCACTGAACTTCTATATGTACTAAGAAAACCTGCAGTGCTTGGGTTCTGTACTATTGTTATAACACATTCTAGAAGAAGTATGCAGATTTGGAGGATGAAGAGAAGAATGGGAGTAAAGGGGCAGAGGTATGACAAAGACAGACTATAAAAACCACAATCACGAAGAGAATGCAGGGTGATGGAAGTAACTCCGGCCCATCAGTATCTGCAAAAATGAGCCACAGAGAGCAGCATTCATATACGTGCATGCAGATATCCATGGCTATAAAGTGTGTATCTGTGGATTTGCAGGGTTCCATCCAGAACAATCAGAGCTGAATGTCCCTGCAATATGTGTTAGTTGTGGAAGAGTCTACAGTAATATAGGCATATATTAGAGTACCACCTTGCTACTTCCTCAGTATAGACACTACTGCCTATTCATCTACTGCCTACCATTGTACATCAAAGAACCTGCCAACATAAAGTCTGGCACAGCCCCCACACTCCACTCAAAGCCTGTGTGTATGCACCGTTGCAGGTGAAGAAATCTGGGAACCATGTCGTTCTTCTGCTGTCAGATAATGAAACTGATGAATACTATAGCAACCACCAAATGACACCGAAAAGAGAAACAGCCAGTCTGAAACTGCTTCCCCACAAACCTCGACTAGTGGAGCTCAAGAAAGGAGATGATGGCTATGGATTTTACTTGAGGATGGAACAAAATGGTAACGGTGAGAACCCAGCCATCAGCCATGCTCTTGCATGCCTCGTAGTGCTCTTTTATGGAGCCTGCAGGACGCTTACTCTCCAGTGCCCGTTGGTCACCTTGGAAAGAATTTCCTGTCCTGCTTATCGACCTCCTCCCCTCCCACCAAAAACCCCTCACCCACAGCCAGTCTATGCCAATCTACAAGCTGTGTTACACACGAGGTCAGACTAGATGGTCACAAACAGTCCCTCCTGACTTTGGAATCTATGAATCTCCATCAACCCTTCCAGTGTGAGGTGGAACAGTCCACTGTGGTGCTTGTGACCTTGCCTCACCTGTTACAGTCCAGCTCCTATAATCTCCACTGAGATGCAGCCTCCAGCCCCATGTTGTTGATGGTCAGCAACACGTCCAGAGTAACATTTGATTTTTTTTCAGGATATCCTGAATGTTTTGAAAGGGATCCCTGAGTGCTCTCTCAGAACTGGATTCACCAGATTTAAGTTGACAAACTCCCACACCCCATTTTTGCCTCAGAGGAAATCACAACTTTCGGGGAAAGGGGATCTATATTCAAGTCACTTAGAAGAAGACCAAGGCTCTGCACTAGAGTTAATACAGAATAAACTAAATCAGGAAACTTATTTTTTAACCTGAATTCAGAGAATTAATTTGTACTTTCTTAAGTATCAGTTGTAATCCAAACCAAACCTATCCCATGAATAACTGCTTTTCTCTATTTAAACTAGGCCTGTTTTTTGTTTGTCTTCTTTCTGAGGTCAGATCATTTAATTAAGGACATTGAATCTGGCAGCCCAGCAGCCAAGGCAGGTCTAAAGGACAATGATATTCTGGTGGCTGTAAATGGGGAGTCGGTGGAGGCATTGGATCATGACACCGTGGTGGAGAGGATTAAGAGGTGTGGAGAAAAAACCACATTGCTGGTGGTGGATAAGCAGACGGACACCATGTACAAACTGGTAAGGAAATGGAGGCGGGGGTCGAATTTGTACAGCTCCTCTCCAGGTAAGGCATGAACAGCAAGGAAAAAGTTGGTCCTTTTTGAAAGCAGTACCATTTCAAAGGCCTTCTAATAATTTACTCCAGTACTCTATATCACAAAAATCTGAGGTGAGCTCATTTCTGTCTCCCTCAGCAGAGACTTCTGCAGTACATCACTGAACTTCCCAATTTACTCTTGCACTAGGCCTTCCCATATACTACTGAAACACCACCAAACTTGAGGTCAGGGCAGAGATCAAGTAAGTCAATTGCAACTACCAGGCAGTTTTTATATTATTAGAGGAGAGATCCCTATTCACATGTGTGTTCAAGTTGTGGCTTTCTACCTTTTTCACTAGAGTCGTTTTAAAAAGCAAGTAGAATCCACAGGTGGGACCTATATTATTGTAAAGATTTCAAACGCAAGCGGTGCATCTACACGGCCCCCCATTTTTGGAAGAGACAGGCAAACGTGACAACTCAAAAATGCAAATAAGGTACTAATTTGCATATTTTGTGACTCATTTGCCTAACGGAGGCCACTCGTTGTTCTAGAAGTGCTGTTTTCGGGGTGGGGGGGGAAGCCATGTAGATGGGGTTCCTTCAAAAAACCCCTCGTTTTTGAAAGATCTCATCTTCCTATTTCATTTCAGGAAGAAGGGATCTTTTGAAAACAGGGTTTGTTTTTGAAGGAATCCCGTCTATACAGCTGTTTTTTCCGGAAAACAGCTCTTCCGGAAGCATGACAGTATGCAAACAAGGAACACGATTTGTAAATCTGTGCCTTATTTGCATTTTCGATCAGCTGCATTTTCATGCCCCCTCCAAAAGGGAGGGGCCATGCAGACGTAGCTAAGCTGTTTAGATAGATTTTTCTTTAGGAGTTTTTATACTAACATACACTCTCTTTCCTTTACTTTTGGTCTTTCAGGCTCAAGTTTCCCCACGTTTGTACTACCAGGAAATACCAAATTCCTCTCCAGATGAAGTAAAGGAAGAGCCAACCACACATGGTGAACAGGTGGTCAACCACAAGCCCAAAATCTGTAGGCTAGTGAAGGGTCCTAGCGGATTTGGCTTTTGTTTGAATGCAACCAAGAATATTCCTGCAAATTTCATCAAAGAGGTACTCTCTCTCTCTCTCTCTCTCTCTCTAGCTGCGGAGAAGCAGGCAACACCAGAAAGGAGAGTTTAGACATCCATTCCCTTCCTTCTATGCTGTGACTGCACTTGGGATAGGTCATTCTGTCTAAACCATATGTAACTAAAAACCAAGGTCTGTCATATGTGCTCTTGGCTGATAAGAATTTTAGTCACTGAACTCAGAATGAAGTCATATCGTTAGAGGTGAAAGAATGATCTTGTGATTAAGGTACAGGAGTGAGAAGACTTAGTATATAGTCTTAGTTCTGCAGGAACTCTGAGGTAAAAATGCATAACTTCTGTGTCTATTTTCTAGTCTTTGTTAATACTTACCAAACCTACAGGAATGTAGTTTTGAATGTAATATCTGTAAAGGGTCTGAGACCCACAAGATCCTATTAAAATGTAAAATATGACAAATCATCCTCTCATCCCCCTAAGCACCCCAGTTAGCACAACTCCCAAATCTAGTTTAAGTCCACATGATACCACCACAATCTCCAACAAAACAAAAGACCTGTCCAAGTCAAAACTCTTTACAGGACTATTAATAAAAGTGGAATATATTAGAATATTATGTTAAGGCACAGTCCCTCCCCCAAATCAGTTTTGCTCCAAATCATTTTCTTCCAGCCTTTACTCTTTCTCCTCTATTGGAAAAAAACCTCACAGAACATTCATTCTCAATTTATATTACCTGGGTGTTTAATGTACCTTTAAAGGTAGTGTGCTAGTAACATAACCGGAGAGCCTGTTTGCAGATACAGAAAGGTGGGCCAGCTGACACAGCAGGACTGGAAGAAGAGGACATTTTGGTGCAAGTGAATGGTGTGAACGTACTGAACGAATCCTATGACAAGGTTGTAGCAAAAATAAGAGACAGCGGTGACAGACTGACGCTACTGGTGTGCGGAAAAGCAGCGTATGAATACTTCAAGTCTCAAAATATTCCTGTGACTGCCTCTTTGGCAGATCAACTGCATGACACAACTGATCCTCCTGAATATACAGAGAACACACCAGAAGAGCCAGAGAGGACCTTGTCAGAACCAAGAAACAGGGTGCGTAATCTTTAGTTCACTAAATCTTGGGGACTAGAAGATAAGGAAAGGAACCTGAATCAATCACAAAATTTGCTTGAGGTAGGATCTAAGACTTCTATTTGTATTCTGGACTCACAAAAGCTACATTAAATAGTAAAGAGCAGCAGACCTGGTTACAGACGATAGAACTGCCCCCTTTCCCTACTCCACAGAGTACCTACTGGAGCCAGGGAAGAAAAAGTGAATGTGTGTGCTCGTGTGCGTGCATATGTGAGAGAGAACATGCAAGCGAGTAGAGATACTATGCTGCTGCCAGTAGGTCTCCGAGTACAGCATGCATTAATGTACATGAGAACCATGTCATGCAGGATTCTTTGTTCAACTACTAGGAGCACAGGACCCAAGTAACTGGGCTTAAATACAACTGTGTGCATGGGAAAACCATGTGAAACATTCTAAAGTGGTACAGACTCTTTGGTGAGCATGGGTAGACTGTGACAAAGAGTGACCAACAAAAATCCCGAGAAAAGAATAAATATTCTGACAACACTGGGCTCAGGGAAACTGTGCCAGCAATGAGAATTTGAAATACACTATTGTCAAAAAAATGACACCTGTACTCAGTTGCTCTGATGCCGGTGTAGATTCAGGTGGTAATCAGTTTGCTGTGAAAAATAAACAAGTTTTTACTCCTGTCTATGCAAAAGAAACAACAACCAGAGAGGAGCTAACTGGATTCTATTCCTCCTCATGTATTATCCCCAGAATTGTCATTTAAGTTCCAATTTTGGATTCTTTCTTGTATGCCAGGCTGGATTTGCAGAGCTATAGTTAAAGCCTTCTTTTTATCTGTGAGCTTGATGGATTTGATATGGAAGTTGAGCAAGCACATGGAATTCCCACTAGACAATTTAACTGTTTTGTAACGTGCATTTAAAAATAATTCACTAACTCCTCATGCAAAGGCAAATACCTATTGGGCATAGGGTCAGAACAGACCAATAAATTCAGAGGCAAGATATCTGCAACTATAAAATAAATTTCTACATACTGTTTTTCCACAGACTAGTTCATCCTCCTCCTCATCACTCTCAGGAGCATCAGCAGAAGAGGAGGATGACACCCAGTTATGAGAAAGACCACAAGAGAAACCAAAGAGACATCTTCCAAGGCTTAAACGAATTTCTCTTCCTCTGAACAGTCTGTTCTTTTACCTCGCAGAACTACACTATGCTATCGAACCTCACACTTGTGAGGACTGGAACAGCAACTTCCTTCTGCTTAATTTTCCTTGATGAGGAAAACCCCACAATCACTTCCAAGAGACTCGCACTCACCTAAGTCTGCTAATTGTAGTTCATTGGCCTTCTGCTTGGTGAAGTGGACAGTTACTGCTTCTATTGCTCTGTAAAAGCTTAAATGACTAATAAGGAATATCTGTCACCTTGAAGAGAGAGGAAATGTGATTCACAAGTGAGAAAGTATTTTGGTCTATTAAGAACAAGCAAGCTCCTAAATACATAAACTGATTTCTCACATTCCCCACAAGAAACTTCCTTCCTCTAATCAAAATTCATCAGTCCAATCACTGTGTCTATTATGTCCTATATCTACTGTAACACAATCAGTTCAATCCAGTAGGTGTAACATATGATAAGCTAATATTGTCTGTAAACACCACTCCTGCTAGCAAGCTGTAGATATTGTCTGTTCAAAACAATTAGTTAACTTAATTGTTCACTGGTCAGAAGCTGCCAGCCACCATTCCCACCACACCACCTTCCTAGCTGCCAATCATGCAGTTTGAACAGGGTCTGTAATTCATAGTGTAAACAGTTTGACTACACACTGACACTTTGTCTCTAATCAGTGGAATATGAACCAACTCTGTAATACCAATAGTATATGCTATGCTTCCTTGCTGTGAACTTGAGACAAAGCATAAATAAATCATTCAGTGTGACTATTTCTTTTTACCAGGTCTTTCACTCCTGCTATCCATAATGTACATTCCACAACTTTAAAATGAGCAAGATCTGGGAAAATGGTTTTCAGGGAGCTATATGTTTAATGTGCATGAGTGAAATTTACCTTAGTCACTTGCAGGAAGCCAGAATGGGGCATGAGCTGATGTAGAACACACAGATCGGTGAGGAGCACAACATTTCTGGTGTATAATGTAAACCTGTTGTAGCTACCATCCTTGACTTCACAAGGAACAGTAACCCAAGGCATGGATTCTGATTCATTAGGTCTTAAATGGTAATAAAGGACAGATTTATACTACTAATACACATCTCAAACCATTTCCCCCTGTGCCAAACAGTGACACATTCACACACTTACTCATCCACATTAAAGACACTGGAACTGACACAAACAATTGTGATGCTAACATGAGGTATTATAGAAGTTGGTTTAATTAAAAAGACTCAGGCATTCAGACCCAGGATCAACACCCTCCAACTCTGAATTAAGACTGATTTATTTTTAAACTGAAATCATGCTGCCTCAGTGCCTTCTGTGCTGAATCTGTCTACCTATAATTTTAAGAGGTCTTTCCTCAGACCATCCCTGGCAGATTTTTCATTACCATAAAGGCACCTCTGGGTCCCATGGAGTGTTCTAGTCCGTGGCTCTCAGCTGTCCTCCACTTTTCTCCTAACTCTGCTGTTTGTTCAGCTCATGGCACCATTCTCACAGGATGAACCGTATAGCATCTAAAAGCAACTGTGGAAGTCAGAAGGGCCTGTCGCATCATCGGAGCACAGCTGCCCTTCCTCTCTCAAAATCCTGTCACCCTGATGAGTTGCAGTAGTCCACCAGAAGGGATTACAGAATAGTGGGCAGAACTGGAACAGAATCAGAGTGCCATGTGCTTTTCTGGAGCCTGTTTATGTGCCAAGTAGAGGAAAAGGATGCTTGAGAGAGCGCTAACCAGGAATATCACATCAAACCAACGATGATAGAAGTTGAACTGCAACTCCCCCAAGACTTCTGTGATGATAATGCGATACTCTGGGGGCATACTCATCCGAATTAGGAGCACTGATGAGACGAAGTACATCCCCTGCAGATAAGATACACAAAAAGCATCAGTTACTTGATTCGTACGTGACTATTTTGCTGAGATTGGGCAATATGACAAAAGCTCACTAGCTGGTCTGGATACTCACCATGATCTGTGCCAACAGTAGAACAATAACATTGGACGACTTACTGCTGGAAATGGCATAGAAGAACTGCAAAGAGGAAAAAAAAGTATTGAAAACCGAACTCATCACCAGGCAAGCTTGTGTTCCCTTTGACATATTCCAATCATTCCCATTTGGTTCTAGAAACCAGCATTGAAGAAAAAAAGGTAAGCTTCCTACGTGTGTATGTACACCACATTTTTCAAAGATACAAATCTAGGTGTTTATCCCACTAGAGCTAAAAGTGAAGAAACTTAATGCATGGTCTGCCAGTATGGAGAATCAGGCAAGGTACCACTAAACCCAGTTTACAGGCCAGCAAAAGGTTTACCCTACTGTGTGTTCTCCAAGTTTGCATTTAAGAATTAATCCACTGCCTGCTACCAGGAAACAAACAGCAGTTTAAATGAAGCAACACAAATACAGGTTGAACCTCTCTCGTCCAGCACCCTCAGGACCTGACCAGTGCCAAGCAAAAGAATTTGCCAGACCATAGGAGGTCAATATTGTCTGGCACCATTACCAACACTTCCACTGCTTACTAAGCTCTTTTAAGCAATTTAGGGTAAATTACAGCCAAACAACAGCACAAAACACTGAGAACCAGGACTGCTGGCTGGAAACAAACTTTTTGGGACCATAGGAAACCTGGCCACACCCATGGTATGTGGTCATCTGGCTAACTAAAATGATGCCAGACTACAGATGTTGTCAGAGTGCTGGGTTAGAGAGGTTCAACCTGTACTCTTAATCACCATTCAATACCTGATACTAACAAATCCAGGTTACCATATCACTGTTAAAATGTCTCTATATTACACTCCCTCCCTTAATTTCCCAAACTTTCTACCACTGATAGTAACAACAGTGGAAGTGGTCACAGAAATTGCCTATACGTAGCAGCCAGGGATTTAATCACTAGATCTGTTCTGAGCAGTTACAAAGCCTGCTGATTAAAACTGTCCGTAGCCACATAGAAGGTTTTTGTTTGTTTGTCTGTCTTTTTTTTAAAGTGAGGAAGTCTAGTGCAGGGTCAGTCTCACCCATTATACTAAAGACTTTATCAACATTTGTAATACTCCTTAAAGACCTAACATTCACACTATTTCTCAGCTTGAGCTGGAAGCACTTATAGATGGTGCATTGCATTTAGTGACTGAAGCTGATGACAGCATTCTCAACAGGACCAGAATAAGTAGATCAGAAACAGTTATTCTCCCCTTCTCCCTCATTCTGCCAGAGAAGACCTTTTTGTCCACCCCACACCCTTCAGGGACTTCAATCGTCATCATGTTTACTTCCCCCTTGTTCACTAATCGAAACAGAAACCAAAGATCCTATATTTGTACTGAAGGTTTACACCCGTGGTTTTCAACCTGTGGTCCACAGACTACATCTAAGATTTCCAAAGGAGTCTGCAATTCCATTCAATATTTTTCAGGGCTCCTAAAATGAAAAACGGTTGAAAATCTCTTTGTTTACATAATGCTCTGTTAACTAAGTAAGAAATGGACACACACTCCCCAGGACTGCTATCACATAAGAGGGCCCTAGCCAAACATACCTTTGTGAGAGTGATCAGTAAGCCCCTGATGGAAGTTACAATGATTATTCCAACCAGGATAAAAGAAATGTGCTGAGACCAGAATTTTACCTGAAATAACAGAAACAAGAAACTGTTAAATCTGTGGAGCCATGCATATGAAGACTGTGTATGGATATGCACTTAACAGGATATCTGAAATCACATACAGTGCAGGCACTGACTGAAGAAAACTCGTTTACAGATATATGTTCTCCTGGAAGGCACGCAGATGGATACTTTCATGTACTTACTCTACTTACATGGGAAATGGCGAGATCTAACCTATATGACTTAGGGAAGGAACTCATGATTCAGATGTGAATATTGAGAGGAAATACAAAAGAACACACATTATTTCGTCCATAACGGTAACTGCCTTTCAGATATGTGTAACTAGACTAGGAAACGTCCGATGCTTCCATCTGCTCATAATAAAGATGTGAAGCATTGCCCTCTTCTGGGTAGACGGTGTATGACAGCAGCAAACAGAGAAGATTATTATTAAAGCACAAACCTATTAACTTTAGCACCGCTATTCAAAGGAAAGCAGCCGAGCTGGCTTTTATATTCAAATTCGGCACATTAACACATGGTTTGAACCAGAATGGGAATTTTCTGAGTCACTATAGGGGTTCGTCTGCACACTTGGCTTAATCTAATTCTTGACCTTCCCCCACCCCCTCCACTCTCTGCTTTGCTCACCTTGGTCATTTTTTTCTGATTTGTCCTCCTTGATTACTGTTTTTGGTTCTCTGTGCCTTAAATATTGAGTCTGTTCTGGAATGGCTATGGTCTGAAGAAGTGGGTCTGTCCCATGAAAGCTCACCTAATAAATTATTTTGCTAGTCTTTAAAGTGCTACTTGACTGCTTTTTGTTTTGATTCTATTATTATTATTGTTATTGTTTGGGCTAAAATTTTCCCTGCCAGATGTCCAGTTCAAAAGTCCAGAAACTTTCAGTCACAACAATTTAGCCATTTCCAGGAATAAGGTTAGGGAAAAAACACATTGTTTTCACTATATAAAAAAACCTGGAACCTTTTATTTAAAAAGCAGTAAAGGCCGCATTAGGGTAGGGACTACGAATCCAGGAGGGAGTGACCTTTGTGGTCAGGAACAGGCTTTTTGACAACCTTGTGAAAACCCATCCAAGTGTGTTCAATTACATAACAACATGAAAAACTCCAGATTACACAGGTTGGTAGGGATCTGGAGGAATGGAGGTATGTTCCCTGACAGTTACATCCATCTTGAAAATGCCCCAGCCAGGGATTAGTAGGAGTTTCCCTGCAATTACAGCTCTGAGCTGCTAGGGACTGTGCCAGGTCCAGAAGGGTGGATGAAACATCAATTTTTATTTAAATGCTTTTTATTGTTTAACTTATAATATTTTTAAAAGAACCTGGTTCAAATAAAATCTCAATTTAGCACAAAATACATTAAGACCTAAACGTCTTGTAATTTATTTGTAAATAGGTAAGTTATTTTGGTAAGAGATGTTTACATATTCAAAATATTAAAGGTTGCTTTGTTTAACGAATGTAAATATCATATGCTGTTTTGTGTATTTAAATAAATTCCAGTTGCCATCCTAGTGCAGTCTGATACACATAAGCCAAAACGTTAATTATATAGTAAACAAGTAATACATCATTCACCATTTCCTAACATACTAAAAAGGTAGACTTAGGAAGCTGAAAATATTAAGCTATATAATTGCTTAATTAAAAGCATATATAGTGTTGTACCTTCCGAGGTGGCAAACAGGTGTATCAAATCTAGCTTAAAAGTTATATTTAGTTGTATAACAACATTGTAATGATTAGATCAACCAATACAGAAGTATCTTCCTTTAGAAAATAAGGCTATGTCTAAATTGCCGAGAACTGCTGGCAAAAGATACACAAATTGCACAATGCACTTGAGTATCTTTTGCAACAGTTCTGTCAGGAGAGGCTTTTCTGATATTTGGCCCATCACACGGGGCCAAACCCCAGAAAACCCCATGCAGAGACATCCCTTTTTCCTCGTGGAATGAGGTGCATAGAGATGTCGACAGAACATTCACAACTGGCAGATCTCAGCTGAAAGACCTGCGGTCTGGATGCATGTTCTGTCAACAAAATTTCTGTTGACGGAAGTTTTGTCAACAGAAGCCTGCAATCTAGACATAGCCTAACTGCAGTACAAAAGAAAAAGTTAATTTAAAAAAATCAATTATTAAAATACAGGGTTTTCACTTGGTAATTTTAATTGTTTTGACATTCAGGCACCTGAATTTAGATCAGGGAGCCTCTCACTGTTGTACTCTCAATTACACGGGGGAGTGATGGACAGACAAAAGAAGAAAGGAAAAAATAGTACATGATCACATAACTACAGAGTGTACCAGATTGCATACACACAAGGAAGCTAAACTAAGGCTGCATAGACAACCTTTAAGCTGGCATTTCCTAACTTCAGAGTGCTTGACTTTGCAACCTTAATCATGTTCCTTTAATGTAGTTTTGCATGTGTAATTATTTATATAGCACCAGAAAAATGTAACAATGTGCAAGAAAAAAAAAGTGAAAACTGAAATAAGCAGAAATAAAAAACCACAATGGTAGAGTTATTTTATGAGTCACAAAACAAGTACTAACTAGTATAAAAACTGTGCAGGCACACACATTACTTTTCATTGTGAATATTGTCTATCCAATGAATACACTAATACAGACAGTAAATTCTTCAGGTCAGAGCCCTTTTACATTATTGTCCATTATTATTACCAAATACTAATTTAACTCCTCAGAGATCTACTCCCATGATCTGTAAATTCAAACCATGTATATGCACACACATCGTCCACTGTTCCCCTTCATATTTGATACATCATGGACAACCACTTCTACGGTGCTTGCTCTGTAAATTGCTAATGAAGTCTCTGCATCCCAAAAGATAGGTATTCTAAATTTATGGAAGGGAAAACTAAAGCATATAATGATTAAGTGACTTCTCTAAGGACAACGGCAGAGCTGCAAGCAAAAATCCAATTCACTGGACTCCCAGATTTTTGCTCTAACCATGAATCTGTGCTTGGGAATTATAAACCCCCACCTCTGGCAATAACTCCATTAAGATGAGGGTGAATGAAATGCTTGCACCTCATGGAGCTGTGACATGAAAGCTCAGAGGAACCTGTCCCCCTTCTAGGTTAAGGAATGCAGCATGGTGAGCTACTAACATGCGCTAGGCCTGCTCTCTGGATAGTAGACTTCCTCCAGTATTAATTTCACTTAAAAACAGGCACTCTCTCAAGGTGATACCCATAGAATAATAACGCATTATATGCACCTCTAGCATAGGGATAGGTATGAACTCAGGACTTGCAAAGACAAGTCATAACTTTGTGGTGAGAGGAGTAACCATTAAATTTTGATACTGAAGTATTAAGAATAACATTAATCATGGAATCACAGGACGGGAATGGCCCTTGACATCATCTAGTCCTGTCCCCTACACTCATGGACAGATTAATTATTATCTTGAGCATCCCTGACAGGTGTTTGTCTAAGCTGCTCTTAAAAATCTTCAATGATGAAAATTCCATAAGCTTTCTTGGCAATTTACTCCAGTGCCTAACCACCCTGAGAATTAGAAAGCTTTTCCTAATGTCCAACGCAAACCTCCCTTGCTGCAAATTAATCCCATTGCTTCTTGTTCTATCCTTAGAGGTTAAGAACAATTTTTCTCCCTCTTCCTTGTTACAATCTTTTACGTACTTGAAAACCGCTCTCATGTCCCCTCTCAGTCTTCTCTTTTTCAGACCAAACAAACCCATTTTTTCAATCTTCTCTCATAGGTCAAATTTTGATCATTTTTATTGCTCTTCTCTGGACTTTCTCCAGTTTGTCCACATCTTTCCTGAAACATGACACCCATAATTGGACATAATACTCCATTTGAGGCCTAATCAGTGTGGAGTGTAATGAAAGAATTTCTTCTCATTTCTTGCTTACAACACTCCCACTAGTACATTCAAAAATAATGTTCACTGGTTTTTCCGAGTATTAACACTGTTGACTCATTAACTCGTGGTCCACTATGACAACCAAATTCCTTTCTGCAGTACGCCATCCTAGGCAGTCATTTTTCATTCTGTATTTGTGCAACTGATTGAGACTTCCGCGATGGAGCACTTTGCATTTACCCTTATTGAAATTCATACCACTTACTTCAGACCATTTCTCCAATTTGTCCAGATCATTTTGAATTTTAATCCTGTTCTCCAAAACACGTGCAACCCCTCCCAGCTAGGTATCATTCACAAACTTTAAGTGTACTCTCTATGCTATTACCTAAATCATTGCTATTGTTCACACTATTCTGTTCATACTGTATTTCCCATCTTAGAGACTGATGGAGAAATCCAAGCCCCTTCTCAGATAATCCCCACCACCTGCTCCCACAATATTCAGTTAGTAATAGATAAAATATAAATTTTTGATGTGAATGGGGTTTTAAATGGTTCTCACATCAAACTGGATTCCCAGATAATTTACAGTGATCTCAATTCCTCTTGTGACGGGATCAGTCTTCCCAACTCGATCAAACACAATATTGATGGTTGCCTGCAGGAGAGAGAGAAATGCATCAGCACTACGAAATGGGACATACAAAGCACAATTGTATCTTTGGCACACATACATGCTCTGTATTTCATCACAGAACAGCCTCACAGAGGTAACCAACAGTATACAAATTATGTGAAAACACACAACAGAGAAAGTTATTCCAAATTGATGCCAATTTCATTCAAAGACTTATTTCCAGGTACAGAAAAATAAAAGAACAACGGAAGAATACTCTCAGGGTGCAGTCAAGAATCTGTGTACAAAACCTCACTCCTCATGTGTGTCAAACACAATCTAAACAAGGTGAAACACTCTAGACAAGATATTCATGGACAATGTATGACATTTACATACCATGAAGATTTTCCAGACACAATAGATAGAGAAAAAGTAACCCAGGAAATTAAAGTATTTCCCCTGGAAAGTTTTGGAGTATTCTATTCTCTCCTGAAAGAGAGCAAAGAAAAATTCCACACATTTAAAATTTTCAGGTTCACATAAAATCCGAATTTATGTAAGTTACATGTAAAAACAGAAATGACTTTGTCCCGCTGCAGCTCTTGCCACAAAAGTACTTATAAACACATTTATGAATGAGCAAGTCCCAAGTAAGACAGAGCTATAACAGTAGTTCCTCTTATGCATGGGGAAACTGAGGCACTGACCAGTTACGTGCCAAGGCATCATCGCTAATAAAGATCTGGAAAGTGAATTTAGATCACTAAACTCCCAGTCCTGTCTTGCAGTAAGCCATTCCACATCCTGACATTTTAGCACTGATATGTATTAAAAAAATATGAGCTTTTATAGAATGTACAAACTCATTACTTCAGTATATTGCGAGGCCAAACTGAAGAAGAAAAAATTGAGTTAGGGACTTATTAGCAGGGAAATGGAGCACAGGCCTCTTGGTTACTCTCTCCCAACATAGTTTGAGATTTCCGGCCTCTTCTGAGATAAGGTACAAGTTGCACTGCATGTCTGAAATGGAGAGAATGGTTTGAGATTTGACAGACTCTTCCAAAATTGTGTCAAAGGTGAGAAATCAGCTTCTGTTTTCATTGTTGCCAACTGAATGGCTTGAAAATTACTTCTGCCTACTCTGCTCATCACCTCCCAGACTATCAATCTGTCCCTAAGAATCTGGACTAGCTCTTTGATCCATACCTTGGTTGCATGCAGGTCAGCAGTCTCCAGGAAAAGCTGCCGACTCAGCTCTTCCAATGCATCCACTTCCTGCTGGATAAGGGACAGATCTGGCAAACCAAAAGAGTCAAGGATAGAATCCACCAGACATTTCTACCATCAGCTGGAAATAAACACCCTGAAGTTTCTCCATTCCTAGGCAACCAGCACAGACACACTTTCAGTTTAAACTGAACGAAAAACCTTCAGATCACCCCATTACAACAATGCTGGGCAGCATACTCCCTTCAGCGGGGACAAATAACTGATCTCTGTGTCACATCTAGATGAATGCCTCTTTGGAATATGACAGGGTTTCTGGGCACAGGCAAGGAAATCAATCCAGGGTATCTCTGCTTAAAACTGGGCCACTTAGGCTGTGTCTACACAGGCACAAATCTTCAAAATAGCCATATTTCGAAGATTACTCATGAGGCGCTGAATTGAATATTCAGTGCCTCATTAGCATTAGGATGCCTCCAGCCGCAGCGCTTCAAAAGTGCGCAGCTCGGTACAGCTACACAGGGGCCCTTTTTGAAAGGACCCTGCACCTTTCAAAACCCCCTTATCCCGCTCACTGATCGGAATAAGGGGATTTTGAAAGGTGCGGGTCCTTTCGAAAAGGACCCCTATGTAGCCGCGCTGAGCTGCGTGCTTTCGAAAGCAGCACTTTCGAAGTGCCACGGCCAGAAACGTCCTAATGCTAATGAGGCGCTGAATATTCAGTTCAGTGCTTCATTAATAATCTTCGAAATACAGCTATTTCGAAGATTTGTACCCGTGTAGACACAGCCTTACAGCCCCACACTGGGATTTCCTTCTTGCTAAGGCAACTCAAACCAGCCACAAAAGCACCTCTGCCAGCCCCACTGGCCAGCCAGAAGCCACACAAGCAAACCCACAGACTTCCCAACTGCTTTAGCAACTCAGACCAACAAACCCCACCCTTAGGAGAGAGGTTAGTAAACTTATGTCACCCAATCCACACAGATTCTTCCAGGCCCTGTAGCCAGACAGAACCCCCTCTTTTGCTCTACTCCATCTTGCCTTCCCTAGGTGCTTCAGAGCACGAAAGGGTTAAAAGGAATAGCCCAGCCCCGGAATGCCCGAGAGCGCAGATGGGCTTACCTTAGCCACGGCCTTTGGCCTTTGAAGCTCTGGAGCAAAGCTAAGAACAATGGGCTAATTAACAACCAGGCCTCAGACTGCCCTTGGCTAATTACCATCAGTTGATTCACCAGGACACTTGTCCCAGACATGAGGAAAAATCTCCAGCCCATTAAGACACAAATGCCCTCAATTGTCTATCTCACAGGTGTGAACTATGCCCTTGAACTCCCTGTAGGAACCAGTATCAGACAGTTTAATTCAATTAAACCAAGAAAGAAGCCTACGTGACCCAATGGGTATAAAGAGGGATCTGGCAGACCCCCTATTTGAGCTCCAATCATCTTTCCTGCCGGACAGGAGGGTGGGGGGTCTGCCCAGGTCCCCGGAGACGCTCGACTCCTGGGAAAAAAGGACAAAGGACTTCTTCCCAAGGGATTGAGAGGAAACTGGCCAAGCCATGTTGGTAATGCAGTGGTAAGAATAAGACCTGCTAGGTATTTTACTTTTCGTTTCTTTTTGCGCGCATTCAACAAGTATAGATCTATGAATTTAACAAGTATAGATCTATGAATTAGAGTGTATGCTAGCTATTTGTAATCAAAGTATAAACCTTGTAACAATTGCAACCACAAGAGCTTAACTGGCTAGGTAAACAAACAAAGCAACATTGTAACAGTAAGAGATTAACTTGTTAGATAAATAAATGAAGTAATTGATTAAGTGGTAATCTAACTCTTCCTGTTACTGTGCAAAACTGAACACAAAACAAAAAACCTAGCTGCTTTTCAGTGGCTCTCAGCCTGGTCACTAGTGAGCTCTGCCCTGGCAGTTGAAATCTCATATTAATACAAGGGCATAGTGGCATCTCACCTGACCATCAGTAACAGGCCCCAAAGGGTCCAGCCACAGTCCCTGGTCAATATACATTTGGATCTTACCCAAATCATCATGCTTGCCAAATCCTTTAGATGTAAACCTCTAAAGGTTTAATAATAAAAAAAGAAAGAACAGGGCTAGAGAGAAAAATTGTTAAAGCAATACTTTACATACATCCATTACAGCTATTGATGCAGGCCAGCAATGTTATCTGCTGATTCTTGAAAATCTCTGAAATTACACCCCATAAGGGGTAGGATTCCAGATTATACTGTCTTAATTACTGGAGAATTGTAGCTCCAGCCAGCTGGGGTCAGTGTGCTGGAACATGGATCCTTGGAACAGGAAGAGGAACAAAAGACAAAAATCTTTCTCGAGACAAGACTTCTCCAAGATGGGTACTACTAGGCCCCTTTTATAATTTTCCCCTATGGAAGGGGAAAAAAACAAACAAACAAAAAAAAACCTCTCTTCTTCCCATCAGGCCTTTGAAGGGCCTTGTGAGCGGCTATGGCAAAATGTCATTGGTGGCTGGTTTTGTTAGCTCACCCCATGGCAGGTGGAATGGATGTCTAGGCAGCTGATTTCAATTCTTTTGTTCGACCCAGGTCACCTGACGAGTCGACTGCATTCCATTGACAAGTCCCAAATTTCTGAGATGTGCCGACGTCTGAGACTTTGTTAAACCCATTATCCGGGTGGGATTGGTGATCACACCTCCCATTGCGTACTCTTGGCTCTGAATACTCCTAAAACAACTACAGAGCTAAAATCTACAACCTTACCTACCAACATGATACTAACATATAAGTAGCATACACAGATTCGGGGCATCAGCAGCTTTTTTTTTTCAACACCTCACATGCCCCCCTGCCGCAGCACAATATTTGGCACCAACAGATATACAGAGCCCATAAAATGGCTTCCATATCCAATACAAAAATCCATTAACATGACACCATTACCAAACAGAACTAAGCCTATCCCAAAAACTGTATTTTTTTTAAATATCATCCCCATTCCTTAATCTCCATTGGCACCTCCTTCTTACTTGCCCCTCCATAACCATCTGCAGAACTTCTTACAGGAGTTACAAATTGATTACCAAACCATGTGAAGAAACTGCCTCACTGTCCAGTACTCTTATGTTCCTTCCTGTTAGCCCAGAACCCCACCCATAAAGCTCTAAGTGAGATTCCCTGCCCCTCCCCGTTTTGAGGGATTTGATTTTCAACGCTGAGCATAAATGGCTTGGCAGGAACTACTGTCTTTAATTCCCACTGTTTACCAAATGTACCTCAACACTTTCTGGTTGTCCTTTTTCCTAATTAAATCCCACTTCTACTCAGTGGAGAATAGCCTGGGGCCCCAGGGACAGGAGAGAAAGGATACTTTCACTGCCAGGCGTGGTTGCCGTAACACTTTTTATCATTCCCCAGAAGCCAGTGGGTTTGTTGTGAACTTCCCCTCTTTGGAACATGGTCCTGTGAGCCATTGCCATCCTGAAAAGGAAAAAGATTCAGTGCTCAGAAAAAGACACCTTCTGCTGCAGTCACTGTGAAACTCAGGGTAGAGAGACACCTCAAACATTCACCCAACCATCAGTCTTGCTCCAAAACAGACACATCTTACTCAGCCCAGGAATGGAATCCAGTCCTAATCAAACAAGTTGCAATGCTGTCCAGGTTTCAGTAATAGAGAATGGATTTCACACCAATTAAAAATAAAGATTTAAACAGTGTTGCAATCATGTGACTTGTCGCTTTCCTTGTCATTTTCCAAATCATATGACTCTGAGAGACCACACAACCCGCTAATATCCTCTTACCCAGGGAGTATCTCAATCACTGTACAACTGGTTTCTCCCCTGAGCTGTAAAGACTGGACTGAATGTAATTACTAGCCTGTGTGGCAAGCTTTCATAAAGCACAAGCACGTAAAACCATTACGGAACTGGACTGTCTGATGCACTAACAGGAGCATGGGGAGCAAGACACGAGACGTCATTCCTCTGCTGTACTGTGCACTGGTTAAGCCTAATTTGGAGTAGTGTGTCCAGTTTTGGGCACCACATTTCAAGAAAAATGTGGAGAAATCGGAGAAGGTCCAGAGAAGAGCAACAAGAATGATTAAAGGTCTAGAGAGCTATGAGGGAAGACTGAAATAACTGGGCTTGTTTAGTTTAGAAAAGAGAGAAGACTTAGAGGGGACATGATAGCGGTTTTCAAGTACCTCATAAAGGATTACAAGGAAGAAGTAGACAAATTGTTCTCCTTGGCCTTTAAGATAGGACAAGAAGCAATGGGCTTAAACTGCAGCAAGGGAGGTTTATGCTGGACATTAGAAAAAAAAAAAACTTCCTAACTATCAGGGTAGTTAAATACTGTAATAAACTACCTAGGGAGACTGTGGAATCTCCATTGCTGGAGATATTTAAGAGCAGGTTGATAGATATCTACAAGGGATGGTCTAGATAGTACTTGGTCCCACCATGGGGGCAGGAAGTCCTTTCCAGTTCTAGTGTTCTATGACTCTATGCTTTGGATCACCTATAAAAGACTTCAAGAACTGGTTCAAATACAGCTGCTATATAGTGTCCCTCATGCTCCCTAATCCCTATAATCACTGCTGGATCCCACCCTCACTGATCCAACATTTACCAACACTGAAATGCATGAGCCACTTATGCACCCCATGCTGAAACCTATTCTTAGCAGTACCAGTGCAATATATGATTCCACTGGGTTTACTGGTCCTCTTTTTTGTATCTGCAGCCAGTACAGTCACATTTGGTATCAAGCCCTCTTCAAGGACATTAATAGTTATTTTATGTTACAGTACCTCTCCCTCCCAACTCAAAATACAGACCCTTGTGACACTCAGCAAAGCACAGAGGGAAGTTCTCCAATAACGAGAACATACAACTATTTATTTCTTCCCTATCGTAAAAATGTGCAACTCAAAAGGACCTCCACAAGGTTAACACCACCATGCTGAAGGAGCACCAAGGAAACTCAGATCACCACTAATGTGTGTTTGTCCAACCTGTTCCTAAAAATTTCTCTTGACAAGGAACAAATCACCATTTTTCTTATTTTTTTCCCCACTTCTACTAAACACCACTATGCTTGGATTTACAGAACTCTGTTTTAAACTTTGCCTTACAAGCACATGGACTTCAGTTATATGATCCATACAGCTGTTGGGGAAAAAACAGAATCATACAGAACTTAAGCACTTAGTATAGTCTTACTGAAGCCCCACAGCAATCTGCATTTTTAAGCCAAAGAGAGTTAAATATCACCCCCAAATATTCAACACACTATAGATGCCATTACCTAATAATAATGTAAGGATGGTTCTGTATCCAGAAGGTTTTCTGACTGATGGCAGGCAGGCCTGATCTGGCCAGGGGCATGTCTCAATCATCTCTACCATCCCAACAGAAATATGGCAAACAGAAACCAGAGGTCCCAATGTGCCATATATTACAACCAAAATACATGGATCAAGATGCAGCATTAAATGTAAATTCTGTAGGCACCACATCTATGAGGGCCGCTATTTACTGTGTTGCATAACAGACAATCTACGCTAAACCACTGGGTTTTGGGTTTGATCAATTCCCTTCCCACTTACTATCAGAACATCTCTGCAATTACTGACTGAACCTTAGTTCTCTAACAGGTTTTAGAACATCTCCTTCCTCTCCCTTTAGAGCTTAAATCAGATATACATTTGGAGAGCAGTGACTAAAGATACACCCACAGAGTGAATCAGATAGCAGGCCTTTGCCAACTAAAAGCAAGCATATTATGACAAGCGCGTGCCAGAAGCAGTTGTTTGAGGGTTTACTTCCATTTTTTTGCTCTGTGAATTTGCTGCTAGGCTGACAACCTAGGAGAGTGAAGTCCCCTGTTGAGCTACAGAATGGGTACAACAGGTCTATACCAGGGATTCCTGACTGCATAGTTACATCGGACAAGAGTGTGATGAGGTATGATTCCCTGACTGACATTGCTGTGTTGACAAATGTCCCCAGCATAAACACAATTACACCAGAAAAGCTTTCACCATAACAATTTATTTTTCTGGGGAGAGAAAGGGAGGCAGAAGGTGTTAAAACAGCTACCCAAGCAAAAACGCAGTTTTGCTAGTATATCTACATCCACCCTATGAGTGCTTCACTGTTCAGTATATCAATATACCACCACCAGTTGAGCACTCCTAGAGTAGACATAGACAAAGGCAGCCATATAAACTTCCAGCTCTGGCCTGCCTACATGTTTCAACCCGGATGAGGAAACACACCTAAGGGAGAGATGGGAACTTACTCTCCATGCAACTGTTGCTTTCCTGAAACTCCCAAAAAGGGAGCCATCAGTGGTGGTTTTACAGGACACAGACACTCATTCAGACAAAATGGACTAGAACTAACAGCTCACTTTAGACAGGCCACTTAACTGTCAGATGGCAACAATATGTCAAAGAAGCTCCATCAGTGCCCCTGTAATCGAAAATCAGATTGTTTGGGATTTAGGCCCATAATGGAACAGATTCTGTTTCAGGCCACAAAATGACTGCCTACAATAAAATAAACCATTTTAACCCCTTCAGAGTGCTTGTTTTACTACAGCAATGAATCTTACCTGATACAGCTATGCAACTACTTCCCGCTTCTTTAATGCAGTCCTGATGGCCAAAATTTTGGCTATTCCAAGAACACCCTATCTCTGTATTTAGCTAACTCCAACCCCAATGTCACACAATGTGCTGATCATACCAATGAGCCCACCTACCACCCCTCTGCGGCACCCCACCACCCTGTCCTGCTGGGCCAGAAGCTCTGGTCTCCCCCAGCAAGGACAAAGAATTGGGGTAACAGCCCCCCAGCGGAGTAACAAAGTGATAGAATATTAGCTTTGACAGGGCTCAGTTACAGGGACTTGTCACCATCCGGGAGCACCGTCCCAAATAAGACCAAACACCAAATAAATCTGTCTTACTCTGTAAAAACGTTTTTCGCAGAACAAGCTCATAAACTTTGCAATCCCCTCTCTACCAAAATAGTACAAAATTCAATATGGATTCCAGCACCAGGTGGCATGGTCACATGTCTTTATAAGACTAAGAACAATTCTGGCTTACAGGGAAAAGAAAACCATTTACAGATCATTGTCTTGAGCCTTAGGCCATTAAGTTCCTTAAGTACCACTAATGGCTTTCACTAGAAGACCAAGATTAATAAGCATGTTTACACTTCATATTTCTAACATCACATAAGAATGACACATTCACACAAATAGAAAATATGCATTCTTGAACGATGTTACTTTCCCTGTTTTGCAAAAAACATATTCAAATTACGCATATTCATAGCCAATACCACATTTCCATAAAAATATGGAGGCATAGTGTCTCACTCACCTTTTCTTCTTGCTGATGATCATGTCTATGGTTTGGAGGAGACGGCGTTCCAGGGCTAGAATATCTGCATCTGTCACATTCCTGCAATTTACACACAATATCCTTGCTACTCCACTCCAAGAAGAATTTGACCAAGGGCAAACATGTGCGACAAACAAATTGAAAATGACGAGCCTAGCGAGGACAGCATACATCAGCGATGGAAGGGGTCCTGCAGTGTAGATGGGACAGCTAGAATCATCAGGAGTGGAGGGATGGGAAAGGAAGGGTCAGAACCAAACCTGTGCAGTGTCCTAGGGGAACCTGAAAGAGTGCATAAACAAGACGACGGAAAAATCTCAAGGGGTGTACAAAATTAAATGCAAAGAGGCTGCGTTACCTGAGAAAGTAGGACATGTATGTGTATGGACAGTTGACAGCACCAAATCCAGAAAGCAAAGCCATGAGTGTCACCCCAATCACACCCACTCGGCTGATGAGCTGCTCTATGGACAAGATTCCTAAGAAACAGAGATAACGTGAGTAAGCAACTGCTTTTGCTGTACTGCTTTACATTTTGGTGTCCTAATGAAATAATATAGTATTCATTTTATTACTTACTCTAACTAAGTGCCTCCAAAGTCCAAGTGCCAGGTTGAGGAGTGGGGGCATGCTCTCCCAGGGAAGAATGCCAGGTTTTAAAACAGGAGAGGGAACCAAGGCTCAGGAGAGTCTGCAGCAGATGCTAAATCACTAGTCCAAGGGCCAGATGCAGTTCACCAGTATTAGCCCCAGCAGACTGCCAGATGCTTTTTTACCTCCGCAGGGAACTAAAGCATCCGGCAGCCCCGCAGGAGCTAACCCTGGTGAACTGCACCTGGCCCACGGGCAGCTTCTTTTCCCTCCTGCTGTAGTGAGTGCCTTCAAGGGACCATGGGGGGGAATAAGGTGAAGTTGCCATACACTACAACAGTCACTCTGGCATTTTGTACTAGTGCTAAATCCACTCTGAAAATATTTCAATAAAAACACACAGACTAAGGCTCAGTATTGCAACCAGCACTGTAAAAATATTAAAATATTAATCCAAAATGTGGACTAAGTTTAGTTTTCCACCCTAACTCTTTCTTGCCGGTTACAACCACACACCAAGTTTTCAAAGACATCAAATAACCTGGACTAGTAAACACCACCCACATTTTAGGAATGGGTTACAAAGCTGCAGTCACACATTGCACATTTGGAGTTTACATGCTTATGAAGCTGAGGTGGCTGAGAGCCAGGCCACATTTCATGCTTCAGAGAAGGGAAATAAATGATGAAAATAATAGGAAATAGCCTTAACAAAAGGAGTCTGAGACCACAGAGTCACGTGCAGCCACATGTACATTTACACCAGTTAGACGACAACAATACATTGGCCTTTTGCCCCACATGCTGTTATATATATAAGTAAAATACAGATGCCTTTAAAATGACATGTTCAAATGCTTAAAGCAAGACATCCCAAGTTTTTTCTTAGCATTCCACCTCTTGTGATCAGACAGGAGACATACAGTGTTCATTTTATAAAGTCATAATGGGGAGCAACAAAAGTTTTAGTGGAAAATTGTTCAGATCTGGAGATCCTATCTCCAGATCTGAAGAAATGGGTCTGCCCTATGAAAGCTCATCACCTAATACATTATTTTGTTAATCTTTGAAGTGCTACATGACTGCTGTTTTGTTTGGTAGGATACAGACTAACACAGCAACCTCTCTGTTACTAGTGAAAAATTGAAGAATATGCTCTGACACTGGTGATGCAGCAGAGGGTGATCTTCTCTTAGTTTCTTCAAGCCAACACCTGCACACAGGGCTAAAGGACTGTGTGACTGAGACCACCATCTTTAAGACTGGATGCAAAATATGAGATCCTTGACATTTCCAGTGGTCAAAGATTCCACAGCACTTTTTCACCTAAAACGGCCTGGCCAAATTCCAGCTGGAGGGCTACATTCTGCCAACCCAAGCTCTTCATGAAGCTTCAAATGGACACAAACTACATGTTGCACCTCCCTAAAATGGGACTCCAGTCTGGCAACATCTGTGGTTCAGCAGGATCAGGATGTTCCCAGGCTAGAACACACCAGTGGCCAGGAGTCAGGCAGCAGAAGGGCCAGCAGCTCGCAGCCCGGCAGAGCCAGGGATCTGGCAGCCCAGCTGGTGTCTGAAATGGAGCCAGGACCCTTCTCTGGTTAGGCAAATTCCCTTGTTTCAGACCAGTCAGGTACAGAGGGTGCCTGATCAGGGAGGTCCAACCTGTACTTTCCTCCGGCTCCTTGAACTGCTCCGCAACGTTGTTATACGCTACTGAATAGCTGCTGTATTCAATCCCAGAGAAAAGTAGATTTCAGTGGGGTGTGAAATAATCAGCCATTCTTTCAGAGACAAAAATGTTTTGGAATCACAGGTCAAACATTTCAGCTATTATAGGGTCATGCCATACTGTTAATTTTCCCTTTCTTCTTTGGTCCTTTCAATTCGGGGGGGGGGGGGGGTTCCAAAGGGGGTAAAAATCATCCATTAAGCATTTAAGGACTGATTCTGAAGACACTCATGTGTACAAAATTCTCATTCATTTCAACAGAAGCTGGAGAACATGATAACAAAAATCAGGTCTCAAGAATTCAGCAGTGACTATTCAATAACAGGCTGTGGCTAGACTGCAGGGAACTGTCGGCAGAGGATACACAAACTGTGCATTGCAATTTGCATATCTTTTGCTAACAGTTCTGTTGGGAGAGGTTTTTCCAACACTTGGCCCAACCACCCAGGGCCATACGTCTGAAAACTCCCCTCTGTTGAGGCACCCCTTCTTCCTCATGGAATGAAGCATACAGGGATGTCAACAGAATACTCCTGACCAGATCTCTTCTGAGAGATCTGCAATCGAGACACATGCTCTGTCGACAAAACTTCTGTTGACAGAAGTTTTGTCGATAGAAGCCTCCCGTCTAGACATAGCCTAAGTCCTCTTCTTCCCTGGACTTGTTTGTTCTAGCATCTGTAAGAAAAGGGAGTGAACATGGTGACCAACATTTAGGTCTTAGATTTTGAGGACTCTGTCCCCGAAAACACTGGCAAAGTATGTTAAGTTCCTTGAGATTCACCTAACACTTGCTGACCTGCTAGATTTTTGTTGTTTTCAGGAAGGAAAACAATCCGGGTGATTCAAGCAGTACAGTTTGGAACTGTGCATTGTGGTGACATTAAAGGTTGACAAGGGTTCTCCTGACTTTCAGAACTTCTCATCAGGAGTAAGCAACCACTATGGAATCTACTTCAGTTCACAGCATTGCCAAGAGCCAGACAGTGAACGGCTGAAGCACTACCTCTGCAAAGGAGAAAGAGGAGAAAGAAAAACGCATATGAAACTCACCATGTTTTGGGCTGAGAATAGGAAATGGATCTCCCAGTTTCCAGAAGAAATACATGAATGTCAACCAGACGACACAGGCAAAGAGCAGTCTTTGTCTATGTACTGTGAAAAGGAAGAGAGAAAACAAGCAACATTAGGAAGTTCCCATATCTAGGCTTCATGAAAGGCTGCAGAATCAGTAAATTGGTCCAAAGGCTGTGCTGAATGCAGATACAAAAACAGGCACACTCAGGCACTGCTTGAGTGCTAGCAATATTTAGTACTTGAATACACTGGAAATTGGTCAACTCTAAATGGCTCGGTCACCTGACAGACACAATCAAGAGCAAGAAGTCATGCAGTGATGCCTCTGAGAAGTTCTGAGTAAGCCTACTTCTCAAGACGTAAGCCACTCTGGAGCTCCCATAAACTGGGAGGGTGAATGTTGCTAAGTCCTGGGGTTAAAACCCCAACCAATTATTTATTTAATTACTTTCAGACTGAACAGTCTCACATTTGAAGCCCTGAAAACTTTGAGACAAACGAAGAGGAGTTACACAAATCAGAACTGAGAGAGTATGAGACCAAATAAAGTTATTCTTAAAAGAGAAAAGGGCCTGTCCCATACTACGAAGCATAATTCTTGAACAAGTCACACACCAGTGGATCTGTACACTCACATAGTCGAATATTGCTCACAACGAAGTAGCCAATGTAAAAAGGCACCATGAAGACTAGGACGAGCAAAATCACACACAGGTTCAGTTTCCAGTGAAAATACCGGGAGCTGAAAAGGAATCAAAAGATTAAAGTTTAACTCTACTCAACCTTCTCCTTCACACTAAATTACACAACGAGGTAACATCTGCCCTGAAAGCAGCACATTAGGCACCCCATACTGAATTCTACTGTAGAGCTCACAAATGTGCATAAAAATGAATTATCATACCAGAACACAGCAGTGGGCCATCTGATCAAGTATCCTGTGTCCACAATGGTCAATGCAACTTCATAATGCATCTAACTGAGCAATAACGCAACAATATTTCCTAATTTTGGCTATGGATCAGTTTATTCCACAAAGCAAGAGACTCTGAGAATGCCTGCCAATTTTTCCAACCTAGTGTAATGTGCTGTGTTCTTATTTATACCGGTACTCATGCAAACTGTTCTTCTCACTGATGCACTGCAGTGACAAGTTCCACAGATTAATAATACATTGGGAGGAGGAGACTTCAGTTTATCCATTTTAAATGTGTTGCCTTTTAATTTCCTTAAGAGTGGACTCTTATTTTTGTATCATGGGAAGAGGTAAGAGCAAGTAAGAGGCTCACTTTTCTTCCCAGCAATTAGGATCAACCCCCTCCCCACCCACCCCCCACACACAGCCCTGTCTAATGTAATCCAACTGATGGAAATTTCAGTTATGTTCATATTAAAAACAAAAAACAAAAACAAAAACAAAAACAACCAAACAAAAAACACCTTTCAACATGTGTAAGAAAATAAGCAGGTGAAATGTAAAAACTTTATTGATAGGTATATAAATGTGAACACACATCCATAAAACAGTAACATATTTCAATATTTTTGATGAGATGGATGAGTAAGACCCAGCAGCTGTTTGTGCTGTTCCCCCACTTTATAAAATTTCACACCTCCTGTCCCCAAGGGGACTCGCTCCCCACTTGGTGCACCCCTAGTATGGATGATACTGCTGCTCAGATGTCTTCACTGAGTTATTCACAATATTGCCTACACTCTGATATGGGGATATTTAACCCAGAACTTGTACCCAAGCATCTGGAGAGTAAAACAAAAACTGGGCCTCAATCTAGGAACGCATGGATAGTAGCCCCACACATACCTGCTATTTAGTACCCCCAGGATCTCAAAGATGATGAGTTCAAACATGGTGCAGGAAAAGGCGAAGGTCACAGAGAAGACTACCTGCACAACATACTGTCGCACCTGTGATGGAGCAAACAAGGTCAGAGATAAGACATTTCCACCTTCATATACCAGACAAGGGAAATAATCCATGAGGTGACTCAACACAAAACAGCGTCGACGCTTGAGGTGCCTGGACCTTGCCAAAAAAGGTGGGGGGGATAAACTGGGAGTTTTCAAGGAGCCGGGGGCTACATCCGGTTTGTACAACGTTAAACTGACTGTAGTTGCCTTTGTACTCAAGACAGCAGTACAGAATATAGACATGCAGTATAGAAAGAGACTACGTGCTCCAGCAAGGCCACATGAATCAAGATGGTGCATCGCTCACTGGTCCCTCTAGTCTCAGCGTGACTGAACTCTGAATCCTGGACATGGGAAGTCATAGCTCGTACTGTAGTGCTCTCTGGGACTGCCTCTGGCCTGCACTTTGATCATTCCCAGCCAACACAATACTCTTGCTCCCTCTCGCATACCTCTCTCATTTTGCGACACTTCACAGTTTTATCATCCTCCTTAGCTTCTTCATAACACTCCAGTCATGCTGTTCTCAAACACGTTGCCAAAATTTAAAGTCTCGGGATACTAATCAACTCAAAAATGTTGCTTTTGACTATTATGAGGAATATCAAAGGTGAGTATAATCCAAATAGGCAAGGGATACATATACATATGTAGTTTCTTAGTAACAGAGAGGGAGCCGTGCTAGTCTATATACTATCAAAACAAAAAAGCAGTCAAGTAGCACTTTAAAGACTAACAAAATAATTTTTTAGGTGAGCTTTTGTGGGACAGACCCACTTCTTCAGACTATCGCTACAGTCTGAAGAAGTGGGTCTGTCCCACGAAAGCTCACCTAATACATTATTTTGTTAGTCTTTAAAGTAATACTTGACTGCTTTTTTGTTTTGATATGTAGTTTATACATTTTCGATTTGTTTATGTTTAACAGCTCTGTGCATGGTAATTTCCACTAGTTTTCCCAGAATAGTCTATTTCCTCTGTTTTCTAGGTGGGTTTTTCAAAGAGGAAAAAAATTATTTTTTTAAAAGTATGAAAATGTAAATGTAAAACCACAAAAATACCACCAGGGGAGGAACCCAAAGGAAGGTAAAGTACTCCAAACTGCTTTTTACTCATTGTATTAAATGGACTTGATTTGTAGGTGACAACTTTACTTTGAAAAGTAAAGAGTCACACTTTGAATGAAACAGCCCTACTCACCTCATAATCCTTGAATAGCCGACGCATGAAGAACAGCCACCCAAATCCAAAGAAGAGCACCTGTAAGAGAAAGGCAAATCTGCAGGCATTGAGAAGAAACTTGCAAAATGTCAAGTCCCAAACTTGTTGGCAATGCCACATCAGACAATGTACAGAAAGAAGCACAATTCCTTCCCTTAACACAGTTCCTAAGGATCCAATACCAGAGGTCAATAATGGCTATTCATATGGGGAGGGGAAGATACTAAAGTGAAATGGAAATGTAACTGAGACACCGTATAGACAGACATGAAATAATCTCTTTCACTAGACTAATGAAGACCTAAAATGCCTTTTATGTTTAAAAAAAATAAAAACTGCCTTAAAACACTGTCTCAGAATGCTCTGGAAAGACATTTAAGCGAAAGAAAAACCACGAGAAACAACTTAAAAGGAGGTAAAGGAAGTTACAAATAAGGCAGAATATGTGAAAGCCAAATCCCCATCTATAAAAAAAAATTGCAGGGAGAAGACAGATAAGATCCAATAATGCTTTTCATTGACATAGCACTTGTCATTGGAGACACTCGAAGCAAAACACTTGATTAATTTACTTTAGATAGGCGTCAACTTTTGGGAGATAGAATAAACTCCCTTTTTGGAGATGGGGTAAACTGAGGCATACAGAGGTTAGGTGACTTGTTCACAACTGAATATGTAAAGCACAGAACTCTGACTGCCAATGCCCTGCTCTAGCCACAGGGCCACACCTGTCTCTCAAACAGCTCAAGAACATTGGTCTGAAAACAGGTGGGTATACGTGCTCCAACTCCAGTTAAGAGCAGATGAACACAAAGAACATGTAAGACTTTTTTAATGTATCTTAGAAGGATAATTTTGATTAAATAAGATGTGAAAGGCAGAATGGATGGCACTGATATAGCATCAGCTCTTAAAGAATAGAACAGTCTGTTTTTTGTTAAGGTCCATATTTCTTATCAAAGTATAGGTGAGGTCCCTACTCCAGAGACAATAATAAAAAACAATAATGATAATAAGTAAGTGAAAAGATTTCAAGATCCATGCAAAAGCATCCGTGCTCTGGATTTGGCCCACAATTCACCAACTGACTACTCCTATCCCTAGGACACACTAAAAATTTGACAGCATTATGGCACACAGAAAGCTGGGATTGAGGAGTAACAAATAAATAAAGAGCAACAAGCAGTAAATGAGCACTAAGAGGACAAACTGAGGCTCTGCTCCTGAAACAGAAAAAACATTAACAGATAAGGGAGACCTGGAAACCATGGGTCAAGGAAGATCAAACACTTTTGCCTTGAAACCAAATTAAAGTCTGAATTAAAGAGCGACTGAAAGGAGTCAGAGCATTTATTATAAAGATTAACTTCATCCTTTGAAACAACTGATAGCGAAAGGGAAAGACTTATTACCGTCAGACAGAAGGCTCAGAGAATGAGTTAAGGAGGCATTATAGGCGCTACCTATGTAAAGTGATTCCATTGCTAAGGCTGGCAAGGAAAAGTACAGAGTGAGCAGAGAAATAGTCTGGAAGATGATCAAACATACACATGAATTTTTACCTAATAATATCAAGATAATAATACTATACTAATATTTTTACCTAATAATATCAAGGTTAGGGCTCCTCTGATATCGGATTATACAAACACTCAAGAAGACACAATCTGCATGCAGCGTTTACAGTCTCAGACACAAGTGAGTGAGCCAATATAAAGGGTTTACAAGAGAAGAATACCAGCAATAAATTGACACAATAACAGTACCATATTGATGTTTCTGGAGACGATGCAAAGCCTCCACAGAAACAAAAGTAAAAGAGGTAAAACACCAAATCAGAAACAAGTGAAATGGAGACTTGCTCAAGGGGAACAGTGTTCAAAAACGTCATTGAAATCAAGAAGAATAAGAGGAAAATGATGTGTCATCAGAGACAATGCACAAAGTTACGACCATGCAGAAGACAAGCTGCACTGAAAAATGGCCAAAAGCCAAACTGCAAGTAGTACACAGAGGTAATCAGAGAGGAAAGGACAACAGTTGTTTTAAGAATCTGGATTTGGGGAGTATGGGAGAAGACAGAAAACAGGACAAGCAACTATCACATCACAACTATCACATATGAATTACCCCTCCCTTCCCCCCCAAAAAAGATAAAATGGCTTTGGTTATAAAAGGGCAATGATCCAGTTTAACTGGAATAACTCCAAGTGAGAAGACGACTATGTCAAAAGTAGACAAAATTAAGGGTGATCAATGGAAACTCTTGGAAATGAAAGCAGTAGAGATGGTCCTGGTTTGCAAACTGGTCAAGGAAGAATGTTGTGTTGGAGCTCAGTTATTTGTCAAAAAACACTTAGACATAAATTAACTTTTTTTCAGACTTGGAAAGTGAAACTGCTGCAGATTTCTCAGTGCTAAACAGGAGCCTGAGGCCATGAGTAGTGACCAGTAGTCTGGACAACTACAGAGCCAAGTGGACAGCTCAAAGGACAGCAGGTAGAACCTGCTTCCTGGGCTGCCACAATTGGCAAATGTGGATTTGTACAAATTATGCTGGGTTACAGGAATTCAATTCTCAATAGCCAGCCAACCCATCTTGCTTGATATCACAAACCTGTGATTATTCTACTCAGCTGAATATTGTTTTAGCAATTAAAAGCTCCTAATTGATCTTGAGATGTCTGTGTTATCCAACTCCAATATGGACTTCACATCAGAGCACCAGGTTCTCAACAGGTGCCACTGAAAGGTTCAGGGAGGTTGACAACCACTTTCTATTTATGACTATCTGAGAGGTAGCAGAGTTAGTCTGTATCTTCAAAAATAACAAGAAATCTTGTGGCACCATACAGACTAAGAGATATTTTGGAGCATAAGCTTTCGTGGGCAAAGACCTGCTTCGTCAGATGCACGAGTCGGCAAAGTGGGTCTTTGCCCACGCAAGCTTATGCTCCAAAATACCTGCTAGTCTGTAAGGTGCCACAGGACGACTTCTTGTTTCTATTTACAGTTACACAGAGGCAAGTCCTCATTTATTTTTTTCGTGTTTAAGCATAAGGAGCATAACACTGAAAGGACTGGGAACCACGAGCACAACGGGAGGGAGCTGGCCGTGACACTGCACTCGTATTTGACCACTGTATAAATGGAGAGCCCCTTCGGCCCCATAATCTTGGGGAGCGCAGCGAGCAGGCACAGGCCCCCCGAGGCGCTGCCAGTGTACGGAAGGTCAGAGCGTAGGGAGCACTAACACAAGCGTTGGGAGCTGGGCGCTGCCCCCGGCCCGGCTGAGGGGCTCGTCACCACAAACGGGGCTCCCGGCTGGGCTCGGGGGCTCCCGGCAGCGCGACCCGCAGGCTGCAGCCTGAGTACGTGCTACTGCCTGCGGCCCCCGCCCGTTTCGCTGGCTCCGCAGAGCTGTCGCCGGGGACCCCGCCCAATGCCCCGCAGCACGGTGGGCGCGGGGGCCGCGCTGGGGGCCCAGGCCCTGCGGGGCGCTAGGGACAAGGCTGCAGCAGCGGCGACACCACCGCCGTCCCGCCAGGCCGGGCGCAGCCGAGGGCGGGTCCCGCGCAGGGCGCTACCTGCGAGGTGACCATGATGCCGGAGTCGAGGAGGAAGCTCATGGCGGCAGCGGAGCGCGGGGGGCACGAGCTGTCCCAGCCGCTGCCCGCTCCGGCTTCCAGCGCGCGCGGCCGGCCGGGCCTGGCTCCGCCCCCGCCACCGTCTTCCAGCTTCTGCGCCTGCGCCCGGCCGGCCCAGCTGGGGTGGGGGAGGACCAGCACGCAAGGGCAGTGGCTGGGAAGTTGCAGTGGGCGTGGCCAATGAGCAGGGAGCGGAGCGCGCAGGCGCTGATGTGTGCCGCGTGGCCGGGATCGCTGCCCGTCGCCTGCAAAGCGAGCCGGCTACGCCTGGGTGGCGCAGTTTTGAGCTGGGGCTTGTTGAGCAGATCGTGGAGGAAACTTTGCCTTTAAACCAAAAAGCCTTTGATACACCCGCATTGGACATAAGGGAGTACAGAAAGCTTATGTAGCACTTTAAAGACTAGCAAAATGGTTCATTCCGTGATGAGTTTTCGTAAGAGAGACCCACTTCACCAGAACTGAAGAAGTGGGTCTGTACCACAAAAGCTCATCACCGAATAACTCATTTTGTTAGTCTTTAAAGTTCTACATTTCTGCTGCTTTGTTTTGTTGGGGTGCAGTCGAACACTGCTACCTCTCTTACAACTCACCTATGTGTCATTTGTTTCACAGAAGCTGTGTCTACACGTGCACGCTACTTCGAAGTAGCGGCACTAACTTCGAAATAGTGCCCGTCACGGCTACACGCGTCGGGCGCTATTTTGAAGTTAACTTCGACGTTAGGCGGTGAGACGTCGAAGTCGCTAACCCCATGAGGGGATCGGAATAGCGCCCTACTTAAACGTTCAACGTCGAAGTAGGGACCATGTAGTCGTTGCGCGTCCCGCAACGTCGAAATTGCAGGGTCCTCCATGGCGGCCATCAGCTGAGGGGTTGAGAGACGCTCTCTCCAGCCCCTCAGCTCAATGGTGGCCCCGTGGAGCGGCCCCTTAAAGGTCCCTTCCCCCTCCCTGTGCAGGAAGCTGAGGGAACGTGCAGGTGGCAGCCCAGACACGCGGCCAGCCTGCACGTCCCTCAGCCATCCAAACCAGCCACCCCACCTGCGATGGCTGCCCGGCAGCCCCCCCCAGCACCCCCAAGGGACCCCCCCCCAAGGGGAGCCAGGGCAGCCAGCCCAGCCAGGCGGGCAGCCAGGCTGGCAAGCGGCAGCGGGGCCCCTCCTGGACGGAGGCCGAGCTGTGGTCCTGCTGGGGCTCTGGAGCGAGGAGGAGGTGCTCCAGGTAATGGGGAGCAAGAGGCGGAACACGGATGCGTTCACTCAGCTGGCCGAGGGCCTGGCTGCCCGGGGTCACCCTGCCCGCACTCCTGATCACGTCAGGAGTAAGGTGAAGGACCTGCGGCAGGGTTACTCCCGGGCCCGGGGTGCGGCCAGCTGATCTGGGGCCGCCCCCGTCACTTGCCCCTTTTACAGGGAGCTCAGGGACATCCTGGGCCCCCGGCACACCTCCTCCCCTCCGGCCACCCTTGATAGTTCGGCCGATGAGCCCCAGCATGCCCTGCAGCCGGAGTCCGCCCCGGAGGTAAGCCCCGCACCCCGGGCCCCCCCCCCCCCCCCGGAGCCCACCCCCGGGACATCGCGGCAGGAGGAGGAGGAGGGGGGCTCCTCCTCCACAGAATCCGGGCTGCAGATCCTCCTCCTGCCATCCCGGAGCAGCAGCCGGGCCTCCGCCCCGCAGGGATCTCCAGACCGTGGGAGTGGACCAACAGGTATGTACCCCCCTCTGGTGTACACCCCTGGGCTTGAGGGGCGGGGGTAACAGATACGTGTCCAGGACCCCCCACATGCTCACATGGCCATGGCCCCAAGGACAGCAGGGCCATGGCCCTCACAGCACTGCATCAGCCCCTGCCCCCCCCCACCCCGCACGACAGTGCCATGCCCCATCCCCGGGGCGGGGGGAGCGGAACCTCGAGGGGCCCCCGGGAGGAGGGGGTGGGACACCCCGCAGCAGCAGCAGCAGCATGTGATGGAGTGGGGGGAGTGCAAAAGCGAGACTCAGGCTAGATATGAGCAACAAGAGCCGAATAGCTCCCAGGGGCAAAGGATGATCGTGGGGCTACAGCTGGCAGGTGACACCTCTGCCCTGAACAAAGAGGAGGGAGGAGCCGAGCTGGGCTTGGAATTGCGGGGGGAGGGCAGGGGCCACAGGTAGAGGCTAGGGGAAGGGAGAGCTGGAAGGCAGCCAGCCTGAGGAGGGGGAAAGCTGCATCCCAGAGGGGCACCCTTTGGGGTCTTCTCCCCAGGACGGGTTGGACGGACTGTCTCTTCCGACAGCTGGTGCTGTCACTCCTGGCAGAAACTGGGCATCTGTGGCCTAAGAAACCTCTCCTGCTCTCAGACCCTGCGGGGTGAAGTGAGAGTCGCTCCCACCAGGGGACGGGATGCAGGGCAGGGGGACCCCTGAACCACATCCATCACAGCAGCATCTCCCGGGGACGGTGATGGGGAACCTGCAGCACAGGGCTGGGGGGACAAAGGCCACAGCTCGGGGCCCACACTAACGCCTGTCTCCATTCTTCTTCCGCCCCTCCTCTCCTGTGCCCCGCACCTGCACCATCAGAAGGACCGGAAGAGAGCGCCGGCTAGGTGTCAGTCGTCCCGGAGAGCCCTCCGGGGCCATCACTCAGGCAAGCCCCTTGGCCGAGGACTGACCGGCCCCACGGCGGGCTAGACAGCGGACCCCGCGCCACCACTAGCCGACGGCGACGGACCCCCAGCTGCTGGCCATCCACCGTCGGCAGCTGGAGGTTGCGGAGCAGCAGCTGCAGCTGCAGGAGTGGGCGCTGGCCTGGCGCCAAGAGGCATGGGGGGCCTACATGGAGACTTTCAACCGCCTGGTGGACTACCTGGCCCCCCATGCCGCGCCGGCCGCCGCAGCGCCCGACGTGCCTGCTCCACCCGCCGCACCACCAGCTGCTCCGCCCGTCGCCGTCCCATCCGCCGTCGCCCCGCCACCCACTGCCGAGGGCCGGAGCGCCGAGGGACCCCTGGAGCCAGCTGAAACTCGCCGGGCATATCTTCTGGTCCGGCCCGCCCTCAGCCAGCCCCGGACAGGGCTGCGGCCGTGGCGGGGCTCCCGGCCGCCCACGCCCAGTGCCGGACATTAGGGGCGAGGGGCCCAGGACGTGGCCCCCCCCCGTATATAGTTTGAACTTATTATTTTGTGCCCCCCGTTTGCCCCGTCCCCCCCATGTAAATAGTTCTCCCCTTTATCCTCCCTGGTTTTCTTTTTATTAATGAGCACACTTTTTTCTTACTATTGTTTTATTTGTACATATTACTTTGGTTCCACACGTTGTATATAGTTTGTTCTTGTTTTATATATTTATAGTTAAAAAAAAAAGTTCTAAAAGAAAAAGCAGTTTAAGTTCAGCCACAAGTGCGTGCTGTCATTTGTCCAGGAAAAGTGGGAGGCGGGTGCGGTTGGGTGCTCCATGGTGTGGGCGTTGGGACAGGAGTGTGGTGGAGGAAGGGGTGGGCAGTGGGGGGCCTGGCAGAGTTCACCCCGCGGCCTCATCATCCAAGTGGGCCCGCAGGGCCTCCCGGACCCGGGTCCCTTCGGGGTCCACCTGCCGACTGGGGGCAGCGGGTGGCTGCACGTCGGCCCTGCCGGCCTCCACAGCCCAGCCCTGGAAAAAGGCCTCCCCCTTGCTCTCCACCAAATTGTGCAGGGCGCAGCAGGCACCCACAATCGGGGATGTTGTTGGGGCCTGCATCCAGGCGTGTCAGGAGACATCTCCAGCATCCTTTCAGGTGGCCAAATGAGCGCTCCACCACCTGGCGCGCGTGGTTCAGGCGCTCGTTGAAGCGCTCCTGGCTAGCGGAGAGATGGCCCGTGTACGGGTGCATGAGCCAGGGCCGGAGGGGGTATGCCGCATCTGCGATGACGCAGAGGGGCATGGTGGTGTCCCCCACAGGGATCTCCCACTGGGGGATGTAGGTCCCCGCCTCCAGCCGGCGGCACAGGCCCGAGTTCCGGAAAACCCGGGCGTCGTGGGTGCTGCCAGGCCAGCCCACATAAATGTCCTGGAAACGGCCCCGGCTGTCCACCAAGGCCTGGAGGACCACAGAATAGTAGCCCTTGCGATTCAGGTATCGTCCTCCACTGTGATGCGGGGCGCGGATGGGGATGTGAGTCCCATCCAGAGCCCCGAAGCAATTGGGGAAGCCCAGGGTGGCAAAGGCCGCGATGGTGGCATCTGGGTCCCCCAGCCTCACGAGCCTGTGCAGGAGCATGGTGTTGATGGCACGCACAACCTGCAGGGAAAGCACATGGGAGAGCACCAATGAGGGGTGAGCAGGGTGTGCGTGGCCCTGCCCTGCCCTCCCCTGCCCTGCCCTGCCCTGGCCTCCCCTCCCCTCCCCTGCCCGGGCCCCCCTCCCCTGCCCTGCCCTCCCCCCGTGGGTTCTCTTACCTCCATGAGGACAGCCCCGACGGTGGCCTTGCCGACACCAAACTGCTGGCCCATGGATCGGTAGCTGTTGGGAGTGGCCAGCTTCCAGACAGCGATGCCGACCCGTTTCTCCAGTGTGAGGTCACGCCATATGGCGGTGTCCTGGTGCCTGAGTGCGGGGGTGAGCCACTGGCACAGCTCCATAAATGTCTGCCGGCTCATCCTGAAGTTCCTGAGCCAGCGGTCGTCGTCCCACTCCTCAAGCACCAGCCGCTCCCACCAGTCGGTGCCGGTGGGGTAGCTCCACAGCCGCCGGCGTGTGAGGCGGGGGTGGGGGTGGGGTGCTGCAGGGTTGGGGGTTGAGCCCTGCTGCCCTGGGGGCAGCTCCTCCTCCGGTGTAGCAAGGAGGTGCTCAGCTGCCTCCCGCTTGGCATGGAGCAGGGCAAGCCCTGCTCCTGCTGGGAGGGCTGGGTGGACCTCTGGCTGCTGCTGCTGCTGCTGCTGCTGGGGGTCCATGACTGCGTCGCCCGGGGTCTGTGTGCCTATGGCTCTTCAGACCGCGTGCTGTGCAGGCTGAGTGTGTCTGGGAGGGGCCCTTTAAGGGAGCGGCTAGCTGTTGCCCCGGAAGCGCTAGTCCGCCCTGTGACCCTGTCTGCAGCTGTGCCTGGCATCCCTATTTCGATTTGTGCTACTTTGGCGTGTAGACGTTCCCTCGCTGTGCCTATTTCGATGTTGGGCTGCGCAACGTCGAAGTCGAACATCGACGTTGCCAGCCCTGGAGGACGTGTAGACGTTATTCATCGAAATAGCCTATTTCGATGTAGGCTTCACGTCTAGACGTAGCCAGAGAGGTTGCCCTGTCCCTAGCATGACGAAACCAAGCACTTATGTAGCATCTTAAAGACTAAAGGATTTATTTTTTAGGTAATGATCTTCCTGTGTAAGACCCATGCTTCAGAATCTGATTATGAAAAAGTGGGTCTTGCACACAAAAGCACATAACCTAATAAATAAATATTTTAGTCTTTAAGGCAGTACAGAACTCCTTATCATTTATGCCAGTGTTTGGTCTCTCATGGATGAAAGGCAGAGGATCCCAACCTGCTCTGCTGGGAGCTGCCTAGCCTATAAGTAGTATCTGCTAAATTCACACCCATCATTTAGGCTGGTAGGATCTTGAAAACAGTAAATTTTATCATTTCAGCTATTTAAGTAGGAAATTTCATGGAGGTGTAATTGCAGAGGTTTTGACCCAAAATGGAGCAAGGAAGGGGTGATGCTTTAGAGGTTATTTTATGGGGCCCAGTAGTGCTGTCAAACTTATTTCTGTGCTGCTGCTGGCAGCGGTACTGCCTTCAGTGTTGGGCAGCTTGAGAATGGTGGGTACTTGCCAGAGCCCCACTCTGAAGGCAAAGCTGCTGACAGCAGCAACACAGAAGGAAGGATGGCATGTGGTATTTCCATCCTTCTGACCCCTTCATTCATCAGTTGCCACTCTCCTGCTGCCTTGCTTTGAAGGCCTGGCAGAAGTAAGGGTGGCAACACCATGATCCTTGACACACACACATACACGTGTACAAATAACCTTGAGACCCTGCTGCAACTGCTTGGCTACGTCTACACGTGCCCCAAACTTCGAAATGGCCATGCAAATGGCCATTTCGAAGTTTACTAATGAAGCGCTGAAATGCATATTCAGCGCTTCATTAGCATGCGGGCAGCAGCGGAGCTTCGAAATTGACACGGCTTGCCGCCGCGCGGCGCGTCCAGACAGGGCTCCTTTTCGAAAAGGCCCCGCCTACTTCAAAGTCCCCTTATTCCCATGAGCTCGTGGGAATAAGGGGACTTCGAAGTAGGCGGGGTCCTTTCAAAAAGGAGCCCCGTCTGGACGCGCCGCGCAGTGGCAAGCCGTGTCAATTTCGAAGCGCCGCTGCCGCCCGCATGCTAATGAAGCGCTGAATATGCATTTCAGCGCTTCATTAGTAAACTTCGAAATGGCCATTTGCATGGCCATTTCGAAGTTTGGGGCACGTGTAGACACAGCCCTTTAGGGTCAGGACCCCCAATTTAAGAAATGCTGGTTTCCCCTGTGCAATCTGTGTAGTATGGAATAAAACAACATAAACAACCAGATTTCATGGTCTGTGATACACTTTTTGTAGTTGTTAATTTGTTAAGATCCTGTCCATAGGGTACAGTTTATCCTTATTTCTAACTGCTAAAGAACATTAATTAAAATACATAAACATTTTTCTAATTTCACTTTTTCCATGTAAGTAATTGCTGCAGTTATTAGAGGCCTGTCCTATTATGAATGGAAAGGATTGTGATTCTTTCTGAGTTGTGGTCCATGGTTTGTGATTTATATTTCCATCTTCTATGCCCACAGAGCTTCAAATTTTACTATTTTTAAAGTAAAGAGCACTACTGGCAACAGTGTTCTTAACTTTCCTTTCTGTTTCACAAAAATTAAGTTACTGGCCATTAGACTTAAGGGAATTAAATTAGGGGCTAGTAGAACTATTATTGCTGACAGCTAGTTAAACGTCGAATGGAAGACCTGAATGCTAGAATTTATAGTTGTATTTAGAGTGCTAATTAGGAACACCGTGGGAAAACTGATTCAGTTTCCTGACTAATGCCAAGAAACGAGACTAGCGACTGATGGAGAATATACGGCCACAGAATGTGTGCAAACACGAGAGCAGGAGGAAAGCTGCAGCTGCCACCAGGGATAGGGGATCCGTAGGAGACATAAGTAGAGTTCTACCACTTTTCTCCTGCTTTGACTCCTGTATTCCAATTACATTATCACACATGACTCAAGATCATCACCTGAGTGCTACAGGCACATCACCCTACACACAAAGGTAGTAAATTCCACTATAAAGAACAAACTCCCCTATAAGAGCTGATGAGCTACATGCTTTCAAAAAGATTCAGCGTGTAAACTGGAGAGGTGGATTTTTTCCCTTAAGTCCAGCAGGAATAGCACAAAAGGGAAGTAAAAGTTTAACCATGGAATTTCCTGGAACTTATCTGTTTGTGAGCCAACCCTTAATACTAAATTAAGCACTTATTTGTATTTAGTAGTATTCTTTATCTGTCTCTCAAAATATCTGGCCCAAGCCATTTCTAGTCAGATATAAAAAAACTGTAAGCAAAGAGGAAAACGGGTTTGTAGTTTGACAAAAACAGTATACTTCCTGTTTGAAAATCAGGGACATTTATTAATTACAACTTATTTTATTGTAAAAAGCATTCTCCATTGACTTCTCTTGAGTTACCAGATTGGTCTCAAAGTCTCTCAGTCCATTTGAGAATTCACATTGCCAATCTTCCTGTGCATGGGATTTTTTTTTAAATGTGCATGTCTAAAGTTAAGTACCTAACTAAATGTTGAGGATCCTAAATAAGTGACCTGATTTTCAGAGGTGCTGATGATCCACAGCCCCTGCTGACTTTGAGAATTTTGGATGCTCTCAGCTCTGTGCCAAAATACAGACTGAATAATAGCTGGGGGTTTTTCATTTGTAGATCTCAAAGTACTTCTCAAAAAAGGTGAGTGTCATTATCCCCATTTTACAGATGAGAACACTGAGGCATGGGGCAGGGAAGTGACTTGTCCAAGATCATGGCACAGCCAGGAGAAGTACCCACATCTGCTGCCTCCAAGTTCAGTGCCATATCCACTGGACAAAGATTGAACATACTAGCTACACTGTAAATTAAAACAGACTAAGGGTATGTCTACACTTACCTGGAGATGAACACATTTAGTGTCGATCTTCTGGAGTTTGATTTCACAAGTCTGGTAAAGATGTGCAAAATTGATCTCTCTGGGATCTGCAATTGGCCCCCTGTATTCCTGCTCTCACAAGGAGTAAAGGAGGTCGATGGGAGAAACGCTCCCGTCAACCTCTCTCCGTGAGGACAGACTTTACAGTCGACTGCAGATATGTCGATTCTAGCTATGCAATTGACATAGCTAGAACTGCATATCTGCAGTTGACTGCAAGATCTAGTGTAGACCAAGCGTAAGACTCTCTGGAGTCTGCACTACAGCTGTTCATGTTACTTCAAGACACTTCTAGGGCAGTGTTCCCTCTACGTTTTCCCTCCATGGGTGGAATACATTTGGTTATGTGCACCTAGGCATGTGTTGGTAGGCACCACCAGTAGAAATACATGCTGCTGGCTGTGGGTGGATATGGGCACTCTACTAATCAGTTGGGTGGCACCTGAATCTCTCCTGGGCAGCTGCCCAAGCACTCAGCTTATAGGGAATCCTGTTCAGGAGTCCACCCATTCTTAATCACTTGGAACCCACCACAGCTGGGCGAGTACTTAACATCATTTCAGAAAAGATCCTGTCATCCTCCACAAAGAAACTAATCATTCATCTCTGTAAAATGAACAAAACATTTGTAAGGTAGTAGACACTGGTATCCTTGCACATTTTGTAACTAGCAGTCCGCCTGCCCCATTGTCATTATGTTATTAGACAGACAACAGAAGAAATCATCTGATACGCACAGACAATGAAGATATAAATAAAAATAACTGTTTATGGAAACACACACAACTGGGAATCACCCATCATGTCTGATGCTTTTCCCATCTGGGGCTGAAAACTTCTTACCTTCTCAATGGTTCATCTTTTCACATCACTTTTATTTTACATTTTAAAACATTAATCGTGGGTAGAAAAAGAAAGGAAAACACAAAAGAGGAAGACCTTGGACAATGTGGAGAAGATATTCTGAGAGTGAAGGACAACAACTGGAGTTCTCCTGGAATCAGCTAGAAGTTTTGTCCCAAGACAGAGTGAAGTGAAGGAGACCTGCACATGACTCATATTCCACTTGGAGTACAAGGGTTTAACTAGCAGTAAGTAGTAGAAAAAGAACCAGAGCAGTTGTAGCCCCCTGTGTCAATTTGTGTCACCGTACATATCCCCCTGTAGTGGCTGAACTATGGAGTAGAAAAGAGCCCATTATTGTAATTGGTAATGGAAGTACTCCCGTTCAAGTAATAGATGATGGCTATATGATACTTTGTGGGTATGTGGGAAGTAATAAAACCACCAAGCAAAGGGAGAAGATGGAGCAGAACAAATGATCCATAGAAAACTGGCATTATATAACCGATAACCCACAAGAATATGTCAATATCACTTGTGCACTTGCAGGTGTCCATAGCACATATGAATGAAATTTAGACTGGCAGTTGACCATTTTCTTTCATTTTCACTCCAGAGCACCTCAAGAGTAGGGTCTTTGAGGCTTGGAACAGAAAGATTTTGCTATGATTTCTGAACTCTTCTGAATTCACATGGTGTCAGATTAGTGTATGATTGCAATTTGGCTCTCACCAGCTATCAGGAAACCTTCCAAAGTTTATTTATGAGCTCACCTCATATAAGCATTGAAATTGCATGTTTTTATCCAAACATATCTGAACATCTTTGTTCAAATACTTCTGAACATCAGCCAGGCCATAATGACCTCAAGAATAGCCTTCCTCAGGCTAATTTTGTTCTTTATCTTTGCCAAAATCAGGGAAATCCAAAGAGTTGTGCAGCAAACTTAGATATGTACTTAAAACTGTTTTCTGACCTTTTTCAAGCCTCAGGAAACTTGGGTTCACTGCAATTCATGGTTACAGTAAAGCCCTTCCCTAGTTCATACCTGTTACCTAGGACTGAACTGGTGAACTCAGCCACAGTCCAGTCTCAATCCCTACCTGCATTATTGTACTCACTTGCTGTGTTGTTCTGGAATTCAACATCTATCTGCTGCTGCTATGTACAGGTGCTCATCGGCATTCTGACATCTGCTTGGTGGTGCAATGTAATCTAATACTTGTGGGTGCTCACTTGTAACCTCCTGTTCCTTTTGTTTTCTGCTCAGTTTCAGCCTGACATTCTCCCAAACTGCAGAGAGACCCAAAGAGAGGAACTCTCAACAGACTTTTCCATATTGTGTTTCCATTGAACTATTTCCTTGCCATGAATCTTCATGGCATTGATCTGCAAACTTTCTGATATCCCTCTTCATTAACTCCCAAAAGCCACACAGCCTTTCCAACTGTGCTAACCAGAAAATGACCTATTTTCCTTTGTCCACCTCTTGATTTAGAAAATCTAAATGTTAATAGTGAAAGTCAACAAAAATCATTCTTTCTCATCTCTTCCAAAATAGCCTCACAATCACCATTTCTTCTCAGTTTGGCTTCAACTCAGGTCAGCATTATCCTTGCTGTAAGGTAAAGAGCTTTCATTTAACAGGACACTAAACCCCATCTGCATTATAGCTGAAATTTGTGAATGGCTCTAGACATACAATTCCCACTGAAATGAATGGGGGAAGTGCATCTAAATCCCCATAATAGCTTTGAATATCTCAACAAAGACAACCATATTTTAGTAACTGGTTCACGACAGTCTTATCTGGTCCAGTTACATAAATCAAATACTGGTGTGTCCACACAGCACCTTTTCTCCTGACACAAGAGCATGTCAACTGTGTTTGCACAAAAACGTCTACCCTGCTACTTGACTGTGTTTGGTATAAGTGCATTCTGGGAAAATCTGGGCAGTGATTCCCACACTCTCATCCCAGTAGCCTCAGCAAGTAGAAAGTACCTGGAACACATGAAGAAGGTTTGGCACCAGCAGCATATGAGATAATGCACTCTGGGCTGCTCAAATGCCCTGAGAGGAAGAGGGACTGGTCAAGCACATTAGCCTGCTAAATCCCGGGTTGTGAGTTAAATCCCTGAGGGGACCATTTAGGGATCTTAAGCAAATAGATTATTAAAAAAAAAAAGGCAGGGGGGTGTTTGGCCCTTTCAAGAAGGCAGGAGACTGGACTTGATGACCTCCCAAGGTCCCTTCCAGTTCTATAAGATATGTATCTCCACAAACTATCTACACAGGCATGGTTAAGGGCTCTTGCCTGTACTACCAAAACATGCCAAACTAGTTACAGGAAGATAACTCTGGGCCAGGCTAGATCATTGGTAAAGGCAACTCATTGTTAGTTTCCATCATTAAATCAGTGTATGGGCACACAAATCCTATTTAAAGCTGTGTCAAAAGTATAGTAGCACAGATAGGGTCTAACAAATGGTAGCTCCTAGCATTTTGGAAGGAATCTAATGCCACTGTTTGGGTGATTCTCTAGATGTGATCTGTTCATCTGACTGACTCCCAGGCGCTTTGCCCTTTCCTATCCCCTCAGAGTTTTGCCTCCATCCACCCATTCCTCCCCTCGCCTTACAGTCTGTTTTTCATGGATGCTCCTGCTTTTATAAAACAAAGGCAAGCTTGGCTTGGGATTACTCTCAGCTGTGTGCCTGAAAGGCAGCTTTGTATTTAAACAGCAAACTGTCATTTTTTTCAGCATTGTGTTGCATAGCTTCTCTTTACATGTAAAACTGCACAGTCAGTAAAAAAAAGGCAGCGACAGGAAGACTATGTATTCTCTTCCCTCAGCAACTAGATTTCATGCCCACAGAAGTTCCTGCTAAACCAATCATTCACCTGATGCCACAGGACTGACCTGTTCAGAGATTTTTGTTAATGGCTATCTTGTGTACTGCAAATAGTTCATATACCAGGATATCTGTGTGTCTGTGTGGATGCAGGAGGATAGCATTTTTTCTGTACCTGCTACGAATACTTAAGAGTAAAGCTAATTTTACTGCAAGGTATCGGTTCTTGCTTGGATCTGAATAAGTCAGCGTTTAGCAGCCTCCGAGAGCTTTGTAAATACTGAGCCAGATCCTCAGCTCATGTCAGTCAGCAGCTTCATCGATGTCGATGGACGATCTGGCTTGTTCAGTATAAATGCGGTTTTGAAGAGCACAGACACATTGTGTCATTGATCCCTACAGTGTAATACAGCATTCTTGATCTGAATCTATTTCCCTTCTGGCCAAAAGGCCATATACAAACCAAGACAAATTCTCTATCATTAAAGAACAATTATACTGTGTATTTAAATTATGCTCTTCATCTGATGATTCCTAATCATTTTACAATCAGAGTTAACGAAACCTCACAACACCCCTGTGAGGTAGGTACAAATTATTACAACCATTTTATAGATGGAAAAACAGATGTACAGAGACGTTAAATGATTTTCCCATGGTCACATAGTGAGTTGGTAGCACAGCTGGGACTCAGGCAAAACTAATTCAACATCTACTGCTGTAGATGTTCACCACCACCAGCTCTCATGTCCTATTCTAAGTCAAGACTGCCTCTCTTCCCCACCCACGCCACCTACTTTGGTGAATTTGACATTTGCATATTTACTCCTCACTAAAAACAAAAAAACCCACCAAGAAATCAGTCCGTAACTTGTTTGTAATGGAAAGCAGAGGAAATTGCTAGTCTCGGCTTCCTTTAATTTATCGATTCCTTAGCTCTAACTATTCCGTGACTTCCCAGACAGGGAGTGGATTTTTGCCCTCCTTTCTTTATTTGCCTGTGTTTTTCATAGCCATTTGTTAAATATATTATGTGCTGATCCCAAAGCTCTGAGGCCATTATGTGACTTTATTAAGGATTTCATCAAGGCATTGTTGGATTGACTACCTTAATTCTCAAATACTTTCAGATCTTGAAATAACGGTAATACTTTTACCCTCCATGGGGACTTACAACAAAGGATCAAAAAGTGCTTTTTTATATTAATTAATTAAGCTTCACAGCATCTAGTGAGGTAAGAAATTATTGCTCTGCCAGATTTTACAGTGGGAAAAATTACTTGCCCAAAGTCACCTAGAGGCAGAGCTGAGGATAGAAACCAGACAGCCTGATTCCCAGTTCTCTGTTCTGTTAGGAAACACTGCCTCTAGGCCACTGTACACACATTTAGGCTACAGAGTGCATAAGGAACACAGTGGGACAGTCTATAACCAAGGTGAGGAACCAAACAAGCAGTTGGTTGTATGCCGTAGGGACAGTGGCGTGGGTTTTCTCTGTGCCATATCCGGTGTTGTACTAGGAGCATTGCAGCTGCAGCCATGTAGTACTTACATCATGTGCTACAGATAAATTTAATATATGGGCTTTGTGTGGTATATTTTACCTATAAGCTATTGCAAGCTATTGCACAAATGATGTATTCCACACTTCATGTGTCATGTGCCACATTCCTCACACTGGTATGTAAGCATGTAAATCCCTATCACTGTGATGGGAGTGCTGGGTGCACAGAGGAGGAAGAAATAGGCCCTAATGTACCCCAGAGTGTCAATAACATAGACAGTTATTAACATGTTTTATTGTTTAAAGGGTCAGTCAAGTAATTAGACATATAGATATTACACCCATATTCTAATATTTGGCAGTGTCATAAGTTGCAGAGGAAGGAGCAAGAAACCTCATAATGAATAGCAGTTGAACTTCCCACGGGAGAGGAAGTGTGTTGCTAACCCCATTCAGTTAGTGGTCTTATTATGCCATGAAGCATGACACATATATCCCACCTTTAGAAGAAAACAGTGTACACTGTCTGATGAAACAGCAAATGTTCTTACAATTCAGGTAGCTGTCTGATCCTATTTTGAATCCTACTGAGATTTTGGCTTCACTGGAATATTGTGGCAATGAGTTACACAGGTTAATTATGAGCTGTACAGGAAGTATTTCCTTTTATCAATTTCCCATTTTTTGCATTTCAGTTGCACTGATGGCTCCCCTTTGTTCTTTGATTATGAGACACTGATTGGGAGCATCTACATAGTCTTCTCTGCACCAACCATTATTTTATATCCCTCTAATATATTCCCTCTTAGTTATCTCCTCTCTGAACAGTCCTAAGCTTTACGGTTCCTCTTCAAAAAGAAGCTTCTTAATGTCCCTAATGATCTTTCGCAAAAGTATGTGTTCTGAGATTAGGTTGTAAACTTTAGGAAAAGGCAAGCCCAAAAGGAGCAAAATTATTAACAGTATAAAAATGTGGCATTGTTATGTAGTACTAAAGAATGCCAAAGCACTTTACAGAAATTATACATACATACAGTAATCACCTCACCCACCAGTGAAGAGCAGCCGTCCCTGGAATGGAATGTGGCAGCTGTTTAACAAGGGACAGGAACTCCACAGAACCATTTAGGAGAGTAACTGACAAAAATCCTATCAGCCAATTGAAACTGTAAAGGGAATGTACTGTAGGGGAAACAGAACATTGTAATTTAGCTGGGTCATCAGAACTGAGCATTTGATCCAAAGCATCTTGAAGCCAATAGAAAGACTCCTGTTGACATCAGTGGACTTTGTGTCAGGCTGTAGGAGTCCTGCTCTCATACAAGGAGTCTGTGAGGCCTTTTCCAGGCAGTTGCAGGGTTCAGTTATAGGTCTCACATGAAACACATTTTCTGAAATGGATTGGACTCCAGCCTTGAAATAATGCACATGAGCTGCTGCACAGCAGAGAGAATTTGCTGAGTTGGTAGGGACTGAGATCTGGAAAGCAGAACAGAGGAAAGCTTGTACGCAGTAGCATTGTTGAGGGTAAATGTGGATCAATGGCATTTATCTACTTCTCATTTGTGAAATAAGGTTCATTTGCTTACTTTGGTTTGTTTGTTTTTTCACCACTGCCCATATTAAACACTTTTGAGGCATCAGACTCAGTCTTTGCAGGAAAGAATAATTAACGTGAAACTTTTAACCAACTTGCTGCTTTGTCCCAAACAAAGAAAGAGTTTTGTGGCCCTAAAGAAAACCATGAACATTTTTAACATGATCACTTACACACTCAGAACATGTATGTTCTTTCTTTTTCATTTCTTGTAAAACAAAACAGACTTTGCAGGAGCTCTGTGGCATTCCTTTAGTCCTTTGGGCACAGAAATTTTCTCTCATTGATCCTTTTGAATGGCCTTGTTAGAGTCACTTGTGACATTTGTGTTCAGTAGCTAAGGAGTGTACTGAACACCTCCTACAAATTGAGTTTCTTCTCAAATTAGCAACAGAGCACGATGTTGAATGAGTGTTGTTACATCATTCAAAATAAATGCCTATTTTTAAAACTTGGACACTTAAACGGGGCCAAGCAGTGTGGCCTTTGGATGTTTAAGCAGTCACCTGGCTGCTGAAACACACATTTTAGGCTTTTAAATGCCAAACAGATTGTCCAAGACACTCTCTCAGACTTGCTGAGTGCCCATATCTCCCTGGGGGTTGCAGGAAGGAAGCACCTTTCATGATAGTGTCACAAATGCAAGACTGGGAGCCCTGCTTTGGGCACGGCGCTCTATGTACAGTAGTAGGTCTACTTACAGGTATCTTCCCATCACTCCTTCGCTAAGCCAATTTCCTGACCTCAAGTCACACTGCTTAACAACAAATATTACTTTACTTTTATTCTTTTCACCAGGCTGATAAAGGCCATTAGCTGAAATAACCCTGTTGGGAATTAATAATCCATGTGTGGGCATCTAGTACATTCTAAGAAGAAATTAGCTTTAATCTTTTCTGTTATCAACATCACTTGTAGAGCAGAAATGTTTCTAACAAAGGGGATTCAAGGAAAGTGTTTATAAGCAACTGAAATTTGCATTCAGAAACAAAGCAAGGCCATTTTGATAATAATATTTTGATGTCATTTGATGATATTAAACACAGGATCCCTTTTTGTGAATCAAATAATTGCAATTCTATGCCAAAAATGAAGAGAGGCCCAATATCATTATGCCACATGCTAAAACAGAGTAAGAAATACTCAAAGATAGCCATTGATCAACTCTTCAGCCAGATACTGTCTGAAAGAGCCATTTCCTCCACATCTCTAGCGAAATGTGGCACATAAAACTGTCAGCTAGTGCAGCCACAATGGATACATTTGGATTTTTGTTTTGTTTTGATTTTTAAAATGTTTTTGTGCTGTGTGTAGCACCAGTACTATGAGCAGAGAGCTGACAGCTGGAAAAAAAAAAAAGAGAAATGGTTCCTTTGAATAAGTTGCATGCTAGCTAGCACCAGCTATGGGACACACAGGACACATACGGTGCAATCACAACAGCACCTTTCCAGCTGAGAATCTCAATAGGAAATATTCAAATGACCATTTGAGCGCTTTTTTAAAAACATCTGTGATTTTGTGTGTGTAGCTAGTCCCCACACCCTTACACAGTCAAATCATCTGACCTGGCCCGGCTGCTGGCTTTGCTTAACCTGCTGGGAGGTCTGGTCTCAGCTGTCAATTCAGCTGGCACTGCAGGCAGTCCCTGTCCTGGTGTACCCTGCTCCTCCACCACCTTCTCCGCCTCCAGGTCATCTTCTTGTTCCTGTTGCTCCTCCTCTTCTTCTTGCTCCTGCTCCTCTTCCCTTGTCTCTACTTTCTCCTCTTTCTGCTCTTCTGCTTGAGCATAGGATGGCAACCTCTCATCCAAGGTCCTGGATAGGTCTTCCAGGGGACCCTTACCAAGTTTCCCATCCAAGTCAATGAAAGAAGATGGAGGGGGACCAGCTTCTACCCCCACTTCTGTCAGAGGCAAATAATGGGACACGGGCTTCTCCTCCTCCAGAAGCTTGTAGCCCTTGACCTTCTGAATGGAAGAGACCGCAATGGAGTGGAGGGGCTTCTCGGGGATTTCCCGAAGTTGTTGCTCTGTTGGCCTCCTGAAAATCAGGCGGATCTTTTTCAAGCTTAGGTAACTGATCTCCACAAGGTTGAGGATGAGGGATACTGAGGCCACAGCCAGCATAAACATAATGAAAACTGTCTTCTCAGTGGGCCTGGATACAAAACAGTCCACAAGGTTGGGGCAGGGCCACCGGCCACAGCGGTACAAGGGCAGAATTTGGAAGCCATATAAGAAGTACTGACCTACTATGAACCCCACCTCGAAAATGGCTTTAAAAATGATGTGACAAATGTAGGTTCCCAGGAGTGTTCCCTCCAGGCGGAACTTCTTAGCCCCCTTGGTGCTGATTTCATTGGTGTTCCTGATGCCTTCTTGGTCTGGAGCCAAGGGTAGTCTCTCTTCCTCCATCGCAGCTTGTTTTTGCCTCTCTGCCTGCTCCCTCTCTCTCCTCTTTTCCACCATCCGCACATGATGCACAGCATGTCCCACATACACCAGTGAAGGAGTAGAAACAAAGATGATCTGCAGGACCCAGAGCCGTATATGGGATATGGGGAAGGCCTCATCGTAGCAGACATTCTCACAACCAGGCTGCTGCGTGTTGCACACAAAGTCTGACTGTTCATCTCCCCAGACAAATTCGGCAGCTGTTCCCAGAATCAGGATTCGAAATATGAAGAGCACCGTGAGCCAGACTCGCCCAATGACTGTGGAATGCTCATTCACTTCTTCTAAAATGTTCCCCAAGAAACTCCAGTCACCCATCTCTTACTATCTAAGAGAAGAGAAGGAAAGAGAATGGCTATAAATTACATCAACTAAACAAGAATCTTTTTTTTACTGATACGTAATTTGCTTCTGCCTTTAAGTCGTACGTATGTCTCCAGTACAGCTTCTGCCTTGAAAATGTTTTGCCTTACTTTACAGTGCTTTATTACAGAGGTCTGGATGACTAAGAAGCCCGTGAAATTTCCTCTGTAAACTCTCTTTTTTGAGGCCAGGAGACTTCTCTGGGGATTTTTGTTCTCTAGGAATGGCACAGATTATTCAACAGGATAAAGATGCATCAGTCCTAAAATGGAGTCCTGATTTCAGCCCTTATAACACATGAACATTTAAATACAGCAAGAGTGTGATGTAATTCTCCCGTTTATATACGTACTTCAGATGTGCAAGATTAGCGAACCACAGTTTCAGCGCACATGATTTAAATGGCAACGCACATTGCTGCTTTATCAGCTACTAAAGCTATGTAAAGTATAGTAATGTGAGCACTTACTTGAACAAATACAATAGAAAGATTTTATTGTTTACATACCTTACCCAAATGGATTTAAAAGTTCCATTTCTGCAAACGGACATCACATTTCCTGATTAATAAACCAGATAATTAGCAGGCATGTGCAACTAACTAAAATGCACTACCTTGCCCACACCATATAAACTTCATTCTCCATTCAGTGTAGTTAACAATCCCACTGATATGCTGCCATCTCTGCAACAATCTAACACCAAGATCCTCTTTCGTCAATGAACTGCCTCCACCCCAGCTTGAAAACATGACATTATCTATCATACGTATGTCTATCCTACTGATAACTCAATGTAACGGAGAAAGAAAACCAGCTTTTTATTACTCTCTTCTAAAATCCTACATGCAGCTTGCCACATTGGATAAACCCTTCTCAGGAATTTTGCAATGTCACACATTTCGGAAATCAGCCTTATCCTTCCTTCGACTTAATGAGCCCTTGTAAATGAACTGGTTCTTAAACTGCCGCACATGCTCTCCCCTGCACAGCCCCATAATCATCTATTAAAATTAAATTAGACAAAGCACTGGAAAAGGTATTGCAAGGAACAATCTGCATTGGCAGAAGCTGGACAACTGACCCTTAATTTCTAGGATTCTATCAGACACTAACCACCCATGCCAACTCCACAAACATGAACAACAGTCTCTAGTGCATTAAGTTTGGGCTGTGGCTTTTCTTTTTTAAGTCATAGCCTTAGGATGGGAGTTTGAAAAGTGCCTGGGAGAGTTAGGAGCACAAGTTCCATTGAAAGCCAGCCGGATTTGAAAATCCCTCCATTAAGTTCCAAATGCTATGATTTGATCAAGCTGAAACAAAAGAAAGCAAATGTAGATTACGGCCATCCAGCGAGCAACTTGCCACAGTCAAAGACTCCGCCAAAGGAACGTGTCCTCCTTCTATCTTGGCACTCTGCAGCAAAGAGTGAACTTTTTTCTCTTTCCTTCCCTACTGTAGAAGTCCCAGCCTTGTCGCACGACTGAGCAGATATGACTGAATTGGCTTTGATGGGTGGGTTTTAGTTACCCCGCAATATTTAAGCTCCAGGCCAGACAGCTTTATGAAGTGAGTGGCATTTGGTGATGTGGAAAACAATAGAAGAGAAAGAGAGTCAGAGATGGAGAGAAGAGGCAAACGCTTTGAATATGAAAGGGTGGGGGAGGGCAAGGGGTCTGCCACAGGCAGTGAAAATTCAACACATGCACAAATGGCTTCTGCACAGCCCAGGAAACTTTGTTCAGATTTTCACTCATGCAGTGGGGAAGCCATTGAGCTGAGGCTGAAGCATCTGTGCTATTCTGCTTCTCTGTAGCTGAAGCAAGAAAGTGCTCGTACTTCTCATAAGGGAAGATCTGACAAACCACAAGGTAACTTTGCCTGTCACTATGTGCCTAGTTCTGGTAGCTGTATTTCAAAGATGGTTTCCAGAGTGTGTGTTTGTTGGTGCATCGAGTAAAGTTTCAGGCCAGATCTTTGGTAGTGTGCAAACGTGTGAGAAAGAAAAAAAAAGGTGAAACGCCCATTCTTCTCCTTACCTTTCTCTTTTCAAGTCTTGCAAAGTTGGGTCACATGCGGGCTACATCCTCATCTGGTGGCAATCAGTTCAGCTTCACTGAAACTAATGGAAGGATGCCAGTTTATGCCAGCTGGGATTATGGTCCTGAAGGATTTTATGTTTCTGATCAGACCTCATACACAGTGCACATGTTCTAAAATAACTAAATCAAACTATTCAGTTAATGAATACACTACGATTCCAAGTCCAGCAAACAGAGAGAGAGTGGCACAATACAACTATCTTCAAAACAGCCAAGGCATGCAGGAGAGCCAAATCTAGGGAAAACCTATATTTCTGTAGCTGCTTAATCAAGCACAATCAATACCCCTCTTTCCACCACAACTCCTTGAGCCTGGCTAGAAAGGGAGGCAAGAGAATTTCATGTCACTTCATGCTGAAGCATCCTCTCTTTGGCCCATCAATATGGAATACGTTTAAACGTTTCCTTGGTACAGAACACTAAAAATGACAGCACTTTTTAGTGCAGGGGATTGTGAGAAGCTGCAGTAGGTATACAGTGATACATACAGTGTGTGTCGTATTTTGGGGATTCAGTACAGACCAACAGAAGATTCAATCACAGCATGTCCTGTAACCTTGGGTACCTCAAGTGCTCTGCTGCTGTAACTCAGAGTTGGACATCAAAAGCCATCAGCCAAGCATGCAAGTCCCCCAGTGTCTGTGTGCTGTGCAGCCCAGGTTCAGTGCTCTGAGCTCAGCCGCCTCTTACAATATTAATAGCTCCATCCTGGATTTACCACTTTTGGTTGCTATTTCCAGGGTGACTCCACCACACTTCCAGTACTGACTTTTCCCGAGTCCATCTGCTCTGAAGTGCTTCATCCTCTCATTGAGCAAGCAGAACTTACAGGGTTTTTTGCTCTTTCAGGGAGGCAAGGCACAGTTTATTACTGTAACGTGAATTAACACTCACATCAGTTTAAACAGAGCACAGGGTCGATTTAGAATAATACTCAAACAAATTTAACAGAAAGACACAGATAGCTAGCCTCCTGTGACACTGTGATACCTAGTAAAAGGGATAAAGGTAGAAATGGTTACAAGCAGATAAAAATAAAATAAGCCATCTAGTAACTAAGATTTAATTTACTAAGCTACAACCTTGATTCAAGGTGTACATTTTAATCAATATTTCCTGTTCCAGCCACAGAACTGCAAGGTGCTTGTTTGACTTGCGTTATCAGGTGGAAAATTTTTGCCTGAGCAGATTTCTTATATAAGTGCTATCCTAGAGAGTTCAACTCACTGGGAACCCATCTTCCTCAGTCAGCAAGAGCTTTGGCCCCTTGTGTCAGCCCAGTGATGGATGCCAAGATGTCTTCCTTTCTCTCCTTACGTCTTCCCAAACTCAGCATTTCATCTGCAAACTCAAGATGAGTGCACACTGTGGTCTTCCCTCTGGTAATCTTCATGTAAATAGGCCTTCCTCTTTTTTTTTTTTTTTTTTTGGCAAACCTGGTTTAATTTAAAGTAGAGAGAAGTGGGTAGCTGCCTTCCTGCCTGTCTGTGAAAGAACCCGTTTCTCACTTTGGTTACAGCCTTTAAAGCATATCACCAGTGAGTAGCCATCATTCCTCAAACTCTACTTATACATTGTGATGAGGTTTCCGGGGTGCAACTGGACTATGGCATCACTGAGCTACAAGCCTCTGGCAGGTACTGTACTTACATAGACGTACACAAGCAGGGACGCACCCACCTGAGTTACATGACTGCTTCTCCCAGCCACTCATGAACAAACAGTCCAGAGGCTCTCACCAATTATGACCAAATTCCCAAACCTAGCACCCTAGAAATACAGTATACCCTCTTGCCCTCGTCAGAACCCTGATCAGTATGAGTTCACTATCTAGCCCACCTCTCCTTCAGCATGGAAAGAGTACATACCAGCCTTTGTAGCCTCAACTGAGATTTCCCAAGTGTCTCAAGATTTTTCAACCAAAATACACTGTTAGGTAAAATGTAAAATAAATTTATTAACTTCCAAAAGATACAGTCACTTAAAATCTGAGTATAGAGATCAAAGTTGATTAACTAAGACATAAAATGAGTTTGCAGTCTGAGTTCTACAAAATAAAGAGGATTTGAACCAAACAGTCTCTCACACCCTGATAGATAGTACAGACAGGCCACTAATTTCAATACAACTCTGCTCCATCCAGGGACCACCTTTCACCAGTCCAGAGTCTTTGGCTTCCAATACGTTTCCAAGTGTTGAGTTGTGGGGGCAGCAAGGACAAATCATCGTATCACATCTCATCATGTAATGTTTATTTATAGTTTCTTCTAAAGTGTTGGAAGAATCTATGCTTGTGACATGGAGGTCTGACAAGCCATCTACATTTATCTATGTACTCTCTCTGAGAAGTCTTCTAGGAGGGTCATTCAAAGTGTGGGTTCCCCTTCATGGACTGTCAGTCTGGCTACTCCCTTGTTGTAACTGGAAGGCTGGTTGTGGTTGTTCCCAACTTCTCAGCGTATTTCAGTAACACACATATGGCAAAACTCTACAACGTCACATACCATGATAGCACATACGCGTCAACAGGATATCAATGTTCAGCAGATCAAGACTTTCAAAAAAGTACCTCATAAGGCATATTTAGTAAAAAGCATACCCTAATTACAGGATAGTGGTGAATATCAAGGTATTAGGGTGTTGCTTTGATAGACAAAGTGCCACATACATACATTTGGCAATTCTATTAATTACTGGGTTGCCATTAGGTTTTATAAAAGACCTTACCCAATACACTTTTATAATACAGTGATATTATATACAATTAGTTAATTCTGTTATTTATTTAAGGTTCAGATCCTGCTTTCATTCTAATAAACCATTGAACTGTATTCTCAAGTTCTTTTTTCCCTGCTGGGAAGAGATGCCATGCACACTTGTAACGACTTCATGCTAGCTCCTCCCCCACTGGTGACAGTTGAATTTTTACCTGCATCCCTTGTTAGCATGAAGATTTTGCTTCCCTGTTATAAAACTGTCTCTTCATTGTTTCTGCAGGAGAATTGGGCTGGTCAGACAAGCCTTCACCTAAGGTGTCTAATGTTTATGCATTGCTTGCAAACACATTTTAAGAACATAATTCTATGTACATCCATAACTTTTTGTATGCAACCCCTACTTATGTCACGTGGGAATATTAATGATCAGCAAGTTATTAGTTTTCAGTGATACGCTATGTGCCACCTTTTGGGTATGTACCAGGATAACAGCATGTTAGGAACAGCAAGTATGTCAGGCTCAACAAGAATAGGAAGAACACAAGTGGGCCTCTGTGTCACACCGCACTAACACAGAGTTCAGGAGAGATTCTGTACAGATTCACTCTTCCCTTTGCATTGAATCCGTACTGAACTTGCACCCCCCCGCAATGGTATTTGGGGCCCTGTTCTGCCTGATATACTGTAATTTGCATGAGAAGTAAGACCAAGTTCTTTAGTATCCCAAACACAATAAAGTGTCAAGCCCCAAACCTGCATTCATGGACATTTCTGCCTAGGTGGAATCCCAGAATCCATACCTGGTTTGGGAAACTGTTATCACCAGACAGTTTTATGAGTTCAATAGCACAGTTCAATCAGGAGATACTTCCTGATGGAAGAAGCAGCATAGGGAAAGGATCTTGCTCCAAGCAGAAACTTCCCTACAACCCAACCCCTCAACACCCCCCCAGTTCTCACCGCCCAAGTCAACTAATTTAGTCATTTTCCAGGACCACACTGTTTTAATTTGATCAGCCCTCCTCGTTTCAGTTCCTGGGAAAGTACTGGCCAAGAGTGGGGAGGAGGATACTGCTAGAGGAGTCCAAGAAGTAAGGCAAAAGAAGTCTAATGTTGGCTAGAGTCTGTCCTGAGAAGAGTCTAAAAACAAGGAAGTGCAGTTTTAAGCAAAAAGAGCAAAACCTACAGTTTATTTATTATTTATTTTGCTGTGCTGTTTACCTTTAAACTAGACTGAAATTAGAATAGGGAGAATAGCTAACCTTAATTAGTAATAACCTTAACCTTAATATTTATTTACCTTTGAGCTAGAGATGCAACTCCCAGGCTCATCGAAGTCTCATTGACTAGTGCACTAAAGATTGAACACCACTGCAACAGCGTAAATGGTGGAAGGGGTTACCTACTTCTAGAATGCACTTTTGGCCTCTGAGGGCATTCATTTGGGGTTCCATCACCATCCCATCCCTTTAACACACATTACTACTCTTTCACGCAACCAAGATAGGTCCTTTCCTAACTATGATGTAAGCCCTTCAGCACCCGTTGAAATAAGTCACTATGTAGCCTCTCACGTCTTGGATATTTTTGCATTAGAAAGTTCTGCTGCCTCTTTGCCTGGATTCTGCAATAGCGTGCAGCTAAATGCTGGGCCAGAATCTCAGCTCACTTTCCATGTCATAGTAGAGAGCAGCTTTAAGCCAGCTGCAGATGGCTCCTAGGTAACTCTCTTTGTGCAGGGAACTCTCTGCCTGTGGAAATCAGGTAGAGGCAGCATTGGTGCCCCTCAACCCTAACATGAGGGGACATAGCATAAGTGTTCCCCCTCTGATCTAGCTCCCTGTGTCCTCCCTACCTCCCACCTCTCCACTTGGCACAAGCACAATTTAGAGGAGAGAATCAGGGCTTTTACCTTGAAGAGCTGGGGACCTGTCTTTCCCAGCTCCAAAGCTTGCACTGCAAACCCAATGTCAGCCAAGGTATCCTTTAACAGAGGGTATCGATCTTTATTCCATCTTTGTTCCCCACCTCCAGCTTCAGGGTCACCCTTCTGGTATACAGCTCCTGGCAGCTTCCCAGCCCCACTACCTTCCTGAAGCAACAGCTGCATAACTGCTTTCCTGAATCCCAAGCTCCTGTCTCCAGAGACCCACCACAGGCGTTCAATCCACTCCAGTGTGCCTTTCCCTTCCCATGGCTCAGCCTGTGCCCATCCTGCCTCCCACAGGTGCCCCCACAGGCCTTTATAGGTCCAAGTACAACCAAATCCTCTTTAATTATAGCTGGATTAGGATCACCTGCTCTGGGCCAGAGGCACTGGGCTTAGTCTATCCAGAAGGACCAACTACTCTGTGACAGGACCATAAGGCCCAGGCCTAGGGGACCGCAGCTCCAGAAGCATTTTTGTTAATGGCCAGCATGTTCAAACATGGGTTCCTACAGTTAGGTTCCTGAACTTGGATTTAGATTCCTGACCAAGAGAATTTCTGAGGCACTGAGCACTTGTAGCTTCCAGTACAGTCAAATCTAGAACTAACAATTCAACCGTGCCGGCTAAACCGGCACCACAGCCCTGTGCAGGCTGCACAGAGTAGCTGAGAAGAGCTTCCATTCCAAGTGAGAGTTGATGTTACTGTGAGTTGCTCGTTCCTTCTAAAGAAGCAGAAGCGTTTCCTGGGCCTGGTAGCTGAGGCTTTGGTTTGGAAAGGAGTTCTCTTACTTGCTGTCGTTTGGCCACTAAAGCTACGTCTATGCTTTTGGGGTTCGTTTCTCCATGTCTGTTAGGGACACGTGAAATCGACCCATCTGTGATCAGCAGTCAAGCCCTGTACTCCTTGTGATACACAAGGAGTGAGGGAGGTCAATGGAGCACTCTCCCATTGACCTTCAGTGAGGACAGCCAGGTAAGTCGATTGGAGATATGTTGATTGCCGTAGCTAGAACTGCATATCTGCAATCGACTTACTTTTCCTAGTGTAGACGGCCTTAGAGAGAGAGAGGCTAAACACACAGCTCCTCTGCTTTACTAGGACAGGAAGATTTCCCCTCCCTTGATGTTTCCAACTCCACATGAACTGCTGACAGTTGGCCACATCCACCCTGACTGACTGAATAGACCTTGTCAACTCTGGCCCTCCCCTTGACTGAGACTCCCTCTTAAATCCCCCTCTGAACCCCCCCACCCATGTATCTGATGAAGCAGGTCTTCCCCCACGAAAGCTTATGCTCCAAGATATCTGTTAATCTATAAGGAGCCACAGGACTTCTTGTTGTTCTCCAAGATACCGACTAACTCGGCCACCTCTCTGATACTTATGACAAGAAGAGGCTCCACTACAGCCCAGCCTTTTTATCAGAGCACAGCACACGTTCTCCAGTGCCCTGACTGAGGGGTGGGCGAGTGTAGGACTTGAAATTCCAAAAGGATTTCCAGCACAGACATGATGTCAGGGCAAGGCAGGGCAGCTCTATTGAGCCGCTCAGTTCATGCATGAAGGTAGATTGTGCCATTTATACAGAACACAACCCCGGATAACTGGACATCTGCCTAAAACAAAGTTATCGTTTCCTGATCTGCACGTCTAGAAAGCAGCACATGCTTCCTGTTCTTGTGCCCTACACACAAATCTTTCAATAAACACCAAAGATGAGCACTGTTTTCAGACTCCCTCCAAGAAACTGTACAGCAAGTCTTGCTTTTACCTACCCCAGAAAAAATCCCCAGCAACATACTGAAATACGCCTGTTTTCTAGAGATGCGTCTGCGTGTCCATTCAATGGACAGCATGACCTAGTGGACTGAGCAAAACAATGGGAGCTGTTGCGTTTTAGTCCCACTTCTGCCACCTACTGGCCTCAGTAGTACATTGTGTGTATACAGCACTTTGCAAACGTTAGTTAGGTTTTGTAACCTGTGCTGAAGTATGCAAATAGCGCTGCCCCCACTCTGCAGCAGGGGAATGGAAACTGAAGCTCTGAGGTGATAAAAAGAACTTGCCAGGTTCACTCAGCAAGTCAGTGTCAGTCACAGAGAGGCTCAGAGGCTGTGCAGCATCTTTGTTATTTAATGTCCAGGACAGGGGGAAAGAGAGGAGAGTCCAAGCACAAAGGAGAGAAGGGATTGGGAGAAATGGTCAGGAAGGAGGGAAATTTGGGAGGAGCACAGGCAGAAGGAGGATGTGACAGGGAAATGGGAACAGAATAGCAGGCAGGGGCTAGGCTGTCCAGAGCCCTGACACTGAGGATGAGTGGCTTATCAGATCATTTTCAGTTTAAAGGCTAGAATGAGAACAAGCAAGAGATAAGGACAAGCAAGACAAAAGCATCCATTCTCTCTATGGGGTGCCTTTCAGGTGCTGTTTTGTCTGAAAGCCCAGTTCTCCTCACCAAAGGGACTGACTGCCCAAATACTAGTGTGGGCTTCAGCGGGTTTTGTCTTTCAGGAGATTTCCAAATCAAATGTGTTCAATTTAAAATATTTTTCTTACCTGTCAGCCCTGCAAACTCAACCTGAGAACTGAGAGCCAAGCAGAGAACTTTTTAGCTCCTGCATCCGTGCCAATAATATAGATTTAACAACTGGATCATAGATAACAATCCTATTGATGATCCAAAAAGCCAGATGAGAATACAATTCAGTGCCCAACAGTTTTGTTGACTCTGCAAGCTAGTAGGTTGAATCTCTCTCATCCAGCATCCTCGGGACCTGACTGGTGCTGAACAAGAGAATTTGCCAGACCACAGGAGGTCAATTTTTCTTGCATATTATCAACACTTTCACTGCTTACTGAGCTCTTCAAAGAAGATTTGTGCATTCGTGGTACATCCATAAGCAGTAAGAGCTTCTTGTCTGCCTCTTGATAAGGCAGTTATATTTTCACATTTGCCTTGGCTGTTGCTTTCAGAGGGTTGTTTTCCATAGAAGGATAGGAGGAACAAGGCTTGCCTATTAATCACCAGTAAAATTGTTCTAGTTGTACCAGCAAAGCAAGATGAAATGCTGGTCTCTGGAAAAAATAAATTGTTCAGAAGCATTCAGTCTATCCCACTAGGGGGCAATATTTTCTTACAGCCACACTGCACTGTAGCAAAGAGAGTAAAAAAATGCAAAAATATTACAGGAAAATAGTGTGATATGATCCAATATGCTTATTGTTTTACGTTTTTTTCTGACTCCTCCCTCTCCTTTATCTAAGCTTCATACCTCCCAAATTCCTCCTTCTGCATAAATAAATCTAAGGCCAGCTCTGCCATAGACACTTTTTTTTGATATAGCAACATAGGCAAAGAAGGTGGATTGTTTTGTTTTATTTTGTTTTGTTTTGTTTTTATAATATTTCTATATTGACAAAAGTTCTAGTGGAGACAGAGTTATACTGGCATAACATTTCTTTTGTTAATATAGCTTACTCACTTACTTATACTTGCTCAGGATGCCCGTATAAGTTATGCCAGCAATTGCAAACACACTCTTTCGAGACTAAGACCTGCTAGCATGTCTTGAACTCATTGACAGAGTGAGTGGACCATCATGACTTAAGATGCAGCATATCCAACACATTGGAAATCCTGCCCCTTCACATAGGTTTCTTAATATGCATTTAGGTAACTAATTTCACCTACCCAAATTTGCAAATGCTCACCTAACTCTTTGAATTTAAATTTAAATTTAATTTAAATTTGCAAATGCTCACCTAACTCTTTGATCCACGTAGAGATCCAAGTCCAACAGGGTCTATTTCAGACCGTCAATGACTAGATGTTATTGTAGGGCAAGCCGCTTTCCCATCTGCAGGCCTTAAAATCTCATGACTTACAGAGCCAAGCGGGAAGATTGTGCATAAGTAGGTTGTATGTTAAACTTTGGTAAAAAGGCCTAGGAGTGGGCAAGGGGACATAGCTCTTGTACCTCCATGTTCAGGAAGCCAGCAGAGGTATATTAAATGAGAGGATGAGCTATATGGACGTACACCTTCTCATGACCAGAGTTTCGCGTAAGCTGAGCACTTGGGCAGCCACCCAGGAGAGATTCAGGTGCCACCCAGCTGATTAGCAGAGCATCCCCAGCACCCACGGCCAGCAGCATGTGTTTCTATTGATGGTGCACATCCACATATGCCTTGGTACATATAAAATTATTCCACCCCATGGATGGAAAAATTAGAGAGAACCCTGCTCACGACTGCCTTTTAGTTGCTGCGTGCCTCTTCTCTGGCCCCAGTTCAGACTCAGTGAGATGAATTCAGAGGTGAAAGATCAGAGGGCAGCTACAAGTTACATGATATACTTAAGAATTGGAGTCTACTCAGACGTAAGCTACAATTAAAGATCAGGCTGACTCAGATCCTCTTACTCTGTAGGCTATCGGCTCATAACCACCATCAAGAGCCTCTCAGAAAAGTTGGATTGGCCACTGCTCTGAGTTGTGCCATATCATCTCTGTTCCCATGGTGGGGGTGGGGATGTTTGCTGCTCTTCTAACACAGGTAAAGTGTACCCAGGTACAGCCACGAAGAGGACACAAGAAATCCTTGTCACTGATGGTAATTCATCTCTCTGTGCCTCATCGAGCCATTAGTAAAATAGGAGATAAGAGTTCCTGATCTCATTGGGAGAGACAGAGGGTAAGGTGGAAGGAATGCTGCTGTGTATTTCATTATGATTTGTAAAATGCTTTGAGATCCTCACATACAACATGGTAGAGAAGGACACAACTTCGAACTTCGAGCAGAACACAGAACATGTTATAACCTTGGAGACTTCCTGGGTTATCTCTTGAAGTGGGCTTTGCCCAGGGGCCAACAGGTATGGCAGTCATGTCACAGCCAGAGTCTGATTCTTGGGTTGGCTTCTTCTTAGTCAAGCACAGTAGCCAAGTCACAGCTCATCCCCGGAGTGTCACAGGAGGCTGAGGAAGAGGGGAAAGGTAGGTGAGCCTAGGCCCTCCCTCTCCACTGGGCCTTCCTGGCCCACAGGCCAAAGAAAGACAAGCAACTTCAGTCCTTGTTTTACTCCAAATTAGCATCTCCTTGGTTATTTCCTACCTTTTCTGTTTCCCTTCAATTTGGGGGATAGCCCCAGCCCACTGTGTACTCCATCTCAGCAGTTCAGAGCCTCAGCTTGGTTGGGGAGGCATTCCTCCCAGCTCACTCTCACAGTCCAGTTTTTCCTCTGGCCAGCCTAACATATGTCAGCAAACAAGCCCAGTCACTCCCCAGGAAACCACTCTACCTAACCAGCTACAGCCTGTCTGCCTCCTTGCAGCCAATCTTTCTCCCTCCATTTGCCTTGCAGATTTCCCTTTTTAGCCAGGTCCCTCCTTAGGAAGGATTCCTGGAAGCTGCTGAGGGGCTGGGCCTTCCTGGCCCAATACTGCTCTTTCAATTTTGCACAGGCCAAGGCTCAAACCCAAGGCCAACAGGTCTGTCACAGGAGCCACAAGCACAATGAAATCCAGAACAAACAGCATGTAAGAGCCTGCCATGCCCAGCTAGGATCATGCCCGCCTCTTTGTGGTAGGGCTGGGGCATTCCACTGGAGCTCTAACCTTTCCCCATTAACAGGAGAAGGCACCAGGTCCTCATCAGGTATCAGTGATACCCCTGGCTTAGCTTGGTAGCATGTGGTGGGCTTAGCTATAAGTCCCGCATTTCTGAGGCCTTGCAAGACTGTTGGGACCACTCCTGCCAACAGGGCAGTACAAAGAGGCAAGGTTGCCCTGAGGCCTGGCATTTAAAAGGGGCTCGGTGCTCCAACCACCACCGGTGCTACTTTGACAGCTGTGTGGTCGGTGTTCCAGGCCCCTTTGCAGCCCTGCAGCAGTGCTGCTCTGCCACTCCGTGGGGCTGTAAGGGATGGGGGAGGGGCAACACCACAGTCCCAGTAGTGCTAAGGGCTGACTGTCCTAGGTCCTGCCTCTTCCACCCTTGGCCCTGCTCCTTCCAGATGTGGGGAGCTGGGCTCCCCTCTCACCTTGTCCTGGCGCCTGTGGCGGCTGTCGGCCCCACTATGACACATTCTGGCTGCGTCTACACGTGCACGCTACTTCGAAGTAGCGGCAGTAACTTCGAAATAGCGCCCGTCACGTCTACACGTGTTGGGCGCTATTTCGAAGTTGAAATCGACGTTAGGCGGCGAGACGTCGAAGTCGCTAACCCCATGAGGGGATGGGAATAGCGCCCTACTTCGACGTTCAACATCGAAGTAGGGACGTGTAGACGATCCGCGTCCCGCAACATCGAAATAGCGGGGTCCTCCATGGCGGCCATCAGCTGGGGGGTTGAGAGATACTCTCTCTCCAGCCCTTGCGGGGCTCTGTGGTCACCGTGGGCAGCAGCCCTTAGCCCAGGGCTTCTGGCTGCTGCTGCTGCAGCTGGGGGTCCGTGCTGCATATACAGGGTCTGGAACTAGTTGTTGGCTCTGTGTATCTTGCACTGTTTAATGAAAGTGTGTCTGGGAGGGGCCCTTTAAGGGAGCGACTTGCTGTTGAGTCCGCCCCGTGACCCTGTCTGCAGCTGTGCCTGGCTCCCTTATTTCGATGTGTGCTACTTTGGCGTGTAGACGTTCCCTCGCTGCGCCTATTTCGATGTTGGGCTGAGCAACGTCGAAGTTGAACATCGACGTTGCCAGCCCTGGAGGACGTGTAGACGTTATTCATCGAAATAGCCTATTTCGATGTCGCAACATCGAAATAAGCTATTTCGAAGTTGGGTGCACGTGTAGACGTAGCCTCTAAATGCTCATTCTAGGACTAGCTAGAGAGGACAAACACCATGGTATGTCGCTGTGTCCTCGTCATGAGGCTAAAGCCAGTCATCCATGAGTCCTTTGGAAGGTGACTGCTGTGCCCCATAGGCCAAACAGGATAGTGTTGACTGATCTATTGCTTTTGGCTCAGCTTACTGATTCAGGCTGCACTCTGTCATTTGGTAGGTTCTTGTCCCAAGACCAGGCCCAGGATTGTCTGAATTACTCCTGTGGGAGCCACCTGGAACACATCAGGGACAATGCTCAGATGCACCAGAGGCCTTCTGTAACAGTAAAAGTTTTATTATTACAATTAGCCCAATAAGTAAAACACTCTAAACCTGAAAAGTGAGATAAGCCAGCACTGCCAGGATGACCCACTCATAACAGTTTTATAGTCACTCTACCTGGGGGAGAGCTCTAAATGTTGAAACACAGCCTAATCCCACTCTGGCATGCTGGTGGAAAACTCCAGCAGTTATACCTGAGACCACATATTTTATAGGCCGTGGTGTCCCTCATGCATATGTATACATAGCTCTTCCCCTCTTTACCATATCTTAACTTCCTCTGGCTCAGAACAGTAGGGTGTCATTAGCTGATTGTCTATTCATTAGGCAAAGCTCATTAACATATATATCAATTGAATTACTACGGTCACCTGTGGTTGACACAGTTCCCCGCTGAACATACTCCAAACTGCCTTCTTGTGGTTACCTAGCAGCAGTTTGCCATACTTGTAATTAAAGTCTTATGCCATCTTGTGACTTAATGCCACTGTTAGTTTCCTTACTTATGTTAACATACTGACAAATGGCTATTCACACTGTAACATAACACTTCATACTTAAGCTAACTGCTCAAGCTATACTTACATGTCTTTCCCTGTAGGTCTCTAGGGTTCTTGCTATCAGTTCCTTGCCCCTTTATCTTATAATTACTGCTGTAATTACTGCCTGGCTACAAGCCAAGTTGATACAAGCCAAATAGGATGTGGAAATCTGCCTTTTCTTGACACTCCGGGATTAAGGGAATTGCGAGTAAACCCTGATCAAGTCAAGAGTGGCGATGTACCTTATTTCCCCCTAACCTCTCTAACAACTTGTTAACCTTTAGCATCAAGGAGGCATCTAATTATGGCATGGCCCTGACCTTCTGGAAAACTATACAGAAACTGGTACACCCATCCTGTACAGGTACCAAGATTATAGGGCTTCGCCACACACTATGTGACTCCTTGAATATCCTGAGCTCTAACCTATCTTGCATTTCCTTCTGTACTGTTTCCTGCATATGTCTCAGCAATCGCCAAAAGTTCTCTCTCACCATTTTTCCCTGGTTTGGTCTCTATGTGATGGAACACTGGGTAGGTCTGTCCTGGTGCCTTGGAAAAGACTGGGTGAATTTTTGGATCTGCTGGTTTTGTTGCACCTTCAGGTCTTCTACCACTGGGACTTGGTTGGAACTGGGGTCCATAACCTCTGAGTTGCAGTTCTGGGGCAAATAGCCTTACCAGGAGCCTTTCCCAATCTTTCTAGACCTTTGGCAGTTTGACAAAATGCACCTTAATATCTATTAATTCTCTTGTCTCATAGTTTATTGGTCCAATTAGTCTGTTTACTTCGAAGGGGTTGTGCCAGCTGACCAACAGTTTTCATTCTGAGGTTGGAAGCAGGAGCAGCTCCCAGCTGGAACTCCTGGTCATGGATTCCTTTGTTATATGCTAGTGCAGGGGTTCCCAAACTTTTCAGCATCACGCTCCCGCCCTTTTGATTTTTGAGAAATCCTCACGCCCCCCATCTCTTCTTTACCATCATCTAACCCCTCATTTTATGAAAAAATCAATTCATAATTTAAAATAAACATGAAAACTTGATATAAAAGTTATTTAAAATTAAAAATAAGCACAAATAGTTTTTCTTAGCCCTTGTGGGTGCCTGGTACAGCCCCAGCTGGCCAGCTGCCTGAGCCCTGTGCTAGCCATCACAGCTGCCTGCGCTAGCTGCCTGTCTGCTTAAGACCTGTACTGCCAAACCCAACTGCCCCAACCACGGGCCAGCCACCCGAGGTACCCACCCAAGCCTCACGCTGCCAGGGCCAGCTGCCCAGGCCCCACACTACTGGGGCCACTCACCCACCCGCCAGCCTGAGCCACCTGAGACCTGCAATTCTGGGCCCAGCCACCTGCTTGCCAGCCCGAGCTGCCTGAGCCCTGTGATGCCAGGGCCAGCTGCCCACGCCTCACGAGCCACCCACCCAAGCCCCTTCCCTCTCTCGAAGCCAAGCACCATCAGCCCCCCACTTTTACCCCATCCCCATCTCCCGAACCAGGCACTCCCAACCCCTCATCTAACCCCATCCTCCTCCTCCCCACACAACCCACCCTCACTCACCTTTGCTTGTGAGTCTTCAGTGGCTGCCTGCTTTTTATAGTGGCTGCAACAGGTGACCCATGTAAAATGGGAGGGGCTGAGAGTTGGAAGCAAATACTGGCTCTTTCTTCAGGTGGTGGGAATGACGGGGGGCTGGGTCTTCTTGGGCCCCCCTGGACTTTCTTCACGTCTCCTCAGTTTGGGAAACCATGTGCTGCTAGTGCTTGCCCTGTTGCTCCTTGACTAGATTCTCTCACATACTCACCGAAAGTCTGTAATTTTGATCTTGGCTGTCGCATGCACTGTACCAAGAGTTTGGCCTTCTTACAACATTCCTCCCACATCTCCTGAAGGAGGGCAAGTATTTCCCTCAGCTGCCTCCCAGGTCCTAATTCAAATGGGGAGAACCCTGTCAATGCCTGAGGGATTTTGTGGACAGTGAATAGGGAGTGACAGAAGTAACTGGCCCCCTGGCAAGGTTCCAAGGCTCTGAACTTCTGCAGCATACTTTTCAAGTCTGTTAAACCTCTATATCGGCTCATCAGACAGAGTGGCACACTGACATTCTCAAGGATTTTATCCTCAACAGGCTACACAGTTCTCACATAAGGTTGGTCATAAAGTTGGTGCCCTGATCTGGGATTGTTTCCCAAGGGATTCCCACCCCGATAAACCCAGTGTAGAGAGATCAGGGCCCTCGCTCTCCACTGGCTCTTGGCCTAGGACCTGAGGGAAGAGGGGCTAGGATGGCTCAGGCCATGTCTATGATGGCAAGCTGATAGCAACACAGCTGACTGATGGAGCTGTACAATTGTCCTATGCCAGTGAGAGAGAGTTTTCCTGTCAACAGAGGCAAGTGGTATGGGAACTCTGGGGCAGGGGGTACACTGGCCATGTGCCCCTGCCCCATCCTCTCCCTGACCCTGCCCTTCCCATGTCCCCACTCCCATCTATTGCCCTCCCCTGCTCTGCCCCCCTGCATGTGGGGCAGTCCACACTTCCCCTGGAGCAGCACAGCCCAGGAGCAGTGCAAGCGTGGACGTTCACACTGCTCTCAGGCTGCACCACTCAGGACAGAGTTTCCATGCTGCAATATTAAAAAGTTGTGTGGTGCGGAGGAGGTGGGCTGCACCCAGATATGCATATACCAGCTCTAGTGGCTGCTCTTAGGGGGAGCAGTACTCAGAGCCTGACTGGGCAAGGGTGGTGGGAGTAGGGAGCAGAGTTGGGGCTCCCCCTGTTTTCCTGGTTCTGGAGAGAAGCAGATCTTGCCTCGCACTGTGAGACTCTGGCTGAACCTGACTTCCCACTTCTCACAGCAGAGTGTGTTCCCAGCAGCCGGCTGGCTCCCTCCAGAGAGGACATCCGTGGGGACTGTTCCTGTTTCCCTACCCTTCCAGCCACTTGCCTTCCTGAGGCTGATATGATTGTTTCTGTGGGCACAGCACAAAGATGCCAGCAAGGAACGGAAGCCTCTCATGCCTCAGCAATTTATTTAAAAGAAAAGGTTATTGAACTTGGAGGTTGTTGAGCCGGTGGTTCTCTTTTCCTGATACGGGAGATAGCCTATTCACAGACAGCTTGTCCATCCATCCAGGGACAGGCATTTTCTGGACCCTGAAATAACCACCCCTTATGTGTACTGGCTGTGAGGGGAAGTGTCTAGGTGGGCAACACCGCCCTCTGCCGATACTGTGGGAGACAGGTTCTACATGGCTTTGCCCACCCACTTATTCTGCCTGTACACTTCCCCTCCCAGTCAAAGTGACATAGAGCCAGTTTCTGAAGCAGTGAGAGCTCAATGGGGTCCTTTACATACTATTTTGCGAAGGAATCCACAAACTCTAAGGTATCCCTAACAAGTCATCAGAGCATGTGGCAGCATTTATTAACTTCTGTCACTCTCCCGTGGTTAGAGTCCTGAAAAAGAAGAAATAAACCTCTATACTAATGTCAGCTAATGGAGATTCTCCTTTAGGTGAAGACACAGGAGAGAGGGAGAGAGAGTGTATCTGTACCCCTGTTCCTTCATACAGGTCACCATCATGTGCTCTTGTATGAAGGCAAATATCCTTGCACAGCCAGTGAAAGATGCTTTAGTGGGAATTAACAGAATAAGTCAGTTTCAAGTGACCCACCCCAGCTTCTGACAGTTGGAAGTTTAGAGACTCCCAAAGCATGGGGTTACACAAAGAATGTGTAAGGAATGTGGCAGCAGGAACCCAACAGCTGCTGAAGGCTGGGAGGAATGTGTCTCCCAGAGATCATTTGCATGAGAATGCAAAGGTGAGCATGTGTGATACCTTTCAGGCAAAGCCTAATGGGTAGTAAGTAAGCCATGAGATTCAGTCTATTGTAAACATGTAGTTGTAAAATCACAATTTAAGCTGACACTCAGTGTGGGAGTTGTGAGATCTCACCAATGCTCTGGGTTGTTGTGGGGGACAGGGCAGTCGCCATAGCTGTGTAAGATATTGATTACACAGGGCTCCCTGGTTTACAGCATCGTAAGGCAGGAGAGGAGGGGTATTAATTTGGGTTAGGTTGCTGGAGCTGCTGGTTTTTTTTGTTGGAAGGTAGAGCTGGATACTAGGGTTTCCATGAAACTCTATGCTGGAGGTACTGAGAGCTGAAGTTGCAGAGTGGCTGCTGAGGCTGTACACAGCTGAAATCACAGGGTTCTGCCTCAGGGTGATCCCCCAGCAGATGCTGGTGGGTGGCCAGTAGGAGGAGTGGCAGATGATGATGACCAGTGGGTGGCTGGTAAGGGAGCAGTGGTGCACAATGGCAACTGGTGGGTGGCTGGTAGGAGGAGTGGTGGATGATGAACGTCAGGTGGCTGGTGGGAGGAGCAGCGGATGATGGCGGGTGACCAGTAGGAGGAGCAGCGGCTGGTGTGACTGGCAGGTGGCTGGTCAGAGGAGTAGCCAGTGGCCAACAGGTGGCAGTCAGTGGGATGCTGCAGACAAGTGGACAGCTAGTACTGCCCTGGTGATGTATCTGGGCTCTGAGTTTGGGACTGCACCGCGGGAGGTACGCCCTGTACCTCTGTGTGGGGTAAAGGGCCAAGAGCCCCAGCAAGAGACTTGGTTCTATAGCATATGGGGATGGTATCTTGTTAAAGGGGTTTGTCTCTCCTTTGCTTAGATATACTGCATCTGACACTGTAACCTTGGGGTAGGTTATGGTCATTAGATAAGCTGTTTCTGTCTTAGACTCTGTGCTTGTGGGGGGCAGGGGGAGAACTGCCTTACAGGCACCCAGCAAGTGGGGTGAGATTGTCCCAGACCACTGGGTGGGGGCTTGAGCCAGTTGGTTGTATCCTTGACAGGAAACCCCCAGGAGCTGAACCCAGCCCTTCTGGCACGCACCTGGCATTAATAGAAGGGTTACAAATGCCTTTTTGTCTCTAATGTCATGTTTTACTCTGTTCTTTAGCCATCATTACCTTTTTGTTCTTCTCACTTTTTTAAATTGGGCATATACAGTTAGTTTGATTTGCTATTATAGTGTTTTAATAGCCTCCATGTAGTTTGCAAGCATTTCACCTGTATAACTTATTTTTAATTTGCATTAAAGAGTTTTCTTTATTTGACTCTATGCTTTCTTACCTCCTGCCCCTGCACCTTCTTTTCACCTGAAATCTTCATACTCAGCAGATAATTTACCATGTGCTTTTCCTGGTCATCAACACCAATTATCTATATGTCTAATAATGAAGTCCCCATTATCATTGCCTTGCTGGTGTTCCCTGCTCAGGAGAGGTGTCATCAGAGAAAAAGATAGCAGGACATCATCTGGAAGGAGGACCTCAGCTGTGAGTCGGTTTCCCTTTGCTTCAGTTTGATTTTCTCCTTGCCTGGGATCTTCATCCTCTTCAGTAGCAGAGAGGCTATCAGACTAAGGGTTGGACCACTCTGCTGGGTCCCAGAAAGTCTCATTTACATTATTCTCTGTCTCTCTTAGTTCAGCTGTCTGCCCTCAAGAGCCTGTACTCTGTCTCTAATGGCCACGAGTGGGTTAGACTTTGTGCATGTACATGCAGGCTGCTTCCAGGCAGGTAACGATACATGGTGCATTCAGTGCGATAACCCGAATAGCCCCCACTCTACTGCAGATTTAGTCTGTCTGCTTTTTTTTCTCTCCTCGCAGGATTATATTGGGCTGGTTATTGTCCTAAATGTAAGGTGACCATCCATCCCATTTTGGGTGGGACAGCCCTGTATTTCAGGTGTCATCCTGGTGTCCCAATTTATTTTGCCAAAGAGGCTAATTTTTACGAGCCCAGGTGGCTGTCCCCAGTTCTGGCTTCGCACAGCTGGAGGAACTGGGAGCCAGACCTGCAGAGCAGCATGGCTGCTGTGCAGCTTCCCCCAGCTGGGAGAGCTGGGAGCCTGACCCACACGGTGGCTCAGCTGCTGCCCAACTTCCCCCAGCTGGAGGAAGCTGGATCAGCGCGGGGGCGGCCTAGCAGGGGCTGGGGTGCAGGCCCAGTGGAGACCAGAACATTCATCAGCACCTGGAACATGTATACAATGGGGTTACGAGGGAGGCCAGCAGGCAGATCAAGGCATGCAGGCGGGCATGGGGAGGCAGGGAGTCCATGCCTTTGGCACCCAGGGCTCAGTTGTGTGCAATGCCTTGCTTTCCCTGCACCAGTCAGACAGCTCCACCGGCCTCCCTTGCAATGCACAGGGAGTGCAACATGCAGCTGGCCTCAAGGCCACGTGAGCCCAGGGGCTCCTCGGCATGAGTCAGGGCTGATAACGCCAGGGGGCCCTGTGCGGGTGTGCACGGTATGATCCGGATACATGTACTGCCACTGAGATCCTGGGTCCCCGAGGCATGGGGCTCAGAGCACGTGGATGGTCAGGGCCACGGCCTACTCTGCACCACTCCCTCACGGCCAGCTGCTCGCACCAAAGCTGGCCAGTGGCCAGCCAGCCGCGAGCATGACACCGGCCGGGCCAGGCATGGAGACACTCTGGCAGGTACCTGCGGGGCCTGCTGGTCCCCGCCCCCCACTGCTTTAAATGCTGCAACAACCCAGAAACCCTGAAGCAGGAATCTGGGAGGGTGGAGGCTGTGAGCACATGCAGCCCTGCCGGACACGCCTCATATACACCCCAGGAACAGCCACAGGCCCCATGGCCAGCAGTCAGCCACCCCGGGGTGAGAAGGGTCCCCCCAGGGAGCTGGCGGAGGGCAGCCAGAAGGCCAGTCAAGGCACCAAGCACAAGGCCCCCTCCTGGAATAAGAACTCCAGCAGGGGTACATATGGGCCCAAGACAGTGCCAGGAGGTCTGGGCAGGCCCTGGCCAGCTGCCCCTTCTACAGGGAGCTGGACATCTCCAACCTGTTTGAGGGATCCTCCAATAGATCCTTCGCATGTTGCACCCCTTGGGGGGCCAGGTGACCCCTGGCCACATGGACGATGGCCGGCCCAGAATGGCCCACACCAGGGCGTGCCCATGGCCAGCACGAGTGCCTGCAGGTGGCACCTATCCCCTACCCTGCTGGGCATCACCACTAGCCACATGCATGAGCTGGGGGATCCGGGGGGCAAGGCTGCACCCAGCCCATCTGCCACCCAGCCGTGGGTCCCCCCATGCCTCTTTGCCCCACCCTCCCCTGCTAGCCATGGCTCTGGGTGGGGGCTGGACAGAATCTACCACAGCCACCACTAGTCCCAGGGAGTGGCCTGTCCCATGCACAGCACTGGCCACAGTGCATGGAACCCCTGCCCCAACCCTGGAGCCCTAAGCATCTCTCGAGTCACGGGTGGGGCACATGGGCATGGTGGGCATGGGGCACAGCCTCCTGGGCCGCTGTGGGCAACTGACTCCCTCTTTCCCCTTCCCAACCTCTGTTATAGCATCCGCAGGTGGGGGGAGCCCTGGCACAGCTCCCAAGCTGGCCAGCCAGCCCCAGCCAGCCTAGAGGGGCTCTGGAGCCCAGAGTGGGGGCCGGGCCTCCACCACTGCCTGCACCCTGGTGAACCTTCGCCCAGTGACACCAGCACCGTGCCTGGGATGAGCAGGGAGGGATAGCTTGGTGGTTTGAGCATTGGCGTGGTAAACCCAGGCTTCTGAGCTCAGTCCTTGAAGGGGCCATTTAGATGTCTGGGGCAAAAAAGAATGGGATGGTGATGTATGTCCTGCTGTGAGTGCAGCGGATTGGACTTTATGATCTCTGAGGGTCCCTTCCAGCTCTATGAGATAGCTATAGCTCCATATCAGGGTGTGGCCTATACAGTTGCCCTTCCCCCACCAGAACACCCTGGCAGAGCGACAACTGGCTCTGGATGAGGCAGAGCCACCCTGGTGGCAGGAGACATGGACGGAGACACTGGGCCTGCTGCACACTGTGTGCATGTTCCTGCTTGAGCACGTTGCCCCAGCACTGGCCCCCACTTCTGCCACCACAAGCCAGGAGATGTTCTCCACCCCTCTGAGCCCTCTCCAGGGCCCCCTCCCCAGACTCCAGACCCCCTCCCTGGCCCCCTGCAGGGCCCCTTCCCCCTGCTTCCTCCCCAGGCCCCCTCCCCCTGTCCCTTCCAGGGCCCCCTCCCGGATGGGGCACCCTGGGTCCCTAACCCTAACCCTCCCCTGGCCCACGCCATTGCACCCCTGACCCCTGAGGGTCTCCCTTGCCTGGTATCCCCTTCCCACTTTCTTCTGCCAGGCCAGGGTGCAGAGCGTGCCTCACCTGGAGGACATCAACTCTGACAGTCTCCTTGCCCAACCCAAACTCCTGCCAGGTGGAGCAGCAGCTGTCCAGGGTGGTGAATTTCCACAAGGTGATGGCCACATGATTCTCCATGGAGAGGGTGGGCTGCATGCAGGTATCCTGGCTTTGGAGGATGGGGGCGAGCCAGGTGTGGTGCTCCATGAGGTTGTCCCTCCTCACGCAGAAGTTCTGCAGCCAGTGCACATTGCTTCACTCGGTCAGGACCATGCAGTCCCCCCCGTCAGTGCTGGTGGGTAGGTACAGACCTTCCAGATGGGCCTGGGAGGCCTCGGTAGGGGTGGGATGGGGGGACTGGGGCCCCACCGACAGGGTCTCCAGCCCCACAAATGGCAGAAGAGGACTTCCAGGATGTGAGCCGGCAGGCATGCCCAGGTGATCCCATGGGTTCGTGGCTGCTGTGGGTCCCTGTCTCTTGCAAGTGAAGGTCAGAACTGAGTACAGGCTCAGTTTCTCTGTAAGCAGCTCTGCAGGCCTCAAAGATGTGCAGGGAGGGGGTGTTTGGGGGGGGCCCTTCAAAGCCCCATGTGGCCTGAGCTCTCGGAGGGGCTTTCCAGCCATGTGACTCCATCCAGGGCATTTTCTGGCCCATTCTTTCAGAAGAGGCTGAATAGCCGTGTCATTCTGAAGGGACACGTAGCTCTTTCAGACCACGTTTTAGCTGCAGATGTGATCATCTGGCTGATGGTCTTCCGGAGGATTGCTGTAGTATAGACGTGGCCTAGACATCTACTGCTTAACTGGAAATTTACATGTGGGTTGATTTCAGGAAGTAACAAATTTAGACAAACCTTCCCGTACTCCAAGACTGTGTTTGTTAAGCCATGTCTAGACTACACATCTAGCTTGAAATAACTTATGTGATTCATGCAACGCAAATTGTGTAAGTTATTTCGAGTGAACTTATTTCAAACTTGATGCTGTACAAACAGCACCAAAGTTCAAAATAACCAGCTATTTCGAGGGACTACTGTCCTGGAAATAGCACTATTTTGGGATACATTTATATCCCGAAATAGCAACTATAGTCTAAACATAGCTTTAGTGGGCCAATGGTGCCTGATGACTCTATTTCACTTCTAACAAACAACTGAGTCCTAGTCATTTTGAATTGATTACTCTGATCGCCTGAGCCCGCCCTAGAGAGTGGGAGCGCAGATCAGTAGTACTGCACACATATTACAGGAAAAGGAAGGCTTTGAAGCAAAGCATTTTGATTTCCCATCCTGCTTCTGCGACTGGACTAAAGTTATCTTGATCATCCATGAGGCCGCCAAGCGAAAGCAAAATATCACGAGGGATAAGAAAAATATCCCACGTGGAACTGCAAATCAAAACACATTTCTCATGATGGAGGAACAAGAAGGGATTCGGGCTGAGATTTTCAAAAGCACTGACTTTTTCCTAATTGTGCTCCTCTTCAAGCAAAGGTAAAAATCCCGTTGGCTTCAATGGGCACAAATTTAGGCCAATATTGAATGCTTTACAAAGCCAACCCTTGTAACTGAAAGGCAATAAATTTAAAAGTGACAAAACAAAATACATATTTACACACACGTAATTAATTTGTGGAACTCACTGCCTGAAGATAGCACAAAGTCCAAGTGCACGGTAAGTTTCAGAAAAGGATTACATAGCTATATGGGGATAGTGATAACACCCCTTGCCCCAGTGGATAGTGGGAATTGTTTTGTTTTTTGTTTTTTTTTTTCTTTTTAAAGGGTCAGTAGAGGGAAAGAATGGAGTCTGTGCATAGGTGGACTGAGTACGTTTCCTGAGTCACTACTTTAGCTACAATACACAGCAATAAAACCCAGATAAAGAGACAGTCAAGCAACGTGAAATGCAGTTTGCTAAGGATAGATGTGGGGTGGAGCAGATGTCCATGTCTCAGATCTTAACAAAATGACTCAGTTTCAATCCCAGGAACCAGATAAACACCCTGAGAACACATGTTATCCAGGAGCATAAAGAGTTCTCATCAGGAACTGAACAGCAAAGACAGCAATGTGACCAGGTTCTGGCAAGAGACATCAAAGCTGATCATTACAAGGGCCATTTAGGGTCGCTGATGGCCAGACTGCAAACAGCAGGTCTGTCCATGTGCTGGCTCATAGCGATAACATTGTGTGCTGAGACTGGCACAGAGTACAGGTGAAATCATAGTTGGAAAGTATTTCTCCACTCTCAGAACTGAGTGTTCACACTCAGAGCTCCTAATTTCCTCCTCAGCCCTAAATACTATTGCATCTCTACCCTGGTCTCCTCCCCAAAATCCGTCTATCCCTCTCCTAAGGGAACACTTTGTCTGGTTTGGCTTTCTTCCATCATGTTGGCACAGGCTTGGATCATAGGCTGCCATTGTGCTGTCATGTGAAATATTACAGAAGTTACCTGGTCACATCCTGTACAAGTAAGGGTCCAGTTCCTCAGCTGGCCTATATCAGCATAGCTCCGTAGACCTCAGCAGACCTAGGTCCATTGATAGCAACGTTGAATCTGGACCCTGAAACTGGACAACTCTGAATCTGGGGCTGCTAGGTACTTGCTACTTGCCCTATCACAACCCCTCTTGGCTGGAAGCAGCAACTGTGATTCAGTCTTCTCTGGCCCAGTCTGCCCATAGGGCTGACCTGAACCTCCAGCCAATCCACGTAAGAGAACCCAATCCATTGGAAGTCCTCATGCTTTTTCACTTATTTTCTATTGGATTCCAATCAGACAAGTAAATCGTCAGCCCAGCAAGGCTCAGCTGTTAACCTCCTCCTTTACAGGCTGGATCTAGCAGCAGTAAACTGCCCCAACACTGACCCTGATTCCTGAGCTTCAACTTTACCACCCAAAACCTCATACACTGTCTCTCTAGTCAAGGTTTTCTGGCAGGATGTCATCGCTGACCAGCTCCTGTTTCCAGTAAGGCACTTTGTCCACCACAGGACAGTCTGTCTGCTCTGTTCCACCTACGATCTGGGCTTCCTTCCTCCTCTGAAATCCAAACTTGCATAGCTGTAGAGGGGCAAGGCTAATTAAACAGGGCTGACTAGCTCCAGACCTCTGGTCGTTAAAGGTGGAGAGACCACCTTGTTACAGTGCTATAACTGTAACATAACAACAATCTTGCACGGCTTGGACAGAAACAAGAGCTACCAGGGACATTTGCTTGCAGGAGATTAGAGGTGTCTCATTGACCCATATACAGCAAATTCTTCCAAAATAACTGCGCACGAAGAGTTTGCTATCTAGGACCCTAGTCCCCAGATAGTCCCCAATGCTCAGCTTTATTTGAAGGTGTGGGGGAGGGGAATCCACTCAAAAAACATAAAGCTAACCTCATGCTTAAGTTTCTATAAGGTGAGAGCCTAGAAAAATGAGCAGCACGCAAAAGGCAGGGAAGCAATCAAGTATTATTTGGAAAGAGATCTAGACATGGATTTGTTTTTCAGTTGTGTGATTTCCCAAACAAATCCAAGTTTGAATTCTTGGTTTCTAGTTGATTAAACAATGAACCCTACAAAAGCCGTTCAAAACTATGAGTTAGCATAAATATGGACTCCCCACCTGAGCTTTGAAAGTAGGGAAACTACAGCCAGCACTCGTGTGTGCTTAACTCAGACCCTATTCACAAGGAGTTGCAGGCAACGGGAGAGACATCACTGATTGGTCAAACTCAAGGTGGGCAACAAGTCTGGGATTCCATTTCAGTTGGGATAAGCACCACTATCCCAGCACTGGGAACTTATGCCACGGGTTCCTTACTTGGGGCAAGACAAGACAAACAAGATTCAAGGGGTTGGGGACTTGACTACAGCAGAATGAAATTTTTGGCCAACAGAAAAGAGTCCAAAAATGCATTTTTCAAGACACTGAAACCATAAAGAAATCCCAGTCAAAGTCTGTAAATAGTGTTGCCCAAAACCCTATAGCACAAAAAAAAGAAAAAGAAAAAGAAAAAGGAAAAAGCACACACACCTAAAAATATTTGGAATTGTCAAAATGACAGGCTTTGATGTTTATGAGCCACTTGGTGTTTTGTCTTGCAGTTAACATTTTCAAGATGAAATGTCAATTTGAAACAATGTTCAAAACATTCCATTCAACCTGGATTAATTTTTTTTTTCAGTTTTGTGTTTCAATGAGAAAAAAAACCAAAAAGTGTTTGAGTTAGAAATAGAATTTTTGCCCAAATTTTAGCCACTGAGCAGGAAAAAAGCAATTATTTACTCTGCTCTTGTTCTGACCGTGCTCCTTTCCTACATGGCTGGATGGGAGAGGGCTTAAACTTTTTCATATTGTACCATGGGATCAGGGTATGGAAGAGGCAGGGCAGTACTGGTTTGTAATAGAATCTCAGAATTATAGAACATTAGCACTGGAAGGGACCTCAAGAGGCCATCGAGTCCAGTCCCCTGCCCTCACAGCAGGACAAAGCACCATCTAGACCATCCCTGATGGATGTCTATCTAACCTGCTCTTAAATATCTCCAGAGATGGAGATTCCATAACCTCCCCAGGTAATTTATTCCAATGTTTAACCACCTTGACTGTTAGGAACTTTTTCCTAATGTCCAACCTAAAGCTCCCTTGCTGCAGTTTAAGCCCATTGCTCCTTGCCCTATCCTCAGAGGCCAAGGAGAACAATTTTTCTCTCTCCTCTTTGTCACACTCTTTTAAATACTTGAAAACTGCTATCATGTGCCCTCTCAGTCTTTTCTTTTTGAAACTAAACAAGCTCAGTTCTTTCAGTCTTCCCTCACAGCTCATATTCTCTAGATCTTTAATCGCTGTTGCTCTTCTGTAGAACTTCTCCAATTTCTCCACATTTTTCTTCAAAAGTGGTGCCCAAAATTGGACACCGTACTCCAACTGAGGCCGAATCAGTGCAGAGTAGAGCAGAAGAGTGACTTCTTGTGTCTTGCTCGTGACACTCCTGTTACTGTGTCCCAGAACTATGTTTGATTTTTTTTTGCAACAGCATCACTGTTGATTCGTACTTAGCTTGTGGTCCACTATGACACCTAGATCCCTTTCTGCAGTACTCCTTCCTAGACAGTCATTCCCCATTCTGTATGTATGAAGCTTGTTGTTCCTTCCCAAGTGGAGTACTTTGCATCTGTCCTTATTAAACGTCACCCTATTTGCCTCAGACCATTTCTCCAGTTTGTGCAGATCACTTTGAATTACGACTCCATCCTCCAAAGAAGTTACAACCTCTCCCAGCTTGGTATCATCTGCAAACTTAATTAGTGTACTCTCTACGCTGATATCTATATCATTGATGAAGTTATTGAATAGAACCAGTCCCAAAACAGACCCCTAAAGAATCCCACTTGTTACGCCCTTCCAGCATGATTGTGAACTGTTAATAACTACTACCTAAGAACGGTAGTCTAGCCAGTTATGCAGCCACCTTATAGTAGCCCCATCTAAGTTGTATTAGCTTAGTTTATTGATAATAAGACCATGCGAGACCACATAAAATGCCCTACTGAAATATAGGTAAACTACATCTACCACTTCTCCCTTATCCACAAGACTTGTTACCCCAACTGATCAAATGATTTGAGTCTGCAGAGCTCATCAATTCTCCACACACCTACACAAATAAGATCTCCCATACTTCTTCCATCAGTTACTTCCACCTCCAGAGAGCAACTTGACTCCTAGAAGGTTTGGGTGACAATTTGGAAAGGCAGGTGTTTTCCCATATCTTCCAAACCACTTTGCCCATTCCTATGTCAGATCACATACCAGTGAAGGAGCAAGAATATCCAGGACCACAATGCTTTAGGGCAGGGATTTCCAACCTTGGGTTGGGACCCAAACATGGGTTGCCATTAGATTTGTTAAGGGTCACCAGCCACTCAGAGCTGCACATGGCTCTTAAAGAAGCCATTTGCAGCTCCTTAACACCACCACATCTAGCAGCAATCTCTATCAACAGAGAAGCTATTACGCATTACAAAGACCTCTGATATTCATAGCCATCACAGGCAAGTCACTTAAGAGGCTCTTACAGTAAATAATTTTTACCTCCCCTCCTCCTTTTTGCCCCGCCTTCTGGTCTGTGGAGCTGATTTATTTGTATCTCCCCACAGCCCCTGGGTGTGAGTCACCAAGGCCCTCCACTCTCTGAATGTGACCCTCCCAGCCCCCCACCCCTGAGTGTGACTCCTCCCAATCCAAGTGTGACACTCAGCCCCCCCCGAGCCTGAGTGTGACTCCCCCCAGCGTGAGCTTGATTCCCCCAGGCTCTGAGTATGAACCCCAGCCCATGCAGCCCCTGAGTTGTAAGCCCCCAGCCTGAGTGTGACCCTTCCAGCCTGAGTGTGACCCCTCAGCCCCCAAGTGTGATTCTCCTCAGCCCCCCAAATCTCCAGCCCCTGAGTGTGACTTCCCCCAACACCCCCAACTCCCTACTCCCCCAAGTACGACTTCCCCGAGCGCCCCAACACCACCAGCCCTGGAGTGTGACTCCTCTCCAGCCCCCAAGTGTAACCCCAAGCCCCTCCAACCTCTGAGTGTAGGGTTTAAGATGGGGGGGGCATGAGGGAGCAGTTTGGGGATGAGGGTTTTTCCCCCGCCACAACTCAGAACAACTATAATAATAAAATAATAAACTATAATAAACACAGTGTTATTTTATTATTATTAATGTGCTTTCCCTTTTTCTATGAAATAACTATTATGAATATATAAACGTGAGGGGGCTCAGTTTTATATTCTTGCTTCAGGTGCACAATTAGCTGGTTACAGCACTAATCCCCACCCCGCTTTTTGAATTGCCTTGGGTCACCAAGGCTTCCTGAATTGTCAAAATGAGTCCATGTCTGGAAAAGTTTGGGAGCCACTGCTTTAGGGTCGCTAATGGGCGGTGACTCCTGTTTCTTTATTAGGTGTGGTTACATGGAGTAACGTAGCCACTTTTATCTGAAGAAACCAACCCCTGACGTATGACCTGGATATTAATCTTTAATAATCCTGGTCAAGGTCATGTGACTGGGGCGTCAGAAAATGAAAACAGGTGTCTCACCAACATTCCTGAGTGCCAACATGCTTAGTTATTAATCATCCGGTGATATAAAATGACAAATCCAAGTGGGATATGAAGTGAAATACCAAACAAACCCATGTGGAACACCTGCAAATTAGGTTGGGGAAACAAGGATCTGTTCAGAGCAGTGCCCAATATGGAGAGTCTGAATCATATCATGGACAGTGCCTCAGTCATCCCAGAGAGTCAGTGGCATTACCTGAAGGATGAATCTGGGGCTGAGTGAGGTCGCTGTGATTTGTCATAGCAGCGCATGGGGATGCACCTTTTACATAAGGTTTCAAGCACAGTTCCCAACCCATCAGATCACACCTAACTTACACAGAACTAAATGCAGTATTTCTGGAATGAGCCTGATGGCTTGGACTTTCCATGTATGTTTTACCACGGTACAACCTTAGGTAAGTATTCAGTCGCATTCTTTCCATTCCACCTGTCTCTCCTTCTCTTTACCATTCACTTTCACCCCTTTTCTGTCCCCCTCCATTTCAGCTCCTCTCCTATTTCTGTTTGTCGCTCCTTCCTTCTTTTTTGTGTCATTCCACACATTCATCTCTCGATATACAGCCTCTTGGACCAGTGTTTCCTGCAGCGCCAGGCTTCCCACTGCCCTCTCAGTGGTGCAGCAAAAATGCATATTTCAGGAAGACTACACTTGTAAAGCAAGCAGACGTCTCCTCGGTACTGCCAGACGCTCATTGCAATACAGGGAGGAGACGCCCGTAAAGCGATAGCTTTATGGCCACAAAGGCCGCTGGAATTTGAAATGCTCTCTCCTTCCATTTTCAGGACAAACAGCTGAAGAAACTTGGAATTCTGCCTCCCTGTGAGGATCTCTTCTCTCCCTCAAACATCCTGACCCTACAGATATCAACCTTACCTCCAGACCCTGCTGTTCAACAAATGTACGATCATATATCCCACTGTTTACCCAGCCCTGGCAATCTGATCTGGCTCCTATATCCAAGAGGATGATTAGCATCTAATGGTACTTGACAGCTGATCTTCCATCAGCCATGATGCATTTTTGGAAGGACAGGCAGAGTCAAAAGACTTGTCAAGCTCTTCGATTAACTAGACTTTCCATTACCAAACATGTACCAGCACCCCCTCCATAAGTCCTGTCCATCTTTCCCAGCTATACATACCCTCCCTGTACTCTCAGCTTTCACTACAGAACCAGTGTTCATTCCTAATCCCACCACCCCTCAGAGCTACACCACTACACATTTAATAGGCCCAGGAAATCATTTCTCAGTCACTCTATTCTCCCTCCTCCAATTATAGGGGTATTGTCTCTAGGCATTGTACGTCTTCCCCAGCTCCCCAAGCATTCCAGTTTTCATGAGGGAGCAGCATTCAAAGGTTCGGACCACCATTGTGTAACTTGTAAACCCTTAAAAGCCTGCAATGTTAGATGTGAGCTAATAGCATTCCAGACCCTCTCAGAGCCCCCTTTCCCCTTCCCCACTGTCTCTATTAACACTTGATGCCAGCTACCCCATTTACATGCTGATATTTACCACTAAAAACTCCCTTAATTGGTGGAATTTTGACAACAGAATTAGTTAGCTCCTCCCACGCCTCCAGAGCACGGGCATTTTTACCACAATTCTCCTCGCATTACCAGACCTGCCAACAGGGGGCAGTTGACCCTGGACTCGGCATTTGAAAGAGCCTGGAGCTCCGGCTGTCGCCACTGCTACTTTGGCAGTTGTGGAGAGGGAGCAGCGCACAGCCTGGGCAGCACTGAGGACCACGCGCTCTAGGCCCCATCCCCAACATTTCAGGGGTGATGAGCTTGACCCAGGGCCGTGACGGCTGTCAGCCCTGCTGCCCATTACACGCTCCTCTCTTCACCTCCTCTTCCTCTGCTGCTATCCCGTGAACTTCTCATTGTTGTTGTTACTGAAATCTTGGGATAGCACCATAGCAACAAGGCAGATGTGTGGTCTCTTCTCTAAGGACCTTGTAAGCTAATGCAACGAGATGGGAAAGTGCAGACAGGATACATTGAAATGACAACTGTCATCTGGTCACCCAGAGGGGAACAGCTGATCTATTTCCACTGCATAACAAAATCCTAGTTTCTGATTTAGGTGGTTTGGCACTGCAAGGCTCTGGAAAAGAAGTGTGTTGAGTGGGGGCCATTTTTTGAGCCCAATTGGAAAGGGATTTTGAAGTGCAAGTGTCGGGCACTGTAGAAAAATCCTCCTCTGAGGTGATTTATATGTCCCTGTCCATGAGCTGTGGTGTCTGTATGGTTGCCCTTCATCCTGACCAAACTGCCTTTAAACTAAGCATTTAAATTCTACAATCTGCTTTGTTAGCAGTGGTGACATATTTCCCTCACAAACCGCATCAAAACCAAATAAATTGTAAAATGTATTTACTGTTAAAATGGTGTTCAGGTACACAAAATGGCCGCTGGAAAATGACAGTTGGAGAATGACAGTTGCAATTAATATTCATAGGGCGGTAAATATTAATTAAGCTTATGTTTGAAAACCTTCAAATTGATTGGTTGACTTAGGATCCTCATACATATGTATTAAACAAATGCCGCCTTGATACATTGTAACGCCGGAGAGGACCTGGCAGGGACTAGTTTCCAAACAGGTCCATCCAGGCAGCATATATTCAGGAGAGCAGCCCTGTTTGGGGCATTCCGGACCCGACCTCGGAGGAGAGCGGACGAAGAAGAAAGAAGACTACAGAGAAGGACTGAGCTAAGAGCTGGACTCAGCCTGTAGCCGAACATCGCTGGCGGAAGAGCCGAAGCTGACCTGCGTGTCAGTCATCGCTCGCTAGCCGCCGTGGGCCGACGAAGACCAGAAGAGGTCCAGTCTACAAAGAGCAAGAATCACTAGTAAGGCTCCGGTCCCTTTATCCGGAGGGTTTGCCCGGCAGACCGCGCCGCAAAAACAACGGTGCCCTGCACGGGGAAACCACAGTAGCGACCCTGCCCTTCCAGTCACCGACCTTTGCTCGGGCCGGTGTCTGAAATATCATGGTCATTCCTAAAACACAGGAGGTTTTTGTTAACCAAGCCGGTTTTTCCTCCTGGCTTTCTTTTTGTTCCTCCTTTACTATCTGACCTGACGCGGCTGCCGTACAAGCGCGCCGTGAGGGTCATAACTTCCTAGCCTCTGAAGAGACCTACAGACCCAGTGCCTGGATTACAGAGCAGGAATAAGGAGGTATTTGTGGTCTGGGTTTAAAGCCAATATAAGTAACTTGGTGAGCAGTTAATGTAAGGATAGCTTTATATAGTTTTGTTATAGAGAGTGGATTGGGACTTCCCCAAGTCCATGATCTGCGTCTTATATTTTGTACCCCTTGTCTCTTTGTAAAGGCACAAGAGGCCAATGCTGTTGGTCTAGCCTAAAAACTATTACATGCAAACAGAAGAATAGTTAGGCAAGCTGCTTTATAATTATAATCCAGAGCTATAAGCTCCCTCCTATTTAGGAGAGTAGAGCCGCCAGGGATAACCCAATAAAGGGAAAACCCTGGTATTCTTTGTAACCCTTCAAGGGTAACGAGGTCCTGCAATAAACGGCTACCATAACAAGGTAGTTGAAATAGGCAGTACCGTTTTAAGGGGATAACCTTTAACCAGGAAAACCCCATTATTGTAAAGGGGATAACCTCTCCGTAGGAAAACCCCGCATATATTGGGCTCTCCCCTGCTTGGCCAGCAGGGCAACCCACTTAACTAAGAAACTAATCTAGCTTAGCGCAGGCAAATTCCTGTTCTTATTAAGACCTGCTCCCCGCGGTAGTCTGCCAAGGGTCGAGCGACCTGGTGAACCTCAGGAAGATCCAGGAATAAATACAAACGATATACAGCTCTGAAGTTATCCTTTCCATTTTACAGCATGCAATGAAGACTACACAGTCCATCCCAGAAGCACAGTAAGTAGCTAAGGGGTTAGATAGCAGTGCTGTTATAGCAGTTACCTATTGTTTAAGGCTATAAGCTAATTAGTATTCCAATCCTGTGCTTATTCCAGAAAAACAAGGGTCCATATCTTTGTGTTACCTAGTTTACCACAATCCAAACCTTTACTCTGTTAAATAAACCCTTTCTCCCTGTTTCAACCTAACAACTTGTCCGTGTTTCTTCCTGGGGTAAACACACTGTAGCAGCGCAGTCCACACACCCTGAAACCCCGTTGTGATTAGACCCACCGTAGACGGCAAGCAGGGTCGCGGGGTAAAATTCTGGGAGCATTGGTAAGGACTCAGTCTTTGTCCAGACCATTGCTTTGGTGTGACTGACTTAGCCTAATTGATATTCAAATTTATTCTTACATCACTCACATCCTCGATAGGCACCAAGCAAGAGGTTAAGATGAGAATAGAAAGGGGGAAAAAGGGCAACTATGCGGGTAGCTCTGGAGGACTGTCAGCAGCAGAAGGGGAGATAGGAGGCACTAAGAGGTGAGAAGTAGTAAAGAGAGCAGAAGGTGAGGCTGAGAGGTTGGCTCTGTTGAGGAAGGCAACAAAAAGCCACCCCGGGTTTTTGAAGAAGGGGAACCATTTAGTAGAGTAGCAGGATTGTGGGTGGCTTGCAGGAAAGTGAAGTTAGGAGATCACTGAACATGTTATAGTAAATGAATAGACAGATGGGCAAAGAATTGATTGGGGTTTTAGTTCAGAAAACAGAAGGGGAAGGTCAGATTTTAGACATGATGTAGAGGAAGGATTTTGGGGATTTGGCAGCATCTAGACTGGGGGAGGCCAGGGCTGGATTATAACACCATGCTTGCAAACCTGGCTATCAATTTCAGAGAAAACAGTGGAATTGTTACAGTGAAGGAGAGGGTGTGAGGACCTCGACTGTTTACCACGTGGAACCCGAGATGCCAGCAGAACATCCAGGAAGAGATGCTGGAAAGACAGCTGGAAAAGAGACTGGAGGGGGCAGGGAGTCAAAGTGGAGAGGCAGCCCTGCAAAAGGTGGTCATAGGGACAGTAGGTGAAGTCATAGGAATAGACAGATATGGAAAAAGGGGAAAAATGATGAGGAACAAGGACAGAAAATGGAGACAGCGGAAGGAGGAGTCACCAGTGGAGATGCATATTAGATAAACTCAGGATCAGTTCCTGCCTGAAGGTCAAGGAGCAGATTGAAGGGAAGAGGAGGGATCAGCATTGTTGAAATCAGAGGAAAGATCAAAGAGGATGAGACTAGGGGAAAGGCTCTCTTGAGTTGGTAGGTGAAGGCAGGTTGAAAGTAATGCAACAGAAAATTACAAGACAAGGAAAAGCCAAAGCAGTGAAGATAAACATTACATCTTAACTATTTTGTAAGCTCTGCAAGGCATGGAGCTATGGTCTGTGATGATGTGTACACTTAAGGCATTGTATTTATTCTAAATTAGAATACATGGGTGACAGTGGCATGGTAGCATTAGGGCACAAGGAGAAAATCATACAGAAATAAAAGCCTATTGTTAGAGCTGGTTGAAATTTTCTGACAGAATAATTTTTGTCATCAGAAAATGTTTACTAAACAAAATCTGAACATTTTGCAGCAACCTGTTGATTTAATCTATATTTTAAATGAAAAATGAGTGAAAAAAATTTGGCTCAGTAAGGTTGAAGCACTTTCTTTCAGTTTTATCATGACTATTAGATCTAAAAGACAAAAGAAAAAAATGAAATAAAAATGCTTCAACCTGAGCAAGAAAGAAAGTCTTTAGATAAGGTTATTTTGATATTTCCAGCACAACAGATTTTGTTTGGCAGGATAATTGATTCTTCATTCCAATTTTGGACAAACAGACATTTCTAAATGTTAGCATTTCCCACAGAAAAGAAATGTTCAATTTTAAATTTCTCTTTTATGTAACAAGTGACCAGATGTATCTTTTCCCCCCTCTTCAAGGCAAGCCGATAAGTAGTGGTGTATGACTGCTACTGCATCTAATCTAATTGTCTCACTTCCTTCATTCAGTAGAGTTTCATGATTTGACGTCCAGGGGTCCTCCTGGATTCAAGTTCCTGCAGATGTCCTCTCCAGGGCAGTCACTGCCAGTGGTATCCCACAGAGATGAGCTTAACTGTTGTGAACGCCAGCAGAGAGAGGAGATATGTGTATATTCCAATACAGAAGCTACACTGAATGACGGTTAAGGCGGCAACAAGAAGTTCCCCGTCCACTCAAAACCTTGAAAGCATGGAAATAAAAAGTGAAGGCGAAGACTTGTGAATTCCTTTCCACCTTCATATTGACTGCTGCAGACCAGTGGTTTTCAACCAGTGTGCCACGGCACATTGGTGTGCAGTGAGAATTGTCCAAGTGTGCTGTGAAATTTCATCAATTTCCCCTTGCCACAGCTCTTTGCAGAGTCACCAGTGGTGGTGGGGGTAGGGGGGTTGATGACCCCGCACCAGCTGGGGCTCAAGCAGCAAGGCAGGAGACTATTAGAGCCAGGAGGCAGCTGAAATGCTGCTTCCTGGCCTGAAAGGGGTGGCAAGGAGTCTGTCCCTCCCCCTCCCTCGCAACCCCACCGTGGCAAGGAGGAAAGGAGGGAGGACAGGAGCCTGCCAGAGCTGGGGCACAGTTTAAATGTCGCATCCTGGCTCTAATGGGCTGGCGGGGAGGGGACCCTGCTCTCTGGAGCTGCCTCCTTCCCCCTCCCACGAGTAATCGAGTAACCTCTGAGATTTTCAGCGGTTACTCACTGAACATCGCTAGCATGGCGCACGTGCACTTGCCTGCCTTTTTCCGACTTGTCGAAGGTGGTGTTTTCTGTGGTTGATCCGAGCACTCATGCATTTGTTCCTTGTTTAGCTCGTTGTATGCACCACTGTGCTGCAATCCTCTCTAGTAAGACCACAGTAAATGTAAGTAAATGTGACATTTCTGAGCAGTCGATCCAGCTGAAAAACGTGGGCGTGCCGTGGAACTGTTTGTCTCATTGAACTGTGCTGTGTTACTGAAAAGGCTGGGAATGGCTGCTGTAGGCAATAACTCAACCATTCCACAAGACTTTCACTTCCATTCCAGTACACACCCCACCTTCAGACTTGCAGCCTAATGCAAAAGCTTCACAGGGACCCCATACGCTGAGCTGTTGATATAAAAGCCTATTGGATGTTGCAGGCATTTGGGACGTAACCCTGCCTAGCTATTCCAGGTTATAGCTGTTTATTACCATGATCTGGACCTGAATCCAGGCCTGGTGTGGCTGCCGGCTTCAGTTCATTCACCCTCTCAGGCTCAGCAGCATTCTCGGCAGAGTTGCTCGGGAGATTACACAAGGGATGGTATGTTATCAGAGCTGCTACGAGGTGAGTGAAGATGCGATAAGGACGTGTTAAAAGTCAAGGAGGTGCTATTGACAAGGACCAAAGTTGGGCTTGAACTTCCCCGCCTGTCATGTGTGCACTGATGGTCTGCAGTCTACTGCTGTTTCTGCCAGCTGCTTCCTTGGCAGGTCTTACTTCACTCATCCACATACACTCTTCTCCGTCCAGCCAGCTGATCTCTAATAGAGGTACAGCCATAGTCGGAGCTCTTGGCCTGCGGAGCATTAATCCTTTCCTGTAAAATCTCACTCTGTCAGGTTCCCCAGTGAGCGAGGAGGCACTTTTCATTTTTCTTCTGTGCACTGTGATATGCAGGGAGCAGTGTGGTCTTCACTTTCCACACCCTCATTTGAAAGGACTGTTTAGCTGCCTGAGGCTTGGTCTACACCAGGCAGGTAAGTCAACTGCAGATATGCAATTCTAGCTACGACAACTGTGTAGCTAGAATCAATTTATCTACAATCAACTTACCTGGCCTGCCTCACTAAGGAAGGTCAATGGAAGAGTTTCTCCCGTCGATCTCCCTTACTCCTCGTGACAGTGAGGAGTACGGGGTTCAACTGCTGACTCCAATAGGTCAATTTTGCTTGTCTCCACCACGCCTGCCAAATGCTGTGCCTGGAGCCAGGAGAGCTCTGATATAGTACATTTGCTGTTCCACTCACAAAGACAGACACATAATCCACCTCTTTCCCAATTCCGTGATTTCAGGGCTCTGTTGTGATTTAAGATCCTTGCCAACCTACCCAGATCAATATTCACCCGGTTTCACAGGAGCTTGATTCAAGATAGAAAGTGTCTGCCTGGCTTCTGAATGGAATGAATTGCATGTAACAGGCCCTAATTGCTCATGAAAAATCTCCTTTAGCCCAGGTGATAAAATCTGGGGTTGAGTCTTACTGTAACCCGTAGTTGTAAGTGGCCACAATGTGCAGTATGGGGATTACAGCAGAGTGGCCATGGGATTGTCTTTAGAAATGCTAGGGTGGAAGGGCCTCAAGAGCTCAAGTGCAGCTCCCTGCACTGAGGCAAGAGCAAAGAAACCTAGCTCATCCCCCAAAGGTGTGTGAGCTTTTGAAGGCCTCCAATAACAGGGAGTCCACAGCTGCTGCCCATATTTTACCAGTTTTGCAAATGACGAGAGGATTTCCATCACTAGCACTGGATTTACCCTAAAGAAAGAACATGTCTGATTTAACTTCCCTTATAGAAAATCTTCCCTTACATACAACCTCAGGGTTCCATGCTGCTTATTAAGCCCCTAGTATTTTGTCCTTCCTGCAGTGGACAGAGAGAACACTGATCATGCTCCTTTTTATTACAACCCTTAACATATTTAAAACTTGTCAGGTCCACCTTTGGTGTTCTTTTCTCAACACTAAAGATTTTAATCCCCTACCCACTTTAAAAACAAACAAACAAACAAACACCAAAAAAACCCTCTCCACATAAAGAAGTTTAGAAAATGTGACCATTTCTGTTGCTCTCCTCTGGATTCACTCCAATTTATCATAGAACTCTAGAACTGGAAGGGACCTCGAGAGGTCATCGCATCCAGTCCCCTGCCCTAACAGCAGGACCAAGTACCATCTAGACCATCCCTGATAGATGTCTGTCTAACCTGCTCTTAAATATCTCTAATGATGGAGATTCCACAAACTTCTCAGGCAATTTATTCCAGCATTGAACCACTCTTGACAGTTAGGAAATTTTTTCTAATGTTCAACCTAAACGTCCCTTGCTTCAGTTTAAGCCCATTGTTTCTTGTCCTATCCTCAGAGGCTAACAGGAACAATTTTTCTCCCTCCTCCTTGTACCCCCTTTAGGTACTTGTAAACTGCTATCTTGTCCCCTGTCAGTCTTCTCTTTTCAAAACCAAACAAGCCCAGTTCTTTCAGTCTTCCCTCACAGCTCGTGTTCTCTAGACCTTTGATCATTCTTGTTGATCTTTTCTGGACCTTCTCCAATTTCTCCACATCTTTCTTGAAATGTGGTGCCCAAAATTGGACACAATACTCCAACTCAGGCCTAAACAACACAGCATAGAGCTCAAGAATGACTCTTCATGTCTTGCTGATTACACTCCTGTTAATGTATCCCAGAATCCCATTTGAATGTTGACTCATATTTAGCTTGTGGTCCACTATGACCACTCGATCCCTTTCTTCAGTACTCCTTGGTACAGAGTCACTTCCCATTCTGTATGTGTGAAACTGATGATTCCTTCCTAAGTCGAGTACTTGCATTTGTCCTTGTTAAACTTCTTCCTGTTTATCTCAGACCATTTCTCCAGTTTGTCCAGATCATTTTGAATTCTGACCCTATCCTCCAAAGCAACCTCTCCCAGTTTGGTATCATCTGCAAACTTAATAAGCATACTCTCTATGCTAATATCTAAATTGTTGATGAAGATATTGAACAGAACTGGTCCCAAAACAGACCCCTAAAGAACCCCACTTGTTATGCCCTTCCAGCATGATTGTGAACCAGCCTCTAAGAACGGTAGTCCAGACAGGTATGCACCCACCTTACAGTAGTCCCATCTAAGTTGTATTTGCTTAGTTTATTGATAGGAAGTTCATGGGCAACTGTATCAAACGCCTTACTAAAGTCTAGTTTTACTACATTCAACGCTTCGCTCTTATCCACAAGACTTGTTACCCTGTCAAAGAAAGCTATCAGGCTGGTTTGACATGATTTATAATAATACAATATATGGAAATACACATCTCACAGAACTGAAAGGGATCTTGGGAGGTCATCAAGACCAGTCCCCTATCCCGTTGGCAAGACCAAGTACCATCCCTAACATTTTAAAAAAAATCAATTTGCCCTAGACACCTAAATGGCCTCCTCAAGGATTGGGCTCATAGCCATGGGTCTAGCAGACCAATGCTCAAATCGCTGAGCTACCCCTCCTACAAAGGGAATCAGCCTCTCCATCATGGAATTGAACCTCAGTCTCCTACATGACAGCTGGGGATACTTGCCACTTTACAAATCCATACTGACTGTCAGGGGGCACATTATTTTCTTCCATATGTTTGTACCACACCTGTCCTAAATTACAGTGCCCAGACCTGGACACGGTCCTGCTGCTGAGGCCCTCATCAGTGAGGAGCAGGGTAGGACAATTTCTTCCTGTGAACTCAGGGATCAATTTTACCTAATTATGTACAAAAAAGATCAGCTCAGCACAGATTTACTTGCTAGCTCATCCAGGGGAAAGCTCCCATTTGGTTCAGCTGGCAGAGCTACTGCCAATGGATCTCAGGGTTTCTCAGCTTGGTGGCAAGGAGCAGGATGCAAACCCCAGCTCAGATAGGGCCCTCCACTTGTTGGGTAGAGTCCAATCCAAGCCCCCACCCAGGGCTTCCATTAAATGAGTTAATGGTCTCAGAGAAATTCTTGGGCAGCAGGGAGGGCAGGTGTTCGCATCAAATAGCTAATGCCAATGCAGCCCTTGTTAGCAGTTTCATCATGGACTAAGGACTGGATGGGATTGGGACACAGTGAGACATTATCAGAGAGGTAGCCATGTTAGTCTGTAGCTTCAAGAACAACAAGAAGTCTTGTGGCATCTTAGAGACTAACAGATATTTTGGAGCATAAGCGCATAGAGCATAAGTGTGACATGAGCATCTGCAGATAAGATCCTTCCTGCTCAGGATGGGGGCACACAGACCACACAGCACTAGGAAATTGGCACTGCTGCTGCCCATATTTTGTCAGCATTGCAAATGAAAAGAGACCTTTTAAATCTAGCACTGAACTGACTCGAACAAGTGGGGGACATGCCCGTGTTGTGTTCTGCTCATCAGATGCCTAAAAACAAACCATCTCCTAAACTGTGAATACTTTCTCTTTTTCAGTCCTTGCAAACCAGCACATTGCATGGCTGCCTTGGGGCAAGAATGTCTTCCCAACAATGTGTGGGCAGACATACAAACCCACATCACCATTATGCTACTTGTAAACAACAAGCACACGGGCAGAACTCCCTAGTCTTCTCCTGACCTGTCTAGATGCCTAGGAGAGAGAAAGCCAGTGTGTAAGTGTGGGCTTGGGAGCCCGACACCATGTGAGAAGGAGAGCAGCTCCCTACCCTCCACTAATGCAAAGGAGTAAATATAATCTATGCCTCGGCATAGCCTAAGGCTCTGGAAGAAAGGACTTTCAATTAGACTCTATTCTGCACCATCCAACACTTACAGCAAGGCAGAAAGCATGGCATGAGCCCCTCCCCAGCAGCCCCTCAGCAGGAGAAGTATAAGCCAGCCCTTCAGTGCCCCTGCATTAATACTTTTATGAAGGGGCCTTTTAGGGAGAACAGGTACACCGGTCATTGCTTAGCCACCACAGCAATCTTGATGCAGCGTGTGTGTGGACTCCATATGCTTGAAATAAGTTTTTGTCATACTAGTTTTTCCTTCTTTTGATGCCAGAGCTGCAGAGCCATGAAACTGGGGAACAGAGCTATCCCATCCATAGGGACGACCCCCCATATGGATGTTAGCCTGTGGGTTCAGCGTGGCCTGTGGGGCAGCAGAAGGGGCTGGGCCCCTGCACTCACCACAGCAGTGGGAGCTGTGGGAAGTGTAGCAAACCAGCAGCTTGCTCCGTTCCGCCACCATCTCCCGTCCAGGTCACTCCACTTCACTGCAGCAGTGGCAAGCAGAGCATAAGAGACTTCCTAACCCCATCCTGCCCCACTACCCAAGCGATGCAGGCTTGGGGGAACAGAATGCAGTGGGCTGGGGACAGAGCGCTCTGCTTCTCTCCCCTGCTGGGAGTGTGAGGATTCCCAACCCCTGCTTCCACCCTTCACCAGGCCCCCCAAGTAAACCCCTAGCCTCCTCAGTAATCCCCCGATTGCATAACTTGGGGGTGGGAGGGCTTCAAGGAAGGGGTGCAATGGGAGCAGGAGTGGGCAGCACAGGGATGGGAAGAGGGGGGCAGGGCAGGGCTTGGTGGGGAAGAGGTGGAGGCACTGGCGTTGTAGTTACCCTGAGCCCTCAACCCCCAGGCCGTCGCCCTGTTGGGGAAAGTATGATGCAGCATTTTTAAAAGGGTTTGTGTAGCAGAGTGGTCTCTTCATGCTTCCTCAGATGCTCGTCTAAGTCCTTCTTGGGAAGATGGCCCCTCAGAGTGTTCCTCAGCCACTTGCCAAGACGTGATCCCGATTGCTAGCCATGCACCCTGCACCTGAAGGCCCCCACCACAACCCTCTCCTACCTTCACCAAGAACTGGCTGCCCAGTCCTTACACTGAGCCCACTGCACCGTGCTGCTCCCATTCAGCTGGGTGTGCTCGGCTTCACAGCCGGGGAGGAACGCTGAAATCCACAGTCTAACAGAAGTTGGTTGCCATGTGGTAAAATACTGTAGAGCAGCAAGATAGGTTGTTAATCTACTCCACTCACCAAGTTAGCAGCTCACCATGCTGTTCCTGCTGCAGTCCAGCAAAAGTCACACTGTGAGGCTTAGTCAGCATCCTATACTTTCAAGCAACAATGCACAAGCTGCCCTCCTTCACCGTGCTGCAGAAGGGTTCACACACAGAGTTACTACAGGCAAAGCTAGTGCACTGTAGGTGCACTCCCTCCCTTGTCAGGCACCAGCTCACTGTGGACACATGCCCCAGGGTTTGGACTATCCAAGCTCTGTTGTGGGTTAGGAGGTACACTGCTGAATGGGGAGGAGGATGGACAGGCAGATATAACAGCCCTGCATAAAGGTATTTGCCTGAAAAAGACTTAAACAGGGACCAGGGTCAAACTGGGAATGCAGAACCAGTGGGTTCCCTATGATTGTTTAGTTCTATATTGTTCATCACCATAGCACCTCAGTAACTAGGATTTGTCTAAGGCCTGTGTGCCACCTCCCGCGTTAGCTGTGTGGGAACCCCAAAGATCTGAAGCTTGGTTTGGGTTTGGATAAGTGGTCCAAATTTCAAAAGTTCCTCCGTGTTTATCTTCACTTTTTAGTCTGGGAGCCAGATAGGAAGCCTCAGGCAACCTGGCTGCTTTGCAAGAACCCTGCAAGACCTAGCTTGGTCTGGAACAGAAACACCACAAGGACAACCTCTCTTCAACCACATCTCAAGCAGACCAGAAAGTTCCTCAGTTTGGGATTTCTGCCTCCCTCCCCCCCACATGGCCCACTTTCCAACCATTTACAGAATTAACCTGACTTGTCTGAACCTCAGTGAAGCTCAGTTTGGGCTGAAGGTTATGTTGGTTCTTATATGCAATGACATCCAGCCTTAATCTGTGCCAGCTGCCATTCCCAGCTCTAGGAGTTAGGACAGCTGGCTGCCAAATCATGGCTAGGGTCTTCTCTCTGGAGTGAAATGGACATAAAGATGGATTAACCAGTTATCTGGAGATTCTTCCAGGCCCTTGGTGTAGGAGTTGTGATTGGGGAGGAGGGGAAATGGGTGGACAGCTGTACTCTGGCTGTCCTAAGATGTCAGAATAGACTCTTGGGATGCATAGTCAAGAGCAGCTAGGAGACTAGTCTGGGGTCTTAACTAGTCTTTATCTGGCCCCCGAATCAGGGAGGTGGTCAAGCTACTATGGCCCATCTTGTTTGCTCTGTTGAGTGCAGCTCAGCCAGATTTCAGTAGCAGGGCTAAAGCAAGGTGCCAAGTTAGTTTCTTATGTGTGAGTGGGTGGGGTGGGGGGAATCCAAACACATTGTTTCCACCAGTTCTCTTTTCCCCACTATTTTACTGACATACGTGAGCAATTCGACTAGATTGGAGAGGCACAATTCATCTCTAGAGAAGTTTTGTGTGGCAAGTCTTCAAGTGTCTGTTGCTAATCACTTTCCCTAGTACCTTGTGGGAGTCCCAAGTCACAGGGAAATATCCTTCCACAGAGAAACCCTGGAGGAGCCCACGTCTGCATTCCATCCTAGCCATTTAGAACTAGTTGCTTTCACAGCGGCATGCATGGCTATATGGGTCTGTCGGACACACCTTTTTCCTCCACTAGGGAATATGAAAGAAAACAAGAGGTGCCTGGGGAAATCTGCTCAGAGAAGCTACAGTTCGCTATCACAAGAAAATATTCCACTCAGTTCAAAGCCTTGACTAATAAGCCATCACTCTGTCACACTGGCAGACAGTAGAGCAGGGATAAAGACAGCAGCTCCTTCGTGCCTTCAAGAGAAAAATTAGCATCAACCCACAGCAACAATGCCAAAGTTTAATAAAGGCCCAAGCTGGCATCTGACTCAGCGTCTAGGCAGGATATTGATTGGAGGGGCTACTCATTATTCCTCTGCTATGGTTTAAACATGCGCTGCCTTTGTGACACCACCACCAGCCGTGGGAACCCAGCAGCCTTGGTGTTAAGAAGTGATCTTATCACCAAGCTGAGCTAAAAGGTCTCTTACAGATGGTGTGTCTGATAGGCAGAAAAAGGCATTATACCAGCATGTGATTCTGAGAGTGGATTGTATACAGGGTGCCCAAACATACACTCCCTATACATATTATTTGATATAGCCCATTAGCAATCCAACCCTCCCTGATCCTGAACTCTACAAGCTGTTATTAGAAAGGCTGCTCAGTGCACCAAATCCCTAAGCTGCCAGGACCACGCTAAGTGTACCGCTACCTGGAGAGCAAGGAAAGAAAAGCAAGCAGGCCCACCGATGGAAGGGCCAGAATTGCACTAGGGCCTGGAGGTTCAAAGGGTCTGGCACTCCTAGCTGCCGCTGCTGCTACTGCGAGAGCAACTGGAGCTCCGGAGCCCTTTGAATTGCTGCCCGAGCACCATTCCATGAGGCTCGAGGGGCTAGAGCAGTGGGGCGCTGCCTGAGGCCCTGCCCCTTCCATCTAAGACCCCACCCCTTCTGGGGCACAGAGCAAGTCCTGCCAACACCTTGCCCCATTGCCAGGCCCACTGAGTGCAAAAGCTCCACAAGGATGTAACTGTTGCTATTGATTTTACGTGGAAGGTGCTTGAATACAACAGGGATGGATGGCAGTGCGAAACCCTATTAAGAAGGAGTATCTTGTGTCATCAGTTAGTTTGGCCACTGCCATTTCCTGATCTGTAATGAACAAATGCACTAAGTATCACTGTTCTTCCCAGGGATTTTTGGGACACTCCACTTTTAATCTCTTTCCACGATGAAAACTCACAAAACTTCCTTCTCTTTATTTCCCATCTTTTAGTTTTTGATCCATAACAGAACTTTGCCTCTTCGCCGATGACTACATGTTTTTTCGTAATAGCTTCTTAGTGTGTGAGAGCGGGTGGGTGGGGATCCAAATACATTGTTCCTACCAGTTCTCCTTTCTCTGCTACTTTACTGAGGTGCAGAAACAATTCTACTGTATTGGAGAGGCACAATTTATCTTTACAGAAGCAGTGCTGATCTGTCACTGTTATGGGCCTCATCCAGTCTCCATGGAAGTCTCCTCAGGTCACAAACCATGTTCAACCAGGTGTTTTATAACTGTATATAATTTTTGTTTCAATCAGTATCCCAGTTCTGGCCCAGGACCTGGCTCACTAATCCATCAGTCCAAGCACCCTTTTTTTTCAAACCGGATAGAACATTTCCGCCCTCTGGTTCTCCAGTAGTTTAGCTGGTTTGAATATATTTGTGAGCTGCTGAGGCATTTCAGAAGTTCCTCCCAAACTCTTAGCTGTGGTGCCAGAGGGGTAGCTGTGTTAGTCTGTGTTTTCATTTAAAAAACCAAACAAACAAACAAACACACACACAAAAAAAGAAATCCTGCAGCACCTTTGATAGTCACAGGAATAGCACCCATACTGCTTAATTTAATTTACTTCTTCCACTGGTCCTATTAATGACAGGTGACCCCTCACCCCCATTTTTCTTCTCCTCCTCCCTCCCTACCCCTTCCTGTTAATATAAACCCTGGATTCTTATTATCTGCTCCAAATCTGAAGAAGTGATTTTTGTCCATGAAAGGTCATTACATAATAAATAAATTTGTTATTCTTGGCTGTGGATCATGTATTCCTAGTGACATCCTGCTCTCTAGTTTATCATTTTGTTGTGACAATGCAAGCTTGAGTTCTGGCTCTAAAAAAACTACGAGCCTGAGCAAGAGCTTTCATAAACCCCCCCGTCTGCCCACCCACTCACCTGCTCATCCTATCACCAATCTGCTGAACTTCCATGCAGCCCTGAACTCTCTAACACTTGACACCAAGAGGTCCTTAGATCATATGAACCAAATTCTAAAGCAGTAGTCTATATTTTTTTGTTAAGGTCAAAATTTTTGGTCAAGATATAGTTGAAGTCGAGATCCCAGAGAACAGTTTTCACACTGCAGGTAACTTGTTCAATGAACACATACTATGCTGTGCATTAGTAATATTACCAGGGTCTGTTACTTATATATTAGTGCATTAAATGACAAGCCACTGTGTAGCCTAAAAATAATCTCCAGTAAAGGTGCAACAAATTATTCTAAGTAAGTAACTGGTACAATGCCAAATAGATGCACAAATTAGCATTAAGTATCAGAGGGGTAGCCATGTTAGTCTGGATCTGTAACAGCAACGAAGGGTCCTGTGGCACCTTATAGACTAACAGAAAGTTTTGAAGGTACTTTGAGTTTACAAACAGTGTTAACTTTGGCTTTGTCTAATAAATTTATTGTCGGTATATATGTATATAAATTAGTAGGTAAATATATTTACATCTTTTGAGCCTATTTGGTTTATTTAATATTAGTATCAGAATCTAAAAGAAAATAACAGTACACTTGAATGCTTCAGCTTTTATGTTTCAAGCCTTTCCAATAACAAATACACACCCAACTATGTGTGTATTAAGCAAAATAACAATGAATAATTACTGTGAAATATGTGTTAAAACTGTAGCATCACTACTGAGAATGTAATTTTATATAGCAATGCAAGTTTAAAACAAAAAATATGCATGAATAATATACACTGCTACTACTCACCATCAGTGGAAAAACTGACAGGTCCTCTGCTGGACAAGGGCCCTGAAGTTTGGAGCGTATTCTGTCAAGGCAAGCACACAGTTCATTTTCAGTCAGAATGTAGTAGTTATACAATTTAATGTCATTCTTTTCTGGGAATGCCAACTCACACGTATGTTGTGTCAAACATAGTCAAAATGTGAAATGCCACTTTTCCAAAGAGCGGATATTTGGAGTCCAGCACAAGGTGGCCTAGAAAGTTTCAAATGTAGAATTCTCTGCATTACAGTGGTGACTTGGTCCAAAGGAAGCTGACATGTTTAATCACCATTAACATTATGTTAGCATACTCATTGCCAATCTTCCCTGTAAGCTGAGAGCTTGGGCAGCCACACAGAGAGATTCAGGTGCTTCCCAGCTGATTAGCACAATGCCACATCTACCCACACTGGGCAGAATGTGTTTCTGCTAATGGCACACATCCACACTTGCCTTTGGCTTGCATGACAAAATTTATTCTGCCCATGGAAGGAAAAAAATTAGCGCGAACACTGCTCATTGCTAACTTTGCACATAGCCTGGTTTGATGGGTTACACAATGATAGCAAACCAAGTGAAGATCTTGCAGATGTCTTACAAGCCCTCCACGAGCATCAATCATGGCAGGAGCAGCGTGTGTTGTAACTGAGGTGATCTGAGTCATGTAGAAGCCTTTCTTAGACAAAACAGCCTGAATAGAGTTAAACAAATCCTCACTTCTTGTGTGGTTGTTCAATGGTATAAGGAACACCAAATCCTCCACAAATTTCTCTCCATCAGAAGAAGTCGGGCATACTGCCCTGGGTCGTGTGTGAACTGCCGGCTCACAGTGGCTACCCCTGCCCATCCCCCCCGCCCAAGGCCCTGTCCCTCCTTCCCCTGCTGGAGCCCAAAGAGCCCCCAGCCACCACAGCCACCACTCCCCACTCAGCCTCAGGCTGCCCAAGCACCTGCAGCTCCACAGCAACAGGCAGGAGACGCAATCCCCAGGCCTGGAGCACTGAGCAGGCAGGTGACACAGCTGTAGCCCTAGAACACCAGGTGGGTGGGTGGCACACTGCCCACCCTTCCAAGAACCCAAACTGCAAGCCTGGTCTAGGGATGAACCATAGGTGGGTGGGGTCGTGTATGGCTGTTTGGAGAGGCTGAGCCTCCCTGGGCCTGCAATACTTGCAGCCCATGCATACGTGCTAGCTCAGCTGTATCCCTGGTATCACAGGACTTGTCCATCACATGCGAAGTTTTCCCGTTTTCCATTTCTCACACAACTGCTTGAAAACATCTTTTGCCCTCATCTCAACATGCCTAACAGTGGTTGTATTTGAGAACTGCAGTTGTGTGAAGGCATCAACAATGTCTTTCTTCTTTCACTTCTTAACATTGTCCACATCTGTTAAAAGGATTCTTCTGTTTTGCCATTCCCCAGACATACCTCAATGACATTTCAGTTGCTTTTCCTGAGTCCAAATAGCCTCTGGAATAATATTGATGCTGTGAAAAACATGTATTCTCTCATGAAGTGTTTGTCTGATCTTTAAACAGCAGCCCAGTGAATTTTTTTTTGGGGGGTGTCAATACCCACATGTTTCTTTCATTTGGTGTTTACACTTAGCAATAGCCACTGTCTCTGTACATACTGGTTGACCTTTTGGCAGCAGTGGCAAAATAAAACAATAAGCATCAGTTCGTTCTTCTTTACATGAATGGATTTTGATGACATCTTTCATTTTTTGTCCTGCCATGTTTAAACACAAGGGCATTAAATATTGAAAGTGCCTCAATAAGATTAGGTTTGCCCTGGGGCTCTGCACCCTACCACTCACAAACCAGCGAGAGACGGGGTAGGGAAGGAGAGGAGAAGGGGGCAAGGCACTGGAGACTTCCCCTTGCCAGCACAGAGGGATGGGAAGAGCAGAGCTACCCAAGCCACTGAACTCTTTCCTCTCCTTTCAGACTCCTGAGGAGGAGGACTTGAGAGCACTGCCTGCTTCCTTCAGCAAGCCTGATCGAAGCAAGGGAGAAAGCAGCCAATCAAAGGAGGTTTCTCTGAGACAGACAGGAAAGGTGCACCCCTGAGCAGCTTCCATGGAACTGTGGGCACATTATTTGTGGGACCTGTGACAGTGACCCAAGGGTGCCATTTCAGAGTTGGGGGTGGTGGCCTTGGGCATATGCAGCAGAGGGCACTACTTCAAATGTGGTGACCCAAATTTAATGGTGCCCTACACAGCTGTGTATGCTACATGTGCCTGAGGACAGCCCTGTTGCCACAGTCGGACTGCTTCGGGCCCCTCGAGTGTGCTGTGGCCCCTGTGGAGCAGGCAGTCAGGCACCTTTACTTATGCTGTTTCTCAGCCACAGGACAATGTTGGTTTGTGGTGGTGGCAGCAACAGATGAGAGAAAAAGTGTTGGTGATGGGCTCCTTCACCTTACCCAACATCCCAGCTTCCCCCAAGGCACCAGCGTGTGACTCCTCTACCAGCACAACCCCCCGCCCCCCCCGCACTGACTGTTTCCTACCCAGAGTTTCACAGACTTGTCAAAAACATCTGGCAGCCCGGCTCTGGCCTATAGTCCACTTATGTATGATCCCCGGACTGAAGTGTGGTGAACTGCAAACAAAATCACAGTATCCGCCTACTTCAGCAAAATACAGCTTGCTGTCTGTTCAGCAGTCCAATACCATTTAATGCCTGCCATCGCCGAACTGCTTGCAATTTCCTTAAAGTTACTGTAGCTGTCTGGCTTACTGTCTCTCCAGGTTCATGTCCTAGCGCCCAGCATTATGGTGTCTACCTTCCTGGCTGATGTTAGTTTGCTACAGGAGTACAAATCTGATTCCTAATGAAGAAAAATAACTCCCACATATTCTTACTAGTAACAGAGAGGGAGCCGTGCTAGTCTATATACTATCAAAACAAAAAGCAGTCAAGTAGCACTTTAAAGACTAGCAAAATAGTTTATTAGGTGAGCTTTCGTGGGACAGACCCATTTCTTCAGACCATAGCCAGACCAGAACAGACTCAATATTTAAGGCACAGAGAACCAAAAACAGTAAGCAAGGAGGACAAATCAGAAAAAAATGAGCAAGGTGAGCAAATCAGAGAGTGGAGGGGTGGGGGGGAAGTCAAGAATTAGATTGAGCCATTTTCTTACTGGTGGACATGATTTCCCAAAGAATCTTTTTTTATCCTAAGGAGCTTGAGACAGATTCCATGGACTGGGAGGAGTCACACCTTGTTGGAGAGGGAGAGATAGGGAAGCATTGAGATTTGCTGAGGGGCATGGAAGAGGGGCTCTCTGGGTTTTTTGTGGGACAGGAAGGATGTGGGACTTGTGAGTCTAGATGGTAAGAGACACCTATTGTCTCCATGGTTTAGTGAAGCATTATAACCTCTGCCTGCTAGAGCTAAGCTGAATATCTGAACCTGCTGCGGTTCCCATCTCTCATCCCTTGAGTAGCCAATGGCATTAAGAGCCAAAACAACAGCTCTCTAGACAGTATCACCCAGGAGTTCCAAACTGCCTGGGAGCTGCAGACAAGTGCTGATATCAAACCCCAACAACTGAAACAGGTTGCTCAACTTTTTCCTATCAGCACATTTCAAGGCCATTTAGATTCCTTCCTGGAAAGCCCCAGTCTGCAGCCATCTGTTCTCCTATGCAAACTCAGAACTCACTTTTATAGCCGTAAAGCTATTGACAGTGGAAACACAGAATCAGGCAGATGAGACTATTTAAGAAACCTTTACCAGATGTTAGGCAATGCTGCATCATTCCGTTGCAGAGCTGCCTTCTGCTGTGTGCTGTTGAAGTGTTATCTTTCCTGAGACTGGAAGTTAGTTCTTCACAGGGACTGACTGGGGTAAATAGTCAGAATTCCCATTTTTCCATCCACCCTGCCCCCTGGAAAATATTTTGCATGACTTTGTAACATTTCCATTTATATTTTCCACTGCCCTTTCTGTGGTCATATCCCGTGGTGTCCCTGATTTGGTGACAGCACTCCCAAAAATGAGTGCATTGTTTTGAAACCAGTCTTGAGTTCCCTTTGATCTTAGAAGAACCAGTTAGAGGGTTTTTTTTCTTTTCCTTCATCAGGGATGGAGGGGAGTGGGAGGGGGCCAACAAGAGCTAATTATGTGAAGCACTGGCTTAGTCCACATGGGTATCACATGTGAGAACTGTGTACCCCACTAGCATGTGCCTCTTTGTTTCTCACACTTGCGGAAACCACAAATCACTGCTCGAGTCTGGGTATGAGTTTTCCTTGGACTTGGTAAGGTCACTCTTATCACCTCAGAGGTCTCACACTCAGCTGACACTTCCTCTTGTTTATGGTGTCTGGGTTTTTTTTAAACAATATAATTGATGTTTTCCCACAAGCTTTTCTCAAGGGGACTAAGGCTGTATTTGGGATAGGTTTAGCTGAAATGAAATAATTTCTTAGGCACTTCAATTTCATTTAATGATTTTTACTCTCCCCCCGCCCCCTCGCCAAAGGCAGCTCCCCATTAGCTAATGTCAATAACTAATCCCATGCTATTATGTAGTTCCTGTATGATTCCATATAGGAGGTTTGCCCCAGAAAAGATTTGACCCAGTCCCAGTCAATGTTCTCTTCAATCTTTTTCATCCATGTGGAGAAATTTTCCATCCATGTGGAGAATATTTTCATATGCACCGAGGTGTGTGTGAACATGCACCACTAGTAGAAAGAAAAATCCTAGTTTTTGGTCCTCGACTAACCACACAAGTGCACAGATTATAAGGAACACTAGTACCAGCCTATTTTGGTACTTTGTGACAGTCATACAATCAGTTAAATGCAAAATCAATGACCCTCAAGGGGAATGTGTAGATAATGGTTATGAAGTTTGTGTGCATTTTATCTCAGATGCTCTAGGTCTCAGGATCACACTTCATATTGATTCCTTCTGACTGCAGATTGAGAATGCACATTAACTCCCATCATTACTCTGCAGCAACCACCTGAGACTATGCAACAGCCATTGCACGAAAGATCTATCCAGCTCTCTTTGAGCCAGGAAGGTCAGTCAGTGCAAAGCCTTGAGGGGCAAGGGACAAGGAAGTTCTCCAAACTAGGCATGTATTGTCCTTAGATAACATAGGCATTTCCATGTTAATTGTCCAACATATATCATTCAAATTCTACTCAACAGCGCCTCCTGCATCATGTTTTGCACTGTGCTTTTAATCATACCAATAAAGAGATATCCATAAATCCAGGGACTTCATTCGCCCTGTTTCCTTACCACATTGCAGGTTCTTATTTGCAATTCGTGGTTGGTGGGAGGATATTACAATGGATACAAACCTTTGCTGAGCTTTAAAAGAGTTCAGTGCAATGTTGTGTTTTCCTGCTCACTTTCGGTGCCAGTGTAAGGGGCCAGACTGACAGCCCTGGAAGGTAAAGTCCAAAATGTGCACCAGCTGCAGCAGGAGAGGCTGCCCTCACTGCACCTCACTGTCAGGGGCATAGGCACTGACTCTGTGGGTGTTCTGTGGCTCAAGCACCCACAGAAAACAAAGGGGGTGCTAAGCAGCCACCAACCACTGTGGTTTGTGTGGATCCATGGCTGGCCAGGGATCAGCTACTTGGAAGGCCCCAGGGCTGGCCATGGATATGCGAGCGGCTGGTCGGAAGCACCCAGGTGGGGAGGCAGCATAGAGGAAGTGGCTGCCCAGTGGTAGATCTTGTGGGAAGGGCAGAAGAGGGGGCAGGAAGAGGTGAAGTAAGAGCGGGATCTGGTGGGAGAGGCCTAGGCAGAGCAGGGCCTCAGGCCACAGTGAGGGTTGAAACATCCACCAGGAAAAACAAAAGTCTGTGACTGTGGCCAGGGGACATTAAATCTGACATGGTAGGTTCATCTCTTGGGATGAGAGAGAGGGTAACTCAGCAGACTTTGTAATGACCAATCCCTTTTAAGTCCACCATGCTGTGATCTGCGAATGGCAGCACTGCTGGTAGTGAGGGTATGTCTACACAGCAGTGTTATCTCAAAGAGATTTTCCAGAATAGCTTATTGTGAAATAATGCTGCTACACACAAAATGCATTTTGAAATAATGGTCAGTGTCCACACACAATAGAGCCTATTTCAAAACAGAGCCATTGGACGTACTATGGCTTATTTCAAAATAGGCGCTATTCCGCATCTACACAGCCCATATTTCAAAATAGGCGCTATTCCTCATGGAATGAGGCTTACCTATTTCAAAATAAGCCAACCGCTATTTTGACATCATTTCAAAATAGCAGTTGCTTTGTGTAGATGCTAGGAAAGTTATTTAGAAATAACTTTGCTGTGTAGCCCTACCCTCAGTCTAGTGCATGAGATGTTAAGAGAATGGTATAAACTGTAGCTGTGCTCGATGTGCCTTAATTTGCCCTTCTGTGTGGTCTCCACTTCAGGAGGTTGACAGGGGTGTTCACTCCTGTTGACTTCCCTTATTTCTTGTGAGGAGCAGGAGTACCGCCATCAATGGGGGTGCCCTCCAAGTTCAATTTAGTGTGTCCTTACCAGATGTCCTAAATCAACCTCCGGAAGATCGACCGCACCAGCATTGATCTTCCGCTTAATGAAGACATGCCCTAAGTTGGTAACCAGCACTAAAATCATTAACAAAAGGAGCAGACAATAAGAATCTTTTCTCGTTAATTCGTGCAATTAAATAGCTCCTAATTTTACCGACTGGGTTATGTCTTGAAACATTTTAAGAATGCTTCTAGAGATAGCAATCTGGCTCTGGGCAATGTGGCCTGTCAAAAGACTTCCTTGTACTTCAAGGCAATCATTTCATATGACATAACTGCCCTGTAACAGCCAGTTCAGCTGTATGCTGCTTCTTCACCAAACCCTTTCATCCATTTGCCCAAAGATGTCTCCTTTGGGGAGGGCTCCAGAGCCTTCAATCCTTATGGCAAAAGCACAACTTTCAGGGTAGGACTAGCTCCTGGGTACTCTGCTCCGTAACAGGGTTAATTGTGCTGGTTGTAGAGCAGGCCCCATTCCCTCTCTTCCCAGTGCAAAAACCATTTTCTTTGAAGTGAGGCAATTCACTTCTCATTCCTGTGTGTCCTCCCCTCTCCGCTCTCCCCCATCACACCCTCTCACCTCTTCCGATCTCCACTGGCACTGCTTGTTTATACTTCTGGCACTGTCCTCCCTCTGAGGCTTGTGTTCTGAAGCCAGGAAGCCCTCCAGTGCCACAGCTAGCTGGGGAGCAGGTACCTCCTGAAGCCGGTGCTTGTGCTGATCTCCTCTGCATGTCAACACCCTGAAGAGAGAGGTCCAAGAGTATTTTTACCTGGCAGTATCTATCAACTCAGCAATTTCCAAGTTATCACACCTGACTTCATAATGTCAGGCATGCATTATCACCCTACATGGTGCCGTGTTATTCGTTTGTGGAGGGCAACAGTATGGTATATATCACAACTGATGTACCACAGAATTAACACTTATGCATATTGGCAGCTTCACCCAAGAGTAGTGCCATCACCAACAGCAAGCCTATTCCCATACAGGATCTCCATCTTTGGAAATATTTAAGAAGAGGTTGGATAAATATCTAATAAGGCTTGGTCCTGCCAGGCATGCAGGGGCTGGACTTGACGACCTCTTGAGGTCCCTTCCAGTTCTAGTGTTCTATGATAAAGTCACTCCCATGCCCAGGTTTTTGCAAGATCAGAGGCAACACGATGACTATGAAGTGAATATGTGGTGTCATGGCACCAGCAGACAGGTTTCAAAGCCAAAAATTTGGGATGGCTACATTACTTGTAAAGGTTTAAGTCATGAATCTGTTGCACAAGTCACTCCATACAAGCGCACCTAAAACATTTATCCTAACACATGCTATCAAGTGTTATTTCCGTGGCACGTTTTAGAACAGAGATACTTTAAGACATATTTGTGCATAGCTAATATCTGCCATAGCCTGCTGCCAGTAAAGCAGGCTGTCTTCAGGCCTGCTTCTGCAATGCACTTATGCAGCTGCTTGTCTAGACACAAGTGTTTTAAGTCTTGCTGAAATCCCACTGATTAAAGTGTGTCTTCAAAACTGAGCATGTATGTAAGGAATTGGTTGAATGGGAATGCTGTGCTGAACTTTGGTTTTAAAAGATGTGAAGAGCTCCAAGTAACAGGCAGCGTAAATATATATTTTTAAACCTCAAGCAAGAGACCTTTTCTATTTATCAGGCTATTGCGGTTTTGGCCGTCAGTATCTTGGGATTTTCCAGAGATATTTGATCCCCCCATTCTCTTATAAGACATGGTGGGTAAGTCTAGTCCTAGTAGATTACAACAAAGATATTGGATCACACCTTAAACTTAAACTTGTCACTGACCCAGGACTGAATATTGGCCGACACTTTGGAGAGCAATGGAATTTTAAATCCTGACTTTTTGAGCTGCTCAGTGGTTGGGAGCTGGGTTCCCTGTAAGCTGTGCCTATGTGTGACCATTCAGAAGAGATTCCGATGCCACCCAGCTGACTAGCAGAGTACCTACAGCTAGGTTTTTGGTTCTGTTGGTGGTGCACCTTTGCACATGCCTTAGTGCCCATAAAAATTATTCTGCCCATGAACGGACAAAATTAGCAGGAACAGAGCATTACAATTTTGTAGCTGTCCTGGCTCAGCCTCCTTCAGGAGTAGTTTTTCGGGCACCCATTCCTGCATCATTGAAGCAAATAATGAATTTCACCAATACGTTCAAAAGGAGCAGGATAAGGCCACAATTAAGTAGTGAATCCTGCAAGCAAATATCACTGCTTTGTCTTAAAGGGAGTTAGCAGATGCTCATAACTGGATTCTTTTCTTATTATTGTCTCTTGTCTGTGCAAAGAGTGAAAGTGCTTGGAAAGGGCTAGCCAATCAGAATGTTTTATGCTTGAAAATCTAACGGCACAGATTTCCAGTATTTATCCCAGCATGGCGCCAGTGACTTTAACATGTCACCAATACGTGGGTCTAATCACGTGGAGAAGCTGATTGCAGCTAGTTTGGAGCAATGAATGTATTATTAATAGGGCAGTAGGGGTGCACTGGATTGTGACTCTGGAGACCAGGAGTGTGTTCATGGCCCTGATGTTTGTCTGCTGTATTTTTTTTTTTTTTTTTGTTCTCCTCTGCACGGCTCAAAATGTCTGAAGAAATGTTCCTCTCCAACTTTTACATAGAAGCATAGGCTGCACTAAGGCTTAGCATGGAAGACCTTAACCAGCAAGATTTTGTATGGTATCTTGGAAGTGTGTGCACCTTCACTTCACCATGAAAATCCCACCGTAGTTGTACCAGCTTCCCTGAGCCAGCTATACCTAAACGCCAACTTGCACCTTTCACAGACTAGCAAAGTCTGCTCCTCTTTGATACATATATTTTACTTTCCTTAGTTTTCACAAAGACATAAACAGGAATGGACTTGTGAGACTTGTCGTGAGCCCTTTAAATAAATAGCCCTGCCATCTTTTTAGTAGTTTGACTAGTTGGTTTCAGGCCCCGGGGAGGAAGCTAATAAACTTTTAGTTGCTTTGCTATTGTTTTCCAAAAACAATTTGACTTCCTTTCTAAGAGCCCCAAATCCTCCATTAAAAATAGAGTAGCTGGGAGCCTGCCGAAGAGCTGAACTTGTGCCAAGTTGCTGCTTACAATGCAGCCTGCGTAAGATCACATATATATATATATCCCGATCCAGGATGACTCTTTAAAAGAGCCATAGACTGACAGCTGCTAGTGCATGTCGGCACAGAGCAGGAGCTGGGAACTCCCAGCCTATTTCTTCAAACTTTAGGGAATCTTCAGCCCGTCAGCTAGTGTCAAACTATAAGTGGCTGTGCTCCAGGAGTCAGCTGGGGTTTGCTTGCCCCCCATTAAAAGGGTCCTCCCTCAGACAAGGAGCCATCCTGGGCACTAGCAGAGAGATGAATTCCCATCTGGCCTAGAGTCTGAGCAAAGTTTCTAGTAACTTTCATCCCCTGCATTGTGTGTTGCTTCCTCACCTGTCCAGAATCATCAGAAAGAGGTAACAGTTATTATTATTATGATAATGATGAAATAATGTGCTTGTGTGAGATCACTATTGATTTAAAACAGGGAGTGGTATCTGGTGGCTAGAGTCAGGGATAGGCAGTCAGGACTGTTAGGTTTAGCTCTTGGCTCTGCAAATGACTTGCTGAAGTCCTGGGCAAATCACTTAGCCCTTCCCTGACTCAGTTTTCCCATTTATGAAAGGGGACAATTCTCACCTTCACAGGCCTGCTGTGAGGCTTCATTAAATCCATGTTTGCAAATTGCTTTGAGATGCTCTGAGACGCTAAGGAGGTGAGAGGTAGTAAGTAGTACTGGCAGCAGTGGATGAAATGCAATGCTCTGCTATGGCTAACACAAGGCTCGCAGCTAACCATTTACTTCAGAAAAGATTTTCGCTTCTGACTTACAGAGATGGAAATCTGCCTCAACTTTTCACTCTTTAAAACTGTGTTTCTGACCTCCAATGTAACTGAAATCGTACTTTGGAGCTGAAGATCCCTTCACGATTGTACTGTACCCAGAGAATCTGCTGCAAGGGAGCTCTCCCTTTGTCCCTCATCTATGTGAGGGAACTTTAAGGGAAAAAAAACAGCATCTGGCTAACCTTGCTGATAGTACTGCCCTAGTATAGACAAGGCTCCAACAGATTCCTGCACTTTTATCACACTGAGTTTAATTGACTTAGTGGTGAGGCCATGTAAGCCAGGGTTACAGAAAGGCTCCTACTGATGCTGCCATCAGTGATAGCCCAGGCTGGATTTGTTTTGCTAAAATCCACTTGTGTAGAAAAGCTAGACAGAGAGGGTACATTCCTCTGTTGTAACAGACCCTCTCTCTTCCCCCAAAACAGCCTAGGAAACCCAGATCTGGCCCAGATGATGGGCTGTGTAGCTGTAGCCTGCGTGTACAGCAAACGGCCAGCGGGGGCAGGAGCAACTATATTACAGTCATATCAGACATAACACTAATACCACTTCGTACCTGTCTAGCAAACTGAACTTTACAAGCATTAACAAATCACTCCTTTAGCCACCCTGGTGAGTTAGGTCTGAATTATTATCATTTTATAGATGTGCCTTTACAGAAAAATCCTATTGCAACTCCGAGGGATAGTGGGGCTCTACAGAAATTGAATAAGGCTCTACAGAAATTACTAAAGAAACCAAAGAATTTAATATTGTTCTCCATTCTACAAGTTTGTTTATTTGGGAAGTACAATAGAATTCCATAGCAGGTATAGGTATCAACCCTATACAGAGGTTCAAAATTTCAATAGAAAAGATACAATTTTTCATTACATATGGAATGTAGTACCAAGAGTTAAATGTGCTGCTCAAGGCCACACTGAAAATCTGTGCTGGAGCTGGAAGTCGAGTTTAGCGTTCCTGGTTCTTGATCTTACACACAATTCACAAGACCACCTTTGCTTGTCAAATGGCTGGATCTGTTTTATCTAACATGGTCAGCAGACAAGGATTACTGCAGATTCATGAAGTGGATGGGAAAGAACTATTTCTGACCCCATGTGGGCTCACTGGAGGGAAAGAAGGCTACCAGAGAAAGCACATAGTGAAACCACTGTGCAGAGTACCATTTTCTTCTGTCAAAACCCACAACACACCTTCATCAGTTTTGTTTTCTGTCAACAGCCCTATCTCAGACTGGCTGGAATCTCAGCATTTGTCCTCAACTCCGAGGCCTAGCGTTAAACAGAAATGAATGGTGGGATTAGACATGAGTGCAGGTAATCATCATGGCCAACATTAGCTAGGATGGCATTTTTTTGAGAAGGAATATAAATCCCCACGCTTTTGGACATATGGCAAGATCCATATGAAAGGGTTAGGAAGATATGTCCCCTGTGGGCAGGATGTTCTTGTCCCACCTCCAGCATATCTGGATACAACCACAGATGAGATTTTGGTGTGCTGAGCCACTGGTCTGAGCCGGTATGGCACTTCCCATTCCTGTCTTCTCAATGAAACATGCTGTATTTGGGGTTTAACTTTGGGAGCTGTGCATGTATTTATATTTAGAATGTTTATTTTGCTTTTCTTGTCTGCAAGGCATTCTTGGCTAAGAAAGAGACCCCCTGCACCATAGGGACACAGTTTTGATTGGTCGGGCTTTAATAAAGGAGTTAGAAAACACCTCCCAGCCCAACCTCTCCTTAGTTTTGGTCCCACAGGAACTTTGGCTGTGTCTGGGAGGGGGAGCCCCGTCTCTTTTCATTTAAAAGAAGGTTTGAAATCAGGGCTTGTTATCTAGGAGAGGAGGTGCATGAGCTATGTGTATTGGCAACTGGACGGGACAGTCAGTGCAGTGTGTCTGCAGCTAGGAACAGACCACAGTGACAGAGAAAGCCCAAGAACAGAAGACAACAAATTAAACTGATATTTTTAACGAAGTAAAAGAGATGGATAATTGGATTTGAGAGAAAGTGTGAAGGACAAAGGAAAAAGTTGGGGAGGAAGAGAGTGGGAAGAAGACAGAGAGGGACAGTGGAAAGAGAGAGAGAGGAGGTGGAAAGAAAGAGGGGGCAAAGGCAGAAAGAAATTGGAGAGGAACCAAATAAGAGACAGAAAAGTGGGTAAAGAAGAAGGGGAGCCAAGAAAGAAAGATTAAAGGAGTACACAACAAACAACTGAAAAGAAAAAAGTAAAAAGAAGGAGCTCCAGGAAGGAGGAGGAGACCAGAAAAGAGATATCAAACATCAGGTAGGTAAAAATGACATTTAAAAAAACATATAGCTGCAGAGATAGCAAAGGGAAGTCACATTGCTAAAGTCAAGGGGAAACGTTGGTGGGGTTGTAGATAAGAGTATTCATAAAAAGAACTTGGACACACACTCTCTTTTTTCCATTTATTTCTAGACCATTCAGACTAGTAACAAGGGCAATTATGGCCATTCTGAAAATTTAACTCCTTCCATTACAAGCAGCTCAACAAGTTACAGAGGAGCCTGCAGGTAGCAAGATGGGAAAGCTTTCAGTGAGATGGAATGAAAGTCCCAAATAGTCTCATTACAGTGAAACGTGCAGACTGCAGCCCTGGTTAAAGTTAAGCCTAGGTTTTAGTGAAGCTGTCCAGGGACAGAGAGTGTGGGGAGAATGCTATTGCAGGGGTCCCACGTACAGCAGATTGGGAGGCAGCTTTCTTCTCATGCTTGCACAATGGTTTAAAAATTGTTCTGGTTTCATTTCCTGGAGGGTGTCACATCCCAGCTCTGTTGTTACACGGAGCCTGAGAATGCTGCCCGACATTCCTAGGGAGAGCAATGGAAATGTACAGTACCACCTCTTTAAAGTCTCCTTATCACATATACTGTGTGCGATGTGCAGTAACTGAGTCTCGGGGTTGTGAGCCCTTTGTTCTTTGAACTTCCTCTTGCTTCACATCCTAATCCCAGCAAACCCAGTTAAAAACTGATAACTATTAAAGCCCTATGAACACTCAGCACTCTCCATTCACACTAACAGTTTTTCTTGGACCTATTTCCCTCTCCACAACTACCTCTTTTTAAAACATTCTTGCATGGCTTTTTTTACCTTTCCACATTGAATATTCGTGGTAGCATTAATAGATTTCAACACATAGCCAGCTTGAAATCATTGGTTTTATCCTTCCCATGGTGGGAAAGCTAGTGATAGGGCTTGTCAGGGAAGGCAGAACCCTTCGTTTCCCTAATGGCTGGGTCCAATCCAGTCAAAGGCGCATTGTGACCCTATATCTCATCTAGCTAGCTGTAACATCTAAGCACCTTCCACAGAATATCAATACAGCAATAAGAAAGACCCTAGTGGATTTTGTGACATCCCGAGGGCTGTTCAGTGGCCTAGTTAAATTGAGTAGAGGGTTGCAGTCCAGCTGACAGAGGGTAAATAACTACATCACAAAGCAGTAAACCAAGTTTGTTGGCAAAACTCAGAAAAGATACTCTTAGATGGAATGGGTCATACAACTGAGCTCCTCAGCCTACTAAGCAACAGGTTTCCTACAGGATAGGGGTGAAATTCATTGGTTAGGCATCATGCATGGGAGATTTGTATTGCTGTGGCCTATGTTGTCCTAAATCTGTGAATGAAGAGGGTAGCGTACATATATTTGTGTGCGCGCATGAGCATGCATGCGCACACATAGGTTAAGCAGTTCTTCCCTGTTGCTGCATTTTCACTATAAGTCAAGCAACTATACATGTAGTTGCTCTTTTTCTGACACTCGCACCCCAGAGAACAAACACCCTTTTTCCCTTCTTTCAGTTTTGCTAGTTTGAGAGAATTCCCGGGGGCTCAGAGTTTAAATGCTTGTCTGATGCTCTGAAGCTCTGTTCACTTGGGAACTATGCTAAACATTTGGGCCACTATAAGCATCAGCTTTTTCCCAAAACTTGGGGATGTGTAATTCTAGTGCTTTGCTAGAAGGAATTTGAAGCTTAGCAGAAAACTCAGGACTTCCTATCCCAACCTTTTCCATTTTTGACCTTCACACAGCTTGCACACATTCTGCTCATTGGGCCTCATTTTCTGACATCCCAGAATACTGAAAATAGACTAGCATGAATGAGTAATTCAGCGGTCCGGCATGGTCGGCATGGAGCAGAGTTTAGAGCATATGTGGCATGCCTCGGTTGTTGTTGTGTGAAGGCATGAGGATAAAATTTTAAAATTAGAAATGGCTCTCAGGAGACACCAGGCACATTTTGATCTTCGGGAACAGAATGAACAAAAAGGAAAATAAATCAATTTTCAGCTATTGACAGAAAACAGAGAGATTGTTGTGAACAGCTCTCTGCACTCTAGACCCTTCCTAAAATAAAGGAATACTTATAGCTCGTATGATAAGTAATGGGTATATAGCTATTAGAAACTGACTCTTGTAGCCGTAAAGAATAAGGGGTCAACCTCCCCTCATGGAGAAACTAGAGAGAGTTTTGCTACTTCATTGCTCTTGTCCCTCCTTCTAAGGCAGTATTGACTGTGCTATTAATGACATGCCCTGAGAGCTGAGGTGGTTGCAATATTTCCTATGAAATTCTATTTGTCATCCAGGAAATAAAAGAGGCTCCCTGCTTCACTCAGTGCACAGGACTGAGCAGCTGTGTGGGGTGGTGAGGGTGGTAAGTGATTCAGGGTGATGTGGTGAAGGGCCTAGTGTTTGGAGGACACCAACTTTATTTGATGCAGAAACCAGAAGGTGTGTGGTGAAGAAGTTAGGGGATAGCAGGAGGAAAAAGGGTGCTCTTGTGGCTAAGAGATGACTGCTGCCCTGGAAAATTAGATTCTGTGCTTGTGTCTGCCACAAAGTTTCTATCATGTGATTCTAGAAAAAGTCACTTCAACTAGACTTTTCACAGCTGGTCACTATTTCTGGATTCCTCATTTACTGGGTGCCCAACTTGTGGCTCTTATGTATGATTTATGGAGCCAATGGAAATTGTGCTTTGAACCTATGCAACATTACATGTGCTACGTATGCTGAAAAAGTAGGTCCTACACGTGTCTCAAATTGGGTGCACAAAATCAGTGGGTCCTTTTGGCCTTAGTCTCTCCATCGTGCTATTCCTCCTCTGGTAAATGGAGCTAACACTACTCCTTCTACTCACAGGAATGTTGTGAGGACACATTCATCAGTGTTTGTGAAATGCTCAAAACTACAGTGGTGAGCACCATAGAAAAGGCCACCACGAAATAGTAATTTTGGCTTCAGAGCAGGGTTTGAATAGCATGCAATAAAATAAAGCCAGTCACCATACACTAAACAAGTAGGATAAAACACAATATCTAATAGTTGCTCTTTCAGTGAGCACCGTCCGTTCCGAATAATGAAGGAAGCCAGGGTCATGTGGAAATCATAATATGCAATGGTGTAATTACAGTGTTATAATGCAGCCACACAAGAGGGATGAAAGGATACACAAGTAACCTTAATACCGGCACTGTCTAATTTTTGAGTGGGTGACTTTGCAATCTTAGTAACGTGCCTTTTAACACCCCCACCACCACCACACACACAAAACCACCCACAAATTGTATCCAGACTTTGTTCTGGTTGGAAATGGCTGTCCAAATTTGCTACACCTCATTATTGTTGAGAGCTAACATGGGCCAAGATTTTAGCACCCAAGACTAAGATGGAGGTCAGAATTTCAGAGATTTTGTGGAGGAAGAAGAAACAGGATTTACACTGGGCACTTCCTTCCCTCCTGCAATCACTATCATTCCCCTTTAATGTTCTTCAGCTAGTTTTCACTCCACATAGCAGTGCTGCTTACATTAAAATGAGCTGAGGTTTCAAGTAAAAGCTTGCATAGTGCTGTATCACATGCTTTACATAGCTTACTAAAATCCAGTTTTACTGTATCAACTGCATTCCTTTTGTCTATTAAGGGCCTATTCCTGCAAATGTTAAAAGCATCGCCAGAGACTCTGAAGGTGCCCAGCACCTGCCAATAGCAGGCATTATTAATGCTGCAATTTGATTTCTCTTTTAATTCAAGGATTTAAAACATTATTGGCCAAATTCAGTCTCAATATTACTCCACTGAATTCAGCTTGGCCACACCAAGGATGAATTTGCCACCAAATATTTTCCTATGTTAATGCATGGTTCCACAGTGGTCAAGAAGAGACAGCATTCAGGTTCCACAGACCAAAGAATATTAAGTGCCTTTTAACTCTGCAAGTGAAAGAATTTAAAAGTTCCATCAACTCTTCAGATAAAAATGTTCTGCAAAAGGTTGCCTTGCATGTATGATGTCCTCAATGTATCCGCCTGAAGGTGTTCAGCATTGGCTGTGTATCTGTATTCCAGGGGTGATGACTAATTCAAATTCCTAATCTTTGCACTCTTTTTTGAGAACCTTGAGATTTTTCCACATTTGGAGTGTGGAAGGATAGGACACTTATTTCATCAACTGCAAGCAAAAGGTCAGGATAGTGTGATCTTCATACAAATCTCAGTGAATTTAGAGGGAAGATTCAGGAGCCAGTGTACATGCAAGCCTGTCGTAAAGGGCCTGGAGAAAAACCTGAAAACATATGCAAGTCCACTGTACTAAGGAAGAGTAATTCTCTCCCTCTCCCTCTCCCTCTGTCTCTCTGTCTCTCTCTGCAAGACGTTGCCTGAGTAGTCACTGCTTGTTTGCTCTGAATGCATAGGAAACAGACAGTGTCAGTAAACAGGAATCTTACAGTTCTGTGTTAGGTTCAGCCCCACTTTATGCTCCAACTGGGAAAAGCCTCCTGAATTTTAAGGGGGAACTTCAGATGTATTTTTCACTCTTGCGCACTACAACTCCTATGTTAACATGATGTGTCCATCCTCCTCAAAAGAGCCTGGTTTGCATTACATATTAACTACATCATTTGGCAGGATGAAAAATCCACATCCCTGAATGATGCAGTTAAACCAAAATAACCCCTGGTGTAAACAAATAGGCCAACAGGAAGGTGGATTATCTACACAAATGAAAGAAGCTCTCCAATTCAGACTCTGGCACTGAACATCCAGTGTATGCAGGCAGTACATCTTTCTGAAAGAAAGGATTGTGTCTACCTCTGATTGGATCTGTGGCAGTAAAATATACAAGAAGTGACATCAGCTTGAGATGAGCTCCTTACTAGCTCATCCACTGTATATGTTGGGAATAAAGGCATGGGAGCTCACCTTGAAGAAGCTCTTCCTGATGCCTAGAGAGCAAGCAACTGGTTCCATTTGGAGCTTGGACTGTAAGTTGTGATGCGATCTGTTACAGCAGAATTCTCTCACTGCAATGTGAGAAGCAGCCCAGGCTATAGATTAGCACACAGGTTTGGGAGAACCAGGAATCCTTGCTTCTGTTACCAGCTCTGCTTCTGATTCAATGTGTTACCATGAACACACTACAGTGGCCCAGATCCTGTTAGTTCTCTGGGAGTTAGGCACCTCCAAACCTTTGAGAATCTGGGTTTTTGTCTCTCTCTGTCTCAACACCCCCACCTCCATAATGAAGATAAGGGCATCTACCTTCTTCCCAGGGAGTTGGGAGGCACATGGTGCTGTTAGATAGACTGATGGAAGGTACTATGGAAAAGAGTTCTTTTCTGAGCTCTGTAGGTCTGGGATCTGGAGTTCTAAAAGAGCCCTCTGTGGTGTGACTGGTCCGTAAGTCATTAGCACCTCTCCAAAGCACAGATCACCAGATTCTCGCTTCCTATGCACTACTCAGGCAGCTCCCAGGAGCCAAAGAGTCTGGCTGACTGAAAATGTCCCCACTGAGGGACTGATTTTCTCCACTGGGGTAAAGCACCTCCCCCAAATTCTCCTTGCCCCTCCCCCGCCAATGTAGGGTGTATATTGGCAAAGGGAGGTGGCTCCACTCTGCCAATTCCTACCTGGTGTATGATCGTCCAGTTCCTAGCAGCCCCGTCCTCTCCCACTTTTCACCTCCCAAACCCCCTTCTCACTCCCACCACGTTTCTCTGGGTGTGCACTGTCACTGTGTCCAAACCAGAGTTCCTGCCACATAAAGGGGAGAAGTGAGCATACAGATATGGAGCAGATGCGCTGCTATATCAGTCGCTGCTAATTTTAGAAACATCCTGCAGGGCCATCGTCCTCCTGTCACCTTTTTGTGGGAAAAGTTAGTGCGAAGTGTTGAACTCAGCTATTTATACCACTGATGCTGGTATTTAATCCAACCAGTCCTCCAAGGTGGGGACTGCCTGGATTTTTGGCAACTTACTCCAGGACAGACGAGGAGGGAAGGTTTAGGGAAAGAAGGAAATTGCGAAGTCCAGAATCTCACAGCCACACCTACCCACTTCTCCTTGAGCGTAAATTTCTTACCCTCTCCCTGAAGCCATCCCCGGTCTGTCAAACTCAGTGCGTCACCCAGAGCAAGATGGAATAGCTCATATTGCCTAAATAGTGCCTGTCTGTCACTCAGACCACGTGCGCTCAAGAGACGGAAGCCAGGAACTTGAACACTTGCCGCCTTCAGAAGGTAACACAAATGGCAGCCGATATGAGTGCTTTGTACTCAGGCCAGCTTGATGTTCTAACAGGTGCTACTTTTGCTGAAGCATTTTTTATCTTAAAATACTTCTGTCGCAAGGCATAAAGTTGGTTGGATTCCATGTGTAGTCTGGCTCTTTGATACTTGGTTTCCCCTGACATTAATATTTTTCCAGGTGATGATTCCAACTGGCATGGCCCTCATTTTGTACACAGCTGGTTTTTGTCACCTACACTTTCTCAGCTGAACTTCCACTGTTGCCAAGATCTCATGACTGCATATAGCTCCATTTGTTGATCCAACATAAAGTCAGAAGCCTAAGAGACTGTAACAAGGTGGCAGATTTGGACCGTCCATGCATACGCAGCTCTCCTTTGTTGCAAAGTTATGCAGAGATATTTTTGCTGAGTCACACTGGAATTAGATCATGAGGGTCTCCAGTTACCTCCAATTTAGGTTGCTATGACTAGGAGAACTGGAGGTAGTGCTGTACATGCTGGCTCCAAGGGGTTTTCATTATATAGTTTACAGTTTGGTTCAATGGCTTTCAGCACCCTCACTCTAAAAACTGTGCCAACAGACAAGAAATATAAAAGATACGGTTTTAATAATATTATTAATCAGCCACACTGCACACAGGCCTTGTCTTCACTGCAAAGAAAAGATGGACTTTTAGAGTTAACTACCATGAGGTCAAATCTAATGAAGACAAGGCAGTATGGTATTTTCATGAGTTAGCAAGTAGAGTTAAACACTTGAAAGAGGCCTAGAATTTGCCTCGATCTGCTCATTCCTAGAAAATTCCAAACTGCCATGGCTTCAGTAGAATTTTATCTCATGTTAGCTACTTGAATTAAGAACACACCTTTCTTCCTAGTGAACAGTCAACCCCATAGTGTATATAGTTACGTGTGTATTTAATCAGTCCAATTAGGCAAAAAAATATTATGAATATGTAATGTGGGTAAATTAACATTGCTCCAAGGACCCTTTCTGTTATTTTCTGGACTTTTTATATATTTTATCTCCTTAATCTTGCCTTAATATAGATTATGACATTCCATTCATGTCAGAACCGCAGAGTCCAGTAACTTAAGTAACAAGTTTCAGTGCTTCGGAAACATCGGAACGTTGGGTGTGACTGATACCATTAGAACTGAAGAGACGCTGAGCTAGATCCGTGATTCCAGTCCACCGAAGACCAGTGCAGCAATTATTTTAATTTAAAACTTTCTACTCCAAAAGAGGGCACCGGAAATTTAGTATCAGTCAGGGTTGATAGCATATATATAATCCTATTGTCAGTATCAGTCGCCCATGTACTTCAAATAACAGGCGGTTTCCTTTCAAAGGCAGAATCCCAGGGGCATACGTACAAGTAGAAAACATGCCTACACTTAAGATGAGGGAGCCATGTACAGCCAAATCTCTGTTCACTGTACCCTGTGGAAAAAAAAAAACATTTCATACATACAGCTATCCCCTGGCACACTGGACTCACCGATAACATGGATAATTTATAGAGCTCTCAGGAGATAACAGGGTAGGTAGCATATCATTCCAGGTGGAGTTTCCATATCCATATAACAACTCATATCACCAATATATCAGCCTTATTTAATCTAGTATCTGCTTATAGCATATTCCCACAACATTGATACTGCCATTAGGGCAGGGGGCTGGACTTGATGGCCTCTCGAGGTCCCTTCCAGTCCTAGTATTCTATGATTCTGTATATGAACTAAAGTCAGAATATTCAGACAGAGACACAGATCTTCAGTAGCACAAAATTTATACCCAGTGAAGCTGTGGGGAGTGAATAAGTAATTAAGCCACCTCACTGCTCTCTGTTCTGGAATAGTGGGGGCTGAAACAGCTTCTGGTATGATTTAGAGCAGTCAAAGGGTGGCTCTAAGTTATAGCAATTGAAGTGGTCTAGTATGGAACCAGGTATGCCATCCTGGATCAGAGGATGCCCCATTCACTCACTCTAATCAGTCCCATCTGTGGCATGCCCATTCTTCATCTTGAAACATTCCCTAAATGGAATGGGGGAAGTGAACAGACACCTACCACTCTTCTCTGTCAGGGGGAAATCCTCAGCTGTCTCTTAAGTGCAGCACAGAGCAGACAGAGCCAGTTTTGAGGATTAAGCTCATGATGAGCTGTAATTGGATGACACTGCACACAAATACTATAGTACAAAGCACCATGTGTAGTACAGTATTTTACTCTGCAGACTATTTGACAAGGGGGTAACTTACTATTTCTACAGTAAATGTGTACTTGTACACTTCAACTTCTGTGCATACAAAATCTCAATCAGATTGCTGCAGTAAATTTTCATCGTTCAGTAAAAGTAATGAAACTACAGCCACCAATGAAGCCATACAATCTTTTGCTCAGGGAGAGTCATTAGTCCTTGCAGGTAAGACAAAGTATGGTTAGGAAAGACTTACACTTCTGAACATTTGTGGCATCATTATTTCTGTTGGGTGGTGATTTTTAGTATCTCGCCAATGGAGTTAGTACATTTTCCATCTGCTAGGAAGTCATGATATATTTCGTCTTTGAAAGGAGTGATTTTGGTGTATTACCGTCAACAAAACATTGCACATTTCTATAGCCCCTCTGCGGTTGGGATCAGAACTTTTTCTAGAGAGATGTTTGCAGCATGGCACCCCTGTAAGGTAGGTATGCTAAATATAATTGGACCAAATTAATCTCTTACCCAAGAGTTACAGTAAAGCTAAATTAAAACCAATATTTCCATATTGCAGATGGGGATCTGAGGGTGAGAGAGATTAAGTGACTTGACCAGAGGGATTCTAACAGAGTCTGGGATAGAACAGAACACAGATTTCTCAATTCCTAACCCTGAGCTTTCCATACAAGATCATCCTTGCATGCTTCTTAGCTGGCCACTTGACTAATAGTTTTTATAGGTAATTTTAGTCCCATGGTACATCTCACAGGGGTTTCCTCTCACCTCAATGGTGAGTTTTGGCTTACGAATTTAAAAATAGCAAGGCCTGATGCTAAGATTTTGTAGGATTCATCTATGAGCAAAGGGGTATTCTGAAGCAACCATTAAAAATTGCTGGTCCAGAAAATGTTTATTATTTATGACTGAAATTGCTGGAATTAACTACACACAGCAACAACAAATTGAAATCGTATAGTTTAGGGTTCTGCACTTTCGTTTTGATTGTGGCACTCAATTCTGAAATGAAATCCATCAGGCTAAGAATATGCTGCATTCATTTCAAACATCTAGTTTGTCTGTACCACTGAAGCATTCATTTTAAATGGAATCATAGAACTGAAAGGGACCTTGAGAGGTCAACTCGTCCAATCCCCTGCATTCATGTCAGGACCAGCCACCACCTAGACCATCCGTAACAGGTGTTTGTCTAACCTGCTCTTAAAAAATCCCCAACGATGGAGATTCCATGACCTTCCTAGGCAATTTATTCCAGTGCTTAACCACTCTGACCGTTAGAAAGCTTTACATAATGTCCAACCTAAACCTCTATTGCTGCAGTTTAAGCCCATTGCTCCTTGTCCTATCCTCAAAGGTTATGAAAAACACTTTTTCTCCCTCCTCCTTGTAACACCCTGTTATGTCGTTGAATGCTGTTATCATGTATTCTCTTCTCTTTTCCAAAACAAATCCAATTTTTTTTTCAATCTTCCCTCATAGGTCATGAATTATAGACCTTTTATCATATTTGCTGATCTTCTCTGGACTTTCTTCAATGTGTCCACTTCTCTCCTGAAATGTGGCACCCAGAAGTGGACAGAGTACTCCAGTTGAGGCCTAATCAGGCTCAGTAGGCTAGTGCAGAGGGACAACATATGCAAGAGGAAGAGTAAGGATACCGCTCATTCCTACTTTTGGATTCAAATCTCATCTCTCAAAGCATCAGTACATTTGATGAGACCCAGGTGAATATTCCCACTATCTGTACAGCAGAAGGAGAACCACTTTAGATGCAAATTTAAAAAAGAATAAATTTAAGCTCAGACCACAGTGTAAATAGTTCCCTGAACCAAGAACAAAGTCTGGTAAAACCCAAATAGTTCAGCAACCCAGTTAATACTTTGTAGTATTTATATTAACTTACCCTTTATAGAAGCTACAGCAATCAACTGATCAATGAACCATCTAAGTTGGTGTCTTGTCTCCAGCAGTGAGGCTGAAAGCCACATACTGAAACCATACTGTTACAATGCACTGAAGTGTGTGTGTGAGAGGGGGAGGTTTCTTTCAGAAGGGAGTATCAGGACACAGGTTTGCTGCAGATTCCTTACTGACCCTCGGTGCCTTTAAAATGCAGCATTTTCTCATTTAAAGACATGAGTTAGCCTCACCTGTCTCAGAACCTCTCTCTCTCTCCATCCTTCTTCCACAGAGCCTGTGGTCCCGCTGAGCAGAAATGGATAACTGGAGCTTCCTGGGAGATTTTCTCGAAGAGGTCCACAAGCACTCCACTGTGGTGGGGAAAGTCTGGCTAACTGTGCTCTTCATCTTCCGCATGCTGGTGCTGGGCACAGCGGCAGAATCCTCATGGGGAGATGAGCAGTCTGACTTCATGTGCGACACCCGGCAGCCTGGCTGTGAGAACGTTTGCTACGATAAGGCTTTCCCCATCTCCCACATCAGGTACTGGGTCCTGCAGGTCATTTTCGTCTCTACCCCTTCCCTGGTGTACATGGCGCATGCAATGCACACCGTGCGCCTGGAGGAGAAGAGAAAACTGAAGGAGGCGGAAATGAGGGCAAAGGGGATTGGAAACAGCGGTGACTCTTACCACCAGCAGAAGTGCCCCGTGGCAGAGGAGGCAGAGCTCCCCTGTCGGGAGGAATCAAGTGTGAAAATAATACTCCAGGGTAGCTTGCTAAACACCTATGTCTACAGCATTTTAATCCGCGTCGTTATGGAAGTGGCCTTCATCGTCGGACAATACACCCTCTATGGAATCTTCCTGAAGACTCTGTACACCTGTCACCGGGACCCCTGTCCTCACCCCGTGAACTGCTACGTCTCACGTCCCACCGAGAAGAATGTCTTCATCATCTTCATGTTGTCCGTGGCCGCGTTGTCGCTCTTCTTGAGCCTGGCTGAGCTGTACCACCTGGCATGGAAAAAAGCAAAGCAGAAATGTGCTAAACCTTACAAACCCAGCCCCACCCAAGCTACTGACAAACTACCGCCCGCATCCCCAATGGAGAGTTGCACTCCCCCTCCAGATTTTAATCAATGTTTGGGCAATCCCCATGGGAAATTCATCAGCCCTTTCAGCAATAAAATGGCCTCTCAGCAGAACACAACCAACTTTGCCACTGAGAGGGTCCACAACCAAGAGGATGCAGCTGGAGAAGGCCAATTCATCCAGATCAACTATGCACAGAATCCTGAGACACCCACTGACTCTGCCCCCCACCAGGTCTCCAATGGCTATTTCAATGAGAAACGCAGGCTCAGCAAGACCAGCCGCACCAGCAGTAAGGCTAGGTCAGATGACCTCTCTGTGTGACCTCTTGCCAGGTGGGGCAAGGAGGGAAGGAAAACCTCAATGCTAAACAAAACTTCTGCAGTCTGGCCTTTAAACTCCTCTTGTCACTCTGCTCTCTCTTTTATAGCCTCCTAGTCTGTTTTTTTAATTCTTCTTTGTGAATGGTTCTGCCCTACTCCAGACAGCACTTCTCAAGCCTTAGAGTAGTGAGGGGAAAGCTTTTCCAATAAAGGGCATACAAGTGACTTACCAGGAACCTGAACACAGCACTTAATTTGCAGAAAATGCAGCCAGTGTAGCCAACCTCATATTTAATGGGGAAGAGCTACCTACAGAGATAAGGCTGTCCTGGAGGGGGGGGAAGGGGGGGCAGAGCCAGGGGCAACCCCTCCCCTGCAGTGTCCCAGGCATAGAGCCCTGGGCAATCCCCTCCAACATGCCCCTGGCCCTACTCCACCCCCACCCATACCCCTAACCCCTCCCCACACAGCCAAGCCATGGATTCCCTGGGGCAGGGGGCAGATGGTGGAGAGTAGCAGCAGCTGCAGCCACAGGAGATTACCTTCCCTCCCTCTCTCCCAGCACTCACCACGTGGCGCTCTGCCATGACGTCCTGGCCCACTGAGTCTCACTTCTTCGCCCATATCTGGAGGCCTCCCAGCCACCTGGGAAGGAATGGCAGAGCGCTGTGAGTGCTAGGGAGTGGGGGAGGCGATTCCTTATGGCTGCGACTGCCACCACTCACCCACTGCCCCAGGTAATCCTCCCCCTTCCAGCCATAGGATAGGTGGGGTGGCAGCTGCAGGGCCCCAGGGCAGTTGCCACATCACGTCCTATGAATGGGACAGCTCTGTACAGGCAGCACAGAACCTGCCATTATTTGCCACTAAGAAAGAGATGGAATGTTGACGGAATGTAGTCTCCAGAGTTTGTACCTCCCCTTAAAAGTGAGGCTGGCCATGAGGTTCAATACTGAACCACCAAGCCATACATTGGCCACCTTACCACTACTTTGGAGTTACCTTAACATGGAGCAACATCCACTTTGCAAGCATATCAAGTTACAACTTTTCTCTCCTGAGGAAAGCAGATGTAGAACGCTAGGCCTTTGAATAAAATGCTTCATATTTTGCTCGCTCGCTGTCCTTTCCTCTGTCTGGACCCAGACACATTATACCACTTTGCCTTACCTGTAACAAGTAAATGTGCAATGACTTCTACTTGAATTTTTGACATTATGTATGTAGCCCCTTTAAGATCTGATGTAGTTAGGAACTGTTTATCTTCCTCAAAAAATAAAATGCCTTAGGCCTTGCCTTCACTGTGGTGGATCTATGCTGTGGAAATTGATCTGCCGGGGTCAGTTTAGCAGATCTAGTGAAGACTTGCTAAACCAACTGCCAAACACAGTCCTGTCAACTCCGGTACTCCACTGGAATGGGGGGGTTTAAGGAAGTCAATGGGAGAGTTTCAGATAGTTGACCTAACATACATCAACTTGATCTAAGTTATTCACATACCTGGAGTTGTGTAATTTAAGTCAACTTTAGCCCATATTGTAGATCTGCCCTCAGTGTCCAACTATGGAAAAAGCTTCATGCCAGAGCCAGACAAGAGACAGATAGACCCTCGCACCCCTGGGAAATTATCCAGATTACCCACTGAAGCAGCCTATGGAACTTTTCCCAAGATACTTATTTGACTAGGTTCAAGAGAAATGTCCACTTGAACAAAATAAATAGAATTTCCCATGGAAGCAAATATGCCACTGGTAAAAAGAAGGGACTATGATGTGGAAAGACATGATTTTTTTCTCCCTAACAGGTGTTTTAAAAACATTTCATCTATTAAAAGGGTGCTAGACTGTCAGCTCTGGACAGTGAAGTCCTCTGGTCATCCATAGACGAGGTACCAGCCCAGGCAGTGATTGTGCAAGCTTCCTCCACCCTGTCCTGCCAATGAACCTCACTGTCATTCTGAAAAGTCCCCTTGGAGTGGGAGTGTTGTGCCTAGCTGTCATGATCACTCTGTGAAGTCTGTCAGTTCTTACAACAGGCAACTATAAATGAGGATCCCAAAGCAAGAGTGTTTAAGCAGCACTTAAGATGGTTCCTGGTTCCCAAACCCAAACTGGACCCCCATTCATTTGGTCATAGCAGACCTGAATCAAGGGGATTAAGTTTATCTTTCTGCCTGTGGAGGAGAAACTAGCCTCACCCAACCTGATCCTTCTCATTTATTTTGTCCTTTTGAACATGTGCCACTGCTTATAAACAGCTGAATAGTGTGTGTGATTTAAGACAGGACTGATCTTCTGATATCAGATATCGGATTGTCACTCCTTGAGTCCAATGCAGTGCATGGCTTGGTACGCTTTCCAGCAAGTGCACCAGGAGGAAAACATATTAGTTTGTAAGTGATTTATGTATGTGTATTTCTGAAACAGGAAAAGATGTGTGCTCTCCTGACTAAGAGATTTTACACAACTGTCCTTGTTTGTCCTAATAAAGTTCTGATTCCATTTCCTCTTGTTCATAGCTCTCCTCTTATGTGACCAAGAATCAGCTAAGAAAGAAAGAATAAGCTGCTAACATCTATGGGTTTCCATCACAACTTCTGCCTGTCAACAATCAAAGATATACCTGAAACAAATGTGAGGCATTACTTGGAATTCTGTGTGTTTGAGGGGTGGGGATGGGAGGAAACATAAGATAAACTATACATGTTGAAAAACAATTGTTTCACTGGCTGGTGAGTCAAGGGAACACCCCATCTCCTTCAGTTTATCAGAGAAGGGAAGGAACACAGGAAATCAGCTAGGGACAAACAGCACTGGCTGTAGCTGTAAGTCACTCCACTGGGACCAGATTGAGCCATTCTTCTGCACCCATAGGCACTTCGCAGAAGAATCAGGGGTAGCAAAATCTGGCCTGAAAAGATCAATTGCAATTCCATCAAAATGAGTCAATCAGAAAGTGGGTCTTACTTTCAACTCCCAACCCACCGGATCTTGAAGGCTGGGAAGCAAAAGTAAAAGGGAGCATTGTATCCTATTGACAATGAGGGGGAAATCTAAGCCGAATGTAATTATTCATGCTGAATTTGGTGAGGATATCAGGGCTAGGATCACCACTCCACTCTTCGGGTAAGTTTTATGGATTATTTAAGGTCAGAGCTACGATTTGCCACTCTAGCTGAACAATGGCATCTTTAGCACCACAGTGTCCCCCCCCAGCACCATGGAGGAAGGATGTTCCAAATTCTAAAAGCTGTGCATGTCCACTTCTGAGTGTGTCTGCACAATACATGCAAATTGCCAGTATGCACATTCATTCAGGGGTTTGTGTGCCTAAGGCAAATGCAAAAGCACACACACACACACATCTGAGTAATCACTTCTGGGAAAACAGGCCAGCTCAGTTATCACACCATGCCCTCAATTTTCTATGGAGAAGCTCCATCCAAAAATTAAACCAGGCTTAACTAACTTTATGAGAAGGAATGGGTCCAAAGTATGGAACCTCACTCTAATCAAATGCAGCCCCAAAAAATCCAGTGGTATTTGATCCTATTAATTATAAATATGCTGTAAAGCTGGGAAATTAAGATATAGGCCTGTATTTAGATTTCAACTCTCCTAAATTCACGGATGTTCACACCTGAGCACATGGTTCATGCCCATCTTTTTGACAAAAATCACAGTCCAACCATTCCCTAGAAAGCATGTGCATCAAAACAAGTACTGAGCATACATTTTCCTGCTCCTATTCTCACTTGCATGTTTTGCTGACTGTCTCTCCTGGATATAACAGATGGAGAATGTGTGATGGATGGATGTTTTCATTTGCTGACAGATCGTGTACTTATGATGCTTGGAATCCATTGTCAAGGCTGCTTGTCAAATCATTTCATAATGGGAATATTTAGTTCTAACTGCCAGTAAGCTGAGGAGCAAGAGCTGTCTTTTCAGGCAGATTTCTTGCACACTGGATTGGTTTGGATTGGATTAGCTGGATGAGCAGATGGCCTTATGGGCGTGAGCTAAAGCGATAATGCTTACAAATTCAGCACTGGAGTTGGCACTCAATCTTTGACCCATGCTATGAGGAAGATAAGGTACATCTGTCATTTACTTCACAAAGCATTCTAAAAGATTTTCATTCTACATCACTGCTAACATACTGGGGCCCTCCCCATAGTCTAGTTCTATGTTCTCAGTTACTCACATTCCTAGATTGTGAGCTGGAGTTCCTAGTTGATTTAATTAAAATATTCTGGCTCTGTGATTTCAGAGCTTCTCCTATCACACTTCAAACCAGATCAACATCATCTCCTGTGTGTTAAAGCATGCCAGACAGAGGGGCTTTCTGACCAATCAGCAGTCACCCTCATTCTACAACTTTGCTCCTCAGCTGCTTGAGGTCCAGATGGCTGACTCTGAGCTATGTCCAGCCAGGCTCTTAAATAAAAATATTTAATCCTATACAAAGAAAATCTGTATTTCAAAAAATTCCTAGGGCCAAAACCATCATAACAAGGCAGTGATACCAGGATGAATTCAGGACTATGGACTGCTTCACTGCCTCCATCCAAAGACCAGATAATGGGAGGAACAAGACAGAGGAGAGAGGACTGGAGAAAGGTGCACAACCTAATGACTGGATTAGAAAAGGCAAATTGAGAATTCCACTTTCCCCTCTAATAATGTGAGACAAGTATCCAGTCAACTAATTGAAAAACAACATGTTTCAAAGGGATAAACTGGAAACAAAACTCTGCTTTCATCTGGGACTCAGTGACAAGAGCTTAGTCAGATCAAAGAAGAGGTAGACATTTATCTAGAGGAAAACATAGAATCATAGAACAATAGAGCTGGCAGAGATCTAAAAAAGCCATCAAGTCCAGCCCCCTTCCCTAAGCAAGACCAAACCCATCAGATGAGCCCAGCCAGGGATTTGTCAAGGCAAGACTTAAACACCTCCAGAGATGGAGACTCCACTACTTCCCTGGGTAGACCATTCCAGTGCTTCACCACCCTCCTAATGAAAAAGTTTTTCCTAATGTTCAACCTGGACCTTCCCAACCACAACATAAGACCATTGTTCCGTGTTCTGCCATCCGTGACCACTGTGAACAGCCTCCCTCCAGCCTCTAAACCACCTCCCTCCAGCCAGACTAAACAGTCCCAATTCCCTCAACCTTTCTTCATAGGTCATTTACAGGTACACTATGTAGGACCACAAGTATAAGGAATATAAAACTTGTGCTCAAGGCATAAGCCAGACACTAAGGTCCAGATTTACAAAAGTGCTGAGCATTCACAATGTCAGCTAAAGTCAATGGGTGCTGGGAGTGCTCAGTACCTCCAAAATGCAGGCCCTACTAGCTAAGTACTAGGAAGACATTTCCACTTTATTAGCATTCCAAAAGGGCCCACCACTGGGCTTCTTGCACCTTTCTCTGAAGTTCCTGGTGCTGGCTCGTGCTGGAGAGAGTGTATCAGATTAAGTGGGCCACTGACCTGATCCAGAATAGTGACTCCTACCTTTCTTCTGGGCCTCAAGCAGGCATTGGATGCAGCTGTTCATTGGGTTTGGGGTTTTCTAAGGTATTATCTTCATCTTAACTATTTGACATTTGGACTGCCAAGATGATTGAAGTTCCTTGTGAATCCAGGGGAATTTCAGTGCCTGGATGTGCTTAAACTGTCCTCTAAATGCCAAGGTTATAGCCTCTTCATAGTGAATGGGGTGAGAGGAAACAGGTAAATTTAATTTACACCTCTCATTATTAGACCTCGGAAACTGATGTGTAAAAATGTCTCTTTTTTCCTCCAACAAATATTTGTTCATATTTTTTGATTGATTTCATTAGGCCACACTTGCACCTCTTTCTGTTCTACCAGAAATGTTTGAGAAAAGAAATTTCATCCATGTGTGAACAGTCACTGAAGCCAAATTTTAAAACCATGAACATAAATATCCACAATAGAGGTGTTTGGGTGAGCAAAGGGATGCAGGGTGCAGACTCTGGGAGGGAGTTTGGGTATGGGGGCACAGGGTCACTGAGGGATACAGGAGTGATGGGTGCAGGCTTTGGGAGGGAGTTTGGGTTTGGCAGGGAGTGTTGGTTCTGGCTCTGAGAGGGAGTTTAGGAATGGAAGAGCATGCAGGAGTGGGTGCAGTGCTGGGCTGCGGGGACTTTTGGCATAGGATCTGGGCTAGGGACAGGGTTTGGGTACAGAATGGGGTCAGGATGCACTGCTTATCTCAGGCAGCTCCTGACAGCAACTGGTACACCCATCTGGCAGTAACTCCTAGGCAGAGAGCCAGGGGATCTCCGGGTGCCACTGCCTACAGCTCCCGGCCACTGGGAGCTGCAGAGGAGATGCTCAGGGTTGGGGCAAAGCACAGAGACCTCTTCTTCACCAGGGTGTCAGGGACATACTAGCCCCTTCCCAGAATAGCACTGGTTGTTTCACCATCATCAACAACCACCATGGGTTCAGTGCCTGTTGGTGTCCGATGCCTCCCTCGTGGTTTCCTTCCATCTTTCCCTGTCCAGTGTGGAGTGGCTTCGTTTCTGTAGACTACCTCCGCACCAATCTATTGCATCATCTACCCATTCTCTGTAGCGTCTGCCTCTGCTATTCAAACCATCCATTATGCTGAATACCAGGGAATTGATTATTCATTCATCATTCATTCTGCAGATATGCCCAAATAGCTGTAACTTCCATGGTGTAACCTTCTGCAGTACGTTCTCTTTTGGCTGTACCTTCCTATATAATGCCTTGTTGGTGACTTTCTGCATCTAGCCTATTCTCAGGATCTTTCTGTAACAACTCCTCTCAAATGCCAACATCCTTCTCTTTGAATATTTCATTATCATTTATATCTCACATCCGTACAACATGCTGCTGAATACATATATTTTCAAGATGTTCAGCTTCATTCCTAAGCTAATCGCTTTGCTTTTCCAGATCTTATCCATCTCCTTCAGACTCACTCTTGCTTTCATTATTTTAGTCACTGTTTCCTTCTTAGTCTAGATGACGTGTTATGTTGCTTCCCAGATACGTGAATTTCTTTACATTCTCTAGTTCAATCCCGTCTACACTGATCTTCCTTCCTATTTTCTTATCTCTAAACACCATTGTTTTTGTTTTATCCATGTTCATAATTAGTCCATACTGCTTCCCTTCCTCATTTAGCACCTGCATGGTTGTCACTAGCTTCTCCTCATCTTCCTCAACTATATCATCCACAAACCTCAAGTTGTTGATTCTCATCCTGTTCACGATATCCGTTCTACCTCTTCCTTGATCTTGACCATCGTGCTCTCTAGATGTATGACGAAGCTACTCAGTGATATCAGCTCTCCTTGTCTTGTACCTCTACTCATTCTAAATCAACTTTCCAACTCTCCGCACATTCTCACTACTGCCTCCGCATTGTCGCTGGTGTCCTTCAACAACTGTATCAAGTCTGCTATCCACTCTGTATGACTCTAACACTGCTCAAGTCACTTTCTGATCTATACTGTCAAATGCCTTCTGAAAATCGACAAAGCAAGTGTAGATGTTCTTGTTCTTTCATCGAACTTTCTCCAGTATCAAGCTTAGTGCTAATATGGTACTTCTATCTCTTCTGAATCCCACTTGCTTGTCTGCTAGATGTTCTTTTATCAGTAAGCTTAGCCTCTCCGTCAGTATCATCATCAGCACTTTGCCCAGGTGACTTGTTAGGGCAATCGTTCTGTAGTTCTTGCACTCCAATGCACTTCCTTTCTTGTATATTGTCACTAGTACAGATCTTGTCCATTCCTTAGGTACCTCTTCTTCTTTCCATGCTATATCTTTACCCTGCTCCTCTAACTGGTTGTTTGATTAATTTTATTCTCAACACCTTGATTGTGTGCTGACCAAGCACTCGTATCTACTCTCTTTTTACCCTCCCCTTTAGTTATTTGATTTTTTTCTAGCAAGTTTGTCTCCAAACAGATAAGTCTCTTTTCTAATGAGGTAGAGGCCACTCAAATTATATACTTCCCCCCTCCACAAGGTGGACCAGAGTCCTCCAACACAAACCAAAGTTCTCCACCCTACATCGCTAATTATCCAGCAGTTCACTTTCAAAATATTTTGCCTTCTGTGTTCTTTTGCTTGAAGGACAGAAAGAATCTCAGAGAAGGTAGCCTAGGTAATTTTTCTCTTTGGTATGTGGCACCAGATTGACACCCATATGAGTCATCGTCAGGGCAGGAACCTTTAAATTCACTGTATGGAATTCTGCTGCTTGGACTAATAGAGTACCTGACAGCACTAGCACCGGGGTTGGCAACCTGCGGCTCTTTAAGGAGCCACTTGTGGCTCCGGAGGCCACCACTGCTTTAGCAAAAAAACTAAACTCAGTTGCCTACCTTTAAACCAACTGCAGATGTGCTAGTAGCAGAGACCCTTGTACCCCGGTTCCCCCCAACCTTGAATTCTTACACCCATCCCAGTGTGTCTTCGCCCAGCCCTCAGCTTCTCATTCCTTTTCCAGTATCCTCATCTAGACAGTCTAAGGCTCCCTCCCTTGCCCCAAGACTCCTCATTCCAGCCCCATGCTCCCTGTCCAGCTAGTCACAGTATCCCATCACTTAGGAGTCTCATACAGTCAGTTTTGCTCCTCATTCAACCCTGTTCCCTCACAGGCCTCTTGTTCTACCTCCCTGGCCCATCTAGGCCTACATGCTCTCTGCCACTACAGCCCCTCATTCAAACTCAGTTTCTCATTTCCCTCTTCTCCTCATACCTCTCCATTTCTCCTTGCCTCCTTGTTTCAGTTTCTTGGCCTCGTCAGTCTCCCCCACCCCTCTTTGGGTCCTGGCCCCAGTCTCCCCTCCCTTCCCTCCTCATCAGCTCTTTGCCCGACCCATCCTTGGAGGCCTAACCCCCTCAGCCCTCTACATTTGAGGCGGTTGGCTTCATCCACCACTCTGGCCATGACCCTTCAATGGGAGCACTGACAGTGCAAGAGCACCAGTCCATCAGCTCTCAGTTTCATGTCATAGCAACTTGCAGTTTCTAAGGGCAGGAACGGCAAGGAAAGTTTTCTGCTCAGCCCTGGTTTGGAGCATGTGTAGCAAAAGGGAATCATTAAGGACTTCAGCTGACAACTCCTCATACATCCTTACTGCCCATGTGCAAACTTAGATATTTCAAAGGCTTATAGTTGACCTAACGTGGTCAGCTTGTCATGAGAATTGTGAAAGGCACATGTTGGACATCAAAGTGACTCTCTTGCCTAAATTTCTAGTCCTTGTTCCAAAGAATGAGGTCTGTAAAGCTTCTCAACAGACTACATGTGACAATTTTTAACTTGGATGAATAAATGCATTTTCCCTCGTCTCACTATCAGCAACAGCTGAAGCTTTTTTGCCACAGCTTCTCTCCCTAAAACAGAATACTTGTGTGATGGGACATGGCATGGGGAGAGAATCAGGAAAAGGGGAATGAATGTATCTGCGAGGCATTGAGGTGATTAAACAGACCAACTGCCTGCAGAAAAAGTTGTGCATAGACACAACCAACTCTTGTTCTTTCACGTACCTTCTACCACTTATAGGCCACAAAGAAAGGAAATTCTCAGAGTACTGAGAGCTTGTCTGTTTAGAAGTAGGTGCTTTGGGGAGGTGGGGGAGCTGAGCAACTGCCAGTGAGTGTTGTGAATAAATGTCAACATAGTCTGCTGAAAAACTCATTATTCAGTTCTCATTTGTCACACAACTCCTCCAAGATCTACGAGTGAGAACATAAGTCCATGCCCAAAGCAAACCCATGCAAAGGGGGTAGGTCTCAGTGGAAGGCAGAAGATTAGTTTGGTCTGGATTTCACTAAATAAATGCACAGCTATTTATACCCAGCAGCTCCACCCCAACGCAGTGCCAACTGGACTGAAGGTTTTGAGGCAGGGGCATGGATGGGACAGGAATCACAAAAGGGCTTCAAAGAATCTACCACAGAAGTAGAGTTCTTCAGTCATGTTTTAACCCCATTGGATCAAAAAGTCATGTCAGTGTCTCAAAGTGGAGCAACAACATACAAGAAACAAAAAAAAATGGCCACTGACTTTTTATGAATACTTTTACTGAATGTTAAAACAAAAACCTTCCCTTCCTCACAATGTCTTTCCGCACGGCCAACATGCTCATTCTCTGCTACATGCAAGGACTATAATGACATTTGCTCCTACCCTTAAAAGGAATCAAACCAGCAGAGCTCTGGGTCAGAAGCATGCCTGCTATTTTTGTTTTGAAGTAGATGCTGTGCCAGCTGTTCACTTCTGGAAACAAAGTTGCAGTTAGACATGAAAAAACCCTTTAGCCCAATTAGTCTGATGGGTGCCAGGCTAAAGCCACAATTTTCATACATGGAAGGCTAAAGTTAGGCTAATAAATCCATACTCAGGCAACAAAACTAGTGACCTGGCAGGGGCTCAGGGCTTTTGCCAAAATACAGATTTATCCAGAGAACTTTAAGCAGCTGTTTTTGAAAATCTCGGCCTAACTCTCTAATGGCTAATAAACTTGGCACACAGACAAAGGAAATCACAATATTTTCTTTCTGATCGTAGATCTAGGATCAGTTATGAAAGGCTACAATTTCTGAGAGAATTTGTACTGATCAGCCAGTGTGTTTCAAGCCCTTGGCAGCTCACAAAATACCAGGTCATAATGACAGCTTGATCTAAAAGAAATGAGGTGGGAAAAGCTGAAGCACCCAATGCTTTTTCTGCCTCTGTCTTCACGAACGAGGCCAACTCCCAGACTACGGCACTAGGCAATACAGTGTGGGAAGGAGGTGGGCAGCCCTCGGTGGGAAAAGAACAGGTTAAAAGCTGATTAGAAAAGCTAGATGCACACAAATCCATGGGTTGGGATTTAATGCATCCAAGGATACTGAGGAAATTGGCAAATGTCACTGCAGAGCCTTTGGCTGCGATCTTTGAAAACTTGTGGAGATCGGGAGAGGTCCCAGGTGACTGGAAGAAGGCAAATGTAGTGCCCATCTTTACAAAGGAAAGGAGGACAATCCAGGGGACTATAGACTGGTCAGCCTTACCTCAGTCCCCAGAAAAATCATGGAGAGATTCTCAAGGAATCCATTGTGAAGCACTTGGAAGAGGGGAAAGTGATCAAGAGTAGTCAGCATGGATTCACCAAGGGCAAGTCATGCCTGACCAGTCTGATTAGCTGCTATGATGAGGTAACTGGCTTTGTGGGCATGGGGAAGTCAATGGATGTGATATATGTTGACTTTAGCAAAGCTTTTGATACAGTCTCCCACAATATTCTTGCCCATAAGTTAAGGAAGTACGAACTGGATACATGGACTTTAAGATGGATAGAAAGCTGGCTAGATAGTCATGCCCAACAGGTAGAAATCAATGGCTCAATGTCTGGTTGGTGCTCGGTTTCAAGTGGTGTGCCCCAGAGATCAATTCTAGGGCTGGTACTGTTCAACATCTTTGTTAATGACCTGGATGACAGGATGGATTGCACTCTCAGCAAATTTGTGGATAACACTAACATATGGGGACAGTTAGATATATTGGAGGGTAAGGATAGGGTCCAGAGTGACCTAGATAAATTGGAGAATTGGGTCAAAAGTAATCTGATGAAGTTCAACAAGGACAAGTGCAGAGTCCTGCAACAGGACAGAAGAATCCCAAGCACTGTTACAGGCTGGGGACTGACTGGTTAAGTAGTAGTACAGCAAAAAAGAACCTGGGGAACACAGCGGATGGGAGGCTGGATATGAGTCAACAGTGTGCCCTTGCAGCCAAGAAGGCTAACGGCATATTGGGGTGCATTAGAAGGAGCATTTCCATCAGACCTAGAGAAGTTATTATTCCCCTCTCTTTGGCACTGGTGAGGCCACATCTGGAATATTGTGTCCGACTCTGCACCCCCCTGTATAGAAACGATGTGGATGCATTGGAGCAGGTCCAGCAGAGAGAAATGAAAATGCTTAGGTGGCTGGAGCACATGACCTTTGAGGAGAGGCTGAGGGATTTAGGCTTATTTAGTTTGCAGAAGAGAAGAGTGAGGCAATTTGATAGCAGCCTTCAACTTCCTGAAGTGGGACTCAAAAGAGGATGGAGAGAGACAGTTCTCAGTAGTGATGGATGGCAGAACAAGAAGCATTGGTCTGAAGTTACACAGGGAGAGGTGTAGGTTAGATATTAGGAAAAACTATTTCACCAGGAGGGTGGTGAAGCACTGGAATGCTTTACCTAGAGAAGTGGTAGAATCTCCATCCCTAGAGGTTTTTAAGTACTGGCTTAACAAAGTCCTGGCCGGGATGATTTAGTTAGGGTTGATCCTGCTTTTGGTGGGGGGGCTGGACTAGATGACCTCCTGAGGTCCCTTCCAGTCCTAGGATTCTATGATTCTAAGATATACTCACAGCTCTGCCATGAACTTACAGGGTGCTTTTGGTAAAGAATTTCAAAAACAGGTGCCCCTTATTTCCATATTTGGCCACCTATATATGGGGCCTGGATTTTCAGAACTGATGGGCACCTAGAATGCAGTACAGATTCAAATTCCCTCATCTGGCACCCTGGGGACCTGACCAGTACCAGATGAGAGAATTTGACAGACAACAGGAAGTCAGTATTTTCTAGCAAATTATCAACACTTTCACTGTTTACTAGGCTCTAAAAGACATTTGGCGTAAATTACAGCTAAATAATAGCACAGAACATTGAGACACAGTCCTAGTTCAGGACTGGTGGCTGTGAACGAACTTTATGGAACACCAAGAAACTTGGCCACACCCATGATAAGTGGTCATCTGGCTAACTAAAATCATGCCATATTACAGATGTTGCTAGACAAGAGAGTTCTGGATTAAAGAGGTTCAAGATAAACTGCAGAGTCACGGGATGCTGAGCAGTTTGAAAAATTACTTATTTAGGTGTCTAAATATGGGTTTGGGAGCCTACAATAAGATTCTAATTTTTTGAAAATCTTAACCATTTACATCTCTGTTTTCTCATTCACAAAAAGAGAACGATACACATTCAATTCCCAAAGGTGCTGTGGGTCTTGCTTAATTTATTCTTGAAAAGTAATTTCAAAGTAGAAAGGGCCAGTATTGCTAATATAAAACTGTGTCTAATTTCCACCTTGCTTTTTTTCTACTTCAGGTACCAACGCAGCAAAGCACCTATGCATGTGCATATAAGATGGTAATATCACCTCCCTACTTTACAAACTTATATGGCAGTTTTTCCATCACTTGCAGTCTGTAAATTGTGGTTTATTTAAAAAACATTACAGTTCAACCAGAAGTTATGGACTTCACTCAAAAAATACTGGATGAATTTCTTTGGCTTGTGGGGTCAGATTAAATCAGAGGTCAGCAACTAAAATAGCAAGAAGAGCCATTTGGTAAAACACGCAATAATTCAAGAGCCTCGATGCATGGAAATACAAGATGGTCCTTAACAAATAATGTCAAACCCTACCTTTTGTAAGCCATATGTTAAGAATAGCACACACACACACACGCACACACACACACACACACACAGTGATTTATAATGCAATACATATTTACTGCAGGATGTTCACAAACTTTTTACATATTCTATTTCCTCCCACTTTACATATGTGTTTGTACCACTGTCTTCCTGAATTTCACTCTCAAAACTTCTCTCTCTCTGGAGGATGCTAGGGGGAGTTACCCAACATTTAGAGATTGCATACTGTTTGCTTTTCAAACATCAGTTTTTCATTTTTGTGCTTTTAGATGGTCACCATTTATTTCAAAGTGGAGAGGGCCAGTATTGCTAATATAAAACTATGGTTTTTTTAACTTTGCAATTATAGTGCATAAAAAAATCCTTAAAGAGCTACATGCAGCTCCAGAGCCTCAGTTTGCAGACACCTGGACTAGACTGTCATAATGGCCTGAAAATATTGCAGTCTACGAAAACCTTAACTCAAACTGATACACTGTGGTTTATTATTATTGTGCTTTGTTTTCAGTGTTCCAAACAGTCTCCCATCTATTTGACAAATGTGCACTAGCAACCCAATTGAAAACAATATTATTGAGAGTAAGATAGCATGTGATAACATCTTTATGAAAAGATCTACCAAGTTCCCTTTATTCATCCATTTTGTAACACTATCACATCAAAGTTTGGCTAAGGAAACTTTCTTCACCAAAACACAATTCTGGGCACCTTCACTGGAGATGCTTTAAAGAGGCATGATTTCCAGACAGTGAGTGCTCAGCTCTTGATGAAAATCACGCTGCTGAACATGTGTCAAGCTAAGCACTCAAAAAACAAAGGAATCAAAGGGAATCAAAATCACTAACCCCTTTGGAAACTCTTGGCTGTATATATATTACAGGTCAGCAAACTGATTTTCATGAAACTCTAGGAGAATAGAAAACATAGGCATCCTCCTCCCAGGTTAAGAGAACACACCACCTAAGAATAGGGTGATGAGTTATAAACCTTTTAAAAAAGAGATTTACAAGGGAAACTCTAACAAACCCTGAGTCTAGCAATGCCTCCAGGCACCATTCTGAGCCACAAAATCGTATAGACCTGTTGGGGACTTTTAAAGTGGGCTAAAAATACACACACACACACACACTCTGTTAAGGAAAGAACAGGTGCTCTTTGCAGACTGTGTAAAAAAGGAACAGCCATGCATGGAACCACTAAACTGAGCAGATTGACTAGCCACAAAAACATCACACATTCCCTCCTTCCTTTCAGGATTCTCCTAGTCTGCAAGCCATAATCCATTCTTCTCAGAGTGCTGAAGTTTCCTTGTGACAGGGCCTGAGGACTTCCAAGTCTTTTCACCTCTTTCTCCCAATATATTCACACAATTCCACCTTCCGACCTCTTGGGGATTACTGGATAGCTGAAAATAACATGTATGGAACAGCTGGTGTGCACAGAAATCTCTTGAATGTAAATACCCTGGTCCCCAAGACAAGCTTGTATCCCCTTTTCTGCCTCCACCCCGTCTGATCCCTACCCACATCAAATGTAGGGGTCTACATTAAAATAGAAAACAATTCAGAGCACCAGGAGCAAGACAAAGGATTCAAGTGCCTGCCATTGGATATCGTTTCTGACTGCATTCTGAAACCCACTGTGTTACAAAAAACAAAAGTTTGATCAATAAGGGGCCCTTAACGTTTCAAAATAAATGTCATCTTTCATCAAAATGAAGATATAATATCCCCCCGAGGGTTCCATATTATCACATTTCACCCCCTCTGGATGAAGAGTATAGGTTGGTGGGTACTAGCACAGTTTGCAGATTATACCAATACACTAGTCCCATTTTTCAGACGCTTCTGTCCATATAAGAAGGTATATTATAATCAATTTTTAGACCAGGACCACTTTGTAATGCTCAGAATTGCTTCTTCCCACCCCTTCACGGGCAGAGGAATAGTTGTAATAACTGACATGTACATCATCACCTCTCACTCCAAATCATCCCAAAACACTTTACAAACTCGCACAAAATAGCAATTGAAGTGGCAGAGGTTAAGAATGTGAAACAGTTAAATATAGCCATTGGAACATAAATTTGCCACAGCAAGTCAGAGCACTGGTCTATCAACTGCAGTATCCTGCCTTTGACATTAGCCTGTATCTGATGCGTCGGTGAAGAGTACCCACAGTGCACCTGGGCAGTTTTGCTATCCAATCACTGGTCATTAAAGTAGACTGGCTTTTACGGTCTTGTCAAGCTAGTTCTTAGAGGGTGCTACTCTTGAATTAAACTCTTCTATACAAAAACAGTCTCAATTTTTATTAGCTGTGAAGAAAACTTTCTTGCTGTTAATTTACTGTAAACCAGCAAACAATGCAATTTGCCTGAATCTGCAGATAACCACAAGCAATAGATCTGAGTGGTATGAACAGCTCCTAATTGGAGGGTGATGCTAGCTCTGAAGTACAGTGATTTTTCTTTAATGTTGACACTTCCATTATTTCTCTGCTGATCACATTAAAAAAGAGGAGCCATGATAAGCTGATGTTGGTGCATACAGAGCATGCAAAACAGAGTGGGACACCACAAAGATGTGCTATGAGTGAGGTCTCATTTTGATGTCTGAAGCAAGACAGATGTATTTTGCAGCGGCATTTAGGAAAGTACCTTTATTATATTCTCCAGTTCCACCCCTGTTGATCATGGAAGTTAGAAATGGCAACATTCCTTCCATTTCCAGACATGACTTGCTCATGAAGCAGTTGATTACAGAAGCTACAATAGCCAAACTGAGTAGATTTTAAGTGGCTTACTCACTACAGCAACAATATAGTGTAAGATATGAACTTTAACAGGCACAGAGACTCCTCCTGCCTTATGGGAAGCATCCCCAAACCCTTATAAGGAAACCCACTCAACTGCATCCAAGACAACACAGGCTACACACAAAATATAAATTGGGATCTTTGTAATCCATCGTTTGTAACTACCTACCTACCAGGTCCCACAGCTGTCACCCAACGGAATATGCCTATGTACTGTGCTAACCTACTCATACCACAATTTGCGTATATTCGGGACAACACGGGACCTATGTATCTTATTCACTCTATAAACTCTATTCTGTACATGATGTAACATGATCTTGTGAATATACAAAGAGTTTGCATGTACTACTCTGACACACTATGTACCTGATCCCATGCATGATGTACACCCTGTGCTCTTTTTGTAACCTTACTGAGTACTGACACCTGGGCAGCCCCAGCCGTGGGATTGGCTGGGGATCTAGCTAAGTACTAGCTCTTCTCTTTTCACAAAAAAAAACCAAAAGCCCTGTGTACACTGATCCCTGTACTTCTCCCCGAACCCCAAAATTGTCCCTGGATTCCCTACTCCTATGCTACATTTTAAACTCCAACTGTAACAAGACTTTGAAACATCCACTACGATAAATACCCATTTACAAACACACTCCTGCCCTCTATGGATAAAATACAGCTAACTTGCCTATGTGGTTATAATTACTTCACTACAGTCACTGGAGATTTCAGATGACAAGGATATAGTCATTATCACTGCTGATGGGTGTAGGGATATCTGTTTTGGCTGTATAGTAGACCCACAACTTGCGCGGGGGTTGTGTTCTTGCACAACCCCACATGAATTAATATTCACACCACTCAGGGGAGCCAGGAAACTAGTAGTTTCCTGTCTTCTGTGAGTGGCAGGCAGCCAAGAGCCTGGCTGTGGGCTGTCCACTCCTCTCAGGGGCGGCAGCCTGACTCTTGGCTCTGCCACCTCACTCATCTCAGGAGCTGGTCAGTTTCCCTGCTCCTGTCAGTGGCGGCAGCCTGACTCTCACTGCCTCTGACAGGAGCAGGGAGGCTCTCGCCCCTGAAAGAAGCAGAGAAACCACTCTTATTATGGGTGGCAGCCTGACAGGAGCTGGGAAACCTCTCACATCAGTGGTGGCAGCTGAGTCAGCTGCCACACGGACGGAAGCCGGGAAACTGACCAGCGCAGCGGGACTGGCCAGTTTCCCCACCACTCAGAGTCATGGTAACCCAAGATACGTGCAATTCAAGTGTGCATATCTCAGGGGTCTATTATACTGTTAGAGGCCTATGATTTGCAGCTGAAGATTGCAAGTTGTCTTTCTCATTCTGCATCTGTGGTGAGCTAACAACCACAGTTACTGTGTACTTATGTTGCCATGAATAATTAAAATGGTCAGTGGAAGACAGGCAGCACTTAGCTGTGTTATCTCGTTAGCAGAACACTGGGAGCTAATCATGTCAAGAGAATTTGGGGAAATGGTATTTAGAAAGTCAGGAAATCCTTTTCACCATCTGACCTGGAAAATTTATTTACATACGGCCTTTCATTCAAAGTGGACAATCAAATCAGTCTGATCAGCTTTCACTTTCTGCTTACGGCTAGTTTCACTTGTGGATTCTCCTGAATGAGGAGGATAGGGTTACTGTTTTTTCAGTTTCCTAGTACTGCAGGAAACTATTTAAATCTTCCTCCTCCCTGCTCACTATTGTGCTTAAGTAATAATGAAAGAAGCCTGTGGGTCTTATAATCTCTCCATTTTCCTCTTTACTTCCAAAACCAAAACCTGCATTAGGAGCCTACACACTACTATGGCAAATACGTATCCCTGCGTCTGGTGCAGATGCTTTCAGACAGGTTCCTCACTGATACAGCTCCACTGACTTAGTGGGTTTACACAAAGAGTAACCACAACCCTTTGTCTAGGAGGACGGCACTTTCACTCCAGCAAACTACACATACCTTAATGAACAATAAAAGCCAGGATTGAAATTTTAATGCTAACCAGGCTTTTAAGCACATTGACATTTAAAACCACAACAAAATAATAAGAAAGGCTGATCTTGTGCTCAAAGATATGGCCCTGGCTCTATTCACAGAACAGTCACGCACTCACTATGTGACCTTGGGCAAACCACAGACTCTTTGTGCTTCAGTATTTCCCTTGTGCAGAGTTAGGATCTTAATACGAATCTACTCTATAGGGGAGTTGTGAGACTTAATTCACTCTGCGGAAACTCTATAGGAAGACGTAGTATGTTATTATTAATCATAATAACCAAAGAGAAATAGGTCTTCACAGTGCTGCTCAATTTCAGCCAGGGGAAATTTAGAATCCACTTTTGGTTGTCAAGTTTGCCTGAAATGTGTTTAGCAATTGGAGAATTAACCCATATCAGTAACACAAATCACATTTAAGGTTGGCATTTTAAATAGCAGTTCCCCTCCTTCCTAGTCACATTAGTATAGCTGGAGAAGGAAATATATAGGTTAGGTAGAAAATATTTTTGTAAATATGAGGCATCTTAAAATAAATTTCTGCACAGTTGGACAAAGGAAAAATGGGCAACACCATATGCTAAAAAATGGACAGCCGCTAGCTATTTTGGGGAGCCTTCTAACTGCATCCACCTGCTGTGCCGTTATATTTTAAAATATACACTTAACAGGAATGGAACAAAGCAGCAAGAGTCAGATCCCCAGAGAGGCAACATTCGGCTTTCTTTCTCCCTGCAGATTTACGGAGCTGTGGGCTATCTGCCAGGGAAATACTAGGACAGAGAGCAACAGGAATTCAAGAGAGAAGAGTGCTCCTCCAAGTGATCCTTTGGTTCCTCACTTGGTCACTATGGGGAACTGAATTAGGATGATCTTGTGATTATAGCACGGGACTGGAACTCAGAAAATAGTGAGTTCAATTCCTGGTTCCTCCACCTGACTTCAGACAAGTCACATAGTGTCTCTGTGCTTCAGTGCCCTATCTGTAAAATGGGGGTAACACTAATTATACTCAGCAGGCTGCTACAAGAATACACTCATTAAAGTTTGTCAAGTGCTGACATTCTATGGCCATATAGAAGTGGGGGGGCATATATGGAGATAAAAGTAAAAGGGAGAGAAAGCATCCTCAGGCAGCCTTGGAACCCCAGTTGGGAAAGGACAGTGGGGGACACTGATACGTTCCCTGTAAATCTGGTGTGCCTCAAATATTTCTTTGTCAGCAGAAGAGTAGCAAAAAGCTGATAATGCAAGAAGCTCACGGTTCAAGCAGGTGAGTTAGCAGACCTAGGAGTTTCAAACTGATGTAAAAAGAGAACTTAGGTGCACGAGCAAGAAAATTCCAGTATTTGCCTCTTTTTAGCTACGTCTACACGGGTATGCTACATCGAAATAGCTTATTTCGATGTAGCGAAATTGAAATAAGCTATTTCGATGAATAGCGTCTACACGTCCTCCAGGGCTGGTGCCGTCGACGTTCAACGTCGAAGTTGGGCAGCACCACATCGAAGTAGGCACTGCAGGGGAGCGTCTACACGCCAAAGCGGCCCACATCAAAATAAGGGTGCCAGGAACAGCTGCAGACAGGGTCACAGGGCGGACTAGCACTTCCGGGGCAACAGCTAGCCGCTCCCTTAAAGGGCCCCTCCCAGACACACGCAGCCTGCACAGCACACTGTCTGCAGAGCCACAAGGACGCACACCCCGTGGAAGCAGTATGGACCCCCAGCAGCAGCCAGAGGTCCACACACCCGCCCCTGCAGGAGCAGTGCTTGCCCTGCTCAGTGCCATGCAGGAGGCAGCTGATCATCTTTTATTTGTGGAAGAGGAGCTGCCCCCAGGGGATGAGGAAGCAGCCGCAGACCTTGCTGCCCTCCAACCCTCCCCGCCACCGCCGCCAGCTGTGGAGCTACCCCACGAGCACAGACTGGTGGGAGCGGCTGGTGCTCGGCGAGTGGCATGATGACCGCTGGCTCCAGAATTTCCGCATGAGCTGGCAGACATTCCTGGAGCTCTGCCAGTGGCTCGCTCCTGCCTTACGGCACCAGGACACCTCCATGCAACGTGCCCTCACTGTCGAGAAACGGGTCGGCATCGCTGTCTGGAAGCTGGCCACTCCAGACAGCTACCGATCCGTAGGGCAGCAGTTCGGCATGGGCAAGGCCACTGTCGGGGCTGTCCTCATGGAGGTAAGAGGACCGGGGGGAGGAGCCCGGGGGGGAGCCCTCGGGGGAGCCCGGGGGTGGAGGGCCAGACACACCCTGCACACCCCTCACTGGTGCTCTCTCATGTCCTTCCCCTGCAGGTCATCTGCACAATCAATGCCCTGCTCCTCCACAGGCTCGTGTGGCTTGGGGACCCGGATGCTGCCATCGCGGGGTTTGCCAGCCTGGGCTTGCCAAATTGCTTTGGGGCTCTGGATGGGACCCACATCCCCATCTGTGCCCCAGAGCACAGCGGAGGACGCTTCCTCAATAGGAAGGGATACCACTCCGTGGTCCTCCAGGCCTTGGTGAACAGCCGGGGCCGCTTCCTGGACATTTATGTCGGCTGGCCTGGCAGCACCCACGACGCCCGGGTGTTCAGAAATTCGGGCCTGTGCCGCCAGCTGGAGGCGGGGACCTACATCCCCCAGCGGGAGATCCCTGTGGGGGACACCACCATGCCCCTCTGCGTCGTCACAGACGTGGCGTACCCCCTCCGGCCCTGGCTCACATACCCTTACGTGGGCCATCTCACAGCCAGCCAGGAGCGGTTCAACACACGCTTGAACCACGCGCACCAGGTGGTCGAGCGCACTTTCAGCTGCCTCAAAGGGCACTGGAGGTGTCTCCTCACCCACCTGGATGCAGGCCTCACCAACATCCCCCAGGTTGTGGGCGCATGCAGCGCACTCCGCAACCTGGTGGAGAGCAAGGGAGAGGCCTTCTTATAGGGCTGGGCTGTGGAGGCTGGCAGGGCCGACGTCCAGCTACCCGCTGCCCCCAGTCGCCAGGTCAATCCTGAGGGGATCTGGGTCTGGGAGGCCCTGTGGGCCCATTTTGACCAGGCTACGGGGTGAACACTGGCAGGGCCAGCTGCGGGCGAGCCACCCACTGCACCCCCCCATCCTCCACAACACTCCCTGCCCCCACGCCCACACCACTGAGCACCCAAGAGCACACCCCCCCGACTTTTCTTTGAAATAAATGGAAATGTTGTTTCAAACCAAACAGTGCAACCTCTCATTAATAAGTTAGAAAAAAAGGGGGGAAACTATTTACATGGGGGGGCAGCTAACAAAACAGGGGTCCAACAAAAACTATATACAAATGGGGGATATGTACAAAGGGGGGGGGGGCCACGTCCTCGGCCCCGCACCCTATTGTCCAGCGCCTGGTGTGGGAGGGCGCGACCCACGCCTCGGCCAGAGCCCTGGGCGAGGCTGGGTGAGGGCCGGGAGAACCGGCAAATACGGCCAGGTGGCAGTGTCCCCAGGCTCCTGGTCCCCCTCGGCGGCAGGCCCCAGAGTGGCTGACAGTGGAGGGACGGCAGGCAGAGCAGCAGGTGGAGCGGTGGGTGGAGCGGCGGGCGGCACGGCGGGGGGGCCAGGTGTTGCGCTATGCGCTCAAAGGTGCACATGAGGGCCCCCCAAGCCTCCTGTCGCCAGGCCAGCGCTTGGTCTTGGAGCTTCAGCCGCCGCTCCTCCACTCGCAGGTGCCACTCCGACACCTCCAGCTCACGCTGGAGGGTCGCGAGCAGAGGGGGTCTGTGGCCGTCTTCAGGTGGCTCTGCCGTCGGCCTTGTCCCGGGGCTGGTCGGTGCTCCGCCGAGGGGCTGGCCTGCTGGGATGGTCCCGGTGGGCTCTCCAGGACAACAGACACCTCACCAGCACTCTCAGGGGGGAACAAGAGTGGAGACAGCTGTTAGTGTGGGCCCTGACCCGTGGCCCTTGTCCCCCAACCCCTCTGCTGCTGGTTCCTCATCCCTGTCCCCGGGAGATGCTGCTGCTGCTGATGGGTGTTCCACTCCGCCCCGGGGGACCCTAGGTTCCACTCCCCCCATCCCCAGGGATGGGGCATGGCGCTGTCCTGCTGGGGGGCAGGGGCTGATGCACTCTTCTGAGGGACATGCCACTGCTGTCCTTGGGGCCATGATCATGTGGGGGGCCCTGGTCATGTCTCTTGTCCCCACCCCTTAACCCTGGGCATGTATACTGGGGGGGTACATACCTGACAGTCCACTCCCACGGTCGGGGGACACCCACTGGGCGGACGCCCTGCTGGAGCTCTCGGACGGGAGGGCGATGTGGAGCCCCCGGTCACTGGAGGAGTCCCCCTCCTCCTCCTCCGGCATCCCAGGAGTGGGCTCCTGGGGGGGCCTCTGGGGTGCAGGGCTTGCCTCTGGGGCGGACTCCATCTCCAGGACCTGCTGGGGCTCGTCGGCCGAGGTGTCAAGAGTGGGTGGGGGGGAAGAGGTGTACCGGGGGCCCAGGATGGCCCTGAGCTCCCTGTAAAAGGGGCAAGGGGCGGGGGTGGCCCCAGATCAGTTGCTGCATCCTGGGCCCGGGCGTAACCCTGCCGCAGCTCCTTAACCTTACTCCTGACGTAGTCAGTAGTGTGGGCAGGGTGACCCCGGGCAGCCAGGCCCTCAGCCATCCGAGCGAACGCATCCGCGTTCCGCCTCTTGCTCCCCATTACCTGGAGCACCTCCTCCTTGCCCCAGAGCCCCAGCAGGTCCCGGATCTTGGCCTCCGTCCAGGAGGGGCCCCACTGCCTCTTCCCCGGCTGGCTGCCAGCCTGGGAGCCCTGGCTCCCCTTGGGGGGGAGGGTGCCCTGGGGGCGCTTGGGGGCGCTGGCTGGCTACCATTGGTGCAGGGGTGTTGGGCTGCGGCTGCTGCAGGCGTGCAGGCTGGCCGCGTGGCAGTGCTGCCGCCTACACGCGCTCTCAGCTTCCTGCACAGCAACGCAGGGGGCAGGGAGCTTTAAGGGGCTGCTGCATGCGGCGACCATAGAGCTCAGGGGCTGGAGAGAGCGTCTCTCAGCCCCTCAGCTGATGGCCTCCATGGCGGACCCCGCTCTTTCGATGTTGCGGGATGCGGATCGTCTACACTTGCCCTACTTCGACGTTCAAGTAGGGCACTATTCCCATCTCCTGTTGGGGATAGCGACTTCGACATCTTGCTGTCTTATGTCGATTTCAACTTCGAAATAGCGCTCGCCACGTGTAGATGTGGCGGGCGCTATTTCAAAGTTGGCACGGCTACTTCGAAGTAGCCAGCTCATGTAGACGTGGCTTTTGTGGGAGTCTGATTTTTATTTGAAAAAGGAACGTTCATGATTAGAAAGATGATAAGGTATAAGATGAACTTCTTAATCCATAAGAACATAAGAATGGCCATTACTGGGTGAGACCAAAAATCCATCTAGGTCAGTATCCTGTCTTCCAAGGCTACGTCTACACGTGCACCCAACTTCGAAATAGCTTATTTCGATGTTGCGACATCGAAATAGGCTATTTCGATGAATAACGTCTACACGTCCTCCAGGGCTGGCAACGTCGATGTTCAACTTCGACGTTGCTCAGCCCAACATCGAAATAGGCACAGCGAGGGAACGTCTACACGGCAAAGTAGCACACATCAAAATAAGGGAGCCAGGCACAGCTGCAGACAGGGTCACGGGGCGGACTCAACAGCAAGTCGCTCCCTTAAAGGGCCCCTCCCAGACACACTTTCATTAAACAGTGCAAGATACACAGAGCCAACAACTAGTTGCAGACCCTGTATATGCAGCACGGACCCCCAGCTGCAGCAGCAGCAGCCAGAAGCCCTGGGCTAAGGGCTGCTGCCCACGGTGACCACAGAGCCCCGCAAGGGCTGGAGAGAGAGTATCTCTCAACCCCCCAGCTGATGGCCGCCATGGAGGACCCCGCTATTTCGATGTTGCGGGACGCGGATCGTCTACACGTCCCTACTTCGATGTTGAACGTCGAAGTAGAGCGCTATTCCCATCCGCTCATGGGGTTAGCGACTTTGACGTCTCGCCGCCTAACGTCGATTTCAACTTCGAAATAGCGCCCAACACGTGTAGACGTGACGGGAGCTATTTCGAAGTTACTGCCGCTACTTCGAAGTAGCGTGCACGTGTAGACGCAGCCCAACAGTGGCCAGTGCCTCGTGCCCCAAAGGGGGTGGACCAAAGACAATGATCAAGCGACTTGTCTCTTGCCATCCATCTCTAGCCTTTGACACGCAGAGGCCAGGGACACCATTCCTACCCACTGGCTAATAGCCTTTTATGGACCTAACCCCCATGAATTTATCTACCTCTTCTTTGAACTCTCTTCTAGTCCTAGCCTTCACAGCCTCCTCTGGCAAGGAGTTCCACAGGTTGACTGTGCGCTGTGTGAAAAAGAACTTTACTTTATTAGTTTTAAATCTGCTACCCATTAATTTTATTTGGTGTCCTCTAGGTTTTATATTATGAAATAAGTAAATAATTTCTCTTTACTCAACCTCTCCACACCGCTCATGATTTTATATTCCTCTACCATATCCCTCCTCAGTCTCCTCTTTTCTAAACTGAAAAGTCCCAGTCTCTTTAGCCTCTCCTAATACGGGACCTGTTCCAAACCCCCAATCATTTTAGTTGCCCTTCTCTGAACCTTTTCTAATGCCAAAATATCTTTTTTGAGGTGAAGAGACCACATCTGTATGCAGTGTTCAAGATGTCGGTGTACCAGTTTTATACAGGGGCAGTAAGATATTTTTGTCTTATTTTCTATCCCTTTTTAAATAATTCCTAACATCCTATTTGCTTTTTTGTCTGCTGCGGCACACTGCATAGATGTTTTCTGAGACCTATCCACAGTAACCCCAAGATCTATTTCTTGATTAGTTGAAACTAAATTAGCCCCCATCATACTGTATATACTTGGGGTTATTTTTTCCAGCATGCATTACTTTACACTTATCCACATTAAATTTCACTTGCCATTTTGTTGCCCAATCACTCAGTTTGGTGAGATCTTTTTGAAGTTCCTCACAGTCTGCTTTCGTCTTGACTATTTTGTACAGTTTGGTATCATCCGCAAACTTTACCACCTCACTACTTACACTTTTCTCAAGATCATTTATGAATAAGTTGAACAGGATTGGTCCTAGGACTGACCACTAGGGAACACCTCTTGTTATCCTTCTCCAATCAGAAAATTTACCATTTATTCCCACCCTTTCTTTCCTGTTTTTTAATCAGTTCTCAATTCATGAAAGGATCTTCCTGCTTATCCCATGACAACCTAATTTACACAAGAGCCTTTGGTGAGGGATTTTGTCAAAGGCTTTCTAGAAATCTAAGTACACTATGTCCACTGGATCCCCCTCGTCTGCATGTTTGTTAACCCCTTCAAAGAATTCCAGTAGATTAGTAAGACATGATTTCCCTTTACAGAAACCATGTTGGCTTTTGCCCAACAAATTATGCTCTTCTACATGTCTGACAATTTTATTCTTTACTATTGTTTCAACTTATTTGCCTGGTACTCATATTAGACTCATTATTTTGTAATTGCCAGGGTCGCCTCTACAGCCCTTTTTAAATATTGGTATTATGTTAGCTGTCCTCCAGTCCTTGGGTACAAAAGCTGATTTAAAGGATAGGCTACAAATCACAGTTAATAATTCTGCAATTTCACATTTGAGTTCTTTCAGAACCCTTGGGTGAACGCTATCCGGCCCCAGCGATTTGTTACTATTAAGTTTTTCTATTTGTTCCAAAACCTCTTCTCGTGACACCTCAATCCAGGACAGTTCCTCAGATTCATTACCCACAAAGGACGATGCAGGTTTGGGCATTTCCCTAACATCCTCAGCTGTGAAGACTGAAGCAGAGCAATCATTTAGTCTCTCCGCAATGGCTTTATTGTTCTTGATTGCTCCTTTTGTATCTCGATCCTCCAGGGCCCCACTGGGTTTTTTAGCAGGCTTCCTGCTTCTAATATACTTTAAAACATTTTGCTATTACTCTTTGAATTATTGGCTAGCTGTTCTTCAAAATTTTTTGGCATTTCTTATTAAATTTTTACACTTAATTTGGTAGTGTTTATGTTCTTTCTTATTTACCTAACTATAACTGGACTTCCACTTTTTAAAAGATGCCTTTTTCTCTCTCACTGCTTCTTTTACATGGTTGTTAAGCCAGAGGGGTGCTTTTCTTAGGTCTCTTATTATGTTTTTTAATTGGGGTATACACTTAAATTGGGCCTCTATTATGGTGTCCTTGAAAAGTTTTCATGCAGCTTGCAGGGATTTTATGCTAGTCACTGTACCTTTTAATTTCTGTTTAACTAGCCTCCTCATTTTTGTATAATTCCCCTTTTTGAAATTAAATGCCAGTGTTGGACTGCTGAGGTGTTCTTTCCATGAAAGGAATATTAAATATTATTATATTATGATTCCTATTCCCAAGCAGTCCTGTAATAGTTACCTCGTGGACCAGATCCTGTGCTCCACTCAGTACTAAATCGAGAATTGCCTCTCCCCTGGTGGGCTCCTGTACCAGCTGCTTCAAGAAGCAGTAATTTAAGGTATGAAGAAATCCACATAAAAAACATGGCCATACCATGACAAGCAGGTATATGTTGGGAGCAGGCCAGGCTGGGAAGTACAGGGGGAGCTGCAGGCCGTGACCGGAGGTGCCTGATCACATGGCTGTGGGCACCCTGCCATGTGGCTAGAACCGCTTCGCTGCATGCAGCTGTGGCTGCCCCACCACTCGGCGGGAGTCGCTTTGCCACACAAAACTGGAGGGGCTACCACACAGCCCGGAGGGGCTGCCACTGGAGCTCCCACATACATGTGGCAACTCCGTTGGAGGAGGTGGTGGTTCCTCCAGGCTGCACCAGTGGTGAGTCCTTTAACTTATCGGCGGGAGAGTGCAGGAAGCAGCAGGCTGTGGGGGTTGACGGAGCAGGCTGGGGTGGGTGTTGGGAGCAGGCTGGTCTGGCGGGTGCGGGGAGGAGATGCGGGCTGAGGGAGGTGTTGGGAGCAAGCCAAGCTAGGGAGTGCAGGGCAGGGGCTGCGGGTCGAGGAGAGGAGCTCAGCAACAGGGGAGCAGGTGGTGGTGGGGAGGATCATGCTGCAGGATCGGGCCGGAGGTGGAGCCAGATCAGGCTGCAGAGATCAGGGAGCAATAAGAGGCTGTCAGGCTGGGCAGGGTTTGGCAATTGGTCGAGCCGAGGCAGGTGTGGGGGTCAGGCTGGGCCTGAGGGCGCAGTGAGGAGTGGACCAGGACCAAGTGGGCCAGGCCATGGCATGGGGCTTGGAGAGTGGAGCTGCATGCAGCCTGACGTGTCTCCAGGTGGTGGGTAGGAGGAGGCCTCTCCTGAGAGGTTTATTGCAAAGAAAGTGCTCTTAGTCATGCAAATATGCAGCTGCGGACCAGCAGAGGCAACTTTATCAGGGTGTGAAGGGCACTGGTTGCCATCCATTGTCTCAACTAAAAATTCACAAGTGCTCAATGACAATGTTATAGCATGGCATACATAGCCCGCCATCAAAATAAGGCTACTGTCCCCTCATTCTGCATGAGACGAGGGTCTGAGATAATTGGGTCCCTGGATTATTTTGGATAATCTAAATGGCATACAAACCATGATTTGGTCACCGACATCCAAGGGAACATAATTCTTTATGTCACCCCAGGGAAGACAACCCTGTCAGAAAATTCCCACTGCCTTGTGGGTAAGTTCAGGAGATCCAAAGGCTATGGGAGTAAACCCAGAGAGAAAATCCACAGTGGAGACCCTACAACAGTTAGCAAGGAGAATTCGTTAGACCTGCTTTCTGGCATCTACTTGCAGTCACCTCAGTTCCAAATGTGTTGACTTCTATCTTTCCTTTGGATGCAACTTGGGCAGCCAAGAGGCGGAAAGCACTGTTTGGGCAATGCACTTATTTCCAAACACTAGCCCAGGAAATGTAGCATGTAAGAGGGTGCCAAATGGAGAGGACACTCCATCCTTGCTGACAGAATGAAAACAATATAGGAAGTGGCAGTTGGCAAAAAGGAGGATGCCACAGGTCACTTTCATTGGTGAGAGGAGTCATCGCACTCCACTGGTCAGCTACCACCCACCTCAAGCTGGACAGCCCCCCACTCAATAAGGTGCTGACCTGCCAGATCTGCCTTCTTCATTGGGCGCATGGGGATAGACCAAATATTGAAAAATAGAGGTAAATGACGTACCCGCCATAAAACAAAATAATAGATCAACTTCCAGCTCGGTAGCTGGAATGTGCGGACTATGTCTCTGGGACTTGAATCTGCCCATGACCTTACAAACACGGATTCAATACACAAAACAAGAGTCACAGATCAACATCTACACAAACTGAACGTCGACATCGCTGCTCTCTAGGAAACAAGGCTGGCAGATGCTGTGTCAGTGAAAGAAACGAACTACACTTTCTTCTGGAAGGGCTTGAGTTCAGAGGAAGGTCACCTCTATGGAGTCAGATTTGCTGTTTGAAGCAATTTGCTGAAATGTATCAATACACCCACAGCTGAATTGGAACGTATTATATCCTTGAAGCTGTGCACCAAGTCAGGATATATCAGCATCATTAGTGCTTATGCACCCACGTTGGCATCGTGCACCAAAGACAAGGACTGCTTTTATTATAATCTTCAGAAAGTTATCGACTCCTTTCCAACTGCCAAACAACTGTACATCCTTGGTGACTTCAATACAAGAGTTGGATGCAACCATCAGTGGAACACAAAATGGACCAACAAACTATTGATGAAACATGGTCCATGCTGAGAGATACAATATACGAATGTGCCAAATCTGCCTTTGGAACACGTAACTTCTCCAACAAAGACTGGATCGATGAAAAATGCTGACATTCCTAGGCCTCTTCTCAAAGAAAAACACAAGGGGCATCTGAATAACATAAAGAACTCATCTCAAAAGCACCAAAGATCAACTTTGACATGCAAGATCTGTTTTTCAGAGAGAATCCAGGCGGTGTGCAAACAAGTATGGGGCCGACCTATGTTCTAATATTCTAAAGATGTCTGATTTGGGCAACCTGAAAACTATGTATGATGGATTGAAGAAAGCACTTGGATCAAACATTAGCAAAGTCGTCCCACTGAAGCATTTAAATGGACAGGGGATCACAGACAAAAAGCTCCAGATGTCCAGATGGGTTGAACACTATTCAAGTCTTTATTCCCACAAGCATACAATATAACCAGAACTTGACAACCTCATCCCAACCCTTCCAGAAATGTCTGAGCTAGATGCAAGGCCTATGGAGGAGGAACTTTCTCAAGCTCTTGATGGTCTCTCCAATGGAAAAATGCCAAGAAACAACAGAATCCCAGCTGAAGTCCTGAAGGCAAAGAAGGCTGTGCTCTTCCCCTTCCTCTATGATTTACTCCTAAAATGTTGGTAAGCAGGAGATGTCCCACATGACATGAAGGATGCAAATATCATTCTCTATAAAAACAAAGGTGACAAGGGTGACTGCAACAGCTACAGAGGCATCTTGTTACGGAGCATCACAGGAAAAGCAATTGCAAGTGTCATTCTCAAACATCTGCAAAAAGTCATAGATCGAGTCTATCCAGAAATACAATGTGGCTTCAGGGCTAGCAGATCAACAATGGACAAGATTTTCTCTCTTCTACACCTATAGGAAAAATGCAGAGAACAAGGAAAGCCATTATTCGTAGTATTTGTGGACTTAACAAAGGCATTTGACACAGTTAGTAGATCAGGACTATAGTGTATTAACCAAGATTGGCTGCTCACTGACCCTACTCAAGCTCATAAACTCCTTTCACGAAAACATGAAAGCAACAGTGCAATATGATGGATCCAAATTCGAATCATTTGCAATGAAGAGTGGAATCAAACAAGGGTGTGTTCTTGCCCCTACCCTCTTCGGTATATTCTCCTCAGTTCTACTAAGTTGCACATTTCAAAACTCACGCAGCAATGTATTTCCCCACACGAGATTAGATGTCTCTCTCTTCAACCTGGCAAGACTCAAGGCCAAAACTAAGGTCAAGAAAGTCTTCATTGGAGAACTCCTCTTTGCAGATGATGCAGCTCTCATCGCTCATAATGAAGACACACTACAGTCAATGATGGATTCTCTGTCCAGAGCCTGAAAGTTGTTCTCCCTTGACATAAGCATGAAGAAAACTGTGGTATTCACTCAAGGTATACCTCGGCAACCCAATGTCATTCTGGATAACAGCCCATTAGATGTGGTTCAACAATTTTGTTGCCTTGGATCTACTGTCACCAAAAACCTATCCATGGACAAAGAACTGAACATCAAAATCGGGAAGGCAAATACTATTTTTGGCAGACTTATGAAAACTGGATGGAACAATACTAAGATGACAGTGAAAACAAAGATACTAATCTACAAGGCATGGGTATTGAGTATCTTGCTGTATGGTTCTGAGGCACTGATCACCTACTCAGACCAGGAGAAAAAACTAAATAGCTTTCATCTTCGCTGCCTCCACAGAATTATGAATATCAATTGGCAAGATAAAGTTTCAAATGCAGATATCCTGTCAAAATCTGGCCTACACAGCCTCTTAGTGATCCTCAACAACAGAAGACTACGTTGGCTTGGTCATGTGAGAAGAATGGGTGACGATCATCATCCAACAGAAATCCTCTTCAATGAACTGTCATGTGGGTTGAGAACAAGAGGAAGACCAAAGCTAAGATACTAGGATACACACAAAAACACCATGAAAAAATTCAACATTGATCCAAAATCCTGGGAAACTACATCATCAGATCGAAACACCTGCCAATGACTGCGAAGACAGGGCATGTCATCCTTTGACAGTATATGTCCGAGCCACACAATAGAAATTCATCTTAGAAGTAAACGCTCTCAGACTCAGGAATTCGGAAATAGACTGACATGCAGTTATTGCAGTCGACTGTGCAAATCCAATACTGGACGGATAAGCCATGAGAGAAGCTGCAGACTCAAACACTGCCCATAAAGCCTCACCACTGTTGCTAACCACCATCTCTTGAAACAAAAAGGGGCATAGCACATCACTATGAGAAGCTGAAGGTATTACCATAATCCTGAGGTGAACGTCACTCCTCCATTTTGTTGAAGTCCTCCTTACTGATAACACTATTATTAGCTGAGCACACAAGGCCTTACACTCAATCAGATGACTTTTCTATGTGGATGTTTGTCTGTAACGTAACTTCAGCATCAGTGAACAGAATGCTATTGATTAAAATCAGAAAACCAGAAGGACGGAAATCTGAAACACGAGGCATCTCTACACTACAATGAAAGACCCATGGCACAGACATGGCTGTGCTCGGTCAACTAACTCAGGACTGTGGGACTGTGTGTAGGTTTGGGACAGATCTCAGGTTGTGAGACACAATGAGGCGGAGAAGGTCCATGTTTCAGCCCAAACTCAAATGTCTACACTGCTATTCGTGGTCCCCACCCCCACACAGCCTAAGCCTGATGTACCCAACTCATCTGATCTAGGATCTGAGACATATTGCTGAGGATTTTTCCATCCCAGAGCTCCACCCACCTCCATAGTGTAACTAGCACCCTGAGTCACCTTTGTAACTGTCTATAAATCAAAAAGCCTACTGATGGCAGCCACGTATATTTCCAGCATAAAACAAACCCACCAGTCCAATGGAATTTAAAATTTGACATCGTGAAAGAGAAAGAACAAAGGGAGAAGAGAAAAAAGGAAAATGGTGCCAAGAGCAGGGAAGCCTGGATGGACTAGAGGAGACAATGGTCACCAACTTCTGTTAGACAACAGGCTCACAGGAATTAACCACCTTTCAATAAAGATTATACAGTAACAGAGAGATAGCCATGCTAGTCTATACACTATCAAAACAAAAAAGCAGTCCAGTAGGACTCTACTGGACTGCTTTTTTTTTTTTTTAAGATTATACCGTAACTCATCTGTGTACAGTTACCCACTCTACCCTTGTAAATAACTCTCTGGTTTCCTAGTGCCATTTAATAGCTCTTTATATACTTTATTAAAGGATCGGTTACAATAAGCATTGTTTTTGGTTTGGGATCTGAGAAGCAATTTTGACTTAGGGTAAAGTGACTGGACCTTTGGAACTGGAAACAATTATATTGCTATCATTCATGGTGTAAGGCAGCATCTATTATGAAGCAACGCTCACCTGTGTGGCAAGACAGACAAGAGTAGCCAGGAAGATTGTCTGTGACTCCACATTAAAGCTGTTATGGTGCCTGAGGAGTTTTTACATTTGATAACTGGTGAAATCTAAGCATAGAACTCACAACCAGTTTGAGGTTCTGGTTCTTAACGCTCTGCCTTGATGTTGGCACTGACGCTGTTAAGTCACAGCAGACAGCATTACGGTGCACTCCCCAGTTGGTTTACCAGTTTGTTTAATTAGGGTTTTCTGTTATAGCTGTCATAATTCTGCAGCAGGCATGATACTGAGTCAGTTTCCCACTGTATTTTTACCTGATGATCCCCCACAAAGTGCCTAAAGAAGGACAGTGCAGCAGCAGGTGAGCAGGTAACTGAAGCAGGAGCACCAGGATAAAGAAGAAGGTCAGCAGAGTTCCAGGAGGGCAGCCTTTCCATAAAAGCCTCTCCACGGCATGCCTGGACACGTCCATAAGCAGACTGAGGCACTTCTAGGAGATTCCTGGATTTGGAGGTCTCCAGCGCCCCACCAAGGAGCAGCAGTGACCATGCTAGCAGGTAGCCCAGTGTCCAAAAGAACACAGATCCAGGGGGCCAGAGCACTCCACTGGACGGGAGCATATTCTGGAAATACAAAAGAGAAAGACTTTGGTTGGGAAAGGGAACAGGATCTCATTGATCTCTCTTGCCTATTGTGTTTGGAGGCAGAAAGCTATTGTATTATGCAAGGCAGGGCCTCATGTGAGACACCTCAATGCGAATGGGGGACTGCATATGGCAAACCAGGCACAGAGGCAGATGGCGCTGTCAGAGAATCACACCACAAAGTTCTGACTGTAGAGCGTTTCTTAGCGAAAGAGAGGACAGACCACTTTCCTGGGTCCTAGCAGTTGTAGTTGGGGTGGGCTCTTTTTGAGCCACTACTGCCCACACCATTTTAGGCTCTTCTTCCTTCTTTTCTCTAGAGTGGAGGGTGAGACTCTGGCAATCTTTGACACACAATCCATCAGGGTAATCCACTGGTGAGCCATAAGACACTTAGTTCCAATTCCGATAGGCATGTCAGACCTACAACCTATCCTTAATCAGGATGCCACACTCCAGCAGGCCCTGGGTGACATGCCTGTTCTCTCCTACAGACAACCTCCCAACCTCATGAGGATCCTCACGAACAGCCACAGTCTATACCCCAGGAACACCAGTCCTGGAACCTTTCCCTGCAACAAAGCCCGCTGCCAGCTTTGTCCACATATCTTCTCTGGAAATACCATCACTGGACCTAACCAGGTTACTCGCAGAATCACGGGCACTTTCTCATGCTCCTCTACTAACATCATACATGTCATCATGTGCCAACAATTCCCAGATGCTTTGTATATTGGACAGACTTCTAACTCCCTTAGACAAAGGGTCAATGGGCACAAAACAGACATCAAAACACTCCAGATCCACAAACCAGTTATTCAACATTTTAATGGAATGGGGCATTCTGTCAATGACCTAAAGGTGTGTGTGTTACTGAAGAAGAATTATCGCACCCTTCTGGAAAGGGAAACAGCCGAGCTGGCTTTTATATTCAAATTCGGCACATTAACACATGGTTTAAATCGTGATGGGAACTTTCTGAGTCACTATAGGGGCTCGTCTGCATACTTGGCTCAATCTAATTCTTGACCTTCCCCCACCCCTCCACTCTCTGATTTGCTCACCTTGATTATCTTTTTCTGATTTGTCCCCCTTGCTTACTGTTTTTGGTTCTCTGTGCCTTAAATATTGAGTCTGTTCTGGTCTGGCTCTGGTCTGAAGAAGTGGGTCTGTCCCATGAAAGCTCACCTAATAAACTATTTTGCTGGTCTTTAAAGTGCTACTTGACTGCTTTTTGTTTTGATAGTGTATAGACTAGCACAGCTTCCTCTCTGTTACTATTCACCATAGGCTGTGTAGTATGTCTATTACAGTGGATTGCACGCTCAGCAAGCAGTAAAAACCCTTTCCAGCCCTCACTATTGCCCTCCAGTGGACTGTGAGGATATTATTTTACTTTTCAGACAATAAATGCTTATTAGACTTTGACATTTTTCTCTGGATTCATATCATATCCACCACCATACTTGAAGTTTCAGGAGCAGGGAAAAAGAGATAACAATTATTTTTGAAAGAACTTAAGAAACAAGGCCAATATAAAGCGCAGTATTTGCATAAGAAAAGTTCTGTTGGTTAGTATAGAGGCATCCAAAAATTGTCCACCTGAGGGAGGAACCCTGGCAATTTGCCCCAAGCCAGCATAAAATGGAACAGCTTGCAACCAATTTCATTCATAATGTGGCACATAGATCATTGAAATGACAAGTTCCAGCCTGAAAAACAAACATCTTGCCTTGAAGAAGTGAGTCTGCCACACGAAAGCTTGTCAACTAATAAATTATTTTGTTTATCTTTAAAGTGCTACATGACTGCTAGTTTGTTTTGTTTCAGGCAAAGAGAGGCATCTTGAATTCTACTGTCTGTTAACATGCAGCTCTGCTCAGACCAAGGTGTGCTCCTATCTTTCAGCTTCCTAGAAACTAAGGGTGAAATCCTGGCTCTGCAAAAATAAAAAAGGACTTTTGTGATTGACAATTCAAAAGGAACACTACGTGGCACCACAAACGTATAATATAGTCCCTCTTCCTCCCCCCCCCAAAAAAAAAATGCAGTAGTCACTAAAATGCAAGGAATGGAAGCCAGCTTTCTAGAGCTGGAGACAGGTAACAATGGAGAAGGACCTTGGTACACATTTGGTGTATAGGGATATGCTCAGGTGAGCAAGAGAAGCTAGCATGACCCAATCCCAACATGTCTACCTCAGTCTTTACCTAATTAAGGCATCTTCTGCTTGAGGAAATTAACCAATTCTGGGAACAGTCTGGAATGAGAATGTTCGCATAAGGGGCTATTCTCAATCCACACTCTACCTTTACCTAAATTCATTTTCAAGGGCAGCCAAGCAAGCCCTTAGCTGAGTCGAGAATTGCTTTTGCAGGTCCTGACAGCGGTAACCAATGAGAGAGGAGCAGGGGGCCACCAATCAGGTGATTCTCTTCCCCTTCCCCCCGCCCCCGGGAAGCGCCCAAGCACCACCCACACCCTACCCCTTGCCTCTCCCCGCCTTCGCCCTGCTCCTGTCAGATGGGAGTTGGGGGACTAGGGCAGCCGGGTGCATTGCTCCACCGCCCCCACTCGTGGCCGGTCCTGAAGGCGGGGTTGGACCCCCCTGCTGTAGTCGTCAAGCTCTTCCGCCCGCTAGCGTCCCCACCCACGGCGCGCGGACCTGTGCCCCTCCACTTCCCCTCCTTGAACAGCCCGCGGCGGGCGGCGCGGGCTCGCTAGGGAAGGGGGCACTGCGGAGTCGGGGTGGCCCTACTCGGGGACGCGGCTAGGGCCGGTGGGCAGCGGCAGACCCTGCACAGCACAGCAGAGGGCACGCAGCCGGCTGGCCCCAAGCCCGGGCCACCCGCACACGCGCACGCCAGGGACTAGCGCAGCACACAGAGCAGTGACCGCGCCCTTTTCTCACGCGCGCGCCATCTGCCGGGGCCGCGGCTGCGGGCCCAGCCGCCCTCCTGCCTCACACGTGACCACATCGAAGGCCTGCGGGAGGGGTGCCCCGCCCCCTCGCCGCGCTGCCTCCTGGGAGTTGTGGTCCCCCGCGGCCTGCCAGCTTGGGATCAGGCTGGTGGGAAAACGCATTTCCCACAATCCTAGGCGTGGCGGCGTTCTTCTCCGGGGCGGGGCTGATGACGTGATCCCAGCGGGGAGCGCCGCGGCTGAGCTTGCTCCTTGCCCCGCGCGGGGAGGGGCGCTGCTGCTGCTGCAACAGTCGCCGCTGCAATGTGACCTTTTGCGGCCGGGCTCTGCTTCCGCTCGTCCCGCCCCGCCCGGCGCGGAGGGAGGCCGAGCTGGGCTGAGCCCGCCCCGCCTGCGGTGCTGCAAACGGGGGGCCGCAACTTCCCACTTTCCCCCGGGGGCAGGCGCCCCCGCGTTAGGGACTTTGTCTTACACGCGCAATTCCCCGCCCCCCCCGAAAAGCGCCTGGTTTATCACACTTGCCGTCCGCTCCCCCCACCACCTGGGTTTGTGCAGCCGCGCCTCCCCCGGGGCTGGCACTGCACCGGGCTTATCTGCAAGCAGCCTCCGGGAGTGGGGCAATGGCGGTCTGGGCTCGCGTGGGTCTCGTGGGCATCCTGGGGCTCTGCCTGCATCGGAAGTGGGGAGCCCTGGCCGAGCTGCAAAAGAACAAAACTGAGGTTAGCCGCGACAGCCAACAGCTGGAGCTGAAGTTGGTCCAGGTGTTATTTCGGCATGGAGCTCGCACTCCTCTAAGACCTGTCCCGAAACAAGAGCAGGTGAGAGGACTACTGGATGCTGCTGATCTGAGCAGCTGCCGTCCCTGTAGCCTGGGGGCAGAGGGAGCCTACCTGCAGGGTGTGTCCCAGAGCAGGGGAGCAAAACAAGGAGGCCTGGTAGTGTTGTTTAAAGGTTGACTACAAGTAAAATCTGAATTTGGCTAAGTTTTGTTCCTGTGTTGTAGTATGGACTGACAAGTACTGCTGTGCTAAAATGGGAGTTCTGACTTTTCCTGATACAGCTGAGCCACTGTCTCAGATTCAACTGTGAAATTCCTGTTGTTTGTACCATATTTACAAACAAGTATATGTGATGACAATGCAGTAGTGAAATCTGGACACTGACAGATGGACAAGAGGCGCAGCATCATTTAGATCTAGCATTGGAATCCTTCTGAACCCAATGCTATTTTGGTTCCCAAGTTTTACCTTTTTATGGCACTACTCTTTTATTACTAGATTTCAACCTATTTTAACCAAGCAGCCATCATTATCCCCATTTAACAGGTAGGGAAGCTGAGGCACTATGGTCTCCTTGCAAGCAGAGTTAGGACTAGAGGTCAGGTCTCCTGACTCAATCTATTAAGCGAGAGGTTCTCACTGTGGTACATGGACAACCAGTGGTCCATAAGCTCTATTCAGATGGTCTGCCTGTAGCTCACTTTCATGTGAGCACCTGGGTGGCTGAATTTGAAAGCAGGAAGGGCTCTCCACCTAATTATTGGAGCTGTACTGTCATGGCAGGAGAGAGAGGAAGAAACCCCCTTCTTTCCTAGCCCAGTGTGGTGTCTGTGGCAGAGGGGAGAGGTATTTGGAAAAATCATTAAGTGTTCCACCAAGACCCTCAGTATTTTTCAAGTGCTCCACAAAACATGTTTGAGAACCACTGTTAGGCCATGCTGGCTTCCCAGATATGGCCCTTACATTCAGTGCCCGTGCATTAGAAAAATCTAGTTCCCTGTGATGTAATAAAGTTTGGGGAGAAGAGCAGGAGAATCCACTGCTCAATCCACTTAATTGTTTTCTCCCCCAACTCAAAACCAATTACTATGCATAATAAGTGTTAGAAGTAAAATTGCCCTGTAACACCTCCTCCCTTACCTCTCTCCACGCTGTGTGCTTTACACTTATTTATAAGGAATGAGCAGTTATCCTTCAGGGAAGTGGCAATGTGCTTTAGCAAATGGAGAGGATATATTGAATAGAGTGTGTTTGTCAAAGTGAATAGGTGGCAGTCCTTTGTCTTGGTGAAGGGAGTGGTTCTGGCATGCAACACTGTGCATTGGTGCCGGTCCTGTGGTGGAGGGGAAGGTTAGCTCAGTGGTTTGAGCACTGGCCTGCTAAACCCAGGGTTGCAAGCTTAGCCCTTGAGAGGGCCATTTAGGGATCTGGGCAAAATGCGGGAGGGGATGGTGTGTGGTCCTGCCAAGAGGGCAGGGGACTCGGCTCAATGACCTCCTGAGGGCTCTTCCAGCTCTATGAGATGTGTATCTCCTTTTTTTTTTTCTGGCCTAGAGTCCATTTTTGTTTCTTTGTTTTGGATGTCTCATTAAACCATTCTAAATCCTAAATACCCCCAAAAGACTAGCATGCCTTTGGATCTTTTTATGAGGTTGGGTTGCTCTTTGTACAGAGAACACCTGCAGTTCCTAAGTAACAGCTTGTACCTAAAATCTAATGGCACTTCACAACCCAGACATAGTCAGGGCCCTGCTTCAGTGACATTTGTACTTTCAGGGATTCAGACTTGGTGCATCTGCCAGCTCCTTGGAAGTGGTGTATGGAGCCTGTCTGAACCTATCTGGTTTTGCCCCTCCACCTTAGGTTTTTACTGTTTATGTAGACAATAAATGAAGCCAGCCTAGTGTTCGTCAAATCATATTTGATGTTAGTATGTTTTGTGCAACTGTGAGTATTTGGTTCCAAATGTGGCCATGACCTAGCCAGCTATCAGATTTGTTGCTTTGGTAGGTAAGTTAACAAGGGGTGGCGTAATGGCTGTCTTTAAAGCAGGGATGAGAGATGTCTGATTCAAATGGTCTTTTACACAAATCGAGGCAGGATAAAGGGAGTCAGAATTGTTAGGCTACCATCCTGGAAAAAGTAGCAATATTGGATAAAATAGTAATTAATTAAAGTTAGATGCAGTTAACAGTACCATAAAGGCTTGCTCATTTGGTGTGACAACAGGGAGTCCCATTACCAAGCACTGATATTTTTTTTAATTAGGAAGTGAACAGAATAACAAAGCTATTTCATTGCAGTGTTCTCTAGTCATTTATTGTGACAGCTGTAGTTTAATTTTCATTATTTATACAACATGGTGTACTAGTAAACATGCTCTCTAATAATGTGCAAAAGTAATGAAGTCTTGGCAATATGAAACCTCATTACAGGAGTCTGCTGTTAAATCTTTGCTGAGAAGAAGGTTCACACCATTTATTTAAATACAGGAATTAGGAAGTTGCAGTTTAGCAAGGTTCTAATACAGTAATTTAAAATGTAGTTAATATTAACTGCCCAAATGTGTTCTGTTCAAGTCAGTGTGGGTGCATAGCTGAGGGCAGAACTAGATCTTCTATTACTGTGTAAGTACACATAATTATGCTCACTAGTTTAACTACATGGAAGTACTATAAATTCACTTTTGTGCACTGAGAAGCTGCTGATGTCCTATCTGTTAGTCACACTCGGTATCCGATATAAAATTGTGTTTGGCATCTGACACTCTCAAGAAGGTGTCTGTCACATTTCCAGCTTAAATACTGTCATGTTACATGATCAGAGATCCAACTACAATGTTACATTTGCTCAAACATATGTAACTATGCATTGTTACTGTAGAAAAGACATGTATCTGTTTCAGTGCACAAAGCCACTTGGAATGATCTTTTCCAAATGCCAGTAAGATCCAAGATTTTGTTGCCCAAGGTCCACACTTTCTTTATATTGGTGCAATGCGTATTGTCTTCTGTTTTCTGCTGTAGGTGGTATAAATTTAGGGCTGAGAGAAAAAAAATGGGTAGATCTAGGGTAAAGATTTGGGGTTTGTGGGCCATTTTTGTCTAGATGCCTCTGGTTTTTTTTTTTCAGGAGCATTGTCACTGGAGTGTACCTTTCAACAGAGTAACCAGGATAAGGCAGTTGAATAGTAACAGAGAGGTAGCGATGTTAGTCTGTACTCTGGCAAAACAAAACAGCAGAAATGTAGCACTTTAAAGAATAACTAAATGACTTTTTCAGTGATGTGAAGCTCATCCCGGGATAAGACCTTGTGTTTTGGGAACAAAAATTGGCTAGATCCAGCTTTTGCCTTTTAAATTTCTGGTAACAGCTGGCTGTTGCACTGAATACAACACAGGGAATGTAATGTTTGGTGAGAAATCTGGCTGGGAGAGTCTTCAGATTCCAGAGTACAGGTTCCTTCTGGAGTCTGCTCCATTAATTGCCAGCGCCACAGTAGCAGTACAGATGCTCCCTGCCACTGAAGTAGCAGAACCTTTTCCACTTGTTTCTCGAATGACATGCTCAACTCCCAGTACTCAGACACACCAGGCATTAAGCACTTGCTGTGCAGGCTGCTCCTGTGAGCTGGTACCACCTGACCGCATCTGCCTGGGCGTTGTTGTGAGTGATGCAGCTTTTCATGGGCTCTGACTGTGCCCTCTTGAATCTGACAGTATTTGCTCTACTATGTAGCTCAAGAAGAAATTCAGTAGCTTGTGTCATCTCCAGTTACTTCTTCAGCTGCTAGAGAGGGACAGCTGTCTCAGTGCTGGAGTGTCCAAAAGCAATACCGAGGCGATGGTGCAGTAACAGAGGGTCGCTGGTGTCTTAGCAAATTCAGTCCAAGATGCCATGTTATGTAACAGGCAGTGCTGGAGACATGTACTGCATATCGTGTGGTCTTGTCTTGCTGCTGCAGAGGTAGGGCAAGGTGTTCTCCCAGGCATTGATATAGCCCAGAGTAGCGCTGATCCCCTGAGGATTACTGTTTTCTACCGAATCATTTCTCTTGTGTTTTTTCACAACAGGTGGAGTGGCATCCAGCTCTGTTAGAAGTCCCTGCTCAAACTCAGTTGGATTACAAAGTAACTGACCTGTCTGGTGGGCCAAAACCCCACTCTCCCTATGAAGATCAATACAAAAAGATCACGCTGAAGGTGAGAAATTCTTTCCTGTTGATCAGGTTCCCATTGCGAGACTTGTCTCTTCACATGCACTGAATGTGACTCTGTTTCTCTCCCCAGGGTGGTGTCATTGCTGGGCAGCTGACTGCAGTGGGGATGCAGCAGATGTTTGCCCTGGGGGAACGGCTGAGGAGGAGCTACATAGAGAAGATTAATTTTCTGTCTCCAGTGTTCAAACCTGCTGAGGTCTTGTGAGTTTCTGAAAACTCCTGCATGAGTCCCCCAGGGCCCTCTTTTACTTCTTGGATGGAGGTTCCCTGACTGCATGATCCTTCCCACCGTGCGTCACCCTGCTCATCGCAGGCCTCTGACACCTCCACATAGCCAGTACAGGAATTTTCAAATCTGTGGGGGAGGGTCATGAGGTTATTGCATTAGGAGGCTGTTGCAAGCTGTCAGCCACTAGTCCCATACCCTGCTTCACCGCCAGCATTTGTAACAGTGTTAATTATAAAAGTGTTTTAAATTACAAGATGGGGTCACGCTCAGGCCTGCTATGTGAAAGGAGTCAGCACTACAAAGTTTGAGAACCACTGCATGCATTCGTGTTCAGGTGTCCAAATTGCCATTTCAGTGATGCTAATGTTGACAGTAGATATCTGGAGCTACTGATTTATGTGAGCGCATGTTCCTATGTCCAACAAGTCGTTCTCGGATGTGGCCTTGTTTAAAGAAGGGAGATCATGCCAGTCTCTTTCACAAGCTACCTTCTGTCTTTCAGTGTCCGCTCCACTAATATTGTTCGCAATCTGGAGTCCACACGGTGTCTGCTGGCTGGATTGTTTCAGCAGCATAAAGAAGGTATGTGAGGTTCTGACTGATGTGTTTCCCACCCTCTATCTATCCTAGATTATCTTTTGCACAGTTCATCTGCTCTGGTTCCCAGATTGGTGTCTCCCCATCCCTCCATCTGGAATTTCCTGTCCAGTACATGAGTTGTCAGTTTGTCCTTTATATCGTCACATCTGAAATGTCTCTTAGGCAATGTCTACACTGCAGGCATTATTTCAAGATACAAAGGTTTGCTGAAATAGCAGCACTATGGCTTTTCACAGCGCTGCTATTTCAGGGGCACTGTTCCAGTTCCAGTACCCCTCACCATACGAGGAGTAACGGAACATTTGGAATAGGGTATTTTGAAATAATTTATGCAATTTGCAGGATGCAAATTGCATAAAGTATTTCAAAAAGTCCTACCCTGTAGACATAGCCTTAGAGGGGAGATCAGAGCTTTCTCCCCCTCAGAGCTCTGAGGCCTGTTAAAAGTTTGATCATCCAGAAACATCTTCACCTGCACCCTGAACCCCACTAATGTCAGGCTGATATCACAGGAAGCAGATCTCAGAGCTATGACTGGAGAACATCTCATTTGCTCTTGCTCCTGGGACTGAATGCACTGGAAGCAGCAAAGTGACAGATCAAAGCCGTCTTGGTGGGCTACAAGGAGGGATATGTTTTGTAGTACACAGTAATGCTAAGCAGTAGGAAGTGCTATATATACACATACATCATGGCTCAGGTAAGATTCCTGCAGTAATAAACACCTCGGGACAGAAATTGCCAGTTATGAATGGCCTGGCACAAGACCTGAACATGGATGGTCTATAGGTGCTACAACCAAGTAAGTGATGCTTAACTTAGAATAGAATCAGGCAGAGCTTTGGGAAGACATGAGAATAAGGGTACAAGTCTTGTTTTCCTTGCACAAGGAAACTGACTATATTGGGGGATGATCTTGCCCAAAGGCCCAGTTCTGTGTTTCTGTATCAGTGAAAGGAAATCTAGCCCAGCTGGGTTCACCTCGTATGACGGCTAACAGGAGCCTGCTCTTGTCCATTCTACAGGGCCTGTCACTATTGTCACTGATGAAGCAAGCGCTGAAATCCTCTACCCCAATTACCAGAACTGTCAGCGCCTGAAACACTTGAGCAGGTAATGTCCAGTCACGTAGCCCCCTAGGAGGTAACCATAGTGGCACATTACTGTTAATAACTTAAAGCACTGTATTTTCCTCATTCACCAAATTCTTCCCATCATAATAGCAGTACTCCTTGTCTCTGTGGAATTGCATAAACTGTTAGTGGCAGACGCTACTATATTCTTTCCACTCTATGGGAAAAAATTTTAATGTATCTTGAAAGATCAGTTTCATTTGATCACTGCAAGCACTTGTGCACAAATCATAATTGCATGGTTATAGCGTGGCATGTCTCAGAGTTAAGTTGTCTTGGGAGCCTTAACTGTGCAGTTTGATTCTTTCACGTGCTTGGATTTATTTTAAATTTAAACCTGTCTCTGAGTGCCCAGGGTGTATAGTGTTTTGTTCTGGGATCATTACAACATCTGTGTAATATTTTTAGTCTACCTGATTGGAGTTAAGGCTTAGCATCTCTTTTAAAAAAGTTTTTATCTGAGGATTTAAAATTTTTCTTATGAAAAAATCTACATGAGAAGAACATTAAGGTTGCAAAGTCAGGCACTCAAGTTAATATATGCCAAAATTAAGGTTGTCAGTGCTATCTAGCTGTCCCTTTTGTATATATATACCATGCTTGTCTTGTATTGCATGACACAAACTTTTGTCACACAGAGAAAGAGGCAACCTTAATTCAGGTATATAATAACTGAATGCTTGGCTTTGCAGTGCAGAGTGTATTTTGACGGGACTCGGAGTAAGGAGTGGACAGGCAAGCAGGCTGACTGCTGCAAGCAGCTCAGTGAGGTCTGAGAACTTGGCACACTGTAGTCAGACCATTCACAAAACTAAGAAGCAAGCACTGAACAATTGCATGTGTGTAAAATTTTGGAAGATTGCCAAATAGGGATGGAGTTTCTAGGAGACAGCAAAACATCTTCCCAACTCAAAGGACTGTTGAATTTCATATCCCTGCTCCAGTGCGGGGAGGTGCTAGACCTGCTGGAAGAAATGGTCAGACTACCCCCCTTCCCCCCCACTTTCAATAAAGCTGTTTTTTCCTAATCTAGTTCTGGGAAATGGCTGAAGAGTTTTTGCTGTAACTCCTGCCTTTAGCATGAGGCAAAGATCTAGGTTGGGCATTCACAGCCCAAAGGGTTAAAGTTTGGCAAAGTTTAAAAGCAATTGGAAAGAAGGGGATTCTGCATCTCTCTGCATTGCCCGTACGACAAAGGTAGAAGTCACTTCAGAGTTTTTTCACTGCTCTTTCCCTGTGAGGCGAGCTTGGCAAAGGAATGGTCCCTGGCAGTGCAGGTGGACTGAATTCTGTTGTGACACGGGCTACTAATTGATACGTACTCATGGGTAAATGTGTCCTTTCCATTTGAAATGCTTGGGTCTTGGGTAGATTTCCTCCTTGGAATTCTCATCTCCTCCCCGCATCCCCAGCTTAGAGTTCTAATGACAAATCTAAAGTCCTGGCATCAGCTCAGGCCCTGAGAATCTGTCACTTACACTGTCAGCATTCCAAACACTGGGACCCCATCCAGCACTGAGCTGTTTCCATTCTAATCTCTCTCTCAGTCCTGGAAGACAGCCCTACCCACCCAGGAGGGAGGCTCTCTTGCAGCTATCATGTTTCTCTAGCATGCCTGAGGAGCTAAAAAGCTTCCTGTTCCTTGACAGGGGTAAAATGGAAAGTGTCTTGTTGCAGCCAGGCATCGCTGATGATCTGAAGATGATTCGAGAGGCAGTGGGGATAGAAAACGAGAAGACTGTGGATTTTTTTCTTCTGCTTGACAACATTTTTGCTGAGCAGGTGAGACTGAACGTCATTGCAGTGATGTCATAGAATCAACTTAGGATGGTTCTTGCTTCAGGCCCCTGTACTGCAAACTGATCCAGCCCCTGAGTGTTCAGAGCCCCCTGAAGTCAATGGTGTTCTACAGGCATATACCTGTGCAGCCCAGTCAGCTGGATGCAGCCGTTGCAGTATGCCTACACATGGAGGTCGATCTTCCAGGCTTTGATTTAGCATGTATCGTAGGGACATGCTAAACCGAATGTTGAGGGTGTTCCCATCAACCCTGATACTCCTCACAGTCACAAGGAGTAAGGGAAGTTTCTCCCATCAACCTCCTGCTGTGAGGACACATGAAAAAGTTGACCTAAGGTACAGCCACCCTATTCTCATAGTTGGAGTTGCATATCTTGGGTTGATTTTTCTCCCCTAGTGGAAACCAGCCCTTAGCAAGTGGCAGTTTGAGGAAGATTGTCTTAATATGAAGCATAATTCTGCAAGGTTCAGAGCATTGCGGGGCACATGTGGTTACAGAATAGAAAATTTATTTAAATATCAAGTACTCCCCAACTTCTGATAAGTTATTCAATAAATATTTCTTCCTTCACTCTGCTTACGTAAATAATTCAAATATTGGCTTGTATATTTGCAGAGTTTTCTCTTATTGTTATTTACCTAGCTCTAATCAGCATGCCAAGAACTGGGCCTACAGGCAGGTCTCATTGTCACCAGGCTGCACCACAATACAGCTGATTCACATTTACTGCTTTCTGGGGGCTTGCCTTCATTGTTAACTCACACAGACCTTCCTCTTCAGATTGGCTAGTTCCAGGGCTTTCACTTGGCTGAATCCTGTCTCTGCCCAAAGTTCCTCGTCTCAAGAGAAGAGGCTGTTATAGTCCTGTCCTACATTGGTGCTACTAGAATGCACCTGGTCTGGGTGTCAGCAGAATAGCTCTGGATCTCCTTCCCAGGTGTTAAGAGCTCAGTTAGTGCTGTTTATGTGAGTGGAAGCTTAAGGAGAAACGTGTGTAGACCTTACGCCGGGGATAAGGAGTCTCAGAGGGACAGCCGTGTTACGTCTATAGCTTTGCAAAAAACCAGGCCATCCTGTAGCATCTTAAAGATTAATAAAATTTATTAGGTAGGGAGCTTTGCTAAGAAGAAGTGAGTCTTACCCACAAAAGCGTCTTACCTAATAAATAAATGTATTTATCTTTAAGGTGTTACAGGGTGGCTTGCTTTAACTAGGATAAGGACCAGCTCTTTATATGAAAAGAACCCCAACAATGGCAACACCCATCACAAGTTAGGTTCCTGCAGTCAGTGCAGACCTGTGAAGTGTGCAGATTGTGAAACTTAGCCCATGAGAGCCTGGGTGTTGGTGTGAGTATGTATATGGGTACCTGCTTTTGAATGGCTTTCCACTGGTTGTTACGCACCCTATATTTTTTCAGGTACATGACTTGCCCAGCTGCCCCGTGATGAAAAGCTTCCTGAAAATGATTGAACAACGATCCATAGATACGCTACTTTACATGATGGAAAACAATTCAAGGTGATGTCTGCTACTTCAAGCCCTGTGCCTGAAGGCCTGTTGTGCCCTTTGCTGGGTTTAAGGGGGAAGCAGGGGAGGTACCAGTAGGAGAGGCTAGGGCTGGATGAGCAAAGAATCCCCTTGGCAGGATGTCAGTCCAGCCACATGGAATTGGAGTTCCATCAGGCAGAGTTAGCTCAATGGGGCACCACCTATCCTGCACAGCAGGGCTACGAAGAGAGGGGTTGAGACCAGTGGGAAGGGCACCTTCGAGGCCTGCAGCACAGGATTTGTGAATAAATCAGCTGATGTCACAACCCTGTCACAAATGTTTGTAAAGGGTGATACCATCTTTTTTTTTTTTTTTTTTAAAAAAAAAAAAAAGCTATGACACAGCAGCTCTTGTCAGGTGGTGAGGTTGCCTTCCCCTTCTGTTATGGCAGAGAGTCTCAATCTTTTCCTATATTGACGCTGCATTCAAACAAAATGTTTCAGGATTCCCTGTTTCCCTCAAGCCACACAGAAGAGAAGGATAGCTATATAGTCATCACCCTACTACAGATCACAAACCCTAGGTTGAGTGTTCATATAACTGAGCTAATAAAATGGGAAAGTGAAATAAAAGCTTGCTCAGGAGCTCTCAAACTTTTTCATTGTGTGGATAACAGGGTTTTTTGTTCTGGCTAATTTTCAATACCCTCTGTTCTAGAGAGGTTCTCCAGATGAGTGTTGGTCCTCTTCTCTATGCACTGCGTGAGAATATAATGAAAGCAGTGACTCCATCATCTCCTGCTACAAAGGCCAGGTACAGAACAACATGATTCAACTTGTAATAACTAGACAACCTCTCTAGTCTGGCACCCTCAGGACATGACTGGTGATGAACAAGAGAATTTGCTGCACTACGGAAGATCAATATTGTCTAGCACATTACCAACACTTCCACTGCTTCCTGGGCTCGTAGAAGACTTTTGGGCTAAATTACAGCTAAATAATAGCACAGAACACTAGGAGCCAGCACTGGTGGCTGTAATTTTATGGGACTAGAGGAAATTTGGCCACACCCGTGATGAGTGTCCCTCTGGCTAACTGAAATCATGCCAGGTTACGGATGTGGTCAGATGAGCGTGCCGGATTAGAAAAGTTCAGCCTATATCAGTTCCCACTGGCTGCATGTGTAAAGAGGCAATTCAGTTAGATATTGTGGCTGCATCTAGATTCAGTCTTGCTGCCAGCAGTGTGATGCAAATGAGGGCTCATGAAATTGCAAGTGGCTGCTTATTTGCAGCAGAAAATGAGCAGTGCAGGTGTGGTTCTGCCAGCAAAAACCCCCCTCTACCGCCAACCTCTTATCCCTGGAAAAAATGAGTAATAAGGGGCTGGTAAGAGTGTTTTTTTTTTTTTTTTTTTTGTGGGCAGAACCATGCCTACACTGATTGTTTTCTGCTGCGAGTATGCAAATGAGCAGCCATTTGCAATTTCATAAGCCCTCATTTGCATCATGCTGTTGACAGTCAGACTGAATCTAAATGCAGCCGCAATGTGTACAAGTGAAGGAAATACTAGGTATGTAACCATTATGAGTTTTAAAAGTTAATCTATGCAGGTGGTAGATCTCCATCCAGAAACACACGCAAAATGTTTATTTTATTCTTTCTCCTCTCTCCCCTGCATGCAGAAAGCTCATCCTGTATGCTGCTCATGATGTTACCCTCATCCCTCTGTTGATAGCATTGGGGATCTTTGATCACAAGTGGCCACCCTATGCTGCAGATGTGACAGTGGAACTGTATCAGCATCAGCAGTCCAAAGAGTGGTTTGTACATCTGTCTTACCAGGGAGAGGTAAGGACTCGATGGAGGCTCTGCAGTTCAAGTGGACTAGCCAGTGGGCCTTGCAGCTGATTTCTAGCATGCAAAGAAGTGGAATGAGACAGGTTTTGACTGCATTGCCAGAGGGAACACACACTACTCAGGCACACAATGGCTAGGTGGGAAAGTTGTTGTCTTTCTGAGCTGGCCACCGAGTCAGGTAGCCTTTGGCAAAGTTCTTAAACATCTGCCTCCACTTCACTTGTTTGGAATTGTATAAAGTGGTGTCTTGACAGCACAAGGGTTTGTCACTTGTTAACTGGGTGTCCACTTCATTGTGCCTCTGCAGGAGCAAGTGGTGAGAGGATGCAGAGCAGGTCTCTGCCCCCTGGAGGAATTTCTAAATGCTCTATCCCACCATGCAATAAGTCCAGAGGAGTACAGCGTCCTTTGCTCCCAGCTGGAGGAGAAACCACCAGCTCACTCATGAATAGTATTTAAATAAAATTCTATTATCTGCCTACAAACCTTGGTGTTGGAATTTTTTTCTTCCTGTTGCCACCAGAGGAGTCACTAGAAAGGCGACTGGACCTGTTCATACCATATGCAGGATTCTGCAGGTCTGGCGCACGCTGCTGCTGCTGATTCACGCGTTTGCAGTGAGAGGCGGCAGCATGTGAAATACAGAATAACTCCACCTCCCATCTGCGTGTCATGCATCTGCCAGTATGAACTAGGGTCAGAATACAGCATTTAGAGCCTGTCTCACAATGAAGGTGGCAGAAGACAGCTAAGGAGGACAGAAGCTTGGCCTGCTCTGCTGCTGTGGACATGGAAGGCAGGTGGTGGTTTCTCACAGCAACAGCATGCTGGTTATTCAGCAGCCTGCCTCTCAAGATGACACTGCACAGTGTTTCCATGGGTGTTCTGTGTTGAAAGCAATATAGACTGTTTGTTGCTTTATTCTCTCCATGCCAGCTTCTGTGCAGAGCATAACTAGCTGCCCTTCCTTATCTCACCTTAATGCACACATGCTGCTTGGGATTCAACTACTCTAGTCCATGCAGATCTCTCCTAGCTTCCTGCGAAAAGGCTGCTCGGCCCATGCCAACCATCATCATCATGCAAATTTGCCTGCTTTGAGCATGTAACTACACCAGGCCAAGATTAAGTAGGGGAACATACTCCTAGGTGAATTTAACAGGAAAGTCTAGTGACCAACTCTGGCCTATACTTGTACAAACTGGGAAGGGTCATGGCAGCTTGAGAGCATGCCAGGTATATGTTGTTTTCTCTTGAAGTGCTGTTGATTTAAGTGGCAGTGCTAGGACCCCACTTAGCAGGCATGCAGTACCAAAGAGCCCCTGTTCATTATTTTGTAAAATTCAGGCCCTTCATCAGGTGCAGCTGTTAAGGTTCCCAGAGCACTTATGTAGCATATCTGGCTATACACACAGTTCTCCTAAGCAGCTAATTCAGTATGTGTGCACAGTGCCATCCCTTCCCACCTAAAAGAGAAGCACTAAATAGTGTAGTGCAGTGGTAATTCATGACTAGCAGTATTATGGTAATTCCTGTCTGAGGAAGGTGAGCTGCAATTTCCTCAGATATGTCACTAAACTGCACTCACCAACCACGGTGCTGACAAAGCGCACCCTAGGAGGAATGATTTGAATGCACATGTATGTTGCCAAGTTCTAAATTAATAGTAAAGTCAAACTCTAGTAATTTTTTGGTTGACAAATGGTTACAAATCATTAGTCAGTATTTTAATGGTATTGTTAAGCAATAACAGCAGCATTTATTTAAATATTTTGTTTTGGCTTTTTTGTCCCTCACCCCCATCCTGTGGCTGGTGGCCTGCCACTTGCCAGCCACTCAGGGCAGACTCAGTGCTGTCCCATGGTGGCTGCATTTTGCTGCAACCCTCTGACCCATCCAGATTCACCAAGGGCACTAGATGGATGCAGCAGTGACCCCATGGTGCTATGTCCCTCTCTCAGCCTAGCCTGAGTCTTGCTTCAGAAATGTGCAATTTGAACTCATTCAAACAAAAAAAGTGCTTTGAGTCACTCATGTGTTAAGTGCAGTTGACAGCCCTAGCAACACCTCTTAGCTCTGAACATATACGTATGCCAATGGCACATTCTCATCTGGAACACTTGTGTTCAGCTCTGGGCAAGAGTTCAAGCATGACTGTGTGTTCCTAGAAGAGCCATGCGTGTGCATTTATGTGGAGATTAAAGTGATTTGGATGTTTGCAAAGGTGATAGTGGGACATTACAGGAAGTCTACCTACTAACTAAAGACCTGGGCAAAGTAAAAAAAAAAAAAAAAGTTAGTTTGTTTACCCTCATAAGATGCCATCCAGTGAACAAGTTGTAGAACTCACTAAGACACAGAGGCACACACATTTTGAACGATTCACTGTTTCTAGAGCAAGTGAAAAGAATGGGTCACATGAGATAGGATAAAATGTGTGAGAAAGCATGTAAAATCCTCATGCTTCAGATCAATAATCAGTTTCTAAGCTGATCCATTTACCTTGCCACAGGTTATTCCTTAATGCTATGAAGGGGTGCTTCTGGCACAGGCCATTGTCAGACAAGTAACAAGGACTAAATGGACCACCGATCTAATTTAGTACGACAGCTCTAGTGTAAGCACAAGGTTACCACAGAACCAAGGAAGCTGTCCTCTTTTGCTCATTGCCAGTGACTAGTTCTAATATTCTTTTGCACAACACTCAGTCAGAAATGATGCAGCAGTACAAAGGCACTCTGTGCAGGGCCTTTGTCCAAGATGTCTACAGATATCTAATGTCTATATAGTGCCTTCCAAACCAACAGACACAATAAATAGTTCTAAAAATAATTTGGTGGGAGAGTAGCGTAGTTTTTAAGAGACAGGAATGCCAGAGGAGGAAGTTAAGAAACTAAGTCTTCAGGGACAGATGACTCGATATCTGATGATCTGCAGTAGCTGAGGTACCTATGCAAACAGGTAATATTTATTAATCAGTTCCAGAACAAGGCTTCTCTCAGCACGAATCAGTAAAGAGAAATCCTACCACCTCCAGTTCATGCAGTATATGACTAAGGTTAGACGAGTAGAGCCAACAGGTAAGCCATATCTAAAATGATCAACTGAAGTGTCTATAAAAAGATAAAACTAAGCTTTTATGTAATACGAATTAATATAGGGCATGCAATGCATCTCCCTGTCAGTGCAACACTGGACATTTTCCCTTGTTTCTTAAACTGGAAGCCCCTCAAACTTAAGAAAAATAACATTTGTGCCGCTGATTGAAAGCTGGTGAGCAATGAGTGGTCAAAGTAACGAACTCACTTCCATGCTGAGGAGTTAGTAGGGAGAAGGTCTTAGAATTTGTTATGGAAGTTTCATTAGAAGAGAAGTGGATAGTGAGTGGGTAGGTAGTCTGCAGCACCAACATAATAAAAGTTAAAAGTTTTAATGATTAAAGACACTCTCATTGTTCAAAAATACAGTATATCGCACCAGCTATTGAAGTGTCCTGTCTGAAACAGGTGCTATAAAAATAACTACATTATATATCTCTCCGAACTGGCTTTGGACCTGCAGGATTTGCTGTTGAAAGCAAGGAGAGAGAGAGGGAAATGAAGGGAGCAGGCCAGCAGCTGGAGAGAGCGGAGATATTTTTAATTTTAAAAGTTGATGTAGCGGACCATGGTACTACTCTGCCTGGAGTAGTCTTAAAAATGTATTCATCTCCCTTCAAGAAACACCGAACAGTGAATGGATTTGGCAAAAAACTGAGTGCATGTGTGACATGCAAAAATTCCACATGGATAAAGATATTTACATTAGACATGATTTACATGGTAAAAATTAATCAGGTGCACCCTTTTCTGCTGACAGAACAAGCAGGCTCTTGCTTAAACTATGGGCGCTGGGCTTAATGACTGAAGTTTTTTTTATGCAGTATATTTGCAGTCTGTGGCCTACAGCCCTTGAGTTTATCAGAACCAAAGCTAAATGTAAGAAAGCTAGATAATTTGTGCCTAAGTCACCTTTGTAATTAGGAAAAGGAAGCAAAGTGGATACTTAAATTCTTACCAAACATTTAGGCTTAGGCACAGGTGCTGCTCAGGCAATAACCTGTCCCAGTACCTTTTGATTCAGTATAGGTTAGATCTCAACAGCACATGGAATGTTACAAATGTTCCTCAGAAACATCACTTGGGCCTTGCATATACTAGGCGTTGTCAGGGATCAATCTCCGGGGGCCAAATCAGCAGGTCTAGTAAAGACACACTAAATCGACCAGTGATTACACTCTTGTCAACTCCGATACCTCACCTGAATGGGAAGCATAAGCGAAGCTGGCAGGAAAGTTTCTCCTACTGACACTCCCTCCCAGAGTGGAGACGCCATAGTAACTCAATATAAGGTCACTGACCTCAGCTCTGTAGCTGAATATCTTACCTTGACATTGCCCCCTAGCGTAGACCTGGCCTTAGTGGGTACTACCAAAGGACATAAGTACAAATAATCCTCTCAGTTTAGTATGATACAGATCCTCACTACATAGTTCTTGAGTAGCTTAGCTAGCCCCTTACATGGTTTTGTACAGGGAATATACTATCTTTTAGATCTTGATACTGAGAACTGCATGTGTAACTTTACAGACAAATTATTTGCAATACAACAATTTACTACCTGAAGCACAGTAAACCCTTGATTTACACACCCTGGGCAACCTCTGTGTAAATCAAATTTTGTATAAATGGGAGGTGAGGGCAGTTGGGGAGATCCCCAAAATTTCCCTGGCTGGGGAAGTGTGTGGCTGGAGAATCTGCTCCAACCCAGCTCCCCTAGCAGGCTGAGGGGAGAGGGACGGGGGCTGCATTAGGGGTGAGACAGGGTACCTCCTGCTCCAGCCATGTGAAGCAACCACAGTGCACCGCTGCCCCCCTGCTGCATTGCGACTTGGCCATGGAGCTGCTCCAGTGGCAGCAGTTCCTGCCCGGGTGCAGGAGCCCTGGGCAGCTCCATCTGTGCCTGCCCCTCTCCACCCATGGCACTGCAGCAACAGGCAGCCACAAGGCAGGAGCCCCTGAGCTGGCTGGCAATGTAGGGTAAGTGGACTTGACTTGAATTAATATGAAAACACCTAAGTCAAGTCTGCGCTAGCAAGGGTCTACTATATTGCAAATATTTACTGTGTTTGTGATACAGCAGTGGATGTTACCATTAAGCTTCAGACATCCACCACCAGGTGATTACTTTCTGGGCTTCCCCCTAGCTGTGCACAGAATTGAAATGAGATAACTTGAGCAACAGAACATTCCCTCCCATGTTACTAAAAAGAAAAAGCAGCCAAGCTCGTATGAATAAATTCTCTCTCATGCTTTCAGACAAACCAAGAAGAGAATTGGAGACTAAAGGGTGGCTTTAATCTGGAGAAAGGGCTATGTTTTATCATCCAGTCTCTTTGCCCCTGCATCTTACACAAAATTTGATTGTTGAGATCCTCAGAAAGGTCTGAAAAAGCAGCGACGGAATTAGAGAGAGATCAATGAAACAGTAGCAAGGCAACAATTTACCCAGCAGGGTTGGCTAGATAAAAAAAACTGCCCACTGAGGTTTTATCTGTCACCTTTGCTATTTATCTTCATTCTTCCCCTTCACCTCAAACCCAGAAATCTGAGACTCTACCTCACTCTTCAACATCACAGTGTGACAAACACTGAGCGTCGCCCTTTGGGCAGAGGCACTTTGGCAGTGAAGACAGAGACTTTCTGATTGCGGCTGGGAGAAGGTATGAAGCTGTGTCCAAAAGACACACTTGTCTTTCTGTAAACCAAGAACCACTGATCCAGGAGTCATCTTTACCAATTTTCTAGCCCTCAGCTAAAGAAAGTGGCTGTAGATACCATCTACAGGGCTCAGGTGTGTCCCTTTAAGACAATGCCAAACTAAGAAACAACCAAGTTTTGCTCAAGCCAGTTAAAAAAAGTTCACAGAAGAAGCGACCCGGAAGAGGCACACGGCAGCCAATACAGTACCTTTTATAAGATACAAAAAGGAGTCGCAGCTCGCAGCTAGCATGGTTGTGACACCCTAAGGAGGGAACAAACAAGGTGAAGCTTTTCAGTCACCAGAAGTTCACAGGACACCATTGGATTAGATTAAAAATGAGAGAGTTTTTGTAAGAAACAATATATTTTATTTTTCTGACACCACAGCCCTGGCAAGTGGTTTTGTACCAAATTTAATGGAGGTTACACAGAACGTTTTACGCTGGGGAGGAAAAAATAACCACCAAAAAAAAATCCTGGATAACTTTTAGTGTCTGTTCCACTCCCACATTAATAAAATCACTTGGGGTTTCTAAGAAAAGGAGAATAGGAAACAGTGAGAGAGACTACTGTAGAATGTAACAGTGTCCAAAGTCCAGCCCCTTCCTGAAAGTGGGAAGATTCCCCACTAGAGGAGAGGCTCTCCGAGATTTACTCCCCAAAATAATACATTGTATTGCAGCTGCCAAAGGAGGAGACAGAAGGGGACAGAGAGAGGAGCCTATTTAATAAGGAGTGGGAGGGAGGGAGAGACAGAAGGTGCTGGACAGCACTCCATAATTTGAAAAATATGTCCTTAATTTATTATTTCTTTTAAAAGATTCCCCTCACTGAACTTAAGTTCCTTTTTTGTGCTTTTCATTAATACTCTGCTCTGAGGTCGTAGTTTGGTTTTCTATACATTGGAGTTGAAGGAAAATAGTCCGAAGTTCTGAAGATGGATTCTCCACCTCAAGTAAACAGCCTAGAATCCCATTCTCCTCTCACCCCAAAGACTAAAGTCTCTGCTAAAATCCCTTTTACAATATAGTACAGTACACAAAAAACCCCAAAAAATAACCGAGAGTCCTGGGAGAAGCCAGTCCAAAGGACGTAAACATACAGAGAATGGTGCAACTTGTGACAAATGGCAATTCTCAAAATACAGCTACAGCGTCTCAAAGCAGGTGCCATCATGGGATACCGAAGTCCACAAAAATAATTTTTAAAAAATAAATCTTAAAAAAAACCTGTTAAAATGAATTGTTTCAGGTAAATTCCATACATTCGAGATTTCCCAAAGCATCCTCTGGTCTCTTTTCACCTATTGCATGGCCAAACTGTACTCCTGAAGCTCCCCAAAAGCCCTCAGGACTTGGAATCTCATCTCGACAAGGATCAGAACATCCAGTCTTATGGTAGCAGCTTAAAACATCATGTTCCCTGGATTTCCAGGGCCTTGGCTAAATCCTCCCATTCCAACATCAGCAGCCATACCTCGGGGTCTCATCTGGGGGGGTATCATGATGTTCTGTTGGGGTCCCATCATGCCTTGCATTGACATCATCATACCAGGTGAGCCTACTGGCCCTGGGTGGCTATAGAGCCCAGCAGGGGCTCGGTCCTTGCCTGGAATCATGCCCACTGCAGCTACTGGGTTACTCATTAGTGTGGGCTGCCCAGGCACTGCAGTTTGTGCTGGTGACATCATCCGATGATGAGGTCCGATCATGCCTTGCTGCAGAAAGGCAGGGGGTCTCATTGGGTTGTGGCCTGGCATAGATGGAGCAGTTCCAAGGGGAATATCGGCAGTTCCCACCGGCCCCGGGCCCCCCATGCCAGGTAATGCAAGTCCCATTCTTGGAGTCTGCTCTCCTATCATTCCCTGCATGTGAGAGAATCCAGGACCAGGACCCTGTGGCTGCTTGCGGCCTGGAACTTCCCCACGAGGGAAATACTGCAGTGTCTGGCTAGGCTTCTCCGATGGAATAATCCTGGACAGGTCAAACTCTGGTATTCCAGTGGCCCCAGGGCGGATCACCTCCTGCAGGTCTGGATCAGTGAAAACAGAAGGCATGTTTCCTAGAACAGTGAAGGAGTCTGGACCTCCAGGGCCTCCAGTCTTGCAAAGTGCTGGATCTGTTGAACTTTGGGGCAGGTTGGTGGGACGCCCCAGAGGTCCTTCTCCGTGGAAGCCCATTCCAGCTGGGAAGTTGCCTTGCCCTCCACTGGGACCATTGTGTGGAAATGGCACCTGCTGGGGCGGGGACTGTACCGGAGGAAACCCCTGTGGGAAGCCCAGGCGTCCTTGAGGTACCATTGGAGGATCTTGGGAACCATGCCCCATCATCGCATTGTGAGACATCAGGCCAGGTCCTACAGGAACGCCATGAGGAGGTATACTGGGTCCCATAGCATTTGGAGAGGGCATCTGATTAGTATGGGAAAGAGGCTGGGTCATTCCCATTGGGCTAAGGGTTGGCATTGGACCCACTGGGTTTGGACCTGAAATTCGAGGATTTTGGGAATTAATGCCCATTCCTAGGGGAGAGGAGAAAAAAAAAAAAATCAAATTCAGATCAGAGACAAAACTGATCAGTGAATATACAAGAGTTCTGTGTCGCATTCCTAGCTCTCATTTACAACAAACAACCACAACTAGTGCCAGTGAGAGATGCCAAAATCTCACTTGCTAGGGCTGCTGGCCTATTTAACCATAAAACCAGTCTGAGCTTCAAGAGCCCTGCATTGTCCTCACACTGCTCCAATGCGACTGAAACGGGCTCCCAAAGCAAGAGGCGAGATCACCCTGGGTCAAGTCACGTCTTGATCATTTTGCCAAGACGGCCAACAAGGGAGAATATTAGTGACAAGCGTGCGCGGTGCGCGTTGCTTAATCACCATACACGCTCTCCTTCACGGGACCACACTGAACACCTCCCCTTCCAAACTCAGGGCATCCGCAAGTCAGGTGGCTCTCGCCCCTATTAGAGCCAGCCAGATTAAGTATCCCACAAGTGCTGCAACATATTCAATAAATACCTGATAACAAGTTTCTCTCTTCCCCACCAGGGTACGTGATCAACTTCAACCACTACAGTGCTGGACAGTCTGTGTACCAGGCAGTCTTCATTATGCCCAATACCAGACTTCCTGCCCTGAGAGTCCTCTTTTTCAATTATGTTCTTCTCCCATTGTTTTTTTGTTTTTTTCTAAAAAACAGATTCTACTGTGTTCATATGAACAATAAGAAATTTGGGGCAGGGCTTCCAGTGTCACCACATTTCACTTTGTAGAGCAGGTCGCTACGCCCAGGGGGACACAAGCTTTTAGTTCTCTTCTCTCCTAACGTCTGGGTGCAGAATAGAGCCACTTCCCCCTTGGCACAGGCCAAGCAGGCACAACACCCATCCCCTATGTAAAAAAGAGTGCACATTCCAACCTCCTCCCCTCCAACAGGATCAGAGTGCGCAAAAGGGCGAGCAGGAAGCGGCCTTACCTGGCAGGCTGTTCATCGGTGGCAAGTTTGGGGAACGGGCTGGAGGGGAGTCATCATCCGAGCTGGCCACTGTCTTGATGGCATCATGGTAAAGTGGTGTGGAGCTGGGCATGGCAAACTTGGACATCCTGGACATCATGATAGAGAGGGGATTCTGGGAGAGCGTGGGCTCTGGCGGCATTGTGTAGGGACTGCTAGTGGGAAGATTTCCAGGGAGAGTCGCAGGAGCAGACTGGCTGACGGTGGAAGGTGGAGGGCCACCTAAAATACAAAAAAAGATTTAAAGGGTTTTTCACCCTTTTAAATTAAACTCCCAGAAAACTCCCTCATTGGTTCCAACAGTCTAACCGAATAATCATAGTGAGGCAACCAGTGGTTGAAATACCCATTGTACCGGTAGACTGCATTTCTATCCATGTGGTTTGTTTCACAAAGGAAAGAACTGCATGTCTGACAAGACTTAACCCAGAAGCATGGTCAACTATCTGGAAAATCTTTCCTAAACTTCCATTGGAAATGCCTTTCCCATGCATGCCTCAAATGTGAGCCCAGAGACAGAAACCAGAGTACATATAGACATAGTGGCCTATAAACTAGAGGCATCTATGCCAATTTCTCAAGAGCTGTCTTAAAAGTTTACACAAAAGGTTCCCTGTTTCAATTTTCGCTTAAGTCTCACATAATAGAGCGCATTACAGTTAGTCTCAAGGAGTGTTATCATTCCCTATTAATTTAAGATATCCCTCCCTCTTAGAAAAGCATAAGCACAACTTTCTGTTCATCCCAATCCCCACATCTCCTCACCAATAAGCCTACAGATGCCTTGCCCAGTTACAGAGTAAGGGGTCACTGCTTTCAAGAAGAAGTTTAAGACACTCATCAGCCAAGCAAAAGCCCCTGCCAAAAAAAAGCTCAGAAAGGTCTCGGACGTAGCTGTTCTAGTCTGTTTCAGCAAAAGACAAGGAATCCAGTTGCATCTTAAAGACTTACAAGTTTATTACAGTACAAACTTTTGCAAGCTGTAACTCACAAAAGCTTATGCCATAGTACAATCGTTAGTCTTCAAGGTGCCACCGGACTGTTTTTTTCAGGAAGGTCTAGTATTAAAACTTCTCTAGGCTCAGAAAGTAGCTACATATTAGGAAACCTGGGTCTGGTTGCAGCAGTTCAAGCCCAGATCCAATGCCAGTTTAACTTAAGTATCCAGATTCTTCCTCCTTCCCAGTATGGCATATGGTAGGCATAAAACTTAGAATAAAATGGCTAAATGATGAATTTTGGTATACAGCAGACAAACATCACTGCCATGGCAACTCACTGGAACACGCATTTGAGCCACCAGAGCAGTCTGTTAAGTTTGAGAAGGAAAATAGCCTGCTGGTCTCTTTCAATCGGTATCATTCTGCAGCACTAGAGGGCAATGTAGTCATGCCTCTTTCAACAGTCTCCTCGCTTAACTCTTGCGATAAGGAGGTTTCACAGGCTGAAAAGCTCTTGAGAGCTGGTTCCATCACACTGCGGCTCCTGATGCATCGAAACACTGCACACCAGGGATTTACATATTTGGAAACTTGTTGGAGGAACAGACGCGCACGTTTAAGCTCTGACTCCAGCAAAGAGAACTACAACTGGTGCTGCTGAAATGCCAAAAGAGATTGTGTGAATCCAGAAACTCATTTTGTGTTTCCTGATTGTAAGGTGTCTCACTCAGGGACTACCAGCATGTAGCATAACCGGACCCAGTCCATGACACAGACCCACAAACCTACAGCACATCTGAGCACCAGCTGCAGAGAATCCACCTGCTACCTCTAACTACGCATGAAACAGACAGACAATCTGAACTGGTACCAGCAAAGCTCCTTCCATGAGGATTTGTAAAGTAAAATTACATTTATCCTGTGCCTGAACAGATTGTGAATGGTAGCTCCTTTGGCCAGCACACATTAACAGGTATCTCTTGTTTCTCCTCTGACCTAACAAACCCATTTTGAGGCATCTTTATGATCCGAACAGCAACACTTTTGCTGAGTGCTGCAATATTTCAGTGAAGACCAGACTGGCAAACAAACTGTTCTAAGTTCTTCGGCAAAGAGTGACCTCCTTCCCCCACCCCGCCCTTTCCTCTCAAATCAATCCAAGTATACTTGAGAGCCATCTTTGGGACAAGGACAGTATTCAGCATGTGCACATGAATAAGATACGACCAGAAGAGACAATTTGTTACGGTGCTTGTCAGCGTTCCTTGTAAACTGAGCACTTGGGCAGCCACCCAGGAGAGATTCAAATGCCGCCCCGCTGATTAGCAGAGTGCCCACAGCCGGCATTGTGTGTTCCCATCCGTGGTGCACATCCACACATGCTTTGGGGGCGCACAAAATTTATTCTGCACACAGATGGAAAAAATTAGAGGAAACATTGGGGCTCGCCTCCATATTTCACACACTTAGTTCTGGGCTTAGACACAATTTTCCTTCAAACTGGCAGGAAAAGCACACCATTTTCTCCCTTTTTTGCACTTCCTGCCCCAAATGCCCACCAGGTAGCCTCTGTGAGCCCTCATCTCACATCACACTTCACAACGACCACATATCAATCAATGGATTCATGCTTGAATAGAGAAGGAAACACTCACCTGACTCCACATTCCCCAGCATGGCTGGGGAAGACATGGTGAGAGACGTTTTGTGGTTTGGGGGAATCCCAGGGCTCTGCAGCGGGGGCTTTGGAGAGGAAGTCCAGCCAGGTGAAGGTGCTGGGAGTGAAGGAGACTTGAGGTGGACTGGCGAGGCAGCAGCAGATCCCAAAACAGGGGGGGACTTAATGGAAGCTGCAGCAGCTGCAGCAGTTGGACCTGCGAGCATTCCTGCCAGCTGGGATGGAGTCTGAGGGGACTTAAGGTTCCCCGAGGGAGAACCCAGCATGGGAGACTGGACCTGTCGCATTGTGGGAGACTTCAGAGGGTTGATGCCCGGTGAATGCACCTGGCTGGCTGCAACAGAGATATCCAAGGGCTTGCGACCGAGGCTGCGCTGAACAGGAGCAGCGGTGTTGAGGCTGTTAGGGTTACTGGTGGGGTTGAGAGGTAGTGGCGGCATGTGGCTGAGCCGGTTGTTAGTCCTTTGGTCAGGCCCAATCTGCTCTCTGAGATTACGGAGACCCCCTCCTGGGCCCTGAGACATAGGAAGGAAAGGCCTGGGACCCATGCCATACTCCTGTTGGGGATGCTCTCCAAATGGCAAGGACACCATTTTCTGCTGAGAGGAGAGCATTTCTGAGACTCCTGGACGCAGTTTCATCATCTCCTCTGGCCCCACGCCAGTTTCTCTCATCTTCTGAGGTATCATGGGTGGGTTGGAGCCCATGGTAACATTCAGACTGATGTCCCCCTTCATATTGCCAGGGCCCATCCCAAACTCCAGCTCCCTACCAGGGCCCAACTGAGGTGGCATTCCTTTTGGGAAATCCCCCCTGGAGGGGCTCAGGGGCCCTTCAACAGGCATGCGAGAAAAGATGGGGTTATTCCCAGGCTCCATGTGTCTCTGGGAGGGAATCATCCGGTTCATCTCCATACCAGGCCTGATGCCTTCTATGCTCAAGCCAGGGGGCAGGCCCAGCTGCTTCTCTGCCAACTGCTGTTGAAAGATCTCTTCTGGCAGGCCCTGGGGATTTGGGAACCGCTCCCCTCGGCCAGGGCCACTAAAGACACCCTGGCCAGGAGGGAAGTTTCGGCCATCTGGGATTTTTGGCACATCTTCTGGCCAACTGACTCCTGAAAGCCCAGGTCTAGATGTGGGGTTTGGGACACTCGGGCTGTCCATGTCCGGGTTCATCATTCCTGCAAATCCAGGCAGGCGCATCTGGCTCCCAGGCATGTTGGGATGAGGAGCCATACCTCTGGGGGGCAGAGAATGAGACACGTTCATGCCATCAGCAAAGGACTCTGGACCACCAGGACCCCAGCCCTCACCAGGGGTCATCTGGTAGGGAGGTGGGGGGCCTCGAACCACCCCTCGAGGCCCATGCTGGTGGACCATCATGTCCTGCAGGGAACACTGCTGAACCACGACCTGTTCCTGCTTCCGTCTCTTCTCCTCATAAAACTCCTGCTGCAGCTTCAACCAGGCCACCTGCTCTGGAGTCATGTGATCCAGGTGATCTGGTCCTATGGGTCCAGATTGGGAGTTCATAGATGGTGGCACCATTTCATCTGGTGAGAAGGGCATCTCTCTATGTCCTTGAGGACCAAATGGAGCGCCTCCATCAGTCCGAGGCCCTGGCCCTTTGCCTAAACTTTGGGATTGAGCCATCATGGCCTGTATTGGCCCTTCAGGTTTCTTTTGGGGACCATCCAGAACCCCAGTGTTCTGGGGAGGCCCCCCACTTTGCCCTCCAGGGAATTCTTTCTCGTCAGGGAAAAGCATGCGCTGTATATCTCGTAGAGTTTGCAACGAGCGCTCTCGATGTTCCAGCTGCTCCTGAGAAAGCCCATCGGGGTTCTCCCCTAAGCTGGATGGGTCACCACTGGATACCTGCTGTGTGGGACCTTTGGGATCTGCAGTGGAGCTATTGCTCCCCTGGGAGATTGGGCTGACAGCTCGATTATTTGGGGTGGAACTCTGCCCAAATCCCTCAGGCGGTAATGGGGTAGAGTTGGCAGGGCTGCTACCAGACATCACTTTACTTTCCACTCCAGGACTGTCCTGATCCATGGGACATGCGGGGCCGGAGGATTTAGGTGCCGGTGCCGAAACAGGTGGAGCTGGCTGCATTTTGGCATTCTGGGGGGGATTATGTTCCTGCGAAGCAGGAGGCTGTGTCTGAGGAGGCGGCAGAGGCTTGGTTTCACTCCGAAGTGCAGTGACCTGGGTGTTCTAAAAGACAAAAACCAGAACATTCTAATTGTCTCTCTTTAAATCTGTGCAAATGGAGGGAGGGGGAAGATCAGGCTGCTCTCTCTCTCTCTCTCTCTCTCTCTCTCTCTCTCTCACACACACACACACACTCTTTCTTCAGGCACTGATACCGTGTGCATATAGATTGCAAATCATTGCCTTGGACACAGATGAAACGTTCATTTTACTCAAGCATCACCCAGAAATCCAAACGGTGAGGTTTGACACCCCTCTCCTTATCTCACCAGAACCACTCCAGAGCCAAGACACCACCATCTAACAATGATGATGCTAAAAAGCCACTCTGGCATCTCTGAAACCTTTCACTCATTCTGAACAGTGCTCCCTGCAGCCTAGAACATGCTTTTCAGAACATAAAGACCCCCCCACACACCCCTACCCCAAGCATGCACGGGCATGTATACACACACCACTCCATCTCCTGCTTCTACCAAGGAAAGACTCCCTACCAGGGATACAGTGTTTCGTTCTGCCTTGCTGTTTGAGATGTTCTGGATATGAAAGGACACAATGGTTTCTGCCTGTCCCTTTAGCACAGCTTCTGCAGCCCTGTAAAGACAGACAGACATAAGTGAGGCTGCAGATGGACAATTATCTCTCTTAAATACCGCTTGCTCCCAACTACTAGTGGCAGGGAGAAGAGATAACTGAAAGGCTGGGTCACCTATCTTTTGGCCCCAGGGGTCTGAGAGAAGCAGAAATCAAAGGAGAAGAAAAATCTTCATATTTACAGAATGTATCAGTATTTAGGGTTTATGTCACCATTTAACCCACCCCTAAACACATTCACTGTGCAAACAAACAGGCTGTCCAGCAACATTTGCCAAAGACAAGGCCAGAGGTGAGAAACTGAAAGTCCTCACTGATGAGCATCCAAGGTCAGTTGTCAGTAACTCTCCCTCCCGGATTGGTAAACAGCTTCCCACCCCCACAAAGGATTTGAAGGAGGAAACATGCTTCTGGATTTCAGAGAATGAGGTACACGCAAATTCAGGGACAGGACACATTCAGCCATTTACATACTTATTGGCCATCTCAGTAGAAAAGACATAAACCACTTTGGATGGAGTCTTCTGTCCACTAGCTGGCTCCGAAGCAGCAGTCAGGCCATGGGAGGGTGTGGAAGACCTTGGGGCTGATGCAGCTGAAGGAGTGACGGAGTGTGGGGTATGCTGAGAATCCTGGCTCTTCATATGGTCAGCAGAGTTGCAGTCTGTAAAGGAAGAGGCGGGGGAAAGTCTCACTAGCGTGGAAGCTACGATAAAGTTTGATACTCCTCTCACCGTTCACTCATAGCTAGCACCCCAACATCCAGCTTTCATATAAAGGAGGCTCATACTCCTCTCCCACCTAGTACGAAGGAAGCTGTCCTATTCCTCCGTGACTCCCCCTCCCATCCCAAGACACAATGCAAACAACGATGGGAGGAAGCACACACTGTCTGAGCTCTAGCTAGCTCCCCTTGGCGTCCAACAACTGACTGAACCCGTGAGGCACACCAACAGATAAGCCCTTAAGTCCTTGTATCATAGGGAAAGACCATTTTTCTCCCCCTACTCATGCCACCCGAGCCCTACTCTGCTGTACTGTCAGACTGACCACACAACTTCTAATCACGCCAATTGGAAACTAACTCTCACTTGACCCACATCCTGTACAGTCAAAGCCCTCTTGTTGCCACTTCTTCAAGGCATCTAGAGGGCACAAATGCAAAGCCTGGGGGGCCTCGTGTTCCAGAACAGTAAGAATTCTTTGTACATCTGTGCCACGTCGCACGTGAGGATCTCAGGGTGATCAAATAAATTACCAGAGTGAGACACAGTAAGTACCTATTTGTGCTGCACCTAAATTCACAGGTTAGGGAAGTAAAGAGTGGGGGTAGTTACAAGTTTAAGGTCCCACAATGCGTAAGCGGCAGAGCCAGAAACAGACTACAGAAAGCTTGACTCCCAGTCCTGTGTCCCACCTGCCAGAGGGTATAAGTGCAATAATGCCACCCAATGCACCTTATCTCTATGCACAAAACTGGCTTTGACACACCCAGTGCAAACAGAGCAGCTCCTAGGCACCCAAAGGACAGAGACTGACCACTTTCATTTATCTTCTCAGCACTTCCTGGGGAGTTTCAGCGCTCTCACAAAACAACTTTTCAATCCTAAGCAAGGCTGTACTTCAACAGAGCAGGAAACTGTACGCAGTTATTACCAGCTGTGAAAATCCTCCCCCCTTTTCTAGAGGGCATTTAATCTCCTACAACATAATCACCACCTCAAGCAGACAGATGCTTTTGCTAACACCCACCAGCCAAATAATCATGTCACACTGATACATAGCACAAACCCCTCCTCTGGCAGACATACCTTTAATTTCCGAATCATCGCTGGGAGTCCCAGCATCTCTCTGCTCGAAGGAATCCGCTGAAATGCTCCTCTCTCTCTTTCCCTTCCCCTTGGCACCATTTCCAGCCCCATTCTTCAACCCCATGCTCCCACCTGGGCCAGGGAGCACTTTGGGTGGGTGACCGCCAGTCTTGGGGTCACAGGGAGAGGGCTGGGATTGGCTGGTCGAGCCCCCCTGTTTACCCGGGTTGGAAAATTTGGAATCCAGCTGGGGGTTGCCAGAGGGGGACATCACTGTGGGGGGACGGACCATCACCTCCTGCTTTGCTTTGGGACTACTGAAAAAAAGAGAATCAGAAACAGAGATTAGACTGTCAATTCACTCCAACAGGAATGGATGAGAGAGAAGCAGCAGCAACCACTGCTGCTGCTTTTACAGAGCAAGGCGGTTGCTGCAGAGTGAGGAAGGCCTACTACATGCTTAGCTTCATCCAGCTGCTCTTTCAAACATGCCTTGAAATGGTTACTATCGGATACGGGATCACAGTGCTCAAGGAGGCACAAGAGCAAGCAGCAGGCCTGCCAGATCCCAGGAACTGCTCAGTCACATGAGGAGCCACCTCTGGGGCTTCTGTCAATAAAGACAACGGTTTCTATGTACACAGAAAAGCGACTCACACCAAGACCAGCTCAAAGTAAACAAACAGGGCACCATAAAGTTCACCACACTACCCATCCCAACCCAAATGACACAGTACGGCTGATCACAGAGCAGTGAAACCCACCGCAAGCCAGCCCAAGAGAGCGTAAGGCAAACCCAGCATTACTGCAGCACTCCTCACAGATCAGGGAAACTCGCCAGGGAAATACAAACCTCTGACCATGAAAACAATTAAACCAGCTACAACCTGCCTTTGAATGGGGAAAGAGGAGGAGACTGGCTCCACACACACGCCTGCAAAAGGGGGTGGAGGAGACTGCATTAGAGTTTACCAAAAGAAACTCAAAAAAAAAAACCCACCAACCCCACAGTCTTCTCCCACCCGTGGTCCCATTACACAGACTACAGCCTGAAAGTATTAGGTCTCCTTAGATGTCACACAATTACAGTCTTCCCTCCTCCCTTTATTTCAGCCACCGTCACCCGCTTCCTCTCTTCTGCAGGGATTTGCTGGGAGTGCATTTTACCCCACCTCCAACCCACAAGGCAGCACACTGTAGCAAGCCTCCCTGCGGAGGCTATTCACTTTGTGCCTTCCATCGGCAGTGCTTCTCAGTCTGGCCTCCAAGTTACTGTCAGCTCCTGCTAACCCCTGGAGCAAAGGTCCCAACCTAGGTGTGCTGTGAAGCACACTACGCACCCAGCGCACCACCTTTCCCTCTTCCAAGTCAGAGGAGGATGTTTGGCATAGGCAGAGGAATGACGTGGGCAAGTACTGTGCAATGATAATCTAATTCCACACCACTCCTGCTAGCAGCATGGGGATAACTTTGTGTTGGAGTGGGCATTTAACCTTGCCTTGGGTAACACCGCAGCAGAGCAGGGACACTTCCCCTTCCATCCAAGAGCAGTTCCCTGAAGATCCTCACCTCTGTGTGTTTCCTGATGGGGAGTTCCTCAGTTTGGGGTTACTGGAATGCATTGACAGAAATCCTGTGCTCTCACACACCACCAATGGGCTCTTGTCAAGTTCCTCTGGGGGCCCTGCTGCTGATGGCAGCTTTGAAGTACTTTCTGCCACACACCTCTCTCACCGCTGTCTGTTCACTTGTCTTTTTTCTCTTTGTCTCTCTCTGTTGTTGCACTGGGCCCTTCCCTCCTGCAGCTCCAGCATTCTCTGAATGTGTGCCTCCTGCTGCTGAGGGGAAGTCTCGCATCTCCAGGGCACACTGTGCCAGATCACACCCAAAAAAGAACAGAAAACAGGTAATGCACATGACAAACCCTGAATGAAACAGACCAGTGCTTAGCAGTCCTTTTTCCTTTACTAACAGGGTGAGGGACTGGTCTTTTCAGATGGCTAGAAGACAGCTGCAGTGTATGTTTAGAAGAAAAACTCTGGCAGGTATCAAAAACTCAAGTGGTGAAGCCACTCCCACTTCATCCCAAACCAGTTACAGTGGATTCAGTTGAGCATGGAAGGAAGAGGTAAAGAAATTTATCTTACCTGGACTCTGATCTGGGTCATGGAAGAACTCAGATCTATGAATGAGTATGGCTTATTTAAAAAGAGTGCCTTACACCAAATCACTAGGAATGTAGGATTATACACACTAGTTCACTAGTGGGAATTCTGGAAAATTGGGACTATGAATGGCTATGACCTCATGCATTGGAGGAAGATAAACACTTTGCCGCCCCCCCCCCCGCCCCCCCGAGTATAAGTTAGCTATTAGTGGAATGCTGTGTGGAGGAAGGTACACAGGAGACAAGGAGAGGGAAAGAAATTATCTTCCTGACCACCTATAAGTATCAGCTTATGCCATGACTCATGAGACTTGATTACTCTGTGCACATAAAGGAGAACATGTGGTCAGCTACTGTTTCTAACTGAAAGGGTGACAGGTCATTAACAACTGCCCATCTAGATTTGCTTAGTGTCATACAAGTTACTTAAAAACTTATTTTAGTTCAACGTGAGCACTCTTCAGTTTGTTTTTAAAGTGACACAACATGCACGATGCTGGCTGTACCAAACATAACAACCTTGTTTCTATGATAGTGGAGATGGAAAATATTGGAACTTCTATATTTATGGTCTTTGGATTAAAGAGTTTTGGAACAAATTTCTGTCTTGTTTATATTTCAGCAGATGATTTTCTATTCATCTCATGTACTTGGATATAAATCTACTTAATTTTAAAATATAAACAAGATTTAATTTAATATTGCTAGTTAAAAATTATTCAAAATGCAAATATTCCCAATATTTCTTAGCACCGAAGAAGCAGTTTCTTGTCTGAATCAAGAGAAACAATTACAATTAACTAGGCCAGCAGGGTCTTCCCTGTTATGAGGGAACTAGGGTTTTAAGTTTATTAAGAGGACACATCAGTTCATTTATGCATTGCTACTGAAGGGTTAATACCTGCTAACATATTACCACATTGCTGCTAGTGAGAAACTGACTAAGGTGTCACTGGTATGGAGCTGTGCGCCTCTCCAGCACCACAAAATGATCTTGTCATGTCCTCACAGTTGTCTCATGACATCATACAAGCACATTTACATGTCACATCAATCCACAGTGTCCGGGCACTCCAATGTAATTATTTTGTGGATCCCCACAGCTTCCCTGACTGCAGCTACATCTACACTACAGTGATCTTTCAAAAAGAAGCCCTTCCAGAAGATTTCATCTGAAAGAACTTCTGAAAGAGTGAGCTGTTCTTTCGAAAGAGCATTCATACAGCCCACAGTCTTCTGAAAGAATGGGCCAGGGATCAAAAAGTAAAGTCCCATGAGGACTACTCTTTCGGGGAAAAAAGGGCTCTGTGGAGTGTCTACACACATTTTCTTTTGAAAGAAGCTTTCGAAAGGGGGCACTCTTCCTGAAATGGGAAAAGAAGAGCAATTTTGAAAGGAGTTCCATGTTCTCTTGATTTACTTTCAAAACAATGCTTTTTGTGTGTAGATGCTCCACAGGACCTTTTGAAAGAGCCCCCTTCTTTCGAAAGATTTTTTGAAAGAACTTGCTAGTGTACATGCAGCCTGCATGGGGACACAAAGAGCAACCTTGGTGACCCCAAGTAAGTTCACATTCCACTGCCCTGCTTAAGTCCATTAATGCAGGGAACACTCCTACATTAACAGCTTCATTTGTATGGACAGAACAAGATGTATTCTGATGAGGCCCACAGAACTGCACAGGGAACACATGCACTTCGAGTACCACAAGCAGAGCATTCAATTGGTTTCCAGCGCAGTATAGTGTGTTAAGTTTAGTTATTTCTATCATACCCATAGATATGCATGGTGCTATAAAGTCATATGAAGAGTTAATTTTCAGAAGTGCATAAATTCCAGTGACTCTTGTAACCTCAGGCTCCTAATGTCTGTCTTGAAAATAGGAATTCACATTTTCAAAGGTGCCTCATTTAAAAAAAAAATGTAGGAGCCTGTCATATTGAAAGTCAATGGGACTAAGGCACTTCTGAAAATGTCACCCGTGTCCTCTCTTAAAACTGAAGTTAGGCCAAAAGCACATCATTGCAGGGAAGGGAAGCATAACGGCATAATAGTGACTAACATTTGCTGCAAAAAAGCAGGGTACAGATGTGTTTGTGGTGGATTTTTTGTTATTTATGTAGCTGTTTCCATTATATGATTTTCACTTACGAATACTGCCTCAATTCTACCCCTTTATGTATTTGCATTAATACATTATATGAGCACACATTATTTTGTCCACATGACCCTGTATCATTCAGTGCACAGGACAGGCACAGAAGGCAGCACAAATAAGATTGATCAGGCAACCATAAATGTGACATTTTCTTGTGCTTCACTCGACAACCTGGATATTGTTCTTTTAACATGGTCTTTATTTATAACACACACAAGACACATTCTCTTAACAGACTGGTGTGGACAAGCTGCACAGAAGTAAATAATAAGAGGAGACTTGAATGAAGGGGTAAACATTAACAGACATTTTGATTTTTCCCAAGTATTGTACTTCTTGATGACAAAATGATTGCCAACTCTTATTTCTCCCCTTTTGCTGCCCTCTTCTGTGCAGGAACCATACAAGACTCAAAAAGGAAAGCATCACAATTTTTATTTGTGGGAACTCAGCGTCCAATAAGCTAAAATTGCCCTTCACTTGGGCTAAATTTGGGCATGCTCTTTCCTGGCTCTCATCTAGGTTTCAGGGAAAATGGACTCAAGTCCAAAGAGATGGAGTGTCTCTGCTTGATAGATTCGCCCATCCACCTGCAGAATCAATCTTGAGTGAAGTTTTAAAACATTTCAACAAAGTGCTTCAGAGATCCATGCAGTGGGCCTAATGTCTTTGTAAACCTTATAGGCGCCAGTACTCTACCCTGTAGGCAACTCACCAAGACCTGTGGCGTCACAACACTGTAGTGCTCATTGTAGAGGCGATGAGTTCAGGACCCTTGCACACACTAGGAAAGATTACCTGAAAAAGAAGAAGAGGTCTGTCACAAGGAACCAAGCAGACCTGAACCCTGGGGCCCCTCCGCCAAAGTAGCCTTCCAGGACACATAAAGGGGACCAAAGCCTTCTCTGAACAGGGACAAGAAAGCCTCAGCTCAACTCAGCAAGATTTGTTAATGCTAAGAAAGCCTTTACAGGGAGAAAACCACAGCAAGGTTTAACTGGTTCAAGTACATTTGCTGTAAACAAATGCAGCAAGGGAAGCTTAGACCTGCTTTGGCATACCGCCCATTCAGATAGATGGGCTCCCTGAGCCCCAAGAACTGGCACAGTGCCCACACAAGCATCCTGCCATCCTTCTTGTCCATCTAGTCTCAAGGATTTGCCTTCCCCTCACACCATGAGCCCACCAACCTGTGACAACCCTGCTCTTCACCATTACACCCATGTCCAAGGCCAGATGGCCTGTCTGCCCACATATGACTGAAAATGCAAAAAGGTCAGGTAAAGCTGGGTACTCCCTTTGATCGGCCAACAGAAGTATCAGGCCAGTGTCTGAATAAGCGATCATAAGGCATCCTCTCAGTTCTACAGTAAATTCTATGCTGTTCTGCCTGGAAGCAAATCTCCTGTTAAGATTTCTTCTACCCACCTCAATCCTTTCTAACCACCAAGGTACACCACTCTCTGCTAAGTTCAGTTTGAAGACAACAGGCCTCCTACTATTTACACAAGGAGGATGGCAGGGCAGCTAACACACACCTGGGAATCAAGAGACATGGGTTATATTCCCAGGTCTACTACCGCTCTCCTGCCTGACTCTAAACAACTGGGTTAACCCGGCTGTGACAGAGGTAACACAGGTTTTGAATTCCGATCCTATCCTTCAAAGCAGTTGCAACCCCTTCCAGCTTGTTATCATTTGCAAACTTAATAAGGGTACTCTGTCAATATCTAAATTGTTGAAGGTATTGAATAGAACCAATCTCAAAAAAAGATCTCTGCAGAACCCCACTTGTTATACCATTCCAGCTTGACCCCGAACCATTAAGAACTACTCTCTGAGAACTGTTATCCAGCCAGTTATGCACCCACCTTACAGGGGTCCCATCTAAGCTGTATTTGCTTAGTTTATTGATAAAAAAGATCATGCAAGACCATGTCAAATGCCTTTACTAAAATCTAGGTATACCACATCCACCGCTTCTCCCTTATCCACAAAGCTTTTTTTTGACAAGACAAGAAGTCATCAGATTGGTTTGGCATAATTTGCTCTTTACAAATCCATGCTGGCTGTTACCTATCACCTTATTTTCTTCCAGATCTTTGCAGATGAATTCCTTAATTATTTGCTCCATTATCTTTCCGAGCACAGAAGTTAAACTGACTGGCCTGTAGTTTCCTGGGTTGTTCTTTTTCCCCCTTTTTATACATGGGCACTATTTTTGCCCTTTTCCAGTCTTCTGGAATATCTCCTGACGTTCAGGACTTTTCAAAGATGACAGCTAAAGGCTCAGAAACCTCCTCTATAAGCTCTTTAGGTATTCTAGCAGGCATTTCATCAGGCCTTGGTGACTTGCAGATATCTAATTTTTCTAAGTAATGTTTAACTTTTTTTTTTTTAAATCCTCTAAACCTACACCCTTCCCACTAGTATACATTAGGCTAGGTATTTCTTCAATCGGCCTTCTTAGCGAAGACTGAAACAAAGAAGTCATTAAGCACCATTTCCAAGTTTCCTGATACTGTTTCACCCTCCTCACTGAGTAGTGGGCCTACCCTGTCCTTGGTCTTCCTCTTGAAGCTAGCCAGTTTAAGCTCGTTTTGTGCCTTGGCCTTTCTAATCTTGCCCCTGCGTACGCACATTGTTTGCTTTTATTAATGTTTTGTAATTTCTCCTAATGTCTGCCTTTTTATGGCTCCTTTTTGATTTTGAGATCCTGCAAGATCTCCTGGCTAAGCCAAGGCCATCTTTTACCATAGTTTCTTTCTTATGCATTGGTATAGCTTGCTTCTGGGCCCTTAATAACATCCCTTTGAAAAACTGCCAACTCTCTTCGGTTGCTTTTCCTCTTAGTTTTGCTTCCCATGGGACCTTATCTACCGGCTGGCTCTCTGAATTTACCAAAATTTGCTTTCCTGAAATTTATTCTCTATTTTGCTGTTTGCTCTTTCACTATTTACTAGAATCATAAGCTCTATGATTTCATGATCACTTTCTCCCAAGCTACCTTCCACTTTCAAATTCTCAGCGAGTTCCTCTCTATTTGTTAAGAGAGAATCTAAAATGGCTTCCCCCCTCCCACCCCATAGCTTTTTCTACTTTCTCAAATAAAAAATTGTCATCCATGCAATCCAAAAAACTTTCTGGATAGTCTGTGCCTCGCTGTGTTAGTTTCCCAAAATATGTTTGGATAGCTGAAGTCCCCCATCACTACCAAACCCTGCGCTTTGGATGATTTTGTTAGTTGTTTAGAAAAAGCCTCATCCACTTCTTCTACCTGGCTAGGTGGGCTGCAGTAGACCCCTAATGACATCACCCTTGTTTTTCACCCCCTTTTAACCTAACCCAGAGACTCTCAACATGTCTGTCTCCTGCACCCATCTCCACCGCAGTGCAGGTGTGCACACGTTTAATATATAAGGTAACACCCCCTTCCTGTTTACCCTGCCTATCTTTCCTGATTAAGTTGTATCCTTTTATACCAACATTCCAATCATGTATATGACACAAACAAGTGTCTGTGATATCAATTGTCATAGTAGTGCAAGTAGGATTTCAAGTTCTTCCTGCTTATTACCCATACTTCTTGCATGTGTATATAGGCATCAGATACTGATTTGCTTTTACCTCCCTGTTCTGCCTAGTTCCACATTTTTCCCCTGCTCTTATAGCCTATGATCCTTCCCATTTCCAACCCTCCCACCAGGATACTGGGAAAACATTATGTCATTCTGGATACAGGAGATAAAGAATCACCCCACACAGCAGAAGCAAAGAAGCCTTATACCCCTAAGTTGGGAGGTCTGCTGCAACCATGAGGAAGAAACATAGGGTAATGGTGGTCAGAAACTCTCTGAGGGGGACGGAGGCACCCATCTGTCACCCTGACATGTCATCCCGGGAGGTATGCTGCCTGCCAGGAGCCTGTATCCGAGACGTTACTGAGGTGTTGTCAAGGATTATCCAGCCTACTGGCTACTACCCTGTGCTACTCATGCATGTGGTCACGAATGATACTGCAAGGTGTAACCTTGATCAGATCAAGCATGACTACAGGACTCTGGGAATACGAGTGAGCGAGTTGGGGGCACAGGTGGTGTTCTCCTCAGTCCTTCCTGTTCAGGGTAAGGGCCCAGGCAGAGGACAGGTGCATTCTGGAGGTGAATGCCTGGCTGCGAGGATGATGTTGCTGGGAGCGCTTTGGGTTCCTCAATAGTGGGATGTTATTCCATGAAGGACTACTAAGCAGGGATGGAATTCATCTTTCAAGGATTGGGAAGGACATGTTTGGATCCAGACTGGCTAACCTAATGAGGAGAGTTTTAAATTAGGTTCAACGGGGACAGGTGACCAAAGCCCACAGGTAAGTACAAAACCTGGAGACCTGGAAGTTGGGTTTGTTGGCAAGTCAGTTGTCTGAAGGTACCATCCATTCCAATTTGACCTAAACAAGCAACAGGGATGGGCAATGAGTCAGAGACTGTTCTCCAGGGTTAGCCCCGGCAGGCTGCCGGCGCTTTATTTACCTGTGCCTCTGCAGCTACCGCCACTTGCGGGTCCTGTTGATTGTGGAGGACCAGGACACAGCTTCCTGTGGCTCCCATTGGTGGGAAACAGTGATCTGCAAGCAGCCATGCCTACACAGGTGCAAGTAAAATAAAGCCCTGGTGGCCCTCCAGGGGCTGACTCAGGAGAATCACCTATTAAGAGTCACTTACTGCCCCCCTCAACCTAGACCAAAGCAGCACCATTCTAGCCCACCAGCCATAACATTTAGAGCTGAATCTTCCACCAAATCAATCAATGAAACCATCAACATGACATACTGTCCTTATAAGTCACACCTACAAACAGCATCTGACAATACTGCCATAAACCACTTAATCCACGGAAAAAACCCTAACCACAGTGACAACACCCTCCCTTCAACCCTTCCAGTTATGATCCCCCCAAGCCCAGCCAGTGCCTACACAGAGACACCCCCCTACCTCACCTAGATCAAAGCAGCTATCCAATGCAGTCCGTATTTCTCTCTTCACACGAGTAAAGACACAGGAACACTGAGAGAAGCGGTACTGTGGGATAACTCCTCAAGGGAAATGGTTAGAGCTCTAGCGCTTGAGACAGCCAAGCCTCTCTCTGAGAAGAGGTTGGAAAAATGTAGCCCAGGGAATGGAATCCAAGGAAGGAGGAATTGACTACGTGTGACCTATCTCTAGTCTCTGGGGATTAGCCATCCACATTACTGCAGCCCTGGATGCAAGTCAAACCTTCCATCCAAACTGCTTTCCCCTCTTTTAATCCTTGGACAACGCAAGAGTATTTATAAACCTTTAATAGTGATGGATGGGCAGGCACTTAACAGACATATATAATTAGACAGAACCTCCAGCAGGAAGGCCTGTAGTTGTCACTGTTTAACTATTGTCCTTCCTCACGTTTTAAAAACCCAAAACAAGAAGAGATGAAATAAAGACACACCGCATCAACTTGTGGCCTTGCTGAGATGTAGCACGTCAAAGAGGAGGGAAAAAAAATTGTTCTAGTTACACAAAATAATGTGCTTTTTCGTTGTCTTTGCCTCAGCTGGCCTGAGGACAGGTATGCGGGCAACATGCACTTCAGATACCAGTGAGATTGCACTGATTGGCATTCTCTGGTGTTTTTCATCACACACCGCTCTTTTTATTTTTATTAAATTCAGCACGCTTTCCATAACGGCAGCTGGCCTGCATATATTAGTTTTTAATAAACTGTTTTCAATACGCTACATTGTGACAGATTGGAAGACAAGGAAAAGGCAGAAGTTTTTAAAACCAAAACTTTATTTAAAGACTCAAACTTGCTTAAAAATACATAAAAGCAAATAGATAAACTGGCCCATATGGAACACAACACAGCATCACAATTCCTCACGCAACATGAGGGCATGGGCACGCAGGGCATCCCTCACTGGACCAGTGTTCCCTGTAAGCCGAGTGCTTGGACAGCTACCCAGGAGAGATTTAAATGCTGCCCAGGTGATTAGCACAGCACCCACATCATTCACAGCCAGCAGCATGTGTTTCTACTGGTGGTACACATCTGCACATAAACACAATTTATTCCGACCCTAAATGAAAAAAAATTGCAGGAACATTGTACTAGACACAGCACCAGCGATCAGAGATGCACCTTCTGGTTGCTAATAGAGAAAACATCTTGAACCCATTTCTAGCAAAAGCTCTTCCCCTTATCTCCACGGATCTCATATATGGAGATACACATCTCATAGAACTGGAAGGGACCTTGGGAGATCAAGTCCAGTCCCCTGCCCTCTTGGCAGGACCAAGCACCATCCCTGACAGGGGGGAAAAAAAAAATCTATTTGCCCCAGGCCCCTAAATGGCCCCCTCAAGGATTCATCTCACAACCCTGAGTTTAGCAGGCCAATGCTCAAACTACTGAGCAACCCCATTTTCCGCCATGTCCACCCGTCTCCAGTAGTACAAATGGCACTGGACACACTAGCACTCACAGAGTCTGTAAGCAGCATGATATTCCTCCCTTCAGCCAGACAAATGCACATCCTACCACCATTCTGCAACAGCTCAGTGTTTTTAATAAACCTCTGCCACATGCTCTAAAATGAAGATATGACTTCATGAAACAAGACAGCAGAGAACAGGCTGAGTCCCCTAAAACAACAGCAGACACAGACCCCCTGTCACTAACAACTCTTCTTTTCCAAACAGATTGCACCAGATCTCCTGAACACTCTAATGTTAGGTACCCAGCAGATGCATCCCACGGGAATGTCCAGCAATGGGGAACCCCAGTTACTGAGTGGGCCACAAGACTGTTATAACCAGGATGGTCTCCCAGGGATAGGATAGTTCTGCTAACGATGCTTATGTACCTCAGATGCAGGGTGTGCGGACTGAGCCAGCTCTTTGATTGCAGGCAGAGGGTGTGCACAGCTTTCACAAACAGTGCTGTGTGCAGCCAGCACACACCTCACTTTGCCTGCTGGGGCTTTACACGTGAGTCACTTCAGTAACACCAGACAGCAACCAGTGGGATCCAACAACCCTGACCAGGAGCAACGGCAAGCAAAATGACCATTATTCAAGTTTATCTTGGATTAAATTTTAATTTAATCCACGTCATTTTTAGTTTTCTAATCCTGTCCTCCAAAATGCTAGCAACCCCTCATAGCCTGGTGTCATCAGTAAATTTTATAAATATCCTCCACTCTGCTATCTACATCATTAATGAAAATACTGATTAGTACATGACCCAGAACAGACTATGGTGGAATCCTACTAGATATGCCCTTGCCGTCTGACAGTGAACAGCTGACAACTATTCTTTGAGTTTTTTGACCAGTTGGGCACCTGCTTTTCTAGTCATTTCATCTAGACCGATTTCCCCACTGTCTTTATGTAAATATAATGTGCGACTGCATCAAAAACATTACTAAAAATCAAGATCACATCTATTGCTCCCCTCCCATCTGCTAGGATAGGAGGGAAACAACAGTTACCCTGTCAAAGTAGTAACCCTGTCAGAGGATGAAAATGGTCTGGTTTGGCATGATTTGTTCTTGACTAATCTATTCTGGCTAACATCTCAATTTGTAAGTACATAATTTTTTTTAACTATTTGTTCCAGTATCTTTCCAGGAGCAAAGTCAGGCTGACTGGTTTATAACTCCCCACTACATCTGCCCTTCTCCAGTCCTCTAAGACCTTAACTGTATCCCAAGAACTAAAATTTACTTAAAACTAAAACATAAAATTGCTCATGGTTCCAAGAATGCTTCAGCTAGTCCCTTAAGTATGCTAGGACAGGGGTATGAAACCTGCAGCTCCTGAGCCACGTGCAGCTTTTTAAAGGAGTTTTTTTGTGGCTCCCAATGCTATAAGTGCAAAGTAGAAAACACACCTTCCTGATTATTTTTGATAAACAGTGAACATCAAAAATCCCAGCAATGAACAACTCATATCTAAATAGCAAACAAGGGCTACGTCTACACTAGCCAAAAACTTGGAAATGGCCATGCAAATCGCCATTTTGAAGTTTACTAATGAAGCGCTGAAATACATATTCAGCACCTCATTAGCATGAGGGCGGCTGTGGCACTTTGAAATTGACGCAGCTCGTCCAGATGGGGCTCCTTTTCAAAAGGAGCACACCTACTTCGAAGTCCCCTTATTCCCATTTGCTCACAGGAATAAGGGGAATTCGAAGTAGGCAGGGTCCTTTCAAAAAGGAGCCCCGTCTGGACAAGCAGCGCGGAGGCAAGGTGCGTCAATTTCGAAGTGCCGCAGCCGCCTGCATACTAATGAGGCACTGAATATGTATTTCAGCGCTTCATTAGTAAACTTCGAAATGGCCATTTGCATGGCCATTTCCAAGTTTTTGGCTTGTGTAGGCACGGCCAATATGTGATCTCAAAACACTGGATAACTCTACCTTTAATATGCACAGTGCATCGTGGGATATGATACTGTATCTGCGTTTTGATCATGTTGCTAACAAAACCTTATTCACATGCACCGCAGTCTTGAATTACTGAGTTTTGTGTTTTGTTTTTTTTTTAAACCAAATTTGGAAAAAATGGCTCTTCTTGCTATTTTAGTTGCTAACCCCTGCTCTAGGATGAACTTTGTCAGATTCTGGTGACTTGACTATATCTAATTTATCTAAACATTCTTTATCCTGCTATTTCCCTATTCTAGTCTTTGTTCCTTCCACCTTTTTGTTACTATTAGTTGCATTAAGCATCTACTTACCATAACATTTTAATCACAACTGAAGCAAAATAGAGAACACCTCAGCGTTCTCAATGTTGTCCATTAGTAGCAGAAAGCAGCCTTCACATTCCTTTGTCTTTCTTTTTCCTAGTGTATTTACACAACCTATTCTTAATATCCTTCTCAGTGTAACCCATTCTGTGCCTCTGCCATTTTGGAATTTGTCTCTATATGCCCGTTCTACTTTTTTGTACTTCTCCTTTTAGCAATCTGTCCACATCTCTACTTTTTGTGGGGCTCCTTTTTGATTTGCAAAACCACTACAGAGCACCTAATGGAGCCATACTGAACTCTTGCTATTCTTTTTCTTTCGCCTTCTGGATAGTTTGCTATTGTGCCTTCAATACTGTCTTTGAGAAATTGCCAGCTCTCCTAAACTTTTTTCCCCCCTTAGATTTCCTTTCCATTGGACCTTACCTACCCATTCTCTGAGTTTGTTAAAATTCTGCTTTTTGTTTAAAACTACCATATTCATATGTTCCCTATGGTGGGAGGACAATCAGTTCAGGACTCTGAGGATTGTCAAAGTTACTTATTTCAGGGATGCTGGCAATGGGACATCACTCTGGAGTTAAAAGAAGCAATAACTTCTCTTCAACCATAACCAGACCAGCAGCCAATTTACCAACAAAGTGGTTAGCCACCTACACATATCACTTTACAGTAGGCAGCTGTCAGATAGGCTGGCAGGATCTCACCTCCCTCTTCTCATTATCCTGGCACTACAGGATCAAGGCAAGCTCTTCACGCTGCTCAACGAACATAGCTCTTCTTCATGTGGAAATCATAAGCCATTCCAGATCTGCATACTCATGGTCTTGTAAAGGACTGCCAAGCAAAAACGGGAAAACCCATAGCTACTGAAACCCATACCAGCTGTCCCCACCCTCATGTCAGCATGATTGCAATCTTCTCACCTCGACCCACAACTGCCTTTTCAAGGCCATTGCCAACATGCTCTCCATCCTCTGACATTGTCCTCCATCTTCAACCTCCTGCATTAACAGTGCCAAAAGCAGGAATAAGCTGGACTCACCCATCAGCTGGATCCATGTCTTGGCACGGTGGGAACAGATAAAAGTAAGGCATCTGAAAAACCAGAATTACTTTAGTGGCAGGCTAAGAACACCTCTACATGGGAGCTCGGGAACACACTCTGAAACAAGTTCTAGAACCACAACACTCAATGCGATTCTAAGAACCAGGGGACACAGCCCCTGAACTATTAGCGCCTTCTCTGGGTTACAGCAGCACCAATGTGGATACAGCTTGATGGGTATGATACAAGCGTGGTTCCACAGCATGGAGGCCAGCAGGCAGACTTGGGTTAGACAAGTACCTAGACTCAGGTTCTCTCTGCAGTAAAGAAACAACTCTTGCTTTTCTTCTAATTCTTTGGGTTACTCACCCCTTCCCTGTTATTCCTGGCCTTAATCAGCAGGCCAACCTTTTCTCCTCTCTATAATTCATATAGTCAGGGATCCCCATGGTCACCTCTATCCCTGAGTGAAGCACCATCAGCCCAGGTACTAATGTCACATAATGCCGACTGGAAGCATATCGATAAATGTCTACTATGATGTTACCACGTTAACAAATATCTTCCCCTACAAGTGTCTCTTCACACCATTTGCCCAAGCTGCCCCACCACATATTGCCATGTCAACACTCCAAAAGCTTTCCCTTTTGTGAAATGCTTTAGAGAAGTGCTTCTTAAACTCTTTGAGACCACGGAACACCAAACAATAATATTTTTGATGCAGAACACCGATGAAAATTTTCTTTAAAAAGGTTGTCAGACCAAAAAAAAAACACCCAACACCAAACAGCAACATATACAGCAAAAGCAAAATGAAATAATTTAATCAAGTATCATAGCACTAAAGTAGTAACAAAAAAAATAGTATTTTCACTCTTGGCTTTTTAAAAAAGAAACTTACTCTTTTTACTCATCCTAGTGGAAATAATAGATTCAACAAATCATCAAACACCACACACGTTGGCTGACATCAAGCAGGTGACCAACAGCACTGCCACCACAACGCATGCACCGCATGTCGTTGCTAGTTGCTACGCTGCCATATCGATAGAAGAAGATTACAGTGGCAGCTAGCATATTAGTCAACTTCCCTGTGCTGCCAGACTACTGCTCTTGCAAGATGCACAATAAAATTGCTTCAGTATTGCCCATGACTGTTATGCTAAAATGTTTTTTTTTAATTGTAAAAAAACTTTGAATTGTTTTTCCAAACACTCGCGGCACACCTAGGAGTTGTTCACAAAACACCAGTGTTCCATGGAGCAGAGTTTAAGAAACACTGCCTTAAGAGAACACAGTCGTGGAGTCAACCAGCTTCCTTCTTGAGCTGCACAGGGTGATGCACTGGTGGCAGTGGGGCAGGAAATTTTGGATGGAACAGGAAGTCCAGCACAATAACCACAAGACGAAAAACCTGGCTGTTGTTATTATTGTAGTTTCAACATGTGCTGAGTACCGCGTGTTATAGTGGAAAGACTGGGTCCCGCCCAAGAGTGGGCCCAGTTCTGAAGCTTCACATGTGTAGCTTTGTTTATGTCAGCAAGACAACTCACAAGCTCAAGAATTTGCCCACATGTAATTTCAGATGCAACAAAACAGGTGGCAGTACCAAACAATTGGGAAGACATGGTGTAAGGCAGGACTAAGGATAGGGTAACCAGATTGTGCATTTACTACCTGTAGGTATATACACAGCTTGATCGTTCAGAAGAGCTTGTTCTATTTTATTAAGGTGAGTATTAATTATTTTCTGCCTATTTTCCACTAGTTTTCTAATTACAGAAATACCATTGGTGACATTATTAGAAGGTACTATTTAATGGAGTTAAGATTTTTCAAACTTTTTTTAAAAGACTTGTAAAAACTGCATATTTGACAACATTTTAACCATACAGGACAAAGAGCGAACATGACTTAACAGTTTCTCTGCACAAGAGAGACAGACATTCAATGACCTAAAAATGCCACAAAAATTGGCAAAAGATTCAGGGGCAAGTGAAGTTTCTACAGTTATTTTCAATTCATTTTGAAGTAACCAGATTTTGAGTTGACACTATCCCTTATAATACACTGGACAATTATCACATCAACAACATGCTCACACTATCTCCCAGCAACCACTGATGCAGTTTAACTGCTCCAGAAGCCAACCAGAGGTACATCTGTACAGCAAGACTCCGAGCCTGGCTCAAATGACTTCTGCTTGTGTTGCAGGGCTAAAAGTAAGGCTCAAGGGGTTGAGGAGAAGCAGGGGACAGGCTCTAAGATCCAGGAAGCAGGGCTGGGCTGCAATTTTAGCCCAAACATGAGCCCATATCAGCTCACCCAGGTTCTGTAACTCTCAGCCACAAGGACTTGTTGCGGTTTTGGCTGTGCAGCAATGTTGTGGGCATTTGCAAGCCAGGCTACCATACACACTCATCATGTCTGCACTAAGGAAATAGTGAGAATGTTTACCCAGTGTTGCTAACACCCCTTCAGCTCCCCAGTACTATCAGCTTCAAACTAAGGAGCAAACAGGAGCAGCTAGGATTTTAGGCCCACTCCTAACCATCCTTAATACATCAGCCATAGCGGACTTTAGTTGCTGCCAATACTGCTAATATCAACACATGGGAATTTTTTTGCTATGTTTCCCTAGTGCAGACAAGGCCTCTGTGCCTTAGATTTATATCTGCAACTAAGAGTTCATGCCAGTCAACAAAACACACAGATGTTCACCAGACAATCACATCCACAAGGAGGAGCTCTTCTAGAGTTAGGAGCTATAGAAATATGTTGACCAAACAAGCTTCCACATCTTCACCTCCAAAGTCCAGCTCCTCCTCCACAATGAGCCAAGAAAACAAGTTTGAAGCCAGGGGAGTGACCTCTTCACCCCCCCACCTGAAGGAAGAAAAAAAAAAAAAGAGCGGGGGGGGGGGGAAGTCTGACTAAAAGATATTTAACGTTTCAGCTCAAACTTCAGGACATGTCAGAACTACACAGAAATGACAAGAAACCATCAGAATATGAAACAATATTAGGAACCTAGAGTGGATGGAACAGAACAAGGCAGTGGTGCTTAACCTTATTACACAGGAGGGTCACAAACTTAAGTACAGTCTTGTCCAGGGCAGATAGATTTTACCTATTTTAATAAGATTTAAAGTCACTTGTACTGATTTCTATTTTAAATTCAACAGCTTTTGTATGTATTTAAATAAAATGAGCCTATGTACAAAATTGCGTATGTACACTGTTGGAAGAGGCTGCATGCCTGATGAAACACTCTAGTGGGAAGCATACAGCCCATACATTTGGCACCCTGAGAAGAAGGGATGTGAGGGTGGGAGTGACTGAAGTGAAACAGCCTTCTCCCTCAGTTTACAACAGCACTGCATCGTTTAGCCAGAAGGAATGAGGCACAGATCAGCCAGGTATGGAAACTGATAGTCTCAGTTCATCTTGGCAGCCCAGCATTAGGTTTCAAGAGTAAAAGATATGAAGAGTTAGCAGACACAGGCGACATCATCTCTCACAAGCTACAGAGAGGTGGGATTGGTCAGCTTATGGACAGACCTTTTCCTCCTCCAAGGAGAGCCAAGGTGTTGCAACAAGTGGTAGGGACAATTAATTACTAAACCAGGGCCCCAAGATGCTGCAAGGAAACAATGTAGGATACCTTTCAGTATTACTGACTGACTGTCCCCTCTTCACCTCCTTCCTTATCAGCCTCTGGTCAGTAGAGGGCTAGAAATAATTACCAGACCCATTTTATCCCACCTAAGTGAACAGAGTTCTTTCAGAACTTCTCTCGCAGTGGCTACCTTCCAGTGATCAAAGACACTGAGTCTTACATACTCGGGTGGGGGGGGGGGGAAATCTGTATACCAAGAACATTAGGGTTGCAAGGATTCAACTTTTACCCTACCCTATGAGCATACAAACCATAGTCTTTAATGATCCCATATTTTTTCAAGTATACGAAAACACTGCATTTGTGTCAGTAGCTCTTCGTCTAACAACACTTGAAGGAAATGAAAAGTTAAGGATCCTGAGGGTACATATCCTGTAGTATTCTCTCCTGCCCACACCCACAACACACCCCAGTCATGTAGTCACCACGTCAGAACCTGAACAGGAGAACGACAGCCTCCCATCACTGCCTTCCCCAACTCCAACACAAATAGACCTGACTTAACCTTCACTCCTTGCGCTTACAGAACCCTTCTGCACAGTTCTGTAAAGTTACTTATTCAGATTTGGGGAAGACAGTGCTGGAAAGCTGGCATTCCTGCTTGGAGCCATTACAGCTACACTCACTGCATTGTATGATGGTTGTGCTAAGAGTGAAGTGTGTTGGGGAAGAGGTTAATTATTGATAGCCTTAACAAAACTTCTTGTTCCCTTGCTTTTTAGGTTAAGTTTTAGGTACAAAACAACCTTAACTGACACAAAAATGCAGTGTTTTTGTGTGTTGGTTTCCCAGGATTTTAAGACAGGAATCACTGCTGTCTGGAAGACACTTTAAAAGGAGGAAAGTAATTTGTAAATAAAGAAATTCAGCCAGCAAATCGGAACCCATAGACAGAACTACTTCTGAACGTCTCCCAGGTTAAAAGGGGAGAGGGATGTGATGTTCAAAAAATGCTATGATCGTGTAATTTAAAAAGATCATGAAGCATGGTGTGTGAAGTTAATTTTTACATGTAATTAACTTCAAAAATAAGGACTATGGGGCTTGAAATTAAAACTCCTTAACTCATACAACTTCCAAGGCTCCGGATGCTGTGAAGCCCTCCATCATTCAACAATCACAACACAAAACATACAACATGTTCAAGATTTTTCTAAGTTTGGTGCATGCGCGTAGCAAAACCTCAGGTACTTCAAAGTACCACCAGTATGGCATACACTGAGTGCTATTTTCCAAAGGCAAGTCAAACTAGTTTTACATGACTATTTATGAGTATTTCTGCTCAACAAGCTGCTCTCTCTCTGACAAGGGGAAAGAATACATTTGCTCCTCAAAAGCAGTTTTGTCCCAAAATTCACCGCCGCCCCACCCCAACATAAAACAAAAAGCTTAGAAGATTTCAACTTGACAGCTGAAATTTTTGAAGAGTAGAAACTACTCAAGAGAAGGTTGCCTCATCTTTTCCCTTGAACCAACCCCCTACCTAACAAAGAGGTTTTTACTGCTTTACCTAAGACATAAAGCGTTTTTTTCAATTAACCAGGCAAACATTCCTAATTAACCCTGAAAAACACCCATTAATGTATGCAGATAAATATTAATAAGCATTTAAGACAAATGGGCACTCTCCTAAGATCATACAGCAAATCATGTCAGTATCTGCCCAGCCCAATCTGTAAAATGGGCCTCAGAGTTAGCTCTCATGCAGTGCTTTTCATTTCCAAGTGGTACAAAAGATACAAATCATTAACGTAATTGATACTCTGGCACTTGGATTCTCATCTGTAGAATTCAAGGCACATGACAAAAGAGGTAAAGTACTAGTTACTCCACTTTACAGGGAGCATAACTCAGCACACAGACTTAAGGCATTCTTTCTGGGGTGCTGTGGTCAAGTGCGGCAAGTCTCAGTTAAGGATCTAGAAGCCCCTTCAAGAGGGCCATGTAAATCCAGTGCCCCAAACTCCAGAGCCAACCTTCTCACCCACCCCCAGCAGGGCTGAAACCGGGAGTGGCACAGAACTGAAACCAAGAGCTCTCTCTTCTCCCAGCTCCTTGCTGCCAGGGGCAGAGGGCTAAAACCTTGGCCATGAGTAGAGCACAGGGTAAAATTATCTGGCCCTCTGCAAACTTCAGTACCTTACTCACAGTGTGAGAAGCCTAGGACAGCGCCTGGCAGTGCAGGGCAGCTGTTCCATTGGCCAGTGGTACCACAGAGTGGACAGTTGTGATACTCCCCTATCTGCTGCTGTTGCCTAGGCCCATGGCTGCTCTTCAGCTCCCGGTCCCCTTTGACTGCTATCACAGAGCTGCCCAGGCAGCTTTGGGTCCCAGAAGAGCCCTAACTCTGCTGAGCAGTCAGGAATCACACTCCATCTCCAGCCCCTGTTGTGCAGAGCTGGCCCTTGTCCCCCTCAAGCAGAAGTCAAACCTACACTTATGCCCACAGGTTCCCATCCCTGGACCCATGCCCTGAATCCCCACCCCTTACTGAACCCCTAAGTTTTTCTGGTATGTTGAGGGTGGCCTCAGAAAGAAAAAGGTCGAGAACTCCTGATCCAGCGGATAAAACATGAACACAACCTGCCAGAAATGGCCTAGGTAACTTTCTTAGCCACATCTGTTAAGGTCCCGTCCAGCTCTACAAGTCTAAGATTCTGCGATTCTATATTACAAGAGTTTTGGGTTGTGGCGCAAGCATGACTACAACCTTCCTACATAACCTCTGCTAAGTAACAGTTTCTGGGACTCACTAACCCTATCTATAAAACAGGGTAATGATAGTAGGGCAAGAGTGAGACTCCTGAAGTATGGAGAATCCAAGACAAGCAAAGTGAAAAGATGGGCCAAGAACAGAGGACTTCCTGGCTCCAGATCCTATACATATTCCTTCAGGCAGGCTAAAGAGGGATCGTGGGGACACAATCAGAAGCCTTTTCATCAGGCCTATAGCTCCCTGAAACATATGGAAATGGAACAAAGCCAGTTCAGAATATTCTGAAGTAAAGAAAAGTTGAGTGCATAGCTAATTTAGCTACATCTGCACTGCAGCTGCTCTGAACTTCACAAGGACTGAGGCAAGGGCTGTATTCAATATGAAGTTACTGCATATATAGTGAAGTCTATTACAAATCCTACAGAACACTGCTAAGAAGTGGTTTTAAAAGTATTTTCAAAGACAAGAAGCACCCCAATATTCACCGAATGCTTAAAGACAGAAATGCCCTCTTTGGAGGGACACTTTGCCAAATTTCAGTCCCATGGTATTTGCAAGAAATTTTGTAAAAAGTGTATTTTTTCCACTCTCCTTACTCACAAGAGCAGTTGATTGTTTCTGCTCTGCTTAAAATGAAAAAGGAAAAAGGTCAAACTGTTCAACTTTTCCTCCACCACCTCCCAGACAGAAACTAAACCAAACATTCATTTCTGCAATTAGAAATTGCTTCTTTAAAAGAGAAAGCTCAGCACAGAAACATTTTGGTTACTTTTAACTCTGGACAATCACTCCCTCTCCAGCTATAATCTGTAAATTTGGTGGCAAAATCTGCCAAGTATTTTTGACAATTTTCGGCAATTAGAGTTATGTACACATATGATCATAATCTTTATACCGTAATTTGGATTTCAAGAACAAGAATTGTGCACAAAAGGTGCACAAAAAGCAAATTCAGTATTCACATGAAAACATTTACTTTTCACCAACAGTAGCACTTTAAGACTCCAGAGTGAACATAATAATTAGCCCAGTATCACCTCCAACACTGGCTAGCACCAGCCACCTCAGATTATCAGGACTATGTAGCAGCAAATATGGATACCTGTTCACCATTTAAATTTCATCTTGATTTCTAACAGAGATTGGATTGGCTGAGGTATACAAGTTAGTAGCCCTTTCAAAAAAGTGTAGTCAATTAACACAACTCTGGATATTCTTGATATCCATATAAATAGCCAATCTTTTCTGAATCTTAAATTCTTGGCCTCAACAACTTTGTGGCAATGACTCCTACAGCCTAATTAAAATTGCACCAAATATTTCACATTCAGTCGGTACTGGGATGAGAAAACCTTTTCCATGGTTAAAACTGTAACCAGATTTCTGAGCGAAGTCCTATTTTTCCCCTTTCGTCTTTAAAAAAAAAAGTTCTCTCCCGCTAAGTTTTGAGTGTGCATTATGTGACCAAAGGATACTTTTTAGCAAAACCATGACAAACTGAAAAAGCTGTTTGTGACAGGGAAGATGTAAAATTATGGTGTAAATATTTGGCAAGTTTGGCACTTCTTAGAACAAAGCAAAAGGATTATGCCTCCAAACTTCTGAGGTTACAAACAAACCAGTAACCATACTTTTCCAACACGTAACCCTAATTTTAAAATTATTCAATGCCAAATAAAGAGCATCAGACTGGCTCGTCAAGACTCAGCAGAGACTTCATGATCTTTGTATCATCTACAAAAATGCAGAACTCAAGAAAAGTCTCAAACAGTCCAACAGGGTTTTTGTTGTTGTTTTGTTTACATTACACAAAACAGGGATACTGAGGCAAAGATTCAGTCCAGCAATTCTTTCTGCCTAGCACACACAACTGCCTCAGAACCTGGGGTTAATGCATTCATCTCTTTAGCAGAACTCAAACTCCATAGGGACTCAGGGCTCATAAGCAAGGGCTTCAAGTCCTTAAGCAAGTCTGCTTGGGTTAAAGGATTTCCTAGCTATGGGAAATACACCACAGAGCTTATTGAAGCACAGGCTTCCAAAAAGGCCAAGGCCAAGCCAATGAAGCTGAAGGATTTTAAGGCTGCCTGAATTCCTCTAAATATAAAGGCAGTTTTAGCAAGCAAAATACCAAGGCCATGTCCACACTAGGCTTCTGATAACACAGATATACTGCTTAGCAGTGTTAAGGGTTGGGATCCTTGACAGCTGTGCCAGCACAAGACCCTAGTGTAAATGCCAAACCATGTCTTGGCTAGTGTAATTTATTCCACCCGGGGATGGAATACGCAAATACTAGTGAAGCATGGCTTTGACAGAATTAGCTGCATCCATATTAGCAGCACATTGCCAGTGCAGCACATCAGTACTCCTATGCTAGAAAACCAGCCCCAGAATTTAGTCAAGACTGGTCAAGTCTACATAAAAATTAACTCAACCTAGCTATATCACGCAGGAGTAGGAAAAATCCAAACCCTTGAGCAATATAGTTAAGGTGACCCAACCCACAGCACAGACAGCACTAGAATTCTGCTGCTAACCCAGCAACAATTTACTGGGGATGTGGTTTAACTATACCAACAAAAGAACCATTCTATCAATATAGTGAGTGTCCATACGTGAAACAGTACACGGGCATACCTACAGCTGGGAACCTTAAGTATTTCCATATGAAGAGGATACCAATTTTTCCCCTTCTCTGTCTGTCTGTCTGTCTCTCTCTCTCTCTCTCTCTCACACACACACACACACACACACACACAATCCTACACTCCTGTCACCCTATTCCCACAAAAAGAGACACAAAGACTTTTAGGATTGAAGACATCAATAAATTAAGAGGAAAACCTTCAAAGAAATATTTACAAAAGCAATTCTGAGAAGGGCAGGAAGTCAGAGGAGTAAGCCTTTAGACAGTCAACTTGGAAATGTCAATTTAACCTGATATAGGACTTACATTTCTATGAATGTGAATCCCATGGCTAAATACTTTAAATTCTGTATTCATTTCAAAAACTGTTGCTTTGGCTATGGACTACTCCTAAACTGAAATGACCAGAACAGACAAGGTTTAAAGGTGATTTTCAAAGGAATTTAAAAAAAAAGGGGGGGAGTTTGTACACTTTGTTCCTTTATTGTGTATAGAAGGAGATCTGGAAGAGGCTTTTGTAGGTATAAAGCATTTTTCCTTACTTTTTACATTAGGAATTCAAGTCCTGCCTAGTTTTAAAGATTACATTGACTGGTGAACAATTAAATTATGAGCTCACAGGAGTTAAGAGTGAAATGCTAGGTCTAAACTAGGAATGATTTGCCAACATTGCCTTACTGACAAACACTCCCAACAGAGAGGCAGCTTATAACAACAAAGAAGTGATTTTGGCACAGGACAGTTTATACCATATCCAAATTAAATTAACTGATACTAGCAATAACACTTATGTTGCTTAACTGTGTCTATAGCAGAGCTTTTGAAAACATAGAAGCATCACAAAAAACCCACATATCTAATACACATTACTTTCCCAGCAAACAACAGAGAGAAAGTCATACTAGTCTATATACCATCAAAACAAAAAAGCAGTCAAGTAGCACTTTAAAGACTAACAAAATAATGTATTAGGTGAGCTCTCATGGGACAGACCTACTTCTTCAGACCATAGCCATAGCTATGGTCTGAAGAAGTGGGTCTGTCCCATGAGAGCTCACCTAATACATTATTTTGTTAGTCTTTAAAGTGCTACTTGACTGCTTTTTTCCCCAGCAAATGTGTAGGCCACACCAAAGATGAGCAACTGAGAGGGAGGGGCTTTTAAGTCAATTGTTTAAAAACAGTAGGTCCCCCCCCTTTGGTTTTGTTTACACTGTTTAACTTTAATGATTAACATTTTGCATGAAGGAGGTCTTTGTTAAAGATTCGGCTTCTCCACCCCTTAATTTAAGGTGCGGGGAGTTAACAATGCTGAGACCCAACCCCACCCCATAACACAAGTCCTCCAGCAACTTCTCGGAAACCCAATTCTGAAATGCCCGATAGTTCCAAGTTAAAAACAGGCAGCTTTTTTGTTGTTTGTTCTGCTGGGGAGGTGGGAGCATACAATGGAGAAAGACCCTCACACTCAGTTTAAAATCTCTGCAAGCCACCTATAAAATAACCACAGCCATCAGACCAAGCTGGCTAAGTATATGTAGGACATCACAGTTATATATCACCAAACCAAGTACCACAATTTCTAGGAAAAAGATTTACATATTGAAGGCAAGGGGTGCAAGTGAACTGGTGCTAAATACAGCTTAGTTGCAAATATAGACAAAAAGTATATCTACATAAGCTTTGATGCACAAATTACCAACACCTATTGTCAGCTATGAGTTGGTTTTTCCTAGGATGGACAGAGCCTAGTCATATGAACACTAACATTAAGTAAAGCACGCCGGAGGTGAATGGAGTCAGAATTAATGGTGTCTAGCGGATGTTAACTTAATCAGAAAAAACATGCAGGAAAGCATGGAAAAATAGACTTGTGTTTTCTGGGTTCAATGTTTGTTTTCACACTACTTTAAAGACAACATGTACCCAAGTTAATTATTTACAAAAAATTAAACAGTTATTCATTTCTCTTTTTCCTTTTCTTAACTTTGTCCATTCAAGAGTACTGTGTATATAGTCAGTTTTCTGGAATGTTTCCGTGGGTCATTCTTGTCTTTCACCCAGCAACCTGTGAGAGAATCATCTTCTTCAGAATAGGAAAGTGTGACTGTAAAAACCACCACCCCAAAAATTGCTAGGATGGACTTTGGGGAGGTACCTGTCTCACCTCCCTAACACTAGTAACTGAAAAACTAATAATTAGAGAATGTACCGTGAAGAGCCCCATTCAGGCATGACCATTTTCTCCCCCCCCTTGCCTCCAAACCAGTTTCAACACTTATTAACATCACCAAGGAGTGGCAGTCTCTTCCCAAGACAGAGTCAAAGGAGTGAGTTGTCTTCTCTTTCTCAAGAAAGGTCCTAGGTTTCAGAAAAATGAATTAAGCCCGCAGACATAGCATGATGCACATTTAGTCTGAAAATGCCAAAATCTCTCTACAGCACAATATTGTTCCTCTAACAGAGTTTGAATTATTCCATGATCAGCTCCCTGGTGCACATCTCAACCACTAGCACCACGCACAAAGATAATTTCCCCACCATAACCCTTTCCCTTGTCCCATGCTTCCTAACCCGAAAACCAGAACAAGCTCTCTGATCCCCTATCACTGTAATCACCACCTTCTCTTTAAGATCTCAAATATCTCCCGGTATTCATTACCTATCTTTTCCTATTTACACCTCAGTGCTCCGCCCTTCTCACCTGTGTCCTCGCGTACGGATCCCCCACGCTGACCTCCCAAACAGTCTTTTGCTCCCTCCCTCATCCAGGGGCACATTTTTACCCATAACATCATGCACCCCCTGACCTCCAGGTCATCCATGGTGCAGAATCAGGCTCACCCCAAAGTGGCATCTCCACCAGCAACCCGGGACAAGGCATCTGCTCCACTTTCCTCCCCACAAGAAATCCTTCCTTTCACCCCTTCCCCCAAATACGCTATCTGTAAGGAGAAGGGGGGCTCCTACGGATTTCACTACTCTCCTGCTCCCGCCCCATGCAGCTCCCGACCCCAGCATTCAGCACCTGCTCCCCCATGCACAGTGCTATTGGGAAGGGGGGCACCCGCCGCCCGCCAAGGACCCCCAGACTTCGTCCCACCCCCACCCGTTGCTGAGCCCTCCCACCCAGCCCCGAACTCTGAAACTTTCCCCGGGGCGCGCGGGCAGCTCAGCCCCGCAGGGACCCCCCGCGCCCCGCAGCACGCGGACCCACTCCCGCGCGCGCGCGCCCGCACACACACGCGCGCACACACAGCGCCACTTACCCAGCGGCGCCGGGCGGGGGGGTCTCAGCGCTGGGTAGGAGGGAGCGGCGCAGCGTCTCCCCACGGCGGCCGATCCATTCCCCTCCCGCAAACACACACAGGCTCCATTGTCCGCCAGCACGCCCCCTCCGAGCACTTGGTACCGCCCGTAACACGCACACCCCCATTCCAGCTAAACGCATGGCACCCTCCACCACCCTCTCCGCCTCGCCCCGCCCCAGCCATGGTACGGTCTCCGACTTACTCAGTCGATGGTGCCTCCTTGTCTCAACCCCGCCCCGGGAATGCCACTATCCCAGAGGAGGCGACTGTAAGTCCCCTCCCCCACACAATGGTATCAACCGGTCTCTTAAAGACGCAGGCCTGCATCCACAACCCCCTTCCGCGCCTGCCCGAAGCACCGCCCTTACATTCCCCCATTCATCTTGGTGCCTCCCCCTCAATTAACATAGCTCGTCCCCCACCTCCCGGGGGCACCCCTCCGCCTTCCCCCTTTAAAGACACAGCCGCCCAATTGTGCGCCTTAAAGAGACACTCCCCCGTTGCCGCCCTCGCTCGCTGCCCCAGCCCAGCGCCCACTGGCGCGACGAGGCCGCCCCCTTCCCTCGCTTCCCCCGCCCCCGAGCCAGGTGAAAGCCCAGCCCGGCCCGGCCCGGCTCGCGCCGCCCCTGCAGGCCCCGGCCACGCTGCGCCCGCAGCTGCCCCGTGCAGCGCCGAGGGAGCGGGCGCCCGGCCCTGGGGAAGGGGCGCGGCCCCGCTGGGCCAGGCAGCAGCGTACGCTCGCCGCGGCGCAGGGAGGCGGCGCCCAAGTCCCGGGGGCGATCAGTTGTCCGGGGTAGTCGCTCGCACCGGGCTCACCTTCCCTACAGACACGCTCCGGCCGCCCAGGCTCACTTACGATGGAGACTCCAGCCTGCCCGCACCTTGGGGGCAGAACCAGAGCTGTCAGTCACGGGCAGCAGGAGCATGCCCTGCCTCCTCCCGAAGTTTCTGTGCTCCGCGTGCAGTAACTTCCACAGCCAGGATAAGCCTCATCCCTTTCCCGAAATCACAGCTCGGATCCCTGTTTAGTGAAAGGGATTTTTTTCCCAGGATTTTCCAGAGCTGAAGAAGTGGGTCTGCCCCACAAAAGCTCATCACCTAATACATTATATTGTTAGTCTTTAAAGTGCTACAGGACGGCTTTTTTGTTTTGTGAGGGTACAGACTAACACGGTTTCTCTCTGTGATTAGTGAAAGGATTAGTGAAAGTACCCTCTCAGTCTCCTCTCTGTGCGCAGAGACTGGAAACACTGCTCTGTCCTGGACTGAAGTTCATTTTCATTTGCAGGTTAGGCTGATGTATTCTTTCTAGTTTATTTATTAGAGTGCCTTTGGACATGCTGAGTGTCAAGACCAGAATAGATCTGTTATACAGGGAAAAATATTGTTTCAAGAGCTCACTAAATCACCGTGTTCCAGCCAGTGGATGGATCTCTTTTTGGTACCTAGTCCCCAGACTGAATCATGTCTTGGAACTAGCACTCTCCATTATGCCTTTCTGGCTTCTGATATATGAATCACTCTGCCTGGTTAATGGATAGACCCCTTCAAAAATTTGATTCTCTGCACTTACTAGACAAGGGAATGGTCAATGGGCACTGGACCTCTGCAATAGATATGACAGTGAGATCCAGAAGAGACAACAGGAATTAGGGGTAGGACTCATTAACTCTGGGTTGCTTGCACATATTTGTGCCTGAGATCAGCATTCTGAGTAGGCTGTACTAATAACTGACTTTTTGTTTCTGTGACAAAGTGAACGGGGAGCCAAGCAGGGAGGATTCTTCACTGTGTTGCATCCATAAAGGTGAGACTAGAAAGCAAGTACTAATATACTTATGTATATTTCTCCTTTGGATGCTTGTCCCTATGATCATACTTTAGTGGATGAGGTGAAAGTGGGCTCGTCTTTACCTCCAAAATATTTCAATTGGATTATGGTCTCCTGACTCCCACAGAGGCCAGGCTTTCTGTCAGCCTCTCCCAGGTCTCTCAGGTACGTATAGTAAACTTGTTCATATCCAGCATTCTATTATCCAGAACTCTCAAATTTCTGGCATTTTACCATCAGTAAATTTTAGTTATGTTTTCCATAAGTACAGGAAGTGAAAGTACCAGAGCACTATCTCCAGCTATGAAGAAGTGGGTCTGCCCCATGAAAGCTCATCACCTAATAAATTATTTTGTTGGTCTTTAAACTGCTAAATGACTGCTGGTTTGTTTTGTTAGTATAGTGACAGAAAATGCAAATAAATACAGCAAATTCTGTTGCTGGTAAATAAAGTACTCTGCATACATTTTTATTTGTTTCTTAATATCTAATTTTGTTTATTTTTAGTGTCAAGCATTGCTAGGTATACCTCTCTATTATCCAGAGTATGTGAGTATCTGGCAAACTCCTGGTCTTGGGGCTGCCGGATATGAAAAAATTTACTGTATTTGGGTTCAGGAATGGACTTTATAGAGGGTTTACCCTTCATTTTACTGTATGGGATCCATATAGGTCAGATTTCTCCTGGAGGACTCAGCAGAGGACATGAGTAGGGAATTCCTGGGGGGTGGGGGGAGGAGGGAGATAGGAAGCTGGGCCCAAAGATCTGTTTATTGCCCTCTCTGGCATTGCCAGTGTTAAACTGTGTCCAGTTCCCTCATAGGGAAGCAAAAGGTGGCTGAATTCTCCAATCAGAGGCCAGGAGAACTCAAGCATGATCGTCAACTTGGCACACTGCCTTTCTGACTTTACTCCTGTCACAGCTATGGGGCCATAGCCTCTCCTCCAGCCATTTTATGCCCGATATTGCCTGCTGCCTCCTTCCTGGCAGTAGACGGGATCAAGGTGACTCAGTCTGGCCTGGATCGCATTTTGCCCCCTCCCTCCCCAGTCCTCTGCTCTGTCCTTTTCTGCCCAAGGAAGGGAGGCAGAAGCAATCCCATCCTAGGTAGTCTGTGAAGGGGAAACATCTGCCCACAGACCTGGCCAAGCTCCTCAGTGAGACGCTGGATAAAGTGGGGGAGGGAAGCAAGAAACTAGACCCTCCCTTTGCCCTCTGGCTTTCTCAGCCTAGCTCACTCCTTGGAGCCTGCAGAGGCACTAGCTACTGCAAACAAAGCAGCAGGGAAGCAGACTTAAGCGGGCATTCACCCCATAAGGCAAATGCAGTCCTAGCTCACTGGTTTGAGCATAAGCCTTACAAACCTAGGGCTGGGAGCTCAATCGCTGAGGGGCCATTTAGGGGCCTGGGGCAAACAGATTTAAAACAGAAAAATATGTCAGGGAGGGTGCTTGGTCATGCCAAGAGGGCCAGGGACTGGACTCAATGACCTTTTGAGGTCCCTTCCAGCTCTATAAGATATGTATGTTGTTGAATCAAAATGTTAGCCTGCAATAAGATAGGTAGTTGGGAATCAGTCTCACCCTGACAAGCTCTGCAGTAAGGAGGCAAAGAGAATGGGGTGGCGGGGGGAGTATGAAGTCCCATATAGCTAGTGACTGGCAGGTCTGGGTCTGCCCCTCAGCAAGGTGAAATACCTATTCCAATGGATCCCTGGAAATTAGCATGAGAAAGAAAAAAAACAATAGCTGTGCAACAGTCCACATGTAGATTAAAAGGAATGGACAAGAATGACCAATACCCATAACCTATTGCCCCAAAAGTGCTGGAAAGCCCCATCCTGAGCAGATGTTTGACTTGAAACCTTCCGGCCAGTGTTTTGAAAAGGTTTGCAGTGGGTCTCACTCCTTCCATTCTGGGATGACTTTGAGAAAGACAGAGCACCACAAAAAAACCACCTCTCCTCAATACCCTCCCTTTCCTCCATCATTCCCACAAAAAAGATCTCAATTGTTTAACCCTGTACATCACGAGAAGAGCACTGACCACAATGGATGCAGTTCATCTATTGCTGAGGGAAATCCAAGTTTTTGCACTGTCACACTTCTACAATATTTGGATAGACTGCTATACCTGCAAAGTTTAAGTGTATTGAAATGTAGCATTTCCTCATTCTTCAGATGACACACTGTTTTTTCTTCTCCAATTGCCACCCTTAAAATACATCCCTGGAAGCAGCATAATTACACTGGAAAAAAGGCACTTATTCTGGAACAGTGGCTCCATAGAGTTATACCAGTATAGCTACAATAGCATTATTCCACAATAGCTACACTAGCCAATTTCCCCGTGTAGACACGTGCTAGTTCCATCCTTTTTCCTCTGCAACCCTTAATCTTTTAAAATGTGACCTCCTTGTTCCCTCCCACACAGTCATCTATTGGGAATTTCTTCCTCTTCACTTACCCATCCCCCACCTCTCCAAAGGGCTAAAAGCAGGACCTACATTAACTCAGAAGTTGCAGTTTCCTGTTTGCAGCCCACAAGGCATCAACCTAAACAAAGAAGGGTAGCCTATAGGAGTCTTTTTTACCTGCTGTGTCCCACTGTGGCAACTACCAAAGCAACCCCATTGGTGGTAGCAGCAGTTGGACACTTTTTAAAGAACCAGTGTAATGTAGGCAAGACCTTCCGCCTCCTAAATTAATCTCTGCTTCTTTACCCAAGCATCCCCTCCCCAATCTGTACCAACTTTTAACCTAGCCTATTTCAGCACTTATCATAAGAGGTGTGGTTTTTGGGTTTTTTAATTAACATCTGCAATCCCTCCTCTTCCAGACTACATTTTTCTACTCCTTGGAGCACAGCATAAATTAAAAGCTTTTTGGAGGCAGGACCTGACTCTCACTACAGTATATGTGTGTATACTCAGTAATATGAAGCCCCACTGTGGTTGGAGTTTCCAAGTGCTACTGTAATAAACAGATATGTATCATTGGTGATTCACATATAGGACCCAATTCTGCTCCCATTAACATCATGGATTCAGTCTTGCTCCTTAGAAGACCAAGCAGTTTAGGTGGGGATTTAAAAAGGTGTAGACCCAAAGACCCAGTTGCCATACAATTTAGGTGCCTTTGAAAATTCCAGCCTTACAGTTTAATCTTGGCAAACACAAATTAGCAACAGGTTACCAGATCCCCCTTCCCTTCCTGTGCCTGATTTTCCACTGCCTTGCCCCTTGTGCACAAAATGGGTGTAAAACACAACTTGATCAGAAAGGCACCATGTCATGTAGCATACACAACTGCACAAACTGCAAGACAAAGAAAAAATCATTCTTTCAGTCTCCAATAACCTCACTAAGCCACCACCCTTTCTTTTTTTTCTCCTCCCATGTTGCCTTGCCTCTACTCCTTCCTCCCTTTGGAGGGCGCTTGAAATATGTCATCAGAACATTTTCCTTTGCTCGTAGGGTTAAGTAGGTACTTTGCCCTATCCCCTCTGAGAATATTCTACAGCAAAATGCCAACAGAAGTGAATTCCCAAGGCAGGAATTCTCAACTGAGAAATCCCTATTGCTGGCCTTGTAGAGTTTTACCATGGGAACTGACAACAAAAGCCTCCCTGCAGACTGTAACAGCCCTGACAGGTTGTAAGGTAGAAAGACTAACTCTCAGGTGGCCATATCCCAGGCCATTCTAGCCATAGAGGTTGTCAGCTACACCACTACGCTCCACAAGAACTTCCCAGCCCCATTTACGTTCTTACAAGCCACTGCAAAGCACCCAACTCTCCAGGTTCTTCACCTTATTACAACAAATCCAAGAACACCCAGAACATCACATCAGTCACCACACTCTGAGAACCTCATGGCAGCAGCAGGCGTACAGCCTCAATCTTTCTGCTCAAAAGCACAGTCCCCTACAATTTGGGCTGTGATATGTTACAGCTGAGGAGCCCCAGTTCTATCCACGTAACATGTCTATCAGCTCAATACATTTATATTTTGATTTTTACATATGGCTCAGAGCTTTGCATGCCCTGATTCCTGCTTTAAGCCTCCAATCCTGCTAAAACTTAACAGAGATACTTATTTTACACACAAGTATAGACCCATTGAATTCAAATGACATATAATGGCATAGAAGGTACACTTTTAAAGTTTGTAGATGATACAAGTTGGGAGTGGTTTCAAGTGCTTTGGAGAATAGAACTGTAATCCTAAATGATATAAACAAACTGGAGAAATGGCCTCAGGTAAATAGGATGAAATTCCACATGGACAAATGCAGAGAACTCCACATAGGTAGGAACAATCAGCTGCATCCATACAAAATGGAAAAAGACTACCTAGGATGGAGTATTGCAGAAAGGAATCTGGGGGTCATAGTGGACCGCAAGCTAAACAAGAGCCAACAGTGTGACGCTGTTGCAAATAAAAGGAAACATCATTCTGGGCTGTATTGACAGGAGTGTAAACAAGACAGGAGAAGTATCAGAGGGGTGGCTGAGTTAGTCAGTATCTTCAAAAACAACAAGAAATCCTGTGGCACCTTATAGACTAACAGATATTTTGGAGCATAAGCTTTCGTGGGCAAAGACCTGCTTCATAAGATGCATGAGTGCGGGAGTTCCAGAGGAGGGTTTAAAGAGGGAGTCTCAGTCAAGGGAAGGGCCAGAGTTGACAAGGTCTGTTCAGTCGGGGAGGATGTGGCCCATTACCAGTAGCTAATGTGGACATGAGAAGTAATTCTTCTGCTCTATTCCACACTAATGAGGCCTCAGCACAAGTACCGTGTTCAGTTCTGGATGCCACATTTCAGGAAAGATGTGGACAAATTGGAGAAGAGCAATGAAAATGATTTAAGGTCAAGAAAACATGCTCAATGAGGGAAGATTGAAGGAACTAGATTTGTTTAGATTGGAAAAGAGAAGACCAAGAGGGGACACAATAACAGCTGTCAAGCATCTAAAAGATTGGTACAAGGAGGAGGGAAAAATTATTTTCATTAACTTCTGAGGATAGGACAAGAAGCCATGGGCTGAAGTTGCGGCAAGGGAAGCATAGGTTAGACATTATGAAAAACTTCCTGTCAGAGTGGTTAACATTGGAATAAACTACCTAGGAAGGTTGTGGAATCTCCAACATTGAAGATTTTTAAGAGGTTTGACAAACACCTGTCAGGGATGGTGTAGCTCAGTGCTGGGCTACCTGCGGCTCACCAGTGTTTTATGTGTGGTCTGGAAGGACACTTTATCATTGACTGCAACAGGGGCAGAATGGGGGCATATAAAACACTTCCCACCCTTTTCAGTTTCTAAACCATTTTACCTCTAGCAACTTTCTGTCAAAATGGCCCCCTAGAGGTCTCTATTTGTTGAAGTAAGATTTCCCTCTTTCAAAATGATTATGCCTTTTGGGTACATCTACACAGCAATTAAAAACCATGCCAGCCGACTCAGTCTTACAGTACTTGGACTGTGGGGCTATAAAATTGCTTGCACAGTCTGGAACCCACACTCTGGAACCCTGCAAACCAGAGCCCACATGTCTAAACTATGACTAAACAACTGTGTAGTCTGAGCCCTGCAAGACTGAGTCAGCTGCTACAGGCCAAGAGCAGGCATTCAACTGCAGTGTAGACATACCCTTACTGCTCTGAAACACTGCATGCCACCAAAAACCCTAATCTCCATTTCCTTGCACTGTATGCAGTCCTCAGTATGCTTGTGCAAACTGGACATAACATGTTCCCAGTGTTGTGAATGAAGAATTCCAACTGGCAGCAGGCTTTTGGGGGTATTCCTCTCCCCTCCCCCCATCTCATTTTGCTCAAGTGTAAGTTATTATACAAGGTACAACACCATACAGAATCAGAAACTCTGACTTATTCTCCTCCAAGGTTTATGGCTGTGTGTTATAATGAGCTTCCAGAGAGCTAACACATTCTGTAGAAACCAAGGGAATTAAAGCTGTAATACTGCAATGAGCTCTGCATGGGCACATGGGGCTGCCTGCAGTGAAAAATAGGGAGGGTATGAAAGAGACACTTACAGGTCCACTATTAATTTAAAGCCCACCCTTCTGTCTGGAAAAAAAAGTGTTTTAGCAATTATTGCTGCAAGTAATTCCTAAAACTGCTACAGAAAAAGCTTTGTTATCCAGCACTTTAATATCTGGAAAACCAGGCTAACTGGCATCTGCCATAGATGCCAACACAATTCCACCCTTAGTTAAACCAGAAAAATTCTGATAGGTATCCAGCATCATTTTCCACCATCTGCAGAAGTTTCATTTGTTTGATGGCCCTGAGGCAGTAGAGGAGCAGTAAACTACAGTACTGGATATTGTATACTGTGTCAAAAGGTATATAGCATGAAATAAGGTTATTTTATTTCTTAAATATTTTTTCATTTGGCAAAACTGGCACATTTGATTAACCAGCAACTCCCATTCCCCATGCATGCTGGAAAACAAAGTACAGTAAACTTGTACTGTACAGTAAACCCTTGAATTGCATCGAGGTTGCATTCCTGCAACCTGACTCTCAGGCTCCTGCTCCTAACCCGAGACAAACTCGGTCGCGTGTATCTCAAGCATTTACTGTATAATATTTACCTTTTTGCTATTTTTTCCCTTTCAGTTACTTTCTCTGTTTGACAACATTGTGTGTCCAGTCAGCCTCAATGTGCCCCAAGCAAAATGAGGTATGCCCTGTTCCTGCCAACTTTTAAGCACATGCTTAATTTTGCTCATGTGAGTAGGTCCACTGAGTTTCCATTGATGGAGTGGAATCACAAAGGCTATGTCTACACTACAACTCTCCTTTGAAAGAAGTTCTTCTGGAAGATCTCTTCCAAAAAACACTTCTTTCAAAAGTGTGCGACCACACACAAAAAAGCAGATAAAAAAAACTGATCCACTCTTTAGATAAAGAGCGTCCACACAGCTGCCACTTTTTCAAAAGTACGAGCCAGGGACTGAAAACCCTGCACCATGAGGACTGTCCTGTCAAAAAAAGGACCCGTAGAGCCTCTACATGCTTTTTTTCCAAAGGAATCTTTTAGGAAAAGGCGCTCCTCCTGACCCGGGAGTGGGAAACAGCTGCCAGAAAAAGGGCTGAGTTCTTTCAATTTCAGACTGAAACAGTGCATTTCGTGTGTAGATGCTCTGTGGGTTTTAAGAAAAAGTCTCAGCTTTTCTGAAAAAAGCTTGCTAGTGTAGCCACAGACAGAGCCACAGGACAGAATGTCATTGGGAAGACTGAAAACACTGGCAGAGGAACTTGGAGGTACTGTTAGTATCTGGACCATTTTAAAGTTGCCGGGTCTTCAATTCTGCAAACTTTTCTTTAGAGCTGGGACACCCTGTGCCTGCAGGCAACCCCCCTGAAATAAATGATGTTCTGTGCAGGAGCAGTGTGGTCTGACTTTGTGGGGCAATTAGCCAGACTGGTGCCTACATTTCTAATTCACAGATTCCAAATTCAGAAGAAAACATTTTCTGATCTCCTGCATCACAGAGGTCTGATCTGCTCCTTTCAAGACATTAGTCAAGATCTAGACCTCAAATAGACAAAACCAACCTGATACATTGTAAAAATGCAGCTACTAGAAATCCTCCTCTTATAACGAAAGCAGGCCCTGCAGTGACTAGGCTGATACACTGCACACTTTATTTAGCAATTTACATAAAAATTCAACTTTATCTCCTATGTTAAAAAACACATTAAACCAGAAATAAAATCAGATAAATATGGGAAAATACATGTTCAGGCAGCACAGAAAATAACGTGCATTCACGCAAAATTAAGATTAAGACGAATAAACAAAAAGTTCAGAAGTTGAAGTTTACACAGGAATGTTGTCAGTTATGTAGGGCATGCGCTACCTAGAACTGTAGTGTTCAATACTCTCCCCATTCACTGCATGTGGTGAATGGGGAAGTGGGTTGTGGTGAATGTGGCTCAGCAGCTCAGGAGAGCCACACACATGGGGCACCCCTCCAGCTGCTCTATGCATGTGTCCCACCACATGGTGGGACAAGCACATGATGGCAGAGGCACAGGTGGCTCCTCCAGCCCCCACAGGCTTGGCAGTGGCAGGGGCTTGGGTGGTTCCACTGAGTAATTTGCTGGGGGTGGCCTGGCTGGTGGGGTGGGGGTCTGTGGCCTGGCTGGGGAAGGGGTGGGGTCTGTGGCAACCCAGTAAATTTCTCTTGGACACCACTGATCTAGAATATTTGTTTACACCTTCAGTTAGACATGGAGAAGATTGAGGGGAGACATGATCGCGGTTTTCAGGTATCTAAAAGGGAGTCATAAGGAGGAAGGAGAGAACTTGTTCTTCTTGGCCTCTGAGGATAGAACAAGAGGCAACAGGCTTAAACTGCAACAAGAGAGGTTTAGGTTGAGCGTTAGGAAAAAGTTCCTAACTGTCAGGGTGGTCAAACAGTGGAATAAATTGCCAAGGGACGTTGTGGAATCTCCATCGCTGGAGATAGTTAAGAACAGGTTAGATAGATGTCTACCAGGGATGGTTTAGATAGTACTTGGTCCTGCCATTGGGGCAGGGGGCTGGACTCGATGGCCTCTCGAGGTCCCTTCCAGTCCTAGTGTTCTATGATTCTATGGACAAACCACAGGGGGTTGGTTTCAGAAACTTGTGCATTTAAGTAAACCCTACATGAATGCAAACTTGATATGCACAGATGTGGACATTGGTGGAGCTGCAGCACACAAGCAATAACAAGGGAGAGCAGCAGGGCCATGGCTAGCGACCAGGCCAGGAACCACAGTAATGACAGCAGCAGCTACCCTTCAAGACCGTGCAATCTGCTTGCACACACCGGCAAGATCAGGTATAGCTGTGGGCAGGGCTGGCAGTGGCACAGCTATGTTGGTGGAGCTGTCCAGACTGGGCACTTGCTCCTGAGAGCTGCCACCCTTTATTCTGCTGCTTTTGCCACCACAGTTCCTGGCCCAGTTGCTGGCCATGGCCCTGCTGGACTTGCTCATTGTTGCTCGAGCCCTTCAGCTCTGCTGATACCCACATCAGTGGATATAAATTTTGAAACCGTGCAAGGTTCTACATTTCAATTAAACTATAATCTTAGACTATTTTTATCATTTAATGCCCTTGATATTTTAAAGTATTCTCCCACGACCCTGCAAGTTGCCAACTGCCCACATCCTGCCTCTATCCAACTGTCCCATATGCCTCATGACACCAATCCCCACTCCAAACTGTGCTTCCTGCAGCCCTCAAAAAGCCTGCCAGTTGCCCTGGCATGCACACCTGTATTTCAGGGGCCTGAAACAAAGCAAACACAATGTCTGCCCAGTAGGACTAGTTCAGAGAATACTATGAAGAGCTGAAGAGAAGAGTCTCCAGTAGGCGTGTCCTTCTTACGTGGCATCTCCATTACTGAAGGCTTACAACTATGGTAGTCCCTTCTGTGCAACCCTCTGCTAATCTCTGTGTGGATAAAGGAGTAGCCTATTCAGCACTAGCACTTATTGTAGGCTCTATTCTGTCCTCATATAGAAAACGACAAGAGAAATCATCCCAGCATTAACATGGAACGTACTGCCTGGGCTGCCAGGGCTCCTTTGGCCCCACCCTAACTTGCACCTGGCTGCCTCCAGCCCCTTCATGGGCCATAAGTTATATGGGCCCATGGTGACCAGGCACTAGAAATATTTCCAGCCCAGGATCCAGCTCCAGGTCTGTCCTCTGGTCCCGCCTGCTGCCCTGTGTGCACCCCCGCACCCCTGCCCCAGTGTGTTCCCCAGCCCGCCTGCCACCCCCAGGAGATTTTAAATGGCCTGCGAGCCTTCCTCCGCCGTCACTAGCAGCGCAGAAGGGCTAAAGCGGCTTTTGGCCACTTGCTCCGCGTGGCTGGCTGCACGTCCTGGGGGTGGGGTGTGTCTGCGTGCTGCCCCTGCCCTGAGCACCCCTGCTGCCAATGGGAGCTGCAGGGATGTTGCCTGAAGCAGCAATATGCGGAGACCCCACTCCTCCACCCCCCACACTCAGAGCCACTGCCAGAAGGGGCTGCCCTAAGTAAGTGCTGCAACCCATCCCCCTGTACTACATTCCCTCACTCCTTCCTCCCAGAGCATGCACCCCTCCTGTCCCCAAACTCCCTCCTACAACCCCTCCCTCCAGCTCCCAATCTCCTTCTCACAGCCTGAACCCCTCATTTCTCCCTGCACCCAGCACCCAAACTCCCTCCCAGAGTCTGCACCCCACGCTCCCTCCCCCACCCATATTCACTCCAAGAGATTGGGCCCTCAACCCCAGTCCCTGCCTCACTTGAGAGTCTGCACCTGGCACCCAAACTCCCTCTCAGAACCTTAGGCAGGTGAAAGGGAGGTGGTTTGGTGGGGAAAAGCTGCAGGCTCTGGGCATTCTGGACACCACCAACATTTCCGCAGATCTGATGCCTCAGGGCCCCCTTGGCTTCTGGGGAAAGCTCTCTGTGCTGGAATTGCACCTTAGGGTGCAATGCTCCATCCTGGCCTAAAGACACTGACGAATCAGGCCCACGGTCTGCACCTCCCTCTGGCATCAACGGGAGTTGTGCACAAGCCTCCCCAGGTGGAACTGGCTTGACATCGCTGCAGCAGCACTGTAATAAATAAAAACTTCAGCACTATTTTCTCTTTACATTGCACATGGAAGGGAGAAAGCCAATCTCTCACAGTAGTCCAGACTGGTCCATTAGAGTGAATGGGAGTCACATGGTTAAATGCTTGCCATGAAAACGTAGGCGTTGTTGTCTGTTTTGTGAGGCAGAAATCAATATTCCCACCTCCTCTCCTTCTGCTATTTCACCTTGCGATACTCAGACTCAGATAGATGAGATATGAATTTTATTCACTGTTACTGCAACTTTTCTTCTTTCCAACATTCCACAGGGTCACAGGCGTTCTTGGAGCATGGACTGGACTGCAATTTGTCACTCAGCTCTCTAAAAGGTACCTGAAGTGCACTCATCTTCCACTGGTGCTTGAAGTACACTTATTTTCCTTACACATCACATATCTGTCAGTATTTCTAACTTTATCCTTCCATTCCTGTAATTCTGTTCTCTGTGTGCTTCAGTAACAGCCTGCTTTATATCACAGCCTCCACTCTTCCCCTTATCCCTATCATCTACTCCCCAATGCCACTCTATGCCATAAAGCAGCCACCCCAATCCAGGCTGCATTATGTAATACATTCAATACTCTCTCTCTTTAATCTATCGACTGGCAGTTGCTTGGTTGAGACTGGGACATGGATGAGAGCTAGCTGGCTGATGTTCAATCCAGACAAGTCTGAAGCACTGCTGACTGCGGGAAACTACCAAAAGATGTACTGAGTATAATCTATGTGAAGATAACATCTGTTCCTTCGACTTGGGAGAGGGTGGTGTGGTTTTAGTTGAAATTTAGGGGTCTGGTTAGATTCCCAGATGTCACTAAAGGATCAGTGAGCAGAATCGTCAGGACGGCTGGTTTTTAAAAATTTACACATGGCTGAGAAGAAGTGCCTCTCTGACGCAGCTCTGACTATTGTCATTTATGCCTTTGCCCTCTCAGGATTAGATTAGTGCAATATGTTCCACATGGCATGGCTCTTTAAATCCATTCATAAACTGAAGCAAGTGCAGAAATCAGCAGCCTACTTCATAAGCCACATATCCTATCATGAGCATTTTTACACTGGTGCTCCATGATCTGCACTGGCTGACTGCTGGCTTCCAGAAGACTCAGTGGCCTGGGACCTGCCTGCTGAGGAAGTCACATTTCTTGCTTTGTCACTCTGCTGCATCTGCAGCCAGCAGAAGCCTTTAAACTAGCACCCCCTTGTTATATGAGAAAGCCGCTGGCAGGTCCTTGTAGGTGAAACCCTCTTGGTCTGCGTCTACACTACGAGATAAAAATCGAATCTATAGGCGTTAGCTCAATATTAAAACATCAGTCTTCATTGTAAATAATATTAGCTCGATTTATTAAGCCTTAGTACCGATAACAAAATGTCAATATTACACGATTAGTATAGTGTCAATTTCAAATTCTGAATAAAGGTTAGTATGGAAGCGCCATGTCCTTAATTCGAATTTATTAGCCTCCAGAAATGTTCTGTATGTCTTCCACAAAGCTATGCGGTGAACCGCCATGTATTGCCACTTCCTTCTCTGCTGCTCTCCATCCAGAAGAGCAGGAAGAAGGTCACAGGAATCCCGCAAAGTTGAATTAGAATTTGAATTTGAATTCTGCAGCACCCAGGCCTGTGAATATAACGGTCCAGACATGCAACTGACGGAACCAGGTGGGGGTGGAAAAGGCTGATAGCACAGCTGCCCACCACTATGCCAACATTTGCAGAGGATGCGTGGCATAGGGAACCCGCGCGGGTTTGGGGGATGTCAGAATTCTGTTACTTGGTGCTCTGAATTCTGGGACAGTGCTTTGCATTCTGGGATTCTAACCTGAAACACCCACAAGCAACCAGGGCTAAGGCACTGTGGGATAGGTACACACAATGCACTGCTCACGCTGTCAAACTTGCAGAGTGTAATGGGGACATGGAAATTTGACACAGAAATACAATGGGTCGAATTTTTCAAGAAGGTCTGTGGACACAAATTTGAATTCATAAGAATGAGGTTAAAAAATCAAATTTGTTAAAAATTGAATTTATCTCGTAGTGTAGACGTAACCTTGGTTTCAGAACTTGTTCTCGCAGCTTAATCCAAAATAGCTTCCCTTTGATTATCATCACAGCAGTCACATCGGAAAACTCCGTTTTCTCCTCCATATTATGAAAAGTGGGAAAGTTTATGTGGGTGGTGAGGAGTGAAAGCAGGAGGATGGTTCAATCTTTAAATTGCCAATACTTGCTGCTGGAGGGTGGGGCTAATGGAGTTGCTGAATTTATAATTATGGAATTCTCAGTATTTGTAGATTAGAGAATGTCAAGAGTGAATGCCTAGAGTGAATGGAGAGCTATTTTTTAAAAATGTTGTATATATTTAATCTGATTAAATGAATTTCAAAAGCCCAAATCCATGTGATACTTAGATGCTGTATCAGGGCTATATAAAAAAGCAATCCATGCTAAAGGAAAAGGCAGATTTTCCCCTTGCTCTTTGTTGTATTTACTGGCAGCATGCTATGGCATTTCTTCAACTGTGGTTTACCAGATTCAATCCAAAAAGCTTGTTCTTATCTACAAGGTCCCAGATGGGCTAAGCACATACTATCTCAAGGTCTGCTTCTTCTGACAAGGGTAGAACTTACGCACCCTTCCAATGCAGGCAGAGTCCCAATCTTTGCCGAAAGAAAAGCAGTCCTTGAGACAGTATATTCCTATCCCAGCTAGGACATCATAGGCCAGAACAAGCATTTAAGATGGGAGCTGGTAATGCACAGGAGGCCAGTTCATGTCACGGAGCACTGAGGTGGTATGTTCTCTATTTGGCTTGGGCGACAGGCTGCTGCACTATACATTAGCTGTAGCCTCTGGTATCCTTCTAGCCTAGACCCAGGCAAAATGAATGACAATAGGCTGGCCTAGAGGTGAAGAATGTTCCCATTGCTGTGGCTAACTCATCTTCTGAGCAGAAAAGACTCAGACCACGTCTACACTGCCACTTTACTGCACGGGAATTTGCTTGCTTGGGGTGTGAAAAAAACACACCGCCCCACCACCTCAAGTGCAGCAAGTTACAGCACTGTAAAGAGACAGTTTAAACGGGGCTACAGTGCTGGCCCCATTTAGGTGGCTTCCATAGCGCTCTCCAAGCTCTGATGCTGTGACCCTACTTTCACTGTAAAGCGCTTTAATGGTTCAGCTGTAAACTTAGCCTGAACCATTTTGCTAGCCAGAGTCAGGGAAAAGTACTTTTGGTGATTGCTCCTCTTTTAGCATCTAACATCAGCAAGGAGGCCAGCATGACCCAACATCCACAAACAATATTTAACTACCAGGCTAAAGAGGGTTCAGTTATGTTCTTTATTTAAGGTACCATTTCCTCCCTGGACTAAGAAATTTTTGAAGACCGTACACCCTGCACAGAATGCACATTGCTAGCACTGCAATCCATGGCATCTTATAGCATTTCCGCAAAATTTTCTGTAGAACACTATTAAACAGGAATGGAGATAAGAGTGAGACTCCTGTAGGGAAGAAAAAGCAGTGGCTCATTAGGATGTTCTAGGGCCTGTAATTTCTGCTTTTAGCTGATATTAGGGGTATGCCTTCCTCACCATTAAAAACTATGCTTTGTAAGATGTCATCTGAATCATCCCTGCACGTTCCAAAGAGGATTGCAGTTGCTTACACTGTTTTGCATTTAGGGCAGCTGAAAAGCATTCTACGATTTGGTGGGAGTCTCTACTGCATTTTGGAAGAATTGCAGGGACAGTCAAAGGCTCAATTTCACCAATGGCATAAGTATGCACGAATCTGACTCCAACGAATTGCACTTTTTGGAGACCAAAGGTTACAGTAAATTAAATCAATTACCATAATCCATGGGCTTTGCCATCTGAACCTGAATCTGGAACTTCAATATACTACACATATGAACTATCTATGAGAGACTGAACTCAAACCCATAGTTCACAAACCAACAACTTTTTCAGCTGTAGAGCTTAGAATCATAGAATATGAGAACTGGAAGGGACCTCAAGAAGTCATCAAGTCCAGTTCCTTGCCCTCATGGCAGGACCAGGCACCATCTAGATCATCCCTCTGATGATGGCAATTCCACAACCTCGCTGGATGAAACACTGGCCCCAACCAGTCTGCCAGTCTTGGGCTGATGAATGAATGAATGATGACCCTGGAATTGCTGCCCAAGGGTTTGTCATGCTGAAGTCAGGAATCCTGGCATCTGAGATTTGCTCTCAGATTATTTGATGCTAGTCTCTGGCAATGATATGATGATACATAGGCTCATGTATACTTTGCAGAAATTCTCAAATCTTCTGCCCTGCAAAGAGCAGCCTCTCTTAACTGTCCACTAATTGTGACTGTGGGGTCAAAAAGATGACCAGCTTGTATCATGGTCTTAGTTTCAGCTCCATCCTGGTTTTAACTGACTCAAATTGCTATGCCTTACTCTGAAACTTGGACATTAAGATTTTAAATCTAACCTTTCAGAGCAATTTTGCTAGCTACCATTAAAGGCATTCAAGGGTTCCTGAACTGATGGTGAAGGACGAAGCTCATGAGCATATGCACATGCTGAGATTACTCTAGGAGAAGTCAGGGCACAGATTCTTACCCAACTCAGATTTTAGGGGCATGGGCAGACTTTGCAAGTGGACCCACAGCCCTAGTTAGATGACAATGCATCTTTTGAAGTGAGAAGAGAGTAAGCCTGAAGGAAGTCCACAAGTGAATGAACATAGAGAGCTAACAATCTTTTCAGCCTAAAAAGTAGTCTCACGAGACTGCCAGTGAGGTACTCTGATGTAACACAGGCTAACCTAGGCACTCTACACAGGTCCAATGGACAATATTGCAAACCCATAGGCAAAGGAAAATGTTTAAAACAGAGAGAAACATTGTTTTTGAAATCAATGCCATGAAGGTCTCTTAAAGGAAAGACACTGAAAAAAAAAACTGCCACTGCCACACATAAATCTTTAACGTTCTCTTGTTCTCCCAACAAAGCCATCTTTAAAACACCAGAAAATGTAACACACCTGATGAGCAATAATCCCACAAGGCAAAATCTGATTTCACACCTGGTAAGTGAAATGCCTCTGCCAAGTCCCAAGGTCAGGGTTAGGTGTTAGGGTGAGCTGTTAATGGAAGGTTAGGGATTACATAACACATAATGGCTCTTCAGGGAATAGCTTTCAAATGCTCTTTTCCTGTACAATAATGCGGTATCATCAGAAAGTACAGGTTGCACCAACTGAAGTCACTGTCGCTGACAATGGTTAACTGTGCCAAAACCAGCTGACAGCTTGAGTTAAGGGGCTTGGTTTACATTCCCACACTTCATGAGGTGGGGGCTGCTCAATGTTAGTTCCCTTAGTTCATTAACATATATTCTTTCATCCGCCTCCTTATATGTCTTCTGCAGCAGACCACATTCAGATCAGACACTCTGTTCTAAACACACTAGCTAGATCACTATGACTGAGAGCAAAGCTATAGAAATCCATGAGAAATTACAATGATAGAACAAACATTTCAGCCAGATGCGGCTTGGGCCTCTGATCCATAACAAAACAACACACACAGTGAAAACCAAAGGGAAACATCAGCAACACACAGTAGATGAACACAAATTCATTCAGAAACTGCTCTAAAATCAACAAACAAGTCAGCCAGACACAGCTGAGATAACTGCAGAAACTGTCAATCAACCACAAACCAGGAGCTGAAATCCGGGCAGAATCTATATAGCAAGCTGACAGACTGGATAGGTGAAATTTGAAATCAAAATCCAGGCAGAACCAGCACTGATTTGGCAAACAGATGCTCAATCTAGCAACAGGATAAAAACATGACTGAAATGCAATTAAAGGAAAGGTGGAAAGAATAACCAAAGGGCAAGACAGAGTGGTCAAAGTTCAGGGATATTCAAAATGTAACACGATTTGAATACAGTCTCAAAACCTCAGGTCAACTTCAGTGCCAACTTGACTCCAGGTAATCTCTCTGATTTTTCAAATATGGCCATTGATTTTCTTGCAAAGGGATGATGACTGTAAGTCAGCAAGAAATAAAGGAGCAAGGAGAATTAGTTCCTGAATTATTATATATATGCTTTAAACCGGGGGGACTGATTTTAATCAAGAGCTACAGCTACACCAGCAAGTTTTGCTGACAAAACCCTGGTTTTGTCAACAAAACTGATGGAACATCCATACACAAAATGTGTTTTGTCAACAATTTGTTGACAAAACTCGGCACTTTCGTCCACAGCATTCTTCCTCTCAGCCATGATGCCATAACGTTGCTGTTGACAGATTCTGTCAACAAAATAGCTGTATAGACACTCTGGCGGGCCTTTTCCCAACAGACAGGGCATCCAAAACAATGTGCAGGCTTGTCTGCCGTGCTTCCACATACCTGTTTTGTCGAGAGAGCAGGCGGGCAGTCAGGCTGCTCTGTCAACAGAGAGGAGGTTTCTTCCAATTGCCTTTAGTGTGTGGCCATACTCTGTCGACAGAAGTTTTGCCGGGAAATCTCTTCTGACAGTGACTTCTGTCGACAGATTCCTGTACTGTAACCGTAGCCAAGGTGATCTGAAATCAACAAGCAGAAACTTCAATTTAAATAATCAATTTTTAATCTTCCTTTGCTTTGTTACTTTCGTTATTTGCCTAAAGCTATCTTACTTCTCATGGGCTGGTAACTATTAAAGTATGAATATAATCTTAAATTTGGTGTTAACCAGGATACACTATATCTTAGCTATATACATTTATGTAAGCAATTATAGAACTTAATATATAGTTAAGATTATTAATTAATATCTTTTTATAACGTTAATGAATGCTGCATTTCTCATTTATTAGATTAATTTTTTACTTCTGCTTTGTGTTAAGCTGTATTTGGAAGGAAACTAGGGTCCAATTAAAAATGCACGAAAACAGCATTTTAGATTTGTTTTTCTTTTGTTAAATATAATTACCTTAAATGTGCTAGATACATAAGGGAATAAAAAGTTTATCAAAACCTGTTTTGCATTTATAACTAACTGATTTTTTAAACAAATAAAGTATTATTTGCAGTGAGTAAACTAAACTGATCACCATGTCCTTCAAGATTTTAGAACTAGTAGATCTTGTTCTCCCAGACCTTATTATTATTCATAGATTGGAAGAAGGAACACAAGGTTTCCTGTTTTTTCAACTTTCAGTTGGCATCGTAACTCTGAATTAACTAGCCATTGTTAATTACTAGCCATTATTACTAACATTCCTATTCAAATTTGACACACGAACACTTGGTTTGAAGACAGCAATTACCTGACCCCTGACTCTTTCACATATTTTGATGTTTGACCTAACACTTAACTTCCCTATCCCTCTCCCCCTGCTTTCTGCTCTTCCATCTGATTTGCCAGCCTTGATAACAATTTTTCTGATTTGTCAAACTTGATAACAATTTTTGGACCTCTGTACTTTATATACTGAATCTGTTCTGATAAGGCTAAAGATCTGAAGAAGTGGGTCTGTCTCACAAAAGCTCATCACCTAATAAATTATTTTGTTAGCCTTTGAAGTGCAACATGACTGTTTTTTTGTTTTGATATGCTGCTGAATGTTTAATTGAATTTAAATTATTGTAATAGATTAGGTTGAACCTCTCTTGTCCTGCACCCTCGGGACCTTACTGATGCCGGATGAGAGAACTTGCCGGAGGTCAATATTTTCTAGCACAATACCAACACTTCCACTTTTTACTGGGCTCTTAAAAGACATTTAGGGGTAAGTTGAAGATAAATAACAGCACAGAACACTGAGAGCCACGACTGGTGGCTGGAAACAAACTTTATGGGACCATGGAAAACTTAGTCACACCCATGATAAGTGGCTGTCTGGCTAACTAAAATCAGGCGAATTATGGAGTTTGTCAGATGAGAGAGTTCTGGAATAGAGAGGTTCAGCCTGTAGTACATTTAGGGCTTAGCAGAAGTTGTCATACTTTAATATTTAATTTTCCAATAGATTTATTTATAAAAATAAACCTGTATTTAATGCAATTTTTAAATGAGAGAAATAAAAATGTCAAAGGGAAAAAATGATTTTTATCTATCTTGGCTTTTAAAATATCTGAGGCTGCAAACTAAACCATCAGCCTGATTGTGAGATGTACTGAAAATTCACAGCTCCCGCTGACTTTACTGGACATTGCAGATGTTCAACACATGGCAACACCCAGACATAAGTCCGATATTTCTTGAGAAGCCATATAGTGATGAGTATATGCCCAGAGGAAGACTGAGCTGCATCAAGGACTTTAGATAAGCAAGAGTAGCACCATCTACCCACAGACAGGAAAGAGGCAACCTCCTTCACTTCCTTTGTGGCTTTAACCTAAACCGCAACCCCTCCCTTTCGGTTAGAAGCCTTTGCTATACATTGAGATATTTGTCAGCTTTTGTGTAGATATGTATGAAACACCATTCAGCGCTATATGGAAAAATGTCTTCCTTTCTTCCATGCCCCTGCACAGTTTCTCTTACATACAAGAATGATTTTCAGCAGATGGCACAAAACAAGTCTATTCTATAGGCCTTCACTTACCGTGAATAACATTCTTCAGGCACTTTGGTTTAAAGGGTGTGTAGGTATCCAATGCCTGTTATGACAGAGACAGGGAAACCACACTGCCCTTCAAAAGAAATTACAAATGAGCCAGATCCTGAAGTCCTTACTCAGAGAAACATCTATCAGAAAGCCCAGTGCAAGAGCATCGCGTGAGTAAAGGCTGAATAAAACTCTCAGGACTCAAACTTGTTTTGTTGATCATCATCTTTTACAATAATAATAACAATAATGTAATCTAACATAAAGTCTTACGGGTCAAATCCTGATGGTTTTTATCAGTTTTTACTTAGTCAAAGCCTTTACTGGTGACATTGAAGATTCCTTGGTGTAGGGATTCAGTCAAAATCAAATAAGCACTACAGAACTTGGATTTTAAAAGCTTATAACCCAAGAAAAATATAAGGACCAAATCTACCTGGCCCTCACAAAAGATGGTGCCGGGTGCTGCTTTCATGCCCCAACACAGGCGCTGAGCACAACTGCAGTCCTTCCACTACCGTTTCCCACAGAAAAATTCAATTTTACAGAAATTGCATTTTCTATCAGAAAAATCAGTCTGGCAAATTCCCAGCCAGGTCTAGTTGTGCCTGCCTGAGGCACAGTTTATTCCACAGACCCTGCTGGGGTATGCAGTTCTGTTTCTTCCTAACACTGGGAAGAGCTGTGCCTTCCAGGTATGATTCAGCCCGAATGTCCATGGCAACCTTAATTTTGACATATTGAACATATATATTAAAGCATCCATTTGACATCATAAACAGTCATTCAAACCAGTACATATGCAATATAGCTGAGTTCATATTGCTATGGGAACCTGAACTTTTGAATGTCCTGATACTGGGGCAGTTAAATTCTCACCTTAAATATTGCATCAACAGATTTGTATACGTTTCATTTCCTTATTTAAAAAGAGAGAGAAAGTGGAAAAAAGGGGGAAAGGATAGGGGAAGGAAAAGCTGTCAGCATCTGCATGAAGGAATCAATATGTACACTCGCATTACACTAGCTTACCCTTTGGTGTTACAAGTGTCATCCTGAGAGCAACCTCAAGGAAGAGCATGGATGCAAGCTACTGTTTAGTGCGTAATTGTCAAAGCCAGTTCCCTCCACTCTTCTTTTTCGCCTCCCCTCACTTAACTAAAAAGTGGGTATTGTGATTAAAGCCAAGGATCTCAGTTCTATTTCCAGCTGTGCCTGATGCTGGCTCTGCAAACTTGTGCACAATATTTAACCACTCCATGCCTCAATTTTCCATTCTGTGAAATGGAATCATACACCTGGGTTTTATTGTGTGTCTTGATTTTTCAGTGACGGTAAAGCACTTTGAGACCCTTGAATGAAGGCTAGTTTAGAAACGCAACTTCATTATTATTCATTGTTTTCTGCAGCTGTAAAGTAGTAGGGTCTGCCACATGCCTATGATTACAATCTCTATGATAAACTGAAGAATCAAACCAGGAAGTGCACTCACCCATTCCATAACTTAGTGCGTAAAAAGAGAGATTAGCAAAGAAGCAGTGTGTTTTCAGAATCCCTAGCAGCTTGTTTCTTAAAGAGACACAGACAACATGAAGCCTTGAAGCTAGTTTTAGAAAATTACCGTTTCTGATATGTTTTTTAAAATTTCATTTAAAAAAATGTGTGAGATTTTCTGCTTCTCTGATGTTTACAAGGATGTTTGTAGCCAGGGAGCAATAGACTGACTATACATAATGTAACAATCCTGAAAGAAAGCAGAATAATTGTGTGTGCCTCTTTGTTAATTTCTTTCAATTGTATTCATCTTTGGCCTTACTTGCGACTGTAGTAAGTACATCTCCAGACAGAAAATTGTTGGCACCTTTTTAAGCACCATATGAACTATCAAACAGCACCAACTTCAATATTTGCAGAGTTCTGAGGGACAAAGTGCATTCTGGGATGCATTGCCCCAAAGCATGTGAACTTTGAATGGAATGCTCAATCTAATGATCACACAACAATCACATAAACTCACACCTGTAACAGTGATCACAAACACAGATTAAGTCACTTGCATTTATCTGCATGTGTAATTGCCAGAGTTCACATTCCAATGAGCGTTTAACTGGGTGTGATACAGCTATAGATTGTACACTCCCAGCCAAATTCATTTCTCTTATAATTTCATTCATTTCAGTAGCGTGACATATGGAATTAGTTGGCCCAGGTGTTTCACATTATACATGATTCATTCTTTCTTTCTTATGACAAAGGGTAATACACTATCTCAATCATTGCTGAAGACCTGGCCTCCTTGAGGCTGCTGGACTCCCTGTTTAACCAGACGTAAAACAAATCATTTGCCGAGGCCAAGGCATGTAAGCATGCTTTAATTACAATATTGTAACACCAATTAGAGGTCTATCTAATGGAGGACTCAGTACTTCCTACTCGGGTATTACTCCCATGTTGGGATAATTACTGCTAATTAAGCTTGGAACCAATTAAGCCAAATGATCTCATTTATACAACATAGATGACTTCTAGGAGTTCACAAGAAAAAAAAAAACCAAGGGTGATTTTATCATTCCTGGACTGTTCAGAATTTTGCATTTGAAATGGAATACTTCTTCTGAAGGTCAACTTTGATTTCTCGAATAACCCCCAAATTCTTTAGCTGAAGGGAAACTCACTCCTAAAGAATTCTGCCCTACCAGCCTTGTTGCATTAATAGAATATATATATATACACACTATAACACATTAATACAGAGTGAGTTGGTAGATACTGACACAGATACACTCCATCACAGGGGTGTTCTCATTTTGATATGGTAACCAAATTATTTAGCTGAAGGGAAACTCACTCCTAAGGAATTCTGTTCCATTATTCTAGTGCACCTTCTCCTACAGTAGCCACACTGGCCTACCTATGTGGTATCCAATCACAATCAAACTCAGACAAACACAAGAAACAGAGAGATTTCTCATGCAGGTTCATTTTCACCTCCTCAGTGAGCTTACCAATACCTGGGGATTCTTACTACTTCTATTGGAACATGGGCCAATAAACATTATCATGATGCCCCTTTTTTAGGCTTTGTAGTGATTTCTAAACAGTTTTGAAATACAGTTATAGCAATGTGTGACTTTAATATGATTTGCATCAGTGCTGAATATAATTAGAAATCAAATCCTAGCTATATTTAGTAACTGTGTCTGAACCGTGCTCTATACCATGCATAAGAAAAGAAGGTGGTTTTGGCTAACACAGATGTTTGCAAAGTGCTCCTTGTGCTCCAAAATGAAGCATGCATATAGTCTAACTGAATTAACACACAGTTTTACTTGCCCTGTGGATAGAAAAAAAATAAATGTATAACCCCACTGAGTGGAATATGTAACATATTCCCTTTAAGATACTGAACCACTTCAATGGTGAGAACACTAGTATAGATAAGGCACTCAGTGGTAGCAGTTGCCTTAAGAACTGCGTCATGTAGATGTGCCCTGACCAGGGCTGGATAAACCAGTGGCAGACACCAATGCTTTGCCTACACCAGCTCAACTTAATTGAAGGGGAAACAAAATCCTATAAATAAGGCCTGAGAGCCATATATTTTAACCTGAGTATTTTAAAAACTGTAAATTGTTGGGGTTTTACAATTTTAACTTGTCATTTGAAAGACGGTATTTCTTTCAGCGTATCCTCCCCCACAAAACTAGTACAAGTTGAACCTCTCTAATCCAGCATCCTCGTGACCTAACTCGTGCTGGATGAGAAAATTTGCTGGACCATGGGAGGTCAGTATTTTCTAGCACATTACCAACACTTACACTGCTTACTGGGCCCTTAGAAGACATTTAGGGGTAAATCACAGCTAAAGAACAGCACAGAACACTGAGAGCCAGGACTGGTGGCCGGAAACAAACTTTACCGGACCATGGAAAACTTGGTCACACCCATGGTAAGTGGTCATCTGGCTAACTTAAATCATGCCAGGTTCCAGATGTTGCTGGCTGAGGGAGTTCCCCATTAGAGAGGTTCAACCTTTATTCTTTGGCAGTGGTTCAATACTGATTGAGAGAAGAACCCACCCTATTGAGACACCAATATCACATTCTGCAGCAACTACAATTTTTTTTTTTGGGGGGGGGGGGGGGAGAAAATCACATCCAAGAGCTTTTCGGGTCCGTCTATCTATCATAGGTACCTATAAGGTCACCAAAAGCGCATATCTAAAAACTTCACATCTTCTGCTTAGCTTGTCATATCAGATAAGATCAGAGTCTGGTGGCTCATGGCTGCAGTGTAGGCAAGTAAGGATCCCCAAGAGAATCTTAACTTTTGGACTGACTGGTTCATCCTTGAGAATTACTGGTACAAATCTCCTCTGCTGGGATGAGCTTGCCTAAATTCCTTTAACACATCACTCCTTTATTCAGATCCCTTCTCTGGCTTCCTTTCACCATCTGCACCAAATACAAGCTCCTCAACCTAAACTTCAAACCTCTGCACACAGTAAAATCTGAATCTCTTTTCTTCTTACCTCCCTTTCTGACTCCTTAGGCTCCCTCCTTAACTGCTCACTTTTTTCTCCCACTTCAGGATGAACCACTGGAGCCAAGATTTTACCCGTGATCTTCATGCCTTCTCCCACACTGCTCCCTAGCCTTGGAACAGTCACCATTTTTTCATGAGTCACACAACACCCTGCCTCTTCTTCATGTCTCAGCGTTCAGCTCTTCTACAAAGCCTTTTAAACGTAAGCCCTGCAAAATTCCAGCACCAATCTGAAGTGTCCAATTCACTGATCTTTTTGTCCAGCTGTGTATAAAACAATAAACAGGACACTCCTTCTAGTCAGGGCCCTATTTTTTCTTTTTCTTCTGGACAGCAATGTGAATGTGTGATTAACAAACAACAGAATAATAATATATACAATTAATGGTAAATAAAGTACAGTGTAGTCCCTTTTTAAAAGCTTGTAACATGTGTCCTAAATCTGATACTCCATTCCAGTTGCTAAACACACCCCAAGCCACTCCGATCCATGAGGATCTTTCAACCTCATCCCAACCTGCCAGACTGTCCCCCATCTACAGTTGCTAAACCCTTCTACCCCAGCAGCCCCTCTCAAAGGCCGAATGTCCTCACAGACATGAATGCATTCACACAGATGTATTGGACAGCATCTTCAGAACGCATACGCTTTCATTGACTGGGCGGGGGGGGGAACCTAGCCAATCACACACTGAAACAGATGTATTTGTTTATTATCCGCTAACAGGAGGAGTGGAGATGAGAGAACTTCTGCACATGGGAGTGTAACCAGAAGTCACAAAATCTGAGTTAGACAGTGACAGAGGTGCGATTGGGGTGGCATCCAGAAAATTATAACACCAGATCTGCTGGGCCTCTTTTGATAACATCTTTAAATCAAAAGAAGAGAAAGACAGGAGTTTTAAATTGGGAGTGAATAGCAGTGGGATCAGGGGAGGGTCCTCAGGCTGAAATCCATGGGTGAATTGACACCAGTGAGGAAAAGTAAACAATAAACAACATATTTACACAGCATCTATGTCCCAAAAGTACTTCGCAGATGCAACTGGCAGGAGTCACTATGGAGAATGGAGGACAAAAACAGGCAAATAAGCCACCTACACAAGAGGGAAAATACAGATGGAGGGGAAAATGTTGGGGAAGAACACCAAGGCAAAACTCTCAACCTTACAGAAAGCATCATGGGCCCTGTCATTTTAGATTGTAATCACCCAGGGCAGGGATGGTCTCTTTTCTGTGTTTTTACCCTGTGTAAAACAGTGAGGCTCCAGACCCAACTGATGTTGTGAGGTACTGCCATATATACATGTTTAGTACCGCAACTACTGCGCGTGCAAGGCAAACAGAGCCTGGTTCTCATCTTCTGCTCCAAAAGACCAATCCATAGTCAAGTGCACAGAATGCAGCTGTCTCCCTCAGAAGGACCCCGGTTTGGACTGACCCAACTGGGATATATTCCTGTAGTCCTACGGAGCTTTGTAAATGTCAGTGTCACATCACCCCTCCAGAGAGACTCCCCGTGTCATGACATTGTCCTGTCAGACACAGACTGTTATTCAAACTAAGGCCAAATCTACTCTAGGGGACAAAATCAATGTCAGATATGAAACTCCGGCTAGGTGAAGTGCGTAGTTGGAGTCAACATACCTTGAACTGACTTCTGCTCTGCCCCCACAGCGGGAGGTTGACAAGAGAAACTCTCTTGCCAGCTTGCTCCTTGTGACTGCAAGAAGTACCGGATGCTGAGCATTTGACTTAGTGCAATCCTAATAGGCATACTGAATCGAACCCCAGAAGATGGACCTCCAGCACCTTGACCTGGTGTTAAGTATAGGCCAGCCCTTAGCAATGCCCATACCCTTCACCCAGGGCAACCTGTAGGGTGAGGTCCAGACTGTGGCCAAGACAATAAGAGTGTGGAAATGAGAAGGAGATGGGGTATGGAACCCAATGAATAGGCAGGGGACTGACACAATCCTGGTACTTGCTCTCTCGGAGGCCAGGTCTATACTAGGAGGTAAAATGGATTTTAGATACACAAATCCAGCTACAAGAATTGCCTAGCTGGAGTCAACTTATCTAAAATCATTTATTGCCAACGTTTACACAGCCGGAGGTCAACGGGAGCAACTCTCCCATTGACTTCCCTTACTCCTTGTGACTGCCAGGAGGACAGGGACTGACAGCTGCACCCCGACAGTCTGATCTAGCACGTCCCCACCATGTGCATGAAATCAAACTACAGAAGATCAGCCTGCCAGTGTGTCGATCCTTCCATCAGCGTAGACATATCCTGAGCACATGTGCCAAGAGTATGCTAGTACTGTCAGCTGCAGTAGACATCCCAAAATAATTGGGCCTTGTCCTCTTTCCTTACAGGCCTGCAGCCATGGGCTGGCACCAATAGAAAAAATAAGGGATGTTATGCATTGCACGCTGTCTCCAGGGGCTAATGTTAGTGGCTTTGAATGCTTCCTGCCCCTAGTCCAACCCAGACTCTTATTGTACAAAGCTGGTTTAGGGTCTGAAGTCTGTGGTTTAAAACAAGCTCTTTTCTGAGTATTCTCAGTGCAATTAGTTTCTGGTTTTAGTTTCTACTTATGCTCATGTGATTCATCCGCAACTGAATGGATTTTATTATGTGAGCTTTCCAGAAAAAGTTCACCTATGGGGCTGAGATGGGATATAAAACATTTCGCCCCCTACATATAATCGTGAAAATTAGTGCCCCCTGAAATGGAGGGATGTGTGAGTGAGTGGGATTTGATAAAATGAGAGGTTAACCATCTCCAACTTTCATTCTCATGATCCTCAGAGACACAAAGAAGGGAGGAATGATTGCCATTATTTTCAACTTGATTGTGGTGATGAGTTATGATAGTGGGAACGGAATTCTCGGTGACAGAGGCCAAAGACACTATTGCATATACCATGGGACTGTGTTACACAATCCCCAAGATTAATTTATACACAATATCCAAAAAGCAATGAATGGTTTTATTAGCCTTTGAGAAACAGGTTAGCACTTAGGTGGAGGCCACCTGGAAAACAAAAGGCTTATTTAGTCACATGCTGCTCACGGTGCCCCTGCAGGAGACCAGGGAAGCATGGTGAATTGGCTCATTTACCTGGAGTAAGCCCCAACCTACCTTTCCTGTGGGATTTCAGGGGCCCCACTGATCTCTGGCCTCTGCTCTCAAAGTCATCCCCTTTCTGGCTGGTGGGTCTCAGCCCAGCTCTCCAGCTGGGAAGCAAGACAGGATGACAGATTAGGCAGAAGAACATGATGGCAAGGCTCTGGCAGTGACCCTAGCAAGGAGCTCAAGTGTGACTGAATGAGCAGAGGAAACAGGTGTGAAGAGGGAAAGAAATTCCCGTGAGAGATGGAATATGCAGGGGCACTCCATTGGGAATGAGGGGAGAAGGCTGTGGGTCAGTTTTGTTGCAGGGACACAGAAGGAGAAATCAGGCATGGTTGGAATGGGGAATGAACATTTGGAAGCCAAAAGAACCCTCCCTCCCCCCCAAACTAAAAACTCTACAGTGGGGATGATGTACAAATATCCAGAGATGGGACAAGATTCCAGCAGGGGCAGAGAAATCACACCAGCCCTTCTCTCAAAATGGCTGTTGAATTTTAACAATCCCACCCCTAAGCACGTCACTGTGGAAAAACCCTGGTGCCCTACCTATTTGACTGATCCCCTTCTGGAGGATGGAGCAGCGCGACTGAACTTTGGCGGGAGCAGCATCTAGTTTGCCTTGTTGAGGAAGAGTACCTCAACCCCAAGCACTCTGAGGAAAGCAGAACAGTCGAAGGGTGGTGGGAAAGGCAATTAGGCTCTGCACAAAATACAACCCTTTGCCAGCTGTTCCTGGACACTCTTCCTTCAACATAATCACTATCACTCATGTGAGGTGAAAGGAGCAGGTTTGAGCCACCCAAGCATTCCTGGAGGAAAATGGAGCTATAGGACTTACAATTTATGGAATCAAGTGTCCCTCTAAAGCACGTGTAAGACCAACCATCCCTAAAGCAGCTCTGCTGCTGTGTCTGTCTAGGCTGAAAAGGCAGTTCTCTTCTCCCACCGGCGGTGGATCTCTTAGGCACAGAGCGTATAGTTCACCTGCCCTGCTGCATGTGTCTCTTGCTGACAGAATGGGACTCTCCAATGGCCATGGAGGAGCGGACGCTTCCATAATCCATAGGTGCTTCTTCTCTGCCTTGCTGGGTTTGGATTTCCCTAGAAAAGAGAGCCGTTTCCGGACCCACTGACCACGGGTCTCACTTGGAGAAGCACTGCTTTGTGTCCCTCCAGCTTTCTTTCCAACTGTTTCTCTTGTACTGTATTTTCTTTGTGGTACTGGGGCATTGCTCTTTAAATGGCTAAGTACCACAGGAATTCATCAGACTGCATCCCGCTAGGCTACTGATCTGTGGCTTTAGTGCAGATAAATGGTGACAGAGACAAGTAGAAGATGTGGGAATAGGAAAGAATGGAGATGTAGTAAAATATTAAAAGAGGGAAAGCTCGGTGGCTGTGTCCTAGGAGTATAGCAGGTCAGATAAGGGCAGAAGACACAACTTGGAACTGAATCAGGCATTCTGAAGGAAATAAGGTGCTCAGATACTCTGATGCAGTGTGCAGAAAAAGAACCTATATGAAAGAGAACGGACAGAAAGGGGGCACAGGACACCCAATCAAAATCAGCTGCCTCTCATGCAAGAAGGGTCTCACCCTACTTTGTCCGAGCAAAACAAGCTAGAGACCTGAATTATAAAATCAAAGAGGGCTCATCCATCTGATTCTAGATTTATGGTTAAAACCTTTGTTTCTTTATTAACACCCATGCAGGCTAAGTCTCAGGAATGAAGAACTGCACAGAACTAAGCTTTGTTTGGTTTCTGCGCCACAGGCTGCTTGCTAACCATCCCGCACTTTTAAATTCAGTCCTGGGTACTCTCCATCCTGAGAAGATAACCCAGGGTAAGAAAAAGGTGTTAAAACTACACAGAGATGCACACTCCTGGAACCAAAGGTGCTTCCAGACAGAGCTGGCAGCTGGCTGATCGCTGCTCCACGGCAGCTGTTCTGTGCACAGCAGAAACACCAGTGGTAGAACAGGCTATGACAGGGAAAGGACAAGCTTCCTGCCTGCTTTGTACAGTTGTAGGAGCATTGCCCTCTCCCCAACCAGCCATCAGCCTGTCCTGCAGAAGCAGCTGGCATCTCCTAGGCTCTGGAGAGGAGGAGAGATTCAGAGAGAGAGAGAAAACAAAAGGGGGCCAAAGTGGAGAAACACAGTTGGAGACATTTTGGAGGGGCCGGGGACAAACAAAAGAGAGAGGAGACAGGAGAAGAGAGTGTTACAGAATAAAGGGGGCATACAGAGGGAGAGAGGGAGGGAGGGAATGACATATGAAGATGGGAAGTGCCAATTAATGGGTACAGTGAGGGGAGAGAAGTAAAAGAATTGCAACAGAAACTGAGCAGACCTAAAAGGGCAGAGAGTAAAGTAGGGCCGCAGAAAGAGGAGCACTTTATCCCCTCATGGAAAAAAAGAGACTGGGGATAAATAACACTTAGGTCTGTATATCCATGGATCTCAAAGAGCTTCACAAAAAGTAGGTAAAGAGTTAGTCGTATTTTCAAAACGGGGGACAGACAGAGTGGCACAGTGAGTTAGTAACAGAGATGCAAAAGGACCCCTGCTTTTCTAAGCTCCTAGTCTGGTGTCCTCTCTTTAAGGTGCTGTGGAAGGAGCAGACCAGACGTCCTGACATCCTCCCTCCCAATACGTCTGAGAGGGCCACTCCTCCAAAAGAAGGGAGAGAGATTGTGGGAATGGAGAATCATAGGTCCCCTTAGGGGCCTTCACAGGTTTGAATAAAGATCTACATTTTCTGATAAACAATCAAACTCCAAATTTTTGGAAGATTCTGAACTACTGATACTCATATCTAGTTAATTAAAAACACCCAAAATAAACAACATCTGGCTGGTAGGGTTTGCTTGCTTAGAGAGTTCTCTGCGGAGGCAGGAGAGTTGACAGCGCTGGTTCTGCTGCTAGCCTGCTCCACCTTCTTGAAGGCAGGCTGCAGGGAAAAACAGGGAAAAACTTGGTGTCTGCAGTAAGAAGCTTGTGCTGTGGGAATCTTTAAGTAAACCTACATACTAAGACTTCACTTAAAGAAAAACGTTGTATATTTACAGTTTAATTTGTCCTATAAAAAATTCAACTCTCACTATTGAAAACATGTTTTTGTGCCTTTAAATAAATATGAAACCTCAAAGACATGTCCACCTGAGCTACATATCCACTGCAAGGCCACAAATAAACTAGCCACCTATTGCACCAGCACCTACACAAGACTCCCCAGTTACTTACCCAGAGGAATTAAACCAAATGCGGCGTACTCCTAACCTCAGACAACACTACTTTAAGACTCCCTAGCACAAGAATTGCCTTACACGCCCTCCCAGATGAGTGAGCAAGGTCTAGATGCTATAAGCCTATGTTAATGGCAGGGGGCATATGTTGTTTGTTTATTGCTGAGGAGGAATGTTTGTCACAACTGTCAGGATTATACAAAAATGTCCACGACTTCAGCTAGCATGGCATTTTTACATGCAGCTGGGAGAGTGCATCAATGTGCAGGTGAGAAAATGAAAGAAACTTTTTAAAAAGATGAACAATACTAACTCACAGGATAGGGTTACCATATTTGAACTTTCCAAAATGAGGTCACCCCAGAGAGGGAGTATATTTGTATCAGGATCTACCAACTCACCTTGTATAAATGTACTAGATATACGATAACACACCAATACAACGTGAGTTGATAGATACTGATACAGATACACTCCATTTCATGGGTTCCTTCTTTTTGGAAAGTTCAAATATGGTAACCCTACCACAGGACTACTGAGGGGGCCAGGAGAGGCTAGAGTCAAAGACAACATTTCTAACACATATTTGCGCTTCTAGAGTGCCTTATGTCCATGGGCTTCAAATGAATTTGTAGCAAATTAAATGCTGCCCTACTGAGGCACAGAAAAGTATACAGTAAGTCAGTGGCATGGCTGAGAAGAAGAAGACGACCCAGTCCCAACTTCTGGTATCTCGCTCTAGCCACCAGACCAAAATCTAAGTAGAAGCATCAGAGCAAAGGGAACTGGTGTTGTTGGCCACAAGCATGAGGCACAGGACAATAACAACAAATTCTCTTTGGCACAAAGGGCACAATACTGCCTCTTGCTCAGGAAAAGGAAGCTGCAGGGTGGGATCCCTCTTGAGGCAGGCCCACAGGATTCATGGAAAAGTGAGAACATGCCACTGTGACCGCCAAAGGTCTGGGATAGCTGAGTGCAGAAAGGCCTGAGGGTAGAAGCTGGCTAAAGTGCTACAGGACAAAAATGAAAGGAGGTGAAATTAAAGCATAACCTAAAGACAACACCTGTGGAAACAAGTGACAGAAGTCTGAGACCTGGTGCCTCGATACTCAGGTGCTGGGTGCATTAAATATACATTGAGAGATTAGATTACAAGGAAAGGCATGTAAGGTGGAAATGATAGTGGCTAAATACCTATGAAGTCAAGAGATATCCAACAGTGTTCTGTAAATTTCTAGTTAAGAGGAAATCAATGAATGAGGAGACCCTGCATGGCATATGCAGCCTCTTACTTCTAAATTGTTCATTTAAAGCCACCTCAGGTAGTCAATTAAAAACAAAAACTGTTCCTCTCTCATGGCTGTTGCGACGCATACGTGAAACGAGTTTTGTGGTCTTTACTAAGCTGAGCGAGATCCCCATCACCTAGTACTGACTGGCCCTTTGTCAGCAATGTCACCAAAGAAGCCAAAGAACATACACACGGAGAAACTGAACTACTCTCTCTCACCCACAGAGGCAGAGCCACTAGGCAAGACTGAGCTCCGCGGGCAGCGTGAAGGAAGCTAGCTCTGTGGCAGTCATACGCTTTATACCGGTTGGAGATACATTACTTCAGGCCTCACATTTGTCAGTCCATCATCAGTGATCAGCACTGTGCCCATACTTAACCATATATTTTACATTTAGGTACCTTCAAAGAAGTGCAGTTGTTTCTGGACATCAGGGCAGGGATCCTCCAACCACTGAATGCCAAATCAGCTGTCATGTAGCACTTTAAAGACTAACAAAGTAATTTATTAGGTGATGAGCTGAAGAAATGGGTCTGGCCCATGAAAGCTCATCACCTACTAAATAATTTTGTTAGTCTTTACAGTGCTACATGACTGCCGTTTTGTTTTGTTACGATACAGACTAACACAGCTACCTCTATGTTACCATTGAATGTCATAGCTAAAGAAAGTCCTGCTGACTTCATCACGAGCACCCCCATCACAAGTCTGTTTTCCTAGTTTTCCACACCATTTGTAAAATTCTCACCATAACTCTCCTGTAACTCTTCCCTACGTTTACCATGAGAATCATAAAGACCACATTGCCACTAATTACTTAGTTAACCCTTTCTCCTGGGAGTGAAAATATAAATGACAATATTGCAAAATACTCCAGCATGCCACTGAAATATGCAGGTGAGTGCAATAAAACTGAAAACGTGAGCCCCTCAGTTTCCCTCTGCACGTGGAACCCAGATCATCAATATTTTACATGCACACTTGTCTGCCTGTGTGTGCAGTGACAACATTTGTGCACTCAGTTATGGCAACTGCACAGGCAAATAGGCAAAGATGTGCTTAATGACCATTTGTAAATACAATTATACCTAAGCATATAAATCAGGCATACAACTGCATATACAGAAGACTAAAAATCTTGCCCTTAGTCTTCTATTGCAGAAAGACACATATTCATTAGCTACCTGTCCAGTGCAAATGGCTTCATACCAGTGCATCATACCTTCTTGAATGTTTGCTTGCAAACTGATTTCACATTCATTTGAGCTATACAGTGATCTTAAATGCATATAGAACATTGCAACCAGAAATGTACCAAAAATGCTTTACAAATTACACATACAGAAAATGTTTCTTCCAGCAAGGAATTATATCTGTCTCTAGCGTGGAACACAGCAACTGTTTCAGGCAGCAGGGAAACACTCCATGACAGTTTAGACCAGTAAGCAAAGAATATTTTATTCCATTGAGCTGTAGGGGAATTCTACCTAGACTGAACGCAATTTCCAGAGTTTGAATTTGGTCAAGAGTCCAGGGCTAAGAACCCTCCACCCCCTTTTCAAAAACTGCCCTGGAAACTGTAAGGGTTATTAGTGGTCAAGGTTTAGATTTTTCATCTCATCCGAAAGACAGTGAGACAAAATCATCCTGGGAATAAGCAGATGTGGCTCCCATTGACTTCTGAGGAAGATGTGGCTGCTTTGTCCAAGGATGAAATTCATCCACCATGCCGTGAAGCACTGTTCCTTCTAACACCACACTGAGAAATTGCTTCTGTACTGTCTCAGAGGGAAGCATACTGAGTCACATACAAACACCCTGTCCCCACACCCCCATTCCAACTTTAAAACCTAGATATTGACTAGGTCTTGGTTAATTTTGGAGATCACAATATGAGGTGATCCCGCAGGCACCCATACTTCGTTAATCAATTTTTGCTGTACATGGGAATGTGGACAGTAGTATTAGATTAAGTGTACCATCTTTCTATATATTTTAGGAGTGTATCCATCTGTGAGTCTGTCCATCTGTGAGTCCATTTGTTCAAGAAAGCCTCTTAGACCACAAGAGTTGAAACCACCAAATTTGGTATGCAGCTTCTCCTTACCCTCACTTAAAGCAAGGTCAAGGTTTGCGTGTGCCAGGAAAATGGGAAGTGCCTAGAATCTGATGGCACAGCATATTTCAGACTCACCAGTGGAGGGGGAGTGAGTGCAGAGAAAAAGAATACCACAGAGTGATGACTGGTGGCAGCTGCAGCAGGAAAAAGTGGCCAGCTAGGGGCAGGGTTCTCCACCCTGCTCACCACCAGACAGGGTAAATTCCCCCATCCCCAAACTCTCCCACCCACATCTCTTGGTCACAGCACCAGACAGGAGTAGCCCTGATGTCCCGCCCCACCCCACCCCCCCAAAAAAGTACCACTCTCTCCTGGTACATAGCACAGCCCCACTCCCTCACTCAGGCTGGGCTGGGAAATGTGTCCAAGCCCATCCCCCACCCTGGGACCTCAGGTTGAGGCTGGGAAGTGCAGCCTGGTCCCTCCCCTGGAGCTCAGGCCAGGGGTGGGAAGCATGGTCTGGTTCCCTCGCCCCCAGAGAAACTGGAGCCAGGATGGCGATAGGCCCTGCCATGAGGGTAGGGGACTGGACTCGATGACCTCTTGACGTCCCTTCCAGTTCTATGATATGATAACATAGGAAACAGACTCAGTCACACACACACACACACTGCCAGGGCTGGGCAACCCCTCTCTCTTCCCCCGTTCCCCCCAGACCAGCACCACCTTTGCCACTGTGGATGACCCCAGAAGTCCCCTGACACCTCCTAGCCCCCTGCCTTGTACCCTCTACTCTACTCCCGCAACCTCCTGAGCTCTCCAAAGCCTGCCCTAACTCATCCGCCCCTCATCTCCCAGCCCTGAGTGCCCCCAAAGACCCAGCCCTGTGGCCTGAGCTGCCCACCCTGCCCTAACTCCAGCACCCTCCACTCCCTGCCCTCAGCACCACCAACCCCAACCCTCCCAGCCCCTACACTCACTCCTCCACCCCCACTCCCTAGCCAGAGCCTATACCCACAACCCAACACCTAACAGCTGGCCCTAACTCTTGCAGCCCCACCTCCTTCCCCGAGCCCCCACAAGGACCCACACAACACTGGGTCCATCTGCAAATAGGTTTATAATATTTTCACTTGGGCCTATATACAGTGTATATAACTGAAAAGTTGTTTTGTTCTTGCTGAAAGAACACAGGATGCTGGAGTACTTAAGACTGCACTGATTGCATGTAATTAGTTTATATTAGAATTTGTAACAGGTATCAGTTGTGTGTGGTAAAATGCATTCTTTGCATGTCTGTACAATGTTATATGATTTTGTAATATGATATATCCCCAAAAAAACACTTAGGACTTTACAAACTCTTATCCAAGCAACTTAAAATACACCACATTCAGAGGCAGATAAGAATTAGTCCCATTTTACAGATTCAGACTGAGACACAAAGGTTAATGCTAGTTTTACCTCTGAGTTGCCTAAGGCTACACATCAAATCAGTGTCAAGATCTCAAACATTCTCAGCTCAGTCTCTGAGAACATACTGTCTCTCAAATGCACCCAGTGAAGCAGAAAGTAAGAACACCTATTGTTAGTTGAGATGCTTACATGTTTATGTCACTATACAGCAAAAATGTTTGCATCTCTGGAGTGCAGGAATAGCATTTATGATTATCAATATGTCTCCAGCATACAAGAATAATATATCTGTGTCTGTGTGTCCAGAGTTTAAAAAGCAGTTTGTGATTTATACCTTCTCGGTATGTAGAGGGTATTTTGGGCCTGCAAATCATGTGTAGGAATAATGTTTGTGACTTGAGTGTTTGTGCTACATAGAAACAATGTTAGTGGAGCAGGCTAGGAAAAATCCTTGTTTGGCAGGGTTCAACAACCAAAAATGTAGTCTAAAGAAGTAGAATATAATTGTTTAGTACCCAAACCTGCAGATCCTAAACTGCCCATGAAAATCCTGTATGCACCAACTGATGAGCACAGTTCATATAAGGTTCAAAATTAAAACCAAATTGCGACTTCAGTTTCCCTTTAAACATCACCAAACAGCAGAAGAAATGACTGACTTGCCCCCATGTTCTCCTGACACATTGCCATTGTTTGCCTGTGTCTCCATCCAGCTAGTTGCATCCTGTGTTGTAACTTTATGAAGGGTGCACATGGTTTGTTTTGCATGTGCTCTCTCTGTAAGGCAGGACAGGGTGCGGACCGATGTTCACAAGTAAACAGAGGCAGGAGGACACTGTTACTGGCCTCAGGTCATGCTCACTGATCAGTGCATCTAAGATTTTAAAGTGCAGTGCTAATCAGATCAGCACTATGTCCTGGGAGGAGGGAAGTGACATAAAACATGCACAAGCCTTCCTTCTGTGCTGACAGCAGACTGAGTCCTCAGATGATATGAGGAAGCAGCATCTTGTGCTCTTCAACCCAACCATGGACTGGTCTAACACCCATAATGCAGTGCTGGTTTTGACTTTTGTCTTCCCCTGTTCACTGTTCACTATTTGTGCAGATTCTCAACCTTTAGTCACTGAGTTCACCACCCCAATTTTCATGGCCATTCAGTCCTTAGCTATTCTACTAAGATTGCCACCAAGGGGCCAATTAGCACTCACTATTGTTGGGTTTTGTTTTGCTGCTGGACCTTTGTCCATTAGGAACTAAACTGATGCCACACAGAGCATGGAGCAGCCATCAGGTGGTAACTTTCACTCACTACCAACTTGGACTGAATTTAAACAGGTGCAAAGCTGATTGTGTGTGTTCCCTGTGCATGAAAAGAGTGTGATATGGACATATCCAATTAGCGGAAACTGTCTTTACTCCTATTTTGCATCTTAAAGAGAACAAGATGTGATATGTTTGATCTGCTGGAAACAAGGAAGGTGTAGTGTAAAAGTTTGATATTATGAGCTTTGTTTGTGCAATGTTTGTGTCACAAATGTGCAAGAGTAGCAGCTGCTGCATGTATCTTCTTAGGTGCACATGACCATCAAATGGTAAATAGTTACTATAGAACAGAACACACTCTCAACTGTCCTGCACCTCATGTAGATTTACACCAGTGCAAAGAGGGAGTAAACGACTATCATTCTGATGTGACAGCATTTTGCATCCACTTGGTACTGGCATAACCTACTACATAAGGTCCAAATCAATAGAGAATCAGGCTGTTCCTTTGTATGAACCATATGCATAGTCCCTTATGCAGGAATAATGTGCTGTGTAAATACCACGTACGTAACCACAAATGGTTCAAGTGTCACTGCATATGCATGTGTGCAAAGGAGCAAGATTTAGGGGTATGCACATGAAACAAAATGTATTTAATACACACAAACATGCACACTTATTTGAGGATGGGAAGTACAGAACAACTTTTTTGCTAGAGTCCAGTACAGGAAATAAAAACACAGCAACCAATCACTAACATGACATGCAGACATACAGGATCTCCATGTATCCAGGTACTTGATTCACCCGCTGCTAAAAACTTCATCCATACCTTCCTCTTCCTCTATGGGCTGCCTAAATCCCGCCACATACAAAATGATACTGTCTCCATTTTTCTCTGTGCAATGAAGTACCGTTCGACCACTCTTGCCCTCAGACAACTCCAGTGGCTCTCAATTCATGTCAAGTTCTGATTCAAAATTCCTCCCCTTTTTTCAAAGCCCTCTATAGAGTTGGTCCAGCACAGCTCTTGGATCCCTCTCTCCCTACATCTTTACAGGAGAGGGAGGCATAGCTCAGTGGTTTGAGCGTTGGCCTGCTAAACTGAGGCTTATGAGCTCAATCCTTGAAAGGGCCCTTTAGGGATCTGGGGCAAATAGCTTTTTTTAAAATAAAATAAAAACACGTGCCTATCAGGGAACAGTGATAGGTCCTGCTGTGCTCAATGACCTCTCAAGGTCCCTTACAACAGTATGAGATGGGTGTATGTCCTCTGTTCATGGAGCATAGGATGGGGCTCCTCTCAGTCTTGTCATCCACCCTCAATGCTGTAAGCACCAGACACATCCAGGTGGCAGGACAAGAGAACAGGTTTTCTTGATCCTGTCTACCTTACTGTCTGTCACTCATTTAAAATCTGACTTGAAATTTTATTTATTTCCTCCTCTGACTACACATCTCAAATTCTCCCTCCGCTATTACCTCCATAACTGCATTATTCAATGCTGTACAGTGCATGAGACACAGCTACTACGGCACATGCTATAACAAATGCCAGTTTTGGTTTGGTGGGTCTCTTACTTGGAGGTGGGGTGTTTGGGGTTTTTTTTGTGTGTTTTACAAGAAGGGGGTGAGACAGAGGGAAACTGAATGGAATTTCTGCTTCACATTTTTTGCAGCACCATGCAGAGCGTCCATCTTCCTTGCTAGACTAAGGAGGGTCTCAGGCCCATTTCATCTCCCTCCCCCATCTTCCATTCTGTTCAGATTCTTTAAACCCATGATGCTTTCCTCCAGGCCTTGACTGGGGAAGCATGAATCCTCTCTCTTCCAGCTCCTATATGACCTAGGTTGTGTCAGGATCTTAGGGTGACAAACATTTGTGCACCTCACACTTTTTAAAATTACTTTGCAACAAACAGTCAGAAATGAGGGAAACACTGTAATTATGGTAGTTGATCAAGTTAAAAAAGACAACAGGAGGATCCACCCACATCCATAATTTCACTCCAGCCAAATAACATCAGACTTTACCTCAAAAGAAAGAAATTCCACAAAAATCAAGAGCAAGTTCTGATTTTAATTTTGAAGGATTGGGAATTAGGATCGAGGCATCACCCCCGCTCCCTTTTTGCTCATTGGCAGCATCACCTCACCACCAGTAGGTTATAGCCACAAAACCACCAGTGAGCAAACAGACCTCACACGGTTACTCTCACACACAGCCAGATATTTACTCACTGATAAATAGCATTTGTAAATAAATCTCATTTAATCTCCCAAATCCACTATAAAAATCTCCCAGCCCTGTGGCCGTCTTTCCATCTCAGCCTTGCTTCAGTTAGATCCCAAAACCACAAGGTCTGGAATACACAATGACAAAAGAGCCAGGGTTTTCCTCTCCCTGGCATCTCACTATTTTTCTTCAACAGATGTACAAGGGACTAGGCGGAAGAAAACCCCCAATCCCTCCTCCCACCTCATTCTCGCTATTAATCGGCCGATAAATCTCCCCAAAAGACACAAGGACAGAAGCCAACAGGTGGAAACGGCTTTTTTGTTCCTTTCGACACGCCGAGACACTGGATCTGCGCTCTCTCGCGTGTCTCCCCCAACAGGGTCTCGTGAATGATAAGCAGCCTTAGTGATATTCTCCCTTCCACCTGAGGCTCGCAAAAGGCCGGCGACGAGCACTACGGAATTCCGCCCTTTGGAGGTAGGTCACGCTCACGGTGCCCTGCTCGCAGCCGGCGGGGAGGAGGGGGAAACTGAGGCACGGAGGGAGCAAACTCTCCTCCCAGCCCCCCGCAGTGCAATGGGAAAGTTTCTGGCTTGCCGCAGCTCTCCCACCGCCGCCCCGGGGCAGCGAGCGCCCGCCCCAGCTCGGGTGCATCCCCCCCGCCCCAGACCCGGGGAGGCGGCAGGGCGCCAAGCGATCGCAGCCGCTCGGCAGCCGAGCCCGCAGGCCTCCAGCCGCCCGCTGTGCCCAGCTCCCCCGCCCCGGGGAGGCAGGGGGCCTCTCGGGGGTCTCTAGCCAGCCGCGGGGCCGGCCCCGCCACGGGCTGCCGCCGACAGCGGTGGAACGCGCCCCTCCGCCCCGCCAGCCTGGAGCGCCCCGGCGGCCCCGCGGAGCAGCCGCCCGCCGCGGCCGGGAGCTGGGTGTGCGGCAGCCCGGCGCTTACCTTCTAGGCGCGGGATTGCTGGGGAGTCATTTGGCCGCGCGAGGGGGGCCCCGCGCCTGCAGTGCCCGGCCTCCTGCCGCCGAGCCGCTAGGACAACATCACAGCAACTTAGGGGGGACACTTTAGGGGCCTATTGTCTGCGCTGGCCTGATCTGTTTCCCTCCCGCCTCCCCCTCTCGCCGCCGCGGCACTTGGTACGGCCCAGGCATTCATGCCAAGTCGCTTTCACACATGGAAGCTTGTCTCAAGCAATTGCTGACAAGCCACAAACAAGACATCCCCCTCCCTCCGCCCTCCCCCTCCTTTCTTCAGCATGCAAACTCAAACTCCAGTGACAGGCCTGCCTGCCCGCACGCGCGCGCGCGCGCACACACACACACACACACACTCGCACTCACGCGCGCGCGCGCAGGCGGCTCGGCTCGCTCGGCTGTACTGGGGGAGCTCCCAGACAGGAAAGAGCCCAGGCTGAGTTGGGGGCAGGGAGAAAGCTGTCTGCTGTGTCCCAGTAAAATGGCAGAGGGAGACGCTGTGCAGGCAGCACCGTGCAATCAGAAGCTTTGCTTTCTTGCAAGGATGCCAGTGCGGGGAGGAATTATTGAAATGAGCGGGGGGTGGGGGGTAAAATCAGATTGCTAACTATCTGGGATGGAGGGCGGGGGGGATTTTGCCCAATCAAAACTGTGCCTCCACCTCTGTCTGTTAAGATTTTAGCTTCAAAATAAAGCATCCCCAGAGATAAATAATACCATGTATTGCATTTCCCAGACCAGCCTTGTAAAGTTTCTGATAATTAATGAAGCCTTCCCAGATCCCTAGTAGGGGAGTAGCGTTATCTATATTTTACAGATGAGGGAACTGATAGAGAATTTAGGTGACTTGTCCAAGGTCACAAAGGGAGTCAGTAGCAAAAACTGGGAACAGGACGAAGCAATCGTGAATTTCAATCTTCTGCTAACAAAACCAACAAGAAGTCCTGTGGCACCTCATAGACTAACAGATATTTTGGAGCATTCGCTTTCGTGGGCAAAGACCCCCTTCGTTTTCTGCTGTAATCACAAATCCTCTCACATGGGATGTAGAAAGGCATGTGTGCAAGCGCTCAGAGGAGATGGTTTTCACTTAAATCTGAAGGATTTATAACATTCAAGCACTTTGGGACTTGGAAATATGGCCAGAGTCATACCTGGAGTACACCCTAAGACTACAGCTACACTGTAGCTGTAACTCGAAATAACTTACGCTATTTGCGCAATGCAAATTGTGTATTTTATTTCAAGTTTATTTATTTCAAACTTGATAATATCCACATGGTACCTAAGTTTGAAACAAGCGTCTATTTCAAAGTTTCCCTACCCATTATAAGATGATGGGTACCAGAACCAGAATACCACGCTGAAAATAGTGCTGCTATTTTGAACACAGCCTTTAGCCACAGAGTCATTATTTCAGGATACATTTGTATAATTTATTGAGGGCAAGATTTGTAGCAGAGTTGTGCGTAACTTGTTGGTTATGGTTTACAAGGGTTTGGGCAAACCTTTTTGTATTGGCTTCCGTTCACAACAAGGCTCCTCACCCCTTAACATTCAGGTTTATGCAAACTCCGTTCAGTAAAAGGCAAACTAAAAATAAAGTGCTGTGATTCATTAATCTCTGTGCATTGTGTATGGATTCATGACGGTTCATTCAGCCCAGAAGACAGACCACATGACCAACTGTCATACATTTCATAACAAAACCACAAAACTCAGTCTTGAAAAACATGCCTGTCCAGAGACAACAAAAGGTTTTGCTCCAAGTCTCAACAGAGAAGGGTTGTAGGGACCAGAAAAGATTTGCACACAATGTGGATTTGTTCCATAATTTTATTATTAATTATTATTATTATTATTATTACACCAGTTGGATGGTACCTTTCTATCTAAAGATTTCAAAGTGACTTTACAAAGGTGGATAAGTTTAATTATCCTAATTTCATAGGTGAAGAAAGATGCACAGAGAGATTATATGACTTGTTCAATGTAAAATCGTGATTCAGTGGCAGAACAGAGAGCTTAGTTCTCCTGACTTAGCGCTGACTATCCCAACAACTAGTCTATACTGAGTCTATACTCAAACCCCCAAACAGGATTTAGCATGGATCAGGCTTTCACTAAGAACATTTTACCCAGACAAAACTTGAGGTTTTGGGACTCAGGTACCATGTAAATTAGGTACACCAAGAATGAGGGACAGAGGGCAAGAGAGATGGAGGCAGGAATACCTGAAGATGTCAAAAAGAGATGAAATGAGAAAGGTGAGTGGGCAGAAGCAGAGAAAACCAGAGACAGCTGTTACACAATAATGTCGTATGTAATTGTGAAATGTGTCTTTTCTATTCCATCCTATGTAGGTTTTTATACCCCACTCATCACTATAATGTTTGAACACCTTTGAGCGATGTATTAAGCAATTTCTTGGTGATATGGAATTGAAAGGTTAGTGCAATACCAAAGAGGAAGGGAAGTGGATTCAAAGCAGCCTCATGGTGGAAAAACAAGTTTCAGGGAATATTTAGGCTAAAACTTTGAGGTGAAAGAAAACCAGACCTACTGTTAGTCATATATTTTGTAATCTGTTTAGCACCCTACCACCACTACCACCACACAATCCAAAGGCAAAGCCTTGGTCAGGTTTAAGATGTTCTGAAATTAGTAGGACTGAAGGGGAGAAGCATCCCAGTGATGGACAGAGATGCCAAGAGAAGCAAGATTGGCTGGAGGTTCTATATGCCTCATTTAGGGATGTTTTTGGGCACAGAGCAGGATGACTAAAGACATATCCTATAAAAAGATAGTAATAACAATAACAACAGTTTTGTGCTTTTATTGGTATGTACACACGCACGCACGCACGCACGCAAGCAAGCAAGCAAGCAAGCCCAATTCTGGGGAAAGAGTTCCAACATGATAACCTACTGCTTCATATGTAAAACCACAGACAACCCTGATAAAGAATAAAAAAAACTTCCTTAAGCTTTGATTTGAATGATCCTATTGCTATGAGCTCTGATTCAGCAAAACATTTAAGCACATGCATGGCCTTCAGCATGAGTTTATGTGCCATCCTGAGTAGGGGGCCTTCCACTTATACATATCAATGGGCAGAGTAGTCCAGAGTTGCAGACCCTCAAGAGAAAAGGACCTGACTTCTAATCATTTAGAAACTAAAGCTAAATTACACCTTCAGATGGTTCAGTTCCAGCTTCATCTAATGCAGTTGGCTATATGTAAGGGCAGCAGACTTCTATGCAGATCTGATATTACTTAATGCTTGCTGTAGCAACAATCAGACTTCAAAGTGCACTAGCTAATGTTCCCAATGCACTGCCAGTGAAGGTTATGCATGTGGGCATTGCTGACTTGTTGATAAAGGCTGGTGCATAGTCCTGATTCCATATTCTATGACAGCTACAGGTTACAAATCATTTTTAAGGATAACCCCAGGTAAAGTAAGTTGTCTAGCTATCACAAAGGCAAGGCTCATCATGGAGCAATCTACATTTTTTATCTCCCCATCCCCCAGAAAAAAAAATCTGCTTTGAGGGGAGGTTTTAATATTTTGGTGATAAAAGCAGCCACTCTTGACCATCAATGGCTAAAGCCTGACAAATATAAATAACCACCTTCAGTTTGTCATGAAACATAATCCTAGGGTTAAACATAGCCTGTTAGGGCAATATCCCATTTGAGGAGAAGAAACAACCCCTTTTTTCTCTCTGCTTTAGTTTCACATTTCTCACCTAACATTTTACTTAACTTGGGGCAGATAACTTGGTCTTCCTTCATCACTCCCCAACTTTCTAATGCCTGAATTGGTTCATCCTGAGGCAGCTTCTTTAATCTGTGACTGATTGCTCCTGATAAGGCAGATTCCCCTCTCTCTTGTTTCTGTAATTTGTCTCTTGCTTTCTTTTCTATTGTTCTTCTCTATATGGTCCCAGTTCAGAACAGCACTGAAGTACCAGACTCCTAAACCCCATTGATGCCAATATTTCCTTTCTCTTGTGCATTCTGTACTTTCCTCCTACGCATTATCCTTCTCTGGTGCCTTTTTCTTGTTATGTCTCAACCGTAAGCCCCACCCCACTTTTAGCACTTACATTTACTTTTTCCCATTACTTTCCTGTCTGCCCTTGCTGTCTCAGTGCTACACCAAAGTAGCTTGGTTGGATGCAGCAACTCCCATCAATCAGTGAAAAGATGGGTCTTATTGATGTCATGGGAGCACGTCTTCTCACTGTAGGAGGCACTACCTCCAATCAAACTGCTTCTGTACTGTGTGCATCAGATGCATAAATGGGTCTGAGTAGCATCCACTAGGTGATTTGTAGGGGGAGCTGGTCCCCATGCATCTCCTCTCAGCATGTGCCTGTGCAGGGACATTGGGATGATGGGACTTAACGGAAGTCATGATGGAAGAAATACCAAGTGATGAGGACAGAGTCAAAACGCTGACCAAAGGGGGTGAATAGATAATGCTTACTAGCCTGCAGCTAGGCAACGGCTCGAGCTCTGGTCCTGAGTAATGCTACTTCATGCCTCAATGTTTCCAATGCATTCCTGGGTGAATTTCTGTGGTCTGCATTATGCAGGAAGTTGGATTAAATTATCACAAAGTTTTTTTCTGGCCTCAAAAATCTATTATAGACATGGCATTTTTCAAATAGCACATCAAATAAAAGACCCGGTCACTTGTGGCTTTTAAAGATATCACAGTTCCTTTCTTAAGCACAGGGCCTGTTGTTCTCAGAACTCACAAGATTCCAGTATGAGCTATTTTGTATTGTGCTTATCTGCTGTAAATTCCTGATGCTTTAACTAGTGGAAGTATTCACTTCCTGTCCCCAAAATTGCACCATTATAGTGGTTGCTGCTATAGTACGTTTGTTCTATGAAGCATCCTTGCAGTTTTTATCCCTTACAGCAGTGTTTCCCCAATGGTGTTCTGCAGAACCCTGTGGTTCCATGAAGTGAAAACAAGGGTTCCGCAAGAAAATTCCACTGCAATAACATTATATAGCAACAGAGAGAAAGCCGTGCTAGCCTATATACTGTCAAAACAAAAAAGCAATCAATTAGCACTTTAACAAAAGAATTTATTAGGTGATGAACTTTCGTGGGACAGACCCACTTCTGGATCTGTCCCACAAAAGCTCATCACCTAATAAATTCTTTTGTTAGTCTTTAAAGTGCTACTGGACTGCTTTTTTGTTTTGATAACAACATTTTATGATTTTTAGAAAAGTGATATTTAAGCATTTATGAATTTTATTAAAACAATTTTAATTGGTGTTTTCCACAATAAGTGACCCTGTTAATGCCAGCTTAGCCAGAGTGGGGATGATGATGTCACTACTTAGTACTGCAGGTACAGGCAGTCATTGGAGCAATCGCCTTTTTTATACCACCATAAATCCCCATACTCACTCTCGGGGAGTGTGGATCATTTTGGTGCAGCTTATGTCAAGAATATTCAGCTTTATCAAGACATGCAATTCATCAGTTGTTACCATTCACCAGCACATACCTATACAAATCCGGGTTCTCGAATTACGCAGCAACACAAAGGAAGTACAGGAGTCGACTGAATGCCGCACCAGGTATGGGAATCCAACTTTCCAATATTAAACCAAATATAAAAAGAATTTGCCAAGAAAAGAAAAAAAATTTTTTTGCGTTGAAAACTGCTACTATAATGCATATTTCTTTTTGAGCTTTATTTTTTGTACACATTAAATGTGGTTTTTGTTTTTAAATATGTGCGATTAAACTAAATGTTGATCTCATGACTTTGCCTAGCATTTGTTTATTATTATCCTTACTTACTTGTGATCTAGTTTTTCAGCTCCAAAAGTTCTGCAAAATTCTTTCAAGTTTAACATTGCCTTACAATTAAATGAAAAGTTTGTTAAGGGATAAAAACTGCAATATGTTGCTCCCCACACTCCTTTGTTGACCTGGATGAAAAAGGTTCATAGGGTTTAAAGTCAAAAATGACCATTTGGTCTGACCTGCATAATACAGGCTATGCAATTACACCCAGCGATTGCTTCATCAAACCCATAACTGGGCAGAATATACATTAGTTGATAATATATAGAGGTTCTGAGAGCATCAGGATGATTTAAAAATTTGAATTTGCTGCTGTGAGCCTTCTGATGTCTTTATACTGTAGGCACAGTTTTTTTTACAAAAGAGTGTTACCGCCAACCACAGGTGCAGCTGGGAGAGGTCCAAGGTTGCCAGTCTGGCCTGTGCATGAAGTATAGCTGAGCTGCAAGTGGTACAAGGCATGGAGCACCCACTAGCCTTGGTGAGAAAGTGTGGCAGGCTCTGGGAGTGATTGCTAAATGTTCATTGCACAAAAGATGTGCTCCACTATAATCTCACCCCTTTGCCAAATTAACACAGTACCTTCCAGTTCACAAAGCTCAAGACACACTGTAGGAAGGACTCCCCAACTCTTGAGCTTCTTGTGAATGACCAAAGCCAAATTCTGCTCTCAGCTACACACGCACCATTAATAGGGAAACCTGAATACATCATGAAGGCAGAATTTGACCCTTAAACTGTGATTAACACATTACAATGGGAGGGGAGCCACAAACCTGTCAATTAAGCTCCTATGTGCAGTAGATACTCTGCATAGACTTGAAAGAAATGATGGTAGAGTGAGTGGGGTATTGCGCTGTGCCTCTGGAGATCTGGCTGAGTTCCTGACTCATCCACAAAAGCTCTTCCCTCGTGACCTTGGGCAAGTCACTCAATTTCTTTGTGCCCACTTCCCTACTCATAAAATGAGAGGAAGAGTGCTCTTGTTGGTTGCCTGTTTTTTCTCTTTAAATATTTGGGGCCAGGGCCTCTTTCTCACTACGTGTACATACAGTGCCCTATATAATAAGCCCATAACATAAATAAAAGGTACAACTATAACATGAATGATGTCTAAATATTATAGTTTGGTCTTCATACATGTGACTATATCTCCTAAATATCTTTTACAGGATTAGAACATCTACCAGCTCCATTGATAAAACATACAGTGAATTGCACCAAGACCAGAGGGAGTGATTCATCCTTACCTGTTTAGCATCCATTCACAGTTCTGCTCATCATGGCTGCTTGTTAAACTTTTATTTTTCCCCCCTCAGGCAAGTGGCTGCTCTGAAAGTTTAGAGTTATGTTTAGAATGTGTTACTCTTCACGCACAAGGCTCTGCCTTCATAGACCCCTTTTTGTTTATTGATATGTATACTCCTTCCTATAACATGCAGTCTTCTGATTGCTTTCTCCCCCTGCCTCCTTTGTGACAGTTGTTTTGAAATATTGTGCTCTTTCACACCTTGCAGCACTCACGGGCTCTTCCACCTGGCCTCATCCATCCGTCCTGTCACCAGTACAGTCCACATTATACCTGGACTACAAGCAATTCATGGTCAGACTCACTAGCTCCCTAGACACACTTAAAACTCAAGAAGTGTCAGTGTTGCCATCTCTCATGACAGCAGGTATTTTTCTTAAAGCCCCAGGTCCTGTATTCATAGGATTTGTGAAAATTTCTGCCCTCCCTTTTTTTAAATAGTAAGTTTCTAGGCCTCCAGGTTGTGAAGAAAAAGTTGAAAAATGCAATCTAACTCCCCCCAACCAAAAACAAAAAGAAAAAAAAGAAACCCCTAAAAACATATAAAATACACTTTGCTCTCTTTTTAGGAAATAATCTTATGATTTTTTTAAGACAGTCTCTTAACTTGGAGGTCTGGAATCATGTTTTTGAACACAGGGGTGACAAAACTGCAGGGGTAGATACTCTTAGAACTCTCTGTAAGCAAGAAAGTTATTGTGCTTTTTAAAGTGTGATTATAGGGAGAAAAGGGACTATTAAAAATGGCAGTTTCTGAACCAATGTAATATAAAGGTGCCCTTAAGTCCTTTCAAACTGAGGGAGAAACATTTAAGTTGCCGTTTCATTGTGTGATGGTGGTGTAATGCAATGTCCTGAAACGATGCGGTTTCTCTTTGTAACCAACAGGTGGAGCTGAAGTGAATCAACAGCGGAGCAAGCTAGGCATATCATTATGAGGGCAGAGCTTTCTCCTCTCCTAGCAACACAACCTGCACAAGAAAAAGAGGAACAGAGCTGTGTCAAACTGGTGAAGACATGTTGGTGTAAGCTGCCATTCCTCTCCTCGCTCCGATTCTAATTCAGTTTTCTCGGAAATTTCTCGAGGCTTCTTATCTGTCTCAGTAAGTCAGACAAAAAGCTCCTTTTGATCAAAACATCTTGCTTGTGAGATTTTGAGGGAAGTGCATTTTCTCTAGTTTTATCAGTGGAGTTCCTTACAAGAAAAGATGATGTTTACAGTGTGTGAAATACAGACCTACAACACATGGGGTGGGAGAAACCCAAGGGGGAGGGAGGAAGCTGTTCAGCCAATTTAAGAGGGGTAGCTGTGTTAATCTGTAGCTTCACAAATAACAAGTGGTCCTGTAGCTCCTCAGAGACTAACAAATTTATTAGGTCATGAGTGTTCGTTTACTCAGATGATATGAGTAAAGGAAAATATGCATCAGAGGATGGGCAGTGTGGAAATCCCAGAAACCGTTGGATACACCTCCTTGCAGCACAATCCCTCATCCACATTTCCTTCCCCAAGAGCCAATAGTTTGGGCATGCAGAGGGATGACCAGGCTTGTAAAAAGGTGTGTAATTAGCCTGTGCAGTTATTGATGCAAATCAGGTCACTACTTTCATGGCAGCTCGACATGCAAATTAGATGTGCAATTAAATTCATATTTGTTCCTGAAGTTAGGACACACAACAGATTTAAAAAGCAAGTAAATAGCGCCAGTAATCTTCTAAGTGGCCCAAACATCTGTTGTGATTGTCTATGAACAAATAGCTGTACTAGTAAAGCACATACCAGCTTGACATTAAACAGGAGTGTTGTGGATAAGGTTGCCAGCATTTCTTTTTTTCAAAAATATGTATCATGCATGACAAAGGGACAAGCTGGCCAAATTTGAGTGGTATTGCAACCACATACACCAGTTTGCACAGCCAATCATATTTGGACCAGTCCCACTCCCATTAACAATACCATTCAGATGAGGACCGACTACCTCTCTGTCAACTTTATAAATCAGTACGGGATGCTTTGACCAAGGACTCTTAATATCAACTGCAAAGAGCGCAGGGGTGCAAAATGGTTACAGATCTCCTGGGTCTGGCTGGTATGTACAGCCTAGTTCACCACAGAGGGTCACATGAGATTTCACATAAAAACCAATGTTCTCCAGGGCATTAATATTGGTACAAATTGCATAGTAACATGGTGGCTGCCACCTGAGCTCTGTCTTGGGACTAGAGCTGCCTCTAATGTGTCCTACACCTGCTGCCCCCTTTTTCGGGGTTCCTTAAACAACCCTGTCTCTTCCCTACAGCTTTATTCTGCAGTTCCCTCTTCAAGGCCCACTCTTCCTAAGCGCCCTCTGACCATTTGTAACCCAACTGGCGCCCCACCCAATAAATTGGTCCAATTGAAACTACGTGCTCTGGACATAGTTCAGTTACAGGGAGCCATCCACTCTTTCACACGTGTATGGATGTTATGTGAGGAGTTATGTACATATGTTGAAAATTATGTTCTTAAGGTCTGTGTCTAATGACTGGCCTAGCAAAGGTGCATAGGAAATTTCTTTCATACAAGAAATATTTATCCTTCTGTCTATTCACATGTAAATTGAGTATTGTGTGATGCACAACTGGCCTCCACTCACCAGTCTGAACTGAATTTTAATGAAGGATTGCAAAATAAAAAATCGAAGAGAGAAAAGTAGCAGGAAGAGGTGAGCGGCGGGGCAGAACCCTATCTTGAGATGTCTGGTACATTTGCGGGGGAGGTGGTCAAAGAAAACTGCTTGTTAACTGTCACCTAGGAAGTCAACGGACAAGGAGTTGGCATGAAATAGGGCTCTTAGCCAGGCTGGGCTGAAAATTCTGGGGAGAACTTCAGATGAGATAAGCTTCTTTAGACAGGAGGATAATTTGTCTTTAAGTTTAGTCTCTAGACAGCATGTTATGATTTTGTTTTGTACCAGAGAGGTAGCTGAGTTACTCTGTATATTCAAAAACAACAAGAAGTCCTGTGGCACCTTGTAGATATTTGGGATGCATCTGATGAAGCGGGTCTTTGCCCATGAAAGCTTATGCTTCAAAATATCTGTTAGTCTATAAGGTGCCACAGGACTTCTTGTTATTTTTGTTTTGTATGGAACTCTTTGTTTCCAGTACTCTTATTCACTATTACTTGAATTTATTTTCTTTGATAATAAACTTTAATCTTGCTTGGCCTACCAATATATCCAAGTGTTGTATGTTTAGCAGAGCTGTGTTTTTATTTATAGCTAATAAGCAGTGATGTACTGTTCCTTTGGGAACAGCACTCTGGGTAGTTCTATGACTATTTAGTGTACTGGGGCTAGACGTTACAGGCACATCTGGAAGAATCAGTAGGTTGTGTGTGGCTGTTGCTACCTGCACGGAGAGAGCTAGTGTGCCGAGGCCTGGAAAGTAGTGTTTTGTGCTGCCAGAGGCTGGTGGTTTCAGGGAGCTGGCCTGCAGCAAGCACAGACGAGACTTCTTCATGCACAGAACAGGCAGTGGTGCTATTCCCCAGAGGTAACCAGGCTTAGGAGGCACATCACAGATGCCTCTGGCATTTCAGCTAGTGGCTGTAATGCTGCTGGAGCAGTCTGCACTCCGGAGCCATTTCATACTGATTTAGTCTTGGACTGGCCATTTTTAATTTAAATAAGGGACTTCCCTCATAATGTAAGACTGCTGGCAGTTGTAGTCATGGAGTGAGTGCCACAGAAGTTAGGCCAGGGAAGGAAGACGGAAACAGATCATCAGCAGTGTAGTCTGTTCCTGATTATATTCCCAGTTCTGGTCAACAGCAGCCCTGTGCGGCAAATACCACCATCAGGAGGCTGACAAGAACAGTCAGAGTTAGAAAGAAGAGTACAATCACAGAAGTACAGTCACAGGACCCATTCCCCTCTTAATGAAAGTGTTATACGGTGTGACCCCTGTATCCCTCACCTACAGTCAAAGCTTTTCGGATGGTTAGTAACAGAGAGGGAGCCATGCTAGTCTATGTGCTATCAAAACAAAAATCAGTCAAGTAGCACTTTAAGGACTAGCAAAATAATTTATTAGGTGAGCTTTCGCGGGACAGACCCACTTCTTCAGACAGACACGTCTTCTTCTTCAGGTGGTCTGAAGAAGTGGGTCTGTCCCGCGAAAGCTCACCTAATAAATTATTTTGCTAGTCTTTAAAGTGCTACTTTACTGCTTTTTTCTTTTCAGATGAGAGTGTCTGCCACTCCCCTGCTGCTCCTGGTTCATATTATCATGCAAATACCTCTTAACATTTAAACCTCCCTACTTTACTGCTTCTTTGTTTTGACAGTATATAGCCTAGCGGGGCTTTCTCTCTGTTACTCCCTGTATGAGATACCAACAATCACACTGTGTGAAAAATGACTCCTGTGTGGAACACCTCTATTAGGGGCATGCTGCATCAGAGTGGATGGGGTTGTTTAAAAGTTTTCATGTTAAAGGATGTTCTGAATGTGTGAATGTAATAAGCCTTTAAAAAAGAAAACTGGAAAAACAAGTATGTATGCAAATATCAGGTCCACCAAAATGAGTCACTGGGGAAGACTGAACTCTGGCTCTTAAGATTCCTGGTAAAGCATACTAAAAGGAGAGCTGCAGAAATAACTGTGTTTAGTATGTTGACTGGCTAGTAGAGAAAGCCTTGACACCCCATTTGCCAAGTAGTTATACGGTGTCCGTCAGATAACAGCAGAACATGGGAAATCAGGATTCTTGGGTTCTGTTCCCTGGCATGGGAAGGGAATGTGACCTAGTGGTCAGAGCAGTAGCTAGAGATAGGTCCATCAAAGCACACAGGTATAGCCCTGGGACCTGAACATTAGTGTTGGTGACAGGCTAAAATCCATATACCATATCAGAGGGATGGGTTCTAATCTTAGCACTGGGCGGTGTTGCTATGTGCAATTTTTCCATTGCTTTATTTGTAGGATTGGAGAGGCTACTTGTTTGTAAGGGGAGGGGTACATGGTCTTGGTCAGTCATAAGGGTTCTGAAGTAGCAGTTAGTAGAGAAAAGATCAGAGTTTGTGATTTCCTGGTTCTCTGCTCAGTGCATCTTTTCCTAGGCTGCAGAAGATCTGGAGGACTCTCTCATTTACTTTAGCTAACACCCTGTTTCAACTTTAGTTGCAGAATATTCTGCGAAATCTGGTATGCCTGAGAGCTCTGGATAGAAGCGATGACAAATGAGTGGGCATTTTAGTTTATTGCATCTTTCATTAAATAATAAGAAGGTACCAATACAAGGTTCTAGGTGCTCTTACACATATTTAATGGGATAACAAACCAGCAGCAGCCTCAAACAATTATTCAAAACCAAGAATCGCAAAGAAAAAGAACTTTACCGCATCTATTCATTGTTATGGGAAGCACACCCTCTGCCCTCTCCCAACACCCCTCCACTTCCCAAACTACCCTCCCCTCAAACAAAGAACCTCAAGAAGTCTTTTACAGCATGCCCAGAAGATCACCGAACTGGGTAATTTCAGACCTAGGTGGGAACAAGTTCTTGAGTCCTAGAACTGTGGCAGAGAACCACCGTCAGCTGTCCTGTCTCTTTTATAGTGGGAGGGGATGGACAACAGAAGGAGCCCCCTTGACCACAGCTGTGGCAGCATACCACAGGAGCGAGGATGTAATGCTGCTGCTCTAAATGTAAGAGAGGGGGTGGGCTACTGGTTACACTTTACTGCATGTTGGACTTCCCTGGTCCTGCGCCCTGGGGACCTGACCAGTCCCGGATGAGGGAGTTTGCCGGACCAGGGGAGTTTGCCGGACCATGGGAGGTTTTCTTCCTCCAGTCTTCCAGCCCACTGCCCCTTCCTGCCGCTGGCTCCATTTCTGCCCCAGCTGCCTCCGTGGCTCCAGCCCAGCTTAGCCCTCTGCTGCTGGCCTGCTTGGGCTGCCAGGCTCTGTCTCAGACACCAGTTCCAGCCCCCGCTGGGCTACCAAACAGAGGCCCTGGCTGAGCTGCCGGATGCCAGCCCTGTGGATGCTGGTCCCACCAAGCTTCTGGTGTGGCAAGGCCACCGATGGCCCTGCCACTGGGCTCCTCACCTGGTAGTGTTCCCAGCAGCCAGCCTTCCTGCTGCCAGGCTCTTGCCCTGGGCTCTCTGGTCCAGAAGCATCCGTGGTCCTGCTGAACCAGAGATTCCTGGTTTTATAAACATGGAGTCAGGCCCTCTATATAAATTATTGGCTCATCCAAGCTCCATTGGCATTACAAAATATTGCTGTCCCCAGTACCTGGAATACTTTGTGCCCATACAACGGAGATGTCCTAATGTTTCACATGTGTCACCAGCAGTTACAACAGTACAAGTTCCAAGCAAGAAGGATTCAAGGGAGCAGCTTCTATTTCCCGTTAACAGATGCAATGAGAAGTTTCAGCTGCCCAGTTGATTCGGTTTGTCCAGCACCATCACACAATATCATAGAATCATAGAATCCTAGGGCTGGAAGAGACCACAGGAGGTCATCTAGTCCAGCTCCCTGCTGCAAGCAGGATCAATCCCCACTAAGTCATCCCAGCCAGGACCTTGTCAAGCCGGGACTTAAAAACCTCGAGGGATGGAGGGATATCGCTGCTCATCTCTGAGTAATGTGCTTCCTGCCCAGCGATTCAAAGCAGCCACATTCCTCAAGAAAATATTGGCAGCCCGAACAGACTGGGATAGTGGTAGGAGCTGGCAATATGGCAGTGTCTGTGTAGTCCTGAACCACGGATACTGGCTATCTTCCCTTTTGCTCTAAAACAACAAATATGCACGGTACAGCAGGTTGAAATAATAGGAGTGGAGGAGAAATGAGAGAGGTTTTCAATAGCGGTGATCACCAGAAGAAGTCGCCATTTCACCTTCCACCTTACAAATGCTCACGCTCACCCAGCATTCAAAACAAAAAAGCAGTCAAGTAGCACTTTAAAGGCTAAGAAAATAATTTATGAGGTGAGCTTTTGTGGGACAGACCCACTTCTTCAGACCACAGCCAGACCAGAACAGACTCAAAATTCTGTATATTACATATTACATTGTATTACATTGTATATTCAGTATATTGAGTCTGTTCTGGTCTGGCTACGGTCTGAAGAAGTGGGTCTGTCCCACGAAAGCTCATCTAATAAATTATTTGCTTAGTCTTTAAAGTGCTACTTGACTGCTTTTTTGTTTTGATAGTATATAGACTAGCACGGCTCCCTCTCTGGTACTATGTTACCCCGCATTGTGCCCCTGCCTGGACTGAATGGATACAGATGAAATCAGGAGGCCGAGGTGGGTATGAGGCCTTTGAGAATTGCAGAGGGGTTGCAGCTCCACATGGATGTCTGTGAGGTGGGCTGGGAAAAGTGTGCTCTTCTGCACATAGTTCTTGACAATGCAGGTGATGTTCAGGTTCCCAGTCTAACCTGTGTATTTAGGAACCAACTGCAGCAATCCGCTAGGGATTGCATCACAGGGGAGTAGCATTCTTTTCAGCTGACACATTGTGCTGGCTTGAGTGAGTACAAACAGGAACAATGCCATCATTAGCCTTGTTTTTGTTCAGGAAACCCAGCTTTTAAATCCCCACGATGCTCTCTGGCAGAGGCGTTTGTGTGTTCATCACATGCCCCGGCAGGAGCTCGCATATTGCCATACACAGCTTCAGCACAGCAGCCGCCCTGAGGCTTTCCCGGCTCTGAGTGTATGGCCCCCCAATCACTAATTGCCTGCACTTACAGCTGCCACAGAAAAGTTACCGTTCTCTCACCCAGGGTGACACAGGAGAAGAAAAGGTCTCCTTGCACAGTCAGCAGTTCAGAAGTTTTTCCTCCTATGTTCTAGGGGTGGTCAGCTAGATCCTCTTTACCAGCCACTGGATATGATCCTGGCACCAAGAGCGGTGTTCAGCCCTGCACCCAGTGCCGGGTTTACGGTGGGACTCCGGCTGTCCTGGAGTCAGGCCCAGGCTAAAACAAGGCACCACCCTGCCCTGCTTGTACTGTGCCCTAAGGCCCCCACCAGCTGGCTCCTCCCACTACCCCCCACTTACTCTTCTTGGCTTGCCCACCAGTTGGCTGAGGGCTTCTATCCATCCAGTGGCCTCACCCACCAACTTCTCTCTGCCCCCTGGCCAGCTCACAGTACGTTTCCAGCCCTGGGCAGTCTCTGCTTCCCACCATCTGTGAGGCCCTTTGAGCTGAACTACCAGGGGCTGGTGCTAAAGCCTACCCAGTCTTGGCCATCTGGGGACAGGACTGTGTGGGGGAGCTTGGCTGGGCCCCTCCAGGCAAGTGGATCCTGAGGGAGCCCAGCTGGAGTAGGCCATGTCTTGGCTGATAGCACTACTGCGCTGGTGGCTTAGCCCAGCAGACACAGTCACATCCCAGAGGGCCTGTGAGTGTGGCCAGGATGCAGAGTGTGGGGGGTGGGTCTCTGAAGGGCCTGGGGAGGTGCTGGGCTATGAGGGGACAGGGAAGACCTTTGTGTGGTGGGGCACTAGGGAGTGGAGGTTCTATGTGAGGCTGTGGGCAGGTAGGGGTGTGTGTGTGTGTGTGTGTGTGTGTGTGTGTGTGTGGGCAAGGCGCTGTGCAGTGTAGCAGGGTCTGGCCATAGGAGCTGCGTCTACACGTGCACGCTACTTCGAAGTAGCGGCACCAACTTCGAAATAGCGCCCGTCGCGTCTACACGCGTCGGGCGCTATTTCGAAGTTAACTTCGACGTTAGGCGGCGAGACGTCGAAGTCGCTAACCTCATGAGGAGATAGGAATAGCGCCCTACTTCGACGTTCAGCGTCGAAGTAGGGACCGTGTAGACGATCCGTGTCCCGCAACGTCGAAATTGCTGGGTCCTCCATGGCGGCCATCAGCTGGGGGGTTGAGAGATGCTCTCTCTCCAGCCCCTGCGGGGCTCTATGGTCACCGTGGGCAGCAGCCCTTAGCCCAGGGCTTCTGGCTGCTTCTGCAGCAGCTGGGGATCTATGCTGCAGGCACAGGGTCTGCAACCAGTTGTCAGCTCTGTGTATCTTGTGTTGTTTAGTGCAACTGTGTCTGGGAGGGGCCCTTTAAGGGAGCGGCTTGCTGTTGAGTCCGCCCTGTGACCCTGTCTGCAGCTGTGCCTGGCATCCCTATTTCGATGTGTGCTACTTTGATGTGTAGACGTTCCCTCGCTGCACCTATTTCGATGTTGGGCTGAGCAACGTCGAAGTTGAACATCGACGTTGCTGGCCCTGGAGGACGTGTAGACGTTATTCATTGAAATAGACTATTTCGATGTTGGCTGCACGTGTAGACGTAGCCAGGGAATAGGGAGGAAAGTTTTGGTGTTGGGCAGGGGGATGTGTGTCACAGCACAGGGCATGCTGACAGAAGACGGCTGGCAGGGGCCGTTGTGCATCTGGCTACTGTTGGATTGTAAATAGTGCCCTCACACTGGGTTGAGTAGAGCGGGGCCACCTCTGCCACATCCTGGCCAGCTCCTTGCGCTGAGGACTGCTCCCCCTCTGCACCATGCTGCATAGGGGATCACAGATATGTTTGGTACTAGGCCCACAAAACTTTAATCTGGCCTGTCTGCACCTAATCTAGGATTGAAGGAGACTGTGGTGCTGGCAGTGCTTAATCTCTGCCAGGGCTGAGCCCCAGTACCTCTAACCTTGGCAATTCATAGCCATGGCTCCTCTGGGATTGGTGCATCAGTTATAAATGTAAAACATATTGCTTGAGCCCCGGCACTGTTTTTATTCCAAATTAAGCACTGGGTGCTGGCAGCCCCCTAATACCTGTCCTCACTCCTGAATACCATTGTCCATTGCAGTCTAGATCAGTGGCGGGCAACCTGTGGCCTGCAGGCTTCATGCAGCCCACTGAGACTCCAGCTGTGGCCCATAGACCCTTATGTGTCTTCCTCCCCCACATGCCTCTCACGCATCAGAGTCCTGCACTTCCCACCCAGATGTGATCCTGCCCTAGTTTAGACTAACTCTCAGCACTTTTGGAGTGCCACAAATCACCTGATTTGCACTCTGTCTCCTCTCCTCCCCTTCCTCCCCACTCCCAGAGCTGGAACGCTGCAAATCTGCCTGAGCAGATCAGCGGATGTGTGGTGCTTCTCACGTGCCGAGAGGGAGGGTGAGGAGTTGGTAGCGCAGCACTCGGGTGCCCTGGTGCATGAGAGGTGCATAGGGGAGGGAGGCTGACAAGGGGTCTATGGGCTCCAGATAGAACCCTAGTGGGCTGCAGGTTGCTGTAGCCCATTCAGGTGAAGGAGAACTGCTCATGAAGCCTGCACCCTATTTTTGGTTGCCCATCACTGGCCTCAGAGCTGTCCCATTTACAGCAAGGAGATGGTGCAGAAGTTGTGAGGTCCAGGAAAAAAGTGCAGAAAAAAGATGACAATCTACAGTGAATTCTGGGATCTTCTTCCAATGTTCCTGAAGGCCTTTGTAGTGCTACAATATTTTGCAGTTTATCTTATCAACTTTCCAAGACTGCAGGAACTATGGAAGCTCTCGAAGACCTGCAATACACTAGAACAGCAAGAACTGGAGGGCACACTGGGTGCTGAACTAGTTTGTGCAAGCCAGACTGGTTAGTGTGGACACACTGAGCCACTAAAGAAACCACGCACAACTAAAGAACGTGTATCTGTAATAAGTAGCCTTGAAATGGTTCAATCACATGTTGGCTGATCTAGGGAGGCTTTTCCTCTACTCTAAGCAATGCGTATTTTGATGCTAGAGCTACTGTTCATTTACTGTGGAAGGCATCTTCCTGCTGCGTTCAGTGGCGGTAGGACAGGGAGATAATCGGAGAGGAAAGACACACAGTTGTGATCCTGCCCAGGTTTAGACTAACTCTCCCTCAGTCAAACCATTTGCCACCAATACAGCTGTCAATTCTGAGAAAACAGCTGACAAACAATTCAATGACAATAAAGAGGGAGAAATTAGAGCTACTAAGTCAATTACATTTGTAAGCTAGGCAATTTACACCTACAGCTACAAGAAAAGCATCTAAACCCACACAACTCTTAGCCTAGAGGAAAAAAACAAAATAGTCACAGCAAATGGCAAGAAAGTCAAGAAGCAAAGCAAGGGGAGGGAAAGATGGAAGCTCAATGGAGCTTTAGAAGGTTCAAAAATATCCCAGTATGTACATAGTCCAAAGTACACCACACACTTGTTTTGGTACAATGAGGTGATTACAGTGCTGCTCAGGGCCAAAGGAAGGCAGTTTTAGTGGTTATTTGTATTTATGTACTTTAGTCTGGCACCTTAGCACTAATTAGGAAATAAATAATTTCCTAGAAGTCTCATCTTGCAATTTGACTTCAATTTAACAAAGCTTATTCATTGTTTTCCTCACAACAGAGACAATGGGCTTGGAGGAAGAGATGCTGAGGGGCTGCAGGCCCCAGAGTTGGGGTGACGGGGGAAAAAATAGGCAGCCGTGGGCAAAGGAGGGAACTCCAGCCCCCTGAAGTCATGGGTGGAGGAAAGCTAGGGACCCCAAGGAGACATAGGTTAGGGTCAAAAGATAAGACTGGGGAAGGGCAGTTCGGAGAGTGGTCAGTGGGTTGATGCCTGGATTAGCAGAGATGCCTGCAGCAGTTAGTGGTGGCTGTTTGTGAGAATGTGGGTCAGTTCTGAATGAAAGCATGAATGGTGGTGTGTGAAGCGCATTGAGTGAATGGAATAAGTAGTACATAGGTGCTAAATATGAGGGGTTTGTACAGCACTGATTGAGTGACAGACATATGCAGGCATTGTTGGAGAGGCTAGAAAGGGGGTGGCTTTGAAAAGATAATGAGGGAGAGTCTAGGGATGGGGAGAAGACAAGAGACTGATAACAGTATTGAAGGAAGAGGAGGGAGCGGGTTCTCATGAAAGTTCGGGGAGAAGAAAAACAAACCACCGGGAAAGAGGGAGAGACAAGAATGAGAAAGAGAATGACAGAAAATTACGGGGAAGGGAAAGTTATCCCAGGATTCTAGCATGACTAGAGGGAAGAAACAGAGGAAAAGGAAGAAAAGGAGGCGACACGAAGGCAGTGAACAGATTTATCATTTAATAAAGGGTGATGCTAACGTGTCACAACACAGTGACTGAAAACCACATCTAGAATGTGTAAGTATCAGCAGTTAGCCACCCACAGGTGCCCTCACTTTCCATGTACAGCAGTGTGTGATTCAGACACAAATAGCTCTGGGAAATGGAGGGATATTATGTTAAATTGTGGTAGCTGAAAATGATATTGCCTAGGCGCCTTATGCCGCCACTCCCGCCCTCAGTGTGGGCATGCTGGCATTTGAATTGGCGTGGCACAGGCAAAGGTCCTTTTCCAGGTGCTCGTGGGGGAGGGGATTCTGTTGTCTGTTCAGGGTCCAGTCCCATCTGAAGAGAAAGAGGCTGAAGCTGGAATGTCTGATTAGCATTCGGGAGGGAAACACAGCACTGCTATTGAAGCCAACAGCAGCCAGCTCACACCAAGACAGCCCAGGCTTCTGGAAAGACCTTCTTCACTTAGGGCACGGTGAGGCTTTTGCATGACATTACACTGGTGGTGTGCTTGACCACTGCTTTTCACAGTCACCTCACTGCCACCCTGGCTGTTCATTGGCTCCATCTGTTTTTAACAGGACAGGGGAAATCTTTTTTTATGTGTGTGCAGTGACTAGGGACCTGGGGTGTTCATCCTGGGCTGTGGTGTCTAGGAGCAACCACAAATCCAAATGGTGAGTTATAATTGTGTAGATCCTACATAGACTTGATGCTTGACACCTCTCTAGGTCCCAGTTGAGCTATGTTATTTCATGTCATGAAAAACACACCACCATGAAATAAAACAAACCCGCAGAAATGTAGCACTTTAAAGACCAACAAAATAATTTATTCAATGGTGAGCTTTCATGGGACAGACTCTCCCACGAAAGCTCATCACTGAATAAACCATTTTGTTAGCCTTTAAAGTGCTACATTTCTGCTGGTTTCTTTTGTTGGAGCACAGACTAGCACAGCTACCTCTCTGTTACTATGCACCATGAAATAAAACAACATAGGACGGGGGTCAATAGGATTTGAAAAACTTTTCAGAGTCTCTTTGTTTGACCATTATATATTAGAAATGGACTAATGAATCAACTGCTTCCTCCAGAGAAGCCATGCATTCATAAAAGTTAAGTGCCCAGATCTCCAGTCTTGCTCACGTTTGGCTGTTCCCTCTGGCTCAGAGCTCCTCCTCAGCTCTGTGAAGCTGAGAGATAAGGAACTGGATTCCTTGCTGCCGGGCAGATGAGTCTCGTTACTTAAGCAGGAGCTCCAAAGTCTGTGTGGTGGGGTAGCAACAAGAATGCATTTTGATTTGGACTCAGGATGCCTGTGTGACCTTGGACATATCACAAAATGTCTCTATGTCTCTGTTTCCTCTCCTGTAAAGTGGGGATAACACAGCCCTGGCTCACAGAAGTGCTGGGGGGACTAAGGTCATTAATGTTTGCAAATCCGCAGATACTCTGATGATGATTGCTCCAAGAAAGCCAGGTGTCCACGTGCAATATTCAGTGTTCTGACATAGCTAGAGGGGATGGCTGAGGAGTCAAATTTGGGGAAGTGGGTTTTACCCATGAAAACTCATTACCTAATAAACGTGTTGCTCTTTAAGGTACTACAGGACTGCTTGTTATTTGTGAAGCTGCAGCCTAATGTGGATACCCCTCTGAGACTATCTCCCTTGCCAGTATCAAGTGGGAACAGATGGGTGGTGCTGCAAGTGGTAGGCACGAAGGACAAGAGAAGAGGCAGCTGCTGGTGCTGCATTCCAGATTTGAACTGCAGCCTTCCTGCCTGTCACCCCCCTGACAGCATTTATCTCCCATCACAGTCGCTGGATGTATTCAGTAGTACAGGGCAGTTAGAACAGGTGACATGAGGAAAGGCAGAGGTATCCCGTAAGGGTCAAAGTATGCTTCATTTCAGCACCGAGTTCTGCAATTTGTGTCAGAAACAATGTGCAGAGCAGTGGTAGGCAGGTTAAGGCACTGTCTCAGCAGAAAGGAATCTTCAGGGCAACAGAGAAGGGTGGTAACGTTTTGCAAATCTGAGGCGTTTTGTGAGCATAACTGTAGGTGAGCTGTAGGTTGCTCCCGTTCCCTACGTCTGACCTAAATCAGACTTTGGCCTTAGTGACAGGGAGATGTTAGATTTTGGCCAGCCATGATCCTGAGCTCTGTTCACACAGTGTTCTGTAGCATCTGTAAAGGCACAGGGCTACACTGCGTGCTTTCAGTGCCGCTCAAGGAGGGCAGAGTTAAGGGATCATTTCAACGGAGGTGTGACCCCATGTCTTGGTTTTCAGAGGTTAGAGCGTATCTGAACTCAACATTTTGGAAGGACATAAGGCATCACTAGGCAGCCATTAAATGAAATTTTTGAATAGTCCATTTCCTTGTTTGTTTAAAAATAATTTCTCAGAAACTCTGTGCTCCACAGCCTCGTTTTCCCCTGCCCTGGCCTCTTGCTCCTTGGCAATGTTTAAACTGGCCACTGATGGCTTTGGCTGCAACTTGTCTCTTTGCTGCCCTTGCATCAGCTCCTCATCTCCCCATTTCTCTGACTGTCTGAGCAGCCTGCCCTGCTCCTCCCTCCTTCCCTTGGAGGAACAGGCATCGGCATGTCCAGGTCCCCTCCGGTTGGGGAGCTGGGCAAAGAATGCAGGAACAGAGGACTGCCTTGGGGTCAGTGGGATATGTTTTGAAGGTGTGGGACAGAAATGAGAGGAGCATGGAGCCCAAGTGCTTTGGGGACAGAGTCAAAGCACCCACTATATCCACCACTGCACTGCCCTCCCCTTTTCATCTAGAAGTAGCATCTGGGGAAGGGTGAGCCTGGCGTCCCTTCCCCACAGCTGGAGGCAGCATGGGAAAGAGAGGATTTCTGGGTTCTGTCCCCTGATCAAGGGTAGTGGAGCTAAGGGGAGCCTCTGAACTCCCTCCTTTGGCCTGGTGGAGCAGGTCTGGAGGGTACTTCTAATAGAGTGGGGGACAACATAGGTGTTTCCACTTCCCTTCTCATCAGCAAACATATGTCGTGAGAGGGGACTTTCTTCCTCTATGGTTTGGCTTGGTCGGTGCTTCTGCACTCCCAAGCCGTGTCTACACGTGCATGCTACTTCGAAGTAGCGGCACTAACTTCGAAATAGCGCCCGTCATGGCTACACGCGTTGGGCGCTATTTCGAAGTTAACTTCGACGTTAGGCGGCGAGACGTCGAAGCCGCTAACCCCATGAGGGGATGGGAATTGCGCCCTACTTCGAAGTTGAACATCGAAGTAGGGCACGTGTAGCCGATCTGCGTCCCGCAACATCGAAATTGCGGGGTCCGCCATGGCAGCCATCAGCTGAGGGGTTGAGAGACGCTCTCTCCAGCCCCTCAGCTCAATGGTGGCCGCGTGGAGCGGCCCCTTAAAGGTCCCCTCCCCCTCCCTTCCTGTGCAGGAAGCTGAGGGAACGTGCAGGCAGCAGCTCAGACACGTGGCCAGCCTGCACGTCCCTCAGCAGCCACAGGACCCTCAATGGCTGCCCGGCAGCCCCCCCCCAGCGCCCCCAGGGGACCCCCCCAAGGGGAGCCAGGGCAACCAGCCCAGCCAGGCGGGCAGCCAGGCTGGCAAGCGGCAGCGGGGCCCCTCTTGGACGGAGGCCGAGCTGCGGGACCTGCTGGGGCTCTGGAGCGAGGAGGAGGTGCTCCAGGTAATGGGGAGCAAGAGGCGGAACGCGGATGCGTTTGCTCAGCTGGCCGACGGCCTGGCCGCCCGGGGTCACCCTGCCTACACTCCTGATCACGTCAGGAGTAAGGTGAAGGGGCTGCAGCAGGGTTATGCCCGGGCCCAGGATGCGGCCGGCCGATCTGGGGCCGCCCCCATCACTTGCCCCTTTTACAGGGAGCTCAGGGACATCCTGGTCCCCCAGCACACCTCCTCCCCTCCGGCCACCCTTGATACTTCGGCCGACGAGCCCCAGCAGGCCCTTCAGCCGGAGTCCACCCTGGAGGTAAGCCCCGCACCCCGGGGGCCCCCCCCCCAGAGCCCACCCCCGGGCCATCGCGGCAGGAGGAGGAGGAGGAGGAGGAGGGGGGCTCCTCCTCCACAGAATCCGGGCTGCAGATCCTCCTCCTGCCATCCCAGAGCAGCAGCCAGGCCTCCGCCCCCCGGGGATCTCCGGACCGTGGGAGTGGACCGAGGGGGTGTACACCCCTGGGCTTGAGGGGCGGGGGTAATAGATATGTGTCCAGGGCCCCCCACATGCTCACATGGCCATGGCCCCAAGGACAGCAGGGCCATGTCCCTCACAGCAGTGCATCAGCCCCTGCCTGCCCCCCCCACCCCGCACGACAGTGCAATGCCCCATCCCCGGGGCAGGGGGGAGCGGAACCTCGAGGGGCCCCCGGGAGGAGGGGGTGGGACACCCCGCAGCAGCAGCAGCAGCATGTGATGGAGTGGGGGGAGTGCAAAAGGGAGACTCAGGCTAGATATGAGCAACAAGAGCCGAATAGCTCCCAGGGGCAAAGGATGATCATGGGGCTACAGCTGGCAGGTGACACCTCTGCCCTGAACAAAGAGGAGGGAGGAGCCGAGCTGGCTTTGAAATGGGGTGGGGGAGGGCGGGCGCCGCAGGTAGAGGCTAGGGGAAGGGAGAGCTGGAAGGCAGCCAGCCTGAGGAGGGCGAAAGCTGCATCCCAGAGGGGCACCCCTTGCGGTCTTCTCCCCAGGACGGGTTGGAAGGACTGTCTGTTCTGACAGCTGGTGCTGTCACTTCTGGGAGAAACCGGGCATCTGTGGCCTAAGAAACCTTTCCTGTCAGACCCTGTGGAGTGAAGTGAGAGTCGCTCCCACCAGGGGACGGGGTGCAGTGCAGGGGGACCCCTGAACCCCATCCATCACAGCAGCATCTCCCGGGGACGGTGATGGGGAACCTGCAGCACAGGGCTGGGGGAACAAAGGCCATGGCTCGGGGCCCACACTAATGCCTGTCTCCATTCTTCTTCCCCCCCTCCTCTCATGTGTCCCGCAGCTGCACCATCGGAAGGGCCGGAAGAGAGCGCCTGCGAGGCATCAGTGGTCCCGGAGACCCCTCCGGGGCCATCGCTCCAGGCAAGCCCCTCGGCCGAGGACCAACCGGCCCCACGGCGGGCTAGACGGCGGACCCTGCGCCACCACCAGCCAACGGCGACAGACCCCCAGCTGCTGGCCATCCACCGTCGGCAGCTAGAGGTGGCGGAGCAGCGCCTGTGGGTGGAGCAACGCCACGTCAAACTGCAGGAGCGGGCGCTGGCCTGGCGCCAAGAGGCATGGGGGGCCTACATGGAGACTTTCAACCGCCTGGTGGACTACCTGGTCCCCCACGCTGCGCCGGCCGCCGCAGCGCCCGACGTGCCTGCTCCACCCACCGCACCACCAGCTGCTCCACACGTCGCCGTCCCGTCCGCCGTCGCCCTGCCACCCACCACCGAGGGCTGGAGCGCCGAGGGACCCCTGGAGCCAGCTGAGACTCGCCGAGCATATCTTCCGGTCCACCCCTCCCCAAGCCAGCCCCGGACAGGGCTGCGGCCGCGGCGGGGCTCCCGGCCTCCCACGCCCAGTGCCGGACTTTAGGGGCGAGGGGCCCAGGACGTGGCCCCCTCCCTTGTATATAGTCATGACTTATTAATTTGTGCCCCCCGTTTGCCCCGTCCCCCCATGTAAATAGTTCTCCCCTTTATCATCCCTGGTTTTCTTTTTATTAGTGAACAAACTTTTTTATTACTATTGTTTTATTTGCACACATTACTTTTGTTCCACACATGTTGTATATAGTTTGTTCTTGTTTTATTTATAGTTAAAAAAAAAAGTTCTAAAAGAAAAAGCAGTTTAAGTTCAGCCACAAGTGAGTGCTGTCATTTGTCCAGGAAAAGTGCGAGGGGGGTGCGGTTGGGTGCTCCATGGTGTGGGCGTTGGGGCAGGGAGTGTTGTGGAGGAAGGGGTGGGCAGTGGGGGGCCTGGCAGAGTTCACCCCACGGCCTCATCATCGAAGTGGGCCCGCAGGGCCTTCCAGACCCGGGTCCCTTCGGGGTCCACCTGCCGACTGGGGGCAGCGGGTGGCTGCACGTCGGCCCTGCCGGCCTCCACAGCCCAGCCCTGGAAAAAGGCCTCCCCCTTGCTCTCCACCAAATTGTGCAGGGTGCAGCAGGCACCCACAATCCGGGGGATGTTGTTGGGACCTGCATCCAGGCGGGTCAGGAGACATCTCCAGCGTCCTTTCAGGAGGCCAAATGAGCGCTCCACCACCTGGCGCGCATGGTTCAGGCGCTGGTTGAAGCGCTCCTGGCTAGCGGAGAGATGGCCCGTGTACGGGTGTATGAGCCAGGGCCGGAGGGGGTATGCCGCATCTGCGATGACGCAGAGGGGCATAGTGGTGTCCCCCACAGGGATCTCCCGCTGGGGGATGTAGGTCCCCGCCTCCAGCCGGCGGCACAGGCCCGAGTTCTGGAAAACCCGGGCGTCATGGGTGTTGCCAGGCCAGCCCACATAAATGTCCTGGAAATGGCCCCGGCTGTCCACCAAGGCCTGGAGGACCACAGAATGGTAGCCCTTGCGATTGATGTAGCGTCCTCCACTGTGATGCGGGGAGCGGATGGGGATGTGAGTCTCATCCAGAGCCCCAAAGCAATTGGGGAAGCCCACGGTGGCAAAGGCCGCGATGGTGGCATCTGGGTCCCCCAGCCTCACGAGCCTGTGCAGGAGCATGGCATTGATGGCACGCACAACCTGCAGGGAAAGCACATGGGAGAGCACCAATGAGGGGTGAGCAGGGTGTGCGTGGCCCTGCCCTCCCCTGCCCTGCCCTGCCCTCCCCTCCTCTGCCCTGCCCTGCCCTGCCCTGCCCTCCCCCCGCCCTGCCCTGCCCTGCCCTCCCCTCCTCTGCCCTCCTCTGCCCGGGCCCCCCTCCCCTGCCCTGCCCTCCCCCCGTGGGTCCTCTTACCTCCATGAGGACAGCCCCGACGGTGGCCTTGCCGACACCAAACTGCTGGCCCACGGATCGGTAGCTGTCGGGAGTGGCCAGCTTCCAGACAGCGATGCCGACCCGTTTCTCCACAGGGAGGGCACGCCGCATGGCGGTGTCCTGGTGCCTGAGTGCAGGGGTGAGCCACTGGCACAGCTCCATAAATGTCTGCCAGCTCATCCTGAAGTTCCTGAGCCAGCGGTCGTCGTCCCACTCCTCAAGCACCAGCCGCTCCCACCAGTCCGTGCCGGTGGAGTAGCTCCACAGCCGCCGGCGTGTGAGGCGGGGGGGGCGGGGTGCTGCAGTGTTGGGGGTTGAGCCCTGCTGCCCAGGGGGCAGCTCCTCCTCCGGTGTAGCAAGCAGGTGCTCAGCTGCCTCCCACATGGCATGGATCAGGGCGAGCCCTGCTCCTGCCGGGAGGGCTGGGTGGACCTCTGGCTGCTGCTGCTGCTGCTGCTGCTGCTGGGGTTCCATGCCTGCGTCGCCCGGGGTCTGTGTGCCTATGGCTCTTCAGACCGCGTGCTGTGCAGGCTGAGTGTGTCTGGGAGGGGCCCTTTAAGGGAGCGGCTAGCTGTTGCCCCGGAAGCGCTAGTCCGCCCCGTGACCCTGTCTGCAGCTGTGCCTGGCATCCCTATTTCGATGTGTGCTACTTTGGCATGTAGACGCTCCCTCGCAGCGCCTATTTCGATGTGGTGCTGCGCAACGTCGAAGTTGAACATCGACGTTGCCAGCCCTGGAGGACGTGTAGACGTTATTCATCGAAAATGCCTATTTCGATGTTGCTACACCGAAATAAGCTATTTCGATGTAGGCTTCACGTGTAGACATAGCCCCAGAGAGGAAAGGTCCCTTACCTATTGAGGGATCGTGGAAAAGTGACAGCTTTGGAATGCCTGTGCTCTGGGTTTCAAAAACTATGGTGGAATAATTCCTTGAGCTAACAAGGATCACTTTCTGGAGCGTGCTGGTCCCTCAGTAATGTGACAGGGTAAGACTGGGTCCACCTGATAGCCTTGTACCCCCAAAATCTTAGTGCTTGACACTGCTCCAATTCCTCTGTTGGCCTAGCTCTGCCGCCCCATCCCACTCCAAATTATAAGAACCTAAAAATCTTCTGAGCAGCTCATATTAGGGGGGTTGTATATTAGGACCTGCTGAACTAAATGACCCAGTGATTTGCTTTCCTTGGTTCACGTTCAGTATCATTATTTAGGAAATGGGTGAACAGCATGACTTATGATTATATTCACCTTAACTGCTTAGTAGAATCTTTCATCTTCCCTCTATTTAGCTGATGTTAATTTCCTTGACAATACTTATAAAGTAAAATCCGAGACTGTTTGTAAAATACGATTTCTTAAAGAGGGCTGTATTTCAGGTATCAGAAGGGTTGTCGTGTTTGTCTGTATCTGCAAAAACAACAATATCTGTCAGTCTATAAGGTGGCACAGGACTTCTCGTTGTATTTTAGGAACACAAGATTTTTTCATTGGGCTTTATCTCCGGAACCCCTAGCTCAGATGACTTTTCATTTGGACTACCAGCCCACATAAGTCACAGGAAATTTGAAGACAAACTCAGAGAGCACATAGATTATAGAGTGCAGCCGACAGTCATCCTTTTACAAGTCGCTCTCAGCCTTAATGGTAGCAGAGCTATACGTAAGTGCTTGCAGAATTAGGATCTTACAAATCTATTCAGCAGCCATGATGTAGGCCTCTTTTTCTCCACTGCAGTGCAAGCAGGGCTGCTCCTACGAAGTGGCCGAAGAATTAACCTAGGTTTACTTACGTAGCAAAGTCTATGGCAAGGGAAAACCCCTTGGGGTATGCTGACAGAGCAAAAGCTGCGCACAGGTTAGTGGACCTAAGCTAGCTTGAATCCAGTGAGTGCGGGTAGGAACAGTGGAGAAGAGAGCACAGTGTGGATGGAGTTCAGAGTGAGCCAAGAACACACCCACCGTTCAGACCAGGCTTGTACTACCTGTGCTGAAGTCTACACTATGGCTATTATTGTTAGCTCAGCTAGCTGGATTCAAGTTTGCTCAGGTAGCTTAGGCCATGCACAGCTTTTGCCGTGTAGACATATACAGTAGGGTCACAACATTCGTGAGGGTTCCGTGTTGAGAACCTTCGCAAATGTTGAATTTCACAAATAAGGGGGGGCAGAGTCCCAGGGAAGCAGCGTTCGCAAATAATTAAATTTGCAAATGTTGCACTCATGAATGTTGTGACATTGCTGTATTCTGTTAAGCATTTTGTACTGTGCTTAGCACAATGAGGTCCTGATCCATGACTGTATTGAAGTGGCACCTAAGGGCTACAATTAACAGCTGTTTCCTAGTCTTATAGCTGAATGTTTCTCTCTTTTTATTTTACAGACAAGATTTATCAGATTTGGAAATGGTGCTCCGATGCCCAGAAAGCAATGCCAGACCAGGAAAGAGCAAATGCACCACACTGCCGCTCTGAGTCTCAGTCCTGAGGGCCCCCAGAGGAAAGCTGTACGAGTGAACCCAAACCTCTCATAGGTGGTAAAAGTTTGGGCTGTCTTGTTGATGAGCACTGTGAATGCAACCCTGTTGGTACAATATTAATTAATAATTTGCCAACACTCTCTCTGTCACAACAAATCCCTTCTCAGGAAATTTTAGGGAGGAGGCAACAGTAAGTATTCAACTTTTTTTACTTTCTATCAGTGGCACAAAGGATGGAGAATGTAGCAAGCAGTGAAGGATTGCAGGTGGCATTCCTGGGGAATTAGCAAGGACTCTGATACCATACAAAGTTACCTGGAAAACTAGGGAAGTACAAGTGACTACGCTGTATTGAAAAATGTAAACTAATAGAAAGGGTTGCATACTCTGAGGCTTGTTTCCTTGCCCTAGGTCACACACAGAAAGAGTTAAGAGAGCATGGATTAGCCTTTAGAAGTTCCTAGTCTTAAAACTGAGGAACACAGGCAATGCTGCACTAGGTCAGATCAACAGTCCACCTAATTCAGTACCCTTTCTTCAACCATTGCTAGTACCAGATGCTTCTGAGGAAATCCAAGAAACAACATGAGAAGCACATTTTACAAGAGTGTGGGAGGGCACAGATTTAATGCTCATGAAGGAAAGATCTTCCTAGTCCATGGCGGGTGGTGGCTTCTTTACAGAGGAATATGCTTATCTTTTTACTTTTTTATCCCAACTAATAACTGTGGATGTTCTCATTACCCATATCTACTCCTTTTCAGAGCTTAGCTGCTGTCTGAGGCTCAGTAACTACTTGCTGCAGTGCGTTCCATTGGTTAATTGCATTATAAATAATATCCCCCACTTATATAGCACTCAAAATCAATATAACTGTTTATTTATATCCATTATAAATGCTCCCTTTGCATGTTATTTGGTACCTCCTTGTGTTTGTTTCTTAAGAGATCAAATAAGAGCTCACAACCTACCCTCTCAACATTCTTCATTTTCTCTCTGAATCATGTCGTCTTTTATTTTTACTGCCTTAGCTATGCATTCCCAATCTTATTAATCTCTACTCATACCAAATGCTACCCATGCCTCCAATTACTGTATCCCTTTTCTAAACTTTGCTTCTGCTATATTCTTTCAGAGGTGGAGTGATGAGAACTGAGCCTGTTTCAGAGTGTAGCTGTCCCATCACTTTATATAATAGCAATAGCTATGTGTATTATTCTGTATCCCTCCCCTATCACCTTGTTTGCTTTGACCATCACTGCACTTTGAGCAGATGTTTCCACCGAGCTCTCCTCCATGACGCTTCAATCTTGTTGCTGAGGTTAGTTCATTTAGAATGCATCAGTGTGTACAAGGAGTTGAAACTGTTCCTTCCAATGTGCGTCACCTGCCCTTTGTTTACGTTGACTTTAATCTGTCCCTATGCCACCAGTCCTCTCACACTTCTGCACCACACTGCTGATGTCCTTCAATGTCTGCAGTATCTTAAAGACCCAGCTCCTGCAGCCACTGGTTTTGTGAGACTTGGTTATTTTTGTTTTAGTGAAAGTTTCTAGCCCTCATGGTTGGGAGAAGAGCTTATAGTGATCCAAATAAATTCCAGAGACTGAAAACCCTAGAGGATAAATAAGCAGAACTTGTACAGGTTGAACCTCTTTTGTCCTGCACCCTCATGACCTGACTGGGGCTGGATGAGAGAATTTGCCAGAAGATGAAAGGTCAATATTTTCTAGTATGTTACCAACACTTCTGCTGTTCACTGGGCTCTTAGAAGACGTTTTGGGGTAAATTACAGCTAAACAACAGCACAGAACACCGAGAGCCAGGAGTGGTGGCTGAAAACAAAATTTATGGGACCACAGGAAATGTGGCCACACCCATGGTAAGTGGTTGTCTGGCTAACTAAAAGCCTGCTGGATTACGGAGTTTGCTGGGTTAAATAGGTTCAACCTGTAATATCAGAACTGTTAATTTTCATGATTCTGGGGGCCTGCCTCATGATTTTTATTGCTTGGGTGTTGCAGTATTATAATTAGTTTCTAATCCACTGAGCCATTCCTTGTGCCCGCTGTTTTCCCTTAACAGTCTCTTATAAATTATTTATGAAAGCTTTCTTGAAAGTCTCAATGGCTACGTCTACACGTGAAGCCTACATCGAAGTAGCCTATTTCGATGTTGCGACATCGAAATAGGCTATTTCGATGAATAGCATCTACACGTCCTCCACGGCCGGCAACGTCGATGTTCAACTTCGACATTGCGCAGCCCAACATCGAAATAGGCTCAGCGAGGGAACGTCTACACGCCCAAGTAGCACACATCGAAATAGGGATGCCAGGCACAGCTGCAGACAGGGTCACAGGGCGGACTAGCGCTTCCGGGGCAACAGCTAGCCGCTCCCTTAAAGGGCCCCTCCCAGACACACTCAGCCTGCACAGCACGCGGTCTGAGGAGCCATAGGCACACAGACCCCAGGCGCCGCAGTCATGGACCCCCAGCAGCAGCAGCAGCAGCAGCTAGAGGTCCACCCAGCCCTCCCGGCAGGAGCAGGGCTTGCCCTGGCCCATGCCATGTGGGAGGCAGCTGAGCACCTTCTTGCCCCAGGGGAGGAGATGCCCCCAGGGCAGCAGGGCTCAACCCCTACCCCTGCAGCACCCCGCTCCACCCCCGCCTCACACGCCGGCAGCTGTGGAGCTACCCCACCAGCACCGACTGGTGGGAGTGGCTGGTGCTTGGGGAGTGGGACGACGACCACTGGCTCAGGAACTTCAGGATGACCCGGCAGACATTCCTGGAGCTGTGCCAGTGGCTCACCCCCGCACTCAGGCACCAGGACACTGCCATGCAGCGTGCCCTCCCTGTGCAGAAACGGGTCGGCATCGCTGTCTGGAAGCTGGCCACTCCGGACAGCTACCGATCCGTGGGCCAGCAGTTTGGTGTCGGCAAGGCCACCGTCGGGGCTGTCTTCATGGAGGTAAGCAAACCCACGGGGGGAGGCCAAGGAAGGGGGGCCAGGGCAGGGGGGCCACAGCAGGGCAGGCCAGGGCAGGGCAGGGCCACGCACACCCTGCTCACCCCTCATTGGTGCCGTCCCATGTGCTTTCTCTGCAGGTTGTGCGTGCCATCAACGCCATGCTCCTGCACAGGCTCATGAGGCTGGGGGACCCAGATGCCACCATCGCCACCTTTGCCACCCTGGGCTTCCCCAACTGCTTCGGGGCTCTGGATGGGACTCACATCCCCATCCACGCCCTGCATCACAGTGGCGGACGATACCTCAATCGCAAGGGCTACCATTCTGTCGTCCTGCAGGCCTTGGTGGACAGCCGGGGACGTTTCCAGGACATTTATGTGGGCTGGCCTGGCAGCACCCACGACGCTCGGGTTTTCCGGAACTCGGGCCTGTGCCGCCGGCGGGAGGCGGGTACCTACATCCCCCAGCGGGAGATCCCTCTGGGGGACACCACCATGCCCTTCTGCGTCATCGCAGATGCGGCATACCCCCTCCGGCCGTGGCTCATGCACCCCTACACGGGCCATCTCTCCGCTAGCCAGGAGCGCTTCAACGAGCGCCTGAACCGTGCGCGCCAGGTGGTGGAGCGCTCATTTGGCCGCCTGAAGGGACGCTGGAGATGTCTCCTGACCCGCCTGGATGCGGGCCCCAACAACATCCCCCAGATTGTGGGTGCCTGCTGCGCCCTGCACAATTTGGTCGAGAGCAAGGGGGAGACCTTTCTGCAGGGCTGGGCTGCGGAGGCCGGCAGGGCACACGTCCAGCCACCTGCTGCCCCCAGTCGGCAGGTGGACCCCGAGGGGACCCGGGTCCGGGAGGCCCTGCGGGCCCACTTCGACGAACAGGTCGCGGGGTGAACTCTGCCCAGGCCCCCTACTGCCCGCCCCTTCCTCCCCCACACTCCTGCCCCAACGCCCACACCATGGAGCACCCCACCGCCCCCCCCCCCACTTGTCCTGGACAAATGACAGCACACACTTGTGGCTGAACGTAAATTTTTTTTTTCTTTCCGAACCGTTTTTTTTTGGATGTAAAGAAATATGTGAACCACAAACAGAAAACTAGGTACAAACGTTCAACAAAAGCAATATGTACAAAAATAAAACAATGCAAAGAAACAACTGTGTGCCATAAATAATAAAAAGAAAACCAGGGAGGATAAAGGGGAGAACTATTTACATGGGGGGGACGGGGCAAACGGGGGGACCAAAAAAACAGGGTGCAACTATATACAAGGGGGGGGGCACGTCCCGGGCCCCTCGCCCCTATAGCCCGGCACTGGGCATAGCCGACCGGGAGTCCCGCCGCGGTCGCAGCCTGGTCCGTGGCTGGGTGGGAGCGGGCTGGACCGGAAGGTATGGGGGCCGGCGAGTGTGAGGTGGCTCCAGGGGTCCCTCGGTGCTCTGGCCCTCGTGGGTGGGTGGCGGGGCGACGGCGGACGGGCCGGCGACGGGCGGAGCAGCTGGTGGTGGGGCTGCAGGAGCGGGCAGGGCGGGCGATGGTTCGGCCGGCGCGGCATGGGGGGCCAGGTAGTCCACCAGGCGGTTAAATGTCTGCATGTAGGCCCCCCATGCCTCCTGGCGCCAGGCCAGCGCCCGCTCCTGCAGGTGAAGGTGCTGCTCCGCGACCTCCAGCTGCCGATGGAGGATGGCCAGCAGCTGGGGGTCCATCACCAGTGGCGGTTGTAGGCACGGGGTCCGCCGTCTAGCCCGCCGCGGGGCCGGTTGGTCCTCGGCCGAGGGGCTACCCTGGAGCAATGGTCCCGGAGGGCTCTCCGGGACAACTGACGCCTCGCCGGCGCTCTCTTCCGGTCCTTGTGATGGTGCAGGTGCAGGACACAGGCGAGGAGGGGGGGAAGAAGAATGGAGACAGGCGTTAGTGTGGGCCCCGAGCCGTGGCCTTTGTTCCCCCAGCCCTGTGCTGCAGGTTCCCCATCCCCGTCCCCGGGAGATGCTGCTGTGATGGATGGGGTTCAGGGGTACCCCTGCACTGCACCCCGTCCCCTGGTGGGAGCGACTCTCACTTCACCCCGCAGGGTCTGAGAGCAGGAGAGGTTTCTTAGGCCACAGCTGGCCAGTTTCTAGCAGGAGTGACAGCACCAGCTGTTGGAAGAGACAGTCCTTCCAACCCGTCGTGGGGAGAAGACCCCAAGGGGGGCCCCTTTGGGATGCAGCTTTCCCCCTCCTCAGGCTGGCTGCCTTCCAGCTCTCCCTTCCCCTAGCCTCTACCTGTGGCCCACGCCCTCGCCCCCCAATTCCAAGCCAGCTCGGCTCCTCCCTCCTCTTTGTTCAGGGCAGAGGTGTCACCTGCCAGCTGTAGCGCCAGGATCCTTCTTTGGCCCTGGGAGCTATTCGGCTTTTGTGGCTCATATGTAGCCTGAGTCTCCCTTTTGCACTCCCCCCACTCCATCACATGCTGCTGCTGCTGCTGCGGGGTGTCCCACCCCCTCCTCCCGGGGGCCCCTCGAGGTTCCGCTCCCCCCTGGCCCGGGGATGGGGCATGGCACTGTCATGCGGGGTGGGGAGGGCACGGGCTGATGGCTGCAGTGCTGTGAGGGCCATGGCCCTGGTGTCCTTGGGGCCATGGCCATGTGAGCATGTGGGGGGCCCAGGACACATATCTCTTACCCTCGCCCCTCAAGCCCAGGGGTGTCCACCAGAGAGGGGTACCTACCTGTCGGTCCGCTCCCACGGTCCAGAGATCCCCGGGGGTCGGAGGCCCTGCTGCTGCTCCGGGATGGCAGGAGGAGGATCTGCAGGTTGGATTCTGCGGAGGAGGAGGCCCCCTCCTCCTCCTCCTCCTCCTCCTGCCGCGATGTCCCGGCGGTGGCCTCCGGGGGGGGCCCCCGGGGTGCGGGGCTTGCCTCCGGGGTGGACTCCGGCTGCAAGGCCTGCTGGGGCTCGTCAGCCAAGGTGTCAAGGGTGGCCGGAGGGGAGGAGGTGTGCCGGGAGCCCAGGATGTCCCTGAGCTCCCTGTAAAAGGGGCAAGTGACGGGGGCGGCCCCAGATCGGCTGGCCGCATCCCGGGCCCGGGAGTAACCCTGCCGCAGCTCCTTGACCTTACTCCTAACGTGGTCAGGAGTGCGGGCAGGGTGACCCCGGGCAGCCAGGCCGTCGGCCAGCCGAGCGAACGCATCCGCGTTCCGCCTCTTGCTCCCCATTACCTGGAGCACCTCCTCCTCGCTCCAGAGCCCCAGAAGGTCCCGCAGCTCGGCCTTCGTCCAGGAGGGGCCCCGCTGCCGCTTCCCAGCCTGGCTGCCCTGGCTCCCCTTGTGGGGGGTCCCCTGGGGGCGCTGGGGAGGCTGCCGGCCAGCCATCGCCGCTCTGTGGGGCTGAGGGTGCTGCAGGCTGCCCGTGTGTGCAGGCTGCAGCCTGCACGTTCCCTCAGCTTCTTGCAGAGGAAGGGAGGGGGAGGGGACCTTTAAGGGGCCGCTCCACGCGGCCACCAGTGAGCTGAGGGGCTGGAGAGAGCGTCTCTCAACCCCCCAGCTGATGGCCACCATGGAGGACCCAGCAATTTCGACGTTGCGGGACGCGGATCGTCTACACGGTCCCTACTTCGACGTTCAACGTCGAAGTAGGGCGCTATTCCTGTCCCCTCATGGGGTTAGCGACTTCGACGTCTCGCCACCTAACGTCGAAGTTAACTTCGAAATAACGCCCGACGCGTGTAGCCGCGACACTACATTACACTAAAATGATACGCGACATTACACTAAAATGAGGAAGCTAGTTAAACAGAAACTAAAAGGTAGAGTAATTAAACTAAAATCCCTGGAAGCTGCGTGGAAACTGTTTAAAGACACCATACTAGAGGCCCAACTTAAATGTATAGCCCAAATAAAAAAACACAGTAAGAGACCTAACAAAGAACCACCATGGCTAAACAGCCATGTTAAAAAGGTAGTGAGAGAGAAAAGGGCAGCTTTTAAAAAGTGGAAGTCAAATCCTAATGAGGAAAATAGAAAGGAACATAAACACTCCCAAATTAAGTGTCATAATGTAGTAAGAAAAGCCAAAAAAGATTTTGAGGAACAGCTAGCCAAAAATTCAAAAAACGATAATAAAATGTTTTTTAAATACATTAGAAGCAGGAGGCCCGCTAAAAAAGCAGTGGGGCCCTTGGACGATAAAGATATAAAAGGAGCGATCAAGGACGACAGTGCCATTGCGGAGCGATTAAATGATTTCTTTGCTTCAGTCTTCACAGCTGAGGATGTTACAGAGGTTCCTAAATCTGAGCCAGCCTTTTTAGGTGACAAATCTGAGGAACTCACTCAGATTGAAGTGACATTAGAGGAGGTTTTGGAGTTAATTGATAAGCTGAATAGTAACAAGTCTCCAGGACCAGACGGCATTCACCCAAGGGTTCTGAAAGAACTCAGATGTGAAATTGCGGAGTTATTAACAGTGGTTTGTAACCTATCCTTTAAATCCACTTTGGTACCAAATGACTGGAAGACGGCCAATATAACGCCAATATTTAAAAAAGGCTCTAGAGCAGACCCTGGCAATTATAGACCGATAAGTTTAACATCAGTACCAGGCAAATTAGTAGAAACACTAGTAAAGAATAAAATTGCAAGGCACGTAGAAGAGCACGAATTGTTGGGCAAAAGTCAGCATGGTTTCTGCAGAGGGAAGTCGTGTCTAACTAATCTATTAGAATTCTTTGAAGGGGTTAATAAACATGAGGACAAGGGGCACCCAGTGGACATAATATACCTCGATTTCCAGAAAGCCTTTGACAAGGTCCCACACCAAAGGCTTTTATGTAAATTAGGTGGTCATGGGATAGGAGGAAAGATCCTTTCATGGATCGGGAATTGGTTAAAAGACAGAAAACAAAGGGTGGGAATAAATGGTAAATTTTCACAATGGAGGAGGGTAACTAGTGGTGTTCCCCAGGGGTCAGTCCTGGGACCGATCCTGTTCAACTTGTTCATCAATGATCTAGAAAATGAGGTAAGCAGTGAGGTGGCAAAGTTTGCAGATGACACCAAGTTGTTCAGGACAGTCAAAACCAAAACAGATTGTGAAGAACTACAAAAAGATCTCAGCAAACTGAGTGATTGGGCAGCAAAATGGCAAATGAAATTTAATGTGGGTAAGTGTAAGGTAATGCATGTTGGAAAAAATAACCCACATTACACATACTACATGATGGGGTCAAATTTAGCTACGACAGATCAGGAAAGGGATCTTGGAGTTATAGTGGATAGTTCTCTGAAGACATCCACGCAGTGTGCAGCGGCAGTTAGTAAGGCAAATAGGATGTTAGGAATTATTAAAAAAGGGATCGATAATAAGACAAAAGATACCATACTTCCCCTATATAAAACTATGGTACGCCCACATCTGGAGTACTGCGTGCAGATGTGGTCTCCTCACCTCAAAAAAGATATATTGGCATTAGAAAAGGTTCAGAAAAGGGCGACTAAGATGATTAGGGGCTTGGAACGGGTCCCATATGGGGAGAGGCTAGAGAGACTGGGACTTTTCAGTTTGGAAAAGAGGCGATTGAGGGGCGATATGATAGAGGTATATAAAATCATGAATGGTGTGGAGAAAGTGAATATAGAAAAATTATTTACCTTTTCCCATAATACAAGAACTAGGGGACACCAAATGAAATTGATGGGTAGTAGGTTCAAAACTAATAAAAGGAAATTTTTCTTCACACAGCGCACAGTCAACCTGTGGAACTCCTTGCCCGAGGAGGCTGTGAAGGCCAGGACTCTATTAGGGTTTAAAAAAGAGCTTGATAAATTTTTGCAGGTTAGGTCAATAAATGGCTATTAGCCAGGGATAAAGTATGGTGCCCTAGCCTTCAGAACAAGGGCAGGAGATGGATGGCAGGAGATAAATCACTTGATCATTGTCTTCTGTTCTCCTTCTCTGGGGCACCTGGCATTGGCCACCGTCGGCAGATGGGATGCTGGGCTGGATGGACCTTTGGTCTGACCCAGTATGGCCATTCTTATATTCTTATATTCGAAGTTAGTGCCACTACTTCGAAGTAGCGTGCACGTGTAGACACAGCTAATATGTGTTATGAAGAAAGGGTAACCAGTTGAGAACCTCAAGGAATTCCAATAGACTGGTGAAGCTGGTCTGGTATGTCCCTCTCATGTCATGTTCACCAAGGTGACTTAGCTTATTTTTTCCAGCCAATTTCGCTGCTAGCAAACCAAACTTAACCAAAATCAGACTTGCTAGTGTATAATTCCCAGGGTAATTCCTAATGCCTTAAAAATGTGTAAGATTAGCTTCCTTCCTGGTCTCAGCTGAATCAATTTGTTTTCATTGACAAATTGCACTAGACCAGGATTAAAATAATTGAAAACTGCAAGCCATGGATCAGGAATATATCATTCCAAAGAGCATGGAGAGGGTTGTTCTCAAATCCCTTCAAGTGGCGTGAACACAACAGCAAAATGTATGAACGACAGACAGGTATGGACACAACAGCAAAACATGACATCAAGAACTTTTGTGGAATGGCTCTTCCTGTGAAGTTCTGTCTTGAGTACAGACATGTGAGTCCCCAGACAGATGCTACATCCCAGCCTGTGCCCACTGTTTGGTGAAACCTGGTGGACAAAAGAGCGAGGAGAACTATAGCCTCTCCCCTTGCATCATCCATGGCGGCATTGTCCAGCACCACTGCTTTGTCCAAGCATCCATTTTAAACCAGAAGCCACAGGAGGTTTGTCCAAGCAGCAAGGTTTCCTATGGTGGCTGCAGTGGTCCCTGCTTGTACCAGCCTCCTGCACCCAGTCCCATTTCTGAGTCCTACTCTGTTCCTGTCTTGCCCCTGTCTTTGCTGCTATTTCCCCCAGGCTCCTGCTCTGAGCTTGGTTCTTGCCTCTTGTCTAGTTCCTGCCTAAGACAGGACAGTTGCCATGCACTTGAATGAAGGTTAAATCAGCCCTGGTAGAGGACCAATTAGCAGGAGGCATGAAACAGCCAGTTAAGGCCTGGCTAGGCCTAATAACAGGGGTGGACACTAATTTCTGATGGGGAGCCACTCCACGATTTTGATAAGTGGTCAAGGGCTGTACTTTTTATAGTGTATGCAGGGTCTGGTGTGTGGAAGTTGGGTGCAGAAGAGAGCTTGGGATAGGGGACTGAGATATAGGAGACAGTGGGAGGTCTGAGAGGGAGTTTGGATGAAAGAGGGGGTTGTGACCTGGGGCAGGGGATTGGGGTGCAGGTTCCAAGAGGGGGCATGGGTGCAGGAGAAGGTTCTGGCCTGCGGGAGGGGAAAAACATGGGGTGCAGGGTCTAGGAGGGAGCTGCAATGCAGCATCAAAGGCAGACCCTGGCTAGAAGGCACTTAGCTAAATAGCTCCCGGCCAGCAGCCCTCTCAGGCTGGCTTCCCTGCCTGCCAGCAGCCCCAGCTCACTGGCTGTTTCGTGTGGCTCTCTGTGCTGGGGGTGGGAGGGGTTCCTGCTGCTGCCCCAGAAAAATCTCTCAGCACCTATTGGCCAGAATCCAGACTATGCTGTACTGTCCTACCCTCAGCAAAATCTTTCAGTTCCCATTGGTCAGTTTTGTGCATCTGGCCAATAGAAGCAGAGAGATTTTGCTGGGGGTGGGATGGTGCAGCTCAGTTTCTCAGCTCTCATTGTTTGGTTTCCAAACAATAGGAGCTGGGAAAATTTCCTGAGGGCACACTTGAAACTTCAATCCCTGTGCAGCCCTAGGGGGCCTGCCATGGGTCAGACTAAAAGGCTCGTGGGGCCAGACCCAGCCCTTGGGGCCTATTTTGCCTGCTCCTGCCCCATAAGAAGGGTCTCCTGGGCAGAAGAAACTCACTCTCATGCCAGCTCTGGAAAGAGAGGGACGGAGCTGCCTGATAGCGAGGTACCTTGGACAGATCAGTGCTGGGGAAAGGCAGGACAAGCCAGGGGAGCTCTGGCCTGAGTAATCCCCAGGCTGAGGCCCACCAACAGGGACCTGAGGGGTACTAGGGCTACAGGGAGGCAGCCACGACAGGAGAAGGCAGCAGGTCCACACACCCCTTGCATATGATGAGTGGCCATTTCAGACTGTAGTTTGTCCCTGTGGCAGGGGCTAGATGCTGACTGGCAGTGGGTCACTGAGGCGTGGTGGGCATGGGGGGTTGGCGTTCCCTGAGAGGAAACAACCCCAGAGTGCAGGGACACTGTCACGGGGTAGTGCTGCGAGGGACGGGCTGCGGAAGTCTGGGAGCGATGCAGGTCCTGACACAAGGTAGTAGAGCCATTATTAAGAGGTAACAGCAGGCAAGGCGCTGGTTGGAAGAGGATGCTCCGGAGGCTGGACCAACCTAATTCCCCAAGAGACCAACGGGAGGTGCCACGGTGGTGAGTCATAAACTGCTATGCTGCCCTTATCCCTGGCCTCCAGTTATTATTTACCAGTTCTGGTTCTGTCCTCTGGCACCGGGCCCTGACTCAGGCTTGACCCTGAGCTCTGGAAACTGGCAGTTGACTCTGGCTCTGAACCTTGGCTTTGTTCCCCAGCCTAGATGCCTTCTCCACCTGCTAGATCTGATTCCTGCCCTGATCTTTGCCTACATCCCAGTCCATAAAGCTAACAAAGACAGCAGTAGACCCTGCATAAGTGAGCACATGCTGAGAAAAAGCTGTATTTAGAGGGAAGAAAACCCCACTGAACTAATAATTTGATTTTGCTGGGTACAATACCTTATCCCTGGACACTGTACAAGAATTATTTAAGCCCTCACACTAGCCCTGTGAGATAGGCATTAAACATTTGCAGATATGGAGACTGAAGCACAGAGATTGTGTGACCGTGAGCAAGTCCCTCAGTGAGCCAGTACAGAACAGGGACCAAGAGCCCCAGCACTTGTGCCCCCGATTTTAACCAGCTCCAGTCCCTCTGACTGGATGAGGAGAGAGGCAGAGGTTGGTGGCACACTGTCCTGCTCTGTTTGCAAGCCAAGCTCCACCCACTTGAAATGCCAGCACGAAACCATTCACAACAAACTGTACATCTATTCAAAATATTATCACATGGACTGTGCTGGAATCCTGGGGTGTGGTTCCTGCTTGGAGGGGTGCTGAGGTATGCATGAGTTGAACTGATTGAGCCATAGTCCCCACAGATGCATGCCCATAGCCTGGGCTCCTGGAAAGAGTTGTGAGATGACATTGGAATCATCAGGCTTGCCAATTTTTTTTCTAGCCCTTACAGCTTGCAAATATGGTTTCCGGGGTAAATGTTGCAATGGGGCCTGCCTGAGTCTGCAGACTGCCTCTTGCAAAGGAAGAAGCAGCTGCCACTAGAGCCAGGGAAGAGGCTGCCTTACCCAAAACCCACCACCAAACATTGCTTCAGAGCTTGAATATAAGAACGGCCGTACTGGGTCAGACCAGAGGTCCATCTAGCCCAGCATCCTGTCTTTCAACAGTAGCCAATTCCAGAGGCCCCAGAGGGAATGTACAGAATAAGTAATCATCAAGTGATCCATCTTCTGTCACTCACTGGATGTCTTGCTGGCCTCAGTAGGCTCAGCTTCCTTTTTCTGGGGACATACACATTCCTAGCATGCTGATTAACCGCAGTAAACTTCTGTCTCCAGGGGTCAGCCGAAGGGAAAAGTGGTGGTATCTCCCAAGCACCACCCACTTGTGCCACTAAAAACATGCTGCTCACAATGGGTTTTCAGAACTGCAGTCCTCCCTCTTTGCTGGCACGTTCTGACAGCAGTGGGCTAGCTCAGATCATTGATAGGACACCCCCCTGCCAGCTGGGCAAACACACCTTGTGGGAGAAACATGGCAGCTCACGCCCTCTCAGAGCTACTGACATTTCAGGATCTTTGCAAATGCCGGCAGGCATTACTCATGGTATCAGATTATCTCAGTGTCTATAAGGGCTAAAGATTTTACTTTAATTGTTTTTTAAAACATAGCTTTTACAGAGCAAGGAGCAATGGTCTCAAGTTGCCATGAGGAAGGTTGAGGTTGGATATTACGAAAAAATACTTCACTAGGAGGGTGGTGAAGCACTGGAATGGGTTACCTACCAGGTAGTTGAATCTCTATCCCTAGAGATTTTTAAGACCAGGCTTGACAAAGCCCTGGCTGCATGATTTAATTGAAGTTAGTCCTGCTTTGAGCAGCTAGTTGGACTAGATGACCTCCTAAGGTCTCTTCCATCCCTAATGTTCTATGGTTCTACAGAAGATGGAAGTCTAAAAAGAAAGGAGGGGGAGCAGCTCATTGACCTGGTGTGACCCAGCCCCATTTCACCCTTGCTTACTGGTAGCACGTGGATGGAGGATCTCTTTTCTTCTTGAAAATTAACCATGTTGCTTTCAAGCCAGTGCATCTTGGCTGAGTCCAAGCAGAAGCAGCCCAAATTTGACTCAGGTTTACAAAATATTTGTGCAACTAGATATTAGGACTTGTTAATATTCAGCCTCTAATCCTATTCTGATCCATATATGAATTGGCAGAAATGCCACAATGCTGCCATTGTCAGCGTGTTTCCAGCATGAATGCATTCAACATACCATAAGAGAAAAGGTTTCTCGGCATATGGCATTAAAAAAAAAAAATCTGCTCTTGTGAAATTGTTCAGCTCCATTTCATGGAGGGAGCTGCACAGAGGGAGGGCTATGTGGCTGTGAGAAAAACATGCTCTGATACATACATATGACAGAGGGAGACAGAAGAAACCTGACAGGCAGGGAAAGGACAGCAAGAATAGAATAAAGATGACAATTGCAGGAAAGAAACTTAGAAAAGAGGGAGGAGACAATAAAGAAACCACAGTCATCTGTAGTCAGCTCCTGGATGCTAGATTTATATTGGAATATAAATATGGGATCAAAAAACAAGCAAGCCTCATTCTCCCATGCCCAGTCACAATGTTACTAAGAAAATAGCCATTTAGGTATTCAGCTCTAACATGTTTTTTTCACCTGCTTGCTTATTACTAGCCTGTGCTGCTCCCTAGTGGAAATAAGAAGAATCTCCAAAATAAAATTCATATCATGTTGCGTTTCTTTCTTTGGGCAAGCAGTGGCGGGGAGGAAGACCCTCTCTTTAATATCACCCTAATTCTGTTCCTAGCTCTGCCAGACTTCCTCTGCGGGTAATAGCAATGCCCCCAGTTTCCTTTGCCTATGATGATGAATGCCATCAAAATGCCTGTTTTCTCTAAACATTTGTTCATTGCTACATATTACAAACCAGCCACTCTGCAATGACAGCTTCCTTGGAAGGGTTTTCTCTCATGCCACCTCTTGCAAGTGAGAAATGGTCCCAGTCAAAGTTTGTAAAGCCACCATAGCCTCCAAGTCCCTCCTCAAAACTCACCGCTTCCATGATATGGCTGGGGCGCTGCCGCCTGGCCGTGGCCAGGCAGTTTGGGAGTGGCGTTCACTGCTCTCAGCTGGTTACAAAATGATCTGTAAAACCCAGGAGGTAGAATTTTAGAATCATAGCACCAGAAAGGGCTTGGAGAGGTCATTTAGTTCAGTTCCCTGCTCCCATGGCAGGGCTATCCCTGACAGGTGTTTGTTTAACTTGCTCTTAAATATCTCCAGTGATGGAGATTCCACAACCCTGCTAGGCAATCTATTCCAGCGTTTAACCACCCTGACCATCAGGCAATGTTTCCTAATGCCCAACCTAAACCTCCCTTGCTGCAATTTAAGCCCTTTCTGTGTTCCTGGAAGGGGTGGGGCCTGTAGCAGCTGGCCCTCAGCACTGCCCAGTGCGCTGTGTGCTGCCTGCAGCCATTAACGCTGCTTGGAGCGTGAGGCCCAGTATGGCAGCACAGTGCTTTGGCAGTGATTTAATGGGCTTGCGGTGGCCAGAGCCCTGGGCCCCTTTGAATCAGCAGGCCCCTGGGCAATAGCCCCTTTGTCCCTCGTCGGCATGCCTCCACAGAACCAGGACTTTCCCTAAGAGGAGGAAAGGGCCTGTGACACCCGCTTCCTGCCACTGGACTTACTCCACCCCCACCCCACTCCACCTCTTCCCACAAGACTCCTCTCCTGGGTGATCATAGGAGCCAGCAGAGCTGGCTGGGGTGAGGTCGTTCTGCTTCCCACTGCTGCTGGCAAGTGCAAGGGTGGGCTCGAATCTTGCTGCTGGCACCAGGCCCCCCACTAATCACCAGGCTGCTCTTGGCCCTAGGCTGCCATGTCCCAGTGAAACGTGGGGTCCCCAAAGCGTGGAGCCCAGGGTGGTTGCCCCATTCTATGGAGAGCATGTTGTACCCAGAACTGGACACAACAGTCTGGTGGATGCCTAATCAACAGGGAATAGAGCAGAAGAATAATTTTTTGTGTCTTGCTTACAACACACTTGTTGATCCATCCCAGAATGTTCCTTGCTTTTTCCCCCTCCAGCATTACACTATTGACTCATACTTAGCTTGTTATCCGCTATGACTCCTAGAGCCCTTTCTGCAGTACTGCTTCCTAGGCAATCATTTGCCCATTTCGTATGGGTACAACTGATTGTTCCTTCCTAAATGGAGTACTTTGCATTTGTCCTTGTTGAATTTCATGCTATTTATTTCAGGCCATTTCTCCAGTTTGTGCAGATCATTTTGAATTTCAATACTCTCCTCCCCAAAGCACTGGCAACCACTTTCCAGTGTGGTATAGTCCTCAGACTATAAGTATATTGTCTATGTGATTATCTAAATGATAATGGAGGTTGCATGAGCTCTTCATAAAACTTACAGTCTCCCAAGTAGGGTGGCATGGAAACTGGAAAGTCCTGTTTCCTGTGTCGGTGAGGAGACACCTAGTGTGGAGTGATATAGGGAAGAAGGATGATTCATGGATAGGTAACTGAAAGAAGATGGGGGAGACCTGAATTCAAATCCAAACTTGGTGATAAACTTCCTGTGCCTCAAATCCCGCTTCCAGGAGATGGGATAATACCTCCCAACTTTGGGATAAAGTCCATGAGTGATTGCAAAGTGCTCAGATACTATGGTGATGAGGACTGCGTGTACATAGATAAAGCTTAGAAATACACTTCTGTATTATGGTGGGGGAGGGGGGTTGTCCCTTCAACTGTGGTGATGAAGGACGTCCGAGTAATCACTTCACTCATTAAGCAAATGGTAAAAAATGTATGGACTTATCTTTTACTCTGCAAATGATGGACACTGGAGGGATGTTTTCTGAAATAATCTATTGGACACAGAGGAATCCAGATTGTGGACAGAGTAGAAATTCTGCTGTTCTCTAGTCCTCCCATTTAAGGTATCCATGCAACTCCTCCAATTAAGTGTTATCCCTACATCTCAGGTGGGGAAATTGAGGAAGTAGAATGAGGTTAGGTGACTTGTACCTAGGCCACTTAACAAGACTTCAGCAGAGCCAGGAAGAGTACTGTACCCGGATCTCCCAGTTCCTATTCAAATACTTTACTCCCCCAGCCATCAAAAAATTTGCCAGTGAGTGCTAAGAACCTCTCCTCCATCAGATGGTACAGGTGATCCAAAAGGTCCTTTCATCCTTGGTGTCCAGAGATGGGGGGACAAGAATTCAACTTTCCTCCTAAAGGGCTCCAATCCCATGAACACATATGTATGTGTTTAAGCCTCCACTCAAAAGTAACCTCAGCTAAACACAAAAAAGTAACCTCAGGTAAACACATGCCTAAGTGTTTGCAGGATTTCTGCACAAATTAGCCTTCTTGGAAAGCAGCTGCACCAACTCCCCTGCTGCTCAGATAGGGAGACTTCACCAGGAACATAAATGATTGTCTTTTATTACTTGGGAGGGATGAAGATTGCGACAGTCTGGGGAAATGGCTTCCATACAGCTTATGAGTTCTGCCAGATGTTATAAAGGCTGTGTATAATGCTAATCTTCAGTGGGAACAGGCATAGTTTCTGTCAGAAAATGGCTGATGCATGGATCGTGCTCCACATCTGAAAGCAGTCATAGGACAATCACAAGAACAGTTATCATAGGGCTGTTGATCAACCTATGTTAACTCGAAAGGAGTTTGCTCTGTAAAAATGGTAAATAAAAGAAATACTCTTTTTCAGTTCACCTCATACAAGTACTATAATGCAATCTGTTTACCATAAAAGTGCAATTTGCAAGTGTTATTGGTTACATATCTGCATTCACTCAGAACAAAATAGTCTAAATTTTAGAGACAAGTCCACTCAGTCCTCCTTGTTCAGCCAATCGCTATGACAAACCAGGTTGTTTACATTTACAGGTGACAATGCTACCTGCTTCTTATTGACAGTGTCATCTGAAAGTCAGAACGGGCGTTTGCATGGCACTTTTGTAGCTGACATTGAAAAGTATTCACATGCCAGATATGCTTAACATTTGCATGCCCCTTCATGCTTTGGCCACCACTTCAGAGAACACGCTTCCATACTTGTTAAAAATGCATTAATTAAATTTGTGACTGAATTCCTTGAGGGAGAATTGTATGTCTTCTGCTCTGTTTTACCTACATTCTGCCCTATATCTCATGTTATAGTAGTCGCAGATGATGCCCAGCACGTATTGTTCATTTTAAGAACATTTACACCACAGATCTGACAAAACACAAGGAAGGTACCAAAGTGAGATTTCTAAAGATAGCTACAACACTCGATCGAGGTTTAAGACTCTGGAGTGCCTTGCAAAATCTGAGCAGGTCAAGGTGTGGAGTGTGTGTCCAGAAATCTTAAAAGAGCAACACTTCAATATGGAAACCGCAGAAACCAAACCATCAGGGAAAGTTGACCTTACCTTCTCAGATCACTTACCAGGCACTGATGGTGTGACTCCGTTCAGTAATGAAACGTCTGCAATTAAAGATTTTAAACCTGGCAAAACTTTTTAGATTTTAAATGGAACCTCCTGGGTTACCTGTTTTTATTTTTATTTTAAAAAGTTAACCTTAGGCTGTTGGCATCTGACAATGACTTCAGATGATGAAAATGAACATGCATTGGTTTGCATTGCTTTGGATTATTACTGAGCAAAACCCACCATCAGCGTGGATGCATATCTTCTGGAATAATGGTTGAAACATGAGAGCACCAATGAATCTTTTGTACATCCAGCACATAAATATCTTATGGTGCTGGTTATAACAGTGCTATGGAAACATAGGTTTTTACTTTCAGGTGACATTATAAAAAAGAAATAGGCGACATTATCTCCTCCAATATGAACAAATTTGTTTGTCTGAGTGATGGGCTGAACAAGAAGCAGGACTGAGGGGACTCACAGGCGTTAAAGTTTTCAATTGTTTTATTTTTGAATGCAGTTATTTGTGTACATAATTCTATATTTGTAAGTTCATCTTTCACAATGAAGAAATTGCATGACAGTACTTTTATTAGGTAAATTGAAAATACTATTTATTTTGTGGGTTTTTGCCTTGCAAACATTTGATACAAAAATAAATATAAACTGAGCATTGTCCATTTTTGTGTTCTGTGTTGTAATTGAAATATATTGGGAAATATAGAAAGCATCCAAAATATTTAAATAAATGGTATTCTATTATTAACAGAATGATTAATCATGCTTAATTTTTAATGAGATTAATCACAATTTTTTTAACTGCTTGACAGCCCTAGTAACATGAATTCACTCTGACCTGGTAAAACAATGAATGTGCTAGGAGAAACTGGTCCTTCCCCAAAATCTGACTGCAGGAAGATGAGCAATGGAAATTCCCTGTCAAAGGAGAACAGTTTGAACTACAATCTTGTCCTCCAAAGCACTTGTAACACTTCCCAGCTTTGTATCATCCATATGATTGCCATAGAAAAAAGAGGACACCCCTGAGAAGGTGTGAATCTGTTTCAGTACCTTCCAAATCACATTATATTGATGTGTTATAGTGTGCATCTAGTACATTAATACAGCCTGAGTTGGCAGATACTGATAGATACACTCCCTTACAGAGGTTTCCCCATTTTTGAAAGGTCAAATATCATCATCAGCAGCAGCATCAATAACCGTGGGCTCAGCGCCCATTGGTGCCTGATGCCTCTCTCACTATTTCCTTCCATTTTTCCCTGTCCAGTATGGAGTGGCTTAGTATCTGTAGAATAGCTCCGCACCAATTTACTATATCATCTATTCATTCTCTGTGGGGTCTGCCTCTCCTATTCGAAACGTCTATTATGCTGAATACCAGCGTCTTGGTTTTTCGTTTGTCATTCATTCTGCAAATATGTCCAAATAGTTGTAGCTTCAGTTTTATAACCTTCTGCAGCAGGTTCTCTTCTGGCTGTATCTTTCTATATAATTCCTCATTGGTGACCTTCTGCATCCATCCTATTCTCAGAATCTTTCTATAACAACTCCTTTCAAACACCAATATTCTTCTTTTCAAATCTTTTGTAATCACCCATGTCTCACATCCATAAAACATGCTGCTGAAGACACACGTTTTCAAGATGCTCAGCTTCATTCCTAAGCTAATTGCTTTGCTTTTCCAGATCTTATCCAGCGCCTTCAAACTCGCTCTTCCTTTCACTATTCTAGTTGCTATTTCCTTCGTACAGTCTAGATCATATGTTATGCTGCTCCCCAGATATGTGAACTCCTCTACTTTTTCTCGTCCAATACCATCCACGCTGATCTTCCGTCCTATTTCCTTATCTCCAAATACCATAGTTTTTGTTTTATCCACGTTCATAATCAGTCCGTATCGCTTCCCTTCTTTATTTAGCACCTGCATCATTTTTGCTAGCTTCTCCTCATCTTCCTCAACGATAACTGTATCATCTGTGAATCTGAAGTTGTTAATTCTTTTCCTGTGCACAGATATCCCTTCTATCTCTTCCTTGATCTTGTCCATTGCTCTCTCCAGATGTGTGATGAAGATAATTGGTGACATTGGATCTTCTTGTCTCGTACCCCTACTTGTTTTAAACCAACTTCCCAACTCCCAGCCTGTTCTCACCGCTGCTTCTGCATTGTCATTGATATCCTTCAACAACCGCATCAGTCTGCTATCCACTCTGTACCACCCATGTTACTTTCTGATCTATACTGTCAAATGCCTTTGAAAAATTGACAAAGCAAGTGTATATGTTCTTGTTCTTTCGTTGAGCTTTCTCCGCTCTCAGTCTTAGTGCCAATATGTGCTGTATGGTATTTCTATCTTTTCTGAACCCTGCTTGCTCGTCTGCTATATGTTCTTCTATCTGCGATCTTAATCTTTCAGTCAGTATCATCATCAGCACCTTGCCTAGATGACTCATTAAGGCAATTGTTCTGTAGTTCGTGCACTCCAATGAACATCTTTTGTTGGGTATTGTCACTAGCACAGATCCTGCCCATTCCTTAGGTGCCTTCCCTTCTTTCCATGCTATATTACATAGTCGGTGTATTTCCTGAATTATGCTTTCTCCGCCATATTAGATCATCTCTCCCGTGATCTTATCATTTCTAGGGCTCTTGTTGTTCTTTAGTTGTTTCACTGCTTTTTCCACTTCCTCCTTCGAAATATCGGTCTTGCTCTCCATGCTCGGGAGAGATATCTCTTTCAGTTCTTCAATCAGTCTCTCTGAGACACTCAGGTCCAACTGTGCTTTATATAGATCAGTGCAATATCTCATCCTTTGCTGCACAATCTTCTCCCTGTTCATGAGCACTTCTTCGTTCTCATCTTTGATCGCCATCTGCTTTGGTAGCCATTTCCTATTAATATTCCTAATTGTTTTATACACCTCCCTGGTCTCACATTCGCCGCAATGCCTCTCTATATCTTCACATAGTTCCTCTCCTTATCCTTTCTGGCTGCTTTCCTTACCTCATTGCATTTCATCCTATATTGCTGTTCTGCCATCTCAGAAACATCTCTTCTGATCTTCAACGCTCACTTCTCTTGAACCAACTTCAGTGTCTTCTGAGTAATCCACTTCTTATTGATCTTCTCTTCTTCTGGAACAGTCTATTCAATTGCCTCTTCTATAGTGTTGTCTATCCCTGCGACTGTCTTATCTAGGTTTTTCCCTGTGGTGATATTCTTAATCTTCTCTTCACGCGCTGCTGCGTATGCATTCCCTGTTTCTTCCTCACATAGCCATGCCACGCTTCTTCTTCTCTTAAACTGTGTCTTACGCTTTCTCATCCACAAACGTTATAATTGTATTCTCTATGCCACTATCTAAATGATAATGGAAACTGTATGAACTCTTCACAAAACTTACCAGGGCGGTGCGGTGGAAGCTGGAAAGTTCCCTTTGTTTGTTATGTAAGTGAAAAGGCATTTTTTGTCAATAGTTTCTGTCAACAAAATTCATTTTGTGTGCAGATGCTCTGTGAGTTTCACCAACAAAACTTTCTAGTGTAGATGTAGCCTTTGAGATGGTGCTTATATCTCTGTGCTATCCACTGTAGGCAAACATCCTGGGGATTTGACTTCAGTCAAAGACTCTCAGGATAATAAGAATTAGTAGTAAACTCAAATCTGTCTGAGTGTTCACCCTGCTCCTGCATGTGGTTCAAGAGGCAGCAAACCCTTCAGTTCCACAAAGTTAATCAATCATCTGATTAGGCTGCCCTGAGATTTGTTATACGCTGGGCTGCCTTTCTTCATTGCTAAAGCAGTGCTCATGTTACTGATGGGCCCCCTCCCCTCCACTGGCCACTGAAGCAAAATACTTCATGCCCATTTTTTTCAATACATGCTTCACCTTTTTATTCCTTTGACCATAGATAACTGGGTTCAACATGGGGGGTCCCAATACAATGCAAGGATGAAACCAAAGTGTCTATGTCCAGAGAGTAGCCAGAGCTGGGCCGATTATAATTGAAATTGGAGGTGCCATAGAATGTGACTACCACAATCAGATGTGAAGTGCACGTGGAGAAGGTCTTGAAACTGCCCTTGGCTGAACTGATCTTCAGCATGGTGCTGATGATGTGGCCATAGGGGACCACAGTGAATAAACAAGGGCTCAATCTGATCAAGGCACTAGCCAAATGAAGCACAGCTTCATTGACGGAGGCGTCTGAGCAAGAGAACTTCAGCAGCAAGGAGACATCACAAAAGAAGTTACTGAGCCAAACTACACAGCCACGAAAACCCTGCCAGCAGCATGCAAAGCCTCATGCTCATAATGCTTGAGCCTCTCGAGGGTTTGTAGATAGCCACTTGTCACTCATAAGCCATGACGGCTAACAGCACACACTCTGTTCCGGCGCAGGTAATGAGGAAGAATAGTTGTGCCATGTACCCAGTGCATGAGATAGTTTTCCTGCACCAGAAGAGGTTTACCAACATGACTGGCACTGTGGTGGATGTTTAGCAGATATCTAATAAAGACAGATTACTAAGAAAAAACACATGGGTGTGTGAAGAGTTGGATCAGTCCTCATAAGAGTTAAGATCAGTACGTTCCCCAGGAGGGTTATTGTGTAGATGACCAGGAACACCAAGAAGAATAAAAGTTGAAGGTTGGGGTGGTTTGAAAAGCCCAGGGAAATGAATTCCATTATGAGTGTGCAATTTCCCATTTACACAGTGGCTTTTAAAAAAAATCTGCCAAGGAAAAGGGTTTGAAAAATATCGTGCAAACAATGAAAATAGTTTATGAACACTACCTCATCTTGCTAAAGAAACTGTCAGGTTGGGGGCTAGAGCATCGGCTGATGCAAACTGGCATTTGCGCCATTGAAATCAATGCAACTACATAAATTTACATCAAATGATGATCTGGTCACACTGAGCTATTGTTATTTTATTAATACATTAGCTAGAGTGTACAGAATGTAAATGTTTAAGCATGTGCCCACTATTTTAGAGCTTACAGTCTAAGAATGGGCAAAATATAACAAATTAAGACAGACAATAGGAGAGCGAGAGAAAGGGAAGTGTCGTTGCCATGGTTAACAATGCTTGCTTATTTCCCAGATAAAAGAGAAAACTACAACAAGAAGGAATTACAGCTGACAGCACATATCAGTAAATTTAGGGGAAGGTATATCAGAGAGGTGTATAGTTATCTCAAAAGCATCCATTAAAACCCACAAAATTCAGAGTTAAGGTTAAACTTAAATCTAAACATACAAAGGTCTAGAAATGCAATTTGGGCACGCAGTCACTTACCTCTGCCCTGTAGTGACACCTTGCAATAAACATCTGATTAATGTCTTCTAGTGTTTGAAGTCCAAAGCTAAATGAGCACTTTTACAAAGGTACATCTAGATTTTAGCCTCCCTTGCACTTCCAGGTGACCCATAGGGCAGAGTTAAAGATGTTAGGAAACCGAATTGTATATTTCCAGACCTGTATGTGCTTACGTTTCTTTACGTTAAACCTTATTTCAGAATATTTTAAATTTTCTTTTTTAGTCTATAAATAGCTTATATCCATCCATCAAAATATGTTCCCACAATTAATTACTGTTTCAGCCTTCACTTATATAGTTAAGAAACTGTTTCTTAATTTCAGTTTTGTGTGCATGTTCTTAGGGAGTGTTCTTCTTTTCATATAATGCAACTTTTACTAAGACAGATCTATGTTTTAGGTCCCAACGTGTCTTGCTAAGATCCATTTGGAAATTTCCATAAGAGATCATTTCAGGTAAAGTTAACCCAAGTAAAAAAATTCTATTGGGTAGAAGAATATTCCTGCCTGCTTCAGGAATTCCCAACCTATGGTTTGGGACCCAAACATGGGTTGCCATTAGATTTTCTAAGGGTCGCTGGCTGAGGTGGCTCCAAGCTGCATGTGGCTCTTTAAGGAGCCATTTGCAGCTCCCGCTGGTGCCCCCGCAGTGAATATGCAGCACTTCATTCGGCAAATTCTCCCCTTCAGCAACTTTGAAGTGTCAAACTTTGAAGTGCTGGCATGCCATGTAGCTGTGGGCACTTTGAAGTGCCCGCACTACTTTGAAGTGCCTTTACTTGTCAAAATTTTGAGAAGGATAGTTTCCCTAGTGAGGAAGAGATTGAGGGAAGTGGAAGGGCAGGGGGAAGTAGGCAATAGAAGTACAAGAAATCTGAATTTTGCTTGAGCCTACTGCTTCAACATGCAATCCATCTGTACTTCACAGTTTTAAAGTAGGAGAGCGGGGAATAAATGGGAAATACCTGCCCCTACTGCTGATCGAAGGAGTTCTGGCATGTTTTGTTCTGTTTTATATTGCAATATCTGGCAGCAAAAATAGGCAGTGGTTTTTACTTTTAGGACAGGTCAACATTATAAACTTACATGAAAAGTCCACAGCCCTGAGTAATGCAGTTACACTGATCTAACACTGGTGTAGACAGCACTATGTTAAAGGGAGGACTTCTTCCATTAGATAGCTACTGCCTCCTGGGTAGGTAGATTTTGCTCGTCTCTGATGCAGTAGCATTTTCACTGAAACACTACATGGGCACAAGTGCAGTGTTTTAAGTGACAACCTGCCCTAAGTTAACTTGTAACTACAGTAGAGTCTCATGATTTGTGAACTTAATGTTCATGAATTCAATTATTTGCAAGCGGCTGCTTCCCCTGGGGCTCCGGGCAGAAGCTCTGGCAGCTGCCGCTTCCCCAGGGCTCCAGGCACTCTCCCCATATTCATGAAAAATCAACATTCACGAGGGTTCTAAACACAGAACCCTTGCAAATGTTGAGCCCCTACTGTATAGATGTCTGTTCTGTCAGTGCAAAGGACTAATATACATTACTATCCCATGGAAAAAATATATATATTCCAAAGAGCTCTTGCTAGATTGAAGAAACTTGAGAAAAATTTACTTGCAGTTAGTACTGGTGCAGACTAACATCCTTAGAAACAGAGCTCCTCAATTTAGTCTCTGATCTGGTGTAGTAGCACCCTATTAGCAGCATGCCTGACCTCAGACAGAAAAGCCTTTTCTGTTTTAACCATTTCATTTGGGTTTTGCTGGCTCTTGGGTTGAGAGATCAGAAAGCACTGCAAGTACTATCCTGGTGCTGGAACTGCCCATGGGCTGGTCCGTTAGTACCAAGTGTGATGGCTTGTGTGAAGTGGACATTTCTCCATTCAGCACTAGACTGAGACCAAGTACTCATTTACAGAGATCAGATGGAATGATTAGTAGCATTCTCTTATTATCCAGGTCACCATCTGACATTAAGTCAGTTTAAAAGTTTATACTGGCTTCACGTTTACTGACAGAATGCCAGATGCTACGACTCTAATTCACATGCTCCGCAAGTGGCCACATTGATTTCCAGTCAGGCTAGTCAAGGACTATGTTCTAGATGAGAGTAAGGGTAGCAGAAGCCAGCCCATATAATGTTTTATATAGACAGTAGAAAGAAAAACAGCATGGAAATACTTACCAGGCTTCACTTATGCATCAAAACACCATTTCTGATGTTTGCTCTACATTGCTGTTTTTGTATGCCCCAAAGGAATTATTCCGTGGTAATACAAGCAGCTCTGACAAAGGACGAGTCTGGGACCAAACAAGAGCACAACCCAAAATACTATCATTGGTACACAATACAGTAAATGAGAGAAATTCCAGCTTCTACCAATATCTAACACGGCATGACTTACCAGTAAACAAAAGAATTGTTTCTTCTTGGACTCCTATGGTTTCCCCCCGAAAGCAGTATTTAACCATGTGTCTGGGACCTCTGGGACATTTTCAATTCACAGATATAGCTCAGGGAATGTTTGCTGTGACTAGACAATTACTATAATCTTTTTCATGTTGTGATAAACAGTAAGGACGTATAAAATGAACATTTCAGTTCATTTAGAGAAAAATCACCTACCAGAAAACTTTTAGCAGATCTGTGCCTGCCATAACAGAAGCAAAGCATAGGATGGCTTGTGTCCCTGGATCTTCATCTGAAAGATTTGGTGTTGGATGGTGGTCCCTAACTACACTTCCAGCACACACACATCTAGGACCTGTACCCATGTATGGGACTCTCCTTAAAGTATTTGGGGTGTGTTTCACACCTTGCACCATCCTGGAGTCATCTAGACAAAGTGTGACGTGGGTTGAGTTGGTACGGTTTTACTGACGTGGAGCTGACTATACGTTGCAAGGTCGCAGAGAAGTAAAGTCCCTTATCTTCACTTGTTCAGATAATGACCAAAACTTCCCTTTTGGATGACCGTAGGAATTTGTCACACTGGATCAGGCTAGTGATCCTTCCAGTCCAATATTCAGGTGCTGACATTGGTCAGCACTAGTTGCTTCAGATGAAGGTATAAAAAACCCCACAGGGACAGAGTTGAAATAAGCTGCTTCCCCCCAGATGAATACATCATTTTAATTCCTGATATTTGGTGATTAATTTGTGATCCAAAGCATGAGACTTTACAGATGCCAAAACTTTTTTATCATTGCCTATAACCCTAGGTGTTCTTGTTATCCACATATAAATTCAGTCCTTTTTTGAACCTTTCTACATTCTTGACCTCAGCAATCTTCTGTTGCAATGAGTTCCAAAATCCCATTACACAGTGAGTGGGGGGAGAAAGAACTTCTTGTCTGTTTACAGCGTGCCACCTTTTGGCATAACTGATTTTCCCTTCGTTCCTGGCTTCCAAGAGAGAGAAAACAGACCTTCCTGATCTACATTCTCTGACCATTCATTTTTAATATACTTTTATCATCATACTATACTTTATACTTTAATATGCTTTTATCATCATGTCCTATCTAGGTCGCCTTTTAAAGGTAAACACTCTTAAGCCGTGTCTACACGTGCACGCTACTTCGAAGTAGCGGCACTAACTTCGAAATAGCGCCCGTCACGGCTACAAGTGTTGGGCGCTATTTCGATGTTAACATCGACGTTAAGCGGTGAGACGTCGAAGCCACTAACCCCATGAGGGGATAGGAATAGCACCCTACTTCGACGTTCAACGTTGAAGTAGGGACCGTGTAGTCATTACATGTCCCGCAACTTCGAAATAGCGGGGTCCGCCATGGCGGCCATCAGCTGAGGGGTTGAGAGACGCTCTCTCTCCAGCCCCCGCGGGGCTCTATGGTCAACGTGGGCAGCAGCCCTTAGCCCAGGGCTTCTGGCTGCTGCTGCTGCTGCAGCTGGGGATCCATGCTGCATGCACAGGGTCTGCAACCAGTTGTCGGCTCTGTGGATCTTGTGTTGTTTAGTGCAACTGTGTCTGGGAGGGGCCCTTTAAGGGAGCGGCTTGCTGTTGAGTCCGCCCTGTGACCCTGTCTGCAGCTGTGCCTGGCACCCTTATTTCGATGTGTGCTACTGTGGTGTGTAGACGTTCCCTTGCAGCGCCTATTTCGATGTGGTGCTGCGCAACGTCGATGTTGAACGTCGACATTGCCAGCCCTGGAGGACGTGTAGACGTTATTCATTGAAATAGACTATTTCGATGTTGCTACATCGAAATAAGCTATTTCGATGAACGCTTCACGTGTAGACGTAGCCTTAGTCATTTCAATATCTCCATATGAATTTTTCAGTTATCCATCATTCTCATCTCTTTTGACCCCTCCCCTTGAATTCTGTGCACTGGTGGAAATTTGAACAAGACCCCAGTAGTAAGGCTTAAGCTACAGTGCAGCTAATGAAAAGACAAATGAAATTTAAAAAAAAAATTATATTTTTTTATTCAAAGCTCCAAAACCTGAAATTTCAGGTTGGACATATTGGGTGCGTCTACACTAGCCGGCTACTTCGAAGTAGCTGGCGCAATGTCGAAATAGTACGTGTCGCCTCTATATGTGCCATGAGCTATTTCGATGTTGAAATTGACGTTAGGTGGTGAGACATCAAAATCGCTGTTCCCATCCGAAGATGGGAATAGTGCCCTACTTCGACAGTCAACGTCAAAATAGGGTGTGTGTAGATGATCCGCATCCCGCTATGTAGAAATAGCAGGGTCCTCCATGGCGGCCATTGGCTGAGGGGTTGAGAGACGCTCTGTACAGACACTGCGGGGCTCTATGGTCGCCGCGTGCAGCAGCCCTTAGCCCAGGGCTTCTGGCGGCTGCTGCTGCTGCTGGGGGTCCATGCTGCGTGCACGGGGTCTGCGGCTGGTTGTCGGCTCTGTGGATCTTGTGCTGTGTAGGGTGAGTGTGTCTGGGAGGGGCCCTTTAAGGGAGTGGCTTGGGGCTTTGCTGGCCCCTTATTTCGACGGGGAGCACTTGTGTGTGTGGACGCGCCACATTTCCTTCCAGGGCAGCTCCTTTCGATGTTCTCCGTCGCTGCTTCGACGGTAAACGTCAATGGCACCAGCCCTGGAGGATGTGTATACGACACGCGTCGAAGTAGCCTATTTCAATGTTCTTACGTCGAAACAGGCTACTTCAATGTAGTGTGCTAGTGTAGACGTAGCTATTCAGTGCATTTATCACTAAGGGTTAAAGCCTTTTACCTACAAAATTTATCCACAGATGTTTATTGTAAGTTAATGTTACCTAGAGCGTAAATCCAGCTTGTCATGTTTCTGCAATTTATCACCACCATGAATGGGAAATGGGGCTGGTAGAAAAGTGTCCAGGTGGTGCAGTGAAGGATGCATAACAAATAAGAATCAGACAGCTATGCAATGGACATCTCCATAGACAGTGGATGGGACGCTATCACCAGTGCAGTGCATGGGGCAGGGGCTCAGTGTTAGCTGGTAGTGAGTTTTATCTGGCCCAACCAGTTCAGTGAACCTCAATTCATTAACATAGTATGTGATATGTGACGTGTAGGATATCACTGGCAAACCCATAATGCATTGATCATTATCAGTCCTGTGTGGGAGGTGTATACTAAATACCCAAGGGACCATACAAATATAAGTAAAATATGGAACTAAAATGTGTTTATTAGACAAATCTAGAAAGCAGGTAAACAGGTTTCTCCCAAACAAAGGGCAGGCCAATGCCTCCAGCCAGGTGTCATCACAGTCAATTGGCAACCACGTGTCAAGTGGGCATTCATTTGCCTCGGAGTGGGACAGGAACAGACCAGTTTGCATTACAACAAACACCAGCACGCAAAGAAACCTGCCTGAAACTACCTTCACTGCCAGACTCCGTGTCTCCTTCCTAACAGCGTAAGTGAACTTTATTTTGGTGGGATGGAGGCTTCAGAAGAATCATTTCAAAGGTTCCCTGGACTATAAGAAAGAGGAGCAAAGAATTCCAAGTTGTCATTCATCCACAAAAATAAGGGGAATCAGCATCCTGTAGTTCTGTGGGAGGTCCTGAGTCAGAGACGGTCAGCCGTGCTGGTCAAAGAGTGACTGGTTAAACAAATTATCTTACCCAAAGACTGTGCCATGCTAGATTAAGTTTTAGACATTTAGATGTATGTTTTCGCTTGTGTTTGTTTATAAATATCTTTATCTTTATTCCTTTTAGTTGGCATCACTTAACCTACATTTTTTATTCATAATCTTGTTTTATTTTAATCTAAACCAGTGGTTACCAAACTTTTCAGCATTACAACCCCCTTTTCATTTTTGAGAAACCCTCATGCCCACCGCCTTTTTTTGACCATCATCCAACCCACCTTTTAACAAAAAGTTCACTTTGTAATTTAAAATAAACACAAAAAAATTGATATAAAAATGTTATTTAAAATTAAAAATAAGCACAAATAGTTTTTCTTAGCCCCTTGTAGGTGCCTAGTGCAGTCCCAGCTGGCGAGGTGCCTGAGCCCAGTGCCAGCTGCCCGAGCTGCCTGTGCCAGCTGCCCACCCGCCTGAGACCTGCGCTGCCAGAGCCACCAGCCCAAGCCCCCACACTGCTGGGGCCAGCTGCCCACCCGTCTACCAGCCTCCTGAGCCTCCCACCCAAGCCCCATGCTGTCAGGGCCAGCTGCCCACCCACTATTCCAAGCCGCCCAAGCCACACGTTGCTGGGGCCAGTCACTTGCCTGCCAGCCCAAACCGCCCAAGCCCCACACTGCTGGGGCCAGCCGCCCACCCATCAGCCTGAGCCACCCAAACTGCCAGGCCAGCCACCCGCCTGCCAGCCTGAGCCCCGTGATGCTGGGGCCAGCTGCCTGAGTCCCATGAGTCTTGCAAGCCAGCTGGCCACCCAAGCTCTGCAAGCCCCACAAGCCGCCCACTGAAGCCCCTCTCCTCCCACAAAGCCAGGAACCACCAGTCCCCCCACTCTTACCTCATCCCTATCCCCCTCACCTGAGCCAAGCACCCCAAGTCCCCCCATCTAACCCCATCCTCCTCCTTCTCCCCCACCAACCCACACTCACTCACCTTTGCAGGAGGCAACTAGCTCCACGTGGGTCTTCACTGGCTGCCTGCTTTTTATAGCAGCTGCACCAGGTCACCCACGTAAAAGGACAGGGACTGAGAGCTGGAAGCAAAGGCGTGCTCTTTTTTGGGTGGGAGGAATGATGGGGAGGGCTGGGTCACCTCGCCCCCCCACCCTGGAATTTCTGCATGTGCCCCCAGGGGAGTGCGCCCTCCAGTTTGGGAAACCATGGTCTTAAACCATTCCAGTGCTGTATTTGACTGGAAGTGATTGTTAAATCCTGTTATTGTGGCAATCTGTTGGGTAATGTTTCTTTTGCGAAGCAAAAAAAATTCATTGCTTCTGTGAGCGAATCGAGGAGAGGGCTGGACATTTCAGGGTATGTGTTGGGGTCACTTGGATAGTAATAACCAAGGCTGGTGGAGATCAGAGTGAGGCTGCGGTTTAAAAAGCAGGGTAGCTGGAGTCAGAGTGTGAGAATCAGGCTGGTTATCACACTGATACTCAGTGGCTAGGAGCATCTAGGCCAGGGAGATACAGCAGCAGCACATTTTAAGGTACATAGAGTTACAGGGCGGTCAGTAACACAATCTCTCACTGTGAGCAATTGCATTTATCACACACCTCATCTGCATTCTGCCTACTGAGTCTCTCAGTGAGCTGCACACGTTCTGGAACCTAGGGCAGTTTCAGACTTAACAAAGTCAAACCAACAGTATGCCAGGGGAATATTCTCTATGTTCACATCAGGGGTAACTCAACTTTACTAGTTTGACCTTAACTTTTCCTGTAAATAGGGAAAAAGAAAATTTCTGCAAAAAGCCCCTCATGCTGGGTTTTACTGGCAGGGTATTTGTGTTACTGCTGAGAAGAAAGATAGGCCACCCCTGAGCCTAAGTTAGCTATACTATAATGGCTTCTTGACATGTGGCTATTTAAAAGCAAAGCCTTAACCAGACTATCACAATCAGACTACAATTAAGCTAGCAAAGGTTCCAGGTTCCAGATATGTGGCTTTTGATATCCATAGGGAATGCACACCTATCTGTGATAAACTATTGTCCAAAAGTCCCAGAGAGGTAGCTGTGTTAGCCTGTCTCTTCACAAAGAAAAAAAGCAGTCCTGTAGCACTTGAAAGACTAACAATATAATTTATTAAGTGATGAGCTTTCGTGAGACAGACCCACTTCAGATCTGGAAAATCCTGATAAATGAGAACTGAAATGAGGATAATTTAACAGAAAGATAGAAAACACAGATAGCTACAACCTTCACTCACTGGGTAATATTGTTAACCTTTTCAGCTACAGACTTAGCACCACAGAAGAGTCTGTCTTATTCGGAGATCTCTTTCTGCCCCTCCTCCTGCCCAGCTTGATACAACTTTTGGTGACCTTGAAGCCTTTTTTTTTGCTGTCTCAGTCTGAGGGAATGTTTCCAACACACCAATGAACATCAACCTGACCTGCTAGATCCCTGCTACCAACAGCAAAAGAAGAAGAATTCTGTGTGGACTACCCCCGACGGTTATAGAAACAGTCTGGATTTCTATATTTTATTCTTCTGCAATCATGCGCAGGCTGACATTGTACGCAAACAACACCAACTGACACATAATCTCACCCGTGTGGAACTCAATGCTGTCCAGAGTCTCAAAAATCAAGCCAGCTGACAAAGGGGGTGCTGTAGTCATCATGAATGAGTCAGACTATAAAAAGGAGGAGGCTAGACAACTCTTCAACACTATATTTTACAGACTTCTTTCCTCTGATCCTACTGAAGAATACCAAAAGAAACTACACATTCTTCTTAAGAACTCCCTGCCTCTACCTGGGACCAAATTCACACAGACACGCCTTCAGAGCCCCAGCCAGGATTACTTTATTTGCTTCCCAAAATCCATAAACTTGGAAACCCTGGATGCCCTACCATTTCAGATATTGGCACTCTTACTTCAGGACTATCCAGCTATATGGACTCCCTGCTCAAGCCTTACACTACCAGCGCTCCTAACTATCTCCAAGATACCACCTACTTCCAGAGCAAATTACAGAATATCTGAAATCTTCCTGAAAATACCATCCTTGCCACCATGGATGTCAAAGCTCTTTACACCGATATTCCATTAGGAACACTATCCCAGATGTTACCATGGCAAATCTGGTAGCTGAGCAATGTAATTTGTCCTCTCCTGCAACTATTTCTGATTTGGGGACAATTTATACCTCCAGATTAGTGACACTGCTGTGGGGACCCTCATGGCCCCACAGTATGCTAACATTGTTACAGCTCACTTAGAGCAACATTTCCTCAGCTACAATCCCCATTTACTCTCCTTTATTTACGCTACATCGATGATATATTTATCACTTGAACCCACGGTAAAGACACCCTTGAAGAATTCCACAGGAAGTCAACAACCTGTACTCTACCGTCAATCTCAGCCTTAATCATTCCACATGAAGGATCCATTTCCGTGACACCACGGTGCAAATCACTGATGGCCAAATCAATACCACTGTTTCCCAAAAACCACTGATGCTACTCTTACCTACATGCCTCCAGCTTCCATTCAGTACACATCACACCACTCATCATTTATAGTTGACCCCTTAGATACAGCCACATCTGCTCCAATCCTACTGACAAACCAAACACTCCAAGATCTCTACCAAGCATTCATAAAACTTAATTACCTGCTGGGAGAGGTAAAAAAAAAACCAGATTGACAGGGCCAGATGAATACCCAGAAACCAGCTACTTCTAGATCGGCCCAGGAAGGCTAAAAACAGAACACCGCTTGTCATCACCTATAGCCCCCAACTCAGACCCCTCCAGTGCATTATTGACAATCTACAACCTATACTGAAACATGATGCTGCACTCTCACAGGCCCTGGGTGACAGACTTGTACTTTTCTACAGACAACCACCTAACCTCAGGAAAATTTTCACGAGCAACCACACACCACAGCACAGAAATACTAATCCTGGAACTTTCCCTTGCAACAAACCCCGTTGCCAGCTCTGTCCACATATTTACATTGCAGTCATCATCATGGACCTAACCACATCAATTACACAATCAGGGGCTCATATTCCTACACTTCCAACAGTGTGATATATGCTGTCATGTGCCAGCAATGCCCCTCTGCTACATATATTGGACAAACTGGACAATCACTTCATCAAAGAATGAAACGACACAAATCACACATTAGGAATCTGAAAATACACAAACCTGTCAGTGAGCATTTCAACCTAGCAGCTCATAGCATTCAAAACTTGTAAGTCAGCATTCTAAAACAAAGAGACTTTAACACCAGGTTACAAAGGGAGACATCTGAATTGGAGTTCATTCTCAAGTTCGATACTTTTCACCTCAAACTCAACAAAGAAATCAATTACCTGACACATTACAAGGACAGTTTCCCCACCTTAGATATTCACAGTAATCCCAGGAAGTCCACTAAACTTAACAGACACTTTCAGTAACTATTTTTCTTTCCCCTTTCTGCCCCACATTCTGTAGTATGTAGCTGATTCATCAGTTTTTATTTCATTTTTTTCTCTCTTTCTGTTAAATTCTCTTTGTCTCAGTTATCATTTATCAGGATTTTCCAGATCTGGAGAAGTGGGTCTGTCCAATGAAAGCTCATAACCTAATAGATTATATTCCATGTCCATGTAGTAGCCATTTACATCTGTGCAAAGAGGGTGTTAACATTTAAAGAGAATCAAGCTCCACCAGATTCTTCCCTGATGTGACCCCACTGAAGTCAATGAAGTTGTGATAGGGATTAATTTAGTCCAAGTACTTTCATAGGAGACGAAGTAAAACAGCTTCAGAATCCAGGTTGCGTTATCCTTAAATTTTTGGAGATCTTGTGACTCCAATAGAATCATAGAACAATAGAGCTGGAAGAGACCTAAAAAAGCCATCGAGTTCAGCCCCCTGCTCTAAGCAGGGCCAAACCCATCAGATCAGCCCCACCAGGGCTTTGTCGAGCCAAGACTTAAACACCTCCAGGGATGGAGACTCCACTACTTCCCTGGGTAGACCATTCCAATGCTTCACCACCTTCCTAGTGAAAAAGTTTTTCCTAATGTTCAACCTGGACCTTTCCAACCGCAACTTGAGACCATTGTTCCATGTTGTGCCATCCGTGACCACTGTGAACACCCTCTCTCCAGCCTCTTTGCAACCTCCCTTCAGTAAGCTGAAGGCTGTTATCAAGTCCCCCCTCAGTCTTTTCTCTTCTGCAGACTAAACAGACCCAATTCCCTCACTCTTTCTTCATAGGTCGTATGCTCCAGCCCCCTAATTATTTTGGTCGCCCTCTGCTGGACCCTCTCCAGTGTATCCACATCCTTCCCATAACTGGGGGCCCAGAACTGGACACAGTGCTCCAGATGTGGCCTCACCAAAGCCGAATAAAGAGGAATAATCACTTCTGTGGATCTACTGGCAACGCTCCTCTTGATGCAACCTAATATGCCATTAGCTTTCTTGGCTACAACGGCACACTGTTGACTCATGTCCATCTTCTCGTCCACTACAACTCCCAGGTCCTTTTCTGTGAAACAGCTACCAAGCCAGTCGGACCCCAGCCTGTAACAATGCTTGGAATTCTGCTGGCCCACGTGCAGGACTCTGCATTTGTCCTTACTGAACCTCATCAGATTTCTTGCAGCCCAGTCTTCCAATTTGTCTAAGTCAGTCTGGATCCTGTCCTTATCCTCCAGCGTATCTACCTCTACCCCTAGCTTAGTGCCATCTGCAGCCTCCAAGGACATTATCTAACTTAGAGAGGGGAAGACTTACAGGCCACCAGATAGATTTCAGTGAACGCAAGAGGCTCACTGGAGAGAAGGAACAGGGGAACTTTTTCAAACTTTGAAGAGGTTCTGATCCAGTTTAGGGTTTATGATCTGATTTCCCATTTCCAAGATAAACGTGAAGCTTAAGTTGGACCTGAACTAGAGAGAACATTCTAATAGAAGTTTAAGTATGAGGAGTTTTAATGGTAAGGGAAATCATGGGCTAGGAAAGGAGGAATGAGCTACATGGCCCATGGGAGTCCCTTTTATCCCATTCTTAAATAAGAAATTGTCTTTCTTATTGCCACCAGAGACCTTGCTCTTGCAAAGTTTAATTTCCTCAGACTAATCACCTTTAGAAAACAAGTGCCAATAGTGGATAATTAAGTTGCATGGGGCTCTATTAAAAAACTTCAGAAGTCAATGTTTACACTTTGTAGTTGCAAATTAGCTGCGATGGGCATTGTTAAGAAAGCAGTGTGTTCATAAGTAGGTGTGAGTACACATTAGAAGAGTTCTCCAATGACTGAAAGGCACAGCATAATTTATGTTATTCCACCCCTAATTTAGAAACTCAGAGTCCTGAGGCTTCATTAAGAAAGGAAATTGTAACACACAAGCTAGTAAAAAACAGGAAAGTGGACCTGCTTTCCCACTCTGACATGGAAGTAAGGGTTGGAGCATAATACCTTTGAAATTACATTATAACTCCTGATTGGATACATTTAATAGGAAGTGCCATGAAGTCACAAGCTCCTTAATAAGAATCTGTTGGTGAGATATACTATTACTTTCAGTTTAAAATAATTAATCTTTTCATTATTTGGCATTTTCAATAAAAAAGAACCATGCAGCTCTCTTTATATACAGAGAGGAAGCCGTGCTAGTCTATACGCTATCAAAACAAAAAGCAGTCAAGTAGCACTTTAAAGACTAGCAAAATAGTTTATTAGGTGAGCTTTCGTGGGACAGACCCACAGTGGGTCTGTCCCACAAAAGCTCACATAATAAACTATTTTGCTAGTCTTTAAAGTGCTACTTGACTGCTTTTTGTTTTGACTCTTTATATACAGTACAGTAGTGATCACACATAGCCCCGGTGTAGGCAGTACTTGCTATTATTAAAGTGGCAAAGCAGTTTCTATTATATCCTCCTATTTTTATATTTTTCTGTGACGTTCATCCTTGTGACTGAAATTTTCCCTGGTTGAAGGTGCAACATTTTTTAGATTGATTTGAAGCAAATCTTTTCAGACACTTCAGAGCTATGCGAGAATAAAAGACAGACACTTTCAATGGCAAGAAGATTACCCCCTTTTTGAACAGTGCCTCAGTGTAGGTGACTAATGTTTGAAACTTGTAAAACAGCCTGGACTATCTTTACAGTGTCACTAACCATTAGTTTGAGGTAAAGGGGAAACGAAAGAAATTATCGCAATTGAAAAGTCCATCAAGCATGCTCAGAAGCTAAGAGTTTTAGCAGAGCTAAATGCAGAGCCAACCTTTCTGAGACATGTCAGCCCAACCATCAGAGGTGAAACAAATTTTGTAAAGAGCATGTTTCTTGAAAACCAGTTTATTTGGCATAGGAAAAGTCAGAGCTGCTTCGAGATGTTTGAAAAGAAAAACAAAAGCGTGGCATTTTACTGTTGGTAAACCTGCTTAGTCACTTGAAGATGCTGGAGAAAACCTGGGATAAATGAGATCTGCACAAAACAGGATAGCTTCCTCACTTCCAGCCTAACTCCAGGCTATCTATCCACAAGACTTCCATGGCCATATTATTTGAGCATTTCACCACCTTTTCAACACCGCGGTGAGGTAGGGTCCCTGAGCCTCATTTCACAGATGCAGAACTAATGCACTGAGGCCAGAGGATGTGTTCAGGGTCATACAGGGAGTCTATGGCACAGCAGAGAATTAAACTCAGCTACCTCTTAGCCCAGGCTAGTGCCCTAGAGCATTGAACCATTCTTCATCTTTAGGTGAGCTCATATCAGTTGCACACTGTTCGAGTGGAGTTGTGTTCTTCCTCAAACGCAGTGCTGAGATGGCTCCAGCAAAGAATTCCTTATTCTAATAAAGAGGAATTGTGATGGGGCATTTGCTCTGCATTGGCCAGTGAAGGGTTAATAGAGCCCAAGGGAGGATGTCGGAAAAACAGCCAATAGGCAAGAAGCTGTCAGAAGCAGCCAATCAGGCCCAGCAGGCCCATATAAAAAGATTCAGGGCACACCAGGGTCAGTAGCTACCTGGAACTTGAGGAGGGAATACTGCCTGGAGCAGGTTATAACCCTGTAGCACCTTGGACACAGCCATGGATGCAGGAACCTGGGGACAAGAAGGAGCTCTGGGTAGGCTGCTGAGACTGAGGGGGTAGGGTTTGTGGCCATGGGGAAGTGGCCCAGAGAAATACAGCAATAGTAGAGGCAAAGGAATGCAGTAACTGACTGCAGCTTGGTCCCTGGGCTTGGACCCAGATTAGTGATCAGGCTTAGATCCCCCACCACCTGCCACTGGGAAAGTGGGAGGACAACTGAAATTGAATATGTCCAGTGACAGTGGGAGGGTCAAGCCACAAAGAGGATTCTGTGATTCCTGATGCTATAAGAGGGGTTGTGGGCAGGGTACAGTGAAGGAGTGATGGAGTGTGGGACGGCGGTGTTGACCTTGAACCAGTCCCCAGAAAGACCAAAAGAGGTGCCACTCCATTAGAGAGTGGAGTTCTCCATGAAAAGAGTTCTCAAATTAGCAGCTTCAGCCACTTTCTAGATGCTTTGTATTATATCAATGTAGCTAGAACTGGCCACACATTGGTGCTAGGGTTGTGAAAATAGGAAGCAAATCCACAGATTAAGCAAAGCTATATGTTGAGGAATATTTCCTGGTGATGAAGCAATCATCTATTCTTCATCCTCAACACACAAAGGGTGTGTTGACACTACAACATAGAGTTGATTTTAAGACACTTAGCTTGATTTTCCATTGAATGTATTCACTGCAAATACCATTAGGTCAATTTTAATGGGTGCTAAGGTTGACTTTCTCCCCTTGGCCCTCCAATGCAGCATAACACAAGTTTGAATTTAAAAAGTCAGATTAATGCTAGTATGGAAACAGCATGACTTTAAATCAATTTTATTGTCCTCCAGAGGTGTCCCACAATGCTCCAGAATGTGTATGTTCTGTCCGCTTTCATCTCCCCTAATCTCCAGATGTGCAGGAAACAGGAAGCTCAGCATTTTGAATTCATCTCTTTATGATCAGCATGGTGATCACATCTAGCCATGAAAGAGAGCCCAGCATGGGGCCATCAGGGGAGCTAGGATCTCATTTTGGTTGGCAGGCTATCCTCTGCCACACCACACCACGTGGTGCCCTGGCTGTGGGGACCAGACAGAGGCACATCAGACAGCAGCATGTTCTGCCCTGCGTGGGGTGAGGACTTCTTCCCTGCACAGGATGTAGCAAGAGCCCGAGAAACTTCTTTCCTGTGCTTCACGTTTGCACAGGGCATCCCCGCTCCCCCACAGGAGCCATGCGGTGGGTGGGCCAGCTGCCTCCCCACTACACCACGCGGTTAGCCCCTGCCCCACCACACCATGTGATGGCTGTGCAGCATGGACCATGCTTCCAGACAGCAGTATATTCTGGCCTGTGCAAGGTGACGCCTTCTGTGCTTCACATTTTCTGGGGCTCAGCAAGCACTGGGGGCTGGCTCCTCTGGTGGCAGATATTTTCAGGGGCTCCCCCTATCCCTGCCTAGACACCCACACACTGAACAATGTCAACTGGTTTCTCAGCTGGCCCCTGCCAGGTGAGCCTTTGGGGTCTAGCCCCTGGCTCCAGTAATCTCCCTTCCCAAAGCATCAAAACAAGAAAGCAGTCCAGTAGCACTTTAAAGACTAACAAAATAACTTATTGGGCGATAAGCTTTCATGGGACAGACATGAAAGATCGGATCAAGTGGGTCTGTCCCACAGAAGCTCATCACCTAATAAATTATTTTGTTAGTCTTTAAAGTGCTACTGGACTGCTTTTTTGTTTTGATAGTATATAGACTAGCACAGTTATATCTATTACTGCTTCCCAAAGCATGTGGCTCGGGAGAGCCACAGTCTCAGCAGTGGCTTGTTTGCTGTATTTTCACTAGGGAGAAAGTAGCTGAGTGACCTCTTGATATGGCACAGTGAGCTGGGTGCTCCCACAGCTCTTTTCCTATTTGTTCCACTTGGGCATCATGGGTACATGGTACAGACAGTTGGGTGCTCCTACTGCTCATGTGGGTACTTTGCCTTGTGATTCCCTCCCTACTTTTCCTTCTTTCCCAAGTCAGATGAACATCATGGGGCAGATTAGTTCAGCAAACTGTTGATACGGCACCATTAACTGGGTGCTCCCAGAGCACATTGGTGAAGGGTGCTTCAGCCTCTGAAGCCCACCTGTTTTCCCTTGGGATTCCCTACTTTCATTCTTTGCAAATAAGATGAAGTCTTTCCCTAGTCACATGGATCCAGTTTTTCCACTCTTTGATATTCTTTCATGCAGGGTAAACTAGCCGAGCAACCTGTTGACATGGTAAACAGCTATTGACAGCTGGGTGCTTGCCATGGTTCAGTCAGCTGGATGCTGCCAGAGCACATCTGCTAAGGGTGCTTCACTGTCTGAAGCCCACCTCTTTGGATTTCCTACTTTTCCTTCTGAAAAATGGCCCTTTGGTTTCAATGGGCAGAGAATGAGGGTGATGCAGTCTGGGAAGATATCACACACCCCCAACCACTTGCAGGGTATCTTTCTCCCACAACGCACTGGGAAAATCCCTAGAATGCAATGGGGCTGAAGGAACTGTGGCGAAGGTGCCCATAATGCACTGTTGTAACAGTTGAACTTTGATTTAATGGGGATGCACAAAGTCAACTTCGTGAGCAGGTGTAGACACTCAACTTCAGCTTTATAAAATCTAGGCTGCGTCTACACATGCACGCTACTTCGAAGTAGCGGCGCCAACTTTGAAATAGCGCCCGTCACAGCTACACGTGTTGGGCACTATTTCGAAGTTGAAATCGACGTTAGGCGGTGAGACATCGAATTCGCTAACCCCATGAGGGGATGGGAATAGCGCCCTACTTCGAAGTTCAACGTCGAAGTAGGGCACGTGTAGACGATCTGTGTCCCACAACATCGAAATAGCGGGGTCCGCCATGGCGGCCATCAGCTGAGGGGTTGAGAGACGCTCTCTCTGCAGCCCCTGCGGGGCTCTATGGTCATCGTGTGCAGCAGCCCTTAGCCCAGGGCTTCTGGCTGCTGCTGCGGCAGCTGGGGATCCATGCTGCATGCACAGGGTCTGCAACCAGTTGTCGGCTCTGTGGATCTTGTGTTGTTTAGTGCAACTGTGTCTGGGAGGGGCCCTTTAAGGGAGCGGCTTGCTGTTGAGTCCTCCCTGTGACCCTGTCTGCAGCTGTGCCTGGCACCCTTATTTCGATGTGTGCTACTTTGGCGTGTAGACGTTCCCTTGCAGCACCTATTTTGATGTGGTGCTGCCCAATGTCAAAGTTGAACGTCAACGTTGCCAGCCCTGGAGGACGTGTAGATGTTATTCATCGAAATAGCTTATTTCAATGTTGCTACATCGAAATAAGCTATTTCGATGTAGCGTGCACGTGTAGACGTAGCCCTAGTGTTACAAAGTTGACTTTAATAAATGCGACTTTATTTTGGAGTGTAGATGTAGCCTAGCTGTCCTTTTGGGGAAGAAAGATTTACTAAGTGAGGTAGATGAAAGACAGATCCATGAAGATGTGGCCAGGAAGACTAGCTCAGTAACCTGTGCACGGGCCTTGTAAACCAGTGGGTTGTACGTTAAATCCTTGTTGGGGCCTCAAAATGTATTTCATGATAATAGCTTACAAGGATGGAGGAGTAGATGAAGTAAATGTCTGTTAGAGATAGTGGTAGGTCCTGCTGTGAGAGTAGGGCTGACCACTCTCAATGACCCTGATGTCAGTTCCATGATTCTATTCTAAAACAAAATAAGTGGTCTAAATGTTTTTCCTCTGACAGGAACCCTGTTAGATTGCTCCCCGCCCACTCCCACCAGCCAATCCTACAAAAAGCACTGGATTCCATACAATATTATAAATGCCTTTATTTGTGATTAAAATGTATCATTTAGCCAGGTTAAGCTTTAAATTTGGACTATGCAAGGCCAGAGTTTCCCCACATTTTAGCTGTTTCTCTTGCTTGAAATGGTTCCATGACTTGAGAAACCAAGGAGAACTCTAGCACTGAATAACAAAATTATAATGATTTCAGACTCAAAAACTGGAAAACGTAACATTCTGTGAACTGGTGTCTTTATTTCAGAGACTGCAACCATAAATTGGCTGGAAAATTGTAGTGTGTGTCTGTGTGTGTTGTCAGTTTGGTCTTAAGGAAAGTGAGTGGCTCAAATGAAGTAAATGATGTGCTGTGCCACAAAAAGAATTATAAAGAGTAAGAATTATGGAGCTTCCCTTTCACTGGCAGAGCTGGCTAATAGAGATGTTTAGGTTATAACAAACAGCTCATTTAGATGTTATTTCCTACTTCCACAAGCAAGCCAAGTGTGCTATGCCAGATGACATTTCTTCAGACTGAAGCCTAGCATTAGAGCATTCAACTGGCACGCAGTGGGAGAGTTGGTGTCTAGAAAGATTCCAGGCAGATATCAGGAAAAAGTCTGAAACTTTTCTTTGTGCTGGCTTCTGAGTCTTGAACTTCAGAACGTGTCTCCGCTACTGAGAAGTTGTGTATGTATGGCTTTGAAGAAACCAATAAGCATACTAGTGCACATGCTATACAAAAAACCCAGAACCTCCTATACTAAAAGTCTGACTTGGAGTTGCCACCTTGCTCCGAAAGGAGGACATAAACACACACACCAGACATAGCCCAAATCTTACCAGCTTACAAGAAGCCATAAACCTTGTGTTAAGTTTTTGGTCCTGTCAGGGCTGCTTCCCCACTCTGACACTCTAGAGGCTACGTCTACACCTGAACGCTACATCGAAATAGGCTATTTCAATGAATAACGTCTACACGTCCTCCAGGGCTGGCAACGTCGACATTCAACATCGACGTTGCGCAGCACCACATCGAAATAGGCGCTGCGAGGGAACGTCTACACGCCAAAGTAGCACACATCGAAATAAGGGTGCCAGGCACAGCTGCAGACAGGGTCACAGGGCAGACTCAACAGCAAGCCGCTCCCTTAAAGGGCCCCTCCCAGACACAGTTGCACTAAACAACACAAGATCCACAGAGCCGACAACTGGTTGCAGACCCTGTGCATGCAGCATGGATCCCCAGCTGCCGCAGCAGCAGCCAGAAGCCCTGGGCTAAGGGCTGCTGCACACGATGACCATAGAGCCCCGCAGGGGCTGGAGAGAGAGCATCTCTCAACCCCTCAGCTGATGGCTGCCATGGCGGACCCCGCTATTTCGATGTTGCGGGACGCGGATCGTCTACACGTGCCCTACTTCGACGTTCAACTTCGAAGTAGGGCGCTATTCCCATCCCCTCATGGGGTTAGCGGCTTCGACGTCTCGCCACTTAACGTTGATGTTAACATCGAAATAGCGCCCAACACGTGTAGCCGTGACGGGCGCTATTTCAAAGTTAGTGCCGCTACTTCGAAGTAGCGTGCACGTGTAGACACGGCTTCTGAGTGCAGAAAGTGGGGTCCCACAAAAATCTTAAAAATACCTTGCCTCTGTAAGCTCTGCTTAAAAAAGCTTCCCAAGGTCACAGATTCCCTGACCCTGGGTTTGTAGTCTGACACTACCCAAATGGGGGGAAAAAAACCACCTTTAACCCAGGAAGACATACTTGGGATGCCTCCCTGTGGGGTAAACCTCAACCTCTTAACCCTCCCTTAGGAGAGAGCTTGGAAACAAAGAGCTGTAATCTGATAGCTGACCCTTCTGTCTAAGGCATGAATATGGACAGCCCCTTATCTAAGACACAGGAATCAGATCGTTGCCTTAAAAAAAGCTAATTCACAAAACAAGAGATGAGAAAGAATACCAAGAAAATAAACATACGTATTGCTAGATGTAATAAAACAACTCAAAACATTCCAGTTACAGTGCAGAGAATTACTTAACTGGGATTCAGCTTAGATGTTACAGAGTACAGGGCAAAGAACAATCATCAGCTAGCCTGAGGAGTCCCCATTCCAAAATAAACACAACCTGATCACGTCTAACTAAACATTTCCCTTCTACTTACGTATCTATAGCTGATTATGAGATGGCCACAAGATTTACTGGATTCATGCAAGCTGGATTCATTCAATCATATCTGTCTTCTCTGCATCAGCCACGCAAAGACCCCTCAGACTGCAGTTGTTCTCAGTTCAAAAGAATTTCTCTTCCTCTCATTGACTTACTTGGCAGCCCCCCACACCAGACACTCTGTTAACCCTTTATAGGCATTCATTCATGAGAGGCTCACATTCCCATTGTTCCCCTGAAGGACCTCAATCTCAAGTTCTCTCTTCGTTAGAGTGAAACAACAACCCCTCTTACATGTCTAGATTGAAGCTAAATGGAAACACCTGACTGTAGCTCTAGAGTGACTCAATAATACCTCTGCATCTCTATGCGGAGTTGAGTATCTGGAATTCTCAATAGAATTCTGACCAAGAAGAGGCCAAGCATCTGCCATCCTGTTCAAAATATTAGGGCACCCCCATTGATGATTATTGAAATGAAGCAGATATTTCAATAAAAAAAACAATTATTATTATCTACAAAATGCCCCCCCACAACACATTCTGGCCTTACAGCTGTAAGAGTGAAAGAAAACCAAATAAGTCCAGATGGCACACACGGAGAAAAGTAACAGAGAGGAAGCCATGCTAGTCTATACACTATCAAAACAAAAAGCAGTCAAGTAGCACTTTAAAGACTAGCAAAATAGTTTATTAGGTGAGCTTTTGTGGGACAGACCCACTTCTTCAGGCCACAGCCAGACCAGAACAGACTCCATATTTAAGACACAGAACCAAAAACAGTAAGCAAGGAGGACAAATCAGAAAAAGATAATCAAGGTGAGCAAATCAGAGAGTGGTGGGGGGGAGGTCAAGAATTAGATTAAGCCAAGTATGCAGACGAGCCCTTATAGTGACTCAGAAAGTTCCCTTCCCGGTTTAAACCACATGTTAATGTGCAGAATTTGAATATAAAAGCCAGCTCGGCTGTTTCTTTTTGAAGAACGGTGCGAAAGTTCTTTTTCAGTAACACACATACCTATAGGTCATTAATAGAATGCCCCATTCCATTAAAATGTTGACTAACTGGTTTGTGGATCTGGAGTGTTTTGATGTTTGTTTTGTGCCCATTAACCCTTTGTCTAAGGGAGTTAGAAGTCTGTCCAATATACAAAGCATCTGGGCATCTGGGAGAAAAGATACTGGCTGTACGCTTGTTTATTCCAATGTTAGGCCATAATTAGGAACATTAGCTCCATAAAAGAAAGTGAACAAGTTCATACTTCACTCAGACTAGCTAGAATTTGTGCTGTGGGGTGTGACTCCCTGCATGCAGTTGAGAAGTGAGCCAAAGGTGATCTCTGGCCTGAAGATTTGCATTCAGGGGTCCTGGAACAATTTTTATAGTGGGGGTGCTGCTGAGAGCTATTGAACCAAACTGTAAGCCCTGTATCTAATGGAAACCACTCCAAGCCACAGGGTACTGTAGCATTCCCTGCACTCATAGTTCCTACACCTACGTTTGTGTTACAGGATTACAGAATTTCCCAAACCCACTGGTGCTCCAAGTTTGAGCCAGTGAAGTTTTGAATTACACTAACATAATAATAAAATTGAGAAACTATGGGGAAATGGAGAGATCTCTGAAACGACCCAGACCTATAACCTCCTTTTCCTGCTTCAGAAGTTTGAAAAGGTACCTATGCATAGAGCACTCCCAAATTCATAGTCAATTTCACTGTCATGAGATTTTAAAAATAGTAAAGTCCATTATGTCAGCTATTTAAATCTGAAATTTCAAGGTATTGAAATTGTAGGGCTCATGACCCGAAAAGGAGTTGAACAAGGGTTGCAGTTTTCACCCTTACTTTTGTTGGTGCTGCCTTCAGAGCTGGGCAGCTGAAAAGAAGCAGCTGCTGACTGTGAGCCCAACTCTGAAGGAAGAGCTGCTGCCATCAGCAATACATAAGTAAGGATGGCACGGTGTGGTATTGCAACCTTTACTTCTGTGCTGCTGCTTGCAGAGCGGGGCTCTCGGCAGCTACCACTCTGAAGCTGCCCAGTAATGAAGGCAGCAGTGCAGAAGTAATGGTTGCAAAAATATAGCAGCCACCCTTACTTCTGTGCTGCTGCAGGTATAGCCCTCTTCAGAGCTGAGAGCCTGACTAAGAGACATTGCTCTGTGGCCACCCAGTACTGAAGGCATTACAGAAATAAAGATAAAAATACTGTGAGCTCCCCTTCAACACTGCTATGGGTCAGGACCCTGAGTTTGAGAAATGCTGGTCTCCCCCTTGAAATCTGTAGAGCACAGGATAATGCACACAAAAGATCAGGTTTCATGAGGGGAGACCAGATTTCACAGTCTGTGCCTTTGAGGCAATTTAGACTTCAAAATAGCACCTTGCAACCCCCATATTCACCCTTGTTGTGTAATTATGACATATGTCATGCAAAGGCTGCCATGCAAGATATCAGATTGAAGGCCAAGATCTGTTGGAGCGCTATGAATTTAAGGATTAACACACTGACGATGTACGTAGTTGTAGAGTTTGCTAGATAGTTGTTACGAAAAATGTGTTGTGAGTTTGAGTGGTGTCCAAAGCAAATTCTCCAGTTACCACAAAGGAGGTGGTCCACTCCCAGGGGATTCACAGTGCTGTAAAAGAGCTGCACAAGCATCACACCCATGGGAGTGCTCAACCCTGAGACTCAGCAAAGCCCACCAGGATGTGTCCGGGCTGGTGTTTTCCAGGCACATGGACTTAGGATAGTAAAATATGGGTCAGCATCATCACATTTTTACCTACCTTTTCCCCCATCTATGCTAGAAGTATTAAGACTGCTGGGAATTGGAAGACTTCAACTGAAGAGATTAGTCCCAGGCTTAAAGGGGAAGCCTGTGTACTGAGGACTATAACCTACCTGCAACAGCTGGTGGGGCGAAGAAAACTGCTTACTCCAAATACTGCTTTGTCTAATGAGGTTCTGAAGTTAGACTGCCTGCTTACTCTATCTTTTATTTTCTTTGGTAACTCTCTCTGACTCTTGTGCCTATCACTTACAATGACTTAAAAATCTTTCTTTCTGTAGTTAATAACTGTGTTATATTTTACCGAAAACAGTTTGTGGTTTGATTGAAGTGCTTGGGAGATCTGAGCTCTGTGTATAAAGCCTAGTTCTTGCCATTACACAGGGAGGGTGGTCAGACTGGATAACAGCCCTACACTGGTCAAGTTTCTGACACCGAAACACCCCCTACCCTCTCAACAGCACAAGACTGTACAGCCTCAATGTGCTAGGCCAAGGACTTGTGAGATTTCCTGGTGCCTTTCTGTGTGTGATTTGTGAGTGGTGCAGGGAGCATTCATGTGATTTACCTCGGTTTCTTGCTTCACCTGCTGTACTGAGTGATACCCATGCTTGTAGGGGTTTGCTTCTTATCTCTAGAAAAGCATTGTGAGAGGCAGCCCAAGCTGGAAAGTTAAGGGGGCATAGTCAAACCCCAGTTCCAGGTTGTACTTTAGAGGTCCCATCACAACCTATTAATTATATATGTAACCCTTCTATTAATGCCAGATGCTTGCCAGAAGGGCTGGGTTCAACTCTTGTGGGGTTTTCCTGTCAAGGATACAACCAACCGGCTCGAGCCCCCACCCCGTGGCCTGGGACAATTTCACCCCCGCGCTGGGTGCCTGTAAGGCGGTTTTCCCCACCTCTCAAGCACTGAGTCTGAGATAGAAATGGCTTGTTTAATGACCATAACCTACCCCAAGGTTACAGTGACAGATGCAGTATATCTAAGCAAAGAAGAGACAAACCCCCTTTACCCAGATACCATCCCCATATGCAGTAGAACCTAGTCTCTTGCTGGGGCTCTTGGCCCTTTACCCCACACACAGTTACAGGGTGTACCTTCTGCGGTGCAGTCCCAAACCCAAAGCCCGCAGATAAATGACCAGAGCAGTACTAGCTGTCCACTTGTCTGCAGCCTCCCCTTGCTGCCACCAGCAGCCCACCATTGCCATCATCCACAGCCGCTCCTACCAGCTGCCCGCCAGTTGCTGTCATCCGCCACCACTCATACCAGCCACCCACCCACCAGTCACTGTTGTCTGCCACCGCTCCTACCAGCTACCTGCTGGTCACCATGGTTTCCAACCCCACTGCTTTGGATCACCCTAAGGCAGAACACTGTGATTTCAGCTCTGCATGACCTCAGCTGCCACTCTGTGATTTCAGCTTCTGGTATCTCTCATATGAGGTTTCACAAACACCCTAGTATCCAGCTCTACCTTTCAAAAGGTGGAAAGGATTAGTCAAGTTAGGCTTATAGCTATATGGCCAAAGCATAGACAGAGCCATGGCACTCAACAAGCTAGCTCAATCAGTGCCCCTCCCCTTTTGTTCTTGTAGTGCTTTAAAGGAGGGAGCCCTGTGTAATCAATGTCTTATGCAGCTATGGCAACTGCCCTGTCCCCCACAACAACCCAGAGCATTGGTGAGATCTCACAACTCCCGCATTAAGTGTCAGCTTAAATTGTGATTTTACAACTACATGTTTACAGTAGACCAAATCTCATGGCTTACTTGCTACCCATTAGGCTTTGCCTGAAAAGGTATCACACATGCTCACCTTTGCATTCTTATGCAAATGATCTCTGGGAGACACATTCCTCCCAGCCTCAGTTTCACACCTGCCGCCCTTTGCATTCTCATGCAGATGACCCCTGGGAGACACATTCCTCCCAGCCTTCAACAGCACTGCGTTTTCCTGCTCCCCGTTCCCCACACTACCAAAGACGGGGGAACTGCTGCTGCCCCCCACTTGAGCAGCCCACCTCCTCATCCAGCAGCTGCTGCATCCTCACCCCCCAGGAAAGGTAAGGGGCTTCTGAAAGCGGCGGTTGGGCCCCCTCCACAGGCCTCCTCCTGTGGAGTGGCCTGGGAGGGGTGAGTTTGGGCAGAGCCCTTCTTTTCCACCAGGGCTCCAGAGGGGTGGCTGCATAGCCAGGGGTGGGGTGTTAGGGTGTGCCCCTGCCCCACCCCTGCAGCCACCCCCCCTTACTGCCCCCCCACCCACACCCAGCCGCCGCTGGGGGCCCCTCCTCCACCTAGGCCCCCTTCTAACCAACTGCCCCTTCCTTCTCCCCCTGGTTTCTTGAAGGCTCTACAGCAGCTGCTGTGGGCCCCCCCACACCCTCAGGCGCACGTGGGCACCCCCACCCCCCCATTTCCACCAGGTTGGCTGTGCCCACGCCCCCTCCCACCCCCCTTTATTTTTCACTTCACCCAAGCGCCTGAGCCCCCCCCACCACCACCACCACGCACGCACGCACGCACGCACAAACTTCAATTCCCCACATCCCAGTGCAGAAAAGGAGCCATCTTACCATCTTGTGCTGGGAGCAGCGGCCATCTTAGGTTTCACCTTCCCCTGACCTCACTGCCCTTGCTCTGCCCTTCCCCCACCTGACTGGGTCCTCAGCCTGGCCGGTGGGGGAGGGGCAGCCACGCCTCCACCCTTCCTTCCCCTCCACTCTCCTCCCCTCCCCCGCTCTCTCTTAAAGGCCCCCACGCCCAACAAACTTCCCCCATCTTACAAACCCACTACCATGACCCCCACACCCACCGGAGGGTCATCCAGTGACCCCCTCCTCCCCTCGTGTTCCACTGTCACCCCTCCCACCCCCGAAACGGTGGCCCACTCATCCAGAGCCGCCCAAGACTCTGCCGCTATGTCGGCTGAGGGCGCGGGCGCAGGCTCCGGGGCTCCCACCACCTCCGCCGCGGCGTCCTCCAGCAACCTGGCCCCGAACCCACCCCCCCAAAAGGGCAGGAAGGGCCAGGGGAAAAGGAAGGGCAAGAGCCCCGCCCGGAAGGCTAAACCCCCCGCGGCGGGGACTCTCCCCCCGGCTGCCCAAGCATTCACCGCAGCCTCCCCTTCTCCCCCTCCCACTGCTCCCTCCACCACCCCTGGGGGCCCCGACATCTCGGCCCCCAGGTCGTATGCCCAGGTGGCGGCTGCCGCCCCGCACCCTGCTCCTTCCGCCTCCGCCAGGACTACCATCCCCGACGGTCGCGGCCCCTTCCCCGCGCTCACCAGGAGGCACGGGGTCCGCTGCCTCCTGGTGGCTGCGTCGCCCCACGTGGAAACCTACGTGCGGGCGTTGGCACGGGTGGTGGGGTCCGCGGCCGTGGTGGCGGCCTCCCGGATGTTCGGGAAGATCGTCTTCTTCCTGGCTTCGGAGGCCGCCGCCCAGGAGGCGTTGGAGAGGGGCCTGGCGGTTGGGGGCGTGCTCGTGCCCCTGGAGCCGCTGGAAGACCTGGGCGTGCGGGTGGTGTTCTCGTCCGTCCCGCCCTTCCTTCCCAACGCCGCCCTTCTGCCTTTCCTCACCGCCCTGGGCCGGCCTTTGACGGTCCTGAGTCCCCTCCCGCTAGGCTGCAAAGACCCCGCCCTCCGGCACGTGCTCTCATTCCGCCGGCAGGCCCGAGTCCAGCTGCCGCCAGCAGCAGCACAGGGCGGGGTGGCCCAGGAGGGGACTATACTGGTGCCCTATGAAGGGGCCCAGTACCGGGTCTTCTACACCCTGGGGGAGGCCCGGTGCTTCGGGTGCCGGGCGGCGGGGCATGTCCGTAGGGATTGCCCCCTGGCCCAGCATGAAGAAGAGGAGCCCGGGACCTCCTCCGACGCGGGGGGCGTCAGCCACGAGACCGGCGGCGCCCCGACCGCGACAGGCCCTGGGACCGCCCCTCCTCTTTTAGGCCTGGACGGATCCATCGCCGCTCGGGCGTCGGAGGGCGCCCGGCAGCATGGTGCCGGGAGAGAAGAAGTGGGCGCCGGCGCCCAAGCGGGCACAAAAGCCGGGCCCGCGGAGGAGAGGGAGGCAGGGCCGGCGGCAGGACCAAAAGAGGGCCCACCCCAGGGCGGGTCGCCCCTCTCCCTCGCCGCCCCACCCCCCTCCTCCCTCCCTCCCTCCTTGTCGGCCCTGTCCCCCGGCCCCTCCTCCTCTACCGCCCAGCCCGCCTCCTTGGAGGGCTGGGTATTGGTGGGGAGGAAAAGGAAAAAAGGGGGTGCGCGCGTCCGGCACCCCACCCCGCCGGAGGACGGGGTGGAGGTGCCGCGCAAGGCACCCAAGAGATCCGCCAGCCCCGGTCCACCCGCCGAACCCCCGGCTACCAACCATCTGCCGGGGGTGACGGAGGTTGCCGCTGCGGTGGCCGAGGAGATTAACACCCCCTCGGCCCCAGAGCCAGAGCCAAAAGAGGCCGAGACGGCCCTCCCTGCGCCCGCGCCCTCCTCCGACACCCCTCCGGCCGCTACCCAGGCGGCTGTAACGGAGCGCCCGGAGGAGGTGGCTCCCGGCCTCGCCCTCCTCTCGCAGGAGGTCGAGGCCCTGGGCCTCACCCCGGTGGCCCTGGACATGGAAGGCCTGCTATTAGAGGCCTGTGGGCCGCCTATGGACTCTCCCCCACCCCTCCCACTTTCCCCTACCCCTCCCACTAGCAATCCCTCAATTGCCACCTCCTTCTGCCCTGAGCTGTCCCAAGGAGCAACCCCTCTCTCAACTAGGGACGACCCCCCAGCGGAGGTCAGCCAGCCCCCGGACGCCCCAGGGGAATTAGTGCTCCCCTTGCACCCCCCGTTCGTCCCCGCAACTGAAAACCCCGATACCCTCTCCCCCGACCTGCCGGCGCCTCTCGCTGAGAGTGCCGGCAACTCAACCTCTACCCTCCCATTGCCTGAGGAAGCCCTGCTCCTGGAGACCTCCTTGGCCCGTATTTCCGCCCTTGCTCCCACCTTGGCCTCACTGCTTGCTACCCCCGCCATACCCCTTCCCGGCCAATGCCCCGCTCCAGAACCCGCAATCCCCCCCACTCTAAACCCTCCTCTTCCTCCTCCCCCCCCACTCCCTCCTTTCCCTCCCCCCCATGACCCCTCTCTTCCCCCACTGATCTCTACCTCCCCTGCCCCCATCCCTCCCCGTCCTTTTTACCCCTGCCCACTCATACCTGCCCCCGAGGTCGTAACCCCCCAGGAGGCCCCTCTTGCACTGCCCTCTCCCAGCACTTCCGGGGCTGCTCTCCCTCCGCCGCCCCCATCCCTCCCAAACTCAGGCCCCAGTCCCTACCCCAACCTCTTCTCTGGCCGGGGAGCCCAAAAGAACGCGAGGCCGACGGATTCTCAAGACCCCGAGACCTCGGCACCCCACGCGCTGGCGGGCGAGATGCGCCAGTTCTTGGAGGACGTTCGCGGCTCCAAGAACAAGGTTACTCTCGCCCTCCAGCGCTGGGGAGACTTTCATTCTGCCCTGGAGTCCGCGAGGGCCCTTCTGAGAGAGGGCAAGGGGACTGGGAAGAGGGACGCCGTGGTCTACCAACGGGCCCGTGGCTTCCGTGACGCCCTCGTCACCTTTGGCATGGGTCACGGTTTGCTGCGTGGCCCCACGGGAACCGCCGGCGCTCCCTCTGGCGAGGATCGTCCCCAGCCCTCCAAATGGCTGCAGGATGTGGTCCACCCCGACCAGACCTACACCGTCCCGGGCCGCACCATCCTGCATAATTTGTCCCTGGTCCGGGATCTCTTAGAGCTTGGGTGTAGAGACGGCCTGTCGTTCGCCCTCCTGTCCCTGGACCAGGAGAAGGCGTTTGACAGGGTGGACCACGGGTATCTCCTGGGCACCCTGCAGGCCTTCGGCTTCGGACCCCGCTTCGTCGGGTTTCTCCGGGTGCTGTACGCTGCCTCGGAGTGCATGGTCAAGCTCAACTGGACCCTGACCGCTCCGGTCAGCTTCGGACGGGGAGTACGACAAGGCTGCCCGCTCTCAGGACAGCTGTACGCTCTGGCCATCGAACCCTTCCTCTTCCTCCTTCGGCGAAGGTTGACGGGGTTGGCGCGTCCAGAGGCAGGGCTGCGGGTAGTCCTGTCGGCGTACGCCGACGACGTGTTCCTCGTGGTCCAGGCCCCGGGAAACCTGGCGCGTCTGGAGGCCTGCCAAGCTATCTACTCGGCAGCCTCCTCCGCCCGTGTCAACTGGGTCAAGAGCTCTGGCCTGGTGGTCGGGACCGGATGGCAGACGAGCCGCCTCCCACCCGCGCTTCAGGCCATCCGGTGGAGCACGGGTCCGCTGCTCTATCTAGGCATCTTTCTCTCCGCCACGCATCCCTCTCCGCCGGAAAACTGGCAAGGCCTAGAGAGCAGGGTCGCTGAGCGGTTGCGGAGGTGGACGGGGCTACTCCAGTGTCTCTCCCTCCGAGGGAGAGCGCTGGTGTTGAACCAACTAGTCCTGTCCATGCTCTGGCACCGCCTCAGCACCCTGGTCCCACCCCCCGGGTTCCTGGACCAGCTCCAGAGGTTAATCCTGGAGTTCTTCTGGCCAGGACTGCACTGGGTCCCTGCAGGGGTACTCCATCTCCCCTCGGAGGAGGGGGGACAGGGCCTGACCTGCTCGTGCACTCAGGTCCATGTCTTCTGCCTCCGGGCCCTGCAGAGGCTTCTCAACACCAACAGTGCAGATAGTCCGGCGTGGAGCACGCTGGCGCACGCTTTCCTCCGCCGTTACCGAGGGCTCCGATGCGACCGGCAGCTCCTCTATTTATCCTCCAAAGACCGTCCGCGAGGCCTCTCGGAGCTGCCGCCCTTCTACCAGGACCTCCTCCGCACTTGGCGGCTGCTCGCAGCCTCCAGGTCCTTAGGGGCCACCGTGGGAGAAGACCTCCTCGCGGAGCCCCTGCTACACAGCCCCCACCTTCGTGTGCAGGCGGCGGAGTCTCGCACGGTGCGCCGGAGGCTGGTCCTAGGTGGAATCACCAGGGTCGGAGACCTCCTGGACTACGAGCGGGGGGACTGGATGGAGGCCCCGGCGCTCGCCCGGCGCATGGGGCTCTCCGACCTACGCTCCCCCCGTCTCGTACTCCGGGAGGTGAAGGCTGCCCTGCCCTCCACCGCTCACAGTTACCTCGGCCGGGTCCTGCGAGAGGGTGCACCCCGCCCCCCTCCCACTCCTAGCCCTCCGGACCTCTTCGTGGGCCCCCGGCTCCGCGATTCTGCCCGCCCCCCTCCCCCCCATCACCTCGGCCGGCTGCACACTTTCCAGCCGGTCCCCTTCCAAACCGCGCCTCGACACCGTCTGTACGCGCTCGTGCTTCACACGCTCCACTTCCCCACCCTCGTGTCCCGCCCCGATCACAAATGGCGGGACCTCTCGCCGTCATCGGAGGGTGGGGAGCCCCGGTGGGCCGGCCTCTACTCCACCTTGGTCCCGCGGCCCGCCGGGGACATCAGCTGGAGAATCCTCCACGGAGCGGTGAGCACGGGCGTGTACCTGGCGCGGTTCACCCCCATCCCGGACACCTGTACCTTTTGCGGCACGAGGGAGAACCTGGCGCACATCTACATCGAGTGCGCCAGGCTGCAGCCCCTCTTCCGGCTCCTCCAGAACCTCCTCTTGAGGTTCTGGCTGCACTTCTCCCCACACCTTCTCATCCTCTCACACCCTATCCGTGGCCCCACAAAGTCGCGGGACCTCCTCGTCAGCCTCCTCCTGGCCATGGCCAAAATGGCCATTTACAAAACCAGGGAGAGGAGGCTGGCGGGGGGGTGACCTGCGACTGTGGGGCCTACTTCCGTTCCTCCCTCCGCTCACGAATCCGAGCAGAGTTCCTCTGGGCGGCGTCCACCAACTCCCTGGATGCCTTTGAGGAACGTTGGGCGCTGTCCGGGGTCCTCTGCTCGGTGTCCCCCTCTGGCTCCCTCATTTTAAACCTTTGACCCTCACTCCCGCTCCTGGTTTTTCTTTCGTTGTCCCCCGTATTTACTTGGAACCAGGCTGTTTTTAATGGGTCCCCTCTCATCGTGAGAGGGGCCTTGTAGCCGTGGACAGGCTATGCCTGCCCACTCCCCCGGCATCCAATAGGTACATCTATTCCATAGTTCCTCTGATGCTGTTTTTATATGTAGAGAAGACATAGAAAAACGTTTTAAAGCACAGAAACAGAAATGTCTGTAAAGACAATTCAGACCATGCAGATATGACATATATGACGTTGGTAAAACATATGAAATAACTTACTACTTGTTTGGTTGTATAATAGCGTCTAACCTAGTCTAACTTATGGTTTTAGAATCCTTTCCATGGCAGAGATGTTTGTGATGATGAACCTTTACCTTTGTGTGTTAATGGTCTAGTGCTGGACCACTGGCTTGTTGAACAAAGGATGACATTACCCAGAAGATACTTTCAAGAGGTAATACCATTGCATACACCAGAGAGATCATCTGTCCACTCATTTCAGCAGTATCAGCGTCTTCCCCAGCATTGTCCTGCTAACAGAGCCTTTCTCACCCAGTATGTTTCAGAAGAACATTTCCTTAGAACATACTGCTAGCTGGCCAGAAACAGATAACCAGGCCCTTTCAGCCATCTGGAGCGACAAGAAGAGCCAATCATAGCCAAATGCTGGTAATTTGGGACAACCCAGTGCACAACTGGACATTCCAAACAGGGCATCGTTCCGTCCAGTAAACAGTGCCAGTAAAAAATGAAGGTCATTGGTTAATGTCCTTCTAGGCAGAGTGCAACAGTTGTTAGCAGCTCTCAGTTTGTTGCCAGCAACAGAATGTTGACCGTTGCTGCAGTCAGTCTTTGTAAGGGACAGCAGGAGAAAGATTTTTGCTCTCACTGGTTTTTCAGACCTACCAAGACAAAAAAGGCCTCCAGTTAGCTGACTTCCTTACTTGCATGGCTTCTTGGGAAGCACAGCTAATCAGAACCAAGGTTAAGTGTTTTCCCAGATATTTTTAGTAAAAGTCACAAACAGGTCATAGGCAATAAACAAAAATTCACAAAGGCCCATGACCTGTCCCTAACTTTCACTACAAATATTGCTTTAAAATGGGGAGGCAGATTCAGCACCCACTGCTGCTGAGTCTCCCTGGTTTCCAACTGCTACAGTGAGTGAGAGATTCATGGTCCCCCCTGCTAGCAAGGGAGCTGGGCTGCTGTGGGGTTCCCTCATGACCCACTAGGGCTGAGTTTCAGGTGGGCCCCGTCATGTCTGGGAATTGCAGAGTGCCCCAGCCACCTGCTCACCATATCAGGGCAGCCCTGGGGAGTCCCCCCTGCTCAAGGTGAGCATCGTAAGAGTCCACCAGCCACCTGCTGCAGCTGGACATGGTCCCCAGTGGTGCCTGGGAGCTGTAGGGAGGGTGGCTTGGAGCTCCTGCCCCAGGACAGTAAGTATGGCCAATGGAAGTCATGGATTCCATGACCTCCATGACATAATCATAGCCTCAGTCATAGCTGCTCCCTCTGGCAGGCAGAGCTCTCTTTCCAGGACCCAGAGGAGTTTCTGGGGAAGGGGAAGGAGCAGCCAATACCATTTTCACAAGAGGGGAGAAAGCTGAGAGAGCCCAGCAGGTCTGGGAGGCTCACTCCCTCCTCCCTTCTTGTAGAAAAAAAGAAGAAAGTGGGGATGGGCTGCTCTTCTTAGTTATACACCACCAGGCCCCGAGGAGTGTGTGGAGAAGAACTTCTGCAGGTGCCCTGCTTGCCAACTTGGGGTGGGGGAGGTTAAGAACCTCCACAGTTGCAGGAAGCGAAAGAGTACACTGGGACAACAGGGAAGATGCGTGACTGCAGATCAATAATTGGCAGTTTGGAGTTTGAAACCCTCTGAACTATTAGGAAGTATTTGATGCAAGTTTATAATTTTCTCTCAATTGGATCTCTTCTCTCCAGACATTCAGTTGTGGCCTCCCACCCACCTGTCAAAATAAGTTACACACACATAAACCTGAACTACAGCCAAGATTCAGTTTTTTAAAATCTCATTTTGGTGGCAATCTGAATCCTGAGTTTTGAATTTTGGCAGGTGGCAGTACTGTGTAATGCCAAAAGACCCGTGACAACAGTAGAAGATCAAGGGCTGAAGGAAAGGCCTGCCCATTCTTTGAGGAGCCAACAGAATACCTAGGCCTTGCTCTTCAATACAGCCTGATGTGCTAAGGGACAAATAGAGAGGGCAGCTTTTTTGCACACTAGGAATGAGGAGTGAATCCAGGATCCCAGAATATGGAAGACTGAAGATCCGCATTTGGCCGCAGAGCACTGTCTGTAACTTTCTCCTCTTTTGGGCTCTGAGGTCTCAGAATTCTTTTCCAAGCACCCATCTTCTTTGCCATAATGACTTATCTGGAGAAGGACATTGCACACTGGGGCTACGTCTACACGTGCACCCAACTTCGAAATAGCTTATTTCGATGTTGCGACATCGAAATAGGCTATTTCGATGAATAACGTCTACACGTCCTCCAGGGCTGGCAACGTCGATGTTCAACTTCGACGTTGCTCAGCCCAACATCGAAATAGGCACAGCGAGGGAACGTCTACACGGCAAAGTAGCACACATCGAAATAAGGGAGCCAGGCACAGCTGCAGACAGGGTCACGGGGCGGACTCAACAGCAAGCCGCTCCCTTAAAGGGCCCCTCCCAGACACACTTTCATTAAACAGTGCAAGATACACAGAGCCAACAACTAGTTGCAGACCCTGTATATGCAGCACGGACCCCCAGCTGCAGCAGCAGCAGCCAGAAGCCCTGGGCTAAGGGCTGCTGCCCACGGTGACCACAGAGCCCTGCAAGGGCTGGAGAGAGAGTATCTCTCAACCCCCCAGCTGATGGCCGCCATGGAGGACCCCGCTATTTCGATGTTGCGGGACGCGGATCGTCTACACGTCCCTACTTCGATGTTGAACGTCGAAGTAGGGCGCTATTCCCATCCGCTCATGGGGTTAGCGACTTCGATGTCTCGCCGCCTAACGTCGATTTCAACTTCGAAATAGCGCCCAACACGTGTAGACGTGACGGGCGCTATTTCGAAGTTACTGCCGCTACTTCGAAGTAGTGTGCACGTGTAGACGCAGCCTGGAGGTTTACAGCCAACTGCTTCTCTGCTCCAGGCAGATGGAACATAATGAAAATGGGTTTCTGCTGGTACTTGTCCAGGCAGAAAAACTGAGGGAGGAATGATATGTGAAACAAGGCATGGAGGAGCACAGCCAGTGGTTCCTCCACAAAGTTCCAGTCTTAGGGTTAAATTGGGGAGAGGAGGTAAGGCTGGTGTTTCAAATGAGAATTAAAAGGTTCCAATTAAGTGCACAGCTAAGTCACTTTGGGAAGGCTCCAAGCTGACAAAAAGCTGTAGATTCCAAAAGCAAACCACGCTCAGCACCGGCCTGGGGAACTTTCATTGCATAAGGCTAGGGCAGAGGGAGAGGAAGAGAGTGAATGTTAGTAACTTCACAGTAATTTAACCTTAAACTTCAACATGAATATGGATTTTCCTCAAATGATTTGGGCCCTGGAAAGACTTAGTGAGTATTGACACTTTCTGCTACCTACAGCTCCTGCTGTCTGCCTCAAAGAGAGCAAAGCTATTTACTATAGTCCCACTGGCTGTGCGATGGGTTGGCATGCAACTTACAAGGGGCAACCGCAAAGAGAACATTGTCACTGGACATGGATGCCATGAGCAGGTGATTGCAAACAATGGGGAAATATGTTTTGGAACTTGAAATAGGAGACAAGCAGAGAACAACGCTACTAACAGCAATAAAGTAGATGGATCGGGTGTACAGGAAGGTCCAGGGTGAGACGGGGTATAATGCAACTGTATAGATGACAAAGTTCTGAGGCATTCTTGTTATGCTTGCCTACTAAAGCTTTTATAAAATTCATAAAGCTAGCCACCACAATTTGTAGGCAGCAAGTGTAAAATATAAGGCAATACTTTTTCACACAATACACAGTCAATTTGTGGAACTCATTGTCAGGGGATGTTGAGGAAATGAAGACTAAAATAGGATTAAAAAAAGAATTAGGTTGATGGAGGATAGATCCAACAATAGCTATTAGCTAGTTGCTCAGGGATGCTAATCCCTTCTCTGGATGTCCCTAGGCCTCTGACCTTGGATAACAGATGATTGCCCTGTTTTGATCATTCGCTTTGGCCATGGTCAGCAGACAGGATACTGGGCTAGACGGAGCATTGGTCTGACCCAGCATGGCCATTCTTTATGTTCTTAATTTTAGGACTGTTCACGTCACTTGCACAGCGTTAACATTACCATCTCAGAGGAGGAGCAGAAAAAAATGATTCTGTTTAAGCAGGAAGCAAGAAGACTGCTCTTGACAACCACCATTGACTAGACTTGATATTTGCCTAATTTAATGGAATTTTTGGCGTGGAGACTCATATGGCAAGAAGAAAAACAAAAACAGACAAGTAGCACTTTAAAGACTAACAAAAGAATTTATTAGGTGGTGAGCTTTTTATGGGACAGACCCACTTCTTCAGACCGTAGCCATGCCAGAACAGACTCAATATTTAAGGCACAGAGAACTAACAAAGTAATCAAGGTTGACAAATATTTGTCTGTCCCATGAAAGCTCACCACCTAATAAATTCTTTTGTTAGTCTTCAAAATGCTACTGGACTGCTTTTTTTGTTTTTATAGTATATAAACTAGCAAGGCTTTCTCTCTGTTACCATGTCAAGAAGAGTTTCAGATCAGCACAGGGCAACCGACAGCCACAGGAGACCTGGGGGCAAGGTGTGGGGAGGCCTGGCTCTGTGCCCCTGGAAGAGGCAGAGCATCAGGCAGAAGCAGGGAGTGAGGGCTGTTAGCCTTTGGCACTGCCCAGAGAACAGCGCAGCCTGTCTCCCCCCACCACCACTATTAGAGCCTCACAGAGTGGCACTACTACAGCATTTCAAAGGGGCCGAGGGCTCTGGTCACCACCACTGCTGCTGTCGGTGGGCCTGGATCAGCAGATGAGAAATGCCTTAGATTTTCCAATTTCTCACCGGAGGTAGTGTTATGTTACCACATTGGAGCTAAACGACTAGTCACAGTTTGGGGTCCTATAGGTTGTTTCAGTTTGGAGAAGAAATCTGTGATGGGTTCAGGTATCTTTAATGCAGTCTTGGTCATTAATCGAGAACGTGCAACTTGCTGTTTCCCTGGACACAGGAGGAGCCAAACAGGAGACTATTTCCTTGGTCTCAGCCCCAATCCTCGCAGTCTCATATTTCTTTTAGCCAGGGCCAGGACCAAAAGCACTCTCTAAGCTTGTCCAGGATCACATACAAAGTGCTTAGTCAGGGCATTACTCTGCTTCCTTGCTGCTTCCTATCTCAGCTTCTCTGTCATTTGTTAGAAATCAAGTGAGAACAGCGAACCTGTTTTTAAGAGAAAAATTACACAGCAAAAGGAAAAATAAAATTTAGGCAAGACCCTCAGTACATTTGACCTCCATTCAGGTTTCTGTACTTAGGCATTTTTTGCTCTTAAAATTTAGGTGTAAGTACAGAACAGTATAAGTACATCTAGATTAATGGCAGAATTTTTCTGTCAGCACAGTTACTGTTGGTTAGTGAGGTGGACTATCTGCGCGGATGGAAAAACCCCTTCTGTCACTGAGGAACCATCTAAACTATGGGGCTACACAATAAGTTGGGTGCATAAATGTCTAGATAACCTTTCTCAGAGAGTGGTTATTAATGGTTCACAGCCATGCTAGAAGGGCATAACAAGTGGGGTTCCATAAAAGCCAATTGTGGGACCAGTTCTGTTCAGTTATATCTTCATCAATGATTTAGATAGCGGCATGAAGCCCTGATGTTCAGTGAGCCTCCCATTCGCTACATGTGGTGAACAGGACGCCCTGGTGTGGCGCAGGGAGTGCCCTGCGCCCGCTCCCCACCACTTCGTGGGAAGAATGCAGGGCTGCAGCGGCTCCAGCCCTGCCGTGGAGAGGCACCAGCCGCAGGGCCTGCAGTGCCGAGTGCAGTCTCCAGCCACGAGGCCCAGCGGTTCCAGAGTTGAGGCGGCGCTGGTGAGTCCTTGCGAGGGGGAGAGTAGAGGGGTGAGGGACAGAGGGGGCTGTGGTGAGCCTTCAAATCCTATTGGATGGGGAGTGACTGCACTCTGCGTGCGCGCCCCTAAGCGGACCTGAGAGCGGGACACAAGTCGCGGCTGTGACGTAATGCGCAAACGTTGGGCACTACATCTCCCATCAGGCAGAGCGAGTCTGTCCCGAATGCGCAGCCGCGAGGAAGCCGGTTTGGAACGTGCCTGCTGAGAGGACGCAGCGGCGGCCATCTTTGTGCGGGGCGCATCACCACCTTTCCCGCTGTGGCGGCCATCTTTGTGCGGGCGCTTCTCCTCCTCCCTCCCCACCGAATTTGTTTTGATAAATCAGCCAGCGGCCCAATGGAATGTGGGGGAGTCGCTTGGATGTGCGCAGGCGCAGTGAGCGGGATGGCAGCAGTTGAGCGCTAGGTTGCACGATGGGGCCGCTGGCAGTGTGGGCGCTCTGGGCGGCGGCGCTTCCCCAGCTCGGGCTCAGCTCGGGCAGCGGCGCGGCAGGTGAGAGGCTGCGATCGGGGTGGGTGCGCCCCACCCCCCGTCCCCCTTTGCCAGAGCCGCGGGACCCGGCTCCCTCCCGCTGCCGCCCGGACTCTGGCTTTGCCTGGTGCAGCCCCACGTGTGCTCCCTGCACTTCCTCTGCCGGATCGCGCCACCCGCGTGCTAGCTCCGTCTGCCTGCTCCTGCCCGCCGCCCCTCCGCCGCCCCTGCATCTCTGCACCCTTCCCCGCCCGCCTCGCCGCCCTTGCGGCTGCCCCAGCTTCCTGCTCGCCACGCTGCCAGCTTGCCCCTGTCTCTCCGCTCGCCCGCCCTGGTTAGGCGCTCTTTGCGTGGAGCGGCCCTGCGGTACCGCCTGCCCCCAGCGCGGGGCGCTGCTGGGTTCGGAAACGTGGTGCAAGCTCCTGCTTTTTTGCAGCGTGTGTGTGTCAGGTTAGGGCGGCGCGGATCAGACCGGTGGGCCAGGTGTTGCCTGTGCGGGAGTGGTTGGAGGAAGAGGAGGATAGCGAGGCGGCTGTGTCCAAGGGGTGTATGTAGTCTTAAAACAACCGTTTTGCTCAGGCCTGCCCCAGAGACAACCTTGGTTCTGTATGCCCAGCCTTAGTCAGGCTTAGCACGCCTAGTGTTCCTGCACCTCTCATACCTGTCTGGACTTTTTCATCTCTAAAGTAATTTGTCACTAAAGAATCCAAGCCAGGGTTTCTAATACCAGTTCTTTTGCTGGTTTTTGGTGGAAGGATGGGACTGGTTACATGCCTTAGTTAATATACATGACTGTCCCAAAGAGCTTGTAGCAAATTACACCACTTATTGTGACTTCGGGTCTTCCTATAAAACAAAAAAAAGTATTCATTTGAGGTTGGTGGAATGTGTCAATTGTTCAGCAGCACATAGTAATGATAAAGGAGAGTACAGGACAAGAAATGAATGCTACTATAGCCAAATGAAACTAGAGTGGAACTGAAAGGGACAACTGTTAAATCACCTCAACTCGCCTTTATCTAAGATAAAAACTTAACTCTTTATCAGCTTAGAGGATATGCCGTAGGGCAGGCTTCTCAGTCTTTTTCCTGCTGTTGCCCCCTCTGCAAGCTATACATATTTCAGGCCAGGTAGCTGGGGGAACTTGGGACTCCAGGTGTTTGTGAGGGGTGAGACCCTTAGACACAGGCGTTTTTACATTTTTTTGGGGCGTGGGGATGGGGATGGGGCAGGCGTTCAACCAGCTCCAAACCAGGGGATCCAGGGAGAGAGTGTCGCCTCCTCTCCTTGACTGGCCTCAGGAAGTCAACCAGCCTGTCTGGGCTGTGGTGGGGACACAAACAAAAATATAACTCAGAGGGGAGACTGAGGTGAAAAAGGTTTGAAAACTGCTCAGGGAGGAGGCAGAGGGTAGCAAGGAGCTGTGTGTGGCCTGGGGATAGGTAAGGCTTGCAGGCAGCGGGGTAACCAGTGGCTGTGTACAAACAGGGTGGTAGCTATAAGGTTGCTGGCAAGTGGGGTAACTAGGGTCTGGGTATGGGCAGGAGGAATGCTCCCAGCTTCAGTAGAGGGCAGAGGGTGCTCTAGTTGCTCCTTGCTTGCTGGGGTGAACTGCTGGCTTCAGCCCCATGCTGCACCCAGCTTCAGCCCATTGAGGCGTTTCAGGGCTCAGGGCCCTGGGTTTCAGCCAGGGGACTCCACAGGCCTTGGCTTCAGCCCCATGCTGCACCCAGCTTCAGCCCATTGAGGCGTTTCAGGGCTCAGGGCCCTGGGTTTCAGCCAGGGGACTCCACAGGCCTTCTGAAAGGATTTGTGATGGACCCCCAGAGGGCTGTGGACCTGCATTTGAGAACTGCTGCTGCAGGCACCTTACTGGTCACAAATTGTCAGGACCACTCTCCTTACCCCTTCCAGGTGAATTGTTTGGAAGTGAAGAGTAACAGAGAGGCAGCTGTGTTAGTCTGTACTCCAACAAAAGAAACCAGCAGAAATGTAGCACTTTAAAGACTAACGAAATGATTTATTTGGTGATGAGCTTTCATGGAACAGACCCATTTCTTCATTTTGTTAATCTTTAAAGTGCTACCTTTCTGCTGGTTTCTTTTGTTTGGAAGTGACATATTGTCATGTTGCACCATACTTGAGGGTTACTTTTATACTTACTTTGAAGGCTGTCGCCCACTGGGTTGGCAATAATCTTCTGTACAAGTAACTTCCAAGGAAAATCCACGTGCTAACCACTCAGCTTTGGTTGGCCTGAAAGTCGTCTTCAGTTGTTATCAGACCCTGCTGCTGCCTCGCTTTCTTGTCTTCCCCTGCCAAGGGAGCTTCCACAATTGCTGCTTTTGAGTTGCTCTCCACCCTGGGATCTGCTTTAGTAGCATAAAGCAGCTTTGCATTAAACTAGACTCTTCTCCAGGCTCACCATTTCATCATTATGCCCCTGCTGTACTCAAATTTCCCTCCTAGAGTTTTGTTGCTGTCTCTCATCATAAGTATTTCCAACCAGCTGTTGTGATGAGTCTTCTCTGACTCTGGCTTTACTCTGGATTGCCCCATAGAGGTCTCCTTGTAGGTCTGTATCTACTCTTTACTGTTGTATCAGGCCCAGCTCTCCAGACTTCTCAAAGCAGTGTAACTCACCCTGATTCCTGATATCTGAAGAAAACAAGTTCTCTGCTATATGAAGGCTCACCTCAGGCTACCATCTGGTGATTCCTGGTCACATGACCCAAACCCATCAGCTAGGCCGTGTCTATACTTGGCCAAAATTTTGGAAGGGTCCTGCTAATGGCCCAATCGGAGAATACTAGCGAGGCGCTGAAAGGAATATTCAGTGCCTCTTTAGCATGCTGCTGGCTGCTGCACTTTGAAAGTGCCGTGTTTCAATCGCATGTGGCTTGTGTACGTGGGGCCCTTTTCAAGAGGACCCCACAAACATTGAAATCCCCTTATTCCCAATCACTTTTGAAATGCTGTGGCTGGCAGCATGCTAGTGAGGCGCTGAATATTCATTTCAGCACCTTATTAGTATTCTCCAATTTGTCCATTAGCATGGCTGTTTAGAAATTTTGGGCAAATGTAGACATGGCCCTAGAGATGGAAAACTAGGCAAGCCCACTCCCCCTAAAAGGCTAGTCCACCACATGATAAGAATAGTACAGACATGGGCTCTGGAGTTTGGCATACACCATTGCAGTTATCATACCAGCTGGGTTTCATGGACTGGAGGTGCCATTCATCTCCGGATAGATGCGTCAACAATATAATGGATGTACTGTATTAAGTATTTTTCTTCCTTCTTTCTTTCAGGTGCAAAATGGAAACATTTCACTGACCAGATTGACAGAGCAGTGGAAGGCTATAGGCCGTGTACAAAGGAGAATTGCAGTTGCTACCAAAGGTGAGGTAATGCTTCTCTGGTTGCTTGATGGTCCCTTGGACACTAGGGAGAATACGCTTTATATGCAATGATGGATGAAAGGGGGCTAGCTTTGAAATGACTGGGAGGTAAGCCATATTATACCTTAATCTCCTGGAGGAAAAACTAGTGTTTAAAAAAAAAAACAACAAAGTACTGTTGATGGCTTTCTAGAAAGGTTAGTTGGTGCTTTGTGCAGTTCCCTAGGGGATGGATGGTCACACACAAAAAGCTACTCTCCTAATTGTTCTCCTTGTTGGCAGCATCAGCAGTAAAGCAGATGACTGACAGGGTCATAATCTAACGTCACCTTGCTCCCTCCCCACCAACCACTGATGGTCCTCCAGAGCAGGATTACATCATGGTAATACTGCAATAATAGTACTGTGGATAAACATAGCCAGGGAGTAAAGCCCTTATCTGATGCTTCCAAACAGCACTACACTTTTAAATGAAGACAGTGGGAGGAGGATGAGTCAAAACACAGAGCTTACACAATGGAGTACTTGGAATTAAAGAGAGCCATCACAGTAAAACCAGACAAAATGAGAAGTAGGAGCGTAATATCTTCCGTAATGTGTCTGATGACAGATGGTGTCTCTCTTTTCTCAGTGTTAGGGAGCAGGACTTGGCTCCCTTTCAGGGAGGCATCTCCAAGGAACTGCTGTCCGATGTGGTTAGCCGGAAGCTTGGGACGCACTACCAGATCATCAAGAACAAGTTATACCGTGAGCATGACTGCCTGTTCCCTGCTAGGTGAGAGCAGTGCAGGAAGTCTCCATTCCGTGGGGGAAATAAATCAATACAAAATCAGCCATGTGACCATTTAGTGAGAAGAAGGGTGTTGGACAGGTCTCAATCGCACTGAGTGGGGAAAGAGCTCTACAAAGCAGGCAGTGGATTGAAATCTGCATACTGCAGTTACTTGGGCAAATAAGTGTTAGATCACAATTCCTTGCACGAGGGGTTACAGTCCCAGAGAAGGCTGGGTTACCTGGTTTTGTGGGAAGCAGGGGTTTGTGATTCAAGGAGATGACGTGCATTGTTGCTTGGATGAAGGTTAGATTGACGGAGTCACATTATGCTTATAAGAAGCACATGGGATCTTTTTCAGGGGAAGAGGCAGTATGCCCTGTTAGTTAAGAATACAATAGAAAAGCGATTAGTATATGCTTACGTAGACATACATATACCACACATACATGTGCTGCCAGTTGATGATATAGAAACCAGTCTGTTGCTCACCTTAGCCCGGTGGCCAAACATGCAGAGTACGAGGGGAGAAGAGGGGTTCTTTCGATGCAGTTGAGGCTCCAGTTGGTGTCAGGATGAACCTAAAGTCTGTGGCAGAGCAGCCCCTTCTGATAGTAGTTTTCTGGCATTGGGATCCGTGAGTTTCATACATTCGTGTTGTAATCAATTGCTATTTGATGAGTGCTGTTTTCTTAAGTTGTTCTTCCCATCATTTTATTTATTGTTTCATCATGCTGGTTTTGCTCACTGCTATCTTGTCCTATTGATATTAGGGATGTTAAAGAGCGAGTAATGTGGTAACTGAGTAACTGCCAAAATGTGTGTTGGTTACACAGTTAACTGGCCCCCACACCCCTGCTGTTCTGCATTTAAAAGACTGAGCTGGCATGCAGGCTGGCTCAGCTTCTGTCCCTGCCATAGGGATCAGGCTGTTCAGCTCTCCCTCCCTTCCTTCCTCCCCTGCTGCTCTGCATTTAATTTTTAAGTGGCCCCCAACACAAGAAATGTTCCCCATCCCTGTCCTGGTCAGTTGTTTCCCATTTTGTTTGCGTGCAGCTTGTTGTTCCTTCCTAAGTGGAATATTTTGCATTTGTTCTTATTACAGAAAGGTGAAAATTCAATGTGACCTAAGATGGTTGTTCCTGCCCCTTTCCAGCCTAGAGAGTAATAAATGAGGGGTCCTTTCCTGGTGATGTGCTTGAGAGTAAAGGATTGACCTAGGAATTGAACTGCATTGTATTCTGCTGGTGTGCACCCTACTGACTGAATCCTCCCACCGGGGGGAGAATCGCTTAAAACAGAGTTATCATACGTGCTTGTACTCTTCTGATCTGTTGCATTATGTTTGTGGCTTCCCCAGTCGCTCCTTAGACGATGTTCTCTTCTGTAGTGAGCTTGAATGCTAAGTGAGGGCCATGTCAATACATTTTCTGAGAGAGGAGCGATTGCTGCAGGTGGCCATTTGTTTGGAATATATGTCTATTCAGGGCCTGGGCACAGTGGCCATGTCTACATGGCCCCGGAGCAAATTGCTTGCTGGGATGGATTAGGGATAAGGGACTGGTGACAGCGGGGGTTTGGCTGGCAGAACCACATCCACACAGCCTCTTTAGTGCTGGCGGCCCCCGCTGCTGAGAACAAAATCTTGTGCGAATGGGAAACCATTTGCAATTTCTAGAAACCTCATCGGCATAGTGCTGCCAGCTGCAGCACTATGCTCCGGGGCCATGTAGACATGGCCGGTGTGCTCTCGTGAAGAGTTGTCCTTTTATTCACCTTCCCCTCCAGCCACTCGCAAAAGAAGAAATTTGAAAGAGAACTTCTCGAATTCTCAACCCCAAAGTCTACTTACCCAGTTAGATTGTTCTGATATCCATGTTTTCCTAATGTTGTTTTATAATATGCTGAGTTGTCATTTCAGAAGCCAGATGTTAGAAGCCAGATGTTGAGTTAGGTCAGTCCTTGCATGGGAAATTCTTGTAAAAGCTCAGGTTCTCCAGGAAGGGGTATTGATGATTTGATTGCTGCTGTGCCATTTCAAGTCATTGCAGTGCCAGCTGCAGCCTGATGTCTTTCCTGAGATACTTTTATATTTAGTTGAAAGAAGCTAAGATGTTGATTCTTTGTCGTCATGAACAAGCCCAGGGCAATTATTTCTGCCAGAGTAGGAAGGTTCACCTGACATGATTATAGTTCCGTTGCGCTTCCTTACATTCTGCAGGCAGTTTGGTTTGGATGCGGTTGTCTCGATTACTTTGCCTCAGCATCTGATTAGTTGTGGGTGCTCTGAAAATGCTTTTATATTGCTTGCCTGAATTTCAGAGATGGGTGGAGTCGTTGCTGTGTCTGTAGATTGTATACTTTGTTGAGTGCTTCTGGGGAATTTGGATGAAAGACTCTTCATAAATATCTATTATTAAGGCCCTATTTAACTTGCAATACTGTGGAAATTGCAGATTCTGCGATGTTAGGTTTCCACTGCAATTTTATCAGCAGTGGATGGCCAACAGCAGGAGCTCTCACTCTCAGCCCTGTATTCTTGCTGTCAGTCCTGGGCATCTTCTGTCAGCCATTGGCTCCTGCTCTCAGCCCCAGGAGACTGACCGTGGAAAATTGCAGAAAAACAGTAGTGGACTTTATTACTTTAAATAATATGGTCCATTATTACCTTTCCTCAATTTTCCCTGGCTTGTCTGGAACTCAGTGGCAATTTTTTGACAGTCATCCTGCGATTCAGCTAGAACCGCACCTTTTATACATATAGTAAAACTCAGCCAGGAGGCAGGAGTATTCTAGATAGAAGAGTCTCAGCAGGCCATGGAGAAGATAAAGCACTAATTACCTCCATGTCTTTGTTGCTAAGTAGCTCCCTATACGGCTAGCTCGCACTTCAGTGTTTGTGTTCTCCAGCTTCATACTCCCTTGTAGCTTTTCTTTTTTATCTTCTTCAGCTCTACTCCTTCAGGACTGGGGGCAGCGAAGGCTGGGTGACACCATTGTGACACCAAGCCTTTTGCTCATGGCTCTTCATCACATGTCAATTCTCTGCAGATGTAATGGGGTCGAACATTTCATTCTGGAGATCATCGATCAACTCCCAGACATGGAGATGGTGATCAATGTGCGAGATTATCCCCAGGTCCCCAGTTGGATGAAGCCAGTCCTCCCAGTGTTCTCCTTCAGCAAGGTGAGAGACTGTGACGTCTGAAGTGGATTAAGGAGAAGCCATGAGCAGTCTGGATGGCGAAGTGTTGCATGAAATGGTCATAACAGTATTGTCCGTTTTATCACCCAAATTAACATTTGTAGCTATACGTAATACACACCTTTTCCTGATCGCTCTAGTGTATGGGAAGAATTTTTTTTCTCCATCTAGAGCATTATACAACTAAGAAGGAGCATGACAGGTTTCTCTTTTCCTTCCTTTATAACAGCTTGTATTAGCCCTGGCGGGAGGCAGGATACTGCGTTCAATTATCCAGCAAATCAGATAGCACCTCTTTCCCTTTGCATCTATACGTATACAAAGCCAGACTCTTTTTTGAGCACATGGCCACTTACTACTGCAAGGACAGCATTGCTCCACAGCCAGTAAGTGAGAGCAACACACTGAGAATCTAAGCGTGATTCTCTTCACCTTCATTCTGTGTATAACGCTGACGGACCTGTGTTGTTAGTAAGAGGGAATGAACTTGCTACTGTAGGGGCTAGCGGCCTGTGCTCTACCCCATGAGCTGAGGTGACATGTACATCTGTGAGGGCAGTCAACTTAAAACATTTCCCCCAAATAAAATGTTGCAGGAAATCATGTATAGGCTAAACATCGTTCATTTGGTTTTTTCTTTAAAAAACAAAATCCAATTGCTCCTGTGCTTGATAGCAAGGGTGAAAGTTGGTTAAGTGCACAGCCATTTTCTTGCTGCTGATTCCTGCTACTTTTCTTGTTTTTAAGACTTCTGAGTACTATGATATGATGTATCCTGCCTGGACGTTTTGGGAAGGAGGTCCAGCTGTTTGGCCAATTTACCCGACAGGTCTTGGGCGCTGGGACTTAATGAGAGAGGACCTCCAAAGGTACGGCTCAGGAGGGAGGAGGTGTTTTTACTAGACACGAAGCTGCTCAGCACGACTATGCGAGAGCACCCCCGGCACTGATGCAGCATGGCGACAATAACTTCTAAGCCTGTTAGGTCTGAAGCCAAATCGCCTTGTGCTCAGGTGGCCTGGTTTCAATGGGAGAAGGGAGAGAACTGCTCTGAGGCAGTGGCTTGCACCCTTTCCAGATGACTGTGCCCCTTTCAGGAGTCTGATTTGTCTTGTTTAACCCCCACATTTAGAACTATTTGCTTACAAATTGCATACTTTCTCACTTTTACCATACCATTACAAAATCAACTGAAATATAAATATTGTACTTGCACTTCACTGTACAATTTACAGAAGTATAAACGATTCATCTGAAATCTGTGTGTGCTGACTTCACTAGTGCTTTTTATGTAGCCATCTGCAAAACGAGGCAACTCCTGAGTTGATGTGCCCCCCCGCCCCCCGGAAGAAGTCTGAATACCCTCAGAGGTATATGTACCCCGGTTGAGAACCACTGCTATAGTGGTATGTCTCAACTGCAGTTAAAAACCCATTTCTAGCCTGTGCTAGCTGATACAGACTCATGGGGGATAGGCTGTAGGGTTATTTCATTGCTCTTAGATGTCCCTACAGGATTCCCAACACTGGGGCTGCAGCCTGAACCAGAATGTCTATGCTCCAGCCCCGTGAGCCTGAATCAGCTGGCATGGGCCAGCTGCAGGTGTCTAACTGCAGGGTAGACCTGTGCTAGGGACCAAAGTCGCCACTGCATTAAGGCTGACTAGTAAAAGAAGAGAAAGTTGTAAGTGGGTATTTTTCATTTGGCCATGATCATGGACGGTGGGCGAAGTTGCTGCGTGGGGAGGCAAGCTGCCCAGCCTGTGGCCCTGCCCATACAGCTCTCCTGCTCCGCTAGACCCTGCCTCCTGTCTGCTGCCCCCCTGCCTTCCCACTGTCTCACTGTTCTCACCTGTTCCAGCCAATTACCTAAACACAAATATAGCAAATGACATCTGGGGAAAAAAACATAGACCATTTCTTTCTGAAGAAAATGGAGCACGTTTTCCACTGATTGTTTAGACAGGACAGGTAGAAGGTACTCAATTAAAGGCACAAAATTTGGGAATAAAAAAGTCAGCCACAGGTTTTTGACCTACCCTGAAGTTGGTCAGAGATTCATGTGCAAAGTTTCTGTAGTAAAGGCAAGTCAGTTGTCCAGCTCAATACAATATTAAATATTATTGAATACATGATTCAGCCCTTTGCTGTTACATTTTTCTTTGTCAGTATTTCCAAGTTTAATTCATATCTTAAGTATACTCAAGTTCATCATGAATACATCATTCCAGATTACTACATATTTAAACTCACTGAAACAAAGGCATTATTTTATATTAGTCAGTCAGAACAGTCTAGTGTGTTCCAAACAAAGTTAATTGCTTTTAGAACACAGGAACACTAACTTATTTTGCGTGATTTTCATAGCAAAGTATGTTGAGTGAATTTCATTATATGTTTATATTAAAATGTTTGAAAAAAATTTACGCATATCAAAGGATTTTAGATCTTAGTAAGTGGGGATGTTAAAGAGTGAGTAATCTGGTAACTGAATTTACTAAAATTTCTGTCAGTTTCTTAGTTAACTGCCCCCACCATACTGCTCTGCACTGAAGAGGCTGAGCTGGTAGGCAGGCTGGCTCAGCTTCTGTCCCCACTGTGGGGATGGGGTGGGGAGAGGGGACAGAAGCTGAGCTGGCCTATATGCTGGCTCAGCCTTTTCAATGCAGAGCTGCAGCAGAGGAAATTGCCTGATCCCATTGCAAGCAGGGGTAGAGGCTGAGCCAGCCACTCCTGTTTTTTGGAGAGAGGAGCTGTGATTAACCAGGAGCACTAATTGAATCAGTCAGTCATGTAACTGGATACTCTGTTACATTCCCCTTAGTAAGGTACTGATTTTGGTGGAGTGTTCTCTTAAAACTAGTACATCGAAAAGACATAAAAGGGAAACTCATTTGTGCAGCGCCTCTGGAAGAAAAGCAGAGTTGTCCATGTAACGGTTCTCCTCAACAGGGAGAGCAAAAGAGGAGTAGGGATGGCTAGAAAAGACAGGAAGACTTACTATAATAAAAAAAAAAAAAAAAAAAAAGAGCAAGTTTTTTTACTATAGTAATTGAAATTTTAGAAACATTATTTTAGATCAGGGTGGTCTTTGGAAGAATGTATTTAAAAAAGTAATGTCTGCAGCGCCGGGCATTTCAGGCAAAAGCTGCATACTCATATTGTACATCTAAACATCTCTGCAAGGATTGTTTGAGAGATGTGATTTTTAAAAGCTGCAGCCACAAACTAATTAAATATTTGAAGCAAATTTTAAACTAAGGTCCTATAGGCATAGTAATACAAACTGTTTTTGTCAGTAAATTTAGGGTTGATACATGCCCGCTAAATAGCTTCATTACCCAGTTAATGGCTCTTTCATAAGTTCAATGTTATGTTAATAGGGCTGACAAGCTGGAAGTCTTTTCACTTTTAAGTTAACAGATCCACTTCCGGGGGAGGAGTCATGAGTCTGCAAACTGCAAAACCATGATGTGGGAGCCGTTGGGAAGGATCAGGATAGGGAAAGGTGGGTAGGACGTGGTAGAGCTCTAAGACCCAGAGGAGGCTTTGCCTCCCTTTGCGTCATATACCTGCCACCCATGACTATGATAGTCTTGTGTCAGACTAAGGGTTGGTCTGCCTCAGAGAGCAGCTCTTAGGGCTGGGCTACACTACAGAGTTATGTATTGACATAAGCTGCCTTATATCAACCTAGCTCCGTAAGCATCTGCACTAACATGTGGCTGCCAGCATTTAACTCACCCACTATGTCATCTGTACTCCACTTCCGCAAGAGGCATGGAACTTAGGTCTCTGTAATTACGTTGGTGCACTGGCACGGTGGACTATGCGTTGCTTACATTGCCTTGGAGCCGGCCCAGCTGGGCCCGAGGTGGCATGCTGACAGCAGGGGGCCAGGCGCATGCTGAAATCAACTCTAATGCAGGGCTCTGAAGGCGCGGGGCCCAAGGCAACTGCCTTGCTCACCTTGCCCTAGTGCCAGGCCTGCATTGACGGTTACTGCCTTTCAGAAGCTGTTCTGCAGTGCCTCACACTGACAGTTCACTCAGTGTGGGTGCGCCTGCTGAGGAAATACACTGCAGAAACAAGAAGCGCAGCAGAGTGGATGTGCAAAATCAATGTAATCACTGCAGTGGTTGTATGCAAACGTAACCTAGGTCCACTTAATTTTGTAGTGTAGGCTTGTCCTTAGGCAATGGGAAGGTGAGCTACTAAGGAATGTTGTAAGGAAGCAAAGACCACATTAGCAACAGACCACAGGGTTAACTGTGTTCCTGCTTGAATGCCCAAGGCAGTAGTGGAAGCCCAAAATATAGGTTAAAAAATTATGGGAAACATTAAAAAAAAATCATAATTTCATTTGCACTGAACTACACCAGGCACCTAGTTATGTGATTGTTTTTTAAATAGCTTTATACTATAAAAAAAAAAATGAGAATTGGATCCATGCAGGCAGATCCTCTTACTAATATGGAGCCCGAAGACTTCACTGGGGTTCCACGCATGTGCAAAGGCCTACCTGCACAGAGCTAATTGCAGGACTGGGATTTATGTTTTCAACAAGACACTAGTAAGAGCAACACACAGTGGAGAAGGGATTAGGGAAGAAAGAGCAAAGATTACAAAAACTAATCATGTGGAATAACAATTCCATCATGTGCTATGTTTAAACTTTTCTTCTTGTTTTTCTAATGGTTTGTTAAATATAAAATGCAGGTTGGTTATGCAAACATTCACCTGCAAAGTCAGGAACTTACGTGTTTTGTATGTACGAGCGAAGTAGAAAGTGAAAATACTTAGAAACTGCCCATTTGGTTTGCATGATCTATATTCAGTGAAATGCCAAAAATAAGCAAAGCAGCATCATAAGTAGAGAAATGTGAGCTGGAGTTCTACAATGATTTGAGTTTCAGTAATTCACAGTGTTACTGTTGACACGGGGAAGAATTATTTTTGTGTATGCAAATTGTTGTCTTGACCGTGTCCCTATAACATCTGGGCAAGAGAGCTGCCGTCTGTGGGAAAGCCCTATTTTGCTGGGCTTAGCTGAGATGTTTTCCTGTTCCATCAAGTCTCAAGAATAATGAAATGTGACTCTGCTGCAAAAACTGGTGAAGCTTTTTCATGCTTGTGTTAAATTATTTATTACCACATGTAAAAAATCTTTCCAGATCTGCAGAAAAATGGCCATGGAAGAAGAAAATCTCCAAAGGATATTTTCGTGGATCCAGGTGAGTGCATTTTCCAGGTCTAGGATATTCTGGTAATATAGGTTGTGAACAGTACCCGTTTGATTAAGACGCAAATAAGGCTGCAGAAAAGATGCACTACCTTTTTATTTCTTAGGCCCTTTATTACTTGGTACAGCAGTTATTATTAAAAAAAAATTTGAAATGTTGTGACGTTTCCTGTGCTACGTATAGGTGACACTGCAAATTCCCTTTGGTGTTGTAATAGTACTGCACAGCAAATAGTGCTGGGTGTTCAACCCGTACCCCACCATGTGGCCACTGCTGTTCCTGTCCACTTCATGAAGAAAAGCACCTGGCAGAATTTGGCACAATTATGAGTTTCCGCTTCAGTCAGCAAGAAAACAGAATATATTTGGCTGAAGACACAGCATCAGAGCTGCAAGGAGATGCAGTTAGGTGTATTTCAGCACTGCAGCTGGCTGGAAGTGAGCCTTCCAGCCTTGAATAAATAGAATTGCACAAGCATGCTAAAAATGGCAGCGCTGGACATTGTGGCACTAGAGGAGGCTTGGGCTAGCCACCTGAGCTCAGATCCACCTGGATCCCTGGGTCCAAGTTCAGGTAGGTAGCGTGGGCCTCAATTCTTGCTGCAGCCTTCACACAGCTGCTTTTTAGCATGCTGGCCCAAGGCTGTTAGCCTGAATCTGTCTACCGTGGCTGGGGCTCTCATTTTCAGCTGCAGTGCCTTACAGCGTCAGCCGTTTGGGCTTGTGAAATTTTGTATATCCAGGTACTAAACAAAAACTGTAACCAAATTATATTTCTAAAAAGCAAAGAGGGCCCACCACGTTGTACGACATCGTCTCAGCTTATGTGCTACGATAGTAATTGCCATTTACAACTAATTGATTGTTATAATAAAAGCAGCAATGAGTGTGCAATGAAGAGTTCAGCTGTTCTCTTGATAAGATGCTTTCAGTAAGGACTCTTTGTTCTGTATTTTGCTTCCCTTGCAATGGGAACTGCAGATGCTTTGGTACGTATTGGGGAGTTTGTCTGGTATCATTGTACAGGTTTAACTTTTTAAATCTGATATTCTCTCATCCAGCAACGTTTGTGGTCTGGCATGACCACGGTCATTGCAGGGCCAGAGAGTCTGAGCTGGGGCAGGACCTGCATTACCAGGGCAGGGTCTGGGCCTGGGTCCATAGTGGCTGGGAGGCTGGCCTGGGCCAGAGCTGGAGCCCACAGTGGTCCTGCTGCAGTGGGGTGGGAGTAGGGGGATAGAGCCCCTGCTGGAGTATGGGCTGGAGTCAGGCCCTGCTGGATCCCCCACCAGAGGAGAAAGAGGGAAGCTGGGGAGCAGAAGCTAGTGGACCCTGGTGACTGGAGAGCTGGCGGTGAGCATTGGGGCCCTGGTGGCTGGGGAGCTGGTTGTGGAGCAGCTGGGCTGGGAAGCCAGGGATCTGCCAGAGAACCAGCTGGGGAGCCACAGGGCTCAGAGCAGCCAGGGGACTGTAGAGCTGGAGGAGCCAGCAGGAAGTCTGGAAAGGACCTGGGGCACAAGAGGGGAGCCCCGAGGGCATTGGCCACCCCTCATCCAGCAAATCCCTCCTCCAGGACTGCTTGAGTCCTGAGAGTGCCGGAAGAGGGAGGTGCGGCCTTTAGCTCCTTTTTGGGCATCTGTGCTCTGTTTTGTCATTCTTGGTGAATGAGACGGTATCCGTCCAGCACTGATACTTGGAAGGAGGGAAGTAAGGAAGGCGCTGGCTCTTGTTTTGCCCAGTTCTCCACTGATAAAATCACAACAGGGTTATAGTGGCCATTGGGTCTCTGTATTCTTGTTTATAAGTTGTGCATTTAATAAAACAGATGACAATGTGCAACTACCAATAGTATGTTCAGGAGGCGCAGAGAATGAAGATAGCATTCAAGTCACACCCATGCGAAATTTTCTGCTGCCAAAGCGCCTAATCTTAATATGTGCTGGACATCTCTTAACTTTATGCTGTAGATAGAAGCAGAGAGTCGGCAGGAGTTCTCAGGATCAGGCCAGAAGAGAATAGCTTTTTTGCTGATTTGTTCTGAATAATGTTCAAAGAATATACTCCTTAAAGCTAAATGGGATAATTAGGGGATATCACTTAGTTATTCCATTGCATACCCCCTGCCCTCCTCCAACTCTGTCCTCTTACAGATACTGTGAGCAGGCATTTTGCACTGTTGCCTTTCGGCCATACAAGAAACCAACCGAGTAGAGGCCAGGGAGATCTTCCTGTTTTGAATCCCATTGTTAGTTGGTTGCTCATATGAGTTAGAGACTTGCAGAATGGCACTGACTGAGTTTCATGTTGATTCTGTTGCAGAACAAGCCCTGAAAGGGATCCCCTCATTCTTCTGTCTCGAGAGAATCCAGAGCTTGTCGATGCTGAGTACACGAAAAACCAGGCCTGGAAATCTGAAAAAGTAACCACTAATGAGCCAACTGGACGAACAGCTTAAGAAGCAATAGTTTCAAAAGGGCAATTTCAAGTGCTTATGTGAACATTGCTGCTTAAGAGACTGGTACATCACTAGTTAGCCAATTTTAGGTCATGCATTCAGATTGTTGCCACCTGATGGCTTTATCTGTGTAATGTAGATATTTGCATGACCCCGTCACTGCAGTATTAAGCACTCTGAGCAAGTATTTAAAAATAAGTAACAAGCTTTCTTTTCCCCTAATCTGTGGAATAAATCACTTGATGAGTTACTTTTGTGTGAGTGAGTGAAAGAAGAGAAGTTATGAGGTTAAGAGAAAGTGACATTAGAGAAATGAGTTTTCCCTGTAGATCTGAATGCAGTGAGAGCCAGGGTCATTCCTGCCTTTCAGGTGTGAGTTCTGAAGCATAACAAAAGTCCTATGTAGTTCTGTGTCCAGTCCTTGTGAACCTACCCCGATGGTCTATTTGTTTGTTGTTGTGTTGGATTGTAACTGTTGGGGGTACTCGTAGTCCCAGAGGGGGAGAGACTCTCAAGGGTAGCTAGGGTCAGTGCAACAAAGGGCTTTGAATAGCAAGGAAAGGACTTGACGTAGATTCTGCATGCACTGCCTACTTAATATAGAACGTGAAACACTGGAGGTACATGCTCAGGGTGACTGAGAAGCTGCTGGTGGACTACAGTGTTTAACACCAGGTAGACCTTGCCCAGCGTGGGTGGCTTCAGTCCAAGAGTTGCAGTAACCAAGCCAGGAGGTCCTGAATTCATGGATTGCTGTAGCCCAGTCAATAGACTAAAGCACAGTCAGTCTTCTTTTTATCTTTTGCCCTTACTCAGTACCCTTTAGCTGTCCAAATGGAGCCCAAGTTAGAGACTGACTTGACCAACTGAGGGCAGATGCCCTCAGTAGTGGGAGAGACAGGTTCTTTGAAGTGCTTTCTGTTCTACCAGCATTAGCTCATTCATCCCTGTGTTGGGTTTCAGCCAGCTGTCCTTTCTCCAGGTGCAGTTCTTGGCGAGACATTGAGAGATAGTGCTGCTCACATTTGATGTAGAGTTGGGGGGGGTGTCATTTGGAAATGGCTGGCACTTCAGCCCTGGTTCTCCCCTCCCCCCAGCTTCCCCAAAGGCTTCATGTAGCTGCTGAACAATAGTGGGAAGAGGAGGATAGAGCCTTCTGGGCGACTCCTGTTCTCTACCTCATGTGTGGACACACAGTGGAGGTGAAACTGTTGCCCCTAACAACCTTGTGTATTTTGAGAAGAAATATCTGACTCACTGAGGACATTTACTGCTGCAGCTTCTAGGACACTGGACTGGAGTGTTTCATTATCTGTGAGGCGAATGCTTGTAAATTTGCAAAGACAATCGTTCAGATTCAGACTATAGTACCAGCTGACAGTGTGTGGGATGTTCTCTGCTCTAGTTTAAGCCATTGTTGTTCACTGGGTTTTTGGACCTGTTGGAGGAAGCTCTCAGAGAGAGTAGCAGAGATTATTTTGGTCCCTGTGATGTGTGCCTGCAGCCTGTCTACTCAGAGTTGGGCTCTGGGAGTCAGTGACCAACATGGTATTTTGCTATCTGCATCTCCTCTGGAGGCTGTAATCATCCCTCTGCAGTGGGGTAAAGTCTCACTGAAGATGCTTGTGGTACCTTTTCTGTGGGGCTTTTAGTCTTCAGGAACTGCCAAGCAAACAACACTTTTTTTTTCCCAGCACTGTTCATTTAAAAATTCCAGTGCACCCAGAGATGAGGAAAATTAATTGGTGAAACCCAACCCTCTTTGTGTCATTAAGTAAGAGACTTGTTCTGAAAATGTTTGTAAGGTACGGGAGAATATTTTGTGTGTAAAAATGAGACAGGTCCCCAAGTATGCTAATACAGTTAGAACTGGGAGGGTTATGACAAAGGGAGATTTTTTGAGACTTCGGTCTTTTATTTATGGTTTGTTGAGGAAAAAAAAAAACTTAATACAAAATCCCATCAGAAAATAAATTGTACTGAATTAATTTTTGTCCCTTTTTTTGTTTTTGTTTTTTGTTTTTAAGGACACTCTTGGGAAACTGCCTGCAAAGGAAATTCCTCTAGTTGATCACTGCAAATACAAGTGAGGTTTGGTCAATAAATCTGTTCAGGAATTGCTGAAATCTTGTCTGATTGTTAGTGTTGCTAGGCTTGTTTGTTTCAATGCATCATTTTATTTTTAAGGTCCCAATCCTGCAACTGAATCCATGCAGGCAGGCAGCTCTCTTCTCCTTTGGAAGCTAGCTACAAAAGCCTAAAAAAGGACATTAATAGATACATGTACAGACTGAAGATCTCTCTTTTGGGGTTTTTAACAAAGCGTTTAGAAGTAGATTGTCTTTTTTTTACTTCCCTGCCAAGCCTTGAGTTCAGGGTTCTTACCAGCTGTTGATACTGCTAACCACATAACACAAGAAAGGCAGTTCTTGGTCTGGTACAGGAATTAGTGATTTCATCAAATGTACATAGGCAAATAAGGAACCTGAAATCTGACCTTGGCAGGAGAAATGTCTCTTTTCTCCATAGCTCTTCCATTAGAGGCAGGTGCAGGGGACAGAAAATGCAAAGTTGTTCCTAGAATCTAGCCTCTCCACACACAGGTTTTTAGCTGAGGTGATGACACACAGAATTTTATATTTTAAAAAGCAGCCAAAGTTTTTAAGAAGTGATTTAAAAATGTCCTTGGTTATGGTTTATTGGAGGAAGAATGCCAATACAAAACCAAATTTTTCTTCACCTCTCTTTTTACAGATACCTGTTTAATTTCCGGGGTGTAGCAGCCAGTTTCCGCTTCAAACACCTCTTCTTGTGTGGGTCTTTAGTCTTTCATGTAGGGGAAGAGTGGCTGGAGTTCTTCTACCCACAGCTGAAGCCTTGGGTTCATTACATCCCAGTGAAACCAGACCTCTCTGATGCCAGGTAGGAGACTACAGCTGATTTCTAGAGTGACTCAGTGGTTCCAAGCGTATTATGCAGGGCTGTTTGCTGCCCATCCTGCCTGAGGTATGATCGAGCTTGGGTAGTACTGACAGATACCCACACTCTGTGTCATATTCAGTGCATCAAAGGTAGAAGGACCATTGTGTGGCATTTGCTGTGTCTCAGACAGAGGGGATATATAGGTACCATTCTCCTTTCTTTGTTAAACAAACAACATTCTCAGTGCCTATTAGTCGCATAGGAAATGGTTTGGAGCCATAGACGTGCAGAAGAAGATCTTATTCTGGAGCTCATTAGACACGCAATAAATGATGCCATTTTTTTAACTGAAGTTTGATTATTGAAGATACTTTTGATTATACCTTATTTTTTTAGTAATAATATCTATGTTGAGATCTGGGCCAGGAGGTTGCGTCCCACATTCAGCACATCTTCAACCAACAAGTTAGAAGGGAAAAGTGGGACAAGCCCTCAGCATTTCTGACTTATATAGTAAAAAAAGAAAAGAGTTATCTCAGCCCTTAAGGATCCTAAATGTTCCTCAGCCAGAATTCAGACCTCTTCCCCACCCCATCCCTGGAGAGGCATGAAAGCTTGGTTGAAAGGAGCAGCACCAATCATGTGTCTGACATTAGGATTCCCAAATCTAGTTCTGCCATAACACACTTAGCTGAATGTGCAGAATTATGCATTGAGTCAACATTTAGGTGCAATTTTTCTTTTTCCTTGTAGGGAACTCTTGCAATTTGTGAAGGAAAATGATGATGTAGCACAAGAAATTTCAGCGAGGTAAATTCTGTGGTCTTATTCGTATTTAAACCTTATCCTTCAATACTCTTTCTACCAGCATTCACAAGAGATACCTGTGAAGGACAGGCTGGTGATAACTGCACACAGGTGTGAAAGCAGGAAGAGTGGTGAGCACATGGGAGTGATAACAGAACTCTTCACTTGTTGGCCTCTAGTTCATATTTTATCCATGTCAGTAGTCCCCCAGAGAAGTATCTGCTACTAGTAACTGTTGTTCACTGTGTGCAATGAGTTAGTTCCAGTGAAAAAAAAGTATGTTTCACAGAGATGCTGCTGCTACCACCACAGTCAGTAAATGCTAAGTAGGGCTCATTGATGGGGCAAGGTAGGGGAAGCTTGAGTGCCCCTCATTAGGCTGGACTTGTGAATAATTAGTCTTCAGAGCTTCTAGTGGTAATGAAACGCGTCACATTAACATCAATAATAATCAGTATATGGCTTCATAAATCTAAATTGTCTTGTTTCCTCATTTAAAAAAGTCTGGGAAAACTGCTATAAAATAATCTTAAATCCAAGGCTTTTCGATAGTACAGCAATAAAATTTGATGTTGGGCTGTCACTTTATTTTTATTTGCCTTCAGGGGGCTCCAGTTCATCACGGATCACTTGCGGATGGAGGATGTCTCTTGTTACTGGGAGACTCTGCTGACTGAATACTCTAAAGCCCTGACATACAAAGTTAAGAGGAGGAAAAACTATGATGAGATTGTCTCAAAACATTTGAAAACAGAACTTTAAAACCATTTTGGTTCTCTTCCCAATGCCAGGCCTGGTAACTGAAAATCCAAGGACCAATGTATCTTCTGTTAATTCTAAAACAATGGTTCTCAGTGGGATTGTTGGATTAGGTCTGAAAGGTCTATAAAAGGCATAGACTGAAAACTGACTGCGTGGAATTCAGCTGTGCATACAGACAGTAGATTTTCAAAGGGGTCTCTACCTCCATTTGAAATCTCCAAAGGGGTCTGCAAATGATAAAAGGTCGAAAACCTTGGCTGTAAAGCTGCAGCAAGTAGCATTATTGTTACTTGAAAACATTTCCTGCACAGTGAGAATGAATCACATTAGCTAGATCCAAAACTCCTAGGCTGTGTCTACACGTGTCAGTTTTTCCGGAAGAGGATCTTCCAGAGGCCATCTTCAGGAAGATCATCCTCCAGAACAGACAGAGCATCCACACACAAAGTGGCATCTGAAAGAGCTGACTGGTCTTCCGGAAGAACAGAGCAGGAAACACCTCAGACAGTTGCAAGGCTGGAGAGCACTTCTGGGGCACTGGCCATGCAGCCAGTTAAAGGGTCCCCCACCAACAGCCCCTCCCAGCACTAGCTGCTGAGGCCCATTGTGCTGCTCCCTGCACAGCTCGCCATATCGCTGCTCCTGCAACAGCTCCCTTGCCAGCCATGGACCCCTAGGTCCTTCATCAGCACAGGCTCGGCCTGACAAGGGTGCTGGGGAGCCTCCTGGCCACCCTCCTCAGCCTTCTGCACAAATGCAGCCTGAGAACCGGGGGCCCTGCCCCAGCCTGACACCCGACAGCCCCAACCACCACATATGGAACCACACTGCCAGCAGTGACAGGTGGGACTGGGTGGTTATGGCACAGTGGGAAGACAAACAGTGGCAGCAGCACCTGCGTATGCAGAAGGCCACGTTCTGCCACATCTGCACCTGGCTGGCCCCCCTGCTTCGCTGCCAGGACACAGGGATGCGGCCAGTCCTCCCAGTGGAGAAGTGTGGAGCCATCGCCCTCTGGAAGTTGGCTACCGCTCTGTGGGGCAGCACTTGAGGGTGGGCAAGTCCACTGTCGGCTGTCATACCTGAGGTAAGCTGCATACTGGGTCGCAGCCTGGCCTGGGGAGTGGGGAGGGTGGTCTCGGGCAATGGGGACCCCAGGGACCTGGGCGGGCACTGGACACAGGCCAGGGTCCTATCACAAGGGACCCTGATACCCTACCCATATACAAGCCTGCTCCTGGAGGGGCACCTGCTGGGGGTCCATAGGGAGGAAGAGATGGAGGGAGGGAGGGGGCGGCTGGGGACTGGACCAGGGTACCCTGGGTACACCCATGAGCGTCTCCACTCTCTGTCCCCTGCAGGTCATGAGGACTATCAACAACGTGCTTGTGTGGTGGCTTGTGCACCTCAGGGACCTCGACATGGCCATGGTGGGGTTCGTGGAGCTTGGCTTCCCCCAGTGCTTCAGGATATTGCATGGGACCCATATCCCCGTCAGGGCCCCGTCCCACTGTGCCAGCCAATATGTCAACCATGAGGGGTACCACTCCATCGTGCTCCAGGCGGTGGTGGATGTTTGGGGCTGGTTCACTGATGTACACGTTGGCTGGCCCAGCCGGGCACTCGATGCTTGCATTTTTAGGAATTCCTCCCTGTGCCATCAGAGGGAGGTGGGTACATATGTCGCCCAATGTGAAGTCATCACTGGCAACATTGCCATGCCGCTCTGCTTGGTAGCTCACCCGATATACCCCCTGCAGTCGTGGCTGCAGCAGCGCTACATGGGGCACCTGACCGCATCAAAGGAAGTCTTCGGCGCCTAGCTGGAACGCGCACAGAACCCTGTGGAGTGGTGCCTTCAGGCACTTAAAGGCACAGTTCAGGTGCCTCTTCATGTGCCTCAGTATGGGAGTGGAGAATGTCCTGCAGCTCGTGGCCGCGTACTGCGCTCTCCACAATCTCATCAAGGCGTGTGAAGGACACAGCACCAGACTGGCCTGGCCACACCACCGCAGGAGTACAAGTAGCCACCCAGGGCCCCCAACTGGCAGCTCCACCGAGACAGGGTCCACATCTGGGAGCCTCTCGGGGATGCCTTCACCCATGGGGACCTCTGAGTTGGGCCCGTAACGCAGGTCCCCCTCTGCTGCCAATCAGCAGGGTCACGGGTGCCAACCAAACTATTATTTAAATAACAAGTTATAGTAAGTGTATGTATGAACAGTAAAAGACTGCTTTCACATAACAAGAGAGTGGGGTCAACTATTTACAAGGGCGGGGCATCTGGGCAGTAGGGATGTATTAACTGGGTGTGGAGGGGGAGGAGAGGGCAGGGGAGAGGCCCCTACTCAAGGGACAGGCTGGAGGGCCATGAGCCCTGACCCCCATTGCTGCTTCTCCCACCCCAGGTGGGTGGTCCCCATCAGGGCCCCGATGGGGCAGGGAGTATGGGTTGGAAGTGGTGGGTAGTCAGTGGCATGTCTCTGGGGGTAGGCGGGCATGGTGGTTCTCAGGACAGGGAGGCCTGCTGTTGAAAGGAGCCAGTCCCCAGTCCCAAAGGGCTGCTGTGGAAAGACCACAGGGAAGGATGGCAGCTAGGGCCTCGGGTGGGGAGGGTTTGGGGCTCTGGAATGGTGAGGGGACAGCAGTGGGGGGCTGGGAGAAGCGGGGCTAGGGGGAGCAGTGGGGAGTGCCACGAAGGCCCCGCACACCTGCCAGAACATCAACACCACCTCCTCCCAATTGCCCCGGTGCCACCAGAGGTCCTCAGTCTCCAGGGCTAAACGCCTCTCTGCCACCGGCGTTTGGCAGCAGAGGGCGTCTGCATGTGCTGCTGCCTCCTGTGCACGGCTCCGGTGGTGGGCCCTCCACAGCTGCTGGGTTGCAACCGTGTGTGTGGGTCTGGTTCTGGCCGGGGGGCTGCCAGCACCTCTGGCCTGCATGCCCCCGGCTGAGCCCAGGCTCCTGCGGTGCCTCACCCATCCCTGGGATGGAGCTGCTTTAAGACAAGGTGGTGGGGAAGGGGGGTTAGGGCCACAGCCAAGCCTCCTGTGGCAGTCCCCTGATTCCCTGGGCACCCCAGCCCAGGGTGGACCCAGGAGGCCCTTGTATCGCAAGCTGTGGGCCTGGTATGGTGGCCTGGCCAGCTGCTCGCCTTAGGGATGCTGCCACCTTTGAGAGGCCCCATGCGGGAATGGGGCACTGCGTGGGAGGGATGTGGTCTGGCACAGGGGGCTCCATGCCTGGGGCACAGGTAGGCTGGGTTCCCCCCTGCACAGACCTGTGTGTGCAGGGGCTTCTGGGGTGTGTGTGCAGGGTGCCCTGCATCCCCAGGGCACACTCTAGTGCAGGGTATCGGGGGGGCTGTGGAACGGAGGGGTCTGCGTGTGATCCCACCAGCCGATGCCCTGTGCCGTGCATTTGCCTGGTGTGACCTTGTAAAGGTCCGGGATGCCTGGCTGGATGTGGTCCAGCTGCTTGTCTCCAAGGCCACGGCAATGACCAGGGACCTCCTCGGGAGGAGTTGTCCCAGAGTCCCTGGTGCTGGCTGAGGATCTCGCCCGCCTCTGTGAGCTCTTCGGAGGAGCTGCTGTCATCCCCCTCCAGTGCGGCAGGGGGGGTCTGTGGCTGCTGTGTTGACAACGTGGCGAGGTGTCGTCATCTGTCAGGATGTCCCTCAGCTCCCTATAGTAGGGTCCCTTGGCTGGGCTGGTCCTGAACCGATGACTGCTGGCCCTGGCCCTTGTGTATGCCTGGCACAGCTCTTTGATCTTGCACTGGACCTGGTCCATGGTCTGGGCAGGATGTTCATGGACAGCCAGGGCTGTGACCAGTTGGGTGCAGGCTGCGGTGTTCCGCTGGTGACGTGTCATGTCCCAAAGGGCATCTACCTCTTGTCAGAGTGAGAGGAGGTTCCTCAGCTCTGGCCCTGTCCAGGCAGGGGCCCTTTTTCAGTGGGGCTGCTCCTCCCCTGGGCTGCCATCCCAACTCCCCTGGAGCTGCCCTGGGGGGCGCAGGAGGTCTGGCTGCTGGCCATGCAGCTGCTGGCCGTTGGCTGTGTGGTTTACAGGGAGCTGGGTGCTGCTGTCTGGCATGTGCTGCCAGCCTCACAGCCCCTGCTTCCTGCTCTGGGGTTTCTAGGTCCTTGCAGCTTTAACTGCTGCTGGAAGCAGGCACCATGAAGCCCCAAGGAGCTTGCTGGGGTGTCTCCTGGCTCTGGGGGTAGGTGCCGCCATGGCATCCCACTTCTTCTGGAAGAAGTGGTCTGCGATCATCTACACGTGCTTCCTTCCAGATTAATCATCTGAAAGAAGGCGTTATTCTCCTTGCGAGACTGGCATTAGGGATCTGGAAGAAGTGGTGATTTCTTCTGGATTCCTTCCGGAAGAGCATGTTGCAGGTGTAGACGCTACCCCAATCTTCCAGAAGAACACAGGCTTCTTCCGGAAGATCTCTCACGTGTAGGCGCAGCTCTAGAGAACATGTAAGCGATGAGGCTGTTGATTGCTAGTTCCCTGCTCTAAACACTAGACTCAAGACTCCTGGGTTCTGTTACCACCTTTGTCTTTAACTCACTTTGAGCCTGACCCAAGTCCATTGCAGTAAATGGGAGTCTTCAGTGGCCTTCGGACCAAGTCCTATGTGACCTCAGGCAAGTCATTTAAATACTCTTTACCTTCCTCCAAATAGATACACTCTTACTTGCGGCAAAGTAAGTGCCAATGGTACTTTAATTGCATATTGTCAGTTTGGATGCAGCAGTGGCTGTGGGCTGATGAGTACCTTGATGAGTAGTTTAGGATTTGGTTGTGGGAGAGGATTTATTTATTGAAGTCTGTAATGCACCCAGATGATAATACCATGTTGGACACTGAAAAATAATTTTGAACAGTTAAACTACCTTCCTCTTAGAGGGGTTTTGATGATGAATGAATGTTTTGAAGTGCTGTTATCCTAAGATGAGAGTTGTAACCATAATGCAATGTTCTCTGCCTGTGCCATTTTAAGAGGTACACCTCCCCTCGCATTTGCCCTAAATCTTCAGGCCTTGCTTAAAGCCCACCTGTTTTTGAACAAGAAGAGTTGCATTGAGATTTTAGCTTGTACATTTCTTTGGAACCTTTTATATTTTAAAAATTGGGTGTCCTGTCCGTGTAAGCTGTGAACTGAGACTCTGTCTTCTTTTGTACCATGTCTGTGTTGTGCTAACAAAACAGGTTGGACCTCTCTAATATGTAACGCTTTCATCCGGCAACATCCATAATCCAGCATTATTTTAATTAGGTGGATGACCACTTATCATGGGTGTGGCCAAGATTCACATAGTCCCATAAAGTTTGTTTCCAGCCACCAGTCCTGGCTCTTAGTGTTCTGTGCTGTTATTTAGCTGCAATTTACCCCTAAATGTCTTTTAAGAGCCCAGTGAGCAGTGGAAGTGCTGGTAATGCTGCTTGATGACATTGCGCTCCCATGGTCTTGTAAATTCTTTCATCTGGCACAAGTCAGGTTCTGAGGCTGCTGGAATAGAGGTTCAACCTGTACCAGCTTACCTGATTTATGACACGTTGGTTGTGAAAACAAAAGGTTGGATGTCATTGGAGTGTTCCTTCTTGGTAGTCCTTCATCATGGCTCCTTAGTTGTGCGGTGGGATCACTGCAGAAGGAAGGAAAGTGCTAAAACTCTCTGTAAGCACAACAGTATAAGCAGCTGCTTGGGATCTTTTTCTTTTGTGGTTCATGCATCTTATTATATTGCAACTCATTGGTTGGCTTTTTACTTTTTTGATGACAGATGATGGTGGGAGCAGGAAGGGGGGGATGCAGATAACTGTTTACTGTCTCTTCTTTTGGCAATTGAATTAGAGTAGAAGACACATCACCTGATTTTTCTGACTTCTGGTAGGGAGTAAACATGACAGGCAAACATCAATTTCTGGTGCAGAGCACCAGTTACAGGACCATTGGCTGGGCTGACCCAGCATAGAAAATAAATCAGGAAATGAAAATAATTTAGTGGCAGGATTATTTTAGTAAAAGCTTGAATGATTGTTTTAAAGGGGAGATGGAATTATCTGAAATGATAAAATGATTTATTACTGTATTTTTAAACTTTTTTAACAATGTGATTTTGGATTAAAAACATAATATTAAATCCTCTGTACGGTTGGAATTATTCCTCAAGCAAAAGAATGATTTTGTAATAAAGGATAGTTCAAAGCTGTTCCACCGAACCGGATGTATCAATAGCCACATTCCTTCCCTTTTTTCTCTTTTGGGGAGATGCTTTTAGAGGAACTGAATAGCTCATGGGAACAAGAAGTGGAGTTTTTCATGTGTAAAGCTATGTCTGCCTGTAAGGGAACATGCAGAGCGGGGTGGCCAACACATGGCTCTCGAGCTGCATGCAGCTCTTTGATCAAAGAAATGCAAGCTGCTGCTTAAAGCCGGGTTAATGTTTCACTCATCCTGGGAAGGGACCTAACCCCGTGCAGCAGGCAGAGCCGCTGCAGACGCGAGTGGCTTTAGGACCCCCAGGATACCTACAGCCTGCTAGGGAGCTGCTGGACTATACCATGTTCTTAGCAGGGTGGTACGCTCTGCCTGTCCCCTTTGCCTTTGCTTCCCTCTGCGCACACGGTGCCTCTGACCTCCACGGCCCAGGAGCTGCGTGGTACAGCCCAGCCGTGGCTGTGGGAATGGATGAGTCTGTGGTTCCTGCTGCGGAATGGGCAGTAGTTTGTTGTTCGTGCGGTGTTTGAGTTGGGAGGGGGCCGCAGGGGCGTTCCTGGGGCAGGGCGGGGTTGGGGGGTTAGAGAAGGGGTGTTTGGGGGGTGGTGATGGGGGATTAGAAGGGCGGGCGGGTGGGTGATGACTAGGGAGTGGAGGTACCGGTGGGCAAACGGGATTAGTGAGGGACGGCAGAAGGGACGATAGGAGGGAATTGTGATATGGGCGGTGCATTAGGGAAATAGAAGAGGGACATTGTGGGGGTTTAGCGAGTGACTGGATGCTGGGTGTGAGAGCGGAGAGATGGCTGGAGAGAGGGTGACACTACTGCAGCGGGGAGAGGGGGAAGAGTGGGATGAAATTTGCATTGCGGACAGCGCTCAGCGCAGATGCAGTGAACTCCATGTCCAGCCTGGGGGGGGCTCTCACATCTCTCTCTCTCTCTCTCTCCACTGCCGAGCACTTCCGTGGGGACACGGGGGCTTAAGCAGCTGCGGGTTGCATTGCCACAGAAGGGGTCGGGGCCACAGGCTGAGCTGCAGACTGGGATCCAGGACCCTGCTTCTCCTTTGCCTTGGGGGCTGTATTGGTACCTGGACTGGGCTGGGTGGGGTGTTTGTGTTTCCCCGTAGCTATGGGGATGAGGTTGGGAGAGGCAGGAGGTGCAGACTGGGAGGAGATTTTGCTGTTCCCCGGTGTGCTCCGAGGCTGCTAGCCCCGTCCTGGCTCCCAATTCCCCAGGGTGACTCTGCTGGGGCTCAGGGAAATCTGGCCGGGAGAGGTGCTCAGTGGGTTCCCTGCCTGGGGTACAGCAATTCCTCCTGCCCCTTTCTTGCCCATTGCTTCCTATCCCGCTGGTGCAGTTGCAGCCCGGGAGCTACAGGAGGGGGAGCGATGCTGCATGGGTCTGTGGTGTGGCTGGGGGGATCCCTCTGGTGGGACTTGTGGACAGGAGGACCAAGAGTCTCAGGGACAGGCAGGTGCAGGAGTGCTGGGGGGTGGGGCGTAATTCCAGCTGGTGGGCAGGCTGAAGTGCTCCTTTCCAGTTTCATGTCCAGTATTGTTATTTTTATCATTATATTTTGTGTACAATGTCTCTATCTTTGCTGCAGGCATGTTGGGCTGCAGGAACAAGTATTGGCAGCAGTGCTTTCCCAGACAGCTGCAAAACACCCAAGAGCCCCCACTTCTGTTTCTCTAATGGCCCTTTCTTTCATTATACCCCATTTAACTTCCTGGTCCTCACACACGAGCATTCCAAAACATGTTGCTGTCTCACTCATCTGTTCAGATGCTTTCTTCACTGTTTCATTTTTTTAATTTTAAATAGGTTGCCTTTTACTCTGCTCTCTTTCACAAAGGACAGTATAAGGTTGTGGAAAAACAAGCTTTTATAACATGAAAAGCAAGAGTTCATACCAATCAGGGACACAGAAATGTGATTATGGCATACTTTTTTTGCAGGGACTTCCCTATTTCTCTTAGATTTCTAACATATAATGCATATCAGGCCAGCCAATATTTTAATGGTTCTAATACTGTGTACAGTGTCATGGCATGACAAAATTTTAGTATCGCTCCTCTTTCTAAGGAAAACGTGTTCAGAGTGACTGCATTGTTTACAGTCTGCATGTATGAATGGTTGTTTGAGAAGAGGGGACTAGTATTTGGCCTTCCCTTATAATCTCATTCAACTCCATATATGCCAAACATTTCCTCCTCTGAATTCTCCCACTTCTATCTAGAGTATAAAGCTTTCAGTTCTGCAACGTAGGCTGTCTATATTACGGAAATAAATCAATTTCAGACACGTCGATTCTAGCTATGCAAATACTGTACCTAGAATTGCATATCTGAAATCAGCTTACTTTCCTAGTATAGATCTATCCTCTACTCTCCGGTTGACCTCCCTGACTCCACTGGTGACCCCAGAGAGATCAGTTTTGCATGTCTTTACTAGAAGTGCAAAATCGAACTCTGGGTCGATCTTCCTGGAAGTATAGACATACCCTCAGTCCTTATCTGCGCCATGTACAGTGCTAAACTCAAGGTACATGTTTAAAAATAAATTATTTATATTTTCATTTTACTATTTTCCACTTCAGTACATATGCAATGTCTTGGGTCTCAGAGATTATATCCTTTAAGGTGAGGTGGGGCCTGACGCTACTTTGCCATAATTAACTGCTTCCATCTGAGGGACAGGACTAAGGAGGGTCAGGACTAAGATTTATGATACTTTATTAATGTTGTTATTAATATTATTGAGTGCTGCTTTGAGCAGCTAGCCCTGTAACTTAGTGGTGAACAAACTTTTTAGGTCAGGCCCCATTTTTTGTCCCTGCAATGAGCCGGGTCCCTCCCAACCTGTCTAGTGTAATCCCAATTTTAGTACAGTTCATATGAAGGGAAAAAAAAAACCTTTCAGCATGGGTAAGAAAATATGTAGAATGTGTAAACTTTTTAAATCAGCATATGAATGTGAATGCACGTTCATAAAATAACATATTTCACCACTTTTTAATGAGGTGGGTGAGCCTGAGATCCAGCAACCGATTGTGCTGCACCCGTCTTATGAAAATCCATGCCGCCTCAAGAGGGCCTACCCCAGCTTTGCACAGGAGCTGGTCTAAGAGATGAGTTGCTGAACCATTCAGTAATAGTGACCGCAATGTCATTACTTTTAACATCATTGTGGGTGGCTGCAGGAGGAAATACCAGTGACCTACCACAGTAGCATTTAACTTCCAAAAGGGGAACAACGCAAAATGGGGACACTAGTTAAATGGAAAGTAAAAGAATGGTCATGAGTGTGAAGTGCCTGCAAGCTGTATGGAAACTTGATTACAAACACCATAACAAAGGCTCAAATGTATATGTATATTGAAAATTTAAAAAACAAAACAAAACAGGAGGTAGTCCAAAAACTAGGATCATAGCTAAACAATAGTGTAAGAGACAGAGAGGCAAAAATACATGCTTTAAAAATTGGAAGTCTAGTCCTACTGAGGAAAAGAGAAAGAACAGAACTCTGGCAAGTCAAATATAAAGTATAATTCAGTAGGCCAAAGAGAGAAGTTGAAAGCAACTAGTGAAAGACACACAAACTGCAATTTTTTTTTTACTTTGTCTCTAGTGCTTCTCAAACATTTTGGCTCATGTCCCAGTGAAGTCAAAACAAACCTTTCCACACACAGACCACCAGCCAACCACCCATGATGACAAAATGCATTTGCTTGCCTCGAAATACTGCTAAGCTTAAAGCAGAATGTTTTAATGTGGCCGTGTGGTCCCAGTGCCAGCGCAAGAAGAGTGCTCTCCCACAGCTGTAGTTAAACCAGCTCCATGGGGGGGAGTAACTAACAGCACTAGAAGCCTGTTGCCACTGACATGTTACAGCTCTAATATTCTATACTTGGTAGGTGAGCAGGAGAGTACAGAGTTTATAGCGCAGTACAATGGCAGTGTAGCCACTCCCTAGGAGGATCCTGAAGGCATGTTGGTTAGCAAGGGGTGGATCTTGAGCCCTGTTTACAGGGAGGTCCTTTTCACTGCCACCTCCAGGGGGATGAAGCTTATCTGGAAGTCCCATCTCCACTCCACAGAGCCTCTCATGTGCTTCCTTTTTCTCTGCTTTCTGGTTCCCACTTGCGTTTCTTTCCTTTTCTTCACTGCATCTGTCTTGTCTGTTTTTCTCTTTGGAGCTGCTGGAGAGAGAAGGGAGGAGAAGCAAGGTGAGGTGTGGACTCCCTGCACACGACTACAACTTCAGTTCACATTCAATGGCCAAGGCCCCTGCTTGAAATTAGCCCAACTCCCAGTCTTTGGCACCAACCTGTAGCAGAGAGTAGGCGGCCTTGCGGCAGCAGAAAATGGGGGCCAGCTGGCTTCAGATTTGACCCAGTGGGGACTTGCTTGTGACTGTGAGTAGGGGCACGGTTACAGAACAGCTAGTAGGAAAAGCCCCTAAGCACCCAGAGATGCTGCTTTCTACAACTGGCTTTCCAAAGGGCAAGTAAGCTTGGGCAAGTGAGAGAAGAGGCACATCCTAGTTACAGGGAGCTCACTTTGGGCCAATGCAGAGAGGGGTTAAAAGGAGAGAGACCCAAACCCTGATGACAGGGCCATCAGCTTTCCTTCACAAAAATCCTACTTCCTTTATCCAAAGGGGAAAGAATGACAAAGGCTGGAAAGGTTTTCAAAGGCGTAAGTTAAGAATTTTGCTGATGCTCCAATTTTCAATACATTCTCCAGCCTTCAGGAACACCCTGTCCACATACATCAAGATTTATATACAGTAAACTGTTTCAAATCCTGGATGGATCTCCATTCCAAATGGCTAAATGTTGTGCTTTGCATGTTGAATAGTAACAGACAGGTAGCTATGTTAGTCTGTATTATGGCTACCACTCTGTTACTATTCTTTCATATCCGGCATTCGAACATCCAGAACTCTCCAGTAACTGGCATTTTAATCATTAGTAAATTTTCATTACGTTTTCCATAAGTATACTGAAAATAAATACAATTAAATACAGGAAGTACAGTATATTTACAGTGTTCAGTACTACTGTTGTTGGTAAATAAAGTACCCTGCAGACATTTTTGTTTGTTTCTTAATATCTAATTGTGTTTTTCTTTAGTGTTATGCATTGCTAGGTATACCTCTCTATTATCCAGCTTACTGTATTTCATTATCCAGAAACCTCCCAGTCCCAGGGTTACCTGATATGAAAGTTTACTGCACCATAATAATTGTCTACCTTGTTTAGAAGGAGGATCATTCTTCCTCAATGACTTTGTTTTCTGGTGTCTTTTCCTGTAGTTACTTCATTTTTTTGAAACAAAAAGCAGACAAGTAGCACTTTAAAGACTAACAAATAATTTATTAGGTGAGCTTTTGTGGGACAGACCCACTTCTTCAGACCATAGCCAGACCAGAACAGACATGCTACTTGACTGCTTTTTTGTTTTGATAGGCTATAGACTAGCACAGCTCCCTCTCTGTTACTATTCATTTTTTTGAAGTGTTTATTTTGCCTTTTTCATAGCTCTACAGAGAACAGAGGAGGAAAAGAGGAAAACTTAGATGTGAATTGAATAGATGCTGTGATCAGAATGTCTGTTTTGTCATGTAAGCTCCAGAAGCTTTTTGTGTTCAGCACTTTCTGCCCTGCAATCTAAGGCTACTGAGGGTTTTACCATCCAGGGCCTCCTGTCATTTCACTGCCTGCTCAGTGCCTCCTGCCCAATCAGTGCCAGCTGCTGGAGGGTTTTCCTGCCTGGCACATCCTCCCCTGTCAGCAGAGGACACCTACGATTTTCTTGTCTGGTACCTGCTGCGCCGTCAGCACCAGCTGCATGAGGCTTTTCTCCTCCAGTGCCTGTTACCCAGTCAGCACCAGCCTCTTCGGGGTTTTCCCACCCAGCACCTCCTGTACAGTCAGAGCCAGATACCGGAGGGTTTTCCTCCCAAGTGAGGTCGAGGCATCTGAACGTATTCACACCTAGTACCTCCTGCTCTGTCAGCGCCAGCTCTCCCAGGATTTTCCTGCTCAAAACAATCTACCCGGTAAGTACCAGCTGCCTGAGGCTTTCCCTCCCAACGCCACCTGCTCTGTCAGTGCCAGCCCCCTCAGGCTTTTCCTGCCCAAACTCTCCTAGCCAATCAGCACCAGCCCCCTCAGGCTTTTCAAGCCCAAAACTTCCTGCTCTGTCAGCACCACTTGGATGAGGCTTCTCCCGCCTCCAACCCCAATACCCTGTTTGCACCAGCCCCCTCTGGTTTTTCCCACCCAGCACCTCATGCCCTGCCTGTACCAGCTGCCTGAGGGTTTTCCCTCCCAGTGCCTCCTGTTCGCTGAGCTCGAGGCATCTGAGGCCTTTACCATCCAGATCCTCTTGTCTTTTCAGTGCCAGTTACATCAGGCTTTTCCCACCCAGCACCCCCTGCTGTCGGCATGTCGGGTTGAAGCTTATCCTGCCCTGTCAGCAGAAGACGGCTGCGATTATCCTGTCCAGCACCAGCCGCAGGAGGCTTTTGTCTCCCACTGCCTCTTACCCAGTCAGCATAGGCCTCTTGAGAGTTTTCCCACGCAGCAGGTCCTGTCCAGTTGGCACCAGCCACTGGGGACTTTCCCGTCTGAGAGTCTTCCCACCTAGCACCTCCTGCCCTGTCAGCACCAGCCCCCTCAGGCTTTTCCTGCCCAAACTCCTTGTCACTCAGCACCAGCCACCTCAAGGCTTTTCCTGCCCAGCGCCTCCTGTCCTGTCAGCACCTGTTGCATGAGGCTTTTTCCCCCCAGTGCCTCCTGCCCAGTCAGCACCAGCCTGCTAAGGCTTTTCCCATCCAAAACTTCTTGCATAGTCTGCACCAGTTGCCTGAGGCTTTCCTGCCACCTCCCCACATGGCCTGGCCTGTAAGTACCAGCCCCCCTCAGGCTTTTCCCACCCAACACCTCCAGGCCTGTCAGCACCTGTTCCCTGTGGGTTTTCCCCCCAGTGCCTCCTGCCCGATCAGTGCCAGCCTCTTCAGGCTTTTCCTGCCCAAAACCTCCTGCTTCCCCTGCACCTCAATGCCTCTTGTCATGTCAGCACCAGCCCCCTAAGACTTTTTCAGCCCCAAACCCTCCTGCATTGTCTGCATTAGTTGCCTGAGGCTTCCCCCACACCAATGCCTCCTGCCCAGCAAGTGCCTGCCACTTCAGGCTTTCCCTGCCCAGCACTTCCAGCCCTGTCAGCACCTGTCACCTGAGGCTTTCCCCCCCAGGTCTTTTCTGCCTCCTGCACAGTCAACACCAGCCCCTTCAGGCTTTTCCTACACAAAACCACCTGCACAGTCATTGCCAGTTGCTTGAGTTCCTGCCCCCCCCCCTCCAGTTTTAAGTGTATTGGCTTTTCTTTCAGTGCTGTTAGGATCACTCTCGTGACAGATTCATAGCCAGTAGCATTTTCTTTTCTTAAAATGCCACACCCTAGCATGGTAGTGTGTGTTGGAGGGAACATGGTTTGGATGAGACAAGAGGAAGGCCCAGATTGTTATACGTTCACTATTTACCTCTCCCAGTCCTGTGCAAAGAAATCCTTGTTCATCAGCAGGTGGCTTTCAGCTAGTTAAGGAGCATCAGTACAGCACAGAGAAGAAAATGCCAGTTCTCAAGAAATATAACAGAAATAACTCCTTGATGTTACAGAAGAAAAAGTTGGCTGAGCTTTATCCACACAAGCTTCTTAAAAGGACTGGGAAAGCTTTTGAAATACCCCATAGCCTGGCATGAAGAGCTATGGATTATAAAGCAGAGTTGTAGTGTAATGCATTTAAAGGCCCAGTCAATGAAGAGGCAGTTGGTTCCTGTCTGAAGCAGTCAGAAAACACAGCAGGTGCAGGCAGCCTATCCAACAGTGGCTGGGGCCACTGGATGATCAAGTTGCTCATGAAGCACATAGGGACTGCTGCAGAGAAGCAAAGTGAATGCTTTTCATTAGCCTTGTCAAGGCTGTTCCCCCCTCTGACACTCTGCATGCAGAAGGTGGGGGCCTGAAAGAGACTTAAAAATACCTTGCCTCTCTCTAGGGACTTCTGCTTAAGAGCTTCCCAGCTGATTTCAGCTGATTTCCTGACTTTGGGAGGTAGCTGCTACCAGCCAATGGAGAAAACCCCTCTTTAGACCCAGGAAGAGACACTTGGGATATCTCCCTGTGTGGTAACCCTAAACTCTTAATCTTCCCTGAGGAGAGATCTTGAAAACAAAGAGAAAAAAATACACTGCAGTCTCTGATAGCTGACTTCTCCATCTTAGACATGCATACATGCAGAGCCTTCTCTAGGACACAGGAATCAAATCCCGATGTAGAGTACAGGCACTACATATGTTGCTACATGCTACTGTGAAAGGCAGGCTCTGTCCACCTGTTTCACTGTGGTGTTATAGCTACACGTGACTAGGAAAAGTTCCTGCTGAGCCTTTCACTACTGCCTCCCCACTGCTGGAGCCTTTCACTGTGATGGGGAAAGGCTCCAAGAGCAGGGCAGCAGCAGGACATTACACTGGTAAATAGCATAGACCTGTGAGGCACTGTTTAGTTGTGTAGAACAGTGTTTCTCAGCCCAGGGTACATGTACCCTTATGAGTACACCGACATTAGGGGGGTACATCAACTCATCTTGATATTTCCCTAGTTTTACAACAGGCTACATTGAAAAGACTAATAAATTCAGTACAATCTAAAAATTCATTAAGACAATGACTTGTTTCTACTTCTACATATGCCTTATGCTGAAATGTAAGTACAATATTTCTATTCTGGTTGATGCATTTGATAATGAGATGTTAGAAAGTCAGCATGTTTTCAGTCTTCTGTGATATTTTTGCATGTTTTTATAAGTAAGTAGCTTCTAAGAGAGGTGTATCTTGGTGGTGTGCAAAACACATGTGACTGCTGAAAAAGAGTACAGTAATCTGGAAAGGTTGAATGGCACTTGTTTCAAGACCTTAGAACCATGTTTCTCAACCATCAGGATGCGTACCCTTAGAGGCTTACATGAGAAGCCTAGGGAGTACTTCTATATACGTATGTATATGTAGATTTAAAAAAAAAGAGGTATTTAATTAAAAAAAAAAGGCTGAGAAACACTGGTGTAGGATGTATACACTGGTGGTTCGAGATTGGAGGGCACTCTACTTCCCTAAGCCATTTCTCACTGTCTGCATTGCTATTTATACCCATGCTAACTGGACATATAATGCTTGTCCTCTATGCACCACCATAAGGGAAGATGTACCCTAAGTTACTAGTTCAAATCTTGTCCAAATTGGTAGAGATGAAAACTTGTTCCCACCTCATAAAAGCTCAGTGGCTTGTGTAAAAAGATTTAGTGAACTACGACCAGTGGCCACATCACTAAGACGGGTGTGACTAATTAGCTCCCTTTCTGTTCATTTCAGCAGAGAAGCCAAAGATTGCATTGGCAGAATGACATCCCCTATTATTCTTAGAGGGGCTTTCTCTATTGACTAGCATTTTTACACATTTGTGGGACAGTGCGTTCAAACTTCCCTATTCAGTTTCTTAACCTAGCAATTATAAATTCAAATTTAGTGTCCACAAACCTTCTGGAAATTCGACCCTCCATTTCTCCATGTTGAATTTCTGCGTCCCCATTGCCTTATCCAAGTTCCTGCTTGCACCTTTTGTGCTTTCTCGGCCTGTCTCCCATACATGGCATGACAACTGGAAAGTGAAGGTCACAACTGAGATCCAGTTCACACTGAGCTCTTACCTATGGAATGAATGGGGCTCTATCTCTACTCTTAGGGAAAGTTTCTTTTTGCAAGGCTGCTTAAGCCTTATTAAGGATGGCATTCCAGGAGTGCACTGCACAAGCCATCATTTAGCACCATTTATCCAGAAAATTTTGTTGCAGAAATTATAAACTATTGTCTGCTTTCTGGGGGCTGGGGGGCCTATAAAGAAGGTGAAGCCATCCGGTGTCCTTGAGCAGGGGAAGAACTTTTTCACCTGTTCCTGGAGCAATTCTCTTCAAGTAGCAAGCACACCAGAGCCTGGCAGCCATGTGGCAAGAGGGAAGGGTGGGGAAGTGTTTGATTCCAGCCACATGGACAGCTGCGTGTGGAGGGAAAAATGCCAGGGGGAAAGGGAAATGGGAGGGGAGAAGGCCTGGAGAGCCTGCCACCCACACAGAGTAAGGGACCTGGAGCACACGTAAGCCACATAGTGCAGCAATGCACTCCAGGGAAATGTAAAAGTGCAGGAATCATTGCAAAAAATTCCAATCCAAATTCCTGTGCTTCTTCAGGTTGCCAAAGAAGACCTCACCTTCCTAAAACTATCAGATATTGACAGAGAAGAGCTGCTCATCCTGTGTGACCACAAGCCTGGAAAATTTGCCAAAATGCTGTGTGGTGCCATGATACCAGATTGCTATCTGGTTGCCTGACATGGCAAGCTGGGCTACTGTGGAAGCTTTTGTAAGTCAAAAATATAGTGCAAAAAATACAAGAGTGCCTGGATGAAGCATTTGAGGAGATCTCCGAAAAGGATAAGGGCTCCATCCCCAGAAATATTAACACACTGTTCTGAAGGGCACAGAACCATAGACAAAAACCTGTACCCATACCCATACCTATACCCACATGCATCCTGCTGCTAGAATTCAGAAAAAATACCAGAACAGCTTGGTTCCAGGTCTCGGTGACCTGCATGGGGGGACCAGTTCCAGCTCTATGGCAAAGGATCCAGGCTGTTGGGAAGAACTTCTTCAGGCCCCTGCTGGTTGCCCCTATCCTCCTCTCCATTGGCCTCTTTCTCCTGGCCTTCCAGCTCCTCTTGGGTCACCCAGGACTCCAGACCAGGGCCTCCACAACTGTCTTCATTAAGACTGGGTTCCACGGTGGGGTCAGCCCCAATAAGCACATGCAGATATTTGAAATAGCGGCAGGTCTGTGGAGATGACCCAAAATGCCAGTTGGCTTCCTGGACTCTGTGAAAGGCCTGCCAGAGTTCTTTCACCTTCACATGGCATTGTGTAGAGCCCCAGGAGTCACCTCTGACAGTCATCAACAGTGATATCCTATCGTACATGTTTGTGTTTCTCTTGGACACCCAAACTCTGCTTGCCATTGATTCCTCTCCCCAAACTGCAAGAAGATCCAGAATCTCCTGACGAGTCCACGCTGGAGCTCTCTTGTGAGCCTGAGAACTACGAGGCAGATCACTTCCCTGAGTGCTCATGACTGCGGGAGATGGCGACCGTTGCGATTGCTACCAATGCAGTGTGATGGCTACTGGTGCAATGTGATGCAAAGTGATGGGTAAAAGAAACTCTTAGTTACGGGTGCCCTTTATATTTCAAGGACTATGTGCTGATGAATTCAATTTCAAATTCATGGGCTTCCTGTGATCACCTTCCTGCGCACCTGGACAGCAGTGGCCAGACCTGGCGGGTAACCATGTAGCTTTGTGGGATGCATACGGGACACTTCTGGAGGCTAATAAATTCAATTTTGAAATATGGCACTTCCACACTGGCCTTTATTCAAAGTTTTAAATTTGAACTTGATGCTACAACCAGCTGGTATCAACAGTGTTATATTGATATTAGTGCTCCCTAATTTGAACTACTGGTATTTACAGTGAAGACAGTAACTATTGCATTAACTGCCTTAAATTCGAATTTATCTCATAGTGTAGATGTAGCCTTAGGAAGCTTGTGCCTAAAACTTGAATGCTGGCAACATTATTTCTGAGATGTGTCCTCCAGCATACCTATGTTCACTGGCTCTGGGGCATCTGGGCTGCCTTGTCTCCCATTGTCTGTGGGCCCTGAGCTCCTCCTGTTGCTTAGCACTGAGCCGTTAACCCCCAGCCTGTGGAGGGTTGTGGGAGAGAAGCCGCTTGAGTGAAAGTGGCTGGAGGGAAGCTCTCCTTGGGTAATAAGTGCGCCATTTCCACGCCAGCAGTGGGGAGGGGGAGGTTGAGGGGTTCAGCTCCGCTTCAGTCCTTGCAAGTTTGCTGGCCCCAGAGCTCCTGTTGAGTTAGAGGAGGGGGGAAGTAATCTGTTTAGGTTGCGCCCCACTTTTTGTTCCCGCAATTCACAGCCCCACCAGCTGCCTAACATAATCCAAACCAAGGGAAATTTCAGTTATGTTCATATGAGGGGAGGAAAGAAAAGCAAAACAAACAAAACAACCCTTTCGGCAGCTGCAAGGCAGCAAGTCCCTGGGCTGTCAAACTTGATGACTGGGTAGGACTGGGACTGCACAGAGGTAACACAGTACCGGCTTAAGCACTGTGAGTGAGACGGACGGGCCTGAGAGCCAGCTGCCGATCATGCTGCGCCCCCGCCAGAACGGGCGCCCCGGGGGTCCCGCCCCCCACTTTGCATCCCTGGGACATAGCGCGGGCGCTGCGGAGCCATTGCACATCCCGCCAACACCATTGCCCGGGCGGGCTCCCAACCCGGCTCCCGCCCGGGGCCGCACAATCGTGGGGCTGCCCGGCCGGGCTGTGGCTGAGCCTCCCGGGCGCCAGGGGGCGCCGCGGGGCCGGAGCGGGGCCGCTCTTGCCGGCTCTCAGCGCCTCCGGGAAGGCGGGGCCGGGGGGACCCAGGCGTCCGAGGTCGGGCCGCGCTCTTCCCCTGCCGGCGCATGGAGGGCCCCGGGGGCGGCCCGCAGCTGGGCCCAGCGCCCCGGTACATCGGCACCGCGGAGCCCCCGGACACGGGCTGGGAGCGGCTGCGGGAGCTCTGGCAGCGCGAGTGAGTAGCGCCCGCGCCAGCCCCGGGGTGGCCGTGTGTCTGTCCCCTTCCCCCCGCGGCCTGCGGTGTCTGCCTGTCCCCTTGCCTCCGACCCGCGCGCCGGGCTGTCTGTGTGCTTGTCCCTCCGCTCCACGCGCTGGGGTGTCTGTCCCCTCCCCCCTGCCCCGCGCACTGGGGTGTCTCCCTCCCCCCACCTGCTGTGCTGCATTTACCTGGCCAGCCCCTCCCTTTTTTCACCCCATTCTGCCTCTGCCTAGCTGTCCATGCACCGGCTGCGCTTGTGCGCCCCCTCCGCTGCACCTCGCTGTCAGAATTTGTCTGTCCTACTCCTCCCCACCCGAACATGCTGTGCTGTGGTTATCGGTTCATTCTTCCATCCAGTCCCTCCAAGCAGCCCTCCCATCCACCTTGCTATCCATCTGTATCCACCCACATGCTCTTACACGGAGCCCTAGTTTCCGTTCATTCCTCACCACGTCTGTCTGTTCATATATATCCCTCTCCTGTCTATCCATCCTTATCTCTCTCCCCACCACACACATTACTGTTACTGCCTGTTTCTCCCCTTGACACACACATGCACTCTCATCTCATCTGTTATATTCATCTATCTGTTGTTCCCTCTACTTACCCCCAACATAAGAACAGCCATACTGGGTCAGACTATCGGTCCACCTAGGCCAGTATTCTGTCTGCTGATAGTGGCTGATAGCAGATGCCCCAGAGGGAATGAACAGAACAGGAAATCATCAAGTGATCCATTCCCTGTTTCCCCTTCCCAGTTTCTGACAGAGGCTAGGGACAGAATCTGCCCATCCTGGCTAATAGCAATTGATAGAACTCTCCTCCATGGATTTTATCTAATTATTTTTTGAACCTTGTTAAAATCTTGGTCTTCACAACGTCCTGGCAAAGAGTTCCACAGGTTGACTGTGTGGTGTGTGAAGAAATACTTCCTTTTGTTTGTTTTAAACCTGCTGCCTATTAATTTCATTTGGAGACCTCCTAGTTCTTGTATTATGGTAGCAAATAAACAACTTCTATTTTTTCCACACCAATCATGATTTTATAGACTCTCTGTCACATCCGCCCTTAGTCATCTTTTTTCCAAAAGGAAAAGAGCCACTCTTATTAATCATTCCTCATATGGCAACCATTCCATACTCCTGATTATTTTGTTGCTCTTTTCTGAATTTTTTCCAATGCCAAGATAACATTTTTAAGGTTAGGTGACCGCATTTGCTTGTAATATTCAAAATGTGGGCTTACTGTGTGTCATGAATGAGTTCAGTGAAGGGGTTAATCTTCCTGAGGTAACCTGAATCCCAGGTGAGCAAATGGGAATGAAATAATTCTGTTTAAATTGAGAACAGTTGCAGTTTCCGGGGCTTTAACTCTGCAGGGAGACAGCAGGGAGAAAGACCCAGAGGGGAGAGGGCTCCCAGGCAATTGGAATAAAATCAAAAATATTCTGATCATCACAAAATCAGCCATAGAAATGTAAGTACCAGGGAAATGTATAGTTGGACACAATCACTTTATGTTTTATTTTAAAATTGATTGCAATCTCTGCTCTGTAGTCACTTTGGCTGTGGCCACACTTGGCCAAAACTTCGAAATGGCCACGCAAATGGCCATTTCGAAGATTACTAATGAGGCGCTGAATTGAACATTCCTCTGAGAGCAATAAGGGGATTTCAAAAGGAGCAGGGTCCTTTTGAAAAGGACCCCCATGTAGCCACACGGAGCCACGCGCTTTCGAAAGCTGTGCTTTCGAAGTGCCACAGCCAGACGTGTTCAATGCTAATGAGGCGCCGCATATTCAATTCAGTGCCTCATTAGTAATCTTCGAAGTGGCCATTTCGAAGTTTTGGCCAAGTGTGGCCACAGCCTTTGAGTTCCACTTCTGCATGTTTCATCTCTGCTTCCATTTGAGCACGTTTCATATGCTTCCCCTCCATCTGAGTGAAAAACGTCATTTCTTCCTTGGAGAGCTGTCGGCCTTCAATCCTAGATTTACCCCCTCCCACTACCTCAGGTTGGTCCACTTGGCTCACGTCTGGAGTTGCTCCCAAACTATTGTACTTATCCCCAGTTCTTGCACTGGGCTGCTTCCTGCCCTATTCCACCCTAGCTATCCAGTTGATCCAAAAGCTAGGAAAAACAAACAAACAAAAACAACAAAACAAAAAAACAAACAAAAAAACCTGAAAACCATAAAACAGTTTGGTATGGGCTTTCTGGCTTGCAGCTGAAATCTCTGTGTGCCTTTTCCCCCTGAGGCAGCACAGAAGAAAATTTCAAAGCTCCCAAACAGCAAAACAAAGAGGAAAGAAAAACTCTCCTTTTAAAATCTTGAGGTCTGTGTTCCTGGTTCAAAATGATCCCATCTCCATCACCGCGTCAGAGGCTCCTTCCCCACTCCAGACTTCGAGTGCGGAAAGTGGGGCCCCACAGAGATTTCAAGAGACCTTGCCTGTAAACAGGCTTTACCATAAAACTTCCCCGGGTCACAGATGCCCTGACCGTGGGGAGTAGTTTGCTGCCACTACCCAAGTGGGAAGAGGCCCCCTAACCAAGGAGGACACTTGGGACTTCTTCCTGTGGCATATCCCAAGCTTTTGAACCTCCCTCAGGAGAGAGCTTAGACACAAGAAAACCTGCGATTCAGTTGATGACCTTTCAGTCTAAGGCATGCGTATACACAGTTCCTTCTCAAGACACAGAAATCAAATCATTTGCTAAAAAAAGAGTAATTTATTCACAAAATGAGAGAAAAGTAAATCATAGGTTGCACACACAGAAAGATATTTCCCTGGGATTTGACTTAAAAATTACAGGGGAAAACATCAAGTCAAACAACAGCACTAAAAGCGACTACAGAACAGAGAATCCAACCAATTTTAAAATAAAACATAACCTGATTGCATTTAACTATACATTTCCCTGGTATTTACACTGCTATGGCTGATTTTGCAATGGTCAGAATATTTTTGATTTTATTCCAATTGCCTGGGAGCCCTCCCCCCTCTGGGTCTTTCTCCCTGCTGTCTCCCTGCAGAGTTAAAGCCCCGGAAACTGCAACTGTTCTCAATTTAAACAGAATTACTTCATTCCCATTTGCTCACCTGGGACTCAGGTTACCTCAGGAAGATTAACCCTGTCTTTGCACTCATTCATGACACCATGGATTTATACAGAGGCAATAAAATAGTCTCTGTCTTGCTCTCTAGCCCTTTCTTAATTTGTTTGCTTTTTTTGACTGCTGTCACACATTGAGTTGATACTTTCAGAGAACTACCCGCAAATCTCTTTCAAGTGGTCACAGCTAATTCAGTCTCCATCATTTTATACGTATGGTTGGGATTATGTTTTTCAATCTGCAATACTTTGCATTTATCAACATTAAAATTCATCTGGCATTTTGTGCCCAGTCACCTAGTTTTGTGAGATCCTTTTGAAGATCTTCACAGTTTGCTTTGCACTTAACTATCTTAAGCAGTTTTGTATCACCTGCAGATTTTGCCACCTCACTGTTTACTCTTTTCTCCAGATTATTTATCAGTAGGTTGACTAGGATTGGTCCCAGTATGGACCCATGTAGGATACCACTATTTATCTTTCTTCATTCTTAAAATGGACCATTTATTCCTATCCCGTTTCCTATTTTTAACCAGTTATCAGTCCATGAGAGGATGTTCCCTCTTAAGAGCCTTTGATGAGAGACTGTGTCACATGCATACTCTGCTATGTTTGTCTGCACATGCATATGCACACAGGCAAGCTAAGGGTTATTGATCTGTCTGTCTCACACGCGCACACACTGGTTACTGTGGTTATGTGGCCTTCCCATCCCAGCACTCTTCCTGTACAGCCATTAACACTGTTTCCTGGTGGAACCCCCCTTTGGTGAATCATTCGTAGTCAAGTGACTGTGCACCCAGACTGACCTCTACACAAAAAAGTTCATACCTAATACATTACGTAATACAGTTATAAGGGAAAATAGTTCTGTTCCCATCAGGCAGGAAATTAGCAACTTGCTACTATTTACCATGTTCCTCTTTAAGAAATCCTGGCATGGCAATGCCAACCCCAAGCATGGCAAAATCATGAGTTGGATTTAAAAGCCAGTAGATTTTAATAAAAATGTTGGGTACTTTCATTTGCTGTCTGGATTTAGAGCTTTTGGGGAGTATTTGAGTAATAGTTTTGACCTTTTGTCCACAACCAGGAGGGCAAGAAACATACCTTTTGAAAAGAAAAGCTGAGATTGTCCTGTGATCACTTGACTCTAGAAGCTGGGGATTTAAGGAGAACAACCAGTATCACAAGACTCTCAATAAAACCATGATAACTGGCAGCACTGCCTTTGTTATATTTTGTGTTGCCTTTTTGTTTGTCCTGCAAAGAGGTCTGTGTAGGCAAGACTCTCAAATTTTGTTAATTTCAATGCAGCTCTGTGCAAGTGCAGAGATCTGTGCACGTGGAACAGTTTACAGAACTGAGACTTTCATTTGTCGTGATAATATGATTATATTTTTATGCTACAGATCTCTCAGCTCTCTCAAAAGATTACTCAGAGTGTAATGAATTAATGCTCTGTTGAAGGAATCATAGAATTCTAGAACTGGAAAGAACCTCAAACAGTCATCAAGTCCAGTTCCTTGCATTCCTGGCAGGACCAAGCACCATCTAGACCCCCCCAACATACCCTTAAAAATCTCCAAAAGTGGAGAGTCTACAACTCCTTAGGAAATTTATTCCTGTGCTCATTCACGTTGACAGAAAGCTTTTCCTAATGTCCAAACTACACTACCCTTGCTGCAATTGAAGCCCATTGCTGTCTTCAGAGGTTAAGGAGAATAATATTTCTCCCTCTTCCTTGCTACAACCTTTGAGGTACTTGAATGTTCTTATCATGTTCCCTCTGTCTTCTCTTTTCTAGACCAAAACCCAGGTCTTTCAGTCATCCTTCATAGGCCATGTTTTCTAGTTGTTTAATCATTTTTGTTGTTTTTCTCTGTTCTCTAATTTGTTCATATCATTCCTGAAATTTGGCGCCCAGAACTGGACACAGTATTCCAGTTTAAGCCTACTTGGCAAGGTACAGAGCAGAATAATTACTTCTCATGTCTTGCTAACAACACTTCTCTTAATACATCGCTGGCTTTTTTTTTTTTTGTAACAGTGTTGTACTGTTGACTCATATTTAGCTTGTGGTCCACTATGACTACTAGATCTCTTTCCACAGTACTCCTTCCTAAACAATCACTTCCCATTTTGAATGTAATAGAGGTGACCACCAGAGAAAAGGCAACAAAATGGTTACAGAGATGACAATATGTTTTCAGATTCACATGATGTAACAGCATTTTCTTTTTTGGTTAAATCTTTCCGATCTCAGTCTCTGCTCAACGATAAGATTTGGGGCTTTCTTGACTTTAAGCAAAATCTCTGTTGTTTTTCAGTTGGACGTGCAAGAATACTGCGGAGTAATTTTTTTTACGTGCCAGATGTTTTTTGCTTCCCCGCAACTGAAAAATTACTAATATAAATTAATTCCACTCAGTCCCACCAAAATGTGTAACCTTTGCCTTCAAGGGGTCACTTCTAGGAGTCTGAGAACACAGTCACCAGGGTTCATTCAGTTCTTTGCCTTTCTGCTGAGACTGCCTTTAAGTGATGATTGTAGTATGTTTCTTTTCCTATGTACACTGAGACCCACCAATGCATTTAATTTATACCTCTAAATGTACATTAGATGCAGTGGATTTTTGTGCACTACTGGTCTGGGCTACAATAGAACCTATGAATGGAAGAAAGATGATACTCAGTGCCCCATTCTCCCCAGCTGTCCAGTCTTGCCCAAGAAAGATGACAAAAGAATGTGTTACCTGTTTGCTTAATGTTGATGAGGGATTATGAGTTTAATCTGTAAATGCAATAATTTGAAGAGCAATGTCTGAAGTTATGATCCCATTTGTGATATGTTTTCGTGGAAATGATTCTTGTTATCTTATCAGTACTCCCTAATGCTAAATCTCTACATAACATTGTTTCTTTGTACTAGTGAACAACAGCGGTACCCGGAAGAAACTTTGAACATTATCAAAGCTACATTTTCAGGAGCTGTCATTGGCTGGATGTATGGAGGTTTGCCAGCTTTTTATCATGCGAAAACACAGTATATTGAGCGGAGCCAAGGAGAGGTTTTTCACAACCGCCTGGATGCTGTGGTATGGACCAAAAGTCACACAGAACTGCTCCTTTCTTGTACAGCCAGTTTTCTGTGTAAAAGATCCTGTCATGAACTGCATCCATCATCTCTAACCCAGTGGTTGGGTCAACAGAGAGTTATGTACAGAACTCACAGCAAAGATTAGTGAATTTTAAAGTGGGGCAGTTGAGACGTGCTTTAAGCAAGAGTTAGATCTGAGCCCCCTCTCTGGGGCTAGCAGCATCCCTAAACTACTGCCTCCCAACTGAATCACGGCAAAAACTCTTCAAAAAAGCCAAGTCCACATGTGTTCCCCTTGGGGATTGGCCATTGCCAGAGAATAAAGTGTACCAAACTAATAAGGTTTTCACTCCACATAAGGTTAGTGTTTCTTTTGCTTGCACTCAGAAGCTAGGTGTGTCATATGGTAATTTGTAAAAGGAAGTCATCCTCTGTGTGGTGGGAAAAAGCAAAAGCAAATATTGAGCAAGTGAGGGGGCAACATGGGGCTTAAAGATGGCCTTCCAAACCACCTAGATGCTGGCTGCTAATCAGGCCAACTTTTTCAGGAGACAGGTTGGACTTCTGTGCCAGATCAAAACATTAAAATTTGAAAGAAGAGTATTTTTAGAATATGAACGTTTAGATTGGCATTGCTTGAGGTTGAAAATTTAACAAATTGGTCTGCTGCATCATTGGGTGCTGTCATACATTTATAGCATTGGACAATACTTGTCATTAAAACAGCTGTAGATTGAACCTCTCTAAGCTGGCACGCTTGTCTGGCAACCTTCATAGCCCAGCATGATTTTAGTTTGCCAGATATGCTTTTATAATGGGTGTGGTCAAGTTTCCTGTGGTCCCATGAAGTTTGTTTATGGCCACCAGTCCTGGCTCTCAGTGTTCTGTGCTGCTATTTAGCTGTAATTTATTTAACCCTAACTGTTTTCTGAGAGCACAGTGAGCAGTGAAAGTGTTGGTAATGCTGCTAGACAATATTGCCCTCCTCTGGTCTGGCAAATTCTCTTGTTTGGCATTGGTCAGGTCTTGAGGGTGCCAGACTAGAGAGGTAATGTACAACAGAGAATTCAATTCCCATGAGCAGTCAGATTTTCCAGGCTAGGTATTTTTAATACAGTTACATGTTCAAAATGTGAGTCTAGTTACATACATAATTTTCATGCACAGTTATTATGATAGCGTTTGAAGAATACCAGACTCTTTGATTTATATTTATAGGTATATCATTTGTAACCATCTGTGGTACTTGTGTGCTGAATGAAATACTGAGTTATGCTCATATTTGACATGCTTATGTACTTAGTTATATTTAAGCTGTTAAATTAGCCACTTTTTGAAATAATAGAATTTACCTTATGCAACTATCAAGTCTGTAACTTCAGTTGTTTTCTGATGGCAGCTAGGTTCTTTCCTACTCTGTGTCATAAATCTGTCAGATTAGTATCTTTCTCTTTGATTGTCAACATTCTTTTGTTTTAACACTTGACAAATTGTGATTGTATTCTGTCACTACGTCTAGCTACAAAAAATATTTTTTTTAATTGGATCGTGTCTTTTAAAGGATTCAGATTTTTTAAATCTTGCCTATGTTAGCAATTTGGATATTGAAATAGAAATTACTTTAAACATAGTTTTAATTATTTATAGTATTTATTTAGTTTTGGCAGGTTTGCTCAGCTTTCCAAAAAAGAAATTCCCCCTACCCCCAGAAGCCCGTTTTTCTCTCTGATTTCAAAATGTCATTCATTTGCCTCAGTGCTACAGCATTTGGATTGCAAGCACTGCAGAAGAGGGTATTGAATTTAAGCAATCCCAGCTGGAATGTTATAAAATTTCATGAGATTTTTCTTTTAACCTGTTTATATACAAAGCTTTAATGTCAGGCCTAAACTACAGTGCTTGAAGGTCCTTATTAATATTTAGGCCAAATGGTTAATGTTTAGGTATTTAATGACTATTAATCCATACACAAAATCAGTTAGAAACTAGTTTCAGGTTTCTTTCCCATTAGGCTTCTGTGCTGCCACTATTATAAGACATTACTTTCCTGAAAGGATGGCTGCCTCATCACTAGGGCTCGTAATACCAAATTGGATGCAAATGTTTAAATTGATTCTTAGTTTTTCCGTTGAATGGTTGAGATAAAGGAGGGCTATATCCTTTTAATGTGGGACTAATGGATCAATTACATCAGTTAAGTAATATCAAGATGGGTAGTTTTAATGGAAAAGCCAGTGTCTCAGATACCAGCATCTGAAAGAACCATAAATCTGTGTGCAAAGGAACAACAGTGAATTTAAAACCTGTAACAATGTCTCATTCTACCCTTAGCAATCAGCACATCGTGCAGCAATCAGAGGATTCATCCGTTATGGCTGGCGCTGGAGCTGGAGAATTGCTACTTTTGTGGCAATATTCAAGTAAGTTTTTTCATACCCATTTTTGTGAAGGAACATTAGGATAAGAACCTACAGAGATCTGTTTGGGCAAGAACAGCAGCTGGACGTGTTAAAGGGGCACTACCAAGCTGACAATCAGACTCAAACCCCCCCCCCCCCCTCTTAAAATACCTAATTTGCTTTTCACCGTTTATACTCTTGGTTTTCTTTTGACATTTTACTGAGCATGGAAGCTGAAAACAGAGGGGTTGGTTTCACTTTAGGTTTGAACGTGTTTCTAAGTCTCTCCTGTTGACGTTGTTCCATTGAACGTTTCAGGATGTTACGTACATTGGAGCAGAAACTTGAACTTGATTCTCTTCCTCTCCCGAGTGACCTCATCACTGGCCTATAAAGTTAATTTTCAGTCCAGTGAATCTTTAATTTGCTTGTACAAAATGGAACCGTTTTTACGGGAAAGGTTAAAAGAGCCACCTTGCTGGTGTTTGCAGGTTTTAACAGATTAGTATAATTTTCTGGTGTACCTGAAGTACAGTTTATGGTGTACAGTAGACCCTGGAGTTACGCGAGGGTTCCGCTCCACGCACCCTTGTGTAACCCAGGTTTTGTGTAAGTGAATGTCCAGCTTTTTCCCCAGCAGAAAGGTAAATCCTGGGGTAGGGGGGGCAGATGGGGAGAGTGAAGCCTGGCGGTGGGTTGGGGCCGTGGGAGGCAAGCAGGGGAGCCAAGGCTGGGGTGGGTTAGGGCTCCGGGGGGGGAAGGGGTGGTGAGCCAGGCCATGGGGGTGTTGAACCGGGGCAGTGGTGTTGAACCAGAGCTGTGGGGGTGGTGTGTTGAATCAGGGCCGCATGCAGGGGGTTTAAACCAGGGCGGGGGGGGCAGGGTTGAACTGGAGCTACGTGTGAGGGGTGGTGAGCCGGGCGGGGGCTGAGCTGGCAGGGGGGTTGAACTGGGACTGGGGAGGTTGAGCTGGAGTCATGCCTGAAGGGTAGTGAGCTAGAGCCAGAGATGGGGGAGAGGGGTGACCAGGAGCTATGCACCAGTGGTGAGCAGAGCTGGTGTGGGCGTTGAACCAGAGCCGTGGTGGGGAGGGAGGCTTGAGCCAGGGCCAGTGGGGAGTGAGTTAAGCGGAACTGGAAATAGTCCATTTCCAGGGTTTACTGTCGGAATTGCAGTTCAGACGTGTAAGAGCAGGGTCGTGTACTCTGGGCTTGCGTACTCTGAGACCTTACTGTATTCTGGAAGTTTAATTAAATTAAATGGTATTGGACCTCATACACATTCTTACGGTTTTCCTACAGTCTGAGACATTGCTCTTTTTCATTACCCCCATGTTTTATCATTCTATAGCCAGTTTTCAGTCTGTTTTACCATTGTATAGTCATTCTGGGAATAAGTTTTTGAGATTATCAAATACCTTCCTAATATCCAAGTCCAGAATTTCTACTGCATTCTTCTTTCCCACTGATTTTAAGCATAACCAGCAATTACCAAAAATCCCTCTAAAACCAGTAACACGCAGTTGATGATTTACTCTTCACCCAGTAACTAGAGACCTAGGCTACACTAAGAGTTGACTAACCTCACTTGTGTCTCCCACAAACTGTTCAGGGTGCTCTGTCATGATTGGCGGGTTCCTTTTGGCATCTAACCTAATTGCAGGTTTCACATGATTTTTAAGCTTATGCTTGGAAATGTTGGTTTTAAAAATTATATACTAAACCATATTATATAATACACTAAACCATGGTGTTCTTCTGTTTCCCCATATCCTGCCAAATGACAGCATGAGATAAGGTGATTGCAATCAATATATTAGTGGCAACTGTGTGTGTTACAAACAGATCAGCTGCAGGAAGGATGGTGTGGGCTAACTTGTTAGCTTCCCATTCTTTAATGAAACCCCATCTAATTCGGGTTCCATATTGCTGTATTTGTATTGTTGGTGCACTCTTCGGTCATCTTTGCCTTTTGACTCTTGTCTTGTTCCCCACCCTTGCAGCACAGTGAGCACTGGTCTGTCCGTGTACCGCAATAAAATGGCCTTCAGTCACTTTGCTGCAGCTGGAGGTGAGACTACTTTTATTATCTGTTCAGTCTGAGTGAAGGGACACTGTATCTTTGATTTGAGTGAGTGGGAGTCAGATTCCTGCGCTCCATCACTGACTCGCTTTATAACCTTTGCTAATTATTTAACCACAGCGTGCTTGTTTCCCATTGCCACTACTAGGGTGATAAAGTTTTCCTAAGCTATGGGGAGTTTCGGTGCTTAGTTCATGTTTGGCTTGGGTCATGTCCATACAGTGGAATAGTGTATACTGTCTTATTCTCAAAACATGAGGAGTGAGCTTTAGAAACCCATCAACAGTCTAATGCAACTGCTTACAAATATTTCCATGGAAAAGGTCAGTTTTAAATTTGTTCTAGATACAAACCAGGGTGTCTTGCTGTATATCTTTACACTGGCATATATTGTAATTCCCATTGGATATATTTTTCCTTACTTGCTTTAAATGGTTAGCAGTATTACTTTGCTGTTGAGCAACTACTGTGCTCCACCAGAGAGTGCTTCCGCTTCCATAAAATGGGTGGGCTGGTGGTCCTTCCCAAACATTTAGTTCTTATGGCTCTTTGGGAATCATTTGGAACAGCAGGAAATGTAGTCCTATGGTTAGTGCCAGAGGAGGTACAGAAGCTAAAAAAGGCCTTCTGGGTTGCCACCCCAGTCTTCCCTTTCAATCTGAATTGGAAATACGGGAGCAGGGACCGAAATATGACTGTTGAAATTGCGAGTATGTCCACACAGAAGCCTTATTCCAAAATAAGCTATTCTGGACTAGGTATACTGAACTAGCTATTTCAAAATAACACTGCTACACACAGAGGGGCTTTTTGAAATAGCACTTAGCTATTTTGAAATACATGGTCTAAACACACAGAGCCTATTTTGAAACGCAGCCAACGGATGCACTGTGGCTTAACTTGACATAAGCGCTGTTCCTCTTGAAATGAGGTTTACCAATTTCGAAATAAGTCAACCACTATTTCAAATTTATTCCAAAATAGCGGTTGCGTCGTGTAGATGCTAAGTTAGTTATTTCAAAATAACTATGCTGTGTAGACCTACCCTGCCTTTCTGAGTCAGGTCTGAGTCTCTTCATTGTGACATTCCCCTGAAAATGGTGAACATAGGGTTCAGACTCACCCCTCAGATTGGCTGAGCTACTGCTGGCTCAGTATTTGTGGCTTCTGCTCTCTCAAGACTGTCTTTTGGCATTCTGGGGGCAGGGGGTGGAAATGGCAGAGCAGTTCCTTCAGTCTTTGTTCCATGCAAGGCTCCTTGGGGGCCTACCTCATATCTGTGGCTTATGTGTTCTAGCCGTTACAGGAGGCCTTTTCAGAATGCACTTGGGCCTGGGCAGAACGGTAGCTGGCTGTGTCTTTGGAGCAGCATTCGGGTAAGCTTCATCCGTAATGAATCGATAACCGGGGTCAGAATTACCTTTATGAGCTGGGACATGTTGGATAATAGTGGCCTCCCAAGGCAAACCATAGGAGGGGCTACAGCAGATTTCCTATATCCTCAGCACCCAGCTGGGTTTTCTGCAAACCCCCATGGATCATGATGGTTTCTATCTTCAAAAATCCCCATCTAGTTTTTCCTTATTCCGCACTGCATTGCTCTTCCAGTGATGGTAGGTTACGTGGAGATTTCCATCTCTCCTTAAAGTGAATGAGTGCCTGCTCCTTAAGTGCTTACTATTAAAACAGAAAAGTAATGATAGTTATACGATCCTTTCTCCTTCTGCCCCTTATCCCCAGGTTGGGTTCTTGGAACAATAAGCCAGAAGTAAAGAGGATAAAGTATTAGCTTGAGGAGCTGTGTTATATAGTGTTGAGAGCAGGACTAGGAGCATGGGCTCTTGGATTGCCTTCTCAGCTTCACCACTGACTGCCTGCATGCTGTGGGGCAATCCACTTAGCCTCTCTGGGCCTGTTTTCCCTGCTGTAAAATTTTAATAATACTGACCTACCTCCTGTGATAAGGAGCTTAATGAGTATTTGCAAAGATAGCAGAAAATTGTTAGCGGGGGTGTTAGGTTTCCTGAATAGCTCCATGGGGAGTCGAGCTTCATGCGGTGGTTGTCACAGCTTAGTGAACAGGAGGCTCAGATTCTTGGGGGAGGTTATAGATCACTGACCCCATGGTTGGCCCCCGCATGCTCCTTCGTTATTGCCAGTAAACTATTGCTATTAGTGTCTTCTAGTGGTTTGACTGTAACTTCCTCCTCCACCTCTTAGCGTCCCTGCAGGAGGGTTCTTGATGGCAATGCAGAAGCTTGCTGGCGAGACCATACAAGAGAAAAGAATGCGTGAGAGAAGATTGCTTTATGAGCGGAAGTTAGCAGACTGGTAAGAAACAGTATGGCACTGTCTAAACCAGTGAATCTGTATTGCTGGCCAGAGGTGACTGTAGTTCAAGAGTTCCAATTTCTTCCTGTGGCAAACTGATTTCTAAAAGAGAGCATTGGATGGATGGTCCATCTCCTTTTCCAGCCCCAGTTCCTCACTATTTGATTCTCTGTTTCAGAAACCAGTGTGAAAACTGATCTGTTGTTCCTAGCCTCAAATTGCGCTCTTTAGGGTCCAGTGAACCTCATTCCAGTCAATTGGCAAATTTTGTAGTACATTATAAGTTAGTGTGAATTTATATCTTGTCTCCCTCAAAACTCTCCAAAAATCTTCCCTTCTGATGTGACTGGGAAAGTAAGCAGCCGATTGTAATGTATTATAAGGAGTGTTTGGCCTTTACTGAGTCCATGTATGCAATTTGCAGATTGGGGTTGGGAGGGGTACTCAGACTGAATCCCTGCATGCATTAAAAGCCTTGCGATCCATGCTCATATCATTTGGTTTATGCACACCTCTGATTAAAACAAATTCACCCTTCATTCTTTAGCTGTTAAAACTCCTACCAAGTCATTCCAAGCAATTTAGAAAGAGATTAAGGTATTAGAAGAAGTTAGTTCCAATATCATCTTTTATAACCAGTTAAGTCAGGCACAGAGGCATCAGATTTGATGCACTGGTGAAGGATGTTGGACTAATCTGCCAGGGTTACCCAAATGAGCATAGCAGAGACCCCACTTATTTGGATATTCAGGGTTTTTGGTGAGTTGAAATTTGGCTAAATGGGCTTCACTTGTATGTGGCATGAAGAGAAACAGAGGGGAAAATAAACTAACATTCATCCCAGAATGTGTCTCTGATTGGTGGAGCCCTGCAAGGATGTAAAATTGGCATCTGCTTCTCCGTCTGCCAGAATCATCTGTGGATTTGCAGGGCTCTGCTGATTGAGTGGCATGTAGAATGTTACTCGAAAGTCAGCCAGCATACCATTTTTAAAACAGATGCTATAAGTTGCCAGTCCCTGCTGGCTAGGTGAAGTAGTGGCACCTTTTAGTTTGCCAAGTTTTGGAAATTCCCTTATTCAGTCCATCAGAAAACATAATGGAATACTGCTGCCTTTATGGTTCCAAAGAGCCATTACTAATTCAGAGTTCTCTCTCTCAAAATTTCAGTAGCCGTAAGGATGTTTTCAAAGTGCTTCTCAGCAGTAGCAGCACTTCTGTGCAAACAAGGTTGTGCATTTACCCTTCCGTAGTGTAAATGATGGTTTGTGAGAGGCAAGTCAGAAGCACTGGTCATAGTGGCAGTAAAGAAACATATTCACTTATTTTCACCTCTGAGGATCAGAGGATCAACCTGGACAGAATCAGAATTGACTTTTTCTAGTCTACTGAGTTCATTGGAGAACTGCATTCCTCTGTTTCAACAGATTTCAGATAATGAATCTGATTCTCCACTTACTCTTAACCGTCAAACAAGAAATGTGCCTCAGATGTCTAGGACAGGGCTCAGCCACGCCCAGCACGGGTGCCCAGAGTGGGACGTAAGCCAGTTTTCATCAGAACATGTACTCAGCCCTGCCCCTCCTCCCATATGCAGTTTGCTCAGAGCCCGTGGATTAGCAAAAGACCAGCTGATGCTGCCAAACACCACCTAAACGGTAACACTCTGCATATTAGTGTATGTATTAATGAAGCTGTTGTAAGTAGAACTCAGTGACTTCAAAAAATTATCACCAGCACTTGGATCCTATATAGAGGTCAAATTTTGGCACTGTGCCTTGGAAAGGTTGCTGACCGCTGGTAGGCTATATGACTTCAGTACGTTTATAACCTCATTTGTCAGAGCTTTTTGATAAACATTCTGTCTTGATTTAAAAATGATCCATGATGGAGACTCCATCAGAACCCTGGGTAAATTGTTCCAATTTTTAATTATTCTCACCATTAAAAATTTACACCTTATTTTAAACTGAATTTGTCTGCAGGTTCAACCTCTGTGGTCTGGCACCCTGGGGACCTGAGTGGTCCTGGACCAGGGATTTTGCTAGACCAGGGGAGGTCAATTCTTGCCCCCTGCCGGCTTCTAGCCCCTGTTCCTGGGCTCTCTTTCCTGCTGTTGCCCACAGCTTCCTGACATTCCCCCAGACGCCAGCTCCTGGCTGCAGCCATGCCTCAAGTCACATCTTCCCCTGGACTACAGCTTCCTACCCAGCCCCAGCTGCAGCTTCCCTGGGCCGGGGCTTTTCACCCAGCCCCACTGATGAGCTTGCACTCCCAGCCCTGATCTCTCACTGCTGCTCCTGGGCCGAGGATCCCTGGCTACTGCTGGCCCCTGCTTGCCACCCGCCCAGCTGTGGCTGCCCTTCCCCAGGCTCCTGATGCTGGGCTAGCTGGCCCTTTTTCTACCCAGCCCCAGGTCTCTCTGGTCCTGGAAGATCTGTGGTCCTCTTGGACCCCAGATGTTGCTGGGTGAGAGAGTGCTGGATTTCAGAGTTTCAATCTGTAGCTTCAACTGTCAGCTGTTGGACTGTGTCATACCTGTCTCAGGTAGATTGAAGAGCCCATTATTAAATACTTGTTTGCCATGTAGGTACTTATAGACTGTTTTCAAGTAAGCCTTTCATCTTCTCTTTGTTAGAATAAGCAGATTGAGTTGCATTCAGTAAGACATCAGTTGGCAGAATAAGCAGATTGTAAGTCCTAATGATAAATCCTTCATACACAGGTTTTCACTTGGATAGAGTAATTGAGACCACATCCATCTTGTATTCTAAAAGTGCTATTAGATTTCCATGTTTATCAATTCATTCACTTACCATTCTTCTCCAAAACCTCATTCTTCCCCTGCTGAGTCTAAATTATATCCTTTAGATTTGAAAATATGGCTTTTACATTACCTACAAAAAACTAACTCTTTTCATAACACTTCAAGATCTGTTATTGCTTATAGTAACAAACCAAGAGGGACGACTATCTTATCACAGAGACTTTGTATTAGAACTGCTGATGGTATTAATAAGGGCCTTCTGTCAAACATCAGAACTCTCTCCAACCCACCACGTTGCATTGATAGCATGCTCAAGTCAACTTCCAACACCGGAAGTATGTAGCGCTCTTCCTTTATCTTCAGCTCATACATTTACAAAACATTGTCCATTGGTCACTTCTTCAAGATACACCTTTGGGGGAGGAGTTTTGCAACCTATTTTCAGCTAACTCCTGCTGCTCACCATCTAGAAAGATGACTGCTGGCTTGTCAACGCAAGTGGGATCAACATGTGCAGCAAATCAAAGGAAGAAGATAAATGGTTACTTACCGTATAAGAAACTGAGCTGAGATATTCTGTATATGCAGATCCCATGACCCATCCTGTTTCCTGCAACTCAGAATCTTATGGATAAGGCTTCTATTCGGTGAAGGAACTTAGTGATGGTTGGGGTCACTCTGCCTTTTATCTACTTTTGGGGAGGATGAGGGATTGAGGGCAAGCAGGGTGCATGCATGACCCTAGTAGTGAAAGAAAGTGTTCCCAGCTCATAGGCTGGGGCACAATGTACACCTTATGTGAGAGCCAGATGTGCAGAACATCTTGAAGAATAACAGTGACGATAAACGCAACGAAGGGCCCTGTGGCACCTTATAGACTAACAGAAAAGTTTTGAGCATGAGCTTTCGTGAGCACAGACTCACTGATCTGTGCATCTGATGAAGTGAGTCTGTGCTCACGAAAGCTCATGCTCAAAACTTTTCTGTTAGTCTATAAGGTGCCACAGGACCCTTCGTTGCTGTTACAGATCCAGACTAACACGGCTACCCCTCCGATACTAGTTACTATAAAGTAAATAACACTTCTGTTCATTTTCTACTCAAGCATTTATTTGTCTGGGAGCCTAGGAAAGGAGTGTATTCAAAGTGATAAAACTAGTTCTTGTCAATGCCACTGTTTGTGAGATTCATTAAAGCTTACAAATAGTGACAAGACTAGTCAAGAATCTAAAGATTTGGGCTTGCAGGTTGCTGACTTTTTATCAAGGAGCTGGAGGAGATCAGTAGACTACAGTGTTGTTAATCATAGGCTAGAGCAAGAGTACACAAACTGACATTACTTTGTCTTCTCTCCCCCCTTTTAGGAATGCTAGGCTTCATGAGGGTGGCTTGGAAGAAATTGTCAATAACATTCAGGAAGGAAGCATGGAGAGAGATCTCGAGAAGATTGAGGAGCTGCTAAATCTTCCAAAGAACCCTCTGCCATCAGAAGATAGGGACAAGTCTGAGGTCTGACTTCAGTCAGAGGATTTTGAAAGACTGGCATGAATCTGTTTCTTCAGCCATTGATTTTGGCAGCAGCAGTTTAATGACAATGTTGTGGTGGTTATGCATCATGATGGAGGGAGGGTTGGGAATCTTCAACTTGAGTAATGGCGAGAGCTACGTTTTGGTGGCATGAGGACAGCAACAGAATTCTTTAAATGGCTTCTTCACACTTGAATGACCCAGGCCGTATCTGAAGGTAGGATGCACAGAAAAGCGGGGTTATGTCACGAGTGCGTGGCAGGATGGCAGAATGTAGGAGCTGCTACTCCCTCAAAGAAGCCTGTAATGACATTTTTTTGATTTGAAATCAGAATTCAGTTTTGACAAAACTCACTGTACTGACAGCACTAGTCCTGTCTGTCTACTGACCAGATGCCGCTCCCGTGCTAGTTCTTACCATGCTATTTCTTTGGTATATCTCAGCACAGGTTCCCAGTGCTACAAGTTGGAAGAGTTGGGGGGCTGTGGTCTACTCAGGCTTTAGGCATTTTGCAGATATAAATGGTTCTCTGTTTTCCAAATGAGGCCGGTGAGAGCATCCTGCTCACAAAGGCTACGTCTACACGTGCCCCAAACTTCGAAATGGCCATGCAAATGGCCATTTCGAAGTTTACTAATGAAGCGCTGAAATGCATATTCAGCGCTTCATTAGCATGCGGGCGGCAGTGGCGCTTCGAAATTGATGCGCCTTGCTGCCGCGCGGCGCATCCAGACGGGGCTCCTTTTCGAAAGGACGCCACCTACTTCGAAGTCCCCTTATTCCCATGAGCTCATGGGAATAAGGGGACTTCGAAGTAGGCGGGGCCCTTTCGAAAAGGAGCCCCGTCTGGACGCACCGCGCGGCGGCAAGGCGCGTCAATTTCGAAGCGCTGCTGCTGCCCGCATGCTAATGAAGCGCTGAATATGCATTTCAGCGCTTCATTAGTAAACTTCGAAATGGTCATTTGCATGGCCATTTCGAAGTTTGGGGCACGTGTAGACACAGTCAAAGAGAGAGTGCCTGATAGCAGTGTACCTTGGGTTCCTCAAATGCAGGCTGTCTTGTAGCAACCAGGAACAACATGTGTTAATTGGAGACCGTAGTATTATGGTCACATCTTAACCATAGTAATTGTATTAAGTTACAAATCAAAGGAGCCTTTTGGAGGGAAACTATTGGAAATAGCATTTAACAGGCATAACCACTAAAGTTATCTAGACTCTTTTGTGTACCAGAATCCTTTCTTACCATGTTTGTATAATACTGTAGGTGTGCTCACAAGCAAGACAGTTGCTAGTGGTGAGGAGTGCTGTTCAGGCATTTGAGATTAACAACCCTAAATCCCACACCAAGAGCAAACAATCATTACAGCTTATTATGGTAATCTGGATCTGGCTTTGAATTATAACACCCTGTGGCTGGAAGGGCTCTGTATCTTTTCACCACTTCATGCTGGGCCAAACCCAGTTGTTAGCAATGCTAGTAGTTTCCTCCCTGTAAAAGTGTGGTCATAGCTGCAGGGCCCTGCTGCATGTAATGGAATAAAGCTCCCAGCAGGGTGAAGACATGAAGCTGTTCGCAGCCATAACAGGTTCAGCTAAATGCACTGAAATTCTGCCTAAATGCATTATTCCTCCACTTTCAAATTTCTGTTCAGATCTGCACAGTTCAGTCAGTAGAGCATGTCCCACTCACCAAAATCAGGTTCCCCACACAGCTGTTTAAAATAAGGACCTGGCTTTCGTAATGTCTAATATTTTCTCTATCAACTATAATCTACTTTTTTTCCCATGAACCCTAAATATGCATGTTGATTTGGGTTTGTCTTGTGCCTTCACAGACGAGAAGGGATGGAACGTGTACAGCCGTAACTCTGACTGTTGGCCTTACCCTTCCTCCACATCTACAGAACCATCATTAACAGTGTTGCTGCCACTATAGCTGCCTCTCCCAGCAAACTTGGCTAGTTACGCTGCATTGTTCGTAACTCCTGCCTGGTTGTTAAAGTCTTTCATGATCACCTACTTGCTTGCTTCCCTTTTCATTTTAATTATGAGCGGTATGCTGATCTGGCTTATTTTGCCTTCTTCCTCTTTTAATGACTGTTTTGGGAGCAGTAACTCTTGACACAGTTTATTGTGTACAGTGCCACTTGTTTGAAAAAACATCAGAGTTAGGTTCTTAGCTTTCTCTGCGACTACTCTGGGTTAGCACTAGCAATTGGTTCACTTTCTTCTCAAAATTCAGACTCCAATATCCTCCCTTGATGCACTCCTGCCCATTCTGCGCTTCCTCAGTTTGTATAATCCTAGCTTCTGCATCACTCGCAGCTCAGAATGGGGAGTGACACGTTGGTTCTGACCTCTGTCTTTTAAAAAGCATTTTTACTAGTGACAAGCAGTGGCATGTTGCATAAACGTTACTGACCTTTAGTTATAAGATTGATACACAGTAGGTGTAAGGGGTGGGGACGCAGGGAGTACTGCACATACTTGTGCTCCAGTACTGCATACTTGTGGCAGGCCCTACGGGTAGGATTTCGGGACTGGGAGGGTAGGAAAGAGCCCTTGAGCTCTCACCTCATTTTCCATTTACTGTGCATAGCTTCCTCCGTTCTACAGGCCACTAGGGAGTCTATTCTTAGCTGCCGAAGTAGCTCCATGCAACGAATGTAGGGCTGTGGAGGTCACTAGGCAGTAAGGCACCAAAAGTTCAGCTCAACCATGTACCTGCCACCTGAGTCCCCATAGCCGATCCAGACCCAGGTGCTTACTTGGTGACGATACAGCTTTTAGCCCGTGTAGCAGCTAATGAACGACTACGTAGTCTCCCAGCACGTAAAGTGGACATGTTTATTAGTAATAAGAAAAGGAACCCAAATGCATAATTTACCCTTTAATACAATTAATGGGGGGCAGGGACTCCTGTAGACCATCTTAGCCAAAAGGAAGCTGTTAAACTGAAAGCAGTTCACTAGTGACATTGGCTCAGGTGTTAAAGAGGCTGAAAGGTCTCATGGAAACCATGTTGTGCAGTTCACTGAAAAACACCATGACGCAGCAGGAAACACAAAAACATGTTTTATAGGAAACCAAAAAACCCTCAAACCTAAATGTCCTGTATTTCTGTCAGTGTGAAATTCCTTAGCACGAAGAAATTCTGTACAATGTATTTACAACCGCATATGCTGAACAGACCACCTCTGCCCTGGTGTGTTTACAGGTCTAGGCAGGAGTGCACATAAAGGATGGAACGGCTGGAGTAGGGTGGTGGCTTTTTTGTGATTTTGTTTTTAAACAAGAATGCACTGCAGTACAAATGTCCTTCTAGCAGGCGTCAGAGGCTGGCGGAGGGGGCGTTAGCTAGGAAAGGAGGCACAAAGCTGAGAAGAAACAGGTAAGTGTAGCTGGGCTAGTGGACCAGTAGGTGACTGCTGAGTGCAGCAAGAGTTCAGAGAGTTGCTTGGCAACAGAACCCTGGGAAGGAATGAAAAAAATGAGACACTGATCCCACTACCCCGTGCCGTGCCGTACCCCTGAGACTTGCATCAGAGTCCCTCTAACCACGTGGCTGCCTCATTAGTTCAACTGTGGGATGCCCCTCCCCCCCCCCCCACAGACGCCTTATGGAGATGTGCTTGGCTGCAAAGGGTCCACAAAAATGTTCCCACCACTGTTCAGGCTCCAGCAGTGGCTCAGCAACCCGTTTCCACTCACACGCTTCTAACAGTGCTATTGGGAAGTGTGAGCAGCTCGCAATTTAGTTAATACAGTAGGTAGGACGAAAATGTAGCTGACTGGGCAATGTGTTCCTTTGCAGGAGCACAAGAGGCCATTGAAACAGGCTAGGCTTTCTCTCTCATCCTACCACCGTCCTACCTTGCACTGGCTTCTCACCCAGCAACTGAGCTTCCCTAAGCTGCCTTCATCAGCTTGTGTTCCACCAGCCCTTGCTCTCTCTCTCCCTCTCCCTCTCACCCCACATTTACCAATGAGAGGCGTATAGGGTTGGGATGTCCTTGTGCTGCTTCCCAGCTGTGTACTCCCTAGTGTGGAGCAGCACAACAGCAGCAAAAAAGTGATCAGTGAGAATGCTGTGATAGGCAACCAGTTGCCACAGGTAGTACCCAGGATGCACTGCTGCCCTGCTGCTCCTGGTTTCAGACCCTGAACAATGGCTGCAGAATGGACTGGCTGAAGCCTATAAGCAGTTTGCTTTAAAGGCGTAGTTGAAGGCGGGAACGTAGATGATCATAGGCAGCGGTAAGTGAGTAAATATCCCATTGCACAAGCAGCCTCTTGGGTTTTCGGTTTTTTTTTTCCCCCCCTCAAAATGAGAAATTGCTTTTTCCTACACAGTAGGCAATAAAACCATTCAGGCCAGATCTGGATAGGTCCTATCCAACGCACACTTCAGATTCTGAATGGTACAAGGGGCCAGATTCTGAGAACAGCAGCCATAGATTATGAGACCAGCAGCATCCCAACCAAGGGTTGTCTCATATGTTGATTTTCCTGCAAGAGATAAAAGGCTCAGCCCCTCCCGCCCCAAGCATTGTGAAAATGCCATAACAAGGGTGGTGGTACCATACAATTCTCCTACTGGGCCCCCAAGCACACATGCACACTCCCTTAAGGGGGCACACATGTTTTTGGAGTTAGCTATTATGAATTTTCTATTTATGTTCTATGCCTGTAAGTTAGCTGCTGAACAATCTGACCATGTCTGAGTGTTGAATGGGGGAAACACACATAAAAAGTACCAGCTGAGTATGTCTGCATGCCCTGAGTTGACTGTAATGTGCAGATGAGCTTTGGTATATCTGCTTCCTCTTTCAGGTGAGCTAGCAGAGCTGTATCTTTGGGTCACTGGCTGGATTGGCCTTTGGGACAGACAAGTCATGAGTACAAGCATTAGTGCTGCAAATGAGACAGAGCTGTACACACATCAGTTAACAAATGGCCAGGGTGTCAGTGTATCAATGCCACTCCAGACATCACTAAACATTATGGCTGTTGAAATACGCAAAAGGCATATTTCCCCATCTCTGTTCAGTTCTTCTTTAAGGAGTGGCTGAACCTCATGTCCTTGCTGGAGTAGGGGGCCCAAGACAGGAGACATCTGTGATTGTCAGCTCCTTGGAGACATCCTTAATCTGAACTGTCCTGGCAACATGTCCAAGCCCAAGAACCATGCACAGAATGGAGCAGACTATAGCTGCCCTGAGCTCTAATATAGAGATGCAGTCTGTGCTTGGATCAAGAGTGCAAACGGGGATCTGTTGTCTCCCAAGAGCCACCGTGTCCGTGCTAAGGATGGGCTACCAGGCAAAGCTCCACAGGCCACCCTTGCCTGGGTGATCAGCTCAAAGCCAAACGCTCCAAACAGTGAGAAGGGTGGCAGTGTACTGGAGCATCAGCATGCTGGCAACGTTTCTTCTTACAGTTGATCAGGAAACCAGAGCTCCCTTTGGGGTGGCACTGCAAACACAGGACTCTAGTGCATTACTGTCCTAAAAACTTCTGCCTGCTCCGTCATCCTCTTCTGGAAGAGCCAAACAGTCTATGCAATAAGCCTCAGCCATGGAGGACGATGGGGACAGCAGTGCAGAACATATGGCATACAAGATCTGTGGGGACACAAAGGTTAGATGTTTTTACTCCTAATACATCTGTACAAATGACAGCATAAGAGACAATGGAAGCCACACACAGGCCTTGTGATGGCATGTAATCTAACAAGCAATAGACGAGTGGGTGCTTTGTCTGGACCAGGGCTAGCATTGCAAGCCACACCCCTCTAAGCACCACATGGGGTTGAAATCCAGGCCAGCTGCTGGTCCCTGTGCAAGCCTGCAAGTAGTTTGTGGGGAGAGTTTCTTTTGGGCTATAAGTATGACTCAGTAGCAAACCAAACTACCTGACTGTGGGTGATTCTGCATTGCAGTGTAACTGTCCCAAGTACTGCAACAGAGGTCGTAATGGCGTACAGCATTCTGACATCTGATCTCCCGGTTTGCTCACTAGACAGCAGCTACTTCAAGCATTGGGACTAGGAACAACCAAGTGCTTTCAGGATGATTTTGAGAAAGAGGAATGCAGTGGACTGGATTAATTCAGGAGGGGAACTCCCATCAGAGAATGTGTGTTGATAAACCCCCTTGGACTACATGCTAACCAAGATACAGTATCTGTTCCAGCTGGGCCTGTCCCTGTAGGACAGTAAGTGTGGGTGGCTGGGTCTGGAAATGAGAAAAGCTGACTATGATGATTTCCCCTTTTTTCTGTCTGACAGCATGTCAAGTGGTGAGCCAGGTCAGTCTCAGAACATAAACTGTGATCCCCTGGGATTTCACAGGTGCTACCATGTCCACATGCTGGCCACTGAGACAGCAGAGAGAGAACCCAAATCATAATTCGTTCCTATTCCACAGACCCCCCTCTCTAGCTCCACCCCACCTCACCCTCTGCTCCTTCCCCTGACCTGTGTTAAGAGTACAGGAGGTTAAGCCAGTTGAGAAGTTCCAAATTCACCCCACCCAACCCTCAAGCATTTGCAAGTGGCATGTCAGAGACCTTTAATTATGAGCCTCACTCAATAGCATTTCTTTTTTCCTCTGCTTTGAGTCCTTTTTGTCAGCCTGACTCCTCGCAGCTGCTAATCCCAGTCAGGTATGGACTCAAAAGGCAACCATACCAGCAACAGACTAGGTATGGACTCAATGCCCAAAGTCACTGCGGTAGCAGAACCAGAGTTTTTCCTCACTCTGTAATTACCGGGCCTACCGTTGTGCTTCTAGAACATTCCCATTTCTATGCTAACCCTTCCCCAGAAGCCTCCCCAGCATCTTTCACTTGATCTATCAAAAACAAACAGCATCTTCAAGCTGTCTCCTCCTTCTGGGGCTCCCAATGAAGCTGTTTCATGCCTCACACCCCTCACAGCTGTCAGTGGAAACCTCGGCCAGAAAACTCTCCTCCAGCTGCCGAGGAAGCGGAAGGAGGTGCCTCAGAGAGGGACATGCATTCAGGGTACGTGTATGCAGTCCGCTGTGGTGAGCCTCCCAGCGCAACAGAGTCAGGCTTGCAGGGCTCCCTCTACCATGCTAAAAGTAGGCTGGCAGATGGTGTGGCTCTGGCTGGAGCTCAGGGTCTGAAACCTGGGGGTAAGGGGAAGAGAAGAGTGGTGGTCTGTAGAGCTAGTTCTAGTGTGGTTATGTGAGCCCCATGAGCCTGAGTGTGTCGACCTGAGCTGGGTGGCCCAGTCGCTGCTGGCGGCTGTGTGGACAGAACTTGGGAGCCGATTATGAAAAAATGAACAGAGTTATTCGCTCACAGTCATGCCCTCCCTCAGCACCTCTGACCATTGCTCCTTTGCCCTCCCCTCATCATCCTTGTGGTTGGGGGGTGGTGAGGGAGGGGCTGAAAAACATTGCCAAGGAGAGCTGTTTCCTGAATGAAAAAAACCCACCTCTAAGGCAAGAACCAGCCCCCTGGCCTGCAGTCTGTGCAGAGGAGCCTAGAGCTGGATTTATCAAGGAGCTCCTCTTTCTCCCCTGCTGGTGTGAGCTCTGAGGTGAGACACAGGGGAGGGCTGGAGGGGAGCTTGCACTGATGCTGTACCCATTACATTGAGAGAGGGATCAAGAACACTGGAGAAACTGACGATGACTGACATCTTTCACATTACATATAAACCAAAAATCTCTGTGGCTATCTGGCTGGGAGACACCACTACTTCAAAGACCATCTCAGCTATCCAAATGTGAGTGGCTCCAAAGCCCTACAGTCTGACCCCAGAAAATAACCGTTACCAGCGCATAGTGTATGAGCATCTATTTTGCCATCAAAAAATGGAGGAGAACGTTACCTGCAAATGTGGTCCAATCAGAAAGATGCTGCTTCCGATGTCACTTTAGAGAGGTGTGGTGATGTCACCTCTTTCAATTCACTTCCCACTGCTGGATCCTGAGGGACAGGGTGGTGAGAGCACCCCGCGTGCTCACAGGCTAAGGAAAGAGGAAAATCCTTAAATGCTCAGGAGTCTCATACACTCTGTAGCGCTGGACCCAAATGCTTCCTTCAGCTACATTTTGATCCCTTCAAATATGGCTAAAGGCAGAGGTGGAATAAAAGGATAATCAAAGACATCAGCTTGAGAAGAGTTCTTAGCTCTAGTGCCATCACTGACTTGGCAGGACTGCCCCCTTCAGCATGATAGAGTGATTGTCCATCACCATATTCTCATTGACTGGTTTGGGGCTTTTAGGTGATGTCACAGATACACTCCAAATCCTACTGGCTCAGAACTAGGACTTCTGAACATGCAAAAAAATAACCCCACATACGCTGAGATAAATTCAGAGGCCATACACCATTTATTGTGAGTTACAGTACAATAAATGAGCGTAAGTTGTACATCAAGTGGGCAAACAGGTGGGGTTTTAGCACAAGAAGTAACATAGCTTCTTTAAAGGGTGTAGCAGGCGAAGGATTCCCCGTAGTTTTGCACCTTATTAGCTGGTTTTCCCCTTGGCATGTTACAATAAATCAGGCTCACACCAATATCACAGCATAAATCTGATGCTGCCATTTAAATGACTTCTGAATTCAGACCCTTCTGTTGAGTGGACTAAAGAAAGCAGAGTAAAAACATTTGGCTCTTTCCCCACATCCTTTTATTTTTTTTAAAGCCCATTTTCTACAACACGGTCAGAAACGGTGCACTGGTAGCATACAGCTAGGTGCAAAAGTTGCCCTGGCTGTAGCGTGCCCAGCAAATTGTGACCACCACCGCTTGCCACCACCACAAAGACACAACTAAAATCCAAGCTGCCCAGCCAAACCCTCCAATCTCCTCTCTGTTGCTGCTTGTTTTCACCCTCGACCTCGCTTCAGCCCTTGAAGCAAAGCTTTTAAGCTAAGAAAGTGGACTCTCCTGCTGGAACCAGCTCCCAGTCCAGGTTAACATTGTGCTCCTGAAGCATTTGCTGAGGTCTGAGAGCTAGGTGCGGGAGGAAGCAGGAACTTTCCAGGAGGTCTGACCTGAAGCACTTTGCATCTTCCTTCTTACAGAGGTGCAACTCAGCCTTCAACATTTGAAAGCTGGTTTGAGACTCCAGCTTCTGCAAGCAAAGTGACAGTAGAAGTAGCACCGTCTTACCCAGCAAATCTGCTTTCCTCTGGGGATTCAGACGCTTGTCTGCTGACCTCAGGCTCAAAGCTAAGTTTTTACCCTGAGTAGAATGGCAGATCCAACAGAACTCAGAGTGTCAGCTGATCTCTTTCCCTTGGGTGCCCCAACAGAGTTCTTTACTATGTTCCAAACACTTGTGCAGTGCATTGAGCACCAGGTAGCTGAGGTCATAAATTGAAGATAATGGGAGTGGTAGAGGTGAGGGCATAGTTTGACTTGTAGAATCTCTCTCACTAGGGATGGTGTACGGGGGTGGATCAGCCACTGGGCCCAGCGGTAGGGGGCTCCCCACCAGCTAGGGAGCCCCTGGAAAAATTCTGCCACCAGTGGCAGAAGGCAGGCAGGCAGGCCCAGTGTGGCTTCTGACCCCCATCCCTGGCTGAAGCCACAGGGCAGAGGACCAGTGGGTTTCCTGTAAGCTGAGCCCTTGTGAAGCTCCTCAAGAGAGATTCAAATGCCACCTAGCTAATTAGCAGAGTGCTCCCAGCTAGGTTTTTTTGTTTCAGCTGGTGATGCACATTTATAAACGTTAATTTTGCTAGGTGGAAAAGTCTTTTTGCACAGTAAAAGCACAACCTTATTTTTGATGATTGTACAGCAGTGACAGTCTGGCAAAACTCTCTTTATATGCTTCAGTACATAAAAAAGGGTCTGAACCAAACCCACCCAGATCTAAATATCATTCGACTTTGCAGAACTTCTGATCCCAAATCCAACAGCTCAGTTGTTCCCTGCTTAGAAAGGCCCAAACCAAAAATTCTGGCTCCGCATAGCTGCCAATCTTTAGGAAAGCCCTGATAGGAACTGCTGGTATCTCTGTGACATTGGCTGTTACTACTAGTAACAAAAACATTGCATATTCGGCCGTTCCCTCTTCAATCTATCAACAGAAGAGTTTCCAAATAGCACATTTCACTAAGTTTTTCCATGATGCAGCAATAAGCAGTCCATGAATCTCTCTCTCACAAAAGGAATTGTACTTACCACAACTCCGGAAATATTTTAAAAGCAAGGCAAGGGCCACAAGGAAAATGCAGATGAGAACCAAACTTGAGGCTGTAATGACCCCAGAAGTTGAAGGTGACAGAGGAGGAAGACAGTCTTTTAGTTTATCTGAGAAGAAAGGATTGATAAATACCGTTAAGGACCCTTCACCATAATGCCAGTATCATACAACAGCAGGTTTGAGAATCCTGTCATGTCCACATTCTAATGACATTTTTTGCCATTTAATGCTCTTGTTTCCAATATACTGTTCAACCACTACATATAGTCTCTGAACTATGTGGAGTTCCAGGCAGAGCATGCTCCTGGTACACAAGTGACAGAGATGGAACTCAGGCTGTGAGAAATACATTCCCCAAGGATGACTCCATGTTTGACTCCATAAGCCATGGATTAAATAGAAACTGGGAGTGGCTCGCAGCTTACAAAGGCAGTTTCTCTGCTCTGGGTGTTAATATCTCCCCATTAGACGCTGACAAAGGCTCACATCCCCCTGTCTGATCTGACTTGTTTTTTCCTCTTTCCACCTTGCTGAATAGACCTTGTCAGCTCTGGCCCTCCCTCTTACTGGCACCCCCACTCTTTAAATACCCCTCTGAAACTACACCCCCCCCCACTCATGCATCTGATGAAGTGGGTCTTTGCCCACGAAAGCTTATGCTCCAAAATATCTGTTAGTCTATCAGGTGCCACAAGACTTCTTGTTGTTCCCCAAGGATGTTTTTTTTGACATTTGTGTAGTTTTAAGTACTAGATTCTCTTCCAGAACTGGGCATGAAGTAACTATTTTACATGAATGCTTCAAGGCCAGGAACAAATAAAAACAGGTAGGCAAATTTGATATAAAAAAGTGCAGTCAGAGGTAACATATGGTAACAATTAAGAATCATAATCTATCTGACTAACAGAGCAAACACTACCCACACTGAGGAGCCTCAGTTGGCGGTGGGTGTTTATGGTAGGAAGTTAAAAAGCTCCTTCCCTTTCAGGAACAGGTGAGGTTGAGTGGGTAACTGTGAGTTTGCATTTAGAAAAAAATCTAGTCATAGGGGCATTACTGGGGTTCTGTTACTGTTTCAGGCACATTTCACCTAAACCTGGGCAGTATGTATACCTCCAACTTCATACAGAAGAAACCGATCAATGCAAAAGGTGTATTTGATCTATTGTTCTCTGAGTGGGAGGCAAAAAGAGCGAAGGTTTGGAATTTGATCTCAGATGCTCTTGCCAGTCTCCTGAGATCGTGGAAGTCCTGTGTCTTAGAACATTTAAAAAACTAGACATATTCTACCCCTTGTACAGGAAAGAAGATACATTGGTCCGAAGATGGCCTAGCTGTATGCTTCATTTCATAGGGCTTTACCCTCTCTAGTGGCAAAGATGGGACTAAATTAGGTAGCATTCAGCTCCCAGGACATTGGCTTTATTCTCTTCAAAATCTTGTCAGCTGTAAGGACTATTCCCAGCAAAAATGAAGTGGAAGTGACCACTCACTTTACAATCAAAAGGTGTTTTTTTGTTGTCGTCGTGGTGTTTCCCCTCTTCACCTTCAAAGGATCAGTCATTACCGGAAGTTATTTTTTTATCGTGTTTAATTTGCTGGGATTTTTTTTTCTCTTGTTTCTACTCCACACAAGATACTGTTGAGCCTCTTTCTTTATACCTCCTTCTTCCTGGGAATTTAGACAGTATGCCCCGCTATTAGAAACACTCTGTAAGGGCCAGGTTCTGAGCCCCTTGCTCAAGCTGAATAGTACCTGCAAAAGTCCTCTTGCCTTCAGCAGGACTGTTGATAAACAAGGCACTATTCACCTGGGGTGAGGGGCAGCAGCATGTTTCTTCAGCTGCCCTGGGAAATGTATTGGACACATAGGCTGTGTCTGCCCTTGCATTCCTCTTTCAAAAGAGGCAAGCAAATGAGGGAAATTGAAAATGCAAAGGAGGTGCAGATCTACATATCTGGGGCCTCATTTGCATATCTTCTTTCAAAAGAAGAAAAGCAGTATAAACATGGCTCTTTCTAACGTAAACCCCATCTTTGAAAGAACCCTCTTCCCCCCAAAAAAGGGAAGAAGGGCTCTTTCGAAGATGGGGTTTACTTTCAAAAGAGCTGTGTCTATACTGCTTTTCACCTTTTGAAAGAAGATATGCAAATGAGGCTCCAGATATGTATATCTGTACCTCATTTGCAGATTCAATTTGCATGCCCCTTTTGAAAGAGGAATGCAACTGGAGACACAGCCATACAGTGAGAACATTGGGCATAAAAGCAGGTTTGAAATGACATTTTTATTCATGTTTTAAATTTCTGGCTTAAGTGACTTTGCACAAGCTACTTTGTACTGTGAAGCATTTAGGCTGTAATGGCTACCCCACGCTCACGGTACTGCCTTTCATCACTCTGTTTTCACTCGTCCCTTTCCAGATACAGGCCTATTTATTGTATGATCTTTTATGTTGCACTACATCACCTTATACTATCATAGTACATTACTTCCTGCAGATGTTAGGGCTACTACTAAGTGTGGGAAGATGGCCTTTCTTCCTGATCACTGCAGCCAGTAGCAGACCTCGAGGCAGGAAGGAGTGGGCTTGCAGGTTTTATGTTTGTGTGACTGTGGACACTGTTCTGACACTATGCACCTCAGCTAGCTGCACAAGTTTTGTACACATTGCGTACGGTCGGCAGAAACTTACTCAGAATGTAGTCGGAGGATACTTCGAAATCATCGTACTTAATGGTACACGTGAGGTGAGTATCTTCAGTCAGATTGAGCTGCAATTTGGCAGTGACATTATAGAGGCTGCTTTTGGAGCTAGGTAACTCAGTTTGCCAATCCACAGACACATTGTTGAGGAGCCCAGAGACTCGTGGCTTTGGGAAGCCACCGTAAGAAGAGCAGTTCACCGTCACCTCTGTTGGGCCACAAGCATGTGTGGGTATTTCAGCTGATATAACGGGCCTGCTGAAGTCAGCTGCATCAAAGTTAATGGAGAGATTTAATTACCATTCTGTCAGATGAGGCACAAAATTGCAGTCTTCCTAACCCCCATGTCATCATTAAAGAGCGCCCGACACTTAGCATTCTGGTGCCTCCAAATTCCTTCTTAGGTTACAGTTGTATAAGGTATTCTGGCATTCACCCTCACTTCCTGTCCTAAATTAGTGTTCAGCATTGCCGTGCTATCACTGGCTCTATGCGCATTTGTAAGGTGGCCTTCTTAATGGAGAGTGCAACAGAATTTGTGGTTTTAATAGCCTGTTGCACAAATGGGTAGAAAAGATAACACTTGGTGCGAGGCCAAAAATAAAAATATTTCTTGCATTGGAATGCAAATGCTTCCACTTTCTCCATCAATGTACTTCAGCCCTGCATAAGAGGCTCCCTGCCTAGGGTGTGCGAAGGGAGTCGAGTCACTAAGGAATATTCATGTATTGGCCTTTCTTCTGAGCCATCCAGCAAGGGAGCCAATAAATTAATGATTATTTTATTACAGTCATGTCTAGAGAACCCCCACAACTGAAATGAGGGCCCCCATCATGCTCGACATAATATAGATCAATAGGAAGACACATTCCCTGTGCCAAAGAGCTTGCCATCTAAGTAGACATGAGTCAAAGAATGAGAGAGGAAACTGAGGCAGAGACAGATGAAGTGACTTGCCAAAGGTCACAAAGGAGATCACTGGCAGAAAGAGAAAGTGCCTATGCCCCCCTCAATTCTAGCCCAGTTAGCACAAGGAGTGGTTTTGGAGACGGCCACTTCAAAACCAGAAACTGGACTGAAACCACTTGCTCATTTCAGACAGAAGCACTGAACAGTCATTGCATGCTAACAACTTCAGTCACTGTTGTTCTAGCCAGGCAGCAGCCTGGAAGTGAAAGGCTCCATATCCCATTACCGATACCTCTGTCCCAAAGGACTGACGCCTCCCACAGCTGTTACGTGGGTCTGTTAGAATGAACGGGGCTGGGGACAGCAGCAGGCCACATTTCCCATTAAGTTGATTTGTCATCCCTAGGAATGGTTCTCTCCATAGGTGATGTACCCTGCAAAGGGGTGGGGGTGGGGTGTTCCTGGGGACACAGGTGGCGAGAAATGGGATAACTGTCTTCTTTTCCCACAGTTGTCAGTTGCCGACAAGGAGACAGTGCCGTCAGGGGCCCTGCATGCATGCCACTGCAAGACAGGCTAAGGAATAGTGATGGGAAAAACCTCAGAAGAGATGTACATTCAAGATGTGGGATTCCAGCGCTGCTTCATGGACCTAGGTGAAGGCTTCCCTGCAAGATCTCTGGAACTTTCTGGTGTCATAGGGGTTGAAAAGAAATCAGTGTCACTGCTCTCAACTGAAACCAGCTACCACAGAAGCAATGGTGCAAATGGAAAAATGATGATACAAATAGAATTTCTTCTAACTTTCACCAAAGTTCAGATTCGTTTTGAGCAAGATCACTCCTGTTCCTCCACAAAAACCTTGCTCTGGGGCAGTGCTTACTGTGGGCTGAAAAAGTGTGCGTGGGGGGGATGATACTTTTCTACAGAAATGAAAGTGACATTAGCAACATCTGTCTGTCTCTCGCCCCACCACCATCAGTTCTGCTCCCACATTTCTTCCCCCAACCCCCGAGATCTTCCTCGATTCTGCCCCTTCCCAGCTTCATGTCTGCCCTTCCTGCAGCTCCTGGAGTTCTTCATTCCTCATTCTCAGGCCAGGAGTAGCTGCAGTGGTGTTCCCCCTCCAACTCCCCATGCTGGTGTTTCAGGTAAAGGGGAGACCAGAGAGGCACGACCCTGTCCTCAGTGCTCATAGACAGGAACTGGGGGAGAGGAGGAGAGAACTGCTCTCCTGGAAGAATATAGGCTCGTAAGGAGTGTGTGTGTGTGTGTGTGTGTTTGTTGGGGGTGAGAGGGGGAAGACACTATTTCCTACATTTGTTCTGATTGGCTGCATAGGTGCCAGCAGGTGGTAAGGTAGCCAACCAGAGCGGGTTTCCCCTCATGCAGGCTGATCGGTGCTCTCCCCAATGGCACCCACATTGGAGAACTTTTAATGCTGGGTCTGGAACCCCTTTCAACCAGTGCTATTTAAGCACTGATGTGAGGCTCATTTAACCATCAAGGCACAGAAGTTTCTCACCCTAGAGCATGAGCCAGTCTCCTAGAATGTTTTAAGTCTCTCCAAAGGTGCTGGGGCAAAACCAGGAAGGATCTCTGGCTGCTGAGAGGAGGGGTCTGGCCAGAAAGGAGGTCCCACCCTGACGTCTTCCCTGGCAGGGAACACTTCCTCCCGCCCTACAAGAGAGACCTGACTGCTCTGGGCCCTCTCTGGAAAGCACCACGGGGCCAAACAGCTCAGAGCACCGACTGGTGCTGGAGCTCTCTGGAGCGGCTGCCAAATAAAGCTCCACGCCAAAGAGACGACTTGAGGATGAGAGGAGGCAGAGAGGGAGGGAGACCCTCTTTCAGTGCTGGAAGTGGTGTAGAGGGGTTCAGATTGCTCATTAGGCACAGGAGGCACATGCTGAGGGACACTGGCATTTAGGAGTGCCTAAAAGTCAAACATAGGTTACAAGTTACAACATATGCCGGTTTTTTCATGAGGTTGATGGATTTCCACTCATTATGGCTAAATGTAGTGCCTGGCATGGTGACAAGTATCAGAGAGGTGGCCATGTTAGTCTGTCGCTTCGAGAACAACAAGAAGTCTTGTGGCACCTTATAGACTGACAGACATTTTGGAGCATAAGCTTTCGTGGGCAAAGACCTGCTTCATCTGCATCTGTCTTTGCCCACGAAAGCTCATGCTCCAAAATATCTGTCAGTCTATAAGGTGCCACAGGACTTCTTGTTCTCAAAGCTACAGACTAACATGGCCACCTCTCTGACACATATGCCAGCAATTCTAAACCCACAGCCTGCATGTGGCCCAGTTAGCAAGCAGCTGTGGGTGGTCCAGCTATGTACTCAAAAAAATTCGGTCTGTCACTCCAGGCCTGGCAGGCGAAGGGAGGAGGTGGGGGCAGATGGCGAAACAGCACCATATGGCCCTCCTGGAGCACTCTGGCAAGCAGGGGAGGCAAAGCAGCACCTGGAGGCAGGAGAAGGCTTAAGCAATACTATGCAAGGGGCCCTGGTGGGCAAGTGGATCTGTAGGTAGCTTGCTCCGGGCAGACAATTGGACTTCTCCAGCCTGACTGACTGTATCTCCCTCAAAGGGCCAAAGCAATCTCTGACTGACCCCAGCCGTCTGCCAGCTCAGCTCAGCAGACACAGTCACCTCACAGTGGGTGGATACAAGCAGGCTTGAGACGAGTGGGTCTGTTGGGGGTGAGGTTGAAAGGTGGCTATGGGCAGTGAGGGCGTGGGGAGTGCTAGCATAACCCACGCACCTCCCGGATGTGGTTCACTGTCCCAGGTAGTGGCTCCTCTCTCCAGCCTTAGCTGAAAGCCAGCTGGCCAGCAGATCGAACTGTGGAGGCTCTGCACGCAGCTCCTGAGGTCCCAGGCTTGAGTGCGCTTGTGGGTGTTTACCTTAGGATATGGGGGGTGCCAGAGCCCAGTGTGTGGGTCACTGGGCAGTGGTGGGGGGCACAGAAGATGAGGTGCAAAAGGTGTGCAGGACAGAGCTAATGAAGGGGGATGGCTGGGGATCCTATTGGCAATAGAAACCTCGTGCTGATTCTAGCCATGCTTACACTTTTCAAGGGTGCTACAGCCCTATTGTTCTGTTGCCCTCATCAGTGGTGCATCTAGTTGTCCATCTTAACCATCTAACCAGAAAGAAGAGGTGGATGAGGCTTTCTTTAAACAACTAATTAAATCATCCAAAGCACAAGATTTCAACTACTTCACCTACTCAAACACCTGTCGGGAAAATGACAGCAGGGCACAGATTATCCAAAAAGTTTGAAATATATTGGAGACAATATTTTTATTCCAGAAGGTGGAAAAAACTACTGGTAGAAGGCTGTTCTGGGTTTGATTTTAACACATAAGGGAGGAACTGGTTGAGAATTTGAAAACAGAAGGAAGCTTGGGTGAAAGTGGTTGCGAAATGATAACGTTCACAATTCTAAGGAATGATCAGCAGGAGAATAGCAAAGTAAAGACAATGGATTGCAAGATGGCAGCTTTCAGCAAACTCAGGGAGTTTGTAGGCAAGGTCCCAAGGGAAGCAAGTTAAACAAAAACAAAAACAATTGAAGATATTTGGCAGTTTTTCAAATAGTGCACAAGATCAATCTATTCCGCTCTGTAGGAACGACAAGAAGTTTGACAAGACATTACCTTGGCTTAACCAAAAGATCTTGAATGATCTAAAAATGAAAAAAGAGTCCCACAAAATGTGGAAACTAGGTCATATTACAAAGGATGAATGTAAACAAATAGGATAAGTATGTAGGGTAAAATTAGAAAGGCGCAGGCACAAAACAATCTCAATCTATCTAGAGACATAAAGGGTAACAGGAAATGTATTACATACAGAAATACATCTACAATTACATTAGAAGCAAGAAGAAGACAAGGTCAGGACAGGCCTTTTGCGCAGTGAAGAGGGAGCACCAATAATAGATAATGTGAAAATAGCAGAGGTGCTTAATTACTCCTTTGTTTCAGTTTTCCCCAAGAAGGTTGATGGTGATTGGATACCTAACATAGCAAATGCCCGTGAAAATGGAGCAGATTCAGCAATGAAAACAGGAAAAGAACAAGCTAAAAATTACTTAGACTCATTAGATGTGTTCAGGTCACCAGGGCCTGATGAAATGCATCCAGAATACCTCAAGGAGCTGACTGAGAAGATATCCGAGCCATTATCTATTCACCCTGAAAAGTCATGGAAGATGGGAGAGATTCCACAATATGGTATTGATCTATAAAAATGAAAATAAGGGCAACCCAGGGAATTACAGACCAGTCAGTTTAACTTCTGCACTAGGAAAGGTAGTGGAGCAAATAATTAATGAATCAATTTGGAAACATCTGGAAGATAATAAAGTGATAAGTAACAGCATGGATTTTTCAAGAACAAAGCTTGTCAAACCAGCCTGGTGAGGTAACAAGCCTTATGGATAAGGGGAAGCGGTAGATGTGATATAACTCTTAAGTAAAGCTTTCAATGCAGTCTCGCAGGACCATCTCATAAACAAACAATAGAAATACAATCTAAATGGAGTTACTATTAGGCTGGTGCATAACTTGTTGGATTCTTCTTAATCTCTCAGGATAGGACAAGAAGCATTGGGTTTACATTGCAACAAGGGAGATTTAGGTTAAACAATAGAAAAAAACTTCCGCGTTGGGGTGGTTAAGCACTGGAGTAAACTGCCTAGGAGATTATGGAATCTTCACCACTGGAGATTTTAAACAGCAGGTTAGATAGACCCATGTCAGGGATGGTCTAGATAATGCTTAGTCCTGCCACGAGCGTAGGGGACTGATGACCTCTAGAGGTCCCTGCCAGTTCTTTGATTAACCTCTTGGCCTTTCCATATTGATTACATGCTTCTGATGATTTGGTCACACCACTTACCTACAACAAACAAATCCACAGTCACATCACAGAGCTTCTGAGGCGAGCCTTTTGTCTCTTGAACTATGCATTCGTATGTGTTCTTGTCTGATAGTTCCACTGGGGAGAGCCACATTGTGAAGTTCTTTAAGTCCATCCTGGTCCGGTTCTGATACTTTGGATTGTTGTCAACCCACTGCCCTCCTGCATAAGCAATCACTACTTCTGGTGGTTTTGTTTGCCAATAAATGCGGTAATGAGTCAGGGACTCTAGGCTGGATAATTCATGGCAGCAGGGCATGATGGCTGTCTCCCCCATTCTGGCTTTGACCTTTATTTTCTCTTTTGTAAAGACTGCAGGAAGCAAACAGGAAACAACATATGTCATGACACAATCATGTATCTATAAAGCTCTTTCTTCTGCTAACAACTCCCATCACCTCTGATCACCACTTTGTCTACTTTCACCACCATGCCCCATCTTTCCGTTGTGCAGTTTACACTGACAACGCATCCTTGCATGGAAGGGACCTAGCTTGGTGATGTGTTCTTGTGATGACCCAATGTCACATATGGATCTAAGTAATCAAAATAATCTCTAAGCACGTGCATGACATCATAACTGCATATTAGTGCATCTGCATGGAAAGTGGGCTAGGTCAGAACTGTAAACACCGAGCGTATGTTATCATCACTATTGCCATGGAAGAGGTGAGGTATGTTGTCAAAGGGTCTCCTCTTCTTAGACCTGTTTGTTTGCAAAATCCTTGTCATTTTCCTGTGTGCCCTCACCCCCACGCAAATGCAGCAATGCCGCTATTTCATAAGGGGGTGGGCAGGAGAACCAACCCAACACTCCAGCAATCACAAGCAACCACCCTCTGCTAACCAGGCGGCCAGTGTCATAGCCCCACATTCACCAGCTTCTCTACAACAACAAACCAGGAGACTCAGCCTGCAGTTCAGGAGTCTCCCTCCAACAAACCTGGATACATGCCCTAGCTCTCACAAGGGGCCTCACTAAACCGAAACTGGCAGCTCGCTGCTCATGAGCATCACTACAATAACAAGCCAATGTCACAGCTTGGTGCCCAGGAGCAGAGCTGTCCTGTCCATAGGCGGAGGTGGAGCGGCTGCCCCCAGGCCTGTGCTTCTGCAGGCCCTGCAGTGGCCACCTCTGCCATCCTATGGCTGGGATGGGGGAAGGGTTACTTACTACCCTGCATTCATCATGTGGTGGGAGCGGCAGCCTGCTCTGCTCTGCTGTGCTGTGCCCTGCCTCCCAGCCCACTGAACCCCCCACTCCTTCCTGGCAGTGGGAAGTGGCCTCCATTCTGCACGGCCCGCAGAGAAACGGGCTCAGCAGGCTGGGAAGGCATGGAGCAGAGCAGGCTGCTGCTCACACTGCATGGTGAATGGGGGGGGAGGGGGCAGTAGGGGAGGCAACCAGTGCTCCCACTAACTTTTTCCATCCATGAGCGGAATAAACTTTTTGTTCACCAAGGCGCGTGCAGATGTGCACCACCGACAGAAACACAGGCTGCCCGCTGTGGGCGCTCTACCAATCAGCTGGCAGCACCTGACCCTCTTCTGGGCAGCTGCCCAAGCACTCAGCTTACAGGGAAGATTGGCGGCGAACCCCCTGCTGCTGCCACTGACCACCAGTGCACTGCTCCAGACAATCCCTGGCCAGGCTGGCGCGGGGTAGAAGCGGCACCTGGAGAGAGGAGGGGTTGCCCGGGGCCCTGTGCCTGGGGTATGGGGGTGGGGTTGGCCCAAGCCCCTCCATCCCCTTGTGATGACCCTACTCATGAGCATGTTTGTGGCAAGCCAGACCACTTACGAAGACAAAAAGAGAAAGGAAGAAGCTCTCAATATGGAGCCAGCCCAGCTCCGTCCTGCAGTGGGTCTCTCTGATTTGCAATATTTCCCTTTGCTTTCTGCTCCCATGCTCTGTCCAGCAATGCAGCACAACGGTAGCTCTGCTCTCCAGCCCCTCTACCCGCCCGCACAGGGGAGGAAGGACACCCGTGGCAGCGGAAGCTGAAAGGCTTGAGAAGAGCTGTGACGACAGAGCAGGGGCTAGCCGAGGATGTGGAGAGAGACCGACCTGGGCGGTAAACAAAATTTGAGCCATTCCATTCAGACCTCTGCCCGGAGTTGTTAAGTAGTAACTTAACGTCTCTGTCACCTGGTTTCCCAAAACAGGGATAATCAGCCCAGGGCTTGACCAACCCTAAAAGGGTTTAACACATTGCTCATAAAGCTCCCCAAGAGCCTTTCCAGAAGGCTCTAGAGAAGGACCAAACCTTAGCCTGCCCAGTTGCTCCCTGATTTGTGGGCGAGGCACGTCTGGTATCAGAGCTGTCCTGCCCATCGGATGGCTCCTGTGGGGCCCAGAGCAGCCTGGGGGATTACTGGGAGGGGGTCTGGCGTGGGGGCGGCAGCAGGGGTTAGTCGTCCACACTCACTGCAGTGGCGGAAGCTGGAGCGTCCTGGCAGCCTACTCCGCCCCGCCACCCATCTCCCAGCCTGCTGTGCTCCACTTCACCACAGCAGCCTCTGCCGCCTGCTGCCACAGAGAAGCCGAGCACAGTGGGCTTGGAGGGGGCACAGGACGGAGCAGGCTGCTGGGTTACTCCAGCTCCTGCAGTCACCGTGAGTGCTGCGGCGGCATTACCTGCTCTCGCCCCATGCCGGGCTCCTCGCTAATCCCCATTTGAGTCGTTTGCAGGAAGGCGGGGGATGGAGCAGGGGCAGAGCTTGGGGGCGGGGTGGAGCAGGGCTGAGGCAGAGCAGAGGTGGGACCTGCAGCAGGTGGAGCCTCTGGACCTGGGGCACTGGTGTTGGGGGGAGTTGTCCCAGGCCCCACAAACACCCTCCTAGGCACGGCGCAGCCTGCTCTTGTAACCACCCACAGGTGGGCTCCAACTTGGGACCTCTTAGTGCAGGAGCCTCCACAGTTTGAACAAAAAGCTGGCTGGCTCTCAGGCACCTCTTCAGAGGAGACTCATTTTCTCTTTCTCTGAAAGTGGCCTAAGCGCCACTACAGCCGTGTCTACACGTGCACGCTACTTCGAAGTAGCAGCACTAACTTCGAAATAGCGCCCATCACGGCTACACGCGTCGGGCGCTATTTCGAAGTTAACTTCGACGTTAGGCGGCGAGACGTCGAAGTCGCTAACCTCATGAGGGGATTGGAATAGCGCCCTACTTCGACGTTCAACGTCGAAGTAGGGACCGTGTAGACGATCCGCGTCCCGCAACGTCGAAATTGCCAGGTCCTCCATGGCGGCCATCAGCTGGGGGGTTGAGAGACGCTCTCTCTCCAGCCCCTGCGGGGCTCTATGGTCACCGTGGGCAGCAGCCCTTAGCCCAGGGCTTCTGGCTGCTGCTGCGTCAGCTGGGGATCCATGCTGCAGGCACAGGGTCTGCAACCAGTTGTAGGCTCTGTGTATCTTGTGTTGTTTAGTGCAACTGTGTCTGGGAGGGGCCCTTTAAGGGAGCGGCTTGCTGTTGAGTCTGCCCTGTGACCCTGTCTGCAGCTGTGCCTGGCACCCTTATTTCGAAGTGTGCTACTTTGGCGTGTAGACGTACCCTATTTCGATGTGGTGCCGCGCAATGTCGAAGTTGAACATCGACGTTGCCAGCCCTGGAGGACATGTAGACGTTATTCATCGAAATAGCCTATTTCGATGTTGCTACATCGAAATAAGCTATTTCGATGTTGGCTTCACGTGTAGACGTAGCCTACAAGGGATAATAATCCAAACCCAGTAGGTTTGTGGGTTACACTATTAACCAGCGTTCATGACTCAGAGGCCAAACCAAGCCAAAAGCACATGACTTCATTCCAGCCTCAAATGCACAGGGAAGCCGGTGTCAAGGCACATGGCCTCTCCTCCACCCACCTGCCTCATGGCAAATCAGCAGGAAGCACACAAAAAAACGCCCAGGCTGCCAAATATAAAACCGTGTTCTCCATTTAAGTGGGGAGCTCTGCTTTGACCCAGACAATGCATTGCCCCCTAGCTAGTGACAGATGGCAAAAAGAGCTATTGTCTCACACTCAGGTGTGCTCCTCTGTGTAATGCCGCCTTCCTTAAGCGGTACGTCTTGCTGCTGCTCCTCTTTCTGTGTCTGTTTCTCTCTCGGTCTTCTTCCTGCTTTTGTCTCCTTCCTGTTCGGTTCCTAACATTGCTAGGCTTCCGATAACTGCAACTGAAACTCTGGGATTTTGGCCTAATGTTACCTCCCAATGAAGTGGGATTTTTGTGTGTGTGTGTTTTATGATTATAGAGAAGAGTGGGCGTAGCTGTAAATGTCAATGAGACATCACATCATGAGTCGCATGAGGTTCTCCACACTTTGCCACCAAGAGTCTCCTCTGCAACCAAAAGGAGAACAAAAACCTCTTGGGCAGTACATAGGCAGAGGCTGGAAACTCCTGCTGACGTCAGACCTGCCCTTGCAGGGGCCGCACCCATGAAACTGCAAAATGAACACTTTAAGCCTGAGACAACCACAGTCCAGGGAGAGTCATCCAGTTCCACAAAAGTCCCCAATTCTTATGATTTTGCTTTGAAGGTGAATGGCAAAGCATAAACGAAAACTGAATCCACTCCAAACTATGTACCGAATGTTCCCCACGACCAGATTCTGTAGGAGGCATCCACTGCGGAAACAAGTGTTAACGAATCATCTAGAGCAGCGTTTGCCAAACTTTTCACTAGTGCGGCCCTCCAATCCCCCGCTCCCCAAACCATTCATGGAATCCCCCACTTCCCCCACAAACTGTTCACAGACCCCCATCAAAGCTAATTCTAGCCACTATGTACACTTTATTAAATGGAAAATGAAACCACAACATAAATTTTTGGACTGCAATTAATAACATTATTGGAAGATATTTAATTTAAAAATAATAATTGTTTGTAACTTTGTGATTTATTTAAAACTTATTTTCTATTATCACTTTTATTTATTTATTTATTTCACTGACACCGTTCAACACCTGGTGGCCTGTGGACCCCAGGTTGGGAACCACTGATCTAGACAAAAATTCTCTCCTCAAGCAGCCAAAGAACACCTCTTGGGTCTTGCTTTCTGTACCCAGAGTGGAGCCATTCTTCACTGTGACCCCACAGGCAAAGAAAACAGAAATAGAGGAAAAAATTCTATTTTCTCCCTCCTCCTGCAGGAAACAGCAAGGCGCAGGGGTTTCTTCCTCTGCTTCCTACAGTGGACACAGGCACCCTCCCACTCTGTCTTCTCAGCGATTCCTATACTAGTAACTACTTTATCAAGGTGCCTGCTGTCACTAGGTCTCTGAATGGCCTGGGCAGACAGGTAGAGTACTGATCAGGACAGGAGCTCTCTGCATACCAAGGCAATGAGGAAATGCTAGCAGGAAGCTTGGCAGAATTCAAACTGTTTTCACTTTCTGCTGACATTGTAAACAAGGAAGCAGCATTATCTCCAGCAAATGTAAACAAATTTGTTTGTCTGAGAGACTGGCTGAACAAGGAGGAGGACTGCACGGACTTTTGAGGCGCTGAAGTTTGTATAGTGTTTTTTTTTTTGAATGCAGTTATTTTTTGTGCACAATTCTACATGTGTAAGTTACCTTCCATGATAAAAAGATCAAACTGCAGTTGTGGCCTTAGGTGCATTGAAAGATACTGTTTTTTGCAACGCAAACATTTGCAGTCAAAAATAAAGTGAGCACTGTACACTTGGTGTTCTCCCCTGTAATTGAAATCAACATATTTGAAATGTAGAACATAAATAAATAAATAAATTGGATTCTATTATTGTTTAACAATGTGCTCCATTGCAAAATTAATCATGATTAATATTTTAATCCCGTCATTAACGGGGATTAATTTTTTTAAAAATTGCTTGACAGCCCTAGTTATGAGAATATTTTCTATAGACCAGCTCCTGTGAACTTTCATGTAACTCTCAAGTTGGGCTAGTGTGACACTGAAGGTAATTCAATAAATCATCACACTTCCCCTGCAGCTAATTTGCATACAACAATCCTATTGGCTGTAAAGCCTCAGTGGTACAAGGAAGACAGGGTCTTTGGTAGATTATTTGGCGCACCGGGTTTGCAGATTATGTAGCTGTATGGCAGGTGGCTGCACATTAGCTAGGTCATGAGTACCTGACAGGATTTCTGCGGCTTCAATTTCAGTTCCACTGTGCACAGAGACAGCACCACACAGGGGAAACGTAGCAGGGGCACAGAGATACTGGGCTCAGCAATGGACTCTCCCTGAACTCCTTCACCAAGTGCTGGATCCACAGCAGAGACCTCTACACCCATAAATCAATTGCCAATTAAGGGACAACTCCACCAGTACCCTTCAGGTGCTTGGTGCTGCTGTTCTGACAATGCAAAGCAGCTGCAAATCCAGCTCTAGTGACCAGGTACTCCTTGCTGGGCCAAGTATCAAAGAGGTAGCTGTGTTAGTCTGTATCTTTGAGAACAACAGTATCTGTTAGTCTATAAGGTGCCACAAGACTTCTTGTTGTCCTGGGCCAGGATCTCTTCTCATCACAGATGTAGTGGGGAGAAGACAGACACAGAGCAGTTCTTTAAAAAAAAGACAAGTATGTATTTCACCCACTGTTGTATTCAGGCCCATGTCCTCATGGTTTCAGTGTGTGTCAGCTATCCCCAAAACAATCTTGTTTCTATGCTGCTCTGACTCTATGAAGGAGTGGAAAGTATTAAAGAAACCTAATTTGTTTTTAAACTCAAGTGTTCTCTAGTCTGAGGTCAATCGTGCATACAGATTCAGAGCTTCTAAGGCCAGGCACAACCATGGTGATCACGTCTGATCTCATTTATAGCATAGGCATGATTTAATTCCTATTGGAACAAAACCACAGCTTTAGAAAAACAGCAATCTTGAATTAAAAATTGCTCACGGTGGAGAACCCACTCTGACCCTTGGTAAACTGTCCCAGGGTTAATCATTTTCCCTCTCACAAAAAGTGCAGACTTTGTTTCCATTTGTCTACTTCCAAGCACGAGAGCTTGTTCAAACTTTGTCTACTAGAAGTCTCCTTTAGCATCCAATTGCTATTCCCCACATAGATGTTAATAGTCTGTGATCAAATCGCCACTTACCTTCTCTTTGCCTTTACAAATAGATTGAGGTTAACTGAGTATCTCTGGGAGATCTGTTTTCCATCCCTTTAATCATTCTCTGGGCTCTTCTCCGAACCTTCTCCAATTTATCAGCATCCACCCTGAATGGCGGGCGCCAGAACTGAACACAGTATTCCAGTAGCAATCTCACCAGTACTAAACACAGAGGTCAAATAGCCTCTCAGCTCTTTTTCAACATTCCCCTGCTCATACATATAATGGTCGCACTAGCCTTTTGAGCCACAGGATTGCAATGAGAGTACATATTCAGCTGATTCTCCACTATGACCCCCAAATCTCTCTCAGAGTCACTCCTTCCCAGAGTAGAGTGCCCCAACCTACAATCACAGTCTGTAGTCTTTGTTCATAGTTGTATAACTATATGACTATATTAGAGTTTGCTTGCACCCACTTTAGCAAGCAACCCAGAGCTATCTGTGTCAGTGACCTGTCCTTTTCATTATTTACCACTCCCCGATTTGTCTCATCTTCACATTTTATCATTGATGTGTAATTGTTTCTTCCAGGTCACTGATAAAAATGTGAAATAGTGCAGGGAGAGACTCCTAGGGGATCCCTCTCAAAGGTCACCCACAGAACTTGTCTCATTCCCAACACCTGGTTGGAGTGCTGAGCCCACAGACAGCCTGGTTAGCAGGCTCCTTCTTCCTCACTATTGCCTCTGGCTAGGCTGGCACCCAGAAAGCCCAAGATCATCTCTCCTGGGTTGCTGTGTAACAAAACCCAAGCCCTGCACGTGCCAAAGTCCCACACAGCTCTGGGACAGGGAACCCCCTCTGCCCTTCAGCTAAGCTCTTGAATGGCAGGGTGGGGAGAGGAAGCATTTTCCAGCCTGTTCATGACCTGAACTTGCAGGATCCACAGTAGCACCCCCCAGGCAGGGGCTTAGCACCTGCTTCACCCCACTGCCCCACATTGGGTGCTGCTCCCAGGGAGCATGGGCCTTCCCTGTTCTCTAGGCACCCTCCTCTGTCAATCCACTTCTCTGGCCAAGTTCACTGAATCCTCTTCAGTCATCTTTTCTGGGCCCTGGACCACAGTGCATCCTGAGGGCTTAATCCCTTCCTGCCTACAAATAGCCAGGGGACAAGACATGCCTGGGTTACGTTGGTGGCCAGAAGTAGCCTGGAGGTATTAGCTCCCTTTCTACAGTGTGCGGCCAGGAAGGGATAAGCGGATTTCAGACACATTGGAGGCAGGGGAGAGAAAAGATGAACTTTGGAAAGACAGGGTCCATACCCCTCCTCCCCCACAACCTCCTGCAGCTTGAAGCAGTTTCCTTTATCCTTAAGTGTGGATGCTGCTGGCCACATTCTAATGTGAACCATGGCAGAAATCTGGGTAAGGAGGGCAAGTGATCTCACATGGCCTCTCCCATGTGCTGTCTCAGGAAGACGTGCCAACAGATACAAGGAAAAGTGCGTCAGTCCTAGGGACCCAGCTAGGGACAGAGAGCAGAGAATACTAGACAGGAAGGGTAGAGTTGGCCAATCATCCTCCTTCTTCCTCTTCCCCCATGGGAGAAGTGTATTGGAGGGGAGAGGGGGAGAGAGAGAGAGAGAGAGGGAGAGAGAGAGAGAGTGTGTGAGACTTCATCCTCTGCATGTGTGTGGGCGGGCGGGGGGAGAATAAAACCCTGGTTCATCTCTCCCACTGTTAACCCTAAAGCCTTAAAGATGAGAAGGCAGATATAAACAATCAATTACTCAGTATTTCTTTTTAACAGGCACTCAGCCACCTAGATGTTAGTTCAAACATTTGTATTGCACAGTTCTGATTGAATTCACTTGAATGCAAGTAATTTTATCATGTGTCCTGTATTCAGCATCAGAAAATATGGTCACCCTAATTTTAATCCATTTGAACTATGAAACAAAATCAATATTGGCATTCTACTTTTTTAATCAAAATGCCACATGGTTCCAAAATCAAATGCCTTAGTGAAGTCTAAGTCTATTACAGCAACACTATTATCTTTAATCAACCAAACTTGTAGTTTCATTAAAAAAGTAAAAATCAAGCTAGTTTGACATGATCTATCTTCCACAAATCTACGTTGCTTGGCATTAATTTTATTACCCTCCCTAAATTCTTTATTAATTAAATCCCATATCAGACATTCTACTATTTCGCCCAGGACTGATGTCAGGCTGATGGGCCTAGGATTACCCAGGTTGTCTCATTTATTTTTTTAAAAATATTAGTACTAATTAGCTTTCTTTTAATCCTCTAGAATTTCACCACCGTTCCATTGTTTAATGAAAATCAACAGGAACGTTTAGACTGCTCCTCTACAGCTCTTTTAAAACTCTTGAATTCAAGTATTTGGACCCGCTGATTTTAAAACAGAACTTTAACAGCTCGTGCTTAAGCCAGAGATACTAGTGGAATGGAAAGTATTTCATCACCTCCACATCATATGATTCAAATACAGAACAGAAATAGCATTGAACACTTCTTCCTTTTTTGCATCATCACTAAAAATTCAACCATTTCTGTCTAGCAATGTACCATATCATGGTTAGGATTCTTTTCGTCCCTTACCTGCTTGAAAGTCTTAATCTCTAACATAATCACTCAGCTGTTTCATGTAATCTCTATAAGGCAGAATTAAGGTGCCTCAGAAGACGCAAACTTTTGCATTTATTGCCTTATGTTTGTATTTCTTTTAAGCATAACCTTAATCCTCAATTGCCTGGATTGAAGATAATTACTTCTTCATAATTTCCTTTGTCCTGAAGTGACTGATACATATGCTCAGTTTTAACACTATTTTAACATATTTTTGAAAACAGGTTACTAGCCTTTATGTGCAGGTAGGAAGGATAGCTCAGTGGTTAGCAGATGGGCCTGCTAAACCCTGGGTTGTGATCTCAGTCCTTGAGGGGACCATTAGGGGTCCGGGGCAAATAGATTTACAGGGGGCTGGACTAGACGTCCTATGGTCCCTTCCAGCCCTATGACCATGAAGAAAGCCTTGAAAAAAATTAATCAAGAGTGAGTGATACCCTGATACCAAGCCTGCAAATGCATGAAGTAATAGGCCTCTGGGAACTGTATTACCCCATTTATCTCAATGGCATGTTAGCTCTGAAGCTTAATATAATTATCAGAGTTAAACATTAACAACTATGCTACTGATAATCAAATCATCTCCTGGCCCACAACGTCCATACCACTCACCCAATTTAACCTGAACCTGTCCCTGGCACAACAAGGCAAAGCACAGGGGGTGCCAATCTGTAGGCTGACTATTGCAATAATTTGTAGTCACCAAAAATTCTACCATCGTCCTTGCTTGGTCTAAATCTGTTTGTGTCACTACACTGAACAGACACAGCCCAAAGACTTGCAGATAAAGGGCAGCTACACTGAGTGGCTATGTCTACACTAGCCCTGTGTAGACGAGCCACACATGATCGAGAGTGGCACTTTCAAACTGCTGCAGCTGTCATTATGCTAATGAGGTGCTGCATATTCATGGCAGCGCTTCAGTAGCATCTTTCAATTAGGTTTATTATCATGTCCCTTTCGAAGTTCTGAGGCTAGTGTAGGCGTAGCCAGTAAGAAGGGGGCAATTTTCCTAAGTCACTCATCTGACATTTACCTTGTTTCTATAAAACAATTCAGCATTACAAGGGCCCGGTCTTTAGCAGCAACTCCTAAATCATGCCAGGGAAGCGTTAATATACGTGTGTACTCACGAGAGTGTCACATTTACAGCATCTATGGCAACACAGTGATATCTTCCACATCAGTATTACCTTACTGGGGGCACAAGAACACTGCTTGAGCCCTGATCTCTACTTCCCTCTGCAAGCAGCCCATTGGGAGGCTTCAAATCCCAACCTGGGTTAGTTGACAAGAGAAGAACGGTCACACTCTTGGAAAACTACTGTTCACACGAGTTAATGTGTGACATCCAAACAAAGAGCTGGGGAAACCAAACCCTGATGGTTTCCACCTTCTAGGCTGCTGGCATCTGAGTGAAGACATTAGACTGGATGAATGATTTTGCCTTGACTTTTATTGTGCCCCTCCCCTCTCGGGTTTTCTGATACTAATGGAATAGTTGTGTGGGGAGGAGGGTTGAGGTTGTTTTTTTTTAACGGATATCCACAGAGCTAGGGTATAAGATGGATGGGTTTTGTAGGAAAAGGTGAGAAGCAGGGAGCAAGAGACCACTGAAGCCATCTTCCAGCATGAGGAGCAGGCAAACTAGGTTAGGATAAAAAAGGACTGAAGTGAACATTCATTCAGAATTCAAATTCAAACCTGGATCTTTTCTGAGGACTGAAAAAATAGTGGTTCCTTCACAAACCAAAACTGCCCCAGCCTGACATTTCCTCAGAATTCTTGCACTTGCTGCTTTGGGGCAGGACCAGGAGAAAAAGCTGTGTATAGCTATTCTAGGGGAACATGTAGAGCACAGGGACTGGAAAAATGTGTTAAGCTTTTTTCAAGAGAGTCAGTTATCCCCCACTGGAACCCAGTTATGAACAGCATTTCCTAGTAGAGTGCTTTGTACTTCTGTAGTGCCTTCTTATAAAGCATGTCAGTCACAAATCTCAGCTCGCCCCTCCTGTCCCACCCTGCCTGAGTATCATCCTCACTTTATAACTAGAGAAACTGAAACACAAAAGTTAAGACCCACATTTTCAAAATGTCTACTAGTTTTGGGTGCCTCAAGTTTTCAGATACTCGTGTTACACCTGATGTGAACAAATGCAGTAAATGCACAACACCTGTGCAAATCAACTGCTATACACCCCAGAGAGGGCATGCAAAATGAGTGAATTTTTTTTCGTTAAAGTGACTTTCCTAGAACAATCTCACACACACTCTCTCTCTCTCCCCTTATACAGCAGGGAATAGAAAACCAATGTCATTATTCCTAGTCCTCTGTTCTAACAGGCACTTATTCACTGTAGCACTGAGGTGTGAATATGGACAATTAAACCCAAATGTGAGGGATTGGTTTGACTGAGGATATTTTATATTTATGCATTTAATCTAAGGGGCTAAGTGATAAATAAAGGAGAACCCAGCAGCATTCTGTAGGTATCTGAAATGTATAAAGGCCTAGGATGAAAGAGAAGCTGAAGAGGGCAGTCCCAAGGGGAAAAAAGCTAAGAATGTGAGTCTGAGAGGGGCACATGTAGCTGAACCATAAGTACTTTCTAACAGTGAGTTCTCTTTAGCTTGAAACAGTTTCTCAAGGGAACTGGTGAAAACCTCTTAGAATAGATAATGGGAGTCAGGAGAGCATGCAGGGTACTGAGAATAAGCTTGCAGTGGCAGGTTTGATTAGGCTAGCTTTCCCTCCTTTAATTTCTAGGATCCAGTGTTATAATACTGCTGACCTAGGGGAAAGTGCAATGTACTGTGTCCTGTGTGTTAGGAAGATGCCCTCACTAGTCACTGCCCAGCCAGCAGTCAGCACTTTCATTTTCAGTCAAGGAGTCCCTAGGGACCAATGAACTCAAGTGATATTTGAAAAGATGAGTGAGAAATGCAGAAGCACAGTCCATGACAGTTCCACATTTGGAACTATTTGCATATTCTCAAATGACCTTCTGAATCTCCCAGAGATGTGTTTCAGAGGGAATCAAGTCGCTACCGTGAGATTTGAGTTCTTATCCATTTAAAAGCAGCAGCCGGCTTCATTCTAAGGACACAATTTTTTAGAGCCTTCAGCCTTCCTCAAGGCATTTACCAGTGTCACTCACCTGGTTAAAGGCCCAGCACATGTCACAAGTCACCATGTTAGTGCAAAGCGTGGACAAAGACCTCACCTCATTAGATGCAAAACACCTCTACAAAAACACACCACCACAAACAGAAGTGTTGAGGAGTCAGGAAACGTGCAAGCCGGTGGGTCTCAAAGTAACATGAACTCACTGCGTCTATTTGGATTTGCGTAAAATAGTCTAAGTCAAGCATGTCAAACATGGGGCCCAGGACCCACATGAGGCTGGATCGAGTTTCTTTGTGGCCCACACTACATTTATAGAAGTGTGGCCCACCCCGTTACATTGTTTAACCTAGACAAGAAACATGCCTGCGAAGGAGCCAGAGGTTATAGCCGTGAGAACTGGGTGCTGCTGAAGGTGCTGGGCAGCCCCTCCCAGAGCCAAGACACACACTGGGCGGCAGGGCTGGGAGAAGCTGGGGCCAGGCACTGCTGCCATCATGGGAGGAGTGAGGCCACATTCTGGGGTGAGTTTCTGGGGAGGCCTCAACCTTCCTGAGGCGAAAGCTCCCCCTCAGCTCTAACCCTCAATCCCACCACTGCCTGAGGCAAAGACTTTCTCCCCCACGATCCGTCTAAGCTGAGCCCCACACATGCCCGAGGCAAGTCTGAGCCTGCTGGTGGCACAGAGACCTCCTTACAGAGCTGCTGCGAGTCCCTCCCAGACAGGCGTCTTGCAGATTCTGCCAGTGCCAGGCTCTGGGTGGCCCTCGTCTGGCCACCCCTGGCAGCAGTGACTCAGCAGTGGGGGCGGCTCACTGGAAACCTCCACGCGCCCACCTGCTCTGCTCTGCCCTTCCCTGTCTTGGCTGGAAAGGGGTCTGGGCCCAGCTGAATGTTTGGCCCAGACACACACACACCCCACCCCGCTGTGCAAAGCCCCCTGCCGTGGCCCCCTGTGGATCTCAAAGCGCTCCTCTGCCCCTCCAGCACATGCCCAGCTCTGGCAGCCCCAGGGGTTTTCACACGAGCCAGCCTCAGTACCATGGGGCTTTTTGTGAAATTCCCTATGGGAGCCCAGCCAAGCCAAGGAAGGGCCAATGGCAGGAGGCTCAGAGATCAACACACTTCCTCTGGCTTAGCTCCCCTGCCTCACAGAGCACCTAGGAGCCCAGGCATAGACCAAGTTCCTCTTAGGCTAGCTACTGCACAAAACACAATGAAAAGGGCAATCTCTGTGCTTGACAAACCAGTCCCTTTGGCAGCTTTCCTAAACATAAATGAGTACAGGAGGTGTAGTCTGGGTTAACAAAAAAAGTTACAACCTTGCTACACTTGCTCAGATGCATTTACGTATATCAGCCAATATTGTTTAATTCTGTTCTGAAAGATACGTTCATAAATCCATACTCACTAATTCACTGAGGTGAAACATTCATTAATGTAGCTTTAACAATGCTGGTGGTATCATGTGCCTTCAACAACATCAAGCTCACCAAAACTCAAACTTCTGACAAGGAAATACAGAGTTAACATATATGCCTAATGATCACAAAACTAGGTGACGTGGCAAGAATATGGCCACTGAAATTCATTGTTGGCAAAACCAAAGTAATGTAATCCCAACTCGACACACAGAATGATGGGGTCTAAATTAACTAGAATAAAATTAAATTAATTCAGTTCAATTACTGTTCAATAAAGAGATTGTGGAGTTATGCAAGCATGTCAAACATGCGACACATGGGGACTGCATGCAGCCCAATAAATTTTTTTAACAATATATATTTGTGCCCTTTTCATCTTGAGAAATGGTGGTTACCAGTGGCAGCGAGGATCTATGGGCAGTGCTTTGAGTCTGCAGCTTCTCTCATGGCTTATCTGTCCAATATTGGATTTGCACGGTTGATTGCAATAACTGCATGTCAGTCTATTTCCAAATTCGTGAGTCTGAGAGCTTTTCCTTCTAACTTTTAAACACTAAAGCAATAAAATTCATATGAAGTATTAAATTCCCAGTTAAAATTATTGTGTTCTAGTCAAACAAGACCTGAAAAATGTTATAAAATACACCTAAAACATAATATATAATATTAAATAATCACAACTTTCCAATAGAAGTACATTTTCTTTGGTGGCCCTGAAAGCTATCATTTTTCCTTTGTGTGGCCCACAGTAGCCTTTGAATTTGCCATGCCTGGTCTAAGTGGGTAATGAAAACTTTCACACAGGCAAAGTCTGTTGGTGAGCTAAATAAAGTTTTCAGAGTAATTCTAACAGCACCTGATGTGAGCACTTGAATATGCAATTTAATACAAAGCTTAAATGTACTGATTATGCAGTTCGCTGTTGTGAGTTTTTAACCTGTATTTAAAGAAAATACACCAAAGAGAGGAAAAAAAGAAAAACTATTCATACATTATTGCCCCTGTTCAGTGCTTTTTTTCTAGGAAGAAACAGGTGCTGGAACTCAAGTCTGATGATTCTTCATAAGAGTTAGGGTGTTCAGTTTTAATGCCCTGGTACCTGTGCTGCTGCAGGACCGGTGGGGGCTTCTGTCCTGGTCCCCACACTGCTGCAGAGCCGGTGGGGACATTTTTTCTGGTGTTCTAATGGAAAAAGGTGCCAGAACTCCATTCCAGTGCGTTCCACCAGAACAAAAGCCCTGCCCCTCTTAGACTTTCCAGCTCATGTTTTACATTTCTGGGAGTCTAGGGGGTCTGGAAGGAGTCGGTTCTAAATTCTGCTGTGGGTATTTCTGGCTGAATAAATTATTTCTGCATCATTGGGTTCTGAGGAGGCAGCAGCTCATCCAAAAAGGCAGAAACGTCAGGGGCAGAAACAGCAAAAAGACAGAAACTGAATTTGCATGGTTTGGCCACTTGGGCTGTGGCTGCTTCAGTGAAACATTTGCAGTTTCCTCCTTGCAGTCTGCCTCTGGTACAACCCCCTAGATGTATCTGGAATGGCACAGAAACTGGCCACAGACTGACTGAGTCTTTAGGAGTCATTGCTGGTGCCCTCTGCCCTCCTGCTACCTGTTTTTATATCTAACCTCTGCTGCCACGCCCACTAGAAAGAGCCATCTCTCCTCCCGAAGCTTGTGATTGTTGCATGAGTTAGAGTGGGGATTCCCAGCTCTTTTGAGTTGCTGGTGAGCAAACATTCTCTGTCATTGCACAAGGAAGTGTACTTCCCCACTCTCCAATAACTCGAAATCGTTACAGGGATTTTCCTCAAAACTTTCCAAAAAAAAAAATTCACCTCTGGCAAGAGCCCAGGGCCGGATCATGAGAGGCTGGATCATGAACTGAGATACAGCTCCTTGGGACCCCTCCGGGCAGGCAAAGAGGCTTCATAACTGTATTAAAGAGGTAGTAGGGGCTTCTCCCAACATGTGGGAATAGCCAGTTGGCTAAGGCTGGCTCCACGCCACTGCCTCCTGGTCTTCACTAGCACACTGAGACTGAACAACTGCTGGCCAGTAGAACAGCTCCTGCGGGTGTGTCTACGCTGCAGCACTGGGCGAGCCTCCCAGCCTGAACTGACAGACTCAGCTACCTCAGCTCGAATTAGAGTGATCAAAATTGCAGTGTGGATGTTGCTGTACCAAGGGAGGCTCAGGTGGCTAGTCCTAAGTGACAGCGCAGACATGCCTGAAGGGGCTGCTACCAGCCAGCAAAACTTAGAATCTAAGTTACACGGAGATTTACAGTGATCCTCAGGAAGCCCTGGGGAATTGGCAGCAGGGCTGACAGCTTCCGCAGGCTTCGGAAGATGTGTGGCCTCCAGTTCTCCACCCATGGAAGGAGCTGGCTCCTGGGGCAGAAGGGATGTGGCCAGAACAGTCAGCCCTCAATGCTGCCTGGACCACAGCGCTGCTCCCATCCAGCCCTTAGAGCCAGGTGGAGTGGCACCTGGTGGCAATTTAAAGTGCCTGGGTCTCCTATCGCCACCGCTGCTGCAGTAGGGAGACTTGGAAATTGGGACAGCACAAAGATCACCTGAAGCCATCTTGCATGTCTTCCCCAGCCTCTACCTGATGCTGTGCTGAGCACAGCATGTTGGAACCTGAGAACTGGGACCCAGGCATGAAAAACATCAGCGCCAAAGCAAAAAGTTATGAGCGTTTGGAAAGAAGGAGTTATCGCCAAAGCCCTGAGGGGGACGTTAGCAGATGACTGCTATAGAACACATACACACATATCCCTGGAGCTAAGAGCTAGAGTCAATTCAATAAACATTGCTCAACAGGCTGAAAGGGAAAACAAAACACAACTTCAGGCATTATTGCCCACTGGAGGTCATTTTATTCACCTGAAGGGACAAAAAACATTCCTACTCTAAGGGGTGAGGCTACTTTAGGTTTTACCGTACAACATTCTGACTGTCTACACTTAGTAAAAACTTCGAAATGGCCATGCTAATGGCCAAATCAAAGGATACTAATGAGGTGCTGAAATGCATATTCAGTGCCTCATTAGCATGCCACGGTTCCCTCCCATGTGGCTCGTCTAAACCGGGGTCCTTTTCGAAAGAATCCCATCAACATCGAAATCCCCTTATTCCTATGAGCTCATTAAATTACTGTTCAATAAATAGATTGTGGAGTTATGCAAGCATGTCAAACATGCGGCATGTGGGGGCCACATGCAGCCCAATACATTTTTAAACAATATATATAGCCCCTTTTTGTTTCGAGAGATGGTGGTTAGCCGCGGCGGTGAGGATCTATGGGCAGTGTTTGAGTCTGCATCTTCTCTCGTGTCTTATCTGTCCACAATTGGATTTGCACGGTCGATTGCAATAACCGCATGTCAGTAATTTCTGAATTCTTGAGTCGGAGAGCTTTTCCTTCTAACTTTTAAACAATAAAGCAATAAAATTCATATGAAGTATTAAATTCCCAGTTAAAATGATTGTATTCTAGTCAAACATAGGAGCTTATAGGAATAAGGAAATTTCGATGTTGGTGGGGTCCTTTTGAAAAGTACCCTGGTGTAGACGAGCCACGAGGGAGCGAACCGCGGCACTTTTGAAGTGCTGTGGCCTCTAGCATGCTAATGAGGCACTGAATATGCATTTCAGCTCCTCATTAGTATTCTTTGATTTGGCCATAAGCATGGACATTTTGAAGTTTTTACTAAGTGTAGATGTAGCCTCTGTTTCCTAAACATCATGAAGCTTTACTTAACTTCTGCAAAGGGTCCTAAACTTTACATTGCAGGCTCAAAACAATTTTGCTACATGTTGTAGTAAAATAATAACTACTATTGTCCATTCTTCTAGCATTCCCATCACCATGGTATTTCCCTGCTGTCTTTTAGCCCTTAATCCATACACCACAAAGTACAGAATGTATCAAAACTTTTGTTTTGCAAAGCAGTTTAAGGCACAAAAGTAACCCCTTATTTTGGGTCCCCAATTTGAGACAAGGTGTCTTGATGTGGGCCATTTTAATTTGAGCATCTAAAGAAAAAAAAATCAGGCCACTTTTGAAAGTATTGGCTTCCATGATTTGCTTAAAATCACTCGGCAGGATAGTGACAGAGCAGTTAAGTGTCGCCCATTCCTGTGCCATAGTCACACTTCCTGCAGTACAGAAGAAGGTAATGAATTTGAGAGCCCCACATCCTAATGAGTGAGTTATGAGGTCAAAACCTCAAGAAAACATTTAAAACCATACTGTGGTGTATTCTGTATATGCCACATGAGTATCTGTGCTATTATAGCACCTAGGAAGCCCAGTGAGAAACCAAGACCCAGTGTGCAAGGGTGCTGTACAGCTATAGAACAAAAATGTATGTATTGGAAAGGAGAATTAACAGAGGAAGATTCCAGACAGATTTTAAAATGCTATAAGTCCCATGGCATGGACTCAGACAAGAGAAAAAATGACAGCCAGTACACTGTTACAGGCTGGGGGACTGACTGGCTAAGTAGCAGCACAGCAGAAAAGGACCTGGAGATTACAGTGGATGAGAGGATGGATATGAGTCTACAATGTGTCCTTGTAGCCAAGAAGGCTAACAGCACATTGGGGTGCATTAGGGGAAGCATTGCTAGCAGATCTAGAGAAGTTATTATTCCTCTCTATTTGGCACTGGTGAGGCCACATCTGGAGTATTGTGTCCAGTTCTGGGCCCCCCAGTATAGAAAGGATGTGGATGCCTAGGAGCAGGTTCAGCGGAGGGCAATGAAAATGATTAAGGGGCTGGAGCACTTGACCTATGAGGAAAGGCTGAGGGATTTGGGGTTATCTAGTTTACAGATAAGAAGACTGAGGGGTGATTTGATAGCAGCCTTCAACTTCCTGTAAGGGTGCTCTAAAGAGGATGGTGACAGATGGCAGAAAAAGGAGCAATGATCTGAAGTTACAGCGGGAGAGGTATAGGTTGGATATTAGGAAAAACTATTTCACCAGGAGGGTGGTGAAGCACTGGAATGCGCTGCTGAGTCAGGTGGTAGAATCTCCATCCCTAGAGGTTTTTAAGTCCTGGCTTGACATAGTCCTGACCGGGATGATTTAGTGGGGGTTGGCCCTGCTTCAGGCAGGGAGCTGAACTCGATGACCTCCTGAGGTCCCTTCCAGCCCTAGAAATCTATGATTTTAGAATCCTTCGAAGCTTTTCTCTGTTGGTTAATGTCCTGGTTTTCAAGCCAAGCATCTTGCAGGCTACCCAGATTACAAACAAAACAACTGTTCCGTTCAAAAGGACAGTCCCTGGTTTTCTAATGGGGGGCAGTTCCTCCTGATCACACCTCACACCTGTCACTGGCGAAAGCCTGAATGTTACCTATCCTGGGCCTAACAGAATTTTGGGGAGAAACATCACATTACTCATGAGTGATATGGCCTTCTTGTATACGTGTGCGCACACACACACACACACACACACACACACACACACACACACACACACACACACACACACCTGCCCCCCCCCAGATGGTTTAGTGCAGCACAGCATTATGACATGAGTGGATATGGATGCATTACGCACAAATACATGTATTTTGTTTATGACACATTTATATATGGAAGCCGCAGGATGGGAAAGAGACAAGAGCTCTGAAAACCCAGTGGTTTGCTTTACAGGGGGCGATGGGTCTAATTCCGCGTGAAATTCCCCAAGTTTTGTTTTGAGTTAAAGGTTTGAACAAACTCAGAATCTTAAAGTGAAACTCAGCAAAAATGACAAAGTTTTTCCCCATTTCGCTACATGACCATGAAAATCTCAGAATTTTGCACAAATTTTATGCAAAGCCACAAGTCAGAACAGATCTGCTCCAAGGTGTCATTAACTACATGGAACCTATCAACAAGTCTGATGTTTTAAATCTGTAATGGAGCTATGCTCAGGAGAGCTGTATGTCCTTTCAGGTTTTCATGTTAACATTCCTCTTGGCTGTGACAATTTATCTCAAAGGCCTTTGAAGTCCATGGAGGTTGTTCCACTGACTTTATTGAGCCTTGCAGAGGGCATGGGGACAGAATATATGTCTCAAGACTAGCAATTTAAGCCTGCATTAGGGGAACTGTTTGTTTGTTTTTGCATAGACTATTTTAACATATTTCCCAAAAGGAAACTAACTTTCCATTTCTGCATTTTCCGGGAAGCAGTTTTGTCACACAACTTCTGAATCACCCTGCACTTAAAGTTAAGGGAAAACTGGATAGGAAAGGGCTCCCTTTAGGGCCTGTCAGTGCTGATGCTTCAATGACTGTAAAGTGCACTGCTGGATAATGAGAGAACTCCCTCCCACCCATACGTAAACAGCTGGCCTATCCTTGGGAGCACTGCTGGCTCTCAGCTTTGTGCAGCTCTGTGAAAAGTAGTACCTGCTTGTGCCCCCTCACCCTGACCTAGCTCCAGGCACTTTCCCACAAGTATATATGTACCACATCCCTGCCTGCCTCTGGTGCTCATTCTGGCAGCAGGGAACACTCCGCACTCACTCGGGTTAGACTCGGAAGTCTTTGGCGACTCACTGGCCTCAGAAGCCAAGGGTGGAGCTGAAGTGTCACTTTTCAAACAAACAGCAGACATGGGTCTCCTGGAAATCCCTTTCTGCTGTGGCTTGCAGGTGCTGCTCCGGTGGGGCCCAGCTACAGAATCGAGAATGTCCTTCTAGACAGCACCTCATGGATGTGGGGAGCGCAGGACCCCAGACAGGCACACTGGTCACAATCTTACCACTGGCATTCCCAGAGGAGTGAGACCAGGATCAGAAATCTAAGTCTTGCATGGTCATGTGGAGTATTAACTAACACACACACACACACACACACACACACACACACACACAGAGTGTGTCACCATGCTTTCCCCAGTACTCTGGTACTTCTCCTGAAATTTAGCAAATCTGAAAGGCACCATCCTGGAGGCTGCAGCCTGCTCTGTCCCCATAACATGCAGCAGCAGCAATCCTAGCACCCCAAGCTTCTGCCTCTGTGCTCCTCACCAGCCTGGGCTGGGAAGGAGGGAGTCACAGCTCTTGGCTTACAAAACGGAACCGAACTTGTCAGCTTACCTAGACTTGTGAAGTGAAGCACCAGGAGCGCCCACCAGAACCACCTCTTTAATACCAGTCCAGGCAGCCTCAGTTCCACCATAGCTGCACACGCCGTCTTCTTAGAACTCCTTGGATTGAGAGGGAGAAAAGGAAAGGATGGAGACAAGAAAGAACTGATGTGTCAATAACTGAAGCCTTGCACTGACCAGAAATCTCAACTGTTTGGCTGTGCAACGCCCCACGTAGCACTTCGATAGTGTTGCTCAGCCAGCAGGACCCCATTGCACTTGACAAACACTTGCAATTAAGCCTCGCTCTCAGCACACAGTCTATCCCCCATGAGCTTCATTTTGGACTGTGTGCTCTCTTGTGCTTGGGACATTCTAATTGCCTTATCAAGGGTTAGTTCGGGTTCTGTGGAGGTTATTCTGAAGGAGCAGTTAAGTGACTTTCACAGGGTCCTAGACATCCATCAGTGGCAGAGTTGGCAATCCAGCCCAGGAGTTCTAAGTGCTCTGGACTATACACAAAACACATTGATCCCAGTTCTTACGGCACCATGTCTCTGGCTCATATAAAATTGGGAGGTTGGGCCCAGACTAACTTTACATGATCATCGTCCCTTTCCTGGTCATTCTGGAATTGGCCAGGAGCCTAGAATAGCCTCAGGATTTCCCCAAACCACAACCAGCTGCCTATTGCCATTCAGCAACTGGGAAGCGAATTCTGTGTGGGAGAGCTGCTGGATTTACAGCTCTGGAGAAAGCTGTTTATTGAAGTGTTCAAAGCATCAGCAACAACAACAGGGTCAGCTCTGCCAGACACTGCTAGTGTCTTCAAGCCCACCTCCTTCCATTCTCCCTCACCTCATAACAGCCTTCTTTTTAAAATCATCAGCTCCCTGAGCAGTTCAGAGCTTTGCTTTCCAGCACCTCAGGTATCTGACCAATTTCTTGACACCACGTGACTGACTGCCAGCACCTCACACAGCCCAGCGTCACCAGGGATCTGCCATGTAACCAGGCAGTAGGGAATTGCTGGCAGAAGAAAGCAAAGGGCCAAACCACTCTAACAGAAGCCATCAGAGTTACCCTCAGTGAGGCAAAACCTGGGAGCACTCACTTGTAATTCCAGCGGCTCCTCTCCCCTTTTGCCGTGGGGTCTGGATAGTCCTTAGCTGGGCAGGTCCCCTGTGCTGCAGGGCTCCAAGCAGCTCATTCTCAGGCAGCTGCACACAATGAAGGAACAGAGCATGTGGAGCTTAACTTTATACAGGCGGAAAGGGCTGCCACCCCCACAACTTCCCCTTTTGTACTGATTAAGGCTCAAAAGCTTTCTGACCCTCAGTGCTTCCTCCCGCCCATCCTGATAGTCCCCGGGTGCTTAGAAATGGTTGTTGTGAGGCTGAGGGACTGTCTCAACAGGCTGTGTGGAGATTTCTGACAGAGCAGCAGTTTCTCTGAGGCCACAAAGGAGAAGGAGCATGATTTCAGAATGGTCTGAGCCTAGACCAAAACACTGTTAATGCTCACACTGCCCTATAAATCGGCAGCCCTGCTTGAGCTCATCCCACCATCTCCTGTTCCAGCCCCTCTTCCGTCTCCCACACCCTGGCATCACCTCCCTCTGACCTGCTCCTCAGCTTTGCACCAGACAGTTTGCTTCCCACAACCTTTGGAACAATCTCTCACTGCCTCTCCCAATGCCCTTCCATGAAGGCTTTGGAGCATTCATGTTTGTTGGTCTAACACAATGAGGTGTCCATGCGCTCTTGTGCTTGAAGCATTGCCCTGCGTTTTGCCAGTTTTAGAGAGACATCCTGTGAGGTGCTTAGCACCTGCCAAGAGGGCCTGAATACACAACTCTACAGCTGGGCATTTTTTCTTTCGTATGAACCTCCTTTTCAGCAAAGTAAGACAGATTCAGTGCCACTGAACTGTTTAGTAAATGCCCGTTAATTTTGCCAGACAGTTTCAACTGGGGGCAGCGGGGGTGGGCAGGGGAAGAGGAGGAATTAAAGTCTTAAAGGTTTGATTTGACATTTTTAAAAATTAAGTATTTTGATTTGGGGGTCTGAAAAGAGTTTTCATTTTTAAAAAAAAAAAAACAATGGTCAAAATTGAAACAAAAAAATTTGGTCAAAATAACTTGAGCCCCAAATTATTTGTTTTTGTTTTCAATATTCCTTTTTTATTTGAAACAGATTTATTTCCATTTTTCAGAACTGCCAGCAAAAATCACAATATTTTCCACCCCCCCCAGCTCTAGACAAATGCCCCTGGCTCCAGTGACGGCTCAGAACATTAGTCAAAGATGCTCAGTGCCTCACAGAACCAGGTCCTCTTCAAGGCACTGATCTTCCCTCCTTATTGGTTTTGTTATGTGGCCTGTCTTTACATCCCCACAAAATGGATGCATTAACCCTCAATATCAATAGTTCTATCACACACAAATTAAGTACGAACCTCAGGTCAGATTCACCACTGCATTGCTCTAGTTTTAACTTTGAGTCAACCTTTGAGTGCACTGACCATACAGCAGCATAGAACTGGAGAAAGATATGGTGAATGGGAACCACTGTACTGTAAACAAATCAAAGTTCTACTTTTATAGCTCACAGCTGCCCACATGCTAGCTCCATATGGAAGTCAGAGGCTCCACTGGGAACAATATACAACTATTTTTGGATTCAAGCAAGTAAAATGGTATGGAGGAGCTTGGCCTCAAAGCAAACAAACACAAATTAAGAATTAATTAGGGCTATTTATCTGGCTGTTGCTGGATTTCTAGTACTTTCACTGATAGTTTCCTCTCCCTCCATTCCCCACCCCTGTAAATTTTCTTTTCACCTATGGATTATCAGCACAGTATGGAAGCACTTACACTGTTAGTAAGAGTGATTTTTTGATCCTTAATTCTATTCATTGCACTTCAGAGGAATAAAAATACTAAAATAACATCACCAAAAACTTGGATATCCTGAGTCCTGGTCTTTTACCCTAACCACAAAACCATCCTCTTTCCCTTTGCATACCCATTATGACCATGCATGTCAGTTATAGCCCTCCAGTATACACCACTTCATGCTTTGACACGGTCCCACACCAAAGGCTTTTATGTAAATTAGGTGGTCATGGGATAGGAGGAAAGGTCCTTTCATGGATCGGGAATTGGTTAAAAGACAGAAAACAAAGGGTTGGAATAAATGGTAAATTTTCACAATGGAGGGGGGTAACTAGTGGTGTTCCCCAGGGCTCAGTCCTGGGACCGATCCTGTTCAACTTGTTCATCAATGATCTAGAAAATGAGGTAAGCAGTGAGGTGGCAAAGTTTGCAGATGACACCAAGTTGTTCAGGACAGTCAAAAGCAAAAGGGATTGTGAAGAACTACAAAAAGATCTCAGCAAACTGAGTGATTGGGCAGCAAAATGGCAAATGAAATTTAATGTGGGTAAGTGTAAGGTAATGCATGTTGGAAAAAATAACCCAAATTACACGTACTACATGATGGGGTCAAATTTAGCTACGACAGATCAGGAAAGGGATCTTGGAGTTATAGTGGATAGTTCTCTGAAGACATCCACGCAGTGTGCAGCGGCAGTTAGTAAGGCAAATAGGATGTTAGGAATTATTAAAAAAGGGATCGATAATAAGACAAAAGATATCATACTTCCCCTATATAAAACTATGGTACGCCCACATCTCGAGTACTGCGTGCAGATGTGGTCTCCTCACCTCAAAAAAGATATATTGGCATTAGAAAAGGTTCAGAAAAGGGCGACTAAGATGATTAGGGGCTTGGAAAGGGTCCCATATGGGGAGAGGCTAGAGAGACTGGGACTTTTCAGTTTGGAAAAGAGGCGATTGAGGGGCGATATGATAGAGGTATATAAAATCATGAATGGTGTGGAGAAAGTGAATATAGAAAAATTATTTACCTTTTCCCATAATACAAGAACTAGGGGACACCAAATGAAATTGATGGGTAGTAGGTTCAAAACTAATAAAAGGAAATTTTTCTTCACACAGCGCACAGTCAACCTGTGGAACTCCTTGCCCGAGGAGGCTGTGAAGGCCAGGACTCTATTAGGGTTTAAAAAAGAGCTTGATAAATTTTTGCAGGTCAGGTCCATAAATGGCTATTAGCCAGGGATAAAGTATGGTGCCCTAGCCTTCATAACAAGGGCAGGAGATGGATGGCAGGAGATAAATCACTTGTCTTCTGTTCTCCTTCTCTGGGGCACCTGGCATTGGCCACCGTCGGCAGATGGGATGCTGGGCTTGATGGACCTTTGGTCTGACCCAGTATGGCCATTCTTATGTTCTTATGTTATGTTCTTTATTGTCCTCCAGGCTCGAAGGCGTCATGGGTATGATTTTCAGAAGTGCCTAAGCAGTTTAGGAGATGGTATCATTTTGAAAAGTGACTTCATATTATGGTGACAGCATTCATAGAGAGGGGACAGATGTAGGGTTGCCAACCCTCCAGTACTGTCCTGGCATCTTCAGGAGTTAAAAATTAATCTTTATTTAAAGATTATGTCATGTGATGCAACCTCAAGGAATGTAGCCAAACAAAATTAGCAACCTTAGATAGGAAGAAAATACTCTTATTGGAACATAGTAGTGCAGCATAGCATTACTTTATTACTAAGAATTCAGAATGATGATACACCAAGAACCTGAAACCAGAGAGAGGCAAAGCAGGCTGCTCCCTGAAACAGACACGCGCGTATTATCTGACCTTACAGGAATATGTCTGCAGACTTGACTACTGCTAGACTGCTAGGCCAAATCACATCCTTTTTAGGCAGTAACCTAGCCTTCACATGGGATCAAAACAAAACCAGGCTAGTCATTTAAATTATAGTTTACAATTTTAATACAGCAAACCCTCATTTTACACGGCTTCACATTGTGTGAAACTCACATTAACGCAAGTTTCACACAATGTGAAGCTGCTGGGCTATCGGCCTGCCTAGCTTCCCACAGCTGCAGGCAGCCAGGCAGGCTAAGGGCCCTTCCCACCCCTGCTTCCCAGAGCGGCACGAATAAATCCCCGCCAGCTCAACCTCTCCTAACTCCCCCACCCCCGTGGCCCCAGCTCACCCCCACACCTCGCATGCCCCAGCTCACCTCACCCAGTGGGGATCTCCAGCTGCACAACTGGGGCTCCTCTCCAACACCCATGCCCGAATCCCCCCACATGCCCAGGCCCCAACTCCCCCCTGGCCCCAGCTCAGCCCCCCGTGTAGCTGGCTCAGCATGCGCATGTGAGCACAGGACTCCAACCCCCCGCTTCAACCCCTCCCCAACCTGGCTCAACCCTCCCCCCTGCCCACAGCTCCAGCTCACCCTGCCCCTGACACGCAGGGCTCCAGCTCCCTGTTGTGGGCGTTCCTGGCCCGGAGCCCACAGGAAGCAGCTGCCATGGGCGCCCCCCCCCCAGGGTCCCAATCCATCCCCCAAGCCCTCCCCGACTTACATGAAGTTCAAGGTATGCGAGGGTTGCGTGGAACACAACCCTTGTGTACCTCAAGGGATTACTGTACAGTGTTCAGTATACCACATATAGGAGCCAAAGTCTCACTAATTTTCAGGGAGACCTAAGGTCCTAAGTCACTAAGACGCATGAAAATGCGATTGCTGGACTAAGTATGTCCCCCTGTCTGATAACATGGGGCTGTCAAATCTCTTTGAGGTATAAAGAATATTTTCTCACTTCCATTTGAAATTCAAATGATTAAAACAGTTTTGCTTTTACTGTATTAAAATTAAGGAGAAATTCCAGTTAATGAATGCAGATGATGTGGTAGGATCAAGAGTGTCCTGAGAAGTGCAGGGCTAGTCTCCACCAGTCCCCAGAGAGCCTGACTGTACTTGTGAAGCCATGGCCCTCTTGCAGAAGATATTGTGACAGTCTGCAGGTATGTGGGGGGGCAGGGTTGTTAGGTGCATAGGAGATATAGTCCCAACAGGCTCATCCGGTGAAGAACTGTGGTACAAATGACTGTGCCTTTAAGAGCTAAGCTTTCCAAACAGAAAGCCTATCAGCTGAACAGGAATAAGGGGAATTCAACGTGTGAAGGGTCCTTTTAAAAAGGACCCCCATGTAGATGAGCCACGGGCGAGCAAACTGTGGCACTTTCAAAGTGCTGTGGCCGGCGGCATGCTAATGAGGTGCTGAATATTCATTTCAGCGCCCCATTAGTATTCTTCAGTTTGAAGTTTTTTGGAGACGTAGCCCAGATATTTTCAGCTTCCTTAAACACTGAGTGACCCCTTGAACCCTGGGAGTAATGAGAACTGAGAAAAGACAGAAATAGTTGAATGCCCCATCCAGCATTGATCAAATGCTGGAGATGTGAAAGGTAGCTAGAGAAGACTTAAACAGCATTTGTTTCTGTATCTACAAGAAATGAGAACTAGAAAAACAGAGAGGTGGAAAGTAACCTTATTTCTGACAATACAGGTACTGAAGTACATAATGAGTTCCGAAGTTTCTACTTAAGGCAGGCACAGGAGGCTGTGAAACTATCGCAGACATTCGAGGAGTAACTGCACTCTACATAAAAATGAAACAGCTGAGAGAAGTTTTTAAACCAAGTAGAGTAAGAAAGAAAAACCACAGCAGAGATTTTAGCACTGAGTCCCTCATAAGAGAATGGCTTTCAACCAAAGTGTCAGAGAGAGATTGCTGGGTGAGCCAGAATTAGATCTGCCAACCACAGAATATCACCCAGTCCAGAGTGATGCTCCTGGAGGACAGACAGCGTTCTGATGCTGTAGACAAGACTAAGAATTCAAAATACCATAAATAAATGAGATGTGGATCACACATTCAGGGTCCAGCAGCTCATGCTGTTGCTGCCAACACAAGCCAAAACAGTGCCCAACGTATGGGAAAAGATACAAGTGCTTAATGGATGAAATCACCTTGGAAGAGTCTGCATGCAAACAGCTGCATGGCAGGTGCAGTCTGACCAGGAGCGCAGGACAACAGTACTGCTGGGTCAGAGGACTGTTTCCTGGGAACAGCGGATGACTTCACAGCAGAAGATGATTGGACTATCAGCCTGAAGGCAATGAGACCTTAATTTTAAGGTGGTGTGATAAAGTCCCAAGGAATTTCTCGTGGATCCTGTGCTCCGTGGCAGTTAAGGAAATGCCCCAGAGGCTCACTGCTTCCCTTTCACTCTGCCTCCTGTTTTCCAGAAGCGGGGCACAGCCTATCAAGCCGGCCTCATCACTGGCAGAGCTAAAGTGGGGGGAAGACCCCACTTGGTGCTGGGTCTCCTGCTCTTTCAGAGCTATCCTGGGGAGTGTGGGCAGTCTGGGGGAACCCAGTTCTCTCCAACTCCTTCCAGGTTCCCACCCAGGAACCCTATGCAGCTGTTGCTAGAGGGGCTATGTCTCTGGGCTGCTCCCCACAGTACCTTCTCCAGGCAGCTGCAGCAAGCCTTTCCTCTTACAGGCTCTCCTTCACCTACCTTTCCTCCTTCCTGGTCCATCCCCTTTCACCTTTCCCACCTGAGGGAAGCCATCCTAAGGGTTCCACAAGCATTAACTGGCTGCACGTGTTGAATTAGTACCAGGCACTGGATTAGCCTGGTGTTGCAGGCTGATCCTTGATAAGCCTCAGTCCTGAGGAAACATAAACGCTCAGGTCCACATGCATGGTCTCCGTGCAGCTGTCATACGTGGTGGTGGTGAACAGTTGCTGTTTGCCTTCCCTGGGCCAGCTCCTTCCTCCTTTCTCCTCTTTTACAGGCTGCCCTCCCGCCCCACTTCTCCAGCTAGCTCCTGGAGTCTGCAGTCTGCTGGCCCCTTCGTCCTCGCTTCAGGGCTGGACTTGTCTTTGTGGTTACTGCTCCCCATTATTGCAGAGGTGGTAGGGGGCTGCTTCAAGGTAGCATCTGGGCTTCCCTCTATAGCTTGCTGTGAAGTGGTGTGTGGAGCCCTTTTCCACCTGTCCTCCTGAAGGGTGGCTGGTGCAGTTGGGGTGGGATATTGGGGTATGGTCCAGCTCCCCAACTCTCTGCTGCCACCCCATTGCTGTTCTCTCCTCCAGCCTGAGCTGCTTCTGGGGCCCTTTCCATCCCAGCCCCACCACTTGCTCCCCCTTCTCTCTCCTGCTGGGTGCTGCAGCAGCTGCTGCAGGCCTGCTCCTCAGCTGCCCCTGGGCACACCTGTCCCCTTGCAGCATCTGGCTGTCCCCACCTTTTTTTCCTTACTGCAGGTCAGCCCTTGCTGCCTGCCCCTCTTCCTATTGCTTTTTCCCTTTCCCATGTGACCACGTTCCCCACACCCCCATTTTTGCTTTGTTTAGTGCCTGAGCCCCCCCCACCTCTTTTTTTCTTAGTCCCCCTCACTGCTTCACTTTCCCACATAGTTCTTTAGTCCCCCTCATCTCCCCAGTGCAGTAGCTGGAGCGGGTCTTTCCATCCTATGCTGGAAGTTGTGGCTTCTGCATTTCCCCTTCTTTCCTCCATTAGCCACTCCCCACACAGACAGGCTTACAGCTTGGTGGGTGGGGGAGGAGTAGCCCTTTCTCTTCCCTTCCTCCTCTCCCTTCCCTACCCTCATATCCTGATACTTGCTCCTAACCCTCCCTTCCCATGGCCCAGGTCCCTGTTGGGGGGTTGTCTTGTGACACCCCCCCCACTTTCTCCCTTCCACCTCGGCCATGGTGGCTGCACCTGAGGCTGCCTGGTCATCTGCCCCCATGGTGGCCAATGGCATGGGCTCTGAGGCACCTGCTGTGGCACCCTCTGCCAGTTCCACCTCCAAAACATGCCCCCTGAAAGACAGGAAGGGCTTGGGGGGGAGGGTAAGAGCCCTGCCCAGAAGGCAAAACCTCCCGCAGCAAAGGCTCTCACTGTGGCTGCAGCTCCCTCTCCGTCCCACCCCCATGTTCCCTCCACCAGCTCTGGGGGCCGTCTGCCTGGCCCCCAGGTCGTACACCCAGGCAGCCGCCGCCTCATGCTCCACTCCAGCTGCCTCTAGGAATACCATCCCCACCGGCCGCAGCCCCTTCCCCACCCTCACTAAGTGCAAGCGGTGGGGCCCGTGGCTGTGGTGGCACCTTCTAGGGTCTTCGGGAAGATGGCGTTTTTCCTGGCATCCAAGGCTGCCACCCAGGAGGCAGTGGACAGGGGCCTGGTCGTAAGGGGTGTCCATGTGTCCCTTGGTCCATTGGAGGACCTGGGCCTATGGATGGTGTTTTCCTCTGTCCCGACCTTCCCCCCAGTGCCACCCTTCTGCCCTTCCTGACCACCCTGGGGATACCTCTGTCAGTCCTGAGTCCCCTCCCCCGGGCTGCAAAGATCCCACCCTCTGCCACGTTCTCGCCTTCTGCCAGCAGGTGCAGGTCCCACTGCCGCTGGCCGCACATGGTGGGGTTGCCCAGAGGGGACTCTTCTAGTGCCTCATCAAGGGGCCCAGTACTGGGTCTCCTACGCCATGGGGGAGGCTCAGTGCTGCTTTTGCCAGGGAACAGGATGTGTCTGAAGGGACGGGCCTGGCCTGGGACTCCTGACACCCAAGAGGGCACTGGCCATGTCACCCCTGGTGGCCCTTTTGCCTGGAGCCTGGGGCCACCCCTCCCCCACGAGGGATGAAAACAGCACTCGGGTGCTGGAGGATGCTTCCCCACCAGATCCAGACAAGCATGTAGGTGGTGACACCATAGCGGGCAATGTGGCAGAGCCTGTGACGGGACTGAGACACGGCTCACCCGGGGGGGGGTGTTCTTCCCTTCCCTCGCTGTCCCATTTTCCTTTCCCGTCTCGCTGCTGACCCCTGTCCCCCGTCCCCTCCTCTGCCCCCCAGCCCGACTCATCGGAGGGCTGGCAGTTTGTGCGGGGTGCAAAAAGTGGGGTGTGTGCACTTGGCACTGCACCCTGTCGGAGAGGGAGGATGGGCCATGCAAGGGGGAGCAGCAGCCCCAACCACCTCCGCCCAGTAGCCCCCCTGCTGCTGACTAACAGGGAGTAGACGAGGCTGCTGTGGCCAATGCAGAGGGTGTCATCCCCTCCACCTCAGAGTCCCAGCCCAGTGAGGCCACGGTGAGCGACCCCTTCAAGCCCTCGCCTGCTACATATTTGGAGGCGGCTGCCACCCCAGCCACAGCATTGTCCTCCCCTTCCTCTCGCAGGAAGTTGAGGCCCTGGGACTGACCCTAGCTGCCTCAGGTGTGGATATCCTGCTCCTGGAGGGCTGCGGGCACCACACTTGCGCCAAGTTGCCCCTTCCATCCCCTTTCCCTCTGGCTTCCTCTGACCCCTTCGCCGCCACCCCCGTGTCATCCCAGGGTGCGAGCACCCTGCCCAGTCAGGAGCCGTGCTCCGGCTGTGGCTATCAAACCCCCGAGGGGGTCCAGTGGGCCAGAGCTCCCGATGCTCCCAGGCCTCCAGTACCGCGCTCCCTGCAGTGCTCGAGCCTGATGCTGGGGACAATTGCTTCCCAGCCCCCAGCCCTGCCCCCAGCCCTGCCCTGTGAGGGGGTCTTTTGCCCACGCCCTTGTGGCTTGGGATCCTGATCCCATCCCCACTCCTAGTCTTATCGCTGTCCCTGGCACATGTCCCACTTCTGACCCCGACTCCCTTCATCCCCATTTGTCCTCCTCTTCCCCCTCCTGATAACCTTCCAGTTCCTATCCCCCATGTTGCCCTGTCCCTCTCCCTGTTGTCCCTTCCTGATCTTGTTGTGGCCACCCCCAGGGCCGCAGACCCCTGGGAGGTGGTTTTTGGTTCACCCTCTCCCAGCACATCTGGGGCTGTTCTCCCTCCACCACTCCCCTTCCTTGTCCCACAGCAGGGACTCAACCCCAGCCTGCCTACCTTTGTCGGCCACAGGGCCTGCAGTGGGGTCTGGCTTGAGGGTATTCAGGGCTCTGAGGCCTCGACACCCCATGTGCTGAAGGCCAAGATGCGCAGTTTCTTGGATGGTGTTTGTGGATCCAAGAACAAAGTGACTCTCTCCCTTCAGCACCGGGGAGATTACCCGCCTACCCTTGAAACCGTGAGGGCTGTCTTCAGAGAAGGTAGAGAGACTGGGAGGAGGGACGCTATGGCCCACCAGCCAGCACGTGACTTCCGTGGTGCCCTGCTCACATTCGGAATGGGTCACAGATTGCTGCAAGGCCTTTGGTGCTCACTCCGGTCAGGATCTTCCCCCAGTCCTCACAACGCCACCGTTCACCTTTACCACTCTAAACACCAGAGGCTGCAGGTGTCGGGTGATCTCCTTCCTTTGGGGGTGGGGAGGGGGTACTTGGTCACCTTCTTGCAGGAGACCCACACTGCTCCAGCTGCTGAAGCCTGCTGGTAGCTGGAGTGCGGGGACAGGGTCTCCTTCAGCCATCTCTCGGCCCATCAAGCTGGGGTGAGGACCCATTTCTCCCCAAGCCTGCTGCCTGAGATGCTGGGGAGTGTCGAGGTCATGCTGGGTCACCCTCCATACCTCTGGGCTTGGGTGGAGAGGTTTCCACTGCATAGGGTCAATATCGAACCCTGACCTCCAGCCTGGAGTTGACACGTTTCTGTCAGTGGGTGTCGGCCTTCCATGATGCTGTGAATTCTCACAAGTGCCTGGTCCGGGCCAGGGATTTCAACTGCACCCTCAAGGAATGAGACCGAGCAGAGCCCGGCCACCACAGGTGTCCTCCAGGAGCTGGCAGACCATGTTCCCTGGTGGATGTCTGGTGCAGCCACTGCCTGGAGGAGGACACTGGTTTCACCTTTGTACAGGTAGTAGGTCAGTGACCATCTCCTTCCCGGTTGGATCGCATCTATACTTCCTGTTTTCATCTTTTGTGAGCCCACTCTTCGGCTGGCCCCTTTCTTGGGCCACCAGTTGGTGGGCATGATGACTTTCCTCTCCTTGGGGAAGCAGGGGCTGGCCTACTGGCACTTCAGCAACAGCCTCCTAGGGCACATGGGTTTTGTGGTATCCTTCTGGGAGTTCTGGCTGGCCTGGCATGGGCAACGGTGCGCCTTTCCCTTAGCACGGTGGTGGGATGCAGGGCACGCGGCTCTTCTGCCACGACTATATTGGGAGGTGGGGCGTGTGTAAACTGGTGGCGGGATGCAGAGATAGAGCAGTTGGAATGGGAGGTCTTGGAGCTGGAGAGGCATCTGGCCCCCAGCCCTGAAGATCCATCCCTCTGCGGCACATACCAGGAGAAGTGGGAGGTGCTCCGGGCTCTCGATGACCTTCAGGCCTAGGGTGGCTCTCGCATCCACCTCCGCCTGGAGGTGGATCGAGCTCCTGCTTCTTCTACCTGCTGGCGAAAAAGAGGGGGCTAAGAAGCACATCCTCTGCCTACTGGCAGATGAGAGCACTGCCCCCTCACAGACCTGGTGGAGATGCACAAGAGGTGGAGGGATAGCTTAGTGGTTTGAGCGTTGGCCTTCTAAACCCAGGATTGTGAGCTCGGCCCTTGAGGGGGCCATTTAAGGGCCTGGGGCCAATAGATAAACTACAAACGTCAAGGATGGTGCTTGGTCCTGCCAAGAGGACTGGATTCAATGACCTCCTAAGGTCCCTTCCAGCTCTATGAGATGTGTATCTCCAAATATATTATTAGCACACCCTTTTCTCCCCAGATCTGACTGAGACAGACACCTGCAGAGTGCTTTGGGATGAACTCCCTATGGTCAGCATAGGTGACCAGAACCAGCTGAAGCTACCTCTCACTCTGGCCAAGTTCTTGGAAGCCCTCTTTCTCCTGCCCACCAATAAACAGCTGGGCATGGACGGACTGAACGTGGCATTTTACTGCACGTTTTGGGGTGTCCTTGGCCCAGACCCCATCAGTGTCTGGGCCAAGTCCTTACTAAGCAGCGTCCTCCCCTTTCCATGAAGGAGAGCAGTACTCACCTTGCTGCCTAAAAAAGGGGACCCCTGAGACCTCAGGGACGGGCACCCCATCTCACTCCTCAGCACAGACTATAAGATTATCGCACAAGTCATCTCCCTTTGCCTTTGGCTCACGCTGGCAGACATGGGCCACCCAGACCAGACCTACACCCCACTGGGCCACACCATCTGTGACAACTTTTATTTGGCCTGGGATGTCTTAGGGCTGGGGTGTAGGGATGGTCTGTCATTTGCCCTCCCATACTTGGATCAAGAGAAGGGTGGGCCCTGGGTACCTCCTGGGTATTCTGCAGGCCTTTGGCTTCGGGCCCCAGTTTGCAGGTTTTCTCCAGGTGCTGTACACTGTCACAGAGTGTCTAGTCAAGTTCAACTGGACCCTGATCACACCGGTCAGCTTTGGGCAAGGAGTGCCTCAGGACTGCCCGCTGCCAGGCCAGCTGTACGCTCTAGCCATCAAGCCCTTCCTCCATCTCCTTCACAGAAGGTTGATGCAGTTGATGTCCTGCAAGCCAGAGATGCGGCTGGTCCTGTCAGAGTACACGGATGTGCTCCTCATGGTGCAGGACCCAGGTGACCTGGCATGGGTGGAGTCTTGCCAAGCCAGATACTCAGTGGCCTCTCACATCTGGGTCAAGAGCTCTGGCCATCTGGTCAGGTCCAGGTGCCAGGCGAGGCACCTCCCACCAGTGCTTTAGGGGAGTGGATCCACTTCTCTATCTTGGCATCTTTCTGCCACGCATCCCTCCACACCGGAGAACTTTGGCTTCGGGCCCCAGTTTGCAGGTTTGCACGCATCCCTCCACACCGGAGAACTGGCAGGGCTTAGAGGGCAGGGTGGCTGAGTGGTTGTGGAGGTGGATGGGACTACTGCAGTGACTCTCCCTGTGAGGGAGGGCACTGATGCTCAACCAGCTGGTCCTGGCCATGCTCTGGCACTGTCTCAACACCCTGGTCCCACCCCCAGAGTTCCTGGCCTCTTGCAGAAGTTGGTTCTGGAGTTCTGGCCAGGACTGCACTGGGTCCCTGGAGACGTTCTCCATCTTCTCCTGGAAGGAGGTAGGGAAGGACCTGACATGCCTGCGCATGCAGGTCCATGTCTTCTGCCTCTGGGCCCTGCAGGGAGTTCTCAGCAGTGCAGACAGTCTGGTGTGGAGCAGGTGGATGCATGCTTTCCTCTGCTGCTTCCACGGGCTCTGATATGATCAGCAGCTCCTTTATCTCCCCGTGAGAGGTCGTCTGCGAGACCTCTCGACCTACTGGTCTTCTGCCAGGACCTCCTCTGCCCTTGGCAGCTGCTTTCAGTGATCAGATCCTTCAGGGGACACCATGGGGGAAGACCTCCTGGCAGAGACCCTGCTACACAGTCTGCACTTTTGTGTGCAGGCGGTGGAGTCCCCCATCAGTGAGCCAGAGGTTGGTCCTGGGAGAAGTCACCAGGATCAAAGACCTCGTGGGCTATGAGAGGGGGAGACTGGGTGGAGCTCCCAGCACTCGCTCAGTGCATGGGGCTCTCCACCCTCCACACTTCCTGCTCCAGGAGGTGATTGCCTTATCGCCCACTACTTCAGCCAGGTCCTGGGAGAGGGCGTACCCTACCCTGCCCTCTCCTCACCCCATCCTTCTGGATTTCTCTGTAGGCCCTTGGCCCTGCATGCCTTCTTGACAACCTACCCCTCATCACCCAAGATGGCTGCATGCCCTGCAGCCAGTCCCCTTCTGAACCACGCCAAGAGATCACCTGTACAGGCTCGTGCCTCACATGCTCCACTTCCCCACCCTCGTGTCCTGCCCGGACACCACATGGCAGGACCTTTTGCTGTCAGCAGGGGGTGGAGAGACCAGTGGGCCGGTCTATACTCCACCCAAGTCCTGCAGCCTGCCGGGGCCATCAGCTGGGGGATCCTCCATGGGGTGGTGAGCACGGGCATGTACTTGGCCTGGTTCACCCCCATCCCTGACACTTGTTTCTTCAGTGGCCTGAGGGAGACCCTAGTGCACATCTACCTTGAATGCACCAGGTTACAGCCCTTCTTCCAGCTACTCCAGAACCTCCTGTTGAGGTTCTGGCTGCACTTTCCCCACATCTCCTCGTCCCGTCACATCCCATCCATCACCCCATGAAGTCATGGGACCTTCTCATCAGCCTCCTCCTGGCCATGGCCAAAGTGGCCATTTACAAGACTAGGGAGAGGAGGCTGGCTGAGGGGGACAGAGACTGCAATTGTGGGGCCTACTTCCATTGCTTGATCTGTTCACTCATCCAGGCAGAGCTCCTGTGGGCAGCATCCACTGGCTCCCTCAATACCTTCAGGGAGCAGTGGGTGCAGTCCAGGGCTGTCTGCTCAGTGTTCCCTCCCAGTTCCCTTCTTTTGGCCATATAACCTCCACATTTATCCCTGTTTCTCTTTTTATTTGTCCCCCCAAAATCATTTGGGGTCCACGCTTGTAGTGGACCCCCCTTGTAGGGGGATCTTGTAGCTGTGGGCGGGCTCACACCTCCCCCTGTACTCAGTCCCCAACAGGACAAGGCTACTGTAATCTGCTGCGGGCTGTAGTCTACCACAGCAGACACTACTACACAAGCAAACAATGTTGTTAATACCGAAAGAAAAAGACACCAGTACTGGAGTATAAATGGGTAAAACTCAGGCTTCCTGTTGTGAGCTTATCCTCACTAAATGTATGTGAATTAAATGTATGGGGAAAATAAACTGGAAAAGATACAATTTGTAATAGCGCCAGGGACAAGAACACTCGTTATTGCATTAAAAATGGGCCATGCCCTGATCTCATCAAAGGAGTGCATTCTTTGGAGGGGCAAGGACCCAAACAATTTAGCAACCAGTTTCAGAAGTGTAGCTATGTTAGTCTGTTTCAGCAGCAACAACAAGGAGTCTGGCAGCATCTTAAAGACTAACAATTCCACAAAAGACAGCTTTTGGGGTTGCAACTCACTTCATCAGGGGGAAGGAAGAAGAGAGAAATACAGGGATGGGAGTATTCCATCAGAGCTAATTCAATCAGGCTAGATGAGGGTAAGAAATAACTTTCCACTTCAGCTATTCTCGCTTTATGGTAATGAGCGAGCCATTCCCAGTCCCCTTTCTAGCATATTCTGCTGGAATTAAATCTGCTTATGAACTCCAGCTCAGCAATTTTACCCTGCAGCCTGTTTTTGAATTTGTCTTCCTTTCCAAATGCCATCATACCATATGGACTGAAAGTGGGAAAATATCCGTTACAATCAACATACTACACAGATTAGCGAGAAACTCTTCCACACACTCTCAAAGAAACGACGGAATCTCCTGAAAAAGATCAAGAATAAGCTCTCAAAACAGGAGACTCTCATACAAAACTAACCTTCCATACAAATTTGTGCATGGCTGTCCATCCTCAACTGTGTGTGGAACACTCTGTCACTGTAATCTGTGTAGTATGTTGATTGTAACTGACTTTTTCACCTTCAGTCCATTTGGTGCGACGGCCATCTGTTGGCACTTGGAAAGGAAGGTGAAAAATGCAGAAACAGTCTGCAACATGAAACCGCTGAGATGGAATTCAAATGGGACACCATTAGAATGGGCCTGAATAGGGAATGGAAATGGCTCACTCATTACAGTAACAGAGAGGAAGCCGTGCTAGTCTATACACTATCAAAACAAAAAGGAGACAAGTAGCACTTTAAAGACTAGCAAAATAGTTTATTAGGTGAGCTTTCGTGGGACAGACCCACTTCTTCAGACCATAGGAATCTTCTACTTTATGTATTCGCACCTTCAATTTTCCACTTACGTATTCGCACCCTTGCATGTTGAATAGTAACAGAGGTAGTAGTGTTTAGGCTGTATTCTAATAAAACGACAGTCATGTAGCACTTTAAAGACTAACAAAATGCTTTATTAGGTGATGAGCTTTTGTTAGTCTTTTAAAGTGTTTACATGGTTGCTGTTCTTGTTTCATCCACCCTGAGAGAATCAGCTCTGATGTAACCCTCTCATCTCATTTACACCAATATCCCACATGACGATGGACTCCAAGCTGTTAGGAACATTATCCCTGATGATGCCAAGGCACAAATGGTGGCGGAGATTTGTGACTTTGTCCTCACTCACAACTATTTCAGATTTGAGGACCATTTATACCTTCAAATAAATGGCACTGCTATGAGCACCTGCATGGCCCCACAGGATGCCAACATTTTTATGGCTGACCTGGAACAATGCTTCCTTAGTTCTCATCCCCTAGCGCCCCTCCTCTACCTGCGCTACATTGATGACATCTCCATCATTTGGACCCATGGGAAGGAGGCTCTTGAAGAGTTCCACTGTGATTTCAACAGTTTCCACCCCACCATCAACCTTAGCCTGGACCAGTCCACACAAGAGATCCACTTCCTGGACACTACTGTGCAGATAAGCGATGGTCACATAAATACCACCCTATACCGAAAACCCACAGACCGCTATGCTTATCTACACACCTCCAGCTTCCATCCAGAGCACACTACAGGATCCATAGTATACAGCCAGACACTAAGGTACAAGTGGATTTGCTCTGATCCATCAGACAGAGACAAACATCTACAGGACCTTTACCAAGCTTTCCTCAAACTACAATACCCACCTAAGGAAGTGAGAAAACAGGTTGACAGAGCCAGACGGGTACCCAGAAGCCACCTGCTACAAGACAGGCCTTGCAAGAAAAACAAGAGAACACCACTGGCCATCACATACAGCCCCCACCTCAGGCCTCTACCACGCATCATAAGTGAGCTGCAACCCATCCTAGACAATGATCCTTCACTCTCACAGACTTTGGGAGGCAGGCCTGTCCTCGCCTACAGATAGCCTGCTAACCTTAAACAAATCCTCACCATCAACTATAGATCACAATACAGAAACTTTAAACCTGGAACCAATCCCTGCAACAAACCTCGCTGCCAACTCTGCTCACTTATCTACACCAGTGGTATCATCACAGGACTTAACATCAACCATACCATCAGGGACTCATTTACCTGCACATCTAGTAATATATGCCCTCACGTGCCAGTAATACCCCACTGCACTTTACATTGGCCAAACTGGACAGTCTCTATGTAAAAGAATAAATGGACACAAATCAGACATCAGGAACGGTAATATACAGAAGCCTGTGGGAGAACATTTCAATCTCCCTGGACACTCAGTAACAGATTTAAAAGCAGCAGTCCTAAAACAAAGAAATTTCAAAAATCAAATGGAGAGAGAAATCTCCGAGCTGCTATTTATTTGCAAATTTGACTCCATCAACCAAGGGTTAAACAGAGACTGGGAGTTGCTGGTCCCTTACAAAAGCAGCTTCTCCGCCCTGGGTGTTAACATCTCCACATTAGATTCTGACAGTGGGCCACATCCTCCCTGTCTGATCTGACTTGTTGCTTCCTCTTTTGACACATACAACTGATGATGGCCATTTCCACCTTGACTGAATAGACCTTGTCAGCTCTGGCCCTCCCTTTTTCTGGGACCCCACTCTTTAAATACCCCTGTGGAAACCCCTCCCCACCACTTATGCATCTGATGAAGCGGGTCTTTTTCCACGAAAGCTTATGCTTCAAAATATCTTTTAGTCTATAAGGTGCCACAGGACTTCTTGTTGTCCTCTCAACTCTGCATCCCTATCTGTTCCTTTTCTTTCCCTTCATGCATCTGATGAAGTGAGTTGCCACTCACAGAAGCTTACACCATAATAAAAGTGTTAGCCTTTAAGGGGCCACTGGACACAGCAACAGTTTGAGGGCATCTTCCAAGGGAGTGGGAGGCAACAGAGCTGAAGGAGCCCAACTGTCTTACAGTTCACGGCCTTAGCTTCTGGCTTGGGAAACATTCCTAAAAGAGAAGTTGGAGGGGTTCATTGCTCTAGGAATCATCCAGTGACTAGATCCACCAACAGAGTGGGTAACGCTTGGTCAATGGAGAAGCTTTCGCTTATGGATAGACCATAAGAGTTCACTGTGTCAGAAGGGAACATTTTCCCGTTATCTTCTACACGACAGGGAATAATTACAGGGGTGGAAGCCTGACTCCTCAGCATGGTTCTGGCAGATTCCATTACAAAAAGAGCTCATATTTGTGCCCATTCCACACCCTTTTTGGCAGACCTCATTTTTGCAAACTGCTGTTTGGGTTTCATCCTTTAGGTGGCTCACTAGAAATACCACAATGTGCTTGATAAAGAAGGCACTCAGGTTTTTTCATAAACAACATTTTACTCTGGGGGAAAAACAGTAGCGAAGCATCACCAGAGGCTCTTAGTTGCTTTGGAAAGAACCCCAGCTACGGGGCTACAGCTAAACACATAAATGTAAATTCCACATAACAAAAATAACACAGCTGAGTGTGGGGAGAAGTTCACAGAGCAAGATGTACAGGTAGATTACAGTAAGGCTGAGGCACCTGCAGGCCATCCCCATGGGTGCAAAGTTCCCTTGAAGTGGTCAGCTATGTTGGAAAATTTGTGACTCACTTGACTGCCTGAACCTGCAACCTGAGAATGCTACTGTGCGTATACCTCCTGTGGACATGGGATGCACTGCTGAGTAGAGAGGTTGGGAAACAGAAGGAGGTAGTTAAAGCAGACCCAGTCCAGAGATACTGTGACAGCAAATACAGAACTACAGAGGGTAGTTGCGGACAAGTGGTTTATACATCATGAGTACTGAGTGCCAGCCTGATCAAAGAGAGAAGGAGGTTTTGGATTTAATCTAGAGGTGTAAAAAGTTTCATGTCTTTATTTGGGTGCGAGGGGCAATGCCAGCTGAAATTGTGGAGATTTTATTGCCATTGCTGAAATGGGCCTGACCGCCTCTCCCCCTCCCCAGGGTAGAGATTATATTTGCAACTACAAATGTGATTTTCAAATTGAATACAAACTTTTGCTGACACACACTGTAGAGCATTTGACGGAAGTGGACTGAAGGAAAGTCCAAAGCTATATTCCATATATGTCACTCTGATTTAAAAAAAAACAAAACAAAAACACCTGGCCAATCTCAGATGAAATTTGGATGTGGACTGCTCTGGATAAAACCATGCAGAAAGAGATTAAGCTTATTAGCACTGGGGGTCTGTGATATCATATTCCCAGCTCCTGATACCAGTTTAAGGAGGAGCTTTCTTTAAAGGCTCTAAGAGTGAGTCTTAAAGTGATACGGAAAAGCTTGTTAAAGGATAATGAAATTATCATGAGTCTGAAAAAAAAATCTAAGCAAGAAACATTTTATATTTGTTCCAAATGAACAGGGGCATTGAGAAAGCTGTCAGTGCTTCTTGTATATGCCAAAAACTCAAGCCAAGTCAACTACAAGAACCCATGTCGGCTCAGCTGCGTAAGAAAAATTGCCTCCTTCCCCTGCCCCAAGTAAAATGGGCATTGACTTGTTTACACCTAGACTGTTATTCTTTCTCCTCTGAGCTAGCCTTACTATAAGATAATACAGCTAAAGAGGTGATTGCACAGAGTGAATTTCCTTTGCTAGTATACCTGACAATGTGCCACAGTTTAGTGAGCATGGGTGCAAGCAGTGTGAAAATGACAACAAAGTGATTGACCGAAAAAAGTTGTGGAGTCAGAGTCTGATCTGTATTTATCACTGTTAAGGGGCATAATGGCATGAGTGAAGTATCAGGATACGAATGTCTGTCCTAACAGAGAGAGAGAGCTCCTGGGACCTTGCAGATGGATAGAGAGACAGAAAGGCAAAACAGAACAAATCAGTAGGGTCATGAGAGCTGCCACCACTTCTTGAAAATAGCAGTGTGCAACAGGAAACAATGATAACAAACAGGGCTGGTGTTACAAGCGGTAGTGCTGCAGCCTTATTAAGTTGTCAGACAGACAAACATATACTGTCGAGTAAGACAGGACACATTTTCCCGATCCCAAAAGGGATAGAAATAAGGGGCATTGAATTTGCTGTTTTGCCTCTAAGGCCATGTCTACATTAACGCAAATCTTTGAAATGGCCATGCAAATGGCCATTTCAAAGATTACCAATGAGGTGCTGAAATACATATTCAGTACCTCATTAGCATGTCGGCGGCCGCAGCTCTTCAAAATTGCCATGGCTCGTCCAGACAGGACTCCTTTTCGAAAGGACCCCACCAACTTCGAAATCCCTATTCCTAACAGCAGATAGGAATAAGGGGATTTTGAAGTTGGTGGGGTCCTTTTGAAAAGGAGACCCATTTGGACGAGCTGTGGGAATTTCGAAGCGCCGCAGCCGCCCACATGCTAATGAGGTACTGAATATGTATTTCAGCGTCTCACTAATAATCTTCGAAATGCCCATTTGCATGGCCATTTTGAAGATTTGGGCTAGTGTAGACATAGCCTAAGTCTCTAATAGGCAACAACCACAATAGGTTCAGAGGACAAAGCCCCAGAACATGCAACAACCAGAACAAGTGGACCTGCTCCCTCCTGAAAGCAGTAGGGCTGATGTTCCAGGGCAACCCTGCCAGCCAAAGGCAGGGCCATCATTGGGAGTGGGGGGAAACAAGGGGGACAGCAGCCCCCTGCACCCCCAAGAACCCTGCCACAGCAGGACATTGGCTCCTGCCTCCCCTCTACCCAGGAGCATGAGGAATGTAGAACTCTTCATTTAGTTATGCATCTCTGGCTCTGCTGTTTCTTTGAGGCTTCCCCTTCCCCCCTGTCCTGGCCTGCCTCCAGCCACACTGACTGAAAACTAGTTCACTCTCCTCTCTCCTCCCACTCTGGCAGTTCTTTGCTCTGGCCCCTAGGAATGCTTCACTGTAAGAAAAGCAGAGTTAAAGAATGACCCCCATTGGAATCATTCCTTGCTGTCAAGAAACAAACATGTCACTTCACAAACATTGCTGAAATTACACTTAAAACTTTCCTATATTTTTCCAGCTCTCTAATTCCGGAGGGAATGACAGTACCCCAGGGTAGGACATCTATTCTTCCACTTAGTTCCACTTTGCACTGGTCTTGAGAGACTTTCCTTTACAAAGAGCTGGGTCAGATTACTAGGTAGGGCCCAGACTGTTACACACAAATGTTGATTCCTCGGCAGCCTAGCAAGTGCACTTTTGAATTCTAAGGTCTTTTTCCCCAGAATACCTTTGCTCCTGGTTATTGTGAGAAACAACAAATCCTTGCCCTAAGCTGCCAGCCATTTTATAGCTGAATGCCTCCCCTGTACAATCCTTCTCTTCCATCTGGCAAGTAATCTTGGGTCCTGTTTACTTTTTAATATTTCTGAAGGTAGCAGAGTCTCGCATACTTGAGTGCCTTCAGTGAGTGTCATGGAGGTGATGTTTATACTCTCAGATCCTTAAAAAAACACAAGGATTGGAACCTCCTTCCAACCTCTTCTATTTATTCATAACTAGGGGCTGGAGTAGAGTTTTACCTCTCTGCCATTCCGCCAGCTTGCGCCTGGAGGATGACTGCCCTCAGCCCCACTCCTGGGGGCATGGAGCTGGGCTGCCTTCCAACTTGCTCTGAGGGCTGGTGTAGCTGTCAGCTCCATTGCACCCCACTACCAAAATCTGAAATGATGCCCTGGCCAAAGGAACAGCACAGCACATGACTACATGAACACTGGCGATCAATTTTATTCTTGGTTTGGATGGATGTTTGTACATGAGTGTCCCTAATGGGTTCTTAAGGCTTTATTACATGGTGGCTGGGAAGGGAAGCTATAGCATATGGATGGTGCCTTTAAGAGCTGACCTTCCCAGAGGGAGCCTAGATAGAAGACAGGGAAGCTCCTGTCATTATGCACAGCCAGCTGGAACCAGATGCAGAAGAGAGCAGGTCTATTGCAACTTTCTTAAGCCATTGCTCCTTTCTACAAAACATTGGAATGGCAGCTCACCAGGAGCTTGCATTTACCATAAAGAAGGTACCAGGTGTATCACTTCAACAAGAGGTATAACAGTAGTTCACTAATATGCAAACACGAACACACACACACACACACACACTCTCTCTCCCTTTTTGAAGCCCAGTGATTTAGCTCTTCACCGGAAGCCTTACATATACTAAAGGAGAGTGCACCTATTAAAGCCCAGCTTCAGAAAAATATTTAAGTTCAAGGTCAACTTTAAGCAGTGGCTTAAGTACATTCTCGAATCAGGGATCAAATGAGTAGAAGGAATATTGTAGTCTGAAAGGGGAAGCTTATAATTTAACAAGAAAGGGTATAAACAATTCTACTAAAAACAATTGTTCTCTAAAAAGCGGAAGATGCTAAAGCATCAGACTCACCACAGTTTTTTCTTTTTCTTTCTTTTTTTTTTTTAACATAGAACAATAAGAAGAATGGAAAAGCCACGTCAACTTTGGCAAATTCATGCATTTTGCAGCGGAATTTGATTTTACTGATCAGCACTTGCGGTGAGCATTAGAAATTCTTTGTGGCCAAAAGAAAAGTGGCTCATCACCTCTCATAGAATTGTTACATACCCACATCACCCATTTTAAAACAGAATTAACTCTTCCTAATTTAAATGCACTGATGTAATGACTTCTCTTCTTATTTCTCAGAAAATACTGAATAGTAGATAAATCCTACAGGGAGGAGACCTGGGTGAAACTTGCAAAAAAGAGATTAGTGAAAACCTGGAGCTATATTTAGTTCATTTTGACCCTTTTTATTTGCTTTATGAGAGCAAAAAACATTTTCTTCATGGTGCTGTTCAGGCAAATGCACAGTGTCATGAATACTTGAGCAGTTTTTTATACACAGCAGAAATGTTTGTGTAACCATCTCAAAAGCCCTCCGTTGATATAGAAATTAGCCAACCCAAGGAGCAGAAGCTGTGCCATAAGAGAAATGGTAATACTTTCACAGGGTCTATTCTCACTTTCTGACAACGCCAAATGGTGTGTTTGTGTCTGTGGGTGGGTGTCACATAAAGAGATATGTTGGTGAATGAACAGAGTACAAAAGCACAGACTCATACGCCCTCAGGAAATGAGTGATGCCTCCCAAAATAGGCCTAGCCCACCTAAAGATGTTGCTTGGAAGTCAGACAGCTTGATAGACTTCAGGCAGACAAATCAAATGTGACTTTTAAAAGTGCTCAAGACCAAAGTCCAAACATGAGAGGAAAGGGGAAAATCCCAGAGTCTGAGATTACAGGAAATCTCTTTCATTTAGACTTAAAGGATTAAAAACAAACAGAGTGCAGCTTTGCAACTGAGTTGGGTAACATTCAAAAGTTTTCAGTTTCAATTCTTTTTCCTCTCCTATTTCACCCTACACCCTTCAAAATAGGAACCTTGAAGATTTTCCTGAAGTTTGAGGTCACACCTGAGAGCAGAATCGAATCCTAATGTGTTCTGTTTCCAGACAACAGAGGTATTTCAGAAAACAAAGACTTTTTTTTCCTACTTGTGCACTGATTACTTCCCCACAGCTGTTCCTTGACTTTGGCCAACTACATTATTTACCAGAGAACTGGCAAGAGAAGGTTGTGTTTTCTTATTCCTTCTCCTTGCCAGGCTCTCAAGTACAGACTCTCTTTCTCTAGTCCACTCTCCCTCCAACTCTTGGAATTAGTTTTGTCATGGGTTTTTGAGTATCAAAAGGTTTGGAGTTGGGTTCAAGTCAGCAGCAACGTATCAAGAGATGGGGAAGTGCAAGTTTATTGTAACCCAATCCTTTTATCCATAAGTTGTTCCGATGAACTCTTTAAATCTGTCAGGTCCTCCTGATTTACAAAGACATTCCTGCTCAGCTTATTTGTAGTGATAAGACTCTACTTTGGGAATTCTTTGGTGTCTGAGAATGGACTCTGGCCTTTAGAGCCCTGCTAATTCACACTAACAACTACAGGCTTGTCTATACAACAAATATGTGTGGGTAAATATGCATGAAATCGATCTGTCTGGGTTTGGCAGTCGACTTCTGTAGTTGTCGCTATTGCAAGGAGTAAGGGAGGTTGACAGGAGAAATGCTCCCATCAACTTTCCTTAGTGAAGGCAGTCATATAAGCTGACTTCTGATATGTCAATTCTAGTTACACAACTGCAGTAGCTAGACTTGCATATCTGAAATCGACTTTCAGGTCTAGTGTAGACCTGGCTTGAGAGACCATTAGTGTTTTGATATTGCTGGCAGCAAGATAAGTTCCATAGACAATTATTGACTATAGCAAATAAAGGAATGCACTTTCTTAACTCACTCCTTCTTTGACAATCTATGCAGCTATTTTGTGGCTATATAGCATATTTTATCACAGCATCTACTACAGTGCTTTATTATTCCTTGAACAATAAAGTATCCAAGTAGGTGTGATTTTTAAATAAAGTTGTTAAATAACGACTTGTTAAATTGAGATAATTTATCCTAATTTTAAGTAAAATTACCCTTCTTCTGCAGTAACTTGGATGGTCACGTCTTTTCAAAGTCTAAGTGCAAAATGAAAAACAATTGAAGAGAATGCTTCAATTCCTCGCAGTATCTCAAGTACTATGTAAAGTAAAAACATTATTGTGCAGTTACACTGGATTCTTCTCTTAGACTACTTATCAACATACTAGCACAGTAAGTAAAGTAAAAGAAAATAAAGCACCAGTAAGATTAAACCAATGGATTTTTTTGCTAACAAAGTCTTACTAATTCCAAGGCTGAAATGAAAGAACACCAGCTGTTTCAGTCTGTCTTCCAAAAGAGAACACATTTGACCAAAAAGGACAAGATTGATTATATGTAGGGCACTACCAAAGTCATGGTCAATTTTACACTCAGAGGGTTTTTGAAATAACAAATTCATGTGTTCAGCTATTTAAATCTGATATTTCACAATGTTGTCATTGTAGGGGTCCTAAGTCCTAAAGGAGTTGTGTGGTGGGTCATGAGGTTATTGTAGGGGGCATTGTGGCACTGCTACACTTCTGTGCTGCTTCTGTCAGATCTGGACAGCTGCAGAGATGCAGCTGCTGGCCAGGAGCCTTGTTCTGAAGACAGTCGCCAGTGGCAGCAGCAGTGCAGATGTAAGGGTAGCATGGTATGGTATGGCCACCCTTACTACTGCACTGCCACCTGCAGAGCTGGGTCTTTAGTCATCACCCACCATTCTCCATCCGCACAGCTCTGAAGGCAGCAGTGGAGAAATAAGAGTGACTTGGCATAGTATGTCCCCTTTAAGCTGCACTGCAGCTGGCAGGGCGCTGTCCTCAAAGCTGGGTGCCCAGACAACAGCTGCTGCTTTGCAGTCATCCTGCTGTGAAGGCAGCGCAGAAATAAGGGTGGCAATACTGCAACTCCCCCTAAAATAAAACCTTGTGACCTGCCACAACTCCCTTTTGTGTCACAGCCCCACATTTGAGAAACCCTGGTCTCCCCCATAGACACTGTATAGCACAGAGTAAAAGGACAGAACATGCAGATTTCGTGAGGAAATACCAGATTTTATGGTCCATGGCACATTTCATGGCCATGAATTTGGTGGGGCCCTAATCATATGGCAGATGCTGCACTCACCATTAGCTGTGTTTGTTACGCAGCATTTATGTGCCTGAAAGCTCTTTTCAAATTTGGAAGACCATCAGCTCAGTGGTTTGAGCATTAGCTTGCTAAACCCAGGGGTGTGAGCTCAGTCCTTGACGAGGCCATTTCGGGGTGTGGGGAAACAGATTTAAAAAAAAAATCTGTCAGAGATGGTTCTTGGCCCTGCCAAGAGGGCAGGGGACTGGACTCGATGACCTCCTGAGGTCCCTTCCAGTTCTATCAGACATGTATCTCCATATCAGGTCTTGATAAAAAAAACATGGCAATGCCACTTTCATCTGATTGTAGCGTGCTCTTGATCATAATGGGTGTTACCTTGCTGGTATACAAGAAAATTCCTCTGCTGAAAAATCACTGAAGCCAGGAACTGAAGCATAATTCTCCTTGGTACGAGACATTACAGGAACTTTTCTGGGGTAGAAATTCCTTACGTATTTCAGGAACTTAATTGCTGGCTGCCTACTCTCAAAATTACGTCTTCACTTTTTCAGTTGAACTGTCCACAGCCAAAAAAAAGAGGGGCACCAACTTGCAACTTGGGTCAATTGTTACTACCTTGAGAAACCTTTGAGTGGTTTCCTCCAAAAACTGAGCATGTCTCAAATTAAAATAGCCGTTCTTCTGTTTGCACAAAAGCAAAGAGAATGCCATGGTCTCTCAAAACAAAAAAAGCAGTCCAGTAGTACTTTAAAGACTAAGAAAAGAATTTATTAGGTGGTGAGCTTTCCTGGGATAGACCCACTTCTTCAGACTATAGACTTACCTGAACAGACTCAATATTTAAGGCACAGAGAACCAAAAATAGTTATATCAAGGTTGACAAATCGGAAAAACTGTAATCAAGGTGGGCAAATCAGAAAGTCTTTGTTTTACTGAAAAGGAACTTTAAGAATCGCCTGCAAAGAAAGAGCGCGGAGCTCTCTTTTATATTCAAATTCAACACATTAACACTTGGTTTGAACTGCGACACCAATTACTTGGGCCATTATATGGACTCTTTTACATATTTTATTTTATCTGACTCTTGACTTCCCACATGCCGACCGCCTCTCTTCTCTTCTTATTTGCCCACCTTGATCACAATTTTTCTGATTTGTCAACCTTGATAACTATTTTTGTTTCTCTGTGCCTTAAATATTAAGTCCGTTCTGGTATGGCTATAGTCTGAAGAAGTGGGTCTATCCCAGGAAAGCTCACCACCTAATAAACTATTTTCTTAGTCTTTAAAGTGCTACTGGACTGCTTTTTTGTTTTGATAGTACACAGACTAACACGACTATCTCTCTGTCACTATTCGCCATGGTCTCTGGCTGTCTAATGCAGCCATTAAGTCAAAGAGTGATTACAGAACAAAAAGAACCACAACACAATCTTCAGCATTAAACCTTGGATTTCATCTGACAGAGCTCTTTCAAGTTTCTGCAGTGAGTTGCCACAGGCACCTATTTCTTCTTCACCACACCTGTTGAAAGTGTTTTTCATAGTCCTGAACAGCAGCAAAGCAGCTGTTCCATCTAGCTGCTTATGACTCTGCTGCCACTTTTCCACTGGAAACTTTTTCATGGCTTTAGTTTAACTGCCTTATCTCCCTCCTCCACCCCACCCCACCATAGAACATTTGGAAGAAAACTTTGACTGGTGTATTGACATCCTCAGTAAGCTTACAAAGACTTTCCCCACCAGACTGCTAGGGGAGCAAGCAGGTTACGTAGATGCTATCAGGAAACAATCCAAATAGTCCAGGTTTGTAAGCTTTTTCATGAGTGCGATATGTCGAATTATGTATGTCAAAGACAACACAGGAGCTAGCGAACAGGAGCAGCTAATGGGAGTTTTGTGAGGGAGTCCTTCAGGTGAAGGAGGTGCAACTACATGACCCTTGGGCTAAGTTTGTCGTCTGAAGTGTGTGTGTGTGTGTTTGTGTTGTTGTAATGTGCTTGCTGCCTGTCTGAAAGAGGTCATGTGGTTGGTCTGTTTGTTTGGAGGACCATGTGCTGATTCTGTGCTGAGCCTAGCAGCTCTTAATGAGGGGCCTGGGCTACTCAGGCAGGTCTGGGCTTTATAAAGCCTGCCCCTAAGTGACCAGGAGCAGCTAACGGGAGTTTTGTGAGGGAGTCCTCCAGGTGAAGGAGGAGCAATTATGTGACTCTTGGGGCAAGTTTGTTGTCTGAAGCGTGTGTGTTTGTGTCTGTGTGTTGTGGTGTGCTTGCTGCCTGCCTGAAAGAGGTCATGTGGTCCATCTGTTTGTGGGGAAGGCTGTGTGCTGACTAAAACCTGTCTCTTTCTAATAACTGGAGTTTCCTCTCCCGGAGAGGTATCCTCAGTGCGAGAGGAGGCTCTGACATTATCTGGAAGGAGGGTCCCATCTATGGGATCATTTCCCTCTGCTCCAGGTAGATGTTCTCCTTCCCTGAGACTTTCATCCTCCTCAACAGCACTGAGGCTGTCAGACTGGAGGTGGGACTGTTCTCCTATGTCCCAAAAAGTCTCATTTATGTATCTCTCCATCTCTCTCAGCTCCTCCAGTTCCACCACCCTGGACTCCAAAGCATGTACACCGTCTGTGAGGGCCAGGAGCTCCTTGCATCAGATGCATACATAGGCCACCTGCCCAGAGGGCAGGTAATCAGACATGCTGCATTGGGTGCAATACACTGGATAGCCCCCACCCTTTTGCTGGGCTTCTGCCTGCACCGTCTTATTAAACCTGAAGCGGGTCCCTTGGATTAAGTTAGGTTGTTACGGCTTTAAGCTCAAATTGGACGATTTAAGTGTTGGTAGCCCCACCTCATACTCCACCTCTTATCTCCCTCACAAAACTCCCCTGTTCACTAGCTCCTCTGGTCGCTTAGGATTATTAAAAATCTTCAATGATGGAGGGTCCACCACCACAGAATCCTAGAGTAATAGAACTATAACAGATATGAAATCAAACTTCAGAAAACTTGCTAGGTTGATATTCTCATTGAGAGTAAGAAAGTGTAGGGGGTCAACTGCCCAACACAAGAACCAAAACTGAAAACTAGTGAACTTCAGTTTTGTTTTGGTGGTGACCTTTGTTTAATTTTTAAACTTAAATGAAAGTGCCTTTCTGTAATCTCAATGCCAGGGACTTTCTACTTTCCCTATGTGTCTGTGATTTGTTCTGGGGAACCTTATGAGCCATTCCTGACTTATCTATCTAAACTACTTTGTGATGCTGGCCAACTTCCCTGTAAAAGGAATTTCTTTACCTGGGCTGTTTCTTCCCTGCATTTTGGGAGGCATCATTCACTTTCATGGAAGGACATATGAATCTGTGCTTTTTATATTTAGTTCATATACCAATACATATCTTATTGATAGGGGCTGCTTGTGGGTAAAGAGACATGTATTTGATATCTGTATGTACAAATAGATATAAAGCTTCAAACATACATTGGTAGGGCCACAGGGCCATGAGATGAGAGAAAGAAATCTGGCCAATTTACTGTGTGTGTTAACAAGATTGCTCACTGGTTACACTGGTACTCAAATAGATATTATATATTCTATTCTATTAATGCCCTTTCCAAAGTCCAGATTCCAAGCAAGGACCTGATCTTTGGAAGTGCTGAAGAGTACCCTCAATTCCTGTTGAATGGGGTGTGCTCTGCACCTTTGAAACAAAGGCTCCGGATGAATATCCCTCAGGGAGTCTTCCCCATGTGTCTGAGACCAAATGTTTATTTCCCACAAACATATTTCCCCCTTGTGTCCATTCTCCATGCTCCCCAGCTGAACCCTGCGCTCGCGCTGGTGGTGAGCTATCCAGCCGTAACTGAAGTTATTGTACCAGTTGGATAGCTCATTAGCCTCTCATTAGGCTACCACATTTTTCTTACTCTACAGGCACCACCTCCCAAGTCCCACCTAAAGCACTGTACAGGTCTGGAAGCTCAGTCCCTCCTTTCATCACCCGCATCCTCTTCTACATGTTGCAGAAATATGCCCAGACCATCAATGAATCAGTGCTCCAGGATGTAGGTCTCACTACCATGGTACAATATCAGAAGGCCAACAGAAGAAGGGCTATGCATGGTCAGCGTGCACCAGCACCTCAGTAACAGTCACTGGGAAAGTAAAAACTGGCTTTATCTTGCCTTTGGAAGGCTCCAGAGACTGGTATGTGTTTTGCTTGTAGGGCACAGCCCCAGTAAAGGCAGATGATATGGCTGGGTGAACAAGGTGAGGTCTGCAGGCACGTGAACTGGAAAAACAAGCTCATCTTAAAGAGACCCTCTCAAGGTCATTACCATTTGTCCTTGCTGCTTGTAAATTTAAGGTATCTCATTGGCCGAGACCCAAAGCTCCAAAAATTGGTCTTGCAGGTTTCTAATCCAAGCTTTAAACTATTCCATGTCTTGCATTCTGCACTGCACAGTACAGGAAAAACAGGCCTATAGGAAAATGTTACTCATGTGTCACAGCCCTCCAGTTATTTCACAGAGAGGTGGTAGCACCAAATGATACCAATGCACCACACACTTCCCAAATTCAGTTAATACATGCTAAGGCAAAACCCTGACTGAGCATATCCACGCACCACAACTAATGTCAGATAGGACATCTCTCCTCAGATCCATGGCTGACCTCCGCCAATGCAGCTAAGGTTTTGCGTAACACATAAGCAAAATAACATGCGTGGAATGGAGTGTAACCTGGGGTAAGAGCTGTGCTGCACTAACTGAAGGCTTTCCTTGTGGGAGTGCGTGTGCAAACTGGGCAGATGTCACTGTGGCTACCTGGGCAGCAGAGAGTACTGGAAATAGCATGTGAAGGGAATATCTGCCATGATTCCAAGGCTTTTTACAGTTGGGCTGTGGCCTGATTCATCCTTGCCTGGCTCTTTACCGGGTGTGAAGCCTGGGAATCAACACTGAGGATTCTTAGACCCCAAAAGCAGAAGGGAACACTGTGCTCATCTAATCTGACCTACTAACACAGGCCTAAACCTTCCCCAAAATAGCTCCTAGAGCTTTCACAGCAACGTCCAGCCTTGATTTAAAAGTTGACACTGATTAAGAATGCACCACTGCCTCATTTCCCTTCTCCACCTGTCTCGCTTCAGCAGCCAGCCACTGGATAGTATTACACCTTCTCTGCCAGAATGATAATTACCATTTTTACAGCTGGGAAATGGAGAATAAAAGGGACTTACTGTGGTCACCCAGCAGGCCAATGGCACAGCCAGGAGGAATAGCAGCAGGTCTCCTGAGTCTCAGGCCATTGCTGTAGTCACTAGATCACTCTTGATCATTTAAACTTGTTTAATCCTAAACAGGTGTCCCCTAATATTGGCACTACAGCTGTCTTGGCTGGCTTCCCCTTCCTGCCTTCTGCCCAGAATGTCCATGAATGTGGATCCTCTCTGACCCAATGCAGAATGCTTCCCCAGCCCCTGCAAGTAACAAAAGGAAGATCTAGGAAGCAGCTGCTTGTGCCTATGAGCAGCAAATGACAGCAGTGCCAAGAAGAGAGGAAGACAAGTTGGCTGAAAGACATGCTTTGTGGTATATTCAGGTGGTTCATCCACTTGTGAGTGGGGACACCCATGCATGGAGGAAAAGGAAGGCTGTCGCAGGATGTTGGTGGTGTGCGGTGGCTGTGGCAGTGAGTGAGCACATCTCCCCCATGGGAGAGCTGCTGCGTACGTTTGAGTGATGTCATGGTTGAATTACATCAGACGAAGTGCCTAAATATGGAAGGGAAGGAAGAGAATATTTTAGGACCCTGTTAGATTGCTGGATGAAACTTACACGTACAGCAGCCCTGCTGCATTCCTTCCTCTTCTGGCATCAACCAGCACTTCCCAATTCTCTGAAATGAACAGCACGGAGCCTTCAGTCAAATGCAGAAGTACCCGGTCAGAACTGCACCCTGCTGCCTTTTCCTGACTGCCCTTTTCTTCCCAGGGGCTCCCACCTTTCATGCTTCTTAGCTTCTGATGTAAGTCCAAACCAAAGGGACCCAATCAAAGAAGAAAGCAAAGGAAGCACGTCACGTCACGTCACTGTCAGAGAAATCAGGGGTGAGCAGCAGTGCCCAGTCAAATTGCAGGCAGCCCAGCTCCTGGCCCTCCACAACCATTGCAGGGCTGCTCTTGATTACACTCTACCGACTGTCAGGTCTCAATAAATGGCTCAAGCCATGGGAGACTGTCATTGCTCAGCCTGACAAGAAAAATTCTAATGGTAGAGTCTAACATCCAGCCTCAGACTCTTATTTCTCCTCCATTCCACCCAGCTGTGCGCCCTGCCCTTTGCTAACCACTTCCTCTGCTGTTTGATGTTTGCATCCTTCAAAGAACTGTAAAGAGCTGAGCCATGGCACTGAGTTGTCACATAACCAAATTAGATTTATTGGGACAAATACATGTCCACTGTAACTCCACTGACCCAATGGTGTTATCCCTTGTACTCTTTTGTTTTTAACTCAGAAGTCTACCCCTTGAACTCTTTTGTTTTTAACTCAGAAGTCTACCCCCTTAATTAGGTGTTTTCTGCACCTCTCTCTGGATCCTTTGCAGCTGCCAGACACCTTTGGGACAGAAGTTCTCACCACTGCCCTCCCCAAGCTTCAACTTTGTCCATGGAAGAAAGAGGACTGCCCTAAAAGCAGAAACCAAACTTGGCAAATATTTTGCAACATGGATCCCCCTCTCCAAAGCAGACACACAATCTAACACAGCTTCACTAGCATGATGGCAAACAATCACTGAACACCCAGCATAGGCAGGGACAAGGTATGTTCAAAAAAAGTTAACTGATCCCCTTTAAGACTCAATATCCTGTTAGTTATCATGTTCTCCACCATGATGTTTGTCCCTCAGTGTAGACAAGGCCCAAGAGGCACACAGTGTGTGGGTAAAAGGCAAAACTCTATCTCCATTTTCACTGGATAGATACAACTCCCATTTGTATGTGTGTTAGGAGGCACTGTCTGGACTTCTCTATGCAAATTCAGTGAGATGGAAAGTCCTGCAGAATACCACAGCTACAAAGCATCTTGCACCACAATGCCATTTTCTTCGCTTCATTTCATGAAGAAAAGGAGCCTCCTTGGAAAATTCCCGTCTTTGGCTTGAACCCAAAGTCAATGGAGGTCTCTTCATTAATTTTGGTGAGCTTGGGGTCATGCCCTGTTGCTGCAGAAGAAACTGCCCCTAAGCACAAACATGCCTGTTTTTAAACCTAATGGAAAAAAGTGAAGAGGATGTTCTTATGGTCAAAGACCTCAAACTTGAACTCGGAGATTCGAGTTCAATTCTTGATCTGTCACACACTTCCTGTGACAATCTCTGTGCCCAGTTCCCCAGCTCAACATCCTACTACACCAAAAGACCTCTCTCTAGCTTTGCCTAAACGTGCACAAAACATCGAAATAAGCGGCCCTTTTTAGAAAGAGCGGGAGGAGCGTCCACACACATAACGCCATCTTTCGAAAGGAAATAGAAAGAATAGAGCCCAGATGTCAAAATCCAAACCCTGGTCCCAAATCATGAAGATCATCCCCTTTCAAAATACTAAATTGAAAGAGCACACGTGTAGACACTCCACAGTCCGCTTTTTTGAAATACATTTCGAAATACAGGTCCGCCATGGCACCGATCAGCTGGGGTGCATAAATTTCTAACCCCTTATGCTTGCAGAAAGATTTTGAAAATGTAATCCACAAAGGCAGATGAAAACACCCCTAAATTGGTTATTTCAAAAATCTCAAGTTTGAGGCCTAACTTCTGACTCGTAAAGAGCTGAAGCTAGTGATACATCAAGCTTCCTAATGCTCCAGTAAGGTAGGGAAGCCCAGTGTTAAAGCGAGTCAGAGAGCTGAAGTAGCATGACCATAGTGAATGATAGAACCAGGAATAAAAAGCTGGTTCTGATTCTAAACTAGAATTCTCCTAAATGGTAGAGAGGCATGTGGTCTTACGGGGCTGGCATGCCATTTCCAGATGCTAACCTGCACTGAAAAAAGCAAGAATACATGAACACATCCTTACCATTACTTGTCCAGTAGCCACCACTGAGCTGTTATGTGATGAGGTACAACAGGGCAAGTGTCCATGAGACATCGTCTTTGCTAACCTACAGGTCACATTAAGTGAAGTTTCAACAATTCTTGATTTATAAAACTATGACCAACGAAGAGGTGTCATTTTCTTTGTGATTCTAGATATTCCTTCTTTTTCTCGCCTCCTCACCCCCCCGCCCCATATAGTATCAAACAACTTACACATCTGCTTGTGCTACAAATACTTTCATGATGATGTAAAAGACTAACAGAATTAATAATTATATTTAAGAAAAAACTGTTTCCGAAAGAAAGAGAAGTCCCCACTCGAGAGCTGCTATGGGATGAAAAAAGAGCTCTTCTCTTTCAATATGGGCCTGGAACAGAAGGGATAATACCTTTGTCATGGAAAATGGTCTATTTGCTTCTGGGTTGTGAAGCACATGCAGTTAGTACTTCTTTGGTTAACACCCCATCTGTGTTGTACTTACATCCAGATTTAAACCTACCATTTGAAGAAAGTAGCTGTGACTGCTAGTCATTCATTATTATTTTTTACTGGCCACCAAAAGAGGAAGCAACAATCCCTACCTTACATGCAGGTTGCCAATAAAGAGTTGGGACAACCCCAGAAGTTTTCACTTATAAAGACACAAGAAAAAGTGATTGCATATTATTTTAAAAAGTGCTAATAATAGAGCCTGGGGTTATTAACTCTTAGTATTGGTATTAGTTCAAAGTAAAATGTATCTGCGGCAGGGCACATACTGGTGGGTAGAAGATTCCCGGCTTTGAGGGTCAATTTGTAAACTTTGCACCAAATTCAGCAGTGGTGAAAATTAGAACCCCTTATGGTCTCTTAAATTCCTTTCCATTCGGATCGACTCAAAGGATATCTAAGGGGATCTAAATTGGTGCTATTTGCATGCCTGAGAGCCAGAATGAAGTACAAGTTCAAGCAGCTCCCACCCTATTGTAAACTGCACCTTCTTCCACCTCTTTAGCCCATAATGACACCAGCCTGGGCATTGGCAGAGTTAATACAGCTCTAAGCGAGGCTGGCTTTCTTTCCCTACTGTTGACCCAGCAGCTGAGGTATGGCTTGTGTCTGAAGAGAAAACATTGTTCCCTTTAATGTAAGATATCCGCTCGTTCCAGTTTACAGAAGCATTACCTAAAACTAACGATTACCTAAAAATATTGGCAGCAGGCTCCCACACCTCTGCTGTGATACAGGCAGTATCTCCTCCCCGCTGATGTTTCTGGTGATGGTGACACATACTTCGTCAGATGTCTCTAAAACCCCACCAAACAGGAGCACAGATGGAAATCTTTAAGTGTGCATTCAGTATTAAACCACTGAAGTCCCAGGGGGCAGGTGCCTGACTCGTGGGCTGCATTCTCATTTACGTTTAAACTCCCCAGAGCCCATGTCCAACCCTGCAGTCTTAGTTGCCCCAAAATTCCCCAGGGACTCTGCTCGTACCCAGTGCTGAATTCTCAATTGCCCTGAAATTCCCCAGGGCAGCTGCCCAAAGCCACCACTGGACTCTCTAACACTGACAGGGGATTTCTGAATGTTGTAGGTGCTGACACCTTCTCACATCAATTTTGTCGTCTTGGTGAAAATGTGATGGAAAAGTCTAGTGATTCTTTATTGGGACAATCAGGTAAAACCCCTCAGCAATGGGTCATTCCCAACCCCCTCACACTTGAACCTGGCCCTTTACCCTTATTTCCCTCCCTCCTTGGCCAATCCCTAGTCCCTGGATGGTCCTAGCTATGTATAGATTAACTATAACACCTCTCAGAGGTGATGTTCATGGCACTGAGCCTAGTGCCACAATTATACAAAAACAAGCTAAAGCAAAAATAAGTCCAGAGGCACCAGTTTGGTTGGTGGGACAGGAAGCTGGTAATGAGACACGGAGACCCTTCCTTCACAGACATGACTCAGCACAACTTGGCAACAGGCTGGAGGGCACTCACTAGCCGATAGCTATTCAGAAATGCAGGAAGCACAGCAAGTGGACTGCAGAACCAGAGACTTTGTTTTCTGGAGTTTTCAGGCCCTGTAGCAGCTTGAGGGAGGAGGAAGGCACTTTAGAAAAAGTGCCAGAACTGTGTCCAATGGCTGCTTCTGGAGAAGGACAGGGGAGTATCCTGCAAACGGAGCAGGAGTCAATTTAGACCCTGCATAATGAGGATTCCTCTAGTTATGCATATTGCCCAAAGATGAACTACTACAAGATATTACCTTCCCCAACAATATTTTACTGCTAATGTTTTGGAGCCCATCAGTATTTGTAAACCAACCTGTCACGGACCCTGGGACAGCATATCACACTCACTGATGTGTACACCACTTTCTATAGAGCAAGTAAAGACATGGCTGCTGCCCCAGACTGCTAAGCAGAGGATGGCATCATAGGACAGAATAGGACATTGAGGGAAGTAGATAACAGGCACAAGGGGGTAGGAAGAAGACAGAGCCAGAAGAGGGTGATGGGATGCACATTCAGCAGATGTATTTGCAATAAAAAAGGAAGGGACAAGTACGGGACTGAGAGATTCCAAACTTCACTCTCATGTTTCATGATGAGCTTTCATGGGAGAGACCCACTTCATCAGATCAGTCCCATTTCTGACTATGAACAGGAGGCAGCTAGACAACTCTCCAACATTATATTTTACAGACCACCTCCTTTAGAATTCCAAAAGAGACTACACCATCTACTTAAATAACTCCCTGCCTCTACTCCAGACCAAATTCACCCAGACACACCATCTGAGCCCCAACCTGGGTTATTCTATTTGCCGCCTAAAGTCCACAAACCTGGAAATTCAGGACTCCCTATCATTTCAGGAATTGGCACCCTTACAACCAGACTGTCCAGCTATATAGACTCCCTCCTCCAGCCCTACGTCACCAGCACTCCTAGCTATCTCCAAGATACCACTGACTTCCTGAGGAAATTACAAAATGTTGGAAACCTTTCTGACAATTCCATCCTTGCCACCATAGATGTAGAGGCTCTCTACATCAGTATTCCACATGAAGATGGACTACAAGCTATCAGGAATACCATCCCTGATGTTACCACAGCAAATCTGGTGGCTGACCTATGTAACTTTGTTCTCACCCACAATTTTTTCCAGCTTTAGGACAACTTATACCTCTAGATTAGCGGCACTGCTATGGGCACTCGCATGGCCCCACAGTATGCCAACATTTTTATGGCCAACTTAGAACAACGATTCCTTAGCTCTTGTCCCATTATCTCTTCTTTACTTATGCTACATTGATGACATCTTTATCATTTGGACCCACAGTAAAGAGGCTCTGGAAGAATTCCACTGAGATTTTAACAACCTGCACCCTGCCATTAATCTCAACCTCAACTACTCCACATGAGAAATACATTTCTTGGATACCACAGTACAAATCACTGATGGCCACGTCGACACCACTCTCTACCAGAAACCTACTGACTGTTACACTTACCTACATACCTCCAGCTTCCATCCAGCACACACCATGTGATTCATCATTTATACTCAAGCCCTTAGACACAATCACATCTGCTCTGATTCTAGAGATCGAAAACTTCAAGACCTCTACCAAGCATTTATAAAACTTAATTACCCACCAGGAGAAGTAAAAAAACAGATTGACAGGGCCAGCTGAATACCCAGAAACCAGCTACTTCACGATAGGCCCCAAAAGATCAATAACAGAACACCACTTGTCATCACCTATAGCCCCCAACTCAAACCCCTGCAACGCATCATTAAAAACCTACAACCTATTCTAGGTCATGATGCTGTATTCCAGAAGGCCCTAAGAGACAGGCATGTCCTGTCCTATAGATAATCTCTTAACCTAAGAAAGATTCTCACTACCAATCACAGGTTACACCACAGTAATACTAATCCTGGAACTCTTCCTTGCAACAAACCCCATTGTCAACTTTGTCCATATATTTATTCTGGGGATACCATCACTGGACCTAACCATGTTAGTTACAAGATCAAGGGCACATTCCCGCGCACTTCGAGCAACATTATATATGCCATTTCATGCCAACAATGCCCTGCCACTATGTACACTGGACAGCCTGGGAAAACCTTCTTCAAAGAATAAATGGACACAGAGCAGACATCAGGAATCTCAATATATATAAGCCGGTCAGTGAACACTTCAATGGAGAGGGCCATGCTGTTAAAGACCTGAGAATTTGTGTCAAGAACAAAGAGACGTTAAAAACAGATTACACAGGGATATTTGTGAATTGGAGTTCATATTCACATTCTACAAATTAACACGTGGTATGAACAGCGACACCAATTACCTCATGCATTACAAGGACTACCTCCCTTCCTTTGATGCTCATAATTATCTCAGGCAGGACACTTAACATCCCCCATCCCTTTGCAACCTACTTCAGTCTTATGTACTTGATTTTTCAGTTTTTATTGCAATTTTTTTTTTGGTTCTCTGTACTTATAAATGTCAGTCTGTACTGAAAATGAGATTTATCTGAAGAAGTGGGTCTGTCCCACGAAAGCTCATCACCAAATAAACCATTTTGTTAGTCTTTAAAGTGCTACATTTCTGCTGTTTTGTTTTGTGGAGTACGGACTAATACTGCTACTGCTGTTACTGTTCTCATTGTTCATGTCTGCTTGATAATTCCTGATCCACTCAAGGTCCAGTAAGCTCTTTAGTCCAGGGTGTCTTTTTAACTCACTCCGTGGGGCTTGTAGCCAGACGGACTCCCCCTGCTCTACTCCATCTCGCCTGCCCCTCTTAGGTGCCTCAAAGCACACAGCACAAAGAAACAGCAGAGTCTTGGAATGTTTTGAGAGCACAATGTCTGCTGGTGCCTCACAAACACAGATGTGCTATGTCAGCATGACCCTGGACCGGAGAATACAGATAAAGGGGCTAACAGGCGAGCTGTCAGCCTCGGGGCTTCAAGCTGCCCTTGGCTGGTATTGATCATTGATCCGCCCACACTTTTGTCCCAGGAGGGGGAATTTTACTGCCTGTGTGAAAGTTTGCCCCGTTTCTATAAATTTAGTTATCTCTGTCCTTACAAGTGTAACTGCCTTGTAAGCGCTGGCGTCACAAAGATGAACCAGTACAATTGGTACCTTGAGATAAGGAAGAACCTACGTACCCCAAGGGGGTATAAAGAGGGGCCGGCAGCCTACTCTAACTGAGCTCCAATTTCCTGTGCCTGCCGGTCGGGTAAGGTTATTGCCTCCCGAGGATTTAGGGGACGCTCTCCTCATCTGTTCTTCCCAAGGGATTCAGTGAACGACCTTGGCTATGCCGGAGTCGAAGAATGCAGGGGTAAGAATTATACCTGCAATGCTTTTTTTGTGCACATTTAATAGTAAGAGCTCTTTAGTCTGAGGTGTCTGGTCCTCAAATGGGTAACTTTCTCTAACTGAGGTGTCATTTGTATCATCCTACTAGTAGTTAAGTAAATAGAGCAATAACAGTGTAACCATTAAGATTTTTATCTAACTTTTCTTGCAACTGTAACCATTAAGACTTTATATAATTCTATAACCATTAAGATTTTCATTTCTGCTTTGTAATAAATAGTAACCATGTTTAAGCTTCAGCCTGACTCCTTCTAGTTGCTGTAACTCGGCCAAACACAAACAAAGAACCTTAGCCGGTTTGGCTGTATTCAGCCTGGTCAGTGGTAAGGTGCAGTAAAAGGTGGGCACTGAGTCGTGCTGCCTCCATGGAGCAGACTCTTGGGGCACCCATCAGCCACACTGGCTGCCCACTGCGAAGGGACAGTCTGTCCTAGCAGTTAAAGTCTCGGGTGAATCTCGGGGGGATCCGTAAGCCATCTTGACTGCCCGCTGCCAAGGGACGGGCCATTCTAGCAGCTAAAGACTCGGATGTTAAATAGGCTCACAGACCACTCACCACCCGGCCATCGGCTGACAGGGCTTTACATATCAGCCACACACACAAACCTTATATATATTACACACACTCGTGCTTCACCCTAGAAAACCCCCACTGCTTGTGTGTGTGTATGTGTATGTACGCAGCGTCCAGCACAATGAGGCCCTCTGCTCACTACAGTAATACAAATAATTGTTACCATGCAGTCTTTGAACGTGTTCACATTGATCTACACTGCCCCATTTTTTTAAAAAAATCCTTCAGTCATGGCCATTAACACCTGCCTTAAGCCCTGAAATGCCATATTTTTTAAAATCCGTCTGTACCAATAGTAACTGCAAGTTCCCTAAATTACTTTGCTATCCAGAACCCAGGGTACATTGTAATTTTACTCCTGCTGCAGGCCCAGTTTTATTTTAAATTGTCCTGTTATGTCAGCCTCCCACTGGGAGTCCCTGGAGCCATGGTAACTGTTCACCCACTTGGTCACGCAACTTCTGCTTTGGGGAGAAAAGCAGATCTCTTTCCTGGTGAGATGTATGAAGAACTGTATGTGACCATCTGAAGGATGACCATGATTTACACGTAGTCTTGTGCTTTAGCCACAAGACTGGGCATCAGGAGACCTGTATTCTAATCCCAGTTCCACCACGGACTCAGGGTGTGACCTGGGACAAGCCTACACAAATATACTGTCCTGGAAAGAGGTCTGAAACTTGCGGCTCTTTAAGGACTTCTTTGTGGCTCCCGATGCGATAACTACAAAGTTAAAAAATAAATAAATAAACCCCCCACCTCCAGATTACTTCTGATAAACAGTGAGTGGCTAAACGCCCAACATTGAACAACTCATACCTAAATAGCAAATGATATGTGATCTCAAAAGATTAGATAACTCTCCCTTTAATATGTGCAGTGCATTGTGGGACATGATACTGTATCTGTGTTTTGATCGTGTTACTAATAAAACCCTGATTTTGAAAACGAAAAGGAAAAGGAAGATTGTGGCATTCCTGCAGTGAAGGGCAACATGCATTTTAAGAAAGAAAACTGAAGCTAAATATGAAGTCAAATTGACGTAATTAAAGTGGGGTTGGCGTGGCTTCAAAAAATCAGAGATCAAAACAGAGACTTTCAAACTGAATGGACCCAATCCTTCACATTTATATTGAGTTTGGCTGGGCTCTATTTGTGTCTCATTCGCCACTAACAAAAATGCAACCCAGAGAGGCATTTTCGCAAAAATCATACTAATTTTGCCAGACAGTGTCAAGCTGGAGATGCCAGAAAAAAAGTCTTGGAGGACCTGCTACACAAAGCAGAGCAAAGTAAGAACATGTACGGTAAATGGGTGAAATTACCAACCAGCACAACTGTGGCCAGTTTAGTGGAAACTCAAGAGCTCGTGAAATGAAGAAAGGCATTCACAGATGGCGAATATATAAAAGAGCACTTTATCCAAGTATCAGAACAGCTGTACAGTGATTTCAGAAACAAAAATGAAATTGTTCAGAAAATTAGAGATCTGCCATTGTCTGCAAAGACAGTGAGGGACAGAACTCTAAGAATGGCCAACAATATCACCAGCCAGCAGATAAGGACATTAATACAGCCCCAGGCCTCTCTCTTGCTTGTGCTGAGTCAAGTGATGTGGATGACACTAAGCAAATAGCCCTTCTCTGCAGGTATGTACATGGACCCCAGGAAGAGCTTATTAAGCTGCTGCAGCTCAAAGGCCAAATCAGGGGAGAGGATATTTTTTCAGCTATCATCAACTGCCTGAAAATGAAAGCAATAAACACCAGCCCCATCATTTCAGTAGCGACTGATGGGGCACCAAATACGAAAGGGGCACACCAGGGGTTTGCTTCTCTGTTGCAGAAAACACTGGATCATAATGTGATACCATTTCACTGCATAATTCAACACAAAGCACTCTGTGCATAAATGTTTCCACCTGCAAATCACAGAAGCAATTACCCTGGTAATGTAGATTGTCGACAAAATAATGGCAAAAGGCTTGAAACACTGGCAGTTCTGTGCACTTCTTGAAGAGGTCAAGTGTCAATATTCCAACCTTCTTCAGCACAAGGTCCAGTGGTTTTCCAGGGGAAACATATTTGCATGTTTTGCAGCTTGTCTGGAAGAAGTGAAGGTGTTTGTGCATGAAAAGTGATGTGTAAGATCTTATGTGGCAACACAAATTTCACTTCATGATGGACATCACCTCACATTTAATTGGCCTTAACAGAAAATTACAAGGAAAGGGAAACACAGCTCTCTTGCTTTTAGAAGAGGCACTATCATTTGAGTGAAAACTAGCATTTTTTGTGAGAACCATTGAGACAGACTCACTGGTTCATTTTCCATCACTGAAGCAATTCAAAGAGGCAACAAAGTATGAGCTTAGCATTGCAAACCTAAAAAATGTGACACTGAAAATGCAAGAAGCCTTTGCGACGTGATTTCAGGAATTTAGAAAGGAAAAGGCAACTTTCTCATTTGTGTTGAACCCCCTTCAAGTGGATACTTCTGCACTCAACTTTTCAACATTTACAGGAGTGGACCCAACAGAACTGGAAGTGGCTGATTTGCATGACAGGGCATGTGGACTTCTAAATTCAGTGGCTTGGTGATTGACCTCAAATATCTAGAAAGGCAGAAATCTATCCTGCCACTTCAACACAGATGGAATGGATCTTAAAACAACAGGTCCAGATTGTGTTTGAAGTATGGAATTGTTTACCGGATGTCTATAGATACATGAAGAGATATGCACTTGGTATCCCATTCATCTTTGGATCTACTTGCCTATGTGAGCAAGTGTTTTCAAATATGAATTTCATAAAAAGTAAACTGAGAAGCCAACTGCATGATGAAATCTACAGTCCTTCTTGAAAATGAAAACAACAGCCTTCTCTTCAAACATTGAATGACTTTCCGAAGTTATACTCAGCAGCAGAAATTGAACTAAAATATTGGTTAGCTGAAAACTTTATCAGTATACTTAGGATGCTGAAAATTAAATTGAATTAAAATTAAATGTCCCATTTCACTGATATGAACTCACATTAGTAATGTATTTGTTTGAAACAACATAAATTGTTCTCTCTAAATGCTGACTGTATTTGACAGGTGGAAGCAGATGACATCTAGTGTCCTCCAGAGACAGAAAAGGTTCAGGAGTGAAAGTCAGGAAGACAGTGGTATGAACACACATGTAAAGTGTGAGGAAATAGAATATGCAAAAAAGTTTGTGAACGTCCTGCAGTAAACAAGTATTGTATAACAAACCATTAGGCACATGCTGTTCTTAAAATATGGGTTACAAAAGGTATGGTTTGATGTTATTTATTATGGCTATCTCTTATTCATATGCATTGTGGCTCTTAAATTATTGAGTTTTGTACTGAATTTGAAAAAAATAGCTCTTCTTGCTATTTTGGTTGCTGACCCTTACTCTTGGGATTAAAGTTTGGGCCATTCTCCTGCTCTAAGTGCCTTATAGTGAATAGTCTGAGGGTCTTAGTCTAGCTTCACAAAAATAAGCAGTCCTGTAGCACTTTAAAGACTAACAATTTTATTTATTAGGTAATGAGCTTTTATGGGTAAACCCCACTTCATCACTTACAAAACAAAAAAGCTGTCATGTAGCACTTTAAAGACCAACAAAATAATTTATTAGGTGATGAGTTTTTGTGGGGCAGACCCACAAAAGCTCATAACCTGATAAATTATTTTGTTAGTCTTTAAAGTGCTACACGACAGCTTTTTTGTTTTGTGATTGTTTGTGAAGCTATAGACTAACACAGCTACCTCTCTGTAACTATGCTTCAGTTACTTACCCACAAAAGCTCATTACCGAATAAATAAATTAGTCTTTAAGGTGTTAGAAGATGGCTTGATTTATAGTGAAGTCATCTGGGCAGCCTTGTGGTGTTTGCTGCATACTGAAGTCGCCCTCAGTGTCCTCTAGCAGAGGGTACAAGGGGGGGCAGGCCCCCTTGGGGGGTGACAATTCAAAAGTGGGATGCAGCACCGGCAGCTGCTGGGTCTCAGGCTCACCCATCTCCTTAAAAGTGTGGAAATATGGAACTGTTTCTGTCTGCGTATTCACATTTATATACCAAGAAATAATGTTTTTACATTCGACATATGACCAAAGCAAAGCAGCAATCAGGCAGTCTGTGATGCTACAGGACTGCTGGTGTGTTTGTCAGAATACAGCCTAACACCGCCGCCGCACTGTGACTAGGCTACGCTTTGTCTTACAGATGCTGAAAGACAACAAGCAGTCCTGGGGCACCTTACAGACTAACAGATATTTTGGAGCATTCGTGGGCAAAGACCCGCTTCGTCGACTCAGGCATCTGACGCAGCGGGTCTTTGCCCACGAACGCTCCAAAATATCTGCTAGTCTATAAGGTGCCCCAGGACCTCTTGTTGTTTCTGACGATACAGACTAACACGGCCACCTCTCTGGTACCTGCCATCGTGGCCTGAAAGGGGTTCGTCGTTTTTCCCAGAGGAACATAATCGAAGTTGCCGTCGGTCTGGGTTACACTTGCCAGGGGTGGGTGGGTGTGTGTGGGGCGGGTGCTAATTGCAGAGACAAAAAGGTGGGGCCCGACGAAAAAAGTTTGTTCCCCGCCTGCCCCTCTGATACCTGCTCTGCAGGGTGATTTCACTGCGGGTTGCGCCCGCCAGCCATCCCCGCGTGACCCCTCCCTCTCTCCCAGCTGGGCAGGGACAAGCGGCGCCCCCCCCACTTTTCGAACGCTCCCGCGGCGCTCCGCCTTGCCGAGGTCCGCTTCCAGCCCGCCCCCCTGCGAGCTAGTCCCGCCCGCGGCGGCACACTGGCTGTTCCCGCTGTTACTCACGCCGACGGAAGGAGGCCCGGCGGCAGCGGCGGAACGGCAAGTATCGCCTCTCCGCGGGCCGCCTGCCGGTGGGGGGAGGGGGGAGGCACCACACTCCTTCCTTCCGTCCGTCCGTCCGTCCCGCGCGTGCAGGCGGTCACTGCGGCGGGGGAGCTGTGCCCCAGGCCGGCATGGGGCACGTAGCGGCCTGCTGGGGGCGGGGGCTGGCCTCTCGCAGAGGGCTGTGCCGGCCGCCAGGGCTGGACTCCCCCATGTCCTTCTATTGCAGCTATTCCCTGCGTCTAACACCTGCCCCCACCCCCACTTTGAAGGAGTCCCAGGACCCCCCACCCCCACCCCCACTCCCACTCTGTCTAGCTCAGATAGATTATGCACCATAACAAAATCCGGTTTTTAGGGCTACCCCACCTCTGAAAGATGCGTTAAATAGAACAAGAAGTCCCGGGGCACCTTAGGGATTAACACATGTTTTGGAGCATAAGTTTTCATGGGCAGAGACCCGCTTGGTCAGATGCACGAGTCGGCAAAGCGGGTCTTTGCCTCCTAAAGCTTAAGCTCCAGAATCTCTGTTAGTCTATAAGGTGCCACAGGACTTCTTGTTGGTTTTAGAAGGTACAGACGATCTCAGCCACCCCTTGGATATTAAACAGAACACGTACTTCGTTACAGCCTGTAGTTCCAGTGTCGTTGTCCCATAGCAGAATACATCTGATGTCGAAGTATCTAAACACCAGTCCAAGTGGGTTAGAGGGGCTGGTGGAACAATGTCACACATGGTTGTCTGCCTTGGGCACAAAGTCCAGGCAGTGGAGGGGACTAGGGTTGGCTAGCTCTCCAGTTTCCAACCAGAATACCTGGTCAAAAAGGGTTGGTTCAAGGCTGGCAGACTCCTCCCCTGGCTCCATGTGGCATCTGGAAGCAGCTGGCATGTCCCTTGGCTCCTACATGGAGGAATGGCCATGGGGGCTTCATCTGCTGCCCCCCCTGAAACCAGCTTCATTGTTCACAGCAGCCCATGGGAGCTTAGGCTGGGGTGGAAGGGAGGAAGGGAACAGCAACAGTGGGCACTTCACTGCCCCTTCTGTGTTCCTCATGCCTCATTTCTGGCTCCAGCCTGGAGACTGTGTTCCCCAGCCAGATACCTTTTCCCCTCCTGCATCCCAGCCCTTCCTCTATCCTCCTGCAAGCAAGCGCAGTAGGGAGTGTAGGGAAGTGATGGTTTTAGGGATGGAGTGAATGGTGGGTGGGGTTTTGGAGAAGATGCATGGCAGAGGCATGGCCTCAGGAAAGAGGCTGGGTAAGAGCCTCAGTTTTGTGCCCTTAGAAGGCTGACAACCCTAATGAGGGTAGTCTGTCTCCAGGAGCAGGAATGACCAAGCAGGGGCAGCCAGGCAGCCGGAGTCAGGCTGAAAGAGCCTGGGTGGAGTGGAGTGGCCACTGATGCTGGAGGATCCCAGCTCCTTGTTGCCTATGTCCTTCCTAGGCCAGAACAGGGCTTCCTGTTTGTGCAGAGCATGTCTGCAGATCTCAGGAAGGGGGCAAGTGGCTGGACTGGGTACTCTGCCTTTAGGTCCCACCAGCAGTGGTGTGTGCCAGTAAGCGGAGATAGTGGTGAGGGGCTGCTTTTGGACACTTCCCTGCTCAAAGGAGGTGGAGGGGCTGGGGCTCCCCACAGTGGTGCAAGATCCCAGAGCAGCCCTTGCTACTGTCTGCTCTGGCTTGTAGCCTGGCTGGCGGGTAGGGCCTCAGGGAGGGAAGATGAGGAGCAGGGGACAAGTCACTGTTCCAGCAACTGTGGCCTGCCACTTCTACCCAGGTTCTGGTGCTCTTGCAGGGCCTGCCTGATTGTCTGGGGCTCCTGGACACTGCCTGTAGATTAGCTACAACCTAACATAGCCAAAGATATTCCATAGAAGATCTTAAAACCAAAGGCCCCAGAGAAGAACTTGAATGGAACAAAACGAAAAGCTCAGTGAATGAGCAGGTCAACAGTGAAGCCAGTCAAAGCAGTCACCCAGCTGGAACAGATCGCAAGTTTCCAGCTGATAAAAGTCCCTCTCAGTTTCATCATAAAAAAACAACAAGAGTCCTGTGGCACCTTAGAGACTAACATATATTGGAGCATTAGCTTTTGTGGGCAAAGACCCACGTTGTCAGATGTATGGGTTTTTGCTCACAAAAGTTTAAGCTCCAATAAATGTTAGTCTATAAGGTGCCACAGGACTTCTCATTGTTTTTGCAGATACCAACTAACTTGGCTACCCCTCTGATATTTCATCAGTGGAGCAATTACAGATGGCCCATGCCTGCCCATCAAAAGTGTGTACACCAAATGGAGAGTTTCCCTTTTTCCTACAACCTGTCCCTTTTTCCATCTTCATTTTACAGCATGAGAAAAGCTCTGCATGAAGTTTTTCATGTCAAGTAACTTAACATGCTTATATCTTTCAGATTGCATATGCATTTGTTTATTGGGAATACAGAAACTAAAAAATTGACATGGGCAATAGGTTTGTGATTGGATGAATATGCTAAAGTGAATGGCTGTTTATGTAAAGACCAAACAACAGATGCAGCTTTATAGTTTTTACCATTCACAAGTATCTACATATTCTGATAAGCTAGCATCTGAAAATATTAGGAAGCTGCAAGAAGTTCTAAAAATATTGCATGACACAGTCAAAACTTTAACTAGGTTAGGTCTCGCCCTTCCAAGGCCACTGTGAAGTGCTGGAGAGCACTAATTGTGAAATTTATTTAAGTATCATGAATACATGATACAACTTTTGCCTGATGTGCGTGACACTGAGAGAATCAAACACTGGAGCAAGTAAATGACAGATGAATGTTTGTCTTTTTGCATTGGGAGCAGGGAAGCATGTACTTACTAGCTTCAAAGAAGCTTAAGGGTTTTTTTCTGTCATCGCAGATACAAAGTCATTGATCAAATGGCATCACTTAATATTGATGGTATCAAAAGAAAAGTAGGTAAAAAAAGAGCATATGTGGCAATAAGTGAAAGATGCTGCATCCTTGTGTGACAAGTTACCTAAAATTTTATTCTATAAGTGTGATCAGACCTCAAATACATGTCTGGACAGGGCTATGATGGGGCCAGAGTTATGGCTGGGCCTCATAGAGGACTGCAAGCAAAAATGAGAGAATATCTTTCAGGCAAGGAAGGCAAAGTGCATGTGCCATACATGCCTCATCTAGTGCGACAAATTAATATAAGTCCAGTGCATCCTTTTGACAATAAGGGCAGTTCAGACCTGAAGGTTTTCTTTTCAGCTTTTGCAGGAAATACATACACGTTTTGGAGACTCTAACCATCAGTGTGAACAACGAATGATTAAATCTAAAAATAATCTTTATTTTCAGACTTTTGCTTGAGAGAGTAGAACTTTGCAAAGACCAGAGGAACTTAATACATGTGCTTCAGGCCCTCAAAATAGCTGACAGGGTTGATTCAGCCTCCGAAATTGAATGGGCTTCTGAAGAATGAAGGAGGCCTTTACCTTTAACTGTACTCTGCAAAACTAGATGGGCAGCTCAAACGAAAGCCATTGAGGCTATTGTAGGAAATGTTTTAGAGTATTATTGAATGCCTACAAAATGAAACCGTGACTGAATCCAGGAGTAGCAAGGACATATATTGGGCAAAAAGCAACCTGTCTGGTGGATTGGCTGTTCTACCTCAGTCTGCTAGGGTGGCATAGAATCTTTGTTATCACGAGCTGCAGTCTCAGAAAATTGACCTGCGCCCCATCCTCCAACACGGTACGTGAGCTCAGCACACTCAAGAGCTGAAAGACATTGAGGGGAACTGTAAAAATCTCAGACCAGCAGGAAGCAATGGGTTATGAAAATGCCATCTCTCCAGGCCACAGGAAGCAATGTGTACTCTGCATGTAGGATGCATTTGTTCACAACTGTGTGTGATAAGGAAAACCACTGTAGAAAACATTTTGAGGTTTTTAGATAATGTGAACTAAAATACAGGTCGTACCTCCCTCATCCAGCACGCTCAGGACCTGAGTGGTCCTGAACGAAGGAATTTGCTGGATGAGGGGAGGTCAGGTCTTCTGGCTGGGTTCCCCTCCTGGCCACCGCAGGCTCCCTGCCCCCAGGCTGCATGGGGGGCTCCACTCCTGCATGGGCTCCAATGTGGGGCTCCCTCAACCCCAGTCAGGGTCCTTGTGACTGCAGGGCTGCTAGCAGGGCTTTGTGCCCCAAGCAGGCTCCCTGCCACAGGGCTCCTGGTGGGGCTCCTGACTGGGGCTGGGCTCCCCACAGTGGAGTTCCCCAACCCCAGCTGGGCTCCGCAACCTGGGTCTTTGTTCTGGGGCTGCCCCTGGGGCTCCCCAGAGTGGGCTACCAGCGGGGTTCCCAGCCACCAGTAGGGGTCTTCTGCAGCCCTACAGCTGGAGGTCTGTCCTCCAGGTGCTCTCTGGTCCAGCAACATCTGTGGTCCTGCTGGACAGGGGATGTTGCTGGATGAGAGAGTTTCAGCCTGTATTAGTGTATGGGATTTCAAGAGGTAGCTGCTCTGATTTTCTCCATTCCTGGTGACTTCAAGATATAAGTTTAATAGAGTCAAAGGAGAAAGTTCCTGAACTCATGGGAAAAACCTCTTTTTTTTTTTTTTTTTTTTTTTTAAAGACTTGATGCATGAGATTGTAAAACAATTCATTTTGAAAGACAGGACAAAGAGGTATTCAGTTTGTCTGTCAGAGTCCACAGCTGCTTGAGTATCATAGTGTCAGGTTATTATGGTGATGTTTTACCAGAAATGGAAATGTTTGCTCTTTCTCACCATACCAGTTGGAGTGCCTAATACTGAATGTACACTGAACGAAAGCTGTCTCAAAATGTGTCAAAATTGTGTGTTCAACACTGTCACAGACACAGCTGAGTGATCTCGCTCTCTTTCCAACAGAGAAAGACCTAACAGCTCATAAAACCATTTGCTAAGGAAAAGTATCGGCAGTAGTGCGAGGTGCCAGTAATTGGAATACACAAGCCAACACAGTTTGGGTAAGATTCCACTTATGTCTGGGGCTGTGATTTTTGTTTTATTGGTTTTTTAAAAGATTTTTAAATTTAAAATATTTGAAGTGATGTGACCCTGCTGTATGTGTGCTGAACATGCTCCGGCCTTTAAATCCGCCCCTGAAGTTTGGCCTATCCTAGTTTTCTGGCTTTGGCCAGATTGTGTTTTATGTTGTATTAAAACATCTAGTCTTGAGATGGGATTTTTTAAAAGAAATCTAAAACCAAGTTTCTAAAAATCCCTTGACTCACTCAGAATGACTAACTCACAGGGTTGGAGCAGGAGTGCAGATAGACCACTGGTGTTTTAAGCAAAAAATTGTTTAAATCTACCCTGACTATGGTCACATAACTGGCTGGTTAAAATGCCTGGGCCCTGTCTACCCTGTAGTCAGTGCTCAACCAGCAATGTCTAAAATTGCCTACAATTCCTGGTGCAGGTGCAGCCACTATGCCTCCATCTGTAGGTTCTCTCACTTGTCCTCTTGTGTTAAGCACTGTCACTGGTTTGCACAGGGGCAGCTGATTGGAAGTAAGTACGTGAAGGCCTGATGCACACAAAGAAAACAGGATCCAGCTCACCCTTGCAACTGGGCTGGTTCTGCCGGGATTGCAGAAGTGAGATGCAGTAAGAAGAAACAGTTTGAATACACACAGGGTGGATCGAAGCAATAAGGGGCCATTGCTATAGTATTAACATGTCAAAAAAACTACATTCGGACAAAGTTAGGGTTGGGTGGTGGTATGTCATTGTGATGGAGTGGGGGGAGGGCCTGTGTGAGTCAGGCTGGATGTCTGAGGCAAGCAGCAGCTCCCAGTGGCTAAGGATGACCCTGGGGCTACAATTGGCAGGTAACACATCTGCCCTGAACAAAGAGGAGGGAGGAGCTGAGCTGGGTTTTGAATCGGGGGCGGCAGTTAGAGGCTAGGGGAAGAGAGAGCTGGAAGGCAGCCAGGCTGAGGAGGGGGAAAGCTACACCCCAGAGGGGCACCCCTCGGGGTCTTCTCCCCAGGACGGGTTGGAAGGACTGTCTCTGGCTGCTGTGCTGTCACTTCTGTGAGAAACTGGGCATCTGTTGCCTAATAAACCTCCTGTTGTACCTGCTGAGTGAGTGTCACTCCTGCCAGCGGACGGGGTGCAGTGCAGGGGGACCCTGGAACCCCATCACAGTCATCCCCTTGCAGGATGCAAGTGGAGCAAAAGTCAAATTTGGAATTAAGGTTGTCCATGCAAACTTAACTCTGCCCTCATCCTCTAAGCCCCTAATATGGCCTCTTAGCAACATACCTTTACTCTGTAACTCCAAAGGTTCAAACATTTCACCTGGCTTTTGGAGCCCATGTGCTCTTACCCACACAGCTGCATCCAATGCTACAAAGGTCAAAGAGGAGAAAGGTTGGATGAAAACTTAGCTCGCCTAGATTCTAGCACCCACAGAGAGGGCCTTAGGGTATTCCCAGAGCAACAAGGCACACACTTCAGCTCACAGGAGGCAGGTTCAGCCATCCACCGTCCCTTCAGACTGGGCACGTGTGAGAGGGAAGGTGGAGGACAGACAGGTGCCCTTTCCGTATTTTTCCCCACTTCCCTGCTACTCATCCTAATGGTCCCCTCCACTTTCCCTAACCTAGCTGTCGACAACCTGTGGCTCCGGAGCCACGTGCGGCTCTTTAGGGAGCCACTTGTGGCTCCAAGTACTGCTGCCGCTTCAACAAAAAATCTAAATTCAGTTGCCCACCATTAAACCAACTGAATTTAGTTGTTTTGTTGAAGCAGTGGCAGCTGCTGGAGCAGCTGAGCAGTCAGCTGCAGCAGGGAGCCCTGGAAGAGAAAGAAAGCTGGCAGGGCAGGGAGCTGCCCCACACAGGGGAAATCTAAGCTGGCAGGAGAGCTCGGGGGAGGGATGGCCAAACCTGCCCGTGCTGGAGCTGCGCAGCCATGTGGAGAAAGAGGTGGCGGGGAGCAGTGGCGGGAGGCAGGGAGACAGTGGTGGCTACAGAGGAGCTGTGTGTCCTGGGAATGTGGGGGGAGAGTGAGATTGGGGCTGAGAAGGGTTAAGTTGGGGGATGAGGGGGCGGGTTTGCAGGATGGGGGTAAAGCTTGAGGGTAAGGGGTGGATTTGGGGGCTGAGGCAGGTAAGGCCTGGAGATGGGGTTAACTTTCTAGTTGGTGCAAATAATTGTGTGCGCGCTGCTCTTAAAATAGAGGTTACAGAAAGTATAGTTAGATGCTATTAATTAAGGACCATTTTGTATTCACACGCATTGCGTCTCCTGACATATTGATTTTGTAACTGAATTTGAAAAAATGGCTCTTCTCGCTATTTCAGTTGCACACCCCTGGCCTAACCCCTACACGTCCCTCACCTGAGCCCACAACCTCTCTCCCCTGCTCTGTCACCCATCCCCATTTAGCCTCCTCCCCACACTCAGCCCCAAACCCCTCCTCCCCTGCCCCTAAATAACCCCCTCCCGAGAAGCATTCACATGTTTAATGTTTATTGCCTGTCATGGGGCGTATATACCCACTCCTTGTCCAAACAGCAAAGGGTTACTACAGGCACTGCTGGCCACTGCTGACTGACAGCCTCACAGCAGCTGGGAGGATAAAAGGACTTACGGGAGGGGGAAGGGTTGGCTAAGAGAGAAGAGAGCAGGCTGAGGAAAGGAACGCCTGTCACTAAATTGCAGGAGAGCCTGCAGAGGCCTGGGGAAGGAGCTCAGGGCACCAGTCAGTGAGGTCTGATCCTGCTTGTCTAGCTTGAGGGCCTGGAGCAGGAAGACAAGGGACTGAGGGAATGGCGCGGGTTCCCCTCCCGACCCTGAGAAGGGAGGGTTCTTTTCAGATTGCTGCGCACCGCAACAGACTGACAGCTCGGCCGTGCTGAGTGATCCGCCTCCACCTTTCACTTGGCCAGGAGGGGGCACTGTTGCACAGTGGGATGAAGGTAGACAGCCTTTGGTGGGGAAAGAATAAGTTAGGAGCTATCTAAAAAAGCTAAACGCACATAAATCCATGGGCCAGGACCTAATTCATCCTAGGGTACTGAGGAAGTTGGCGTATGTCATTGACGAGCCTTTGGCCGTTATCTTTGAAAAGTCGTGGAGAACAGGAGGGATCCCAGGTGATTGGAAAAAGGCAAATGTAGTGCCCATCCTTAAAAAAAGGGAAGAAGGATGATCCAGGGAATAATAGGCCAGTCAGTCTTACGTCAGTCCCTGGAAAAATCATGGAGGGGATCCTCAAGGAAGTCATTCTGAGGCACCTGGAGGAGGGGAAAGTGATCAGGAATAGTCAGCATGGATTCATGAAGGGCAAGACCAATCTGACCAATCTGATTAGTTTCTACGATGAGATAACTGGCTCTGTGACTAGGCGAAAATCAATGGATGTGATTTATCTTGACTTAAGCAAAGTTTTTGATACGGTCTCCCACAATATTCTTGTCAGCAAGTTAAAGGAATGTGGATTGGACAAATGGATGGTAAGATGGATAGAAAGCTGGCTAGAAGGTCGGGCCCAGCGGGTAGTGATCAACAGCTCAATGTCAAGATGGCAGTCGGTTTCTAGTGGAGTGCCCCAAGGTTCGGTTCTGGGTTCTGTTCTGTTCAACATATTTATCAATGACCTGGATGAGGGGATGGATTGCACCCTCAGCAAGTTTGCGGATGACACTAAGCTAGTGGGAGAGGTAGATACTCTGGAGGGTAGGGATAGGGTCCAGAGTGACTTAGACAAATTGGAAGACAGGCCCCAAGAAATCTGATGAGGTTCAATAAGGACAAGTGCAGAGTCCTGCACTTGGGCCGGAAGAATCCCAAGCTGGGGTCCAACTGGTTCAGTAGTAGTTCTACAGAAAGGGACCTGGGAGTTGTATTGAATGAGAAGCTGGAGATGAGTCAACAGTGTGCCGTTGTAGCTGAGAAGGCTAATGGCATATTAGATTGCATCAAGAGGAGCATTGCCAGTAGATCCAGAGAAGTGATTATTCCTCTTTATTCGGCTTTGGTGAGGCCACATCTGGAGTACTGTGTCCAGTTCTGGGCCCCCAGTTATAGGAAGGATGTGGATACACTGGAGAGGGTCCAGCAGAGGGCGACCAAAATAATTAGGGGTCTGGAGCATATGACCTATGAAGAAAGGTTGAGGGAATTGGGTCTGTTTAGTCTGCAGAAGAGAAAAGACTGAGGGGGGACTTGATAACAGCCTTCGGCTTACTGAAGGGAGGCTGCAAAGAGGCTGGAGGGAGGCTGTTCACAGTGGTCATGGATGGCAGAACACGGAACAATGGTCTCAAGTTGCAGTTGGGAAGGTCCAGGTTGAACATTAGGAAACACTTTTTCACCAGGAGGGTGGTGAAGCATTGGAATGGTCTACCCAGGGAAGTAGTGGAGTCTCCATCCCTGGAGGTGTTTGTCTCACCTAGACAAAGCCCTGGCAGGGCTGATCTGATGGGTTTGGTCCTGCCTAGAGCAGGGGGCTGGACTCGATGGCTTTTTTAGGTCTCTTCCAGATCTATTGTTCTATGATCCTATGCTTTGAGTCAGGGCTGAGGACAGAAAGGCCAGCCCCTGGGAAAGATGGTGGTGGTGGTGGTGAGGAGGGCAATGCTATGGGCCCTCCCAGAATGCCTGCGGCCTTAGGCTGAAGAGGTGGGCTGAAGACTAACCTTAACCTCTCAGCTCTTCTTTGCCTGGGCCACATGGCCAGGAGCTCCTGTTGCTGCTCTGGCTGTGGTAGTGGTGGCAGTGGCCAGGAACCCTGGGCCCTTTTAAGTTGCTGGGCCCTGGTCAGCTGTCCTACCTCTCTCCCCTGCAGTCCGCAGCTGTGCTTTGATTACTTTTTTTTCTGCCACCCATGGCTCACAATTGTAGCCACTTCTGATCATCCAGTCCAAACCTCCTTTTGTTTTCGGTGGGGGTGTATGATTAACTTACCGTGTATTATGTACATTGAAGAGTGAGTTCACAGCTCTTAGTCTCAGTGAAGCGTGCTTCTGTCAGTCATTAATACCTCTCAGCTGAAGAACACATGGCAGAAGGCAATTGATTTTGGAGGCCGGGGCTGTAACTCGGCAATTCCCTGGTCAAAAGGCCTCACGTATTGATCACACTAATACTAGCTTGTGTCTCCATGCAGCACGCCAAATTTCAAAGCAATTCAAGGAACTGTCTGGATATGAGAGTGCTTATGAGAGTCGGCCTTTAAAGCCTAGAGGACATCAGTAGTGGAAACCCTCTAACCACTTTTGTGTTTTGGCAAGTGTGCACTGCCGACCAAGTACATTTTTTCAAATCCTGTTCTCAGAGTTGCACCTCCTAAGGATTTAGCCAGTGCTAGCACTATCTCAGGTAAAACTAGACAAATTAGGACCATTTGAACTGCATCACAGCAATAGTTTTATCTGGAGCTCTGTGCAAAACACAGGAAGAAAAACAAAAACAAAACCCAAAAAACTGCACAGAAACCCTGCACTCTCCTGAGGTGCACCAAATTTCAAAGGGCTCCTACTAAGTATGTCAATTTTAGAAGATGTAGATACAATCTTTAAATGGAAGTTGTAATAAAACCTTAACCCTGGTGTGTTGCTGCACCCCATAGTTACTTTTTTAAGAGTACAGCTGGACTTCATTTTTGTTTTAAATCACTTTCTTTACGTACAGAAATTGATTAATACATTAAGCTTTCATTTGGCCGTCATTTTCTTTACACAGTTTACTCAAACAATGAAAATAGACTGGTCAGTTTCACTTTCAGGCTCACAAGCATTTATCAAAATGCTACTACACCAAGGTGGTAAATCCTGCAGGGGAACGCATATTGTCTGGTTTTTGAATAAAGAAATATTGGGTTAGCTTTATTTAATTGAACATTTAATACGAAAGCAACCAGCTAACAAACCTGAGGGGGCTATATGGAATACACATAAACCATAATCATCCTAAATTTTAATCCTTAAAAATAACTTTGTTCTCAGTAACAGCTGCAAGTGAGCTGTGCCAGGATGGTGGCAGCTGAATGGAGCTGGGAATAAGAAGGTATACTTTGTCAGATCCTGAGAGAATCGTGGTTTAGGCCAGGCAAGGCCTGAAGGCTCGTGTGATGCATGGGTGGGCTGGGACCTAACCTAGGACTTGAATTGGAATGTGTTTCCCAGTAGTATATTCACAGGCCATTCCCTACGGAGAAGCTATACTCACCCTACAGACTGTGAGGAAAAGTGCGCAGGTATTGCATTTCAGAGCTCATTTTGCAAGTTATATGGTCCAACAGGGTCAGAACCTGCAGTGCCAAAGAGTTTATGACAGTGGCTCTTGCTGGACTATTTACACAGTGAAGCACCCGACTGACCTCATGCTACTTGTTTGGTTTTCAGAGTCCATTGAAGTGGAGCCACCCTGGGGCACAGCATGAGTTGTTCAGGTCTCCTTGAGAACTACGTGGCAGCCATGGTGCTGAGTGCCGTTGGTGATACCCTGGGCTATTGCAACAGAAAATGGGAGTTTCTGCTGAGTGGCCAGGAGATTCACAGGCAGGTTGCAAAAATGGGAGGACTGGAAAATATCAGTATAGAAGGCTGGAAAGTCAGCGATGACACAGTGATGCACTTAGCTACTGCAGAAGCCCTGGTAGCTGCTGGGAAACAGCCAGTTTTCCCAAAGCTCTATTCACTGATAGCACAACACTACAAAGACTGTATGGATGACATGGCTGGTAGAGCTCCAGGTAATGCTTCTGAAATTTGATCTGTGCCACACAAAACTGTATTTCCTTCCTCAGACTAATGTGCTCTTGTTCTCGCTTTAGTGGAAGCCGTCAGAATTGCCACTGGTTTTAATTGCCAGAGTTACAAATTGACCACACACCTCATTTGGATCTGGAAGTACAGAGTCATGCGGGGGGGGGCGGGGGGGAGGGAGAGAGAGAGAGAGAGAAGCAAACACAGCTTAGCACTGTGTTACATGTAAACTACTAAAAAAAGGGAAAGCAACATTTTTCTTCTGCAGAGTAAAGTTTCAAAGTTTGTGTTCAGCTCTCTGTATGCATACAGGCAAATATAAATATGCAGTGCTAAGTATATGAAATTTAAACAAATGTGCTTAATTTTTTATCATAAGAGATAAGCCACATCAAATATGTATAAAAGCACAATAGTCCTTACCCGTAAAACCTCATTTTATTACAATCTACATTATTTTTGACTAGTTCCTGCTGTTCAATTTTCTGTATTTTTCCACAGCTAGACAATGAAAGTGCAGCAGTCACCGGTTAGCTAATTTAATTTCTAAGTTTCCTGCACTTGTAAAATACTGCAAAGTTTGGGCTGCACCAGGGGAATATCTCAATGCATGTGCGATGGGGAAATGGGAACATGACATTTACCATAGATATATACAATTAACGGGAACTTTGCAGTTGCTAGGCAGTAAATATGTTTTGGATCTAATTTGATGACCATTCCTGCTTCCAGATCAACCGTAGAAAACTGCAGGTTGCTGAGCAGTTTTGAAAGTTAAGCCATCTCTGCTTAAGTAACAAACTGTGAACTGATGTTCCTTACTTTACGCACATTGACAATTTTTGCCACAAGTCCTGGATGGCTAAGACAAAGAAGGGTCTCTCTGTAGCCAGCTTTCTGTTACAAGGCTGATTTTTACCTTTATTTTACATGTTCAACATGTAAGTCAGGCTACATTAACTGTGTCATATACGTGCTTCTCTGCCCGAAAATGAATGTTTAGGGGTTGTCTGAGAAACAGTCTATTGAGAGAAGCAGTCTGGGCTTGATGAAATCGAGAAGAAATCAAAAGATTGCTTAACTTTTAAAAATTAATTCTTTGCTTGCTTTCACACACACAAAATTTGGCCAGGAACTGCCAAACTTGTTTTATTTTGCTGCTTTGATAGGATTGTTACTTTAATGGTGTCATCTCTCTCTATTGCACATGCACACACAGTTTTTTTCCCTAGAGCTTTGTAATACTGTTATAAACTAAGGCCAGTGTTTCTAAGTGTGGTTGGTTTGGGATTACACAAGCTGTTTCAGGGAGTTGAAAGATACAGGTAAGCAAGACAAGCTAGGTTTTGATATCAAATTAGCTAAGGTACCTAGGAAGGGTCATTCTCATACCTGTCTATCCTCTGGCCTTCACCATTTCTCATGCTAAATGAACATTGACCTGTGGCCCCAGGCTCTCCTTTATTAGCCTGTTTCCTTCCTGCACAGGTTCCACCTGCGTTCAGAATGCATTGAGCCTGCAGCCAGACCAGCCGGAAGGTTGGAGGATTCCATTTAACAAGCATGAGGGAGGATGTGGAGCTGCCATGCGATCCATGTGCATTGGGCTGAGGTTTTGTCATCCAGAGCAGTTGGATAGCTTGATCCAAGTCAGCATTGAGAGCGGTCGAATGACCCACCATCACCCATCTGGCTATCTGGGATCCCTGGCATCTGCTCTCTTTACTGCATATGCTGTGCAGTGCAAGCCCCCTCATGAATGGGGGAAGGGACTGATGGATGTGCTACCGCTGGCTAAAGCCTATATCAAGAAGTCTGGCTACTTTGTGAAGGACAACCTGAACCACTGGTGAGCATGGCTGGGTTCTGCTGGTGGGATGACTAGAATGTGTAGGTCCCCAGATGACTGGTTATCAGTTACTCCAGACTGTCAGATACAAGGGGTTCAGCAACACAGGCTGTGGGAGCTGACTGCTGTTCTTTGAAAGGTGTTTATTTCATGGATGCATGTTACATTTCGGCTTGTTGTATGGGCCTTTTACACCACCTTGTGTAAATGAGAATCAGGTCCTGGGATAGGAAAGGTTTCTACCCCATCCCACGGCTTTCCTGTGTGTGTTTAGGCCTCTGCAATCATGTTGGGGGCTTATCAAAATGCCTTACGCACATTAACAAACTAACTTTTCTAAACCCCTCCATGAGGGGAGTGTTGCTATTCCCTGTTAGTGTGCAGGTGCTGGGGGGGGTTGCCAGTGGCCTGTGAGATACAGGAGGTCAGGCTTATGATGCCTGGGAGTCCCTCCTGCTTATATGACTTCATAGATGGAGAAAGGGGTGAAGCAACTTGTTCTGCATTACACTTCTGTTTGCTAATGGGGTAAAAGAGAGAACCCAGTTGCCCAAGTCTGAGCTACATGACCTCTTTAGAGCCTGAAACACTAGTGCTTGGGGCTGGTGCACGAAAGATGGAGAACCTCCAATAAATTTAGAACCAAACTCAACATAGGCAAGCTCTCCTGGGTTCCCATTCTCCTTTGATAAAGCCAAACCTTGGGCGTGCAGCTCTTTTTAGAGCCCTTGGTGCTCCATCCCCTAGACTTCTTGCAGAATTGCCCTCTACAGTCCATGTCTACTCCTGGTGTCAGGCCAAGCTAGGAAGTGTGGAGGTGATTGACACAGAGAGGGAGGGAATTATGCATGCTTTTTGCAACCTAATGATGGCCTTTCCACAAAAAGAGATGAGTTTGGGAGGAAGAAAGGTGTCGTAATGTGCAGATTTACACCAGCAGATGATAATCTTCAACAGCTGATTGAATATGAAAACGATTTGCGAATACTTGCAAATGAAACATCAAGTTTGGTTCACCATTCATAGTGGAATCATCCCTTGGCTACTCAGGTGGCTGACAACCATTTGTGGAAAAAAAGCATGAACATTTCAGAAGTCACAATTTGTCACATGAATGATTATTCATTATTCAGAAATTTCCTGGGAAATTTCTCATCTAACCATGGAGCAGATATATCATGAGTCTTTCTGTGGCAAGCTACACACCACCAACAAGCACTCCAGTGGGACACTTCAAACGAACCACAGGCTGAAATCTGGTTGCATGAACTGTTTGGCAAGTACCAAATTGGCATCGGGATTGGCCCATGAGTAATTCAGAAAGGGTAAAAATAGGGGAAGGGAGCTGAAGAGGGGTGTAGCTCTATCTTCCATCACTTCAAGCTTGGAAGAAAGCAGTCCAGGGGGAGCAGGCAAAACTATTTTTAGAGCTGGGAGCTGAAGTAGGAAGATCAGATACATGTTTTGAAAGGTCACAGAATTTCAGGTGTTGAGATCTTTTGCCCAAGTACATTAGGGCTTGTGGGCAGTTAGAGTATTCTGATCTAAAGTGTGGTTTGAATTTGGAATCCGTTCACACGTTTGTGGAGAAAACGATCTGCATGCAGGATTTTGGCTCGGGTCTCTTATTTTTTATCACTGAACGCCTTGGAATGTAATGTTTTCTTTCCTTGTAAGTGTTCTACTGCCCTCTACTGGGGGGAAGAGTCAAACATGCTTAAGTGTTCCTTCTGCTTGAGTTGTATTGTGCAGCTAATGCCTTCATTTTACACAAGAGATGTTTACTACTGGGTTTGACAGTTGGGCTGAATTCTCCCTCATGTGGTCAGTGTTTTGCTAACAACAGTGGCATCCATTTATTTAAACAGAAGTGCTACTTAGGGACTTTTGCTTTCTTTTCTCTCTTGTTTTGAAGGTCCTATTTTGAAGAGCAGTGGAAAAAATACCTGAAGATCAGGGGAATTTCAGATGGTGTGTCTGCTCCCACCTTCCCCTCGGCATACGGAGTGAAGGAGAGAGATGAATTCTATGTCTCCGTGAGCTATTCTGGCTGGGGTGGGAGCAGTGGGCACGATGCCCCCATGATTGCCTACGATGCCGTACTCGGTGCTGGAAACTCGTGGGCAGAGCTCGCTAACCGGGCTTTTTTCCATGGTGGAGACTCCGATTCTACAGCAGCCATTGCTGCATGCTGGTGGGGGGCCATGTATGGCTTTAAAGGAGTCAATACAGCTCTCTACGGAGGACTGGAATTCAGAGAGAGGCTGGAGAAAATAGCTAATGACTTGTACGCCATTAGCCAGCTAGAGCTGTCATTCAAGCACAGTGGTGGTTCTAGAGTAATGAGACAGAACAAAGTTATAAACATACAGCTTGAGGCTGGGGTTTCCAATTGAGCTTAGCTCCCTCTTTACTGGCCATCTACTAACATCTCCTGATCCATATAGGTAATGCTTCTAGCCACTGCTTAGTAAAGTACACACACATCTTATAGAACTGGAAGGGACCTTAGGAGGTCATTGAATGCAGTCCCCTGCCCTCTTGGCAGGACCAAGCACCATCCCTGACAGTTTTTTTTTTTAATCTATTTGCCCCAGACTTCTAAATGGCCCCCCCCCTTAGGGCTATCCCTCTGCCCTGTAACTGCTGCTTGACTGTGTCAGAGATTTGCTATTGCACCTATTGAGGAATTTGCAGCAGGGTGTCAAGAAAATGCTGGAAGCGTATGAACGCGTTTCCAAACAACAGAGAGGAGAGGCTGGCAGTTCTGTACTATTTGCCTGGGGTAGCCTCTGGTTTGTATGCGCTCTGTCTAGAATGAAATAAAAGCATCTGTTTGGCAAAAGAGGGATAAAAGCACATATTTCTGTTCATTGGTTTTCTGTTCTGTCCTTGATTCTCATCTGAGACAGCCACACAACATTGTTAAGGAAGTGCGCTGAAAGGACGCAGACTATAGATTTAGGTGGTTTGTTTTACGAAAGGTGACAGATGCCATTTCCACTCCTGAAAGTGATTTCTGCACAATTCTGGGCTCCTATCGATATAGGAGGAAGGAAAGAACGAACAGCATCTGTTTATTTAACAAAATTCAGACTTGGAGAACTGTTTCCTAGCCCCCAAACTCATAAAACAACCAAAATTTACAGTAAAATTCCTTTAATGTGGCCTTTGGTGATTAGGAAATCCTGATAGTTTGGCATCTGGCAAAACCAGTCCCATTTACGGAGATAATCAGGCAAAATTTGATGGGCCGGCATACAGTTGTCCCCTGAGATATGTGAGGGTTGCGTTCCATGCAACTTTTGCATGCCTCTAACTTCATGTAAGTTGGCGGGGGGGGCCCTTAGGTGGTGGGTTGGGGCCATAGGAGGGGGATGGGGTGGTTAAGCCTGGGGTGAAGAAGCAGGAGGAGCACAGGGGTGGTGAAGAAGCTGGAGGTGCACAGCAGCAGTGAAGCAGGAGAGCAAGCGTGGTGAAGAAGCTGCAGGAGTGTGGGGTGGTGACAAAGCTGGGGACATGCAGGGGTGCTGAGCTGCGATGGGCGGGGTTTGAACTAGGACGTGGGGATTATGGCGATGTCCAGTAGTCTGGAAAATTTGGTAACCCAGCACCTGTCTGTTCCCAGATGTGCCAGACTAAAGGAATTTTACTGTATCATCACAAGGGCAATGTACCTGAGCACAGCTCCTCTATCTCCAGAGTGCTTCTGAAGGGAGGTGATGAGGAAAACTTCAGTCCAAGGGGTCCAGAAGCCCTGTAGGTTTTACGTTTTCATTTACTCATCAAAATAATTCACCCCTTAGCCTCCCTGGCCAAAAAATAAGGGGCTCCTTTCACTGGGAATGACAAGGGACGTCATGAGCCAAGGATGCATATGGAGGAGATAGCTGCCATCTGAGAGATGTTTTACCCTAGTTAGTGTGGGCCTGAGTTAAATGCAAGCAGATGTGGAAAACAATCAGCAACCAGGCAACCTAGACTTCAGTCTCCCTACCCCTACCCTCTCTTCCATCCCACTCAAAAAACCTCAGGAGACATGAGTAGGCCTGGTTGGAAAAAGCTACAGGTTGAACCTCTCTAATCCTGCACGCTCTCGTCCGGCAACATCCATTATCCAGCATGATTTTAGTTAGCCAGATGACCACTTATCATGGATGTGGCCAAGTTTCCTGTGGTTCCATAAAGTTTGTTTCCAGCCACCAGTCCTGGCTCTCAGTGTTCTGTGCTGTTAGTTAGCTGTAATTTACCCCTAAATGTCTTCTGAGAGCCCAGTGAGCAGTGGAAGTGTTGGTAATGCTGCTTGACAATACTGACCTCCCATGGGTCAGCAAATTCTCTTGTTTGGCATTGGTCAGGTCCCGAGGACACTGGACGGGAGAGGTTCATGACCATTTTTAATTGAAAAAAAAAAGGGGGGTTTTGGTAAATGTGATTTTTTTTAAAACCAAAGAGAAAAAAAATGTACAGTAAGTTTTGTTGAAATTGGAACAAAACCGTAGTTTAACCTCCCACCCTAGCCCCCCTTTTGCCAACAAAATAAAATCAAAAGCAAGCATCTCAACCAATGTGATTTTTTTCCCTCAGAACATGTTATTTTGGTCAGACATTTCTGACAAAAATACCTGTCTCTCCCCGCTCCTTTTTTTTTTTAAATTAAAAACTTGGTCGAGTCTTGAGTGTTTTAAAGGAAAGCAGCAGCACTAGGACTGTGGCGCAGATCTTGTTGGGCACATCCACAGCATTCAAGGAAGAAGTAGGTTTCTAAGGCCAGAGTGTGCGCTCTGGGTGCTGTCAAAGAGATAAGGCCTAGAACTCCCAAATGGTTCTCTGCTACACACCGCCTGGCTGCTTCCCACATAGACTGTGCTCCTTGCATTTCAGTTTGAGCTGCAGAGAGAGGCCCAAATGGGCTGACTAGATGTCTGGATTTTATAGGGATGGTCCTGATACTTGGGGCTTTTTCTTATCTAGGGACCTATAACCCTTCACCCCCAGCCTGATTTTCCACACTGGCTGGCTGGTCACCCTTGGCCCAACCCATGGGGAGAAACCCCACCCACCTGCACATGGCCATCCTTCTGCAGACATGCTGGCCCTGGTTTAGCACATACCATGCACTCCCCTCTCCTGCGTGGTGTGTCCATTTAGGCTAACTTGGGGAAAGAGGGTGAGGGAGGGAAGAGGAACCTCTAGAAAACGTGATCCTTAAATCTGTGCCACCCGAAGACCAGGAGTCTGGACAAAGTGGCTTTACAAAAGGGGGGCCAGATCCTGGCACTGTCAATAAAAATGGGTTTACAACTGCATTGCCACCCAAGGTCTTTCAGAGAATGCACACAACTGAGAACCAAGGAAATGGGCGGCTCCTACATGTTTCAAGCTTGAATCTGTAGGATTACATTCTAAGGCAATTTCTGCACCAAGCAGCTCCCCAAGCAAGCCAGAGCAAGTTATTCTGCCACCTCATCGTGACTGTGCACATTGGAACCCAGAATGAGAGCCCAGCTGTGTCAGCAGAAAACCAGCATTCACCTGGAAGCCAGCAGCTCTAGAAGGCTCTCGGAAACCAACAGAAGCCTTTCTTCTGACATCCTGATAGTTATTAATTGGAGATACAAATCTCCCGGAACTGGAAGGGACCTTGGGAGGTCATCTAGTTCAGTCCCCTGCCCTCTTGGCAGGACCAAGCAACATCCCGGACACCTATTTGCTCCAATCTCTTAATGGCCTCCTCAAGGACTGAGCTCACAATGCTGGGTTTAGTAGGCCAATACTCAAACCACTGAGCTATCCCTCCACCATGTGGGAGAGAGGAAGGGCATGGTGTGCTCTGAACCAGGGCCTTCGTGTCTGCAGAAGGATGACCACGTACAGGTAGGTGGGGTCTCGCCCCAAGGGTTGGGCCTAGCGTGACCAGCCCGCCAGTGTGGGAAAATCAGTTGCCAGCCTCTTGGCTGCTGATTGCCTATTTTCCACCCTAAACTCTGACCAGAGCCTGGTTGGAACCCAAAAGCCTCATCTCACCTCACTTGGCTACAGCAGCTAATCTCAGGTGCCAGGCAGAAGTTACCTCTTGGCCAGCAGCACACGAGGGCATGTGAATGACAGAGTAAAATAAAAGCACGTTGAAAGCCTGTATCTCACAAAACCAGCAACAAGCATTCATCACGATTTCAACACAGTTTACTACAGCTCTCAGGTGTGTTGTATAAAACATGTTTAGTGCAACATAGTACAAAGCTCTTAAAAAAAAATCCCAAACAGTTTTCCACATCATGCATGGACTGGTTTTTCTCTTTGCTTCGTGGCTCATCACAGAAAGTTAAAGCAGAGAAAAAGTTGTTTGAAAAACTGTCACGAAAAGAGTTGTTGGAGGAAGAGTCTGCTTTTTGTAAAAAAAAAAAAAAAAAAGTGAGGCTGGGCAATTTGTTGCCAGCATAATTGATAAGTCATATTCCCGGTAAAATGCGTAACCACAAAATGCTGCTTAAAGAGAAATCCCATCTTATGGCCCTCAAGAATGCATCTGCTGAAGAGAGCAGTGCCATGGAATGGAATGTTCCTGGCCACTGGAGGTCACTGTGGAACAGCTTTTCATGGGAAAATGGAAGCAATGCCAGTCAGAAAGGATATTGTAGAGAAACGGAGAGGTTACTGGATCAATACAGCAGAATTCCAACCCACAGCTGAGCAGCAATGTTCTCTTAGGTCAGGAAAGGCTCCTTTTGCTGTCTTTTTTTTCCTTTTAAAACCAAAATGAGTTGCACTTCCTGCCCTGAAGCAGTAGGTACAGGAGATTTTACATTTTGAAACAGTACTCACTGGCTTTGGGGCTACTTTTTTTTTTGGTTGGTTGGTTCTTCATATCCATTCACTTTTCAATCCTCCCTTTTGAGCAGACCCTTACTATATTAAAGGGGAGAAGTGGTGTATAAATGAAAATTAAAGAGCAATATTTTACACACACGGGCTGCTGAGCAATAACAATCTGACGGAGGGAGACTTCGACACAGTATGAGTGAAATGGAACACACAAACTCCTTCCTTGAAAGGAAAGAGATGTCTTAAAACAAACGTTAGATGCACTTTCCCTCTGATGGAGTGACATTTTAGTACACGTGTTTAACACAGATGTCCCCACCCTCACCCCTCTCTGATCTACGGAGAAATTACACAGGGCGTAGATTTCTATGCGGGGTTTTCACCTGCACGGAGGCATCAGAGTATCATGGCTTAACTGACTAGCCCCACAGAGTTCTCTGAGCAGGGCAGCTCTACAGTGGACCAGCTAGACCCTTCTCTTTTGAGGAAGGATGGTCCATCCTATTGCCTTGGAAAGGGCAGAGGCTACAGGAATGGGCCCTCACAGACATACAGGGGCGGGGATACACAATGTGCAGTACATCCCCACTTGGATTCAGCCGCTCCACAAAAGAGAAACTGCCCGGTTTGCCCGGAAGACATGGAGGAAGACACTGAAAGGCTATTTTAGGCCATCACTTCCCTGCTCCTTCGTGAGCCACGCTGAGACTGTGTTAGAGAGGAGGCAATTTCTGACATACAATGTGCCCGGGGTACTTGGCTTATTGGGTAGCGGAGTTTGGCTGCCCTGATTATACAGAGCCCCCATTCGGTTTCTAACAGCTCTGTCTTTCACAGAAAGAACAGCATTTCCCGCCCCAGTACTTGCTTACAATAAAGACCAGGTGACTGGGGGCGGGGGGCGTTGCGGGGAAGAGGGTTGTTCTCCTAGAGAAATAAAGCCAACACAAAAGAAAATGGCACACAAACAAGAGAAGAGGGAGGGTATTCGTTTCTCTCCAGAGGGCACAGAAGCACCTGGGGAGCAAATCTCTCCTGCAGCCACCTTGTCTGCTTTTAACTCACATTGGTAATTAGTGCAACTCATTGGGAAATGCAATGAAACCTGGGCATTAATTCCACGCTCCCATTGCCCAGAGTGGCTGTATCGCACCACCCTGGCAGAACCATTCCAATGTAACAAATTCCACCCAGCAGAGCCTCCCCTTTCCCTGGTTCCTTAAAGTCACTACTTTGGTCATGCTAGCGAGGTTGGAGCCAGTCATTTGGTGCTGTGTGACAGGTGCGCGCAGCAGTCCAGTCTCAACCATGCTGCTTCGGAGACACTGGCAGCCTGGGTTACTAAAACCAGGGCTGGGGTGGGGAGGCTTTTGTTCCTGGTAGGCTGGAAGGACTGTGTGGGAAGCTTTCTCCGGCTAGTAGCAGGGCCAGTGCGTTTCATGCGTCCCAGGCACACATAGTCCTTTGAAGCAAAGTGGGCTGCATTAGTCCTGACTGCAAGTGGCCTGCGCATCCAGCCCTGTCCAAGACGACACCTTCAAATGAAGCCGCGCGTACACAGGAAATCCTCACAGAAAGGAGAAACATTTGGGACGTAAAAGGAGATGAGCCAGCTTCATCTTCAAGGTGGACCTTGACGAAACTCACCTGTCCTCGGGGCCACGCTTCTGTTCACTTCAGGACAGTGAGCAGCCAACTCAATTCGCCTTCAGGGAAGACTTTGCTCACTACAGCATTGAAGTCCAAGGACAGCAAACAAAATCTACTTCAGGAAATAAACAGGCGTACTCCAAAAAGAGCCCCAGGACACCCAAACCAGAGTGCTGGGTGAAACTCCTCTAGGACGGTGCGACAGGGAGGGGAACACTACAGTCTTTGGGAGACAAAAGCTTAGCCCAAAGGACAACAACAGATGAGAAGAAAATGAACCCGAGAGGAAAATCCACTATGTACAGCAAGCATGTGAACTGTCCGTCCGTCTCTGGACTCGTTTTGTTACCACAGGTGCTTGAGGAAGACTCAGACCCTCCAATCCCCAGGGACGGGGAACTCCAAAAGGCTTGGCCATGGAGCTGAGGAACAGACGCTGAAACAAACAAAACAAGAACATGAAAACCACTTTGTTCCTTTGGACTCCAGGTGTGTCTTTGCGCGCTCTCTCTCTCTCTCTCTCTCTCTCAATTTGTGGTTCCATCAGGGCCTCTCCCCTTTAGTCTATTGTTCCCGGGTGGATGCTGAGGACAGGCGGCTCCAGGCAGGTTGGAGAGTAGTTGAGATGTGGCTCTTTGATCCACAGCAAAGGAACCCCATTTTTGCCCTCTGAGTTCTTGCTGGAGTTTCTGCTCTTGAACCGCACCAGCAGGATGGTGATGATCAGGATGCCGAAGATGGGGAAGGGGTAGAAGAACACGAAGTAGAAGAGGGCATCATTGGAGCAGATGATGGACTGCAGAGTGGAACCTGAAAGCAGAGATGGGGAAGGAAAAAGAGCCCCAAAACACACTAAGCAATGAACCTTAGCCAACGAGACAGTCGTAACAGACTACCATGGAGATGGCGGAGGGGGACCGGGGGACCGTCATCATGGGCTGAGTGGATTTTCAAATCTCCCTTCCCCAGAAGGGTGCTCTTTCCCTGCAATAAATCTCAGCTAGAGGGGTTTGTTTTCCATGCCTGAAACTTACTCCTTTATTTTAAAACTAATTCTTCTCTGTACTCAGGAGGATGGCTGTCCCCTCACTCCTTATTATTGCAAAACAAGAAAGGGTGACTTTCAGTATGACTGTGAAATGAATTCTATAAAACATGCAACTGCCCTATCCAAATGGTTGGGAGCCCTCTATGCTGCACCATAACAAGACCACACCAACTGACCATCCCTCAAGAGAGTTACAGCTGCAGTCTGTAGTAGGAGTGGGACCTCAAGTGTGGTCTGTACCTGGGCATGAAGGTTCCTTAAGGCTGTAGCTTAAGTGCCCAACACTCAGGGTCTGGTTTACATTACTTATTTGAAATTATGTGGCTCCACATTGTAAAGCAGAGGGGCTTTTCTTGGTCTTTTACCCTTATGCTGGGCTGAGCAGGGGGCAGTCACTGACTGAATGGAATACACAGGACTGGGAATTTATTTGGAGACATGAATAAAGCAGTATAGGTTGAACCTCTTTAGTCCAGCAACCTCCGGACCTGACTGGTGCTGAATGAGGGAATTTGCTGGACCACGCACGGGAAATCAGTATTGTCTAGCGGCATTACCAACACTTCCACCGCTCACTGGGCCCTTAGAAGGCATTTAGGGGTAAATTACAGCTAAATAACAGCACATACACCGAGAGCCTGGACTGGTGGCTGGAAACAAACTTTACGGGACTATGGGAGACTTGGCCACATCCATAAGTGGACATGCAATGAACGAAAATCCTGCTGGACCATGGATATTTCTGGACCAGAGTGCTGGACTACAGAGGTTCAACCTGTAGAGCCAACATTAATTATTCATCTTAAATCAGGTCTCAAAAAGTTATGAGATTTTTAAAATTATAGCTTTTCTGTGTTTCTTTGCCTGCTGGTGTCTCAGGCTTCAGGGTGAGGTCAGGCCATATTTGACTCCTGTGCGGCAACCATTGAAACCAAGAAACTTTGTTTGACACGAAAACCAAGGTTTGTCACCTAACCCCATGACTCTGGTATCCGGGGCTCCAAGAAAAACAGCAAACATTGCCAGACTCATCAACACACAGCAGCGGCTCAGGGAAAGTTTCCCTTTTATTCTGTCCTCCAGAATAAAGTAGCTGAAGTTTGCAACTTTCCTTGGGAGGACTCGTACTCTTTATGATCGCGGAACCATAAGGCGCCTCCGAGTTTGTGGGTGATGGGGTTTGGTTGAAAGGAGACAATGGTAACTCTGCTCTCTCCAGCTCCCCTCCCAAAGGTTGCACTGAGCTACCTTCCAGACAGGGCTCGGATCCTGTTCTACCACCTATTCTGGAAGTGTTTTCCATTTAAAGCCTCAATGAAACATAAGATCCAATTTCTGGAGGTTCCTGGTATGAGTCACACACACGGCTGGCTGCATCGCTTTGTCTTGCGTGGCAGGCAGAGATGAAGGGATAATGTGCAGACACAGCACAGCACACAATCCAACTGGCTCACACAGTAACTAGTCTGGTATCCTTAGCTCTGATGCAGCGGTACGATTTGGTGCTTGAGGGGGTGGTTTACCCAGAGCAGAGCTTTTGTGTGTATTTATGCCCCATGTTTTCTGTGCCATGGTGACAGCAAACCTCCTCACAAGGAAACAGAGGGGTTGGGCAAGGGAGACAGACCTCAAAGAGTGGTGCAGCTACAACTTACACATGAATTTATGTCCCTTATTTGAAGAGACAGACGTGAAATCTTCTGACCCTGCCAGGGCTCCCTTGAATTTTTTCCATCCATGGGCAGAATAAATATTGTTATGTGCACCAAGGCATACGAGGATGTGCTCCACCAATAGAAATGCATGCTGCCAGCTACGGGTGCTCCGCTAATCAGCTGGGCGGTGGCCCAAGTGCTCAGCTTACAGGGAGCACTGCACCCTGGTCTCAGAGACACACTGTGGTTCTTTCCACCTACCATCTTTATCAGTCTAAAGGCACCTTGTTTACGTCCCCCTCCACAGGGAGCAGAAAGGATGCAGTGGCTCACTAGTATGACTGCTTAACACCCAGCCTCACTCGTGCCTCTAGCTCTGCGATCCATCCCCAGATCTCCAATGGGTGTGCCAACGGGGCCTCACTACGACACAGACTGGAACACTTCCAACTAAGATTCCCCACCCCTGGCTCCAGAATGGACCCCCACCAAGTAAGCCAGCAGGGAAACCAGAGAGGACAGCTGGTGTGCACAAAGGGCCCCTGAAATGCTATGGGTGACAAGGGAGCCATCTGCAGCTCCTAGCCCTGCAGAATGCACAGAATTTGCACCCAAAGCCACCTTCTGCACCTTCTCACCCTACGTGCTGGGAAAAGAAACTAGGAAGGCTGGAGAACAGGGCCCAGCACACTCCCTGGCTCTCAGAACAGCAGAGAGGCAAGCAGCACAGGTGCCAAACTCCTCAGCAGTTCCCAGCAAGTGTCTCCTGTGCACAGGGCAATGCAGCCTCTCGCTGGGCAGCTGACCCTCCGGAGGCTGGATTTCACCCTGCTGCATGGACCAGGGCTTGTCCTCCCTGGGAGCACCTGGGTCACTAGAGTTTGAGGAAGTGTCTCATCCTAGCCCCTGAGGGACATGAGTCTATATCACCTCATTTCAGGGCTTCTGGCTGTTGTCTCTCAGGGATGCGGGCTAGCGACGGACATAGCCTGCACTGCCTGGCCTCTCGCCGTGTTTGCTGGTCCGGGCTGTCAGCAGCTACAGTGCTCGTGAAAGGTGCCAGGGTTGAGTGCTCTGACCAACAAGCCCCTCTCCTTACCCTCCAGAAAGGAACAGCACCAGCCTTCTCAATAGCACTGGTGCCTCAACCCACCTTGGTCCTAACTGGAAGGAGCCACTTCTAAGAAGAACAGGGTAATTCGGTCTCCAAGGCCCTTTCAGTCCTTGGCCCTTCTGCCTTGATGGCCAACCAGAGGGGCAACTGGGGTCAACGGTGCCAGGAGTATATTATCATGTTGGACACATGCCCCCTAGGCCGAAAGGCACCAACTAAAGACCCAGGGGACACCAGACAGGAATGACTTTGGGTCCCTGCTCATCGGAACCTAACACAGAGGCAAAGGCTCCAGGCCCCATTACTAGTGCCCTTGAAAGATCCCAGGGAAGGAAAGCATTAGCTTAGATACATTGACGGCCATTTCTCGGCCATTTCTCTCCAGTGTCCCCTGCCCCGCCACCCCGCTGGAGCCTCCTGACGTTCTCACCTGTGTCCTGAATGTGAATAGTGACAGTGCCAGACTCCTCCTCAGCCAGCCTGTACCACACCCCCTTGGGGTCGGGCAGCCACTCCTCCACGCGGCACGAGTAGTTGCCAGCATCAGCAGTGCCTGCCTGCAGCACTGTCAGGCGGTAGAGCATGGACGAGAGCCTCTGGAAGCGCAGCCTGCCTTCAAAGCGGCCTGCCTCTGGGCCAAACACCGCATCTGGGCCCACGCTCAGCAAGGCCTCCCTCTCCTCCTCTTCCTCCGGGCCACGGCTCACGAGGCCTCCTCCGTCCTTCAGCCTCAGGTTGTACCAGGTCACAGCGAAGTGGGACTCATGGCTGGAGCGGGACAGAATGCTGCAGTCCAGCGGGAAGGGCTCCTTCTCGAGCACCGTGAGGTTGGAAGTGGCGGGATCCACCTGCAAGGTGGGATCTGACCATCCGGAAACATCGAGGAAGAAATGGGGAGAGAAAAAACAGAACAAGCGCTGGCTGAAAGAGCTAGCTCTTCCCAGCCCAGACAGACAGCCACCACCCGTACCACAGGAGCGGCTGAAACACAGTCCCCAGGCTAACCACAGCCTATCCATGGCCACAGCACCATTGCAAACATCCCCAGTGAACAATGCTCCTCCTTGGACAGCTGGTCAAATGGAAACTTCCCCATAGGACAGATAGGCCTTGCTTGTGCTACCCAGGAGGCAACCTCTCAGGAAGCGTGCCAGTGCATGGGCCGGGGCGAGCAAACTTTTTATGACAAGCCCCACTTTTCATCCCCGCAATTAGCTACCCACCCCTCCTCCCACCAAACTGTGGGAGGACCACAGGAAGGGATGCAGAGGATGTGCTCAGGAAGGGAATGGGATGCTTAGGAAGGGGGTGCTGGGGAGCTCCAGGGTGGTGCCTCAAAAGGGGAGGGGTGCTCAGGAAGGAGGACCCCGGGAAGGTATGTGGAGGACTCATGGGGTGCCCTGAAGGGGGAGCGGTGCCTGGGGGGATGTCTCAAAGGGAGGACCCCAGGCGCTCAGCTGCATCACTACTGCCACCTCAGCGGCACTGCCCTTGCTGCACTGATGACCACTTGGTGCAGCTGCAGACCAGAGAGGTGGTGGCCCTGGGCTGCGTTGTGTTGAGGGGCAGCAGTGGCACCAGGCTGAAAGTGGCTCTACACTCCCCAGCCCCAGGCAGCAAGCAGCACTTGCTCCACACCAGCATCTTGGTGGTGGGGCAGGGGGTCCCGGACATCAGCGTGACACAGGCTGTTGGGACCAATGCGGCCACCTTACAGAGCTGGGAACTTGCTGGGTGCCCCTGCCGCCTGGCTTAGGGCCTCTGCACTTTCTGACTAGACCAGTGTCCACTGTGACGGGGGTGGGGTGGGGTAGGGTGCCATTCCCATTGGTCACTGTGCTCCCTTGGCAACAGCAGCAGCGGAGATCACTGGCGTGGTGGGGGAGGAAGCAGAAGGCGGGGGCAGTAGAAGCTGCAAGGGTGGCGGAGGCCGATCGCGCTGTGCCCCCCCTTACAAAATGTCACCCCACCCCCTTTGTGCACCACTGGCATAGACAGTGGCACAGAAAAACTCTGACACCCTCGTAATTACATTAGATGCACAAAAAAGCCCCCAGAGAACTCCCAGTTCCAGGCCTCCTACAGTCACTCACATGGTATGTGTTAAAGAACAACACTGCTCCATCATTCATGTTGCAAATCATTTTACATGATAAGCCTAATTTTTATTCATAGCTCTAAAATTTACAAAAGCCACCCTCATACTCTGGCTGCAATACTGACACGTCTGATCTTGGGTCAACATTGACTTTTCTCTGAAATAGTACAAAGCCAATGGACTACTTCATGATGCGGCCCCAAAGCAGAGGTGTTAAATACAGTTCCAAGAGTCTCAGGGTTGTGGGATTTCTTGTTTTTACTGTTTGCTGCAAAAGGGGCAAAAAGCAAAGGCGAGAGAGAGAGAGAGAGAGTGTGCAAGCGAGAGAGAAAACAAGCTTCATCAACTCCTCTAGCTGAGAACCAGGGTCCAGGACCTAAATTTAGTTGATTAAAAATCTCATTTCAAGAGCAATTAACATGTGATTTCATAACATCGGGGAATGTGGGCTCTGGAGAACCTGTTACAGCACCTCAAAGAGCTGGTGAAGATCTTTGCTTCTGTTCACAGATTTGAGAATGACACTACTAGCCCTGTTCCTTGTACAGACTCAGTTCAGAGCAGACCCGTTGCTGGCTGGGGAGGGGGCAGTTGCCCCCAGGTCCCTTTGAAATGCCACAGCAGTGTTGCTCCAGCTGTGCGTGGCTTTGAGCCAATGGGGGCTGCAGAGTCCCAGTGCTGCGATCTGGGTGGTGCCAGACCTATTCTTGGCCCTGTCCCTTTTGGGGCTCGGTGCTCCCCCCAGCCCACCACCTTGCCCCAGGGACTGTGGTGGCCGTCGGTGCTCCTCGCTCAGAGTGCTACCAGCTACAAGGGAATCTGTCAATGGAAAAAACAATTTCTCCTCAAAAACCTGGCAGGAGGGTCCCCTTGCAGACCTCAGCAGATCTAAAAGGAAGCAGGACTTCTCCTTGGAGCTCCTCCCACCCAAAAAACACACCTCTACATCCCACTCTGCTTTTCGACCTTCTAGGCCACCTCAGTTCCATTTACAGGAGTGCTGCCCCCGCGCAGACCTTTTGAAGCTACTTTGGCTGGCTCCTGGGTTCAGGGGGCTAATTTTGGGATGGGAAGCCTATTAAGAGCTGTGTGGGTATCTTCATTGACCCTATGAAGTTCAGCATGGGGACCTTAGGATGAGCAGCCCTAGGCTCAAGGGGTCAGAGAAGCCACTCAGACTCCTAAAGCTCACACAATGGGAGACCGGTGGAATAGGGAAGAACATCTCTGCTTGCCTGCAATCCCCTGCGTGGACAATGGTGAGACTGCTGAAGCAGGAGGGACTTTTCTCCTTTATTCTACCCCTGCATTTCACTTGCCCCACTTCCTGCAGGCACTAAGCAATAATGTGTGTGGCTCTCCTCCTACAGCCTTTGATAGCAGTGCAGCCTCCATCCTGAGAGCCTAAAGAGGTTTGGAAAAATTGGACTTTTTGTTTGGGTCCCTGAGGTCTGCAGAATCAGAACTTCTCTCTGAAGGACAGCAGGGGACGTTTTCAACTAGCAGGATCCCCCCTCCCTACGCCTCTTAAGCATTACTGGATATGGGTCTCCTCAGGAACTTTTTAGCAGTTCTTAGGTTTTTCAGATGTTCCTAAGGAAACTCCCATGTAAGAATCTTCACGCAGGTTACGTAAGACTGCATGTATTTGTCAGGGGGTTGAGTTCATGTCCTTCAAGGAGGTCACAGGAGGACCTGGAGAAGACATGCCTTGACATTCTTGATAGTTCTAAGATAAAGCACAAGCAGGGCAAATCCAGGCCTCCCTATAAAGAAGCAAATACAGGACAAGCAAAAGTGCAGTTTTCCTCCTTTTTGCAAGTTATCTACCAGGTAACTTCAGACTATGGTCAGTGAGTATTATTCCAATTGCCCACTACTACTGCTTCCCAAATATAAGAGCAAAGAGTCTCTTATGGAAGAATGATTCACATGCTACATTTGGAGCTTTTTCCAGCCATTTTTGAGTTACTAGGAGGTAAAATCAATTTTGGATGCACAAATCCAGCTACAAGAATTGGGTAGCTGGAGTTGACTTCTCTAAAATCAATTTTTATCACGGTCCACACAACAGGTGGTCAATGGGAAAAACTCTCCCACTGACGTCCCTTGCTCCTGATTAGGGGCAGGAATACTGGCACTAACTAAGATGCCCTGTAAATTGCATTTAGCACGTCCCTACTAGGTGCAGTAAATCAAACTCTGGAATATCGACAGACGTGGGCCAACTGTCCCTGTAGTGAAGACGTACTCTTAAACCTAATTCAGGGTAGTCCTCCTTCCCCGCTCCACCTCCCACAAACACACACAGTCACAGCTCAAAAGGAGCTGAAGAGATTTCCTTCTATACTTGGGTAAACCATTCCTTTCTGGGCTTCGAAGCAGTATGGGAAGTTTCAACCCAAATGGAGATTTACATATAATCTTAGCTATAGTGTGTGTAATCCACACAGTAATTACCTGGAGACACTGGGATCTTTCTGTTGAAGCCAGCTCAGCTGGAAAAGTTTCCTATGAAAAGATTTCATGGATATGATTTGCACAATCCCTGAGAGCATTTTATTGTTTAGGACACAAATTCTCTCCACATGGGATAATGTCCCTGCTAAAACCTTTCCAGTCTCTGACACTTTCCCAGCTTCACTGCACATCCCCAGGGAGAAGTCCCAATGAAATATGCTGGGGAGTAATGTCAAAAAAAAAAAAAAAAAATTATGACTGTATTCCCAAGTGCTTATATCCAGAAGGGAATATTTATGATCGAGTCTGACTTGTTTTTCCTAGCACAGGCCAGAGAATTTCAAACAGCAATTCCTTCGTCAAGCTCAATAATTTCTGACTGAACTAGAGCAGTTTGTTTAGAAAGACATCCAGTCTGGATTCCCACACTTCAAAAGGATGAAGCCACCATATCCCTTGATAAACTGCTTGATGCGTGTGCGTTTTGCCTAGTTTGAATCTGCCTGACCTTGCTTTCCAGCCATGGGTTCCTGCAGTATGCGAAAGGGTACAGACACACTCTCCCTGCAGAGCAGGCACGGGTCTGGAAAGCCTAAGGGTCTGTGTCCACTGTCACTTTTCTGTATCTGGCCAAGCACACATTTGGCAGCAGCCGGGAACACAGAAACTGCCGTATCAGATCAGACCAGTGGCCCATCCAGCCAGAGCCTGTCTCTGAGAGCAGCCAGCATCAGCTGCTTCAGAAAAAGGTGCAAGAAGCCCCACAAGCGAGCAGTTATGAAATAATCTCCTCCTAGCAGAAATTGCTTCCTAACCCCCTCTTCAGCTAGAGGGCTGGGAGTTTTGTTTCCAGGCTAGACAGCTCACAATCTTGATACGCTTCAGTTTCTCCATATGTAGAATGGCAGTGATCCAGCTTGCTAAACAGCTTGGACAAAAGCTCCAGTCTGAATGCCTGAAGAAGCTTTCAACCCATGTCATTATCTCCCATCAGACGCACATGCAACACCATAAGGCCCTTTAAACAGATCACTAAGTCACACAGGTCACATTTCAAACCAGAACATTGTATTTATTTTTTGTTCAATGCAGAAGTCATTTGCATTATTTAAATGGGAAAAAAATTGGATATAAATTCCATACTCCCCATGCCCTCTTCCCTCCCTTGAACTAGGGTGGTGCTGGTGTTTTAAAAAAAAAAAAAAATCATAGGCTCTCCAGCCACGTCAGGGAGAAAGACAAGCAATCTCCAAATCCTATAGGAGAACATGTGTCTCTGCAGCACCCCTGTGCTCTCCCTCCAGAGTCACACCGGGCCAATGAAGGGACACAAAGACATTAGCTCAGCGCTGCTGCTGCTGCTGCCCGCTCTTGCTGTCCCCAGCTCAGCAGCAGAGTACAGGGTGAGGCAACAGAGCAAAGAAATGAGGAGCGCGCAGGAAATGGGCATGGAAGAGTCATGCGCCTGCCAGTTCTTTCCCTCCCTACCCAGCATGCCCCAATCAAGCCTAAGCTGAGTGACGAACACATGGGCTGGGGGAGACATGGCCCCCTTCTCAGGCTCACTTGGAAGTGAGGAGTGCTTTGAGGTCCCCAGGCGGAAGGTGGCAGATGTGCCCCTGTAACAAGGGCAGGCCATTTCTCACAACGTGGGAGATTTCCGGGGGCTGTGGACGAGAGGCATGGCAAGCTAGACTAGGAGCTTCACAGCCTGGGAGGGAGAGGAAGGGACTCACACTCTCTCTCTTTCTTTCTCCTTCTCCCTCTAACGCAGCCCCGGAGCCGGAGGCACGTGACCCAATTACCTGGCTGTTTCACTGTGACAGTAGTCAGCCCAGAGAGGTCTTCTGCCCGTTTGTACCACTGGTTGCTGGGATCCAAGAGCCACTCCTCCACACGGCAGTCATAGGCCCCACTGTCTCGCACTGTCACGTTCTGGAGGGTGAGCAGGTACAGGCCTGGGGAAGGGCTCTCCAAATGCATCCTATTCCTCAGGCCACTCAGAGTTGCCAGGTCTCCGTACTGCAGCGTGGCCTGGCGGCTCAGCCGCACCACTGCCTCTTTCTCTGGGTGGCCTGATTTCCACACGTACCATTCCACCAAGAGCTGTGAAGCAGGGCTGGTGCGGTTGGTGACAGCGCACTCCAGTGTCACCCACTGGTTCTCCAGAACCGTGAGGTTCTTGTGGGTCTGGTTCACCTGCAGGCAGTTGTCTGGGGGAGGAGGGGGGGGAACAAGAGAGAAGAGAAAGAACTTAGAGCAATGACAGGACTGCAGCCACCACTGTCCTTCCTCAGTCCAATCACATCTAAACCCAGGCTTGCAGCTCCCCAGGGCTCCCTCTTTGCTCTGTGACATACCTAGCAGAATTCTGGGTGTGGTAAGAAAGAGGGAGCTAGGATTCTCACTGGAGCCAAAGGAAGTTAAGTTGAATCCCACTGAAATTCAGTAGAATTTGGACACCTAATTCTTAGGACACTTACTTCGCCAGAGAAATAAATACACAGGCACCAAATCCCCACGGTATGGGGCAGGGGAGGGGTGCAGAGAAGCACTGCAGACACAGAAATCCTTTAAAAGGGGCTGGGGAATCCCAGTGTAAATGATCTGGAGTTGAAGGAGATCGCTCCTGGGGCCACTAGATTGGGGCCCTTCCCTTTCGTTTGCCCTACAACTCAGTTGACATCTCTGCATGCACACATAATGTATGCATCCCAGACTCCCAACAAGCTCCCAGTGAAACCTCTCATAAGGCAGCTGAAAACCAGCCTTTTGTTAAGAGAGATACCTTGTTACTACAGAACAGAAACGGGCACTCACGGGTCTCTTGTAACACTGAGTGGCATCGGGTGTGGGGATTAAAGGCGACAGTGGGTTATAAAACTGCTCCTCCCCCATGACATCTGGGTCCCCGCGTATGTAACACCCCCTGCCCCTTTGCAATCTGTGCTTTTCTGAGCGTTTGTACAGTGATGTGAACAGGTGGGTCGGGTGACCAACCAGGACTCAGGCCATACACTCTGGGGGGTCCGCCGTGTTTCATGGCCTGGGAAAAGAGGCAAGGCAACAGCTGACTTAGAGGCTGGAGACTGGCTGTACAAGGGCCTGCGTCCTGCCTAGGCCCAGAGCACTGAAATGCTGAAGGGCTGATTACTAATCAAGAATTAGGAGCTGAGCCCCATCTCTTATCCTTCTGTAGCCCCACCTCCCATTCGTGCTCTTCCCTCCTCCTACGCCCAACCTAGCAGGTATTCCTCAGCAGCAGTCACCTCCCCAGGCTCTTCAAAGCCAGAGCCCTCTGTTGGGAAAGGCAGGCTCCCTCTCCAGTAGGAGGCCCCAGTAATATGCCTTTGGAGTAAGACATGGCTAGGGGAAGCTGCCAGCCCTGAAAGATTCCCCCCTGCCCCTGATAAACCGTCCCCGTCCCTGCGTATCTGTGGTTCAGGACCACTCTGAGGGAAAGGGGCGGGAGCCTGATTAATTCCATACGTACTTATTACCTCCTTTTCCTATCTTTGCCACTGACATCCTCTGCCATGGAAACCACCAGCAGAGCAGATCTTGCTCTCCCTGGCAGCCAGCTTCCCACCTCATTAAACTCATTACTCATCTCTCTCGTGCAGAGTGCATGGAGCTGAGACACTCACCCGCCGGGATATTGGCACAGAATAAAATTAAACTGGATATGAAAGAGCCCTGCACATGGAGCTCTGCTGGGCACGCACACACGCCTGCTCCCTCTCATTAGGTCACTGGTCATCACACTGGCTGCAAGACAGTCTCAGGCAGAACCCCCCTTTGCTTCCGCAGGAGTTACACTCTTAGGCTAGGTCTACGCTCTGGAAAGATTGACACGCTGGCAGTCAGTGTGCCAGGGTTTGATTTCATGCGCCCTGTGGGGACACACCAAATCAAAGCGTCATAGCACTGCCCTTGACGCCGGTACTCCTGGCAGTCAAAGGCAGCGCTGTAGCTGGACTGTGTATCTAAAATTGATTTTACCTCCTAGCGTAGACCTGGTCTCAGGCTGTATATACACTTGCAGCTGAGTGATCAAAGGTTTGTTGTTTGTGGGTGCTTAACAACTCTTCACCCTTGCCCCCCTCAAAGATAAAAGTTTTACTGCAGCAAGCGCAAGCGTCAACACCGCTTTGCCATCAGGAGCACTCTCCTGCCCACAGAGAGAAAGCCACTCATGGGGCTGGAAGCATTTTGTTGGCAAAAGCGCTGACAAGTAGCATTTCACACACAGTGACTTTTAGCAACACGCCTGCATCAACATAGCCTTGTCACCGCAAGGGGCACCGCACAGACACCCTCGCTTAACACTGACATATAGAAGGGCCATTCTGCACTTGCTAAGCCCAACCTCAGCTTGACCATTTTTGGTTCTCAAGACAAAGCCACAGACAACATAAGGCATCTTCAGTCCTTTCTGCAGAAACATCCACTCCATGAAAGCTGCTGATGCCACCCCACCTCTCCAAATCAATCCTCCACTTTCAACACAGTGAAAATGCTCCATCCACACCTCCCCTTTCATGGCCAATCCCCTTCCACTGTATCCTCACTCAGCCCCCATCCAGCATCCTCTCTCCCTAGCCCTTCAGCCATGCTCCCCCAACAGCATGCTCCATTCTGTTAGTTAATGAATCTATGGCTGAATCAAAACCTAGCGGAGGGGTCAGGGGGTTGGCATGGGCCATACAGGCCATAGACAGCCCAGGACAGGGGAAAATGGAGGCAAGGCAGGTCCAGACTTGTCCCAGGCAACATTCCTGTTCACCCCACTTCCGCATACCTCCCCCATCCCAGCATGGTGCCCCTTATCCAATTTCCTGCAAAACTCCTTCTCCTGGTGCCAGTCCACAAAGGACCATACTGATGCACGTGCATACCCGGAAAGGTAAGTCACACTTTTTCATTCCTTTGCAAGGTTCACATGGGCCCCGCTGTGGGAAGGAGGCAGCATAGTACCCTACACAGAGCTCTTTACCTTCTCCCTTTAGCACAGCCTGAAAGCTCAAGAGGGTGGCAAAACATCTCAGGTGCCTTTCTCATCCCATCGGTTTGGGTCCATTCCTGAACCCGCCGGAGCTTTCCTTGTGCGTGGGAGAGATGGGGAGAACAGCCCAGCAGGACAGGGCACCCATTTGAAGGGAAGCTTTGCAGAGAGACTGACCTGCCTCACTCCCACCTGGCAGCGAGCGCGGAAGAGCCCCGCTTGGTTTGGAAACCAATCAGTTTAGGGAGGAGACAGATATTGCCAATGCAGCTGATACAGATGACAGTAGAGCAGACTCAGGCCGCAAACACAGCACCCAGGCACAAGCTCCTGGGGTCAGCAGGCCAAGCAGCAGTGCCTTTGAGGCTCAGCATGACAGCATAGGGCTGCGACGTTGCACTGACTCTAGCCCAGCATGTACATGAGAGGGACTCCAGGGCTGAAGGAAACAGGTAAAGAACTGATGAGCTGCCCAAGCCAAGGGGGGAATGAATGAGCTTTATGCAGGAACACCTGTGCTGCTCGCTAATCACAAGTCCCCCTGGCCGGAAGGCAGGGACTTACCGGGTTCCAGCACTCTGGCTGGGAACGTGTCACAAGCAGGGGACGTCTGGCAAAATGGGAGGAGAAGCCTGGCTTCCAGTCTGGGGACAAAGACCCTGGCTGTGAAAGGAGGAAGGGGCCCCTGGGCCCAGTGTAGGGTCCAAATTAGCAGGGGAGAGGGAGGAAGGGAAGAGGGAGGAAGGGAAGAGGGATTGAGATCAACTGGGCAAGACTTTAGCACAGAGGAGATTTGACTCAGCTGTAGTTCTTAGGCAAAGCCAACCGCTGGGGAGAGGCTTGGCCAGGCCAATGCCCGGTTGGGGCGGTCTGTGTTACCTGGCTGCTTGACGGTGACCTCAGTTCGCCCAGACACCTCCTCTGCCAGCTTGTACCAGGCATGGTTGGGGCTGAGCAGCCACTCCTCCACATGGCAGTAGTAGCTGCCGCTGTCCCGGACCTCTGCCCGCTGGACAGTAAGGCTGAAGAGCCCCCCTGAGGAGGACCTCTCGAACTGCAGCCTCCCCCGGAGCCCCTCCTCCTCAGCGTAGGTGCCGTATTCGAAAGCAGAGCTGTGGGTGGTCTTCAGGATGAGCTTGCCATCGGCGTCAGAGGGCTTGTGGACGTACCACAGCACAGCAAAGTGGGAGTCTGGGCTGGTCTGTGACTTCACGGAGCAGTTCAGAGGGATGGGCCCATTCTCCACCAGTGTGATGCTCCGCTTTGATTTGCTGACCTGCAGCTTGGTCACTAGGAGGAAAGACAGGGGAAGATGAGCAGCAGCGTGTCAATAATGCAGAAAAAACCAAGCCATGGTTTGGCAATAAAAAAAAAAGATGACACGACCCTCTCCCCACATGCTGTCTCACCCAGTCTGTGATCTGCTTGTGTTAGGCTAAACAGGGCCACTGAGCCAAAGGTATTTAAAGGGACCTGTACTACACTTCTTCTCACAGTCTTCCTTCGCCTCAATGAACTCCTGAATCCAGCTCCCTCCCCCAGAGGTTTGGTTCCTCAGAGATACCTCAGGCCCCTGCCTTAAGCCCTGCTGGTTCCAGGCAACCAGTCCAGCAGGAGATTCACACGCAGCATCTGTTCTCCTGGAACTCCAGGTTCCTCTGTCCCTAGGGCCACACTTGCTAAGTGAATGCCCCCCAGAAAGCCCCCTGCAGATAGGGCGTGTCAGAAAATAACATCCTGCTGCAGCAGCCCATTCATCTCACTGAGCTGAAAAACTTTCAAAGGGCGATGTGGGACCAGATCAATATGGATATTAAAACATGAGCATGTGAGAAAGACACACTCAGCTGGAACGGAAGAGGAGGAAAGCAATTTGGTTAGCGGTAAGCGCCCAGGGCTGAGGGTCAGGAGTTCTGCACCAAGTTCTGCCACATGTTTGCCGTCTGATCTTGGGCAAATCAGAGACTAACTCTCTCAAACCTCCCACTGTGACCTCCACCCTTCAGCTCCCCGGTGGCAGTCAAGGTGACTGCAGTAGTGCCTGCAAGACACAGCACCCACCGCTATTTTAGCCACTGTGTTTAGACCCACTCCAAACAGGGAAACAATGGGTTTAAAAGCTCATGCTGGTGCCCTCTCTGTGCTGAAATATGACGCATGGAGTGACTGGCTTTTTATTGTACGTGTCTGGGCCATATCTACTAAAATGGACCTTAATCCCTGATGGGTGTGTCTGGGAACTACTGTTATACAAACAAAACAGTTCAATGTATTTACCTGTGCATGAAGACCCCAGTACCCTGCCTGCGATTTCAGGGCTGTCTGGGATTTGGTGTGCCCTAGAGCCCACTGAAGTGAGGGGCAGGGTGTGACTAGGCACACAGCTTGGCCCAGGCACCTCTGACACAGTCTGTCTCCCTTCCTCCCCGGTCTAGAGGTCCCACCATAGAACTGCCGACACAGGAAATGCATGGGGATAAAGTAAGCATTGGTTAGGCTGGGAGATGAAGAGGACGGTGAGGGGTGTGAATCCCTTATAACTGTGGGGGTCTGGATATTTCAAGTTCCTGCATGGAGCGCACTAAGGGATCTCATCGCATCGTACGAGCTAAACAGGGTCAGACCCATAAGTACTCACGCACAAGACCTCCAGATGGTATGGGGAGAGAATGTCAATGCTTCTGGCAGGTGGCATCTTTCTTCCTTCTAAGGCAGCACTGGACTGGTCCCCTGGCTTTGCTAACGAACTGCCATCTTTCCAGATCAGATTTATAAATGCTGCTCCTGATGCTTATGAAAAACGGCACTGGCTCTTTAGTGGCCATAAGAGTCAGCATGGTAAATAACCCTGGTACCAAGGTCCAAATCAGGTAATTACAATCGCTACCTACATTGCATCTGCAGTTTGTGCGGCCTAGTGATGCTCTCTAGGTCCTCTCATGCAGAGATGCTGACTCTGTGGCTGGAGCACCCATGGGAAAAAATTAATGGGTGCTCAGCACCCACCAGTAGCCAAACTCCTGCCAGCAGCCCCACTGACTTTCTCCTCCCTCTCCCTTTCCCCCCATGCCAACACCTGTTTCACTGAGTTCAGACACTCTGGGAGGGTGGGGGAAGAGCAGGGATGGGGAGGAAAAAGGTGGGTAAGGGTGGGACAAGGGCAGGAAGAGGCAGAGTGGAGAGGGGGCAGGACCGACCATGGAGTGTGCCTGTATGGTGGGGAGTCCAAGCACCCTCCACCAGCCAGAGCAGAAGCTGACTCTGGAACGGCTATACAGTGTCGCTGTGTACAGTAACGCTGCTGTTGTGTTTCGCTCCAGAAGTGGTGGGATTTTTGTGTTGGGAGAAGGGGTTTGGCGGACAGTTCATTGATGTTTCCAAAGCAGTCTGGGGACAAACGACACCACAGAAATACAGGGCTGGTGTCTGCCATGGTGGATCAAAGGAGTGCTGCAGATTTACGCCAGCAGAGGGTCTGTCCCACCAGGCTTATTTCTTAGGAAGCAACGGGGTCCCCCTCACTGAATTCTACTCTCTCAATGCCCCGGTCAGCCAAGCAGAATGGGTGGGGATTTGCCTGGGGAGAGAAAAGGGCACAGGCAAAGAGAACCCAATGGAAGGAAGAGTCCCCTGTGACAGTGGCGTGCTCCTGCACTGAGAGAACATCTGAAGATATGCATCCTGGTATCACATAAAAGTCCCCCTGGAACCTGTACTGCCTTTGGCTTTAATTAGCACACTAATAAAGACCAGATAACTGTGTTATTGCACATTGGGAGCCAGGTGTGGTGGGGGTGAGGTTTAATTTGGGAATAGCCCCCTGCTTTTCTCTCCTTGGACAGACTTGATGGAGAGGTTTAGGCTCATGCTGCTATGTTTCTCCTAGCTCAATGCACCAAGCAGGTTACCCCAGGACCCTCTGTACCTCTTTGACTCACTCTAGGTGGCAAAATGTTATTTCAAGTCTTCACCAGTCCTCCAGTGCCTGGGATCAAAACCAATAAAAAAGGCAAGCAAATCTCAGCAGCTCTGTTTCTCCCCTTTCAACCCCCTTTCCAACAGTTTATTTTTAATTGGTACGGGATTATTTTCTGCAGCTGTTGCTAAGGAAACCTCAGTTTCTATAGCAACTGTATATGTTAAGTTGCTTGCTTATATCTATTAAAATACACTACACACACACACACACACGCGCTGTGTGTTGTGGGGACATACTGTATCTATATACACACGGCCATGGCGTATACTGTGTCTATATTTAGAAACATGAGAAAAAAAAAAGGTTTTTAAAAATCCCTCCTACTTTTCTTCCCACATTACAGCATTTGAGGGGAAGGGAGCTGGAAGGGCAGAGAAGGGACGTTTTAAAGGCCGGTGCTTCTGGGCAAGAGACCTGCCTTACATGCACCAGATTTATTGCACTGGCGTGGCAAGAGAGCACTTCCAGATCAAAATACACACACACACACACACACACACACGTTACAGAACATCAAGCAACACACACACCTTTGGTGTTACAGCCCAGACTGTAGCTATTCCGGTTCCCTCAGCACTGGTGAGTGTTTCCCAGGGTTTGTCCTCCTTTTAAAACCCCTGACAGAATTAGGGCCTTTTTCCTAGGGCCTTGTTTGACAAAACTGGGACCTTTAGGTCACCACTGGTGCCCAGGACTGCATCTCCATCACTGGCAGCTGTGGTGCAGACGGGGCTCAGGCACTTATACCACCACTTCATCTAAGCTCGTCTAGACAGGCCTCAGAAATGCCTGGAACTGGCTCTTGCAATACGGGCAGGTGGGTGCTGAGATGTGCACCCCAAGGGCCAGACAGCCAGCTCCAGCATCAGGCCTTGGAGAGCTAAGTAGCAGTCTGGTGCCATCCCTGACACAGGAAGAGAAATCCTCTTCCTGACACACTGGGCAGAAAGTGTTGGGGGGCTTTGTTACACTTGTGTTGCCTGGTGAAAAATGGCTCCAATCACTTTCACTCTTATCAGCCGCCACCACCACAGCTGTGCATTAGGCAACTCCTTCAAGGTACTTTTTGCCCCTAAAAAATACTTTTTTTTCCCCCAATGTTTATAGCCTGCAACAGCTGACAAGGGCATCAGAGAAACGGTGGCACAGAGTACTCTGGGGGCCTAGCTTGACCAGCCAGGGGCAAGGAGATTGCTTCAGTACGGATCTGGGCGTTGCCATTTCTCTTGTGGCTTTACAGTTCACCTTTAGGTGCGTCTGTGGCAATGGCAGTTGTACTGACCTGAGATAGTATTCATGTGGTTATAGTGAGACACCAGGGGCCTCAGACACCGCACCCTCCATAGGCCAAACCTGAAAGCCCTTCCTCAGGCCGAACTCCCCATCCCTTCAGCGTGAGATTGGCCTGAACAGAAAGAGAGCAAGGGGCTTGGTTCCACAGTTCTAAACTGATGCGCTTTACCCGGGGCTATTCTGGGGCACAAGGGGGCTGTTGTACTGCACTGCAAAACTCCACAGGTAGTGTGTGCAGCCATGTGGGGAGACACAATTACATCATATTCATTGCTAAGCTGTCAAGAGAGCAAAGCTCTCTTAATAGCTCTCAGAACATCTGCTTGGTGAGCCCTGGGAAACAGGTGTGTGTTCTGGTGAAGATATTGTACAGATGAATTGCAAACCATAATCCAGTCTCTGATCTGTCTCGGGGATTCCCTGGAGGCAGGAGGAGAGTAAGGAAGATGGCAACTTCATGCACTGTTACTGGCTGTTGATACAACATCAACACATCATTTACACTGGCAATGAGACCATTTTAAATCAATTGGTTGTGTTGTTAAATCTGGTTCTGTCAGCATAGACCCTGCAGAATGTGTGAAGTGTGTGTTAAATTGACTTTCTGCAGCTGTGTCTGCCAAACCCAAGCCTCTTAGCCCTGAGGTGGAATACCAGTGCTATTTAACAGCATAAAGCAGCACCTCACACATACGGAGATAACCTGATAACTGTACCCAGATGACCCTGCAGAGGGAATTCAAGGAGGTTAAATTATCCAAGTTGCAATTTGGCCATGAGGCCGGGGCTTGACACTCCCCTTGTTGGGAAGAATGTGGCAGAGGAACTTTGATAGCCACAAGAGGTCAGCATTTCTCATGGCTCAGTCAGGACACGCAGCTCTGGCCACACAATGTCTTTAGATTATGTCCATGCTGGGGCATTGCTTTAGCATCACCTCACAAGGCGGAGCATCATCTACTGAGTCACCAGCACAACTTCCAGAAGCGCCCTGTGCTTTCTGTGGAAGTCTCCCATCTTGGGACGGCATGACCGGGCCTGACCCTCCGGCTCTCACACAAAACAACATGGCTGCAGACGTACAGAGCATACACACCTCAGAACTGGAAATCTTTCCCTTTTCAACTGAAGCCTCTACACAATGGACATAAACACAACTCTACACCAGGCATGTGCATTGCCGGAGGTAACGAGTCTCGTAATTATAGCAGGGGAGGTTGGAGAAAGGACACCGCTGGCAGCTTTTTCTTCAACATTTAACTGAGTTGTTGTGTTGGTTCAGTCATTTAATTTTCTCTGCCTTGCTTTCCTTGCCCACCTTTGTAAAACACTTTGGAATCGGCAGCTTAAAGGTGCTTCATACAGGTGATTGTATAGTAGCTGCCAGGAAAAATCAACACCAGAGTCCCACTGTGGATAGACAGGAGGCTTTGCTCATCTATCAAAAATTCTAGGAACCAAAATAATTAACGGAGCTGAAAATGCTGCCCGCAGAGCGTTTCTTTTAAAGAGGGGTGGAGGGAAAGTCAGCTAAGAAACGTAGAGCTTGTGAGCCTCCTGAATTTTCTGGAAATGCAAGTCCTGCCAAGGGCACCCCAGTGAGTTCCTGGGAACAGCAGTCATTTGTGCAGCAAAGGGAGAGGAGTCAGGAGCTGCCTTGTCCCATTATAAAGATTGGCGCCGTTGAGGAGAGCTTCTGTAGAGATAGTCGCTCACCTAAGAGAGAACTTATGAAATATTACAAAGTTTCCCACCAACTGCCATAGCTGTAAAAGTCTTTGATAGACTGTGGCTGTTTTGATGAGAGAGGGCAGAAGTGGAACCAAAATTAGAGGGCTTGTGCACATGATGTTGATAAAAAGTTGATCCACCGATGAGAGAGTGATTGCATGAACTCTCAGCTGATGCCCCACAGAGTCACGATTTACTTCTTGCAGATGGAATGTTTTAGGAGCTGTCGGCCTGCCAGGCTAGTGGGTCCTAAAGGATGATTTACAGACTGTGGACTGCTGGAAAGGATGGGAAGAAAAACTGGCTGTGACCTGCCTCCTGATAAGGTTCTCTGGCTCGGGGACAGGACAAACTGGGCCAGCTCCACAGGAAGACTGCCACCCAAGACCAATGGATCAGTTCCCGCAGCAGGGGGTTCCCTCAACTTCAGCACCATCCTGAGCAGTTGCACAGGTGCTGTGTGTCATCCCAGGGGAGTCTTGTAGGGTAGGCGGAGCCTCTTGCCTGAAGGAAGCCCCACTACCACCCTCTCTAGCACCAGACAGCCTCCAATACTGCAGACAGGCACTCCCACTCCAATCCACCTACAAGGACAGTTCACTGAGCTCTTGCCTGGGACTCAAGAGCCGTGGGCTCAGTTCCCTGCTCAGACACAAGCTCGGGCCGCATCTCTCCCACGTCTCTGTACCTAACGGGACATCCCTACATGGGGAGGCCTCGGGTACTATGGTAGTGGGATCCAAAGTACCACCCTACGGGAGTTCCCGAATGACGGGTGGGTAAGGAGGATTTAAGTGCATTGAATCAGCTGGCAGGGAAGAAGACACTTAAGAACTGATAAGGGAGAAGCATAGAGAAGGAAATGACAATGGAAGAGGTGGTCACCTTAGGGTGTTTACAGGGCAAGGATGGGGCCAGGAAACAAGAGAGGGTTCTCCAAGGCTTTATACATTAAAAAATCACAAGGAAGCAGAGACAGAGACTTCCACGCAAGGGCCATCTCCCCAGAGATGCCAAGAACATGGCAACACAGCTCCTGCTACTGTTATTCTCTTTTAATAGAACACAATTCCTGCTGAAACTGCATTAGCAAGGCTGCAAATTGCGTTAGCCAACATGGGCGGCTGGCTGGTGCAATGAGAGCAACAGAAGAGGAAATAGCATTAGGCTTTGCCTGCCATTATTACTGCTGTTATTAACTTGTCACTTTGCCGTAGTGTTCCTATAACAATGAATTATTGCCTGCAAGCAGGACGACATGATTGAATTACTGGGGAGAACAGCTCCATGGAAAGGTAAGAAGGCCTCTTTCCTGAGGATCTTTTAGCTGCTGCCTATCCTGTAGTCCCACATATAGAAGATGTGGACAGAAGAGTGACTGAAGAAAGCCGACTGGCCATTCAGGCTCCAAGCAGTGCTACTTTCAGAACCATTCTCCTTGGTGCACAGGTGTTGCTTTAGCAAGTTTAGTGTCTGCTGTATTACACACGGATATCTGTGACCTTCACTACAGGGCAACAATGATTTTTTTTTCCTTTTTAATTCCAGTTGGTGCACAGACAATGGACATACCCGGAACCTGATCCTAAGAGGCTCCAAATACCCACAGTTCCTCTTGGTATAACATCAAAGGCTCCTGCAGAAGCCCCCTATCTCCCAGTACACAATGAACCTCAGGCACAAAGATGAGGAACAAACAAGTGTGATGTGACGGGGTACAGAGTCAGAGAAAGAGTTGTTCTGTGTCCACCTCACCGCACGGCTGCCTAGAGCCTTCCTCACAGTCCTTCCTGCCTCACCTGTTACTGATTTCAGGAAACCGCACACATGCCTTTGCCTCCGCCCTGAGGTATACACGATATTTAAAAGGATTAGATATCTGGAGCCCCTGAGGTCACCTTTTGTCTAATCAGAGATGGATCTGTTCCCTTTCCCGCAATAGAAAGAGACCTCTGTTGATTCACTGATACGCCTTACTATTGCGTTTTTCACCATCCTACCTGGGTCTTCCCTCTCCTTGGTTGGCATTGGGACAGGCACCCTCCAGACTGTGCTCCAACAGAGGAACACCCGCTCTATCATTGGACTAGCAACAGCCCTATTTTCACCTAGTGCTATCCCAGTTTCCTCTGTAGGTTTTATGAGGTCCTTCTCTATAACCACAGCTGGATCAAGCTTGGATGGGCCCCAGGAGGTCTCATTCACTTTACCTCTAACATTTCTTAACCTTCAAGTTCACAGTGCTTCTCCCCACAACACTATTGTTTATGCTGCATATCCAGGAATATCTGTGAGCCGCAAGGGCAGCACAGGTGTGGCATTCCCATAACCACGGGGAAGACTCCCTGGACTGAACAGACAGGCAGTGATCCAGCCCACTCACCTGAGAGAGAATTAATAATGCACAGAGATATACAACACCACCTGCGTACGAGTAGCATGCTCCTGCACTCCGCAAACCTTGATTTCTGCCCAACACAGCCAGCACCAGCCATGTACTTCTGTCCATATGTGCAAAGCTCACCTAAAACCACAGCAAAGCCCCACCTGCCTAAGTATCGACACCAGCATTGGCAATTTTCCAAAAGGCAACTGATTCCCATTATATTCAGTGCAGCGACATTTTGGGCAAGAGCAGTTTAAACTCCCATGTTTCTCAATCAGTGCTGCAAAGGGTCTGCACGCTGACTATATGCTCTCCCTGCCTCTCCAAAACCCAGCTGCTCCTGGAAGAATCCAGCTGAATCAGTGCCATGCTAACTCCGGCTAGTTCCTTGTATGGAGTGGGGTTGTCACATTCAGCTGCGCAGACCTTTGAAAGCAGTCACAAATTGGGAGAAAGGCTCATTATTTGTATTCCAGGATCCGTCTCCAATACCCATTTCATTACCAGCTCACATCCCTTGGAGTCCTGCACTGTCTTGGACCATCTTCCCGGTCACAGAAAGTTTGCTGAAATGCCCTCCAGAGCCCATAAGCATCAGTCTTGAGTCACGCAGAGGACTATACTCAAGGGCTACAGAAGGCCCTCTTCACAGATCAAAGCAGAACATAAGAACATAAGAACATAAGAACGGCCATACTGGGTCAGACCAAAGGTCCATCAAGCCCAGCATCCCATCTGCCGACGGTGGCCAATGCCAGGTGCCCCAGAGAAGGAGAACAGAAGACAATGATCAAGTGATTTATCTCCTGCCATCCATCTCCTGCCCTTGTTATGAAGGCTAGGGCACCATACTTTATCCCTGGCTAATAGCCATTTATGGACCTAACCTGCAAAAATTTATCAAGCTCTTTTTTAAACCCTAATAGAGTCCTGGCCTTCACAGCCTCCTCAGGCAAGGAGTTCCACAGGTTGACTGTGCGCTGTGTGAAGAAAAATTTCCTTTTATTAGTTTTGAACCTACTACCCATCAATTTCATTTGGTGTCCCCTAGTTCTTGTATTATGGGAAAAGGTAAATAATTTTTCTATATTCACTTTCTCCACACCATTCATGATTTTATATACCTCTATCATATCGCCCCTCAATCGCCTTTTTTCCAAACTGAAAAGTCCCAGTCTCTCTAGCCTCTCCCCATATGGGACCCTTTCCAAGCCCCTAATCATCTTAGTCGCCCTTTTCTGAACCTTTTCTAATGCCAATATATCTTTTTTGAGGTGAGGAGACCACATCTGCACGCAGTACTCGAGATGTGGGCGTACCATAGTTTTATATAGGGGAAGTATGATATCTTTTGTCTTATTATCGATCCCTTTTTTAATAATTCCTAACATCCTATTTGCCTTACTAACTGCCGCTGCACACTGCGTGGATGTCTTCAGAGAACTATCCACTATAACTCCAAGATCCGTTTCCTGATCTGTCGTAGCTAAATTTGACCCCATCATGTAGTACGTGTAATTTGGGTTATTTTTTCCAACATGCATTACCTTACACTTACCCACATTAAATTTCATTTGCCATTTTGCTGCCCAATCACTCAGTTTGCTGAGATCTTTTTGTAGTTCTTCACAATCCCTTTTGCTTTTGACTGTCCTGAACAACTTGGTGTCATCTGCAAACTTTGCCACCTCACTGCTTACCTCATTTTCTAGCAGAAAGTGCTGCCCTTGCAGGGGTGACTGACAGCAGGTTTCAGCCAAAGGTTCATCAAGCCTCCATTTAATGGCTGACCTGCTACCTTCCCCTAGCAATCAGGGATGCGACACCACAGCAGCCCCGCCTCTGGCGAATGATGCGAGAGATCCCCCGTGCTGCACCTGAAGGCTTGCAGTATCAGCTATAAGAAGAACATCTATGATGAGGATTTCTCTCCCAGTAGGAAACGGTTTAAGGCCCACAACTCTTTTCACACAGGTCACTGAACAGCTATCACACGGCAACAACTTTGAGCCACTGCCTGGGGAATAGGATTCCAAGCACAAGCTGTATCTGCCATAAGACAGTAATATATTCACCGATCGCTTATAAATTAAAATACGGGGCTGGAAAAGCTGCAAGAGAGAATCTGTAGCAAGCAGCAGACACAGGAGGTAAAACTCATATACTGAACAGCTTAATCAATGCCACAACAGAAAGGCTTCAAATAAACAGCACTGGCACAAAAGGGAAAACATTTAATTAAACTCTGCACAAAAAGCAAATTACATGCACCACTGCCACAAAGCTGCCTATTCCATTTTGAAGATAGTTAATTAATGGACACAGGCTACAAAACACGCCTGCAAAGTTTGCACACACGCAGACCAGGTAAACGACTACCTGATGTGTGTGTAGTGATTTGATTTGATATATAATTCAGAAACTCCTTTTGAAAATGTGGCTTTACGTGGCTTGTGGAGGAATGGACCATAAAAGCTGGAATGTTGGTGACGGACAGAGAACTCACCTTTCCATAATTAAGAGACCAATTTACCATTACAGAAATAGCTTAGGTGCTGAGAGATCTAGGGTTACAGCAATAGCCCACATGCAGCTACGCTGCTTTAACATAGGTACTTATATTCATAGAAGTGTTCACCCCTGTTGGCATAGGTAATCCAACTTCTCACGATGCAGTAGCTGGGCTGATAGAAGAATTCTTCCAGCTGTCTACTTGCTTCCATGCTAGGGGCTATCTTGATCTCACTAGGACGCTCAGGTTGTAAAATTTTTCACACCCGAGTGACGTAGTGAGATTCATCTCATTTTTGAGTGTAGATCAGGCCTAGGAGGCTTCAGTTTCCACGCCCAATCAGAATGCAGGGTTTCTTATACTGCCATCAAAGTATGCTTTCTTGATTTTTGCTGTCTTGCAAAATCATTTTGTCAGGCATCTGCAACATGTAACACAACACTATAAATATATAAAACTTACCACAATACATTTTTCAAGAAACTGTCACCCTAAACAGTGACATAGGGACAAACCAAAGGCCTAAGGAATCACTTATCTTGCTTTCTTGCAGTACATTTTTAAATGGGTACCTAAAAGTAGGCTTCTAGATTAAATTTTATTCACTTAGACATGGATTTGGAAGCCTAAATAGATGCCTGTTGGGACAGATTAACAATATTCTGGCTTAACCCTATGGATTTAGGAACTTTACTGAACAGGAGTTAATGCCATTATCTCCATCGAATTACAAAGGCAATTGTGTGTATGTTATTGTGAAAGCATATGGAATGCCTCTAGGAGGCTAACTAATGCAATCTCTGGAAAGCATGAGAAATTTCAAAGAACTGTTTAGGACAATCCGTGTGACGTGTGAAATGCAAATTTTCCCTCCAACAGCCTTTTCAAGCAATAGCTTGGAATGAGCATCCCTACTCACTGCTCTCCTTCCAAACAAAAAAAAAAAGTTTAAGTGCCTGCTCCTGCAAATTCCAAAGAAAAAATTCACCCAAAATGTATAGAAAGGAACTAAACTGCTCATGGGGGTGCTAGCTCTGAGCTGAGGATATGAACTTGTGACTACAAAAGAGACCCCTAAGGAGAAAGGGAGACGGGGGGCACAGTGGAGCCAACAGCCAGCACGGGGCTGGGACAAGGTGGGAGGGGGGCCCAGCTCCACACACCTGGAAGGTGCAGGGCCAAGGGCAATTATCCCTTAGTGCACTCAGATGGTGGCGCTGCCCCCCGCCCCACTCAGCCATGCAAAGCAGCACAGCAGTGCAGCCATGGAAGTTCTCAGGGGCCCTGGAGCAACTGCCCCCTTCATCCTGCCTGTTTACAGGCCTGCCTAGGAGGGCAGGACTCACCTGCCAAAGCCAACAGGAGACAGCTGGGGGAATCCCTAGTAAATTGATTAGCATGTATGCAGATTCTCTTAATGTTTTAAAATGTGCTTTATCGGTAATGCTTATAGCTTAAAAATGTATAAACCTGCATAGGAAGTATTGTGTAGTAACTGACGACTGTGACAAATGTCCTGTTAACTGGTTCTGAAGAGAAAGGCAAAGCAGGCTACTTAGCTAATCTGACTTTGCTCGTGAATTCACACCATATAATCCCGGGCATCCTGGAAATACTCTGGTCAGATGCATGCCTCCATCCAAGAGAAGCAACAGTCCAGAGAGCCAGAAACTAGAGAGGGCTGCCCTTGCTCGAGTACAGAGAGGGAATATAGGTGCAGTCATCCTGACCTGTGACACCTTTTTAAAAAATTGGATCAAGTGGTACAACCAACCTGAGCAAAAATCCAGCTGGTCTAGCATCAGACCTCTCCCTGACTGACGCGAGATGCTTCAGCAGAAAGTAAAATCAGCTCTTTACACTTCAAAATGAACCAAATGTCCTGGATTAGCTTTAAAAGGAAAATTTAAATAATTTGTTTTGTTCAGCACAGCAGTATTAAAGTTCACAGGGTAGAAGGACCTTGCTACTGGGAAAACCGCAAACTCCTTACTTTATTTCAACAATTTTCCTTCCAATTGCTACGGCTGCGCCTTGCATGGCAGGTGGCTGTCTGACTGAAGAGTAAAGCCACCTGCAACACTGCCAACTACACAAGCCCAGTAGAAAACATTGTGAACCCATGTGTTAAAATCAGTGTTCAGGCAGGCTGGAGAGTCATGTCACAATGCCAGGAGGTTCAGCACGGACCTGAAGCAAAGGGTGAAAAGTAAACGGACCATCTGTGCTGAGGAATAAAAGGGACGAACATTCAATGTGGCACAGTGATTTTAGAAAAGCAATTGCATTGCATACAGAGGGGCAGCATATTAAAACAAGGGAAAGAGCTCCTTTCTTTTTACTCAGCACTGTTAGATAACAGCTGGCGTATCCTGTATGGCTTGGGAGTGGAAAACTTGTAGCCTCGTGTTTAAAGCAAATGTCCAGGACTTAGGACTCTCACCTTCTATTCCCTTTTCTGCCATAGCCTAAATGGATGACACCTGGACAAATCATCACTTCTGTGGCTCAGTTTCCCCTGTGGTAAAATGGATGTGAATTTTACCTAACAGCAGATGGAGAGCTCTAAGGACTTATGCCTGTGGAAAAGCTTTGAAGATGGACAGTGCCAAGTATTTCATGCACAATAATTTAGCAATGACATGGCTGTTGAGCGGGCAGAAACAAGGATGATAAGGCATGGAGAGGTAAGAAACACAAGAAGAAGAACTGAATATACACAGCCTTTGACGAAAGAGGCTACAGGGAGATATGATTTTGGTTCTGTATGTACATGTGGTGAACAGGAGGGAGAAAACCTAGGCTTTAGATAACAAATCAGAAGAAAACAGAAGTTGGAGATAAGTTGTAGATGAAGGGGTAGAACCCAAAGCCCCAAGAAATCCTTAAATCTTAGTCAGACAAGCACCAGACGAATTAGCAACCTACAATAAGCCAAGGAGGACATGGACTTAAGTGACCTAGAATAGGCGCTTTCTAGCTCTGCTTCATTCACAAGATATCCCAGATGCTTCCCAGACATTAAAAGACAAAATTTTGGCTCTTGGATTCCTAATGTGTTTTTCAGACTCTCACTAAATCCTGGCAACCCCACACGCTATTACTGTTACCAATAACTTTATTAGACCTGTCTCAGAGAGGTAGCTGTGTTAGTCTGTATCTGGCTCTTACATGACCTCTTTTATAATTATTTCTCAAAGTATTCTGCAAAGGAGATACATCATTATCCCCATTTTACAGATGGAGAAATGGATTAAGACAGAGACTGCCTACAACATCCAGAAGTCCAGAGGCAGGAAGTGAACAAGGTCTTCCGAGTTCCAGGCCGATGCCCTAGAGGCTTGAATACACTGCCTCCACAACATCTAGAGGCAGGAGTGAGCCAGATTTGGGCCTGTATCTATAAACACAAATGAAGTCTGTGGACTGTTGCATGTCCTACCAGCAACATCTGCAGAAGAGGGAGAGCAAAGAACACAAAGGGCTCAACAGGTAAATGGTAGACAAAGCCAGAACAGCAGAGATACACAGGAAACAGGACTGGATGCATCATTGTGGTGAAAGAGCGCTGGAGTCAGGACTGGATGCATCATTGTGGTGAAAGAGCGCTGGAGTCCGAGGCCCAGGAGAAGAGATGTGTGGAGACAGGAGTGAGGCAGAGCAGGGAATACACCTGCATGAGCACCATGGGAAGTAGCTGCCCGTGAGTAAATCTGAAGGCTTGGAGGGTATCTCTGTGGCAGAGGATGGGGGATTTAGGGCGGGTGGGGGAATCCCTCTTGTACTGTTAACAGTGAACACGAGGCTTTTGTTCCCTTAGGAACAGGTTGTGATAGAGGTCAGCCCTGGCTTGCACAGAGGCTTAACCACTTAACTTTGGCTGTTAAGTGTGAAGGGCACAGAGAAGCAGTAGCTCTGCAGCAGGTTTTCACTCCGGTGATTGAGGGGAACAAGCAAAGCCCTGAGAACCCAGCAGAGAGAAGGCCGTTCTGCATCACTGTTGCAGCCACCATTAATCAGCTCCCTTCCAGTGTGTAGGCTCCTGGCATCCAGAAAGAGGGGCCTGCTCAAGCACGCTTAACCCTTTCACCACTGACGCACATGCACTGCTGCATGAAGCTTTTCAGAATAAAGGAATTAAAACTGTACAGGGCAAAAATCGGTTTAAGATGAAAACAGCAGCAGGTGGACACAACGGTATCTGGTCTTGATGTCAGTTCTGGGAAAGGGCTTGAGATTACACCTCATTACTCATTGCACTGAACTGTGAAGTTGTTCCACTGCACAAAGTCCCGAAGACAGCGACTTTAAAAGGAATATCCACACAGACTAAAGCCCACGTCGTCCCCGCGGGTCGTACTCGATGGCAAATGAGACCTCAGTGTGGCAGCATGTCTACTGGTTGCTACACAGCTCCAGAGCAGCAGTTTGGCAACTGTGGGGCTGCTTAATGAAAATAATTTCAAAGGTCCTCAAGCATTAAAGCGACACTCAAGGTACAGGGACCGTATCAACCGACTGGGAGGAGTTCCCTCCGTTTCCTGCCCACCTCTGTGAAGCGCTCACGATGTGGAGGACTGGACAATCATTTTGCCTCTAAGCCTCACTATTCCCATTGGTAAGGCAGGGACTGTGTTCATCTATCACACAGGGATGGGGTGAGGGGACGCTTAGTTATCTTAGTAATGGCCCGGCTTTGAGAACCACTGGTGCAACACGTATGCACAGGGAAAGACAGGGGATCATGTGCCCTCTCCCACATTTCTGCCTTCTGTTTAGCACGGAGGTTTTCAAAACTGTGGGAGGTGCCATCCTGGGGGAGGAGGAGAAGGGCGCAGCCTAGAACTTGAAAACCATCACCTCCTGCCAGGAGCGGGTGGATCTGAAGCTGGTAGGAGCTGCCCAGATCTGTGGCTCTCTGCACTGTGAGAGCCAGGGCACTGGCTGGAGGCCCAGCAACCCTCCCTGCCTTGCTCCCCAAGCCTTAGCTCAGCGTTGTATTCCAATGCACTCTTGCCTCTTCCCCCCAAAGGAGACTGGTGCTGGGTGGGCAGGGTACCACCAGAGGTGGTTCCTGCCTGTACAGCCTGACTGCTGCAAGTGGCTCCCCAAAGGCATTTGCTTGCTGCTGCCCTACTGCTCCTGGCACTGTCGCTGCGCTTCATGACGGGGGTGCACTTCAAGTTAAGAATTTTACGTTTTGCTTAAATGATTCATTTTAGCTGAAGAACTGAGAGAGACTTATACTGTGGAAAGTTACAGTATTTAAACTGGACAATCTATTTCGTATTTAAAAATAACTGGCTACTTAAACTGAAATTGTCATCGCAATGGTTTTAATGACAGCTGTAGATGCTTACAGCCATTGATATGTATTGATAAAATAGAAGCATCTTGCTCATTGATCTCAGATGACCTGTGATGAGCTATTCACAGAAATACAGAATCATAGAATCCTAGGGCTGGAAGGGACCTCAGGAGGTCATCCAGTCCAACCCCCTGCCTGAAGCAGGATTAGCCCCAACTAAGTAACCCCAGCCAGGACTTTGTCAAGTTGGGACTTAAAAACCTCTAGGGATGGAGATTCCACCACCTCTCTAGGTGAAGCATTCCAGTGCTTCACCACCCGCCTGGTGAAATACTTTGTCCTAGTATCTACTTTACACCCTTCTGTCAGTAACTTCAAACCATTGCTCCCTCTTCTGCCATCCATCGCTACTGAGACCAGCCTCTCTCCATTCACTTTAGAGCAACCCCCCGCCACCCCTTCAGGAAGTTAAAGGCCCCTCAATCTTCTGCAAACTAAATAACCCCAAATCCCTCAATCTCTCCTCATAGGTTATGGGCTCCCTGATTTTCAATCAATCATTTTCATTGGCCTCTGCTGAACCCGCTCCAATGCATTTACATCCTTTCTACGCTGGGGGGTCCAGAACTGGACGCAACACTCCATATGTGGCCTCATCAGTGCTGAGTAGAGGGGAATAACAACTTCTCTAAATCTGCTGGAAATCTGTCTCCTAATGCACCCCAATATGCCATTAGCCTTCTTGGCTATAAGTGCACACTGTTGACTCATATCCAGCCTCTCATCCACTGTAATCCCCAGGTCCTTTTTTGCTGTACTGCTACTTAGCCAGTCAGTCTCCAGCCTGTAATAATGCTTGAGATTCTTCCGTCCCAAGTGCAGGACTCTGCATTTGTCCATGCTGAACCTCGTCAGATTTCTTTTGGAACAATCCTCCAATTTATCTAGGTCACTCTGGACCCTATCCCTACCCTCCAATGTATCCACCTCTCCCCCAGCTTAATTTCATCCACAAATTTGCTGAGGATGCAATCCAGTCCCTCATCCAGGTCATTAATAATGATGTTGAACAATACTGGCCCTAGAACCCATCCCTGGGGCACCCCACTTGCAACTGACCGCTAACCCGACATAGAGCCATTGATCACTACCTGTTGGGCCCAACCCTTTAGCCAGCTTTATATCCATTTTACAGTACATCTATCTAATCCATACTTCCTTAACTTACGGGTAAGAATGTTGTGGGAGACCGTATCAAAAGCTTTACTAAAGTCAAGGTATATCACTTTCATTGACTTCCCCACTTCCACACAGTCAGTTACCACATCATAGAAGCTAATCAGATTGGTCAGGCATGATTTACCCCTCGGTGAATCCATGTTGACTACTCTTGATCACTTTCCCCTCTTCCAAGTGCTCCCAAATGGATTCCTTGAGGATTCCCTCCATGATTTCTCTGGGGACTGAGGTAAGGCTGACTGGTCTATAGTTCCCTGGATTGTCCTTTCATTTTTTTAAAGATGGGCACTACATTTGCCTTTTTCCAATCATCCGGGACCTCTCCTGATCTCCACGAGTTTTCAAAGATCGCAGCCAAAGGCTCTGCAATGATATCTGCAAATTCCTTCAGTACCCTTGGATGCATTAAATCTGGACCAATGGATTTGTGTGTGTCTACTTTTTCTAAGTAGCTCTTAACCTGTTCTTTTCCCATTGAGGGCCGCCCACCTCCTTCCCACGCTGTATTGCCTAGTGCCGTAGTCTGGGAGCTGACTTTGTCAGTGAAGACTGAGGCAAAAAAGCACTTCAGCCTTTCCTACATCATGTCACAAGGTTACCTCCCTCAGCCAGTAACAGTCCTACACCCTGCCTGATAACCTTCTTGTTGTTAACATGCCTGTAAAAACCCTCCTTGTTGCCCTTCACATTCCTTGCTAGCTGCAGTTCTAATTGTGCTTTCGCTTTTCTGATTACTCCCTGGCATTCTCCAGCCATATATTTATACTCCTTCTTAGTCATCTGTCCAAGTTTCCACTTCTTATACACATCCCTTTTGAGTTTGAGCTCACCAAGGATTTCCCTGGTAAGCCAAGTTGGTTGCCTACCATATCTGCTTTTCTTACTGCACATCGGGACGATTTGTTCCTGTGCCTCCATGTGAAGTTCAAGGATGAGAATGAAGCTTGTTATCAAGCTAATTACTATTTCTTGTTTGATTGCTGGGTACAAAAAGTCATACAAGCCACCTCACCCCCTCAAACAAACGAGTGTTCCGTGTAAGCTGAGCAGTTGGGTAACCGCCTAGGAGAGATTCAGGTACCACCCAACTGATCAGCAGAGCGCACACAACCTTTGACAACTGGCAGCACATTTCTATTGTGCTGTACATCTGCACGTACTTTGGTACATATAAAATTTATTTCACACTGGATGAAAAAAAATTAGAGGGAACATTGAACATTAGACACCCAGAAGGGCACGCTGTAGAAAGGCAAAATATCAGTTCAGTAGCAGTGCTGAAGTATTCAGTCCCTACCTCAGGACTCCTTGCTGAGACAAAGCACAGCTCATCTCTGGGAAGCATGTTCTTAGAGTACCATTAATGGACTACCTTCCCTTTTCTTTAGTTCAGCTGAACAGCCTCCCTACCCATTGACGGGTTCATACTGACAGCTCCTAATCAACTTAAACTTTATGAGGCAGCCTCCGGAGAGTCCCTGGCTGCTAATTAATGCTCTAATGAAGAGCCTAGCTGTCTTGTTTGCTTGACAGCTCTGAGGTCAATCAATCTGCCAGGGCCAGACTTGCAAAAAGACTTCTGGTGACTGCGCAGTACCTCCCCTCCACTCCCTCCCCCTTACCCTCCCACATTCATCACTGTCAAAACCCAAGCAAAAAAGGGCAATGTACAGTGGAGGAGCTGCAATCACCTCATGTGCCTGCTTCAGGATTAGTCATGAGGGAACAGATAGGCTCAGACAGGCGTACAGGAGCGGGAAGGGGAAGAGGAAAGGCAAGAGAGGAGGATGGTAAAAATCAGGCCAGGGAAGTAGATGCTGCTGCATTTTTACTAGAGGTGCATGGCCCATGCTTATTTGGGCCTCCACACCCAGAGCAGTGGTGGAAAGTGTGTGGCTGTCAGAAGGCAAAGGACCCTGTTAATGATTTTTAGGTTTAAAGGATCCCTGTACACGTGACACAAACAAACAGCAATTGTGCTTCCTAGGCTATTTTCTTGTGCAAGGTCTCTGGGGTGTGATGAGGTGGCCAGTTCTGGATGGATCGATAACAGACAGAGATACTGCCGCCAATATCTAGGGGAGGGTACAGGAGGGCAGAGGTCACTTGAGCTCACATTTGCTGGGACCAGGTCAGAAGAGACTGTGTAGATGAGAGGAAGGGGAAGTCATCGTCCATCTTTGCAGACCGACTCTCTTCTACAACAGCAAATCAACCCAGTGGCCTCTGCCAGCCTTCCTACAGCTTAGAGTTGCTAGCCAGCACATCTCCACACTCCTGTGTCATGGGACAAGCCAAAATTCCCAGTGTCACCCATTTCTTCCCATTAGATGAAGGGGCTCTTCTCCTTGCCGCTGTTCTGGCTTAGAACTTCTCTTCCGAGGACAGCAGAGTCCCTTTAACCCCCGTGAGTGTCTAGGGACAGGAATACTAGCAAGCTGATTAAAACCCATGGCCCTAATTTGTATGATCTGGAGCACAAAACACTTCCTGATACTCAAGTCCTATGTGCTCTCAAGGCCAAACGACCTCACTCTTGAGTCCCAAAGGAGAAAGGTGATTGTACTAATGCACACGAGGACTGTGGCAATTTAATACCAGCACAAGTGAACTGATCTTTGTGTCAAGAGTCATTCAAATGTTGTAGCCCATACAGACTACAACCCACTGTGCACTCTACTAACACATCATCGGTGGTCCTTGTCTGAATCCCACAGACATGTCACATCTGCATGCTGTTCTGAAACGTGGCACTCTGAATCAACACAAACTTGTCAGGAAGATGCGCAGTTTGACAAAGCAATGGGACTGGAGTGGAATCTCCCTGTGTCTACCAGCCCAGCCCTCCAATTCCACCTGGCCCGTACCGAACGTCCTCTCTCACCCAGGAGTCTATCCACACATCTCTTCTGCTCCAGCAAACAAGAGGCTGAGCCTCGACAAATTTCACCTTCAAAGTTCCATGAAGAAGAGGACCTGGAATGAAGTGGGGACCAGAATGGAGCTGGGTTCCACCCATCTGCTGTAAGTCTCCTCAGCACGTCTAGCCGGACCAAAAGCTCAGCCCAGCACTGAGTGCCACAGGACCGCAAGAGGGTCATGGGCGTTCATAAGGACCCCTCCCTCCCCCAGTCCAGCCACAGAGATTCAAGTATGACAAAGAATTACCGTGCTTCGGCTCTGTCAGGATGAAGCTGCCCTGAACGATGACCTGCCGGTTAGCATGGCAGTGCCGTCAGAAGGGGTCAGCCAGCTGGAATGGGGTGGAGGCACGAGAAGTGAGTGTGTAAAGGAGATGATGATGGCTTGAGAGTGGAGCAGGAGGAGAGAGCACCTTAAGAGACCTGCCTTTGGGACACAGAACACGTGTTTCAACAACAGAAGAGCCAGAGACAGGAAGACAATCTCACAGGAAGGGCACTGGTGAAAAGAAATCCCTGTGCACACCGGGGCTTATTTCAAGTTCAGACAGAGCTCTCAAGCTGGCAGGAGCACTGCATGCTGACTTCGGGGAAGGAGCTGGCACGAGTTGTCTTGATTTGTTGTTCGTTCCCAAGCACTGCATACCAGTCAAGAAAAGGAGCCTAGGAAATGAGGGGAGCGTTGCGTAATATCATTTGCAACACAGCAGTTTGCTACAGTGGATCCACCCAGTGGCCCGTGATCTGAACTCCAGTTTGCGGAGTGACACGCTGGTGCTCAGACCGCATTACATTGAGGGCCCTCCTCTTCTCTGAGAGAGATAGCTAGTGTCTAAGCCTGCTTGCTCCACTTGTCCATATGCCAATGGGGAGAGAGTGCATGCAACCCCCCCGTCACCTTAGCTCTCAGAACCAGACCTTCCATGTTGCATCACTGGATCCAGCCAGTGAGAGCAGCACAACGCCCTGAGACTACTACAACAGGCCTGTAGAAGCAGGCAGGCAATACAGATGAGTGGATGGAAGCTGCCACTCCACCTGGCGATGCACCCTAGAGTACAGGTATGACAGTGAAGCTGGAGAATCCTCAGCCTCAGCAGAATTACTAGCAGAGGGTGGAACCAGCCCTGTAATACTTTTGCTGCTACTGACAGTCCCTCATGCACCAGCAGAAGACTAGCACTGTTACTTCTATTAGCGACACCAACTGCCCCCACATACCCTCACACGCAGCCAGCAGGCGTCTCCCATGGGACCCCTCTCTCTCTCACAGCCAACACATTTGTACTACTGCCCTTCTCCTGAGGGGAGCCCCAGCAACTCATATCTGGCCTTCATGCCCCTGTGGGTCCTCGTGCAAAGGGCGGAGCCCATGCTGCCATAGCTTTGGGTCCAGTTTCACAACTCCTCCACACGCCAGGCTCTTCTTCAGACCTAACAGTGCCAATCATCCACACCCAGTCTCCTGCGTTTGCCCTCGAAATCTGCCTGCGGCGTTTCTGAAGCACTGCTAATTTCTTCCCAAGAGTGAAACGTGGGTTAGTGTTTAAAGGTAATGGGCTCACCTCAGTAGTTCCCTCTTGGCCACCTCAGATAGCTGCCTACCGATTATGCAACAAACTTTTTGTTGAAATATTCTGTAATGAAGCTGAGCTGCAATCTGGGATAACAATGCTACCGGTTTTACAGAATGTCCACAAAAATGAAGCAGGGCAAACATTCCTGCAACACGAAGTCAGGGAAGCATTTTTTAAAACAAAACCAAACCAAAAACAACCTCCCCCGCAAAAAAAAAAAAAAAAAAAAACATCCTGGGGGTATAAACTGAAATATAAAGCACATGTAAGACAAAACAGTATCTGTTAACCATAGGAAAGTCCCAGTTGGAGGTAGACACTTTGCTCTCATTATTTAAACATGTCAGTTGCTGCCAGCTACCGTGAAGAGGTCTTACTTCTGGGAAGTGATAACTGCACAAACTGAAAACCTCCCTTCTTAGATCTCACAAGGAATCTGGGCTAGGCCTGCACTCTGCCTTGTCTGGCACCATCCCAGCAGCCTTCAGAGCATTGCAAATTTCATGGTGGCGTTCCCACTGCTGTCAGCAATAATTAAGGTGACCATCTGTCCTGTTTTGGCTGGGACGGTCCCATATTTGGGACGCCAAAAAGGCACCCTTGACTTATTTTATAAAAGGGACTAACTGTCCTGTATTTGCTGCCCAGGCGCAGCTGCCTGTTGGAGAGCACATACTGTACATCAGTAGGTGCACTCCACAACAGAGGTAGCCAGCAGGTTAGCTACTTTCCCCTTCCCCGAGCCTTAGGGAAGCGAGAGTGCCCCAGCTGCTTCGTCCCTGATGCTTCCCTGAGACTTGGGGATGGTGGGGAGGGGGTCAGTGCCTGGCCTGCTCCGTCCCAGCCACTTCCCTGAGGCTCGGGGAATGAGGAGCGCTTCCTTCCCGCCATCCCGTATGTGGCTGTGGGAGATATGGTCACCCTAGCAATAATCCCATGCTCCAGTGTGGGCTTGTGAGGTAATGTGCTGTTGGCCGGATCACCTTTAGGAGAGTAAGGCATATATCCCCCTTTCACCACTAGGACAAAAAAAGAGAGGCAATGACCGACCGCCTTTCGTCATTAAAAACCCCAGAGGACCTTTACATTCTAACTTTGCTACACTTGCTGATCACCTACATTAGACAGAACTGCAGGGCAATCTTCCCGAATTCTTACTTGGATGGACAGCATGCTTCACTTCATGTCCTAAGTGTTTGTAGTAGTTCCATGCATTGACAAATAGCCTCCAGGATGCCTTTATGGCCGTTACCTACCAACTCACGTACTAACTAAAGAATTTTGAAACTGTACGGAACAGTAAAAGTAACACCAGGTGTCAGAGTGATTTAGTGTTGCTGGTGCTTGCCCTTTAAGAACTGAGCTGGGATCAAACTCTGTTCATTTTTAGTCACTAGTGACCTAGCTGCTTTGGATTTCAACTGGTGACCTGGAGATTAACTTCAGTGTCACAAAATTAAACTTCTGAGCCATCCTGTTTGTGCACTTCAAGCTTGTGTCCAGTAGGTCTCTGGTTCTCACCCAGGGTACGCATACCCCTGAGGGATGCAGAAGTCTTCCAGGGGACACACCAACTCATCTAGATATGTACCTAGTTTTGCAAAGGCCTAAACAAATAGTCTAGCAAACTCAGTACAAACTGAAACATCACATGAAGTGAGAAGCTGAGCATTTTTCAGCAGAAGTATGCTTAACACTTTTGTTATGTCTGAGTGTATAAACAGGTAGTTTTCAAGGGAGCTGAAATCTGGGGGTACACCAAACAAATCGGACTCCTGGAAGGGGTACAGGCGTCTGGAGAGGTGGAGACCACTGCAGTAGCCGAGAGGCGCTGCAATAAAAAAAAAAAAAAACCTGCTCCTCCATAGGTAGCCTGGTGGTGGTGAGTCACCCACAGCTCTCCCTCAATGTAGAGAAACTGCCATGACCACCTGCCTGCAAACGGTTAATGCTGCAGCCACACGCCAGCCACCTGAACCTCCCCGCCCTGAGCAACAGCTACAACCAAACCGCACATTGTCTAGCTTTCCACTCAAGTGTGCACATGTTGATCTATAACATCTTGCCTCAGCACACTGTCAGAGACTTATTTATATACTGATCATTCCCATCACCGCATGCAGTCACTTCTGGGGAGAAGTGTTACAGCCATTTAGCCTAGGACAGGAGCCGACAAAAAAGGTATTTTAAAAAAAAAATAAGGTCAGTTGGGCAAATACAGAGCTGGGGATGTTATGATCCAAGAAAACTAAAGTCTGAGATTAATGCACAAGCTGAATGATCCCAGAAAGAGGTACTGGCCAGATCAGTGTGTGCTGATTGGGGAGGCTCAATCAAGCTGCCTTTTATTAAAAAAGAAGATGGTAAACAGAGTGATTTCTTTGAGCTAGAATTGGCTCAAGACACCACGGCTGATGCCCTCTCTCTGGTACCTAAGTAGCTGTAGCTCTGTTTTAGTGATATCTGAAAGCCAGACGCTCACAGCAGTAGCAGGGTGAGAAGTTGGTTAAGTACGAACTAATGGAAGAGGGCTGCCTACTGAACCACCACCTGTTTTTTCCTGGAGATCATCCAGCCCAAGAACCAGCGAGATCTGGCCCTAGTTAGCTTGCCGGAGGGTATGGAATCACAGCACAAACAGACATTGGCCGCAGGCAGTGGATGAAGAGGCAGTTTCTGCGTCTCTGAGGCTGCCTGAGGCGTGGAACTGAAAAGTGTGGGAGGATGTAACACTGGGAAGGGGAGTTCAGCAAGAGAAAATGGGAGAGAAGGGACACTCCCTTCTGCCCTTCCACCCTCCTGGGCCATAAACCCACAGAGAGTAGACTACGCTTATTAGACTGGACTTACGACTTTGCACAGGGAAGGTTTGCTAAGCAGCTTAGCACTCTGGCCTCAATTAGGAGACAGGGTGGGGCACAGACAACAGACACACCACTCACAGGCCCTATTAATGCACCATTAGAGCTCGAGCATTGCAGTAAGGAGCTGGCGGTTCCATCATGCAAGGCCTTGAGTTGGCTTTTATACCCCCTGCCCCGTGCACTGTGACATGGCTTTCTGTTACTGGAGGGCATTGCCAGGGATTCACTCACAGGCAAATGCATTACAGACCTTCAAACCTGCTTCCCAGGGAAACGAACTAGGGAGATGAGAACGAGCAGTCCCGTAGCATCTTAAAGACTAACAATTTTATTTCTTAGGTTATGAGATTTCTTGGGCAAAACCCACTTCATGGCTACCTCTCTAAGGGGATGAGAGTTGCCATCCAGAGCTCCTCTGACAGTAAGGCTGCTTCTACAGTTGCCCCCTCCCGTTGGAGTTGGCATGGTAATGAAGCAATTCGAAGCAGGCTAATGAGGCAGTAACCTGCATATTCAATGCCCCATTAGCATAATAGCAACTACATGAATTTCAAAGGGCAGACTTCGAATTGCAGATTGACAGTGAAGATGGGGGCTTTGAAATAAGTGCCCCACTTCGACATTTCCTTGCTCCGATCTAGTTCTGTGGGAGTAAGGGAATGTTGAGGTGGGGAGCTTATTTCAGAACTGCCCCCATCTACGCTGTCAATCTGCAATTCAAAGTCCACACTTTAAAATTCTTGGGGTCGCCATTATGATAATGAGGCACTCAATATACACGTTAGTGCTTCATTAGCTTGCTTCGAATTGCCTCATTCCACGGCACCTCCAACAGGAGGGAGGGGGCGAGTGTAGAAGCAGCCTAAGACACTAACTACAAGGTAGGATAACAGTATGGGAAGTCAAGGCAAAAAGGAAGTGCTTACTGGCAAGCAGGAAGGACAGAGATAAAGAAGACACAGGCACTGGAAAAGCACTCTCCTACTGCCAACTCTTCCTCAAACAGCCCCACAACTTGGGCCAAAACACAAAACAAAACAAAACAAAACCCAAAAAAACCCTGAACAAACAAAAAGTCCAAAACGCCAAACCAAAACCCCACAACTACAAGAAGCCGGGCTGCACAGGCATCCTGGAGAGAGGGTGAACTAGCGGAACAAAGTTCCAGAGCAGTAAGAACCTGGGACGTGATTTGCAGAAGTGACTAGCAATTCTGAGTGCCGAGCTGAACAAGACTGATTTTCCGATCACAGGTGGTCAGCGCCGCCTGAAAATCGGCCTGCTTTCTGAAAATCTGTGTCTCAGGTAAAGCTGAGCACCCCCAAAACTGAAGTATGCCAAACCAGTCGCCATCTGTGAAAACACTGGTCCTGCTCTCAAGGAGAGGTTGGCTATGGGTGTAACATGTAACCAGAAAAAGCCACAGCATGTCATTCACAGAGATGTGCATGCACACAGGTCTTGGTGGGTGCCTACACACAGCACGTTCATAATGTCTGACAGCATGACTATGATTAGTACGGCAATATTCAGGATCAGGGCCCAGAGTACTAGAGTAAGCTGTGAGATGCAATGTGTAGGAATAAACAAAGAGCAGGAGGAAGGGTAGCAGTGAGACGCAGGCAGGGTTACAAGCACCAACAGAATGTACAATGTGCGGATCTGAGGTGTTTTTCCTTTAATCATAGAGACAGTAATGTCGGCAGTCATTGCTGATCACCAGCCCAGCCGTACCTGTACCATCACGCAGTTGCTAAAGGAGTTAGAACTGGTGGAAGTTTTTGTCTCTGCCTTTAGGGGAAAGGAAGAGAGAAGCACGTGTGCCGTGGAAATGAGTACCTACATGAGTACTGTAGACCCCCGACTCACACACAACCCCCACGTAAGTCAAATTTCCCGTGCAGCTCAGGGGAGCCAGAAACTGATGAGGGAAACTCAGACTCAGGCATTTTGGGTGTTTACTGTACTAAGAGAAAGGGTTAAAGGCAGACGTTGCACAGTTGGGAACGAAGCACATAGTCCCCTCTCACTGTGATGCCCAGCACACCTTAATCCTTACCCAGACTCTCCCCTGCTGTTGTAGTCCTGGGCCAACACAGCGTTCTGACTTCTGCATCAAACCTGCCCTGCCGCACTCCTTCTATTCCAGTCACAGACTACCTGCTATGAGTAGCCAGGTAGCTGCTGTTTGAGTCAAGCTCGGGACACGTGGGACAAGATTACATTTGTAACTTTTCCAGATTGCAAAAGAAAACCTCATAGTACATGCAGTACAGGCAAAGAGGAACTTCGCCTTCCAGAGGCGAAAGCTTCAGGCACTAAAATCCCTGCATCACCCAGCCTCTACGACACACGACCACAAAGGCCCTTACCTGGCCGGAGGACTCGGATCTCGAGCAGATTGGAGGTTCTGTCTGCCAGGCGTGTCCAACTGCTGTTGTAGTTTTTTCTCCACAACTCGGCTACACACTGGTACTTGCCAGCCTCGGTGTCACTGGCCCGGCTGATGCTGAGGCGCACGTTGTTGCTGGACTCTGCTTTTTCAATGGCAGTGCGGGTCCGGAATCCCATGTACCTTTCTCCCCACTGGACCCCACCATCCCGAGTGAAGGTGACCAGGTCATGGAATTCTGTGCTTCCCGCTGGCTGAAAGCGCCATGTCACGGACACGGGGACCCAGGACGGATAGTGAGGCTTGATGATGCATTGGAGGTCAAACGATTCATTGTAGGTCACCCCAGGGGTTCGGGATATAGCCGTGACAGCAAAACCAGCCTCTGCAGAAGAAGAGAAATGAGTGAGACGTTAGAGAATTTGGAGAACTCTTGTCAAACGAGGCCTGCCACAATGCTGTGAATGAGAAACGGCAATAGCAGTGGCTCTTCAGTGATGGTCCATGGAAAGCTGCTGGTGCTTCTCATTTCCCATTAACAAATTATATTAAAAGCACCCAAAAACCCCCTCAAATTCCATATTACTCTACAGTAACCTCCACGTAAGCGACTGCTGCAGTGCGACAGGGAAAAAAGAGTTTCATTGCCAACAGGAGGGTTCCTACTGGCACAAATGGGAGGAGAGGTGCCCATGAAAACATCTTTCTTCCACATGGTGGAGTGGTTCTCACTGCAGCCTATGTGACCACTTCAGACCACATAAGTAGTTTATACATGGTATGGCTACAGCCTGCATGACCCACAGAGAGCGGCACGTGTGGCCACCATGGTAAACAGGCTGATAGCATGGGCCCGTGGTTCTCAAAGTACTGAAGAAGAGCTGAACTGGGGAGGAGGCCGATCATCTTCGCATCAGCCAGCACTAAACTGTAGTAACTGGGCGAAAGATTGACCGTTCACCTCACAGCATTTGCAGATTCATCTCTTGGGTTAGGCTTTCCTAAAACAGCCACAGGTTCCCAAACATTTATATTCATAATCTCTTCCCTGCCCCCAAAGCCAAATCTAGCGCCTGGTCCAGCGGTTCTTAACTTTTAATTGAAGCCTGCACCCCTCTGGTTCACAAAACGTGCTCTCGCACCCCTTATCAAAAATCAAATATGTTCTTGCACCCCTTATCAAAAATAAAAAATGGAGATGGGAGGGGCCCATATGCTTTTCAATGCATATTAAATATATGTGAACGTTTTATGTTATTAAAAATGTATAATGTTAATAAATACATAGGTTTGATGAAAAAAGTAGTTGTACTTATGTGCTTAATTTGTGCTTTCGATGATTTACCTTCGGAAAAAAAACCTGGCATGTCTTGCACCCCCAGAAAGGCCATCACGCACCCCCCAAGGGGTGTTAAGGAACACTGGCCTGGTGGGACTGAAGGGGTGATGGGAGGGGAACGAGGGGGTAGCTTGTTGGCATTTACACTCGAGTGGTGCCCATCGCTCTAGTATTCCAGCGCCTATACAGAAAACCCAGATACCGAACACTGAATTTGAGTGAGGTTTTAGTCTTTACGTGCCTCAGCCATCTAGGTCATGACTTGCATTGTCTCTCAACTGCAGCCACATTTGGACAATACAGAAATTGTATGCCCATCCATATATGATATAATACATATTTTCTGGATTACATTTTTAAGAGTTTTGGCTTTGTTTTAAAAGGGAGGACAATTTATTCTTACTACTTTATTGTAAGTTTTGTATCTAAGAATTTCCTAAGTTTAAAAACAAAAGATGAGGAAGGAATTACTTTTTCTGTTCATGTTACTTAACAATAACATGTCAGTTAGGGAGTCCTCTGTTTCACATCATTGATGCTCGTGAGAAGTACAAACTTCCATAAAGCATCTCTCACATGGGCCGAGAGCTCTACTCCATCTGCAATACTGGCAAAATTTACAAGTTTTTTTTAAATCCCTCAATGTAGTTCTGAGGACAAAAGTCCCACGCACAGATCCAAAAGAAGCAGAAATATTTGATACGTCAGAACAGATTATCTGCCTACCAAGTGCTGTAAACTACTGCCAAAAAGAATTCTTCATTGCCTGGAAAGCAATATCAACACAGACTAGAAACTCACAGAAAACTGGCTCAGCAGCAATAGGAGGGAAGAGTCAGGAGATGGCACTTTCTGACCTCTAGGTTAAATAGATATTAATTAACAATAGTAGACAGATGGGACATCAATTGTAGTGACCAGATTAAATACCACGCTGCAGCCATTGAGATCTCTGCACACTTACAGTAAATGGGCTCAGGACTCCTAATCATCAAAAGACGTCACCATGGCCAGGTTCCGGGCCAAGTAATTACTGCAAAAACAGGTCAATCTTTGGGATTAAAGCTTTCAAAATGTGTTTAACAATTATCGAGGAGAAAGAGGACGAGGCTCAGTGAGCTGCCCCCTTGCAAGATCTCTGCATCTCATCACCCCATGAAGTAGGGCAGCCTAGGGAAGTACATACCAGGCAGTCCGGAGTGGAGCAAAGCATAGATCCTAGTGCCAGAGACTGAGGATGTCAAAGTCTGGTTTAAATGTTATAAGGTTGCTTGGTTAGACCTGGCCTATATTTAAAAAATAGGCCAGGTAAATTATTAAAAAAATTAATTGTGATCAATCATACAATTAGTTGCACTATTAAACAATAATAGAATAGCATTTATTTAAATATTTTGGATGTCTTCTACATTTTCCAATACATTAATTTAAAATGCAGCACAGGAAAAAGTATATGCTGCTAACTGTATATTTGTTTACAAATGGAGATATGCATCTCCTAGAACTGGAAGGAATCTCAGGAGGTCATTTGGTCCAGTCCCCTGCCCTCTTGGAAGGACCAAGCACCATCCCTGACATCTATTTGCCCCAATCCCTAGATGGTCCCCTCAAGGGTTGAGCTCACAACCCTGAGTTTAGCAGGTCACTGCTCAAACCACTGAGCTATCCCTGACCCCCCCAGCCCTGTGAGAAAAATAGTATTTTTTCAGTTCTCCCATTACACATACTGTAGTGCAATCTCTTCATCATGGAAACTGAATTTGCAAATGTAGAATTATGTATAACCCTCCCCGCCCTGTATTCAAAAATAAAACAATATAAAACAAATCCACCCAGTCCTAGTTCTTATTCAGGCATTCAAGTTTGTTTATACTTGCAGGAGATAATGCTTCCTGATTCTTGCTTACAATGTCACCTGAAAAAGCGAGACCAGATTCTTGCATGGCCCTGTTGTAACTTTTGTCACCAGGTATTAAAATGCCAAATATGCTAAAGATTCATATACCCCTTCATGCTTCAACCACCATTCCAGAGGACATGGGTCCATGTTGATAACTGGTTCCGCTTGATAATGATCCAAAGCAGTACAGATTAATGCATGTTCATTTTAAGATTCTGCCAGCAAAAGGCTGATTTTCTTTTCCAGTGGTATAGGTTCTGTAGTTTCCACATCAGGCTGTTCCTCTTCTAAGACCCATGAAAGAATGCTGCACAACTCCTCCATCTCACATGTTAGAAGGCACTTCAGATTCAGTCAAGTGCTGTAGCTATCTTTAGCAATCTCCCATTGGTACCTTCTTCACGTTTTGTCAAAACTGCAGTGAAAATGTTCTTAAAAAGAACATGTGCTGGGTTATTGTCTGAGACTGCTAGAAATATGAGATATATGGGCAGAAAGTGGGTAAAACACAGAAGGAGACACAGCATTCTCCCCCCAGGAGCTGAGGCACACATTTAATTAATGCATTTTTAAATTAGCGTCACCAGCATTGATGTATGTTTTCCGGAATGGTGGATGGAGCATGAAGGGGCACATAAATATTTAGTATATCTGACATGCAAGTACTTTGTAATGCCAGCAACAAAAGTGCCATGAGAACACCGATCCTCACTTTCAGGTGACACTGAAGACGTGTTTCTCCGGGGCGGGGTCTACACTTACTTGAATATCAACGGCTGCTACGCAATTTTAGGTACAGCAATAGCGCAAGAAAAATCGATTATGTAGCATTCGATATTTCTCACTGTCCTCTCTGCAGAATGCTGACAGGATCGCTCCTCCTTCCAACATTCCTTAATCCTTGTGGTTTGCAAGGAGTTCCAGGGTCAACATTGACCCTGGAAGGTGCTGTTGTGCACATGCGTGAAACGGAGCCCCAGAAGATCAAACACATGTGTTCAATCTTCCGCAGCAAGTGGAGAGGTAGATACACTGGAGGGTAGGGACAGGGTCCAGAGTGACTTAGACAAACGGGAAGACTGGGCTGCAAGAAATCTGATGATGTTCAAGAAGGACAAGTGCAGAGTCCTGCACTTGGGCTGGAAGAAGCCCAAGCATTGTTACAGGCTGGGGTCCGACTGGCTCAGCAGTAGTTCTGCAGAAAAGGACCTGGGAGTTGTAGTGGATGAGAAGCTGGAGATGAGTCAACAGTGTGCCATTGCAGCCAAGAAAGCTAATGGCATATTAGGTTGCATCAAGAGGAGCGTTGCCAGTAGATCCACAGAAGTGATTATTCCTCTTTATTCGGCTTTGGTAAGGCCGCATCTGGAGTACTGTGCCCAGTTCTAGGCCCCCAATTATAGGAAGGATGTGGATACACTGGAGAGGGTCCAGCAGAGGGTGACCAAAATAATTAGGGGGCTGGAGCATATGACCTATGAAGAAAGGTTGAGGGAGTTGGGACTGCTTAGTCTGCAGAAGAGAAAAGACTGAGGGGGGACTTGATAACAGCCTTCAACTTACTCAAGGGAGGCTGCAAGAGGCTGGAGAGCGGCTGTTCACGGTGGACATGGATGGCAGGACACGGAACAATGGTCTCAGGCTGCTGTTGGGAAGGTCCAGGTTGAACATTAGGAAACACTTTTTCACCAGGAGGGTGGTGAAGCATTGGAATGGTCTACCCAGGGAAGTAGTAGAGTCTCCATCCCTGGAGGTGTTTAAGTCTCACCTTGACAAAGCCCTGGCGGGGCTGATCTGATGGGTTTGGTCCTGCCTAGGGCAGGGGGTTGGACTCGATGGCCTTTTCAGGTCTCTTCCAGCTCTATTGTTCTATGATTCTATGAGCAAGCATAGACCCAGCCTAAGTGACTGTTTTTGAGTGTAGCTATGTAACAAAACATATGAAAGCTGTACTTTCACAAAAGAGAAAGTACACTACATTTCCTGTATGAGATGAACTGAAAAATATACCTTTTGTTTACCTTTTATACTGTGTAATGAAGTAAGGTAGAATGAGCACTGTACAATTTGTATTCTGTGTTGTAACAGAAATCAATGTACTTAAAATGAAGAAAAACATCCAAAATATTTAATAAATTTCAATCGATATTCTTTTTTAACACGGAGATTGAAAAACCAATTAATCATGATTAATTTTTTAACCGCAATTACTTTTTGAGTTAATTGTGTGAGTTAACTGCAACTGACTGTCCCCATTAAAAATTGAAGAGACCAAGCTAGGTCACTCAGGGCTGTGAGAAATGTTGAAAGCTACAGTTAGCTTGACCTAACCCAGTGAACAGATGCAGATGCACTGACAGAAGAATTCTCCCTTTGGCCCAGCTATCACCTTTCCGAAAGGCAGCAGAAAACCCTTCCACTGATGTAGGATGTGTCCACACTAGGGGTGCCAACCAGTTAGGGACTAAGTGCCACAGACTGAGTGCAAAGAACCATGTGTATAAAGTGCAAACAGCCACATGTTATATGTTTACTTTTATCTATCTATCTATATGATATGCAGCTTAATGCTCCCCCCATCCTCCACAGAGCCGCCCTCCCCCATCCCTCTCCAGCCCATCCTCTTCCCCTCCTCCAGAGTCAGGCACCCCCAGTCCCCGGCTCACTCTCAATGCTGGTGACGCACCAGAGCTGCCACCACACACTTACCCCACCAAGCGCTGGGGTGCGTGCACAGAGCATGGATGGCACACGGCTCCAAACAGGAGCTGCTTTTAATCGCTCAAAGAGCTGCATGTGGCTCGAGAGCCTCGGGTTGGCCACCACGGTCTACACTCAGCAACCCAACGGCAGCACTGTAGCTAATGCTATAGCATGGACATCCCCTTTAGCCTGGGCACAGGAGCATTATAACTGAACTTTGAGTGCCCTGCAGGAACCGGGTATGCATTCTCAGACTCTCAGCTCTCCAGCTGTGCTCATGACATCCAGGTTAACAAGCAAACAGCTGTCTTTTACAGCAACCAGTAGCCCTGACTAAACACAAGACAGGGAGGGGAAGTGGGGCTTACTCCATGTGTTCTCCCCTCATCAGTTCCTAGTCCAATGAATGAGCCCAAGGCTGTGTAGAAAGCAGTACACTTAGTTTATTCTCTGATTTAGGACTGAAGGACTACAATGATCCTTGCTAAGCACTGGGGAAACTTTTCTTTAATAGTCAGGGGACGACTGCGCCCTTCCCTGCCAGTGTGTGTATCAGCAGATTTTGTAAAAGCTTCTCCCCACCTTCTCCCCCTCCCCACATTGGTTTAATCCTGGCCAGCAGCACACCTGCTATTTCAAGCTTTGGGCTTTCCCACAGCTTTCCCCGTGCCCCTTGGTTCCGATACGCAGCGCTCCATGCTGTTCACCTCTAGGCACACCCTCAACACAACTCTGCCCATGTACACAACATCAGAGGATAACTATTCCCCATTGGCTTACAGGGGCCAAGACCCCTAGCATTCTGCACAGAGTGGCAGACCCTCACGTGTTCAGAGGCTTTTGGTCTCCCATGGCTGTAATAAAAAAGTCACTACCCTTTTTAGCACGTGCCATTCAAGTATCACAAAGCTCATTACAAATATTAAGAGGAAAAAAAAATCAGACTTAGAAAAATGATGCTGGACATTTTCTCTTTCAAATTTTATTGCGCTGCCACAGTTCTTGTTGGTTATAAAAACAGGATCCTGCCAATCTGAGATTTCTCTGGAAGAGGGGACTGCAGTGGAAGGTCAATTCATTAACCTTCAATTACATTTGCTGGAACAACGGGGAAATTTTACACAACCAACTTTCAACAAGTAGAACGAATTAATACATTTGACACATTTTAGGATCAGATTACTCTGATTACCATCTTGCTTGCTTTCCCACCCATCCACACATCACCTCCTGCCCTGCTTTTCAATTCCGGCATGAATTTTTTAGCTACCAGCTTCACCAGACTACACAAAGCACAAATTAAGATCTTCAGCTGCTCCTCAGCTAGGCTGATTAATACCAGCTGATAAACTGGCCTTAGTTCTTCTAGAGCTAGAAATCATTGCATTGGAGTTTATACAAGATGTCAAGAATCCTGGGCTATAAAAATTTCTCTCTGGAGAACAGGTCAGCATTAAAGGGGATGAGAGAAAAGCAAGATCCTGATCAGGATGTGATGTGATTTTTAAAGGTTTTGATTAGTACTGTATAGCATTAGTAACAGAGAGGCAGCTGTGTTAGTCTGTATTCTAACAAAACAAAACAGAAGTCACGTATCACTTTCAAGACTAAAAAATGATTTATTAGGTCATGAGCTTTAGTGGAACAGACCCACTTTTTCAGATCGATAGCACTGCCAGTCCAGACACAGATATGCAGAACAGAGGTCCAAAAAAATTGCAATAAAAACTTACAAATCAAGTACATAGGACTGCAGCGTGGGTTGAGGGGTGGGGGATGTTAAGTGTCTTGCCTGAGATCATTAAGAACATCGAAGGAACAGAAGCAGTCCCTGTAACATATGAATTAACTGCTGTCTTTATTCATACCAAGTGTTAACGTGTCGAATTTGAATATGAAGCCCAGTTCACAAATCTCCCTATGTAATCTGTTCTTAAAGTCTCTTTGTTGTAGGACACATTCTTAGGTCTTCAACAGAATGTCCCACTCCACCGAAATATTCACTGACTGGCTTACATATATGGAGATTCCTGATGTCTGCTCTGTGTCCAATCACCTTTGGTGAAGTGTTTGCCGAGTTTGTCCAGTGTGCATTTGTACACGGGTATTGCTGGCACATAATGGCATACATAATGTTGGTCGAGGTACATGAGAACAAAACCCTGAATTTGCAAGTAACGTGGTTAGGTCCAGTGTTGGTATTTCCAGAGTAAGTATGTGGACAAAGGTGGCAATTGGGTTTGTTACAAGGAAAAGTTCAAGGACTAGTATTACTGTGGTGTCACCTGTGATTTCTAGTGAGAATCTTCACTAGGTTAAGAGGTTGTCTATAGGAGAAAACAGGCCTGTCACCAGGACCTTCCAGAGTGTAGCATCGTGACAAGTGGTGTTCTGTTCTTGGCCTTCTTGGGCCTATCTTGACATAACTGATTTCTAGGTATTCCTCTGGCCCTGTCAATCTTTTTTTTTTCTTCTTCTCCTGGTAGGTAATTAAGTTTTATAAGTTATTGGCAGAGGTCTTGAAGTTTTTGGTGTCTGTCAGTAGGATCACAGCAGATGCGATTGTATGTAAGGGCTTGATTGTGAATGATGGATTGTGTGGTGTGAGCTGGATGGAAGCTGGAGGCATATAGATAAGTGTAGCAGTCAGTGGGTTTCTGGTAGAGAGTGGTGTTGATGTGGCCATCAGTGATTTGTACTGTGGTGTCCAGGAAATGTCTCTCTTGTGTGGAACAGTCAAGGCTGAGATTGATGTCAGTGCACAGGTTGTTAAAATCTCAGTGGAATTCTTCCAGTCTCTTTACCGTTGGTCCAAATGATAAAGATGTCATCAATGTAGTGTAAGGAAAGGAGGGCAACAGGGGACGAGAGCTGAGGAATCATTGTTCTAAGTCAGCCATAAAAATGTTCACATATTGTGGGGCTGTACGGGAGCCCGTAGTAGTGCCACTAATCTGGAGGTATAAGTTGTTCCCAAACCAGAAATAATTGTGGGCAAGCATAAAGTTACATAGGTTAGACACCAGATTTGCTGTGGTAACCTCAGGGATGATATTCCTGATAACTTGCAATCCATCTTCACGTGCAATGTTGGTGTAGAGAGACTCCACATCCATGGTGGCAAGGATGGAATTGTCAGACAGGTTTCCAATGTTTTGTAATTTCCTCAGGAAGTCAGCAGCATCTCGGAGATAGCTAGGAGTGCTGGTGGCATAGGGTTTGAGGAGGAAGTCTACACAGCTGGATAGTAAGGGTCCCAATACCTGAAATGATAGGGAGTCCTGGGTTTCCAGGTTTGTGGACTTTAGGCAGTAAATAGAATAACCCAGGCTGGGGCTCAGATGGTGTGCCTGAGTGAATTTGGTCTTGAGTAGAGGCAGGGAGTTCTTTAAGCAGATGGTATAGTTTCTTTTGGAATTCTAAAGTGGGATCAGAGGAAAGAGGTCTGTAAAATGTGGTATTGGAGAGCTACTTAGCTGCCTCCTGTTCATAGTCTGACTTACTCATGATGACAACAGCACCCCTTTGGTCAGCCGGCTTGATTATGATGTCTGAGTTACTTTTGAAATTCTGGACAGCATAGCATTCAGCACAGTTAAGACTGTGTTTCATTTGGCGTTGTTTGTGTATAATGTCAGTCTGTGCACAGTTGCAGAAGTAATGTATCCAGAAATCTAGACTGTCATTATGGTTGTCAGGGGGAGTCCACTGGATAGCTGTGAATCCATCCCAACTTTGCAATCACAACTCGTAGCAATTATTTATAGCCCTAACATTTTAGAAGTTATCAGGCTTTCAAGAACAGTCACTGGTTCTTCAGACCTGCTGGGCATTTTTGGCACTGGTCCAGCACTTAAAGTCACAAGCTCTAGACCAGATAAGTGAGGCTTGGTCTACAAGAGGGATCAAAGTCAATCCCAGATACGCAATTTCTCGCCATGCTACCAGCACAGCTACAAATCAATGTTATCAGGATTGACTTGATTCCCTGGCGTACACCAGGGATCTTTGGAATTGTGTGTATCAGCATGTAGTACTAGGGCCAACGGTCAAGCCCAGAGATTGATTTTGCCGCATCTTCACACACATGGCAAAATTGATCCCCCGAAGATTGATTACAGTTCACTGACACAAACCCCGCGCCCCCCACCTCCTGTAAGTTTAGACATACCCTTAGAGTCTAAATCCATGCAGTTCCCCAAACGCTGTCCTTTAAACCACGTCGGTTTACTCTATTCAGTGCTCAGAGGGATTAGCTGTAACCACAGGGCAGCAGCAATCAGGACTCCTGGGTTCTAATTCCACTTGGCCAATGGGCTCGCTGAGGGCCTGATTTTCAGATATGCAGAGGGCTGCTCCTGCTGACACCTGATGGAGTTGGAGGTGTTGAGAATTTCAGAGTCAGGCTCCCAGGCCCTCTGATCTTCACCGTCCTCATGTGGAGATTAATACTGACCTCATCCACAGGGAACCCACGAGGAGTAACTCTCACAAGGTGCTATGTAAGTGCCATTAACCACCCCACGTCTCACTCTGCCGCTTTTATGCTGCACACCGGTGTTCCCCAGTCACGTGATGCGCCACACTCCTCCACAACACTATCTACAGCGGCGCCGACTCCCACTCCGACACAAGTGCCTCCCACCAGAAGTAGGCCCCTCCCTCCAACGCTTAACTCCGCCCCCACACAAAGCACGCCGGCAACATCTGCGCCAGCCTCCGAGCTTGCCGTCACCAAATCCGTCTGAGGGCGAGGGATGGAAAGCACCACACAGACCCCACAGCGCCTCTGGTACTCACCCAGAGCAGTGATGGACACAGGCGTGCTAGCGTGCCGCTCCCCAATCATCTGCCACTCCCCATCTTGCGTCCGTGTCCACTCAGTCACATGGCACTCATAGTGGCCCTCATCTGCCTTGACGCTGTTGAAGATCTCCAGGGTGAAGGAGCCAGGCCGCACCTGCTCCATCTGGATGCCCCCATAGCTGCTACGTTCCGAGTAGGAGGGGCCCGGCTGCAGCGTGCCATCCCGATCCAGCCACACCACATCACTGCGCCTGTTCTGCTTGTCCACGAGCTGCCAGGTGACGGAGAGACGGCTTCTGGGCCCAACTCCTGAGCGCACACTGCAGCCAAAGCGCAGGCTCTCACCCTCTAGGACGTTGCTGGCATTGTTAGTCATCTCCACCGAGATGCTGGTCTCTAAAGAGACAGAAAAGACACGTGAGCACAAGGAGGAGATGACGATACATGGAAGGTAGCGTCTTTGGGGCGTTCTCCTTCCAAATTTGGGAGCACGAAACTGCATACACCTTGGAACGGCCCACAGCTAACTTGTGTGTGCAAATATGCGAAACAGGCACATGGCCAGCGACCGCTACTGGCGGAGTAGGGTGCCTAAGCTAGATGACTGACAGACTTCAAAAATCTATCCTATTACTGCCAGTGAGGAGTCAAAACATCTTCTGACTACAGGTCCAGGACAAGCACTTAAAAAATTAAGGTGCTGAAAGCAGCCATATTCCTATTGGTACTGAAAGTCTTGGATCTGCCGAAAGGCTTCACACCCATTTGATTTGCAACAATCACAGAATTCTGACTATCATCTTAATGTTTCCAATTTCTACGCAGTTTTAGCAGCTGTTCTCTCACAAACTACCAGAGTTAGCTATCACAATCCTACCCAAGGGGTGTGCAAACTGGTGCGAGTGCCCATCGGGCGGGTGCAGGGGCCCAAATTTCAAAAGGGGACGCAGCAATCGGTTCTCCCTCCCCTCATGGCAGGGGCCCTCCTTTGCATCCTGCAGCTTCTCTCTGGTCACCTGCCCTATGCCCTACAGGCTCTGGGCCAGCGCCTTGTTTCAGTTTCCCAAGTGAGTCCCAGCATTTTTTTTTTTTTTTAAGTGCAGTTATGTTGATCTTCTGGTCCCTTTAAAGAGCTCCCTGAGAGAGCTGGAAAAGGGGCATGTGAGTGCTCTTTAAACAGCAGAGAGTTGTGTTTTTATGGGGTCCCCCCCAGACACACACAGCTGGAACATGGGCGAGGCTCTTGAAAATCAGCAAGATAAAGAACTACCTGGGCCTGCTGGAGGTCGGAGGACACTTCAAACAGAGTGACTTTCCATTGGTTTGGATTTTATTAGACAGGTTGGGGGACCCTGGCTAACTGCAGGGACAAAAAGGGGAGCTCAATGTAAAAAGTTAGCTCACCCCCAATCTATGCCATCAGAAAAGTAGGATCTGGGAGTCTCCAGAAACAAACATCTATGGCCCAATTTTCACAGGTGCTGGTCACTCCCACTGCTTTTTGAGGGAGTCGTAGATGCTCAGCTCCACTGGAAAAATGCACACACGCAGAGTTGTGTTTGTTTCTAGCACTAGTAGATCTGATACCTGTGTAACATGGAATTTGCTTCAGTTCTAGTGTAGAACGGCTACTTTTTAGGCATTGGTCCAGTCCAGAATTTCTGGCTGGTGCCATTTTCGATCCCAAATGAAGGAGAGTCCATGCTAAGAGAGTAAAAGACTACATTTGTCCCTTACTTCAGCACAAAAAGCTTCAGAACAAGCTGCAGCTTTCTACCAGGTTCATAAATGTAAGGTAACCTTGTCTCAGCTAGCCCTTTGTTTGCGCAATACATATTGTTGGGTTAACTTTGATAATACGTTATGTGGCTTGTCACATCAGGAGTTATTTGAATTTGGAGAAAGAGCAAGACAGAGAGAACGAACAAACCCAAGGGCTGGCTCTTCTTGCCCTGTCTTTCCTGGCCTACGAAAGGCATCCAGGCGGGGTCAGAGGAGAATACTTTCACTAGATTGACTGTGTGAGACAGCCAATGACAGGGCTGGACATCTGTGCTAAAGAGCAAATGCAGGCTTGGGAAAGATGCACTTGTTACTGCTTCTGGGCGTGGGGCACATCTCTCCTCTGACGAGTTGAGGGGACCTCTTGCAAGATCACCAAGGCAGGGAGATCTGGGCAGCAGATACTAAAATGTTTCCAGCAAGGATGCTCACCGGTAAGCAAACCAGTAAGCAGGAGGGTTACTGGCCAGCTGTCCCTTGCCAGTTAACTCTGGCAGTGGTCAGCTGTGCTGTGCTGGAGCAGCCTCAGTGAGGCTGGCGGGCTGAGGAAAGGACCTCATGGCTGAAGTGGGGCTGTGCGGTGGGACCTAGGTTAAAACAGTCAACAGCCTATGCACTATTGATTAACTGTTTTAATATGCCTAATTTCCAGTGCCTGGGCAGCTTCCAGGACGAACTCAGAGCTGGTTTAAGGCTGGTAGGGTTCCCAATTCAGCCTTTCAGAATGGATTTACACCTTTAGGTTCCAAGTTCCCTGCTAGGAGATGGGAGGAATGGGAGAATAAAGACAAGTTCCCATTCCCTGCTTTAGCAAAGATCCCAAACTCCCGTCTCTGCTAACAAAGGACAAACTACAACCTGGGGCAACCACCCTGGCAAGAGCCAATTTTTCCAGCCTAAGCAGTGGGGGAGTGGATACCTCCCCCTCAAGATACTTCTGGCTGGGTTTCTCAGCCTCACCAGGCAAGCCTCCACTGTGCACTTCTCCAAGTTGGGTCCCAGCGTGGGTGAGCGCAGCTGAGCTTCTCATGCAGCTGGCTTTGCACAGGAGGGTGCACACAGATCCGCACAGGGGCATGGCAAACTCTACTTACTGAGGGGCAAGACTGTAATGGGTGTGTTCTTTGGCCGCTTGCTCTCCTTGTCAATGAAGTCCCCTGTCACTGTTTTCTCTCGCTCTGTCACACGGCAGTTATATTTGCCACTGTCCTCCAGGCGGAGGCGGTAGATCTTTAGAACAAAGACATTGTCGCTTTCCTTGGCCACCTTAAGCTGCCCCAAGGCCTCGCGCTGAGCAAAGTCACTGTTGAGGACGGGCACAGCGTTGGGCCCCAGGCTGGCAATCAGGGAGCTGTTGAAGGCCCATGAGATGGAGAAGTAGCGTTCTGGGACGTTCTGTGCCTCCAGGATACACCTGAACTCCACTGGCTCGCCCACCATGTACGTTCGCTTCTCTGTCTCCAGACGGACACCGAACTCCTTATCTGGAGAAAGACAGACCAGCACACAGCAGCGTTACTGCAGCACTGCACATGTGGAAGGACCCTCACCCCAAAGCCAGACTGGGCAGCAGGACACTTCTATTTTAATCCACTTCTCATTAAACCCAAACCCCCATATACCCTGCATTCATGCTCCTGCCTCCCTCCCTATTACCTCTGACATTAACGTAGAGTCAGACCACTACTTAAGCAGAGGTGGATGCTGCATCCTGGGAGAACGGAGTTCAGCTCACCCTCAGCAGGAGAAACCAGCTACTTGACATGCAAAAACTGCAATCACAGCCAAACTGGGAGCAGGTGAGCTCATTTCTTCTAAGCCTTTTTATATTCAAAATGCTGTTATGGTCAGAAGAATGACTCAATGACCCTGGCCCTTTACAGAAAACTGTACAGACACGCCTTTTAAATCAGCACTACAGGTTGAACTTCTCTAGTCCAGGACTCTTTCCTCAGCAAACTCCCTTATCTGGCACGATTTTAATTAGCCAAATGATGACTTATCATGGGTGTGACCAAGTTTCCGATGGTCCCATAAAGTTTGTTTACAGCCACCAAACCTGGCTCTCCATGTTCTGTGCTGTTATTTAGCTGTAATTTACCCTTAAATGTCTTCTATGAACCCAGTAACAAGTGGAAGTGTTGGTAATGTGCTAGACAATATTGACCTCTCCTCATCCGGCAAATTCTCTTGCCCAGCACTGGTCAGCTCCCCAGGGCACCAGAGGAGAGGTTCAACCTGTAGATTTTTTTTTTTTTTTTCCAGAAGGAAACCGGGGCATAAACTTAAGGCACTTGCCCACGGAGCTGCAAAGGTGAGCAGCAGAGGCAGGACAGAACCCAGAATGTCTGACTCTTAGTGACAAAACCCAACCCCTAAGTTGTGCTGACTCCCAGCCTCGCCCAGTAATTGTGCATCGGATCCATCGATTAAGCAATGCATCCATCATCGCTTAGCTCAGAGTCAGACTGTTCCTTATCTAGTCTTTTTTTCACCCAAGGATCCAGAAATGTCATGGGCTAGCAAGCTGGAGTCTATTCTGCCTCAAGCTTCATTAATCACCACGTCAGCTAAGTTCCAAGTGCAGGCTGTCTTTTATTGGTGTTGATAGCGAAGAGGAAGAGCAAGCCCAGCTGGGTTTTCAGAGCACAACCAGAGCCTGTGGTGCTGGCAGATAGATATATTTTTGGCTTGCAAATGGGTTACGTGCAATATAAAAGTCTTGAATTTTGTAGAGTTATTTTCTCTCAGCATCATTCGGAACCACTGCTCTTTCTTCAGCTACAATCCACAGGTGCATGTCGTGGGGACAACAGTTCATGATCCACATTAAAGCTCAGGCTTAATCGAACGCTGATCAGCCATTCTAGGGGCAAAGGCAGAGCAGCTACTAACGTGTATTTCTCCAGAATTAAGAACAGCATTCCCTGTAATCTGAACATTTGGGCAGCTGTCCAGGAGAGATTCAGGTGCTGTCCCCCTGATTAGCAGAGTGCTCACAGCACCCACAGTGGGCAGCATGTGTTTCTACTCGTGGCTCACATCTGCCCATGACTTGGTGCACATAACACAATTTATCCTGCCCATGGATGGGGAAAAAAAACAGAGGGAACCCTGGTTAAGAGCTCCTTCTGATGACTACTACCTTGTAACTCTTCAGGGCTTGGTACAATACTCGTAGAAACCTTTACACTGCTACTTCCAAAGCTCTTCCCATCACAGTCCTTGACAACAGCCTCTTCCCTGATGCACTCCAGTTCAAAAGCTAACTCATGCAGACCGGGCACTGTGCAGCTACACACATTTTGGAGGACCATACGGAGAATAAAAATGCCCAGTGTCCATGGCTTGGCACATACCTACAAGGAATCCCCAGATGGAATGCTATATAGCTGCATTTTAAGGCAGATGTTCTACAATTGAGAAATCCTGCAGAAGGGAACATGGGTGCAGATGTGAGCCTCACTAGAGAGAGGAATACACTCCTGCAGAGGAAAAAGCAGTCAAGTAGCACTTTAAAGACTAGCAAAATAGTTTATTAGGTGAGCTTTTGTGGGACAGACTCACGAAAGCTCACCTAATAAACTATTTTGCTAGTCTTTAAAGTGCTACTTGACTGCTTTTTGTTTTGATAGTGTATAGACTAGCACAGCTTCCTCTCTGTTACTATCCTGCAGAGGAGGCACTCTTTGGACACTCCAAGGACACATGCCTAAGAGATTAGCCACTTGCAGAAAGAAGTGTAGCAATAGGACGCCTCTTACAGCACATATAGTGATGTCTGTCCCTCCTACCAGCAACAAAGCTGTTCTGACAACCCTCTTGAGAAATGTCCTGCCAGTGGCCAGCTGAGGTTCCACCCAGGAAACTGTTAATGAAAGCACCTCAGCCGATTACAAACAAAACAATTAAGCGCAGGGACGAGCTGAATTCTGAGGTAGCCAGGGTCCACTACATTTAAGGTTTTCTCCTACCTAGTGTTAAGAATGCTGTGGTAAGAGGGCAGGCTTTCATGACTTTCCTAAGGAGACTATTGCAGAGCCAAACCAAGCTGACCTGATGCCAGCATGCGCTGGCCCTGAGGCTCGGCAGTCTGAGCTAGGCACTCCTTGGCTGGCTCAATACCAGAGAAGACTCTTGAAAGGGGACCACACTCACACATTCCCCACTCTCTCCCTTTCTGCAGCACCCACAGCTTCTCCTGCCGCCTGCCCAAGACGAAAGAAAACCCTGCAGATACTGACCAGTGGCTTGGATGTTGACGATGGTTCCCTCAGAGCGCTTGCGGGTCATGGCATACCAGGACTTGTCAGGGTCCTGGATCCATTCAGCTGCCTCACAGTAGAATTCGCCCTGGTCGGATGGCTGGAGGTTGTAGATGGTGAGCTTAGATGTGGTCTCTCCCACCTTGTCTAGACGGACATCGCCGGTAGCCTGTCTCTGCGCGTAGGTGCTGCCTGCCCTCAGGACGAAGTCACGACTGAGGGAGATCACCTCCACCGGAGACTCGCCCACTTTCTGGCGGTACCAGGAGATGGAGAGGTGACTGTGTTGGGCTGTACTCTTAGACACCTCGCATTTCAGCTCTAGAGAGTCACGCTCCACTTTGTTTAGCGTCTGTGGAACTGAGGTCACGTGCAAGGAGTCTGGAAGAACTGCAAGAAAGAGAACAAGGATGGGTGTAGATGAGAAAAACAAATATTTCACAAATATTTAGGGACATGTCAAAACCTCTGAGGCAAGGGAGGAACTGAAGGCTGGATTCTTTAAAGGAGCACTAGGAAGAAGTTTCTATTTACAGCTCCAGTGACTCACAGGCTTTAGAGATGGAAAGCCCTATTAAGTCATATCTAGACCTCCTCTCAGCCCATGCAAACTGTTACCTATAGCACATTTTCTGGTGCTTGGTTTAGCCTACTGCTAAATGCCCCAAGATACCACAGATCCTCCTATCATTTTGCTTGTATTACTGCTTCATAGCTTAATAGATCCTACTTACTTACCATTCGCAACCTGTATTGTCCTCTGAATGCCATGTCTTCACTCCTTATCATATACCCCGTTCCAATCTTCGTAATTACTCTTCCCTCCCCCTTCCCATCGGCATTCTCATTCTTCAAAATACTTTACACCATTGCTAGGGCCTTTGCTCCCTACGAGTCATTGTTAGACCAAGCAGGCATATTTAAGATCTTTTAATTTTCCCTCTTAAAACAGGAGACAATTCTTCTCTTCCTTGTTTACGTCTGTCCACATTGTAACCACATCAGCAAAAGAGTGTCACTGCATTTCATCATCAGGAATTTACAACACATCCTGGACAATGATCCCCCACTTTCACAGGCCTTGGGAGGCAGACCAGTCCTTGCCCACAGACAACCTGCCAACCTGAAGCAAATCCTAACCAGCAACTATACACCGCACCACAGTCACTCTAACTCAGGGACCCATCCACGCAACAAACCTCGTTGCCAGCTCTGCCCACATATCTACACCAGCAACACCATTACAGGACCTAACCAGATCAGCCACACCATCGTGGGTTCTTTCAGCTGCACATCTACCAATATCATTTATGCCATCATGTGCCAGCAATGCCCCTCTGCTATATACATCGGACAAACTGGACAGTCTCTACGGAAAAGAATAAACACACACAAATCAGACATCAGAAATGGCAATATACAAAAACCCGTAGGAGAGCACTTCAATCTCCCAGGCCACGCAGTAGCAGACTTAAAAGTAGCTATCCTACAGCAAAGAAATTTCAGGACCAGACTCCAAAGAGAAATTTCTGAGCTACAATTCGTCTGCAAATTCAACGCCCTCAGCTCAGGCTTAAACAAAGACTGTGAATGGCTGGCTAAATACAGAAGCAGCTTCCCCTCCCTTGTTTTTCACACCTCCAGATCAACTGCTGGTAGTAAGCCTCACCTTTGCTGACTGAGCTAACCTTGTTATCCCCACCCTTGCTCTGGCTTATTTATACCTGGCCCTGCAGATTTCCAAGACCAGCATCTGATGAAATGAGTCTGTGCTCACGAAAGCTCATGCTCAAAACTTTTCTGTTAGTCTATAAGGTGCCACAGGACCCTTCGTTGCTGTTACAGATCCAGACTAACACGGCTACCCCTCCGATATTTGCATTTTTAGAGGCATCTGGCCTTTCTGAGGGCAGCAGTGCAACCACACGACCAACTACCTCTGCCCTCGGACAGACAAACACCAGGGAATTGGCAATAAGATGATTAAGACATGTGTCAAGTTGATTTAGCAAACAGACAGGAAATAAATGTCCTGTATCCCATTAAGAAATAGGAGTCATTTCCCCACTGTTATTTCCACAACAAAGATTAGCCACGAAAGGGAAAGACACAAAGAAAAAGGGAGAGAGAAGGATAATTAACAATACAGGCAGAGTCCATCACTTCAGAGAGAAAAATCTGTTTGCACAGAATCCATATATTCTGGCTACTTAACAATCGAATACCTCCTATACCTCCCCCTGACCCTCCCTTGTCTTTATGCAGAAGGATGGTTTGGAAGGGAGATGGGGAAGGCCACTGGTGCCAGGACCAAGAACGCAAAATCGCGTAGAGCAGTAGAGGTGTCCCATTGCAATCATTACAACTACTTGTGAATTCATTTTTTAGAAACAGACTATTTCAAGCTGACACGAGCCTGTTTTAAAAAGGCAGAAGATTGTAGGCCATCTGCAAAAGCAAAGTACCAAAGAAGAACAGAAGATAGAGTGGTAACAGTTATCGGCTAGCGCTGGGGTCAGCACCCTTCCCGAAGTGGAGCGCCAAAATCTGACCTTTTGACCTCTATCTATCTATGGTCTGAGTGCGGGTGATAACTTTTAAAGTCACTAATATTCCTAGTTACAACAGCTTCTCCAATACATATGGTAAGATGCAGAGTGTTACCGTTTAGCTGGCGGCTGGAACCATTAGCAGGTCTTTTGTTAACCCACAGGTGGCCTGGCTTTGAGCAAACTCCCAGCAGCATGGAGGGGCGGGGATGAGCCCCGCCTCCTGTGCCACTCTTGGCACCCATTCCGGGGGTTGCTGACCCCTAATCTACAGTCTACAGATCAGCAGCACCATTGACTCTGCTGTGGCTCACAGCTTTGGTAAGTACCAGCAGAGTGAACCAAACATGTCTTCAGACAGATCCACAGCTCATATTCTGGGCTGCAAGGAATCAGGCATTGGAGTTATTCAGGGAGAGGGCTCAAACAACGAGAAGAGGGAGGCATAAGCAATGAGGTGGAGAAAGTGAGGGAGAGAACTTCTGCCCCTCAGAGAGAGGAGAGGTGATTTCACAGTCACCAACTATTTACTATCCAGAGACAGTTATGAAGATGGGGTCCCCGCAGGCAGGGACAGTACCATGGCAGGAATCCCTTTCTTACCACATCACCACCCTGGGTATCAGCAACACTACTGATTCTTGTCCCCTTTCCTCCCCACCCTCCTGCTATTTTCTCACACATTGCCCACTAGGTGGTAGGTCTCTGACAGATCTTTCATGCCATGGTATCAGAGTGAACTAATTGGTTCCCCCCGGCCTTCGCCTTCAGACTCTGCAATGGGCATGACAGGAAGCTACTAACTTAGCCGCGATTCCTGAGGAGATTTAAATTTCTCCTCTAAAACCCAGCTGGATAAATCTCCAGAGCAGCTCAGTTCGCCCTCTCCGCCCTGCAGTCCTGGGGCTCTCTTGTAATTGTTTTATATTATTAAATAAATGAAACCTGATTGTCATCTAACTCAAGTCTCTTTCCTGCTGTGTTGCCTCAGAGGAAGATACGACGCTATGCTGGTCTCTGTGGGATACAGGAAATGGTTTGGAGCAAAAAGCACAAGACTCTTCACCACCAACGGGGATTAATGCCGCACCTCAAGCTATTGCTTTCCTGTGTCCATCCATTACCTGTGTATCTCGATATTTAGAGCTCAGCGTAAAACCTCCTTACTACAGTCCTAAGTCCCCCTACCACTTTGCCAATGCATCTCAGTCCTGAGCAGGTAAGCACACGGCTAGAGGGGCTTGTCTACCTTTACGAGGCAGCTGCTCAGCAAAAACATTGCCTGTGCTGATGGGAGGATTTCTGTCTATGGCCAGGATTAGGTCAATACAACTGCATTGCTGAGGAGTGGGGATTTTCTGCTTTCCTGAGCGCCACAGTTATACTGATGTATGGTTGCAGGATAGACCATGGCTTAGTGAAAGCTAATCCAAGTCCTAACACATCGGCATCACTTATTCCATGAAGTGAGCCAGATTACACTTAATTAGGGTGCATGGACTGGGTCTGCGGAATAGGAGTTATGCTCTCCCTGTAAATTATAGCGCATCTCCCACTGGAAAAAAACAGAAGGTGTGTAAAGAAAGATGGATGTTAAACTATAACTTTTATACTAGTAACCACCCTTGAAGCTACTGTTGCCTTCAACATCTCAATGAGAAGGGGACAATATATTGCCCTTCTAGGACCACATGTTTTCTTTTGTTTATTAAGCCACTATTGCATGGAGCGCACACTCGATGTTCCCATTATGTTCACAACTGCACGTCATACCACCACAGTAAACCCTCTACATAACAGACTCCAGAAATAATGGATGTTGTCCCTGGGTGATGCTGCTGAGGGCTCCATCAGGCTCAGCGGTAAGGACAGAGTCAGCGGTGGGTCTGGCACGTGTGCGCCACACTCCTTCCCCATCCACCTGCTCTGGCACTTTCCCCGTGAGCTTCAAGACCTTGTCCCTCCACCGGCGGCCCTCACATCACCCTGGCGCACACGGGCCATGCGGCACTGGGTGGGCAGCATGGCTGACGTGTAAGTGCCAGTGGCAGGCCCCGCAGTGTGAGGAGGTCTTCTCCCCCTGCAAGGTGTGGCATGCCCGGGCGAGTTAGCAAAGGTGCCAAGGGGGCGGCAGCAGGATCAGAGCCAGTACCCACCCCGCCTCACCCCCCACCCAGACTGCAGCAGTAGCAGCGTGGCTTGCCCCCTCCTCAGTGGGGCAAACCATTGCAGCTCGCTGCAGAGGTGAGTTACCTCTCATCCGTGACCCTGCTTGGCAGCGCACCCCCATGGGGCAGCCATTCCACATGCCCAGGCCCTGGGGAGCTGAGCCAGGGTGGGGCAGCAGCGGGGCGTGGGAGCTCTCCTCCCTCAGCCCCATGTAAACAGAGGGTGTCAGCGCCCGGCTGTCACTGTCTGCAATGGCACTGAGCAGCAGCTGCAGAATCGGAGACTGCGGCCCACTGGCAGGCTGGGGGTGGCAGCCGCCCCTGCCTTTGTGGGGGCAGCTCGGAGCTGGGCGCTGCAGGACCTGCAGCACTAAGAGCCGCAGGAGATGCAAGGAGCCAGGCCGGCATTCAACTCCTCTCCTGGTAATTGGGAGAGGGAGATGGAGGTGTGAGGGGAAGAATGGGGCAGGAAATGGAAAGGGAAGAGGGAGGGGCAGAGGACAGGAGTGAGTGATGAGCTGGGAAGGTCAGTCCATTGTCCCACAGTATAACCATTCAGCTATAATGGACTTGTAGCATTAATGGACACCCCTTCCCTCTATTAGTCTGTCAAATTGAGGGTTTACTATAAAAGTGTATGTGCACCATCTTTTATAGAATTAATGTGGGCTCCTGCAGATGTGGGCCTTTGGGAGAAATCAAATGCATGGGGAAATGGGTTTTTTGGCATTCTGAGGGTGGTATCATTTTGTTTTAGTCATCTGTGGCAAATGGTTAGACAAACACCCACCAGGGATTATCTAGGTATACTTGGGTCCTGCCACAGTGTGCAGGACTGGACTAGACAACCTCTAGAGGTCCCTTCTGCCCCTCTTTTCTGCAGTCCTATGCCAAGTCTTGGAGAGCCACTGATGACACATTATGGATGTTATTAACTGGGATATCTGCTAGAGCTACAGAGCAGGCTGAAGTTTATTCCTTTTCAAACATCATCTGGCTCCAGTGTTCCCTCTAATCTTTCCCAACCATGTACAGAATAAATTTTGCTATGCACACCAAGGCATCCGCAGATGAGCACCAACAACAGAAAGACATGCTGCCAGCTGTGCGTGCTCTGCTAATCAGCTAAGCATCACTTCAATCTCTCCTGTTTGGTTACCCACATGGTCCACTTAGAGGAACACTGTCTGGCACCCCAGCTGCTTCAGAGTTCAGAATATTCATTAAATGGTGAGAGTGTACAAGGCAACATTTATCATCAATTAACTAATTTTTTAAAAAGCAAATTAGACCTGCAAGTAACAGAGAGAATAATTACTAGGGAACTTCTCTACAATGTCACTTTCAAAAGTCACTTTGAGCACAACATCACACCCAGAGGGACATGTTCCAAAGATGTCAAGCCAGTTTCTGTGCCCAGGTTGGACAGAACATGCTCGAAGATGTCTGAAGGAATCAGAGGTGATTGTACTCGTCCAGCTGAATGGCACAGGGCATGCTGTTGCTGCAGAGTTATGATAAGTTTAGCCTGCCCCAGCCTGTGAGCAGCCACATGTTAAAGCCATATTTGAGTTATTGTGTCCTCTCTAGTGCTGTTCTGCCTTCCGTGTGTTGCTAGGACTTCTAGGGGTGCAACTTTGGTTCTCTTAGCTACAACTGAGCTGAACTGCCTTATGATTCTTTACCAGTGAACCCTGGGACATCCTGCCAGTCCTTCTGGGCATATGGACAAAGGCCAGGGACAGTGAGGAATTTGTGGGAAAGCGTTCAGCTCTCAAATGCCTTCACAGCCAAGTGGGCAGGTTACTAGCCCAAGTGAAAGCCTCACTAGGACTTTAGCCTATACCCCAAACAGGATGGCTAAGCAGGGTTGAAAGCACCACCAAACTCAGGTCAGAAGTCTGCATGTGGGGATGGGACAGGAGCAGGGGCAACAGCCAAGGACAATGGAGAGTTAGCTCAGGATTTCAGGCATGCCTTACAAATCAGGCCAGCAGAGCTGTTTGCTGAAGAACGGTCATTTGAATCCAACAGGTCACCAGAGCAATGGACCTGCCTGAGACAAGAATGCTGCAGCGAGGAACAGTAGTGAGGGTAGGACACAGCAGTAGGGCAGCTGGACAGCATGGTTAGGGGCCAGGTGGCTGAGCAGCGTGCCTGGGGGAGAAAGGCAGCAGAGAATCATGTGCACAGGGAGGAGGACAAGGACCACGACCAGGCAGGAGAGGAAAGAGAGGCCAGGCAGCACGTACTAGAGAGCAGGGAGAGAGTGAGATTCATCAAACTAATTGAGATCTGCTAAGCCAGTTTGGAGCCAAAAGATGCTTGGGATTGCTGGAGTAGACAGTGAAAAATTTTGAATGGAAAAAAGCAAGACAGCTAAAAATACAGCGCTCCCTAATATTTCCCAGGCCTATAGTTGACATCAGAGATATACACACCACAGAGAGGAGGGAGACAGTCCGTGAGGCACACTCTTTTCAAGGTATGGTCTGCGTTATGGAAGTTTGAGAACCAGTGTTATAACAGGAGTCAACACTAGGTGGTGTCTGCCCAGCTGTGAAGATGAGAAGAGTTGTTGAGAGCTGGTTCTCCCTCTGAACGCACTCCCACCCCGGCCCCACGCACCTGACAAAGCGGGTCTTTGCCCACGGAAAGCTTATACTCCAAAATATCTGTTAGTCTACAAGGTGCTGCAGGACTTCTCATTGTTTTTGAAAACACAGACTAACTCAGCTTCCCCTCTGACACTTGAGAGAAATGGGTTACCTTCTCTTGAATTTGGATACAAATACCTCTCTTCCCAATAACTCCTGGAAACAAACTCTCCTTTCATAAAAGTTTCCAAATGCTCCACAAAGTGTAAACGTTAGCCCTCTGTGGGATTAAACATTACCCCTGTTTCACAGCTGGGAAACTGAGGCACAAAGCGATTAAGAGACCAGTTGAAGATCTCATGACAAGTCAGGGGCAAACCTGGAATTTCATACAAGTTCCTGGCTCTACTTCCTGGGCTTATCACAAAGCCATGGCACGTATTAATCTGAGAAGGGAAGAATATCATGTATTTTGTTACCAGTTCCATTTGCTGCAGTGCCCCCTAGTACCACGCTGAGGCACTAGTTCAGTACCGAAGGCGGCAAAACCACCAGAATGCCCCTTGCTCTGCACGTGCTCCAAGGACTCCACAAAAGACAAATCACACACCAAAGGAGAGGTGATCAACTGTTTTGCAAACCAGAGGGAAGCCAGGAACTCACCAACATTTTGCAGATTTAGGCAAATCAATAAACCTCATGCTCCCCCTGTGTAAACTGAATATAACGCATCTCAAGAAGAGCTGCTAATGCTGATAGACAATATTGGCCTCCCTTGGTCCAGCAAATTCTCTTGTCTGGCACCGGGGACGTCCCAAGGGTGCCAGACTAGAGACAGTCAATCTGTGCCTCAAAGTAAGCAGCAGGCATCAAAAAGCATTATAGTAAAGGACCTCCCTGCTCCTCTCTCTCTCTGAAGCACAATCCAAACCCCTCTGGTATTGATTTCCATTCTATACCGTATGCAACAACTTGTGTACATGTAGGAGGGCTGGTGAGAAAGGAGAGATACCTAGATCAGCATTGTAATCCTCTCAGCCCTCCTTTCTGGTAATTAGTTGCGTGTGTCAATCTGTACCAGCTACAGCACAGCAGACAAAACTACAGTGCTCCCTCCCTAATCAATCAAAAGACACACACAGTGCCTACTGGGATGAGGAAAACACAGCTGCTGACACCGAGAACGTGATGAACTCCCTAAAGGTCACTACCAAGAGTGAGCAGATAAGATGGAGCAGAACATTTCTACAGCGACATGCGCCTGGATTGATTTGTTTTGTTTTAAAAAGTACAGCCCAACTGGGAAAAGGCGGAGCAAGAAAAGCTGGTCAGTTAAATGAAAGCTTTGTTCCTACTTCTGCTGCACTACAGTACAACTGTCTTCACATGTAACATGAGAGCCTAATTTTGTTCACACTTCAGACCCCCATAATCCTCCCCTCCCTGTCAGATATTCCAGAGTCTGGAAATATCAAATGAAACCTAACAGAGCAGAATAGGAGAGGATTATACAAGACGAGAATTGCCCCACCAAAATCAGTGATTGTGCATTGAGCAGAGTACTCAGCAACCCTACTGTAATCAGAGCCCAGTATTCTCTGACAGCATAGACACGGGTTTACAAATGAAAAGTATAAACCCCTCTCTTCCCTACAGTGTTATTCCATGGGACATAGGTGGCAGAATCCCTCCCTAATCAGGTACAGGGTGAACCTCTGCAGCCCAGCACCCTCAGGACCTGACTGGTGCCAAACAAGGGAATTTGCCAAACAACAGGAGACCAATATTGTCTAGTGGCATTACCAACACTTCCACTGTTCACTGGGCTGTTAGAAGACATTTAGGGTAAATCACAGCTAAAGAACAGCACAGACCACTGAGAGCCAGGACTGGTGGCTGGAAACAAACTTTATGGGACCACAGGAAACTTGGACATGCCCATAAATGGTCATCTGACTAAAATCATGCCAGACCAGGAACGATGTGCCAGACTGGAGAGGTTCAACCTGTACTCAGCTTAACACCTGAGTGCAGGCAGTTAATTTTATCATAGTTACATACATTATACATTGTGAATACTTTGTATTTGCAGACACATATACTAAACAGAGAGTCGGGCTACTGAAGCAATTAACCTCAGGTAAATTAAATAACTACGCATATGGAACACTTATAAGCACAAAATACTTGTATTGATCTGTTAAGGTACTTAAATACTTCATTAGCCTTATATTTCATGATTCAGTGAATGACAAAGATGAAAATTCACCTTACAAGAGCTTTAATTTGATGAGCCAATACATTTAGGAACTCTTTCTGCTCAGTGGTTTGAGCACTGGCCTGCTAAATCCAGGGTTCTGAGTTCAATCCGTTAGGGGGCCATTTAGGGATCTGGGCCCAATAGATTTAAAAAAAAATCTGGCAGGGAGGGTGATAGGTGTGAGGGCAGGGAACTGGACTTGATGACCTCTCAGGGTCCCTTCCAGCTCTATGAGATACACAGGTATCACATGTGTGTACCTTGGACTATGTAACAGTATTAATGATATAAATGTAAAATCTTACATGTGTCCTGTGGGAGACTGTTAAGGTTGTTGGAACATATAAGATGAATGATCATTAGCTGAATGCAGGAATAATAGAATATTTTGTGTAAATTACCTTACTTAAGTGATCATTTTGAGCTCTTAATACTGAAGTTGCCAAATAAATGCATACATCCCTTATGCATAAACTACAGAACAATCAGCTTTTTAAAAACTAAACGTGTCAAGTTTTCTGACTAGGAATCGTCCTTTGCCAAGGAGTAAGAAGTTTTGAAACGAGTGATGTCTAACAGGCACAGAGACGTGCTTTCTACAGTGATCAGCCCTCTCCGACTGTGCAGGGGAGGCCTGCTGGACTGACCTTCCTTACGGTGCATTTTGCAGTCCTGTAGCAGCCACATTGCCTTCCTGCACACTGGCCTCCGAAGGCCTGCAGAACAGGCGCTCACTCGCTCTCTCTCACTCTCCGGTGCCTCCCAAAGTGCACACAAGGGGAGCCCAGTTGAAAAGACAGGAGCTTCCTTCCTTCCCATCCCAGGGGTTGCGCACCACTAAGCTGCCTACTCTGCGACACTGTCAGCCGCTGGAGCTCTACTGAACAATCACCATCTCCTGCAAACACCCTTCTACCTGGCTGCAGACCCTAGGTGTAAAATTTCACAGTTAAATTTTGGTACGTTGAGTTGTACCCATCCACATGTGATGACTAGCACTTCCTCCAGCTTTTGTTACCAAGATAGAAATATTAATGAGGGACAATGTTAATAAGGAGATGGATTTTGGAATATTTTTTGAATAAAAGCCCAATCTTATGCATGAGATTTTTGCACAGAGCTTCTGGGGGAAGGGAAAGAGAAGGAACAGTTAATTTAAGTCAACTGTAAGCAGGAACCTGGGTGCCAAAATGGTATTAGAAAGCATGTCTTCAAATTTTGAATGGAAACTAATGCTGCTTTTAAAAGAAACAAACCCTTCCTCTCCCCACAAACCACTCAATAGATCCACTACAAACTCCTCCAAAAAGGTCAACTGGTATTCTAAGAGCGAGTGGTACAATTCTGGTGATGGTCAAAGAATTTGTTTCCATTCCTAGAGCGGAAAACTTAAACCTTGCTCTTGCTAATAGCTGAACTTCGGAGTCACCACCAATTCCTACATTACTGAATTTCAAAAAAGGGCTAACTTTAGGGAGTCACCGCTACCATTTACAACATTGTTACTGCAGCCTGCATGGCAATAATAAAATAATGCCACAGTTTGTTTTTTATTTAAAAGATTGGTCATTGCCTATTTTATTTCTGGCATGGATCAATGGGGATTTAAGAGTTAAATTGAGGGAGGAGCCTGGCAGTTGTTTCACAGCAGCAGTGGTGCTAAATCTTGAGATTATAATAGCATCCTTGTTTGTGCACTAATGACTTTGCCATGCTTACCTCAATAGAAATGCATCTATCAAAGCAACTGGATGAGTTCATATAGCTAGCAGGGAAGGAAACAGGAAAAAAGCGCAGGAAAGGAAAAGTCAGGAACATTTTTTAAACTGAAAATTAGGTCAGCCGTTGACTCCGGGCCTGCACTCCCCCTCACACGATGCACACCCCCTTCATCACACACGCTCATTAGCTGACCCACATGCTTCTCGAAGACCGTTACTTACACTTATGGGATTCAGCTGGAGAGGGCACTGCACAGTGTGATCCAGCTCAAGAGATCAGAAGCTTCTACGCTGGAGACAGACCATGAGCTGTGCGCTTGACTGTACCAGGTGCAATGCTGTAACACAGCACATGCTTGCCTGCCGCCAGTAGGCCAGAACGCGTTCCGGTGTGTGTCAGAAGCTGCTCGTTTAAGTTTCCACCAGGTATAAATGTGCAATCCACCAGCTGTATCTGCACACCTCAGCCCTATGAGCTGCATTCGGCTAATACTCTGGCTTCGCCTTTATGAGTGTGACCTATACAGTGCCCCATATGCCCTGACAACATAGAGCCGTGTGCACTCCTGGGAGGTTTCTCCCACTGGTGAGCAATGGCCCCATTCAAAGCTTTGCCCTACTTCCTTCCACTATCTCTAATATGTACTGCAGGTGGTACTTGGAGGCAGCGTGTCAAAAGCAAGGTTTATGCTCAACAGCGGCCTGAGCTTTTCCAGTTCACTTAACACAGCAGCATATCACTCCTATCTTCCCCATTTAGGAAGCCGTTATTCCACAAAGACTCTCCCAGAGGGGGGAAAAACAGAACAAAAAACTCCTTCCTGTGTCTGTGCCCATACCCAGGGTGCAAAAAACCATGTCTGTTAATTACGGCTGCTTATTTGGGCACAGCAGTTCAAGTGACCCAATAAAGAAATCCATGGAAGTGGCAGGACTGAAGAAGGGAGAACAGAGATCGAGAGAGAAATTTGACTCACCTCTTGCTAGTTAAGCAAAAAGAAACAAACATTTGAGGAATTAACCTGGAAGCAGAAGCCTCCAAATAAGAGAGGCAGGGAAAGCAGCGTCTCAGATGGGTAGCCGTGTGAGTCCATAACTTTCAAAAATAACAAGCAGTTCTCTAGCACCAACAAATTTATTAGACCATGAGCTTTTGTGGGTAAAACCCACTTCTTCAGAGATTGCTGAAGGGCAGGTACATCACCCATCCACAGGGGTACAATCCTAAGAAAGGGGAAAAAAGTCCTGTGCTTGGGTGTGTGTGTGGGAGTGACACACAGTAAGCAAGTGACATTCAGTGATTTATTTAACCCCCCCTCATCTACCATGAACTAGAGCAGGGGTGAGCAAAGTTTTTACAGTGGGCCTCACTCTTCTTGCATGCAGTTAGCAGGGCCCCCCAACCTGTCTAATGAAATCCAAACCAACAGAAATTTTGGTTATGTTCATATGAGAAAAAGCCCACAAACTTTCGGCATGTGCAAGTAATAATCATGCAGAATTTGAAAACGTTATTAATCGGTACATAAATGTGAATACACAACCATAAAAACAGTAACCTATTTCAACATTTATAATGAGATGGATGAGCCCGAGTCCCAGCAGCAGATTGTGCTGCACCCCCGTATGAAATTTCATGCCCCTCCCAAGGGGGCCCTCTCCCCACTATGAACACCCCTGAACTATAGACCCTTTGCAGCAGGGACAGTGCAGAGGCCAGACTACAGCAAGACGAATGCACATGCCTTTTAGAAGGGAAAGGCGCATGACAACAGCATAGCGAACATCAAGAATAAAACCTAAAAGAGGTATGATGGGATTAAATTAGCAAAGCAAAACAGTCGGCTGAATGTCAGGGGAAGAGTTTGCTACCAGAAGAGTAAATAATGATCTCTCATGCTGACTGCATAATGGAAAGATTGTTTCTTCTCCTAAATAAAGAACCAAAGCTGCTTTTCATGTAGCTCTCTTCCCAAAACTCCTTAAGAGGAATTCTTTGTGCTTCACATTTGTACTCTGTAGAAACAATTATTAATATACAACTCTTAGGCAGGTGTGCTCTTAATAAAAGAACAACTAGATGAGATTCTGTCTCATCTTATATAGGAGGTCAGACTAGATCAGCATTTCTTGAGCTTTTCAGGCTGACAAACCCTTATTTGAAGTAAACATTTTTGCAACTCCCTCACATTTCCTGTGAAAGCACACATAAAAACAGTAGCAGCAATAACAACACTAACACTATATAATTTGTTTGCACATTTCAAGGGGGTTGCTAGAACATCTCCATGCCAGGAATGAGGGAGAAAGAGAGTCTTGTGTTTTAGTCAGTAATAAAATTGTCAGTGTCTCAAAATCTCCCACTCCCTAGTGCCATATCTGAACCCCAGGGGAGGAGGGTCACAACACACCATTTGAGAGAAACAGAACAAGATAATCTAATCTTCTAATGGGTCTTTCTGGCCTTAACAGCCGATGGATCCAGGCCCGCATGCAGGAATTTCTGTGGGGGGATGTGTGCTGCTTTTGTTTGTTTGTTTGTTTTTTTGGGGTTTTTTTTTTTTTTGTTTTTTGGGGGTTTTTTTGGTAAATGTTGACCACAATTTTTTTTAAATATAAAGGAGTTCAAAATAGCCACACAATGAGTGTGCATAGGAAAGGCTATGAAAAATGTGACTGGAAACAGTGATTGGTAAAATTATTTTCTTACAGCATACTAAAAATGTCAATACAGTAATAAAGGTTTTGTAGAAATTACCTAAATGTCTTAAATATTCCAGAGTCGTCCCCCCCACCCCCACCCCAGAGTTTTTCAGCTAAGACTACATATAGGCTAGTACAGGTTGAACCTCTCTCGTCCAGCACCCCTGGTGCCTGACCGATGCCAAACAAGAGAACTTCACTGGACCATGGGAAACTTGACCATACCCATAATAAGTGGTTATCTAGCTAACTAAAATCATGCCGGATTAGGGATGCTGGTGGGTGAGAGACTGCCGGAATAGAGAGGTTTGACCTGCAGTAATGAAATAGATTTTAGGTAGTAAACTTTTATTAATGACAATAAGTTCACAGCAGTATCTGTGTTCACAGTTTCCTGTTGCTAGTGGCCAAGGACATGCTAGAAAATACAGTCCTTTCCCTACGCCAGGGCCAATCCTCTAGGCAGGGAGCTGGCCACCCTACAGCTCCCCCCCCGCACCACCGTGCACAGTACAGCAGGGAGGAAGGGAGAGAAACCAGATGTGGGGTATGTACACACTCATACCCTTCTCATCCCCATGTGCACAGGCCTGAGATTTATATAACCAGTAGCAATTTTGCCTCAAAAACCTAGGGGCGAGCCAAGGGTGCAGGACATTTTTTTCTAAGCATTATGATTATTGTTTGTATTACAGTAGCACCTTGAGATGGCTGCTGAGATCAGGGACCAATCAGGCTAGGCGCTGAACAGATACAAAGGCAGAACCTCTGAAGTGCTTACATTGTTATTTGACATGAGACCAAAAAAAAGACAAGGAAAACAGACAAGGAAAAAAGGGGAAAACAGCTTGCCCCTCATCTCTACACAGATCAGTGGCAGAGCTGGGAATGCAACCCATGTCTCCAGTGTCAAAATGCAAGGCTCTATCAGTTGATCCATACTGTCACTGAAAGCAGCATAACAAAACTACTTTCTCATTGCTCGAATAAGACTAAAGAGCTCTGGCATTTTCCTAGGTGCTGCCAAGTGCTGCCTACTGGGGAGGGAGCAACCACCATCAACACAGTTCAGCCCAGACAGCTGGACACCTACCGCCAGGGGACCCAGACAGTCCAGTAGGCATGCAGAGACCTTACGCATCCAAGGAAGGGTTAAAATGCTCGAATTCTGCCAGACAGACAGATTGGGAAGGAAAGAGGAGAACACAGTTGAATCTGGATTTGCTTGTCTCTCAGGTGGCAAGTAAGGGTGGGCCAGGCGATGGTGAAAAATGTTTAAAACTGAAACACACATGTACTGCGACTTAAGAAAATATGTTACTTCTGCTAACAGTTTTATTTAAACCGTAAGAATTGCTCATCATATATGAACATATGTCTTGATGAGGAAATGTGCCATTTTCTGAACGGCAAGATCATAGCTTGTTGGAGAGTTTTCTTTTTCATACTCTTTCAGTGCTGATTTTGGCGGCTCAAAATTGTTGCTTTGAGCAAACTTCACAGCAGCAGTCCAAGAGAAAAGTCAGAGAAGACTTAATGGTTTTCTTAGAATAGAGTTTGGGCTTTCTTGATCGTAACAAACACTGTTCTCGTGCACTGAAGAATTACAATAAGCACTGCAATCTGACAGAGTCTCAAATGATTTCTCACCAGGCCAAATGAGTGTCACCAGATGTAACCGAGTGATGGCCATTTCGACAAATGCACTTTCATGAGGTGCTTCTTTCAGGATTCCACCTTCCCTGAGCAACTGGTGAAGCCTTCACACTCGAGTACATAAAACACAGGGGAAAAAACTGACAAATAAAATGCTCGGCACAGTACTTGAATACCCTAATCTTGCTGCATGCTGACAGCTAGTTTGCAGCTCACAGCGGGATGATTTTTTTAATGAACAGATTGTTGATAGTAGACTGGGCAGCCTTAACGTGTTGTACCCTGGCTGTTCTGAAGAACACTCCCACCTCTCTCTGAGGCATCACTTCCATTCAGACCTTTCCTGAGCTAATTGGTTGTAATCCCAATGAGCAGGCTTCCATCATTAACCTGTTTTCTTTGCAAAAGGATAGGACCCACCAGGCATAAGCATCATCAATTCTGGCATTTTGTCAATTGTTTACCAGAAACACTGGGATTAATTTCTTAATTTACAAGACAAAGGAAACAAACTGCTCGAAGAGTTTGTTAATGATTGCAAATAATGGGATGGTTTGTCTGATGGAAAAATAGATAGCACTCAGTCACAGGAGTTTGGAATGACAGACAGGTATGTGAAACCATTGGTTTTGTTATTGCCTGTGAAGTACCACCTCCTGGGGTGTAACAGCAACGAAGGATCCTGTGGCACCTTATAGACTAACAGAAAAGTTTTGAGCATCAGCTTTCATGAGCACAGACTCACTTCATCAGATGCTGGTCTTGGAAATCTGCAGGGCCAGGTATAAATAAACCAGAGCAAGGGTGGGGATAACAAGGTTAGCTCAGTCAACAAGGGTGAGGCTTACTACCAGCAGTTGATCTGGAGGTGTGAAAACCAAGGGAGGGGAAGCTGCTTCTGTATTTAGCCAGCCATTCACAGTCTTTGTTTAAACCAGAGCTGAGGGTGTTGAATTTGCAGATTCTGAATTTGCAGATAGTTAGATCTACAATTCCCTAGTAACTAAGACTGTAACCTGGAATCACACCCTTATGGGGTGTACTTTCAGAGACTTTCAAGAATTCACAGATAATATTGCTGGCCTGCATCAATAGCTGTAGTAGATACATGTACAATATCGCTTTGACAATTTCTCTCTCTAACCCTGTACTTTCTTGCTTTGTAAATAAACCTTTATATGTTTAGAGCTAAAGGATTTGGGCAAGCGTGTTGTTTTTGGGTAAGACTGGGAACTGTGGCTGGACCCTTTGGGGCCCAGGAGAATCTGTGTAGATTGGGTGAAATAGGTTTAATAGCCTCTCACATAAGTGTGGGGGTTGTTGGTCTGGGCTGGTATAGCAGCTGGGAAGTCTGTGGGTTTGCTTGCATGGCTTCTGGTTGGCCAGTGGGGCTGGCAGAAGTGCTTTTGCGGCAGATTGGAGTTGTCTTAGTGAGAAGGAAATCCCAGCTTGGGAGCTGTAAGTGTCCTGGTTTGAAGCAAAGATACCCTGGTTTGATTTCCTTAGCCATGCCCAAAAACTCTGTCATATTACAGGAACCCATTAAGGCTCCCTTCAGTGAGTTTTTGCCAAATCAATGGAACAGGCCTATAGTGAAGTCTTCCTCACCAGAGCCAGGGATGCATGCTTGCAGCTGCTGTTATGAAGGGACAGGGCACAAATATTTGTCCTAACGTAGGAAACGCTTCATTCTTATCCAGTACCCACCTCCTCACTGAACTTCTACTGAGGCTTGCTTTGTCCACAGATAACTCAATAGAATTGTGCCATATTATGTTATGCTCAACTGCTGCAGCAATTGCAGAACAATATCGACTCTGCTGTTCCAGCATTTTTCACTCATCATCCACTTGTCCCTTCCCTCCTCCCCCCGATCTCGCACTCAGCAAAGGAAGTGATTGTCCAGATGAAGGCAGCAGCACACTGGAAAAATCAAGGCCCCCTGCAAACACGGCCACCCCAAAGGGACAGCAAGAAGGCACTCATATTCCTCAGAGTTAGATGTAAAAGCCAACTGTTCCAGTCACTTGCACAATGCTACAGAATAGTAGGTCTGCGAGAGAGTCAGGATGCACAGCTCCTGTGAAGCTTGCCTCCCAATACCTACCAGACATTTTATAAGTGCTAAAAATATTCCAGATTGTGGGGAAAAAAACCTCTTAAAATAGAGTCACAGGTGAGAGAACTCATTAAATTTATCAGTAAAAAATGTTATTAATGTAGTAGTAGGCATCCTTCAGTCTGCATAGACTATGGATCGCGCCCTTTATAGTTTCAATTGAGGACTTGATTTACAACGTCTACTGTGACTATGAAGACCCACACGAGAGTGACAGTCCTTGCTGCATCTCTTGCAGATGTGGTGGGTGTCTGGCAAGTCCTTAGCGTGCTTTCTGTGCGCTCGCTTCTCCTCTGCTAGCTGTCTGATCTTCATCTCGCCCTTCTGAAGGCCCTTGTGTAACCCCTGCCTCCATCTGCTGCGGTCGTCTGCTAGTTCTTCCCAGTTGTCCAGCTCGATGTCTACCTCTCTGAGGTCTCTCTTGCAGACATCTTTGTAGCGCAACTGGGAGCGTCCGGGAGGTCTTTTGCCAGAGGCTAGCTCACCATACAGGATGTCTTTTGGAATCCTTCCATCGTTCATCCTGTGGACGTGGCCAAGCAAGCGGAGCCGACGCTGCCTGAGGAGGGTAATTAATGTCATGTATTTAAAAAAACCACTCATGCAGAGGCAAACAAGAATTCATGGGGTGGAGGTGTAGTTCTAGTACCACCGGCTTCCACAGAATCATGAACCATATGTCACTGATGCAATATCATCTTCCTGAGTCTGCAGACATTTCCAGATGCTTCTGGTGCTGCTCACTTCAGTGTTGCAGGGTACAAAAGGACCAGAATTCTGTCACCTTCAGAGCTGCTATCTAGAACCTTAGGGTCAACAATGAAACTGACAAGCACCAGACATTTCATTCCATTACTGCTTCTTGAGAAAGCTCTGAGCGGTAGCAGCAGCAGCAGGAGCTTTGGCTGATGACGGCACCCAACAGCTGTGCGTGTGCAGTAGCAGGTGCTCCTCACAGCAGCAGCCAGGATTCTAGAGAAAACTGAGCATAATGGAAACACTGGCACACGCTCACAGAAGCCAGAAGGTTCTCAGATGGAAGAGAGGGAAGTGTCTTCTTTTCAGCCGTCAGTAGGGCCTGGGAGTTTCACATGGCTTAGACGCTTCCCAAATGTGAAAGTAAAACTTCACAGAGGTGGGCCTCCTAAGGAGTACCCAGGGAAAGGGGCACTAATCGTAACCCCAGCTGCATGCCAGGTACTGCCCCTTCACCTGTGCCTGCCCACAGCTCCATCTTGCGCACTGGCCTCTGGAAGGCAGGCAGTGCTCTGGTTAAAATACACAGGTTGAACTTCTCTGCCCTGGGACTCTTTGGGCCGGCAACTTCTGTGGGATGCTGCTGGACTAGGGAGCCCTGGTGGCCAGAAGTCCTGCAGAAGAGGGGCTGGCAGCTGGGAGCCCAGTGGTGGAGAGCCAGGAGTGGAGCTGGTTCTGTGGTCAAAGAGCTGAGAACCCAGCCAGGGCAGCAACAGATCACAGTGGCTGGGGCCAGCAGCAGGATTGATGGCAGTGAGGGAAGCCTAGATGAGAGGCTGATGACCCCCTGGGGAGAGTTTGGAGGCAGGAAGCATAGGGATTAGAACTGATCATCCCTGGTCTGGCCAGGTCCCAAGGGTGCTGGCCCAGGGAGTTCCAACCTGTAACTGGTAAACATCTCTAACTCGGAGACTGCTTAATAATTTGCAAGATTTGGGACTCTTGCCTTTCACTCCCAGCTCTGCTGTTTCTAAGGACCTTGGTTAAGTGATAACTGTTCAGTGCCTTGGTTTCCCCTTCCCACTTGCCTCATTAAGCTTACAAGCCTTCCAGATGCCAGCAAATGGCGAGATCTATGGCTGAAACCTAACGCTTACAAGAGCCAGCACATGCGAGGCTGCTGACTGACAGGATAGTCATTCCCCCCCTCAGTCTGTGCAGATCGAGGCTACATTTGTGTGCTACAGGACAGGAGTGCGATTCCTCTGCCTGCGCAGACGTACTCGTGCTGGGCCCATGAGCGCTCCTGCACAGCATGGCCAAAGCAGCACAGACAGGGGCAGCAGAAGCACTATTGAGTTGGGTTCTCTGAGTGCGCGAGGGGCTCAGGCCTAGAGCAGAGAGTTGGGGTCAGTATTCCCTGTGAGCCAGCTGCTCGTGCAGCTGCTCAGGAAAGGTGCCAATGCCACCCAGTTGATTAGCAACGCGCTCGCAGCTAGGTTTTTGTTCCTATGGGTGGTGCACATTGCCACATGCTTTGGTGCACACAAAAAATTACTCTGCACATGGATGGAAAAACTGGCTGGGGTGCAAATGTGAGGGTTCTGACTGGAGATGTGGGCTGGAGGTTGGGGCTGGAGTTGAGGGGCACAGGAGAGGGACTCAGCTGGGGTGCAAAGGTCTGGCTGAGGGTTGGATTCTGGGGAGGGATTGTGGGTGCAGATGTGAGGGTATGGAGGGGCTCTGGATTTGGGGACAGGCTCTGGACTGGTAGTTTGGGTGCAGGGGGGTGTACAAGCTCTGGGCTGGGGAAGAGCTCGCAAGGTGGGGTAGGGGGTTAGAGCTGAGCTTACCTGGGCTGCTCCCTGCTTGGTGTCAGGGCCAGTGAGGGAAGCTACTCTTTGCCAGCCTCGGCAGCTCTAGGGTGTAATATGGCAAGGTTTCTGGGCACAACTGAGGGAACCAACCCAAAGTATATTTGCTTAAATCTGGGCCATTTACAGCCCCAAGCTGTGAGTTCCTTCTCTTTAAGGCAGCGGTTCACAGCCTTTTCCAGACCGGGACCCATTTTGACAATGCAGGAGGACTTGGTGACCCAAGGCAACTCAAAATTGGGGGGGGTGGGGGGGGGGAAGAGCGGTACCGTAACAAGTTAATTGTACACCTGAGACAAGAATATAAAATTGTACCCCTTCATGTTTATATATTCAGAGTAGTTATTTCATAGAAAAAGGGAAAATACATTAATAATAATAATAATAATAATAATAATAAACACTACATTTATTATAGCTAATTATAGTTTTATTATAGTTGACCCAAGTTGTGGTGGGAGAAGGACCCTCATCCCCAAACTGCTCTCCTCCCCTGCTTCCCCAGCTGAAACCTCACGCTCAGGGGCTGGGGTCGCACTCAGAGCCTGGGGGAGTCACACTTGGGCTAGGGGGGGATTGTAATCCCCCAGCTTAGGGGGAATTTAGGCACTTTGCTCCAGCCCCAGCACTTGCCCAACTCTGCCCACACTCCAGATGGGTAGTGCAGGTGTTCATATTATTGTAGTGTACAGAGTCATGTGTGATGGAGTGGGGGGAGTGCATGTGTGAGTTAGGCTGGATGTCTGAGGCAAGCAGCAGCTTCCAGTGGCTAAGGATGACCCTGGGGCTACAACTGGCAGGTGACACCTCTGCCTGAACAAAGAGCAGGGAGGAGCTGAAAGGGGTTTAAATTGGGGGTGGCAGTTAGAGGCTAGGAAAAGGGAGAGCTGGAAGGCAGCCAGCCGGAGGAGGGGGAAAGCTACACCCCAGAGGGGCACCCCTCGGGGTTTTTTTCCCAGAACAGGTTGGAAGAACTGTTTTTGGCTGCTATGCTGTTGCTTCTGTGAAAAACTGGACATCTGTTGCCTAATAAACCTGCTGTTGTACCTGCTGAGTGAGAGTCTCTCCTGCCAGCGGACGGGGTGCAGTGCAGGGGGACCCCTGAACCCCATCACACTGGTGTCAGAAGTGGGATGCACTGCACCCACGGATGAGCTCCCAGCAGTGGCTGACTGAGCACCAGAGAAGGAAGGAGTCTCACAAGAGCCAGAGGGGGAACAGAGCCATTCCTGCAGCTGCTGCTGGTGAGTGGATACCCTGGGAGATAGCGGGGAGATGGATTATACCCGACTCCTGAAGGCAGAGCTAGCGGGGCTGTGCAGAGAGAGGGGCCTGACCGTGGGGAAGGCGACCAAGGCCCAGCTGATTGCCCAGCTGGAAGAGAATGACCGATCCGGGGGGGCAGAGCCTGTCCCGGCACAAAGTGGCCGGTCAGCCTCGGGAAGCGTTTCGCATTCTCCGACAGGAGCAGGGGCTCGACGCCATCAGACAGACGCGGTGCCCGCCAGGTCGCGCTCAGCTAGCAGTGGTCCATCGTGGGCAGAGTCCCCCGCCGCAAAGCTGCGACGGCTAGAACTCGAGGTGAAATTAAAGGAACTGGAGCACCAGGAACGGGAAAGAGAGCGTGAGCACGAGCGCCAGGAACGAGAAAAAGAGCGTAAGCACGAGCGCCAGCTACAAGAGACACAGCGGGAGGAGAAAGAACGAGAACGGAAGGAAAGAGAGCAAGAGCGTGAGAAGAGAGAGCGAGAGCGGGAGCATGAGCAAACCATGGCAGAGGCGAGACGCCAAGAGGCCCCAGCTGCGGTAAGCGGGGAGAGGGCCAGACGGCTCGGGGTGGCCAGTCACTTGAAAACGCGTGTGCTGGCCCAGTGTCAGGACCCAGGGGACATGGACGAGTTCCTTACCGCCTTTGAGCGAGCCTGTGAGTTGCATGAGGTTCCCCCAGATGAGTGGCTCCGGCACCTCACCCCCTTGCTGGGCCAGAAGGGCGCAGCGGTGCTCAGCCAGCTGGTGGGGCTGCAGCCTGGGGACTATAAACGGTTCAAACAGGCCCTGCTGCATAAGTTCGGGCTGACTCCGGAGATGTACAAGAAGAAGTTCCAGAAGGCGCAAAAGAGGCCAGAGGAAACCCATGTAGATACAACCGCCCGCCTGAAGCAATACTACCAGAAGTGGGCGTTCGAAATGGGAGTCCAGTCCGTAGAGGACCTAATCGAGCTGGCGGTCGTGGAGCGATTCTACGAGATGTGCGCACCTAACCTGAGGGTGTGGCTCGTGGACCAGAAGCCAGGGGACTCACACGATGCAGGGAAACTGGCAGATGACTTCACAAACAGCCGAGCCAGGTTTGAAAGTGAGCCCCACAAAGAGAGGGAGTCTCGGAGAGAGAGGGAGTCCCGGCGGGAGAGGGAGTCCTGGAGAAACCGAGAATCTCAGAGAGACCGGTCCCTAACTGTACGACAGAGGGGACCACCTCTTGGGCAAGCCCATGAAAGAGGGGCCAGCCACCCACTCCCCAGAGAGCCAAACAGAGCCCGGACAGAGCAGCTGGCCCGAGGGACACAACAAGACCCAGGCTGTTATCGCTGTGGGCGAAAGGGGCATAGAGCAGCCCAGTGCCCCAGGCTCCCAGACAGGTTGAGCAGGCCGGGGGGTCATGAAGTCAACTGGGTGGGGTCCCAGAAGCCAGAGGGGCTGGCGGCCAAGGCGGGTGGTGCTGACAATGGGCACTCGGATTGGGCCAAGTCCGCCCCACAGACCAGCTCCTCAGGGGGACCAAATGCTCAGAGGCCAGTTTACAGAGTGGGGGCAGCACTGCCTCTGTGGAGCAAGTGTCTCAAACACCTCGAGGTAGACGGAAAAAAGGTCACGGGGTTCTGGGACACAGGCGCTGACATGACGCTGGCCCGACCCGGGGTGGTGGCACCGGGTTGCATGATACCCGATTCCCACCTGACGATAACAGGAATTGATGGGACCCCTTTCAAGGTGCCCATGGCAAGGGTGCACCTGAAATGGGGGAAGAAGGAAGGCCCCAAGAAAGTGGGCGTGCACAGCCATTTGCCGGCGGATGTACTGATGGGGGCTGACCTGGAGAACTGGCAAGGTGAACGCCCTCGTGCCCTGGCCCTGACCTGTAGCCAAAGAAAACAAGGGGTGCACTCCCCAGATTCAGGGGTACAGGCCCAGCCAAAGTCACAGAAGCCACAGGGGCCAACCCTGAGAGAAAGGGGGCCCCCAAAAACCAGATCTCACAGGCCAGGGGTGCTGGAGCCAGGCAGGGATGGGGAAGTAGCATCCGCCCCTGCCCGAGCGAAAAAATTCCAGGCAGAGCAGCAGAGAGACCCCTCCTTGCAGAAGCTGAGGGAACTGGCCAGTCTCAGCCCAGCTCCACAGCTGGGGGAGGGCTGCAGGGAGAGATTCCTGTGGGAAAAGGGATTCCTGTACCGGGAATGGGCTCCCAGACGCAAAGCGGAGCCATGGAAGGTCCAGAGGCAACTGGTGGTTCCCCAAAAGTACCGGCGCAGGCTGCTGTACCTAGCCCATGATGTCCCGCTCGCAGGACACCAGGGGATCCACCGCACCAGGAGAAGGTTGTTACAGAACTTTTTCTGGCCAGGGATCTTTGCAGCTGTCCGTCTGTATTGCCTGTCCTGCGATCCCTGCCAGAGGGTGGGGAAGAGCCGGGACAAGGGGAAAGCTGCCTTGAGGCCACTGCCCATCATAGAGGAGCCTTTCCAAAAAGTGGCTATAGACATAGTGGGCCCCTTCAGCAAGGCAACGCGTTCGGGGAAGAAATATATTTTGGTAGTGGTAGATTTTGCCACGCGATACCCAGAAGCAGTGGCCTTGACCTCTATCGACGCTGACACCGTGGCAGATGCACTGCTGTCCATTTTCAGCAAAGTGGGGTTCCCCAAGGAGGTCCTCACAAATCAGGGGTCCAACTTCATGTCGGCCCTACTGAAAAGCTTGTGGGACAAGTGTGGGGTCCGGCACACCTGGGCCACAGCCTACCACCCGCAGACCAATGGGCTGGTGGAGAGGTTCAATGGGACTCTAAAGCAGATGCTGAGAACCTTCATGAATCAATACCCCCATAACTAGGACAAGTACTTACCCCACCTGCTGTTTGCATACAGGGAGGTGCCCCAGGAATCCACGGGGTTCTCCCCGTTTGAGCTGCTGTACGGAAGGAGGGTACGGGGACCCTTGGACTTGCTCAGAGAAGAGTGGGAGGGGACGGCCTCTCCTGGAGCTCATGGGCCTGGCCAGGAAGAACCTCTCCATGGCCCAAAGGAAGCAAAAGGTCTGGTATGACCGTAACACCAGGGCCCGAGCCTATGCCACCGGGGATCAAGTGATGGTCCTTGTACCTGTGCGGCGGAACAAGCTGCAAGCGGCCTGGAATGGGCCCTTCAAGGTTGTCAAACAGCTAAATAACGTAAATTATGTGGTGAAACTGTCAAACCGGGCCCACAGCCACCGGGTCTATCATGTGAACATGATGAAACCTTACTGGGACAAACAAAACTTGGTGCTGGCCGTGTGCAGACACTGGGAGGGGCAGGGGGATAATCCCTTGGTGGATTTACTCACAAGGACTGGAGCCGGCTCCTTGCTGGAGTCTATTCCCCTCTCAAACCAGCTGACCCCTGCCCAGCAAACGGAGATCAAGGAGGTGCTGCATTCGCATCAACAGCTGTTCTCGAACAGACCCGGACGCACTGACCTGGCTGTCCACCGAATAGAGACAGGCACCCACGCCCCTATCAAGTGTGTGCCATTCAGAGCCACAGGGAGGACGGCTCAGGACATAGAGCGGGAGGTTGAAGACATGCTGGCTCTGGGGGTGATCCAACCCTCGTCCAGCCCCTGGGCCTCTCCCGTGGTGTTAGTCCCTAAAAAGGATGGGTCTGTTCGGTTTTGTGTGGACTATCGCAAGCTTAACGCCATCACTGTATCGGACGCCTACCCCATGCCCAGGCCTAATAACCTTTTAAACAAGCTGGGGGGAGCCCGTTACCTCACCACCATAAACCTCACCAAGGGGTACTGGCAAGTGCCATTAGACCAAAATGCCCGGCTGAAGTCGGCTTTCATCACTCCTGTGGGGCTCTATGAGTTCCTGGTCCTGCCCTTTGGCCTCAAGGGGGCACCCGCTACCTTCCAGCGTCTGGTGGACCAGCTACTGAAAGGGATGAAGAGCTTTGCCCTGGCTTACATGAACGACATTTGCATCTTCAGCCAGACGTGGGAGGACCATGTGTCCCAACTCGAGCAGGTGCTGGACCGACTCCAGAAGGCCGGTCTGACTATCAAGGCAGGGAAGTGCAAGGTGGGAATGGCTGAGGTAACCTACCTGGGCCACAAGGTGGGCAGCGGCTGCTTAAAGCCAGAGCCAGCTAAAGTGGAGGCTGTCAAAAATTGGCCAACACCCCAGACTAAAAAACAGGTCCAGGCCTTCATTGGGATGGCGGGGTACTACCGGAGGTTTGTGCCCCACTTTAGCTCCATCGCAGCCCCCCTCACGGAGCTGTGTAAAAAGGAAAAGCCTAACAAGGTGGTCTGGACCAAGCAGTGCCAAGAGGCCCTCTGCGCGCTGAAGGAGGCTCTGGTCAGGGCCCCAGTGCTGGCAAATCCAGACTTCAACAAGCCCTTCCTGGTGTTCACCAATGCCTCAGACGTGGGGCTGGGCGCTGTGCTAATGCAGGTGACTAACAAAGGGAAAAAACACCCCATCGTGTACCTAAGTAAAAAGCTGCTGCCCCGGGAGCAAAACTACGCGGCCATAAAGAAGGAATGTCTGGCCATGGTGTGGGCGCTGGGGAAGCTGCAGCCGTACCTGTTTGAACGGCGTTTCACCGTGTACACCAATCACTCACCCCTAACCTGGCTGCATCACATAAAAGGGGCCAACGCCAAGCTCCTGCGGTGAAGTCTGCTCCTGCAGGACTACGACATGGAGGTGGTCCATGTGAAGGGGAACAACAACACCATAGCCGATGCCCTGTCACGCAGGGAGGGCCCCGAACTTCCCCAGGTCACTGGCTAAGTAACCCCGCTCAGTGCGGTCTGAAAGGGGGGAAAGATGTGATGGAGTGGGGGGAGTGCATGTGTGAGTCAGGCTGGATGTCTGAGGCAAGCAGCAGCTCCCAGTGGCTAAGGATGACCCTGGGGCTACAACTGGCAGGTGACACCTCTGCCTGAACAAAGAGCAGGGAGGAGCTGAAAGGGGTTTAAATCGGGGTGGCAGTTAGAGGCTAGGAAAAGGGAGAGCTGGAAGGCAGCCAGCCGGAGGAGGGGGAAAGCTACACCCCAGAGGGGCACCCCTCGGGGTTTTTTTCCCAGAACAGGTTGGAAGAACTGTTTTTGGCTGCTATGCTGTTGCTTCTGTGAAAAACTGGACATCTGTTGCCTAATAAACCTGCTGTTGTACCTGCTGAGTGAGAGTCTCTCCTGCCAGCGGACGGGGTGTAGTGCAGGGGGACCCCTGAACCCCATCACATCATGGCATTCATAAACAGATGCCTGAGGTGCATCCTTCACATCAGATGGCAAGACTTGGTCACAACTGAGGAACTTTGGAGCAGAGCAGGAGAAGAACCACTTGGTGTTCAAATCAAGAGAAGCAAGTGGGGATAGCAAGGCCACACACTCAGAAAACCGTCATCCAGCATAACAGTCAAGCTCTCACATGTAACCCGCAAGGAAAACACAAAAGAGGAAGACCTCAGACAACATGGAGATGATCTACTAAGACTGAAGGACAACTGGGGTACTCCTGAAGTCAGCTACAAGTTTTGTCTCTAGACAGAGTGAAGTCAATGAGACTTGTAGATGATGAGGGTCTAAGTCAAGTTAAGTCACTGGCCATGATCGGGACCCCACTGTGCCAAGTGCTACACAACAAAAGTAAATGTGGTTTGTGCCCCACGGACGTTATTCATATATTTGAGAGAGATTTATCCTAAGGCACATACAGTTCATGTCCTAGTCTCAAATTATTTTACCTCACTGCACTACTGGAATGTTAAACTATTAAAACAAATGAAATGTAAATCAAATGTTAGGCCTTAGATGACCATTAAGCTCCCTAAACAGTAGCCTTCAAAAGAAAAAAACAAGCATGTTTCTTGTCCTACTTTCTGTTGTATAAAAGAAACATGAAAGATTTTTGACCTTTTCCTGAACTTTTTTTAAACACACATGAGAATTCCAGGTCTTCTCTGCCCTCGCAGACTCAAGGGGGACTGGGGAACTAGCGGAACTTTGACATCACAAGATCTGAGCACAGAAATCAATAAGGAGAAGAGAAATTTTAGTAAGACTGTTAGACTGTGTCAGTCATGGCTTGCTTTTTTTTTTTTTTTTTTTATCAGCTCCTAACACACTTGGGAAAAAAGACCTTTGTTAGAGATTGAACATCCCTAATCCTTTCAATTGAGATGTGAGAAGATTCCCAGTACACATCTGATATCCAAAACAAAACTTCCAGCAAAGCCAGACTTCCCCTTCTGGGTAAGTAGCAAAAATCATACATCTTAAAGAAGGCACTTTCAATCCCCTTTTCATGACAGAAAGACAAAGGCAGCACAAACCCATTTTTCCCACCCAGAAGTTCTTTGCTGATCACATGAAGGCTCATTTCACTCTTTTAAGATCTCACATGCCACTGATGTCCTGGATCCCCTAAAGGCTGGTTGTTGTATGCACAAAACTAGCATTGGCTTAATGAAAATATGGTTTTTAAAAGTAATTTTATTTAACCTGATGCAGATGCTTAAAGAGGCTTACAACTGGTTTATATCATTTACCAGATTGTTACATTGATTACAAGCCAGTTGTAAACCAGTTGAATAATGTCCACCAAGGAACCTATATCTGTTTAGCTAAAGTCACCTTGAAAAGAGACTTTTATTAAAATGGTGTAAATTATGCCCAGAAAAGGCATAAGCCTGACTGCATCAAAGGGACCAATCTGCTTCAGTTTCTTGTAGAATTTTTTTAATTGGTTAATTTACTCAATTTTTTAAAATGAATAACTCTCTCACTTTTAGTAGTAACAGAGAGGAAGCCGTGCTAGTCTATACACTATCAAAACAAAAAGCAGTCAAGTAGCACTTTAAAGACTAGCAAAATGGTTTATTAGGTGAGCTTTCGTGGGACAGACCCACTTCTTTCGACCAGAGCCAGACCAGAACAGACTCAATATTTAAGACACAGAGAACCAAAAACATTCTGATCTGGCTGTAGTCTGAAGAAGTGGGTCTGTCGCATGAAAGCTCACCTAATAAACCATTTTGCTAGTCTTTAAAGTGCTACTTGACTGCTTTTTCTCTCACTTTTAGGTTATCAGTTCAAATCCAGCCCACGTCCTTTTAGTGGCTATATAAAACAAGTTCGGGTAAACTCAATGCAATTCCTAAGAGAAGAACAAGTGTCTGTTATTATAGATTTTATAACACTTCTAAGGTGGTAGAAATGGCACCAAACCACTTTCATGTCTCAAGCATATGTGGCAGTAATGGCTACCTTTGTTGGCCTCAAACAGAGAGGTGTTCCTTGGAAGCTGAGCACTTGGGCGGCTGCCCAGGAAAGATTCAGGAGTGTTACAAGGAGGAGGGAGAAAAATTGTTCTCCTTGGCCTCTGAGGATAGGATAAGGAGCAATGGGCTTAAACTGCAGCACGGGAGGTTTAGGTTGGACATGAAAAAAAAAAACCAACAACAAAACTTCATTATTGGAAACATTTAAGAGCAGGTTAGACAGACACCTATCGCGGATGGTCTAGATGGTGCTTGGTCCTGCCATGAGGGCAGGGGACTCGACCTGACGATCTCTTGAGATCCCTTCCAGTTCTAATGTTCTATGATTCCATGATTCAATTGCAGTTCACCTGATTACCAGAGCGACCACAGCCACCAGCATACGTTTTTACTAGTGGTGTGGATCTGCACATGCCTTGGTGCACATAACAAAACCCAGAGATGGAAAAAAATGAGAGAGAATGCTGCATCCAAATTAAATGGACCAGAAAGATTGCTCCTGGAGAGTGGGGGGGTCGGCAACCAAAATAGCAAGAAGAACCTTTTATTATTTTTTTTCTTTTGAATTCGGTAAAAGCTCAATAATTCAAGAGCCACAATGCATGGGAATACAAGACAGACCTTAATAAATAACATAGAATCATAGAAGAGTAGGACTGGAAGGAACCTCGAGAGGCCATCGAGTCCAGCCCCCTGCCCTCAAGGGGAACATCAAACCCTAACTTTTGTAACCCCTGTTTTAAGAACAGCGCACACACAATGATTTGTAATATGACACATGATCACTGCAGGACATTCACAAAATTATTACATATTCTATTCTCTCACGCTGCATGTGTGTTGTACCACTGTCTTCCTGACTTTCACTCCCAAACCCACTTTTTTTAATGCCAATTTTACTTCACGTTTAATTTCGGTTTTCTTCCTTAAAATGCACGTTGCCCTTCACAGCAGGAATGCTGCAAGCTTCCTTTTCCTTTTGAAAAATCAAGACTATTAGAAACACAATCAAAACACAAACACAGTGTCATATCCCACAATGCACTGCACCTATTAAAGGGGGAGTTAGCCAATGTTTCGTGATCACATATCATTTGCTATTCAGATATGTGCTGTTCATTGCTGGGCTTTTAGATGTACACCATTTACTCTCTGTGTGTGTGTGTGTGTGTGTGTGTGTGTGTTTACTTTGCAATTATAGTGTTGGGAGCTGCAAAAATGTCCTTCAAAAGCTGCATGTGGCTCTGGAGCTGCAGGTTGTAGACCCCGGCCTTCGAGGACTCCCTCTGGACAGAAGTAAGGAGGAACATCAGTTGGCACTGTGAGGGAAGCTTGTACTGCTACTGTTTATGAAGTACTTGGTCTGGGGATAAGATCAGTGTCACTAATCCCCAGGCCTGTCAGTGGGGCACACTCACTAGTGCCACATTCACGCTTATTGTCACGTGACTGACAACTGAGTAGCTCTTTTCCCTTGTTTTTAAAGAACACTGTTTGCTTTTAAGTGGGAAAATTGAAAGGGGGTTGGACAGAGTTGTGATCTCTGTGTTTTATACCAGAACACCTCGAAGCAGCTCCAGAACCAGACTAAACTGACAGCCACACGGATACAACATGACCTGTTTGTTTTAAAGCTTCCTCATGTCAGATAAATCACGGTTGCCACGTGCATGGGACTCCATCCTATATGCAGGCACCTTGCCACATTCTCGGGCTAGAGAGGCTATGCTTCCATCAGCTTCAGTTACGCTAGAAGCAGGGAACAGACCAGCTACCTCACATTGCTGGAGAACAAATTCTTAGAGATCCGGTTGGCAAGGAGTGTGGCAGTAATATGTTTTAAAGTTGTGCAGGGCCCAGGTCATTCCTAGGGCATCTCTTCTGGAGGTGGCAGGGCTGCACCAGACTGGATCTGCCCCCTGATTTCCCATTAGGGTTGAAAGGTAATGAGCTTCTTGGAAATTCTCTTTATCAGCACAGCAGTCTTCCATATCTTATTCAAAAATAAGATCATGAGTGAGTAGCCAGTCTATGAGTCTTCTTTTTTTCCAGATACTAAAAGCGGATCTGCAGGAAGCACTCGTTACGCCAGATGGTCTCTGAATCCAGCCCTTGACTAAACGCAACGTTCTCATACAGTTGTGCTGGAATTTTCCAAAAAGCCTAGAGGCGCTGGACCCCTTTGGAAACACCTGCTACAGGCTGAACCTCTGTAGTTGAGCACTCTCTTGTCTGGCAAACTCCCTAATCCAGCATGACTCTAGTTACCTGGAAAACCACTTACCATGGGTGTGGCCAAGTTTCCTGTGACCCCGTAAAGTTTGTTTCCAGCCACCAGTCCTGGCGCTCAGTGTTCTGTGCTGTTATTTAGGTGTAATTTACCCCTAAATGTCTTCTAAGAGCCCAGTGAGCAGCAAAAGCATTGGTAATGCTGCTAGACAATACTGACCTCCTGTAGGCCAGCAAATTCTCCTGTTTGGCACAGGTCAGGTCCCGAGGGTGACAGATGAGAGAGGTTCAACCTGTAGTTGGCATTCACAGGAGGTGCTGAGTGCACACCATTTCCTAGTGATTAAAGCAGAATCACAGGATTTATGTGCCTCTAACAAGCAGCATCTTGAAGCAGAGCCACCCTTAGGATTTATGGGCGCCTATACAATACTGTTAATCTGGTGTCCCCATGCCCAACAGCAGCAGCCACTGGGTGGGGGAGGGGGTGACAATCTTTTAGAGATGTGATTTTATAATCTTCAGCAACACACTTGTGAAACAGTTTAAAGCAAAGTTTGAACAAGGCCCTATAGACTAGCACAATAAATGCAGAAACTGACAGGGGTTGTCAAATGCCAGCTAAAAAGCTGCATTATTACCACTTGACTGGCTTTTTTCACAGGTTCAAAGTTCTGCTAATAGCTCTGGCAGGCTCTTTCACTTTAAAGTTAACTAGAACCTCGCAGGAGGAAGCAGAGCCACAGCACAGGCATAGAAAGGGGCGGGTGAGTGTACATTAAGAACCAGTGGTGCATCAAATTTTTGAGCGCCACGCAGAGCTGTGTATTCTGCACATGGATTATGATGGCTCTGACTTGACCTTTCTCCTCCTCTCCAAACCCAATAGCTGCTATTGGAGGGAACTATTCTGCATTGTCAAACGCACTGTCTCACACACACACAATCACAATGCATGTGACATGGGTGAACGGTGCCAGCGTGACAACTCTGGAGTCTTTTGGGTAGCTGCAGCACGGACAGGATTAACGCATGGATTCCCAACACGGCTTCATTACTATGTCTCGACCCTGCCCTGGAGAAATATCACCACCAGGTGGGAGGGGAGTTTGGTCCCTGTGGACCAGTCAGTCCCCCACCACTCTGCTAAAACAGCCCACAATGAGTCAATTAGCACTGAAGGCACCAGACAGCTGTCTGTTTCATATAGGTCAGTGAACTGCTGTCCTTCTCTACCCACCTGGGCCTGGATTGGATCTGGCACTTTAGGAATGAAAGGCTTTGTACCTGATTCCCAGGGTCTTAACATGACATTAGTTTGCTGTCCCCTACCAACACACTTATATGCTGCCAAGAAACTCTGCCACAATGTTGTCAACTTCACATAGTTCCCCAGGTCTCCCTCTTCAGGAGCAGAAAGCCAGAGAGCACGATGGAGAAGTCTGCTCCAGTTTCTGAAGAGAATCCAGATAGTCAGACTGCAACCAGACTTCTCAGATGAAGAAATGTGGTGTTCTTCAGACCAAATAAAGGACAACTCCCTGGCTAGCGTCCGTATCACCCTGCAGCAGAGATGAGACGACTTAGCCCATTCTCCGAAATCCACATGCCTCTCCCTCACCCCTCCCCACACGCAAAGCAAAGCGGGCGGTCATAATATGCACCCTAGTGCACTGACAGCAGTGCAGAAATTGTTCTATTGTAGCTTTATCAGTGCTTGTGCAACTTGGAAGGTAGCACTGGTCACTGTTTGGAGGAAGAGTCAGAGCCAGAATTGAAACTAATGTGCTGCATAGCCTTGGACAAATCACGTAACCTCTGCCTCTTGTGTCTTCTGCTCTATAAAGTAAAACTCACCTCCCTTTGTCACAGAGGTTGCGCAGTTGAATTGCCACAACGGACTCTATGCCAGTGTTGTTAGAGAGGAAGTGGTGAAGCCAGAACTCACAAGAGGACAGGTTAGCCAAGGAGGGACACATTCATACCAGTCAGCTTTGCAAAGAGAACATGTAGGTAATCTAGGCCAGTCAAAAGCATTCGAGAGACCCTTCCAAACCTAGCAAAAATATCAATGAATTTTCTGTGGGCATTCTAGAACACTAATTGCCATTACATTACAGAAGTGGTTTTCATGTCCCCTTGCTATAAAATGTTATATACTATACAAAACATCCCCATTTATTTCCCTTCTCTTCCAATTCATTGCTTTTCCTTCTCTCTTGATGCCTCTTTTTCCAGTCTTTTCCTTGTTCTAAAATTATAGGATGCAAGGACAAAATTACTTTGGTGAGAGGTTTCATTCCCCTTCCCCATCCTTCAAGAGGTTTCTCTTTCCTACTTTTATGTTTCTTGCAACACCCCATTCCAAGTATTCTCTCTTATTATGATCCAACTATCTTCAATTTCCTTTTGCTCTCTCTGCTCTAATCTCTCCCGCTTTTCCTTCCATCTCTAACCCCTTTCCTCCTCCCCTGCACCTCTAACACTTGGCCTACTTGTGATAAAAGCATAACATTTGCCAGAGCTTTAGGGCATAACTTAATAAAGATTCATATATGAAGCCATTGACAACTCTTGCCATATTAGATGCGGCAGACATTTTAACAACACTGTCATAATCAGCGAGTAATGTTATACAAAGGGGATATTTTGGTTTTGCTTCAATGTGACCCTAAAATTGGTGGAAAGACACATTTTGCACTAACTTGGACTGCTAACGTAGTTTCTTTTTTCCTTCAGATGCTATTTTGGATGAGAAACAGCTACTTGATGAGCAGATAATATTAACAATAGGTCTCATGCCAGTATTTAGTCAAGGGATGGGCTATAAGCCAGAGGAGGTTGGCCAGGGGCATTTTATTTACCTGTAATTACACTTTATTTACCACAGATGCGGCCGCTTGCAGGTCCTGTTAAGCTGTGAATCACTGTTAGGGAGTAGCTCACCACCCTGAGTGCTACCTCAGGGCAGATGGTCAAAAACCAGGCAGACATGCCCAAACTGATGCTGCGTCCTTTAATTAGCTTCACCAAGTCAGTAACTCATGATAACTCCTGAATTGTTATCTGCCTTACCATAGAGTCACAGTCAGTTCCTCAAGACTCTCCACTCCTGCTACTCAGACGAATTGGGCCTAAGTGGTAAATGGTCACTTTTATTAAAAGAAAATCACAATGCTCAGGTTGTTTATCCCAAGAGACCACTCACCCCAGATCAACCCGTACCCTAAAACTTACACCAAAGATAGGGTTACCATATTTGAACGTTGAAAAGAAGAGAACACCCCTGAGAGAGAATGTATCTGTATCAGTGTCTACCAACTCACGTTGTATTAATGTACTAGATGCACACATTAATACAACATGAGTTGGTAGATACTGATACAGATACACTCCCTCTCAGGGGTGTCCTCTTTTTTGTATGGCAATCCTAACCAAAAACAATGCCCGTACCCAATCCCGTCATTAACCACCTAAAGGTTATGTGACAGCACTCCTCCCTCTTGATGGATTCTGAGCTTCCTCTTTGCCATGGGGAACTCCTCTCCAGCTGGGTTTACAGTCTCCTTTCCCCTTTGTCTGAGTAGGGGGGATCCTCCTGGCCTCTCTGACAGTGGATGGGCGCCTCAGTCTCCAGTAGCCCCCTCAGCGTGGTGGCACAGGCCAGACACCCAGTTCTGTCTCTCCTCTTTGGCAGGGACTCTTCCCGCAGCCCTCAGGGGCCTGGATGGAATGTTTGCTCTGTTGGGCCAAGTTTGCCTTGCTCTTCATCTCCATACCTGTGAGATCTCCCTCCTTGTTTTGTCAACGCACTACCCAGCTCTCTAACAGCACCTGTTGCGTTCAAGTCCTACCTTGCACACCTATCTGACTGGAAGGGAGGCTTTTAACCATTCTGGCAGGCCCTAGATAGGCCCCAAGTGTCCTCATCCCTGCTCAAGTCCCAGGGAAAATGGACCGGCTTATTCTGGGTTTAGCTATACCTATCTTCCACCATTCTCCTACAGCCATCTAGCCTAACCCTGTCACAGCTGAGTGGCAAAGAAAAATCAATACTAGAGTTATTTATATATTAAAGCAAGCAAACACACCCCAAAGAGTTACTATCTAAACCCTAAGAGTAGCAGAGATGTAAAGATCTGTCAATTCAAAGGGTCTCTTGGGGGACTCAGCCCATGGGGATCCTTCCCTCAGTTTAGAGTCTCTGACCCTTCAGAGTTCAAAAAGGAACAAGTAAGAGGGGAGGGGGAAGCATATGAAGGAGATTGTGTTAAAGCAGCACTTCACTTGCCCCAGTAATCAAAAGTAACTCATCTGAGCTAGGGTGGCAAGCAGAATCTGTGCCTGTGTCACTATTAGCAGGGGCATTCATTATTTTGGGTGGTCCAAAGATTAACAATGAGTCAGAACAAGCATCCATCTTGCAATTCACACACCCTGAATTCGGCACTACTGCTGTAGTACATCTCCCACTGACACGGGGGAAGAGAAAGTGTGTAGCACAACAAAATCTCAGAAATCCCTTTCCCAGTCTACCTTGGTTTGACACTACATGCACAGACATGAGAAAATGAGCCAACAGATACTGTTCTTCAACCTTGAATGCCCATCTCTTATGACAGAGCATTGGCCATCTTCATCAGCATGTCAAGCAGTGCCAGCCGACATTTTGAGAATAAGAATGGAGCCTATCCTCTAAGGCTTCACTGTGGTCTGTTCACCACTGCTGAGGCCATAACCAACACCACTACAACACAGTCCCAGGTGAACCACAGCAACAGTTCCCTCGTGTGGGATAGGGTATCAGTTTTCCAGTATCCCGCTCACCCAATCAGAGGTAGACATTTGTGGAATTCCCACCCCAGGCTGTAGACTGCAGTATCTATGGATAAGACTATATCATCATTCCCTGAGGGCAAGTCTATCGTAGGGGACAAAGTTAAACTAAGTTATGTAACTCCAGTAAGAGTAGCAGTATCCCAACCCCTCCCACTTCCACAGTAACCTTGTGACCACTCTAGATCAGTATCGCTTCAATTATAGCACCATGAAATTTCAGATTTACATAGCTAAAGCCATGAAATGTATGTTTTTTAAAGCCTATGTCCATGAAATTGTTCAAAATAGACCATGAATTTGGTGGGGCCCTACATGTGCACTAAAACGTCAGAGGTCCTGAACTATGGATTGGATTTGGGATTGGCCAATAGTTAACATACTTACTTATGACATAGTTTCTTTGCTTGGCCCAAGCAAGTAAAAGCGCTTAGCGATATTCCAAGTTTCCAATAGTTACGAAATAGTGTGTGCATTTTCTGGAAGGGGAAAGAAGATGCAGGGAAGACCTAGTAGGCATTTGAAGAAGTAACTAGGGCTTTCATGGTTTGTCTCCTGCATCACAATCTATAGTTCCATCATCTATCTCTCTGCTGGTGTGGTTTGTGATACTTCTGTACAAAAGTGTCGATGAAGCCTGCAAGTGGCTCTACGTGCAGAAAGGCTGAGCAATGGACTCCTACGCACTGATAAAGGCTGCTGTGGTTCAACACGGTAGGCAAACTGCATGCCAAGCACTTGGTGGGGGGGGGGGGCGGGTCAGGCCTTGGTACCTTCTCCTGAGCGCCCCTTGTCCAGATCATGGTGTTGTGCTGAGGGCACTAATGTACAGTCCACTGTAGGCAACTCTCCAAGAAGCTAATGATTATTCAGAGGAATTCCTAAAATGCAACTGCAAACTGAGGTGCCATTCAAGGCGCAACGGTGTCAAGGCAGCACCACATCGCAATTCCCTGTGGCAGCGTGGTGGGGAATGCATGTTAGAATAGGCTGGGAAAGATCTTCTTGGCTCTTATTTTTTTTAGATTGTGTGTTTATTTTTTATTGCTTGACAGCCCCAATATTTATATAAAGCTGTTTATTCACTTGTTCCGAGACAACAAAATCCTGTTATGTATAGATCAATCTGAAATATCCTCATCAGCAAGGGGCAATGTGACTTTCTGATCATGAACAGAAACTTGTAAACCAATGTTAATTTTCCTATGTAATTAAAATTTTCATAAATACTCTCTGGTGACATGCCCTGAGCATGGCAATTATTTGTATTTTTGCATAATCTCAACCCACAAGAATTCACTGCTTTAGTTTTTAGGACACCTAAGACAATAGGAATATAAATGTACACAAATAACTCACTGGGCTGATTTAAACTCCAAACAATCAAATCAGTGGAAAAAATGCATTCAGGATTTAAAATGGCTGTCCTACCCACCATGGCACAAGGTAGCAATAGCCCCATATTTGAAAATATACATTTGGTCATGTCCTAAGATTCTGAGAGTCTCTAAAAATATTATGCTTTTATGATACAACCTATAGTTCCTTCACAAATTTCATTGGTTAGCTGTCCAAATGGAGATGGAGAGTTCTCTGGGTGGCAGACTTGGTCACTGCATGGTAACTTGAAAGGGATCATCAAATTAATCAAACTACTGGCCCAGTAAGTATTCAAATATTTGATTTATAAATGACTAAATATGTATCTCAATGTACTAAAATAAATAAATACAGCTTTGCAGGTCATTTATACCCTTTGCCCTTGAATCCATGGCTGTCAGCACTGCAGCTGCTGAACTATTTCTATAATATACAGGGGATTTGCACCACAGTGTGAACAAAAAGAGTCTTGAGCTAGGATTCTGAATTTCAGGCTAGGAACTTTCTCAGTTGTTAGTTTTTGAAAGTACAAAGCTTGCTTCTGCCCCGTATGCTAATTGATTACATGTGGTTTAAAGTTTTCAGCTCACAGTGATTTTGATCAGAGAGCATCACAGGTGAAAGCCAGAATTCTTTAATATAGTTAAAGACTGCTACATCCGCTAGCATGTAGCACAGCAACAAAAGGTCCTCCATATCTGTCAGTCTTTGGACATTTTCTCTGGTATCCCCCAATTGTAGTTCATTCTCTTCATGTCTGCCTCAACAGTACGGCACCATGCTGTCTTGGGCCTCCCACGTTTTCGTCGCCTTTCAGGCATTCAGTGAAGGGCTATCTTTACAAATGGCATCTGCCTCCCTTCTCATCACATGCCCTATCCATCTCCAGCATCTTCTCATGATGACAGCGGTCATATCCTCCTGGCGGTATCACAGGAGCAGGTCATGGTCAGAGACTGCCTTCAGCCAAAAGATGCAAAGTATCTTATAAAGGCTAGTGGTGTGGAAGGATGAGAGCTTGGCAAGGTCGCAGTCTGTCATCCGCCAGCACTCTGAGCCATATAATAATGTGGATATGACACAGCTCTGGTACAGCTTAAACGTGGCGTGGACACTGTACTGTGTAGATCTCCGTACATTATTCATGCTTCTGAGGACATTCCTGGCCTTGCTTAGTCTGCTCTGGATGTCATTCTTGGTGCTTCCATTCTGGCGGATGCTGCTGCCTAAGTACGTAAATCTGCCTGTGCTGGATAAGTCTGCATCATCTATCTTGATTAGTGCTGGTGAATCTATGTTGAGAGTCATTATCTCTGGGTTTTTTTGGTTAACTCTTATTCCAACCTGGCATTTAAAGGTGCTTATTTACTGTGCCTTTTTCTGCATGTGTTGATGGGTGTGGGAAAACAATGCAAGGTCGCCCACAAAATAAAGATCTTCCAATGTGGAAGAGGGTGTTCACCTGATATCCCTTGACGCATCTGCTGCTGTTCTCCACATCACCCAGTCGATCACCATGTTGAAGAGCAACATAGACATGACACATCCTTGTCTGACCCGTCTTGACTTTGAAAGACAGATGAGAGTATCCCACACTGCATGTGAAGCTTGTGTAAAAACTTTTGATGACCTGGACCACTTGTAGCGGGATTCTCATGCGCCAAATGCTCTCTGTGTGCTGTCAAAAGCCTTCTCGAAGTTGATAAAGTTTATGTACAATTGTCTCTGCCACTCTGTGCGCTGCTCTATGATGTTTCTCAGGGTGAAAATCTGGTCTATACATCCCCTTCCCTTGTGAAGTCCAGCTTATTCGTTCCTCAGAGACTTGTCGACAGCATCTGAGATCCGCTGGATGACGACCTTGGGTACGATCTTGCTGGGTTCAGATAGACAGGTGATTTCACACCAATTGTTGTAGTCGCTGAGTGCTCCTTTCGTGGGAATCCTGATGATACCTCCTTTTGTCCAGTCCTTGGGCATCTGTTGTCTTTCCCAAATTGTTGTGAACAGTAGTTGAACAGTGCCTGCAAGTTCTGGGTCTGCTTTAAACAACTCTGCCTTCAGGTTGTCAACTCTTGGAGCTTTGCTGTTTTTCAAGAATTTAATGTCTGCACTGATTTCTTCTCTCTCTGGTGGATCAATGTTAATATCGATGTCTTCCTCAGCTTCCTGGATGTCCACTTCTTCAGGTGGTGGTCTATTCAGAACTTCTCTGAAATGTTCTGTCCAGCATGCTTCTTGCTCTCTCTAGCCATGTCTACACGTGCACGCTACTTCAAAGTAGCGGCACTAACTTCGAAATAGCGCCCATCACGGCTACACGTGTTGGGCGCTATTTCGATGTTAACATCGACGTTAGACGGCGAGACGTCGAAGCCACTAACCCCATGAGGGGATGGGAATAGCGCCCTCCTTTGAAGTTGAACGTCGAAGTAGGGCACGTGTAGACGATCCACGTCCTGCAACATCGAAATAGCGGGGTCCGCCATGGTGGCCATCAGCTGAGGGGTTGAGAGACGCTCTCTCTCCAGCCCCTGCGGGGCTCTGTGGTTACCGTGTGCAGCAGCCCTTAGCCCAGGGCTTCTGGCTGCTGCTGGTGCAGCTGGGGATCCATGCTGCATGCACAGGGTCTGCAACCAGTTGTCGGCTCTGTGGATCTTGTGTTGTTTAGTGCAACTGTGTCTGGGAGGGGCCCTTTAAGGGAGCGGCTTGCTGTTGAGTCCGCCCTGTGACCCTGTCTGCAGCTGTGCCTGGCACCCTTATTTCGATGTGTGCTACTTTGGCGTGTAGACATTCCCTCGCAGCGCCTATTTCGATGTGGTGCTGCGCAACGTCGATGTTGAACGTCAACGTTGCCAGCCCTGGAGGACGTGTAGACGTTATTCATCGAAATAGCCTATTTCGATGTCGCTACATCGAAATAAGCTACTTCAATGTAGGCGTCACATGTAGACGTAGCTTCTGTTGTCAATAACTGCCCTTGTTTGTCATTGATGGGGGCACTTGTCCTGCCACGATACTTGCCACAAACAAACTTAGTGATTCTGTACACATTTCCTTGCTTCCCTCAATTAGCTGCATCTTCAGTTTTTGTTGCAAGGTCCTCCCCATGTGGGACCCCATTTTCTGAGTGTCAGAGTGGGGAAATAGTCCTGACAGAAGTCAAGACCATATATCAGCTATGGCTGCGCTCTGCTGGTTTAATGCTAGCAAGTAGTGCCTGTCTCCCTGTTTTATGTGGACAACTCTGGACACATCCCATATGTTAAGTTTGTGTTTGTTAGGAAAACTACTCTCTGCTGATGTCATTTGCCACCGGCAGCTTCCCCAAACCCCACTCTTCTACCAAACAGTCCTGAAAACCATATAGATGCGAAAGTGAACGCAGTGGGAGTCCCCTCCCCCACTGTTTTATGGAAAATGGCTTATGAATACAAACAAGTATAATTGAGAGGCTCTGAAGAAAATGCCTCTTGTAAGCTATTGTTTTTATGGTATAATCTGTCTGCTCTGTAAATCCCATTTTTGTGCATGTATGGTTTTTGTAGTTGAAGTTATAAGTCTTGTCTACAAATTTGCATTCCAAGTGTTTGTTTCTGTGGAAACCTCAACATAGCCTATTGAGAGGGTATGGTTTGTCAGGGAACAGACAATCCACAACCAAAGAACTTTGCGGCATAGGGTCAAACCAGCAAATAGTCAATGGCTGATTACCCAAAAAGGACAGGAACAGGTGAATCACTCATGTGACAATCTCCATCTTGGAGTATACTTTTACATAAAGAGAACAATGGAATTCCCTCCACAGGGGAAAAGTATAAAAAGGATCTTGAGGGCTCCTCCATCTTTGTTTATCCTGCCTTGGAAAGTGCCTGGCACACCCTAAGGAGAAACACAAGTGCTTTACAGTGTACTGAAGATGCAGGTCAGGATAAGATCTTTTCTGACCTGAAACTTTCACCTAACATAAGAACAACTGTTTAGAGTAAGAATTCATATGTATCCAGATTCTTAGACTCGAACTAGCTATATGTTTTCTTTTATTTTAATTTGATAATGAACTTTGATCTGCCTATTTTTCCTATAATTACTTAAACCCTACTGTTTTGCTTAATAAAACCTCTTTTGCTTATAATCAAACCCAGTGTAAAGTGTTACCGTGTGTGTGTGTCTCAGCTGTGCATATCTCCCTTTCATTGATAAAGGGGGCTTACCTAATGAGCCCTGCCTGTGCAAATCTTTTGCACAGAGAAAGAAATTTAGTTGGGGTTTTGATCCTTTCTGGTGATTGATTTCCCAGGTGCTGTGCCCTAAAACTGTATCCTCTCAGAACTGTGGTTAATCAATGTCTGCGTTGCTCTGCAGGGAGGCAGTAACTCCAACACTGTGCCTTGACTGGGAGAGACCAGAGGCTCTGGCTCAGCAGGACAGGGTGGTGGGGAGCCCCAGAGAGCAATGAGGATGTCAGTGGCATGATCAGAACATTGGATAACATCCCAAGGGTCTTCTGTGAGTGCACCAGGTCATAGTGGATGAAACTGTTTTCAGCAGCTGGGGGGAGACCAGGTAGACCCGCTGCTGGCAAGCACTGATAGCAACAGGTCAGGTGGTGTGTGCACGCATGTGGAGGGGTAAATGAGGGGTCACATGCATCCCTAAATGGGTCAAGTGACCAAACTGCTACTAACGTTTGTTTAGTCACTGCCTGCTGCTAATGTCAGAGAAAGAATCTCCCCCACTCTGCTACCCTCCCACCCCTCAGGGTCCTCTCTTCAACAGGTTATTTCCTCCCTGCCAATGGGCCCTCAGGAATATGTTCTGCCCCCAAAATTTGTGAGGAAGTTCCACAGAGCTAAACGAACCACCTCTCCCTTCTGGGAGACTTTGCTGGAAGTACCTGCCTTGAGCAGGCTCACCTGTCAGGGTGCTGAACTTTTCTCCAGACTCAGCCAAGAAGCCACCACATTCCTGTGAGAGAGCGGTCTCCTGCCACAGAACAGCTCTGATTAGACTGCTTCCTTCCAAGCAACAAGCACATTGTGGATTGCAGCCACTGCACAGTTCAGGGCAGCTCCACAAAACTGCTGTGTTAGTTCCTTATTCCAAAGCCACGAGCTGGAGGCTAGACTACCAGCCCCAGCTGCCCAGAGCCCCACTGTGCATACTACCAGTGGATTCCTGCTGCTCAAGTCAGGATGGAAAGCTTAATCCTGCCAGCTTAACAGCTCCCAAAGATGAGCACTGGCAATAACTAATTCTATAAACCTCACCAGCAATTCCCCTGCTCCCCAAAAGACAGGGCCAATCTCTGAGGTTCAAGGAAAGCAGGTTCTATGAACCAAGCCGGCTTGACAGAGATACCATGGAGGGAATCAAAAATACTTTGCAGACACAGATCCTCTGAGAGCACATTGCAAACCCCAATTAAATTCAGCCCTCCAGGAGGGAAGCCAGTATTATCTGCATTTTCCAGACTGGGGACAGAGAGGCAGAAAAAGGTTAAGACTTACCCAAGGTCAAGCTACAAGTTAGGAATAGAATCCAGATTTCCTGATTCCCAGGGAGCTGCTGCAGCCATTCTACATCAGTGCCTCAGCAGCACAGACAGCAACAAGGTGGCTAGTGGGGGTGGGGAAGGGAGGGGGGAATATTACGAAGTTTTCCTCCAATTATGAGAGCTGTACATTCAGGAGGGATGGGAGGAGGGCAGGGGAGGCTGCTTTAGGCACTGGCAAAGACTTCAGGTTTTGCAAAGATAAGACTGCAGGACAGAAGGTTTTTTTTTTTTCTTCTAGCAGCAAAACTAAAATCCAGTGCAGAAGGTTGTTTCTAATGATAGGTTCAGTTAATAATCCAGGAAGCCTAGACAAAAGATGTGCTGTTCCTCTAAGGCAAATGACCTACCTGCCATATCCTTCTGGATGTTCCTGCAAGAAGCCAGGATGCAAACAAGTTTTATTTTGTAAGCTAGGGTCAGCTACCTCCAACACGGGTGCCAAAAATGGCACATGAGCCGATTTTCATTGGCACGTGAGGCAGGGGCTTATCCCCACCCTCCATGCAGCTGGGAGCTTGTTCAAAGCCAGGTTGCCTGTGGATTAACAAAACACCAGCTAATACTACCACCTATGCGGTGAAACTCTGCATCGTAATGTATTTATTAGTGAAGCTGTTGGAAGTAGGATTATTGGTGACTTCAAAAAGTAGCACCTGCTCTCATACTGTATGTAGAAGTCAAAAGGTCAAATTTCAGCACTCCACCTTGGAAAGGTTGCTGACCCCTGTTGTAAGCAAATCAATCTCACTCCAACCTGATAGGATCTATGCCGATAGTTAGTGCTTACTATGCCACAAGGGACTGTGTCTACTTGTAGCTCACCTGTAGGGAAAGCAGGTATTGCCAACGCAGCCAGCCTTATGGTAGAAGCTCTAACCTAGGGGGAGTTGAATCCAAGTTGAAACAACTTGAATCCACTTCCCCACTGCCTTTCCATAGGTAAAAGTCACCTCCTCCAATCTCAAAATGTTCTCTTGTTAAAGAGGGAAACACACACACACACACACACACACACACACACAGAGAGCATGGCTCATGCAATTTTAATCAAACTAATGTTTGCAAAGGAGGTAGGGGAATGACGGGAAAGGAGAGATTATGATGCTGCTCACTCAAAGCGCTCCCATTTATTCGACATCTGCAAACCCTTTATGCCCACAACAGCAGCAAGGAGTACGAAATGTACAAAGAGAACATGTCATGCGCACAGAGCCATCTCTTTGTTTTAGTCACCGTCTGCAGCTAATGTCAGAGAAAGAATCTCCAGGGAGCAACGCTTCGCTGGCAGCTCCAGTTAATTACACACTGACAAAAGCACCAGGAAGAAAAAACCCAGCTCACAACTCTGGGTCAGGAGCAGGAAAGCTCAGAACCACTACCAGGAAGACTCAAGGGAAGGAGGGGGATAGACACAGAAAAGCGAACAGTTGAACTCTGAACAAGCTTTATGTTTAGGGGTCTTTTGTGGGATGCAGGGCATAGACAAGATGAACCCAATCTTTGCACAGCTTGACTGGAACAGCAAAGCACAGAAATCCCAGTGGTGTTGGAAAATATTAAAAGGTGCCTATAGAGAGCTTCATGCTCAATATAAGGAGACAGAAGCATCTTCTATACAGGTACATGAGGTGAAAGTAAGTGAGCGTGCTCCAATAAGAGCTGGCTGAGCTGGGGCAAGAGCCAGCAGGGAGATATCTAAAGAGCTGGTCAGGAATGAGGTTGATAGGACAGTACCTGTAAGACATTTAAGTTACTTTCACCCTTGCCAATTACCAGCCTCAAATGTTTTAACACCACCAAGCTAAAAGCAGCACCCTACCATCAGGACAATGTGTAGAGAGCTGTGTGTGCGTGCCAGTTGTTGTAATGACCACCATTTTGCAAAGACTAATACAGGAGGAGGAAAAGAACTAATAGTTTCCTTATAGAAGAGGGTAAGAACACAGCCTTCTGATTTGAGCAGAACCACCACCAATAATTCTTTGTTCCTGTCTGTCATTGTCATCACGGTGGGATTTTGCAAGTCACCACCTCTATGCCTCTTCTTCCTCACTGGTAGGATGAGGCTAATGCTATTTGTCCAACTCACAGTAGGACTGCAAGGCTTTAATGCTGTTTATAAAGCACTTCATTCAGCAGATCACCTCATGAAACAGATACACACACCTGGATTTTAAACCTCCCACCACACTCCAGCGGCATACTGATTCCCAGAAGACTGAAAAGGAGAAACATGTGTTTCTTAGCTGTGGTTTTTCACCAGGGCTCAGGTATTAACCAAACGCTACTGAGATGCATCAGGGAACTGGCTACTGCTTCTAGTCAAGGATCAAGGCACACAAAAGGAAAATGTCAAACAAGCAGTGGGGAAGCACATGTGTACACCCCACAGCAGCAAATAATCAGGAGCCAAGAAGGTGATTAACACCTTGGTATTGTTGGAGACAAAGGAATAATAGCCATTGTATTTCAGGGGACGCTGCTCCTAGACAAACAAACCCAACCCACAGGAAGGAGGGCATGAGATGCGCAAACATTCTGCAGCATACAAACATTTATGGGCAAGGAATGGAAGTCTCTGGTTTTACGAGGTCGACAAGGCTGCAGGTTTCCTGTGGCTGGTTCCTCAACAGCCAGCAGGACAGTGGGGAGCCTGCCAGGCTTCCCACCAGCCACGGTCCCTGCACCAGGATGGAGACTGATGGATTTTACATTTACCTTAGCCAGAAGTAGTTTTCTAGTACGTGTGGAGCTGCTCTTCCCCATTCCCAGCTGCCTATCTGCCCTGTAAACTAGGACCACTGAGCACCGAGGTGCTGGACACTCTGAATAGAGCACACAGACAGCATATCACAAAAGCACTGTATCCTCCCTGCATTGATACACTTGCATTAGGCACAGCAGGCAACACTCCAGTGAGTGCCCCCTCTGCTTCAGGCCACATGGTGAGTGTAGTGGATTCAATCACAGGGTCCCCTTGGGACCGTCACCCCATGCCACTGAGCCCACCTACTTGCCCTCTGGGGCACCCTCCCACCCTGTCCTGCTGGGCCAGAAGCTGTGGTCTCCCCCAGGCAAGGCACAGAGTTGGGGTAACAGCCTCACAGCATAGTAACACAGATCCTGAACTAGACCAGCTCTAAGGCCTTTGACAGCACCCAGGAACACAGCCCCAAAAGAGCCCCACATCCCAAATAAATCCATCCTACTCTGTATAAAACTCCTACACGGAGAAAGTTCATAAGGTCAGCCACCTTTAGCGATGGAAAGATATGCATAGGGGTTGCTCCTCTCCTCGCCCCACCATAGCAAAACACGTGTTTTTATTAAGTATAAAAAGTGGGATTTACGTGATCGCTAGTAAACTAGGCAGATTAAAGTAAGTTACTAAAACAAAATAAAACATGCCAGCAAATCTTAATACACTAAGAAACTTGTTACATGCAAATTCTTACCATAAGAGTACTTCTAATAATCTCTTTCACAAGCTAGGCTGCCTTCTTGGGCTTGGGCCTAATCTCTCCCTCTTGTTCAGTCTTAGATGCCATGTTTCCAGCAGACACCTTAGTGTGTATGTGGGGTCCTCCTGCCATCTGGCAGCTACCCTTATTTGTTTGGTTCCCCTCATTTATATTGCTTTTGCGCACGTTTGTGCTCAGTTCAAATTTCTCTCACCGAGTGGAAATGTACAAGATCCAAATAGGTCCCAGAACCAGGTGGCTGGGACACATGCCTCTGCAGGACCACCCATAATTTGGGCTTACTGGAAAAAACAAACCCATTTCCAGATCATTGTCTTGAACACCAGGCCATTGCGTCTCCAGAGTATTACTAATGTCCCTCATTAGAAAATCTAGAGTTATAAACAGATTCACACCTTCTTCTTCTAACTTCATATATAAGAATGATGCATGCAAAGAAATAGAACATACACATCCAGCTGATTGGAACTTTAAAAGTGATGTGTCACATGGTGCCTTTGCCTAAAACACCTTTGAGTTATGCATGCTCATATCCATACGCCAAATTTCACACAGTATGGCAGGAGGGGAGTGTGACAATGAGTGGAACACCAGATCACCAAGCAGAGGCCATAAGGCCTCTGACAACTGGGCACACCAGTCTCAGTTCCGCATCAACATTCCACATCTGAGCACAGTGCCAAGGGCGATTAGAAGGGAATGCCCCTCAGCAGGCTGTAAAACGAGAACATGCTTGTTTCTACGCAGCAATTCAGATGGACATTTAAGACATCATGGCACATGTTTGAGGTAGAGAAGTCGAAGACAACCCTGGAGTCTTGATGAGCATTCACTCCTTCCGTAAAAACAGACCCTGATGCTTAAGGTTGCATGTAAGATATTGCCAACCACAGAACAGCTTGTCCCTACTTTGCCAACACAGACGCAGCCAGTGCAAGCACTGCTAGGCCTTTACAGAGATATGTGAGCGATGACGCTCTCTGTGGAATTCACTTGCAGTCTAATGACTAAGGGAGATTTTCACAAGAGCACGTAGCGTAAGAGCTACATTTACTGGATAAAATGTAGATTGTGTTGGGGGTTGAGTGACAAATTCTAATGTGAATGCTGCTGCAATGGGAACAGTTCGCAGTTAAATGGCCTACAGCAATACCACCTCAGGATATGAGACTCAGATTTTTTTAAGCTTAATCAGGTTCAGCACTGGTTTGCACTCTGGGCTTTACTTACAGGCCTCTTGGCAAGCAGCTTCAGGCAGCTACAAGAGATTTAACAGATGGTGCTTTTCTAATGGAGTCACTAACACCGGTTGCACCTCCCTGGTCCAGCACCCTTGGGACCCGAGTGGTCCTGAGCAGGGATTTTACCAGACCATGGGAGGTTACAGACCCAGCCCCGCCCGCCTCTGTTCCTTGGCTGCTGCCATTGGCCCTCCAGCTGTGGCTCCCAGTTACCACTGGCTCCCCAGCCCTCTGTCTGTGGTTCACCAGTGCTGGCTCCCTGGCACTCCAGCCCTGGCCCTGCAGGACTGCTGGGATGCCAGCTCTGGGTTGCTCTCCAGTCCCAGCTCTCTGGTCTGGGAGCAACCCTGGTCCAACAAAAGTGTGCCGCGTTTAGGAGGTGCAATCTATATATTCATATCTCAAACTGTTTCTCTCCCCGGATAACTTCACCCAAGAAACAAGGGGTGTTTGTGTGGCTGTGGGGACTGGTGATGGAATGGGGCCCTACAAATCACTGGTTTAAATCAAACACAGATGGGCAGTGAATAAAAGCAGCTAACACCTGATGTTTCTGCAGCAGATTATGAAAGAGAATTTGAAGATTTACATTTGGTAGTTAGTGTACAAGTGATCCCATCAAAAGCCACCTCAGTAATGGATATTATTCAGCCTGTTTGTTGCAGGCTGGAGACGCATCAAGAACTGATTTTTGCATGGCCCATTCAGATTCCCCTCGCGCAATCCTAAAGGTTACCAACGATACAGCAGCATAAGGAAGCTTGCGCTTACCTGTTTTTCGGCTAAACAGGAATCTCAGACTGCAGCTTTCACCAGCAGTGAATTCACTGAAGTGACAAGCCCTACCCAAAGACAGACAAGCAGTGGTTTCTTGCCAAGGTTCCACTCAAACCCCACACCATCCCTTTGAACTTTCAGGTCCTTCTGTGTCTAGGTACAATCCCACCAGAGAATTAGATCAGGCCCTTGGGAGGAGCCCACTGAAGGAGATGAAACTTGATGAGCATCATGTTTCTGCAGTGAAAGACAGTGAGGTCTCTGCTCTGGCCACAAAAATAACACATTGGAAATTATCTAAATGTACTAAACACTACAGGTTAAAATTCCCAAATCTGGCATATGATTGTCCAGCAACCGGACCACAGATCTTGCAGAAGCAGAAAGTCCCAAGGCTGGGAGGACAAGGGGCCAGCCACAGCAATGACAGGAGCCCAGAGCAGGGCAGCCACACCTGGTCTGGTGGCAAGAAGAGGGGCCAGCAGCAGCAGCCTAGGCTGGTAAGCTGGCAGCCCAGGTGGGGGAGCAGTGGCTCATTGTGGGGGCTGGACAGGAAGCCAGGGCGCAGAGAAGCCACAGCTGGGGAGAGGAGGCAGAGACGAGGAACCAGCAGCTGGGGAGACTGTGGGGGCAAGAAGGGGTCAGGAAGCCATGGATAAGAGTGAGAAGGAACGGGCTGGATGCCAGCACAGGGGCAGAATTGACCTTCCCTGGCCTGGGACCACTCGGGTCCCGAGGGTGCTGGAGGAGGGAGGTTAAACCTGTAGAATATTTTGCCAACTCCATGGTAGCCCTTATTACTAACCAAATCACTTCTGAGGGCTTCAGTACCATCTTTGGTTTCCCCTTAATTCCTTAAGATTTTTATGCATTTTACACATGCACATACACATACATACATGCATTATTTCTTTATTTTCAGAGGCAACCAGGAGCAAGAGACAGCATGGAAATAATCACCTCACTCTTTCTAGCCTAGAGTAGAGGTTATTTGCTAGGGGAAACAACTCTCTGATGGACGGACATGGGCTGGCACCAGCAGCTTCCCCAAGCTGAACTCTTCTACCAAGCAGCCCTGAAAACCAGAGTGGTTGATGTGGACAAAACAGTTTTCAGCATCAGCTGGGGGGAGACCAAGGGGCCTACTGCTGGCAACCATGGCTAGCAACAGGACATAGCTGATACCTAGAGGATGGGCCTTGTTAATGCTATCTGAAGGCTTTCAAATCAGGTAGAGAATCCAACTTTGGCTCATTTTCAGACATGAAGAAGAGGCCTGGGCACAACATACCCCACCCATGAACCACGGCTGTTTCACCATGAACCCCTGCCTGCAAAGGGGAACAAATCCCATGGAAGAGGCTTGTGGGCAGGAACATTCAGCCTCTCTACTACTCTCACCAATAGCGTCCCACCAATGAGACGCCTACTCCAGGACACAAAAATTCACCTCCAGTGCCCCACTAAGGAGCTGCTGCCTCCTCCACACCTAGATGTGGGACAGTTTTGCTACTGAATGGGTTCTCTAGGGCAATGGTGTATCAACTCAGAGGACATGAGGTTCTGAAGAAACGGGATCCTGCAACCATAGGGATAAACCCAGACTAGAAAACGTGGAGTCAGATGAGCGGTATTATCCCAGACAGCAGCCACCAGCCAGCTCTGAAGGTGGCAGCTGCTATCTGAGTCTCCGATTCACACAGTAAGCAACATGAATGACTCAGACAGGGCCATTTTTTAAATCCAGTATAACAATTCCGGCAGCAGGATCTCTGGCCCTCTGCAGGGTAGTGCCCTTCCAAAACACAAACAAGAGAGAAAACCCTGAACAGTTTCAGATTACAAGTAATGGAGGGCAGGCATGACCAATTCCTGGAATGGTAGCAGAGGCACAACTGGAGAAGCTCACTCTAGTGTGCGATCTCAGTTACTACTATTAATGCCGCTATAGTTTTATTTGCTAACAAGTCGTTTACTGGATGCTGGATTTGTTCAGACACAGTCTCACCACTGCTGTATGCAGAGAGACCCAAGGTGGCATTGTTGTGGAGCTGAAGTATCCCTTAAAGCCCTGGTGTTGCTGTTTCACTGATACAATAGATCCCCCCAGTCATATCAAACTAAGATTAAGATAGTTGGAGATACACATCTCCTAGAACGGGATGGGACCTTGGGAGGTCATCTAGTCCAGTCCCTTGCCCTCTCGGCAGGACCAAGCACCATCCCTGACATTTATTTGCCCCAATCCCTTAATGGCCTCCTCAATGACTGAACTCACAACTCCAGGTTTAGCAGGCCAATGCTCAAACCACTGAGCTATCCCTCCCTTCTGGTGACTTTTCTATTCAAAGCTGTGCACTTTGTAGGCTGTAGGCAACTCGAGGGGCTGATTCAACTGTTCTGAGTCCCTTAGCTGTATGTTACAGCCCACATGAGCCTCCAGCAACTACAGTAATCCCTCAAAATGAGTGATTGCAAGTTGTGCTTAACTCAAAATCCCACTGCCCCCAGCCCTGGTTCAACCCCACCCTGTGCGGCCCCAGTTCAAACTCCCCCACCCGCCTCACCCGACATGGCCCTGGTTCAACACCCCCCCCACCTCCTGTGTGGCCCTGGTTCACCCTCAAACCATATGGCTCCATCTCAACTCCGCCGCACCCGGCTCAGGCTCACCCCAAAGAGCTGCATGGCCTCGGCTCAACTCCACGCCCTACGCCCTCTGCAGCCCTAACCCACGCCAGGCATAAACCCCCTGCCCCCCTCCCAACACACCATCAGGCTTAACCCTCCCCAGCTGCCCCCACCACCAACCCTGGGACTTAGCTTTCAAAAGGAGCTCTAGGTGCTCCTGCTGCTTCCCTGGCTGTAGAACACGTGTTCCGTCAAGGAAAAAAGCCCTCCCCTCGACTTACAGAAAATTCGAGTTATGTGAGTGCGTGGGAATGGAAACCTCACATAAATCAGGTGACGACCATACAGGTCACTTCTGTGTGTTTGCATCTTCTTCCCCGAGGCCTGTGTAGTCTGGTACAGGCTAGCTTAACCTTCAAGGAGCGGTAGGCTTCAAGAGTGAAGCAGCCACAGCGCAGTGAAGTGTCAACTGTGTGTGGACAGGCTGTTTCAGAGCTCCTGGAAAAGGGTGACTGGTATATATATATGAGCTGCACTGTTGTAATTTACAGCAGTGTAATTTGCAGCAATACATTTCCTCATGGTTACAGAACCGAAGCAACTTGACGTTCACTGTCAGATCAGTCTCATTGCTGATGTGTTTTCCAGGGATTTGTACACACAGCACAAACTGGCAAGCAAATTGTATTTGGAAGATTCTCTTACTTTCAGGATGAGAACATCCTTACTGCCAGTGTTTGTAACAGATAAATCGATTACGAAACCAAGTTTGCTTAAACAAATGTGTAATGAACTAAAGGGCATGTGGTTGCAACCTTAGCCATCTGAGCCTCAGAGGGGCCCAGCCCGTAAATGTTTTGTGGCCCTTCTACTGCCTCCTATTATTGGTTGTTCTGTCTAAAAAAAATTTCCTTTCTATATTTCATAATTAATAGTCTGTGAAGTTACTATTCTGATTAATACAGAATATTTAGTAACACCCATTAGGGTGCTGCATACCAGAACACTTGACTTGTCCCAGAGATTGTCCCAGCCACATTTAGAACACATCGGCTATGTCTACACTAGCCCCAAACTTTGAAATGGCTATGCAAATGGCCATTTCGAAGTTTACTAATGAAGCTCTGAAATACGTATTCAGCGCTTCATTAGCATGCGGGCGGCCACGGCACTTCAAAATTGACATGGCTTGCCGTCGCGTGGCTTGTCCAGACAGGGCTCCTTTTCTAAAGGACCCCGCCTACTTCGAAGTCCCCTTATTCCTATCAGCAGATGGGAATAAGGGGACATCGAAGTAGGCGGGGTCCTTTTGAAAAGGAGCCCCGCCTGGATGAGCCGCGCGACTGCGAGCCACATCAATTTTGAAGTGCCGCAGCCGCCCGCATGCTAATGAAGCGCTGAATATGCATTTCAGTGCTTCATTAGTAAACTTCGAAATGGCCATTTCGAAGTTTGGGGCTCGTGCAGACACGGTCATCTAGTGGGAAATGCAGGACTGACATTATGAGCATGCTTCTACTAATCACATCAAATTTAAAGTCAGCAGCCTTCAGACACACCTGGAGTCTATCAAACCTGTGGAGGCCTGAAAGGTAAGCATAAAGATCACAGACCTTAATAAAAATCAGAGGAACTGGAGGTGCAGCAGACTTTGTAAAAAGGTGGCAATCTATGGTTAACAACTAAGCCAGTAGGAGGTTATTCTATTGAGAGGTTGAATTGTATTGTTACGAGATTCTCCGCCCCGCCCCCGCCCTCCCCCCTCCAACATTCAACTTGACAGTTTTTGTCCAATTTCATCCCTTTGGTCCTAACTCTGTCCACTCACCCTCTCTTGTGCTCCCCTGGAAAAGTCTTCCTCGTGTGACCTGGACAGGTAGACTAGTTATTCTAGTGTCATCAGTCCAAGTATTTTGAAAGTTTCACAGGCAACAGGATGTTCTGAATAGCAAGAGAAAGTTGTGCTAAGCTCGCAGCAGTTACTTACGTTTGCACAGATCCCTAATGCAGCTTTTCTTTAATAAAAGTACATTGAAGTGGAGGAGGAATAGGACAATGGGAGAAGTGAAGTTGTTTCTTATAAACATACAGCAAATTATGTGGCTTTGGAAAGCAGATCTGACAGATAAATAATGCTGAGCTTTGGACGTTTTTGCCCTCAGACATCCTAAAATATAAGGAAATTTAGTAAAGAAATACCAAGGGAGAAGCATTCAAAATCCCTTGTATGGTTTGGGGGAAAGATACATTTGAACAACCTTTCCTTTGCCTTTTTGAATAGTGCCTGGCTTGCCTGCCTTTGTTTCATGTGCAGGTGGCACAAAAGCCGTAAGAGAGGATCAATGTGAACCATGACTTACATCACCTTTGAAGATGAACAGTACTCTGGAGGACCCAAAAGCCCGTTCACAAACAATCCTCTGCACACATGCATCCACCCCACCCCACCCCAACGAAATGCAACCACATCTGAAATGGAACGTAGCCAGGCAGCTCTTCCAGTGTCGTAAGCAAAGAATGCCACTGTGAGAAGTCTGGGGAAAAAAATCAGGCTCTTGGCCAAGATATCACAGGTAACAAACTGCCTTCTTAAGAAATGTACCATGTGATTGCTAACAACACTCTAAGTGGTCAGAGTACTTCAGAGTCACACTTCATCAAAAGACAAAGCTTGCAGCAGCTTAGCACTGCGCTGGGTCATTGGTTCACTAGTGCGTAAGGTGGGGGAGGGGAGGGGAAGTGGACGGCCCCTACTGAAATATTACGCAGCATTTGAATTTTCTTGAAATCCCCCTCCCTTCCACGGTACGTGCCCCTGACCAACAGTGATTGGCGGAATGAGGTTACTGTTGTTCACATTGCTGTTTTGCTTACTTTAGTCCACCCTGGACACCACTCCTCTCCCATCCCCTCCAAGCAGACCGAAAAGCCCAATACCTTCATTTTTATCCAGATTCTATTTTTGTAACAGTGTAAACAATTTACTTATAGCCATTGTAAAAAATTAAATACAGTTAAACCCACTTACAATAAATGCTCGCCGAAGGAATATCAGCTGGAGACTGCTTGCTGACTTACAATAATCCACCAGGTCCAGGGAAATCCTCTTAAATGTGTATCAGATAAAGACTGTAAAACTGTTATGGGACTAAGCTGACCCAGTATCAAGATGGAAAAATGTCTCCTCCCAACCTCTAAACTTAAGGCAGCTCACTATTAATTCAGGACAGGGTTTCTTTCCGAACACCTCTCCCCCTACGATCACACACTTCCTACATGAAAAGCCCACATGGTTCAGTATCCCAGGATCTGTAGAGAATAGAATAGGCTTGTTTGGCAAAACTGGGGGAATAAAGTTGTGAGCGTTAATCATTGGTACCTTGTAAAGGGCTCAGAGATGCCCTTAAGATGCAAACAAGGCCCCTTTTTTGCTATTTTATCATTCCCACATTTTATATTTGGGAAAAATGGAGCAGAGCGATATTAAGTGACTTGCACAAGATGACAGTATGTCAGTGACAGAACGAGGAGCTCCTAGGTTACTGCTTCGGTCTCGAGACCAGTGATAGGCACCCAAAATAAGGATTGGGCCACATAAGTGGCCTTTATTCACCTCTGCAGGCTGCAGGCTGACCACCTCTGCTCTAAATTATGCTCTTCTCCATTACAAATCCCAACAACATTTCCTGTCAACTGACCGTAACACCTCACTCCCTAAATCACCGGCAACTAGAGAAGACATTTGAGTACTTAAATCAAAGGAGCACGAGCAGATGCTTCTCAATTACTGTGCAAAGTAGCAAGAAATCCACCCCCGTCCCTTTCTGACTTCCACACAACTGGCAACATTTTGGATGAAAAGCATCCTCTCAGTAAAGCAAAAAACAAAAAGCAGTAGCCCTAGACTAGTACCAAGAACTAGAATCAAGAGATGAAGTGACCCATCAATGTAAAACAAATAAGATTTTACAAAAAAGAAAAAAAATAACATCACACCATCTGATGTATTAGAAACTGTCTTTTTTTTTTAAAAAAAAATAATAAAAGCAAAACAGAAAAAAGGGAACTGGCACTCAGCTGGCTCCCTGCCATGGGGCTGCCAGGGATCACCAACCTTCCAACCAGGGTCCCTACAGCTAGGGCTGCTGGTTCCCCGCTGTGGGGCTCTCAGGGTCTCCCCCACCCTTTGGCTAGGGTTCACATGCCTGGGATGACTATGGCACATACCAGCACCAAAAATGCATTGATTAGAAACATTATTTGCAGCCATGACTCCTCTGCAGTTTACGCATACAGCGTCCCTTACCAATGAAAAAACAGCAGAACTCTAGCCACTATTGAGAGGGAACATTGACTGGTTACCAGCATACACACAAACAGAGGGAGAAGCAGGCTAGTTTTACAATGGGCATTCAACATCTATACTGAGCCTTGGCTCTTCCTTCGCATGGGGAGGGCAACACGGCTGACAAAGAATAGCCCTGGCATCAGCTGCATAAACAGCTGTCCCTGCCTCTCAGGAGCAGACAGACAAACAGATGCAGAAAAAACAAATCTCAGACTAGAGATGGAGAAAGAGTGAGGTAATCCTAGAGGGAAAATGAATTTAAAAAAAAAAAAAAAAAGCGAGAGGAGCATGGAAATGTAGCAAAACATCCCCAAGAGAGGCAACAGGAAAATGGGAGATGTGAAATGTGAAATTTTGCTGGTAATAGAATAATGGCCTGCTCCATTACAGGATTTCTCAGAGCTGCATCTGGCTGGAGCTGAGGGACTGCATTTCACTTTCAGAGTTCACTGAGCAATTGCTAAGGCAGGGGACGGGTGCCATATGTTAGCAGCTGCGCTCAGTTATCACTTGCCCCACTTAATGCTGAGAGACTCTTCTGAAGTACAGAAGCAGAGCAACTGCTCTCCCCTGCCACTCCTTACTCCAGGAAAGCAGTCAGAAACATCAACAGGGTCTGTCAGCAAGTCAAAAAAACAGGTCCCAAGGCAACTCAAGAGTTGCCAACCTGCTTTGACCACTCAAGTCCTGTCACAGTGGGACACAGAAGCAGAAGAGATGGATACTTCTCCGCTGTCCTTTGGTAATGCTGCTCTGGCTTCGAGAAACTGAAGAAAAGGGACTCAAATGCTTTCCCTTTGCTAGCTTCCTTTTGGGGTCTGCAGATATCTCTGCAACAAGGGACTTGGAGGCACATATCAAGCTCTGTTCAATCTCACTCGTCCTAATGTTGGCTAACCCAGTCTTTCCAAACCTGGCGCCTCTAATTTTTATGCAACATCTTCCGTCGCAAAAAAACGTCCCAACCCTTAGAGTGCTGCACTACAAGCCTGCTACCATGCTCGCTCTAAAAGTTCTGCAGCGTGTCAAAGCACAGCAGGGAAATTCTAGTGCACGGAAGATGCTTTGTGAACTAAAATGTATTTCTTGCATGAGGTATCTGCAGAGCCAGGCTACCTGAGAAATTAGAGAGAGAAGCTTCAATCAGAAAAGCAGAGTGAACGAGCTAGATTGCTGAACCAACTGCTACCTCTGCTCCAGAGCCCCGGTGAGGGCAAGGCTGTGGCCAGCAGACAGTTCAATCTCTCCGATGCCATTGATCCTTGTAAGGCAGAGGAGCATGAAAGAAAAGCTAGCTCGCGCTCCCTACAAGCTGTTGGCAGTATGGACCCCTGCAGGGTGCTGTGAGCTGCAGTGACAGACTTCAACAGGATGCTTGTGAAAACAGCAGCATGCTGAAGAGATTGTTTTCACATCAAAGGGATATGGTTTCACCCAGCCAGTCTGGTTTCACTATCCAAACTGAACCATGTGCAAAAAGCCAAACACACAGAACAGGCATTCTACACTTAAACATCAGTTCCAGTATTTGGGCTCCGAGTTTCCCCTCCGTGTCAAGTAAAAAGCAGCATCACAAACCAAACAAGTACCAACGGGCACAATGAGACTCATAAAAACTCAACATTATTTGGAAGGGAGCATAACACAACCACCTTTTATTAATTTCCTAAGATGCACCTAACTAGTACACATGCTTAAAAAAGCCTATAGAGATGCATTCTTCCTTTCTTCTTCAGTGCCCTGCCCACTGGCATAGGGAATCATGGCTCTCCACCCAGTCTATTCTGAGTGCTTTCCAGCATTTTTACAGTGCTTCCGCACCTTACCCAGGAAGTAATGCTATCCCACAATTTCTCTTGCTGCCTACCCCTACACCCCATTTACCATCTCATTTCCCCCTTGTTACTAGGTGTTTGAGTCCTAATTTCTTCCTTACATGTCCTATAAATTTTTCTTGTCTTGTCCTTGTTCTCACTAGCAGCAATCTGCTACGCTGTGCTTCAAACAAAATGGACTCATTCATCCTCTTAGCTGTCCATGGAATACGCAACATCCTCCTTAAGAGCCACATTTCTGTGGCTTCAATGGACTTCTCAACTTGCTTGCCCATTGTCCACACTTCAAACCCATATAATATTGACTCAATATAACATCACAAAACTCTTTTCCTAACTTGTAATGATAATGACTTGTTAGTGAGGATACTCCTTATTCTCTGGAATGCAGACTTTGCTTGTGCAATTCTGCATTTAACTTCCATTGTGCACCTACCATCTGACGTGATATAACACCCCAAGTATTTAAATGTAGTCACCTGTCGTATATCTATCCCATTCGCACTTATGTCTCACCTTGGCATAACTTTGCTTTTAGTTGTTACAACTGATTCCATTTTTGCAAGGTTTAACTTTCGTCCCTTCAGCTCACTTTCCCTATTAACTACGTTGACTAATTCCTGAAGATCCCTTTCATCTTCTGCAATTAAGACTGTACAAAGATGCATTCTACAAATCTACGCATCACTAATAAACTCTTCTACGTGCTTGCTAAAATTAAAAATGAGCCCTACCGACAACAGGAAGGGTACATCTACACTCGCATGTTCTTTCTAAAGTGCTCTTTCGAAAGTGTTTACAGAGCATCTACACAAAAAACACGTTTTCAAAAGTAATTTCAAAAGAACACAGTCCTCCTTTTGAAAACACACTTCCATTCCTGTTGCAGGAAGCGTGCCTTCTTTTGAAAGCTTCTTTAGAAAGAAAACGTGTGCACACACTCCACAGGCTGCTCTTTTGAAACAGCAGTCCTCTGTGGCACAGGCCAGCTGGCGTGCGAGATGCCCTGGGCAGCGTGAGCAGAGCTCTGTGCTTCCAGCATCCAGCCATGTCTTAAAGCCACAGTGTGCCATCAGCGATCAGCTTCAGAGGCACGAGCAAGTTAGCAGCATGTGAGGATTTCGCTGTGGTGTCTTTCAGACTACCTACAGGGCCAGCAGCCGGGCACCCCCCCAAGGTCACCCCACTGAGCCAGTCGAGGGTTCCCAGGAGTGCGGCAAGAAAAGGGCCCTGCCCTAGTGCACGGGCAAGCTGCGAAACCTTCTAGGTATGTTGGGGGGAGGAGATGGTCCTCCTCCAGACCACCGGACACTGCTGCAATGCTGCAGTATTTGCACACCCCTCAGCTGGCCTGACCACACAGGGACACCCACCACAAACCCCCTGGCCAGGTGCGTTCAAAAGCAAAAGAATTGTGCCAGGACTATATGAAGGCCCGAGACGCAGGCCGCTGCTTGCGGGGGGAGGGGCACCCACCCCTGCCCTCATTATGAGGGCGTGGACCAGCTCCTTGGGGGCCAGGGGGCAGCCCCCCCACCAACTACAGTGCAGGACGCTGCAGCGGCAGAACATGATCCTGAGAAAGATGGAAGACCAGCCCGAAGCCTCTGGAATGACGTCCTGCCGGGAGCAGGAGCCTGAGCCTGGATTGGAGGAGGAGGGATCCAGCGAGGGTGCCCTGGTTAGCGACATCCCGTCTGGCTCCTCGAACCAGGCGACATTGACCAGGGCATCCCCCGAGTTCATGAAGGGACCCTCAGGTATGTACTGTGCACTTCGGGCACCCCAGGGCTTGGGGAGAGGGAGCCTGGTTGCACCACAGCCAGCAGGGAGTCAGTATCATGACCATGGGCCACAGTCCAGAGGCGCACCAAACGGCCACAGAGGGGGCAACGCGCAGCTCTCAGCACTTGCTCCTGTGGACAGCACCACCAGCAGCCGCACGTCCGGGTACGTGGAGGGTGGAGCATGCCCACAGCACCAACGTGGGCACCCGGGCACCCCAAAGGGACATTGGGGCAGTAGACGGGAGGGGCTGCTGAGGTTGTGTGCGGGGCAGAGTCCTCGGGCCCAGGACACAGAACCGATGGATTGTACCTCTTCCCTTCTGTCTCCACAGCTGTGCCATCCCAGACGACAGACGATCACTGTGCAGAGGCAGGGGAGCCCCATGGCAGCAGCCACAAAGGTGGCCGTGGCAACCCCACCTCCCGCGCCTGTGACGTTCCGTGTCAGGAGTCCCACCCGCCATCAAAGCAGGAGCGCAAGGCACCTGCCCTACAGGGCCACCCTGCGGGAGCAAAATGCTTTGCTGAGGGAGTGGCTGGAGATGGAGCGTGAGGACCTCGGATGAGGTGGCAGTCGCCCTTTCTGCCCTTACTTGGGCAGTGACCGACTGCCACCACCAGCCTCCTGCAACCCCCCCGCCACTTCCCCTCAACACAGCTCCCGCCACAGCAGAGGCTGCTGCAGCCCAACAACGCCTCTACCTCCCTGTAGTTTCAGCCTCAACTGTAACCCCAAACTCAAGGTGCTAGAGGCGCCTGCAGCCAGAATGGGTCACAGCGGGGGAATTAGACCCTGAAACCCACCCCCATTTCCAGGAAACCAACATGTAAATAGTTCCTTCCAATACCCCTGGATATAGTAGTTTGTTTTCATGTTTGGTTTTTATACGACACACTTATTAGACCTAGTAAAAGGCTTATTTTATCACCTCTGTAAATAGATCCCCCATTCCCCCCTGTATGTAGCATTTTTTTCTATACAGTTTTCTTTTTTCATCTAGTTTGGTTTTTACAAGAATCAGTTTTTAAATTTACTGAAAGTATTTATCCTTTAACATCCTTGTGTCCCTTGTTGTTATGATCATGAGGGTTAGCCAGCAGCCTGGGAGTAAAAGGGTTAACCTCCTTTGCCAGGTGGGGTTGGCCTATAGGAATGTAGGTAAGAATTGAATTTTGGCTCCTCCCTCTTCTGTTCTGTCTTGTTCTTCTTTCCAGCCATGAGGGAGACAGACACAGAATATCTCCCTCCAAGAACAGGCCCTCCAATCTTCTGTAACCAGGGTAAAGTAGAGATAGATCCGTTAGGCTTTATTGTTTTATGGTTTGGGAAGTGGGATCTAATGTCTATGCACTTTTTAGAAATGTTATTTTACCCTCCTTGGCCGTTTCTACACAGGCCACTTTCTTCGAAAGTAGCATGGTAATACATGGCCTGAAATATGCTGATGAGGCGTGGATGCAAATTCCCCGTGCCTCATTAGCATACAGTCACGTGATTAGGAGTCCGGAAGACTGTTCTGCCGGACTCCAAAACACCATTTAGAAGCATGGCCCCCAGGGCTCTTCCGGAAGGAAGTCCTTCTTCCGGACGCCCCTTCTTCCCAAAAATTTTTGGGAAGAAGGGGCGCCCGGAAGAAGGGGGCCGCGCTTCTAAATGGCGTTTTGGAGTCCGGAAGAACGGTCTTCTGGACTCCAAATCACGTGACTGTATGCTAATGAGGCACGGGGAATTTGCATCCGCGCCTTTTTAGGATATTTTGGGACGTGTATTACCATGCCACTTTTGAAGAAAGTGGCCTGTGTAGAAATGGCCCTTGTAACTAAGTTCTAGGCCCATGGTGGAGACTCCCCATGTGTTTTACTTTGTGACTCTTCTATCTAGTCATGAGGCTTGCAACACGAATATTGTTGTAACAATAAAAGTTCTTTCTTTTTCTTTTTATTAACCTGGTATTGGTTAATGTTTGTGTCCTGGTTTTTACTTTTGGGGCTGAGATTTCCCAAGTCGTCTCTCCCTGGTTTCCTCATTATTACTTGGGTGGTGGCAGCGAATTTTATCCCCAAAATCTAAGGTTTTTAGGATTTTGGAAGGGGAGTTTATACCAAAACCTGGTAGATAAGGTTTTGGAAGTACTTTTGCTGGCCCCCACTTCTGCATTTATCTTGCTAGAGTGGGGAAGGAGTCATGACACTTGTCAATAGTGGGGGAGCAGTGGGATGTGGGGTCGGGGGTGGAAGTGGTTGTAGGAGGGCCTGGGGGAGTGCGGGTGTGCTGGGGGGCATGTTATGGCAGGTGATGCCTGGAGGAGGGTCACTGGGGCTCCCTAGCGTAGGCCTCACGGTGTGCCTCCCTCACCTGCACCCCATCCCAGCATGCCTGGCGACACGGGGCATGGGGTGGCTGTTCAAAGCCAGGGTTGGTCTCAGCAGCCCACCTCTGCACAAATGGCGGGTGGTTACCTTCCACAATATTGAGGAGGACACAACACGTGGTCACCACCTGTGGCACATTCTGGAGGCCAAACGTCCAACTGTGTCAGGAGGCACCTAAAGTGTAACTCCACAGCATTGCACACCCGGTTGAGTCATGCATTAAAAAGCTCCTGGCTTTAGTCCATGTGCCCAGTGCATGGCTGCGTGAGCCATGGGTGCAGGGGATAGGCGGTGTCAGACACCATACAGGCGTGCATGGTCCCGCCCCTGACCCCAAGTGGGAGCTCACATGGGGGGGATGTAGGTCCCCTCCTCCATTCTGCACCCGAGCCAAGAGTTCTGGAAGACCCGGGCATCATGGGCTCAACCCGACCAGCCCAAACACGTCCGTGAACCGTCCTCTAGAGTGCACGAGGGCCTGGAGCGCCATGGCCTGCACTGTGGTTTGGGGGCCAGATGGTGATGTGGATCCTGTCAAGAACGCCAAAACAGCTGGGGAACACCTGCGCAGTGAATCCTGCAATGGCAGCATCAAAGGCCCCAACACCAACAACTCTCCTCAGGAGAGCTGTGTTGATCACCCTGATGACCTGTATGGGATGGAGGGCAAGTGAGAGTTTTTGTGCTGCTAGGCTCCCTGTTCCCTCCATGGCCACCTCCCCAGCACTGCCTGGGAGCTCCCTTCCCCATGTCAGGTGTGTGACCTGAGCATGCCTGACGCCCCCAACGATGGCCTTGCCCACCCCAAACTGGTGCCCCATGGACTGGTGGCTGTCTGAGGTGGCCAGTTTCCATATCATGATGGCAACCCACCTCTCCAGGGGGCGCTTGGGCTGTATGTGGGTGTCCTGGTGCTGAAGTGCAGGAGTGAGCCGGGGTACAGCTCCAGGAACATCTGCTTTCTCATCCTGAAGCTCTGGAGCCAGTGGCTGTCATCCCACTCCCCCATCACGAGCCAGTCCCACCACTCGGAGCTAGGGCAATAGCTTCACAGGCGCTGGATCAGCCAGGGGAAGGGTAAGGATGTCGCCCCGTGGAGGCACCCTGCAGGAATGCGGCTAGGTGCGTGACTGCCCACAGGCGCTGGAGGGTAGTGAGGAGTGCCATGGCCAGCAGGCAGACTACGACTTTGAGGAGTTCCCTGTTGGGGATCCATGGCACTGTGAATGGTCATCTTGACCCCCGCAGAAGTTCTGCCCTGCTGTCCGTGGCAGGGCAGCCCTCAGCCTGTGCAGGGCAAGGGCGTTGAGGAGGGGCTTTTTAAAGGGAGCATCTGGCCGCGGACCCTGGAAGGGCTTGTCACCCATGCAACTCCATCTGTAGCATTTCCTGGTGTGTTCTTTTGAAAGAACGGACGGTGCTGTGTGGACGCTGCCCTTCGAAAGAGAGAGACGGTCTTTCAAAATGGTGGATCGAAACCTCGATCTGCTTTTTGAGTGCGGACACGCTCTTTCAAAAGCTGATCGTTAGGAAAATAACTTCCGGAAGATCATCTTTTGAAAGATCTTGCTAGAGTAGATGTAGCCAAAGAGTCCAGGAAAATAAACCGAACTTTATAATGGGCTGTAAATGAGTGTAACACCAAGTTCACCAGGGGCAAAGGGAGAGAGAAAGCAGGGAAAAAGGGCCAAAAAACAGACTAGTTTCGCTACTGAGGTCCCTGGACTGAAGAGGACACATCACAAGCCTACTCCTGCTTTCAGCATAGGGTACGGATGTGCCAGACTACTTGCTGTTAGGAACATGTTTGTGCTGAGACACTGCAGCCAAAAGTCAGGTATATAATACCAATTTCATAGACTAGCAGCTGGCATACTGCGCCAAAGGGGAATAGTGGACTGTTTAGAGAAGAGATGAGGGACATGACAAGGATACACAAAATGAATGGAGCTGATGAAGCAGGTCAGATACTCCGCTCTAGCCTCTCTCATAATAACAGAGCAAAGGGATAGGCAATTAAAATAGACCATTTCAGCTCTGCACTGAAAGGCTGGAAATCCTTGTATTAGAGCATAACAAGTGCTCAGCCGCAGGTCAGTGAGAAGCCAGGATATAGGAAGCAGGAGTACAAGCGGAAGGCGTGATTTTTCTCTTCTCTTTGAACAGAGATTGTCCATGGCTGAACCTCCTGGAAGGAAGAGGTCAAGGATGGTGAGAAATCCATGGAAGAAAGAGGTACGGATGTTCTCATTCTTTTCCTGCTTTGTCACAACACATTCCCTCCCCTCCTGCCCTCCTCATTCCACTTTGCTCTCTAGTGTGAATAGTGTGTGCGCCCGGCCAATGAAAGAGGCCAACTCCCTTCTGATGTATTCACTGTTCAAGATGGCAGGAAAAAAACATTAGATCCAGGGACAACGCAAACAGATTTAAAAGCATTTCCTTCTGTTCCCAGCTCAGTCAATGCACCTTAAGTCTGCACCACAGCACACCTCTTATCTGAGCTCTCGGGCTACCAGTTGCTGGTGTAACCCTGGATAGGGAGGTATGAGTCACGCATCAATTTTTAAAAATAAGACAGATTTTTAAAACTCATTTTCATCAGCTAAAGCGATTCATCCCCATAAGTCCCAGGTTCCCCATTGGGAAAACACCCCATGACTGACTGACCAATGAAACACAGCCAGCTACCTGCACCGTCTGATAAGTTTCCTGAAGGCCACACGTCCAATGAAGATCCTAAAGGGAGCAACTCCAACAGGTGAGCAGAGAGCGAGCTGCGTTTCAGTCAGGGGAGGAGTGATGGTCGCTCCACTGGCTCTGGGTTCAGTGCTTGTAGGAAGCGCCTAGCCAGGCACAGCAGCTGCGTAGCAAAGCCAAATACCAGGCTGCAGCCACACTGCGCCCCACAGATCTTTACTTCTGGTCATTTGCCTGCTGCTTGCAGACCAGATTTCAGATTCAGTGGAGAAGGCAATTGCTGTGTCCCCCTCACCTACATCCCAAACCCTCCAGCAGCAGGAGCACAGCAGGCAGAGCGTGTCAGCAACCAGATGATGTGTTACTGCAGCTGGAAAAGGAGCCAAAGGGAAAACGAGTAGCAACATGAATGCTGCAGAGGTCTCGTTCCTTCACACCTATGGCCTCTCAGATCATACATGTGTGTCATGCTATGCTCTACAAACAACTCAACACAGTAACTGGGCAGCTCTCATGGGCCCAATGATGTAACTAAGTCAGCTGGCTGCCCCCAGGGCCAAGTCACTAGGCGAAGGGAGGTAGGTCCGGAGTAGGCAACAGCTGACTGAGCTGTAAAGTAGGAGGGGGCATCACACACACCTTAGCACCAGAGTGGGAGAAGACGGATAGCAGCAAAGGGAAAGAGATTGACTTTGGTGCTGGCTGGCCAGGGAGAACATGGCACAGCATATGAATTAAATGCCAGTCTGCACAAGGAGAGCAAGGCTTACTTAGACTGAACTGCCCAGGTGGAACAATGAGCTAGTGTGATACACCAGGGCCAGAGGGCAGAAGGAGAGTGACTGATGGGAGATGATGATCACATCTTTATTCCCAGTGGGCTAGAGTGAGGTTACTACAGGTCAATTAGAGAGCCTGGAGCCAATTAAACCCCTGCCCGAGATTTAATAAACCCCCCTGCTCCACTCAGATAGGAGCTGGGAAGGAGAGCTGACTGTAGTTTGGAGAAGTGTTGACCAGACTACCAGGAGACGGGAGACCCTGCTCAAGCAGGGCCAAAGGATCACCGCAGCAGAGAATCAAGAGGATCTCTGCCCCAAGGGAAAGAGGGTAAGAAGCCTGTGAAGCTGAAGATGCTGGGATCAGAACAGGGGGTGGACCTGCTCTCTGCACCTCTCCCCACATCCAGGGCAGCATCAGAGCCCAAGAGTAGGAACAGGACAACACCCAGACCCCAGCACACCACGGAGACGTGCAGGACCCACCAAAATAACGTTGGCCATTTGGCACACTGAACTAAGAAAGCTTATGAGGGGGCCACTAAATTCTAAGTTAACCCTATTCCCAACCTGCTAAAATTTCCACCTAAACCTACCCAGCCACCCAGGAAGGAGGTCTCAGCTCACTTCAGCATGAACTAGCCAGATACATGGGAGCTTTGCACTTCATGTTCCCACCTGTGCTCACTTGCTTTTGCTTTTTCAAATCAGAACCAAGACACCATCTTTAGAATCCTCCTAGAGCTCCAGCACTTTCAGAGGTGCAGGGGGAAGAAAGTGGGGGGGGACGAGCAACTAGAGGACGAAAACAAGAAAAGTCCCCATAACTCCCATGCTGCAATAAATATAAAAAGAGCCCAGTACAACTATCCAATCCCCACGCATGGACCAAAGATCCTTTATGTGACCAGCAAACTTGCAGTCACTAAGTTTTTCAAGGGATTCCCTTCTGTATGCCAAGAAGTCTTCTCAGTTGACCCCACAGGTCTTCTCCCATCTCTAACTTCTATGAAGTGGGACTCATGTTGCTGCCTGCCTGTGTTTCGTAAGTTCACAACGGCCCACATTAAACGTCTCGTGGTGTTTTAGAAGAACTTCAGGAAATCCAAGAAAAGATGAAGGGACCCAACCCAATCCTATAAACACAGAGGACCCTCAGACTGCTGAGAATTGAGCTAGCAAAAAACACCCCACCTTGATTTCATAGCTTTGGTTAAATACGGGAAGGAGTGAATCTTCAATCAGAGTGTCATGACTTTAAACTATCAAAGTCAGTCCAACAGTTAACAGGTAGCAGAGAGATAGCTGTGTTAGTCTATATACTACCAAAACAAAAAGCCAGTCCAGTAGCACTTTAGGACTGTTTTTTTGTTTTGATCGTATATAGACTAGCACGGCTCTCTCTCTGGTACTTTTCAACATACAAGACACTACATTCAGCCGCTTGGAATGGAGATCTATCAGCTACATGAAAAAACTCACCCAGATCCAGACAGACATCATCTTTCTTTCCAAATGCAACAAAATGGGCATTGTACCCAAGGGACTGACAGTGAAAAACCCATTACAATCAACGTACTACACCGACTGCAGCGAGAATCTGTGCCTCACGCTCTAAGAAACTGAGGAACCACTTGCTCTATTTTGTTAGTCTTTGAAGTGCTGCTGGACAGCTTTTTCATTTTGATAATCCAACAGTTAACGACTGAAGTCACAGGGTACCTGTTCAGAGATGGATGGAACAAACACCACACTAGCTCATGGTGCAAACAGTGGCCAAAGAAACAGTTAACAGGGTGCATTAGCACAGCATGACGAGTCCAGCATCAGCCAGGCTGCACTAGAATTCCACCTGACCTCAGTGCCTGATGCTCCAGAGCCCTCAGACCTGTCCAAAGAGCCTTTCCTGACCACCAGGTCCCAGAGACGGGCAGTTCCCAGAGCCATCTCTTATAACCTCAACAGGAGCAGATTGCTCAGTTACCAGGTACCACGAACCATGACAACGCTGAGTGATCCAAATGCCCAGACTATGCAACTTCCAAAACTTGCTCACGAACTCATCCCCTTCTCCACTCCTCCCACATAGCAAGTAGAGATGCTTAAAAGCCCTTTTCCCCCACCAGGCCTCTCTAGTGCCAAAATAAGAAACTCTACCTAAAGAAGGATTTAAAAATTCATAACTGGATGAAAGGAAAAATGGTTGGTTACACCTTGGAGAAAAATGAGAACAGTAACTCATTTGAGGCTCAGCAGCTCTTTTTCAAAAGCTATGTGTTACTCCTGCATGGGCTAAAGGAAACGGAGGGCACGCAAATGAGAAGGAAGCCTACCTGCAAACCTCGGCAAACCAGTAACTGGAAGAATTCACCACCCCTATGCCCCTCACCACCACCCACAAGGAGTCACTGCCCTGGCTCTCAGGTGTGATTCCCTCTGCTGCTAGGAAATTTCTCACAATACTCTGCAAGAGGCCAGGAGGGCGCACTGCATTTCAGGTGGAAAAGCTGACGGCAAGCAGCAGCAGCAAAGGACGATTGCCCTACAAGCCCTGCTATTTTGCTAACTTCCTTCAAGCCCAAAATTGCTCCCTCCTGGCAAATTTGAACATGATTTGCCCAAAAGGCAGGATGGGATGCAACTGCTGTCTGCTGGTGTTTAAAGAAAGGCAGAGAGAAGAAGGCAGCGTTTGTTATCCCAGTCAAAAGCAGTCAGGCACGCAACACAGCTAAGATTTTTTCAGGCCAGGCTGCTTTTCCTGCTTCTCCTGGAAGGGCAACTTGACAAAGCCAGTGCGTGTTTGCTACAAAACCAGCTGAGTGTTACGTTTTTCCCGTAGGAAGGCAACTTGCAATCTTGGTAGCCTGCAAAAGCTTTGTCCCCTGTCATCAACTTCTTTGTGGCCAAGCCGGGTTAGAGGAGGCCAAGTGTCTAGGTCCAATGTATTCCAACAACATATTCCTCCCCTCTCTCCTCACCATCAAGTGGAGGCCCTCATCCCAGACAGAGCCTGAACGCTGATTCCCCCTTGTGGCATGCCCAACCCCAGGGCTAGAGGACCCAGCTTCAAGCGAGGGGTCCTTGGTCTAAGCGCTCTCTACAGACTGAAAGCAGCCAAGTCAACTCTCAGTTCCTCAGCACCTGCCCCAACCTCCCTTCACCCTCCCAAACAGGTTACTTTCCACCCTTGCAATGCACCTGCAACCAGTTCTCTTCCACTCCAGCAAGGGGAATGGGTCCCACTCCACACCCATGCAACTGCCCATCAGGCTCGCTCTTCCTTCATGGAGTCACCTAGCACCCTCATGTCTCCACGGCCAGCTTCTCCAGCTCAACATTTAGAAACTGACCAATCCAAGAGGTGTCAGTCTTTAACTTCAGCACACCATTAGACCCATCTGCTAGTTCAAAAGTTTGCAGTGCTCCCGGTGTGAAGCCTCCAAGAGCGAGCTCCTCTCTTTCCTACCAGCAGCTGGCAGCTTCCGTCTCCATTTCAGACGCACCAGCCATACAACTACTCTAAATTCTTCTTCCTCCTCATGGATCACTTCAGTCCTCCACTTCGCTCTGCTACTCCAGGAGCCCCTGCTATCTGCTCCTCATCATTGCCCCTTTCCTATCTACCATCTTCACCCCATTCACGAATACTTAAAATAAATCGGGTATAAACTGTTAGACTCCAGGTTAACAACCATGATTCTAAAAGGTTAAAAGCCTTTGGAGAGTTAGAGATGGCTCAGAGTTGGGAGAGAAACAAAATGATTTTGAACCAGTCTATTCTCTGCATTTCTCCTCTTTACTTTCTAGGGGCAGTTTATATTAAATACCAGTATCTCCCTTCCTTAGGAGTCCATCTGCTCCTGCTATTTATAATCCCACCAGAGGACATAACCCCCTATTTTACATGGGGACAACTGTGATGTCAAATATCAGAGAGAAGAATATGACATCTTGTGGGTGAATAAACAACAGGGAAGAGGTACTTATATGAAAATAAGATTCTAGTTATTTACAACTTCTCAGACATCAAGGCAATGAGGAAAGACATGCACAGAAAACACAGAGGACACCACTGTCCCAAGAGACTGAGTTGCAAATATTCTCAAGAAGGCAACTTTGAACATCTCCCTCTAAATATTTAAGCTTGAAAGGGGAGATACAAGCTGGGTCAAAGCAGTGTTTGCATGATCTGGCCAGCAGAATATATAACTATACGGCTGTTGTGTTATTTCCCAAAAATATCAAAACCAAGATGTTTTTCTGAGACTGAAACCCTCTTAAAAAAAAGACAAACTCTGCACATTTGCCTGCAAGGTGAATAAATAGCAACGCTTTGCCATGCTACAGTATTTTTGTCACAGGACATCAACAGCACTTGAAAAATATGAATCCATTCACACCCTCCTATATGAGTTCAGTCACTATTATCCTCATTTCAGAGATGGGAAGACCCAGGCACAGAATTTGAAGTGCCTTACTCAAAGTCACAGTCTGTTTCCTGTAAGCTCTGCACTTGTGCAGCCTCTCAGGAAATTCAAATGCTGCCCAGCTGACTGGCAGAGTGCTCACAGCCAGGTGTTTTGTTTCTTCCAGCGATGTACGTTCATACATGCCTCAGTCCACATAAAAACATATTCCACACACGGATGGAAAAAAAATTGCACCTCGATGGAAAAGTTAGAGAGGAGAGGAAGTTACTCACCTTGTGCAGCAACGATGGTTCTTAGAGATGCATGTCCCCATGGGTGCTCCACTCTGGATGTTGGCACATCCACACGCTGGCGCTCGAAGATGTTTCTATAGCCTTGGTTTCCCATGCGTAGCAGCACTTCCTTGTGCTATTGGGCACAGGCTCCTCCATTCCTTCTCTACCCTAGCAAATAGAGCAGAAGGCTCCAAACTAGGGGAAGGCAGGAGAGAAGTGGAGCACCCAAGGGGGGGATAGATCTCAAAGAACCACTGTTACCGCACAGGGTGAGTAACTTCATCTTCTTTGAGTAGCGCAGAATAGAGCAGAAGAATGACTTCTCGTGTCTTGTTCACAACACAACACAACTTTAGGGTTAGGGTTAGAAAACCATGAATGATGTAACTCAACCTCAACAGAATTATTTCTTTTTAAGTCACTGAATCCCACCAATTTACTCCAGGCCAACAGCTGAACCAAGATAAGGATATCCAATAGAATCCCCCGTAGCTTAAGACCACAGATACTTTGAATTCCTCATTCTCATCTACACCACCATATGCTCTGCTATCAATAATGGGTAAAGATGCACCAATACTGAACTCAGTGCAGGTTCTCAAGACCTGATCCTGAAAATTATTTAGCGTGCTCCACTCTGGATGACTATAAAGTAGTGTCAAAACAAAAAGGCAGTTCAGTAGCACTTCAAAGACTAAAAAAATAATTTATTAAGTGATGAGCTTTTGTGGGACAGACCCAAGAAAGCTCATCACCTAATACATTATTTTGTTAGTCTTTAAAGTGCTACTGAACTACTTTTTTGTTTTGATAGTATATAGACTAGCACAGCTAACTCTCTGTTACTATAAAGCAGTAGTCACACTTTGGAGGTGGGTTTGGAGCCCAGTAACGATTACAGTCAACAAAACTGCTTGGGTCTCTTGGATGGAGGAAGCAATCAGACACAGAAGAGCGTAGTGTTGTGCAAGCATGTTGCTTGAAGACCACATTGCTGCCTTGCATATGTCCGTAAGAAGTATGTTCTTGAGAAAGGCAGTGGTGGAAGACACAGCCCTGGTACAACAGGCAGTGACAGCACCTGGAAGGTCCTTCTGGTGAAGAGCATAACCGGTGTGAATGCAGGTGGAGATCCACTTGGACAATGGTTGAGATGAAACGGGATGGTTCCTGAATTGCACCACAAAGGAGAGGAGGAGCCGAGGAGACTTGTGTCAAGACTTCGTGTGATTGATGTAAACGGCTAACACTTGATGAACATCCAGGTTATGCCACACCACACGTGCAGGATCAGTGTGTGGCTTTGGTAAGAACGCAGGTAAGTGGATAGGTTTGCTGATATTAAATGGAGAGGGAACCTTAGAGAGGAACTCCGGATGAGGGCAAAGAGTGACTCTATCCGAGGTAAACACCGTATAAGGAGGTTCAGCCATTACAGCAGCAAGCTCCCTGAGCCTCCTGGCTGGTGTGATGGTGACTAAAAACAGGATCTTCATCAGCAGATGGAGCCAGGAACGCATTGCCAGGGGTTCAAAGGGCAACTTCATGAGGCAGTTAAGTACATGGTTAAGGTCCCAGATAGGGACTGGAGGATGTACTGATGGAAAAATGTTTTGCAGACCTGTGAAAAACCTTTTGATGATAGGATGGGCGAGGAAGGAAACCCTATCCTCCACCCCGTGGAATGCGCCAACACTTCAGCATGGACCCTGACAGTACTGAGGGCTAGGCCTGACTCACACAGGCACAGCAGGTAGTCAAGGAGGACAGAAAGGAGCACAGTGTGAGGAGGCATAGAGTGATTAGCGCCCAACCACAGAGAATTGCACCCACTTGCAGAGGTAGGACTTGTGGGTGGACTCCCATCTGCTGTTAACGAGAACCCTTTTCACCCCCTCACAGCATGTGATTTCAGTATCCTGGAACCATGTAGGAGCCATGCACAGAAGGGCAGTCTGAGTGGATTAGGGTGAAGGGTGTGACTGAAGTTCTGAGACGGAACATTGTGGCAAGGAGGAAAGTGATACGGCGTCACCACCAACAGGCTGTAGAGGTAAGGCTACCCAGTTTCTCTTGGACTTGCCAGGCTATCAGGATGAGGCAAGCCCGATCCAGTCTGACCTTGATCAGAAGCCTGTGAATCAAGAGAAGGGGAGGAAACACGCAGAGAGCATCCCATTTGATGGAGAAAGCGTCTCTGGGGGAACACTGCCCCAGACCCGCTCTGGAACAGCACTGATGGCACTCTCCGTTGACTTGGATCATAAGCAGGTCTATGCACGGCTGGCCCCAAAGCTGGAGCACATGATCGAGGGCCACTGTACTGGATCTCCCACTCATGGTGATTGCTGAACGAGTGACTGGGGCCATCCATGGTGACATTCAGTACCCCGGGGAGATATCTGGCGACCAACGTGATGTGGTGCTGAAGGGACCAGGTCCACAATGTTATGGCTTCTGTGGACAGGGACAGGGACCGAACCCCGTCCTGACGGTTGATATAATACCTGAACATGGTATTGTCTATCAGGATGTTGACGGTTCTGCATGTGAGGTGCCTTTATGTGGAGTACTAGTTTTGTGAAGTATCATTTGCCCTGGACTATTGGGCAACCCAAATGGGCCCCCATTCCATAAGGGGACATCCATGGTAAAGGTAATAGATGGGGGTGGTTGGTGGAACATTGTCCAGACATGTCCACCACTGAAGGGAGGCAAGAACACGTGGAGGAACGGCTACTGATTTGAACAGCGGATCCCTGGCATGTGCAGTCTGGCCGGCTTGACCACGTAAGTGGTGGTGGCAGCCATGTGACCCAGCAGCTTCAGGCACACGCGCACTGTGATGGTGGGAGACAGGCACACCACCAGAATGAGGTTGTGGAGGGCCTGGAATCTGAACAGGAAGAGTGGCCCTGGCAATGGTAGTGTTTATGTGGGCCCCAATGAACTCTGTGGATCAAAGCATGGACTTCTCATAGTTTATGGGGAAAATGAAGCTGTGGTCATCGCTGACATGTGAAGCGCCGCCAGAAATGAGGACCCTTTTATGAGACAAATCATCCAGATATGGGAAAATAATTACCCGTGATGTTGTAGGTGGGCAGCCATGACCGCCGGAGTCTTGGAGAACACCCTGGGTGCAGTTGAGAGCCCAAATGGAAGGAGGACCCAGTATTGGTAGTGACAGGACCCCACTGCAAAACAAAGAAAGTATCTGTGTGCCAGGTGGATTATGATGTGGAAATAGGTGTCCTGTAGGTCAAGAGCTGAAAGCTAGTCTTCTTTGTCCAGTGCTGGGATAATGGTCATGAGAATCACCATCTTGAAATGTCACTAGAAGAGCCTAGGATTTTAAAAATGGTCAATTCCATGATTTCAGCTCCTGGAATCTGAAATTTCATGTGCTGTAATTGAAGAGGTCCTGAGTCAAAATGGAGCTGTGTGATGGCCACAAGGTTACTGGGGAGGGAAGTGGGGACTGGCACTGCTACTCTTACTTCTACCCTGCTGTTGGCAGAGCTGGGCCCTTAGTCAAGAGCTGCCACTCTCTGAGCAACCAGCACTGAACACAACAGCACAAAAGTAAGGGTGACAGAGGCATGGCATTGCCACCCTTACTTCTGTACTCCTGGTGGCTGGGTGCTGCCTTCAGAGCTGGACACCTAGCCAACATTACAACCACCATGCTCCAGCCGCCCAGCTCTGCAAACAGTGCAGAAGGGTGATAACCTTGTAATCCCCACCTGCAACTTCCTTTAGGGTCATGACCTACAATTTGAGAAACACTGGCCTTCTCCCATGAAATCTGCATAATATAGGGTAAAAGCATGCACAAGGGCAGATTTCAAAGTCCAGGATATATTTTGTATGGCTGTGAGTTGGGCAGGGTCCTACTTATGTTCCTTAACAGAGTACATCATGCCACCTGTTCCAGCAACAAACCCATGCATTCCAGGGTGGGTGAGAATAGCTCACATCTCTACCCACAGCAGCCATAACAGTTGTTATCCTTGTCACTTACCCTAAAAGCGGGAAGCTCAGTGACAGGATCATACCATGGCACTCAGAGTCAGCCATTCTGTAGTCTCTATTTTAGCTCTATTTTAGTTTCAATGAAACACCTCACTCAAGGCATAATCTCTATGCCCCAGCTCCCTCACTTGTAAAACTGGGATAACAGAGACCGAAACCTGACAAAGATGTATCGAGGCTTTAATTAAAAGTTTTAGAACAACTCAGAGATCCTCTCTCTGACAGGTGCTAGGAGAAAGTCAAAACAGGGCATCTCTTTCCAATTTGCCAAGTACAAAGGAAAAGACAACCCCCCATATCCTCCCCACAGGAAGCTCATCCCACCTCTTGTTCATTTTAGCATTCATTGCACATTTCCCTCTTTGTTTCAGACCTCATGAACCTTATTGTCTGATCTCCTTTACGCTTATCCAGCTGCCCTCCTCTTTTCCCTGACACACCATCTTGCCCTTTTGCCATGAACGCTCTCGTCTCTGAGCTGACAGCTGGAACAGGTTTCTGATTTTCTGCACATAAATCAACTCTATGTCCTGCTTTCAGCCAAGATTTGAAATGCCTTTTCCCCATCGCCTGCACCTTTTGGTTTCTGTTCTCTTATGAAGACTTAAAATTTTTTTCTCTTATACTCTCTTTGTTGTGTCCTATAATTTACACTATATTCTTCTAATTTACACAATATTCTTCTTTTGTATTTTTTCCTTACACAAGCATTTTGGTACACACCACATAAGGCCTTACTGACTCTAGTACAGTCAACGCAGGATGAAGCCAATGCTTAGTGATCTGTGTTCCAGATGACGGTGATAAAACAAACACCTTACCCATCAGTTTCATCTTAGCGCTGTAGCTCCCGAAGTACCTCTCATCAGTGGTGGGCGTGTGGCATTCGTACTCGCCAGCATCTCGGTCCTGCAGCTCCGTGATGTGCAGCAGAGATGAGTCCCCTTGTACCCGCTCTACATAGATCTCCCCACTCCGCACGCGCTGGGTGTAGATGGCGTAAGGGAAAGAGGGATCCATGGTGCTGATAATCTGCACTTCCCGCTCTGGAGCAGATGGCAGGTAAATGGACCACTGGAAATTCTGCTCTGAGGGACCCTGGTAGCCGCTGACCTTGCACCAGATGGTGATGTGGGAGCCTTCTGTGCGGTAGAGAGGGCCCTCCTGAACAGTGACCTGACGCTGTGCCAACGCCATGCCTGTGAAAGGGGAAGGGTAAAAAGTTACTTCAAAACGAACAAACGAAATAAAATAAATGAAAGTAGTCTGCAGACTTTGCTGTTTAGCCAATTAAATACTTAACAGACACATCCTTTCAATGAGTTACCATCGAATTCTGATAGCTTTAGGCCATGGTTAAGTACCACCCTACCAGGTGGGCATATGTATGATCAGTAATTTGCCCAAGATCAAAAAAAGGAGCCAGAAGCTGAGTTATGGATAGAATCCAGGCATCCTGCCAGCCAATCACTGGACAACTCTCTCTGTTCTCTGCCCAGTTAGCAACTCTCTTATGGCTGCACCTGACTGGAAGTGAAAATTGTTTGAGCATCTGAATCAAAATGCTTGCCCCTTGGTCACTGACAACATCTTAGCTGCTTCACAGCTGTTGGTCAGAAAAAAGCATCTTAGAGCACCATGGAAAGAAGTTTTGCTTTGGATTAAGACCTGTTCCTGCAGGGCTAAGACCCCAGATGCAAGCACAGTAAAAAACAGATTAGAAAGTGAAATGGATCAAGCCAGGGTCACTGTCCAAATCAGGTAAAAACCAAAAACTAAAACATCAGCAGCAAAGAGCGATGATAATTTTTCTTTTTAAGTTTGGTTTTAAACATCCAAGTAGGTAAGACAGATAGGGAGACCATATTTCCTTATGGTGAATATGGGACCCCTGGTATAATTGCTCAAAGTCAAGTTCAATGTTCAATGGCAATCAAAGCTATGCAGTTGCTCCTCTCTCCCCACATATTGTAAAAATTCCAGGGCTTAGTGAGGGAAGAGGGAGCCAAAGGGGTCTGGGTTGAGGATGAAGGGCTCAGTTATAGGTGGCAGGGCCACCAGGGCTCAAGTCAGCTCCATATGGCAGTGCCCACTTCTAACACTGACTCACCTCAGCAGGTCACAAAGCCTGTATCTTGTGTGTGTGTATGTGTGCGAGCGTGTGCGCACATGAGAGAGAGAGAGAGAAAGGAGTTCATCTAAGAAAAGCTTAAAAACAGCTCCAGGTGCAGGCAGAGGAGTAGCCTGGGGACTGGGAGAGGGTAGATGGGGACTGTGCGAGCCAGTGGATAGCTCAGGGAACAGGGCTGGGGTGCACAAAGATGGACAGCTAGGGCTGTGTGAGGATAGGCAGGTAGCTCAGGGCTGTGTGTGAGCAGAGGAGTGGCTCGGGGTCAAGGAAAGGATAACTCAGAGCTGTGTATGGCCAGGGATGGCTCAGGGGATGAGGGAAGGGCGCTGGTGATCAGGGCTTCAGCCCTGGGGGTCTTGCTGGAGATCAGGGCTTCAGCCCTGGTCAAGACAATAGGAAGCTGGGATAGGCGTTTCAGCCCTGCAACTCCTGCCTTCAGTCCCGTGAGGGTTGCCAGGCCTTGGGCATTCAGCCCCACAACTCCCAGCTACAGCATCAATGGGGAGATGCCAGAAATTAGGGCTTCAGCCCCGGGAGAGGGTGTGCTGTGGATTGAGGCTTCAGCCACCTGGGGAGCACTGGGGTTCAGGCTCAAAAGGCTTGCAGAACCCCACTGAGAGCCCTGCTTTAGGGGACACCCCAACACCCCCCCACCCAGCCTTCTTCACATACACAGGGCTGCTCTGCCTCTTCCCTCCTCTCCACCCAGCCTGAGGCAAACACAAGCTCTCTCCTCCACCTTCCCATTCACCAGCTGGCTGCAAACAAGACATGGCTGGGGCTATACTGACTGCTAACTGACCAGCAGGAGAGCAGAAAACATGGGACAATTTGTCCATTTAAAGGAAAAAAAACAAAAAAAAAAGTGTGGGAGACCCACAAGAGGACAGGAATATGGAACTGTACGGGTTAGAACAGGAGGGATGGGCACCCTCGTAAGGGATATTTTTAGCACTCTTTTTATCTTGGCAGTGTCCTTTTAAAAGGTGAGGAAGAGACATGGAGACAAGAAACCACAGCACAGTGATAGAGACATATTGGAGCCACTCACCCCTGTCTGATTGGATCAACATGGAGCACTGCATGGTGGGAAATGTCATCTCCCCATGTTGCACCACTGCAGCCATCCTCTCTATTCTGTACAATCTGCTACACTTCATGTCCTGGTGGCTCTGGCATACGGACACCACAGCCCTCAAATAGAACAGTGTTCAGGAACCACCTAATTACTGAAACCTGGTTTCATTTGAATCTGCACAGGCTCTGGGGTTCACTCATCAGTTATTGCATTACCGGCAGGACATACGCATGGCAAGGCTAATCACCCTGGCTCCTGTTATGGTTCACTTATGATCACAAAACAAGTTGATCTAAAGCCACCCTGCATAATCATGTTTGTCAATGTTATCCACTCTTTTATAAAAAACAATGATGACATTGTGGAATTCCAGAGGAGAACTTCATCTTTTTCAAAAAAATCTAACTGCAAGTGAAAGAGGTGGTTTGCTATCTGAGGGTTATTGGCTCCCTCCCCTTCCCAACCCTGAGTACGGCAGAGTCCAGATATAAAGTGTTCCCAGCAGAAAACTTGGAACGAATCCAGAAGAGATTCATCTCACCAGCTTTAAAACAAATTGTGAAAAATGGCTCAGGCCATGCAACTTATCAGATGGAATACAGTTCAAATTATTAGCTTGGGCTCAGCTCACTGATGCCCCAAATTATGTTTCTTTTTCCTCCTCATGAAATAACATGATTTAAGGGGAAGAAAGGAATATCTAGCACACTGGACACTCAGAGGCAGGAAAAGCAGACACAAAGGCTGCTAGTCATGCCAGTAACTCCATCCCAATGCTTATGCCAACACCCCAATTCCCTACTAGGTGGAGTGTGAGGGACTTGCACACAGGATGGGAGCTATACCCTTTGACACAAAGAATTTCATATTACCTATTGCACTAAAATGTGCAAAACCAAACAAAGATCTTGCAGGAAAACAAGGATTTGTGACCATATAATTAAAAATTGTATCACAATGCACACAGTGGGAGCAGATTAACATTGCACATTCCACCTAATTCTTAGTTTCTTAGGAATGTAGAACGTGGATAATAAAAAGTTATTTTAACGCAGTGTCTTTGTGCTGTTTGTTTCAAAATGTAATTTTCTAGGTTGATCAGTTTGTTTTAAACCAACTGAAAAGCAAGTTCTATCACCTGTAACCATTTTGACCCTCACCTGGGTCATCAGCAAATCTGGGAACCTTAGATCCCACGCGCAGACCTCTGCCGCCTGAACTATAGAAGTATTCACTAGCAGTAGTAAGCCATCATCACCTATGAACCAACACTAAAGGAGAATAAAACCGTCTGTTGCCAGTAAGTATTTGTGGAACCCCCTGACAAACAAACACTGGGGCTCAGGAGTCTTGGGTTCTGTCGAGGTTCTGAAGGGAAAGAATCATGTGATTGCAAATACTTTTTTCTCAGGTCATTCTCCGATCACAGTTGGCATTGCTCCAGCCCAGCCTCTTCTCTTACCTGCTGCCTCATCTCTCACCCATCTGCAGTGGCAACTACTGGGGAGGGACATGGAGGGGGAGGCAGCACCAACCACGTGAACATCCTCCCTGTGACTCCTTCCCACATCAACTCTACTCCAGGGGAGGGCCCACTTCCACTGCCCCCCCTTTCCTCCACCCCACCTGATGCTCCCCCTCCTTGCCTCCTCCCCCCCCCACCAGTGACATGACCAGGGCACTAGCAGACAGACTTGGCGCTAGCAGCAGGCTTCAGGCCCAACCCTGCACTTACCACTGAGTGGCAGCAGGAAGCAGAGTGACCTGGTCCCAGCACACTCTGCTCGCATGGTTCCCAGCCACGTTGCCCCTCTTCTCCCCACTGGTGAGTGTGGAGGGCAATTCTATCCCTTGCCTCAAGACCCTCTCCTGAGTGACTGGCTGGCAGCTGGAAGAGCATAGACTGGGCCCCCGACCCCTGCTCCCCTGAACCCCACGCCTCACCCAGAGTCCCACAAAGTGTGAGAGGCGGGGCACTTGCCCCCTTCCCTCCCCCAACGTTTGCAGCACATAACCCTTCGTGCTCCCACACACACAACTCCTGACCATGTGGATTTCAGTCAGAAACCCCTGCCCCCCCCCCCCATTTATACTGCCCAGACACAAGCAGAGTGAGACACAGGAGAAAGTTTCCCTTTTCTCAATTCTGGTGCCCCACATCAAAGCAGTCCCCAGCTAACAAGAGCAGCAATGGCAGATACAGAACTGTCCTGGGGGTAATGCAACAGAGCAGGCCGTAGGCTTTTTTGCCTAGCCTCTCTAATATGGCTGCCTTCACTAGACTTGGACTATCACAGAATCATAGAAAGCTATGACTGGAAGGGACCCTGAGAAGTCATTGAGTCCAGCCCCCTGCCCTCATGGCAGGACCAAGTACTATCTAAACATCCCCGATAGATATTTATCTAACCTGTTCTTAAATATCTCCAGAGATGGAGATTCTACAACCTCCCTTGGCAATTTATTCCACTGTTTGACCACCCTGACAGTTAGGAACTTTATCTTAATGTCCAACCTAAACCTCCCTTGCTGAAGTTTAAGCCCATCGCTTCTTGTTCTATCCTCAGAGGCCAAGAAGAACAAGTTTTCTCCCTCCTCCTTATGACACCCTTTTAGACATCTTCAAACTGCTATCATGTCCCCACTTAACCTTCTTTTTTCCATCCTAAACAAGCCCAATTCTTTCAGCCTTTCTTCATAGCTCATGTTCTCTAGACCTTTGATCATTCTCGTTGTTCTTTTCTGGACCCTTTCCAATTTCTCCACATCTTTCTTAACATGTGGTGCTCAGAATTCGACACAATACTCCAACTCAGGCCTAACCGGCACAGAGTAGAGCGGAAGAATGACTTCTCGTGTCTTGTTCGCAACACACCTGTTAATGCATCCCAGAATCATGTTTGCTTTTTTGCAACAGCATCACACTGTTGACTCATATTCAACTTTTTGTCCACTATAACCCCCAGATCCCTTTCTGCCATACTCCTTCCTAGACAGTTGCTTCCCATTCTGTGTGTGTGAAACTGATTGTTCCTTCCTAAGAGGAGCACTTTGCATTTGCCTTTAATAACGTCATCCTGTTTACTTCAAGCCATTTCTCCAATTTGTCAAGGTCATTTTGAATTTTGACCCTATCCTCCAAAGCAGTTGCAACACCTCCCAGCTTGGTATCATCTGCAAACTTAATAGGAGTACTTTCTATGCCAATATCTAAATCGTTGATAAAGATATTGAACAGAACCGGTCCCAATACAGACCCCTGCAGAACCCCACTTGTTATACCTTTCCAGCAGGATTGAGAACCATTAATAACAACTCTCTGAGTATGGTTATCCAGCCAGTTTTGCACCCACCTTATACTCACCCCATCTAAGTTGTATTTGTCTAGTTTATTGATAAGAATATCATGCGAGATGGTATCAAAACGCCTTACTAAAGTCTAGGTATACCACTTCCACTGCTTCTCCCTTATCCACAAGGCTCGTTATCCTATCAAAGAAAGCTATCAGATTGGTTTGACATGATTTGTTCTTTGCAAATCCATGCTGGCTGTTCCCTATCAGCTTACTACCTTCCAAGTGTTTGCAGATGGTTTCCTTAATTACTTGTTCCATAATCTTTCCTGGCACAGAACTTAACCTGACCAGTCTGTTGTTTCCTGCATTGTTCTTATTCCCATTTTTATAGATGGGCACTATATTTGCCTTTTTCCAGTCTTTCTGGGATCTGTTCTGTCTCCCATGATTTTCCAAAGATGACAGCTAGTGGCTGAGATACCTCCTCCATCAGCTCCTTGAGTATTCTCAGATGCATTTCATCAGGCCTTGGTGACTTGCAGGCAACTAACTTTCCTAAGTGATTTTTAACTTGTTATTTTTTTATTTTATTTTCTAAACCTACCCCTTTCCCACTAGCATTCACTATGTTACACATTCCTTCTTCAGACTTTTCAGTGAAGACTGAAACAAAGAAGTCATTGATCATCTCTGCCATTTCCAAGTTTCCTGTTACCGTTTCTCCCTCCTCACTGAGCAATGGGCCTACCCTATCCTCGGTCTTCCTCTTGCTTTTAATGTATTTATAAAAAGTCTTCTTGTTTCCCTTTATGCCTGTAGCTAATTTGAGCTCATTTTGTGCCTTTGCCTTTCTAATCTTGCCCCTGCATTCCTGTGTTGTTTGCCTACATTCATCCTTTGTAATTTGTCCTATTTTCCATTTTTTATACAATTCCTTTTTTATTTTGAGATCATGCAAGATCTCCTGGTTAAGCCATGGCGGTCTTTTGCCATGTTTTCTATCTTTCCTACACAATGGGATAGCTTGCTTTTGGGCCCTTACTAATGTCCCTTTGAAAAACTGCCAACTCTCTTCCGTTGTTTTTCCTCTCAGTCTTGCTTCCCACGTGACCCTACCTACCAGCTCTCTGAGTTTACCAAAATCTGCCTTCCTGAAATCCACTGTCTCTATTTTGCTGTTCGCCTTTCTACCCTTCCTTAAAATTGTGAACTCTATGATTTCATGATCACTTTCACCCAAGCTGCCTTACACTCAGGTTCTCAATCAGTTCCTCCCTATTTGTTAAAATCAAATCTAGGACAGCTTTCCCCCAGTAGGTTTTTCAACCCTCTGAAATAAAAAGTTGTCTCCAATGCAGTCCAAGAACTTATTGAATAGTCTGTGTGTTGCTGTGTTAGTTTCCCAACATATATCTGAATAGTTGAAGTCCCCCATCATCACCAAATCCTGGGCGATTTTGTTAGTTTTAAAAAAAAAACCAAAAAAACAAAAAAAAAAGCCTCATCAACCTCTTCCACCTGGGTAGGTGGTCTGTAGTAGACTCCTAACAGGACATCACCCTTGTTTTTTACCCTTTTTTGCTTAATCCAGAGGCTCTCAACACATCCGTTTTCTATGTCCATCTCCACCTCAGTCCAACTGCATACATTTTTAATATAAGGCAACACCTCCTCCTTTTTCCCCTGTCTATCCTTCCTGAGCAAGCTGTACCCTTCCATACCAACATTACAATCATGTGTATTATCCCACCAAGTTTCTGTGATGCCAACGTCACAGCTGAATTTATGTATTAGCACTTCCAGTTCTTCCTGCTTATTACCCATACTTCTTGCATTTGTATATAGGCATCGAAGATATTGATTTGATCTTGCCTCCCAATTTTGCCCTGACCCTTCTTTTTCCCTGCCATTATAGCCCATGCTCCCTCCCATTTCTGACTTATCTCCCAGGTCTCCATCTTCTCTACTTACCTGTGGGCTTTGCTCCCCTGTCCCCGTTGAACCTAGTTTAAAGACCTCCTCACTAGGTTAGCCAGTCTGCGTCCGAACAGGGTCTTCCCTCTCCTCGAAAGGTGAATGCCAACAGCATCCCGTGGTCAAGGAAGCCAAAGCCCTCCTGGCGACACCATTTACGCAGCCAGGCATTCACCTCCAGGATGCACCTGTCCTGGGCCCCTACCTTTGACAGGGAGGACAGAAGAGAATACCACCTGCACCCCAAACTCCTTCACCCGTACTCCCAGAGCCCTGTAGTCACTCGATTCGCTCAGTGCCACACCTCGCAGTATTATTAGTGTCCACATGGATGAGTAGCATGGGGTAGTAGTCAGCAGGCTGGATAATCCTCAACAACACCTCTGTAATGTCTCGGATACGGGCCCCCGGCAGGCAGCATACCTCCCGAGATGAAACGTCAGAGTGACAGATGGGCGCCTCTGTCCCCCTCAAAAGAGAATCGTTAACCACCACCACTCTATGTTTCCTCTTCACAGTGGTGGCAGATGACGTCCCAGCCTAGGGGGTACGAGGCTTCTCCTCTGCTGTACGGGGCAATTCCTTGTCTCCTGTATCAAGTACAGCATGACGGTTTTCTAGTACCATGGTGGGAGGGTTGGGAGCAGGGGTGGAACACTGCCTACTGCCAGAAGTAACCAGCTGCCAGACTCCACCCTGAGCCATCTCCTCCTCCACCAGTGGTGGGTCTGCAGTCCTGTGTACTGGGAAGTCTACCTCAGCTGTCTCCACATGAATACTGTCCAGGAATTGTTCATGGATTCAGATACTCCTCAACCTAGCCACCTCCTCTTGTAGCTCTCCCATCTGCTGCCTGAGAGATTCCACCACCAGGCACCTTTCACAGTGGAGGTGTATCAGTCCACTATATACACCTTAGACTTCCCTCATGAGGAGTGGGGTGAGGCAGATCTCCCACAGAGCCTGGGGCCAGTGCGAAGCCATAAGTAACTTCTCAAAGGTTACCACGCATGCTTATCTGAGGTCTGGTCTACACTAGGGTTCAAAGTCAATCCCAGATACGCAACGCTAGCCATGCCATTTGGCAGCTAGAATCAATGTTATCACGATTGACTTTGTTCCCTGGGGTAGATCAGGACAATGTCATGTCAATGTCCCTTACTCTATGCATCCGCGTGAACTACCAGGGTCGATAGCTGAGCCCAGAGAGATTTTAACATGTCTTCACACATGTGGCAAAAATCGACACCGGTCTCTTTGGCCATGTTTCTGGAGCCAGTCTGGCGCAGGGTTGTTGCCCCTTTGCTTTCCCAGAACTTTGTCTCCTCTTCCTTCACTCCTTTTACAGCAAGTCTTGTTTCCCCATTGGTAGCAGACAGGGCTGCCCACCTCCATGACTGGCAATTGTGCTTGTTGGCAAAGAAAGGACCCTTCCCACACTCCTGTTGCTTCTGCCCACTGTGGGGGCTGTAGACCCTATACAAGCTCACAGAGGGAGTTTTTTCTAGAAGTCATACGGTACAGTCATCTGGCTGATATTTCACTGGTGCAGTTGGCACTGAAGCGAGAACCTAGGATCGTTTACCGACAATACAAGCACTGGCAAAGAGGTAGATAAAACAATGCAGTGTTTTAAAAAAAATAAAAATACGTTGGGCACAGGGTCTTCTGCAAAGTGGCAGAGCCAAGTGACCACAAGAAAACACCTTTTGCTCCAGGGACCATGCAGAAGTTTTTTACTGCAGCAGCCTGATCTTCTTATCTCTGCTAGCCTACCCTATCTTCCTGCCTGGGGTTGTTTTTTTCCTTTTTGTAAAAGGGAGCTGGTGGGGAAGAGAAGGAGAAGGGAGCGGAAATAGGTACAAGCATGACTTCACCAAGTGGGCTCAGGTGAGATTAAAGATTCCAGCCCATTTACTGCACATCAGGCAGTTTGGTCTTCACGTGTTCCACTTTAGCCCTGCACAGCTTTGAGAAGCAGGGCAAAAGGGACCACTTTGATTGGCTCTCAAAGGGAACACAAACAAGAGATTATGGTAACGTTTGGATTCCATGGCCATTCACAGTCACTTGAGCTACACCGTACAGAGCCCTCAACTGTGCTACAGCCATGTCAGTTTAATCTGGGACATGAACGAAGAGCTAAGCACCTTTGTTTGAGACCAATTTTCCACACACATTTTAGCTTGATTCCTGGTCATACAGCTCCTTGTGGTTCTTTCCAGATCCCATATACTTATGGCATAATCACCCAAGTCTTTCGAAGCAAGAGCTCAGTTTTCTGAAGCAGTGCTTTTTTTGTGTCAGTACATCACAGTGGACTGGATTATGAGCAGGACAGCAGATGGCCATCAACGGGGCGTCCAGTGGACACTTCTCAAACAGCTAGAGGACATCGATTTTGCTGACGATGTCACCCTTCTTTCACACAGGCATGAAAGCACGGAAGAAAAGGTCACAACACTAGACAAAACTGCCTCAGTGACTGGACTGAGCATTCACAAGGGAAAGATCAAAACAAGGAGGATCAACCAGTCCAACACCACCACCATCACACTGGGAGGGGATGAGCTGGCAGATGTGGAGCAGTTCATCTATCTGGGGAGTATTATGGACATAGGAGGAGGAACAGATAATGATATCTATGCCAGAATAAGGAAAGCAACAGTTGCATTCAAGACTCTTTGTCCCACAAGGAGTTCACAAATAACATCTGCAAAAACAAAACTGTGGACCTTCAACACAAATGTGCAGTGTGCGCTCTTGTATGGATGCAAGACCTGGCGTAGCTGTGTTAGGCTGTAGCTTCACAAACAACAAGCCATCCTGTAGCACCTTAAAGACTAACTTATTAGGTAATGAGCTTTCATGAGTAAGGCCCACTTCTTCACATTATGGCTACGTCTACACGTGAAGCCTACATCGAAGTAGCCTATTTTGATGTGGCGACATCAAAATAGGCTATTTCAATGAATAACGTCTACACGTCCTCCAGGGCTGGCAACGTCGATGTTGAACATCGACGTTGCGCAGCACCACATCGAAATAGGCGCTGCGAGGGAATGTCTACACGCCAAAGTAGCACACATCAAAATAAGGGTGCCAGGCACAGCTGCAGACAGGGTCACAGGGCAGACTCAACAGCAAGCTGCTCCCTTAAAGGGCCCCTCCCAGACACAGTTGCACTAAACAACACAAGATCCACAGAGCCGACAACTGGTTGCAGACCCTGTGCATGCAGCATGGATCCCCAGCTGCCGCAGCAGCAGCCAGAAGCCCTGGGCTAAGGGCTGCTGCACACGGTGACCATAGAGCCCCACAGGGGCTGGAGAGAGAGCATCTCTCAACCCCTCAGCTGATGGCCGCCATGGCGGACCCCGCTATTTCGATGTTGCGGGATGCGCAACGACTACACGGTCCCTACTTCGACGTTGAACGTCGAAGTAGGGCGCTATTCCCATCCCCTCATGGGGTTAGCGACTTCGACGTCTCGCCGCCTAACGTCGATTTCAACTTCGAAATAGCGCCCAACACGTGTAGCCGTGACGGGCGCTATTTCGAAGTTAGTGCCGCTACTTCGAAGTAGCGTGCACGTGTAGACATGGCTTATAAGAGTAGAAAGTTAAAATCCAGGGTTTCTTTCGCAAGGGAGGGAGTGGCAAGGATGAAGGAAGGAAAAGAGGTGTTATCTGACACTACTAGGACCAGTAGGTGAAGTGAATCAAGTTAAGTAGAATGTATGCTGCTCCCCCAAATATCAAATGTGAAAAAAATGCACAAATAATTGAGATCTCTGTTAAGATCTCACGCAACTCACTTGCGTAAGTCAGTCAATGGTTTACACAGGCAGCATTTTTTGTTTGTTTTTTTTTTTAAATAGTGATGATCGACACTAAGCAAGCACTGCAGTGGCACCAAACATTTCGCCTTGATCTTTCCCACAGGATAGTTGGCCTCAGTGTCTGCCAGAGAGTAAAGCCTGAGGCTGCAGCCTGGAGCCACTTCTTCATCCCATTTGTATAAAAGAGGAAAGGATTCCAGGTGAGATTTTTTTTAAAAAGGTACCTGGCTTCTAAAATGACTAATTCTGGCCTTGGAAGAACCAATCTTCTCCATACACATACTAATCATAATAACCCCATAATAACCAATCTTCTCCATACACATACTAATCTATCACAAAATAGTCATCTTGTTTTCTCTGCCAGCCAAGCACTGAATCATGCTACATGGGAGCCTTACTACTGTTCCAGGACAGTCCCAAAATAGAAACAACTCTCTGTAGCAATCCTGCACCCGAAATTCTGGTGAACCGCCAGTTAAGATAAAAATGAAAGTTAGGCTTAAGCACAATTTTGGGATAAGTGAAATACATCGCAAGAACAGCCTCACAATGCATTAATCTGGATGAAGATTGCAAAAATAATGCCATTAAAAAAGAAAAAAAAAAATCAATCACCTGGGACAAAGCCCCATCATCACTACCATGAAGCCTTATTCTGGGCCAGGCATGCCAAACTCAAAGCCTACCACAGGCCGCACTGAGAGCTTTCAGGGCTACCAAAGAAAATGTACTTCTATTGGAAAGTCAATTATTTGATATTATAGATTAAGTTTTAGTGTATTTTATAATATTATTCAGGTCTTGTTCCAGCATAATACAGTAATTTTAAATGACAGTTTAATACTTCATGTGAATTTTATTAATCGTTCATAGTTAAATAGTTGTGCACTTCAAATGTGCCCCCTCACCGATACTGGCCCCTAAGCCAGGTCCAGCTTTGCCATTGCCAGCTGCAGGCCAGGGTGATCGCTTCACAGCCGGGTGAGTGGCCTCCCTAAGGTTCACGTTCCTGTAACCCTCAGGTGCCTGTGGGGCCAGGGTTTGTGAACCTGCCGGTCCCTCCTAACACCGCTCCGTCCGGTCCCACCACTCTCCGAGGTATGCCTCAGCCTAGCGCTGCTGAGAAGGGCCCTCTGCCCTTCCCTTCCCCGGCCCTGGGGAGTGGTGCTGATCCTGTCAAGGAGACAGGCAGCTCGACACGCCCAGCCTTGTGGGGGAAGAGCCCACTGGGAAGCCCTCAACAGTGCATTAGGCAATCTTGGCAGGAGTCGCCCATTATGGAGACAAGATTGGGCCAGGCACAGCCAGGGCCGTAGCTGGCAGTTGTGCCAATGCAGGCCTGCTCAGGGCAGCTCTGGGAGCACGCCTGGTGCAGCACCAAGCCCAGACACAGCCCCGCCTGCCCATTCCGGTGCCAGGGCACGGGCTGAGCCAGGTGGGGCCCACTAGAAAGCAGACTGGCAGCCGCTGAGCGTGTGCAGGCAGGGCGCGGTACAGCGTGCATGTGTGTCTGTCTCGTAGGGTGCCCAACGTACCCATCTGCTGGCTTACACACTTCATCCCAGCTTCCCAGGCACTCCCCACTCATCCGTCATGGGCTGCAAAAAAATTTGATCAGGCCACATGTTTGACATGCTTGTTCTAGGCAGACACTCGATAGCACCATTTGTATTTTGCTATGCCAAGACAGTTAGCTGAACTGAAAAGATCGAACCACCCACAGGACAGCTCTGCCCCTTCTCTACTTTTCTGCCCTGCTGTCTTTTAATAGCATCGCCTCTCACTGCTTTATCATTAATTCCCAGCTCAACGCCCCCATTTGTCTGCTCTTACCCCATTCACGCTTTTTTCCACGCCAGGCCCCCATCCACGGAATGCCCTGCCCAAAACCTGATCTTGGAGGCCATTAACTCCTCATTCAAATTCTCCTTAGAGCAGGGATGAGCAAACTTCTTAGGTCGGGCGCCACTTTTCATCCCTGCAATTAAGAGTCCTCCCCACCCCCATCCCCCACCTGTCTATTATAATCCAAACAGATGGAAGTTTTGGTTATGTTCATATGAAATAAAAACCCCTTTTGGCACATGTAAGAAAATAAGTATGTTGACTGTAAAATCATTATTAATTGGTACATAAATATGCACACACAGTCATAAGAACACTTCAACATTTTTAATGAGATGGATGAGCGTTGAAACTCCTTAGGAAATTTTGCAACACGCCCACCCGCCCCGCCTCCAGGGGTCTGCTTCCCACTTTGCGCACCACTGCCTTAGAGGGCAGCTAACAACTACTGATGGCTACACAGAGTAGCAGCCAGGGGTGGCTAATCGTCAGCATGGCATTTTTAAAGCATGGTTGTGCAAAACAGGATTAAGTCATGAAGGTCTATGTTCTTCCACTTGAATTCCTCTCACTTCACTTGTCTCTGCTAGTTGCTTATTTTCTTTGTTACTCACTTGCACAGCAGATGTTGGTGACTCCTTTACAGAAACGGTTCCACAGCGTGATCCGTAAATAAGAAAGAAATGACATTTCCTTTCATTGCTATAGCGTGCTGTAGCCAGTGACTGGCTTGCCGAATTCCAACGGTGGCAAAGAGCTGGTGCTTCTATTAAAATTATGTATCTATTCTGACATCGCTCATCTCTGCCAAGATCAGTGTTGCTTCTCGCTCTTTCATTAGTCTCACATCTGGTAAGTATGCATGTCTATTATACAGACATTCCACTGTCAATTTTCCACACTGTAGTACTGCCACTCAGTAGCTGCATAGTACTAACTTCGACTCTCTTGAGACAACAGCTTTTATGAGCAAGTCATTCACTGAACGGATTTCACATTCTTCTCATCCACTTGTTTGAGTTACTACGATTATGTATGTTAATATTTGTAAATTTTAAAGGAATTATTCTCAAACTGCAGCTTACGGTAACAAGAAGTCCTGTAGCACCTTATAGACTAACACATATTTTGGAGCATAAGCTTTCGTGGGCAAAGACCCGCCTCATCAGATGCAAAGCTTACTGTGTGTCATTACAGTTCTTGAACTTTCCTGACATGTAAATACGTGGATTTAATGTATATGATCATAACGGATTCTGAACTACCCTCAGTAATCACTACTGTTGGTTTTCGCACCTAAAAATCCTAACTGGCCCAAGATCAGTCCACTCAAGAGACAGACCACCACTTTCTCCATGATTCACATTGAACTGCTGTGGTCAGGGATGTGCTAATGCTCGATATAATGGGAGTGGCGGGGTGGAAGGCAAGAGGTGTTGCTGCTAGTGGTAGGATATTCTCTGTATGGGCCTCAGAGCTCTGTAATGCCCTCTCAACTCTGGCCCAAAACAGCCCACACATGGCAACTTTCAGAATTACACCAAAGGATCTGTACATTTCACTTGGTCTTTAAAGCGGGTAGGCGGACAATGGAAACGGCCAATGTAAATGACTGGTAATATTCAAGCATGTGCTGAGATTTGTCAGAGTGTGCCGATACAGTGCATTTTGAAAGTAAGTGCCAGAGGGCTCAGACCTTGTGCATCGAGGGTTCTTTATTCCAGTATGAGAAGTTCTTCTAGGAAGTTGCTGAAATAGTCCAGGGCAAGCAAACAATTCTGATTCTGTTCTTGTGGTATTCGTTACTTTCCACAGTGCATCTCTCTGCTTTAGATAATGATGAGTATGTGTGAAGCCTCCTTAATCAGAAGCCAGAAGAGGAAATCTATTTTTAATACTTGGGTATGCCAAGATGTCCTCCATACAGCCTTTCCAGCACACCCTTTATCACCGTGGGAAAGGTGCACAACAGTGCCTCAACGACAGCTTATGTTTATATTGAGGACATGCTGACGGGAAGCATGGATTTACCCATCCTTTACTTTCAACTTCTATTGCTCCCTGTGTCTTGGCTGTTGCTCTTCCCAGCTCATTCCATATTCCTGGCAATACTGAACATTCTGCTTCTATCATGTTTAGGTGTGCTGTTATTAGAGTGGATAAAATTCAATGTTTTATTCTGTTTTTATTACATCAAATTTTATTTATATAACATTTTAAACTTAAATATAGGTGGAACCTCTCTAGTCCAGCACTTTCAGGACCTGACCAGTGCTGAACAGAAAAAGTTGCCAGTACTATCTAGCAGCATTACCAACACTTCCACTGTTTACTGGGTTCTTAGAAAATATTCAGGGGTAAATTAGGGACTGTTATGAATGAGTGCAGGGAGGGGATTAATCTCTCCTGCCATACTGGAATCCCAGGTGAGCCAACGGAAGTGAAGTAGCTTTGTTTAAACTGCGAACAGTTAAGGCTTCCCGGGGCTTTCTTTTCGTGGACCAGCAGAGAGGAAGTCTTTCGGGGGGACGATGTCTCCCAGTCACTCAGAAATATGCTGTCACAAAATCAGCCACAGAGGTGTAAGGAAAAGGGAAATGTATAGTTAGATGCAATCAGGTTATGGTTATTTAAATTTGGCTGAGTAGCTGCTCTGGTTTTCCTCTTTTGTGTTGTTGCTTGACTTGATGATTTTTCCCTTGCAACTTTTAAGCCATATCCTGGGGAAATTTCTTTCTCTGCATGCAACCCACAATTTACTTTCTCTTGTTTTGTGAATAAATCACTTTTCTTAAGCAAACAATCGGACACCTGTGCCTGAGAGGGTTTGTATACGTGCCTTTCAGCCACATAGATAGCAAGTTACAGCTTGCTGTTCTTAAGTGCTCTGTGGAGTGGTGAACGGGGTTGGAGTTTTGCCCACAGGGTGCATTCCCCAGTGCGCTTGCCTGGGAAAGGGGTCTCCAAGAACTGGGGTGGTGGCAGCTACTTTCCAGAGTCTAAGAAATCTGTCACTCTGCAAAGATTTAAAGTAAAGCCTGCATAACGGAACAGTGTTTTTAAGTTTCTGCAGGACCCTATTTTCTGCACTTGAAGCATGGATGGGGAAGGATCCCTGACAGGGACCATGGGAAACTTGGCCATACCCATGATAAGCCAACTAAAATCGTACTTGATTACGAACATTGCCAGACCAGAGAGTGCTAGATTAGGGAGGTTCAACTTGCATAGGTTTAGTTAAAAATCTTTTTAAATTTAAACTTGCAGTTGTCAAGGCCTAAACTTATTATAGTAATTAAAATTAAACATATTATAGTGAGCAGTATATTTGCTGACAAGTTTTAAACAAAGTTCTAGTAGTTCAGTAATTACCTGGAACAAGGAGTTTGTTGAAGTGCTAAACCAGTTTAGGATAAAAATAGCCTCTCTACAGGTGCAGTAAGACTATTTTCTTCATTTCAATTCATTCAAATAGTTCACTTCAAAAGATGAGCAACCAGTGAGTTGTTCAAAACTGCAGAAAAGCTTGTTTACTTCTTGCAATCTATGGCTAGCTGAAACTGGGTGAGAGGATATGCTCTACTAGTTCTAAAATCCTGAACGACATGGTGACCAGAAACAAAAACACAATTCACTAACTACAGATAATACTCCTTTAATAAATCAATTAATTTTTTTTATTTTTCCCCAAGTCAAATATGGATTGCATTTAAAACTATGTATCCAGCACATTTAAATGAAATGTGCTATTAAAATCATTTAAGATACTATTTTTGTGCCTATTAAATTGAATTTTCATCCATATAACCACGGGTCAAGTCCAAATCAAATGTTAATCTAGTAAGGATTGAATTATTCACCATTTTCTTATGTAAGAAGTGTGAAAATTCAGAATCTGAATAAACATGCACTGATATTGTGTATCCTTCTGGGTAACAAAATTAAGCACCTAATGCAGCATGAACAGAATTTAATAATAGTAATAATTTAATAATACACCAACATGTTTTAACGGTTACTAACAAGAATAATCATTTCTTCAGGAAAATAAAACAAGCACATGCGTCATCAAGTAAAGCATAAGTTCCAGACTACACATCTGCGGTTATGAAAGCAGCATCCAGTCTGGGACATCAGAGCCTCAGGGTACATCTACATTACTGTGGAAGACGTGCTGCACAGCTCAGATCATCTGGATCAGGCTGTGGAAACTACAAAATTGCTGTGTAGATACTCAAGTTCAGGCTGGAGCCTTGGCTCTGAAGCCCTGCAGAACGGTGGGATCCTCAGAGACCAAGCTCCAGCCCCACTATCTACAACTGCTGTTTTCAGCCCCCAAAGCCCAAGTCAATTGACCTGGATTCTGAGACTCGGTGCTGCAGATCTTTCATTGCAGCCTAAATGTACCTATTATTTTTGTTCTTTTCAAAGCCATCATTGTGCCCTTTCTTGTTTACTGTAGTAAAAGCTTGAGCTTTGAAATTAGGGCCTACAGGAAAAAAAAATGTAATACTTACTACTACTATATTCTAAGTCTGGCAGCTCTAATAAATTATGCATACACACTCTGCTATCCTAAATCTTCCAGCATATGTTCAGTCTTTCACTCTAGGCATGCAACTCCCAGCCCTGCTTTCAAAGTACCTGTGGAGAACCTTTATCTTTTGATGGGTCAAAGAACTGCAACACCCCTGCCCATGTCAGTACATGCTTCAAGTCCTTGAACTCTGATTTTGTGTTCCACGCTGTGTGAAAGAAGAGGTCTTTACCTTAGACAAAAATCTTTGAATTAATAGCTAGGTATGAAATTGTGGATATAATTCAGTACTCCCCACAGCCTGCAATTTTGGGGAGCAGGTGGGACCCAACTGTTCCGTGTCACTTCCAAACAACTGACAAGCATTATATATGGCAAACTTCTCTCGTAAGTAGGTAACACCAGTTTTTTGACACTTGGCCTTGTTTGTTGTAAGGTTGTTTCTTGCATTTTCCATCATGTTCTGCAGTCACTCGTGATGTTAAATAGGGGAGCCTACCTAGACTATTCCAGAGGCACCAGTGCACACTTTCATGCAAGAGACGCTGTTTAGCACGTGGGGCACTGTGCAGTGAAATACTCTTGCTGCTGAACGCAAGACTCAGTAAATATTGGCTCCTAAGCTATATATTAAAAGTGCAAGTCTTGGAGTTTTCAAGGTGATGGGGAAGTCTACCAACACACTGCTGATGCATGTAACAGGCTGAATGATTTGTTTCCCGACATCTCAGCAAAAGTTTTGTTCCTGAGAAAACTGAAGCGGAAATGTCCCTGTTCTGCCTACTGGAGGGAGATAGGCTCATTCTATCCCCTATACCAGGAGTCACAACAAGAAGCAGTCAAGTAGCACTTTAAAGACTAGCAAAATAGTTTATTAGGGCTCAATATTTAAGACACAGAGAACCAAAAACAGTAAGCAAGGAGGACAAATCAGAGTCACTATAGGGGTTCGTCTGCATACTTGGCTCAATCTAATTCTTGAGCTTCCCCCCCACCCCCTCCACTCTCTGCTTTGCTCACCTTGGTCATTTTTTTCTGATTTGTCCTCCTTGATTACTGTTTTCGGTTCTCTGTGCCTTAAATATTGAGTCTGTTCTGGTCTGGCTCTGGTCTGAAGAAGTGGGTTTGTCCCATGAAAGCTCACCTAATAAACTATTTTGCTAGTCTTTAAAGTGCTACTTGACTGCTTTTTGTTTTGATAGTGTATAGACTAGCACGGCTTCCTCTCTGTTACTATACCAGGAGTGTGCAACCAAAATAACGAGAAGAGCCATTTTTATAAATTCAGTTACAAAAATCAATACTTCAAGAGCTACAATGTATGTGAATACAGGATGGTCCTTAATAAATAACGTCAAACCATATTTTGTAACCCCTCTTTTAAGAGCAGTGTATATGCACAATGATTTGTATGAGTTAGAAAGTTAAGTTACCCCCATCTCCAGGTCTTACCCATCTCAGTCCCCATATCTGTCCCCGTCTCCAAGTTTTACCTGCATCCTGCAAATCCGCCCCTCCCCCAACCCCAGGTTTAACCCTTCAGCCCCAAACTGTCTCCTGGTGAAGTGAGGGCAAAATTCTCATTGACATTTTTTTGGAAGTGAGTTTGGAGGATAAATTGACTGACCTGTGCATGTGGGTATTGTTTGCTTTGCCACAGCAAGCCTAGAAGCCTCAGTCATGGACCAGGACCAGTATTCTCTCTAATTTTTTTCCTGTCCATGGATGGAATACATTTTTTTTATGTGCACCACCAACAGAAACACATGCTGCCTGCTGTGAATGGCTGTGGGTGCTCTGCTAATCAGCTGGGTGGCCCTTGAATCTTTTCTGGGCGGCCACCCAAGTGCTCAGCTCACAGGGAACACTGCCCAGGACCTTAGTGTGGTCGAGTATGCCTACACTTAAACTATCACAGCAGCACAGTTGCAGTGCTTCAGTATAGACACCACCTAGGCTAACGGTAGAGATCCTTCATCTGCACAGATGCTCCACTTCTGTGAGATGTGGTAGCTGGGTAGTTTGGAAGAATTCTTCCATTGCACTGTCTGCACTTGAGGTGGGGAGAGGGTTAGATTGGCATAGCTGCATCCTTTGGGTGTAGATTTTTCACAGTGTAGACCAGCTGCAGGCTCATAATCTAAAGAATAAAATAAAGCCAGTAGATGCAGACACATGGAGGAATGCAAGGGAATGGAGAGTACTGGACAGCATTATGGACAGAAGCAGAGTTTTGATGAGGGATTTGGAGGATAACGAAGTAAGTTTGTGAGCGTCTTTGGGGAGTCATAGGAGAAAGGATGAAGGTACTTGAAAATTTAACGTGGAGGCCGATCAGGGATGATCTTGAATATCTTGAGAGCAAATGAGACGATAGGTACGATTGGGATTGACAGAAGGGCTTGGAAAGAGAAGGCCTGCAGGAGTTTGTGTTCCATGTGATAGAGAAGGGAGACCCAGTGGAGGGATCCAAAGAGAGGTGGTAACATGACCATGGGCACAATTGAATTTGTCAGAGCCAAGGGAAAGCATCTTTCTGTAATGGAGGCAGATGTTTTAGCTGTGTTGGTGTGCAGGGCATGTTGAATCAGATGTGTAGAAACAAATCTGCAAGACTTAGATACAGTTGGGATGTCAGGAACAGAGATAGGTTTGAGCTGAAGATGATGCCCAGATTACAGGCCTGAGTAAGAGGCAAGATGGAAGTGTAGCCCCCAGTGACAGAAAAGGAGGCAGTGGGAAGGACTTGGGCAGTTGTGGTGCCGACGGGAGATTAGTAGCTCAGTCTCAGCCCTGTTTAGCTTCAGATGGTGGTTTGATATCTCTGAGGAGATGTCAGAGAAGCCCGAGCTTTTAGCCTAGATGAGAGGAGACAGGTAGACCTTTGCGTCCCCGCATAGAGCTGGTGGTTGAAATTGTGTTTGTGGATGAGGTTATGCAGAGATGAGATGCACAGCGGGAGGTGAGAGCTGGTGCTGGGCAATATGCCTGGAGTTGTGCAGCAGAGGCTTGCAAATCAATCTCTTTATTCAGCTCCTCTTACAATCAGGAAGAATCCCTGTGAAGTCAGGTTGCTAAATTGTCAGAAAACTTGCCCTTCTTTGATCCTGGAGACTTCTGCATTTAAAATCTATAGCTATGTGGGTCATACACATTTTAGCTGCAGATAGATTCATAAGGTTATGGTTTGCACACTCCTTATTTTAGGCAGATGGGCGATCATTAAATGGCAAACAGATTTCGGCTGGTTTTGACTGGACGTAAAGGAAGATCTTTTCCCAATCAATTAAAAACCAAAGTCAAAGGAAGAAAAGCACTCAACAAAGCATTGATTCTTCTCTTGTCTAAATTCCTTGATCAAATCATGAACACAGCAGTGGCTTGCTGCGTCTAGCCTAGTCCCTACTGATTAGGAGCTAAAGAAAGGGCCAACACAGGGCATGAACGGAGATTTTTTTGTTTACCTGATTTCAACATGATTGAATTACTACACTCAAGGGACATCTGGCCTTGGAACGCATTCCTGCCAAATGGTGCTAGGGAGTGCTATTACTAAGCAGGGCCTGCACCACTCTCCATCCCACAGACTACTAAAGTGGTCCAGAGACTTTTTTGTCCCCCATCCCTCCCCTATGTGACCTTGCCCCCCAACCCCCGTGCCAGTCAGGTGCTGCAGCTGGGGTCGGCAGGGGTGAGAGCAGAGCTGAGGGCAGACCAGGGATGGGTGATGCTCCCTCCCACTCCCATGAAGGCTGACCCAGGCCCCACTCTACACCCCCCCATGTTCCTTTGTGGGGAGGGGTGTCCCTCAGATTGGGAAACGCTGCATTAGTGGGGTTTAAGTCACCCTCTTGGCCTGGATCTATTTAAAAAGCAGTATGGCAGGGTATAAACTGAGTAAGCAGCTGTGGCCTATCAAATAACAAATATTTAGCAGAGGTGGTTCTTGTAATGCATACGCTAGATTAGATCTCTATTCAGGTCAAGGTTAAAGGTGTTAAATTTGTAAGTAAATTCCAATTCAGATGTCTCACTCTGTAATCTTGTGGTAAAATACTATTGTAGAAGAATGACTACTTCATGATCCATTATTGAAAGCCCAGGGAAGTTAATGATCACTTATGGGTTTTGGTGCGTAACCATTCCTGATGTCACATTTATGTCTGTTTATCCTTTAGCGCACAGACTGTCCAGTTTGTCCAGAATACATGGCAGAGGGGCATTGCCGGCACTTCATGGCATATTACATTTACAGACTGAGGCTGCTACAGCTCCGGTGTGATCAGCTAACAGGGATGATAATGGTGATTTACCAAGCTCTGACCAGAGCGTAAGAACACAATTTGGGGGATTGAGAACGCATGTGAAAGCACCGTGTGTGCACAAGAGCCAAACAATGCCAGTGCTTTGTAAGCTCCGAGCCGAGCTACTGAATGTGTGGAAAGCACAAATAAAAACCTTACACTTCCCTAGACCTTCTCTCCCTCCCACAACAGATCACCCAACTAATCCTGCATAGTTTTGCCTCCCCCTCTGCCTCTCAAACACTCCTCCCATAAACCTTCCTGTTAACACACAGATTGCAGCAGTTGACTATCATGTTACCTAAGCTGAGTGTGGTTTTTGTGCCAGTACTGAGTACCGACACCTCGGCAGCCCCAACCTTGGGATTGGCTGGGGGATGGAGGGCAGCTGAGTACCACCCCGCCCCCGTTTTTTTTTTTTAAAAAAAAAAAAAAACAAACAGCACTGCCGGTGCTATATGTAAAGTGTAAAGCAAGAGCCAAAGATGTACTGTCTGGACAAACTGGACAAAATTTAAGTTTAGCTACAAGACTTGAGATCCATTTAAATAATACATGGTACAAAAAACATACGCATCCATTGAAAGGTGTAGTGGGGTTGAGTGGCCACCCTGCTACCCGGAAGGGGAGGACGCTTTCTGTGAGCCATTTTGTATGGAGCTTGGCCCCTCCCAGTCACCTGACCGGAAGCCAGCAAGCAGGGCCAGGGCTATAAAAGCCTGGGCTGAGGACTCAGTTGGGACTGAGCCTCCAGAGAGGCCAGAGGACGGCTCTGGGCTCCCAGCCTGGGAGAACCATTCAAGGGCCTTGAGTCGGTGTGTTGCGGTGTGGATTCCCCGCTGACCCATGCAGCAGACTATGGGGAGGCAACCATGGCCCCTGGGCTAGGACGTGGTTGAGTGGGGAGGCCCACATCCCCCCCGCTACCCACTTGCTGGGTGGCAGTCTCCCCCCTCCGCCAGCACAGGCAAAGTGTTTGTGCCCGTCTGGAACTGTGAACTGGGATGGCTGCCCTGCCCTGCCCGAGGGCCGGACTCTCCTGAGCAACGGGACAACCTGGGTGTTTGCTGCCCTGCCCTGAGCTAGGGCCTGGGCTTTCTAGAGGCCACTCATTGGTTTTGCTTTGCACCAGGGCCTGGGCTCAACTGCGAACTGTTGGTTTACCACCCTGCCTTGCACCAGGGCCTGGGCCTTTGATATTGTAGATTTATTGCCTGCCCTGAGCTACTGCCTGGGCCTTCTAACACTTGTGCTGCTTTCCCCAGCTGAACTCTGTGTGTTGCTCCACCCTGAGCTAGGTCTCTTTGATTGGTGGTTTGCTGCTGCCCTGAGGGAGGGCCCAGCTTTCCTAAGACTGGGTGTTTTGCTGCCCCGCCCTGAGTTAGGGCCCCAGTGCATTGGGAGCGCGTGTGCGCTGCCCTGTCTTGAGTTAATTTCCCCAGGGCCCACCTGAGGTATGGCCAGGCCCCCAAACTGTCACCTCTCACCCACATGAGGCAAGGTGGGAATCCCCGAACTGTCAACTTGGGGATTGTTGTGGAAGACCTCTTCCGGGAGCCTGAAACCGGGCTACAGAAGGGTTCACAATAGAAGACATATCCCTGGACTGTTTTGCAATCCAAACAGAGCATTCAGACAGTACAGAGCTAGAAAGCAAAGTCAATTCTCTATAAGCCCAGAGGGGAAGCCATGTTAGTCTGTGGCTTCACAAAAAACCAAGCAGTCCTGTTCCACCTGAACGACTAACAATTTACTTAGCTTTTGTGGGTAAGACCCACTTCAGATATAACCTATTTTTGCTTTCCTAATGATAATTTCACTGACCTTTCTGCCCCTCCCCTCCATGATCCTCCCTTTGCCCATACGCAAAATTGTACCAATCTACAAAATCAATGTGCTTAGATCAGCCTAAGAACCTGCAGGGCTGCAACCTAGAACCACAGGGTTCTATGCTCCTGACACCATGTATCTTCCCAGGAGGATCCTGTGAGGCTGGGCATGGCAGGAGGTACTGTCCAGCAGTACCCAAGTGATGTCCCTCAAGGGCCTCTGGTTGGCTAGTGACACCAGTACTTAAATCAGGAAGCCATGATGGGAAGCTGTCTGAGCAACATCACGATGGACTGCTTGTATCTGCTCCAGATGCTGCTTGCAGCCCAGCATGGACGCCAGCTTCCAGCCCTGGTCTGTCCCAACTTTGCTCTTCAGATAGGGTCTGCGATCTGATACCTGACCCTGATCTCCTAGCAACCTGACCCTGCCTGCCTCTTGATATCTAGCTCCCTGTTTGCCTCTAGCCCACCTTGGACTCTGGCCACCCAGTACCTGGCCCCGCCTAACTCCCAAGCAGATCTAAAAGCCCTCATTCCAGCTGTGATGATCAGTTCAACACCCTGTGTGAACATGGTTGTGTCATTTCATTGGTCGGTTTAAAAAGTACCTTCTATCTGGATCTTGTTTAAGAGTTACTGTATTTGTTGTGTTTTCCCTCACCCTTCCCTAACTTCTGTTCAGTGCACCCTTCCACTCACTTCCTAAGGCCCTCACATGAGCACTGCTATCCTTCCAGTAGATAGGCCTCTTAACTGTCCCCTGTTCCCAGCAGGCTAGGGGGCAGGAACAAAGAGGAGTTCTGCATGCTTAGTAGCAAATTAGAATCTTTACAGCCCACCATATTTATGATTGGGGGAAGTCATTTTCCACTAGCAACAAGAAGTGAGGCAGACAGCACAAAGTCAGACGTAAAAGTCAGAAGTTTCATGAAGGCATGAATAAAAATTGGACTCTGCTTCTCCTTCCTCCTAGCAGCTGGATGTGAGTCATGTCTCTCCATGACCATACCAGGACACTGTCCTACTGCAGCTCTTGATGGAATCACTGACTGAAGAGACCTGTAGCCATCCTATCTGGCTATGGCAGCAGTTTTGTTTTGCAACGTCCCCTCAAAACAGTAAGATGGACGGCTTTGAGGAGGGCGGGGAGCACGTCCCACTTGAAGCCACCCTTCTCAGGGCCATAATTCCTTCCCCCATGCTGGATTCACAGTTAGAATTTGGAGTTGGAAGAGAATCCATTAGGTCAGCTAGTGCCTCAGACTGCCACACTACAAAGCCAGCACAAGGTGGCTCCTTACAGACCACTCCGGAGCTCTGACCAGGCTACTTTTAAATTATCCAGGCTTTCGAAGTATCTGAGAGAGATGGCGGGAGCCCCAGGGATTAACAGATCTCACTGCTATTGAGTGCTCCCTAACTCTGAGCTTCAGGGTTTCTCTTGATCAATCCCACTGCTTTTAATATCCCCTTTCCCCCATGGGCCACCCTAATTACACTTTTACAATACGGTCACATGGTGCTTAGACAAGCCAGTCCCCTTCTGCCCCCACAAACCATATTTATTGCTCGTCTCAGAATTACTTCCAATATATTCATTTCTTCCCAGTCCTGTGGTGCTTAAAACCGAGCAGTTCCTATCTGATGACACATACAAAATTCAGTACAGATGTCTCATTCAGGAACTATGAACTAAGCTCTGGTTCATACTTCCCTTTGAGTCAGTTGTCAGGACTCAAGCCATTACATCAAGGTCATTCAGATGCTTTTAGCGGTATGTCTCAAGGCATAGGTTAATATAGGTATTACATATTTGTGTTAGTTGCATGGTACGGATTCATGCACACCTTTCCTCAAACAACCCCTCTGGACAAAAATTAAACCAAAATTAACCGGATGATCAGGGAAGATTCTCAAAACTTGGTGGTGCAGTCAGCTAGGTATCCTTCTTTCCCTTTGGGATCCAACACAGGGTATGCCCCCTACCACTGAACAGATGCCTGAGGAAGCATACGATAGCAGTAATGCAATAGTCAGTACTGATCCAGACCTGTAGCATGGCATTAGGCGCAACAGGCTTCAAGGAGATTCTATCACTGTAATTTAAGATCCTGGCATTTTTCCCCACCCTACATAGAGGGCTAAACTCAAGTACAGTACAGTAATCCCTCAAAATACAGGGTAGGGCCATTGCTCAGTGAAGAGGGAGAAACAGTAATGGGGAACTTGGAAATGGCAGAGATGCTTAATGACTTCTTTGTTTCGGTCTTCACAGAGAAGTCTGAAGGAATGCCTGACATAGTGAATGCTGGTGGAAAAGGGGTAGAGTTAGCTTTTGAAATAAAAAAAGAACAAGTTAAAAACCATTTGGAAAAATTAGATGTCTGCAAGTCACCAGGGCCTGATGAAATGCATCCTAGAATCCTCAAGGAGCTGATAGAAGAGGTAGCTGAGCCGTTAGCTCTCATTTTTGGAAAGTCATGGGAGACAGGAGAGATTCCAGAAGACTGGAAGAGGGCAAATATAGTGCCCATGTACAAAAAGGGGAACAAGAACAACCCAGGAAATTACAGGCCAGTCAGCTTAACTTCTGTGCCAGGAAAGGTAATGGAGCAGGTAGTTAAGGAAGTCATCTGCAAGCACTTGGAAGGTAGTAAAGTGATAGGGAACAGCCAGCATGGTTTTGTAAAAAACAAATCATGACAAACCAACCTGATAGCTGTTTTTGACACGATAACGAGACTCGTAGATAAGGGAGAAGCAGTGGATGTGGTATACCTAGACTTTAGTAAAGCATTTGATACGGTCTCGCATAATGTTCTTATCGACAAACTAGGCAAGTCCAACTTAAATGGGGCTGCAGTAAGGTGGGTGCATAACTGGCTGGCTAATCGTACCCAGAGAGTAGTTGTTAATGGTGCTCAGTCCTGCTGGAAAAGCATAACAAGTGGGGTCCGCAGGGGTCTGTTTTGGGACCAGTTCTGTTCAATATCTTCATTAATGATTTGGATATTGGCATAGAAAGTACGCTTATTAAGTTTGCAGATGATACCAAGCTGGGAGGGGTTGCAACTACCTTGGAGGATAGGGTCATAATTCAGAATGATCTAGATAAATTGGAGAAATGGTCTGAAGTAAACAGGATGAAGTTTAATAAAGATAAATGTAAGGTGTTGCACTTAGGAAGGAATAATCTGTTTCACACATACAGAATGGGAAAAGACTGTCTAGGAAGGAGTACAGCAGAAAGGGATCTAGGGGTTCTAGTCGATCACAAGTTAAATATGAGTCAACAGTGTGATGCTGTTGCAAAAAAAGCAAACATGATTCTGGGATGCATTAGCAGGTGTGTTGTGAACAAGACACGAGAAATCATTCTGCCGCTCTACTCTGCGCTGGTTAGGCCTCAGCTGGAATAGTGTGTCCAGTTCTGGGCACCCCAATTCAAGAAAGATGTGGAGAAATTAGAGAAGGTCCAGAGAAGAGCAACTAGAATGATAAAAGGTCTGGAGAACATGACTTATGAAGAAAGGCTGAAAGAATTGGGCTTGTTTAGCTTGGAAAAGAGAAGGTTGAGGGGGGACATGATAGCGGTTTTCAGATATCTTAAAGGGTGTCATAAGGAGGAGGGAGAAAACTTGTTCTTCTTGGCCTCTGAGGAGAGAACAAGAGGCAATGGACTTAAGCTGCAGCAAGGGAAGTTTAGGTTGGACATTAGGAAAAAGTTCCTAACTGTCAGGGTGGTCAAGTACTGGAATAAGTTGCCAAGGGAGGTTGTGGAATCTCCCTCGCTGGAGATATTTAAGAACAGATTAGATAGATGTCTATCAGGGATGGTGTAGATAGTGGTCGGTCCTGCCGTTGGGGCAGGGGACTGGACTCAATGGCCTCTCGAGGCCCCTTCCAGTCCTAGTGTTCTATGATTCTATGAAAATGCGTGATTTCAAGTTGCATTAATGTGAGCTAAGTGCAACTCAAAATCTGGCTTCCTCCAGCCCTGGATCAACTCCCCTCCAAACCCTCCTGCCCCAACCCCAGTTCAAACCGCCTCCACCCCCATGCATGGGGCCCTGGTTCAACGCCCCCCCCCGGCCACGCCTGGCTCCAGCTCACCCCCACACATGGCCCCAACTCATCCTCCCCACCTCTCCTGCAGCCCTAACCCACCCCAGCCTTAGCTCCAGGTGCTCCTACTGCTTCCCCCACTGCAGAAAGTGCATTCCGCCAGTGAAAACAGCCACCCCCGACTTACACAAAATTCGAGTTACAGGAGGGTGTGTGGGAATGCAACCCTCGCATAACTCAGGGGACTGCTCTACCCCAGTGAGATACCCACTTGGGCAATTACAGTCTGCCTCCGTATGTGCCCCAACCTTCAATTTGCCTGTAGCATCCCTCAGCTCTTGTCCTGCACTATTGGGTGGTGCTGCTAAGTCACCACTGAACAGGTATTATGTTACACCCGACAGATGACTGAGGGTACGTTACATTACTGGGAAGACTGACCCTGCTGAAGTCAACTGTCCAGAGTTCGATTTAGCGCACCTAGTGGGGATGCAATAAAATGAATTTACAGCGTGCCCTCGAACAAGGTACTCCTGCACCCCATTAGGAGTAAGGAAATCAATGGAACTCCCTGAGTGGAGATGACAGGGAAGCCTAAATTAAGGCAGGTCCACTTTAGCTATGCAATTAACATAGCTGAAATTGCCTTGAGTTATGCAAGGGTTGCATTCCCACACACCCTTGTGTACTTTAATTCAACCTTCCCTGTTGTGTAGACCTGGCCTACATTTCAGTAAAGCTGACAATCTCTATATAGTTGGCTGTATCGCTACACTTTCCAAAGCGCTTTGGGATCTTGAGAGATGAAAGGCTTTATGCAATACTAAAGCGTATCCCCCACCACAGCATGCTTAGGGATAAATAAGAGTCCTATATCAACTTTTCTGTAAGAGCCCAAGCTGGAATTACCATAGTCAGTGCTAACTGTGTACCCTTCTGTAAGTTCTCACTCTTCATTTCTATACAGTAGACCCCCGACTTACGTGGAGGTTGCGTTCCTGCACAACCCCATGTAAGTCAAATTTTGCATTACTCAGGGGAGCCAGGAAACTGACCAGCACAGCAGTGAGGGTCGGTTTCCTGCGCCTCTGGTGAGCTGTCTGGAGCTGGGAGCCAAACTCCAGCTCCCGCTGCTCACAGGAGCAGGGAAACTGCAGCACTGGTAAGTTTCCCTGTTCCCTGGGAGCTGGAGTCTGGCTCCCAGCTCCCTGCTGCTCCAAGAAGACAGGAAACTGACCAGCCTGGCAGCGCTGGTCAATTTCCAGACTCTCCTGAGTGGCAGGCAGCCCAAAGCCAGGCAAAGCTTCCCACAACCCTGACCTGTGTTATACCAAGATAACTACAGTCAAGTTGCTTGTATCCTGGGGTTCTACTGTGCAGGGACTCCAAAGTGCCATTTAAAGGTGATCAATGTGTGTTCTTCATGGCTACCCCAGCAGCCCATAGGGATCTTTACAGGAAGCTGATCGAGAAACCTTCATAGCCTTCAGTGGCACAAATCAGTGAACTTTTAAACAGCCCCTGGGTATCAGCAGAACTATTTGTCTTGAATTTTTCACTAATAGGGTCATTTTAAAGCTAGGGAGGAGGGAAAAGTTTAGGACAGTCAAAAAGAGGGAGCTGGACAATTGGCAAAGGGGTCAGCACATGAGAGCAAGGGAGAATTCAGAGGACTGGGAGTGAAAGGGGCACAACGGCAAAGGATAATCAGTGAAACGGGAAAGGGTTAAACAACAAAAAAAAGGAGAAGCAGGGTTAGTTTACATTCTAACAGGAACACAGATTTATACAACAGTATCTGCCAAATGACCACTCAATCACTGTTTACATTCAGTAACAGACAGGGAGCCGTGCTAGTCTATATACACTATCAAAACAAAAAGCAGTCAAGTAGCACTTTAAAGACTAGCCAAATAGTTTATTAGGTGATGAGCTTTCATGGGACAGACCCACTTCTTCAGACCATTTACATTCAGCCTTGCAAAAAAGTCCACCCTCTCAACTCAGATGAGAAGATACTCAGGAGGAGGGAAACTTCTACCATCATTCAAATTTAAATGCAAATGAATAGCTTTTGTACCTGAAATGATGAATTTTCCCAAATTTTTGCAAGGTGGATCCATTCCTTCCCCAATGGGAGACCCTAGAGAAAAAGCTTGCCAGGATAGGGACCTGACAGATCTCGAACACCATGCATACTCTGGGCACAATACAAACAAAGACAATGGCTTTCTAAGCTGTCCTTGCCCCAAGGAAGTTTTGCCTGGGCTTGTGCCAGAAAGTTAGAGTACCCTTTTCTGTAAGGCCTCTTCCACTGAGCAGCCAGAAAGAAAAACAAACTCCATCTCCTGCTTTTGACAGGTTATATCTTTGTGTGGGTCCATGTAGCACTTCAGTTACTTGAATGGAGAAGCAAATTATGTGAACAATTTCTCTCCCTAAGAGAATTCTGTCACCTTTTGTAAGGTTTACTCCTCCCTCTTCTCCAGTACGTCCGTTTACCCTCCAACATTGGCCCAAACTTTTTTCTTGTCCAAGAGAGAGGGATATGTTGCCAAAGGTTACAAGCAGGCTACAGCTATGGGGAAAAGGAATACACATGATATCTTCTATCCCACATTATTCCTAACTGAGATGGTGAATGCTGGCTGACAAGGCAGCCAGATACAGCAGTACATCTCTGAATTAGCTTTATTAACATCCGTCTATTTACATTAAAAAATAGTTTGATGTGGGGGTACTGCAGCTTTCCTTAATGATGCTGCTGTTACACCCACAGGATTGGAGGTAAGAATCTACCACAACACACCATAATGGTGCCACATGAGCTATAGATTAGAGCCACACCCCACAGGAGCTATTCCCCTTTAGGAACAGCATGTGGGAAGGGCAGGGCCACACCAGACAAAGACGTAGGTTTGGTTTGAATTAGCCTGTAATCTTTGTAGCACTACGGAAAAAGAGACATAAAACCAGTTTTGCAGCTGGAATTAGAAACAAAAGGAAAATCTGAATATAAGAGCCCTCCTCACCATCACACCACCTCTAACCCATACACGGCCTCTAGCTTCTGAAGAGGGTATTTTACAGGAAAGCGCAAAATGCCAATTCTGACAATAGTACAAATACTTGATACTTAAAGGGCACCTTTCATTCAAGAATCCCAAAGCACTCTTCATCATTAAACCTAAAGAATTATCCCTACTTTGAAGAAACGAAGCCTGAAGGAACACATCCAACCAAAACCAGCAACCCTAGCTTACCAGTGTTTGTGGTTTTCAGATGTCCATGGATGGATGGCAGCCAACAGGAAACTTGGCAGATTGCCTGGGCTGGCTGCTCCTTATTTCAAGCTGCTTCTCCAGGTGTCTAAGCTGCAGAGATCTTTGGCACCTGTAAAAGGTGACAAGGAGCTGGCCTCCACCCATGACTGATGCTGCATAGGAGAAAAGGAGATAAAATCTCCAAAGGTACAATAGGACAAGGCAGGCGAACCAGTACGTACAGAAGAAGTAGAGGGCAGAGAGCATAAAGGAGAGAAGGGTGAGAAATGGGCACACAAAAGTGGCAAGATGGGGAGGTTAGGGATGTTAATGTTTAACCAGTAAGCATCACCCTAAAATGGGTGAGGCTTAGTGGTTACAGTTAGCTGAGAGGGGCTGGAGCAGCCCCCTGCCCACTGCAGGCAATGGTGGGTGGTTCCAGCCCCCTGGGGCTGCTGCAAGCAGGGAGTGTATGCAGTGGACCCAGGGGAAGGGACATGGGACCGCTGACCTGAAAGAGCCTCCCCTGCTGCAAACAGGGGCTGCTCCAGCCAGGCTGCAGTAGCCCCTGTCCACAGCAGGAGTCAGGCTGGGGGGGGCCTTCTCTCCCTGCATCCTAGTGTTTAACCGGTTAACTAATTAAACAGCGTTTTACATCCCACAGGGAGATGAAACAATGAGAAAACGGGAAAAGAACATACTACTTCTGAAAGAACACACTATATCAAGGAGAGCTAAATATACTCGAATACCTCCCGATTAATTTCTTTCCTGCTAAGCAATTACCATAGTTACTATAAGAAAGGTGCACAAAATTGTAAATGGAATCATATCTAGAACAGGACACGTCCCACAGATTTACTGGAACGGGGCGGGGGTGGGAGAAGATAGCAAGGAAACAATCCAGACCCCAGGACACTTTATTAAAATGCAGTCCACTATGAAAGCATAGAAGAAAAAAGGGTGCAGACACATCTAGCCCAGAGATGGGCAAATGGTCTCCACCTGTAGATTCACCTGCACCGCAGCAGGTGTCAGGCAATCGCAGCTCTGACTGGCTGTGGATTGCCGTTCACAGCCAATGGAATCAGCAGGAAGTGGTGACCTTGTCTGAGCTATTATTTGATGCTCCCATTGGTCACAAAGAGCAATCCATGGCCAACAAGAGCTGTGATTGGTTGATATAGCAGCGGTGATGCTGCCGGGGCTAATCCTGGCGAGCCACTGCTTTTTTATTGCCCACCCCGAGAGACGCTCTGTGGTGAGAGACACACACAGAAGTGTCAACTGTTCAGTTCTCAGAAGGGGCTGAAAAATCCAGTCGGCCGCTCACCCAAGGCAATGGCTATCAGCTTCTGCAGACTAAGTTCCCTGTAAGCTGTGTGGATGCTTAGATTCATTCCACATACAGACATAAAATATAAGAGGGAACAGGCACACTGTCTGCTGTACCTACACTTTCATATATTTTAAAGCCAACTTTCTAACTCTTGTGCATGAGAAATAGCCTTCCAAATATGAGCAATACTTAACTGAGCCCTGAATCTGTAGTAGGGTCACCAGACGTCCCGCAAATCTTGACAGATTCCCACAAGTTGCACATCCCTCATTTACACAAAAATGTCCACTGAACACTTGTGTGAAAATGGGAGACATGGAACTTGTCATGAAAAATACTCCCAGCTGGGGTCTCGTGGCTGGGGCTCCTGGCAGGGATTGGTGCCCCACACATCTCCCAGCTGCAGGACTGTGGGGACCTCTTGTGGGGCTGACGCCAGAACCCCACGCCACATAGTGGGCTGGAGCCCTGCACAGTGTGGGGCTCAGGCTCCGCCCGGGACTTCCCCCAGAGCCTGCAGGGGGCTGGGGCTGGAGCCCTGCGTCGTATGGGTCTAGGGCCAGAGCCCCCTGGAGTCTGCAGCATGGAGCCCTGAAGAACCTGCTGCAGGATTGTTTCTGTCCCTGGCCCTGGCTGTGGGGTGGGGGAGATGTTTAGGGTCTGGATGGGATGGAGGGAGCAGGAATAGGCTGAGGCTTGGGGATTTGGGCAAGAGGCAAAGTACAGCAGTGGGCTGGGGGTTCAGGAGCCTGCTGGACATGTGAAGTCTGGGAGGGAGGGTGCAGGAACAGGTGGGGGTCTGGGCAGGAACAGGGTGGGTGAGAGACAGTCTGGGAAGAAGAGGATGTAGGATCAGGGTCGGGTGGTCTGGGCAGGAGGAGGGAGCAGGACCAGGCTGGCTGAAGGGGGTTTGTGCTTATCTCCCTGCAGCATTGTTGCTGTCCCTTTAGGAGGGCATCAGAAGGGAGAAGAGTGCCCTGGAGAGACTTTTTCCCTGGGTCCCAGACACTGACGTCCCCCACACTACTCTGATTGGCAGGAATTCCAGACAATCAGAGGGGCAGGGGAAATGTCTCTCTAGGCAACCTCTGTGGCTGGGGCTCTGTAGTTCGGTGACATCTGTGGTCCTTCTGGACCATAAATGTTGCTGGACCAGAGACTCTGGAATGAGAGGTTCAACCTGTATTAAAATCCCGGACATTTGTAAATATTTAAAAAACCCAGCCAGGTGGAGATTTAAAGACTGAAACAGTAAAGCTCTGCATCTTTATTTATTTATTAAGGAAGCTGTTGTAAGTAGGACTATTAGTGACTTTAAAAAGTATCACTGCTGCTCAGACTGTAGACAGACATAAAAAGGTCAAATTTTAGCACTCCACCTCAGAAAGTTTGCTCCCTCCCTCTCTCAGACTAGACCATCCCTGATAGATGACTATTTAACTTGTTCTTAAATATCTCCAGGGATGGAGATTCCACAGCCTCCCTAGGTAATTTACTCCAGCATTTAACCACTCTGACAATTAGGAAGTTTTTCCTAACGTCCAACCTAAACCTCCCTTGCTGAAGTTTAAGCCCATTGCTCCTTGTCCTATCCTCAGAGGCCACGGAGAACATTTTTTCTCCCTCTTCCTTGTAACACTCTTCTAGGTGCTTGTAAACTGCTATCATCTCCCCTCTCAGTCTTCTCTTTTCTAAACTAAAGAAGGCCATTTATTTCAGTTTCCCCTCAGTCTCATGTTCTCTAACCTTTAATTATGATTGTTGCTCTTCTCTGGAACTTCTCCAATTTCTCCGCATCTTTCTCAAAATGTGGTGCCCACAACTGGACATAATACTCCAACTGAGGCTTAATCAGTGCAAAGTAGAGTGGAAGAATGATTTCTTGTGTCTTGCAGCCCCATCTAAGTTGTATTTGCCCAGTTCATTGATAAGAATATGCGAGACCATATCAAATGCCTTAACAAGACTTGAGCATGAGCTTTCGTGAGCACAGACTCACTTCATCAGATGCACAGATCAGTGAGTCTGTGCTCACGAAAGCTCATGCTCAAAACTTTTCTGTTAATCTATAAGGTGCCACAGGACCCTTCGTTGCTGTTACAGATCCAGACTAACACGGCTACCCCTCCGATACTTAACAAGACTTGTTATCCTATCAGAGAAAGCTATCAGATTGGCTTGGAATGTTTGCAGATGAATTCCTTAATTACTTGCTCCATTATCTTCCCTGGCACAGAAGTTCAACTAACTGCTCTGTAATTCCCTGGGTTGCTCTTATTCCCCTTGTTATAGATGGGCACTATATCTGCCCTTTTCCAGTCTGCTGGAATCTTCACCCAACTTCCATGACTTTTCAAAGATGACAGCTAAAGGCTCAGATACCTCCTCTATCAGCTCCTTGAGTATTCTAGGATGCATTTACTCAGGCTCCTGTGACTTACAGACATTTAACTTTTCTAAGTAATTTTAAGTTGTTCTTTTTTACATCATCTTCTAAACTCATCCTCTTCCCATTAGCATTCATTATATTAGGCTTTCTTTCCTCACATCTCTTTGTGAAGACCAAAACAAAGAAGTCATTAAGCAGCTCTGCCGCTGCCAAATTCCCTGATATTGTGTCACCCTCCTCACTGAGCAGTGGGCCTACTTCGTCCACGGTCTGCCACCTGCTTCTAATATACTTATAGAATGTCTTCTTGTTACCCCGTATGTCTCTAGCTAGTGTGAGCTCGTTTTGTGCCTGTGTTTTTCTAATCTTGCCCCTGCATGCCTGTATTGTTTGCTTACGTTGGTCCTTTGTAATTTGCCTTAGCTCCACTTTTTATATAACTCCCTTTTGAGACTGTACAAGGTTTCCTGGCTAAGGCAAGATAGTCTTTTGCCATACTTTCTACCTTTCCTACACAGTGGAATAGCTTGCTTTTGGGTCCTTAATAATGCCCCTTTGAAAAACTGCCAACTCTCTTCAGTTGCTTTTCCTGTTAGTCCTGCTTCCCATGGGACCCTACCTACCAGCTCTCTGAGTTTACCAAGATCTGCCTTCCTGAAATCCAGTCTCTGTTTTGCTATTCTCCCTTCTACCATGTCTTAGAATCATGAACTATATAATTTCATGTTCACTGTCACCAAAGCTGCCTTTAAATTCACAACCAGTTTCTCCCTATTTGTTACAAACAAATCTAGAACAGCTTCTCCCCAGTAGCTTTTTCCACCTTTCAAAATAAAAAAAAACTGTCTTTAGTTCAGTCCAAGAACTTATTGGATAGCCTGTGCCTTGCTGTGTAAGTTTCCCAACATATGCCCAGATTGTTGAAGTCTCCCATCACCACCAAATCCTGCTCTTCATCTCTGCTTATAAATGAAATTGGTCAGTCATGGTAGTTGAAGATCGAAAACAACAAAAGCTCTTCAGCCGACTGAGTTTTGGCACAATATTAAGCAAAAAAAAAAAAAAAAAAGTGTCATCCAAGCCAAAGCAGTGATGAGGGTCTTCACCCATATGCTCCAGCACTGGGTGCACTGGAATTGGGTATACTGAAGGCAGTTGGAGAACGTGTGTCCAAAGCTCACACACATGAACAGAGCTGATAGTTCCATTTCATGTAGTGATGCAAATATATCCTGGGAATTCTGCAGCATCGCAGTTCACAAAAGGTTTTAAAAATAGGTTTTCCAGTATTGTCTATGTTATAACTGTCTTGGCAGCGGTTCCCCGGAAGAGCCGCTACCGAACTGGAAGCACTTTTGTCAGAGTGAAGCGGCTACTCAGTTGGAAAAGTTACCTAGGACAGCGACTGCTGGGTGAAAGTGTGTTGGCGGGGTGGGGGGGCGTGCCTGTCTCTGAGGTCGGGGGAGGGCATTAGGTTAGAGCAGAGGGCTGGGGGTGCCTGAGTCTGCAGGACGGAAGAGGGATTGAGTTATAGCAGGGGGCTGGGGATTCCTGGCTCTGGGGGGGGGGGGGGGGGGGGGACAGTAGGTGGGGGCAGAGGGCCTGGCTCTGAGGGAGGGCAACAGCATTGTTCTTCATAAGCACTCTGAAAAATCTGGCAACCCTAATCTGTAGTGACCCCTCCAATACTATTGCTCCCTCCATTAGAGAGAGAATGGAATGTGGTTGTCACCACCGTTGAAGTAGCTGAGGAAGAAGAGTGGCTGCAGCCAGGATGCAGGGAGTCAGTGAGAAGGGGGTGCCAACAATGGAGGAAGGCTCTACCTCCAGTAAGGGTTGTCTTCTTCACCTCACAATGACACTACCCAGGGGGAGGCTGGGCACACCCAAGGAGACAGGGTGCTGGGACAGAGCAGAGACACTTGTCTGTGGTGTTCAGATGGCTGAGGACACCTCCTGATACCCGTTTTGGCCAAAAGAGGGTCCCACATTAGGAGATGGCACAACTTTAGCCTTCCTGCGAGCCCAGCAGTGGCTCTTGCTTGTTGGGGACCAGTATAGTTTGACTTATTGAGGGGATGTGGTTTCCAGGCATTAACTGGGGGAGTTAGGGCGACTAACAGTGGCTGAGTGCTGGGGTAACGTGTTTGCTGAAAGACTGCACTAAATACTGGCTTACCCATCTTCTGCCAGCTGAACGGTATTGGGACCAAGCTAAGGAATACCAAATCTACAGAACACACAGCATAAATGTGGGGGCTGGGAGAGAAGGGGCATTTTGGTCAGACATATAGGCCTACTTCTTGAGCTAGCAGCTGCTGTCTGACTTTTCCAAGCCCTTTTCCTCAGCTAACATTAGCGCCTAGGGTCAGTCAGCGTGGTTTCTAAAGCATAACCTTTCTGCAGTAGAACAAGCTATCCTCTCTGTTGCAGACTGAATCATACCAGACATTATCCAGGGCCCAGCTTTGCATTCTTCAGGGCTTTGAGTTTTGGAGACAGGGAAAAGTCAAACCAGATTCCTCCCCTCTCTGATGATGCTGTTCTCACAAATCTTGATCTCTGTGTTGCAATTTCTCCTTGGTACAACATACTGCCGTGGTGACAGACCACATCTCTTTCTTGCAAGTGGGACATATACTTCCTTCATCTGGGGTTAGACTAACCTCCATATTTTAATGGGATATCTCAGTTCTCCTTTCTAGGCACAATGCCTAGAAAGCCTAAAAACGAACTCTTGTCCAGTACTGCTGAGAAAGAGGGCAAGACTGGAACCTTTGTGTTTAGTTTTGCACATACAAAGAGGGCCAGGGAAAGATGGTCCCTTCGCACCTCAAAGTCAATGACAGCAGTTCCCAAACTACGATCCAGCAGGACACTGGTGCTCCGCAAGCTGTGGCAAAGTGCTCTGTCACTGAAATTGAGTAATAGTCCGGTCTCCTATTCTCCCGGGGGGGGGGGGGGGAGATAAATTGAGATGGAATTTGCTCAATTTTTATATTGCTCATGACAAAATCTCCACAACAAAACTAAAGCTTGAATTGTAGTGTTCAAGTGTAGATAAAAGTCAACTTAGTTGCTTTCCCACCCTGGAAAACATCCTCTCAGAGTGTAATCTCAAGACTGATGGTGCAGTGAAGGAAGATGTAATGCTCAGCATCAGAGGACTCCTAATCATTTTTAATGAGTATTTTCCTCCTGAAACTGACAAGCGTGATTGGATTCGCAATCCATTTAACAGCATAACACCTGACTTCAGTAGTAAAGACATGGAGCAGTATATTGATCTCTTGGGTAATAGGGATTTGAAATTAGAATTGTCCAGTGACGATCTTTTCAAATTCTGGGTAAAAGCGCAGCGTAAGTTCCCAGATATCACTAAGCAAGTGCTCTTGAAAAGGCTGCCTTTCGCTACCACCTCCCTTTGTGAAACCGGATTTTCCAGGTACATCAACACAAAAACAAAAGTACAGAAACAAACTGGATGCAGAAAATGAACTGTGGATTCAGTTGTCAGATACCACTCCTGAAATCAGGTTTCTGTTCATCCCATCAGGTTCATCTATCACATTAAATTTATTAATTAAGTATGCTGATCCGTTTTATCTGTCGTCCCTGATGTATTTGTTTTGTTTATGGCTGTGTTCATTGTTATTTGTTGAGTTGCGTTTACATACAATAATTTAATATTATGAAATATTTTCTGTTAGTGATGTTCCTCTTAGTATGATGATGTAAAAAAAGAAAGCGTTCCGCAGAGAGTGCTGTGACATCCACATGTTCCACGGCCTGGGCGGAGACCAGAGATTGGAGGTCTTGGGGAGGCGGGGGAGGCAAGAGTGTCAGATTTCAAGTGAAAAGTACATTAAGTTCCAAACTTGTGTTAAACTGAACTCTGTAGCACAGACATCACTGCATGGCACCATCTCAACCCAGCTCAGTCTCCCCAGCAGCCTGCTTTTCAAGTGGCATTAGGACATCTAGATTTTTAAAAGAGCTAGCTCATTAGAACTAAGCCAGAAACACAAAATGGCTACACTCAGGGCCCACATATGTCCTCTTAGCAATGCAAGTGCTGGCTTTAGTGGTAAAGAGCTCACTGCTCCACCCTGACCAGAGTCGATTTTGCCCAGCATTTTAGAAACTTCAACTCAATTCTGAAGGCAGAATCTCTATTGCTGCTGACAGGAGACAGAAAAAGCATTGTGGGATTTTACAAACCCTGAATAAAATTGATAGCTCACTAGCTGGGAGGGGAGAAAATCTCTTGGCTGGAGTACTTTGCTATGGAATGATCGAGACAATGGATATGGATTCACACGGTCCATTTCTTCCACATGCAGAGTCAATTTCACGACTTTAAAATTCAAGCCTTTGCCAGAAACGTATGTCTTTTAATGAGCCAACATATAGCTGCTGAAAATTCTTGAGCCTGCACCTTTTATCCTCTCAACTCTTCCCCCTTGGTTTAGCCACCCAGCTTCTTTTATTTAGCCTTCTATCACCTACTCACCTCTCAACAGACTCCTCTATGTCCTTTGCTGCCCGCCCCGCCCCCTCCCCCGCCCTTCCAGCCCCAAGACAATGGTGCTCTTGGAAACCTCACAGAAACACCAGCCATAGATTAGAACTGAATAAAGGTACAGACAAGTGGTTCAAAAGGAGGACAGTTGGAGGGCGGGGGAGCCAAAAAACTGAACCGCCTCTGTAAAGCGACTGAAGGGAAGATTTATGAACACTAATCAGTTCTTAAGTAAACTTCATTGCTTCTCGGAGAGGAAGCAAAATCACAGTGACATTTCCAATGTGCCACAGTGCCAGGGCACAAAGCAATAACTGATGCTGCAAAAGGGCTTTTATCATTTGGCTAAAACAATTTTCAATTTCTTTTGGATTAGTGCTAAAATTATGTGTTCATAACTAGAAAGGCAAAAGTTCTTTTAGGATCATTGCAGTGTTTCAATTAACCCTCTCAATGACAAAAAAACTTGCTCACATTCATCATTCTGAAATACAGAGTCTGCATATTGATGGAAATGGAGAGCTTGGTAAGGTTAATGAGAGGACAGAGCTAGAGATTACTTATAAATATACAGAAGGTGAGGTAATACCCCTTACTGGGCCAACTTCTGTTGGAGAGACAAGTTTTTAAACTACAAAGAGCTCTTCAGGTCTGGGAAAGGTACTGAGAGCAGTGTTATTGCTAAATACAAGATCAAACATAGTTGATCATAAGTAGTTAGCACATACCCTAATCGAAGGGACTGTTCAAGATAATGTGACCAGTTAACAAACCTGTAGTCACAGGTGATTAATGGATACAGTGTTGTAATAAGCTATATATTCAGTGTCTTTATTAAATGCCATGATTTTTAGTGTCTAGAAATGTTATGAACTTAAAGGTCCTGGGCTCCTCCTTTTAACAATGAGGACTGATAAGTTAGTAGATACAGACCAATCATTTGTGAAAAATGTTCATCCACAGGTGACAGGACAATTTTTGTCTTTTTTTGCCTGTATGAGATCATTTGAGCGTATACTAACTGCCTGATTTCACCATCATAATTGTCATTGGGCTATACAGTACACTGGAAGTGATACAGATGGGCAGGTGTAGCACCCATGGATCTTGAAAAGTGCTGCAGAAGGTGTTGATTGCTATTGCAGTGAAGTTACTGCTGCAGTTCTGTATCTGTTGTTCTGACAAGGTCTGGTGCTGTTTTGAGTTGGTGTCTTTGTCTGTGGGGAACTTGCTTTCCATGATGAAGATCCTAGAGAAACTGGGGAATTGTTTGACGGCTAGAAGCAGGGGTTCAGGATGTATGTAGTCCCCATCAAATATGGGTTGTAGCTGTCTGATGATATCCCATTTAGGTTCGTCTATGGGGTATTAGGTAACAGCCAGGAGCACGGAAGGGGGTGTTCGTTTCTGTACTGAGCCAGATTCTCTCACTGTATCTGGGTGGCCCCTTCCATTTTGAAATCTACTTCTGCCTTCACAAACAAGGACATCCCATCAGACATGTAAGTGTGACACAGTATAATCTGGATTTGCTCCTTGGAACACTGTCTGTGGTATGAGTGCCTGACTGTACATACACTTCTTGGTGTATACTGGAACTATGCAGGTAGGTGAGTGATCCCTGGCTTTCTTCTATATAATTATCTATAGGGTTCCATTGTTGAAGGTGAGGGGGTGTCCATAAAGTTGATGCTAGCATGTGAAGTTCCAGAGGGAATTTAATGGATAGGTAGTTTAAGTTGTGATGGAGATCTCCAGACGAGTTTAGGCTTGCCTGTCTTGAGGATGAAAACGTCAATATACGTGGGTTTTGTGGTGCATTTCTCCAACAATTCATCTTTAAGGTGGCTCAGGAAGATGTTGGCATACTGGAGAACCATGCTAGTACCTGTTGTTTGGGTAAAGTGTTTGCTGTTGAATGGAAAACTTATGGGGTGAGAATGAATTGGATGATATGGGTGACTTTTTTGGGGTGGATACCTGAGAGTTATCTATTATCTTACAGATATTTGAGACAGGCAGCTATGCCATCATGGCAAAAGATACTGGTGTACAGGGAAGTATATACTCCATGGTGGCAAGGCAGGTGTTCTGAAGAAGTCAGTAACATCCTTGAGGAAGGTGGCCCTTTGTGCAATGAGGGGTTTGAAAATGGTATCTCTTGATTGCTACTAGGGCAGCTACAGAGTCACTGAAATCTAACCATCAGATAGGGATCAAACAAGCAGACAAAAAGGGCACCACATGCTGAACCACATCACAGGCCTTGGGAGGCAGATCAGTCCTTGCCCACAGACAACCTGCCAACCTGAAGCAAATCCTAACCAGCACCTATACACTGCACCACAGTCACTCTAACTCAGGGACCCATCCATGCAACAAACCTCGTTGCCAGCTCTGCCCACATGTCTACACCAGCAACACCATTACAGGACCTAACCAGATCAGCCACACCATCGTGGGTTCTTTCAGGTGTACATCTACCAATATCATTTATGCCATCATGTGCCAGCAATGCCCCTCTGCTATATACATCGGACAAACTGGACAGTCTCTACGGAAAAGAATAAACACACACAAATCAGACATCAGAAATGGCAATATACAAAAATCCGTAGGAGAGCACTTCAATCTCCCAGGCCACACAGTAGCAGACTTAAAAGTAGCTATCCTACAGCAAAGAAATTTCAGGACCAGACTCCAAAGAGAAATTTCTGAGCTACAGTTCATCTGCAAATTCGATGCCCTCTGCTCTGGCTTAAACAAAGACTGCGAATGGCTGGCTAAATACAGAAGCAGCTTCCCTTCCCTTGGTGTTCACACCTCCAGATCAACTGCTGGTAGTAAGCCTCACCCTTGCTGACTGAGCTAACCTTGTTATCCCCACCTTTGCTCTGGCTTATTTATACCTGACTCTGCAGATTTCCAAGACCAGCATCTGATGAAGTGAGTCTGTGCTCACGAAAGCTCATGCTCAGAACTTTTCTGTTAGTCTATAAGGTGCCACAGGACCCTTTGTTGCTGTTACAGATCCAGACTAACACGGCTACCCTTCCGATACTTGACACATGCTGAATGACTTCCTAAACATGGAAGGGATTTGCTTACTCCCAAAACACACAAACTCTACATTCCCCACCCATCTCGAACATTATTATTTATTCATCCTAGCAATTTTGTATAATGCACCCGTCAAAAGCATTCTAGGTACATTCACGATAAAAAGTGATTTAATAAAGAAAGCTGAGATGAATAACATTAAATGTCCAACTTGCAAAACCAAAATTCTCTGTATTAAAGCTTAAGCAAATATATTGCATGCTCAACATGCTCTGAACTTCAACAAACTAAGCAAAAAACAAGGGATTGGGAGATCAGCTTCCAGAATCAAGGGGTTTTTTTGGTTTTTTTTGGGGTTTTTTTTTTTACCCAAAATACCTCTGTAAGGAATGTGCCAGCAGGAGCTCAATACTGCTGAAGGATTTGGGGAATGTGTCCATGATAGATCATTTGCATGAAAATGCAAAGATGTGTGGATGTAATACCTTATCAACAAAGCCTGATGGATAGCAGGTGAAGCACTGAGATTTGATCTGTTGTAAACAACAAGCTGGTTGTTGTAAAGTCACAATTTATGCTATTATCCGGTGTAAGAAAGGATCTAACCACATCAACCACACCATCAGGGGCTCTTTTACCTGCACTTCTACTAATATAATATATGCCATCATGTGCCAGTAATGCCCCACTGAAATGTACATAGGCCAAAATGGACAGTCTCTATGTAAAAGAATAAATGGACATAAATCAGACATCAGGAAATGGTAACATACAAAAACGTGTAGAACACTTCAATCTCCCTGGACACTCGCCAACAGATTTAAAAGTAGCAGTCTCACAACAAAAAAAAGTTAAAAATAAAATGGAGAGAGAAATCTCTGAGTTGCAATTCATTTGCAAAATTGACTCCATCAACCAAGCATTGAACAGAGACTGGGAGTGCCTGGCCCATTACAATAAAACAGTTTCTCAGCTCTTGACCTCCACAGTAGCTACTGATAATAGGCCACATTCTCCCTAACTGAACTGACCTGATTTCTCCTCTCTTGATCTTCACAACTCCACATTAACTGCTGTTAATGGGCCACATCCTCTGTGACTAAACAGACCTTGTCAGCTCTGGCCCTTCCCTTGACTGAGACTTCTGTAAATCCTTCTCTGGAACCCCACAACTCATGCGTCTGACAAAGCAGGTTTTTGCCCATGAAAGCTTATGCTCCAAAATATCTGTTAGTCCATAAGGTGCCACAGGACTTCTTGTTGTGCACCACTGCTTGAAGTTGTTGTGGGGATAAAGGGCTGTATAAGTAATGGATGGCTCAGGGCTCCCTCCATCTGAGCATTGTGAGGCAGAAGAGGCGAGGACAGAAAGTGGTTGAACCAGCCTATTGGGAGCCTTTTGGCCATACAACTGTTAAGACTGGTTTGACTAGTTCTCTCCCCCACTGTTCAAAAATAGATCTAAAGCTGGGTTCAATGGTTATTTTGTGAGAATCCACCTTGGGAGATGCTGTTGACTAGGCCCATAGCTGAAGCCACTATGAGCGTGCATCACTGGCAGCTGAAGCCACAGAAAGCTGGAATCACTGGGTTTTGCCTATAGCAACACCACAACAGAGCAGACAGGCCACCAGAGAAACACCGTGGACAGGTGGCTCGCAGGAGCAAGTAGAACACTGGACCAGTACAAAGGTGGCCTTGCCTCAGGCTCAATGAGGGAAATGCATCATATCAGGGCCTGCACGGAGTGGACAGAGTTGTAAGTGGGGCATTTGAAGAGGCGTATGGAGAAAGTTTGGGTGTGTAGATTGGCTCTTTACAGTATTGGACTGGAGAGCCTGAGAGGCAAAGAACACTGGTCAATCCCCCTAGATACTGAACTCAGCCCCGGTTGCTGCCGGCCACTTCCAGCAGAAGGGTCAAGAGTCAATTCAGGTTCCTCAGCTGCCATGATAGAACATTGAGAAAAGAAATAAAGCGTTATAGATACAAGGATTTCAACTGCTCCTGGAAACAAAGTGGTAGCCAATGTCATTTATGAGGCACAAGTTTAATGTTCATCTGAGGGCTGGTCTACACAAACAGCTGCAACTGTGCCACTGTAAAGCCTCTCTGAAGACATGACTACACCAACAGGACAGCTTCCCAGTCTGGCACAGTTAATCCACCTCCTTGAGAGGCAGCCACTATGTTAAAGAAGAGACCCGCTCCCACCTAGAGCTGCCTACACTGGGAGGTTAGGTTGGTATAACTGCTTCATTCAAGAGTGTGGCTGTTTCACACCCTGGAGTGATACAGGTCTACAGTTCCAATGTAAGTTTGTAGCATAGATCTGGCCTCTGAAAAGCAGTGAGCAGGTAGCCACAATCTGTATTAGCTGCAGAAATTCAGTCTGGAGATGACACACCACTGTGGCAAAAAAAAAATCTCTCTCTAAGAGCAGGCGCAGCTTTGCCGCCTCACTCACAAATGCAAGCTCTGAAGACTCTTCCGATTCTGGATGTTGAACTACCAACAGTGGCTGTCAAAGTTCTCAGACCGCCAGCTTTGCTAAGAAGAGGTGAGAGAACACCATTTCTGCCATTTTCTTTTTCACTAACTAACAAGCACCCACTGAAGTCCTGTCTAGATTTATTTTTAGCCACCTGAGTCTCATCCAAGGCCCACTCTCAGCCTGGCAGCAACAAAGTCAAACAATCCCAGCTAGGCAGCCAGCTCAGCTGAAACAGAAGAGTAGCATGCCAGGGGCATGAGTCTATGCAAACCCAGGAGTCTAAAGGAGCAACTGCTGGCTCTCCAGGACAAGGGCCTTTGGGGCAGAGGAGCAGCCATCCAATGTATCCTGGGAGACCCCTTGGCATCCTTATTGTTTGTTATGGCAGCATGCTACCTATAATGACCTGAAGTTTCAGGACCTTTCAGTGGCTCCACTCCCCAATAAGTATGTATATACATCTCTGTAAGCATCTGGGTACATACACACATGCAGGTGCTTGCAATTTACAGTGATCTGTGCTCATTTGCAGGTGGCAGTCTTACAGTGTAGAACTATGGTGTCCAATATGCTGTCTGTGCACCACATGCGGCGAAATGGACAGCGTGGTGTGGCGAAGCAGCTCATTAGAGCCACACGCAGGGAGCTCTCTGTCCCTCCGCACACCCACCCCACCACTTGGTGGGACAAGCACGTGGCAGTGGAGACAGCTCCTCCTGCAGCTTGCTTGGGGCTGCGGGACAGCTTGTCAGGGTCAGCTCAGGGCTGAGAGGCTCTGGTGAGTCACCAGCAGTTTTTGGGGTGGGTGGGTGTTAGGGTGCCTGGCTGTGGGGGCGGGGTAGGAGGAGGCAGTGCCTGGCAGCAGGGAGGTTTGTGGTAATTGTTAAATTTCTTTTGGATACCACTGGTGTAGAAAGTCAAATGCAAGTACAAAACAAAACCTGTTCATAAACCAGTTAACAACGAAAATACATTTTGCATTCTGTCCAAGACCATTGTATTACATTATAAAACACAATATCAGATTCTGCCTCCTTGAAAAAAATCAGGTAAATCTCATAACTACATACAGGATTAGTACTGCCTGGCAGAAGTATTAAGAGTCTCACCACCACAGGGGAGTATTACAATACTTGCCCTGGTCCCCCATTTTATACTCGATGCAAGGAAGTGCTCCTTGTTTAAAGCTTTGAAAACTGAACTGCAGTAAAAGGAAAAAAAAAAAAAAAAAAAAAAAAGCAGCAACGGTCTCAGTGTGACACCCACATGCCAGCTGTGGGTTTTCAAACCCCAGCTCTGCAGAGTTATTTTGAATTTGTTAATATAAGATAGTAAATCAAGTACAAACTAGCTGTCTTTACCTTGTATCGCAACCATTTTTTAAACAATTCTAAGGGATTATAAGCAGTAGAGGAACATGAAGTACATTCCTTTTTAAGTGCACCTATCACCACAACTGATCAGCACTGTATATTATAGCACTACAAACAATCACGCTGAAGCCTTATTTGGCAAGCCAGTGAGAAATTTTATGTCATAAAACAAGATAAAGCTTTTGAGTCTCACCCTCCCCTCCTCCTTAGTATGGTAAATCAAGTCTCTAGTTTTCAGAAACATTGTCCTAAGGAATTTTTAGTAGCCTAGGGCTTTCAGGCAGAGCAGAAGGCTTTAAGGCACTGTCATATCGGGTGTTAAACACCAGCTCAGCAAATATTATGCAGTTTGAAGAAGCCTAGAACCTAAGCCCTACTGATGCATACCAAAAATGGAACTAGCCAATCTCCCCGTCCCACACGATTTTTTAAAAACATCTTAGAGTATGCCTCTGCTTGCACAAAGATACCAAAATGCTTTACAGCCCACATCTGTGCATAGGATTCTGATGCATGCCATGGGAAAGAAACCCTTCTGAGATAAAATGGCAACAGCCATTAGTCAGCTTGGCAGCTTTTCCACACACCACTGATAGAAAATTAAGGAAGTCGGATCCAGTTTTAACTGGAGAAGTATAAAATATAATTCACGTTAGCAGGAAGTAATTACCAAGCTACAGTTTGGCCAGGGCACTGGACGTAACACCTAAACTCACATGAGAAGAGTTACGAAGGGTCCTGTGGCACCTTATAGACTATTGTCTGTAAGGTGCCACAGGACCCTTCGTTGCTGTTACAGATCCAGACTAACACGGCTACCCCTCCCATACATGAGACGAATTGTAGGTCAGGGTCTGTTTTGTGTCTCATCTGAAAGACAGATCCTATAGCAACACAATGCCCCCTACTGCTATGCTAGAGTATCAGTTTAGTTTTAACTTGAAAGGAAGAATAGACGAGCACCCACCCACTCTTTACTAGAAATACGTTATCCAGAAAAAAAAAACCATGGTTCTTAATCAGAAATTTAGTATTCAAGCATGTAAAGTTAACTCAAACAATTTTAATTTTGTAGTCAACATGGATGAACTAATCTACTGAGTTCTGATAAATTACACATCAGAGTAATCAAGGACAACCTTGGTTTCTAAGTGTTTTTCTAGGGACTGGGGAGGAGAAAAAGCACTGTTTCAAAGTTTGAACCCTGTCCAAAACCAGTCTGAAAGTTCCTCTCTCTCTTCCATCAAAGCGAGGATAGCAAGAGAAACATGAAATCAGCGATGTGGAAGCACGGCTGTGCAGTTCAAGCAGAAGTGTCATTTCCAAGCTATCTTGCACTTGCTTTGCCAGTTCTTATGACTAGACACAGAAGAGGAAGCCAGCTCTTCTTGTTTCCTCCCACAGCTTAGAAATTAACAAAAATTCCTCACTTCTATAGGAGCAAAGGAAGCTTTCACCACTACAAAGTATCTCGCTTCACACAGACTCACCAAAGCTGTGTTTTTGTGGTGTGGAAAGAGAGTACTGTATTTTCACAAAGATCTCCCCTTTACTCAAAATACATTTTAACACTAGGCTGGACACACAGGTCATCACAAAGGCTGATGAGATGTTTCGACTAAATTTGTATTCACCCATTCTTAAACTTGTACAGGCACTTTAGAGCACTACAGCATCTCTTTCATAAAGATCCCAAACACTTTACAAGACCATGTACATCAAGCCACTGAGATAGTCCCTTGTGGGATGGAACACAACCGCTGTTCAACTGCCTCTCTACAAGGCACTTTAAGGCAGTAACTGAAAAATACTGTACACAGGTGGGATAAGGGGAATTCACAGAAACAGCGTATACTTACAAGAGCTGAAGTTTAGGCAGGAAGCCACCTTCACTTTGTAATAATAATTTAATGCAAACGCTAAGAATCATAAATAAGGAGGACTTTCGATTTATGGGTTTTTTTTTTAATCCAGCAACACATAAACCACATCAAGACTTCCTTCTGTACTTACTAAGAGAGATAAGCGCCACCTACTGAGTCACCAGCATTTAAGTTCCCACACAGTTACCCCAGTCCAATATTGACCAGAGTCTGCTTGTGAAATCTGACAAGCAAGAGACTAAAAATGGTACAGCTGCAGGTCCTTCCTCATGCAGTCTGCAAGTTCTGAATGGATCAGGCATCATTGTTCTGTTTGTAGAATGTCTAATCCAATGGGGTCCTAACTGCTATGGTAATACAAATAAATAATACAGATTGAACCTCTCTAGATGAGCACTCTTGCATCCAGCAACATCTGTAATCTGGCATGATTTTACTTAGCCAGGTGACCACTTATCATTAGTGTGGCCAAGTTTCCCCTGGTCCCATAAAGTCTATTTACAGCCACCAGTCCTGGCTCTGTGTTCTGTGCTGTTATTTAGCTGTAATTTATCCCTAAATGTCTTTCTTCTAAGAAGAGCCCAGTGAGCAGTGGAAGTGTTGGTAATGCTGCTAGCCAATATTGACCTCCAGCAGTTTGGCAAATTCTCTCGTTGGGCACTGGTCTGGTCCTGAGGGTGCTGAACGAGAGAGGTTCAATCTGCACAATCAATTTGTTCAATGCTGAAAAGGCCATAGATAGTTTTCTCCCTCCAATTCCAGCAATAGCCTTTGCTATTGCACTTCCTTGGGAAGAGCACAGGGTACTACTATTGGCCACTTATAATCTCTTAGAAAATTGAATGGGTGTGATAAAGCCATATTCCTTACAAAGTACACTACAAAAAAGAAAAATGAATGGCGAGTCAAACTTTTAAACAAGTCATTGCTATAGACGGGCAGCCACTTACCCAGCAGCAGAAGAGATGTCAACTCTTGCAGAAGGCACCTCATCTTTGAATGAGAGAGAAGCTGAAGGGGCAGCTCTCTTTCCAGGCCTCTTTTGCCTATTCTTTTACATTCAGTTGTCAGCTATCAAGGGACTTATATCTCCAGAGAAAGGTTTCATTGAGCCTGGAAGTGCAAGGTGGGGATGGGGGGAAGCAAAGAACAGAAGGATGAGGGAAGACGTCCTCAATGGCTAAAAGTATGGTCCCAACGGAAGGTCATTCGGGATCCCGGCACCCGAGGCGCCTCTTTTCCTACTTTGATTTTTCCAGGTCCAGTTCCAAGAGCGATTGCCCACTCTTTCCTTTTAGCTTAGTCCGCCAGGGAACAGAGGAGGACAAATCCCGTCCGCAGCTCAGTGTGGGAATGCTGGAGCCTCCTCCCAGAGAAAACGGAAACCTCCCCACTGCAGGTCCCAATAGGCAGTTACCGGCCGGGAGCTGAAGGTGCAATGGGTGTTTGAAGCCCCCGGCGTCCCAGCGTTGCTGCTACACGGCCGCGGAGTCGACCCCGATGTCTTCACTCCTCCAGCTGCTTCCTTCCTTGGGACGGGGGAATGAGCCGTGCTCCGATCTCCTCCACCCGCCGGGCTGGGCTGGGCTCTGCCTGACTGTGCAGCCGGAGCCCCGATCCCACCCTCGGCAGCCGCTCCCCGGCTCGGTCCTGGCTCAGCTCAGCGCTCCCGCTCCGCAGCGGGCAGCCGGGTCCCCTTCTCCTAGGAGCAAAGTTAGCAAGGGGTCAGCGGCGGCCCGGGGGAGCGAGCCCCGGCCAGACGCGATGCCCGAGCCGCGCCGGGCGGGAAGCCCAGCCCACTATTGTCTCCCCCGGCCGGGCTGCAGCAGGGGGGTGAGGCGCTTGGGACCGGGCCCCCGCCGCGGGGATCAGCAGCAGCCGCCAGCCCCGGAGCGTGCAGAAGCAGCAGCAGCTGCAGCGGCGGCGGCACAGCCGATCTCTCCCTCCCAGCCCCGGCAAAGCCCGCAGGCGGCGCGCGCCCCGCCCCACGTGCACACACGGCTCCCTCCGCGCGCCCCGCCCCGGGCAAGGGCCGGTCGACCGGGAACCTACCTGCTCCGCGCGCTGCCGCCGCAGCCGGCGGCTTCTCTTCCCCGCTCCACAGGAGAGCACCCGGCCCTTCCTCCGCGCCGGGCAACCCCGCCCCGCCCTCCGCTCCGCCCAGTCCTGCCCTTGCGCCCCCGCCCCGCCCCGCCCGGGGAAAGGGCCTGTCCCGCTCCCGCAGGGGGTGCGCAGAGCCGGCCACACTTCGGCCACACACCCTGCTCTTGGACCCGGCCGGATCACGTGACAGCCCAGGGGCCAGACTGCGGCTCCCGAGGCTGCAAAGCAGGGCAGCGCGGTCGGGAGAGCTAGAGAAGCGCGCCCCGGCCGGCCTGAGACACGGCTGGCTAGTGCGCCTCGTTAACTGCTCCTGCTCCTGCTCCTGCTCCTCTCCGCGGAGTGGCCGCGTTAGTCTGGGTGGGTACCAAACCAGCACCGTAAAGACTAACCAGTGTAGGTGGTAGGTAATGAGCTTTCCTGGGGAAGACCCACTTCTTCACCCTGTGAGCCTAATAGTGAGAGGCACTTCCCCCTCCCCTCCCCTCCCGGCTGCAAAAACCGGGACTCCTTTTTTCCACCCCATTATCATCTGGTGAAGTGGGTTTTAGGCACGGAAGCTCATGACCCAATGACTTTCTTAGTCTCGAAGGTGCAACAGGACAGCTTGTTGCTTGCTTATGCCTTAGGCAAGCAGGGCTGCTGCACCAGTGTGTGGCAGGTGGATGCTGAGGTCCAGGAAGGCCAACTGTAAGCCCTTTTTATTATGGACATTGCTTCAAGTGAGGGGTATCAGAGGTGGCCATGTTAGTCTCTCTCTTTGAGAATAACAAGAAGTCCTGTGGCACCTTATAGACTAGCAGATATTTTGGAGCATAAGCTTTCGTGGGCAAAGACCTGCTTTGTCAGATGCATCTGATGCACTGGGTCTTTGCCCACAAAAGCTTATGCTCCAAAATATCTGCTAGTCTAGAAGGTGCCACCGGACTTCTTGTTCTTCAAGTGAGGGGGTGCAGCAGCACCTCTGCATGCAAGCGAGGATTGTATGTACAAAGCAGCAGCGCTGCTACTTTTTGTCTTTGTGAGAAAGAGGTAGGCCTCATGCCCTCCCAATGTTTATTGTTGTGGCAGTGCCACAGCAGCACATCGCTGTGACATACTGGTGTCTGGGAACATTGCATCAAGAGAGTTTGGGCGCTGTATGGAAATGTCAGTGTGCCACAGTCATATTTTGCATGCTGAGAAGTGGTTTGGGTACTTACACACAAATTGCCAGCTATAGGTTCTGCCACACTTAGTCCCTTCTGGCCTTAAAGTCTGAGTCTATAAAATTAGGGTTCAAGAGTTTGATTGTATCAAAATGCCTCCATGAGAGAGCTGGAAAACAAGTGATGTTGATAGTAGGACTAGAATACCTGTACATTTCCCTTCTTCACTCCTACAGAAGGCTTTAGAGTTAAAACGTTACACAGTGTAAATATGACTGAATTTGAGTATTTTTATGTGCAGCATGGTCCTGATCCTGCAAGCACTTACACACATGTGTCACAACCTGCTTTTGCAGGGCACACACCTTATTCAGCACCTTACTAATACAACCCTTTCACCTCGCATGGTGTGTACACACTTCAGAGACTATGTTGGCATGGCTATGTAGACATAGCCCTGTACAGTCAATGCAGCTTACAGTAACAGATGGCGGTTTTCTATCAGTGTAGGAACATTACCTACCCAGCAACCGCAGTTAGGTTGACAGAACCATTCTTCCATCTCCTGAGCTGCATCTACACTGGAGATTAGGTAGTCCAAAATACAACACTCAAGGGTAGGAATTTTTCACACCCCTGACTGATATAGCTATGTCAGCCTAACTTAAGCACAAACTAGGTCACAACTTCCTCTCAGGACACTTGCTTGTGTATCCCCAACAATTGTGATTGCTTTTCCTAACTAGGAATGAAAGTAACTAAAAATTTGTTTACAGGTGCTGTCCTATTATACCCTAGGTCATGGCCAGCTCTTTAAATAGCTCCTTGTTGGCTTTTGCCACAGCTCTTGCAGGAGCTGTGCACCAGGGCACACCAGCTTGCTTTCACCTCTGTTACTAACTCTATTTCAAGAGCCCTGAATCTCTCTTCAAATCCTGCAGGATGATTACATCTCCAACTTCTGAGTTTGTACAACTGGTGAACTTTTATTTAACCTGCGGAAACGCAACAAAAGATTTCACTAACTTTTCTCCTTCGTCCTAAAGCAGTGGTTTTCAAACTTTTGGCTCTTGGCCTATCCCACTCAACACAAACCTTTCCAGGCACCACCAGCCAACCACCTAGATGACAAATACATTTGCTTATCTCTAAATACCTTAAATATTAAATTATTCATATTTTGTAGCATAAAAATGTATATACGCAGCTGTAACATAAGAGAGCATATATTTAGATCTCATTGTGTATATCTAGTTAACTTACCAAACTTCATTTTAAATAAAGTAAAATATTAATTTATGTTCACAACAAAAAGTTTCAACATTGTTTTATGTACTGGAAGTGGGGGGAACCTTTTTGGGGTCTGGGTCAATGACACACAGAAAAATCAATTGGGGGCCACTTGTAAGTGAGAAGCAAAACAACCACCAACCCCCTTGCCCAAATCCTTACTGATGTGGCCCTGACAGACACCTCACTCCCTCACACTCCAGCCCCATGGTGGGGGAGGGAGGAATGAGATTTGGGACTTACAACAGGCCAAATTAACTTTTTTGGGGTCCTATGATCAGCAGATTTTTGTGGGGGTTCCCAGGCTCTGGGGTGGAGCCAAAAATGAGGGGTTCAGTCTGTGAGGGGGCTGCTGGGGAGCAGGATAAGGATGGGGGTGCAAGGTCTGGCTGGGAGTTGGGGTGCAGGAGGAGGTGAGGGAGGAAGGTAGCCTTCAGGAGTTAGCTGAGTTTGTGGGGGTCTAAGTGAGAAGTAGCATGCAGGAGGAGGGTGAAGGAGGGGTCCTGGAAGTCTGCTCAGGAGGGGATGCAGGAGGGGACCAGAGGTCTAGCCAGGGGGGAGGGTATAGGAGTAGGCTGGGGATGCAAGGTCTTGGTGGGAGGGCAAACGTGCTGGGGATGGGGATGCGGGTCAGGATGTGGCGGGGGTCGGGGAGAAGCAGTGCTTACCTGGCTCTGCACTCCCCACCACTCCCAGGTACCGCTCCCCTCTGTTCCCATTGGCCATGATTCCAGCCAAGGGGAGCTGCAGGGAAAGCCGCCAAGGGATGGGTTTCCTGTGCTGATGTTCCCCCCAGTTGCAGGGAGTGGGGCAGGAGCAGCACACATTGCCGCTTCCCCACCCCCCCATGAGCTGAATCTGGCCCATGGCTCTGGGCTCCCCCCAACCACCTGCAAGGGGAAGCTGAAACTGGCACTCCAGAGGTGTGTGTTTTGTGTGGCTGAAGTGCCCCAGCAGACTCTGCGCTGCAGGGGGAGAGGGCCAAGGCTCAAGCCCACCACCCATCAGCAAGGCATTCACAGACAGCGCTTTGAGAACCACTGTTCTGGAGAGAAGCTCAGTCTTATCAGAGCCTAGCAGTGCCATCCGCGGAACCTTCCTGATCACAGGATCGCTCCCAAACTACTTCCATGATCCTGCTCCCTCCTCAGGAGCCAGCCATGACCCTTCAAAGTCAAACCCCCAATGCTCCAAGCAAGAGGTCTGGGCAGTGCTTCTGTCCAGGAGTCCAAGCCTCTGGTATCTCCATTTAATAAGGCTGCATATGTTCCTTTTGATTTTCAACCGACAATGTAACCAGTGCTCCCTGTCAGCTGAGCATTTGGTCAGCTGCTCAGGAGGGATTCAGGAACTGCCCAGCTAATTAGGAGCCACCCACAGCAAGCAGCAGGTGTTTCTTTTGGCAGTGCACATCCACACACATTTTGGTGCACATAACAAATTTATTCTGCCCTGGATGGAAAAAATAAAGGTAACACTGAATGTAACACATTGTACCATTTCACTTATCACCGCCTAACCTTAATATGTTTCACTGCAAGTTAACACATCCCTTCTCCACAATTTGCTGAACTTCACTCATGAATATCCTCACCAAGCTCATAAAGTTATGCACCTATTTAAGTGTCTGTAGGATCAAGATTTGTATCCCAAAATGCTTCAAAGAATTATAGCTAGAAAAATAAACAACAAAATTAGAAAACAGAGACAAGGGAGAAAAATTCATTTCAGGTTAAATTTGAAAAGAGATTAAGACTTATGGTCCAGAGCTTTGTCTACTAGATTGTGTTGCTGTGCAATTTAAGGTAAGTTTGGGAATATTCTTATTATGTACAGATAACATACACCATAAGATGGCTAAAAAAAATAAAATGGTATCCACTGCAAAACACCAGAGATTCACTGAGCTTTCACATGCCCCTTTGCTCAAAGTTCTTCCAAGGTATTGCATTAATTCATAGTAATAATAGTATATACAATGGGACCATGCAAATGACATTATAGCATTATAAAATTAATCCCATTTTAGTCAAATTAGATTATAATAAGGACTGTATGCTAAAGACTATTAATGGGAACCTGTGTTTCAAAAGCTTTATCTTCACTATGCTTGCTCTCCTCCTTGACCCGAATAATAAAAACAGCTTTGCATTCATAATAGTTATTTGGACTTTCAGATCACTTCACAAACATCCTCTGAGGAGACTGAAGGCATTAGCTCTATTTCATAGACATGGAAAGTGAGGCTCACAATGCACTGCTGACTTTTCCAAAGCTGTACAGAGAATTAATGTTGCAGCTTGATCCAGGGGGACCTGGATCAGGTTTCACATCACACTCGTCCTCAGTACTCCACCTGGGACAAGGAAGCTAATGATACAACCAGTGGACTAAATGCAGTGATGAATGTTGATAAAGTACCACCTCAGGCCTGTTGCACATATGCTAAGCAGCAGCAGCTAGATTACAACTCAAGGATTCCTACTGTTCCATTCGGTGCTGTGACAAATAGACCACATCTCTGCTTACAGAATTATATTTGTAGGCATGATTTATTCACATAACTTACATGGCGACTTAAATAAACACATACATGGGCAAAATATCCCCAAGCCCCACACCAGTGCAGTGTGCCAGGACAGGAATGAGCCATGACGGAGCGCTGCACAGATCAGAATATTCACTCACCTCCTCTTCAGGAGCTGCCAGACCATTTCATTTGTACCTCTCAGTTGCATGGTTTGGTGGAGGGGTTGCCACATGAGCTGGAGCTTTGTGAATGTACCTCTGATGGTGCCTACTATATGGGGCTTCTCTGCTCTCTGCCACGGCTGTTGCACTGCTCAGAACTGCTTTTTACTTTGCTTACCAGCCTCCAGAACATACACATCCCTGCCCCCTGTGGGCACAGTGCGACAGTGAGGCTGACCCATAGCATGGGAGGGAATGATTCAGCCCACTTCAGTCCTCTGAAAAGTAACTGTGGCATTGAATCAGGAAGTCCAACCAAATCCCATGTCTTCCCTTATGAATGGGATTGTACTGGTAAGACAATTCTGCAGAGTTCAGCATCTGACTCCCCCTGGCCCTTATGTGGGAGAAGAATGTGAGACGAAGCAGTTGCTGCTTGGATTAGGACAATTAGCAGTGCCTCTGTTACCAGGGCTCCCTTAAAAGAGGGCGTTATAGTTAATGTAACCTCTCTGCCAGATGGAGCTGACAGCAACCAGGGCCGTGTTCAGTATCTAGAGGCTCCTTTTCAAGAACACAACATGGAACCATCTTGAGCCACCACCCAATAACTTGGGAAAATTACACACCTGTAAGCTGTGTTCCCTGTAAGCTGTGCACTTCTGCGACCGATCAGGGGAAATTCACATGCTGTCCAGATGATTAGCAGAGCACTCAAGCTAGGTTCTGTGTTTCTATTTGGTGGTGCATATTCACACATGCCTGGGTGTATACAGAATTATTCTGCGCATGGATGGAAAAGCTCAGAGTGAACATTACACACCACCCGTGGTGCTTCTGAAAGGTAATACAAGCAGAGTCTAGGTACAGAAATCAATTTTGTACCAAAAGAGGGGAAGCCACCCAATATTAATCTGGAAAAATTCTACAAGCAGGAGTCATAATCATAGAACTATGATCACGACACCCACTCCTGTGTGTATGTGTGGACGGTGCCGTCTGCCTCACGCTCTTGAGCGCTAGAGACAAAAGTTCCTTTTCTGTGCCCCTCTCTGCTACCTCACATTACCCCACTCAATGTGGTGGTCTGGGGTCAGTGAGGACCCAGAGTTCAGGGTGCCTTTGTGTGAGTTCACCTCCCACCCAGGGAAGAAGGCACCTTGCTTGCTCCCCCATCTGGGCACTTGTTCTGTCTGGTCACCTCGCCAGTCGCCCGTTCCTCTCTGCTAGATGCTGCTTGTTCCGCTGGCCACCTTGCCAATTGCTCATTAGCCGACCAGCTGTCAGTCACCTGCTGCTGCCACCTGCCTCTGCACGTCAGTCTTTTTGTGATTTTCAGCTCTTAACAGACTGGGCAGAAACACCGCCCACACACAAGTAATTTCATCTTTCCATTTGAGCATGTCACAGTAACAAAAGGCCCCTAAAAGACTATTTAGCTATGTCTTTGAGCTTTGGGGAAGAACTGGTTAAACTAAACGAAGGATCATTAGGGAGAGTCCACCTCTCCCAGTTGGGACAGATATCCCACTCCTCTTACTTTCACAGCAGTGTGATATTCAGGCTCCTGGCTTAGCAACTTCCTTTCAACTCTTGGTGACCTCTCCATCAGGACAAGCTCAGCACAGCTCCACTCCCTTTTCCCTTACAATGATAATAACATTTCACTGCCCCTGCATGCAATACTAAAGTGATTTGTAACCCAACACCATCCACAGCCAATCACTTGGAGCTACCCAGTTCCTGTCTGCTAGATACCTACACAGAATAGGTGTGTTCATATAAATACAGTTTGCTCCTGAAGTCTCTCCTTCTCCCAGCTAGCTGCCACAAGATATTAAATTGATAAGAACAGAGGCCTTTTGGCTAAGATCAAGTGTCACAAGATAGTTCATTCAGACCCTGCTTACATGTAAATAGAAGTTAAAACACCTTTGACGGGCTTTCCCTGAAACAGTGCCCTTTGCCTCAGGAAAGCAGACACAAGTGAAACAGAAATTCAGTTGTACACAGTGTGGTTGTAAGTATCGGAGGGGTAGACGTGTTAGTCTGGATCTGTAACAGCAACGAAGGGTCCTGTGGCACCTTATAGACTAACAGAAAAGTTTTGAGCATGAGCTTTCGTGAGCACAGACTCACTTCATCAGTGTGGTTGTAGAGTGACTCCCAGCTTGCCAGAGAACTCCTGACCTGATATGAATCAGTCACTGAAGAAAGATCTGCCACTTTGCTGAGGCACAAAGGGTTATACAATGAGTAGGGCTCTACTAAATTCATGGCCATGAAGAACACATTATGGATGATGAAATTGGTTCTCTCTCCACCCTCCTAGTGAAATCTGGTCTTTTGCGTGCTTTTACCCTTTGTTACACAGATTTCATGGGGGCAGGGAGACTGGTGTTTCTCACATTAGGGGTCCCAACCCAACAGGGAACTGCAGTGGGATTGGGTTGCAAGGTTATTTTAAGGGGTTTGTGGTATTGCCAATCTTACTTCTGTGCTGCCTTTGGCACTAGGCAGCTGAAGACCAGGGACTGTTGGCCAGGCACCCAGCTCTGAAGGCAGCACTGCCAGCAGCAACGAAGAATCAAGGGTGGCAATAATACCATGCCAGTCTGACATCTATGCTGCTGTTGGCAGTTGCTCTACCTTCAGAGCTGGGCACCCAGCCAGCAGCTGCCACTGTCTAGCTGCCCAGCTCTGAAGCCACCAGCAGTAGCAGCAGCAGTGCAGAAATAAGGGTGGCAATACCTCAACCTCTCCCCACATCCCACAATAATCTGACAATGATCCCACTACCCCCTTTAGGGTCCAGATTCCTACAGTACAATGTTGTGGCAGTTCTTATTTTAAAATATTTGAAATTATGAAAATGGTTATTTTAAAAATCCTACGACTGTGAAGTTGAACAAAATGGACCGTGAATTTGGTAGGGCCCTAACGACAAGGTCAGGAGGTCCCCCTGCACGCGTGTGGTAGATCTCAGTTCTGACATTCCACTCCTCCTGCAGATACGGGCCTCCCATACGCCACAGATGGAGGGAAAGAAGCATGTCAGACGGCTCGCTAGTCCTCAGAGAAGATGTCTGAATGCATCTCATCTATGGTATGGCATGAACATTACATTACTTAGCCATTTCATCTTCAAAGTGCTTCACAAACTGGAATCCCATTTTCTTGCATTACTCTAGCTTTGTACTTGTAGCAGGATGGAGGGAGAACAAAGGTGGCTTTAAATCAGCTGTGTAGTCCATATATTCTGAATCAGGCATGGTCCTGGCCTGCACCCCACCCTGGTATAATTAGAATAGCCTTGGGTCTGTGACAGCCTACACGCTAGGTCCCTTTATAGGGGCAGAGAAATCCAGAATGGCCAGAGTGCAATGCACAGGCCTAAAGCCCTTACACCACTTCCACACCTTGAAGTCACTGAAGTTGCAGTGGGGATCTTGGTGTCACTGACAACCACCAGGCCCATTATTTTATCCTCCCAACACCCCAGAGGACAAAGCAGAGTAAGTATTTTTATCTGTATCCCACAAGAGGGGAAGCTGATAAGAGGGCCAAATTTGGCCATACTTGATATTCACCTAAGTCGTGCCCTCTTACAGCAAAGCTGAATCTGGCCCAGAGAGACCAAGACCTTCATTTTTAAAAAGTGCTCCTGAGTCAGGGTGCCTGGGTTTTGTTTGACCAACTTACCATGGCATACGTACCCTAAATCCAACTGCCAAAAATTGCATCGTCCAGCATAAGAGAGCCTTTTTGGAAATGTTAGTCCATGAGACTTGTGCATACTCAGAAAACCAATGAGTGGGGAGGGTCTCAGAGGCCAGGCACCCAAATGTCTACACTGTTGTTTTTATAGTAACAGAGAGGAAGCCGTGCTAGTCTATATACTATCAAAACAAAAAGCAGTCAAAAGCAGCTATTTGACTGCTTTTTGTTTTGATACTGCCGTTTTTATCCCCTTTGCACGAGGTTGAGCCAGTTGACCCAGGCTCTGAAACTCGCTGCTGAGAGTGTTTTTGCTTTGACACCAGAGCGAATCAGTTGAGGAGTCAAAATTAGACTGTAAGAATGTGTAAAATCATTCTAACGCAGAAGTCTTCAGCCAGGTGGTTACAAACAGGTATCGGAGGAGGACAGCCACTGTGCTTTCTTTTCATATGCTAAAAGGTGGAGGGGTTTCACAGCTAGATGGAAGGGGTGAGTGTGTCCTGTATGGAAAAGGCGTATCTTTCCAAAACACACGGTCGCATGAGCCACTGCCCCAGGCCAGGGGTCTGCAACCAAAATAGTGAGAAGAGCCATGTTGTCAAATTCAGTTACAAAATCAATACTTCAAGAGCTGCGTTGCATGTGAATATGAGACAGTCCTTAATAAATAACATCAAACCATACTTTTATGTAACCTGTTTTAAAAACATCACACACACACACACACACACAGTGATTTGTAATGAGATCCATGTAAATATTTAACCCTTTTCTGAGACCTAGAAAGCTTCAAGATCAGTCCTATCTTGTGGAAACGAGTACCAAAAATTAATTGGGTATCCAAAGGGGGTCAATTTAGGAGTATACAATGTAGCAGGGGTCAGCAAACTTTTCATATCAGGCCCCACATTTTGTCCCTGCAGTTAGCAGGGCCCCCACAGCCTGTCCAATGCTCCTGAAGTGAGTGGTGGTCTCCTGTAAGCTATGTGCCATGCTCCATTGGCAACAGCGGGGGTGGGGAAAGGATACAGCAGAGGCTATGGGGACAGGCTGGCTCATTTCACTGTGCCTGGCTGGCTGATTTCACTGTGCCCCGGTTATGAAATTTCATGACCGTGAGGGAGCACCTCCCCCTCACTTCGCACACCCCTGCTGTTAGCTGTGTGTTTGTGCAGTGGCGTAAGAGAGATTCAAATGCTGCTCAGCTGATTAGCAGAGTGCCCACAGCTTGATTTGAGTTTCTACTAGTGGCACACATTTGCATATGCTTCCGTGCAGAGAAAAAAGTTTATTCTGCACACAGATGGGAAAAAATCTGCACACAGGTGGAAAAGCTGTGATGGAATATTGCTAACCGCCAATGCTTAATTTGTGCCAGGGCTTGCCAAAGCAAAAGAGCAAAAGCAGCATACAAACCACAGGCACAGGCTTCGCCTGCCTGAGCAACAAACTTCCTGTAAACTTTTCTGCTGTTGCTCACCCTGGCCTAGAACCTCTGCTCCCTATCCCCCCATCCACCCACATCCCCAGCAGGGCAACCCCCCAGTCACTAGTGCTGTAACTACCATTACGCAGCCCTGCTCTGAACTGGGGTAACCAGCCGCCCCTTCGCTGCCCTGGCCTCTCTCTGTCTCCCCTCATCTGCTCTGCTACGCACTGCAGCACGCAGACCTAGTAGCCAGAGCCCTGGCAAGTTCACCCCACCTTCCTCAGACTCATCCTGTGCTGACTCCCTTGAAGAGTCCTCCACCCCCAGAGCCACAGCACTGCAACCAGGTTGGTGCCTCCCAAGGTATGGGGAAGCCGAGGGTTTCCCACACAGCAGCGGGAGGCCAATTGTGCTGTGCTCCTGGCCAAAATTTCACGCCCACCACTCCAGGAGGTGCACAGGTAGATCATTCCACCAGCATCCGGAGCCACAGAGGACTCAGTGGCTGAAGTCTCAAATGACTCCTCAAGGAGCCCCAGGCTGCCATCCCCTGCACTAGGCTCTCTGCTATACAAATGGCTAAGCCCCTTGCTTAAACATTCCCAGACCTTTCCTGAACTGAAAACTTCTGACATCACTTTCACCCAAGGAGATTTTTTTTTATGGCCAAGGGTATAAGAGAGTGCAAGGGAAAGCAAAGCGTAACTCCAACTGCACTGGCTTGAACAGTGGTGCTGTCATTGCAGGAAAATTGGCATCTGCAATTAGTCCACGTTTGGGTTTATTTATACCTAGAGTGTGCCCTGGCGTCAGTAGGCCCGCCCTCGGCAGATGAATGCGTTGAGATGATGCCCCAGCCAGCAGTATAGTTGATGCCAGCCAAGTTCAGTTCACACAACACAGGATCAAACAGTGATGGGAAAAACAACTATTTTAAGATAAATCAGCGTTTCCAGATTTTCAGGACATCTGTCAGCTGGCACCACGGCATATGGCAGCTAAATCCTTTTGCAGATTTTTCTTGTAACCATTGTGTGACAGGAAAGTCTACCAATGGATGTCCAAACCCCTGATCATTCCCATATTCACAGCCATATTCTGCTTAGACTTGTGACCTGTTTGCAAGGAAGGATAACGTACTACAGTAAACCCTTGAAATGCATGAGTCCGAGTTGCACTTAACTTGCATTAATGCAAGTTAAGCGCAACTCAAAATCCCGCTCTCCCCGGCCCTGGCTCAAAATCCCCTGGCCCATGTGGTCCCGGTTCAATTCCCACCCCCCATGAACTTTCTGGCTTACTCCCCGCCTTGCCTGCATGCATGGCCCTGGTTCAACCCCCTCCCAACCCCCCCGTTGTGGCTCCAGTACACCACCCCCCGTGCCCAGCTCTGGCTCCAGCTCACCACCCCCCGTGCCCAGCTCTGGCTCCAGCTCACCACCTCCTGTGCCCAGCTCTGGCTCACCCCTCACATGCGCCTGGCTCTGACCTCCCCCCACAGCCGCAGGCCCAGCTCCGGCTCACCCCCACCCCTGGGTCTGGCTCTGGCTCAACCCCTACCCCCACAAAGCCCCAGCTAACCACCTCCCTTCCCCCCACTGCAGCCTTAAACCACCCCAGGCTTAATGCCCCTACCCTCCCCACAGCCCCAACCCACTGCCAGGCTTCACCCTCCCCAGTCCCAGGCCTTACCTTTCAACAGGAGCTCCAGGTGCTCCTGCTGCTTCCCCAGCTACAGAACGTGTGTTCTGCTGAGGAAAAAAAGCCACCCCCTTGACTTATGTAAAATTCGAGTTAGGCGAGGGTGCATGGGAATGGAACCCTTGCATAATTCAAGGGACTTCTGTACTAACTTAGGCCTGGCTACATTAATGTTATGGAAGGATAGTACAGGCTGAACCTCTCTAGCATGGCACTCTCTGGTCTGACAACAGCCATAATCCAGCACGATTTTAGTTAGCAGGAAACCCACATATCATTAGGTGTGGCCAACTTTCCCATGGTCCCATAAAGTTTGTTTCCAGCCACCAGTCCTGGCTCTCAGTGTTCTGTGCTGTTATTTAGCTGTAATTTACCCCTAAATGTCTTCTAACAGCCCAGTGAACATGGAAGTGTTGGTAATGCTGTTCAACAATATTGCCCTCCTCTGGTCTGGCAAATTCTCTCATTCGATACAGGTCAGGTCCCGAGGGTGCTGGACTAGAGCGGTTCAACCTGTATAAGCCATTTCAGGCTCAATTGTCTGCTTGAGCACATAATTCCAGTGTCATCTCTCCGGCCAATCTGCTTCTTAACTATGCATTACTCCAGTCAGAGCTCAAATTGTAAGCAGGTAGCGAGTGTGCCCCAGGGACTCCCTGAGGCCACCTGGCAGAAGACACAGAGGGTGCATAGGGCCATACGTGGATCCCACAGGTAAGATATTTTCACAACAGTTCTCTAAAGGCTGGCGTCTGAGGTCTCTGCTCAAGACACAGTTGCCATTGATCAGCACGATCACTGCAAAATTTACACATGGAGCATATTTAAGAAGCTATGTATCTATACTGAAAATTATGTTCTTAAGGCGTTGGAGTTATATCAGGTCACCAGGAGGCAACCTCCCTGGAGATTTTCTCCAGGCAGGAAGTAACTGATGCACGTCCCTCATCTGGTCATTCATATCGCTCTGTAAGTAGCTAACTGCCAGCACGGGCCTAGGTGTCATCTCTAAAGGTACATTTAGACTCATGGGATGATTGATGCGCTGCAAGTTGATCTTCTGGAGTTTGATTCAGTACCACTGTCAACCCCACTCCTCCTGTTTCTCCCATCAACCTCCCACTCTGGGGCCATTGGCAAAAATAGATTTGAGATAAGTTTACTCCAGTTACGCAATTCTCATAGCTGGAACTGTGTATCTACAACTAATTTTACCTCCTTGTGCAGACCTGACTTTACTTGCTTGCTCCTGAGTCCTCTCTGTTGACTCCATTCTAGGGCAATCTCTGTGTTCCCTGAAGGGGTGGAGCTCCCTTCCAGGGTCCTTTCTAAGTCTAACTGTCTTCAGACCCTGATGTTGCTCCTCAGGTCCAACTACAAGGCAGTGACAGAGGGCTGGCGTCGAGAGCCCCTTCAGGGCTCCAGTGTCTCCTTGCCCTAATCAGGGTGGGAAAAAGCTAGTCAGTGTCTTGAGCTGGGCTCTCTAGCAGCCTCTTTCTCAGGCAAACTTCTCCCCTTGGTCTGTGGCCAGCTTCACTTATTTAGGGTCCCCATTCTTCTAGCAGCCCACGCTCCTCAGGTGCCTCTAAATGGCATTGCCTGAGCACAGAGACGCTTGTGAGGCTGGCTGGCTGTCGCTGGGATGGGGGCGTGTCCCATCAGCCTCACCCTGAACACCTATTTGCATATTGAGCCGGGGGGTGAATTGTGAAACTGCGGAATCTAGAAGAGAGGAAATCTACAGAAGAAACATACAATAGAGGTGTGTCCTGTTTATGAGTAAGCCACTGAATGTCTGGCTCTGATATATCTTGGAGAGCACAGAGACATGCTGAAATCCTTTCTCTAGGAGGCAAACCAACAGTGTGTCTGTCTCATGAATCAAGGGCCACACTCAGTTTGGCTCTAAATTACTGCAAGGATTTTGGTCAGCAATGCGTTGGAGAGACATACAAATATGTTGTTAGTTAGTCTAGACTCTAGAATCTTCATCATCATTTTATACCTATCCCTTTGTTTCCAGTATTTCTCATTGCTTCTATTGAACTTCTATTCTTTATTGAATAATCATCACATGACTTCACTATAAATATCTTTAAGTGCTATGTGTAAAGCAGGGTGGAGCTCTAAGGGAGAGCCTGAAAGCTGGGGTGTCCTGGGTCTTTAGAAGCAACAAAGCAATGAATACCATAAGAGTCCCCTCGGCCAGGGGCTGGAGATTGCAGGGAGATGCTTGGAGTGCCTGATGGTTGGAGCGTGTTTATTGCTAACCTGTAGAGTGGCAGTGGTGCCTGTGAGGCCTGGAGGGAGTGATTGTGCTGCAGGCTGTGGCTGATGGGGTTGGAGTCTTGAAACCAGGCAGGCTGAAACAAGGCTTCTTCATGGTAAAGGCGGGCAGTTGCAAGGTGCCTCACAGCTCTGGGTACCCCCCTGGGAAGCTGCACAGGGTCAGAGATGTGAGACTTCCAAGAAATGCCCAAGTGATGTGGAAAGTGTTAATCAATGACTGGTGCTCTTACCTATGGGTCAGTACTGAATCTACGCCTCTGCATAGTGCTCCACTGCTGCAAGCGCCAGGTGTCAGGAGGGGTGTAATGCTAAGGTCTCTGGAGATCCTGTGTCTTGCTAAACCATGTGTTCTGCCCAGGTTCTGTCTCCCTACAGTTGTGATTGGATACAACTGTGTTCTCCATTTTCCATACTAACCTGTTATAGAGCTTCAGAACTTCACCTCAGTGGCAGATGAGCAGGTACTTTTTGTGTAGCTTGGATTGTACTTTGGTCTCCTGAAACATGAAATGAGCTAGAATAATGCAAAGATTTAGTTACTACTATTTTTAATATGCTAATCCAGTAGGATTCAGAATTTGAATGCCTAATCTGCAAGGGAGATTCTCTCTCCATACTGCCAAGGTGATGTGCTTTAGCCCTGTGGATAAATAGAGGGCTTAGCTGCCTGGCTTTCCAACTTCTTACTAGCACAGAATTTAATGGGAAAAGAATATATATACGTCTGGATATATGGATAGGGATTTTGTCGGCATCTTGTGTGTATATGGTTTTTTGCATGCATGTCAGTTTCACTATCCTGAGGTCAGCACTGGCATGCTTAAACAGGCTATTGACGGATCATCCTGATGAGAAATGGCAGCAGCTGAGATAACTCGGCACTAACCTGGAATACCTGGCTACAGCACTGACGCACAAAACCTGTTATCTCCTTTGAGAGAGTACGGAGATGAAGAGTCAGAAACAATGAGTCACTTTCTGGTAGAAAGAAAAAGTCTGGTTTACAACTTCAAACGGCTGTTCAAACGATTGCACTGTGCTCTCAGATTCTATGTCAGAAGAGAAAAATCAAAGTCTTCTCCTCTCAACAAATGTCTGTTTAAATTTCATCTGACTCCTTTCAGCGACACAAAAGTGAAAATGAAACAGTGAGAGAGGAAAAGCATTAGCCAACTGCAGCTATGACATCATGATGAGTAAGTGCATCAAAAGGAAGCACAGATTTCTGATCAAAAGAAAAGAGGTCCCCTGTACACAGACCCCCTATATCTCTGTGTGTTTTGTCACGGAGTTCACTTGTTGCTCCTAAACCTAAGCTTTCATTTTAAACAGAAGTACTAGTCTTTTTTTTTTTTTCGGGGGGAGGGGGGCGGTGACCACCTTCTGAATGGGAGTTGATGTAGTGTTATCTTTCCAAATCTGGGGAAAAAGAAACAAAAAACAACGGCTTAGAGAGATGAGCCACCCCATTCACTAAAACAGATATGTTGACTCTGAAACCTAATGACAATCTGAATGTTGATGTAAACTCTTCTGCAGTTGAGCATACTAGCTGGATCCTTCTGAAACAGATGTATATGTTTTTTCTGTTCAGTTCTGGCTGGTGTGAAGTTGTTCTGAAAAGCAAAGTCCTGTCTTTAGCCACAGCTGACACACTGCCCAAAACTTTGTTAGCAGATTGCCTTTCTCCCTAAGTTAGAAGAACTACTGTGGATACTCATTTCTTGCCCTTTCTGCTGAGGCTACTAGCGAGTTGCCAATTAATTTCAGCTGAGCTGGTGATGTGGGGCAGACACCAGTCATCTGATTCCAAAGCAAAGGAATAGGATCACCTTACACACACTTAGCCTATTGGCTATACAAGGGGCCAAGGTAGTGGAGAGTCAGGCTCATGGTTCATTAGGATCAGGACTGAAGCTGATATCCACAAACATGCTTAGGTACCAATCCCAAATTTAGGTACTGATGTATGCCCTAAAACCTTTGCTCAGCTGCCTCCTAATTCATTCTTCAGTTGCTTTAATTTACTCAGTTCCTATTGTGACAAAGTCAGTCCAATTCCTGGGCCTCTGTCCTCTGGTCAATCCATTAAGACCCCTTAAGGGCCCTGTTCCCCTTGCTGGGGCAAGGGGTGGTCTGGGCAGAACCCAGCCCCTGCCCACTTGTGCTGGGCTCCGGCCCAAGGACCCTGTGCAGCTGCCAGTGGGAGGAGCTGACTTCCTTGGTCCTTGGCACAGCAGCTCTCCTCCCTGGGCTACTCCCCCAGACAATTCCCTCTGGTACCATCTCCGGGCTGTAGTAATCACGGGTCCTCACTCTTGACCTCGTAGAAGCTCCCGCTCTCCCTCGGCGACCTCCGGTGTTCCTGCTGCTCTCCTCTGCTGCTCTCAACCCTGTTCGTTCTCGTTCTCGTTCTCGTTCTCGTTCTCGTTCTCGTTCTCGTTCTCTCTCTCCCTCCCTTCCCACTGTGGAGGGTTTTAAAGGCCTCTTATTGGCCCAGTCATTGGGACCAGCTGCCTTTAATTAGGCTGAGCCATCTCCTACCCAGCTGACTCTTATCGCCCCACAGGCCCTTCTGCTTGTTTGGGCTTCCTTCCCCCTGGCCCTGCCACGCTATATTTTTGCAGTAAAAGTCCTCTAGACACCTCGGTTTCTCCCTCTGGGCACACACGCTCCTCCTTCAGAGAGGTATCATGCCTATCACAAGCCTCAGACCCAAGTGGATCCAACAAGCGGGTGACAATAGGCTGTGTGGCACCTATCTCACTTGTGGGCTTGATCTGGTCGGCATGCTCAGAGCACACTTCATGTGCACAGAATGGCTGGGGGAAAAGGAGGCAGTGGTCTTTCCTGTAGCCTGTAGCCCAGCAGGTGGGATGCTCACTTGGGAAGTGGGAGATCCTGCTTCAAACCCTCTTCACTTTCCCAGATGAAGAGATATGGGAAACCCTGTTCAAATTCCTTCTCATCTGAGCGCTCTAGCCACTGAGCTATGAAGTGATTCCCACTCTCTTTCTCTGGCCCCAGTTAATATGTAACACCATGTGGAACAGTTTCAGCTCAAAAGACTCTGGTGCCTGGATAGCAAGAGTGAAAACTCAGGATGGGAGTGGGAGGTAATGGGCACCTACATAAAACAAAGCCCCTTCAATATCAAGAGTCTCCCCCATAAAACTGGGACACTGGTCACCTCAAGCAAGACCCACATCAGAACATCCCTTAGCCCAGTGGCAAGGGCAGTCGTGTGGAAAATGGGAAACCTCTGTTCAAATGTCTTCTCCTCAGGGAGAGGAAGGTACTGATCTGAGGCCTCCAGTCCTCAGCAAGCACCCTAACCATTGCGCTAAAGGCCAGATGGGGGCCATTTCTGCCACCACCTCCTCCTCCTGCTGCTATGCAAGGAACTGGGAAGGCACTTCAGGAAGAATAGCTTAAGTGGGTAGTTACCTCCTGTGCAGGGTTTTGTGGGTTCCATTCTCAGGTACCTCCTTCTCCTAACAAGGTGTCTAGGAAGGGTCGACAGTTTTGGCTGGACATAGTTCCGGAGGTTTCATCACGTGGTATCCTAGAGGATTGGCAACCATATATAGGAATCATAGGCACCTTGCACAATGGTAGTTGGCTCATACTTTTCCACTCATGGTTTTATTTTTCACTTCTGTCTTGCTGAAAGGAGTCTGGTGAAATTTAAACAAATGTTAAAAGTCTGTGGATTCTAATGATTTTTCAAGTTAGGCATTGGAATGTCTAAGTCCCTGTGTGGATCCAGGCCTCAGGTCTTTAAACTCCTTTCAGAGGCTGCTTCACAGCCACCAGATGGTTATAGCTTTCATTCACTACCAGTGTGAGCCAATCACACTGGCCATTTATCACTGATAGCAATCCAGACATGCCCATTCTTAGTTAAATATGGCTTGAAGCTGGACTGCATGATTTGCATGAACACAACACAGTTTTAAAGCCATGTTTCAGTACAACCATATGCTAGATTAACTTGACTTTCTAGTTATGTTTGACAGATTAATTTTGACAGAGCTTAGTTTCCAGAGGGAGGGGTGGAGGAAGCGCCACATGCCCCAAAATGGCTTCTGACTCTGTAGCCTGGAATCAAACCTTTAACTTCATTGAGAGAAAAACAGTTCAGAATAGATCTAACATTGCTGTAGTACAGAGAGTTGCCCAATCAGTTTCGTCTTGTGTCTTATTCCTGGCAGCCAGTTGTTAAATAATAATGAGGAACACCACAATGAGAGGGGAAGTGGTATTGGCTAGTGACTGCAGGATGTCAGGGTCCATTGGATTCTAAATCCAGCTTTGAGTTTGACTTGCTTTTTGACACTGGATGACAGACTAGATGATCCATGCTCCAGTTTACCCATCTGGAAAGTGGGTAAAATAATGCCTAATATGATGTTTAGAGAACATTCATTTGTCTCATTTGTCAAAAAAGAAGGCATCACATTTTGATTAATGCAGCATAAGCACTCAAATCAGTCTCCAGTTAATGGATGAGAAGATGCTTAATTCATGCACCAGTCATCTAAGAAGTACTGGAATAAACCCAAGAAAAAGCAGACTTGCTATTCCTGGTACTTCTGTGTTAAAACATACAAAAAAAAATACTCAGATATAACCAAAACACACTTTCTGCCAATATGTCATAGAACTATGCTACACCCCTGTACAGATCAGGGCAGAAATCCAATTTTGTAACATTGTTCTAACTCAGTCTAATCCTGCTCAGAAAATCAAGACAAAATCATTTTATAACAGCGTGGTTGAAGTATGCTCGTGTTATAGTTATATTCTGACAGAGGACAGATCAATCAGAACTTTCCTTGGAGTTGGAAAAATTTACAAATAGCATTTTCTCTTCAAATGAAAACTTCAGTTTTGAGAGAAAGAGGGAGGATTGACAGAAATGGCCGAAGAAGGAATGATTTGTATTGCCCCTTCTTCCACCCTGTTTATAATTTCTAATAGTCAATTTATAAATGAACGAAGGATCTGATCCTGCCAAGATTCAGGCCAGGTCTAACCTACCAGAGAAAGTTGACCTAGGATACGCTGCTCCAGAGATGAGGACAGCATAAATGGAGTTGACATACCTTAGGTACAACTTCTCTGCTATTCCCACAGCAGCAGCTCAATAGAAGAAACTCTCCTGCAGAGTTCCCTTACTCCTTGGGACTGCGAGGAGTACTGGGGCTGACAGAGGCACCTTCAGCGTTCAAGTTAGAGGGTCTGTACTAGATCCACTAACTTGATACCCTGAAGATGGACCTCTGGCGTGTTGACCCAGCAGTAAGTGTAGACAAGCCCTGACACATAGGCTGAACTTTAACCATGGGACTAGTCCCACAAGAGTTCACTAGATACTCTGTTCATATGTTTGCAGTTAAGCAGATACAGAAGGCTTGGTAGGTTTGGGTGTAGATCAGGACGCAGCCTGAGAGAAGCAGGATGAGAGTTAGCTATCCCGTCTGCAGTACAGACACGGCAGCCTATTCTGAAAGAAAGCAGAATAGCTAATTAGAAACTCCTGGAAGGAAAGTACAGTAAGAATATATTTTCTGTACAGGCAATCCAAGAAAGATGAAGAAGAAAAAAAAGAAGCCTCTTATCTATATTTAAAAGATGGAGCTTTTCCTACATGAATAAACTTCTTAAGACATTTCCTGGGCACCGGGGTTATATATTTAATAGGTTATTCTGGTATAATTTGAAAGTAGATCACCACTATGCAGTGATACCTGTTTCATTTTGCTTCCAATAACTTCAATAGCTTCTTTCACCTGTGCCTTCAGAAACTAGAACACCAGTGTTATTTCCACTACACTGAGAAAGCAAATCCACGCCCTCCCCCGCCCCACACTTGGAGGCTTTACCTTAGAAATATTTGCTCCCCTTTTGCTGCTCCATCTTAGCTTAGGCCTTCGTGCTTGCTTGGAATCTATTGTAACACAATGGGAAAAGAATGGCTTCAGAAGTGAAAGGTGAATGTAAGTGCTAGTGAAACGCTTCATTCAATACCTTATGTGTGATTCTCAGTTATTCCATCCAGGAGCTTGGGACAGGGATTAAGGAGTTTGCAGGGACCTGGCCAGGCCTCAGTGTAAATTAAGCCAGCTTCAGGGCTGTTCTAATTTATCATGTGCATCCCATGGCCTGCTCTAGGCTCTGGAAATCAGGGACAGCCATAGCACAGTGTGAACCCCTGCCAAACCCCTGAGACACTCCATATGTCAGGGGCTGGGAATAGAGCCAATATGAGGCCTTTACACACCAATTCTTCCCTGGCTCCCTGCACAAAAGGGTGAACATTCCCACTCACTTTACGGAGATTTTATATTACCAGAGTGACACAAAAAGACACAGGCATCTTACATTCTCGTCAGAGTGGCTAATCCAGCACTTATAGTGTAGTTCAGGGGTGCACAAAGTGGGGGGCAGGCCTTCTTGGGGGAGCGTGACATTTTGTAAGTGGGGTGCAGCACCATTGGCTGCTGGGTCTCAGACTCACACATCTCATTAAAATGTTGAAATGTGTTACTGTTGTTATGGGTGCATATTCACATTTAGATAGCAATTAATAACATTTTTACATTCTATATGCTTATTTTTGTTTACATATGCCAAAAGGTTTTTTTTCATAAGAACATAACCAAAATTTCCATCTGTTTGGATTACACTAGACGTGTTGGCGGACCCCTGCTAACTGCAGGAACAAAAAGTTGGGATGGACGCAAAAAGTTTGCTCACCCCTGTTGTAGTTTATAGGGATTCACAGACTGGTGAAAAAGCAGGTATCTTCTCATTCCCTTGTTGGGATTTGCTCCTTTCTGTTTTCTCTCCTACCCAGACATTGCCAGTGTACAAGTATTCTCTTCTGCAGCTCTGGCCAGCTGAACAGTCCTTCCCGTGTGTCTTCCTCATCCTGGTGAACTCTCCGTCACTTGGACCATTTAAAACAAAACTGGACAAAATATTGACAAACATGCTACAGAGGGCAAGCTGGTCTCTAAGGTAACACAGAACATGGAAGAACTATACGCGATAAAGTTGTTTAAAAATACTTTTGAATACATTTGGCCTCTTGACCTTTTCTCTGCACCCCTTCAAGCCCCTTCCTTCCCCTCTTCAGTGGTTTTCACATTCTTTGCATGGAGCAATTCTAATCTTTACTGCATGACAAAATTACCAAGAGCCATGATGTGTATATCAAAGATAGAAACTGTCTCTTGTGTTTAGGGCTTGTCCCATAGGATTAACTGTGCTACCCTTGTATTCTTAATTTTCATATTGTTGACTTGTTGTTTGATTTTTTTAATCTCACTTCCTTCACTAAGCTAGGGATGCAAGTTTCATTTTTTTGCTTTATCATATTTTTACATCCATATTAGATATGATAAGTTAAAACAACTGCACTTACAGCCCTCACCCAGAAGGAACAAACTGAATTATGGTGGTGTCATGCTGACACTCCTTGCTGGTACCTTTGAGAAAATTAAGTGCATGATAGCTCTCTTCTAGCTCTGGGGAAAATAAATATCTAATCTTTATATAGCAACATTCATCCACAGACTGTTCAAATCACTTAGAATCATAGAATAATAGAACCAGAAGGGACCTTGGAAGGTCATAATGTCCAGCCCCCTTCATGCATGGTCAGACCAAGTATCATCTTGATCATCTTTGACAGGTATTTGTCTAAGAGGCTATTAAAAATCTCCAATGACAGTGATTCTCCAACCTCGCTAGGTAATTTATTCCAACGCATATCAACCTGACAGTTAGGAAGTTTTTCCTAATATCCAATCTAAACGTCTTTTGCTGCCATTTAAGTCGATTGTGCTATCATCAGAGGATAAGGAGAATATTTTTCTACCTCCTTCCTGTAACAACTTTTTGATACTTGCAAAGTGCTATCATATTCCCTCTTAGTCTTCTCTTTTCAAGACCAAAGAAACCCATTTCTTTCAATCTTTTTCCATAGGTCATGTTTTCTACAACTTTTATCCATTTTGCTGCTCTTCTCTGGACCATCTCCAATTTGTTTGCACCTTTCCTGAAATGTGGCGTCCAGAACTGGACACAATACACCATCTGAGGCCCAATCAGTGTTGAGCAGTGCAGAAGAATTTCTTCTTGTGTCTTGCTTGCAACACTCATGTTAAAAACAACCAGAAGTCCTGGTGGCACCTTATAGCCTAACAGACATTTTGGAGCATAAGCTTTAGTGGGCAAAGCTTATGATGTTTGCCTTTTTGCGAAAGGGTTACATTGTTGACTCATGCCATGAATTAATGCCTGTAAAGGGTTAGACCCAGACAGAGTGGTTTCTCTATTGGCAAGCAGACAGGTAAGCCAATGGGAGGGGCGGGGGGTTGAATTGAAGCAATTACCTGCTGAAGAGGTCTTTTCTTTTGTGTGTCCAGAGGAGAGAGATACAGAGATAATTTAAGCAAGAGCAGGCTTGGCAAATTCAGTAAATATCCAGGCCACAAAGAAATCTAGGAATAAAGCTATGTAGGTAGGAAGGAAAAGTTTAGTCAGACATTGATCAGGTTATTTTTTATTTTGTGTTTGGTGTGGGACCTTTGTGGCTGTGCTGGTGTTCCCCCTGTACACTGTAACTTTTCACCTGAATCCCAGGGAAGTAAATCTGTGTACTTTAAACTATCTTTTTTTTTCACTTGCTCTATAACACCTAGCAACCAAGTATGCTTTATCACATGTATCTTTTGTTTTGTTAGTGAATCCTCCTTTTTTAAAAATCATCATCATCAATAACCGTGGGCTCAGAGCCCGTTGGTGTCTGATGCCCCTCTCACTATTTCCTTCCATCTTTCCCTATCCAGTGCAGAGTGGCTTAGCTTCTGTAGACTAGCTCCACACCAATCTACTACATCATCTATCCATTCTCTGTGGGGTCTGCCTCTCCTATTTGAACCATCCATTATGTCTAATACCAGGGTCTTGATTTTTCATTTGTCATTCATTCTGCAAATATATCCAAATAGTTGCAGCTTCCGTTTTATAACCTTCTGCAGCAGGTTCTCTTTCAGCTGTATCTTCCTATATAATTCCTCATTGGTGACCTTCTGCATCCTTCCTATTCTCAGAATCTTTCTATAACAACTCCTTTCGAACGTCAATATTCTTCTTTTCAAATCTTTCGTTATCACCCATGTCTCACATCCGTACATGCTGCTGAATACACACATTTTCAAGACGCCCAGCTTCATTCTTAAGCTAATTGCTTTGCTTTTTCAGATCTTATCCATCGCCTTCAAACTCGCTCTTGCTTTCGCTATCCTAGTCGGTATTTCCTTCTTGCAGTCTAGATCATACGTTATGTTGCTCCCCAGATATGTGAACTTCTCTACATTTTCCAGTTCAATACCATCCACACCAGTCTTCCTTCCTATTTCCTTATCTCCAAATACCACTGTTTTTGTTTTATCGATGTTCATAATCAGTCCGTATTGCTTCCCTTCTTCGTTTAACCCCCGCACCATTTTCGCTAGCTTCTCCTCATCTGCCTGAATGATAACTATATCATTCGCAAACCTCAAGTTGTTAATTCTTTTCCCATGCACAGATATCCTTTCTACCTCTTCCTTGATCTTGTCCATTGCTCTCTCCAGATGTGTGATGAAGATACTTGGCGAAATTGGATGTCCTTGTCTCGTACCTCTACTTGTTTTAAACTAACTTCCCAACTCCCTGCATGTTCTCACTGCTGCCTCCGCATTATCATTGATATCTTTCAACAACCATATTAGTTTGCTATCCACTCTGTATGACTCCAACACCGCCCAAGTCACTTTCTGATCTATACTGTCAAATGCCTTTTGAAAATCGACGAAGCAAGTGTATACGTTTTTGTTCTTTCATTGAGCTTTCTCCACTATCAGTCTTAGTGCCAATATCTGCTGTATGGTACTTCTATCTTTTCTGAACCCTGCTTGCTCATCTGCTATATGTTCTTCCATCTGCGATCTTAATCTCTCAGTCAGTATCATCATCAGCATCTTACCTAGATGACTTGTTAGGGCAATCATTCTGTAGTTCTTGCACTCCAATGTACTTCCTTTCTTGGATATTGTCACGAGCACAGATCTTGTCCATTCCTTAGGTGCCTTCTCTTCTTTCCATGCTATATTACATAGTCGGTGTATTTCCTGAATCATGCTTTCTCTGCCATATTTGATCATCTCTCCTGTGATCTTATCATTTCCAGGGCTCTTGTTGTTCTTTAGTCGTTCCACTGCTTTTTCTACTTACTCCTTTGAAATATCGGTCTCGCTCTTAATGCTTGGGGGAGATATCTCTTTCAATTCTTCAATCAGTCTCTCTGAGACACTCGGGTCCAACTGTGCTTTGTACAGATCAGTGCTATATCTCGTCCACTGCTGCACAGTCTTCTCCCTGTTCATGAGCATTTCTTCGTTCTCATCTTTGATCGCCATCTGCTTTGGTTGCCATTTCCTATTAATATTCCTAAATTGTCTTATACACCCCCCTGGTCTTGCTTTCACCGTAATACCTCTCAATATCTTCACATTGTTCCTCTAACCATTTCTCCTTATCCTTTCTGGCTGCTTTCCTTACCTCATTGCATTTCATCCTATATTGTTGTTCTGCCATCTCAGAAACATCTCTTCTGAACTTCAACGCTCTTTTCTCTTGAACCAACTTCAGTGTCTTCTGGGTAATCCACTTCTTATTGATCTTTTCTTCTTCTGGAACAGTCTGCTCAATTGCTTCTTCTATAGCAATGGCTGTCCCTGAGACTCACTTATCTAGGTCTTTCTCTGTGGCGATATTCTTAATCTTCTCTTCGAGTGCTGTTCTGTATGCATTCCCTGTTTCTTCCTCACATAGCCTCGCCACATCTCTTCTTTTCTTAAACTGTGTCTTACATTTTCTATTGAGTTTTATCTTGATGTTTGCTACTACTAGACTGTGGTCTGAGTCTATATCCACTCCTTGGAAAGTTCGGCACTGCTGTACTGATGTTATCCATCTTCCTCTTATCAAAATCACATCCATCATGTTCTTGGACTTCCCGTCATTTGATCGCCATCAGTCCTTTTGTTGGAATCTCATGTTGCAAATCACCATCTCATGCTCTGTAGCAAACTCTAACAATTTCTCACCTCATTCATTTCTTTCTCCATAGCCAAACCTTCCCATGACTCTCTCCCAACCTTCATTGTCTGTTCCAACCTTCGCATTCCAATCTCCTCCAATGATCAACACATCTTTCTTCAGTATCTCCTCCACCGTCTTTGTCACGTCTTTATAAAATAACTCAATCTCTTCCTCCATACTGTCCGACATGGGTGCACACACCTGAATGACTGAGTTGTTGAACGCTTTTGCTTTGACTCACATGACCATCATTCTTGCACTCACCAGTTTGTATCCTAATAATGCTCTTCTAGCTGTTTTGCTAAGGAGGAATCCAACTCCTTCTTCATGCTTTGTTTCGTTTCCTGACCAAATGACTTTGCAACCACATATCTTGTGTATTGTGTATTGTGTCCAGTTCTGGGCACCGCAGTTCAGGAAGGATGTGGAGAAATTGGAGAGGGTCCAGAGGAGGGCAACGAGAATGATCAAAGGTCTAGAGAACATGACCTATGAAGGAAGGCTGAGAGAATTGGGCTTGTTTAGTTTGGAAAAGAGAAGATTGAGGGGGGACATGATAGCAGTTTTCAGGTATCTAAAAGGGTGTCATAAGGCAGAGGGAGGGAACTTGTTCTTCCTTGCCTCTGAGGATAGAACAAGAGGCAATGGACTTAAATTGCATTAGGGGAGGTTTGGGTTGGACATTAGGAAAAAGTTCCTAACTGTCAGGGTGATCAAACACTGGAACAAATTGCCAAGGGAGGTGGTAGAATCTCCATCACTGGAGATATTTAAGAAGAGATTAGATAGATGGCTTTCAGGGATGGTCTAGAAAGTGCTTGGTCCTGCCGTGGGGGCAGGGGGCTGGACTCGATGGCCTCTCGAGGTCCCTTCCAGTCCTACTATTCTATGATTCTATCTCTCCTGATCCCGTCCAACGCCTCGCTGCTAGTCCAAGTATATCACATCGATATCTCTCCATTTCCTTCTGAAGCAGCTCTAATTTTCCATTTGTCCACAGTGTTCGGATGTTCCATGTTCCACTGGAAAGCATATGTGTTAGATGTAATTTTCTTTCGGTAGCCAACTTATCGACCCAACCCCGATCACTTGATTGGTATTGCAGACCTTGTTTATCCGGGTGACGTCCGAGCCAGCATCTTTTAACGTTTGGTTGTACTGGCATCAGATTTCATTCGTATTGTTGTTTGACGGTCAGCGCATCGACACACATCTGACCAACCCTCCTCCTTCATCCAGGCTTGGGACTGGCATGGAGCTCTCAGCGGCTTCATGGCGGAGTTTTTTTTTTTAAAAAGGCAATGATTTAATTCCTGTGTCCTAGAGAAGGGTCTGGGTATGTTCATGCCTAAGACTGAAAGGCCAGCGATTGGAGATTACAGTTTAATTTCTTCCTCTTTGTTTTCAAGTTCTCCCCTAAGGGAGGACTAAGAGCTTGGGTTACCCCCCGGGAGATACCCTGGGTTTTCTCACTTGGGTGGTGGCAGCTACCTCCCAGGGTTGGGGAAACTGTGCCATTGGGAAGCTTTAAAGCAGCAGCATAGAGAGGAAAGGTCTTTTTGAGGTCGCTTGCGGGCCCCCACCTTCTGCATGCAGAGGCTATGGTTACACTGCAGCAATCTGTTGACAGAAGTCACTGTTGGAAGAGATGTCCCAGCAAAATACTTCTGTGTACAGTGTGCAGCCACGCACAAATGGCAATGGGAACAGTGCTCCACTCTGTCAACAGAGCGGCTGGACTGCCTGGCTGCTCTCTCGACAAAACCAGCACCCAGAAACACAGCAAACAGGGCTGCCCATTATTCTGGAAGCCTTGTCCAACGGGAGAAGACTCCTAAAGTGTCCACACAGCTTTTTTGTTGACAGATTCTGCAGCGTTATGCCTCATGGCTCACAGGCAGACTAGCGCCGGCGAAAGTGCTGAGTTTTGTCGACAAACAGGCGACAAAATGCATTTTGTGCATGGGTGTTCTACCAGTCTTGTTAACAAAACTAGGGCTTTGTCAGCAAAACTCACTAGTGTGACCATAGCCAGAGTGGCAGGGTGGGGAATAGCCTTGACAATTCATATTTAGCTTGGGGGTCCACTATGATGCCTAGATCCCTTTCTGCACTCCTCCTCCCCAGACAGTCTTTTTCCATTTTGCATGTTCTTTCCTAAGTGGAATACTTTGTATTTTTCCTTACTAAATTTCTGTATTACCTCTTTTTCCCTGGCATTCGCTATGTTCGGCATTCAATCAACCTCAGTCCATTTACTTTACTTACATTTCTTACATGAGGCAGCCTGCACTCTGGTACCCTCAACAAGATGAAGTGTGATAGCTCTCCTCTAGCTCTGGAAGAAATCCATAGCTTGTATTTTTTAAACAACTATCAATCCTCTCCCTTCCTTTCCCCTCAAATATCTCCCAGAAGTGGTAAAAACGCTACAGAACTACAGCTCTATCAAGGGTGGACGAGAGAACAGAGTGTGATTGGGAGCACACTGAACTTAGACATTCCTGCATTTGGTTCCAACATCATACCATGATTAGCCAAACATAACATGAAGATAATGAAGATGATGGGGATCTTCGACTCTTATGAATAGTCTGATGCAAACTCGTCCTAGACTATCAGGAGTTGAAGGTCACACCACGTGTCATTGGAAAGGTATATTTTGCAGTTTCTTTAATTGGAACTATTATATCAGTGTCATTATTTTTATGTACACCATATGGGGGATATTCAAGGTACTGACAGTACTGTAATATCAAGATTAGTGCACCCTAAATCGAGCAAATGGTATTTACAGTGAAGGCAGTCATGTGGTAATATTGAGCTAACTGCTTTAAATTTGAATTTATCTCATAGTGTAAATGCCGCCTAAAAGACACCAGTCAGAGAAAAGTGACCAGTTCATTATGCAGCACAAATCAAAATAAGAGTAAATGATTTAGATCTGGGTCTGATGCTGGGGTCTTATCTTTTTTTCTTCTGGAGAACAAAGCCAACAATTCCTCATTGACATCTGTAAGATACCAAATAGTCTCATGGAGATGTATAATTCCAAGCTTGCAGCATAACTGTGAAATCTTTCTCCTGTACTCCCTTAATTGCATTGTGACCCCCCCAGTTGACAGCTGGGAGCCAAAATGGAAAAAGTCTGGCATAAATATTTAACTAACTTGAGATGTGTGTTCCTAATTACTAGCTAATTATTTTATGCCAGTCATAAAAGTTGTTTGGGTCTCTTCAAGGGGTTACATGAGGATAGCACAGTTCAGCCAAATAAACGGGTGAAAAAAGTCTCTGTGCTAATTAATATTAATAAATGGATCAAGAACCAGCATCTCTTTGAAAATATGAGATCAACAGGACTCCAAGTGTGATTCGTTACACTTAGTGCTGTGATGGCAAACATTACAGGTCTCCTAATGTTAACCCTCTATTTTAGCAAACCCTTAGAAAGTGCTCCCTTGTTTTGGGGCACAGGGGAGATGTAATTCCTCCCTAAGTTGTAACTAACAAGCTGATTGTTCCAGACAAATCAGCAGTGCGTGTAGTGTTCCCTGTGAGCTGAGAGCGTGGGTGGCTGCCCAGGAAAGGTCCAGGTGCCGCCCAGCTGGTTAGCAGAGTGCCCAGGATGTCCACAGCTGACAGCATGTGTTTGTGTTGGTGGTGCCCATCTGCACATGCCTTGGTGCACATGACAAAATTTATTCTGGCCATGGATGGAACAATGAGAGGGACTGTTGTATGCACGTGTGTGCGGCGAAATCTCTGAGTTGCCTTTTATTAAATCACTACGTTGCTTTTGTGGGAGACGTCTGTGTGTGTAAGTGTAGTGCCAGCTCAACTGACTGGTTCACCTAGTAAAGATGATTGGACTGTTCTGGATTTCAAGAAACCAAGAACTCGCCTTTGACTTTCTCTTCTTGACCAGGCCCAGCTCCTTCTTCTCTACTGAACTGCACTTTTTCAGATGGGACTGGCTGGCTGATTTCACTCTCAGGCAAGTGACCCTGAGCAGTCAATCTTTTCTCTGTACCTAACAGCATGATTTCAGAGCTAAGACTAGTGTCTCACACACCCATTCAGTCTCCTTGTTACTTCATTTCATCACCGGTTAAGAGGAGATTGCAGACTTTTTAAGGGGCAGATTAGGACACTCAAGGTATGTGAATGTGGGGGTGGGAGGGGAGGTCTTAGGTGCTACATCTGTGGAGGCAAGATGTATGCTACTGTTGTGTAACTGTTGCACAACAGGCTCAGAGGTGAGGGCTGCATGATTCACACTCCTCACCATGACTGTGGAGATCCTTGCTGCAGACACCAGTAGGACTGCGGTTTAGTCCTGTGTTTTGCAGACACTGCACGAAATTCTGCCCTCCCTGGCTGTGTCTACACGTGCCCCAAACTTCGAAATGGCCATGCAAATGGCCATTTCGAAGTTTACTAATGAAGCGCTGAAATGCATATTCAGCGCTTCATCAGCATGCGGGCAGCAGCAGCGCTTCAAAATTGATGCGCCTTGCTGCCGCGCGGCGCGTCCAGACGGGGCTCCTTTTCGAAAGCACGCCACCTACTTCGAAGTCCCCTTATTCCCATGAGCTCATGGGAATAAGGGGACTTCGAAGTAGGCGGGGCCCTTTCGAAAAGGAGCCCCGTCTGGACGCGCCGCGCGGCGGCAAGACACGTCAATTTCGAAGCGCTGCTGCCGCCCGCATGCTGATGAAGCGCTGAATATGCATTTCAGCGCTTCATTAGTAAACTTCGAAATGGCCATTTGCATGGCCATTTCGAAGTTTGGGGCATGTGTAGACGTAGCCCCTGTTTGTAATCCCACTAAATTTGCTCCAGTGAGTTCTCTGGGTGGCCCTGTACAGGCTTTGCTGTTCAGAGCTGCAACATGAGATTGGGTCCCCACCAAAAGCTAGACTTTTCCTCTGCCTCTTGAGAAGCAGAGAATGTGGAAATCCAGGCTTCCCACTCCAGTACTGATGCACTGTACTGGCTGAATATCGTGGTACATGTGGGCCTGTGTTACAAGTTTGTACTAGATCGGAAAAAAATTATTCTTTAACCCTGGCCACCAGTGGCAAATCACAGGTCCTGTTTCCTCAGACTGGGGGAGGGCCCCAGAGCTCTAGCTCCAGCCTGAGCCTGAATGTCAGTTTTATAGCCCCACTGCCCAACCCCTGCAAGCCTCAAATCAGCTGACTTGGGACAGCTGAGGGTGTTTTGTTGCGGTATAGACATACCCTTAGCTAACTTTTCCCTGGGAAACAATGGTGTACAAAACCAAGCAGCACAGATCGAATGATTTCTCCACTTTCCCCAGTCCTGAGATTTTATAATTGCTCCAGCGGTGGCCATTTAGCATTATAATATGCAGGAGAAAAGATTTCCATTACAGTGGTGTTTGTTTAATCACCACTGTTTTTAAGTGAAGTTCGAGCTGGTGGTAATGCCAAGCTGCCAGCTCCAAAGACTTTAACCATAGAACAGTGATGTTGCAAGATGCTCCATGACAATCTCTACAATTTGCCAGCACGTCCCAGTTCTGTTCCAAAGTGCCCAGCTTCTGGAGTAAGAAGGATACTTATTCTCTATGGCCCAGTCAGTCACTGGCAGGTGGATTTTGTGATATGGAAGCCAGCCCACTTGGCACTGGAATGAGACCCACCGAATTTCAGCAGGGCTATTAAAGAGTCCAAAGTTATTTCAGGTAACAGAATGCTGCACTGTAAACTGCAGCATGGACTTCCCAACGTTTAGTGAACAGTATTCTCATGCCCTCCACATTCTGCGGACATGAATATTGAGCCTTGCAGTCAAATACCAAGAGCTTTCTATTCCAGATGGTGGTAACCTTCACGTGACCTGGGTCCAGACTAGAATTTGTGAACTACAGGCAAAAGGCTCCATATCTACTCTTAGCCTTCAGAGCACTCTCGTTCTTTTGATAGCCTACCTTTAGAATTTTCGAAGCCCCTAGCTTTTATAAAAGAACAAAGGAGGACTGGGACACGTGGGAGAAATGAGAGGAACTATCACCAGAGGAAGCTGGGATAGTACAGAAGTTTTCTCCCAACACATGCCCAGAATCACCATCCAAGGAGGGAGTCTGCCCTGAGAATGTTAAAATGGGCTCCGCTGCCAACGTTTTCCTGACCCTTCGCTGCTTCTAAGTGACTATACTGCCATGGGGTGGGGGAGGAAAAAGGGGAAACCCAGACTGCCAGCTTCCCCCAAAAAATCCCATGCTTCTTTTCACTCTGTGGATGGCAAGATGACTTCACCCTCTTGAATTCGGTGTGGCCTCAGCCATCATAATCCACACAATGTTCACCTTCCATCTTTGTTATTGTGATGCTCTGTACCGAGGAATAAAACTGCCACTATTTTTTTTTAAAAAGCTATATTTGGTTCAGTACACAACACCCTTTCTGCTCGCAACACAGGCCATCAAAAGTATATCACCTTGGTGCTTCATTGTCTTCCCTGGCTTCCCACAGAATACTAGGTCAAAGTCAATGGTTCAGTCTCGTTTTCTAAGCATGATTTGGGCCGATCCAAGTTGCCAAGGGGATCCCATCATACTGTGTGAACATGACTTCCCATGACAGCAAAGCTTGACTAGAACAATAGAACTGTCAAGCTCCAAATGTAATTTGTATGTGTGTAGAAGATTGGCCAACGGATCTTGGTGACTGGTTAATGGATTTGGAACTCACTTCATGCCCAGAACAGACGAAGTAGACCACAAATCTCAGCTTCACAGAGCAGATGGCAAAGCCTCCTCCAACAAATTAATCTTTCCTGTCACGGGCATGTCACCATCACCCCTGATAAGAACAAATGCCAGTGGAGAAAGGAAGGAAGAGGGACTGAGAGAAAGAGGAAACTACATGTGCACATTTCTTAATTCCAAGGGGCCCAAAGATACCAAGATAATGGAACTTAGTGTGTGGAGAGCAGAAGAAGACTAGGTCAGCAGTCAGCAACCCCCGGCACAGATTCCAAGAGCAGCCCATGAGCTGATTTTCATTGGCATGCAAGGTGGGAGCTCAGCCTTCTCCCCCATGCAGCTGGGAGCTTGCTCAAAGCTGTGGTTCCTTAACAACAGACCAGCTAATGCTGCCAACCATCACCTAAACAATAAAGCTTTGCATCTTAATGTATTTATTAATGAAGTTGTAGTAAGTAGAACTATTAGTGACTTTATAAAGTATCACCAGGGCTTGGACTGTACATAGGGGCCAAAAGGTCAAATTTTGGGACTCCAACTTGGAAAGGTGGGTTTTTTTCTAAAATTGCTATTTGCCCCAGACCCTTTGGTTTCCTCAACGATTGAGCTCACAACTCTGGCTTTAAGCAGACCAATGCTCAACCCACTGAGCTATCCCTCTCTGCAAGGTTGCTGTCCGCTGCCCTACATAGGCAGGATGACATGGAACAAATAAGCTGATGGCTTTTGCATTATAAGGTTTTCAATCTATCTATATATGGCTTCTCTGTACCCTTTGTATAAATAACTGTAACTCGTTTCATACTTTCTGTTGCTATGAATGTAATTTAGTCATTTTAGCAGGGCTGTCAGGCACCGTGACTGGTCCCTGAGTTGACAGCTCCAAGTTTTATCCTCCTTCCACAGTGGGAGAAATTGAGGATGCAGACAAGTTTAATATCTCTATTTACAGAAACAAATCTGCATAATGTGAAGTTATGACAAACCATCATGAACAAGTTTGCATTACGTGATGTTGAAGGGACAAGGGACGGAGGATGAATCCAACCTGCATAAATACCACTGCTGCGAATTCAGGCTGTGGAATATTATGATGTATATTGAAGGGACCGATTTCTCACTACACTGTTACTGTGAGTAAGAGAGAGGTGTCTGGAAAAGCTTGTGGTCAAAAACACATTTGGAATGAATACTTTGCACTTTGCTGCCTTTGCTCAGCAGATCTCCAAGCACTCTTGCACATTAATTAAGCCTCCCAAACACATCTGTGAATAACATTATCTGGGCACAACACCACATGTAGAAAACCAGCAGCAGCATGTGTAACCAGATAATGGGTTTCTTTTGAGTGACTTTGGGCTTTAGTTCTAGCACGTGTTTAAGATATGGCAGCAAACCCTCCTCCTGTCCTAACTGGATATTTCTATGGCCTTTCCCAAGCATTTACAAATCTTCCATCCTCCTTCTCTCCCTCTTGGAGAATGAGCTGGAGTACTTTCACGGCAGGCATTTCTGTTAGTCTGTGAGAATGAATGACTGGATGTGTGTCATGTCTCGACGCATGAAGGAATTAGGGAAAGTTCTGTCAAAGCGAGGAGTTCTATAAGATTGGGGTGAGAGCTAGGATTAGTTTAATTTTCTGCAGGAGTAAATTCCATAGTCTAAACCCAGCCATTTTGGTTTCACTAGTCCAGTGGAATGTGGCTGTCGAGTGAGGCCATGACTGGCTTGGAGAGATGGCCTTTAGGGAAGCTATGGTCAGTTTCATGAGGGGTTGTGAACCCATCCAAATATCCAGTTAAAATTCTGTGCAGATAGCAGAGCATCAGGATGCCATGTTCACAATGGCCAGTGCTGCTGAGCAAACAGACTGCCGTATTTTGTACCATATGGTGCTCTTTCAGGGTGTGTGGCTTCACGCCTCCAAGTATCTGCAGGTGAAAGACAGAATTCAGACATCCCCGGGCACCAAAACTTTCAAAGGAATTGGATACAAGCACCAATGAAAGACAATACTCACTGCTATTGTTATCACTATAATAATTACCTGTCATATAGCATCTCATTAGAAGATTGTATCTGTATAATGTGGATTTGTCACAGAACAATGGTCTCCTCCTGCTACAGCAACACACTGGCCAAGTGTTAATACTTGTTTGTGAAAGAGACAATGCTGATCTTGTGATACATTGGCCGTGTCTACACGTGCCCCAAACTTCGAAATGGCCATGCAAATTGCCATTTCGAAGTTTACTAATGAAAAGCTGAAATGCATATTCAGCGCTTCATTAGCATGCGGGCGGCAGCGGCGCTTCGAAATTGACGCGCCTTGCCGCTGCGTGGCGCGTCCAGATGGGGCTCCTTTTCGAAAGGACGCTGCCTACTTCGAAGTCCCCTTATTCCCATGAGCTGATGGGAATAAGGGGACTTCGAAGTAGGCGGCGTCCTTTCGAAAAGGAGCCCCGTCTGGACGCGCCGCGCAGCGGCAAGGCGCGTCAATTTCGAAGGGCCGCTGCCGCCCGCATGCTAATGAAGCGCTGAATATGCATTTCAGCGCTTCATTAGTAAACTTCGAAATGGCCATTTGCATGGCCATTTCGAAGTTTGGGGCACGTGTAGACGTAGCCATTCTGAGCCAACCATTTTTCCCATTACACTAAAAATAGCGCAAACGTCATTTTATCAGTGAAATGCATGTGCCGTAGGGGGTGGCAGGTGCTTACCACATTGTGTGAACTCACGTTGGATTAAAAGCCAGGTTGATTGGTTGCCTGAGCCAGCTACACATGAGATTGGCCAGAAGAGGGTACTTCTAAAATTTGACACTCTGCTTTTATGAATAATCAGCTTTCCCATTTGCCAAAATACCATTTCGCTTATTCACTCAATAACCACCCAAATACCAAGAGCTAAACAGAGATATTTATCGGGTTGGGAGGGAAAGAAAGATGAGTCACAAGAGAAAATGGTCTAAGGTTGTTTCTCACCCTCTCTCAAGTCAAAAAAGGGCTGAACACAATAGACTTTTCTGAAATTGTCATTTTTCCACAGAGCCCCTGCATGGGAAATTTAAGATGCCAAGGAGAATTATTTAGAAAGCTATGAGTAGGTAAAACCACAGGGATAGAAATCAAAACTGATTTGCAATCTTCACCATAGCAATGGGGGCTGTGACTGGTAGAACACACATTCCAAAATTCTGAGATAGGCACCCTTCTTTGGTGTTGGTGGAATAATAGTGGTTATGCGTAGATATGGTCCAGCAGGACTGGCCTGGGGATGGATTACTCACTTCTGTGCCAGTCAAAAGAGAAGTAAACTTGCTCTTTGGCTTCTCCACCATTGACTTGCTCAGCAACAGCACAGTCCCCCAGTCCATTCTCACTGACCTCTTGGAATGAGCAGGTTTGAAAGAACCCACCACATCCTGTTGGGCCTGGCTCAGGAAATTCAGAGGCCACAGAAGAGCAAGGAAGGGAGGAGCCTCTTCAGTGTCCACACACTGCTCCAGGAGACATTATGTAGAGGTGAGGGAAATGCTTCCTGGATAGTGGCAGAGGAAGAAGCACACCAGCAAACACCACACTGTAGTCTTGCAAAGGGAATGCCTGTGCTACCCCTCCCCACCCAGCTCTGGGTAGTCCTGCTGGTGTGTCCTGGTACACAGGACTCTGGCTGTGCCCTCCTTGCAAAGACATGATACCATCAGGGATACGGGGCTCTGAGTGCAGCGCTAGCCAATCTTCAACTACTCTCAAGAGCTTTGCAGCCAGATGATGCTTGCCTCCAGAGCAGTTGCAGCAATGGTCCCTACAGACCACATCCCCTGCAATGATCCCTCACCTATGGCGTGCTATAATCTGGATTTAAAGCCTCAAAACCATCTACTGAGGAACACACTCACGTGTCCTTAGGCATGATGATCCCAAAGCACAGCATCACTCATTTAGCACTGTGCAATTCTGGCTGGCGAGGCCTGACCCCTCAGCATACACCAGAAGCAAACAGTCCATAGGATCTCATCCTCACCTTTCCCTAGCCACAAGTGCCTTGTTCCCCACCTCTCTCTCTTGCTCCCGCGCCATTCTCTCTTCTGCCTTGTCCTCTCCTCCAAATCCCCTGCCCTTTGTTTCCCTCACATGCTCTTTAAACACCTGGGAAAGGGGAAATCAAAAATCAGCTGGCCAGGCACATGGGCAACAAGACTTTGCCTCCTCTTGCTTGAGGACTGCAGGGCCTGCCCCTCATCGCTGGCTGCCACAGATCATTGTGGCTATGCTCGGTTAGGTGCTGTGCTGCCTTGTTCTGCTGCCCTGATGCCTTGGAACAAGTGTCTATTCTCTGTCACCAGGTCTACACCAGGCATAAAAGTCAACCGTAGATATGCACTTCTAGCTATGGTTTATCTACAATCAACTTAGCTGGCCATCCTCACAGAGGGAGGTTGACAGGAGAAACTCTCTTATGGACCTCCCATACTCCTCATGATATTGAGGAGCACAGGGGTCGACTGTTGACCCCAGATAGTTCGATTCCTTCGCGTGTCCCTACTAGGTGACATTCTGCATAGTGAATACATACGCTGTATCCCCCCAGCATCCCTTACTGCAGGCTCCATACCCTCCTTACTTTACACCTTCCAGGTGCCTTAGGAAATGGTGGCTGTTCCCCCCACTACTAACATGGGGCACTTTCTCACTTACTGCCACAGGGCATCATGTACCTTCTATGCCCTGTCCCCTGCTGCTTGGTATTTTACCCCCTTAGGTGTCAGGGTCTTCAGGCATTGTGAACCCTTGCCTCTATATTGCCCTTCGTCTGCTGACATCCCCTTCTGCTCAGAGTTCTCCTCAATAACATCCCCCTCTTGCTACAAGGCCTCAAGCCCTTTGACCCCTTTCCTACTTCTTTGGGGCCGCAGGATAACTTTGCCCCTTCTCCTGATCCCCCTGCCCTGCTGCTGCCTCCTTCCTGAAAAGCCCCCTTAGTCCACTATAAGGCATCTTTGAATTTGAGAAACCCTCCCATTGACTTCCCTTATTCCTTGTGGCCCAGTGGAGTACTGGAGTTAATGGGGACGCCATCAGCCGATGGTTTAGCATGTCCTTACTAGACTGAACCCCAGCAGATCAATCTCTGGAGCATCAGTTTCCAGTTAAGTGAAGACAAACCCTCGGACATGGTCACTCCTTTATTACTTAACATTTTAAACTGAAGTTGCAGAGGTAGATTTCTCCTCTGGATGTCTCAATTCATCTCTGTGTATGATCTTTGTCTTAGTCTACTTCAGTGGTAAACTGCTTGGGCACAGACAGTGTCTTCTTTGGTATCTTACGCACAACAGCAACGTTTAATAAATAACTAACAGTGCTGGTGTAGTTTTATCACGGGAAGGAAATTTCCACACACAAACATTCACTTGGCCAGAGGTCTCAATGGTTTGGTGGTGGTGGCCTTCTTGGGAAGCAACCAACACTGGCCTTTGATGGAAGGATGAAATTGGCAGGATATGCTATGCTCATATTTGGCATGGGAAACCCCATATGGTAGTGACCTTGGGGGCTTCTGAGGGTACCACACACTATGACCGGTGTTTAACACTGTGCATCTAACAGTGTCATGTAGCTTCTCAGCCAACCATTGTCTCTACTGGCAGAGGGTCTGTAGGGTACATCACAGCAAAAGCTTTATTTCTGCAGAGATGGCAGAACAGAGACGGAGGGAAGAGGGCAACAGCTAAATTTCAGAGAACTAACAGAGGGCTGGAGGAAGGATCAGGGCGTGTTTGTGATAGTGGAAAAAAAGGCTAGGAGTGAGGTTTGGGATCTGGAGAATGAAGAGGTAGGAGCAAAACGAGGGAAGGGTCTGCCACTCAGGAGGTAGAGGAAAGATGGTGAGAAAAGCTGTATTTTTATCCTCACAATGCTGAAAAGGGTGGTGGTTATAAGTACTGGATTGATTGCCATGGAGATGGAAGCTCCTATTTATCTAATAGTGATGACAGAGATGGTGCTTGGGCCTGCTGTGAGGGTAGGAAATGGCAAGCCACGCTCCTCTACACTGGCTTCCAAGTATGCCTCAACCCTGACCGGGCAGCAACCACACCTAAGGATGCTAAGGGAGTTTCAGTCTCCATTGCTCAGTCAGTCCTGCCCTCTCTGGCTGAAATGCCACCAAGGGTGTGTCTACACTAGGATAAAAGGTAGGTTGTCTAGCTTTGGCATAGACAGGGCAAGTTGTATTTTAATACTGTAGCAGACTGAGGTGACCCCTAGGCAGAATGTTTTATCATCCCTAAAATACAGTGAATCCTAGTCCAGTGGCTCTCAATTTTTCCAGATTACTGTATCCTGTGAGGATTTGTCCGGTGTATCCCTAGATTTGACCTCACTTAAAAACTACTCGCTTACAAAATCAGTCATAAAAATAGAAAAGTGTCACAGCCATTGTTACTGAAAAATTTCTGATGTTCTCCTTTTTAACCATAGAATTCTAAAATAAATAAATTTGAATATAAATATTGCACTTACATTTCCATATGCAGTATGTAGAGCGGTACAAAGAAGCTCATCGTCTTCTTATTCTGCCAGTGCTTTTTACACAACCTGTTGTAAAATGAGGCAAGTACCTAGATGAGTTGATTTACCCCTTGGAAGACCTATATATGCCCCCTAGGTACACACACTCCTGATTGAATACCACTGTCCTAATCTAGACGAGCTTTAAGAAAGACAAATAAGGTCAGTGGCAGGGGATTTTTAACAGGAACATCGGTCTGCTGGGTACTGCACTGAGGTTTCTGATTCATTTCATATGAGCCAACGCACAGAGCTCAAATGGGCAGGACACGTAGTCACTGACCTGGGTTGGAGGGCTCTGAATCTCTTTACCAACAGACTGAGGGTCTCTGATCCCTTGAATCTGCCCTTTGGGGCTAGGCAGGGAATAGGTGGGTGAAGCCGGCTGGAGGAGATGCAGCAGGGACACGGCAGAGCCAATTGTGCCTGCACAGTGCGTTCTGCTCCACTACACGTGGAAGAATCCCCTCATGACAGAGCAGGAGGCACAGTCTGAGACAGGCAGGGCAGGAGCGTGCTGCTGCCTTCCCCTTCCCAAATGCATCTGTATTTAGAGGCAAATTGTGAACACAGGAACAGTGAGCTGCTGGCTACAGATTTTCCCACTGAATGGGATGCAGAGTGGCTAGAGGACATCAAGTGTGTGTCCCTCCAACATTTGTCCTCTCACCGCCTCCCCACCCCCGCAGCCTCACCCCCTCTCCACCTCCACCACCAGCCCAGGCAGCATGAATTGCAATAGAGCAGATGGTTGCCATGGGTTACCTCAGTGCGCCACAGATATTCCCTTCAGAAATAGTAACATGAATTGAAAACAGGGCCCCAGGACTCTCACTGCAAGGTTCACTTCTGCAGCAAGATCAGACTCATCCTGCGTGAGGGAGTCAAATCGTGGCAAACTAAGCAGAACACTCATGAAAATGGCTTCTAATCACCTCTCTAGCCAAGAAGCCACCTCCTTCTGAAGGGCAGCAGAGCTGGCTCTTAATCTGAGCTTCAGTCTCCTAACCTAAATGCTGAGGGTGGTTTTGCTCCATACTGCAGGAAGCCTGGCCCTCAACTGCACGTCAGGAAGACAGCACACCCAGGAGAGTCAGGGAAGGAAGTGGACACTATTGGCAGTGGTGATGCAGGGCAAACCACTCTGATTTGTTGTTCTCCCGGCAACCTCTTCTCCTGCTTTGAGCAGTGGGATACCTGCATTGCCTGGAACTCAGCCATGCCATGTACAGCCCTGTTTCACCTCATCGCTACTCACCCCAACGCTTCCATTTCCAGCATCCCAGCCCCTTCTTCCCACTTCAGGCTTCTCCTCTGCTCCCACTTCAGCTCATCCAGAGTATTCTGACTCCCCACCCCCCACCAGCCCTATAGCCAGGCTCCCTGCTAGCTAAAGTTGTTCAAAGCCCATTCCAACAACCTGCCGCTTCCTCCGTGAAGGAGTCAGAACACCTGAGTGGTTTCACCACCTATTTGAAAGCATGGTCAAGCATTGGATAACTGTAATCTGAAATGGGGCCTTGTTGCACACATCACTGATACAAAGACATAGCAAGAGGCAGTTCCAGCCCTGAAGCATTTGGAGTCTAAATAGGCAAGATATACATAGCATAGGGGGCAGTTGTGACAAAGGCAGAGACAGGTGAGGAGACTTGCTTCAGATCACACCACTGGGAGCAGCACTTCAGGCTCTGGGTTCCTAGGGCAATGCCCAAGCCTCTACATCACTCTGCCTACAGCAAAACAGCCCTTGAAAGATCAATTTAAAGAAGGTTTTCAGTAAGAACTGTCACACTGATAGAAAACTGGCTGACTGATCTTAAGGCCAGGCTTGTGATGATTAGCAAGGTGTTAAACTAGGGGAGGTATTTAATGAGGTATCAGAGGGATCAGTGCTCGGTCTTACCTTGTTTTAATCTACACAAGCACCTTGATGAGGGAGCAATCAATATGTTTGGTCAAAAACAGTAAGAAGTCCTGTGGCACCTTATAGACTAACAGATATTTTGGAGAATAAGCTTTCGTGGGCAAAGACTTATGCTCCAAAATATCTGTTAGTCTATAAGGTGCCACAGGACTTCTTGTTGTTCTTGAAGATACAGACTAACACGGCTACCTCTCTGATACAGGCAGGGGGAATGTGGCCCATTATCAGTTGCTAATGTGGAGGTGTGAACATGAAGAGCAGAGAAATTGCTTTTGTAATGGGCCAACTACTCCCAGTCTCTGTTCAAACCTTGGATGATGGAGTCAAATTTGCAAATGAATTGCAGCTCTGAAATTTCTCTTTGCTGTTTATTTTTGATTTTTTTTTTTTTTGGTAGGACTGCTACTTTTAAATCTGCTACTGAGTGTCCAAGTAGGTTGAAGTATTCTCCTACAGGTTTTTGTACGTTACTGTTCCTGATGTCTGATTTATATCCATTTATTCCTTTACGTAGAGACTGTCCAGTTTGGCCAATGTAAATTGCAGTAGGGCATTGCTGGCACATGATGGCATACATTTTATTAGTAGACGTGCAGGTGAAAGAGCCCCTGATGATGTGGTTGCTGTTAGGTCCGATGATGATATTGCTGGTGTAGACATGTGAGCAGAGTTGGCAGTGAGGTTTGTTACAGGCATTGGTTCCAGGTCTAGAGTTACTGTGTTGTGGTCTATAATTGCTGGTAAGAATTTGTTTAAGGTTGGCAGGCTGTCTGTAGGGGAGGACAGGCCTGCCTCCCAAGGTCTGTGAGAGTGAAGGGTGCTTGTCCAGGTTGGGTTGTAGATCACTGATGATGTGCTGGAGAGATTTTAGCTTGGGGGCCATATGTGATTTTCCCTTGTTTTCCTTGTTGGGCCTGTCTTGTAGCAGGTGGCTTCTGGGTATACACCTGGCTCTGTCAATGTGTTTCCTTACTTCCTCAGGTGGGTTTTGTAGTTTCAGGAAAGCTTGGTAAAGGTCTTGTAGATGTTTGTCTCTTTCTGAAGGATTGGAGAAGATGCGGTTGTACCTTAGTGCACTGCTGGCTGTATACAATGGATCATGTAGTGGGCCCTAGGTGGAAGCTGAAGGCATGTAGGTAAGCATAGCGGTCTGTGGATTTACGGTTTAGGGTGGTGTATATGTGACCATCACTCATTTGCAAAGTATTGTCCAGGAAGTGGGCCTCTTGTGTGGACTGGTCCAGGCTGAGGTTGATGGTGAGGTGGAAACTGTTGAAATCACGGTGGATCTCTTGAAGAGCCTCTTTCCTCTGGGTCCAGATGATGAAGATGTCATCAATGTAGCGCACACACCTGGGGAGGCAGTCCGGTCCTTGCCGACATACAGCCTGCCAACGTTAAACAAATTCTCATCAAAACAAAAAGCAGTCAAGCAGCACTTTAAAGACTAGCAAAATAGTTTATTAGGTGAGCTTTCGTGGGACAGACTCACTTCTTCAGACCATATCCAGACCAGAACAGACTCAATATTTAAGACACAGAGAACCAAAATCAGTAAGCAAGTAAGCAAGGAGGACAAATCAGAGAAAGATAATCAAGGTGAGCAAATCAGAGAGTGGAGGGGTGGCGGGGAAGCTCAAGAATTAGATTGAGTTAAGTATGCAGACGAGCCCCTATAGTGACTCAGGAAGTTCACATCCCGATTTAAACCATGTGTTAATGTTCCGAATTTGAATATAAATGTCAATTCGTCCGCTTCTCTTTCTACAAAGGAGCGATAATTTCTTTTCAGTAACACACATACCTTGAGGTCATTGACAGAATGGCCCATTCCATTAAAATGTTGACTAACTGGTTCGTGGATCTCGAGTGTTTTAATGTCTGTTTTGTGCTCATTAACCCTTGGTCTAAGGGAGTTAGAAGTCTGTCCAATATACAAAGCATCTGGGCATTGTTGGCACATGATGGCATATATGATGTTAGTAGAGGAGCATGAGAAAGTGCCCATGATTCTGTGAGTAACCTGGTTAGGTCCAGTGATGGTATTTCCAGAGAAGATATGTGGACAAAGCTGGCAGTGGGCTTTGTTGCAGGGAAAGGTTCCAGGACTGGTGTTCCTGGCGTATAGACTGTGGCTGTTAGTAAGGATCCTCATGAGGTTGGGAGGTTGTCTGTAGGAGAGAACAGGCATGTCACCCAGGGCCCTCTGGAGTGTAGCATCCTGATTAAGAATAGGTTGTAGGTCTTTAATAATTCGTTGCAGTGGTCTGAGTTGGGGGCTGTAGGTGATGACCAGTGGTGTTCTGTTCTTGGCTTTTTTGGGCTGATCTTGGAGTAGCTGGTTTCTGGGTATGCATCTGGCCCTGTCGATTTGTTTTTTTTACTTCTTCTGGTGGGTAATTCAGGTTTATGAATATTTGGTAAAGTTCTTGTAGTTTTTGGTCTCTGTCAGTTGGATCAGAGCAAATGCGATTATACCTAAGAGCTTGACTGTAAACAATGGATCTAGTCACGTGTGCAGGATGGAAACTAGAAGGGTGTAGGTAAGTATAGAGATCAGTAGGTTTTCGGTACAGTGTGGTACTGATCAGGCCATCCTTGATTAGTACAGTAGTGTCCAGGAAATGTATCTCTTGCATGTTGTAATCGAGGCATAAGTTGATGGTGGGGTGTAGATTGTTAAAGTCTCTGTGGAATTCTTCTAGAGCCTCTGTACCATTCTCATCAGCAACTGAATCATAACAGAGAGGAAGCCACGCTAGTCTATATACTATCAAAACAAAAAGCAGTCAAGTAGCACTTTAAAGACCAGCAAAATAATTTATTAGGTGAGTCCTATGAAAGCTCACCTAATAAATTATTTTGCTAGTCTTTAAAGTGCTACTTGACTGCTTTTTGTTTTCATCAGCAACTATAGACCACAACACAGCAACTCTAAACCTGGAACCAATCCCTGCAACAAACCTTGCCGCCAACTCTGCTCACGTATCTACACCAGCGATATCATCACAGGACCTAACATCAACCACACCATCAGGGGCTCTTTCACCTACACGTCTACTAATATAATATATGCCATCACATGCCAGCAATGCCCCACTGCAATTTACATTGGCCAAACTGGACAGTCTCTACGTAAAAGAATAAATGGACATAAATCTGACATTAGGAACGGTAACATACAAAAACCTGCAGGAGAACACTTCAATCTCCCTGGACACTCAGTAACAGATTTAAAAGTAGCAATCCCACAACAAAACTGCAAAGAGAAATTTCAGAGCTGCAATTCATTTGCAAATTTGACTCCATCAACCAAGGATTGAACAGAGATGAGGAGTGAATGGGCCCTTACAAAAGCAGTTTCTTTGCTCTTGATATTCACACCTCCACATTAGCAACTGATAATGGGCCACATCCTCCCTGACTGAACTAACATGATCTCTCCTCTCTTGATGTTCACAACTCCACATTAACTGCTGATAATGGGCCACAACCACCCTGACTGACTAGACCTTCTCAACTCTGGCGTTCCCCTTGACTGAGACTCCCTCTTTAAATCCTTCTCTGAACACCGCCCCCTGCCCCCCACTCATGCATCTGATGAAGCAGGTCTTTGCCCACAAAAGCTTATGCTCCAAAATATCTGTTAGTCTATAAGGTGCCACAGGACTTCTTGTTGTTTTTGAAGATACAGACTTAACTCGGCTGCCTCTCTGGTACAATGTTGGGTCAGAGATCTACTTGCAGAGTTCAGCTTGCAGAATCAATGCCTGAAATTGTATCCCAACTCTCCTAGTTCCTGCATCTTTAACTCCCCTCAGCCACAAACCCGATATCCTTTAGATGAGAGGTTCTCCTTCCCCTTTTTGTCTCACTGAGAGCTGTCCATAAGCCCTTTCCTCTTCCAGCAGCAACTCCACTATCCCTTTGTGGTAACCTCAACATATTTCTACTTTGCAGACTGCTAGCAAAGACATACCCTGTTTACTCAAATTACTCCGGTCTTGTTTTGAGGGATTGCTTTAGTGAAGACACTACCATGCCAAGAAAGCTTCTCCCCTCAGTGTAATCCCTGACAGGTGCTAGAAATAATGTTACTTACACAGGGGGTCGGGTAAATTGTCATAACTATGTCACTCAAGAATCTGGATTTTTCCTATCCCTGAGTGACATGATCACACTGATATAAGGCTGTAGTACAGACCTGGCCTTTAACTGGTTGTTGAACAGTCCTCTGTGTTCTTGCAGGGTTTCTTTTCTGTGCTCTCAATACGCAAGTTTTTCCAACAGATTGAGAGCTAGAGAACTAGAACATTAGGTTAACAAAGCCATATTGGGTAAAACAATGCCACCACAAATATAACTGCCTTTGATATTTGGGTGAACCCAAAGAAAAACAACTTTGAGGTACCACCCAATGAAGCCAAAAGACAACAAAACCAAGCTTTGAAGTTTTTGCAGTAACTCCGTTATGTACTAAATTGGGACAGGGGTTTGTTGATGATGCCAGGAAACAAATAGTAACGTAAATAAAAAAATGCAATTCCATTTTGAGCAGTGAAAAAATACTTGTATTCCAGGGAAGAATAATTCCAAATTGTCCTTGAATGTGCTGGATTTTCCCCTCTCTTACTCTCTAGAGCGTGCGTCTACACTAGGAACTAACTTTCAATGGAAGCAATGCCCTACTCCCAAGTTTAACTTCAAAGTAGGGTGCGTGTAGATGCTCAACTTTGAAGTCTGTTACTTGGAAGTTGCACTTCGAAGTAAGCAACTTCAAAGTTATTTTTTGCAGTGTAGACATGGCCTCTGTGTATCACTCTCACAAGGGCAAGGGATGTGAATTGTATCACACTGAATGAGAGCCCTTTGCGCAGGTGTAAATGATTATACAAAGGTGCAAGGCAGAGGCAAACCAAGCTGCTGGAAAACAGTAATGCGAAAAGAAACATAGGGACAGCAAGTTGGAAGGGAGCTTGCAATGCAGTGCAATAACACAAGAGCCAGTAGCATTTTGGACTTGGTGATACAGAATACAGGTTTTATCATTCCTTTCTGTACACACCTGGGGTACTAGCCACCATGTGTGTATTACATTGTCAGAAAGATGTTAATATGTTGGACAACTCAGGGAAAGGTTTGATTTAGCAGAGATTAAAAGAACTTAATATATAGTTTGGCCAAACAACAGCTCGGGGCACAGCTGATCCCAGCCTACAAGCATTCTACAGGTGTAAAGGCCATGGAGGGAGAGGAGTGTTATAGAATGGTCCAATGAGCTATCACTAATGGGATAAAATCAAACAATAGGAAATGGAAGAGAAATATTGAGACAAATTCCCTAAGTGAGATCTGTTGGAATATGGAATAATCTGCCAAAGTCAAGGTAAGGGTGAAATCCCATTACATAGGACATTTAAAACCAGATTAGAGAAAGCTGGAGACATAGTCTAAGGTAAACAGGATGAAGTTTAATGAGGACCAATGCAAAGTACTCCACTTAGGAAGGAACTAGCAGCTTCATACATACAGAATGGGAAGTAACTGTCTAGGAAGGAGCACTGTGGAAAGGGATTTAGGGGTCATAGTGCACTACAAGCTAAATATGAGTCAAGAGTGTGATACTGTTGCAAGAAAAGCAAACGTGATTCTGAGGCTGTATTAACAGGAGTGTTAAGAGCAAGACACAGGAGGTCATTCTTCCGCTCTACTCAGTGCTCATTAGGCCTCAATTGGGGTACTGTGTCCAGTTCTGGGCACCACATTTCAAGAAAGTTGTGGAGAGATCAGAGAAGGTCGAGAGAAGAGCAAGAGGAACAATTAAAGGTCTAGAGAGCGTGAGCTGTGAGGGAAGAATGAAAGAACTGGGCTTGTTTAGTTTAGAAAAGAAGACCGAGAGGGAACAGGATCATGGTTTTCAAGTATCTAAAAGCGGTTACAACAAGGAGGGAGAAAAATTGTTCTCCTTGGCCTCTGAGGACAGGGCAAGGAGCAATGGGCTTAAACTGCAGCAAGAGAGGTTTAGGTTGTACATTAGGAAAAAGTTCCTAACTGTCAGGCTGGTTAAGCAGTGGAATAGATTGCCTGGGGAGGTTGTGGAATCTCCATTGCTGGAGATATTTAAGAGAAGGTTAGACAGACATCTATCAGGGATGGTCTAGATGGTGCTTGGTCCTGCCGTGAGGGCAGTGGACTGGACTCGATGACCTCTCGAGGTCCCTTCCAGTTCTAGTGTTCTATGATACTAAGAAAGCCGTGTAGGGAACAGTCCTGAGCTGAGGGTAGACTAGATGTGAACTCGTAAGTATACTTCTCTACATCACTCCTCTGCTCCCTTGATCATCTCTTTATTAAAAGTAGCTTTTCATTTTTATTTGTCACACTCATTGGCAAAATCTGAGCTGAACTGTCATGTTCAGCTGGTGAGATGCTGGACTGTACACACGCCTGATAGGCAGCTAGCAGATTTTAGGGGAGGTAGCTAGACCCGACGGCACAATATCACAGCTGCATGCATCAGGGGACTCTCTCACTCATTGACAGATGTAGGAAGCACCATTTGGAGCTGTGAGCAAGAAGGGGAATTGCTGGTCTGCCTGCTGGCTGGATGAGTGAGTCTTATTAACAAGGATTTATCAGGGCTGCTTTTAATAATTCAGGCAGCATTTGTCTCTAGGGATGCTCCTCAGCAAAAACTTACATTGCCTTTGTACTTCACATACAGCCTCAGTGTGCAAGACAAGATTCCACTCTGGTAGCATGATTTGGTTACTTCAAATTAGATGTGTTATCATGGAGCTTTCCCGGGAGCCTGGATCCTGCCATGGTACTAGGACCCAGTGTGGAACAGAGTGGGATTTGCTGAGACCCTGATTTGGAAGCTGCTTTGCAGGGGTATGTGACAATGGCTACGTCTACACATGAACGCTACATTGAAATAGCTTATTTCGATGTAGCGACATCGAAATAAGCTATTTCGATGAATAACATCTACACGTCCTCCAGGGCTGGTGCCGTTGGGCAGCACCACATCGAAGTAGGCGCTGCGGGGGAGCGTCTACATGCCAAAGTAGCACACATCGAAATAAGGGTGCCAGGAACAGCTGCAGACAGGGTCACAGGGCAGACTAGCGCTTCCGGGGCAACAGCTAGCCGCTCCCTTAAAGGGCCCCTCCGAGACACACGCAGCCTGCACAGCACGTGGTCTGCAGAGCCATAGGCACGCACACCTCAAGTGACGCAGTCATGGACCCCCAGCAGCAGCAGCAGCAGCAGCAGCCAGAGGTCCACCCAGCCACCCCTGTAGGAGCAGTGCTCGCCCTGCTCGATGCCATGCAGGAGGCAGCTGATCACATCCTAGCCACAGAGGAGGAGCTGCCTGCAGGGGAGGAGGACGCAACCCCCAACCCTGCAGCCCCCTACCCCAGCCCCCGCTGCACACACCGCCAGCTGTGGAGCTACCCAACGAGCACCGATTGGTGGGAGTGGCTGGTGCTCAGAGAGTGGGACGACAACCGCTGGCTCCAGAACTTTCGCATGAGCCGGCAGACATTTCTGGAGCTATGCCAGTGGCTCACCCCCGCACTGAGGCACCAGGACACCTCCATGCAGCGTGCCCTCAGTGTGGAGAAACGGGTCAGCATCACTGTCTGGAAGCTGGCCACTCCAGACAGCTACTGATCCATGGGGCAGCAGTTTGGCATCGGCAAGGCCACCGTCAGGGCTGTCCTCATGGAGGTAAGAGGACCCACGGGGGGAGGGGGAGGCAGCCCTGGCAGGGGAGGGCCACACACACCCTGCACACCCCTCACTGGTGCTCTCCCATGTGCTTCCCCTGCAGGTCGTCTGCGCCATCAACGCCCTGCTCCTCCACAGGCTCGTGCAGCTTGGGGACCTGAATGCTGCCATCGCGGGGTTTGCAACCCTGAGCTTCCCCAGTTGCTTCGGGGCTCTGGATGGGACCCACATCCCCATCTGTGCCCTGGAGCACAGTGGAGGACGCTACTTAAATAGGAAGGGCTACCACTCAGTGGTCCTCCAGCCTTGGTGGACAGCCGGGGCTGCTTCCTGGACATATATGTGGGCTGGTCTGGCAGCACCCATGACGCCCGGGTATTCCGGAATTCGGGCCTGTGCCACTGGCTGGAGGCGGGGACCTACATCTCCCAGCGGGAGATCCCTGTGGGGGACACCACCATGCCCCTCTGCGTCATCGCAGACGCGGCGTACCCCCTCCGGCCCTGGCTCATACACCCTTACATGGGCCACGTGTCAGCCAGCCAGGAGCGCTTCAACATGCGCCTGAACCACGCGCGCCAGGTGGTGGAGCGCACATTTGGCCACCTCAAAGGGCGCTGGAGGTGTCTCCTCACCTGCCTCGATGAGGGCCCCACCAACATCCCCCAGATTGTGGGCACGTGCAGCGCCCTCCACAACCTCGTCGAGAGCAAGGGGGAGGCCTTCTTTCAGGGCTGGGCTGTGGAGGCCGGCAGGGCCAATGTGCAGCCACCCGCTGCCCCCAGTCGCCAGGTGGACCCCGAAGGGACCCAGGTCCGGGAGGCCCTGCGGGCCCAGTTCGGTGAGGCCGCAGGGTGAACGCTGGCAGGTCCCCCACTGCAGCCCCCACATCCTCCACAACACTCCCTGCCCCTACGCCCACACCACAGAGCACCCAAGAGCACCCATCCCCAACTTTTCTTGTAAATAAAAACAGACGTTTGTTCGTCAAACCAGAATATATGTTGAACTCTTATTATTATTATCATAACTAACTATTTACAGGCAAAATAAATATTATATATATATGTATTAGAAATAAGATAGGATGACAGAAAAAAAAGGGGAAGACAAGGAAGGGGAGAACTATTTACATGGTGGGGCAGGTATCATCATAACATAACAGAACAGGGGTCTAATACAAACTATTTACAAAAGATGATAAGTGAGGGGGATATATACAAAGGGGGAGGAGGGGACCACGTCCTGGGCCCCACACCCCCTAATGTCCAGCGCTGGGGGTGGGCGGCCGTGACCCGCGCCTCGGCCTCAGCCCTGGCCAGGGCTGGCTGGGGGCTGGGCGGACCGGTAGATATGGCCGGCGGGTGTCAGCTGGCCCCAGGTCCCCCTCAGCGGAGGGGCCCTCGGTGGCGGTTGGCAGTGCGACGGTGGGTGGAGCAGTGGGTGAAGCAGCGGGTGGAGCAGGCAGGTTGGGCAGAGTGGCGGGCGGCGCGGCATGGGGGGGGTACGTAGTCCGCGACACATTCGAACTTGCGCATAAAGGCCGCCCATGCCTCCTGGCACCAGGCCAGCGCCCACTCCTGTAAGTCGAGGCGCCGCTCTTCCACCCGCAGGTGATGCTCGGAGACCTCCAGCTGCCGACGGAGGATTGCCAGCAGCTGGGGGTCCGTCACCGTCCAGGAATGGGGCTGGCTCCACCGTCGTCCCCGCCGTGGGGCTGGTCGGTGCTCCGCCGAGGGGCTGGCCTGGACTGATGGCCCCAGTGGGCTCTCCGGGACCACTGACACTTCGCCGGTGCTCTCCGGTCCTTCCGATGGTGCAGCTGCGGAACACGGGGGGGAAGAAAAGTGGAGACAGCCATTAGTGTGGGCCCCAAGCTGTGGCCCTTGTCCCCCCACCCCTCTGCTGCTGGTTCCCCATCCCCGTCCCTGGGAGATGCTGCTGCTGCTGATGGATGTCCCACCCCCTCCCCCCGGGGGACCCTAGGTTCCGCTCCCCGCATCCCCAGGGATGGGGCATGGCACTGTTGTGCTGGGGGGGCAGGGGCTGATGCACTCCTGTGAGGGATATGCCACTGCTGTCCTTGGGGCCATGGTCATCTGGGCATATGGAGGGCCCTGGTCATGTCTGTTACCCATGCCCCTCAACCCCGGGGGTGTGCACCGGGGGGGTACATATCTGATGGTCCACTCCCATGGTCGGGGGACACCCGGTGGGCGGACGCCCTGCTGGAGCTCCGTGATGGCAGCGTGATCCAGAGCCCCCCGTCGCTGGAGGAGGATTCCCCTTCCTCGTCCTCCTCCGGTGCCCCGGGGTGGGCTCCTGGGGGGGCCCCTGGGGTGCAGGGCTTACCTCCGGGGCAGACTCTGCCTCCGGGGCTTGCTGGGGCTCGTCGACCGAGGTATCAAGAGTGGCCGGAGGGGAGGAGGTGTGCCGGGGGCCCAGGATGGACCTGAGCTCCCTGTAAAAGGGGCAAGTGACGGGGGTGGCCCCCAGATCGGCCGGCTGCATCCTGGACCCGGGCGTAACCCTGCCGCAGCTCCTTCACCTTACTCCTGATGTGGTCAGGAGTGCGGGCAGAGTGACCCTGGGCGGCCAGGCCCTCGGCCAGCTGAGCGAACGCATCCGCGTTCTGCCTCTTGCTCTCCCCATTACCTGGAGCACCTCCTCCTCACTCCAGAGCCCCAGCAGGTCCCGAAGCTCGGCCTCCGTCCAGCAGGTGCCCCGCTGCCTTTTGCCAGGCTGGCTGCCGGTCTGGGAGCCCTGGCTTCCCTTGGGGGGGGGTGCCCTGGGGGCTCTTGGGGGGCTGGGGGGCGGCCATTGCAGCGGTGGGGGGGGTGGCTGCAGAGGGGAGTTCAGGCTGGCCGCATGACTGGGCTGCCGCCTGCACGCTCTCTCAGCTTCCTGCACAGGAAGGCAGGGGGTGGGGACCTTTAAGGGGCTGCTGCACGCGGGGCCACCGAGCTCAGGGGCTGGAGAGAGCGTCTCTCAACCCCTCAGCTGATGGCTGCCATGGCGGACCCCGCTATTTCGATGTTGCGGGACGTGCAATGGCTACATGTTCCTTACTTCGACATTCAACGTTGAAGTAGGGCACTATTCCCATCTCCTGATGGGGATAGCAACTTCGACGTCTCGCCGCCTTACGTCGATGTGAATTTTGAAATAGCACCTGCCACGTGTAGCCATGACGGGCGCTATTTCGAAGTTGGCGCAGCTACTTCGAAGTAGCTGGCATGTGTAGACGTGGTTAATGGGTGGTAGGGGGCTGGGGCTATGAATCTTTCAGTGAGACCAAGGGTACTCTGGTTTATCATAGAGCAGGGTGTACCAGGTCCTGCTTTGCTAATGATTTCAGAACCTAAGGCAACAAAAAGGATGATGATTTATAATCTCCCACCAAGCTGTACAGAGGTCCCAGTTTATAACTTGCTCTCCAGGCGCATGAAAGTGGCCCAGGTTATTGGCCACAATCCTGAACTACAGTTGAGCTAAACTAGAAGAAATGAAACAGGGATGGGTGCCAGACACTTCTGCACACCGCCTACTCTTGGGAAGGCTAGGAACCAGAGAGACCCTGGTGAAAGGCCTTGCCCCACAGGCATTCTTGCCTAGAAGCACAGCCAAAGTTCAGTAATGCTCCAGCCCTACCGTTTTCCCTGAACTATAACTTGACATTAGGAGTTACAAGGATTGGAGGCAAAGCAGAGGGAAGACAGCTGTTTGATCAGTTTCATATCATGCAGGACATACCCTCCCAGGGGGCCACCTCCCATGGCTATGTAGTTTCTTTATACAAGTTCTCCCAGCATAAAAAAAACTGCAATTACAGCCAGGATCTCTAAGTCAGTGATAGCCAACCTAGGCTAGTGAGTGGGCCTCACGAGCGGCCCTCCTTCATCTCAGGGGGCAGCAAGATTCTTGTAACCAAGACGGTCTACTGGGATAGGGTAGTTTTGTAACAGCACTTGCATACCTAGAATTTGCAGGGAGTGCTGACTGAGCCAACACAGTGCTTTGACTAGCTGCAGGGGGAGCACACAGCTCTCACAGTCAACGTCATATGCCATAAGCGCGCACCTCATTTCACGTGCCTTTGCTTCAGTGACTGTAGACTGGTGAGGGGCCACTGGCCACTCGCCCCTGCCCCATCCCCTCCCCACCCGTGCCCCCGATCCACCTCCCAACCTCTTCTGGTGAATACGAGGGCAGTTCTGCCCATCCCCCAGAGCAGTGCAGCATGAGAACAGCACAAGCTCGGAAGCACTCGCTGCTCTAGAGCCGCGCCACTTGGGGTGGGGGGAACCACCCCTGCACTCACTGGAAGTGGCGCCATGCTAAGGGTGAGTGAGGGGAGGAGAGGACACGCAAGCTACGTCTACACATGAATGCTACATCGAAATAGCTTATTTCGATGTAGCGACATCGAAATAAGCTATTTCGATGAATAACGTCTACACGTCCTCCAGGGCTGGTGCCGTCGACGTTCAACGTCGACGTTGGGCAGCACCACATCGAAATAGGCGCTGCGAGGGAACGTCTACATGCCAAAGTAGCACACATCGAAATAAGGGTGCCAGGAACAACTGCAGACAGGGTCACAGGGCGGACTCAACAGCAAGCCGCTCCCTTAAAGGGCCCCTCCCAGACACAATTGCACTAAACAACACAAGATCCACAGAGCCGACAACTGGTTGCAGACCCTGTGCATGCAGCATGGATCCCCAGCTGCAGCAGCAGCAGCCAGAAGCCCTGGGCTAAGGGCTGCTGCACACGGTGACCATAGAGCCCCGCAGGGGCTGGAGAGAGAGCGTCTCTCAACCCCTCAGCTGATGGCTACCATGGCGGACCCTGCTATTTCAATGTTGTGGGACACAGATCGTCTACACGTGCCCTACTTCGACGTTCAACTTCGAAGTAGGGCGCTATTCCCATCCCCTCATGGGGTTAGCGACTTCGACGTCTCGCCGCCTAATGGCGATTTCAACTTCGAAATAGCGCCCAACACGTGTAGCTGTGACGGGTGCTCTTTCGAAGTTGGCGCCGCTACTTCGAAGTAGCGTGCACATGTAGACGCGGCCTCAGCGGTGCATATGAATCCCGACATACTCCCCCACAAACACTTCACCCCTGCCTTGCTTTATGTGAGTGCTGCTTTTGTAATACAGGCCGGAATAAAAAATGATGTGGAGGAAAACCGGTAGAATCTGGGAACGCTACCTGTCAGCAAACAAAACGCATGTCGGGCTGCAAATCATCCATCACAGCTCTAAGTGCTTGAGGCACCAGTGTTCTTGTCTGGCAGCAAGGAGCAGGTTCCAATTCCCCATGGGAGCCCATGAAGGTCCTGGTTTATCATTATAACCATCTATTCCAATATGCAAGGTAGGGCTTGATTTATAGCTTTGTATTGGGACTTCCCCATCATTCAGCCTATACTATTGATCCACCTGGCTCTAGTCTGCCATCTCCTATTGCAGTGGTTAGCTTGATAATTAAACATTTCCCATGGCAACAACGAACTAAAGAAAAATGCTTCTCCACAGGAGCCTGAAGGAAGGTACAACCTTAAGGATCTGGGCAGTGTGGAAGGTCAGCCTGAGCATCTGCAGCAGCAAATGTTTGTCCTTCCACCTACTGTAGGGTGTTCCCCATCCTGAACACTTTGGGCTTTCTCATAGCAAAGTCATTAAGAAAGTACAGTGTGGGGCTGTGCCAATGGCCTGTGCAGCCCTCCAAGTTCCCTGGAAAGCATTAGGGAAGGGCATTAACTGTCAGCACAGACATCCTCCCTGCTTCAGAGAAAGTATTTCATGGTGGGTTAGACATCACCATCTGCTGGGAGGACTGAGAAGTCTGGAAGATGCAAACAGGCCATTGGTTTCTGTGTGGGTGCCTGGGTGATCGGTGTGGGATCTAATTACCCATAGCAAGGGAAATCTGATGGTGCTGGGGTTGCAGGGTGGTGTTTAAGGCAGAGGAGTGATCCTGCATACAGAGCATTAGAGACTCTGAGAAAGCAGCTTCATCCCAGTAGCCATCTGCCACAATCAGCATGGGTGAGCATTTGCTGCAGCCAGTCATATCCAGATGGCCCAGTGGGTTAAGTTCTAGTTTCTCAGCATCTGCTTCTCCCGCCTTTCTTGACTGGAAAGTGAACGCCTAGCCCTACTCTTCTCTCACTGCTTTTTGAAAGAGGGGCCCCAAACCCTCACAGCTTCAGGAAGAGGAATGTATTCGGTTTAATGAACCATTTAATTGATTTGTCCACTGTAAGGCCTTGGGGGTCTGCTCCATTTGACCCCTAGGTTCACCACTCGGTCCCTAGAGGGATTGGAGCTTGTGCCCACGCCCATATGGATCTACAGCCATCAGTGGTCACTCATCTGTGAGAAGGATGGGGATTGATTGATTTCCTGTGGAGGTCCTGGAGGCCGACTAATCCCTATCAGACTTGTAGCCATTACACAAAGCACGGTGCTTCCCAGGGCCCTGGTGCAGGGACCATGAAAACATTCTCGGGCCCAGCCCAGTGCAACCAGCTCTCCAAATTTCCATCCTCTTCCAAAGAGATTAGCATTTGCGTGGGTGATACTGCAGAGCATCCACAGCTGTGGAAGGTAATCAGGCTGCATATGGCCCATTGGGGTTCTCTGTTTGGCCCATGAGACATTTTGCAATGTTACCACAGGGTTCCATCCGTGTAGCTTTTTCCTACCTATGTTTTCCAAAGTGACACGCACATAAAGCAAGGGGACATGAAGGGAGGTGTGTGCTGACTGCACCCAACATTGACTGTGAGAGCTGTTTGATCCCTCTGCAGCCGATCAAAGCACTGCTATGGTTCAATCAGCACACCCTGCAAATTCTAAGTACACAAGCGCAGTTAGTAAAACTACCCTGTCTCAGGAGGCTGGCTTCGTTAGGACAATCTTGCAGCCCACTGAGCTGAAGTGGGGGCCACTCAGACGGCCTACTCTCTAGCCTGGGCTCCCATCATTGACCTACAATCTTAGACCTTCAGAAGCAGGGGGAGCATTGCTCAGCGTCCTGTCTGAGGCACTAAGGCTTTGGAGGGTGGGAGACAGGGTGGTGCCCTATTTTGTGAGCCCGGCTCCAGGTACCCTCCTGCCATGAGTCTTCCATGCAGTGTTTGATAGAATTGTCTAGGAGTCAGACGCCACTAACTTGCTGCATGGGCTTGGATAAGTGACTTACTCACTGGACCATCCCTCCATTCTTGATGCACTTGCCTGAAACGTGGGAGACACAAGTTCAATGCTTGTGTGCCCTCAAACGCGTCCCTGTCTGTGATAGGGAGATAATGCTCCTGCGAGGTAGGGCAGTGCTGTTGTGAGCATAAACACACTAAAAACCGGGAGGTGCTTGCCCAGCTATTGGGGCAATAGGGGCCGCAGAGGACGTATAAAGTGAGATGTTTTGTTAAAGGAACGTTAATGCCTTCCTACATGGCACCAGTGAGACCCCAAGCACTGCTGTGTACCACTGTAGTCACCCATGCTCAAAACAAGTGAATTTAAGCCGCAACAGTTGCAGCAGAGAGCTACGAGACAGACTTGGAGCTGATGGCCAGTCTTGCCAGAGATCACCGCAACTTGAGCTGCGCAGTGGAGAGAAAAAGGCAGGAGGCACCTGCTGAGGTCAGCCTGCTCACTGGGTACATTTACCCAAAAAGGGAAGTGCCATCACTAGGACAGGTGCTTTTTCAGGTCTCCTCCTTGGGCCGCAACACGGCTTACCACAGAGAGCTCTAGCTGCTTTCACAGCTCGTCTCTGGAGGGGTGCCCCCGATGGCACAAAAGAGGTGCCCCTTTCTTGTTTTAGCACTACCGCTGCCCGGCTCTCCCTCTGCACTCAGTAGCATTAGGCCTTCCTGTTTCACGCCTGATGCTACACCATGTGCTTCTTCCTCTCCTCCCCCCTGCATATTGAAAACTCATTAAAATAAGAGGGGCCCCTCCCGTCTCCTCAGCTCTGTCCACACACTTCAATTCTGACCAGCCACACCTTTTGCTCTTCCAGTTTTGAAAACTCCTCTCCCCCTGGATTGTTCTACCGTCAGTACCCCAAAGTCAAACGTCCCTTGGGCAGAGGCATTAAAAAAAATCTCTGTAGCAGCTGCAGCAGCAGCAGCAGCAGCAGCAGCAGCAAAGGACCTAAAGGCAATTTCTTTGCAACTCCCATTAAAGAGGGGAGCAGGAGACGGAATAGCTCCAGTTAGAGCCTCTGGAAATCTAGAATTCAAAGGCTTGGACAAATCTGAGAAAGCATGTGACAGAGGATAGACTCTTCCCTGCTCAATACAGAGAGCTGCACTTACTGACACTGCTATGGAGTGAAACCACAGTCAAAACAAAAGCCGTTTTGTACTACAACTTGACATCCATAGAGGCTGCTGCCAGCACAAGGAAGAAGTGGGTTACAGGTCTGAGCAGAGGCCTGAGAGGTAGAAATTCAAAGCCAGACCCCAGCAGACATTAATTGACATTGTAGAACTCTTTGAGTCAGATTTGAAACTTGTTTCTCCTTCTGCTCAGGCAAGAGGTGCCCATAGGACAGGTGTGGGGAACCCCACGGTCCAGACCCCAATCGCGGCTTGCTTGGATCTGGACGCCGAGGCTCAGGGCTCCCCTCCCCAGCATCTGGCCCATGGCGGGGCAGCGTGCATGGAGCCCAGAGCCTTGCAGGCTGCATCAGGCAAACCAGGGCCAGATGCAGCCCACGGGCTCTCACAGGGTACGTGGGAAGGGGGTGGGGCACAAAGCAGTGCCATCATCGCTCCTCCTTCCCCTCCCCGAGCTGGGAGAACAGCAGCCTAGCCCTGCCTCCAGGGAGGCTTTCCCCGTCACCCTGATTGGCCAGAATTCTGACCAATCAAAGCTGGGGGGCAAAGATGGGGGCAGAACCTGGCAGTGGCAGATGAAAAAGCTCCCTGCACCCCAACAACCAAGCAAACAAACAAACAAACAACAACGTGATCTGAAAATGTCAAGAATCTTCCTGACCATTCTAGATTTCTTTGGATCCAACTATATGTGACGATTTAGAGCAGGGGTGGGGAACCTACAGCCTTAGCCTGGATCCAGCCCTGGAGGCTCGGGGCTCCCTCTTCTCACATCAGGGAGCCTGAGCTGGCATGTCAGCCATGTGGCCCCACTGCATGGCTGGAGCACCAAGCCTTGCAGGCTAGAGTCAGGCAAGCCAGGGTGGGAGCCGGCCCATGGGCTACGCCTGTGAGAGGAGGAAATGGCGGCCACTTGCCCTGCACTCCCAGATGGGGAAACGGCAGCACAGGGAAGTGCTGCCTGGAGGCTTTCCATGAATACGACTAAAATTGCAGCCAGTAGGAGCAGCAGGGAGCAGTGTCTGGGAGCAATGGGGGAGACACGGAGCCATGTGCATCCTGGGAAGCTGCTCCGGTAAGTGCCACCCCCGTTCCCCAGACCTCACACCTCCAGCCCAGCACTGCGCTTCCCTGCCCACCCAGGTCCCCACTCTGTTCTTACACCCTCACACTCTCCCAGAGCCCCCATCTCCAAGCCTGCTCCTGCAACCCACTCCCAACCACACCCAGCACCCACACTCTGTTCCTGTCCCCCACCTCCCGCCCGGCCCTCCCACCCCCAGCCCACTCCTGCTGCCCAAATCCCCTGCAGCCCGCGCCCAGACCCCCAACTCCACACTGCCCATGCACCTTACTATCCTTCCAGACTCCCCAGCCTGCTCCTGCACCCTCCCTCCTCACCAGACCTCACACCCCAAGCCCACTTCCTGGCAGGCTCCTCCCACGCACTGAACTCCTCATTTCTGGCCCCAGCCCAGAGCCCAGGGGGGTCCCCTAGGCTCCTGGTCTGGTGTGGGGACAAAGGGAGCATTTCTGCTTCTCAGCTGGGGCCATGCCACTGGGTGGGTTTTTATGCTGGTTTTGTCAGTGCTTTTCTTGGGGCGGAGGGAGAAGAGGAGCCGGTATTCAGACAGCTCCCTGCTCCACCTTCCCAGCCAATCCCATGGCTGGGGCTGCTGAGGTACTGGTACTCAGTATTGGCAAGTACCAGCACAAAAAAGGACTGGTTTTGGTTTTGCTTCTCACTTTGTGTGGCTCCCAACTGATTTTTTTGGGGGTCAGTGGCTCCTGCCTCAAAAGGGCTCCCCACTCTAGGTTCAGAGGGTAGATCTTGCTTTCTCTAAAATTGTTCTACTCTCCCTTCCCAACAGGGGAGCTGACCTCCATGCTGGGCCCCTGCACAAGCTGGGAGGGGGCTGGCTTTGGGCCCTGGGAAGAAGTGGGGCAGAGGGAAGCTGGCCCTCAGTGCCTTCCAAGACCAGGGAGCACCATCCCCCAGCCCTTCCTGGAGCACATTGCTTAGGACCCCCACCTCCTCAGGCAGCCCTAAGAGCTGCACAGAGCACAGTGGCCACACCCTGGTGGCAGTTTAAAGGGCTCAGGGCGCTGCCTCTGCCACAGCAGTGGTCAGGCCCCGGGCCCCTTTAAATCAACAGGGGCAATTGCTCCCCTGTCGGTGGACCTGCTCATCAACGTAAACCTTCACACCCCTGGAATTCAGCTACTTTTGACTTTGTTTCATGGGCTTGCAGGAAAATTTCCCCTGGAGACTTTCCAGTTCAGTGCTAGTGTAACTGCTCACCAGGCAGACTTGAATCTGAGACCTCTGGAGCTTAGAACAGGCACCTCTACAGCTTGAGCTAAAGCCCAGCCAGCTTCCAGCTGAGGCTGTAGAGGACACTTATTCTTTCTCTGTGAAGTGGTCTAAGTACCACTGCATGGGACAGCGAACCACACATAGGTGTGTGGTTTACACTAGAAGGAGGAGCCAGACAGCCTCCTGATTGAGTCGTACTCCTGGATCTGACTTCCCTGCACCAAACAATCTCCACAAAAGCACAGCAGACTTCCCTGGGGAATCTTCCAGGTTAGTAGTGGAAGGTGAACTCTGCTCCTACTGGACTCCACAACTACAAGCTCCAAGAGCAACCTGTGAGAAGACAAAGAACAGGCTGCCCCACTGCTGTTTGGAACCGTACGTGTGTTCTTACAGAAACCAGATGCTGCAAGGCAAACAAAGCCAGCATTTATTTTAAATCTCAAGGGAGCCTCTTGGGATAAACAGTTTAAATATAAGATAAAAGCGTGGCCGGTTTGCCAGCGGCATCCCCCCTTGCTGGAGGATAAACTCTCATCCGACTCGTACAGATGTTGAGCTGCCGAATCCATTCATCCCTTCTTCAGATTTTAACCCCACCTAGGGAGCCTGAGTAGGGAGAGAAACTCACCCTTCCCTCAACTCCGCTTCCTCTGAGCTCACCTGGCGCAGTGTCTTAGAACCTCCCAGTTTCCATTTGTAGGTTTGCTTGGGAGAATGTTAAATCCAGGCCAGTGCTGGTGGTATTTAAAGGGAGTGTAATTCACATGGATTGGGCCTTGGTTATAAATTAAATTACATTCCAGTTTAGCAGCTGGGATTAAGTCTCTACATTTTAATTTATTAACTCAACCCAATTTAGAGGAATTCTCTTATCACCATGCTGCTGAGCTCCACCCAGGGGAGTGCCAGGCTGCAGCAAAATAGGGGTTGGGAGTAGGTATGGTCTCGCTTAGGTCCTGGGCGCACTGAAATTACTGCCCAGGAAATCAAATGGAAGAGCACAGAATGGAAGAGCTCTGCCAATTATCCGTTTTCTTCTGTGGGAGGGGAAGAGTTTCCTGTGGGGGTGACAGATCCTCCCTACTCCTCTGCCCCAGCAACATGGTGTGCAGAATAAACCATCACATTACAAACATAGATACGGCTCTGGCTGCATAAGGGAAGCCTTGAAGTGGGTGAATGGCCGTGTTCTCCCGCTTGCTGGCTCCTTTACATTGCCGTGTAGTAGGGTCAGAGTGCAAATGAGATTAAGGCCATAATTGTCTTCCCTCAGCAGAAATCATAGAATCAAAGAACAATAGAGCTGGAAGAGACCTAAAAAAGCCATCAAGTCCAGCCCCCTGCCCTAGGCAGGACCAAACCCATCAGATCAGCCCAGCCAGGGCTTTGTCAAGGTGAGACTTAAACACCTCCAGGGATGGAGACTCCACTACTTCCCTGGGTAGACCATTCCAATGCTTCACCACCCTCCTGGTGAAAAAGTTTTTCCTAATGTTCAACCCGGACCTTCCCAACCGCAACTTGAGACCATTGTTCCGTGTTCTGCCATCTGTGACCACTGTGAACAGCCTCTCTCCAGCCTCTTTGCAACCTCCCTTCAGTAAGTTGAAGGCTGTTATCAAGTCCCCCCTCAGTCTTCTCTTCTGCAGACTAAGCAGTCCGAATTCCCTCAACCTTTCTTCGTAAGTCATACGCTCCAGCCCCCTAATTATTTTGGTCGCCCTCCACTAGACCGTCTCCAGCATGTACACATCCTTCCTGTAATTGGGGGCCCAGAACTGGCCACAGTACTCCAGATGCGGGCTCACCAAAGCCGAATAAAGAGGAATAATCACTTCTCTGGATCTACTGACAGTGCTCCTCTTGATGCAACCTAATATGCCATTAGCCTTCTTGGCTGCACTGGTACACTGTTGACTCATGTCCAGCTTCTCGTCCACTACAACTCCCAGGTCATTTTCTGCAGAACTACTACCGAGCCAGTCAGACTCCAGCCTGTAACAATGCTTGGGATTCTTCCGGCCCAAGTGCAGGACTCTGCACTTGTTCTTATTAAATCTCATCAGATTTCTTGCAGCCCAGTCTTCCTGTTTGTCTAAGTCACTCTGGACCCTGTCTCTACCCTCTAGCTTATCTACCTCTCCCCCTTGCTTAGTGTCATCCGCAAACTTGCTGAGGGTGCAATCCAACCCCTCATCCAGGTCATTGATAAATACGTTGAACAGAACAGGACCCAGAACCGAACCTTGGGGCACTCCACTAGATATGCCAAGGAAGGGGCCATGGGGACTGAATTCTCCCATCCCACTCCCTGCAGTGGTTTGATCCAGGTCTGGGGAGAGGCATTTTGGCAGGGCAGCCTGAGGAAGATTCTACATGGAAGCTTTGCCCAGCATGATCGTCAGCTGTTCTCCCTGCACAGCTGTCACTCTCATGTGGAGACTGAAATGCATCACCATCCCCTCCTTTACTGCAGTGGGTTCACCTCCGCTTCTCCAGAGGCAGCTTGTTAACCCGCTGGCATCCTTTTGTTGAAAGCTCACGGACAGCCAAAAGGAAAGCCGTGCTGCCACACTCCTGCAAACTTCTCTCTCTAATATTTTATAGAAGTCCTATGTAACTGTCATGTCTTTTTCAGCATTTCCTGCCCTAGCACTGCTGACTACTTAGGTAGCTGTGTGTAAACAACCTGCTTCCACTCAGATGCATCCACTAGCCTAGGGTCTGGATTGTGATACCTTTATTCAGGACAGTCCTGCTCAAACCCATGGGCCTACTTGCGTAGTAAGGATGAGGAAGCCTATCAGAATTTAGTCCCAGGAGACTGAGTGATGACACCATCCAGAGTTTCTGACATCAGATCCATGGGGATGAGCTCTGACATCACAGCTCACTGCAAGACAACCATCATTCTGCAGAATGCAGTGATGACATCACAAGTCACGGGATTCTCAAATAAGGTTGTAGGATTGTCCTGGAGTTTCTGGAATTAAAGATTAATCTTGAAATTAAAGATTATGTATGTGAAAAAACTCACCAGGAAAATATCCAACTAGAGCTGGAAACCTCACTCTCAAGTCTAGGACATCATAATTCCTCATCATCAGGGAAATATCACACCAGATTGTGGCATCATACCCACATATCTGCTAAACTGTCATGTCACAGATGCATCAGATTTGCTCCTATAGCAATGAGTTGTGACTAGAATTGGTTGGAAAATTGGAGCCCTTTTCCCATGCCAATATTTTGACTTTTCAGTTGCAGAAAAAGCTGGTGAAAACTAATGACAGAAAAATCAGAAGTCTGAGGAAAGCAGACACCTGCAAAATGTGGGTGTGTGTCAAAAACCCAACTTTCCATTAAAAAAATTAATGGAAACTTCTAACAAGCTCCAACTGCAACACCACAAGAACTGAGCTGGGAGAGCACTGAATGATTCAGGAAGGAGATGGATGATGAAGCAGCTAGTCACAAAGGAAAGGGCTTGGATGGTGCCTTTGGCTACCTACCAACAGCAGAGCACGCAATTTCTTGCATGTCCCAGATTGCGGTTTCTTTTGCTTGAACTGAGGAGGATTTCGGCATGTTGAGCTCTGTGCAGGGCTGGGTGACTCTTTGCATAGCGAAGGAGTCACAGCAGTCTGCAATGAGCTGGCTCCTTCCCTGAACTGGGAGTGCCATGGGAAGGCAGTGCTCTGAGAAACATGGAACACTTGGTGTACCACCTCTCTGTTCTTGGATTCCCTAAGGCAGGGGTGTGCACAGTGTGTGTGGGGCGAGGGGGGCTGGCCCCCTCAGGGGTGTGTGTGAAATTTTGTAAGGGGGGCTGCTGGGTCTCAGGTTCATCCATCTCATTAAAAATGTTGAAATAGTTTTTCAGTATGTGCAGTCACATTCGCATACCGATTATTAGTTTTCACATTCTACCTATTTTCTTACACCTGCCAAAAGGGCTTTTCGAAATACGAACATAACCAACATTTCCACCAGTTTGGATGACATTAGACAGATTGGGCAGGGGGCAGAGCGGGGAGAAAGGGGTGTGCGGTAATTTCAGGGATGGAAAGTGGGGTCTCACCTACAAAGGTTAGTCACAGGGCACAGGGGAAGATGGACCTGTGAGCTTCTCTGCAGCAATCCCTCTAGTCTCTTGGGCCCAGACCTGCAAAAGGTATTTAGGGGCCTAATTCCCACGTTGCTGCTTTGTCTTGCTTCCTGGACCGAGTGGGATAAGCCCCTGTTGGTGGGCAAGACGGGAGGGCCTCACACAGCCCTTTCCATCCACCCTGAGGAACCAGAGCCTGGCACTGTGATGGGAGCTGTAACTCCCCTCCCCACACGTACAGTCTCCCTATAGCAGAGGTTCCCAAACATTTTGGCATCACGCCCCACTTTTGATTTTTGAGAAACCCTCGCGCCCCCTCACCTCTTCTTCACCAGCAGTCGACCGCCCCGTAACAAACAATTCAATTTGTAATTTACAATAAACACAAAGGCTTGATATAAAAAAAGTTATTTAAAATTAAAAATAAACACAGATGGTTTTCCTTGGCCCCTTGCAGGTGCCTGGTGCAGCCCCAGCTGGCCAACTATCTGAGCCCTGTGCCAGCTGCCAGAGCTGCCAGCACCAGCTGCCCCACCCACCTGAGACCTGCGCTGCCAGAGCCCCCCCCCGCCCAAGCCCCACTCCTCCAGGGCCAGCCACCCGCTCACCAACCAGCCGCCCACCGCCGCTGTGGGCCAGCCACCCGAGCCGCCTGCCCAAGCCCAACGCTGCCCAGGCCAGCCATCCGCCTGCCAGCCCACGCCACCCGAACCCTGTGCTACTGGAACCAGCCAGTCGCCCACCACCCTGAGTCACCTGACCCCTGCGATGCTGGGGCCAGCTCCCAAGCCCCGTGAATCCAGCAAGCTGGCTGGCCGCCCGAGCCCCACAAGCCACCTGCCCAAGCCGCTCCCCTCCCACAAAGCCAGGCACCACCATCCCCCCACTCATACCCCATCCTCCCCCTCCAACACACACTCAATGACCTTTGCATGTGGGTCTTCGCCGGCTGCCTGCTTTCTGTATCAGCTGTACCAGGTCATTCACATAAAATGGCAGGGGCTGAGAGCCAGAAGCAAAGGCCGGCTCTTTCTTTAGGTGGGGGGGAATGATGTGGGGGCTGGGTCACCATACGATCCCCCCTGGAATTTCTTCATGCCCCCCCGGGGGGCACACCCTCCAGTTGGGGAAACCATGTCCTATAGGATGGAGAACTGTTGCAATATGGAGCCTCGGCGCATGCATTGTACAGTGCCTTAAGAAGCCCTGGCACCTCTTTCATTACAAATTAAGTATTGCCCGTAGGTAAAAGACTGAATAGCAACAGAACTAAGAAATGCCCGTGAAGGAAGAGCAGCTGTGTCCATAGTGCTGGCCCAGAAAGCACTTTAAAGACTGTGCAGCCCCCCCATCTGGCTTCCATTACCTTGAATGAGGCTCTGCATGCAGGGTTAACTTTACTGAACTGCAGAATCCTGTGGATGAGGAGGAAAGTTGACACAAGCTAGTTCACCTCTTCTTCCACGTGACTCCCGTCATTTTTGTGTGAATAAACGACATGCTCAGTCTCCTCCTGCGTAATAAGGTGATCTAACTCAGCCAAACAGATGGCTCAGGGGTGGGGCACAGGACACAGAACTTTCCTCTCTAGGTCACTGCTTCTAACCTTCCCAAGGGCTGATAGAAAAATCATTCATTTAGCAGCAGTCTTGCAGTGGGGCTGGATGAACTAAGCAAGTAGTCTCAGTCTATTACCTAGCAGCAGGGCTTAATTTGTAATGAAAGAGGTGCCAGGGCTCAAGCAATTTGTTTTTTAAAAATGCGTAACTGATGCAGCAAGCCCAGAGGTGCCAGCGCTGGGAACTGCCAAGAGTCCAGCTCACATTAAGTACTGCTTCCTAGACACAGGTGCATGTCAAAACAATCCCCGGAGCAGAGACTAACCAGCTCCCTTGTTGGCAGCCTCAGTGACTGGATTCCCTACGGTCTTCCTCCTAGCTGCTGCTGCTGGGTCAGGGGTGAGACACACAGCAAGGGTGTGGCCTGGTTTTGGGGCTGGTAGTCCAATTGCAATTAATTAAGTATAGAAACGGACTCTCCCTAGCTGCCTACCGGGTAAGGGGGCAGGAGTAAATCTACTTCAGAAGAAAATTATTTTACTAATCTTTGGTCACTCCTCTTAAATTCCTACCAGGACATAGCAGGGAGTACACACAGCCCCGTTGTTTACTTGAGTTTATTGATTTTAACCTAGATTGGAAGAAAAGCATCAGATAAGGGGCAGGAAAGTCCCCATGCTGTCAGAACCACAGGGAGTGCTCACAATCAGAATTCTACAGATAGATGAAAAAAACATTTGCCAAAATAAGGTAATGAATCATTCTTCACCAGAGCTTTGGCCAAAAGCCAGGCCCAATCTTTCAGGCCTAAGCAATGATTTGGGATAGTAGTGGCCACTGAGTTATAATGATAACGACTACTATTTACGTTTTGTGACAGTTCCCGATGGCCCTAGACTGGGATCATGTCCCCTCTGCATTATGTACAAAGCAAAATATGAGTCCTGCCTCAACAATCTAATCAGAAGGTGAAATTAAATAAGGGAGACAAAGGAGAAGGACAAATGTAACAGGAACAAACTGAGGTGACTGCCTTTGCTAAGTACATGCACCACAGGATGGTAATGAATCACTGAAGAACAAGGGGTGATGAGGGCAGCCAGAGGTTGTTTTTGTTTCGCTTGTGACTCAGCCATTAGGAGCTAGCTAATTTCTTGGAGGCATCCAGTGACTGAAGGAGCTCAGGAAAGGTCACTGGCTCTGTTGGCTGCTGCCAGAGGTTTGGACAGGTGCTAATGAAGCATTTCATCATCTTGTGGGGACCGGACACGGCCCGTGGAAGAAAATGAGGGATGAGAAGTAATGCAGCACAAGTGAGCTGACACCCCTAAGAAAGCCTGTAGGAAGGGAAAACAACTGTATGTGCGCACTCAGTAAACAGAGCTAGATCAGGCACGGGCCTTCCCTAGGGTGAGCATATCTCCCCTGGCCAAATATGACATGGGGAATGACTCCTCTCCCGGCCAAAACAGGATGGATGGTCACTCTAGACGGGGTGCCAGGAACAGGGCTGCTGCCCCGCCAGGGAAGATCTTGACTTCCCCAAGCTGTGGGTGGCAGCCTGCACCACCACACCCGTCCAGCTCCAACTGCCCCAGCTGCAGGAAGCTGGGTGGCTCCGGCTCTAATCCCACTGCAGCCATAGTTCACCCCACTCCCAGCTCCGGCTCCAGTGGCCCTGCTCAACCTCCCATGGCTCCGGCTGCAGTCCAGGCTCCTGCTCCAAGTCCTGCAGCCCCGGCCCCTGCTCCAACCCCCGGTGCCCAGGCCCCGGATCCAACCCCACTGAAGCCTCAGTTCATGCCCTCTGCCCCCATGGCTCCCACTCCCACCCCCATGGCCCTGGCTTAGCTCCAGCCCCCGCTAGGGGAAGCCCGGGCGGCAGCTGAGCTGTCATGCGGTCTGGCTCCGAGCTCCCGGCTCCCCCAGGTGGCAGAAGTCGGGCGGCAGTAGTGTGAGTCTAGCTCCCAGCTCCCCCAGCTGGGGGAAGCCGGTGAACCCTGTGAAATACAGGACAATTAGCTCCTTTTGCAAAATAAATCAGGATGCCAGAATGGTGCCCAAAATATGGAGCAATCCTACCGAAAATGGGACAGATGGTCACCCTACCCTTCTCACCTCCATTTCTCCCAAAATGGGAAACCTTCATGCATACAAATGGGAAGTGCCCCCCACAGGTACAACATTTGTGTCTGCATCTGTAGCTGCAAAAATTATCTGCCAATGTATGCCCTGACATCTGTAGATACCTGCAGATCTAAAGCAGGTATCCATGCATTTGCAGGGTTCTAACAGTGGGTCATTGTATATGGATCCATGAACTTATGTGGAAATTTCTGAAGTACCCCTGAAACAATTTCCCTCTGCACCACAGAAGGCGTGATAACATTTCAAAAACTGATTTCATGGAACATGTATGCAGCATTTGGCTTGCAGGAGCAGGGATGTAGGGGAGATTTCTGTTCCTACTCCCGGTGCTAGGGGTGGGGAGGTAGCAGGAGTGGGAATGTGATTGCTTCCTGCAGTGGTAGATTTCCAGCTGGGATCTCTTCTTTTTCCATCAAGCAAGAACTGTTGCTGTTCCACCCACAGGTCAGAAAGGCTGGGGACATCAGCAGCAGCACAGTCCCTGCTCCCTCTTCAATTTCTTTTGCACCACCAGGTCTCATTTCTTCAGCTGGCGAGCAAGAAGATGGGAGAAATAAAGTTCCAGACCACTGTGCTCCCCCTGTACATTACATAGGCGCACGCAGCAGCGGTGGAGCACCTTGTGGTCATATCCAGTGAGCATGTTCCCTGCACTAAGAGCAGCAGGAAACGGTTGTGAGAGAATCATGGAGTCCAGGCTGGCACAAGCAGACTGAGCAGGGGAGGAAAGATGGTAAAGGACTGGAACAGACTAGTACAGCGCAGCACAGCCGTGAACGGCCTTGAAGGCAAGTGTCTGTGGGTAGGTCTATTCTTATGGGAAGATCGCCACATGGCAATTGACTTTTGGGAGTTTGTTTTGGCTGAATGTGTGAAAAGAAAGCAAAAAAATGGATCTCTTTGGGCTCGGCCATCAACCCTGGGACTCCATGCTCTCATGTGGAGTACGGGATGTCGACGCGAGCCCAAAGAGCCCTGATCTACACAAGGGCAGAAAGTCAGTTCTAATGCGTCAATTCCACCTATGCTATTATAGCATAGCCAGCGTTGCGTGTCTGGGGTCCACTTTGTTCCCTAGTGTGGACCAGGCCTGTTACCGGCAAAGCTAAAAGATTTGAATCTTTCAAGGACAAAGGGGATTCTCCCAGGTGAGGTCAATCAGCTCTAACCTGCTCCCATAAACATTCTTTATCTGCTGCCCAGGGAGCGCTTCAAAGGGGTTGGATTTGTTCCTGCTGTTGAAAACAAAGGAGCAACAATCAGTCTCATCCTTAAAGACTAGCAATTTTATTATGGCATAAGCTTTCCTGAGTTGCAACTCACTTCATAAGATGCATGTGGTGAGGTGCAACTTACGAAAGCTGACATAAGGATAAAATTGTTAGACTTTAAGGGGCCACTCCTTGTGGTTTCTTTTCTGAAACAGACTAACAGGGCTACCTCTGAAATCTGATCCTTGCAACTGAAAATCCCAGTGACCAGTGCGAGCCCGGGGCAAACACACCAAAGCGTGTGTGTGTACACATGCATGTGTGGGGGGAGGTGATCCCTACAAACTGAAAGCTGCCAAGCCAAATTCAATCTATTATATGAACTGTCAGAAGCAAAACTCCTTCTAGCCTATTTTAGGTACCAGACTAGGTAATTGCAAAGACAGTGCTGCCTAGATATTCAGCAATGACAGGTAGCTGGCTATTTTACTACTGTGAGAGCTCAGCATTTGGAGGCATTAATGATTCCTAGACAGGCAACGGAAAAAGAAAATATGTGATTCAGATTTGCTTGAGTTGTGTTGATTTCCAGGGATAGATTGTATGCTCCTTGGGGCAGGGACAAGTTCTTCCTCTCTGCATGGAGAGTGCCTAGCACATTTCAGGTCATACTGCGTGCGGCAGGGCCTGCAGCCCCACACCCCATCTGAGGGGTGACACCCTGCACTGGCCACTCACTCGTCATCCCCAAGCAGTCCAGTCACTCCCAGTCGGACCTCAGTGGAACGAGCTAACAAAGCAGTTTGTGCTCCTCTTCCTTGGGTTCACAGGGGTGGGGGGCCCAGGCCCTCCCTCTCCACTGGGCCCATCCCACAGCCCTGTCAGTGGTGGGCTTGCCCACAGCAACCAGCTCACCTCCAAAACACACCAAGTTCACTGGGTCAGCCCCCTGGCTCCCTGCTCCCAAGCTACTTTCTGCCCCTGTCGAGAGGCATAGCACTGCTCCAGCTCTGGCTGCTGCTCCCACCCTAGGGCAAGAGTTCCTTCTCCCCAGTGGCCAGCCCCAACTAGGGTGACCGGCCGTCCCATTTTCACTAGGATGCCGCCCCCCCCGCCTTTTTTTTTTGTGCTTTTAAACACAAAAGCTAATTGTCCCATATATTCACTCTCCCTGCTGAGCTGCCCTTTCCCCCAGGTGAAATCAATCAGGGGCTGCCTGGACAGCGTGTTCCGAGCACCCAGTACAGGTAGCAGCAGGAGAGGGAGACAGGGTCCCTGCCACGGAGGTAAGGCAGGGTATGTTGAGGGGGTCGCGTGTTTGTCCCTCCCTCTAAGATTTTAAGGTTGACAGCTGTGGAGACCACTGCCGGGAGGTAGCCCAATCCCCGCTGCAGGGCAGCCTCCAGATTAGCTGCCACCTGCCCCCGTGCCCCGTGGGACATCCCCTCTGCAGCTGGGGAGCTCTTTCACAGGGCAGCAGCACCACTGCCGGCACCCCAAGGCACGGAGCAGCCACAGCACTATCCTGTGGGGTGGCAGCCCCTTTCCCAGTTCCCCCAGGAGTGGGGCAGCTGGGAGCCGCAGCCCCCCGTTTGCCTCCCCGCAGCGTGGCAGCCACCACAGACAAGCCACCGCTGGAGGCAGGGAGCATCCTTGCAGTATTCCTAGAGCCTGGCAGCATGGGGCAGCCAGTGATCACCCAATTTCTGCAGGGCAACCGCCCCTGCAATCAGGGAGCTGCCCTGTGTGACGGCAGCCCCATGGCATGGGGCAGGCAGGGAGCACCTACGTGTCCTGTATTTGGCATAGGAAAATACAGTCACCTTAGCCCCAGCTGATGGGCTTCTTTGGTCTTTATACTAGGACTGCAGCTGCAGCATGCCCAGCAGCCATGGGGGAGGTGCCTTCTCCACCCAGCAAGCCTGCCTCCCACCCCCTCCGGCCAGTGCGGGGTTGGTACACCCATTATACTGCAGATCCAAATAATGAACTCACATAGGGTAGTTTTTTAAAATGTAACCCTTTAACCCTCAATATACGTATCCCATATGGGGACAAATAGCCTGTGCCATGATTTGTAGCTACCTGCGTTAGAACACTCACTTCCTCCATTATTTAAAAAAGTTCTTTAACAGAAGGAAAAAAAATCAGTAATTCCCTAAACTGCAGGGGAAAGGCATCTAGCAGAGCACCTTGTTTAGTCACAGAACATGTGTCATGTCGGCAGCGGGAAAGAGGACCTGCCATTCTGCATCACCACCTCTGCAGCTGAAAGGTCAGTTCACAGAGCTATGGGGACCTCCAATAATCATTCAGCAGGGATTTGCCTAAATGTTTGTTCCTGATCTATGCAGGTTCTCTCAGCCTCTGCATTTTGGTTAGGGCTGAACCCAAAGCCAGCCTCAGCTAGAATGGAAGTTTTACCTGGTACTGAATCAAAACAAACACTGAACTGTGAGTTTTCTGCAATTTCAGGGAAAAACACCAAGATCTCCACCTCAACTGTAAGTCTCGCATGTTGGGGGTGCTGGTTTAACCATTGATCTGGTTAAATAACACTGTTCACTCTTGAAATGCCAGTTTGAAAGTTTCATTAAGCTCTCCTCACCAAGCATGCCCGTCCCTCCCCAACAAATAGAACCCTGCAAATGTATGGATATCTGCGGATATCTGTGTACGTGGACATGGATGCAGATACCTGCAAGTCATTTTTGCAGCTGCAGAGACCAATCCTATACCTGTGCAGGGCTCTACAAAGACACGATGCTGATCTGATTTTCAGAACTGCTGAATACCCTCAGCTCAAATCATTGGGAGCCATAGCCATTCAGCCCCTCTAGAAGTCAGGCTTCCAGGCTGTGATAAGGAACTCAGCCAATCTACACTGCAGCTCAAGAGGGTGTTTCAAAAGCCATGTGAGGGGACTACCTCTGTTGCAAATGGTTCCTCAAAAGTGTTAAATCTTCTACAAACTCCAAGTCATTGCAGTAGTGTCTGAGCCCAGGCCCAGGTTATACACCTTACTGGTTCTTCAGGGTAAACTATAGCCCAAGTATGACATAGTGACAAGCTCCCCAAAACCAGCAGCTGGATTTTGAATGTTGTTGATGTCACCCTCCATACTTGCTATTCAGACTGGGGCCATTTGGCAGAGATTGACAACAGATGTTCAGACAAATAGAGCCTGATTTTTTTTCAGACGGATTGAAATTACACCGCCATAGAACTGGAGTGATGCAGTGATTAGTCAGGATGCTGAATTCAGAATCACCTGGCTCCAGATTTGCTTTGCTTTCAGGCCCTGGGCCCAGTGCTCGAGCAACGTAAAGGGTCCTTAAGGCGTGATTCTCATTTACACCTTATTTTCAACTGTGCCGTATTGTGCAGCAGAACGTGTTGAAATAGCTTTGGTGCACACACTGTGCTTTTTCCATTGTTAGGTGACGGTCCCATCTTGCACAAGTAAGTTTGGTGGCATCGTATTGATCTGTTGTCAGTCTCTGCCAAATGGCCACAGACTGAATAGCAAGCCTGGGAGAATCTCATCACTGACTGACCTTTCTGGAACAGCTTCCACGGTGAAAGTGTCTTGAATTTCTTACAAGCACTGTGGTATTGCAACCCCACGCCCCCAGCTTAGGGCCAGGGGTTGGGGTATGAGGGTTGCTAGAGTCAGGACAGGACAGCACCTGTTCACTTCATCTGGAGTTGTGGGTGCACCACTTAGAAAATTTTGGCCTCTGTACCCCAGTAATGATTTTAAAAAAACACGACTGGGACTTTAAGATGATTGTATCTCAGACTATGTTAAAATAATCCATTCCGGAATAGCTATTTCAAAATAACACAGCTACACACAAGAAAGCATTTTGAAATAGCACCCAGCTATTTTGAAGTAGCAGGCCCAGACACAAAGTACCTATTTCAAAATAATGCCATCAGATGATGTCATGGCTTATTTTGAAATAGTGCTATTCCGTGTCTTAACAGCACCTATTTTGAAATAGGTGTTTTTCCTCCAGCAATGAGGTTTACGAAATTGGAAATAATGTGCCTGCCATTTCAAATTTATGCATGTGCATAGTGTAGATGCTCAAAGTTATTTCAAAATAACAGCTGTTATATTGAAATAACTTTGCTGTGTGGCCATTGCCTTAGAATCTACGGTCACCTCCAGGATTTCTGCAACCATAGCTTCATTAGATAACTATTTCTGTGTAGAAGTCTCATCTGGTTCCCAGTAGCCTTCTGAGCTCTTCTGTAGGGAAAAGTAGCTTTATCTTTGCTCAGCTCACAAAGCACAATGAGCCTCTTCACAGCACGCCAGATTTCAAAGAGGCCAGGAAAGCTGCTGAGAAAGCATCAGGCGCTTCCAAACAAACCATTCTGGCTCTCCTGGGTCAAAAATGGGTGATGACAATGGGTTTGCTGAACAACAGTGATGGTCCCCAGCAGTTTAGCCCTCTGTCTCTGACTTTAAGTGACATTGAGATTAGTAATGGAGATGTTTCCAAGCACAGCATTGCTTAGTGGTAGTGAGTTTGGGTTTTTTGGTTGTTTTTATTTTTTTGCGCTACTGCTGACTCAGGCTGTGTCTAGACGAGCCCCGAACTTCAAAGGGGCATGGTAATTAGGGTGTCGGGAGATTACGAATGAAGTGCTGCGGTGCATATGCAGCACTTCATTAGTCAAAATCTCCCCCGTGGCAACTTTGAAGTGTGAAACTTCGAAGCGCTGGCTTGCATGTAGCTGCGGGTCAGCCACGGGTACTTCGAAGTGCCCGCACTCCTTCCAGGTCCCTTTGCTCCTCAAAATAGCCAGCTCAGGTGGAACCTAGAAACTCACCTTCACGTCAGGCTGAAATTGCCATCACAGTTTCCAAATAGCATAAACTCTGCACAACGCTGCCCTAGAACTTGGCACTGACAGTATTTCCTGCGGCTGCAAGATCTTCCTCCACTTCTCATGGACACCCAGCTAACAAGAGCTGCTAAAATACTATTGTTTCACCTTCTCTTGAAAGACATGGGCTCTGCCACAGTTATCCACAAAACTAAACCCCACTGGAAACAGAACCCCAGGCACTGAAAACAACTCCAGCTGGTGCAGGCCACAGCTGCTCAACTACTGAGCAATACTGCTGGGGGGGAGCACGTCCCTCTAGAGCACTGATTGTGCCATTTGATACCAAATGAAATAAAGGTTGGGAAGTCTTGATTCTCAAAGCCTCTAATAGGTTAGGCTTCCAGGAGTGCTGGCTCTGCCTACACTGGGGAAATTTAAGAAGTCCTAGTGTTGCTAAGCACCAGTTCAATTCTGCTAGTATTAATTCAACTCTGATGAGTGCATGTGTGTGTCATCGGCAGCGGGGATTAAACGGGAGACTTCTGAATCTTAATGGATAAGCCTCTGCTGCCTGAGTTAAAAGACCCATCTCTCCTACATACCACACTCAGCCATCGCTAGCTGGCCTACCCACCGTTAGGAGGAGACAGAGCCCCACACCAAAGCTACATCTGTACTAGACCAAGAAAATCAACCACAGATATGCAATTTTAGCTGCACCAATTGTGGCTATGTCTACACGTGAAGCCAACATTGAAATAGCTTATTTCGATGTAGCAACATCGAAATAGGCTATTTCGATGAATAACGTCTACACGTCCTCCAGGGCTGGCAACGTCGATGTTCAACTTCGACGTTGCGCGGCACCACATCGAAATAGGTGCTGCGAGGGTACGTCTACACACCAAAGTAGCACACATCGAAATAAGGGTGCCAGGCACAGCTGCAGACAGGGTCACAGGGTGGACTCAACAGCAAGCCGCTCCCTTAAAGGGCCCCTCCCAGACACAGTTGCACTAAACAACACAAGATCCACAGAGCCGACAACTGGTTGCAGACCCTGTGCCTGCAGCATGGATCCCCAGCTGCCGCAGCAGCAGCCAGAAGCCCTGGGCTAAGGGCTGCTGCCCACGGTGACCATAGAGCCCGGCAGGGGCTGGAGAGAGAGCATCTCTCAACCCCCCCAGCTGATGGCCACCATGGAGGACCCGACAATTTCGACGTTGCGGGACGCGGATTGTCTACACGGTCCCTACTTCGACGTTGAACGTCGAAGTAGGGTGCTATTCCGATCCCCTCATGAAGTTAGCGACTTCGACGTCTCGCCGCCTAACGTCGAAGTTAACTTCGAAATAGCGCCCGACGCGTGTAGCCGCGACGGGCGCTATTTCGAAGTTAGTGCCGCTACTTCGAAGTAGCGTGCACGTGTAGACACAGCTTGTGTGTCTAAAATTCAATGCGTCTGCGCTCGGCTAACTTGTCTGTCTATACAGGGGAAGATCGACAGGAAAATTTCTCCCTTTGGCCTCCCAGAGGTCAACTGAGATCTCCTGAGAACTCATTTTCGCATGTCCAGACTAGGGGCGTTAAATCGAACTCTGCAAGATTGACTCTGAGTCGGTTGATCTTCCGTGGCAGTGTAGCTAAGCCCCAAGTAGATGCAGCTTACATTTGCAATGTCAGACCCCCAACAGTAGAAGGCCCCTGGCTGTTGACACTAGTTCACAAAAGCATAAATGACACTCCCTTAGAAGGGGCATCAGCAGACAACAGCATGTCCCCTGCTGCCAGACACAGTGGAAACATTTTTTTTTGGGAATGTCATCCCTGGTGTAGGCAGAGCGTAGGCTCACCAAATTTCCCTCAGTGCTAAGAACAAAACTGGCTACTTTATTAAGAAACAGCGGGTGCCCCAGCAATTAGAATGAGACTTGTAGGAGACTGACTTTGTGGAGAACAGCTCCACAACTTTGCAACCCTTTTCCACAGGAGTGAAGACAGACCTTAAACCTTGGGATGTTCATAAAGAAGGTGTGACTCAGCTGTTTGCCACAGCCTTCCCCCGTTACTGGTTGATTCTCGTTGTCTTGGTCTTTCCCTTGCTAATGCTCAGTATTATGGGCATAAATGGAGGAACAGACAAGGATATCAAGGCCAGAATAGGGAAAGCAACAGCTGCATTCAAGACTCTCCATTCCATATGGAGTTCACAAATAAGATCTGCGAAGACAAAACTGCGGATCTTCAACACAAATGTGAAGAGTGTGTTCTTGTATGGATGTGAGACCTGGCGTATGAAAAAGTCTTCAAATTACAAGCTACAGACATTCATAAGCAAACAGATACCTGAGGTACATCCTTCACATCAAATGGCAAGACTTCATCACAAATGAGGAGCTTTGGAACAGAGCAGGACAAGAACAAATTGATGTTGAAATTAAGAGAAGAAAATGGGGATGGCTAGGCCACACTGTCAGAAAACCATCATCCAGCATAATCCGTCAATCTCTCACATGGAACCCACAAGGAAAACATAAAAGAGGGAGACCTTGGACAACACGGAGAAGATCTACTGAGATTGAAGGACAACAACGGGGGTACTCCTGGAGCCAGCTAGAAGTTTTGTCCCAAGTCAGAGTGAAGTGGAGGAGACCTGTAGATGACCTATGCTCCATAAAACAAGGGCTAAGTAGTAGTGGTCCCTGTGTTAAAGAGTGATCACTTCTCCCTCCCTCAGAGAGCCACCAAAAATCCCTTCCTGTTCTTGGCAAGGCTGGGAAAAATCAGCCACAGAGTCTATGTTTAGCCAGCCCAGCTGGGTTTACGTAACTCTACAAGGCACGCATCACACAATGCTTGAGTGCTGGATAATGAGACAACATAATAGGAGGTATGGCTTCCATAGCTTGTGCTTATTTTGTACAACCATTTCACTAGATACAACTGATAGAGCAGGAAAACATGACCTGAACAGAAAGGGGAAAGGACCGTGAATAAGCAAAGAACCAGTGTCTGAAGTGCTGAGTGTATTACAGTAATTCCCGGAGTGCTCCTGTAGTGGACTCAGCCTGCGTGGGGCGCCCCTTCTAGGTGGCTCCGGCCTCTGCACCTTGACCTCTCGGCATCTGGTCAACCCTTTAACAGGGCTGCGACTCAGCAATGGATGCACCCAGGCCCTAGCTCTGGGTGGGGCAGCTGGCAAACAGTTAGGAAGCCCAGCCCATAGTTCAGGGCGGGGCGGCAGGCACAGAGTTAGCCACCGATGCGGTGTGGCTCAGGAGAGGCGTGGGGCTGCCTCTCCAGGGGTGGGGTAGGGCGAAGCAGGCTGTCCCACTCCACTGCGTCCCAGCCTGAGGCCCTAGTGATAGCTCTCACCCTGAGCTTGGTAGCGGGGATCTAGGCCACAACACACCACCATGGGCTCAGGTGGAGCATCCCCTGGGCCACTTCCTACCTCCACCTCCATTGGTACCTGGTCCCACTCAGATTGTTCAGCAAGTCCAGGCAGGTGAGTCTCCTCTGGGTGGGTGGCATCTGGCAGGTCCGTCCAGTCAGGCATCTCGACGTTGTTTGGGTAGTCTACTGGGGGATGGGCCATGGGCTCCAGCCGGTTGGAGGCCTCAGCAGTGCAGGCATCAGGCACGACTCCAGAGCCATGCTCATCTGGGGCCCCTGGGGTCACTGGCCATGGGCAGCCTCTCTGGCTCCAGCAGGGTCTCAGGGGCTGGGGTCCACCGCACACCCCAGGGCCCTGGTAGATCAGGGAAGTTGGGGAACCGGGCCAAGGGCAGGCTGGGCCGCAGCCCTCCGGGTTGGGCTGGGCAGCAGGCTGGCAGCTCTCACCGACCCGGCAATCTGGCCTGGGTCCCCTGGCTCTGGTCCCTAGCAGCCTGGTCAGAGAGCTCTGCCCTGCTTGGAGGCCAGTCTTTTAATGGGCCTCGAGCCCCAGCCCTGGTCTTTCTGGTCCCAGGTGCTGCTCTCTGGCGGGCGGGGCACAGGTGTCCTGGGTCAGGGCCTGCCCACCAGGGTCTCTGAGTGGCCTCTTCCACTTCCAAGTCAGGTGAAGGCCACACTACCTCACTACAGGCCCCAGGGTTGCCGGCTTTCTGACTGAACAAACCAAACACCCTTGCCTGGCCCTTCTGCAGCGTCTGCCCTGTTCACTCCATCTGAGCCTCCTCCTGTCACTCATTCTCCCCCACCCTCGCTGACTTGCTCATTAACACCGGCTTGGGGAAGGTCCTTTTCAACCAGCTATTCAGCTGAAAACCGTGGGCCTGGCTACCCATGTTTGCTATGAGCTGAGTGCTTGTGCGGCCACCCAGGAGAGATTCATTTGCCACCCAGCTGATTAGTAGAGCACGCACAGCCACCTACAGCTGGCAGTGTGTGTTTTTATTGGTGGTGCACATCCCCACATGCCTTAGTGCATGTCATAAGATATATTCCACCCATGGATGGAAAAAAAAAATAGAGGGAACGTTGCTGGCTACTCGCCGGCCCCAACTGAGATTGGGGCCCAGCCTATTGTGCACATTGCCACAAGAGTTGGTCCCTGCCCTGAAGCGTTTACAATCCAAAGTTAAAACCAGATTGTTGTTGTTATTATCTGAGGCACAGATTAGGGCAATTGGCTTCTAAGTTACCCAGGGAGTTCATAGCAGAATCAGGAGCCAGGCCCAGAGCACCTAAATTCCATTCTAAGCCCTTAACTGCAAGACTGCCCTTCCTTATTCCCAGGCCCAGTCTTAGGGCAAGGCAGTTGTCTTAAGCCCTGTGCCTCCAGGGCCTCGTGCTCCAGTTGATGATAGCGGACGCCACCCATCAGCCAGGCCCCACTGTCAGCGTGCTATCATGGGTTCCATCCGTGGGCCAGGCCCTGCTGGGATGGATCTGCTTATTCCTGTTTATAAACATGGCTGTATGTTAATGCATTGCTGAACAGTTGCCAGGTTTCCACCCTGAAGCAGCTGCACCTCATTGGCAAGTGAAACATTTTGGGAGTGCAAAGCTGGCTCTGTACAGCAACCTAAAGACATTAATGCAGTTGTTTAATACCCAGGGCTCCAGCCATGTTTCTGAATGCATTAGAAGGCTCATTGCACAACAGTGTAGCTGCATGTTTCCTTGGTGCCCAGCAAGAGCTGATATGGCGGGAGTTATAGACAGCACTGGAGATGCTGGTTTTAAGATGGAGTATTTAGCTGGAGCGTTGGCAGAGGTGATTATGCAGCTGTCTTACTCCAGGCTGGGTGGTCAGAGGACGACTAGATGGAGCAGGGTGAGGGAGTAGCAGACAACAGCTTTGAGTGGAGCTGATGGGCTGAGATGGGAGTGAGAAGACAGATCTATCCAGGGGAAGCCAGCAATAGGCTGGGAAGCCAGGGAATTCAAGGAGCTGAACATTTACACTAGGCTACAGGAAAGTTTGCCAAAGGTAACTACACCCTTATTTAGCTGCAGTCAGGCCTGATACTTCAAGGGGAGGGATAGCTTTGATCATTGGTGAGGTGGCAAAGGAGGAAACTCGAGCAGAGGAGGAAACTCAGGCAAAGGAGGAAACTCAAGTAGGGATGAACTGATCCTTTAAACTCGTTATCCTATCTAAGAAGGAAAGGAGGTTAATTTAGGCCAATGTGTACCTGGGACAAACTCCTGTCTCTTAATGTTTATCACCACAACTGATTATAGACTGACTGAGGCTGAACAAATCATCTGTGTGAGGAGAAGTCTGGTGGCAGTGGCATGAAACTGAGAACACTACCATGTTGGGGGGATCCTCATCACTGGCTGACCTTTCTGGAACAGCTTCCAGGGTGAAAGTGACTTGAATTGCTTACAGGTACTATGGTATTGCAGCTCCACACCCCAGTGGGGGAGCTTAGAGCCGGGATGGGAGGGTTGCTGGAGTCAGGACAAATATCAGAGGGGTAGCTGAGTTAGTCTGTATCTTCAAAAAACAACAACGAGAAGTCCTGTGGCATCTTAAAGTCTAACAGATATTTTGGAGCATATGTTTTTGTGGACAAAGACCTGCGTCATCAAATGCATGTCAGGACAGATGACTAAGAGGTGTGTGTGTGTATGGGTGGCGGAGGTAGGGAGCAGAAATCAGGGCGTGGGTATGTCTGGGGGTGAGCTCAGGGCTGGGAGTACAGCCCCTGCACTGCCAAAGCCCTGGGGCTGGAGCCTGGGTGTGCTGTGGCCATGCAGTCCAGGTTACCAGCAGCATCCAGAGCTCTGCCTCCAGTTGGCCAGTCTCTTGTGCCCCTATGTGGCCCACCAGCTTACCTTTGATAGCGTCTTAGCTCTGCTCAGATCTTGGGAAATACATCCAGGAAAGCATGGGGATTGGAATTCACAGAGGGAGGGCATTAAAGGTGGACGCATCTGAATCAGGCCTGTTTGCTGAGTTTTGGTTTATGGGTATATGGAGATACATATCTCATAAGAGCTGGAAGGGACCTTGGAAGGTCATCGAGTCCAGCCCCCTGCTCTCTTGGCAGGACTGCATACATACTCCAGTGCAGAGAGACAATGCAAAGAGACTGCATGATTTTTGGTCTGCAAGTGTAAGGCCGACACGCCAGGGTTGTCAGCAGGAGGGACTGAGCCTGCCACCTTAGAGACTAAAGCCCTGTGCTCTACCACATGAGCTAACAAGCTAGCTGGCTTTCAGCCAAGGCTGCACAGCAGAGACTTCACTCTTCCTCATCAGTGGTCTCAGTGCCTCTTGGGTTACACAAGTATTATGTGGGATAAGGTGTTTGTATCAACAAACATAGGCACAAACAAGCGGCCACCTCCCATTGTCGTAAAGAGCAAGGTCTAGACCAGTGCTGGTAGCAAGTCATATCCTTATTTACCACTGGGTCGTGCAGGCTGGAGAGTCAGTTGCAGAAGAGGTTATGGTTATTTTTAATAAGGATATTTTCTCAAATACTGTGTCCAGTGCTGCCGCCTGCAGCTTCAGAAGGGTGGGGATAAATTGGAAAGGGTCCAGGGAAGAGCTACCAGGTTAGAAGACAGCCATATTTTCACTGAGTTCCCTGAGTCTATTTAGCTTAACAAAGAAAAGGTGAAGGGCTGACTTGATCAGTCTTGAAGTGCCTACATGGGGAACATACGTTTCGTAATGGGCTCCTCAAGCCAGCAGAGAAAGGTAGAAGATGATCCAAGGGCTAGAAGCTGAAGCAGGACAAATTCAGACTAGAAATAAGCCATGCATTTTAATGGACAATAACTAGCCATTAGAACAAGGTACAGAGGCTAAGGGAAGATTCACCTTCATCGATGATTTTTAAATGAAATGTGGCTGCTCTTTCGTTAAAAAACCATGCCGTAGAGCTGCCAGTCTGGGATGCTGCAATTTAACTCTACTTCCACAGTACTCTAACCCCACCCCCATGCTGTGGGGAACATGGCATTCAGAGGATAGTGGCATAACAGTACTCTTTGGCTCCACCGCACTTCTATGGCCTCTCTCATACAGGGCAGACTGAAGGATCGTGGTAGTCTCTTTGGGCCTTGGAATGTCTTAATCTATGTGATTCTCTGATGCACCATGGAACCACAGGATGAAAAGGGACCTCAAGAAGTCATAGAGTCCAATTACTTGCATGGTGGCAGGACCCAGTAAACCTAGACAATTCCTGACAGGTGTTTTTGTCCTTTCGTAAAAGCCTCCACTGATGTGGATTCCACAACTTCCTTTGTGCATTATGATGCATATATCTAAGTGGTCATGGGCAGCATTGGCTCTGTTGGCCCCAGTCCCCTGGCCATGCCTCCTGCCCCATTCTGTTTCTCAGCCTCTTTCGTTCCAGTTCTCTGACCTGACCCGCTCCACCCTCTACTGACAGACTGCACCACTCTCTTTTTGCCTGCTCTGCCTGCAGCTCCTTTGTGCTGAACTGTTCAGTCCACCTGTTCCCCTGCCAGCCTCGCTGCCCGTGTTCTCCTGCCCAGCCCTGAGCATGGTCCCTCTCCCATGGAATAGCCTCCCTGTCTCCACCTTCCTCCCTGGCATGGAATGGAGGATGCAGGTGCTCAGGCTGTGTCAGGCTCCAAAAAGCATAAGGATAGCCCTGAACACAAGATCCACAAATCCTACCCAGGCCTAGCACATGTTCTGTACCTCATCCAGGGCGGTAAATGCCTCATAGCCGCTACCTGGGTGAAAGCAGACAACAGCTATGCTCTTGAATGAGCTCTCACAGCCAGACGAGAAGAGACACAAACACCCGCTTTCCTGCGGATGAGTGCTCTCCACAACGGGGTCACTCTGTATCTGACCTATCCGTTCTCCTTCTCAAAGGGAACCCACACAACGCAGCAAAAGTTGAGCCTTGGAATTTAAATTCATAAATTTGCGAGGCACTAAAGATCATGGACTGAATAGAGACCCGGTTTTATTACAAACAATCTACAACCCATTAATGCTTCCACTCAGCTGCCATCATCCAACATCCACTAAGGATGGGAGGGGTGCTGATTGGCCACTTCTCCTTGAAATGTGTTTACCCCTATGCCAGTGTTTCCCAATTGGTGTTCTGCGGAACCCTGGGGCTCTACGAAGTAAAAGTAAGGACGGGTTCTGTGGCCAGCAACCTGCATCTCCAGAGCTTAAGTGCCTTAAGGAGTCATTTGAGGCTCCCTGCCCTACCGCTGCCGACCCCTCGGCAGCTCCCTGCCCTGCCGCCGCTGGAAGGGAAGTCGTACAGGTCCTGTGCTACAAGGCCGCTTCTTCATTCCACACAGAAGTTGGTCTTCCTGGTCTGGATAATATTCTGGGGCCAACGCAGTGACACAAGCACCGCAAGGCTCAAAAAATGGACACATCACTGAACGAAGGTCTGTACTGCACGGATCCACCCGGGCCCCGAAACACCAACATTTTCCTGGTGATCTGGAAGTCAATATGAAATGACTGCCAATAAAGTTTGCAGGTGGCACAAAGCTTGTCAACAGGATAAATGAGGAGGAAAGGGCAGTTACACAAAGCCATCCGGATCACTTGGTAAGCAGGGGCCATTGAAAGAAAAGGCATTTTCTATGGTGGGGTGCAAAGCCATATATCTAGGGCTATTCCTGCTCTTAAAACATTAAAGTGCTGCAAGTGGCAGCAGGCTCCTTGATGGGGCGGGTTGGGGAGGGAGCAACTGCTGTGGGGTTGGGTGAGTCAGAACAGCCTGGAGCTCCTGTCTGCCACTGCTATCTGACTAAGCGGGTCTTTGCCCATGAAAGCTTATGCTCCAAAATATCTGTTAGTCTATATGGTGCCACAGGACTTCTTGTTGTTTTCGAAGCTACAGACTAACATGGCCACCTCTCTGATACTTGCTACAGTAACAGAGACTACTGACCTCGTTACCTGCTGTTTCAAACGCACGCAGGCCTTGCCATAGTAAAAGAGAGAGAGAGCCACGTTAGCCTATATTCTATCAAAACAAAAAAGCAGTCCAGTAGCACTTTAGAGATTAACAAAATAATTTATTAGGTGGTGAGCTGTCATGGGACAGACCCACTTCTTCAGACCAACTACTTGGTAGTGCAAAGCAACAGCCATTAGGACATTAATTTGGATCCAGTGTTCTTAACTGCTGGAGATATACAGGGAGGCAGGATAGAATTCATCATTGGAATCAGACCACCAGTGCCACCATCCTTCTTGTCGAGAAAGTGCATCTTTCAGTACCACAAATTGTCAGGACTTCAGAGGGGTCCTTAACGTTAGGATGGGGCATTGGTCCTGGTTTACCCAGAGTGCTAGCTATTGAGTTAATATTGCTGCATGTAGCAAAACTTGGCATTCCTTGGTGGTCTCCCATCCAAGTACAGACCAGAGGAGCTTCTATGTTGAATCAAATCTTCTCCAAGTGATTTATTGCTGCAGAATCTCACTGCCTGCAGAAGTGGGACAAAACTTTAGAGTTTGGATCTGAACTTCCATGATGTTCAGATCCAGGGGGTTTACTTTGTATGGATATCTTGGAATGCGCTCACTCAGCCAGCCAGTACCCACACAACAGCAAGTCTCTGAACCTGGGTCTACAGGCTCAGGCTTGCCTTGTGATATTAAAGATAACCGTGTAGCTGTTCTTGACCGAGCTGGCCCTTGAGCAGCGCTCCCTTTAAGCTACGTGCTTGAACGGACACCCAGGAGAGGTGCAAATGCTGCCCAGCAGAGCTCCGACAGCCGGCAGTGTGTGTTTCTCTCGGTGGTGCACACTGGTACCTGCCTTGGTGCACATAAAATTTATTCTGCACCAGGATGAAAAAAGAAGGGCACAGTGACTTTGAAGTATCCTGAGTTACTCAGCACAACATGTGACTGCAGAGCTTGGGATGGCCTTTGTGGTCAGCACTAAATTCAGGGTCCTAATCCTGTGGGCATGGGGTGTGTTGAGAGCAAGAGGAAAGTCGGACCACAGTCCTCAGGCCGCAGAGCAGCAATTAGCACAACAGACCATGCTATTGGGAGGTGGAAGGACAAAGACACGCATGGAGGGATTTCAAAGGCAGGATGCTGATAGCTTTGCTTGTAATCATGTGGATGTGACTCATCCTCACCCAGTCACATCCTATATTACCCTTCTGTAGTGAGTCCTGAACCCCTCCGCTCTTGAGGGCAGCCCCATAGGAGAGCGTGACCAATGCCTGATGCTTTGGTGTTTTGTTGTGTGTAAAACAGTTTTTATCCTCCCTTCCCAAAGGAGGGTAAAAGCCAATGAGTGAGAAGATTTAGGCCCAGTGGTCAGAGTGACTTGACTAGGAGGAATGCAATGAGACCTCACAGTAAGCTCAGTTACACTGTGAAATGCACTCCCAAGGGAAGTGGTGACATCACAAATGGACAAAGCAGTACAGTCAGGGCTTTGTATAGCCAGACAGGGTCACCAGAAGATGTACATATGGCATCAGGGGTAGCACTCAGGAACTTCTGCTCCTGAACCCCAACACCAGCCCTCTACCATGTATGCTCATCCTGCTCACATGTATTTGAGCTTTAGCCTCCAGGGGCTTCCAGTGAATGAGCAACACCCACAAGACACTAGCCAGATGCATTGCAGACACAGCCGCTGGAACTAGCAAGAGAAACTAAGAAGTTCGGGGGGGTCTGTAACCCTGTTACTGAAGCTCCTCAACTCTCTCCTGCCCTGGCGTGGTGGCAGAGGGCATGGCGCAGAATCCAGGGAACAGGCCTGGTTAGTTCTGCTGTTTGAGAACCTGCAATCACACCTGACTGGAAAAGTATCAAGTCCCTGATAGATTTTGGATGGTCCTAGGTGCTTTGTACATACTTACTTTTCTCTTTGGCTGTTCATAAACCAGGAGACCAGAGTCTCTGAAGGCATCAATCAAATCCTCAAAAAGAAAGGTTTGCATAGGCTAGGACGCACCACATGGTAGCATGTCAGCCTTTCCCTTTGTGAGCAGGGATTGTCTCTAGCCAAATTATTGCTGCTCGCAAGGTGAGAAGGTGCTGAGAGCCCCTTCAACAGCCCTGACCTGGTGGCAATGGGACTGTACCTGCCTGAACTTTGAGCAGTGAAAGCTGTGATCATGGTCACAAAAAAGAATTTAGATACCAAGGGGCTGACATGCCCCCTCCCATTGGTTAGTTGGGATCCCAGCTAATTTGGAGACGAGAGGTGTGGGAAAACGTTGAGAACTACCATACTGGAAAGTCGGCTAACGGTCTGAGCAAAGCAGAGAACATGTTCTCTCTTTTCCAACTGTGAAGCTGGGAGAGAATATCTTAGTGCTGGTCCTAGCCACTCTCAAGGCTGCTCTACACTAGGGAAGAAAGTCAACCTAAGACATGCAAGTTCAGCCACAAGAAGAGCATAGCTGAGACTGATGTGCCTTAGTTTAAATTTCTCCACCATCCCCACCGCACAAGTTGCTCCCATCAACTTCTGTTGCTCCCTGCAGCTGCGAGCAGCACTGGGGTTGACGTGGACACCCTCAGTGCTTAATTTAGCACATCTCTATTAGACACACTACATTGAGCCCCGGGAGGTTGATCTCCACAGCCTCGACGCTAAGTGTAGACATACCCTCAGAGGCACCACCTCTGCTTTTCTGCTGGCAGGAGGTGTTACTCTTGGTAGAACTACATGGGCAGGAGGCTTCTTCACCTTCCCCGAGGGCTGTGGTGTCCAATATGTTCACCACTCATGGCAAGCAGGATGAATCCAGGCTCTGGAGCTGCACACAGCTCTTGGGGCCTCTACATGCGGCTCCGCTGAGCTGCACAGATGGAATGCCCTGCACCCTCTCCGCACATGCGCCCCACCACTTTGTGGGACAGGTGTGTGCCAGCGGCGGCGGCGGTGGTGGCGGCACTCAGTTGGTGTGTGTGTGTGTTGTGGGGGGGTGCCTGGCTCTTGGGGAGGGCATTCGGGTAGAGCAGGTGGGGGGAGGAGCAGGGGTGAATACGGACGGACCACAACCACAAGTGTGGCAATGCTCTCGGGTGACCAGACATCCCGATCTTATGAAAGAGCACCTGATAAGGGGTTTCCTTATAGAAGTGCCTATTACATCCCCACCCCCTCCCAATTTTTCGCACTTGCTGTCTGGTTACAATGTCCTCCTTACACTGTGGCTCCAGACTGGAGCGTCATAATCAAGCCTGAAACAGATGACAAGCCTGAGTACAGTGATCCCCTGAGATATGCGCATATCTCACATGGATGTGACAGGCAGGTAGACCCTGCAGCCCCATGGCTGGAAGCCAGCTGGGCAGTGCCTGGACAGCAGAGACAGATGCGGGGTCCTTGGTCGGGGGGCAGGGCGGAGACACCCGCAGCCCCGCAGCTGGAAGCTGGCTGGGAGTGCCCGTCTGGCTGCTGCTTGGTTCCCATCTCCCCACCATTGGCAGGACCCTGGCAGCCGACCAGCCACGAGCTGGTCAGTTTCCTGTGTCCAGCAAGCAGCGGAGAGATGGGAACCAAGCTGCAGCCTGGTTCCAGTCTTCCCACTGCTTGTGGGACCCAGGAAACTGAGCAGTTCATGACTGGTCAGCTTCCTGGGTCCCACAAGCGGCAGGGAGACTGGAACAAGGCTGCCACCTGGTTCCTGGCTTCCTGCCACCCTGGGAGCTAGGAAACTGACCAGCCGTCGTGGGCTGGTCAGCTTCCGAGGTCTGGCCAATGGTGGGGAGATGGGAACCAAGCAGCAGCCTGGTTCCCATCTCCCCACGAATTGCACAAAAATTTGAGTGATGTGGGTGTTGCAGGAATACAAGCCCCACATAACTTGAGACTTTACTGTAGTCACAATTCCTATTCCCCTTATGCTGCAAATCTTCTTAAGATATGGCATTAGATTCTGTAAAAACCAGATGCTAGACCCTCTCTACCATTATGGAGTTGGATTACTTGGAGTTCACAACAGGACATGGACAGGTCTTTAGGGAAGGGACCAGAATTCCACCCGTTTGCTTGTTTGGTCCTGTCACGAATACATGATAAGTGATTTTTGGGGTTGAGGACACTTTTCAAGTAGGAATCAGGCTGAAGGCACTTGACCCATTATACCATTTTCATTGTCCACTTAGAAATTACCTGAACTTGGATTTTAGCCAACTACATAAAGAAAGAAGAGGAAATTTCTATATGTACATATATACGGTTCTTAAGTTAGGGTCTGTGAACAAACAAATGTTTTAGAACACAGCTGCTGCATCCACAACAGTTTTCATAAAACTTACACATCCCATTAGCAGAGCACTTCAGAATACAAATGCAGGTTGCCTGAGGAAAACGTTAAGTGAAATGTAAGGGGAAGGTATTTAAAAAAAAAAAAAGACAGCCACATTTGTTCATGTGTTCTCAAGAAATGAAAAGCCACATGGAAGTGAGTAAGATAAGAAACGGGACCATGTGAAAAGCAGCTGGGTAGGGACGGCCATTTGGAGGAAGAAAGACAAATTTGCCAAACTTCTCAAAGTTTATTGACAAAGGAGAATAAGATGAAGTTAAAAATGTAAGACAAATGCCTTGACAGGGCCTCACACACTGCCGTGCTCTGTGCCCCTATTTTGTCTCCATAGCTGCGTCTACATGTGCCGGCTACTTCGAAGTAGCCACGCCAACTTCGAAATAGCGCCTGCCACGGCTACACGTGTTGGGCGCTATTTCGAAGTTGACATCGAGATAAGGTGGCGAGATGTCGAAGTCGCTAACCCCACGAGGGGATGGGAATAGCGCCCTACTTCGACGTTGAATGTCGAAGTAGGGCATGTGTAACCGTTGCGCAACCCACAACATCGAAATAGCGGGGTCCGCCACGGCGGCCATCAGCTGAGGGGTTGAGAGACGCTCTCTCCAGCCCCTGAGCTCGATGGTCGCCGCATGCAGCGGCCCCTTAAAGGTCCCCGCCCGCTGCCTTCCTGTGCAGGAAGCTGAGAGAGTGTGCAGGCGGCAGCCCAGCCACGCGGCCAGACTGCACGTCCCTCTGCAGCCACAGACACCCCCCCCTGCTGTGATGGCCGCCCGCCAGCCCCCCAAGCACCCCCAGGGCACCACCCCTCAAGGGGAGCCAGGGGTCCCAGCCCAGAAGCCAGCCTGGCAAAAGGCAGTGGGGCCCCACCTGGACAGAGGCCGAGCTTCGGGACCTGCTGGGGCTCTGGAGCGAGGAGGAGGTGCTCCAGGTAATGGGGAGCAAGAGGCAGAACGTGGATGCGTTCGCTCGGCTGGCCGAGGGCCTGGCCGCCGGGGGTCACCCTGCCCGCACTCCTGACCACGTCAGGAGTAAAGTGAAGGAGCTGCGGCAGGGTTATGCCCAGGCCCGGGATGCAGCCGGCCGATCTGGGGCCGCCCCCGTCACTTGCCCCTTTTACAGGGAGCTCAGGGCCATCCTGGGCCCCCGGCACACCTCCTCCCCCCCGGCCACCCTTGATACCTCGGCCGACGAGCCCCAGCAGGCCCCAGAGGTGGAGTCCGCCCCAGAGGTAAGCCCCACACCCCAGGGGCCCCCCCAGGAGCCCACTCCTGGGACACCGGAGGAGGAGGGGGGATCCTCCTCCAGAGATGGGGGGCTCCGGATCGACATCCCGTCACGGAGCTCCAGCAGGGTGTCCGCCCACCGGGTGTCCCCTGACCGTGGGAGTGGACCATCAGGTATGTACCCCCCCCAGTGCACACCCTGGGGGTTGGGGGCGGGGGTAACAGACATGACCAGGGCCCTCCACATGCCCAGATGACCATGGCCCCAAGGACAGCAGTGACATATCCCTCACAGGAGTGCATCAGCCCCTGCCCCCGCAGCACAACAGTGCCATGCCCCATCCCTGGGGATGGGGGGGAGCGGAACCTAGGGTCCCCCGGGGGGGAGGGGGTGGGACACCCATCAGCAGCAGCAGCATCTCCCGGGGACAGGGATGGGGAACCAGCAGCAGAGGGGTGGGGGGACAAGGGCCACAGCTTGGGCCCCACACTAACGGCTGTCTCCACTTTTCTTCCCCCCCGTGTTCCGCAGCTGCACCATCGGAAGGACCGGAGAGCACCGGCGAGGTGTCAGTGGTCCCGGAGAGCCCACTGGGGCCATCAGTCCAGGCCAGCCCCTTGGCGGAGCACCGACCGGCCCCAGGGCGGGGATGACGGCGGAGCCAGCACTCCTGGATGGCGATGGACCCCAGCTGCTGGCGATCCTCCTTCGGCAGCTGGAGGTCTCCGAGCAGCACCTGCGGGTGGAGGAGCGGCTCCTTGAACTGCAGGAGCGGGTGCTGGCCTGGCGCCAGGAGGCATGGGGGGCCTTTATGCACATGTTCGAGTGCATCGTGGACCACCTGGCCCCCCCATGCCGCACTGGCCCCCACTCTGCCCACCCTGCCTGCTCCACCCACCGCTCCACCCGCTGCTCCACCCGCCGTCGCACCGCCATCCGCCACCAAGGGCCGTTCCGCCAAGAGGGACCTGGGGCCAGCTGACACCCGCCGGCCATATCTACCAGTCCGCCCGGCCCCCAGCCAGCCCCAGCCAGGGCTGAGGCCGAGGCGCGGGTCGCAGCCGCCCACCCCCAGCGCTGGACATTAGAGGGTGTGGGGCCCAGGACGTGACCCCCCCTCCCCCCTTTGTACATATACCCTTCACTTGTCTTTTGTAAATAGTTTATATTAGACCTCTGTTATGATGATACCTGTCCCCCCATTTAAATAGTTCTCCACTTCCTTGTCTTCCCCTTTTTTTCCTGTCATCTTATAATACATATATATATATAATATTTATTTTGGCTGTAAATAGCATGATAATAATAAGAGTTCAACGTATTCTGGTTTGACGAACAACATGTCTGTTTTTATTTACATGAAAAGTGTGGGGGGGTGCTCTATGGCGTGGGCGTAGGGCAGGGAGTGTTGTGGAGGATGGCGGGGGGGTGCAGTGGGGGACCTGCCAGCGTTCACCCCGGGGCCTCGTTGAACTGGGCCCACAGGGCCTCCCGGACCCGGGTCCCTTCGGGGTCCACCTGGCGACTGGGGGCAGCGGGTGGCTGCACATCGGCCCTGCCAGCCTCCACAGCCCAGCCCTGAAAGAAGGCCTCCCCCTTGCTCTTGACGAGGTTGTGGAGGGCGCTGCACTCTCCCACAATCTGGGGGATGTTGGTGGGGCCCTCATCGAGGCGGGTGAGGAGACACCTCCAGCGCCCTTTGAGGTGGCCAAATGTGCGCTCCACCACCTGGCGCGTGTGGTTCAGGCGCTCCTGGCTGGCTGACAAGTGGCCCGTGTAAGGGTGCATGAGCCAGGGCCGGAGGGGGTATGCTGCGTCTGCAATGACGCAGAGGGGCATGGTGGTGTCACCCACAGGGACCTCCTGCTGGGGGATGTAGGTCCCCACCTCCAGCCGGCGGCACAGGCCCAAATTCTGGAATACCCTGGCGTCGTGGGTGCTGCCAGGCCAGCCCACATATATGTCCAGGAAGCGGCCCCGACTGGCCACCAAGGCCTGGAGGACCACTGAGTTGTAGCCCTTCCTGTTTAAGTAGCATCTTCCACTGTGCTCCAGGGCACAGATGGGGATGCGGGTCCCATCCAGAGCCCCGAAGCTATTGGGGAAGCCCAGGGTGGCAAACCCCGCGATGGCGGTATCCGGGTGCCCAAGCTGCACCCGGGTGCCCAAGCTGCACAAGCCTGTGGAGGAGCAGGGCGTTGATGGTATGGACGACCTGCAGGGGAAGCACATGGGAGACCACCAATGAGGGGTGTGCAGGGTGTGTGTGGCCCTCCCCTGCCAGGGCTCCCCTCCCCTCCCCTGCCCTCTGCTCCCCTCCCCTGCTAGGGCTGCCTCCTCCTCCCCCCGTGGGTCCTCTTACCTCCATGAGGACAGCCCCAACGGTGGCCTTGCCGACGCCAAACTGCTGGCCCACGGATCGGTAGCTGTCTGGAGTGGCCAGCTTCCAGACAGCGATGCCGACCCGTTTCTCGACGCTGAGGGCACGCCGCATGGCGGTGTCCTGGTGCCTGAGTGCGGGGGTGAGCCACTGGCAGAGCTCCAGAAATGTCTGCCGGCTCATCCGAAAGTTCTGGAGCCAGTGGTCGTTGTCCCACTCTCTGAGCACCAGCCGCTCCCACCAGTCGGTGCTCGTGGGGTAGCTCCACAGCCGCCGGCATGTGCGGCGGGGGCGGGTGGGGCGGGTGGCTGCAGGGTTTGGGGTTGCTTCCTCCTCCCCTGCGGGCAGCTCCTCCTCTGTGACTAGGATGTGCTCAGCTGCCTCCTGCATGGCATGGAGAAGGGTGGGCACTGCTCCTACAGGGGCGGCTGTGTGGACCTCTGGCTGCTGCTGCTGGGGGTCCATGCCTGCGTCGCTCGAGGTGTGCGTGCCTATGGCTCTGCAGACCGCGTGCTGTGCAGGCTGCATGTGTCTGGGAGGGGCCCTTTAAGGGAGCGGCTAGCTGTTGCTCCGGAAGTGCTAGTCCGCCCTGTGACCCTGTCTGCAGCTGTTCCTGGCACCCTTATTTCGATGTGTGCTACTTTGGCATGTAGACGTTCCCTCGCAGCGCCTACTTCAATGTGGTGCTGCCCAACGTTAACGTTGAACATCGACGGCACCAGCCCTGGAGGACGTGTAGACGTTATTCATCGAAATAGCCTATTTCGATGTCGCTACATCGAAATAAGCTATTTTGATGTAGCGTTCACGTGTAGACGTAGCCCATGACTGTCATGTCTTTAAAATGACTGAGAACATCCAAACCAGGAAGAGGAGGCAAAGAGCTCTTTTATGAGACAGCAGCACAGCTGCTGCCTAGCTCACCTCAGACAGCTGGACTCTGTGGCTCTCAATGGGTCCTTGTCTACCCAGAGGAGCAAGGGGGCTTGAACAATTTGTACGCAGTGGGTGGGTGGGTGAGTGCGGAAGCGGGGCTGCTGCTGAGAGCCATAGAACCCACCTGCAAACTCTGTTAAGCTGGGGTGTGTGGCAGCATCTCTGGCTCCAGCACCTTTGCCCAGGAGGTGTGCAGGAGGTGCTGAGTTTGCTGCCAGTGCTTATCAGATGTGCAGCCTGGGTGTGCTCCTTCAGAGTAAGGGAAGAAGCAGCAGCTTAAACAGCATGTTTATAAATCTTTCATTATGGTAACTAGGAGTCACACATGCCTTCAAGCCCTGAACACAAAACACGGCATTCAAGGACAAGTTAGAGAGTCCTCTGCCAGTCCACATGCCTTAGGCCATCAAGCAGCCTGCAGGGACAGTTGCAGAGCTGAGTGAGGAGCCCAACTCCAAGAGGCAGCAAGGCCCACCTGTCAGTTTTAATGAGAGTCCTCTGCTCCCCAGCAATCTGGTTTGGTGGCCAGGTCTCCCTAGGAGACACCCAGGGGACTGACAGTACATATGGATATTAATAGTCCAATCCCCTTTTGCCTCCAATCCCTGTCTCCTTTTGCTTTCTCTTTTTCCAGTATGACTGAATTTTTAAACACATCTGGCATATACTCCCTGCTGCAGACACAGGATGTAGTTTGCATTGCAGCAGTTTGCTGGTCTAGATCTACCCGAGGTAATATTTCTACAAAAACCCTAATTGCACATGGCAATTTATAGACAGAGGGCAGGTCACTGTTCCACAGAATTTACACTCTAAGGACCAGATCATGCATGGTGCCGAGCACTTTGAACTTCCATCTTAGTCAGAGTTCTTCGCATCCTTGTAGGGGGGCTCAGCATTTAGGAGGACTAGGCAGTTAATTAGGAACAAACAGTAAGCGGTGACCATAAACACTTTGAGGAAAGAAAACAGAGAGATAGCCATGATAGTCTATATACTATCAAAACAAAAAAGCAGTCCAGTAGCACTTTAAAGAGTAACAAAATAATTTCAGACCCACTTCTTCAGACCATAGCCATACCAGAACAGACTCAATATTTAAGGGCACAGAGAACCAAAAATAGTTATCAAGATTGGCAAATCAGAAAAATATTAGCAAGGTGATTAAATCACAGAGCAGAGGGGCAGAAGGTGAGGCAAGGAGTCAAGAATTAAATAAAGCCAAGTATGTAAAAAAAAATGTTTTTTAAATACATTAGAAGCAGGAAGCCTGCTAAAAAAGCAGTGGGGCCCTTGGATGATAAAGATATAAAAGGAGCGATCAAGGAAGACAGTGCCATTGCGGAGCGATTAAATGATTTCTTTGCTTCAGTCTTCACGGCTGAAGATGTTACAGAGGTTCCTAAATCTGAGCCAGCCTTTTTAGGCGACAAATCTGAGGAACTCACTCAGATTGAAGTGACATTAGAGGAGGTTTTGGAATTAATTGATAAGCTGAATAGTAACAAGTCCCCAGGACCAGATGGCATTCACCCAAGGGTTCTGAAAGAACTCAAATGTGAAATTGCGGAGTTATTAACAGTGGTTTGTAACCTATCCTTTAAATCCACTTTGGTACCAAATGACTGGAAGACGGCCAATATAACACCAATATTTAAAAAAGGCTCTAGAGGAGATCCTGGCAATTATAGACCGATAAGTTTAACATCAGTACCAGGCAAATTAGTAGAAACACTAGTAAAGAGTAAAATTGCAAGGCACATAGAAGAGCACGAATTGTTGGGCAAAAGTCAGCATGGTTTCTGCAGAGGGAAGTCGTGTCTGTCTAATCTATTAGAAATCTTTGAAGGGGTTAATAAACATGCGGACAAGGGGCACCCAGTGGACATAATATACCTAGATTTCCAGAAAGCCTTTGACACGGTCCCACACCAAAGGCTTTTATGTAAATTAGGTGGTCATGGGATAGGAGGAAAGGTCCTTTCATGGATCGGGAATTGGTTAAAAGACAGAAAACAAAGGGTGGGAATAAATGGTAAATTTTCACAATGGAGGGGGGTAACTAGTGGTGTTCCCCAGGGCTCAGTCCTGGGACCGATCCTGTTCAACTTGTTCATCAATGATCTGGAAAATGAGGTAAGCAGTGAGGTGGCAAAGTTTGCAGATGACACCAAGTTGTTCAGGACAGTCAAAACCAAAAGGGATTGTGAAGAACTACAAAAAGATCTCAGCAAACTGAGTGATTGGGCAGCAAAATGGCAAATGAAATTTAATGTGGGTAAGTGTAAGGTAATGCATGTTGGAAAAAATAACCCAAATTACACGTACTACATGATGGGGTCAAATTTAGCTACGACAGATCAGGAAAGGGATCTTGGAGTTATAGTGGATAGTTCTCTGAAGACATCCACGCAGTGTGCAGCGGCAGTTAGTAAGGCAAATAGGATGTTAGGAATTATTAAAAAAGGGATCGATAATAAGACAAAAGATATCATACTTCCCCTATATAAAACTATGGTACGCCCACATCTCGAGTACTGCGTGCAGATGTGGTCTCCTCACCTCAAAAAAGATATATTGGCATTAGAAAAGGTTCAGAAAAGGGCGACTAAGATGATTAGGGGCTTGGAAAGGGTCCCATATGGGGAGAGGCTAGAGAGACTGGGACTTTTCAGTTTGGAAAAGAGGCGATTGAGGGGCGATATGATAGAGGTATATAAAATCATGAATGGTGTGGAGAAAGTGAATATAGAAAAATTATTTACCTTTTCCCATAATACAAGAACTAGGGGACACCAAATGAAATTGATGGGTAGTGGGTTCAAAACTAATAAAAGGAAATTTTTCTTCACACAGCGCACAGTCAACCTGTGGAACTCCTTGCCCGAGGCGGCTGTGAAGGCCAGGACTCTATTAGGGTTTAAAAAAGAGCTTGATAAATTTTTGCAGGTCAGGTCCATAAATGGCTATTAGCCAGGGATAAAGTATGGTGCCCTAGCCTTCATAACAAGGGCAGGAGATGGATGGCAGGAGATAAATCACTTGTCTTCTGTTCTCCTTCTCTGGGGCGCCTGGCATTGGCCACCGTCGGCAGATGGGATGCTGGGCTTGATGGACCTTTGGTCTGACCCAGTATGGCCATTCTTATGTTCTTATGTTCTTATGTTCTTATGTAAAAGAGCCCCTATAATGACCTAGAAAATTCCCATCCCGGTTCAAACCACGTGTTAATGTGTCGAGTTTGAACATAAAAGACCATCGAGGGGAGTCCACATAGAGTTCTTCTTCTTCTGGTGTTGGGGGGGGAGGGTCGAGAGAGTCAGACTGTTGTTCATAGGTGCGTTGGAAGATTTCCTTTAGACAGGGGTGACGAAAGAAAGCTTCAAGGGAGTGGGTAAGGGAGCAATAGGGATACAACAAGCGAAGGTCAGGCAATACAAAGCAAAGTCCCAAGGGTATGTTTTGCAAATAAACCTACTGAGGCTCAGGGACAAAAATATGCAGAGGAAGTTATTGCTAGGGGACAAGATGAAAGCAATGATTTGCAGAGGAATTTCAAGGAAGAGCACTAGGTCATTTTACACAAAAGGAACCATACAGATAAGGGCTCAGGCTGTTTGTTGCTGGAGGGGATAAAGGGAGCCCAAAGGCTGGTTGAGTAGGTAGAGCACAGGGCATGACTCACCAACAGAGCAACACTGGGTGCATTTCTTCTCTCTCATCCTCCTACCTCTCTGTTGTCTTCACTGTATTTTGCAGCTGCTTGTATCTCCTCAGTTATTATGTCTACTCTAGCCATAGTTTTGTGACTTAACGCTTCTCACACTACCCAGAACCACAGACTCATGCCCGTAGCGCCAATTCTTTTCTATCCCCATGAGGTGAATAATTAAAAGAACCACATCCAGTGACTTCCATGAAATTGGGAACTAAAAATCACGGTCCTTTTCACAAGATTAGCGGGTTGCCACAGTATCTTTGGCTAACACAAGTTTCCCTCTACTTACCATTTGCCTGCAGTACGTGGTCTGCCTGAATGCAGCCCTCCTCCCTAGAGCTGGCTGCAATTTCGGCAGTGTTCTGTAGTTTGTGACGCTGCTTCGAGACGCCCAGTGGTCCCCCGGCGAGAGCACAGTACTGGGTGTTAAAATACATGGACTCTCAGAGTGGCTTCCTATGTAACTGTTGGGTAGATCACTGAAATGGTCTGAGCACCAGCCTGTGGGCCCTCTGCCCATAGTAAAATGAATAAAGATTTGCCTCCCTTTAGAAAGCACACAGATATGCTGGGAAAAACAGTGCTACCATGTACTCAGGGATGTTACCCAGGCGTAAAATATTGGGTAGCTATCTGTTCTTAAATAAGAACAGGAGAAATATTTGCATTGATCATTGTTAGTTCCACCAAGCCAAGCAGCCATGACTGTCTTATTCCAGAACCTCTTACAGGTGAATGGGTTTGCCCATTTGACAGAATGCTGAAAAGGCTTCTACAGTTATCTGAATGGCACTTGAATCTTGTCTTCTACTTCTGGAGTGTGGCTTCTCCATCACTCTCAAAGTGCTCCCAAGGGCAGCGAAGCATTGACATCTTTCTTTCCAGCGATAACGCGAAGAAGCAACTGGCCAAGGAGTAGACAGCAAAGGTAGGGACTAGTCCGTGAGACACTGCCCCAGAGCACTCAGGCCTGAGAGGTAGCTCACTACTTCCTCTGCCTTTAGCTTCCAGTGGTATCATCTGCCTGTCCTAGATCAGCTCCCTGTAACCTCCAGCCATACAAGCACTGCTTTCCAGGCCTTGCTGTCTCTCTATACAAGTCAGCAAGAGGTATACACCAACCCCTAAGTCCTCAGATCATTTCTGGCAACCCCCAGCCCCTCCTTATCTACTGGAGAGAATTACCAGGTTATCTGTTCCACATGCATCCCTTGCCCCAAACTCCTTGCTGCACACAGACCTCACATGCCCCTACATAGGCTCACCATCACATACTTACATCTACAAACTGTGCTATGCAAGTCTTTGCACCACACAACATAGTCCTTCTACCTCCTCCCTAGACATAGGGACAGCTGCTAACTCCTTGAAATCCTGGGCTTCTCTGGCCTTTCCTTCTGGCCTTCCCCTCCTTCTGCCTGTCTTTATTCTCAGCAGAAACCTCGAATCGCCTTGTTAATTAGTTAATCATCCACTCCTTAACCAATTAGCTCCTCAGTTTGGTTCATGTGGGGGGACTTTCCAGTCGCAGGGTTTGGCGAGTTACCCTTCCCCAGAGTGGTTTACAGAAAATGAACACACTTGGCCATAGACCTTGTGTCTGTTCTCCCAAGGGCTGGGTAAGAACTTTCCATCATCAGGCCATCATCACTGCATCCACAGTTCATAAGGCAGCAAAAGCTGCCTCTGAAGACATCCTCCAGCTGCTCCTCTGCAAACAGGAATGGCTCCAGCCTTCTGCTGAGTAACCCCCAGGGAGAGATTTTTCAAAGCAGCTGTTGGTTTTTTTCCAGCTATCCTCCCCTTCATACCTGTGGGAATTGCACAGCTAAACCGTGACTGGGCACTTTGAAACACAGCCGCAGAGAATTCTTCTGCGGGGCTTGCAGCCCTGCAGAGTGGCCAGGGGAGGGAGAGAAGATGAAGCGCTGCTGTAGGAATAGCTGCCTTGAGGACGAGGGAAAGAAACTGTCGCATCTGAACCCCTGTCCCAGCAACATCTGCCTACCCTCACACTCATTCCTGCTCCCCCTCTCTGGGTGCAGAGGATTCTGTTCTCTTGAGGGCCTAGAGGGAGCCTGCAATCTGCGTACACACCTCGCCTGCTAAGGGCCGACCAAACAGCACCAAAGGTTGTGACCCAGAGGCTTGATCCCAAACCCGCTGAAGTTAAGGGATGGGTGTGACTCCAGTGGAAGGATCCAGCCCCTGGGGAACAGAGAGGTTGGTGACGAGCATGAGTTTTGTTTGGAGAGCGGTTCTATAATAAGCTCCATCTCTTCCTCCAACCCCTGTCCCTTTCTTGGGGATGGAAGCTGCTATGTACCATTTTGTTTGAGCCCATCGGTCTCCACTGAGAATCAGGCTGCATGGCAGGAGCAGCCCTACTTTGTCCAACCAAGGACCATGCTAGAAAACTGCCAGGTGTTGAGGGCTGGCTTAGCATTTAGAAAATGGAGCAGGTTGTGGTCATCCCATCATGCTGTGCTTGATCACGGTCAGAGCAGCTGGACCACCTTGCATGTGCAGTCCAAGGCTCTCATGGGCCATGGTCTTGTCACAATGCTTTATGGAACAGCCAGTCCCATGGAGTAAGTCAACAGCATGACTCCTGGTTCCATTCTCTTCTACATTGCTAGGACCCTGCAACTTTTTTCCTGTTAAAGAAAATGTAGCTCTTGGCAAGCCCTAGCTATTTCAGCTATGGCTCATCAACCATCCTTCTGTCATTAAATGCCTTATTATGTGCAATTAATGGACTGACTGAGAGGCACTACAAAGTCATTTGCTCTGTGAACTGACTAAGGCAGCTGGGTTACGTCTAGTGACTTTTTAATGTTCATCACCAAATGCAGCTGGGGAACTGGGAAAGGGGAGGAAGGAAAGATTCAACGCAAATGAGTTGGAGAATTCAGAAGTTATGCAAATGTGGCCTTTATACTCCCCAGGGAGCAGTCAGACATGAAGCTTCTGCCTTAGCAAGGCTCATGTTTACATTACTTAAAAGGACAACTTGAAATCTAATCAATTTAAAAAAAAAAACAGTTTAAGTCCTTGAGGTTCTAGCCCTGCCGTATTCACTCCTCTTGTAGTTTGTAGTTGTATGTGTACATTTTCCTGTTTATTTAATATGTTTTTCTCACTCCAACCACTGTGTAGAAGACCAGCCCAAAGAGCCCAAAAAACTTTCTGTACAGCTGTGGCTCTCAAACTTGTGTACTGGGGAGTCCTTTCACACAGCAAAGTTGTGAGTGTAGTACCCACATATTAAAAACACATCTTTTTATATTTAATAATTATAAATACTGGAGGAAAAGCAGAGTTTGGGGATGGAGACTGACAGCTCATGATACCCCACCCCCCCATATCTGCAAGGTACTTACTTTCCCTAATGTAGACATAGCCTTAGTTCATGTCCCTGGAAAGAAATTATCCCACCCATGCATGGCAAGCCTTCCTGAGTCACAGGACTGAGCAATCTCCATTGTGTGGCGCTTTTCTTTTACAGAACTGTAAATCCTTTGTCTACAACTCCCCTGCTGATTAATGGTCATTAATGGCCTGAGTGTAGATCACCTCTTTTGTTGTCACTGGAGAACTAGCAAGGGATGGCTCCCAACTTTACAAGATATTTCAATAACAGCCACAGAGCAAAATCTCATAACTTCATACACACTAATGATATATGTATTTTGACAGAACAAGGGGTTTCAGCAGCTCATAACCTTTTCTATGATATCTTACAAGGCATACCTGTCTGTGTAATACTCCCAGCACCACAGGAGATGCTCACATGCTTCTTAGGCTTCATATGTGTTACACAACACCTCTTTGAGCTTATTTAGTAAATATAAATCCCCATTTAGGTCACAATGACCTGTTAGCTCTCTGCACAGGGGTACTTTGCTTCTTCTATCATACGTGTAAGACATATTACAGTACATAGAACCTTTGCTCTTTTTTTCTCCTTAGTCCATAGTTCTTTCTATTCCTTCTTAAGTTCTCTCTTATCCACATTTTGAATCAGAGGTATTTTTCACTGTGATACCTGCAAATTAATTGTCATTAATTTTTGGTGTGTGCTATAATCAACACTATTTTGAACACACACACACAAACACAAACACAAACACATGCACATGCACCCAGTTGAGTATCTTCATGCAGTTAAAAACCATGCTTCATTGATTAAGTCATTTCTTCTTTCTGAGGTTCTCTTTCAAACTGTCACTATATTCAATCAAGAGTCAGAGAAGATAGCAGTTGGACATACATCTCTTATCCCAGTCAGCGCTAACAGTATGTGCTTATCCGTTTGGCCCTCAGAACGGTCACAAATTTGGAAAGTTTGATAAATCTCTTGGTTCCAAATTCAGGGATATGAAAGGTCATTCCCACTCTTGTGTTGTCTTCTCTCGAGCAGTCTGCGTATATATAGCAATCTTGACCTCTTTTGCTATTTATAAACTCATAAACCTTTGCAGTCTTATTTGATGGTTCAGCTCTTCCATTTGTTTTATTTTATAATTCCAAATCCACAAATGGGGAGACAACCATCAAACTATAGTTAGATTTCCAGTGACTGAATATTTTAATTTCGTCCAGTCTGTATTTTTTTTTACACACATCTTTTACTCACCCTTGGCATGGCAGTGTTTGTGACACCCAATTACTTCTTGTCTACTTAATGCTCAACAGTTGACATGCATTTGTTTAATACCTTTATCTGCATTATTGTCATTAACCTTAGCCCAAAAGCTAAATCTATTTCATCCCTATATTTATAGGCATTTGTAATAATCATACTACATGAGATTTACAGAGCTTGGGCTCCCATTTTTAAAGTGTTAGTTTAGAAGCTGAATTAAAAACTTGGCATACATAACCTATAACTAGGGCCCTACCAAATTCACAGCCAAGCAAAATGAGTCACAGACTGTGAAATCTGGTACCCTCCCACGAAATCTGGCCTTTTGTGTGCTTTTATCCTATTCTGTACAGATTTCATGGGGGGAGACCAGTGTTTCCCAAACTGGAGGCCCTGGCCCAAAAGGGAGTTGCAGGAGGGTCACGATATTGCCACCCTTACTTCTGCTCTGCCTTCAGAGCTGGGCAACTGGAGCAGTAGCTGTAATGCTGACCATGTGCCCAGCCCTGAAGGCAGCATCCCACCAGCAGCAGTACAGAAGTTGTGTGTGGCAATACCATACACAACCAAGCCATCCTCACTTGTGTGTTGCTGCTTTCAGAGCTGGTGGCCAGAGGGTGGTGACTGCTGACTAAGACCTGCTCTGGAAGCAGCAGCACAGAAGCAAGGTTGGTAACACCATATCATGTCATCCTTACTTCTTTGCTGATGCTGGCGGGAGCTCTGCCGTTCAGAGCTGGGTTCCTGGCCAACAGTCATTGCTCTCCAGTTGCCCATCCCTGAAGACAATGTTGATGCCACCAGCTGCACAAAAAATAAGGGTAACAAAACTGCAATCTCCATATAACACCCTTGTGACACCCCTCAACTTCTTTTCAGGGCAGGATCCCTGCAATTACAGCACTGTAAAACTTAAATCTAAAGTATCTGGTAAATTTCATGATTTCATTCTAAAAATCCTATGACCATGAAATTGACCAAAATGGCCCATAAATTTGGTAGGGCTCTAGCCATATAACTGGTTTTATTAGTGCCCCATACAGCATCAGCAACATATTCTTCTCTGCATTCCAGTTGTTTTTTCGACGCGCCTACTGAAATATTGACAGAGAGATAGTGGTGTTAGTCTGTATTCTAGCAAAACAAAAAAGCAGTCCAGTAGTATTTTAAAGACTAACAAACTCATTTATTAGATGATTATTAGGTCACCTGAAGAAGTGGGTCTGTCCCACGAAAGCTCATCAAACAATAAATGACTTTGTTAGCCTTTAAAGTGCTACTGGACTGCTTTTTACTTAAGTGTTGTTACCTTTACAGTTGGTCTTGATGTTGTGTAAATCCGTGTTCCTCAATATCTGTAAAAGCAGAGACTGGCTTGCTGCTTTCCTAAGCTATGGTTGGGAGCTCTCAGGAACAAGCATCACTCCATGGACAGGCTGTTGACAAATGCTGATCTATATAGCCCTTTCGAGTTAATTATCATATATAACTCCTGAGAATGTAAAAGTCTGAGCTACCTGTTTGTTTTCTGTATACAGATACGGGTTACGTTCTTCTCTACTCTTCCTTTTTGCAAAAATTGTTCCCTTCATTTTAGCAAGTGAGAACTTGAATCCCCAAGTAACTGCAGTCTGAAATCCTCTCAAGCACCTCACTGGCTCTTGTCACAGTTACTGCGAGTCTTGCATATTTGACCCATGTAGAACTGTCATTCACAGATAGAGCTAAATCCATTTCTGACTGTCTGCTCTCCAGGATGTCATTAATCAGAATGCTTACTAGGGCAGCCTTGTAAAGTGCCATTATAAAGTGCCATTGGTAAATTTATAAATATTCCCCAAAGCCCCACCCCCATCTAGCACGGTTCTGTCACTTACAAAGTCTTCTGTCCACCAGAACATTCTTCCTCTTATTCCAGTTTTGGTTAGCGTATATAGAAAGCCTTCCCTCCAGAGCATATCATAAGTTTTTCCAACGTCCAAAAAGACAGCCATTGAAAATTCTCTATTCCACCTGTGTTTGTGGTTTGTTTTGTTTTGTTTTTGTATTTCTTATCTTACTCTGGCTATTTCTAGATTGCAGGGTTTCGTTGACAAAACAGCCATTTTGTTGACAAAACCCCCAGAGCATCCAGATTGCCAAGCACGTTCTGTCGACAGACGTTGACAGTACTCAACGCTTTTGTCAACAACCGTACTCCACTTGCCATGAGGAAGAACACCACTCTCGAGAGAGACCTGTCGACAAAACATAAGAACGGATGTTCCAGGGGCCTTCTGTCAACAGAAAAGGCCTCCGGGATGCCACGCAGGTGCCCTGGTGGACCCCATCCACAGCAATCAGCGCTCTATGGTTCCTGCCTCTGGCCCTTCTTCAAGCCTCAGGGAGCCCAGGGAATCCTGTAGCAGGAAGCTGAGAGCGTGCGAGCAGCAGAGCCACGTGCTGCCGTTTAAATACCCTCACAGCTGCACCTCATACCAAGAAGTGATGGCAGGGCCCCCTGAGGCCTCCCTGGGCTCCAGGGTGTAGATCTGGATGTGGGTCCCATCAATGGCTCTAACACAGTTCAGGAACCCCCAGGCAGTGAATCTGGCCATGACCTGGCCAAGGTCTCCCAGACAGATGACTCCCTACAGCAGGATTGAATTGAGGGAGGTGAATGAACATGAATGACAGGGATCCCTGGCCCCTCCCATCTGCAGAGCTCTTTGGGAGTGCCCCCCCCCCGCCACCGTTGAGGCTACTCCCGAGCAGGAGGGCTGTGTGAAAGCTGGATGGCATGATCCCCGCTCCACCCCTCATATCCCCCAACCCTACTGCCCAAGGGTTCCCCTTTCCAGGACACCCAGCATCCCATGCATGGACTGCAGCCCGAGAGTGCATTACCTCCATGAGGAGGGCCCTGATGGTGGACTTCCCCAAGCCCAACTGGTTGCCCACTGACTGGTAGCTGTTGGAGTGGTGAGCTTCCAGATGGTGACAACGACCTGCTTCTTCACGGGGAGGGGAGCTGCAGCTAGGTGTTGTGTCTCTGGAAGGTAGCGGTGAGAAAGGCACAGAGCTCCAAGAAGATGTCCTTCCACATGCAGAAGTTTTGGTCCCACTGCTGGTCATCCCACTGCTCCATGACCTGCCGGTCCCACCAGTCCCAACTGGTGTGGTGCCTCCAGAACTGTCTGTGCAGTGTGGGGAGGGAGGGGCAGGTGTGCAAGTCTTACACCGGCCCTGAAGGTACTCTCGGGGTCACCATCATTGAGGAACAGGAGGGCAGCTGCCAGCAAGTTCATCCCCAGCTGCAGCATGTCCAAGTGGGAACATCACAATCCCAGGGGCAGCTCCAGCATTAGGCACCCAGGGCCTAGCTGTGTTGCTCCCAAAAGCAGAGCAAGCACAGTTGGCACAGCAAGAGCTCTGCTGTCCCTTGCAAGCGTAGGCAAGCCCACACCACGGTCTGGAAACAGCTGTCCAGAGGAGTCCTTTTAAGCGCCCATCTCCACGGCACTGGCTCCCTGAAGGAATGGGTGACTGGCAACCTGGCAACCCTGGCTGACATGGTTCCGGGCGGTGGTTTTGTGGAGAGCACGCCTGGGTTGTCCAGTCATTCTCTGTTGACAGAGCAGCTTGCTCTTTCAATAGACCTTGCTGCGTGGACGCAATCGGCTGACAGAAGTTTTGTCACAAGGTATCTTCCAACATGATCTTCTGCCGACAAAACCCTGCAATTTAGACATAGCCAATATGATCAGCTGTGCATTTTCTCATCATGAAAGCACGTTGTATATGCTTTATAATTACATTTTTCCAAGTATACCTTTGATCTCTCATTTATCATTACTTTCATAATTTTGTCCACACATGATGTAAGGACCTTGTGCATAATTTGCCTAGTTCTTCTACTGGTGTAACCACCACTTGCCTCCATTTTGCTGGGAGTATTCCATGTCCACCACACATTATATGATTTCAATACAATTTTTGAATTGCCTTCTAGTAGGTGTTGAAGTATTGTACATGCTCTCTTTATTGAGACACTGCATTTTTACTTTTATCTATAGTTTTTCTGAGTTCCTGTACACTGAAATTTACATCCACTGTTATCTTTATAGTCTAACCAGCCATGTAAGAGCTCACAATTTTTTTCAACAAACATTATTTTTTGTTCACCAAACTCTTTGATTTGTATCTCTGCTAATTTTTTTCAACTCTTTTGCTAAAATGACCACTTTTCTAAAGCTAGAACATTCAACTTTACCTTTTACTGTAAGACCAGATATAAGCTTGATTTTATTCCTTATCCAATTCATTCTTTTAACTTAATATATTCCTGAAACCTTGGGATCTTTGTTCATTTCCTCATATTACTGTCTCCATCTCTCTATCTTGGATTTTAGTAATTGTTTGGGCCACTGCTTTCCATCTTATATAGTTCATTAAGTCCTTGTTATTCATTTGCTTTTTGCTTGTTTGTAAGCCTTATTTCTTTATTTATTCACTGTCTTGGAATCGTCACTCCCCCAGGGAACTGGACTTCTGGCTTTATGGCAATTTGATGTCTTACATATAGGTAGAGCTGACTGCTTCTACAACACCCTTTATTAGGTTATCATGAAATCCTCTAGGTTATCACTTAGACAAATGGTACTTAGACACTCAGCACACTTACTCTTAAAGAGTCCCCCGCTTGCTTTTCTAAGGTTCCAGGTAGAAATTCCTTCAGTGTTTCCAACATTACCTTTGTTGTGATATGTAATTAGCATAGGGAAGTGATTGTGTCTCACTCCATCTTCTCTATAGATTTCCCAGTTGCAATTACTTGTTATATTGCTTATTGCAAGTCCCAGCTTTAAACATGAAATGGATCCTTCCACCAAATTAAATTTAGTAGGTGCTTCAATATTGAATGCTACCAGGTTGTACAAGTGAGTGAACAGTTCCAGCCATTACAATCAGTTTTTCTACTTGTCATAGTTCATTATGGTTATTATAGCCTTCACAAATAATATATGAGTCTTTGATACCCTTGCCTGACTATAAGAAGTCTAGACTATGTAGTTTTTTACATGTGTTGGAAGCATTACTGATTTGTAAAAAGGTATATTATTTTACAGAGAAATCAGTGCGTTGTACTCAAAATTTAGGTTTGGTACTGCTATTTCAGCGTAACTAAGGTCTTCCTTTACAAATATGCAGACTCTTCCTTCTCTTGTTGTTTTTCAGTCACATCTGATTGCATCATATCCCTAAAGTGTAAATGTGTGTTCTCACTAACCATATTCTTTGAACATATATCACTTTAAATTTGTTTTCCATTTCAAAAACAGTTTTAATTCTTGACCACGTGTCATTAAATCATGTGCATTCCAGCAAAAAAAGTTAGAAGCCTAGTATTTAAACTACAGTACCACCTTCATTTAAAGTTATATGGAATCATAGGGCTGGAAGGGACCTCAGGAGGTCATCTAGTCCAGCCCCCTGCTTCAAGCAGGATCAACCCCCACTAAGTCATCCCAGCCAGGACCTTGTCAAGCTGGGACTTAAAAACCTCTAGGGATGGAGAATCCATCACCTCTCTAGGTAACGCATTCCAGTGCTTCACCACCCTCCTGGCGAAACAGTTTTTCCTCCTATCCAACCTACATGAATGCAGCCTATGAGAAATTGCCTATATACAAATACTCCTCTGCTGCTTTTATGTTTATTCTTTCAGTTTTCTTCTCCATCTGTAAAATGCAATTAATTACTTATATAATAAATGCTATTAATTTCTCTCTGCCTGCAAACAGTACGTTTTCATCTCTTCCCCTTGTATTATCTGCCCTTCCCTGAACTGCATATGATTGCACCCGTAGCTCTTTTCCTTTACTGGTATTTTTCTTCTTTGCCACATTCCACAGTGAATGTCATTTAATAACTTCTGCATAGGATATTTTATGGATAGGTTTAATTTTCTGTATCTCTCTGGTTCATTCCACCACTACACACCCTTTGTATGCCGCACAATGCTTATCTCCACAACTGCTGCCTTTCAGTGCTGTTCCTTTCATACAGTTCTCATCACGCTGTTCCCATCCACATTTTGCCACACCTCCTCTTTGCCTTATAGACGGCCATCACCCCCCTTCCCACCTTTGACATTTATAGGGTGTCAAAGGGACCAAGATACAATGTATCAGCTCTTCGGAGTTTAACCATACACAAAACCTGCCAGGTAATGCCGCACTTTTAAATGCTGCTCAGATGACTGTGGCTCATGTATATTCTCTCCTTCTCATGCTAATCAGTCACAAATGGTGCTTAGTCCTTGCCTATCCCCCTTTTAATTTCATGCTCAGTCATGCCTAGAGAAGCCCATACATTACCCATCTTGCTTCTGTCAGACCAGGTACTTGGCAAATTCCTTTTATTTTCCCTAAAATCATCACATTAAGAAGTTTCTTAGCCTGCTTCTTCTATGTACACCCTGTGAAGCTTTTACCTTCCATTCTTTTATCTCTTAATACATCTGATACTTCACCTAATTTATTCTGCTGTTTTCAAAGGATTATCATCAGCAAGTGCTTTGATAATTATATTAATCCTTTTCCATCCCTACCTGCTCCCTCTTCTTTCCTCCCTAATCCGAAACCATCTTTATCCCTTCTATTTTATCCAGTTTCCCAACATAACTTCCACCCTCTCTCTCTCTCTCGGCCTGGATTTCAGCAGTACTCAGCCACCAGCCCAAATCACTCCAGTTCCCTGACCCAATTCTCAGCTTCGGCCAGCCCGTGCCAACCCCAGACCAGCCCCCTTCTGCTCTCAGCTTCATCCCTTTGTAGTGGCACAGCCTGCTGCTTCCCAGCTCAACTTCTTCTTCCATTAGGCTGTACTGACTCCTGGCTCCACTCCAGGTACAGCATATACGATTATTTGACCCAATAACCTGCTGTGCAGTGTTACATTAGTTAGAATCATTGGGCCAAATTCCTATAAATGGGTTGAAGCCCTCTGAAATCAATGGCTTTGCACTTGCTTACACTGGTGCTGGATTTGTACTGACTGCCTCAATACTGCCTCACAGAACTAATCCCAGCAAACCCGTTGTTACAAGCTTTGAACTCAAAGGAAAACTGTAAGAATTTGCTGGTGGAGTTTTAACTGTGAGGTTGGTGTGGACTAGCAGCATTGCAGGCTTACCTATGCCCCTCATCTGAACATGCTCCCTCAGGCATCAGGCTTCATGGTTCTCTCCCACTACCAGAGTGGAGTCCCACACTTCTTCCACTCTTAGGCCTTGCTTATGCTTAATAATTAGGACCGCATAGCTGAACTGGTCAGGGATGAATATCTAAGCTCTGTCAACCTCGCCCTCACTGCAGGTTTCAGCTGTGTCAATGGGAGAGTGCTTCTCTTGACATAGTCACTGTTGTTTGGGAGGTGGTCTTTCTACACCAAACAACAAAAGCACTTCATTTGGTGTAGACTGTAGCTATGCTATAGGGTTAGGTTGCTATAGCTACAGAGACATACCTACGCTGGCATAGACTGTAGTGCTGCCGTAGCCTTAGATTAGGCCTTCAGCTGTGATAAATCCTGAACAGCAACTGAGCGTGCTCAGCAACTCTAAGTTTGGATCCCTGCAGTTGTGTCTTGGGTAGTCCATGTCCAATGGCATCCAGAGCTCTGACCAACTTCTTAAAGGCAGTGTATTGTTTACAGTAACAATATGAACAAATCATTAAGGGAGAGGATTTTAAATAGAAATAGTTTGCATGCCTCTCTCGCTCATTGAAGGCTTACCATCCCCAGTGATAAACTAAGCAGCACTAACTTCGTTAGACCCCTCACTCAGGGCTTGTGCCTTTTGTCTCTTTCCCCAAAACAATGCCCCCCCCACTTCTGTCAGGCTGGGTTTTGGGCCTTCTTGGGCAAAACTAGTGTTCCAAGGTGGACTGGGAAGAGAAAGTCTCAAAAGCCAACAGTCCTGTCACTTTTCCTCAGCAGAGAAGGAAGAAGAGTGGCCTCATGCCCCTCCAACAACTACCAACACCTGTCCATTCTGTAATAAGACCGGTGGCTCCAGAATCAGGATGATCAGCCATTCACAGACTCACAAACAGGATGTTGACATGAAGACGTCCTACTCATTATCAAGCGACTGCCAAGGGAGATTCCTTAATGCCCCAATAGCACTGCTATGAGTCAATGTATCTTGAGCCATTGTTTCACATCCTCCCTGTTTTTCCTTATCACCTCCTATTAATGTAGTTTATGTAGTAAGCATCCCAATAACCACATCAACATGCAGCCTTCGGAAGTGCAAGGGAGTGTATCGGTATCTACCAACTCATGCTGAATTAATGTACTAGATATTCTATAACACATTAATACAACATGAGTTGGTAGGTACTGCTACTGATCCGCTCCCTCTTAGGGGTGTCCTCTTTTTATATGGTAACTCTAGATGCTACTACAGAAATGCAGCAGTCACAGAAAGGGAATGCAGTCTTACAGAACAAGATCAGAAGCTGGAAAGAGAAAGCTCCTCCTTTTAGCACCCTTCTGCGATGTTCCTGCATTACTTGCCGTTGAGAATCCTGCCCTGCTGTCCAAATTCTCACTGGATTTCCGAGTGCAAGCCTCACAGTCAGGTAAGTGCTGCCTCCAGGTGGAAAATCCTTATGGAGTGATAAGTGCAAGAGGCAGCTTTCTTGACCCACCTCCCCACAAATGCCACTTCAGCCAAAAGCCTTGGTCAGGCTTTCGTGGGCTTTCAGGTTATTTCAGTGAAATCATAATGCTTACATTCCCCCCATGCATCTGATGAAGCGGGTCTTTGCCCACACAAGCTTATGCTCCAAAATACCTGTTAGTCTATAAGGTGTGTAGTGAGTCAGTATGGCCTCCTGCAGACCCGGAGGCAGGGGAAGTTATGCAGAGGCCCTGGTGGGCGGGGCCAGAGTCAGGAGACCAGAGGCCCGCCCCTCAGAGGGCGGGGCCAGGGGCTAGAAGAGCCAAAGGCGGGACCCAGGAACCATTTGGGGCTGGGCCTCCGGGCAGGGAGGACGTGCCTGAATGAGCTCCTCGGGGCCGAAGGGAGAGGGCCTGCGGCCGCCCGGCCAGGCCGGAGGAGCAGGTCCCCAGAGGCTCCATGCAATCCCGGGTCCGTATGCCCCAAGGAGACTACCCGGACTTCCCGGACCTACCAGGGCCTTCCTGCCGGTGGAGACCCCCCGCCTTGGAAGAGGCCCCGGGAGCGGGCTGCCCCAGAGTCCCGGTGGATCCTTACAGCACTCAGACCCAGGACCGCCTTGCGTCTCCTGTATTGCCGCCACCTGACTACCCTAACGACGTTGTTATGGACGATTGGCTGGAGCCCCCAAAGGTGGATGACCCAGAGGAGACCGACCTAGGAGGACCCCTCGACCAGATGGACTGGGACCTGCCGCCAACAGAGGGTGAGGTAGGAAGTGGCCCGGGGAACGTCGCTCACGAACCAATGGCAGTGTGTTGCGGTCTGGATCCCCACTGCCGGGGTTGCATGTGAGCGACCCCCAGGGCCCAGGGCCCCGGGCCGGGTCGCAGTGGAGTGGGAGGGCCTGCGACCCCCTACCCGCCTCCCTGACAGAGCCAGCCCCCGCTGAGCCTGTCTGTAAACCCTTGTGTTGCTGCCCCGCCCCAAACTGAGGGCTGGGCTGGTGTTTACCCTTGTGTTGCTGCCCCACCCCAAACTGAGGGCTGGGCTGGTGCTTAACTCTTGTGAACTGCTGCCCCGCCCTGGACTGAGGGCTGGGCCCAGAACTATACAACCCTTGTGAACTGCTGCCCCGCCCTGGACTGAGGGCTGGGCCCAGAACTATACAACTCTTGTGAACTGCTGCCCCGCCCTGGACTGAGGGCTGGGCCCAGAACTATACAACTCTTGTGAACTGCCGCCCCGCCCTAGACTGAGGGCTGGGGCCTGTACGGTGGTAGCGGTGAGCCGCTGACTGCCCCCTCTTTTGTTGCCGCCCGCCCTAGACCAAGGGGCTGGGCGCCGCGGGACATGTTACAGGTGCCACAGGAGTTCTCGCGGTTTTTGCAGGTACAGACTAACATGGCTACCCCCGGATACTATATTACCTCTGAGGGCCAATTTCTGCTCTCTTTCACACATGTGTAAATCTGGATTGATTCAACAGATATCAATGGCACTACTTCAGATTCACACCAGTGCAATGGAGAGCAGAGTTTGGCAGTGAAGTAAAGTTGCCCAGATTCCCCGTCCCTCCCCACACCACGTTTACAGATTGGTCTTCCTTCAGCTGAGGGGCTTTTTTCACAGTGCCACACAGAAAGAAAAGCAAAAGCATCTGTCTTCAAACTCACCCAAAGGAAAACATAAGACAGAATTTTTCACTTCAGCCAAGACATCTTCTTAATACTATTCAAGCTGGGAGCATCTTCGGAGCTCTGTTGTCCTAGTCAGAAATGAAAGCTCTAAAGGTTCAGGTTTAATGTTCAAAAAATTTCTTTGAACTCCTAAGATTTCTTGGCATGTGTGTGTGGCTTCTGATAGCAATACTCATTTGAAGAAGAAGAAGAAACCCTATTCCCTTTTGGTTTGTATCACCGCTTGATTCTGCTGCGCTGCAGTTTTACCAGGGAAATTATCGGTGGGAAAAGGAGTTAGACAGCATTTCCCTGACAGCAGCTTGTCAGCCCAGTTCTTTTAGTGACAGGGAAAGAGCTGCATTTCATGTCATCAAAGCGCCATTCTGACACCCAGTGGGAAAATATGCGCGCGCGCACACACACACACACACACACGCACGCCCTAATTCCTCAGCACAGATACAGCTATATACCCCCATGGCCTGCTCCTCAACCAGATAATACAATTGCACACAGCCAGTCCTGCTTCCTCACAAACATGTACAATACACTGTCATACACCTACAGAGCTGAATTGTTCTTTAAACCAGTGTCCTCACTGGAAGCTCACCAGGGGCATCTCCTTGGGCTGTTACGCCTGCAGAAGGCAACGTGCCTTACTAAGCACCAGGGATTCAGGCAGTATTTCCTCTAACCTTTTCCACCCAGACACAGATTTTTTCCATCCAGGTGTGGAATAATTTTTTACATGCACCGAGGTGTGTGTGAATGTACACTACTAATAGAAACACAAAGCCTTGCTGTGGGTGCTCTGCTAAACAACTAGGCAGAGTTTTACTGTCTCCTGAGCTGCCGCACAAGCTACAGTTTACAGGGAACACGGGATTCTGGAAAGTACACACAGAAAGTGTGTAGTAGCAACAACTGTTGTAGGGTGTAACATCTTTCTCAACCTGCACAATCATTCGGCATCATTGGATGGTCTAAAGCGGGGGAAGTTCTGGATATGTGAGACCCACACCCAACAACATATGCGGACTCGCAAGCCTTATTAAATGAAGACTCTTTAAGTAACTACTAACTACCAAGAGGCTTGTGCAATGCTTGAGTTCCAGCTTTGTTTTGTTTGCCTGTAATGCTACAAAGTGGAGAGGTATTTAGTGGGTGAATAATGTATGGAAAGTGAACAACATACACTACCTTCCCTGTACCCAATTCAGCACCCTTGTGCATATACCTTTTGAGCCAGTCTTTAATTACATATCTCTTTGTCCCCATCTACTTCCCTTGCCCCTGCTTTATAATCAGGCAGCTTCTTCATTCATGTTGCCTCAGCCCAGCATGCAGGGTACTAAAAGCCCAGGACAGAAAGGTTGGCTGTTGTCAATTCCGGTGTCTGACTCTGGCATGACCTGCAGCAGCCCAGAGCTCCTATTGCCAGAAAAGTACTGCTGAGGCCCCGGTTGGACCATGGTCCATGTGAACAGAGCGTTTGGGGAATATAGTTACAGAGTAACAAGTTTGTAACCACGTGCTACTCCTGGGAAAGTTCTGCACAAATGTGTTCCAGAGGCACAGAAAGTAGGGGTGCAGCAGCTGCTGCATCACCCCCAAGTTTTGTGCTCAGCATCTCCTCCACCAGCTCCATGCCCAGGCTCCTGGCCATTGGCCCTAGGGCCTCAACTCCCAGATCCATCCCCTCCCTGGAGGGCTCTGCTGCTGGCCCTATTTCGGGAAAGGCGCTATTCCTTGTAGAATGAGGTTTGCGGAACTCGAATGGTTTTGCTGTGCAGATGTTCGCAAAGTTATTTCATAATAGTGGCCGTTATTCTGAAGTAACTTTGCTACGCAGACAGTCTGTCACCCACGACATGCAGTCATTGCTATAGGAGAAGACGACACACTCGCTTATTGCACAGCCATAGGTGGGAGGGTAATTCAGCCAAGAACCCTGCGACAGTCTCTTTTTCCCTTGGGAGAAGGGCCATGTGGATTTCCTTGACAGCCAATGATTGTGTCAAAGCAGAACATTTTCCTGCCCCGCTTCTTAAGTGCTGTCTGTGTCACGCCCCTCTACCCTTGGCTTGTACCCTTCAGAGCGGCTTTCTTCTTGGGGGAAATACCTGCTGCATTTTAAACACCTCGATTTTTAAGCTCACCCTTTTCTCTCTCCCTCAAAACTAACATACACAGAACCAAAAAGACACAAGGCAGTGAGGGGTATAAACAGAAGTACGGGGATGTGCAGCTGAACAACCCCACTCCAAAAATTGTTCCTGCACCGTTGCATACTTCCCTGCAAATTCCCTTCCCTTTTCCACCCCCACAAAGAAGTTCCTTCAGCTTCCAGAGCCAGCTACATCCATCTGAGACTTCCTCCTAGATCAGGAGAAAGGCTAGTTTCAAAGGCGAGTGCTCCCTTCTATTCTCAACCAGCAGTACCAGTGCAAAGATGCAACCTCTGCATGATGCTGTGAAACAGGTTGACTCATTTCTTCCTGGAGCTCTGACACCCCGAAAGTTTCTAAGATAAGCTGATGGAGACCAGATTGAGTGTGACAGACAAAGCATTGCTGTGTCGGGAGTACAAAGTGACCAAACATATCATGTTTATTTTCCCTTCACTGTTTGTTTGTTTTTAATTTGTTTGCCTCAGAGAAGCAGGACCACAAAGCTGTGAATATTCACTAACCAAAATAAGAAGAAGTCCTGTGGCACCTTATAGACTCACAGACATTTTGGAGCATCAGGTGTGGTGGGCAAAGACCTGCTTCATCAGACGCATGAGTGGGGGGCAGGGGCCTTTCAGAGGAGGGTATAAAGAAGGAGTCTCAGTCAAGGGGAGGACCAGAGTTGATAAGGTCTGTTCAGTAATGGAGAATGTGGCCCATTATCATCAGTTCATGTGGAGCTGTGAACATCAAGAGAGGAGAAATCAAGTCAGTTCAGTCAGGGAGGAAGTGGCCCATTATCAGTAACTAATGTGGAGGTATGAACATCAAGAGCAGAGAGACGGCTTTTGTAATGGGCCAGTCACTACCAGTCTCTGTTCAATCTTTGGTTGATGGAGTCAAATTTGCAAACGAATTGCAGGTCTGAAGCCTCTCTTTAGAGTTTATTTTTGAAGGTTTTTTTGTTGCAGGATGGCTACTTTTAAATCTGTTACTGATTGCCCAGGGAGATTGAAGTGTTCTCCTACAGGTTTGTGTATGTTACCGTTCCTGATATCAGATTTATGTCCATTTATTCTTTTACGTAGAAACTGTCCAGTCTGGTCAATGTAAATTGCTGTGGGGCATTGCCGGCACAAGATGGCATATATTATGTTAGTAGATGTGCAGGTGAAAGAGCCCCTGATGGTACGGTTGCTGTTAGGTCCGATGATGATCTCACTGGTGTAGATATATGAGCAGAGTTGGCAGCGAGGTTTGTTGCAGGGATTGGTTCTAGGTTTAGAGTTACTGCGCTATGGTCTACAGTTGCTGGTGAGAATTTGTTTCAGGTTGGCAGGCTGTCTGTAGGTGAGGACAGGCCTGCCTCCCAAGGTCTGTGAGAGTGATGGATCATTGTCCAGGATGGGTTGTAGATCACAGATGATACACTGGAAAGGCTTTAGCAGACGGCTGTATGTCATGGCCAGTGGTGTTCTCTTGTTTTCCTTGTTGGGCCTGTCTTGTAGCAGGTGGCTTCTGGGTACACATCAGGCTCTGTCAGTTTGTTTTTTCACTTCCTTAGGGTGGGTATTGTAGTTTCAGGAAAGCTTGGTAAAGGTCTTGTAGATGTCTGTCTCTGTCTGGGGGATTGGAACAAATGCAGTTGTATCTTAGTGCTTGACTGTATACAATGGATCAGGTAGTGTGCCCTGAATGGAAGCTGGAGGCGTGTAGATAAGCATAGCGGTCCATGGGTTTTCGGTATAGGGTGGTATTTATGTGACCATCACTTATTTGCATAGTAGTGTTCAGGAAGTGGATCTCTTGTGTGGACTGGTCCAGACTGAGGTTGATGGTAAGGTAGAAACTTGTTTACATTTTGTTTCAAAGCAAAATTGTTTTGAAATTTATTATGTAATAAAGAAAAGTGAAAATAAAAATGTTTCACTCTGTTGATCAAATTAAAATATTTCCATGAACATTAAAGTGATATTTTTAGAATTTGATGTTTTGGGAAAAATCTAGAAGTTTGATCTGATATAGAACAAAGACAATTCTCAAAACATTTTTCAACCAGCGATAGTTAAAATGCCTGGGACATCAGAGAGTTGGCTGTATTAAGCCTGGGAAGACATAGCACTATTGGAAATTGTCAGCCTCAGCACAGAAAGATAAACAGATTCAGCACCCTGTTTGCCCTTTGTTTTGCAAATCAGCAGGAGCTGAAAGTAAGGATGAAGAAAGCATTTTGAATCCCTGTTAGCCTATGAAATACTTAGCTCTCACCAGTGGTACTACACAATGGCATTGGGGAATTCGTGGAAATAACTATGATAATTTTAACAGTCTCCATCAGAGAGACTATTCCCATGGTATTTCGAGATGGTCAAGTCCCAGAATTCTCAGCAAAGAGCCTCTTGTTCAGAGAATTCCAGCCCATTTGAGAGACTCCAGCCAAGGCAGGGATAATGCCCTGAACACAATTGGATCTGGGACAGAAGAGGTTTGGAGAGTTTGGTCGCACATCCTGACAATTTAAGGTGACCTCTGAACTTGCAGTAGGTCACCCATCATTAGCTGAAAGCATGGCCTAGTTAAGTGCTACGGGCTAGGAGAGACGAAGATGAAAACAAAAACAAAAACAGACAAGAAAACAAAAACAGAGAGTTTCACATCCATCCATACTGTCTTTGCCCTGCTAGCTGCTTATGGAGAAGCATTAGTAGATGCTGAAGGGAAAAGGACTCATTTTGGTCTCCTTAGCAAAATGGAAGTTTAATCCAGGTGAGTGGGTGAAGCAAACTGAGGAATCCTGAGAGAAACAAAGGGCATCTTCCTCCAAGTGCTGTGAACAATCCTGGAAAGTACATCAGAAGCTTTTAAAGTGAAGCAAGGTGACCAGACCCTAGTCAGGCACCTTATCAGAGCAAGGATGGGAAAGATTTTTGTTAGGGGCATGCGCTGTATTCCCACTAGAGAAGTGGAGTAGGATGGGAATGGATCAGGTGCTCGAGTCCCAGATCCTGACAGCAGCTGCACAGATCACATCAAAGCCAGCCAACACTTGGGAAGTGTAGTCACCTTAGAGGTAGGCTCCCCAGGTAGTAATTAGCTCTTCGTCAGAAACACAAGCCTTAAAAGAAGTGCTGTCACATCCAATCCTGAGCACCTGTATGACATGCTAACCAGAGCCTCACTTGAGCAGCGTCAGCAGAGTCAGGAAAAGGTAAAATAAATAACTCAGCAGCAGCAGAGAATGACCCTTCTTTCCCTCAGAGTTCAGACCATGGAACCAAGGCTGGAACAGCTTTGGAGAGATGTTTGAAAGCAAGAGATCTACAAGGTACGCCATCTTTGCAATCGCACACCTGCAACTGTGCCAGCTGATCCAGGCTCACCAAGCTCAGAGTAAGGGGCAGTTTTCATTGCAGCATAGATGTTCTGGCTTAGGTTGCAGACTGAGCTCTGGGACCCTCTTCCCTCACAAGGTCCTACAGCACAAGGCAGAACATCTACACGACAACTACAATCCCTTAGTTTGAGTCTCATGAGCCTAAGACAGATGGTACAAGCCAGCTGCAGGTGTGTAACTGCTGTGTAGATACAACCTAAGTGAATTCAGACAGAAACAGAGTCCAAGGAAAGTGTTACAACAATGGTTATTATTTAGATAGCAAAGATTAAAACCAAGCGTGGCCCAGGGCTGCAGCAACCTTTCCTGAAATGCATCTTGATCAAACAACACCATGTTCTTAACAATCTTAGGTTCCACTTAACAATATGCATCGGTGAGAGAGGGGTCTGCAGTCTAGTTATTTTCTCATGCCTTAAAAGTCACATCTACACTCATGGCCACTTCTTAACCAAAGTGTGTGGCAAACATTAACTGTAACAGCAGTTATCAATGCAAAATAATTGCCCTGACTAACAGATAGGCAAGTAGGCATGACCAGCTGAGCCGGTAATACCAGCTAGGTGTCCTGGCTTCCAGTCCTCCAGTCTAGTCACTAATACATCCTATCACAAATCTTGAGTACAAAGGATATGGAACTGCCTTGTAATACAGCATCTAGATACTATGTAACCTGGCTAGCAGTATTGTTACTGCACGATTATATTGTTATTGGGGGTATTTATTGCCTGACTATACTGGGTAAAAAAATAAGCAATGATGTTGAGAAACAGGAAGGAAAAATGATAACTTTAGGTAAGACTCCACCCCCAAACACTGGAAGGTAGCTGTTGTTACAGAGCAATATGAGAGCCTTGCTCTTAAGGAGAGACTGCCTAGCCTCCCTCAGAGCCGGCAAACTGGCTTGGACAAGCTGGGCAAAAAAAGTCCAGGAATCCAGGGTATGTCTGCACTGCAATTAAAAACCTGCAGCTGGCCTGTGCCAGCTGATATGGGCTCAGGCTAAGGGGTTTTTTATTTGCAGTGTAGCTCTCTGGACTCATGCCCTGCAAAGGCATCAGCTAGCACGGGCCAGCTGCAGGATTTTAATTGTGATGCAGCCATACCCTGAGAAAACAAAAGGAACTCTGGATGAAAAAAAGAGGGACTCCCAGCTGTGTTTATAGTCCACAGTTCTATTTAGATGGGGGGAAAATATAAACAGCATTTACACATCTCATAAAAAATTAGCTTACATAGAACTTTAAAAACTCTTCAGTGTTTATCTAACGAGGTGCAGGCCTGGGCTTTCCCCATGTCCAGGTTGATGCTACATAATAGGTGGGGAGGCAGAAGAAAGGCTTGCCTCGCTACTGTTCGGAAGCAAACTAGGAGATGGACTGTGGAGCTACTGGCTGACTGGCCAGCAGAGGAGCTCATGTGGTCTCACGCAAGTCACTTCAAAATACAGGCAACGTATTCCCACCTTTCAGACCTGGTCGATGATCCTTTCCCATCTCTTACAGCTGAGATGCAGACAAAAGGTGCTGCAGAGCAGTTATTTTCATTATAACTCCTTCTGAGTCAGGGTAAGAAAGTCAACTGCAGGTATGCAAATCTAGCTACAGCAATTGTGTAGCTAAAACTGACATAGCTAAACTCAGCTAATTTGGCTGTCTATACAGGGGAAGTTCAATGGGAGAGTTTCTCATCAACCTCCCTTACTCCTCACAATAGCGAGTAGTCCAAGGGTCGAATGTCGACCCCTGAGACATTGATTTCACACATCTCTACTAGAAACACAAAATTGAACCACAGAAGATCGACCCCGAGCAGGTCAATCTTCCAGGGTAGTGTAAACCTGCCCTGAATCACATTCTTAACTGGCATAGCAGAAGCCAGGGGATTACTGCCATTGTCCACCAGGAGTGGTCCTACAGAAGATGGTGCAAGCACTCATTAGCAGATGTACTGATTCCTTCCTCCACTCCTTTCTATTTCACTCTGATCTCTATTCTTCTGCTGGTTTTCTTCAATAACTATTCCCATTTTGGAGATTTCTTCTGCTAATGACTGTAATTGTTCCTTCCCTACAAGAAACCTCTATGATGTTTCAATCCCCCTTATAGTGGAATATTAGGCCTGCCCTGACACCTGCTTTTGGACCAAACTTCAAGCCAAACCTTGAGATACAAAGAGGTCTTGCAGGGTTTGCAGCCTGGAGCAGAGCCACCGGCCAGAAATCACTGTGGGCAGAGCTGGTCCTATGCTCACAGTAACCAGTGACCCCCTGATGGGGAGTTGGGGGAGGAGGAAAGAATGTCTTGAAAGGCTGCCTGCTGACCATTCCTCAGAGACTGTGAGCAGGTCTCCAAGACTGACTGCACAGTGGAGTGACAGACAGGCTCTACAGGCACTCCAACAGGGACAACTGTTTCCACAGCCTAAGTAAACCTCAAGAAAGTAACAGTAGTGAACCAGGGAATCACAGGGTCTGCCAAGGGGGAGGAGAGGCAATTCTTGGGGATCCTTCTAAGGATTTGAATAGGCAGAGGTTCATCTAACATTCATTTTCCTCTCCTGTCCCTACTCTTCCCCCCCCGACTTTCCCGGGAAGTCTCTCTCCTCCTCCTGTTCCTCTTCAGTCTGCTTTTTCCAATAGGTGCTCATTCTCCTGCCCTGATCTGGCTAGTTGCTAGAAAACCTGTTGCTTTCGTCCCACTTCATTTTTCCCTATGGTGGCATCTCCCCTTCTAACTTTGTGTACCTTGTTGCTGTGGCAACAATCCCCCTTCCTTCCCAGGACAGTTTGTTGCCATGGAAACATTGCCTGTTCCCTTCTAGGACTCGTTAGTTGCTATGGCTCATAAGACTACTGTTCCAGTCCTCACAGTGACAGTGTCCCTCTTCCTGTTGCTCTCCTCATTTCCCCAAGCCACCCACAATGCCACCTGGAATCTTCCTATTCCCCAGCTCTTCTTCGTGACCCTTTGCGGCTGCTCTGCTCCCTTCTCATATTAGCCAAGGTGCCCACAAACTCTATGGCTAATTTAGGCTGTATCTTCCACGGCGGGTCATTTTGTCAGAGCAGCTGCCTAATGCTAAATTCACTTGCAGGCATGACTCCATCTCACGTAATGTCCTGGGTTCAAGCATATTAGCATCACCAACAGCAAGGGATGCTGATGGACAGATCGACCACTTTAACTGAAATGGTACAAAATTTTGGGAGCCATGGGGCACACGCAGGGAGGAAAATCTAGCCTTTCTAGGCACACTTGTCATCCCAGGACTTACACACCTACTTCTGTCCAGTTGGCAAAATGCCCAGAGGAAACCACCCCCTGAAACAGGTTTGTAAAGGAAGGAAATACATTGCAGAACACTGATGATGCTATAGAATTCAATGCACACAAGTCAGAGGCAAGTGAACTCTGCAATACAGGCAGTACTGTTTGCCCAGGTAAAAGTATTTCAAGGAATTTGCCCTTTTGCCCCCACAAGTAACAGGTCTTAGCATAGTTCCTGCCAGCATGATGGCAGCTGGGGAGGAGTCCCTGGGTCTACATGCAGTGGTTACCACTGGAAGAAGACAGAGATCAAATCAGCAGACTTAAGGCAGATTATAGGATTCAGATGACTCAAAACTATTCTTTTCTTTCATTGGCTCATTTCTCCAAGGATCTCAGAACACTCCATGTAATATTTGCAACAAAACAATTCTGTGCAGTCTGTATGCTCATCTTATTGTACATGGCACCTAGATACCGCCATGAGTGGCATCCCAGGAACACCACTGTAAATGTAAACATAAGGATTACCATAGCACATCTGACCAACAATGCATGTGGTCTAGCATCTGTCTATGTCCCATTACCAGAGGCCTCTGAGAAAAGTGCAAGCAACCTCCTTTCCTTTGAATCCCATCATTTAGCAACTGATTTAGGTCCTGACACTGGAAGGTAACAGAAATTATGGAAATAAACATTTCAATTATGTTTATTACCTTTGCTGTTCGTTGTTCTGTTGATCACAGCAATGAGATCTAGTAGCAGTGAGTTTCACAGGTTGGTTATGTATCAGGCAAAATAATACTTCCTTCTCCCTTAGTTTTTGTGGTAAAGAGAGGGTAAATAAATGTCCCCCTGATTTAACTTCTTTATTCCCTTTACTTTGTATAGCTCTGTATCCCCTCAGTCTTCTTTCTAGAGAGTACATCTTTTCACACTCTCTTTAATACGGAAGTCTCTTCATGCCTCAGGTCATTTGTTACCTTCTTCTATTTCTGCTCTGAGATGATGTCATCAGTATTGTGCAGAGCATATCAGATGGGGGGTGGAGCGGGGAAGGAAGGCACCCATCAATTTATGCAGTAATATAATAATGTTTTCAGTATAATTTTCAAACCCATTTCTTCTTACATGTCTTGTCATTTTGCTTTGAGCCAAAATTTTCATGGAATGGTCCACAAGGATGCCCAGGTCTTAATGAGCATTTACAGTTGATTCAGTTCCATGTGAAGGAGATGTATCCCTCACATTTCCTCAATCCCGGCTCCCAGAAGCACATTACTTTGTGACTGACAATACCGATCTGCCATAACATTGTCTATTTGCTTGGCATGGCTAGGTCATCTGAAGTTCCTTTAGTCTTCTCTTATCTCGACAAAGACAGATACATGGTTGCCGTGTTGTTGTAACTGTGTGGGTCCCAGAATTTTAGATCAAACAGTTCTGTTGATCCAGCAAAAGATGTTACCTCATCCTTCCTGCTAGCTACACATTTTGCAGCCTCAGTGTTCCCCCTTCTCCTGAACTATGTCAGATGCTAGCCCCCTCTGTGGAAGTCCAGGCCCACCCTCAGTGTGGGTTCACACTGCAAGGTTCCATCAATGAAGCACTTCACAGTTACCTCTTGCAAACCCGGGAGGGAGGGAAGACCTGAAAGCTGATGACTTACATGAGCTCACATAGGAAGACCGGGTCAGAATAAATAGCTGGACCCATGTTTCCTGGGTTGCCACCTTAGTCATGTGGCCCTCCTTCCTGTCCCATAGTCTGCATGGAAGAGTGCACTACCTCTCTGCTGAACCTGCCAGCAAGAAGACCAAGTAACAGTGTGGGCTTCTGGTGCATACATCCCCCACACAAGAGACTGGGTTAAGACCCACCAAGATAACTTCACACAGGTCACCACATATCAGAGGGCATTTTGATCATTAATTATCTAGTTTGGATTTGACTCAGAGGAGCAAGCAAGTATATTCCATTACCTGTCCCCGGGGCCATACGGTCACCGCAGCGCTTGGTCAGCTCCTATTTCATACAAAAGCTGACCCATTGCCCTTGGGCAGTCACCTGCACTACTTTCAAAAGTAGTGTGATGCAGCATACCCTGCTGTATCCCTCTTTTCCGACTTCAGAGAGCTGAAGCCATTTCCAATGAGTTCTTTTACATTCAGTCACCAACACACTGTGGCTCACATGAGCAATAAGGGACCAGCCTGAAAGCTAGTGTATTATAAATGATTTATTGATCTAATAAACAGTCTCAAATTATCCACTTCCTTCCCTTCCCCCTTGCCCCAAGGACTAATACAGCAACTGTACAAACATTTTGTGCCTCACATTATGTAATGTTACAGAGAAGAAAAACAAGTATATGGCCCCCCCGAGATTGTCTAGGGCTGACAAGTTCCCCTCCTCCATCCATCCAGACCTCCTGTTAAAAAAAAACAGCCTTTGAAACCATGGCAGAAACATGTTAGGCAGATCTCAGACAGAAACAGATTGCTCCACTCGCTGTCATGGAAAACATTTTGAGCTATTCTCTTCTTGGTAATTTTTCTCCCCGCTCCGGCATCCCAGGGAACACATTAATGACTTTCCTTCCACCCCTTGCCCTCTTCTGGCTGTGCAGTTTCACTCCCGATTAGTGGTTTATTCACCAGCTCTTCACCATGTCTTGCTTCGCAATAGCGAGAAACAAGATGGACAGTCTGAAAAATAGACTCTCTGCATTCTAGAGCGCTCATTAGGTGAACATTCCTCACCTGTAATATGGTGCCTTGCTGGGGAACTTGCTGTTCACAGTGTATTCCATTGTTGTGTTAAAATAGAAAGACATTGTCAGTTGTAGAATTTTGTCCCACATATAAAAATCTGTGGGCTCTACTCATCTCATATCCTATCTACTCCCCACCAGACCTGATATTTGGTGCATCTAAGACTGTTCCCAGACACCTCACTACATTGGATAAGGCCTTTGGTTAATCTAGTCCAGTATCCCATCATCTATTCTACTGGATCAGATTATTGATCCATCTTGTCCAGTAGCATCCCTCTTGTGTTTTTTGTAATATGCAACAATTCTGAGAAAGGCAAAACCTGGTCCGAGGACAGCTATCCAAATGAGCAGTCCTGTGCATGGACAGGGGATCATGTAGCTTCCACCCTGACACGCTCTGAGCCAATGATTAGAGACAGTTTTAGGATTAGTAAGAAAGTGTTCATTGGTTAAAGCACAGAAAATTCAGCACAAATGTATTTTCTGTCCAGCTACAGCAATCACTTACTTAAGCAAGTCACAACCTCTCATTTCAAATTCCCCACACTTATACAGATGGCTTGAGAGAGTTAACTTATTTCCATTTCTAGGTTGCTTTGAAAGCATCAGAGCAGGGTACGATTGAAGAGCAGGGTATTACTAGAGACTCTTTTCCTGAGTGCTATAAGATAGGGTAAAGGACCCAATGCCAAGGTAAGAACTGTTCTGAATAGGTGCCCCACATCTAACCAGTTCTGAGCTTTGAAAAAGAGCTCTAGTCTCTTAGGCTATTGCATGGCAATTGCTATTTTGGGATACAAATGTATCCTGAAACAGCAACGCCGCGGCTTTCCCCCACTTTCAAAATAGTGCCACCGTCCTGAGCATGGTGTTTCGGTTCCGGTACCTCTCGCTGTACGAGGGGTAACGGAACTTTCAGACTAGTCGTTTATTCTGAACTTCAGTGCCATTTGGACAGAACCAAGTTTGGAATAAGGAATTTTGAAATAATTTATGCAATTTGCATAATGTAAATCACAAATTATTTCGAAAAAAACTTGCTGTGTAGACACAGCCTTAGTTTCCTCCTCCTCCTCCTGTGCACTCTAGCCTCAACTGAAACTTTAACACAGCTGCCAAAACACTGAGACAACCCTTCCCCTGCTCTGTTTTCAGCTCAGACAGGCAGTTCGGGTAATGTCACAGGAAAGGCAGATGCCGGGTCGCATTGAGTGCAGATTGGTTGTCAAAGGGGTGTGCGTCAAATTCTAAAGTCCAGGATATTTCCTCAATTCAAACTTTAGAATAGGATCACCTTGTGACAGTAGGACCAACAGACCCTGCTTACCTAGCTGAAAGGTGACTAATGTGTTTGGAGGGTTATGGACCAATCTTAAGGCCTGTGTATACTTTGGAGTCTGACCTAGCATAGCTACATCACCATAGTCTCATAATGTAAACGCAGTGTATTCCAACAGAAAAAAAAAAAGACAAAGCTTGAGGGAGGGAAAGCTAAGTGGTTAGTGCAGTGGCCTTGTAAACCCAGGGTTGTGAGTGCAATCCTTGAAGGGAACATTCGGAGACCTGGGGCAAACAGATTTAAAAAAAATCTGTCATGGATGGTGCTTGGTCCTGCCAAGAGTGGCGGGGACTGGACTCTATGACCTCTCAAGGTCCATTCCTGCTTTGTGAGATAGGTATATCTCAATACTTGATGGTGTAGGACTTGGAACACATCAATATAGCTATGTCTACAAAAGAGGTTGCCTCAATATAGCTGTGTGTGTGTTTTTTTCACACCCCTGACCTATGTAGCTATGCCAACGTAACTTTGAAATTAGACCAAGCCTTACTTTGGGAAAGTTTTGAACCCCTTGTCCATTCTGAAGAAATGATCAAACATTCTTTTGTTTATACAGTCCTGCACTGTCTCAAGGTTGCCCATTTTACAGATGAGTGCTGCTTGGGTGAACACAGCTACTGAAAAAATCTGGTAAAGACTAAGGCAGCCTGAAATCTTTTCCCACGTATGAAGTAAAAAGTACAAAGACCAAAGGTGACTGCAAGGAGGTCTTCTACTTTGTGAGTATTTCATAGACGTCCAGTTTTCACTCTGCAACCGCATAATCTCAGCAATCATGTCTTCTCACTTAACTTGGTTCTGAAGGGATACAGATATGTTCTGGTTTCCATCTGAAGGGTAAGAGTCTCATTCTCCCACTAAACACAGGACTTTGCCTCCTGAGGTGTAACAAGAATCCACATAAAGTAAGAGTCCAAACAAGAACTGGAAACCTTCATCCAGTTTCTTCAACTTCCCCATCCTCCAAGTTACACCAGCCTCTCTTCTCCCACATGTTACATGGAAGCAGAGGGAAGGTCACTTCAAGAAGCTCAGGCAGAAAGCCAGTCTTGGGTCCTGAGCAGGGGAAGAATGGGGAAGAGAAAACAAGTACCTGGTGCATTTCCCAAGCCATTTATGCCACCTGTTGCCCCACATACTCTGAACTTTTTCTCTCCCTCCATGTTCCACTCACAAACAGCCTCAATACCAACCTTCCAACCACCTGGCCCTCTAGGAGGCTTTTGCAGTAATTAACCAGACTCCTCCTAAGGCTCTAATTTCCTGCCCCAAAATACATTGCAACACACCACCACCTCTCCTCTCAGCTGGAGGGAAGGGGTTGATTAGGTTTCCAGACCAGCCTCCCCAGCCTAGCCCCTAACTCCCCCATCTGCCTTGAAACTGCCACTCCAAAATTTTACCTGTTCTGCTCAGAAAGCCCCAAACAGAACAGAGCAGGGCCTGCAGTCTGCCTTAAAGGGCCAGCACACCCTATTTCCATGTAACCCTGTCCTTTCCCCTCCCTGTCTGCCCTCTCTATCCCTTCATTGCTAACAATCGTTTTTATTTGAATAGTGCCTAGCACTATTTGACGGTCTCTTGCAGACATTTACTAAAATTGTTAAATTAATAATAGTTGATGGTGTAGCAGAGGATTTAACTGCATTTCCCATACAATTACATGACCTGCCCAATAACACCACTAAGAGTTGAAAGCCCAAGTGTGTGCTGACTGCTTTGCCATGTTTTCAGATGAAATTAGCATAGATGAAAGGTGTAGGACTGGAACCAAAAGACTCCAGATCAGCCAAAGAGCACATACAGTATGGGAAGGGTGACCATATCTGCCTGTCCCAAATATGGGACAGAGCTATCGGGGGAAGGGGCGGCTCCTCCTGGCTGCACCAAGCCCTTGGGAGCTGGCGCCCCCCCAAACCTCTCCCAGCCCCAGGGAAGCGGCAGCCATGGGCGCTCCTGGCCCTGGAACCCTGGGGAACTGGCGGCCGCAAGCGCTTCCGGCTCTGGAATCCCGAGGAAATAGCAGCTCCAGGTGCTCCTGCTGCCACCTGAGTCCCCCGAGGGCCTAAATATGGGACAAATCATCCCTTTTAAAAAATAAGTCGGGACTGTCCCACCCAATGCAGGACAGTTGGTCACCCTGAGCATGGGCAGCCTCCATTCTAAATTCACCTGATCTGCTAGGGTGAGGTGAACTGGGGCAGTGCTTAACTTCCACCCACTCTCCACAACATCTGCTTCCTTCCAGATCACAGATGCACTGACAGGATGCAGGATGCAAGGGAGTATGAAAGAGAAAGAGAGAGAGTTCACCTTAGAGTCCTAATTAGAAGTCCTAGCTCTCATCCACTATTGATACAACTCCTCTCACCGCCAGTTGGGCCATGATCCCCAGCATTCCCTCTATTTTTTTTCTATCCATGGGTGAACCATGTGTTGTTATGTGCACCAAAGCATGTGCAGATGTGCACCACCAATAGAAACACATGCTGCCCACTGCGGGTGGCTGTGGGGCTCTGCTAATCAGGTAGGGGGGCACGTGAATCTTTCCTGGGCGGTTGCCCAAGTGCTCAGGTTACAGGGAACCCTGCTGACCACCCATGTTAAATTTTCAGAGCCGCACCTTCGTGCTTTCTCCCATGCTGCCCTCCCACATTGGAAGAGCTTTCTGTAAATAGCAATAAAGCCAGTTCGTCATCCACCTTTTCAAAACTCTTTTCGGTGAAGACCCCAAAACAAGTTGGCAACAGTTAGCCAGCTGGTGCGCTAAGACTACTGCCTATCAGGCTAGCCGGCATTGCCTTACTGTCTCCTTGTACTCCCCTAGCTAACTGTCTGTGTACATCCGTTCTCTGCTGTCTTATAGTGCGATAGTAAGTCCTTTGGGGCACAGACCATTTTTCTATTCTGTACTTATACAGCCCCTAACACAATAAGTTGCTGGTCTAACTAGGCCTCTAAGGCACTCTGGTAATACCAACTGATAATAAATCGAATAATAAAATAATAATAATATAGGTAGAACCTCTCTAGTCCATCACTCTCTTCTCCAGCAACATCCAACATCCTGGATGATTTTAGCTGGATATCCACTTATCATGGGTGTGGCCAAGTTCCCCATGTCTCTCAGTGTTCTATGCTGTTATTTAGTTATAACTTACCTCTAAATATCTCTTAAGAGCCCAGTGAGCAGTGGAAGTGTTGGTAATGCTGCTAGACAATAGTGACCTCCTGTGATCTGGCAAATTCTCTCATTCGGCACCTGTCAGGTCCCAAGGGTGCCGAACTAGAGAGGTTCAACCTGTAATAATGAAATTAATAATAATAATAATTCACACTCCCTCCTGGCACTCCAACATGTTGTACTAAGTGGGGGAAACTGCATGGGAAGAATGGATACTGTTCAAACATTGCTTAGGAGCCCCGAGAGTGGACTCTAGTGGCCAGAGGACAAAATACAGCCCAATAAAGCTTGTTTTGAACATTTCACTCTGGCTCATGGGAAGGAGGAGAAGGAACTCAGTTGAAAGGCAATGGGTTCAAGGGCCTTGTCACCCTTGCCCTGCAATCTTTTACACTAGGGCAACATGACCACTAAGTTAGTTCAAAATGATACCAGCCCAAATTTCTACCACTACTTTCTTGAGCTGGTGTAAGTGACAGCACAAGGTGCTGGAGAATTAGGCTTGAGAGTGAAGGAGAGACGGCATGGCAGTTTGAGATGCTCCCACTTATAGCAAATATTCCCATGTAGAAAGCAACTATACCTACTTAGAGCCACGCCTGCCTCCAGTAACAATAGCTACATGCCTGAGCTGAACAAGGGTTCAGCTGAAAAGATTAGTCAGAAAGGTGGTGACAATGTTGACATTTCTTTTCAAAGTCAAGAGCACCTGAGGAGGACAGCCCAATTCACACCTCTCAGAACTACCGTTTCAGGCTGTCTGCAGACTCAGGCATCCAGATCAGCACCCTACAGGCAAACAGCCCTGTAAACCCATTCCTGTTTCCTCCCCAGAACCTTTATTGTGCTTTATTGCTTAATGACAGGCCTCTGGCAACTCTCATTAAGAACTGCAGCTGTAGCTGTGGAGCCTAAAAAGAGAAGGGGAGATTTTCATCAGAAGCAATTTTAATTGACACGGTGTTGAATAGCAGCGCTGTAAATAACTGCATCATAGAAGCTGCAGGGTGTTTGTTATGATATGCACTTCGGTGTTTATGCACTTACAGGGAGGGTGTCTATCATATCATGCTCTCCTTAGAGTCTCTCCCACCTCAGTAGCAAAGCAGCATTTGCCTGTATTCATATTACCTAGTGTCACGCTGAATTATGTCACCTCCTGCGCTGCTAGTCAACGTGCTGAATAGCTGCACAACACAACACAATGAGCCCCCAACACAAAGGCCTGCCATTCTTTGCGGCACGCACACAGCTAGATTTGCTACCCGCACGAGGCAGGTATTCCAGCTAATTGGTCTGGTTTGTGACAGCTGGGATCTTAATGCTCATGCTCCTTAACATAAACCATTCACTGTAAAAGCCAGGAGAGCAATTGCCCTGTGAGCACTGACATTAGTTTATTAGTGTTGTTGTTATTATTTATTTCTTATAGTAGTGCCCAGGGGCCCCGAGCAGGCTCTGCAGGCCATTGTGCTGAGTATAGCACATACACAGCAGAGGATATGATTTTTAATGGAAGTGGAGTGTCTATATCCCTTAGTCAGCTTTAATACTCTCAGCCATGAATAAAAGTTAGCCACTGGCCCCAGGAATTTACAACGTGACCCTCTGCCTTCTCTCACTAACTTCCCACAGCCTACACAAGGCATCTCCTCAGAGTGTGTCCACCCATTTCTGGAAGGGCTGCTGCTCTGAAGACAATAGGCAATCCCTTACTGGTATTTAACCCCACTTTCACGAGTTCAAAGAGATGTTGGCCATACATTCTTCTCAGGAGAAGACAGCCTAGAAATCGTGGCACTGGGGGTCCTCTACAAGTGAAGCAGGCCTCTAGCTAATACATAGGCTCTGATTCTCCACTGTAAGCCTGTCCCTTACATTGCTTCAGCGGCACAAAGAGGGGAGAAAGTTGGTGGACATGGATGCTGGGGAATATCCCCCTTGCATGGTGTTATGGGAGCCCACACTATGGGCCCAGTCCCTGTCAGGGGAGTGAGAGGGCAGTCTGAAGGGACGGACAGAGCATGCTGGACGGACAGAGCATGTGCTATGCCTGGCTCCCATCTGGGTCTTAAGAAATAAAGCTGCAGCCCTGAAGTTGCCCTGATTTACACCAATATGACCCCGGGATCATCCTAGGATACCACAAGCAAAAGGTGGTTGGATTTAAAGCACACAGCAGCCCCACACCACAGGATAAGAAGTGACATGACAAACACTTCCTTCCCTCTCCCCAGTCATTGTTCTTTATTATTTGTACATAGTGGGTTTTTTTCTGGAAAAAAAGGTGCCGGCATTCAAGTCTGATGATTCCTCATAGGAGTTAGGATGTTCAATTTTAATGCCCTGGTCCCTGTGCTGCTGCAGAGCTGGCAGTGAAAATTTTTCTGGTGTTCTAATGGAAAAATGGTGCCAGAATGCCGTTCTGGTGCGTTCCACCAGAAAAAAAGCCCTGTTTGTACAGCATCATATTTAACAGCACATTGAAATGACGACGCTCTGTTCTGAGGAATCCAGTGGCTAGTTAAAGCACAAGCAGGATTTCAATAGACAGCGGGGTTCAGTAGTGGATTGTACCTGAAACGGCAATGGGATTTAAGGAAAGAAGAATGTAATCACACAGAAGAGAATTTGACCACCAGGGCGAAGGTCATTATGTGTCAAACATTTACTACAGGATTGTTAACGACCAGCAAAACTTCTGTGAGCTACATCAGCTCCGCAGTAGCACAGAGCCCCCTCTGGCAGGCTGGGGCTCTGCTCAGCACCCACTCAAAGGGAAGAGTCCCACTTCTGGAATCTCTAACAGGACACCAAACTGGCTTTTCATTGGCTGTCTCCCAGCCAAATTCTAACCCACCCCTTGTAAGCTTGAGAGAGCTAGTGAGTTCAGAGGCGGAAGTGAGAAACAGCTGAATTTTGTGGCTTGCTTTGTTTGTTTTCTGACACATGTAACCCAGCCTCTTTTCTGGTTCCCCCTCACTATGTAGATCTCCCCTCTCCCTTTAAGAATGCCAGTTGTACCCGGGCAAGCAAATACGGCTGCTTTGGCTTCATTTCATTGCCTGTATCACCAAATGTCTCATGTGGCACTCCCCAGGCACATTCTCTGGGACTATTGTCTACCTTTATAGAGCAGAGTCAGACCATCTGAAATGTGTAACACTTAGATCTATCAAGCAGGTGTCATATAAAAAAAACAAACAAAAAACCCAAACAAACTCTGGCCTGCCCAGCTCCTTGCAAGGTGGACTTTGTAGGGCTGGGACATGCAAAATGGACTCAGCAGGAGGAGGAGAAGCTGGTGGCAAGGGAGAAGGGGACCAGTGTTCATCCAAACACAGGTCTGCATGCACCTCAGAGGGGACCATGCAGTCAGATTTCAGCTAGCTAGTTTCAGCATGAAGTAAATGAAGCTCACTGGAATGAAAGAGACATTCTCAAGGGTTTTGTTTAATGTCTTCCATGCTTGTAATGACCCCGTAAGAGGTTATGAGCAGCATTTCCTTCCCACTCAGGTGTTGCTCTTTTCTGTTCAGCAAGCATCGATTGCCACCCTCTTGTTTCTTTAACGGAGCTTGAAATGATCACACAGTGATGCAGCTGCTTTTGGTGTCTGCTAGGCTGCCAGTGGCACAATGCTGGGAATAGGGCTCACTAATTAGCTTGTCTTTCCTCAGCCAGTTCTCCAGCAGCATCTGTACTCTTACAAGGAGGGAGATACCTGTACCATGCTCTCTTTGGGCTTCCGCCCATCATGGTGGCAAAGGAAGGCTCATTTCCCATTGATGTTAGAGCACCCTGTGTTGTGCTGAATTATGTATGTCTCTATGGGTGATGCTATTCAACATAGCCAGAACATAATGCAATGAACTAGGAACACAAAAGGATGCTGTTTCTCATTGCGCATGTGCGCACGCACACACATACACACACAGAGGTGGATTTGCTACCCATTGCTGGGGAGGTCATTGGTTTGGTATGAGGCAGCTGGTGTTTTATCACTCATTCTTTGTATAACCCAGTGCATTAATTGTAGCCAAAGTGATGGCAGGCCCAGAACCTGAGCCCATCCCCATCTGCCTCCTGAAGACCTCTTTAACCATCAGGTACATCATCTATGCCTAGGAAACTTATAGTGCTGAACCAAAATAGTGTAGACCCTACATAAACTATGCTCATAGACCCTACATAAACTATGCTCAGTATTGTCTTTTTAATGCTACAGTGAAAGGCTGGGGCAATGTCTCTATTACAAATTCTGAAGGAAATTCCCTACTCAGCTGAAAGGTCAGGCCTTTTAAAATGCTTGGTGATGAGTGACAGCACATTGTGTGAGCCTGCATGACTTTCCCAGCCTGTCCATCACTGGGGCTCTGCCTAAGAAAACCTTCCCACCTCCTGCACTGCCCCTCCCGCTTCCCATTGCCTTCCCTCTCCAGCGCCAAACACCTCCCTGCCCTCCACCATGCGGGACACCCCAGCTCCCTTTTCTAACACTCACGTGATCCTAGTACCCTCCCACTTAGTGTCTGCTGGGGCCCCTCTCTTCTCTCATTTCCTTGGAAATGACGTCTGCCTCTGCCCTCTAACCCTGATCACTCTTCCTTCTCCTCCTCTGTCCTCTCACTCATTCTTTCTGTGCTTTCTTGTCAGCTGACTGGCTACTCTTTGCCCCTCTCCATCCCACATTTCTGTGGACTTGACGGTCTGTGTGTGTGCCCCCATCTGTGCTCTCTCAGGACATGGCATGCCCACTAGTGTGCAGCCTTGGTTCCCTCACCAAATCCATTCCCTCCACTCCCCTGCTCATCCAGGGCACCTCCAGAGAAAGCCCGTGGCACTCCTCAGCACTTTCCCCTTTTAGACAGCTTTACCTCTGTGCATTGCCTAAGTTTTATGACACCGTACTTCTCCTTGGCTGACAAACCCTCACTCAACCCTACACCCCAGCACAGATCCTTGCCTATTAAAAAGGCTGTCAGCTTGAACAAACATCTCTGCTTCCTTCCTCCCTCCCTGCCATCCTTGCCTGCTTCACCACAGACTCAGATTCTGAGAGAGCCTTTCTAGATGATTCTAGTAGGCATAATTTCAGGCTGCCTTCTCTTCACATCTCTCTCCTTCTTTCATTCTCTCCCCCACCTTACCTTTCTACGCTCCGGCTCCCCTCGGGCTCTGTTCCCTTCGCCCACAAGTTTGCTCATGTCCCATAACTTGAGAACATTTTTCTTTGGCCCCACTTGCCTCTCTAACCATAATTCTAGGTCCCCTCATCCTTCCGCTGCAGAATCCTAGAGTGTGTCTCTCCTCCCGGTCCTACCGATTCTACGCTGCCGTTTCTTGCGGCCCTTGAGAATAGGTTCCTGGAGAAGGGCACTGCTCTCTCTCCTCCGCCCCCGACCCACCCCACCCAATGTTTTGAAGCAGAATGGAGACGCACTGGCCTTTGGTCTTTCCAATGGTCCATAACTCTGTATGGTATATATTTGGTAATGGACTTGCTCTCTTGCTTGCTTCACTGCCATTCAGACACTTCCTTTAGCCCCCAGGATAAATGGAAATTGTTATGACTAGCCGCAATAACTTCTGTTTATTACCCATTGACAGTTAATGATATCTGTGCCTATCAGCAAGTGTGAAGTGCCATAGGTGACATGTGGTACCATTTTAGAGGTGAACCACCTGCCCATGCCTCTGCCAAAATTATAAGTGCTAAATGGGGTGCCCCACATGTTGACCCTGCCCTCTGGGTGGCCCCTCCTGAACTCTCTCCCAATACAGGGACCAGTGGTCCCTTTACAGCATCATAATCATGACTAGAAAGGCAGTAAATGTGATATATAATGGTCACCATTTTGACTGATATGCAGGCTTGGAGTAGAGCCAGCCAGAGCCGCAAGCAACAGGGCCAACAGCTACTGTAGACCCAGAGACAAGGAGGGAGGCCTGGCTTCACACCCGCAGAAAGTGGGAGCCAGATTTGGAAGGACGTGGCTCAGGGCAGTCAGCCCTGGGAGTGCCCTTCACTGCACACAGGGCATCAGTACAGCGCTCTGCAGCATTTAAAAGGGGCCTGGGGGCAACCGCCCGCCCTTCCCATGGGCGGACCTGGCTGCAAGCATGAATCTCTACAGCTTGAGTTAAAAAGCCAACGGCTTTAGCAGTGAGCTGTAATACACTCAGAGAAGGACCCATTTTTTCAATTCAGTGGAGATATACATATTATATATAGCTGGATGGGACCTCACCATGTCATCGAGTCCAGTCCCCTGCACTCACAGCAGGACTTATCACCACTCCTCACAGATTCTTCTTCTTTAAAATAAACTCTAACCTGCCCTGGACAGGCCCCCTCAAGGGCTGAGCTTACAACCCTGGGTTTACAAGGCCAATGTGCTAACCACAGAGTTATGCCTCCCTGACCAAGGGGTGCATATTGGGTGGGATTGTGTGTGCATGCAGACAGCAGCGAACATCTATTTATGTCTGTGGGTATGCAAGCGAGGCACAAGTGAGGGGGAAGTGGGTGCTTGGTTAGTAGGGAGTGTAACTTGGTGGTCTATCAACACAGCAGTGTATGTAAGGAGGCAATGTGCAGCTATGCATATTATGGCTGTCTGCATTGCTGTGTCACCATGCGTGCCTGTGCTTAGCTCTCTGTGCCTGTGTGTGTGCAGTCTGGCCTTTCAGGTTAATTGATTTAGGAAGTAATTAGGCTTTTCCTCCATTAGCAAGACAACAATTCTTCCCTAGAGTTTACCTAGGGACACTTTCCAGTAACTCTTCAGATAGTTCATGCATCATTTATTGCTAAAGTTACTACATCAATAAGTGGAGGTTGTCTTATAAACTGCTGCTGTCTGAGAAAGGAAAACTGATTCATGAAAGCAGACTCCTGGGTCCTCCTTATACAGTTAGCGAGTCAGGTTTCTTCAGTACAATTGGCACAGTTATGAAGCAAGGGTACTCGCTCCATAGTAAAGGTTGCAGCTGACTTTCTGTCAGACATCTGACTTTAATCCCCTATTTGCAATCCATAATAATTTCATATTGACCTCAAAATGGGTAGATCAGCTCAGTGATTAAGGGAGAATTTTCTATCTGTAGTATAGAGAAATCGTGTCCTATCCCTTTAAATCATTTGTGAGCCTTGTAGGGGTGCTTCCTGTGCTCTGAAGCCACCAGCAGCCTGCAGGTGGGCAGGGGGTAGGTGAAATTGTGCACAAATAGCATCACTTGGCCCATAACCTCAGCTGTGCAGAATGCAACATCCACAGTCGTACAAACAACTCTGCCATTACAATCAAAGAGGCTGCCGGAGGAGGTGCTCCAGTAATCAGGAATAGGTCAGATTACGAACTGCAGGGTGCTAAACAACTCTCCAACTCTGCATTCTACTGGCCACTACCCTCTGGTCCTGCCAAGGCGTACCAAAAAAACTACACCATCTGCTCAAGAATTTGCCTAAAGAAGCACAAGAACAAATCTTAACAGACACCCCCCAGAGCCCTGACCAGGAGTATTCTGTTTGCTACCTAAGGCCCATAAACTTGAAAACCAGGGACAGCCCATTGTCTCAGGCACTGGCACTCTTGCAGCAGGACTGTCTGGCTAGATAGACTCTCCCCTCAGGCCATGTACTCCCAGCTATCTTCAAGACACCATCACTTGCCTAAGGAAACTACAATCCATTGGTGATTTTCCAGAAAACACCATTGTAGCCACAATGGAGACAGAAGTTCTCTACACCAACTTTCTACACAGAGATGGACTACAACGTGTGAGGAACAGTATCCTGCATGATGTCACAGCACACAAGGCAGCTCAGCTATGTGATTTTGTCTTCAACCACAACCATTTCCAACTTGGGGACATTTATACCTTAAAGTCAGTGGCCCTTCCAGGGTACCTGTGTGGCCCCACAGTATGCCAACATTTTTATGGCTGACTTAGAACAAAGCTTGCTTACCTCTCATCCCAAGTCTCCTTCCTCTACTTGCTTTACATTAATGACACCTTCATCATATGGATCTCTAGGAAGGAGGCCTTGAAGAATTCCACCAGGAACAACCTCAGGCAGAACAACAAAAAGCAAACAGTTCTGTGCCAGTTAGGACACAGTTGGAGTATTGTGCCCAGTTTTGGGCACCACATTTCAAAAGGGATGTGGAGAAATTGGAGAAAAGAGCAACAAGAATGATTAAAGGTCTAGAGAACATGAGGTCTGAGGGAAGACTGAAAGAACTGGGCTTGTTTAGTTTAGAAAAGAGAAGACTAAGAGGGGACATGATATTGGTTTTCAAGTACCCCAAAAAGAGGGTTACAAGGGGGAGGGAGAAAAATTGTCCCCCTTGGCCTCTGGGGATAGGACAAGGAGCAATGGGCTTAAACTGAACAAGGGAGGTTTAGATTAGACATTAGGAAAAGCCTCCTAACTGTCAGGGTGGTTAAACACTGGAATAAATGACCTAGGGAGGTTGTGGAATCTCCATCACTGGAGATTTTTAAGAACAGGTCAGAAGACATCCATTGGGATGGTCTAGATCAGTGGTGTCCAAAAGCAAGACACCCAATCACCACGTGCTCCACCCCAGCCAGGAGCCGCACCCCCCAGCCAGACACCTTACCCCTCTCCCCGCACACCAGGCACTCTACCCCCCCACCCTCCACAGCCAGGCACCTACCCCCTTCCCCCAGTGACTCACCAGATTCATGCCACTGGAGGCGCCCAGCTCCAGGCTGCACAGCTGAGAGCCATGCGGCACCTGAGCCCCCAAGCCAGCTGTGCAGCACCCAAGCTCTCAAGCTCCCACCACCGCATGGTGCCTGAGGAGCCACCGCCTGAGCCTCCTGAGCTGACGTGCCACTGCACTGCCACCCGAGCTGCCCCATCAGCCTGCCGAGCTGCATTCGCCACAATACGCTTCACTATTTGCCACACTTGGTGAACAGGGAGTGTATTGGATGCTACAGATCTAGACAGTGCTTGGTCCTGCCATGAGGACGGGGCCTGGACTCGATGACCTCTCGAGGTCCCTTCCAGTTCTATGTTCTATGAGTCTACGATTCTATAACATCAGGAGCCAAATGAAAAAAAAAATACTGAGACTGGTTTAAAATACTGAGATTGAAGAGACGTAACTCATTCATTTTGGGTCTTTTTATGTTTCTCTGTTTCCTGAACCTTAAGGACACACTCAGGTCATATTTTCGTCCATTTCTGTGTAAACCTGAGGACTTTTTTACGTGAAAGCTGAGGGAGCATCTGCACTACAGCCCCATGTTGGCATAGATGCTCCAACATATCTCGTTAGCTTAGATGCAGCTGAAACACACGAGTTCTTCTTCACAGGAGGCATAACACCACCTCCCCCAAAAAAGCCTTCTTTGACTTCTAACTCGAGCAGTCATGCCTAGCACTCAGCAACGACAGTCAGAGACCAGGATTCAGAGACATTGGTCAGAGCCGGGGTCAGAAGTTCAAGAGCAAGCCAAAAGACGGGTCTCATTCATTAAAACTTTAAGGGCAGATGGGCCCATCATGATCATCTGGTCTGACTTCCTGCATGGTGCAGGCCACAGAAGCCCATCCATCCACTCCAGTAATAGACCCATTGTCTCTAACTGAGTTGCTGAAGTCCTCAAATCATGATTTAAAGATGTGGAGTTAGGAGAATACACCATTCACACTGGTTGAAACCAGCAAGCAACCCATGCCTCAGGCTGCAGAAGAAGGCAACCGTGCGCACCCAACCCTCCCAGGTCTCTGCAAATCTGACCCTTTGAAAATTCCTTGCAAACCCCAAACATGGGGTCAGTCAGACCATGAGCATTTTGGCAAAACCCACCCTGGGAAAGAATTCTCTGAACTAACTCACCCAGTGCAGGATTGGACCTAAAACGCAACAATTGACTTCTGCCTTCAGTTATGCCCATGCACCCTCCCTGAAGGAAACAAGGTTGCTGAGATGGAACAGAAAGAATTTGGCCCACTGTCCCTGATGCTAATGCTCTGAGTGTTAGGCAATTGCAGTTCACTTCCCCGTTTATGCACCGTTTAACTGTGCCCAGCTTTGCCCTGCTAAAGGACAGGCACACCTAGCAGAACTGACACTAGATACCAGCTGTAGCACTTTGGCTTGAATCGACTTACTGCACCTGCGTTAGTGTGAGAGTGCCCGCTGCCAGGCAGCATGTAGCTTACTTCTGTGCACTATTTGATGAACCCAGTCCCTGAGCTTGCTTAGCCCATCACGCTGACGATGACATCATACATGGAGTTCTGTACTGTCAAAATGGGCACCCCATTCTTTCACCAGCCCTTGTTCCCGCTTTCAAGCTACTGAGTGTTAATAGCTGGAGTTCCTTCATTGGATCAACAGAACAACCCTGCTTGTTTACTCTTGACCTACCCTGTGATGGGATGCACTGTGTCTGCTACACAGGGCCATGAGACAGAACAAGACAGGGAGTGGTTCGCATGCAACAGAAGTTCAGATGACTGCCTTTGTAAGTAACACTGTGCCAGGAGCTAGCAAAATCTGAGTATGAGAGAAAGATGCCGTACTACAGACTCTCCAGGACACGGTTCAGCTGAAGCCACTGGTACACAGACCACTTTGTAACATGAACCATACAGAACCTTTGTTAGCGGTTGGGAACCCAGGGTTATATACAACAGAACACATGGGGGCTAACCAAAGTGGAACACCTCACTTCAGACCGCAGAACTTGAACAAAAACAATAACCTGTCCACATGTAAGTCGCCAGGAGGGAAGAGCAAGAAGTGCTAGATGTGTTGCACCTATAAATCTGCCACAGAGGAGCTGTTTCTGATTTGCTTTTTGGACTAAACAGTGATGTTTCCTCATAAGCTATAAATATTTCATAGCAAAACGAATGTGGGCCACCTAAGCCTAGCATGATTATTGGTTTACATGGGCCATCATTTCCAAAATTGGCCTCTAATTTCAGCTGCTTATCCTAACACAACCTGGCCATGTTTTCAGAGCTACCAAGCACGCACAAATCCAATGGAAGTCAATTGGCCATTCTTCTACAAAAGAATTTTACCACAAGATTCCAGAGGGAGACATCCAAACTGGAGTTCATTTACATATTTGACAGGTATAACCTAGGCCTGCACAATGATTTTAATTATCTTATGCGTTACAAGGGTAATTTCCCCACCTTCAATATTCACAAGAATGGGAAACATCCTACTTAATTTGCTCCATCAAGTGGTCCTACTAGTGATAGGTAAACCCTTTTTTCCTTCCTTCTGCATTCGCTCCCCCACCCCTGCTCCCCGGATTTTGTTTTTCCACTCCATTCATCTGATGAAGTGGATTTTACCCACAAAAGCTCGTGACCTAATGCGTTTGTTCGTCTCTAAGGTGCTAAAGGAGTGCTTGTCATTTGTGAAGCTACAGACTAAGACAGCTACCACTCTGAAAATAAAGACAATGGGATTGTCAGGTGCTCAGAACGCAGGCAACCAAGTTTAATCTGCCTGGGTATATAAGGGCAGAGGCTACTTTTGAAAATGCTGTAGTCAGAAGTACGCTAGCCTCTGCCTGGACAAAAAAGCAGGCATAGTCTTTGTCATAAATGGCAGAGCATCAGAACATAAAGAGCACCTATATGGACGCGAGATTATGTTACGTAGTCCGAGACTGTAACTGCCTGTGAAATGCCTGGTTGGATTACTGTATTCATGGCGCACTTAGTGCCTTAGGATGTTCTAACCTTAGATGCAATGATTATGGTTCATTTGCAATTATATACTGATGGCTATTACTGTGCTAAGAACAGCGCTTTCAGTGAGGATAGATATAAATTACTGCACATCAGCCATCTAGTGCTGTATTAGGCTACGTCTATACTAGCACAGCAGTCAACTGCCGATACGCGATTTTAGTTATGCCAATTGTGTAGCTAAAATCGATTTATTCGCGGTCGACTTCCATGCCCGTCCACATGGAGGAAAGTTGAAGGGAGCATCATTTTGTGCCCATGTGAAATGAAACCCTGGAAGACTGACCCTCAGTGGGTCAATCTTCCACTGTAGCGTGGCTCTGGCCATATTAGTGTGACTGTCCCAAGGACAGTCCTCATTTAGGGTGCCCACCCATCCTGTTTTTAATGGGACAGTCCCTTATTTAGGCTGCCTCACAGGCTTCCTGACTTTAAGAAAATGGGCAAATTGTCCCATATTTTGCAGGTCTTCTGTTCTCCAGCACCCAGTGTCTCAAGGCAGCTGCCCCTCCACAGGACGGCGGCCTCATTCCCCAGCATCCCGCACCTCAGAGAGGCAGCTCCTTTCCCCAGTGCAGCAGCCCCTGCTGCCAGGGACCCTTTCTATTGGGTGGCTGCCACATTCCCTGTCCTTTTCCCCCAGCTGGGAGGCTGTGGAGCCCCTATTCTCAGCACCCTCTCTCCCCGAGCAGGAGGTTGTAGAGCTCCCACCCTCTGCTTCCTCTCATCAGGAGGCTGCGGAGCCCCCATCGCCGGTGCCTCACTGTGGGGCAGCAGCCTCCATGGCTGAGGAGCCCTGACATGGGACAGAAGCCCCCCATTCCTGGAGGCTGGTGTCCTGTATTTTCCATACGGCAATGTATGAGTCACACATTCCTGGAATGAAGTGGAGCTTTCAGCTGTAAAGTGCTGTTATGTTTTTTAGACCTTGTCTCATAAGAAATTTTTTTTATATAACCCAAGGTATAAAGTATTATATGTTATACGGGTAGAATCCCTGTATAAGCACACTTCTTCCAGAATATAAGTGCCTTTTTAAAAAAGTTTAGCTTACGTTACCTAGGAAGGTATTTAAGCTAAACAAAACACTGCTCTTATAAGCTGTGTCTACACGTGCACGCTACTTCGAAGTAGCGGCACCAACTTCGAAATAGCGCCCGTCACAGCTACACGTGTTGGGCGCTACTTTGAAGTTGAAATCGACATTAGGCGGCGAGACGTCGAAGTCGCTAACCCCATGAGGGGATGGGAATAGCTCCCTACTTCGAAGTTGAACGTCGAAGTAGGGCACGTGTAGACGATCCGCGTCCCACAACATTGAAATAGCGGGGTCCGCCATGGTGGCCATCAGCTGAGGAGTTGAGAGACGCTCTCTCTCCAGCCCCTGCGGGGCTCTATGGTCACCATGTGCAGCAGCCCTTACCCCAAGGCTTCTGGCTGCTGCTGCTGCAGCTGGGGATCCATGCTGCATGCACAGGGTCTGCAACCAGTTGTCGGCTCTGTGGATCTTGTGTTGTTTAGTGCAACTGTGTCTGGGAGGGGCCCTTTAAGGGAGCAGCTTGCTGTTGAGTCCGCTCTGTGACCCTGTCTGCAGCTGTTCCTGGCACTCTTATTTCGATGTGTGCTACTTTGGTGTGTAGACGTTCCCTCGCAACGCCTATTTCGATGTGGTGCTGCCCAACGTTGAAGTTGAACGTCGACGTTGCCAGCCCTGGAGGACGTGTAGACGTTATTCATCGAAATAGATTATTTCGATGTCGCTACATTGAAATAAGCTATTTCGATGTAGCGTGCAAATGTAGACGTAGCCATAGTAGAATAAGAGTGCCCTCCCAGGGGACTATAATGTAATAAAAATGCCTGCATAACTATACCTAGCAAAACTTTAGAGAAAGCTTCCTTCATTACAATACATCCCTGGCCTCAAGTAACTCCACTGTCTCTCAAACCATGTAATAATCCTGTTTAACATTACGCTTTGGGCTTGTATGCACATGGAGTCATTCCAGACTATTTACCACACTTTACTCACACCCTATTTTAATCCACATTAACTTTCAGGTTTAGACATTAATTTGTTTTTAAAAACTTCCAGGGACTTAACCCAACCATCCTCACCTCTCTCTGCTCCTTTCCTGCTCATTTTGTGTCAGCTGCCTCTGTCCTGCCTTGCAACTTGACCATTGTCAGTGCACGAATTTTTTCCTAGGTACTTCCTGCTGCTTGGAACACCCTTTCCCCACTTCACTGACTAGCCATCTCTTGGAAAGTTTCAGCCACTACTATAACTTGTCTTTGGACAAATTACTCACTTTCTTACCCAGTAGGGTGAGGCTATTAACACTATCCTACCTCCCAGGTCTGTTGTGAATGTTAAGTAACGATTGTACAGTGATACTGAACTGCTAAGCTTCATCATCATCATTGCTTCATGTTGTACTCTTTGATGCTGTGAGACTTTACACTGAACCCCTGTTGCTGTGCCTGACAGAGTCCCCCTACACCCCCCTGCCAGAGTCGACTTTCAGGTTGCCAGCTGTCATTTGTTCCATGTCCTTCCAGCTAAGAGGCGAATGTGACAGAGTAGAGCAGCGAAGGAGCAAGGGCATCTGGAGAGATGGAGCAGTACCAAGGGAGTGAGGAATAGCAAGGGAAGAGAGTTCTTCAAAGAGGAACATCAAAGCGCCAGAGAGGAAGGGAAGAGCTGGGAATGACAGATCTGGTTTAAAGAGCCATCTATTTCCCAGCGCTTGCTATGTAAATTACACTTGCTTGCCTGACTCCGCCACCGCAGCAGTAATTGTGAATATTTTTTGGAAACGTCCTCATTGCCAGGGCTTTGGGCTCTTCCGTGGACATGGACAGTGCTGGGAAGGCAAGTTCCTTTGCTATGGGCAGGGGTCCGCAACCTGCAGCTCCAGAGCTGCAGGTGGCTCTTTAAGGACTTCTTTGTGGCTCCCAATGTTATAATGGCAAAGTTTAAAAAAAAAAACCCCTCCAGATAATTTTCAATAAACAGTGAATGTCTAAAAGCCCCACAACAAACAATTCACATCTAAATAGCAAACAACATGTGATCTCAAAAGGTTGGATAACTCCCTCTTTAATATGTGCAGTGCATTGTGGGACATGATACTGTATCTGTGCTTTGATCATGTTGATAATAAAGTCTTGATTTTTCAAAAGTAAAAGGAAGCTTGCGGCATTCCTGTTGTAAAGGGCAGCACGCATTTTAAAAAAGAAAACTGAAATGAAACGTGAAGTAAAAGTGACATAATTAAAGCAGGTTCAGGTGTGGAAGTCAGCAAGACAGTGGTACAAACACAAATGTAAAGTATAAGGAAATAGAATATGTAAAAATTTTGTGAATGTCCCACAGTAAGCATGTATGGCATTATAAAACATTGTGCGTGTGTGCTGTTCTTAAAACAGGGGTTACCAAAAGCATGGTTTGACGTTATTTGTTAAGGACCATCTTGTATTCATATGCATTGCGGCTATTGAATTACTGAGTGTCTTACCAAATTGGAAAAAAAGTCTCTTCTTGTTATTTTGGTTGCCAACCCCTGGCTGTGGGGATAGGACCTGGGCAGCCATGCATCTAAGGCTGAGACTAATAGACAGTTTACATGAACAGACTACTCATTCATTTCCCCGATCTGATCTCCAAGCCCATTTCTTCTTTTGCACCCTCCTGAAACCCAATCTTCTCCCTAGACTGCTTTCTCATCTTCTGGTCTGCTGCTTCTCTGTCTCTCCATCCTGCCCCCTTATACACATCGCCCTCTTTTCAACTGACCTCCTTCTCACCCTTCTCACTCCCACCACGATCCTCAGGCACCTTCAAAATCTCACATTGCTTCCTTCCAGGATCCTCTGTCTGGCCTGCTGCCTTCTAATTTCTTTTGTCCTGCTCCTCTTCCCTAACCCACTGTCCATCCTACCCTTCCCTTCTAGTCCTCTCTCCCACCAAGCCCTTCATCCAATGTCTCAGAAAATGCTATGGTGAATATGCAATTGTCTCTGTGCCAAGGATGAATGGACGTAAATCTGACATCAGGAATTGCAATACACATAAACCTACAGGGCAACACTTTAACCTCCCTGGACATTCAATAAAGGATTTAAAATAGCCATTATTCTACAAAAAATATTTTACCACAAGTTTACAGATGGAGACATCTGAATTGGAATTCATTTGCAAGTTTAACACCAAACAAAAAAGCAGTCCTGTAGCACCTTAAAGACTAACCATATAATTTATTAGGTGATGAGCTTTTGTGGGACAAACCCACTTCTTCAGCTCTGGATAATCATAAACATATTTGACACGTTTAGCCTTGGGCTAAACAGAGATCTCAATTACCTTACGCATTACAAGGGCAATTTCCCCACCTTTGATATTCACAGGAATGGCACCCATCTAACAATTTACTTCTTCCACTGGTCCTATTAGTGACAGGTGACCCCCCCCATTTTTTTCTGCCCCTCCCCAGCTTCCCTCCACCTGCTATATTAACCCTGGATTCTAACTGTCTACTCCAATCTGAAAATCTGAGGAAGTGGGTCTTACCCATGACGCTCATAACCTAATTTTAAAAAATTGTCAATCTTTTAGGTGCTAGAGGATGACTTGTTTCTTGCAAAGTGACAGACTCACATGGCTACAGCTCTGAGACTATCTGCCATGCATGGTAGACTGAACTTGTTTTACCCATCACACTGCCCACAGCCCAGACTCTACCACCAACATCCCACTTATTGGTGAGGGTGATGCAGACAAGGGGAGCAGAAAAGAGCAATCAGGAGTGGAGCAAGCCCAGGTCCAGCAGGGTTGAGATGGATGAGCTGGGGCAAAGATCCAGCCACACTGTTTGGTTCTACAGACCCCTGGGATCCCATTAACATGGCGGCAGAACACTGAGCTGCGTGTTGGTTATGGATATGATTTCAAACACTCAATGTACACCCAAACACCCACCCATCTCTCTCCCGGCTAGCTCCCTGAATGCCCGTACCTCCTGCCCCCTAGGGAGTTCATGGCACCCTACAAAGGGTGTTGCTTTGGAGCGAGCCAAGTACACAGAAGGCTCCGGAAAGATCTCTTGTCCCTTTGCATGCTGAGTGGGAGTGAACTCAGTTCTGGGCCTGTCCCAGTCCTTCCCCTAAATATCACCACTGAGATTTCCTCTCGCATGCCTGAAGCACGTAGCCCCCAAGCTGAGAGGCAGAAACCCTTCCTTATTTCCAGAAGTCTAATGCCAACATGCTCCCAACGCTCCATTCCTTGGCCACCTGCATGCAAAAAGCAGCTGTATGATTAGTGTCAGTTCTTCCCAGACTGGCCTCAATCCCCTCATGTACCACTTCACTCCATGCACATGCTGATTCTCGTCTTGAGGGAGAGCTCAAACCAACAGTGAGGTGAGTGAGGAAAGTAAGGTAAGAGAGGGAACAGTGTCCACCTCACAGGGAACTAGAAAGCATTAGCCCTGATTGGGGTTCCCTGTAAGGTAAGTGCTTGTGCAGCCACCCACAAGAGGTGCATTAGAAGAGCATCCGCAACTATCTATAGTTGGTAGGTAGCATGTGTTTGTATTGATGGTGCACATCCTCACATGTTGGTGCCCATAACAAAATTTATTCCATGCACGGATGGGAAAAACTAAAGAGAACACTGGCCTTGATGCCTCCAAGAATTTTCACCCATCCCTATTGGAAGAATGTCCTTCCCCTTCCACACAGTGTCTAGAACACTAGCTCTTTCCCAGCCAACAGCCACCTACGGATTTAAGTGTAACACTTTTTTTTTAATTCGTACTCAGCTCATTATAAAAAGAACAATCCTGAAATTCAACGTTTGGGCTGAGAAGAAGCAACAGAAGCAGCAGCCGAAAGGGTCAATTTTTCAGAAAGGTCTAAGTCAGTGTTTCCCAAGGTGTGGCACATGTACCAGCAGTGGCATGCAAAAGGATTTCAAGGGGTACGTGGCAGAAAGTAAATGACTAAAGATCAGGAGATAAGCACTTGGATGGCACTGGGAAAGGGGGTACGCCAATAATGCCAAAGTCCCGACAGGGCTACGCGTATGTTTTAAGTTTGGGAAACACTGGTCTAAGTGTCTGAAGATAGGGGCGTGGAGTGAAAGCATCTCCCGCCTTGCTACAGTGGCACTGTAATAAAGATGCTTTTCATTTCAGTGACCTATTTTCCAGGGAAGCCAGCTCTCTGATTGGGGAACTGGAAGATGAGTAGTGCAGCAGTTTCCTTCCTTAATATCTTTCTATTCTTTGTGAGCAGCAAGCAGCAACTGTACCCGGAGGGCTGAGGAACTGCTCTCACCCAGGGAGCCTGCCCCCTGGTACCTGGCTGCGACTGGACAGATGGAGGAAGCAGTAGCTGGCTGAGAGGTGCTCTGTACGTAATCCGCTCCATGAAAAGCCACCTGTGAGCCCCGAGGCAGAGATTTCCTTGAATATTCTGCTGGAAAAAATATCTGCCTTGTAGGGCTTTTGCCAACTGCCCCTACAGCCTCCTGCTGTGCACCTGCTACAGACAGATGCTGCTGGGTGACAGTGACTGTGCGGAGGGAAAGGAGAGTGCATGGCTGCACAGAGCCATGGGCCTCCTGCCTACAGGGAAGGTGGAGCAGAGCCCAAAAGGGGGTTCTTGGGGAGGCTGAGGACAGTTCTGCTGCAGTGCAGGGGAGCAGGTTCGTGATGGCAGGTGAGGCCAGACAACAACAGAGAGGCGCACTTTGAGTTTCTCACAAGTGTCCGTGCAGCACACGTGCCAGCTGTGAAGCTGGTGGTGTGTTAAGTGAGCAGGCAGGGAGGAGGCCTTACTGAGCTCCCAGGCTGCACTGCTTACAACAGGGAAAGCAGAATATCAGACTCTGACCAAAATGGACTCTGAATGCCCCCTATTCGGAGCCTAACTACTCCAGGGACTGAGGCCTGAGGGACTGATTTCCAAAGGTACCGAACCCCTGCACCCTGATTTCATTTGGCGGTAGGGTGCTGAACACCACTGCGGAATCAGCCGCCTGTTACCAACTTCTCAGTAAAATGGCCCAGGAACAGTGACATCGACCAGGAACCTCATGGGCCCAGTTCACCCAGGGTGCAGTTCCACTGAAGTAACGCCAGAGATGAGTTTGGCATCCATTGGCCAATGGCATTTGATTCCATATAATGCTCAGCTCAAGCAAATGTTTATAACATGTTAGCTACTGAGAGACCCTGGTAGGGCCCCGATCCATTCCCCCAGTGCCAGAGGAGGGCTGCCAAGAGAAAGAGCTGCATGAAACTTTGCACGGGAAATAAAAAAACACTTGGGATGCGCTCATACAGTAATGGACCTTACAGTGGCCATCTTGTTACAGAAGGATTTTACTACTAGATTACAGAGGGAGACATCTGAATCGCAATTCATTTGCAAGCTTGACACATTTAACCTGGGGCTTAACAGAGATCTCAATTATCTTATGCATTACAAGGACAATAGTCACACAGAGGCAGCCGTGTTAGTCTGTATCCTAACAAAACAAAACAGCAGTCATGTAGCACTTTAAAGACTAACAAAATAATTTATTAAGTGATGAGCCATTGTGGCACAGACCCATTTCTTCAGCTCTGGAAATTCTGGTGAAAGTAAACCGGCACGACAAAAATAATACAGAGTGAGAGAGTGAGAGCAAATTAAATGAAAACTGACAAATCAGCTACAGAAGGCGGTGGAGGTGGTGGTGGGGTGGCGAGGGTGGGGAAGCAGGGGAAAAAAGTTACCACAAGTGCCTATTACATGACTTGCCTGAGATCGCTATGAATATCAAAGATGGGGAAACTGTCTTTGTAACGTGCAAGGTAATTGCTATCTCTATTAAGACGAAGCCGCAAAGTGTTGAACTTGAGAATGAACGCCAGTTCAGATGTCTCCCTTTGTAATCTGGTGTTAAAGTATTTTTGTTTCAGGATGCAGGACAGGTCCTTAATAGTATAGCCTGTTCCATTGAAATACTCACCACCATTCAGATTCTTAATGTCTGATTTGTGTCCATTCGTTCTTTGGTGAAGTGATTGTCCAGTCTTTCCAATCAGAGGGGGGCATTGCTGGCACATGATGGCATATATCACGTTGGTGGAAGTACAGGAATATGAGCCGCTGATTGCGTAACTGATGTGGTTAGGTCCAGTGATGGCGTCGCCAGAGTAAATCTGTGGACAGAGATGGCAACGGGGTTTATTGCAGGGAAAAGTTCCAGGATTAGTATTTCTGTGGTGTGGCATGTGGTTGCTAGTGAGAATTTTCCTGAGGTTTGATGAGGTTAGGCACAACACAAATTGTGTGACTTAGTTCAAGCTCTGGCTACAGCGTAGCTCTAGTCTGAGAGAGGACAAAATAAGTACCTAAAAGGTAGTTACAAAGAAGAGGGAGAAAACAGTCTCCTTCACCTCTGAGGATAGGACAAGAAGCAATGGGCTTAAACTGCAGCAAGGGGAGTTTAGGGTGGACATTCGGAAAAAATTCCTAATTGTCAGGATTTTTAAGCACTGGAGTAAACTGCCTAGAAAGCTGGTGGAAGCCGCATCATTAGAAATTTTTTGAAGAGGAAGCTAGACAAGGAGCTGTCAGGTTTGGTTTAGACTCCAGATGGTGCCTGGTTCTGCCATGAGTGCAAGGGTCTGGACTTGACCTCTTGAGGTCCCTTCCAGGTCTAGTATTCTAGTGACACCTGTACCATGGCCTAGTAAGGCTGAAATCGGAGATGCCCTTCATTGCAAGCTGTGCAGATCATTTATGATTATCCTCCTTTCTTGTGTGAAGGGTAATTACCGTAACCCTCTGGAGGCCTGTGTCCACCCGCCTTTAGTAACTGAAATATGTATAGCAATTTGTAAATCCACTAATGCCACCTCCCTGGGCTCGAGCAGCTGAAATGGATACTTTCTGACTCAGAAATCTGTGGTTCAGTCCCCACAGAGGACCCAGACAGGGGCATTGTTTCACTTTGAGCAGCAGTGGAATAGATAACAATCTTAACATTTTAATCCCCATCATAAGGCTTCTGAGCACCTTCAAGATGAACCAGAGCAGTCACAGCTCTCTCATATGTGCCATTTCAGGCTCTCTGCAGACAGCATTGCAGGAGTTACATGCTTAACAGTCTGGCAGTTCTCTTGGCTAAAAACTCTTATTAACAATGAAAGCTGAGACTCTGGCACAGCACGTACCTCTGCTGAGGAGAAGCCCCAGCTCACTAAGCTGCTGAGAGATAGCCCACTCTGCCCCAAGGCACTCTGAGAGAGATTAAAAACCACTAGAACAGTGGAGAAACAGTGCCGGGATAATCAAAACATCATGGGAGCAAATTACGATGATAGTTGTTAGATGGCATTTTATAGTTTCTATTTGTCCTTCGTTACAGGGCCTGGACTTGAGTGGCCTGCAACTGTTTGCTTTCTTGAGCCTGTACCTTATGGCTCTCTTACGTGAGTGATCCACATGCCTCTTAATTCCCCCTGCATTTGTCACATTGGGTTAATGGTTCTGATTTTTAGCCAGGATGCTGATTGCAGCTTCCTCTGTTTGCTGATTTTCTTTTCTTGTATTTGCAATTCTAACTAAGCTACATGTTTATTATTAGCCTGTCATTTCCTAAGGGATGCACAGTTCTCCTGAGATGGAAAAGGTCCCTCCCTGCTTTGCTGTGATACTGACCATTCTGGGTGTATTAGAGTGGATCTAGATCAGCTGTTCTGCATTCACAAAAGAGGAGACATTTCTCCAAAAGGGGCAGCATTAAAAGGCCAAAGCTTGGACTTACTGGGCCAGGCCCAGAAGTAGCAGTAGCTTCCTCTATTTTGACTCTCACCCAGCCAGGATGTTCTGCCGACAGATTAAACAGCTGCTACTTAAAAATATTGCTCCAATTTACCAATATTAACGTAAGGACCAAGCAGGCAGGGAGGTCCACAGAGCCAGAGGCCAGGTTGCAGACAGCCCAGAGAGAAGATGGTATTGCTGCTGCTTCGCCTGTGCATCTGGTCATAGAAAGCCTTGTAGCCATAGTGGTGGTGAGAAGAGGGAGGAACAGGAGCATCCTGAAGCTACCTCTGGAGGAAAATGCCCTAACCCCAACCTATTGTGTGTCAGGACAAGTGCCTCCATTTCTCATCACACCAAGCAAATTGCTGCAGCCGACACAGCTGTTGCTGCCATGACATCAGTTGGCAACTTCCCAGAAGGGGTGCTCTTTCTCAGGGCTATGACGAGGTGACAGCAATGCATAGATTCTCTAGAAGGCAATGCTGAATTAGCAGCAGAATCCTGATGGGGATAAGGTCAGGGAAATCTAATTATTGCCATTTGACCATTTGACCCCACAGTTCCCCTCCCCATCACTTTTCTTCCACTGGGGAAAAGAGACCCTGAAATTCCAGGCTGGGATCCCATGCCAGCAGAAGAGTTAGATCACTCTGGGGAGACCCTAGCTCTGAACTAAGTACACCACAAAAGAATAGATCCCCTGGGAGTGACATACACATTTTCTAGTGAAGTACCCATGAGAGAGCCCCAGAGAGGGTGGAGGTAGCAGGCTCGGCTAAACTTGGGGGGCAACCAGCGCTGAGACAGAATGCCACACCAGTGGGCAGAACCTCTGATTTGTGACCCCCACCCCAGAGGGAAGCCTTTCACAGGACATGCAAACACACCAGCTGCAGAGGAAGACCACAGTCCATGTTACAAACCATTTTACTTCCCTTTCCTCAGGGGTTGCTTTCCCAAACACAAAACATGTCTGCTTAAAGGCCTGGATAATTGTAACCCCTCAAGGCCTGTGTGACTCCAGCCAGCTAGCCAGATATGGGATGTACCATCCCCTCAGCCAGCTGCCTTTACAGCAGGGTCACTTTTCCTTTTATAACCCTGTCCAGCTCTCTCAGGGGACAGGCAGGAATTATCCAGTAACCCCTTACATGCCAGAGCTCTTTTACACCTTGTTACAGCATCACAGGCCAGGTTCGGAATGCCTCAGCTTCCATGCAAAGACACACTTCCTAGTCATTAGAGTTTCACCTCTTATATTTAAAAAAAAAGCCCTCTTACAAATTAATAAGAAGATGCTGTTGCAAGGGGTGGATTGAATGAACCCGAATGGACTGAACTAATTAAAACAGTTAAGACGCTGCAGGATTCAGGAGGACAATACCATTGAATAAAGGGGTTCTTGCCTCAGAACACAGGTCGCTACTGCCACTGTGTACATGGGGCCTGGGGTGTAAGCTGACATCATGCAACACGCTACTCCCTATCCCATGCAGCCAAGTAAACTGCTGGCTTGGCGAAAGCTCTGCGCACTGAGTTATGCCACCTCCCACACATTCTTCCTTGTGAGCAATGCCCTCTGCACACTTCAGGGACTTGTCTCACGAAGGAAGTAGGTCATCCTCTTAATCTCTTTAGCCGCATATTAAAAAGCTCGCCTAAATTTAAACCTAGGGCGTGTCAGACTCATTACTCCTACCAGTCCCCTTCTGCATCCCAGGGGCTAGATCCAAAACCCACTGAAGTCAGCAGGCACCTTTCAGGGACTTTGGTGGGTCGGGGATCAGACTCTAATGACTCTCCATCCAAGATGCACACAGAAAAGAACCAAACCAGCCCGGCAAAATGGGCTCAGAGCAGGAGATTCATTAGCTGTTTCATGTATTTCTGAGAACGTGGGTCTTTATTTTCCTACAATGCCTGAAACAATGGCATCCTGGTGGGCCTTCTAAGCTCTATCCCAAGCCAAATAAATTCCAGACGTAGTCAATAAGGTTTAGAAGCAGAGCACCTCAGCCTGGGGTCACGATCCCACTTCCCTTCCCTTGTTGCTAGGTGGCAGCAACATCTTCTCCCATTATGGAAATATCCAGTGAGACCCCCTCCTTACCCCCATCCGCATACTCCTCCCCTGAGCCAGGGTTGGGAGCAGGGCTGTGGCTTGGGGGTGGGAGGTGTGACACAGATAGGGAAGAGGGTGCAGCCCCAGGCTGAGGCAGGGTAAAGGATCAGGCATGGATGCAGAGACACAGATGGGCCAAAGCTGGGGGCCAAAGCTCTTTGCAGAGCAAAGATGGAGCAGACCAGCCCCGTGTGGCCTGGTCTGGGCCATTCTGTGTCCCCCTGAACACTTCTCCTTGCCCATCATTGTCTGGGATCCTCTGTTCTACTACATGAACTAAATGATCCACATCTCTTAGCCAAGTCGATAGCAGGCTCGTCAGTCTCTAGCTGACCTCGAGGGAACAAAGCCTCACTCCCAGCATTCAGGGGGCTACCCAGGTGTGAAGAAGTCTGATTATGCCATCACCCTAAAGGTCATGTACGCAAGAAGGGATGCTCGGTGTTAGCATACTAGCATCTGGAGCCTGGGTCATTTCAGTCATAGGTGAGTCACAGAGTAAATTGAAGAGACTTGTTGTACACGTAGTCAGGTCTACACTAGCCCTTAAAGTCAATTATAGATACACAGTTCCAGCTACGGCAATTGTGTAGCTGTAATTGACTGATCTACAATCAACTTACCTGGCTGTCCTCACTCATGGAGGTTGATGGGAAAAACTCTCGCATTGACCTTCCTTACTCCTCACAAGATTGGGGAGTACAAGGGTTGACTGTCCACCCCTGCTAGTTCGATTTCATGTGTCCCCACTAGGTGTGTGAAATTGAACCCCAGAAGACATCCTGATAGTAAAACTATACCTTGGTCTGAATAAACTCTGCCATTTCTATCACTACACTCTGTCCTTACTATAACGGAGTTAACAGGAAGCAAACAAGTTACTACACTGAGATGTAATCTCCCTCCCAGTTTCCTGACAGGATACTCTGCTCCTAGCAGTGACTACCTCCTGAAATCCTGATCTAGCTGCCCAAGATAAACATGGCTCTGTCTTCACATGGTCACCCCACCTCAGATTGCTCACCCAAACCCCCAACATGTAACAGAGACCTCCATGTTTTGCCCAGTGTCTGGCAACTGGATATTCATTCTCTCTCTTTCCCTCTTCTGTGTACACACACATACACACTTTGGATATAAAAGACAAATTGCTTTGTATTATATGTATCCAAAGAAATTGCCCAAAAAATGGGTCCTGATGATTTATTTCTCATGAGAAAGGTAGTTTCCTGGAAAAGTCATTTAACACAATGGCTACGTCTACACGAGCCCCAAACTTTGAAATGGCCACACAAATGGCCATTTCGAAGTTTACTAATGAAGTGCTGAAATGCATATTCAGCGCTTCATTAGCATGCGGGTGGCCGCGGCACTTCAAAATTGACGGGCCTCGCCGCCGCGCGTCTCATCCAGACGGGGCTCCTTTTTGAAAGGACCCCGCCTACTTCGAAGTCTCCTTATTCCCATGAGCTCATGTAGATGTAGCCATTGTGTTAAAATGAGCTCATGGGAATAAGGGGACTTCAAAGTAGGCGGGGTCCTTTCGAAAAGGAGCCCCGTCTGGACGAGACGCGCGGCGGTGAGGCACGTCAATTTCGAAGTGCCGCGGCCGCCCGCATGCTAATGAAGTGCTGAATATGCATTTCAGTGCTTCATTAGTAAACTTAGAAATGGCCATTTGCGTGGCCATTTCGAAGTTTGGGGCTCGTGTAGACACGGCCAACAAGGTGCTAGCTCTGGCTAGCAATGGTTGAGTCAGAGCACAGGGTATTATGTATTACAGTTATTCAAAAGTAAGGCCAACATCGTTATCTGCCTTTTAAAAAGAGGAAAATTGAGGCACAGCACACGGATGTGATTTGCCAAAAGCCACAAAGTGAGTCAGACTCAGCGTGAGAATCCCAGCTTGCACGTCATTAGCCTGCCTTGTCTCTCCTGCTGCATTTGGAAGTTCATTCTAAAAGCATTACATCACTTGAGCAATTCATGCCCATTACAAGATTGCCTGATATGTCAGATAACGGCAGCCCAGAATGTATTTCAAGGACCAGATAATATCAGAATTTCCTTTAAAGGTAAATATTGTATTGGGTAATATACTCATCTGGCTAACTCTAGGTTTAAACTCCCAAATCTGGCATTGTCTCATCTGACAACATCTGTCATCTGGCACGACCATGGTTCTTGCAGGAACAGAGAGTCCCAGGGCTGGGAGGAGGAGAAGCCAGCTAGGCCAGCAGCAGGAGCCAAGGGCAGGGCAGCCACAGCTGGCCTGGCTGCAAGGAGGTGTGTGGGGACAGGGCTAGCAGCAGCCAGGGAGCACAGGTCTGGAGCTGCTGGGAGCAGTGGCCCAGACTGGTAAGATGGCAGCTCATCGCCAGGGCCATGAGGGAAACTGTGGCCCAGGAAGCTGTGGCTGGGGCCACAATGGCAGATGCCAGCTGGGGTGGCTATGGGGCAGAAGATGGGGTTGAGAAGCTATGGGCAGGGAGTCCAGGAGCTGAGCCAGGAGGGGGACAGAATTGACCACCCACGGTCCAACAAAATCCCTGGTCTGGGACCGCTCAGATCCTGAGGGTGCCTTACCAGGGAGGTTGATCCTGTATTGTCATTTATCTCAACAATGGTACGTGCCTGTTTATTGAGCAGGTTGCTGTGCTCAGACATAGAATTGCTGTAATAGTGCTCAGGCAGCAATCTGCTCTCTTTGCTCCATTGCCAAAGCCAAATTCATTCTGTAAGGTAGCCATGCTCCTCCTATAAAGGAAGCAGAACTTCACCTCACCCATTAGACACTTCAGCTCCCCACAAGAGGCAGAATCAGTGTGGGACTTAGAGGAAAAAGATGGGCATGGAGAGTGCTTAAGTGGCCACTTACATTTAATTCCCTCCCACAACTGCCCAGGGGTGGGGGGAATAATTTGTATTGTGGGTGCTGAGTGCCATTGGACCAGACTTTAAACCTAGTGGGAAACCTTTCAATCCAGGAGATGCTGCCACACCCCCATCCCTCCTAGCTCCAGCCCCTGTGCAATTGCTGCTGGAAAGGCAATGAAGGAGAGAGCAAGTCATTCCTCTAAGCAGAAGGAGGTGAGCTGAGAAGTCAACCCAGATTTCCTGGAACTGAAGGCAGCAATGCTGCCTGTCCTATCTACAGGTTCCTAGAGTTGGAGGGTGAAAGAAGTAGTAACGGTGCAGTCTTTCCCACCTGAATAGCTCTCTGGCTGTTACCAAAGTCTGATCTTGGCAGTGCAGTGACAGGCACGAGTTCTTGTTAGTTAGGGTTAGGAAACCAACTTGCAGGCAGAGGATACAAATTTCAACACTCTTCATTATGTCTGTGGGGGCAGGGGGACCCTTGACTGGCAGATCCCTCATCACACACAGTACAGGTGCTCTTTGTTAGATGGTAGCGAGGCAAGGTGAGTGAGGTAATATCTTTTATTGGACTGACTTCTTGACCACCCCATCCTATTAGGCACTGGCATCCTTAGAGAAAGTTTGTACACCTATGTGGACTCTCTTCTCAGGCCCTCCACTCCCAGCTATCTTTGAGACACCACTGACTTTCTGAGGAAACTACAGTGCATCGGTGATCTTCCTGGAAACACCATCCTGGCCACCATAGATGTAGAAGCGGTGTCCACCAAGATTCCATATGAAGAAGGACTACAAGCTGTGAGGAACTGTATCCCCCAACACATCTTTCAAGAGCTATTGGTCCTACACATGCCTTTCACAGCATGTCATGTACCTCACTAAATGCCCCAAGAGCAATTATGTGGGTGAAACCACTGTGCTCACAAATAAACTCTCACTAAAAAATAGGACAAAAATCACTGTCTCATTGGTTGGAGAACGTGTTTCCCAAAATAATAATTTTATATGTGACCTCTCAGTTCTTATCTTTAAAGGAAACCTACACTACATCTCCAAAATAGCATGCCTGGGAATGTAAATGCATAACTTTCTTAAATACTAAAATTCATGCATTGAATAGTGACTCTGGATTGATAGCTTATTACAACAATTAAAAACCTACTAACCCCTCCCCTGAGCTTTTTTTTCTTTCCTCACCTTTGACTAGTGAAGCATTAATGGGTTACTTCACCTTGAATGGTTCTTTGAAATATATGTGAACTGCTTATGCTAAACAATCTGTTCCGTTGTGTATTTAACTGTGACACATGGAGTACATGTCCCAGATTTGCAGAGCTCTGTGCAGTCTTGAAAGCGTGTCTCTCTCACTAGCGTCAGAGAGGTGGCCGAGTTAGTCTGTATCTTCAAAAACAACAGGAAGTCCTGTGGCACCCTATTGACAGAGATATTTTGGAGCACAAGCTTTCATGGGCATAAGCTTTCACGGGCAAAGACCCACTTCATTAGACGCACGCAGGCATCTGACGAAGTGGGTCTTTGCCCACAAAAGCTTATGCTTCAAAATATTTCTCACCAGCGGAAGTTGGTCCAATAAAAGATATTACCTCACCCACCTTGTTCCACTATTATCACAGGACCAATACAGCTGTAACAACACTTCATATAACTTTGTTAGATGTAATATTTTGCTGTTATTTCTAGTGCAATTTTAACATCTGACTTTGCTTTTGTCTGTGGATACTTACCTGCCCTGACATTAGTGGATAAGTGTTATTAGTTTTACTTTGTTAGTTACAAGGGCTGTTAGGTAACCCCCTTTAGTTATTTTAATTACATTTAATTACATTTAATCCAAGAAGGGTCACACACTCACTGTACTGTGGGCCACACCTGAGTGGCCATCACTTGCTGAGTTGGGGAAACACAGAATTTGATAATACAGGCACTTTTATTTCCCTAGCACACAATGTTTTAGAGGCATATGTCTTCAGCGATCAAGTGTCTGTTGAGTTAGGATGTGCCTCAACATTGTGACCAAGAAGATGATAATTGTGTTGCCTGAATCTAGCCTTTGTTTCTGTGCGAAACACCGTGCTGTGTTGTGACATTTGTGGTCAAGCCTGCAACTCTATGCTTGTATGCAGGATGGTATCCCTCATGCTGTGACACTTCGCATGTACAGTGTGCGCTGAGATGAGGTTATTTGGTTCTACAAAATTACATCCTCTATGTGCATTCAAAGGCTGGATGGAATCATCCCATGGGTATGGCCAGTCCTGGGCTGTGCTGTGCATGGTGTGCTTACACATCCAGCACTCCTCTTCCCACATCCCATGCATTGAGAGCCTGCAATGAAGTAACATTGTTCCAAATGTTGTGAAGATCAGAACTTTCACAGGGTTCAGGAAAAAAAATTCCCTAGATAAATTCGTGGAGGTTAGGTCCATCAATGGCTATTAGCCAGGACTGTAGGGACGGTGTCCCGAGCCTCTGTTTGTCAGAGGTTGGAAATGGAGGACAGGAGAGGGATCACTTGATGATTACCTGTTCTGTTCTCTCCCTCTGGGGCACCTGGTGCTGGCCACTGTCGGCAGACAGGATACCGGGCTAGATGGACTTTTAGTCTGACTCAGTGTGGCCGTTCTTATATTCTTATGTAAATGTAAAAAGCTCTGAAAAGAAAGAATCTGGTGATTTAAGGTGTGTGCACACAGGCCTTATACACACCAGCCTCAAGCTCATGGTGCAATGTGTCACAACTGGCCAGCTTTGCCGAGCACACACCCAGATACCAGTCTAGAGCTAGTAGGTGCACTACAGTGCATAGGTGCGCTCACCAAACTGTTGGTGTGGAAAGCCCTAGAGAGTCTGCCTGCAGTGCAGCTGGCTCTGAGCAGCACCAAATCCCCCACAAAATCACACAAGCCCTTTGTATGCCAAGATCCAGAAGGCCGGCATAACTAATACAAAGAATTTAGTTTGGCTAGGATCTCTGAGCCAAGCCCCTCTTTATGTAGCTGGGTTTATCCCCTGATGCTGTTCTCTGGAGCATGTTAACTGATCTTCCTCCTTTCCACTGGCAGTGCCTCAACGCCCTCTCTTGGTGGCTAAATTTGCATTCCCTCAGCTGATTTCTCTGCTAGGAGTTCTCATTCCTTCTCCGTACACCAGCCTCTGAGTAAGTGGTTCCTGCCTCATTAATAACGTGCATGAGCTGGAACTAGATGAGGTATGTGGTAAGGCCTGGGAGGAAGAACCAGAGAGACAAGGAAAAAAGTGTAGAGCAGTGATGTGGGGAGATTCAGGACTGTTTGCTGACAGCTAAGGGGAAGCAAAGGGGGAACCTTATGCATTGATGCTCCACTATCTGGTACCATTTACACCTCTGCAGATTGGCTGTAAAATGCCATCTTCCAAAAGTGGTAGCATCCCACTCACTGTGTCCAGGCTTTTGTACTGTGTGTGTGTAAGGGAAGGGTGTATCAGAGACTTGTTTGCTGCTTCCCCCCCTAAAATATTGATGTGTCACTGTCATGTAGACTTGCACCAAACCGCTGCAAGAGGCCGCAGTACAATGCAATCAAAATATTGTGCTGCTGGAGCCGGTGCCTTATTATTGCCCAGACAGCTGCATGCCTACACTATAAGAATAAAGCAAAGCTCTTTTATGGTTCTCTGTTTTCCCATTACAGGTCTGAACAGATCTAGCTGGAAGCTACCAGCCTACCTTATTGTGAGCGTCATCAAATTCTTCGCAACATCACTAGGTCTTTGAATTCCTGGACCTGGGGATATGATAATTAAGGGGTCACTTAATTTCCACTATACATTTCCTCTACATTATACAGATTGAACCTCTCTAATCCAGAACTTTCTTGCCCGGCAACACCCATAATCCAGCATGATTTTAGTCAGCCGGGTCATCGCTTATCAGGGTGTGGTCAAATTTCCTGTGGTCCCATAAAGTTCGTTTACAGCCACCAATCCTGGCTCTCAATGTGCTGTTATTTAGCTGCAATTTACCCCTACATGTCTTATAAGAGCCCAATGAACAGTGGAAGTGTCGGTAATGCTGCTAAACAATATGGACCTCCTGTGGTCCAGTGAATTCTCTTGTTCGGCACCAGCCAGATCCCAAGGGTGCCAGACTAGAGAGGTTCTACCTGTAGATTCCATTTATGGAAAACAGTGTAAACACAGCATTTTCTTAATTCGATATGGGTTAATTTGAGCAGAACCTCAGGAACCAAATAATCTGTTTAAGCAGCAACGTAATTACTCTTTACTGTGATTGGTTAAGACAGGTACTGTTAGCTCATTTTATCAATGGTTATAAACAGTTTCCATTGAATTAATAAGGAAGGCCCAAAAGCAGAAGACAGAATTAAAAAGAGAGAAAGGGGAAAACCCTGTGTGTTAATGAAAGGGAATACAACTAAAAGGTCCATGGAGGTGTGAGAAAGCAGAAGGGATGTGCTCTAGCTACCCCACAGTGGTGAGGGGAGGCTCTATTAATTAATGTCAGCAAGGCTCTTTGAGAGCCAAAGATAAAAGCTGCTACTGAAGTTCAACAAGCCATTAGCATGCCATTGGTACTGAGAGTGCAACCAGGACTCAGTGCTTTGCTAGACAGAGAACAAGATCAGCCAGCTATTCGAATCAAAGTGATAGGAGTGGACTTGACTGAGAGAGGAGTCGGACCCTCTGGTGAGAACAGCACCATTTTTTTATCCTGTTCAGATCTCTTCCTCTAGTTATTTTGGGGGTTGATATGGGTTGGAGAGTCATTTTGTCAATAGCATGGTTTGTTGCTTAAGAGGCTGTGTTCTTATTGCTCATTAACTCAGCTGGACTTAGAACCTATGGTCTGAAGAAGTGGGTCTATGCCATGAAAGCTCATCACCTAATAAATTATTTTGTTAGTCTTCAAAGTGCTACTGGACTGCTTTTTTGTTTTGATCAGTTATCAATATTATCTGAAGTGCACCAGAACGTTGTAAGCAGAGAGAAGAGATTGCTATTAAGACACAGAATAGCGCTATTTCAAAATAAGCCATAATGGGCCTTAATGACATTATTTTGAAAGAGCACGATGTGTCTGGAAATGCTATTTTGAAACAGCTGGGTAGTATTTCAAAATTCATTTTGCACGTGGTTATATTATTTCGAAATAAGACAGCCATTTCAAAATAAGCATATTGTATAGATGTAGCCTAGATGAGCAGCAAAACCACACTGGTTATACATCCTACTTAGAAACAAAGTTGTCCTCTGCATGGGCTGGGATGAGTAATGGCAAATAGCACCTTTGTATGTAGCTCATGGTGTAGCTCTGGGCTATGTGGAATCCATTAAGGGACACTTCTGAGAGTGAATCCTGGCTGCAAGGTAGGTTTAGTCCATGCGTTCGGTTTTTGTGGTGGAACACTTGTAACATGATCCCCTTGCTAGAGCACTAATGGATGGACTTGCCACTAAAAAAAAGGAAAACTTCTGTTGAAAGCACACTGGCACTCTTTAGTCTGTGTGTGTGGTTTGAATGAAGCTGCTTATTAAAGCGGTCAAGTCTTCATTTTGCCTTTGGCCTCACAATCTGTTGCTCCAAATGCCAACAGTAGCGAGTGAAAACTGTTTCGTTTGGATGGTCATTCGGTGAGTGTGGCAATGAGTTGTGGAGGAGAGGACCTAATCCAGGTTCAGTGGGCAAGCATCTTTGCAACACAACCATCCACCACAACAGGCTTTAGTGTTTGCTGAGCTCTAAATGGGCCAGGAAGACTTCCCCTTAGCGGTGGCTCCTCCCAGACAGAGTCAGGCAGTGCTGAGAGAGTCTTGCTTTGCCATGCCCTGGTGCCTGACTACATGGATTGTAAACTAATTTGAGGAGATGAGGACTTTTCCCTCTGACTTTTGTAAAACACGGCGTACACAAATGATTAACGATGAACAAGGATTTCAGTCTCCAAGGCCTAACGGTTGGTACAATTATGCTCATGTAAAGCCCCACAACACCAGCGAAGAAAATGCACTCCCCCGCTCCTTCAAAAGTAAAATAAAATAAATGTTTCCTCACAGGACGTTCACTCTGCCAGGCTTCTGTACAGTATTCATGTCGCCATGACAATGCAGAACAGAATCATTTTATTACTGTTTGGATGTTGTACAGTTTGGGTAGGAAATTCCTTTACCTTTTACTGCTTGTACGGTTTCCTCACAATAAATCTGCCATTCCCAGGGGCAGAACGCTGTAATCACGGCATTTAATTCATGCCTTCTCTGAAAGAAAAAGAAGAAAACTGTAGGCTGGCAAGAAAGATGAGAAGTAATTTGGACCACAGGCTTATCTGTAAACCACCTAACCTCTAGCAGGAGATCTGCCTGCACTCTGCACTCTCCCTGGCCTGTGCTTGGGGAACGGGCAGAGAAACTGCTGACTTGCATAAGCATCTCTGAACCACAGGACCTAGTCTAGTGGCTGAGAAATTGTCATGCTGTTTTCTCCATCCACCCTCTATCCCCTCTGTATTTCTCGCATTGCCTGAAAACTCCTTATTCTCATGCTGTGCTGTCAGAGCATTCCAGGGAAACAAGAGCTGATCTTTAGACATCCAGATGTGTTTTCAGAACAGGCTCTGTGCAACCCTTCTTCCAGGTGCTGTCAGCAGCAATAAGAGCTGGGTTCAAACAACGCAAGGTCCCTCTTAAAATTATATCATCTCAAGCCCGCACCCAGAATTTCTGGGATGACTAAATACCATCCCTGGGTGCCCAGAAAACACAATATTTTCTTGCTCAGAAGCACTGAATCTGTGTAAGCAATAAGGAGAATGTTATTAGGACAAAAGGAAGCACAGTATCATTTCGAGAAAACACAGCAACACTATAGCTATCTGAATAGCGAAGTACCCCCTCCAGCCACCCACCCGCGCTCCCAGGCCCACACAGTAACTTTGGCAATAGTCTATTTGTTGCCCTCTATATCCAAATTGCACATCCAATAGTCAAATGTTTTTCCCTCCTTTCCCATCCAGTACAACCCACTCACAGTTCAGTGTCAGTGAGTCTCATAGTCTTAAGATGCACTGGTGTAGACTTATCTCTCCTCTCTCAGCAAATGATGCATGGGTCCTGCCTTAGGCTATGTCTATACTAGACTAAGAAAGTCGCTCGCTGTTATGCAATTGTAGCTATGCCACTTGTGGAGGTAAAATTGATGTCTCTGTATTTGGCTAATTTGGCTGTCTGTACAAGGGAAAGTCAATGGGAGAATTATTCCCATTGACCGCCCTTACTCCTCATGTCTTGTGAATAGTACAGGGGTTGACTGCAACCCCTGAGAGCTCGATTTCATGCATCCATACCAGACGCGCAAAATTGAACCCTGGAAGATCGACTCTGAGAAGGTTGAACTTCCTGGGTAGTGTAGACCTACTCTTAGAGCCTAACACCAACTCCTCCTATGTGAGTTCAGCTTTATTTAGAGGACAGAAGGAGCCTCACCAGAGTTCACTTAGGTCTTGCAGTAGCCATATATCCCCCTTGCACACCGATACATGGGGACAGACAGATTCTTCCCCTCTGGAGCATCTGTGCCTCTGGAATTCTGGGTCACTATCTTGTGCACGAGAAGCAGCTCAGGGACCATTCTTCTCTCTATTCATCAAACATAAGCAGCATATTAGAGTCTGCAGCTGGGGTCAGCAACCCGCGGCATGCGTGCCAAGAGTGGCACGTGAGCTGATTTTCATTGACACATGAGGTGGGAGCTCAACCCCCACCTGCCTCCTCCATGCAGCCAGCAGCTTGCTGAAAGCCATCCTGCCTGTGGATTAACAAAAGACCAGTTAAACCACCACCTAAACGGTAAAGCTCTGCATCTAATTTAGGCATCAATGAAGCTGTTGTAAGTAGGACTATTAGTGACTTTAAAAAGTGTCACAAACACTTGGTCTGTACATAGAAATCAAAAGGTCAAGGTTTGGGTCTCCGCCTCAGAAAGGCTGCTGACCCCTGCTCTAGAGCTTCAGAGCACAAGGCTTAGGTGTACATTGATTATCAGTAGGCTCGGGAGAGGTCAGATTTTATCTTTTGATAAATTCGTCAGAGATCAATGTTTATGTTTAAACAGTGTTGTATTTTTAATCTATTTAAACTTTCACAGTTGCAGGGAATTGTGGCAATGTCAGACAATTGTTTAATAACAGTAAATACTGAGATTTAAAACATTGTAGCTTTATAACTGTTAAAAGACAAATCATCAACACTATGTGTCAAAATACACAAAGTAAATGTCCTTAAATCAAACCTGAATGGCCCCCCCGCCACACCCTTTTCCTTAATTTGTCTATCTGCAAATTTGCAATACTATTGATGGAAGCTGTTTTCCAACAGTTTGTGTGTATATAGCAAAACCAATATTTCACTATTAAAAACAAACCTAATCCTACCACCCCTCATTATAAAGCACATGGGGCACTCCGCTTTCCCCTCATCCTTTGTGTTATCATGTGGCACCAACAATAGCCATGTTAGGGCTATGTCTACACGTGCATGCTACATCGAAATAGCTTATTTCGATGTAGCGACATCGAAATAAGCTATTTCGATGAATAGTGTCTACACGTCCTCCAGGGCTGGCAACATCGACGTTGAACGTCGACGTTGGGCAGCACCACATCGAAATAGGCGCTGCGAGGGAACATCTACACGCCAAAGTAGCACACATCGAAATAAAGGTGCCAGGAACAGCTGCAGACAGGGTCACAGGGCGGACTCAACAGCAAGCCGCTCCCTTAAAGGGCCCCTCCCAGACACACTTGCACTAAACAGCACAAGATACACAGAGCCAACAACTAGTTGCAGACCCTGTGCATGCAGCATGGATCCCCAGCTGCAGCAGCAGCAGCCAGAAGCCCTGGGCTAAGGGCTGCTGCACACGGTGACCATACAGCCCCGCAGGGGCTGGAGAGAGTGTCTCTCAACCCCTCAGCTGATGGCCGCCATGGAGGACCCCGCAATTTCAAAGTTGCGGGACGTGCAACGACTACACGTTCCCTACTTCGACGTTCAACGTCGAAGTAGGGCGCTATTCCCATCCCCTCATGGGGTTAGCGGCTTTGACGTCTCGCCGCCTAACATCGATGTTAACATCGAAATAGCGCCCAACATGTGTAGCCGTGACGCGCGTTATTTCGAAGTTAGTACCGCTACTTCGAAGTAGCGTGCACGTGTAGACACGGCTTAGGCAACCAGGATACATGAACAGAATGCAATCTCTCTCTCTCGCTCTCTCTCTCTCTCACACACACACACACACACACACTGTGCAATTTGCACCTTGCAGTTTTAATTGTCTGGCTCTCTTCATGTATGCACTGCTAACCTTTCCTGAGGCACTTGTGATTTGGAAGCCAAAGGGCAAACTGGGATCTCTTCTAATGTGAACCCCAGACTAGCACGTGATGCCTCTGCCCATTGCTGGAGCAGTGTCAGACCAGTTAGAGAGAGAGAGAGAAAGTGTGTGAGATTTTGTTGCACATGAGAGCCGAGATACAAAAAAGGCTGTAGGCCCTAATACTATTTAGTCCTATTAGAGATTTGTAGTTCAAGGGGTAGAGAACAATATTTTTGGAAATAAAGGCCTGAGGTGCTACTACCCATTACACATGTGTGATTTAGGAGTGGATTAACTTTACGTAGGCAGCCAAGGCTTGGTTATCACATGCAGTCAATCAGTCATTCACCTTTTGCTTGTTCTCAAAGATGTGAAATGCAGACAACTGCCTCAGTGTGACCATGAGTCTGGCAGACCAGGTGTTGGCTCCTGCTCTTGGAACATCAACACCTGGCTGGAAGTCCACTCTGGCTTGCATGCATGTTAGCATTGTGGAACCAACTATTGGAGTTGTGAGACTGTGTGCAGGGTTTATGAAATGCGGGTTGGATGCTGCATTTATTCAACTTACTTGTAATATCTGTTTCCATGTAATAAGGTAATGTTGAAGTGTTTGCTATCTTACTGTTAGAAGGATTGCTCAGACTGTAAACCCCACACCCCATCAGAGAAGAAGTACTGCTAAGCGTGAAATCCTAATTTATCACAGGAGGTTATTTCCTCTCCACAAAAGGAAGGCTCACAGCCACCAGACAAGCTATTGTGGAATAGCAGTGGAAAATAAAAGACTGTGTTGCTTGTGTCCCCAACACCCTAGAAGACAGTATGTACACAAACTCTTGTCCCATCAGAGCTTGAATGCTGGGGAAAGGGAATAAAAACTCTTTAGAAGGATTTGTTAGCCCATTAGAAGGTTAGAAGGATTTGTTAGCTCTATGCTGCGTGAACTCAGAAGGCAGAAAATTTCCAAACATAAGCGAGATGTCCCCAGTTTAGTGTGGGTTGGCTTTAAACAGGGGTCTGCACCCTGTGGCTCTGGAGCCACATGCAGCTCTATAAGGACTTCTTTGTGGTTCCTGACACTATAATTGAAAAGTGAAGCAAAACAAAACCAAACCAAAACAAAAACAAACCCCCCTGATTAGTTTCGAGAAACAGCGAGCATTTAAGAGCCTGTTAGCCGGTGGCTGGGTAATGCGCGGTGAGGTACCAACTATGCCCCTCTTACCATCCGAGTCTTTAACCGCTAGAGCGCAGGGCTCCTTCGCAGCGGGCAGCCTGGGCCAGGCTGACGGATGCCCCAGGGTCCTAAACACCCGAGTCTTTTACTGCTAGAGCAGGGAGCTCCGTCGCAGCGGGCAACCAAGATTGACTGACGGGTGCCCCAGTGGTAGCACTAAGAGCCTTTCCACACCCGAGACTTCAACTGCTAGGACTCACTGTCCCGTTGCAGCGGGCAACCAGGATTGGCTGACGGGTGCCCCAGAAGTCTGCCCCGTGGAGGTGGCACGACTCTGCGCTAGGCTCTTAGCACTCTCACCTACGGCCAGGCTGTGGTAACCAAACGGTTAAAGTTCTTTTGATTGTGCCGGCTGTGTTGTAGTGACAGAGGGTAACAGCAGTCAGGCTTACATCTTAACTAGTTACAAGTTTATTAAGCTACAGTTATAAGCGTGTAGTTACAAAAGGCTATTGTCTACTTCTTTATGCTAGCAGAGCACAGGTGTTAACAGGTTACGTTACAATCCAATACCACGACGTCTTAATGCAACAGCATCTATCTATAGAGCTCTAATTCTTTAACTGTGCGCACCAAAAGGAGACCTTAATGTGGGTACATCTTACCCTCCTTAATATGGGTATATCTTACCCTCCTTGCGTCTCTCGATACCAGCGTAGCCAAGCCAGGATCGGTCACTCAATTCCACAGAAAGACGAATACAAGGTTGGGCGTCCCCAGTTGCGGACCTCAGGAGGCAATCACCTGACCCGACCAGCAGGCAGTTGGTGGGAATGAGCTCAGAGTCAGAGTGCTGCTGGGCTCATCTTTATACCCCTTGGGTCACGTATTCTCTTTCTTATATATGGTGCCAGATCATACTGGTCTGTCTTTGTGATGCCAGTTTTTACAAGGACAATTCTTACTTAATTTGCACTTGTAAGACAGGAGATAAGCAATTTTGGGAGTACAGGACATTCTTTTACAAGGGCGGAGATTTCTCTTCTGGGATGGCTGTGTGGGCGCATCAATCCATCAGTGCCAGCTGGGGTAATTTCCTGAGGCCCCCTTATTGACAGTTGGCCTGTTAGCATTTTATCTGTACTTTCTGTTTCTCAGGGTCACAATGAGCTAGCACATCTGGGCCTCTGTGGGAGACATCAAAGACTGTGCTGTCAGCAGCTGTTTCATGCCCTGTGTGCTTGTGAGGCACCACAGGAGGGGCAGCAAGCTGGCTTGTAAGGGGAAGACCTTTGTCTGGCTATAGAGCCCAAAACTGAACAACTCATATCTACATAGCAAACAATACGTGAGCTTGAAACATGGGATAACTGCTCCTAGGGTACTCCAGAGAGAGAGTGAGAGAGAGAGAGAAGGTTCAGAAATGAAGATCAGGAAGACAGTGGTACAAACACACATGTAAAGTGGGAGGAAACAGAACAAGTAAAAAGTTTGTGAAGATCCTGCAGTAAACACATATTGCTTTACAAATCACTGTGTGTGTGCTGTTCTTAATACAGGGGGCTACTAGAAGTACAGTTTGATGTTATTTATTAAGGACTGACTTGTATTCACATGCATTGAGGCTCGTGAAGTATTGATTTTTTATTTGTACCCAATTAGAAAAGATGGCTCTTCTTGCTATTTTGGTTGCCAACCTCTGGCCTCAAAGACCATACAAAGCTTGCATATAGGAACTGCCTACATCTTTTGGAACCGAAGACTGTAATTTGTGAGCATGTGGACTTATCTGCTTCAACCTTGTAAATAACCCTAATTTCTTTCTCATCATTAATACCCCTTTAGTTTATAAGATTGACTGCATGTGTTGTCTTTTGTGAGATCTCTAGAGTGCACATAATCTCGGGTAAGTGACTTGTCCTTTGTGATTTTTAGTGTGAAGTATACTCTATCACAAAGACAAGCTTGCCTGGGAGGTGAGATAGACCAGAGGGTCATCTGTGACTCCATGGCTGTTACAGTGCTTGAGGAGGTCACACTTGCTACTTGGTTGGTGAAATCTAATCACCAAACACACAAGCAGTGTGGTTCTTGTGCCTGGTTTGTAACAGTCAGCCCTGACGTTAGCACTAATGGTCCTGGGCTATTCCTAACAGCAACTTCACAGCTGAGACCTAGCCTACAGCATGAGTTTAGGTCCATGAATGACTCTACACCACCCAAGCCCCTTCTACTGACTCTAAAGGCCTTTAAAGTCAATTTCTCTACCCCTCCTCAACAAGAGGAGTGCCACTAACTTTGGACTTCCATGGTTGTCTTTGGGATAGTGCAGAGGCAGTGCTGATAAAGTTGGTCTCCAGGAGGTGTGCCCCAGTGTGATTGGTCTGGCCAGCGGTTTCAGCTCTGCTGCTCTCCCAGGTACTCAGGAAGAGCCCTCCGTAATTTTGAATTTCATTTCCTCTCTGGGCAGTGAGGCTGGCCCAGCAGCACTCCTGACATGAATGCCCAGGGCTTCAAACAAGCTCCAGCATGGAGTGTGCAGGAAACACTAGATCTGATTGCTGTGTGAGGAGTGGAATCTGTAAAAGCAGAAGACGAAATGCTGATATCTATGCAAAAATTGCACAGGGCCTGGTGGAAGAAGGTTGCAGCAGGGATACCCAGCAGTGCTGTGTGAAAATAAAGGAGCTCAGACAAGTGTACCAGAACACAAAGGAGGCTAAAAGTCAGTCTGAGTCAGAGCTTCAATCATTCTGCTTCTATGAGCAGCTGCCCAGGATTTTAGTGGGGGACCCAACCACTGTCCCAAAGCTGTCTGTGGATACCTCCAAAGCGACTCTTCAGAGAGCCACAGGCAACAGTGAGGAGGACATTGCAGATGAGAAGGATGAGGAGGCAAATACTCAGCAAGCAACTGGAGGATCTGATCTCACTGACAGCCAGGGCTTTTTTCCAACTTTGGAGCCAATCTCCTCATAGGACATATTGCTGCCAGCCCCTGGTGGTGGGGAGAACACTTTTGGCACGTTCATATTTGTAATTGTGCTACAGTGGGTAAATGTAATTGGGGTTAATCTCTTGGGTCTGTCCTGAATAACTGGGGTGCAGTGGTGGCCAGTCCACCTACACAGTGGGGGCTCTCTGGAAAAGTTTGTTAAAGTGTCTGGAGACAGAATGGGAATCTCCCTGCACAGCTCTACAATGGTGTCATAGAGGTGCTTGGCAATCTTTCCCAGAAAGTATCTGGGGAGGGCTTCCTTGTTCCACCCCTCACAGTAGGACACCTTATCATGCCAAGTCAGCAGTAAGTGATCTGGCATCACTGCAGCACAAAGCAAAGCAGCCTAAGGTCCAGTTTTCTCGGCACATTCAGTCAGCATCTGCTCCTTATCATGCTCTGTGATTTGGAGAAGATTGATATTGCACATGGCAACCTGGATGAAATAGGGGGATGTTCTGTAACTGACAGCACTGAGGTGAACCACATCCCCAACAAACCACGACCTCAGGTTTGCTTCCCTCTTTGCCACAGGTTTGAAGAGATTATCCCGGAGAATAGCCATGCTGTTTGAGGGTGGAGGAAGCAACCACACATGAGAGGAGGTGACCACTCTGACTTCATAAACCCCTACACCAGGGGTCAGCAACCTTTCCGAGGTGCAGTGCAGAAATTTAACCTTTTGACCTCTATGTACGGTTCCAGTGCCAGAGGTACTTTTTAAAGTCACTAATAGTCCTACTTATAACAGCTTCTCTAATAACTATATTCAGATGCAGAGCTTTACCGTTTAGGTGGTGGCTGGCAGTATTGGCTGGTCTTTTATTCATCCGCAGGCAGCCTGGCTTTGAGCAAGCTCCCGGCTGCATGGGGGAGGAGTTGTGGGGCTGAAATTCCACCTCATGTGCCAGTGAAAATTGGCTCACTTGTCTCTCTTGGCATCCATGCCAGGGGTTGCTGTCCCCTGCCCCACACCTTCACCTGGTTCTCCCCTGCCCCACAGCAGGTCAGCATGGGAAGGAGAGCTGCAGTTTGCAGGCAAGCTGGGGTGGGGGAACCACAAGCTGGCTGCATGTACCTCTCTAGCTCTGCTTGGTTCCCCCTCCCACAGGGCCCCTTGCAAATGTGACTCTCCTTTGTAAACACAAATGCCTAGCTAGCCATGAGGGCTCTACTTAAAAGCACTCTTTCACACGTTTTCAAAGTGGAAGCAAAAGAGCAAGAATCCGCACCTTTTCCTTACCTTGCCTGTTTCTAAACCAAGTCCAGCTGCCCCATGCTCCACTGTGTCTTCTATCTTCCTGGTAGGCACAGTTTAAAATGTAAAACTTTGGCCTTGTTTGTAGCACATCTTTTGCGCAGCACAGTGCTTCATTCACTGTAAAAGAATTGACCCTCTATGTTTTACAATATATCTTCTCAAATGTGTGCCCTTCTTTTTATCCCTCCCCACCAAAGCAGTTGGAACAATGACTTTGTTACCTCCTCCCCCAGCTCCTCCTGCACTTTGGCTGTCACAGATTGGAAGACGAAAAAAACTTATATGGGATGAAATGTTCAATGAGCTCATGCAATCTGCCCGCCCTGATATGCATGGAGGCGAATGCTGCCAGAAGTCATCTGCATGGAACAGGAGGACAGGAAAGCAAGGAAGGAACTTGAGCCTACTATGCACAATGAGATATCTTGGCTCATGGGAGAGCAAACAGAGCTGATAAGGCACCTGGCAGAGGTGCCGGAAAAGCATCAGGAACACAGTGACCCCCTGCACCTACGATAAACCATCTGCCCTGCTCACCAGTTCCATAGCCTCCTCTACCAGGCATCCTAGAATGTGGGCGGGGGAAATGGAAGTCCCGGGAACCCTGTCATCCAGCTCCCAGGGACGTCTCTTGGAACAGAAGGCTGACATTCCCAGGGCTTTCCTTACCACACAGAGGAATTGTAATAAACCACTTGTCCTTGTGCTCATCCTGTTCTTAACTGCGGTCCAGCCTGCCAGTGCATGGGCTTCATGAGCCCAGGGAGCAAGGAGTAAGCTGGGTCTCTCAGGCTGTCTACTGGCATCTCCACCTCTCCAATGGTAGCTTTATAGTCTGGGCAGAAAGGTCCATTGTGCAGCTTTCTGAACAGACCAGAGCTCCTAAAGATGTGCGCATCATGCACCTTTCCCGACCATCCCACACTGATGTCGGTGAAACAGCCCTTGTGGTCCACCAACACCTGCAACACCATGGAGAAGTGCCCCTTGCGGCTTATGTACTCTGGGGCAAGGGGGTCGGTTGCCTAGATAGGTGTGTGAGTTCCATCTATCGCCCCACTGCAGTTAGGAAACCCCATCACAGCAACACAATCCACAATGTCCTGCACATTTTCCAGAGTCACTGTCCTTCGCAGCAGAAGGGCATTGATTGCTTTGGCTGCCTGGATCACAGACGCCCCACTGGAGAGTTACCTACTCCAAATTGATTGCCCACTGACTGGTAGCTGCTGTCTGGCACTGCAAGCTTCTACAGAGCTGTTGCCACTGGCTGCTGAACTGTCAGAACAGGTCATTCTGGTATGGCTGCACTTCAGGGTGAGAGAAAGCAATTCACAAAGTTCCATGAAGGTGGCCTTACACATGCGGAAGTTTTGTTGCCACAGCTCATGGTCCCCTAGCTGTAGAAAAATGCAGTTCCACCAGTCTGTGCTCATCTCATGGGACCAGAATCAGTCTCCCACGCTGTCTGCAGGCCTGACTGCTGCCAGCATATGCCAACTGCTCCGTTCAGTGGGTTCCTGCACATCTGGGTGAGTGGCCTCTTCACATTCTTCCTTGTGCTGGTGGCCGCCAGTTGGGCTCTGGACAAACTGCAGCATAATGCATGAGGTGTTTGCAGTGCTTGCCACAGGAGTCTGCAGCTAAGCAGGATCCATATGCGCCATCTGCAAGGGTAACTAGGGAAAAAAGGGTGTGCAAAGATTGTTTGCCATTGCTTTCAAGCAGAAAGAGAGGGAAGAGATAAGTGCATTGGGAGAAGCTGATGACACATACCCAGAACCATGAGCTGCACTGTTTTTGTCCCATCAGATATTAAGACCCTAGCCCAGAATGCAAAGGGGCGGCATGAGTTGTGGGATGGCTGCCCACAGTGCATCACAGTTAGAGTCAAAGGCAGCCACGCTACCTCTGGAGCACTCTCCATCAACCTCATATTCCCACACCTTCCACTCTGCAAAATCAGAGTCTAAAAAGTCAGCCTTAGTAAATGTGACCTGAGAGTCAAACACCCTACATTTCAAACGGAGGTGAGCCAAGGTGCCTAGGAACAGAATAGCAAGTGTGGGACCAGAGCCAAAGGGAAAAGGCCAGTTTCTCTAGCATGGGGCAGATGATTCTGCTCAAACAGGAGCAGACGCAGGTCCTGCAGTTGGCATGCCAGCCCCTGAAGGATTGCCCCAGTGTTAGAGGAGTGTCTTCTCATTTACTACTGATGTAGCCTCTCAGGCGACTCTAATTTATATAGGGGCACAGGGTAGTATGTCGCTAATCCAGGAGATGGAGGGGTACAAAGAAGAGGTTTACTTCTCCCTTATGCTCCTCACACCAAGCATGCCCTGCGTGCACCCACAGCCTGGCTCTAGCCCAGAGGGTAGTAATGCCCTGTATCTCTTTTATGTTTAAGACGTGGGCTTGGACTGTACCTCAAACACCTTTTTGCACACCTCTGAGATAATGGCTTTGTCCTCCCAGCTGGGACAGGCCACATGTGGCCAGGAATCCTCCCTTACCCCTGATACTGAACTATGCCAAAGGCAAATATGAGAGTAAAGCAGGCATGTGGCCGAGTCTACCTCCCAAAGACTGATCTGTAGCAGAAGGACTTGGAGCTGTTCATGTTTCAGTGGCTGGAGGGCTACAAGGAGAACAGAATTAAGCCCAGGTAATAGTTCAGCTAATCGAAATTCCCCAGCTAGAGACCTGAGCTTTGGGGCAAGAAGCAATGAATTCTATTTTTCTTTCTGTCACATGCTTTCAGTTTATCTGGTGGCTGACAGAGTGGGCGTCTCTCCATGGATCTTGACGCAGCGAATGCTTATTAGGCAGCTGGCTCTGGCACATATTGGCTTAAGTAGAATGGATGGAAGATTTATGTGTGCATGGGGTGTTAAAAAGGTTTTGCAGAGCCTGTCCGTTTTGATGCTAAGTCAAAGTGGACACGTTGGCCAACTGCTGGGACAAAGAGGGAGATGTCAGAACCCAAGTTCTGGAGTCCCGGAAGAGTCTCTATTTGCAGCTATAGTCATGGGACTCTAGACAGGTTATGGGCAAAATCATTGGTCAGACTCCCTTGAGGCACAGTGTTGGATAGGAGCTGGAGCCTTTCGCCTTAGGCAGCTTGCTCATCTCAAACATGAGAACACCCAGGAAATGATTTGGATGCCTCCGCCCAGTGCCTGCTTGATAAGTGCCTGTGTCACAAAACCTGCCCCCACGGAACATGTTCTCCTAGAGTTTGCAGACGCTAGTGCCAAGGCTTTTAACCTCCACTTGAGACGCTCATAGAAATGAATGGGTCCTGGAAAGGGAGCTGCCCTCCGACGTCTCGAAGTGCTCCCTGAAATAGGGCTGAGGTGCAAGGCCTTGCAAGGGAAGCTTGCACCGGAGCTGCCTGTGCTGTGCCACCGCTGCACGGCGAGAGGACTCCACCCGGGGGGGCGCTATCACCGGCACTACACTCAGCAAACTTGAAGATAAAAACAAAATCTACCGAGAATAAATCTAAACCCCACCCAAGTTCTTCCCAGTCTCTCATGTGTCATTGCACCAGCTGAGGCGCTAACCTTCAGTGCCAGACTCTGATCCTACACTAGCCACGCAAATGCCAGTGCACATTTGGTCGAGATGGCACCTGTCACATGGGGGTCTCTGAAGTTTCCGCAAACATGAAACACACAACTCGCTCCTGTGGCACTGGCAAGTGTTGGACCCCTTTTGCAGAAAGAAAAACAGAGGCTGAAGCCATAGTCATAAAGGCAGTCAGTGGCAGAGTCAGAAAGCAGAAGCCTTGAATTCCTGCTCACTCTTCTAGAAGCACTGAGCCTCATTTTTCTTCGCCTTGCGGCAGTTTAACACTAACATAACTATATTGATTTCAGGAGAGTGACTTATAGCCATGCGTGTAACACGACGGGACTCAGGCCCACCGTTTCTTTATGCGAGTGAAACGGAACAACACATTACATGTTGGAGCATATTCTTAAAGAAAAAGTTAGTTGCTACTAAACAGCAGCCCAGACCCTCAGCTAGTCTAAAGCACCCTAATGCCATTAGGACACTGAAATCCTTTAAGGTGCCCACCAGTAAAGTCAGTGCTGGAGAAGCTGCCTCGTGCCAAACGATCCCACTCATCCACCAGTTGTGGAGGATGGGGAAGTGGAGAGAAGTTGATAGCAGCCAGGCAGCCTCTGCTGTACAGTGAACAGCTGGTTGGGTTTCATCCAGTGACAAAAAATGACAGCCCTGGATGTGGCGAGAGACAGTGGATACTACACAAGCCTGGTTTGCCTACCGTATTATCCTTCGTTCTGGAGTTGGAGCGAGAGCTCCCAGCTGCTGCTATACACCCACCGCTGGAAGTAAGCCCTTTTAAACTAATGCTTTCCACTGATTATCCTTTTCCAGCTCAATCCACTGAGCAGTGCAGGGTATTTTTCTAAGAAAGCTCCAACGGGAATTATTTTGTGGCCTGCGCTACACAGGATAGGTAACCAGATGTCTTGGTTTTATAGGGATGGTTCCAATATTTGGGGCTTTGTTGAGTGTCGATGCCTATTATGGCTCATCCTTATTTTTCACATTTACTGTCTGGTCTCCCTAACGCAGGGCAGCAAACTAGATGATCATAGTGGTCCCTTCTGGCCTCAGAATCTGGGACTTCATGAATTAGCAGCACAGCATGCAGTCTTCTGCAGCCCTGGCCTAACAAGACCTGGGAACAGGCCAACACACGTTGTGAGATTAACTAACTGTGAAGTAGAGTACACTCTCTGGAGCCAAGCAGTTTAGCCACACCTGAACTGGCAGAAGCAGTGAGTGGGGACAGCTGCGCTTTAGCGCTGATGGTGGGAAATTTACTTAGCAGAAAACAGAGGCATGGAAAGCAATTGCTGTACTGACATGCCAAGCAAGACACCTGGCCACCACTTAGTCTGCATATGCTAAGAAGGGTCCACCACCGCACCCTGCCCCCGTTCTGCAGGGTATGAGATATTCCCAGGAAGTCGCTCATAGGTGCTGACTTCCTCTGTTCCCAGGGGTGCTCGACCCCTGCTGTGTCTGCCCACGCCTGCCCCTCCTTTTCCTACCTCCATCATGCCTCAGGTCCTGCCCCCTCCATCATTCTTTTCCCCAGCCCCCACCCCTGCCCTGCCTCCCCTCCACTCCACTCCTTCCCTCAAGCCTCCTGCCCAAACTTTTCGCACCCCCTGACATCTTCCTCCCCCACACCTCCACTTCAGCCCCCCTCAGCATCTCCTGCGCACTGCTGAACTGATGATCGTAGTGGATGAGAGGCATTAGAAGCAGGAAGGGACTGATTCCCCAGGCTGCTGCTGAGTGTTGAGCATCCATTCTTGTTTTCCATGGGCGATACAGTCCCAGAGCACCCCTGGAGTCAGTGCCTATGGGGGTCAATCCCAGGTGGGGAGAACTGGGCTCTTGGACTTTGAGGCCCAAGCCCCTTCTACAGTGCAGTTTTGTCACCAGTTAAAGTCACTGCCTGAGGACAAGAGGCAAGATTTGCCCCAGCAGCAGCCAGTGGGACAATATTCTCTGAGATGTCCTACTGCACAGCGAGTGGGATGGAAAGGTGACAGCCCAAACCAGCTACATTTTAAAAATTCCTTTCTTCTTTGCTCTCTTTTTTGTGGTGGTGGGGGAGAGGGACGCCAGCTAGTAAACACCCTGTCATATGGTGGTGCAGGCAGAGCCAAGAGCAGGTGCGGACATGTGGTTTCAGAGCTAAGTGCTTTGTCAGCACCCACCTGGAAACAGAGTCACCCTGGCTACAGTGAGAGCTACAAGACAAATGGCCCTATCTGCAGAGATCCTGAGCTACAGCGCTCATTGAGAGCCATCGGACTCACTGGCGCTCAATACATCTGAAAACACAGGCCTTAATCCTTTTGTATACCTTCCAGCACAAAGTAGAATTTATGCCAATTCTCCAGCTAAGCAGTAGCCAGTCAGGCATTATTATTCTGCTGCTCTGGATCCCTGAAAGACATCCCTCATGCATACCTCGCCGGAGCATATGCCAAATAGAGTAGACTCTGTGTTGCATCAATAATACTGAGGCGTGGATAAATCTGGGTGTGTTATAGTGCTGCAGAAACATAGTGGTCAGCTTTGGGGCATTGTGCAACCAAGACATTGTTATTCAGATCTAGGTCCCATTTTATCCAACCCCCAAAATTCAGGAGGACCCAGAGACCAGTTACTGGTCGCAGACCTACCTGTCTTTACCTTGCAATTACCCACAGACACCACCTCTTTATGCAAAATCCTAGCAGCTCAGATGAGGTGGGATGCTAGTGGCGACAGTTCTCTTGCTCTAGATTTGATGCTGTTCCCATCTGAGTCAATGGGTGGTTTGCCCTTGCCTTCTGATGGGATCAGCATTCTGCAAAGGTACTGAGCCTTTACAGCCGCTTCTCTTGTAATCAATGGGAATAATGGTACTCAGTGCCTCTCTGATGTGGGCCCAGGGGAAATGGCACTGGACCCTCCATGGGTGTTGTTTTTCACTGCCTGATGCTGTAGCAACGAGTTTTCCTCCCCCTCTCTTTTCCAACATTTCTCTTCCATTGCATGCCATTCTTCGTCCCTGGTTACTGAAGATATTTACAAACCTTTTAGCTCTGAGCTATGCCAACTGAATATTGAAGCTGAAATGCTTTGCACAGATGCGAGCTTTTTCTCCTCTGTATTAATTTTCTCTGGAATCTCCCAGGCCAATTGTTTGAGAGCATATTTTATAGCTGCACATGACAGTAAGCAGAGGGAATATGCTAATAAAATATAAACAGCGGGAGGAAGAGCATCATGAAGCCTGACTGCACAAGGCTTCAAAAAGCCAGCAGCCCAGTGCAGAAAATCAGCTTTGTGCATACAAGGAGAGCATCTCACATTCCCTGCTCTGTGAAATAGCATGCAGGGGAGCCGACAACCTCACCGCACCCCTGGGCATAGTGCAGGATTGGCTCTGCGCTCCCAAAAGGGGCAGGTCCTCAGGCAGAAGGGGCGGGGCCATGGCAGCCAGCCCTTGGCGCCACCTGGACTGCACCCTCTAGCAGTAGCAGCATCAGCAGCTGGGAAATCTAGTTTCCTTTGAATTGCTGGGTCCTGAGGCAATTGCCCCCTTCTTCCCTCAGGGCAGTGGGCCTGGCGGCGTGCTGTGGTGAACCTGAGGCCATCCTTGTTTTTAATGTGGCCTCTCAAAACATGTGTTTCTCGTTGAGGGAAAGGGCAGTTTTAGGATTAAGGTGCTGGATTGGAACATCTGGATCGAGTTCTCATTTTTTGCCATAGTCTTGCTGTGTGCCTTGGGTAGGTCTTTTCATCTGTCTGAGCCCCTATTATCCAGCTGTAAAATGGGGACAATTGTGCTTTCCTTTCTCCTACCCTGCGTCTGTCTATATAGATTGCAGGCTGTTAGGGACGGGGACTGTCTCTCATGGTATGTTTTCACTACCCAAAAGATCAACCCATTAGGGTCAATCTTCCGGGGTTTGATTTTGTGGGCCTAGTGGGGACACACGAAATCGAACTATCGGGGTTGACATTCAACCCCTGTACTCCTCAATTTCACAAGGGGTAAGGGAGGTTGACAGGAGCGTTTCTCCTATTGACCTCCGTCAGTGAGGACAGACAAGTAAGTCAATTATAGACAAGTCAATTCTCGCTATGCAATTGCCACGGCTGGAATTGTGTATCTGCAATTGATTTTAAGGTCTAGCGTAGACATGGCTTTAGTGCATAAGAATGGTGCTAGCGCAGCAGGCTCACGATCTACATAAGAACATAAGAATGGCCATACTGGGTCAGACCAAAGGTCCATCGAGCCCAGCATCCCATCTGCCGACGCTGGCCAATGCCAGGTGCCCCAGAGAAGGAGAACAGAAGACAATGATCAAGTGATTTATCTCCTGCCCTTGTTATGAGGGCTAGGGCACCATACTTTATCCCTGGCTAATAGCCATTTATGGACCTAACCTGCAAAAATTTATCAAGCTCTTTTTTAAACCCTAATAGAGTCCTGGCCTTCGCAGCCTCCTCGGGCAAGGAGTTCCACAGGTTGACTGTGCGCTGTGTGAAGAAAAATTTCCTTTTATTAGTTTTGAACCTACTACCCATCAATTTCATTTGGTGTCCCCTAGTTCTTGTATTATGGGAAAAGGTAAATAATTTTTCTATATTCACTTTCTCCACACCATTCATGATTTTATATACCTCTATCATATCGCCCCTCAATCGCCTCTTTTCCAAACTGAAAAGTCCCAGTCTCTCTAGCCTCTCCCCATATGGGACCCTTTCCAAGCCCCTAATCATCTTAGTCGCCCTTTTCTGAACCTTTTCTAATGCCAATATATCTTTTTTGACGTGAGGAGACCACATCTGCACGCAGTACTCAAGATGTGGGCGTACCATAGTTTTATATAGGGGAAGTATGATATCTTTTGTCTTATTATCGATCCCTTTTTTAATAATTCCTAACATCCTATTTGCCTTACTAACTGCCGCTGCACACTGCGTGGATGTCTTCAGAGAACTATCCACTATAACTCCAAGATCCGTTTCCTGATCTGTCGTAGCTAAATTTGACCCCATCATGTAGTACGTGTAATTTGGGTTATTTTTTCCAACATGCATTACCTTACACTTACCCACATTAAATTTCATTTGCCATTTTGCTGCCCAATCACTCAGTTTGCTGAGATCTTTTTGTAGTTCTTCACAATCTGTTTTGGTTTTGACTGTCCTGAACAACTTGGTGTCATCTGCAAACTTTGCCACCTCACTGCTTACCTCATTTTCTAGATCATTGATGAACAAGTTGAACAGGATCGGTCCCAGGACTGACCCCTGGGGAACACCACTAGTTACCCTCCTCCATTGTGAAAATTTACCATTTATTCCCACCCTTTGTTTTCTGTCTTTTAACCAATTCCCGATCCATGAAAGGACCTTTCCTCCTATCCCATGACCACCTAATTTACATAAAAGCCTTTGGTGTGGGACCGTGTCAAAGGCTTTCTGGAAATCTAGGTATATTATGTCCACTGGGTGCCCCTTGTCCGCATGTTTATTAACCCCTTCAAAGAATTCTAATAGATTAGTTAGACATGACTTCCCTCTGCAGAAACCATGCTGACTTTTGCCCAACAATTCGTGCTCTTCTATGTGCCTTGCAATTTTACTCTTTACTAGTGTTTCTACTAATTTGCCTGGTACTGATGTTAAACTTATCGGTCTATAATTGCCAGGATCTCCTCTAGAGCCTTTTTTAAATATTGGTGTTATATTGGCCGTCTTCCAGTCATTTGGTACCAAAGTGGATTTAAAGGATAGGTTACAAACCACTGTTAATAACTCCGCAATTTCACATTTGAGTTCTTTCAGAACCCTTGGGTGAATGCCGTCTGGTCCTGGAGACTTGTTACTATTCAGCTTATCAATTAATTCCAAAACCTCCTCTAATGTCACTTCAATCTGAGTGAGTTCCTCAGATTTGTCACCTAAAAAGGCTGGCTCAGATTTAGGAACCTCTGTAACATCCTCAGCCGTGAAGACTGAAGCAAAGAAATCATTTAATCGCTCCGCAATGGCACTGTCTTCCTTGATCGCTCCTTTTATATCTTTATCATCCAAGGGCCCCACTGCTTTTTTAGCGGGCTCCCTGCTTCTAATGTATTTAAAAAACATTTTACTATCGTTTTTTGAATTTTTGGCTAGCTGTTCCTCAAAATCTTTTTTGGCTTTTCTTACTACATTATGACACTTAATTTGGGAGTGTTTATGTTCCTTTCTATTTTCCTCACTAGGATTTGACTTCCACTTTTTAAAAGCTGCCCTTTTCTCTCTCACTGCCTTTTTAACATGGCTGTTTAGCCATGGTGGTTCTTTGTTAGGTCTCTTACTGTGTTTTTTTATTTGGGGTATACATTTAAGTTGGGCCTCTAGTATGGTGTCTTTAAACAGTTTCCATGCAGCTTCCAGGGATTTTAGTTTAATTACTCTACCTTTTAGTTTCTGTTTAACTAGCTTCCTCATTTTAGTGTAATTCCCCTTTTTGAAATTAAATGCCAGAGTGTTTGACCGCTGCGGTGTTCTTCCCAACACAGGAATATTAAAAGTCTAAGCCTAATAATAATAATAATATGAAGATACACATTTCATAGAACTGGAAGGGACCTCAGGAGGTCATAGAGTCCAGTCCCCTGCCCTTTTGGCAGGACCAAGGACCATCCCTGACAGATTATATAATTGACACAATAATTTAACATGATGGATGAAATTAGATCCTTTTATGATTCTGTGCTTTTCACAGGCTGACTTTGGCTCTGCAGATTTCAAAGGGCACAGAAAGGCCTGTTAGTCATACTTCAATTCATTCCTTATAGCTCGTTGCATAGACCCAGCCCAAGGACGCATTTCCTTATTGAAATATGTATCCTCCTTTGCACTGTCTTTACTGCCCAGGCCACTCGGAGCTGTGGGAGCTGCCAAGGACAGTTTATGACCGCAGCTCTGGGCTAGTGAAAGTGCTCTGTTTTTACAAAATCCAAGCGATAGCCTTTGTTGAGAAAATGTAATTACTAGTACAAGGCTAAATTATTTGTAATAGACTTCAGGAAGGACACAAAGAGCACCATGGGGTTCCTCTCTGCTCAGGATGGGGCATTAGGTGCTGTGATATGAGTGTCATGGACCCTATCTCCAGCAAAGAGGAGAGTGGAGCAGGTCACATCCGCAGGCGCCCCTGGATTAGTTCCCCCTACTCAGCAATAAGCACATTTCACAGTGGAGAACAGCAAGCCTGGCTGCCTCACTTGCATTACCCAGCGTTTCCCTCCGGCTTTGCTTAATGCACCAAGATCTCAGGTTCCTAAGTGGTCTGCAGCTACCAGTCATTTTTGCTCAATCTCTCTCTCATTATGGGCCAATTTCATCTTATAAATTCATTTATAAGCCAGTCTATTTGTGCAGATAGTGCTGCTGGAGGCCCAGCACTGCAGCTTCTCCTGCTAGCTCCCTGCCCCCATTACAATTACTAATAAGAATGCACACAGGGTGGATTAGAGATGTCTTCAGCCTGTTACCTGGATGAGAGTGGGGAACAGCTTAGCAAGAACACAAGTAAGGAGAGCCCCAAAAAGTGTGTAGTTTCTAACCACAGGTTCCTCCACCAGTCACCATTTACGTCAGGAAAAGGCACTACACCAGGCATTTTCTTCTGAGAAGTGGGCAGAAATTCCCACACTCCCGTGACTAATCTAAAGGAAAGTCACTCCTTTATTCTTCCACGTGAGGACAAGCATTTCCTTCAAGGCGCTGGAGATGAAAGGGAATGATGGTATATGTCAGTGCTGCACCAGTCTTTCCCATGTTTGGTGTGGCTGATGCACACCCTTAGGAAAAGGGTGGTAAAAACCTGAATTTGTTTATCTCATTGTGTCTAGCTCTTCCAGTCTGGATCTTCCTTCAGAGCAGGGTAACCCCGGGCTAGGGAGATGAGACATTTCTCCAGCAATAGGACCATTCTGGAATTATATAGAAAAATGACTGAGAACAGATAGGTTAAGAGGGGTAGGAACAACTTGCAGCAGGGTCCTAGTAGACAGCACTTCTTCTGGACTGAGAGGAAGAGATTAAGCCCAAAACACAGGGGTCAGCAACACAATGAGAAATAAAAACAGAGAGGGAACCGTGCTAGTCTATATACTATCAAAATAAAGAGCAGTCAACTAGCACTTTAAAGACTAACAAAATAATTTATTAGGTGAACTTTCGTGGGACAGGACCACTTCTTCAGACCATAGCCGCACCAGAACAGACTCAATGTTTAAGGCACAGAGAACCAAAAACAGTAAGCAAGGAGGACAAATCAGAAAAAAAAAGAGCAAGGTGAGCAAATCAGAGAGTGGAGGGGTGGAGAAATAAGAGCAACTAAGCCCCTTCCCTCAAGTGTGTTTGTCCATTACATTCCAAACCAATGGCTACAAGAGTCTGGATGAAGCTGGGCAATCCACCATTCAGTCCATCCTCTGTAATTACTCAGTTCAGCGGGGGCAGGAGGGAAGCCCACCAAAGCAATGGCAGACTGGCCCCCTGACATGTGGAAGGGGTCACCAAACATAAACATCAACCAAGTATTTGGGCAGTTATTAATATTAGAAAAAGCCACATTTGTGACTGGAGACAGGCCAAGATCTGTAAAGTACAAACTCAGATTTGAGCTTCCTCTGCATTCAGAGACGGTCACTTTCAGGATTTTGCTGTGGGTCCATCTCCGCTTCTAGAATTGGATGGCTCGGGGGACTGGCAATGAGCACTGGTGCTTGCCAGCTCTAGATCACATACAGTCCAGCCAGGTAGGGCACCTAAGTCTCTGCCATCAAATGAGCTACTAGAAATACATTTTTGGGCTCAGTCCAAAGTACAAGGTCTCCATAATACATCACCCCCTCCCCCGACAAATGATAACTACAGGGACACTTTGTTGATAGTCTCAGGAGGACCAAATGGGCCATGAAGACCAAACTCTTCTCTTGTCCCTGGAAGTCAGGGTTGAGGCACATTGGTGTGATTCTGTTGGGAAGCTGGCACCGCTGGTGTGGGCACCCTGTACCACTCTCCCCAGTCCAAAATATCATCCTGTACCTGCTCTCTGTAAAGAGATGCTGTCAGTCTCACAGACTGTCTGCCTTTCACCAGGAACAAATTGACTTGAAAAGAGAAAAGAATCAAGATGAAAAATCAAGAAGAAAGGCTGCTCCCAGCGAATGGCAGGGACAGCACTCTGTGGTGCGTGCGCGACAAAATCAAAATAAATGGACACAGATGCATCGGTGATATGGCATGAGCTGGGAGCCACGTGGGACAGAACCATTAGTCATTGGCAAGTAGTAGCAAGGTACCCCAGCCTTTAGGCTGCTGTTTCAGGGTCCCCCTATGGGACTGTACAGATTTGCTGCATATACTGTAAGATATCCAGCAGATGGCGCTGGACTGTCATACATAAACCCTACTGCTTCTAACAGCCTCTTTAAACACCATTTTAGGACATCTGAAAATCCCTTGAGCATTTCTATCTTGTCAGTGTCTCTTTCTCTTCCTGTTTGGGAAGCATGGAAAGAAGGTGTTTTTTTCTCTTAATGACTCACCCTTTTATGTTTAAAGCCCTTGAATTACTAAATCTAATAGCGGAGCATTAAACAATAGAATCAGAGTGATGAGGAAAAAAAAACAACTACACAGGTCATATCGAGCTGATTCCCCTCAACTAATAGAGGACTGTTTCCAACAGTGTGTTTGCCAGCGTGGGACTGGGTGCCCAGGCAGTGGAGTATCTGCCATTTCTCTTGGCAGACAGCCCACAATGGGCAACATCTCCCAATCTTCCAAGGGAGGTTCCTTTTTAACACTCTGTCCCACTCTGCCTGCTGGGGCTCCCAGACCCTCATACCAGTGCAATACAATTCAGCAGGGGAGAGGGCAGGGGAATCTACTGCTGAAGGGGACTAGATTCACTTTTCTGCAGATTCCCTCTGGGGTGTTTGGGGTGAATAACCAAAACCCAGCACAGAGTGACCCAGCACTTCTGCTGAGTGACAACCCTGTGCTATGGTAGGATCCTTTAAGGCTGTGTCTATAATGAGCACTCCCCTGAAAGTCCCCATTGCTGCAGTTCCATTGGTTCAAACCAGGCTACAAGGCATTGCCAGCCACACCAGGCGAGGTGAAGTGGGTAAATAGCTGCACTCCTATTTGGGGAGCTACCACTGAGGGAAGCAGGGGAGGGGGTGCCCTAGGAATGAATTCAGGATAAATGTAGTATTGTAACCTCATATTCTAGAATTGTTCAGCCTTCATCCCTCCCTTCCTCTCCACCCTACAATGCAGGTAGTAATGGAAGTAATGGAAACTTCTGCAGCCTGCAGATAAGAACACTGCATTGGTTTGTACCCTGTCACATCAGCAGAGTTTCCTTCACAGCCCCAACCTGTCTTTTCTATTTCAGTGAAAACCAAGAGGTTATAGAATCTGATTGTGCCAGGTGGCCCACTTAAATACAGGCCTGTAGGCTTCTGACCCCACCGCTGTTGGCTCCTCTGCAGCAAACAGGGAAAGACTGCAAGATGCCAGTTATGGCATGAGCACAGGGGGTACCCTGGGACAGGTCTGCCTTCTCAAAAACAGCATGTCACCAGCTTTCCTGGAGGACCTCCATGCACTTTGACATACAGTTTAGACTCAGCTTCCTTGTGAGGCAGGTATGTATTTTTGGTCAATTTTGCAGCTGTGTCAATTGAAGCAGAAAAGTTAATGGGTCAGATTTAGACTTAGGGGTCTTTGGAAGTTTCAGCTTAAGTGACATGCCCAAGGTCACAGTGAGTTAATAGCAGAGCTAGGACCCGAACACGCACCCTCCCTGCCCTGTACTCCCAGCTGTCTGGCCAAATCCCTATCTAGGGTAGCCTGCCTTTTCCTTAAGGTGCCTCTCATGGAATATGACCAGTAGGTGGCAGCACAGCAACACACAGCTTCTCTTAAAGTCCCACACTCTTATTAACGCATGTTTTAACTTCATTCTTCCGCAGCATCATGCTCCCAGGCCCACTACAAATATCCAGAGCAGAACCAAAGGGTGGTCTCACAGCACTGGAGCAGGGCAACTTTTAGTGTCAGATATGTCTTTGCAATAGAACTCCTGACAACTCAACAACTGAACGTTAGAGCAAAGTGAGGTAGCCCTGCTCCCCCTCTATGGCATGGAGGCTTTCACTTGGGTGAATTAGAGTTGCTGCTGTGACTTGGACTCCCTGAGGCTGTTCTAGCTGCTCTGCGAAGAAGCACTTGCTCACAGAAACTCTCTGAAATTGACTCTCTTGGGTCATGGTCTGGGTTTTCTCCATTGCTTTGTTTTCAACCAAGGTTGGAACCCACCGTCTCAGAAGGACTCTGCGTCAGGTAAATTTTATGTTCCAGCCTTAGAGGCTTAGTGGGTGAAGTATCATTTTTCATTGGACCAGCTTCTCCTGGTGTGAGAGAAAGAGGTTCCGATACCAGCAGTGAAACTCCCTGGGGAGAGTTGTCAGCAGCAGGGATTGAACCTGGGCTCTCTGCTTGAAGGGATGTCTTAAAAGAATGAGCCTCTGCTGCCTGAGGTGGAACAGGACCAGAGAGGTGGCCGTTTTAGTCTATATCCTAACCCAAAAAACTACAGCAGTCATGTAGCACTTTAAAGACTAACAAAATAATGTACTTGGTGATGAGCTTTCATGGGACAGACCCACTTCTCAGATCTGTATAACTGCTGGTGGGTTTTTTTTTCTTTTTTTGTGGTAAAACAATCACTCCTCCTGCGGCCCCGTTGAACACTATCTATGACTCAGCCATCTCTCAGGGAGACAGAGAGCCACACTCAAGTTACTACATAACTACACACTCAAAAGGGCTATTCCCCTCTGGCTGCTGAAAATGAACAAAGAGCAAGTATGGCTACTACGGCTACTAGTACAAAAATCGGCTGCCTCCTCTGGAGAGCAAACCTGCCAGCCTCCCTGGAAGTAGTGCGCTTGATCCTCAAGAAACCAACACAGGGCAGAACACTCCAGAGCTGTTGCTTCATAATTTGGCCATTAGGCTCAGGGAGCTGCCAGCATTCTTAGTCTGGCGCTGTTTAGCTTGATGCTTCTTGAACTAAACCTTCTGTAACTGGAATTAGCTATGTTGGTCATATACACTATGAAGCAGCTACATTCAGCCCACCCCTCACCTCCATGATTACATAAACCACAACTTTGGATGGGCTGCCCGCCAGGATGGAAACCACAAAATCTAGCTCCACGAGTATGAAATAAATGCTGCCACTTAAGATCAAAGGACAAGATCCATCAGCTGGGAGGCAGTAACAGAATTATAAAGCTCTTACATGGTTCTCGTCTGGCTCTGGTCTGAAGAAGTGGGTCTGTCCCACAAAAGCTCACCTAATACATTATTTTGTTAGCCTTTAAAGTACTACTTGACTGCTGTTTTGTTTAGACAAGATACAGACTAGCACGGCTCCCTCTCTGTTACCTCTTATACGGTGTGGCCACTAGATGGGGACAAAGAGCTACATGCTGACAGCATGGAGTACCTTTGTAATAATCAACTACTGATAATCTAGTTTGGAAAAAGGCCCAATCAAGATAAGGTATTAGATTCAAGGTATGGCTCAATTAATGCACTACTGTTCTTCAACATTTTAAGCAACACTGAAAACACCTCAATAGAAAAATTCTAGCACAAATGCACAACATTTCCCAATGTAAACAGTCATTATGTCACACCAGAGAATCCTTCCCCCCTAAAAAACCTGCTTTGACTCTGAGAGCTCTGCCAGATTTACAGAACAAGCCAAGTTTGATATCGCTACGTCCCTTGAGCCATGTATTTGTTGTCTTCCACTGCGTAATTGGAACATAAGGGAAAAAAACAAGGTTATTTTATCTCAAGAAAAATAATTAACTCCACTTAAATTCTCAAGAATTTAGGCAGAGATCAAGTACGGAAAAGTTCAACCCAAACTGATTTTGAGAAATTTACAAGCAACAGAAAAATTGGAGTTGAAATGGAAATTGAAACAAGCTTATGTTTCATACAGCTTGCCCCTGTACAGTACAGTGCAGAACCCAGGAGTCCTGCATGAAACAAATGCATACAAAATGCTAGGCTAGAAAAAGAACAGTTCAGTCTCCTGAAGATGGCATGCCAATAAAACAGCCTGCTGGAAGATGGGTAGCTCTTTGAAGGCAGAAATGAGAAGGGAAGGGATTTCTCAAGGCTCCAAGAATGACACAGAAAACTCGGCTCACAAAAATAACAGCTGTTGGTATGGATTGTTGGGACAGCGCGATGGCATATTCCACAGTATGTTCTTATTTCTCACAGGTCAATAATTCGCATTTAACCAAGTCCCTTCAGTGTTTGATGGGCCATAACACTTGCAAAACAGCTGCTCCATGCTGAAACAATAACCAAGGAAGCCGTGAGCAGCGCTGATAATTGACTGTGCTAATGTGACAGTTGGGACGTTGAGTTATTGATCTGCTGCATTTTAACGGCTCAGTGAGAGCCCACAGGCGGCTTTTGGAATTATGCACTCCATCGCTGGGAAGACCTAACATGTTTACACCTGCTGCAGGTCTCTTTCTGACCATCTCCCTCTGCTAGAGACTTTGGTTTCCCTTCACATGGAATTCTGGAGGGAGGGGCTGGGGGGCTGAGCCTGAGCGTGCCAAGGAAAGCTACACTTTCCCACAGTATTTTCACCACAAAAATTTGTGCCATCCACATTCCTTCCTTTTTCCCCCACAGCAAAAGCCTTCATTTCCTTCCTAATATCGACCCTCCCTCCTCCCCCACTCAGTGCCCACATATTTATGAACCTTCACACATTTCTGACCTTCCACAGCTCTCTTCCCCGCCTCCCTGGGCAATCGCTCCTCCCCTATCAGATCCTTCTGGATCGAGATCTGACATCAGGGGTGTGAGTAACATGGACGCGTCCAAGCATCACGCTTGTTTTCCAGAGATGGGGACACAGGAACTCAGAAAAGATTTCCAACCTGTTCTTGGCCCCATCTGCCAGCTGTTTATCCCCAGGTCACTTCCCAACATTCAGCCAATGTGGCATTTTCCCAGGCTCTCGATCAGTCTCATCACCCTCTTCTGCACTCCCTCTAGCTCTGCAGCAGTCTTATGAGCTGAAGTGCCCAGCACTGCACACGGTATGGGGCAGAGATGTCCAGTAAGCTGGCCACTATGACACCCAAGTCCCTTTAGTTACTGCCGTTAATTTAGACCCTGTGCACGATAGTTCAACTTTCACTCCTAAGGTGTATTTGCCATTAAAGATTAAACTGCATTTGCCATTACATTGCCCATTCATCTCGCTTGTTTAAGTCTCTGAGTTCCTCTCTATATAGATTTAAGTTACCGAATACGGGGTTGAGGGCAAATTTTGCTGCCTCGCTACTCACCACTCTTTTTCAGATCAGTCATATACAGCCAAACACCAGCCCTATTAACCTAGACCCCAACTCATATCTCAAGGCCTCCACAGTTAGTCAGCTTTCATCTCAACACAAGGTTATTTAATCATGCTGTCTCATAGCCAATTTTTGTTCCATAAAAATACTTTGCTTCTCATTCCATGATTAATTTAGCTTCATTAGTAGCCTCATATGCAATACTGTGCCAAAAATCTCAATGTCTCATTTATGTCAACCAGTTCTCCTTTACCCACTGCTTAAACATGTTCAAAGAATTCCACGAGATTATTCAGAAGCATTTTTCCTTTGCAGAATCTGTGCTGAGCTCTGATCTTCAATCACTTCTACAAATTAGCCAGGTGGAGATCTAGGGTTTCTGACCAAATTCTCTGGCTTCCACAGAGAGCCCTTTTTAAAATACAGGTGCAATATTTTCTGCCCTCCAATCATCTGGGACAAATCTTATTTTTAATGAGAAATTTCTTATTTTTGTTAGCAACTTTGCTGACCCATGCATCTGTTTCCTTGGAACTCAGAGCTGAAATTATTTAGTTGGGATTGATCCTTCTTTAATCAGGGGATAACATTAGATGACCTCCTGAGGTCTCTTCCAACTAATCTTCTATGAGTCTATGAACTCCTAGATGAACCATCTGGGCCCGTCAGTGAGCATTTCAATGGAGCAGGCCATAGCATCCAAGACCTGAAAACCTGCATCCTAAAACAAAGAGACTTTAACACCAGATTACAAAGGGAGACAGCTGAAATAGAGCTCATTCTCAAGTGTGATACTTTATATCTTGGCCTCAATAAACATAGCAATTACCTTACGCATTACAAGGACTGTTTTCCCATCTTGATATCTGTAGTGACCTCAGGTAACTCACTTAACTTAGGAGACACTTGCAGTGAATGATTTTCTTCCCCTCTTCCCTGCCTTTGACTCCCCCCTTGCTGATTCATCAGTTTTAGTTTCATTTTTTTTTCTATCTTTCTGTTAAATTCTCATCATGCCAGTTTACTTTTAACAGAATTTCCAGATCTGAAGAAGTGGGTCTGTCCCACAAAAACACATCACCTAATAGATCTTTTTTGTTTATCTTTAAAGTGCTACACGACTGCTTTTTTGTCATCTGGGTATAGTAACCTAATGCTTTTTAAATGCTCAAGTGGCAGTAGCACCTCTTCTTCTTTCACCTTGACCTTTGAATGTATCTCATTGTTATTACTATCAAAAGAGCTGGTCCCAGGGAGATATCTCCCCAACATAATCTGCAGTGAAAATAGAGGTGAAGAAATAATTGAGCTTCTCACCAGTGTTCCTGTCTTCTTACTTGTTCCCATTTAGCTGCTCGTGATGCAATAGGCCCACTGAGTCTTTTGTAATTTTCTTGTTTCACATAGACATAAAGAATCTAGTTTGATTTTAAACCTTTAGCTGTTTGCTCTTTGAAACCCACTGTAATCCTTCTGATTTCATTTTTATGTACGGTCTGCAACAGGAAAAATGATTAGGGCATTAAAAACAGCCTTCCAGTGAGATGTCAAGAATTCAATCTGTTTGGCTTACCAAAAAGATGGAAGGCGACTTGATTACACTATATAAATACTTTCACAAGGAGAAAATGCTGAGTAACTAAAGGGCTCTTTGATCTAGAGGGAAAGGGCCTATCAAAAAAATAAGTGACTGAAAGTTAAAGCCAGATACCCCCAAGGTAGAAATAAGGCACACATTTTTAACAGGGCAAGTAATTAACCATTGGGATGAAGTACCAAGGCTAGCGGTAGATTTTAAATTTATTGGTGTTTCGTATCAAGACTGGATGCCTTGCCTGAGCAGGCATGCTTTAATCTGGCAAATTATTGAGCTCCATACAGAGGAAGCTAGATGAAATTTTTCGGCCTTGGACATATGAGAGGTCAAAATGAATTATCCTTCTAGCCATAAAATCCACAAATTCAAAATTCAGCCTCTACTCATCTGACACCCAGCCTCACAAACAGCTGCTTCGGAGGTGTTATCCAAGTGGAAACTGTCTGGTATTCAAAGGATTAGTGTAGAAATATGACCCTGGTATAATGTCAAGCTAAACTGAAACAGCTGTAATGTCCCTAACCAATATACCTTAACTCATGATTAATCAAGCCCCACTGGTGTCGCTCTTATTATAACCCCTGAACATCCAGCTGAAAGCAGGAGGCAATTTCCCACTGCTCATCATTCAGTTATTGGTATAGCTTCATTATCAACTCACGTTTGTGCTTATTAGAACAACACAGTGGGACAACCTAATTCTTTCAATCTTGCCTATACATCAGCCCCTGGTAGGGACTGTATTGCAAAGAAGATGTGCATGTGTTAGGTACAGAAAATACAGTAAGTACACAATGGCATGCACATCGCCAACACCAGCTCCTAAACCAAAGGCAGAATGAGAAGGGACATTAGTTGTCACCCATAGCATCTATTCAGCTGACAAACAGCCACGGCAATGCTGGCACTTACCCACTAGGAAACAATCAAGAGGTGACTAAGAAAACCATGGCAAGTTGCCCACACGTCTGCTGGCAGAATGGGGGAAACTGGGCTGAAAGTTTGAGCAAGCGATATTTGGAAACCAGGGCTCCTGCAAGTCAAGCTCTGTGGTGACTGCAGCCGTTCGGCAGCTCACGCAGTGGTTTCCTGCTCCACACGCCACTTTGCACCTTGATGTTCGCACACATGTCTGGGTGCCTGTGGTGGTTTTGCTGTTTGAAAAAGACACTGCAGGCTGTATGAGAAAGTCAGCCCGTTCGAAAGGTCACATAGTAAGACATTCTCCCCCTGTTCCCAGATGTGCTGTCATGTATTTGAAGAGAGATCTTTTATCTGGGCTAGTCTAGAAATGCTGAGTGGAGGTCACAGTCATATAAAAAAAACTAACATGCATTGTCCCAAGAGTGACACCCATAACGAGGAGCAAGAGAGACAAGTCTGCACCCTGCAACTGCCATCTTGATAGACTGAGATCTTGCCTGAACTCGTGTGATAAGCAGGCTCAGAACTGGGCAAGACTTGACTAGCCAAGTCCAGCAAATGTGTGTGGCTTGGCAAGTGATGTGTTTCCTTCTGAATGGAGAGTGAGCCAAAGCCGGCCTTTTCAATCGGACACAAAGCTGAGCTCCTGACCTAGGATGCTTCATAATGATCTCCTGGCGCTTTTAGTGGGGAGAAGTGTGCTGACTTTGGTGTTGAGGCCAAACTTTAATACAGATCAGTACATTTGGCTTCATGGTTTATCCTAACGTTCATCTGGCTACAGTATTTATCTTCAGGTCATTTTACACAGGACTTAATGTTAACCAGATACCTATTGCCAAAAACACTCCACAACATAGTCCAGGCTGGGGCAACACCATGATTAGAAGCCCAGTCCCCTTCCCCTCAGCTGTGGGAAGAAGTTCAACCCTGACGCTGCCTTGAAGACTCCATGGACATCATCCTCCCATGACTAGTAGGTGTCTGATCCACTGAAACTTCCACCCCCTCTACCCGCTGTAAAACAGAAGGTGTTTCAGTCTCCTCTTCACAACCCGCTGGCTGCTACAAGATGGATGGGGTCTCCTCTATGCTAGTCTAGCCCTCTGCCTTGTTGCGATTTTCTAGGTCTCTCTCTCTCTCTCCCCCATAAATAGATGTAGCGCTAGATGTTGATTAGCTTCCCCAGTCTACGACCAGTCTGGTCTAGTGCCTGACTTGAGTGGTACTCAGAGTTTTCAGGAACAACAGAAACAGTGGAGCAATTGACACGTTTTTTGGCAGGATCTAAGTAGCTGCTAGTGAAACAGACCAGGATCTTGTTAGCTTCAGGATTCAGTGTTTGGAAAGGAAATAAACAACTGGAAAGGCAGACCCTGGACTGGCCCAAGAAGATGACACTGTAAGGCTTGTTTGCAGTCCTCAGTGATACAGAACTGGGGAGAGGGGGAGGGATTAAGAGAAACTGTAGATTCCGAAGAAACGGATGGGTTAAGCTCCCACACATTCACTTGGGAAAACTTCTCGTATGCCTCTGCCAATTGGGCAAAAGTTATCTTCCACCTCAGTCCTAAACTTGCTGACCATTGATGAGCATCACTGAACAACTTGGTTGAATTTCACAGAAGGGGGAAGCAATTCTTGTTTACACTTGCGTGTCAGAGTCTCAGCTGCTGCAAACAAGCATAATTCTGTTGACTTCAACAGAGCTATGGTGACTTACACAGACTGGGGTCTGGCCTACAATTTGTAGCATAAAGTGCTTGGAGTGCTTTCGGGTTAAAAAGTGCAATATGCAATGCAGATTACTGCGGGCAAGGGTCTGTACCATCTCAGCATAACAGCTGGTGGCAATGCTGTTTCTTGTGCCACATAAGGAAAAGCAAAACAACAATTCATCATGCACAGTGTTTCATTGGCCAGTATTAAATAGATGGGGGGTCAGGATTTAAGATTCTCCCTCTAGCTGATGCACCTTGATATTGGCAATGAATGGCAATTATATGAAAGAATAACTCTGCGTGGACAAGCAACTACTTTGGTGTGAAAGCTGTACAAGTGCAAGTTCCTCTGACTGTTACCCCAGAACTCAAGGTACATGGGAGTAGACGACACTCACTCCAGATGTGGTAAGCCACAGCCAAGCCAATGCTGCAGCATGGGGCCTGAGGTTCTGTCCAATAAACAAGCCAGTTTCTCAGTGCTGGAGCCAGGGAGCTGGCTGTTGTCCTGACCACAAGCTTCTGACACTTCCCTAAAAGTTGAAGGAACTCTCCAGTACAGCTAAATTCAAACATCCTGATAACCCCTGGAACCCAGGTCAGTCATGATTTCCCTGACTGATAGTGTGACTTACCTCATCTGAGGCCTGAGTAGACCCACGCCTCTGATTCCCTTTCCTGGTCACAGGCTGCCCAGTAGCTAGTAAGCCGGCTGATTTAGGTCTCCAGCCATACCAATAACTCCCTTTGCTCGGCAAAAGGATGTCCCAGTACATGGGAAAGGCTTTGGATAAAGAAATCTGTCATGCTGCTTGGCCTAAAAACCTGGTAGTCAAGGTCCCTGCATGACTCTTTCTCCTTACATTGTGTGGTACACAGTTCCTTGCTGCATGACTATTTTCCTTCCTACTCCTCACCCTGGGTGGCAGATGGTGTGATGGGGAGCCCCTTCCCTCTGCTGTAGACCCAGGTACACCAAAGAATGAAGTAGCTGCCCAGCCCAAACTCTAAACCAGCTGCCTTCCCTTTTTCTCCAGAGCCACTTACTGCATGATCTGCTGTACAGTCAAGCCTCTGCCAGACTCCTTCCCCAGCCACTAACCAGGAGGGAATGGGGGTAGCCTTGGTAAAGAACCTGGTCAGAATTATTGAGAAATTGGCTTGTTTTCACCCTGGGTCCCGCTTCCCAGCAGTCCTTGCTTTCAGCCCACCACAGGGAAATCAGGCACAGGCGAGAGCTGAGGCCCAAGCTCATCTCAAAGGCCCCGTTCACTGTGTGAGACCAGCCCTTGTCATCTGAGGGTAATGCTCCCTCAGGACGTTGTTACTGTCCACCAAAATTTATTTGCTGTATTTGTAAACCTCCTGTCTCTCATCATTCCCATGGATGATCACCAAGATACGTGTCTGTAGAGAGATGCTGTTCCCTTTGTAACAGGTCTTTGCCTGCCTTCTCCCTCCTGTTGGAGACAGATCATAGATAGAAAAGACCTTTCAGGACATATCGCTCATTGGCTCCATTCAAAAAGAACATCCCAGCTTGGTATGGTACCTTTCCTCTCTCACATGCACTTCATTGCTGATGTGGAGGATAGAATCCAGGGGGTGTGCAGCACAACGCGGAGAAAGACATTTTGACACAGGACACTGGCTATTCTTCCAGCAGGGGTTGGGGAACCTCAGGCTATGCCTACACCATTCTTCATTCTGCATGATGGGTGTGTTATCTGCGGCGTGCACCAAACTATTTGAACCGGCCCATATGGGTATTGTTGGCACTAAGTAAAAGGTCCCTAGTTTGTGTTAGTGTAGGCCTCATTCACACAGGATTACATTAATGGGAACTAGGTAACTTGTTGTTCACACTGGTAACATCCACACAGGGCACTTACAGCATAATACTGGTATGCTCTGCATTTCATCCCTCACATCCACATAATCTGCACTACAGTGGAGACATGCCCTTACTGTCCACTCAGAGCAGACAAGAATTTGCCCCATAGTTCAATAACCTGCAGTGATTCAGTGCCGATGTGAGTGTCTCAGCTGATGGGATTTGACATTTCCTGCCACGCCAGCTGAAATGTCTGCTGCCCCTGCTCTTTGGCTCCCCTATTAGTGTTCTTTGATCATTTGTGACCACCCAGCCCATGTGGTTTTTGAGGCCCACAAGAATGGCTGCATTTTGGCAGTGGCAGTGCTCATTTCAGTGGAGGGGAGGGTGCTCAGCATTTTCCAGGATTAAAAATATGGAAAGCCAGGGCTCAATGTTTCCACAGGGACCTGAGTTTTGGCATTGGAGAAATGGTCTGCAGTAAATAGGATGAAAGTCAGTAAGAACAAATGTAAAGTACTCTGCTTAGGAAGAAACAATCTCTTACACACACACACACACACACACACACACACAAACAAAATGGGAAATGACTGACTAGAAAGGAGTATTGTAAGTAGGCTAGAGGGTCAGAGTGGACCACAAGCTAAATATGAATCAGCATAACACTGTTGCAAAAATAACAAGCCTCCTTCTGGAATGCATTAGCAGGAGTGTTCTAAGCAAGACACCAGAAGTCATTCTTCCACTCTACTCTGCAGTAATTAGGCCTCATCTAAAGTGTTGTGTCCAGTTCTGGGCACCATATTTCAGGAAAGATGTGGACATACTGGAGAACGTCCAGCAAAGAGCAACAAAATGATTAAAGTTCTAGAAAACATGACCTAAGAAAGAAGACTGAAAGAAGTGGAATAGTAACAGAGAGGGAGCTGTGCTAGTCTATACACTATCAAAACAAAAAAACCAGTCAAGCAGCACTTTAAAGACTAACAAAATAATTTATTAGGTGAGCTTACGTGGGACAGACCCACTTCTTCAGACCATAGCTGTTCTGGTATGGCTATGGTCTGAAGAAGTGGGTCTGTCCCACGAAAGCTCACCTAATACATTATTTTGTTAAAGTGCTACTTGACTGCTTTTTTGTTTTGAAAGAAGTGGGTTTGATTTGTCTGGAAAAAAGAAGAGAGAGGGGACTGGATAACAGTTTTCAAGTATCCAAGGTTATTAGAAGGAGGAGTGAGAAAAAGTGTTCTCCAACATTGGAGGACAGGACAAAAAGCTATGGTCTTACGTTGCAGCAAGGGAGGTTTAGATTGGACATTGTGAAAACTTCCTAAATGTCAGGGTGATTGAGCACTGGAATAAATTGGCTATGGAGGTTGTGGAATCTCCATCATTGAAGATATTCAAGAGCAGGTTAGAAAAACCATGTGTCAGGGATGGTCTAGATGGTGATTGGGCCTGCCATGAGTACAGAGGACTGGACTGGATGACTCTAGAGGTCCCTTTCAGTTCTAGTGTTCTGTGATTCAGTGCGTTAGAGGTGTCGCTTCCTCAATTTATTCACAAGGGCCTTGGCGTCTTCCCAGCAAAGTAGATGTGCTGAGTTTGTGACTTCACAGAGCGCTGCCCTTTAACACCAGTTCAACCTCTAGAATTGCTCAGTGTGGCTACGTCTACACGTGAACGCTACATCGAAATAGGCTATTTCAATGAATAACGTCTACACGTCCTCCAGGGCTGGTGCCGTCGATGTTCAACGTCGACGTTGGGCAGCACCACATCGAAATAGGCGCTGCGAGGGAACGTCTACATGCCAAAGTAGCACACATCGAAATAAGGGTGCCAGGCACAGCTGCAGACAGGGTCACAGGGCGGACTAGTGCTTCCGGGGCAACAGCTAGCCGCTCCCTTAAAGGGCCCCTCCCAGACACACGCAGCCTGCACAGCACGCGGTCTGCAGAGCCATAGGCACGCACACACCTCGAGCGACACAGTCATGGACCCCCAGCAGCAGCAGCAGCAGCAGCCAGAGGTCCACCCAGCTGCCCCTGTAGGAGCAGTGCTCGCCCTGATCCATGCCATGCAGGAGGCAGCTGAGCACATCCTTGCCACAGAGGAGGAGCTGCCCACAGGGGACGAGGACGCAACCCCCAACCCTGCAGCACCCCGTCCCCCCGCCCGTCGCCTCATACACCACTGGCTGTGGAGCTACCCCACCAGCACCGACTGGTGGGAGTGGCTGGTGCTCGGAGAGTGGGACGACGACCGCTGGCTCCAGAACTTTCGGATGAGCCGGCAGACATTTCTGGAGCTCTGCCAGTGGCTCACCCCCGCACTGAGGCACCAGGACACCGCCATGCGGCGTGCTCTCAGTGTGGAGAAACGGGTCGGCATCGCTGTCTGGAAGCTGGCCACTCCAGACAGCTACCAATCCGTGGGCCAGCAGTTTGGCGTCGGCAAGGCCACTGTCGGTGCTGTCCTCATGGAGGTAAGAGGACCCACGGGGGGAGGGGGGGAGGCAGCCCTGGCAGCGGGGGCCACACACACTGTGCACACCCCTCATTGGTGGTCTCCCATGTGCTTCCCCTGCAGGTCGTCCGCGCCATCAACGCCCTGCTCCTCCACAGGCTTGTGAGGCTTCGGGACCCGGATGCCGCCATCACGGGCTTTGCCACCCTGGGCTTCCCCAGTTGCTTCGGGGCTCTGGATGGGACCCACATCCCCATCTGTGCCCCGGAGCACAGTGGAGGACGCTACTTAAACAGGAAGTGCTACCACTCAGTGGTCCTCCAGGCCTTGGTGGACAGCTGGGGCCGTTTCCTGGACATATATGTGGGCTGGCCTGGCAGCACCCACGACGCCCGGGTATTCTGGAACTCGGGCTTGTGCTGCCGGCTGGAGGCGGGCACCTACATCCCCCAGCGGGAGATCCCTGTGGGGGATACCACCATGCCGCTTTGCGTCATCGCAGATGCGGCGTACCCCCTCCGGCCCTGGCTCATGCACCCTTACACGGGCCATCTGTCAGCCAGCCAGGAGCGCTTCAACCTGCGCCTGAACCATGCACGCCAGGTGGTAGAGCGCACATTTGGGTGCCTCAAAGGGCGCTGGAGGTGTCTCCTCACCCGCCTTGATGCGGGCCCCACCAACATCCCCCAGATTGTGGGCGCGTGCAGCGCCCTCCACAACCTCGTCGAGAGCAAGGGGGAGGCCTTCTTTCAGGGCTGGGCTGTGGAGGCTGGCAGGGCTGATGTGCAGCCACCCGCTGCCCCCAGTCGCCAGGTGGACCCTGAAGGGACCCAGGTCCAGGAGGCCCTGTGGGCCCAGTTCAACGAGGCCGCAGGATGAATGCTGGCAGGTCCCCCACTGCACCTCCCCATCCTCCACAACACTCCCTGCACCTACGCCCACACCAGAGAGCACCCAAGAGCACACCCCCCCACTTTTCCTGTAAATAAAAGCAGACAGTTGTTCATCAAATCAAATATCTGTAGAACTCTTGTTATTATCATCAAGACTAACTATTTACAGGCAAAATCAAACTTATATATATATATATATATATTATAAATAAGGATAAGATGAAAGGGAAAGACAAGGAAGGGGAGAACTATGTACATGGGGGGGCAAGGATCAGCATAGCAACAGGGGTCTAATATAAAAGCTATTTACAAAATAACATTAAACTGGGGGGAATATATACAAAGGGGGGGGCCACGTCCTGGGCCCCACACCCCCTAATGTCCAGCGCTGGGGGTGGGTGGCTGCGACCCACGCCTCAGCCTCAGCCCTGGCTGGGGCTGGCTGGGGGCTGGGTGGACCGGGAGATACGGCCGGCGAGTGTCAGCTGGCCCCAGGTCCCCCTCGGTGGAAGGGCCCTCGGTGGCGGGTGGCGGTGCGATGGCGGACGGCGCAGCAGGTGGCGCAGCGGGTGGAGCAGGCAGGGCGGGCGCAGCGGCTGCTGGCGCGGCATGGGGGGCCAGGTAGTCGGCGATACGGTCGAAGGTCCGCATGAAGGCCCCCCATGCCTCCTGGCGCCAGGCCAGCGCCCGCTCCTGCAGCTGGAGGCGGCATTCCTCCACCTGCAGCCGCTGCTCGGCGACCTCCAGCTGCCGACGGTGGAGGGCCAGCAGCTGGGGGTCTGTTGCCGTCGGGTGGTGGTGCTGGGTCCGCTGTCTTCCCCGCCGTGGGGCCGGTCGGTGCTCCGCTGAGGGGCTGGCCTGGAGTGATGGCCCCGGTGGGCTGTCCGGGACCACTGACACCTCGCCGGCACTCTCCGGTCCTTCCGATGGTGCAGCTGCGGAACACGGGTGGGGGAAGAAGAGTGGAGACAGCCGTTAGTGTGGGCCCCGAGCCGTGGCACTTGTCCCCCCACCCCTCTGCTGCTGGTTCCCCATCCCCGTCCCCAGGAGATGCTGCTGCTGCTGCTGCTGATGGGTGTCCCACCCCCTCCCCCTGGGGGACCCTAGAGGTTCCGCTCCCCCCAGCCCCGGGGATGGGGCATGGCACTGTCGTGCTGGGGGGCAGGGGCTGATGCACTCTTCTGAGGGACATGCCACTGCTGTCCTTGGGGCCATGGTCATCTGGGCATGTGGAGCGCCCTGGTCATATCTATTACCCCCGCCCCTCAAACCCGGGGGTGTGCACCAGGGGGGGTACATACCTGATGGTCCACTCCCACGGTCGGGGGACACCTGGTGGGCGGACGCCTGGCTGGAGCTCTGCGATGGGATGGCGATCCGCAGGCCGGCGTCACTGGAGGAGGATCCCCCCTCCTCCTCCTCCTCCAGTGCCCCTGGGGTGCGGGGCTTGCCTCCGGGGCGGACTCTGCCTCCGGAGCCTGCTGGGGCTCGTCGGCCGAGGTATCAAGCGTGGCCGGAGGGGAGGAGGTGTGCCGGGGGCCCAGGATGTCCCTGAGCTCCCTGTAAAAGGGGCAAGTGACGGGGGGCGGCCCCAGATCAGCTGGCCGCATCCCAGGCCTGGGCGTAACCCTGCCGCAGCTCCTTCACTTTACTCCGGACATGATCCGGAGTGCGGGCAGGGTGACCCCGGGCGGCCAGGCCCTCAGCCAGCCGAGCGAACGCATCCGCATTCCTCCTCTTGCTCCCCATTACCTGGAGCACCTCCTCCTCGCTCCAGAGTCCCAGCAGGTCCCGAAGCTCGGCCTCCATCCAGGAGGGGCCCCGCTGCCGCTTCCCCGCCTGGCTGCTTGGCTGGGAGCCCTGGCTCCCCTTGGGGGGGGGTCCCCTGGGGGCGCTTGGGGGGCTGGGGGGCGGCCATCGCGGCAGGTGGGGGGGTGTGGGCATGGAGGAGCGTGCAGGCTAGCCACGTGGCAATGCTGCTGTCTGCACGCTCTCTCAGCTTCCTGCACAGGAAGGCAGGGGGCGGGGAGCTTTAAGGGGCTGCTGCACGCGGCCACCATCGAGCTCAGGGGCTGGGCAGAGCGTCTCTCAACCCCTCAGCTGATGGCTGCCATGGCGGACCCCGCTATTTCGATGGTGCGTGACGCGCAACGACTACACGTTCCCTACCTCAACGTTGAACGTCGAAGTAGGGCGCTATTCCCATCCCCTCATGGGGTTAGTGACTTCGACATCTCGCCGCCTAACGTTGATGTCAACTTCGAAATAGCGCCCAACACGTGTAGCCATGACGGGCGCTATTTCGAAGTTGGCGCCGCTACTTTGAAGTAGCCGGCACGTGTAGACGCGGCCTATGTGTTATGGGTTGCTGGTGGTAAACCAGAGAGAGACACCACCGCTCCTCCACCCTCGCCCCCCAGATCTTCCCCTTACCTGCCTCTTTTGGCTGAGGAAGTCAGGACACTTCAGAGAGGAAAACTTGAAGTGGAAGCAGCAGGAGGAGATGGTTTCCAGCTGGGGAATTTATGGTACTCCATTGTCACAGGTAAGCAGACCTGTACCAGCACAGGATGAGAGAAGAGCTGTTCAAACTGAGAGGGACCCATGGGCTGTTTTTCTTCTGCAGGAAGATTTGTGCGCCTGATGGTTCACCTCTCTTCTAAAGCGGGAGAGCAGACACCTCCTCTTTCCTTCCCCAGAATGGCCCCATGGCAAGGGTGTTTAAGAACACATACGATATTCCCTTCCACGGCGCCACATTCTACACAGGTGCACACCTGCACTTGTGCTTCATTGGCTATGGGCCTTATTGTGGATCTGGACTCCTGGGGGATACATTTATTCCCTCCCCTCCCAATCTGTCCGCTGTGCCGTGTTGCATTGTCCTGAATGAAGGAATATCATACCACCCATGACAGCACCCATGCCTTGGTATGTGCCCTGCCTGTTTTAGCTTACATAGGCCCTTGTTGAACTATGCAGGGTGCAGGAGTAGACAATAAGCTTTCCTCCACCCCCACATTACTAGTGCACACGGGAGGTGGCAGCAAAACAACCATGAAAGCTCATCACCAAATAAATCGTTTTGTTAGTCTTTAAAGTGCTACATTTCTGCTGCTTTGTTCTGTTGGAGTACAGACTAACATGGCTATCGCTCTGATACTAGCCCACTAGGCAGTATTAGCACAGGTGCAGCAAACAGCTCCAGTATAGCAATGAGAGGCATAAGCAACCCCGGAACTCAGAACATTTGGGGAGAGGTTCTGGAAAGTATCCAGAAATTTAGGGCTTATCCAAGCTCTTCCAATTTACAGGGCCTATAATCTATATGGCCCAGGATGGGGTTTACCAGAAAGTGATGTGCTGGACAGTGGTTTCTGATAAAAGGGCTGTCCTAAGCATATTTGAAAATACCCTCCAACCCCAACCCTGAGAGTACTTCAAGGACTCGCCAAGCCAAAGCAATGAAAATTGAAGAGGTACACATCTGAAGGGCTTTCTTCCAGGGACCAGTCTCCCCTTAGTGGTTACAGAAAGACAAATCACCCTGACAGCCCTCAGTAAATTATAACAAATGATATGGAGCTGGGAAGGTCTGACCTGCCCCAGCAGCTGGATGGGTTTCAGAATCAGGTTTTCAGTGAAGATCCATCTCTAAATACTAACAAAAGACCAGAGTGTCTTTTCAGTTCACTAGCCAGGCACAATGGAGATGCTAGAGGGGTACAAAGATGAATCCCCTTCATTGCCAGAAGTAAATTCAATTCTGGATAAACTATGCATTTATTCCGAACATCCCCATATTGGCCAGGTCACAGACTGCTATTTTCTTCCTTTAACAGGATTTTACCAGAGCTATGCACCTCATCAGCATTTCACTCCATTTAAGGTGGGATTCCTAGACAATCCAACCCACTTCCACATATCACAAACAACCCCTCATGCCCTCCAGCGCGAACAACACTTTTAATCTTACCCCATAACACTAATTAGCAAAGCCACACTGTGCAACAGGAATAGAAGTCCTGTCCTCATACTATTAGCAGGAAACAGCTAATTACAGAAAAATGGCTAAAAATAAGAGCTCTCAGACAGAGTTAAAAATAGTTTTTCTTTCCACAGACTTAAATTACTTATGTAAATAATGGGTCCCATAAATGCAGGATGGAAATCTACCTGGCTAGGACAGTATTTCTTAAACTATGTTCTGTGGAACACTGGAAAAACACATGAACAACTCACAGGTGTTCTGCGAGCGTTTGGAACAATACACTGATGGTATATGTCTTCTGTTATTAAAACCAGATAAAAATGGTACTTCTTCATTGCTGTGATACCTGATTAAATTACTTCATTTGCTTTTAGTATTTATGTTGCTGTTCTTCATTTTGTTTTTACTGCTTATTTTGCTTTTTTTTTTTTTTTTGGTCTGACAGCTTTTTTTGTTTTTTGGAAGAAAAATGTCAGAGTGGTCTGCCTAAAAATATGATTGTTTCATGTTCCGTGGTCTCAAAAAGTTTAAGAAACACTGGGCTCAGGAAAAACAAGTACTATCTAAGAATGAATAGCCTATGTGAAATCGTAATCTATACAGATTGTGTGTACATGAAATCTTAACATGCACTCCCTTGAATCACGCCTACTTATTGAAAGCAATCTAGTGGCCACAGCGTTTCCAAGTACAGGTTGTTTCTTGCAAATGCGGGGTAAGGTTGTAGATCTAGTTTACAATGACAGGCACTAATTTCTGCCAGATGCTTATCGCCTTATTCATAGAGAGTAACAGATCTGGCAATAGCCTCCATCTGCCACTTTGGATCCACCCAAACCCCCAGAGAGCACTTCTGTGCTGTGCCTTCCAGTCTGAACTGTGCCTTCCAAATGTCAGACCTTTTTCATGTCCAGGAGTGCTACATGAATAGTCCCCCTGATTTCAGTTGAACCACTTGTGGACTAAGGCACTACTCTACTCAGCATGTGTAAGGTACGGTTGCCAGACATCCTGCAATCTGTGGGACGGTTGTGCATTTGCACAAAAATGTCCTGTGGGGCTGCCAAGGTCTGTGACCCCTGCCCGGGCATCCCGCATCTGAGGCTGTCAATGGGACTCCGCGTGTCCCACATAAGCCTTCTGAAAATGTGGCAGCCCTAGAGTAAGGGGAATGAGGAAGTGCCTTCGTCAAGTATTGTGCTTTGCACAAATAGAACTCAAAAGATTTATGGGGACTCTGGAAGTAAAAACTCCAATACACAGAGGTAAGATTCAGCCTTATTACCAAAAAAACTGCTCTTCTGATCATACAACCTACAAGACAATACTGCTAAAATAAATATAGAGACCATCTGTTGGCGGAGGTGGTGCCCTCATAGATCATTACAACTCCCCCCCTCAGGTTAAATAAGAATTTAAAACAATCATGATTGCTTTAATATTGTTGTAACTCCTAGAAATCCAGGTAGTCTGCCATCCACACAGGTTTCCAGGTCGGTCTGCCTACCTGAGGCCTGTATTCAGTCTCGGAGCTATCACTCATAGCTGCATCTAGACTATCAGCAAGTGGTTCTTGTCCTCCAGGTTAGGCTTATCCATTGTGGCCAGACTTTCTGTTGAAGACTGCACAGGGTTGCGGTAACAACTGATCTCCCAACATGAACCAAAGGATTCTGCTGTGGTGCCTCCAAATTATCTATTACATCCCTCTTGGATGGCCCCTGAGCAACTCTCAGTGGTGCCATCCCCCCGTCTTCTGGTGGATCTGTAGACTAGTTCTCAGGGCATTACAAAGGTAGGAGCTCTTGCTTTTATGTCAGCCAGCATAAATTGTTTTCTGCACTATTTGGTAAGGTCCCCTCCGAAAAGGAGGAAATTTGGGGGTTTTTTTTCCCATTTTTTGTTTTAAGCAGGCTGCTCTTTCCAGTCACATAGCCACAGCATATCTCCTTCCTGGGCAGGCAAATAACTCTCTGACCCTCCCTCTTACTTACTTACCCCACTCTCTAAATACCCCTCTGAACCCACCCCCCTCAACTCATGCATCTGATGAAGCGGGTCGTTGCCCACAAAAGCTTATGCTCCAAAATATCTGTTAGTCTATAAGCTGCCACAGGACTTCTTGTTCTCTCATTTTCCCTGGCATTCTGTGGTGCCATATGTTCACACAGCTCATCTCTTTCTCCACCTTTCAGAATGCTCTTCTCAGGCCTCTGACAGAACTCATAGTCCATTGCATTACCCGCCTCTGTAAGGGCAGGAGGCCTTTTGTGGACAAAAGTGTGCCGGCGCACACACTGAAATGCTCCTCCCATGGTTGTGACTCCCATGCTATGCTGACATAATAAAACCTCCTCAGTGAGAGCTGCAGGCCTTTGTCGGCCGGTAGGGGGCAGCGTAGGTATGGTATGTCTTACATGGGCCGTGGGCTGTCATTCTTGTCAGGTTCACAGCTCCAGCACAGATCCAGGCTCGGGAGATGGGTTGCTGCCTTGTCTCTGCTCTGATCCCAGCTGTCACCCAGGCTCCCTGCTGGGAGCCCCAATGCCCTGAGGGTTCCCGCTCTCTAGCAGGTGTACAGCAGCTGACTGGACTCTGAATACAGACCTCCCACTGAAAGCGAGAAGCCCCAAGTGGTTGCTCTCCCCTGCCTCAAATTTCTGGCTGGGAGCGTGAGATGAGCAGTTCCAGGGGAAGCTGTGTCCGTGGCAGGGAGCTACGTGGAGCTGAGAGCTCTTGGTTCCCAGTCCGCCACACTGCCCCTCTTCAGGAGGTCGCGGAGCTCCTGCTGAAGACACACACCACTGACAGAAGGAGGGTAGCGTGGACAGCAGCCACCACAGTAACGGATGCAGCGGCTGTAAGTCAGCCTAGCGTAACTTGACTTACCTTTGCAATATAGACATAGTCTTGGTGACCACACTACCTCTGCCTACAGCTGTACCCTGGGGAACGTCAGGTTACTGCACTTTTGTAGCGTGAACATTGCCTTGGACTCAAAAACAGGGAACCAACGAAACCTGCCCCCTCTGAAACATAACTACCCAGGCCGTCCCAAGGGGCAACACAGCCTGGAACAACCCCCCTCCCCAGTTCCCCAGGCACAGGGAATCCCCCACTCATCACAGGCCCCACCCTGCCTAGGCTCTGACTCCACTCTGCCCCTCCCTGCCCCTTCCTCGACCAAAGGGGCCAGGGATCGCCTGGGACAGGGTGTGCAGCTGTGGCCGGCGACAGCAGGGAATTACATCCTTTTGGCCCCACCCCTTCACTCTCCCCCCCCCCACCCCCGGGTGGTGTGAGCAGCAGCCTGCTCTGCTCCACTGCACCTTCCCGGCCTGGTGGACCTGCTTCTCTGGGCAAAAGAACTCAGAGGAAGGAAACCACTGGGCTCAGGATAGCTTGATTGTGAGTGCCTGCAACCGCCTTCTACTCCTAGCATTGCAAAGGCGCATCAAACTCTGATTCAGACCTTATTTGCCTTGTTAATTCAGCCGGGTATGAACACCACAACAGTGAGGGGAAAAACAGGTCCAACCGGCTTAAACAAAACCATTATGTACAGGCACCTAGTCGGAATAAAAGCAATTAGCATGCAAGATGCTAAGAACCTATCCCATCTTAAGAAGTCTGTGGGCCATAAATAGAGATGCACAAAGGAGAGATTAGAACAAAGCTCAACCTCTTCTGCCATCGGTTCTCAAGCTAATTATCTGATAATCACTGTAGCGTATATATTCCGAACAAACACCCCGTGTAAATTTAAATCTGCATGTAAATAGAGTAAGAGTTAATTAACACAACCATCTACTAACCCAGTGATGGGAGCCCTCCAGTGACTCTACTCCCAGTAATGGGGAGAGTCTATTGGAACTTTGCGTTCAGCTCCCTGATTGAACTACTTGGGGCTGTACAGTTAGCGTGCAGCAGGTATCACCACCAGGAATAGAGCAGCAGGTTGGTCAAGGATCAGCATTCCCAAGCAACATTAGGCTCTGATTCAGCAGAGCACTCAGCACATACAGAAGTCACATTCTTAAGTACTTTGTTGAATAGGAGTAGAGGTAAGTGGTTAAGTATTTTGCAGAAATGGGGGCTAGGGACCTCTCATTTGATTAAAGCAATTATTTACCAAGATAAGCCATTTCTTCCCAAATTCATTTTAGAGGTCTCAGAGAGAGGTTCCATTTGGTTCTCCCTGCTCTGGCAGAACTTTTCTTCCTGTATCTTTCTTTTAAGGTCTTCTGTAGAGTGGGGGAGGGTTTCCTAGGTCCTTTGTCTAACTCTGCCATTGACTTGGGGGTTTTGCCAAGTCATGGTGTCTCAATTTCCCCATCTGAAAAATGGGGATAATATTCATCTATCTCATCAGCATATGGAACTAAGTATCAGTTTGCAAAGCACCTTCAGATCCTTAAATGGAAGTTCCCTATAGAAAAGCAAAGTATAATTCTCTCAGACCTTAATCTTGTCTAGCGTCCCACACATTAGGATTCCTTATTTTACCCAAATAGGATTCATGGGAGGGGTGGAGGTGGAGCTGGTACACCATTGCCTTACACCTTGTGTAATTATTAATTCACATACAACCCCTGTGCAACATAGATGTAACACATTACCCCAACCTTACACAACAAGACATGGGTCTCTTCAAGACATTGCGTGCCACTCTGAGAAGAACTGATAGCTTGGCTCTACCTCCGAGGCCCTAAGAATGCAGAGCGTGAGATAAATAACCAAGTTGCCTAAAACCCATCAGGTCTGTCTGCAAACAACTCGGACTGTTGCTTAAACAAATATTTCAAAGTTTCACCAGCCTACCCTCAGACTTGTGGTTGAAGCTTATCATGCTCTCAGAGTGCCACGTCTAGGTTTCTGGTAGGCTAGGGCATGCCAAAGCTGGTCTGATGCAACAGCAATCATGACACAGTACACTTGATGTCCACAGAAGACTCTGGGCAATCTGTAGTAATGCACACAGGCTTCCAGCAACCAGATGCAGCTGTTTTCACCTTCCTCACCTTGCTAGCTGTGTCTAGGCTCCCATTACCCTGCAGTGAAGCGATCTAATTACAGTGAGGTTGCACCAGCCAGCCTTTGCTGCCCTCCACCTAGACCTGGATGTCTGGGATCTCCTAGCATTGGGACAATTTCAATCAAAGTAGTATAAACTGAACACAAAGCACAACACTGCCACTTGGTGAAGCCCCTACAGTTAAGCGCAAGGGACAAGACAGCACCAAAAACCCACGCACTGGCTGTTTCACAAGAGCATCACTATACACCATGCTTAAAAAGCTTAATCTAAGATCCAGCCATTGGCAGATACTGACTCCCCAGCAACTCCCTTCTAACCCATGGAAAGCATCTCAAATGTTTGAGTAAACACCAACCACATGTCCCAAGTTCCCTATGCAATTATTAGTTATGTAACCCTTCTATTAATGCCAGATGCCTGCCAGAAGGGCCGGGTTCAGCTCCTGGGGGGTTTCCTGTCAAGGATACAACCAACTGGCTCAAGCCCCCATCCAGTGGCCTGGGATAATTTCACCCCCGTGCTGGGTGCCTGTAAGGCGGTTCTCCCCACCCCCGCCGCCCTCCCTCGCGAGCACAGAGTCTGAGATAGAAATGGCTTGTTTAATGACCATAACCTACCCCAAGGTTACAGTGACAGATGCAGTATATCTAAGCAAAGAAGAGACAAACCCCCTTTACCCAGTTACCATCCCCATATGCAGTAGAACCCAGTCTCTTGCTGGGGCTCTTGGCCCTTTACCCCATACACACAGTTACAGGATGTACCTTCTGCGGTGCAGTCCCAAACCCAAAGCCCGCAGATTCATTACCAGGGCAGTACTAGCTGTCCACTTGTCTGCAGCCTCCCCTTGCTGCCACCTGCTTGCCACTGACCATTGTCCACAGCTGCTCCTACCAGCCACCCGCCCTTGCTCCCTTACTGATCACACTGCTGAGGACCCACCCTGAGACAGAACTTTGTGATTTCAGCTCTGCATAGCCCCAGCTGCTACTCTCTCATTTCAGCTCTTAATAGCTCCAGTGTAACAGTGTGTGAACACCCTACTATCCAGCTTTACATTTCAACAGGTGGGGAGGACTAATCAAGCCAGGTTTACAGCTATACGGCCAAGGCACTCAGCAAGCTACCTCAACTAGTATCCCACCCCCTCCTTTATGATGCTTTAAACCAGGGAGCCCTGTGCAATCAATGTCTTAGCCATCTATGGCAACTGGCCTGTCCCCCCCACAACAACCCAGAGCATTGGTGAGATCTCACAACTCCCACGCTGAGTGGCAGCTTAAATTGTGATTTTACAATAACGTGTTTACAATAAACCAAATCTCATGGCTTACTTGCTACCCGTTAGGCTTTGCACATGCACACCTTTGCATTCTCATGCAAATGATCTCTGGGAGGCACATTCCTCCCAGCCTCAGTATCACACATGCAGCTCTTTGCATTCTCATGCAGATGACCTCTGGGAGACACACTCCTCCCAGCCTTCAGCAGCGTTGCGTTCCTGCTGCCACGTTCTGTACAGTTAGAAACGGAAGGTGAATGTGTTTTTGGTGGGAGTCTAGCACATCCTGTAGCCATGGCATCCAGGACTGGCACAGCTGAGTGTTCAGTGCCATAGGGCAGTTGTCTACTGGGTGAGTGGGGCACTGCACAGAGGCAGCCCTGGGTACCAGAACTACAGAGGGAGGGATCTGGTTCATGCAGGGACTGGCATCATCTCTCAGCCTGCAATTCCCATGGCTGTGGCCAACATCAAAGGGAAAAGAGTGTTCCTCATCTGGGACTAAACCTCTAGCCTGCTAACCCATCCCACTGCAGCCAGGTTGAAACAGCATTAAGCAGTGTTGATTCTCTGAGCCAGAAAAGCTCTATTGTCTCTGTATTGCAGCTTATTCCACCATCAAGCCTGAGGCAACAGGACAGTAAGCTCCAAGATGCCCTGGGGGTTGATTTAGTGTGCAAGAGTGAATATTCAAAATGGTGAGAAGGGGGGATTCTTGCAGCACAGCCCACACTGGTGCCAATGACAGCTACGCGGCAGAGTTCCCATCATTTTAGACCTTCGGTAATTCCTTGCTACATTTCCTGCTTCTCATAATGTTCTCTGACTGAAGTGTACGTCCCACTTCATTAAGTCCATAAGCCCGTGGCTGGATGGTATCGGATTTACATCAGGTTGCGACTGAAAATGGACATTTGCCTCAGATCAAAGCAGCAGAAATGGGAACACAAATTAGAATCTCACAGACTCTCTCTAATTTCATTGCTGCAGAGTGTATCATTCATTACCAGAGAAGTGAAAAGACTTACACTTCAGCCTGTCGCTGCCTTTTATCCCATGGCCACTGCGTGAGGCATTCTTGCCATGTTTCACACTGATTGGTCATGGCTCTGCTCTTTCAAACTCCACGGTGTGCCTCTCGTTGCTATTACCACCCCATAATGAGGACACAAAGAGTCGGTGCCCCGTTATCTTTTCAGACTGTTCTTAGTATTCACTTCTTCATTCCCATAAGCTCTTTAAGAAATAATAAAACCCTTTTATCCTGCCTGTCAGTTTTCAAGCTCTGCTGGCAGTCCTGGAAATGACAGTGCCCACTCAAGCTGCAGAACCAGTGCAGCAAAGACAGTGCCAACCTTGTTCACCCACAAAACTCTGTGCTGACCTAAAGGGATCACCAGGATGATGAGAATTCAGTCTTCTGGGCCATTCAGTCCTTGGCATCTCTTGCTGACAAGTGCTGGAGATTTGTCCCAGATATGGTGTTAGCATATAAGAAATCCTATTCCCTAAGACTTAGACAGAATCCCATCAAATTCATTTCACAGGTCACTGAATAGCCATGAGATAGTAACAAATTTTGGTCACTCACCACCAGCCAGGACTGCCTCCAAATCTCTGAACGCTTGGTGTTCTCTTCCACCCTCCCGGCTGGCACACATTGTGTTGGAGGCAAAAAAGAGCCAAGGAAGTGTTTGCCCTTCATAGCTGGTAATTGACAAGGGGTTTGCTCTTGTCTCTTTGCAAAATTCTGAACTGAATTGGGTGTTCATGACATTGAGGGACTGACCCTGCCCAAACCAGGGCCACACATGGAGCTCCCTCAGCGCGCCACAATCCTCCATTGCAGCCGGTGCTGCTAGAAACTGGGAATGGGGAACACTCCATGATTTCCTGTTCTGTTCATTCCCTCCGGAGCACCTGGCACTGGCCACTGCTGGGGGACAGGACACTGGGCTAGATGGACTTGTCTGACCCAGTATGGCCGTTCGTATTCTATCGCAGGCCATAGCCCTCAATTTAGTCCCACTAATCCAGGGCTGAGACTAACCACCACCCAGCTTTGTCAAATGGATAATAGCCCAACCTGACTCTACTTTCTGCCATTCAAGGCTTACCCCACTGTAGCAGCCAAAGTACTGGGTGAGCTGTGTGATGTTTGCTAATGAAGAGATTAGGGTGGGAGCACTAACCTCACTTCATGCCAGTCTCCGGGATAGGACAGGAGAACGTGTGACGCTATTGGTGCCAGGAGTGCCTCTGCAAAAGCCTTTTCCTTTCAGAGCATCTCGGGCAAAACCCCGCTCCTGCTGCGTTACAGAAGTGACACCCATGCTCCCCACTGTGAGCAAACACTCACATCCCTCTCAGCAAGGTCGCAAATGGTGGTGGATGTTTTGCAACTGGACCACTTGCCAGCACCCTTACCCTTCCAGGGCTGCTTTGGGAAGGCGCTGGTTCTACCCGGAAAGGGCCTTTCCCTGCTGCTGCCAGCGGCGCACGCATACCTCTCCCTGACCGTGGAAATGGCAAGGTGTTGAGCACCCATCTGAAGTTGCTTCACATCTCAATAAATGCTCCTCCACCAACTTCTTATTTGTGGTTTTGAGTTCCCTCTTCAGATTGCAGAAGCTTGTGTCATCTGGGCCACAGGGTTGCTTTCCTGTTTGTGTTTCTAGCTGGGAACCTTTGTGAGACCGGCCTACTTGTGACACATGTGGAGTGGTGGCTTGAAGAATTTATTCAGGTAGACGGCGTTAGCTTAGAGAGGCAGGGAGGGGATGTGTCTAGTGGCTGGGCCATCGGGTGTGGGCTCCAAGACCCTTTTCTGGTTTGAGCACCACCACCTTCCCAGTGCCAGAACTCTTCCCACCCATCACTAATGGCAAAACCCCCAAAGTCTGTGTACTAAAGAATGTGAATGCGCCTCAAGTCAATGTTAAATCACCTGCCCGGATGTGAAACCAATGCCTGGTCAATAGGCTACATCCTGACCCCACTAAGGTCTATGAGAATTTTGATACTGAGCTCAGTGAGACCAGGTCAGGATTTGGCCTGGGAGCCAAAAGCTAAAGCAGTGCCTCCAGCTACCCCAGGGAGAGAGGCCAATGGTGATGAAAACATCGCTGCAGAAGTGTGCTAGCCCAGAGTTTTGCAACTACCAGTCCATGGATGGACACTGGCCCCTGAGATCACCCCGACACAGTCTGAGAAAGCAGCAAGCTGGTCTCTGTATCACAAAGTGGAGAAGTACTGTGCTAACCCATGCACAGTGCCGTTTGGCTGGTATTCTGGGTGGTGCAAGGCAGGGCTAAGGTAGTTGGAGAACTCCTTACAAAGCAGGCACCTGACAAGAGCACACGTCATGGTTACAGCCTGGACTGGAACATCAGAAAAGCAGCACTGCTTTGCCTGCCTGCGTGTCCTCCCTCATCTGTGGAACACAGGAGGCTAGACGCTGCTCCAGATGCACCCATCGTTTGGGTACTGCCAAGCCCTGTATTCTCCACCAGGGCGCCACAAGAGCGACTAGGACCTTTAGCAGCACTGCCTGTCAAACCAATGCAAACCTGTATGGCTCTGCCATGGCTGCTTTCAGGGCAGGGCTGGACCACTAGCAGCTGCCAGGGGCCCCAGGGCTGTTGTCAAAAGGGGTAGCCCAGCAGCCTGGGGGAGGGGGCGATGAGAGCTTGCAAGGGGAGGGAGGATAAGGAGCTGTGGATTACTTTTCTCAGGGCTCTATCTTCATCAAAGGGGCAAAAGACAAAATGGCCCCTGCCCGCAGTTTTCCACACACAGACGCCCATGTGCGCTGGAGCATCACAAGCAGCACCTGCCTTTTGTTCGTCACGGAGAGAAAGGAAAACAGGGCTCTGAGTTACAGGCTCCAGAAGCGACCCCTCTCTGCTGACGCGGGTGCAACCTGATCGCCACCTTATCCATCCCCAGGCCTGGCTAGCCAGTAGGAACAATATGCACAGGCTCCAGTTACCTCATGCAGGCAGTGTGAGATTAGTTATCAGAGTAGGGCACATTGCCACTGACGTCACTGACAGCTGAGTAGCCTGAGTACAGCCACACTGGAGCTATGGCAGCTCGCCCAGCCCTCTGAGGGTCTCAGACTTGCGGCTGCAGCCTGTTCCCTACAAGAAAGCGTTCCTGACCCCCCACAGGCATGGTCTTCTGGCCTCCATGTTGCTGAGGCTGGCTGACACCCAGCAGCAAGAGAAGAGTCACCCAGAACTGGCAGTGGCTAGGTGGGCGCCGAGCTAGGAGATCCTGTGTATTGTGCAAACCCTTGGGTACTTTCCTCTTACATCATCTTCTGCCCTCCCACCCTGTGCGCACCCACCTGTTGTATCTTATCATAGACTGGGAAGGCTCTAAGGCAGGAGCTGTCCTGCTGCATGTGCATATAGTACCCAGTGTAACAGGTCATGTTAAGAATCAAAAGAACACGCCAGCAGGGTTGGCAAGGGGAAGTGGCAAAGTTGAAGTCAGTTGTTTCCAATTTTCCTCCAGCAGCAGGAAGGAAGAGATGAGCCCTTGCAAAGGCGCCATAGCCAAGGGAGCACTGGAGTCTCAGAATCTCCTTCCCTTTGTTTGCCACGGTCCAATAAACTGAAGGACACCCAGAACAGCAGGCCAGCGGGGGCCGAGGAAACCATGCCTGGGAGGTTGGAAGTCTGAGTAAGACCAAGACAAACCCCGACCATGGCCTTGTTTGTGTTACTTTACCTGCAACTGCAGTTTAAAACATTTCATCACAGGAAGAAACCCAAGCCCTATTTCATAACACCCTGCAAGCTAACAGGAAGGAACCAAGTGACCAGGCTTGGCCTAGGAGCTCAGAGAGTCACGCTAGAGGTGAGAAGTAGAACACTGGACCACCTGTTTCTGAAAAGTACCTAAGTTTCAGCAGTTTCCCCAAAAGCCCAAGGTCTGGCACTTTCTTGGACTCCCACTGGTGATATTTCCACTGTTTTCTGTATATGGCAGCCGTCCTGGTGCTAGCCCCTTGGGGGTCTGAGCCAGGACTATTCCCCCATCCCCTGCTCCCAGCACACTAGAAAAGGGAAAGTCTTATAATAAAAAGTGAATGGGAAAGGCCCTTGAATGGCTCAAGGCCCTAAGCAATTGCTTAATCTACTTATGCTTAGTGCCAGCTCTGTATAGCAGAGCAGCAAATACAGAACTAGCAGCTCCAGGTAGCTCCACATGCCTACCAACTCATCAGCATGTCAAAGGGACCCCAGCACAGACCTTGGTGAGTGTGTGGCCCATCCACCTACCTCCTCAATTTACCCCTCAGCTTGTCAATGGAGGGGACTCAGCATCTCCTGGCTCTCTGCTAAAGATTCACTGGGATAGCCCATCATGTTAAGCTGATCTCATTTCTGTGGCTCTCCAAAACCAGCTGCCACTAACAACTTCAACAAAGGAATACAGTTTGCCAATGGCTAGCTATCTTCGGGGCTGACCACTGCAGGTCTGGGTGTTTTGATCTGAACTGAGTCACTCCTTCCAACCACCATTTCCACCTCGCTTCCTCGGACGTCTACGTCCTCTCCCATGGCAAAGCACTTGGAAAAGTGGGAACTGTGCTCGGAGGAAAAACCTTCCCTTGATTTCTTCTAACGGGCAACTCTGGCTATACCCTCACACCTTCCATCTTGCGCCAGTGATTTTATTTTTACTGCAACTTCCATGTCCCTGAGAGTGGACAGATTTCTTTTGGCTGCGCTTTCCCTCATCCTCTAACGGACTCCCCCTTTGCGGAGTTTTATGGTGTAAAAAGTAGTAGAGCTGCCCACCCTGCTACATCCCTAGCGCAGGGAGTGGTCAAGCTGGGACAGAAAGAATGGAGGGGCAGAAGCACTGTTACACTCTGATTATTTGTAGTTGCTGCAATGGTCCCTGGGGGGGGGGCAGGTGCAGCAAAGCGTAAGACAGGGGAGCCCTGAGGCTAGTCTAAATTACAGCAGGGGGCAGATTAGAGGGAGGCACAAAGCTGCATCTCCCCCCCCACCCCCGACTCCTTTCACCCACCATTTCAATTCCTGCGCTAAGCAAGGCTCTGGAAGCCTCTCTGCTTCTCACACACTACTGGATGAACTGGTCTCTTTAAAAATAGGCAAGTCTGGGAGCTTTTTAGCAGTGATAAGTCAGTTCATGAAAGAAAATCAGATTTGTTAGAATAAAGTCAAAGGTTCAGCCCACACCCAGAGAAGCCAGGAAATTGAAAACACCAACATGTGCTTCTCCAGCACCATCTCCAAGCATCTTACAAGCTTTAATTAAGCCCCCCAACCCACGTATGAAGAAGTGATTTAAGGTCCGCATGTAGCTAGTCAGGCAAAGGTGGGGCAGCAATAAGAACAGAATAATTCCAGCCATGGGACTAAACACGGACAAGGTACAATGGGCTTTATTTTAGCAGCTCTCAGAACGTTTGAAACAAACATAGGTTGACAGCAAAAAAGCCCACCTGTGGAATTCTCCAGAAGGCCTCTGTGCCAATGGGAGGTTAGGGCCTGCCATTTAAACACCAGTAAGGATGCAGCAGCTGGTCCCATTCAGAAACTGAAGACTGGTGCCTGTCTATCAAAAAGGAATTAGCAAGTCTAGCAGCCAGGCAAGCCACACCCCATACAATCCCCCGCCCATGCACCTTGCTCACTGGGGCCGTGGCTGAATGCCAACCAATTATAGTACGAATTGTGAGGATGTGTTTGGGAGAGGTTGTCCACGAAGAACTGGGCTTTAATCTCAAACCCCACTCCTCAAATCATAGCACAATTCAGATGGTAAAGACCATCAATCAAGAACAAACAGCTCTGAACTGGAGCCAGCAACCTAAAGGAAAAGGGCTCCATGTTCCATTAGTACCAGTCCCCTGAGTCAGCCAGTCCTTGTTTGGTGTTCGTGCTGGTTTGACCGTATGATCTGAAAAACGTCACTGTAAAGCACAGACGATAACCCCCCTGTTCATTCAGTTTGAATAAGAATGACGGGGCTGACAGCCACAGTGAGTCCCAGGGCAAGGTGTGGTGGGGGGTGGCGGGGGCCCAGCTCTGCACCCCAGAAGGTCCTTAGTGGCCCAGGCCCTCCTGACCTACCTCAGACCCATGTGGACTGGTGGAGCAGTGCTGCCCCAGCATTTCAAAAGGTGCCTGCAGCTCTGGCTGCCACCGCTGCCAAAATAGTGGTGGTGGCCAGAGCTCTGGGCCCCTTTGAAATGCCGGGCCCTGGGAGAACTGCCCTCTTTGCTCCCCACACCCCCCGGGTGGCGGGCCTGAATAAGAACACAAACTACAAGGAATCGAGGCACAGGAGAGAAATCAGTGACCACGTACACACAAGTCATTGCTCCAAACTCATCGATCTGAGGGCCCATCTGGCCATGCAGCACGCAGGACAGACGGAGATCTCAATATTTAGGTTAGAACCACTGGGATCTCACTTTCTCATGCGCGTCAGGGCCTGGGGCACACCTGACTGGCTTAGAGTTCGGCTGTGCGAAGGACCACTGCAGCCTGGTGGGAGAAGCTCTGTGATAGCCGAAATTAAACCACAGTCGAACTGCTGTCTGTGCAGCTCCAGAATCTCCTGCCTTCTCACTTGTGTATTAGTTACGCGCTCAGCTCTTTGCAAAGCCCGGGCTGGGGCTGCCTGAGTGGCTTACAGGCTAGTGTGGACACCTACAGGGCGCTGCAGTGAAAGCGCTGGAGATTAATTTTGCCCAAGTCATTGCTGGCGGGTGCAGCAGCATCCTGTCGATCTCGCCACCACGGGGAGTTAGATGCAGCTTTCTCCAGTCAGCCAAGGAGGAGCATGGGAACAGAAAGACTGGCACATCAAAGTGATCACATGAATGACACTGAGCTAGTTTGGTGGCTGCTGTTTGCTTCTATGATCCCCAGTGCTGTACAACTCCCTTGTTGGGATATAAAACCTCCTTTTCCTGGATACCTTTATGAGCTCTGTGGTGTTTTCCACATGGACGTCTTCTCAGTCTCAGCCAGTCCTCACCTAATCCAGAGCTTATCAGCTATGTTCCCGGCCACAGCTGGCACCCCTGGGGCTTTCGTTAGCAGACAGGGCAGGGCACTCGTGTATCTCGTCTAGCAGTGAGCAGCTAGCGAAAAAGAGCATTGCAGAGAGGTGTTCCAACAAGACCGGGGCGGGGTGTGTGTGTGTAGCCTGGGAAATACAGGGGCTTCTAATATTTACATTTTCGGAGTGAATTTAATGCTGGATGGGCAGTGTTAGGCACTGCAGAGGCCCAGCAATAGGAGCAACTCTAGATCTTCCCCTGCCTGGTCTGCCTCTGTCTCTCAACCCCTGCACTGGAGGGACCACCTCTGGAAGGGGTGGGGAGTCCAGTCCCCATGGCCCACTCAGATACGATTACCAGCCAGGAAGCCAACAACGTGTGCCAGTAGGAGTTGTGATTATTGAGGGGAGGGCTCTTTTCCCCTGAGAACTGGATTAAGACCTGCCCACTCATCTCTCAGAGACCATTCAAGAGTAAGTAGCTGGCAATGACTTTTGGCCACTAGCTGCATCAGTGCCAGCCAATGTAAGAGGGAAGCTGGTCTGGTGGGACTGAACTAGGACATGCAAGATCTGGGTTCAGATCACAGCTCTACCACAGCCCTCCTTGGCAAGTCCCTTAGGCCCAGGCTACGTCTACACTAGACTACAAAAGTTGACCGCAGATATGCAATTCTAGCTACACCAATTGTGTAGCTCAAATTGACGTACCTGCAATCAGCTAACTTGTCTGTCTATACAGGGGAAGGTCGATGAGAGAAACTCTCCCATTAACTTTCCTTACCTCTTGTGTCTCACGAGGAGACGGGGGTCACAGTCAACCCCTGCAGAGAGCTCGAGTTCACACATCCATACTTGCTGCTCAGAATCGAACCCTGGAAGCCCGACCCTGAGTGGATCGATCTTCTGGGGTAGCGCAGACATAGCCTGAGACTTTCAAACTCACGTCTGGAATTTAGATGCCTGATTCCTATTAAAGTTAACAGGAATTAGGTGTCCAAATCTCAGCCTTGACCTCTCAGTGCCTCAGAGCTCCATCAGAAAATGGAGACAGTGCTTTTCTTCCACCCAGGGGTTTTGCAAGGATAAATTGATTAATATTATGAATGCCTCAAAACTGCTATTATGGGAAGGGGGCCACATAGGCAGCTCTGCGGGTAGAGAGACAAGAAAGCTCCTGTCCCTCTTATCTTAGCCATCCAGTCTGTCTCCTGTTGCTTCTTAGCTTTGCCACTGGAAGGTGACTGAACGAAAGCACACATTTTCAAGCGTTCAGAGCATGTGACGCTGAACAGCCGCCCACAGTCCCATGCCCCCGTCTCCCGAGTAGTCAGTCCTTCTCTTCCTGCTTCAGATTATTCATTTCTTCCTCCTGCATATTAGGGTCAGAATCAGTGGGTTCAACCTCTCGAGGCCCTTTCAAATCCATCCACAGCTCCTTTCCTTTCTTTTGATAGCCGGAGTCCTTGGGAGTCTGCCTCGTCTTCACGTACAGCAAGCAGAGAAGAGCAGCAACCAGGCCAAGGAAGAGAATCAGAGGGTAAACTAGGACAAAGTGGAGCAGGAATGGAGATGAGCAGACTCTGGAAGCAATTGTTGACTCTGCCAAAAAGCAGAAAACAGTTGGACACAGCAGCTAATTCTACAAACTCCTTCTGTTGTTCCACATTTCCAGCACGAATGGGCGATCACAGCCAGTACCAGTGGTTACAGCACTCATGTCGGATGCACAAGATACAGGAGGACAATGTTTATGTCCCTGCTTTTTTTTATTCACAGCAGGGGCTTGAATGTCAGCCTCCTGCATCCCAGCTCAACCAGCACGGTGAGTTTCTGTCTCTCTCATATGCCCTTTATAATAAACGTTTGGTTTTGGTAAATCAGCAGTTTCCATTGAGCTATATAATACAGGTCACAGAAATTTCACCTGTGGCCTGCATTACCACAGATGATCACAGTGTCCCTTTGGTGTATTCTAAGCAGTTTGAAATTTGTTTCTTTCCTTTAGTTCTCCCTTTATCCTATAAACACCCAAACCAATTACTATAGGCTGTGTGTGAGCTTGGGGCTGGATCTATTGGATTTTTGATCTACAATTGTTTCTGAAATGACTAGAAGACCATGTGGTGTAGTGGGCTAGGAAAGCCCTATAAGTCAAGCAACCTGATGTCTAGTCTTGGTTCTGACACCGACTTTCTGTGTTTGACTGGGAAAGTCACTTTGTGACGCTGAGGCTCAGTTCTCTCATCAGTAGAATGGGAAGAATTTACCCTCCTTCCTAAAAGTAAAGGTGATATGTAAGACTTCTTTAGGCCAGGCGGTGTTAGCACAGGAACTAGAATTTAAACTACCCAGCCTCATTCCTCTAGACCACATGCCCTCTGAGAGATCATACTCAGCAGGACGCGGGCATATATTTTTTCAAGTGAGTGGTACTTCCAAGTTTGTGTGTGTCATTGTGAAAACTATCCCATCTCTTGGAATGTTGTGGAAATCACAATATTGAGGATAGAAAACTAATTGGCAAAAATATAAATGCAAATTCCTTGTGACATTTTCAGCAATGTCTATTCACCCAGCAACAACACCGAGGGTTAATAAATATTACTGACTCAGGACTGGCTAGAAACATCCCAGTACAATAGAAAGTTAGCTCCCTGTTCGGAGGATGGCTGAGATCCTAGCTACAGAGGGGGATGCATTACATAAATCCTGAGCACCTCCCTAAACACACTGCATGAGTTTGAAATCTTTGGTTTTTGTTCATTCTCTTTCATTGCTGTAGAATCCCTCCTCATTTCTGAATTTTGTCCAGGCCTCAACTGCACTCTAGCTCACCCCCAGAAGGAAAGTTGTTCTCAAAGTTGGCCCCACCAGAAACAGACAGGACTGAAAGTGTCACCAAGAAAACCTGGATTTCCAGGGGGATTTCCAGGGGCTTTTCGCAATCTCTAGAGGTTCAGATGAGCACCCAAACTGAATGAATGCCCTGGTCTTTCCAAAATTTTTCCAAAAAAACCCTGAGCCTAACAAAAACAGAGGTTCAGGCACCAAGATTCAGATCACAACCCTGAAGGCTTGATCTAGCAAGGCACTGAATGGTCAATCCAGCCTGGCACTTGAGCACAAGATTAATCCCTTGGCTGTCAGTGGGGCTGTTCACATGCTTAAAGATCAGCATGGGATAAAGTGCTATTCTGGACTGGAGTCAGGGCTCAGCACTTTGCAGGTCTAAGCCCAGAGTTTGAGGTATGTACCCATGGACTGGGCCCATTTGAGAGCCAAAGGAGAGCGATGGGACTGAGTCTGGATCCCCCCAAGTAAATTCCATGACATTCAGTTCCGGGGTTTGTTTTGTCCCCGTCTCCGATTGTTACCTGGCAGGGCTGGAAACAAGGGTGAGGTCTGGGAAGCACTTAGAGAGTTGCTCATTGGTTACCTGCTGGATGAATCAGCACAGTGACGTTCTCTGAGTGCCGTTTGGTCCTCTCATACCAGCCACGCCCAGGGCTGAGCACCCACATCTCCCCATGGCACTGATAGTCCCCGCTGTCAGACACCTTAGGCCTTAGCAGGGTCAGCTTGTACTGCAACTCCCCAAGCCTCTCAAACCGCAGCCGGTCCCTGATGCTGCTGGTGGTGGTAGGGCCGTACTGAAACACAGAGCTGGGTTTCACACTGAGTAACTCTTCTTTGCCTTCCCCGGTCATTCTCCACCAGCTGACAGAGAAGGCGATGCTCCTATTGCTGGGTGATCCTGAGGTCAGGTTGCACTCTAGGTGGAGGTCCCCCTGGTTCTCTTGCAGCACAGCTGCTGAAGTTCCAATGTGCACCTGCAGGTCATCGGCTATGATCACAGGGAAAGAGAAGAGAGGTGTCAGGAAACTGGGGGGTTGAGGAACAAAAATAACATGACGCATATATTCTGCTGGCGAGTCCTCCTCTGTCCTTGCCTGTTCCATACATACCAACCAGCAGTACCCCCTGCATTTCTGGCCCTTCATCTCCCACGTAGCTCCGTCTCCCTTCCCCACAGCAGACTAGTCCTGCTGCACCTGAACCCTGGGTGCAGTAGTCCCGGCTGTTGTAGTTGTTCTCCCCTTTTCTCACCCCTCAGCCCCTTGTAGCACGGGAACGTTGCTGAGATGCAGCAGCTGTTTGCTGGAGAAGAGGAAAGTCATATGCAGGAGAACTAGGAACAGCCCGGGGGGGCGGGGAGGGGTGTTTCCCAGAAGCATCACAGTGAGCCTCGTGTTCCCGAACAGTTCAGACTCCCACGGAGCCCAAGCTCCGCCGCTGTCCTGCTGCCACTCCTGCACCTGGCAGTGGTACACCCCAGCGTCACCCAGCTCCACACTCTGCAGCGCCAGCCTGAAGTCACTAAGGGATAAGCGGCGAAGGTACAGCCTCCCCAGCCTCCCCCTTGGCATACTCCACCATGCTGTTGGGCTGCACTTTCATCAAGGTATTTATCCCAGAGTGCACCAAACTAAGGAACCAGATGGCAGAGAAGAGAGAGGCTGGTTGGGAAGGGCTCTGCAGGAGGCAGCCCATGGCCACCTCTTCATTCTCAGTGGCCGTGACGGTATGGTTCGGTTTTGCTACATGGAGCTCGTTTTCTGGTGGGGGAGGCAAGTGGAAAAGACCTTCATTTGGGAGCTGCACTCCACAGTTCAAAGAGACCCACACAGGCTTGTCTGAGGCTGATCTGAGTCTCTGCACAGTATGTCGGGAGGGCGGGTGGATGGCTTGTTAAAGGGGTCTCATTTAAGAACTGGAATCACATTTTGTCAGGGGTCATGGGAAGTCATCTGACCTGCTCATGGCTCCTCCTACTGCAAGTACTAAGTTCCCTGGTAGTGTTCAGGCAAAGCTCCAGCCCCTGCCTCCATTGCCCCACCTGTGCTCTTGGGCAGGTGACCCCTGCACCACGAGGTTCACAGGCTTCCTAATCGCTCAGGGCTTCAGCCTGCAGGACACACTGAGCCAGGGAGAGGGCATAATGGGAGTGAGAAGAAGTAATCCCGAAGGGATGGTTCCATCTTGCCTAACTAACCAAGGGATGCCTCTCACCATAGCCGTGGCATGCATGAGCTCAAGGCAGCTGGGGATCCAGCCTTTGCTTCCTATGCTGCTGTGATAAAGAAAAGCCAATCTCATGCTTCAGGGAACCCTTCTGGGCCAGCTTATTCACCTGAAATCTTGAACTCCAGCCTGGTCTGTCCCGATTCCTTCTTCCCACCTCTGTACCAGCCCCGGTCTGCTGACCAGAGCCACTCCTCCACCTGGCAGTAATACCTGCCTCGGTCACCATGATTCACAGTCGAAATACGCAGCCAGAAGAGGTCACCAGAGACCCTCTCACTGTGGAATTTAGATTTCTGCATCGGAGAGCTGAACTCTGGCCCATAGTCCAGGATGTTGCTGTAATTGGTCCTCACAATTTGCAGTGGGGCTGCATCAGCTGGAGAAGGAGGTAGGAAGTACCAGGTAACAGCCAACTGAGAATCCCTCTGGGTCAATGATATGACTCTGCATTCAATTTCCGTGTCTGTGTTGCCAGAGAGCTCCAAACATCTGTCTTTTGTGTCTACTCTAAGCTTGCTGTCTACATAAAAAACAAACAAACAAATAAAAACCAGTTACTAGGTAGGCACGAGTACTAGAACACCAGCAGGAAAGGGATACATTTCCTGAAATGAAGACTTATGAAGCTAGCATGTAGGAGAGGAGGAGCCATGAGACTCTGGCGGGAACAAGGCTGAAATGACACCTAAAGCTCTGTTTGAGTGTTAGAAATCACACATTATGAAAGAGGCCAGGCCCAAATTCCAGTCTACTTCCTTTTAGAGTTCTGGTAATTAAAAAAACATACCTTTAAACCTGTTTTTCCTTTGCAAAGCCCCTGTGAGTGAACTTACAATAACAAAACTGTGTGTGCAACTCAGTCTTCACAAGTAGCCCTGCAAGAACAAACCAACACGCGTGCATTCAAGCACTGAGGAGCAATCCCACAGCAAGCTGACCTGCACAGGCATACCTGTTCCCGATCACTGCTAAAGGACCACGCCCATGAAAATCATGGAAGTCAGAGAGGGAAGATCTCCATGGCCACTGGCAAAGGACTAGCCTGACTTGCAGCACCTCCTGCTGGCCAAGTGTGGTTCTGCAGCATCCTGCCTCTGTTCTCTCAGGCCAGCTCAGTCTGTGACTCGGACTGGATGAGTTCAAACATGTAACACCCCTGTGGCAGCTAGTTTATCAATTCATTCTACAGAAGACAATGTCTTTTGTCACTTAAGTTCACACCCACTCTGGGCCCATGTAAAAGCCCAGGACAGGGGGCAAGCTTTTTCTCTGCTCAGGAGGCCCTCACTCTCCTCCTGCAGCTGGCTTGTATTTCAAACTCCCTCAGTCTCACCTTAAGACAGGAGGTGGAGTTAAAATTTAGGCCAGCCAGTTTCTTCTCCAACTGGCCCTTTCCCTAATCGGTCCGGTCCCCCTCAGGCTAGGAGAGTTAGCAGGCACACCTTCTGTCTCTCACATCTCACCTGCTCTGACAGCAGAAACTGAACATACACAGTCCTCAGTGGGCATGCCAGTTCCTGGTAAAGAGCAGAGCTCTGTAAGGTTCCTGGTCCTAGACTCTTAAGGAAACAACAGCCACGGTTTCCTCCAAGCCTTAACTCCTGTCCTGGAGCAATCTTCCTCCTTCCAACAGCTAGCTCTGTAGAATGGATGGAGACCTAGTGAAGGCAAAGTCCTAGAACATAAGGGTCACACCACCACTACAGTCCTTACTGCCCTTAATGGGATGCTCACCCTTTTACAGTCACCCAGCCATCTCCATGACCAGGCAGAATTGTTCTGCTCCAGGGTTATTTCCCTTACTTTAATATCGGCAGTACAATTTAGTTGTAAATGGTGTCACATCACAGGGCTTCCAGTCCTTCCCTTAGGCGACTGTTCTGCTATCCCCACTTTCTGAAAATTTCCCCAGCCAGTCAATCCCATTACTTATCCATACTCTTGGGTACCATCCCAAGCAATTCATGGGCCTTCTTGATGTCTACCCCTTTTTTCCCGTGGCAGTGCTAGCATGGGACTGATGCCATGAACTGACAATGCGGGGGGAACACACAGAAAATGCAGATCCCACTGGTGTTGTCCTCTTAGGTGGAGCTGTGGGACAGGAGGAGGAGATGAATTAACACTAAAGTGTAGCTTTGGAAACCAACCAATGAGGGCCTTTCATCTCAGACAAACTAAAGAGCCTTCCTGGGCTTCACTAATGCTTCCTGCCTCAGCTGTCTGCCTTGGTTAATAACTAGAAGTCTGGTAATGAGTTTCTGAATGGTCCTAGGCATTATACCCGGTAATTGTTCAATTAAGTACTGAATGGCTCTAGTGCCAGCAAAATAAACATGCTGATCTCTGTTCAATTCCGCATCTCATTGGAACCATACCTGGGTGTACCCTGAGAATGCAACCTCTGTTTATGGGGCTTAGACCCAACTGCATCACCAGCTGTTAATTTAACTGGGAAAGCGATAAAAAGCAGTGAACACACAGTCCTCCCAACCCCCAGGCACACAGCCTCAACCCCACCCCTACATGCTGCTTGATAAAGTCCCATTTATATGAAATGGGCAGCCTAGCCTTGAAGCAAGGAGATCACATCTTCTGGGACTGTTCTCCTTCCCTTTCTTTCCCTTTTCAGACCTCGCCTACGTTTACCCACACTATTGGTTTACTTCAGCTACACAAATGGCACAGCTAAGGTTGACATGCTCATCGTAGTGTCTTGTGTGTGGTAAGGTCAACAGGGGCCACCCTCCCATTGATGCTAGCTACTTTCCTGGTCTTGCTGGAGGACCGGTGTTGCAGGGAGCCTACTTGGAGACAGATCTGTGGCTTCTTCAAGAGACGTGAGAAATTGACGGCTGGTGTATGATCATCACTGCAGCATTGATACCCAGGGGTCGTTGGGACTAGGCTTTAGAGTATCGCTTCACTACTCTAAAGGGAAGAGCGATGCTGCTGTGGTTGATCTTTTGGAGTTCCATTTTGCACATCTGGGAGGGAAGCACTAAATCAAACTCAGTGGGTGCCCCGTCAGCTCAGATATTTCTGCTCCTTGGGAGGAGTAAAGGAAGTTGAAGGGAAAATTTGCTCCTGTCAGCCTCCAGCAGTGGGGACCGTGAATTAAAGTACATGGACTCCAGCTGTGTCATTAACTTTGCTGGAGTGGCGTATCTTAATTCGACTTTCCCCTTTTATGTAGGCTGGGCCTTAGACAGCAGGAGCTTAGGATATAGAGAAACTTTCGCATCCCAGATGCTTTAGGTCTGGATGGGTTGGCCTGGGGAGATTTTAACCTTACAGTTGGGATCTGATCACCGTTTTGGGGTGGGAGAGGATCTGGCAAAAGAGAATCTGTTGTCCATACAGAAAGCTTCTGCTCCCCAGCCCCAGCCCCCTTACTCATATATTCAGTTGGGACATATGTGTTCTCTGCTGGCCACTGTGGCAGGGAGGGCTGAACTGCACTGCCAAATACTGAACATACGGAGGACTGGGGAGGATGGAAATCAGCTCTGGGGTCTTTAATCCTACCAGGGACGCTTGGGGGAGCTCAAGTAGGCAGAAACATTTGCCTTTGCAGATGTAGATGAGGTGTGTGGCATTCAATAGCCTATCACTCTGGGAACAAGACAACGCTACAAATACACATGCATGCGTTTCAGCGAGAGTCCGAAACACCAGTGAACTACTCACTCACCAAGTGAGCATTATGGCCCTGTTACTGTAAGGTACTGAGTTTCCTCAGCTCCCACAGATTTTACTGGGAGACATGGGAGCTTGTCACCACCGTCTATTACCCAGGAGCAAAGCCCTTGGCCTCCTGGCCTGATTCCTGCCCCAACATCCTCCATTCCTTCCCCACTTCTCTGAAAGCTCCTGTCACCGCCCTCTTTACATCTGGTGCCCGGATAGCCTATCTTCTCTCAGGATCCCTCGCCTATACTATTCCCTCCCCCTATTTCCTCCGAGCTTTGAGATTCTCCTCAGCACCTTCTCAGAACTCACAGATATTCACAGAGGCCCCTTCATCTATGCCAGCACCTCATGGTGCCCCTTCTCCTTTTCCTTCCCTCCTGGAGCTCCATTGTATGTCAGCCAGTGACCCAAAAAAACCCTGCTCCCCCAGCCTTTCTGTTTACCCTGACCAGCTAAACCCAGATGCTACAGCTCCCCAGTTCTTCAGCCAAAGAGGAGTGACTCTCTTCAGAGGTCATTGTTGCCCCTCCTCGACTCAGAGATCCTCCCCAACCCTTCTTGAGGCTTGTGTGGTGTCTCTGTTTCCCTCTCAGAGCTGCTAGCTAAGTCCCCTCCTTTATCCCCAGCTTCCTTTCCCTATGCAATGCATCTGCATCCCCCCTTTCCCCCGCCTCATGCCCAGCCCCAACACACTCATCCCAAATCCCGTGGGAGACATTAGTGCATGTTGCTCTCCAATGGAAGACGCACTCTGGCCTCCTCAGTGCCGGGAATGGCTTCATAAATGTTTCAGGTGGGTGGAAATGGTATGTTCTGCAGCCCTGCTTTTCGCAGGCTGCCACAGCAGACCGAGAGCAGCAGCAGGACTTTGGATCCTACAGCCAGAGGGGTCACTAAGGGGTGATGGAAGCAAGAAGTCCAGGGGAAAGCAGGATGTTTTGCTGCTCTGTATTTCACAGCAGGTGACATTTGTGCCTTGAAGGTACTACGGGGGTGGTAAATACAGGGGTGTTTCTAGGGCTGGGCCAACAGGGCAGCTGCTCTGGGCACCAGCTTCCAGGGGGTGCGCCGGGCTGCCCCCCCAACACATTTTCTCCACTCCCACTGGTGAGCCATTGTAACTCTGACTTTTTTGGCTAAGCGCCTGGGAAGAGGAAGAGAGGAGAGGAATAGTTGCCCAAAAAACCATTTTCCACCCTGGGCAGCAAAATGGCTAGGGCTGCTGCTGTGTGAATACACAGCAAGGGTAGGCAACAAAAAGGAGCAAGTGCATTTCTGTCCCAAACATCACCTACTTTGGTAGTCTGTCCCCGCTGCCACACAGCCCTCTGACTGCTCCACATCAGAGCCCCTGGGCTAAGCAGAGCTGAGCATGGTCAGGACTTAGATTTTACTTCATTTCTTTATTTCTCCCTCTTTAAAAATGCACCCATCTGAGCTAGGTCTGGGTGATAGCACAAATCTCATGTAGTGCAGATTAGTTCATCCTAACCTAAAACAGACTCAGCCCCAGACACTAACTGCTAAATGTAGCTGAAATGTTCCCTGCCCTCAGCGTAGAGCTGGGAGTTTTATTCTGTGCCCTGACGGCTGACACAGGCTCTGCCTCTCTCTGACTACAAGTGCAAAGAAATTCCAGAGTTAAAAGGCAGCTCCCTCAGAATATCTTGCCAGCAGGTTTGAAGTGTGGGATTGAGCAGTAGCAGATCCCAGCTCTTGCGGCAGAAGAGAGGGAAGGTGTTGCTGCCTCAGGCAGCGAGGAGCCAAATGACAAGGCTTTCAAAATTAGGCAGATGTCAGATGGCACGGGAACATCTGCAGTCAGAGGAAGGCGTGTGGTGGCTTAACAGAAGGTGCTGATCGAGTCAGCATACAACTAGTCGCTCTAATCTCAGGAGTAGTAACCTATGGCTGGAAGCGCTATTTGTAAAATGAGAAAAAGGCAAAGGCTGTGATATCACACATAGCTGTCAGTTCCAGCCTCCCAGTCTAGTTATACAGTCACATTCCCACTATTTTCACTTCCACTTTCCTCTTTATACCATTTGCCCTCATTTCTTCTCCTGAAAGGCTGTGGCTTTTGTATTGTGCTGATCAGCGTGTTGTGCCGTCTGTGCCTGATCCACAGAAGATCCAGGCCCGCTACTGTTCTCAGCTCTAGAGGCAGTCTCTTTAGTTCGCACTATAAAACAGCTCATGGTGTGACACTGAAGGGTCCAGGCTCCCACTCTGGTTCTGTAGAGCTCACATGGGAAATATGCTCCCACAGGCTGCTGTTAACAAGGGACACTTGAGTCCCAGGAGAGAAATTTCTGTTGTAACACCTCTAAAGTTCCTCACAATGCTTGCTAAAACCCCACACCCCTTTTGCTTTAAGGCTTCTGTCTTTCCTGAACACACCGTAAAAGTTTAATTACTATAAAAAGTAGACGAGGCCGCTTTCCACCATGAAAGCGAAAAAAGAACCAATTTCAATGTAATTAACTAAGCAGAATGCTTTGAATCCTGCCTGCTGACAGTGTGCTTTCTGCTCTGACGAGCTGGGGAGCAGCTGAGGTATCATGGAGAAGAACCGAGTTGCACTCTCTCTCTCTCACACTCACACACGCACACACACACAAAATGGAAGCGCTAGAAAGGAGCTTTATCCATCTCCCTAGGACAGTGTTAAGGTGCATTATGGGTAGATTTAAGCTTCTGCTGAAGCACTGGGTATTGGTCATCCTAAGGAGGTAGGATGCTGAACTGTTAGTCTGTCAGGGCCTAAAATGGAGGTGAAAGTCATCTGTTCTGTTATACTCTAGTCTCCTCCTTTAAAGGCAAAATTGTTTCTTCCCCCTCATTTTCCAGAGATATACATCCAGGCTCCGTTCCATCTACGTGCACCAAACAACGGAGCTCCTGTCTTCCACCTGCCAATATTACTTAGCTACTAGGCTTCATTGTCGATTTTTTACTCATCTGCCGCCTGAGTTTTTAAATTCAGTTTCATTCCTAGGTTACTCATCCTTCCCCAGTCCCTCTAACACCCACTCTGGTACTTGCCTCCACCAGCTAGTCATAAGCTTATGGCCCTCTCTTAGCGAAACAGAACACAGCTAACTTTCCAGTCAGTCCCTCCATTCCCCCTGTTCATTTCCATTGCTCTTCTCTTTCCAATACAGCAGCGTCCAGGAACGAATGCACCATCCTGGGGGCACACAGAGTAAGCCTAGCCTTTGCTTTAGGTACAAGTGCCTATGCTGCATAAGTCATCTTTCATCTCCCGCTGGTGTGTTCGGGCTGCCATTTCAGATTACAAATTTAAGTCTGCTGTTCACTATAACCCCTTGTTTGACTTCAGGGTGCTCGTGTGCACTGGAAGTCTTTATTCCAGATGCAGACCAGAGAGTCATAATGGCCATATCCTCAGGGAAGGGAAAAGTGCAGCAATGTGCAGCGACCCTACAGGCGACCAAGGCCGGGGGGCTGAACAGAGAAGGACGTATTAAACATATGCTACAACAAGCCCATCACTTACCATCATAAAAAGCTCAAGATTTCAGTTCATGGCACTGCATTCCCGAAAAGCCAAAGTCCAGGTCTACACTAAAAAGTTGCATCAACCCAGCTACGTGACGTAAGGGTGTGAAAAATCCACCCCTCTGAACAGCGTTCCTGCTATTTATTTCTATCCATGGAGGGAATAAATTTTGTTACTTGCACCAAGGCATGTGTGGATGTGCACCACCAATAGAAACATATGCAGCCCGCTGTGGGCACCCTGCTAATTAGCTGGGTGGCATCTGAATTTCTCCTGGGCCTCCAACAGGGCACTCATCTTACAGGGACCACTGCCTCTGAATTAAGCTGAGCTAAGCACCAGTGGAGGCAGGGCAAGGTTGACTGAAGTGTTCATTGACATAGGCACCATTGCCCAGGGAGGTAGATTAACTGCAGCAAGTAGGGAACCTCTTCTATCTCTGTCATGAGTATCAACGCGAAAGCACGACAGTGGCACAGATACAACACTGAAGCTGTAGCAGTTTAACCGGAGACATGGCCTTCCGTTAAGTGTAAAAACTGAAAATATTTCACACAAAAAAAAGCTTTACAATTTGTCATTAACAGAACTGATACTAGAAGATCCCCATGGCAACATGGCCACAGTCCTAGCCAGCAACATCTGTAATCCGGTATGATTTTAGTTAGCCGGGTGCCACTTATCATGGGGGTGGCCAAGTTTCCAGTGGTCCCATTTGTGTCCAGCCACCAGCCCTGGCTCTCAGTGTTCTGTGCTGTTGTTTAGCTGAATTTACCCCAAATGTCTTCTAAGAGCCCAGTGAGCAGGGGAAGTGTTGGTAATGCTGCTAGACAATACTGACCGCCTGTGGCCTGGCAAATTCTCTTGTCCAGCACCGGTCAGGTCCCAAGGGTTCTGGACTAGAAAGGTTCAGCCTGCAGTGAAATAAGGAGGTTTACATATCTCAGAACCTCCTCTTCTGGCCCGGTTTTCTATTCGAGCAGTGCCAAAGACGGAATAGGCCAGGGACTGAACTCTCCTCTTTACTCCAGAGGTTGGGAATAAAGCTCACTAGTAAGGGGAGGGGTGCTGTGTCCCATTCTATGGATAAACAGAAGCCTTGGCTCCCCCGTACTTAGTTCACTTTTTAAAAGTATGTAACAACCATGCTGGACGAGGCAGAATTATTCCAAGCAACACCTACTGCCGTGGCCTTGGTGCTGTGGCCCAGCCCCGAGGGGTTCTAGCAGTTTTCAGATCACGGGGACACAGTAACTGCTAATTACATTCTTTTTGGATTATTTATACAAGTCACCTGACAAGAAGCTGCTCTGAGAAAACTGTGCTGCTGCTCACCTGGTGGGTTGACTTTTACTTCCACAGTGTTGGATGTCACAGCAGCATCTGCTGCCACAGCGGTGTGTCCTGCTTGCAGGGAGCTTCTTCTCCAGACCTCCACCTCGCACCTGTACCTTCCTGCATCCTGCTCTGCAGCACTATGGATTAGCAGTTGGTAGGAAGATGCAGATTGTGCGACTCTGGTCTTCTTCTGAAAGTGAGGTAGGGCGGTCCCCCACTCGATGCCAGCGGGCATGATTTTGACCAGTTGTTGATAGCCATTAGCCCCTGGGATGGGCTGAAATTGCCAAGTTATGGATACTGGCACTTGGGTGATGAGATAGGGGGCAGAGACTTGGCAGAACAGTTCAAAATCCTGAGTAAATTTGACATGTGCTGTTCGGCTTACCAGCGTGGCGCTCAACTCCAAACCTGTGAATGAGGAGGCACACCATTGGCACAGGTTTTGTAGGGTTATAACAGAGATTGCACAGTCATTGTCCCTGCTTTCATACCTTAACATGCAACACTGTCCCCTCCTGCTAGGGGCTAACCCCGCATTGAGTGGGTCATTTGGGGTTCAGCTGTTTCTTTTACGAGTCAACTTTGGGCTCCTGATACCGGCAAGCAAACACCACACTTCTGATCACGAAGCAGGGCAACATTGACTCAGCTTCCCTGCCATTCCACAGCTCTTCCAACACACCTTGCTCCATCCTTAGCCCTCAGTGCTACTTCTCTGTGGGCCCCCCACACTGTCAGCTATTCAGGAGCATACAAACACTGGCAACACAACCGCTATACGATTAACGTCATTCCCTGCTCTCCCGTTCCTGTGACTTTTCATTTGGCTAACGCATTTCACTCCTTTTGGGCACCGACCTGTTCCAGTCCTGACCCTGTGCACCGCTCTGGCACGGTGCTGACATTTCACGCTGCAGCATCTTCTCCTGTTCCAGCTTTGGGCCAGATCTAGACGTTTATACTGGCACAGCTGTGTGGATGAGGGTGTGAAAAACCACACCCCCTAGTGACAAAGCTATACGAATAAACTCCCGGAGGGGACGCAGCTGCATCGACAGTGGAATTGGAATGCTCCTGGCAGCACAGCTGCCATCTCTCAGGGAGACAGCATTCCTGCACAGGCGGGAAAAAAATCTGTCAGCGTACACTGCGACTACACTAGGCGACACTGCCAGCACAGGGTCTGCAATGGAGACAGTCTTGGGTTCCTCCTGCAGCTCTGCCAGTACCATACATCAGTCCTGCCCTGCAGTGCAGGCTGGGATCCCATCACTGTGCTAACGGAAGGGTCTATTTTGGATTAACAGTAGGTGCTTCATTTTGCCAAGCCTGCTTTCCCCATTATTCATCTGCAATGTTTATTTACATATTTAAAACAAAGATCTAAAACACAATGGCCCACCCAGTGCTATGGGTGCCTATCCCTTATGTTAAATGTCATAACATGGGCGGAAAGAAAGGTGATCATATGTCTTCGCTTCAGCCCACACTCTCCTCAACAGCCAAAAGGGAGAAAAGAAAAGGGGCTTACTTGGAAAAGTTAACCAAGCTACTGGGCAAAGAGTGGTCCAAACTCAAGAGCCTCTCACCAAGAACTCTTATGGTACAACTCAGCCAGACCTTTGGTTGTTTCATTTCCATAAACAATTATGGCAATAGATGAAGCACTCCATGTTTCAAGAAGCTGAGGACCCCAAAGGGTTCCTGCTAGGTAGTAATAGGTACTTACACAGTGCCTGGCATTCAGGAATCTCAGAGGAGATTTCACTGATAACTTCTCAAAACAGACTGCTTGGCAGACGGTCAGGTTGTTTCCCCCCACACCAAAATTTTTGCAGGTGGGGAAACTGAAGCACATAGCTATGAACAGGTGGCCTTAAGGACACATAGCAAGCCAGTGGCAGAGCTTGGGACAGAATGCAGATCTCTGCCTTTCCAGGCCTGTATTTTAACCGGTAGGCCACATTACCTATGCTATAATATCATCCAATGGTAAGATAAGGAGGGGATTCTATCAACTTACCGAGAGGGCTAATTACTACTGATGTTTCTTGCGCCTGTTTCAAGTTCCTATCCAGCTCTGTCACTTCACATTTGTAAGACCCTCCATCACTGGCAGCTGAGGTGTTGTAAATCACGAAGGTGAACGTGGAGGAGTTCATCTTCTCCAGTCGGAGGTCTCCGTTAGCACTGCGTGCCTCGTAGGAGGAGCCGGGCCTCAGTGTGCCATCCCGTTCCATCCTAACTACGTGCTCTGGCTGATTCCCGCTCTTTTGTAGGTGCCACCAGTTCACAGAGAGTGGACTTGTTGTGCCGCTCACCTCACAGTGAAGGACCAAGGGGTCTCCTTCCACGACCTGCCTTTTGCTGCTGAGCACAGACACTCGCATGTGGCTTTCTGTGAACAAAAACAGACACAATTACCTTCCCAAGCTAGCCAGGAGCCTTCTGTTACACCCAAGTAAATTGCAGTATCAACAATATGAGGAATTGTCTGGAAATGTTGAGCCATCTATTCAGTACCGGGCAATGCATTTCTTTCTGCCAGGGGCATTACTGGAGCCATCACATGAGGGAATGTTTCAGTGAACCCACTCAGCTGGCAGAGTGACTCACACTCCCTGCTGCTCTGAGACAGGTGAATTCTGGGCTCCATCATGGCCATGCCTCTTGTCAGCTCTTCACAGCTGACCCAGAGGCATTTAGATTTCATTTTACAAGGGGTTTTTATTAAGGGATAGGAAGAGTTATGACAAATAGAGCAAAGAAAACAAATTATTCTCCTCAAGTTCTTGTACTGTGCCCATCACCATGGTACCTGAGTGCCTGTGGGCACTAAAGAGCATTTATGAGCCTCAAGGCTACAAGAGGCCTGCAGTAGTGGTGGTTGACTCCCCATGCCAGCTTTCACCCAAGGGTACAGCGAGGAACAGCCGCTGACAAAAGAGCAATTGCCTCTGTTACAAGAGCATGTGAGTAAGTGAGGTGTCCTTTGGGGAGGGAGCTGAGGTCCTAAGGAAGGTCAGATGGGAGTGGGAAAAACTAGTCAATACTTGCAGAGACACCGAAGGATGAGGAATAAAGTGCGTGTCCCAGGCACGACTGGATGGTAAAAGTACAATGATCAGATACCTTTCTTCACCTAGCATAGTTGCAAAATTCACACAGCATCATTGCATGAACCAGGTAATAATGGAAATAGTAAGAACTCTTCCAGCTTGGGTATTCATGTAGAGTGGACTCTAGACCTATATGTACGTGGCCCTCATTATTAATTGTTATGTGTTCCAGCAGCACTAGAAGACCCAGCTAAGACAGCGGCTTCATTGTGCCACACACATACACGTGCATCATACAAGACAGTCTCTGGCCCAAAGAGCGTCCAGTCTGAACAGGCAGGTGCCGGGTGGGAGGAGTGCAGTGTTATTGTTCCCATTGTACGAATGGCAAACTGAGGTACAGAGAGAGGAAGAGACTTGCTTAAGGTCACTGGTGCACAGCTCGGAATTGAATCCCAGTTTAGTGCTGTAACCATGCATGATAGTTTATTTACAGGCACACTGTGGTGATGGTTTTCTGCTTTTGCAATGCTGGGTTGAATAGCAGGCACTGGCAGAAGTAGTCATCAGGAGGCTCCCCAGTAAAGCTCATTTAGCCAACCTGGCCTTCAGAAATAATCCTGAAGTATTTTACAGTAATAGCCCCAAACAGAGCTGTATTAATACTGGAACCCGGGACCATTACCTGGTACTAATGTTTAAAGTCATGTACAGCACATGGAGGCAATGGGGCAAGGGAGGAAGAGGGAGTGAATCTCATGATCCGGGAGCAAAACCTTTGGAAAGCATGCTCAGAGTAATCCCTCATCAGCCCGGCTTGGTTTGAATTTATTTTTGGGGTAGGGAAAACAGCCCCACCTTCCCCTCCCCATGTCTCCCTACATTTTAAACAACAGTTGCGCCATGCATATGCATAGCTTCAAAAGGCAGTAAGCTGAGGGCCCTGATGCAATTGGGAATGATCCTACAAAAGGTGGGATCTCGGTGACCCTGCGGGCACAGGCAGCTACCGCAGGAGTAGCGGTGGGAACTGCAACGTGGCTTGTACATGAGAGTCAGAAGACTCTTATACCTACTGAAAAGGGGAAGCAGATCACCCGGGCACTCTGTGGGAAGGACTCTATACATTGGTGTAGACACTGAATTTGAGACTCACTCTTCATTCTGGCACACACAGCTCTCCTGCACTAAACAGCAAAGGAATATTTGGTTTCTATCAGTGTACTGAGTACTACAGCAACCTGCTCCCTTTTGGGGGACAACTTCCCTGTGGACTGGCTAATGCTAAGGCAGGTGACCAAATAGCAATGGCACTCAAACAAGGGACCTTTTTCATATTTCACACAGAAGAAAGGTCATTTGGTTTTACTGACCTATTGGCTTCACGTTGACATCAACGCCCGACGATGTCTTGATCTGGATGGTGGAAAAGCCTCTTGAAGCCTTCTCCATCTCTGAAACCTGACAGCTGTATGTGCCTTTGTCTGCCAGTCCCACCTGGTATACTCTGAGGCTATACATCTCACTGTTTTTCTTCACCAGTTGGAGCTGTCCCAGGGCAGCTCTCTTTTCATAATCATTCTTCAAGGTCCATACCCCCTGTGGGTCTATCCTGGCTACTTCTACTCCGTTGACAAGCCAAACTACTTGGAACCATTGGTTCTGGCTATTCTGGGCATTCACAGAGCAATCTACTTGCAAGGGCTTCCCTTCAGCAAGGGAGCTTTCAACAGCTGCAATAGTAACTTGGAAATCTCTGTCTGTGGGAAAACAAAAGCAAGATTAGTATGTCAAGAAGTCCTGTTCAACTTTCCTTTCCTAGCTTCATTAGATTCAGGAGTGACCTCTATCCTATGAGTCCTTTACTCAATTTTCTTTGGGTAAGATTCTCTCCTTTTGGACGGCAAAGTAGTTTTAGGTCTCACACAACTTAGCCTAATTATCACCTTTGCTGAGCCATATCCCAGAAATTCTTAGAAGTGAAAGAAAGCCCAAAGGGGAGTCAGGACAAGATTTTAATAGAAAAGGATCGGAGCTGAATGACCAGACAGTATGACCTCTGTCAAACTCCCATGCATGGAACTCATGAAGTCAATGAGAATTCCAGACAAAAAATGAAGTACAGAACATATCTCTCTATACACATATCACATTTTAACATGACCATGGCTTTGACTACATTGATTAATGTGACACAGGAAATGCCTACCTTCAAGGGAAATACCATAGACATTATTGTCCAAACCAAACAAGCAGTCACGTAGCACTTTTAAGACTAACAAAATAATTTATTAGGTCATGAGCTTTCGTGGGGCAGACTCACTTCTCCGGATGTGAAGAAGTGGGTCTGCCCCACGAAAGCTCATTGACCTAATAAATTAGTTTGTTAGTCTTTGAGGTGCTACATGACTATTTGTCTGTTTTGTTAAACTACAGACTAACACGGCTACTTCCCTTTTATTATTGTCCAAAGATAAAAATGCAGTTAATTGTGAATTTTACAGTTGTTTTAATTATTCATTGCAAAAAAAAATTAACCTATGGTTTTAAATATTTGGTTCATAAACAGTTAAAGAAGGAACATCCTGATTGTTGTACATATGCTTGATATTCCCAAATATTGCCTGAATAGTTTATAGGAATAATAAGCTCAAGAGGTGTCCAAGTTCAAATAATGGTATAAAGTAAGTTTGGTTCTCTGTGCCTTAAATATTGAGTCTGTTCTGGTCTGGCTCTGGTCTGAAGAAGTGGGTCTGTCCCACAAAAGCTCACCTCATAAACTATCTGGCTAGTCTTTAAAGTGCTACTTGACTGCTTTTTGTTTTGATAGTGTATAGACCCTCTCTGTCTCTAAAACCTGTTATTTCTTCCCCACTCAGGCCACTAACTTTAACTCAAACCATGGTCTTTTCTAACCTCAACCATCAACACCCTCCTTTTCTCTGGCCACATCATATCTCAAATCATTTCCCTTTTCCAAAATACATTTGTGATAACCTTCCTTGTGCACCATTCCTATCTCATCACTTCCCTAGTTAGACCTCATCACAGAGTTCCTCAGCAAGCTCCAACTTTTGTCCTCACCTTCAAGAGCATCCTTCGTGAAGCTCTTTTCTATCTGATTGCTTTAGCTTTCTCACACCATCCTATGTCTACCTACCCTGCTCCCTTCTCTCCTTCCTCCATGCTACCTCTGTCCTTGACATAATCTTCTTGCACACCAATGCGTCAGGGCTGTACCCACCAGTCACTGAGAGTGTTGTATTCACTTGTACCTGGGAAAATGTTGGTGATGCCACATCTCACAATTTTATGAAAAAGTTTTATGCTATTTGGTGTTTTTTCTTAAAGCCCCAGCACCTGAAGTCAGGGGATCATATGAGAACCTCAGCTTTCAGGGGAGGAAAAAAAAAAAGGTTTCTAACCTACATGGTTACAGCGAAAAGCTTGAAAATGTGAACCTTAAAAGGTTCCCAACAGCAAATAAGAATCTAAAGTTTGTTTTTAAAAAAATCATGATTTTTAACCTGATTTTAAAATTTGTCGGGGATTAACTCATGATTTTTGACTATTTGGGGCAGGCAATATTGCATTATCCCTTCCCTCCCCGGAGAACATCTGATCATCAAACATAGAAATTTAGCACATTTGGAGCCATTCTGTCTCCTGCCTAGAGCGCCTGCCAGTCAACTGTGATAGGACCTGGCACTTCAGAATTCTTGTTCATGGTAACGCTGTTGTGACATTTTGTGCGGTGGTTTAATGACTTGATAGGTAAAGAGGCTTTAGGCTGGAATATGCAGCTGGCCTGTCTCTCAACTATGCAAAGGCATTATTGTTGAAAGGGTAAGCTCATGAGTTAAGATACCTCTTGAGCCCCTCAAATGGGAGCTGAATCGTTTTATAAAATGTTTATTGTTACAGAGTGTGTTACCAATGGGTATTAAACATCTTACCTTGGCTACTGACAGTCAGTGATGTCCTTTTTGTTTGTTTCCGGGCTATATCTTTCCAAATCCCACCTGGATCCTGAATCCACTCAACTGCTTCACAGTATATTTGGCCCTGGTCAGAGGGCTGCACTCTGCCAATAGACAGCTTGTATGTGGTCTCCCCAACCTTGTCTAGATGGACATCTGACAAAAACCTCTGGGAGTAGGAGAAGCCTGGAGTTAAGATGAAATCCGTAGACAGGGAAAGGATCACCATAGCCTGATCATCTCCTGATTCCTGGAGATGGTACCAGGCAATAGAAAGGTGGGTGTGCTGAGCTGTAGATTTTGACACCTCACAGGTGAGCTCTAGCGGATCTCCTTCCACTCGGGTGAGTTCCTGCGGTGCCATGGTGGCCGAGAGGGTGTCGGGGATCACTAAACGCAACAAAGACACAGCCATGCTGGTCACAAGTGGAACAATTCTGTGCTTAGACAAACTATCTATGCCTATCAGCCACACTCTCCTCCTGGTGCAGGGATTCCCATTCTGGCGGCAGCAGCTTTTACTGCTGATTGTAGCCAATGCACTAAGGGCTCAGTGCCATGGTGGGCAGACAGAGCATGTCTTCTTTGCTGCATCCCTCTCTTGTGCCCTCTTCAGTCAACCTGGGGCAGTGCTGACTGACTCCCAAGAGACTCAGGTGTAGAGTGGGGAGGTACACCACAAAGACAAAGGGAAAAATGGGGGTGATACCCCAAAGCTCCCACTAAAGTTACCGCGGTGCATTTCTCTCCAGGGAATGTTGCATCACCATTTGTGTAGGAGAGTTCAGAATAAGGCATTTTCCTTTGCTTCTCCTTCCCTGTCATGCCCCCTCCCACAGCCATCTCCCACTTCCCAAAGGTGTCCCTTCAGATAGGTAGCCTTTCTGAAACATCTATGGACATCCAAATCGCATCAGAGGGACCCTGTGTCCTCCAGGCCTGGCTTAAGGGATGCCAGACGTCAGTCTGGGGGGCCTTTGTACCCATGAAAACATTTTGATAAGACCAGCTGGAGTTTTGGCATGACTAGGGGGTTCAAAGTAGGGTGTGGAGAGCACAGCTCCCCTTCCTTAACCAACAGAAGGGAGGCAGCTGCCCTGGCTTTCCCCTTTGCTGGCTGTGGGGAAGAGAGGAGTCACTAAGAAAGAAACATGAAGGAGGAAGAAGGGAAGGACTAGCTAAGGGGCCCTACTCAACTCCTGTCCCAATACCACACCATGTGCTCTTTCCCTCCAAGGCAGGGAATAGCCACCTTCCCCCACCATCTCCCTCTCTACTCTTCGGAGGTGTGCAGTAGCAGGGGTGGGGGTGCAGCCAAATGATGCCCCTGTGCTTTTTAGGCCCTGAAGTTCACTGGCCTTTCCCTTCACTAAACAGGATGCTGTACTGGGCTTCACTGCCAACATGGAACCACCATTTTATCCCTCCCAGTGCCTCAGAGCCCCAGGTGGAAGGTGGCTGGATGGCGAGTGTGAGGCTAGCAGGCTTACCTGAGAGGTTTGTCTTGGCGCTGTAGCTCCCCAAGTATCTCTCGTCAGTGTTGGGCGTGTGACACTCGTACTCGCCAGCGTCCTGATCCTGCAGCTCCGTGATGTGCAGCAGAACCGAGTCCCCTTGTACCCGCTCTAGGTAGATCTCCCCACTCCGCACGCGCTGGGTGTAGATGGCGTAAGGGAAAGAGGGATCCATGGTGCTGATAATCTGCACTTCCCGCTCTGGGGCAGATGGCCGGTAAATGGACCACTGGAAATTCTGCTCTGAGGGACCCTGATAGCCGCTGACATTGCACCAGATGGTGATGTGATAACCTCTAGCCCGGTAAAGAGGTCCTTCCTGCACCAGCACTACTCTTTGGCCAACGCAGAGGCCTGCTTATAAGGAATGAAAGGGCAGCAATGTTACGTGGTTCCTATCTATGGCAATGCAAGTCCTTCTAGAGGCGCATCCCAAAAGAGGAGACTTGGGTTTTAAACAGATAGGTAACCTGAGTTGCAGAAGGATGGTGCTTGCAGCCACAGGCTTAATTCACTTGCACACTTGCCACAATGGTGAAAGCAAATCAGGAACAGGTTGAACCTCTCTAATCTGGAACTCTTTCATCCAGCAGCATCTGGTATCTGGCATGATTTTAGTTAGCTGGATGACCAGTTATCATGGGTGTGGCCAAGTTTCCGTGGTCCCATAAAGTTTGCTTACAGCCACCAGTCCTGGCTCTGTGTTCTGCGCTGTTATTTAGCTGTAATTTACCCCAAATGTCTTCTGAGTGCCCAGTGAGCAGGGGAAGTGTTGGTAATGTGTGAGCAATATTGACCTCCCATCATCCAACAAATTCTCTCATCCGGCACCGGTCAGATCTTGAGCGTGCCAGATAAGAGGTTCAACCTGTATCGGCACAACTCTTATTTACGTGTGCTGATAACCAGCTGGCATGCACAACCGCAGTAACTGCATGTTTAAACAGAGAGCCTCACATTCTAAGAAGAAGCCTCTTTTTAATGATTATTCTGGGTTTTACCCTCCAAAGCGCATGACCTAACAAACTTGTTAGTCTCTAAGGTGCCATAGGACTGCTTGTTATTCACGACACTAAAGACTCACCACACTACCCCTTTGCGAACATCTGCCCTCGTTGGCATTGCTGTTTGGAGGGGAGAGCAAAAGTGCGCACTGAAGTTTTAATGAGACAAAGGAGGGCCAGTTCAGAGGAGCGCACCAAAGAGGATAACAGGTTTCAGTAGGGGGTGCTAGGAAGATGCTAGGAGAACTGGGCGTGATTAGCCTGTAGGTAACACAGCTGAGGCGAGCAGGTTTCAGAACGGCCTCTCAGTAGGACAAGGAAAGTTTGAGTGAGGGCAAAGAAAACCGCTGTCCTTAGCCAGCATGGACAGATTAGGTACTGCTGGGCTGCAACTGCCATGCGGGGGGACAAGCCTGGTCTGCTATCAGAAAACAGCTAGAAGAGTGAGCGCCAGCCTTTTTAAGCACAAGATCCCTTTCTGAATTTAACTCAGTCAAGCTCCTTCAAACCCAAACCCCCTTCCCTTGCCTCCTTCCTTGCCCTGCTCACTCACTCCCCTATCCTCATTCACTCTCACCAGGCTAGAGCAGTGGGATGGGGTGCAGGCGCTGGTCTTGGGCCAAGGGGTTCGGTGCGTGGGTGGGGCTCTAGGGGCAGGAAGGGATTCAGACAGAAGGCTCTGGGAAGGAGTTTGGATGCAGGAGGGGCTTGGGGCCGGGGTGCAGGAAGGGCTTCAGGACTGGGCTGGGGGTTCAGGATGAGGTCTCTGTCCTGGCAACACTTACGTCAGGTGGGGGCGCAGGGGGTGGGGCTGGGGCTAAGGAAGACTCACATCTGTCCTGGCCCTGTGCCACTCCCAAAAGCAGCCAGTGTGTCAAGCAGTGGCTCCTGGAGGGAGGAGCAAGCGCCTCCACACTGCCCCTTATTTGCAAGCACCACCCCTATTCCCTCCCCCCGGCCATGGCTCCCGATTCCCATCCAATGGGAGTTGCAGGAAGCGGCGCCTGGCAGCAAAGCTGGAGCCTGGAGGCTCCCTGCCCTGCCTAGCTGCAGCGACGTGCCAGCTGCTTCCAGCACAAGGCCAAGGCAGCGGGGAGTCTGCCTTAGCCCGGCTGGATTGTTAATGGCCAGTCTCCCAACCTGGCTGCAGGCGCCTCCTGGAGAGGAGCCTGATTCCCAGAGCTCTTGCCCAGCGTGCTGCACTTGGATGGAAAAACTCAGTGGGGCTGACTTTTGTTAGGTGCACCAATACTGAGGTAATGCGCAGATGTGCTCCACCAGTAGGGATAAGTATGCCAGTCACGACGAGTCAGCCATTTCAGATCTCACCACTCAAAGCATTACATTACATTTAAGCATAGGGAAGAAATAAAAATGACCAAACACACAAACCCGTCACAAAACCTAAAATAACACACCCTGGAAGAAGTGAAAGATGTCATAACGACAGCACCAAACTCACAGTCATGTGCCGGGTTGGGAGCTTAGCATTAACAAGAGAGATTTTTTGTGTGCCTGAGACATGTGCGTGAGCGTGACAGAGATTCACATTGCCCCTTCAGGTATGCTGAGCATATTCTGACATAAGCGCAGCAGCCAACAAGCTGCCTCCATCCCAAGCCCTGTTGTGCTCCCCCTTTCTGGAGAGACAGGGTACAGGGACTGTGGGGACACCCTGACGTCTTTGTTCCCCGCCTCTGTCTTCCTCACTCTGCAGAGCAAGCAGGACGCTCCCAGGGGGCAGCTCCAAGGCAGGAGTAGCACAGCAGTGGGGCAAAGGGCAGACAAAAGGCCAGCGTGTGATCACCTCCCAGCCAAATCAGTGAGAAACGCCTGTCAGAGGCTCTAGGCCCTATCAGATCCTGATTCTCTGGTTGGAGACCACCAAGCTATAAGAACGTGCCAGGTGATGAGATGTGCCAAATGAGGCCTCATCAGACCAGGTAGCAAAAACATCCCAGCAGAGGTGAATAGCTTGCCAGGGCAGTTCACCCCTTAGCCATATGGCCCATCTCTCTTCTGACTGCGGGTGGCCTGGGTGGCATGTGAAAGGGAAGAGATAAGGTCATCTAGTCAGCTTGTAGTTTTTGTCCCCTCATTACAAGTGGAGTTCTCAGGGAAAGTTCTTTTCCTCTACATTTTAGCTGAGCGGCCGCAAAAGGGCTTACTTACTCAGGCATACTGGCCAGCATGGTCATGCCAGACTAGCTCTCTGTGTGGACACCGCCAATGTGGTCCTCGGAGATAGATTACGCGAACCCAGAGAGAGGTGCTCATATTCTGGAACACGGTGTCTACCTGAGAAATTCCACCGGTGTAACTCCAGCCCTTAGAGTCACATCCTGTGCTGTACCGGCAGAACTTCATGTGGGGATAAGCCTTTTGTCCCCGAGTAAAGTACCAATAGCAACATAAGCAAAAGGACCAATAATAACTGGTGCAACTCACCAGGGAGGCACTGGGCCAAATTAAGCTGGGATGGAACTTATAGTGCAATGTACAGGTCCAGCATAAACTAATGATACATAGAGATATGCAGCAAGGCCATGTAACGTGTGCTAGGCATTTGTACAAAACGGGCCAGATCCTACCCCACTGAAAGAGAAGGGAGTTTTACCATTATTTTGGAGAGATCATCATCATATTAACCACAGGCCGACCACGGCTGAGGCCTCACTGAGCTAAGCACTGTACCGACAGCAGCAGGGGCCTGCCTTAGAGCACTTACAGTGCAAGTAGCCAAGACAGGGCAGGGAAGGGGCTGTTGCCCACAGGCAGCATGTGCAATGGGATGGTAGCAAAGGCCACCGTAGTGCCACCATTTTTGGTTGTGGTTTTTTCAGCTGGGAGAGGACCAGGTCCATGGATAGAAAAGGTGGGGGAGCAGGGACTGCTGGAGGGGGAGATCGGGAGCTACCTCCGAAGGGAGAGCACAACAAGGGGAAGCAATAAGAGGAGGCAGGCAGAAAGCAGTCCTGCCTATCCATGCTGACATACCCCCACAGTGCTCCCATGCTGGGCCATGTTGAGCTGCTGAGAGGGGCAATCCCTGTCACTGCTGAGTCCTAGCACGCCTCATTGCCAGCTGCAGTGGTCAGCACAACAGAGGACCCATGACACAGCCAGAACCCACAGAGCAGAATCCTCCCTGAGAGGCGCCAAAGGAGGGGACGGCTTGCAGGTCCAAGCCCTCTACCGCACCCCCTCCTTGAAAGCGCAGAGCAGAGGGGAAAGCCAGCAAGCTCCAAAACACTCACCAAGGAAAAAGATGAGCGAAGCTGCCAAGCGCTGGACAGACCCCATTGCAAACAGGGACAGACGGCTCCCTTCCCTTGCAGGTGGCAGGAAGTTCTCAGACAGCTGCAGTCACCAAGCCCTGTCAAGAGCCAGTAGGAGGAAGGCAGCCGGCTCGTGCCGTGGCTTCCCGTTTTTAAAAGGAGGGACCAAAAGAGGCTGGCAAAGTGACTTTTTTTCAGCGCCGAAAAGGCAGGACCCCGGTGCACAGCCATGAAACCAAGATGTTACGTGCCAAATGCCCCCATCACCTCATCCTGCTTTCGTGACATCCCACCCTGTACACAGGGTGTGCAGCCTGCTTAGGCTGTAAGCCTCTCGGTGTAGGAACTGTGGTTTCTCAGCTGTCCGTACAGCAGTGAATGCTATACAGCAAATGACAGCTATCACCCTGCCTCTCGCTTGTCACTGCGACTGCCACAAAAAAGGCTTATTACGCAACCTCCTGTGCCAGACAGTGGGGTCACACCAACGTTGTTGGTTGTGTTGTTAAATCAAAGCAAAAACCTAAAAAAGGGGACACCCTCACCAACTAGCTAAGCAAACAGATCCTCTGTCCACCCACCCTCATGCAGCAGAGCAAGAAGAGCCAGAGATTCCATTAACAAACACCCCGGGATTTGGCTACCATCACACTATTGTTCCCAGCAGGAGCTGAGCAGCAATACAAAACCCTTAGATCAGGTGGGCTTCACCCCATCACGTGGGGCAAAGACCTTGGCTTCCCAGCTCGTTCCACAGGTAGCGTAGCACTCCCTGCTACAGTGGTGGGGTGCAGATGCCATATTGGCTCCAGCGATGGCCACCATCAAATGAGTCACCAACACCGCTCTTGGCAACCTCGTTCTCCCATGGGGAAGGGAGTCTCGGTCAGACCCAGATGCGGAGCGTGCCCAAGCTATGAGGTGTATTAGGGCTGGCAAGATCACAATCCCTTTCTTGGGGGGACAGCAGAAGGCCTGCTGGTGCATTGATCTCCCCTACCAGCCTCCCCTCTGCACTAGATCTCAACACAGATGGCTTTTCATGGCTTCGGGGTCCTGACTGATGAGGTATTTCTTAAAAGCCTCCCCTCTGCTTATCTGCCTGCAGCCAGGAAACAGCTGCCCCCCAGGTTGCTTTAAAACCACGAGACAGGTTAGCCAGACACCAGAGCACCTGCCCCCCAGTTACCTATTACCTCATTAGAGGAAATAAATGGCCACAAGGGCAGTTTGCATCAATGAACTTTTATGGCCAGGCCTTGGAAACCCCTGAACAGGCCTCCTGCTTCAAAAGTTTCTGGGACCCCTTTCTGTGGTTGCTGAGGGAAAGGCAGGCGTCGAATAAAATGAGACCTCCTCTCAGCAGCTTGCACACAACCATAAAATGCTCCAGAGCAAAGCCAGGCTGGTGGAAAGGCAGGAGGTTCAGCAGCACCCAGGGCATCTGCAAACATTTTAGGAGGCCTGGAGAGAGAAGGGGTGGTGGTGGTGTCCGTAATGGAAATAGACTCCTGGGTTTTGCAGCTGTGGCAACGGGATCTGACAGAATTACAGAAGGGAGCACTGCTGCCCTTCTTCGTTCTGTGAGTGGCCAAGTGTGGTGTCCTACGTGTTTGGTTAGGAACACCAGTTTCGGGTTTCCATATAAAAAGAGGACGCCCCAAGAGGCACTGTGTCCATATCAGTATCTACCAACACACATTGTATGACAGTGTGACAGTATATCTAGTACATTAATACAGCGTGCGTTGGTAGATACGGATACAGATACGCTCCCTCCCAGGGGGGTGTCCTCTTCTTCAAAGGTCAAATATGGTAACCCTAAACACTATGATCTTTCTGGCTTTTATCCTCAAGCTGCTCTTCAGAGGGCATCCTGGGCTCAGCCTATACTATCTCTGTGCACCCATGGAATGTGCGGGAGAACCACACGGCCTGATGCATGGCCCAGCCGAGGGGAATTGTGGGCATCTGGCTAACCCACAGAAAATGGGTTGATTAGCAGGACTTTCCAAAGAGGGTTTTCTGTTGGAAGAACATTGACACAACATGGTTAGTTGTGTAGCTCCCTGTGGCACGGCTGGGGTAGCAGCTGAACTAGCACTTGGGCTCAGGAGCATGCTGTTGGAATGCTGACTGTAAAACAAACACTTAGCTTATTCCCGTCAGACTGTGCGGGGAGAGCAAGATTCATACAAAGAACAAAACCAAAACCTCAGACCCCTGTTTTACCCTTTTAATAACTTATTCACGTGACAGCCTGCAGGTCTGGGAGATAAAGGCAGAGTCTCAGTTCTTTATTAGCTCTGACTCAGGCTGCTTGTTAGCCCACTTGAATCATTTCCTTGCAGACAAGCAGCCCCGGCTACAGAGACAAGACTCAGCACCTTGGTGACACGCACATCATATAGAGCTCCCTGCCAGGATGTGGCCTGCTTCCTGTGCACAACCATAGTGAAGCAGCATGTGCTCTCAGGAAGCTGGTGGACTACAGGCTCTCTGTTCCAACACATGGCTGAGAGCAGAAAGTGGCTGATCATGACAAGCAGCAGCTTGTGCTCTCTGCAGATATAGGCAAGGGTGGAGGGGTTAGCTCTCTGAGACGTTCCCCAAATGCCCTCTCCAATAAACTGCAAAAGCTCCTCCACTGAGATACAGTATCATGGGTGAGGACAGACAAAGGCGTTGGCGGGGAGGGGGGAGGTGTCAAATACCTGGCCACAACCTAGGCCATTTTTCCTGGACTAACTCTGTGCTTACCCTCTCTTTTACAAGAAAATTGTTCTCCTGGCTCTCTGAGGATAGGACAAGGAGCAATAGGCTTAAACTGCAGCAAGAGAAGCTGCAGTTGGACATTAGGGAAAACTTCCCAACTGTCCCAGTGGTTAAACATTGGGATAAATTACCTAGGGAGGTTGTGGAATCTCCATCATGGGAGAGATTTAAGAGCAGGGTAAACAAACACCTATCAGGGATGGTCTAGAGACCGTGGATGGTGCTCAGTCCTGCTGTGAGGGCAGGAGACTGGACTCAATGACCTCTTGAGGTCTCTTCCAGTGCTAATGTTCTATGAGGCTATGATTCTGTCACTTACCTCAGTTCCTCTACCCCAACAAGAAATGCGAAACCCCTGTAGGCAGAGGCTGAGGAGCATTCTGGGAGTGCACCACTCCTGTGGCTCCCTGTCCATGACTCTAGGCTCTCCTGGATGGTCGGTGGGAGACCTGACTGCCATTGATACCCAACAGAGCAATGGAAAGGAAACAGAGGTCAGCCTCACTGAGTTGCCTGCACCAGTGTGGAAATAATGCAGACTGGGGGGCAATTTGGTTTTGAGTCCATAAGTCAAATGATGGACCTTTGCAGTTGCAAAAGCAAAAAAGAGAGGGTCCGTTTGCTTTGCCCCTCTGTGTTAGATGTGTGCACAGTGTTCTGTAAACAAAGCAAAGCAACAGTTCCCAGCCCTGAGGAACTTGCAGGTTTTTCTAAACACTGTTCCTCCAAGGGAAATTGCTAGAGCAGACATAGGGGAGGTCTAGCAAAGGCACAAAGCAGAAAGAAGGGTAAGGCTTGGCATCCTTCACAAAGCAGTTAAAAGTTGCCTAGTCTGTTTAAAACTATTTCAGCAAAGCCAGAGCAGTGGATAGAGATGTAGCAGTTCAATCTTCCAGGTATGGGCAGACAAAGAGCAGGGACAAAAGGGAAAATGAAATAACCTCAGTGAAGACCAGGGCAGCACACAGCTCAGCTATTCACTAGCTCCCAGGGAATTGATTAGATATGAAATTAGAGTGGGGAAAAATTAGAGCACAATAAGGTATTTACTTGTACCTCAAACAATGTGTCACGAGTGTCACTTTAGTGCCCTCTGGGGGCAAATGTTGTTACCTCTCACTGCTTTCTCAGGGGAAGGCCAATCAATGTCAGAGCTGCAGCACAGGAAGCGGTTTTATCTACCGGCACCAGCATAACACATTCAGTATGGGGAAGGCACGTTAAAGATTCATATTCTACCCCAATTGTTTGACGTTGCCACTAAATAACCACAGCCGCTATAGTCTTCATTCAGCCCCCTTGTGCGCATGCATTGTGCTGCAGTCTTTAATCACCCAATTGCAAACTTTTCTTTCTCTGGGGCCCCTGCCAGTGCCGCTTCCTTATTCACCCTCTTGGAAATGGCCGAACTGTTTGGATTGAAATTTTCCAGAAAAAGTTAGCCTGAGATAAAGTTCAGCCTGACTAGGTGAAGCTTTAAGCAATGAAAGCAGGCTGCGATCACGCGCCGCATCAGAACCACTCTAATATGTGGTGCTACCAGCTGTGCCTATAAACCTTAAACTTTCCAACAGAGGACAACTTACACAACACTCCATTTGTGGCCAACATTTTTAAAGCCCTTTGGGACAGTCATCCAAGCAGATGCCTGCATTATCTTGATCCTTATGAGAGGGCAGGGGCCGTGAGTAGGACGCTAAGAGTCGCCATGAAAGGCGAGACCATTCCACCGCGAGGGCACCAGGGCAAGGCGCTAGTTAAGAGAGAGGAGAAGCAGGGTTACATCTTTCAACGGGGGAAAAGGAGCCACCCACGCTGAGGCAAGACTATTTGCGTTCAGTTGTCGATTTAAGGGGGCAGATTGATTTTTAAAGTGGAGCCATTGGTTTCCAACCCCCACCCCCCAGAGGTGCCCCCGTTATGCTAGGGAAGCCTTTGGGCAGATGAGTGTCTGCAAGTGACAGCCTCTGTGCCTTCCAGATTTTAAAAACTATAAGCAAATCCCAGTTTGCCTGGGAAACGGTTTCAGCTTAAGTTCAGGTTGGACTCGCTTCTTTAATAATGACATTTCTACCCCTCTTGCCTTATGTAATGTAATACATGACTTTGCCACACAGCTGCATGGCACATGGGTTCCTTCTGTGGGGTGCTGCTGCTGGTATACCAGACAACCTGTAATCCTCACTCGCAACAGCCTTCTTCCTCCAGTCCTGGTCCGCCACTCAGCTCCCCTCAAGCATCACCCCCGTTTGGATGTGCTCCTTACCGTTCCATACCCAGGCGGCGTGAAGAAGGCACATGCTGTCCTGAAGATGGAATCTCCAGTATGAAGAAGGAGCGCCTCCCCCAGCAGCTCAGAGCAGAGCAAAGGCTGGGTCCTGGACCTCCTCTGTGTCTTGGACTGCAGCAAACCCCCTCTAGCGCGTTTTTGTTTGTCAAGGAGGTCTGGCAAGTAGGTCCCTCCTCCTAAACCTCAGGGCCTGGTGCAGCGAGGGCTGAGAGGGGCAGCAGAGGCTTTCCGGTCAACAGCATTATCACTTTTCGCAGCTCTTCGAGAGGTTTAATCATTGGCTGCCGCAGCGACTGTTTAATTCTTTCTCCCATTTCAAATGTAGCCATTTAATTTAAAAAAAAACAAAAAAAAACAAAAAACCCTCGGCCACTGGAAATCCTGTAATCGAATCCAAGCCTCTGTCAATCTAATTAGTTTTGAAATACTGTAGCGCCAGCACTCAGAGACCTCAATAAGCAGCTTAACATTAAGCCCAGCTTCTTTCCCAAACACTTACTGCCCATTTTTTCAGTTCCAAAACAGACACTCTCATTATACAATATTCCACTGAAATTTTTATTTCCATTCATCCCCCCTCCAGCCCCCGCATTTGCCAACACATGCTGGTCCAGTGAAAGGCGGGTGAGCAGCTTCAAGCATCCCTTCTGCCATTCTGGCCATCAGGCGTTTTGAACCATGCTTCATTATGGCTAAAAAGAGGCAAACGTGCCTTGAAATCCCCACGCAGACAAGGGTTAACCACGTTGTGGAACAGCTTACGATGCCACAGGACAGCTGAGAGAGGCAGGCCCAGCAACAAATAAGACTGAGGATATCACCTGCTTTGGTTGGCTGTTTGGTACTGTGAGTAGGCCCTGTCCATGCTCCAGTAGGGGTACCGGGGCTGCTGCTCCTCTGGGGAATGACCAGGAACTGAGATGGGAGGGGCCACCTGCAGACAGGCCCACGGACAGCAGGGGACATCACCCTGGGGCCTGGTGAGTCAAAGCAGCCCAGTGCTGCAGCTGTGGCGGCCAGAGCCCCGGGCCCTTTACCACTGCACCACACGCTCTGGACAGTGCTAATGGCTGGGGGGGGGCAAGGGGAAGGTGGGACTGTGCCATGCTCCAGGCAGTGCTGAAGGCTGTCTGCCCTTGGCCCTGCCCCTTCTGGAAGTGCAGAGCTGGGCCCTCTCCCTCACCTTGCCCAGGGGCCTGGCCCTGCTGTCTGCAGGATTGCACCTTTTTGGCTGGGACGGCAGTACAATCCCCTGCTCCTTGGGGACCTGAAGCAGCCCGGGCAGGGCACAGAAGTGAGAGCTTTCTTTTTGCCCTCTCTGATGCTTTTGTTCCACTCTTCACTTCCCACCCAGGGCAGGAGAAGTGTGTTTAAAGGGTTGCAGGGCTGGTTTCCTGGCTCCCAGGAGCAGAGCAGCCCCTGAGCTGTAGGATGCACAGGCAGGAAGGTGAGAACATCCCAGCACCACTAGACCCACACTAGACCCCATGATATGTCAGAAAATAATTGTGAGTCAAGTCCCATAGTCCTTTGGCTCACAGGGAACCATGGGACAGTTACCACCTCCAAACTGTTTACTCTGTGGACAGGGAAAAGGTCGAGAACCTCAGTTGGTGGGACAGGGCACAGGGGTAGGAGACATGGGTTCTGTTTTTGCCTCAGCCACATACAGAGTGAACTTCGGAAAGTCACTTAATTTCCGGTGCCTCGGTTTCCCCATGTGTAAAACTGGCATAATGATATTTATCCTCCTCTCTGAAACACCATACAACCCTGAGGTCAACCACGGAGATGCGTGATGGTGCCGTTTCTCACCATGATTCCAATCTTATTCGAACAGTGACTGAGTAGTCTGATGCAGACTCTTCCCTAAATAACTTACTAAAGGAACAGCAGCAAAACTGCGAACGCATGATTCACTGACTAACATGTGAGTAGCTCTGTTCTGGCTACCACCGGTTCAGGAAGGTGGCAGCATCCCCCAGCGTTTCTCTGTCCCCTCCTACCTCTGTGCACTCCCCAGACTGTAATTTTAGAATTTAGAAGGTAGTGGGTTTTTGAGGTTGGGAATCTGGACAAACCTGACTCGTACACACACTGCCCAGGGTGGTTCATCAGGACACTTCCTGTAACTGAGCCCTTCCTCTTATTTGAAACCAGGTCACAGCCTGGGGGTGGGGGAGGCAGTGGACAAGTGAGGCTCAGATAATAGCTACGCCACTCGGAGCTACCCAGGCAGCTGCTTGCTGCAGGAGGCATGGCAGTGTGATTTCCCTTGCTTGGTTCCCCCAAGCCAGGGCAGCTGGCTTCCCCGAGGCTGGCTGGCTCAGTGGCACTCTGGCACAAGCTTTTATACACTGAAATCTTATTTGACTCCATTAAAACTGCAGGCAAGAGAGGCTCGGTGGCTACAGGCCAGCCGCTCCATTGAAGATAATGTGGAGTCTGGGCCAGGCAAGGACTGGAGGATTCAGGTATTTGTGCTTCAGAGTGAGCTTTCAGCACACGAACACAAACACGTGGGAGCATAGCTGATCTGGCTGGCCTTAGGGCAGGCAGGCAGCCAGCTCACTCTCTGTAATTAGGGGAACTAACCAGCAGGCTTTGAAGTTCTGATCAGGGCTGAGACAACCTGACAGCAGACTTCAAAGTCAGCTGCGCCAGCTCCTGATTATCTGAAGGCTGCTGGTGTCCCCCAAGACGCTGGGATAATCATGGTACTGCTGCATCCTCCCCCCGCATCCCCTGATTGCTAGCACTTGAACCCAGGATTATTTTTCCTCTTCTCCCCTGGTGTGTGAGCTGAATCCTCCCAGGGAAACAGGCGGGTTCTGTGGAAACCTTTCAAAGAAAGCCAGAGGGAGCTGGAACTCTTGACGTGAACTCCCCACTGCGCTTGCTGTGGGTGCTGAAACCCAGACAGACTGATTACCTTCGGCGTCTAGAGTGCTGGACCTTACTGAGCTGTGACTGACTGATCTGACGCCAGCTACTAGGGCAAATGCTGACTCAAACCCTACAACTGGGCTCTAGCTCCAGCCCAGTTACCCGCACCCGAGCTTTGCTGTAGAGAGCCCAGTTTGTGGCCACTGAAGATGGCTTGTTGGCTCTGGGTGAGCAGCTCTGATAGTGGGTGAGGAAGCAGCTGCACAGAAGGGGTAAGCAACCAGGCTGCAGTACATGCAGGTGGACAATTGTCAGGGTGGGGTGCTGCACAAACATGTTGAAATGGATTGCAATGAAAACTCCCCGCTAGGAACCTCAGGCTCACACAGCCACACCAGACTAGCAGCAGGGGATCACACAGCCACACTGAGAGCTCCTGGCAGAGTTCTGGAGAGCTAACAGCTCCTGAACCTGACTGCGTGTGGCCCTTCCCCGTCCAACAGCACATCACTCTCATCAACGGAACACATGCAAGTAATCCACCAGCAATGCCCGTGCATGGCCAGTGAGAACCCACTGTCAGCAGCCACCCAGTCTGTCCCCCTCCCTGTGAAACGGAGTGTGTCGGCAAGGCAGAACCCACAGAAGCTGCTCAGATTTCACAAGGGCCATTAGCAGAGTGAAAGTGGGCCCAGCTGACAGCCTGGAACTGCAAACGCTGGCTAACTGCAGGCTCCGAAGGCCTCCAGCCTACGGCACGATGATTGAGAACTGCTACGCGGGGATCAGGGCTGGCTGAGCAGAGCAAGGGGAGAGGGCACAACCTTTCACTTCCCATCTGACTACAGCACTGGTTGGCAGGGACTGAAGCGATCCCCACTGATGGCTGTTACACGGCCGTGAGCTGCAGTCTCTGCTCACCCACTGTCAGTCAGCTATTCCTATCAATGCAATTACATCTGGGCCCATCGAGGGGAGCGGGGGCAAGAGGGGAAGATGCCTCCAGGCTGCTTTGCAAGACCGTGGAGTGGTGTTCCACCGCGCCGTGTGCGGCTCTAAGGGAGCCAAGGCAATCTACCCTAAGCTCCACCCTTGTCGGGCTCCCGCCCCACTTTGTCCCCAGGCCTGGCAGCGGTTGTCGGGCCAGCTGTTTGTGGCCCATCCACGCCTTGCGGTTCAGTCTCAACAAAATAGCCACAGACTGAATGGCCTAGGAGGATGAGCTACTCACCCTTGCGCAGGTAGCCCCTGGGGGTCACGCTACAGGACAGCGTAGGACACCTGGGCTACGTCTACACGTGAAGCCTACATTGAAATAGCTTATTTCGATGCAGCAACATCGAAATAGGCTATTTTGATGAGTAACGTCTACACGTCCTCAAGGGCTGGCAACGTCGATGTTCAACTTCGACGTTGCGCGGCACCACATCGAAATAGACGCTGCGAGGGAACGTCTACATGCCAAAGTAGCACACATCGAAATAAGGGTGCCAGGAACAGCTGCAGACAGGGTCACAGGGCGGACTCAACAGCAAGCCGCTCCCTTAAAGGGCCCCTCCCAGACACAGTTGCACTAAACAACACAAAATACACAGAGCTGACAACTGGTTGCAGACCCTGTGCCTGCAGCATGGATCCCCAGCTGCCGCAGCAGCAGCCAGAAGCCCTGGGCTAAGGGCTGCTGCCCACGGTGACCATAGAGCCCCGCGGGGGCTGGAGAGAGAGCGTCTCTCAACCCCTCAGCTGATGGCCGCCATGGCGGACCCCGCTATTTCGAAGTTGCGGGACGCGCAACGACTACACGGTCCCTACTTCGACGTTGAACGTCGAAGTAGGGCGCTATTCCTATCCCCTCATGGGGTTAGCGACTTCGACGTCTCGCCGCCTAACATCGAAGTTAACTTCGAAATAGCGCCCAGCGCGTGTAGCCGTGACAGGCGCTATTTTGAAGTTAGTGCCGCTACTTCGAAGTAGCATGCACGTGTAGACACAGCCCTGTACTGCCACCGCCACTGCTCTGCCATCGGTACGGAAACAGGCTGCTCCAGTCCCTTTCACCGTTACTACATTTACTTAAAACGAAACCCTCGCTATGCCAAGTCAAAGCCTGTTTCTTAAAAGCCAGTGGGGCTAAGTAAGGGAAATGTCTTAGACGTGCAGTCTTTGTGACAGACTCATGGGGGTGCTGGATATACCATAGTCCATCTTTCCTCTCCTGTTGCAGGGTGTCTGACCCAGAGACGAAGCAGTCTCTTTTTCGCTATTCCTATGGGTGCAGATGGCTATAGAACATGGAGGGATCTTTTAAAAGTACCTAAACGATTCATCAGGGCCAACTGTACAACACGGGGAGACGGATCTTACATTTACACAGCACCTTTCATCCAAAGGACTCGAGGTGCTACGCCCAGTGCACATACACTAGGGAAAGGCCTTCCACTAAGGACATGCAGTCACCATGTGAGGGGGAAGTAGTGACTGTTTCATAGTACAGGCTGAACCTCTCTAGCCCAGCACACACGCAACTGTCAACATCCATAATCCAGCATGATTTTAGTTAGCCAGACGACCACTTATCATGGTCATGGCCAAGTGTCCCGTAGTCCTATAAGGTTTGTTTCCAGCCACCAGTCCTGGCTCCCAGTGTTCTGTGCTGTTCTTTAGCTGTAATTTACCCTAAATGTCTTCTAGGAGCCCAGTGAGCAGTGGAAGTGCTGGTAATGCTGCTTGACAATATTGACCTGCTGTGGTTGGGCAAATTCTCTCGCCTGGCACCAAGGGAGCCAGACGAGAGAGGTCGAGCCTGTACACGGCAGCACTGCTCAGCAGGACAAGGAGTGAATGCCATGTTCAGTGGATACCGCAGTGGTATTACACATCGCCCTGCACACTGCAATTTGATGAGAACACCAGTTTACGACGAGCCATCACACAATGCAACATACACCAGTGCTCAGGATCTGGGTGTTAACACCACGTGCGATACGGCACTGGTGAAAGCACAGCACCTCTGAAGACCTTATTGCTTATTTGAGCCACAATCTGAGCCTCAGTTCCAACTTTGTCTGCTTACGCCAGGGGAGCAGACAGCCTCCGCAGGGTGTGTGAGGCAGGCTCCACGCACCCTTGGGTAAGATGGGGCAGGACCGGGGCAGCCTGCCCTCTGCGCCACTTGGGAGTGCGCCCTCTCCCCAGCCTTCAGAGCCACATGGAGCGCGCGGTGAGGAGCTCTGGCAGCATTTTAAAGGGCCTGCAGGGTCTGGTCACTGGTGCAACTGCAACACTCCACAGCAGCAGCCAGAGCCCCTTTGAAGCCACGCAGGAGCTCAGTGGGAGAGAGGGCCTAGCGCCGCACGCTGGGTGGAGCTAATGGCTGACTGCCCTGAGCCCCACCTCCTCCGCCTGAGGCTCTGCCCCTTCTGTGAGCACGGTGCCGACCCCACCCCTCCCTTGATCGGGGCGGCCGTCACCTGCACCGTGGAGAGACTGTTCTGTGAGAAGATCATTTGGTCTGTGCCGACTAAATCTCTTCAGCGCCCTGAGAGCCGACGCCATTCGCACCCATGTTCAGACAGCAAAATGGGGTGGGGGTGAGCAAACCCCACAGAGCAGCCTTACTTATTGTGTCACAGTAGCAACCCCGGGTCCCAAAGCCGCAGAGGAAACCGGCTCAGAGGAGCACTCAAAGGGACAATGTAACTGCCTCAGCTAAGGCACTACCAACACCTGTTTCGAAAGAGAGGTCCTGCCCCGAAGAGCCTACAACCTGGGACGTGGGCAACCCTGCTTTGGAACACTCCCTGCTGACGGGCGCATCTCGCCATTCAGTCACGGCTGTCTGACCTGAGCTGGGGAGCAAAATAAAGAAAGGCCCACGCTTCGGTGGGAGCTGCCACCCCAGTAATCACTCAGCAGCGCTAAGTGACACCATGAGGTGGCTTTGGTATTGCTATCAAGAGTAACATGGAAGACTGGATTTGCCAAAGAACAAGAACAGGGATTCCCAGCTGCTTCTGCACCAGTAGACCTACCTATTTACAGAAGCTCACCTTACCCCCCACCACCCCTTACTATACCAGAGCTGGGAGGCACCTTCTTTACACTGCTGTAGGGGTTGTTGATGTTACCAGCTCAGACAGGAGTTTTTATTAAAAAAACAAAAACAAAAAAAAACAAAACCACCACAACAAACCCCCCCACAGACTCAGACATTGATGAGTAGAATAGGAGAAACAGGAATAGATTTTTGGCTCCAGTACCACTGATTTTCTTGACGGCTGTTGGGAAGAGTCAGGGGAGCCAGCCAGGAGGACCGATGCACTGGTTTTAGTGGACAACAGGGAGTCTGTTTCAGGGTGGAGAGGATGAGGAAGCTGCTGCCATCAAGGGGGTCTGTTGCATAGCAGGCAGCAAATTTGAGATGCTTGGTTCTTGACCTACCTTTGACAATACAATACACCAAGTAAACGTAGGCAAATCCTTCCATCTCTCTATACAATGGGGATAATACCAACTCTCTTGGTGTGGGAAGAGAAAAAGAAGGCTTCAAGGCTCAAATCTGATGTCTGTTTGGAAGCAGCTGCGAGAACAAATAAGACAGGAAGAGCCACTGGCGGTCTGAACCTCGTGACCACAGAACGCAACATAAGAAAGGCCGTACTGGGTCAGACCAAAGGTCCATCCACCCCAGTATCCTGTCTGCTGACAGTGACCAACGCCAGGTGCTCCGGAGGGATGAACAGAACAGGAAATCACCAAGTAGGCCCACTGACAGGGGTGGGGGCAGAGGTGCAAAGGGGCAGTGGCCTCAGGGCCCTGCATTTCAAAGGGGTCCAGAGCTCTGGCCACCACCACTGCTGAAGCAGCTGGAACTCCAGGCCCCTTTGAAACACTGTGGTTGCACTGGGCTGCCACTCCACACGAGGCTCTGAGTGAGTGGGGGTTGGCAGGGGGAAGGCAGACTGCCCTAAACTCTGCCCCTTCTGCCCTTGGCCCTGCCCCTACAAGGGCAGGGAACCAGGCCCTGCTCCTACCTTGTTCCTGGGCAAGCGTTGGATGTCGGCTTTGTTGTCATCAAATGACCCATCCCGCCACCCATTTCCAGCTTGTGACAAACAGAGGCTAGGGACACCATTCCTTCCCATCTGGCTAATAGCTATCGATGGACCTAACCTCCATGAATTTATAAACCAGAAGTTCTATACTTGTGTTACACAGGGGGTCAGAACAGATGATCGTAAGAACATACGAACATAACAAAAGACTAGCTCTTTATTTTTAACATAAAAAGAAACATGAAACAGCATCATTAGAACTGCTCAATCCCTGCATTCCAGAATTGTGCCAAACACCTCATTTTATACCTTCTACAAACCCCTGTCCATTTCATTAAGTGATTTTCAAGCAATGCTTGGCTCAGAGCCCGGTGCAACTTCCCAGCTGTAACTGAGTAAGAAACATGTGGCAAAGTGAACAGAGTAAGATTGGAAGAGCCCTTAGTATACTTGGCTACTGGTTTCAAGCCCAGGAGTTGCAGCTTAGATGGAACTGAACCTTGCACCACACACCATGCAGCTTAACCCTTAATCTGCTCTGCTACTGACCACTCCTAACACGCAACAGTGTCAGAGTTAAAAAAAGTCATGGGGCAAGGAGTGCCTAAGACACACATTTCTCTAGTTAGAGATGGGATTCCCCTTTTATAAAAAGAGAGGGTAATACAAAATTGGCACACTTGGAAGGAGACCTGCTGGAGAACGACTGCTCCATGGATTGCAGCCTTCAAAAATACGGCAACAATAGGGAGGAAGGGGGATGGACGACCAGCTCCCAAAGGGCTAGCAGCTATGCGATCTAGTGGCCAATTCCTTTTCCTTGGGGCAACAAGGAGATGTGACTATGGTCTGTGATGGAGGAGGTTGCTCACCCTGTGCCGTAACTATGAGTCTTCGAGATTTGTGCCCCTATGTATGCCCTATATGCCCCTGGAGATTTTCATGAGAAGTGTCTGATCACCCTGCGCTGAGGCTGTATCAGGCAATGTAATGTAAGCAAACTGACACCCCCACCCTGCAGTGCCATCTGTGCTATTGAATCTCAGAAGAAACTGACACAGAGAGGAAGGAAGGTGAGTAGAGGAGCATTCATAGTGACGCACATCTTGAAGATGCACAGTTACTCGTCTCCCACAGTTTTCTCTTTTTGGACGGCCCAACTGCAAGTTCTTACAACATCCAGACAGGGAGAGTAACCTTGTCTTTGAGCAGTGTCCATATGGGTACTCCACTCTTGGTGATTCCTGAGCAATATCCTCTCCCTAGCAGGAGGGAGTTTAGGATTGGAATCTGGAGAGAGAACTGTACTGCCAACAGCTGCATCTGTCCCGAGAGAAGCTATGTACCAAAGACCAGATTTCTGAAGAGGGAACATTGTTAAGGAGAGCCATAGGTGTAGAGTGCGATCAAGCCAAGGGCACCAACATGCCGATGGCGGTGGAATGTCAGCGGCTTGGAAGCAGGCTATGAAACACTCGGAAATCCATTGAGAGAGCATCCCTGGGTAGAAATGGCAGAACTCTATTTCAGCTGCAATCAAGTCAAGAACTGGATTTACAAAATGCTGTATTCTGTCCTGGTAGAAAGGTCATGCCCCTGCCCCACCCCCCGCCCCGGCATCTAGAACATGGAGAGTGTTCCCCCATTGGAAGTATATGGCTTTGGAAAGAAACTGGTAGCGATCTGCTCTGATTCAGGTGAAATTCATAAGCTACTGTAGGGATAAACCTGAGATGTGGCAGTAAGGACACCTTATCCTTGTGGAATGTTAAGAAGGGGATTGAGGTGGGGCGGAGGAGGTCTGCCATGAAGGCCCAGATCACCCTGACTCCACAAGCTGAGGTAACAGCAGCAACTAGGAAGGCTCTTTTCATCAATAAATTCAGTAGGGAGCAGGTCACCATTGGTTCAAAAAGGGTTTTTGTGAGGCTTTTGGGAACCTAGTTCATGACCCACACCAGACCTGTGGGAAGGCCTGTATCTGTGGGAAGAGGGTCCCTGGGTTTTTCATGAATCGTGCAGGTGTGGGGTGAGCAAACAGAAAGGTCTTGCATCTAAGATTGGACGCCATCTTCTATAATCAAAGCACATTTGAAAGAAATGCTGATCTAACTACTACTATAAACTAACCTGCCTATCCACAGAGAAACTCCATAACTGAGGAGGCAGATGAGAGGGTGGATGTGCTCACACTCTTACGCCAATGCAGCTGAGAAGGAACAGAGACAGCAGCTCGCTTGTGCAGCCTGATATAACCTTGATGTGGGCACAAAGATACCAACAGCGCAAGTGTGGGCTGAACAGTCATGGCTAATGAAAGTCGCTGACTGAGGACACGTGGGGCACAGACACACAGTGGAGCACCCACAGTGACACGACTTGAAGAAGGTTGATGTTAGCTAAGAACATGGAGATCTTTCAGTAATGGGCACATAGACCCCCTCCCTCCCCTCCAGCCAAACTAACCCTGAGTTTCCTTCTGCAGGGAGAAAACACCAGCACAAAGTGTCTGCTTAGGAGGAGTTGCCACTCCCGGTTCGTTCCATAGTACCGTGTTACAAGCCTCATTCCGTCCCCCACCAGAATGTAACTGACAGCACTGGAGATGAGGGTTAAACCTGCAAGGAGAGCGAGTGACTTGTGCTTTGGTTAAGTGATTCCCCCAGCCCCCAAATGAGACACATGCGATGAATATTAAAAAAAAGGGCAGCGAGGTGAGGGAAAGCAAATATCGAAGCAGGAAAGATGAGAGTTTAGCTGTGTGGGGGAAGAGGACACCAATGCAAACTCAGTGCCCCACACGTCCACCAAGCAAGTGCCTCGGTGGTAAGGCAAAGCAGGCCTTCTGGACGAGGAAAGACCTCCTGCTGCAGCAACTCGTCTCCCACGCTCTCCTTTTTTTTGGACAGCCCAAGTGCGAGTTCTTACAGCATCCAGACAGGGCACTCTTCTGTGCCTAGACGGCTGCGCCTCCCTCCCCAGCCAGCTTCTATGGTGCCTGCCTGCAGGTCCAGGAAGGGCACTGAAGCATGAAGCTCAGCTGCAGCAAAAGATAGCAACTGGGAAGGCTGCTGAAGAGATTCAGGCCAAGATTTTCCAGCAACGACTAATGATTCTGGGGGTTCCATCTCTGGATAACCATATTGGAAATCGTAATGGGGCCTAATGACCAAAAAAATAAAAAAAAATTGTGCTGTGCACTCACTCTCTGAAATGTCAGGCTGCTTCTGTAATGCACGCCTCCAAAATAGTCAAGTCACCTGTGAAAAATCTGAGCTTCACTCCCTTTTAGGGAAGGAGTCTTGTGACAGCACTGGGGGGTGGAAAAAATCAGGACAAAAGTAACTGAACATGAGCATCTCAATTAAATTCACTTTGCAGTGGCTACAGTATAACCAAGTCAAGGACTTAAACTCAGTTGTGAAATGAAGTCGCTTTAACAATGAGATTAGCGCCTGCAGTGGTTGCATCCATGGAGGGTACATTTGAATAGACTACAAGTCAGAGAGAAGACCTAGAATATACTGAAAGCCTAGATGGATAGCTATAACTCTCGCTTATGCAGAGGGTTTCATCTGTCATTGGGTCTTTATTCCTAAGGTATAATGGAGAAGGATGGAGCATTGGTCATAACTCAGTCTCCCATCTTTGCTGGTTTTAGCCAAATCCTGGATGCAATCTCAGAGTGTTTCTTTTGTACACAACACCTGACTTTTATTGCTTAAAAACACCAGCTGCGCTACAAGACAGAGCTGCCCAGATAACTGAGAGCAGCTCCTTAGGAGCCATGCCAGGGGTATGTGGAAGACCAGCGCTGGGCTTTCATACTATAGCACCTGTGAATATGCCTCAACCCACTGGGAGAGATCTGTCCCCTGCAGTGCTCAGCAATGGAGAGGACCTATTGAAAAGAGGGATCACTGCACATACAAAGAGACAGAGACACATAAAAAATACCCCAAACTCTCCTCTGTGCCACCATGACGACCTGATTTTGCACCCGTGCTGAGTCACAATTTGGCTATTGTCAGTCATGGATGCCCTGCTGCCAAATTATTGAGATTGCAGAGAACTGTGCTAGGTGACGTCAAAAAAACAAAAGGGAAATGACTTTAGAACTTGCTGTGCATAGATAACAGCTGGTACCTATATCCTTTTCAGCCAAAGACCAGTTGGACAGATACCTGAAAAAAACCCAGTGGTCTCCATCCTCTTCCGACAGGAAAGGACCTCACCACCACCATAACTGTGAGCTGGTGTTTCGCTGGCAGTCTCAGCAGAGAGGCCATGGAGACAGAACTCTCCACTCAGGGGAAGTAGTGCTTCCTGTGGGCCGAGTTTGAGGTAAGGTTGAAGGGGCTGTGGCGCAAAGGAAGGCCTGCACTGTGAAAGTACTTGGTCTGAGCAGTTAGTCTCTAGGGCTTCCAAGTTAGCCCTTGTCACCAGAACAAAGACCAACTTAAAATTTATTTTAAAAAACAAAATGGTTTAAAAACATTGTCTCAACTAGACATGTCGATATATGTGTTGTTCTGGAGTGAAAGGCAAACCCCTTAAAATAGGGGCAGAGAGGACACCCGGACAACCATAAATCTGCCCTTGACCATAGCACCTTCACCGAACAAGTGCTAGCACACCACATGAAGCTGCTTCCTTCCCATCACTGGAGATGTGAACAAAACCCCAGGGACAGGGGAACATGGCAGCTAAATTGCAGAAAAGGCAAAATATTTCTTCAAAGCTCTGCTCTCCACAATACACGACCCCCAACAATGTCAACACACAAAGAGAGATCCTAAAAAACAACAAAAAAGCTTTTAACAGTGACTCTTGTCCAAAGGCTGCTGAATAGTTTGTGTGTCATAAGAAAAAACCCCACAGCAAATGTCCCTGGAAGGAAAGTTCTGTGCTGGTACACATGGCCTGTGCTCTCAGTACTTAGTGTGCGGAGAGGAGAAGCTTTAGGAACTGGCTTAGCTCAGAGAGAGAGATTCTGTCGCACACCTTCATCTCAGGCCAACTCCCAAAATCTCTCCCAAAACGTCCAGAGTGTCATGCCCACATTTAGTCCATCTCCATAGACATTAGCCGGCGTCGCTCCCGTCTGGTTTCTTGAACTTCCTTCTTGCAACACCAGCGGGAACTGCAGTAGCCAATGAGGCAGGATAAGAGTCCAATAATGGCGGCTAAACCAATGCCTATCAACAGTGGATACTTCAAAGCATTCAGCACTGGAAAGGAAGGAAGAAAAATGATTATTAAATATAGCGTATGGAGATATGACAAATGTTGCTCTGCCCCAGAAAGGAAAATGTATACTAGTCAGGGAGAGATGAAACCATTCACAAAGCAATTTTAATCCCCCCACAACCATTTTGAAGGTTCTGAAAAAATTCAGCTGCCACTCCCGCTTCACTTTTGCCTCTACAATTCTCACACTCGTGTAAATATGAAAAAGCAGTATGCAAAATCTCACGAGTATGTCATCTCCCTATGAGATTCCCAGCTCCAGTCTGACAGAGCCCAAAAGTTAAGCTAGTCCTGAAAACCATGTACATTTTGGGTGCTTATGCAAACCAAATTCAACCACCAACAATTTAAACAAAGCCAGATGGACACCCACTTCTTTATCAAGCTTCCAAGGACAAGTCAAGGATTCTGACTCTTTGAAGGACAATGTCAGTAGACTTAGAGCTGGCAAGGAAGAAAATTCAGTCTAGCTACCCACTAGCTTCCAGCCAAGTCCATATTTAAGTTCCCAAAGAAGTGGCCTCCTTTCCAGAAGTGCTGAACACCTTGCAGTTTAGTGTAACAGAGGGTTTGGAATGAGGATGTTCAGAGAACTGCGTAAATCAACCCAAGAGGCACACTGCTTCAGGAGGCTCATGCAGATTCTGATGCAACTGCAGCTTTTTTTCTAGGGCTGGTATGGACAAGCAAATAGCAATTATAGGAGTAGCTCCGCAGCGGTGAGGAATGAGGCATTAGAAAAGGGGATTTTGTCGCATAGGTAACTCACTATCTGCATAGAGAACAGAATAAAGACTTATGCTTCACTGCACCTTCTTTGAGGCTCTCAGTCATTCCTTCACTTCCTGGGAAGGAAGCCATTCTGGTAAATCCTTTGCATGAAATGCCTTCTGGATTATCATTAACTACAGTTTAAGGATCTGCTGGAGGTAAGTACCTCACATTAAAGGCGTGCAGCAGGACTTCAAAGGCTGTGTGCAACTTGCAGAAAGGGCTGAAACACAGGTCAAGAACCCATGAGCACAGGGAACAGAGCATCACGTATTTACAGCAGGGGATTAAGCCTGGTCTACACCACAAAGTTAAGATGACTTATGTTGACAGTAATGCCACCTCTCCTAATGGCGTTGCACCATGGTCTACCTACTGTGGTCACTGTGAGTATAGACACTGTGACCTGCCAACCCTAACAATCCTCCAGTAGCTGCCCCACAATGCCAGACTGACCACTCTGGTCACAGCTGTGAGCTCCGCTGCCCAGACAGTGGAAGCGAACTCCTTCCCTTTAAAGCCCACGCATACTTTTGGAATGCCTCTTCTTGACTGTTCAGCTTGACTAAGTGCACCCAGCAGCTCGCCACTGCCGTGCACAGCTGCCCAAGTACACATGCCAGCTCTAGACATGCTCTCATCCGGAGCAGATCGGAGGCACTGGGTTTCCTGGGTCTGTGGGAGGAGGAGGCCACAGCTTTGGAGCAGTTGTAGAAACATGGAGATCTACAAAAGGATTGCATAGGGAGTGCAGGGGAAGTGGTATGACAGGGACCATTAGCGGTGCTGCATGAAAGCAATAGAACTGTGGTGGGCATTTCATGAGGCCAGGGAGCAGATCTGCTTTCACAACGAGCTGCAGGCCATACTTGGCCAGAACTTCACACGGACCCTGTAGAACACCACGGCCACCCAGACAGTGACTCCTGCAGTGAGCAAGAGGTAGATGCAGCAGGAGATGCTTCTATGTCACGAGCCAGGATCTTGGAGACTCCACCATCCACCTGACAGCCAGGCACAAAATGAAGCCGATCCAGTAGAAGGCACCTGAGGGTACAGGAGTGCATGCATTCTCCCTTCACAAGTTTAAATAGGGACATGGCACCTGGCCCAAACCCAAGTTGGCAGCACACAGGTACCCACCTTTCACTGTTTTAACTGAACAAGAAGAGGAAGAGGCACAAAGCACAGATGCAGTGTTACCTGCTTTTCAACCTTCTGTGGACTGAGGCAGGGGGAGGGCATACACAACGTGCAGAAGTTTGTGTATGTACACAGGGATCTCCCTTGTGTTCTCATGAGGGAGCTCAATGAAACTTCCATGGAGGTAATGCTTCAATCTCCTCCCAATGGTTACTGGGGATTGCTGCCTTACTTCTTCCAGGGGAGGGCACTTCCCATGTCACTCCAGGATGACTTTAGCAGGCACTGCTGCAGTAAAGAAGCTAATGAAATATGGATCTCCATGGCGTTAGGATGCCAGCAGCACGTGTTCTCTGGGCTTCTGTGACCCTCAAGAGCAATACACCAGCTAAAATCATGGCCATTGCCCTGTACTCATACCACCGAAACAGGTGCCAATGCTTTATTGATTTCTGTAACCAAACAATTCCCTCCTGGTCCCTAGTGGGCCACAGTCACCAGGGCTGTTTTGGGAGCATCGTGCTCTCCAGAGGTGCTCCTGTGTCAAAAAGCACATCTTGTTAAAAAATGTATGGTAACGATGCAAGAGAATTTTGAAATCCTTTCCTTTCTGTTGTGATTATAAAATGAGACACAACTGTCTCTTTTACCGGTAGTGGCTACATTTATTGGGTGCACTCCACACCCAACTGTGATGAGGAGAAAGAAGAGAACTAAGGACATGTTCACAGAGAGCATGATAGTTCATAGTGCAGCAGATCCTGAACTGAGAGCCTGGAGGGTGAATAGACCTAACAGCCTGGAGAAGAAAAGTGGACAGACAGGAGACAGACACAGAAGTCCCAGCAGGAAAAGAAGAGGGAGATTCACCAGAACATAATGGGAATACTCCAGCTGCAAACGCTGCAGACTCTTGCTGACCTACAGAACCAACTATCATGGGCTCACCTTCCTTTACAGTCAATGGAGACCTTCCTTTTGGCCGCTCTCTACTTTCCATCTTGCACTGGTAGCCACATCCCTACCCTTCTGCACCAGGGGACAGCAAGGAAAACCAGAAAACCACAGGTTCACATACACTGATCTGCACGTGAAAGCCAGCACTGATGGATATGAGTGCTTCCACTATTTTAAGTTCAAAGTTCTGCTCATTAATTTATTTTATAATTTTTCACTGCATTTTTTTCATTTCACATTAATGTTTGGCCATGTTTTGGATATGCAATACATTTTTATTTTTTGGAAATAAATTCATTTTTATTACTTCATCACATTCTGCAGTACGTCTAGTGGCACTCAAAGCACACATTACAACAGACCAGAACTATAGAATTAATAGGTTGAGTGAAAAACCCAGTGTAATAATTATAAATGTATGATTTATACCACATAATTAATTGGTTCATGAAAAGATTAACATAGAAGTATACCAAGCACCACAAAATTCCTGGCAGCTGCCAAAACGTCAGGGCCAAGCAGAGCACAGCCCATCATGCTGCTACGGAGGATTGTTAAAATGCTCTTTCAAAGCCTCCCCCAGCCACATAGCTCCACACTAAGCTCTTTCAATGGTGCTTGTGCCTGGCTGTTCAGAGTCAGCTAATAGCTGCTCCACCTCTGCCCTCCATCCCAGCAGCAACTTCTCCCTCTCTGCCTCACAGATATTATGCACAAGATAACAGGCAGCTATAACCATTGAAGTTTTATTCTCATTTCAGTGAATAAATATTGCCAACATCCTTTCAACCTGCCAAAAGCTCATTCATCTGTCATTCTGCACCTGCTGAGCTAGTAATCTCTCCTTGGAGCTGTCAAAGTGGACAGTTTACGGCTTCATGAGCCAGGGAGCAAAGGGTAGGCTGGGTCCTCTGAAATCGCTATTTGGCATTTTTGCATCGTCAAATGGTAATCTGCCTGTCTGGAGCACAGTGTCCCTGTTGCGGCCTTCTGAACAATCCTGGGTGGAAGCCTCATTTATGTCCCTTAACCCACCCCCATTGGAAGTAGTGAAGCATCTCCAGTGAATGATCTACAATTGCTTGCATAACCCTACAAAAATAACCCTTTCTGTTCATGTACGCTGCCGAAAAGGGCTGAGACCAAAATTGGAATGTGTGCCACAGTTCCAGATAGCCACAGCTGGAAATCCACCCATGATGTCCTGTATATTGTCCAGAGTCACAGTCCTGTGAACCAAGATACAATTAACCATCCTACATGCTTGCGTGACAGTGGTCCCCTGCTGTGGATTTTCCAGTTCCAAAACCACTTTCCACTGACTGGTGGCAACCTGACATTGCAAGCTTCCACAGGGCTACCACTGCTCTCTTCTCAACTGTCCTTGCAGCTCTCATTCTGGTATCCCTGCATTGGATTGTGGATGCCAGCTTGGGCACTCTCCCATCAGAAAGTTCTGTGGGCACTGCTCACCATTCCAGTCCTTCACTGTGATGTGATCCCACTAGTCAGTGCTCAGGCTTTCAGGCTAAGCAGCTGCACTCTACCACCTGTAGCTGCTCTGTAGATGCCACCAACAATCCTGAATTTTTTCTTTTTTTTTGCTGTGCTCCTTAAGTAATCTGACTCAAAGAAATCTCCCGGTCCCCCATTGTTGTGGTACTTCCTGCAAACTCTGAAAATATCAGAGGAGCATTCATGACATTAGTACCCAGCTGTTCATGGTTACGTCAGAGATGACCAGCACTGATGAATGCTGTATGGGTTTGTAAGAGTTTTTCATAAAAGGTACAAAATGATGTGCTAGTGACGGCATTAAGGAATGAGAAAGTGGCATGATGGGAACTTGAGCCCTTGCCCAGCTACTCGTGTGTGCCTCATGGGTCATTGTCAAAATGTCCTTAAAGGGTGGTTTAGGGCTCACTGAGACACCTACTCATGGTGCATTGTATTTTGCATCAACACAAGCTCTCCTGTTGTGTACATGCAGCACCAATGCAAGCAGCCATGTAAGCACAAGGGATGTACTATGTGTAGTGGCTTTACACCGACAACTTGCATCAACCAAACATTGTAGTATAGACATGGCCTAATACTTCCCATGTGTGGTTAGCATCAGGGTTAGTTTACTCAGTAAAAGCAAGTTGAAAGACTTGATTAAAAGCTGCTTGAGATGTGCCAAGTATCTGGCTTCTCAATGGGTTTAGAAATGGGAAAACTTCCTTTTACAGGCAGGACGCATGATGACTGGAAACTTTGTATGACCAGGAATTAAAACATTTAACTTACGATGGTAAATGCAAAGTATTAAGAAAGTTGGCAATTTTCATATTTAGAGGCAGTTGCAAAGTACTTACCAGTTTTTCTAATTCTACATCAATAACATTAGACAGTTGGGATTAAATGTGTTTTTATCGCCAATATGGAGTAAAGTATTATCACTGATCACCTCCATCCCTACTGGCAGACTACAGGAGGCACGCAGATGGATGCATCTCTTCTGCAGAAAGGAGGAGGCTACAATGCAGGGGGCCTCCAACGTGGGTGGGAGGTGTAAAACAGTTGGTACCTCAAGACTCCAACAGAGGTGGGGCACGTCTTATTCCCCAGTCTCAACAAGGAAAGTCTCTAAAACTCTTACCATCCATTTTCACAGACAGGAATATGGTCCTGGATCTGATCTCCGGTTCCCGTTGCCAGGCACCTGTGGCTGACCGCACCCAGGGGGTTACTGAGCAGTAATGGTTGCCAAAGTCCTGATCCTCACAGCCATGCACCCGCAGCCGGAACTCCATGGGGCTAATCCTCTCTAGGCTGACGTCACTGCTCCAGTTCCTCCTGGCCTGGGTCACGATCCCTTTCCAATCCAACGACGCTAGCAAGACAGGGGGTCTGTCCAGCACGAAGGAACGTACGGCAAACCAGGAGACGTCAAAGGCCATATCATCTGAGTTTGAAGAGAAACAGAATTTGGCAAGGAGAGTGAGCTCAGGAGGATATTTACAGTGTCACCGAGTCAGCAGTCTGGTGTCTGTGAACAGAAAGGAGCATTACAGCCACATGACCAAAAATACAGCACAGATTATTTTTTCCATGGTATACCCTGCTCTGTGCCATTCCACCACACCCAGGACAAATCACATCAGAACTACAATGCAGGTGATATCATGAGTGTATGAACTTTGGGGGGAGGGATAGCTCAGTGGTTTGAGCATTAGCCCACTAAACACAGGGTTGTGAGTTCAATCTTTGTGGAGGCTATTTAGGGATTGGGGAAAATAGATGTCAGAGATGGTGCTTGGTCCTGCCAAGAGGGCAGGGGACTGGACAAGATGACCTCCTGAGGTCCCTTCCAGCTCTAGGAGATGTGTAGCAAAACAGTTAACCTCATGTCTGAGCTGACCAGATACAGAAGGAAGATTACTACTGCAGGAAAATCCAAGTAGAGAGGGATGAATATTTGGCATTAATCCTTAGAATGCTACCGCTGGCAGGAGTCCGAGGCACTTGCAAAAGAAACCTGGAAGTGCTGTCAACCAGACCACTGAGAGTGTAATGACAGGGTGACTGCCAGCAATGTAAAATGCCAGTTAATTAGTTAGCTGAGTAAATGTTAATTTTAACTAGTTAAGGCAGTGACTCCCAACCTGGGGTCCATGGGGTCTGTGAAAAAATAAAAGTTAAATAAAAATGATCACAGAAAATACATTTTTGAAAAATTGCCAATTTACAATCAACTGTTTTTAAATTAAGTATTTTCCAATAATGTTAGTAATTGTGGTCCAAAAATGCATGCGGTGGTGCCTGTGTGTGACAAAATGATTGCGCTGGTTAGAAGCATACACACATTAGCCCTACGTTCCACTTTAATGGGGGTCTGCACACTGTTTGGGGGGTGACTGGGGGTCCGCACTAGTGAAAAAGTTGGGAACCATTAAGTCAACCAATGAAACCAGGGGCCATGGGAGGCAGCTCTCTTGTCAGGACAGGGCTGCTCAAGCTGGGATGGAGTGCTCCCCCACCTGCAGCACTCCTGGGGCCACTGTGGACCAGGGCTGCTCTGGCCGCAGTGAAGTGCCGTCGCCCAAGGTGCTCCTGGGCCACGTCTGCTGAGTGAGAGCTGCTCTGGTCAGGCGGGCGCCCCCCCACCAGTGGCACGTCCTGCAGAACTGGTGCAGCTTCCTGCCCAGGGTGGGCAGGGGGCTGCTCCAGCCCTCACTGGTTACCTCTAACGGCTAACGCCTCATCCATTTCGGGTGAGACTTGCCGGTTAACCGTTAACATCCCTAGGTACTGCAGGGGGATAGGAGAGCTGGGGAGACTGGGAAGGCTTCACGCAGGTGTTCTAGTAGAAAACAGCACGTGTGTGTTATCACGTGGTCAAAGCACAGGCTTAGCATCGTGGGGAGCACAGGTACATTTTGCAGGTACTTGTTAGGAAGATAAGGGTGTTGTGAAGTTGGGGTGGGGTACAACGGTAGGAAGATTCTAGATAGTTGGGAGATGGGCCAGGTAACTGTTGAGGGACAAGAGGAGATTTTTCTATCGTCTTCCCCCCACCTCCACTATCTTAAACTGAAATCTCAAATTCTGTTTCCTACGTGAGTCTTTGCTACACAGGCCGAGAAGCTGGACAAGACATCTGTAATTCCCACATGATTAAACTAAAGCGCAAGGGCTGAGGAGCAGAAGGCTAGAAGTTTGTTTGCGATCAACAGTTTCCAAACGAGGTCTTTGACCTCGTGCTTGCAGAGAAGTCAGAATTCTCTCCTCTAAAACGACAGCCTCCTAACCGTAGTTAGTGTGCGGGCCTCCAGTGCACGGTATTGGGCACGTTAGAAAACTGCTCATAAAACAAAACACACACCTTTGCAGCCTGGCAATGATATCCCCTTCCCTGCTTCCACAGTTCTACTTTAGTTATGTCTCATCAGGGACTATGCCTTCCACACCTCTCACTTGCATGGAGATAATCTACCAAGTGTCTTTGTACAGACTTCTACCTCTAACACTGGTTGACAGGTAGTCAGAGTCCATCAGTACAACCGTCCGTTTCCGCACTCCTACAAGATCATATTGATCCATTTAGCAGAGCTGCACTTTTAACCCTGTTAGGCTGGCAGCTGAAGATGCAGCTTAATCACTACAACAGACTCTGTTAATGCCCCAGCACACTGCGGAGGTGGTTAGAAAGCCAGCATGAGCACTATTACATCTGAGTAATATGCAGAACTCTGCTACAGCAAGAGACCACACACAATTATGATTTAAGCAAACTTGTCTGAAGTCCCTGCTGACGATGGATCCCATCTGACAGCAAATAATGACATATTCTCATAATCTGTGCATCGGGATGGTCAGGGTGGGACGGACCATTCTCCACGTGACCTACGCACAACATCAGGAAGATCAGATAGAGAGGTCTAAACACCATTTCCTTGATCACCATATCCTGAGATGTGCTAGCCTGGCCACATATCAGTCACAAGCTAGATAATACACAGCAGTATTCTTGACTAAATTATCAGCACATGCCATCAATATTGACCTCCCGTCACCCGGCAAATGCTCTTGTCCAGCACCATTCAGGTCCTGAGGGTGCCGGATGAGAGAGGCTCCACCTGTAGGGGCCAGCAAGGCTGTGACTGTAGTGACAACACAGACTTAGACACAGGTCTGCTGCTTCTGTGCGTTATCTGCACCTCCTATTCCCCAATACACTAAGCTCATAAATGGGGCCAGAATTGAAGCTCACATCCTTAAACATTTTGCATGCAGATGGGTGTTGGCAGGAGGAGGGGAAGAGGAATAAAACATGTATAAATTTGCTGAATTCCCATCTCCAAGTCAGCCTCTGCAATTTGGATCCACATGAGATCTAAAACTGGAAAGGGCCAATGTTTTCCCATTCTGAATCTGCTCCAGCCAAAAAATCACTAACATTTTGCAAGATATCAGCACCATCAGTCCTGGACCAGGCCTCAATCTCAATACCCAGCCTTCCCCTACACTTGCATGGGGTCTCTCTTCAGCTCATCTGCAGCTGGCAGGTGACCCATTTATGTAAGTACAGAGTTGTAGCCATGAGCTGCGAAAGACAAGGTGGGCCAGATAGCATCTTTTATTGGACCAAATCCTGCTAGTGAAAGAGAAGTATTTGAGCTTATGCAGCATCCTCTTCATGTTTCAGGGAGGATCTAAAGAAAAGCTCTGTATAATAAAATATTTTACCTCACCTACCTTGTCTAATAGCTACATATTGCATTTCAAATCCTGTTACTTGCTCTCCTGCTGGAGGGGATAATTCTGTTTATAATATGATTAATTGCTCTGGAAGTACCCATAAAGCAGGACTCAAATAGGTAGCAGGAGCAGATAAATGATAAAATAAAATGTCCTAAGAACAAGGAAAAGGCAGCAATAAGGACACACTACATACCGAAAGACACTGGCATCCCTGAATATTTTATTCACACACCGCAGGGTTATTTCAAAATAAAACATTTTCAAACAGCTATTTTGCAATATCTTATTTTGAAATAACACAGCTACACACAAAGGCTAAGTCCACACTACAGCGTAATTTCAAAAGGTGACGTTTTGAAAAGGTACCTTCCAAAAGACTGCTGTTCCAAAGTGCCCATCTACACACAAAAAGCAGATCAAGGTCAGAGATCACTCTTTCAAAACACCGGTCTGGCCTTTTGAAACACAGCGTCCACGCACCCCCAGGGCACTCTTTCAAAAGAACAGGCCGGGAATCACCGCAGATGGGTCTCAGAGCTGACACGCCCTTCTAGGGGCCGCGGCCAGCTGCTTTCTTAAAGGGCCCCTCAAGCACCCTGGCCCTGCACAAGCTGCGGGCTGCTTTGCTACACACAGCACGGCAAACCTTGAGCACATAGTGCAGCCATTGCTGAGACCCCTATGAACCCCCAGCAGCTCCCAGAGGGGGAGGTCCTTGAGGCTGTGGTCAGTGTGCTGGCCATGTTGCTTGTGGCTGTCCTCCAGCAGCACCAGGGGACCAGCCACCCAGCTGCTGTCCTGCACGCTGCCTCTGTAAGGCAATGCCCGCACCTCCTCCCCTAGGCAATCCGGTGCCTGTCGGGCTAACCCACCAGCACCGAGGGGTTGGACTGGCTTGTGCTGGAGGACTGGGATGATGACTGCTGGCTCCAGAACGTCCACATGACCAAGCAGACTTTTCTGGAGCTAATTCACTGGCTTGCCCCAGCCCTCCAGGACCAGCACACCCAGAAGTGGCCTGTGCTCCCTCTGGAGAAGAGGGTAGCCAGTGCCATCTGGAAGCTGGCCACCCCAGACAGCCATCGGTCAGTCGGCCACTAAACTCAGGGTGGACAAGGCCACCGCCGGGGCCTTCCTCATGGAGGTAAGCTACGCTTGGGTCACATCCACCACAGGCAGAGGTCCTGGGCAAGGAGGACCCTTGGGGACCAGGGATGGGGGCCCTGGAGGGGTCTGGGGGTGCAGGGCCAGGGAGCACCCGACCACGCACTCACGGGCACGTTCGCCCTCCACACCATACAGGTTTGTCAGGGCAATAAACACCATTCCTCTTTGCTGGGTTGTCTGCATTGAGGACCTTGACATCGTCCTTGTGGGATTCGCGAACCTAGGCTCTCCCAACTGCTTTGGGGCAGTGGATGGGACCCACATCACTAACCGGGACCCAGACCACAGCACAGGATGAGGGGGGTGGGCCAGCTTGTCCAGGCCCACCCAGTGGCTCGTAGCCAGTGCAAGTGCCAGCTGGGCAGCTGGGGGGGTTGGGTGGGAGTAGAGCAGCGAGGTCGGGGGCAGCAAGAGCAGGGGCTGGGGGGAGTTGCGGGGGGGACTGCAGGAGTGGCTGGCAAGGGAGCAGAAGGCTGGGCCAGGCAGGTGGTCACAGCCCAGGTCAGATTGCCCAGGGTGCCTGCCACCCGATCCCAGGCCTCCCACTCCATTGCCAGCCACTCCCACAGGATGGAGTTTTGGTCCCGCAGGGCAGCCATGCGGGCGGCGGTGGCCTTCTCCTCCTGGTGGCTCTGGGGCATGCCTCTGATGCAGCCCCATGTGGGTGCAGGAGGTGGGTGCCCCTGCCACCTCAGCGACTGCTGTGGGTCTACTCTGCCTGTGTACAGGGCTCAGTCAGCCCCCAGACGGTGGACCTGTGGAGACAGAAGGGGATAGAGAGATGACCCATCAGTCCTGCGCCGTGCCCCCCGTAGGCCCCCATCTGATAGCCTGGAGGCCCTGTGGGATCCCAGGTGTGGAGGGGGCATGGGGCACACACTGAATTCAGTCTGACACTCCACCCATTCCGTCCCTGGGTGTGCAGCCTGTGTTGCTGTCCAGAGGGGTGGGTGCTGAGTACCATGCGTGGCCCCCTCCGGGGCCCAGGGAGTGCAGCCATCCGGGGTGCATCTGGACTGGGGCTGGTGGCCTGTGAGTGGTCCGCTGTTGGCCATGGCAATGGCAAGCTCACCCTCCCCATGCACCAGGACTTCCAGCATGCTCGGTATCTGCCTGGCAGTCACTCCAGGACCTTGGGGGAGACCCAGGTGGAGGGAGCCTGGCTCGATGACCCAGAGGGGATGGCGATGATGAGGGTCCTGTCGCTGAAGACCGCAGCATTGCTTGCTGGCTTGGTGTCCTGCTCCATCTGCTGGGGGATGCTGGTGCCTGAGGGTCCCAGCAGGTCCTCTGGCTCCATCTAGGCCTCCAGGTCGGGCGCCGGTTCCGGCCCAAAGGCATCCAGCACCACAACCAGTGGGGTTGCCTCCTTCACCCCATAAGGCAGCCCAGCTCCTCGAAGTGGGGTCACGTGGTGGGCGCTGCCCCCAAGCGGCTGGCCGCACCCCGGAAGTGACAGTAGGTCTGCCTCAGTTATTTTACTTTGGACTGCACTTGTCCGGCGTGCGGCTGTGGTGCCCCGGGAGATTAGGCTGGTGGACAGGTGCACAAACGCCATGGTGTTCCAGCAGTGGCCACCCACGTGTAGGAGGACCTCCTTGTCCCCTCACAGTCCGAGGAGGTCCTTGAGCTCAGCCTCAGTCCACGATGGGGCTTTTTTTCCCTCCTGAAGCCCTTGCTGGGCTCCTGGAAGCTCTCAGACTGCTTGTAGGAGGCCCTTGGGGCTCCTGGCTACGCAGAGGTCGGGTGCCTTGTGCAGCTGCAGGAAAGGCTGGAGGGAGAGCCGCAGCAGGCTTGTGCTCTCTCTAGCGCTAGCACACTCTCAGCTCCCTTCCACGGGGTTTCTGGGTCCCTGTGTCTTTAAACGAGGCTGGAGGCAGAGACCTTGCGCTGGCAGCAATGTCTCCATTCTCCAGCAGATCAGCACCATGGAGGACCGCTCTTTTGAAAAAGCAGCCTGCGGAGCAGCTCCAGGTTTTCTTTCGCAAGAATCTTTTGAAAGGGTGCTCTTCCCCAAACGGGGGTGCAAGAGCAGTTTCAAAAGAATGTGTTTTGTGTGTAGGTGCTGCACGGGATATTACGAAAGAGGCCCTCCTCTTTATTATTTCAAAAGGACTTGCTAGTGCAAACGCGGCCAAAATGTGTTTCATTTCTGGACACACAAGGCTATTTCAAAATTGCGCCTTTGGACACCATTTTGGCTTATGTAGAAATAGCGCGACTCTGTCTCTTAACAGCGCCTATTTTGAAACAGGCATTATTCCTCATACAATGAGGTTTACCAATTTCAAAATAACGCACCCGAATTTATTTCAAAATAGCATGCGTAGCGCGTACGCTCGCAAAGTTATTCCAAAATAACAGCTACTATTTTGACTTAATTCTGTAGCGTAGATGTAACCTGAGTTCACTATTGTTAGTGCAACAGTGGTCAATACCAGAAGATGCCACAGAACTTCATAAAAGCCCCCGTCATGTTTTGCAAGTCTGTAGAAGTGGAACACTGTTGAGCTCCACGCGGGGATTAGTTTATGCCTTGACATATTTTTGTTGACAGTCAGTCCTCAAAAATCACTGTTACTTCCAGTAATTTCAGATGCTACTTTTAGGTACTCAGGGTAACATCCTGGCTTCCTTGATGTCAAGGGGAAAATTAACATTTGTTTCAATACAGCCAGGATTTCACCCTCTGTCTTGCCTGCTCCCTTCACCATCAATGTTCCCATTCTGCATGTAGGCCAATCACCTCTAGGGGAAGAGTTCCATCTTCACAGCCCAGTCAGTTCTAGACCCCCTGCAGAGACTGCTAACAAGGCAAATCTAGTAACAGGCACCAGTCCACAAAAAGCCAGACTGAGAGCCACCCCCTCTTTTCAAAGGTCATTAAGACAGTCATCAGCACTTTTAGCTCCAACAAACTGGGTTGACTTTGAAACTGTGACCCATCCGCACATCCTACACCCCATCTCTCAAGACATAGGCATACATTGCTCTGCCTTCCACATACGGCACTTAGGGCAAGCTCGATCCGGTTAACAGAACAACACTTGGATGTTCTCTGGAATAAATGACATCAGAGGTGACACAGTTCTGACCCACTGCCTCCCCCTGCCAGTCTCACACAGTTGCACATGCAGAATGAGGTTTAAACAAACTAGTCCTTTCAATATCTCAGGCAAGTTCATACCTTTGAAGAATTGTTTTCTGTTTAAAAATACACGGGTAAGATGAGGTTCTCTTCTTGCTTCATGCCGAAATAATTAGTTGAAAGTTACAAGATCTTGCCGTCATTTTGAGAATGCCAAATCTATCATTTGTAATTACACCGTGCCATAATAGTATTATGCCAACATATCTTATTAATCACTACACACAGTGCGCAATTAGTGATTCAGTACTGACACACAAAGAGAATCTGAGGGAGCGTTTGACTGCCTGAGAGGTTTCTTTGTTGCTATATCCTGTGCAGGGGCTGTGTGCCAAAAAGTCATTTGCTTTATTCCTGAGTTGTGTGATTTTTCACGTTTACAAAATATTGGGCAATTTGACAACAGCAGGACATGAATTTGTTCTCTAAAGATTAGCGGCAAATATGTCAGCTGCTCTCAAGATCTGATAAATATGCTCTTTAACTGAAACATTTAGTTATACACTGGCATCTCCAAAAGCAAGAAAATCTTTTCCTCACCTCTGTGTCAGTTGTTCATACTATCAATTTTAACTGAGGGACAAAAAAAGTCTCCATTTTTGGATCACTGGAACAGATAACCATCACCACAAATTCACTGCCATTCTTTCCACATCTACCATACAGTCTTATATTAGTCAATATCAGGCACCGAGAAAAGAGAGGTTAAATGCTCCCTGGGAAATTCTCAAGGAGAAATATAGCACCTGTGACAAATCCAGGGAGCTGCTTATCTCTTTGGGAGTTGAAACTCTCAGGTCCTCTCTGCATGTCGACTGATGTGGGGGTGTCCTGCTTTCTCCCACTAGGCTGCCTAGAATTATCAACATGTAAGGCACATCTTTATGCATATTCCAATTTGACGCACAGGACTAAGCTGTCTGGGTTTTAGTTACTTTCCTGGCCAGTCAGGTCACAAGACAGTGAATCCTATTTCCAGCCCAGCCACTAGACACCATCCACTTCCACTCGACAGAACAGGAGCTCTTTTAGCATCTTGTGATTGTGCTGGGTCACAATTTTAAAACCTCTTTTTGTTTACTACATTTAAATTAGATTGAATAGCGCTTCCGAGAGAGAGCTGAGAGTACCACTTCAAGACAGGGTAAACAAGCTGGCTTTGTTAATTCTCCAGGGCATTCAGTGGGTATGTCTGAAGCACATAAAAACTACCCTTTCAAAGAGAAACCATAATACTCTCAAGTACCTGAGAATACAGGCCTGTGAAAGGGTCATTTGGGAGACATTGGTTAACTGTTAGAATGAGAATTCTTACAGAGCTAATAGAAGAGACTCGACTCTGCCATGGGGGCACCAGAGGCACTACCTTACTCAAAGCAGTAAAACAAAATGGTCTTTCCTTGGAGTTCAGCACAACTATCACAGACGTTAAACTAAGCGAATGGCGCTCCCAGATGAAGACGCTAGAAGGACAGATGTTCCAAGGTCCCAGCCCTCCATAATGCACACTCCATTCGGGGGCTCCAGGTAGCAACAGCAGCTCTTCTCGGAATGGTGCTGCAACCTGAGCAGAGCAGCAAGGGGCACATCCAAAAGTGACTTTAATGATGGATAAACGTTCAGCTAGGTAAGGAAAGTTACACGCCCCACATAAGTCTGACCTAGAACCGGCACTATTGTAAGCACACTAATTGATCGTAGGTGTAACAGAAGGGGGATAGGTTGACAGATAAAGAAAAAGACACTGGCTTCTCTCAGCACAGTAAATATTTCAAAATCTTCCTGTAAGCACTTTACACAGGTGGCTATGAAAATTCAGGACTGTGTGAATAGATCATCTCTGACGTTTCCCTAACCTATCCCATGAAATATAAACATTGATTAGAATAATACACTTAGGAAGGAGAGCTGCAAAGCTGAAATAAAAACAGTTCAGCAGAAATCTGGGCTTAATGCCCTCAACAGTGCAGCTGCTTCCTTTAAAAATAAAAAGATCCTTTGACATCCATTAGCCCTTCTGTGCTCTTGAGAGAGAACCTAGAATGAACAATTCTGGAAAATCAGAGACCAAAACACGAAGTATTTAATATGGATACCTGATGCCTTATGATATCCCAGAAAATACAGGCTGGGCCAGTGGTGATGCCACCTGTCTGTGCATGTTAAACGGACAGCTGGCAGAGTAGCGATATCAGTTTTGCTTTCATTTAAACTTCCCCCACCATGGCTACATGTAAACTACAGCAATATCTCGAGAGAAGTTACTGTTGGAGGAGCTCTTCCAGCAAAACTTCTGTCGACAGATCACGTCCACACACAAAAGTGCCTCAAAAGAGCAATCTGTTCTGTTGACAGAGAGTGGCCAGACTTCCTGGACACGCACTCGACAGAACGGCCAACCAGAAGCTCACCAAACAGGGCTGCCCAGTGAACTGGAAGCCATGTCTGTCGACAGAGGGTCCCCCGGAGCATCCACACAGCTTTTTTGTTGTCAGAATGTGTAGGCAGCAGCTTTATGCCTCATGGCGGAGAAGCAGAATGTTGTCGGCAAAAGTGCTGAGTTTTGACAACAAACTGTCAAAAAAAATGCATGTTGTGTGTGGACACTCCCGGAGACTTGTTGACAAAACTCGCTAGCGTAGCTGTAGCACGTGAGGGAAGAGGAAGACCTGCATTACATTCTCCAGTTATCTCAAGGAGACACAGAACCTTCCCCCTCATCAACCCAAAAAGCACCTCAACTCTTGCTTTATGTATTTAGTTATTTCAAGCTTTCCCCAGTTTTGTGTGTCCATTCTAAGGTCGGGGGAGCCCCCACTAGGGGACTTGTTTTGTTGGAGTACAAACTAACATGGCTACCTCTCTGTTACTGTCCCACTAGGGGAAGTTCATTTTCCACAGTCTATTCATTTCTTTGACCTCTCTGCTACTATGGGGTTACTAATTCCAGGTATGAATTACATTTTGCAATATGGAGAAATGCCTCACTAAAGACAGGACAGGCCACCTACAGGCCAAAGTGACATCAGACTCCCTTGCACAAGTTCATCGGGGGGCTGGAAAGGTGCCAGTTTCTTAAGAATGTCTGAAAGGCCCAGGTCTTCTTCATGAGGACACAGATGGGGCTAGTTTGAATCCCAAATCTGGGTAAAGGACGTGTGCACGGACTACTGACTAAGTCACTTGGACACCTGTCACAATTCCAGACTTAGCTATTCCCTGTTGTGCACATCCACTGTACAAGCTGAATAAGGACCTCGGTGTCCAGCTGTTACAGACTTAAGGAACTGAGGAAGCAAAGATCTGCCAAGCCCCTGGAGGGCTTCCAGACTTTTTACTGACACGAGTGTCCACATGTATGGCCACTTAACCGGTCCCATTGGCCTCAGTTTGCTGTTCTGGCCGATGTGAGTGGTAAACTACGGCTACTGGGATCTGCGAGTGGCTGTACCTGCAGATTCTTGGATAAAAAAAGTGTCTGCTAGCCCACCAGTGGCAGACCCTGGTGAGCCACATGTGGCCCCTAGACTGCTTACTGCCCTCCCCTGGTCTTGACTATGTCTTGGTATGTCATGTTCCTAGCTTCATTAGGACAGGAGCTTTATTTTTAGTACAGAGATTTATTTTCCATTTTTGGAGGAGCATCGTGCTTACAGAAATCATAGGTATCACGTACCAATTTAGAAAACAAATTAAAGAGAAAAGAAACTGAAGCTAAATCTTCACCAAAAATATACTAAGGCTGAATTTTTTGTTTGCTTGTTTGTTTTTGGTTTTTAAGCTTTGCGTTCTCCAAGCAGAAATAAATAATTCACAGCTACTTTCACAGTATATTTTGCCTCTAACCAGCTCAACCAAACTACTGCCAAGTAAGCATATGAATTTTGGGTGCTTCTTTGAAACTTGCTGCCTTTCAAAATTTGCATTCAGCAAACATCCCGCCATGCTATTAAGGGGCAGAGTGCAATGTTATTTCTTGGTACTTTATAGAAAGGCTCCAGAATGAGAAGTGGGCTTATCACTAAAGAGATCAGTAAGAAGAAAGGATTTTTATCACCTTGGCTAAATTTTCAATTTGTAAAAACAAGACAAAAGTTTACTGTTGGGCAAACACTGCTACGCCAACACATGGCTTTCCAAAGAAGGTACAGTTTTTCCCTCACTGCCCAGCCAACACACCTCATTCCTAACTGAGGTTATGTCTATACTAGACATAATAGCCGACCTCTGATACACCATTTTAGTTACACCAATTGCGTAGCTAAAATTAACTTTTCAGCCATCGACTTTCATGCCTCCCATCAACCTTCCTTAATCCTTGCTGCTCACGAGGAGTTCAGGGGTTGTTTTGCACACCCCATAAGATCGATCCTGAGCGGGTCAATCTTCCGAGGTAATGTAGAGTCTAAGGGTGTATCTAATGTAGAGTCTAAGGGTGACTAGGCACACAGCCCATTCAACCCTTTGGCTCACTGCTGAGGCCTCCAGCACCAGTGTCAGAGCAAACAGAACTGTGAGGAGGACACCTCTTCATCAGCATATGAAATGAAAACATACCAGTTTGTTTTACACATACACACATATAACCCTTTCGCCTGTGTCTTCTACAGCCGCCCTTGCTTTGACTGGTACCATGGGCGTTTGTGGTGTTTCTTGATTTCTAGAAGCATTCAGACAGTATCCCAATTGCTAGTGTTGTACAGTACAGCAAAGGTAATCGAGTTACTTCCAAAAAACAAAAACAAAATGAAACTTAGTGGGGTACCTGGATCAAGTGCCACTCCTTCGATGGTGACAACGCAGAGCAGATCTGCCAGCTCACCCTGGTAAACCGTTGGGTTGTCCGAATGCACTGAGACATTAAACACGGGACCTAAAAAATAGCAATTTAATCCCATTATTCATTCAAGAGTCCTTTGTTGTGCTACCCAAAAGCTTTTAACAAGTGCTTGAAACCATCTAGGTTAGTTTGTGAAGCACTTTTACCTTAAATGACGAATATATTGCCTGTGCTTCCAAATTTATGGGCCCACTTGCACATTTTTTAGGACACTGAATTTCATGCTGGTGGAAGTTGCCAATTACCAGCTCTGAAGTCCTCTATTGATTCGCAGAAGTAGTACAATATGGCTGTAGGAAATTACCCCACACTGTTCTCTTCCAATATGCCTCCCACTGGCCCTGGACGAGGCCCTGTGAGGTCTAGAAGTGAATTTGGTGTCCTTCACCTGTTGATTCTTGACCCTCTTCTGCTTTGATTGCACAGAGGTGTGAGGTGGACATTTCTATTAGGAGCAGACAAAAGACCAGCTCACCTCTTAGAACACAATTTTTATTATAATGCCACATGACCACACACTACTTCTTTCATGATCCTAGCAAGTTAAAACATCTGTGTTTGAATTCCTCCAGCTGGACAATGGTTATAATTTGGCTATTCAGAGAGGTGTGGTGAAGTGCTCAGCTATTATGGTGATACACACCACACACTTTTGATAAGTGCCAAATCCATGGTGCAAGATTAATGACAGAGTTATGGTACTTCACATAGGTTACGTTACTAGTACTGTACCTCCTTTGTGGTCAGAAGACTAAATATCCCATAACCTGAGTCCATTAAAGTAAGAGTTCAGCTAATACAGAGGTGAGAAACCAGACAGCAATCTGTGGTCTAATCCCTATTTTAAATCCAGTGATCTACCTCTTACAGATAGCCAACAGGCCTTGGTTGGGAAACCTATGAAAATCCAGGTTTCTTTGAGAAGTTGTTCCAGCAACTGAGTAGATTGTGCTCCATCTGCAAGTCACTGCTGCACCAGTGATCTGGGATGGAATTAGGGCATTGTGCCACTGGCAGTGTAACTTTTTTTTGAGATACTGAAGATCACAGTGGGCTGACTGTGGTCCCTAGGGATTACAAAGCCCTTTTTGCCAGAGCCAAAATTCCAGGGAAGATGAAGCAATTACTTTGTGGCTTCCTAAATTCCCCCTTTGATTTCGAATGGGAATTATTTTCTTTACTTTCTATTAAACTGTAGTGCAACATTCCAGCGTGCAGTTAAATTTCCTGTCGTTCTCTCCCTCCCCTGGCTGAATTGGCTGCATCTCAGCAATGCAGCAATACCTACCTAAGCAAAACTATGCAACTGTTTTCACACTGAAAGGCATTATATAAAAGTGCAAGATGCACCTGAAAACTTGGAGATAAATGAATACCAGAGGAACCTTAGAGGTTGTATGAATTACTGGTTGAGACTTATGAGTCTGCTAGACCACATTTATGGAAACCAGAGACCCAGAATACTATGAAGTTCAGATGTTTCATGATGGGTGTTCTACAACTGCATTATACTAAACACACATTTAAAAAGTTAACATGCTGAGCCCTTCCTTTCCTGCCCACCACCAGGAAAGAGGAAGGAATATTAGCATGACCACTTCATCAGACTCTGTCCAAGATCTTCCTGTGAAAACTCAAATTGTTTCCAAAGATAGTCAGCAACCTTGCTGCTGTTAGCACTGTTACCATAAAGTTTATCCTTCATATAAAAGAAATCAAGCTCACTCCAGGCAGTCTTCAGTGAGTTCTCTAGCTAGAAATTAAACAGGCTCATGCACTTGTTACAAAATCCATGTTAACTACCATGTTAGAACCATGCCCCTTCATCTGAGTGTACTTGGATTTATAAAATATAGAAGTCTCAGTGTGCGAGATTGCCATGTTTGCTTGCAGGACCGCTGCCCTCTAAGAATTTAACATGTTGTAGCGCAGACTGAACTTGCCAAGCACTATAACCATTGAATCCTGTTTTAGCTGCACCTCAGTTTTACAGTGAGTAACTACAGCCTTCCAGCATCAGTGAATGAACTCCCACACCAGGTCACAAGGGAATCGTTGTATGACCACAGATCCTGCCACTGTATTGGCAGGGAGATGAGAATTAAGCTTGCTTTCTTGTACATACTTCCCTAAAGGCCATCGGCCAGAGTGAGAGAAGAACTGTCTAGTCCTTGTCAGTGTCGCTTTGCTCTGCTGAGTGTTTCTGAAGCATAGCCCTGATACTCTGTGTAGGTGAAGATTTATCAATGCAGAACATCACACACTGTGACTTGTAGTTTCTGTAGGTCTCACTTCTATATTAAAGATGAGTTCACCCATGATCTGCTCCATTTTATGGACACTGATTGCCGCCATCGAGGCCCAGCAAGCTGCTAGTGCAATTTCTCAGCTGGGTGGAATATTAGCAAACTTCACCATAGAAGAACTTCAAAGCCAGAGTCAAAGTGCTGAGGGCATAATTAGACAAACATTTTTATCTATTATTTTTCTCTGCTGTCAGAGCATCAGCTGCCTCTCCCAGCTTGTCACCAGCATGCCCAAGTTTCTAGGGAATACTGAAGCAACAAATAGAGCAGCTGCTTCCCTATATTCGGCATCTAATGATTCAACGTCCCCTGGGTAAGCCACAGTAACCAGAGGGAAATCATTAGTTTCTTTCCAGAGTGCACAAATCCTACAAATCATCTCCATTCTTGGGGGAAACTGTCCCTGAAGCACAGAAATTTGGGAGAATGGGAGAGGACAGAATATCATATATGGATGTATATCTATCTCATAGAACTGGAAGGGACCTTCAAAGGTGATGGAGTCCAGTCCCCTGCACTCACAGCAGGACCCATCACCATCCCTCACAGATTTTTTTCAAAATCTATTTGCCCCAAATCCCTAAATGGTCCCCTCAAGGATTGAGCTCACAACCCGGGGTTTAGCAGGCCAACGACCAAATCACCGAGCTATCCCTCCCTGTTACAAATCAGCCTACGTTAGACGTGCTGGACTGCAAAAGAAATCCCTGAGATATTTCAGGAGCCAAAATTTTGTCCCAACAGAATAAAAGTCTTGGGTGTCCTCTTTCAAACAGTGCTTTAAGCGAGCGCTGTCGCAATAAGAACGGCTAAGCTAACAAGCCTGGAAGCTAGCCACACAATTTCAGCCTCAGCAGGAGCAGTTTCCCTGTGAGGCACCACTCAATCCCAATGTGCCTCACCCCTGGCCTGAAGAGACCACCTTTCCCCGCAGGATGAGATCATGGCTCAATCAACTCTTCGTCCCTCTGCAGAAGTTGCAGGTACACGGGGACAATCAATGCTCATGGTTACGGTTGTTTGTGATCTGGGCGCTGAAGCAGGAACTGAACTGAGATTACCGACTATATTGTCACACAGACCATAGAAACACCATCAAAAGGTAACACGTTTTACTCACCATGCACCTGGGCAGGATTTGCATCAATGAGCTAGATGTGAAGTGCTCCGTAAAGCCTCACAAGTCTCCTGCAGCCCCCAACTTCCCAACCGTTTTTTAACTTAAAAAGCAGATGAAAGCTGTTCATTCAGAGTGCTGTAGCCCTCATTTATGTTTCCCCCTTTCAGCCAGTTGCCTTGACTTCACCTAGAGCTAATAGGAAGAGAGGAGCAGGAATGAGCAGTCACCTGCTCCCACAGGAAGCGGTAGGAACGGTGTCCCAAGCCTCTGTTTGTCAGAAGGTGGGAATGGGCGACAGGGAATGGATCACTTGATGATGGCCTGCGCTGTTCATTCCCTCTGGGGCACAGGGCATTGGCCGCTGTCAGAAGACAGGATACTGGGCTTGATGGACCTTTGGTCTGATCCAGTATATCTGTTCTTATGTCCTTACAGAAAGAAGCCATGTTGTAATTGGTCAGCTAAAGCATTCATAGTAAAACAACTCTCTACAATGGCATTTTCTTTCTAAGGGCTCCAAGGAAAGCCGTGGCCCAAGAGCAACAGCATGCTGCTTTCAGGCATGCCTCTTTGCACAGGGCACCTAATTAAAATGTGCAACAGTAAGGACTTCGGTGGCGTTGGGCAAATTGGTTTGGTTTATCCTCACATGTTTAGCTCCAGCTTAATCCCATTGCCTGTACTTAGTGCTTTAAAATAGGCAGGGCTTTTTTTTCTGGCAGAACACTGCGGAACGGCATTCCACCACCATTTTTGCTGGTGCCGCCATTTTGAAAATGCAGCAGGCGCCACAGCCCAGGGGGCGCAATTCAGGCGCTGGCGATGCCGTTTTTAAAAACTGGTTGGGAGGTTCCATCTGAGTTGCACAGGGTTGTTTAAGAGTCATTTGCAGCTCGTTATGCTGTTGCCTCTGGCTGATTGCTCCTCTGCTCCCTTCCTGCCCTGCCTTGAGGATGGAACTCAATTTAATTGGTTTAACAGCTGTTAATGAAACTGAGTTCCATGACTAGCACGGCAAAACAGGCAAGAACTTCCCATGCTGCAGGTGGGGGCAGGGGGAGCCAGGTGGAAGAGGTGGCAGCAGCTTGACAGGGAGAAGCAGCCACGGCAACAAATGAACTGCTCAGCTCAGCTGCTCGCATGAGGTATGGTTGGGGCGCATAGGGGAGGGAGTGGAGTTTAAGACAAGGGAGTGGCAGAGTGGTTTAAGCTGGGGAGTTGGGGGGAACTAGTGGGGTTTAAGCTGGGCGTAACGGGGGGTGGCTCAGGCCACGGCACCCGTGAGGTGGTGGCTAAGCTGCTGAGGGGGGCAGCTCAGGCCCTGTGTGGCGGGGGGGGCGGGGAGTTAAGCCATCGGAGGGCGGCTGGGACCCCCCACCCAGGAAGCAGCTGAGGCCCTCCTGTGGGGGTGGCTAAGCTGCCAGAGGATGGTTAAGGAATCTGGGGAGTAGCTGGGACCCTGCCGGAAGGTAGCTGAGCCCCTGGGAGGTGGTTTGGGCCCTCCCAGGAGGTGGCAGGGGCCCTGCATGGGGGTGCGGTTAGGCCGCAGTGGGGGTTAGCTTGGGGCTTGCATTCAGACACCTTTTTACTAGAAAAAAACACTGAAAATAGGAGCAGTCACTATCACAAACTGGAATTTCAGTTCCCATGCAGACAAATCACATGACTTGTTTCACAGATCTCATTGAGCCCTCAGTCAAGCCACGTTTGAAATTATTATTCAGTAGATTTAAGTTTGGAATATTTAAAGTCGAACTACCTTGAGCTTGGAAATCAGTCCTCTGTTTAAAATGATTTAGCTCTGACTCAATCAAATAAATCCAACGAAAAAGTTTGAGCATCAACGTTGCAGACAAGCATTTTTAGAGAAATTTGGACAAAACTGGTTCCCTAGCTTTGAAATTAAGTTGACATTTTATAAATCTCATTGAAACTTAAAACTCAAACAAAGAGCAAAGTCCGAGAGCAAGCTGCGGCATGCACTCAGGTAAAACAAGAAATACCTCTTCTTATTCTACTATATTACAGTTGAAAAGATTAAAAAGTTATCTTAAATGGCCATAAACACAATATTGCGGCATTAAACAGATCTTCAACCATAGCTCTTCCATTCTTCATTTCTAAAAGATTGCTTACTCAAGACCAACATTACACCACCTTGATTTTGGGACTGCAGTGCTGACGAAGAATGAGGTTAAGCATAATTTCTTTTTAAAAAATCCATGTTTTTTAAAAGAAACTAACTGGGAATTCGTAAATTCTAGAACCAGGATTTATTTTCTTTAATTTTTTTCGGAACACCACTCTTGATTACCTTCCCTGGCCCAATTTCAGGGCCTGAGTTTAAGTTCAGTTCAAAAAAATACAATACGTCTCAGTGCCCAGTAATCTGAACTGACTTCACTTCAGATTTTTTAAAAATGTTACAGCAATTTCTTTTCTGGCTACACTGAAAAAGCTAATAGCTCAAACAACTTCAAAGTAGGTTTATTCTTTAAAGGTCAGCTCTCTACACAAGCCAGGCTTGAACAAACTTGGTTTGGTTGATAGAGATATGCTTGCACAACATCTGTGAGGTTAAGGATTGCTTTCCTTTTATTTTTAAAAATTCGTGTGGAAACTTTAAAATAAAAGCAGCACAATTGATATCAATCTTTCTAGATTGCTGGGTTAAGACCAAGTAAGGTGCAGAAAATTTCATTCACAAAATAAGTGTTTCAGAAAAGTTAGAAGTAATGGAAAAAAGAATTTTATACGGAAGATGGAAGACGTTAAGATGGTAATCTTAACTTCTTACATTTTATACTGCATTTGAGACTGTTCTCAAAAGCACTATTCAAAAATCAAATTTAGCTTCATGTAGATAGGTGCTACCCCTATTTTATAAATGCGACAAATGTGGCACAGAGAGGTTAAGTGACTCGCCCAAGGTTACGACAACTCAATCAGAAGTACAAACAGGGACATCTGTCATATTTTCTTCCCCAACAGTCAGGCAACGATCACTGTGTACTTGAAATCAGGGTGTGCCCTAAAACATGTCAAAAAAACATTGATGCAATCTGCACACTCTGTTCAAAAATATTACTCAGAACTGCTTATGGCACTAAGCCATTCCCCACTGCACTAAAGATGCCATAGTCTGCTCTTCCCCAAGTAATAAACTCCTTCCTCTCTCCACCTCCACCACTGGCATTAGCCTTTCTATACAGTTGTCCCTGACCAGCACCATCTCAATTTCGTAACAGTCATTACAGGAAAAAACCCTCTGTACTTAAATATACGGTTTACATTTCCAACTACAAATGGACAAGAGGAGCTATCTTTGATGACTAAGCGTATCTCTACCCACTAACAACGGGTAGAAAATACCGGGATTCCTTGACAGAGATTTTCTGGTGCATTGCTCTTCATTCATTTTCCTGATTAAGACAAATATATTTGATCAAGTAAGCAAGGGGGCAGAAAGAGAGGAGGGAAGGGAGAAGTAGTCACATCTCCGGATGACTAAGGGGCACAATTTTATTTTAATTACAACTTTAACAACAAATAGCTCATATTTCAACAGGTCTTCACTTATTTTACTCCTTCCCAAACAAGTGATAAAACATTGCTGTATAATGAGCTCATACACAGACGTAATCCAGAGTCAAAGATTACACAAGGAACTCCTTAAATTCTCTTTTGTTTCTGACTCTCCCAGCTTTCACCCTGCGCTGGGGTTTCTCAGGGGGCAGCCAGCACAGTAAAGCTAAGCTCAACTGTTGTATCTCACATAATGTGCTTCTGTAAAATAAGATGCAACCCTCCACCGAGTCACTTCTGAGGGACAGAAACCCTGTACTGGGTCTCTGTGTAACATGCTGTGAGAGAAGCCGTTCTGGGGAGGTGGCGAGTGGCAGGGGGGTGTGTGTATAAGAGGAAATTGCCAGGCACTTGGGAAGGTTGGGAAGGGGTGGCTCCATGCTCTCAGAAGGGGTGGGGCTGAAGCAGCCAGCCCCCAGTGCCACCCAGAGTGCATCATGCCACACCCCTCTTTCCCCCAACCAACCCTTAGTGTATCCCACAGCACACTGAGAGGTGCTCTGGCAGCAACTTAAAGAGCCCAGACCTCCAGCCACCACCACTGCTGTGGTTGGGGGGGCCGGAAGCCCTGAGCCCTTTTGGATTAGCAGGCCTTGGGGTGAATGCCTTCTTTGCCCCCGCCCACCCCATCTGCACGCCTGGGTGATGGCAAAAAAAAAACCAATGCTAGGGAGAAGCTGCATGAATTTCAGAGCATCTGGGTGCCTCTGGGTACACAAGTAGGAAGCTTTTCACACCAAGGTCACTGGCTCAACGGTGGCCCAGCTAGGAAGAAAATGAAAACAGTACTATCTGATGGCTGAAATGGCCTGTGTGGAATGAATGTCCCCTATGAGACCTAGCAGACAGGGCTCCTTGCCACAAAAGCCATGCACACAGTTACGGGCTTGTAACCCAGCTCTGCAAGACGACAGGAAAGGCGGTGGGAAAGTGAACACACTCCCCCCTTTCACGGGTGATCCCCTGCGTGTGCAGCGAAAAGAAATACTGTGGAATAAGAAGTTAGCACTGCTGAGAGTCTAAGTAATTGCCAGTCTCCAGGGCTGTTGATTTATTAACCTTTCAGTTGACGAACAGACCTTTGCCCTCAAGAGACTAGGAGAATTTAACCAAATGGATTAACGATGAGTCCTTTAGGTTAGAAAGGACGGGGGCACTTGGTTTAGTAAGAGGCAGCCCTGGTGATTCACTGTACGAAGGAGCAGCTCTTGCATCATTCAGCATGTGGGGTTTATATTGTGAAGTGGACAGGGTTCAGTACAAGTAGTTCTAAGTTTGAAGAAACCTGGTCCAGAAGGTGGTCTAGGAAGGCTCACGAGCTGTGGGCGGACAGAGCGTGCACTACAAAAAGCACTTGAGAACTATTACTGCAGAAATGGTAAATCTTCCATTTCCAGAGACGTTTCAAAGTAGAATGAAAAAGCACATTGTAAAATCACTAAACTCTTTAAACTGAGACTGAACGTTTCTCTAGCAGATATGCTTTAACCCGACTAGAGCTGTTGGGACTTGCAGCAGGAACTAAAACAAATCCTGTGGGATGTTATGCAGGCACTTAAACTCTATGATCACAATGTTCCATTCTGGCCATAAAAATCTATGAAGTGATACATTAGCTCCACAACCTTCAGATGACCCAGGTTCTGGGAATACACAACTATACCTAGAAGTTCTACTCCCCTACCCCACTCCCTCCTTCTAACTGATGGGATTCTGAAATATAGAATTGCATCACATCTTTCAATTAATAACATTTTAAGGAATTTTTTCCTTTTGGTTTCAGACCATGAATTTTTAAGCAAAGAAACAAGAGGGATGAGGCAGCCTCTGCCTGCAGCCAGCAAGTCCCGCCACCACGGGGAAAAAAATCTAGATGGAGACATTTTCTTCATAGATATTCATGGAAAAAACTTTTCAGAACAATGCCATGTTTCAAAATTATTATGGTGGGAAATACTGGAGTTTGTGTGCAGAGTCTCCAGCTTGCATATAGAACTGTTACAGACCTCCTGCAGTTCAAATGGGTTACATTTCACAAGGTGTAAACACAATAAAAAATAAGAAGGTTTCCTTGAAACACAGCCAAGCTCAGACAACAGATCTGGGAGGAAGCCAGGTCAGAGTAAAGGACTTCCTATCCTGTAAGCGCCCCAGCTCCAAAAAAATCAATAGAGACAGAAGGATGTTGCTAAAAGCTTTCATGTAAAACTCATTAAGGACTTCCTTCGCTAAGAGAGATACTCTGTTTTCTTATTGATTTTCCCTATCACCACCACACACCCAAAACTGTGGGCTCAGAATACTGTCATAGCTTGAGCTTGTCAAATTGGAGGAGGTGAGAAAACTACAGTTGCTAGTTGTTTAGAAAAGTAACCTGATTGTAACGCACTGGTGGCAGTTAAAATGTCTTTCTGGCCTGCAAGTGACAGATCTAAATGGTAAGGAATTCCAGGTGGGGAGGCAGTGCTATTACCAAGAAGAAGATGGAAGCACCACGAAGAATAAGTTAGAATTCACCACTGCAAGGTCTCCCCTCAGCTCAGCTCAAGCAGCCTAGATTTTTCAATCCTCCAAGGACTTGTTCCAGCCCATATCAAGGATGTCAGTCTCACTGTTCTCTACCCATCAGCTTTCGTTTCCTTCGCTTGGTCTTCATCAGCGCCTTCTTCTCTGCGAAGTGCCACGTGCAATAACCTTTCTTACTTCCCTGACTCTTGTCTTGGACCTTGATCAGGTTAAACTCTGTACACAGGTGCTAGAACAAGAGGTGCAGCAGCACCCTTGGCTTGAAGTGGTTTCCATTATATACAGGTTTATAGTTGAGACTGCTGGCTCTCTGCACCCCCACCATAAAAATTGTTCCAGCACCAGCGACTCTGTCCCCATTTTCTCATTAGTTAAAAAAAAAAAAAAGTATACCACCTTCTGTATGAGACGGAAGAGACAGAAGGATTCATTTATTAACACAAGCACCTTTACTGTTATTGGGCCCCTTTTGTCTGAGGCTGGTGAGGTATCCTCAAATCTTAGCTGAAACATTTCTCCTCAAACTGTGCTTTTTAATTTCTCCCTAGCCTTGCTATTTATCTGTGTAATTATTATTTCAATCCCAACTGTCTCCTGAATTTAAATTGTATTTTAATCCATCTTCCCTGTAAATCCAACCACGGACATCACTCCCCCTAGAAGACTGGTTGCATTGTATCTGCCTGTAATCATTTTCTTAAATTTCACTCACCTATCTGAATCCAGGAACAGAACAAAAAAAGCAGAGGGGTTGGAATGGAGCTTGAGGAAGGGAAGTGTGCTACATACTCTCATGTATGCCCTGTTCCTAAAGATAAGCAGACAATCTTTTTCTGGGGAGGCAGAGGCTGGGCACATTTGCTTTTTTCTACAGCGATGTTTCAGCCTGGCAGCACCAGCATTTCCCATCCAGACAGAATTAAGACAAGGTCCCAAATAAACCTACTGACAAACAGGAGCATCAATGTCAGCTAATCACTCAGTCAGGAGGTAAGGCAGCAGGCTGAGATGGAAGGGAGGTTTTGGAAAAACTACCACTCGGGGGAACTGGGAAGGTCAGATAAGATGATGCTACAATCAGAAGCAGATAACGGTTTGAAATTTGCTCACACGCTATGAAACGTGAATTGTGAATACATACATTTTAAATTACCCTTTGCTATTTGCCTATTTAGCTTTGACTCAGGTTTGAGTCAGGTTTCTCGTAACACACATTCTTAATTCCTGTGCCATAAGCAATCTCAAAATGGCAACACACGCATTCAGCTAACATACACCCCGTTGAAACAATAAGACACTGACTGTGGTTATTGGTTGGTGATGATTTTATTATTATTGTGCAACTGGAAATTAACAGTTCCTAATTTTTTGCACCAACCTCTGTCCTCTCATCAACCTCAGAACACCTTTTCCCACAAAGCTTCAGATACCATACATATAAAAGGAATGATAAATATAAAAGTTAACTGATAAGCATGGAGCTTACTGGTATGCACACCAGTTAACCAGCCATTGCTCGTTAACTCTGGTGGTGACAAACTATGACGGGGCGAGGGGAGGGGCAGACAGTGGGACCACATAGCCGCAGCAGGGGCCAGTGGTGGAAGCGCATGGCCTCGGCAGGATCTAAGTTAACCTGGTTAACCAGTTAAGCACTATCACTTTAGTGGTTAACCATTTTTAACATCCATAGTACATAAAGTAACTCTGGGCTGTGTGTGGGTCCACAGAGACACTGAAAGGAGAAAGAACATGTGGGGAACAGGAAGAGATAGAAAATGAATTCGCTGGCTGCACTGATGCTTAAAAACAGGGTCCATTTGCGCATGGAGCCATTAATTCTGATGGAAATGCTCTTGGGGAATTTGAAATATGTAATCACTAAAAATCCAAGAAATTGCCAGTTAAACAAACATTAGCATCCAGAGCAGCTTCAGCTCTTGTATAACCACTGTAAACCCTCTCAGACTACTCAGCACTATAAAAAGTTAACGGAATGCAACCTATTACAAATCAGACATGTACCTGCCTGAAGCCTCAGTCACACTCATGCACACATTCAGACATCAAACCCATCTACAGACGACATCGGTCTATAAGAAATAGCTTAATCTAGTTGATATTGCAGCTAAAGCGTAAGTGTAAGAGCAAATCTGAGGTACAGAGGCTTGCAACTGTGTCTTTGCTGAAATTCAAAATACCCTGTTACACTTTGGAGTCCAAGTATGATTGGGTTTTACGATGTTTTGGGCAGTGGGGCATGCAAGAAGAAGATGCTGCAATGTTAAAGTTGGCTTAACTGGCAATTTCCTAGATTTTTTGCAATTATATTGATTGGAAATGCACTTGGGCAATTTTACTCCGAACTAATTACGTTTGCTTTAGAACAGAAATAGGATTCTCCATGGCTTTTTAGCGTTAAAGCTCTCCCCAAGCAATCATTACATACCAGCAATATAGGGCCTGGGTTGGAAAGCCCAGCAGCCATTCGGCACATAGAGATAGCTCATGCCATAAGAGACCTTAAAACCTGGTGAAGGAAGGAACATGGGCAAGGCTGCAAGGTCAGGCCCAAGTCATTTACAGTATTCCAGGATACAGCCAAACACAATGAACGTTCTAGCAACCACACCCATGTGAATGTGGAGATACTCTCAGAGCGAGCTTAGGAACAGCAGCAGTGACCCCAGAGATTAGTGACACTGGCACATGCACTGTGCAGCACTCAGCTTCCTCCCAAAGCACAAAGACATACACACTGGATTCTGTACTAACCTGAGGTTTGGAAGTCTATCTGGATGGGATTGGATAAGCCATTCACTGCCTCTCGCCACATGCCACCACCACCTGGGGACCAAGCAGTCACTACACAGCGATACAGACCAGCATCAGACACCTGTGTCTGGTACATCCTATAGCGGAACTCATTCTCCTGAACTTTCTCCAGGACCACACCATCCACCCGGGCCTGGTCTGTCCAGTCTTCCAGTCGTACTACTGAATCCTGGTTCAAGGAGATTATGCGAGTGGTCCCATTAGGGTTTGACTGGTCCCCCAGTGGCTTCTCTGCTGTAATGAGAACAGAGTAACGCGGCGTCTTGATGTTCTGGGACGATACCTTGCAAGTCATCTCAAAGGTATGACCGGCCACGAAGAATGGCTTCAGTTTCACAGCTTCCACTGTTAGTGTATAGTCTGAAAGAGGGAAGGAAACAATAAGCAATAAAAAATGGTATGCTTTTGTGTAGCACCTTTCAACCCAGCAGATTTTCCAAATACTACACTAACAAGCAGATGCAGTGCTAGGGCAATTTATCTTGTGCTGGTACAGCCTGCAGGTTGGTATTTAGCATCTTACAGTGTTACATAAGGAGCTAGCATAGGCCATGAAGAACACTATGCCTGATAGACACTGCAGAAAAACCATGGCAGGTGGAAATCGGGTAGTAAAGTTAGATGTGGACAGGATGTCAGGGAGAGCACCCTTACATTTGAATAAAGCCCAACAGGATCAAGGCCTCAGTTCTACTTTACTACAGGAAGTGCCACTTCAGATCAGAGTGTGAGTTGCTGTGCTGAGCCAGTGTCTCCAAAGTGAAAATTGCAGCCTAACAGATCAACAGCACTTCCTGCAGCACTGTAGATTTGCTGGCAAGATTCATTCAAGTAGTGTCATAGCCTGATTTGGCTTAGCTTGCAAGATCAGCTGGGATCAGACTATCACGAGGTTTGGTTGCCAAAAAAAAAAAAAGCGCACGCACGCACGCACGCACACAGAGTCCCCTGCACATTTCTACATACAGGTAAAAAGTCCAGGTGCATCATCTTCCACCAGAGGACTTCTCACCTGTACTCTACCTATTTAGCTACATCGGTCATAACTAATATTGGAATATTAGAAGCTGCCATACATTTCCCTGTTTCTTCACAAGTCTCTGGAAGCGTGAATCCTAAATAGCACTTAATGCCTGGATTTGGGAAAATTCTGCATCTAGGAGGGGAGTAGAGTCCCCAAGTCCTGGGAAGTTTGAGCTAGAGAGCAAAGAATCAGAAACAAAAAATAAAAACTGGCAAAAATATGCCCCCAACCAAACAAAACAAAACCAAGAAAAAAAATCAAAAGGTAGACCAAGGTGAGCTGCAAACTCATCAGGTTGCACCTACACTACAAGATAAATTCGAATTTAAGGCAGTTAGCTCGATATTGCCATGTGACTGTCTTCACTGTAAACACCATTAGCTTGATTTAGGGAGCACTAATCTCGAGATTACAAGATTGCAGTTACCCAACAGCTATAGCGTCAAGCTTGAATTCAGAAGTTCAATTAAAGGCCAGTGTGGAAGCGCCACATTTTAAAAGTGAATTTATTAGCCTCCAGAGGTGTCCCGTATGTAACCCGCAGTGCCCCTCAGTGCACCGCCCTGGCCGCTGCTCTCCAGTAACAGCAAGACCATGAATTTCTAAGCAGGAGCAGCGAGCCTTTAGCTGTGGGCTCATGTTTGTATGAGAGCCTGAAAATGTGTCTGTCTTTCTTTGCTAATAGCGCTGTGAGCACATCTACTCATTCTACCCATTCAAATGGCCCTGCAGGGAGTTTGCGGCTGTGTCTGTACACTTGCTATCTTTTTCTGCACTGCCTGGCGCCAGCCCATGCCTTGCCACACCATGTCTGAACGAGGCTGTGCTGGGGGTCGTGCTTGCAAAAGAGGCTGAGAAACTTCTTCTCAGCAATTTACTCTGGTGTGCGAACCCCCTTCCCTCTCCCACAGGTGCCACACAGTCTGGGTCTTTCCCGCGCTCTGCCACATCATGTGGGTAGCCCCCAGCCCAATAAAAGGATGTGCCTGCCGTTCGGTGCTGGCCAGTCACACTTTTAGGGCTCCAAGGATGGGAAAGATACTGGGGTCTTTGCTGCTGCCATGGGGAAGTTTCCCCCCTGGCAGCTAAGATACACATGAACCTTTGCTGCTGCCAGGGGAAAGCCCATAATGGGCTTGCTGCTGCTGGGGGAAGTCTCGTGAGCTGGCGGGGGCTGATTCCCCATGAAAGAACCAGTCAACTGGACCCTCAGCGCTTGCCCCCCCCACCCTGCCCATCACCAAGATTTGGGGCTTCCACCATCACCTTATTATACCTTCAATGATATTCTTTGTGTTGTTCTGTTTTGTTCCAATGATCCCAGTAGAGAACCCGGTTGTTGCACAAAAGCCTGATGGTGCACCGGAAACCCAAAGACTCTCCCCAGCAGAAAGGTAATGAGGCAGGAAACCAAAAATTCTTTTTTCCTACACTTCTCTATCCTCTTTCTTCTAACTTTGTGGGTCCCTGCATTATTTCCAGGGATCAGAGGGGAATGAGGAAAATGCAATGTGGGAAGATGATGTCAAAGATCAGTGAGCATGCCCAGAATGCTCCAGGGATGAGGGAACTGTGAGATAGGTTCCCACAATGCACTACTGCGACAGTCAATGTTAGCCAATTTGAGTGTGGCAGCAGCGAGTTGACTTTGTGAGGAGCATGTGGGAAGTGAGGATGGTGAAATTCAAACTTATAAATTCCAGAATTAGAAAATCGATATCAATAAATTCAAATTTATGTCAGTGTAGACGCATTCTCATGTATATTGTTCGCTACTGGGAAAAATCAGATACTTGAGAAGACACCAAACACCATATCATCTGGGGACTGCTTTGCACACAAAAGCTGTACTTGTTTTATTAAGATCAGTTTAAAAGTCAGTTAAATAGCTGTACAGATGCATCAACTGACAACTCCCAGTTTAGTTTACATCAGCAAATTTTACGAACAAGTTTAGTTAAATTGGTGACATTTCCATGTTTAGACAAGAACTTTTTACTAGGTACCTTTCAGAGAACAAAAGAAGTCACCTGAAGGCCTTGTGGCCAAGCTATGAGACAGAGCAACAAGGGCTCCAAGTCACATCCCTTACTCTTAACCTCCAACACCCTCGATAGGCCAACTTAGGTGAAAAAGGCTGTCTCCCATCTCTCTCCAGCTTTGATGGTTGGGATGGATCCTCCAGCTTTCCAATGGAGGGAGTACAACATACGTGGGGGTTCAGTGGGTATCACAAATTGAAAAAGCCTCCAGGTTGATATTATCTGTCTCTTCTGAACAAAGCAAGATAGCTCCTTAAAGCATAACCCCCGAACCACTTGGGAAACCATATTCACATGATTGGTGCGAGCATGCATTCTTTCCAGCCTGTGCCTGCACCACACCATGCCAATATAGTGAACTTTTCTGTCAACTCGCAGGTATCGATTGATTATTATGGAATATCCAGCAAACACAAGTGAAAATAGCAGACTGAAGCCAGCTCAGCATTTAGTGCTGGTTTTGCTACAGTGCATTTTCTTCCAGTAATGAAAATGACTGCATATTAACCACAAACCCAGCCACGCTGTGCAAGGCAAATCTTTACAGGGCAACAGGGAAATAAGCTACAGTAAAGCAGCAACATATGCCCCTCAAATTGAAATAAATATTTCTGCCTTCCCAGGAGAGCAACACAATACTAGTTATGATTACATTTTGCAGTGTTCTGCCTTTAAATAGTCATTGTTCCAATGAGTAAACAGTCTACAAAATGAGAACCCAGACAGGACAACTTAAAATCTGCACCATACAAAGCAGAACACGGCACAATATTCCATAAGGCATCGGGAGGAACAGGAAAGGAATATGGTACTAACAGTGGTCTGGGTGAGCATGGAATTATACATTCCATACAGTATATTTTGAAAACATTAGGGTTGCACTGTTAGGTGTTCAGAAGTCTAGAAAGATCAAAATTATGGTTGCAACCAACTCTCTGCCCCCTTACACATGCACATTAAAAGCAGTCTAATTACACAATCACATTCTATTTTTCCGTACCATCATTACTACAAACTTTGATATACTACATTATTTATATTTTTGCAGTACCCACAAGCCTGAGTAGGCCATTGTGCTGTGTAAAAGACAATACCTGTTCCAAATACTTTATAAGCTAAAGACAATATAAAACTGCATAACAATTGATTTTGACTTAATTTATACTTACATTAACTTTGTTGTCATAATGGTCTAATACAGCTGAGTATCCTCAACTCCCACTGAAGTCAATGTGTGCAATTCTACTTGTATTGAAGTCAGCCAGAATTTGGTTATTGACTTCAATGGGAGCAGGGTGAAGCTAAGGGAGAGCTTTGAAGCCTTGCAAGAGGTGCTCAGCTCTTTACCCTGCAATGCTTTATTAGTATCTCAAACGAGCAAATGCAGAGTTGCACTAAGTGCCTTTCATTTTTCTTTGCATTGTCATTTAAGTAAAAATGCATCTGCTTTGTAGTTTTCATGGGGCCTGTCAAAACTTTTTTCCTCCAAATGTAGGACATGCTATGAAACAGTGACTTCAGAATGCTTTTACGTATCACTGATTTGAACTTTGATATTCCTATGTAGAAGAGCCTATGTTTGAAAGCTGAATTTTTCCATAAATTGACATTTTAACTTGTCATCATTTCCAGGTATAAAGCACTGGATCACATTATGCAGTAACAGCTTTTTAAGACTTAGAGGGAATGTAATGAAATCCCATGGACAGTAATAGAGTAATGAAAATAGTTACACTGGTGTAACTGTGCTCTGAATGCCTATACACTCATCCCTCTTCTAACAAGTACTTTACTAACAAGTACTTGCTAAAATGAGGAACATATATACCCGCCTTTATTCACTACATGAGTGATCTTCCCCTGCTTATATGAGCAGTGTCCCTGGTCAGGGTGTAGGGAGACCCACCGCCCTGCAGCTGGAGCCTTCTCCCTCCCTTCCCTCAGACATGAAGCTGTCTGACAGCCCTTAGGCTGGGGGAAGAGAGGGAGAAGGCTCTTAGCCTGGTTCCCTCCCCTGCAATGGGGGGAATGTGAAACTGACCAGCCTTGAGCTGATCAGTTTCCCAGCCCTGCAAGCCAGGGGAAGACTGGAAGCAGCCTGCCCCTGGTTCTGAGCTTCTGCCACTCTGGGAGCAGGGAAACCGACCAACCCTGGTGGTTCCTGGCTCCCCTCCCTTGCAGGAAAATTTCAGTTATGCATGGGTTCCAGGAACAAGCCCCTGGGTAACTCGAGGGTTTACTGTATTAGTCCCCCCGACCCCACAGACCTCACCCTCAGCCAGGTTTTAATCCCACCCCCATGGTCCCAAACTGCCTCTGGCCTTAGAGCCCCCCTGCCAGCAGCTCCAAACTTCCCCAGCATTAGACTCCGCTTGCATCCCTCATCAGCCCCAGCCTTAGACACTTCTCCTCCTGCAGCCTCTTGACCTGGGCTGCTAGGCTGGGTGGCTCCCCCCCTGCCCTCCTGCTTTCAGCAATTAACTCAAGTGTGAAGTTTTCAGCATCTAGGCATAAGGTAATTGCTGTCCCTAGTGATAGAGATAGCTGCTGGAGATGACAGCTATCTCTTTTGATAGATATCTGCCTGAGGCAGCAGTGCTAAGAAACTGCAAATGGCTTCTTTAACAGTCACATGCTACTGGGAACTGCCCAGTTGGCAACTTTTAACAAATCCAATGGGACCCACGTTTGGGTCCCGATCCATAGGTTGGGAATCCCTCTCTATATACATACACTTCTTCCTACTTCTGCTGCCAGACTATTCAAATACATCAGAAAAGTGGTTTATGTCAAGTTACAAGCCCTTGGAACGAACTGGAGACTTTTACATGTATTTTAATGGGAATTTAGCATTGCTCTTATGAGTTTTCACCTACGAGCAGAAATTTGGAAACCAATTGTGCTTGTATAGTGAGGGATGAGTGTACTAGGCAGCAACCCGCATGTCACCATTTAAGTTGGAACTCAGTTTCTATTGTAAGACCAATTTTAGCAGTTTATGTCTGAAACGAGTAGAATTATTCTATCAAATTTAGGTTGATACATTAAGAGTTGAGGATAAACGAGAATCTAACTATTTCACCTCTGTGTAGCCACAAATGGAAAGAAGCAAACACCTAGTTGCTGGACTCAGCTAGTTGAGATCTACTGTCCAGGACCTAGTTAAGTAACTCAGATAATTATGGTAGATAAAAATAGCACACCAAGGTTGATGTGCTATTTTTGAGCTTAGCAGAAGTTCATCATACCAAACCTGAATGCAACAAAAGTCAGGCTGCAGGAGGAGACAGATAAGGGATTTCCTATTTGCTGTATCTCCTGAAAGTAAGAAGGCAAGCTAGACAGGGAAAAGGGACCACCCTTTAGGCATGCTACTCCCAGGCTGTCTGTATTTGCCAAGTATCGTAGGAGTAGCCGTGTTAGTCTGGATCTGTAACAGCAACGAAGGGTCCTGTGGCACCTTATAGACTAACAGAAAAGTTTTGAGCATGAGCTTTCGTGAACACAGACTCACTTCACCAGATGCATTCATCATTCATCAGGGAATCTGATGAAGTGAGTCTGTGCTCATGAAAGCTCATGCTCAAAACTTTTCTGTTAGTCTATAAGGTGCCACAGGACCCTTAGTTGCTGTATTAGCCAAGACTCCCTCCTCTAAGACAGTGACACTCACATTGTGGCTCACAAGCCACAAGTGACTCTAATGTGCCTCAAAGCAATCTGTGCAGAACACATTAATAATTAAATCACGCAGTGTTTTAACCAATCTAGGTTACTAACCAATCAGGGTGTTTTTACTATGTTATCAACCCATAAAGTTATCAACCCGGACTAAGCACTTAACTTCTTTGCTCTGGGAATAAAATTAGAAAATAATATAGCTCTAAAACTAAATATTTTCCATCCTACTGCTTAAACATGAGTAACAGTAGCGTGAATTCATTGTTTCATGTATTGTACTGTGTAGCCTTTCAGGATAATGTTGATAGCTGGAACTTTTGAAGGGCGACAGTGGGACAGTTGGTTTTCTGACTTTTGAAGAAGTTCATTTCCAGAAATTATTCCTTTAGATGAACTTTTTCCAATAAAGAAGTCAGTTAAGAGTGCTGGTGACAGGTAGAGAGGTAGCCGTGTTAGTCTGTATCTTTGAGAACAACAAGAAGTCCTGTGGCACCTTATAGACTAACAGATATTTTGGAGCATAAGCTCTCATGAGTAAAGATGAAGAAGGTCTTTACCCATGAAAGCTTATGCTCTAAAATATCTGTTAGTTAATAAGGTGCCACAGGACTTCTTGTTCTGGTGACAGATGACAGCTTGATTTATGCAACTCTTGCTTGTGAACATCTTGCTTGGAAGGTTGAATTTAAGCAGTTTTGATGAATAGTTATAATAGTAGTTAAGATAAATACAAGCACAATAAAGTCTACAGCCCATTAATGTAATAAGCAGAGGAAGAGCACATTTATCTATTCCATCTTGATGTGTGGCTTTATACAAGTATTCATGTACTCCAATCACATGCTTTGAAAATGGCTTTAATAAATGTAAGCTATCTTTGGATACATTATATAAAGTGTACATAATTTAATTAAATCTATGACAGACATCACTATTTCAACTCATACCTCTTGAAGGAGGAACAGCGTTCATCTTTGAATTTAAAATGTTTTCACTAGAGAAGCAAACAGTCATAATAAACAAACCTAGTAATTTCAGTGTCTATAATGCAGACCATTTTGAAATAAGACAGTTACTACCGCACCATTACAGCAACCCATTATTAGCACCTGCTGAGGTCTGACTCTGGTAATAGAACGATCTGTTAAACTCAGGTTCTTTACTTTACTGCCACGTTACCTGAATGTACCTCCGCAGTTGGAGTCTGGGCATTTGTTGACTCAGTTGGGACATAATGAAGATTGCAAGATTGTGGTTAATTGCAGAATTAGTTCCTTAACTCTGAATTTCCTATTAGTTTATCACTAACATTCTAGAAAGTTTATACATATTTGAAATATTTCTGCTTTCCACCTTACCTATTTTTATGGGGGACTTGGCTGGAAATTTTTGCTATATTTGCAATGTAATGAGAGATGTATTGCTTCTTGCTCACAATGTTCGTGGCCCACATGGCAAACAGTGAAGAGAGCTGACTATTTCAAGGTGGCCCATATAGGTATGTAATATTTATAGAAAAAGATGGTTCTTGCTTTATGTTTCATTTGAGAAATACTGTCACTTGTGATCATGTAATAAGGGGCTATTATGGTGTACGCACACGACGCAGTAGAGTTATTGTTGCACATGGACACTACTCGGAGCCTTATCTGCTTTTCACTGCCCCAAAATGATGTTCTCTTGTGACTTACCCAACGCCTGCCCAAGACCAGCGCCTGAATCAGAGCTAATTGGCTGTGACACAGTCCAGATAAGATGGCAGAGGCAACATTGATATTCCTGAGTGAGGGGATGCATCTGCTTTTTACTAAGGTTCACGCCTGCTGATCCTACCAAACCTTGAGTTACTTCAGGAATTCAAGGCAACAGTAATATCTGAGCAAGCTCTCATCTACCTGGACTTTATAAATACATTGCTACGGCTAATCAGATTACTGCGATGAGCTATTCTTGGGGCTACACAAAATGTTTTAATGCATGGAGCACATTACCTTGTGGTGGCTTTCAAGTAGTTTTTGGGTGCAATACAAGATTTTGAGTTTAAATGATAAAGCTTAGTATGTTTTGGGTCATGGCTGTTTTATAAATGCTTCATGCTGGGAACTGAAATCAGTTGGAAGACTTGAGTTGACAATCCAGTGTTTATGTCTTGAGGGCTTACCGTGAGAACGCATTTTCAGCAAAAGACCTTCCACTCAGATTCACTTCTCCAACTCATTCGACTTATCTGATAGACTGGAGTTGCCCGACAGTCAGGAAATGCTGCAAAACCCACATCTTCAATCAAGCTTTTGCATGCATGGGATAGAGTGGGAGGAACCAATTTTCAAAGACAGATGGGAAGATTTTTGTTTTGCTTTTGGAGAGTCTGATGTGTTAATTCTAGGACCTAATACACAGAGGAATTTTTCATAAACATGCCTAATGTGCCAGGAGGTACAATATACATTGGCTATATATATCAGAGAGTCCTAGTGATTTAATATGGAATCCCTTTGTCTACAAACAATGCCCTTCATAGCACATCTGAACCTCTCTGACAAAGCCCACCATAAAACCAGTTCCTACAACGATGCTCTGATCCCAGAAGTGCCAAGGAAAGGGTGGAGAAGAATCGCTGTAATGAGAATGATTTAGTAGTCCCCAGAAGTCCAAGACAGACATTTCCCCTTCCCCTCCCAGGAAATGTCCTATTTAGATTTAACATTAAGACAGCACTGTTTGGTCTTTATCTACCCCATCTCCCAGCTCCCATATGTGTGGAACAAAGCCAGTGTTCTCAAATCGAGCCAAATTTTCCCCACCTTCTAATTCTTGCAAGCCTAAAGATCTAAAGACGACTGCTTCAGAAGAAACAGATGAATAGAGACAATAGCAAGGATCACCAGGAAACATGTGCTTAGACACTCATTGCTGAATAGGAGCTAGGAAAGGTCATGTAAGGGAAAAGCGTGAGCATTTCTGCATTCCTAACACGAAACATCAATATTTGTGGCACAAATTTATGCAGCTTGCTGTACCCCATTTGCTACCATAGCTGGGATCATCCACATAATGAGGTATGTAATTAGGCTACAGTAGGGCTCAGGCCAGGTCTACAGTAGGGAACAAAGTTGATCCCAGATATGCAATTCTAGCTACACCATCCACGTAGCTAGAACTGACATATCAGGATCAACTTTGTTCCCTAGTGGAGAGTGAGGCTCTTCGGGCTCGCATCAAAGTCCCTTATTCCACATGATAGCACAGAATACCAGGGCCAATGGCCAAGCCGAGAGAGATCAATTTTGCCGTGTCTTCACAGATGAGGCAAAATTGAACTCCAGAGGATCAGTCGCAGCGTGTTGAACACTGGCTAAGTATAGACATACCCTCAGATGGGCCTAGTCAGAAGCTGTATCACTGACAATTGCCCTGTTCTGTTCATGCCCTCCGACACCCTGGCCACTGTCAGAAGACAGAGTACTGAGCTAGGTGGCCAATTGGCTTGGCCCAGCATGACCATTCTTCTATTCTTAGTGGTCAAAAACAGAAAGCTCTCCCCAGAGCTTCTCTCCATCAGCTGTCACAGGGAAAACAGCCAGGGGCCCTATGCACCTGACCTGGGTAAAACGGCTTCTCTCTCTCATTGCACAGCAATGTACAGCAGCAGTTCCATCAACATTTTGCTCTGGACTGTCCAGCAGGTGGTAGTCTTGTGAGATTACAGAACAAAATCAAGATGATTTGGTACTTCATTTCTGAAATATTAATGTTCTTCCTAAGCAAGGACAAAAATGGAGAAAACATTTCTTTACTTGTCCTTACACTAAACAATAGTGCAACTTGTTAACCTTTAAAGAAAGGTGGCTGGAGAAGTTTAAGAAGGGGGAGCTTTCCTCAAGGACTGTAACCTGAATTCTTCTAAGCTATGCATCTCCCCACATCTACAGTAGTTCCACAAACTCATCCCTGACAGATGCTTAGACCCTAAAATAGGGGTCGGCAACCAAAATAGCAAGAAGAGCAATAGTAACAGAGAGGAAGCCATGCTAGTCTATACACTATCAAAACAAAAAGCAGTCAAGTAGCACTTTAAAGACTAGCAAAATAGTTTATTAGGTGAGCTTTCGTGGGACAGACCCACTTCTTCAGACCAGAGCCAGACCAGAACAGACTCCATATTTAAGACACAGAGAACCAAAAACAGTAAGCAAGGAGGACAAATCAGAAAAAGATAATCAAGGTGAGCAAATCAGAGAGTGGAGGGGTGGAGGTCAAGAATTAGATTGAGCCAAGTATGCAGACGAGCCCCTATAGTGACTCAGAAAGTTCCCATCACGATTTAAACCATGTGTTAATGTGCCGAATTTGAATATAAAAGCCAGCTCAGCTGCTTCTCTTTCCAGAACGGGGCGACAATTCCTCTTCAGTAACACACATACCTTTAGGTCATCGACAGAATTATTTTAATGGAATGGGGCATTCTGTCAATGACCTAAAGGTACGTGTGTTATGAAGAGGAATTATCTCCCCGTTCTGGAAAGAGAAGCAGCCGAGCTGGCTTTTATATTCAAATTCAGCACATTAACACATGGTTTAAATCGTGATGGGAACTTTCTGAGTCACTATAGGGGCTCGTCTGCATACTTGGCTCAATCTAATTCTTGACCTCCCCCCCGAACCCCTCCACTCTCTGATTTGCTCACCTTGATTATCTTTTCCTGATTTGTCCTCCTTGCTTTCTGTTTTTGGTTCTCTGTGTCTTAAATATTGAGTCTGTTCTGGTCTGGATATGGTCTGAAGAAGTGGGTCTGTCCCACGAAAGCTCACCTAATAAACTATTTTGCTAGTCTTTAAAGTGCTACTTGACCGCTTTTTGTTTTAAGAAGAGCTATGTTTTCCAATTGGGTAAAAAACTCAGTAATTCAAGAGCCACAGTACATGCGAGTATGAGATGGTCCTTAATAAATAATGTTAAAGCACACTTTTGGAAACCCCTATTTTAAGAACAGCGCACACACAATGATTTTTAATGTTTACTGCAGGACGTTCACAAATTTTACATATTCTATTTCCTAACAATTTACATGTGTGTTGTATCATTGTGTTTCTGACATCCACTCCTCAGCCTTCTCTCTCTCTGGAGGATGCGAGGGGGAGTTAGCCAACGTTCATTTGCTATTTAGATATGAGTTGTTCACTGCTGGGTTTTTAAGATGTTCACTGTTCATTGAAAATAATCAGGAGGTTTTTTTTTTTCTTATTACTTTGCATTTATAGTGTCAAGAGCCACAAAGAAGTCCTTAAAGAGCTGAATGCAGCTCCGGAGCTGCAGGTTGCAGACCCCTGCTGTAGAACCTCTAATTCAGGGGTGGAAAACCATTTTTAGGTTGGAAGCTACTGACCCATTTAAAAAAAAAATCAGTCAGGGGCCACATAAAAGCAAGGAACCACCGCCCCCCTCCCCCCAAGAAATCCTCACTGATGGCCTCTGACTGAGACATCTCACTCCTCTCAGGCTCCAGCACCACAGGCAGGAGGGTGGAGAAGGCAGGACTGGGGTGTGGGTCCTCCTGCAGGCCAGATTATCTCATCTGGAAGGGCTGGGTGGGACCAAAAATGGGGGGTTTGGGGTTATGTGTGGAAGGGGGCTGCTAGGGAGCTGATGTGAGGAGGGTTGCAGGAGTGGGTTGGGGGGTGCATGTCTGGAGTCAGGGTGGGAGGGTGGGTGAAGGAGAGGGCTGAGGTTGGGGGATGTGGGTGGGAAGTAAGATGCAGAAGTGGGCTGGGACAGTGGGGAGGGCGTCGGGAGTGAGCTGCTGGCGGGGGTCTGGATGAGAGGGAGGTGCAGGAGTGGGAGGAAGTATGGGGAGGCGGAGGATGCAGGAGCGGGCTGGGGGCGGAGACGCTCACTGCCAGCTCCTGCCCCTTCACTTGCTGTGGAAATGGTAGTGAAAAAGCCTCTGCAGGGAGCTTTTTCTCCCGCCGCTGCCTGGCACTCCCTGCGCTACCGCTGCTGCTCTGATTGGAAGGAAGCCCGCTTCCTGACTCTGACTCTGCCCTGCCCCCTGGCAGAGCCCAGGGCTGGATCCTGCCTCAGCTTGCCTGATCCAGCCTGCAAGGCTCAGGGCTCCACACCTTCCACCTGCTGTGGGCCAGATGCCGGGCAGGGGAGCCCTGAGCTGGGGGTGGGGTGGATCCAGACCATGGGCTGGGGTTTCCCACCCCTGCTGTAATTAATTAAAAGGGTCAAGAGTGTAGCAGAAATTAAGGATGTAAATGTTCAACAGGCTAATCGGTAAGCCTCACCTTGAACAGATAAGGCTTAGTGATCACGGTTAACCGACAGGGGCTGTAGCAGCCCCTGGCCCACCATGGGCAGAGGGCTGCTCCAGCCTGTGGGCCCCCCCCCCCAACCTTTTAATTGGTTAACTAGTTAAACCTAGTGTTTAACTGGTTAACTAATTAAATGTGATTTCATGTCCCACAGAAATCCACCTGATACCTACATACACAAAAGGGCACAACTGGTGCAACTAGTGTGGGCAGCAGAGTTAAAAAAAAACATATACGATCCTGGTAGGAAACCACAAGCACACACCCTCAGGTCCCTGCCAGTCTGGGCGTTGCTGTAAATAGATGAAGGCCAAAGGCAAAAAGAAATGTGAGCCAAATTATGCTCCTGTCTTAAATCACAAAGTTTAGTCTGGAACCTTGCAGTACTTCCTGTCTGGTATGAGTACTGGCTTTTTCAGTTCTAAAAGTTAAAGTATTCTTCTTTTGTTCCTACTATTTACAACACACTTTTCCAAGGCCTTAGCAATTAGTGCAGCATATACTTTAAGGTAGTGATAAAAGACCAAAGTTTTCAAAGAGAATTGTCAATTCAAATGAGTCACCGTGTGGCCAGCCCTCCCTTATAACCATCTGTGGGTTCAACAAGTTTAGAAACATGTGGGTGGGGGGAAAGGGAAGGAGAGAGAAATTTTGCACCAATCCCTACCTTGGGGGGGGGGGGGGGGGAAACAGAAAAAAGGAAATTGTAGGTAGGATGGATGTTCCCAGATGACTGGCCTTTAATGCAGTTACCTTTAAAATCATTTTTGTTGCCAAATAGCATTACCTCAATATTTGCACTCTCTCGGGAGTGCTGCAAATACCAAGGTGATATGGCATTTAATGCAGTTACCTTTAAAATCTTTTTTGTTGCCTGAAGTAGCATTACTTCAATATTTGCACTCTCTTGAGAGTGCGGCAAAGGTGATACAAGGTGTCCAAGCATCCCCAGTGTGCAGCATCCAAGTGAAGAACATCAGTTCTTCAGTCTCATAAATCTGTCCTTTCACCATTTGTTCTCACTTCTATTTCCAGGTATTTCTTTAAAGCACAAGGATACTTCATGCAGGTTCTGCTCACAATTAAAATCCAGGGGAACAGCTTACACAGGACTTCAGGTCAAGTGAAAGTCAACTAACTTTAGGCCAAATATTTAGAATTTGTAAAGGAAATGGAGGGTTTATGAAGTCTGATAGTGTTTATAGACTATTTGGATATCAAAAGAACACCACAAGTGTAAAGGGAAATTCTCTCAAATTCAAACACTCCCATGCGGTGCTGCAAACCCCATATTCAGCAGGACTGAGTCAGGCACGAGACCCAAACCACTATGACAGCTCTATGAAAGCAAACAATGAACTGTGTTATTTGAGTGTTAGTAAGGAAAAGTAGCAAATCAGACTGTCAAATTTCTTCGGTATTAAATAACCTCAGGTACTATCGTTAGCACTTCTGTTTGTTTTACATACAAGTTATGTTACTTGTCAATTAAAAAAAACAAACAAAAAGGCTGTGTCTACACTAGCCCAAAACTTAGAAATGGCCATGCAAATGGCCATTTTGAAGTTTACTAATGAAGCGCTGAAATACATATTCAGTGCCTCATTAAAATGCCAGCAGCCGTAGCACTTCGAAATTGATGTGCCTCGCCGCTGCCCAGCTCCTTTTCGAAAGGACCCCACCAACTTCAAAATCCCCTTATTCCCATCTGCAGATAGGAATAAGGGGATTTCAAAGTTGCCGGGCTCCTTTCGAAAAGGAGCCCCGTGGTGCCGAGCCATGTCAATTTTGAAGTGCCATGGCAGCTGGCATTCTAATGAGGCACTGAATATGTATTTCAGCACTTCATTAGTAAACTGCATGGCCATTTCAAAGTTTTGGGCTAGTGCAGACATAGCCAAAGTGATCTCAGATCAAGCCAAGATGCCTTCAAAAAACAAACAGGAGAACTTTACACAGAATATGTCAGAAACCAGTTGTGATATATCCTAATGACTGGCTGAGAATGCAGATAAGTATTTTAGCTATATTGGTCTCCTGAGAATGAACAAGGTAGATTAACAGTCTCATGTTAATGGACAAAGACAACAATCACCGCATAATAGAAGCCAAAAGAAGAGTCCTCGTTCTCTTCAAGCAAGGACCTGGATACCTACGTATCCTTATGGATCCACGACTGTAATGCAAAGTCTTATCCAGGGCTGTCACTGTGGCAACCCACCACCAGTGCCCTGGGTCTGGGGCCCAGAGCAACTCCCCTATGTCCTCGGCCCCGCCCCTCCCCTGCTCTGCCCCCAGCCTACCCCCTTATCCCCAGCAATCAGGTTGGGGGATTACCTGGGGACAGCAGTTGCACATGGCAGTGGTAGCAGTAGCAGAGGGTCACCACCCCTGCCCAACTCACCACTCGGGTGGCGGAAGCAGCAGCCTGGTCCGCTCCATCCCCTGCCCAGCCTGCTGCAGTTCAGAACTCAAGCCACTCAGAGACTCTTGTTAACCCAATAATCACAAGGAACAGAAAAGCAGGCAGCAGCTTATCTCTGTCATGACTGCTGGCTGCCATAGAGGCCTGAGGTAGGGAGAAGGGGAAAACCTTCCTACTTGCAAAACCGACTGGGTGGCACAGAAGCTTATAAGGATGCTCTAGCCAAACTGCTGAAAAAGAAGCGTGGATGGAATACTTCAGTTCACAGCATATTTCTCAGGTTCCGACGACGTGGGCAAAGAAACTGTGTGGTGTGCGTGCATGTGTGTGCGTGTGTCTCTCTCTCTCTCTCTCTCTCTCTCTCACACACACACACACACACACACTCTGCTCCCACCCCTTGCCTGAAGCCCCCTCCCCTGAGCAATGTGAGCTGGGGGATTAGTGGGAGCCCTGATGCAGAATGGCAGCAGGTGTTCAGTCCCTCGACACACACACACCAAGGCAGTGGGAGCTGGAGCAACCCGGCAGCCTGCTCTGCCCCACCACCCCTTTTCCAGCCCCCTGCTCTCCACTTCTCTGCAATGGCAGAAAGCAGAGCACCCTGGGGCCAACGCACTCTTATTCCTGCTGCCACAATGACGTGGAGCACAGTGGGCTGAGAGAGGTCAGTGCAGGGCATCAGGCTGACGGGCACTCTGACTAAAACCCCTGTGGAGACTGGGAAGCAGGAGGTCAGGGGGTGCAACCCCCACTGCTGCTGCCCTACACCAGGTCCCCAGGCAATGTCCTGTGCCTGGTCTACAGGACAGCTGAGGCAGCTGCTGCAGGGCCCCGTACAGTGCATGGCCTGGGGCAGCTACCCCAAACTATCTTGTGGATGAGATGGCTCTCCCCTCTGGTCTCTCTCTCCTGCAAGGCTGTAACCTGAGCATTTTCAAACTGGTTCAAGCTTGCTGAGCATTAGACTTGGCTTAGCCAGGTCAGGGCGAGACTAGACAGTTTAAACAAACATGTTTTGTAAGAAGAACGCATTGAACAGAGAAAACATATGAAGTCTTTTGCCTAAACGCAACGTTCTAGTCACCTTACTCAGCGAGCCCACAACTAAGCTGGAACACTCAGACTCTTTAAAACGTATCTTGGAGTGACCCAAAAGCGCTCAGCTAGACTGAGTCAGCATGAACCTATTAAAACTAGTGTTTAGAATTGGCTGAGTGCCTCTCATGCCTTCAAGTCTCTGTGGTGCCTTCTTAAAGCCAGCCAGGTAAAGGATGGGAGAAGACGACAACTCCCAGGCTGTCAGCTTGTCAAGGCGTGGACTGTCTTTACTTTGGGTCTTATAAAGCACCAAGCACAGGTAACTTGCTGAACAATAAAGGCATTAGAGAAACAGAGAGAGCACCCCAGTTTTTGGCAATGCAATGCATCCTGGAAAACTCCTTGCATGGGAGACAGAAATCCTGACCCCTTGTGCTTCATGTACCATGACATTTTTCTTAATAGAAGGTACCATGACCTGAGTGCCCTGGGCTTGATTCCGGCTGTGAAAGTTACAGGCTGCCTCCCTAAATTCCCACTGCAGTTTGATGGATGCACTGTTATTCTTCACTTCCTATCCAAAACATTACACGATACTTGTTAGTACCATTATGTGGTTGCTCCCTTTCACTCCCAAAGGGGCTATAATTCTTTAGTGGATGAAGCAAATGTAAATATATACATGCAGCTTCCAAAGCCCACTGAAATACTTCTTGCTGGTAGGTGCTGTAGAAATGAAAGCTTTGAAATCAGCAGCCACCACCACTAAGACATTTAGATCTGTGAAGTACCTACCTTGAGCAGCCCAGAAAATGATGGCAGGTGCAGAAATCACATCTTTGTTCTTTACCCAGCTGCTGTTGGGGTGCCTGCTCCAGGCAGAGACAACACAGTAATAATCCCCTCGGTCTGCTTCAGAGGTCCACTGGATTCGTAAACTGAAAGTATCCACGGCCTGTTTAGAGAAAATTATCTCCCCATTCTGGGTCCTCTGTCTGCTCCTGTTCCCAACCAGCAACGTCCAGTCTGCATCCATTGTGGCAAGAAGTTCATCTGCCACGCCATCATCACTGCGCAGGTGCATCCTGTAGTACCAGGAGACTGTAAAACGTATGTTTGCTTTGGTGTTCCGCACATTTGTGATCCTGCATTCCAGCTCTGTGGGGTCGTCAGAAAACTTTGGTGTTTTAGAAGCATTCAGAAATACCTGGTAATCCAACTCTGCATGAGAATTCAGAAAGTGGGAAGAAAGCAAGTAAAAAAAGTAAAACCCAAGGCAAGAGTGAAAACCAGATGCAGCCCTGACATCTGGAGCTATCAAAACCTACACATCAAAGCATATGGGCTAAATATAGAGGACTTTTAAAATCAGGAGGCTAGGAACCTGGACTCTGACTCTGCCGTACATTTGTGTGACCATCAGCAAGTCCCAGAGGACAAAATTTTCACATGTGGCCTTTTATTTTAGAGACCCAGCTTACTCACTGAGTTTGAATTTTCACCTGTCATGGACTTACAGCTGGAGTTGCCAGAATCCAGAACTTCAGAAAAATCAGGTCCAAAGCCACCCACGAAGATGAGCATCTGCGAAATAATGCTTCCTTCCCTGGCCTTTTTGCCAACATCCAAGCACACAGGTTTTAGTAGGTGATTTTAAATCACCTTTTGTGTTGCCCCAAAGAACTCACGATAAATACACAGCTTGGAACTCTTCATTACTTATATTGCAAACTGATCATCTGAGGCTTTCGTTTGTAACACCCCACCTCCATTCCAGCATAAAAAGGCCATCCATCCTTTCCCCCTGATTTTCCCACACCCACTACCAACTCCAGCCTCGGCCAGGGACAGTTCCAACACCTTGTTAAGGTTAACTCCAGCAAGCACCACAGAATTTAGTGGGTTAACATGACAGCCATATACATATGCACATACCAAAGCAAATTGGGTTTGAATTTTGACGTGTTATAACCAGTATAGAACTGGAATCTCTCAAGGTTCAATTTCAGAGCTGAACAGCTGAATCTATGGTTGGAACAGCTGGCTGTCCTAACCCAGGAAATGGTAGGACAAGGCTACATGACTTTGTTATTTATTAGATTTTAGGAAAAGCAGACTGCAGGCTCATGAACAAAGATACTATGATAAGAATCTCTCAGCACTGAAATTTGGCTAGGAAGTAAGAGCTTGTCTACCATTGATAAAAACTTATGTTTTCTCTATTACTTTTTTAATGCTACTTGAAAAATATCAAACTTCCTGTTGCTTTATGATTAAACAGCCCAACATTTTGTTTTTGTTTTCAATTCCTTATTGCTTTATCGTGTGGTTAATGCACTAATCTCAGACACAATTGGGACAGAGAAAGAAATGAAAGTTAAAAATGTAAGCCGCTGATGAAACATGATATTAGAACATCTTAGTGGAAATATTGGGAGATAACTGCTAGACCTTTTCTGTCTGGGTGCACTAAATCTCTGGGTACATTTGGTAATGCAATCCCACTTAATACATCTACACCTACTTTGGCAAGTTTACAAGAATCTCTTTCAGATGAAGGTGCAGCTTCATCAGTGCCAGCAGTCATAGGAGCACTGGCCAAAGACTAGACTTCAGTCATTTTAATCATTGTTTTCCACAAGACTATATGACATGACACTATAGCTCAGTGGTTTGAGCATTGGCCTGCTAAACCCAGGGTTGTGAGCTCAAACATTGAGGGAGCCATTTAGAAATAGGAGCAAATAGATATCAGGGATGGTGCTTGGTCCTGCCAAGAGGGCAAGGGACTGGACTAGATGACCTCCCAAGGTCCCTTCCAGCTCTAGGAGATGTGTATCTCCAACTACAATCTGCACCTCTGAAATCCAGCTCTCTCTCCTCTGGCAATCATCCCTTATCCGGCAGGGCAAGGCAGACGTTGCCAGATGAGAGAATGGCAGGCAGGAGCCCTAGCGTGGCTGGAAGCCAGCAGCAGGGGCAGGGAGGCTTCTACAGGACAAGGAGACCCCGCCTGCAGGGCAGGGCTGGTACTCAGAGCCCCTGCAGCAGCCTCCCAGCCCCTGCTGGCCAGGACAGCAGAGGCTGGGATGCTGCCATGAACATGTGCTGGAGCCCCCTCCTACCTCAGTAGGCTGGGAGCTGGAACCCCACCTGCCCTGTGGCTCTGGTGGGTGTGCATGCAGGGGCTGGCTGGCTCCCCATGGGAGCCTGGGCATTCTACCATCCCCTGTGTGGCAAATTCTCTTGTTCGGGACCTGTCAGGTCCCGAGCATGCCAGATAAGGGAGGTGCAACCTGAAGTTTACACTACCAAGTCTGTGGTTGCTAGCACTAGCAAAGGTAGGAAATTTCTCTAAAATTCTCAGGATAAACAAAGTCTAAAAATATGCACAGAATTCTGGTTCCACAGTAAAAAGTAAGAAGTCTGTGTAGAAGACCACTGGAACCAACATCACAGTCCTTATGAGAACTAACTCCCTACAGATCTCAGAGAACTATAAAATACTCCTCAGATCTCATTTACACACAGCAAGGGTCTTTAGCACTTGAAATGAAAGGACCAGTCACGCCAATCAGATTGCAGTATTCCAGCCCTTCCAAAGCCAGAGGGGTTAACATTCAAGAATGACAGTTACAGAAGGAACTGTGCCATGTGTGCTACAAGCAGATTGGTACAAGCAGGGGAGAGGTGAAATGCTGACGTTTTTTTCAGGCTGAAAACAGCACGAGAGAATAGCTGAAGGAATCAGTTTTCAGCTACTTACTTTAGGGTGGTTGTTGTTGTTTATTACTGGTATTGAGGAGGAGGAAGGATTGCTGGGGAGAGTTTTGGCTTTGACAGAACCACTCCGGCTAGGCACGTCACACTGACAGACGCACTCAAACAGAGGATTTAAAAGGAATAAAAGGCTCCCTTGATAAATCTCACTCCTCCACTGTCAGCTGTCAACGAGCCATCCCATTGACAATTCAGTGACTTAATACCATGTGAGCACTGAACTGCAATCAAGGAGTAGGGGGATAGTGGTCAATGTAGGATGCATTTTGTAACCTCACATGCAGTGAACTCTTCTCCCACTCCCTCACAGCCTCAGTCAGCATAAGGGAGAGCAGCTTTTAGATGCTCCTGCACCTCAGCCAACAGTGACAGAAAAGAAATTTCACCAGAGTAAGGGAGGGTCCTGACCAGAGACCAGGTGACTTGCCACATCCAGGTTTTGAAGCCCAGAAACTGAAACTGGCAGCTGGAATGGCCAGAAGCTGGTTTGAAAGGGAGAAGGGGACCAGCAAACAGCAGCAATGGCGTTCGTATCTTAAAGCACATAGGGAACATCTTTTATAAAGGTAATGGCTATTTACTCTCTTGGAGATGGAAACAAACTGTACCTCTTTACCCTACAATGCCTATGGGGAATAAAGAAGGAACCCAAAAGGGTCTAAGTTGGATGTTCAACCTAGTGACTTGGCCACGCCCTTCTGAATGATTTTGGTTTGATGGCCTCCATTCTCAGCCTCAGACTACCACCTCCAGTTTGATCTTATAGACAGGGTCCGATCAGGAGAGACGCTGAAGTGGCATAGCAGAGGAGGTGTCAAGCCGTGACTGAGTGCACTGGCAGAATTGGGGCAAGTGGGTTACCTTGCATGGCACATCAGCCTGGCTACTAAACTGGAACTAGGCTCAGTTAACTCAATGATAATCAGTTTAGTGACTTTGGATTTTAGCACAGAGCATGGGTAGAAATGTCCCCTCCCCCATCTCTCAGGTTTGAAATGCTGTCAAAGGTAATTTAGATCCTAAATGCAGGAGCCAAATAAAGCAATTGTTTTAATCATCCTCTGAGAGTGGCTGACCTGGCATGGAAAGCTGAGAAATACAGCTCTTCTGAAATTCTGCTTAGGTTCGGTTTTCTGGATCACCCGGCGTGACTGTTTGCTTCTCAGGATATTTGCATAAAAACAGGACCTTTGTAGCTTAGGAGTTCAGCCGGGGTAACACAGAGCAAAAGCTAGTTATTGCTCAGTCTTCAGTGCAGACAAGACACAGTGGAATAGCAATCCAGTGACACCTTAACTTCTCAGTGTGGGGAGAATGCTGTCCAGCTCTTGCAGGTGAGGTGAGCCTACTAGGTCTAGCCCACCTGCAGCACGTAGAATTCTACATAATCCTGCCCGTAAGAGTTAATTGATACCACAGGTGACACATAACATGACTTTCGACTTGTAAAACAAGTCCCTTGAGGTCATGTGGTATTATGGATTTCCTAACAACATAATACACGGGAGGTGAGTAAAAAGTAAATATAAGGTCAGTCAGTTTACCACTGGATTAGAGTGGAGCCACAAGAAGTTACTGTGCAAAGCCTGCTTGTTTGATAGCCTCTGCACCAGCAAACCAACATTCCTTTGTATACCTGTAAGGTTAAATTAGCAAAATTTACAGGTTTCTAACATTTTAAAGCGTATTTACAGCAAAGAGAAAACTCCTCTAGTCCAGGTAAATTTACATGAATGGTCAACTGCATAACAAATACTATCTGTTTCAATACCGAGGCATTCAGCCAGTGCAGTATAACCACTTCCACAGATTAGTAAGTCATACTTACAGAATAAATGGTCAGAAAAGAACAAACAGAACAGTCCAACAGTGACTGTTATCAGGCTACCCAACATGTAGAAGCACCAAACTTCACCAGTTTATACAGCTGGTCGCACAAGACCCTTAAGCTCCTGGCAAGTTTCCAGCATGCTTCCTAAAGTACGGCCAGAATAGTGGACGTGAGTGGATCTACATCAGAAGGGACATTGAACAAATGACCCTGATATTCGAACATTTTTCCATATCTGTACCCAATGGAAGAGAGGAGGGCTCAGAACAGATTCTGTAACGTCTTTGCTCCATACGCTCTAAGGTGGAATTGAACACATGAAAAGAACAGCTTATCTGTACAGAAACACTCACCTAAACCTGTCACCACCACGCGGACTGGCGAAGATGTCTTTTTCACCACCTTGTGCCAGCTCCCATTGTGCTGTGGCACCCAGAGAGCTGCTTGGCAGAAATAGTAGCCAGAGTATTCCATACCTACATCATGCACCAACAGGTGGTAGGAATTTCTATCCATGTGACTCAGACTGATGAAGGGAGAGTTGCTGACCAGTGAATCAGGGTCCACACTCAACAAAACCTGGGCCTCCGACAAGGTATCATCAGGCGATTCACTGAAGAACCACGTGACCTCAGCTTGGCAGATGCCACTTCTGTCTGTTGTGATGTTGCAGGTTAGGTCCAGGGAATCCCTTTCTGTCACAGACATGTTGCTTGCGGCAATAAGCACATCCAGAGCTTGAACGTTCAAAAATAAGACAAGACGCAAATGTTATTTTGTGTTATTGTCACAAACTTTTTAGTGTCTGCTGCTCTGGTACTGTAAATTCTCAAGTTACTTCAGCTCTCTGCTTTCGGTGCTTGCTTGTTTAGGTGACTTGACTGCAGATTGTACCTACCTATAAAAATTACAAACTACAAGTGCATGTACAGGTTAGAACATAGGATGGGGACCGGTGTTCCCTGTAAGCCGAGCACAAGATTCACCTCACCCCACATTCCTGAGTTTCCTTTTTTCCTGTTACCACCAAAGTGCCCGAATGCCCCATTCAGGATTAAAGGCCCATCAGGCTAGGTCATGCGCTAAACCACGGGAAGAAGAGAAAGTCCCTGGGCACAAGATCTTACAATCAAATGTAAAACCAAGCAAGCAAATGTGATGAACAACAGAATGGAAGGTAGCAATAGGACATGTTTAGCAGTAACTAGCTCATGAAGTTACACAGCTAACCTATATGCACAAATTAATGATACCAGAAGAGAACGTAGCATCCAGGCTGGCCAAAATAGCCTGGAAAACGTTGTGTCCGTTTTGTTTTAAATACTGAGGTACAGCCTACAGAGGCTACAGGAGCCAGCACACAACTCTCTCCAAAGCCAAGTTAGTCAGGCCATGTTGCACAATGGTAAATGTGTCATGTACAGGCCACGCACTCCATTTTATATACTGGCTGAATTTAGAAGCCTATAACAAAATAAAAATCAAAATTACGTCTCCTGCTCGTGTACACTGTTGCTGGTCCTGAGTGTCCTCCCCTCCACACCCCCTTCATTCAGTCAGTGATTAAGCCTCACCTATTGAAGCCAGCTTCTCAACATGTTAAAAGCTTAACAAGGCAATGCCAGAATTAGAGACCTCACTCAGTTCCCCCATGCTTCTGGAGAAAGCAACCAAGAGCTTTCCGGCCTAACACACAAGAAGGAGCAGATTGATCCAGCAGAGCTCACAGCTAAGCCCCATAAGTCGGAATCAGTTATCTAACCCAAAGTTCTGGGTTCTGTCTGGGACAATTAAAGGATTTCACATGGCAGGTGCTTTTATTGCGTGAACAGCCTATCACAGGTCAGGACAACTGCACCTGTATTTTCTCTCAGCAATCCAGCAAGAGCACTCCTTCTCAAGCTTCCAGCTGTTGCCTTTCCTGGGTGGAGACACACTTCCTTCAGACCACAGCACTTCCAGGCTGACCAGGTTATTCCCAACACAAGCAGGAGAAAGCAATAATGAATCGCCACACACTGAGGTCAACACACTGGAGAACCTCCCACATAACAGAGCCTTCCCAAGGAGCAGGCCTTCCACAACCCCTCCACATTTCCTTATGGTCACAAGTTCATCGCAACTTCAGCTCACAATCAGCACTCTCGGAACACATTCAGTCCACCCTCTATATAGCTCAAAGACCTCAGGGCTTGGATTTCCAGCAGCCGGTAGATAGCGAACAATGGGTTTCCTCCCTGGGCTGTAGCTTCAAAAGGGAGGACTGGTTTGCTTTCTCCTCCCACTGCCACCGCTCCTCTGCCCCATCCCCTACATCTTCTAGGCAATCTACCTCATACGCATTGTCCAAAAAAGCCTTCTGAAGTTCACATTAGTCAAGACCAGTGCTCCCTGTAAGCTGAGCACTTGGATAGCCACCCAAGAGAGATTCAGGTGCCGCCCAGCTGATTAGCAGAGCACCCATAGTATTCACAGCCTGCAGCATGTTTCTGTTGGTGGTACCTGGGTGCATATAACAAGGGTTATTTTGCCCATGGATGGATGTAAAAAATTAAAGGGGAGAACCCTGGCCAAGACCCTAGGAAAAAAATCACATACAATTCTACAGTGCAACAAACAATTGCATTTTCAATACAATGGTCGCCAGAAGCACCAAACTCAGCTCAATAAAGTTTGTCTTAATTCCAAACGTTTGTTCAGGTCATTGTCAGTCTCTCTCATGCACTTCCTAATATACCATCACTCTGGCATTTCTGAGGCAATATCGTGCTTGTCCTTCCGCCAACTACGTGATAAGAGCACCACTCTTACCGTCTCCTAACCCCACACTTTGGTAGGGCTAGCACAATTCCGTATTCACTGTTTCTACTCATGAAGTCTGTGGGCAAGAGATATCTGGATACTCACAGACCATCACCAGGAGTATTTTTGTTTCCTCAGCACATGGGATTTACAGTGCTTTAATCAGGAGTGCCACAGTGCTTTAAAGTTAGTGCTCCTTCCCTAGGCAGCTGCCAACATGATAAAGCAAGCAGTTCACTAGGCCGGGGCAGGAAACTGAACAAAAGCAAAGCTAAAAAGTCACCCTTTGAAATGATAGGTGTTTATCCCAACACAATATATGCAACATACATGAGACACCTGCCACTGAAGCACAGACACTTCTGGAGGCATGGGGCAACTTGTTTGTCACCAAAGGAGAGAAAGGAATTTGGGGCAACAAGACTACAAGTTCCCAACTAGAAACATCACCACTCTTGTCAGGTGCGATAGGTGAGTAACTGGCCATAAGGGTATGCTTCCAAAGGCATAAAAGACTGTGGCACAGCCACAGCTGGATTGGGTCAGCTAACTCAGGGTCATGGGACTCAGCATGCGGGGCTAAAAACTGCTGTGAAGATGTTTGGGCCTGAACTCTGGGACCTCAAGAAGGTGGAGGATGCCAGAGTCCAAGTTCCAGCCCAAACCCAAATCTCCATATCCTTAATTTTACAGCCCTGTGAGCTCGAGTCAATTGACCCAGGCCAGATGCAGGTGGTTAAAGCACTGTGCAGATGCACCACAAAACACCTCTTTCAGAGGACAGAATCCTGGACAGCACATCTCCCCGAGCTCTGTGCTGCAGCCCTGTCTCACACCGACTCAGTGAGAAGAGGGCCACCAATACACCCTCCTGCAGCGAGCTAGGTTCTCCTAGCTGTAGGGATGCAGCCTTCCGCTGCTTCACATCTGCCCTCTCAAGTGGTCATGGCTTAGGTGTGATATGTCTACACCTCAGACTAGGAGACATGCCCCTGAAACTCACCAGTCTGCTGGACCACCACACTTATTACTTCCACGCTCTTCTCCTGAATCTTCTGCCAGGAACCATCGGCATCTTGCACCCACTCACTCACAAGACACCTGTAGGTGCCCCCATCCATTGGCAGTGCCTGGGATACAGACAGTCGGTATGTGTCACTTGCCACTGTATCCAAGCGCACATCTCCACTCAGGTAGCGCTCTTTGTACTCCGGGCTGGGCTGGAACTTGCCCTCGTGCGTCAGAGAGAGGATTTCCTGCCAGGCTGGGCCACTCTTCAGCTCCCAGGTCACTTGTAGATGAGTGTGTTCTGAGGAGGTGGTGGAAGCTGAGCACCGTAATTCAAACGAGTCTCCCTCAGAGAGTCGGCGAGGTGTCAAGGACCGGGCTTTCGGGCCACGCACAGTTAAGCCATCTGTGATCACTATGGAAAGAAGAAAGCAGTATAAAATACACGGAGTGATGCAAGCGCGTTTATGGAAATGGTAAAGCACGGCGATGGGAAATGTAGTTGGCCGACTGGCCCAACTGGGCAACTATACCGAATTTTCACAACAGCGCTTGGGCAGTCACTCATCTGCCAAGTCCCCTGTAAGCTGCATGACCACACACTGCACACAGCTGCCTATCTAGCACTGCACAGGCATTCAAGAACCCCACCTGTGGCCCTGCCATGGCTGGAGGAGAGGGGTGACCTGAACCTGGCACCTATCCCCTGGCCCAAACCTGGACATAGATCCCTGCTCCCTGTCATGGTGGGGGCAGCCCTCAACCAGCTCCATTCTAGCCCCAGATGGAACTTGCTGGGGTCAGGCCCAGAGCTGTCATGGTGGGGAGAGGTGCATTTGCCTCCCACCCGGGTACCACTGTGAGAAGAGAGAGAGCTGATGGGAGTTCGCTCCAGTGTTCCTGGGAATTCTTTCCATTTATGGGTTGAATAAATTTTCTAACATGCACCAAGACATGTGTGGCTGTGCACCCTCTGTAATGATGCATGCTGCTGGCTGTGGGCACCTGGCTAATCAGCCTAGCAACACCTGAATCTCTCCTGGGGGGCAGCAAGCGCTGATGTTACAATGGAGACTTTCCCCTTTCCCCTCACAGGATCCCCACAGCACTCTCCTTCATCCCGCAACCCTCAAACCCAGCCCCACCCCATAAGCCCGTACCCCTCAGCCAGAGCCCTCACACCCTCTGCCCTAGACCTGAGCACCTCCCCATGCTCAGAATCCCTTCGCCCAACCCCAGGGCACTAATTTTGTTGCTGCACCAATATGAAGGTGACCAGTCACACAGCAGCTCCACACTGGTGCATGCAGCAAAATCCATTCTGCTCGGGATGGAACAAATTAGAGGGAACACTTCTCATCTCTCCCCCCTCCCCCCCTCTGACTTCCAGCCCCTTCAAAAGAAAAAACAGTCCCATTAAAGCCCAGGTATCACCCACTTCAGGAATCCTTCGTTTTATCATCACACCTTTTCCTCTAGTTCTGCCAGGTATGGCAAAACCAAGGCAACACCGTTCCAACCTATTCCATGCCTCTCCCCACCCACCCTTCCCCCGCAACAGGAAAGGGCCTAACTCTGTTTGGGGTATTTGGAGAAGAAACACCAAGAGGAGAAAAGCTCCTTTTCTATCATCAAACGAGATAAGACATGATGCTGCTGCTGCTGAAGGAATGTGCTATCTAGAAAAAGGGAACCTATTCCTACTTCAGTGGAAGACTCCTAGATGACATTACCTCATCTACAAAACAGTCTCCGCCTTCCCTTTTTTATTCCCATTCTTCCCCTCCTAGATTATCCTCCCTGCCTCAACACTGTCCAACATTTTACCAAGGGCTGTGGTGGATCCTCTACCACTGAATTTTAAAATCAAGACTGGAGGTTGCTCTAAAAGCTCTGCTCCAGGAATTATTTGGGAGAAGTTCTCTGGCTCCTTTAATACAGATGGTCAGACTGAAAAGAAAACCCACAGTGGTCCCTTCTGACACTGGAATTTATGAATCCGGAAAGACTAACTTTGTCACACCCTGGGCGCACAGAACAAATGATTTTTAGATTGTTATGGGTTTTCAACAGTTGGTAATAAGAAAAAGCTGGGTGGCATTTACAATAACGTGCCTCCGACCCTCACCTTTTTATCTCACTTCCTCTGCCATTGCCACCCTTTGAATAGCATATTACTGATGGAAGGCTTTGGGAAAGGATCTGAGGGAAGGGGAATGACATATAAATAACCAGCACTGGAACTGAGACAAAATGAGGCTATGTCTATTCTCAGGATCGTACCAGTCAGAGTGGAGCAAACTATGGCCCATCACCTGTTTTAAGCCCTCAAATTCCTGCTGGAAAGCAGGGTCAGGGGCCTGCCCTTTTCTGCATATGCCATGACTCCATGCGGCTCCCAGAAGTCGTGGCACCTCCACCCTCCAGGTCCGACGCACAGGGACAGTCAGAAGGCTCTACACAGCACTGTCCCCATCCCCAGGCACCACCCCCTGCAGCTCCCAGTGACTAGACACTGCAGCCAATAGGAGCTGCAGGGGAGTACTCAGAGCCCCCTGGCCACGTCTCTGCATAGGAGTCAGCCAGGAGAGGAATGTGCCACCACTTCCAGGAGCAGCCTGAGGAGGTAAGCCCAGCCCAGAGCCAGGACCCCCAAGTACCCCTCCTCTAGCATCCCAACCTCCTGCCCTAGCCCTCATCCTTCTCCTGCCCTCTGAACCTCTCAGTCCCAGCCCAGAGCCTTCTGCTGCAGCACAAACTCTTCATCCCCATTCAGACCCCACACCCCCAGTATGAGCCTTCACCACTCCTGTACTCCTGCCCCAGCCCACAGCCCCCTCACACACCATGAACTAATTCCTGGCCCCAGACCCAGAGCCCATGCTCCAGCCAGAGCCCTCACACCTCCTTCACCCCAACCCCAATTTTGTGAGCATTTGTGGTGCTCCGGCCAAAGTTTGTCCCCCCGGGTATAGATGCACAATGTGATGAGAACGTTCAGCAGTACACAGGTGTCTGGTACGGATTATGAACACCCCTCACCCTGTGGAAATACCTTTCACTTGGACTGTGGCATCGTAATTTCCCTGAACAGTGGCATCTGTGCTGGGGGTGATGCATTTGTATTCTCCTTGGTCGACGGACTGGATATTTCTGATCAGGAGCTCCACAGCATTATTGCTGCTCCGCCTCAGGGCAATTTCCCCACTGCCAACCCTCTTCTGGTATTGCTGAGAGGTGAAGGATGAGTCCCAGGTGCTCACTATCCTCACAAAGTCAGTTCCTTGGGAAAATTCCCAGTCAAAGTTCTGCTCGCTGGGTCCATCGTAGTCAGTAACACTGCAGGGGATCACCGTCTCTGTTCCTTCCACTCGAATGAGTGGGCTTTTGGGCACCCTCACAACTCGCCCTTCGCAGAAAGCTGGGTGGGAAAAAACAGACAATTAACATAGGAATTGTCATGCTGGATCAGATGTGGTATCCAGCTAGTCCAGTATTTGGCTTCCATCTGTGCCAAGTATTAGTTACTTCAGGTGGTGCCACGAGAAGCTGAAATATGGATAAACATAGACTAACCTGACCTTACACATTTTCCTTCTATCTCATACCAATTACAGGCTGTCCCGTAAATTGGGTGCTTTATCCTTTATCTGCATTCCCTATTTAATGGAACTATGGATCGTGAACAGCCACAGAACGGTCTAGTCCTCTGAAACCTGCACAGCTACCACAAGACCTTATCGAAAACGTGTTCTGTATGTCATAGAATCATAGAATCTTAGGGCTGGAAGGAACCTCAGGAGGTCACCAAGTCCAGACCCCTGCCTAAAGCAGGATCAACCCCCACTAAATCATCCATGTTGACTATCTGTGGTGTAAAAAATGATTCCCTCTTCTCAGTTTTCATTTGACTGCTACTATCATAGATCATACTGGAAGGGACCTAGAGAGGTCATCGAGTCCAGCCCCCTGCCCTCATGGCAGGACCAAGTATTGTCTAGATCATCCCTGACAGACATTTATTGAACCTGTTCTTAAATATCTCCAGAGATGGAGATTCCACAACCTCCCTTGGCAATTTATTCCAGTGTTTGACCACCCTGACAGTTAGGAACTTTTTCCTAATGTCCAACCTAACCCTCCCTTGTAGTTTAAGCCAATTGCTTCTTGTTCTATCCTCAGAGGCCAAGAAGGACAAGTTTTCACCCTTTTAGATACCTGAAACCTGTTATCATGTACCCCCTCAAGCTTCTTTTTTCCAAGCTAAAGAAGCCAAATTCTTTTCAGCCTTTCTGCATAGGTCGTGTTCTCTAGATCTTTGATCATTCTTGTTGCTCTTTTCTGGACCCTTTCCCATTTCTCCACATCTTTCTTGAAATGCGGCACTTGGAACTGGACACAATACTCCAACTGAGGCTTAACCATCACAGAGTAGAGTGGAAGAATGACTTCTCATGTCTTGTTCACAACACTTGTTAATGCATCCCAGAATCATGTTTGCTTTTTTTGCAACAGCATCACACTGTTGACCCATATTTAACTTGTGATCCACTATAACCCCCAGATCCCTTTCTGCCATACTCCTTCCTAGACAGTTGCTTCCCATTCTGTATGTGTGAAACAGACTGTTCCTTCCTAAGTGGAGCACTTTGCATTTGTCTTTATTAAACTTCATCCTGTTCACTTCAGACCATTTTTCCAATTTGTCCAGCTGTCTGGTGACTTGCAGACATCTAACTTTCCTAAGTAATTTTTAACTTGTTCTTTTTTTTATTTTATCTTCTAAACCTACCCCTTTCCCACTACATTCACTATGTTAGGCATCCCTTCTTCAGACTTCTCAGTGAAGATCGAAACAAAGCAGTCATTGAGCATCTCTGCCATTTCCAAGTTTCCGGTTACTATTTCTCCCTCCTCACTGAGCAATGGGCCTACCGTATCCTTGGTCTTCCTCTTGCTTTTAATGTATTTATAAAAAGTTTTCTTGTTTCCCTTTATGCCCATAATTAATTTGAGCTCATTTTGTGCCTTTGCCTTTCTAATCTTGCCCCCTGCATTTCTGTGTCATTTGCCTATATTTATCCTTCGTAATTTGTCCTAGTTTCCATTTTTTATATGATTCCTTTTTTATTTTGAGATCACGCAAGATCTCCTGGTTAAGCTAAGGTGGTCTTTCGCCATATTTTCTATCTTTCCTATGCAGAGGAATAGCTTGCTTTTTGGCCCTTAATAACATCCCTTTGAAAAACTGCCAACTCTCTTCTGTTGTTTTTCCCCTCGGTCTTGCTTCTCATGGGACCTTACCTACCAGATCTCTGAGTTTACCAAAATCTACCTCCCTGAAATCCATCGTCTCTATTTTGCTGTTCTCCCTTCTACCCTTCCTTAAAATTGTGAACTCTATGATTTCATGATTGCTTTCACCCAAGCTGCCTTCCACTTTCAGATTCTCAATCAGTTCCTCCCTATTTGTTAAAATCAAATCTAGGACAGCTTTGCCCCTCCTGGGTTTTTCAACGTTCTGAAATAAAAAGTTGTCTCCAATGCAGTCCAAGAATTTATTGGATAGTCTGTGTGTTGCTGTGTTAGTTTCCCAACATATATCTGGATAGTTGAAGTCCCCCATCATCACCAAATCTTGGGCCTTGGATGATTTTGTTTGTTGTTTAAAAAAAAAACCTGACCCATCTCTTCCATCTGGGTAGGTGGCCTGTAGTAGACTCCTAGCAGGACATCACCCTTGTTTTTTTTTTTTACCCCTTTTAGCTTAATCCAGAGGCTCTCAACACATCCGTTTCCTATGTCCACCTCCACCTCAGTCCAAGTGTGTACATTTTTAATATATAAGGCAACACCTCCTCCCTTTTTCCCATCTATCCTTCCTGAGCAAGCTGTACCCTTTCATACCAATATTCCAATCATGTGTATTATCCCACCAAGTTTCTGTGATGTCAACAATGTCATAGCTGTATTTATTTATTAGCACTTCCAGTTCTTCCTGCTTATTACCCATACATTATCTTACCATCATTATTACCACATCATCTTATGAGAAAGGCTAAACAGGAGAGACATATTTACTTTTCCTCCCCAAGTATCTCCAGATCTGAAGACGTGGGTTTGCCCACAAAAGATCACCATCTAATAAACTATTTTGTTAGTCTTTAAGGTGCTAGAGGACTGCTGTTTTGTTTTGTTCGGACACACATTAAACTCAGCTATCTGTTACTATTCCCCAAGTAAGGGTGCCATTATCACATTATCCTCACTCACTCCTCTTTCTAACAAACAGTTCTGTATGAGGAGAGTGTGAAAAGACTGGAAAGCTTCTCAGGTCTCTAATTAGTTGCCACCCACTATTTCAATGCCTGATAAAATACTTGTATAGGTTAGCCATAAGTTATAGTGTTCCAGGTGGGAGTGCATTGCTGCTTTATACAAACACTTTGTAATACTCTCAAAACAAAAAGCAGTCAAGCAGCACTTTAAAGACTAGCAAAATAGTTTATTAGGTGAGCTTTCGTGGGACAGACCCACTTCTTCAGACCAGAACAGACTCATTATTTAAGACACAGAGAACCAAAAACAGTAAGCCAGGAGGACAAATCAGAAAAAGATAAAGATAAAAGATAAAAGAAAAAGATCTTTTTCTTTTATCTTTTATCTTTATCTTTTTCTGATTTGTCCTCCTGGCTTACTGTTTTTGGTTCTCTGTGTCTTAAATATTGAGTCTGTTCTGGTCTGAAGAAGTGGGTCTGTCCCACGAAAGCTCACCTAATAAACTATTTTGCTAGTCTTTAAAGTGCTGCTTGACTGCTTTTTGTTTTGATAGTGTATAGACTAGCACGGCTTACTCTCTGTTACTTTTGTAATACTCTGATTACTATTCCCTATTCCATTAAGTATTCATTCTACCATTGTTTACTTAATAACAGACTGTCTACTGAGGGAGTTTCCACCTTCCTCTGGAGTTTCAATGAAGGTTCACTCATTAACTTCAGATAAGGATATCCCACCAAATCCATTTCCTTCAGGCTCATATTTTCACCATTCCGCCTTTCCATGTTGCCGAACACGCCTGGCTTTACATAATACAACTAAGAAACTCAACCAAGAATTAGACACGTCTATTTTACCACTCAACCTTATTGCCATACAGCTTCTGCCTCCAGAGAATTTCTATTAAGACACCACACTTTGTACGTAGAAGGGGTGGGGACAGCACAAGAGAAACAACTGATTGGTCCAAGCATTCCAATGTGAGAGTCCACAGCTAATACATGATCTGAAACGTAGATATTAGCCTTTACGCTAGTTGCCGTGTGACATAATGATCCAGGATCAAACATTCATGAGCTCTCCCAAAGTCTCTAGAGTAGATGTGTCAAACAGGCAGGAGCTGTGTGTATGACTTAGTATGTTCAGAATATGCAGAATTTTAAGTCTTCATTTTTTAAAGTGCAGTGTAGCCCTTCTAGTTGCAAAGAACTTAAAACCCAACATGATTACTGGTTAGCTTGCATTGTTGAAGTTAGCTGTAGAACATGAAGAGAGAAGAAAAGATGAGAGAGAAAACAGGAAGGACGAGAAACGTGGAGTGGAAATAGCAGGACATGGGCTTGAAGGATAGCAGATTTTCCAAATAAGTAATGCTGAACGCAACAGTAAGTACTAAACAAATATTTAACAGTTTTGTTTCTATACAAAGGACATTCTAACCTGATCTCTCTAGAAACCTCCCACTGGCATCAGTAAGTGTGCAGTATTCCATTTTTACCTCCCATGACAAACAAAATAAAAGTGGTATTTGGCCTTTTTCACAGAATAAGAGGTCAGCATCCCTGCTCCAAAGTCAAAGCCTTTGTGCACATTCAGTTTCTGTCCAGTCTGTAGAAAATGGGTAAGGGGCATAGCTTGCCGGCCAAGAGACTATAAGTCAAGGAGTCATAGACATTTAAGGTTCCAAAGACTAAGGTCCTTATTCCCCTTACACACTTTTGAAAAAGTAATCTGGGATCTACCCCATTTCTGCCACAGAGCAGTTCAGTGAAGAGTTTTGTCTTTCCTTCCCACATCAGAAGAAAGAGTTTGACCAAGATTAAGCTGTCCAATCTGAGTTCCTGACAAACAGATTCCAAAACAAATAAAAGGCTGTCAGACAAGGAGAGAACAGCAGCTTAAAACACAAGCACAGAACTCAAAAGCCAGAAAAGGGCAAACCACTTCCCACTATACACTCCAAAACCCCAGGGAACACCATGGTACAAGGGCTTTGGGTTGGTAGATCATGATTCCTGTACCACCAGATGGTGTTGTACCAAAAGTCTGGATAATATTCCAAATATTTATAGGAAAACCAACTGTGCTCAGAGCTGTACAGATGACAGAAAAAGATATGGTTCCACATAGTATTCCTGAAACGCCACAATCATACAGGCACAAAGGAACATGTTAATTCCCTGCAGAAAACTGGTGAAGTCATCATGCTTGGGCCAAATGCAAACCGCTCAATTTAGCCAGATGACCTGGCAAAGAAACAGTAGTGAGATTTTTCCGGTGGGTTTGGCTCTGATGCAGAGGGAATAAACTGCAGCTGCAGGCTGGCTTTGGCAGGTTAGCTCACTTCCCAAGAGACAACGCGTACTGCCTCGATTCACAACCCCAGCCTTTCCATGAAAGGAAAATACTTTTTCAGCAAAAAATGCAAACCTTTCAGATTCAGCCTCTCCACAAAAAATCACTCACAAACCTGCAATCCTGCTCTGTAACCTCTAGCTACACATTCATCACAAGGCGTACTGGGATAGCACTTTTAAGTGCAGAGGGGCAGCCAGGATGCAGAAAGGATCTGGTCTCCTGAGACCACCCCGACTTGTAGGGCCACAAAGCAAGGTCAAGTGAAGGGGATACCCACGGTTCTCCGGAGAGCACTCACATGGGAACCTGAGCACAGATTTAAGAAATAAAGTTCAACAACTTTTAACCACTTCACTTCACCATCCATATTGGGGAAGCTACTCATTATAGACATGGAAAAATAACATATTTGTCTGAGAAAAGCGTTTAACAATGAAAAGCATCGGGGGAAGGCGTGTTAGTCTATACCCGCAAAAACAACAAGAAGCCCTGTGGCACTTTACAGACTAACATATTATGGAGCATAAGCTTTCGTGGACAAAGACCTGCTTTGTCATGCATCTGACGGAGTGGGTCTTTACCCACGAAAGCTTATGCTCCAAAATATCTGTTAGTCTATAAGGTGCCACAGGACTTCTTGTTTTAATAGTGAAAAGATCCAATATACTCAATGATGTCCCTATTTGCAGATCAACAACTCACATCTGGTTCGGGGAACTAATATAAAATTCTGGCCATGTTCAAGTTTAGCTACAGGATTTCCAACAAAAACATCCCCAGGGTTAAAGTCCTGCTGTCGTCATCAAATTTAAGACCAGTTAGAATTCCAGGATGATCTATATGGTGCTTGGCCCTGCCATAAATTCAGGTCCCCGGAATTGATGACTTCTCAAAGTCCCTTCCAATTCTGGTATTATCTGACTCTTTCCCACAACCTGTACCAGTTGGCTGCAAGAGTACTTACTTCAATGCAACATTAATTACAACAATTAAAGACTCCACAACTATTTCAACACAGTTTTGTGATGTAAACATGAAAATAAATATGCTTTTTTTAATCCTCTGATAGCAGGCAGAATGATCTTGACACAGCAATTCAACTAAAAAATGAACAAAGCATTGACAGGTGGTCTTCATCAAATCTCGTCTTCACTCTTATGCATTTTCTCACAGAATCACAGCCCAGACACAATCCTTCATTTTGAGAACAGTTATTACTACTGGGCATACAAGTGATATGGCAAAGTTAACACTGTGATAAGTCTAGCTAATTACCAGGCTTTCATGCTATTAAGTTTCCAACATTGCAGCTCCATTAAATATAGGTTTTTACTTGTCGCACCTTTAAGACAAAGAAAGCACTATAACAAAGCAAATGAAATAACAGCAGGGAGACAATTATGATAGATCAAGTCATTTAGCTATTCCAAGTAAGGAAAATTAATTTCTTTGCACCACCCATCTATGTTTCTTCCTGTTTCTTCAACAGTTTTAGTGCAGGCACCCATGCAGGGAGAGGCAGAAATTACTGTCTGCAATGAGATGAATATACAGGCAGTCCCTGACTTACAAACACATCGACTTATGACCAACCTCCAGCTAAATCCCTCTCCCTCTGCCGCATTTCTCAGCTCACCTCTCCCAGCACAGAGAGGTGCTCCAGCCACACAGAGCCCTCCAACCCCCATGGACCCAGCTCAAACCCTTGTGCCCCAACCCTCCTGCATATCCAGGCCTTGACCCCCCGACACCTGGCCTCAACCCCCGCACACCCGGCCCCAACCCCTCCAACCCACGTGGCCCCAGATCAGCTGCACAGTGCTCCAACCTGCTCCCCCCACTCAAACACTCCACCCTGGTGCACCCCTGTTCAACACCCCCCCACCCAGCTCAACCCCTCCCTCCCACAGCCCCAGTTCACCCCCCTGGCCCCCGTGCTTGGGGCTCCAGCTGTCAGCGGCCGCCAGCGTGCGCGGGGGAGCTATCCCCCCTGCCAGCTCAACCTGCCCCAGTTCACCCCCATTCAATCCCCTCTCCACCTGGCTCAACCCCACCTGTCCCAATCTGACAAACGCCCCCAGCAGCACACTCTGAGCTGTCAGATGTCAGCATGCACACAGGGCTTGGACTGTCAGCCGCTGTAGGCACATGAGGCTCTACCCCCCCAGCAAAACCCCTGCCCTGGTTCACCCTGTTCAACCCCCACAATCCCCTCATGGCCCCAGCTCACGCTCCCCTGCATACGGGGCTCCAGCTTCAATCTGTACCTGGGGCTCCAACTCCAACCCCCCTACCCACTACCCCTGCAGCCCCAGCTCCACGCCCTGGCTGGGCTCAACCCCCTGCCCCTACCCAACCCCCTGCTGCCCAAGGCCAACCCCATGCAAGCCTCAGCTCAACTGCACCCTCCCACCACTCCTGCAGCCTTAACCCACCCCAGGCTTAACCTCCCTGCCCTTCCCAGGCCCCAACCCATTCCCCCAAGCCCACCCTGACTTATGTGAAATTCAAGGTACGCGAGAGTTGCATGGATGACAACCCTCATCACCTCGAGGGACTATAGTATAAGGGTATCTCTGACTTATGACCCAATCAAGTTACGACCAGGTGTTCAGAACATAACCTGTTCTTAAGTTGGGGACTACGTGTAAGCATGAAGAAGTGCCCCTACAAGTTGCTGAAGGCAGAAGTTAGAGAGACTAGTTTATTAGTTTATAGCACGTTGTTACCTTATGCCCCCAGTTGTTGCATTACTGCCTGCTGGTCTGCAAATTCTGGATTGCCGTGTGCCATGCATTTACAACCTTCATGGAAACAAGCAGTCCTGTAGCACCTTAAAGACTAAGGAGTTTATTTATTTGGCAATGAGCTTCCATGGGTAAGACCCACTTCAACTTACCCGTGAAAGCTCATCATTATATTGTTAAATTATTAATTACTATTCAATACAATTGTTAGTCTTTATTAAGGTGCTACAGGACTGCTTGTTTTTTTGTGAAGCTACATACTAACGCTGCTACCCTCAGACTACTTTTCACGAAAACAGTACAGAACTCTTTAGACTCTTTGCTCCTGTCATTGACTACAGACAAAATACCATGAGGGCTTGGGGGACTTCTTTAAAAAGGCATGAAAACTATGAGCAGTATGAGATGGAAAAAGTGACCGCTGGGAAGCTGACCTCCAGCTCTCAGTAATCCCTGGGCAAGTCATTTCTATCCCATAAAACATTACAAAAGTGCCCCAGAAGGCACCGGGCCATACGGCAGTACTTCACTCACCGGGATACCTACCTGGGGTGCACTGCACCTTGCCTTGACACAAGCACTCCTAGTGGGCCCATGCAGCAGCCGCAAGAGGAGATAAGGGCACACGCGCCCAAGCAATAGACAAACTTCGGTGTCTATATGCAGTCATAATATGCTCGTTTCAAAAGTCTGCAGTGCGGACGTCGCCTAAATAAGAAGACACCTGTGTTCTCCACCAGTCCTCAGGTGCAGCTGCAGCAACTCAACCCAGAGGCAACAAAGACATGACTAGTGCAGCAAGGGCTGCACATTTGCAGTGCGATGAACACAGTCCACTCAGATCCTCATTCTTCCAAGGTCACTACTGATCCCAGGCACTTAAACTGAAGACATGGACAATTAGCACCTCTGGAAATCAGGTCCATGCACTCTGTGCTGTACTAGTTGGACATGATACAGAACAAACCCCGCCCCGCCAGGCACAGCTTTGGTAACAGGAGATTGTTACCAATGTTAAGGGGCAGAGGGTGGGGCAGCAAGGATGGAAGAGACCTGGAGGACAGAAATAAATCTGCAAGAATTTTCTAAATGTTTTTCTGAAAGACTCAATTTATATTAGCAGCCACAAATGGTGCACTCTCAGTCCATGGATTTTACCTTATTTCCTGACAAGCTAACATGCAAGAGCATCACTTCACCTCATAGGAGCATGTGACATGGCTCAAGTTGCCCAAGACACCGATGACCGGGTGAGCCCTGAGATGCACATTTTGTGATGTTACAGGTGACCCTGAAGGCTGGACAATGACCAGTCCCTTTAACTTAGGTTTTAGCTTTTATTCTTGCTGCAGGCAATGCCTTTACTATCCCTAAATGTGATCCCTCACAGGCCCTGGGTGACAGGCCTGTTCTTCCTATAGACAACCTCAACCAAACCTCAGCTGCCCAACCTCAAAGAATTATGCACCAGCAACCACACACCACACCACGGAAGCACTAACCCAGGAACCAATCCCTGCAATGAACCCCATTGCCAGCCCTGTCCACATATCTATACTAGAGATACCATCACAGGACCCAACCACACCCTCAGGGGCTGGTACACCTGCACGCCCATTAATGTGGCATAGAGTAAACACTCAATTTAACGGACTTCAGAAATAATGGATGCTAGTGCTTGGTGGGAGTGTGAGGGGTGGGGGGCCCATGGTGCAGAGTGTAGCTGGGAGGGTCAGGGCAGGTCCTGCGTAAAGGCCTGGCACAAGGCTGCCTGGATCCTGACCTCATCCCTCTGGGCCTCACGGCACAGAGCAGCAGGTGGCTGGCCCCTGGGTCTGCAGCCCAACCCTGGATCAAGGGTTCCCACCAGCCCTCCACGAGGTTATGTAGGGCACAGCAGGCAGCAATGACCACAGGGATGTTTGGGAGGCTGACATCCAGCCTGGTGAGGGGGCTGTGAAACCTCCCCTTCAGCCTCCCAAATGCCTGCTCAACTGTGCCCCTGGCGTGGTTGAGGCGACCGTTAAAGGTGCCCTGGGCTGGCTTGGTGTATCCGGTATAGGGGTGCATGAGCCACAAGTGCAGCAAGTATGCAGTGTCGGCCACAATGCAGGGATGGTCCTGGGGGGGGAACATACGTGCCCCTCCTGCATCCAGCATCCCAGTCACGAATTCCGGAACACCCGGGCATCATGGGCCCTGCCCAGCTACCCCATGCAAGTGGTACTCCACCAGGGCCTGGAGTACCACCGAGTGGTGCCCACTCCTATTAATGTAGGCACCCCGCTGTGGTCCAGAGCCCGGATCACCAGTTGTGTCCCGTCCAGGGCTCTGAAACAATTTGGGAAGCCCCGGTCTGCAAACCCGGCAAGGGCAGTGTCCAGGTCTCCCAGGATCACAATGCATCGCAGGAGCACCCTGTTGATGGCTCGATGACCTGTGGAGTTGTTTTGTAGTGTAGATGCAGCCATAGAGTTACAACAGAGCAGACCACTCTTTTGGAGACCATTCTCTTGCATGGAGTTCCTTCTGTGGCCTATGCACATCCACCTACTAAAAGGAGAAGAACTTGGTTTCAACAGGCAAGAGGGAGAAGGTCAACTCTACATGTCAGGTGCTCAAAGGTAAGTGTGATGTGATAAGCAGCAGGATGCCAATTAGAGAGGCATTCAATTGCTAAAAGGTAAAGTTGAAAGGTGAGCAAACTGGCTGAGATTAAGCACCATACGTCCATACTCCAGACAAGCAAGGACAGTGGAAACATCCAAGTAAATTCTTTCAACCAAGGCAGCCATATGAAATGATGGTATATGTCTGAGATTCTTCAGGGATGAACACACTAAAGTACTTTTCAAGCAGTTCCACAATGGGTGCTTAATTTGCCAGTGAGATGCAGCCATGTCAGGAGTGTAACAAAACATTTTTTTTTTTTTTTAAAAACAGTGAGCAACAATTTATGACAGGAAGAACAGAGCAGCCAACTTTGAAACTAAATGAAGGTATTTAAAAAAGAAGAATCATTAACACAGCTGCAATCGGGGCTTTGATTCAGGGCACTTCTGTGTCAAAGGCAAGAGCTCCTGTCCCACCCCAGTGCGAACATCCAGGACATGTCTCCTATTTCTGGCAAAGGGTCAGATTTCCCACTTCCATACCGCACTGGAAATGCATTACACTTGCAATATGCGTAACACTTCTACACTATGACAATGTTTTGCACTATGACAACAAGTCCTATTCCTTAAACCCCTTCTGCATTGGCAAGGAAACATCCATAGCAGTGCATCATAGCAGCTTTTTCCCCCCCCAGAGGAAAGGTACAGCTACACTAACCAGTATATTGACCCGCTCAGGGTCGATCTTCCCGGGTTCAATTTCACGCACCTAGTGGGGGCACGCAAAATTGAGCTATGCAGGGTCGACAATCAATCCAGTACTCTTCAATCTCACAAGGAGTAAGCGAGGTAAATGGGACACCTTCTCTCATCAACCTCCCTCTGTGAGGACAGCCAGATAAATTGACAAGTCGATTCCAGCTACACAATTGTGTATCTATGATCCACCTGAAGGTCTGGTATAGACCTCGCTGAAGACTGGTCAGACCACTGTCAGAAACCATTCACCTGCCTGCATCTGGGGAAGAAACAACAAGAAGCCCTGTGGCACCTTATGGACTAACAGATATTTTGGAGCAAAAGCTTTCGTGGGCAAAGACCCGCTTCATCAGATGCATGAGTTGGGGCGTGGTTTCAAAGGGGTATTTAAAGAGTGGGGTCCCAGTAAAAGCAAGGGCCAGAGCTGACAAGGTTTATTCATTCACGGTGGAAAAGGCCTTTTTATCAGTAGTATGTATGAAGAGAGAAAAAAACAGGTCAGATAAGATGGGGTGGTGGGGCAGAATATGGCCCATTCTCAGTCTAATGTGGAGATGTTAACACCTAGGGCAGAGAAACTCCTTTTGTAAGCTGCGAGCCAATCCCAATCTCTGTTTAAACCTTGGTTGATGGAGTCAAATTTGCAAATAAATTGCAGCTCAGAGATTTCTCTCTCCATTTGATTTTTGCAATTTCTTTGTTTCAGGATTGCTACCTTTAAATCTGCTACTGAGTGTCCAGGGCGATTGAAGTGCTCTCCCACAGGCTTCTGTACATTACCATTCCTGATGTCTGATTTATGTCCATTTATTCTTTTACATGGAGACTGTCCAGTTTGGCCAATGTAAATTGCAGTGGGGCATTGCTGGCACGTGAGGGCATATATTATATTAGAAGATGTGCAGGTAAAGGAGCCCTTGATGGTTCGGGTGGTGTTAGGTCCTGTGATGATGTCACTGGTAGAGATATGTGAGCAGAGTTGGCAGCGAGGTTTGTTGCAGGGATTGGTTCCAGACTTAGAAACTATTTTGTGATCTACAGTTGCTGGTGAGGATTTGTTTCAGGTTGGCAGGCTGTCTGTAGGCAAGCACAGGCCTGCCTCCCAAGGTCTGTGAGAGTGACAGATCGTTCAGGATGGGTTGCAGATCACTGATGATGCGTTGGAGAGGCCTTAGGTGGGGGCTGTATGTGATGGCCAGTGGTGTTCTCTTGTTTTCCTTGCGAGGCCTGTCTTGTAGCAGGTGGCTTCTGGGTACCTGTCTGGCTCTCTCAGTCTGTTTCCTCACTTCCTTAGGTGGGTATTGTAGTTTGAGGAACGCTTGGTAAAGGTCTTGTAGATGTTTGTCTCTGTCTGATGGATCAGAGCAAATATGGTTGTATGGGGCTACAGTAGTGGTACCCTAAACTCACCCAGCAATACTGTCAATCTATCCAACCACCCACTCAGCCGAGTAGAAGAATCTACCCTTTCTCGATGACTCTCTTTCTGCCCCACCACCCCCACAAACCCGATACAGTTCTGTGGTGATTTGGGAGACTTCTTTCGCTGTCTCCGACTCGAGGAATACTTCCAACATGACACTGAACAGCACACTGACCCACAGGTACCCTCCCACCTATGGTACAAGAAAAAGAATTCCTCATGGACTCCCCCGATGGTCAAAATGACAAACTGGACCTATACATAGAATGCTTCCGCCGGCGTGCACAGGCAGAAATTTTGGAAAAGCGGCATCGCTTACCCCATAACCTCAGCCGTGCAGAACGCAATGCCATCAACAGCCTCAGATACAACTCTGTCATTGTCATCCAAGAGGCCGACAAGGGAGGCGCTGTTGTCACCATGAATAGGACAGACTACCGAAAGGAGGCTGCCAGGCAAATCTCCAATACCACGTTCTACAGGCCTCTGTCCGAGGATCGCACTGAGGAATACACAAAGAAACTACAGCATCTGCTCAAGACCCTCCCTGTAAAAGCACAGGAACAGATTTACACAGATACACCCCTTGAACCCAAACCAGGTTTATTCTACCTGCTGCCCAAGATCCATAAACCTGGGAATCCCGGATGCCCCATCATCTAAGGCATTGGCACCCTCACCACAGGACTGTCTGGATATGTGGACTCTCTACTTAGACATGCTACCAGCACCCCCAGCTTTCTTTGAGATACCACCGACTTCCTCAGGAAACTACAATCCATTGGTGACCTTACTGAAAACACCATCCTGGCCACCATGGATGCAGAGGCCCTTTACACCAATATCCCACATGATGATGGACTCCAAGCTGTTAGGAGCATTATCCCTGATGAGACTGAGCCACAAATGGTGGCCGAGCTTTGTGACTTTGTCCTCACCCACAACTATTTCAGATTTGAGGACAATTTATTTCTTCAAATCAGTGGCACTGCTGTGGGCACCTGCATGGCCGCACAGGATGCCAACATTTTTATGGCTGACCTGGAACAAAGTTTTCTCAGTTCTCACTCCCTAGTGCTCCTCCTCTACCTGCGCTACATTGATGACATCTTCATCATCTAGACCCATGGGAAGGAGGCCCTTTAAGAGTTCCACGGTGATTTCAACAGCTTCCACCCCACCATCAACCTTAGCCTGGACCAGTCCACACAAGAGATTCACTTCCTGCACAGTATTGTGCAGATAAGCGATGGTCACATAACTACCACCCTATACCAAAAACCCACGGACCGCTACGCTTATCTACACACCTCCAGATTCCATACTACACGATCCATTGTATACAATGACTGAAGAGACAGGAGTCCAACCATTCCTCTACTGGCTCGCCTCTGTAGCCCTACAGTCCTCCCTCCCCAGGAAGTGAAAGACAGTTTGGTCCTCATCTCTGATCCCTCCATCCTGGACTGCCATTACGCAGCTTCAACCAAGAAACAAATTCCATAAGTTACAGCAACACCACAAGGATGGGAAGCAAAGGGGAAAAAACCCAAACACAGTCATACTTTGTGTCAAAACCCTCTGATATTACTGCTGCTACACACATTTTTTTAAATAATGTCTTTAAAATGACATGTTTACACCAAACACTATTCTTAAAAAAAAAAAAATCCATCCAATTATAACATTTATCTCCAACTGCGCTTCGCAGTTTGGCAAGAAGTAGGTTAGGTAGATTGAAAGGAATTGCTCTGAGTGTCAGAAATTCAGCGAGCTACTTTAAATAAATTACTTTACTCAGCTTAAATCTAATTACAGGGAAATCTCTTTCATTCTCTCTCCACACAGCCCCCTCAGCCCAACACCAGACCCAGTGCCCTAATGCAGACCCACACAAAGGGCTGGGATTTGAGGGCTTGTAATAAATAAAACAGGGGGCTCCCACCACTCCTTCCAAGCAACAGCAGAGCACCATCCACCTCATCCTCACACACATAGGGAGAGCACTAGGGTCTCAGTTAAAAGAGATCAAATTTAAGTCTTTATGGCTAAGCTGTAATCATCCTGCAAGCACCGGAGTGTCTGAAGCCTGCAGAGCTAGTACCCTGCCTCCTGACAGCCCTGCTATACCTCTCTGATTGCAGCACCATCTAGATAAAGCATCACATGTCGATTGGAATGGCTTGACAGATCTGCAGTGGTATCATCTCAAGACATCAGTACGGAGTGAATGGGAGAGTTCACGAGAGAGACATATACATTGTTCTTTCCCAGCCAGTTGGGGTTCTTTTTTTAGATAATGCAGAGTGCTTATCTAAAGGAATTAAGCCTGGGTGTAATTGCTTAAAACCCATTATCTCCAGCAGGCTGAAGAAATGCATATTGCTTCTTAAGTGAAGCCTCAAACACGTGATCAGAGACTAATTGCATTAGATTTCTTGGTAACTCAGCTGCCACAGATCACAACAGAGACCTGCAGGTCCTTTCTCCGCAGTCTAGCGCCCGGATTCCGTGCCACTGCCCACAGGATGCTCCATTCACAAGCTCCGACGTCCTGCTCCACATACACAGCAACAAAAGAGTTAATCTCCCACATTTCTTTCTATACAATACTGGCTCCTTATCTCTTCCCTCTCTCCTTCCCAAGAATGGAGTTTCAATTCTCCCCAGCAGCCTGTTACTCAAACCTTCCTAAGGGGGCAATAGGAGATATGAGGTCCTGAGAAAAAAAATTTAGACTGGGAGGACTAATTGGCAAGTGCTGGAATGCTGCCGCTATCTGAGACATACATAGCAGATGGACAAGATCAGGAGCTGGAGAAACTACACTAGAAGGCCCAATACCCGTATTTGGGGTGACCAAAGAATGCATATGAGAAAAACTGTGTACTCTCAAGCAAATAATTTCACAGTACAAGACTAAAAATAGTCTGCCTAGCACATACTTGATGACCGGCCATAGATCTGCCTCAGAGTGGTTCCTCCTATCTGCCAACAGGGAAGGTAACAAGTCTCAGATTTCCCCTTCCCAAGGCAATCCTCAGGTACAGATTCTTTCCTCTGCTGAACAGTTATGGAACAAGTATTACAGAGGTAGCCGTCTTAGTTTGTATCTTCAGGAACAACAAGAAGTCCTGTGGGACAGGAATTCCAGCATACAAAAACACCCATCCCTGATAGAGAGAAGGTAACCCCTGTCCCTTGCACTTCCACCTTTCAAAAGACTCAGCTATATAACAGTTCCTCATCTCCTAAAAAGTCTGACAGTCTATTGCTTCTGGCTACGTCAAGCTGAACCCTACAAACACCCAAGAAGCAGAGACTGGTAAACTAACGTGGAAGTTTGTGGAGAAGCAGTGACTGGAAGATGCAGAGCCAAAATGGAATACTAAATATGGTTTAGCATCTTGTAGCACAGGACACAGGCCTCAAAGTGCTTCATCTTGATCACTGCACAAATCAGATGAAGATAATACACGTGGTACTAAAGGTGAATTCATAAGAGAGAAGACAACTGTAGCTTATAATAAATTTTTAAAGCAGCCCTTGTTCTAAATGGATTGCTGAGTACTAAGGATACTGGGGGTAACCCTCGGGTTACGCAGAGCTCTTCCAGAGGGTACATTAAGTCTGTGTTTCTCAGCCTTTTTATGAATAAAAAAAATAGGATTTATTTTACAGTCATCTAATTTTTTTTATTTAGCCTTTGTGCACAATCATAACTATGATGGCAAGTTTATTGCCCATCAGCAATTTCTTCCAACCAAGCAGGTATGTTAAACAAATGTGTTGCAATGATAGAAAAAAATGTGTGTCTGAAAATTGTAGGTACTGGGGGTACTTACTTTTTTTTTTTTTTTTTTTTTAAAAGGGATACTTTATTTAAAAAATGGTTGAGAAACACTGTTTATGATGTTTATGACACTAAGGCTGTGGCCACACAATAACCCCTCCTATCAGAGGGGCCTTGTAATGAGGCACTTCGGCAGATGCTAATGAGGTGCTGCCATGAATATGCAGAGCCTCATTAGCATAATGGCAGCCATGCATGCTTCGAAAGTGCCACTTTCGAAACACACGCCGCCTGTGTAGCCAGGGGCCTTTCGAAATGACCCCCTGATTTCAAAAGCCCCTTCTTCCCAAAACCAAATGGGAAGAAGGGGCTTTTGAAATCAGGGGGTCCTTTTGAAAGGCTTCCGGCTACATGGACAGCATGCGTTTCTAAAGCGGCACTTTCAAAGCACACACAGCTGCCATTATGCTAATGAGGCTCTGCATATTCATGGCAGCACCTCACTAGCATCTGCTGAAGTGCCTCATTACCATGCCCCCTTTGAAAGGCAGGGGCTAGTGTAGCCACAGCCTACAAGTTGTGCTTTTAGTTTTCTCATAGCATCATACACAACCCTAATAAATGTTGTCTCCATTTTTCCTTTCACTGCCACTGATAGCTAAAGGTAATAAAAGGCTTCAGAAAGTGGTGAAAAAAATCTATCAAATACAAAAAGAAACAAATTTGCTTGTCATGGTCATACTGAGAGACCCTCACATAGCAGTTTGCATGGCACTCAGTTTACCTCTCTCCAAAGGATAATGGGCAGAATTGCCCATATTGGTTTAGACCGTCTGATTCTAGGAAGTTAAGTATAAGCATTGGAATAACTTAGTCAACAAAGCAAGGGACAAATTATCTGCTGTTTTGACTCAGAATCTCTCAGTTCCAAAAGGATGGTCTGTATAAATTAAATTGTAAGGAAAAATAAGCTGAAGAGTTGATATAGCAGCTCCAACAAAAGAACAAGCTTGAAGGGGAAGCATAGTTGGAAGCAATACGGAAAAGGTTAGTGGAAATATTAGTTCCAACTATCACTCCTAATTTTCAGGAAAATTACTATGTCAAACCAAACTTTACATATTTGTATAAAAGCTAACTGAGAGGAGTAGTCAAAATGCATTTTGATGCGTGCTTCTACCTCCAAAAACAATTGACTACTTTTGTGCACTGTATATAACACACAAAGACCATGCCACCTTTGGCACTAAATCTAAAACAGCATCCTAATATGACATCAAAGGCCATTTGTGAAATTGGAAATAACTATCTGGGCTAGCGTATTCAAGCCTAGAAAGGTTTTATCTCAGCATGTGTCTAAATAAAGAAATGGCCATGATTTAAAACATAGATTTGTACATTTTAACCAACATGATTTTACAAAGGACCCCCCCGCCACATAGACAGAGAAAGTCACATTTTGAAAACAGAAGGCCTGGCAACCTTTTCCCCTCTGCCCTCCCCACCAGTCACCTAATTTATACTATGTGTAAGGGCTCATACAGAATATCAAAATTATGATTTGCCCAGAAAGCCACACACCTCACCTGGAATGGGAAATATGCAATTGGCCAGAAGCAAAGACCAAAAAAGCAATTACAGTATTGTGTTAAATGCAAACTACTGAAAAAAAATAAAGGGAAATCAGCATTTTTCTTCTGCACAGTAAAGTTTCAAAGCCGTATTAAGTCAATGTTCAGTTGTAAACTTTTGAAAGAGCTTCCATAATATTTTGTTCAGAGTTATGAACAACCGTCATCTCTGACTGTCCACTGTAAAGTCATGTTAGTGACAACGTGTCAGCTAACATACTGGGGAGAAAAAAAAAAAACTACTACCCATTTTCATTTACAGCCCATAATTTCAACTTGCCCATTTCTTTCTCCAATAAATTTTCAATTCCCCTTTGAAAAACCATTCCAGCTGTGGGTGACAAAAACTGGTACTTGTACAAAAACAGAACCATCCAGCAGAGGCCAAACATGGGCAACAGCAGCCACCACACTGCTCAACTCAAAACATACATATCAGGTTCCCGCCTCTCTAGTTCGCCTTGGGTCCTGACTCTCCTGAGCAGCAGCTGCTTCTCCAATCATTACCACAGATTACGTAAATTACATAAAAGAAGATGGTAAGAGACTGGGCAGTGAGGCTGCTGCAGGTGCTGAACAAATGGTGAAACAGACCACCTTCACACCAAGTTTGACAGCATACTTGCAAACTACATTGAACTCGTTGACAAGTATCAGAGACGTAGCCGTGTTAGTCTGTAGGCGCAAAAACAATGAGAAGTGCTGTGCACTTTAGACTAACAGATTTTTTGGACCATAAGATTTCACGGGCAAAGAACCAGTTGCATCTGACAAAGTGAGGCTTTGCCCAGGAAAGTTTATGCTCCAAAAATATGTCAGTCTGCAAGGTGTCACAGGACTTCTCGTTGCTTTTACAGTAAACTCTTTCATATCTGGCAGCCCAGCACCAGGAGATTGCCAGTTATTCAGATATTCTGGATAACAGAGAGCTATACCTAGCAGTGCTTAATACTAAAGAAAACACACAATTTGATATTAAGACACAAACAAAAATGTATGCGGAGTACTTTATTTACCAATAACAGTAGTAGTGCACACTGTAAGCCTACTGTATTTGTTGTATGTATTTGTATTTACTTTCACTCGACTGGACTATAGAAGAACACAAAATTTACTTATGGTTAAAATGGCAGTTACTGGAGAGTTTTGGATGATAAGAATGCAGGATATGAAAGAGTTTACTGTATTTTCCACTGGCACAGATGTAGTGACAAACTAGTGATGAACTAGCATTCAGACCGTAAAATCTGAAAGAAGATTTTATTGTCTAAGCATCCGTCTTCATTGAATTACTCGGGGGTCCATTTTCACTGTAAAATAACACCACACTATGGATGAAGTTAAGTCACAAATAATGAAAAAAAATACATGTTTTTAAAGGCACAATAAAAATTTCCTGACCCAACTCCCCACAAGCAGTGCTGATACACCATTACTGACAACTAATATGATCTGGGTATTTTGCTACACAAAGATATTAATTGACCTGCCCAAGGCCGTGCAATCAATCAGTGACAGTTCAGAACAGAACACTAGGAATTTCTGGTTTCCAGCTCAGTATTTATTTCATCAGATCACGCTGCCTCTCCTCTGATCGAGAAGCCTGAAAGCAATGTACTCTGTCAGTGAAGAAAGAAGCAATTGAGAAATTACTGATTTTAATTTATCTCCTATCAAATGGTGTTCCTGTAACTCAACAGCCCTTATCCAATGGCACTTGGGCATCTTCTTGGCAAAAGGAATCTGCCACCTCATTCCTGCATACAGTGATAATCCAGAAAACCAACAAAGATTACTGGTTTCAGACCCACTCTCTCACAACCAGTGAATCCTAATCAGCACTCGAGCCAATTTCAGGTCACCCAGAGTGGAGCAGCACTATTTAGTATGCTCATCTCCACAGACTCTGGAAGTCAGCAGCAGACATCCCTCGCTGTCCTCAACACCAGGCAGCAGCACTCTCTCTCTCTCTCTTTCTGTCACACACACACAAATATACACACTTGAGACACACATTAGAGCTCTACCTGCTTAAATCTAAGATTTACATAACCATTCTGTAATTGAAAATGGAGGTGCAAGATATTTACAGCCATCTTTGCTGGGCCTTTCCCATTTGATAGGATCATGAAGAGGAGGAACCCTCTCTGTCCCAGTATGGCAGAAGTTGGCAAAATATGGCCCATGGGCCAGCCCACCAGCTGAGGCTGCTGTCAGACCCACCCCGTGTGCCACAGAAAGCCCCTGGCTGTGGGGGCCATGTGCTTATCTGATACACCAATCTCCACTGTGAGCCTGAGGGGAGATTGTGCTGGGAGCAGTGGCAGCACTTGAAGCCTCTCACTCCCCACATCCCCCTCAACACTTGCAGCACTCAGAAAAGTACATGGCATCGGCAGCCTGTGGCTCTGAGCAGCATGTGGGGGAGTGGAAGGCAGACAGCCTGCCTGAGGGAGCTGAGCTGCTGACTGGGAGTTACCTAGGTAAGCATCTTGGGCCAGAGCCTGCACCTGGGCCCCCCAAACCTTCTGCCTTCCCTCCTGGCACTCCTGCCTCAGGTCACAACCCTAAGCCTCTGTACTTCTGCTCCTGCACCCATATCCCCTCCCAGATCCTGCACCCCAATACCCTGCCCCAGGTCACAACCCAAACCCCTGCACACCCTCCTGCATTCCCACCCAAGGTCACAAACCCCTCCCAGACCCTGCATTCCCTCCTGTACTCCAATCCCCTGCCCCAGGTCAGAACATGGTCCTTCACCCAAACTCACTCTCCAGACCCCACAACCCTTCCTGCACCCAATTCCTTACCCCAAGCTTCTGCACCCAACCTCCACCCCAGACCCCGTATCTCCTCCATTATCATAACAGAAGACTGCAGCTCTTGACTACTTAACCAAATTCTTGGAGTGCCCCCCGCCACCAAAAAAGTATTGTCCATTCTTCCTTACTTTACCACGGGACCAGAAAGTATAAGTTTTCCACCTCTTTATGCACAAGATGTGACACCAGTGTACTATTTATGGAGGCTTAATAAGTCAGACTCACATTTTAACTCTCGAAACCTGGGTTTGTGTGTACATTCTTCTCTAAATCACAAAGGTGAGTTTAGTCCTTAGGATTTATATGCTTACATCACAAAATTCACCATGCAGCTTAATATAATTACCCATCTCTTCCTAAAAGATAGTATGAATAAATATTAGATGTGTAGCTGTGTTAGTCTGTATCCACAAAACAAAAAAAAAGAAGTCCTATGGCAGCTTATAGACAGGCTATGTCTACACTGCCAGATACAAAATAGAATTTAATAAAATTGAATTTAAGTTAGGTTTTATAAGTTTGATTTTGGCTACCCTCACTTCCCACAAAGTCCACACAAAGTCAAGTTAGCACAGCCACACTGAATGGCCAAACATCAATTGTTGCAGCAGTGCATTATGGGAACCTATCCCACAGTTCTATCAGCCCTGCATTCTGTGCCCTCCTACTGGGATCTGCTGCACCCCCACCACTGGCAGTAATCACCCCGCTGCCTGGTTCTTGTGTCCCCGCAGCTTGGGGGAGCCAGGAAACTGACCAGCGCTCCCGAGCCTGTCTCGCAGGAGAAGCCAGGCCCCACAGGGAGCCAGGTGCAGCAGTGCCCGTCAGCCTCTGGAGGCTAATGAATTCAGTTCACAGACATAGCACTTCCATGCCAGCCTTCATTTGAACTGTTAAATTCAAACTTGACGCTACACCCAGCTGGTGTCAACAATATTATGATATCGATATTAGTGCTCCCTAAACTGAGCTAATGGTATTTATGGTGAAGACAGTCACTTGGTACAACTGAGCTAACGGCTTTAAATTCAAATTTATCTCATAGTGTAGACTTAGCTTAACAGATTAAGTGAATAATTAAAAGTGTTTTCACATATAAAAGCCTCCAACACTTGCAGCCAGGATTGCTGTACGTTAACAGCTGTAATCCCTGAACTGCACCAAAGGAAAGCTGTACCGACAATCAGAAGGAATGTATGGCACGAGCTGCTAACTTATGAAAACAGACAGAAAGAAGACTCAGTAAGTTGTACGGGAAGACATGGAAAATGCACAAGTCCTGCAAGATAGTATTAAACTTTAAATGCTTCATCTTTACCTAAGGCACACTCCTGCTCCCTGCTATTGCAGTCTTGGAGAGAAAGAGAAATACCAATATACATACGACCAGAGTTTCATCAAAGTGACTAGTGATTTAAGGCCACTCAACCTGAAACATCATGAGGCCTGATTTCCAGAAAGTGCTGAACACTAATCCCTCTCAAAAATTAGACTTCTTTCAAGATGTCAAATTAAACATTCACAATCACTATTACTTTGTTATATGTAATCTGTATTTAGTGTCTTTTTTCCTGCAAACACGATTACTGGACTGCCTGGCACATACACACATACAGAGCACTGCAGATACTACGCATGCATATACGTGTTGTCTAAGAAAAGATATATATGCGAGAAACAGCGTATGACCATGTAATGCACATCTGCATCATAAAACCCAGTCACATGGGGGCTTAGTAAACGTTCAATCTTAAATTAATAAGGTCTCAAATTTCTGTAAGTAAATATGCAACAAGCATTCTTCAAGTTATATATCCAAGTTGGATTTCTCTCTGCTGTGTCTTCTGGGAACACATTGCACACTCAACACAGATGACAGAGAGGGAAGGAGAAAGGAAAAAGAAACGTTAAAAAAAACCCACTAATTGCTCTATCGAGGTATTTATATTGTGACCATCACAGTAAAGTTTCTATGACTGGGGAGCTGGAGCAGCAACGTAATTCAGTACTCATCAAATAGGATCAGCTCAGGACAGCTCTACACTAGACCTTAAAGAAAGAAGTAATGGAGTAATAGAGCAGAAAAAGATACCGAATCTAAGGGGCCTTGAAGCCTGCAGGGAAACAGCTTAATATCAGGACAGAGACCACATTATGATGTTTGGCTGCTGGTATAAGTTGTAGAATTGTACTAGGTAGTTCTATTTCATTTGTCATCCTGAACATAAAGAGAATTTTCTTTCCATTACAGTTAGGTACATGAGAGTTGCCAATATTTATACTGAATAGGTACCTGGAATTGCTTCGGAAGTAACTTTGAAATTCAGTTTATGTTTATAGGAATATTGAGACAGTAACAAAACAATCCTATTTGTTGGCAAAACACACACACACCCCCCCCCCCCCGCACAAATCTTTACTGCACTGGGGGAGGGGGCTGGATGTGACCAAACGTATCTTACTCATCTCTGTCAGTTAAAGTCTAAGACTTCATAATACCTGCAGCTTTCATGAGCAAAAAGCTCCAGAACCAAGCTTCACCCAGTCACAGAGCACATTACCAACTGTTAGTGACCTGAAGGGATGTACCTCATTTGCCACCGCCCTTCATCACAGCTACGAGGTTGCGAGCTGTAAACACTTCCAAGCTTGGCAGCTTTATGCTAATCACTGTATACATTTCTACAAAAGAATCACTTCACCCATCACTGAAAAGCAGCCACTTCTGACTGTAGCATGGCAGCTGTTTAACTGTGCACAACACCACCGACAGCACAGCAGCTAAAGGTGGAAGGGAGTAAATTTCTGCTGTATTCAAAGCGGAATTTGAACAGGGCATCAGAATTAGAACCACCCCCAACCACATCAGGACTGATGAGAGAAGCAGAAGCAGTGTGCATGTGGGAGGGGCGGGAGGGTGTTTAAACCTGAGCTCAGGGTCCTTTGCAAAAGTTTGTAAAAACAAAGGGAAACGGGAGAGGGTGGGCTCTCAATGAATATGATGTATTAGGGCCCCAAATTTCTTTTAATGAGCCTGGTCTCTCAATCTTAAAAAAAGACATTATGAGATTTTTAATATATATAATCTAATAAAGCTTTTTGAGCCCCTTCTGAATGAAAGATGCTACAAAAAATCTAATATACAGCCATTATAATCAGCTCCTGAGCTGGCCCCTCTGACTATGAGTAGCATTCCATTTACAAAGGAGTTGGCACAGTTTTATTGGACACAGGATTTTCAGAATGGTGTTTTGATTAGGTCAGCCTAGGAAAGCGTATATCAGTGCCATCAAATCCCAGAGCTAGTTTCTGTTCCTTGTCAGAATAACAATCTTACCAAGTCAGACTCCAATGCTGACCAATGTGATAAACAGAACAGGCCTCTGAAAATATGAAGCAACCTGCAGATTATAGAAAAAAATTACAGAGATTTGCCAAAGTGTTTGCCCAGCACCAACTTAAACCCAAGAGTAGCCTAGTTGCTTCTTATCCCTGGGCCTCTCTCGCACAAGAAGTTGAAAGTTCTAACAAAAAACATTAACTAAAAAATAAATGCTGAAGAACGAGAGACACTGAAATCCACGTGATAGGAGAAAAATGTGTCCTATGACAGTACAATAAAATTCCTTTAACCCAGCACTTCTGGGACCAGCCAGGTGCCGGATTACCAAATTTTCCAGATTACCCACCATAACCCCCATGCCCTAGTTCGTCCCCACCGCCCCCCTTTGCAGCTCACCACCCCCGCACATCCTCAGCTTCTTCACCATGCCTGGGGCTCTTCAGTGCCACTTGCATGCCCAATGTCGAAGGAAAACAGGCAAGCGCACGCTCACCACCGCCGAAACCCAATGAGCAGGGCCCTGGAGGCCTGCAGAGCTCAGAGTGCCCTAGACTGGTGCCCCCGTACTATGGACAGTGGCTCTGCAGATCGCACAGTTGGTGTCTGCCAAGCAGGGGCGGAGGGGGCTGGTCTGTGCTGCGCTGAACGAGGCAGAGCCTGGATATGGTCTGGGCATCACAGGTTGGGTCTGTCAAAGTCCATACTTGTAACCCAGCGGCAGATGCTGGCTCCCTCTGTTCCCGCACGCCCAAGGCTGTTCCGGTCGCATCTCAGTGTCCGCCCTTGGTGAGAGCGGGCAAAATGGACAGCACTGTAGAGCCAGCTTCTTCACCATCCCATACTCCTCTGGCTTCTTCACCCCTCCTGCAACCATTGTGTATCTCGGGGGGACTACATATGCAGGACCATCAGGATTTCCAGACCACCAGAGGCCAGATTAAAGGAATTTTACTGTACCCACAAAATCAAGCAAGCAGGAGAAAAGGAGCTATGATTTCATGATCTCTTAGAACAGCTGCAACAGAAAAGCCATCATGTTATCGCAGACTTTAGAACATGGTTTTAAAGTAAAATTTTTTTAAAGCCAAGTTTGCATTTAGGCCATGTCTAAGACAATACGATACATATTGATAGATTTAAAAGCCATAACAAAAAGGCTGACAGATCTTTCCTACATAAACCGATTAAAAGCAGATGCATGGTAATTCTTCATTGTTTGCAATTCCTGCTTTGAAGCTTGAAATAAAGATCTCCGCTCATTTTCTCTGATACTTTTTTTTTTATTCTATTGTATCTCAAAATTAGCTGATTTTACCTCCTGGTGTATACACTAGAATCTCATGTTAACAGCACTCCCTTGCAATATAGTTTGTTTAGTTAATTATTAACCAGTAATCAGATATTACTCTTATAAAAGCAACCGAAAAACTAATAGGTACTCCTCTTTCCACTGGAGAGCTAGCAGAAGAGCTACATTTGTGGGGTCTTAATTATCAAGTCATTTTTATCCCCTAATATCTCAGCAAGAGGAATTGAATTAAAAAAAAGTGATCTGAACAACATTTCCCAGGATATAACACTGCCGTTGGATTAAGACAATTCAAAGTACTTAAACAGAATAACAAGCCTCATATTTTATGCAAGTTGCACACTTTGCATCCTAGTAGTTCGCAGATTTAACTGTAAATCTGTGCACAAAGTATGTGCTCATTGTATCTGAAGAGTAAGTGCTCCCTCCCACTTAGCTCTGCATTGATAAACAAAACAGGCAAGGGGTATTTTTTCAATCATATTAGCTTAAAATATTCTTAAAAATCTTTTAAATGACCCTTTAGCTTCTCAAGGCAGACAGCTTGTATTTGATCAGTGTCCGAAGTACAAGCACCTGTAGTTTCAGCTCGTCATCAGTTTCTGTTCTGATTCATTTTATGTTACTCTGATGTTATATCATATTGGTGGATGCATTATGGGAGATGCAGTCCCTATACATCATACAGAATTGCAGTTGGTGAAAGCTTCTAAAGTTCTGTGCCCTCCCATCAGAAATCCTCTGTATACAGGTAATGAATTCACAGTTCCTATTCCACCTAGCAGGTGCATAAGTCTCTCTCCCATTGTTATGGGTGCTTACAAATCACTAATAAAGCTGCTTTCACATGGCATTAGTCAGAGTTAGAATACAAGATCTTCAGCACAGGCTGCATTTAAATCTTTGTGAGTCACCACATACACCTTCTACTCAAAGAGATCAATACAGTCATAAACCTGCACACAGCCTGAGACAACAGAGCTGAGCCTTATCAGTTCTATTGGGTCTGAACACTAAGGCTAAACATGGCAAGTGTAGCGTCCTCGTTGTTTATTTCACTGTTAGACCCAGCAGAAATATCCAACAAATGTGCTTATGTGGGGTGCAGGATGAAGCTGCTGGAAGGGATTAAGGGATGCCAGAGCACAGAACTGGGGCCTTCTGAAGGGAAGCCGAACTCCCCAAATCTCTTCTACCTCTGTCCAGAACAGAAGCTTCCCAGTGCCACGAGCCTCAACAGAACTGGGATGGCACGAGGATTGCTGACACTGTATTTCAAAAACAAGAGACTGTTTTCTTAGCACCCCCGCCCCACTCCCTCAATATTAGTATTATTAATAAATAAAGAAACAAATCAAAATTAAATAAAACAATCAGTACTCCCCTGCATTCACCAGGGGGATATCTCCTGCTACTTTTTGCCACACTCAGCAACTCTTGATCTTGTACAGAGATGAAAAAGTAAGTGGCATCCCTTGTAATAAGGGGCTGTTGTCACCCCTCATGCCAGCATCCCTTACTTAAACCAATCCCTTCTTATGGGGTCAACAGCCCCCTCAACCAAAGTGTCCACCTCATCACCATCCGCAGCTTCTGCAGTTCACATCACAAATACAAATTTATGCCACAGATTGAAAACCTGAGTGCATTACGTTGAGATATTCTAAAAAAGGAGATTTTGAGCTAGCTGTGTATCAAAATAAATACAAGGCACATGGTACTATTGCCCAATTTCTCTGCTAATTCAATTAAAAGCCGCTGGTTCTGAGTTTACTTGAAGTTTCCAGAAAAACTTCTGCGTGCTGTTTATTTTAGCATGTATGTGGCAAAAGTTCTAATAAATCAAAACATAAGCATGGCAAAATGTAAGTCTGGTGAAGCAGGGAGCACACAAGACAGTGTGCATCATAATCCTCTACCCATTCAGCATAGGCTGGTGGCCATCTCCTGATTTCCCTCCTCTCCCATTTTAAAGTCAGAATATAACTGCTGCTGCTGCAGCTGCCCATGGCAGTTTCCCAGGAGAACGAACAGGAGAAGGCGCACCCAAGAGAGACAGATAAGAGCCTCCTCAGCTTTGCAAGTCTGACACTGGGGAGAAAGCACTTCGGGAAGAAGAAAAGAAAGCAAAAACAGATAACAGGATTGTGATTTCCAGAGTAGTCAGATGAGATGCCATTTTTCCTATGAGTGCCTAACAGTAAGAAGAGGAAACAGATGAGGTTTCAAAAAGACAGACTATATATGCCAGATAAGCAAAATTATCCCACTAAGTAGAAAGCTATTCAGGTTTTTCAGCACACTTGTGTCATTTTTTTTTCAGAACTAGTAAAGCAATTTCAGTACTGTACAACTAGCCTAGAACAGACCCACACTCCATTGCATTTATTGCAGAGGCTGCTGAAGCACAGCTACAGAATGACCCAAAGAAATAGATCTCAACAGGCAACATATCACCTTGATCCATGTGATAATTATGGGCAGGAACCCATAACCTCTGTGGACCATAGCAATCTATCTGAGCTGCATCTGCTTTGCCCTATGCCGTTCTGGAGAACTTGTGAAGCTTCTGCAAATTCCCACTGCAGCCTTCTACTGCGCATCGTCTGGGCTACTCTCAATGCAGGCAATTATAAGCACACCAGAATCGTCCACATTCTCTATTAACCCACAATAAATTGATGCACTGTGGAGACCAACTCTCGGCCTCCCCTAAAAATATTTGTATGTGTGCAGAGTTAAAGAAAAAAGTTTACCATCACAAAACACACAACCACTTCCTGGTGTTTCTGTCCACAATCAAGAACGTTGCCAGGTTGGGTTTCTATTGTAAGATGATGGCATATGACCAATATCTCAGAGAAGTTCTTGGGTTTGGGAATCAGTGGCCCCGCCACGCTCTGGTTCAAGTCATCTTCACTGAATTTAATGAAAATAACTGCCAATTCACTATTCTTTCAAATGACAGAATAAGCATACAGAAGATAAAGCTGGGTGGGGTTATGGTGGGAAGGGTGAAGTGCCTGTAAAAGGCACTCAGTCTTGGACACCAGTTCTTTCCTACCCACAGGCCAGACAATGCTCTCCAAGGTGGTTGCTGTCAGCAGGGCAGACCATGCCAAGACTCAGCCCTCTCAGTGCTACACAACACCCGCTCTTCCAGTGACAATGCTGATGCATCCATCCTGCCTGTTTCTGTTCCAGCACCCTCAGCACCACAGACAGACTTGGCACCCACAGCAGTGCAAGCTGCTCCTGTAGTGTCCATTACCAATGTTCCTCAACCATGGCAAACAGGGACCCCCTCCAATAGCTGAGAAAGTAGTACAGTCCCCATGGCCCACTCAGCCCATGCTGTGAACAAAAGCTTATGTGTTGAAAAAATCCATTCAATCCCTGACTTCCTATGGAAAGTTTCCTGCTCAGCACTGGTGGTAAGCAAGGTGAGTGCTTAAGAGCTGCTCTTTCGGATCTCTAGTATGCATTAAAGCAGCAAAGCTTGGACATGCTCACACCCTTTGCAAGGGCCAAGGCTTTTTTTGTGGTCTTATGTGCCAGTACTTCATACAGGCACCTCCTCACCAGGATTCCTACAGCTAGGGCTGCTGGTGGGGCCCAGTGCCACAGCCAGCTCCGAGATGTACGGCTGCCACCACCTCCACCCCCTGCCGCAGCGCAGGCCCAGAAGCCGGAGCCCCTGCCGGCCCCACGCAGCAGAGGCTGGGAGCCGGAGCCCCCACTGCCCCTTGGGCAGGCCCAGCTGAAGGAACCCAGCAGGGGCAGAGGGGCGAGGGCAAGGAGCAGTACAGCTCATCATTTTTCACTAAGAAGCACAGTCTGGGGCCATTCCTTGGTGAAGATTTTCCCACCTCATTCTTCATTTGTTAGCAGGCTTCCCTTTCCCTCTCTTTTTGGCTCTTGCCCCCCTATTTCTCCCCTTTGTTTTTAGAACAGTCTAGTTACAGCGCCCACAGTCTGTCACCTCACTACACCTTTTGTTCCTCACAGCCTCCCCAAACACACCTTTGTCAGTAACTGCACTGTTGACACACACCTATTAGTATGGCCTCCTGTGCCCAGCACTTGGTTGATAGCCCCAGCAATGTCTGTTCAGCCTCTTACCACTTCCTGCCCCTTTGTGCTAGACCAGAGGTCGGCAACCAAAACAGCAAGAAGAGCCATTTTTTCCAATTGGTTTAGAAACTCAGTAATTCAAGAGCCACAGTGCATGTGAATATGACACGGTCCTTAACAAATAACATCAAACCATACTTTTTGTAACCCCTATGTTAAGAACAGCAAGCACACAGTGATTTGTAATGTGATACATACTTACTGCAGGATGTTCACAAACTTTTTACATATTCTATTTCCTCCCACTTTACATGTGTGTTTGTACCACTGTCTTCCTGACTTTCACCTCTCTCTCTGGAGAACGCTAGAGAGAGTTAGCCAACGTTTCCAGATCACACATTGTTTGCTATTTAGATTTGAGTTGTTCAGGAAGGGTTTTTTTGTTTGTTTGTTTACACATTTTACAGCAGTGGGAGTCACGGAGAAGTCATTAAAGAGCCACAGGTTGCAGACCCCTATGCTAGGTCTTTCAAAGAGATAAGGCAACCAAAACTACCTAACCCCTAAACAAACACTGCTTCTAAGCTGCCAAAATACGCTGTCAAGCTTTTTTTTTCCCCCCCCAAAAGCCAAAAATAGGGATCTTCTCTGTCACTGATCACAGCTGTGTCATCTGAACAGTTGGTCACCAAAGGAGCATACAAACACCTGGACAAAATCTACTCATTTCCATTAAGCAAGCTAATGTTGAGGTCTGAAGTTTGATGCAAAGCACCTTTCTGCAGCAGACTGAAAATTCTGCAACACAACCAAGTTGAGCTTTTTTTAGTTTTATTTAAACTGAATTAAACAATAAATACATAATACCAGCAGTACAGTACTCCATGTTATTTGAGGAAAAGGTAGCTGTTTTGAAATTTGGGTAGAAACATTTGTGGCAAAAGTAGGGCCAGTGCAAACAGCAGGGAAATCTGAGACCCTCAATGTCCCTCCCAGAAGCTCTCATTAGCAAATGGTTGTGTCAGTGACCCCCCCCATCAATATCAGTCACTGTATTGGACCACACTGGACATCTACATTAGCTGGATATATTGCTATTATAACAATCAGCCGCGATATAGTTAGCGTTGGGATTTAAATGGTCTATCATTAAGCTTCAGAGTTAACACCTGAACTTGAAGAAGAAACAGAACACTTCTGACAAACAAATTCAGGTTGTCTGAAAATCAAGGACAAATTGGTTCAAGTTTGCTACATATTTGGCAGATATTCTTTGCCAATGCATGGGCCAGAAACATTTTTTCTAAAAAAGAGTTTAGATTCTGCTGAACAATTGCATTTTCAGGGCAGAGGTCTTATAAGGCCAATTCCGTATCTAGAGGATACGCTACCCTTCCTTATAATCAGCACATCAGTATAAATTACTGAACAGACCTGTAAGAACCGACATATGTTCCTGCGTCACAAGCCCTGAACCCGAGCTGATGATGACTCCTGCTTCTGCAGCGTTCAGTCCAAAGCACACAGAAGGTATGGGAAAACCTTGCAGCTCCAGCCTGTTCAAAGATTCCCCATGGCCTCATCATATCAAGAAAAATAGGCATGATGCAGTTTGAGCCCAGGGTGGATGTACACTGAACCTGCTTTAGGGACATTATTTTGCTGACTGATCTTCTTGAGACTGGCAAAGTTAGCAAGAGCCCCTGCCAGCCAAGGCAGCTGTGCTCCCAATGGATGGCTCTATGTGGCATTGCCAACAGTCCCTTATTACAAGGGATGCCCCTTATTTTTTCATCTCTGAACAGCAAGACTAAGAGCTGCCAAGTGCTGCAAAAAGCAGCAAGAAAAGCCCTCTGGCGAATGTAGATGAGTGCTGCTTATTATTATTATTATTATTATTATTAACAACAACAAATAATAATAATAATATCAAAAGGAGGGGTGATGTAGGGAGCTAAGCAAACAGGCCCTTAGCTTTGAAATACAATGGCGGCAACCCAACATGGCTCATTTTTATGCCCACAGACATGGTAAATGGAGCATAACCCAAGAAGAGAGAAAGAGAGAATTCCCAAACTGCACCTACTGAACTCTGCAATCAGGGTAGAAGTGGAGAGGCTTTTCTTGTTAATGCCAGTTTATAGTTTAAAACATAAGAATTGGTAGATCCTCCAATAGTTACTCTAGCTAGTTTTAATGGAAATTAGATATCTGCCACCAAACAAACAAACATCCTATTGCAACCTCCTAAGGGAGAAATTAAAATAAACTGGCTTAGCACTAGTATTCTTTAAAAGACAAACATTTTACTTCATCCTGGGAATTTAAGTGATCACTGAAAATATGCAAGTAGCCAGATCAAGATGCTCCCCCATGCACATTTCACTGCATATTTTTAAAAGTTTTACTAAACTGTTTGCCTCTATAATGGATTGCAGATGTCTAGATTAACTTCATGCAGCATAATTATTTCCTTATATCCTCTAAGCATATTGTCTTTTATTTTCCTCAATTGTCCTCTTATGTTTATTGGGAAGAATCAACCAGAGTGATAGGTTAGCTTTGTCTATAGCATTAATTGATTTACGATACACCTAAGATCAGCTGGAAAGTTAATCAAGTACTTCAAGCTGCATTTCTCCTCCCAGGGACCTTCCCTGCACAAAGCCTCTAAAATACCTTACAGGCTTGATTCAGCTTTATCTTTTCAGAGATGATCATCAGCCTCTTCAAATGTGACTAGTGATTTGCCAACCCTCAACATGACAAGTTGTTCAAAGAGGTGGCTTGACAGAATCCTACAGCATACATCCAGGAGTGTGACAAGGGTGTCTACTGTCACCTTTCCTGTTCTTGATCACAAGGGATTGGATTATGAGCAGGACAACATATGGCCATCAACAAGGCATTCCGTGGACACTTCCCAAACAGCTAGCAGACATTTATTTCGCTGATGATGTTGCCCTCCTTTTGCACCAACATGAACACATGGAAGAAAAGGTCACAACACTAGACAAAAATGCCTCAATGACTGGACTGAGCATTAACAAGGGAAAGACCAAAATGATGAGGATCAAGTAGCCCAACAACACCATCGTCACCCGGGGAGGGGATGACCTGGAAGATGTGGAGCAATTCACCAACCTGGGGAGTATTATGGGCAGAGATGGAGGAACAGACAGGGATATCAATGCAAGAACAGGGAAAGCAATAGCTGCATTCAAGATTCTTTGTCCCATATAGACGTCAAAAATAACTTCTGCGAAGATGAAACTGTGGCTCTTCAACACAAATGTAAAGGAGTGTGCTCTTGTATGAATGCAAGACCTGGCGTACTAAAAAGTCTTCAAATTACTAGCTACAGACGTTCATAAACAAATAGATACCTGAGGTACATCCTTCACATCAAATGGCAAGACTTCATCACAAATGAGGAGCTTTGGAACAGAGCAGGACAAGAACAAATTGACACTGAAATCAAGAGAAGAAAGTGGGAATGGCTAGGCCACACTCTCAGAAAGCCATCATCCAGCATAATCCGTCAAGCTCTCACATGGAACCCACAGGGAAAACACAAAAGAGGAAGACCTCAGAAAACACAGAGAAGATCTACTGAGATTAAAGAACAACTGCGGTTCTCCTGGAGTCAGCTAGAAGTTTTGTTCCAAGATAGACTGAAATGGAGGAGACTTGCAGATGACCTATGCTCCACTTGGAGTACAAGGGTCTAAGTCAAGTAAGTCACCTGACATGTTAAATGAGACTGATATTCTGAGGGTGGCTGCTCAGCCCTTTCTAAGAAACACAGTGAATATCCCCCAACTGAATCCTCTTCCTGAAAAGTTAGACATTCATCTTCACTCTGTACATCCCATCTCTTGACAAGTGTTTCCACCCCATGACAGGACGTCGCCACTGGCTTCATGTTTACCAAGTTTCTGTAACAACTCTTGAAAAAATCCTTTCTAGTCCAGCACCCTTGAGACCTGACTGGTGCCGAACGACGGTATTTGCAGACTCTGGGAGGTCAATATTGTCTAGCATATTACCAACATTTCCACCGTTTAGTGGACTCTTAGAAGACATTGAGGGGTAAATTACAGCTAAATAACAGCACAGAACCCTGAGAGCCAGGAATGTTGGCTGGAAACAAACTTCATGAGAAATTTGGCCACACATGATAAGTAGTCCTTTGGCCAACTAAAATCATAATGGATTACGGATGTTGCAGGACGAGAAAGTGACATACGAGAGAGTTTCAACCTGTATGTCCAATGGCTTTTCTTTACCTACTGGTTTATTAACTAAGAAGTTAGACACAATTTATAATTTGGCCAGAGGGACACTTTTCAGCAAAGGCAAAAGGCAAATTCTTGATACAAAGGTAATTCCTAGGACAAATTTGAAGCCCTTGCTCCAAAGCATGAAGATACACTACTTCTCAAATTAGGAGCTGTAAAGATTCTTTTTAACATGAACAAGATAATCTTGACAGAAACAAACTTTTTTTTTCTTTTTGAAAGTTTCAGCAAAAATAAAGAGCCAGTCAGAGGCAGATACTCAGTATAGAAAATTTCAGCCTGGATGGCTAAAGTTTGGCAATGTTATATATAAAAAATGGAAGCCATCCACATTATTAATAAATTCAATTTTTGCATAAACAGCCAAACCACTAAAAAGATTGTCTCTTTTTGAAAATACAGGTAAATAAAATATGAAAAATTATGCTTGACAATTTAAGTAGACTTGACGATATTTTTGTATTTTGTCGTGTCATTGATCAATCATGTTTTAATAGTTTTAAAGTTTTAACTTTTTGAATATCAACATTTACTGTCATTAGTTATCACTTGACCTCCCTTCCACAGTTTCCCACAACTATGGAAATTTAATTGATACAGATCTAAGGAACTTCTTAACACGTAGATAGTCTCGGGGTGTAGTCAGGTTAGTCTGTAACTTCACAAACAACAAGCAATCCTCTGGCAATTTAAACACTAACAAACTGTTAGTCTCTAAAGTGCCACATGATTGCTTGTTAACATGTACTTATCTGTCAAAATTCTGAAAAACTGAACAATCAAATTCTACCAAGCCTAGTTATAAACAACTAAAACATAAAACCATAGGGACAGAAGAGACCACAAAGGCCATCTGAGACAGTGGCTCTCAGCCTTTCCTGACTACTGTATCTTTCAGGAGTCTGATCTGTCTTGTGTACTCCCAAGTTTCCCCTCACTTCAAAAGTATTTGTTTACAAAATCAGTCATAAGAATACAAACATGTCACAGCACACTATTACTGAAAATTGCTTACTTTTCCATTTTTACTGTACAATTATAAAATAAATCATTGGAATATAAATATTGTATGTAACATGTACAATATAGAGAACAATATAAACAAGACATATGAAATTTTAGTTTGTATGGACTTCGCTAATGCTTTTTATATAGCCTGTTGTAAAACTAGGTAAATAACTCTGCATACGGTTGGTTGAGAACCATTCATCTAATCTCATCCCTGCCAAGATGCAGGATTTGTTGTCTAACCCTTGGAAGACAGATGGCTATCCAGCCTCCTTTTGAAAACCTCCCGTCTAGGAGCTTCCACACCCTCCAGAGGCAAACTTTTCCTTATACTGAACGGCATCAGGCAATGGTAGCTGCTCTGCCTATACACAGCTGTGTAGTTTGCCCCTATGATATTCATCTAAGGTGGTGATTTTCAATTCAGTTACCATTGTGAGCCTCATCCAATACTACCTGTATGGATCTGAGGATGTCACATGGACCACAGCTCTGCGCTGACTAGGCCCCAAGTGACCTGCAGGCTCCAGTTGAGAACTGCTGATTTAGAATGTCTTAGAATTCAGTCTAACTAGTTCCTCAGCTGTTATTCCTGGTGTTGACCTTCACTGGTCAATAAATCCCAAAGACCACCAAAGATCCATTTTACAAAGGAGAGTACAATATTGACCAACTTTCATTCTTCCACATTAGCAGATTTAGTAGCTCAGTTATTCAGTTTAAAAAATAAAAATAAAAAACCACCCACATAAATACCATCTTGTCCATGAAAATTCTGACTTGCTTCATCAGTTCATGATATATTTCTGTGGTAGTACGATTTTCACGATTTGAAAAGAAGAAATTCTGCTGTAGCTATTTTCCCATCATCCTCTTTGGTAAACATGATGTAATCTCAGATTGCCCCTACTATGCCCTGGTGATATTATGAACCCAATGAACCTCCCACAAATTTCCCATTTCAAATAAAAAAGAAGAATTTTTGGATTTTCATATTTTCTCTTGGCACTTATACAGCCCACGTATTACTAATTATTTCAGGGGCACATTTTCCTGGGGAAGAGCTTTGGATCCAATTCTTAATCACCAATTAACTTGTCATCAGTTATTACAGGCGATAAGATGGGAGCAGTAATATCTTTTATTGCACCACCTTCTGCCAGTCAAAGAGATAAGGTTTTGAGACTCTTCTTAACCATGAAGGCTTCTCTCTCTCACTAAACGAAGTTGTAAAAATATTTCTTAACTAGCTAGTCTAATTTTTCCATCCATGTGCAGAATAAATTTTATGATACGCATCAAGACGTGCAGATATATACCACCAGTAGAAATACATGAGCCATGAGCATTCTGCTAATCAACCGGGCAGCTGTTGACTCTCTGACTGACCAGCTGAGCTCCCAGAAAACACAGTCTTTAATGTAGTGGGATCAATTTAGTTCCAACAACACTGCACAGAACAATTATTCTGTTCTATTAGAATTGCTTAGGCTGATCTCCATCTGTTGAAGCATCTTTTTAGAGTCTCAATAAATGCCTATTCATTAACGCAACCATGACAGGATGCTTCCTGCCATTTGTTTCCTTTTTATGTTCTGGAATAGGAAACCCTTCCATGATGTTCTACAGTATGTCTTCAGTAACCTCCATGACAACTGTATTGATTCTAATTTATTAACATCCTCCTTCAGGCTCTGACTACATGTCTTTTAAAAAATTCCCTTATTGAAGGTTAGTGCCTTTGCCCCATCTCTTAATCAAATCTCCTTTAAAGATATTAAGCGTGATTGCAGCACCACTGTAGTGACTCCACAGTTGAGGCTGAGATTATTTCCATGATCAATCCATGTTTTGAAACCTCATATAACTCTGAAAAAAGCTCTCTTATCTGATTGTCCTGATTATACAGATTAGAGATGATCTTTTCAAGAAGTCCATGTAGAATGAGAGAAACCAGTTCTGAGATACAAAACATCTAAAAGTTCATAGTTTCTCCCTTTTCAAATATTTTAAGTTTTATCTACCAGTTGAACCTCTCTAGTCCGGCACTCTCTTGTCTGGCAACATCTGTAATCTGGTATGATTTTATTAGCTGGACAACTGTGGCCACCAAGGTGTGGCCACCAAGTTTCCCCAAGGTCCTATAAAAGTTTGTTTACAGCCACCAGTCCTGGCTCTCAGTATTCTGTGCTGTAATTTAGTTCTAATTCACCCTGTAATTTACATTTAAATGTCTTCTAAAAACCCAGTAAGCAGTGGAAGTGCTGGTAACATTGCTAGACAATATTTACCTCCTGTGATCGGACAAATGCTCTCGTTCAGCACCGGTTAGGTCCCATCAGTATTCAGAAGGGAAAGCTATCTATCCAAGACTATAGGTACCCTCACATAATTATTTAGAAAATTCTATATCAAAATTATTTGGTCTGGAAACAATTACTTTTTACAGTTATTTTCAGGGGGTGTCTGAAACTTGAGACTTTTGGACGGAATTAACTTGTTAGAGAACACCAATAAGGACAACAACCTTGTGCTTTGAAGAGCAACAAACAAAAGTACAATTACCAATATTCTTTAAATCCCAAATAATTGGCTTGGACATTGCATCCTTTTTTCTCCAAACTTGTGTCAGTCTGTCTTTTTATAAGTGAGGCATGATGAATGAGGTAACAAGGATGGAATGGATAAAAAGTTAACTTTGCAAGGTTAAACAGGCAATTAACACCACTACAGTCATAATACAAAGGAGTGTTAGCATATTGCAGCTTGCAATGAGCCCTACAATCCATTGTCTTTTTTAAGACTGTAGTGAGTCAGTATGGCCCCCGGCTGACTCAGAGGCAGAGAAGGCTGCACAGAGGCCCTGGTGGGTGGGCCCGGAGACAGAACACCAGAGGCCCACCCCTCAGAGGGCGGGGCCCAGGGCTAGAAAGGCCAAGGGCAGGGCTCGGGACCCATTAAAGACTGGGCCTCCGGGCAGGGAGGACGCACCTGCACGAGCTCCCTGGCACCAAGGGCCTGTCGCCGCCCGGCCAAGCCGGAGGAGCAAGCCCCCAGCGGCTCCGAACAACCCCGGATCCAGATGCCCCAGGGGGACTACCCAGACTTCCCAGACCTGCCAGGACCCTCATGCCGGCGGAGACCCCCCGCCTTGGAAGAAGCCCCAGGAGCAGCCTGCCCCAGAGTCCCAACGGACCCCTACAGCCCTTTGGCCCAGGGTCGCCTCGGGCCCACCGTGCTACCGCCGCCCGACTATCCCAATGATGTCGACATGAGCAACTGGCCGGAGCCCCCGAAGGTGGACGATTTGGAGGAGACCGACCCCGCAGGACCCCCTGACCAGATGGACTGGGACCTTCCGCCGGTGGAGGTAGAGGTAGGAAGTGGCCCGGGGAACGATGCTCCCCAACCCATGGCGGTGTGTTGCGGCCTGGATCCCCACTGCCGTGGTCGTGTGTGAGCGACCCCCAGGCCAGGTCGCAGTGGAGTGGGAGGGCCTGCGACCCCCCTACCCCCTCCTTGACAGGGCCAGCCGTGCTGGGCCTGCGCTCAAACCCTTGTGCTGTTGCCCCGCCCCAAACTGAGGGCTGGGCCTGTGCTCAAACCCTTGTGTTGCTGCCCCACCCTAGACTGAGGGCTTGGCCGGGATTTTGTTGCAACTGTGAACTGCTGCCCTGCCCTGGACTGAGGGCTGGGCCGGTACTGTATTGCTGTTGAGAACTGCTGCCCCGCCCTAGACTGAGGCCGGGCCTGTATTGTATTGTAACGGTGAACTGCTGACTGCCCCGAACTGCGTGCAGGGCTGGTGTTCTAACCCTTTTTTGGGTGCCGCCCGCCCTAGGCCAAGGGCTGGGCGTCTCGGGACTCTTACACGTGGTGGAGAATGTGGGTACTCGGTCCCCACCCCTGACGTAAGGGGTGAGGGAATGGGCACGGACCCACTGAGAGGAAGAAGCCCCCGGACAGTGCGAGCAACTATCCACTGTTGGTTTTTTTTTGTTTGTTTTGTGTGTTGCTGCTGTCCCCGCTCCGGTGATGGAGATGGACAAGCTGCTGAAATCCTTGGCCGAAAGTCAGCAGAAGCAGCAGACTGCCCAGCTACAGCAGCAGCAGCAGCAGCTGCTCCAGCAGCTGGGAGCCCAGCAGACACAGCTGCTGACTGAACTGATGGCCCAGAACCAGGAGCACAAGCGACAATGTCTGCAGCAACTGGCAGCCCTGGTGCCATTGCCGGCCGAGCCACGGCAGGGAGCCCAAGGGGGAGGCCCCGCATCAGTCCTGCCGGTACGGCTGACAAAGATGGGTCCAGTGGATGATCCGGAAGCCTTCCTGGTCACCTTTGAATGGGTAGCAGTGGTGGCTGGGTGGCCTCGGAACCAGTGGGCTACATTACTGTCCCCTTATTTGACCGGGGGGGCCCAGAGAGCTTACCGGGCATTATCTGTCAAAGACGCCCAAGATTATGACCAGGTGAAGGCAGCCGTCCTCGATGCCCTGGACGTTAGCCCTGAGACCTTCCGCCGGCGGTTCCAGACCCTGATCTACGCCCCGGGGGCTCAGCTGCGGTGCGTGGCACAGGAGCTGAGGGACGCGTGCCAGCGGTGGCTGCAACCGGAGGTGAGGACCCCTGCAGAGCTCATGGAGCAGGTCGTCTTAGAACAACTCCTCTGCATCCTCCCACCCAGAGGGCGGGCTTGGGTGCGGCGCCACCGACCTGCCACCGTGCAAGCTGCCGTCGACCTCATGGAGGACTTCCTCACTGCGGAGGAACCAGAGGCACCCATGGGCTCGGCCCCGTCGTCACAGCCCCCGCGCCGGGGAGCCGAGAAGCCAGGGGAGCCCCGCTCTGAACTGCCCAGCCAGCTGCGGGAACCACCCAGTCTTCGTCGGAGGCCACCGCGGAAGCCAGGCCCCAGTAGCCCCCAGGGGGGAACTGAGGGGGCCACCAACACGCGGCCACCAGGTCCAGGGGGGTGTCAGACGTACGGGGGGCCCCAACCAACACTAGGACCCTGCTTCATCTGTGGTCAACGGGGACACCTCCAACGGGACTGCCTGGAACATTTCTGTAGTTTTGGCCGAGTACGGGCCACCGAAAGGAGGGTGTGACCCACACAGGCGCCCACGATTACAGTCCCGGTCCTCATGGGGACTGAGGCCACGGTCGCCTTAGTGGACTCGGGGTGCAGCCAGACCCTGGTCCGCCAACGGGCCGGCCTGGAGGCTGACCCCACTCTAGGGACCATTCGGCTGCAATGCATTCATGGCGACGTGCGTCCATACCCCAGCGCACGGGTGCCCCTGATGGTGGCAGGGATGACCCATCATTTGGTCGTCGGCCTAGCGCCCCGACTGGCGTACCCAGTGGTGTTAGGCCGGGACTGGCCAGGCTTCATGGGTATCTTCCACCCGGCCACCGGACTCAAAGCACGCTGAAGGAGATGATGCGCAAATTCCTCCCAGAGGACCTGTGCCGGTGGGATCAGTTGCTACCTCCCTTGCTTTTGGCCATCCGGGAGGTCCCCCAGTCCTCCACACGTTTCTCGCCGTTCAAGCTACTGTACAGACGCCGTCCCCGGGGAGTACTCGACCTTATGCGGGAGGTCTGGGAGCAAACCGCGTCCCCCTCAAAAGGACTGCTGCAGTACGTCTTCCAGCTCCAGAAGTGCCTGGAACAGGTAGGGGCCCTTGCAGAGGAAAACCTGAGAGCTGTACAGGCGTCCCAAGCCTGAACCTACAACCAGGAGGCGCAGAGCCGCAGTTTCGAGCCAGGTGATCGGGTCCTGGTCCTGCTACCCTCCAGCGAATCTAAGTTGCTGGCTAGGTGGCAGGGACCTTACGAGATTATTCGAGCCGTGGGGCCTGTCACCTATGAAGTTTATCAACCCGACCGCCGTAAGAAGTCGCAGCGATATCACATCAACCTCCTAAAACCGTGGCGGGACCGGGAGGGCTTCATGATAAACCCCTGCCCCCCAGACCCCGAACTAGGACCCCAGGTGCCTTATGGGGAGGAGCCGGCACAACCGGCCCTCGGTGCAACGCTGACAGAAGAGCAACGGAAGCAGGCCCAGTGCCTCCTCTGAGCGTTCCAGGATAACTTCACCGCCCTCCCTGGACACACCTCCCTGGTCTGCCATGTCATCTGTATGGAACCTGGGAAGGTGGTTCGCGATGCCACGCACCCACTACCCTTCCGGATGCGGGAAGTAGTGGAAGAGGAGGTACAGGCGATGCTGGCCCTGGGAGTGATAGAACCGTCCCAAAGTGAGTGGTGCAGCCCTGTGGTACTCGTCCCGAAGCCCGACGGCACTCGGAGATTTTGCATCGACTTTAGGCGGGTGAACGCAATCTCTAAATTCGATGCATATCCAATGTCCCGGGTCGATAAATTGTTGGGACGTTTGGGGGCGGCCCGCTATTTCAGTACCCTTGATCTCAGTAAGGGGTACTGGCAGATCCCCTTGGCACCTTCTTCACGGGAGAAGACGGCCTTTGCAACTCCATCAGGCCTATACCAATTCACTCAAATGCCCTCTGGTCTCCACAGCACCCCGGCGACCTTCCAGCAGCTTATGGACCGTCTCCTTCAGCCCCACCGGGACTACGCCGCGGCCTACTTCGACGGCATCGTCATATATAGTCGCCACTGGGAGGAACACCTGGACTGGGTGGCAGCAGTCCTTAGGTCCCTGAGGGCAGCAGGCCTGACGATGAACCCGAGGAAGTGCCGCATTGGATGGCAGGAGACAACTTATCTCGGGTACACTATAGGAGGGGGCCAGGTAAAGCCCCTCGTGGACAAGGTGCAGGCCCTAGCGGCCTGCCCTCCCCCCAGTACCAAGCGGCAGGTACGACGGTTCTTGGGACTGGCAGGGTATTATCGATGTTTCATCCCACAGTTTGCTTCAATTGCCGCCCCCCAACGCAACTTTTGACAAAAGCCCAGCCGCAAACGGTGGTATGGACTGCAGCTACAGACAAGGCATTCCGAACCCTGAAACAGTGCCTAATGCAGGAACCTGTCCTCTATAGTCCCGACTTCAGTCGTCTGTTTATTCTGCAAACCGATGCCTCAGGGGTAGGCCTAGGGGCCATCCTATCCCAGGAGATTGACGGAGAAGATCATCCGGTGGCCTATATCAGCTGGAAGCTTTTCCCGAGGGAACAGCGCTACGCTGTAAAAGAAAAGGAGGCCCTGGCGGTGAAGTGGGCCTGCGACACCCTTAGATATTACCTGTTGGGCGCCCCCTTCACCCTAGTTACGGACCATGCACTGATACAGTGGCTGTCCCAAATGAAGGATACCAACGCCCAAATTATGCGCTGGTATTTGGCGTTACAGCCGTATGCCTTCGACGTACGTCATCGGGCAGGTAAGGACCATACAAATGCCGACTTCCTTTCCCGCGTGGGGGAGATGGAGGAGTCCGCCCCCATGGCACAGGAGACGGACTTGGGGGGTGGGGGGAGTGTAGTGAGTCAGTATGTCCCCCGGCTGACTCAGAGGCAGAGGAGGCTGCGCAGAGGCCCTGGTGGGCGGGCCCGGAGACAGAACACCAGAGGCCCACCCCTCAGAGGGCGGGGCCCAGGGCTAGAAAGGCCAAGGGCAGGGCTCGGGACCCATTAAAGCCTGGGCCTCCGGGCAGGGAGGACGCACCTGCACGAGCTCCCTGGCGCCAAGGGCCTGTCGCCGCCTGGCCAAGCCGGAGGAGCAAGCCCCCAGCGGCTCCGAACAACCCTGGATCCAGATGCCCCAGGGGGACTACCCGGACTTCCCAGACCTGCCAGGACCCTCACGCCGGTGGAGACCCCCCGCCTTGGAAGAAGCCCCAGGAGCAGCCTGCCCCAGAGTCCCAACGGACCCCTACAGCCCTCTGGCCCAGGGTCGCCTCGGGCCCACCGTGCTACCGCCGCCCGACTATCCTAATGATGTCGACATGAGCAACTGGCTGGAGCCCCTGAAGGTGGACGATTTGGAGGAGACCGACCCCGCAGGACCCCCTGACCAGATGGACTGGGACCTTCCGCCGGTGGAGGTAGAGGTATGAAGTGGCCCGGGGAACGACGCTCCCGAACCCATGGCGGTGTGTTGCGGCCTGGATCCCCACTGCCGTGGTCGTGTGTGAGCGACCCCCAGGGCCCCGGGCCGGGTTGCAGTGGAGTGGGAGGGCCTGCAACCCCCTACCCCCTCCTTGACAGGGCCAGCCGTGCTGGGCCTGGGCTCAAACCCTTGTGTTGCTGCCCCGCCCTAGACTGAGGGCTGGGCCAGGATTTTGTTGCAACTGTGAACTGCTGCCCCGCCCTGGACTGAGGGGTACTGTATTGTAACAGTGAACTGCTGACTGCCCGGAACTGAGTGCAGGGCTGGTGTTCTAACCCTTTTTTGGGTGCCGCCCGCCCTAGGCCAAGGGCTGGGCGTCTCGGGACTCTTACAAAGACCACGACTTTCGATGTCTAGCAACATTATGAATTGAGTTCCCTGGTTCATCGGTCGGGGCATTGTGCAGGTTGCCTTTCATGATGAGGACTGAGAGGTCACATATGGAGGATTATTTTGTGAAAAATCTTTATCCAGCAGGGGAGAAAGTGCTTTTATCACTTTTCTGCTTGAGTTCATTTGAGAGCATTTCACCTACACTGCATATTGTGACAGGCATGTGCAGGACCCATAGATCTTGAAAGGTGTGCTGTGGTATTGATCATCGTGGCAGTGGAGATGTATCCACAGGTTCAACATCTGTTGCTGGGGCAGGGCTGCTTTGATTTGGTGGGTCCTAATCTGCAGAGAGTTTGCTTCTGATGATGACCTTGGTGAGTTTGGGGAATTTAGTTGAAGGCCAGAAGAGAGGGTTTGGGACAGACTTCTTACTAGATGTGTTCCCTTTCAAGTCTGGGTTGCAACTGTTTAATGATACCTCAAATAGGTGCCAGGGTGGAGAGGTAGGTGACAGGTAGAGGGATCTACTTCTACAGTGCAGCATCCTTGTTTGGCAAGGTAGTTTAAAGTGTGAATCCCAGACTTTCTCCTCAGAACATATTCTGTTGTATCTGAGTGCCTCACCATAGCTCAATGTTCCTCAAACAAGGATATGCATATCCCTGGTAGGATACACAGCTCTTCTGGGGAATAGATCAGCTCATCTAAATATTAGCCTAGTACAGGTTGAATTTCAGAACTAAAATATCAGAGCAGTATAAACAAGTACCTATGCACTGAAAAGTATAATACAGTAATCCCTTGAAATGCGCAATTTTTGAGTTGCGCCTATCTCGCGTTGACAGCAGTCAAGGGCAACTCAAATTTCCATTCCCCCAGTCCTGGTTTAATACCCCCACTCCTGGCTCCAGCTCAACTCCCCACACCCCCAGCCCTACTCCAGCCTCATCTGGTGACAGCCGTAATCCAGCATGATTTTAGTTAGCCAGACGACCACTTATCATGAGTGTGGCCACGTTTTCCATGGTCCTACTGAGTTTGTTTCCAGCCATCAGTTCTAGTTCTCAGTGTTCTGTGCTGTTATTTAGCTGTAACTTGCACCTAAATGCCTTCTAAGAGCCCACTAACCAGTGCAAGTTTTGGTAATGCTCCTAGACAATAATGACCTCCTGTGGTCCAGACAATTCTCTCATTCAGTGCAGGCCAGGTCCCATGAGTGCCAGATGAGAAAGGTTCAGCCTGTATTACAACAGGCTACATTAAAAACAAACACACACACACCCTAGCAAAGCAAGTACAAACTAAGATTTCAGAGCAGGATAAACAAGTCACTGTGTGTATCTCTACAGTATGCACTGAAAAATAAAATATTTATATTCCAATTGATTTACTGTATAATTATATGGTAAAAATGAAAAGTAAGCAGTTTCACAGGAACAATGGCTGAGATACATGTACTTTTGACTGATTTTATAAGCAAGTGGTTTTTAAGGGTGGTGAAACTTAGGAGTATGCAACACAAACCAAATTCCTAAAAGGGGAACAGTTGTCTGGAAAGGTCAAGAACCACTGCCATAGGTAACATTTCTTGGTGCATCTGGACTGGTTGGTTACGCGACCTGTGAAATAAACAAGCATGGTGATCCATGGGTTTCTTGCATATCAGTGGTCACCAACACGTTGATCGCGATCGACTTGTCAGTCCTTGGGAATCTCCCTCTCAATGGCAACTGGCACTCAGCAGCATTTCTGCCTGTCGTAGTTCCATGCTGCTAGCCCCTTCCCAAGAATGACCAAAGCAGCCAGGAGGAGAAGAGGGGACAGGAGTCACAGCACACTGCTCCTGCAAGCACTGCCCCCTTGCAGCTTCCATTGACAGGGAATGGGAAATTTGGGACCCAGTGGGAACTGATGGGGACGTACCAGCAGAGAGGGCAGCACATGGAGCTGCCACATGCTCAGCCTGTCCCCCACCCTGAGGCATGGGCATGTTGGCCCTGTCCAGGAGTGGCGTGTATAGTCAGTCCTGCCTGGATACAAATGTCTACCTGTGGACAGACATCAGTATCTGCTGATGTGCAGGAGCCACTGTGGCCCAAGGAGAGGACCGTTATGCTGCCGCACCCAGGAGCCAGTGCCTCGTGCTGACAGCTCCTCCTGGAGCCACTACAGCCCCTGGGGCAAGGTGGGAGAAGGGCCCCAACTTCATGCCCTGGAAGGGTGGAGTCAATGGTGTAAGCGCCAGGGGTCTAGGGCATTCAGCCGTCAGCACTGCTGGGACCATGGTGCTGTGCCCCCCAGCCACACACAACCGGAGTTGCGCTGGTGCAGCAATTCAAAGAGGCCTGAGGGCAACTACCCCCTCTGCTCCCAACCCCCACTCCCAACCACTGGCAAGCCTGTCTGTGTGGCTACACCTGATCCATCCTACTAAAATGAGGATGGAAGAGAGCAAGCAATGGGGTGGGGGGCAGCCGAAAGATGGAGTGAGCAGAGTGGGGTCCCAGGGCAGGGTAGACCCAGAGTTGCCCTTAAATTCTGAAAGTGATTTTGGGCATAAAAAAGTAGGGGTGTGTGCATGTGTGTGTGCACGCATCATCTGTGGAGCTCCATTGCTGCAAAAGATTGTGATGCCCAAGAAGCTGATGCTGGTGTGTCTTTTTGTAACTGCATTTCCTTTAAGACTTGAACTGCATCACACGTATTGGCAAAAAACTTATACTCATGGAGTGCTAATGCAGTTTAAATGATAACCTACACTGAACTACCCCAACCAGCAAACATGCTCAAGAAATACAAATTTACCAAAATGGAACATTCAGCATTCATAAGACCTTTTATCTTACAACATGTGCAGACAATAAGCTTCATGCTTACTCTTGTGGACCCTTCCTGGATCTGATAACTTCGGGCATCATTTCAACATCCCTCTAATTTTTTTTTTCAGTCCTTAAATTGCTGACATATATCCCTAGTCTTAACTCCAATTTAATGCAGGAGTTTTTGTACATGTCTTTTGATTGGGGAGAAGTTATTGAGCCAAGAGGTAGTGACTATTAAGGTTGTGAAGTATTCCATTATAAACCTGACTCAACTAAATAAAGTCTTTCTGGCTGGAAGTTTTAATGACTGGTAGCTAGACAGAGCAGAATAATATCACATCTACAAATAATCTGTTCCTCTCCCACACCAAGTGATTTTACCAAAAGCTCTAAAAGATTTCTCAAAGATTGAAAAAACTGTTTATTGAATTTAGCACATGAGTTCTTGTGACTATCTCTGAGGGGGAAAAAACTTCATATATTTGTGGTTCACAAGAACAGAACTATTCGATCTGAGTGGAGAAAAATTAGAATTATTAAATATGAAACCTGGAACCTTTGGAATCTTTCTATGAACACCTAGGGGGTACTGTGGTAAATATAGCATTGTGACTACAGTATCTACAGAGTTCTGTTAAATCCATGAAACAAATAATTGTAGAAAACGGAGTTTTTGCAATACGCGTGACTTTTACATGCACATGTAACCTTTTTAAAGTGGTTCACCTCTATTTACACTGGTATGTCTGCAATTTTTTTTTAAACTGATCCTCACTTTTTATCCCACCTTCTGCTCAGGCAGGCTCACACCTCAGCAGTGGGGGACTGGGCCACCCACAGCAGTGGCTGGCTGAACACCACAAGCTGCTTCTTCAAAGAGCAGCAGTCAAGGGGGCACGGGTAGGGAGTTTCTTTAAAAAAAAACAACCTGTGCTGCCTACTTCCCTGAGGAAATTTTGCACTGGCTTCTGAGAAACATCCCACTAAAAACTAGAAAGGGCTGAAGAAATGATGTGGATAAGCTACTATTTGCCAGCCTTTCGTAAGACGTGGGAGGAGGATACAAGCAGATAAGGGAGAGAGCAACACTCCTGGTGAAAATCAGCCTGGAATGCAGGAGAGGAAACCCCTTACAATCATGCCAGGACAGTTTGTGGAAGGTGGATGGGAATAAGCAGCTGTGTCCTCCTGCTTCTTCCTCCCATCCCTGCTTCCCTAACTCCACGTCCAAGAACAAAGCTATCCTGCAGCACCCTAAAGACTAACAGATTGATTCATTTATTTATTTGACTCACAAAAGCCCATTACCTAATATATAAATCTGTTAGTCTTTAAGGGGTTAAAGGACAGTATTTTTTGTGATGCTACAGACTAACATGGCTATCCACCTCCAGAACATAAATTAGCCTGACAATATTATGTGGAAAATATTTCCCCCTCCCTCAGATGACAGAACGGGCTGACTATTCCCCTCCTATTGGGGTTTTCATCTGTTTCTGGGAGGAAAGGGAAAGAAAATTGGTGCAATGTCTCCGACCCTCCAAGCATCAGTGAGTGGACAGCAAGTGGACCACCTTCTCTCTCGAGCCAAGTGGTAGAACCAAAGGCCTGCCAACAAAAGCATGTGGCAAAAGTGGTGGAGTATTAGGCAGCTCAGTGCTGTTTTCACTGTACTAGGTCTAGTAAGCACCACACCATTAAAAACATCTAATCTCTGCCATTGCATTGAACCTCAAGACTCCACCATTTTCTGTTTGTTTTCTAATCCTATCTGTTGTGTAACTGCAGTTGCCAAGAATGAATAGTAATAGCCTGAGGCTGACAATGATAACAATGCACAGGCAACTAATTATTGGAAGCCTTTAATTGCTAAGTTTGAATTAAACCTTGATTTAAATTATTAATTGTTGGAGCGTTTGAGAAACAAAACACTTTCAGATGAAAGTAATAACGGAAGAGGTCCACACTGGCAGGGGTCTGTAATGTTGGACAGAGCTCTGAATTACAGCAGAGAGGTGTTGTTGAAAGGGCTTCTGTGGCAATAAAGAACATTGGACACTTAGGGGCAGAAGAGATGTGCCAGTAGAGGGACCTTACTAGTGCCTCCATCTGTTTCCCCCAGGTTTCTTCTCACACAAATCAGAACAACCTTTGCTGTTTAAATTTAGATTAAATACCTTCTTGTGATACTTTTAAATAATTAGGAATGAAAAAGCCAGCAGGGATTTATTTTGCGCATAATGACAAGATCATTATTTGTAATAAAGTGCTACCCAGGATGTTTGTGTTTTCTGGGTGATTTTCACACTGATCAAAGGTGCTGACTCAGACAGCCCTTCAGACTGAAGACATGGGCAAAAGTAGAGCTTATTTCCGTTCACACTGCCCCAGAGACACCTAAGCCAGAAGAGAGCAGAGTTCAGACCTCCAGCCTTTCAGCTGAGACTGACACTAATAGGTCCCTTGCTGGCAGCTGTGATGGTGGTTGTTTTCGCTGGCTCTGCTGAGAATATGAGTTACCCTTAATCGGGCAGACAAGTGCTTTATCCATATATATCTTGAGCTGCACTACACTAGCGTGCACAGTACATGCTGTGAAGGGCACATGAACAGAGAACAACTTTTTTCAACTCCAAAATCCTTTCCCTATCCCACTTACACAGAACTTCTCACTGAACAAACTCATCATCTGCAAAACAGTTTTTAAGAGGACAACTGTTCGGTGCAGAACAATTCTGTTGCATTTAACTGCTTGAAAATGCACAACTCATTAATGAAAGCAGTCTCTCTCATATTCTGGTAAGAAGAGAAATATTTCCCCAAGTGAAGCCTCCAGCTGCGCAGCAGATTTACGATATTTTAAAAGTTACCTGAGGTATGAACAGTTTACATCAGAAGAAAACCAAGCCTAAAACATTGATACCCTTCTCACCAGGCAATGCTGATACACTCAAGGGCTTCTAGGTAGCAGCAGCAGTTCTAGTTTCACGAGAACAACCCTCACCATAAGGGAAAAACTCAACAGGCGACTACAATCATTCACACAACTGAAGCAAACCATGCTACAAATCTGCCTGCTGGCGATTGGGTCATATTTTAAAGAGACATTTCATTTCAACTTTTGTCTCCTACAAGCATAACACTACCCTTAGAAACCCTTTGGAGCTTGTCTTAACCCAAAATTTAGTTTCTAGAGCACCATGTAAATTCAGTGATAGACAAAGGAATTTTTTTTAAGCCCAAACTCCATCTAGCAAAATGCCCACCCAGCCACCCACATGAGATAGACAATTCCTATGAGGTTCAGAAACAACAACCCTCTGAGAAGCACAACTCAAATCTCAGCTGCTTGTAAGGCACACCACACTGCCTGCAGCCTCAGGAAAACAAAACTGAAAGTTTTCATTCTGGAGGTTAACCCAAACAGCCATAAAGGCTAGACAATTTGTTAAATAAAAGGGTTAATTATGTTAAAAATAAAAAAGAATAGCTTAGCACCCACCTGCCACTAGCAATTAATAAAAGATTGCACAAGCCTTGCCTTTAACAACAATGCAGTAACACCCCTAGTACCACTGTCCAATTAAATGGATATAATGCATAATTTAAATACTGTGTGTAATTCTGTTCTTACTACAATCTTTGCTCTCTAGCTAAATATTCTCTTACTCCATTGCCACAGTCAGCTGCAAAATGCATATTTAATACATCTGCAGAAAAATACTTTTAGATTGTATGCTCTTCAAGGCAGGAATTATCTTCATTTTTGCCCATTGTCAGTGATGAAGGGCGAAAAATAAACAGTGCTACAAAACATAAGAGAACCAATTACTCAAGCCCCACATATGTTGTTACAGATGAACACAGGAACGTATTTGATGTATCAGACAAAAATCAATGGACTATCCAGTCTAGAATTCTGGCTCTGGTAGCAGCCAATACCAACATTTCAAAGGACATTTGAAGCAATCCTTTAATGCATCTTGCCAGCTGTGCTTGTACATGAGAGAAATCTCTTCCTGACACAAAGATACAAGATTTCATTACAGATAATACTTTTATACAGCCTAGGAGAGGGGGTAAGTATTGACAAAATTATCCCACCTCCTTATTAATTCAGTGACAAGCTGTATCCCTGACCTCCTATGGAAATGAATTCCATAGGCTAACTCTACCCTGTGTGAAGTAGTATTTCACATTCTTTTTTCAAAGCACAGGAGGAGCAGCAGTATTTTGCATGTCTCAGTTATTTTACTGAAGCTGTTAGAAAAAACACAGGGAACACTAGTCTTTAAAATGCCAATCCAACTACAGATTACTGACCCCAGCTAACTGCTCTCTCTGGGGTTATTTCCTCACACACACCGGGTTTACAGAGTACAAAGAGCACAGCATGTAGCCACCAGGGCACAGGCTAGAATCCTGCCTAGCACTGTCACCCAGACAGCTACTTCAGCAAATTTAGACTTTAATAAATCCTTCAAGCAGTGCCAAGCATTAATCACTTTGGTGAATTCAGAATGATACTGAGTACACTTAAAGTTATGCCAGAGAGCCTCTGAATGCCAGGGTGGGAGCTGGCATCAGTCCTGTGCTCCGCCAGCCGTTTCCCCTGGGTCCAATGGAAGGGCTCTGCGTTGCTGGTAATCCAGCTGTGACAGCCAAAACAAAGTGAAGTAAAACCAAGGGCTGAAGCCATTGCCATGGCGGAGCCAATACCCAAACATGGGAGAAGGGAACCTGGCAGAGGCTGGGGCAGGCTGAGTCACAGCCGTGCGCCCCGGGCACGAAGGCAGCAGCTTTACTTGGCACTACCACGCTGAGGCTCAGGAGTGGGAAGTTCAGCGGCTCCCCAGCACCCCCGTGCAAGGCGCACAGGCCCCCCCCAAGAGCAGGGGGAAAGGCTCCCCGTGCCAGGCGCCCCAGCCCCCAGGGAGGCCACTCCACGGCCGCGCCCCAGCCCCCAGCCAAACGCTGGGGAAGCGGGGGGGCGGGGCGCGCTCTCAGCAGTCCCAGGACTCCAGACAGGGTGTGCTGGCGGCGGGGGTCACTTCCCGGGGCTGGGCGATGCTCTGGCCCCGGGAGAGGGGCAGCGCCAGCCCAGCGCAAACCCGGGCCCAGCGCCCCCGCGCAGCTGAGCCCAGGGCGGCGTGGCCCGCAGTGTCGCACGGCCGCCGCCAGGAGTCGGGCTGCCCGGAGGACCCCTCCCGCGGCAGCCAGCGGAGTTACACGGCGCGGGCAATGGCCGCCCCCCCCTCCGGCTCCCTCCCGCCCCGCCCGCTCCCCGCGCGGGGCTCACCCAGCAGCAGGAGGAGGAGCGCGCTCCCCGCGCCGTGCCCCATGCTGGCCGGGCTGCGTGCGGGGCGCACGCTGCTGCTCGCAGCCGGAGGCCCCCGGCCGGCCGGGAGTCCGCGCCCAGCGCCGGGAAAGTGCAGGAGCCGCGCTCCAGCTGCTCGCTGCCCTGGCTGGGAACCGCCCGGCCGCGCGACGCAGCCAACCAAAGAGACAAACTTTGCCAGCCCCCGCCCCCGCAGGTACCGGGGGAGGCGCCGGGCTCCCGCCTGGCCCCCGCCCCCTTCCAGGGGAGGAGACAGAGCCGGCCCCCGCCCCGCCCCGCAGCGCCACTGCTCGCCGCAGCTTCCGCCCGCGGGGGGGATTCCCGCCTTAGGCTCAGCCCGGCCCAGGGGTGCCCAGGTCGGAGGGAGGCAGGGGGAGGTCCCTTGAACGGCTGGAAACACCGTTTCCTGGGAGCACCGTAGCCTGGTCAGAGGGAAGGGCTCCTCTGCCCCATGCCTACGCGCGCTCCTGCTCTGCAAGGGTCTCTCCCCTTTCTCCTGCCCCGCACGCGTACCCTGCTGCCACCCCCCAGGCGCACACGGGGCCTCAGCCTCTTCTCTCCCCTGCACGTCCACGTCTGAAACCGTTCAGTTCCCTCCCAAACACGGGAGCCACAGGAGTGTCCGGTCAGGAACCTGCCCAGCACGGGCCTTCACTGCGTATTTGGGGTATTCCCCAACACCGTACACCACAGCAAGCATTTCCCGAGCTTCTGCTGTCTTTTGGGAGCGTGAGAGGTTGTGATCCTGGAGGGTTCCCCGCTGGTTTAGTGGCTTCTGTGCAGCCTACTGCTGTCAGTCCTTTTTAAAATTGTGCTCATTTGTAATAGAAACCCATTGATCATTTTTTGTAATTGAGGAAACCTGATTGAGAGACTCTTTCCTGGATTCAATATTTTGTATCTTCTGTTTCAGTTCCTTTGCCACATTGCAAGTTGTTTCTCCCTGTTATGTTTTCATGCTTTGTGCCTCCCAGTCCCCACCTGAATTAATGATTATCAATTATTTGTTAAGGGCTTACCTCTGGTTTGCAAGCTTTATTGTACAGTAAACCCCTGACTTACAGGTAGATTGCATTCCCAGGCAACCAGGTGTCAGTCAAATTTCACATAAATTGGGGGAGCTGGGAAACTGACCAGTGCTACTGTCCTGGTCAATTTCCTGGCTCCCAAGACTGGCAGGCAACTGGTTCCCAGCTCCCCACAACTCGCTGGAGATGGGAAACTGACCCCACCACTCCTGGGTGCCAGGAAACTGACTAGCACAGTACTGGTCTGTTTCCCAGCTCCCCTAACGTATGTAAAATTTGACTTACGTGTGGTTGCCTGGGAATGCAACCTACCTGTGAGTCGTGGGTTTACTGTTCCATAAAGCTTCCTTCACAAATGGAGGGGAGCCAGGAGCTGCCTGGTTCCTGGCTCCCCGCCACTCACGGTTTCAACTCATGTTAATCCAAGTATCACGCAAGTCAAAATTGTGTAAATTGAAGTTTTACTGTATAAGGAACCATTTTGCTCGGAGGGTGGTGAAGCACTGGAATAGGTTACCTAGAGAGGCGGACGAATGGCCGTCCCTAGCAGTCTTTAAATCCTGGGTGGGAATATTTAGTTATGGGTTGGTCCTGCTTTGGGTAGGGAGTGGGACTTGATGACCTCCTGTGGTCTCTTCCAACCCTAAAATTCCACGATTCTCCCGGAGTCTAGTGTGTTGGGTTTGCTCTTTTCTTCCAGATGATATGTAGAATAAATAGGTGTTTTGAGCACTCTTTGGTTTGGTGGCAGGGTGTTTTTCTGCTCAAGAAGTTAATATTGTTGAGACTTGGGGGTGATTATAGGAATGGATTTTGTTGTATTGGTTTTTAATCCTCTAGTGCTTTGCAAGGATAGAAGAATTTGCTGTCTTGGCTGAGATGTGTTCTTCTTGTAAACTGATTACCAAAGGGAATTATTTCTGTTTATTCCCTGCCACCAGTGTCATTTTGGTTCTTCTGTACATGTAGCATTTGTTTGCAGAATTGTACATGTCCAAACTCTGCTGGGCTTTTAGTCCCATTTGGTGAATTTGGTGGCAAAATTGGGCTCCAGATGTTACCCAAGAGAATTTTGCATTTCAGTTGAACAATATTTCATTGACTTGACAAGCTAAACCAGTGCTTCCAAAGTGTAAATGAGACAGATGCTGCAACCATCAGTCTGAAGGAGGACTCTCCAGGATAGGGCTCCACAGTATGTTTAAGATATTATCCCATGTTCATATGGCATTTCTGCCTGTTTCTGATTAGCTCTGATGCAGCTTGCTTTTCTCTCTAGTTAAAGTTTTTTCCTAATTAATTACTTTAATTTGTGGACTCCTATAGGCTATAATTTGGAAAACAGACTGGAAAATCTCTCTACTAGTCATCTGTCACATTTGTTTAACAGGTGTTCCTCCTCAAGTATCAGTCCTGCAAGTACTTATCCATTACCTTAACTTTGCTTGCCTGTGCAGTCCTACTGATTTCAATGAGATTTGTCATGTATGTGCAATTAGTATTGTATATGCCAGCATTTGCAGGATCAGAATCTCAGTTTGCATGGTGCTTTGCATTTCCCTTTCCATTTCTAGTTAATGAACACTGATTCATAAATTGAATTCACAACTGTTGAATAGTTTTAGTAGTAGTTTTATCAATGTTGTGGTTTCATTATGTCATGGGGAGGCTCGAATAGCTTTTCCATATGACGCTTTATCAACCAGTCTAAAGCTTCCAAAGGCGCACACATATATTATAAAAACACTAGTAAAATCAGTACAGTCTAAAAATTCACTCAGAAAATGACTTGTTCCTACTGCTTCATATGCCTTACACTGAAATGTAAGTACAATATTTCTATTCCAATTCATTCTTTTGATAAGAGACTAGAAAGTCAGCACGTTTTCAGTAGTAGCCTCCTGTGGTATTTTTGCACATTTCTGTAAACAGTTTTTAAGTGAGATATAACTAACTTGGTGGTATGCAAAACAATCTCTGACTCCTGCAAAGAGTACAGTGATCTGGAACCATTGAATGGCACTTGTTTCAAGACCACAGATTACTGTAGGACCATGTTTCTCAACCAGCAGTACACATAACCTTTAGGGGTACGTGAGAGAAATCTGGGGGTACTTATAATTTTTAAAAGGGGTACTTTATTAAAAAAAGGTTGAGAAACACTGACGTGGAGCAAGTGGGAGTGGGAAGCAAAATATTCCTTAGAAGCAGATGGCAGAAGGCCCCTGTATGTAACCCTTCAGCAACCCTAGCTAAGGGAGGGGATGCTCATAGTGGTGGTGGGAAGTCAAGAGATGATGTGGAGGGCCTTGGGCAGCAGAGCCCCTCTCCTTTCCTTTTGCCCTGTTGTTGCAGCTGCTGTCTGGTGGCTACCAATTCCGAGGGGGAGCAGAGAAGTGCATAGCCACCTGCTCAGCACGCACTACAGTGCCTAGCAATAGCTTGAAGGAGCAACAGCAGGGGAATACATGTTGCTTTCCAGCAGGCTGCATGAGAATCCAAAGGGAGGGGCACCTGTAGGTGTGAGGGTCCTGTGAGATGCATAACACTTGGTAACCTGGCCCTCGAGTCTCTGCAGTCCCTCAAATGCCCCTATGTGCACACTGTGGAGTCTCAAACAAACTCAGTCTGTTCCCTGTCAGACATGCAACACTGAATCTTTTGGGGAGTCAAGTGATAAAAGTGAGTGTTCAGCCCTCCTGGTTGTGGAAGAAAGTTTGTCCTCTATAGGTTCAGGCTCAGGTCCTCCAAGATACTTAGGCACCTAATTCCCACTGAGGATCTGAACCCCACTTTCAAAAAAAATATCTCATGAGTCCTGTGGTGGGACTCATGATTTTTGAATGCATGGGGGTGGCAGGTCTACATAGCCACACCTTGAATCAAATCAAACCTCCTTTTACTTCGACAGAAGAAACAGCGCTCATTCACGTTGGCCACGTCTACACTAGCACTTTCTTTTGAAATCTGTTTTGAAATGAGCGGCTATTTTGAAAGGCTCCGGGGAGCGTCCACACACAAAACTTGTAATTTCGAATGTCATTCTGAAATGACGTGGCACTCATTTTGAAAACCCCACCCCCTTCCCACTTCAGGAAGAGAACCTCATTTTGAAAGAGAACGTGTGTAGATGCTCCATGGGTTGCTCTTTTGAAAGAGTGGGTCCTCCATGGTGCCAGCCAGCCAGCACATGGAGACATCCCTGCCAACACAAGCAAGGTTCTATGCTCCACACTGCCAGCCACTTCTAAAGGTGCAGGGACCCAGAAACCCCTCAGCAGGAAACAGAGTGTGCTGGCAACAGACAGAGCATAAGCTCCCACCAGAACACCCTCCACACCAGCCCATGGGTCCCCAAGCCCCTGCAGAGCATAAATGGCCGGAGTCCCCCTGCAGCCCCTCTGACGGGTCTCAGGGGAGCAGCCAGGGGCAGAAAAAGTGGGGCCCCTCCTGGAGCAAGGCTGAGATTAAAGACCTCTTGGCAATGCAGCAGCCTTTGACTGGCTGTCCACCAGGCTGATCTCCCGAGGCCACCCTGCATGCACAGAGACCAGGTCAAGGTCAAGGAGATGAGGCAGGTGTATTGCCAGGCTCGTGATGCAGCCAGCTGCTCTGGGGCAAGGGCCACCACCTGCCCCCACTACCAGGAGCTCCATCACCTCCTGGGGCCAAAGGAATTGGCCCTGGACACCACCAATCCAGACCTGGAGCCTGAGAGCAAGCCCCAGGAGGTGCTGGGAACCATCGCAGGCAGAACCCACCCCCAACCCCTGCCAACAGGTATGAAAAGAGAGGTCCTGAGCGATGACGGGTTTGCAAGTGAGGGGGTCCTTGGCATTGTGCTCCTCTCAGAGCTGTCCAGCTGGGCTGTCTCCACCTGAGCCTTCCCCAAGCTCCTGGAGGGACACACAGGTAGGTCCCATGTGTTCCAGGTGCCCTGGTACATGGGGATTGGGCGTCCACCTCTGTCCCAGCTGGCAGCAGACAATTCACGTGGATGGCAGCAATAGTCAGGATGTGCCCCAGATGGCTCCGCTCCACAGGCCCCCGTGGGGCCACAGGTGGCGCTCATCATCCACCCCTGTGGATAGCACCACAGGCTGTGCACCCAGGTGAGAGGCGGTGGGGCTGCCACCTGCATGTGCCCCACCCCTGCAGGGACCTTTACCACCCCAGATTCCACAGGGCCCCTGTGACAATGGATAGGTGGGGTTGGGAGGAAAGGGGGGGCACAGCCCCTGGGGCCAGAGGGTGGTACTGATGGCCTGTCCCTCTGTCCCCTTCTGTCTCCAGACAGCCCCACACTGGGACTGCACCCCACCAGCAGCAACATGGGGTCAGCACCAGGCCATGCGGCAACATCACCAAGGGGTGGAGGATGCCATCGACACCGCCCATGCCACCACCCTGCGGGACATGACCACCATCATGTTGGAGTGGCTGGTGATGGAGCAGGTGGCCTGGGATCAGGTGATGGCCAGCCTCAAACACTCTCACCCAGGCTGTGACCACCTGCCTGACCCAGACTCCTGGTTCCTCGGTAGCCACTCCTGCAGCCACTCCCACAGCTCCCTCCACAGTCCAAGGGCTTGCAGCCCTGCTCCAGCCCAATCTCACCCCAGCCTCCCTACTGGCACTGGCCCAGTGACTCTCAGCCAGTGCCACTCAGGGTGAGCCAGCCCTCCCCTGTCCCTGTGTCTCCCCACTAGCCCACAGGACCCACCCTGCACCCCTATCTCCCTGGTCCCAGCCCTTGACCCTGGTGGAATAGTAAGGCCCCACTACCACCCCTGGACCACCTCCTAGTTCTGTCGCCCCCTCCCCCACACCAGAACCCCATTGTGTTTGGTTACCCTGGGTCCCTCTTGTAAATAGTTAAAAAAACCTCTTTCACAGTTTGTAACACTTTGAGAACATTTCAGTAAATAGTTTATCACCACTCCTGTGTCCCTGATGTATGGTGAGCAGGCAGTGGAGTACAGGGGTGCGGGAGGGGGTTCATGGTGGGGAAGCAGTGAGGGGTGTGTGTGTTTGCGTGTGTGAAAAGAGCTGTTGTTACAGGTGCGTGGGGGTGTCACAGGAAAAGGCCTCCTGCAGGGTCTCTCTGACCCACACCCCATCCTGCTGTGCCTGGTGGCACAAGCAACAGCTGGCTGCTTGAAACCCTGGCTGGCCTCGGCAGCCCACCCCTGCACGAAGGGCTTGTGCTTTGTTTCAACAATATTCTGGAGAGCACAGCACACCCCCACCAACACCAGCACACTGTAGAGGCCGACCTCCAGCCTCTTGGTGCAGCAGCGAATGTGCCTCTTGAGATGGCCGAATGCCTGCTTGACCATATTGCGAGCCCAGTTGAGGTGCTCATTAAAAATGTCCTGTGGGGGCTTGGTATATCCCACATAGGGCTGTGTGAGCCACGCATGTAGTGGGTATGCGGCATTGGTCACAATGCAGGGGGCATGGTGGTGTCCCCCATTGGGAACTCCTGCAGGGGCGATGTATGTCTCCTCCCGCACCCTTGTGGTTTATGAACACACCTGAACTGTGCTCTGGGACCCAGATGGCGACAGTTGGGGAAGCCCAGCTCCTGGAACCCCGCGAGGGCAGCGTCAAGGTCTCCAGCGCAGATGACCCAGTGAAGTAGGATGTGGTTGATCACCCAGATGACCTGCATGGGGTGGAAGACAACACACTTGTTAGTGCATGGTGGGGTGCTCCACGGGACCCTGTCCCTTAACCCCCACACCTGTCCCCATCCCCAACCCTACCCCCTGCCCCCCAAGCCCCTCTCACCAGGGCCCTCTCTCCTGTCACCAAGGCCCCTTCCCTAGGAACCCTGCCCAGGGATCCCCCAGCCTCTGTGGCTTCCCCCTTGCCTGGCACACCTCCCCCATGGTGGGTTTGTGATACGAGCATGGCCTCTATGGTGGTCTTGCCCACCCCAAACTGGTGGCAACTGACTGGTGGCTGTCCGGGGTGGCCAGCTTCTCTTCTCCGGGGCAGGTTGGGCCGCATCCGGGTGTCATGGTGCTGGAGAGCTGGGGCGAGCCAGTGGCACAGCTCCAGGAATGTCCCCTTTCTCATTCGTAAGTTCAGGAGCCACTGGTCATCATCCCAGTCCTCCAGCACCAGCCAGTCCCACCACTTGCTGCTGTTGGGGTAGCCCACAGGCACCAAACGACCTGGGGCAGGGGGCAGTGACATCACCCCAGGAGGACCACCTGTACTGGGCAGCCATCAGGGTGGCCCCCTCAGAGCTGCTGGAGGACAGTGACAAGCACCATGGCCAGCAGGCTGGTCACAGCCTTGAGGGGTATGGCAACAGGGAGCTGCTCAGGGTCCATGGTGTGCCCCAAAGTGTCTCCTTCACTTGCTCAGAGTCTGCAGTGCACTGGCTGGCAAGCCATCCCTCTGTCTGTGCAGACCAATGGGGGCAGGGAGGGGCCCTTTAAAGGACTGGCAGGCAGCAGCCCCAGGAAGGGATTTTCTGCCATGAGACCCCGTCCTTAGAGTTTCTGGGCCCTTTCTTTCAAAAGAGCACCCTGGGTGGACTAGATGCTCCCTTTCAAAAGATGGGGACCAGTCATTCAAAAGCACAGATTGTGATCAGCTTTTTGTGCATGGATGTGCGCTTTTGAACTGCAGCCTTTCGAAAGGTGGTTTCAAAAGTTAGCATTTCCAAATCCCGCTGTAGTGTAGCCGCAGCGCTTTAGTGACACGGGAACGCAGACAAACACATGCAAACAACTCCCTCTCTCTGAAAACCTCTTTCTGCAGTAGTTCATGGAGGCAACCTACGCAAACATTTAAAAATGAAGGGGTTATTGCCATGATTTAGCATCCAGCTAGTCTTTTACATCAGCATAAATCTCATAGAACTGGGCACATTTTTTGTCAAAATGATTCTCCAACAAGAACAGTCTTATTGCAAAGCCAAAATTTGCTACAGTAAAATTACAGTTTTTTTTTTAAATCAATTTTTCATTAGGAAAAATCAAAATGGCAGCGCTCCAGCTGCCTGTCCAGAAGGCTCTTGTCAGTTTCACTTTCTGACAGAAAAATTGACAAAAGCTTTTCCGGAGGTGCCTTGTGAGCTCTTACTGTTCTCCCTCCTCCCCGCAAAGGTCTAGGGCTACAGCAGCTGTGAGCCCATGAAAATGACAAGAGTCTTCCAGCCAGACAGCTCAAAAATTCTGTTTTGATTCTCCAAAAATTCAGTTTTTCGTGAAAACGTCTTGCAAAAAATGTCATTTTGGGTGGGTTTTGTTTGTTTGTGTTTGTTTTTTGGGGGGGTGGAGGGGGCTGGTTTGCTTTAAACATTTTACTATAATTCAGGATGTTTAAAAAAAATTCATGGGAAGGGGATTCTATTTTCCAGCTACTCACAAGCAAAGCCTCGTAGGGCCAAGTCTTTATTTGCATACAGGCCTGCCGATGGGTGCAGGGGGTAGGGGGAAAGTAAAATGGGCATTTGCCCCAGGCCTTGGCATTTTAAAGGGGCCTGGAGCTCCAGCTGCTGCTGCAGTAGCAGCGGCAGTGTCTGTAACTCCATACCCCTTTGAAATGACTCAGAGCACTGTGCTGCAGCTCCGCCGTTGTGTGGGGGGACCCCAAGGCTGACTGCCCTAAAGCCCACCCCTTCCGTCCACTTGCCTCTGGTTTGCATAGACCTCTGTGGCAAATCCAAGGTGCTGTAGGGAGCATAAATGACATTAGTCATTAGTTGCTACTCTTCACACTAATTCCATACTGAACATTGCAGAAGGAGACATTACCGTGAGAAGTGCTATCTCGGCCTTGACCATGCATGATTATTCAAGATCCTTTGCCATTTTTCTCAAGAGGTGGAAGAGTGAGCCCCGCAATACTGAACAAATTTGGTTGATTGCAGTCAGCCTCTAGTTCTCCTTGTAGTTTCAACTGAGTAAAATAATCTTCATTTCCTGGTCTAAATTGTTAGGTAGTGTTGCCATGTTGTATTAACCAGCTTCCATGTTCCACCCCAGAGACTGTTACATTTCAGCGTTGCATGACATGATTCCTACATATTGTGCACTCTACAGCTTTGTAAAATGTTCTGGGATCCATTTGGATGAAAAATGCATGCCCTCTTTGTCATTTTGCTCTTGCAAGCAGGACAGAAATATGGTGAACAGCAGACAAAGGTTTGTGAAAATCTCAGCTGCCTGTCCCATTATATAGTATGCATTAAATCCTGTCTCTAGTGAGCTGTCCATGATACAGTCATCTTGGCATTTGATAAAAAGAACAGGGAATTACCTTGATTTGTCCTGGTTAGAGCCAGCCAATTAGTATATAAAAACGTTTTTGAATATGATATTTGCTGACTGAGGGAAAAATGCATGAGTAATTGGTTTGATAAATAGTGTTCAACAATCTGTAGTTAGCCAAATTGTGAAGGAAAAAATATTTGTAAATGAGTTATTTGCATAATACTGTCAAATGGTTTATTTCACTACTTTCTTCTGTATATTTTCAAAGAGCACTAGGTTTGGTCAACGTTCCCCTTCTCAGTAAAATAAGCTCTACTGTTCTAGATATGGGCCTCCTTGAGGAAAGCACCAAAGTATGATTTTAAGTTCATCCCACTCCAGGAAAGCCCTTAAGCACATACTGTACTTAAATGCTTTCCTCATCTGGGGCCTAAATGCTGTTTATTACTACTATAGACTGGATTCCGCGTTTGGAAAAAGATGTCCAATGTAATAAAACAGTACTAGAAATAACTAAGAATCCCTTTTACTGCTGTAGTGCCTTCCATCTGAGGCTCTCAAAGCACTTTACAAACAATGAATTTAGGCAGCAATGTATGATGAATTCAGAAGTCTGGATCCTTGGACAGGAGCTGGCAGACACTGCTTTCTCATTACTCCACTTACTCTTGCTCAGACTTCATAATCGCTCCTTTCAAGATTCCATTACAAGGCAGATAGGCTAACGTTACAAACCTGAGTGCCCACAGTTCAATTCTTAAACTCAAATCTAGACAGCTAAATACAAGTTGCCTGATATTCAAATGCACTGAGCACCTGCCCCTCACATTGACAATGAGATATGAGTGTTCAGCACATTTTAAAAGTCAGCCTACCTACACTTTAGAGCCTACAGCTGGATTTAGCCATGTAAATTTTAAAACCCCGGGCTCTGAAGATAGACTCCTAAATAAATTGTACGCATAAAAGCTAGAGGCAAGCAGTTTACAGGGACACATACCAGGAGGCTAGCAGTTGCCCTCAAGGCATTTTAATATGCTAGTGTATCCCAGAAGCACAGAAACCACCCACATAGGAAAGTGAAGTCTGCTCTACAGCCTCAACTGAGAGTCAGTTGGCTTTTAGTTGATGCAGTAGACTGGCACATGGCTTTACCTGCTAAAGTCCCAGGTTCTGTCTCTCCTGCCGATCACCAAGGTCCGTTGGCTTTACACTAGGGATCAGAAAGGGATAAGAACATAAGAATGGCCATACTGGGTCAGACCAAAGGTCCATCCAGCCCAGCATCCCATCTGCCGACGGTGGCCAATGCCAGGTGCCCCAGAGAAGGAGAACAGAAGACAATGATCAAGTGATTTATCTCCTGCCCTTGTTCTGAAGGCTAGGGCACCATACTTTATCCCTGGCTAATAGCCATTTATGGACCTAACCTGCAAAAATTTATCAAGTTCTTTTTTAAACCCTAATAGAGTCCTGGCCTTCACAGCCTCCTCGGGCAAGGAGTTCCACAGGTTGACTGTGCGCTGTGTGAAGAAAAATTTCCTTTTATTAGTTTTGAACCTACTACCCATCAATTTCATTTGGTGTCCCCTAGTTCTTGTATTATGGGAAAAGGTAAATAATTTTTCTATATTCACTTTCTCCACACCATTCATGATTTTATATACCTCTATCATATCGCCCCTCAATCGCCCCTTTTCCAAACTGAAAAGTCCCAGTCTCTCTAGCCTCTCCCCATATGGGACCCGTTCCAAGCCCCTAATCATCTTAGTCGCCCTTTGTCGATCTTGTCTGACCCCATAGTGCAGGTGGGGGGAAGTAAGGCCCACTGGGCATTTCCTGCCTCAGAAAAAAAAATGAAGGGGCGCTCAGAGCTATTGGGCTGAATCCTGCAGTGCAGGGCTCCTGTTGCAAAGGCTACTCAGAGATCAGCAATGCAGGGATCTTCCTTCCCTGCTGAGGCCAGAGGAGGAGATGCCAAGGAGAGTTTTATGGTTTTAGGCAAAAACCAAGGAAAATTTGGCAAAGCTTGGGTACACCTAAACTTGCTGGAAGATTGACCATTACTATGTCAATCTTCCAGCAAATTTAGGTGTACCCAAGTTTTGGGACATGGTAATGGTCAATCTTCCGGGGTTTGATTTAGCACATCTAGTGGGGCCATGCTAAATCAAAGCCTCCTACCCCCAGACTAAACAGCAGTGCAGCAAAGTGGCTCCAGCTTGTGCTGGTCTCCATCTGCGGGGCACTGCTTCCTGCCAGGGAGTGGTGGAATGGTCGCACCTGTCCCCGGGAGCGGCACGGCCAGAGAGCAGTGCTGCATGACCTGGATCGGTCTTGCTGCAGGGAAGGGGCAGAGCAGACTCCTTCTGCCTGCACTGCCCTGCTCGTCTCCCAGGCCTCCTCAGCTGGGGGGAGAGGCAGGGAAGGCATGGGTGGAGCAAGGGCCAGGTGAAGACAGAGCAAGGGTGCAGAGTTGCAGTGCCCAGGGATGAAAGGGGTTTTCCTGGCCCTTCACTGGACTAGAGAGGGTACATGGACAATGCCCCGGGTCACCACTTGCCTTGGATTTCAATCATATAACAGAGGACACAGATGAATGCAAAATAGAAATGAGATGAAGGTTCTCGGACAGCGTGACCATCCGTGCTGTATTACATGGGATGGTCCCGTATTTGGGATGTCAGAAAAGCGTCCCTACTTATTTTTGAAAAGGCACTGATTGTCCTGTGTGTCGGCCCTCCTCTGCTGACCTGTTCTGCCAACAGCTGCCCAGGCGCAGCTGCTGGTCATAGAGCATTAGGTCACTTCGAGCGGCGGGGAAGCGGCGGGGAGAGTGGGTGGCTGCTGCTTCCCCGGGCTCCCAAGAAGCGCCGGTGGCTGCCACCTCTTTCCCAGCTCCTCTGGGCTTGGTGGAGCTGGGAGGAGCCACCCCTCCCCCGCATATCTCCTTGTTCCATATTTGGGACGGGGAGATACGGTTGCCCTGCTCACAGACACCATGACAAGACGTACCCTCCAGCCCAGCAGGAATCAGAGAGTTTGGTGCTTAAATACTAACAAGACCAGACAACTGGGGTACACATTACTCTTCACTTCTATCTAGAGGTCTCTTCGAGCTTCAGCATTTGTTACTCATTGTAATTCGGTGCCTGTCTATTGATTTTGCTTCCTCTTTGGTCACCAATTAGCTGATCAAGCCAGCAGGAAAACAGGTCAGGAATTGAAGCTGCCTCTGTCTTCACTGCCACAGGGCATTGGCTAACAAGGTAGTGCAGACTGCCCTGCAAACCTATCATTTGGCATGTTGTTCTTGAGTATTTGCATAAGAGCTAGGGCAACCGTATCTCTCTGTCCCAAATATGAGACAGGGAGATATGGGTGGGAGGGGGAGCTCCTCCCAGCTCCACCAAGCCCCAGGTAGCTGGGAAGGTGGCGGCAGCCGCCAGCCCTCCCCAGGAGCTCCAGGGAAGTGGCAGGAACCCGGCAGCTACCCTCACTTCCCCGAGGTTCAGGGAAGTGACCAAAGTGCTCTCCAGCCAGTGGCTGTGCCTGGGCAGCTGCTGGCGGAAAAGGTCAGTGGGGGAGGGCCCAAATACAGGACAATTCATCCCTTTAAAAAAATAAGTAGGGACGCCTTTTTGGCATCCCAAATATGGGACCATCCCACCAAAAATGGGATGCGTGGTCCTCTTAATAAGAACTCGTTGATTCCAGGGTCTGCCATTTTGTTCTTGACTCTGAAGTGGTTTCGGGGAGCTGCAGTGCAGCAGCCTTGGCAACCCTTCCAAATGCTTCTGGCGAGAATTTCGGAGAATTTTCATGATCATGTCTCACTAGAGCCATATCTGTTATCAATCTGTCCCATTAGCCTTTCTCTGGGGGGTGCTGCAGAACTTTAGAATACAGGCCAGTGCAGTTATGCCTTTGTAAATCTTGTATTCCTGACAATGTTCTCTTGAAGAACTGGTTCTGAATGTGGCCATTTGACAGGACACAAAGGATGTCTGGTGACTAACGGTACAAAAAAGGAGGGTTCATTATAACAGGATGAAATATCCTGTGAGTGTCCTTGGCAGAGGGTGCCCACCCTAGGGTAAGAAAAGAGATCCATTTCAAGGTCTCACTCCTGGCACATAAAGGCCTTAATAATACATGCCCAAGGTAAGTGAGCAGAGCAGAATTTAGCTGTGAGAGAGACTAATGTGATTGAAAGCCTCGAAGAGATGTACATACAGTAGGCATCAAAACTGATACCATGTGGAGAGGTTAACGCACCTCAATCCAAGGTGTGGGTTACTTCTTTGAGGAGAGAAGGTGATTGACCTGTCGAAACAAAATTAATCATCAACGTTATGCATTGTTTTAAACCAGCCCCTTGGGTCAGCTTTGACCAGTTTGGAGCATATCACAAAAGCAACACAGAAATGACATGTGCACAGACTACAGGCTACAGGCAAGGAGGGCTGAATTCCTCTAGATTGTTCTGGGGGCTCCACTCAAGCTAATGACATTACAATATACAAATGGAGAGAAGAATCACACCCAGGTGCTGTCTCAAGCCTTGGGACGTATAGCGACCTTTAGCTATCCCATATTCTCCTGCAGTTCATACCCCAGAGAGGCTCTCAGGCCAGAGGCTCTTTAGGTTGACCTGCTGTTTCTCTGTCCTGGCATGGGCAATTTTTAATCCTGAGGGCCACATCTCAGCATGGCAATTATACAGAGGGCCATAAGAACACAAGAATGGTCATTATTGGGTCAGACAGAAGGTCCATCTAGCAGAACATCTCGTCTGCCGACAGTGGCCACTGGCAGGTGCCCCAGACGGGGTGGACCGAAGACAATGATCAAGTGACTTGTCTTCTGCCATCCATCTCCAGCCTCTGACAAAAAAACAGAGGCCAGGGACACCATTCCTACCCCCTGGCTAATAGCCTTTTATGGACCTAACCTCCATGAATTTATCTAGCTCTTCTCTGAACTCTGTTCTAGTCCTATCCTTCTCAGCCTCCTCTGGCAAGGAGTTCCACAGGTTGACTGTGCACTGTGTGAAAAAGAACTTTCTTTTCTTAGTTTTAAACCTGTTACCCATTAATTTCATTTGGTGTCCTCTAGTTCTTGTGTTATGGGAACAAAACACCAGTCATGATTTTTTATATCTCTGTCATATCCCCCTTCAGTCTCCTCTTTCCTAAACTGAAAAATCCCAGTCTCTTTAGCCTCTTTTCATATGGGACCCGTTCCAAACCCCTAATCATTTTAGTTCCCTTTTATGAACCTTTTCTAATGCCAAAATATCATTTTTGAGGTTAGGAGACCACATTTGTACTCAGTGTTCAAGATGTGGGCGTACCATAGTTTTAGATAGGGGCAGTAAAATATTCTTTGTCCTATTTTCTACCCATTTTTTAATAATTTCTAACATCCTATTTGCTTTTTTGAGTGCTGCTGCACACTGTGTGGCTGTTTTCAAAGGACTATCCACGATAACCCCAAGATCTCTTTCCTGATTAGTTGTAGCTAAATTAGCCCCCATCCTATTGTGTGTATACTTGGGGTTATTTTTGCCAATGTGCATTACTTTACACTTTTCCACATTAAATTTCATTTGCCATTTTGTTGCCCAATCACTCAGTTTGGTGAGATCTTTCTGAAGTTCTTCACAGTCTGCTTTCATCTTGACTACATTGAACAGTTTAGTATCATCCACAAACTTTACCACCTCACTACTTACCCCTTTCTCTAGATCATTTATGAATGAATGCTCACAAAATTGGGGTTGGGTTGCAGGAGGGGAGTGAGGGTTTTATATGGGAGTGCTGAATTTGGGGTGAGGCCAGAAATGAGGAGTTCAGGGTGCAGGAGGCTGCCACAGGCTGGGACCCAAGACCCTGGAGGGCAGGAAGGGTGTCTTGGGTGGGGCAGGGACTGGGGTGCCTGGGGATGTTGAAGCTTGGGGTGGAGGTGCAGGTTCTGGTGTCAGGCTGCGGATGAGGGCTTTGCAGGTACAGGAGGTGCACCAGAGCGGGACTGCAGGGTTTGGAGGGCAGGCGGGAGACCAGCACTGGGGAAGGGGGTTGGGAGGCTCAGGGGTGCAGAAAGCCATAGCTCATCCCTCCTTGGGCTCCACTCAGAGAGGAGCCATGTGGCTTTGTGCACTGCCTTCACAGCTCCCATTTGGCCAGGACTTGGGAAAGGAGAAGGGGAGCAGGAGCAGTGTTTGCCGCTGGGTGGGGAGTAGAAAGGATCTCCTTCCAAGAGTGGTAACTGGAAGCACATCTAATGATGAGATGGAAGGAGTTGTTGTGATAGGCTGGGCTATCTTGGGACCAGGGATGTAGGTTTGTTATGGGGACACCGCTGTTTTGGAGGAATTATGCAACTCAGATAATTTTTAGTGTACATGAAAGTCTTCAGGAAACTGGCTCCTTCCAGTTGGACTCTACACATAGTCATGATGGGACAAGTCCAAGTTTTTAGCAAAAGAGAAGCATCAATGGGGTAGCCCTGTTAGTCTGCATCTGCAAAAAAATCGAGAAGTCTTGTGGTACCTTATAGACTAACAGGATTTTTGTAACATAAGCTTTCGTGGGCAAAATCATCTGACTCCTCCAAAAGAGGGGTGCCTCCATAACAAACCTACAGCCCTTGTCTTTGCTCACGAAAGCTTATGCTCCAAAAAATCTGTTGTTCTATAAGATGCCTCAGCAAAAGAGAATCTCTCCATTCTTTGAAATCAAGTTTGATCAGACACGACCAATTTGGTGAGGAAGATGCAGGCCTTTTATTTCAGCAAAGATTTCCCATCCGGGAAATGTAGGGGCTCCTCACTTTCTCTTAACAGACATGAAGTACATGCTGGGCTTTCTGGAGTGGAATCAGTTAGAAGAAGGCTCTGCATGGGAAGATTTAATGTCAGGCAAACCCAGATGATGACTGTCCCAGGCTGTCATCGAAACAGAGAGGCAGGAGCTGCTGCAATTGTACGTTGGAAGCGAGAAAATAAAGATAGTTATTCTCATGCCCTGGGCATGAGAATAATTATCTAAATAAAACAGAAGATCGGCCATTGGAAGAGCTGCTCTTAATGCCTAGAGTAAAGATCTAGTAATGAAGGCAATTCACAAATGAGATCACAGGATGGAGGAGTCCAGTTCCAAAGGTCAAAACTCCTACCTCCACTTTTGGTTATAGGTCTCTTTTCAGGCCCTCCCCTTCTTCACCGTGAACCACCTCCTGTACCCCACATCCTGTTTTCTGACATATTCTTCCTCACAACCAACTCGTTTTGAGAGATTTTCCTACATTTGTCTCCTCTGTGATTGCAGATCTGCACTTTTCCAGCCCTGAACAGTTGTCCCCTGGGCAAGATTTCTCTGTGTTAGGCTGTTATTTGGTGCAGGAACTCTCCCATTTATATTGTCTATAAACCATCATATCCACTTTGAATAACTGTAGCTCAGGTGCACTAACAGGGCATGAGAGAGGGAGTATTCCAATGTCATCTAGTTGGTTCAACAGAAATTCCATCCATCACACATCCACAAGCAGGTTATCAAGTTACATATGTGCTTTCCCAGGACCATTTGTCACTGAGTTATCAGAAATGAAAGGACTCAAAAAAGGCAGAAAAAGCCCAAGTTGAGCGAAACAAGGTCTCACAAACATGTTAGATCTTAGGGAACTGCTCTTAATTAGTAAATATCTGATCTTCTTAAAGTATACCTATCACCAAGGTATCTGAGTGCCTTCCAGACCTAGTAAAACAAGCACATTTCTGTATCCCCTAGGAAGTTATTTTTGTAGTTTGGTTTTCATGACTGGAGGTGGGAGGAAGTTTCTATTGTTGATTTTATTTTTATTGCTGAAAAATAATAACTAAACCTGACACAATACAGGAAGTTATGTTTCATAAAGTCATATGAAAAATACACTTAAAACCAGCAAGGAATGAAGCAAGAAATAAAAGAATGAAGAGAGAAAATAAAAGAAAGGAACATATTCATAAACTCTTCTCTGGAGGGAGCAGTCTAGTTTACTATCTTATTTTGCTTTTGTTAAAATAATTTGGCAGAGAACACCCTGTGTCCACAAACATACACACCTTCTTAGATACATGTGCCGATCTGCACAAAGTCACTAGGTTCCAGGCCTGTTGGACACATTCCAACATGGAGAAAGGATTTTTCCATTGCTTACAAATGAGCACCCAGCAGCAAAAGCTTTTAACGCCAAGGTCTCTCAGTCACATTCCTTAGAGTCTGAATACCTGAACGTACAAGACTCTAAAGTGACTGGGGACTAAAGAACCGGTACTTTTTTTCTGTTTAACATAAACCAAGTGATCTATCTGGAGGTAATTTTGGACAGTACCAGAGAACATGAGGGAAGAATTTCTGTTGACTGCAATACCTACAGCATCTGTCAGAAAGGTGACCAGCCAACTTGTCCATTTATACTTATGACAGCCTGGAACTGAACAAATGTGTATGAAAAGCACTGTGTCATCCTACATCTCTGGCTCGAGAAGGTAATGGGAGGGAGGGGTATTTTTAATGCAAAGAAAAATATTATTGTGGTAAGGTTACCAAGGCAGAGTTAGAAGAAACAATTTTTGGATTTTGTTCTGAATACATTGAGGTTTGTAGATGTCAAACTCTCTAGAGTAGCTCATGACCATGTGTGCCAAACTTAGGGCAGATTGTCAAAGGAACAAGGCACAAACCTGAGAGTGACTGCATAGTCTATAATTAGCTTTCCACCAACCAAGAAACAAAAGCACTAGCACAGCTTTAGCCTGGAGTCAAAGACAGAGCCCTTGGGTACTCAGTCCGTCTTACCCCTCAGCCAGACAAGCCTGCCTTCATGATAGGTGATCCTTCACACTACAAATCACATTACTCCCAGTCCCAAAGGACCAGTCATTTACCAAAAGTCCATAGCACCTTAGAACTCTCACCAAAGACAGTGATTATAGCCAATCCGGTAATCAACTTATTAAAGTTTTATTAACTAGGAAAAAGAAATGAGTTGCTTACAAGGTTATAGCTAGTTAACCTAGGACTATCTAAGGTTTCAGAAAGTAATAGAAGCTACTGTAACGTGCAAGTTCTATATGTCCTTCGAGGCTAACCAAAGCTATACTGCTTGGCGATCCCTTGCTTACGCTCAGAATAATTGTCCTCTCCAAATTCCAAGCAGTGGAGACATAATTTTTCTTTACAGGGATTTTCATCACCTTCTACCAGAGCTCAGTCTGTAGGAACAAGGGGTTGTGCACACTTCCTCTTTGTGGTTGGTGTTGGTGAGGGAGCAAGCATGAAAATCTTTTATGCTCTGACGTCCCACAAAGGTTTGACAAGTGTCTGTAGGTCTTCTTTTGTTGGGCAGGAGTAGATACCTTGTGTGATAAGCTTGTACTTTTATTCTTAGTAATGCTTCTCTCCTGGCAGTGGGGCTCTACAGTTGTAGAGCAAACACCTTCACAATTATAAATCAAACTCTTAAATATTACCTTTATAATACAGATATAGATTACATTAATGGATGCAGCAAGCACTTCACGAAGTCTAAACACTCAAAATAGATGTAAGTAGAATGTGTTAACAGTGTTAACATGCAGGTGAGTCAAACTCATTCCCTGCTTTGCACTGGTCATGGTGCTGTGAGGCTTAGGGCCCTTGGCATTACCTGACCTATCTACATCACAGTGGTTGTCACAGGGCTGGGTAATCCTTTGAGAGATTGGCCTCAGCTTTATTGGTGTCCTGAAAAACAGTCACAGATGATATGCTGGGGCTGGTCATAGGCTTGGTTAAGTGACTTGAGATCTCATGATGATAACCAGTGGATACGGCTTCCCAGAGGGGTGAGCCTGCTCCACTAGCGAGAGGGAGGTCTAAGATTAGGAAGAGTATGAGAGAGGGCTTTCCAGGAAACTTTCAATTGGACCTGAGCTCCCCTACTTAGGGGGACCTGGGGAGCAAAGAGCAAGCCAGAAGTGAAGCCCAAATATAAGCCTAACCAAGGTGAGAGATTTATGGAATGCTCCCGCAGAGGTTCCAGAAGGAACACAAAGGCTGAAGAGGGCTAGATAAGGGACTCAGAATACCAGCAAGGTGAAAAGGCCCAGCTGGATCGACTGGAAGTGAGGGACTGGAGCAGAAACCTGAAGCACAGAGTCTTTAGGAAAGGTCAAAGAGCAGGACTAGAGCGCTTTGAGAGAACTGCTCAGCCCAGCAAAAGGCTGAAGAAATTGTGGCACCTGGGAAGATTTGTTTTGTTTAACGTTAGTACAGTATATGAACAGTTATCCCAAATGGGATCCTAGGAAGCAGGAAAGTGAATTCCGCTTCTGGAAGTTAGTTCCACAGTCCTGGGCCAGTTGTGGAGAAGTTCTGTCTCCTGTACACATAAGACGCACTCTTGAGGTTGACAGTTCATAGCTGACATTGGGACAGCATGCTCTGTGAAAGTGCTACCAATGTCTCTTCCTCTCTGCCCTGTGTAACAGGAAGGCTGGGTCTAGATTACAGAGATTTGTCAACACATCGCAGCCAGACTGCCAAGTGGATCGCAAGAGTGATGCTCCCTGTCATCAGGAAGCGGCGGGACTGCCCAGCCACTCTCTTGACAACGTGGCTGACTGGAAACACAGCAGACAGCAGAACATCCAGACTGGCTTTCTGCGGACAGAGGTAATATGCCTTGTGGGGAGCGGAATACTGTTGACAAAAATTCTGCATTCTGTCAACTTAGTGTTGGCAGAATGCCTTGGGAATCTGGACACTCCCTGGATTTTGTCAACAAAACAAAACTGTGTAGACATAGCTGGAGAGTCTAAAATCCTTCTGATTGTGATCAGGCCTAGTAGCTTTATTAACTAGGAAAAAGAAATGAGTTGCTTATAAGGTTATAGCTAGTTATCCTGACTAGCTGTAGAAATATTACTGTTTAGCAATTGTAATGAAGAGTCCAAGGTGACTCAGAATAGTAATAGGATCGTACAATAGAGATAATCCTGCGTTATTCCAAAAAATCTCTCCTTCCTAAAGCTTCCTAACAGGGCATCAGCTGACAACACACAACCATCATCATCATCAATAACCATGGGCTCAGCGCTCATTGGTGTCTGATGCCCCTCTCACTATTTCTTTCCATCTTTCCCTGTCCACTGCGGAGTGGCTTAGTTTTGTAGACTAGCTCCACACCAATCTACTGTATCGCTTATCCAGTCTCTGTGGGGTCTGCCTCTCCTATTTGAACTGTCCATTATGCCGAATACCAGGGTCTTGATTTTTCATTCATTGTTCATTCTGCAAATATGCCCAAATAGTTGTAGCTTCCGTTTTATAACCTTCTGCACCAGGTTATCATTTGGCTGGATCTTTCTATATAATTCCTCATTGGTGACCTTCTGCATCCATCCGATTCTCAGAATCTTTCTATAACAACTCCTTTTGAACGCCAATATTCTTCTTTTTGAATCTTTCGTTATCACCCATGCCTCTCATCTGTACAACATGCTGCTGAATACACACATTTTCAGGACGCTCAGCTTCATTCCTAAGCTAATTGCTTTGCTTTTCCAGATCTTATCCATCGCCTTCAAACTCACTTTTGCTTTCACTATTTTAGTTGCTATTTCCTTCTTATAGTCTAGATCATACATTATGTTGCTCCCCAGATATGTGAATTTCTCTACATTTTCTGGTTCAACACCACCGACACTGATCTTCCTTCCTATTTCCTTATCTCCATATACCATTGTTTGTTTTATCGATGTTCATAATCTGTCCGTATTGCTTCCCTTCTTCGTTTAACATCTGCACCATTTTTGCTGGCTTCTCCTCATCTTCCTCAGTGATAACTATATCATCCATGAACCTCAAGTTGTTAATTCTTTTCCCATGCACAGATATCCCTTCTACCTCTTCCCTGATCTTGTCCATTGCTCTCTCCAGATGTGCGATGAAGATACTTGGCAGTATTGGATCTCCTTATCTCGTACCTCTACTTGTTTTAAACCAACTTCCCAACTTCCCACATGTTCTCATGGCTGCCTCTGCACATTATCATCAATATCCTTCAACAACCTTATCAGCCTGTTATCCACTCCGTATGTCGCCAACACCGCACAAGTCACTTTCTGATCTATATTGTCAAATGCCTTTTCAAAATCGTTGAAGCAATTATATATGTTCTTGTACTTTCATCGAGCTTTCTCCGCTATCAGTCTTAGTGCCAATATCTGCTGTATGGTACTTCTGTCTTTTCTGAACCCTGTTTGCTCATCTGCTATATGTTCTTCTATCTGCGATCTTAGTCTCTCCATCAGTATCATCATCAGTACCTTGCCTAGATGACTCATTACGGCAATTGTTCTGTAGTTCTCGCACTCCAATGTACTTCCTTTCTTGTGTATTGTCACTAGCACAGATCTTGTCCATTCCTTAGGTGCCTTCCCTGCTTTCCATGCTATATTACATAGTTGGTGTATTTTCTGAATCATGCTTTTTCTGCTGTATTTGATCATCTCTCCCATGATCCTATCATTCCAGGGAGTGGATATAGACACAGACCACAGTCTAGTGATCACAAACATCAAGATAAAACTCAAAAGAAAATGTAAGACACAGTTTAAGAAAAGAAGAGACGTGGCGAGGTTATGTGAGGAAGAAACAGGGAATGAATACAGAGCAGCACTCGAAGAGAAGATTAAGAATATCGCCACAGAGAAAGACCTAGATAAGAGAATCACAGGGATAGCCACCACTATAGAAGAGGCAATTGAATAGACTGTTCCAGAAGAGGAAAAGATCAATAAGAAGAGGATTACCCAGGAGACACTGAAGTTGGTTCAAGAGAAGAGAGCGTTGAAGATCAGAAGAGATGTTTCTGAGATGGCAGAACAGCAATATAGGGTGAAATGCAATGAAGTAAGGAAATCAGCCCGAAAGGATAAGGAGAAATGGTTAGAGGAGCAATGTAAAGCTATAGAGAGGTATTGCGGTAAATGTAAGACCAGGGAGGTGTATAAGACAACTAGGACTATTAATAGGAAATTACATCCGAAGCAGACGGCGATCAAAGATGAGAATGAAGAAGTGCTCATGAAAAGGAAGAAGATTGTGCAGTGATGGACGAGATATTGCACAGATCTATACAAAGCACAGTTGGACCTGAGTGTCTCGGAGAGGCTGATCGAAGAACTGAAAGAGATATCGCCCCCCGAGCATCGAAAGCGAGACCAATATTTCGAAGGAGGAAGTAGAAAAAGCAGTGAAACAACTAAAGAACAATAAGAGCCCTGGAAATGATAAGGTCATGGGAGAGATGATCAAATACAGCGGAGAAAGCATAATTCAGGAAACAGACAACCAATAAAACACAAAAATAAACGATTCCTTCATTGTCATTGGTTAGTTCATTCAAAAGGTAAGACTTACTGAGGATTCCAAATTCTGCCTCTCCAAATTATTCCTTCTACTAGTGTCATCAGTATCACCAATTCCACCATGCGGTATATGTGAAAGCAGCTTAGTTTAGCAGGGAATTTTCAATAAATTAAATAGGCCCCTTAAAATAATTTAAACAAATTATTTTCACCCTTATGGCATGAAAAAAACTTTTTGTTTCTCAAGTGATTTATAAACTCTTGGCTTTCTCCTTCCCCCATTATGTAATTTTAGATGAGCATATTGTCAGACTATAATGTAGAAGAAAAAAAGATCGTCCCTACCCCTAAAGCTCTTGATTCTGTCAAGCAATGTTTGAAGAGCATCTAGGAACTTCACAATGAATCTTTTTTGGAATATTTCCTAAGCAGCTGCTGATTCTTTCAGACAAAAATGGAAAAGAACTCAGAAGAGAACCTGCAGCTGCTGCTGCAACAGACAGAGCTTGTTATGAAATATTGAATTCGGGTTTTTCCACCTTCATCTGTTTGTGTTTCTGCCTGAGTGATGAATTAGCATATACACTCATTCATGAGCTGATTTTTTTGGTAAAAAAGTGAAGCATCAAAAAGTGGGGATCATCTTATCAATAGGTCTAGACCAAAAGTTGATGATTTTAAGCTCTATTGAATTACTGAATTGAATCTAATACATGGCAGCCAGTATATCCCTCGGCCAGCCACTTCCTGCAGTGCCCATTGTCCATGAATGGTGAAACACAGCCACTGGGAGCTGTGGGGCTCCACACCTGCAGACTCTCCAGGTAAACAAAATGTCCTGGCCCACCAGCAGCTTACCCTACAGGTCAGGAGACAAAATTTGCAGACCCCTGCTATTTTTTAAGAGTCGGTGTCACACAAAACATGGAAAAGTTTTGCTAAAATATTTTAACATAATTTAAAGAAAAACTTGTTATTATAATAACTGAATTACAATTCAGTAATTCAATAGAGCTTAAAATCATCAACTTTTGGTCTGTACCCCCTGATAAGCTGAACGTATTCATGTAACTTCAAAATTACAGTAAATGTTCTAATTATCTCTTTACTGATTTTGAAGTCTCATAGCATTCTAGTGTACCTATTCTTAAAATCCTTCACCATTTGAAGCAGTCTTTGAATTACCAAAGAGTTAATTAAACTCAACTTCAGCCACAGCTACACCTGCATTGTCAGCTAGATGTTGGCAGTGCCACCTTCAGACTCAGATTCCTTCTCAACAGCCTCCCTCACGTCATAATCAAATATGGAGGTGCCTTCTGACTCATCAAGCACATCAGCGATACAGCATTTCTGAAATGATTTTTCTATCATATCTGACAGAATGGACTCCCATGCATCCTTGACCCACTTAGTGACCAGATTTCAGACTTCATAAGATTCTCATCTTTAATCAGCTTCAGCAAGCCTGAGCACATCTATTCAGACCACATTTTACGTGGCCGGTCTCAATAGGGTTTTTTCAGCCAGACTTCCAACAGCTGTAGAGCTAAAGTTAAGCCTCCAGGTATTACAGCCAAAGTATTTTTTGTTTTTTTGGCCATGTTTCACTTCATCCATCTTATGTGCTGTGAACGTGTCCCAAATGAGGATAGCAGGTTTCTTGAAAAGTGTTTCTGGTCTCTTATCCCACATTTTTTCCAGCCATTCAATAGTCCCACTTTCATCCATCCATCCTTTTCATGTGAACATACAACGACACCAGCAGGAAACTTCATGTTTTTAAGCAAGGTTTTTCTTTTAAAGATAACTTGAGGGAACTTTGAGCCATTGGCCAAACATGATAAAACTACCATACCATGGACTTTTTCATGGCCAGTACTTTTAATTAAAATTGGTTTTTCACTACCATCTGTTACCATTACGTGGCTCAGGAGATAAATGTCATCAGTATTTCATCCATAGTTCCTATTCATGACAACTCAAATACACAGTCCTTCAATGCTTTACAATAAACCTTTGGAAATATTTGATTTTTTTTTCTTCCAGACTTCTCAGTGGCTTTTGCACTTCCTTTGTTTGCTGTGGATAGTTCATGAAGTGAGTATATCAGCCCACCAATGTGGCAAACACTGGTGGCTTAGCTGGCTCGTATTTGTCATCTTTTGACATTTGCAAAGCAGGAAGACGAATTCTAGTTCTCGTGACAAGATACCATTTATTCAACATTGAAAAACCCAATCACTGAGATCTTTCTCCAGCTCAGCACATGAAGTGTGCATGAAGCAGTTTACTTGGTTCTTGGCATGTCTTTTAGTGCTTTTTTTTTATTTTACTTGCTTTTCATAGATACAGAATTCACACACAGCAGTAGTTATTGTTGGCTTCTGCATATTTGACAACTTTAAGTTTGAACTATGCATCATAAGCAGACCATTTTGTTTTGATTTCACTGTTGTTCATTTTACATACCAGTATGAAAATCTTAATAATAATTTAGTTATAGATTCTGTATGCATTTATATAGGAATGTCATCTGCATTTTCACTGTTAGATTATTATTGATCTTTATTTCAAAGCAGCCCTGGAGATTGGCATATCTGTGGTGATACGAGGCTATTTAAACGTTATTAGATTCCATCAATTCTGCATGTTAGATTTTCAGATTGGCTCCAGATTTACAAGATCCAGTGGTAGAAATGCATGAGGAGATTAAATTACACAACAGTAGACTGCAACCAGTGCCATAGGACCATTATTCACTGCATTTTTCTGATTGGCTTGTAAAATCTAGCATTTTGTGAAATGCCTGGGTCAAATTTCATGCGAATCTGCAGCACTTCTCTTTTAGCATTGATTTCAAGCCAAACCAATCCACTAAGCAAAGCCTTTGCAACTTTAAACAGCTGAAGTATTGACATTAATACCTTATTTTATGATCAATATAGGCATGTGCTATAAAAATAATTATAATCTAATCCTGTAGTAGGACAGTACTAGGAAAAGCAAATTGCTTGTACTAGGAAAATTGAACTTTAGGGAAGCACACATATGGCCAGGTCCCACGTGGTTGGGTAGCCTAGTGACGAGATCACCGAGTGGAGAAGCCAAGGCAGGGGATGTGGGGTCCACAAGGTCCTGGCCCAGGGATCTGGAACCACTCCCTTACTATACCTTAAGTTTAGGGCGTGCCTCAATGGTCCAAATTCCTCCTTAGTTGGGGTATCTCTAGGTGTTCCCCTCTTTCCCCAGAGGTGTAGGGTGAGGGGCTTACATGCTCCCATGGCTGCTAAGCAGGCAGACTGGTTCCTCTGCTGAACTTCCTCTTGTCTCCCTGCAAGTTAGCCCCAAACCAAGCCAGGCTCCTTCCTTTTCTCCTCCCTCCAGACCTGGCACTGGTTGCAAGTAAAGCAGGATGGCGCTAGCTAGCTGGGCCCAGAGGCTCTCTTTGACTTCTTGGGTGCCAGGCCCTTCTGTCTCCACTCCCTGACGTGTTTTTAAGTGCTTTGTCTAAATGGACATAAATGGAAAAAATATATATCACCAATATCCATACATTTTATTTATACTAATACTACTTTCATCTCAATTATGGCATAACAAATACACAGTTTAACTAAAAACAAAATGTTAGCAACGTTCTCCAAAGTGGTGAATCCAGAATTGGCATTCCGTCATCGGGGAGCTATAACAGGGGCTGGCAAACTTTGGCTCTAGGCCAGTCAGGATAAGCTGCTGGCGAGTCAGGACATTTTATTTATTTAGTGCATCTGCAGGATCCCAGTGGCCTCAGTTTGCCATTCCTGGCTAATGGGAGCTGCAGAAAGCAAGGCAGGCCCAGGGATGTGCTGACTGCCACTTCCCGTGGCTCCCATTGGCTGGGAATGGCGAGTAGCAGCTCAGAGCCAAAGTTTGCTGACTCCTGAAATACAGGGTTGGCTTAAGAAAAAGAGTTGTACCATTTTTGTCAGTTTGACCTTTCCATCTTGGGGGCCAGGGGGAGGAGTCAGCTTATGAAGGAACAGGCAAACAAACAAATATGTATGATACTAGGGAGAAGCCACATTAGTAAATTCATATGTAGCCCACCCCACTAGTGCAGAAGACTTAGAGACAGGTGTGCTGAGATTCAGGGACCTGGGTTCATTTCCTGACCTTTCCCGTGTGACCTTGCCTAAGTTACAGAGTCTCTCTGCACCTCCCCGCCCTACAAATGGAGACGGCTCACCTTCCTCTCTTCCCTCTTCAGATGTCTTGTCCATTTGTACCAGTGACACGGAGCCAGAAGCAACTGATGCAGGGATTCTAGGGGAGCACCAGCCCTGTGGCCCTGCTGCTCCCTTTCCCCACCCCTGCTCTGCCCCCTGCCCACCACTTCCCATGGAAGCACTGCACGGCTTCCGGTGGGTGTCTGGGCAGTGCCCCCCGTCCCCTGGAGTGGTAGGGCCAAGGAATAGCACTTTTGGGCTGCACTGCGGCCGGGTGGGGGGGAGGAGAAGGACTTACCATGTACTCATTGGAAGCAGCACGAAACTCACGGTGACTGTGGGAGGCCACATCACCTATGTACTCAGATCTCAGGAATCCAGGAGCCAAATTAGCAATCAGCATTACCCAAAAGAGCCACTGTAGCATGAATTCACGTCTCCTTTACTATTTTTGTGTAACTTCCACAGCAAATCACTGACCACATGTTCTACGATTAGTTCGTAACATAGTAAAAGCATCATGTGTGCTTAATAATTAAATGACACAGTGTATTAATATCACGTCCTGCGAAGAGCCACAGGAAACACATTAAAGAGCCACTTGCAGGAGCTGATTATCACTGATTTATATAGTTAGTTCTTCCAGGCAAGAACTGTCTCTCTGTGTACGTACAGGGCTTAGCACAATGGGACTCCACCCTCAATGGGGCCTCTTAGGGCAATGGTTCTGAACCTCGCCAGACTACCATATACCTTCCAGGCATCTGATTTGTCTTGTGTATTCCCAAGATCCACCCCACTTAAACCAGAGTGTTCTGTGTAGGATATACTTTGGGAACAATGAGGACAGAAGCACTGGACAATGGGAAGTTACCATCACATTTAATTGGTATTTTTCAACGTATCTAAGCAATTGGATCAGATTATTAATGCACATATTTTTTAAATCTACAGTCTGAGACAAAAACCACCAAATAAAGCACTTTAGGGAGTTTTCTTTATTTTGAACAATTCTTACTTTTAAAAAAACAACCAAGGTCATGGTCGTCTCTCACATCCCCAAAGCATTCCCAGATTCAAGAGTGGTTACAGCCAGCAAAGTGACTTTGCAAAACAGCAGCCCTTCCTTATTTGGCATTTCTGTTCAGTGTGTGTCTTGGAATCACCACAGCTCAGTGACATAAGAGGAGTTTCACACTGACCCAACATTTTTAATGCCTCGTGATTCCTCAAGCACTTCAGTCTTGTGCAACAATATTGTCAGCTAAATTCCAACAGCAGAACCTGTTTAATTCACAGTCCGTAAGAGACAGAAAGAGCCCACGCGGATTAGACTTTGCAGCTTTGCCAGTTACAGGAAATTAGCTTGGAATGTTGTTATTCTGAACACAAAGAGCAAAAGAGTGTGGGCCAAATCCTTAGCTAGTTTCCATCCCTGGCTTCCCAGGTACTATGGAAATTAATACCAAATGACATTCTGGACCATATTTTCGGATGACAGAGACAAACAATGAATAAATATGAAACTTCCAAACAAGAAAGTGAGTCTAATAATTCTATAACTTCTGAACACGACACAAAATGGCATCTGCCGTTGCAGACAGGTAAATTCCTTATGTAACCCTTCTGCTGGAAGTAGTCGGCAGCAACCAGGGCCGGGTTCACTGTCTAGTGGTTCCTCTATATCCATCTCACACAGAACCGGCTCAAGCCCCCACCCAGTAGCCTGGGAAATTAAAACACCCCTGGGCGCCTCGGAGAGGCCATGCTTCCCCACTCGCTAGCACAGAGTCTGAGTGTAGAAAGTGCAGCTGATGAAGTGGGTCTTTGCCCACAAAAGCTTATGCTCCAAAATATCTGTTAGTCTGTAAGGTGCCACAGGACTTCTTCTTGTTCTCTGAGTGTAGAAGGAAACTCGTAATGAAAGAGGCAGAGAAGTCACATGGCATTAGCATGGGAAAATACCACATGAAGAGTTCATAACCAACCCCCAGGTAACTGTCCCAGCTCAAACGGATTGAGAACATCCTTTGCCGCTCAAGCTCACCGGTCCAATACTGTAAACAGCCAATCCACACACCCAAACTTTCTCTGTACCCGCTTCAAATGCCCCACTTACAACTCTGTCCTGCCCATGCAGGCCCTGACACATCACCCTGATGTATTCCCTCATTGATCCTGAGGCAATGCCACCTTTCTGCTGGTCCCGTGTCCTGCTTGCTCCAGCCAGCTGCCCCACCAGCGCCTGCCATTTGCTCCTTCCATCCATCCTGCTGGCCACCCACTCCTGCTAGCTGCCCTGCTGGCTGCCTGCTGCTTCTCCTACTGGCTGCCCTGGGTTCTTCCTGTCAGTAGTGGCATAAAAAGTACTCAAAAAATTACTTGGGTAAAAGTAGTTACTTTCCAAAAAATGTATGTAAGTAAAAGTCAAAGTATCCTTCTGGAAAACAAGTTTGGTCTTCATAGTAACTCAAGTATCCACAAGTAAAAAAGTAGCCATCCTATAGAAATCTGTGGTTAACTACCTGAGTTATCATAGTCTCCATTTTTAAAAAATATGTGTATACACACATACACCCTACACAATGTGTGTGTGTATATATATATGTGTGTGTGTGTATTATATACACCCATGCTATGTATTTATATTTCAAATCTGGAATTTAAATGTAGTCATAGCCTTGATTTTTAACACTAAAGAGTGACCAAATTAAATACAGGAGTCAAATTACAGAAATGTATTTATTTTGTCCACATTCACGAGTGTGCATTTTAGCACTAATGATTAATTATAAAAATACTTGTTCAGCCTTAGAAGCAGTTGATTTTCAAGATCATCGAAGTCAATCCCTAGGGAAAATGGTGCCCTGGACAAACTTGCATTTCGGTGCCTCTGCCCCCTCCTCCCCATGTGGCATGGTGCCACCCCACTGCCCCCCATTTCCCTCGGAAGCAGCTCAGTCCCTTGCTTCTCTGAGTACAGGGCTATTGTCTCTCCCCCTTGCAAAGAGAGATGTCAAATTCCTTCTTGGTCATGTCCTTCTTTTAAGACGCTACTAGCCTGGGCCCTCCAAGGCGAATGTGTGAGGGGCATGTATTTCTTCTTCTCAGCTGGGGGCCACATGAGTGAGGGTGCAGTTTGTTTTGGTTTTTGTTCTTGCTTCTCACTTGTATGTGACCCTGGACTGTGGCCCCTGACTAAGAAAGGTTCCTTACCCCTGAATTAAATATTTCTACCCCCCATATGACACACCCAGAAAGCAGCTGCTGTTTTTGAGTGGCATCAGATTGTGAAAGCAAACAGTGGGTAAAAATACCTGAGGACATCACTGGCCCTTCAGTGGGTTCTACCTCCACAGCTTGAGCTGCTGTGAAGAAGCCCTGGCAGTTCCCTTGCTGTAGCAGCACTTGCCCGTTATATCTGGTGCTTGGCCTGTAGCTCATGGTGAGCTCTGTGCTGTCGGGTGGGGGCTGTATCTTGCCCATGTCTCTCCTGCAGCTCTCTGAGCACTCCTAACTCACCAGTGGTGCATTTTCAGATTGTGGTGGGGCTGGGGAAGGCAACTTCAACTGTCATGCCAGAGGAAACTTAGGCACCTGCAATGTCTGGGGTTTGGGGGGTTGGGGGGGGGTTCAAATAATTTAGAACTTAGCTGATTTCACAGTACACAGCAATCCTGAAATAGATCCCTTAGTAATAATTAAATTATCTATACGTAGGGAAGGCAAGAAAAATGTGACTTGGGAACTTGTTAAAGTTAAAATTCAGTTATATAACTTTTGAACTGGGCTTTTAACAAATGGAGGAGCGAACGAATAGTTAAATCAACAAATCATGTTTTTTATTTTGGGTATTTATTAGGGTATTTATTTTGTATGTCTTGACATGCAATATAGTGGATTTTGCTTTTTTTTTTTTTTTTTTGGTAGTCATACTGGTGCCTGGATGAGAGGCACAAAGTGATCCAAGTAATATCTTTAATTGGACGAAATACGGTTGGTGAGAGATACAACCTTTGAAACTCCTCAGAGCTCTTCTTCCAGTCTGTGAAGCTCAAAACTGCTAATCTCTCACCAGGCAAAGCTGTATCAAAATAAAAAAAAATTTATATATATGTATATATAATTGGAGATACACATCTCCTAGAACTGGAAGGGACCTTGGGAGGTCATCTAGTCCAGTCCCCTGCCCTCTTGGCAGGACCAAGCACCATCCCTGACATCTATTTGCCCCAGTCCCTAAATGGCCTCCTCAAGTATTGAACTCACAACACCTCATCCACCTTGTCTATCTGTGTTTAACAGCTATAAAGCTTGAATTCTTTGCATCTCAGCTTTGTCTGTCATTAAAAATTATCAGATTCCCACCCACTCCATAATTTCCCACAACTTTGAAAATTATAAAAATACAAAAAGCTTAAAATATTACACAAAAGTTATAAAAAGTGTGTTCCACCAAGCATTTTATGAGCCAGAACAGGTGAAAGGCTGCACAAGGGATGAGGGGGATGGGGCAGGACATATATTCCCACTAAATTCATCTGAGTTCAAGTGCCTCATTGAAACTGCAAGTCGCAACAATCATACCTCATTGCAGGTTAAGATAGGAGCAAAGAAGAATCCTTCTTCCTATCTTGATGCAAGAGTATCACTGTGCTCAAAAGTTTCTCAGGTCAGGAGGCTTTAAGAAGGTTCCCTGACCTGAGAAATTTCAGCATATGGATAAGTACAACTTGCAATGAGAACATAAACAAAACGTGAGGATGTGGCTAGGTCATCAAGAACTGAAGGAATGGTAAATGTGTTTCAGCTATCCAGCCAGACATCACCCACTGCGACTCACTTCCCTAGGGGACTGGGAGAGCTGATTTTAGTAACAATTATCTCTTCTGCACCCACCCACCTGCCTCACATTGGGGAAGCAGCAGCAGCTGCCCCCTACCTCCCCACTCCAAAAAAGTGAGCAAAACTTCTAAGCCAGCCAGGGAAGCAGGAAGATAGAACCAACTGCTGGCAGGGGAGGGGCACAATTAAAAGGTTCCCACCTCAAAACTCAAGTGTCATACCCCACTCCCCAGTGGGCAGCCCAGTTCTCCTTCTCCATCCCCCAGGGGGGCTCAGGAGGAAAAGGGGGATGGGGGTGGACCAAGACCCCTTCCACACTAACACAGACCCAGATAGCAGGGTTACTCCAAAACCCAGCCAGCTAGCACACAGAGGGGAAACCACACACACACACACACACACACACACACACACTCTCTCTCTCTCTGTCTCTCTCTCTCTCTCTCTCTCTCCAAACCCGGGCCAGCCAGAACAGAGAGAATGTACACTTCCCTCTTCAACACCCAGCAACCTCAGCCAGCCACCCAGAGCATCTTCCAGCACAGCCTGCCTCACCCTCTTCCTACAAGGGGCCCTCTGTCCCAGGGAGAATGGGGAGCCCCTGCCCTGGCCACCCACCTTGCTGTTTCTCCCACCAGAGCAGAGGACTTACCTGAGACAGAGTATGTGCTGCAGCTGCTGTCCTCTCTCCTGATATCCCCTCCTATCTAGCTGATTCACCTTCATGAAAAAGTCACATGAGACTCTTCATATGCAGCCCCATCAGCACATCACCTTGGGCAACAGCCTCGGTCACTAGGGACGGTAGGTACTGCATAGATACTGTCTTTGAATGAAAAGATGTTGATGCAGCTATTAAAAGGCCATTAAAAAGGTTCTTCTTTGGCAGGGTCATCGTGCTTGTTGGTTATTTTTTGAAAAAATTGTCACTGCATGACGATTGGCCAATATGCATGTGCAGCTGTGCTTTAGCAAATTGGAATACTGGCTTGTGGTGTGATAAAAGTAGTGTAACTAAATACTTTCGGATATAGTAGGTGAGTAAAAAGTACAGCATTTTCTAAAAAAATACGTAAGTGAAAGTACAAATTTCATGAAAATAAATTACTTGAATAAAGTACAAATCCTGAAAAAAAAAAGTACTTAGGTAGCGTAACAAAATATTTCTACTTAGTTACTTTAAACCTCTGCCTGCCAGCCACCTGTCCGCTGTGCTCCATCAGCCATTTGTCTGCTATATTTTGGGTTTTGCTGTAGGCAAAACCCTGTGATTCCAGCTCTCTTTGGCTTCAGCTCTGGGCCTAGCCACAGCATCTCAGTATCCATCAAGGTGGATTCTCACAAAATAACTAACTATAGACCCCAGCTTTAGATCCACCTTTGAACAGTGGCAGGGAGATCTAGTCAAACAAGTTGTATAGTTGGATGGCCAAAAGGTTCCCCAGCCAGCTGGTTCAACCACTATCCCTCCCCCAACTTCTGCCTCACAATGCTTAGATGGGGGAACCCTGTGCAATCCATATGTTACATAGCAACGATGACTGCCCTGTACCCCCACAACAGCTTCAAGCATTGGAGAGACTCCACAACTCTTGCACTGGGTGATAGCATAAATTGTGACTTTACAACAACACGTGGTTTCCAATAGATCAAAGCTCATTGCTTCACCTGCTAAGCATCTGGTTTTGTTCACAAGATATTACATATTCACACCTTTGCATTTTCATGCAGATGATCTCTAAAGGACACATTCCTGAAATCCTTCAGCAGTATTGAGCTCCTGCTGGCACATTCCTTACATCCTCCCCACCAGCTGAGAATCTTTCATCCCAGCAAATCACACTTCTGATTACACCATCTATGTCAATTCCCTTCTAAGGGCTTGAGAAAACCCACTATGGCTTCCACAAGTCTGTGTGCCAGGTGTATTACATCCACCCCCAACCACTCCAGGTGCCTCATAAGTTAGTCTATTTACAGGCCTTATCACTCTATCCCACCAACTGAGCATGGGCATAGCAGGGGCTGCGGAAGCCTATTCTGAAGATAGGAGTAAGTGGAGGTAGGGGGAGGGAATTCTGAAGAAAACCCTTTCTACTGATATAGACCCTTGTATCTCTTGCTCACACACGGGGACGTCCTGGGCATCACTGTCACCTTCCACTTGAATATCACCTCCGTCCACTAATTGAGGTGTATCTACACATGCTGGGTTCTCCTCCAGACTGTAAATGGGACAAATTCATCATCCAGGCTAGTCTTGCTGTGGAAGGAGGGTTTCCAGCCACATGCCTAAACACCTCTGCCCTGGGATTTAGTACCAAAGATGTTGAACTTTCCCCATGTTCACTTGATAGGATCTTGGATCTGGTTCCCATTCTAAGATGCTCCATTGGAGCCTCATCCTCTTCACATTCACTCTCAAAGGTGCTGGGTAAGGGTATATTAGCCCCACAGTGCCCACTCCCTGCTGTGTTTAGTGGTAGATGTGGCCTTGCATGTTCTTTTTGCCCCAGTCCCATGTCATAGTCCATCTCAGAAGAGGCACCAACCAATTCTCCCATGGTCAGCAGGAGATTTCTATGTACTGTCTTCCTTGGCCCTGATCCACTCTCAGGTTTAATCTTGTGGACAAGCAGGTCCCTAAGTCTATCCACCACCAGGTAGGGTGTTGCCTTCCTCTCATCAGCAATCTTGTGTTTGCCAGCAACACCTAAATTTCGCAGCAGAACTCTGTCTCCAGGCTGGAGCTCCTGCAGGCACATTCTTGCATCATACTGGTGTTTATTACAATCTGTGTGTTTGCGGTCAAGTGCCGTAGCCAAATGGTAGGCATCCTGCAGCTTTTCCCTTAGTTGGGAAACATACTGCAGATGTGTCTCATAGTTTTCCCCATCCTCTGACACCCCAAAGCATAGGTCTATGGGTAATCTGAGGTCTTGTCCAAACATCAACAAACAGAGGGTGGCTTTAGTAGCATCATTCTTGGTGGCATCATCGACATGCACCAAAAATACAACATGTTGACTCCAGGATGCCTTCTGCTCAGGACACAATGTCCCCAGCATATCAGATAGAGTTTGATTAAATCATTCTGGCTGAGGGTCACTTTGTGGGTGGTAAGGGGTTGTCCTGGACTTTTTGATTCCTGCCACCTTCAGCACCTCCTTAAGGAGGTGACTCTCAAAGTCTCACCCCTGGTCAGAGTGTATCTGAGTTAGGAGTCCAAACACTGAAAAGTACTTTTCCCACAATACTTGTGCTGCGGTGGTGGCTCTTTGGTTATGCACGAGATAGATCTGAGCGTACTGGGTATAATGGTTGGTGACCGCTAATATGTTTCCAATATTCTTCCTATCCAGTTCTATAGACAAGAAGTCAATGCATACCAGCTCTGTTGAACACATCAAACACGTCTCACATTTCCTGCGAACGTCCTTGGCCACCTGGGGCCAACAGAACCTACTGTGGATAAGCTCCAGGGTTCTCTGCATACCCAAATGCCTGAAATCATCATGCAGGGCCCTCACGGCCAGGGCTCTGTTGGCAGTACCAGTTCTGTTTGTCGATTTTGCAATGGATCTACTGTGACCCAGTGGAGCACACCTTGTATCAGTCTCAGTTTGTTGCACTTCCTCAGTAGTAGTTTACTTGCAGGAGCGGAGGGAACAATGGTCACAGGGTTTTGTCCCTCTCTTTTTGCAAGTAGGCTATCACGGATGTCAGAATAGTGCAGATGGGCTTTTTGTCAGTCTACAGCATTGAGCCTGGGCAATGGAGATTGTACAACACGATACAGTTCACACAGGCCGACGGCACACTCTCGGGTGGTAAACCCAGAGTTTCAGCAATGCAACTCTCAAAGGCCTCTGATTCCTGATAGCCATTTGCAATGGAAGTTCTCATCCCACCTCAAGCAATCCCAGCAGTTTCTGATGGCTGTGGGCGCCGTGACAATGCATCTGCATCTATGTTGCTTCTTCCAGATCGGTGCTGTAGGCTGAACTCGTAGCTGGCCAAGGCGGCCACCCGTCTCTGCCCAGCAGTGTCTAGCTTAGCGCTCGTCAACACGTATGTCAATGGATTGTTGTCTGTCCACACTTGGAACTTAGCACCATACAAGTAGTCATGAAACTTCTTAGTTATGGTGCACTTCCAGGCCAAGCACTCCAGCTTGTGGATGGGGTAACGAGTTTCACTATCAGACAACCCTCGACTGACAAAAGGCCACAGGTCTACATTTGCCGGTATAAAATCACTCCTAAACCTTCCAAACTGGCATCAGTATGTAAGACAATTGTTTGTTTGGGTCGGCAAACCCTAGGACAGGAGCACGACTTGGGCAGTTAATGATATCTCAAAAAAGCTCTTTCAAATGTCGCATCCCACTGGGATACCAAGGCTCTAAAGGACCACAGCACCGCTGCTCTGGAAGCCTTGGGGGGGTACTCCTCTTACCCTGGGTCTTAGTCTTGCTCTCGTTGGGTGAGTATCCCTGGATGAGATCATTCAGAGGCTTGACAATGGCAGCATAAGTCTTCACAAACCTACAGAAGTAACCACTAAATCCTAGAAAGGTTTTAAGCTTCCTGTAATTGATGGGAGGTGACAAGTGCTTCTATTTTATCTGGGTGAGTACTCGCACCTTCTTGGGACACAATGTGACCCACAAACTGGCTGGAGAGAGGGAAGAGGGAAAACAGAGCTTGAGAGCTGTGGTGGGAGGAAAGACTGTGATTGGATTGGCAAAGAGTATGAGAATATCTAGGGAGGGAAAACAGATCCTTCAGGGTGTGTGGGGAGAACTGGCTCTTGCCGGGCAAAGAAACTGGGATGAAGAACTGAGGGGAGGGCAGAGCTGAGGTTGGAAGAGGATCCTGGGGAGGGAAGTTGAGACTGGGAGCTAGAGAGGACAGGAAGTTTGGGCAGGAGAAAGAAGTAGCTGGATACTAGGATCAGGGAAAGAGAGCCATCAGATAGGGAGTCATGGAAAGCAAGAGAGACTGGATGGGCAAGGAAACTGAGGGTAGGATGAGAAGCCTGAGAAATGGAGAGTATGACTAGGTAGGTGAGGAGAATGGAAGTGGGACAAGGACAGAGCAGGGTGGCAGAACAGAGAGGATGACACGTGAAGAAAAGGGGCAGAAGATTCTGGCCCCACTGCACCACATTTCCCTCCAGAGTCAGGAAGAGAACCCCTGGTTCCTGAGTCGTAGCACTCCTTTCATGTCTGCGACTGTCTGTGGAACCCTGTGGCAACCTGTCCCACCCTCACCTATTGTTGGTCCACAGAGAAGATGTCGATCTACTAGTGTTACAAGTTACAATATTGGTTCAAACGCAAAGATCTGTGCAATGGACCTAGAAGTTCTCACCCAGGTGTTGCCCGGTGTAGGTGGCACTATGGTGCCACATGACTTGGATTCAGGCCTCCCCACAGCAATTCCAGGCCTCAGGGCCTCCCATTCATGCACAAACTGCACCCATGCACACACCGTCCACCTGACTTTATGGCAGTGCTACACCTGTGCTGGCTGGTGCTCAGCATGCTGCCGGCTGCACTTTTCCAGCATGTCCATGGCTTCCACATGCCTGCCCCATAGGGTAGCCAACTGTCTAACTGGATGAACCCAAACACCCTCACGCCCTCTCACACTCCATCCTCTGCCCTGCCACTTCCCTGAGGCCATGTCCCTGCTCACTCCATCCCCCGTCCCTCCATCACATGCTGGAGAGGGGGACAGACTCTGGGACAGAATTTGGGGGTGCGGGCGCAATGCAGGAGGCAGACTCTGGCAGGGCATTAGGGTGTTAACACTTATCTTGGGTGGCTCTTGACAACAACCAGCCCTCTGGCAATGGCTCTTCAGTGGAGGAGTCATGGGTTTCTGCACACTGCTGCCCTCAAGCACTGTTCCTGCAGCTCCCATCGGCCACAGTTCTGGGGGACAGGAAGCACGTAGAGGTACCCACACCAGCTGCTGCCAGGAGCAGCGTGGAACGAAAACATGCAGGAAGACTGTCTTAGTCCCACTGAGCTGCCGATCCCTCTGGGACCCCTTTAAATCACCTGGCCTCCTTGGCAGTTGCCCCTTTGCCACCCCCCCAACCCCAGTTGCTAGACCTGCTTGGATTTATTTTTTTCAGCTTCTGGTGTTTAAAAAACAAAAACAGAGAAAACCTAGAAAATTCCACACACGAGCCAATGCTAAAAGAATCTTATTCAGGCTGCAACATCAAGCATTCAAAAGTTAGGATTTTCCAGAATGGGTTGCCTGTATCGTCTTAATTCAGCCTCCATGCTCACATGCTATTTTTTCCATAAGACCCCTGCCTCCCTCAGTGCACAAGATGAGCAGTGCTCATTGAGTGAGCAGCTTATTCTGTTTAATTGTCATAGTTCGATAAATGATGCCAGAACTTGTGTAGTGCACACTGTTTCTGTTCTGGAAACAGCATTCTTACTTTCCACAGGGGCTTTTCTATGATACTTACCATTATAGTGTCTGAATGCTTCCTAGACTTGAATTAAATGTCCACAATACCCCTGTGAGGTTGGGGGAGGGTGTGATGTTATTGCCATTTTACATCTGGGTAATTGAGGAACAGAGGACATAAGGTGTCCGCTAACTTTTGATGTCTAATCGGAGACACCTAGGATCTCATTTTTCAGTGTACTGTATATAGGATTACATGTGTTGTTCGAAGCTCATCTTCCACTGATTTCAATTGCAGATATGAATGCTGAGCACTTCTACAAATCAGATCCCAGGGTCTTAGACTGAGCACCCAGAAAATAAAGAACACCTGTTTAATGACTGTCTGGGAGTAGTTTGGTTTGAGTGACATGCCTGGTATCAGACAGGAGCTCTGTGGCAGAGGTGGGGATAGACTCCACTTCTCCAAGGCATCATTCAGCTGCCTTAGCCATGAGACAAGTCCTTTCTTTTCCTGAAATGCCCTGCCTCAGCCATTGCACACTTCCTTATTTTCACCAGCCTCCCTCCTTTCCCCCCAAAGCTGGGAGACCCCCTCCACAACCTCACCCTGGGTGCTGGTCAAAACAGGTATCCATCACACCAGGCGGAGGAAGTTAGACAGGGAGGATGCTCTGCAATTGTGATGCCTATCTCAATTGTGTCTCCAGGCAGATTCCTCTGGGTGCCATCCACTAATTCATTCCATGCTGATAGGGGCCCTCTGCTCAGTATCCATTTGCACCCTCTGACCTTCACTTTTGTTTTCCCTCAGTATCCACTTTCCCTCAGTTATGGGGAAGATAGCCTTTAGCTATGAGCAAGCTCAGGCCTGCTGTCACCCAGCAAACACAGCCAGCGCACACCTTCTAAATTCTGCAAGTCACAAAGCAGGAGTCTTCCAGACAGCCTCTTCCTTCACTTCACAGCCCTGAGTCATCCCCAGAGTAAGCCCATCCCCATCAGTGAATAAAGCAGAAATCCTCAGCCGTCCAGACAGGGCAGGGCAGGGGCGCAATGAGGTAAAAAGGATCAAGATGCATATGCACGGGGAGGGGCAGTAGGGCTGAACTGAGGTTATATGGGCAGCCTGAACTCCATCATTTTCTGGAATGCCTGACTTTGCAACCCTAACAATGTAGTGGTGTGTGCAAATGTTGTCAGTCTGTTGAGCATATTTGTTAAACTCCAAAAGGGTGTTTTAGAGAGGAAAGATAGTCCAGTGATTAGGGACTAAATTTCAACTCAGCAGCCCTGGGTTTGAATCTCTGCTCTGCCACAGATTGCCTGTGTGACCTTGAGCAAGTCACTTTGCCTGTGCGTCAGTTCTTCAGCTATAAAATTGGGAGACTAGGGCTTTCTTATCACACAGAAGCCCTGGGAAGCTACATACATTAAAAACACTGTGAGGTGTTCAGAAACCATAGCTGAATGCAAGATTACTTTATTATCTGTCCAACAGGCAGCATTATAAAGCACTTATTTTAATATTTAAAGTCAATTGTAAAACTTCTTCCTGCAGGCATCTAGCTTAGCCTGGAACAAGTTACCAACTACTTTGCTGCCAGTGTCGTCATAACTGGAATCATCGTCTATCAAGTTCGTCATCCTAGCATTATGTGGAGATGTGTCAGTTGGAATCTTCAGCTGACAAGCAGCTACATCAATTTCACAGTATGTTGGCAGAGCCTCACGCATTTTACTCAGCAACCATGTTCAAACTGCTGGGCTGAACAAAATGGGGAAAATTTCCCTTTCTACAAGCCAGCTATTGGCTACGTCTACACGTGCAGCCAACATCGAAATAGCTTATTTCGATGTTGCGACATCGAAATAGTCTATTTCGATGAATAACATCTACACGTCCTCCAGGGCCGGCAACGTCGATGTTCAACTTCGACGTTGCTCAGCCCAACATCGAAATAGGCGCAGCGAGGGAACGTCTACACGTCAAAGTAGCACACATCGAAATAGGGATGCCAGGCACAGCTGCAGACAGGGTCACAGGGCGGATTCAACAGCAAGCCACTCCCTTAAAGGGCCCCTCCCAGACACAGTTGCACTAAACAACACAAGATACACAGAGCCAACAACTGGTTGCAGACCCTGTGCCTGCAGCATAGATCCCCAGCTGCCGCAGAAGCAGCCAGAAGCCCTGGGCTAAGGGCTGCTGCCCACGGTGACCATAGAGCCCCGCAGGGGCTGGAGAGAGAGCATCTCTCAACCCCCCAGCTGATGGCCGCCATGGAGGACCCGGCAATTTCGACGTTGCGGGACGCGGATCGTCTACACAGTCCCTACTTCGACGTTGAACGTCGAAGTAGGGCGCTATTCTTATCTCCTCATGAGGTTAGCAACTTCGACGTCTCGCCGCCTAACGTCGAAGTTAACTTCAAAATAGCGCCCGACGCGTGTAGACGCGACGGGCGCTATTTCGAAGTTGGTGCCGCTACTTCGAAGTAGCGTGCACGTGTAGACGCAGCTATTCAGATCTCTAATAGCAATGCTGCTGAACAGCATCTTTTACAAGCTCTTCTTTTTCAGGCTCATTGTGTTTCTGGATCAGAAATTGTGACGCAAGGAAACTCAGGGCGGAGGCCTGTGTTTTGCTAACACTTTGAAAGACATTACCATCTGCGGCATGATTCAGATCAATGGTTTAGTGAAATCCCGTTGGCAGCGAGACATTCTCTCGATTAAATTTTTAGAAGTTCTGATGTTTCTAAAAGGATGTTTTGTCTTCCATCTGCCTCTTTTGCTCTTTTCTTATGTTCCTGTGGGATGGGCTTGTCAGATCACACAAATGCCTTCTTAGCATATCTGGACAGGTTAAGAAATACAGTCTCTGTCAGTAAGAAACATTACACACATCTGAGAAGGGGAAATAAAGAGATCTTTCCCCACTGTCTCTCCAAGCTGAACTGCCTGCAAACTGCACATCAGAAAAACAAAAAGCAGTCAAGTAGCACTTTAAAGACTAGCAAAATAGTTTATTAGGTGAGCTTTCGTGGGACAGACCCACTTCTTCAGACCAGAGCCAGACCAGAACAGACTCAATATTTAAGGCACAGAGAACCAAAAACAGGAAGCAAGGAGGACAAATCAGAAAAAGATAATCAAGGTGAGCAAATCAGAGAGTGGAGGGGTGCTGATGTTCAGGAAACACTGTACTCCCCTCAGGGATCATGTCCTTTGGAAACACAAAACTTCAAAGAGAGATTTCTACAAACAAAGGGCAAAACACGGAAACTCGGAGCTATTTTCCAATGGCTGCAGTCCTAAGTACTCTATTACCACCTGTCCTTCCTCCAAGTAAGTAGTACTGGGCAGAGCTCTCTTCAGAGCCATTAAAAGGCAAAATTGAGTTATGTTGTAAAATGTTTATTTAGGACTATACGTACATACGAAAATACACAGCCACCAATAGGCCGCATTCCCTGCCCCCAAAAGCTTACAATATCTGAATAAGTTTATAGTTAGACAGATTTATTGCTGTGGTTCTCATGGATCTTTGGCTCCGTCCATAATGATAACCATAAGGCTGCTTGCATGTGTGTTCAGTGATGTGGGCCCAATGATTACAGCAGACCATAAGAGGGCCCCAAAAAATACAGACCAGATAGGGATAGAAAGCACCAGACCGGGTTAATTGTAAAGCAAAGTACAAGAACAGTTGTCAGTAGACTCTGCTGAACCACTGCACAAATGTACCTGTCATAATGGAATGACTCAGTCAGCGGGCATTCCACTGCCCCCCTAGGTCATACAAAGACGGTCCCCCCCAAGACACCGCTTTATATACAGGTGCTAACAAATCACACCTCACTGCTGGCGTACCAGGTTGCCACCCTCTGATGTTGTCAGGTTTCCACCCATCACCCTGTACCTCATGGTTCGATTAGACCATCCCTTATCCACCATGCTGTCATTTTAGACCCTTTCCTGAACCTGGGTCTGAATCTGTGAGGAACCTTTTTAATGAGCTGGTGGTACTTTGTGATTTCAACGTACGACCTGTACTGATTATTGTCTGCATCTGGGCTGATTACCAATGAGTGTTTTATACTCTCAGCGCTGTTTGTGCCAAGTTCTGTTATCAGGGACCTGCCTCTTGCTCACAGCTTAGCTTTGTTTTATGTTACCCGTGCTTTGTCCATTGTTAGATAGGCCTCGGGCCTCAGACCAGACCTGTGCTGCGTGGCCTTAGGCCTTCATCTTACTCCAAAGGTCGTCAGAACTCAAGAGATGGGAAGTGTGGGGATTATGGCTGAGAAAAAGAGAATGGATTGTTCAAAGAGGGGACTTGTGAGGAGGGCTTTGAAGGACGAGAAAGGGAACACCCAATGAATGGGAGCAGGCAGAAATGTTTCAGGCACAGGTAACAGAAGGCAACCTGGCAAACATGGGAGGAGTAGGAGGAAGTATTCAGGGGAGGGAGAGAACAGGAGGTAACAGGCCAGATTAAGTAGGGCTATGAAAAGAGGAGAAGCTTGAATCCAGGGTGATAAGAATCCAGAAGGCCAGGGAGGGATTTAAAGAGAACAAGAACATGGTCAGAGGAAGGAGGAGAAAATGTGAGCAGAAACCTTTTGCATGGACTTGAGCGGGGAGATGAAAGGGACTCCAGGCAGGGGAAAGTTAGAACAGTCATGGCGAGGGAAGGTTGAGGTGATGAAAGGGATTTCAGCAATTATATGGGGACTGTGAGAAGAGAGAGTAGATTTTTAAGATATCAGAGAGACTAAAGTGACTGAACTGAGATATGGAGTTAGGTGGGGCCAGGGAGAAGAAAATGCATCACAGGATCTCTCCCAACACAGGCCTACCTCTGAGGTAGAACAGACCATTTCTTCCCTCATTCTATGCACCAGTTCTGACCCAGGAGTATACAGGTATGGAAGCATGTTTGTTGCTCTCCTGTGTTTTACTTAGCAGTACTGGGTTACTGCAAGATCACCAAGTCAGCCCCATCGGACACAGCAGTACTTCTGAGTGGAGTCTCTGATTCCCCGTTTAGCTGCCTTCATTCTGTGTAACACATGCTCCCATACAGCAGATGAATCGCAGAATCATAGAAGATGAAGGTAGGAAGAGACTTCAGGAGGTTATCTAGTCCAACCCCTGCTCAAAGCAGGATCAACCCCAACTAAATGAACCAGATCAAGTTGCATCAATAAACCCAAATTTCTGGCCACTTATGGAAAGGGCCAGAGACTCGTTAGGAACTACAAGGGCTGGGGTGTTAGCTCTGGTGTTCTGGCTATCCTCCAAAATGAAGTCATTAGAATCTGCCTGCAGAAATTCCTGCTACAGTTTCACCAGAGACTTTGGGCTAGATTCTCAGTCTGCAGCAGAAAGTGGCATTAAACTAGCCAGAGATAGCAAGAGAAAAATCCCCCTCATGCAGCAGAACTGTCTGCTTCTGGAAGTGGTTCTATCGTCCCTACAACAGGTAGCTCTCCTTACCCACAGCTCAGAAGTTAAAGGGGGCACACTAAGGGCATTGCAGGGGGAGCAGAGGGGCATGGCAAGGAAGATCTTTGTCACCTGCAGTCCTCTGCTGGTATAGAACTAGAGCTGCCCCCATCTTCACTTGCCCCAGGGTTGCACAGATCTGTATGAGGGAGAGACAGCCAGTCCTCCTCCCACCCATTCTCACAAAGGGAGCAGAGAATAAGGGGCATTATTTTTGCTTCTTTTATTAGCTGTCCCGTACATAGCTGCAGAGTAGTTAGCTCATTCCACACTAGAGGAAACATCATTTCACTGCCAGGCAAACGATTCTCATGTAAACAATCTATAAACCACTTCAAGATTCTTCAGGATAAAAAGCACCTATAAAAGGGTTTATTATTATTGAGTTTAGGAGGCAGAGCGAATCTTCTCTCCGAATCTCACCTGGCTTTTGTCACTTGTGACATGACTTTAAGTAAGCAGTATTTAAATATACAGCAATTTGCACTAAGTCCTATTGTTTGTTTTGCTTAACACAGATATAATTCTGACATACTTCAGCTCACACACACACACACACACACACATACACACACAGAGGGCGCTTCAGTACTGCCCAAAAAAGCAGCTGCTAGGCATATATATTTATTTCAGATTTATATTCTAATTACTCAGCCCTCAACAAATACTGCCTTTAGAAAATTGGCTGTACACCCAAGCCAGTAAAACTTTCCATGTAGTCATAACCTCAGAGATTCCCTGACCAAGAAGGGAACATTGGCCTGGTCTGGATACATTTAACGAGGGAAGAAAAAAAATACGTGCATCAGTTTTGTCTTGTCTAATGGCACTGTTTTGAAATTCTACCTTTCAGTTTTGTGACTCTTTCCTCAGCTAACTGACATCCTGAAGCTTAGAGCACAGACACTTTATACTTCTGTAAACCAATATGGAAATACTAAACTCAAATAACTTTTGTGTTCAATTTATACACTAAGGCTGCTACGTTGCAGTGATTTCCATGCAGAGCTCCCATGCAGACACCAAATAAAGTCAATGGGGTCCACCTGGACACTGAGGTATATTCATGTGGGGGCTGCTGCAGGACAGAGGTCTTATGCAGGCAACACTCAGAAATGCATAAGCTAAAAGGTCGGATCATGGCCCCCAAATATAGCCCACTACTGGCACATCAGTAGTATCAGGGGGCTGCAAAGCTGCCCTGACTGAGCAGATGATGATTTCCCAGGCAAGCAGAGTAGAGACAGCTGGCTCCACACCAGCCACTCCCTCCCTGTTCCCCCTCCCTGAACCAGACTGTGCTGATGTCCAGTGTTCCCTCTATTTTGTCTGTCCATGTGCAGAATAAATTTTGTTATGTGCACGAAGGCATGCGCAGATGGGCAGCATCAATAGACACACATGCTGCCAGCTCCGGCAACTATTGGTGCTCTTCCAACTTCTCCAAGCATTCAGATTACAGAGAACATTGCTGGGGACATGCATCACTGTCGTGATCCTTTGCTAGCGTAGATGACCCTTGGAGTCCATTAGCAGACAATGCAAGTTACAGTGGCTTTGGGGGAGGAGGAGGAACAAACAGGAAGGACTGGGGCAGAGCTAGCTCAGATGATTTTTGCCACCACAGGACTCCTCACAGCTTTGCGTCTCATTTGTGTGCTGGAGTAGTACAGAGGGGTCATAGTGAAGGAAATAGACAGCATTCATTTTTGGCCATGCTAAATTTAACTTTCAGGAGCAGCTGTCAATGAGAAAGGCAGAGCAGTGAGACCACGGTCAGTAATGGAGAAGGATAACTGAGAGTCAACCATGCATGAACAGGAACTGAGACCAACTCAGCGTAGAGCACCCAAAGGCAGAGTGGAAAGAGAGTGGGCCCAGAGCAGAGCCTTATCAGGATCCCAATAGCCAGTGGGGGAAGAAGACAAAATATCTCACCAACAGCAATACCAAAGGTACATGCAAAGATGTAGGAGGAGATTCAAGAGTGGATGGAGTCACAAAGGCCCACAGAGGACAAGATACTTAAAAGGAAAGAATGATTGAGTACATGAAGCAACCAAGAGGCCAAGAAGGGTGAGGATCCTATTAAGATAAGTGCCATCACTCCAGATAATTACACTGCAGTATCCACACAGTGTCTGTTCTCTCAAACTCTTCCCCACACCCTCCAGAGGAAGCCAGATGATTAGAAGTCTACTTGAACAAGCTGTCCTAACCAGATCATTGTTAGAGTAAAACTAGTCCATCATGGGGCTGCAACAGAACGGGCAGCTTGAACCACTGAGAAGCATTATTACCCTTTTTCCCCTCCAAAGGATACTCCCCGACAGAGCCAAGAATAGCAATAGCTATTCAAACAGCTGCATCACATTGCATTGACAGTTCATGACTGGTTAGTAATCCATCCTCACCCCAAATCCTTCACTGCCTTTCTAATCTCCATTCTTGTTTGTGCTGGGAATTTACTTCCCAAGTGCTTTATTGTACATATATGTAAATTAAATCCTAGCTCTCTCTAATAGCAACAGCCAGATAATTCAGTAAATTACCTCTCCCTCCACTGAGTCTGAGATAAATCCTAGCTTGGTATGAACAGCATATATGATCAATGTTCCTCTTATCTTCCAGATTGTTGATGAAGCTGTTATAGTCTCAGCTCCCAAACTGCTCCTGCAATACTCTTACTTTTTACCTCCCCCAAAGCAGTATTTCTACCATTAATGATTCTTCTTTGTTTACAGCTGGCTGGCACATTTTGTCTCCACAGTATAGTATTCTTCACCAGACATGGTGTCTTAATCTCTCTATTTAGCTTTTCCACATAGGACTTTATCGAAAACCTCACTAAAGACAACTCAGTGCCCAGGGGATTTACACTGGCAATGCCTATTAGTGTTAATGGGAATTGCATACATAAGTCCTTCAGGCACTGATGGAGAACAGATCTCACAATATAAAGTGTAGCAGCACAGCTCTACCAGATACAAGAAGGAGACTGTCACATCCGTTTTAGTTTTCCCTCTGGCTATGCTGAAGAACCCAACCACATAGGGCAGCCTCTCACTTTGGATGATGAGACGTGTTCAAGCCTGCCACGGAACAAATTCCAGGGCAGTCAGAAGTCCATCTCCTGACTTCAGACTCCAGCCTGGGATGCTGTGCACTGATACTAGGCAGCACAAGCTGCAAGTCTGGAATCTAGGAAGAGCTACGGAGCAGTCTGGCTCTATCAGCTTCCACGGAGCACCACAGTGGAATATTGCATCTCCTACACCACATGAACAGATACCAACTTTTCCATATGCCCCAGCACTACTGCAGAGATGCTGCACAGAGTGCGAGCACACCTCGCTATATCCAGCCTTCATCATGGTCAGTGGTGCAGAAACTACAGGACCCAGCATGCAGTTCTTCCTCTCCACCAGAGCAGCCAGGCTGCTTTACATGCTGGATACCGTGGTCCCTTTGGGCAGCACTTCAGTATTAAGAATGGGAGCCACCTTGCAGAGCGCACAACCAATTGCATTTAGCACAGGATGTGTGCTTTGCCCGCCTGCATGCTGATCATAATGGGACAGGCGGGCATAATCTCCCTTGTCCTCTCCCTACCACTGCCACGAGAGGAGAAGACAGGCTCCTGGGGAAGGCCTCCATTTCTCAAGTGTTGTCTTTTCCTGCAAGAACAGCGAAGGGAAGCAAGGGGGAGGAGGAAGCATCTGACTAGTACTGCTGGTTTCTTTGCTACTGTGAGAGTACTGCAGAGTACAAAGCCATACTGGGAATAAAGTGTCCACTCCTCACGTTATCCATCAAAGCAATGACACTACTGCGTGGTGGGTTTACAGCCCCCTTGCAGTCATAACAGCTTTTCCAAGCACGGCTGTTAGTCCACTGCTATTCTAGCATGGACAGACAGGCCTTTTTTTCTATGAATGTACATTTCCTGGCTCCCATCAGCAACTCCAAAATTCATTTCACCCTTTAATTTGATTTCATGGAGCAGCATGAGGAGAGGTGCGGGTGAAGGGAGAAGAGGCTGGGGGATGGGAGAGGGGTATCAGACATCCTTCAACAGACAGATCAGGGAGGGGTGGGACTCTGGTTGCTATGGTAACTTATCCACAGACACACATTCTCCGTAATGCATCTTTTCTAGCAAGGAAAGAATCTAGTGCCCTATTTTTGGTATCAAATTTCAGCAAATCCAAGTAGCTTCCATTTCATCACACTCAAACTGCTGGGTTTAACTAGGTCATATTTTCTAACCGTATCAGAGGCTAAGACTTGTCTTACTTGAGTGGCTTAACCACTCTAGACGAATTTCGCTAAGCAATGTCATATCCACCAGGGTTAATGAATTCCTTTCCCCCTGCTCTGGCAGAGTGAGGGCGACCAGAGAACGTGTTCCAAAGCTGTTTCAAAGCTCAATCAAAGCCGCTCCAGATCTTAGGCAGGTGACAAATTCCTTGTCAGTGCAGAGGTCAACATAAAAGAACAAAATATTTGGAAAAATTCTTCCTTCTTCATTAACCTGCACAAGCTGGGGCCCATTTACCCTGTAACCATTTACAGCAGCCCAGGAAAACAGTTTGCAATTGAAAGTTATCTTCTGGTTGCTGAGAAATACAACGCCCTGAGCTCAGATCTTTAAAAAGTTAAAAATGACAAATGTTTCGATTTAACAGTTAATTTAATTTTAATCTCATTTTCTTTGAAAAACAAAAACAAAACAAAAAAATGACACTGTATACTATCTTATCCCTGAGATATTCTTTGAAGAGAACAAGAAGCTAGAGGTCTGGCCTCGCAGGCAAAGTAAGTGATTAGTCAAGGCTAATGTTCCCTTTAATCTTTCCCATCCATGTGTGAAATAAATGTTTTATGTGCAACTGTGCACCACCAACAGAAACTCAAACCTTAGTTGTGGGCACACAGCTAATCAACTGGGCAGCATTTGAATTCTGAATGGCCTGCACAAGGGTTCAGCTTACAGGGAACCCTGGCTCAAAGCCTCATTTGTTTGAAAGACCCACTATTGGTTATGCTTATGGGAATGGCCACATCCAATCAGACCTGTTGTCCAATAGCTTGTCTCTGCCAATGGCCACTCACCACTGCTTCACAGGAAGGTGAAATAAACCCCAAAGTGGACAATAATGGCAAAACCTGCCCCCACCTTTCAATTAGAGGTTGACTTAGGTCCTAAAACATGACATGATGTAAACCTCATTGTATCACATTAATGATAGATGGCCTCATTACCCACAAACAGATTCAACCCTTTATTGAATCCTGTGAAGTTCTTGAGATCAGTATCTTATGGCAGTAAGTTCCATAGGCGGATCATGCAGTGCCTAAGGAGAGCTTTCCTTTTCTCAGAGTTGAATGTGTTGCCATTTAATAACATTGAGGCCTGGTCAACTGACCTACAGAGTTAGGTCAACACAAGGCAGCTTACGCCAACCTATGTGTCTACATTAAAATTTTGCTTCTACCCCTGTAGCTGTCCAGCTATGGGGACTTAGCCCTATCTCCTCAAGAAGCATAGCTGAGTTAATGTTGATGTAGTGCAGTTGACACAATGCAGGCATAGCCGCTGTTACTGGCTTTCAGAAGCCATCCCATAGTGCCCCACACTGACTGTACAATCGGTGAGGATGTGCTCTGCGGCTACAAGGGGTGTAATGTTGACCTGTGTAGTGCAGACCAGGTGGATAAAAGCACACTGAATGCCGATAAAAGGACAAACAACATTACCGTGTCGGCTATCTGCTGATCTACCTTGTCAATGTGATTTTGTAGTGGAGACCTGCCCAGAATGCCTCCTCACTCTTGTATTATTAGAGGGTAAAGAGTAACATCTGATTTACCTTTTAGCCTTTGTTCTGAATACCTTTGTCATGTCCCTTCTTTTTCCATCTGTAAATGAAACAGATCCAATCTTTCCACTCCTTCCTCGTTTGAATCTGATGCCTGTAATAATTTGTGCTGTTTGTCTCTGGACCCGTTGCACTTCTGCGGTATCTTTATTGAAGTCAGGAAATCAGTGCTGCCCACAGCACTCCAGGAGCAAGCTGCCTTCATTCCTATTGGCAGTCCTATATTTTTGCATTTTTTCTATCCCATCCTTCATACATGCAGCCATTTTGTCCTCTTTTTAAAGAGCTGCTGCAGTCTGAGCAGATGATTTCACTGAACTAGCCACAATGACACCTGGCTCTGTTTCCCAGTGTTTATCGTCAACTTAGAATGCAGCAATGTGTAAGAGTAGCTCACACAAGCACAGCGCAGGATGGTCAACAATGGATTTCTTCTGTCCGCTCATCTAGCTTTGATTGGCCCCTCTTGGGTTCCTTACAGTCCTCTCTAATTTAAAATGTTGTGCCCATCTACACATTTTGCCACTTACCTGCTCCCCACTCTTTTTTCCAAGTAATCAATAACTATTTAACCACCATCAACAGGCTCAGCAGCCAGCAGCTGTACCAGAGGAACAGCAAAGCCCTGCCTCAAAGTCCACCCCAAGCCACATTTGACTCCTTGGGTAATTCAGAACATTAAATAGACTCTTCAGTGCAAACTGAGTTTCCCAGCCTACAGGAAAAAATAAAGCCTATAAGAGCTCCATCTCCTGCAGAACAGCCATCCCCAGCACTCTTGCATTACTCAGACCATCCCATAATTGGGTGCAGATGGCTGTATGCAAGACAGAAGCCCCTTGACTGAACCACCACAGGGATCAAGTTACTGCGCAGCCCACGAGAAAAATTAGTTCCTGTTTGCTGGAGGAGAGGACATGCATGGGGGTGGTGGGAGAGCATAGTGGGAGCTGGAAACCAAAACGCTCACAGAATACCAATGAGAAAAGTACCTCAGAGGGACTGCTGTGCCTGTAACCAAGTTAGGGGAGCACAGGGAAGACTGATCTAGGCTGCGCTGGAGGACAGGTTCACATGGAGTGCCCCAGTGATCCGTTCTAGGGCCAGTACTGTTCATCATCTTTATTAATGAGCTGGATAAGGGAAAGAATTGCACCCTCAGCAAATTTGCAGATGACACTAAAGTGGGGGTCAGGCAGATATATTGGAGGGTAAGAATGGGGTCCAGAGTGACCTAAATAAATTGGAGGATTGGGCCAAAAGAAATCTGATGAGGTTCAACAAGGAGTGCAGAGTCCTGAACTTGGGATGGAAGAACCCCAGGCATTGTTACAGGCTGGGAAGTGACTGGCCAAGTATCAGTACAGCAGAAAAGGACTTGGAGATTACAGTGGATGGGAGGCTGGATATGAGTCAACAGTGTGCCCTTGTAGCCAAGAAGGCTAATGGCATATTGGGGTGCATGAGGAGAAGCATTTCCAGCAGGTCTAGAGAAGTTATTATCCCCCTCTATTCAGTACTGGTGAGGCCACGTCTGGAGTATTGCGTCCAGTTCTGGGCCCCCCAGCATAGAAACGATGTGGATGGATTGGAGCAGGTTCAGCATAAGGCAACAAAAATTATTAGGGGGCTGGAGCACATGACCTCTGAGGAGAGGCTGAGGGATTTGGACTTATTTAGTTTGCAGGAGAGAAAAGAGTGAGGGGTGATTTCATAGCAGCCTTCAGCTTCCTGAAGGGAGGCTGGAATCTCCATCCCTAGAGATTTTAAATCCTGGGTTGACAAAGGCCTGGCTGGGATGATTTAGTTAAGTTGATCCTGCTTCAGGCAGGGGGCTGGATTAGACGACCTCCTAAGGACGTTTCCAGCCCTGGGATTTTTGGTGGCACAATGGAGGAGAGTACATCTAGAAGAAAAGAAACACATAATGGGGAATTTCTCCCATAACTTTACACTGGTCTGAGGCACAATACACAATAAACTGCTATGCCTGCCAATGCACATAGCAGAAAGTTTTTGTTTAGCAGGGACTCTGATATCCTATACAAGTGTCTGATTCATAATTCTTTTTCTATGTACACAAGGAGGGCTTGTGAGGCCCAGTTGCAGAAGACAATGAACAGTGTCTCAGTCACTAGCAGGTGTCCTCAGAAGCAGTCTGCTCCTACTTCAAAACAAGCTTCTGTAAATGATCTGGCTACAGAAGACACTGCTCTGCGGGCTGAGGTCTTCTGTCTCAAAGACACCTCACGCTTCCCACAAACACTTGAAGCCTTTTTGTCAGTCAGTCAGGGTGAGTCAGTGGCTGAGTTCTGTGGATAGAATGGCTATAAAGCAGGCTTGTCCAACCTGCGGCCCGCGGGCCACATGCGGCCCTGGACAGCTAGTAATGCGGCCCCACAAGATCGTAAACTTTTAACATTATTTATGTGATTTATGTACATTAACTATATTATACATTTGGTACGCGGCCCAAGACTATCTTCACTCAATGCAGCCCAGGCAAGCCAAAAGGTTGGACACCCATGCTATAAAGGAAAGTTCAATCTAGAGCAGAGAAACCACTACAAAAATTGAGCCTCTTAAGCCTGGAACTCTCTAGTCCGGCAACACTCATAATCTGCATGATTTTAGTTAGCCAGTCAACCATTTTTCATGGGTGGGCCAAGTTTCCCATGGTCCTATAAAGTTTGTTTACAGCCACCAATCCTGGCTCTGAGAGTTCTGTGCTATTATCTCTAATGTACACCCAAATGTCTTCTAAGAGCCCAGTAAACAGTGGAAGTGTTGGTAATGTTGCTAGCTAGACAACATTGATCTCCTGTGGTTTGGCAAATTCTCTGGTTCGCACCAGTCAGGTCCTGAAGGTGCTGGACTAAAGAGGTTCAAACTGTAGAAGGACATAACACGAGTGGATATGATTTTCACAGCGATTCATTCAGACCCTGGACTCTTCTAGTCCTTCTATTTTGGGCTATTTATCATCTTTGAAACTCAGGACTCTTCATGAACTCTTTTGGAGTTAATCTCACTGCTGTGTCTGCATATTCCCCACTTGTGGACAGTCATACCATTTTTCCCTACCTAACAAACTAGGTTGTTAGTGGGCCAACCCCATACAAGTTAAAGAGACACCCCCAATCCAGACCTTGAACTCAATACTCCTATCTTGAACAGCCCCCTTAACTCATTACACCAGATTCACTCACTCTCTCTTTGTGTGTGTGGCAGCGGGGACAGGGCAACCATCTCCTCAGCTTGCAGGGTAAGTGAAATTCACCTTTGATGACAAGAGCTCCAGATACCAATTTGCATAAGAACTGGGTTACTGTCAGGCCACATCCAAAGTTGTTGTTATTAAGCCAGAACTGGTCTGGAATTTATAGAAAAATCATCTGTTTACTTTGCAGTATTTTTTCCCCTAAGGCACATGACTCTGCTGCAGAAACTAATCTCTACACAATAAACAGTCGCAACTATCTATGGCTATCTTTCCAGAAAGTAGCCATTTGTAAACCATTTGGACTTGAGAACAACAAGAAGTCCTGTGGCACCTTATAGACTAACAGATATTTTGGAGCATAAGCTTTCATGGGCAAAGACCCACTTCATCAGATGCATGAGTGGGGGGTAGGGGTGGGGCTCAGAGGAGTATTTAAAGAGTGGGGTTCTAGGAAAACGGAAAAGGGCTGGCAAGGTCGATTCAGTCAGGGTGGAAATGGCCCATTATCAGTAGCATGCATCAGGAGAGGATTTAAAAACAAGTCAGATCACTCAGGGGGATGTTGCCCATTGTCAGATTCTAATGTGGAGGTGTGAACTTCCAAAGCAGAGAGACTGGTTTTGTAAGGGGCAGCCACTCCTAGCCTCTGTTTAATCCTTGGTTGGTGGAGTCAAATTTGCAAATAAATTGCAGCTCTGAAATTTCTCTTTGCAGTTTATGTTTGAAATTTTTTTCTTGCAGAACTGCTACTTTTAAATCTGTTACTGAGTGTCCAGGGAGATTGACGTGTTCTGCTACAGGTTTGTGTATGTTGCCATTCCTGATGTCTGATTTATGTCCATTTATTCTTTTACATGAAGACTGTCCAGTTTGGCCAATGTAAATTGCAGTGGGGCATTGCTGGTACATGATGGCATATATTATATTAGTAGACATGCAGGTAAAGGAGGCTCCTTCAGGAACGGCAACAGACACAAACCTGTAGGAGAACACTTCAATCTCCCCGGACACTCAGTAACAGACTTAAAAGTAGCAGTCCTGCAACAAAAACAATTCAAAAACAAAATGGAGAGAAAAATCTCTGAACTGCAATTCATTTGCAAATTTGACTCCAGCAACCAAGGATTAAACAGAAACTGGGAGTGGCTGGCCCCTTACAAAAGCAGTCTCTCTGATAATGATAATGTGCCATTTCCACCGTGACCGAATAGACCTGGTCAGCTCTGGCCTTCCCTTTTTCTGGGACCCAACTCCTTAAATACTCCTCTGAACTCCCCCCACCCATGACACTCATGCATCTGATGAAGCAGGTCTTTCCCCACGAGAGCTTATGCTCCAAAATATCTGTTAGTCTACAAGGTGCCACAGGACTTCTTGTTGTTTTCGAGGATACAGACTAACACAGCCACCTCTCTGACACATTTGGACTTGGTAGCTTTTGGTGACAGCTGAACTTACCTCCCCTCAAAGACTCTCTAAAAGGGTTACAGATTGCATTAAATAACCTCTTCGCTCTCAGGCTAGACTACTTTCAGCCAGCCTTATGAGGTCGGAGATCTGTAGGGCAGCTCCTTGTAGTTCAGTTCATACATTTACCAATCCCTGTTCCATGACAGCTCTTTCTAGAGCGGCAGTGTAGTTTGGCAGGGCTGTCCAACAGTTATTTGCATAGGCATCCTATCACCCACTTTCTAGCTGTTCACCTGAGTAGGATCCATGCAAATAATACTTCAAAACCATCTATTATAAGACAAATAACATCTCTTGTCATTCTCTAGGCCTTTGATGTGCCAACACAAGTTACGCGTAATGCATCTAAATGCCAGATTTGGGAACCAGATCATCAAAGGCATCTAGTTCCCTGGGAGTTAGATGTCTAACTACTTTAAGGATCTGGACCTATCTGTCTAGAACAGGGTTTCCCAAACTATTGGTCACAACCCAAACACGGGTCACCATTACATTTGAAAAGGGTACTGGGCTGGGTGGCTCCACGGGTGGTACTTAAGTGCCATTCACACTCGTGAAGTGGTGCTCAACTTTTTAATTGGATTAACAGCCATCAGACAGTTAAGTCGATCACTTATATTGAGAACCATTTCAGCTGCAGGACAGAGAACTGCAGACCTGAGGAGCAGCATCCAGCTCAGGTAAAGTGGGGGCCTGGGTCTAAGATTGGGAGGGAGGGCTCAGCTCCCTGGCTTCTAGCCTCTGCAGAAGGTGGGTGTTCCCCCTGCCGCCCTGGCTGGGGCTCTTCCCCAGGCATCTTCCAGCTGCAGGCGGAGGCGGAGTTCCCCACTGCCCCAGCCAGGGCTCCCACAGCTGGCTGTGCTGGCCAGGGCTCTGCCCCAGCTGGCTTCCAGCTGCAGGGGTCAGGAGTCTCCCACCCACCCCAGGTGGGGTTCCCACAGCTGGCTGTCAGCTGGGGCTCTGCCTCCACCAGCTTTCAGCCGTGGGATTTTCCCCCCAGCCCCCCACACCTGGCCAGGGTTCCCATGGCTGGCACTGCCAACTGGGGTCCATGCCCCAGTCAGCTTCCACTTTGTGGGGTGGGGGTTCCCCATGCACCAGGGGGGCTGGCACTGCTGGCTGGAGCTCCACACCCCAGCCAGCTTGCAGCCATGGGGTACCTGTGCCTCCCCTAGCCTCCTCGCCCCTCAGTGTGGCTCCCCTACCCCCATCTAGCCCGAGTGTGACTCCCCAAGCTCCTGCTTGTGGAGTTTAATCTGGGGGGATCAGTTTGAGGATGAGTGTCTTTCCACCACCACAACTCTAACCATAGTAAATGTAGTGTTATTTTATTAATATTTCCCCTTTTCTATGAAATAACTATTACGAATATAGAAAGATGAGGGGGCACAATTTCATATTTTTTCCTCAGGCACAAAATTAGCTAGTTACAGCTCTGCTCTCCCCCTGTTTTGAGTTGCCTTGGGTCACCAAATCTTCCTGAATTGTCAAAATGGGTCCCCGTCTGGAAAAGACTGGGAACCACTGAGCTAGAATCTAGAGTTCTGCCTATGCCCCTTATATAAGGTTCTTGCACCTTATCAGCCAACAGGAAGGAACCCCCTCCTGAACACCTGACCATTGAGTGCCTCTCCTGTCAGCTGCAACACTTTAACAGCTGCAGTGCATCAGAGCAGTGGCCTCTCCTGTCCACCTTGCCAAGTAGAGTCTCCGTCTCTTTGCTCCTTTCAAGGGCTGCAGGAGTAGAGCTGGGGCTCCTTGTTATGTTTTGCAAAATCCACAGTATGCTGAGCTAGACTTGTCACTATACGGTGACACCAACCAGTAATGCAACAAAGCCTTCTTCAGCTTTACCCTTTGAGCTTAGGGGGAAAAAAAATCATGCATGCTCAATACGACTTTCAAGAGACCAAAGCGTGGTCAAACCAAAACCAACTTTTCTGGAGCAAGCCAGGGCACTTTTCCTCGGTGAGCACTGATTTCCCTGCCAAGTTTCATCTTTCTGGTGTCAGCAGCTTTAGCTTCAGAGCTCTTAAAAAAAGATGCAAGGATTTATTTATGGAAGAGAAAGTATTTCCTCTCTTCTTATACTGAAAAATGGCTGAACCTCATTTCCTCAAATTTTCCAGAAAAATTCACTTTCCAACAGAGACCAACCCTGGGAAATTACAGTCTGAAAAATGAAAGTTTCAGAAAGTACTGGGCAGCTGAAAGCTGGATAGCACCACCTTAACATTACATTTCTGCTCCCAGCAGACTACATAAAACCACACCTAGTTTTGTTATGTCATTGGACATCTTGCTATGTCCAATCCAGTTTTAAATGGCTTAAACAATGGAGTATCCCTTATTTCACTGTAAAGGCTCTGAAAATCCTCACCAATAAGGGTGTTTCCAATATTTTTCCACCACTTTCACTCTCTTTCATCACATTCCTCCAAGTTCTACCGCATTCCTCCCCACTACCTCTTCTTGGTGTCACCCATGCTTATAGGGCATGCTTGTCTTTCCCCTCAAGGGAAGACTGGCACCCATTTATGCGTCTGCCTTGTCTCTCTATTCAGGAAGTGGAAGCTCATGATTTTATATCCCGGGGTCACTGGTTAGAACCCTGCTGTCTATGGCCAACCCACAGGCGCTGCCTTGCACAAGTGTTTATGTTCTTTGGGTACTGTAGAACCTACTTTGTCATCACTTGGCCAAGCTGTAATCCCAGCTCGGGAAAGGCTGTAAGTCTGTGCTTGACTGCTGAGAAAAAGTATTTTCTGAAAACAGGAGGGAAAAGGGGCTTGTAAAATTATGTACAGCCTACAGTTACTTAACCTGCAGAGAAAGAGGCTGCATCTACGCTACCCCTCTCTTTTGGAAGGGGCATGTAAACGCAGGGGAATCAAAAATGGTAATGAGGTGCTGATATGAATATTCAGCACCTCTCTTGCATAATGGTGGCCACTCACTGCGTTGAAAGTGCTGCTTTCGAAATGCAAACTAGCCATGTAGATGGGGTTCCTTTGGAAGGAAGCCCTGCTTTCGAAAGCACCCTTCTTCCTGAAAAAAATTAGGAAGAAGGTACTTTCAAAAGCGGGGCTGCCTTCCAAAGAACCCTGTCTACCCAGCTAGTTTGCATTTCGAAAGCAGCACTTTTAACGTGGCCAGTGGCTGCCATTATGCAAGTGAGGTGCTCAGTATTCATATCAGCGCCTCACTGGCATTTTCGATCTGCTGCATTTACATGCCCCTTCCAAAAGGGAGGGGTAGCGTAGAGGCAGCCAAAGAGCATGACTCATGCCAGCTCCATTAGTAGTTTGTTGTTCTTTGCCAGATGTGGAAAAAAGGACCCAAAAAGTTACTTGAGTAAAAAAAAGTGCAGCAGCTTGTTTGGGGTGCGGGGGTGCACTTAAGTACAAGTCACTGGCATCCCTCTGGAAAACTACTTGAGTGAAGTACAGACACTTGTCGTATCTTTAGTGTACTCAAGTATCCAGAAGTGAAAGCAATGGCACTTTTACTCAAGTAACTTTTTGGGTACTTTTTCCACCTCATTTCCTCCCTTTTTGTCAGACTATTTCGGCACTGGGGTGTCTGTCACCTCACTGTATGTGAGGTGCTGTATCATGTCAGAGACAGACTGTTGTCTCCCCTCCTGCCCACCCCCATGCCCAGTAACGTGATCTTCTACGAGCTGATCTATAGCACATGATCAGCGGGGTTGGTTGCCAGCATATTAGATAGCAAGTTTGCTGTCCACTTCACACAGCTCTCATTGTGCATTAGTGCTTTCCAGCGATAACCCTCCTATTGCAAATCCGTTTCAGGTCACTTTCACCAAACCCACACCACAGACTGAATAGCTTGTGTTTGTCAAGGTTATCCCCTACTACCAACCCTGGTAAAGCTGATTTAAAATGAGGCTGAATATCTACAAGGAAAACTCATGGGCAACATAACTGTATTGCACTGTGTAACGCTGGGAGAACAAACACTCCAGGCATATAAACACTAAATAATATTCACAAAGGATACCACTGCAATGGCCAGAGGTACATGGAGCAGGTGTCATCCAACAGCTCTTTCCTAACTCTACTTTTTAGGATTCTGCACGTGATATATGCGCATACAAACACAATTGCAGATCATTCTAGGGAGCTATTGCTATGAAGCCTGGGGAAGAGCTGTTCCTGCTATCATAGGCTGAGCAGAGGAACCATATGGAGCACCACTCTTTTGGTGTAGGGACAGGCCAGACCCACCCCCTAGCGGAAGAGACTAATTCAAATTTATTGACCAAAACATCACACTCCAAGTCACTGTCACATATGTTTAAAGCTAGTTAATCTGTTCACTGATGATACATTATCTGACAGTGTCTTCTTCTGTTCCTGGATTATCCATGAGCAGGTTGTATGTTGACAAATATAATTGCTATTCACAATGGATTGGCAAGTAGTTTGTGTGAACATATTTTAGCATATGGATTATTCGTGAACTGCTTGATGAGACTGTTCTACGACTTACTCATTGTTTGCACCAAGTGATTGCTCATTTTAATCACATGATGTGACATCTGTTCCATGATTGGATGCCCTATGTTTTATAAACAGAAGGAATCTCCTTTTCAGGTTGCCAATTATCTGCAAATATGCGTAACTGTTTGAGGAGTCTATTGTGCAAATAAAAAGAGCTCTTCAAAATGATCTTGAGAGCACTGCCAGTGTGAATACTGTCATGCCTATTTATTCAGGTTTGTATGCCTGACAGCTTGCTTTCTGTGAGCAGCTTGGGGAGTCAAAGCCAGTTCACCTGACGGTGCATGTCCATTGGCAAGCTTGACTCACAACAATAGTCATAACTACTTTGCAGTAGTTGCCCAGCTGCAGTAAGGATGGACACTGGCTTGTTTTCAACCAAGGGTGGCCTCTGGCCCACCAGGCTGTGCTCTTACCTCAGCCCACATCTTTTAACTGCAACTTTGTAACCTCGAGAGGAGTGAGCTGGAGAAAAATGAGGCTCCTAAAATGTTTTGACGCAAGAGGAAGCAAGCATACATCACCCGACTGCTCACTCGCCTCCCACCCAGGCGTGGCAGCCTGAAAGCCACGTGCATAACCCACAGTAAACACAAGGAGGGCAGCTGGACAGCATTGCTGGAGTGATGGGACCAACAGGAGACCAATAAAATCCCAGGTACTTTGGCGGGGAGCAGAGCTTGCCAGTCTCCCAGCAGAGAGGGGAGGCAGCTGCCATGTCCACTAGAAACTAAACCTTGGGAGCAAGAGGTGGAAAGAGAACTCCGGGGCTCCTTCCTGCCATACCCAGCGTGTTCTCCCAGAGTCTGCACTGGCTTTTCAAAGGATACCCAAGTCAGAGGGTGATGATGAGTCTGAGCCTCCCCCACAAAAAGAGATGCGGGAGTGAGGGAAGGAGAGGGACTGAACTAGGGAAAGAAGACCATGAGAGACAAATACAGCTCCCACTGAGGGGAACAGAAGACACTACTGATACTTCTTCCGATAAAGGCAGCCTCTTCTCTTCCATTATGCACACACCACTATCCCTGGAATATTTCTTACCTTTGGGGAACCCCTCACTGCTCCTGCCCCCGGAGTCACTCAGTATTTGTCGTAGAACATGTGTCTACACTGGGGACATGGAAGCGTGCCCTGGTTTCGCACTGTGAGACAGAGGAAGCCAACAGATAACTCATGCAGAGCAGCATGGGGCCAGGGAAAATCACCAGAATTGAACCAATCTCACATGTCGGCTGTTGTACTTGCGAGAGGCACGGGGCTCCGCCCACAAGCAGACACAAACGTGTCAGTGTGCTGCTGTCTTCCACTGACAGTCCCCGACAGGAACAGCCACTTCAGTCAGAAATAGGAACCCTTGCACAAATCGGATATGGAGGAGCCCCTGGAGGCGGCTGCATTGTTATTGGCAGATGAGAACATCTCTCCTTGGGAATTGCTGAAGCTGAGGCAGAATGTAAAACATGCAAATTACAATCTATCCATTGCTGTGAGGAGTAATAGCATTTCCTTTGTGCTGCTGTTACTGCAAAGGCAGATTAGCTAGATATAAGAAATGAGAGCTGCTATTGTACCTTCCACCTGAGGTTTTCAGAGCACCTGACAAACTGCAGGGTAAATAAATATTATCCCCTTTTTACAGTCAGGGAGGCTGAGGCAGGGTGCGACTGAGTTACTCGCTCAAAATCACGCATTCACTACCATGAACCCCGGCACTTCCTGGTGCTGGCCTGATCCAAGGCAGAAGTGCTGAGCTTTGTTCTCATGATAATTCCAAAAGAGCTAGAAACAGGAAGATGGGGAAATCTCACAAGAAATTTGTTGGTAAACATGAGAGGTCTGATGGAGGAGCCGAACCAAACAGCGAACATTGAGGTCTCATCAGTATTAATTCTAGGCCAGAAATATTCACCTCTGGTGGGCACATTAGCGTGGATCTCAAACACCTGCTTCAGAAGGACATGGCACAATACTGTACTGAATCTGATGAGGAATAAGACTCTCTTTAAGGAGGCAGAGGTCTGAGCAAGTTAGCTGCTTTCTCTTCCATCCTTCTGTCTGATTACAAAGTAGGAGAGAAAGCAAGAAGACAAAGCAAGAATCCAGCAGAAAGGAAAAGGCCACTGCCCAGTCCAGGCTGCTGGATATCAAAAGATGTATCCCTCCATAGCCTCGTTCCAATTTCTTCAACTCTTCTGTGTGTACACACATTCCATTTAACCTACATTAGTTACTTCATGACAGCAATTTACATTCCTCTAGTCTTTTGTTTGGAAGGATCATAAAGCACTTCACAAACTTCATGTAACAGTCATTCCAAACAGCTACTCAATTGCAGCCACCTCTGAGGAGGAAACAGGCAGTTATTTACCAGCACAAAGCAACATCGCACCACCACTTCAGTCAGGAAGCAAAAATACTGTCCCAGTTGAAAGGGGTATTGTTGGAGACAGTGTAAATACCTGTCATGGAAGTGGGGGGGATGGTGCTTGGATTGGCATTGTTACTCTTGAGAGAAGAGGCATGGGAATTTCAAAGACCACAGGTGATCGGAATCTGGTGGGAATCCCTGGATTCTCCAGTATCAGTGGAAGAACTCCCATTGTCTTCAGTAAGACCAGACTTTCACTGTAGGCTTCGCTCCTTTTGAGTAACATGATCTTTCCAGCAACAATGCCCCTCTCAGCTTATCCTGGTCCATTCATCCTGTATGGATTCAGAGGAGTCTTTGTAGCCTGGTTTAGCCTTAAAAGGCTGTGTCCTAATGGTGTCACAGCAGCAACCACATGAAGGTGAATGGTCACTCAGAAATCCAAAGGGAGACCAAATGGATCCTTCCCTTTCTTTTTGAGATTAGAACCTCTTAGGGCCAGTAACTGTCTCTGCATTTAGCCTCAGCCAAAAAACCAAGGCTGTGCTAGGTCAGGGAAGATAATTTGATGAAAGTTTAGACCTCCCCAAGAAGAACCCTCTACCTGTGTAATGGACATGTCCACCTGAAGCTCCCCCGGGACTATCGGGAAGGTGAAGGAGAGTTTTTCCCCCATCTAGGCCATCGTATTAGGAATGGCGTGAATAACTGCCTTTGTTTTCCAAGAGGTCTCAAAATTCTACTTTCAAAGCAAGGATAAGACTAAAAGTAAACTAGTCTGAAGGTCCAACACATGTTTAGGAACTTAATACACCTACACCACTGATCTGGGGGAAGTTTCAAGGAACTCAGTTTCTGTGTTCCTGAGACAAGTCCTGAAAACATGGCCAAATGCTATTTACATCCATCCAGTTCAAGTTACTCATCTTTGAAACCCTCAAACAGATTAATATGCTCTACTTATTTGACCCTGCTCCTCTGTTATCCATGCTAACCTCTTCTCCTTGCTACACAGGACAACTAACTTTGTTCTGACTCAGGGGAAGCAAACCACAGGGACCTGAAAAGGTTTCAGAGAGCTCTTCAGGGTTGGGGGAATGGTTGCATCAGTTCTCCATGACGGTGACCATACTTAGTTCATGCACAAAGCTCTCAAGTTAACCTCAGTGGCTGGAGGATTGGAGCCATTATTCTACTATACATGAAATACTCAGCTATAACTTTCAGCTTCAATTTTCAGTTTGGCTGGAAATCTTTGGGAAGAAGTGAATGGAGCCCTGGAACAGAAGGGAAATGGAGATGTTCCTCTCAAACAGGAACAGACAAGAAAGCTAAATTACAAATAAAGTTAATTGCTAAATATGGACTATTACACTTAAAAGTGGGCCTGTTCTGACCTGCCACAGCGTCACACACAGTTATGAATTCCTTTTATGGGAAGCTGCAGCTAGCTTGAAGGGGTAAAGTGGAGGTGACAAATATTCCTGACATGCACACCACAGGGCAAAGATGCACAAGCATGGGGAAACTGCTAACTTCTTGCTATTATGGCTCGGGACGTGGTCAAAGCATGCAGCTAGGCAGGGACACAAAGCTGAGGGTCAGCACCAGAGTCAACTGCCAATTACCAGAGCCAGGGGACAAGCCATAGCCAGGAATCAAAGGTCAGGATCAGAGCTGAGGTCAGATGCCAAAGCCAAGGGTCAAACCAGAATCAGAAGTGGGGATTGGAGCCAGGACTGGTAGCTAGCAGTTGGAAGTGAGGTATAAGGGCAAGAACTCGGGGAGAGGAAAGGGACAACCATGGAGCAGGAGCTGGTTGGGGGAAAACAGAAGCAAAGGCAGGGGTAAGCAGAGCAGAGCAGAACTCAGGAACAGAATTGGGTGCAGGAGGCTGGTACAAGCAGGGCCTAATGCAGCCGCCACAGGAAATCAACTAGCTGCTCAGACACCTTCCTGCACAGCCTTCTGGCTTAAACAGTATGGTTGGACCAATCAGTGGAGCCAGGCAACCTCCCAATCAGGGCTTCCCTGGGAGGCGCCTTGGCTTAAATTGTATTCCTGCTAGCTCCTCAGCCCCCAGTATCAGCAGATATTGGGCATAGGTCCAGATTTGACATCCATCTAAGGACCCATGGGCCAGAGCTCAAGAGTGGGGCCATCACACTCACCCAGTAACTCCTTCATCAAGCCAGTAACCTCAGCTTGAGCTATGGCACTTTTTTCAGTATCACGATATTACCTGCAGATCTCAGTCTGAGTGGATGGGCCAGGAGTAGTAGTAGGCATCCTTCGATCCCGAGGGATCATGGGTTTGCACCCCAGTTGAACTAATTCGAGCAGCGTCTTCTGTGGCTGTGCAATCCAATCCGGGAGTGGCAGTCCTTTCCGCACTGTGAGCAGCAGTAGGCAGATGTCGCTCTGGTATCACGGGCACGGATCTTCCTGAGGGCTCTCCTGTCTTCCACTTCCTTCACCAAGGTAGTTTCATACACAACAAGAGCTTCCTTCACTCCCTGTTTCCAGGCATGCCTGTCTGAGGCGAGCGAATGCCAGGTGTTCACACTGATAGAGAGAGTGCTGAGGTCACGCTTCCACGTGTCCTTGTAGCGCAATTTAGGTCGCCCTTTCGGCCTCTTTCCAGATGCCAGTTCGCCGAAGAGGAGGTCCTTCGGTATTCGGCCATCCGTCATGCCTGAGACATGGCCCAGCCAGCGCATACGCCTCTGTTTGAGAAGGGTGAACATGGAGGCGGTGCCTGCCCTCTCAAGCACTGCGCTATTGGGAACCTTGTCCCGCCATGAGATACCGAGTATGTGCCTAAGGCAGTGCATGTGGAACGTGACCACGTGGCCTAATGGATAAGGTGTCTGACTTCGGATCAGAAGACTGAGGGTTCGAGTCCCTTCGTGGTCGGCTTCTTTTTCACACATCATTTCCAAATGCCAGAGGTAAAAGAATTTGCTGAAGGAACAACAAGAAGCCTTGTGGCACATTATGGGCTAGGAGAGGAAGCAGCTAAAAGAACAGGTGAGAAGTATATGGATCCATGAAACCCTGAAAGGGTTAAAAACATCTCCCTAGGGACTCCCTCCCTCATTCCTCTTCCCCTCAGTACTAGTGGCTCGTCATCACAGGGCCTGACGCCTGTCAAGCATGTGAGGAGAGAAGAGAGTTCCACCTACAAATGGCGGTGTGCACAGCTCTTCAAGAAACTACTAGGAATTTCTGGCGTGTTCAAGAAGCTCAGCCAGGCACAACGCAGGAAGCGACCAGCTCGCAGAAATGTCTCACAACATCTGTTAGATGCCTGTCCCTGCCTGGCACAGAAGAGCAGGTGAGGTAAGGGAGAGGTTATATAATTAGAGCAACGGCAGTTGGGCTCAGAGAACAGAGGGCAAGCAAGAGTGAACATTAACCCTGAGAAGGGCGTGCCTTGTGCTCAGCTTGTGAGGCCCTAACCCTGCACCACACCGAGTTTCCTTACCTGTAAAAGTCCCCATGTGGAAAACAGCCCCAACATCATGCCTGTACTGCCATCCTCTGCCACTTCCTTCCCCACTGTGAAGCTGGCTACACACTCATACAGTCCTGCCTTCCCACTGAACGGCCACACGAACAGCCAGCAGCTGGGAGGCCCATCAGACAAGCAGAGGACTTCCAACAGGAGAAAGGCAAGGCACACTAGGACTCAGCAGAGGAAAGAGCTCCGCCCTGCCCCACCTTCCCGCTGCTGGCAATTCATGCTGACCTCAGCAAGTACCTGCAATACCCTGATGTGGAATCTAGTGTCAGGTGTTCACCAATGCAATTTGCACTACTGCTCCTCCCCACATCCACACACACACACACCACTATCTCATGGAAAGTTACATGACATCACACTCAATCCCTCATGCCTTAGCAAAGCACAATCCATTGCTCCTGTGTCAGTGAACACAGGCCTAGAATGCTCCGGCAGGCCTGGGCCGCTGGCTGTTGTAATGCAGCCACCCAGTGTTTGTGAAGGGGAGTGCACACTGCAGGTGTTCTGCAAATTCCCATATTTCACAAGTTCTTCATCAAAACCTATCTAAAAGAATCAACATATTTTTCTTGGCCAAACCGTTCTGAACAAAAAAAGTCCCCCAAAAAGGAACAAACAACCCCTACCCCAATTCAGAAATGCCCAAAGGAAAAGGTTCAACGTTTTTGAAACAAAACCTAAGTGGGTTTCCCTCCCATCCCCATTACAAAAAAACACACAATAAAAGGAAGTTTTAATTGAACTAATTTTCTTGCCAGGAAAAAAAAAAAGAAAAAGAAACGTGGGAGGAGCTCAATGGTATTTCAATGAAAAGCTTTTTTGGTCAACCGTGCTCCATCGGCTCCATTGTTCTTGAAGATTCAATAGTAACTTACAGGCTGAATGAGAGGGAGGGGCAAGGAATGGGGAAGCAGGGAGAAAAAAAACAGAATGTCTCAAAGAACAGGGCACAGCCACAAAGGGCTGTCTGTTTGGGAGAAGAGGCGTGCCTGTGCGATGGGTACAGGTTATGGGCAGAAGCAGGAGAGGCTCTGCCAGGCGGGAAGTGTTCATGGTGTGAGTTTATGCTAGAACATGGGGCGGGAATACGCAAGCCGGGGGAAACTGCTCATAGATTTATTTATGGTTTATATTGTGTTTTATATATACAGTACAAGGCCATGGGTGTGCACAATGGAAGCATGTTCATGAGATTCATGGTGTATAATAAAGGGCACTGGAAAGGTTTGTGCACCTGTATGGAAGGAGGTGCAGGTGAGCTCTAGTTAATGTGTGCATACACAGGGAAGGGCCTAGGAGAGCAAGTGTGAGGGGCACAGGCTGGGGAGATACTTGTGTGTTTGTCCACATGAGTGTGTCGGGGAGAGCACGTGCACACCCAAAAGTACAGGGAAAGGAAGATGAGGGAGTGCAGTGAGAGCTATATGAGAAGTACAAGGGGGTGCACAAATTAAGGAAAGGAACACAGCAGGTGACTCACATGGGAAGTACATCTTATGTCAGTTGTATGTAAGCCAAGGGACTCCTGATACACTGTGGACATGCCGCCACTGGTAGCAGGCAAACCCCCAATATTTCATAGTCTAGGTTAGATTTGAACACACAACCAGACATGTAGCACTCTTTTGCATCAGGAGCTTCCTGGGCTTGCCAATTTAGCTTTGAAGTCACTTGTGCACAGCTTCTTCCTCAGCCTTTTAGCATTTGTAAGTCTAGTGCTGTGCAGAACTCAGCAAGCTTTTCCAAATGGATAGCCACAGAGAGGTAGCCCCGTTCGTCTGTATTCTAACAAACACACCAGCAATCACGTAGCACTTTAAAGACTAACAAATTTTTTTTAGTCTTTAAAGTGCTACATGACTGCTGTTCCCCCTCCCCCCAATGGGTCATAAGTTCTGCACAGATACAGGTCAAGGAAGTCGGAGGTGGCGCCTAGCAGAGATGGACAAAACCAGGGCTGCGGCTGGATTGAAAATACTGGCCAGCTGGAGTTGTGGTTTTGTGAAACCAGAAGCTGTTTGAATCCAGATCCCATTTTATTCAAATCGCAGGGACCATTTCAGCCAAATGGTTCTTGTTAGGGGCTGTAGCTGGTTCCGCTCACAATTGTGACCCTGCATGGTGTGTTTCAGCTGTATAAGTACATATGGATCTACAGAGTGTTTTTAGGCCAGGTATGATACTTGTAGCTGAAGTGTTAGCTCATGCAGCTGTAAGGGCCTGTGCGTTCACACAGCATCCGTGTGCATCTCCCATCTTGCATGGGGCATAGATGTGAGTGGAGGGGACAGGAAGAGATGCTTGTGTTTGTTTGATGGAAGTAGATGAGAGCATGTGAAATGGGGTTAAAGCAACATCGTAAACACATGCCGGTGTTTTCCTTTTCAAAGGTTTTAGAGCAGGACAGTCCCTGGCTAGACAAAGACAGAGACAGCTCAGAGTTGACTCCAGGCTGTTCGATAGCAGAAAGAATAGTTGACAAGCACCCTCTCCTGGCCTCACGACTGCATCACAGCTGGGAACTCGCCTCCCACTCCACTTTTACAGGTTCAGGGCAGCAGCAGGGATTTCCCCAGACACCCTTATGAAAGATGTACAGCCCCTGGAATTTCCCCAACACCTCCAGCCCCCATTACACAAAATTCGAAATGTAATTGAAACGTCAGACACTTTAGAAGCACGTACCTTTTGTGAGAAATTGCTTATCCCTGAAAAAGCACAGTCAGTTTGAAAAGTACGAATGAAGACTAGCGTTCTCATACTGCTGTTATTTGTGAGTGTCGGCACACTGGTGTTAGCCACATGGGCCTACCTAATAATTCCAAACTCTGATTTACAAGCAAGGTCTGAATAAGCTTTCGCCCAACTGCTTATGGGGGAGCCAGTGAGGGGTGGAAAGGCTTCAGAAACAGACTGTACTTACACGAACTCACCTACTTGGTCCACCTATTCAGCAGAATGAGCTGTGCTGCCCAAGCAATCAATATGGGTTGACGTTGGATTACAAATTGCTGTAGTAGTAACATGGGGGTCATGGGATGTTGTTATCCTTTTGTGTGAATAAAGAGCAACAAATGTACATAACATGCCTGAATGAGGCGGTCTTCTTCAATGCCTAATTTGTGCTAGGCCTTGCCAGAGCTGAGCCCCACCAGTACCTCTAGGATTGGCAGTTCATAGCCCTGGGACTGCTAAGCTTGCCCCATCAGTTATGAAAGTAAACAAACTTGCTTGAGCTCCGGCACCTCTCTCATTACAAAGTAAGCGCTGACCACCCTCAAGTGATCTGTACCCCCTCAGCAGGTGGCTTGGATACCTTATCCTAGTGGAGAGTGAGTGGTTGTGGATAGCTGTCTTGCTAAGCTGAAAGGACTACGTGACCCATCTCTCTCTCCTGTTTAGCCATAGAGCTGCTTAGATCCCATAGAGTTTGGTCTAAGTGACCCTGAGAACGGACGTCACTGACGAGAAGGTCTAAGGGCTTAGACACAGCACAGGCTACACTAGCAGCCAGCTTGAGGAGAAGGGTCAGGCTGAAATTTATGTTCTAATGTTTTCTGCTTCTTGGTAGGTAACACAATTCTTGACAGGGAGTGAGTTTTGAAGCCATACTATTATATGGGGTTGAGGTGTGAAAGAAGGTGCGTAAGCCATTTGCTCACATTGAGTTATATGAAGTGAGCTCTCCACATTCCCTGCTAGCTAAATGTCCACATCTCAGAAACTACTCCCATAGCTGGCAGCGATTCCTTCCTTTGTTAATAGCCTCATAGGACATGGAAAGGAATGAATGGGCCATGGACATTAAGCCCTGCTCTACACTACAGAGTTAGGTCATCTCCAGGCAGTTTACATCTGAAAGTTTATGTCAATACTAGTACTTTTGTTGGGAAAACTTTTGTCATTGGGGTTGGTTTAATTATGCCACGGGGAGAGCTGTCACCTATCAGCACAGAATGGCTACACAGGCGACCTTATAGTGGGGCAGCTGTTGTGGTACAGCCATTGTAAGGGCTGTAGTGTAGACAGAGCCTAAGTGTTTACACTAAAATTTCACTCCCACTGATGTAAGTCACCCACTGTACCCACTTAACATGCCCTGCCTGAGAGACATGGAGTCAAAGTCAACACAGTGAGGTGCTCACAGTGTCATTGTGGCCACTTGTTTACATCAACTATTTCTGCCTTTCAGAAGTCATTTCACAATATCCCACACTGAGGCTGCGTCTACACGTGCACGCTACTTCGAAGTAGCGGCAGTAACTTCGAAATAGCGCCCGTCATGTCTACACGTGTTGGGCGCTATTTCGAAGTTGAAATCGACGTTAGGCGGCGAGACGTCGAAGTCGCTAACCCCATGAGCGGATGGGAATAGCGCCCTACTTCGACGTTCAACATCGAAGTAGGGACGTGTAGACGATCCGCGTCCCGCAACATCGAAATAGCGGGGTCCTCCATGGCGGCCATCAGCTGGGGGGTTGAGAGATACTCTCTCTCCAGCCCTTGCGGGGCTCTGTGGTCACCGTGGGCAGCAGCCCTTAGCCCAGGGCTTCTGGCTGCTGCTGCTGCAGCTGGGGGTCCGTGCTGCATATACAGGGTCTGCAACTAGTTGTTGGCTCTGTGTATCTTGCACTGTTTAATGAAAGTGTGTCTGGGAGGGGCCCTTTAAGGGAGCGGCTTGCTGTTGAGTCCGCCCCGTGACCCTGTCTGCAGCTGTGCCTGGCTCCCTTATTTCGATGTGTGCTACTTTGCCGTGTAGACGTTCCCTCGTTGTGCCTATTTCGATGTTGGGCTGAGCAACGTCGAAGTTGAACATCGACGTTGCCAGCCCTGGAGGACGTGTAGACGTTATTCATCGAAATAGCCTATTTCGATGTCGCAACATCGAAATAAGCTATTTCGAAGTTGGGTGCACGTGTAGACGTAGCCTGACAGTATAGTCAGTGCGCACGCTAGTGGTGAGAACGCACACCACAGACACAAGGAGCAAAGTGTAGACACAAACAAGCAACAAAATTATTGCCGTGGCTGTATACACCAACCTCAGTTAGGGGGAACTTAATTTTGCAGTGTAGACATGCCCAAAGCTACTCTCCCCCGTTGTTCATTCCACTGAGTGAAGATTAGGTACACTGGCTGGTGCCACTGGGTTTTACCCAAGAAAGCGCATGGTCTAATACATTTGTTAGTCTCAAAAGTACCATAGGACTGCCTGGTATTTGGGATAGTTTATAAAGCAACTTTTCCAGGCCCTCTCCTAAGAAAATGCTCATCTTTCAGAGATACTTGAATGCTCACAGGTCTGGTTGTCCTAAGTTTATAAATAAATCAGAGTGAATAGAAACAGATGAGAAAAAAAACAAAGATCCTGCAACCTTGCTAGTTATGAAGGAAAAGGGACATCTTGTGTTTGTTTTATTGCACTAGATGGCACCCTGAACATTCTTTTGCACCAGTGCAGGAGCGGCCGGAACAGAAAGCATGGGGCGATTGGTGTGGGAGTCCCTAATTAGTTACAGTGAGCTCAGAACTATGCCATGCCATTACACAGAAGATGCAGTTGTTGCCAGTATGGAACAGTGAAATGAACTCTTCTGGCCAAACTCATACTTTAAGATCCCATTAATAGTCCCGCACATGGCTGTATCAGATGGCTCTCAGATAAAGTGAGGCTAGGCAGAGAATATGCTGCAAATCTACAAGAAGTTCTTGTGTTTACACAAGGCTGTAGAGAGACTGGTTCTCATCACAATCAGAGCTTGGCAATGGCACAAAAGCTCACTGCAGTGGAATGCTAATCAATGGTCAATGTCACTAACCTGCACCAGGCAAGCCCAATGTTTGTTAATTACCTTCCAGTCTTAATTCTGGGTTCCCTTCTGACTCATCACTGTTGTTCCCAAGAGCATGGTAGCAGTTTCCTGGACTGTGCCTGGTGAGCAGGACTAGAGACAGCTTTGGAGGTTAGCAGTCAAGCTACCAAAAACGAGGGTCTATTTCTGTAGATGCCTCCAAGGGGAACTGTTATAAGGGAAGCATCACATCATGGCTCCCACCACAGGCTGTTTATTCAAAGACCAGCCCTGAATATAGCTGCCAACAAGTACTGAGTCGGAGGGCTGGTCTCCACTAAAGGGGAAGGCTGAATTAAAACATGCAACTCCAGTTAAGTCAGTTACATAGCTGGGGTCAACATACTTTTATTCGAACCTCCATGCCGGCTCCACTGCTGGAGGTGAACAGGAGCGAATGCACTCATCATCTTCCCTCACTCCTCCCAAGGACCAGAAGTACTAGCGCCTACACAGGTGCCCTGTGAGTTCAGTTTAGCACATATCTACCCAATGCACGAAACCAAGTGCTGGAAGACCAATCACAGCAGCATCTCTTTACCCCCTTAGTGAAGATGTGCTCTTATTGTGCCAGTTAGCAGCTCAGCAGGCATTAGTACAGAGCTCCTCCGTTAGCAGGACCCCTGTTTAGTAACAGATAGCTTACAGACGTGGTGCCACAAAGATTCTCCCTCCAGGGCACATTGCCATTAGGATGGCATCATTTTGTATTGTTCTTCATATAGACACATACTCGACATCAGGGAACATGAAGCTGTGAGGTAGGAGACAAAAAGCCATCAACAAGGAGGTCAGGGCAAGGAGAAGGCATTAAAGGAGACCTCATTAGGGACAGCTGTTAAGTCCCATCTGGGCCACATCCATCATTCAGTCAATGCAGGATTTTTATCTACAGTGGTAGTTTTCTCTGCTCAGCCTAGTTCTTAGAGTCCCAAATGAAAGCGTCACCTCCATGGCTCCCAATTGCATCCTGACCCTCTGGGTTATACCAAATCACCTTGTGCCAGTCAGTAACTTCCCCCAGCCACTCATTTACACCCTTAAAGATTCAATGGGTACGTCTTCACTACTGGACAGATCAGAAGATCAACTGCATCAGGGTTGTAGTTTGATTTAGCGCACCTGGTGAGGGACGTGCTAAATTGAATTTACTGAGTGCCCCCATTGACTGTGGTACTCCTGCCCCTTCCCTTGGGGCAAGGGAAGGTCATGGGAACAATGCTTCCTGTTGACCTCCCTTAGTGGAGGTGGCATAGAAGCCCAAATTACAGTGCACTAACTTCAGCTACATAGTTAATTTTAATTCAGCCATCCACTTCTCTTGCCCACTCTTAGCTTTTCTTACCCAAGCTGGAGCTACGTAGCTCCGCAAGTCATTTCTCTTGAGTTAATTCCTAGATTTTGTAGCACAAGAAAGTTTTACAGCTAAGAACAGTTTGGCGGGGGGAGGGGAGGGATAGAAACTAGAGCGTGGGGCAGAGGAACAGCATCCCTATCATTCTTGCCTGCTCCCTCCTGGCAAAGATGCTCTGCGAGAGAATGAATGCGCTGGAAGTTCTCTCAGTCTCTATTTCAGAAGCGACGAGCATCTTTTCCGTGTCCGTCTGTGAATAAGCCTGTGGAGACTAAGGCTATGTCTATGCTAGAGCATAAAGTCTTCACTGCAAATATCAGTAGGTCGATTTCAAGAGGTGCCAAAGTCAACTGGTTTGCCTTGGCCTTTCCAGGAGGAGTAATGCCAATCTCAAATTTAAAAGGTCAAATTAATGCTAGTGTGGAAATAGCATTATTTTTAAAGCAATTTTATTGGCCTCCAGAGGTATCCCACAATACCCCCCCCGCCCATGTGTCCATTCTGGTCACTTTCACCTCCACTGGTCTCCAAGGGTGTAGGAAGTAGGTAAAGGACGCCTGGGAATTTGAATACATTTGCTTTCTGGTCAGCCTGGCTAGCAGACGGCAGGAGTGCACCTTAGGAGGGATGGCACCTGGCATTCTCAGGGTTCTAAAAGGGCTCCAGCACGGAGCCGTCACGGAGACCCAGGATTTCATTTCTGTGAGGGCGGGGGGGGGGAGGGGGCAGTGAATCTGTGCTGAGTAAACTGTGAACCAGCGAAAGAAATGCAGACATCTATGAGAAGATTTTCCTGGGCAAGCTAGAGAAAGAGAGCCCACCAGTGTCCCAGGTGTGAACTGTCTCCCCCCTCCTCCATGTGTCTGGCATGCTCCCCCGGCCCCCTCTCACCATGCTGCTGGTGGGCTCTCCAAGTCCACCCCCCCAACACACAACCGCGCAGCTGCAGAGGATTTACGAGGAGAGACTGAGAAAGTGGTTTGCTGCACTTTATGGCTGTGTCTACACGTGCCCCAAACTTCGAAATGGCCATGCAAATGGCCATTTCGAAGTTTACTAATGAAGCGCTGAAATGCATATTCAACGCTTCATTAGCATGCGGGCGGCAGCGGCGCTTCGAAATTGATGCTCCTTGCCGCCGCGCGGCGCGTCCAGACGGGGCTCCTTTTCGAAAGGATGCTGCCTACTTTGAAGTCCCCTTATTCCCATGAGCTCATTGGAATAAGGGGACTTCGAAGAAGGTGGTGTCCTTTCGAAAAGGAGCCCCGTCTGGACGCGCCACGCGGCAGCAAGGAGCATCAATTTCGAAGCGCCGCTGCCGCCCGCATGCTAATGAAGCGCTGAATATGCATTTCAGCGCTTCATTAGTAAACTTCGAAATGGCCATTTGCATGGCCATTTCGAAGTTTGGGGCACGTGTAGACACAGCCTATGTTTTATAGGGCTGCCTCCCCAACCCAGCACGCGGCTGGCGGGCCCGCCCCCTCCCCTATGCAGCCGCCAGCCAGTGCAGACCCTGCTTCTGGACACCCCCATGGCCAGCGTGGGCTTTCCGGGCTTAAAGAGGCTTTTCCCCTGCACAGGATCTGAGAAAGCGGTTTCCCGCACTTTACTTTTTAAAGCCATCCCTGCTGGAACTGCAGGTGGTCCCCCTCCACAGAATGCACAGTCACAGTGTTCCCTGGTCTCCCCTCGTCAGGGGCCCAGAATGGACAAGGCCAGCCTTGCGGTCTGCCCCCAGGACCTCTCTACGCTGCAGGAGGCTCAAATTCGCCCTACACGTGACAGCAGCATTCCACTTTTTCCTACCCTTTAACCCTCGTCCCCTAAATAAAAACAATGCCGGTGTGCAAATCACAGTGTCACGTACTGGCTCACATGCGATGAGGTGCACCTGGAGGTACTTTCATAACGGCCAAGCACACATCGGTGGGGGAGGGGTCACAAGAGTTAAATGCAGCAGGTTCACGTGGCTGCCTGCTCATCCGTAGAGCTACTTTTCAAAGTTTGCCTGATTTGCATTGCATCTGTCTGAGCTTTGCTGATTGCCCTTGTGTCCAGCTGTTCATAAACACTGCTCAGGACATCTGCCTCAGACCGCTGCCCTCTTCTGCATTGGATATTTTCAAAACGGCATTGTCTTCTGTCTCTTTGAAAAAGCCACCCCAAACAGGTTCTTTAGTTAAAGACCATTTCCTACACTCTCCCTGCAGGGCCACACCTCCTTCCCAAAGCATGTGGCTTGGGGGACGATTGCTTATGAAGTAACAGAGCTTGTGGGCCTCTCTCTTCCTTCCCTCCCCCACACAGGCAGTTGAACTCCGGCTTCTGTACCAGAAGAGGTGAGGGAACCCCTGCTAGTCGCAGGCAAAATAATCCTTGAGTGGGGCAAATAGGTGCTGAATGCCCAAGACACTCCATGATCTCCCAAGTAGCTCTGACAAGCTCCATGCCCCATGTTGGGCACATCTGTGTAGTGAGGGGGGGAGTCAAACATCCCTTCTAACTCAGTGCATCACAAATAGTCTTCTTTCCCATTCATGGGCATCAGGAGCTGCAGGCTTTTCCCCTGCCTGACGGAGCTGGCTTCAGCCGTTACGGTTTGCACTTTCCTCGAGTTTGCTACCCTACTGTACTCCAAGTGGTCCTGAAGCTCCCTGTTCATCCCAGCCAGATTGCCCCAGAAACAGCGTGCTCTGCATGCAGCTGATACCTTGATGGTGTTTACCACCACTGGGTTTCACTCCAGGTAGTGGTGCGAGTCAGGGCAGGTTTTGGAAAAATGGAGTGAAAAGTCCATTGGCCATTTGTTTTCAGTGGTGGCAGCAGGAGGGCAACACACTCTGGGATGATGACATCACACACCCTTAACCACTTTTGGTGCATTTTTCCCCCCATAACACAATGGCACAAAACCCCAGAATGCAACAGGGCTGTAGGCACTTTGGGTTCTGTTCCCACAACAGACTGCCCTTGATAGATTCGGCTGTGTCGGCAATCTAGACGCACTATGGCGACTTTCCGTACGTGTGTGGACACTCATCAACTTTATAAAAATCTAGGGGTAAAAAGTCAACTTTAACATGATTCAACGATTTCACAGTGTCGACAGCCCCAGGCATGCATCTTCACTACCGTGCTACACCAGCATGGCTACAGCTATATGGCACACCTGGCAAAGACATGCTATGTCAGTGGGAGAGCATTCTCCCATCGATGTAATCACAGTAACTCAATGCGAGGCAGTAGGTATGTTGGCAGGAAAGCATCTGCTGCCGAGAGTGTGGCGTAGGCAGGGTTTTAACCCAATATAATTTAAGCAGTAATACCACCGTTAGGGTGACCATCAGTCCCGTTTTGGCTGGAACAACCCCATTTTTTGGGCGTGGGAAAGGTGTCCTGATTTATTTTAGGATAAGGTCCCCTGCTGAGCTGACCCTTCCCCCCTCTCTCCCCCCACGAACAGTGCAGGTACAGCTGCTGGCTGGAGAACACATAAACTCACATACTCTCCAACCCCATGGAAGAGGGAGCCAGGGGGCCCTGCCGTCAGGGAAGCCGGAAGTGCACCAGCACAGCTGGTGCCTGGTTCTCAGCTCCCCACAACTTGGGGGTGCCAGGAGGAGCACCAGCATGGCTGCTGCCCCATTCCCAGCTCCCCAAGGCATGGGGCAGCCAGGGAGGTCCCCCAAAGGGCAGCAGCCCCATTTCCAGTGCCCCAAGGCATGAGGCAACCAGGGCGCCACCCCTGTCACCCCAGGTGTCCTGTATGTGGGCTAGGGAAATATGGACACTTTTTACAGCATCCTTAGTTGCTCTTTTCTGAGGTGAATCTTGTTTTCTTGCTGGCAATGAGGCTTCTAGGGTTAGACTATTCCTTACCAAAGAAGGATAGCTACTTCCCTTTTTTGGTGTGCTCTGTCAGCAAACATAGTCCAAAAAAACCCCAAATAACCACCTGCAAGTGGCTTTTCTAAAGACAAAAGTTAACAGTCAGCAATTCAGTCTTCACCACCGAGCCCCAGGAATTTCTTTCCACATAAAATTATATTAAGAAGGATCTTTAACAAATATATCTCTGTCCACAGCTACTTGCCATTTTTTGATCCACATCCTATACCCGCCTGACAGCTTCTTCTCAGAAGTGCTTTCCTCACACAGACGTTTAACACTAACACCTCATTCACTTGAAACAGATTATCCAGTCACGCCTTGACAACAGGCAGCACAAAGTTCCAGCCGTCATGAAATTTCTGCCAAAGAGAGACACAAAGCTGGGACGCAAGTTGTATGGAAATCTGTTCTTTACTTTCTAGCGTTGTCCTTGCATAAGGGAACACCCCCAGTTGTAAAGGGGGGTGACGGGATCGTGACATGTGGAATCACCTGAAAAACGAGACATCATTTCCGCTCAACGTGGATCTGATGCTTTTCTCTTAGAGACCCTCTCTCCCCTCTCCTCCAACTCGGTTTACATTCTTGGGCTTTTTTATTTTTACTTTGTCCTACTTAACGCTTCCTCTTTGGGAGTAGTTTCACACTGAGCCCTTTGATGATTTAAAAAAAGAAGACTGAATATTGTAGACTCAGCAAAGAAGGGGTTAATTAAAAAATATTCTCCCCCCAAGACCGGAATCAACTTCTCTGCCTGTCACTCACATGCCATTTGCCATAACAGCTGGTTGCACAGCAGGCCCTCATTGATTGCCTGCCCCTCAGGGATAACAGCAGTATTAGTATCTCCAGGGGGGCCTACACGATCACCTCAATAACAATCCTGAGCATTGTTGTTGCACCAAAATCCCTGATCTCAGCTACACCTTGCAAAGTAACGAGAAATGTGAGGGAGACTCACTGGCAAAAGACGGGAGAGGACAGAATCTAGCAAAGGTAGGCAGCATACGCACCAGGCTAGTCAGACTTCTGACAGGGGAATGCTCCTTTGTCAGAAGAAATTAATATCTCAGCCACTCCCCTCTCATCTGTTAGTTCTTAATCCCTGTGCCCATTACTGATAGTATTAATATAGCGCCTTGAGCTATCATACCGGGTTATAAAATACATCGGAAGGACAGAATGGGTCGAGCGGGTGACAGGAGTGGTCCTGCATGTGAAAGATAATATAGAATCAAATGAACTAAAAATCCTAAATGAATCAAAATGTTCCACAGAATCACTATGGATAGCAATTCCTTCCTCGGATGGGAATACAGCGCTGGGGATATATTATCGACCACCTGACCAGGGCAGTGATAGCGATGCTGAAATGGTAAGGGAGATTAGAGAGGCTATCGAAATAAAAAAACTCACTAATAATGGGGGATTTCAATTATTCCCATATTGACTGGGTACATGTCACCTCAGGAAGGGATTCAGAGAGAAAATTTCTTGATGCCTTAAATGACTGCTTCTTGGAGCAGCTGGTACAGGAACCCACAAGGGGAGAGGCAATTCTTGATTTAGTACTGAATGGAACACAGGATCTGGTCCAAGAGGTAACTATTACAGGACCGCTTGGAAATACTGACCATAACATAATAACATTTAATATTCCTGTGTTGGGAAGAACACCACAACAGTCCAACACTCTGGTATTTCATTTCAAAAAGGGGAATTACACAAAAATGAGGAGGTTAGTTAAGCAGAAATTAAAAGGTAGAGTAACTAGAGTAAAATCCCTGCAAGCTGTGTGGAAACTTTTCAAAGATACCATATTAGAGGTTCAACTTAAATGTATAACCCAAATTAAGAAACACAGCAAGAGACCTAAAAAAGAGCCACCGTGGCTTAACAACCATGTAAAAGAGGCAGTGAGAGATAAAAAGGCATCTTCTAAAAAGTGGAAGTCAAATCCTAGTGATCAAAATAGAAAGGCGCATAAACACTGCCAAATTAAATGTAAAAATGTAATAAGAAAAGCCAAAAAAGATTTTGAGGAACAGTTAGCCATAAATTCAAAAAACAATAGTAAAATGTTTTTTAAGTACATCGGAAGCAGGAAGCCTGCTAAAAAAGCAGTGGGGCCCCTGGACAATAGAGACATAAAAGGAGCAATCAAGGAAGATAATGCCATTGCGGGAAAACTAAATGATTTCTTTGCTTCAGTCTTCACAGCTGAGGATGTTAGAGAGATTCCCAAATCTGAGCCATCCTTTATGGGTGACAAATCTGAGGAACTGTCCCAGATTAAAGTATCATTAGAGGAGGCTTTGGAACTAATTGGTAGGCTAAACAGTCACAAGTCTCCGGGACCGGATGGTATTCACCCAAGGGTTCTGAAAGACCTCAAACGTGAAATTGCGGAACTATTAACGGTGGTTTGTAACCTATCCTTTAAATCAGCTTCGGTACCCAATGTTTGGAAGACAGCTAATATAACAACAATATTTAAAAAGGGCTCTGAAGGAGACCCTAGCAATTATAGACCAGTAAGTCTAACGTCAGTACCAGGCAAATTAGTAGAAACAATACTAAAGAATGAAATTGTCAGACACGTAGAGGAACATGATTTGTTGAGCAAAAGTCAATATGGCTTCTGTAAAGGGAAGTCGTGTCTCACTAATCTATTAGAGTTCTTTGAAGGGGTTAACAAGCATGCGAACAGTGGGGATCCAGTAGACTTAGTATACTTAGATTTCCAGAAAGCCTTTGACACGGTCCCTCACCAAAGGCTCTTATGTAAATTACATGGTCATGGGATAGGAGGAAAGATCCTTTCATGGATTGGGAACTGGTTAAAAGACAGGAAACAAAGGGTAGGAATAAATGGTAAATTTTCACAATGGAAGGGGGTAACTAGTGGCGTTCCCCAAGGGTCAGTCCTGGGACCAATCTTGTTCAACTTATTCGTCAATGATCTAGAGAAAGGGGTAAGCAGTGAGGTGGCAAAGTTTGCAGATGACATCAAACTGTTCAGGATAGTCAAAACCAAAGCAGACTGTGAAGAACTTCAAAAAGATCTCAGCAAACTGAGTGATTGGGCAGCAAAATGGCAAATGAAATTTAATGTGGGTAAGTGTAAGGTAATGCACATTGGGAAAAATAACCCTAATTATACATATAATATGATGGGGCCAAATTTAGCTACAACAGATCAGGAAAGGGATCTTGGAATTAGAGTGGATAGTTCTCTGAAAACATCCACGCAGTGTGCAGTGGCAGTCAATAAAGCAAATAGGATGTTAGGAATAATTAAAAAAGGGATAGAAAATAAGACAAAGAATATCTTACTTCCCCTGTATAAAACTATGGTACGCCCACATCTTGAGTACTGCATGCAGATGTGGTCTCCTCACCTCAAAAAAGATATATTGGCATTAGAAAAGGTTCAGAAAAGGGCAACTAAAATGATTAAGGGTTTGGAACGGGTCCCATATGAGGAGAGGCTAGAGAGACTGGGACTTTTCACGCTAGAAAAGAGGAGACTGAGGGGCAAAATGATAGAGGTATACAAAATCATGAATGGTGTGGAGAAAGTGAATACAGAAAAGTTATTTACTTGTTCCCATAATATAAGAACGAGAGGACATCAAGGCCCTGTCTACACGTGCCCCAAACTTCGAAATGGCCACGCAAATGGCCATTTTGAAGTTTACTAATGAAGCGCTGAAATGCATATTCAGCGCTTCATTAGCATGCGGGCGGCAGCGGCGCTTCGAAATTGACGCGGCTTGCCGCCGCGCGTCTCGTCCAGACGGGGCTCCTTTTCGAAAGGACCCGCCTACTTCGAAGTCCCCTTATTCCCATGAGCTCATTAGCTGCCCGCATGCTCATATGCATTTCAGCGCTTCATTAGTAAACTTCAAAATGGCCATTTGCGTGGCCATTTCGAAGTTTGGGGCATGTGTAGACATAGCCCAAATGAAACTAATGGGTAGCAGGTTCAAAACTAATAAAAGAAAGTTTTTCTTCACACAGCACACAGTCAACCTGTGGAACTCCTTACCAGAGGATGCTGTGAAGGCCAGGACTCTAACAGAGTTTTAAAAAGAGCTCGATAAATATTTGGAGGTTAGGTCCATAGATGGCTATTAGCAAGGGGTAAGGTATGGTGCCTAGCCTTTTGTCGAAGGCGGGAGATGGATGGCAGGAGACAAATTGCTTGATCATTGTCTTCGGTTCACCTCCTCTGGGGCACCAGGCATTGGCTACTGTTGGCAGACAGGATACTGGGCTAGATGGACCTTTGGTCTGACCCAGCATGGCCGTTCTTATGTGCTTATGTTCTTATGACGGCTCCTTTCTGCATATTCATAGAAACTTTGTACACAGACGTACTTGCCATCTAAACAAACAGAAGAGCAAGAGGGAGAAAAAGGAACCACAGGTGGCGACGTGCCTTAGAACAACGCACAGAGTTCAAGGCTGTTCAGACCCACCCTTCTGTTGGCCCATCTGCGCGGTATCAGTGCAGCCTAACCTAGATTTCAGACAGCACAGCACATGGTAGTCTAGCTTTCCTGATGGGCATTGGCTGAAGTTCAATCCAGAGCTAGCACGTGTGAGCTGGAGGGACACATGAAGGAGTCACTAGCTGACCTCTTCCTTTAGGTGTTCATTCGCACTAGTGTGGTTTGTAGACTAGGTGGCCCTTTTAGTGCCTCTTTGGAAAACTCAGCTAGTTAAAATTGCAGCAATCAGCACTAGCAATACCGCTCACTCCTGACTACTTCATGGACAGGACTGCACTGAGGTCCTGTTCACATTATAGGCTGCCAGGACTTTACGTTTGTTGATTGTAACTCCAGTGCCTTGAGTTTAATCTGAAAAGTCATGCATAGTCTGGCTGCCCAGGGTGCTTTTCTCCTCCAACTTGCTATCATCAAAGGAGACCAGCTAGAACAAGCTCCGTGACAGTCCTACAAGCCCTCTCCTCCTCCTCCTCCTCCTCCCCACTGACAAAGACACTGGCCCTCCTGCTTAATAGACACCTCAAGTGCTTCTTTTAGTTTATGCTCTTAACCAAACAGACTCAGTTACAAAACCTGCCTTGGCTCTTAGGCACACTTCTTTGGCAGTCTTACCCGCAGCAACTCTAGCCATATCCTCCCACAGCAAACACCCTCTCATTCCCAACTAAAGCCAGCCACTAGCGCTGCTCAACAGGCTCAGCTGTCCCCAGTACTGGCAAGCCAATAAGGCTCACGCACCAAACAAGCTAGTAAGGCCCGCCTACCCTGTTGTTTCATCCCTGCTGCTCCTGGATTAAGGCAGACAGCTGTAACAGGGTTTCTTTCCTAGGACGGAACGGTGGGGAGTTATTGATCCAGAAGGATTCCTCCTCCGAAATTTCTCACTAGGATTTAGATGGTGACCAGAGAAAGAGAGTTGTGCTGTTTGCAGCGGTCTCAGCTCTGGAGTTGATGTCTACTATTCATCCACCAGGGCCCAAGTGTATTAACTTTGCACATTATGCACTAAGCCCACTGCAGTCTCCGCTTTATGTGGGTTTCTGAAGCCCAGTTTTTCAAAGGGTGTAGGTGCCTGATTCCCGCTGGCTTAAATGAGAGTGAGGTGCCTGAATGCCTCCCACTTATAATCAATAGCAAAGTCACTACAGGTTGCACCTTTCTCAGCCATCACCCTCGGGACCTGACCAGTGCCCAATGGGAGAATTTGCTGGACCACAGGAGGTCAATATTGTCTAGCACATTACCAGCACTTCTGCTGCTCACTGGGCCCTTAGAAGACACTTAGAGGTAAGTTACAGCTAAATAACAGCACAGACACTGAGAGTCAGGACTGGTGGCTGGAAACAAACTTTACGGGATCACAGAAAACTTGGTCACACCCATCCTGGCTACTAAAATCCTGCCACATTACAGATGTTGCAGGACAAGAGAGTTCTGGATTAGTGAGGTTCAATCTGCAGTAGATTTCACAGAGTGTTTGACACTTCTGCCTTTTTGGGGACAAAACTGTGCTCGGGGTAGGTTTTCAGGAGCGGATTTTGGGGAGGAGTTGGTAGGGTGTTGGGAATAGATTCAGGGGTTCGTGTTGTGACTACTATGTGTGGCAGGAAGGCTCTCTCAAACTGGAGGGTTTGGTAATGATTCATAAAGATGATCAGACCCTGGGTCCACCTGATCTCTGGAAATTTGTTCCACAGCTAAATTCTGCTGAGAAAGCTCTGTCTCCAGTTCCCATTCACTTCATCCAGGGCTTTGGGATCTGCATTGCCCCGCAGGAATACAGCTGATGAGTGGTTCACAGATTGAACTACAGGCTTTGATATAGCTGGGAACCAATCCATTAATGGCTTTGAAGATTAGGAGAAAAGCCTGAAACTGGCATCAGAAATCTGCCTGAGAGCCTTTGAAGAAGCTTTAGCACTGACCTGACGTGCTCACAGCAGCCTGAACCATGGAGAAGATGAGCAACTGCAGTGTGTACCAGCTGTCCCCTATGCATTTTCTCAGGTTTTGTTGGAGGCAGCAGTCAAAATAAGCTGAACCTCTTCTGTGGGAATTTTCTGTGCATCTCCGCCTTCCCTAGCCCTTTTTTTCCCCCCGAATTCTTTATTTTTTCCATCTGATGCTTTAAAACTGTTGTGAATGATCGACGGCCTTGATAAGTGAAACTCTGGTGTGTCACTCAATCAGTTAAAGCATGTGCCTTTCCCACTTGGTACCACTGCCCACACTGATGTACTCCTACGAATGGAAAGAGTAGCGCCCAGAAATTTTACACTTTTTTTCCCCTTTCTCTTTTTCATTTCGAGTTCCATTTGGACTGGTGCTATTGACCTAAGCAACACCTACCAGTCTAACAGCTACAGGAACCCCATCTAATCAGCTAAGGGATGCACTCGTGCTTTGAGAACAAAATAAAGCTGGGTTTCATCATACTCATGACTCCAGACTGCCGAGAAACAAAGACGGGAAACAAGTTTACAGGAGCACACGCAGGTGTTACGGTGCATTGCTAGCACCGTGTCATATGGTTGATTGTTTGGCAAGGGCCAGTCAGGTATTTGCATGAGCTAGTTTCCATACGGGGGCCAGAAGCAGTTGTATCATGTTGCAATCTTTAGCAGCAGCTCAGAATGTGAACACAGATCTGTTACTTCAAGTTACGTGTTTTCTTTTCAGAACAGTATTTCGTCCAAAAGCCTCCCCAGATCACCAAAGAGCTTGGGATTCTGGTGAACTGGGCCCACTGTGCATCCTATTCCCATTCTGCTTGTAGTCCTGTGGCACCTGATAGACCAACAGATATTCTGGAGCATAAGCGTTCGTGGGAAAAGACCCGCTTTGTCTTTGCCCAGGAAAGCTTATGCTCCAACATATCTGTTAGTCTATCAGGTGTCACAGGACTTCTTGTTGTTTTTGAAGATACAGACTAATTCGGTCACCTCTCTGATATTCTGCTTGTGTTCACCCTCCACTCCAACAGGGAGCAGCTATTCAACTTGTGTCACACTTGCCAGAGAATCTTCTCCATAGCATCTATCCTGCCACTGACAAGGCAGACAGCTCTCATTGGGCGTTCTCTCTGAACTGGTGAGGGCAAATCCCAAATTCCTGTCGCTTGTCGGGGAGCTTCACATCGACTCTGGTCTCAAGAGCCCCTTCAGGAATACCCTTCAGCTGGGGCCTGCTTTTTTGGGAATACAGGGCCATAACCTATTTCAGATTAGACTATTTTAAAGCCTGCAAGTCTGGTCTCCTAGCTCTGGAAGTGGCCTGTGTTTGGTGCCTCCAGAGAAAGTGTAAAAAGTCTCCATAAAGGACCTAGCAGTTGGACAATGTTGTACACAGATGGAGGAGGGAGTTCCCCCCGAATTCATGAAAATTATCTTTTCTGTATTGAAAGCTCTGGCTCAGAGATGGGCATAAAACAGAAAGGTCAGTTCCATATACAAATTATTCTTAAGTTTAGGCTGCTTCTGAGAATCCAGGCTTCATCCCACAGTAACATTAGAAACTATCTGCAAAGTGTGGAGCCAGCTCTGAGTGTTCACAGCTCTGTTTTCATTTTGGCTCAGTCCCAGCTCTACTCCAGTTATCACATTATGGCCATCACAGTATCCAGACCTTTACTTGCTCCCAACAGTAGTAGTTGACAATCTACTGTACTCCAGCCACATGGAGAAGACCAGAAAATGAAAGCCAGACCTTGAAACAGGCAGTTCTGGGACTGAGTGTCTACCCCCATACAAGGCAGAGCAGATTAACCTGGGAGGCTAATGGGGAAAGCCAGGGCCTGAGGGATGTATTGAAGATAAAGTCCAGCTGGGGAGAAACAGGAGGTGCTCATATGAAACCAGGAAGTTAGCAGCACAAAGGGTCTACAGGAGACGTAGGCTGCAGTAACTCTAGGAATAGGAAGCTATAAAGATAAGTCCAGGAAAAGAGAAATCCAGTAGGGTTACCATAGAAAAAAGAGGACACCCCTGAGAGGGAGTGTGTCTGTGTCAGTATCTACCAACTCCCCTTGTATTAGTGCCCTAGACGCACTGTAACACATAAATACAATGTGAGTTATAGTATATCTAGTATGTTAATACAAGGGGAGTTGGTAGATACTGACACAGATACACTCCCTGTCGGGGGTGTCCTCTCTTTTGAAAGGTCAAATATGGTAACCCTAAATAGGGTCTGCAGGAAAGCAACCTGCAGTTGCCACATATAAGGTCCCTGAACTGAAACCCGGATTACTGGATGGGCCTGCATGGCTTCCCCATCAGCGGCTGGGTAAGCAGCACTGGACCTGGCCTTGGACTGGAAGGCTGACTGGAAATGAGAAATGAGAGGGGGAAAACACACAGAGACATAGCCAGAGGGCCAGGCCGGGAAGACCCAGTGCCCTGAATTGCAGAGGGAGAGCACATGACTGATGGCACGGCATGCAGCAAGCAGCCGATGGGCTTTGGGCTGAAATAGAGCTAATCCTCACATGTGACCCCGTGGAGGTGCCCTCACAGTCAGTGGCCCCATGACAACCTCTGATATGTCGGGGCCAGAAGCAGATGTATCATGTTATGCTCTTTAGTAGAGGTAGGAATCTGACACTGGTACCAAAGCTGGGTACGTCTCCCCTCTGTTGTTCTGTTGGTTGAGAGGCGCGCGGAAAGCACAACCTACAAAAACTGCTTGTGGAGGTTTCTTTATCTCTTTCTGTCATCTTATACAATGCATTTCAGACAAAGGCAAGAAAGGGCTGAGGCTTTCTGACTTCAGCAACCAGAACCAGAGTTGCAAAAGCATTAGGGTTCTCACAGGCTTGGTGCAGCTGATCAATGAGCAGGCAGAAACCTTGAAATACACTTTCCTGCCCCAGTTTCTCACTCCCCTGTCCCCCATTGGCAGCATTGCTTCATTTTTGAACCACCGGCGGGCTTATCACTTGTACAAGTGACAGGGGAAGTGAAAACAGGCCCACGTTGCTTTGAGATGCTAAGAGCCTTTTCCCACACAGAACGTGCTTAGTGCTAGCAAGGGCTCAGTATTGGTTGATGAAAGGGAAAGAAAAGAGAGGGGCTGAGACAGAGAGCAAGATGGGCAGGACAGGGAGGGGCAGGTATATACTGCAGGAGTGGGTAGAAAAGAAGAAAGCAGGCAGAGGAGACACAAGGAGCAGCCAAGACAATAAAACAGGCCCTTAGCTGGTGTAACTCATCGCTGTGCTCCATTGAAGTCAAAGGAGCCATGCTGATGTTCATTTATTTTTATTTTCAATGCATGCAGAGACCAAGATGACTGTCTACTGTGGATACTTATCTGAGCCCCATTATCACAGTATCTGAGCACCTCACAATCTTTTTAATACAATTACCTTCAGAACACTCGTGTGAGGCAGAGCAGTACTGGTATCAATGCATGTTACTGTAACCCTTCTATTAATGCCAGGTGCCTGCCAGAAGGGCCGGGTTCAACCCCTGGGGGGTTTCCTGTCAAGGAAACAACCAACTGGCTCGAGCCCCCACCCAGTGGCCTGCGACAATTTCACCCGACTTGCTGGGTGCCTGTAAGGCGGTTCTCCCCCTCTCACAAGCACAGAGTCTAAGATAGAAACAGCTTATTCAGTGATGGCCCACTTCAAGGCCAAGAACTCCAGTTGTGGATGGGGTAACAGGTCTCACTATCAGACAATCCTCGGCTGGCGAAGGCCACAGGCCTATGTCTGCCATCCACATCTTGGTATAACACTGCCCCTAACCCTTCCAAACTGGCATCCGTATGCACGATAAAGGGTTTGTTTGGGTTGGCAAACACTGGGACTGGAGCATGAGTTAGGCAGTTAATAATCTCTCTGAAAGCTTTCTCATACCTCTCATCCCATTGTGATCCAAAAGGCTCTAGAAGACCACGGCAGTTGTGCTCTGGGAGTCTTGAGGGGCCCCCCCTTACCATTAGTCTTAGCCTTGCTCTTGTTGAACGGGTATCCGTGAGTGAGATCATTCAAAGGCTTGATAATGGAAGCATAATGTTCCACAAATCTACGGTAGAAAGGTTTTAAGCTCTCCGTAATTGTTGGGACGTGGCCCTGTGACCAGTGCCTCTATTTTGTCTGGATCAGTACTCACACCTTCCTGGGACACAATGTGACCCACATACTTCACTGATGCTCTACAAAACTGGCATTTGTCAATAGAAAGTTTCAACCCATAGGCCTCCAACCGGTTGAGAACCTTAAGAAGTCTTTCTTCATGCTCCTCCAATGTTCTTCCGAATACAGTCAGGTCATCCAAGTAAACCAAGACTGGCAGTAGGTTCACGTCTCCCACAGCTTTCTCCATAAGACACTGGAATGTGGCTGGTGCCCTGGAAATCCCTTGCGGCATGCGTTGGAACTGATAGAACCCTAATGGGCAAATGAAGGCTGTCTTCTCTTTATCTTCTTCCCCCAAAGGAATCTGATAATATCCACTTTGAAGGTCTAAAAATGAGAACCACTGGCTTCCTAGCAGGCAGTCTAAGGCATCTTGAATCTGAGGCATAGTGCACTGGTCAGTCACAGTACGGCTGTTTAGGGTGCGGTAGTCAATACACATCCGAATTTTTCCATTCTTTTTACGGACCACAGCAATGGGTGAAGCATATGGGCTGTGGGACTCTGTAGAGATGCCATTCTCTGCCAGCTCTTGAAGATGCTATCGCACATCTTCCATCTCAGAAAGGGTGATCTTCCTAGAGCTGTCCCGGAAGGGTCGAGAATCGTGCAGTCTGATGTTATGCTCAACCGCTTTTGCACATCCCACTCATGCAGTGAGAATACCTTTGTTCTCTTGCAAAGCTTCTCCCTTAACCACGTCTTCCGTTCCTCAGACAGTGGTGAATCTCCAAAGTCAAATTTTTCTGGATCTATCGTTGGGGCCGGAGCTCCACACTGGGGCTTTACCAGTGCTTCAGGCTCAAAAAGGTCTGCTATCTTTTGCCCTCACTTTACAACAATATCACGACTCGTCTCATTAGCAATTAGTATAGTCACCGCTTCCTGGGCTTCAGCGGGTAAGGCTATAACTCCACTGGGAACCAACACTCCTTCAGGAAGGCCTCCGTCAGCTGGTTGCTCTACCATAGCTAGAGTCCCTCTGCTGCTCTTTAGCCAGGTACTCCTGGTGAGCACCTCTTGCTCTGTCCTTGCAGGCACGACTATGGGAGTTGTGCCCGCATACCTCAGGGCACCCATTGGTAGTTCAGGCAACTCCTGTTTAGCATCCTCAATTTTCTTGTAGGCTTCAGCACAAAGTGTATGAATCCTCAGGGTGCTCAGGTATTGGTCCCCGGCCTGTCGTCTGCAGTATTCTGCCAGTACTTTAAAGAGACTGGAGTTGGTCCCTATTAGCACCGACACATCAGAGATTCCCTTGGGGTCAGGGCATATTAAGGCAACTGTGTCTACCTCCTCTCTTACCCCCGCCACTTCTTCCGGGAATTCTAGGTGCACTATGATATATCCCGCATAGGGGTATTCATTCATGCTGAGTTCACGCAGGCCGAGACCCATCAGTGGCTGGATAGGTAGGTGCCCAAGCCTTTGTTGACAGAATGACTGGAATATGATAGTCACTTGAGATACTGTATCAAGTACAGCACTACATTCCACCCCTTCTATCTTCACATTGCCTTCTGCTCTAGGCCCTATTAGTCCTTGTGCGAAGGCCGTGGTCTGTCTCTTCTAGGGGAACGTTCACTTCTTGAGGGTGTGGGCGGCTCCTTTCCCAAACCCTGTAGCCATGTCCCGACTTTTCCCAGGTGACCCTCAGCTTTTGGTACACCAGTGTTGGATTTTCTCTATTTTGACATCTTGCTGCAGTGTGTCCTTCCTGACCACGTTTGTAGCAGAAGAAGGATCCTATACTTGGCCATCCTGTAGAAGTAGTGGTCCTGAGCCCAGTCTTATGGACCACTGCTGCTAGATGTTCACCACTCCCTGGTGCCCAGGCTGAACCTACAGCGCCTCTCAGTTCGTCCACCTGCACCATCAGGTCTTGCACTTTCTGGGCGAGCTCCTCTCCACTGTTCACCATCAATGTTTTGGGGGGTTGCGAGAAGGCTGTACCGCCATGTTTGGACAGTTGAATGCCCCCGCCCTCACTGGTGGCCTGCCTTTCTTCCTCTTCTCGGATCTCTCTAATCAATCGCGAATAGCTGGGTGGGGCCGCCAGTTGTTCTCTTAACCAAAGGTAGAATAGGATTGGGTGCTGGTATTGCACTCCCCTCAAAATTTGGGACACTCAAGTTTGATCCATTTGCTCCGCTGTGATGGCTCCATGCAAGACAACTCTCTGTAGTAGTTTCTCCAACCTCTGAACATATGTTGACAACTTTTCGCCCCTCTGTTGTCTGGTACTCAGGAACTTGCAATAAACTTCCTCCGAATCTTCAATCCTCCCAAAAGCATGATTGAGAGCTTCTAAGCAGTCATTTGCACTAGCCTCCGGATTACCCAGCTTCACTGTGCGAATGACATCCAGTGCGGGACCCCGGAGACTCTCTCTCAGTCGCCTTCTCTTCTTGGCTTCAGGTACTGCCCACTCTTGGAGCATTTCAGTGGTATGTTCTAACCAGGGTTCAAACACTTTTTCCCGTGGTGTTGAGACCGCACCTGCAGAAAATAAGCGTAACTTACAGTATGAACTAGACTCATGGTGAGGTTGCAGGACCTTCTCCAACGCTTGTCCCAAAGCTTTGGCCCATACATCCGTAGGGCCGCGTCTACACGTGCACTCTACTTCGAAGTAGCGGTGCCAACTTCGAAATAGCGCCCATCACAGCTACACGTGTTGGGCGCTATTTCGAAGTTGAAATCGATGCTAGGCGGCGAGATTTCGAAGTCGCTAATCCCATGAGGGGATGGGAATAGCGCCCTACTTCGAAGTTGAACGTCGAAGTAGGGCACGTGTAGCCGATCCGCGTCCCGCAACATTGAAATAGCGGGGTCCGCCATGGCGGCCATCAGCTGAGGGGTTGAGAGATGCTCTCTCTCCAGCCCCTGTGGGGCTCTATGGTCACCATGTGCAGCAGCCCTTAGCCCAGGGCTTCTGGCTGCTGCTGCCGCAGCTGGGGATCCATGCTGCATGCACAGGGTCTGCAACCAGTTGTCGGCTCTGTGGATCTTGTGTTGTTTAGTGCAACTGTGTCTGGGAGGGGCCCTTTAAGGGAGCGGCTTGCTGTTGAGTCCGCCCTGTGACCCTGTCTGGAGCTGTTCCTGGCACCCTTATTTCGATGTGTGCTACTTTGGTGTGTAGACGTTCCCTCGCAGCGCCTATTTCAATGTGGTGCTGCCCAACGTCGAAGTTGAACGTCGACGTTGCCAGCCCTGGAGGACGTGTAAACGTTATTCATCGAAATAGCTTATTTCGATGTAGCGTGCACGTGTAGATGTAGCCTAGAAGGGCCAGGGGCTGATGGTTCAGCACTCAGTAGACTCGACACATCTGCCATAGTCTTTCCTTCCTGTGCCAAGAAGGCTGTCATTGTTGCCTCAAACCCAGCATGTGAGCCGGAGCCCGTTGCAAAGGCCTTGGTGATCACCACTTTCAATGTGCCAATGGGAGTCTTTATCTCACTTGGGATCTGCAAAGAGTCCACAGCCACTGGCCTTTCACATAGCACCACAAAGGCTTTGTCCTCTACTTGAGGTCTACGCCCCCCGTATGCGACACTTCGTTAGAGAATCAATGGGTTTTGTTAGAAGGACCTCAACTGGGCCATCTTCCATACCCTCAGGTATCCCTAAAACTAACAGACAGTTCCTAGGATCGATACTCAACTCCTCAAACCAGTCTCCTAGCATACAGCCAGCCACGGTATAAACTCTAACTTATCCTGCAACAACAGAACTGCTTCTTACAATGGTATATATATATGTGTGTGCTTGCGAGGGGTACTACCCAGCAAAAGACATCCTGGATGAGCCCCCACTTATGTAACCCTTCTATTAATGCCAGGTGCCTACCAGAAGGGCCGGGTTCAACTCCTGGGGGGTTTCCTGTCAAGGATACAACCAATCGACTCGAGCCCCCACCCAGTGGCCTGGGACAATTTCACCCCCCGTGCTGAGTGCCTGTAAGGCAGTTCTCCCCTGCCTGGCAAGCACAGAGCCTAAAATAGAAACAGCTTGTTTAATGACCATAACCTACCCCAAGGTTACAGTGAGAGATGCAGTATATCTAAGCAAAGAAGAGACAAACCCCTTCACCCAGATTCCATCCCCATATGCAGTAGAACCAAGTCTCTTACTGGGGCTCTTTGCCCTTTACCCCACACACACTTACAGGATGTACCTCCTGCGGTGCAGTCCCAAACCCAGAGCCCACAGATTCATCACCAGGGCAGTACTAGCTGTCTACTTGCCTGCAGCATCCCCTTGCTGCCACCTGCTGGCCACTGGCTAATCCACCTAGTGGCCACCTGCTGGTTGCTATCATTGTTTGTTTACCAATCACACTGCTGGTGACTGCCCAGATGCAGAACTGTGTGATTTCAGTAACAGAGAGTAAGCCGTGCTAGTCTATACACTATCAAAACAAAAAGCAGTCAAGTAGCACTTTAAAGACAAGCAAAATAGTTTATTAGGTGATGAGCTTTCGTGGGACAAACCCACTTCTTAGATCTAATCTAATTCTTGACCTCCCCCCACTCTCTGATTTGCTCACCTTGATTATCTTTTTCTGATTTGTCCTCCTTGCTTACTGTTTTTGGTTCTCTGTGCCTTAAATATTGAGTCTGGTCTGGTCTGGTCTGAAGAAGCAGGCTTATCCCATGAAAGCTCACCTAATAAACCACTCTACCAGTCTTTAAAGTGCTAACAGACTGTTTTTTGTTTGATTTCAGCTCTGCATGGCCCCTACTTGCTGCTCTGAAATTTCAGTTTTTAACAGTTCTTCTGTAGGGCTTCATAAACATCCTAGCATTCAGCTCAATCTTTTAGCAAGTAGGGAAAACAAGTCAAGCCACAGTTCTAATTATATGGACAAAACATATGCAATGTCCCCAGCCACTCAATAAGTTATCTTAACCAGGGAGCCCTGTGTGATCAATGTCTTAGCCATCTATGGTGACTGCCCTGTCATCCACAACAACCCAGAGCATTGGTGAGATCTCACAACTCCCACAGTGCCTGGCAGCTTAAATTGTGATTTTACAACAATGTGTTTACAATAAACCAAATCTCATGACTTACTTGCTACCCATTAGGCTTTGCCTGAAAGGTATTACACATGCACACCTTTGCATTCTCATGCAAATGATCTCTGGGAGACACATTCCTCCCAGCCTCAGTATCACACATGCAGCCCTTTGCATTCCCATGCAGGTGAGCTCTGGGAGACACATTCCTCCCAGCCTTCAGCAGTGTTGCATTCCTGTTGCCACATTCCTTACATTACAAAAGGAGAAATGAGGCCTAGTGAGATCAAGGGTCTTGCCCAGGGTCCCAAATGAAGTCTGTAGCAAAGCAGGAATTGAACCCAGATTTCAAACAGCCCTAATCTCTGGCTCTTCTTTCCCCTACAAAACTAGGCCCCTCTCCTGTCAGCTTCAAGACCACCCTCACAGGGCTGGCTGTCTCTTTGCTGAGAGCTGGTGCTGTGATGTCTACTCATAACATGAGAATGGGGTGGGTTTTCTAAAGTACACTGCAGGGCCCTGTCAGTGGGATGTGTGCTTAGCATTCTCCTCAGGGTCAGCTTTTCTTGTGCAGAGCCCTGGTGTCAGTCTAGTATCCTTGTAGGTAGAGGGAAGGGATGGTCCTGCCTTGGAAGTATGATTGTAATAACGGTAGAGTTGAAGGCAAAGTTAAAAATGGAAGGGGCAGTTCCCCTCTAAGGAGGAGGACTTAGAGAATTTTCTAGGTTCTGTGTCTAGATTTTGGCCTTTCCTTTGAGCCAGACATGTGACTTGTGGTCTTTGCACTGTTAAGGGAATCAGTGGCAGACGCTAAGGAGTTTTTTCTTGCCTCTGTTTTGTTTTTCACTTCACTTCCACCTTCACCAGGGAGGAGTCCTTAGGCTGAAGCAAGGAGAGTGGAGGTGCCCAGGACTGGCTGAGAGCTAGTGACTGCTCGCTTCTTTCTCGCCCTTTTTGACAGAATTCTGGCAAGGCCAACTTCTTTGGCATGTTAGAGGACCTGGAACAATGGAGGTTAGAGCCAGACTGGAGCACATTGATCCCAGCTGGCCTCTGGATCCTCTGAGGGTGAACGTGCCTCCTTTCAGGGCCCTTTTCTTGGAGAATTCTGGGACCTCAATGAGGAAGGGGCTGGTGGAGGCCGGGGGGAGGCGGTTGCAGATTTAGATCTGGTCCTAGTACTTGGCCCAAATAAAGGGATCCTATGGGCACATCAAGGGTCAGGTATACACAGTTTGCTGGAGCACAGGATTGGCTGCACCTCCAGAGGAAGAAATCCTATCTCAGCTGCTCCTGCTAGCCTGTATGGGCAGGCTGCACACAAGGGAGCCCGAAGGAGGTGAAGTAGCCCGAATAGGGGAAAAACAGGTTTCTGAACATCGTGCCAGTTCCCTTGCAGCAGGTGGATGCATTTGCTTGCTTATGCCCAGGCCCCCTTCCTTCCGTTCTTACTAAATACAGAACAGGTCGTAAAAGAAATAGCTCTGACCTTCCAACACTGCAGTCAGAGGCCTGGCTACAGCACAGGCAGATGCAATCATGCTGGCTTTGAACTAACTCGCTCAGCTAACACCACTGACGCTTGTAGCTCTTATATCAGTAATTTATCCCTAGGCCCAAATCCTGCACTCCTTGCTTAGCCCACTGGTGGTGACTGGAGCCTGGCCTCACTCCAGAGGCCTTGAGGCTGAAGCCCGTGCCATTGTGGTGCTGTGGAAATAAAGGCGCTATTGCAGCAACTTGCTGGGCTCTTAGAACATCTCCAGGGGATTACACTGAGGTTCAGGTCATGAGCCATTTATCTTCCCCTCCCATCCCGGTGACACCACCTTTCCCTATCCAGTGCTTTGGGCCCTATTCAGCCTTGCACAACACTGACTTACCATGCCCCTAGGCTGGCACCAGGGTTTCCTCTAATTTCCTCCCCTCCATGTGTGGAGTAAATTTTGTTATGCACGCTGAGCCAGTTGTGGCTGTGCACCACCATTCTAAGCCCATGCTGGTGGCTGTGCATGCTCTGCTAATCAGCTGGGTGGCCACCCAAGTGCTGAGTTTACAGGGAACACTGGCTGGCACCTGCACAATGACTGGATCTACCCTCGGCCCATCTTTAAGTGCTCTGGGTTATGAAGCTGCACAGAACTTCCTTTCAGCTAAGGCTGCTTCTAGGCACGGCGTGAGATGACTCAATGTGCAGCAGCTTACAAGACAAGAAACCTGGGGTGCACTTGCAGCCTGTGGTTCTGTGCTTCCTGCCAGTGGTGAGCTAGTCCACAGGTCTCTGCTTTCACTGGTGACAGGTAGCACTTGGCAGCCCAGATGACCACAGAGGGCCTGCAGCCTGCTTACTGTGGGCTCGAACGAACAGCTGCACCACAACTTGTGAACTTAGGTGGGCAGCACTCAGTACTTCACTCAGTGGTTGTGCACGATACCCCAACCTTCAACAGGTCAGGGAAGCACACTGCAGTCAGGCCCAGCTCTCCCATGTGGCAGTGGGAAGACCTTACTCCTGCTAGGACAGTGGGCCAAACGCAACAGCACTCCCTGCTCCAGACCAAGAGACCAGGACTGGGTGTCTCCCGCAGCTCTTCTGAATGGCAAATTTTGGAAACCCAGCAAGGTGGCTTTGCTTGCACACTTAGCAGCATGCACCCCAGTCAGTGAGAGAGGCAGAGTGGACTTGAAGCAGGCTTTTCCTCGTTGTCAAACACTGCACTAATATTCTGCACACATCGTGGCACTCCCAGATCCCACCTTCCCAGGCAGTAACAGTATGTTAGTGGGGTCTCTCCCCACTGCAGCAGAGAGCCTTTGCTGGCCACTGGAGCCATCTCAAACCCCACCTTACAATACCTTTATTTTCTGGCAGTCACTCTGAGAGAGAAGTGACTGGAGAGGGCAGAGTGATGGCTAACATGATCATGCTGGAGAAACTTGTCATAGAAATTGCCCTAGACATCAGGGATGAGCACAGAGTGTCCCCCATCACCCAAGACAGGGGATCTAAGATGGGCACAGAATGAGCCTTTCCCCCACCTTGCGGCCCAGTTCTCCCTGGGCAAGATCTCCCCCCCACAGATGTCATGGGATAGAGGACAATCCAGGATGAACACCACACACACCTTTTACTTACTCTAGCGGACAGGAACAGGCATAGCCCTTCTGATCTCCATGACAGGAAGAGCCTGCCCCCTCAGGGCACAGGCGGGGCTCAGTTACTCCTCCCAGCCACAACGGGGAGATGGGTTGGACGCAGGATACCTCCACGCCATCCCTGCTGGCACTGGATAATGAAGGGGTGCCTAGATTTGAGTATGACAGTGTCATCCTGTGTGGTGGCCACTGGGGGGGGATGACACATCTTCTTTTGACCCCAGTGATGAGGGAGTGAAAACCAGATATCCACAATCCTGAAGCTGCAGAAGCTCACATCCCATCATACACCCTCTAATCTTTATTTACGCAATACTAGGCTGGTATTTTGTATACAAAATAAAGTAAAAGACAAATAAAATAATAAATCTTAAAATAGTCCAACCATTAGCGCACACTGCAGAAAGGTGGGCCAGGAGCAAATAACATTTCCATTTGTACTGACCAGCTTCTGAAGAAAAAAGCAAAGTACAACAGGATCCTTGGCAGGCTACGCAAGGTCCTCCTTCCCCACGTTCCCTGCACTTGGCAGGTCATCAATAGGCACACCACAGAAATACACTGGAGACTCAGAGCCTGGTAGAGGTACCATACATTCATCTACCTTATGCGGTGAACAGCGAGCTGTGGCCAACACACTGTTGAGACCAGCTCTCACTTCTCCATCCTTGCCTCATGCTCAGTGTGCTGTCACTAACACCAGCGGGGCTGCTTTAACCAGCCAGACAATACAGTGAATAAAATGGAAACACGGGGCCTCCGCTAATCAGAGAAGGCATGAGACTCGACAAAGGTGAGAGGCATAAGCACGAATATCTCTCCCGCCGGACACAGGGTGCTGACTGCAGTCTAGCCGAGTACAGCCTCCTTTGCCAAAGCAAGAACTCTCCATTGTGGTGTGTCAATACCGTGACCTGCATCATTACAAGGACATTTGGTTTCAGAACTCTGATGCAGGGGTGTCAGATGGATTACATGGCGTCCGATGTAAACTGAATCCTTCACAGAAATGGAGCCAGCGAGGCCTCTCAAATCCCTCAGTATGGAGGGGGCCCTGGCAGAGGAGCAGAAGATGCCACTGCAGCATTTCTAGATTTTCCTGGAAGCAAATCATACTGCTGAGCAAACCCATATGGTGAATTGCTCCCCTCTGCAGCACATGGCTGGCTCCATCTGGCACACTAACCTTAGTAGCTAAGCAGGCCACAACACCTGGACCTCTTTGGAGAGCACAAAGTGGCCGTGGGGTGAGAGAGCCGACAAGGTTCAGAGAAAGTAGTTATTAATGAGTCTGCTTGGTTTGGGTTGGTAGCATTTATTACTGTGTTTCAGGAATCTCTCACACCAATGGATACTGGCTCCTGTCACGTGACAAGTGTGTTTGCCAGGGGCATCCTGATGCAAACCAGCTCACATTACTGCAGCCAAAACATAAAGTTTCAGTTTCTTGCCAGCACGCCTCTGTACGTCAGAGCATTATTACAGTCAACACAAGTATTTTTCTTTCCACAAGATCAAAGGACTGCAACAACTGGAGGGGCATTTGGGTGAGAGTGCAGCTGTTGGGAGAAAGCGAGACATGATGTATAGCACCTCAATGAAGTCTTAGGGCCTTCCAAAAACATTGGACCTGAAGATGGCAAGGAGACCATTTCATTTCACTTTTTCTTTCCAGCCATGAGGGAGAGAGACACACAAAATCTCCCTCCAAGAACAGGCCCTCCAATCTTCTGTAAGTAGGTGAAGTTAAGATAAATCTGTTAGGCTTTATTGTTTTATGGTTTGGGAAGTGGGATCTGATGTCTGGGCACTTTTTAGAAATGTTCTTTTACTCTCCTTGTAACTAAGTTCTAGGCCCATGGTGGAGACTTCCCATGTGTTTTACTTTGTGACTCTTCCATCTAGTCATGAGGCTTGCAGCACTGTTGCAATGAAATGAAATGAAATGAAATGAAACAAAAGGAAGCAGGTTTCAGCACTAAATTCCCCACATTAGCATGGAATCATTCACTCAATCACCTCGAGTCTCCATTACTGAGCCTTCTCGTCAGTCATTGAGTATAGACAATGTGATCTTCTACAATGAAAGCAGCCAGACTGGGGGATTCCTGGCTGTTTGCAGGGTTATTTCCGTGAAGGGACCCACCAAAGCAGTTCATGAGACAGCTTCTCTTCCTCCAGGACAAATGTTTATTGTGTCTCTTTCATGTGGCTTGGAGATTTCTGATGAGTGCGGGGCTGGGGCTGGGGGGGCCCTGCATGATGCTGAGTTTGTGGCTTTGGAGGGGCTCTCTGATGCTTGCATGGCTGCTGTGGGGGACCATGAACTGGAAGCTGAGGAAGCTCCTGGTATTTCAGTTCATCACCCATTTGTCGAGGGTCCATTGATGTCGCCTCATCTGCAACTACAAAACAGGCCAAGCAATTAATGGCTCAGTGCGAGATGCGGTACCAGTGCAAACAAGCGGAAGGTAATCTGCGCTGGTTACAGAATGAGTCTGCAGGGCAGCCTGTGCCTGTCTTAGTTAAACTAGTTGCTGAGCTCTCTCCTGGGCCCTTTTCCTCTAATGCAGTCAAAGGTTACACTGCACTGAGGTTTAGTCTTAGCAGAATTATCACATCAAAGCTAGGACGCCTTTTAGGTGCCTGGAGATTTTGAAAATGAAACCAGAAGGGCATTAAGAAAAAAAGAGCCAAAAAGGAACATGGCAGGGTTATTAATGGTGAGTGGCAGCAACGTAGGGAAAGATCCTTTAACACCTGCAAGCAGTCAAATGCTTGGGTAGTTTGGAATGTAAGAGATATGGTGTGTGGGTCACCCTGCTTATTTCAATGAAATAATAAAACCTGTATTTGCCATCAACTCCCTGATTACCTCTATGGCCTGTCTGTTGGTGGTTGGGGGTCACAGTGCTCACAGGATATTTCAGTCAGTTCCGCCCCTTCCTATCTCAGTGAGCCTGTTCTGCTGGACTTACCAGCAAGTAGGAAATATGCCAAAGAGACTGACCCCTCTCTCATCTTTGGCGATGACATCTTGAAAACAAGGTTGAGACACGTCAGTATGGGGCAGCTTAAAAGAAGCTTGGGCTGTTGTCTGTTCTGCCATTGTTCTGCAAGCAGATAGAGGACTCTGCGCAGAAGGGTAGTCAGTCTTGTACCTTTGACCCATACTAAGTGTACTTCACATAGATGAAGAAGACTAATGGTCTTTGGCCATTTTATTGCCATTTCTAAAAGGCCAGTGACCACTTATGATTTGATTCAGGGGCTGAGTGACTGCCTGGACTGATCCTAAACCTATATTGAACCGTTCGACAGAACCTGGCTACTTTGATGCTAACCTACACAGAGCTAAATGCACCTTAACATTCAATGAGGACAAGGACAAATCAGTCAAAACATCCCGTTAATGACCATGGGTAAATCTTTGGTTCCAATAAGTTTATCCATGACCAGCTGGCAAGATGTTAAACACACCAGTCTCTGTCTACACTAATGGCTAGGGTACATAGTTAATGCAATACAGTAACTAAAACAAAGAGGTTGTCAGAAGCTAGGAAAGGGTGATGGGTGTGTGTGTGTGTATCATTGGATGATTTTCTGGTGTGTTCTTTCCCTCTGGGGCATGGGTCATTGGCCACTGTGAGAAGACAGGATACTGACATAGATTGACCACAGATTTGACCCAGTATAGCCATTCTTATGATCATGAGTCCCATGTCTTAGGTTTTTTGGTGAAGACAAACCTAACGCTCCTGGGATTTGGTTTGGGTTCACATGAATACCCACAGGTTCAGTTGCTGAACTGACCAGATCTCTCAAGTCTGCAAAGTCAGACTGGAAACATTCCAAGGAAAGGTTTTTGGGAGATTTGTGGTCCTTCATGTTGCTGGTGAAGCCAAGCAAACCATGAAAACATTTCATAAACACGTAGGACCCAGCTAAACTCCTAATGATACGATTTACCTATGACGATGATTTCATTGTTAATTATTTATAGTCTGGGCTGCTGCTGCATTCTTTCATCACATTTCTCTCATTATACACTTCTTCTTTTTCTGTAACTGCCACTGTAACTCATTGTCTGAGTTTCTAAAAATAAGAAGTGATTTTGCATAGCTCTGTGTTTGGGTACCCATGCTAAAGCACCTTAATAAGCCTGGTATTTAACAGATGAATAAACAACAAACCCTGACTCTTATGCTCTGTACTTTCTGAAAATGGGGTCTCTTTTAAAGTGTATCAGGCTGCATATTGAAAAAATGGAGTCCCCCAGTCACTCTGTAGACATACTTACGTTTTCAAATTCAATTAGCAATGTTGATTAATGAGTAAGTAAATTTATGACAGTGTGTTGTTGAGATTCTCGAGCTTAAATGTAGATCAAGGATGTTCAGATAATCATGGCTGCTTCTCTGAGACAAACTTTTGGATGGGCTCTTCTCCCCAGGGAGGAAAAGAGGAGCCCTTGAAAACAGCACTGTGTCGTTAAAAAGAACCAGCAGAAACCAAGACTAAAACTAGCAACCAAAGTAGAGAATTTTGGTGCGACAAAATTCAGTTCTTTCTCTCTCATTGTCTCTGAGCAGTTTGTGGAAAGAACTAGGAGACTTTGCGTGGTCAGACAGCAACACGGAAGTGTCAACGCTTACCTTGTTCTTTATCTCTTTCTGCTCTCTTCTTTCTGATACAGTAAATCAGCAGTGCCAAAAAAATGACAAAGACAGCTGCACCTCCTGCAATGCTCAGAATAAGAACAATGTCCAGTGGCCCTAATTCAGAGAGAAGGAGGACATGTCACAAGACAAAGTTTGAAATTTGGTCCCAGTTATCCAGAGGGTGCACGCATGTGGAAGCTTATGTCATGGTTAACGAGGATGATGTATGAACCTGTAATAATACAGCATCTATAGTCCCGGCATCTCAAAGCATTTTCACAATCTATTAAGACCCATAAACAGTCCTCTGAGACAATGTTAAGTGTTGTTATCCCCATTTTACAGAGAAAGAAACTGAGGCACAAACAGGGTTAAACCACTAACTCACGGTCACCAAAAAATTTTTGCTTCTTGTCCAGTTTTCGTGGAACACATCGTTATGGAATGTGCGATGAGCTTTGTTTGATGAAGTGGGTTCTAAGGCAAGATTAAGGCAGAACTCACAAGCGCCAAGGAGTTTTACTGAAGCAACAGTAAGTGGCATCCTGCTGCTAGTGATGGTCACACCTCAAAAGTCTTATTCTGGATTGGCACCCAAAGATCTGAATGCCCTTCTGGCCCTTGTAAGGGTTTTTGCAATGCTTTGAATGGACAAAAGTGGGACTCAGACTCTGCCAAAAGCCAGACTTTTTCAGATCTTCCTACTGGGTCAAAAATACTGTGAGAACAGCTTGTCTAATGGCATTTCAGAGATTGCTCTTCCAGCCTTGGTTGGAACTAGTGAAGAAACAGGAAAACTAACCCTGCAAAAGTTTAGTTTAATCTGAAGGTGAAGGTTGTTGGGATTGTTCCTATTTTACAAAGATAGGCTTGCTCGTATCTCCACTGGCCTGCTTCCAGCACCACATCTCTCTGGGAATGCCCCTCTGCACCTGGGAAGTCTGTTTGATTATATCCATTCAAGAGTGAGCTGTTTTGGAGGGGATGCTGGCAGAGGTTAAATTCAACACGTGTGTCAAGCCGCTTGTTGGGGGGTGAATTGGCTAAATAGGACAATGAAGTACAGTGCGTGCATGGAGGTTTGTCTTCAGTGGGTGTGCTTGATTAGCCACAGGTGCTGGATTAGCCTGCTGCTGCAGGCAGATCCTTGACAAGCCTGTCCCAGGGAAACATAAAGGCACAGACCCAGCTGCCCAAATACTTGCCCTCCACCAAGCTACTATGTTCTGCTGTGGTCTATCACAACACACACACACACGCACACACTAAATAATTTCCCATCATATTGCTGAAATCTGACAGGCACTATAGCAGACAAAACAATGAATTCACACCATGGTGGCTCTTTTGAGCAATGCTGATGGCTCATTTGGCACCTGAACCACGGAGGTTTCAGTGTCACTACAATGGAAAACCTGCTCAGGTGAGGCTGAAGGGAGGAGCAAGTGACAAGCTTCCCCCTGCAAAAGTTTCACTGCATCATCCCATCTGGTAGGAGGAGTTTTAGAGGATCCTGCAGATTTGGGAAGACTGCAAACTCCCTCCCAACAACTCAGCTGTCTGGTGTCCATGGATAAAATAACTCTATTCCGCAGCTAAGGATGCCAAATTTGGTTGGATGTATTCCTGGATATTTCATTGCATGACCTAGTCTTTAATTAAAATTTCATCTTAATGCTTGGAGACTCCAGGACAATTCTGGTGGGCTGGCAACCCTGATTCCCTCCACACAGCTCCTAGAGTCAACTTGCAGGTTCCACTGACCGCCTCCCTCCCTGTTTCCAGAACAGAGCTGGCACTAGCTGGGGCAACTGTGCATTAGCAACCAGGGAGAGGAGCCTGAGCAAGACAATATAGATACAGCTTTAATGCCTCCTACCTAAATCTGTGTGTGGAAAACTGAGCTCAGTGCAGAGGGAAAAGCCAAGGAACATCAACTGTTGCTGTATCTCCACCAACGGCTATGCCAGATACTGCACAGGCTTGTCAGGCACTAAGGGCCCACCTACACTTACCAGGAGATTGACCCAGTCAGAGACAATCTTCCAGGGTTCAATTTTGCATGTCTATTGGGGATGTGCAAAATCAAACTCTCGGGGGTGACAGTCTCATGAGGAATAAGGGGGATCAACAGGAGAGTTTCTCCCGCTGACCTCCTTCACTGGGGATAGCCAGATAAGTCAATTATAGATAAGTAGATTCCAGCTATGCAATTGACGTAGCTGGAGTTCCGTATCTACAGTCAAATTTAAGATCTCTTGCAGACTTGCCCTCAGACGGTTAGTTGACAGGTAGGGAAACTGCAGTATTTCCTCTCTACCATAGAGGAGGCCATCGGTCCAATGTAAGCAAATGCATTTGCAGTAACTATGGGAGAGGAGCTATGCTGTTCAGGGAGGATTTGATGCAGAAGGTGTGAGTGGGGGTGTTATCTGTATGCAGGCTTAACATCATTGAGCATATAGACAACAGTCTCCCTCCACGTAGCTCTGGAATGACTGCATCTACAACTCTGCTTTCAGTTTGGGGCATCAAAAAGATTGGGAAAAAGTTTGTTTAAAAAGCAGCTAAAATTACTAGGTGCCTGCAGGGAATGACTGAGGAAAGATTTTAGAAATTAAAGTATGTTTAGGATTAGCAAAGTGATTTGCACCTTCTTCCAGAACTCCAGAGATCTGCTCTTGTGTATCTGGAGCCACACCAGTTGACAAAATGAAGTCACACTGCCTTTCACTTCTCTCCATGGCAAGTGTTTCTAACGTACCCATGGTTATATAACTTCTGAGAGAACAAACGTGTGCAGGATGTTAGGTCGTCTCAACACCACAAACTTCTTCTGACCTAGCTAATTTAAATGCAACTTCTAACAACACATAAGTGCTTCTGCCAGTATAATTTACATTAGTCCCTATGTAAACTATACTGTCAGAAACACTTTGATGCCCATCCATTAAGTACACATACAGCTGGGCTTATACTGGCATAGCTACATCAGAAAAAAATATTACATCCTGACTGATGTACAGCTTGGTATAGCCCAGGCCTTACCCATATTTCTTCATGCACTGCTGGCATGTGTTCAGATACTACAGTGGTGAGCACAGTATAACCCACACCTCCTGGGTGTGGTTCACTGTCCCAGGTAGTGGCACCTTGACCACTTACACAGAGAAAGAATGAGTCTCCTCTACAGCCTCAGCAGTGAGGCAGCTGGCTTTTAGCTTAAACCATAGAGGCTCATGCAGTAAGTTCCATTGGTCCCATATTTGAATCTGCCTGTGAGCTGTTACATATACACTAGAAAACGTCGTAGCTCTACAGAGCCACTGAAACTATGAATACATCGGTTTCTCTTTCCTATTAGGCACCGTGAATTGGTAATTGAGCTCTCACTGCAGAATCTCTATTACTGGTGATAGTGTATGAGCTAGAATTAGCCCTCCCTGACTCCGTCCCGATGGAAGTTGTAGGAACATCAGTTGGATTTGGGAGCAGGGGAGATGGACGTGGGAGCAGCTTTTTACTTTTACATTGAGCAAATTTAATCAACCATTCCAAAAAGCAGGGAAGCCCACAATGCTGTTTTGCAGTCAGTCATTTTTTTCAGAATACTACACTTCAACTATAGCACAAACTACCAAGCAGAACACTGTAATCCATCTACTGAGTACAGAGTACAGTGAACCCTGAAGATACGCGCAACCAAGTTGCATGTGTCTCAGGTTAACACGACTGTCACCCCTGACAGGAGCAGGGAATTGCTCCTGTCAGGGGTGGCAGCCTGACTTTTGGCTGCTGCCCCTGACAGGAATGGTTTACCAATCGCTGGAGTGGCAGGGAGCTGGCAACCAGATGGCAGCCTTGATCCCAGCTCCCCTCCACTTGCAGAGCCGGGAAATTGACCAGGGCAGCAGCCCTGATCGGTTTCCTGGCTCCAAGAAGCGAAGGGAGCCTGGAGCCAGGCTGCCCCTGGTTCCCAGCTCCCCTCTACTGGCTGGAGCCAGGAAACTGACCAAGACTGCTGCACTAGTTAGTTTCCTGGCTCTGCAAGGTGAGGGGAGCCAGGAGCCAGGCTGCTGCCTGGTTCACAGCTCCCCGCCACTTGCAGGACCTGGGAAACTGACCAGCAATGAGCAGTCAGTTTCCCAAGTGCCCTAACTGGCAGGGAGCTGGCAACCAAACAGTAGCCTGGTTCCCATCTCCCCACTGCTTGGGGGACCCAGGAAACTGACCAGCACACCGCCTCCTGCAAGCCCAGAGAAGCCAGGAACCAGGCGGCAGCGTGGTTCCCCTCTACCCTCAACTTGCACAAAAAATTGAGTTACATGGAAACCGCAGGAATGCAGCCCCCGCGTAACTCAAGGGTTTAGTGTATCTGTATATGCAAAGTATGGATTGAATTCTGCTAACACTTAAGCAAATGTATGATTTTACTCCAGGCTGGATGAACACATAAACACTATTAAACATTAACAGATAACACTATTCATAAATTTGAAGGTCAGAGAGCCCTAGAGCAATCATCTAGTCTGATCTCCTGTCTAATACAGGCCATAGAATTTCACTCAGTAATTTCTTCATCAAGCCCATAACTTCTCTTTGAGAAAGCATGAGCACATATTTCGGAAAAACAGCCATTCTTAAAACATGCTAGACACTATTGACAGGTGCCTAGAGTCCTGATTTCTAGATTCACAGAGTGAAGCCAAACACTAAGGTTTCAATTTTTAAAATAGTTATGCTACCTGACCCTAATCACCATCACATCTCTGTACCTCAAAACCACCGATGGATTTTATTCTTCCAACACTCCTAAAAGCTATGTCTCCATTTCACAGATGGGAAACTGAGGCACGAGGAAGATTAAATCACTTGCCCCAGGTCACATGGTGAGCCTGAAGTTCTACCCTGATCTTCTGACCAGTGTCTTAACCAGAAAACCTTAACAAAAATAATCCAAGTGTAACAGATATACTGAAGTGTCCCTGAACCAGGAGACACCCTGTAACAAGTGCATTGAGAGTGATTAGCTGAGATTGGTTGTCCTTTCATGGCTTTGCTACGGCAGTGGTAGCAGGTATCCACACACACAGTGTCCTGTGTTTGAGAGGGCAAATCTCCCCACCTACCTAGTAGATGGCTCTTGGGTAGTGCCCCACTTTTCTCTGTGTGGTGAGGCCACAAGTTGGGAAAGTGCCCAGAAGGGGCCACACCTGTGGAGAATGTAGGGTTCCAGACTTCCTTACTTAGGCCACATCTACATTACCTGCTGAGGATCGATCTTCTGGGGTTCAATTCCGTGCGCCTGGTGGAGTAAGGGCGGTCAATGGGAGAAGCTCTCCTGTCGACCTTCCTTAGCGAGGACAGCCAGGTGAGTCAACTGCAGATAATTCAGCTGTAGCAACACAATTGCCATAGCTAGAATTGCGTATCTGCAATTGACTCACCTTCCTAGTGTAGACCAAGCCTTAGTTTTTCACTTTAGCCACTAAACACCTTGGGGCTACTCCCAAGAGTGCAGTGGTACACATGCTTACATGCTTGCCAAGTTGTGGCCTCTTTTTGCAATTACAATATCATAAAGTGTACTCCGACACAAGAACATCGAGCACAAGAGTTTGTCATTCACACTGTCAAAGACGTATGAGTTGATGCTGGTCACCTCCATCTAAATAGCAGTTATCCTGATAAAGAAAATCTTTTAAGAGGTTACAGATTTCTGCATTTTTTTCATCAGCTTAATAGTCAAGTAAGTGGAAAATCAAAATATCATAGCGATTTTAAAAAAATCTGTTCCCATTTCTTTACCTTTAAAATGTTAAATACCAGAAAATTCTAATTAGCGCTAATAATTGACCAATGAACAGGAAAAAATCCAAATATTTCCAAACACTTCCACCTTTTAAAAAAATTCAAAATTTTGTCAATTTCTAAATACAAAAAAATTTATCCCAGTCCTGCTTAAAAGGTCAGCAAGCAGGAGACCAGATTAATAAATGGGGGAGGGGCAGATATTGACTCTTTTACTAACGATTAGGCTTCAGAAGCAGTAATGCAATAGATTCATGCAGGATGTAAACGTGCAAGCTGGTAGGCTCAATGACTGAAGCGTGAAATCAGACAGCAGAGGGGAAATGGGAGAGTAGAAGGACGCAGCATCAGTAGCAAAGGGGGAACAGGAAGACTCACCTGGGGCGAGAGAGGGCAAAGAGTAATTCACACAGTAACAGTAAGGAATAAAAACAGAACCACTGATCCTTCAGAGAAAATGAAACCGAGCTGGAAAGTAAGAGACTACAGGTTGAATCTCTCTAGTCCAGCACCCTTGGGACCTGACTGCTGCCAAGTGAGAGAATTTGTGAGACCCCTGGAGGTTAATATTGTCAAGCAGCACTACCAGCACTTCCACTGCTCACTGGGCTCTTAAAAGACATTGGCTACATCTACACTAGCCCCAAACTTCAAAATGGCCACGCAAATGGCCATTTCGAAGTTTACTAATGAAGCGCTGAAATGCATATTCAGCGCTTCATTAGCATGCGGGCGGCTGTGGCACTTCGAAATTGACGCGTCTCGCCGCTGCGCGGCTCGTCCCGACGGGGCTCCTTTTCGAAAGGACGCTGCCTACTTCGAAGTCCCCTTATTCCATGGGAATTTACATATTTACATCCATGGAAATAAGGGGACTTCGAAGTAGGCAGGGTCCTTTCGAAAAGGAGCCCTGTCGGGATGAGCCGCACGGTGGCGAGGCGCGTCAATTTCGAAGTGCCACGGCCGCCCGCATGCTAATGAAGCGCTGAATATGCATTTCAGCACTTCATTAGTAAACTTCGAAATGGCTATTTGCATGGCCGTTCGAAGTTCGGGGCTAGTGTAGACACGGCCATTGAGAGTTATATTACAGCTAAATGACAATACAGAATATTGAGAGCCAGGCTGTAAACAAACTTTACGGGACCACAGGAAACTTGGCCACACCTGTGATAAGTGGTCATCTGGCTAACTAAAATCATGCTGGATTACGGATGTTGCCAGACGAGAGAGGTTCAACCTGTACAAGAAATAGGATGGAGACCCATTCAGGAAAAGGAGAGGGTGAGAACAAGGTGCTCACACCTCTATGGTGAGAGGGATGTGGAAGGTGACTCACCCTTAATGCTCAGCATTATGTTCTTCTCCACTTTCTGCTCTCCCTGGGCATCGTACACTTGCACACTGTAGTTTCCAAGGTCCTTTTTCTCCACTCGTTTTATTATCAGAGTCCCATTGAGGAACATATCATACTTTTCTGTATCCCCATAATGGTTCTTTGCAGAATTTTTGACTTTCATGAGGATTGATCCACTTTTGGTCCATATTACTTCATGTGACTTTTCCTCTTTGTAGTTAGGAATTTCCAACAAAGCAGACACCCTGAACTGAGTATAGTTTTGGGGGTTTGCTTACAGAACCTTCAAATAGGAGAACAATACAGCCTAATTAGTGTACAGTCAAAGTGCCTAATAATAGTTAATAGTAGATACTTCAGCCTTAAACAATTTGGTCATAAAGTTAAATTCCCCACTTTTCCCTTATTTGCCAAATCACTGTTAATAAGTTACAGCAACGAAGGTCCTGTGGCACCTTATAGACGAACAGAAAAGTTTTGAGCATGAGCTTTCGTGAGCACAGACTCACTTCATCAGATGCTGGTCTTGGAAATCTGCAGGGTCAGGTATAAATAAGCCAGAGCAAGGGTGGGGATAACAAGGTTAGCTCAGTCAGCAAGGGTGAGGCTTACTACCAGCAGTTGATCTGGAGGTGTGAACACCAAGGGAGGGGTGTTTATAATGGTGAGTATATAAGTGTTGTGATACAGCCAAAGCAGCTTCCCCTCACTTTGAGCCTAATGGAGCATGGGAAGAGTACATGAAATTCCTCATTCTTCCCTGGGGGGGGTGGGGGCTGCTGTGTTGAAAAGGAGGCGTCAGGTGCAAACAAGGGATAAGGTGTTAAGAAAAGACAGGTTACTCACCGTAGTAACGGTGGTTCTTCGAGATGTGTCCCCGTGGGTGCTCCACAATAGGTGTCGGGCTCGCCCGGCGCCGCAGATCGGATCTTCCAAGCAGTTTCTGCCGGACCGCGCATGCGCCGGCACGCGCCGCTCCCTTGCACGCTCCTGGCCACGTGCGCGATCCGGTCCCCGCCAGTTCCTTGACCAACCGCCTCGGATGCTCCTGCAAAACACTAACAGAGATCCGAAGCGGGGAGGATGGGCGGGTGGTGGAGCACCCACGGGGACACATCTCGAAGAACCACCGTTACTACGGTGAGTAACCTGTCTTTCCTCTTCGTGTCCCCATGGGTGCTCCACATTAGGTGACTACCCAGCAGTAACCCAAGATAGGAGGTGGGTAATCGGATTATGTGCAGCTTGTCCCCGAGAGGACCGCTGCAGAGAGACGGCTATCCTCTTGGAATACCCTGTGAAGGGCGTAATGTTTGGCAAAGGTGTCATAGGATGACCAGGTCGCCGCTCTGCAAATGTCTTTTAGCGCAATGCCCTTGAAAAAGGCTGTTGATGCCGCCACCGCCCTAGTGGAATCAGCCCTGGGAGTGGCCAGTAAAGGAGTCTTTTTGAGTTCGCAGCACATTTTTATGCAGGATACGATGTGCTTCGAGATTCTCTGTGAAGAGAGACCTTCTCCTTTCGATTTGGGAGCGAGAGAGACTAGGAGTCTATCCGTTTTCCGGAAGGACTTGGTCCTGTCTACATAGAAGGCTAGCGCCCTCCTCACATCCAGGAGGTGTAGGTGCGCCTCTTTGTTAGAGTTATGAGGCTTTGGATAAAACGAGGGTAAAACAATAGGTTCGTTAATGTGAAACTCAGAAGAAACCTTGGGAACAAAGGCTGGATGCAGCCGTATGGTTACCGCCTCCTTGGAAAAAACAGTGCAGGGTGGCGTTGCCATAACTGCCGCAAGCTCGCTCACCCTGCGAGCTGACGTAATTGCGAGAAGAAAGGCTGTCTTTATCGTAAGGAGGCGGAGGGAAACCATGGCCAAGGGCTCGAACGGTGGTCCCGTTAGCACGTTAAGCACCAGGTCCAAGTTCCACGAAGGTGGAAGCGGTTTCCGAGGGGGGTATAGGTTTACCAACCCTTTGAGGAACCTGGTAACCATGGGATGGGCGAACACCATGTGCCCTTCCTCCTCGTGTCTGAACGCCGAAATGGCGGCAAGGTGGACCTTTAACGAGGATAGTGAGAGTCCTCTTCTCTTGAGGTCCAGTAAATACTCTAATATTACAGGTATAGGCACCGAAAGGGGGGCCAGCTGTTTGGTAGAACACCATGCCGTGAAGCGAGTCCATTTCTGCTTGTAGGCCTTCCTGGTGGAAGTCCTCCTGCTACTTTCTAGGACTTGCTGCACTTCCTCCGTGCATGTGCTCTCTAGGGAGCTGAGCCATGGATTAACCACGCTTGTAGTCGCAGGCCTTGGGGGTGCGGATGCACTATGGACCCCTGGGCTTGCGTGAGCAGATCCGGCGCCACCGGAAGGGGCATCGGTGGATGGTCCGACATGCGCAGGAGTAGGGGGAACCATTGCTGTCGATCCCACGTTGGGACTATCAGGATCATTCGGGCTCCTTCCCTCCTGGCTTTCTGCAAGACTTTGTGGATCAGCACTGTGGGAGGAAAAGCGTAAAGCAGGGGGCCCCTCCACGAGATCGCGGATGCGTCCCCCAGGGACCCCCGTCCCAGTCCTGCCCTGGAGCAGAATCGTGGGCACTTCTTGTGCTGAGTGGCAAACAGGTCTATCTGGGGAAAACCCCATGCGTGGAAAATCGGTCGTAGCAGATCGGGACGGATCTGCCACTCGTGCGTGAGTGCAAAACTCCTGCTCAGCTGGTCTGCCTTCACATTGTGAGCACCTGGTAAGTACGAGGCTTTCAAGATTGTATTGTTGGCGATGCACCAGTTCCATAACCGGACTGCTTCCGCACATAAGGCACGGGACCGAGCTCCTCCTTGCCGGTTTATATAAAACATGGTGGAGGTATTGTCTGTACTGATCCCGACAACTTTGCCTTGTATATGGTCTCGAAAGTGTCTGCAGGCGTTGAACACTGCTCTGAGCTCCAGTATATTTATGTGCAGTGACTGCTCCGTGGAGGACCACAGCCCTTGAGTCACCTCTTCGCCCATGTGTGCTCCCCACCCTATGAGGGAGGCATCTGTAGTAAGAAAAACCGATATTTGTGGTTGGTGGAAGGGTACCCCTGTTAGCAAGTTCTTGGGGTTTACCCACTATTGCAGGGATCTGCGCACCTCTGCTGTGGGCGACACCACCCTGTGAACGGTGTGTGCTGCCGGTTTGTATACGCTCGCCAGCCAGTGCTGCATGCTGCGCATGTGTAACCTGGTGTTCTGTACTACGAACGTCGCCGCTGCCATGTGGCCCAGCAGCTGTAAGCACGTCAGGACCGGCACCGTAAGGCTGAAGGTGATGACCTGCACGAGGGAGCCGATGGCCCGGAAGCGAGTCTCTGGTCGATATACTCTCGCTGTAATAGAATTTATGCGTGCCCCTATGAACTCTATGTCCTGTATGGGGTCTATCTTTGATTTTGCCAGATTGATAACCAGGCCGAGCGAAGAGAACGTGCCTGCTGTGACGTGTATCATGCGTAGTACCTCCTCCTTCGAGGCCCCTTTGAGTAGGCAGTCGTCCAGATACGAGAATATAAATACCCTCTGTCTGTGCAGGTAGGCTGACACCACTGCCAAGGTCTTGGTGCAGACTCTGGGGGCCGAGGAGAGGCCAAACGGTAGGACCTTGTATTGAAAATGTTCTTCGCCTACCATGCACCGGAGGAATCGCCGGTGAGCCAGATGGATAGTTATGTGAAAATACGCGTCTTGTAAATCGAGGGCTGCAAACCAATCTCCATCGTCCAGTGCCATAAGGATAGAGGCGATTGTGATCATCCAAAAACGTTGCTTGCGCAGGTACCGGTTGAGGCCTCGAAGATCTAAGATGGGCCTCCAGCCTCCTGTCTTTTTCTCCGTGAGGAAGTACCTCGAGTAGAACCCTTTTCCTTGCAGTTGCTCCGGCACTCTTTCCACTGCCCCTATGAGCATGAGATGGTCTACCTCCTGCTTGAGCCTCGCTATGTGGGTGGCCTCCTGGAGGTGGGGCCTGGGTGGAGGTCGTGGCGGTGGGAGCAACTGGAAGGTGATGGCGTACCCTGTGGCTATGATCTCCAGCACCCATTTGTCTGTGGTGATCCTTTGCCACTGGTCGTAGAATGGTCGGAGGTGATGGTGGAATAGCCGTTTCGGATGACCTTGTGCGATGGTAGTGATGGCGCAGCCCTGGATCTGTGTGTCAAACTTGTGGCCTTTGGCCCTGCCCCAAGGACGCGCGGCTCTGTTGTGAACGTCGCCTGGGAGTTCTGTACTGCTGGTACTGTTGATGTTGCCCTTGCTCGTAACCCCTGTGGTACTGGGGACGCTGTTGCTGGTACTGGTACCGTCTTTGTTGAGGGTAGTACTTTTTCTTTCTGTATGGAGGGGTGTAAATCCCCAGGGTCCTAAGTGTGGCTCTTGAATCTTTACTGGAATGAAGGACCGAGTCAGTTGATTCAGCAAACAGCTTCTGCGAGTCGAATGGAAGATCGACTATCTTTGCCTGCAGATCCCTCGGTATACCCGAAGTCTGGCGCCAGGACTCCCTTCGCATCACCACTGCCGTAGCTGTGGAACGTGCTGCTGTGTCCGCAACATCCAGGGCGATCTGAACTCCCGTCCTCGAGGCCGCGTAGCCTTCTTGCACGATGGCCTTGAGCACCGGTTTCTTGTCCTCTGGAAGCGAGTCCATGAGGGAGGTTAACCTAGTGTAGTTGTCGAAATTATGGTTCGCTAAATGCGCTGCGTAATTTGCCATTCGCAACAGTAGAGTGGAGGAGGAGCAGACCTTTCTGCCGAACAGCTCTAGCTTCTTGGCATCTTTGTCTGTTCCCCCTGTCTTGAATTGAGATGTCTTTGATCTTTGTTGCGACGACTCCACCACCAAGGAATTTGGCTGTGGGTGGCTGAACAGGAACTCCATGCCCTTCGCCGGCACGAAGTATTTCTTATCCGCTCTCTTGTGGACAGGCGGAATAGTCGCAGGGGTCTGCCATATCGTAGTGGTGGACTCCAAGATTGCTTCATCAAGCGGTATTGCTATTTTGGAGGAGGCCGGAGGTCTCAGATTTTTGAGGAGCTTATGGTGTTTCTCTTGCACCTCTGCTGTCTGGATGCCTTGCGTGAAGGCCACCCTCTTAAACAGCTCTTGAAACTGTTTGAGATTGTCCGGAGGATGGATGTCCCCCGGGGCCGTAGCCTCGTCCGGGGAGGAGGGCGAGGAACCACTGGGGTACGCCTCTCTGGACCCTTCCGGTTCCTGTTGGTGATGGTACACACCCTCTCACTAGAGGCTTGTGAGGGAAAATCTCGGGGTTCCATAACCAGTCCCCCCTGAGATACTTGAGTCTCTGTCCCCGTTCGCGATTGCCCTCGGGGATAGGAGATTGTCTGTGGGGATCTTTCCCTGGTAGATTGCCGGTGGTGTCTATGCCCCGCGTGATAGGGGCGACCATGGCAGTATAGGCACTGTTCTTGGGAATGTGACCTAGACCACTCCCTTGGTGCATACCCTCTGCGTCTGGGGGAGCGAGATCATTGAGAGATCTGGGACACTGGAGAGAGCGATTTTGGGTAGTATTCCAGCAGCTTAGACCCCAGGAAGGGTGAAGGTGGTCCCATCCAGGGCGAGGCTGGTTGTAAAAATGGAGACAGGGGCTCCGGGTAGGCTAGGGGGGACCCTTGCCTTCTGGTTGGAGTCTGCAGCATAAGCAGAGGGCTGAAAGAAAGCAACTCCGCAGCCCTGTCTGGAGAGGGGCTGCGGTGCCTCGTTTTGTGTGCAGCCTTTCTCCTCCCTTGAGGAGGTAACTCCGCCCCCTGGCGTGTAGGGGATCTCGGCCCCGTCCGCGCCGTGCTCGGCACGCTCATGGGCGGTGCCGCATGGGCGGTGTCCTCCGGTGCCTGCAGGCTGCGTGCCTGCGCGCTCTGCACTGCCGGTTCCCCGGGGGTCGGTGCCGCTGCTTGCGGTGCCGCCGGTACCGGCGCTTGTTTAGCCACCGCCCTGCCTGCGGTGCGGGGCAGCCGTTTGATTATCGGAGGCTGAGCCGCCTCCACGTGGCTCTCCGTGCCGCCGCCGATCAGCTGTTGCTGCGGCTGGGGGCTGCGCGCTCCTCCCGTCCCGCTCGCTGTTGCTGCCGGCAGGGATCGGGCTGGGGAGACTTTCCTCTGTTTTTGTGCTGATGGGGTGAGGGAGGCGGCTTTCCTTTTATGGGCCCCGGAGGGTCCCTCCTGCTGCAGCCGCTCCGGCACGTCTGGCTGGAGGGCCTTGTCGAAGAGCAGCATTTTAAGCCGCATCTCCCTGTCCTTCCTTGCTCTGGCTGTTAGTTTTGCACAGAAGGAGCATTTCTGCGTGACATGGGACTCCCCCAGGCACCTTATGCAGAGACTGTGCCCATCAGACGCTGGCATTGCCTCTCGGCAGGACTCACATTTCTTAAATCCTGAAGAGGACATTGTTGGCGAGTCTTTCAGTTGTTAATGGGTACTTAGCACCTTCTCTGCGCTGTTTTTCCCCTTCTCCGATAGCCTGCCGCGGCAGGAGGGCTGATGGCCCTAGGCTCCTGGCCTCCGGTGTTCCACTTGTTACTGGGACTGGACTGAATGCCGTCCCGCTTGTTGTTGTTTTTTTTTGTTTTTTTTTTTTTTGAAAAATAACAACTGGCTAACTTGCAGTAGCCTAAGAACTTGAAAACTTTAAAGAAAAAACAGTTAAAACCATTGAATACGCTAACTTGGCCTTAGCCTAGTTCGGATTCCGTCTGCAGCCGACGGTGGTTAAGAGGAACTGGCGGGGACCGGATCGCGCACATGGCCAGGAGCGCGCAAGGGAGCGGCGCGCGCCGGCGCATGCGCGGTCCGGCAGAAACTGCTTGGAAGATCCGATCTGCGGCGCCGGGCGAGCCCGACACCTATTGTGGAGCACCCACGGGGACACTCGAAGAAGAAGCTCTTGTTCGCTTTTACTGCATTACACAACTGAGTGTGGTCTGGAGTTTGCTATCCAGTTATGATTGGCTTACTCCCTTTGCAGCAGCCACCATTACAAAACTTTGCTGAAGGCATGGGAAAAGAAGGGAAAGAGCCGTTCAAGCATTTCAAATGGCACAGTAGGAGGGCAGGGCTACACTTGAAATGCTGCGGCTGCACTGATGCAACGGCGCCTCTGTAGTGCTTCAGTGAAGCCTCTACGGCGATGGGAGAGAGCTCACCTGTCCACGCAGCAATGTATTGATACCACAATAATTCCATAGTGTAGCCTGGCCTTAGGTCAGGCTTTCACTTTAACCGTCTCTCGCATCGCTTTTAGCTGGACCTACTTTTTAATAAGGAACCCCACACGCCCAGTCTGACAGCGTGTTAGGTGGTGTTAAGTATGGGAACAAAGTCCTTTTGGGGAAAGGAGGAAACGTTCATTGAACTGCGCTGGAGCTGCTATTGTTACTGGAATCTGATCCTGCTGCCAGCAAAACAAAATTAGACTGACAGGCACACACGAAAGAGGAGAAAAAAGCACAGAAAATATAGAAAATGTGACTTTTCTGTCCCAGAGGTTGACTTTCCCTTACAACATGGAGAAAAATGGGCACAGCACACAGTCTCTTCAGCAGTCCAGGCCCTGGCAGATTTTCATTAATATCAGGCAGTTTAAAGCTTTGCTTTTATCTAACTTTATGATAATAGGTTCACTGCAGTGTTTCAAAGGGTGAAGCTGTCATGGCTGATTAAGCCAGGCAGTGTTATTAGACTGAGATGAAAGAGAGAGGAAAGAAATGATGCGTGGATGGGAATGGCGAGGAAGGAAAAGGACACAGGTGGAGGCAGTATGACAGCACGAACCAAGGATTCATGTCCCATGCGCTGTTTGGGATATAGATTCTGGGGAGAACAGCAGCCAGGAGCCAAGAAGTCAAAAGTCACATCCTCACATGTCATCTAAATTATATTAAAACAAAGTAGCATCAGGCTGTTAAGAAGGCAATCCTGTCCTAAGCGAGTCCACCATCACCCGATAAAGAAACAGAGCTTCAGATGTTTAAAGAAAACTTTGTTTGATAGCATTTGTCTGGCAAAGAATCTCTTATAAATAGCGGCGGGTTTGAAATCTGGACTTTTCTACTGTTTGTTGTTATGGGTCCTACTTCTCTATTGTTTAACTGTACAGTTTCTGTGTGGTTTTTGTTTCTGTCGCCTAACAAATTTTGCAAAGCATACATCTCCAGCTACAGTGGTGGAGTATGATTGGATCAAAACTTGCTTTGAAATATATAAGGACTGGTTGAAGAATTGGTTTGTAATGCTTCCTTAAAATGATTGGTTAAGGTATAGCTAAGCCCAACTCCAGTTTTACTATAGGAACTGCACCCAAAAGTAAGTTCTTTGGAACCAGCTCTAGGACACGGCCGAGGACCAGGACTGCCAGACCACAAAACTCTGCCAGCTATAACATGCAGAATCTAGAATCCCTCTATGACCTGATTCTGACTGGCCAGCAGGAAAATTTAGACTGCCCTATTGGGAGTGGTAAGCCTTGTATGCTTAGCATGTGCGTTCTGTTTTCATTATTGTTAATAGAGGTTTAGGATATGATTGTGTAAGGCTCATTCATAGGTAAAAGACCGCACAAACCCACAGAGAGTAAGATTACACCCTGAGCCCAAGAAAGGTAAGGGTGGGTGCTCTAGAGCGCGGGATTACAGCCTGAGCCCTGGGAACAGGGTACAGGTGAGTGCCCCTGCTGCATGTGGCTAACAGCAGATGTGGTGATGTCATGATTCCTGTTTTCTGGTCAGGTCTGAGCAAGATCGGGGCGGGGGAAAGACCCAACAGTGTCACAGAAGACACAACAGGGTCACATGTGACACTGTGGGTGGCAGGCAAGCTAATGAATCTCATTCCTTCCAGTTCACCTCCCTCCATCTCCCCACAAACAGACCACATCCAAGAAGGGACACAACTGCCCATTGTTAACGTTACCAGTCAAAACAATTATAAAGATTTCCTGCCATTATTAGATTCCTTTATCTTATTGTCATGACTTTACCAGGAGCCTTGAAGACACCTTAGGGCAGCTCCTTTATTCTAAACAATCCTGTTTAGATCAGTCAATTTCCCTTCAAGTTTCGCGGACTTTCATAAACAATTTTACATAACAGTAACTGGTCCAAAAAAGGTCTGAGTAATGGTGGCACTGAGACATCCACCACTGAGATTAGTAGTGGAAGTTGAAGGAGAATAGTAAAAACTTGCTCCGAAGCAGGGCTTTTTTTGTGGCAGTACTTGCTCGTACTGCACACTGGCAACCTCCTCACCAGGGTTCCCACAGCTGGGGCTGCTGGCGGGGCTCAGCGTCCCAGCCATCTCCCAGCCATTGGGCTGCCGGAGCCCCTGCCAGCCCCAGGGCATCAGAGGAGCCCAGAGCTAGAGCCTCTGCCTACCCTCTGGCAGCCCCAGCTGTGGGAACTGGCAGCTGGGGGAAGAAAAGAGGAGCTGTATTGGCTCATATTTTTATATACAAAAAGCACTGCTCTGAAGTAACCCTTGGCCACTGTTCTAGGAGGAGTAGGTGTGATAAGAAGCAGGCCTTTGTGTTAACACTATCAGTGCAAACATTTTGACCAACAAAAATAATGTCTTGGGACATGATATAGCCTCCCTAAGTCATTCATTAGCCTCTGAATTAAATCAAATGCATCCTCCAGAGTATGACATTACCAGACCCCTACCACCTTGGGAAACTGTACAAGAGCAGGACCATCATAAAATCATGGCTGCTAGTTTCTCATATAATCCTGTAGCTCAAAGAGTAGACACTGTGACAAGATGGCCAGTGGTAGTATGTGGGGGGTAGGGGTTCCCCCACTTTTCTTGGTTGGGTGGCTAGGACTTCACTCCTTCTCCCCACTCTTGGGGCTCCAATAGAGGGAAGTGGCAGAGAAGGGATGAGTCTGGATCTGATTCCCAGCCCCTCTCAACCTCTGCATATTTGTTATCTTCTTCCCTCTTGATGCTGGGGGAGGGAACTTCTGTGCTGTAATGGACCAAGGTCTCTCTACCTCAATTATCTGGTCTTTCAAATCTCAGCAACACATCTCTAAACTCTAGTCCTCTCTCCTTCCTCACTCCATCCTTTCAGCCTGAAACAGGGGGGTTATTAGGGCCTTAATTGGCTACAGGTTCTTCAACTGGTCTGCTGTAACCTTCCCCAGTCTACAGGGAACCATACCTTAATTGTAGTTCTGGCTCCTTCATCTTATAACTCACCTCTCCAATGGGTTCCATGGTCTCATAGGGTAGGTACCATCTTGCCTAGACCTTACTTTCTGTTGTTGGTATCAGCATCATCACTTGTTCTCTGGGTTGAAACTTCTTTCTTTTTGCCTGATAATTGTGGTGGATTGGCTGGGCCTCTTGTACTTCTTCCAAATGTTTTCATATTATGGGGATCACTCAGGATATCCATTCTCTCAACTGAGCCATGTATGTATGTGATTATGTTCTTTCCTGGGTTGAGCTGTTCCTCCTGTTCCTCCTTCACAGAGTCCAAAATACCTTGCGGGTGCTGTTGGTCCAGTAGTTCAAAGGGGGAAAATCCAGTAGAGGCCTGGGGAACTCCTTATATCATAAACATCAGGTATGCTGGAAGGCTATTCCAGTCTTTTCTGTCTTGGGCCATCACCTTTGTGATCATTCTCTTAAAAGTTCCACTAAAATGCTCCACCAGATCATCTGTTTGGTGATGTGGGGAATGAGGCAGAAGAAAGTAATGCTGCTGAAGGCTGGGAGGAATGTGTCTCCCAGAGATCATTTGGGGGATGATCTCTTGTTGTGGGAGATCAGATGGGGATGGTTAGTCAAACCAGTCTTATAGCTATATGGCCAAAGCACTCAGGCAGCTGGCTCAACCAGTACCCCTCCCCCTCCTCCTTTACAATGCTTTAAACCAGGGAGCCCTGTGTAATCAATGTCTTATGCAGCTATGGCAACTGCCCTGTCCCCCACAACAACCCAGAGCATTGGTGAGATCTCACAACTCCCACATTGTGTCAGCTTAAATTGTGATTTTACAACTACATGTTTACAATAGACCAAATCTCATGGCTTACTTGCTACCCATTAGGCTTTGCCTGAAACATATCACACATGCACACCTTTGCATTCTCATGCAAATGATCTCTGGGAGACACACTCCTCCCAGCCTTCAGCAGCATTGCATTCCTTCTGCCACATTCCCTACAGTGATGATAAAGCAAGGTCCGCAAGGCTTGGATGTCAAGGAAGGCACATAAATCTTTCATTGCTCTTGACGTGAAAGGAGTCCCTTGTCAAGGTCTCTTAAGGGGTGCCTATTCCAAAAAAACCTGGACCAATTCCTTTGCAATCACCTTGAACGTGGGGTTTCTTAAAAGAATGATACAGGATACTACGTAGTGTCATCCAGGATGATGAGTGTGCTTTGGTGTCTCCAGTCTGATCTTTTTAATGGGCCACTAGCTTCAGGGCTATTTTTGCAAAAGGAACTTCAGTTACAGGCAAGGGTACTAGTGGGCCCCCTAACTGAGCTCAGGAGCTGTGCTTCTGGCACTTGGGTCAAAAAGTCACAATAGCACTGGACTTCCACTCACACACTCAGCCCGTTAGACCTCCTTAGGCTTCTATGCAGGGTTTTATCTGCTCCTAAATTTCTCTTAGAGGGATGTGAGCCAACTGTTCCATGGCATCAAGAGCTATTCTACTAATTCCCCCCGTAATGGTACTAACCCATAAAACAGATCATGTTTGACCACACAGTATGGCCTTCGTTTCCCTGTCTATTGGCACACCATTCATCTCTACTGCCTCCTCCCTCACTTTCGCATATAGTAGGTCATAGGCTTAGTACTGCCCAAAACGCTCACATGCAGGACCCGACTGGCCTGATTCTATTGGACTGGTCTACCCTGCATCCCTTTAGGTACTTCTTGTGCTGGGCACCATCTCTAGGTCTCCGCTGGTCCATGCTACCTTGTAGTTTCCCTGATGGGGCCACCAACCAATCAGGCCAGCTCTCTGGCTTGTGGCCAAAATCCTGGTTCCTAATCTTTTAGCTTCCCTCCTTTCCTGTCTGTATTGCCAGTACTTCCCGGGAGTGAAAATAACTCTGGCGAAATCCAGAGGACAGGACCATCCATGTGTGCCTCGACCTCTGCCTGGGGTTTACGATTCTCTCCAGACTTCATGGGACGGAGTAGGCTCTCAAATATGGGAAAATCCCTTCCAATTAAGACCAGGTAGGAGTATTTGCAGACCACCCCCAAAGCTGCCTTCATAGTGTTCCCTGGGAGCTTAATCTGTACTGGGATTGTGAGGTAGAAATTTACTGTGCCATGGACATATGTCACTCCAGGGCTTTTGACCCAGCTCAGTTGGCCTTGCCCCACTAATTTCCCTGAGACCAGTGTGACAGCATTCTCAGAGTCCATCAACACTATGGTTTGGATGCAGTTCATCTTTACCAGCCTGGTGTTCTCCTCTGGGGCTGTTACAACTCCCACTGGGGTGATTAGGTCACACTTGTGCCCACAGTCTCCCAGATTGCATTACATGGGTTCCTTCCTGTTGGAAATACATGCCCCAACACCCTACACACATAGCACTGATGTCTCATCTCAAAGGCCCCCATGTCCCCTCAGGGCCTCAGGCTGCCCCTTGGTGTCTGTTCTTCCAGCTATGGCTTTCCAGCTGATCTGAGACCTTGGAGTCAGGACTGGTTTCCTGGAATGCCATGTTTCATCTTCCAGAGTTCTCAATAGTTCAGGGGCTGCCACTTGTTTCTCCAGAAGGTGACAGGGTCTTCATAGATGGAGGGGTCATTCTTCCCTACCCACACTTGGAGGCCTGAAGGTAGCCCCCTCATATAGTAGTCCATTTTGTCAGAGCTGAGGGTCTCCACTTCTGGGCTAGGTGAATTAAGTCAAACAGTTGTGACTGCAGAGTCTTGTCTTCATTGTATCGCCATTCGTAGAACCTCTGGGCTTGCAAAGCTACTGTTAGCCCAGACCTGGCCAAGATCTCTGCCTTCAGCAAGGGGAAGTCTGCTGACTCCTCTGCGGTCATATCAGAGTAGGTCTTCTGGGTGTCCCCATGCAAGAATGAGATGAAGATAGCTGACCACTGATCTTGGGGCCAGGCCCTCAAAAGGCTGCCTTCTCAAAGGTCAGGAGTTATCCCTCCCCATCATCTTCCCTAGACAGTAGGTGGCCAGTAAGGTCTGCATCTCATCATACCAGAAGCTCCTCTCTCTAATGGGCTTCACTAGTTCCTGCAGCATAGCCTAGTCTTGCATGGGCTGAGGCATTGTATATGGAGATACACATCACACAGAGGTGGAAGGGACCTCAGGAAGTCATTAAGGCCAGTCCCCTGCCCTCTTGGCAGGGCCAAGCACCATCCTTATTGCCACAGATCCCTAAATGACTGAGCTCACAACCCTGGGTTTAGCAGGCCAATGTTCCAACCACTGAGCTATCCCTCCCCACCTACAACCCCAGCAACTGCGGTTGGGCAGCTGCTTGCATCAGTGCTTTGACCATGTCCTCCATCTTAGGGACAGATTGGTCATGACCCCCTGCCCCGGGTGATGTTTATGGCATGGAAATCCCACCCTTGGCACCAGGTGATAAAATGGCTGATGTTGGTACGATGGTTCCTCTGCTTTTCTTAGGGGGTGGGGAGCTAGAAAATCACCACTTGCGCCAGCTATTGAGGCACAAAGGGTCCCACTAGTGGACCAGGAAACTGCTGGAGAAAACGAAGTCAGAAAAGGGTCTGCATCTGAGTCCCAGACTCACTCAACCCCTGCAGTTTTCTTGAACTCTTCCCCCTTCAGACCTTGATGCTGGTGGAGCGAGTGTCCCTGCTCTGCTGGGACCGGGTTTTCATTCCTGTAATTCACTTTTCTTTCAAATCTCAGCAACATACCTTCACACTCCAGCCCCCTCTCTCCACCCTGTCTGCCTGAGGTGGGATGGGAGCAGGGCAGTTATTAAGTTTCTGACAGGGCCTTAATAGGTGACAGGTGCTTCAACTGGCCTATAGTAACCTTCTCTAGTCTACAAGGAATGACACCTTAATTAGCTTGCTATGTCATACCAGGTTCCTGACAGGGCCTTGACTGACTACAGGGGCTTCAATTAGCCAGTAATAATGTTCCTGAGTCTACCGGGAACCATGCCTTAATTACCCTGGTGCTTATATATCTCCTCTCTAGCACTCTCCTACTGCTCCATGGCTCTGCTGTATCACAGCACTTATATACTCACCATTATAAGTATGGGTAAGGAGTAGATATACCCTTTAAGTCCCTGGGGCCTCAATGTTAGTGCTTCCACAACAAAGCCCATTGACATCCCTGAATGGGTACATAAAGGTGTCAAAAGATATAAGAGTGTCGATCTAGATCTCTGCACATGAAAACAGATATTGTTCACTCCTGTAAATCTGGAGTTATTGAAGGGCCCCATGTTTGTTTAGACTCCCACCAAGGTGACTTGACTTAAACGATTGCACATGTCTCCTCCACTTCACTCTGTTTTGGGAAAAACCTGATTCCAGGAGTACCCCAGTTTTTGTCCTTCAGTCTCAGTAAATCTTCTCCACTTTGTCCAAGGTCTTACTTGCAGGTTCCATGTGAGAGCTTGACGGACTATGCTGGATGGCAGTTTTCTGAGAGTGTGGCCTCGCTATCCCCACTTTCTATTCTTGATTTGAACACCAAGTGGTTCTTGTCCTGCTCTGTTCCACAGCTCCTCATCTTTGACCAAGTCTTGCCATTTGTGCAACAGATGTACCTCAGCCATCTGTTTATGAATGTCTGTATCTTATGATTTGAAGACGTTTTTGTACGCCAGGTCTCACAGCCATACAAGGGCACACTCTTCACATTTGTGCTGAAGATCCACAGTTTTGTCTTCACAGATATGATCTGTGAATTCCATATTCCCTTATTATCTCTATGTTGTCTGAGGTCTTCCTCTTTTGTGTTTTCCTTGTGGGTTCCATGTGAGAGCTTGATGGACTATGCTGGATGATGGTTTTCTGAGAGCGTGGCCGAGCCATCCCCACTTTCTTCTCTTGATTTGAATGCGGTAACGATCACTTGGAAAAAGTCTTAATTATTGCTAATTGTTCCTAGTTATTGCTAATCCTTAGCTGGTGTTGTAGATGTTTGGTGAATTTATTTTACAAAATAGATCACGATTCCTACAGCAATGTATTCTCATGTGCTGTATATACTGTAAAAAAGAAGATATATTGACTTCCTGTTACATAATGTAACTATGCCGAACATTTGTGCACATTTTGTATTATAAAACCTTGTAAAGCCAGTAAATTTAGTAATTAATATGTCTGTGTTATAGCAGTTGGTGAGAAACCTAGGCCTAAAAAAATGCTTAAAGGATTACAACACCAGAGTTAAGAAGTTCTGCTAGCTGTTCACCCCTCCTTGCAAAATAAAAAAAAAAAGATCTTAACAAGTGTGAATCATATTTGGCACACTGGTGAGAAAGTTTATTCTCTAGTCCTACCAGTTATAAGGAAGCATGGAATGTGCTGATGCATCTAGTTGCAGTAATATTCATTGTACAAATAGTCATAATTACTGATATTATCATTACAATTTGTGTGGTGAGAAAGAAATGGGGTCCCACAAGGAGAAAACAAGGTTATGCCACCATGTAAGCTTATTAATAACAAATAACAAATTATTAATAATAAATCACCAAGTCATAAAGGAGAGGATTGTAGGGATAATTTCCACACATTGGCTGGTTTCATCATTTTGTTTTACATAAGCTGTTCCATCTTGGTTCCCTTCTTTATTGCCTGGTGACACTCTTTTCTGAAGGTTGGTGGGAACTTGTGGTGGGAAATAGTCAAATGATATTGAATATTCTGCTTGGCAATAGGTTATAAAATGACTGAGCCCAGCACCAAGGGCTGTCCACCCTTGTGGCAGCCCAGTACCATTTGCCTGTGCATCTCATCTGTGTTTGCGTGACATCTAAAGAAGAAGAGGATTCCAATTTATCTGCCTGTTAGCTACGCTCATGATCATCGTATTGTGTTGGTGGTTCCCATCCCATGCGGTCCCCCAAAGAGACCCTGTGTGCTGCAGCTGGGTATTCCTCCTGGCTCCCATCTGTGGTTTGTTCTGTGTGTCTACAAGACTTGGTGACATACAGTTATTGTACTACTTGTTACCTGCCAATCTTGTTTTGGGGTCCCTGGCTTAACACCAAAAATTCTGTGTTAATAGCTGTGTGGCTTTGTTGATATTTGTTTAATAAATAGTATTTTATTTCTACTACACCTGCCCTTCCTTATACCTTTCTGTGATACAAATCACCACCAGCATGGGAGCTAGGTTTGTATCAGTTTTGGTAATGCCCATGACGGATCCAAGTCTCCCCTCATCCCTGCCTTGTAAACTGGTATATATTTAAAAGTGGAGTGGAAACAGTAAGCATTTAGCAGTTTCTCTGTAATACACAAAATCAATACTGTAAGAAAAATATTTAAATAAGAATATCAACTTTATTAATACGGGTTGAACCTCTCAAAATCCAGCCCTCTCAGAACCTGACCAGTGCCAGATGAGAAAATTTGCCGGACCATGGGAGGTCCTATGGTCTAGCAGCATTACCAACACTTCCACTGCTTACTGGGCTCTTAGAAGACATTTAGGGTTAAATTGCAGCTAAAGAACAGCACAGAACACACAGAGCCAGGATTAGGGGCTGGAAAGAAACTTTCTGGGATCACAGGAAACATGACATCCAGCTAAGTAAAATCTGGCCAGATTATGGAGTTTGCTGGATGAGAGAGTTCCGAATTAGAGAAGTTTAAACTGTACTAGTTATGTTTGGTATAGTGTTTGAATACATTGTTCCTGTCTATACATGATAGCAACACAGCTCTTCTGAATAACGAAACAACAAACATTCCTGGATCAATAACCCTCAAAAGTAAATATTTCCTAAAATTAAAACAAATGTAGCCCACTTAACCATTAAACCAGAATGAAAGTGCAAAATGACAAGGCACGTTAACAATATTTAAAGCGGCAACAAAGAAAACATGAAATGAACTTTATGACATACAATAATGAATAGCAGTTAAAGTCCCATAATAAAAAGAATGAAAGCAATAAATAATGTGGCAAAGCTCTGGCCGTGACTTGAGGGTCCTGAGCTTCTGGCAGATAGTGTTTGCCTCAGAGGCTCACTGTGACCCTCCATACAGCCTCTTTCCCTTTACTAGAGCCATCCTCATCATAGGCTAATCCACAGTTTGGGGTGAGAACCCTCTATAGTTTTGGTGTTCCCTCTCAGAGGTTAGACCCTGTAATGGCCTGGGGAGGCTTTGGGGCGAAGCCATTCCCACCCTCTATCCCAGGGTTCCAGCCCAGGGACCTTAAGGCAGCAGCAACAGACAGGGTTTTCTCTACTCCCAGTCTGGCAGCTTCTTCCCTAGGCCACCTCCCTCGCTTCTAGGAGATTTACAATGTCCAGTTCGGAGGTAGAGCTCTTACGATTGTGCAGAAATTCCAAGTGATCTAGAAATTTTGCCCCATTGCCATTCACAAATAATTTTTCAGTCTTTGCAGGCAACTGACTGACTGCTCAGTGGCGCAGGATGTAGTCGGGACTGTGTAGAAAAATTGTGGAGAACTGTAACTTCAGACAGTGTGTCACTCAAGCCTTTGTTTTGTTTCAGAAATTGCTTCACTTCACTCACCAAATTAAGTTGGCAATTGCCCTATCTGCAAATATCACTCAACCAGGAATGAAGAGATGGCCTCTCCATGTTAATGTCATCATGGAATAGGGTGACCACATTGCCCTGTCCCAAATACAGGACAGGGAGATATGGAGATGAGGGGCGGCTCCTCCAAGCCCTGGGGAGCCGGGAAGGAAGCAGGAGCTGCCGACGCTCCCTGGGAGCCCCAAGGAAGCTGCAGCCACCAGTGATACCCTGGAGCCCCAGGGAAGTTGCAGCTGCCAGCCTCCCTGAGAGCCCTGGGGAAGCAGCAGTTACCCATACTCCGCCTGCTTCTCCGAGGCTGATTGGCCAGGGGCAAATATGGGACAATGAATCCCTTTAAAAAAAAAAAGTCAGGATGCCTTTTGGCATCCCAAATATGGGACTGTCCTGCACAATACGGGACGGATGGTCACCTTACTATGGAAAGCTTGACTTATTGGGACACTGTCCTGTTTTGAGCCATTTACTGCATCAGTGCGATGCGTCCCCAGTTTTACTGCAAATGTAAAGCTTCCTTTTGAAAACCTCTGTTCAATGTCAATTCTCCAAGCGTCTATGATCCCAACATATAGTTGATGAAGAAAACTCTTTGGGGTCACCGTTAGCCTGAGGAACATCTCCAGGGTTTCACCGTCGCAATGACTAGTCTTTTCTTTAGAATGTGGGATCAGCTAAATATAGATTTCTTACCTTAGCTACTGTTGTTTCCCAGAAGTGAGAGTCTGACAAGCTTGCTGCACATCTTGCTCAACAGTTCTTGCAACAGGAAAACTTTCTTCCTAATGCTTGCCAATGAGACATTTGGGCTTTGAATTTGTGCATTATCTTCTGCAGCAGTGTTTCTTAAACTGTGTTCCATGGACCACTGGTGTTCTGTGAACAACTCACTGGTGTGCCATGAGCATCTGCCACTCTTTTGATCTCATACACTGATGGTCTATATCATGGGTGTCCAACCTTTTGGCTTGCCTGGGCCGTATTGAGTGAAGATAGTCTTGGGCCGTGTACAAAATATATAATATAGTTAATGTATATAATGTTAAAAGTTTACGATCTTGTGGGGCCACATTACTAGCTGTCCAGGGCCGCATGCGGCCCGCGGGCCGCAGGTTGGACACGCCTGGTCTATATTCTGTTATGAAACCCAGACACAATGTTACTTCTTCATTGCTAGGATACCAGATTAAATTGCTGCATTTTGGTTTCGCTGTTTATCTTGCAAGATTTTTTTTTGTGTCTGACAATTTTTTTAAAGATAATTTTTGTAGATGTTCTGCATAGAAATTATTATGTGCTGTTTCATGGTCCCCAAAAGTTTAAGGGACACTGGTCTACAGGACCCATGGATTTCACAAGAACCGTTACTGTAAGGTATGTTGGAAAAGATTGAAGTTGCTTCAAAAATCTACTCAGTCTGAGCCAAGTTCATTTGAGGAGTGACTAAATTCATCCAGGCAGTTCACCATAGCCTCGTAGTTGTTGAGCATGATTTAACGCTGCAGATCCTTAGTACGAGTAACTGGTGCCTTCAGCTGGAGAGGGTGCAGGGAGGGCCACCCAGAAGGTCATGGAGGGGGCATCCCATTTAGCAATTAAAATTTTGGTGTCAATACAGGTGGCGTGGGGTGAGGAGGGCACTGATCTTTAACTAGTCACTTATAATCTTTAATCTCAGAGGGGTAGTCCAGCTTTAGTGTCCACCATGTAGGGCACAATGGCTCTAAAGAAGGCTCTCCTTCTCTCTGAACCTCCTTGAAGACACTGATGAGATCTTTCACCATCAACCCTATATCATGGCATTCCCATGGCCCAGGGGTAAGGGAACGTGCAGCACAGTGCACAAATTCTGCTCTCAGCTCTTGTTCCTTCACTCTGGCTTGGAATCCAGTACATTTATTAGCTACAGGACAGGCTCTGTTGTAACACTGCCCCCATCAATCAGGAAAGGGAAAGGCACACCTGAGAAGCACATCTTGCACAATTTTGAAAAGAGAAACAGCATCCACTGCTTCAGTTTGGTAAAACCCAATAAACTGCTTATAAATCTCCCATGCTTCACCAGAAAAGAATGTTACAGAAAAACGTGTTTGTTCTTTTCTTGGCAAGCCAGTCAGCTCATCCTTTGCAAGGATGTGAAACTTAGAACCCTTTATCATTTGCACAATTTGTCTCAGCACCATCACTGCCACTTACTGAATCTCTTCTCTATGGAGCCCAGGGTGTGCTGAGTGAGGTTCAGATACAACACACACACAATATCCCAGGAGATAACCAGCATCGCAATCCTGTCACGACCAGAAGTTCTGTTACTGACAGGAACTGGACACCGCACGTCATTGGAACAGGCATCTGCAAAAATAAACCTTCCCTGACACAATGGAAAGAAAGCCATGTGGGCTTCTAACTCACAGCTTCCTGGCTGAGGGTAAGTGGGGGAAGGGCCTTGATAAAACAATACTATAATCTGTTGTGACAATGGCCCCAAGTACAGCCCCTCACTACAGCAATGCTGCTGTGTTTGGGCCTATTACTGCAGTATCTTTAATGGAGGGGCAGCTACCTGTATTGACAAACTCTGAGGCGGCTTGCAGAGGAGGGGCTCAGTGCCAGGTGTTCCATGAAGGGGGCTGCTAGGTCCTACAGAGGGTTCTGGTAGTTCCCAGGGTGGCAGGCTCAGATGTTACTGTAGCAGAGACAAAGTGTAATTGCTGATGGTGCGTGGGGGAGCACCATAGAAATGTTCTGGGAGGAGCATTGCCTCTCAGAGGTTTTCAAACTGTGAGACACAGGCCTGCCAATGGGGGCAGGGGCAAAAGGGTAAAGGACCTGGGGCTCATGGCTGCAGCCACTGTCTCTACTGCAGCAGCAGCTGGAAGCCCTGGGCCCTTTAAATCACTGACAGAGCCCCAGGGGTCACAGAAGTGCGGGCTGGAGGAGGTGAGCCCATAGCCCCACCCTTTTCACCTGAGGCCCCATCTCCTCTGGGGGTGCAGAGCTGCCCCCTGTCCAGGGGCCAGGCAATTCTGTCACACACACACCCTGGTGGGGCACAACCCTTTTGGGAGCACAGAGTAGAGCTTGGGAGAGACGAGTGGTAGCTGGATGAGGGACTGGATTGCACCCTCAGCAAGTTTGTGGATGACACAAACTAGCAGGAGAGGTAGATAATTTGGAGGGTAGAGATAGAATCCAGAGTGCCCTGGATAAATTGGAGGATTGGGCCAAAAGAAATCTGATGCGGTTCAACAAGGAGAAGTGTAGAGTCCTGCATCTGGGATGGAAGAATCCCAAGCATTGTTATAGGCTGGGGACCTACTAGCTAAGCAGCAGTACAGCAGAAAGGGACCTAGGGTTTATTGTGGATGAAAGGCTGGATAGGAGTAAACAGGGTGCCCTTATAGCCAAGAAGATTAACAGCATATTGGTGTGCATTAGGAGAAGCATTGTGAGCAGATCTAGAGAGGTTGTTGCTCCCTTCTATTGGGCACTGGTGAGGCCACATCTGGAGTATTGCGTCCAGTTTTGGGCCCCCAGTATAGAAAGGATGTGGATATACTGAAGCAGGTTCAGAGGAGGGCAACAAAAATGATTAGGGGGCTGGAACACATGACCTATGAGGATAGGCTGAGGTATGTGGGCTTGTTTAGTTTACAGAAGAGAAGACTGAGGGGTGATTTAATAGCAGCCTTCACCTTCCTGAAGGGGAGCTCTAAAAGGGATGGAGAGAAACTGTTCTCAGTGGTGACAGACGGTAGAACAAGGGGTAATGGTCTGAAGTTACAGAAGGAGAGGAGTAGGTTGGATATTAGGAAATATTACTTCACCAGGAGGGTGGTGAGGCACTGGAATGCGCTGCCTTGGGAAGTGGTGGAATCTCCATCCCTAGAGGATTTTAAATCCTGGCTTGACACTGTCATGGCTGGGATGACTTAGTTGGGATTGATCCTGCTTGGGGCAGGGAGCTGGACTCGATGACCTCTTGAGGTCCCTTCCAGCTCTGTGATTCTATGAGTCTATGGTCAGAAGGTTGGGGCCAGCCCCAGATGGTGGCACTCAGGATGGAGTGGCCCCTCCACCCTCTGACTCACCTCGGCAGGCCGCCCAGCCCATGTGGGTTATTGATGATGATGGAGGAGGGGCAACCAAAAATCATACCTCAGATGGGCAGCCTTTTTGGTTTGGTTGCCCCCCCTCTCTGCCCCACCAGGCAGGTGGGGTTGCCCACTGGATTGAGTAGGGAGTGAAAATAGCACTCCCTTCCCAAGTCTTGTAACACTGCCACTCACCTCCAAATGCTCCTCCATGACCCCGTTAGTGGGGCACAGCCCGCCGTTTGAAAACCTCTGACTGTAGCAGCTGCTGCTAAGTGGAAGGCAGGAATCTAAAGGGGGTGGGTGTGGTCCCGGGTGCAATCCCCACCCAGCACCTCAGCATTGGACTGAGAGTTCCATCCCTTCCTGGGAGAGGTCCCAGGTGTTACTGTCAGGAGCTCTTGGGAGTTACCTTAGGGATGTGTTCAGTGTCGTTGGAAAGTGGGCTTCCATTAGAAGGTGGAAGTGATTTAGACCTCTAAAGAGGAATGGATGCCACAATTCACCCTTACAGTCTTTTTAATCCTTCTGACACCTGATTCCATTTCAAATTGATATGTGAAATGCCTCATTTCCCACAGTTCACTTCGAAGGTTTCGTGGGAGGAGGACCTGTCCTAGCACCCACCAGCATGGACTATCTTTGCCAGGAGAATGTTCTAATCTGGAGAGGAGAGATCTAGATTCAAAAGACCAGATTCTCAGCTGGTGTAAATCAGACTAGCTCCATTGATGTAAGCGGCATTGCACGGATTTACACCAGCTGGGGGTATAGCTCACTGAGGGAGAAGAGTGAGCACAGGCGGCATAACAGGGCTACTTAATCAACCCTGGGAAGAAGATGAGGATTCTGTTTGAACCCAGAGCTTATGGGCAGTTCTTATCCATCCAAACTGGTTCTCTCACCCCTGCTTCCTGCCAGTTCCACTATCCCTCACCTCCCCCTTAGAGGGAAGCACCTAACAAATAAACAAATGACTCTTGGGCCAGCAGCAACTTAGCACAAGGCTGTCAAAAACAAGATCCCCACACAGTCACCATGTGCTACTGTACTGGCGTCTTTACAGAGGCTCCTGGGAAAGGTGGCTCCAGATGGGTTTTTCTGATGAGTCCAGGTAGACCTCTCAGGCTTCAGACACACCAAACCTGAGTGGGAACGCTGTAGCATTTGGAGAACTGACAAACTGGGTGTATCGTTACCGCCCTTACCATCTCTGTGGTATTGTTACCATCTCTGTGGTATTGTTTCCATACTGGAGACCACAAAGAGCTCCGCTCTCAGGTCCAATTTTATCACCCACCCTCTCCACAGCTCTGCCACTCTCAAGCCATGCTGGTCTGGTTTAATGCAGATTTTTCATCAGTTCCCTTTTCCCAGCTGTTATTTTTGGTTTCAGTCATCTGCTCCTGATAGTCTCTCTGCAGATTTTATTTCCCTTCTCTAGTAGTGTCTGCTCACAGACCCCACCTATTTTCTCTGTCCAGAAACCTGTCCTGTTGTCCAGCTCACTTCCCTGTCCCATTTCACTTCTCCTGATCTGCTTTTACATTCGTCATCTTTCCTCCTACCCCAGCTCTGGTTCATCCTCTACCTCAGCATCCAGACCCTCCCCCTCACACGTTCTGCAATTAGCTTTACCCCCCATTGCCTCCCCATTCCTGTGGGAGCTATGCCCCATCCCCCGGCTTGAGCCACTCACCCACCGGTGGTGCCCTTCCTCTCACAGCTGTGCTGCTGCTTCATACGTGCCAGCCCTCGGAGTACCTCAGTAACACTAAACTGCAGCAGGTGCTGGAGCTGGGCCCACTTGTAACCGCCCACAGGCGGACTCAAACCTGGGACCTCTGGAGGCTGGTGCACGAACCTCTTTTGTTTGAGCTAAAGGCGAGTCGGCTCTCAGCTAAGGATGCACAGCGACTCACCCTTTCTTTCTGCAAGTGATGTAGGTGCCCCTACATGGGACACCTGTAGGTGTGTGACTAACACAGTTGTTCTAATACAAGCACCATTTGCTATGAGGTAGGATTAGTATTATTTCAGTGTTGTGTTTTACAATAGTATCCAGAGCCCCTGTTGTCCTGGAGATTCCCATTGTGCTACAACTTGCAGGCCCATGCCCACAGAGAGACAGTCCCTGACCACAAGAGATTTTTGTTTGTTTGTTTTTGGTTGTTTTTGGTTTTTCGGGGCGAGAGGAGGCTAAGGACTTTCAATAACACCAACTTGTGTTAGGTGTTTAATTGCCGTTGATTTTCAGTGGGAGCTGAGCAACTCACTGCCCCAGGTGCCTTGGAAAACCTTACCTTCTACTAACAGCAAATTAATAAGCAGTGTATTTGACTGAAAGAGCAGTAAGCTGCTGAGGCATCGGAGGCAAGCAAAGGAAATGGTCAGTGACAGAGCAGCCACCACTGTAAAAGCAAGGACTGAGCCCATATTGTGACACCGCAGTCAAAAGAGTGAAGCAGGAAGTAGATCTAGAAAAGCAGGAGGCCAAGAACGGAGCGATGGGGTACCCCCCTCAAGAAAGGTCAGAGCAACGGAGCACTCCCTCCCGCAAGGAATGGTCCAACCAGCCATCTCCCCAGAGAAAGAACAGATGACATGAGAGGCAGAGGAGTGAAGCCGAAGGAGACAGGAGCCAGTGGCCCTGGCAGAGTGCTCAGGAAGGATGTGGTGCTGAGCAGTGCCACATGTGGCACTGAGAGCAAGGCTGACAGCTGGGGGCTGACTGAAGAAAAGCCTTTCGCCACCTGAGGAGGACTCTCTCCAGGCGGGCAGGAGGCAGCTGGAGAGATGAGCGGAGCTGACTTTCTCTTCCATAGCTAGGCTGAGCCGAAGGGAGGATCTGGGGGTAGAGGCAGAGAAGGGCAGGGTTGCTTGGCTGGGCCGGTGTGGCAGGAGTGTGAACACTGTGTTTCTGAGAGCAGCTAGGCTACCACACGCAATACGCAGTGCCACACACACACACCCCGAGTGGGCAGGAGGTGCACACGCCACAGAACTGGGAATGGAAGTGGCATTCCACACATGGGGGCAGATCTTTGCAGCCCTGCTGTGAGACAGAGAACTGCCAGGCGCATCGTGCTGCACTTAGCCAGCCCAGGGGCCTCTTTAGGGGCCTGAATGCCAGACATCAGAATGCCATCATACTGCAAGCACAGCACAGTGGTTCCTTGCAAACTCAGCATCTTCTCACAGATTCCCAGCTCGGAAGCAGCCATCATGATTATCTCATCTGATCTCCTAACACAGACCATTGCACTTCCCCCCAGTGATTACGAGAGCAGGTCCCAGAGCATTTCTCGTAGTCGTTCTACTACTGATTGACAGTAGCTGGGGGGAGCTGCTCCTGCACCATGCAGAGACTCTCCTACAGGACATAGGGCAATAACAGGAACTGGTCAATGCCCAGGTGGTGTAAGAGCCCTATTTACTGCTATAAATCATCCCTAGCTTTGTAAGTGAATTTCACCTGTCCAGGCGCAGCTCTTCCTGACCACTTCTGCTTCTATCACCAGCTCTCAGCCTATCTGCTGGCAACCAGATCTAGCCTGTCAACCTCAGTGCTCCTTCCAACTGAGCTGAGAGGTTGGGGCACAACATGGAACCTGATTTTTGTTCCTGGCAGCATAAAGCAATAATTGCTAGAGCCAGCCTCTCGCAAGCCCAGGGAAGAGAGTGAGACACTAGGTCTAAGAACTGCACTTCTAGCCAGGCCATGTGCTGGGGGATTAGCTCGTATCCCCTGCTGACATAAAGCAGCACTTTTAAATTGGTGCATCTCTCCTCCAATATCAGCCATCACTAGGGACACAGCAGCAGATGGATAGGAGATAGACAGCCAGATGCCAGGCTCAGTGAAACCATCCTGCATCTATACTTAAGCTGTCTAGCCTTTCCTATGCCTTGTTTTGACTGATGGCAATGGAACAGGGCCAAAGAGAACACAGCTCATTCATCCAATAATCAGCGGTGGATACTCCTTTCTTGTCAACAGCTGGGCATGACTGAAAGGTGCAGGAGTCTCTGATAAGGGGACGCAGAAATTCTGACAATAAAGTCCAAGTGATTCTGGGTTTCAGTTCAGGCAGATATACAGCATTGATGTACTCTTCACTAGTACCTTTTAATATTAAAGGGGCTCAGGGCACCTGACAAACACTGATCTCTGCATAGGACTTGCCTTGGCCACCACTGAAATGCAGCCACCTATGGAGTGGCAAAGAGCAACTGGAATGCACAACAGAGTAACACAAGACAGCAGGTTATGGAATCAGTACTACAGGGGCATTTAGGGAAACAGGACAGAACTGCCTATATTGGAATGTGCCTGGAATTCTGTGGATAACATCCCAGGGAGCTGGACACAGGTCCTATGGAGACCAGGGCTGCATCAGTCTCAGGGATAGGGAGCATAAATAGTTAGTTCCTTCTTTCTGTGTTTTGTGAAAGTCAGAGCCTTCAGCACCAAGTTGAAGCACTGCATCAGTCTGAGGCAGAATGCAGAGAGTGCCACCTGCATACCACACCTTGAACTCACAATGAGCTATTAGAAGTCCCCACTCCCAAGTACACATCACATGTGACTCTGATGAGCAGAGACATTCACACCAGGAGGTTACAAGCACAGCACCGATTGCTTGGCCTGTCTTGGGAGACGGAAGAGACAGAAGCAAAGTTGCTCCTCTCTCAGGACGTTTTACCCCCACACACCTTCTGTTTGCTGGTGAGAGCAGAACCCTTCGTCAGTGTGGAGTGTGCATGATATGGGGTGACATTGCAGTTCTGAGAAACTTTGCTTTCAAAAACCTTGCAGGGCTTAGGCAGGCCCACTGATGGGCAGGGGAGGAGGGCCCAGCAATTCAAAAGGGCCCAAGAGCTCCCAGCTCCACCATAGCTACTGCAGCAGCAGCCAGAACCCTGAGCTCTTTAAATCACTGCTCACCTAATAAACTATTTTGCTAGTCTTTAAAGTGCTACTTGACTGCTTTTTGTTTTGATCGTGTGTAGACTAGCACGGCTTACTCTCTGTTGCTATCAGAGAGGTAGCCATGTTAGTCTGTATCCTTTAGAACAACAAGAAGTCCTGTGGCACCTTATAGACTAACAGATATTTTGGAGCATAAGCTTTCGTGGGCAAAGACCTGCTTCATCAGATGCGTGAGTGGTGGTGGCGGGGGTTTCCACAGGAGTATTTAAAGAGGGGGTCCCAGTAAAAGGGAGGGTGCTGACTGCTGACTGCTGACGCCCCAGGCACCATACTTCAGGTGGAGCTAAGAGCTGGTTGCCTCCAGCTCCACGCCCTCAGCCAGAGGCCTTGCCCCTTCCAAGAACACAGAACCACTCCTTGCCCAGGGGCTCAGCCTGTCAGTCCTCCCTGCTGGTCTTAGGGAATTTCTGGAGTGTGTGTTACACCCCTAGAGAAATGTATGGAAGCGTTCCAGGGTATTGTTATCAACCCAGAAGATCCGGTTGCTGTCCCTGCTCGTTACAGACCTACGGGAAAGAAACTAATGTATCAGTGATTAACATATTAGATTCCACTCTGCTTGGCACATACCCTGAGAAAAAAAGTGCTACATGCTCCATTACAGGCTGCACCTCACATCCTGTGCTGACAGGGCCCGGCGGCTGTTCTCAGGCTGCAATGCTCCCCAGACAGTCTATAGCTCAGACCTCACAGAGTCAGCGAGTTTTCTCTCTTGGTGCATTTTCATGTGGCTGGAGTTAAGATGATGGTTAAACCCGACAGAACTCTGCCTGGACAAAATGAAGGCTTTGTCATGACTAATAATGCGTGAGTCCTCATGTCAGCTGAGAATCCCCTCCACCTCATGCCATACATGCTTCCTGTACCCCACCCCGGCCTCCATGCCTGAACTCACTTTAGACGCCCCCTTCTGCCACAAGCCAGGGACTTGACCTCGCTGTGAGACTTGGTTTACTGCTTGTTCTTCCCACCTGCTGCTCCCTGGGCAGGGCTGATCCCAAACGGGCCCATGCAAATGCCCAGGCTCCTCTCCTGGAAGCAGCCATAGCCAGGCCCCTGGCATAAATATGCCAGATTAATATTCAGTTGTGCATGTTTTTGGTTGCTACCAAAAACAGATTTTTTGCTCATCTACATTTCTATCTAGAACCAAGCAGCACTTTGAGGTTTTAAATTAATAATTTGCTGCACTCTAGTGCTCATCTTGCAGAACTGCATACCTGTAAATGATCACACAGACTGTTGATGTTAACGCTCAGTCCAGCAGCCATTGAGGCAGTTTTGTCCAGTGTTCTGACCTTTTCTTCCACGCGTTCATGTCGCTGTGAAAGGAGGGCAACATTATCAGCAAAATCACTGTCCTCTAGCTGTTGGAAAAGTGTCCACTGAATGCCTCGTTGATGGCCATCTGAGCTGCGTCTACATGTGCACGCTACTTCGAAGTAGCGGCAGTAACTTCGAAATAGCGCCCGTCGCGGCTACACGTGTTGGGCGCTATTTCGAAGTTGAAATCGACGTTAGGCGGCGAGACGTCGAAGTCGCTAACCCCATGAGGGGATGGGAATAGCGCCCTACTTCGACGTTCAACATCGAAGTAGGGACGTGTAGACGATCCGCGTCCCGCAACATCGAAATAGCGGGGTCCTCCATGGCGGCCATCAGCTGGGGGGTTGAGAGATGCTCTCTCTCCAGCCCTTGCGGGGCTCTGTGGTCACCGTGTGCAGCAGCCCTTAGCCCAGGGCTTCTGGCTGCTGCTGCTGCAGCTGGGGGTCCGTGCTGCATATACAGGGTCTGCAACTAGTTGTTGGCTCTGTGTATCTTGCACTGTTTAATGAAAGTGTGTCTGGGAGGGGCCCTTTAGGGGAGCGACTTGCTGTTGAGTCCGCCCCGTGACCCTGTCTGCAGCTGTGCCTGGCTCTCTTATTTCGATGTGTGCTACTTTGACGTGTAGACGTTCCCTCGCAGCGCCTATTTCGATGTTGGGCTGAGCAACGTCGAAGTTGAACATCGACGTTGCCGGCCCTGGAGGACGTGTAGACGTTATTCATCGAAATAGGCTATTTCGATGTCGCTACTTCGAAATTAGCTATTTCGATGTAGCGTGCACGTGTAGACGTAGCCCTGTTGTCCCGTTCATAAGCCAGTCCATTGTGATCAAGAACACGAAAGGTGACAATAGGCCCCCTTGTCGCACTCCTGACAGTATGCTGAAGGATTCTGTCAAGACACCATTGTGAACAACTTGGCATGTTGAGGGTTCATACGTTGAACAAATCAAGTTAATAATTTTAGATGGGATGTGACGGTGTTGCAGCAGTTTTCACAAAGTGTCTCTGGCAATAGTCAAAGGTTTTTTCAAAGTCTATGACAATTATGTACGGCGCGGAGTTCAACTCAAGCAACTGTTCTACAATCATTCTGAGAGTTGCTATTTGGTCAGTACAAGATCTCTTGCTTCGGAAGCCAGCCTGTTCTTCCCTGAGCTGTCTATCAACTTCTGTTTTCATTCTTTCCAAGAGAATCCCATAGAAAACTTTTCCTGGAATAGACAGTAACATGATGACCCTCCAGTTCTTGCATTCCTTCAAGTTGCCTTTCTTTGGAAGCTTGGTAAGGTAGCCACGTTTCCAGTCTTGTCGGATCTCCTCAGTGTCCCAAATTTTCCCAAATAGATTATACATCATGTTGACAGATGTCTCACTACCTGCCTTGGTTGCTTCTGTGGGGATATTGTGTGAACTAGGTGCTTTTCTGCTTTTCAGATGGGCAATGGCTTTTCTGATGCCTTCTTTTGTCAGTCTGCTGCTGTTAATTTCCAGTGGTACATTTGCAGGTGGTAACTCAGGAGGTTCCATGTCGGCAGGGCTGTTCAGCAGCTCTTCAAAGTGTTCCTTCCATCTACTGAGCTGCTCACTTGGGCTACGTCTACACGTGAAGCCTACATCGAAGTAGCCTATTTCGATGTGGCGACATCGAAATAGACTATTTCGATGAATAACGTCTACACGTCCTCCAGGGCTGGCAACGTCGATGTTCAACATCGACGTTGCGCGGCACCACATCGAAATAGGCGCAGCGAGGGAACGTCTACACGGCACAGTAGCACACATCGAAATAAGGGTGCCAGGCACAGCTGCAGACAGGGTCACAGGGCGGACTCAACAGCCAGCCGCTCCCTTAAAGGGCCCCTCCCAGACACACTTGCACTAAACAGCACAAGATCCACAGAGCCGACAACGAGTTGCAAACCCTGTGCATGCAGCATGAATCCCCCGCTGCAGCAGCAGCAGCCAGAAGCCCTGGGCTAAGGGCTGCTGCACACGGTGACCACAGAGCCCCGCACGGGCTGGAGAGAGAGCATCTCTCAACCCCCCAGCTGATGGCTGCCATGGAGGACCCCACAATTTCGACGTTGCGGGACGCGGATCGTCTACACGGTCCCTACTTCGACGTTGAACGTCGAAGTAGGGCGCTATTCCGATCCCCTCATGAGGTTAGCGACTTCGACGTCTCGCCGCCTAACGTCGAAGTTAACTTCGAAATAGCGCCCGACGCGTGTAGCCGCGACGGGCGCTATTTCGAAGTTAGTGCCGCTACTTCGAAGTAGCGTGCACGTGTAGACGCAGCCTTGGGTTTGTTAGCACACACCCCTCCTTATCCTGTACAGGCTGATACACTGTACACCGTAACCCAGCTAGCTTCCATGTGATGTTATAGAGCTCTTTCACGTTTCTCTGTCCTGCAGCTTGTTTGGCTTGTTATGCAAGGTTTTCCACAAAGCTCTTCTTGTCCCATTTTACAGCCTTTTTAACTTCTCTGTTGGCTTCTGAATACAGTCTCTGAGCTTCCACCTGGGCTGCTCTTGCTTTGCTGTTGTTGACTGCTGCTTTTCTGTCCTTTGTTCCTTCACTTTTCTCAGAGTTCCTGTGGTGATCCATACTTTGGCTTTCTCTGCTGTGCTTCATACTCAATCTGCGCAGATTGCCAGCTCCTACCAAGACTTATGTAGTTGAAGATTTCTTTGCAGATGTTTCTGTAACTTTTTTTTTTTAACGGTTAGGATTGTTAACCCTAAGCCAACCCCTTTTACCTCAGGGGTAACATAAAAGCATGAAAAAAAGTTAACAACATTAGGCAAGACTGCCTCAATTACTGGACTGATCATTAACAAGGGAAAGACCAAGATAATGAGGATCATCCAGTCCAGCATCATCACAATGGGAGGGGATGACCTGGAAGATGTGGAGCAGTTCACCTACTTGGGGAGTATCATAGGCATAGATGGAGGAACTGATAAGGATATCAATGCCAGAATAGGGAAAGCAACAGCTGCATGCAAAGCTCTCCATCCCATATGGAGTTCATGAATAATATCAGCAAAGATGAAAGTGCAGATCTTCGACACAAATGTGAAGAGTGTGCTCTTGTATGGATGAAAGACCTGGCGTGTGAAAAAGTCTTCAAATCACAAGCTACAGACATTCATAAACAGATGCCCGAGGTACATCCTTCACATCAAATGGCAAGACTTCGTCACAAATGAGGAACTTTGACAAGAACCAACTGACACTGAAATCAAAAGAAAGAGGGGAAGGCTAGGCCATACTCTCAGAAAGCCCTTATTCAGCATAGTCCATCAAGCTCTCACATGAAACCCATAAGGAAAATGAAAAAGAGGAAGACCTCGGACAACACCTGGGCTACACCTGGAGCCACCTAGAAGTTTTGTCTCATGACAGAGTGAAGTGGAGGACACTTGTAGATGACCTATGCTCCATGCGGAGCACGAGGTTTAAGTAGTAACAGTACTGTTGATGTGGATAGTATTATACAGTCAAACATGGTTGAGGTTACTTGTGATATTATTCAGTATTAGTGTTATTACTACTAATTCTTCAAGCCATGTGACTTCCTCACCCACCCATCTGTCACTATAAATCCACACGCTTCCCTTGCTCCCTTTAACGTGCTACCTGGTTGTTTAAAAAGGATGCTCACATCACCCTTTCTGAATGCAATCACAGAGTCTCAAAGCAGCATAAACTTGGAATTGCCACTTCTCATCTCCAGCACAGGATGATCTCTCTTGAAATGACAGTTCCGCCAGCAACAAGTATGGACTAGTTGCCACCTCTGAGATGCAGAAGAACCAGCCACTGGCCACATCCCACAGCTGAGCCCCTGAGGGAGGCCTCTTACCACTCCCTCCCAGGATCATTTGCACCCCTCACCTCAGCTGGCGAGCCTTGAGTCTGTCCTGTTTCCTGGTCCCTGGCACCAAGAGGCGCCAATGTTGTTTGGGCAGGTGGAGGGCCTAGCCCAACAAGCAGGACCTGGGGGCTGGCTATGCCCCCAGACACATAACATGCACAGTAGTTACTACATCACCACACTGCAATGCACACCCCCCGCCCACACACACAGCTTGCAAGGAATGTTGGCCACAGTGAAAAAACAAACCACACACTCAATCTTATAACCAGCAAGGCAGTACAAACTTCAGCAATGACAGTCAAAAATCAGCCAGCTGGCAACTCCTGTGACAAGTACACATGGGCATTTGCCAAAGAACTGAACTTTAAACCTCCCACAAGAGGTTATAAAATAATTTCTTTATTAGGAACAAAATCATCATAAAAAAAATCCACCTTAGCTGAGCACAAGCATGTACAAGAAAAAAAAAAGAAGACGTTATGCAATTCTCCTTCTGGCCTTATAGTGCAGTAATACAAATCTTTGACATTTGCTGTACAGCTGCAGTAATTGAGCAAAGAAAAATGGGGTGTTCTGTTTGTCTGCAGAGCATCCCAAGCTGCCTATTATTTTAGCTTCCCCTGGACCTTCTCCGAACTCAGCAAACAAGTGCCTCCCACACATGAACCAGTACAGGACTCCACAGCCAACTGCGCTCCCCAGACTGAGTTCAAAGCAAGAGTCCAACTCATGCAGGCAATAGCATGGTAAAGTCTGTTGGTGGGGATCTGTCTGCAGGGAAGGATGGGGAAGAGGATTCCTATGGAGACTTTGCATCCCAGTTCCCACAGAACAGAAGCCTCATTTCCTTATATTTCCTGGGTACAGAGTCACTCAATCCAGCTCCACACATTGACTGAGACCTAAGCTGTCAGCAGCAGGAACATCTCAGAATCATGCCTGTGAAGTGGAGGATCATTGGAACCTCGATTTAAGCACTATCCTAATGACCTCCTGTTTGGCCATAGCTGTCTCAGCTACAAAGTGCAGCAGCCAGGCCCGACAGCACCCAGCCCTTCTTTGGCGCTGCCACACTCCATCCACTCCTTTACAGACCCCCACAGCATATCAGTGGCTGCTCCTACCCTTGTCTCTGCATGTTCCCAGCGGGGGATGGGATATAGCACCCCCCACACACATACACAAACACACAACCAGATGTGCATGTAATGGGACGTTCCAACTGAGAGGAGACACTCTGAGAAAACACCCTTTCACACCACAGAAAGGCAGGACCTAATGGAGGGGGTGTTTCCTAGCAGCTGAGATAGGTTAGTCACCCATAACACCAAATATCCAAGAACCACCCCTCTCTCACACACACACACACACACACACACACACACTCTGCTAAGCCTGCAAAAACCTTATAAATGACGTCCTAAAATCAGAGTAAACGGAACAGGAACAACTGCCTGTGGCATCTCCAATACAGAGCTTTGCCATAAAAATGCGCTAAGTGATCCTTCAGAGAGTGTGCGCCTCTCTCTCTACAGTGCCCAACCCAGGAGACCGGGGATGTTTCCTTATTGGGTGCTTGCAGCCTTCATCCGAGAGCATGTACAAACCGCCCCTCAGCTCTGTTTCCATAGGATTGGAGGTCGGGGAGGCCTATGTCAGTGAATGATGTTGAAATGGAGGACATAACAGCGTCCACTAGAGAAAACACTGCACAGTGTTCTCAGTCACCACAGCTTTGCCGATGCAACTCAGTCCTGAGCTGTATCATCCGCCTTTGACTTTAAACTGACCCTGACCCTCCACAGCTCTCTCAAAGCCAGGGAAACTTGATTTCTGGAATCCACTCTGGCCCTCCTCCCCTACCCCACGCATGACTAACACAGCTCAGCCCAAACCAGCAGTTCCCCAGCATTGTTCAGTCCTGGACTCACCTGTAGTTTTGCCAGTGCTCTTTTCTCCTGGCCTGCAGAACCTGTTATTTTGAGTCCTGGGTTCCTTTCTACACCTGCTAACATGTCTCCACCCTGCTCCATTCCCAAGACTATTCTAAGCAAAGTACATGGGTACGGTATTGAGTAGGCTCCGAGATGAGCCCACTTAAGGAATTCTCTAAGCTACAGCTGCTGGTGCAGACAACACAGAGGAAAAGAAGGCTAAGCACACACAGAGCACTAGTTTACTCAGACAGCAATAGCCAGACCATTATATTTCAGCTGGTCATACCCTGGAGGCTATATCACCCAATCATCTCAGTTGTATGCCAGCCCCTCCTTCTCCAAATCACGAGTGGCTGCCATGAATATACTTTAGATAAAAGCAAGCAGCCTACTGATTTGCCAGTTGAAGGAAAACATAAACCACCCGTTGTTCATTTACTAAGCAACAAATATACTGGAAGACTCAAAGTCGCCCTCTTCCAATATGTCCAGCCATCACTGCTGGTTCACATCTCTCCACATCATATAATAACTAGTTATAGATAAACTGCAAAGAGTTTGGAGGTTTGGTTCAGATAAGCACCCACCACAATAAATGCTTCTGCCAGCCTTCCCCTGACCACTCAGGGCTGCAAAATTTGGCTAGAACTCTCACGAGAATAGGCTTTCCTAGGAAATTTCTGACACATCCTGGTTTTGGTCTCAGATTGAATTGTTGTGTTCATCCTGGTGCTTAGCCAGGAATCTCAGAGGGGCAAATTGGGGAGGGAAGGGTATAGAGGTGAGGAGAGATTACCCAGCTCATTTCAGAGCCTGCAAAACAGCATCACAGCTCTGGTGCAGTCTTATAAATAGGCAAATATTCATAGAGTTGGGGAAGTCTTATCTATATTAGAGCTCACTTGCCCATTGCTAAGGCTAGCACTACAGTGTGGCCTGAAGTATGGTTTGTAATAAAGTTTGCAGGCCTGTAACCTGTGCACCCGTGGACTTTCACACTTCTAAATTCAGCCATTTTTCAGACCAATTCTTACATGGAATGAGACTATGGAATGTAAAGGGGATGCCCCAGGCCCCAGGGCTGTCCAGTGAGTGTGTCTGATTAGGGATCAATAGGATCAGGGAAAGCGTTGCACAAAATTTCCTCATTGTCGACATCAACCACCAACTCTGGATCAGGTGTCACTGCGGCCTCAGCCACTTCCTTATGCTCTTCCTCAAGGCCTTGGCAGGTCTCTGCACTTTCTGGAAAACAAGTGAGAAATGGTTATAAACATTTACTACTACCTTAACTCTGCCTGTGCTGAAATCCTTACTCAGGTCTTCATCTGCTTTTGCCTTGACAACTGCCCCACTCCCAGCTCACTGGTCTCAAGCACACTCAGGCTACATCTACACTACAAGATAAATTCAGACTTATTCAAATCGATTTTGTAATTCTGGGTTTTATAAATTCAGATTGGATGAGCCTCACCTCCCCAAAGATTCCCCACAAAATCGACTTATTGCTGCCACACTCAATCGCCAAACATCAACTGTTGCAGCAGTGCATTGTGGGAACTACCCCACAGTTCCCTCAGCCTTGTAGCGTTATGGTTATTTTTGCTGGTGCAACTTGGAAAAAAAATGCCCCGCAAATGGTTGTGAGTATGTGATGTCATCCTCCCACATTTCGTTGCCCTCATTCCCCTCCGATGGAAAGCAAACAGCCATTTTTCCAGAAGGAAAGAAGGAAAAGTAGGGCATCAACAAAGATCACCAAATTAATTGAAATCTCTTGCTTCTGCAACTGAATTGCTTCTTATAACTGAATTATCAAAGATTTTACAAGAATCAGCAGGCCTTCTCAACTGTCCCCATGCCCTTGATTATATATGATCCCTGAAAATAATACAGGAACAATGCAAAGAAAGTGTAGGATAGTAAAGGTTTGGAAAAAAGAGATTTTTTTTCAGACAGGGTTTTTGGCGTCCCAATTCATTACACAGAAGTGCCCAACATGGGGGCATGGGGGCCACCAAATTTACACACACATGAGTTCTTCTGTGCCCTGGGATCACCCAGGAGTCTATGGCTTCTCAACTGGCCCTCCAGCCACTTTGCCCTGTGTTAAGGAGGCCAAAGCTTGAAGAAAAAGAGTAATAGAAAAGGTCACGAAAAAGATTTTTGGCTTCCCACTTTACTACAGAGAGTTTTCTAACTCAGGGGGTGGGGACGGCCAAATTTCAACAAGAGGTGTTGCTCAGGTTGGGAGACCCGCTCCGTTTGACTGTTAAGGGGCCAAACTCCCTCATCCCATTGTGGGAGGAGGTTGGGTGGATCGGAGGATTGAAGGGCCAGTAGACGAGGTCCCTTCAGGGTTGCTCAGGCCAGGGGGGGCCATCCCCGATTGACTGTGTGGGAGCCAGCCCCCCTCATTGCCATAGGGGTGCAGGGTCCGTGGCCACAGAGCCAGTTGATGTGGTCCCTGCCCCAGCAGAAAGCCCACAGAAGTCAGCCACCAGGGGATGCTTCCCTCCTCCGTGGCAGCAAGCCCCCGAAAATATTTTTGGGTGGCAGGGAGTGGGGTCCGTGGCTTGAGGGCCAGTTGAGGTGGTCCCACCAGTGGCTGAAAGCCCCCGAAAATCTTAGCACCCTTGGAGCACTCACTGCGCACAACCCAGGACATAGTGCTGCCAGGCAGCACGGTCAGCATGTCCTTTTATTGGGTCAGGGGCTAGCCACATGATGTGGTTGGGTGTGGGAAAGACCATGACTGTGTGGCACCCATGGGGGAGGGAGGGTGGCCCTGTACAAATGTAAGCTGCAAAAAAGAAGTTTCTCAGCCTCTCATACCAGCACTTCCACCTCAACGGCCTAGCTGCCACGTGGCGCGGTGGGGCAGGGGCTGGCACCAGTGCAGAAAAATACCAAAAAAAAAAGCAAGTGCTCAGCTTGCAGAGGTAGAAACAGAACCACAAACTCTGTGCTAGGGTTATTTGTAATGGGTAGATGCACTCACAGCACTGAGAGCAAAGAAAGAAAAATGTTTCCCAACCTCTCCTACAAGCATGACCCCACAGCCATGGGCTTTCTGGTGCTACATTAAAATTCGTGGGTTTCCTGTTACCTAATTCCTGTGCACCTGGACAGCAGCGGAGATGGAAGCAGCCAGAGTGGAGCACTGTGTGGGACTGTGGGATACATACAGGACACCTCTGGAGGCTTCAGTTCAAAGACATGGTGCTTCCACACTAGCCCTCATTCAAACTTTTCAATTCAAACGTAATGCTTCATTCGGCCGATTTCAACAATGCTATGGGTATTGCTATTAGTGCTCTCTAAAACTGAGCTAATGTGAAGACGGTGATGTTGTAAAATCGAGATAACAGCCTTAAGTTCGACTTTATCATGTGGCATAGACATAGCCTCAGACACTCTTGTTTATCTTCTGACAGGCACAGTGACGCACAACTGCATTTGGCTGCAAATTGTCTCACTGACTCCCCATTCAATTCAGGGTCCAGTTCAAAATCTCCTCCCTTGGTTTTAAATCCCTCTGCGGATTTGCCAACGATGACATCACAGAGCACATCTTTCGCAAGTCCCCTTTCTGCTCAATTTCTTCTCACCCAGAACTGGTCTCTCGCTGGCCTTCCATACAGCCTGTCAACTATTGCTCTGAGACAAGCTCTCACCCTCTCTCTCTGCCTTGTTAATTTTCTGTATATTTTCATAATCAATTCTCTCTTGCCTAGATCTTTACTTTAAGTTAACCTCTCCAGATATTATTGTGTTATTTCACTTTGTAGTTCTATTTTAACTCTGCCAAGAGTTTTAAGGGATACAACATATTTGGGAGATGCAATACAAGATAAAACTATATTTCATTATGGTTCCTGTGGTAGAAGCCACTGTAGTTAGGGCTGAGTTTCAGTTTTCCTTCTAACCCCTCATTTTTCACTTGCTGGCCTGCCTTTCTCAACCAGATTCTCTGAGGCTAGAATTTTCTAGCACTAAAACCCCAAAATGCAATTTATGCAGGAAATTAGAGCAGAATGCGTTTCAGATATTTTCAAGTCAAAGAAGCAAGTTAAAAACATCCTTCTTTCACAAGATGCTACTGAAATGCAGCACACACAGACCTTCGTTTCTCTTGGAATGTTGCCAGAAAACTTACACATACCTTGTATCAGACAGGTAGCCGTGTTAGTCTGTAGCTTTGAGAACAACAAGAAGTCTTGTGGCACCTTATAGACTAACAGACATTTTGGAGCATAAGCTTTCGTGGGCAAAGACCTGCTTCATCTGCATCTGTCTTTGCCCACGAAAGCTCATGCTCCAAAATATCTGCTAGTCTGTAAGGTGCCACTAGACTTCTTGTGACACATACCTTGTTATATAGACCTCTGTCATGAAGAGGGAGGATTTTAAATTGGAAGAAACAAATCAGTTCAATGTTTTAAAAGACTGGGTCATTAAAGCTGGGATGATTGCACACGTGCATGAACAATGACGCTCACCTCTAACACTCAGTTCTGCATCAGCAGAATGCAAACTGCAAAGCATCTTACAATAGAGGTCAGGTTCAAGGTCAGCCAGTCTGTCAAGGGCAGAGCTAGGAACAGGACGTGCATTTCCTGACTTTCAAAACAGTGCTCTGTTCACCAGGCACACTTGATTTCTTTTTGTAGCACCCTTGTCAACAATGGCCACAGACCCAGGGCGTGGAGTTTTGCTTAAGAATGATCAAACTGATGGTCGATTATGGGTAACTGGACATCACAGGACAAAACAATTACATTGAGGCTGCGGATGATGATGTCTGAGGTAAGGAAAGTCTCACAGAGAGGTGGCCCAGTTCAGAGGTGGCCCATCCATAGGACGAGGTGGGGCATCCTATGGATGGGAGTGGGAGGGTTAACTGGGACGGGGGTGGGTGGCATGGGCAGTCAGTGGCAGCAGCAGCTGCAGGAGGCTGCCAGCCCCAGTCTCCACCTCCCTGCGCTCACCACATGTTGCTCTGTCGCTGCATCCCAGCCTGTTGAGCCCCACTTCTCTCTGGGCCGCTCAAGGCCTCCGGCCACCCACTGAGAAGTGGGGCTCCGCGGGCCAGAAGGAGGCAGCAGAAAGCTGAGTGGGGGTGGAGGGAGGACAGATGGAGGCAATCCACTGTGGCTGCTGCTGCTGGGCCGGGCTGGGTGTTGGGAGCGGGCCGGGCTGGGCCGGAGAGTGCCCGAGGAGCTGCAGGCCAGGGGAGTGGTGAGAGCAAGCCAGGCCGGGGCAGGCTGGACCGGAGGGTTCGGGGGGAGCTGTGAACAGGGGTCAGGGGGCATTGGGAGCAGGCTGGAAGGCGCAGGGGGAGCTGCGAGCCGGGGGAACGTTGGAGGTGGGTCGGGCCGGGCCGGGCCAGGCGGGCTGGGCCAGAGGGTGCAGGGAGAGCTTCAGAGCGTGGCTGGAGGCTCCCTGTGGGAGCCGCTTTGACATGCACAGCTGGAGGTACCAGCGGCTCCTCTGGACTGCACCAGCAGTAAGTCCTGAACTTACCTGGGGGGGAGGGGTTAGGGGACCAGGCTGGGTGGGTGTTGGGAGCGAGCCAGGTCGTGGGGTGGGGGTGGGGCCGTGGAGCCAGCAGGGGGTCAGGCTGTGGCGGTGTAGGTGTGCAGGTTAAGGCTGCGACGGGTGGGGTGTGCAGGGCCATCAGGCTGCAGCGGTTTGGATCCACAGGGCCGGCGGGGCGAGGGGATCAGACTACGGCAGGGTGGAGCCGTGGGGAGGGGCATTAGGCTCATATTAGCAGGGGGAGTTCACTTGTCCAGTGAACAAAGGTAGGAACATGTGTCCCTCGTTTAAGCGAGTACTCATAAGTAAAGTACTCATTTAATGAGGGATGAGTGTAATAAGATAGTTTCTACCACCACATTAACCTGGCCACATTACACAGATGCCATATTTTCCATTCCTGACTTCTTTGGTAGGTTAAAATGTCTTATATATTACTACTTGTGGCCCCGACTCAAGAAAGCAACACGGCACGTGTGCAAGTACCACTGACTTCAATGGGTTATAAGCATGTGTTTCTGATTTAGCACATTCATAACCACTGTCCTGAATAAGAAGGGTTTCGAGAATTAGAGTCCACGCTGGTAACGCCAGTGAATAAAAATGCGGGGGGAGAACTAAAATTACTGTACAACTGGAAATCTGTTTTAAAAGATATTTTTAAAAAGGATAAGATAAAAATGGGCGAGCCCATCCTCTGCCCTGTGGCAGGAGGCACATTAGTGGGGTATGGGGGCATTTCTTGGGCATTAAAGGTGCGAGGCCACCATGCACCAAGACCTGACAAATGCTCATGCTCTTTACGGCTTCAGATGGGATGGACAGGACAGTGCTTGGAAGCTTGTGCTGCCAGTGGCCATGCCGTGTATCTTCTCTGGTTTGTCACCAGGCTGTCCCACCAACTCCTTCCACGCTCAGTAATATACATCAACTTTATCCTCCCTCTGGTTTCCTAAATGAGTTATTTATCAGGCAGTTACAACCCAAGTCCCTGCACCAACCAGGTTTTGGGGGGCTGTCCTCTAGGGCAGATGGCACCTCCTGACGGTCTCCATTTGGGGGGCTCTTTGCTTCTTCATCGGTGATGACTGTCATCATCATTCCTTCCTCCTTTTCCTCCTCTGTGGAAAAGCAGATGACAGACTGCAAGGAACCTGGCCCTTGTCCCACCCGCCGTAAAAGCTGGAAATATTCTGTGCGAAGCCTGGCTTTGCACCCTCACCTTTCTCTCCATCTCACATAGCCCTGGCTCCAGTCCCAGAGCAGACTGATGCAGGGTGCTGCCACCTCACATTCGCCGAGGCTGGAGAGCCGGCAGGATTTCTGCCTGCCTGAGGTGGCATGGCTATGTCTGCCCCACAGGTGCGCCCCAGGGCAGCACACTGGTCCCAGAGTGGCTGGTGGGAGTGGGGCTCTGGATCTTGCTGGCCACTGTACACAAGTACAGTTCCTGTGCTGGGGCTGGGCATGGGCAGCCCAGCCACCCTTCTGGCCCCCCATTCCACAGGGCCCCAGACACGCCCCCTGTGGCCCTCAGGTCCAGCACCAGAGGGCTGGGAGGTGGGAGGAAGAGCCCCCAGCCCTGGTGGGCCCAAGTCAGCACCCATAGCCCCTGTGCGGTGCTTCCCCAGTGCAGCCAGGCCCCAGCCCCAGAGCTTGGATGTTTGGGCAGTGCAACTGCTGCATCCCTACCAGCTCTGGGGATCCACTGGCTGGGCAGCATGGTGACCGCACTCCCAGCCCCAACTTCCCCACCCTGCCCTGAGACCCCCCCCACAAACGTCGCCCGACTCCTGCACCCATCCCCAGCACCCACGCCTCCCACCCCCTGCCCTGAGCCTCCACGCACTTTCCTGCCCTGAGCCCCCACACGCCTCCCACCCCCTGCCTGAGCCCCCATGTGTTTCCCAGCTCCTCCCTGACTCCTGCACCTCCACACCCGCCAACCCTTTATCCTGCATTCCCACAAACCCACACCAGCCCCCCTCACTGCATCCCAGACTGAAATGTCTTACAGGTGCTGTTGTATCGCACAGTCCCCAACCCCCTGCCCTGAGCATTGCCATACCACAGTACCCGTAGGAAATGTAAGTTATTTGCACCCCGGGTCTGTCCTCAGAGCACAGAAGGGCTGATCCTGAGAAGGGATTGAATGGGAGTAGCAGATGGTCAGCTCCTCTCCGAATCAGCCCCAGACAGGGCTTCTTTAAAGTTCCCCCACTGATGCTTTCAGCACATCTAACTCCTGCCAGCAACTTGGAGGTGAAAACAAAAATGCTCCTTCGGGAACCCACAGGCAGGAGACTTTTCCCCCAGCAAGGAGCTGGCGTTGGTAAAGCTCCACTTTACTGGGGCAAATGCAGGAATAGAAGGAAAACGAAGTCTAGTCAGGACCTATGGAGAAGCTGCACCAAGCCTAGCAAGCTGGGAAAGGGAGCTGTGTTCAGACCGCCCTAGGACAGACCCTTCTCACCGCAGTAAGAAACAGAGAGCCCCACACTCACCTGACGGCAGGGGAATGAACTGCCGTTGGCTCTTCAGGCAGCAGCGTGTTATCAGGGAGGCTACAACTGCCAGGCCGATTGCCCCCACTCCACATGCCGCCACGATGTAAAGGAACAGAGGGTTCTGCAGCAGGTCTCCTGCACAAATGACAGCAGGTATGAGTCAGAGGAGCTGACAGGATGTCGTCCCGGGCCGAAGAAGCCCTGCAGCAGAGCGAGAGTCAGTGGTGACTGCCGAAGAGGTGGGTGGGCTGAGGGAGTCAGGGCAAAAAGATGGGGTTTGTCGCGCCTGGGTTACAGATTTCCATGTAATTCCTCTTCCTGGCCTGAGCTAACGGGCACCAGCCCGAGGCTTGGACAGCACACGGCCCATCAGCAAGTCACATCTAGGTAAGTAAATATTGTCCAGCCCCTGGGGATGTGCCAGTTGAGCAAACGGACACAGGAACTGAGCTCACTTCTGAGAGGGAGAGAGCAATGGACAGAACGGCAGGCAGAGGGCACACCAGACGGACAGGCAGAGAGAGCTCCTCCAAGGCTCACCTCTATGGAGGGACTAGAAGATTTAGCTGGCAGTGCTCCGGTTCTTAAACCAAGTAATTTTTGGTTTTGGGAAACACCAGTGAAAACGGACATGCTCGGGGGCGGGGGGGCGGCGCTTCTCGCCAGGTGAGAAGCGCCTCTACGTAGCAGCTTCGGCTTCAGCGGACGCAGCTGGGGAGGAGTGCGTGTTCCCTGGCAGGGGCAAGTTATGGTTCATCTGCCCTGGCGCTTCCCAGCCAGAGTGAGGAGTTCAGAAACCTGGGCACTTTCCCCTCAGTCCCAGATGAAGTGGAACCGCCATCAGTGGCCCCATATGAATCGGGGAGAGAGAGCATCAGCCACCTCTATCCCCGTCTTCCCTAAAGGGCACCTGTGGGGTGGGAGGCTTGGGGCTGGGTCAGTCACAGGTGGGCAGGGGACATGCCCCCCAGCCAGCCCCTCTCACCTGCCCAGGGACCGTCTCTTTTTCATATGGTTTTATGAGGTGCAGTCCCATCCCAACCCACCTTCCTGGACCAGGCAAACCCTGTTCTTGCTTTAAGCTGGAATAAGAGGAAGCTGCACGCCGAATATGGTGGGCCTCACTCTTCCCATTTCGGGGGAGTTCTTGAACAAACAGACAAACAAGCAGATAGAGAACCTCTCTGATATGAAGTAGAGAGGTTGCTCAGACTTTGGACATTCAGAGGAAAGGCACTTCTTACAGATGTCAATCATTTATGGAGCCAAATGTAACCCTGGTATACACTCAAGGGAATTGTCCCAGGGTTAGACATGAGCCATGGATTTTATTCTCACTGGGATTTCTCTTCATTTCCTAGTCTCACTCTCTGAACTCAGTACAGGTTGCATCTCTCTGCTGACCTGAATGCCCCAAATGAGGCAACTTGCCGGACCAAGGAAGGTCAGGCTCCTGGGATTGCCTGGGAGCCACCCCTCATGGCCACCACCTGCTCCCTGCTGCCAGGCTGCCTGGAGGGGACTCCATTCCTGGTGCATCTCTCTTTTGGTTGCTGGCAGGGATCCCCACCCTGACTGCCCACTGCTGCAGGGCTGGCAGAGGGGATATAAGACCCTGCCTGGGCTCCATATAGGACTTCCCGGCTGGCTTCTCTCGCTGCTGCTGCAGATCTTCTGGCTCCCCACCACCGCAGCTCTGCTGGCTCCCTGCCGTTGGAGGGGGCGCCCCAGCCCTGACTGACTCCATGCCACCGCAGGGCTTCCTGCCACTGGGCTCCCTGGCCCCAGCTGGGCTACCTGCAACACAGCCCTTGCCCATCTCCCTGCCGCTATGGAGCTTCCTGGCCCTAGCCCTGCTCCCCACCACCATGGGGTGCCTGCTCCCTGCTGCCATGGGGCTCCCCGCTGCAGAGCTGCTGGCTCAGGCCAGACTTCATCCCACAGGGCTTCTGGCAGGGCTCTCCAACCACACCGCAAGGCTTCCTGCCATGGGGCTCCCTGGCCCTGGCCAGGCTCACCACAGCATAACCCCTGCTGGGGTCCCCAGCCTGGGTCCCCACCTGTGCAGGGCTGCTGACTCCCTGCTGCCGCCAGGCTCCCTGTTGGCATGGGACTCCCCTCTGCCAGGGCTCCCAACCCTGGTCAGCTCCCCACAGTGGGGTGGGGATGGGTGTGCCCAGCCTGGCTTCCCGCTGCCACGGGGATGCTGCCTACATTTCCTGCAGCAGAGTAGGGCTCCCTGCCACTAGCGGGGCTCCACTCCAGCTGCCAGCCAGACCAGCTCCCAACAGCTGGGGCTCTCTGATTCTGGAGCTCTCTGGTCCTGCAACATCCATGGTCCTACTAGATGAGGGATAGTGCTGGACGAGAGAGTGCCGGACAAGAACTCTTCAACCTGTATATCCGTCAATCCGTTTAGCTAGTCAGCTTGTCTATTTGTTTAGCTATCTTTTGTAGCTAGTTAGCTTGTCTGTCTAGACAACATCTCGGTCTACAGTGTCTCTCTCCACAGAGACCAAACACTATTCCAAATACTTGAAATAACAATACCAATTAATAACCTTTCAAATGTCCTATGCATCTTCTTGTTGGTTTAAACTACTTCTGTACACTGAACAGACATCTTTATCAAACTCCCAAGTCATTTTCTTTATATCCCACATGATCGCAGCCCTTCAGTGTTCCTGAGAAGTTTAAATTATTTCAGTCAATATATTTTATGTTAACAATTATCCAGGATGAATTTCAGTTGCCATTGAGTTGTTCCATGCTCAGTGTATTTAGATGCACTATCAGGCTTACCAAATCTGTATTTGCCTGTTTGCCTGAAGCAAATATTTTTTTTCTGATGCGTGAATAGAATATCAGTCTTTTCCGAACATAGTCATCATGATAAGTAGAGGGGGAAGAATACAGAAATAATCAGTCATTTAAAAAAAAATTAAATTCTCTGTATTGGTATTGGAAACCCCTTTAACTCCTGCCCATGAGCATCAGACTGAAGCAAAAGTGCCACCAGTTCCCAAAACTATACTAATACTGATGCCAAGTGTGTTTGTACCTGGTTGCACACCGGCAGCGCTTGCACAGCTATCATGACATTTCTGGGGCTACGTCTACACGTGCACCCAACTTCGAAATAGCTTATTTCGATGTTGCGACATCGAAATAGGCTATTTCGATGAATAACATCTACACGTCCTCCCGGGCTGGCAACGTCGATGTTCAACTTCGACGTTGCTCAGCCCAACATCGAAATAGGCACAGCGAGGGAACGTCTACACGCCAAAGTAGCACACATCGAAATAAGGGAGCCAGGCACAGCTGCAGACAGGGTCACGGGGCAGACTCAACAGCAAGTCGCTCCCTTAAAGGGCCCCTCCCAGACACACTTTCATTAAACAGTGCAAGATACACAGAGCCAACAACTAGTTGCAGACCCTGTATATGCAGCACGGACCCCCAGCTGCAGCAGCAGCAGCCAGAAGCCCTGGGCTAAGGGCTGCTGCCCACGGTGACCACAGAGCCCCGCAAGGGCTGGAGAGAGAGTATCTCTCAACCCCCCAGCTGATGGCCGCCATGGAGGACCCCGCTATTTCGATGTTGCGGGACGCGGATCGTCTACACGTCCCTACTTCGATGTTGAACGTCGAAGTAGGGCGCTATTCCCATCCGCTCATGGGGTTAGCGACTTCGACGTCTCGCCGCCTAACGTCGATTTCAACTTCGAAATAGCGCCCAACACGTGTAGACGTGACGGGCGCTATTTCGAAGTTACTGCCGCTACTTCGAAGTAGCGTGCACGTGTAGACGCAGCCTTGGTGGGTTTGTGACCTGGGAATAGGGACCAGACATTACCCTTTGCGACTGAGGCAGCCCCACAGTGCATGATGGTCAGCTCCCTGCACGAATTAACACAGAGCCTGATCCACAGCGCATTAAAGTCAATAGGATTGGGCAGTGTTTCCTACAGTATCAATGGGCTTTTGACTGAGCCCCTGTCGAAGGGGTTGTGATCATACTATCCGGTGAAATTTGTTTTCACAAAAGACATCAATTATGAACAATAAACAAATCAATGACATCGGCCCACACCCCATTTACAAACCCAGGAGAAAGGTTAGCTCTAACGAAATAAGTGGCTTGTGGGGAATTCTCACGCCCAACACGAGTACTGAGGGAGGTGGTGGCATGCCCAGGATGGCACGGGTGGACAGGCCCCATTGTTGGGTGGGCAGCAATGATGGGGGTAGGAGCAATGGACTCTCCTTCCCCCAACTCCCCCGGCCTGGGGCAAGGGGCAGAGATAGCAGCTCTGGCTAGAGGCCCCATAAAAGTGAAGGCCCCTATAAAAATGTCTCTGTCCATGTTCCTCACCCATTCCCGTGCCCCTGATGTTTGGGGCTTGCCCTCTCCACCCACCTGCCCAGTGCTCTAGCTGAAGAGTGGGACCAGGGACTTGCCTGGCTTCCCCTGACACTCTGGTCCTTCAGTCAGGGAGCAGCATCAGGGCTTGCCTGGCTCCATCTGCCAGCCCAGTCTTCCCAGTTAGAGAGCAGGATCGGGGCTTGCCTCCTGCCGCCCTGCCTGCCTGCCCTTTGCTCCCAGGTGCAGAATGGGATTGGGGCTTGCCCTGCTACTCCCACCAGGCACCCCGCAGGGGAGTGGGATTCGCTTCACGGCAGGAGCGCCAGGCAAGCAGAGCAGGGCAAGTCCCTGGGTCTGCTCCCCAGCCTGACTGGAGCACCAGGCAGAGAGGCGTAAGCCTCCGTCCCCCAGATGGAGCACCAGGAAGGGTAGTATACATGTGACTTGTCAGTGGGTACGGCCCATATCAGTTTGGGAAATAGATTGTAGGACCTGGATACCAAGCTGCAGGGGGATGGGGAAGAGGGAGGAGAGGAAGTTGAGAGGCACAAACAGCTCCTCCCATCCCTGTCCTGAGACAGGAAAAAAGAAGATAAACTGTGACCGACCTCACTTACCCTTCTCACATGCCACTTCTATGGGGAAACTCATGCTGACGCTGTTTCCATCGTGAATCTGACGGACAAATATTCCAGTCACCTCTTTCTGTAAAATAATCCTCTTGCCATCATCCGCAGTGCAAGCCTCAGCAGCTGTCGCAGAGTGCCCATCCAGAGTCCAGCGAAAGCTGGCAGAGGGACTGTCAGATGTATTACAGAATATTTCTCCTCTTCCATCAGGCAGGCAGCGGACATGAACCGCTAGGATTCGGGATGGTGCTTGTCACATACGATGGGAGTAATGAAAAAAGGAAGGAGAAGAGAGACAAGTTAACCAGACACTGCACTGAACCAGTCTGGGCATTCCTGTCATCTGGGGACAGACCACAACAGCATTTGGCACCTGTTCACTTGCACGGAAATAGAAGATAGGAAAGAATAAGATTCCCCAATGCCTGCAATCTCACCGACACCTGGTCATTTGTCAGAAATCCCACTACAACCTAACCAGTCATAACCCCTGCCCATTGCCATCTTCTACCATCCCACAGTTATTTCGCCAAGTCCTGCAATCCTCCTGAGTTTGCCTGGCCTCACTGCAATCCACCTCTAGTGCAGTGGCATATAGTGTGGTAGTGTGAATGCATTTGCACCCTGAAATACTCCTGATGTCCAAGTTTCCAAGGTTATTGGTTATTATTCTCTTGAATGTCATTCATCCAAGTTCTTCTAATGGCACCAGAGTAAATCATTCCAGAGGTTAATTGTTCTCTGGGAAGAAAATCAGTCACATGAATGTAATCAAAACTCCTGGTTTGGTTCTGTTAACTTCCAGCAGTTCCCATCTTTTTCTGTTGTTGATTGACTCAATTTACTATTTATCTGAATTCACATGAGATGCTTTCCACAGGAACAGTAGTTCCACCATCCCGACAGTCTGTGATCTTGTAGACCTCTTGTGAAATTAATTATTTGGTCATCTCAAACCTTTTATTTCACAGCATTTTTTATATATATATATATATATATATATATATATATATTTGTTGATAGTATTTGAAATGTAAGCTATGTTCATTATGTTAATCAGACTTTTTTCAAATCTCCCTCATTCTGAGACATGTTATTCCTCTTAATTCCTAATTTACTTAAATTTTATACAAATTTGGTCTCTCTTCACTTTTCCTCTTGAAAATTATTTATTTCAGAAACAAAGAATCATGTAAGTGAAGTTATCAGAGCAGTTCTTTACACTAAACAAATGAATTCCAGATCATTTTAAGTTTCTCGAGTGAATAAATTTGTGTCTCGATCTGTTTGGCCCCTTACAATAGATTATTTTCTGTAGTTGAGCGTTGATAGGCAGTGAAGTATAGACCAGCCACAGAGGTCACATGGTATATTTCTGTCCTCTGACTATGAAAGTCACTCACATATAGGTGTCTGCTCTGAATACTCATGTTCACAAGTTCAAAATTCATTTTCCTTGAATACTATATGATAATCATCTAAGATACACTGCACCTGTGAGCATCCCTTCAAGAAACTTCTTTCACTAGAAGATGTGTTGCAGTGAACACATGAAGATTGTAAAAAGAGTGAAGCAAATGGATTTAAGTACAGGAAAAAGCAGGCCTGGACATTTTCTGAAGAATTTGCCCAATTCTCGGCAAAACCCTTTGGGCCAAGGAGCCCTGTCTGACCAGCTACCAGCTAACGTTCTGCATCTCTGCACTTGGCTGGCATTAAATTTCATTTGCCTTCACTTCAGTCCACTTTGACATTTTCATTATAATCCCGTGAACTCCATTTTCTCTGAAAAAGCTTTGAACATCGTAAAATGCATGCAGTGTAGAACAAGTCCTGAGAGAATGTGGTGCAAGGTGCCAACCTATCTGAATCCTGGAGGAGGCAATGAAAGGTGCCAGGATGGCAGTCCTGGAAACTGGAGTCCTTAGTTTATCTATGGCACCAGTATAAAGTGGGCAATGGCAGCGCAAGCCTCTCTGATGGGCTGGCATCTCTAACGGGGGCTTAGTGAGCTTGCACCTGCCAGGAGCTTCCCCCTGGAGAACTACCCTCATGTGAGGAGAAGCACCATGGATGGCAAGGGTGACTTTGTCTCTTCCCATCCCGACTCTGCTGTCCCCTCTGGAAGAGCAGTGCCACCCCGTGAACAATGGGAGCGGGGAGGTTGTGGGCAGAGGGCACGGCCGTCTTCTAAGTAGCACTATACCCAAGGGACCGGGCATCGTCTGCGTAAGTTAAACCTGCATGCTGGTCAGTGATTGAGAATCAGAGCACAGCACCTGCATGCTGGTCAGGCCCTTTCTCCACTGCACCAAGCAGCTGAGCCTCAAGCCCAGGGCTGTCTCGAACCTGCCCCAGAAAGCCCAGCTCTCAGTAGTCAGACAACCGTGCGGTCACCATCACCCAGTCAGTCGTCCTAAGCCTACTCAGTAAGATTGCCAGCCAGGCATCAGTTAGTGTCACCAGTGGCGATGGGTTTTGTGACAGCTGTTCCCTGACCCACTAAGGAAATGGATTACAGTCCACAACTCTGTGCCGAAAATCTGATCTCCAGAAACACACGACCCACACTGCTGTCTTTGAAGTCCAAGTGGGAGTGGGCATGTGCGGGGAGGGTGTAGGGAGGCATCTTCTCCCAGAACCTTTACACTCCCACTGGGCTCAAGGGATGTGGGACATTGGCAATGTTGATGCACAAAATATCTTTTTATCTGCACGCAATACTATGGCATTCTGCAGAGCGCAAGCCCTACAAGTCTGGGTCTGCTAGTCCAGGGATACCTACAGCTAGTCAGACTGAAACTGGGGTCTTGGAAAGAATGATTCGAGATTCAGGTATGATTGATTCAAAACAAGGGTCACTTACCAGACACTTTCAGTAAAAATGATATTGTGTCTCCATTTGTAAGAGTAAATTTATACGTTCCTTCATCCTTCTTCGTCACATTCTGCAGGAGCACAGAGCCACTGTGCAAGCACATAGTCTTGCCACAATAAGCTACACAGTCGCCAGGTGCATCATCATTACTCCTGGCCATCTGACATGGCTCACTTCCCCAGGTTACCCCTGAGATATCCTGTAGGCTTTCAATTCTCAAAGAAAAGTTGGCTGAGCTGCCAATGATTCCAATGACGGTAGGTGGCTCCTCATTAATATGGCCTGTAACAACAACAACAACAACAAAACATGGTCATTGATTTTATTGTATGCCCATGCATTGGTTCTGAGCTGGCTGACTCACTCCCGATAAGACGTGAAAATGGTAAATCTGATCAGAGAGGGAAGGTGGGAGAGGGCGAACAGAGGGCGTTAAACCTGAATGAAGGCTAACTCTGTTATCCTGCACAGATCAAGGCGAGGGACACATCATAAAGCCAGAACTACAGAGACCAAGACATGAGCATAACCCTTTCTTTTCCTCTTACGCTCCTACCTCCAAAAGCTCCACCTCCTCCGAGCTTAGAGGCTGAGACAGTGCACAGGGAGTCCAACACTTGGACCTGTCCAGGAATTACATGAACCATGATATGTATAGCAGTAAAAATAACTTACGTGGACATAGCGCTGTCCATCGGAGGATCTCAAAGGCTTTTGAAAACAAGAATCAGTTAGAACACTCACTGTCCCTCTGCACAGGTAACGACGACTATACATGGAGGATGTAGTGGCTACTCCTAAAAGACTAGCCCAAATTGCCTTCTCCCACTTTAACCAGCATGCTGCAGACAAAGCCTCCACAGCTATTATTTTCAGGTGCTTTCATGGCTGCAATACGTCAAGGCTATACTGCATGGTTAGTTACAAGTAGTTTATAAAAAAAAATCTGTCTTACTTTGATATGACAGCTCCTTTTCGTGCTTTAGCAATTACAACTCTTGATACTTCCCATAGCCCAGTGGTGACCTTACAAAAGCATCTGAGCAAAATGAACACTTCTGCACACCTAGGTGAATCCCTGCCAGTTTCATAAAGAAAACCCCACACTTACCATCAATCATGGTTATTATCACCAGCAGGCACTGCAGGGCAAAAGGTGATTTGAAATCCATTTTAAGGAGCTTTTTGCATCATCTGTTGAGAACAGGATCTGGCTACACGGCTAAACGAATCTGCTGCTCAGGAAATGATGTCAGAGGCAGGAACAAAGAAAAAACCAAACACACCCATACTGGACAGGCTGAACAACGTATCAGAATAGACCGATAAGGTTCCAGGTGGCTGATCTCACGCTGCAGTGACATGAGCCACAATCTGCTGACAAGGCCCAGCACCAAGGAGCTGGGTGTGTGTCAGAATGGGATGCAGAAAGGGAGGGGAAAGGATGCTCCCAGCCATCTGACCAGGTTTAGGAAGAAGCCATTGCAAAAGCCTATCATGAGCAAAGAAGGAAACAGCTGTTTCCTACACACCCTTGGGTTTTTTTCATATCTTTGATTGGTCGTTTAAAATGCAGCCCAACAAAGAATGGACCTGGAGGTTCTGAGCACCCACTGACACGTAAATCCATCTCTGACAATCAGGCCAGCATCATGAGGCTGAAGTTCATGGGGTTCTCTCAGGGACAGACTCTATTGTCAATGTCACAGGAGAAACATATCATGTCTGAATGGGTGATGTGCAACCCCCAGTGGAGACTGACAGCTACAGGAACTTCAGGTGGTTGGTAAGGAGACCCACAAGGCTGGTGGATCGTCATGCAGTGTTTGATTTGATGTGACTGGCAGAGAGGAGACGGAGAATCAGTGTTTAAAAATATCTGGAGTCCAATGCTGTCTCCCATAGGAGTCTGTCTGGATTCTGTAGCATGCAAGGTGGAGGTCTGGAAACATGATGCATCTCCTAAAAAGTGATATTGCAACGCAGATACCAACATGCCACAGCAAAGGGTTTAACCCTCCTCTCTTGGGCCTGTGTATACCAGCTCTAATCCAGGTGTCAGTGGGCCAGATCCTCAGCTGGTGTCATTTCTATAAACAGATCTATACTTATTTACCCTGTCTGAGAATACACCTCACTAGTAGCATTTAATATGAGTCCAACCTCACCCATTTGGGAGAAGCAAGAACTCATGGTAAAATAACCAGGCTTGTATTGTTAGGGTGCACTTGGGTTATATGGAGATTATGACATGAATTCAGGGTACAGCTGGAGTACAACGTGCCTCCATGTTCCTTACTTCATATGATGCACATACACCCCTTTTGGCAGGGGCAGAGTGATCTGAAGGCAGTTCTGAGGTGTGGATTTTTTATATGCATTTCTGTAAGACACATAAAAGTCCTACCCGTTGTTGTTGAAATTCTTACTGTTTCAGACAATCCCGGCTTGATTGCTCAGCATCCCAGCCTCATGTTTTGTTCCCTCTTAGCAACGTCAGCTGAAGTCACTTTTAAGCAATCTCTGTCCAAAATCTGCAAAATTGCTCAAGGCCACAGCAGCTTCGTCCTGTCCCTATCATAGGCACATAGGACAGACCTAAACTGATCTATGATATGACAGAAATAGCCCTCTCTGAGAAGAGCAGTGATGTGCGTCACCAGACACCGGCAGCGGTGGGGAGAAAGAAATATACAGTAAGCACCATTCTCTCATTTCCTGCTCCACTGCTAAAATTAATGGAGGAAAATGTCACTTTCAGACTTAGGGCTTTGTATCATCCTCAGAGGCACACTTTCTGTCCTGGGGGGATATTTTTGCCTTTATGTGTTGGGGCTGGCAGCCTCATTGCTGTCGTTCTTTGCTATTCTTGAATCAAGAAAGAAGGGTGGGGTGAGGTGGGGTGGAGGAGATAAAAATAGAATACTGAAAAGAGTTGAACGCTAGAGAAAAACTCCCAGGCAAAAATCTTCTAATGCTGGGGAGTCAGGAAAAGGGTCATGCAGATTTAGGGACATGCGATCCTCTCAGTAACACAGGCAATCCTATTTGGATTATAGAGAGATTTACAATATACCTGGGAAGGAAAAAATTGGCCTTCCACTTGCAGCTATCCTGTTAGAAAAGTGACGCTGTGAGTATGACACTGCAGTATCCTGTCTCTAGTCTGTCTCACTGATTCCAGACCAAATGAGTTCTATGTCTGACTCCATAGGGTGATCTTGCTGATTGCCAGTGCCCCATATGTTGTCCAGCATGTGGGCTCTTTCTTCCTTTTGCTGCAGGTAGAACAGGGTTTCCCAACCTATGGGTCATGACCCAAACATGGGTCACCATTACATTTGAAAGGGTTGCTGGCTGAGCTGGGAGACTGCCCAGGTGGCTATTAAGAGCCAATTCACACTCCTGAAGTGGTTCTCAACTTCTTAATTGGATTAACAGACGGGCAGTTAAGCCAATCAATTAAATTGAGAACCATTTCAGCTGCAGGGCAGAGAACTGCACACCTGACGCGCCCAGCTTAGGTAAGGTGGGGGCTGGGTGCAAGGTTGGGAGGGAGGACTCAGCTCTCTGGCTTCCAACCTCTTCAGGAATTGGAATCCCCCCAGCCCCAGAAGGGTTCCCATGGCTGGCTCTACCTACCAGGGCTCCGCCCCAGCCAGCTTCCAGCTGTGGAGATCGAGGGTCACATCCCCGTCCCTTGCTGGAATTCCCACAGCTGGTGCTGCCGGCTGGAGCTCTGCCCCAACTGGCTTCCAGCTGTGGGGGCCCTTATGCCTCCCCTAGCCTCCTGCATCCCCTGAGTGTGACTCCCCTAGCCCCTGAATGTGATTTCCCTAGCCCCCTGCAGCCCCTGAGTGTGACTCTGCTAGCAGCCCCTGAGTGAGATGCTCTTAGCCCCCTCCAGCCCCTAAGTGACAACTAACCCCTTAATGTGAATCCTCTAGCCCCCTCTAGCCCCTGAGTGTGACTCCCCTAGCCCCCTCTAGCCCCTGAGTGACTCCTAGCCTCTCAATGATACTCCCCTAGCCCTTGAGGATAACTCCCCTAGCCCCTGATTGTGGGGTTTAAGCCAGGGGGAGCAGTTTGGGGATGAGTGCCTAACTAACGATGGGGATGAGTGTGTAGACACGGCCCTTGGGTCACCAAGTCTTCCTGAATTGTCAAAATAGGCTCCCATCTGGAAAAGGATGGGACCCACTGCCGCTAGAATGAAGGTAATGATCCTGCTAACTTTGCTCAGGGCAGAACCAGCTGCAGCTTGATTTGTTATACAAACCATCTCCAATGCCCTCAACTCCCATCTCCCATCCCCAACCAACTTCTTTTTGGATTAAATGGCTGGAGCTTTTTTCCAAAGACTTATACATTGCCATACTTCAGAAGTATTTCAGAAGGTGGTAAACACAGTTCCTGCATTCTCAGTACAATTATCATGAGCAATTATCTACCTCTCTGTGTCTTTGGACATGAGCTAGCAAACCTTCAGAAGCTCTCAGAGAAAGCATTTCCCTTTATAGCGTAAACACAGTGAAGGCTTTATATAGGTATTCAAAACCCTATTGGGTTTCAGGTCATTAACTGAAACCACACATAGATGTAAAAGTGAAAAAATACACACTTTGAAGGTGAAGTGAAACTGTTACTTGTCAAGACCTAAGTTCAAGGTTCCATTCTGGCCCATTTGCTGTGCAGTTTGGAGACTTTTGCATGGTCCCTAGAAAGTTTAGAGGTATGAAAGGGGCCTTGCCATAGGCAGGAACCTGAACATATTTCCTTGGATAAAATACAGACGTATAAGAACCCAGACGCAACACCCTTCAGATACTCTGGAGATTGTTATTATTTAGCATGTAGGAGCCCCAGCCATGGACAAGGAATCTCATTGTGCTAGGCACTGTACAAACACAAAACAAAAAGAGTCCCTGCCCCCGAACAGCTTATGGAATGGAAACTCTAGCCACATGCACATGCTCATAGATACAGACTGGAACTTAGCAGTGCATGGGACCCCCTGTGCTCAGAGACAGTTTGTGCTCAAGATCCCTCACTGTTTCAGATTAAAGTCCACTGAACTGTTACAGAGCCCCTCCATTTTACAAAGCCGTATAGGAGAAGGTTCCCATTGCACCTCTAACTTAAATGCTGGTAAGACTGAGCAGCGCCCAGCAGGAAACTGCCTGTGTACCCAGGAGATTATTTGTTTTCTCTTTCTCTCTCTCTGTACGTCTGTGAGTGATTTCCCATCCTGACCCCACAAGATGAGAGCTCTGCATGGCTGGCTCCACGAACACCTGCCTGCCTCTGCCACTCAGCGGCACGTGTTACTGCACTGCTGGTGATAAGCCATGTAGGCTCAGGCAGGGGAGAAACCCAGAAAGGGATGAGATATAACAACCATTCTGAGTCTAGGCCGTGGAGCATTTCCCCAGTGCAGGGATCGTCTGAAGGAGAGCTATAGCTCCCATGCACTGGCAGCTCCAGTGCTCCTGTCAGAAGGTCTGGAAGAGGACATCTCAGGATCATGATGTGGGCAGAATGAGGAGCACAATAAAGCAAACCAATGTTCAAGCCCGCACTGGCATAAGATTCCTGAGCACGTGGAATTTACAGTGTGACATTAGAACAACAAGAAGTCCTGTGGCACCTGATAGACTAACAGATATTTTGGAGCATAAGCTTTCGTGGGCAAAGACCCGCTTCATCAGATGCATGAGTGGGGGGGTGGTTTCAGAGGGGTATTTAAAGAGTGGGGTGCCATTAAGAGGGAGGGCCAGAGCTGACAAGGTCTATTCAGCAAGGTGGAAATGGCCCAATATCAACAGTACTTATCAAAAGAGGAAAAAACAAGTCAGATCAGACAGGGGGATGTGAGCCTTTGTAGAGTCTAATGGGGAGATATTAGCACCCACAGCAGAGAAACTGCCTTTGTAAGCTGCAAGCCACTCCCAGTTTCTATTTAATCCATGGTTAATGGAGTCAAATTTGCATATGAATTGCAGCTCAGAGATTTCTCTCTCCATTTGATTTTTGAAATTTTTTTGTTTCAGAACTGTCACCCTTAAATCTGCCACTGAGTGTCCAGGGAGACACTCTCGCAGCTGACGAAGTGGGTCTTTGCCCATGAAAGCTTTTGCTCATACATTTCTGTTAGTCTATAAGGTACCACAGGACCCTTTGTTGCTTTAACATGGCCTCTAGAAATTCTATCTATGCATCATGCCCTGAAGTGACACTTACCCAGTCCATGGCCGTGTCTACACTGGCCAAAAACTTCGAAATAGCCATTCAAATGGCCATTTCGAAGTTTACTAATGAAGCGCTGAAATACATATTCAGTGCCTCATTAGCACGTGGGCGGCCCTGGCACTTCGAAATTGATGCGGCTCGCAGCCGCGCAGCTCATCCAGACGGGGCTCCTTTTTGCCATGATCACCAGCTCCTCCCCACTACTACCTATTAGACTATTTAGATGTCTCATGAGCTCTGCTATATTCATGCCTGTCAGGCAATTTACACTGTTGTTCTCCCAGTCATCTCAAAGGCTTGCCAACAACAAGATATATCACACCTACCACTTTGTCCTATCTCCTGGGCCAGTAACCTTGCCTGAGAAGGGAATTTGGTTGATTTGCCATGATTTGTTCCCAACAAATCTATAGAATCATAGACTCATAGGGCTGGAAGGAATCTCAGGGGTCATCTAGCGCAGACACTGCTTCAAGCAGGATCAACCCCAACTAAGTTGTCCCAGCAGGGCCTTGTCAAGCCAGGACTTAAAAACCTCTAGGGATGGAGAAACCACCACCTCTCTAGGCAACGCATTCCAATGCTTCACCACCCTCCTGGTGAAGTACGTTTTCCTAATATCCAACCTACACCTCTCCCTCTTCAACTTCAGACCATTACTCCTTGTTCTGCCATCTGTCACCACTCAGTCTTCTCTTCTGTAAACTAAATAAGCCCAAATCCCTCAGCCGCTCCTCATAGGTCATGTGCTCCAGCACCCTAATCGTTTTTGTTGCCCTCCACTGAACCTGCTCCAACACATCCACATCCTTTCTACAGTGGGGGGGGAACCAAAACCGGACACAATATACCGGTGCTGAATAGAGGTGAATGACTACTCCTCTAGATCTGCTCACAATGCTCCTCCTAATGCACCCTAATACACCGTTAGCCTTCCTGGCTACAAGGGCACACTGTTTATTCGTATCTGTGCTGGCTATTACTTATTAGATTATTATCCTGTAGGTGCTTGCAAATGTATTGTATAACAAATTGTTCCAGTACGTTTTCAGGTATCGAAATTAAACCAATTAGTCTATAACTCCCTATGCCATTTTTGTTTCCCATTCTAAATAGTGGTACTATGTTTGTCCCTTCCAGGCCCTGGAACCCCATCTATCCTCCCGAGATTGCTTATTTCAGATCCTAAATAAGGTTTTAGGAGCCTAAAATTGAAGTTTTTATATTTGGAAATCTTGATCAAAGAATGGGTACTGACTGACAATAACAAAGTGCACCTGAGAACTTTAGTTCACTCTATTAGGGACCCAACAGATGAAAAACTGTCGGGAAATAAAATGAGGAGCATATGATATAATGTGGGGAAAAAAACCATAATGCTACAATAAATGTTAACGTGTCTGTTCCACTCAGCCCTAGAGATCAAGATACTGAGATTATACTTTTACTTACCATGTATGTAAAGTTGAAAAATTCTTTGGTAGACGAGATTTTGAGTTATGTTGTACACGCACACTGTGTATTGGCCTTCATCCTTTTTCTCTGTATTATTAAGTGCTAAGGTTCCATTAGGAAAAAAAGTAAACTTATTCATACGATATGTCTTGTTGTTCAGTAAAGTACTCCCCTTCTGCCAGAGGATATTAAGAGGCTGTTCCAAGTCAGGATAATCAAGGTGAAATGCAACAAAACCACCCAGGATTCCATTCACAGTTATAACACCACTGTGCACTGGAAATATAACAAATGCAAAACAATTTTCGTTACAGAGAAGCACTGTATGTTTCTGGACATTCTAATCTGATAGCGTACATTTACTAATTTGAATATGTCTAGGTATCCTAATGGTTAGGTCAGGAGACTAGAAGGTAGGATTCCTGAGTCCTATTCCAGCTCTGCCACTAAAACTGATATGGTCTTGGACAAATCATATACCCTCCTCTCTTAATCAGTTTCCTTATCTGTAATTGTGTTAATGTCATCAATCTTTCTACCTCTTTATACTTGCAAGACTCACAGGCGTAATTTTTCTAAATTGTTTGACATCCCCAAATGACATATAAAGTAAAAAACAATGGTTTTCAATCTGTGTTTTGTGGCCTCATGGGAATCAGCAGACACTGTATCGAAGATTTCTAAAGGGGTCTACACTTTCATTTGAAATGTTAGGGGGTCCACAAATGAAAAATGTTCAAAGCCCTGAGTATAGGATGTCTCTAACCAATATAGCCTCAGACAAAAGGTGGGGAATTTCCAGCAACTAACTGTAATCAAGACACTTTTGGCAAAGATGAAAAAAAATCTTCTATTGATTTTTGGAGCATCTACAGCTTTTTTTTCAGCATGAAAGCAATAATATCAGTGTTCTTATTAATTTATTATATTTAAAGTCAGCACTATATTTGACATCCTTAAAAATATATGAGGACCATCTTGTAGTGAGGTTGTCTACTTACAAAAATCTTCACTATAAGCCATAGGTAAGTATAGCCAGAAATACAACACACTGAAAGTATCAGGGATTTTCATTTTACTTCATTCTAAACTATGCATCTTTAGGGGCTGATCCTGCACCATTTGATTCCAATGACAAAAATCCTACAGATTTCAGCTGGGGCAGGATGAGATTTACTTCCTCTGAGTTTATGAAACTTATTGCCATGCTAGTAATTCACTGAGACATTAAAAAAAATGTATACAAGTAAATAAGTCTTACCTTGGAGAACAGCAAGTGCACACAGCATAAGCTGGACAGCAAAACTAGATGACATGTCAGGATTGACTTTTGCTCAGATACTATGTAGACACATCAGTTTATGGACTTTTTAATCAGGAGCCCACTACATCTCAGTAGCTTTACTGACTCCTGTCTGGTGTCTCGTGAACATTTAGAAGTAACGCTTAGAGTCTCTAATTGTTTCCTCAGTGACTCACAATAAAGCGCTCACATTGGGACAGTGGATCTACTGAAATAGATACTTTGTGGCTTTCATCATTCTATCAGACAGATTCCAAACCTGATACGCACAAGCATGCTCATGAACTTGTATATTGTCCACAGCATTGCGGTTGCTTAAAAGCATGTGCTACACAAGCCAATTCATAGCAGAAAATAACATTTTTCATATCACTGAAGTACAAGAGCCCATTAGAGCAAATGTGGCGTCAGAGGTGAAAAATAAGAAATTGCTGGTTTCTTTGGTTTTGGAGCCAATGGTTTAGGTTCTACTACTAAACTAGGGAATTATTGCATTTTTGAGTAGGATTGCAGTGGTGTACATAGCAATGGTGCAGAGGGTTCATACTTCTCATCCTCCAAATTGGGCAATAGAAAGGAGCAATGCTCGTAGGAGTCACCATTTTGACACCCATACTTACAGATGAATGGCTACAGCCATCAAATATCATATACATTTAGGGTTCATAAAGTTGAGAGGCATATTGAGGATCTTTCTGTCTATAGAAAGGGAGAAATCTGGACTCACTTCTCTGGATAAAGTACAGACAGAGAAGGAGTCAGAACATTTCAGAAAAAGTATAGATTTGTAGAAATCCAGATACTACCCTTTTTGGAGCAAGTACAAAAGGACCAGGGGACCTCGCCCATAATCTCAGATAGAGATGTAAGGAATATGGATCAACCCTTCTTCCAGGCAGATGGTAGACACCTTCTCCCAACCTTCTGAGGTTCATGTTCAACTGATTACAGGACCCATTCATTTGATCACCTAAATCTGGTTAACTGCATCTTGAGTTTACTTGCTAAAGTTGACTAAGGTATGGCCATAACTGGAGCATGATATGCACACCTTTCTTCCATAGCTTCTGCCATTATGTGAATGTTTTACAGTAAACTATATTGACGGGAAGGCTGATATTTAAAGTGGGAAACTTGCGCCCTCTTGATGTTCACTGTCAATAAAGATTTCAAACGAATGATCGCTTTACCAGTTGTTATGACCTATGGAGGAGTGTTCCCCAATAAACTAAACACTTCAGTCAGTGTGTTTTATGGTGTCCTTTTAAAGTAGTCATAGTTGTAGATATTCTCTCCTATATCTTGTGTATATTTGTGCACAGGCTCTTGTGATCTAGCATCAATACCAGCACTTCAGTCAATGGAATCATTTCAGAAAAATGTGAGGAGGGTTAAGAGGGTGCAGAGTTTCGTCTACGAGGAGAACATTGCAGGTTGCCATATCACATCTGGCAAAGTCTTGGAGCTAGGGAGACAAAGAGTGAACCAAAGATCTACAAAAGGTCTCAGGGGTTGGCAAGTGTCCTTTCCTTGCCTCTTAGCAAACATGACAGCTCTGGCTCCAAAGGCAACTGTGGCAGTCATTTCAATAAACATAAGTGTAAAACATGCTAAATGTGACCGTTTCTCTACCAGATCATTTATAATAATATTGAGAAGATAGTTAGTCACACCTTTTTCTGAGAGAATGCATGCCAGAGGACAAAAGAAGTACTTTCGTTCCTGCATACATTCTTTTCCTCCCATGCAGGAAGGCACCGCCTCACAACCAGTTTTTAAACACTGATTTTTCTCCCTCCATCACTCAGAGAAGCACATCCCTGCTTTTCCTGATGAGGCTTGCCTTAAAAGCGAATGAGCTAATTGCAAGCATCGTTTGCTCATTAAGTCTAGGAGAATCATCTATGTTCTAGAGTCAGCTATTCCCCATGAATTTCACTGGGCCTTTTCTCTACGGCCATTTTGGTACTTCTGCAGGGTGCCATTCTAGGTGATGTGTTGCCTAGAGAATGTTAGTAAATTGAGTCTCCAATAACTACCATTCCTTATACAAACTGGTTTACAACATTTCACTGGAGTTCAGTGTAAATCCTGAACATACGCACACTACATTCTGAACTCTACACGAGGACTGAGAAAAAACCCTTAATGGGAAGAACTTTATCACCTCGTATCTTCACTCTTGTCCACAAGGATTTTTTTGCAGTCATTGCAGGTAGCAGTAACACAGGCTCCTCCCTTCATTCATCTCCGTCTTTAAATTAGTCTTCAGCTTCCACAGCAACAATTTCTATTGTCAATATCCATAAGCTTTCATTAAGCTCTTTGTTTCTCTGTAAAGAAAAATGCTGATGATCTCTGTCTGCGTCTACACTATGAAATAAATTCAGATTTACTAATATCGATTTTGTAATTCTGGAATTTGTAAGTTTGAATTTGACCATCCTCACCTCCCCACATGCTTCTCACAAAGTCGACTTATTCTTGCCATACTCAATTGGCAAACATTGAATGTTGCAGTAATGCATTGTGGGAACCTATCCCACAGTTCCCTCAACCCCATAGCATTCTTGGTATGCTCACTGGTATATGAGATCATCTTCAGCCACACTAATTTCCTTCATTCCCCCTCCTGTGCTAAGCAAACATCCATTTTTCCCATTGGAAGGAAGGAAAAGTAGGACATCCACTGTGATGGCAAAAAAGTTTACAGAAATGTCTTTCTTCTGTAGCTGAATTCTCAACTGGTCATCCTCTGAGTGTCCCCCTTACGTGATTGCATCTGATCCCTGAAAATAATACAGAGACCCTGAAAAGCTTGAAGAAAGAGATGATAGGAAAGATTTTGAAAGAGAGTTGCTGAAGGGAAAGTCTTTGGCTCTCTGGTGCACCATAAGGGTTCTGTGCTCGGGCTGTGTTCTCAACTGGCCACCCACTAAGACTGCATCTACAGTAAGAGATAAAGTCAATTTTTAAGTCAGTTAGCCCGATTTTTTCCAAGTGCCTGTCCTCACTGTAAATTCCATTAGCTTGATTGATGGACCACTGAAATCAACATGATATCGAAATCCTAAAATGGTAGTAACCTGACGAGCTAGACTTAGAATTAGAATTTAAAATTCCGAATGAAGGGTAGTGAGGATGAAGCATGTCTTTAAATTGAATTCATTAGCCTCCACAGATGTCCCGTATGTGCCCCACAATGCACCACAGTTCTCTGCTCTGGCTTCTTCCATCTCCACTGCTCTCAGCTGCGAGGAATTAGGCAACAGGAAGACCGTTTCGATTCGGTACCCAGGAGCCTATGGCTATAGGGTCGCAAGACGTTGAAAAATCTTTATTTTTCTTTGCTAGTAGCGTGGCTGTGGGGTCTGTGCTTCTGTATATACCCCTGCTATCTGCCTTTTTTCCTGCTCTGCCTGATGCCAGTTGCCGGCCCCCACATACCATGTATCAGCTAGGCTGTGGGTGGGGGGTCATGCTTGTCTGGTAGTATGAGAAACTTCTTTTCGGCTGTTTACATGTTGTCCTCACCCCAACATCCCTTCCCTCCCCTCGCACCAGAGACGCCACACAGTCTGGAACATGCCCGCGCCCAGCCGCACCACATGGCTTGACCCCAAACCAATAAAAGGACATGCTGCGCAAGGTGCCAGGCACATTTGCGCACAGTGAGGGTCATGATTTTTGGAGGCTGGCTGTAGCTGGGGGTCTTGTAGCCACCCGGGAGACATCTCCCTCAGCGGTCACGATTTTCAGGGCCTGGCTGTAGCTGGGGGTCTTGTAGCTCCCTGGGGAACGTCTCCCTCAGTGGTCACAATTTTCAGGTGCTGGCTGTAGCCAGGGGTCTTGTAGCTGCCCAGGGGACGTCTCCCTCAGCGGTTACGTTTTTTGGGGCCTGGCTTTAGCAGTTCTTTTAGCCACCCGAGGGACTTCTCCTTCAGAAGTAACAATTTTCAGGGGCTGCCTGTAGCCAGGGGTCTTTTGGACGCTCCAAGCCATACATGTTTCAATGAAGGCAATGTATTAGCTATACAATTACCACAGTTGTCAAAGTAAGGCTTACAGCTGAGGATATTCTTGTCCTAAGGGGCTTCTTTTCCAGGTGCAAACCTGGCTGTAGTCTTTTAGCCTGATGATTCATTCCAGTTTCAGTGTAGCACTCTTGTCTACTTGGAGTCTTCTTTCCCAGGAGGCGTAAATCAATATCCAAGCCCAAAATAAAGCCTAGACACACTGTTTCAGTGTAGCACCCGTGTGTACTTAAAAATACTTAACATGGCAGGAGAAAGAGGGGAATGAAATGTGGGAAAATGGCATCATATACCCACATTTACTTGTGGTGCCAGAATGCTATGGGGCTCAGAGAACTGTGGGATAGGTTCCCACAATACACTGCAGCAGCACTCAATTTAAGCTACTTGTGTGTGGCAGCAGTAAGTCGATTTTGTGCGGAGCATGTGGGAAGGTGAAGGTGCTCAAAATCAAATGGATAAAACCCAGTGTTAACAAATCAATTTTAATAAAATCAATTTTATCTCGTAGTGTGGATGCAGCCTGAGTGTCACCCTCCTATGATTGCATCCAATCCCTGAACATAGTACAGGGGACCAGACTGTAAGAAGGAGGATAGAAAAGTCTAGGAAAAAGATTTTGACTTCCCTCTTCATTGCACAGACATGGCCAACACAGGTGATGGCAGTGAAATATCATACACGGAACTCATAAGGGAAACAGGAATCTCAACTAGCCACCCGCCCACTACCTGTGTTTCTGAAGGGGTCAAGGCATGAAGACAGTAGGAACTGTTAGCAAGAAGATTTTAGAACCGAAATGTGAAACCAGCAGGTGTCTGCAATGGACAGCAAGCCCCCGGAAATATGTTTGGCAGGGGGTTGGGGGGTGTGCTGTGGTCTGAGGCTGCAGAGCTGCTTGAAATATTGAAGTAGCTGAAGTAGTCCCCCCAACTATCTCAGCCAGCAGGGGAGACTCCCCCCCAGCAGCTGCAAGCACCAGGGGTCCCTTGCTAGGGGCATGGGGGAACTCAATGGAGGGCCAGTTGAAGCAGTCCCCCGACTATCTTAGCTGCTAGGAGAGACTTTCCCCCCCCCACCCCCAGCAGCTGCGAGCCCCTGAATATCTTTGGTCACGGGGGAGACTTCCCCCTGGTGGCTGCAAGCCCCCAAAATTCTTTCCTGCCCTTGGAGCCCTAAACGCACACAAGCTAGGACGTGTCGCTGCCTGGCAGCGTGGTCAGCACCGAACAGCAGGCACGTCCTCTGTTCGGGTCGGGGGCTACCCACATGATGTGGCTGAGCATGGGAAAGACCCCGATGGTGTGGTGCCTGTGGGGGACGGAGGGGGGTCATGCACAGATGTAAACCACTGAGAAGAAGTTTCTCAGCCTCTTATGAAAGCATGACATGAGGTGTGGTGGGATGGCAGCTGGCACCAAGTAGCACGGATAAAAAAAAAGTGTAGAGACAGAACCATGAACTCTGTGCTGGAGCTATTTGTAATGGGTAGATGCTCACAGCGCTAACAGCAAAGAAATTAAGACATTTCTCAGGCTCTCATGCAAACATGAGCCCACAGCCACAGGCTTGCTGCTCCCACTTTGAAATTCGTGGTGTTCCTGTTACTTAATTCTGGCGCACCTGGAGAGCAGCGGCCAGAGCGGAGCAGACAGGGGGCATTGTGGGTTACATACGGGACACCTCTGGAGGCTCATAATGTCAATTTTATGATGTGGCGCTTCCACACTGGCCTTTAATTGAACTTTTGAATTCAAGCTTGATGCTCCACCCGTCAAGTAACTTTGACTTTGTAATCTCAAGATTAGTGCTCCCTAAATCGAGCTAACAGTATTTACAGTGAAGACAGTCACGTGGCAATATCGAGCTAAACGAATTGAATTTGAATTTATCTTGTCGTGTAGATGCAGCCTCCCTCTCTGTGCTATGGGAAGCCTCTACCAAATGACAGGCTACATCACATGTTAAGCAGGATTAGCTAAATACATCAGTAAAACATTTACTTTGGATGCAAGTGGCAATAGGGTGTAATTTGCTCCAATTCATGAGTTAGAGGCGCTTAAAAGAAATGTACTATAATGTGTATATGATGAACATAAGCAACTTATGGTACACTTGGGAGGTGCATCACCCCATTGCCCACCCCACCAAAATTTTAATTGCTAAATGGGTGACCACTGATGCCTCTTCCCTGTTCTTCTGGTTGGCCCACCCTGCAGCCTCCTCCTGCAGCCAGCAATCACCTATGATGATGAAAGGGGTAAGAAGAAGGCTATCAAGAAAAATAATTAACAGGCGAGTGTGAAGTAAAGCACATCCCCTTCCCATATTTTACACTCAGATTAATTGTGGGGAATTTTACAATTCCCCATCCCACCATCTGGAGTGTAAAATTTTATTCATTTGCACACTCAGGCTATGTCTAGACTATTGTTGCTATTTTGGGATACAAACGTATCCCAAAAGAGCAACTCTGGGGCTACACCCCTCCACCTGAAATAGCAGTGCTATTTCAAGCGTGGTATTCCATTTCTGCTACCCCTCATCACGAGACGGGAACAGAAACCTCAAAATAGCCCCTTATTTCAAACGTCAGTGACGTTCAGATGTTTAATTTGCATAAATTATTCTGATTTAAGGCCACAGTCTAGATAGACCCCACTGACTGTGAGGTTGATGGAATATGTACCACTTTACCACTTGTGTACATGTCTACTTGTGACTTACACCTTTATTCAGGTCACTAAGAATTTGGCCCAGTGAAGGTGGCATAACTGATGCATTCACTTACAGCCGTCTAAATCATGCCCTGTACATCCCCTGAACTCACGGATCCAGCACCAGCAAGCACCCTGGAGTTCCACGCATTCCAAAGGACAACCTGTTGGAAGCACATTCCAGAAAGGCACACGTAGCCCACAAAGGCTGGGTGGGTTAACACGGATGTGTCTCCTTATGGCATCTGTGAAGGTGCAGAGTCTAGCTTTTGAGAATAAGTGGTAGGGAAAAGAATCAGTTTACCCACTGACCCTCTCATGAGCCGTATCCACCTATTAATGAATGTACAGAGCACCTGATTATCAGGGTTCTGTATGGGAAAAAAATATCTCAACTCATTGCACAGCTCATGCCCAACCATGGAGTCAAAAATATGCCTCAGAATGTATTTGGGGAAGGGTTTGGGGTGGGGAAAGTCTGATATTTACTTTTAAAATGAAAGGAGCACTGATGTACAAGAGGAGGGCTACGTCTACACGTGAAGCCTACATCGAAGTAGCCTATTTCGATGTCGCCACATCGAAATAGGCTATTTCGATGAATAACGTCTACACGTCCTCCAGGGCTGGCAACGTCGATGTTCAACATCGATGTTACGCAGCACCACATCGAAATAGGCGCTGCGAGGGAACGTCTACACGCCACAGTAGCACACATCGAAATAAGGGTGCCAGGCACAGCTGCAGACAGGGTCACAGGGCGGACTCAACAGCCAGCCGCTCCCTTAAAGGGCCCCTCCCAGACACACTTGCACTAAACAGCACAAGATACACAGAGCCGACAACGAGTTGCAGACCCTGTGCATGCAGCATGAATCCCCCGCTGCAGCAGCAGCAGCCAGAAGCCCTGGGCTAAAGGCTGCTGCCCACGGTGACCATAGAGCCTCGCACGGGCTGGAGAGACAGCATCTCTCAACCCCCCAGCTGATGGCTGCCATGGAGGACCCCACAATTTCGACGTTGCGGGACGCGGATCGTCTACACGGTCCCTACTTCGACGTTCAACGTCGAAGTAGGGCGCTATTCCGATCCCCTCATGAGGTTAGCGACTTCGACGTCTCGCCGCCTAATGTCGAAGTTAACTTCGAAATAGCGCCCGACGCGTGTAGCCGCGACGGGTGCTATTTCGAAGTTAGTGCCGCTACTTCGAAGTAGCGTGCACGTGTAGACACAGCCGAGGAGGAGAAGAGAGGGAAATCCTGGGGAAGGTGCACTCCACATGACCAACCCACCCCTCTGCCACCCGAGTGGCCCATTATGCTTGACAGTAAATACAGCCTTCAAAGACTGAACCTTAATTAAGGACAACTATACTTTGGTAAGATGTTGGACCCACAACATTTCATGGCGTTTAGACGACACATGGGACCATCCAGGGGACACGGATGCCAAAGGAGAAGCCCCTGGGAGTTTAAAAAAAACTGCATGAAAGACAACTGGAAAGAGTACAGAAGGAGAAAGTAAAACGGATGAGATTGAGGAGACAAACCTGACGGTCTCAGGCAGGAAGAGAAACTAAAAGAGGGAAACAGCCCTGCAAATATGTAGCAGGAAAGTCCCTAGATACAGTGAAGGGAACAGAGTGGTGAGAAGATAAACCCTTAGGAAACTTGTGGTCTCAGCTCTGACAATATATGCTCTCTGTGGAATCACCGTCTCTTCAAGATCATTCTTACAGCTTTCCATTACTAAGCTATATAGAGCATTCTACAAACATTATCTACCTCACTGTTGTGCCAGGCGCATTAATATTATCCCCATTTTACAGATGAGGAAACCAAGGCAGAAAGTTTACATGCCTTAGTCAAGGCTACAGACAGTATCAGAGCAGGAATTTTAAACAGAGGAGTCCTTTGCTCCCAGACCTGTGCTTAGTCCACTAGCTCACCCTACTGACCTGCTTTACTTGTGGCCAGAGAACTGGCTCAGAAACAGACAGCTGATTGGCTGCCAGGAGGAAATATGTGACATCCCTAGAGCCAGCACCAGCAGATTCCACTCCTGCCAATTGGTTCCTTCAGAACTAAAGGAATTACATCCATGTGTTTCATTGGTTGGATGGAGAATGATGAACAGTCAGGAAATATAGCAGGAGAAATCACAGCAACAAGCTTTCAAACCCACAAAATCATGTTGCAGCTTGTAGGTCAGGAGTTACATGAGCCCCAGCAGCCTTTTTTGGTGGAAGAAGTAAAATAGAGAGGCAGAATGGGACTGGAGAAGAGATGTGATGGGAAAAAATGACAGTACCTGGGACATTGTTTCCATTAACCTATAGCATCTGATTTCCTTTATTTGTAACTTGTGGAAGAGAAAGTGCAGACTGTGGTTAAGGTGGGGGTATTGAGAGGAAATGACATGCCTACACATCCATAAGTGACTACTATTTTTGGTGTCCAACACAAGATGTTTTACGGGGAAAAGGCAGCATGCCGCATTTATTGAGAATACAACATATGCTTTTCAGTCTCTCCCTCCCTCTCTCTCTCTGTCTCTCTCTCTCACACACACACACAGAGTCCTGCCAGATTGGCCGTGTCTACACGTGCACGCTACTTCGAAGTAGCGGCGCCAACTTCGAAATAGCGCCCGTCACGGCTACACGTGTTGGGCGCTATTTCGAAGTTGAAATCGACGTTAGGCGGTGAGACGTCGAAGTCGCTAACCCCATGAGGGGATGGGAATAGCGCCCTACTTCGAAGTTGAACGTCGAAGTAGGGCACTTGTAGACGATCTGTGTCCCGCACCATCGAAATAGCGGGGTCCGCCATGGCGGCCATCAGCTGAGGGGTTGAGAGACGCTCTCTCTCCAGCCCCTGTGGGGCTCTATGGTCACCGTGTGCAGCAGCCCTTAGCCCAGGGCTTCTGGCTGCTGCTGCGGTAGCTGGGGATCCATGCTGCATGCACGGGGTCTGTAACCAGTTGTCAGCTCTGTGGATCTTGTGTTGTTTAGTGCAAGTGTGTCTGGGAGGGGCCCTTTAAGGGAGCGGCTGGCTGTTGAGTCCGCCCTGTGATTCTGTCTGCAGCTGTGCCTGGCACCCTTATTTCGATGTGTGCTACTGTGGCGTGTAGACGTTCCCTCGCAGCGCCTATTTCGATGTGGTGCTGCGCAACGTCAATGTTGAACGTCGACGTTGCCAGCCCTGGAGGATGTGTAGACGTTATTCATCGAACTAGACTATTTCGAAGTCGCTACATCGAAATAAGCTATTTCAATGTAGCGTGCACGTGTAGACGTAGCCATGATGTTATAGTTATCAATCCAGAGCCTGGATCAATATAGTGGCCAGCTACATTGATCACAGATGGGGAACAGGGCCTTGTTGGACACGATCTGATGCTCTCCTGGAGTTGTTGGCAAGACGAACCCAAAGTCCCATGGCAAAGCACCCTGCTTTTCTAATTCTTTTCTCTGTTGAAGTTTGCTTTGTCAGTCTGTGACCGGTATGTTATCTTTTTGATGCCAATCATTCTCAAAACTTCTCCAAAAGGCTCATCCTGTAATCAATTGTCTTTAGGGATGCCTGCTCCATGCTTTAGAGTCATCAATCTGCCAGTCCAATCACTTCTTGATGGGAGGTATGCATTGATGGTCCTTCTCTGATGCTGTTAAGTCTGTCTTCAGCCACACTTTGCCCCTCCTTTCTTGGCCATCTGGTTCTGGGGATAACCTTTACACCTTTATCTCAACACAGACATACCACTTTCACCCTAAACAATTCTTACAAGGACTCTCAGGCTACGTCTACATGTGCAGCCAACATCGAAATAGCTTATTTCGATGTTGCGACATCGAAATAGTCTATTTCGATGAATAACGTCTACACGTCCTCCAGGGCCGGCAACGTCGATGTTCAGCTTCGACGTTGCTCAGCCCAACATCGAAATAGGCGCAGCGAGGGAACGTCTACACGCCAAAGTAGCACACATCGAAATAGGGATGCCAGGCACAGCTGCAGACAGGGTCACAGGGCGGACTCAACAGCCAGCCGCTCCCTTAAAGGGCCCCTCCCAGACACAGTTGCACTAAACAACAAAAGATACACAGAGCTGACAACTGGTTGCAGACCCTGTGCCTGCAGCATAGATCCCCAGCTGCCGCAGAAGCAGCCAGAAGCCCTGGGCTAAGGGCTGCTGCCCACGGTGACCATAGAGCCCCGCAGGGGCTGGAGAGAGAGCATCTCTCAACCCCCCAGCTGATGGCCGCCATGGAGGACCCAGCAATTTCGACGTTGCGGGATGCGGATCGTCTACACGGTCCCTACTTCGACGTTGAACGTCGAAGTAGGGCGCTATTCTGATCCCCTCATGAGGTTAGCGACTTCGACGTCTCGCCGCCTAACGTCGAAGTTAACTTCGAAATAGCTCCCGACGCGTGTAGACGCGACGGGCGCTATTTCGAAGTTGGCGCCGCTACTTCGAAGTAGCGTGCACGTGTAGACGCAGCTTCAGAGAAAAGCAGAGCAAAAGGCATTATAAATCAAACAATTAAGTCTTCAGCCTTCAACCTCATCCTGTAATCTTATCGACATAGACATAATACCAAAACTCTGTCTCTTTACCCACTAAACTCACTAAACTCTAAAACAAAGAGACATTTATTCAGTCAAAGAACTTAATCAATACAATCAATCAAATGTTACATGTGTTAATCTTACTTTACATTGCTACATTATTAAACCTAAAATTTAAAATATAAAGAGAATAAAAAAGAATAAAGCTTTCAACTCAGCATATCCCCCTTTTGGCCCCTCAAGAATCATTCTTGAGTGGGTCAGATATTATATAATTTTCTCATGGCTATATATTGGGAGGCAATCAGAGCTTGTGGTTGTAATTTAACAAATATTCTTTTTGTCCAGCAACACACACATAACGTTTCAATTAGGAAAATATAGGACAATATTAATACCATCATCAATGAGTGAAGCATAAACACTTTTAGATGTGGGGACCAGGCTGTAAAAACAACATACTAGTGGTAAGCTGTAAGTTCTTTTTTGGAACCAGCAATTTTAATCACATCTCCATTTGCATGTGTTATTTGAAGACCCCCACCTTCCCACATCCTTCAGAGTTTCTTGTAAAAACTAAAAAGCAGTCAAGTAGCACTTTAAAGACTAACAAAATAATTTATCTGGTGCGCTTTCATGGGACAGACCCACTTCTTCAGACCACAGCCAGACCAGTACAGACTGGCATGGCTATGGTCTGAAGAAGTGGGTCTGTCCCATGAAAGTTCACCAAATAAATTATTTTGTTAGTCTTTAAAGTGCTACTTGACTGCTTTTTTGTTTTGATAGCATATAGATTAGCTTGCCTTTCTCTCTGTTACTTGTAAAAACTGTGTGAATTTTGTTTCCAGGAGCAAATGATCAGCTAATTATCCCAATTTAAACCAAGGGAGATAGAGAAGTTAACTAAGGGGGCAATTACAATACTCTGGGTTTTCTCTAGCTTAGGAAAGTAATAAGGGTGATTCTTAGCACATAAGATGCTTGCATTGCATCTACACTCATCTACTGGTGGCTGGCTGGTGCTATTAGTCTCCCAAAATATTGTTTCCCAGGATATGACACATACACATTGTCCATTGTACATTACACAGGTTACATTTTCTAGTTCATCCCAGAGACATGGGCCTAGTGATGTATCCCTACTACGTGGTTCTGTGGCAGCGGGCAGGGAGAGGCATACCCATTGGCGAGGGTCCCACTCTGTGCACACTTGTGGGTCCAATAATTCTTTTCCTTTCCCAGCCCACTGACCCATAACTCAGGGTAACCAGAAAGATCCCATGGCCAATTTTGGTAGTGGGCTGACTTTCCATAGATCTACCTCCACAGATTGTTGGTAGGCCATTTTCACAATGATTTCTCCTATCAACAATTCAGGTTTCACTTTGCTGGAGACATACTTTATCCATTCATGCTGGTAAGTGTCAAACAAAGATATTTCCTCTTTGTAGTAGGTGTTCTAGTACTTTAACATTGCCTGCTATTACCCAAAACATTTCATGTTCGAGTGATGATAAAATAAGAATTTGCATTGCGGTGCATCCTATAGCTAAGGTAGTCTTATTTCCCAATTCTACTTGTTCCTTATATACCAGCCAGGTGGTTGTGTTTAACCATTTCCACAAATTCCATGTTGCTATTAAATTACCCCGGCCTACTTGTACTAAATCTACACTGGCATCTGCTTCTTCGTGTATCAGATTCTCTTGTCATTTTGATGAGGCACTCAATTTATTCCTGATTACCTCTAAGTCTGCTGTATTCATAATTCCTGTTTCAGTACCAACTCCTCCTAATATGGTGTCTGCTAAATCTCACTTGGTTCAATGATAGGGGCTTTGGTGTGTTTTTATCCAATCTTTTAAAACGGGAACGGAGTATGGCGAACATTTTGGTTCCATTTTTGACACATTTAACTGGGTCCAATCCATGGTAAATTTAATTTTTACCAGCAAGGGATTCAAAAGGGCCCTTATGGGAGTACTTTGGGTTATAAATAATTTGGGTTTCTCCATTCTGATTGGGGTGCTTCTTTTAAAGGTTATGTTCTTGGTCCAAGTCTTGGTGCATGTACCTGGAAGCCAATGTTTAAGTCTCCACTGGGTTTTGGACAGTATCCTACTGTAACAGTTAGTATTGTTCCTGTCTTAACAGGCTCATCCCACTGCTATGTATCAGAGAGGTAGCCGTGTTAGTCGGTAGCTTCGAGAACAACAAGAAGTCTTGTGGCACCTTATAGACCGACAGATATTTTGGAGCATAAGCTTTCGTGGGCAAAGACCCGCTTCATCAGATGGTAATCGTGAGTAATTGGCACTCCAGGTGGTGTCCCCATAGGACCCTTCTATTCTAATCCCTATTTCCCAGTGGTTTAGCATTCCTGTAATGTTTGTAAGTTAACCTTAAGCCCCACTTTTCTCTCCCAGGCATAGATATCAATGTTCCCCTGTGGCCTTAGGATTCAATTCATAGCTTTATCATACCATGCTAAAAGAATCCCTGGTTTGTGAGTGGGGGCCCATGATCAGTTAGTTATTGAGGAGCTGTCTTGGGCGAAGAGGGAGATGGTAGTAGGTTTTCCTCAAATATTTGCAAATATCTGGGATATACAGGTCCCTAAAAACAGGGACTGCCATACCTTATACTGGGGTTTCATGGACTTGGAGCAGTGGCTCCAAGCAGCGTCTCGTGATCCAGATTTCAGGAGCTCCTTCCTGTAAAAGTTCAAGACATTATTAATCATGAAAAAGGTTTACTTTGTAAAACAGGCACCCATTTCAATTTCCCATCTTTGCCAATACGATATACCAGTGGGCTGAAGCGGTCCGCTATGGAATACGGTCCTGTCCACTTTGATTCCAGTGAGTGGCCCCTTCTCCCCAATTTGAGGTACATAATTTGATCCCCTGTTTGCCATAGGGCTGCCTCAGTGTGTTTTTGTGTCTGGATCTTTGTATTTGTTTGTTCAGTGGGTTGGTTGATCCTGTATGAAGAGTGGTTTTGTCCTCTTGAACCTGCTTGAGCTGCTGTAAATGCTCATGCTGTGTCATATTGGGGGTTTCCCCAGTCAGTAAATTGGGTAGGGTTAATCATAAGGCATATAGGATGTCCATACATAATCTGGAATGGCTGGATTTTAGTCTGTCACTGTCGTGGACAGCGGCTGAAATTAAAGGCAGTTTATCTGGCCAATCCGTCCTGGTGTGGCTTACTACTTTTTGCAGTGCTTCCTTAATTGTGCGGTTCATGCACTCTACTTGACCGAGGATTGGGGCTGGTATGGTATGTGACATGTTTGTTGGATTCTCAGGGCTTGTAACATTGATGTGAAAATTTCTTCCACAAAGGCTCCCCCGTTATCAGAATCTGTCATCTCAGGGGTGCCATGCCCACATACCCGCATACTGTCTCATTGAAGAACTTTTTAGCCACCACCCTGGTGCTATTTGTTTTAGTAGGAAGTGCTTCGACCCAACCTGGAAAAGACTCAATTATTGAAATCCTTCCTTACTTCTTGGTAATTTGTCAATGAAATCAATCAGCACCCTAGGCCAGGGCCCCAGCCTTCGCTGGTGCATCGTGGGTTGCCAGTGAGGAGGTCATGCTTTATCCTATGCACACTGAATACAGTTCCTTACCCATGTCCTAACATCATCTTCCATGTTTTCCCATTCTGCCACTTGCTTAAATCTGTTTAAGGTTCCCTTTACCCCTTCAGGCATAAACTGGTGGGCTCCATTAGTTAGTTCTTGCCTTTCCACCTTTCCTGGAGTTCTGTGATTTATGGCAGTGTTAGCTGGCTCAAGGGTCTCAGTGGGGGTGCTTTTAGCTTGGCTTCTAGTTACAATTGCTATATTGTATTGCCCCGTGACAGCATCTGCCCAACTATTCCAACTTGCTTCCTTGTTTGTTCCTTTGCTGTGGGCTTTTACATGCCTGATTTTCAAATAGTTAGGCTTCGCTGTTACTCACTGGTAAATCCACTTTCGATCATCTGAATAGGGAATGTCTTTACCATTTACCACCCTCCATTCATTTCTTTTCCAGTCCTGCATCCAGAACTGAATTCTCTGAACACAAAAATTGCTATCAGCACAGACGGATGCAGGTCGCAAGGAATGCTCATATTGCTTCAGCACCTGATAAATTGCATATAACTGTGCATGTTGGGCTGACCCATGGTCTAGTTGCCCTTGAATATCTTCCTCCTCTAGATTGATGGCTGCATATTTTCTACACCTTTTTCCATTTATTGCCATTGCACTTCCATCAGTGAACCAAATATGTTTCTCCTGCCCCACTGTATCCAATTCCTCCAGTGGAGATGTTTCCACCAGGGCAATTCTTTGCTCTAAAGTAAGCTCTGGGCAGTTATGTCTGCTCCCTTTCTTGATTAAAGCATGTGTCAGCATGTCTGGGTTGGACACTGTTTCTGTGGTTACCCCTCTGTTAATTAAAATCAGGGTCCATTGTGCCATTCTGGTATTAAAAACTTTACCTCCCATCGGTTTTCCTGACAAAATGCATTTTAGCGGGGTACAGAGGCTAATTGGAGTAATTGGAGCGGTGCCTGTAAGTGGCTCAAAAGATTGCACCGCCCAAGCAGTTGCTAGGCATTCACGTTCACAGAGGTCAAAATTTATCTCAGCTCCTTGTAACTTTCTAGATTCATATACTACCGGAACCAGTTTCCCTTCCTCTTTATGCTGCAATAATGTGGCAGCCAAGGCCATGTTGCTGTCAGCCAAGCGAGTTATAAAAGGCTGTGATTTGTCAGGGAAACACAATGCTGGAGCTGTGAGAGCTTTTTGCTTTATGAGCTTTAAAGCAGTATCTTGCTCCTCTTCCCATTCTCATATGGCCTTTTTCTTTAATAATCGCTACAGGGGGTGGGTTATTTCAGCATGCTTGTAAATGTGTAATCTGAGGAAATTGAAACCTCCTAACGGTACCCTCAAGGAGTGTGCGTCGGTAGGAGCTGGCCTTTCTACTAAAGGCTCTTACCTTGCGCTGGTCTATTTGTCTCCTGTTTTGCCCAATGACTATACCCAAATATGTGACCTGGGGCTGTACTAATTGAGCCTTATCGAAGGCTACTTTAAATCCTGTTTCTTGGATTAACGCTAGCACCTTTTCAGTTGTTATTTGTGTTGGTGCCTCAGTTTCCCCGAGAAACAAAATGCCATCCACATAAGAAAACACAAATTGCCTGTCTTGTGAGCTCAGTCTGTCCCACATATTGAATACAAGCTGTACAAGCCGGTGCGCATTTGCTGGGCAACTGTGGTACCCTTGGGGCAATCGGCAAAAATTCTATTGCTGTTCTTTTACTATAAATGCAAATCAATCCTCTGAGTCAGGGTGTAAGGGAATAGCAACGAAACAATTGTTCAAATCAACTACCGAGAAATATTTTGATGTGGCCTGGACCCTTTGTATAACCTAGGTTATATCTGCCGCCAGAGGGGCCATGGGAATGGTACCTTTATTAATCCTTCTCTAGTCAGTTGTTAAGCGCTAGGACTGACCATCTGCTTTTAGCACTGGCCATACAGGGGAGTTAAAAGGTGAATTCGTTTTTCGGATCACCCCTTGTTGTTCCACTTCCTGAAAAGCTTCTGCCAGTTGGGCGTCTGCCTCCCTTGGATAGGCATAGCATTTTTGTGGGGGGCAGTAATTCCCCAACAGTTTTCACACAGTCATTAATTTTGCCAGTCTGTTTTCTTTTGCGTTCAGACCAAGGGGAATCTCTGGCACCATTCCCCAATTCATTGGGCCGATAATGCTGCAACCGCTCTCTTGCCCCCTTTTGTTTGGAGAGGTTTTGGTTAATTTTCTCGGAATGGGAGGGGGAATGTCAACTTTCCATAAGACATTCCTGGGCATGTCTATTACTATGCTATTGGTGAACAGCCAATCTGAGCCCAAAATTATTTCATCAGTCATGTCAGGAGTTTGAATCAGGCTCCCAAAGGTTCTAAATCCTTGTACTGAAAAGGGAACCTGTGCCCATTCCCAACCAATGCTGGGGTTGCCTTGAAATGAATTTAAGGTTACCTGTTTCACCCACCTCCCTGCTTTTGGGGTGTTTTTGATTACAGACACAGCAGCTCCTGTGTCTATTAAAGCCAGTGTAGGGCTATGCTTACTCTGCTGAACAAATACACATGGTCTACCTCCGGTGTCCCAGTGGACCTTCCTTATGAACTTCCACCCTTGTACCCCTACAAATAAGGGAAGTTCATTGTTCAGTGGGTCTCCCTATTCATTTCCAGAGTGGGGGTATGCCTCGGGGAGATGCTGTAGTGGTGGTGGTGATGCTGGGGTGCTCAAGTTACACAGGCTACTCCTTTGTGGGCATATTGTAACCTCATCGCTTCTCTGACTAAATCAGCTGTGGTGCCCCATCCCACTGTGCACGATCGGCTTTGTACTGCATCAGAGTTCACCAGGCTAGTCGGCGAATTTCCTCATCAGTTAACTCTCCCTCTTCCTCTCCTTCCTTTTGTTTAGAGGTGTCAGCCTGATGCTGCCGGAGATCTGGATATACCCGGTCTCCTTGACGACCCCTCTTCCCTCGTCCTCGGGAACAACCCCTGGGATATCCTCCCTGGTGCCCAGTAATTCCTTTTGTACCACTCTCGTTTGCATAAGTAATTACTGGTTCTATTGTGGCCACATAAGAGACCATTTCTTTCTTTACAGTGGATCGTGGTCTGGAATGAGTGGTTACCTGTTGGACCAATCCCCTTTGCTCCCCTAAAGATGCTGGGTGGCCAGTTTGCCAAAGCGTAAGTTTACCAGAGTAATATGGGGCCAAAGAAGCAGCACAATCCCTTAAAACCAGGACACTAAATGGCAAATCATATATCAGAGTGACGTCACTTACTTGCAGCAGACCAGCAATTATTTGCATCAGGGTCCACCTGGTTAAATAATTTTCAGGGTCCTGGGTGGAAGCTACAGCCTGTGCCATAAAACTCCATCTGCTTATCTGGGTCCCAAACGTTGCCATTAAGTCTAAGAGTCCAGTATCATCAGTGACTGCCAGCCTATCCAGGGAGGCGCCAATCTCTGGGGCCGCCCATTCCCCCATGAGTCGGTAGACTTCCAGGGCAGTCAGCCTTTCCCTCCTTGCAAGTAAGAATGAATTGGTGCACCATCAGGAAAAGGTGTCTCGACTTAGGGTTCCCAGTCCCTCAGCCATTGATTTAAATTGGAGGCTGATACTGGGCCCATGGTAACAGTTGTTCTGCCTGTGCGGGAGTTGTTAGTGTGGTGCATTGGATACCCTCTGCCGGGGCCGTGGAGATGCACCCTCGTGTATACAGTCTTGCGGGCTATCCCATATATCTCTCTCTCAAGTTTTCTCAGGGTCCCATATTCCTTACTCTGAGTCCTGGTTTTCCCAGGACAGTGTTTGATCCCATTCTCCTGCTGTTACAGCTGTGACCTGAAGGGTTGTGAAGCTTAGCTTCTGCTTAAACCGTTTAATAATAGATTTGCAGTGATTATGACTTGCAGGGGCTCTCCCTTGTTCTAGTGTTAGTTTCCTGTAGGGCTCGGTTGTCTCTCATGATTTCATCTTTTTCCTCTACCTGTTCCAGTAATTCCTTCTCCCTTGTTTTCAGTTCCCTTATAGTATCTCTAAGCGCATCCAATTGGCAGTGAACCCCTGTAGTCAATATTTTCCAATTGTCTGCATCTTGAGAGGCTGCACTGAGCTTTTCACACAGTGCAGTGGTTTCTTCATGGCAAGTGGCCAGCCTGAGGAATGCCTCGTTGCAGGCTTCCCATAACAACCAAAGTGCAGCTCCATCCTTTTCTAGTGAGCTTGAGGGTTTATAAATCAATAGGTATTTCGCCAGTTTGTCTTCCAAATTGGATATGTTGTGGACATCAGCTATTGCTTGCTTTGTCCACGGACTATGGCCAAATTTCCTCAAGATTTTTTTAAAAGGGTTTATCCCTTCTACACACAGCAGTTTTGTTAGCTCACTCTGAGCCCGGTCCTTAGCGGACTCCTTGCGCGTGAACATTTTGCATTCAAAGTCTTTTTGTTGTTATTGCTAATTATTTTCGAGATCTTTTATTTGCCCTTGTTAATGTTGGGGCTCACAATCTCCTTCTCTCACTCCCGCTGCTGAACTTAACCCACTCTCCGGGCCAGAGGGAGGGACGCTAAGCTTCCCCCTGTTTTGCTCGGCACTGCCACCACTGAGGGTTCATACACCAACTCGGGGTATTTCCCCAGGCAGACAGACCCCATGTAGTCCAATATAAATCAACCTGCTCTGGGCCCAAGAGGGAAGCACTAAGTTCTCCCTCTTGTGCTCAGCCTTACTACAACTGAGGGCGTATGCAACTAGTGTCTTCCGGTGTGGAGCACGGCTCATCACATCCTCCTCCTACTGCCCGCCCATGCTACAACCAGGGTATATACACCTGATTTGGCGTATTTCCTTAGGCAGACAGCCCCCTGTAGTCAAATTTCCCACTAGCACTCCAGGGTGGAGTGAGGGATACTAAACCTCTCTCCTGTTATTTGCCCATGCTATGACCGAGCACGCATATACAACCACTAAATATCACAGTTTAGTTCCTTATTAACCGGTACCTCCTGACTGGGGTGTGCACACCTTTTTCCTGCAATATCTGTCAATAATTACAGAGCACTTCTCCCCCTTCACATTCTCTACCAAAAATGTTATGCTTTAAACGAAGCACGCAGGATCTGTTACAGGGGAAAGGCAGTACCCCGCATTTATTGAGAATATAACAGTAGCATATGCTTTTCAGTCACTCACACAAACACACACCATGCACACAGTCCTGCCAGATGATATTATAGTTACCAATCCAGAGCCTGAATCAGTCTAGTGGCCAGCTAGATTGGGGGAGCAGCGCCTTATCGGTCACGATCCAATGCTCTCCTGGAGCTGGTGGCAAGATGAACCCAAGTTGTCCTTTGGCAAAGCACCCTGCTTTTCTAATCCTTTTCTCTGTTGAGGTTTGCTGTGTCAGTCTGTGACCAGTATGTTACCTTTTTGATGCCAATCATTCTCAAAACTTCTCCAAAAGGCTCATCCTGTAATCAGTTGTCTTTAGGGATGCCTGCTCCATGCTTTAGAGTCGTCAATCTGCCAATCTGATCACTTCTTGACCTGGGGTATGCACTGATGGCCTTTTTCTGATGCCGTTAAGTCTGTCTTCACCCACGCTTCGCCCTTCCTTCCTTGGCCATCTGGCTCTGGGGATAACCTTCACACCTTTATCTTGACACAGACATACCAATTTCACATGTAAACAATTCTTACAAGGACTCTCAGAGAAAAGCAGAGCAAAGGGCTTTATAAATCGAACAATTAAGGCTTCAGCCTTCAACCTCATCCTGTAATCTTATCAACATAGACATAATACCAAAACTCTGTCTCTTAACTCACTTAATTCTAAAACAAAGAGACATATAGTCAATTAAAGAACTTAATCAATACAATCAATAAAATATTAAATGTGTTAATATGTTACTTTACATTACTACATTATTAAACCTAAAATTCAAAATATAAAGAGAATACACGAGAATAAAACTTTCAACTCCAACATCTAGAGGACGACATTTCAGAGGGCAGAGCCTGCACTTTTTGAACCTTCTGGCCCTCCTTTAGTTAGTGCAAATTAGCCATCAATATTTTTAGTCATTTTGAAAACGTTGGCCTGGCCCCACTCAAGCGGCACTCGCACATAATGGAGCTAACACCTACTGTATCACAAGGCTTAGTCTAGTAAGACTTAATAAATGCTTTAGAACATCTGGATGGCAGGAAGCGCTAGGGAAGTACAAGGTAAGGAATACACGTAAGCGTTAAGCTTGCCACCTGTATGACACACATCCACTTGCAAAGACAGTCATTTGGCTGGTCTAGGTAGCTGACTGGCAACTCCTGTCCACCTCTGCCTTTTGACGATCAATGACTCATTTTAAGCCATTTAAATACCCCCTGACAGCAATGTGAAAGGGACCTTGGACATACATATAATACATAGATGAAAGAATACTCATGTGTATTATTAATAAACTGAGGGGCCTTTCCTTTGCAAGCTACTTCTTCCCTGCATAGTTACACAGCAGAGATAGATCACTAATCACAGTTTTACTTCCTCCTGCTTCAGCACCTGTTAGCAACAGCAGTCAGAGGCAGCAGAGCATTTCAGAGAGACAGAACCTGGCTGCTGTGCCGTGCTCCGATTGGCTGAGGAGAGCCTTGGTTTGTGGTATCATTAATTTTGAAGTCTCTGTAGGCAGCGAGACAGAGCATGGCTCATATAAGGCCACCTGGAGCACAAACTCTGCACCGAGCTCCGGGGCGTTGCAAAGCCTTGCAGCAAGAGCCCCCTGAGAGCCTGAAGGAGTTTTACTTTCACCAGAGAGCGCTCCAGACTTTAGTGTCATGAGAAACTCTCCAGTTAGGTTAAATAACCTTCTTTCCTAGGTGGAAGGGAAGGCTGTACTAGTTTTGTGTTTGCTTTGGTCTGTTCCTGCTGCTCTTGTTTCTAACGATTAGGGCCCTACCCCATTCACCGCCCATTTGGGACAATTTCATGGCCATGGAGCAAATTATGACATTTACAATTTTTAACAGCCTCTGAAACTTCAGAGTGTTCTAATTGTACGGGTCCTGACCCAAATGGAGCTGGGGGGGGGCACAGTTAATGTATGGGGTTGCAGCACCGCCAGCTTTACTTCCGCACTACTGCTGGAGGTGGCGCTGCCTTCAAAACAGCTGGGCAGCTGGAGAGTAGTGACTGTGGGTCTGGAGCCCAGCTCTGCAGGCAGAGCCCCCACCAGCAGCAGCGCAGAAGTAAGGATGCTATGGTGCACCCATGAATTCTGGCCAATCACAGCAGCAGTTGAAAGCCTCCAGGCAGGCTGCTGAGGCTGCTGCTGCTCCCCCTCCCTTCTCCTGGCTGGGGGAACAGCAATGATGGGCAGCAGAGCCCAGAACCCCTTCCTGCCTGCCAGCCCTCGGCTGAGCCCGCCGTCTGCATTCCGCTCCTGGCCTGCCTGACGTGGCCTGTGAGGCTTGGGACTCCAAACTCTCCACTCCGTCTCAGGCCGGATTCTATGGAGGACAGTCCTGAGGTCCGGATCCAGCAAAGCCACGGTCTGAATCCGGACCGCAAGCTGGAGGTTGTCCACCTCTGTTTTAGATGCTAACAGTACGGTGGTGCAGCAGGGCTAACGCCTGCCCTGGCCGCATGCCGTGCAGAAGTGGCTGCAACATCCCGATGGACTCAGGTGGTGGAAAAATAGCAGGTGACAATGCACCGCCTCCACCCTGAGTGCCAGCACTACAGCTCCCATGGGCTGGGAACCGAGGCTAATGGGCACTGCAGGAGAGTGCCTGCAGGCAGGGGCAGCACACTGAGACTCTGACTCATCTGCCTGAAGGCCACTGCCAGAAGAATGTAACAGCAACAAAGGGTCCTGTGGCACCTTATAGACTAACAGAAAAGTTTTGAGCATGAGCTTTCGGGAGCACAGACTCACTTCATCAGATGCTCATTATCTGATGAAGTGAGTCTGTGCTCACGAAAGCTCATGCTCAAAACTTTTCTGTTAGTCTATAAAGTGCCACAGGACCCTTCGTTGCTGTTACAGATCCAGACTAACACAGCTACCCCTCTGATGCTTGCCAGAAGAATGTGTCTGTTGCTTTCAGGAGCCACCCGGGGTATGTGCCAGCCAGCTGAAGCCTGCACTCCCCACATCCTCCTTTCTGCGGCTTGGCTGTGCTGTGCTCAGTGACCTTCCAGAACAATTGACCTGGCCTTTTTGTTCCCTGTGCAGCTTCCTGGCTGCTGTGCATGCATGCCACTTTCCAGATCTTCTCTATATTCTTTGGTACCAAAGGATCCATTAAAAATTAGTGGGGGCTTTACTACCTGGGCTTTTTTCGGGAAACTGTGCAGGAAGTGGTTGCACTGATCAGCTGATGAAATATCGAAAGCTCTTTAGTTTTTCACACTTTTCCCAGCAAAGCAGGGTGACCTAGGCTAACACTGCAAGAACTGGCTTTTCCTCTCTGCAAGCTGCCTACTCAGGTTGGTAGAATTCAGAGGCAGACATGGGACAGACACAGGACTTGTTTTCCTTCTGCCCCTCCCCACAGATGAATTACTGTACAGTGAGCAGAGAATAGGCAGTCAGCTCATTTAACCGTGCAAAACAAAACCCCCAAAGCAGAAATAAAGGACAGCAACAAAGGGCATTTGAACAGTCCCGTGAAAATGAAAACATATTTTTGCCATTTTAATGATGAACGGTGCAAAGAAAATGCGCTCAAGAATTGGCTTTGCTTGCAAAAGCGAGATGGTTACAGCAGAATGCAATCTATGTCACTGAGGGTTTTCACTGAAGTGCGAGTGCTGACCAGCTACCCAGAGAGAACAAAACAAGGAAGCAGAGAACAGAAAAGAATGCTATGTGTCACGTTTTTAAACCATAGAGCAGGAGGGAACGTAACTCAAATTGCTTACAGGCACTATGGTATTATAACACGCACATACTATGTGGGGTGGGGGAGGAAACGATACCACAGCGCCACTAAGAAATGTGTGGGGTGGAGTGTGGTGAACTCAGGGCAGGGGGCGAGGTTGTGCGAAGGGGAGCTGCGTCTACACGTGCACGCTACTTCGAAGTAGCGGCACCAACTTCGAAATAGCGCCCGTCGCGTCTACACGCGTTGGGCGCTATTTCGAAGTTAACTTCGACGTTAGGCGGCGAGACGTCGAAGTCGCTAACCTCATGAGGAGATAGGAATAGCGCCCTACTTCGACGTTCAACGTCGAAGTAGGGACCGTGTAGATGATCCGTGTCCCGCAACGTCGAAATTGCTGGGTCCTCCATGGCGGCCATCAGCTGGGGGGTTGAGAGATGCTCTCTCTCCAGCCCCTGCGGGGTTCTATGGTCACCGTGGGCAGCAGCCCTTAGCCCAGGGCTTCTGGCTGCTGCTGCGGCAGCTGGGGATCTATGCTGCAGGCACAGGGTCTGCAACCAGTTGTCAGCTCTGTGTATCTTGTGTTGTTTAGTGCAACTGTGTCTGGGAGGGGCCCTTTAAGGGAGCAGCTGGCTGTTGAGTCCGCCCTGTGACCCTGTCTGCAGTTGTGCCTGGCATCCCTATTTCGATGTGTGCTACTTTGACGTGTAGACGTTCCCTCGCTGCGCCTATTTCGATGTTGGGCTGAGCAACGTCGAAGTTGAACATCGACGTTGCCGGCCCTGGAGGACGTGTAGACGTTATTCATCGAAATAGACTATTTCGATGTTGGCTGCACGTGTAGACGTAGCCGGGGAGGGGAGGGGTGTGAAGGACCTCAGGGGAGAGGGTGTGTGCAACAGTCAGAGCACTGCTATGGTGGGAGCTCAGGGCTGGCCAGGGCAGTGGGGACTGTACTGCCTGGCCACCTGAGCACTGGGGCTGGAGCCTCAGTGTGTTGTGGCCCAGCCACCCCGGGGGTGGTGGGTGCTGGCTCAGGCCCACCCCTGTATGGTGTCTGGCAGAATCCAAGAGTCCCATCCACAGCCAGTGCTGCACCAGCTCAGACTGGCTTACTTTCACCTTTGCGGAAGAGACGCATTTCAATAAAGATCTAGTGACTTTCGTTAAAGTGGACAAGTTTTAGAAAATATTTTGTCCTGTTTAAATTGAAAGCCACAACCAAGCAAACAAAAAGCTTCCAAGAGTTTTAACATTACTCTGAAAACGCAAACATTTGTCTTATGGGTGGATGATAGCAACCAGCATAACAGAGTGTTTTGGCACCAAAACTGAAGCACGAACTTTTGCTTAAAGATTTGAACGGTGCACTTTCTTTTTCCAGTTGGATCTGATGCCTCCAACAAGAGAAATAAGAAATTCTTCCCACTAACTGGGCATTGCTTTTCTATGACAGAGGGAATTAAGCATAGCTTGCTTGATTTTTACGACAATCATGAGACAAGTAACAGAGAGGGAGTCGTGCTAGTCTATATACTATCAAAACAAAAAGCAGTCAAGTAGCACTTTAAAGACTAGCAAAATAATTTATTAGGTGAGCTTTCGTGGGACAGACCCACTTCTTCAGACCAGAGCCAGACCAGAACAGACTCAATATTTAAGGCACAGCAAACCAAAAACAGTAAGCAAGGAGGACAAATCAGAAAAAAATGATCAAGATGGGCAAATCAGAGAGTGGAGGGGTGTGGGGGGGGAAGGTCAAGAATTAGATTAAGCCAAGTATGCAAACGAGCCCCTATAGTGACTCAGAAAATTCCCATCCTGGTTCAAACCACGTGTTAATCATGAGACAAGTGAGACAATTGCAACATGGTTTGCCAGTATTCTCCAGGAGAATGTTAATGCTGAGACCAAATGTGTCTTCTTATGCGGCTGACAAAGCTGCTATAAATTTGAAAAAACACAGGTCAGTGTATCAGAAACTCAAACAGCTTACTGACCAGCTAATGCAAGTGGAGTGCAAATGTCACGTAAACCAGAATTGCTTCCATGGTATGAGGTCATTGCATTTTGACATAAAGGCTAAGTCTACGCAAGCCCCCTCCCTTTAAAAGGGGGATGCTAATGAGACACTTGGGGATATGCTAATGAGGCACTGCAATGAATATGTAGTGCCTTGTTCGCATAATAGCAGTCATGGCACTTTGAAAGTGCTGCTTTCGATTGTGCATGGCTTGTCTACATGGGGTTCTTTTGGAAAGAACCCCACACACTTTGAAATCCCCTTTTTCCTATAACCAAATAGGAATAAGGGGATTTCGAAGCATGTGGGCTCCTTTTGAAAAGGACCCCATGTAGATGAGCCACGTGTGATTGAAAGTGGCACTTTCGAAGTGCCGCGGTTGCCATTATCCTAATGAGGCACTGCATAGGGGCTAGTGTAGACATAGCCATTAATACTCGTCCTCAAAAGTATACAGTGAGTTTTCTTTCTTGACCAAGAAGATAGTGTCACTTATGTCCTTTTTAAAGTTTGTTGAAATGGAACACAAAGATGTGCCTTGGCTGTCATTTCTGCCCTCTACTGAATGAGTACTACAAAGCTGGCCAGCATTGAGAGCTTACTTCTTGTTGTGGGGGGGAAGAAGAAAGAAATGTATAGTGACTGTGTGGGAAGCATTCAGTGAGGGAGAACACAAGTTCCTCCCTCCCAGTGCAGAAAGCAGGCATAACAAAATCTGATGGGAATGTTTCAGAATGCTGGTAAAAAGCTGAACTGTAACAATATCACCTTCACAGAACTGCCTGGTGTCAAACAAGGCCACCCTTCAAAACCAAAGAGAAGGAAGGAGAAGACAAATTCTATGGAAGATCAGCCCATATCATTTTAGGCAATGTATCTCTATGGCCGTGTCTACACTAGCCCCATGGGTTCATTCAGCTCATGGGAATGAGGGGACTTCACAGTAGGCGGGATCCTTTCGAAAAGGAGCCCCGTCTGGACGAGCCGCACGGCCATGAGCCGCGTCAATTTCGAAGCGCCGCGGCCGCCCGCATGTCAATGAAGCAGTGAATATGCATTTCAGCACTTCATTAGTAAACTTCAAAATGGCCATTTGAATGGCCATTTCGAAGTTTGGGGCTAGTGTAGACGTAGCCTATCTGACAACAGGAAACTCAAGAGAGGAAGAGAAACCAAAAACAAAATAACTTATCTCCATTTTTAACTCCTACATACACTGCAGACCTGTGGAGGTGAATCAGGTCTTACCATGGCTGTCAGACTCACAAGCCCACCAACAGCTATTAATGTTCAGACAGAGAGCCACTCACTGGCAAAGAGTATTACAATGCGTAGCGAACTAGAACCAGCCAGTACCCCTGGGATTCCCGCTTACAGTGGTTTGTTTCATCCCGAACACTCACCAAGATGAGAGTGGATGATGCCCCCAGACATTCCTGACAAGCGTCAAGAGGGGAGCCATGTCTCTGCCCACTGGGCTGGGAGCCCAGGCAGCATAACAGGCCTGAACAACACAGCAGCACAAGATTAGGAGCAGATGAAGGCAGCCATATTGGATCGGTTGATCTAAATAAAGAGGCCTACTGTCAGCATTTTTGCATAATATCCCCTAAAGGCACGTCCTGGGCAGTCCCCAAAGGCTGAAGGATTGCTGCTGGTGATAGTTAAAACCAGCATCTTCTATATGGCCCCAGCTAGCCAAAGCCATCATCCTAGGATTTATACGATCTATTCTTTTACCTGCTGGTTGAGAGAGCTGCTAGCCCTCACTGAAGCCATCTGCCTCATGGAGGACTATGTGGCCACCTCCAGGAGCCTTCTGTGGAGGGAATGATGGCTCCCAATATGCCAGAGACGAAAATGAACCCAAGACGCAAAAGTGGTGATTTAAGCTCCCCCTAAGCTGCATGACTGTGTCACATCCCATTAAGCCCTGGACAGGTGCTATTAAGCCCCATACAGGGCATCAGGGCTGCAGCAGGGAAATATCTCTCTCTAAGCCCTGAAGCTGCTCCAGGCAGCAGAAGGGACCCCCCTCCCCACAGGCCAGCAGAAGAGAGCTGCCACAGCTGGGGAAAGGGGCACAGCAGGGAGCTGTTAAGGTAAGACAGGACAGAGATAGTGACCTGTCACTCCTGCAGATAACAGGGGCACCAACTCTCCAACTGCCCCTTCATGGACTGTATATTTGGATAGGTCTGAACCAGAAACAGTAGCGCCCAGTGAAAAAGCCTGAGGAAACTCACAACCACAGTTGAAGTATGTAACCCTTCTATTAATGCCAGACGCCTGCCAGAAGGGCCGGGTTCAACTCTTGTGGGGTTTTCCTGTCAAGGATACAACCAACCGGCTCGAGCCCCCACCCAGTGGCCTGGGACAATTTCTCCCCCGTGCTGGGTGCCTGTAAGGCAGTTCTCCCCCTACTCACAAGCACTGAGTCTGAGATAGAAACAGCTTGTTTAATGACCATAACCTACCCCAAGGTTACAGTGACAGACGCAGTATATCTAAGCAAAGAAGAGACAAACCCCCTTTACCCAGATACCATCCCCATATGCAGTAGAACCCAGTCTCTTGCTGGGTCTCTTGGCTCTTTACCCCACACACAGTTACAGGGTGTACCTCCCGCAGTGCAGTCCCAAACTCAAAGCCCACAGATACATCACCAGGGCAGTACTAGCTGTCCACTTGTCTGCAGCCTCCCCTTGCTGCCACCTGCTGGCCGCTCCTCCTACCAGCTGCCCACCGTCATCCACCGCCGCGCCTACCAGCCACCCGCCAGCCACTCCTCCTACCAGCTGCCTGCTATCATCGCTCCCTTACCCATCACACCGCTAGGGATCACCCTGAGGCAGACCCCCTATGATTTCAGCTCTCCAGGTCCTCAGCAGCTACTTTGTGATTTCAGCTCTTAATAGTTCCAGTAGGGTTTCATGAACACCCGAGTATCCAGCCCTATCTTTCAACACATGGGCTATGTCTACACTAGGACACAACATCGAAGTAGCCTATTTCAAAGTTCTTACTTCAAAATAGTCTACTTCGACCATTATCGTCTACACGTCCTCCAGGGCTGGCAAACATCGATGTTCAACGTCGAAGTAGCACCAGGGAAACATCGAAAAGAGCCGCCCCGGAGGGAAACACCGAGCGTCCACACACACAAGCCCCCTATTTCAAAATAAGGGGCCAGGAAAGCCCACGAACCGGGTCACAGAGCAGACTAGCCCTTCCGGGGCAGCTGCAGGCCACTCCCTTAAAGGGCCCCTCCCAGACACACTCAGACTGCACTGCACGAGCAGCCCTGCGTTGGTGATACAAGCCTCGCAGACCTCGAGCCTGCAGACATGGACATCCAGCAGCAGCTGGAAGCCCTACAAGCTGTCTCCTGCGGAGCAGGCGCCCTTCTAGATGCTGCCTGGGCAGCCGCCCAGCAGCTTCTGGAATGGGAGCCCTCCCCAGGGGCACCAGGAGATGACCCTGACCATCGGGCCCTCCTCGCCCTCCCCTACCGGGTGCCCCGCCGACTCTGGAGCTACCCCTCCAGCACTGAGTGGTGGGAGCACCTGGTTATGGGGGAATGGAATGATGACCAGTGGCTGCAGAACTTCCGCATGCGCCGGCAGACCTTTATGGAGCTCTGCCAGTGGCTCACCCCCGCACTCAGGCACCAGGACACCCGGATGTGGCGCACCCTCCCCGTCGAGAAGAGGGTCGCAATAGCTGTCTGGAAGCTGGCCACTCCAGACAGCTACCGCTCCATGGGCCAGCATTTTGAAGTGGGAAAGGCCACAGTTGGGGCTGTCCTCATGGAGGTAAGGAGGCCTGGGTCTGAACCCCCTGGGGGAGGAGGTCCCAGGTGAGGGGGCCCTGGGTGAGGGGGGGCCTGGGTGAGGGGGTCACACTCTGCAAACCCTCACAGGCACCCGTGTTCCCTCCCCACAGGTGGTGCGTGCACTCAATGCCCTGCTGCTGAAGAGGGTTGTCCGAGTTGGGGACCTGGACGCGGCCGTCAAGGGATTCGCCGCCATGGGATTCCCCAACTGCTTTGGAGCCCTCGATGGGACCCACATCCCCATCTGCGCCCCAGACCACAGTGGTGGCTGCTATGTCAACAGGAAGGGCTACCACTCTGTGGTCCTGCAGGCCATGGTCGACAGCTGTGGCCACTTCCAGGACATCTACGTGGGTTGGCCCGGCTCTACCCACGAGGCCCGCGTTTTCTGGAACTCGGGACTATGCCGCCAACTGCAAGCGGGGACCTACATCCCCCAGAGGCCACCTCTCTGACAGCCAGGAGCACTACACCGCCCACCTCAACCATGCCCCACAAGTGGTCGAGCGAGCCTTTGGGCGCCTGAAAGGCCACTGGCGTTGCCTCCTGGTACGCCTAGATCTGGGCCTCCCAAACATCCCCCAGGTTGTGGGGGCCTGCTGCACAATCCACAACCTGGTCGAAAGCAAGGGGGAGGCCTTCGTGCAGGGCTGGGCACAGGAGGCCGCAACAGCCTACCCCCAGCCAGCCACCGCCCCAAGCCGCCAGGCCCACCAGGACGGGGTCCGGGTCCGGGAGGCCCTAAGGGAGTACTTTGACCAGGGGGCCCAGTGAGCGACACCCCCCAGCCCGCCATCCCTGCACCCCGCCCCAGCACCCACACCTCACCCTCACCAAAAGCACACAGGACACAGGTTTTGGGAAAAATAAAACTGTCATTATTTACAAGAAAAACAAAAATGTCACCTCTTTTTGGCAAATAAATAATAATATTAGCAAAAAAAACAGATTAATGAAAATAACTACTATGTACAAGTGGGGACAGCTCTACAAACTATAACGGGGGGTCAACTATAAATAACTATATACACGGGTGGGGACAACTATTTACAGGGGGGAGATGTGGGCAGGCCACCCATCGGCCCATCATTCTGGGATGGGGGGTGGAAGGACGCGACCCCCCCCGTGTCCAGCTGGCCAGTCCCCCTCTCAGCCGGGGGTCCCCAGCGAGGCTGTCTGGGGGCCAGGAGCCCGGGGAGGTATGGCCGAGGCAGGTCCACAGCCCCGGGGGGCTCCTGCTCTGAGGAGCTGGTGGGTGGGGCAGCAGGCGGGGCAGCAAGCGGGATGACAGCAGGTGAGATGACAGCGGGCGGGACGACAGTGGGCGGGATATCAGCGGGCAGGACGACAGCAGGCGGCAGCGGGGAGGGCAGGACGGAGAACATCGGGGGGTGGCAGACAGGCCACCAGCTCCTCAAGGGTATCGGCCACCCGGTTAAAGGTGGCCATGAACTCGCGCCAGGCCTCCCGGCGCTAGGCGGCCTCCCGCTCCTTGAATTGGAGCCTCCACTCCATGAGGTCCGCCTGGCGCCGGAGGGCGGCAGCCACCTCCGGGTCGTAGGTGGTGGTGGTGGTGCGGTGGTGTCGTCCCTGGGAGTGGACCCGGACTGGGGCAGGCGGTGTCCCTGACAGCTGGTGCTCCGGTGGTCTGGGAGGGCTGTCGGGGATGACAGATGGTGCGGCTGCAGAAATAGGGGGAAAGGGGGAAGGGAGACCGTGAGTACCCAGCCTTGACCCGTGGCCCACCCCCCTTCCCCCCAAGGGCCTGTGTTCCCCCCATCCATCCCCATTGGTGTGTGCAGTGATCCTGTGGGTGGCCCCTTCCAGTGGTCCTCCCCTCCCCTCTCACCAGGGGTGGGGCACGGCACTGTCCATGGGTGGAGGTGCTGCTGGGCACTGGTGGCTGTGGCACCGTCCCTGTGCTGTGGATTGCCCGGGCCATGTCAGGCTGGGGTGTTGAGGGGAGGTGGGGGGCCCCCGGTCAAGTGATGCCCCTGCCCCATGCGCAGGGGGTCTGTGCCCTGTGGGGTATGTACCTGACAGTGCACTGCCAGGCTCCAGAGATGCCCATGAGGCAGACACCCGGCAGGAGCTGCGGGACGGCACGTCCAGCACCAGCTCCCCCTCCTCACTGGACCACTCCGTGGCCGGGGTGGAGGGTCCTGGCTGTAGGCGTGTGGGGGCAGGGCTGGCCTCTGGACTTGACCCTGTCTCCGAGGCTGGCTGGGGCTCATTGGCTGTGGTGTCAAGGGTGGCTGGGGGGAGGAGGTGCCCCGGGGGCCCAGGATAGCCCTGAGCTCCCAGTAATAGGGGCAAGCGGCGGGGGCAGCCCCAGACCGGCTGACCGAGTCCCAGGCCCGGGCGTAACCCTGCCGCAACTCCTTGACCTTGCTCCTGACATGGTCAGGCGTGCGGGCAGAGTGACCCCGGGCAGCCAGGCCCTCGGCCAGCCGGGCAAACGCCTCTGCATTCTGCCGCTTGCTCCCCATGACATGCAGCACCTCCTCCTCCCCCCAGAGGCCCAGCAGGTCTTGGAGCTCAGGGTCTGTCCAGGAGGGGCCCCGCTTCCTACCCTGCCGGCTAGAGGCCTGGGAGCCCTGGGATGGTCCAGAGGGGGAGCCCTGGGGGCGCTCGTGAGGCTGGTTGGCTGCCATGATGTCCCTCTGGCAGTGCAGGAACACCACGGCCGTGTCTACACGTGCCCCAAACTTCGAAAAGGCCACACAAATGGCCATTTCGAAGTTTACTAATGAAGCGCTGAAATGCATATTCAGCGCTTCATTAGCATGCGGGCGGCCGCGGTGCTTCGAAATTGATGCTCCTTGCCACCGCGCGGCACGTCCAGATGGGGCTCATTTTCGAAAGGACCTCGCCTACTTCAAAGTCCCCTTATTCCCATGAGCATGATTTTACAACTTGTTTTCAATAGACCAAATCTCATGGCTTACTTGCTACCCATTAGGCTTTGCCTGAAAAATATTACACATGCACACTTTTGCATTCTCGTGCAAATGATCTCTGGAGCTGTGTCTACACGTGCACGCTACTTCGAAGTAGCGGCACTAACTTCGAAATAGAGCCCGTCGCGGCTACATGCGTCGGGCGCTATTTCGAAGTTAACTTCGACGTTAGGCAGCGAGACGTCGAAGTCGCTAACCTCATGAGGGGATCGGAATAGCGCCCTACTTCGACGTTCAACGTCGAAGTAGGGACCGTGTAGACGATCCGCGTCCCGCAACGTCGAAATTGCTGGGTCCTCCATGGCGGCCATCAGCCGGGGGGTTGAGAGATGCTCTCTCTCCAGCCCCTGCGGGGCTCTATGGTCACCGTGGGCAGCAGCCCTTAGCCCAGGGCTTCTGGCTGCTGCTGCGGCAGCTGGGGATCCATGCTGCAGGCACAGGGTCTGCAACCAGTTGTCGGCTCTGTGGATCTTGTGTTGTTTAGTGCAACTGTGTCTGGGAGGGGCCCTTTAAGGGAGTGGCTTGCTGTTGAGTCCGCCCTGTGACCCTGTCTGCAGCTGTGCCTGGCACCCTTATTTCGATGTGTGCTACTTTGGCGTGTAGACATACCCTCGCAGCGCCTATTTCGACGTGGTGCTGCGCAACGTCGAAGTTGAACGTCGACGTTGCCAGCCCTGGAGGACGTGTAGACGTTATTCATCGAAATAGCCTATTTCAATGTTGCTACATCGAAATAAGCTATTTCGATGTTGGCTTCACATGTAGACGTAGCCTGGGAGACACATTCCTCCCAGCCTCAGTATCACACATGCAGCCCTTTGCATTCTCATGCAGATGACCTCTGGGAGACACATTCCTCCCAGCCTCAGTAACCTTGCGTTCCTGTTGCCACATTCCCTACAAGTAGAAGGTCAAAAAAAACCACAGTCCCTCATAGACTAGGTGCATGATCAGCCATTTATCCAGCAAGGAATGGCCAAGGTGGCAGGGAAACTAAAGAGGGGGAGAAATTGGAATCAAATGTATCCAGAGAGGAGGATTGTCCTAGCAGGACAATAAGGTTAACTGTTGATGTGCACCAAGAGCAGATGAGTATATGAGCATCTACAGACCTCTCTATCCAATATATTGCTATTGGCTGTGTTTCCTGAGCTCTTGCAGGAGATTCCCTCAGCCCAGGAGCTCAAGCAAGACACCCCAGAAAAGATGTTAGGCATCTTTTTCTCTTGTAAGGATCTTGACCTTATTTCAGCACAAAGAAAGAAAATCCTACAAAGAGAAATATAGGCCGTGTCTACACGTGCACTCTACTTCGAAGTAGCAGCGCCAACTTCGAAATAGCGCCCGTCACAGCTACACGTGTTGGGTGCTATTTTGAAGTTGAAATCGATGTTAGGTGGCGAGACATCGAAGTCGCTAACCCCATGAGGGGATGGGAATAGTGCCCTACTTCGAAGTTGAATGTCGAAGTAGGGCAGGTGTAGACGATCTGCGTCCCGCACCATCGAAATAGCGGGGTCCGCCATGGCGGCCATCAGCTGAGGGGTTGAGAGACACTCTCTCTCCATCCCCTGCGGGGCTCTATGGTCACCGTGGGCAGCAGCCCTTAGCCCAGGGCTTCTGGCTGCTGCTGCCGCAGCTGGGGATCCATGCTGCATGCACAGGGTCTGCAACCAGTTGTCGGCTCTGTGGATCTTGTGTTGTTTAGTGCAACTGTGTCTGGGAGGGGCCCTTTAAGGGAGCGGTTTGCTGTTGAGTCCGCCCTGTGACCCTGTCTGCAGCTGTTCCTGGCACCCTTATTTCGATGTGTGCTACTTTGGCGTGTAGACGTTCCCCCGCAGTGCCTATTTCGATGTGGTGCTGCCCAACGTCGAAGTTGAACGTCGACGTTGCCAGCCCTGGAGGACATGTAGACGTTATTCATCCAAATACCCTATTTCGATGTAGCGTGCACGTGTAGACGTAGCCATATAGTGAGAGAGCAAGGGGGAAATGAGAAAGCCAGTCCCTTACGAAGGCAAAATAGAAGCAGTAGAGTCTGGAAATTAAGTCCAGAAATGGCAAAGCAGATGACCCCAGCGAAGGAATGTCAAAACACACCTCACCCTCTGCAACTGGCCCTGGAAAAGCTAAACCTGATTTCTTTCCTGTTCCCTGATTTCAGCAAGGAACAAAGGAATCATGAAACCTTGAGCTGAGCCTTTGAACAAGTAGCCACAACAGACAACAAAGAAGAAGCTCTCCAGAGCCTTCTGAGGCTCGGCATGCTACTACTGAGATTTTCATCTCGCTTTGTGAACACAGCAGCCCCCTCTAACCAACTTCACTAAGGATACTGCCTCAACACGGGTGCAGTAGACACTCACTGCAAAAGTACTATTTGAAAACTCAAGACCATTCTCTGTATAGCCCAAATGTCACAAAGGAATTCATATTATAAACCTGTCACTATAATCACATACCCTCCAACACTGAGTAGGAAGGTAGCATTGTAATGCTGATTTTCTGCCCGGAAGTAAAAAATTGAGCCACAGTTTTGCAGGGCAGGATACATAATGGGGGTCTATAAACCCCATACCAGCCTTACACAGGACGGAGAGTGCAGTGTCTCCTGCCAGCAGGCAAGCAGCTTGACCACACCCACATGCAAAGCTGCAAGTCATGGAGGCAGAGAGACACAGCTTTTCCCAGCAGAGGGAACAAGGCTTACTCTAAAGGTGAGAGCACAGCAGAGGTAGAAAGGCCTGGGGAAGCAAAGGGATAGCACCTCTGCACCAGGCTGCCTCCTGGAGCACAGCTAAGAGACTGAGGCACATTTCTGGACCAGAGTAAAAGAAATACAAATAAATTAAAATCTAAAAGAAATAAGTACAGAATTTCCCTTGAATGTGTGTTATATATCATTAAAAGCTTTTATCTCCAAGAGGGAAAAGGAATGGAGTAAGATTTTCCACATTGTTAGTTGTCACCAGGGGCAAACTCAGGGGGTCTTGCTGAGGGCACCATTGACTCCCCAGAGAGCTAGTCCAGGAGTCTGTGACAAGACTGTTTAATCACTTTTTTACCGGCCTTACCAACTTGAACTCACAAAGGGACAGAGGATCTAGTGAAAGATACCTCGCAGCTTTATCAGAGGGCATCCAAATCTACCAAGAACAGAACGCTAATAAACTTGATTTGCCGTGTCACTGCTGCAGTAGTGCAAGGGAGCCCTCTATGAGCTGCTTCACATTAAATATCCCTAATGCGCCAATGTGCTGGAGCAATGGCCAATACTGAAAGAAGGTGGGTTGTGTGGTTTTGGAGAAAAAGATAACTAGCAATGGTGCGGTATTCACATATCTCACCTGCCACGTCATACAGCATATCGGACATTTCCCCCTCCCCGCTATACAAGCCTACCTTCCTTAGGAAGAAACAGTGAAACAATTGCACAAATACAAATGGGAAATACACCTAGGGGAAAGTACCGCACAGAAGGATCAGGGAGATACAGAGGATATGACAAGGCACCTCCACTGCCTTACTGGGCTCAGCATTTCTCCCTGGCAGAGGAGAGGAGGCCAGGCCTGGAGTAAATTAGTTCCTCTTTGGAATATTTTTATTCCTCATTCAGGTTTTATTTTTCAGTACTTAGAAGGTGGGCCTCAGAACAGGTCCAAGCAGTGGTCTTTAGCCAAACCAAAGCCACAGCTTCATGACACAACACACAGGAAGGACTACCTTTCCCTGCCCACTCTTTTTGGCATTTCCTTGTTATGCAGAGTCCAGGATGCCAGTCCTTCCCCAAACAGGCAGCTTCCCTGGGAGGCAGAACAGCCTTCCACTCTGGAGAAGCCCTTTCTTTCTGTCGTCACTAGCCCTGCTGCAGCTTGTTTCCCCTCTCCTCGCTTGCCAAAGAGAGCTTTTAAAGGTCAAAGCTCTCTCTTAATAGGATTCAGGTAGCTTCTTTGCAGCCTATCGGGAAAAGGGCCTTGTTTATTCTAGAGCTCACATATTTGCCTTCATCCACTCTTACAGGGATCCAGACTGACTTTGTCACATATCCTGTCTCTCTGTCCCCCAACACTGGTGGGCTGAGCTACTTGGGCAGAGGAATGGTGTATCCTTGATCTACGTGACATATGTGATTCCTACCCTATTCTGCCCTCTGAAGTGGAAGCATTGTAATGTCAAAAGCCATCTTGTTACCCTGGTAGGTTTTTGTTTGTTCCACTGTACCCGCTTTGGGGGGAGGGGCTATAATCTGTAATGAGGGCAAACTGCCTGCTGAGCAGGTAGTGCCAGAGGGTTTCCATGGCCCATTTTACTGTAAGGCATGTGTAACCCACACACCTGTGTGTGGTTCACTGTCCCATGTAGTGGTACCTAGACCACCTCACAGAGAATAAGTGTCCTCTACAGCCTGAGCTGGGAGCCAGCTGGTCTTCAGCTCATGCTGTAGAGGGGCCTCCCCTAAGCTCCAGAGGTCCCATCTTTGAGCCTGTCTGAGGGCAGTTACAAGTAAGTGCACCTATTGGATGCCGGGGCAGTGGGCGGGCGTAGCCTGCCCACGGCTACAAGGCCCCTCTCACGATGAGAGGGGACCCATTAAAAACAGCCCGGTTCCAAGTAAGTACGGGGGACAACGAAAGAAAAACCAGGGGCGGGAGTGAGGGTCAAAGGTTTAAAATGAGGGAGCCAGAAGGGGACACCGAGCAGAGGACCCCGGACAGCGCCCACCGTTCCTCAAAGGCGTCCAGGGAGTTGGTGGACGCCGCCCAGAGGAACTCTGCTCGGATTCGTGAGCGGAGGGAGGAACGGAAGTAGGCCCCACAGTCGCAGGTCGCTCCCCCTGCCAGCCTCCTCTCCCTGGTCTTGTAAATGGCCATTTTGGCCGTGGCCAGGAGGAGGCTGACGAGGAGGTCCCGCGACTTTGTGGGGCCACGGATAGGGTGTGAGAGGATGAGAAGGTGTGGGGAGAAGTGCAGCCAGAACCTCAAGAGCAGGTTCTGGAGGAGCCGGAAGAGGGGCTGCAGCCTGGCGCACTCGATGTAGATGTGCGCCAGGTTCTCCCTCTTGCCGCAGAAGGTACAGGTGTCCGGGATGGGGGTGAACCGCGCCAGGTACACGCCCGTGCTCACCGCTCCGTGGAGGATTCTCCAGCTGATGTCCCCGGCGGACCGCGGGACCAAGGTGGAGTAAAGGCCGGCCCACCGGGGCTCCCCACCCTCTGATGACGGCAAGAGGTTCCGCCATTTGTGATCGGGGCGGGACACGAGGGTGGGGAAGTGGAGCGTGTGAAGCACGAACGCGTACAGAAGGTGTCGAGGCGCGGTTCGGAAGGGGACCGGCTGGAAAGTGTGCAGCCGGCTGAGGTGATGGTGGGGATGGGGGCGGGCAGGATCGCGGAGCCGGGGGCCCACGAAGAGGTCCGGAGGGCTAGGAGTGGGAGGGGGGCGGGGTGCACCCTCTCGCAGGACCCGGCCGAGGTAACTGTGAGCTGTGGAGGGCAGGGCAGCCTTCACCTCCCGGAGTACGAGACTGGGGGAGCGTAGGTCGGAGAGCCCCATGCGCCAGGCGAGCGCCGGGGCCTCCATCCAGTCCCCCCGCTCGTAGTCCAGCAGGTCTCCGACCCTGGTGATTCCACCTAGGACCAGCCTCCGGCGCACCGTGCGAGACTCCGCCACCTGCACACGAAGGTGGGGGTTGTGTAGCAGGGGCTCCGCGAGCAGGTGTTCTCCCACGGTGGCCCCTAAGGACCTGGAGGCTGCGAGCAGCCGCCAAGTGTGGAGGAGGTCCTGGTAGAAGGCCGGCAGCTCCGAGAGGCCTCGCGGACGGTCTCTGCAGGATAAATAGAGGAGCTGCCGGTCGCATCGGAGCCCTCGGTAACGGCGGAGGAAAGCGTGCACCAGCGTGCTCCACGCCGGACTATCTGCACTGTTGGTGCTGAGAAGCCTCTGCAGGGCCCGGAGGCGGAAGACATGGACCTGAGTGCGCCTGCAGGTCAGGCCCTGTCCCCCCTCCTCCGGGGGGAGATGGAGTACCCCTGCAGGGACCCATTGCAGTCCTGGCCAGAAGAACTCCAGGATTGACCTCTGGAGCTGGTCCAGGAACCCGGGGGGTGGGACCAGGGTGCTGAGGCGGTGCCAGAGCATGGACAGGACTAGTTGGTTCAACACCAGCGCTCTCCCTCAGAGGGAGAGACACTGGAGTAGCCCTGTCCACCTCCGCAACCGCTCAGCGACCCTGCTCTCTAGGCCTTGCCAGTTTTCCGGCGGAGAGGGATGCGTGGCGGAGAGAAAGACGCCTAGATAGAGCAGCGGACCCGCGCTCCACCAGATGGCCTGAAGCGCGGGTGGGAGGCGGCTCGTCTGCCATCCGGTCCCAACCACCAGGCCAGAGCTCTTGACCCAGTTGACCGGGGCGGAGGAGGCTGCCGAGTAGATAGCTTGGCAGGCATCCAGACGCGCCAGGTCTCCCGGGTCCTGGACCACGAGGAGCACATCGTTGGCGTATGCCGACAGGACTAGCCACAGCCCTGCCTCTGGAAGCGCCAACTCCGTCAACCTTCGCCGAAGGAGGCGGAGGAAGGGCTCGATGGCCAGAGCATACAGCTGTCCTGAGAGCGGACAGCCTTGTCGTACTCGCCGTCTGAAGCTGACCGGAGCGGTCAGGGTCCAGTTGAGCTTGACCATGCACTCCGAGGCAGCGTACAGCACCCGGAGAAACCCGACGAAGCGGGGTCCGAAGCCGAAGGCCTGCAGGGTGCCCAGGAGATACCCGTGGTCCACCCTGTCGAACGCCTTCTCCTGGTCCAGGGACAGGAGGGCGAACGACAGGCCGTCCCTACACCCAAGCTCTAAGAGATCCCGGACCAGGGACAAATTCTGCAAGATGGTGCGGCCCGGGACGGTGTAGGTCTGGTCGGGGTGGACCACGTCCTGCAGCACGGACCCCAAGCGACGGGAGATGGCTTTGGCAATGATCTTGTAGTCCGTGCTGAGGAGCGAGATGGGACGCCAGTTCTTGAGGTTGCGGGGGTCCCCCTTCTTGGGCAGCAGGCTGAGGACTGCCCGCCTGCACGAGAGGGGGAGCACCCCGCTTTGCAGGGCCTCGGCCCAGACGCCGAGCAGGTCTCGGCCGAGGACGTCCCAAAACACGCGGTAAAACTCCACGGTCAGCCCGTCCATGCCCGGGGATTTATTGGTGGGCATGAGACGGAGGGCTTCCGAGAGCTCGGCCAGAGTGAGAGGAAGCTCCAGCCGGTCCCGGTCGCCCGTGCTGACCGACGGGAGTTGGTCCCAGAGCGCCATGCGGGCGTCGGCGTCAGTCGGATCCGGGGAGAAAAGGGCGGCGTAGAAGGCGCGAGCCCTCTCGCGCATCTCTGCCGGATCCGTAAGAGGGGTGCCATCCTCCGCCAGGAGGCAGGGGATATGTTTTTGGGTGCCCTTCTTTTTCTCCAGGGCGTAGAAGAAGCGGGAGCCGCAGTCCATCTCCCGCAGGAGTTGGATTCGCGACCTCACCAAGGCCCCCTGTGCCCGATGGGCGTCGAGGGTCCTGAGCTCGTCCCGCTTCTCCTGGTACGTGCCGCAGAGGGATGGATCTCCGGGGCTGGCGGCTAGATGCCTCTCCAGCTCAAGGACCTCCCGTTCCAGCTGCCCTATCAACGCATCCCGCCGCCGGCTGGCCCCCCGAGTATAGTCGCGGCAGAAGAGCCGCGCGCGCACCTTTCCCAGGTCCCACCACCGCCGTGCCGAGGGAAAGGCGTGCCGCTGCTCGCGCCAGGCCAGCCAGAACTCCCGGAAGGACGCCACGAAGCCCACATCCTCCAGCAGGCTGTTGTTAAAATGCCAGTAGGCCGACCCCCGCCTCCCCGGCGAGAGGGAAGCCTTCACGGCCACCAGATGGTGGTCCAAGAAGGGGGCCGGCCGTACGCTGGAGGCGTGGGCCTGGGAGAGATGGTGCCGCGAGATGTAAATGCAGTCCAACCGGGAGTGTACAGATTTATGGCCCACCACCCGGACGTAGGTGAAACCGGCATCCTCGTCCGGGTGGTGGCTGCGCCAGACGTCCACCAGGGAGCGACGGTTAATGAGCTCCCTGAGGACGTCCGCAGTGGCCTGGCACTTCTCGGTCCCCGTGCGGTCCCGCTCCTCGAGGGTGCAGTTGAAATCCCCGCCGAGGACCAGGCACTCGCGAGGATCGATGGTGTCGAGGAAGGCCGCCGCCTGCCGGAAGAAAGGGGTTCTCTCCGGGCCGAGTGTCGGGGCATAGATGTTGACAAGGTGAAGAGGCAGCCCCTCCACCCGCACCCGGAGATACAGCAGGCGGCCCGGCACGACCTCGACGCTCCCCAGCACCTCGGGCTGCAGGTCTGGGGAGAACAGGGTCGCTACCCCGGCCCGCCGGGCCGAGAGATGACTAAAGTGGACCCCGTCTCCCCACTCCAGCCGCCACTTGGCTTCGGCGGCCGGAGTAGTGTGGGTCTCCTGTAGAAAGGTGACCGAGTACCCGCCCTCTCGGAGGAAGGAGAGCACTCGGCACCTGCGGAGACCCGACCCGCAGCCCCTGACGTTTAGTGTGGCAAAGATGAACGGCGCCATTTGGAGGGCTGGGGAGGATCCTCGCCAGAGGGAGCGCCGGCGGTTCCCGTGGGGCCACGCAGCAAGCCGTGAGCCATGCCAAAGGTGACGAGGGCGTCACGGAAGCCACGGGCCCGTTGGTAGACCGCGGCGTCCCTCTTCCCGGTCCCCTTACCCTCCCTCAGAAGGGCCCTCGCGGACTGCAGGACAGAATGAAAATCTCCCCAGCGCTGGAGGGCGAGAGTAACCTTGTTCTTGGAGCCGCGAACGTCCTCCAAGAACTGGCGCATCTCACCCGCCAGCGCATGGGGTGCCGAGGTCTCGGGGTCTTGGGAACCCGTCGGCCTCGCGTTCTCTTGGGCCCCCTGGCCAGAGAAGAGGTTGGGGGAGGGACTGAGGCCTAAGTTTGGGAGGAATGAGGGCGGCGGAGGGAGAGCAGCCCCGGAAGTGCTGGGAGAGGGCAGTGCAAGGGGGGCCTCCTGAGGGGTTACGTCCTCGGGGGCAGGTATGAGTGGGCAGGGGTAAAAGGGAGGGGGAGGTGTGGGGGCAGGGGAGGTAGAGATCAGTGGGGGAAGAGAGGGGTCATGGGGGGAAGGGAAAGGAAGGAGTGGGGGGGGAGGAGGAAGGGGAGGGTTTAGAGTGGGGGGGATTGCGGGTTCTGGAGTGGGGCATTGGCCGGGAAGGGGTATGGCGGGGGTGGCAAGCAGTGAGGCCAAGATGGGAGCAAGGGCGGAAATACAGGCCAAGGAGCTCTCCAGGAGGGGGGCTTCCTCAGGCAATGGCAGGGTAGAGGTTGAGGTGCCGGCACTCTCAGCGGGAGTCGCCGGCAGGTCGGGGGAGAGGGTATCGGGGTTTTCAGTTGCGGGGACGAAGGGGGGGTGCAAGGGGAGCCCTAATTCCCCTGGGGCGTCCGGGGGCTGGCCGACCTCCGCCGGGGGGTCGTCCCTAGTTGAGGGAGGGGTTGCCCCTTGGGACAGCTCAGGGCGGAAGGAGGTGGCAAGTGAGGGATTGCTGGTGGGAGGGGTGGGGGAAAGTGGGAGGGGTGGGGGAGAGTCCGTGGGCGGCCCACAGACCTCTAATAGCAGGCCTTCCATGTCCAGGGCCACCGGGGTGAGGCCCAGGGCCTCAACCTCCTGCGAGAGGAGGGCGAGGCCGGGAGCCACCTCCTCCGGGCGCTCCATTACAGCCGCCTGGGTAGCGGCCGGAGGGGTGTCAGAGGAGGGCGCGGGCACAGGGCGGGCCATCTCGGCCTCTTTTGGCTCCGGCTCCGGGGCCAAGGGGGTGTTAATCTCCTCGGCCGCCGCGGCGGTAACCTCCGTCACCCCCGGCAGATGGTTGGTAGCCGGGGGTTCGGTGGGTGGAGCGGGGCTGGCAGATCTCTTGGGTGCCTTGCGTGGCACCTCCACCCCGTCCTCCGGCGGGGTGGGGTGCCGGACGCGCGCACCCCCTTTTTTCCTTTTCCCCCCCACCAATACCCAGTCCTCCGAGGAGGCGGGCTGGGCAGTAGAGGAGGAGGGGCCAGGGGATAGGGCCGACAAGGAGGGAGGGAGGGAGGAGGGGGGTGGGGCGGCGAGGGAAAGGGGCGACCCGCCCTGGGGTGGGCCCTCTTTTGGTCCTGCCGCCGGCCCTGCCTCCCTCTCCTCCACGGGCCCGGCTTTTGTGCCCGCTCGGGCGCCGGCGCCCGCTTCTCTCCCGGCACCATGCTGCCGGGCGCCCTCCGACGCCCGAGCGGCGATGGATCCGTCCGGGCCTAAAAGAGGAGGGGCGGTCCCAGGGCCTGTCGTGGTCGGGGCGCCGCCGGTCTCGTGGCTGACGCCCCCCGGGTCGGAGGAGGTCCCGGGCTCCTCTACTTCGTGCCGGGCCAGGGGGCAATCTTTCCGGACATGCCCCGCCGCCCGGCACCCAAAGCACCGGGACTCCCCCAGGGTGTAGAAGACCCGGTACTGGGCCCCTTGATGGGGCACCAGTATAGTCCCCTCCTGGGCCACCCCGCCCTGTGCTGCCACCGGCGGCAGTTGGACTCGGGCCTGCCGGCGGAATGAGAGCACGTGCCGGAGGACGGGGTCTTTGCAGCCTAGGGGGAGGGGACTCAGGACCGTCAAAGGCCGGCCCAGGGCGGTGAGGAAAGGCAGAAGGGCGGCGTTGGGAAGGAAGGGCGGGACGGACGAGAACACCACCCGCACGCCCAGGTCTTCCAGTGGCTCCAGGGGCACGTGCACGCCCCCAACCGCCAGGCCCCTCTCCACCGCCTCCTGGGCGGCGGCCTCCGAAGCCAGGAAGAAGACGATCTTCCCGAACATCCGGGAGGCCGCCACCACGGCCGCGGACCCCACCACCCGTGCCAATGCCCGCACGTAGGTTTCCACGTGGGGCGAGGCAGCCACCAGGAGGCAGCGGACCCCGTGCCTCCTGGTGAGCGCGGGGAAGGGGCCGCGACCGTCGGGGATGGTAGTCCTGGCGGAGGCAGAAGGAGCAGGGTGCGGGGCGGCAGCCGCCACCTGGGCGTACGACCTGGGGGCAGAGATGTCGGGGCCCCCAGGGGTGGTGGAGGGAGCAGGGGGAAGGGGAGAAGGGGCGGCTGCGGTGAATGCTTGGGCAGCGGGGGGGAGAGTCCCCGCCACGGGGGGTTTAGCCTTCCGGGCGGGGCTCTTGCCCTTCCTTTTCCCCTGGCCCTTCCTGCCCTTTTGGGGGGGTGGGTGCGGGGCCAGGTTGCTGGAGGACGCCGCGGCGGAGGTGGTAGGAGCCCCGGAGCCTGCGCCCGCGCCCGCGTCCGCACCCGCGCCCGCGCCCTCAGCCGACATGGCAGCAGAGTCTTGGGCGGCCCTGGATGAGTGGGCCGCCGTTTCGGGGGTGGGAGGGGTGACAGTGGAAGACAAGGGGAGGAGGGGGTGACCGGATGACCCTCCGGCGGGTGTGGGGGTCATGGTGGTGGGTTTATAAGATGGGGGAAGTTTGTTGGGCGTGGGGCCTTTAAGAGAGAGCGGGGGAGGGGAGGAGAGTGGAGGGGAAGGAAGGGTGGAGGCGTGGCTGCCCCTCCCCCACCGGCCAGGCTGAGGACCCAGTCAGGTGGGGGAAGGGCAGAGCAAGGGCAGTGAGGTCAGGGGAAGGTGAAACCTAAGATGGCTGCTGCTCCCAGCATAAGATGGTAAGATGGCTCCTTTTCTGCACTGGGATGTGGGGAATTGAAGTTTGTGCGTGTGTGGTGGTGGGGGGGGTGGGGCTCAGGCGCTTGGGTGAAGTGAAAAATAAAGGGGGGTGGGAGGGGGCGTGGGCACAGCCAACCTGGTGGAAATGGGGGGGTGGGGGTGCCCACGTGCGCCTGAGGGGGGGGGGGGCCCACAGCAGCTGCTGCAGAGCCTTCAAGAAACCAGGGGGAGAAGGAAGGGGCAGTTGGTTAGAAGGGGGCCTAGGTGGAGGAGGGGCCCCCAGCGGCGGCTGGGTGTGGGTGGGGGGGCAGTAAGCGGGGGGGGTGGCTGCAGGGGTGGGGCAGGGGCGCACCCTAACACCCCACCCCTGGCTATGCAGCCACCCCTCTGGAGCCCCGGTGGAAAAGAAGGGCTCTGCCCAAACTCACCCCTCCCAGGCCACTCCACAGGAAGAGGCCTGTGGAGGGGGCCCAACCGCCGCTTTCAGAAGCCCCTTACCTTTCCTGGGGGGTGAGGATGCAGCAGCTGCTGGATGAGGAGGTGGGCTGCTCAAGTGGGGGGCAGCAGCAGTTCCCCCGTCTTTGGTACTGTGGGGAATGGGGAGCAGGAGAACGCAGTGCTGCTGAAGGCTGGGAGGAATGTGTCTCCCAGAGGTCATGCGCATGAGAATGCAAAGGATGGCAGGTGTGATACTGAGGCTGGGAGGAATGTGTCTCCCAGAGATTATTTGCATGAGAATGCAAAGGTGAGCATGTGTGATACCTTTTCGGGCAAAGCCTAATGGGTAGCAAGTAAGCCATGAGATTTGGTCTATTGTAAACATGTAGTTGTAAAATCACAATTTAAGCTGACACTTAATGCGGGAGTTGTGAGATCTCACCAATGCTCTGGGTTGTTGTGGGGGACAGGGCAGTCGCCATAGCTGCATAAGACACTGTTTACACAGGGCTCCCTGGTTTAAAGCATTGGGAGAAAAAAGGGGAGGGGTAGTGGTTGAGCCAGCTTGTTGAGTGTCATGGTCCAGCCTGTGCTTTGGCCATATAGCTATAAACCTGGCTTGACTAATCTTCCCTACTTGTTGAACGATAGAGCTAGATACTAGAGTGTTTGTGAAACCTTGGCTATGTCTACACGTGCAGCCAACATCGAAATAGCTTATTTCGATGAATAACGTCTACGGCTGCGTCTACACGTGCACGCTACTTCGAAGTAGCGGCAGTAACTTCGAAATAGCGCCCGTCACATCTACACGTGTTGGGCACTATTTCGAAGTTGAAATCGACGTTAGGCGGCGAGACGTCGAAGTCGCTAACCCCATGAGCGGATGGGAATAGCGCCCTACTTCGACGTTCAACATCGAAGTAGGGACGTGTAGACGATCCGCGTCCCGCAACATCGAAATAGCGGGGTCCTCCATGGCGGCCATCAGCTGGGGGGTTGAGAGATACTCTCTCTCCAGCCCTTGCGGGGCTCTGTGGTCACCGTGGGCAGCAGCCCTTAGCCCAGGGCTTCTGGCTGCTGCTGCTGCAGCTGCAGCTGGGGGTCCGTGCTGCATATACAGGGTCTGCAACTAGTTGTTGGCTCTGTGTATCTTGCACTGTTTAATGAAAGTGTGTCTGGGAGGGGCCCTTTAAGGGAGCGACTTGCTGTTGAGTCCGCCCCGTGACCCTGTCTGCAGCTGTGCCTGGCTCCCTTATTTCGATGTGTGCTACTTTGGCGTGTAGACGTTCCCTCGCTGTGCCTATTTCGATGTTGGGCTGAGCAACGTCGAAGTTGAACATCGACGTTGCCAGCCCTGGAGGACGTGTAGACGTTATTCATCGAAATAGCCTATTTCGATGTCGCAACATCGAAATAAGCTATTTCGAAGTTGGGTGCACGTGTAGACGTAGCCCAAAGCAGCACACATCGAAATAGGGATGCCAGGCACAGCTGCAGACAGGGTCACAGGGCGGACTCAACAGCCAGCCGCTCCCTTAAAGGGCCTCTCCCAGACACAGTTGCACTAAACAACACAAGATACACAGAGCTGACAACTGGTTGCACACCCTGTGCCTGCAGCATAGATCCCCAGCTGCCGCAGCAGCAGCCAGAAGCCCTGGGCTAAGGGCTGCTGCCCACGGTGACCATAGAGCCCCGCAGGGGCTGGAGAGAGAGCATCTCTCAACCCCGCAGCTGATGGCCGCCATGGAGGACCCAGCAATTTCGATGTTGCGGGACGCGGATCGTCTACACGGTCCCTACTTCGACGTTTTGAACGTCGAAGTAGGGCGCTATTCCTATCTCCTCATGAGGTTAGCGACTTCGACGTCTCGCCGCCTAACGTCGAAGTTAACTTCGAAATAGCGCCCGACGCGTGTAGACGCGACGGGCGCTATTTCGAAGTTGGTGCCGCTACTTCGAAGTAGCGTGCACGTGTAGACGCAGCTCCTGTGTGAGAGATGCTAAGAGCTGAAATTACAGGCTATGTCTACACGTGCATGCTACATTGAAATAGTCTATTTTGATGAATAACATCTACACGTTCTCCAGGGCTGGCAATGTCAATGTTCAACTCTGATGTTGGGCAGCACCACATTGAAAGTAGCACACATCGAAATAAGGGTGCCAGGAACAGCTGCAGACAGGGTCACAGGGTGGACTCAACAGCAAGCTGCTCCCTTAAAGGGCCCCTCCCAGACACAGTTGCACTAAACAACACAAGATCCACAGAGCCGGCAACTGGTTGCAGACCCTGTGCATGCAGCATGGATCCCCAGCTGCGGCAGCAGCAGCCAGAACCCCTGGGCTAAGGGCTGCTGCACATGGTGACCATAGAGCCCCGCAGGGGCTGGAGAGAGAGCATCTCTCAACCCCTCAGCTGATGGCCGCCATGGCGGACCCCGCTATTTCGATGGTGCGGGACACGGATCGTCTACACGTGCCCTACTTCGGCGTTCAACTTCGAAGTAGGGCGCTATTCCCATCCCCTCATGGGGTTAGCGACTTCGATGTCTCTCCACCTAACGTCGATTTCAACTTCGAAATAGCGCCCAACATGTGTAGCCGTGATGGGCGCTATTTCGAAGTTGGCGCCGCTACTTCGAAGTAGCGTGCACGTGTAGACACGGCCACAGAGTGGCAGTTGAGGCCACGCAGAGCTGAAATCACAGGGTTCTGCCTTAGGGTGATGCCAAGCAGTGAGGTTGGGAGTGACGATGGTGGGCGGCTGGTAGGAGTGACAGCAACTGACCGGTGGCCGGTAGGAGCGCTGGTGGACGCAGGTGACAGTGACCGGCGGGTGGCTGGTGGCAGCAAGGGGAGGCTGCACACAAGTGGACAGCTAGTACTGCCCTGGTGATGTATCTGTGGGCTCTGGGTTTGGGACTGCACCGCGGGAGGTAGACCCTGTAACTGTGTGTGGGGTAAAGGGCCAAGAGCCCCAGCAAGAGACTGGGTTCTACTGCATATGGGGATGGTATCTGGGTAAAGGGGGTTTGTCTCTTCTTTGCTTAGATATACTGCATCTGTCACCGTAACCTTGGGGTAGGTTGTGGTCATTAAACAAGCCATTTCTATCTCAGACTCAGTGCTTGAGAGGTGGGGAAAACCGCCTTACAGGCACCCAGCGCGGGGGTGAAATTGTCCCAGGCCACTGGGTGGGGGCTCGAGCCGGTTGGTTGTATCCTTGACAGGAAAACCCCACAAGAGTTGAACCCGGCCCTTCTGGCAGGCGTCTGGCATTAATAGAAGGGTTACATAAGGATCATGCAGAATTTCAGCCGGGTCTCTGAAGCGTGGGATGTGCTTTCTCAGCTAGGAGAAGTTTGTAACCCACATGCTTGTGTGTGGTCAGCTGTTCCCTGTAGCATTACCTGGACCACACCACAGAGAAAGAATAAGTTTCCTGTACAGCCTAGCCCGACAGGCAGCTGGCCTTTAGCTCAAGCTGTAGTGGTGCCTGCACTAAGGTCTAGAGATCCCAGGTTCAAGTGTGTGTGGGCAGTTACACATACCTCCACCACCAGAGAGTGCTTTCACCTGTGGGGAAAGAGTCTGCTACTAAGCTTCAAGAACGTGTGCTCCTCCTCTCCTACCATTTGAGAAAGTACCACTCCCACCCCTGCTCCAGAGGTATCCACCTGTTATATGAATTCCTTTTCAAAGTCTGGGGCTGCTATAGTTGGTGACAAAGGAGCCTCTGGTGGCCACAAGCTGATATTGCAGAGCATTCCTGCAGCATCGCCCAACCGGATGGATTCACTCCACTGAGGAAATGTGCAAGGGGCTGCTGCACGCTCCTGCCTGACACTTTGCAAGTCTGCCTAGAGTTATTGTCTCCCAAGGTGTGTGTGCTTTGACGTGACCTACAGACAACAGGAGCACCTCAGAAGCAGATCAGGCAGCCATTTCGTAATGTAAGTGCAAAACACATTAATGTTGTCAGTTTCTCCCTCAAATTATTTATACTAATTTTATTTTAAATTAATAATACTGAGAAGATTGTTGGTCAGGCCTCCTCCCTGAGCCAGGGGGTGGATGCCAGCGAGCAAATATAATTTACCTACTTTCACACGTTCCCTCAGATAGATGGTGCCATTTCATAGCCATTCTTCAAACATCCTGGCATTTTCCTTGCCCTGTTTGGTGAAACGTGTCCTTGTGTTTCCCACAGCAACTGGCACTCAGTCTGAATATAATCTAACTGCAGGCATTGTTACATCGTTCCATTCAACAGAACCATCTGCGGATCCAGAGTCTCTCCTCTCCACAGATTTTACAAAACAAAAAGCAGTCAAGTAGAACTTTAAAGACTAGCAAAATGGTTTATTAGGTGAGCTTTCGTGGGACAGACCCACTTCTTCAGACCATAGCCAGACCAGAACAGACTCAATATTTAAGGCACAGAGAACCAAAAACAGGAAGCAAGGAGGACAAATCAGAAAAAAAAAAGATCAAGGTGAGCAAATCAGAGAGTGGAGGGGTGGGGGAGGAAGGTCAAGAATTAGATTTAGCTAAGTATGCAGACGAGCTGCTGTAGTGACTCAGAAAGTTCCCATCCTGGTTCAAACCACATGGTAATGTGCTGAATTTGAATATAAAAGCCAGCTCGGCTGCTTCTCTTTGAATAGCTGTGCGAAAGTATTTTTTCAGTAACACACAGACCTTTAGGTCATTAATAGAATGCCCCATTCCATTAAAATATTGAGTAACTGGTTTGTGGATCTGGAGTGTTTTGAAGTCTGTTTTGTGCCCATTAACCCTTTGTCTAAGGGCGTTTGAAGTCTGTCCAATATACAAAGCATCTGAGCATTGGTGGCCCATGATGGCATATATGATGATTTTACAGAGAGCTTTCTCTATGGCCTTTCACGTTCTACAAATGGAGGCAATACCAAGCTACACGCTGTGTGGAAAGCATGGGAAGGGGAGGCCAAGATATTTGCCGGGCCCCTGGGCAAAGTGTTGGGGTGGCTGCATGCTCCATCAGGCAGAGGTGTAAAGTAACTAAGTAGAAATATTTTGTTATGTTACCCAAGTACATTTTTTTCAGGATTTGTACTTCATTCACGTAATTTATTTTCATGGAACTTGTACTTTCACTGAAGTTTTTTTTTTTTTAGAAAATGCTGTACTTTTTACTCACCTACCATATCCAAAAGTATTTAGTTACTCACTGCTTTCGTCACCCTACAAGCCAATACAGTAAGGTCTCAGAGTACACAAGGGTTCCATTCCATGCGCCCTCACATAACCCAGATTTTGCGTAAGTGGGGGTCCAGCTCTTTCCCCAGCAGAACATATGTCCCGTAGCCAGAGAAGAAGCAGAAAGGTAAGTCCTGGGGTTGGGGTTAAGTCTGGCGGTGGGTTGGGGCTGTGGGAGGCAGGCGGGGGGGGCCAACCCTGGGGTGGGTTAGGGCTGCAGGGTGGGTGAGGGTGGAGTTGAACCAGAGCTGTGCATGGGGGTGGTGAGCTGGGCTGCGCTGAAGCCAGATGCAGCTGGTGAGCCAGCAGGGGGGTTGAACTGGAGCTCTGGGGGGGGGCTTGAACCAGAACCATGCATGGGCACTTTAAACCGGGGCAGGAGGATGGAACCGGGGCCACGTGCGAGGGGTTTGAATCAGCGCAGGGGGTTTAAACTGGGGTGGGGGGTGAGCTGGAGCCGTGTGTGAGGGGTGGTGAGCCAGAGCCAGAACTGGGCGTGGGGGTGGGGAGTGAGCCAGAGCTGCGCGTGGGGGATGAGCCAGCAGGGAATTTGAACCAGGGCCAGAGAGGTGGAGCCGGAGCCCACCTGAGAAGTGGTGAGCTGGAGCCAGAAGCAGGGGTGGGGGTTGAACAGGAGCTATGCACGGGTGGTGAGCGGAGCTCAGGGGGCTGAGCTGGGGCTGTGCGGAGCTGCGGGGGGGGGTGAGCCAGGGCTGGGGGATCAAGTTAAGTGCAACTGGAAATCACGGTACAGGGTTTACTATAGGAATCAGAGTCAGCAGCATAAGCACCGCGTACTCTGAGTTCGCATACTCTGAGGCCATACTGGGTTCCAATCAGCTAAAGCACAGCTGCACGTGCATATTATCCAGTCATGGTGCAGTGACAACTTAACAAGAATAACCAACAAGCACAATGACCCTGCCAAAGAAGAACCTTTTTACTAGCCTTTTATTAGCTGCATCAACACCTTTTCATTCAAAGACAGTATCTATGCAGTACCTACCATCCCTAGTGACCAAGGCTGTTGCCCAAGGTGATGTGCTGATGGGGGTGCATATGAAGAGTCTCATGTTACTTTGCCAGCGGGCGAGTCAGATAGGTAGGAGCGGAAATCCAAGAGGGTTTACAGCAGCTGCAGCACTTACTCTGTCTCAGGTAATTCCTCTGCTTTGGTGGGAGAAACAGCAAGGTGGGTGGCCAGGGCAGGGGCTCCCCATTCTCCCTGGGACAGAGGGCCCCTTGTAGGAAGAGGGTGAGGCAGGCTATGCTGTGCTGGAAGAGGCTCAGGGTGACTGGCTGAGGTTGCTGGGGGTTGAAGATGTGTACATTCTCTCTGTTCTGGCTGGCCTGGGTTTGCAGTGTGTGTATGGGGAGGGTATTAGTGTGTGTGGTTCCCCTCTGTGTGCTGGCTTGCTGGGGTTTGGAGTAACCCTGCTATCTCGGTGTGTGTTAGTGTGGAGGAGGTCTGGGTCCACCCTCGTCTCCCTTTTCCTCCTTTTGAGCACAGTGTTATTCTTGCATCAAGATTAGAAATAAAGATTTTTCTTTGCTCCCATCTTAACCTGCAAACCCTCTTCATTCTCTGGAAGGATGAGGTGTGATTGTTGTGACTTGCAGTTTCAATGAGGCACTTAAACTCAGAGGAATTTAGTGGGAATATAGGCTCTGCTCCATCCTGTGTGCAGCCTTTCACCTGTTCTGACTCATAAAAAGCCTTGGTGGAATGCACTTTTTATAACATTTGTGTAATATGTTTTAAGCTTTTTTTTATTTTTATAATTTTCAAAGTTACAGGAAATTATAGAGTGGGGGGAGATTGATAATTTTTAATGATAGGTGAAGTTGAGATGCAAAGAATTCAAGCTTTAAAGCTCTTAAAAATACAGAGACAAGGTGGGTGAGGTAATATCTATTTTATTTTGAAACAGCTGTGGTTGGTGAGAGATTAGCCCTTGAGCGTCACAGACGTGGAGAAGAGCGCTGAGGAATTTCAAAGGTTGTCTCTCTCACCAATCATATTTGGTCCAATTAAGGATATTACTCTGCTCACTTTCTGGCTCTCATCCAGGCACCAATATGACTACAGCAAAACAGCGAAAAACACTATATTACATGTCAAAGTATACAAAATAAATAGCCTAATGCCAGACATGATTTGTCAATTTAATTATTCATTCACTCCTTTGTTTGTTACAAGCCTAGTTCAGAAGTTTATATAATTGAATTTTAACTCTAACAAGTTCACAAGCCACATTCTTCTTGCCTTCTCTACCTATAGGTAATTTAATTATTAATGATGGAAATATTTAGGATTACTGTGTACTGTGAAATCAGCTAATTTATAAGTTATTTGGAAGCCCCCCAACAAAATTTCCCCCCAAGCCCCAGACATTGCAGGTGCCAAAGTTTCCTCTGGCATGACAGTTGAAGTTGCCTTCCCCAGCCCCACCACAATCTGAAAATGCACCACTGGTGAGTCAGGAGTGCTCAGAGAGCTGCAGGAGAGACATGGGCAAGATACAGCCCCCACCCGACAGCACAGAGCTCACCATGAGCTACAGGCCAAGCACCAGATATAATGGACAAGTGCTGCTACAGCAAGGGAACTGCCAGGGCTTCTTCACAGCAGCTCAAGCTGTAGAGGTAGAACCCACTGAAGAGCCAGTGATCTCCTCAGGTATTTTTACCCACTGTTTCCTTTCACAATCTGATGCCACTCAAAAACAGCAGCTGCCTTCTGGGTGTGTCATATGGGCGCGGGGTAGAAATATTTAATTCAGGGGTAGGGAACCTTTCTTAGTCAGGGGCCACAGTCCAGGGTCACATACAAGTGAGAAGCAAGAACAAAACCCAAAACAAACAGAACCTTCACTGATCTGGCCCCCAGCTGAGAAGAAGAAATACATGCCCCTCACACATTCGCCTTGGACCTATTGGATGCCGGGGGAGTGGGCAGGCTATGCCTGCCCACGGCTACAAGGCCCCTCTCACGATGACAGGGGACCCATTAAAAACATCCTGGTTCCAAGTAAATACGGGGGACAACGAAAGAAAAACCATGAGCGGGAGTGAGGGTCAAAGGTTTAAAATGAGGGAGCCAGAGGGGGACACCGAGCAGAGGACCCCGGACAGCGCCCACCGTTCCTCAAAGGCGTCCAGGGAGTTGGTGGACGCCGCCCAGAGGAACTCTGCTCGGATTCGTGAGCGGAGGGAGGAACGGAAGTAGGCCCCACAGTCGCAGGTCACCCCCCCGCCAGCCTCCTCTCCCTGGTTTTGTAAATGGCCATTTTGGCCGTGGCCAGGAGGAGGCTGACGAGGAGGTCCCGCGACTTTGTGGGGCCACGGATAGGGTGTGAGAGGATGAGAAGGTGTGGGGAGAAGTGCAGCCAGAACCTCAAGAGCAGGTTCTGGAGGAGCCGGAGGAGGGGCTGCAGCCTGGCACACTCGATGTAGATGTGCGCCAGGTCCTCCCTCGTGCCGCAAAAGGTACAGGTGTCCGGGATGGGGGTGAACCGAGCCAGGAACACGCTCATGCTCACCGCTCCGTGGAGGATTCTCCAGCTGATGTCCCCGGCGGGCCGCGGGACCAAGGTGGAGTAGAGGCCGGCCCACCGGGGCTCCCCACCCTCCGATGACGGCAAGAGGTCCCGCCATTTGTGATCGGGGCGGGACACGAGGGTGGGGAAGTGGAGCGTGTGAAGCACGAACGCATACAGAAGGTGTCGAGGCGCGGTTCGGAAGGGGACCGGCTGGAAAGTGTGCAGCCGGCTGAGGTGATGGGGGGGAGGGGGGCGGGCAGGATCGCGAAGCCGGGGGCCCACGAAGAGGTCCGGAGGGCTAGGAGTGGGAGGGGGGCGGGGTGCACCCTCTCGCAGGACCCGGCCGAGGTAACTGTGAGCAGTGGAGGGCAGAGCAGCCTTCACCTCCCAGAGTACGAGACGGGGGGAGCGTAGATCGGAGAGCCCCATGCGCCGGGCGAGCGCCGGGGCCTCCATCCAGTCCCCCCGCTCGTAGTCCAGGAGGTCTCCGACCCTGGTGATTCCACCTAGGACCAGCCTCCGGCGCACCGTGCGAGACTCCGCCGCCTGCACACGAAGGTGGGGGTTGTGTAGCAGGGGCTCCGCGAGGAGGTCTTCTCCCACGGTGGCCCTTAAGGAACTGGAGGCTGCGAGCAGCCGCCAAGTGCGGAGGAGGTTCTGGTAGAAGGCCGGCAGCTCCGAGAGGCCTCGCGGACGGTCTCTGCAGGATAAACAGAGGAGCTGCCGGTCGCATCGGAGCCCTCGGTAACGGCGGAGGAAAGCGTGTGCCAGCGTGCTCCACGCCGGACTATCTGCACTGTTGGTGTTGAGAAGCCTCTGCAGGGCCCGGAGGCGGAAGACATGGACCTGAGTGCGCGTGCAGGTCAGGCCCTGTCCCCCCTCCTCCGGGGGAAGATGGAGTACCCCTGCAGGGACCCAGTGCAGTCCTGGCCAGAAGAACTCCAGGATTAACCTCTGGAGCTGGTCCAGGAACCCGGGGGGTGGGACCAGGGTGCTGAGGCGGTGCCAGAGCATGGACAGGACGAGTTGGTTCAGCACCAGCGCTCTCCCTCGGAGGGAGAGACACTGGAGTAGCCCTGTCCACCTCCGCAACCGCTCGGCGACCCTGCTCTCTAGGCCTTGCCAGTTTTCCGGCGGAGAGGGATGCGTGGCGGAGAGAAAGACGCCTAGATAGAGCAACGGACCCGCGCTCCACCGGATGGCCTGAAGCGCGGGTGGGAGGCGGCTCATCTGCCAGCCGGTCCCGACCACCAGGCCAGAGCTCTTGACCCAGTTGACCCGGGCGGAGGAGGCTGCCGAGTAGATAGCTTGGCAGGACTCCAGACGCGCCAGGTCTCCCGGGTCCTGGACCACGAGGAGCACGTCGTCGGCGTACGCCGACAGGACTAGCCGCAGCCCTGCCTCTGGAAGCGCCAATCCCGTCAACCTTCGCCGAAGGAGGCGGAGGAAGGGCTCGATGGCCAGAGCGTACAGCTGTCCTGAGAGCGGGCAGCCTTGTCGTACTCCCCGTCCGAAGCTGACCGGAGCGGTCAGGGTCCAGTTGAGCTTGACCATTCACTCCGAGGCAGCGTACAGCACCCCGAGAAACCCGACGAAGCGGGGTCCGAAGCCGAAGGCCTGCAGGGTGCCTAGGAGATACCCGTGGTCCACCCTGTCGAACGCCTTCTCCTGGTCCAGGGACAGGAGGGCGAACGACAGGCCGTCCCTACACCCAATCTCTAAGAGATCCCGGACCAGGGACAAATTCTGCAAGATGGTGCGGCCCGGGACGGTGTAGGTCTGGTCGGGGTGGACCACGTCCTGCAGCACGGACCCCAAGCGACGGGAGATGGCTTTGGCAATGATCTTGTAGTCCGTGCTGAGGAGCGAGATGGGACGCCAGTTCTTGAGGTCGCGGGGGTCCCCCTTCTTCGGTAGCAGGCTGAGGACTGCACGCCTGCACGAGAGGCGGAGCACCCCGCTTTGCAGGGCCTCGGCCCAGACGCCGAGCAGGTCTGGGCCGAGGACGTCCCAAAACACGCGGTAAAACTCCACGGTCAGCCCGTCCATGCCCAGGGATTTATTGGTGGGCATGAGACGGAGGGCTTCCGAGAGCTCGGCCAGAGTGAGAGGAAGCTCCAGCCGGTCCCGGTCGCCCGTGCTGACCGACGGGAGTTGGTCCCAGAGCACCCTGCAGGCGTCGGCTTCGGTCGGATCCGGGGAGAAAAGGGCGGCGTAGAAGGCGCGAGCCCTCTCGCGCATCTCCACCGGATCCGTAAGAGGGGTGCCATCCTCCGCCAGGAGGCAGGGGATATGTTTTTGGGCACCCCTCTTTTTCTCCAGGGCGTAGAAGAAGCGGGAGCCGCGGTCCATCTCCCACAGGAGTTGGATTCGTGACCTCACCAAGGCCCCCTGTGCCCGGTGGGCGTCGAGGGTCCTGAGCTCGTCCCGCTTCTCCTGGTACGTGCCGCAGAGGGATGGATCTCCGGGGCTGGCGGCTAGACACCTCTCCAGCTCAAGGACCTCCCGTTCCAGCTGCCCTATCAACGCATCCCGCCGCCGGCTGGCCCCCTGGGTATAGTCGCGGCAGAAGAGCCGCGCGCGCACCTTTCCCAGGTCCCACCACCGCCGTGCTGAGGGAAAGGCGTGCCGCTGCTCGCACCAGGCCAACCAGAACTCCCGGAAGGATGCCACGAAGCCCACGTCCTCCAGCAGGCTGTTGTTAAAATGCCAGTAGGCCGACCCCCGCTTCCCCGGCGAGAGGGAAGCCTTCACGGCCACCAGATGGTGGTCCAAGAAGGGGGCCGGCCATACGCTGGAGGCGTGGGCCTGGGAGAGATGGTGCCGCGAGATGTAAATGCGGTCCAACCGGGAGTGTACAGATTTATGGCCCACCACCTGGACGTAGGTGAAGCCGGCGTCCTCGTCCGGGTGGTGGCTGCGCCAGACATCCACCAGGGAGCGACGGTTAATGAGCTCCCTGAGGACGTCCGCAGCGGCCTGGCACTTCTCGGTCCCCGTGCGGTCCCGCTCCTCAAGGGTGCAGTTGAAATCCCCGCCGAGGACCAGGCACTCGCGAGGATCGATGGTGTCGAGGAAGGCCGCCGCCTGCCAGAAGAAAGGGGTTCTCTCCGGGCCGAGTGTCGGGGCATAGATGTTGACAAGGTGAAGAGGCAGCCCCTCCACCCGCACCCGGAGATACAGCAGGCGGCCCGGCACGACCTCGACGCTCCCCAGCACCTCGGGCTGCAGGTCTAGGGAGAACAGGGTCGCTATCCCGGCCCGCCGGGCCGAGAGATGACTAAAGTGGACCCCGTCTCCCCACTCCAGCCGCCACTTGGCTTCAGCGGCCGGAGTAGTGTGGGTCTCCTGTAGAAAGGTGACCGAGTACCCCCCCTCTCGGAGGAAGGAGAGCACTCGGCACCTGCGGAGACCCGACCCGCAGCCCCTGACGTTTAGTGTGGCAAAGATGAACGGCGCCATTTGGAGGGCTGGGAAGGATCCTCGCCAGAGGGAGCACCGGCGGTTCCCGTGGGGCCACGCAGCAAGCCGTGAGCCACGCCAAAGGTGACGAGGGCGTCACGGAAGCCACGGGTCCGTTGGTAGACCGCGGCGTCCCTCTTCCCGGTCCCCTTACCCTCCCTCAGAAGGGCCCTCGCGGACTCCAGGGCAGAATGAAAATCTCCCCAGCGCTGGAGGGCGAGAGTAACCTTGTTCTTGGAGCCGCGAACATCCTCCAAGAACTGGCGCATCTCGCCCGCCAGCGCGTGGGGTGCCGAGGTCTCGGGGTCTTGAGAACCCCTCGGCCTCGCGTTCTTTTGTGCCCCCCGGCCAGAGAAGAGGTTGGGGGAGGGACTGGGGCCTGAGTTTGGGAGGGATGAGGGCGGCGGAGGGAGAGAAGCCCCGGAGGTGCTGGGAGAGGGCAGTGCAAGAGGGGCCTCCTGAGGGGTTACGTCCTCGGGGGCAGGTATGAGTGGGCAGGGGAAAAAGGGAGGGGGAGGTATGGGGGCAGGGGAGGTAGAGATCAGTGGGGGAAGAGGGGGGTCATGGGGGGGAGGAGGAAGGGGAGGGTTAAGAGTGGGGGGGATTGCGGGTTCTGGAGCGGGGCATTGGCTGGGAAGGGGTATGGCGGGGGTGGCAAGCAGTGAGGCCAAGGTGGGAGCAAGGGCGGAAATATGGGCCAAGGAGCTCTCCAGGAGGGGGGCTTCCTGAGGCAATGGCAGGGTAGAGGTTGAGGTGCCGGCACTCTCAGCGGGAGGCGCCGGCAGGTCGGGGGAGAGGGTATCGGGGATTTCATTTGCAGGGACGAAGGGGGGGTGCAAGGGGAGCCCTAATTCCCCTAGGGCGTCTGGGGGCTGGCCGACCTCCGCCGGGGGGTCGTCCCTAGTTGGGGGAGGGGTTGCCCCTTGGGACAGCTCAGGGCAGAAGGAGGTGGCAAGTGAGGGACCGCTGGTGGGAGGGGTGGGGGAAAGTGGGAGGGGTGGGGGAGAGTCCAAAGGCGGCCCACAGGCCTCTAATAGCAGGCCTTCCATGTCCAGGGCCACCGGGGTGAGGCCCAGGGCCTCGACCTCCTGTGAGAGGAGGGCGAGGCCGGGAGCCACCTCCTCCGGGTGCTCCATTACAGCCGCCTGGGTGGCGGACGGAGGGGTGTCGGAGGAGGGCGCGGGCACAGGGAGGGCCGTCTCGGCCTCTTTTGGCTCTGGCTCCAGGGCCGAGGGGGTGTTAATTTCCTCGGCCGCCGCGGAGGCAACCTCCGTCGCCCCCGGCAGATGGCTGGTAGCCGGGGGTTCGGCGGGTGGAGCGGGGCTGGCGGATCTCTTGGGTGCCTTGCGTGGCACCTCCACCCCGTCCTCCGGCGGGGTGGGGTGCCGGACGCACGCCCCCCCTTTTTTCCTTTTCCCCCCCACCAATACCCAGTCCTCCGAGGAGGCGGGCTAGGCAGTAGAGGAGGAGGGGCGAGGGGATAGGGCCGACAAGGAGGGAGGGAGGGAGGAGGGGGGTGGGGCGCCGAGGGAGAGGGGCGGCCCGCCCTGGGGTGGGCCCTCTTTTGGTCCTGCCACCGGCCCTGCCTCCCTCTCCTCCACGGGCCCGGCTTTTGTGCCCGCTCGGGCGCCGGCGCCCGCTTCTTCTCTCCCGGCACCATGCTGCCGCGCGCCCTCCAACGCCCGAGCGGCGATGGATCCGTCCGGGCCTAAAAGAGGAGGGGCGGTCCCAGGGCCTGTCGCGGTCGGGGCGCCGCCGGTCTCGTGGCTGACGCCCCCCGGGTCGGAGGAGGTCCCGGGCTCCTCTCCTTCGTGCCGGGCCAGGGGGCAATCCCTCCGGACATGCCCCGCCGCCTGGCACCCGAAGCACCGGGCCTCCCCCAGGGTGTAGAAGACCCGGTACTGGGCCCCTTGATAGGGCACCAGTATAGTCCCCTCCTGGGCCACCCCGCCCTGTGCTGCCGCCGGCAGCAGTTGGACTCGGGCCTGCCGGCGGAATGAGAGCACGTGCCGGATGGCGGGGTCTTTGCAGCCTAGGGGGAGGGGACTCAGGACCGTCAAAGGCTGGCCCAGGGCGGTGAGGAAAGGCAGAAGGGCGGCGTTGGGAAGGAAGGGCGGGACGGACGAGAACACCACCCGCACGCCCAGGTCTTCCAGCGGCTCCAGGGGCACGTGCACGCCCCCAACCGCCAGGCCCCTCTCCACCGCCTCCTGGGCGGCGGCCTCCGAAGCCAGGAAGAAGACGATCTTCCCGAACATCCGGGAGGCCGCCACCACGGCCGCGGACCCCACCACCCATGCCAACGCCTGCACGTAGGTCTCCACGTGGGGCGAGGCAGCCACCAGGAGGCAGCGGACCCCGTGCCTCCTGGTGAGCGCGGGGAAGGGGCCGCGACCGTCGGGGATGGTAGTCCTGGCGGAGGTGGAAGGAGCAGGGTGCGGGGCGGCGGCCGCCGCCTGGGCATACAACCTGGGGGCCGAGATGTCGGGGCCCCCAGGGGTGGTGGAGGGAGCAGGGGGAAGGGGAGAAGGGGAGGCTGCGGCGAGTGCTTGGGCAGCGGGGGGGAGAGTCCCCGCCACGGGGGGTTTAGCCTTCCGGGCGGGGCTCTTGCCCTTTCTTTTCCCCTGGCCCTTCCTGCCCTTGTGGGGGGGTGGGTTCGGGGCCAGGTTGCTGGAGGACGCCGCGGCGGAGGTGGTGGGAGCCCCGGAGCCTGCCCCCGCGCCCTCAGCCGACATGGCGGCAGAGTCTTGGGCGGCCCCGGATGAGTGGGCCGCCATTTCGGGGGTGGGTGGGGTGACAGTGGAAGACAAGGGGAGGAGGGGGTCACCGGATGACCCTCCGGCGGGTGTGGGGGTCATGGTGGTGGGTTTATAAGATGGGGAAAGTTTGTTGGGCGTGGGGCCTTTAAGAGAGAGCGGGGGAGGGGAGGAGAGTGGAGGGGAAGGAAGGGTGGAGGCGTGGCTGCCCCTCCCCCACCGGCCAGGCTGAGGACCCAGTCAGGTGGGGGAAGGGCAGAGCAAGGGCAGTGAGGTCAGGGGAAGGTGAGACCTAAGATGGCCACTGCTCCCAGCACAAGATGGTAAAATGGCTCCTTTTCTGCACTGGGATGTGAGGGAGCAAAGTTTATGCGTGTGTGGTGGGGGGGGTGGGGCTCAGGCGCTTGGGTGAAGTGAAAAATAAAGGGGGGGTGGGAGGGGGCGTGGGCACAGCCAACCTGGTGGAAATGGGGGTGGGGGATGCCCAAGTGCACCTGAGGGAGGGTGAGGGGGCCCACAGCAGCTGCTGCAGAGCCCTCAGGAAACCAGGGGGAGAAGGAAGGGGCAGCTGGTTAGAAGGGGGCCTAGGTGGAGGAGGGGCCCCCAGCGGCGGCTGGGTGTGGGTTGGGGGGGCAGTAAGGGGGAGGGTGGCTGCAGGGGTGGGGCAGGGGCACACCCTAACACCCCACTCCTGGCTATGCAGCCACCCCTCTGGAGCCCCGGTGGAAAAGAAGGGCTCTGCCCAAACTCACCCCTCCCAGGCCACTCCACAGGAAGAGGCCTGTGGAGGGGGCCCAACCGCCACTTTCAGAAGCCCCTTACCTTTCCTGGGGGGTGAGGATGCAGCAGCTGCTGGATGAGGAGGTGGGCTGCTCAAGTGGGGGGCAGCAGCAGTTCCCCTGTCTTTGGTAGTGTGGGGAATGGGGAGCAGGAGAACGCAGTGCTGCTGAAGGCTGGGAGGAATGTGTCTCCCAGAGATCATTTGCATGAGAATGCAAAGGTGTGCATGTGTGATACCTTTTCAGGCAAAGCCTAATGGGTAGCAAGTAAGCCATGAGATTTGGTCTATTGTAAACATGTAGTGGTAAAATCACAATTTAAGCTGATACTTAATGCGGGAGTTGTGAGATCTCACCAATGCTCTGGGTTGTTGTGGAGGACAGGGCAGTCGCCATAGCTGTGGAAGACATTGATTACACAGGGCTCCCTGGTTTAAAGCATTGTAAGAAAGGAGGGAAGGAGCATGGTATGGTTCAGCACAGGTTGATCAAGATTGCTGAGTGCTATGGTCTTGCCTATGCCTGGCACCTATACCTATAATTCTGGCTTGACTAACCTTCTGCGTTTGTTGCCTGTGTCTATGCGTGCCCCAAACTTTGAAATGGCCATTTTGAAGTTTACTAATGAGGTGCTGAAATGTATATTCAGCATTTCATTAGCATGTGGGTGGTAGTGGTGCTTTGAAATTGATGAGCCTTGCTGCTGCGCTGCATGTCCTGATGGGGCTCCTTTTTGAAAGGGCCCTGCCTACTTCAAAGTCCCTTTATTCCCATGAGCTCATGGGAATAAGAGGACTTCGAAGAAGGTGGCGTCCTTTTGAAAAGGAGCACTGTTGAGACATGCTGTGCTGCAGCAAGGCTCGTCAATTTCAAGGTGCTGCTGCTGCCTGCATGCTAATGAAGTGCTGAATATGCATTTCAGCGCTTCATTAGTAAACTTCAAAATGGCCATTTGCATGGCTATTTCAAAGTTTGGGGCATGTGTTGATACAGCTGTTGAAAGTCAGAACAGGATACTAAGGTGTTTGTGAAACCCTGTATGGCTACGTCTACACCTGAAGCCAACATCGAAATAGTTTATTTTGATGTAGCAACATCGAAATAGGCTATTTTGATGAATAACTTCTACATGTCCTCCAGGGCTGGCAATGTCGATGTTCAACTTCGACGTTGTGCGGCACCACATCGAAATAGGCGCTGCGAGGGTATGTCTACACGCCGAAGTAGCGCACATCGAAATAAGGGTGCCAGGCACAGCTGCAGACAGAGTCACAGGGTGGACTCAACAGCAAGCCGCTCCCTTAAAGGGCCCTTCCCAGACACAGTTGCACTAAACAACACAAGATCCACAGAGCCAACAACTGGTTGCAGACCCTGTGCCTGCAGCATGGATCCCTAGCTGCTGCAGCAGCAGCCAGAAGCCCTGGGCTAAGGGCTGCTGCCCACAGTGACCATAGAGCCCCGCAGGGGCTGGAGAGAGAGCGTCTCTCAACCCCCCAGCTGATGGCCGCCATGGAGGACCCAGCAATTTCGACGTTGCGGGACGCGGATCGTCTACACGGTCCCTACTTCGACATTGAACGTCGAAGTAGGGCGCTATTCCGATCCCCTCATGAGGTTAGCAACTTCGACATCTCGCTGCCTAACGTCGAAGTTAACTTCGAAATAGCGCCCGACGCGTGTAGCCGCGACGGGCGCTTTTTCGAAGTTAGTGCCGCTACTTCGAAGTAGCATGCACGTGTAGACACAGCTTATGAGAGATAGCAGGAGCTGGAATCACAGAGTGGCAGCTGAGGCCAAGAAGAGCTGAAATCAGAGGCTTCTGCCTTAGGGCAATCCAAAGCAGTGGGGTTGGGAGTGAGGATAGCAACTGGCGGACAGCCAGCAGGAGGAGCAGCAGTGGGTGACGGTGACTGGTGGGCAGCTGGTAGGAGGAGCAGTGGATGACAGCGAGTGGCAGGAAGGGGAGGCTGCAGACAAGTGGACAGCTAGTACTGCCCTGGTGATGTATCTGTGGGCTTTGGGTTTGGGACTGCACCGCAGAAGGTACATCCTGTAACTGTGTATGGGGTAAAGGGCCAAGAGCCCCAGCAAGAAACTGGGTTCTACTGCATATGGGGATGGTATCTGGGGAAAGGGGGTTTGTCTCTTCTTTGTTTAGATATACTGCGTCTGTCGCTGTAACCTTGGGGTAGGTTATGGTCATTAAACAAGCCATTTCTATCTCAGACTGTGCTGGTGGGGGCGGAGAATGGCCTTACAGGCACCCAGCACAGGAGTGAAATTGTTCCAGGCTACTGGGTGGGGGCTCGAGCTGTTTGGTTGTATCCTTGACAGGAAAACCCCACAAGAGTTGAACCCGGCCCTTCTGGCAGGCATCTGGCATTAATAGAAGGGTTACATATATATATATAACAACTCAGATGGTTAACCACAGATTTCTATAGGATGGCTACTTTTTACTTCTGGATACTTTAGTACTATCAAGATGTGACAATTTTGCACTTTGACCAAAGTTGTTTTCCAGATGGATACTTTGACTTTTAAATACATTTCTTGCAAAGTAACTATACTTTGATCCAAGTAATTTTTGGGTACTTTTTACACCCCTGCCCTCAGGTGGAAGGGATAGGGCTGGGGCAGCCAGCTCTTGGTGTGTCCCAGATTGCACTATGACCTGTCCCAAGACAGTCCTCAAAGCTGCCTAGAGCACATGGGGCAGCAGTCCAGTAACAATCTAAAGAGCCCATGTCCCCAGCCACCACTGCTGCTGTTGCGTGGTGGCATCCGGTAGCCCTGGGACCTTTTGCATCACCAGAACCTGAAACAACTGCCCTCACCCTCATCCCCATCAACAGGACTGGTGTAAATTGCTAGTGAGTTGACACTTCAACAATTATTATGCTGTTTATCAGACTCTGAATAAAGCATAAAATGAACGATAAAAATAAATCCGCATAGCTGTAAATACTGTGGATTTACTAATTCAGTAAGTTTGAAAATTATTCTGGTGTGTTAACTCTTCAATAAAAATAACTTCCCATACCAGATCCTGGATCTCAATCTATTTTTGGAGAATTGTCTACATTTGGGTGATGACTTATGACATACGTATTTTTTACAGGAAATAAATATGATGAACAGGCATTCAGGCATTAAGTTAGGCATGGCAGGGTATCAACTGCAAATGCAGATGCATCTCCTAGTTGCTGAGGATGCATGCATTCAGCCTATGCCAAAGTAATTTGGCCTCATGAGCATTAAAACATTCTACATTCTGGATGGAACATCAGAATTTCAGAGTCTGGAGCTGAGTTAGAAAAATAGCAGTTGAGTTTACCAAGAGTTTTTCAGAAGTATGTTACACAGAATCTCTTCTGAGCTTCCACAAAATCCAACCCCTGTGTTCGCTAGAAGAAAATCCAATGGCCGCACAATGAAGCAATAATATACAGGTCAAACACACTATACTGTCAGAATAAACATTCATCTGCTGGTCCCACCCAAAAGGACATGACATTGTTTCTGACGGCCTGCGGAAAAACAAATTAACACTTTAATAGCTAGCATACACACAACACTACAAAATAAAAGTGAAAAGCTTTATTATAACAAAAATTACACACCTCCGAAGAAGTGGGTCTGTCACAAAAGCTCATCACTGAATAAATCAGTCTTTAAAGTGCTACATATCTGTTGTTTTGTTTTGTTGGAGTACAGACTAACACAGCTACCTCTATCTTACTGTTCACCTTTAACATGTTATTACACTACAAGAAGCTCAAAAATACAGTTTCTAATAATTATGTAAATTATAGCAAGTTCAACAATAAATGCTTAAAATTCAGACACTACACCAGTGATTCAATGGTTCTTTTGCTGATACAACCCTGTGTTCAGCCTCCAGGCACAGATTCAATGTTGCTACCTTTTTAAACTTAACTTTATAGAATGAATTAGCAAATATGTTGTTCATATAGTTAAACAAACCAACACATGAGATATATCTCTGTCTAACTACAGCCTACTTGACCTGGCATGCCACGCCATGAACAACACTGGGTAATCAGAGTCACTGAGATGAGGAATCTTGCCTTTTATACTTCCTTCTTCCCACATGCAGATTAAGGTTAAGAAGAGGAATAGACGACTATAGTTGAGATTAGATCTGAGCTCAGAGATTCAGAAAACACTGTATCTGTCTCATCACTAAATCATCCTTTGTTTTAAGAATCAAAAGTGAAACCAAAGCTGTTTATCACATTCCAAAAAATGTGAATGATTTGTTTTCAGTGTTTTGGTTTGCAATTAGGCCCAGACACTGTTTTTTTTCCTACACAAAAAGGTGCTGTAACTCAAGCCCCAAACCGACCCCCGCAAGCTTAACTCCCCCACTACAGCCCCAAACCCACACTAAACCCCCGCCAGCTCAACGCCCTGCACAGTTCCAGCTCAACACCCACCACAACTCGCTCCCTTCACTGGCTTAACCCCCTGTGCAACCGTGGCTCAACCCACCCTCTCCCTTGGTTCAACTCCTCCTCACACCAGCTCTGCAGGGCCCTGGCTCAACCCACCTGCCCCAGCTCAGCACCCTGTGCAGCCACATGACCCCAGCTCAACCCCCTGCGTGGCCATATGGCACTGGGTCAATTCCCCATTGGCCCCAGCTCAAGCCACCCGCCAGCCCCATCTCAAACCCCAGTGTGGCCACATGGCCCTAGCTCAACTCAACCCCCCCCCACCTGCAGCCCTAACCCACCGAAGGCTTAACACCCAGCCTCTCACCGATGGCTCCAACCCGTTGCCCGGCTTAACCCTCCCCAACCCCCCCCCCCCCCCACATCAGGACATATGTTTCAAAAGGAGCCCCAGGTGCTCTTGCTGCTTTGCCAGCTGCGCAGCTCCCCTCATGTACAATTGCAGTAGCAGCTCCCTGACCTGCACGCTGAAAAAGCAGGACTCGATGCAATTGGTTTAACGGGCCAGCTAGCCATTAAACCCATTAAATCAAGTCCTGCTCTTTTCCTTGCAGCCAGGGAGCTGGAGCGGCAGCAGCAGCTTTTTAAAATGGTGACAGGAAAAAAGAGGCAGAACGCAGTTCTGCTGCGCTCCAGGAAAAAAAAAACCTGGGCCCAGAATTCAAAGTGCTGAAATATAAGCAAAACTGCACTCTCTGTGTTTACATACATCACTGCAAACTAGAGTGCTATGAATGACTGGTTTTCATAAATTTACAGGCCTAATTTGGATAACTTGGATCAGGAATGGATAAGGATTACAGAATTTGGATAGTCCAGAATTTTGATGTTGACCCATCACCAGATGAGAGACAACAGGTGGATCCAACAGCCAGATTTTACCGTTAAACCATCAACAGGCACGTGCTACACATGACCTGGCAACATCTAATTTGAAGAGCTTCAGATAGGTCCTCCAGAAATGATGTTTCAGTCTCTGCTGACAACTGAACTTGGATTGCTCCCTTCATTCAGCTCCACTTTTCAACTTAATCTTCAGTGTCCAGAGGGACACAATCCCCAAAATTTGAAGGAATATGGTCCCCATTGACCATAGGGATATAGTCCTTGCCATCCATGGGACCAGAATCATCCAAGCCTTGGGGGAACACAGTCATTGAAGTCTGAAGAATCACAGTCATCAAACTCTGGAGGGGGATACTCATCAAAGTCTGGTGAGGAATACTCAGCAAAGTCAGGCAGGGGACACTCGGCAAAGTCTGGTGGGGAACACTCAGCAAAGTCAGGCAGGGGACACTTGGCAAAGTCTGGTGGGGAGCACTCAGCAAAGTCTGAGAGGACAAAGTCCCTGTCATCCTGAGGAACACAGTTCACATCTTCCAGAGGAATACAATGTCTAGTGACTGAAACAACATCATTTCCAGCACACACAGGCATGGGCTGTGATTTAGGTCCATCTGTATCTGGACATAAAAGAGTAAATCGATAACATATTCCTACCCCCTGTTGCATATTATTATCCTACCATTTATAGATGGATTGTATCGGGTGGGCTGAGGTTTGCAGTAACCTAAAAAGTGTGTATGTGGCTATATGTAGTAAAGGAATGTTATTTATTCCAAGTTGGCAAGCTGGGTGTACAAAATGAGTGTACTGGAATCTACACACTAAAGGAAAGATGGGGAGAAAATCAAGAAAAATATGTAACAGAAAAGTACAATATAAAGTAATTCCCTCCTGCCATCTTCTGCAACTGTTACTTGCTCTTCTCCTCATACACCATTCGATCACCCTTACTAGGGCCAGATTTACAAAAGATCTCAGCATGTTGGGTGCTGAACTTTTTCAAAGTCTAGCCCCTGTTTAGGTGTCTAAATGGGAGCTGAATTGTTTTGAAAATCTAGACATAGATACTCATTGTCACCCTCACTGAAGTCTATATTAACGTAATGTATGCTGTAGGGTGGGTCACACAATGCTTTTCTCCTTAAACTTATTTGTCCTGTTCTCCTGGCCCACTTAAACACTACTTTTACATCACTGCATAATTTGCCCAGAGAATTGCAGGGGTTGGTGTGTTTTCTTTGTGAATTTTCTGATACCTTCTGCATTTACTTAAATATAGAAGCCAGAGGAGCCAGCAATATTAGCATAACAATAAGGATTCAAAATACCACTACCCAAAAGGTAGAGAATTTGCATGTTTTTCTGGAAGTGCACTATATCACAGACACATAAATGTCACTAACCCAGAAGTCATATATGTTATTTCCTGCCTGTTTGCTTCTATTGCTTCATCCCATTCCTTTCATTCTCTACCTTATTCTTTTCTTCCTTGTGCAATTATCTTATTTCTGGGTAATGTTTTTCTCTCTTCTTCATTATTTGCCCTTTCCTTTTTTCATTAGAATTTCTCCTCTGTTATGCTTGGGCCTATGTAAATCCCACTGTCTCTTCAAGGCTCTCCCCTATCTCTCTTCACTCTTAATACCTGCCACTTACATAGCACTCTACAAATATTAGCTGTGAGGGAAGTTAGTTTTGCTAACATAGCTTTACAGATGGGAAAACTGAGGCAGGAAGTTTGAGACTTGCGTAAGGTGACAGAAGAAGCAGGTTAGTATATAGGACTCCCTTGTTCCCTGACGCATGTTTACTCCACTATCCTGCTCTGCCATGCACACTGTTAGGCAGCATGTTTTGTGGCTAGGACTAGTCACCAATGAAGTGGCTCAGCTACAAACACCTGATTGGCAGCCCAGTGGGAGCTTGTAGCATCTCTGGAGCTGTTAGCAACATCCTCCCCAAGCTTCAAATTGCTGTGGGATTCATTCACCACATAGTCCAGCCGTATGTGAGGATGGTTAATAACACACAAGTTTCAGGAAAAAGTATAGTTTTCACAGACGTTAAAGCCAGAAGGAACAACTCAGTGATCTACTCTGATCTCTTGTAAATTACAGGTTGTTACACTTCAACCAGTTGTTTTAGGGGAACTAAAGCATTTCAGACTTCAAAAGACTAAAATAGTGAGTCCCTGTAACAGAACTGGAAGGATCAAGGTGCCACCAATGCCTCAAACTGCAACAGCAGAGAACCCAGATGCTCCTAGCAGGACATGCATGCCTCATGCTGCAGACTAAAGTCAAAAAAACAAAAACCTCACCCAGATCCCAGACAATCTGACCTGAGTAAAAATTCCTTCCCAATCCCAAATCTGGCAACCAGTCTGACGCCGAGCAGATGTACAAAGTGCATCAGCCTGAAATCTAAGACAGAGGATTCTATGTACTATTTCCGAGCACTGATTTCCCTCAACCAGCACCCTGTCTCCAACTATGGTCAATCCCTAATGCTTCAGAGAAAGGTAAAATGAACCACCCAAAATACATCTGGTCAGTTGTGCCCTGGAGATAGGGGGCTGAAGCTCTGTAGTAAGGGACAAGCTTCCAAACTTAAGCATGAAGTTTGCATTAGTTCAGTTTTCCAGGTTCTCCCCACAAGAAGAGGGGCTTGGGACTTACTTCCTGATTTATATTAAACCAGAGCTTAGCCTGGGCATTGATAAGGTCCCAAATTTAGGGAGGAGCCTGTAGCCCTGTGTTTCATGCCCATGATGTCTACCAGTGCTTAAAAAGGTGGTACAGAGAAGCAGAACACAGATGGACAAGAGCAAATTTGGCAAAAAAATTGTAACAGGAAACAAGAATGTGCAACACTGTCCATCACAGTGCTAGTTTTTGTCTTCGTAACCATTACAAGAGGGAGGGCGGGTCTAGATGTGTGGGTCAGTACTTGAGGTTCTATTCTTGGCTCTGCTATGAAACAAAGGTAACTCGATTTCCTATCTGTAAATCAGAGATAATGCTTAGATACTTACCTTCTGTGCCTTACAGGGCTTAATTTATTAAAGTTTGAAAAATGCCTTACCCGCTTTCACTGCCAGGTACGGTGAGAGGATTGCAAGCTGAGTGATACACTTAGGCACAAACCAGCCAGCCATATGCAGAAAGAGATACAAAAGGCATCCTTCCCAGGGTTTGAACTCATTGTACTGTGTAATTCTGGATGAAGTGGGCAAATCCTTGTCCACCCTTTCTCAAAGCTACAGGCAGCAGGGGAGTCTCTGGACATGTGTTTTCATGACAACCATTATCTTAAAAACACAGAGCTTTCCTTTATAAGCTGCTTCTTTCCTATAGTTATTCAGTGGGAGCAGGATGCTAGTTGCAGTTTTATTGCTTCCTGCCTCCAGTCCAGCTGTCAGCACATAATTACAGAGAGACCAACCTGACTGCTGCTCTGATTGGCTAATAAGACCCTTGGCTTGTGGTATAATTAATTTTGGAGTAACTGTACACAGCATATGGCTGCATGATCCAAATATAGTCACCTGGAGCACAGACTATGCACAACCTGCAGATTCTGCCTCCCACAAGACTTGAAACAATTATACTGCAATCGCTTCTAAAAGAGCCCTGGACTTCAGTGTCATGGGAAACTCTTCAGTTAGGTTACATCTTCTGCTTTCCTATTTCAAATGTGGTTTGGGTTTGGGTTTGGGTTTGTCTCTGCTTACCTTGAAAAGTGGAGATATTTAAATACATGGGTTGCTCAATGTAAAGGCTTGCAGCTGTTGCTACTTTAGTCTCTTTAGTGTTTTTAACGAAACCTTCATCTTCTTGCTTACTGAAGTTTGTAGCTTCTGGTTCCTGTGAAGCTGGATTTCCATTCTCATCTAACCAAGAAAGCAAAACACATCTAGGTAAACTGACACTGAATTTAGGCATTGCCCTAGGGTAGTGTGTTAAATACTTGGCCACTAGGCCAGAGTCCACCCTTCTTGTGTATTTATGATGTCCACATGATATATTATGATTGGAAAGAATCTTTAATTATATATAGAAAAAAGATAAGTTTATAGCTTTCATGGGTGCAAACCAACCTCCCAAATGTGAGCCCTGGCCCTGTCTATGTTGTGAATTACTGTGTGGCAAGCCAGCGTGTGTGTCCACAGTGCATTAGCTTGCCCGGCAGCAACTCACCATGCATGTGTACACTCTACACACAGTGAAAGGGAACAAGAGCAAAGCCCAAGCAAAGGCAGGAACTGGCTGGGCGTGGGTGCAGGGAAGGAAATGCAGAGGGAAGAACATAGGAGTCACCTGGATGGGAGGAGATGGAGGGTGAGGTGGGGCGGAGAAGAGCTGCACAAGGGCGTGGTGTTTCAAAGGGGCCCAGAGCTCCTGCCATTGCTGCTGCTCAGCGGCCAGAGCTCTGGGCCCTTTTGAAATGCTGCAGCAGTGCTGCTCCACCGCTCTCTGGGGCGGTAAGAGGGAAAGGCAATGCCGTGGTCTGAGTGGTGCTAACGGCTGACTGCCCTAGCCCCCATCCCTTCTGCCCTTGGCCCTGCCCGACCCAGAGCATGGAGCTGGGCCCTCCACCCACCTTGCCCCGGGGCCCACAGTGGCTGTCAGCTCTGCTGGAGGAGGGAAAGAAACAGAGAGAGGAAGGTAGAGGAAGAAATGACAAATATATTCTCCCTTTGTTTTGCTCACTGATGCCAAATGAAGCACTATGGTACTGGATAGACTATAAACACAAATATAATTAACGCCTTAGTTACTACACCAAGGCCATACTTTCCCTTTTGTTCTTTGAGCAGCTCTCCTATTGTCATCAGTGGGAAATCAGCTCGGGGCTGAGAGGAGTGTGTAGTCCTAGCTTTATGTGTCTCCTCCCCGCTCCCCAGTAAGCAGAATCTGACCTCTTCAGAGTGAATTAGACATCCATGGCTACTGGTTCACTGAGTGTACTGTAACCTGAGCACTGGGTTAGCAGCTCAGAGAGTACCAGATGGCCTGGGTGCCAGGCTGGTGGCCCACAAAGAGCCTTCCTGTGTGGACAGTCCCTGGATGCTCTGAGTTTGCTTTCCTCCCTGGACAAAGTCTTGGCCCTCTAAGATGCCTGCCTCCCTCAGTAGCAACTGCAAGCTGGGTAAAGATGTCTTCTGAGGTAATAAAATAAAACCAAGATTTGAGCCACAGCATCCTGAGGAGGACAGGCAGGGGCTTTGGCCAGGAAATATTCTTTATCATTCACAGTCGCAAAGATTTTCACTCTACAGTGATTAGAAATTGTTGAGTAAACTATTCCCCGTTGGAGATCTTGCATCTTTAAAATTTAACTGCCTAGGGCTGGTGGATGAATCCAGGAATGCTGAAGCACTAGCCTAGTAGGCAGCACCTCCTATGAAGGCAGAGAGTGAGTAATGTTAGTGGCAGCCCAGTTCAATAGCAGCTGCATTTAATTCTCTTGGGTTTCACATGAGTAGGTCTGAGAACCCCGTTTGATTTCCTTCCTTTTTTTCTAGGCCATGGCTCATGTTCTACATTACTGCACACACCTGTGGCCTAAAACCATGGCTTAGTCTTGATAAAGCCGATGGCATTGGTATTTCTCAGCCTGGGCATCACCAAAGTCACACAAGGATTTTTCAGGCTCTCAATCCATGTTTAACATATAGGATTTCTGAATATGAATAACTCCATATGGTACATGAGCGCCTAGTAGCAGAACCTCAGACCTATGCAGGCCTGAGAGTGTGTGCGTGTAAACAGGGCAAATGCACAGGGGCCCAGCACTTCAGTGGGTCCTGGAGCTCCAGATGCCACGGCTACCATGGCAGCAGTGCTGGCCAGAGCTTTGGGCCCCTTTGAAATGCCACAGGAGAATCACTTCGGAGAGCTGAGTGGTGGTGGGGCCCAGCATTGTGCTCTGGGCAGCACTAACGGCTGACTGTCCTTAGCCCACCCCTTACACATGAGGCTCTGCCCCCAGCGGTGTGTGGCAGCCCCCACTCCCCCCACACACACACCTGGCACCCTCCAGACCTACACATAACCCTGATGGCTCATACTGAAGAACGCCATTTTGCAGGTTACTTCCCGATGCCACCATTAGAGCTAATGGCAATGTTTTGCTTTGTTACAGCCTCAGAACACAGCACAACTGGAGGCACTACTGGTGAGGAGCACAGCATAATACTTCAGGAGCAGAGCTGGCTCTAAAGCTGAAGGAGGAATGGTCCTTATCAATGCGATGCTCCTTTTGAAGGCACAGTTCTTTAATGGCGTAACAGATGGAGCGGGAGAAGGGCAGAGGGAAGGACAGACGGGTGACCAAATAGAGCTAGTGAGGAGCAAAACAAAGCGGGGTTTGTTAAAGGTGTAGCTGGGGGGAAATTCTACGGCCTGTGACGCCCACGAGGTCAGATTAGATGATCTAATCGTCCCCTTTGGCCTTCAAGTCTTTAAAATACAAAAAGTAAGGGCTGACTATGGGGCTTGGAACTCAGGGAGTGGCACAAGTATCCACACAATCAGGAACACTCCACTAATGAGGGCCAGCAAGAAATTTTTCCCACAGTATGCACCATAAGCCACCCCGACTGAAGCCACTGCTCTAAGCACCTTGCCTGTTGAGTCTGTGCTGCGCTTATCCTGTCCTTCTAGCCTGGCCAGCCCAGGTGCAATGTCACTCCCCAGCCCTAAGAGGGGATACTGGCTTCTGGAAATGGGTGAGCCATGGCAGGCCATTGAGGGATCCCTCAGACAGGGGCCAGGCCCACAGCAGAAGGGAGAAGGAACAGCACTGGATATGCCACCTACTCAGGTGTGGCACCAGCCCCACCTATCCTGCAGGGAGCCACAAGTGAGTGACATTGTGATTCAGGTATCGGAGGGGTAGTCGTGTTAGTCTGGATCTGTAACAGCAACGAAGGGTCCTGTGGCACCTTATCGACTAACAGAAAAGTTTTGAGCATGAGCTTTCGTGAGCACAGACTCACTTCATCAGATGCACAGATCAGTGAGTCTGTGCTCACGAAAGCTCATGCTCAAAACTTTTCTGTTAGTCGATAAGGTGCCACAGGAGCCTTCATTGTTGTTACAGATCCAGACTAACACGGCTACCCCTCCGATACTTGAGCTAACCTTGTTATCCCCACCCTTGCTCTGGCTTATTTATACCTGGCCCTGCAGATTTCCAAGACCAACCTCTGATGAAGTGAGTCTGTGCTCACGAAAGCTCATGCTCAAAACTTTTCTGTTAGTCTATAAGGTGCCACAGGAGCCTTCGTTGCTGTTATTGTGACTCAGTGCACTGGGGCTGCAGCACTGCCCAGGTGTGGTGTTGAGCTCCCTCTGCTCCAGGTTGCAATGTCACTCACTCCAAACCTGTGCTGCTAGTGGGGCAGCTTAATCTGCTTTTCCTTTCCACTGCCAAAGGGATGCACCAAATGTCACATGTAGATGGCTGCAGGATCACTGCCTGCAATCCTCTCTCCAGCCCGGAAGAAACTCACCCTTTGCAAACAGAGCAGACATAGGAGTCAACACCCCCTGGGAAAGATGTTGAAAAAACAGGGTTGAGAGGGTCAAAAGTGGAAATCAAGTGACACAGTAACAATCTATAGGATTGTTCTGTCCTGGTCTGGCTGTGGTCTGAAGAAGTGGGTCTATCCCACGAAAGCTCATCTAATAAATTATTCTGTCAGTCTTTAAAGTGCTACTGGACTGCTCTTCTGTTTTGAATCTATAGGATTGTTATCAGCAATCCTGCCCTCAAGGGAGCCTGATAGGAAGGGACTGTTTCAAGAGCCCTAACACTGGGATCGCAGAGGCGAACTGTGTGCAGGGGGAGGCACAAAGAGCCAGCCAACCTCTGAGGTACTAGGTGTCAATGCTGGTATGACACTGTGTTCCTCAGTCTTTGTGTGGTTACCCTGCTGACACCCCTGAGCACTTGTGTTAGGTGACAACTGTCACATTAGTTATTTTCAGTTCCTCCCTTGTCTGGACTCTGCTTCAAACACAGTACTTAACAAGGCCAGTGATATGCATCACATTGTCAGCAGGGTCTTTACCCTCCTGGTGCTGGAACCATTCTCAAGCAACTGGGATACTCACCTTGTTCAAGGCTGTTTGTGTCTCCCACTCCTGATTCCACAATATCCTCATCATAGCCACTTGGGCCCCAGGACACATGCCGGAAGCGTAGGTTTATCGTGTGAGCTTGATCCAAATAAAAGAAGAAAAGCAACAGACATCTGGGAAAATTCTCAATGAGAGAGAAAACTAGCATAGTCTATTCAGACCCATTTCCCATCCCTCCTTCTGGAATGTAAGGGTCTTGGGACAGTGAGGCCCAGCAGGAGGTAGCTGATGAGTTTCAGGGCAGATCTACATTAGAAAAGAAATTCAACCTGAAATACGCAACTCCAGCTTCAAGAATTGCACAGCTGGAGTCAAACTACCTTAGGTCCAAAAACCTCCTGCCGTGGGAGGTCAACAGAGGAAAGCTGTTGCAAGAAGGAATTCGGACAACAGGGGCGACCTCAGGGTTCAATTTAGCACAATACTACTAGGCTATGTCTACACTACCCCCTCCTTGCAGAAGGGGCATGGTAATGAACAAGTTGGGAAGATCTAATGAGGCGCTGCTATGAATATGCAGCACCTCATTAGCAAAATAGCGGCCGAGCACACTTCAAAAGCACCGCTTTCAAATTGCATGCTGCTCGTGTGGACGGGGGCCTTTTGAAAGGATCCCCCCCCTCTGGACTTTGAAAGCCCCTTCTTCCTATTTGGCTTTCAAAAGGCCCCCATCTACATGGGCAGCGTGTGATTCAAAAGCAGTGCTTTCAGATCACGCATGACCACTATTATGCTAATGAGGTGCCACATATTCATGCCAGTGCCTCATTAGCATCTTCCCAACTTGCTCATTACCATGTCCCTTCCGCAAGGAGGGGGCTAGTGTAGACGTGGCCCTAGACATGCTAAATCATACCCCAAAAGATTGACCACAGAGCAGTGTCAATCTTCCATCTTCTGTAGAAGAGCCCTTAAACAATAAGTGTGTTACATGGCTAATTTTAATGCCTCTTGAACCACACTGTTTATACCTATTGTTTCTTACTGCTCTGCTATTCAGCACGTCGCCTCCTCCTTCAATCTTATACATTGCTGCCTCTTCAGTAGTCCCTTCAGGATGGTCATTCACCTTTTATTCCGCTCTTTCATTTCCCCTCATTCTTATTTCCTCTCCCCCCACACCGCTGAGACATTTCAAACCCTCACAAACTATTTGTCCGTTGTTCACTTTTAATTTCTCCCCATACTCAAGGAGTAGGACTTGGAGGCCCACATCTGTTCTTCATTGACCTCCCGAAAGGTGCATCCTTTTGAAACTATGTGTACATTTACATTACAGATCATAATAATGCAGCTCTCCCCCCTTCTGTTCCTACTTCTGTTCCTCCTGTCTGCCCTTCCTGTATTCTTTGCTGGGGTGAGCTGCCATCTTGCTCTCTCTCCATTTGTCTGTGGGGTGTAAGAGCACCAGGCTGGTTGTTCTCCTCTCTCTTCCCTCTCTCACACAGCCGTCAGGAAAGTTCTGTACTCATTGCTACTCATGCTGCCTCTTTGCAGGACCCTCTCTGTCTCAGTGCTGCAAAGCATGCCCAATTAATAGCCGACTAATGGTTTCCTGGGACTGGGGAAACTTGCCCACCCAAGGTCCTTCTGGGACACTCAGACCTCCTCCTCCCATCTACTGCAGGAAACAAAGACAAAGTTATCTCCCCTCCCCACAGATAGATTTGCTCCCATGTCTGCATTGTCATGCCCATGACTATCCCACACAAGATGATGCACTTCTCAAAACTCACAAGCTAAAAGAAAGTCTATACTTGGACTGATCTACAGCCTAAACTCAGATGCAGCAGAGCAAAGTGTTGTCCAATAGGGCTATAACACCAATACGGATTGTTACAAGGGCTGAATAAGGTTTAGAGGAACAGAGTTAGCAGAGACAATGCTGATGATGAATTAGATGTCAGCGTAAATCAGGACAGATCATATTCAGCGCTGTGTTAACCAGAGTGGACTAAACACTGGTGCTTCTCTCCCACTTGTCACTGAATGTAATTTGTCGCAGTTTATGCTTACTGGTCAACATTAGATCAGAAGATTCAGCTCTTCATAACTGGGTTCAAACATAGCAATGTCTGGAATGAAGACAGGACTCAGAGGGTACCTGGAGTCAGTACTGAAACACTTCAGGCCAGGGCCATGGATACTCTTCTGCTTGAGATACAACTCTTGAAGGAGACATAAAACTAATATCCTGGACACTTTGGACCTTTACAAATCCTTTTCAGAAAAGTCAGAGTGTTATTGTAATGGTATCATGGCCAAATGCAACCTCAGGTCATTACATCGTATCACATTCTTCCAGCCCTAGTTCCATGGCTGAGACAGCATTTTGAGGCAGTCCAAATTCCACAGCCAATATGATTGAAGGATATGGCATTTGCTTTCTGATAAAGTTAAGATCTTAGGGACAGTTTTTTAGTTACTTAGGCACCTAATTGTCACAAAAAAATCAGTGGAAGTTAAGCAACTATCTACCTTTAAAAATCTATCACATAGCCTGGTAAACAGTGGGCCAAAAATAATTAGGAATCACTATGTAAGGGGATTAGTAACAGAGAGAAAGCCGTGCTAGGCTACATACTATCAAAACGAAAAAGCAGTAAAGTAGCACTTTAAAGACTAACAAGATAATTTATTAGGCGGTGAGCTTCGTGGGACAGACCCATGAAAGCTCACCTGTATAAACTATTTTGTTAGTCTTTAAAGTGCTACTTTACTGCTTTTTTTCCTACGTAAGGGGAATGTCCCTCCATACTGATGTTTAGCGACAGTACTTTACTACAGAGTTGAAGAAGGAATCTTACCTGTTCTGCGTTTGCATTTTTCAAAACGCCATATAAGCAAACCCAACACAACAATGACCACAGCTCCAAGTATTCCCACTATGGTGAATAACAGTATATATGGATCAATTACTAGAGCCATCATCTCTTGTTTGGCATCTAAAATAAGAATACAATGGAAAAATTGTTTTGAATTATAATGCTCATTTTCGTAATTTCCATTCCTATGCATACAGGACAAAAAGATCACATATTAACCAACTGTACCACAAAGACTTATTTTTTCTGTTTTCCTGACTTCCCTCAAAAGCATGGAGTCAGAAAAGTGACTATGAAATAAAATTGTGGGATTTCCTATTCATTTGCTCTTGGTGTATGCAAATTAAACTGGCTCACTTTACAAGCCAAAGATGAGTTTTCCTAACAGTTGGCATTGCAGACTCAGCATGGGATCTCACAATCCTGCTCTGCACCTTCAGCCTCTTACAACATGTCTAGAAATAAAGGCGTTGTGGTCAGATGCAAGCTGGTGACTCTGCTGAATATTTGTGAGGCAGTAGAAGCTCCAACTCTCTCTATTGTAGCTTGCCTGGCCTTTGAGCAGCTACAAGGAGAAACAACTTTTCTTCAGTCTGTGAAGTCAACATATGACATAAAAGCACACTGGGAGCTGAACTATTGAGTAAAAAGAGGAGATTTTCATAGTTTGTCTGACCCTACATTACTTTAAAGCATGCTTTCCCAACTGGGGGGCATGAAGAAATTCCAGTGGGGGGCCCAAGGTGACCCGCACCCCCCATCATTCTCCCAACCCCAAGAAAGAGCCAGCCCTTGCTTCCAGCTCTCAGCCCCTGCCATTTCACTCGGGCAGCCCAGCGCAGCCGCTATAAAAAGCAGGCAGTGGGCGAAGGCCCATGTGGAGCTAGCTGCCTCCTGAGTGTGGGCTGGGGGGGAGGAGGAGGAGGCTGGAGTTAGATGGGAGGACTGGTGGTGACTGGCTTTGGGGGAGAGGAGGAGCTCGGGTGCGTGGCTCATGGGCAGCTGGGGTGGCTGGCCTGCAACTCAGGAGAGCAGCTTGGGCAGCTGGCCCCAGGAGCATGGGGGCTTGGGTGGCTTGCCCCAGCAGTGCAAGGCTCAGGCAGGCAGTTTGGGCAGTGGCTGGTGAGCAAGTGTCTGGCCCTGGCATTGTGGGGGCTCGAGTGACTGACCCCAGCAGCGCAGGGCTTGGGCGGGTGGTTAAGGCGGCTGGCATGCAGCTCAGGTGGCTGGCATATGGCTGGTGGGTGGGCAGCTGGCCCCAGTAGCATGAGAGCTTGGGTCTAGACACTGGCCAGCCACGTGACTCTTTGGTATTTTTATCGGTTATTTTGTAAGCAAGCTGTCCTTAAGTGAGATGAAACTTGGGGGTACACAAAACAAATCAGACTCCTGAAAGGGGCATAGTAGTCTGGAACAAGGTGGTGAGTTATATGGGTCCACGGTATGAGAACCAGTATGAGAACGTGGAGGCCCAGCTTGAAAGTTCTGGGTCTCTCTCCCAGCCCTACATGCTGCCCCAGGTGATTGCAACTACAGGTTCTGATGTCATTAAAACCGTAATCAGGATTCCTTTCATAATAATGAATCTCCGCTCAAATTAAACTTAGTGTTTCTTGACTGGTAAGAAGGCTAATCTTTTAGGAGAGAATAATAAGGGAGAACCCTGAGGCAATGTTTCCTTTGTCTCTAGTCCAGTTTAGTGTCAGAATTCCATCACCTCCTCTCTAACAGCTTTTCCATACATGACATCTGTACAGCCAAACTTATACCAGTATAAGGGTCCAGCACCCCACTAATGCAGGGAAATTTATACTGGCATTTTGATTCCAAAAACTCAAGGAGAAACCCTTGTTTTGAGCTGACTCAAAACCAAAAGTCTTGGAATTTTCAGTGCACTGAAATGTCAGAAAATAATTTTGTAGGTAAAATTTCATAGTAAGTTTGGACAAAACCACAATTTTTAATTTGGAGCATATAAAACATTTTTTCATGTTTAATAAAATTAACAGCATTTTCAAAATAAGAAATTGTTTTGAACCAAAAATCAGAACACTTGGTTTCAAAAATGTTGAAAAAAACATTCAATTTTTCAGAATTTTTTAACATTTTTGAGCAAAAAAATTCTACAAAACTGACACAAATAACTAAAATATTTTGAATAGTAACAGAGAGATAGCCCTGCTAGTCTATATACTATCAAAACAAAAAAGCAGTCCAGTAGCACTTTAAAGACTAATAAAATGATTTGTTAGGTGATAAGCTTTTGTAGGACAGCTCTGAAGAAGTGGGTCTGTCCCACGAAAGCTCATCACCTAATAAATTATTTTGTTAGTCTTTAAAGTGCTACTGGACTGCTTTTTTGTTTTTAAATATTTTGGTGTTGTCTAAGATTCATTTTTAACCAAAGATGTTTCAGATAAAAACTTTCACCCAGTTCTAGCCTGTGTTTCATGAATGTGCTAATCAATTATTTGTTAATTAGTTATGGAATGGCTCAGCCATTGGCTTTCTGTGCTCATGTTTTGAACCTGGAATTAATGTTTTGCAGTATTAACTTGGAGGGAGAAAATAGCTTTTAAAGTAGACAGACTATTAACACTTCTCCATTTTTGCTAGAATTGTAAATTGAGAAATACTCACCCACTTGCACATCAAACATTCTCTGGTATATAATCTTTCCACCTCTGTCTTGCACTTGTACTGAATACCGTCCACAATCACTTATTTGAATCTTGTCCAGTCTGAGCGTGCCATTACGTAGGATCTCAGATCTGTTCTTGTATCCCCCATGGGACTCCAGCTGTGGGTACTTTAACTCAGCAACCAACAAGCCATCCTTCTTCCACATTATCTGGACCAAGTCACTCCAATCCGTCACTGGTAGATGTAGGAACACAGAGCTGCCAACAATGCCTATTACTCCTTGAATGGATGCTGTTTTAGGCACTGAAGGGAAAAAGTCATCACTGGTAAATTTAAGGGCGGAAGCATTTTTTATGCTCTCTTTTAACGAAGAGTGATCTTTTTCCTGTTGTATTTTTCAAAATGGGAGCTAAAGTTAAGCTGACCACCCATCCTTTTTTAGGTGGGACAGACCCATATTTGGGATGCCTTCCTGCCATCCCATTTTATTTTAACAAAGGGGCTAATTGCTCCACAGTTGCTTGCCTGCTGGGAGCACAAGGGCCAGCTGCTGCCTGGTTTCCAAGTCCCTGCAGCTTGCGGAAGCCGGAAAACTGACCAGCGCTGTTGTGCCTGGCTCTGGGCTCCCTGCTGCTCGTGGGAGCTGGGAGCCAGGTACAGCAGGGAACCAGGTGCAGCGCAGGTCAGTTTCCTGTCTCCTGCAACCAATGGGAAGCCAAGAACCAAGTGGCTGCTGGGCCCTTGCGTTCACAGCTCCCAGCAGCTATGCTTTGCTCCCAGCTCCATTCCGCTTGTGGGAGCTGGGAAACTGATCAGCACTGCTGCACCCAGCTGAAGGCTCCCTGCCATTTGCAGGAGCTGGGAGCCCACAGCAGCTGGGAGCCAGGAGCAGCAGCGCCGGTCAGTTTCCCAGCTCCCGCAAGTGCAGGGAGCCGGGAAACTGACCAGTTTTGTGGCACTTGGCTCTAGGCTCCCTGCCGCTCGCAGGAGCTGGGAACTGGACTGGCATGGCTACCCCTTTCCCAGCTCCCCACGGTTCCAGGAGCCATGAGGAGCACTGGTATGGGGAAGTCACCTGAAGGGCTGCAGCCATTTCTGGTGCCCCAAGGCAGCCAGGGAGCACCCATGGGGCAACCACTGCGTGACTCACAGTGACCACCTGGCCCTGAACATGGCAAAAAAGGAGGGAGAGGGTATAATATCAGGAGTGCAGTGAAAGCAGACTGGCTGGAGGGCAGGCAGAATGCAATAATGTACCAATCTTCTACTAGCATAAGTCTCCTAAGAACCAGTTTGCACTGGGCTACAACCAGCCCCCCTCACCCCTCTATCTCCCCACTCCATTCAAGTAGAGCTTAGACAGAGTGCAGACTTTCCATTTTCCATGTAAATCAGTAGAAACTTTGCTTGACTTTCTCTGCAGCTGCATCTTACATTCTAACATCTATTTCTTCAAAACACAATTTAAAATGAAAAAACTCAATGTTTAATTTATTTTCATGCTTCTCGCAGTACAGGCAGGCACATCCTAAAACATGATATAGAGATGATAAGGCCAGAATTCAAAAAACAGACATCTAAAATGAGGCTTCAAAAACAAATTAGTTCCAAATCACTGGGCTGAGCACCCAGCAGATTTCAATGGGAGCTGATGGGAGTTCAGCGCTTCTGAAAATCCAGCTGCTTATTTTACAGCCTAAGTAAAGGTTTCAGAAGACTGACTTTAGGCTCCTAGGCCTTGAAACCCTGGCCCAGACTAATAAGTACAATCACTGAGAGCATCTGACAACCTCAGGTTGCTCATAAGACCAAACCAACTCAGAAGTAGCAGACACTATATTGAGGAGCATATGATAAAGAACAGAAAAACACAGTATATCATAACAGACTTCGGTGGGTCTGCACCATGCATCCCTGCAGAGTAAGGTATTAGGATATTACTATTATACCTTTAGCCCATGATGTATGTTTAGCTGAAAAATTCTTTGGTGGATATGATTTCCAGTTCTCCTACACACATTCATTGTATATTGTCCCTCATCTTCTTTCTCTGCATGGTGAAATGCTCAAGTTCCATTAGAAAAGACAGCAAACTTACTGGTAGGATCTGTCCAGGTGCTTAACAAAGTCCTCCCCTTGTTCAAAATGATGTGAACAGGGTGTTCCAAGTCAGGATTCTTAGGCTGCAGGGTTACAGAACTATCCAGTGTCCCTTTTTCAGTTGTCACATCACTGTGCACTGGAAATATACGCACAACATGGTTAGTTACAGAACCATGCTATATACATTATACTGAAATAGATGATACAGGTCCTGAATTCTACATTAGAATTGTATCCTCATGGCTAGAGCAGGTAACTAGAAGTCCAGCCATCAGGGTCCTATTTCCATCTCTGTCACTGATGCACTGTATGATCTTGGCAAATCGCATTTCTCAATGGCTTCACTTAAAATGTTTCTTCTTTTTTAGCAGCCTTGTGATAGATATTTAATTAAGTAATGCTTTTCAGGTGCTTTAAGATCCTTTCATGAAAAGATGCCATTACCAGTATATCTTCATATTAAGCGTGGGGAATTTGCCGCACCTGATACTAGTCATGTTATTTATTTTGCCTTCTGGAAACTTACAAAAAAGTAAGCTCAGGAATAACTCTGACACCTATCATCCTTAAAGTGTCTTCAGCTTCTAGCAATTCAGTACCATATTCTTTCCAACTTTAAATGTACAATACAGTTTATTATAATAAATTCATTTCTTATTATGTTTCTCTTTAGTGATTTTCCACATATGCAGAAATCCTCTCATATTGAGGCCATTTCTCTTGGAATGAACATCATCGCTAAAAGCTAAAGCTACGTACAGAAATCAACAGATTGAAACGTTCAGAGCATATACTTCTACTTCATCCTAAAACATGCACCAGTATTCCCACAACCACTGAACACAATGGGAAAACTCCCCTAGATTTAATCTGCAACAAAATCACATATTCAATCTGAATTTAGCATATATACATCCTACTTTTAAAGAATTACTGAGAAAGAAAGAAAAATGGCTTACCCTGATGAATCATAAGTGCAAACAACGTAGACTGGAAGATAAAACTAGATGACATTTCAGAAATTATTTTTGTTCTAATATTTCGTAGATACAAACTTTTGTGAGGAACTTTTTTTATATGAACTTTTGTGAGGAAACCTCTACATTCCTCTAACTTTAATCCTTATTGAGTGATATGACTTTAAGACTGTGAACATGCAGAAATGTTTAAAGGCTGTTTCTGTTTTTCAATCACTTCCTTACTGACTCAGAACTAGAATTTCTCACAAAGGGACAGTGGACAATTTGGAAGAGAACATTGAGGCTTCAACCACTGTGGCAGACCAATGTCAGGTAAGAACTCGTGAATATCTTCCTCATTTTCTACCTCATAGCTGCTGCTGCTGCAACAAGTAGAGGTCAGCAGAGCATAAGACATGTGACAGCAAAATAAAGCTGGGGAAATAAGGGTTTTCTCATCGCTACTGGGAGAACATACACCAGAACAAAGACAGAAATGAAGTACTGTAGGTTTGTGCATACGTGTTTGTGTTATTGTTGGTATTATCTGTAGTTTCATAGTTCTAGGAGCCTCAGTCATAAACCAGGACCCTCAAGAACTAGGCACTGTCTGAACACAGTTTACAATCTACATGTAGGACGAGACACAATAAATGTTTACAGGCATGCAGGAAAAAACAAAGAAACCATGGGACAATACTGGTCAAGCATGACAGGCAGTCCTAAAATACAAGAGGGCCCCCTTTAGTTCAAATGATGGAGGCTTAGAAACGTAGGTCCTGGGCATATCAACAATAAAGAAGTGTACTGGGGCTAACTGAACGAAAAGGACTGCACCTGTGCTAATAACAAGAGCACAGTGAACGCACCTGCTGTATTCCATTTGGGCTGAGTTGTGCCATGCATGCATGGGCAGCATTCTAAGCAAATACTGTGACTGCTTTGCTTTCTGAGTACCTAACCCAGAGTTCCCAGCAGTGCCCTGAAGCTGTGGCTTAGGTAAGATTTGGAAAAGGCCTTTGGGGAGCCCAAGGAAATTGTTTGAGAAAGGACACATCAAGCCCTCAGAAATTGTCATTCTGCAGCACAGTCTCAAAATGGAGGCCAAAATGAATTGGTAGCATTTGCTCTTCCTCAGAGAAAAAATGTTCTACTGAAAACTGATGTCCCCACATAATAGGCTGTCCGTGCTTGTGGTGGAGGGTGTTCTAGCAACACAGGTATGGCCAGCAATTAATGGCATTTCTGCTGCAGTTTGGTGACAGAGGTTCTGTTTCCCCTTCCACACCACCCTAGTAATGGAGTGAAGAAATTCATTGAATTGAGCACAAGAGTAAGGGTCACGACCATGACTACAGATGGGTGGAGTAATCTGTAAAATATGCAGAAGTTCCAAAGGAGAAAACAAGGCTTCTCTCCTTTGTGTTTGCTTGAGACCAGGAATGCAGTCAAGGAATGATGGAACCTTTTTAATGGGAATTTTAACTCTCCACAAAAACTGAGTTCATTATGTACGGAACGTGGCAGCAGGAACGCAACGCTGCTGAAGGCTGGGAGGAATGTGTCTCCCAGAGGTCATTTGCATGAGACTGCAAAGGGCTGCATGTGTGATACTGAGGCTGGGAGGAGTGTGTCTCCCAGAGATCATTTGCATGAGAATGCAAAGGGGTGCATGTGTGATACCTTTTAGGCAAAGCCTAATGGGTAGCAAATAAGCCATGAGATTTGGTGTATTGTAAACACGTTGTAAAATCACAATTTAAGCTGACACTCAGCGTGGGAGTTGCGAGACCTCACTAATGCTGTGGGGTGTTGTGGGGGAGAGGGCAGTCGCCATAGCTGCGTAAGATGTGGAGTGCACAGGGCTCCCTGGTGTAAGGCATTGTACAGAGAGTGAGTAATTGATTAACTAGTTATGCTGGTTTATTGAGTGTTTTGGTCTTGTGTATGGTTTGGCTACATAATTACAAGCCTGGCTTGACTAGTTCTTCTTATCTGTTGAAAGATAGAGCTAGATGCTAGAACGTTTATAAAATGCCATACTGAAGACAAGAAGAGCTGAAATCACAAAGTGGTAGATGAGGCACTGGAAAGCTGAAATTGCAGGGTTCTGCCTCTAACTGATCCCCAGCAGTGCGATCAGTAAGGGAGTGACAACAGTGGGTGGCCTGTAGGAGCAGTGGTGGATGACAGTGGGCAGCTGGTAGGAGGAGGGGCCAGTAGCCAGCAGGTGGCAGTCAGTGGGATGCTGCAGACAAGTGGACAGCTAGTACTGCCCTGGTGATGTATCTGTGGGCTCTGGGTTCGGGACTGCACCGCGGGAGGTACACCCTGTACCTCTGTGTGGGGTAAAGGGACAAGAGCCCCAGCAAGAGACTTGGTTCTATAGTGTATGGGGATGGTATCTTGTTAAAGGGGTTTGTCTCTCCTTTGCTTAGATATACTGCATCTGACACCCCTCCCTTGGTGTTCACACCTCCAGATCAACTGCTGGTAGTAAGCCTCACCCTTGCTGACTGAGCTAACCTTGTTATCCTCACCCTTTGCTCTGGCTTATTTATACCTGGCCCTGCAGATTTCCGAGACCAGCAACTGATGAAGTGAGTCTGTGCTCACGAACGCTCATGCTCAGAATTTTTCTGTTAGTCTATAAGGTGCCACAGGACCCTTCGTTGCTGTTGTATCTGTCACTGTAACCTTGCAGTAGGTTATGGTCATTAAATAAGCTGTTTCTCTCTCAGACTCTGTGCTTGCGAGGGGGGGAGAAATGCCTTACAGGCACCTAGCACGTGGGGTGAAATTGTCCCAGGCCACTGGGTGGGAGCTCGAGCCCACTGGTTGTATCCTTGACAGGAAACCTCCCAGGAGCTGAACCCCGCACTTCTGGCAGGCACCTGGCATTAACAGAAGGGTTACAATTAAATGACCTTTCCAGACCAGTTTTCTAGACCCTCTATGTTTACCTCATCTAGCTGACAAGGACCTTAATCAGAAAAGGTACCACTCGATTATTATGCTAGGTGTGGCTAGCTCCTGAGTATTTACATTGGGCGGCACTGTCCAGACAAAGTGGGACCACAATTTTGAAAGCTCTGAACTTTTCAGAAGTGGAAAAGAAGTGCAAACATCAGGGCTGTCACAAGGGGAGGGGGTCAAGGCCTGTGGCAAATTACTCCCTTCCTCCCAAGCTCCAGGCATGGTGCCCCAGGCAATTCCCTCCCCTCCCACCCCATGCTGCAGGCCCCGACCATCAAAATGGGCTCAAGGTTCCTGGCCACAGCCACAGCTGCTGTAGCAATGGGGATTGGCTGACCCTAACCACATGCCTTCTGGATGTGCAAAGCTGGGCCCCTCCACACCTTGCCCAGGGGCCCAGCAAGTTTGTCAGCTGTACTAGACAAAGATGCTGGATACTGGAGTTCCAGCTTTGATGTTTTCTTGCATCATCTGGATGAAACTCATTTCTGCTTTTCTCCCATTAAAGATTTTTTGCCTGTCTGCGTTGGGACTGAAATGGACACTGTGACAATCTTCTGTTCATCTAAAAGATACATTCATCCCTCGTTAAACTCGTACTCTACTTATGAGTACTCACTAAAATGAGGGACACATATACCTACCTTTGTTCACTGGGGCTACGTCTATACGTGCCCCAAACTTCGAAATGGCCATGCAAATGGCCATTTCGAAGTTTACTAATGAAGCGCTGAAATGCATATTCAGTGCTTCATTAGCATGCGGGCGGCAGCGGCGCTTCGAAATTGACGTGCCTTGCCGCCGCGCGGCGCGTCCAGACGGGGCTCCTTTTCGAAAGGACGCCACCTACTTCGAAGTCCCCTTATTCCCATGAGCTCATGGGAATAAGGGGACATCGAAGTAGGCGGGGCCCTTTCAAAAAGGAGCCCCGTCTGGACACACCGCGCATGAGTGAACTCCCCCCCGCCACTAATATGAGCCTAACCCCCCTCCCCACAGACCCAACCTGCCACAGCCTGAAACTCTGCTGGCCCTGCAGACCCAACCCACCTCAGCCTGAACCTGAACCCCCTTGGCCCAACCCACAGCCCCAACCTGCAGCATCCTGAAACCCTCCCTCCCCAGGGCCCCAAGCCTCAGCAGCCTGAACTCCCTGTCCTCCCCATGGACCCAACCTGCCACAGCCTTAACCTCCCCCACTGCCTGTCTGCCCCATGGATCCAACCCGCCACTAGGTTTTAACTCTCTCCTGCTCTCCTGCCCCCAGCCTTTAAGCCTCCCCAAACCCCCCCACAGCCTAAGGTTCACTTACCTTTGAAAAGCAGCACCACATGCTGAAAGTACGCTTATTATTTGCAGATGATACCAAGCTGGGAGGGGTTGCAACTGCTTTGGAGGCTAGGGTCATAATTCAAAATGATCTGGATAAATTGGAGAAATAGTCTGAGGTAAACAGGATGAAGTTTAACAAGGACAAATGCAAAGTGCTCCACTTGGGAAGGAACAATCAGTTTCACACATACAGAATGGGGAGAGACTGTCTAGGAATGACTATAGCAGAAAGGGATCTAGGGGTAAAAGTGGACCACAAGCTAAATATGAGTCAACAGTGTGATGCTGTTGCAAAAAAAGCAAACATGATTCTGGGACGCATTAACAAGTGTGTTGTGAGCAAAACACGAGAAGTCATTCTCCCGCTCTACTCTGTGCCGGTTAGGCCTCAGCTGGAGTATTGTGTCCAGTTCTGGGCACCATAGTTCAAGAAAGATGTGGAGAAATTAGAGAGGGTCCAGAAAAGAGCGATAAAAATGATTAAAGGTCTAGAGAATGTGACCTATGAAGAAAGGCTGAAAGAATTGGGCTTGTTTAGTTTGGAAAAGAGAAGATGGAAGGGCAACATGATAGCGGTTTTCAGGTATCTAAAAGGGTGTCATAAGGAGGAGGGAGAAAACTTGTTCTTTTTGGACTCTGAGGATAGAACAAGAGGCAATGGACTTAAACTGCAGCAGGGGAGGTTTAGGTTGGACATTAGGGAAAAGTTCCTAACTGTCAGGATGGTCAAGCAGTGGAATAAATTGCCAGGGGAGGTTGTGGAATCTCACTCGCTGGAGATATTTAAGAACAGTTTAGATAGATGTCTATCAGGGATGGTTTAGACAGTACTTGGTCCTGCCATTAGGGCAGGGGGCTGGACTCAATGGCCTCTCGAGGTTCCTTCCAGTCCTAGAATTCTGTGATTCTATGATTCTATGCTGCCACTCCTACGTGGAGTTACGAGCACTTGGGACAAATCAGAGACTTTTACATGTGTTTTAATGGGAATTTAGTGTCCCTCTTACAATTTTTCACCTACGGTCAGAAATTTGGGAACCAATTGTGCTCACATAGGCTGTGTCTACACTAGCCAAAAACTTCGAAATGGCCATGCAAATGGCCATTTCGAAGTTTACTAATGAAGCGCTGAAATACATATTCAGCGCCTCACTAGCATGCGGGCAGCCGCGGCACTTCAAAATTGACTTGGCTGGCCGCCGCGCGGCTCATCCCAACTGGGCTCCTTTTCGAAAGGACCCTGCCTACTTCGAAGTCCCCTTATTCCCCTCTGCTCATGGGAGTAAGGGGACTTCGAAGTAGGCGGGGTCCTTTCAAAAAGGAGCCCTGTCTGGACGATCCACGCGGCAGCGAGCCACGTCAATTTTGAAGTGCTGCGGCTGCCTGCATGCTAATGAGGCGCTGAATATGTATTTCAGCGCTTCATTAGTAAACTTCGAAATGGCCATTTGCATGGCCATTTCGAAGTTTTTGGCTAGTGTAGATACGGCCAAATTTACTGCAAATTGTTTCAAAACAGAGGATATCTGCACCCAGCACAGAGTTCTTCTGTACTTAGTGGGGAACCACAGCCAGATTTTATAATTTTGAGCAGCACCTACAATCTTGCTGATGTTTACTATTATGATTTCGAAACAAAGGAGTTTCTACAGAATATCCACAGGAATTGTTATAATCCGTATCTGTCTTAGCATCTCTACATGATGAAGTTGGTCTGTCCCACAAAAGTTCATCACCGAATAAATCCTTTTGTTAGTCTTTAAAGTGCTACATTTCTGCTGTTTTGTTTTGTCCATATACTGTGGATTGGCATACAAATTAAATTTAGTCTGAGTACTGGTCCCATCACTAGACTGGATTATTTGCATATAATTTATATTAGTCAGTGTTTCTCAGAACCCACGAACCACTGGCATTTTGCATTCACAGCTTTGTGTATGATTTGTTGTAAACGTATGTGTAAACTAGACGTACAATACAGCTTCTTATTTGTTTAACCCACGTTAAACAAAACTGAAATGATATTCTAGGCAACTACCATTTACCATGTGTTACCCAACAATACACATAAGCAAATTAGCATATCAACATAGTTCTATTCCTGCATCTACTACCATTACACTTCTGTGCTACATTTCACTATTACCTGCCTTTCTTACAGAGGAAACAGAGAGAGACTGCCCTCTTCTGTAGAGAAATGTACAATTACTAAGACATTAAAGTGTTACCTGCTGAACCACTTATTGTGTTTAATGCACTAGAGCATTTCTTTACATAAAATATTTCATCAAACCTTATACAGAGTTAATTGTAAGCTGTATGAACAAAGTATTGCTAAATGCTGCTCTGTGACCTGTAATCCATTGTACATAGTTAATTTCTTCTTTATAGCTCTGTGCCTTCAATTTCAAGACCCTTCATAACCTATCTTCACTCTACTTATCATATCTCATTCACCATCAAAAGGCTGATTCCTGCCCATGATATGAGCCTCTATCACCTACTTGTTAAATTCTCAAGCAGCTTTGTGCTCTCTCATGTGATGTCTCACACACCAGACAGAAGCTTCCCACAAACATCCTCAAAACTAACTAATTTATCATCCTTCACAGCTCCTTTTCAAGCTCTCCTTTGCCACTAAGCCTACAAAAGACTACAGTCAGGATGCTGTTACACTTTCATCACTGTTTATCATGACGCCCAGTATCATCTCATGGTATCCTTACATCTCCCCATCAATCTGTATTCAGATGTTGTCTCTTGTCTTATACACAGATTATAAACTCATTTTGGTTTTGGTTTCATACAGTGCGTTGCCACAATGTAGTCCTGGCACACAACCGGGACTCCTAGAAGCTACATTAATATAAATAAATAATCATAACAACAACAACACTGATGACTCACTTTTCTGATCCTTCCATACTGCTCCAATTACTCTGTTCACCCCAGCCTGCCCAATTCCCATTGAGTCTGTCTGACTGTACCGCACAGTTTAAGAAACCGCCGGCTGATATTACCTACCTAAGACCATTGTTTTCAACCCCTCCTTCCCAATTGCCATGGACCACTTGTCCTGCTGTTCAGCGTCCCCTCTCATTTGTGACTACTTAAGACAATCCTCCACTGAAGCTCAGGAGTCAGCATTCCCACCTCCCAGCTATAACCACACTGTGTCTACCAAAAAAGTCAAGGGATGAGGATGCTTAAACTGTAACAACTTTACAAGGGGTAAAGATATACTGTTTTCATTTTTATAACAAATATTACAAAGACACACTAATACATATAGTCATGTTTAACAATGCAATATGTAAAACAACATTTTCATATTTATATTAAATATTATTAAAACAAACTCATGAATACAGTCAAGTTTAGCAATACAATATGTAAAATATTACTGGACTGCATACTCCTGAAAGTAAACAGAATACAATAAAATATTATTAGATGATAATAAGATCAGTGTTCTGATAACATAATCAGAGATTAGATTAATCTGTAGTTAGCTATTATTCCTATGCTGTATGAAACACTACAGATACACATACATACGTTACAGTGACTTACAAGGTGCAAATTTCTCAGAATCACATTATGTCTGAAGAGAGCTTCTCCAGTAGACTTAATGCTCTTTCTGATCATTACTGTATCTGAGAATTACATTTTAATCGCTTCAAACTGTAACCAATAGCATTGGTTACATACCCCAAATACAATAAGCCAAACATCACAAGGAAGCAGGTATAGTAGTTTAAGGGACAAAATAATGTCGCTAGCACTGGTATGACATTTATTTGGCATACAAATAACATACATAAAGACAGTAAGGCAGAGTGTAAATGAGGATAAAAAATAAAGCTCTTGAGTGTGGAAATTATACTCATTTAGCATTTCCACTCAATGCTATAATGATGCAAACCGTATCTTTTTTCTGACCAACCTAGACCCAATTTACAACTCATACCACAACTGGTGTTATCAGCAAAACTGGCCCAAAGGTATCACACTGCCTATTTTCCACACTTGGCTTCTTCCTGTATTGTACACAACTCCACCACTAATACAACATACCACAACACTCTCCCCATCTGCTTCTCCCAACACACTTTTTCTAGGCATTTTCTTAAATTGCATCATCAGGCTTACCCCTCCTTCAAACCTCCCTCAAAACGCTCTCCCACTGGGATGCCCATATTAAGCAACTCATCCCAGACACAGAGGGGCTGGAACAATTCCATAGTCGGGGTGGAGAGATCCAGGGAAGCAAACTGTAAACACTGTGTACAACAGAACCCATTCTAAGTTGTGCCAGTATCTGTGCACAGACATGCTTTATTACACAAGGCATTTTAAATTTGCATTTAACACATGCACAGATAATCCAGATGGACCTGGCTGTAATCCTATGTAACCTCACTGCTGTGATCCCAGCCCTGCTGCCCCATGTGTGACACTGGACATCTTAGGCTCCTGTGAGATTCACTGAAGTGCCTAAGCACTAGGGGCAGCTGGGCACAGGGGCCTGTCAGGCTGTGATACAGGAACACTCCTGACACTGTTCACTAGATCCTGAGCCATGAGCCAGACACAACGTCCATCTCAACACTCCTAGCTCCACTTGTCCAGCATCAACCACAGGCCTCAATGCGCATGCGCTGCTCATCCCGCGCGCACGGCCGAACGACGACGGTCACATTTCTCGCTCTCTCTTGGTCGAGCCGAATTCGCTACCGCCCAACGCGTCACAATCTCCTCTCCGCACGGGCTGCTGGGAAATGTTAAAGATTCTGGGTATTGTAGTCCTGTGGGCTGTGCGGGAGAGGGACAGAAAGAAGTGGGCAGCCAATGGAGACTCCATTTCCCATGGTGCAGAGCGGGGACGGGGCAGGAGTGGTGGCTGAGGTGCTGCAATGCCACGTGGCTAGCAGCCGAGGCTGTGGTGCCTACCTGCAGTGGCTCTGAAGGTTGGGGGGGTTAACTCTGCGTGTTTCCCTGTTCTCCTCCCGAGCCGGCTAGGGGAGCTAGAAGGGGCTGCAGGGTGGTAGCTAGGTGGCTGAGACATGCTAAGGGTCTGGGGCTCAGTGCAGAGCTGTGGCTAAGCTAGGACTCTAGCCAGCCGAGTTCCTGGGTGCTAGGGAGACATTGCAGGCTGCAGCAAGGATTGGCCTCTGGACCTGAGTTTTGTCCGGATACAATTGCTTCCAAACTATGGAAGTTGCTGGGTGCAGGAAAAAATGGCGCAGATGATATCCCCCGTTTTGTGATCTGAGCTGTATAAATGACTGGTGTGCAGTCATACAGCAGTTAATAGGGGTTTAATGCTATCCAAATACAGTACTATAATCAAGTTGTGAATCTGCTGGCAGCAGTGTATGAAGTGTCATGTTGCATACTGAGTGTATTCAAAATAAAAATGATGCTTCTTGTTATATTGGCAATAATTGTTAAAAGAAAAGGTCAAAACCCTGTTGCCATTACTTTCTCTGTGACCACCTGAAATCTTGCTTGTGTTCATGCTCAAAAAATGACATGCTAAAAGAAGCAGTATACTCTCCAATCATGTGAGCTACTGGAACTTGGATTATGATCTTGCTTCTTTGAATTTCTCTAAAGCTTCAATCAGTATTCAGATACTTGTGCTAATTTACTTAGCATTATATCTGAGTGGTAGACACCCTAATGAAGTTAGGTCAGCTTACTTTTTAGAGCACTTAGAAAAATTGGCTTTGAACAGTGTTACCTGTAGGCTGAATACCTGGGTGTCCATTCAGAAGAGATTGAAGTGCTGCCCAGCTGATCAGCAGAGTGCCTGCAAAGCCCACTGCCACCAATGTGTTTCAACTGGTGATGCACCTCTGCACGTGCTTTTTTGTACATAACAAATATATTTATTTCACACATGAAGTAAAAAATTAGAGGGAACATTGGCTGTGAAGCCTACATGCTTGATTGGATTGTCCTAAAAATTTCTGGGCGTTGTAAGGGTCTGAAGTTGTATTACTGATCAAAATCTATACTTGTGTGAGCCAGGTCTCCTGACATAGTCTCCCCAGTTTCAGAATTGTAGTTTATGTCTGTGTAACATGCACTTTGGGCTCAAACCCAAAATTATTCTACCTGCTCAGAATTGTTCGCTGCTATGTCTGTGGCACGATCTGCCCCTTTGAGAAATCAATATTTTAATGTCCATTTAAGATAAAATTTGGAACTATAATGTGGCTTGCGTCAACCTGAGAATCCAATCCTGAGTTTGTGAAGACAGACTGGCTCTACTGCAAGTACAAAGGTTGCACGTAGATTGGTTTCAGAGTTAGTGGGTGGTGCAGGGTGTGATCCACTACCACTGGACCTGAGCACTGCCCAGATACCATGAATTTGAGTTGTGCCTTGCTTGCTCTCTGAGAATGTTGTGTGTGCATTCCTCACATGTTACATGCATTCTTCAGAAGAAATACTTCTTTTGGAAGATTTACCTTGAGATCAAGACTTTTAGTTTAACAATTTCACAATTTCAAAGTGCAATAAAAGCAATATATGCAGATTTTATATTTGGAAAAATTGTCAAAGGAAACAGAGGCAAGGTTGATAGATTCTATGCAGCATTAAGGTAATATCATGACATGCATCTCACTTGTTTCTTGAACAATGAAAGAGTACTTTGGTTTTAAAAGTAGCTGCAATTCTGTAATGGAATGAGTCCATGCTAAGTGACCTTAATGACAGTGTTAATGAGTTTTGGGGCAATTACGTACAATTTTTCCTGTGAATTGCCTTTTTGCATTGAGAGATATAGAGACTTCCATTTGTGTTTTAAATTTGCTGAAATAACCAACTTTTTATCATAAAGTTTGTTAAACACTGAGATTGCTTGAAATGACGTACTTTAGAAATGTGCATGCTATTCCACCTAATAACTCTACATTTTAGAATTCTACTGAAGAAAATAATTCAGAAAATTGATGCATAATATAACACGAGATCCAAATGGAACCTTGTTAGTCTGTCAGTGCTATAATGGATATATAGAGAAGTAGACACTGTAGTAAGTAGTAACACTGTACAGAAGAACAAAAGTTACACTGTAGATGTGAAAACTGCAGGTGATTATATAAAGAAAAGGCTCAATTTACAAGAAGCCTAGAACCTTTTATTTTTTGTTATTCCATCAGCTATTCAAAACACCTGGAAATCTGCAAAAAGAAAATCCGAGCTTCATGTACAATCATAACTTTTAGTAATATCCTCTAAGTGGCACAAGAACATTTAGCACTAACACATAAAAAAAATCCATGATAGCTGTACAGTTAAGTCCTAAGATTGACTCTCAACTTTGATTCCAAAACTTTGAGATCTGTATAAAAAAAAAATGTTAATGTGTTTTAATGTAGTTAAAAAAAGCAAACTGGTCAGGATCTTAAAATATTACTTATTGTCAAACGCCACAATTCTAAGGCAATTAAATGCAATGTCAACTTCATTTTTGCAGTGAAACAATCTTTCCTTGAGTTTTTTTTTAAATGGGTCACATCGGACATATTAATACCAGAAGACATGAAAACCCTTTGGCTATGTGTACACTAGAGCGATCTATCAACAGAAGTTTGTGTCAGACGATATCTTCCGACAAAACTTCTGTCGACAGATCGTGGCCAGACTGACAAGCGGCTTGAAAGTGCGATCTGCTCTGTCAACAGAGAGTGTCTGGACTGCCTGGCCACTCTCTTGACAAAATGCCCAACTGGAAGCACAGCAGGCAGGGCTGCCCAGCGTCCTGGAAGCCTTGTTTGTTGACAGAAGGCCCCTTGGAACATCCAGATCAGCTTTCTGTCAACAGAAGTGTTCTGCCTCATGAGGGAGCAGCAGTACGCTGTCAACAGAAGTGCTGCATTCGGTCAATTTACAGTCAACAGAATGCCTGGGGGATATGGACGCTCCATGGGTTTTGTCGACAAAACTCTCTGCTGTAGACATAGCCCTTACGTCTTACAAATGAAACTATATAAAAATAATTTTTTCTATTTTTATTTTGACTCAAAAATGGTCAATCCAATTTTGATAAAGCTACTTTCCTATATAATTTAGTCAAATGAACATTTCCTTCCACCACCTACTTCTCCTTTAAATGTCTGTTATAAAAATGAGTAACCCAGTGGAGGAGAGATGCAGCATTATAGGTGCTGTTGGGATGTACAGAGACTGACCATGTCATGTGAATGCTTTTCCCACAGTGTTTTTGCCTCATGCTCTAGCGACAAAATGGACAGCCTTTATACTTGTGCTCCATGTGTGTTGTTTTTGGGTCTCTCTCTATTGCTTGTCGAACATGGCTAGACCCAGAATGGTGTGCTTCGAGCAATGTCATGATGGTAAAGAGAGAAAACATGACTGCACTAAGCAACAGGTGAAGTGGAATAGGGCAGCAACTAGAATGAATACTTCCAACCTCCATGTGAGGATTTCAGTGTTAATAGATGGTGCCTGGTGGAGCCAGCAGGAGCCAGAGCCATGTTCAATATCTATGAGTTCCTTTCCACTGCTCCAACACAGAACTGGCTCAGGCCTCACACCCAGTAACCTTGAAAATTTATACACCACCCTGGGCACCTCTCAGTAGCCCTACTTCCCCATTCACAAGTACAGAGTGTGAGTGTAGCAAAGAAACTTAATAAATGGAGGAAAGTCTCTTGGCATTAATTTAGGAAAACACCACAAACAGGGTTCATAAATGTAAACCATGAGTGAAAGCCCCAGGGGTTAGATGTGCATCTCTAGAGTTCACCTCCCAATTGTGGGTGTTGGGGAGGTAAAGTGGTATTTTTCTTGCCCTGGTGACCGTTTGCCATCCACCTCCTCACCGCTTTCTGCTGCCATCCTGCTGGCTGCTCGTCACACCTCTTCACTGCCAACCTACTGGCTACTTGTTCACTGCTCCTGCTAGCTGACCCTCAGGCAGTCTCTCAGTCATTTTACTTCTGATCAGCAGCACGGTCCTACGGGTTGAGCCTCTCTTGTCTGACACTCGTGACCTGACCCAAGCCAGTTGTGGCTGCAGTGACCCTACAGAAGGCACCTGACCCCCATCACAGGACATCTTTAATGTCCTGCTGACATGTGCACGGAACCCCATGGAGTGTGCCTTCAGGCGCTTAAAGGCACAGTCCTCACATGCCTCAATGTGCCGGTGGAGAACATCCGGCAGCTCCTGGCCCACTGCTGCGCTCTCCACAACTTCGTGGAGGTTTGTGAGGGGCCGCAGCGCCAGAGCAGCATGGCCCCACCACCACAGGAGTGTGAGTGGCTACCTACGGCCCCCCAACCAGCAGCTCCACTGGGACAGGATCCGCATCCAGGACGCCCTCCTGGAGGCCTTCACCTGCAGAGACCTCTGAGCCGGGGCCCCAACACAGGTACCCTTCTGCTCCCAAATGAACCAAAACGTATTATTTCAATGATAACTATAGTAACTGTATATATGAATAATAAAAAAAACTGCTTTAACTCAACACAAGGGAGTGGGGTCAACTGTGTACAAAGGCGAGGCATTTGGGCAGCAGGAGTGTACTAACTGGGTGTGAAGGGGGAGGGGCCCCTACTGGAGACACAGGGTGGAGGGCCATAAGCCCCCATCCCCCATGGCTGCCCCCTCCCGCCCTGGGTGCGTGGTCCCCATCTGGGCCCCGAGGGGGCAGGGAGCATGGGGTGGTTGGTGGCATGTCTCTGCTGGGGGGCGCAGGGCAGGTTGGTTCCCAGGGCAGGGGGCCCGCCATGGCAAGGAGCCAGGCTCCAACGTTCTGAAGGGCTGCCATGGGAAAACCCCTGGGAAAGACAGCAGCTAGGGCCTCAGGGGTGAGGAGGGTTTGGGGCTCTGGCGCGGTGGTTGGGGGGCGAGGGGGCAGGAGGAGTGGGGCTGAGGGGTGGCAGGGGGAGCAGTGGGGAGGGCCACGAGGGCCACGCACACCTGCTGGAGAATCCTCACCACCTCCCCCCAGGTGTCCTGGTGCCACCAGAGGTCCTCCACCTCCCAGGCTAGCCGCCTCTCTGCCACCTCAATTTGACAGCAGAGGGCGTCTGCATATGCCACTGCCTCATGTGCACGGCTCTGGCGGTGGGCTGTCTGCACCTGCTGGGCTGTGGCTGCACGTGTGGATCTGGTTCTGGCTGGGGGAATGCCAACACCTCTGGCCTGCATGCTCCCGGCTGAGCCCGGGCTTCTTCGACACCACACCCATCCCTGGGATGGAGCCACTGTAAGACAAGGTTGGAGGAAAAGGGGGATTAGGGCCACAGAATTTAGAATTTAGCAAGTGGGAATTTAAGACTCACCCTTCGGTGCCTCCCGCTGCCAAAGATCCCAGGTGAACTCACCCGTTGGCGCCAAGTGGAAGTTTGGAGATGAGAGGCTCCGAGACGGTCGCCTAGAGTCCCATCTGGGTCGCCAAACTGTTAAGGAAAAGATGTAACTCTCCCCCTCACCCTCGCAGGTGTCGGGTTTGACTCTAGGATCCCACAGAGTTTGAAGTTCAAAATCCAATCCACAAGTAACCTTTATTAAGGTACAGAATTACAGCTCGAGCTGGGTGCCTCTGGAGAGGGACCCCACCTCCCAAAATTCACTGACAATTATACTTTTTACAGTTCATAACACCGCCCATACCCCAGTCCAAAGTCCAATCCCCTAATGTGAGTAGGGGTCTTTACTACTCCTCATTGGATGATTCCGTTGCTAAGAGGACAGTCTGTTGCTGGGTGTTTGATCTTTTTTAGGAGGCGGTTATCTCGACTCCCTATGTTCTTCTTTTATCTTTACTTCGCAAACTCCCAATTAGTACAATACCAGCCAGTTTTTACTGGTTCTGCAGCTGCTGTTTTCAGCATTTTTCTCAGGCCAGCTTAACCTTGGGCCTAAGGCTTCAGCTACTTTAGCTACTAGTGCTAAGTTAAAAGAACAAACTCTTTAAGACATGCATAGAAAAGACCTATAAATGATCTTCCCATAACAGTCCCCCCTTTTTGATTTTGCAGGCATCCCTGCCTGCTCTTATTACAATTTATGTTGCATGAGTATTTTACGATAACCTTGCACAGAGCGTGTTAACATATTTTGCCGAAGCTCTAACACATGATACCACACAGCATAATATCATCAGTACAATAAGTACAGGAATTAAAATTTTAATTAATAAACTGAACAAACCACTGAGCCAAGAGGATAAACCCCATCCTGAAAACAGATTTTGCAACCAGTCGCCCTCAGGGGCCGTGTAGGCAGCCTGTGCTCCCATTTGGGCGTGGGCTTCTGCCTTCACAACCTTATTATAGATTTCATGACTACTGTCATTTACATACACACAACACCGGGATCCAACTAGAGCATAGACTTCCCCTTGGGAAGCTAGGAGGTAATCTAAAGCCAACCGGTTTTGGAGGACCATTTGCCTAACTTTTCCCAATTCCTTATTGATGGCACGGAGGGCTTTGGTTGTAGCATTGGCTGCTTTCTTAAAAGCTTCCTTTAGCTTCCAGATTTTTTTTATCGCAAAGGCCATACCCAAACCTGGGGTCGTGACTCCCCAATACCATTGCACGTTCATTATTTCTCGGTAGTTTCAGACTTTGCTACCGGGAAGACGGTCTGCTATCAAAATGGCTGGGAAGGCTGTCCCAATATAGCAGCTTCCACTCCAACTTATGGGCAGGGTTTTATGTGCGCTTTGGCCACATATGAAATAATGGCCAACCTTCGCTGTTAAGGCTTTACTGTGTTGGGGTTTCATTATTTACTGCAAATAGTACCTGAAGATGTTAAGGTTGGCAAGGCCTTTATTTTACACCAAACCTCATTTTGGACAATGCTTATCTCGCACCTGCTTTTCCCCACTCGGCCTTCTGTGCCATTGCACGTTCAATAATATTTTCCAACTGAGGTTATGGCTAAATGAACATTTCCTAGGCCATTAAACCCTTTATCATACTGTGATGGGGTTCAGGGGTCCCCCTGCACTGCACCCCATCCGCTGGCAGGAGTGACACTCACTCAGCAGGTACAACAGGAGGTTTATTAGGCAACAGATGCCCAGTTTCTTATAGAAGCGACAGTACAGCAGTCAGAGACAGTCCTTCCAACCCGTCCTGGGGAGAAGACCCCGAGGGGTGCCCCTCTGGGGTGTAGCTTACCCCCTCCTCCGGCTGGCTGCCTTCCAGCTCTCTCTTCCCCTCGCCTCCTAACTGCCGCCCCCGATTCAAAAAACAGCTTAGCTCCTTCCTCCTCTTTGTTCAAGGCAGAGGTGTTACCTGCCAGTTGTAGCCCCAGGGTCATCCTTAGCCACTGGGAGCTGCTGCTTGCCTCAGACATCCAGCCTGACTCACACAGGCCCTCCCCCCACCCCATTACACATACCATGTGTTATTTTGGCCCAATTTACCAAACCATGTTCCATTCTTCTGCGTGTTATTTAGTGGGACTGGAATCATTGGGACACCTCCTTTTCAATGTACAGGGCTATGAGCACATGTTCAACATCTGTGGTGTTAAATTCTAGGGAAGCTTGGTACATTAAAAGCATAAACGTATTTGAGCCATATAGGCTATAGCTACTAGGTATTAAAAACAAAACTAAACGTAAGTTCAGCAGGATTTGTTTGGCCAGCCCCATTGGACTGTTCTTTAGGGCTTTGTCGCTTTCTTCACCTATCGCTGGCAGGTTTCCTGGGCTGCAGTTGGTACCTTAGTCTTGGTTCCTCAGGTTCGTCTGCTTCTGGGCCTCGATTGCCGGTACCAGGTCAGCGGTGCTCCTCTTCAGGACCCGCCTCTGTAGGAGCTGGAACCAGTTTGCAGTGGGAGGTGTGGATTCAGGTCAGCAGTCCCTCACACTTTACAGCGGTATGGGTGGTCAAAAGGACTTGGTAGGGGCCCTTCCACCTTGGTTCCAGGGCAGTCTTTCGCTGGTGGACCTTTACACAGACTCAATCTTTTGGTTGCAGCCTATGGCACGGTTCAATCGGGGCCTCCAGGAAAGCGTCCTTGACCTGTGAATGATAGGACTGCATACACCTCATCAGTTTCTGACAGTACTTAACTGTGCTTGCTTTGATAAGTGTGGTATTGGCCTGGTCAATCTTCGGGCTGCTCAGCTGTTTCTTAGGGCAGCCACACACAATCCCATAGGGACTAAGTCCAGTGAAGTGAGTACCTCTATTACTGGAGATCACAAGGGATATTTTCCAGGATGGGATAAAGTGATTTAGAAGATTTTTAGCCACTGTGATGGCATTAGCTTTTCTACCCGGATAAGCTTTTACCCATCCCGAGAACAAACAAACAATAACCAATACATATTCAAAAGATTTACATTTGGGTAGTTGAATGCAGTTTATTTATAAATTTAGGAACAGTCCTAAAGGTGGAGATCTGGTTGCCAGAACTGTCTTTACAGGTTTGCCCATGTTATAGGCTTGGCAGACAGGGCAAGCGAAACAGTTGTTTGGGCCACTAAGGAGAATTTGGAAGCAAACCAATTTGCTTGAACATCAGTAATCATCCCCCTGCTTCGCTTACATGAGTCAGGCTGTGGTGCATGCAAGCAAGATAAGGGAGAAGGACCTTGGGCACAACCAGGCGGCCGTCCGGGGAGCACCAAAGGTGTTCAGGGTGCAAAAGGCATTCATCCAGTCTCCAGACAGTTTCTTCTGAATTTAGGGCCTGATTTTGGAATAGTGCAGTATTAATAATGGTTGCAATAGGAGACTGGGAATCTGTAAAAATGGGAAACAGTGAAGTGGCCCAAGAGGGGAAAAGATCTGCAGCTTTAGCTGCTGTGTCAGCCAAGGCATTTAATAAGGCAGCAATATATAGACCCTTTTTGTTTTAATTTGTGAGCCCATGTATAGTTTAACTTACCAATATAGACAATTTGATAATGCTATTAATAAGATAAGCACAAACAAAATACAAAACCACGCTTTTCATTTTAAAAGAAAATTCATGATGTTTAGGTTGCTCTTCAGTAAGTACCAACTTTTCCTGTGTTTCTGAAAGACAAAAGAACAGTTTTCTGCCCCCCTATGGGAGTGGCAGATTACATTTTAGAATACTTCATTTACACATATGCTCAGTCCCTTCTAAACTCTGCAAGCTACTCACTCTGAATCTTCTTCAGACACTTCAGTGTTAAGGACTTACTCACTTACTCTTTCCCTCAAATCACATGCTTGCTCCCTTAAAAATAAAAACTTTGGTAGTTTAGATTTCACCCTTTGAAGATGTTATTACAGGGTTCTGACTTCCCCTTTGACTTTTATTACTTCCCTTTATTAAAGGACAGTTATATACATTGCACCTTATTACAGGATCACTCATGTTAAGTACATACCTTTTTTTTTTTAAATTAACGCCCGTTTCACTACTCTAACTTATTTTACAGTGCTGTACACAGCTTACATTTCCTTTTCATACATTTGGGGCAGTTAAATCCCAATAGAAACCCTTTACCTCCTTTTAGCAAGTTTTACTGAATTATGGAGATTTAAAATTGATTTTCTTTTTTATTTTTTTAGAACTGGCCAAATTTGGGCTATTGAAGGGGCTCTGGGCCTTCATGAGTACCCCTTCCTTTTGTAAATCTTGGATTTATAATGCTGAGAGCTATTGGCAGATTGGTATTAAACCCTTCTTTTAACTTGTATGTTTGGTTTACCAGACTCTGCAGATCTCTGTGGTTCTGCTGGGCATAACGCTTAGCAGGAGATTTTAAATATATCTTATTTATGATTTCTATATATTAATGTTACCACTATAATTTATTTAACTGTACAACATAAGGGAAAATTTTAACTTTGATCTTATTTAGGTTTTACACAACTTTTGTTCTCTGATATTGGAAGGTGTCCACATCGGAATGCGTCCCCTCCTTATGGATACACCAACAAGACACACAAACAGATAGACAAAACTACCCCAGACCGGTCAAAAGCAAATAAGCTTCAAACACAAACGGATGAGAAATGCAGATTAATACAGATTCTAATTGCCAGACACTTCGCAGTACAAAACCAAAACAGCTCTTTGTTGCTGTAAGGGCAAGTTATCAGATTTTAACACAAACATGTGTTAGCAAAACAATTAATTTAAACAAAACTCCATGATGGATACACACATACTGCAACATAAATGCTTGCATGATTACACTCTGTACCACAGAGAGTTAAACTAACAGCTTTCAGAGTTGGGCAGTTTCTTCAAGGTCTCATAAGCTGGGCTTTTATTCAAGAAGCTGTTTTTTACAGCCCAGATATTGTATTTCAGAAATTTTGCTACCTTTTGGTTCTAATGCCCTCTGGAGAGAAATCATTTTTTTTTCTCACAAAATACTCCTCAAATTACCTGCACAACCTTCTTTGGATATTTCGGAGCCTGGGAAGCTGTTGGCTCCAAGAAATCAGATCCTGAGGTCTCCAAGGTTTGTTAACGCTAGTTATCAACACCCTCCGTTGCCTCTGTTCCCCTCCCTCCCTAGCAAGCTTCAGTCCTAAGGGGACCTGAGTTAAGGGAGCCTGGAAGACAACAGGGGGGAGGGAAGGAGGCAAAGAAGAAAGAACAGCAGAAGGGGGAGCATAGGGTGGAGCGGATTCCACAAGCACAGACGCAGCAGCAGAGCTCTGTAAGGCCTTTAAATAATTTTTTCTAGGCTTCTTTTTTTGCCTAGCAAATGCCCAATTATCCCACACATACCAATAATCCATTTGTGTGGGAAACCTGTTTTCCAATTGCTGACGTAAAAAAAAAAAGTTAACTCCTGTGAATCAAAAGTCCCTTCACTTGGCCACCTCTCTGCTGGATTACCGCCTGCGGTTAAGAGAGGCCAATCCTCCTGACACAGCTGCATCAATTTCCTTTTTCCTAATCTCGTGGTACCATCAATCTTCCTCCAACTTTCCAGCACTTCGGCTAAGGGTGTTCCCTTCTCTATGCCAAAGGCGTTACCCATCCTGTATTCCCTTCAGGTGCGCCTTACGCGGATCAGGCTGCGCACCAGTTGCGCCTTACGCTGATCAGGCTGCGCCCCAGATGCACCTTACGCTGATCAGGCTGCGCACCTTCCCTTATTCTCCTCAGGTGCGCCTTATGCTGATCAGGCTGCGCACCTCCCCTTAGCGCACTAAATACCAGAATTTAGAATTTAGCAAGTGGGAATTTAAGACTCACCCTTCGGTGCCTCCCGCTGCCAAAGATCCCAGGTGAACTCACCCGTTGGCGCCAAGTGGAAGTTTGGAGACGAGAGGCTCCGAGACGGTCGCCTAGAGTCCCATCTGGGTCGCCAAACTGTTAAGGAAAAGATGTGACTCTCCCCCTCACCCTCGCAGGTGTCGGGTTCGACTCTAGGATCCCACAGAGTTTCAAGTTCAAAATCCAATCCACAAGTAACCTTTATTAAGGTACAGAATTACAGCTCAAGCTGGGTGCCTCCAGAGAGGGACCCCACCTCCCAAAATTCACTGACAATTATACTTTTTACAGTTCATAACACCGCCCATACCCCAGTCCAAAGTCCAATCCCCTAATGTGAGTAGGGGTCTTTACTACTCCTCATTGGATGATTCCATTGCTAAGAGGACAGTCTGTTGCTGGGTGTTTGATCTTTTTTAGGAGGCGGTTATCTCGACTCCCTATGTTCTTCTTTTATCTTTACTTCGCAAACTCCCAATTAGTACAATACCAGCCAGTTTTTACTGGTTCTGCAGCTGCTGTTTTCAGCATTTTTCTCAGGCCAGCTTAACCTTGGGCCTAAGGCTTCAGCTACTTTAGCTACTAGTGCTAAGTTAAAAGAACAAACTCTTTAAGACATGCATAGAAAAGACCTATAAATGATCTTCCCATAACAGTAAGTCAACTATTACATTCAGTTTCTTCAGCACATCTCTGCCCAGAATTCCATGTCCATCTAAACAATGAAGACAGAATGTCACCTCAGTCGTTAAAGTGCCTCTGACACAAGATATTGGCTTTGTGAAGGACACTGCACTCTTCTTTCTGTTACAGCTTTGCAGCATTTTAACCTCCTGTACAGTAAACCCTCAATTTAATGGACAAATGGGGAAAGGGGTGTCTGTTAATGGCAAAAGTCCATTAAATTTGATCTGCAGGACTGAAGGCACCTTTCACATGCTAGTAACAGTTGAACCACGTGATGAAACATCAACACTGTATCTTAATGGAAAGTGCTTAAGGTTTTCCTTGCTCTTGCAATATTGGACAATGTTTCTTTCTTTACACCATATTCTTCACATAGGCAGGCAACCGAAGCACCAGACTCCAGCTTCTGCATTAACTCAACCTTTTACTTAACACTCAAATTTACTCTTTTTCTTTTTTCACCACTCTCTTCAGAGGCCATGGTTACTTTTTTTTATTCCCTTTTTATGCAAAACCTGCTGCAAAAATGAACTTATTTTGAAAGGAAATTTGCGTGGCAGAGATGAGCTTTATCACGCCACATAGTTAGGAACAAGTGGGTGAGATGGATGCGCACAGCATCCCAGTCTCACAAACAGCGTATCCGTGCATGCCGCCTGCCTGCGCATATGCCCCACTCCTGGTGGGAGGAGCCGCTGCCATGGTCCTGGAGGCCCCAGCAGCTGTGGTGGCGTTGGCGGTTCCTCCAGCTCCAGCAGTGGTGGGAGCGACTCTGGAGGCTGTGGTGAGTTGCTGGCATTTATTGGGAGAGTGTGGCCTGGTGGGAAGCATCCATTATTTCCGAAGTCCATTAAATCAGGGTCCATTAAATCGAGGGTTTGCTGTACTGGCAATTTTCTGTGTCCAGTTGCATGACTTGAGCTATCTTACCAAACTCTTCTCTAATGCAGCAACGAAGGGTCCTGTGGCACCTTATAGACTAACAGAAAAGTTTAGAGCATGAGCTTTCGTGAGTTAACTCACTTCTTCAGATGCACAGGACCCTTCATTGCTGCTACAGATCCAGACTAACACGGCTACCCCTCTGATACTCTTCTCTAATGGTGACTGTGGTCATTGGCAATGGGGCCATGGTTACTGCAGTAGGCATGGGATAGTGGAAGGAACCTGGGAAGGAGGTACCCCTCAGGGAGATCTTTGCAAATGTAAAAATATTCCTTAACTAAACTTCATATTGGTAAATCACTGCACAGACTTCCAGCTGAACTATGTAATGCACAGGGTACCAGATTACATTACATTACAAACTAAACAGAGAAGACTACAACTCTCATGTTGCATCAGTATGCATTGCACCAGAGGCACAGAGTAGAGGCAGCAACATCTTTAAATTCCCCCCTCTGCTGAGACAGACACATTATAGATTTGCACGGAGAGCTACAGACACCCGTGTTACAGTCACTACAGGACATAAGCAGGTGAATGTGCCTATGAAAGGAGAGTGTAGAAGAGGCAAGAAGACAGAATGTGTTGGCCAACACATTAAAAAGAAGTAGTAAAGCAGGGATGGAGAACCTTTTTAGAGTCAGGAACCACTAACTCACGGCGAAAAGAAAAAAAGCCCTGAATATGCACACGCACACATGCACGCGCACACGCTCTCACACACACACACACAAAATAAAACACCCTTTCAGCCCTTTTCCCAGCACCACACGCTAGGAAGAGGCTCTGGGATTTGCCCAGCTGTAGTTGCCCCTTCCTCCCTTTTCTCAGCACACATGCTGGGAAGAGACTTGGGGGTCCCTTTTTCCTCCCACTCCCACACTCCTCCTTACCTGATTTCAGGAGGAGGAGGAGTTGCTGATGGCGTCTGGCTCTGGCTGGACACTGTAGGAAGCGGCTGCTCAGGTCCCTGCTGCAGCTGCCCCAGACAGAAAAGGGGTTTCTCCCTTTCCCCACTGCTGCCTGGCCACACAGCGGGAGTGCTCAAGTGGGGAAGGACTCCTGCCGTTCCCACTTCTGCCTGACCACCCACATGACTGCCCCTTTGGCCACCTCACCTGTGCATGCCGGCTTGCCTATGTGCAGGACAAAGAGCCAGAAGCCTCCAATGAGCACTGCAGGTTAGAGTGATGAAGGTGATGCTGTGCAGCTGCAGGACCCCCACACAGGCCAGATTAAATTGTCCAGGAGGCCAGATTCAGCCTGTGGCCTAGGGTTTCCCACCTCTGGTCTATCATAATACTGTTTATGGTTGTCCTACTGCCAGGGCTTTATAATCTTTACAGAAGGGAAAAGAGCCCAGACGTAGAACTGTGCCCAATCCTCCACACTCATTCCGTGGCTAATCTGTTATTCTAAGGCCTACCACAGTGTCTCTTCACACCCTGAGTAAACTTCAGGGAAGGAGCCCAGACAGAGAATTGCTGACAACCCTGCCTCACTGCAGCCCCACCTTATCACAGCCCTATGGCTGGGTGGGCAGCACCTCCAGAGAGTCCTCTGGGTTGGCTTCCCCCCGTGGTAGCTGTAGATATTGGCCAGGCTCAATATGCTGCGCCATATTATACTAGTCCAATCCCTAGAATGCACCCTTGTGGAACCCTTAACCTTAAAAGGAACCATGGTGCAAACCACTGGCATGGTAAAGGGGACGTTGCCACTGTCCTCTCTCACATAGCAGTCTGCTGGTGGTGGGAAGGCTCCCAAACATTCTACTAGTGAGATGTTCTACTACTAGATCAGACATGGGGGTGACCCTTGACCTCCAGGCTAGAGTGGTTTCTTTGGTTAGACTGCCCAAAGTCTTCCCTATCACCCTTGACCATTCTGGGAAAAAATTACCTCCATCCTCATTCCTGAGGGTTGGCCCTACTTAACTATCCATGGACACTACCATGGATGTGACCAGAGTAAGAGGTACTGGCTCCTCTACCAGGTATGGGATGGTTGTCATGGGTTCCAATACCATAAAAGCGGCTGAAGGAACATTTTCTGTTTCTGTCTCCCCTTTAATTTCATGGAACCTTTCTGTCTCATGCACTTTTATTTTGCCACCCTCATCACCTTCATTGTCTGTGGAAGTGAATTCTTTTGGTAGAAGGTCATATTGCAGAACCCTCAACGTTCCCTTTGTACAAGCAAGCTTAGCTCAAAGCCACTCTTCTAATTTGTGACAGCCGGTATGACTAGCTAACTCACTGAGGCCCACCTTAATGGGCTTGCACAAAGCAGCCTGTGTCGTCTTGGTAATGAAGGTTGTCACCTCCCTCTCTTTTTTGAACAAGTGATTGGTAAGATCCTGGATCTGAGCCACCATCCTTCCTACTTGGGTGGCACCTGTTGACACCTACTCTTCACAGAATCACAGAATCCCTGGCCTGGAAGGGACCTCAGGAGGTCATCTAGTCCAGCCCCAGGCTTCAAGCAGGATCAACCCCCACTAAGTCATCCCAGCCAGGACCTTGTCCAGCCAGGACTTAAAAACCTCAAGGGATGGAGAATCCACCACCTCTCTAGGCAATGCATTCCAATGCTTCACCACCCGCCTGGAGAAGTAGTTTTTTCTAATATCTAACCTACACCTCTCCCTCTTCAACTTCTGACCATTACTCCTTGTTCTGCCATCTGACACCACTGAGAACAGTTTCTCACCCTCCTTTTTAGAGCTCCCCTTCAGGAAGTTGAAGGCTGCTATTAAATCACCTCTAAGTCTTCTCTTCTGTAAACTAAACAAGCCCAAATCCCTCAGCCTATCCTTGTGCTCCAGACCTTTAATCATTTTTGTTGCCCGCCGCTGAACCTGCTCCAGCAAATCCACATCCTTTTTATACTGGGGGGCCCAAAACTGGACACAATATTCCAGATGTGGCCTCACCAGTGCCGAATAAAGAGGAATAACTACTTCTCTAGATCTGCTCAAAATGCTGCTCCTAATGCATCCCAATATGCCATTAGCCTTCTTGGCTACAAGGGCACACTGTTTACTCATATCCAGCCTTTCATCCACCATAACCCCTAGGTCTCTTTCCATCGTACTGCTGCTGAGCCAGTTGGTCCCCAGCCTGTCACAATGCTTGGGATTCTTCCGCCCCAGGTGCAGGACTCTACACTTCTCCTTATTGAACTGCATCAGATTTCTTTTGGCCCAGTCCTCCAATTTATCCAGGTCCCTCTAGATTCTCTCTCTACCCTCCAAGAAATCTACCTCTCCCCCTAGTTTTGCATCATCCGCAAACTTGCTGAGGGTCAATCCAGTCCCTCATCCAGGTAATTAATAAAGATGTTGAATAACACCAGCCCCAGAACCGAGCCTGGCTGCACTCTGCTTGAAACAGACCACCATCCAGACATTGAGCCATTGACCACTACCCATTGAGCCCAACCATCAAGCCATCTTGTCCCTATTTGTCTTTATCTTTAGTGACAACCACTCCACTTCAACTTCTTTGGGCGTGTTTTTGCTGTGGGCCTCTGGAAATTGGTGATTTGTTCAGCAATGATGTTCAGCAGCTCCTCAGTCACCAAGATGAAGCCAAACAACAAAGGCTGTTGTTCTTCTTTATGAGAGAGCTTCAGTTGTCCTGCAAACTTTGCACATAATCTTTGGAAGGTGGAACCTTAGGCATCTCACCTACGCACTCATGGTAGAACTTAATACAAGAGTGAGTCCTGCTTCTTTGAGATACCACAGCCATCCTTTCCAGATAGATCTCTTGTAATTAGGACAGATTCCAAGCAAGAGTGTTTTCCTGCTTCTCAGCCTCCCAGGTTTGTTTGGTAAAGTGGGGAATGCCCACTTACACAAACTGTGCATATGATATTTGGAGACCCTCCAATGGATGCAATTCTGGTACTACTATGTACTATGTACAGTACAGTATTAATTGACTAGGCTCTGTCAGGTCCAAGCACGGCTCCTTGAGTAGAGTTAACTGAAGAGCATCAATGCCATGAGTTGGAGGGACTCCAGATTGGGATGATGGAGTGGCCGCAGCCTTAAGTGATCAGGATCAGGAGCAGAGGCAACTCTAGGGGACTGTCCACTGACAAGGTCAGGAGTGTGGTGAAGAGAGGGTTACTCACCCTCTGCAGTAACTGATGTTCTTTGAGATGGGTGTCCCTATTGGTGCTTCACCTTAGGTGTTTTGGTGCTGCAGCGCACCCGGATGGAGGATTTTACTAGCAGTGGCTTTGACAGCTAGCTTGCACAGGCTACACGCACAAGGTGGCTAATGCACACACGTGAGGCATGATCTCCTCAGTTCCTTCTCTGACCCAGAAAAATAATAATACCAAAGCAGAGGGGAGGAAGGGTGGCTGGTTGAGCACCCACATGGACACCCATTTTGAAGACCATCAGTTACTGCAGAGGGTGAGTAACCGTCTCTTATTCTTCAAGGAGTGTCCCTGTGGGTGGTCCATCTTAGGTGACTGCAAGCAGTCTATCCACTGGAGGTGGAAGCTTTGGATGGTGTACTGTCCTTTTGGACCACAGAAAGGATGGTTGTCCAGATGCAGTTTTTCTGGGCACCTCGGTGTCTAGAGCATAATGAGCAGCCAATGTGTGACCAGACAACCAGGCGACCTATTTGCATATATTGGATAGGGAGATGCCCTGTATATAGGCTATTGATGCTGTCATGGCCCTGGTCAAATGAGCACAAAGTTGTGCAGGTGGTTCTTTATGAAAAGTTCTGATGAGTTCAGCTATCCATTTTGATTCTCTGGGAGGAGACAGGGAGTCCCTGGGATCATTTGGTGGTTGAGATGAATAACCTGTTGGTTTTCTGAATTTGCTTGGTTGCTTGCAGGTGGAATTCAATAGCCCTTCGTAAATCAAGAGTGTGGAGTTTGGTCTCTGTCTGCTTGGCATGAGGTCTGGGAAAAAAACTGGTAAGTTAATAGGTTTGTTACAGAGAAAAGGAAAGGGAACCTTTGGCAGGAACCTAGGGTGAGGTCACAGAATCATAGAATACTAGGACTGGAAGGGACCTCAAAAGGCCATCAAGTCCAGCCCCCTGCCCCAATGGCAGGACCAAGTACTGTCTAAACCATCCCTGACAGACATCTTTCTAACCTGTTCTTAAATATCTCCAGAGATGGAGACTCCACAATCTCCCCTGGCAATTTATTCCACTGCTTGACCATCCTGACAGTTAAGAACATTTTCCTAATGTCCAACCTAAACCTCCCCGCTGCAGCTTAAGTCCATTGCCTCTTGTTCTACCCTCAGAGGCCAAAAAGAACAAGTTTTCTCCCTTCTCCCTATGACACCCTTTTAGACACCTGAAAACCACTATCATGTCGCCCCTCAATCTTCTCTTTTCCAAACTAAACAAGCCCAATTCTTTCAGCCTTTCTTCATAGGTCACATTCTCTAGACCTTTAATCATTCTTGTCGCTCTTTTCTGGACCCTCTCTAATTTCTCCACATCTTTCTTGAACTTTGGTGCCCAGAACTGGACACAATAATCAAGCTGAGGCCCAACCAGCGCACAGTAGAGCGGAAGAATGACTTCTCGTGTCTTGTTCACAACACACCTGTTAATGCATCCCAGAATCATGTTTGCTTTTTTTGCAACAGCATCACACTGTTGACTCATATTTAGCTTGTGGTCCACTATAACCCCTAGATCCCTTTCTGCTATAGTCATTCCGAGACAGTCTCTCCCCATTCTGTATGTGTGAAACTGATTGTTCCTTCCCAAGTGGAGCACTTTGCATTTGTCCTTATTAAACTTCATCCTGTTTACCTCAGACCATTTCTCCAATTTATCCAGATCATTTTGAATTTTGACCCTATCCTCCAAAGCAGTTGCAACCTCTCCCAGCTTGGTATCATCTGCAAACATAATAAGCGTACTTTCTGTGCCAATATCTAAATCGTTGCTGAAGATATTGAACAGAACCGGTCGCAGGACTACCTTGTCCTTATGGAAGGTGGTGAAGGGTGGGTCTTCCATGCGAACATCAGTTTTGCTAACTCTCCTGGTGGATATTATTGCCACTAGTAGAGTCACCTTCATGGAAATGTGGAGCACAGAGCAGGTCACCATGGGCTCAAATATTTTCCAAGTTAAGGCCCTCAGAACGAAATTGAGCTCCCAGGCAGGAGTCAGAGATTTGATTAATGAATAAATGTTCTGCAGTCCTTTGAGGAACCTGCTGGTTGTGGGATGTGTAAATATCTACTTACTGTCTATTCATCATCAACAAACCCTGGGCTCAGCGCCCATTGGTGTCTGATGCCTCTCTCACTATTTCCTTCCATCTTTCCCCGCCCAGTGTGGAGTGGCTTAGTTTCTGCAGATTTACTGTCTATTTGCTGGTGTAAAGTGGTTAGGCAGAGAAGTGAACCTTCAGGGAACTGAGGGAAAGTCATAGAATTCTAGGGCTGGAAGGGACCTCAGGAGGTCATCTAATACAGCACCGCCCCCACAGCCCGAAGCAGAATCAATCCAACTAAATCATCTCAGCCATGACTATGTCAATCCAGGACTTAAAAACCTCTAGGGATAGAGATTCCACCATCTTTCTGAGTAACGAATTTCAGTGCTTCACTACCCTCCTGGTGAAATAGTCTTCCCTAATATCCAGCCTACACCTCTCCCTCTGCTCCAGACCATTGCTCCTTGTTCTGCTATCTGTCACCATTGAGAACAGTCTCTCTCCATCCTCTTTAGAGATCCCTTTCAGGAAGTTGAAGACTGCTATCAAATCGCCCCTCATTCTTCTCTTCTGCAAACTAAATAAGACCAAATCTCTCAGCCTCTCCTCATAGGTCATGTGCTCCAGCCCCTTCACCCTCTCCAATGCACCCATATCATTTCTATACTGGGGGGGGCCCAGAACTGGACACAATACTCCAGATGTGGCCTCACCAGTGCCAAACAGAGGGGAATAATAATTTCCCTAGATCTGCTAGAAATGCTTCTCCTAATGCACCCGATTATGCCTTCAGTCTTCTTGGCTACAAGGGCACACTCTTGACTCATATCGAGCCCCTCATCCACTGCAATCCCCGAGTCCTTTTCTGCTGCACCACTACTTAGCCAGTCAGTCCCCAGCCTGTAACAGTGCTTGGGATTCTTCCGTCCCACGTTTTTGAGTTCAGTTATGTATTGCATGACCACAGGCAATGGAGCAGAAGATGGATCGAGGCTGTGGAGATTGTCCAGGTGGAGAATTGGCACCACTTATACAGGGACGTATTACAAGTGGATGTTCTCCAATTGCTAAGGAGGATCTGTTGGACCTCATCTGTGTTTCTAGTGAAGTGAGCCATTGAGGAGCCAGGGTGTGGAGATGGGGATGCTCAAGGCAACCACAGCTTTGAGTGAGGAGACGCAGGAGCGGTGGGAGACACAGTGGGCGATCAGCTGATATTTGCAGTAAGTACGTATACCAGATTTGTCTTGGCCAGTCTGGTGCCATCAGAATGACATTGGCTCTGTCGACGCGCACCTTGGTGACTACTTGATGAAGAAGTGGTATGGGGAGGAAGTGTATAAGAGGGTCATCCCCCAGTACATCGTGAATGCATCCCCTAGAGATTGTGTTCCAATGCCCACACACAAACTGTAGTGTGGAAACTTTTTGCTGGCACAGGTGGCAAACAAGTTGGTCTGCAGGAAACCCCATTGTGTAAAGATATGATGCAAAATGGTGGGGTCTAGTTCCCATTTGTTATTGCAGGAAAGTTCCTGCTGAGATCGTCTGTGGTCATGTTTTCTTTGCTGGGGAGATGTGACGCAATTAACATTATATTGTGAAAGTTGCACCAAGTCCATAACTGGACTTCCTCTCTTCTGTGGGGGTGGGACCTCACCCCTCCCTATGCAGTTGGAAGTACAGTTAACAAAGTGCCAGCAGGCATGGTATCCTGCTGGAGTTCAAGCACACTGATGTGCATCATGGTCTCTGTGAGGGTCTGCTGTGCTTGTGTCATGAGGGTACCCAGGTAAGCTCCACAGCCCCGTTGTGATGCATCTGTGGTGATAGTGAACAATGGAGCTTGCCTGTGGAAGGGGACCCCAGTGCACATGTTTTGCTTTTCTCACCACCAGTGGAGGGAGGGTCTGTCCATGGTCAGAAGTGAGACTAATTTGTGCAGGCTGGGTATCCGAGGGCTGTATACTGGGCTCAACATGTGTAATCTGACATGTGGGACAACTGTTACCACTGCTGCCATAGGGTCTGTAGTTCAAGGTATGCCCTGGCAGGAAGCTGTGGGGAGATGGTATGAAGTTGTACTAGTTGTAGTATCATGAGGAACCTCTCATGGGGTAAGGATGGAATAGCACGGATGCAATGGAGTTGAGCGCCTATAAACTCTAAGACTTGGGTGGACTGGAGCTGGCATTTGGAGAGGTTGGTCCAGAGGCAAAATGCACAGAACAATGCTGTGGTGGTCATGACCGAGTCCAGAGTTTCTTGGAATGACTTGCTTTTTATGAGGCAGTCCTTGAGAGATGGCAAGACTGACAATCCCTGTCTTCGCAGGTGGGCTGCCACAACTGCCAAGATATGGAAAAGACCCTCAGCACTGTGGACAGGCTGACAGGTAGTACTGTATACGGGAATGGTTGCCCCTCTGCTGTGAATCTTAGGTACCTCCTGTGCACAGGGTGTATGGACACATGGAAGTACATGTCTTAAAAGTTGAGAGTCGCCAGCTAGTCGTCTTTGTTGAGGGAGGGAATGATAGCGGAGAGGGTAACTATCCTGAAGAGTTCATACCAGACATATCTGTTGAGAGCTCGAAGATTGAGAATGGGTCTCCAGCCTACTAACTTCTTCTCTGTAAGAAAATATCAGGAGTAGAAACTGGTGTTTTGATATTGTTGTGGTACTCTTTCCACTGCATGGATATGGAGCAAGCGGTCGATCCCTTGACATAAAATAGCCTCATGAGATAGGTCGCTGAAGAGGAAGAGGGTGGCTGGTTTGATTTTGGGAGGAGATACAAAGGGGATGCAGTACCTGGACTTTATCGCATCCAGAAACCCATCTGTCTGTTGTTATGAGGCACCACTAACAGTAAAATGGGGCTAATCTGTGGAGTGATCAGAGGCACGGGTAAGAGAAAATGAATCCGACAGCTCTCAACCAGACCTTCAACATGTTTGCTGAGCATTAGAGGACTGAGGTGGAGTGGGTTGGTTGTCTGGCTGCCACCTCTTCCCTTGACACTGGCACAGCGGACACAGGCCTGGAGCAGAGTTGAGCAACATGGTGATGCTGTTGCCACTAGGCCCCATAAGATGCCCAGGAGCCCCAGGAGGGCCATGTCTGGGGCATTGGTGTAGATGGTGGAAGCCATTGCACAGGTTACCAGTATAGCATAGCCAGTTGTGAGCAGGGCAGTTTGCACCTCAGCGAGTATCTGGGAGGAGTTGAGGTCATGGTGAAAACCTGATCGTCCTCACCAGAGAACAGAGGGATGGAAGTGCCAGGCACAGACATGGAAAAACCCTTGGAATGTGGGAACGAATCAGTGGCAAACCAGAGCATCATGGGCACTGCAGAGATCATAGGATCGTCTGTGGATGTACAAGGGCAAAAAGGAGGCACAGATGGTAAAGAATATTGTGCCATTGTGCGCTTTGGCTTTGCCAGCAGAGGGGAGGGTGCAGGTGGTTGAGGCGGTAACAGTGCTCTGGCCTCGGCATTGCCTTTATGTACAGCCCTGCTTGGTGTCATTGTTGTAGCCCTGTGGTGTTCAGCTGTGACAGGCTTGGGCTTATCAGCATGTTCGGGCACAGCAGCCAGGTCCTGAGACCCTCGGGGAGCTGTGGGTGAACGCTGCCCCAGTCAGCACTTGTCCAGAGCCCCAGCAGGGCACAGAGCTGGTTTAGGATTCAGGGATTGCCTTTATGCAAAGAGGATTCCCTGTTTGCTGCTGTATGTGTTCTTTTCTGTTTGGGAGGAGCAGAGCATGCAGCTGAGCCAGTGGGAACTGCCTTATCCAACATTGGCAGTGGTGATGGTAATAGCAGGGATGCAGGGTGACCAGGATTTAATTCTGGTCTGAGGGAGCGTTTGAGAGACATCAAGTTGAACTGAAAACCCTCTACCTCTCCTAGCCCTGAATGCCAAATTTTCACTGATGAGAGTGAGCTGTGCTGTATTTGAGCAGGCATTATATGCACTGAGAGTGCCAGTCTGACAGAGAGATTGGCAACCCGTGAGGAAAACAGCATTTAAAACAGAGCCCCTGCTTGGGAGAACTCTGCACAAGAAAAATTGTTTGAGAGAAAAGAAATTAAATCTGTGAAAAAATCTCTCTCTCGGCACCCCCATCCTAATTCTATATCCCTATGTGAGGAGGCTGAGGTGAAAGCTGAGGGAAAGAAAACTCCTCAGGGCAGGAGAGAGGAGTCCCCTGAGGGGACGCATGAGGCATGGAACCTGCACTTGTCTCCATGTCTGAGAGAGACACTTGGTGTTTTTGGTTTGGTTTTTTGGAGGTTTTTTTGTTTTGGTTTGTTTTGGTTTTGAGGTGATTGTAAGAATAAAAAATTGTAAGAATAGATTGTAAGATTGTACGATTGTAAGAATAAAAAAAGACTAAAAAAGGCTAACTCAGTAATAGAAGAAAAACTCTAAAGCTGGCTGTCTCACTGAGGAAAAACTACAGAGCCCACTGTGGGTTCCGAACGACACTGGTGGCAGCAGAGAAGGAACTGAGGAGATCATACCTTGCACGTGCTTATTAGCCACCTAGCACGTGTAGCACTTAGCGCACGTGCAAGCCGGCTGTCAAAGCCACTGCTAGTAAAATCTTGTGGCCAGGCATGCTGCGGCCCCAAAACACTTTAGGTGGAGCACCCACAGGGACACTCCTCAAAGAACCAATGCTGCCTGGGCTGTGCCAGAGCCACCAATCTGAGAGATGCTGTGTCTTGCCAAACTTTGAGCAGGACCCTATGTATGAGGCGGGAGGGCAGGAATGTGTAAAGTGGGGGACCTGACCAGGATATGTGGGCAAGGCATCCACCAGGCACCCTGTGCTGTGGTTTTGAAAGAAGCAGAATAAGTGGTACTTTTAGTCGCTCCTGGATGTGAACAGCTTCCCCTGGGGAAATGGACAGGATGACACCCACCCAAAGCGATCACTCATGGGTGCCAGATGAGCGATTGAAGTCGTCTGTCACAGCTTTCTGCACCCCGGGTAGATATGAAGTGTACAGGTGAAAGGAAAGGAAAACACAAAAGGCCACAGGAGCCAGGCGTCATGGCACAGAGGAGAGGAGAGAGCACCACCAGGTGTATTATATAGAACATTGTTGTGGTATTGTCTGTTAGTGCTGAGACATTCTGGCCCTGCAGTTGGGGAGGGACACTTGGCATGCCAGGTGCACCACCAGCAGATCCCTGAGGTTGATGTGAAGGGAGAGCTCTGTCTCAGACTCACTGCTCTGAGTCCTGAGAGTGCTTAGATGCACCCCCATCCTACTTCTATTTCCCTTCTGAGGAGAGCTAGTAAGTTCCTCCTTTCCTCTGAATGCTAAACCACGTTCTGCGACAAACCTGTGAAACATCACAACACACCTTAAAACTTCATTTGAGTAGGCAGACCATCTCCCAGTCAATGTGATTCCTGCCTAACAAATGGGCTAGCTATGCAACCAGGCTAATCATGCAACTGTGGCATCACAATGATCCACACTGTTTTCATGAGAACACATCTTCACTCCTTTCTTCCAGTTGGAAAAGCCTGAGGTTACAAAGGTGCTAAGATTATTAGGTGAGGAAAAAAGAGTTTGGAGATGAAACAGAATACTGATCCTGTGGATTTAGAATATATCAACCCAGGCCTCTTTTATTCAAAAAGAAGAGAATAGAGACCTTGTCTGATATTTGTACTGCTGCTCAAAAAGTATAAACTTGTCATTGTGATTGTGAAGCTAGAGGAGACCTTTCTCAATGCATTGGGTGTGAAACCCTTCTGCTATCGAAAAAGGCCACTGAATTGGAAATTGTTCAGCACTAATGGCAACATTATTCTCTTTATCACTGCTATTCTCTTAGCCTTCTGTATGGTGGTAAGAAAAATGGGTCATCTTTTTTCATTATCACTTTTATCCTGAAACACTTGCCTTTTCTTCTACCCTCTCCCAAGGGAACACGTGGACATGTATATACCTTTCCTTTGATTACCATTTCTGAAAAGACTGTCTATCTTCTTTGAAAGATGATTCTAAAGTAGTACTAGCAAAGAAATAGTAAGTTTTGGTAATTTGCTTGCAGTTTTCTTTCTTTCTAACTTGGCTTTTCTTTTGACTGCTCCGCTTGGAAATTAAAATAATACTAATGAGGTACTGTGCATTGCTGCCTTGAGCAGCCACCAATTTGCACCCACATCACCAGCAACAGTTAGAAGTCTAAAAAAAATTAAGCCCTAACTGAAAGCTTAAGAAAAAAAATATCCATGTCAGTAATGGGCATGTATGGTTTTTGTTGTTCTTTTGTGTGTGTCTTTCTGAACATATGATAAAATCTCCTTGCATATAGCATTTATATGGTGGATTGGAGGCCTCCCAGAAAAAGCAGAGACTTGTGGGTACAGTCTTCTCAGCCCCACTTTAATCCAGTATTGTGTGGATAAGACATAAAAACGGTGTGTTTGTGCAACCAAGTGAACTAACCTTTGCCTTGAGGCAAAAGATATGAAGCAGAGAACTGGGACAGCGACCAGAGCAAGGGGCCAGGACCCAGGGTCTCCCACCTACTGGTAGGTGCCCTAATACTGGTCTAAAGAGTCATTTCTCTCTGTCCAGATCCGACAACTAAGTAAAAAGTTCAGGAGCCCCTTGTCCAATTTACTTCAAACACTCAAACACTCAACCCATTGATCAAACTTCCTAATATTGAGGGCTTTTGTAGGACTGGGTGCCAAAATTGAGCTAATGATGGAAACCCAGTTTTCTGTTTTCTCTATAGAGATTACCATTATTCCCTAATAGGACTGAAAATTGACTCCATAATAAATTGCTTCTAGCCAGGAACAACACGAAGAGGTGCACGTGGGATCACACGCACCTACCTGCCACCAGCATCCACCCACCCCATATTCACCATCAGCTCCATGCCACTTCTAGGGAGGCTGGGGGCAATTGTGCCCCAGTTCCCCATAGAGTGGTATGAGCTGAAAGCAGCACAAATTTTGCTCTAGCTTACACTGTGCCAGGGCCGCACTGCTCCAGGGAAGGGGTTGGACCAACCCCACGCTACCAGAAGCGGTGCAGCACTTCTAGAGGAAGAGATGGGCTGGGGCGGAGTAAGGGCAGGGCTTCAGGGTGAGGGGGGCATGTGGCTAGTGTCCCCCCAAAACCTCCCTCACCAGTCACCACCGCTCCTGGCGTCCTGCCAAATCCATGCTTTGCAGACCATGAAGTGTGCATTCACACAGGCATGAAAAACAAGCAATGGGAAGTCAGACAGCAACAGGATACCGCTCATTTATTGGTGATGGGAATGGTGTGGAAGAAAGGTGCTGATTTTTCTAGGCAGATGAAGACGGAGCACTTAATGTTCAGACCTCTCCCATGCTGCTGCAGTGTGGGGTATGTGGGTCATCTGTCGGTGGGTTTTTTGCACTCAGGGAGGGAGGGAGGGAGGGAAGAGAGAAAGGAAGGGTATAAAAATTGGTACCTAAGTTCCAGAAAATTAGATGATGGTTTTCTTACACACTTACTGTATTAATAAAGGGACATCAGCAAAGGATGGACAGATAACAAATTGTCGGTTTTGAGAGGAATTCATTTATAAACAGGCTCTCGTAGCAGTATCATGCATAGAATTTGTCAATAAGTAGGCATCATACGCTGTCCTTAACACAGCCTGCTGACTCTCGCATGAAGGACAACTTCACCAGTGGCTACTACTCAAGATGATCAGTGATGCGACTCCATGCTCTAAGCCTCTGAAGGCCAGATGCTAGGACTGGATATCAGGATGCTAGGATAGGTGTATCATTGCTATGACCTAGTATGGCCATTTTGATGTCAATGTCCAGATTCTGGTTCCAACCCAGGACTGGGCTTTGTTACCTAATTCAAATCTATGACAAGTCTCAGCCCAAACATCCTCACTGTCCTTGGGGTTTACATCCAGGACCACCTCTTTTCTAGTTCTCTTTCTCTAAAGAACTATTCCAATCCACTGTACATTGATATGCTAGGCAGAGTCAATGAGTTTACCTGATACAATGATTCAGAGTTCTAATACCGACTAATAGCATGAGCCAAGAGGAAAGAGCCCTGCCACCCCTGCTAGTAGTATACTGCAGGGGTTGTATATGTGAATGCATATGACAGGAGCACACACCTCCTGTCCAGCTGGCATTCAGTACTACATGGTACTTAGGAGTTACTAGTCACCACCTTCCTCCAGTTCTACTGTTTTGTAGCACAAAAATCCCAGCTTTTACTTGTGTGTTTATTCAGCTCTGGGGGTGGGAGGGTTTAATGGGAGCAGTGGCCATTCCAAGTCTTTCCCCAATAAGGGAGACAAATATTCTGGTCTCAGCCTTGGGATAATCATCCTAAGTCACCTAAAACAATACAAAAATAATACAAGGCTGCTTCCTTTTATGTAAACAATCAAAACCAGGAAGCATCTCACTGTCAGGTACACATAGACTGTGTCTGTTGGGTATACATAGACCTCAGTTCAGAGCATTTGATTTATTCCCCAGTTACTACCCTTCCCCAGACTGGGTTAGGATGTGGGAGAGACTACAGACCAGCCAGTTCTCCTCCCTAGGACCTCCTCTTCCCCGAGAGGGCTTTGCTTCTGTCTTACTAGTTCTGCCTCACTCAGATGCAACTGTCAGGTCCTCCTCTCAACAGCCAAATCAGTTCCAGTACTGGGAGCTCAGGTACACTCCTTTCTGCCCAGTAAAGGGACTTAATGTCTCTTCCTGATTTCCTCAGGGACTGGTACGTATGCCTTGTCAAAGGGATATGGAAGCTGAGCTGATCCCTCCATCACTTCTGAGGGCCTGGACGTCCATCTTTGGGGTAGTTTTAATACATTCATCAATCTCTGGATTTGTTCAGAAATCTTTTTGCAGTTTCCCCTTTCCACGGCTCCCTTTCTCTCGTGCATGAGGACTGAATCACATCTGGAGTCTCCTTTGCCTGCAGGAAACTATGGGATTCTGCAGGAAAGTACTGATGAAGAAATGGAGCCTCCTAGAATAGCATCAGGCAGCAGATCCCAAGGGAATACTTCCCAGAGTCCTGAAGACAGAGAGATGCCTCTGACGGTGAGCACAGGATAGCCAGGCTGTAGAGGAATGCTCCTGGGAACAGAGGGGGGAAATCATATGTAGCCCTGCCCATTGCAACACATTTGAAGGAGACAGGCTGACCATTCGCACTGTGAGAAAAGTGTCAGTCAGAGCTCATACCTCACTGCACATGTGAGAATCCACACACAGGAGGGATCCTTCCAATGCCCTGAACTTGGGAAATGGTTCACTGACAGATCAATCTACACCTAGCACCAGAGCATTCATTACCTAGCGAGGCAGTGGAATCTGCACCCCTAGAGGTTTTTAAGTCCTGGTGAGACAAAGTCGTGGCTGGGATGATGTAGTTGGGATTGGTCCTGCTTTGGTCCTCGATGACCTCCTGAGGTCTCTCCCAGCTCTAGGATTCCATGATTCTATGAACCCAACTGGTGAGAGGCTCTATAGCTGAAAAGTGTGCGGGGAGAGCTGGGACTTCAGATCAGCACTCAGCAATTACATGAGAACCCTCACAGAGATAAGCCATGCACAGGTACTGAGTGTGGGAACAGCTTCAGAGGCAGCATTGCCATTCTCTAGCACCAGAGGACTTACGTGGGGAGCAGCCATACAAGTGCAGACTGCAGGAAACGCTTCCAGTGGAGCTTGTATTCACTACACACCAGAGCTAATTCTGTGTGTGGGTTTTTTTGTTTTTGTTTGTTTGTTTTATTAGCTTTCTCCTTGTAAATGTTTGTCTGCAGTGACAGTGGACTTTTCTGCACAGGAGTCACAGCTTGGACTAAGCCTCCTTTATCTACACTCATTATTTTGGCTTCTGCTATAGCTAATTCAGTCTGGGTAGCAATGGTTATTGCTTTTTACAGTGTAAGTTGTGGTTCTAAAAGCAAGTGTTCTCTTACACAAAGCATGGTTGTTTTTCCAATGAGCTGGTCTCTAATCATCTTATCTGCCATATTCACAAAGCCACAAGTTACAATCAGACTCCTCAGAGAAGCACTACACAGCATTATAGTTTCCCCTGGTTTCCGCTCATGGTGGCGAAATCTGTAGCGATTAGCTACTACATTCACTTTTGGCACAAAAAAAATTATTTAATGAAGTGAGTGCAGTTTCATTATTATCATCTGCAAGGGGGAAAGTGTAAAATATATGCTGCCCTTCTGCTCCAAGGCAGTGGACTAGCAGATCACATTTTCTCACTTCAGAAATCTCTGTAGTACCAGTTGCAAGCAGAAAAGTCCCAAACATCTGAATCCCAGCAGTAGAAGCAATTGGAGGCTCACCTGGACTTTGCAGAAAGGTTGCAGGTGGGTTCAGACACAGAAGAGCCATCCTCGTTGCCAAAATATTGTATCATGCAAGCAAGGTACTTGCAAATTTCAACAGGACTTTATTTACAAACGTGAAACTATTTACTAAGCTGCTGCATCATTCTGTAGCTCCCCTAAGCCACCAGTTAATCTCCTCCCTTCTCCTTCCTGTTTCCTGTGCTCCCAGACTTCCAGCAACCAGTGCTCTCAGTTCCAGCAATTACAAACCGTATTACACCTAAACACCAGATGCCCAAACCACTTGCTTGCTCCCCTCTGGCTGCAGGTGAGCTTCCCTCACTGCCCTGCTCCTGACTAAGGCTGCCAACTCTCCTGGACCAAATGCTATTGTAGCAAATCGTGTCCACTCCATCCAGTCAGGGAGAGGTCCTTCCCATGTGCTAAGTGTGGGATAAGGTTTGCAGAGAGTTCCACTCTGATGCAGCACCAAAGAACCCGCATCAAGAGTGGCCCTACATTTGTAAAGCATGTAGGAAGAGCTTTGGGTTCAGCTCCACACTCACCAAACCCCGGAGAACTTACCCAGGGGACAAGCTGTGCAAACACACAATGGATGGGAAGAGCTTGAGAAATGCCTCCTTCCCTGTGGAGCACCAGAGAACCCACAGGAGGGAGCAGCCATGCGTGAGGGTGAGAAATACTTCCAGCGGAGCTCATGCATCACATCAGAGAATCTATGTGGGTGAGAACCTCTAAAAACACAAAGAGAGGGTCACAGCTTACTAATCACAACAGAACCCACACCAAGAAGTTGCTCTTCACCTGTGCTGACTGCAGGAAGAGGTTCACCAACAGATCCATGTTCATGCAGCACCAGAGAACTCACACTGGGGGTCTGCCCTACAGAAGCAGTAAACATGGTAAAGGGCTCACTAACAGAGAACACTTGAAGACCCTACCTGCATGCCAACTGCAGGAAAACGTGTGGATTCCAGCACACTGACAAGCCTCTGACCTGTGCCATGGTTATTCCACATTTTTATTTGGCTGATCACCTTGTAAAAGAGAATGCTCCTGAGGGACCCTTTTCTCCCCCCAAAACCCCTAGTCCATACTCCTTGCTCTTTGAAAAAGTTTATTCAGGAGGAAGACCAATGGTCAAACCCACTGGGATTACGAAATCCTACAGTACCTAGCTGTTTTGAGTTCTTTGTAGTGATCCTGTATTAAAAATGAAGGTTTTTTGGAATCAGGTCACACAATTTTATTTTTAATTAGAAGATGTATCTGGCATTGCTCAGGTCCTGGGCACGGGGTGGCTAGCAACTGCTCCCTGGGGCAGGCTGGGATGGTGGTGACTGTGCTGCCAGCTAGTGGCTGGTCCTCAGGTTTGGGGTGCTTCCTGCCCCATTGTGATCATCCGTGAATGTAACTGTCCTTCCTTCCTTGCTACCCACATGGTCCCTACCCCCACACCTCTTCCTTTCCATTTGATGTGAAACAGTCCCATTCTATGCACACTGTCTTAGTGCAGCCAAACCCTGACCTTTCTTAAAGTTATGGTAAAAGAAAGCTATGTACCAAATTTGGTGGTCCTAGCTCTTACTGCTTAGGAGTTTTTGAACAATGGACATACAGACAGATGCATAAACTCTCTAAATACGTACAGTAACCCCCGAGTTATGCAGGGGCTGTGTTTGTGCAACCTGCTATGTAACTCGAATTTTCAAGTTAGTTTCCTGACTCCCAGAGTGGCAAGTAGCCAGGAACCAGGGGGCAGCCTGGTTCCCATTTCCCCCCTACTTGCTGATTGTGGGACCTGGGAAACTCGTCAGTTTCCCAGGTCCCACAAGCAACAGGGAGCTGGGAACCAGGCAGCAGCCTAGCTTCCGGCTCCCCTCTATTTGCAGAGGGAAAACTGAGCAGGGCATGACCTTGGTCTGTTTCCTGGTTCCAGCCAGTGGAGGGAAGCAAGGAAACTAACCAGAGCTGCTGCCCTGTTCAGTTTCCTGGTTCTACAAGTGGAGGGGAGCCAGGCTGCTGCCTGGTTTACAGCTCCCCACCACGCTCAGGACTGGGAAACGACTCCTATCAGGGGCAGCAGCTTTGAGTCCGGCTGCCGCCCCGACAGGAATGGTTTTCTGCTTCTGTCAGGGGTGGCAGTCCTGCTAACCCAAGACATGAGCAACTTGATTGCACCTATCTCGAGGGTTTACTGTAGTAGATTTGAAGTAAACCATCCAAACTTATGCTCAGAGGTAAGGCACAGGTCTCAAGGATTTGAACATATTCTGACTTTTCTTAGAACGACAGTTTTGTCTATGGGATGGTATGTGGTCCATCAGGAAAGATATGTTGGCATCTGGATAGCAAATAGGCTTCTTCCAAATCCAAAATAACTTGAGACTGGTTTCAAACTGTGGGCCAGATCATAATCTATGCATGGGAAAATGCTAAAATAACAACCAACTTCCTGGCAAGAGCTCAGCAAAGGTTTAGGTTACAAAATTGCATGCTGCAACCAAGTTATATTATGATGTACAGATGTGTATGCTGAAAGGCTCAAATATTTTAATAAAGCTTATCAAGATCAGTAAGAGGGCTGTAGCCAAACTTTATTTATTCTCTCAGAGCAACGCAGGAGAGAGGTTCAGAAGAACAAAAACCTGAGTAAAGATAGAAGGCAGCTGTGGTTCCTTTCTCACAAGCTGAACAAACTTTTTGGATACTGAGGAAAAAAGATAACTTATAACAATGGATGATTAATTTTTTTTATTTCTGCTTAACTACTTGCTGTGAACATTATCATCGTAGTTTACAGTAGCATGGTTTTCCATGGTTGCTATGCTGTTTGCCTTTAAACTTTGTACATAGCATTAACAATCCCCATAACTCAGTAGCCGTGTCTACATGTGCCCCAAACTTAGAAACGGCCACGCAAATGGCCATTTCGAAGTTTACTAATGAAGCGCTGAAATGCATATTCAGCGCTTCATTAGCATGCGGGCAGCCGCGGCACTTCGAAATTGACACGCCTCGCCGCCGCGCATCTCGTCCAGACGGGGCTCCTTTTTGAAAGGACCCCGCCTACTTCCCATGTGGGAATAAGGGGACTTCGAAGGAGGCGGGATTCTTTCAAAAAGGAGCCCTGTCTAGACGAGACGCGTGGTGGCGAGACGCGTCAATTTCGAAGTGCTGCGGCCACCCGCATGCTAATGAAGCGCTGAATATGCATTTCAGCGCTTCATTAGTAAACTTCGAAATGGCCATTTGCGTGGCCATTTCGAAGTTTGGGGCACGTGTAGACGTAGCCAGCGTGTGACATCTAGGAGCAACAGGAAAGAATACACTATTGAGTTATCTGTGAAGAAAAATAGAGCTTAATTCTGCTAATAGCAGTCCATAAAGACCATTCCACTAAGAATAGATGGGGGTAAGGGGAGTATTTATGGAAGAAAATGTAGCGGCAGTAGAAACCTAGATATAATTCATGAATGTAACACATACATTTGATACATTTTCTAGCCCCCATCTAGAAAAGTTGCTTCATCCTAAAGGGTTTTATCCCCTGTATTAGCTAAATCATGGGAATAAACTCAGATTTTTGACCATTTCAGGTATGTAGTTAATTATATAGTAGTTAAATTAAACAAAACTATGTTTTTCAAAAAGTCCATTTCTTCCAAACTTATTCAGGCAGGACATGCACTTTCCCCTCGCTCCCTGGTCATCTGGGGAAGGGAAAGGAGAGCAGCAGTGTCCCGGTACATGCAGCTGCCGCCACCAAACACTCCAAAAATGGCACCCTTGCCCTCTGCCCCTCCATGCTCACCCCTACACACACTTGCACTTTCTGTCCTGAGCCTCTCCTCGCCCTCAGCACTGATTCCTGCACCACCACAGTTCCAGCCCCCTGCCCTGAGCATCCTACATCCTCAGCGCCCTGGCCTGACTCCTGCACCCCCGATTGCCCCCAGCCCTCTGCCCTGAGTTCCCACACACACCCACAGCTCCCTGTCTGCGCTTCCCTACTCACACACACCAACCCCCACCCTGAGCCCCACACACTCCATCTTACCTTTAATTTTTTTTCATACAGATAATGTCCTATCACTCCCCCCAGTCTCCTATCCTAAATGCCCCCCACTCCCCCTACAACAGGGGGGTGTTGTGATAGGACAGTACCTATACAAAATTAAAGTTATTTTCAGCCCTGGAGAGAGAGAGAGAGACAGAAGTTTTCAAGCTTACCCAGAGCTTGCAGGTACACTTCCCAGAGCCGAGGAACAGCTCTGTGTTAGCTCAAAAGGTTTGTCTCCCTCACCAACACAACTTGGTACAATGAACAATAACTACCTCACACATTCTGTCTCTCTAGTATCCTGGCACTGGCATAGTAACAACATGGCATACATGCAAAGTCCTATTGTACACAGGGGGCAATGAAACCTCTTGCTATCTTGGGTTGGGTGACTGTCAACACCCCCCCCCCCCCGCAACATCATTCTGTAAAATATCAAGAGCTGATTTCAGAAATGCATCTGATGAAGCAGGTCTTTGCCCACGAAAGCTTATGCTCCAAAATATCTGTTAGTCTATAAGGGCCACAGGACTTCTGGCTGTTTCAGAAACGCTTGTTGTTTGGCTGCCTTTGTCTTTTGAGACAGAACAAAAAGCCTCAATCCCAAAGAACTGACAGCCTGTAAGGGGGTTCAGAGGTCCCCAAGCACTGCACCCTGTCCACAGGCAGGAGTGACTCTCACTCAGCAGGTAGAATGGGAAGTTTATTACTCATCAGAGGCACAGCTCAGTACAGCGGTGACAGTCCAGCAGGCAGAATCAGTCATTCCAGTCCATCTTGGGGAGAGGAGCCCGAGGGGTGCTCCATCTGGAGTCTAGCTTCCCCCTCAGCCCAGGCTGGCTGCCTTCTCTCTCTCTCTCCCACAGCTTTTTACTGCCACCTCCGATTCAAACCCCAGCTCCGCTCCTCTGTGCTCTTTGGCAGGTGTTACCTGCCAGCTTAGGTTACAGTCCCAGGGGGTCAACCTTAGCCGCTGTGAGCTGCTTTGCCTGTTTCACACACACACATCCAGCCTGACTCTCACACACGCACCCCCCACTCCATCACACAGCCTAGACCCAAAACGTTTTAAAGTCATAATATTGCCTTTAGAATCATATCTTTCTTTTAAAAAAAAGTGATTGTTTCCCTGTGCATTTTTGAGCCTTTAGGATGCATTCAGGTCATACAGTTAAGTTCTCCACAATTATGAGGGCTAGAAACTTTTTACTCTTGAAATAAACTCAGGTTTGTAATCACCTGACTCCAGGAGCTGGGGCTTTAAGTATGATACCAGAAAGCTTGCAGCCTTGAAAGGAATGGCTTGCACAACAACCTGGTCCATGCTGAGCGCAGTCTGTACAGTCATTGATGTTCCTGGGGGTGCCCCCCCCCCCCACTTCGCTAAGCTGGTTGCCATGGTTGGCCCTAATTGCTTACTGGAAAACGCCGCCTCTGACATGCGTGGAGCAGCGGATGCAAATGCTGGGCTGTGCCTGTGCCCTGGCAGCACTGTGACAGCTGCCCTACCCAGGCCCGGCCTACCCGGGACCCCTGCACAGCTCTCCTCCCTCCGCAGCCCTGAGGTGTTGCCTTACCCCGCAGCCTGCCTCCGGGCTCCTCCCAGGAAGCGTCCTTTGCCCTCCCCGAGCAGGAAGCCGCAATCTGCCGGGTCAGGGCGCTCTGCGGGGCTGAAGCGACGCCCGGCGGAGGGGAGCTGGGGAGCGGAGGCTGCGCGGGCTCTGGCTGCCTTTCCGTGCAGGTAGGCAGCTGATGGGGGCAGGGGAGGCGGCCTGCTGCTGCTGCTGCTGCAGCTCTAGGGCAGCCGGCCCGTTTGCGCCGCCCGCTGCGGCAGACCTGCCCCTCGCGCTCTCTGCGTCTGGCTGACAAGCCTGCGGACTCCTCGCACGCCCGGGGTCGGGGTGGGACTCTGAGAGAGGCACGGAGAGCTGCAAGCTGACCCCCACCCCCCGCGAGTGCAGTGGGGGGGAACTCGCCCAGAGCCCAGCTGACAAAACCGAGGGAGCTTTCCCACTCCCCCGACCCATCTGCACAGTGTTTTCCTTAGCAAGGAGACCCTCTTTTCCCTGTCAGCCCCCCTTCCTTTCCTCCCAGGGGCTCCCCGGGGACCCCGCCCTGTTTCTGCACCCCCTCCCCTGTAGCACAGACGGGCAGCGTGAGCCGTCTCTATTAGCCCTTGCACCCCTTCTTGATGAGCCCTTCCTGTCCCCCCCTCTCTGGCACCTGGCCCCCTGTACACTGCTTGTTCCCCTTCTGCAGCAGTCCTCTGTCCGCCTGCCCCTTTGCAGATTTCAGTTTGACCCCTTGCTCCTGGGTTTTTATCTCACTACCACTCCAGTAGGCAGCCCTCCCTGCCCCTCTCTCCATACAGACCTCAGCACCCCCATTCAAGCACCACTCCCCTGCTACAATACAGAAGTGTCCTCCCATTATAGCACCCTCTTCCCTTGACGGGGTCTAGCAGCCCCACAATCCTCTTATTGTTGTGTCCCCTCCCACTAGCATTTTCCTGCAACGCATTTGCACCCATTCCTTCAGCATCTCCCCCCGGTGTACTGAAGTACCCCTTTCAACGGGGAAGCAACTCTTTGTATGTTCTGCGGTCCCCATTCAGCTGACACAAAGGGAGATTGCGATTCGGGAATACCTCCTACCACCTGCTTCAATCCCATGCTGGGTTACAGCCTCCCACCCTTACAGAACTGTAGGGAGTTCATTCTTCAGGCTGAGTAGAAATGAGCAATGTTCCCTTTAATCTTTCCCTTCCACGTATGGACTTTTTCCCTCTCTCTGCGGAATAAATTTTATGTGCACTGACGCATGTGTGAATGTGCACCAGCAGCAGAAACAAAACCTAGCTGTGGGTGCTCTGCTAACCAGCCAAGCAGTATTTGAATCCCTCCTGAGCACCCACACTGGGGCACAACTTACAGGGAATGCTGATCTTGAGCAAGGAGGAGAAAACTGCAGCCCATGGACCACATCTGGCCTGTTGGGCCTTTTAATAAGGATCTCTCAAGCTCCTACTAGGGCGGGAGGGTCAGAGGCTTGCCTTACCCCACTTCTTGTGTGCACCAGTTTTGTGGAGCTCCCAGAAGCACGGCAGCCAGGGGGCTCTGCACACTCCCCTCCCATTCAAGTGCCAGCCCTGCAGCTCCCATTGACCAGAAACCATGGCCAATGGGAGCTGTGGAGGTGGTGCCTGCAGATAGGGCCTGTCTCCATGTGCGAGCTGGGGGCAGGACAGGCTGCTGCTTTGAGGAGCCACTTCAGGTAAACTCAGCCCAGCTCCTGCACCCTTGAGACTCCACACTCTGTGCCCTGACCCACTTTCCCAGCCCTGATGGGAAACCTGCCTCCAAACCCTTTGCTTACAGTCTGGTACACTGACCTGCACCCCAAACCTCTCCTCCCCACCCCAGAGTCCACCCCCAGCACCTGAACCACCTGAGCCCTGGTTCCCTTTTAGTCCCTCCAGCTTCTCCATCCCAGCCCAGAGCACCCTCCTGCTATTAGCCAAATGGGCAGGAATGGTGTCCCTAGCCTCCATTTGTCATTAATACCTTTGTTAGCAGTCCCAGAATGTGCAGCCATTGGAGCCAGCCAGTAGCGGAGCTACCTTAATGTAACCTGTGAGTGCAGACAAGACCTTGGTCACTTCTGGTTAAAGCGTGGGGTTAGTTGCACTGGCACAGATTGCAGAGTATAGCTGTTTTGCCGGTCTTCCTTTGGGGTTGTTCTGATGTAACTACACAGTTGGGAAAAGTCATTGCTGTCTGGAATCCCCCTGTCTAGACCAGCCCTCAGAACCAAAAGGGCCATGGAAAGGGATCTACCCTTTTGATCCTTCGCATGCCAGTGTGGGACGTATTCTAAGATGGTGTTTCACAAGGCTTACAGCATCACAGAACTGCCAAGAGCAGTTTAAAGCAGTGGGTCCCAACCTTTCCTCTAGTATGGACCCCCAGTGCCCTGCCCAAACTGTTCCTGGACCTCCATCAAAGCCAATGCTAGCTGGTATGTACACTTCATTACAGCTGTGTCTACACGTGAGCTCTTTTGAAAGGCTGGAGTTCGAATGATAACAGTCGAATTCTAGCCTTTTGAAAGCACGCAGCTACACACAAAAGCAGATCAAAGGTTCGATCTGCCCTTTCGAAAGACCGGTGCATTCTTTAGAAGGGGAGCGGCCACGCAGCTCTGGGCTGTCTTTCAAAAGAACGGAGCCAGAGGCACCATGGGTGGGGTCATGTGGCTGCCAAGCCCTTCCGGGGCCTGCAGCCAACTGCTTTCTTAACAGGACCCTCCAAAACACTCTCCACCTGCACATGCTGAGGCCTGCCAAGGTGCCACAAGCAACGCAGAGCCCAGCACGCAGCATATTGGAGTCCGTGTGCCTGCTCCTGGCTTTAGACGCTGACATCCCGGACAATGTGCTACAGCTGTTGAGCACAGTCATCGCAGCTGCCCCCCACATCCTTGGGTGGCTGAGCTGCCCTCCCCGGGGCCATGGAACCTCCCAGCCTGGATCCTGCCAGTGACCCTTTCCCAGTGAACCAGTGCCTCTGGTGGGAGCAGCTGGTGCCGGCCAGTGGCATGATGCCAGATGGCTGCAGAACTTCTGCACGAGCAGGCAGACCTTCCAAGAGCTCTGCCACTGGCTCACGCCTGCACTGAGGCACCAGGACACCACCACACAGCCTGCTCTCCCCCTCAAGAATTGCATCAGGATCACTATATGGAAGTTGGCCACTCCAGACAGCTACCGCTCTGTGCAGCCTCAGTTCAGGGTAGCCAAGGCCACCATCGGGGCTGTCCTCATGGAGGTAAGCCACGCACTGGGTCACACCCCCACCACGGGCAGGGGGCTCTGGGGAGAGGGAGTGCAGGGGCTGATAGCTGGGAGGGGGTAGAGGGGAGCAGGGGGCAGGGGGTGCAGGAGCTGATGCCTGGGAGTGGGCGGGGGATGCAGGGGCTGATGGCTGGGAGGCGGTAGCGGGGAGCAGGGGCCAGGAGGCAGCAGTGGGGGCAGGGGTGTGGTGGCTGGGAACTGCCTTCCATGCCCTCACAAGAGCACATGTCCTCCATCCCCTGCAGTTTGTCCCCCTGATCAATGCGATGCTCCTCCACAGTTGTCCGCATGAGTGACCTGGACACAGCCGTCAGGGGATTCACAGCACTCGGCTTCCCGAACTGCTTCGACGCCTTGGATGGGACGCACATTCCCATCCACGCCCCAGCACGCAGCACTCGTCACTACATCAGTTGCGAGGGCTACCACTCAGTAGTGCTGCAGGCCCTGGTGGACTCAAAGGGCCGGTTCATGGTTGTGTACGTGGGCTGAGCGGGCGAGACACACGACGCCCGTGTGTTCCAGAATTCTGGCCTGTGCTGGCACATGGAGGCTGGGACCTACATCCCCCAGCGGGAGCTCCCAGTCAGCAATGTCACCGTACCACTCTGCATGATGACGGATGCTGCCTGGCCCCTGCAGCCATGGCTCACGTGGCCCTATATGAGTCACCTCAACCGCACCCTGGAGGCCTTCGAACACCCACCTCAACCGGGCCCGCAAGCTAGTGGAGCAGACCTTTGGGCACCTGAAAGGGCAGTGGTAGTGCCTCCTCTGGTGCCTGGAGATCCTGGTGCATAATGTCCCACAGGTGGTGGGTGGCCAAGTGCAGGGCCTGGCTATGAGCGGCCCCCCACTGCTCCCAGTTGCCAGGCCAACTGTGATGCATCAGAGAGGTCCTTCGTGAAAGCCTCGTTCATAGGCCCCACTGAACCCCACCCATAGCCACCCCTCACCATGCACACCACCACACCAGTGCACCCTCCCCTATGCTCCCCCCACCAAGAACATGGGGATCTTTGGAAAATAAAACTTTTAAACTACTATTTTTGAACTAATTCAAAAACTCTGTACCATGGGAAGGAGGGCAAACTATGTACACTGGGGGCCTGGGAGGGATCTGAACCTGGAAGGAGAGTGGGGGGAAATCACTCAGGGGCAGGGGTCAAAGGCCAAGAGCCCTGTCAGCCCCAGGATCCCCTCCCTACCGGGGTTTAGGGTCTGCAGCAGGGCTGGGGTGGGGCGAGAACCGTGGGCAGGGGTGCCGAGGGAGGGCTTTGGCAGGGTTAGGGTTGGCAGGGGGGCCAGTAGGTGGGTCATGTTGGCTACATGCTCCCGCCGCATCCTACTAATGTCCTCAAGGTTGGACAGGTCCCAGGCCACCCTTCACCAGGCCGTGTTGGTCTCCTCCAGCTGGAGGTGTCGCTCTGCCACCTTGGCCTGGTGGAGGCTGGTGGTGTCCTCCCCTGACCACTGCTGAGCTCTCCAGCCATGGGCCCCATGTGGTGGTGGTGCGGGGGTGCCCAGGCCTTGTCCACTGCCTGCAGGGGGCTCTCCGGGACCACAGATGGTGCAGCTGAAAGGAGAGAAGGACAGTGTTTCAGTCCCTCATCATGGCCCTTGGAGTCATGTCCCTTGGGGCATCTCCCACCCTGGGGCAACACCCACCCCGCTGGGGGCAACACCTGCGTCCAAGGGCACGGTGTTCATGGGGTATCGCAGATGCGGAGAGGTTCCCTGTCCATGTGGGACGGTCCCTGGGTGCGGTCCGGCCCTGCCTACCTCTCGCCATGCGTGCAGCTCACGGTGCTGTCCATAGGGGCAGGTGCTGGCTATGGCTAGCCGGTGTCATGGCATGCCGGGGGCCATGGCCAGCCAGGATGTGTCTCGGCCAGGACCACTAGGCATGCATGTGGTCTGCTGGCAGCTGTGCCACCTCCCTGCCCCGCTGACCAGGGTGTGTTCCCCACCAGGGACTCACCAGAGAGTACCTCAAGAAAGTCCAGGGACAACTGGGAAGGCATGTCGATGATCAGCTCCCCTTTATTGCTCAACCACTCCAAGGTCATGTCCAGCCCCTGGCTCTGGCTCCCTAATCCCGGCTCCCCCCGTCTTCTGCCTCCGTTTTGTCTGCAGCAGTGTGGAGGGCAGTGGGTGGCGAGGAGCTGTCCTCATGGCCCCAGGATGGACAAGAGCTACCGATAGCATCCTGCCTCATCCGAGGCCTGGGTGTAGCTCTGCTGGAGCTCCTTCATCTTACTCCAGACTAGGTCTAGAGTGCCCTTGGGGTGTCCCCTGGTGCTGAGGCCATGGATGAGGCAGCTGAAGGCTGTGGCATTATGCTGCTTTACTCCCATCTCCTGGAGGACCTGCTCCTTTTTTAAAGTCTGAGGAGGTGTCTCAGTTCTGGCTCTGTCCAGGAGGGAGCCTTTTTTTTTGGTCCGCCTTCCTTTTTCGTCTGCAGATCCTGGGAGCTTTGTGAGGGCTCTGGGGGGGGGCTCCTCTGGCAGGCAGCTGCTTACCATTGTGGTTATTTTTTCAGATTTGGGGTGGGTGTGAGGGTGTGTTGAGAGCAACTCATGGCCGTGCTTTTAGCATGCTCTAAGCTTTTTGCCACAGGGATGCCAGGTCTGTGCAGCTTTAAAAGCAGCTGGACACAGAAATCATAGAGCCCTGCTGTTGTGGGCCAGGGCATCTCCGTACTCCAGCTGGCCGGTGCCATGGCAGACTCCTCTTTTGAATGAGCAGGCCATGGAGTTTCTACACGTCTTCTTTTGAAAAAGAATTTCAAAAGAGGACACTTTTCCCAAAGTGAGATCGGGTTAGGGATTTCAAAATGTTCACTGCGTTCCTCTGATTTTCTTTCAAAAGAATGCATTATATGTGTAGGCGCTCCACATGTTCTTTTGAAAGAAGGCTGGAAATTTCAAATTTATGTCCATGTCTACACACAAAATGAAAAAGAAAACCACATTATAGATTTTCAGACCACAAGTAATAACATTATTGGAAGATATTTAATTTAAAAATAATGATTGTATCTTTGCAGTTTATTTTAAACTTATTTTCTGTGAGCACACAGCAGTACCATCATGGACCTCAAGGGATCCACAGACCCCAGGTTGGGAACCACTGATTAGAGTATCCTCCATCCAGTGGAGACAGCTGCTCCCTGCCTATTGATCGTGCAGAATTTAATCCTCCTCTGCTATAAAGTTTCTAGTGTATCTGGTTTTGAAGAGCGAGTCACAGAGTATGGAGTTCTATGTATAGCCTGAAGCAGTAGGTCTGCAGTATTGCTGATCCAAGGCATGAAAAAAATATTGAGCCTGAACCCCAAATCATTATTTTAAAATAATTAATTTAGGGTTCTTTTTACATCTCTCATTTTTGAGCATTTAGAGTATGTGCAACCATTAGGACTAGAAACTTTCAAATGCACCTGCATGGCCCCACAATATGCTAATATATTTATGGCTGACCTGGAACAACGATTCCTCAGCTCTCAGCCCCTATTACCCTTCCTCTACTTAAGATACATTGATGACATCTTTATGATTTGGACCCCTTGTATAGAGACTCTAGAAGAATTCCACAGAGACTTTAACAATCTACACCCCACCATCAACTTATGCCTCGATTACAACATGCAAGAGATACATTTCCTGGACACTACAGTACAAATCAAGGATGGCCTGATCGGTACCACAGTCTACCGGAAACCCACTGATCACTATATTTACCTACACCCTTCTAGCTTCCATCCTGCACACATAACTAGATCCATTGTTTACAGTCAAGCCCTTAGGTACAACGGCATTTGCTCTGATCCTACTGACAGAGACCAAAAACCACAAGATCTTTACCAAATATTCATAAACCTTAATTACCCGCCAGGAGAAAGAAAAAAACAAATTGACAGGGCCAGGCGAATACCCAGAGACCAGCTACTCCAAGATAGTCCCAAAAAAGCCAAGAACAGAACACCACTGGTCATTACGTACAGCCGCCAACTCAAACCACTGCAACACATTATTAAAGACCTACAATGTATCCTTAATCAGGATGCCACACTCCAGAAGGCCCTAGGTGACAGACCTGTTCTCTCCTACAGACAACCTCCCAACCTTATGAGGATTCTCACCAACAGCCACAGTCTATACCGCAGGAACACCAGTCCTGGGACTTTTCCTTGCAACAAAGCCCGCTGCCAGCTCTGTCCACATATCGATTCTGGGGATACCATCCCTGGACCTAACCAGGTTAGTCACAGACTCACGGGCACATTCTCATGTTCCTCAACTAACATCATATATGCCATCATGCCAACAATGCCCAAATGCTTTGTATATTGGACGGACTTCAAGCTCTCTTAGACAAAGAGTTAATGGGCACAAAACAGACATAAAAACACTCCTGATCCACAAACCGGTCAGCTGACATTTTAATGGAGTGGGCCATTCTGTTAATGACTTAAGTGTTTGCATCTTACTGAAGAGGAATTTTCACACTACTTTGGAAAGAGAGGCTGCTGAACTCTCTTTTATATTCAAATTTGACACATTAGCACGTGGTTTGAACCAGGATGCGAATGTTCTGGGTCATTATAGGGGGCTCTTTTGCATACTTGGCTTAATTTAATTCTTGACTCCTCCCCCCCGCCCCCGCCCCTCTACTCTCTGATTTGCTCACCTTGATATTTTTTTTCCTGATCTGTCAACCTTGATCACTGTTTTTGGTTCTCTGCGCCTTAAATATTGAGTCTGTTCTGGTCTGGCTCTGGTCTGAAGAAGTGGGTCTGTCCCATGAAAGCTCACCACCTAATAAATTATTTTGCTAGTCTCTAAAGTGCTACTCGACTGCTTTTTTGTTTTGAAATGAAAGCTTGAGAGTCTCATGTAATCATGTGACTCCAAGGACTGGTGTTTTTTTAAAGCACCAATCTGCGAGGTTTTACCTGGCCCATTCGCCTTCACGTCTTGTTAGATCTGAAACTTAAACACTACTAACCAGTGTTCCACGTAAGCCGAGTGCTTGGCGATCACCCAGTAGACATTCAGGTGCTGCCCAGCAGACTAGCAGAGCTCCCCCAACCACCAACATGTGTTTCTGTTGGTGGTGCAGATCTGCCTTGGTGCACGTAACAAAATTTATTTTACCCATGGATGGAAAAAATTAGAGGGAGCACTGCTACCAACGTGCCATGCGAGCCACTTCCCCAGGGATGAGCTAGTACAGGTGGGATGAGTAGCCTTCAAGTACCTGTTCGCACTGGGGTCTCATCTTCCCTTGAGTTCTTGCCTCCAGTTAGTTGGTTGCAAATTGACTTGAAGATTTGCTCTCATATCTGTGGTTTCCCTTAGCACCAGCTTAGAGTGAAGAGTAAAGATAAATCCTAGAACAAACACCTGGAAAATATAAGTGCTGACCTTTATGAAAGCATTAATGACCTAGAGTTAATTAACAATTTGTTAACTTGTTGTGAAAATTCTATTGCAGCCAGCACCTAGGAGATACGTGAGACTGCTCCCTGTGGCGTTTTAAGAGCACTACTATAGAGGAGGCAATTTTTAGTTTTAACAAGATAGCTGGTTGACATGATCTGTAGGATCACCCCCTCCACTCTTTGTTTTTCCTCCTATCCCATTCTCCTTTCTCTCTTTGTTACTTTTAGGGTTTTCCCCCCTCCCCTTTTCTTTTCTTTTTTTTTTGGGGGGGGGTCATTGTGTCTCCTGTGTTCTCCGTCGCATCTCCCAGTTCCTGTGCCCTTCATGCTTGATTCGCTACTCCTTGCTATGTAGAAGTAAGATTGTCCTTGGAGCAGTAGAAACTGAATGGAGAATTCTTGTTTTAGGTGCCAATGAGCATGTTATAGTGTGATTGTGCGGTCCAAAGATGTAGCAGGGCTTTATGACAAAGAGCTGATGGAACTCAACAGGGGTGTCGTGCAGGACAGCTACCAGAATCTCGTTTTCCTAGGTAAGGACTCACCGTACTTTGTTCTGTTAGTATTTCTGAAGTAACTTCATTTGTTTCAAACACAACATTCTTTCCTGAGGCAGCTCAGGAATTTAAAAGGATTTCTGACAGTCAGTTGGAAGCTTACTCCTGTTCTTAGGTCTTTATCTGGAAGAGTCTATGTATAGCAGTATTGATTTGTCTCTAATTCCTGAATATAAAACTTTGCTGGAATGTCCTGTTTCCAACACACCTCTACCTGGGATGGACATCAACTTCAAAAGGATTTTTGAGGGGTGTTTGGGATGAGGGGAGGCTGGCTGTGTGTTTCATATCATTCTGCCATTAAGAGGGGTCCTTGAATCTCCTACAGGGATAACATATATCAACTATCAGACGTGTGATTCCTTAAAAGGGAATTCCCCAAATTCCCCTACTGTCCCTCCTTCACAATTGCTCTGTTCCCTTCCTTCCCCATGAAAGAAATTGGAATTAAAAACATCTTTTGGGACAGTCCTAGGCTGAATATTTAACAGGCCCTAATGTTTTCTCTTTCTTGTAGGCAGGACTTCCCGGTTCCTAAATGTGACATGGCCTCTCAAATGGAACAAGGCAACGAACTGTCTGACCTCGCTCACCTGGCTTGCAAGGAAACCAAGCTCCTGAAATACACTCACATAGGTGAGGAGGCATAAGCTGAACTAACTTGGAACCCTCCGTGAGTGGAATAAAAGAAGACAGGATTCCAACAGTTATTGTGAGCTCACCTTTCTGCCTCATGTCATCTTGTTCTGTTTGGTAATTAGTCTTCTTAGGTTGCAACCAGTTCTCCTATCGTTTGAGCAAATGTCAAGGGTGGATTTCTGCCTGTCCTGACTCGCTTTGGCTAGAACTGTGTGCCATCACGTGTCTCTGAGTGGTGAGAGAGTTGTGGAAACTGAATTCATCCCATACCCATAAGTCATTAGCAAGTCCTCTTTCCACGGCTTCTTTTCTCCCCAGCCCAGGAAATAACCATGTCTGAGATGATCTTGTCTTTGCCAGGAGACCACAGTGGAGATGAGGAGATTCCTCTGCAGGAAGATGCTGGGAGCAGGGAACTGCAGGGGGTGTTTTCAGTGAGATCTGGAGGAGATATTGCCCAGGGCTCTGACCTGGGACAAGCTCCTGTGAGTCAGCACAACACAGCAACTCCCCAGGGAGAGGACCTTTCAGAGAGGAAACAAACGGAATCTGCTCACAGCAAACTGCTCCAGGAGCACCGAGAGGCCCTTGTCCCCCGACGAGCGCCCTGCTCAGAGAGACCCACCATATGTTCTGAGTGCGGCAAGGGCTTCAGTCGCAGCATACACTTGGTCCAGCACCAGAGAATGCACACTGGAGAGAGACCCTTCCGATGTACCGAGTGCGGGAAAGGCTTCAGCCAGAGCTCGCACCTCATCCAGCACCGGCGAATCCACACAGGCCAGAAGCCCTATGTGTGTGCCGAGTGCGGCAAGAGCTTTAGCCAGAGCTCCAACCTGATTAAACACCAGCGGATCCACACGGGGCAGAAGCCCTACGTCTGTGCCGAGTGTGGGAAGATCTTCAGCGACAGCTCCACGTGTATAAAACACCAGCGGATGCACACGGGGGAGAAGCCGTACAAATGTCCCGAGTGTGGGAAGAATTTCAGCCAACGTTCACACCTCCTCCAGCATCAGCGGATCCACAATGGCATCAAGCCCTACGCTTGCCAGGAGTGCGGGAAGAGCTTCGGCCAGAGCTCTGATCTGATCAACCACGGCCGGACGCACACCGGGGAGAAACCCTACCAGTGTGCAGAGTGCGGGAAGTGCTTCAGTGGGAACTCCAACCTGATCAAACACCAGCGGATCCACACGGGAGAGAATCCCTACCGCTGCGCTCAGTGCGGGCAGTGCTTCCGCTTCCAGCCTCAGCTCGTGCGGCACCAGAAACACCATACGCAGTAGCACCCACTGCTGCTGGGGAGAGGGGGAACATGAACCTCCTCACAGGGAACAGCTAGCTGAGCGTCGTGGTGTAGTGTGAGGGGGCAGGGGGCGAGGGAAGTGTGTCCTTATTGTGTTGATGGTTTGAGCCGTTCTTTGGGAATGGATGTGAAGCACCACAATAGAAGGAAATTGGGCAGTTAACTATTTAGGGGAATCACGGTCTTTACTTTTTAGTACTGACGAGGGTAAAACGTGGATCAGAGTGTAACATTTTTTCAACACACTGATCAGGCTTTGCCATCTTGGCCAGATCTCACCCTAGCCTTATGGCTCCCTTCAGAACCTCAGCTCTTGTCTCCCACTTTCTGGAACTCTTTTAAATATTAGTTCCCGTTGATTATATTTATTTAACCTCCCCGCCCTCAACTGCACCTGACAGTACTCAGGCCATTTCCTTGGAACTGTGTTTGCCAGATAAATGGTCGTGAAATTAACGTGTCTGCAGTAAATTTGCTGTTGTTTGATAACTTAGTCCATGAGTCAATTAACATACTAATAAACATTTCTCTCACAAGTATGTTTGCTCAAGTACCCTTGAGGGTGGCATTTTATGAAAGGCATAAAGGTGCAGTCAGTATGTAGCAAGATTTTTTTTAATTGTGATCTCCTATTTGACAATTGAGAACAGATGAAAGATGAGAAGCATTGGAAAATATTAAGCTTAGACAAATAGCTTAATTTTTTCAATTTTAATTTCATAATTCTGTTTTTCCGCCTTGAATAAACACTTTTAACTTAAACTACCATGAATCTGGAATTGTCAATTGTTATTGTGAAGCAATTATGACATGTATGTCTACGGGTGTATCGACACTAGCCCCGTTCTCAATGAAATTTTTGTCAGCCCCAGGTATGAAAAAACCACACCCCTGAGTGACATAAGTTGCACTGACAGAGGACACTGGTATGGAGAGTGCTGTATCAGTGAGAGATGCTCTCCTGCCAACATAGCTACTGCCACTCATTGCTGATATTTTAATTATGCTGACAGGGAGAGCTCGCTTCCTCAGGCATAGAGCACTTACATGGGAGACTTTACAGCAGCACAGCTGCCATGGTCTGGCAGTGCTGCTGTAAGGTCTATAACGCAGCCATGGCCTCAGACTCGTAATGTGCTGTGATTTTTTATTATAATATCATGACATGAAGGAAGCACAAATTTTCTGCACAGGAAGATATGGGGAGGCCAAATAATCAGAGTGGGGAAAAGACCACAAAGGCTGTTTTCCTAACGCATTCTTTACAAGAAGAAAAACTACTACATGACTATATCGTCCTCTAAAAAGGATGCTGGATCAAACTAAAGCGTGGGGGGTACTAAAACTCTGTGGTACAGAACACTTACTAAGTTGCCTGTTCCATCCACACAGCCAAATGGGAAAGAAATTACTACATGCCTTAGTCTGGAATGAAAGCAATCAAATACTTTATGTTTGTAAATCTATGATACATATACACCCGCTGCCAATCTGAATGTAGGGATAGTGATTGTGATGGGGTTTAAGACAGCAACCAACTCTGAATGATAGGGGCTGGCAGAACAAAGTGCCATATGAATGGTGATCCTGAGAAAAAGGCACACCATGAAAGTCACACAGCATTATGTGAGCTGTGAACGACTTAGCCAGAGGCAGTAACATCCTAGTGCTGCATTTAAAATATTTGTCCTCGTTTCTGTGGGATTTTTACCTGTTTAAGAAAGAGTTCTGTTAAAAAAAATTGAGTTTGCTCCTGGTACTGGTGAACAAACATTGACCGACTATCCTGGGCGATTAAATTAAACCCCTTGTTTGGTGGTACAAAAGAAAATAGCCAACTGGTCTCCTGGTAACTCAGGGTATGTCAACACTTAGGAATGAAGTCGAATTTGTTTAAGTTGATTTTTTAACACTAGATTTTATAAGTTGAGGTTGAGTGTCCTGACCAGCTCAGAAAGTTGATTTCTTGTGTTCTCTCATGGTTGCCAGAATCTGCCTGTGGAAACAGTGAATTCTGGGCACCTATCATCCTGTTGCATTTTGGGATGCTGCACCTGTGTCTTATGGGAAAAAAAGTCGCCGCAACTTGTTCTGGGTTTATGATATCATCATCCCAGAATGCATTTTCCACACCTTCCCTTTCCTGCTGTAAAAAAATGGAATTTTTAGGCAGTTTTCATCTTGGCTGCCAGCCTGTATTACAGACACTAACATGGATCCTGATACACTTCAGAGTTTGATGTAGTGTTTTGTGCTCAGTTCGCACACTGCAATGCAGTATCATCTCAACAGAATGCTCGTGCAATATGAGCTCGTTGTTTCCAGGGGCATTGACAGACAGAATCTCTGGAGAGAAGAAACGCAAGGTTTCTGGCAGCATTGGAGTCACTGTACAGTATGGAGCGCAGGTTCTGGAGATGAAAAACCAGCACAGACTGGTGGGAGTGCATTGTTTTGCAGTCATGGGACAACCAGCAGTGGCTGCAAAACTTCTGCATGTGTAAGGCCACTTCCAAGGAACTTTGTTAACTGCTGTCTCCCACATTGCCCTGGCATGTACATAATTCTGTGCACCAAAGATTGTTCTGACTATTGACACAGCTGGTTGTCCAGTGATCTCTTCAGGCACAAATAAGGTCTTGTAGGTGCTTAGATGCACTTGGGCCCTTGACAAATACAGGAAGTAGTTTGTCATCCCCATTTTTTAATCCATGTTGCAAAGGTGATCCCATATCTTGTCTACCTCTGTGGAAAGATATCTAAATCTTCGTTTGCCAAGATGCTCTTCAGATATGCTCTTCAAAATTGTCCTCATATGGAGGGAGTTTAGCCAGTGATTTGTCCTTTTAGATGGACAGTTTGAAGCTCTACCAATTCAGGTCTCTGTGGGTCTCCTTTTCTTTCTAGCTCTGATAACAAAGCACTGCTGCCAACTCCCTTGCAGCAGAAATTGTGCCTTGTCCACCACTGTATCCCAGTTTAGCAATATCTCTGAGGCAGCAAAAGCACCCTTTGCTTTGACAGGGTTAAATCCAGATTCCCCTCTCCCCACTTTACCAAATAAGGGTGATACAGAGGCACATCCTGTTAATGCGTGTACAGCAGGAAGTGTATTGAGAAGCCAGGAGTGAGTGTCTCACAAACTGCATGCACAGGTAGGAAGTGATGCTTGTTGGTTGTGCTCCCTATTTCAATCAACAAGTTCCTGTAAACATGCCTGGCTATCCCACCTTCTCAGTCTCTGCCGTGCCTCCTCGCAGCAGTGCTCTTTCAGAGGGGACTTAGCTGTCTTTAAAACTGAGGCCACCTGGATTGCGCTAAGCAGCAACAACTCTAGGTTCCCAGGCCCTCAGGTAGGGTGGAGCATTACCATTAAGGAGCTCTGGCCTGCAGTCAGGACAACACTCAGGTGTACTGGGTTTAGCAGACTTCCAACCAACATAGGCTTCACATCTGAGAGGTAGGAGGTTGTCATTCCCAGCTTGGAGTGGCAAGGGTAGTGGGACCTGTACCCACACTCTTGCACCGAGGCCTGCACCCAGACCAGGGCCCTAACAGTGGCGGAGTGCTCCATCACTCTACCCGTGGGGATCTGCCTGAAACATAGTGATGTAGTATCAATCCAAAGCCCAAACAGACTGTCGTCTGGCTCCCCTTGGCTACTTCCTACTTTCCCCTTGGTGGGTACCCTCCATCTCCCCATGATAGGTGGCCAGCAACAGCTCTAGCAGCTCCTTTGCCTCTGAGTTGACCAGCAGCTCTGGCAAGTCCAAATGTGGTTGGGGTCTGCTTTGGGCTCCAGCACTGAGAAGAATTTATGTCTCTCTCCACGCCTCCAGCTCAGCTTTGGTCCTTTTCCTCTGCCCTACCCTGTCCTATCTGTCTCTTTTTCTGATCCTGCGTGTGCAGTTTTTTCTCTCCCTCCTCCCTATTGGTGTCTCCTTTTTTCTTTTGCTCATTTGCTGCTTGCTTTCTTCACGATCTCTCTCTTCTCCTGCTCACAGGTTGCCTCGCTTTCTCCTTCCCACATTTTTGTCCTTTTCCCCATCCTCTTTATTGGGCTCCCCTTTCATCTACCATGATATCTAGTGCTGTGCTGTAGAAGGGTGGAGTGAAATGAACATATCTAGTGAGTTAATATTATCACTCTCTGGCCACGTCTACACAAGCAGCTTTTTCTGGAAAAACTGGGCTTTTGCCGGAAAAAAACGCCGAGTGTCTAGACGACAATTGTTCTTTGTCAACAGTTTGTCAACTTAACCCAGCACATCTGCCAGCAGCATTATATCCCTCCCCATTCAGGTATGATGCCTCTCTCGACAGTGTTCTTTTTGTCAACAAAACAGCTATGTAGGTGCCCTGGGGCCCTTTTGTCAACAGAGGGTTTGCAGTTCACCGGGCAGCCTGTTTGCAGAGCTTCCAGTTAGCCTGTCTGTTGAATTTTTTCAGGCATAAAGGGCTGGCGACAGAGTGGGTTTTTCCTGACAGAGGCACGTCCACAGGGCCTCTTTACTGCCAGCAGCCCTCTCTGCTGAGAGCGAAATATCGTGCAGCTGTGCTAATGAGCCATGAGAATATGCTAATGAGCATCCATTTGCAATGGCGAGACTGCTCATTAGCATGCAGCTGCTAGGAAAGCAGCTTTGTGTAGCCCCACCTTCAAAGAGACTCAAAGTCTTCACTGACCGGGGCAGAAACCAGCTGAGAAAGAAACCAAATTTGTGTATGGAGTGCAGGAGGAGTGTCAATTAGGGCTCACAACTGATGTGATGTGTGCTCTGAATACAGCGCAGACCTTGTTAAACTTCAGTGTGAGAGACCCTATAAATACACTTAGGGCAGGAAGAGCTTCCACCACAGCTCAGACCTGGTTCTACAACGTGGGGCTGACAGCCGCCATGGGCCCCAGGGTGAGATAGGAGGGGACCCAGGCTCTGTGCCCCTGGAAGGGGCAGGGCAAGGACAGTCAGCCCTCAATGCTGCTGGAGTCACAGTGTTGCCCCCCACTTACTCCCCACAAAGTGGGGGGGGCGGCAGCAGCACTCCAAAAGGGGCCAGTGCTCCAGCCACTGCTGCCAAAGTAGGCCCCTTTGAAATGCCAGCCTGTGGTAACTGCCCCCTTTCCTTCTGTCAGCAGGCCTGGTGATACATGCGCAGAGCCACACAGGAGAGAAGCCTTACCAGCGGGCTGAGTGTGGGAAATGTTTCTAGCAGAATTCAGACCCGGTCAAACACCAGAGGACTCACACAGAGAAGTCCTAATCCAGGATCAGAGAACCCACACTGGGGGAGACACCTTCCAAATGTGCTGAGTGTGGGAACAGCTTCATCCAGCGTGACAACCTTCTGTGTCAGAGAACTCACATGGGTGACAGGTTTTCTCTGTCAGCTGAGCACTTGGGCAGCTGCCCAGGAGAGATGCAGGTGCTGCCAGCTGATTAGTAGAGTGTCCACAGGCCAGGAGCTTGTGTTTTTACTGGCGGTGCACATCTCCGCACACATTGGTGCACATAGCAAAATTTATTCTGCACAGGGATGGAAGAAATTAGCGGGAACCCTGGTGACAGACTTTCCAAATGCATGGAGTGCAGGAAGAGCTTCAGTGTCTGCTCCAACCTTATTAACCCCCAGAAAATCCATGCGGGAGGAGAGACCCTATAAATGTACCCAGTGTGGGAAAGGGTTCATCATCAGCTCCATCCTCATCACCCACCACCAGCATGTGTACACTGGAGAGAGAGCCCCTCCCAGTGTACCAGCTTCGGGAGATGCACGAGAGGGAGTGCTTGATCCTGACTGGTCGTTGGAAGAAGCAGCCCTACCAGTGTGGGAGAACCTCTGCTCAGACCCTGGTTAGCCACCCACAGAACCACCTGTGGGAGAGAACCTACAAATGTCCAGACCACAAGAAGGGCTTCTGCCACAGCTCGAACCTCCCCAAGCACCTCAGGTCCCATGTGGGGGAGAGACCCTGTCCCTGCTCTGACTGTGGGAAGCGCTTTGAGATGAGCTCGCGCTCCGTCAAGTACCAGAGATATTGTACTGTGGAGAGATCTCCCTGGGGGCTGACTCGAGGCAGCGCTCCACCCTCCACAGCCACCAGAGAAGACACACTGGAAAGGAGCCCTACTGCTATGCTGAGCACAGGAAGACATTCAGCAGCAGTGCTCCCCTTTGCAGCCACCAGAGCATCCACTGGGGAGAGAAGCCCTTCCAGTGCTCCCAGGGCAGGGACAGCTTCCAATACCAGTCACAGTTCAGACAGCATCAGAGAGTGTATGCCACATAGCAACAAGCTGCTGGGGGCAAGGCCTTGCTAGACAGGGGGGCAGTGCTGGGATGTGGCGTAAGGGTGTATGTGAAAAGGAGAGGAACTAGTCAGGAATCAACAAGCTGGTGGGAATCAGAACGGGTGGGAACTAGACAATGGGTGGGGGGAATAGTCATTTGGAGGCTACGAGGAGGGATGAGATTACAGGGAGTCACACAGTGCAGCTCAGCTCTATAGAACCACATTCCCCAAGGTCATCTTGGATTATGAGTACGCAGCTCAAGACACTGAGAAGATGATTTTCAGAGGTGCTAGACCCCAACAACTGTAAATCAACCACCCATGAAACTCAGGCACTGGCTGTTGCAGGGTAGGCATTCCACATTGGAAGAGAACGCTTTCAGAATGTCTGCTTTGATCAATGTGGTTTGACGTCTCTGTGTTTATCCAACATAGAAATGTGTCCCTTGCACTTGAACCAGAATTTAACATCAAGCTTGCAAAGGAGGGCTCTGCATTGATCCGAAGATCCTGCCTGTTGGGGCCTTATCTGGTCCACAGATATTTGGCACCCTGGTTGCTCTTTGGTGGCACTCTTTGGATCCCCCAGCACTCGTGTAGCACACCAGGCACTCACAAACTAAATTGCTCCCAACAGTCCATGATCTCACTTTGTACAGGATTAGGGTTACCATATCTGACCTTTCAAAAAGGACACCCCTGAGAGGGAGTGTATCTGTACCAGTGTCTACCAACTCACATTGTATTAACGTACTACATACACAGTAATACATCATGAGTTGGTGGATATTTATACAGATACACTCCCTCTCAGGGGTGTCCTCTTGTTTATATGGTAACCCTAATATGGATTGCACTTGGCCTGAGCAAGGCTAATGCCACGGCATCTGCCACTGTGCCAGGCTCCACCAAAAGAGTGCAGGTGTAGGCAGCAAACACTGGTTCCGTAGCCTCTACTGGGGGCTCCTCTACCATGCTGCACCAATCACTGTACCCTGCTGGCTCAGGTCAAACTCCTGGAAACCCCTTACCGGGCCAAAGAATCATGCGCTCATCCATATCTCATTGCACGCTAATTCTCCTCCCAACCCCCGTAAGAACAGCCATACTGGGTCAGACCAAAGGTCCATCCAGCCCAGTGCCCTGTCTGTGCATGGTGGCCAATGCCAGATGCCCCAGCTGGAGTGAACAGAACAAGTGACAATAAAGTGATCTCTAGTGACACTGTTCCTTACTCATCCTGGCTAACAGCCATTAACGGGCCTAACTTCCATGAATTTCTCTAACTCTTTTTTAAACCCTGTTCTAGTCCTAGCCTTCATAGCCTCCTCTGGCACGTTGTTCCACAAGTTGACTATGTGCTGTGGGAAGAAGAACCTCCCTTTTATTTGTTTAAAACCCGAGCCCATTAATTTCATTTGGTGTCCTGTAGGTCTTATAGTATATGAACGAGTAAATCACTTTTCCTTATTCACTTTCTCCACATCACTCATGATTTTATGTGCTTCTATCATACCCCCCATTTAGTCTCCTCTTTTCTAAGCTGAAAAGCACTAGTCTCTTTAATCTTGCTTCATACAGCACCTGTTCCAAACCCCTAAGCATTTTAGTTGCCCTTTCCTGAATCTTTTCTAGTGCCAATATATCTTTTTTGAGATGAGGAGACCACATCTGTATGCAGTACTCAAGCTATGCCACGGTTTTCTAGAAAGGCAATAAGATATTCATCATCTTGTTTTTCTGTTTCCCATTTTTAATGATTCCTAACATCCTGTTTGCTTTTTTAACTGCCGCTACACACTGCATGGATGTTTTCAGAGAACTATCCATAATGACTCCAAGATCTCTTTCCTGATTAGTTGTAATCAGGAATCACTCACTTCTTTGTGAGTGACATGGGAGCAAGCTGGTTTCAGAGCCTGGTGCAAGACGCCATCTCCCAAAGGACCCTCCAGGTAAACTGTAAGAAGCTTTCCATCAAGCACAAACTACCTCAGAAGCCTTTTCTGAAATGAGAGTTTATATAGCCAGTCCTTGCTTTGCAAAAGTGACATTTAAGTATAGGCTTTCCAGTCCACTGTATAGGTACAGCACGGCCCATTGGTTAAAACACAACCTTGGGAGACTGATTAGTTAGTTATATGGCCTTGGGAAGCTCACTTTAATTCTGGGTCTATTTCCCTATCTGTAAAATGGGCTTAATAGTGATCTACCTCTCAGTATGTTGTGTGGATTAATATTTTGGGAAGCCCTTTTCAGGTCTTCAGATGGAAGTGGACACGTGAGGTATTATTATGGTTCATTTGCATACTGTGGGGCAGGTACTGCTGACTCACCCTGTAGTTCCCTCCAGGCTGGTAGGCTTTCATAAAAAAAGATAAAAGTAAAGAACTTTGCTCTGTGCCAGAAGTGAGTCTCCCTAGGCAGAGGGGACAGTAAGGGGAAAGGCAGGGCAAGGAGAGAGGTGCCAATGACAGGGAATGTGTGCATCTGAGGCTAGGTCAGACCTCATTGCTCCATTTTTTGTGAGCTACACAGGACTTTCTTCCTCTTGCTTCTGCAGTATGGGACCCCAAGGTTTGGCATTTAGGGAAACTCCTCAGCTGCAATTATGTTTCTGCAAAGAAACATAATTGGGCCTATGCCTTCTTTTGCTTCTCTGTGATGGAGGAAGGCACCCTTCCCCTCAAAGCTGCTTCCACGCCAAAGGCCCGCTCTGCAGCTCCCATTGATCCCGGTTCCTAGCCAATGGTGAGGAAATGTTCAGAGACCCTAGCCGTGCCTCTGCCTAGGAGCTGGAGGACAGGGAGGTTCAGCTGTTTCCAGGAATTGCTTGATGTAAGTGCCCCCTGGAATCTGCACCCTCTAGCCCTCCCCACTGCCCCAACTCCCTCCACCAGCCTTGATTCTCTTCCAGCCTTCAAACCCCTGTGTCCTAGCCCAGGACATCCTCCTGTGCCTCAACCCCTCAATCCCCACCGTACAACAGAGCCTGCACCCATCTGGACCCCTCACCCCCACACACACCCAATCTTCTACCCCAATTTGGTGAAAATTAGTGAATGAGTGAGGGGATGGGGTGAGCAGGGCTGGGGCCTCACAGGAGGGTGAGACATGGAATGGGCAAGTTTTGTGCAAGTGGGAAGTTGGCAGTCCTAGACCCCCATAGCTCAGAAATGATTTCCCTCTTCCATGGATCCCTCCCCCCAAAATTGCAGACCACATAGTGTCCTCTAGCAACAGGCCAGATGGGCTCCATTTGTAGCAGAAACAGCACTGTTTGGCAGCTGGAGGGAAGGTGTGCAAAGCTGGCGTTCCAACAGAGAACAAGTCCCCATCTTCATCCTGATGGGTTGGCAGTGCAAGTGACTTTGAATGGTATCTCACCCTAAGCACAGAGACTGCATAAGGTACCTCAAAGGATTGTAGATTTATGGCCCAGTCCTGCTCTAAGTCCTTCCAAAGCTATTGACTCCACTGAGGCCTGGTCCTGCTCCTTCTGCTGCCTGGAATATGTATATAACATGGCCACCTGGATACTAAATACTAAATGTCAGGAAGTCAAATAAATGAAATGTTTAGCTGAATATTTAGTGAAACAACACATCTAATTAATGCTACATTTACCCTGCAGTATATATTCAGTGAGAGAACCACTCAATTATCTACAGCTTGCAGCTAATATGTTATAGTTAGAAAAATGCAAATAAGCGAAACCTGCTATAAGGTAGAAGGAATGAAAATATGTCTGGCATATAACTAAAAAGAAAAAACAGAGTTAGGCTAATAACCAAGATTTAATGTTCCCTAGTCCACATACATTTTCAGGGAGACTTGTTTCTCCAGCTTAGAGGTAGGCTTGAACCCAAACCTTGTAGCTAAATATACCTAAATATCCAAGAACGCAGAATTGAAAATGAGATTTAAATCTGGATTTTTCAAATAGCCCTCATCTTTACAATGAACTGAACCAAAGCCTTGGCTCAGTTGACCATGCCTCCTCTTTGAGAGCTTTGAAATCCAGGTATACGGTCAAGTTGTGGATTGGACCCATTTCTACTTTAACTCATAATAGTATAACCCTTTGCCCTCTGAAATGCATTGTGCAAGCAACAGTGTAACCTTTTACCGCTGCTCCTCTTGAAAAACCCTTGAGCAGACTTGGTGGTAGTGTGTGATTTTGCTGCAAGGGGTGGGGGAGAAAGGCTATATTAAATGCTTCGCAAATCTTTTCAAAAGGTGCTAGTTTAAATCTGGTAATCACAAAAGATACTCAGTTTAATTAAACTTTTCATCAAGCAGTCTGACGTGCCATGTGACTTGTTACAACACTGCAAACATGAGGATTTTACTTTTCAAGATTATGGAAGTCAAAGAAACAGACAAAAATCAGAATTTCAAATCACAGTATTTTTAGTGACCAATTAATTATGTTAAGATTCTGCAGACGCACTCTTCTTTCCCTTCAAACTAAATGTGGCAGTGTTCAAGCCAAACCCATTTACAAGGCCAAGAATCTGAGGGGCTAAAGTGATGCTTGGTTGTAGCTTCACTTAGGAAGAGGTTAACGCCTCCCCATAATATTGGGCAAGGATTCATTGTGAGCCACCAGGTGGCGCTTTCTTCTCAACATTAGATTACAGAAACATGGGCTGTTCAAGGTCACGCAGAGAGAAAAGAAATTTCAGTCCCCCTACCTATCACCTGAAAATGCTGTAGCACCACCTTGTGGAAGCATATAAAGCAGAGCCAGGCAGACCTGTTTAGCTCAACAAGATCTGTTGCCTAAATCGGTGTTTCCTCAAGGGTATGTGTGCCCTTGGGGAACACTGAGGTCTTCCAGTGGGTACATCAACTCATCTAGATATTTGTCTAGCTTTACAACAGGCTACATGAAAACGCTGGTAAAATCAGTACAATCTAAAAGTTCATTCAGACAATGGCTTGTTTCTATTGCTTCATATGCCTGACGCTGAAGTACAAATACAATATTTCTAATTCAATTCATTTATTTGATAATTGGTAGAAAGTCAGTAAGTATTCAGCAATAGTCTTCTGTGACATTTTTGCATATTTTTGTAACTAGTTTTTAAGTAAGGTGTAACTTGGTGGTGTGCAAAACAAATCTGACTCCTGAAAAGAGTACACTAATCTGGAAAAGTTGAATGGTGCTTGTTTCAAGGCCTCTGATTACCTCAGGACAATGTTTCTCTACTGGTGGTATGCATATGTTTCTGGTATGTGAGAGAAGTCTGGCTGTACTTATATACAGATGTAGGGAAAGTAGCAGCAGGAACACAACGCTGCTGAAGGCTGGGAGGAATGTGTCTCCCAGTGATCATTTGCATAAGAATGCAAAGGTGCGCATGTGTGATACCTTTCAGGCAAAGCCTAATGGGTAGCAAGTAAGCTATGAGATTTGGTCTATTGTAAACATGTCGTTGTAGAATCACAATTTAAGCTGACACTCAGTGTGGGAGTTGTGAGATCTCACCAATGCTCTGGGTTGTTGTGGGGGACAGGGCAGTCGCCATAGCTGTGTAAGACATCAATTGCACAGGGCTCCCTGGTTTAAAGCATTGTGTGGAAGAGGGGAGTAGTTAAACTAGTGTGTATATAGTGATAAGCCCGGCTTGACTAGTTGTCCCCACCTGTTGAAAAGTACAGCTGCGTACTAGGGTGTTGATGAAACTCTTGTGGGTTATGTCTATATGGAGGTGCTATGTTGAAATAGTTTATTTTGTTGTAGTGAGGTTGAAATAAGCTATTTCAATGAACAGTGTCTACATATTCTCTAGGGCTGGTGCTGTTGATGTTCAATGTCAATGTTGGGCAGCACTATGAGGGAGTGTCTACACACCATGGAGGCCCACATTGAAATAAGGGTGCCAGAAACAGCTGCAGACAGGGTCATAGGGCAGACTAGCACTTCTGGGGCAACAGCTAGCCACTCCCTTAAAGGGCCCCTCCCAGACACACGCAGCCTGCACAGTACGTGGTCTGCAGAGCCACAGGCATGCATACCCCGTGGAAGCAGTATGGACCCCCAGCAGCAGCAGCAGCAGCAGCAGCAGCAGCCAGAAGTCCACACACCCACCCCTGGAGGAGCAGTGCTCGCCCTGCTTAGTGCCATGCAGGAGGCAGCTGACCATCTTTTATTTGAGGAAGATGAGCTGCCCCCAGGGGAGGAGGAAGCAGCCCCAGACCTTGCTGCCTTCCCAGCCCCCCCCTCCGCCGCACACGCTGATGGCTGTGGAGCTACCCCACGAGCATAGACTGGTGGGAGCAGCTGGTGCTCGGTGAGTGGGATGACGACCGCTGGTTCCGGAATTTCCTCATAAGTCGGCAGACATTCCTGGAGCTCTGCCAGTGGCTCACCCCTGCCTTACGGCACCAGGACATCTCCATGCAACATGCCCTCATGGTCGAGAAACGGGTCGGCATCGCTGTCTGGAAGCTGGCCACTCCAGACAGCTACCGATCCGTAGGGCAGCAGTTGGGCGTGGGCGAGGCCACCATCGGGGCTGTCCTCATGGAGGTAAGAGGACCCGGGGGGGGAGCCCTGGGGGGGAGCCCTCAGGGGGACTGGGGGAAGCCCAGGGGTGGAGGGCCAGACACACGCTGCACACCCCTCACTGGTGCTCTCTCATGTCCTTCCCCTTCAGGTCGTCCGCGCAATCAATGCCCTGCTCCTCCACAGGCTCGTGCGGCTTGGGGACCCGGATGCTGCCAACGTGGGGTTTGCCAGCCTGGGCTTGCCAAATTGCTTTGGGGCTCTGGATGGGACCCATATCCCCATCCGTGCCCTGCAGCACAGCGGAGGACGCTTCCTCAATAGGAAGGGATACCACTCCGTGGTCCTCCAGGCCTTGGTGGACAGCTGGGGCCTCCTCTTGGACATTTATGTTGGCTGGCCTGGCAGCACCCACGATGCCTGGCTATTCAGAAATTTGGGCCTGTGCCGCTGGCTGGAGGCGGGGACCTACATCCCCCAGCGGGAGATCCCTGTGGGGGACACCACCATGCCCCTCTGCGTCGTCACAGACGTGGCGTACCCGCTCCAACCCTGGCTCATGCACCCTTACACGGGCCACCTGTCAGCCAGTCAGGAGCAGTTCAACATGCGCTTGAACCATGCGCACCAGGTGGTCGAGCGCACTTTCGGCCGCCTCAAAGGGCGCTGGAGGTGTCTCCTCACCTGCCTGGATGCAGGCCTCACCAACATCCCCCAGGTTGTGGGCACGTGCAGCGCACTCCACAACCTGGTGGAGAGCAAGGGAGAGGCCTTCTTCCAGGGCTGGGCTGTGGAGGCTGGCAGGGCCGACGTCCAGCCACCTGCTGCCCCCAGTTGCCAGGCTGACCCTGACGGGATCCAGGTCCGGGAGGCCCTGCGGGCCCATTTTGACCAGGCTGCGGGGTGAACTCTGGCAGGGCCAGCTGTGGGCGAGCCACCTACTGCACGCCCCCCCCACATCCTCCACAGCACTCCCTGCCCCCACGCCCACACCACAGAGAACCCGAGAGCACACCCCCTCACACACTTTTCTTTGAAATAAATGGAAATGTTGTTTCAAACAAAACAGTGCAACATTATTAACAGAAGAAAAGGGGGGAACTATGTACATGGCAGGGCAGCTACTAAAATGGGTCCAACAAAAACTATTTACAAATGGGGGAATATGTACAAAGGGGGGGGGGCCACGTTCTTGGCCCCGCACCCTAATGTCCAGCGCCCGCTGTTGGGGGGCGCGACCCACATCTCGGCCGGAGCCCTGGTCGAGGCTGGGTGGGGGCCGGGAGAACCGACAAATACGGCCGGCCGGTGTCCACAGTCCCATGGTCCCCCTCAGCGGCAGGCCCCAGGGTGGTTCCACCTGCTGTCCCTCCACCGTCTGCCACCCTGGGGCCTGCCGCTGAGGGGGACCATGGGCCTGCGGACACCGGCCGGGCAGGGCGGGCGGATCGGCGGGCAGCACGGCAGGGGGGCCAGGTGCTGTGCAATGCGGTCAAAAGTGCGCATGAAGGCACCCCAAGCCTCCTGGTGCCAGGCCAGCACTCGCTCCTGGAGCTCTAGCCACCACTCCTCCACCCGCAGGCGCCGCTCCGACACCTCCAGCTAACGCTGGAGGGTCGCGAGCAGCTGGGGGTCCATGGCCGTCCTCAGGTGGCTCCTCTGTCGGCCTCGTCCTGGGGCTGGTCAGTGCTCCGCCAAAGGGCTGGCCTGCTGGGATGGCCCCGGTGGGCTCTCTGGGACCACGGACACCTCACCAGCGCTCTCCAGGCCCTCCGATGGTGCAGCTGCGGAACACGGGGCGGGGAAGAAGAGTGGAGACAGCCGTTAGTGTGGGCCCCAAGCCGTGGCCCTTGTCCCCCTACCACTCTGCTGCTGATTCCCCATCCCTGTCCCCAGGAGATGCTGCTGCTGCTGATGATGCGTGTCCCCCCAGCCCCGGGAGACCCTAGGTTCTGCTCCCCCCATCCCCAGGGATGGGGCATGGCGCTGTCCTGCTGGGGGGCAGGGGCTGATGCACTCTTCTGAGGGACATGCCACTGCTGTCCTTGGGGCCATGGTCATCTGGGCGTGTGGAGGGCCCTGGTCATGTCTCTTGTCCCCGCCCCTTAGCCCTGGGGGTGTGCACAGGGGCGGGTACATACCTGACAGTCCGCTCCCACGTTCGGGGGACACCCTTTGGGCAGACACCCTGCTGGAGCTGCGGGACGGGAGGGCGATGCGGAGCCCCCCCGTTGCTGGAGGAACCCCCGTCTTCCTCCTCCAGCGTCCCAGGGGTGGGCTCCTGGGGGGGCCCTTGGGGTTCAGGGCTTGCCTCCGGGGCAGACTCTGTCTCCGGGGCCTGTTGGGGCTCGTCGGCTGAGATGTCAAGAGTGGCTGGCGGGGAGGAGGTGTACTGGGGGCCCAGGATGGCCCTGAGCTCCCTGTAAAAGGGGCAAGTGGCGGGGGCGGCCCCAGATCGGCTGGCCGCGTCCCGGGCCCAGGCATAACCCTGCCGCAGCTCCTTGACTTTACTCCTGACATGGTCAGGAGTGCAGGCAGGGTGACCCTGGGCAGCCAGGCCTTTGGCCAGCTGAGCGAATGCATCCGCGTTCCGCCTCTTGCTCCCCATTACCTGGAGCACCTCCTCCTCACTCCAAAGCCCCAGCAGGTCCCAGATCTCAGCCTCCGTCCAGGAGGGGCCCCGCTGCCTCTTCCCCGGCTGGCTGCCAGCCTGGGAGCCCTGGCTCCCCTTCGGGGGGGTGCCCTTGGGGCAGTTGAGGGGCTGGCTGGCTGCCATGGGGTACAGGATGGTGGCTTGGGGCTGCTGAGGTCCGTGCAGGCTGGGCACGTGGCAGTGCTGCTGCCTGCATGAGCTCTCAGCTTCCTGCACAGGAAATAAGGGGGCGGGGAGCTTTAAGGGGCTGCTGCACGCGGCCACCATAGAGCTCAGGGGTTGGAGAGAGCATCTCTCAACCCCTCAGCTGATGGCCGCCATGGAGGACCCCACTATTTCGATGTTGCGGGACGTGGATCGTCTACACATGACCTACTTCTACGTTCAACATTGAAGTAGGGCGCTATTCCCATCTCCTGATGGGGATAGTGACTTCCACATCTCGCCGCCTTACGTCGATTTCAACTTCGAAATAGCGCTCGCCATGTGTAGAGGCAGCGGGCACTATTTCGAAGTTGGCACGGCTACTTCGAAGTAGCCGGCTCGTGTAGACGCGTCTCTGGAGATATTAAGAGCTGAAATCACGAAGTGGCACCTGAGGCCATGCAGAGCTAAAATCACAGGGTTCTGCCTCAGGGTGATCCCTAGCAGTGTGATCAGTAAGGGAGCGACAATGGTGACTAGCAGGTGGGCAGCCAGGAGGAGCAGTGGCGGACTGATGGGTGGCTGGAAGGAGCAGCGGCAGATGACAGCGACTGGCGGGTGGCCAGTAGGAGGAGCAGCCAGCAAGTGGCAGTCAGTGGGATGCTGCAGACAAGTGGACAGCTAGTACTGCCCTGGTGATGTATCTGGGCTCTGAGTTTGGGACTGCACCGCGGGAGGTACACCCTGTAACTGTGTGTGGGGTAAAGGGCCAAGAGCCCCAGCAAGAGACTTGGTTCTACTGCATATGGGGATGGTATCTTGGTAAAGGGGTTTGTCTCTTCTTTGCTTAGATATACTGCATCTGTCACTGTAACCTTGGGGTGGGTTATGGTCATTAAACAAGCCATTTCTATCTCAGACTCTGTGCTTGCGAGGAGGGGAGAACCGCCTTACAGGCACCCAGCAAGTGGGGTGAAATTGTCCCAGGCTACTGGGTGGGGGCTCAAGCCAGCTGGTTGTATCCTTGACAGGAAACCCCCCCAGGAGTTGAACCCAGCCTTTCTGGCAGGCATCTGGCATTAATAGAAGGGTTACATGAGTTGGGGCTCATCTGGGATATCTTTTGCTGGGTAGTACCCCTCTCAGGCACATATATATATATATATATACCATTGCAAGAAGCAGTTCTGTTGTTGCAGGATAAGTTAGAGTTTATACCATGGCTGGCCGTATGCTAGAAGACTGGTGTGAGGAGTTGAGTATCGATCCTAGAAATTGTCTGTTAGTTTTAAGGATACCTGAGGGTGTGGAAGATGGCCCAATTGAGGCCCTTCTAACAAAAGCCATTGATTCTCTAACGAGGTGTCGCATTCGGGGGCGTAGACCTCAAGTAAAGGACAAAGCATTTGTGGTGCTATGTGAACTGCCAGTGTCTCTGGACTCTTTGCAGATCACAAGTGAGATAAAGACTCCCACCGGCACATTGAAAGTTGTGATCGCCAAGGCCTTTGCAACAGCCCCGGCTCACATGCCGTATTTGAGGAGAAGATGACAGCCTTCTTGGCATAGGAAGAAAAGACTATGGCAGACGTGTCAAGTCTACTAAGTGCTGAACCATCAGCCCCTGGCATTTTTTCAGATGTATGGGCCAAATCTTTGGGACAAGCATTGGAGAAGGTCCTGCAACCTCATGATGAGTCTAGTTAATACCGTAAGTTACGCTTATTTTCTGGAGGTGCAGTCTCAATAACAGGGGAAGAAGCGTTTGAACCCTGGTTAGAACATACCACTGAAATGCTCCGAGAGTGGGCAGTACCTGAAGCCAAGAAGAGAAGGTGACTGATAGAGAGTCTCCGGGGTCCTGCGCTGGATGTCATTTGCATGGTGAAGCTGGGTAATCCAGAGGCTAGTGCAAATGACTGCTTAGAAGCTCTCAATCATGCTTTTGGGAGGATTGAAGATTCGGAGGAAGTTTATTGCAAGTTCCTGCATATCAGACAACAGAGGGGCGAAAAGTTGTCAACCTATATTCAGAGGTTGGAGAAACTACTGCAGAGAGTTGTCTTGCACGGAGCCATCACAGCGGAGCAAATGGATCGAATTCGAGTGTCCCAAAGTGTGAGGGGAGCGCAAGGCCAGCACCCAATCCTATTCTACCTTCGGTTAAGAGAATGACTGGCGGCCCCACCCAGCTATTCGCGATTGATTAGAGAGATCCGAGAAGAGGAGGAAAGGCAGGCCACTAGTGAGAGTTGGGGCACTCAACCGTCCAAACATGGCGGTACAGCCCTCTCACAACGCCCCCAAAACATTGATGGTGAACAGTGGAAAGGAGCTCGCCCAGAAGGTGCAAGACCTGATGGTGCAGGTGGATGAACTGAGGGACGCTGTAGGTTCAGCCCGGTCACCAGGGAGTGGTGAACATCTAGCAGCAGTGGTCCATAAGACTGGGCTCAGGACCACTAATTCTACAGGTCGGCCAAGTATAGGATTCTTCTTCTGCTACAAATGTGGTCAGGAAGGACACACTGCAGCAAGATGTCGAACTAGAGAAAATCCAACACTGGTGTACCAAAAGCTGAGGGTCATCTGGGAAAAGTCGGGACATGGCTACAGGGTTTGGGAAAAGGAGCCGCACACACCCTCTGGAATTGAAGGCTCCCTTAGAAGAGACAGACCACGGCCTTCCCACAAGGACTAATAGGGCCTAGAGCAGAAGTCAATGTGAAGATAGAAGGGGTGGAATGTAGAGCCGTACTTGATACAGGATCTCAAGTGACTATCATATTCCAGTCATTCTATCAACAAAGTCTTGGGCACCTGCCTATCCAGCCACTGACGGGTCTTGGCCTGTGTGGGCTCAGCATGAATGAATACCCCTATGCGGGATATATCATAGTGCACCTAGAGTTCCCGGAAGAAGTGGCGGAGGTAAGAGAGGAGGTAGACACAGTTGTCTTAATATGCCCCGACCCCAAGGGGATCTCTGATGTGTCGGTGCTAATAGGGACCAACTCCAGTCTCCTTAAAGTACTGGCAGAATACTGCAGATGACGGGCCGGGGACCAATACCTGAGCACCCTGATGATTCATGCACTTTGTGCTAAAGCCTACAAGAAAATTGAGGATTCTAAACAGGAGTTGCCTGGACTACCAATGGGTGCCCTAAGGTATGCGGTCACAATTCCCATAGTAGTGCCTGCAAGGACAGATCAAGAGGTGCTCACCAGGAGTACCTGGCTAAAGAGTAGCGGAGGGACTCTAGCTATGGTAGAGCAACCAGCTGACGGAGGCCTTCCTGAAGGAGTGCTGGTTCCCAGTGGAGTTATAGCCTTACCCGCTGAAGCCCAGGAAGAGGTGACTATACTAATCGCTAATGAGACAAGTCATGATACTGTTCTAAGGCAAGGGCAAAAGACAGCAGACCTTTTTGAGCCCAATGCAGTGGTAAAGCCCCAGTGTGGCACTCCGGCCCCGACGATAGATCCAGAAAAATTTAACTTTAGAAATTCACCACTGTCTAAGGAATGGAAGACGTGGTTAAGGGAGAAGCTTTGCAAGAGAACAAAGATTTTCTCACTGCATAAGTGGGATGTGGGATGTGCAAAAGGGGCTGAGGATAACATCAGACTGCATAATTCTCGACCCTTCCAGGAGAGATCTAGAAAGATCGCCCTTTCTGAGATGGAAGATGTGCGACAGCACCTTCAAGAGCTGGCAGAGAATGGACTCATTACAGAGTCCCGCAGCCCATATGCTTCACCCATTGTTGTGGTCCGTAAACAGAATGGAAAAATCCAGATGTGTATTAACTACCACACCCTAAACAGCCATACTGTGACTAACCAGTACGCTATGCCTCGGATCCAAGATGCCTTAGACTGCCTGCTAGGAAGTCAGTGATTCTCAGTTTTAGACCTTCGAAGTGGATACTATCAGATTCCTCTGGGAGCAGAAGATAAAGAGAAAACAGCCTTCATCTGCCCTTTAGGGTTCTACCAGTTCAAACACATGCCGCAAGGGATTTCCGGGGCACCAGCCACACTCCAGAGTCTTATGGAGAAATTTGTGGGAGACATGAACCTACTGCAAGTCTTGGTTTACTTGGATAACCTGATTGTATGCAGAAGAACATTGGAGGAGCATAAAAAAAGACTTCTTAAGGTGCTCGACCAGTTGGAGGCCTATGAGTTAAAACTTTCTATCAACAAATGCCAGTTTTGTAAAACATCGGTAAAGTATGTGGGTCACATTGTGTCCCAGGAAGGTGTGAGTACTGATCCAGACAAAATAGAGGCACTGGTCACATGGCCACGTCCCAACAATTTCCAAAAGCTTAAAACCTTTCCAGGATTTAGTGGATACTACCGTAGATTTGTGGAACATTATGCGTCCATTATCAAGCCTTTAAATGATCTCACTCGTGGATACCCACTCAACAAGAGCAAGGCTAAAACCAAGGGTAAGGGGAGGCCTCAAGACTTCCAGGGCAGAAGTGCCGTGGTCCTCTAGAGCCTTTTGGATCACAATGGGATGAGAGGTGTGAAAAAGCTTTCCAAAAGATCATTAACTGCCTAAGTCATGCTCCAGTCCTAGTGTTTGCCGACCCAAACAAACCCTTTATCTTGCATACAGATGCCAGTTTGGAACGGTTAGGGGCGGTTTTATACCAAGATGTGGATGACAAACATAGGCCTGTGGTCTTCGCCAGCCGAGGATTGTCTGACAGTGAGACCCGTTACCCCATCCACAAGCTGGAGTTCTTGGCCTTGAAGTGGGCCATCACTGAAAAGTTTCGTGACTACCTATATGGTGCTAAGTTCCAAGTATGGACAAACAACAATCCATTGACATATGTATTGACAAGTGCTAAGCTGGATGCTACTGAGCAGAGATGGGTGTCCGCCTTGGCCAGCTACAAGTTCAGCCTACAGTACCGATAGGGGAGAAGCAACGTCGACGCCGATGCATTGTCACGACACCCACAGCCATCGGAGATTGCTGAGATTCCGGTAGATGGAGTAAGAGCCATTTGCAATGGAAGTTATCACAAGTCCCAGGCCCCTGAGAGTTGTATTGCCAAAACTCTGGGTTTACCACCTGAGAGTGTGCCGTCAGCCTCTGTGAACTATATTGCGCTGGATCAATCGCCATTGCCTAGGCTCAATGCTGCGGACTGGCAAAAAGCCCAGTTGCAAGATGCTGACATCCATGACACCCTACTCGCAAAAAGAGAGGGGCAAAACCCTTGGACCATTGTTCCCTCCACTCAGGGAAGTAAAATACTACTAAGGGAGTGGGACAAACGGAGACTGATACAAGGCGTGCTGCACCGGGTCACCGTAGATCCATTGTAAAACTGATGAACACGACTGGTACTACCAACCGAGTACAGGGTTCTGGCCATGAGGGCTCTGCACGATGATTTCGGGCATTTGGGTATGGAAAGAACACTTGAGCTTCTCCGTAATAGGTTCTATTGGCCTCGGATGGCCGAGGACGTACGCAGGAAATGTGAGACGTGTGCTCGATGTGTTCAACAGAAAACTCTGCCCACTAGAGCAGCCTATCTGCAGAGCATCATGACCAGCAAACCCTTGGAACTGGTATGCATTGACTTCTTGTCTCTGGAGCTGGATAGCAAGCATATTGGAAACATCTTAGTGGTAACCAATCACTATACCCGATATGCTCAGGCCTACCCCACACGTGATCAGAGAGCCACCACTGTGGCACAGGTATTGTGGGAAAAGTACTTCTCAGTGTTTGGACTCCCAACTCAGATACACTCTGACCAGGGGCGAGACTTTGAAAGTCAACTCCTAAAGGAGGTGCTGAGAGTGGCAGGAATAAAGAAGTCCAGGACAACCCCTTACCACCCGTAAGGTGACCCTCAGCCAGAACAGTTTAACCGAACCTTATTGGATATGCTGGGGACATTGCACCCGGGGCAAAAAGCATTCTGGAGTCAACATGTTGCCTTTTTGGTGCATGCCTACAATGCCACAAAAAATGACACCACTGGAGCCACCCCGTATTTGCTGATGTTTGGACAAAAGCCCAGACTACCAACAGACTTATGTTTCGGGGTGTCAGGGGATGGGGAGGGCTATGAGACACATCTGCAGTATGTTTCCTGACTAAGGAAAAAGCTGCGGGATGCCTACCGTTTGGCTACGGCAGCTGCCCACAAGAACACAAATCGTAACAAACACCAGTATGATGCAAGAGTGCACCCTCTGAAGCTCCAACCTGGGGACCGAGTTCTCCTGCGGAATCTAGGGGTTGCTGGTAAACACAAGATTGCCAGTAAATGGAAGGCAACACCCTACCTGGTGGTGGAAAGACTTAAGAACCTACCTGTTTACAAGATTAAACCTAAGAGCGGATCAGGGCCAATGAAGACCGTACATAGGAATCTCCTACTGCCCGTGGGAGAGTTGGTTGGTGCACCTTCAGAGATGGACTATGACATGAGACCGGGGTGCAAAAAAAGTGCAAGGCCACATCCATTACCCAACCCAGGCAGTGGGTGTGGTGGAGATGATCTACCCTTATCCAGCACCTTCGAGAGTGACTCTGAAAAGGATGCAGTTCCCATGGAGCACCCTAGAATGGGAACCGGATCCCAGAGTCTATCACGGAAACCTGGGGAAAGGACAACACCTTTGGCACTGAATCCCAGAGCAGAAGTGTTTAGACCCAGGCCTGGGAACCCCCCTTCCACAACAAGACTAGTCTGGCATGATGAATCTGCCCCATTTACCGACAGTTTGGAGGAGAACCAGGCATGTGCAGATACACCCCGAATAGCTGACAGAGACATTTTTGTCCAGGACATCCCAGTCTGTAAACAAGAGACACAAGGGCCAATACGGGTGGAGGGGGAGTCCCCGAGTGAATGCCCCTTATCCCTACCGTCAGAAGAGGTTCCCACAACCCTTGTTATCCCCATCCTCAATAGGCAAGATAGGCTATGTCTACACGTGAAGCCAACATCGAAATAGCTTATTTCGATGTAGCAACATAGGCTATTTCGATGAATAACGTCTACACGTCCTCCAGGGCTGGCAACGTCGATGTTCAACTTCGACGTTGCGCGGCACCACATCGAAATAGGCGCTACGAGGGTACGTCTACACGCCAAAGTAGCACACATCGAAATAAGGGTGCCAGGCACAGCTGCAGACAGGGTCACAAGGCGGACTCAACAGCAAGCCGCTCCCTTAAAGGGCCCCTCCCAGACACAGTTGCACTAAACAACACAAGATACACAGAGCCGACAACTGGTTGCAGACCCTGTGCCTGCAGCATGGATCCCCAGCTGCCGCAGAAGCAGCCAGAAGCCCTGGGCTAAGGGCTGCTGCCCACGGTGACCATAGAGCCCCGCAGGGGCTGGAGAGAGAGCATCTCTCAACCCCCCAGCTGATGGTCGCCATGGAGGACCCAGCAATTTCGACGTTGCGGGACGCGGATCGTCTACACGGTCCCTACTTCGACGTTGAACGTCGAAGTAGGGCGCTATTCCGACCCCCTCATGAGGTTAGCAACTTCGACGTCTCGCCACCTAACGTCAAAGTTAACTTCGAAATAGCGCCCGACGCGTGTAGCCGCGACGGGCGCTATTTCGAAGTTAGTGCCGCTACTTCAAAGTAGCATGCACGTGTAGACACAGCTATAGAGTCACAAAGCCCATAAAGAGACTAACCTATGAGGCACCTGGAGTAGTTGGGGAGGATGTAATACATCTGGCACACAGACTTGCGGAAGCCATAGTGAGCTTTCTCAGGACATTAGAGGGGAATTCATGTGGATGTTATAATTGAAAGTGTGTTTTGCCGGGGGGTCAAATTCTCAGCTGGGGAGAGGATGTAGGGAATGTGGCAGCAGGAATGCAAGGTTACTGAGGCCGGGAGGAATGTGTCTCCCAGAGGTCATCTGCATAAGAATGCAAAGGGTGGCAGGTGTGATATTGAGGCTGGGAGGATGTGTCTCCCAGTGATCATTTGCATGAGAATGCAAAGGTGTGCATGTGTGATACCTTTTCAGGCAAAGCCTAATGGGTAGCAAGTAAGCCATGAGATTTGGTCTATTGTAAACATGTTGTTGTTGTAGAATCACAATTTAAGCTGACACTCAGTGTGGGAGTTGTGTGGGAGTTGTGAGATCTCACCAATGCTCTGGGTTGTTGTGGGGGACAGAGCAGTCGCCATAGCTGCATAAGACATTAATTGCACAGGGCTCCCTGGTTTAAAGTATTGTAAAGAAGGAGAGAGTATGGGTGAAACTAGCTTGCAGAGTGTGTTGGTTGTGTAGTTGTAAGCCTGTCTTGACTAGTTCTCCACATCTGTTGAAAGTTAGAGCTGGATACTAGGATGTTCATGAAATCCTACTGGAGGTACTGAGAGCTGAAATCACAAGGACTATATCTATGCTAGCAAAAACTTTGAAATTGCTATGTAAAGGGCTGTTTTGAAGTTTACTAATGAAGTGCTGAAATACTTATTCAGTGTTTCTTCAGCATGTGGGTGGCTGCAGCACTTTGAAATGGGTGTAGTTTGCTGCTGTGTGGCTTGTCCAGATGGGGCTCCTTTTCAAAAGGACCCTGCCTGCTTCAAAGTTCCCCTATTCCTATCTGCTCATAGGAATAAGGGGACTTTGAAGTAGGTGGGGTCCTTTCAAAAAGGAGCCCTGTCTGGACAAGCTGTGCAGTGGTGAGCTGTGTCAGTTTTGAAGTGCCGTGGCTGCCCACATGCTGATGAAGTGCTGAATATGTATTTCAGCGCTTGGTTAGTAAACTTGGAAATGGTGGTTAAGGCCATGCAGAGCTGAAATCACAGGGTTCTGCCTCAAGGTGATTCCTAGCAGTGTGATTGGTAAGGGAGCAACAATGGTGACTGGCCGGCGGCCGGTAGGAGCAGCGGTGGACTGGCGGGCAGCCAGTAGGAGGAGTGGCAGACGATGGTGATCAGTGGGCGGCCGGTAGGAGGAGGAGCAGATGACGGCGACTGGCTGGTGGCTGGTAGAAGCAGCGACGGCGACCGGCGGGCGGCCAGTAGGAGGAGCGGCGGACGATGGCGACCAGCGGGTGGCTGGTAGGAGGAGTGGCCAGCGGCCAGCCGGTGGCAGCAAGGGGGTGCTGCAAACAAGTGGACAGCTAGTACTGCCCTGGTGATGTATCTGTGGGCTCTGGGTTTGGGACTGCACCGTGGGAGGTACACCCTGTACCTGTGTGTGGGGTAAAGGGCCAAGAGCCCCAGCAAGAGACTTGGTTCTATAGCATATGGGGATGGTATCTTGGTAAAGGGGTTTGTCTCTTCTTTGCTGAGATATACTGCATCTGTCGCTGTAACCTTGGGGTGGGTTATGGTCATTAAACAAGCCATTTCTATCTCAGACTCTGTGCTTGCGAGGGGTGGGGGAGAACCGCCTTACAGGCACCCAGCACGGGGGTGAAATTGTCCCAGGCCACTGGGTGGGGGCTCGAGCCGGTTGGTTGTATCCTTGACAGGAAAACCCCACAAGAGTTGAACCCAGCCCTTTTGGCAGGCATCTGGCATTAATAGAAGGGTTACATATATATAAAAGGGATACCTCATAAAAAAAGATTGAGAAACACTGGCCTAAATAATGAAAGATTTCAAAGATTTTTTAGGTTTAATCAGGGCTTTTTTTGCAGAGGGCCACACTGGTACGGTGTTCCATTACCTTTTTTTTTGCACTGCCAATTTGGGAAGCTGTCTGGGCAACTCCGTACCACAAGACTCTTTAAGGAACCATTTGCGGCTCCCACTGCTACCACCGCTCACTCCTCCAGCTCCCTGGCACTGAAAGAGTAGGACTCGATTTAATTTGTTTAAAGTCCAGCAGGAGGGATCTGGACATTAAACCAATTACATCGAGTCCTACTCTTTCAGTGTGGCAGGGCGCTGGGAGCTGCCCCTGCTGCACTGTATGTGAGGGGAACCAGAGGGCTGGGGGTAGCTGCAAGGACAGCCAGCGAAGGAACAGCAGGAGATGGCAGCATGCAGAGCTCCTGAGTAAGATAAGTGAATCCTGGGTTTGGGGTGTGTGGTTTGGGACTGTGGGGGGTTAAGTCTGGGGGTGGGGGAGTGGTTTGGGGCTGTGTAGCCAGACACGAACCCCCCATTTGGCCTTTTCTTCTTCTCCCTGCCACTGGGAGAGACAGAGAGAGAAATAAGCAGGGGAGACAGGTAGCCTTTGATGTCCTGGGAACGCAGGTGTGCTGTCTCGCCCAGCCTCTCTACTATACACAAAAACCAGACAGTGAATGGGCTAGCTAATGGCCGCCCTTCTGGCTGATCTCAGTAATTGACACGCCTTGATCACTTCCCCAGGAAGAACAGGGAACCCCTGCCCATCCCTCCAAAGGTGCCCAATTGTCCACAATTCACAGGTGCAAATTGAGCCTTGCACCTTCCCTGGGAAACCTGGGATTCAAACACATTCCTCCCGATTGGCCACTTGAGACCAGGAAGAAGCCTACATGACAAAAGGAGTATAAAGGGGCTTGGCAGACCACACCCCCTTTGAGTTTCAATCACCTACACCTGCTGGCCAGGTCTGGAATTGACTCCCGAGACTGGGGATGCCTGGTTCGTATCTACTTCTTCCCGAGGGATTGAGAGAAAGATTCTGGGTCACACCAGATCTAGGAGGCAGGGGTAAGAATTACACCTGTATTACACGTCTTTCCTATAGGAATTGAGGGAAAGACTCTGGTTCCACCAGGTCTAAGGGGCAGGGGTGAAAATCACACCTGCAACTTGCCTTTCTTGTGTACACATTACTTGTATTAGTTTAAGCTAGCTAGTTTGTCTAAAACTTTTCTCAAGTTAAATTGTGTTGTTTCCCCTTTAAAAACTGCGATTACTAACTTATACTTTAATCATTTGTCTTAGTTAAATTGTTTCTATCTTTGTATAAATAAAAAGTAACTGTTAAAGCCTCTCTAAGTGTAATTTTCCTCTTGCTGCTGTACCTGAACTAAACACAAACCAAAGAACCCAGCCTGCCTAGCGTAGCTGCTGGTGTGGCATCACCCCCCTTTGCCCCGCCAGACCTTTAGCTGGCACCTGGGCATCGGCTCACAGGCTGTGGGGGGTTAAGCCTGGGGAAAGTTTGGGGCTGTGGGGAGTTAGGTCTGGGGACAATTTGCGACTATGGGGGGGTTAAGCATGGGGATGGTTTGGGGCAGCAAATTTGAGAATTTAACTTGGGTCCCTCAGCACTTTATAACCATTATCTAAGTCTTACAACTTCCCTGTATGACCAATATATATTATCACCATTTTTTCATTGGGAAAGGAAGAAACAGAGGACAAAGTGTTTTGCCTCAGGTCTCACAGCAAATATATGGCAAAGCTGGGAGCTCAACACGGTTCTCTTGACACCGGACCCAATCAGCCAATAATGCTGCTTCTCAGTGGATATGCATCCAAACTTGTAGCTGTTTGTCAAATTGAGTTCTGAACAGTCACTAGTTTCTTACCATTAATTTAAACCCTATGTGGGTGGGTGGGGAAGTTAGTACATTTGCTTATGAGAAGACCAAATTAAGTCAGACTATTAGGGAAAAGGAATGGAGCAAGAGGATCAAACAGGCAAAGATAAAAGAATTTCCACCAATAAAACAAGTGCAAAAGAAGTTTGTAGGCCTCCAAAAATGAGTAGATATGCCCCATGGGTAGGCTGCAGCAAAGTTACTTTGATTCTTGAGAGAAAAGGGACAAATAACTTACCTGTGGGGTAATAATAATGAGGGCAGATTGGCATTAGCTTTTCCTACTTCAAAATTCTGACAGATGAGTTAACATTAGGTGAGAAGGATTTACGAGAAAAAACACCAAGGATTGAAAATAAATGCTCTGTGATCTTCCCCCTTTATCTTTGGTGTTGTTATTTCTTTTTTTCCTTTTGAAAATTACTTCAGTGTGGAGATAAGCCGAGCACAGGAACAGTAACAAAAGCTGAGTGCAGTTAAATGGAACAACTCGCTCCTGGCATAGTGGGAGAAAAAAAGGTTGCCGTGTACATGAGCAATGCAGAACTCATGAATACAACAACAAGGGGATTATGTACCATGACTGGATTTACAAAGAGGCTTATGGGAGTCAATAGCCATTGCTTACGTAAACTGCAATTTACAAAAGTACTCAGCAACCTAAGGCCTATTTTTAAGGATCACTAAGATCCAAAAAACTGCAGCTTGGTAGTAAGTGAAGGTGCCTGTTCTCACTTGGTGCCTAATTTTTTTCCTCTGGGCCCGCACACTGCAGCATCACACCAGGCACCTTTTTCCTGCCTCTGCCTGTGCACTACTGTCTCAAGGTAGGCCTCCCAAAACCTGCCTAAGCCCTGTGTGATTAACAAGCTGGGAAAGAAGTTGGTAGGTATTCAACTGCCTCAGTCCTGGGGGCTAGAGCTAGGAGACAGCTGCAGAGTATGCAATGCTGGATTAAGCCCTTCAGGGAAACTCACACAAAACAGCCAGGAGAGGGGGATTGCTAATAACTGTGAGCTAGGCCCCTCTCCCAGGTTAAGGGAGAGTCTGGCTCAAGTGCCTCGCTCCTCCTGGGGAGGAGGAGCAGGGATTTGACCAGGCCTCAGTCAATCCTGAAGTGAGTGCCCCAATTACTAGGACATTGACTATTCTGAGAGTGGCTGCCCCGACCTCTCTTAAGGACAATGTTCCCTTTGAATCAGGCCAGTGAATACTTAAACATTAACTGAGCCAAAGCAAAAGTTAGAAGGACTCCAGTGGTTAGCTGTGAGAGGGCAAATCACTATTCAAATCTCTTCTCCCCCTCAGGAAGAGGGAAGACATGAACTGGAGGGGTCTCCCACATTCTGCATGAGTGTGTGAAGCAACGGGCTATAAGGGAGCTCCTCTGCCTTCCTTTCTACCCCTACCCATTTTGTTTCGGGCTCTGTATAACCCTTAGATGGCCAAATGTCTATCTTCTCCCTTTGGGTGGGTTTTTAGCAAAGGTGGGCACTGCACTGCATCCTGGACTGAGGCACTTATCTTCAGGAGAGGGGTGGGGCTTAGCACACATCTTTCCCATTGACATCTCCCATGGCCTATCTCAGGAAACTCCTCTCCTACTATGTTGGCTTTGTGGGTTGCATTATAAGGCACCTACCTCTCTCATTAGTTGCACAGGGAACCTAGGTGCCTAACTCAGGTGTTATAGATCCCAGAGTTGTTTCCTGTGATTTTTCCAGGCACCTAAAAGTTAGGTACTCAGTACTTAAATCCCTTTGTGGATCTCACCCTAAAGACCTTTGAAATCCCAGCCCATACTCTGCATTTATTATTGAGCTATGGCGGTTTGCTTGAATGTACTTGAGGGCCCAGTTTGAAGGCCATTGGGCTGTACAGGTATGAGGGAGGAGATAAACTGGAACTGATTGGATTGCAGAGCTGTGACTGAGTGTATAAATGGGAGAGCATGGTATAGCTCAGCTCTTCCTTGAGGGCCTGATGTGGCTTGCAGGATATTTATGTTAGAGATGGGGGAGGAGAGCAATGGTTGATTTTCAGAATGCATGAAGGATTTGTGGATGTGGTAGCGGAGGGAAACAGATTTTCCTTCTAAAGGGGCAGATTTGTTTTAAATTTTTTGAGAGACAATAAGCATGAGTTCCTGAGTGCCACATGCTTTTTAAAACAGAATTTCTTAAAAGGAACCTGTTAACTTAAAAGTTTGTCCTTTTAAACCCATTGACTCTTTTCTGTTACTAACACCATCTTTGACTTTAGTTGCTTTCCATGATATGTCATTGGATTTCTTTTCACTACTTTTCTGCGTGATGATGAAAACCTATGAAGTTAATTTCATTTAGTTATTTTCACTTCAGGATTCTTAGTGCAAGGAGGGTGAGGTTGCAAATACTTCTGGGGAATGTTTGCCAGAATTTTTAAAATACTAGTTGGAAATTTCCTATGTTGGACTTTTCAAAAGCTGTTCTGGGGACACAGCTAAGATGACTGTGTTACTTTAAGTAGAATATTAAAGGTTTAACTAAAGATACCAAAAGAAAGAAGGGAGTGGGAAGAGAGAAGATATAAGCCAGGGAAGAGATTGAACAAAAGGCTAGAAGAGTGGAAGGGTGATGTAGGTGAATGCCTTTCAAACTACCCAGATCCCCACATGGGCCCCCAAACATAACAAAGGCCTACAATGGGAGTCACACAAAATGATTTATGCAGGAAATTTGAGATTATGTGGGATTGATTCCTCAATGTCAGCAAAATTTTCTATATACTCAACCTCAAGGGTGTTTATTTCTGATACCAGTAATTTTAAATAATTCAGGAAAGAGAACACAGGATGTATATCCAATGTAGGGAACCTTGAGGTGCTCCCAAGAATGAGGGACATTTTGAGAGAGAATGGGATGGTGCAGGAGACTCGGTTGTTTACCAGAAGGTAAAAGAATCAGAGCACTCAGTGGTAAGGGGCCCTAAGACCCCCACATCCAGCAGACAGGATTCTCCTGGCTAAGTCATTGCATGAGTCAGTCATAACTCTTTTCTTCAATGCCCCACTTGTGTGTCCTGGCCTGCCAAGAGAGCAGAGATTCTAGGCTATGCTCTCGCCACCTGGGATTTTTACCCAAGTTTCCAGAACCCACAGTGTTTGTGACTTAACTGTTTTACTCCAGGCAGCATTGGGAATAAATCCACTGGAACACAGCAATTGCATCTGAATTAAAGGACAGTTTAATAGATTTTAACCCACACAGGCGTTAGCAATAGGTTTAGAACATCCAAAATAATTTCTAGAATCTGAGGTGGTATTGAGTTATTTACAGTAGACCCCACTTCCTGTATGGAAAAAAAGATATCCAAGGATAGCTTCACAGAACTGCTCCAAAGTATACTCTATTATTTAGTCTTTTGTAACTAACTTCTGTGAAACACACTGCTCATAATGACCCCTACTGAGTCATCACTTCTAACTTCAATCAACTACTTCTCAACAAATCTTCCTAACAATCTTAGTCATAATAAGCTTTATATCAAAGGCACCCAAAATTCAAAATTTCTATGCAGCTGTTTTCTTTACGCCTCAATTTGATTGCATTTTCCTCAACAATGGATCCCAAAGCAACCTCTTTGAAGTCAAAGCAGGATTCAAGCAAGACTGAATCATTGCCCCATCACTGTGCTGCATTTTCATCACCATGCCCCGTCACCTCATTGATGGCAAGGTTCCAGATGGTGTGAAGACTGTCTATAGAATGAAGGGGAAGCTTTCCAATCTCAGGAGACAGAAGGCTAAAAGTAAGACCTCCACAGCCTCCGTCATGAGGCTCCCATACGTGGATGAAAAAATGGTTGTTGGTCTTTCTCTCACAGCCCTTCAGATCATCTGAAGTGCCTTCGCTGAAGCATAAGAGAATCTCTGCCTCACACTGAACTTCAAAAAGACCAACGTGCTCCACCAACCCTCACCAACAGGACAATCTCATGCACCTTCTATTGAAGTCAACAGAGAACTGCTGGAAAATGTGGAGCACTTCCCATACTTTGGATGTTATCTTTCCACTAAAGTTGACATTGATGCGGAAATCCAGCTTCATCTGAGCTATGCAAGCTCTGCTTTCGCTCACCTGAGACAAAGGGTCTTCAAGAACGAGGACATCTATCCCAAGACAAAGCTCCTTCTATATCATGCAGTGGTTGTTCCATGTGAAACCTGGACAACATACAAGTGTCATTTGAAGGCACTTGAAAAATACCATCAATGCTGCCTCAGGAGAATCCTAAATATCTCTTGAGAGGATAGGTACACGAACACTAGTGTCCTGGAAGAGTTGAACATGACCAGCATTGAAGCCATTATCATTCATCAACTACTTTGTTGGACTGGTCACCTGGTTTGGATGTCTGATCAGTGCCTTCCAAAACAGATTCTGTTTTCTGAGTTGGAGAAAGGACAGAGGAGCATTGGGGACCAGCAGAAGCGATATGATGACACGCTGAAGGCACACATGAAAAAAGTGCAGCGTTGGTGTCGACACTTGGGAGAACCTTGCCCAAGACCAATACCAGTAGAGAATGGTAATCCATGAGGGAGTGGTGCAATTTGACAGGTCCCACCTCAGTGCAGACAACTACTAACACTTGCCCCTTCTGTGATAAGATCTGTGGCTCCAGAACTGGGCTGATCAGCCATCAACAGACTCACAAACAGGAGTGTGACGGGAAAACATCCTACTTGTTATTGAGTGACTGTCCAGAAAAGAAGAGCAAAAACAGCAGGCATGCACATAGCATTAGACCTTGCCTCCAGAAGTCCTGCTTCTTAAAATAAACCCTTGACTATGTGGTGTTCCATTTTATTCATGCATGGTGGCCAAATGCACATAATATAGGGCAATAGGATGGCTGCTGTGATTCCCACAGAACCCCCATGGCTGTCTAAATGATGCCAGGGGTCAGTCTAACTCCCTGGAGCAATCCAGAATTGAGAGGAATTTAAAAATGGCTTAAAACTACTTTAGCGCCCCCGCCCCCTATCTCTTTCTGAGTTTCAAGTTTGGCGCTGCACCTCTTAGAGGCACAGGGCAGAATTTCATCCATGAAATCTTGTAGGTGTTCCCAGGAGAAAAAGGAATAGTCACTCAAGTGATTTTTTTCTTAGGAACATAATCTTCATGCTACTTGTGTGGGTTTTTTTCCCCTCGGTGAATTTTCAGAATAACACATCTAGGGAAACAAAACAAACCAGCAGTCATGTAGCATGTTAAAGACTAACAAAATAATTTATTATAATATAATTATAATATAAATATATTATATTATAATTGTGTTCGTGTTTAACGTGCTACATGACTGTTGGTTTGTTTTGTTAGAATATAGACTAACATGGCTACGTCTCTCTTACATCTAGGGAAAAATACACAATTGAAAATATTTGATTTGAAAATATCATGTTTACAACTTGTCAGATTATTTGATTTTGCTAGCTCAGAAACTGTGCTGTGTCTCCTTGGAGAAAAAGGGTTTTAGAATTCAAAAGGCTGCTAGAAAAATATTCACCATTGAGCATATGACACATAAGAAATTACCAACTGGAACTGCAAGAGCAAGTAGAAGGGGAGAATTCCAGCTTCAGGGAAATATTATTCACCAAAGGCTCCAGCAGAATATCAAATATAAGCATTACAGTCCCTGTACAACTTTCATTGTCCTACTTGAGTGGGAACAAGTTTTTGTGGATAATTTCCCTAAATCTTTTGCCAGTGGTGAATAAACACAAGGGAAAAGGGGCAGTTGCCTCAGAGCCCCGAGACGTGAGGGGCCTTAAGGCCCCATAAATCCATTTTGTTTAAACAATTTGTTTTCATGGACCAAAAGAAATGTGTCATGTCAATCTTATTTTAAAATTAATTTGTGTAATTTTAGTATGTGTCATGAATACTTAATAACAGTTTTTAAAGCATAAATAGTGACCTTACATTAATATTTTAAACTATGGGGGGGTGGGCTTTGTGACTGTGTTGTCCCAGGGCCCCACCTGTTCTTAATCTGCCCCTTGCTTTTGCTCAAAGTTCTTGGAAAGTGTCCCCCAGGATGAGCTGTTACGTCCAGATCACCATTGCAGTGACAGCAAACTTTTGGCGCTCCTGCTATCCCTGTATCATTCTAGCTGTGCTTCGGCAACTAATACCAGAAGGGTAAGTGAAACCTAGCAGTCCCCAGAACGCCCTTGAAATCAATTTTACTGTCTCTATTAGTAACAGGCTGTGTTACATTTTGTTGTGATGCTGAGTTTGACAAGTCCAGGGATTGGTTTTGTAAGCTACTGAGAGTATCCTGGGCTCCCCTGGACAAAAGTAAATACTTTGAGCATGAAAGGCCATGTTAAAGGTGATGCAGCTTTTGAATGAGGAACAGCTCAACTCAAGGGAGTAACCTTGCTGTTACCTGGCCTATTAATTCAAGCTCTGGGCCATTGCACTAGGTTAACTGGGCTGTTGGTCTCTTGCAGTGGTGCCCTGGTCTAGTATGGGACAGAAGTTGGATCCAGGCTGTATTTTGTCATTTGCTTTCAGCATGGGAATCAAGGTTTTCACAAACCTATATGATATTGAATGGAAAAGGAACTGTAAGCAAAAAAAAAAAAAAGCCTCTAAAAAGCTCCACAGCAGCAGTGCATGTGAACATGAAGCCAAGGCTGTGGACATATTCCATGCCAGCAGGTGTCCCCAGAGCCATTTGGTTGATTTGCAATCAGAATTGCTTGGGTCACTGGGGAACCACATGCTGGACTGGGAGCTCTGATACCTTTTCAATGGATGTGGCATGCACCAAGACATGCTGACTGGTACAGAAAGGGAGGTGCAGCCTTGGCACAGGATTGGCTGGATTTGGCACTAGAGGCCATGATTAAACTTGAGGAGATAGGATGTTTATTTTGCAATGCCAGTCCCTCTTTCTCTGTCACAATGTCAGCATACGGCCTGCCACAATCTGCCTCTCTCTCTTTCAGGAGACACATAATTCTTTCCCAAAGTTTATAGATATTCAAATGCTTGTGTAACCTTTCTATTAACGCCAGACGCCTGCCAGAAGGGCCGGGTTCAACTCTTGTGGGGTTTTCCTGTCAAGGATACAACTAGCCGGCTCGAGCCCCCACCCAGTGGCCTAGGACAATTTCACACCACACACCGCCCCCACCCCCCATGCTGGGTGCCTGTAAGGCGGTTCTTCCCCCTCGCAAGCACAGAATCTGAGATGGAAATGGCTTGTTTAATGACCATAACCTACCCCAAGGTTACAGTGACAGATGCAGTATGTCTAAGCAAAGAAGAGACAAACCCCCTTCACCCAGATACCATCCCCATATGCAGTAGAACCCAGTCTCTTGCTGGGGCTCTTGGCCCTTTACCCCACGCACAGTTACAGGGTCTACCTCCCGCGGTGCAGTCCCAAACCCAGAGCCCACAGATACATCACCAGGGCAGTACTAGCTGTCCACTTGTCTGCAGCCTCCCCTTGCTGTCACCAGCCACTCACCATTAGCTGCTAGCATGCCTACTAGCTGCCCACCTGTCCTAACCCTACTGCTTGGGATTGCCTTAAGGTAGATTCCTCTGATTTCAACTCTGCATAGCCTCAGCTTCCACTTGGTGATTTCAGCTGTTATCATCTCTAGCATAGGGTTTCACAAACACCCTAGCACCTGGCTCTGTCCTTTAATAGGTGGAGAGAATTAGTCACATTAGGTTTACAACTATAGAGCCAAGACACACACAAGGCAAGGGCACTCAACAAACTAACTCAACCAGTATCCCTTCCTTTTTTTTCTTACAATGCTTTAAACCAGGGAGCCCTGTATAATCAATGTCTTCCACATCTATGGCGACTGCCCTGTCCCCCACAACAACCCAGAGCGTTGGTGAGATCTCACAACTCCCACATTAAGTGTTAGCTTAAATTGTGATTTTACAACTACATGTTTACAATAGACCAAATCTCATGGCTTACTTGCTACCCATTAGGCTTTGCCTGAAAAGGTATCACACATGCGCACCTTTGCATTCTCATGCAAATGATCACTGGGAGACACACTCCTCCCAGCCTCAGTATCACACCTGCCGCCCTTTGCATTCTCATGCAGATGACCTCTGGGAGTAACATTCCTCCCAGCCTTCAGCAGTGTTCCGTTCCTTCTGCCACATTCCCTGCACTTGAGCTGTTAATTTTCAATTTCAGTTGTCTAGGAGGCTAATCATAAATTACTCCTGGACAGATTTAACATATCACAGAGAAATGCTGCAGCTCACAGGGAAGTCATTTTCATCGCTAACTAAAGTATATTTTCTCATTATGCTTTGTTAGTTTCTCTCAGCAGCCCAGACGACACCTCTGTCAGCACAAGTTGATCAGATGCTTACAGTAACTCCAGGTGTAGCTCTAAAAGTGGATAGACATTTAAAGTACTCTTGTACTGTGTCTCTTGTCATAGGTGGTCAACATAGGCTGTGGCTATACTAGCCATAAGAGCCACTTGCTGTTTTAACTATGCTAGTTACATAACTAACTTTTGTCTTATTGCTAGTTGATTACAATGGTTGTCTACAGAGAAAAAGTTCCATAGGAGCATTTTTTCTTAATACTCACTGCTCATGAGGGGTTCTAGGGTCAACTCTGACCCAAGAAAGTGCTATTTCATGTATGCAATAGTGTGGTTTTAGTCATAATGATGCTTCTGTAGAGCAGCCTCTGAGCCTGTATGGGAGTGTTTCAATCATGAAAACCCTGAGTAGTGCAAGCCAGCCTTGGGGACTTCAGCTTCTACAATGCCTTGAGGAGGAGAGAGAGAGAGAGACTTTGTTCTCATGAGCCGCGTCTACACGTGCTGGCTACTTCGAAGTAGCCACGCCAACTTCAAAATAGCGCCCGTCACGGCTACACGTGGTGGGCGCTATTTCGAAGTTGACATCGACGTAAGGCAGCGAGACATCGAAGTTGCTATCCCCATCAGGAGATGGGAATAGCGCCCTACTTCGACGTTGAATGTCGAAGTAGGGAACATGTAGCCATTGCGCATCCCGCAACATCGAAATAGCGGGGTCCGCCATGGCAGCCATCAGCTGAGGGGTTGAGAGATGCTCTCTCCAGCCCCTGAGCTCGATGGTCACCACGTGCAGCGGCCCTTAAAGCTCCCTGCCCCCTGCCTTCCTGTGCAGGAAGCTGAGAGAGCGTACAGGCAGCAGCCCAGCCACACGGCCAGCCTGCACGCCCCTCTGCAGCCACAGAAACCCCCCACCGCTGCAATGGCCGCCTGCCAGCCCCCCAAGCGCCCCCAGGGCACCACCCCCAAGGGGAGCCAGGGCTCCCAGCCTGGCTGCCAGACTGGGAAGCGGCAGCGGGGCCCCTCCTGGACGGAGGCCGAGCTTCGGGACCTGCTGGGACTCTGGAGTGAGGAGGAGGTGCTCCAGGTAATGGGGAGCAAGAGGCGGAACGCGGATGCATTCGCTCGGCTGGCTGAGGGCCTGGCCGCCCGGGGTCACCCTGCCCGCACTCCTGACCACGTCAGGAGTAAGGTGAAGGAGCTGCGGCAGGGTTACGCCCAGGGCCCAGGATGCGGCCAGCCGATCTAGGGCCGCCCCTGCCACTTGCTCCTTTTACAGGGAGCTCAGGGCCATCCTGGGCCCCCGGCACACCTCCTCCCCTCTGGCCACTCTTGATACCGCGGCCAACAAGCCCCAGAAGGCCCCGGAGGTGGAGTCCGCCCCAGAGGTAAGCCCCACACCCCAGGGCCCCCCCCCCCCAGGAGCCCACCCCTGGGACGCCGGAGGAGGAGGAGAGGGAGTCCTCCTCCAGCGACGGGGGGCTCCAAATAATCCTGCCGTCACGGAGCTCCAGCAGGGCGTCCGCCCACCAGGTGTCCCCCGACCATGGGAGTGGACCATCAGGTATGTACCCCCCCGGTGCACACCCCCGGGGTTGAGGGGCGGGGGTAACAGACATGACCAGGGCCCTCCACATGCCCAGATGACCATGGCCCCAAGGACAGCAGTGGCATGTCCCTCACAGGAGTGCATCAGCCCCCGCCCCCTCAGCATGACAGTGCTATGCCCCATCCCTGGGGATGGGGGGAGCGGAACCTAGGGTCCCCCGGGGGGAGGGGGTGGGACACACATCAGCAGCAGGAGCATCTCCCATGGACGGGGATGGGGAACCAGCAGCAGAGGGGTGGGGGGACAAGGGCCACAGCTCGGGGCCCACACTAACGGCTGTCTCCACTCTTCTTCCCCCCGTGTTCCGCAGCTGCACCATCGGAAGGCCCAGAGAGCACCGGCGAGTTGTCAGTGGTCCCGGAGAGCCCACTGGGGCCATCAGTCCAGGCCAGCCCCTCGGCGGAGCACCGACTGGCCCCAGGGCGGGGACGACGGCGGAGCCAGCACCACCCATGGACGGTGACGGCCCCCCAGCTGCTGGCGATCCTCCGTCGGCAGCTGGAGGTCTCCGAGCAGCACCTGTGGGTGGAGGAGCGGAGCCTCCAACTACAGGAGCTGGCGCTGGCCTGGCGCCAGGATGCATGAGGGGCCTTTATGCACACGTTCAAGTGTGTCGCGGACTACCTACCCCCCCATGCTGCGCCGGCCACCTCTCTGCCCGCCCTGTCTGCTCCACCTGCCGCTCCATCCGCCATCGCACCGCCATCCGCCACCAAGGGCCATTCCGCTGAGGGGGACCTGGGGCCAGCTGACACCAGCCGGCCATATCTACCGGTCCACCTGGCCCCCAGCCAACCCCGGCCAGGGCTGAGGCCGAGGCGCGGGTCGCGGCTGCCCACCCCCAGCGCTGGATATTAGGGGGTGTGGGGCCCAGGACGTGCCCCCCCCCTTTGTATATATCCCCTTCAGTTAGCAGCTTTTGTAAATAGTTTGTATTAGACCCCTGTTGTTATGCTGATACCTGCCCCCCCATGTAAATAGTTCTCTCCTTCCTTGTCTTCCCCTTTTTTCTTTCACCTTATCTTATGTATAATATATATATATATATATATATATATATATATATATAAAATATTTATTTTGCCTGTAAATAGTTAGTTATGATAATAATAATAAGAGTTCAACATATATTCTGGTTTGACGAACAAATGTCTGTTTTTATTTGCAAGAAAAGTTGGGGTGGGGGGGTGCTCTTGGGTGCTCTGTGGTGTGGGCATAGGGCCAGGGAGTGTTGTGGAGGATGGGGCGGGGGTGCAGTGTGGGGGGCCTGCCAGCGTTCACCCTGTGGCCTCACCGAACTGGGCCCGCAGGGCCGCCCGGACCTGAGTCCCTTCGGGGTCCACCTGGCAACTGGGGGCAACGGGTGGCTGCACATCGGCCCTGCCAGCCTCCACAGCCCAGCCCTGAAAGAAGGCCTCCCCCTTGCTCTCGACGAGGTTGTGGAGGGCGCTGCACTTGCCTACAATCTGGGGGATGTTGGTGGGGCCCTCATCAAGGCGGGTGAGGAGACACCTCCAGCGTCCTTTGAGGCGGCCAAATGTGCGCTCCACCACCTGGCACGCGTGGTTCAGGTGCATGTTGAAGCACTCCTGGCTGGCTGACAGGTGGCCCATGTAAGGTTGCATGAGCCAGGGCCAGAGGGGGTATGCCGCGTCCGCGATGACGCAGAGGGGCATGGTGGTGTCCCCCACAGGGATCTCCCGCTGGGGGAGGTAGGTCCCCGCCTCCAGCCAGTGGCACAGGCCCGAATTCTGGAATACCCGGGCGTCGTGGGTGCTGCCAGACCAGCCCACATATATGTCCAGGAAGCGGCCCCAGCTGTCCACCAAGGCCTGGAGGACCACTGAGTGGTAGCCCTTCCTGTTTAAGTAGCGTCCTCCACTGTGCTCCGGGGCACAGATGGGGATGTGGGTCCCATCCAGAGCCCCGAAGCAATTGGGGAAGCCCAGGGTGGCAAACCCCGCGATGGCGGCATCCAGGTCCCCAAGCTGCACGAGCCTGTGGAGGAGCAGGGCATTGATGGCGCGGACGACCTGCAGGGGAAGCACATGGGAGAGCACCAGTGAGGGGTGTGCAGGGTGTGTGTGGCCCTCCCCTGCCAGGGCTCCCCTTCCCTACCCTCCCCTGCCAGGGCTCCTCCCCTCCCCCTGTGGGTCCTCTTACCTCCATGACGACAGCCCCGACGGTGGCTTTGCCGATGCCAAACTGCTGCCCCACGGATCAGTAGCTGTCTGGAGTGGCCAGCTTCCAGACAGCGATGCCGACCCGTTTCTCGACGCTGAGGGCACGCCGCATGAAGGTGTCCTGGTGCCTCAGTGTGGGGGTGAGCCACTGGCATAGCTCCAGAAATGTCTGCCAGCTCATCCGAAAGTTCTGGAGCCAGCGGTCGTCGTCCCACTCTCCGAGCACCAGCCACTCCCACCAGTCGGTGCTCGTGGGGTAGCTCCACAGCCAGCAGCGTGTGCGGCGGGGGGGGGGCGGAGGGCTGCAGGGTTTGGGGTTGCTTCCTCCTCCCCTGCGGGCAGCTCCTCCTCTGTGGCTAGGATGTGATCAGCTGCCTCCTGCATGGCATCGAGCAGGGTGAGCTCTGCTCCTGCAGGGGTGGCTGGGTGGACCTCTGGCTGCTGCTGCTGCTGCTGCTGCTGCTGCTGCTGGGGGTCCATGCCTGCGTCGCTTGAGGTGTGTGTGCCTATGGCTCTGCAGACCGCGTGCTGTGCAGACTGTGTGTGTCTGGGAGGGGCCCTTTAAGGGAGCAGCTAGCTGTTGCCCCAGAAGTGCTAGTCCGCCCTGTGACCCTGTCTGCAGCTGTTCCTGGCACCCTTATTTTGATATGTGCCGCTTTGGCGCGTAGACGTTCCCTCGCTGTGCCTACTTCGATGTGGTGCTGGCCAACTTCGACGTTGAACATCGACAGCACCAGCCCTGGAGGACGTGTAGACGTTATTCATCGAAATAGCTTATTTTGATGTCGCTACATAAGCTATTTCGATGTAGCGTTCACGTGTAGACGTACCCATGGGGTGCAGCAGGGAACATGTTCTGGGCTCTGTGTTGGTGAGGAGCTCGGAGCTTAATCAGGGGAGCTGAGATTGTTTTGTGGAGCCCTATCCAAGCCAGGAGCTGCTGCTGTGTGAAAATTGCATGTCTATCTCATAGAGTGAATGGGATCTTGAGAGGTCACTGAGTCTAGGCCCCTGCCCTTGTGGCAGGGCTAAGCACCTCCCCCTTACACATATTTTTTAAGTCTATTTGCCTCAGACCCCCAAATAGCCCCCCCCCCCCCGGAGTAAGCTCACAATGCTGGGTTTACAAGGCTAAGGCTCAAACCACTGAGCTATTCCTAGCTGCTGGGTCTCTTACCAAGAAGGGAGATTCATGGAGGCTACTGCTGATTTTCACAGCAGCTGTCCAGTACCCAGACTTGACTGAGGTTGGCTTTCGGTAACTACCATGTTTGTTGTTTGGGAAAATGCTCGCAGCAGATGGGAGAAAGCAAAGAAACTGTAAGGGGTGTCAGTCATCTTGGTCATCATGGGCAGGATCCATGCCCCATGTTGCCCTGGCAGGACTGCTTTACTGGGCCAACAGCAGGCCGTCCCCCACTTCAAACTGAGCAAGTGTGCCCACCAGATAGGTTCAGACCACTGAAATTCAGAGGCGTGCACGCTCGGGGTGCACAAAATGTTGGCAGTGTAAATGTAAGTTGGTGAAGGTTCACTTACTGCTGTAAATGGCACTTAACTGTTTTACTGAAGCGCTCAGGACGGCCTCTATTTTTTCCATCAATGGGCAGAGTAAATCTTGTTTTGTACACCAAGGCATGTGTGGATGTGCACCACCAGTAGAACCACATGCTGTCAGTTCTGGGTGGAGGTGGGGGCTCTGCTAATCAGCTGGGCAGCACTGGAATTGCACCTGGGCGGCCGCTCAAGCACTCAGTTTGCAGGGAACAGTGGATGTCACCCCTACTAATTTACAGGGGTTGTGACATTTTCCTTGTCAATCTGTTATGTGTTTCTAACTTGTTACGTAACAGTTTGCTCACGCTAACTCAGTCTATATGGTTTATAAGGGTGGGGGGGTGTTTGATGTAGATCCATTGTGTAAATTAGCTCAAGGTTACTCCTTGAGGTTTGCAAGGCACCCCCTTGAGCAGGGCAGTCCCTAGGAGAGTACGGGGCCTGGGACACTCCTTCCAACTCTGCCTCAGACCCTCACCCCACCCCTTCCCAGCCCTGCTCCACGCCATCTTGCCCCCCCCAGCCTTCCCTCAACCGTCCCCCCCGAGCGACAGAGACTGGGAAGATTGAGGGGGCGGGGGGGTACACAGGTTGCAGGGGGTCACACCGCTCCTGCACTCACAGATCACAGTGAGAAGTAGAGTGGCCCCAAAGCAGCCTGGTCCGCTCCCCCCCGCTCCCAGTTCCCAGCTGGTTCACGGCGGGGAAGGAATGGGACACCCCCTGCTCCCCCCCGTCCCCCACACTCACTGATGTCAGGAAGTGGAGCGATGTGGCTGGAAGCTGGCGGAGTGGAGTGGGCTGGAGCTAGGTTGTTCTGCTTCCTTCTGCAGCTAGTGCCTGCAGGCGTAGGCCCAAGCACGGCTGCCAGCACCAGGCCCTGCCCCCCAGCTAACCTGCGGGGCTGGGGTTGAGAGGATGGAGCAGGGCAGCCTGGGGACAGTCCCCAGTCAGTGTGGGACATGCCCAACCTCTGCTGCCAGCACCCAGCCCCCTGCCGCTCCCCAGTTGGTTTGCTTGAGGGAGGGGACCTAAGGAAAGGGCACAGCTGGAGGAGTGGAGTGGGCTAGGGCCAGGTAACTCCGCTTCTCACTGCCACCAGTGAGTGCAGGAGAGGCCCAGCCCCTGCCTCCAGCACCAAGTCTCCTATTAGTCCTCCAAGATGTCCTGGGCCCTGCAGGGGCTCCCAGACCACAGGGCCTGGGGCAGTTGCCCTGAACCATTGTATGGACAGAAGGGCCCAGCCCAGTGGAGGCACCACCAGGATTAATTTCCTTTGCAAGTAAAATGGCAGCAGCAGAGGGGTGGGTGGTGGATAGTGGATTCCCTGGGAAATCCCTGGGAAAATAATGGAGGGAATCCTCAAGGAATCCATTTTGAAGCACTTGGAAGAGGGGAAAGTGATCAAAAGTAGCCAACATGGAATCACCAGGGGCAAGTCCTGCCTGACCAATCCGATTAGTTTCTATGATGAGGTAACTGGCTCTGTGGACATGAGGAAGTCAGTGGATGTGATGTACCTTGACTTCAGCAAGGCTTTTGATACGGTCTCCCACAACATTCTTGTCCATAAGTTAAGGAAATATGGATTGGATCCTTGGACTATAAGATGGATAGAAACCTGGCTTGATGGTTGGGCCCAACGGGTAGTGCTCAATGGCTCAATATCTGGATGGCGGTCGGTTTCAAGCAGAGTGCCGCAAGGCTCGGTTCTGGGGCCGGTGTTATTCAACATCTTTCTTAACGACCTGGATGAGGGACTGGGTTGCACCCTCAGCAAGTTTGTGGATGACACAAAACTAGGGGGAGAGGTAGATATGTTGGAGGGTAGAGAGAGAATCTAGAGGGACCTGGATAAATGGGAGGACTGGGCCAAAAGAAACCTGATGCGGTTCAATAAGGAGAAGTGTAGAGTCCTGCACCTGGGGCGGAAGAATCCCAAACATTGTTACAGGCTAGGGACCGACTGGCTCAGCAGCAATACGATGGAAAGGGACCTAGGGGTTATGGTGGATGAAAGGCTGGATATGAGTAAACAGTGTGCCCTTGTAGCCAAGAAAGCTAATGGCACACTGGGGTGCATTAGGAGGAGCATTTCGAGCAGATCTAGAGAAGTAGTTATTCCTCTTTATTCGGCACTGGTGAGGCCACATCTGGAATATTGTGTCCAGTTTTGGGCCCCCCAGTATAAAAAGGATGCGGATTTGCTAGAGCAGGTTCAGTGAAGGGCAACAAAAATTATTAAGGAGTTGGAGCACAAGACCTATGAGGACAGGCTGAGGGATTTGGGCTTGTTTAGTTTACAGAAGAGAAGACTTAGAGGTGATTTAATAGCAGCCTTCAACTTCCTGAAGGGGAGCTCTAAAGAGGAGGGTGAGAAACTGTTGTCAGTGGTGTCAGATGGCAGAACAAGGAGTAATGGTCAGAAGTTGAAGAGGGAAAGGTGTAGGTTAGATATTAGGAAAAACTTCTTCACCAGGCTGGTGGTGAAGCATTGGAATGTGTTGCCTAGAGAGGTGGTGGATTCTCCATCCCTTGAGATTTTTAAGTCCTGGCTGGACAAGGTCCTGGCTGGGATGACTTAGTAGGAGTTGATCCTGCTTGAAGCAGGTGGCTGGACTAGATGACCTCCTGAGGTCCCTTCCAGCCCTGTGATTCTGTGAACATCCCCACTAGGATACTCAAGAGCTCCTTTAATGGCAACAACATCAGGTACACAGTTGAGTGTTGCCTGCTCCCAGGTAATTCAGGCAGGAAATGGCCAGGGGGAGGGGCAAGGAGGGGATACACTTCATGTTGTGACTATAAAATAGCCATGTTCTGGGTGTGACTCATACAGACACATCTCACCCGGAAAGGATCTTGCTTTTCTGCCAGCTATAGCGAATTTAGAAGTTTAGATCAGTCTCACTCCCAGATTAAATGGAATAATTAGGCTTGATTATTTTATAGTACTGGTCACGCTACAGGTGTTCAGACCGATAACGTGGATAAACACTTGCTATTTTTCCTCATCTGAAACAAAGATGTGTATTTTCCCAGCCCTGTACCAGCCCATGGGTTAGGATAGCATGGCGGGGGCTGCTTTGCAGGGTTTGTGCTGGGTTTCTAGGACACTGGGGTCTTGTAGCTATAGAAATCTCCTGCCTCCCACCCCCAACATAGACTGACCTCTAGGGGGCTGACGTCTAGCTCCCTCCCCCATTGGAGAAATGATACCGTTTGCAGCTTGTCTCAGTCACCATGTATATAGACCTTCATTTGCATCTGGAGCATATTAAACAGCCAAGCGTGTTTAAGGGAGCAGGAGCTAAAGATTCTAGATGAAGAGTGGAGTGGTGTGGGCTGTGCAGTGGCCAGATGTGGCTTCAGGGAGTATGGTCCTTTTTTCAGACTCCTAGGAAAAAAAAATGTGCCTGGGCACTAGTCCTGGTGCCTTTGCGGATAAAATTATCCCAATCAGTAACATCAATGCATTTTTTTTCACTTACAACCTTTTCCCATCATTAAGGTTTGAGACCTATAGAAAGTCACAGTGAGAGGCCAGAAGTGTGTTACCAGGATATCCTAAATCGAAGATAAACATGGGTTACAAACCTCCACTTATCCTCTCCACAACTGTGACTTCATCCTCATAACTAAATGGCAACCTTCTCCAGCCAGCATTTGAATGTCTTAAAGATTCAGCCTTGAACGTATAAGTGATCCAAATAAATGGTGAGTACTGTCTATATCATTTTACTTTATATTTTAGACACATGCATTTCTCTCTGTCTGTCCATCCAGGACTCCATTTGTTCAAGAATTCTCCTGAATAGTAAAAGCTAAGAACAGCAAATTTGGTGTGCAGCTTCTTTTTATCATAATTTAAAGCAAGGTCAGGGCTTGTTTGTGCCAGGATAATGGGCTTGTTTGTGCCAGGATAATGGGATGTGCCTGGAATTTGATTGTTTCTCATAAAATGGAAGGAAGCAGTCTGGTAGGAGGGCATTATTCTGCAGAATGATCACAGGAGGGCAGCAGGAGGCCAGAGATGGGAACTAGGACAGCTATAATCCCATTGCACCAGCAGAGGGCAAGAATGGAGAAAGGGACAGCTATCTACTTTATAATGCAGTTCGCCTGTGTCGGCCCATCCCCCAGCTGGGGGACATGCATCCTTTGCCCAGCCGTGCTCACTGCAACAGCCATAGACAGGTGCTTCTCACCTGGTGCCAAGCTGTTGCAGTGACAGAGGGATGGGGTAGTCCTCTCTTCCCAGAGCAGCCTGCCAACTGAACCCCTACAGGACCTGAGCAGCACCGGGGGGTGGGGGTGTGTGTGAGAGAGAGAGGGAGAGATCAAGCGAATCAGTGGCTGATTTAAGGGGCAGGCACAACTCTATTTACAATTTCCAAAATGCTTTAGGAAATACGTATTTCCAAGGTTACTTTTAAATCCCTCTCACCTGCCATGGTACTAGCTGATAGAACTCTTTCAAATCTTCACCTATAACAGTGCTCTCCAATAGGAATTTCACGATCGCCACAGCCACGCGCCCACCACCGCTCCCACAGAGTCAGGCACTGCCCTCAACTGCCAGCAACTCACCAGAGCTGCCACCGCCACACTGGAACCACGGAGCTCTGTGCCAGGAGACCACACCAGGCCTACGGCTGGTGCTGTGGCTGGAGACCGCACTGGGCCCACAGCTGTTGTGGCGCTAGCTGCTTCAGGCCAGAGCTGCAGCTGCACCAGCCGGGCCGGGCCAGAGCTGCCACCACCAAGCGTTTTCCCCACGAAGGCGTGGGGTACACGCAAGGGTGGGCGGAAGGAGCTCCATTCGCCACACCGCGATGTCCACATGTGGCAAATAGAAGGTGTATTGGACACCGTGGACCTATAATGCTCTCTGGGCTTGTTGGTTGCCAGGTGGAAAGGACACAGTGGGGTGAGTTCCTTCAACCTCTTAGCTCTTATTTAATAGGCATGGCTTTGGGAGGATCAGGTAGTGGGACTTTCTGGGACCCTCCGTTAACGAAGAGCAGCATGTGAGTTACATTTCTTTTCACTGTCTCACGATAATACAGAACAAACCCAGGCGGATGGTGTGCACTCATGGGCTCCTCTCTCTGACTCTCCCTCACCAAGATAGCAAGACTGGATTTACAACGATACGCTCACTGGAGCGGTAAAGGAGAATGGGAATGGACCCTTCCTGTGACAAATGGCCCATTACACCCCACCCCGAAAGAATCCTGGTTGGAAGAGATCTCCCTGGAGTTCAAAGCAGGCCCAATCCTGATTAAATCATCCCAGCCACGGCTTTGGCAAGCTGGGACTTAGGAGACCACTAGGGAAGGAGATTCAACCCATCTCCTACTACAGGGGTGGCCAACCCATGGCTTTCAAGCCACATGCAGCTCTTTGCGCAATTAAATGCGGCGCCTGTTTGGAGCCGCGTGCCAGGAGTGCCGTCCACCAATCTGCACGTACAGCCCAGCACTGGGTGGGAGAAACGCATGGCAGCAGTAGCTCCAGTGAGTTGCCAGCATTGAGCCTGAGCAGGGGACTGGGAGTGCCTGGCTCTGGGGGAGCAGGAGGGGGAAGGGAATTGAACCATATCTATCTGTCTACCTATCTATAACATACATCTAGATAAATAGATAAAATATATAATACCTCATTCTTTGCAATCTATTCACATGGCTGTTTGCACTCTATCCATGGCTCTCAGTTCCTAACTCGTTGGTCACCTCTGTCCTACTATGACTCAAAGTGGCAGCAATATCAGCTCCTTGGAGCAGAAAGTCTGGAACAGAAATAGGATGCTGAGTAATTATAAGGCAAAGAAAGTGCCAAGTTCTATGCAAACACAGGGAGAGTTTGTAATGGTCATGGGGCACTGCAGCTACGTTAAGAGGGACAGAGAATCATATTGCTCCAAGAGCCAGTCCTGTGCCAGCACCCAAAATAGAGTTGCTAGAGTAAGCACATAGCAACAGATGTCAAGCCAGGTCTTTTACTAACTGTTGGGATAGAAAGAAAGGCTGTAGGTCACAGGGGACTGAGAGCCATCCCACTGCTATACGGCGCTCATTAATTTCTAGCTCTGGCAAGTTGAAGTTAAAACCATGTGCTGATCACCATCTTATCTTTTTCCGTCTGCATGCATTCCAACATGATTTTAGCAGCTAGAAATTTAATTAGAGTGAGAAATAACAGTATTATATCCTTTAAAAGCAGAAATGTCATGCTTCCAGATGGTGTGAAGCACGCACTTCTAAATTCAGCTGTTCCTGCAACATTAGCCACAAAATCACGTTAAGTTAGAAGTGGGCGACCTGGAAGTATCTGGAATGAGGTGATTCTTCAGCATGTGTTTCAGCCAAGGCATTATTGCTTCTGTTTCTATTGCTCTATTGGCTGTCCTGGTAAGCAGAAAGGATTCAGGCCATCCTTGAAGAAGGAAGAGCCATGGCTTCTCTCTCACACCATGATTTTTTCCTTCTTGTTTCTTTAAAACAAAGAGCCCACCCTCCAGAGCAGTCTGAAGACACTACAAGCAGAACAGTGATGAGTTACAGCTGTGTTTGTGATACCCATCTGAGATTACCCATCTGAAGCTCAATATAGGAAACACACATATATCAGGACAAACAACAGTGAGAAGACCATTTTATGTTTTCATTACAATAAAATCTACTTAGATCCACTGTTAAAACAGTACATAAAATCTCACTTGCAGTTCCCATCACTGAATGAACAGGACTAAAAATATCAAACAAACCAACCCACGCTTGTTTCTCGCCCTGCTGAGCCCTTAAGCATAGAGCCACGCTTATTAGTAACTTGTCAGAGATTTTCTCTCAGAACTCTGAGGAGACAGGGCTCTTGCCATCTTGAGGAAACCTGCAGTTCTTGGAAAGAAACCTCCTTCCAGCATGCAAGAGAGCTGGAGCATGGAGACATCTCAGTGTGGTGAGTGTGAGAAGCAGTCTCCACCTCCTAAGGCTCTGAATGTGAGAGGCATGAAGACACTTCCCTTCCAAGTCTAGGACATAGGAAAGAATGGGAACAAACAGGATGGAGATCGGTCTCTCCTAATATTCATTCTGGGGTGAGAGGCAAGAAGCCAGCCCTTCTTTCAGGGACAAGAAACATGGTGACAGCTGCCTTGTAATGTGGGACAGAGTTCCAAAGAGAGCCCTATCTATCATTGATTTTCCTGGAAGACTCTCCCACAGCAAATGGGATGAGAGCTGTTCGTTGCAGTCTGCCTCTACAGATGGCCTCCCAGCCCACAATAAACAGACAGTTGAAAGAGAATGTCCATGGCTGGTGCCTGCAAAGGTTCATTGCGGCCTGTTTGCTCATGGCTCTGTATCTCAGCCTCGTGGCAACCTCATGGTCTCCAACCCATCAACACGTCTCTTCTGTGACAACATCAAACCACAAGGGACATCCTGGTCGGGAAATCGTTCTGAGGGAGAGAGAAGAAGAAATGTAAAAATCACACAGGGAACAAAGAGAGAGACAGCTTGGGGGGGAAGGGGGGACCCACAAAACAGAATTAACCGCGTGAGCTCCACCAGTGTGTGCTGAATGCACCCGCTGCCACAGGCAAAGGGGCAGCCTTCACCTCCACACTAAACTCAGAGAGTACTGACCACACTACCCAAGCTGAGGGGTGCAACTCACTGAGTGGGCATGGGGACACATTCAACACCCTGATCTCCTTTGCACAGATTCAGCAACCTCCACAAAATAGACAGAAGCAGTTCGCCCCTCCCTGCTAACCAATCTGAGATGTGGATTTGGCACATGCATTCACACAGACCCAGAGAAGTTCGTCACCACATTGACACAAAACTATTCCTCTCAGAGCTATTACACACGCTATTGCCATTAAATGCTTTCCAGCCCACAAAATGGATTCCCCACCCCTCATCTAGCATGGCTGCCATGGATATGGCCTGTGATTCCTCTAAGCCCCCATATCAGAGAGGTAGCTGAGTTAGTCTGTATCTTCAAAAGCAAGAAGAAGTCCTGTAGCACCTTATAGACTAACAGATAGTTTGGAGCAAAATATCTGTTAGTCTATAAGGTGCCCCAGGACTTCTAAGCCCCCAGTGTCTCATCCCCATAATGGTCCCCCTGACCTCGATAACCTCCTCTTCCCCTTGCTCCATCCTGATCCTCCTATGCCCCAACCTCCTCTCTCCCCCACTTCATCTGATTCCCCCTAGTTCCAAATACAGTCCCTCTCCTCACACACTCTTCCCTGATTGCTGTATCCCAGATGACCTCCCCTTCATGCCCTACCCACTTCAGGATGATTTGTGAAGTGCAAAGATGACAGTGCTCATCTCTCCTCATCTCCATCCCCTAAAAGTCCCCACAGCAGCCTCACCCTCAGGATCACTACATCTACTGTACTACCTTTGGTAAGACCACCCCCACTCTATCCCTTGCATGGGGTTCCTCCACTGAGACCCTAGACACCTTCTCTTGCCTGGCGATCCCATACACTCCAGATAACATCCCCTGCCTGGTGTTCCCCACTCCTCCCCTTTGGATCAGGCATGCTACACGCAGCCTCACTGTTTTCTTGGACTCCTTTTTCCTCTTCTTCTCTGAGGCACTCAGGTAAGCCTGATCCCTGGTCCTGTACGAAGGGCCTCGGCTTAACTCCCTCTCACTGTATGGAGGCAGGGTGTCCTCTCCTTCCTCCTGCTTTGGTGGCGTCTGCTGCTGCTGCTGCCCTGATTTGTAGGTGGACGGTGGTGACCAGGCATAATACGTTCCCCCTCGCTGGCTGGGCTGCGAGCTGAGCTTCGAGGGCGTCTCACTGCGTTCGCCGCTCTCCTCATGGCTCCGGGACTTCCTGTCTACAATGCTGCTGTGGTAGGAGTGGTCATACTTCTGACTCCCTCCAGGTGTTCGGCTCACCAGCCTGGGCAGGTGCTTCTCCTCATGGGCTCTTCTCCTGGGCGGGCTGTATGACCAGCCCCGATCTGAGTCTGTCAGTGGCTCACGGTTCCCCCTGCGCTTGCCATAGTACTCCTCTGAGGAGCTGTCCTGGTGCTGCCCTACCACACTGCGTCCCCCTCGCGACTCCGACCTCTCAAAACGCCGGGGCTCCTGACTACCATCTGTCCGGCGGCTGCGCTGGCTGTAGGACTCTGCGAAGGCTGCCAGTTCATCCATGGAGACGGCTGGCACGCCCACAGAGAAGTTCTTCCTCGACAGCATTTCTGATTTTGATCTCTGCTGGCTGCAGGAGAGAGGAAGGCAGAATCATGAGATGCAGTGTGTGGCCCCCACTGGAGCTGGAAGGAGGAATCATGGTCTATCCTCTAGCACCATAGCCTTTTGACACACACAGTCCCTCAAGGGAAAACCAAGAACTAACCTGCAAGAGCCACCCGTAAGCTCTGAGTGAACAATGTTCACTCTTCCAATACACTATCTGTGGAGAGGAAACCGTGCTTTTGTCTTTAAGGTGCTGCACCTCCTAGATGCTGTGCTGCCCTGCCCCCTGGCGATGCTAGGGTCAGATTCCCAGGGGATGAAGGTATGGATCAGTGCACACTAAGCCATTCCCTTGGGCAGCTCTGCAGACCCTACGGCACAGAGCAAGACAGTGCTTCCTGCCAAAGTGCATTGTATCTCTTCGTGCATCAAAGAGACTGGGGTGCAATTTCCAGGAGTCCCACTCAACACAGGGGAGTGGTGTTGGTCTCTTGGCCTTATCAATAACTATCAAATATTTTACTGTAAGTGTTATCGGCTATGGAATGGGCGAGGGCTCTTGCTTTGCCTGAGCTAATGGGCTAAGGCATTGGATCAATTCCATATTTTCCAAGGAAGGCCCAGTTCCATCTTCCCCCATTCTGTATCCCTCTTTTCTGCCAGCTGGGAACAGATGAGCAGGAAAGTAGTGGGCAGAGCTTCTTCTTTCACTGTTCCCTGGCCAGATGCAGCTGTCTCTGAGCACAGTACTCACCTGTGCCTAAAGCTGTCCCTCTCCTCCCTGTAATCAGAAACTGTCTGTGTCCTTGATGCACCACCACCTGTGCTGACCACCCCCGTCCAGTACTCCGCATCACCATCCAGGTCCCCCGAAGGAGGGAGAGGTTTTCTTCGCACCTGCCGGTAAGGCTGACGGAAATTCATGTCCTCATGCAGGGAGCTGAGTTCAGAGATGGTGTTGTTGTCTGCCAGGACACAAGCAAGAGAAGCAAACACTGAAGAGATGTGTTTAAGAGTGAGACCATGATGGGAGTAGTTCTGATACATTCAGACAGAAGCCAAGCCCCCTACTATTAAGAATCCACACCCATTCTCAGAATACTGGCCTGGGCCCCCCCCATTGCAGAATGCTGGGAATTTTGGATCTCAACCCCCAACAGCTTTGGAGAATGCCCCTGGCATGCAGCCTTGTCCAATTTCAGCCTTATAAATCAGCCCCCTCAAAAATAATTTGCACTCTCCCCGCCATTTCTTGTCTGCTGAATGGCTGTCAATCACAACACCGTCAAACACAATGGCATCTGGATTCCAGACGTTCCAATCTGAAGAGAGTCTTTTTATAGTAGATCTGGTGGGTGTAAATGGCAATGTGTTCTGTGATGACTGTTTCTGAGCTACGTGTAATTTCTTTGTTAGTTTCTCCTAATCGGTACAGAGCTGTGATTAATGCCATTCCCTAAACCTTCATCGTCATAGATTTAGGGAGCTTATGCGTCTGTGACTGCCAGGATCTAAAAGCATCTCTATACAGGTACTTACTCTTTGGACCTACTGGATGCACAAACTAATGATAAAGGCCAAAAAGTTTGGGTTTTTTTGAGCCAGTGTCTTGATCCATCACATCGGAATGTCAAGACCCTTCATATCGTTGGGTTGGATAAGTCAGTGACCAGGCTACATCAGGCATTAGACCTCACCTATTGTCTTCACCAGGCATCATTTTTAGGTCTATTCATTTGTTTGTTATGAGCTCTCTGTAAGCATTTCTTTGTAAGTATGCTGGCACAAGCCTGTGTGAACCCTGAATTGATGGGTAGAGCCCAACAAAATAATGAAAGGGCCTTGAGGTGCAAGGGGGAGGGATAGCTCAGTGGTTTGAGCCTTGGTCCCCTAAACCCAGGGTTGCAAGCTCAGCCCTTGAGGGGACCATTTCGGGAACCAGGGCAAATAGTTAAAAAAAAAAAATCCCTGAGGGATGGTGATAGGTCCTGCTGTGAGGGCAGGGTACTGGACTTGATGACCTCTGAAGGTCCCTTCCACTTCTATGAGATAGGTATATCGCCATACATCACCTTCTGCTCAACCCAGAGAAATGGAAAACAAAACAGGAAAGGTGCAGGTTTTAAGGTCAAAACCAGTGTTCCCTTTATTTTTTTCCACCCATGGGTGGAATAAATATTGTGATGTGCACCAAGGCATGCATGGATGTGCACCACCAATAGAAACTCATGCCACTGGCTGTGGCTGGCTATGGACACTCTGCTCACCAACTGGGTGGGATCTGAATTTCTTCTGGGTGGCCACTCAAGTGCTCAGCTTACAGGGAACACCGGTCAAAACCCTGCTTAGCACTCACCACTTCAAGAAGATGTTCTGGAAGTCAATGGAGACCATTCAGAGGAATTCTGCCTTGATGTTTGCCAGTCCCACAGGCTATCTTCTGGGAGTATGACAGACTTGCTGGGCCCCTGGACAAGGCACAGGGGCAGCTCTGGGTTCCCAGAAGGGGAGACCTGGGGTAGAAGAGGTGGGGCCGGGGTGTCCAGCTCTCAGTGCTGTCTGGAACACACCATGCTGCACCTCTCCCTCTGCAGGCCGTCCCACTCCTTAGAGTCGCCCAGAGTGCGCTGTGCAGTGCTTTGGTGGTGATTTAAAGAGCCAGCGGCTCCTACTACTGTTGCAGTGTGCTCCGGACCCTTTGAATTGCCCGGTCCTGAAGCAGTTGCTCCCTTTGTCCCTCCCTCACATTTGTGGGCCTCCACGGAACAGGCAGAGCGTGCAGAGCAGCACTGCAACCTCTTATGCGCACACACCGTCCCTCTACCTCATGTGCCTCAGCCCTGACTTGGAGAGATCATCACTAGGAACCTGAGTCCGCCATTCCTTAATAACAAACTAAGGCTAAAGTTTGGAAATGTAGAATCAAAGTTCCACAAATAATCTGGATTCATGAGCCTCTGTCCTGTACCAGTCCCTTCACACCTGATCGGAATACAGCCATGCCATGATACCTCTTCCACACTGCCTATCTGAACTCTACTCCCCACCTATTAGACTGCAAATACTAATCTACCAGCTGACTCTGACTTGACCTATACTGCCCAGTGGCATAAACCTCCCTTCTCTGTAACCACTCACAAATTGACAGCTAGAACCTCTGATAACTCTTCTCCTGATAAATGCAAGAAACAACTGTATTGTCTCAGATCCACCATTTTGCTGAGGTAGCCCAGTGCAAATTACCTCTCCATCCCCCAAAGTACATGGGGCCTCTATATCCATAAAATACACTGTAAGAGACTTATTGCAGACCCATATTTCCTCCTGAATATATACAGATGCCACACTGTCAGATAGTTATAAATGTCATATACCCACATTTCCAGTTAATACCAGAGCTATATAACACAGAAGGCTGGAATGTGGACCTACATTTTACATGGTGTCAAAAGTTAGGGTTGTAACTCCTTATTTAGGCTCCTACATAAAGAGGGCTGATTTTTCAAAAGCATTCAACAGCCAACAGCTTCCACTGATTTAAATGAGAGCTGGTAGATTAGCAGCACTTATGAAAATCATGCCACATATTTTGGTGCCTATTTATGTTCTGAACCTAACTCTAGGCATCGTACATTCTTGAACAGCTAGGCCACAGAGTCCAAGATCAGTTTCTTTGTGGGACCTTCACTATGAATTTATAGACTACTAATCATAGAATCCTAGGCCTGGAAGAAGTCGTCTACCCCAGGCCTCTCTAGGAAGGATCATACAAAGAGTGTTCCTCACATCGCTCACGCATCCTCCTGGCTGGGTCAAACTGAGCCAGTTCTTTCTCGACGTAGTACAACACCTTCATGGAGTCTCTCTCCTTGTCGGCCTGGATTCTGTAGCCCTTGCGGACTGCTAGGAGAAGAAAACATACAGAGGACAGCACTTTGAAACCAGGAAGTGACTTGTGGTATACGTGATTTCCTGTAGCTAGGTGAGCCCACCTCCTCAGGCAGATGTCCCACAGCTCCCAAAGCATGTGGCTCAGGTACTGTGTTTTTGCTTCAGGAGAAATTCAAGAGCAATGTGGTATGAGGTTGAAGACCTACATTGTTTATAAAGTTTACAGCATTAGTAAAATGGTTTTGGAAGAAACCACTGTGCAACAGCAACAAAATACACTGTCACTGGCAGAGGGTGAATCTACTCCATCCAAGGACTTGAAGAGGATAGAGTAACACTCTCCTCAGCCTCAGGAGAACACCCACTATTTTGGACCCTTTGAAAAACAATTTGGTAGGCCAGCAATAAGGTGGGAGGGGACGTGGCAGGCTGGCGTCCTGTTACGCCAGACCCTCTACTCGCAGAAATGCCAATGGCATAAGCTCTTAGGTAGCACTACCTTGCACTGAGGCCAGGTGACTGGGAATCAGGAAGCTGCACTCCCCCACTTCCCTACTCCACCTGAGCACTGCTTGGACATGGTGGTATTTGGGCCGGTGTATTCCACGGAGTATCACATGTTCCAGGGGATACAGAGAGAAACACATTAAATGTCTTCAGGCCTTTAAGTGCCTTAAAGGTAAATAATGGAATTCTGACATTTATATTGAATTTGTTGGTGAGCCAATGGCAGAATCTTAAAACAGATCCTATCTGTTCTGCTGGGCACCTGTAAAACCGCAGGCTGCAGTATCCTTTACATACCATATTTTACACAAAATATAGGGCTCAGTCATGACTAGTAAGTTATCTTACCGGTAGGGGGAGTGCTATACCCCTTTGAGGCACACAGCATCCTTCCCCGCCTGTGTGCCAGAAGAGGTCCATACTTGTGTTTTCTCCCTGCTATGTGCCTGGAGCCACAAGGACTGTAATTATGAGGGGCTCCTGCATAGGGCACATGGTATGGAAGGCTCTTTGTGCCTTTTGTCCCCCTACCCCACACATTCACATAAGACCCTATCCCAATACGGCCCGTACTCTGTAAACAGAGAATTATAGCATTCAGGTCTTTGAAGAAATGAAAGTGTTTCCCAGAGAGGGTTAAGCAAAGGTCTCAGTCTCATGCTATTTCCAGACTGATCTGGCTGCAAAATGCGAATAGCAATCTGACACTCAAACTCACCTACTGGGTGAAAAGGGCTCAGGGAACAAGAAGAAAAATCAAGTTGGGAACCTTGATCATCTAGAACTTGGATCCTACCAGTCCATTTTGTATGGATCTACTATGCCTGCTTATATTTGAGCACACACCAGACATTGCTTGCACACTCAGCTTATACTGTGGTTTTCAGTAACATTGGCTGGTGCTTTATGCTGGCAGATTCTCTCAGTTTTATTCCACATCCTGATAATGGTAGTTACTAATATATAAATACTATGTTATGTTGCAATGATGTGCACTGGCTGGACTGTAAGTGCCCATCCATATAAGATGTTCCTGTGCAATAAGCCAGATTGTGAATCCTCAGCTCACAACCTTGTCATGCAGTAACTTGCCATATGGATATGGCTACAGCATGGGAAAGTCATGCTGTGCAGCTTGGCGTGAAGATTTCCACAGTGCTGTTGTCATATCCAGGTGGTGAATTACTGTGGGGCAAGATGATGCACTGCAGATTATATTCTGGCTTGTCGCATAGTAATATGCCATGCAGACAAGTCCTGAGTCACCTTCTGTCTTAAATTGTTGTGCAGTACCACTGTGCTCCACTCCAAAAATGGCTGCATTTCACCTGTGGGTAAATCAATCAGTTCCCATAATTAGTTTGTGAAGTACTGTTGGGGTAAAAGCTCTTTATGGTATATTGTTATTGTGCATCTGTAGGGTAAATAACCCTATTAAAGCAGGACCTTGCATATGTGTTCTGAGTAATGACATTTAGCCATACTGAGACATACTGAGATCCCATCAGAAAAGCGTTTGCCATTTGGCTGCCTACAAAATGCTTTTAAACAGCTCAGCTGATGGAAGTCAAAAATTTAGTTTCTCCATTATGCTTTGTAATTGTGGCACTCATATTTGTTTACATGTGGCAGGGAGCTCCCAGCTTCTGTGACAGCAGTGGTGGTTGGGAGCCCTAGGTTCTTTTTAGTTGCCTAGGGCTACCTCCCTTTGGCAGCCCTGGTAATATTTATGTCTTCTCTGTAACTTTAGAAGTGTTTGCTCTGAAACATAAAGCCCAGAGCCTTCAGAAAAATGTTATCAAGTGCAAAATGCTAGTTTGCCACAGGAGCACTTATCTGCTGCCCAACAGAAGGACCATAGAGATAACTACTTTTACATGGGCATACACTCTGTCTCTCTCATCTAATCATTCTGGGCTGCTGCTACACTATGACATTCTAGTTCTGTGGGAGTAAGGGAATGTTGAAGTGGGGCACTTATTTAAAAGCTGCCCCCATCTTCACTGTCAATCTGCAATTCAAAGTCTGTTAGCGCAGCTTCTATTATGCTAATGAGCCCTGAATATGAATGTTAGCGCCTCATTAGTCTGCTTCGAATTGCCTCATTACCATGGCACCTCTGAGGGGAGAATGGCAGTGTACCAGCAGCCCTGGACTCCGGAGCGCGGGTGGGGGGCAGGAAGGGAGAGGAAGAGAAGGGAATAAAAGTCCCTGACAAGAAGGAACTGTATATGTTAGCTAACGTCCAGAGACTGTAAACTACAGCCAGACATCCCAAGGGGTTGTCTGTCTGTCTGTTGTCTGTTCTGAACAACGTCAGTTAGGCCCAGAGCACTACAACTCTGTCACTCTTGGGCTAGAGCTGGTAACACATGGGCACGTATAAGTTTGCTGGCCTTAACCTATAAGTAACTCTCATGTTCCACTCATGCATCTGATGAAGCGGGTCTTTGCCCACAAAAGCTTTAAGGTCCAAAATCTCTGTTAGTCTATAAGGTGCCATAGGACTTCTTGTTCTTCTCTTGTTCCTTTTGGTCTTGTTAATAAGTCTTTTGAGGATTCGCTACAGGTGTCGTCCTTGGTGTAGGATCTAGCATACTGACTGACCTGATGTAAATGATTGGTCTCATGGGACTGAAGCAACTTGAGTATGGTGTGATATTTGGCGTAAGTGCCCTGCATCAGTAGGTGCAGTTTGCCTGGGTGGCAAGACAGGCTGGGAAGTCCGTGACTCCCTCTAAAGACTGTTACAGTAATCCAGGAGTTTGCATTTGTTACTGGCTTGGTAATGACAAAATATACCACCAGTCTGGGGTGTCTGCCCTGAGGCAGAGCCACTCCAGACAACATGACAATGCCCCATATCAGGGCCATCCCAAGGAAGGGGCAGGGGCTGGGGCAACCCCCTCCAGTGCCCCAGGCAAAGGGACCAGGGTAACCTGCCCCCTCACGTGCCACAGGCCTGATTCCTCTCTGGCTCCACCCTACTCCCTTAACCCCTCCCCAATCACCCAGGCCAGGAATTACCTCAGGCAGGGTGCAGCAGCAGCCAGGGATCCCCTCCCCCACCCCCCATTCACGACACAGGCAGTGGGAGCAGCAGCCTGTTGTGCTCTGTTGTACCACACCTCCTGGCCCACTGAGCAGGTGGCAGTGGCCTCTTCACGCTGCTGCGGAGAAGTGGGGGTTAGCAGGATGGGAGGGCTTGGTGTGGCAGAGCAGGCTGCTGCTTGCCCTGCCTGTGTGATTAGTGCAGGGGTCAGGGCGAGGGGAGGCGACCCCCTACTGCTGCTACCGCCCACTGCTGTGCCCTGCCATAGGTCATCTCCCACCCTGCTGACCATAGGACAGCGGGGGGGGGGCGAAACAGGGGGCCCCCAAAAGCGCAGGACCTGGGTGACCGCTCTGGTTTGCCCTGTGGATAAGATGACTTCCTGCCCCTCCACACCTTGTTTTACATAGGCCACGGAACAACCATGAAATGACAATGACTTTGTTCATTTTGAGGTTGTGCCAGATATTTATTTGGGTAATATATATAGCTCATGGAACTGACAGGGGATTAGTTAGGTGTAATAAACTTCATGCTCGGCTTCCTATTGCAAGCAAAAAGGAAAACTAAATTCCTGGCTAACTCTGGAAGAGCTCCTGAAATTAATAGTGGCATTATGTCGGTTAAGACAATCATGGGACGTGCAGGGAAAATGTGCTCCCTTGCAGATGAAGCCTGGTTCCTGGGGTTTGACTTGTCCAAATTCATTATAACAATGCAAAGTGCTCCACTTACTGCACCTTTTTCTTATGCCTCTGTGTGGTCCTAAAACACTAGTACGTCACACTTGCGCTCCTCAGCAGAAGGTTTTCAGTGCCATTTTCACATTTTTATTCCTGTTTTAAAGACAGAAAAACTAAGGCACGGAGAAGTTAAATAACTTGTCCAAGGTCACACGCCAAACCAGTGGGAACAGATCCCTTCCCCATTGTAGTACTACCCAGGGCTTTTTTTCTGTGGAACACACCAGAATGGAGTTCTGGCACTATTTTTCCTGGCACCAGCATTCTGGAAGCCAGTTGAGTGGCTGCCAGCCGCATGCGACTATTTAAGGAGCCATTTGTGGCTCCCGCTGCTGCTGCCACTTACTCCTCTGGCTCCCTGCCTGCCACACTGAAAGAGTAGTACTCGATTTAATTGGTTTAATGGCTAAGAGCAGGGATCCAGCCATTAAACCAATTAAATTAAGTCCTACTCTTTCAACATGGCAAGGCGCTGGGAGCTGCCCCTGCCATGCTGTATGTGGTGGGAGTCAGAGAGTTTGGGGAAGCCATGCAGCCATAGTGAAGAAGAGACAGTGACCAGCACCACGTGGAGCTCCTGAATAAGCAAGTGAATCCTGGGTTGCGGGGCAGTTTGGGCATGTGAGGGGTAAAGCCTGGGGGGGCAGGGGTGTGGTTTGGGGCTTCAAGGGGGTTAAGCTTGAGGGCAAGTGGGGAAGTTTAGGGCTCTGGGGGGGGTTAAGCCTGGGGGAGGATAGGGCAGTACAGGCCTGTGAGGGAGTTAAGCCTGAGGGCAGTTTGGGCCTGCAAGGGGGTTAAGCCATGGGGCAGGGGGTTGGTTTGGGGCTGTGAGGGGGTTAAGCCTGGGGGGCAGTTTAGGGCTGCAGGGAGTTAAGCCTGGGGAATAATAGGGAGTTAAGCCATGGGGAAGCGGGGGCAGTTTGGAGCTGGGAGGGGGTTAAGCCTGGGGGCAGTTTAGGACTGCAGAGGGTTAAGCCTGGGGGTTCAGTGTGGGGCCGTGAGGGGGTTAAGCCTAGGAATGTGGCGGCGTGGTTGGGGACTATCGGTGCTTTAGCTTGGGGGCTGTTTGGGACTGCAGGGAGTTCTGGCACCCTTTTTTTGTATAAAAAAAAAAAAAGCAACACTGTTCCTACCTTATGAACCACTATTGCATTCTTACATGTGAATTCTGTCCTTTAAGAGCACTGCTTTTATGATCCATTTAAGACCATGTTTACACTGGAAGAAGAACCCTGTTAGGTGCAAGTTTAGATTGTGTTAATAAAGATCTTTCAGCGTCTCCCTTGCCAGAATGGAGTGAGATTGATTTTGCTGAGAACAGTGCTCTCAAGTGAAATGATTGCTGCCCATCTGCCCACCCCTGTCCCAGTCACTTCCCAATCTATGAGATCTGTAATACACCTCTTGGACAGAAAAATCCTTGACCAGATTGGTCTGGAAACCCATACTAGAGCCTTGCCCCTAACAACACTGTTTAAAATGGACATATTGTCTTAAAAATTAAAAATGCAAACTAAACAACTGAAAATCTAGTCTTTACTTGCCTGTTACTTTACTTGCCTTTACTTGCCTGTTGCCTTTACTTGCCTGTCTTGAGCTTAGGGCTTTATTCCCCCTATTCAGAATGGTAAGCTGGGGATCCTGACCTTGGATCTAGTCCTAGCTTTGTCACTGGCTCACTGTGTGATCCTGGATAAGTCACTTAAACTCTCTGGGCCTCAGCTTTCTCATCTATAAAATGGGAATAATCTTATTAACTAATGTTGCAGGGATCACTTGATTATTTTTTAAACTATCTAAGCTGGGACACAGACTGTCTTTTTGACCTGTGTTTGTACAGCACTTAGCATAATGGGGTCCTAGACTGTCACTGGGGTATAAAAATAAAATATAATAAAACTTCTTAAGATCCTACACTGTCTTTTTATTAGTATAGAACTGCAAAGTCTATATAAACTGGGGTCTTGACAAGTAAAGAGCCTTTTCTTTCAGATTTAAACTGTACCCAAGTCACAAAAATTTAATTTATACTAGTATTGTAGTAATGAGCTTGGATCTCAAGCAGCATCTCCCTAATTCTTTTGAAGAGCCTGAAACAAAACCTGAAACCAGGTGCTCTGACACAGGGACATGCAGCGACATTTTTGAAAGCAGGCATTGATTTTTCTGAGAGAAGGTGTTCAATAATTCCACGATGTTCCTTAGTCCACAGCCTATGGCCAATGCTGCTTTCGACAGGCAGTGACATTTTACAGAAAGAAAACATGTTGTGAAGATGATTTTTGCATTAGATGTGTTTCTGCTTTGGGGCATTGGCTGATTTACTTCCTGTTTCTAAACATTGTGTTCCAGACCTTTTCACTGACAATGGAAGTGTGTTCTACAAGCTCACTAGTTTGCCGATTCATTATGTCCATGAACACACATTATGCCCATTGCAAATGCCCATGAATTGTGATTTCAGTGGAGGAAAGTAGAAATACATAGATTGTTGAAGCTGAACCAAAGAATGGGCCTGACCTATGGTTCATCTACCCTAGAATCCTGTCTTTTGACAATGGCCAGTGCCGGATGCTTCAGGCAGAATGAACAGAAAAGAAAAATTATCCCGTGATCAGCCCATATCATCCTGTCTCAACTCTATCAGTCAGAGACATAAGGACACCCAAAGCATGGGCTGTGTGCCCCCGATCATCTTGGCTATCAACCCTCCATGAACTTATCTAGCTCTTTTTGGAACCTAGTTATAACTTTGGCCTTTAGTACATCCCCCGTCAAAAAGTTTCAGGCATTTACTGTGGATTGTGTGAAAAAGCACTTCCTTAGGTTTGTTTTAAGCCCGCCACTAATTTCATTGTGTGATTCCTGATTCTTGTATTATGTGCAGGGGTCACTAACACTTTCATACTCACTCTCTCCACATCATTCTTGATTTCGTAGACTTCTATCATTCCTCCACCCCCATACCCACCCTGCCCCACCTTGTGGTCCATTCCTTGCTCAGGTGAGATGGCTTGTGTGTCTCAAGGACCTGGAGAGCTATGCCAGTGGGAGCTTCGGCTCCGTGAATGGTCACCCAATCAGGACAGGTCAAAATGTAGAGACCACACAAATTTGGATCACCGCTCTCCAAGGTAAAAGGGGTTGGCTTATGGTTAACAACCCTATTGGTAAAAAAAAAACAAACAAAAAGTTACAGAGGCATCTACAAAGAAACCTACTGCTACACAAGTCTTTAGAGGGGCTGACAATCTGCTTGAATTGAGTATGAAGCACGGCAAGGACAGCCGCAGGGAAAGCCAAAAGGAAGCTGCCCCACAGACGACTCTTCTCTCACCCAGGACAACCACCCAGTTTGGTAAGTGGAATGTTCAGACCATGTATCAAGCGGGGAAGACAGCACAGATAGCAGCGGAGATGAAATAATAGAAGCTTGCAGTTTTGGCTTGTGTGAGACAAGATGAACACAATCTGGGCAGCTACACCTGGCAACAGGTGAAACCCTCATCTACTCAGAACATGAAGAAGAGGGTGCACCACACACACAAGATGTGGGCTTTCGGTTATCCAGAGAGACATCTGGTGCTTTAATGGAATGGACAGCAATATCATCACAGATCATCACAGCCAGATTCTTCACCAAAGTGTGAAAAGTACTAATTGTGCAGTGTTATGCACTAACCAATGAAGCAGCCGAGGAATGTAAAACAAACTTCTATGAGAAACTACAAAGTGTTGCCAACCAGAAAGCAAAGAAGTATATGTTGAGTTTGATGGGCGACTTCAATGTGAAAATTGGAAGCACAAACACAGGCAGAGAACAGACCCTGGGAAAAGAAGGCCTAGGCAACATGAATGAAAATGTAGAGCGCTTCAGTGACTTTTGTTCCATCAGTGGATTGGTGATAGGTGTTTCTCCACAAAAAAGGATCCATAAGGTCACCTGGGTTTCACTGAACCACCAGTCAGAAAACCAGATTGATCATATCTATATCAGCAGTTCTTTCAGAAGATCGATGCATGACGTCCACACTAAAAGAGGAGCAGATGTAGGTTCAGATCACCATTTGGTCATAGTGAAACTCAGGTTCAAGCTCAGAAGGTACACCACAAAAGTGACCAAGTCAAGACTGAGATTCAGCACAAAGCAGCTGGAGGATTTAGAGATGAGACGTTTTCCAAGTGGAGCTGTCCCACAGATATGCACTTCTGTCAAACCTCTTCCTGAAAGATGCTATCATGGAACAAATTTGAGAACACATCAAAACAGCCTGGAAAGAAACCTGCAATAAAACATTGGGAAATCAGACAAGGCATCACAAAGTATGGATCACCACAGGAACTCTGAGAAAAGTGAAGGAGCAAAGGACAGAAAAGCAGCAGTCAACAACAGCAAAGCAAGAGCAGCCCAGGTGGAAACTCAGAGACTGTATTCAGAAACCAACAAAGAAGTTTAAAAGGCTGTAAAACGGGACACGAAGAACTTTGTGGAAAACCTTGCATAACAAGCCAAACAAGCTGCAGGACAGAGAAACCTGAAAGAGCTCTATAACATCACACGGAAGCTAGCTAGGTCATGGCGTACAGTGGATCAGCCAGTAAAGGGTAAGGAGGGGTGTGCGCTAACAAACACAAGTGAGCAGCTCAGCAGAAGGAAGGAACACTTTGAATAGCTACTGAACAGCTCTGTCCACGTGGAACCTCCTGAGTTACCACCTGAAAATGTACTGCTGCAAATTAACAGCATCAGACCTACAAAAGAAGAAATCAGAAAAGCCATTGCCCATCTGAAAAGTGGAAAAGTACCTGGGCCAGGCAACATCCCCGCAGAAGCAATCAAGGCAGGTAATGAGACATCAGTCAACATGATGTATAATCTATCTGGGAACATTTGGGACGCTGAAGAGATCCCACAAGACTGGAAACATGGCTACCTTATCAAGCTTCCTGATAGGCAACCTGAAGGAATGGAAGAATTGGAGGGGCATCACGTTACTGTCTATCCCAGGAAAAGCGTTCAATAGTATTCTGTTGGAGAGAATGAAGACAGAAATTGATAGACGGCTCAGGGAAGAACAGGCCGGATTCTGAAGCAAGAGATCCTGTACTGACCAAATAGCAACTCTCAGCGTGATGATAAGACAATCGCTCAAGTTGAACTCCCCACTGTACATAACTGTCATAGACTTTGAAAAAGCCTTTGACAGCATTGAAAGAGACAATTTGTTCATGATGGTGTCTTGACAGAATCCTTCAGATTATTGTCAAGAGTGCAACAAGGGTGACTATTGTCACCTTTCCTGTTCTTGACCACAATGGACTGGATTATGAACAGGACAATAGATGGCCATCAACGATGCATTCAGTGGACACTTTTCAAACAGCTAGAGGACACTGATTTTCCTGACAGTGTCACCGTCCTTTCACACCAACATGAAAGCAGGAAAGAAAAAGTCACAACGCTAGACAAAACTGCCTTGATGACTGCACTGTGCATTAACAAGGGAAAGAGTAAGACAATGAGGTCAATCAGTCCAACACCACCACCATCACACTGGGTGGAGCAATTCACCTACTTGGGTAGTATTATGGGTATAGATGAAGGAACAGAGGAGGATATCAATACCAGGATAGGGAAAGCTATAGCTGCATTGAAGACTCTCATCCCATATGAAGTTCACAACTAATATCTGTGAAGATGAAACTGCAGATCTTCAGCACAAATGTGAAGAGTGTGCGTTTGTATGGAAACGAAACCTGGTGTTCTAAAAAGTCTTTAAATCACAAGTTACAGACATTTATAAGCAGATGCCTGAGGTACATCGTTCACATCAAATGGCAAGATTTTGTTACAAATGAGGAGCTTTGGAATAGAGCAGGACAAGAACAAATTGACACTGAAATCAAGAGAAGAAAGTGGAGATGGCTAGGCCACACTCTCAAAAAACCATCATTTGGCATATTCTGGCCAACTCTCACAGGGAACCCCCAAGGAAAATGCGAAAGCGGAAGACCTCAGACACCATGCGGAAGGTCTACTGAGGTTGATGGACAACAACGGGGGTACTGCTGGAGCCAGCTAGAAGTTTTGTCCCAAGACAGAGTGAAGTGGAGGAGACTTGTAGATGACCTAGGCTCCACATGGAGTACAAGGTTTAAGTAATAGTAGTATCATTCTCCCCTCCCTCTTGCTTGTCTTTTTTTTTAAAGTGATCATTCACAGTCATTTAAATCTTTGTACGTCAGCTGTCCTAAACTCCTATTCATTTTTATTTCTTCTTTGCATTTTTCTAGTTCTCTTTAAAAGTGGGGTGACCTAACTGCATGCTGTATTTAGTGTGGCCGTACCATGGATTTATGGTATTTTCTGTCTTATTATCTATCCCTTCCCTAATGGTTCCTAACATCTTGTTAGCTTGTTAGCAGATGTTTTCAAAACACTACCTGGGAGGGCACCAAGATCTCTTTCTTCAATGATATCAGTTAAATTGTATAGTTGGGATTATATTTTCCAATATCCATTACAATGCATTTATCAGCACTGAATTTCATCTGCCATTTTGTTGCTGAGTCACCTAATTTTGTAGGCCCCTTTGTAGCTTTTGGACTTAGCTAGTTTGAGCGGTTCTGTATGATCTGAAAATCATGCCACCTGACTGCACCTTTTTGCAGACCATTTATAAATATGTTTAACAGCACTGTTCCCAGTACAGATAATTGCAGAACCTTACTATCTGCCTTTCTCCAATATGAAAACTTATTCCTACCATTTGCTTCCCATCTTTTAACCAGTTACTGACCCATGAGGGCACCTTCCCTCTTATGCATGTGACTGATTACTCTGCTTAAGAGCTTTGGGTGAGGGACCATGTCTTCCATGAGTGCTCCTTTAGCACCTTGATTGTCCATGGGGCCACACTTGGTTGGCGCACTTCCTGCTTCATATGAACTTTTTGGTAGTTCAAAAAAAAAAAAAAAGTGAATATGCTGAAAAGAGTGGAGGAAGATTATTTCAAAAGGCTGATTCCTTGCTTGAGTTCTCTAATTGCCTTCTCAGTGTCATGAAATTGAATTTTGATAACTAATGATTCCATTCTTTCTCCCCCCGCATTCCCCATGCAGTTTCCTATGGGCAATAGTGCTCTTCCCCACTTCTCACCCCTAAATTGCTCTGTGATGTGGTTGTATCCTGCTAAGTGTGCCCGATGTTCCTCCCCAGCAGAGGCTGTTTCTCAGTGGTAGCTGAAGCAGGTGGGGAAGACACATCACACAGATATTGTAAAAATATTGCTATCAGTCCAATCCTAGATCTAATTTCAAAGGCAAGTGCCTCATCTTTAAAGTCCACAGGGGTATGGCCTGGCTATGTCAGAGTGCCTGTCACAGCACTCTCCCCATGTCATGCAGGAAGCAGTGGCTGACTGAGCCCAGGTTCTGATGTGCTGGGGCAAGGGACAAGCTCTATGTGTGTCTGTGTCCAGCCACAGGGAGAGTTCCTAGCCAGACGTAGAGCTCCCTGCTATGGAAGATCATTAATATCCCCATTTTGCATATGGGGAAGCTGAGGTAAAAGGGTCTTGATTAAAATAATTAAAACTCATGATTAACATTCTGGCTCTGTCCTGTGCATAGATCACACCATTTTCTCCATGGAGCTAACTTTCCTTCTCCAGCCAACCCCACTCCCTTCTAGAATGGTCTGACCAACTGGCAGGAGAGACAGGGTGCAGATTACCATTTTGGTTTCCTCCACCGGAGTCACTTGGCGCTAGAGGAGGGGGATGCGACTTCTCCATCAGCACAGCAGGAGATGGCCCGCCAGCTACAGGAACAGTGGGGATGTAATAAGGACCCGGGATGGAGTTGACAGCAGATGGATATCCAGCTTTTGCAGCCTTGCCTGCTTCATACACTGAAAAGAGAGCAATAATTAGCAATGAAGGGCCAGTCCTTCCCATCCAATGTGCTCCTCCTGCTGTTGCTCCAGCTTCAGATGTTGGAGATTGCCCAAAAGGAGGTGTGGAACTCAAGAGCCAGTGGATGTCTCTGAGTTGAAAAAGAGTTCCAACAATCATAAGCAGCAGCTTTTTCTCTGCCAAAGGCCCTCAAAAGCCTGGGTAGCGGAAAGCACTTGGCACATAAATCCAGGCTCCACCCAGTTTCTTGTTTGGGTTTGTAGCAGGTCATCGTGAAGACCAGAATGGGACTCCCAAGAGGCAACATTATTTAAAAAGCTCATGAGCCTCAGCAAACCTGGCAAGAGGTTTGGGACTGAAATGGAACCTGGCCTTGTTGCAGATGTTCTGATTCACTCTAGTAGGCGGCTGCTTTGCCACGTGGGAAAGTCACACACTAGAACATTCTAGGCTCTGCAGCCACAACACTTTTTAACAAACACTGCTGACAGGACTGCAGCTTTGGGATGTGGAAAGGAAGAGAAGAGGAGCAGGCACAGTTGCCAGCACCTCATTGGCAGGAGACCTCTAGAAATTGCATTTTTGATTAACTCAGAGCATTCAACCATTAAACTATAGGTTGGGTGCTTCATTCTTAGTAACAGGAACTATCTAGTCAAGTGAGGCCTTCAGCATGGGGGAGGACATGAACAGACTTCCCTCGCATTCTGACACACAGCAAAAGGGACGTGGGAGGAGTCCTCACACTGCGGTCACTGCTTGAGGTGATCACTCACATGCCCGTGGACAGCAGCAGGAATCTGGACAGCAGGGGCAGCGGACGTAGCAGCAGCAGCTATGTGGGCAACACTGGCACCAGCAGATCCCAACCAGCAGAAAAAACAGGAAAGCCCCAAGGATCACCAGGCCCACAAACACCCACTCTGGAAACCAAATCAGAACATGTTAAAAGACAGAACAAACTGTGAAAGGCAACAGCCATGATTCCAGCAGGCAGGGTAAAGAGAGAACAGGCATGTGAGCTAACAGAAGGAGCAGGATCTCTTCTGTTGAGAAGTAAGGAGACAACAGGTCCCTCCTACTCTATACACTGCAAGCAGAGGTAGATTTAACGGGCTAGATGGTTGTCTAGTGACCTTGAAAAACAGCCTCACTGAAGCTGTAGCAGCTTGGCTGTAGAAGCCCAACCAGGACACTGATCGGTACTCTAGTGGCTAGCCTGGGCTGGCACGCGTCTCTGCTGTTATTATTCAAGCTAACTAGCTCAAAGCTAGCTTAGATATACCTCCACAGGTCCTGCAGTCACATCTCAGAGACAGAGGGTGGTGGAGTCAGGGAAACAGGTTCCCTCTCACTGTGCTGGACAGAGGAAGTGCTGAGGAGTGAACAAGATGGAGTCACTAGCTCAGCTCTGTCCCTGTAGGAGAATCCCCCTTCTGAGAGAACAGGCAGTGCTAGAGGAACATCATAAAACATGTTACACGACATTTGCTTTCTCCAGCTGTGTTTGCGCCCTGTTGGTGCGTGCTCTGCCCCAGCATGCTAGTTTTAATTATGCAAATGGTGCCAGAAAACACACTATAAATAGCCTGGTAAATGAGCCAAACAAGGCTCTGCCTGCTCCTTCACTACTAGGCCCACGCACACAATTATTCTTGTGAATGTACTTGGAGAACGTTAGATTCAGCGCTGCAGCCAGCCAGGAAATCTGACAGCAGCCACATTTTTCTAACACTGATGCCTCAGGAGAGCTCCATGTGGCCCAGAAAAGACTGGAAATGTGCTAGCACTCCTTAATATCACTTCTCCATCCCTCTCTAAGGCTACAGCTGTGCTGACCGAGAGACTGACCCGGTCAGGGTCTATCCTCTGGGATTCGATTTCACACGCCCACTGGGAATGCACAACATCAAGCTAGAGGGGCTCAGCAATTGACCCCTGCAATCGTCATTATCGTGAGGAGTAACGTAGGTCAATGGGAGCTTCTCCTGTCGACCTCCCTCCATGAGGAAGGCCAGATAAGTTGATCCTAGATATGTTGATTCCAGCTACACAATTGCCATAACTGGAATTACACATCTAGGACTGACTTTCAGGTCTAGTTTAGACCTGCCCTTAGAAACGTAAAGGCCCAGGTAGTTTTTCTCTTTATAAAGAAGTGACATTCATTCAGCCTAGAAAAAGAAACAATATCACACAACACAAGCAAACAATCGCAATTGTCTTCAGTGCTTCACAACCAGTCCATAAAGAAAACATGCCTGTTGTGGCAGATCAGAGGCTGCAACTGACAAGTGCCTGATGGAGAGGGAACATTTTGGGTGCTGGATGAACTCCTTTTTGTTCCCCTCCTAAGTTCCCAGAGGGTGCAGTCCTGCAGCTGGGGCTTGTCAGGAGTCAGCTAGCAACAGGCTGCAATCAAGCACCTGCAAACAGTTAAGGCCCCCAGGCTCCCTATAAAAGGCTTTCCCCAGGTAGCAGGAGGGACAGAGTGATGCCCAGAGAGAAGGAGGCTGGAGTTTTGAGAGAACAGAACAGAACAGAGTAGAGCCAACTGACACCAGCCACAAGGTACCAGAGGGAAGTGGTGGGTGCAGAGGCCCAGGGAAAGGTCGCTGCCATCCAGCGGGGCAAAACCCCCGCTGGCTCCCTCCTTCCTTAGGGTCCCTGGGCTGGAGTCCAGGGCAGTGGGCAGGACTGGACTCCCCGCACCCTTCCCCTGGAGGGGTACCCAATTCAGGCCAAACAAGGGTAGCTCGAGACAGAGGGAGAGGAACCCATTCCACCTCCACTTAAGACTGGCCTGTGATGAAAATGGCTCGGTAAAGGGAGACCATGCCTTTGAGAAGTCCCAGGGCAACACAAGGGCCTCTGTGAGTCTCTGAAGCACACAAGGAGCTGCCCAGAAGCGCAGGACCCCTAAGGAACCGACAAGGGGTCCATCACACTGTGCAGAAAAAACTCACCAGATTAATGTGAGAAGATGAATCTTTCTGCAGACATTCCAGGAGCAGGAAAAGCATCTAGAGTCATTAAGTACATTATAGGTGGCCTTGGAATTTTACAGAGGTCTTTAATTCATCCCAACATAGGGCTTAAGTAACCAGTATAAGGAAACAGCAAACAACTCTGCTGGGTCCATTACATATTCAAATTGAGGAATTCATCGAGTTAAAAGTATGATTCCATAATCCTTCTCTTAATACAACCATTGTTATTTCTTCATGAGGCCATTCTGAATATGGTCAAAACACTGAGGTTACTGTACAGTTAATGTGTCTGAGCTGCTTAATGTCCTTACAGCCTACCCATAAAGGACTCTCTCTCTCTCTCTATGAAAGAGAGAGACTGACTCCTGTTATATATTGTTTATTAAATTGAGAGAGGTAGTGCCTTGATAACACTGGAGAATTAAAGCTAAGGCTTGTTCCTCCATTGCCTTCCAGCTGTTACTATCACCTAAACCTGTGCAAAGCAAGTATAGCATTTTACATCAATTTTGCACAGCTATAAACGCTGATAGAAGTTATGAGGCACTGGAGAATCAAGTTTTGTTGAGTGTATACAATGAAAAGATTTTTCCTACTACAGGTTGAACCTCTCTAACCTGGCAGCCTCAAGACATGACCAGTGCCGGACAAGAGAATTTGCCGGACTATGGGAGGTCAATATTATCTACCAGTATTATCAACACTTTCACATCTTACTGGGCTCTTAGAAGACATTTATGGTAAATTACAGCTAAATAATAGCACAGAACATGGAGAGTAAGGACTGATGGCTGTAAACAAACTTTATGGGACCACAGGAAACTTGGCTACACCCATCATAAGTGACCATCCAGCTAACTAAAATCATGCCGGATTACAGATGTTCCCAGATGAGTTCCAGATCAGAGAGGTTCAACCTGTACATAGAATCCTCTGCTGGTGCTAATATTATTACTAATATTGGGGGTCTTCATCCTCTTTTCCATTTTTATGTCTGCGACAGATTATTCCCCCTTCATGTGTACTTAGAGCTGCTCTTGTTTATGTAAGTTGATATGAGCAATCTATTTTCTGAGGAGGGACACACCTTGGTTTAGTGGCCTCAGGCTACGTTCATCTCAGATGTACCCAGAGCAGAATACTTTCTCATTTGCTCCCTCTGAAAGACCATCTGATATAGAATCTTGGACTAGATCCTCTATGGGGTTGGGAAATGCTTACCAGTAGGATTTCATTAGGTTAGACAGTAAGAGGTTTGTGCAATCCAGAAGGTCATCAGGTCCCACCCCCATTATCTGTCTGTAGCTAGATCCCTCAATAATACAGGGTTTCTTCACAGAAGAACAGCTCCTATAGCTGGTTTGGCCTGGTCTCCCTCCTTTAGCAGGGGTGCCACATATGTGCAGCCTTCAGTGGATGATTTTCATAGCAATATCCTATAACATAAGGGTAAGCCATTGAAGGGTGCTTCTTGAGGGCATACAGAGGTGCAGCCACAAAGTACTGTGAAAGGTGCACAAGGGTGCCAAGATATTACAGTATGGATCGAACAGAGTCTCCACGCTCATAGTGGTGCGTGAACACACAGGCAAACAGTTCGATATGAAACCTCCAGTGAACAGACTTTTCCATTCTAAAGCTGGGCCTGTCTCTGCCTGCTAATTCTGTCTTTTGCATCCCTGTGTTACAGCCCCTCCCAATCTCCAGCACGAGGTTGGATATTTCTCAGTGCAAGATACACTTCCAACAAGCAACCATTTGTCACAGAATACAGGAGGGTCATACCAGTAAGAAGAAAATGAAAGTGCAGTGCAGCAGAGAGACAGACAAACAAGGTGAGAGGGAGGGTGGGTCAATAAAGGGTTAAATGACTGAATACCTGGCATAATCTCCACAGCAAAACTGGGCAAGAGATCAGCAAGCAGCCCTGTCCTGCCTAGAAAAGACAGAAGAAGGAGAACAGAAAGGAGAGAGGTTACTACAGGAAAATCACACTCCCAGTCCCTGCCTTTGCCTCCAGCCCCCTTCCTATCATTGAATTGACCCCCATACTCTCTGTGCAGTGAACTATATGGTTCAGGGATTTCATCATCTCCTCGTAATTGGCCCTGCTCAAGGCTTTGTGGGTATGTATCACTTGGCCTTGATTTGACCATCTAGGCTGGGGAGGGGTGAGAGCAGAGAAAGCAATGGACCCTTTCCCATCTGGGCAGAGGCTTATAAAAAGGGGGTCCATGTAGCATGATTCCTAGGTGATGCCTGGATAGTGTTGTTCTACATACACGCACACTACATGTAGACATTCACAGTCACACTCAAACACACTCATTTGGGAGCCTGAATGATTTAGTTTGTAAAGAATCATTTTACTGGCATGAAAGAGAGAGAAAGTGCAAAAGACCATAAACTGGCTGGATTACAAAAGGCTTGACCTCATTGCTCCCTGCAAGTAAGCTGCATGCATGTGTGATGTTCTTCCGTACAGGACACTGCAGCTGCACAGATAGGTCCAAGACAAATGGCATAATACATGCCTATAGAAGGGTGGAGGTATGATGGAATGTCTGTGTAACCTGGTGATGCTTTGAAGAATAAAGCCAATATCCAGATGAAGCAAACCAACCAGGGAAAGATTTTTGTACAATGTCACCGGACCCCTTGCTTTTTTTCCATTTGAATTTAAGATGAATGTGACAAAATTCAAGCCCTAAGGGCAACTGCGTACTCACTTGTTTTGGGGCTGTATGCATGAAATGTTGCAGTCCACAGCATACGTCCTAAGTGTAGGTAAATTATACTATATGCATCTGTGCCTATACAGAATGCCCCGCATGCCTCTGTGCAATGTGTATTTTTATATAATTCTAACAGTTTGCTAGGTTATTTACAGACATGAAGGAAGGAGAAGAGCATGCAATTTTAACAGACACATATGGGGGACGGAAAGTAAGGCAAGCAGCAACCAACTTTAAAGTCACCTTTAACACTCCCACCTCCAGGTTTTGCAAGGAGGTTAACTGGATCCAGAATCCTTGGTTTCTAGTCTCTCCCTGATGCATGTTAAAAGCAATCAGAATCTCACTCGACACTTTTTCATTGCTTCAACAGAGCAGCTAGAGAGATCAGAAATCCACACAAATGGCTGCTGGGGCCCCAAGGAGCATTCTCAGTTCAGGCAGCACTTCATAACCCCTTACAACTCATCAAACTGTTCTGGTACTCACTATAAAACCATCAGTCCCAACAAGCTGTCAAAACCTGCGCAGAAGTAGTAAAGCTGATCTTTCAGATAAAGTGGTCCTTGTTTATTACTTTAAAATAGGGTTCTGTCCATCAATCTATAACAACATATTCATCTACATGTCCAAAGAGTTTCATGGAATCCAAGTAGTCGATTCCCTGCAAGGACCCAAAGCCCAGACTACTCTCAGCCAGTATTCACATATGCCTATGTCATGTACACAAGACATGGGCTGTGCATCAGATGCCTTCCAGGTTACCCTTGCATAGGACAGGCATTCTTTATACATGCATACCGGATGTATGTCTCCCATCACAAGGATGTTATACTCATACATGCTCCACATCCACAATAAATATATGCCTCATTTATACAAAAGGATCACATGTGTGCACAATATATTGGCAGGAACAAACACACATTTACACTGCATGGGTGCAGAAAGCATGGCTGCCACATGTCTGTTTACTCCGCATGCTGGCAGACTGTATCCCTTGTAATGACCTCAGAGGTAAGTGGATGGTAATATAAACCAGGCTAAAGGTGGGACTATGATGTGAAGAGATAAGTGGGCGATATATCAGTTGGGAGGAAGGAGCAGCCCCATGTATCGTCATCTCTCAATGGAGTGCCTATAATTTGCTGCTCACCCTAAAACCTGAGCTCCCTGCAACAGTGCTGAGTTATATGGCTAGATCTTCATGCTTTCAGGAATGGTAAAACTCTTTTCTCCCCATAAGATGTTATGGGGGGAGCAAATGTCAGAAACAATGCTGCTGTTGGAACGTCCTAAACTGCTGAGACACCAAACAGGATGATCATTTCATTCAATCTGTACAACCACTCAGTAAGACCCCGTCAATAAGCACAATCTAATGTGTTAGGACTCAGGAGGAGAGAGTACAGGTCTCTTCACCATGCCAGGCAGGCACATAAAGCTGCAACCCTGAGAATTCAGCAAAATTCCCACCTTTGCATAGGCAGGTTCTGCATTGCCTCAGCGCTCATGGCTTTCCTCCCTGTCTGTCTGAGGGATTCAGTCTGTGAAGGAATTCACAAAGCCCTCTCAGGAGAGGCCAGTTCAGTGAAACCTAGGGCAGAGGCCACATCTGAATTTAAAACTGTTGATGTGAATAGTCAAGTCGGCTACCAGAAAACAATACAAAAAATTCACCGAGCCATGATGCCTCAGCCAGCTTTCAGCACTTTGATTCTTTCCCCAGGCTGAGTTAATTCACTGATAACCTGTCCCCTCAGCACCATGTAACTCCCCTCCTTCACAGACCCTCCCCCTGCTCATCATTTTTAATAAGGGCTGTTAAGTAGGCTAGGCTGCAGACACACTAGAGCTGACCCAGGCACTCTTGTTCATACCAGTGGTTACCACAGCAACGGCTGGGGGAGGTAGCACACAGGCTTGTCATGAATGCTCACTAATTGAAGGCCAACTTTCCTCCCACAATGATGAGCAACAAGTGAAGCAAAAATATACCACGAGAGGGAGGGATTAGAGAGCCCAAGGAGATGGGGAGTGAGGTGTATGATTCTTTCACCTCTAAATTTAGCTTCACTCAGGGCCAGGGTGGCAGTGACAAAAAGTGCCCTGCAGGAGAAGAACTGGGGGCATCGGCCTAGTTCTTAGGGAACCGGCACCCTTGCTGGCCACCCCAAATGGGATTGGATGCCTGCTGCCCCCGTGCCCAGAAAGCCAAGTACGCAGTGGGCCATGGAGCTCTACTCCCCTCTGCACCCCTAAACTAGGTGGTCAGTCTGGTGGAGGTCAGTGGGGAGAAAGCTCATAGCCCCTGTCCTGTCCCTGTCCCACAAAGGAAGGCCAGCGCTCCATCTCAGTCTGGCTCCTGCCAGCAGCACCAAACTCATTTGTTAAGCAAGTGTGAAAGAGGGAGAGTGGCACTAGAAAGAAGCTGTCCAGGAGAAAAAAGCTTATTCAAATACCCCTATTAGCGATTATCCATTTGTGTTGTCTACGTATTATTGCTTGGCCCGGCTCAGAAAGCAGACTGCGAGCATTCTGTTAAATGGATTGAAATGGCTGTCTCACATCAAGGTCTCTTCTGTAACTGCCTCTGTATCCACAAGGACTGTAACTTCTTACGCTAGCACTTGCGAGTGAATCTCAGGGGACACCTCATATGAAGGGGACTAGATGACCCCATTTTCCAGGACTGTTCCAGATGGTTTTATTCAAAGGAGGCGTTTGTCCTTGTGTCAATACAAATCTGGGATGTGTCGGCACTGCCTGTATTTCCGCCGCACTGCTGATTACGCTTTCCGCACAAGCAACTCCAGCAGCTGCTGCTCAGTTGTTCTCCGCAACATGCACCTGCTGCCTCTCAGGCACAAGCGGAAGTTATGGCTACTCAGCAGCAGCTGAGAGGCACAAAGACTAGAGTGGCAGTCCGTCACTAAGGGGGTGGAGGTCCTTTAGCCCTGTAGCTGGGCTCCAGTGTAGAGGGACTGGGGAGGGAGAGGAAAATTGGGGATAAGGCAAGAGAAAGCAGAGCAGACCTGGAAGGTGGGGAAGAAAAGGGAAGTGGAGGTGTCCTACAATAGGTGGGAGGAAGGGAGGAGAAAACAAAAGAACATAAGAGCGTAATACGCAGGGTAGGTGATTTACCCAGAAAGAGAGGCACAGGAAGTTAGATCTGACCTGCAGCAGAGAAGACAAACGGCAGAACGGAATGGGGTACATAGAGAAGAGGGTAAAAAAATAGAGCTGGAGAAAATAATGAGGGAACGCAGGGGTAAGTATACAAAAGCAGAAGAATCAGGGACAGGAATGACAATATGTTCCCTTTGGGGGGTTGACACTCTGGTTCCCCCAGCTCCTGGCAGCAGTGCCTCATTGTGGAGGACAGTAGGGGCACAGCCATCTAATCCCTTCTCAGCAGCACATGAACATGCAATTCTTGTTAATATGTACTACACTCTAGGGACCCTGGCACTTGGAAACCAACCCAGTAGGGACATCAGAAAGCCAAGTGGAGAAAGCGTGGCTCTTGTAAATCAGTGGCTCTTCCAAGGCAGCTGCTGGGAGATTTATTGGGAGAGTGTGGCCTTGTAAACTTTTCCTTTTTCCTGTCCTTATTTCTCTGTTTGTCAATCCAAGGGAGAAACAGAGGCAGTGGTTCTTGGAGATCAAAGCTTTAGTAGGCAACAAAGACCTCCAAGGAGGCTGTTGCTATGGAAACCTTAGTAGCTGAGGCCTTTTAATCATGCCATTCTACTTTGTTAGCAGCGTGTGGCTGGGGCTGGCAAATAAGAAGGGAAAAAATCCTTGGCAACAAGTAGTATTTCTAAATGGCATGAAATAAGTAATGTGGGGGGGGGGGGGTGGAGGGGGTTTGGACAGTTTCAAGAGAGACACAGCAATGCTGTGCAGGTATGCAGCAAATGATCTATGGGAAAGCCTCATGATACAGGAGTTTAGCAGGAAAGAAAACCCTTCCTGCCCTCTCCTGGCACCAAAGCACCCACAGATGAGAATACAAACTGGTGTTGTTTGTCTTATCCTTCCTAAAAGAATTGCTCCTTGCTCCTGCCCGCTTTACGCCTCCCTAGCTCAGGCAGAGCTATGGGTAGGAAGGTCCTGGTTATAAAGCTGTGTGCAGGCCTTCCTCAGCTGAACTCTAGGCCCCTAGCCTTCTGTGCTTACCAGCGACACAGAGGCCACGTCTACACTACAAGATAAAATTGAATTTCAAAGCATTAGCTCAATATTATAATGTCACAGTTAATACTATTATCTTGATTTATTGAGCTGTAATACTGTTTACAAAATATCAATATTGCAGGATGGGTATAGTGTCTAATTTGAAATTAAAATCTCAAATCAAGGCTAGTGTGGAAGCGCCCTGTCCTTCATTTGAATTTATTAACCTCCAGCAGCATCCCATATGTATCCCACAAAGCTACGTCGTGACCCGCCAAGGATGGCCACTTTGTGTGCAGGAAGAAGGTCAAAGGAAGCCTGCAAAGTTTTGACTGAATCTGAATCTGAATTTGAATTGGAATTCAGCAGTCCAGTCCTGCAAATATAAAGGGCTCCCATTAAGAAAAAATTCCTTTGTCCACCGCATCACATCGCATCGGTAGCTATTATTGGCAGCCCTTTACTGCAATCATGAGTATTCAGGGTAGCGATCTGCCTAGCACTTCTGAGTGTCTCAAGAGAGCCCCAGCTTGGAACCACCAGGAGCGTCTGGATCTCACTGCCACTTGGGAGGCCAATCAGTGGCGAAGAGACTTCGGGTGGCCAAGAGAAATGCGGCAATCTATGAGCAGATGTCACACAAGATGACCACCCGAGGTTACTCCCAGGACGCTGTGCAGTGCCACGTGAAGATGAAAGAACTCCGTCAGTCCTATCAAAAAGTCCGAGAAGCCAACCAGCGGTTGGGGCAGCTCCACAGACCTGCCGCTATTATCAACAGCTGCACATGCTTATGGGGAGTGACCCCACCATGGAGCTCAGTCTGAATTATGACACTTGCAGAGGCCCTGGTATGCATTTCAGGGTGAGCCAAGAGGAGCTGGGTGGCCAGGAGGAAGAGGGCAGTGGAGAGAAGGAAGGGAGCAATGAGCAGGGGACAGAGGAAGTTGTTCCAGACAGCTCAGAGCTCTTCACAATCGACCTGGAGCCAGGCCCCTCCACACCGGTCACCTCCATGCCAGTCCCCAAGCCCCCTGGACCAAGCAGTTCACGTGAATATTCATTCTGCATGCTAGAAGTGGGTTGAAAGTGGGTACAGCTATGGGGTTGGGTATAGGTACGGGTTTGCTAGCTATGGTCCTGTGCCCCTCATACCAGCATGTTAATGTTTCTTGGGATGGAGCGCTTCTCCCTTTTGGAGATCTCCTTGAAGGCATCATCCAGGCACTTGTATTTTTTTAACAAGGTTCTTGGGCAGGCCTGACTTGTTGGGGCTTCCACAGTAGCACACCTTGCCATGCCAGGCAATCAGATAGTGGTCTGGCATCATGACACCAAACAGCATTTTAGCAAATTTTCCAGGCTTTTGGTCACACAGCAGGAGTAGCTGTGCTTTCACCATAGCTGTTAGTTTTAGGAGGGTGATATCTTCTTTAGCAATCTGCAGAAGCACAGGAATTTGCATCTTTTTTTTTTTTTAAAAAAACCCTGTTTCCTGACCCTTTACATTTGCCTGCAGCAGCTGGTGGGCACTCTGCTCCCCGCCCCCAATGCAGTTTGCAGGCTCAGCAGGGTTTCCCCCACCCCATGTCCCTTTCCCCTAGTATTTTTTTTTTCATTTTTCAGGACTCCCCAGTGCCACAAGGCTGCCATGATCTGGGCATTTCCCCTCCCATGTCCCTTGCCAAGCAGCATTTGTTTTCATTTTTCAGGAATCCCCCAAGCCCCACAGCTGCAGGGCTCTGCTGGACTTTTCCCCTTCCATGTCCCTTTCCCCCAGCATTTCGTTTGATTTTTCAGGACCCCCCAGCCCCATGCAACTGCAGTGCACAGCTGGGCATTTCCCCTCCCCTGTCCTTTTACTTTCCGCCTCTCTTTGGATTATTTATTTTATTTTTCTTTACATTTCTTTAATTGTACATCGAGGCCCCCTCCCTCCATGCAGCCATCCATGTGGCTCTAACTGAACCCATCCCCACTGACCCCTACATGCAGCTTGACCATGGGGGGAGGACTGCTCCAGGAATGGCCAAAAATTTTTTTCCCTGCCACAGGACACCCCCAGGACACCTGGTGGCTTTCCCTGCTTTGCAGCCCCCTACTTTACCCCAAAATGCAGACAATTGCTTATAGCTTGCAATGTCCACAAAGAAAATGTGCTGGATAAGTGATAGCAAGTGATGTACTGTGAAATGCACACTTAGAATCCCATCCTTAATAACCCATGAGTGTCCTTGAAAAAGTTAACTTTCCTTGACAGTAGACACAGACCCCCATTCATTGCACTTCAAAGCACATTATGTGACTTGTATCTTAATTTGACCTTCATTTTCCAAGGCCAATGCCCAGCATAGCAGAGAACTGAAGATGAAAGAAATGCAAACAAGATCTGATCCTGCAGCATATGGAAAAGACTGAGGCAGAACACACCCCAGCTGACAAAGGACACTGCCGAGCGGTGTCACAGTCAAGCAGAGTTGAAACACAGAATGTTTGACCTCCAGTAGCAACAAGTGGCAAAGCTGAGTGAGGCCACGGCAAAGCTCGCAATGGCTGTTACTGAGCAAACAGAGGTGCGGTGCTCCCTGCTTACAGCTGCAGAGGCACTCCCAACCAGCAGTGCAGCAGCCGATACCTGCTGGCCGGAGTCCCCTGATGAGACATTGCCCAGCCCACGTCTTCGCAGTCCCCACACGCAGGGAGGAGAGGCAAGGATAGCCTGCCACTCCAGCCCCAACAGCCACCACGAAAGGCTATTCGAGCGCCCTTGAGAAGGCTTCTTTTCCCTGCAACTTAAACCTCTCCTCCCCCAAAATAAGATCATTCCTTTGAGCTTGGTGTGATTTTGTGGAGTGCAGGAGTGCGGGGGAAACACAAATCAAACTGGGTGGCTGGGAGGGGGCTGAAGGCACAGCTGCCTGCTGATACTCCCTGGTCCGCAGCAAACAGGTGGCTGAGGGAACCTGGTGGGTTGCAGGTGGAGGGCTGAAAGCACAGCTGCCCACTCATACTCCCTGGTCCACAGTAGATGCACAGATGAGAGAACTGGGCAGGTTGGGGGCGAAAACACAAATGAAACCAGGCCGCTGGGGGAGGGCTGAAGGCAGAGCTGTCCACTTATACTCCCTGGTCCACAGCAGACATGTTGCTGAGGGAACCAGGCACGTTGGGGCTAAGCTGAAGGCACAGCAGCCCACCACAGGCATTCTACTTACTGCAACTTAACCCCCTGCCACTAAGTAAAAGCATTCATTCATTAAGACACGGTATGATTTATTGGCATTACGACAGAGAAATACATGAGTAGCATGTGCATTACAGATCATTCACAAAGCTATTTTTAAAGTATCCTTTATGGGTGTTGCCTCAGTGTGGCTACTGGTGGATGGTTGTGCAGGTGACTGTGAGTAAGCCCTGCCTATGGCCTCAGCTTCAGAATTGCAGATTGATGGGAAAGTCTCCCCCCTAGATTCACATATGTTGTGCAAAATAGCACACGCAGTAATCAAGGTGGAGACATTACCTTCCAGAAAGGTCCAACCGTGTCAATAAACATCTGAACCTCACTTTCCAACGGCCAAAGGCGCATTCCACCACAATTGTGCACCTGCCCAGTCTGTGAGTAAAGTGTTCCTTGCTGGGGTCCTGGGCTCCTGTGTAGGGCTTCCTAAGGCAAGGGAGCAGAGGGTAAGCAGGGTCACTCAATATAACAATAGGCATCTCCACATCACCAATCTTGATCTTCCCAACGGGGAAAGAGTCTCATCCATGAGATTTCGGAAGAGTCCAGAATTTTGGAATAGGTGCACATCATGAATCCTCCCCGACCAGCCAACATTAATGTCAGTAAAACAACCTTTGTGATCTACCAACCTCTGCAACACCATCGAGAACTACCCCTTTCAGTTTATATACTCAGAGGCCAGGTGGTCCGGGCCCATGATAGGGATGTGTGTGCCATCTACTGCCCCACCACAGTTTGGAAATTCCTGGAGAATAAAGCCATCCACTATGGTCTGTACATCTCCGAGGGTCACAGTCTTCCTGAGGAGATGCCGACAGATTGCATGGGCCACCTCCATCACCACGGACCCCACTGTAGATCTGCCCACTCTGAAGTGATTTGCCACTGACTGGTAACTGTTGGGTGTTACAAACTTCCACAGTGCAATTGCCATTCACTTCTGAACCATTAAAGCCAGCCTCATTATTCGATGCTGCACTTCAGGGCCAGGGCCAGCACATCACAAAGTTCCATAAAAGTGGACTTTCGAATGTGAAAGTTTTGCGCCCACTGCTGGTGGTCCCAGGACTCCAAAACGATGTGGTCCCACCAGTGTGTGCTGGGTCACGAGTCCAAAACCACAGTTCCACTGTCACCAATGCATCCAGGGCAGCCAGCAGCTGTGAGATTTGCTCTTTCAAAACATTGTTGTCATCAGCATCCTTCAATAGCACACATCGTCCTTTGATAGTATATGTGCAAGTCACACAAAAGAACTTTGTCTTAGAAGGAAAAACTCTCAAACTCAAGAATTTGGAAATAGACTGACATGTGGTTATTGCAATCGACTGTGCAAATCCAATATTGGACTGATAAGCCATGAGAGAAGCTGCAGACTCAAACACTGCCAATAGATCCTCGCCACCGCTGCTAACCGCCGTCTCTCAAGATGAGAAGAGGCCATATATGCTGGTGCTATAAATTCTAGCACAGTGCTTGGAATTCTAGAATTCAAACATGAAACACCCACAAGCAACCTGGGCTAAGGCACTATGGGATAGGTACCCACGATGCACTGCTCAAGCTGTTGAAATTCCACAGGGCAATGGAGATGTGGAGACTCAACATGGAAAAAAGGTGGCTCGAATTTCATGAAGTTTTATAGACACTTAATTCACATTCATAATATCGAGGTTAAATAATCAAATTTATCTTATAGTGTACACACAGCCTGACACATCTGCCAACTACTCTGACAAGCGGGCTGGGATGTTACTGGCAGCTCTTCTGCAGAATAAAGCAAAATATTAATATCTGCCATCCTCTTAGGTCAATTTCCTGGTATGAATTCTCCCACCTCTGCATCATAGAAGCTGATGTGGGCTCAGTCTGTTTTGGGGCAGAAGTGACTAAAGCTGGCACTCTAAGGCTACGTCTACACGTGAAGCCAACATCGAAATAGCTTATTTCGATGTAGTGACATCGAAATAGGCTATTTCGATGAATAACGTCTACACGTCCTCCAGGGCTGGCAACGTCGATGTTCAACTTCGACGTTGCATGGCACCACATCGAAATAGGCGCTGCGAGGGTACGTCTACACGCCAAAGTAGCACACATCGAAATAAGGGTGCCAGGCACAGCTGCAGACAGGGTCACAGGGCGGACTCAACAGCAAGCCGCTCCCTTAAAGGGCCCCTTCCAGACACAGTTGCACTAAACAACACAAGATACACAGAGCCGACAACTGGTTGCAGACCCTGTGCCTGCAGCATGGATCCCCAGCTGCCGCAGCAGCAGCCAGAAGCCCTGGGCTAAGGGCTGCTGCCCACGGTGACCATAGAGCCCCGCGGGGGCTGGAGAGAGAGCATCTCTCAACCCCCCAGCTGATGGCCGCCATGGAGGACCCGGCAATTTAGACGTTGCGGGACGCGGATCGTCTACACGGTCCCGTCGAAGTAGGGCGCTATTCCGATCCCCTCATGAGGTTAGCGACTTCGACGTCTCACCGCCTAACATCGAAGTTAACTTCGAAATAGCGCCCGACGCATGTAGCCGCAACGGGCGCTATTTCGAAGTTAGTGCCGCTACTTCGAAGTAGCGTGCACGTGTAGACACAGCTCAAGTCAGGTAAAATAAGTCACCTTATTGACTAAGGATTATGTGCGCGTGCGCGTGCGTGTGCATGCGCGCGCACTCACACACACACACACACACACACACACACACACACACACACACACACACACACACACACACAGAGTGATTCCTTTAGACAGAGGTAGATAAAGGCCCTGATTCAGCAACCCTCGCCCAGAAGTGCTCTGCTGAACTTCGGGCACATGCTGCACTGTTCTCTTCTGAATGCTCATGTGATCCAGGAGGCCAGCACAATGTTCCAGTGTGTGCATTTACAGCCTCTGCGCAAGCTGGATTTTACTATAACCTTCACCGGAGTAGCATCCACCATTAAGGAAAGAGGTATTTCTCCAGCAGAACCAGGCCCTCACCACCTGATGAGGGTCAGATGAACTGCACCCTAGAATACCTTCCACTTCTCTGATTTCAGGTTTTAACTTCCGACTTCTAGGGGATTAATGTAAGGCAAATTATGGCTCATGCTTCAAAAGAAAAGAGTTGATTTTAGCTGATGTTAAAATACTGTTTTTCTTGTCTAAGGGCTTGTCTATACAAGAAGCAATACCAATGTAAGGTAGGGTGCGAATTTAAGGTGAGGGAGTTATACTGGTGTAAACCCCCATCAGTCATTTTTATTAAGGTACAATAGTGGCTGAGCTGGAGTTTACTAAACCAGAGCAAGGGATAGAGTAGTACTAGGCTAGAGAGGTCCCACCCCTGCGCACCTGTATGGCATGCTCCAGACTGGGGTGAGCACACTTCTTAGGTCATGCCTTTCTTTTGGGCCCTGCAAACAGCTGGGCCCCCCAACCTGTGGGGGAAATACAGGAAGGGATGTGGGGTGGGGCACTTCAGGGGGTGCCCCAAAGGGGGAAGGGTGATCAGGAGGAGTACCCCAGGAGGGTACCTTTTCAATCCAGAAACTCGCCAGCTGCCCCGCCACTTGACTCAGGGCCTCTGCACATGCTGATTGGCCCAGCAGCCATTGGGGGGACAGTGGGGTGTTCCCTTGGGACCGCAACGGCTGCATGGGAGAAATCAGAGTGCTGGGGAGGCAGCAGAAGCTGGTGGGGAGGGAGCAAATTGCACTGCTCCCCTCTTACAAAATGTCCTACCTCTACTTTGTGCACCCCTGCTCCAGATCAAAGGATAGTTTAAACTGACAGAGAAAGGAGCTACAGCCTGCATCAAGAAGGGAGTCAGGCACCTGGACCTGTGAGAAGAGTGGCTTTCTCCAGCACTGAAAAATCTCCCATGTAGACAAGCCCTTATAACAAAAAGTGGTGCCCTCTCAATTCCTCTTGAGAGACGAGCCTCCAGAGAATCAGGGAGAACTTTAGGGCTGCCCACCCCCATTACCTGTCTCAATGCAGCAAAAACCAGCACACTGGGGATCTATTTGGTACACATTTTTTAAAAGACACAATATCACATTTTTGATTTACTGGGATCTTATCAGTTTAAACCTTAAACAAAGGGCTGCCTTCTCCTCTGGCCAGCCCCATAGGTGGCCATTTGCACATTTGCCAAGTGAGAGCTACAGGGACGTTTGGCACCCAGATACAAATGAGTGCTACAGGCACAGGGCAAGGAAGAATCAGACCCAGAAAATATCATATGTATACGCCACACTCACAATATACTTCATGAACATATGCAGAGAGAGACAGGGACAGAGAGCCTTCCACTGGGGAAGGAGCAGATTGTGAAGGAGGCTCACCCAGAACCAGCAGCTCCACTGACTCTTCATTCTTGCCCTCCAAGTCATCAGGGGTGATGATAAGACAGTAATAGAGCCCACTGTCTCCCCACATCAGCTTCCCAATCTGGAGGTCTGCATCTGAAAAAACAGAAAAACGCTGAGGGTGGGGTCATGCTCCATCCCCTGCAAAAAGTGAAGAACTGAAAACACTGTCTCCAACTCCAATGGCAACCCCCGAGAGCTGTCACTGATAGGAAAAGATCTTTGTTCCCCAGGAGTTTTGGGGGGATTACATCCCTATCTAGTGCTGTAGAAAAACGAAAGCCTCTAACTGTGCCTGATAGGATCAAGCCCACTTCCCACTAATTCCAGAGGGAGGTGGGATTGGATCATTTGAGAGTAACACAACCCAATTGCTCTGAAAAAGATGTAGCTCAGTTAATGCTGGTATTGAGTTGGGAACTGGAGTAATACAACAGGCAAGGCCCATAAAGAGTGCTAGGCAGAGGATGGAGCCCATGAACAAATCACCAACTCCTCTTCCTTTCGCCTTCCCTACTGGCAATGGCTCTGTGTCTTGAAGGAACTCCTGCTGGGCAAGCAGAGTTTAGAAGCTGCTTCCTCTGGAACACATCAGCCATCCACCAAAGATATCACTAGACAGCAAGTGATTCTCTCCCCCCCCCACACCCCGCACATCAGGGAATAAGGAGCTCGTTACCCCCACCAGCTAGCTGGCTTATTGAATCAAAGACGATGACTTGTGCTGAGAAGGCTTAATCTTACATGATCCCCTCCAGCAAACTAGCACTAACTGACTTCATGCAGCTCAGCCACCCCCCACTGATTTCACATAATTTAAATCTCTTCCTTTTCTCCCTCCCAAAGCAGGACTGGGTTCAGATCCCTACTGGAGTAGCTGGTGAAGCCTACAATTGAGATGCAGCACGACTCCATCATGCAGGAGAAGAGATCTGTTCAAAAGGAGAGGGAGAGTTTGTGAGAGGAAACCCCAGCCATGGAGACTAAGTTCACCACTGGGGGAGTTGGCAGCTCCAAGTCAGAATTTGGGCCCATCAGTGGGAACAATATGGAGAAGTCCAGAACTAAATGAATTTGGACACAGAATACCCCTGTTTACCCAGAAGAGAGTAACCCCTCCAGGTCAGGCCTGCAGCCCCTTTGTGGAGCAGTTCTGAAAGCCCCAGAGGAATAAATTTGAATTTCCCTCTCTGCATCAGATTTAGTTGGTGAAGTCCATTGTATAAGAACGAACTTGTACTACTGGGTCTTGGCACGTGACTAGAATCCCTGGGCACTATGATTATGGAGAAAATCACTGCCCAGATGGAGTTAGTTAAACAACTTCCAACAGCCTTCAGTATTCATAATTGCCAAGGAATGATTCTAAACAATACTAAAGCAGCCTGGAGGGCATTACCATGGACAATGGTGACATCTCTTTCCTTATAGAAGTCCCCTATTGTGACTGCAGATCCTTGCTTGGAGGCTACAACACGGACAGTCCTTCTGCTGTCCACGCAGTCCAGGTAGGGATCCCATTCCAGGTTTCTTTTGCTCAGTGCTTGTATCCCCGAAGCGGCAAGACCCAAAGCTTCTCCCGTGCGGTCCTGACAGTAGGATTTAAACTTCCATTGCACCACGGCCGGCTGGGTGGAGGAAGTAGAAAAATGGCAGCGAAGCAGAGCAGGCTGAAAGAGCATAGCAACCTTCTTCTTCTCAGGCACTGTGACCTGCAGTCCCTCAGCCAGAGCTACAAAAAAAAAAAAAAAAAAAAAAAAACCATTGGTGTCACCCCCACCGCATGCTACGGAAATGTGCTCTGGGCACAGATGGGATTAGATGCTTCACAATGGCGTCATTCTTGCATGCACACAGACTTCTTACACTGGTAACCAACTGGTCAATTGTGACTGACTAGTCAGTCCTGAAGACAGTCCCAGTCAATTGCAATTTCAGATGGCTCGGCAGGGCTGCTGCTAAGGCAGGCTTCCTGCTTATCCCAGCCCTATGCTGCTCCCAGAAACAACCAACATGGCCCCATGGTTGAGAGAAGGTCAGGGGTTTCCATGTGCTGCTCCTACCTGCAAACACAACCCTGAAGATCCCATTGGCTGGGAACAGAGAACTGTGGCCAATGGGAATTATGTGGGAGGTGCCTGCAGAAAGGGGCAGTTTGTGGAATCTCTCTGTCTCTCACACACACACACCCAGGGGCCACAGGAGCATGTTGGACCTTCCAGGGAATGGTGCAGGGCAGACAGGAAGCCTGCTTTAACCTCGCTGCGCAGCTGACCAAGAGCCACCCAGGGTAAGTGTCAACCAGCAAGAGATTGGATGCAGGAGGAGGTGTTGGTGTGAAAGATGGTTTCAGGGTGCCAGAGGGAGTTGGGGTGCTGGTTTTGGGAGTGGTGTTATGCAGCAAACTCCCCCACGGGGCTTACACCCCTCACCCAACCACCCCTCCCTCCCCCCCCAAACCCAAAAGGGAACCCTTTGGCCCCAACTCCAAAGCCTGCATCCCCTCCCAAACCCCAATGCTCTGCCCCAGCCCAGTGAAACTGAGTGAGGGTGGGGCAGAGTGAGTGACAGAGAAACGGGGTGGAGTGAGTGGGGAAGGGCTTCAGGGACAGGAAGGGGCCTTGGGAAAGGAGCTGGGTAGATTCTGGGGTGACCTTAAACTCAAAAAAAAAAAAAGTGATATTGGGCATAAAACGGTTGAGCCCACTGGCTTATAACGACCATCCGATTTTAGGGAGTGGGACGGAATTTCCTGCAAGATATGTTGCAAAGATGTTTACGGACTAGGAGGGGGCTATCTTCCTATGTTTGGGGAGTAGGGATAAGTCCACCCAGAGTTTGGCTCGTGACAAACGTCACATCTTCGGGGTAGAAACCCTATTTTTGTTCTGCGTTTTCACCGTGCCTGGTACAATGAGGTCCTCACCCACTACTGGCATTCCTAGGCACTGAGGCAGACTGGCGAGAAAGGACATGGGGGGCGCTTGCCACATGATCACCGACCCACATGATGCCTTCCAATGCCACCCCTAGCCTGGGGGCAGACAGAGACAACCCCCACCACCCCCGCCAGGCCCTGCCTCTTCCCCTCCTGCCCCTATTCTGCCCCCTCTCCACCTCTCCCCCACAGTGATGTAGCCCAGGGGACTAGCAGGAGCATGCCCCCCACATTCACTAGTGGTGGTGGGGAGAATCAAAGCAACATGGCCATAGCTCACTCTCAGCCACGTTGCTCCGTTTCCCACCGGTGAGTGCAGATGGGTGGTCCCCCCCAGGCCCTCAAGTGACATGGCCAGGAGCTTGGGGTGTGTAACTGCATTTCTCCACATCTCCCCACCACTGCTGGTGCCAAAACCCCTGCTAATCCCCTCAGATCACCCAGAGCCACTGGCCCCTTTCCCATACCACCCATGGCATTTGGGGGGGTCCCATGCTTCTTCAGCCCCTCACACCCCATGTCGCCCTGCTAGGCACCTCAGATTATACAAATAGTATATACATAATAACATACAGCAGCAATGGGAGAAGGGCAGAACAGGACAGTGTTAATTACCTTTATTGCTGTAGGTGAATTTACAAGTAGCATCTTCCTCAATAGATAGATAGAAACAAGTACTAGTGAACATTAGGATCATGTGAGTTTAGTTGTTATATTGAAAAAAAGAAAGCGGATGAGAGGGGAGTGAGAACATTAGAGTAAAACCTCGAGTTACGTGGGGGTTGCGTTCCTGCAATCCCCACACAACTCAAATTTTCGCACAAGTGGGGTTGGCGAGCCAGGAACCAGGCTGCCACTTGGTTCCAAGCTCCCTGCAACTTGTGGGACCCAGGAAACTGACCTGGTCAGTTTCCTAGATGCTTCTCCCTGCCTTCCCCCAGCCACGTGGCTGTCAGCCTGACAGTGGTGCCGCCGGGGGAAGGCAAGGAGAAGGGGCTCTTAGCCTGCATAGCTGCCTGCAGCTGCAACTGGAAGCCACATATTTTGGGGGTTTACTGTAGACACTTTTAAAGAAGTAGACACGTTATGGATAAGGATACTCCAGGCACTAAAGATGTTCAATCAGTGGGACAATTCTGATATCACTCCTATCAATGCAAATCCAGAGTAAATCCACTGATTTCAATGGAGTTGCCCAAGCTTAACTCCAACATAACTATCAGCAGATTCTGCCTCCTGGTAATGTGCATTAACACAGTCCCATACCCAATACTGAGACACAGTAGGTGTGCATCCAGATCATACAACCCTTGCTGCAACTGAAGTGCAGTCTGGGCACTGAACAAATTATCGCCATGTGGGCCAAGCAAAGGTAATAGCTAGAATTCTTAGGCTTTTACATTCTATGTTAATAGGTGTCATTCAGTATCTGACATTTGATTTATCCACCAGCTGACAGGAGAGCTGCATTCCCACCTGGCATATTAGACCTCAGAGGAGACATGGGAGTGGATTATGTGTGTGACTGCTGATGCATCCTTCTTTTTCAGTTGTTTAAGGTGAGTCAAAGGCCAGGGCGACACTAGGGAAGAAATATCAATCTAAAATACACAACTCCAGCTACATGAATTGCATAGCTGGATTTGGTGTACCACGTATCAATTATCTATGCTGTCCCCACAGCAAGAGGTTGATGGGTGAGGATCCCTGCAGGCAGGTCTACAATACAGGGGAGGTCAAATTAAGGCATGTAATTCCAGGTAGCTGCAACTGACATAACTTAATTCAGGCTTCCGTACCAGCTCCACTACAAGAGGTCAACAGGAACCTACGCTCCTAAAGGGAGGCAGGCACTCTGTAAGTTTGATTTAGTGCATCTATACTAGGTACACTAAATTGAATTCCAGAGGATTGACCATGGTAGGGCCCAGCTTTCCCATAGTAAAGACGTACTGTTACTCCTCGCAACTGCGAGGAGTACCAGGGTTGATGCCTTCAGCTTTTGATTTAGCAGGTCCTTACTAGACCCACTAAAATGAACCCTGGAAGCTCGATCTCCAGAGCATTGACTCTCCAATAAGCATAGACAAGCCCTGAGTACCAGTGAAAGCTGTCAGTTCACAGTCCCAGAAAGTGTCATGCTCTATTTATCCATTGCATGGGGAGCAGCAAGCATCCCATGAAGGAGCCTCATTCCTGCACTACGAGGACAACTTCTAGGAGTCATTATTTAAAAAGTATTAGCATCGTCCTATTAATGTACATGGCTTGTTACAAGCTCAGGTAAGGAATATTTCATGCTTCAAATACCTTCCACTCTTAATTAAGACAAACAGGAGCAGACAGCTCTATATATAAAGTTGTACCTGTATAACTGTATTAGTCAAGGCTATGTGCTTATTTTTGCTGACATAGATTATGTCTACTGTAGAGCTGGAAGATGACAACCCCAACTCAAGGAGACATGACAACACTAGCTCTGATTGAGTTAACACACAAAAAAGTAGAAGGTTAGCTGTTACAGCACTAATAGCTGAAGTGGCTAGCCTCCCTGAGTGCAATCCTGCCTGAGACCTTAGGTGTATGCTTTGGTCAGATAGCCACTGTTATTGCTGCAGCAGTTAGAATTTATTTTCAGTACACTAGTTCAAACAGAGCTTGTGCAGACTGGAATGGCCTTTCCAGCTCTACTGTAGGCATACGTAGAGCTGTTCTGAAAAAATTTCTAGTGTAGGAGCAGATGTACTCGTATTATGTATAGTTTCCAAACCACATTAACTATACCAATACAGTTAAAATGGCAATCCCTTCCCCTAAGCATGGATATATTTATACCAGTATAAAAACCCATGAAGTGGTATAGTTTAAAGTGACAAAACTCTCTGATGTAGATAAACCCAGAGACCTAAGACAACACTTCAGGAAAAGAAGGCTTAGGGTATTGTTACTGATCAGAAAAAGAGAAAGGGATTGATTGCAGAGATGAGTTGTAAAGAGGAAGTCGAAAGAGGGACTGGGGATGCTGACAGGAGAGTGTTTCAGGCACATGATGGCAGAAGGACTAATACCACAATTAGGGCTTGATCTACACTTGGGAACAAAGTTGATCCCAGATATGCAATTCTACCTACACCATTAGGGTTGCTAGCAGTGATGTATCAGGATCGACTTTGTTCCCTATTGTAAACTGGGGCTCTTTGGGGTTGCACCGAGATCCCTTATTCCACACAGTACTTGTGTACTGGACTAGAGCTGAACCGATCATCTATTTATTAAAGGCTCCATTTAATCATCTATTGCTTGAAAGGTGCCTTGCTCCCCCGCCTCCCCACATAAAAAATTTCACAGGAAGTAATATGTATGACTCCATATAATCTGCACCCAACACAGTATGTGAAATTAGCTAACTCACCATGTTGCAGCTGAGCTGATAAAAGTGACTCAGCAAACCTGATAGGTATTTAAATCTTTCCCTTGGGAACTAAGTATTTACTTAGCAAATACAGTTACTTTCAGTGAATTCTACATGGTAACCTCCCTTCCCTGAACAGCCCACTTTCCTGCTAATGAGATTACTGATTTGGGTAAGCCAGGGACTGCTTTAATAAGTGATTAGCAGAGCTTTAGCAGACTCTCACCTGACCAACCAACCCTGCTGAACACCCAGATAGAGGGAAACAGAGTGAGAACGTGTGGGACAAAACAGAGGCTCAGTTCCATCAGACAGTATGTGGGGGGTGTACGATGAGCAACTGTGCATCTTCCACGCAACATCCCAACTCATTTCTTATGCACATCTTTTTTATAAGATTTCAGATTAGCATCCGGGGATGATGTTTAGCAAGAGCAATGTAGTATCTGAGCTTGAGAAGATAAAGCAATGGAAACCTTTGTTCTAGCTAAACCCTAATATGCACACACAGCATTTGGTACTGGCAAATTATATACCTGCTATTTCTTCTTCTAAAAAAATCTTAATCTGATCACTCATTACGTTGCTTCTGCTTCAGTGGTAGTCATCAGACTGCTTGGTTACATTACAACACAGTGAAAACAGGATGGTGGCTTCATATAAATCAATGGTGCAACAATAATCCAGATGCAGCTACCAGTTTCCTCACCTCCAAGCAATTTGGCTGAACTTGAAAAGGCTCAGAAGTGAATCAGTAGGACAGAAAGGATTTCGTGTGTACACGAAACTGAAGTACCAAAATCTTGGATGTTTAGAGAGAAGAGCAACAAGAAACTTGATAGAGGTTTTTAAAATGATGGAATGGTTAATCATGAGAGAGCGACTGCGTCTTCATCACCTAGTTCAGTGGTCTCAAAGTGTGGTCTGCAACCATCTTGCAAGTGGGCCACGGACTCAGAACTTGCCCCCCCTGCAGTGTGGAGGCCGCCTTGGCCTTCCATCCATGTGACATTCCCTATGTTACAGCTGTGTAGACTAATATAAATAATTTATCAGAGAGGTAGCCGTGTTAGTCTGTAGCTTTGAGAACAAAACGTCTTGTGGCACCTTATAGACTAACAGATATTTTGGATCATAAGCTTTTGTGGGCAAAGACCCACTTCATCAGCTGTATGACAGGGGGTGGGTTTCAGAGGGGTATTTAAAGAGTGGGGTCCCAGTAAAGGGGGAGGGCCAGAGCTGATAAGGTCCTCTGGCCCTCCCCCTTTACTGGGACCCCACTCTTTAAATACCCCTCTGAAACCACCCCCTGCACTCAGACATCTGATGAAGCAGGTCTTTGCCCACAAAAGCTTATACTCCAAAATATCTGTTACTCTATAAGGTGCCACAGGACTTTTTGTTGTTCTATAAATAATTTAGTATTTAAGGTATTTAGAGATAAGCAAATGCATTTTGTCATCATGAGTGGTTGATTGGTGGTCTGCAGAATGGCTTGTACTGAGTGGGGTAGGCCGTGGGCCAAAAAGTTAGAGAACCACTGATCTAGTTTAAACACAAGTAGGACTACAGAGGGACTGAATTCTAATTATCAAAGGAGTGAAGGTCTAGAATATCATTATTTGGAGAGCCAAAAAGGGGGCCAAAAACTTCATTTATTTCAAGACTTCTCTTGATAAATTACTGTAGGAGGTGGTATGTTGAGATCTGGTGGGTCATAGCCACATGTTCAGGGTCTAACTGACTGACCTACTTAGAGTCAGGAAGACTTTTCCCCCGGTCGGCTTGTCAGAGACTCAGGAGGGTTTTTGCCTTCCCCTGTAACCTACAGTCATTTACTAGTGTGAAGGGAGAAAATGGTTGATTCTCTATATCTGTGGTGTCCAATACGCTTCCCATTCACCACACGTGACAAACGGGAAACTGCGGTGTGGTGACATGGTGTGCCCTCCACCTGCCCTCCACACGTGCCCCACCACTTGGTGGGACAATGCATGGCGGCAGTGGTGGAGGCAGCTCCGAGCCACAGGCTCCAGCGTCCCCAGTAACTGTGTTGCTCACGCACACGTGGTGGTAACTGCAGCTCCAGCTCACATGGCAGGGCTCTGGTGAATAATCGCTGGGGGAGGAGCCTGGCTTGGAGGTGGGGCAGAGCACCTGGCTGGGCGGGCGGCTGTGACTATTTTGAAATTTCTTTTGGACACCGCTGCTCTCTATCCTGACGTCTCCACCTCATGATGTGAGAACTTCAGTAACAGCCAAAAGTTATCGCTCTATTGCGTGAGTGGGTGGATGAGCTTCCGTGGCCTGCAACATGCAGAAGGTTGGAACAGATGAACACAATAGTTTCTTCTGGCCTTAAAAAATTATGTATAAAGATGAGAGCCGGTGAGTGCATAGCCAAATAGATTGTGATATAGACACTTCCACCTCTTGTTTGGTGGTTTGAATCCAGTCCAGTCAAGTACTTACCAAAAGTCACTATCATCTGAAGGCTGGTATGTAGATTTGACAGATTTGCAAAAAGCTTATGCAGGACCCACTGAGCCCCACTGGCAGTCTCAGCTGCGGGATCCCCAGCCAGGGGATGGGGGGATCCTGGCAGCCCCATGGAACATATTTGGGGAAATGCAGGACTTGGGACTTTTGACCGAAATGTGGGACTGTCCTGCAAATTGCAGGGTATCTGGCAACCCTCCTGGAAAATGATTTACGAACAGCAGCCTCAGTGGAAAGTGTGCTGGCGTTCTTTTTGCGGGCAATAAGTGTCAGCCTTGATAGTTAGCAAGAGACCAGTTTGAATAGGTCATAGAGACTGATCAATACTTTTAGCTCCATAGGTGACCCTCCAAACCAGATTTGAGGTACGCTGGTGGAGCAGTGTGGCAAAGTACACTTCTGTTGTACTTATTCCACAGCCAAATCACCACAAAACTCATGGGGGAGAAAAAAGAAAGTTCACAAACTGTGTAAAGGATGAGTCTTGAGACATGGCACTCCAGTACAAAAACATCTGGCCTAAAATCTAATCTGGATTCTTCAGTCTAACAAATGACAGCAAGCCCTGGGCTTTTTCTTGATCTTTCCTGTTCTCTCTTGTTTGACTTCATGGATGACTTCAATGCATAGCTGCAATGCAGCACCACCAGCTTGAACAATCCTTATAATAGGAGGGATTATCCCAGGCCTTTTACAAGATTCAGAGATCCATAAAGGATCCCTCTCTCATCAATAATCCACCTGCCTCAATAAAGTCTCCACATCATGTGACAGTCACTCCTGGCAGCTTCACACTGCTGCCCTTAGGACAGATGGGTCAGTGTTCCTGGCCCAGACTGGGGACATGAATGATACCACGAACTGATCAAATTTGGTGATGAATCCTGGTCAGATGCCACTAGAGATATGTCGTGCATATGTTAAGAAGACTTCTGCCCCATTGTTATGTTCCTCAAACCCATAGGTATATGTCCAAGTAAAATATTAAATATAGTTCTAGTTACAGGATCAAATATCACCCCTACCATTAGTAACTGAAATTGAACCTCTCTAGTCCAGCACCCTCAGGACCTGACCAGTGCTGAAAAAATTTGCCAGACCACAGGAGGTCAGTATTGTCTAACAGCATTACCAACATTTCCACTGCTTACTGGGCTCTTAGAAGCCATTTCATGGGAAACTGGAGCCAAATAACAGCACAAAACTGTGAGAGCCAGGACTGGTGGGTATAAACAAACTTTATGGGACCACCAGAAACTTGGCCACATCCATGATTAATGGATCACGGATGTTGCCAAACCAGAGAGTGCTGGACTAGAGACATTCGACCTGTAGTAGTTTGATGGCATCTGCTATGTGGTCGCAATCCACCATCACGCTGGAGGGTTGCCAACAGTCCCTTATTATGAGGAACAGCCTTTAATTTTTTTTTTTTAAATCTCTATACAACAAGATTTGGAAATGAGGAGTGCTGCAAACACCAGCGACAGTAGGCGATTGCTGCTTATTATTACTACTACTACCACCACTACTAACAGTAATAGTGATTATGATAAAAACATCAGTAAGAGGGAGGGGCGAGGGGCTAAGAAAACAGTTCTTTGTTTTTGAAATACAGTGCGGGCAACCCTCCTCACAGAAACCACTTTCAGAATTGTCAGTAAATGTTAGTCCCAACCAAGAGCCTTACAACTGACTAGGCCACCCATGATTGCTATTCTGACTGAGCTCTTCAGTGAACTTGTACTTCCACTAGTGCTGGCACCATTCAAATGCAAACGGTTGGAAATAATAGTTAAGAAAATGCACACAGGCCAGTACCCAGCTGCACCTAGCTCCTGTTTGGCACAGCTGAGTGGCAGAAGGCAAAGTTGGCTAGGGCACTAGCTCTAATTTACAGCAGCTAGTCCCTTGGGACCAATCCAACCCTGATCTGCCCATCCTTAGGGAGCCCTGGAATGCCCACTGAGCTGGGGTGGGAGAAGCAGAAGGAGTGTAGCCAGAAAATGGTGGCTTTACATCATTCCATGTATTCTTCCAGGTTGTGGAAATCCTCCACTGTACTTTAAGGGTAGCATTAAGGGACAGCAGTGCAAAGTGATCTTACAAGGAGCTGAAGAATGGATTCTTAGTTTGGATACTCTCCTGGAGGTAGTTCCTCCAGGCTGAGCTGAGTCAGTTCCAGAGAAGTTTGCTCTGCTGCTGCCCATGTTGTGCAGATTATATATATAAATGCAGGACTTTAGCCGCCAAGGCTGCAGCTTTCACTTAAAACAATAAAATTCACTTCCATGACTGCAGGTGGCTAATGCCATAACCCACTGGCACTCAGAAAGTTTACAGTGCCTGGGCCAAACTTTGCTAATGAGCTCCAGGATGTTCCACAAATTCCTCATGTCCTTCCAGAATGTGGGGAAAATACCCTTATTACCATCAAGAAAAGCATAAAGAAGAGACTAGTCTTTATCCTTTCAATGCTGCCCCTAAAACACCAGATGCCTGGCACTTGTGGGAGGGAGAAAGCCAACCAAAACCAGTGGAATTGAAACACAAATTGTTGAGGTTGCAGTAAGAAATCACAATGCACAGAACCAAACAATAGATAAATGCAGGGGCCGAAAATCAAAGGCAAACAAAGGACAGAGAGGAATTAGCTGCTGGGAGGAAAGGAACTGAGAGTACTGATTTGAAATTTCTCAGCCCACCTAAAGGAAGGAGGCGGGGTGGGGAGGAGTGGACGAGAATCTGTTTGTCTCTTCTGTTTGTCTCTGCTTCCCCCCGTCTCACCTCTCTTGCTTTTGTTTTCCTCTCTCTTTCCTCCACTCCTACTCCCCTTTTTCCAGAGCACAAACTTGCTGATTTTGGCTGGATTGGAATTTCTTATCTTGATAAAGACCTTTAAACCCTCCGCTTGGCTGCAGAGGAGAATGAAAGCCTGAATCCATGTTTGTCAATCTGCCAGCCTCTCTCTCTCTGGCTAGGTCTACACTAGCCATGGAAGATCGAATGCTTAAGCTCAATCTTCCAGGGCGCTGTTTCAATGTTGAACCCAGGACTCCTTCAAAACAAAAAGCAGTCAAGTAGCACTTTAAAGACTATCAAAATAGTTTATTTGGTGAGCTTTCATGGGACAGACCCACTTCTTCAGACCATAGCCAGATCAGACCAGGACTCCTCGTGAGCCGCAAGGATTAAGGAACGTCGGCGGGAGGAGCACTCCCCTCGACATTCTGCAGTGAAGACAGGGACCAATGTCAATGGCTACAAAACCGATTTCAGGTACACAACTGGTGTACCTAAAATTGCGTAGCAGCTGTCAACATTTCCGGTAAGCGTAGACGTACTCTCTCTCTGTCTCTCTCACACACACACCTCTTTGCCTTCTCCAGCTGTGAGGAGACACACAGGACCTGTATGAGCAGTAGGAGACACTGGATGGAGGGCAGGAGGGAAGAAAGCTGATATTGAACTCATCCACAGAGTTCAGCTCCACAAAAGAGGATGCCCTCAGTGTACTTGGCAACTCCTAACCTGTTGCCCATTTTAAGGCCTTTGCCTGCAGACAGACAATCAGCCCCAATCAGTCATGCCTTAAAAAGCAAGCACCAGAGTCGCTGAAAAGGAAGTCCGTCTTATGGCAGTAGTAACTCTTGCTCCCAACCAGTCTCATGTGCTCCAAACTGCAGTCAGTGCCAATTTAAAAGCTCCTTTAGCACAGGGAAGTTCGTCAACTGCCCGTTGTTAAGTCATTGGGAATGTCCTGACCTGGAGCTCCTTGAGAAGAAACAGCAGCAGTCCTTGCGGAAGCAGCTGGGATATTCTGATCTGCAGTTCCTTTACAAAGGGGAAACGCGTCATTCCCAGGATGTTAGCCACCAAGTCATGCCCAGATAATAACAGGCTCTTTTGGAAGGGGGGCAATTTAATACCCTGTTGTTAACATTCAGACCAGGGCTCCTTTAGACCGAGTATTGGGATGGAGGGTATTGGTAGCCCCCTGTAAGCAGGCACTAGTATAGTAGTAGTATTGGAAGTGCAGGAGCTCTAAACCCACGTATTGAAATGTCAAACTACAGCAGCAGCCAGAGAGGAGGTGGAGGATTGGAAGCTGCCTAAGCCCCAACTGATGCGATGGAGAAGTGGTAGGGAGCTGTAGGAAGCACTGGCAACTTAAGTGACTCATAATGAAAACGGAGGGAGGGAAGGTGAGTGGGTGGGGGCGAGGGAGAGAGAGGTACTATAAGGAGAGGCTGATTTTGCTGTTTGAACCCAACCTGGGTAGGAGTGGGAAGTCTGGGCGCTTTCATGGGGAACCCTTTTGAAAAAGAGATTACCTCTTAGAGCCATTTTAAATTTAAAAAAATGTGATGCCTCTCAATCTCTGACGCCATTTTTCTTTCGTTTTCTTTTCTTTCCTTCTTTCTCTTTATGTAAGTTTCACCAACTAGGTCAGGCAACTGCTTGTGACCTTTCCATACTACCCCTGAAGTTGCCTGCACCTGCACTGGCTCCTTGAGAGGCAACACCTCTTCCTCCTGGCTGGCAAGGGGCTGCTACTCCTCCACAGCTTGTTATGTGACTGTTCTCTGAGTCTCATCCTGCTGTAACTTGCCTTTGCTCCTAGCCCCATTTAGAGTCTGTTCTTTGCTGTCTTCTTCACTCCTCGCCCTTCTCAGGCCCCGCATTCTTCTCTCTGTGTAAACTAGACTGTGCCAGTTGAGCACTTCCCTGAGGAGGGCAAGTGAGAATCACATGCGGGTGCATCTGGGAGAGGGTTTCTTCAGTCTCAGTCCCTCCCCAGCTCACAGGGGAAGCATGCAGGCTCCCACACCTCTGTGTCTTCTCTACTCCCTGCCAGGCCCCCTTGGTGAGCCACAGCAGAGGTCGGACATGGCTTTGCCTCATTCACACCCCTTTGGATTAGTCTGTGCTGCCAGGCACGCAGGAAAGGAGCAGTTCCTACAATTGTTCCTGGCCCTAGCACGAGCGTGAGAGCTGGGGAGCAAAAGCTCCTTGTGGCATTCCTCTGGCACAGCATCCAAGGACAAGTCTGTTCCTTTGGCCTCTCACTGTCTCCTCCTCAAACCAGTATCTCCTGTTCAAACCCCCACACACCAACCCACTGAGGCCATCCTCTGCCACCAAACACCCCAATTCCTCCCCACCTCTGTTAACAGTACTCTGGCCTGGCACTGTCCTTAGAACCCCAGGAGGAAAGTGCTGGAGCATTGCTCAGGTCCCATCCAGCAACATGAGACCCAAAGTGACCAGACAAGGAACCTGAGAGAGACATCCCATAGGAAGCCATGTCCCCCAGACCCTCTCAGCTCAAATACCAATTGGAAGGGAAGGGGATGCCACCCAGGGGAGGAAGCAGGAAGAGATCAATCTCCCCTGGCTCACTCACCTGGAAGACAGAGAGCTGCCAGTGCCGCCCTGATCTATTAACCCTGTTAGGCCACAGTCACCCCTTCAGCCATAAATCCCTATGAATGCTGTCCTTTAAGGGCATGCAGTGGGGCAGGCAGGAGATCAGAGGCCTTCTCCCCACAGATCATGCTGGATCACTCTCACCATTATCTGTCATCCCTGTAAACTCTCAAGGGGCTTCTCAACCCTTGCGACTTTCACCAAGGAACACAAACGGGAGCAAAAACACCAGCGAGGTCTCCCTCGGAGAGGTGCTGGATCCCCCACTTCTCTAGAGTTAGACTCCCCCCGGCAGCCAAAGCCCAGCTGTGCTTGGATTCCGGGTGGAAGCTGGAGGGAGAGGGCTGGGGCCGGGGAGGAGGGGGGAGCCGGCAAAGGGTGAATGCTTCTGCACTGCCTGTGACCTAGCAATGCATTCCTGCCTCTAACTCCTGTGACCCTGATAAACAACACACCCGACTTTGCCAAGTGAGACAAAAAACACACGCTCCCTACAGGTCTCTCACTCAAATGATCGTAAGGTGTAACCCCCTCCCCTCCCCCGCCCCCAACCACTGCACCGCGCCGCCAAGGACTTTCAACCCAGGCTGCGGGGAAAGACACGCAGCACCCCGCTGAAATCCAAAGAAAGTTATTCATCTGAGTGGCAGCAAACGCTTACCTGTTACCCACAGCAGAACGAGCCATCCTACCAAGAATCCATCCATCGCCCTTGGCTGGCCATGCAGCAAAGGACTGAGGGGCGGGAGGAAGCACACTGGATCCGCAAAGAAAACGGAGTGCTGGTATGAATCAACTGGCACACAAGTGTTCCCGTCTCCGTTATCTGCCGGGCTCGGCAGTCACCCAGCGTGCGAATCCGAGACTTCTGAATGGAAGCTACCACTGTACCGGGGAAGAAAGGAAAGGGGCTTTGAGGTCCCAGGTTTGCAATCCCCCAGTGGCCTCTAGATCAATGTTAAACGAACTTAGAATCCTTTGCTTAGCCAACTACATTTCCATAGATTGAGTCCAAATCAAAGGAAAGCTTTTTTCTCTCTCGCTGTTTGCTCCAATTTTCCTTTCCTCCCCCCTTCCCCTTACTGCAGCCTCCCGTGGTAACTGGAGTTTCTAAATCACATGGTTGTCCATTGAAGCTGTCCAGGAGCAGAAAAGAGTTCAACAGCCACCAATCTAGGGTCTAGTGTCAGGAGTGAGACGGTGGCTGAGAGACAGAAAAGAGCAAGCTGAGGAGAGAGGCTGTGTGTTTGCGACGAACTACGCCGAAGGGGCTGAGAATGCATTCATGAAAATAAAGCATGTGTACGTACCAGGAATCTCCAAGCACTGTGCCTGCAGCCATACCGCAGAGGGGCACAACATTGTATCTGTGTGAACAGCATAGTGCACAAACAAGTGTGTGTGACTCGGCCTGAGGGGTGCATGCACACAATGCTGTATGGCATGCATGTGTGTCATTGAAACGTGTTAACTCCCAAATTTAAGTACACTTTGAAAGTAAAACTGGGTAACCTTGTCAGCTGCACATCAGTAGGAAAGCCCTTGTTTTATTCAACTATCTTCCTATACACAGAGATAGAGGTAACTTGACTCACACCAATTAAAGGTAGATTTAATACACACTCTGGTTTGATTGCCAAAAAAAGGTCTGCAAACAATCAAGAGCATTGTATGAGGGTGGGTGGATGTAACTTCTACAATTCAGCAACACGTGCAAATGGCCTACTATGCATTCAATTAACTGCTTGTATGCTTAATTATTCATGTGCCATTCACAGCTGTAACTGTGCACACAAAATTAATTGTGCTTGCATTTGCTACCTGCACAACTTTGAAAATGTCCCGATTAAAGGGCACACCTTTTGCTTTATCAATCCATACAAAATACCAACCCTACATGTTTATCCCCCAATTAAAAAAATATATAAATTAGAAAATGAGTGATTACTGCACTGAACTCCTGTAAATTCTGATCCAAAACATGGTGTTGTAACTAATAACAATGATGTCAGATGATCCGGCGGTCTTCTAATTCAGTGTTTCTTAAACTTTTTGAGACCACAAAATGCCAAACAATAATATTTTTATGTGGAACACCTATGAAAATTTTCTTCCCAAAAACTGTCATCAAACTGGGGGGAAAAAAACCTAAACAAACAAGCAACATATACAGCAAAACAAAATGAAGTAATTTAATCAGGTATCACAGCAATGGAGAAGAAACATTGTATCTGGTTTTAATAACAGAATATATATATCATCAGTGTATTTTTCCAAAGGCTTGCGACACACCTGTGAGTTGTTCAGGGAACACCAGTGTTCCATGGAACACAGTTTAAGCAGCACTCTCCTTGCGTATCTGAGTTGTGGAGTTCTGGATTTTCATTCCAGCATGAAAAAGACTTGAGTGGAAGCACCACTGGTGTGGAAGCAGAAGACAGAAGGTCACTTAATAACATTGAAGATGGTGGCAGCTCTGGAAATAAAAGCGTTTGAGCCAAAAAAAAAAAGTGCCCATTCACACATTTAGTGCCTAAGGCTCTTGAACAAATGGTATAATCAGTGAGAGTATTTATATGTTTGAAGTTAAGTGTGGTCTTAAAGTGCTCGGTTGGATCAGTGTTCAACACCTTGCAGTATACAGACTACTGTTTGCAGCTTAGTCCACAGAGTTTCATTTTGCACTTTGTTAAGATTCGGAAGTTTTTCTTCATAATGAGAAGGGTAGAGTTTTCTGGGGGTTTTGCTGTTGTTGTTAAAACTTGGGTTCTTTATATGCTGATGAACCACATCAGAGGAGGAAGTGGTCTTTAACTTTGTCCTATTTTGGATTTTTAAACATAAAGTTCTCATTTTGCTATGACACAGTAGTTTTAAAAATTGACACGCTACTGGACTGTACACGGTACCATGGGCAGGGTGCATTGTAATGCTAAAGTGTAAGGCTGCATAAACACTTCCATTCTAAAAGGGCATTTTCCAGATGCCCATAAATGCCAATTATGTTTGCCTTTGAGACTACCTTTGTTCTTGACAAGAGGCACACTTTTTAAAAAAATATAATTTGAAAAAAAAACATTTCAGTCAGGTCTCAGTATGAAAAAAACAAATTTGCCAGAATAAAAATATTTGGTAACATTTGAACAGCTCTAGTGCCTCAGTTAAGGTGGTACGAATGTGAAATCAGGCAGAGAGAGGATTTCTAGGCAGCAAGTGTATCTTTTGATGGTCCATTAGAAATCCATTCAAAGTTGATTGAACTATAGGGATTTTTTAAAACCTTACATTGCACATGCATGCTTGTTTTTATCCTAGGATTAATTAATTATGTGGACTTATTATTTAATTAATTATACTGATAGTGCCTAGAATCCCCCATTTAGGATTGTGGTACATTGTGCTGAGTACTACATACATACATTTTACAAAAAGTTTCTGACCAAAAGACTTTACAATACTATGTATTTTGAATAGAATTTCTCATTACATATATCAAAGAGGTAGCTGCGATAGTATCTTCGAGAACAACAAGAAGTCATGCATCTGATGAAGTGGGTCTTTGCCCACAAAAGCTTATGCTGCAAAATATCTGTTAGCCTATAAGGTGCCACAGGACTTCTTGTTGTTCTCATTACATACACTATTGCCCTGAGTTTTGTTGCCTCTGAGCATGCACACAGAAAGATACCATGATATTTTTCATTCTGGACCAGATCCCCATCTGGTGTAAATCGGTGTAGCTACACTTCAATGAATGGTGCAATGTTGATTGACATCAGCTTTTTTCCAGTCACTTTCCTTGCCTGGTATACCTGACAATGCACGCAGAATTTGTGATGAAATCCTGGTCCCACTGAATTAAATGGAGAAGCTCTCATTTCTTGTGTGAAACCAAGACTTCACCCCACAAGCCATAGCCTCTTTGAACACCTCTGTTCTGACTGATGATAAACATTGGGATGAGTACAACCCCTCACGCGTCACTGGTGTTAGCCCTCCTGAATTATTTTTTCCTTCACCAGTATATGAAACTAAGCTTGGCATAAGTCAGCTTTGATAAACGTTTGACTCAACTAAGGGAGGAAAGAGATTTTCAATACAAGGAAATGTTATTGTTCTGGATGCAACTTTGGATTTATAGTCACTTTGAAATGTCCAAATATTTGGATGGTGCCATCCTTTTTTCCATAGGCAGGAAATGCTAATTCATTATGCATGCCAGATGACAATACTTCTGCATTAGCTAATGTTCCAGATCTGCTTAGACAGCATTGTCCTTATGTCTTCAGGTGACCTACAGAGTCCAAGCTCCTGCCTGCCCCTCCCCTCGGGGCAGCAACTCCGTGGAGGTGAGGGGAGCTGTGCCCAGCGGTTGGAGGACATAAGCAGGGCTGGGAAGCTGTTGGGGGAGGAGGTAGAAGGCAGAGCAGAGCCTCCCACCAGAGCTGCAGGCTGGGAAGAGGAGCAGGCTGCCAGGACACTGAAGGCAGTCAGAGCATGGGGCAGAGGGGCAGGGGGATTGGGCTGGGGGCAAGGTGGAGTAGAGGCCAGGAACTGGGGCTGCTTGAGGGAGCATTGGCTTCCAGCTGTGCTAGGTATAGGCAAGCGCAGCATAGGAGGGCAAAGTGGTGCCCCAAATTTAGAGGTGCCCTACGCAGCTGTGTAGTGTGTGTGTGCCTAGGAACGGCTCTGTGCTTAGACCTTTGGCCTGAACATCTATGGTGCTGTCTTCCACTTGCAACTTTTAGCCTAGCTGCCTGGCTTAATGGTTAACTTTTCAGTGATGACTTCAGTTTTGTCCAGTTCTTGAAAACAGAATAAGTTGCCAGCTTCCTAAGCGCACAAAACTGCGCACCATGACCTCACCTCTTCCCCAAGCCCTCTCCTCCCAACTTCCCTGCCCGTTTACTCCACTGTCCCAACATCACTTGCTCCTTCTCACCTTCATGCACTTTCACCAAACTCACCAAAGTCACAGGGTGCAGAGGGTTGGGTGTGACAGGAAGTGAGGGATTTGGCTAGGGTGTATGCCCTGGAGTGGTGTCAGGAGGAAGGGTGTTGAAAACCCCCACTGTTTTTCTATTTTATAGACTGTCTAATCTTCCTGAGCATTTCACAGTCACTATCACACCCTGGTCAGGTTGTCAATACATCCATATTGCTATTTTCCTATTCTTAGCGCATGGAATTACCATTCATAGAGATTATATGGTACAGTGTGCTTCATTTCAGATTTTTACTTCATTTGATTCTACTCTTTTTTTCAAAGACTACTACTTTCCCACCAGCACAACCTGTTCTGTTCTTCTGATATATTTTGGACCTTCATATTACTATATTCCATTGATTATGCTCACTCTACCAAGTTGGTGTGATGCCTATTGTATCAAGATCCTCATTTAATACAAGACACTCTAGTTCACCCATCTTATTGTTTAGACTTCTAGCATCTGTACATAAGCATTTTAAGAACATGTCACTTTTTAGCTGTCTGCCATTACAAGATGTGATTGAATAGGATTCTTTTTCATTTCACTGTTTCTCACAAAATTAACCTTTATTTTATCATCTTCCATCCTCTCTTCCTTACCAAGGCACAGAGAATCTCCATTAATAGATCTTCCCCAAAGAGCTGTTTCTGTCCAATCCACGTGTTCCTCTGCCCCGGTCAGCTTTCCCCCTGCCCTTAGTTGAAAAACTGTTCTATGACCTTTTTTTAATTTTAAGTGACAGCAATCTGCTTCCATTTTGGTTTTGGGGAAGCCCATCCTTCCTGTATTCGCTCCCCCTTTACCAAAAGTCTCCCCAGTTCCCACATATGTCCCTAGCACAATGCTGATAAACTTAGGTGGAAGAATACCAAACTGTGAGACACCATGTCTGCTACAAAAATGTACTGCAACTCTACTTGATGTGACTATCCTTTCACTAATGGTGTCACCCAACGTTACATGAACATTAATAACTATATACAAGCTAATTTATTTTCTGAGTTCCATGGTGTACTGGTACTAACCCTTGTTAGCGTCCCTCATGTTCCAGTACCAGTCTTTCTAGCAATAATTTCTTCTGGCTATGAACATAATCTACATAGCTCTTTTTAACACACAGCTGGCATCTGACATCTTTATACCACCACTTCATTTCTGAATGACCCACTTGTTGACATGTTGCTTGGAAATTCCACAATATTTGAATGCCTTTTTGCACATCCATTCTACCCTTCAGATTTTTCTTGTAGCAATTTCCACAGAAAATGTGATTTCAACAGCCTTCTGGGATTTGAGGTCAGATTCCACCACTAGACAATCCTATATTGCTTCAGTACATCAACTGGCATGTCACAAATGGTGTTATTTAATACACCATCAGATTGACGCTGTTCAGACAACGAAAAACTGCGAAACTTTCTCCCTTTTCTTGTTTTTTTCTATTAAATTGGAATTTCTTCATGATCTCTGTCAGCTTCACAGTAAAGCATTACTCAGGTACATGCACAGTTTGTGTATACTTTTTTGTTTCTGAGCTGTCTGGCTGCAACTGATGGCACAGTAGTGTGAAGTTTTCACCATATTCAAGAGAGAAAGCACTATGGATATACTGAAACTGTTTGTCACTTGCAATAACAAAGAATTCAGTATATTCAGTGGAAAATCTCTACATTCTCGGTCCTATAGACCACAGATTTTATGTGTTTTTTTTTAATTCACTCTTTTTGGCAAGTACTTCAAAATCACCGCATTGTCTTTCTATATAAATAGCCCACCCTTCCTGTAGTTCTTTCTTGCATGCCAGTCACAGTGACTTCTTGCTGCTGTTCAGGGAGGTATTTAAGATTCTTTCCTAAAATAACATACCATCTTCAGATCAGCAATAAAGATGTCAGCTGTTTTTCTCCACAGATATACAGACGTAAGATGACTGCCCCCAGTGCAATATTTTTAAAAATTATTTTTCATTGTTCTCAGGCCACACAGACTATCAATACAGGACATAAAACCCCTGGTGTAACTGTAACAGAGGAAAGCGTTTCTACGAAAGTGTGTAGATCTAGTAAGAACTTCAGGCACTGCAGGTTCATATCTATGTACATTTGAAATTAACAGACCAAGAAGTGAACTGTTAAAATTACGTGAACTCCTGCAGAAAACTAGATAGGACACTGGGGAAGATGTCTAATGATGAGACACCCTGAAGATGACTCACTACCTCCAATTTTTCTCCCAAAATCCAGGTACACCCTCTTCTCTGAGCTGCTTTTGAATTTTATTTTCCAGACATACCTTCATCCTAGGAGTGTCACTGCTCGAGCCATGCCTTTTTTAAATATCCACATCACATTATTTTTAATTTCTTGCTAGGAAGAAGGCTTATCCAGAGATGGCTAGCCCTCCATGCTGTAAGATTTCTGACAGGCTTCGTCTTCTTAGAAACAAGGTTGTCAAGGTAAGGTTGCACACAGGAGAACAGTAGGTGCTCAGAGAGGAAGTGAAATGAACATGCAAAGATGCCTTGTTAGCAACAACACTTGCAATAATATAGCAGAATCCTGTAAAAGACATGGCTTCGTTGGATGAAAAAGGGTGCCCTGTGTACAGTCTCTTTCCTTTACTCCCTCCTTAGTTATTTAGTGTTGATGTACCAGGGACTAAACCAGAATATATGTAGTTTTCCACAGCAATGAAAAGGTTTTAAAAGATACATAATTAAGCCTGTTTTGATTTAATTTACATAGTGCTTCTGAAGTGCTCATCACAAAAGATTCTGTGTGCCTGACATAGAATAAAAACCAGCAATACATTAAAAAAGGCCAACAGCAACAAGGAATAGCACCTGATGCTCTACCTGCCAAGTACAGATCAAGGACTGAGGAGCATCATCTCTGCTCTTCTGAATGTGCCATCTGCAATGGTCCCAAAAAGGAAATCAACCCCACACCACTGAAATGAGGACACATTGATCAGACCCTCTATGTCAGTGGCTGCAGTAGGGCAAAAGCATACTTAACCAGGCCAAAAATCTGGCCTTACATGATAGCCTTTACTTTCAGCCTCAAAATACAGTAAACTGCAATAATTCAGTCTGAAGGTGATGAATGAATGGATTGGCGTGATTCGATAGATCCTCCACTCAAACAACGAGGCAGAGTGCCCTAGTGAGCTGGAAGTGAAAGAAAGTACTTATTGTTGTTAGAGAGACAAGATGGGTGAGGTAATGTCTATTGTTGTTACTACCTACATGTCTAGTATTAGCAATGAGTCCATAGAATTCTGCAATTTCATTCTACTTTGGCAAATGAAGGGCACAAGCTTTTGAGAGAGGAAGAAATTAGTAGTACAATTTAAGAGCGAGTCACTCTACTCTCCAAAGTGAGAGAAAACTGATCAAAGCTGTACTGAGTGCATAGTTTCTGTATTTTCATCTGAGCTAAAATGTGAGTGGGAGAGTATAGAGACTTTCAAGGGAAGAGTGTGTGTGTCGATTTGATGGAGGAGAAAACCAAATTCTGAAAGAGCAGTCATTTTCAGGGGAGAATGTGAAGGCTAATTGTCTAAGTGCTCCCTAGAACAGTGGTTCCAAATCTTTACAGTACCTGGCACACTTCCATGAGACAAACATTTCCACGGTACACCCACGTTTTTCAGCTGAATCAATTGCTCATAAATGTCGCATTTACTTATATTTACTATGGTTACAGTCTTACTAGAGAGGTTTGCGACATAGTAGTGCATGCAACAAGCTAAACAACGATTAAATGTATTGATGCTTCAAATCCATCCCAGAATACCCTATTTTAGACAGCAAGCCCAGGCATATTTCAAAATCTGCTTGATGCCATGCTAGGGATGTTAAATAAACAAGTAGCCACTGAAAGCAAGCTCCCCTCCCCGCCAGCCCATTGGAGCTAGGACATGGCATTTAACCCACATTCCAGCTCCAACTGTCTCCCACCTTCCCTCCCCCTTGCCACAGCAGGGAGGGAGGCAGGGTTCTCACCAGCTCATTTGGCCTATGTCTACACTCGACCCAGAACTTCAAAAGGGGCATGATAATGAACCTCATCAAAAGATGCTAATGAGATGCTGCCATGAATATGCACCACCTCATTAGCATAATGGTGGCCACGGCACTTCAAAAGTGCCACTTTCGATCACGTGCAACTCATCTACACAAGGTCTTTTTCGAAAGGACCTTGCACTCTTCAAAATCCTCTTATTCCTATTTGGTTATAGGAATAAGGGGATTTCAAAGTGTGCGAGGACCCCCTGTAGATGAGCCGCATGTGATCGAAAGCGACACTTTCGAAGTGCTGTGGCCGCCATTATGCTAATGAGAAGCTGCATATTCATTGCCGTGCCTCATTAATGTTTCCCTAAGTGTCTTATTAGCATCCCCCTTTCAAAATGAGATTCTTCAAATATGCCCATAGTGTCCCCTTGCAGCCACATATAGCTAATGCACAGTAAGTATATGCATTTGCAGGTGGGCAAAAAACATTAGGAAGCCAACAGAATCAGAGTCCACTGACGCTGTATGACATCCTTATGGGCTCACTGGAAATCTGAGACAAAGCTGTTTCCAGCTCCAGCAGCCTAGAAACTTCTCTTTTCTCACTGATGTCCTGCCTCCAGTAGGTGACAGTTAATTGATCAACATTCAGTTCCATCAATAGTATGCAAAGGGTGGCCTGTTAAGTTGTAATGTAGCCCACAGTTGCCCTTATGCTCTGAGTTAGAGTTTGCAAGTGGACTGGAAAAGCATGTATGCGGGTACACGGCCTAGCATTGTGCTACCCCCTACAGGAATTTACTTTCCATTGAGCAAATGGAACTGTTGACAGCTTTCAGAGCTATCCCCTCCAGCAGCCACTGCGGCATGAGTGACATCTCTGTCTCCCCATATACACCTTTGCAATGACACAGAGCCAGAAGCTCAGGCTGTGCATGGAAAGAAGCTCAGGCTTTGGCACAAAAGTGCAGCCACCAATCACAGCTTTTTCAGATGCGGGCAGATACCCTCTGCAGGCACAGCATTTGGGGTGGTGGGGCAGTCTCATCCAGCTGGAACAACTTGCTTACCCCTCGCCCCATACTACACGAGCGCCCACCCTGCAGCGCCCCTGTGGGGCGCAAGCATACCCTGCTGGCACGTGCTGGAGGGGTATAAGGAAGCCAAGAAGTACCGCTCCCAGCATGCTCTGCGCCAAGTGGTTCGGCGCCGCACCTTGAGACTACAAGTCCCGGAGTGCCCCGGGGCGAGAGGGAGTGTCTCCGGCTGGCTGAGTCTCTGACGCCCTTTCTGAAACCCGCGCACCTGGGGACTTCCCGCTCGCCGGCCAATCGGAGAGAGGCGCACGTGCCACCTCGTGGTTCTGGGGCGCGTGGGGTGGAGTTGGAGTCCATGAGCGCGCGATATGATTGGTTCTTTCTTCGCAGAGGGGGCGGAGCTAAGAGGGAACGCGCGTAGTTTTGTCGGCCGCCGCGCAGGCAGCCCGCTGCGGTGACGACGCTCGTGCCTTCCCGCCATGCCGAACCGTAAGGGCGCGCGCAACGCCTACTACTTCTTCGTGCGCGAGAAGCTGCCTGAGCTGCAGCGGCGCGGCCTGCCCGTGGCCCGGGTGCCCGACGCCATGCCGCTCTGCTCGCGGGACTGGGCGGTGAGCTGGGGCGCCAGAACTTCCCACCTACCCCAATCCGGGAGCGCACATCAACCCTTGGGTGTGCAACACCCCCCCACTCTAACTCCGGGCATCCTTTTCCACCCTTCAGTGTGTAGCCTGATGCACCCACTGTGTGCATTTGAGCATGCCCCAACCTTGAGTCTGCATCTCCACTCCCCTCCCCGCCAGAAAAAAAAAACCTGGATGTGCATTCCCCCTATACATAGCACAGCCCTGGGCATGCATCTCCTCTTCCCTCCACACACCACCCCTAGGAGTGCCTCTCCGCCCTTAAACTACACACACAGCTTTGGGTGTGTATTTTCCCTCTACACAACCTAACTGGCTGTGCAAACATCCTTTACACATGCACACCTGTTCTTGATGTGCATTCCCCATACAGAGGCACACACACCAACTCTTAGTGTGTATACTCCACTGTAGGCATATTCCCAACTGGGGGTGTACCCTTGACACCCCCCCCATGCACTAAACACACACATTCTTCCAAAATTGGGTGTGCATACCCCCTCTGCATATGCCTCATCTTGGAAGTGCATCTTCACCCACCAAAGCAGGCTGTGAATTCTTATACACCCCCAAGCCTGAGTCTGCATCCTTCTCACACAAACATCCTTCACCCCGATGTGCCTTCCTGCACCAATGCACCACCCTGTAAACAGGTAATACATACCATTCACATCCTACCCTCACAAGTATTTCCCCATCTACAAGTCTGCCTCACCCAGCCAGGCACATGCACTTCTCCTACCTCTTCCCTCTCACTCTAGGACAGGCGCATGCCCACCCCATCACTTTTCCATGCTGTGCAAAGATCCTCTCTGGGTTGAGAAGTGTCTTCCTCTAGAGAAAGGCAGAAGATAATATTTTTTCTCTTTTTTTGTTGGTAGTGTGTGTTATTGCTAAGTTGTATGTTTCTTGACTTAACTCAGTTTTAAATGGATCCTCTGGTGGTGAGTGTAATAGCTGGGTTTGAGCTGCCTAATGTAACTGTGACACTTAAGATGTAAGTAGTGAGTAGCTCTTTGACCTGTTAAGTAGAAACATCTTTAACTATTAAAAGGTTTAAAATCTAATTATTTTTGCTGTTTATACTATCTGCTTTATTTGTTTCTCTTTGTACAGTAAACTCAGATCTGGCATTCTATCACTCAGAATGCTCAAATGACTGGCATTTTAATCATAAGTAAATTTAGTTATGTTTTCCATAAGTACAGTACAGTGAAAGTAAATACAAATAAGTACAGCGAATACAGTGCACCTTTGCAGTGTTCACTACTACTGTTGTTGGTAAATAAAGTACTTTGCAGACATTTTTGTTTCTTTCTTAACATCTAATCTCGATTTTTCTAACTAACAGGGCTATCTCTGTTACTATTTGATTTTCTTTGGTGTTACACATTGCTAGGTATACCTCTCTATTATCCAGAGTATTTTAATATCCAGCAACTTCCCAGTCCTGGAGCTGCTGGATGAGAGAGAGTTTATTGTAACTAGTGAATAAGTGAGGTTTGTCTTACATCTAGATTTTCAGTGTCTCAGTTTCTAAATTCTAAATAGCACATGATAAGTTTATTTGTTAGAATGTTTTTAAAGTGACACTTTAAACATTTAAAAATGCTTCTTACCAAATCTAAATGTTGGGATAAATATGTCATTCTTTAAAGGGGAACAAATGTAAGTCTTAATGTAGAAATGCAATTTTGCATTTTTTAAAAATAGATTAAAATCTTGAGCCTTGATTTTAAGTATGTGCACCAGTATTTACTGGATTGGATCGCTGGGGACAAAACTGGCTTGGCGGTTGGGCCCGACGGGTAGTGGTCAGTGGCTCAGTATCTGGATGGCGGTCAGGTTCAAGTGGAGCGCCCCAGGCGTGGTTCTGGGGCCAGTGTTGTTCAACATATTTATTAAGGACCTGGGTGAGGGACTGGATTGCACTCTCAGCAAGTTTGTGGATGACACCAAGCTAAGGAGAGAGGTAGATACAATGGAGGGTAGAGAGAGGATCCAGAGTGACCTGGATAAATTGGAGGATTGGGACTAAAGAAATCTGATACAGCTCAACAAGGAGAAGTGTAAAGTCCTGCACCTGAGGAGGAAGATTCCCAAGCACTGTTGTAGGCTGGGGACTGGCTAAGCAGCAGTACAGTGGAAAGGGACCTAGGGATTGTAGTGGAAGAAAGGCTGTATATGAGTAAACAGTGTGCCCTGGTAGCCAACAAGGTGAATGGCATACTGGGGTGCATTAGGAGGAGCATTCTGAGCAGATCTGGAGAGGTTGTTGTTCACCTCTATTCGGCACTGGCAATGCAACATCTGGAGTATTGTGTCCAGTTTGGGGCCCCCCAATATAGAAAGGATGTGGATGTGCTGGAGCAGGTTCAGCAGAGGGCAAAGGAAATGATTCAAGGGCTGGAGCACATGCCCTGTGAGGAGAGGCTGAGGGATGTGGGCTTATTTAGTTTGCAGAAGAGAAGACTGAGGTGTGATTTAATAGCAGCTTTCAGCTTCCTGAAGGGATGCTCTAGAAAGGACGGGGAGAAACTGTTCTCAGTGATGACAGACAGCAGATCAAGGGATAATGGTCTGAAGTTACAGAAGGAGAGGAGGAGGTTGGATATTAAGAAAAACTACCTCACCAGGAGGGTAGTGAAGCACTGGAATGTGTTGCCTGGAGAGGTGGTGGAATCTCCATCCCTGGAGTTTAAGTCCTGGCTTGACATAGTCATGGCTGGGATGACGTAGTTGGGGTTGATCCTGCTTGGGGCAGGGGGCTGGACTCGATGACCTCTTGAGTTCCCTTCCAGCTCTGTGATTCTATGATTCTGTGAAAACATTTTGCTTATATCTAAAACCTAATAAATGAAACTGACAAAATGTTAACAAATGAGTAAAAGAGTGAACTAGATTGCTAAAGTCATTTATTTGCGCTAGAGCAGTGCGTCTCTTATTTGATCAGGCTCCCTATTTTTTGTGTCTGTACTTTATGCCCGTTCCTCTGCCACACAGAGTGGATGCCGGCCTTATTTCTGCCCTGCATTTGGTGGCGGGGCTGACTTTAGAGCTGGGTGCCTGCCCAACAGCTGCTGTTTTCCAGGTGCCCAACTCTGGAGGCAGAGCAGCTTCTCAGACTCCATGCTGTGCATTCTGCTTGTCCTGCCCTTCCCTCAGATGTGTCTAGTAGTATAAGATCTCTGTGTTAAAATGTTAATTTACCCTATTTTTGGCCCTTCATCTTACAGTTTTATTGAGTACATAATCTTGCACCAAGAACCCATTTCAATATTTAAAAAATCCCCCAAAACCAGCAATCTCTTTCTACTAAGAAAATCACTTGTCAGCTGCTCCTTATGGTGTATAATATGCTGTATTAGCCACTATTGGCTTAATCCAGCTCCATAGCGCCTCTATCTTGACTTTTCTGAGCCAAAGGCTAGTTATTCTGATAAGATCTTGTTGGATTTTGGAGCAAGTTTGTCTTACTAAAAAGAAATGGTCAGAAAATAACATATGTAACTTTTATTTTTATTCCCAGTTTCTGACTGAGGAGGAAAAGGAGAAATATGCAGAGATGGCTCGTAAATGGAAGGCAGAGAAATCCACCCAGACATCAGTGAAACCGGTAAATGGGATTGTAGAGTGAAAAATCTGGAATTTGGAGTGTGCTGAGTAGGAGTAGCAGCACAACAGTTGGGTGGTTGGTCAAAAAATTGTGACACAGAGGACCACCCTAAGAACTTGCAAGAAACCTACCTTCTGCCCCTTTTTCTTTTTTTGTGTAGAAATATATATGGCTATAATATGAGTTTATAATGGTATCATCCTGGGTAGTCCAGAAATGTCTTGAATTTACAAATAATGTTGAACATATAGTTAATCGACTTTACCATCACCCTACAACAACTCTTACGTGGAGGAGAGGCCCTGCAATTCAGTATTCTGCCACACTGTGGACTTTTCCTTCAGAGTCGGCTTTACTGAGGGAGCGGCAATGCAGCATAACTTATTTAAGGCTATCATGTTAACAAAAAAAACTTGCTACTTTTGCTACATCTGTCCTGAAGGCTGTAAGTCACAGGCACTTGAGGTTTTAACTGTAAAATTTGTAGGTCTAAATTCAGAGTTATCCTGGTTTAGTTAAAGCTGTGATTTCATAGCTGTTAAGTTAGTGCACCTCTGTGTAGATACTCATTTATGTTAGTTTAAACTTCTAAACTTGTAGTTTAAACAACATAATCACACTAGTTGCAATTATTTTTGGTCATTTCTTTTGAAATACCTGTCAGAAAGTGTGCCTGTAACTGTACAGGCAGGAAGATTAAGACAATGTTTTTTGACAAATACATTCCTTAATGGGCATATAAAAACAGAATTCCTAGTAATAATCCATTTAAACTACAACACAGAACTATGTTTCTCATACCCACCAAAAGTAGTGCAAAGGTTGCTGGGAGTCACAGTTAATGGATGAGCTGAGAGAGTGGAAAACAGTTGCTGGGAAGGCGTCTGGGTATGAACGTGAAGGGTTGTTGGATAGGAGTGGGAAAAGTGTAGAACAGGTTTTTGAGCGGGAGGGGAGGGACTGGAAGGGAGCTTCCCTCATACAGACCCTGGCTGACACTAGTCTCTCCCATTCATTCAGGACAATGTGTCCCTGTCTCCATGATCCCTGCATTCCCATGTGTTCTTGCCCCTCCATCCATGTGTCCCTCCATCCCCCACTCAGAAACCCACTCTCCCCATCTCTTCACACCAACTCCGTCACCCACTCTCCCATCTCATGTGACCTTGCGCCCCCTCCTCATCCCCCTCTGTTTCTGTGCAGCCAGTCAGCCAGCCCTATTCCCTCCTGTATCTCTTCATCCCCTCACACCCTGCCTTCTGTGGTCCTGCACCTCCACTTATATTCAGCCCCGACCAACTCTGTTCTCCTCCATTTGTCTTATGAGCCCCCATTTGACTCCCCTTCTCCCCCGAGGAGCCCCACACTGTATGCTCCCTAATGGGTCCCTGTCTTCTGACCTGGCCCAGCAGGTGCAATGAAGAATGCTCTTTCTGTTCCCTAGCTGGGTGGGAGCAGTTGGCATACTCTGGTGCCACAGCAAGCTCTAATGGGCAAAAGGCAGAAATGCAGCAATTTTTCTGCAGAAGTTTTTTTTCCTCTGCAAAAAGTTTAAAATATGCATGGACTAGTAAGCATGCCCACATGCAGTGGTGCAGAATTTCCCCTGGAATAATGCGTTCCTTCTGATATCTTGAATCTTCTCCAGATAGAAATCTGTAGGTAAGCAAATTCTCAAAGCAAGTGGCCTGAATCACCCTGTCCTCACTGATTTTGTCTTTGCAAATGGAAGAGATGTGTTGTGTGATGTATACTGGCCCATAAGCTCCTTTACTTGCTCTGTACTAGGACGGTCTTACTTTCTTAAGTCATTGTTCAGATGCCTTTTGTGAGCAGACGACCTTATCAAAGATGTGACTGTCTCTGCAGCCATTTTCATCAGATTCCTTTGAGTCTTAACATTTTGAAACCCCTCTGTTGTGCTGGAGTGGCTGATGATTGTGAGTTCCTAGCTCAGCACAAACACCCCCAGCAGATTGTGTATTGCAGAATTGGATGTCAACAGGCCAGTAATAGATGTGAACTGCTGGTTCATTATGACCATCTTAGTGTGGAGTCTCAGATAGTCTCCTTAGACTTTTCCGTCTAGCTTGCCATTCAGACAAACTGCAGTTAGTTACTTATGTTATTCCCTACGTAGGTTTTCCTGTCCCAAGGACCAGTCATTTACCCCCATGTCAATTGGTGCCATAGATCTTATACCGAAGATCCCTGTAGCCAATCCTGTAATAAACTAAGACAGTGTTTACACCAGCACTTTTGTCAGTACAGGCTTAACCTCTCTAATCTGTAACGCTCACTTCCAGCAGCATCTGTAATCCAGCATGATTTTAGTTAGCTGGACAACTCCTTATCATGGGTGTGGCCAAGTGTCCTGTGGTCCTATAAGGTTTGTTTCCAGGCACCAGTCCTGGCTCTTAGTGTTCTGTGCTGTTGTTTAGTGGTAATTTACCCCTAAATGTCTTGTAAGAGCTGAGTAAGCAGTGGAAATGTTGTTAATGTGCTAGACAATACTGATCTCCTGTGCCCTTCTTCCCCCGTTGTTGGCTTTCCATCTGGCCCTACCCCTCTGCCTCTCCACCTCTAGCCCTGAACAGTGAGCACTCATATAATCAACTCCCATTGTTGATTACATGTTTTGAGAAGGTTGACTTCTGTACTGTCTTTTTTTTTTTTTAAAAGAAAAAATTATTGGTGTGAGGGAGGAGTGTGCAGATCTCTCATATGTAATTGAAGTGTGGGAAGCTCTTGCTTCCATGTTTTAAAAGGAGCTAGTTTAAATGTTCTGGGGCCTCTAATTTTCATGAAGTTAGGGCATACTCCAGAGAACTGAGTTCTCAGGCCAGGCTAGAGGTGCATGAGAATGTAAGAATCCCTGACAGCAATGACAATTTTTTCATGAATTGTGCTGATAACACAAGGTTGTGAATCCTGCATAATATTTTCATAGTAGTAATAGGTGGACATTACTTTCTTGCTTACCCTGTAATTCTAACTTCTGAAATTGTGCAATAATGACAAGTAAAGTTGATGTGAAAGAAATTGTTGTCAACCTGCTTTTTCAGTTAGGAAAAAAGTGGGTAACTTTGAGAGTGACATCCAGGGAAAGGGAGCAGTAGGCTTGGGAGTTGATAACTTCCTTCTGTGTGGCAAATCTAAACATAGATGAAGTGTCCTTCTGCAGGTATTTGTTATTAATTCAGAGTTTTAGCAATAGTTCTTTCCATTTGTTGGTAAGCTGTTGTGAGCACCGCCAATAGCCGCATGGCATTCCTTTGTGCCAGGGAAGAAAGCATAGCTGCTTATAATATGCAGATTCTTCCTGCCTACTGCATTCTACTGTTAGGTGGGTTTAGAAAGAGCAGTGCTGCAGTGCATATATAAAGGGCAGGGGAGGAGCTGCATTATGGTCTGTCTCTGACTTCAGAGGAGCAGAGCTGATGGACTTCAGATTTCACTTTCTCTTGTCTTCTCTAGCCTCCCAGTCCGATTTCTCCAGTTCCTGCATCACTACCCTTGCAGATGCAGAGAAGTGCTTCTCATCCAGATGCCACGACTCTTCCCTGGAAAAATGATCAGGGTAAAGTAATCCTAAAGAAGCTTAATGCTAAGGCGCTGTGGTAGTTCAGCTTAGCTGGAGAATGCGGGAAATTCATGTTTAATGCACATCTGAATATATTTAATATGTCTGACAAAAATAAAGTTAGTTAAAATTGATGTTAAGTTGTTCTCCAATAACAAGTGATTTCATCATAGAAAGGTAGTTCATAGTGTTCCGGGGGCAGTTTCAGCCCATAGATATGTGGCTGTAGTTCCTTTGAAAATAAATGGAAGTTGCATGTACATATTTGACGATAGAATATGACCCTTAATGTCTATAAATAGAGATAAAACAGTGTGAACTGTTGCAGGAAGGCATTTCTATTGTAATTTCCATTTTGTTAGGGAGATACAAGGCCTAGACCAGACTTTGGCTACATGTGTGTTCATGTCAGGTATAACAGAGTGAGGAGTTCTACGTGTCTGTGTGTGAGCTTAGAACAGTGCAGATAGTGGATAACAGGACAGCCTAGCAGGGGAGAACACTATTGTGTCAGTCAGTGCTGTACTTGCCCACTGGCAGATTAGTGTCTTATTAAATAGAACTCTGACGAGCCAATCTGTTTTCTATCTCCATTTCTGTGGAAAACTGATACCTTGATCATCATTGACTAGCAGCAAAGTGCTGCCACAATGCACTTCACCTGCCTCTGAGAAACTCTGCTATAATACCCAATAGAATGTAGAAAATGCTATAAACAGTCAAGTCACTAGCCAAGATATGTAAAACTAGTGCAAGTACTCAGTAAATCTTATTGAAGAGGACATGGTGTAGGCTTGAGGGGAAGAAATACCCTTTACCTGTGTTTCAGTGACAAGTATCTGTATATTTTTCACTGACGGAAGTCAGTATTTTAGTAGTTTGAACATGTTGCTATGCAAAGCCCATGAGCATTGTTTCTTGTTTGTATCATAGGTAATCTGTCACGTTCTAGCTCTGTGTTTCTTACAGAGGTGAGTTCTCTCTAGGGCTCCTTGATTTTTTTCAGTCCCTCTGCAGTGTAAAAACACCATATCCTTAAGATCACTCTGATTCCTGCTGGATTTGTTCGATGCTTACTGTGCTGATTGGAGTTCCAAGTATCTGTGCATTTCCCACCCACAAGAGACAAAATGTTGAAAAGCTTTATTGGAGGGAGACACAAATGGTGGTGTGATACTACAAAACAGTACTGCCTGGAACTAAGCTGGAGGTGAACTGTGACCACAGAATTTCTTGTTTTGTGGAAGGTGTACTTTTAACAATTGCCTTGTCCTGCCACACTGCTGCCTGTTTGTGTGTGTCATCCAGCTGTTATCTTGTGTCTTTTACTTAATTGTATGACCTAACGTAGTGAGACCTTGGTCGTGAACTGGGGCCTACGAGTGCTGCTGAAATATAAATGATAATGTTTACAGGATGGAATGACTATGGCTTGCTCTCTTCTCTAGTGACCTCTGCAAACTTCTCCTTCCAGCTGTGCTTGGGAACATCTTCTACTTCCTGAACATTTACAGTCATGGAGAGTTGCCCTCTGCCTGTGAACAGCGCTTCCTCCCTTGTGAGATTGGCTGCGTTCGGTACTCCTTACAGGATGGCATAACAGCAGACTTGCACTGCTTTGTAGATCCTGGTGAGCCTTAAGGGATAGAGGAGTGGAAACTCATCACTTCAGTTCTGTGGGAGACTTTCTAATCCCACTTCTCCTAGCCCACTTTAAGTTTCTAGCATAAGATGTGGTCCTGTTTCCAGAGGTTGAGCATTTTTGGTAGATAGCTATGTGAAATACTTCAGTGGTCAATGCTGCCTTCTGCTAAACTATGCAGAAAGGTGGTCTTTTGCATCCTGAGTGGGTGAGAACTTAGAAAGTTAAAGAAATCTTGTGAAAAAGGAATTGAAATAAAATCTTTTATGAAGCTATCTAGCCATCAGTTGGAAGACAGACTGCTCTTGGGTTGGCGGGATGCTGTGTGCTTCTGTGCACTGGATTTAATAGTAAAATCTTTTGCATAGATAAGGGCTGAAATGCAGAACTGTGCAACAGGTAGTAAAATGTGTATGTTATTCAGGTTTTGTGCAAATGAGTATAGCTCAGAAAATAAGTTTAAAAAATCAGTGGACATTTGTGCCAGGTATGCAAGGACATAGATGGTAGGTAAAGCTGTTAACTTTAGCATAATGAAATGTTCATTATTTAGTGTTCGTGTATGTTTCTTGCTTGATAATTTGCGTTGTCTCTGCCCTCTTGCAGGAGAGGTGCCACGTGGCTTTCGGTTTCATTGTCAAGCAGCAAGTGAGTATTACTGGAGGAAAGGGCAGAGGGCTGCAGGGTTTGGCAGTTTTGTTTGCCTTGTATATACCAGTCTTTTAAATATTTGCCTTGCTTGCGACAAGTGATACTTCACTATGCAGCTTGCAGCCCAGAGAGATGAGCACGAGGGTGAAGTTTCTGAGGGATTTCATACCGCTTTGTCTTCCGTAGACCAGAAGCTCTGCTTTCTTAATAACTATTCATTAAAAAACCTCTAACCCTTTCCACTAATGATGCTGTCTTTGCCAAATGTCCATAGTGGGTAATCGTGTTCTGTTGATGATGATCTGCCCTCCTATGTGAAATTTTACCTAGCTTCCGTATTTCTGTCCTAAACTACTGCATAACTTCACAGCTGTTGTTTCCCTTTCTGAGGTGGCTGCCTTTCAGTAGTAGGTAAAGCATCTCCCCTGTGTGTGTTCACAGCTTGTGGAAAAAATAAATAAAAGACATTGGAATCTTGTTTTTTTTTTGCGGACTGGAAGATGCTAATATGAAATAATATTATTAAAGAGGAACCTATAGAACAGCAAATCTAATATTTTTCTGCACAACATGGACATTTAGCAAGTTAAAGTATTCTATAGCCCTGTTATGTGGCCCTCTGTGCTGTTTTGACTTGCACTGCTTTGCTTTTTACCCCTCCCTTTTGTTAACTTCTGAGCAAATGTTTATAGTCCAGTCGGTGAACTTCCTGTCCTTACTAAATGATGTAGCTCTTCCTTCCCTTTGTCAAAATACTTGGGTAACTCTCTCTTTAAAGCGTAGGACCCACCACAGAACATCCCGGATCTCTGGGGAAAATAAGTAGATGCATGTTGAAAATGAAGTTCTGGTGGGCGCATGAATCATGCAGTTTTTATCTGTGGAAGGGAGGTGGGAAGGTAAATAGAGAAGGTATGTGTGTGCTCCTTTAACAAACAATTTAAAAAATAGATGGGTGATATACCATTTTTCTCTCTCCTCATTAACCTCCCTCCATTAGGTGATGCCACTCACAAGATCCCCATCTCTGGTTCTGAGCTTTCGAAAGCTGGTTACCCTGTTGTGTTATGTGAACTTTACTCATTTGTTCAGCCAAACGGCGGCAGACGGCCACCCGTGTACTGCAAGGTACAGTCCCAGCCCCCTTTGAGTTACAGCAGCCCTTCAGGACAAATGGTCCTATTGTACTTGCCTAAAGAAGACTTTAAAGAAAAATCTGTAATTAAATTTCTCTCTGATATCTAAGGGGAGGCTTTCCCTTTTGAAATGTAGCCAGCTTTCAGGGGAATGGAGTTATCTGCTTTTTGCTCTGCTAGCTTTCCCGTGTCTTCACTCCTCCCAACCCAGAGCAGAGGGGACTCTGATTCCTTTCTGCTTTTTCAAAAGGTGAGCTTTAAACATCTTTTTTTTTAGTGACCTGTTTTTTCATAACCAAAACAGAATGAAGAGAAGGGGGTGAGGGGATTTAGGATTCTGTGGAATACACAGTTTTGTGTCCTCCCTATGCAGTTGCCTTCTTTTTCTCCTTGTTCCGATTGCACCACTTCTTTGGTTTTTGCTCCTGGCATCTCCGCTTCTCCTAGTGTAGGGTAATCATGATTCATGGTACATTCCTTCTTTGTTTAAAAGGTCATACCCTCTAAAGAAAAATTTTAGTTTATTTTACTTTTGTTTTTCTCTGATCATTCTTTTCTTTGTGCTTCTGTTTTCTTCTGGTCAGCCTTCTACTGTGTTGCCAGACAAAGCAATGTTCAGGTTTATAAGTGTTTCAGGGTAACAGGTTCCAATTTACAGTGGGATGCTGACTATAATAAGTAAATCTGCGTATTCTAACATCTTCTAATGCAAGCTCGTGTTGTCCATATTTACTAAATAAACTAAGTTTTTGATGGGGAATTTTTGGATCCATCCATGCTCGTGGACCAAACTGTAGTAGATAAGGAGCTGTGGATTTTTGTTCATGGCATATGTAGGGGAGGGACTTGCACACAGAAGTCCTGCAGTACTCAGCAGGTACCTGATGAGCAGCTTAATTTAAAACAAATCACACCTAGAATTAGGCCTAGTATCAGAAGCCTTCAAGGAAACTGGGTGTCAGCTGGAAGAGAGCCAAAGAAATGATCTTCTAGGGAAGCAGGGAGAGCTTTTAGGAAGAGAGGAAGTGGCTTTGTGCAAGAATTAAAGTAGCAGCAGAAGATGGTTTAGGAATGGGGGGAAGTGGAGAGGTAGAACTAAACTCTTCATTGCTGTAGTTGTGTTGTGGAGTATGTGACAGTGAAACTTCTTTCTCTCTAGTCTGATGACTTGTACAGAGTCAACTGGTGCCTGAAATGGATGGTGAAGGAATCAGGTGAGAAGTTAATTTCTAAGATCACAAGGAGTGTTAGTATCTTGGCAGCGTCTCCTCTCTCTCACCTCTTTTTGGCAAACGTGCTGCCATTCCTTCTCTTCTTGTTGGCTCTGTCTTCTCTGAATAACAGGTACTGAGAGCCTGCTGAAACTTCTCACTGTGGAAGACTTGGTAGTGGAACTGTACAAGCGTAAACTTCAAAAAGAACCTTCCAAGACCTGGGTGCGCAATCTGCTGGATGTCTTCATGTGGGATTACTCCAGTAACACAAGGTATGCTGGCACAGGCTCTTCCCTGTTTCCTGAACAGGAAGATGTTATGTTGGTAACTGTTAGATAGGTGTGTTAAACTGCCCTGCACACATATACCTTTCTTACATCAGTGTTAGGTGAGCTAAAAACTAGTCTCATCATTAAGGTCCACCTTGGATCATAGCTCAGGTGCGACTGGAGGAAATGTGATCTTGGACAGCATGTCCCTGAGTTTCAAGGGTAAGCATAGGTTTGAAGACTGTGAAGCAGAGACTTATGGGGTCTGACTTGAAAGGGGAAAGGGCTGAGGTGAGATAATTCTTCTATGTGCTTGTTTTGGGGAGGTATAATCTGAAGATGTGAGTATCTTTGCTTCTGTGAATATTACAGACCCATTACAATTGCATTAAGACAGGGCTTGGAAGAGTGTCTGTTCGGTAATAGTCCATTGAGTTATAACAGTCAGCTGTTTTTATTTGCACCCCATGAAATACAGGCAAGCTGTTGGAATTTTACTGCTGGACTGTGTTTCTGTCTGCCTGAGTACAGATCTTGTTTTATTATGTTATAAATCATAACCAGGTGCTTTTGTTACATCTTTGAAAGTCCATTGACTTAACTGTTTTTTCATGGGTATACCTGAGAACAAAATACATTTTATTTGATTGATACAGTTTTAGTATTGTTCTCCCCTTCCATTTGCTTTTTGAATGAGTATCATAGACAACAAAGATAGTCGTTGGTTTCGTTTTCAGGTTCTCCTGCACTAGCACAGAGCTTCAACATCTGGGCTGCAATGGTTCAGGAAATGTTTAAAGTGACACTGTCAGTTTACTTCTGACATTTTACCAGGTGTTGTTATGAACAACAACTAAGACTGTGAATGGGAGAGAAATATCTGCCTGGTTATTGAGATATTTTGACATCACATTGTATAGTCTGTCACCATTTCCTTTGTATTGCCAATTAGTTATTTTTCCCCTAGTTGTTTGTGTCATTCACACACCAGTTAGCAAAATAAATTGTCCTTTTAAAAAAACGGGAATGTGTGCTTATATAATCGCAGACTCCAGGGAGAATTTGGGGCAGGTATCATGCCAAGAACTACTTTAAAGTCTTTGAAATTAAAAAGGGGTCAGGTGCTCTTTTTTCCTTAAATTTTGCTTTTCTTTCTTTTTAAGAAGAAAAGGAGAATTTCTGTTAGGTTTTTGTAAAACTACAGCCTCTTAACTAAATGGAAAGTTATGTGTCCAAGCTGTATCCAGTGGTCTCTTTTTAAATGTAACCTGTGTTACTTTTGAGCACCCAGATTGTGCCAAGAGTTTTCTAGGTCTGGTTTTAATTATGTTGAAAGCGACTACAACAGGCAGTTGGCATCAGCCAACAGGTTTCTAATTCAACTAGATTAATTATATCCATCTCAGTTAAGGGTGTGGTTTTGTTTCCATTATGAACTTAGAAGAATTTCAATCTGTACTTAGGTGCAAATGGCATGAAGAGAATGACATCATGTTCTGTGCCCTAGCATCCTGCAAGAAAACTGCGTGAGTACCGTGATGTGCTGCAAAAAGTTGTTAGCTCCTGGACTCTCTAGGACTATGCTTCTGGTTTCTTTAATTCCTCTGAGGAAGGTGTTCCCAACTCTTGTTTTTCTAATGGCTTTCCTGTCTCTGTAGAGCACTCCTCATTGGTTCCCTTTATTCTTTACTGTAGTTTAAATACTAGCAGGAGGATCATCGTTTAATGTTACTTCCATGTTATCACTGCCTGCAAAGGCATAGTTTAACTTATGTATTTGAAGCGGTGAGGGGCTAAATGCTTAATAGGTATAGCTATAACTTCTGGATTTATCCATTGTTAGTGGGACTTAACTTACAGTGTATTTGAAATCACAGATATAGTTTCCATTCAGTATTTAATCATTCTTCATGTTTTCTTTCAATGTTATTATTTGTGATGTTTACAAACTCTCTCTTAAAAAAATCAGCATTTGCATAAAAACAAATTCTGAACCGAACAAAAGCAAACACTTTCATGTAACTGTGCATCATGTCTTTCTGGTTTCAGAGATACAGTAGACCCCCTGGACTTAATCTGGGGATGCAGTCTCGCAACCCCTACTTAAGTCAAATTTCCAGCTTACCACAGGAAAGCTAGGAAACTGATGGGGGCACGAGCCCTGGTCAGTTTCCTGGCTCGAGTGAGTGGAGGGGAGCCAGGAAACTGACCAGTGCCTTTGCTGGTTCCCAACTCCCTGCCGCTGTTGGAGCCAGGTGGGCAGATAGCTGCTGCAGTGCAGCTTCCCCCAGCTGGGGGAGCCAGGGTCTGGAGCACTTTGGATTTGCACTTAACTCGTGTTAATGCAAGTTAAGCCCAAATCAGAATTGCTCATGCCAGCACATTAGTGTACATAGACGTGCTGTGCACATATCACACCTATCCACCGCTAAAGCCTGTCCACTTTGCCCATTTGCCTAAGAACCTTCCACTCACGTTTAACTTTCCTGTTCGCTCTGTCACTCACCTGGGCTTGACTGGGTCAGTGCTGTTACAGAATAAACCCTTGGGAAGCAACTCAGATCTCGTGTTCATGGGCTGCAGTATTACTGGCACTGATTAGAATATGACCACCCAGTCTGGATGCCTGTGTTTCTGGTTTAAGTCTCGCTCATTTTATAGGTTAGTAAAACTGAAAACGCCCCAGACTGGAGCTCTGCTCTGAGGCATCGGGAGCTGCTCTCCTGCCCTTAGACATCTCACATGTGTCACCACTTGTGCCTGCTGCCCTCCTCCCACACATCTCATCTGCGGTTTATCCAGTCTGGGGAGGAAGTGCCCCTCCAATCTCGGCCCACGAATGCCTGTGCTTTGGTGGGAGTTGGGTGACTGACTGTTCTAGTGTAACCTATTAACATCCTATCAAGGGTTGTGCCTTCTGTTTAGAGTTCACTCTGCTTTCTTAGTAGCAGCTTAGGGTTCCTGTGGAGGGGTAGAAAGTAACATGAGGATTTTCCACCAATTTGTATCGTAGAAATTCACCTATTAACGTGTGCTTTTGGGCAGTAAAAGCAAGGGTAATTTAGGAAAATATCTTGTAACAATTGCATTATTTTTCTGACAGTTGGCTCTAGTAGTGGTCTTCTTGTTCATATTGATTAAATAATGCTGTGTACCATTAAACAGTTGCCATGTTACACCCTTGAAATCGCTGCATTTCAGTGATGGGGACAAAAGATTCTTGTGGATTCATACATAATTTTTAAAAAAGATTGGCCTTTTTCTGGGGAATGGAATTTTATTAGGCTGTAGTCCTCATATCTTCCATCTCCACCCCCATGTGGGCCTCAGAGTGTTGGTGATCACTTCTAATCCTGAATGTCCTTCCCTCTAAAAAGGGGTGGGGATGTGCTGCTTTTGCATGTAAAATACAGCACAGTATTCTTTTCATAACTCTGTTTTTTTTTGTCTTTTGTTCAATGTAGTTATTGCATCAGTAACACTCTGGCAAGTGTGTATGGAGTCTCGCTCACATCAGCTCACCTACCTCTTCAGGACTACGACTCCAGCAACAACATAAATCCCAAGATGGTGGTACTGGATGCTGGACGTTTCCAGGTTATCTTCTTTGAATTTGTCCTGAGTTATTTCGGGCTGGTGTGATTTACTCTTCTGCTGAATGTGCCTGTTTTCTTCCTCGGGGCAGTGGAGTTGGCGTCCCAGTGACAGATTGGCCAGGTGACATCCTTGTTAATAATGCCCTAAGGATATTGGGAAAGCCAGCCAGGAAAATTCTCCACTAGTTGGTTAGACAGCTTTCTGAAGTTTGTCCCAACCCTTTGCTACAAAAGCTTTGATCTGACCATGAGGTCCTCCAAAATATATCTGCAAAAATGCTACTTCTGAGGAAGAGTCAGGGAGAATTAACCTATTTAAACCTATGCTCATAGGCCCCCAGATATTCTGTATTAATTACTGTGTTGCCTAAATCTTTACCTAGTTCTTTTTAGTGTCATGAGTAGGTGTGGTGGATGCGAGGTGAAACAGAACATTTGTCTATTCTGAGAGTGGCGGGGGGGTCTGATTTCTTTTTTTCCTGCTACAGAAGCAGAGGCTTGAGAATCCCAGTCATAATCAGTACTTCAGTTCTCCAATTCAGACAGAGGGAGCTTCCTCTTCTGCTGGTGAGTTGGCAACTTTCAGATTTGGAAGGGAAGAACTGGGAATTAAGTCTTTATCAAATGACTGTGGCACTGTCCTCTTTTCTCCCTCTTGTTTCTTGTTGCTTCAGCTCATTCATGTGTACAGTTGTAGCTCCTAATGTCTGACCTTAACCATACGGGCCAGTGCCAGTTTTACTGGAAAGAATTCCCCTAGGACTCCTCCAGTTCACTGTGTTCAGGCTGTTATCTCTAGCTTCCTGCAGCCCACCATTCTCTCAGCATATCCCAGGGATGAGAGAGAAGATGTTTTGATGGGTACTTGTGGTAGGTTGTCTTCCCAACACCACTTCTTGTATAAAAAGCACAGTGCATATAAAATCAGTGAATGCTTGTTGCAATGACTTCCATTATCATTCTTGACTCCCTGAAAATATGCCATTAGGGACCCAAATACTGTTTGGTTAGTCAGAGCCCAAAGGTAACATTTATAGGAAATAACAAGAAGTCCTGTGGCACTTTATAGACTAATGGATATTTTGGAGCATAAGCTTTCATGGGCAAAGACCCTCTTTAAATGTAAGCTGCATCTGCCCAGACACTTCTGAGTTAAGTGGGGAAGGGGAACAGAGCTGCTTCTTAAGCCTCAAATTGTGACCTTTGCACAAGTGTAACAGAAATGCCAGATCATGGCTAATCTTCAGTGAGGACTACTAGCTGTGAGTTTGCAAGAAAAGCAATTTGTGTTTAAAATCTTTTTTTCGTCACTGAACATGCAGTATTGCTACATTTCAAGTTGCAGTATTGTGTAGTTGGACCAAACACTGTTTACATGGCTCATAAAGAAGGATTTGGTTACTTCTATTAAATCAATAAAAGAAAAGCAAAACAACTGAGAACCTCTCCTTTGTATAAATACATTTGGCAGTATTAACCCGCATGGACAGTGCCAAATTCTGCTGTAGCTCTGTAATCCCATAGTGGGCAGTGATTTTCTTGGCTCAACAGAGAGTGGGCCAGTTTCTGTTTTTCAAGTTCACTAGTTTTGTGCAGTGTAGGGGGACTGACATTGCTAGGAAAATCCAACTTCTGTCTCTCTTGTGCTTAAGTGCTAAGCTTAAACATTGCCTAAATGAAGGTTTAAATGTAATATGTAACTTCACACATGCACACAGACATCTGACTGCCTCATAGAAAATGTGAGACTAAGGGCATGAAGGTCTACCAAACAAAGTTCTCAGACCAACGTAAATAATCCTATTGGCAGCAAAGTAAGTATCAATAGCATGCTCCAGCTTGGGTCTACACCCAGGATGAACGCTGCTGTTCACTCCTCTGTCAGTTCTGGTCTGCAAACTCTCACCAGACATCGCTGTATCAGCACTCTGTTCACACTTCTAAGACTGGTTCCCTTTACATACATATGGGCTGGAGAATTAGGCTATGATGTACTGCATTTGCCCTGATTCCAGGCAATGATGTATCTGCATTGATGAAAACCCCTAATGTAGATGGGCTAAACTAGGACTTGCTGTTTTGCAATTTACCACTGAAATTAAACAAGCACCCATTAGAGGTTTGCATCAGGGCAGTCAAACAAGTTATTACAATGGGTTCAATCCTTTGTGTAGCCCAGGCTGGTGCAGGGAAGGATTTTAAATGAAGGTTTAGACTCTGGAGCACAAGATAGCAAATAACAAGGAAAAATAGGAATTCCCTGACTGGACCCTGTCCAACCCCTGCACTTGGACCACAAACTACAGGTTGAACCTCCCTACTCCAAAACTTCCTTGTCCGGCAACGTCCGTAATCCAGCATGATTTTGGTTAGCCAGATGACCGCTTATCATGGGTGTGGCCAAGTGTCCCGTGGTCCCATAACATTTGTTCACAGCTACCAGTTCTGGTTCTCAGTGTTCTGTGCTGTTATTTAACTGTAATTTACCCCTTTTAAGAGCCCAGTAAACAGTGGAAGTTTTGGCAATATGCTAGAGAATATTGGCCTCCCGTGGTCCTGCAAATTCTCCCATCCAGCACCAGTCAAGTCCGGAGGGTGCCAAACGAGAGAGGCTCAACCTGTGCAAGACATGAGCCTATTCCAGAAGGATGTCACTGGTGGATTTGGTGTACATTGCTGACAGCATTTCAGAGTCCAAGTCTGTCTCCTGGTTTGGACAATCAAAAGGCACAAGCCCACTAGTTTTCAGCTAGAGCAGAGGGGAGATAAGACTGCAGGTCTCTTGAGTTATGCAAAATTTAAGTGCTGATTGACTTGCAAAATGTACTGGTTAATTTCGTAGGCGAACATCCATCTGGGGTGAGATCACCATGTCGAACAAGTACCATGCGAGGAAGAGGAATCACTCGTTTGCTGGAGAGCGTCTCCAGACTTTCCAACTCCTCCAGCAACTGAAAGGCCACTCTCCCTCTTAACGTTACCAGAAGAACTGCCCATCCTGCTCTTCCATGTTCCCATTGTAGTCAGGGACTTCCCTAGACTGCCATTGCTTTCTCTGTCATTGTTTGCCAAACCTGAAAAATGCAGTGTCCTTCCCATGACCCAGTTTAACTGTTCCCTTAGAATGATGACAAACCCATTAACTGGAGTGGAATTTTATTTCAATTAGGAGGAAATCCTGGTTTTGTCTGTAAAGCTGCTTACTTTGAGGGGAACTGGTAACTTCTTGCTTTCTTGAATAAACGCATCCTTTGGGCATTTCTCTTTTTAGATAATGGGAGGGGAGTTGCAAGAAAGAGAGAGTGGTAGTCAGTAGCTGCATGTTAAACATTCTTCTCGTGGTTAACGTAGCATTAAGTTCGTTGTTTGAATGGTTTAGTTTTTTAACCTCCTTATCGCGATGGTCTCTTCCCCACTTCCATCCCTTTGTTAGATGTTGGAAGATAGCCATGTAAAATAGCACTGCGGCTGTGAGGAATTCTAGTGTTGAAAGGTTGGGTGGGAGTGTCTCAAAGGGGTATTGCTGTAAATTCTTTGTGAGTGGCAGGATGCATCAAATAGTGGAGTTGGGATAGTAAGTAGACTAATATTTGTAGGTAGAAAATCTTCCTTTTGTTTAAAACTTACTGTGGAGATATTACGGGAGTCCTGTCCAGCTGTTCATGTTCTGTTGGGCACTGAAAATGTGCCAGGGTAACAGAGGTATTGGCTAAACTTTGCTGGTGAATACTGCTGTTACAAACTGTCATCAGCTTTTCCTTCAGTCGTGAGGTTCATAACAATGTAACTTTTGTGTCTAAAAGTAACCCCATATTAATTAGCCTGTTGTACAATTTCAGATGCCTAGGAGGGGTGGAGTGAGTGCTGGCTATTAGCCTTTTGGAGTACCTGTAGGAATGAGAGTGAATGTGGAAACTTTATCACATTTTATTAAAGAAATGGAGGCCATACCTCTGTGGAAGGAGATGACTTTTAGCATTTTCCTGAAAAGTTGTCTGTCTTCTATACGTTACTTTTTTAGTCTTATGTTTTGAGGCAGTTATCTTTAGAAATAAACAAGCTCTTGTTTTCTTTTAGCTACATCTGAGCTGCTCCCTAGTTTACTCTATTCAAAGTTGCAGATATGTGCTAATTCCATAGCTATTAATGGTGATGTTACAAATTGGAATGTGTCCCTGGTAGGAAGAAAAAGGTAGATGTTAGCTCATTCCATCAGGCACTTAAGAAATCTTTAATGTGTTTACACTTATAAGGAACTTAGATACCACAGTGATAAGAGTGAGGTAAGTGCCTGGATAGACACTGCTTCATGTGGAAAGTAGCTTCAGTTGCATACAGGCTAACCCTTTCATATACAAGGTCACTGAACTGCCTTGATACTTCCTACCTGGCAGGCCAACCTGCATGCATCTGAAGCTTCCTTGGATGATTTCAAAGTTCCCTAACCCCATCAGCAGAACCCTTGCCTCCACTTGACAAGTCTCATGACTTCCAGTGTTAGTGATGAACCTTCACAAGGTGGGAGACGAGAAACCTTTTGAAACGGAGCTTTGGGCAATGAAACATCTGGAAATATGTGGTGTGATCATTGTGAAGCAGGAACAAGATACCAGTCACCTTTGGGTGACAGGAAAGATTTGTTTCTATTCAGAAAACTTGAAATGTTGATTACTTAATTGTAGATACCAGTCCAGATGTTTTCTTAACAAAGAGAAGCCTTTAGCCTCAGAACTTACAAACTCTACCTCTTCTTCCTCAATCCACACAAACGTTGATAGTCATTTGGCTGTCTCAGTAACTGAAAGTCGTTATAAAATTGTTTTGGTTATATGGCATGCAGAAGACAGTGTATATTTCTCTTTGTTAAAAAATAAATTTTCTTGTTTCACAGCATCATTTGTAGCAAGCTTACAAATTAAAGCAATGAATAACGCGAATTTGCTTATTGGCATGACATCATTCAGCAAAAAAACAAAGTCGGAGTTAAGATTTCCACAAGTGTGCTTCTCTGCATCTTTGTTTTACAGTACAGGTTGAACCCCTCTAGTCCAGCACCCTCAAGACCTCACCAGTGCCACACAAGAGAATTTGCTGAACTCCAGGAGGTCACTATTGTCTAGTGGCATTACCAACACTTCCACTGCTCACTGGGCTCTCAGAAGACATTTAGGGGGTAAATTACAGTTAAATAACAGCACAGAACACTGAGAGCCAGGACGGGTGGCTATAAACAAACTTTATGGGATCACGGGAAACTTGGCCACATCCATAAATGGTCATTTGGCTAACCTAACTCATTCTGGATCACAGATGGTGCTGGATGTGTGTGCCGGACTAGAGAGGTTCAACCTGTAATATAATGTAATATACAATAAACATTTATGCACCACCATAGCTAGTGTACTGCAAACTCAAGACTGATTTTTATTGCAGTGTCCAGCAAAATCAGCTGTTACTGTAAAACAAATATGAAAATACATGACTTAAACAGTGTTTTACACTGAAGATGGATATATTGCATTTTGCATTACTGTGCGTGCGTTATAGAGGAGGATCCTGGTAATAGATGTGAGGGAGGTAGTGAATTGTCCTATTGCATCTGGCCCTCTGGTTTCCTATTTTCTCATTAGCTTGATATTTTGGCTATTCAGATTCAATGCTTGCATTTATGTAATGGGGGAAAGTACAATTAGTGTGCTCTTTTATTTAAAAGTGTGAGAAGGCTGAAGGTCATCATTACAGTCTGCTAATGCACAGATTATTGTAAGCTGCATCAGGTCTGTGTGAATTTTCAGTCATGTTGTCATGGAAATGTTCTGGGGAAATAAGAACAAAGCAAAGGGAACAGAGCACGGGGGAAGAGTCTGAATGACACTACCTCACTGCTTTAAACATTGTTTTTCACCATGTGTAAAGTACGTGGCTAATACTGTGTGGGTGTGTGGCTGTTCATCCTCTATACAAATTAAACTGTCTTTGAGCGTCTCCCCTCCACAAACCACCTTTAATTAACTACTTTAGTCAGACATGACTCATTGCCCTCTTGCTAATGTGGGTTGTCACTTGGCTTAGTCCAGTGACACTGATGGGTGAAGATCACCCTCTTTTAAACTAGGGCTGTATCAAAGAATTAATTCTACTGAAACAAGTTGCTTAGTCTAGCATGGCACTCCCTTCTGCTTCCCTATATGGAGGTATCAGCCAGACAAACTGAGTTATGAAAATAGAGTGGAATAAATAAAAGATGCTGCTTATTAGGCAAAGCCTCATTACAAAAATGGGCAGTTAAGTCAGCAATCAAGAGATCTTTGAGAGAATTTGAAAGGAGAAATAGAAGTGACTGTTGTTTTAAAAAGAAAATATATTCTTGTGTTTAATGGGAGAAACTACCCTGGTACAATTGTTAATGCTTTGTTCTGACAACATCTGTGTGTTGCTTGGACACATTTTTCATTTCTTCACTCACTCTTACCAATAAGCTTTGAAAGAAAACACAGTACAAGTTTCCCTTGATCTTGTCTTCCCTCTCCTCGACTTCAGGCTAGAAGGTCTTTAAAATGTACTATAGCATGACGTGTGTCTCGCATACTCTTGGAGTGGATCTAACAGGCTTTGATTAGTTAAGCTGGGTGAAATGCTACTGTGTAACGCTTTACCAAAGGCTAATGGGATACGTCATAGAATCCTGTGAAGCAACTGGCAGAGCTTTTCCAAAAGAGATGGACGACAAATTAGTTTTTCAAAACCTGCTTGTAAAGTGGATACTCTCTATCCATATCCATCCACTCACTGGCCAGTGGATTTTATGTGGGATATTTTGTATTCAGTCGATAGGGTTCAGCCCCACTACTGCTGCAGTTCTAATCTGATTTCCATAGGAGTGATGTCACTTACCTAGGCAGTGACAGGTTTCTGGAAAAGGTCAAGAACTAAAGGTAGCTGTGGAGACCAATATTACGAGGGCTGGAAATGGAAGATGAAGTGGAAGTGTGAGCGTTCCTTGCATAGCTCTTCTAGGATACTCCGACCTGCCATCAAGGAACTACCTTTTAGAATGAAGGGAATTTCTCTCCACGGCCTGTGCGCCCTGGCTTTCTGGAGGAGACTGTTGATAAATGTGGCAGTTGTGAAGTGAGCCCATGTTCACAAGTAACTAGACTGAGACCAGCAGCTTGTCTGTACAGTGGCTGTGTGAACATCCATCAACTAGTAACATGATTCTTTTTCCAGTGTGTCATTTTGGATCCCACTGAAGCTGCGCATGGGCCTCGTGTGGGAGCATCAGAACCCTTTAAATCAGGTCATGTGCGCCCTGTGGCTCCTCATGCTCCCTTGTCAATGCCTGAATTGGGGAACAGCTACAGCACCTCAGTTCCCTCTTACCACCCACAATAGCAAGAATCTAGCAAGTGCCCTCCACTCTCACCCACTACGTTCCTGAAGGCTTCAAATGCGCCTCAAACAATTGGGGAAATTTGTCACTCTTCATTCCTTTAAATGAGATTTTTTGGGGGGTGGGGAGGTGGCAGGAGAAAAGGACAAGGGGAGGAGTCTACTCCTCTTGGGAACTCCCACCTGTATATTCCTCTCTAAAATAGGGTGAGGAAATTTGTGCCACCCGCAAGACCTCATAGTGGACCTTAAGCTGTCAGGGCTTTTTAAAAAAGGCAGAGACATCCCAGACGAGAACGGTGTGTTCTGGGCTTTCTCCTCCAGTTCTTGCAAGTCGGGATGATCAGCTCAGGTTCCATCTGCGAGAGATATGCGACTTCCCATACAGGCTATGTGTACACTACAGCGATCTGTCTAAGAAATCACTTCCACCGAAACCGCTGTTGACATTACATCTACGCACAAAAGTGGCTTGTTCTATTGACAGAACGCAGCTAGACTCCCCAGTCGCTTTCTCAACAGACCAGGCCCCAGTGACCAGAACACAGGGTCACATGGATGCCAAGCCCGTCCAGGCCTGGGGTGCCCTTAAAGGGTGCCCCCCCCAGCCCGCGTTCCCTGCCCATGCCGAGGTTTGCATACCTCCTGGAGGGGCAGCAAAACGAGTGCAGGGCTGCCACGCTTGCTGAGCGTTCCATCAGGGAGCCATGCTGCCAGAGCATCATCCAGGCTTGCCCTGGCCTTGCACACAGCTGCTACAGCTTCTGCTGCATGTCATCTCGGCCCTCCTCCTCCTCTGCATGGGTGAGCCTGACTCCACTGATGAGGAAGATGCTCTGGCTGCTGCAGCCACTGCCGGCTCCCACCCCTTGGATACTCAGGTGGATCTGGAGATACACCACCAGTGCCGATTGGTGGGACCAACTGGTCATGGGCCAGAGGGACGACCAGCAGTGGCTCCAGAACTTCCACATGAGGAAGGAGAACTTCCTGGAGCTCTGCACCTGGCTCACCCCCACCTTCTGATGACACGACACCTACCTGCAGCCCACCATCCCCCTGGAGAATAGGGTTGCCATCGCCTTATGGAAGCTGGCCACCCCCAACAGCTACTGCTCTGTGGGGAACCAGGTTGGCCTGGGTAAGTCCACCCTTGGGGCCATCCTCATACTGGTAATGTGCTCCCAGACTGCAAACTCTGCACAGGTGCCCTGTGAGGGCCATTTGTCTGGCTGATGTGGCTGGATTTGATGCTCTGGGGTTACCCAGCTGTTTTGGGGCCATCGACGGGACCCCTATCCACACCCCAGACCACGGTACAGCTCATCACCAAGAAGGGGTATCACTCCACTGTGCTGCAGGCAACCACCAGACACTTCATAGATGTGTATGTTGAGTGGACAGGCTGGGCACCTGACAGGAGGGTGTTCTGCAACTCTGACCTCTTCCACCCCTTCGTCCCCTCCCCTTCATCCCCTGCTGGGAGCTGGCCAGCAGGGACGTGAACCTGCCATTCTGCATTGTGGGGGATACCACCTACCCTGGCTCATGAGGTCCTATGCTGGTCACCTGGTCCCACCCAGGAACTGTTTAATGCCCATCTCATGGAAGCAGGTGGAATGTGCCTTCAGATGTCTCCTGACAGGCCGAGACAGGGGGGAGCAGAATGTCTCTCAAGTTGGGGGTGGGCATGCTGTGCCCTCTACAACCCTGTGGAAGGGAAGAGGAGATCTTTCTCCTGGGATGGGGGCCAGTCACTGGCCATGCCTATGAACATCTGGTCATGGCCCCCACCCTCCAAGCCCATCAGGATGGGCTACAGATCTGAGGGAGAGATTCTCCTGAGGACTCCAAACCACCCAACCACCACCACACAGCCCTACCCCATCCGCATGACAGCCCCTCCCTTCATCCACTCACCCCTCCCCGCTCTCTGCCCAATAACATGAGACCCAGGGGTGTTGCAAAAGTAAAACCTTTACTAATCAAAATGGAAAAACACCTGTGCAAAAAATTTTATTGTAATGAAAACTACATACAAAGTGCAGGTTTGAACGTATCTACATGGAAGGGGCCTTTGAACAGGAGGTGGGAGAGTCCAAACTGGGGGAGGGGCTTGGGACAGGAGGGCCATGATCCCATGGGAAAGCAGGACCTCAAGTGGCGTCTGTGGGGAGTTATGGGTGGGGAGGGGTGATGGGGAGAGTGGGGGTGGTGGGGGTGGGTGGCTGGGCCAGCTGGTCTCACCAGATGCTGGTGACAGTGTCTAGGTGGGACATCAGCTGGTCCCATGCCTGCACGTTCCCAGTCCCGTGCCTTGCACACCTCATCAGCCCGCTGCCACTGTGTCATGAGATCAGTGGCCCGCCCGAGGCCTGCCTGGTCCTCCTCACCCTGGCAACAAGCCCTCTGGCCATGGGCCCACCCCTGACAGTGGAGCACTGACGCTTCCTGGCTCTGGTGGTCCTCACAGCACACCCGGCTCCGGCTCCTCCCTGGGGCTGGCTGGAGCTGGTGGAAAGGTGGGGCTGGCCTGGCCCTCCAACAGCGCAGCCGCAAGGGGAACAAGGAGGAGAGATGGTGAGGCGTTCCTATTGCATGGCTCCCAAGGCCAGCCCCCACCCCCCGGCTGTGGGATGAGGCTGTCCTAGGTGTGCAGGTGGGCCCTGCCACATAAGGGGTTGGCAGCACCCTGGGAGCCAGGCCACGCCCTGTGCTCTCCCCACCCCACACCCAACGGGCTGCCTGTCAAGAGGGGTTGTGCAGCCAGGGTAGGGATTCTGCATGGGTGGCGGGTGAGCTGGGCACGGCCTGGTCCTCCAGAAGGGACCCCCCTGTGTGCGGCTCGGGACCCTGTCCACGGGAGCAGGTGCTGCCTGTTGCCTGTGGGCGTGTGAGCCCTGAGCCGCAGTGCCTGGTGGTGTGTCTGTGGCTGGGCTGTCGCCCATGTGGCTCTCCTGCTCCTAGCCAGGTCAGGGGCACGTGAGGCCCCCTGGGGCTCTGGCAGCCTCCCATGCCCTGAGGCTGCGTGGTCAGGCCAGGTGGAACACCCAGCCTTGTACACATGTGCACATGCTGATCCCGCAGGATGGGATCCTGCCCAACCCTACCTGTGCCCACCCCCTGTGCCCTGGAGTGTGTGACCCCAGGGTACTCACCAGAGGGCCCCTTGGGAAGGCTCAGGGATGCTCTGGCTGGGGGAGGGTCCCCTCAGTGCTAACAAAGGCAGTGGCGCCCTCTGTGCCTGGCTTGGCCTGGGTCCCAGGCTGCTGCTCCTCTGGCTGGAACTCCAGATCCGGGGTTGGGGATGGGAAGGTGGCAGCTTCCTTTGCCATGTCTGGGGGCTTGTAGGCAGGGGGTGTCCTCTGCCTGCAGGAGCTCATGCAGCCCAGCGTAATATGAGCAGCTCGCTCATTGTGCCCTTGACCGGCATGTGACATCCCAGGCCCAAGTGTAGCCCGGGCACAGCTCCTTGATTTTTGGCCATACCCATTCCATGGTCCTGGCAGGGTGGCCGTGCATGGCCAGGGCAGTGGTGACCTGCCTGTAGCCCAGGGTGTTACACCTTTTGCCAGCCCAGTCGAGTAAGACAGCCTCTTTGGGCCAGAGGCACAGCAGGTCCCAAATCTCCAACTCTGCCTCTTCGTACCCCAGGGTGGTACAAAGACTTGCTATCAAGGGGTACGGGGGGTACAAAGAGGCGGGACCCCTCATGGACAGAGTGGGTCCTTCGTACCCCAGGGTTGGTCCTGAGGATCTTCTCCCCGCTCCCTGGAGGGTTTGGGAGGGGGTCATGGGGTGGCTGTGACCACAGGGAGCGGCTGGGGAGCAGGCAGCAGAGAGCATGGTGCCTCTGTTGCTCGTACACTGCCTGCTTCCTGCTAGGGCGTTTCCTGAGCTCCCTTTCCCTTTAAGGCTGCCCAGAGGCACCAGGAATAGAACTGTGATTGCGGTGGAGCAGGGTGTCAAAAGGTGACACCCTGCTCCAGCTGGCCGGTGCCATGGAAGACTCTTCTGCCAACAAAAGTCCCCCCCAGAGTGTCTAAACTACAGTTTTGTCGACGGACTCTGTCAACAGGCTTTCTGCCTCATGGGAGAGAGACAGAACTCTGTCAGGGAAAGTTTTAAGTTATGTCAACAGTTTGCATTGTAGGCGTAGACACCGGGGGCGGGCAGAGGGTGGGTCTGTTTTGTCAGGAAAAACCCTATAGTGCAGTTGGGGCTACATTGTCTAGCCCTCAGAGCCATCAGGCCGGTCCATACGGTGTTCCTGCCCTCCTCCAAAATTCTGCAGCGCACATCCTATTGATAGCATGTCTGTGATGCACAACACACAAGTCACCTTCTTGGCACCTCCACCTTTGGAAACCATCAAATTCCAGACATGAAGCTGCCAATATAGAGTAATGGCAATGGCTCGTCATCTCCTGGAGAGTCAGCAATGACCAGGCAGATTTCTTGAACAGTCAGTGACCTATCTTGAGTGCGCCCTGCTGAGATCCATCACAGACCCAATAGGTTTGCTTTAAAGGATTGCTGTGGCAGTCCTGTTTGCGCCAAAGACGAGACCAATTGTTGTTTTGTTTTGCACCATAGACCCCATCACTAGATGTCTTTCTTCTGCAATAGGACTCCTCTATGGCCTTTTGCTGACTCATCTGATCCCTACAGTGATGTTCAAAGTGAAGCAAGGCAGAGCCATCTGTGATCCCTGTCATAGCCTCCTCCTAGCCAATGCAGTTTCAGACTTGTTACTGATGTCTATTCACCTCTTCTGGTCCCATGCTGCTAAGACTTGATTTCAGAAAATCGTGATCAGATACTTCATCCAAACCTGTGATCACGACATATGACAACCTGGATGTTAGCTAGCTGAATTCCTCAGCCAGGGACTGTGCTTGGTGAGTCCAGGAAGATCTATCCCAGAAACACTTGACAAAATGGAAGAGGTTCTCCATATGATGATGGATCATAGCTTGGATCATTGGCAGATGCTCAATTATTTGCTGCATCTTGAAGCACCTTGCTTTTCATTCATGTCCCCCAAAAGGTTCCCCTCACAGCGATCTTGGCTTGCTATCTGCTTGTGCTGTCATGCTCACCTCTCACCGAACAATACTGAAGTTCTTCAAGGATTTTGATGTACTTACCCATGAGGCAAAGAACCTACCCTTGCCTGGGACCTTGACATTGTCCTCTTGTTACACATCAGGCCTCCATTCAGCCTTTGTCAGAAAGATCCTTATTTCATTTTATTCTGAAGACAGTCCTCCTAGTTACTATTGCTTCAACTAAGAGAGTGGATGACATCCAAACCTTTATGGCTGAATCTTGATGTGTCAAATAGCAAAGCGTTACTGAGACCTCCCTAAGGTCATCCCCAATGTGATCTCACGGTTCTTCTGAGTCCATTTACCTGCCCATTTTTTCCCTCAGGTCCCCACTTAATATCAGCAGAGAAGTTGTACAAGCTGCATGTTTTCAGAGTGCTATTACTGTACGGACAGGCCAGACGCCTCAGACTGTCTCCCCAGTTTTTCTGGTTAGAGGCAGTCATTCCAAAGGCCGGGCCATCTTATCACAAAGGACACACAAGTGGATAATGCAGTATAGCTTGGAATGCTACCGCTTCTTTGGTGCACTGCTTTCACTGCTTTTACATTAAGGCTTAAGTAACATCCCCCTCCCCCCCGCTTCAGCAATGTGCCAGTTTCTGAAACCTGCCAGGCTGCAACACACAGTAGTGACCTATTGAATGTTACCAAACACTGTGCAATGGACTGAACTACCAGAGCAGGTGCCTAGTTAAGAAGAGCACTACTACAGACAAATTACTGCTCAACAGATAAAGCTGAAATGCTTTGTTCTCCCCCTCCAGAGGGGATACAGCTGCTGGTCATTCACAGTGGGACACACTTGAAGTAAAAAATTTACTTTCCCTAGTAATGGTGATGCAGCCGTGTGTTTGTAGCCAGTGTGGATCTCGTAAGGTGTATTCCAGTGTTGCTTTTCATAGTTAGCTGTTCTGGGCTTCACACTCTGAGGGGACTGAGGGAGGATTCTGGCCATTTCGCCCTTTGTGTCCTCATGCAGGAGCACAAGGAAGGGCAGGGTTGTGCGTCACGTAGATGAGGGTGGCCATTTCAAGGATTTCAGACGTGTGTCTGAAACACTTATGTTCCTAGAGCAGAGGGATACACACAACCACTTCTCAAAAAGCTGGTTACTGCAGGGTGTCTTCTTTACTGTTTCTTCTTCCAGAATCAAACCAAAGTGAAAGGCTTCCTCTCCCATGACTAATCCCCTGCCCTGTGCCAAACTGTGGTCTTTCCACACAAATAAGTATTTTGAGTAGTTAGATTGCAATGTGTGCACAAAATTGAGCTTTCTTATATTTTTAGTCACTGTACATAACTGAGAGACACAGAAGTGGTTTTGTCCACTAAATAAATTTTTTCCATCCTGTATGTGCTAGCCAAAGGTGCAGTAAAGTGGGGCTGAGAGACTGAAAGAGGAATGAAGATGGGTATTGGATCCCTGAATAATATTCTCCCTCTCATACATGTCCTGGAGTACACTGCCAACTAATTTGTAGCGTAATACAACTAAAAAAAGCAGTGAATGCTGCCGTTAGTCTAACCTGATGTTATCTCTGTTCCCTCACTTTGCCTTGGTTCTATCTTTGCAGCTCTGGAAAGAAGCTGTAATTACCACTTTCAAACAATAACCCACTCCCAACAGAACAGGTGAAAAATAGGTTGGGAGATTATTTCCAAATTCCCTTATGGGGGGATTCATGCACATGGGTTTAGTCCGGATGCACCCTGAATTAGCCTTGGTGGTTTGCTCACCATACTGTGAGCAAGGTGTATTTCCTAGAGTGGATGAATGAGTAAACAGAAAAGCAGTTCTGTTACTATAGCAACTAGCATTGTGAAATAATAATTTTAACCCTGTGGCAGATGGCTAGTTCTGAAGAGACCATCACTCACCCAAGTGGTCTTGACATTCATCTCCTCTCCCCACTCCTTAGAAACAGATCTGAGGTGTTGTGCTGGGCTTCAGGGAAGGTCTCCAGCAGTATGACAGGATTTCTACCTAGAATGGGTCCTGTTCCAATTACTGGAACATACTTTTTGATTCCTGGCATGTATTGCTAATATGACTCAACTTCCTGTTGACTATCCTCCCTGTGAATCTTTGGCCCAAGCAGAAAGAGAAATACAGAGCTGCACAGGGGAAAGGAGGGGGGATTTACAGGAGAAGGCTGGACAGGAGAGAGAGGAGGATTAATATACTACGGAGATGGAAACCATAGCTATAGCTGCAATGAAACAGCCCTGCAGCCCAAGCCCTGGGAGCCTGAGTCAGCTGGCATGGGCCAGCTGCAGATTTTTAGTCGCAGTGTAGACATACCCTTAAAAGAGCTATCCAGAACTTAACCACTGCAGCAGTTAAATGTTCTCGTGTACCCGGGCCTGTTTGCCTTGCAGATGGCCGTGCAGCCCAGGCACCCTTCACAGGTTGACAAAAAAGGGAGGATTCTGATTTATTTGCATGAAGCAATAGGGATGAGAAGGGGGAGAGCAAGTCTGTGAAGCTGCCCCAGCTTGAATGTGGGAGGCATTGTCATTTTGAGTGTTACTGGGAAACATGCAGTAGAATTCCTGGCCTGTCTAAGTCCTTTTCAAGCTGCCTTCCCTTAAATCCCCGCGAGGGTTTTCCTGCCTACTACATCATCACCCTCAAACCAGTGGGTAGGACTACAGGAGGGAGGCCCAAACTCCTCTAACTGTGGATATATGATACAGGAAATAGCCTCAAAGCTGAAAATTGGGCACTGTTTGGAAAATGTTGTTCATGTTGCGTTATTTTTGGCGTGCTTACTTAAGGGACTTGCACGTATGTAATGAAGCATTCCTGTTTCCGTGTCCGATGGAGCAGCAGATTGTAGCAATGCTGCAGATGGAGGAACAGTTTAGCGGGGGCTTGAGTACTTGTCATCTGGCTCTTCCTTCACCTTGCACAGAAAAATCGTGTGTGGGTATTTTCTGGTGTGAGTGAGTCATGCAGAGTGGAGGGTCCTGAACATGATGTACCAGACACCCTATAGGGTTGGAAGGGGAGTTAAACTGTGGCCCATTCGTTTGTTATCTACCTCATGGAGAGGCTGACTGAGGGAGAAAAGGGCTGGATCTATCATGGAGATAGGGGTGATTTGGCTCATGTAGATGTACCGCTGCCAACTCTCATTGACCTAAACATGTTTCTTTATAGAACTAAGAGCCTGCTAAAAATCGTCCTGCAGCCCCAATAGCACCGGCAGGGGTAGCAGTGGTACTGGCTAGTTGTCACAGACCCCATTGATGTGTGTTTTGGGCAGCTAGCCTTTGCCGCCACTCGCTATTGGTCATGCTATGGCTGTACACCACTATTTTAGCACAATAGTTCTATGAATGCTAGCGAGAGTATGTCTGTGCAAGCCTGGAATAACATTTCTCCCTCCAAGTGCAAGTGTAGCCAGTGAATACTAAGTAAGATGTTGGGCTTGCACCGGTGGATGTGCCACCATGAAGAAATGACTCGTGTCTTTTTTTTCCTCCTCCCCCTGCCAAAATGCTGTTAGTGTAAATTAAAAAAAAAACATGCTTGTGGTGTATGTTGGGGACATAGTGTGGTTCCCGGAGCTGTTTCTGCTTGGGCTCCTGCCAAGAATCCCCAGTGAGTTTGAGAAGGTAGGTGCTGAATACTTAAGTCAAGAATAGGATGTTCGGTCACAGAGCAGCTGCGGCGGAAGCTACATGTTTGAATGAAGGTATTTCTGGCTAGCTGAACTTTGGCTTCTTTTCAACAAATCACCAGAGAAAATATAGACTGCCTCTCTCTAAAACCAAGGATGTACAGTAATTCCAAAATCCTAGTTCTATAAACAAACATGTTGTGAGGGATAATAAACCTAAAATACCTGGGCCTGCAGTTGTGCTATCACTTGGTTTATTTCCTCACATAAACATCAGAATACAAGATCACTCTGTTTACACTGACTCAGTCCTACATTTAATAATGTTACAGTTGCTCACGATTAAGGGTATGATTTTGGCACAGGTGATGTATTTTTATTAAAAGTCATGGGCAGGATGTGGGCAATAAATCATGGAAGTCCAGAGTCCTACCACCTACAGCTAGAGCCCAAAGCACCACCATCCTGGCTGCAGAGGCCCTGGCTGGAAGTCTCATAAAATCATGGAATCTGTGACATCCAGGACTGAGCTGTAGCCTTTCTCAGGTGTTTTTTTGGCTTTGTTATCTGGTAACTGGAATCTTGAACAAGCATTGCTGCTTCTGTGAAATCTTGCTTAAAAATACCATCTTAGAACTGCAATCTTAATTTCAGGCAAATCATGATTAGCGGGGAGCAGAAACTATGAGCAAGAACACGGGAGGAAAAAAATACGGTAACGTTAAAATATTTTAAAGGCCAAAATGACATCATCATCTGTGCAAGCAGCCACAAATATACACGGCTGGCAACCACCTCGCTCTTCGACTGACTTCTCCCGTCCAGAATCTGCAGTGTGAGTCTGCACTAGGAGCTGAAGGGCCTCTTCAGCCCCGGGAGAGCAATGGACCTCTAGTACTAGGGGATAGTTTGGCTGGCCTTTAAAGGGAGTCAGGATCAGTCTTGCTAGGGGCAATCAGTTACCTTACCAACTGATTCTTATCACACGGGGGTTTCAGATGGACTTTCTTAGTCAGTAGGCCCAACTGGGAGAGTGAGGGGCTTTACACAAAGGCTAGAAGAGCTCAGATGGTAAAAAGAGCTTTGAGAGGGAGTTTACACCCTGGGATGGTCCCTGGTTGTAGATGGCAGCGGTGCTGAAGGAGACCCTTAAGCCAGGGCCAGGCCCCAGGCAGATGGCCGTGGAGCTAAGGCTCCTGATGAGGGCTGGGGCTCCAGGGAGACAGCCTCTGAGTCAGCGTTCTACAAGAGAACCGAGGAGTGGCCAGGAGTGAGGGTGGAGTAGAAGGGGGGGACACTCAGGAGTTGTTTTTGATGTGCTGTGGCTTGTTTTGCTTTTGAGCTGGTTGATATCTCTGTACAGCAACTAGACTCCCACACCTGGCTGGTGCCAACAGACTGAAGTGTTGAGTGGTGCTGCTTCATTGCTTTGTAGACTTTCAGGCTTGGGCTGGCACCTGTGCTCTAAGACCTTATGGGATGGAAGGGCCCTAGACGTCATCATGTGTGCAAGCAGCCACAAATATACACGGCTGGTATATCTTCAGCCTGAGTCTGGAACTCTGCACAGCAATGAGACGGCCCTATAACTCAAGCCTTTTTTTCTTCCAGCCTAAATGTACCTGAAGACACTCCACAAGGAAGCGGTAGGGCACGGCTCTGACAGAAGTGGAGTGGAAGAGGAGCCCTGAAGAGACAGAAGACATCATATGGCTGTCAAGTGTGACCTGAGACCCTGTCCATTTGGGACATTATAATCCTAGAAGATGGGAGGAATTTAAGTGACCTTGCCAAGTTACAAGAATAAGTGGACCATCAATAGGCATGAAGAGCTGTTGGCAGGGGGACACTGGACAAGGAGAGCTTGTGATGCCTGATCCAGCAAAGAAGGGGTGGACCAACGGTAACTGCATTTTTCTTCAACCTGTCTGAGGGGAACTGGAGTGGTGATGCAGGTCTGTGGCAGCAATGGAAGAAAGCTTTTCTTCCACAGAAGGCAATGCCAGAGTTCACAGCTAGCTTGCTGTTCTGTAATCTACAGCATTCTTTCTTGTTGAAAAGGCAGTTGTAAAAGGCTATTGGCAAAGAACAGAAATAGTATTACAATGGCAAGTTCACTGAAAGGAAAACTACAGAGTAACAATTCAGACCGCTACAGCAAGCCTGTCAGCCTCTCAACATTGCCGATTTTTTCCCCCCCCACTCACCTGGCTTGTTCCTTACTCCATCCGGGCTCACTCGGTCCTATTTTCCTACCCCAAATAGCATTAAAATCTGGCCTTCACGTTCCACCTTCTGTTCCTAAATCATTGCTGTGAGCTTTGGTCATCATTTGAGTACTATAACCATAGACAAAAGGCTACTACTTTAGTTTTCCTTCCTGAATGCCTTTACTGGCTTCCAGTCTTGATGCATCAAATTCAGATACTTTCTCCTCATCTTGTAGGTTCTTCGTAACTGCCTCACCTGCATTTCTGTGATATTTTTTCTGAAGCCCCATCTTCTTTCTACACGCCCCTGTACCCTAACAGACCTTTGCCATCTCTTATACTTCTCAGCTTCATGTCTTTGTGCACCTTATGCCTGAAATGGTTTCCCAGTTCCCATCTGTAACACCTTCCCTCCCTTTCTCAATTCAGGCCAAGACTACACGGGCAGGTTACAGTGCAGTCAGTCAGTTCAAGAGCGCTGTAACTCCCAAGGTGTCCACAGTGGCAAAGCACTTTGTGCACACTGGCTCCACAGTTGCTGCACTCTGGGTAAACCACCTCAGGAAGCATAGCGCGTGCTGCACTCTGGATACAGCCCTGGGGTCAGGGCCATCCCTAGAGGGGTCCTGGGCAACTCCCATGGTGCCCAGGCCTGAGATACCCCAGCCCTGAGAGACTCCACCTGCCTCACTCCACCCCTTCCGAAGTCCTGCCCCTGCTCTGTCCACACCTGACCTCTTCTCACTCCCTCCAAATTGCCATTGTACCTCACCCCCAAAGCCTCCTTCCTGCATGACGCGAGCCAGGGGATTTCTGGGGGCCCTGATGCGGGACAGCAGCAGGGATCATCCCTCTTCCACACAGTGGCAGGAGCTGGAGCAACTGAGAAGTTGCTCCACCCCATCTCCCAGTTTGCTGCACTCTGCTATTCCACAGAAGCAGGGCAAGGAAACATCCTTAAAGAAGTAAAGATGACTTATTGTGTGAAAATATGCTACAGGCTGCTGCTGCTGCTGGAAAGAAAGACTCGAATGAGGGAGTGGAAGGAAAATGCTCAGCCTTGGAACGAAGCCACGGAGCAGCTCTTAAATAGTCTGGCGCTTCGGGCACACTCCAGCTGCTGCTAGCACAATAGGTGGAGCTGTTCCGTGAATGCCTGTCCCAGCCCCCGGCCCAAAACTGTTTTCCACATGCCACTTTCTCACCTCCAACAAGTTTTTGACATCCTGTCCGCAGTTGGTACCTGCTGCGTTCCACACTGCTCCTTCACCTTCCAGCCTTGCAGGCTCCTGAAGGCACCCCATGCACTCCACACCCTTTCTGTGTGGTGCAGTCCTGCTGAATTGCAGCACCCCGTTGCACAGCACATCAGATGGCTTGGCTGCGTAGGATACTCGCACATACACAAATCTGTAAAACGTGCCTCAGCCTTGCTTCCTCCTTTCCTCCAAACCCCGTAAATGGCAGCTATGTCATGCAACATGTTCTCTATGTTTGTTGTTCTGAGTGAATGAAATTCTGGAGTTCAGAAACATTTTTTAATTTCGATGCATGAAAACAAGCAAGAACACCCCAGCAAAGCAACAGGAATTATTGTTCCAAGTGTATCACATGGACCAATCAGTGCTCCACTAGCATTGCAGCCACTGTACTCCCATGCTTGGCAACAATTATTACTGGCTGTCAGCATGAAATTGCTGCCTCAAGACTTACCTGATCTTTATGGCCCCGCGCTATGCCCCTCTAATAGCCCTGGTCTTGGGGTGCTCAATCTCAGCTTCCAGGTGCTGAGACTCAGTGGTCCTATCCTGAGTACAGCGTTCACCCTTTCCTTCACAAATATTATGGAGGGCTTATAGCATGTGGCTATAAGTATAGTGTTGTCATTGGTCAAGTTCATTTCCCCCCTACAAACATCACCCGCAGGCTATGAACATTCCACAGTCAGTCTCCACCTGCTCAGCCTGTTGTACCACTTCTTTCTACAGTCCTGGCTCCCAGGTTCATGAGCCAGGGTACCAAGGGATAGGTCGGGTCACCTAGCATTACAATGAGCACGTCCACTCCCCCACAATGATATTCTGGTTTGGGAATAAAGTCCCCTCTTACAGCTTCCTGATCAGACTAGTGTTCTGAAAGACTCATGCATCATGCATCTTTCCACACCAGCCTGCATTAATGTCCACGAACTGCCCAGTGATCCACAGGCTCCTGGAGTACTATGGAGAAATATGCCTTCTGGTTATTGTACTCCGAGGCTAGGTGGTCTGGTGCCAGAATTGGAACGTGCATGTTATTTATTACTCCTCTGCAGTTAGGGAAGCCCCTCTGTGCAAAGCCATCCTTAATTTCACACACCTTGCCCAGAGTCATGGGCTTTCACAGCAGGATGCAATTGATGGTCCTGCACATGTCCATCAACAGGGGTCCAACAGTCACTTTTCCCCCTCCAAATTGATTGGCGACTCATTGATAGCTGTCTGGAGTAGCCAACTTCCACAGTGTGATCACCACATGCTTCTCCACCAGCAGGGCAGCTCTCATTCTCATGTTCTTGCACCCTAGGGTGGCAGTACCCTAATCACACACTCTCGCGAAAGTGGCTTTCCTCATCCAAAGGTTCTGCAGCCAATGCTCATCACCGCAGACATGCGCGACGACGCGATCCCACCACTCAGTGCTTGCTTCCGCAGAGTCCAAAAGTGTCATTCCACTGTGGTCAGCACCTCTGTGAGTACCACAAAAATACCTCATCTCTTATGTACAATATGTGGCAAGCTCAGTGTCCAACTCCTCCTGATCACTTCACATCTTAAGGAATAATTCTTCTGCCATTCTTAATGTGCGAGTGAGACCAATCGGCATTTTCTTCAACAGTTTGGGATCCCCTCGTGCGGAACGAGGAGGCAGAGCGCGCAGCAGAAAACCTATTGAAAAATGGCACCAAACGCGAATGGAACCACAGGGGTTGTTGGGATAAAAAGCAATGCACCAAGGGGCATTGGGACAGGACTCAGGAATCCCCACAGCCCGCCATCTGCCTATCCATAAGCCTCAGTGGCGGAACAGGAAGTGGTGCTCCTGGGGATAGCTGCCTGGAGTGCACCACTCCAAGTGCCACTGCTAGTGCTGGTACGCTACGGTTCTGGCGGCTGACAGTGTCTGTACACAGCAGTGGTTTCACTGCAGTGCTCCGTGAGCAGCGCCGTAACTGACCACACTTTACATCTGCCAGTGTAGGCAAAGCCTAAAACCCACTTTTTAACAAAGCTGTTCTATGTTATGCCCATGGCTGAGGCTTCTGGTTGTCATGCATCTGATCTGTGTATTTCTGAGACTGACTTTTAGCATCTCCAGTTCAAGTTCAAGGAGGTGGTTTTGTAGGTATTTTTGAAAACAGCCGTAGTGGGTACACTTATGATCTAAAACTAATTGGAAAGAGTACAATGGAAATTTCTTCTGAGTGTCAGCTGTAAACGAACTGTGTGTATTTAGCAGACTGACTATGTGAGGACCCAGGAAATGCTGCCTTTTGGTAGATTGTGTAATTTAGGACCAGAAAATGCTCGCTGAGAAGCTGTTGACCTCTGTAAAGTCACTGAAGGCGAAGGAACAATACAAGACTAAAGGAATAATACTGTATCAATAAAAACATTTATTATCAGATTTTTAGCTAGTTCTATAAAATTAATATTGTAAAAACCTTTGGAAAAATATAGACCTGTCCTCGAAGCAGGAAACAGGAGAATGGTGGTGAGGGAATGAAGAATTCTCTTTTTGGGACTTGCAAATGCCAGTTTGAGGGTAGCTCCTAAACAGCTGGCGAGAGATGGAATGTGTGACAGTTTTGAGTACAAGGTGGGGTAGTGATGCTCTGCTGAGTGAGCTGATCTGTACTTTGCTTCCTTCAGGCAGCATTGGAAGAAATATTAACATATTTCCCCTCCAGATATGAAGCGAAGATGACCCTCTGTCTACCTCTTCTGTTTTTGGGGTGGGGAATAAGAATAGAGGACTCTGGGGTGGGACATGAAAATGCACAGGTAGAATCCTTAGGATGGGAACAGGTCTGTTCTGTGCAAAAGCAAATGGCATGATGAAGGATTGGCTCTTATACCTCCCAACTGCCAATTATGGATGAGAGTCCAGCTGCTGCAGACAATGCCTATATGGTACAGAAAAAGCTTTGCAAGTACAAAAAGTAAGATGAAATAGTCAGTTCTGCTGATTCTAGACGTCCCATTAGTACCAATGCAATAGCTGTTCCCAGCGGAGGCTCCTGGCAGTGAGCTGGAGTCATGGTCTATATTTTTCTTACATATTTTTGATTATATACAAAAGCCCCCTTTAGTGAAAGTTTAAGAAGAACCCTGACATCTTCTAAAATAGCCTGCTTCTCAAGATCAAATTAAAGTTAAAGTGATCCAGTACTGAATAAGCCACTGTGCTTGTCCCTGACTGGCTAATACAGTGCATGCTATGGGCTGAAAGCTGGGACATTTACCAAAGTACCTGAGTTAGCAAGTCTGCCCTTTTCCGGTGACCCCAGTTAATTAAACAAACCTTCCACGGATCTGATTATAACAGAGTCATTTGCATTGAGGGATTTACTCCTTGCTCTCCAACTAAACCTGATACAGCCTCTTCTATGGGAGGGGGAGTACTGCACATGAAGTGGGGGTTCTAGTCCAGGGAAACAAGTTTTGTTTCCGCACTGTGTCTTACTTATTTCTGGTGGTGGTTACTGTGCATTAAGCATGTGCCAGGAGGATTAAAAGAACCAGATCCCAATCTGTAGACACTTACAATCTCTGCCACAACTGAGATCAGACCAGTCTGGGGTAAACCATACTACTTAAATCAGTCTCCTCTTCCTTGCCTCTTCTACTATGGTGGTGACTATGCCTCAGCATGTAAACTTTCTGTCCGTGGGTTGGTGGGTGGCATCTGTGGCCTCCGATCTTCCTCCTCATCCTCAAACTCTTCTTCGTCTGGTCCCCGAATCCTGACGGGCTCCCCCTCTCCTTGCTCGCTGAAACAGTGTCAATGGAGAGAGAGAGAGAGAGAGAGAGATGTTAGCCGATGCTGATTAACTTTCATTAGGAATATTCTTCACTCCTGAGACAGAGGTGCTCCACTGGCCCCCCGGGAATGTTCTCTGGAGTTAAGTTTGAGCACCCTCGGCCCACATTGCTTCTTGCTGGGGCTGGAGTAGCTGGGACTGTCCTTCTGCCATTTCTACAGCACTTGTGGGGAGAGGCAAAGACTAAAGTATCTGTAATCTCTCAACGGGGCAGTGACGCTTTACTCGTTTTGGACTGAGGAGTGACGCAGCCAGTGAGAGTGGCTAGGCTAACTGTGACCCACAGCAACAGAAAGGGCAGAGACGGGGGAGAAATGAGGGAACTGATCTGAACGTCAGATACCAGCAGGTGGTTCCCGATTGGGCTTGTTAACTCCATTTTGCCCCCTGTATGGTGCTTACAGGACATCAATCACAAAGGGACCCATAAGGGCAGAACCGATGTGGTAAATGAGAACTGAGAGGCAAACTGCAGTGGCGAAGATGGGATTGCAGAGCACCTTCACCTCTCCTGGGCTACATCTATCACCTTTGCAATAGATAAAACCTGGGCACGATCAACCAATGTTCCACATCATTGTCCCGCCACCAGCCCTCGTGCACCCATGCTGCAGAGAGGAGACGAGAACACATTCTACCTCTCAGGGTCCCTCACATATCCCACCTACTTCTCCAGGGAAAGGCACTTACGTCATCTCATACTCCTTCTCCTGGCTGCCCCGGCAGCAGCAGCAGTAGGCCAAAATCCCAATGACAATGATGGCAGCAACTATGCCACCAATGACACCAGCATAGAGGGCGATGTTCATGGATTCTATGGAGGGAAAAAACAACACAATCACAGCAGGGTTGACAAAACAACCTGCATGCACCAAGAATGACTTCAAATCCGGGCAGGTTCACACCCATCACAGACCAAACCCCACTCCCTTCCGGGAGTGCCAGACACATAATGATAGATCTGGACCGCCTTTTAGTGGCAGCAATGGTTCTTGGCTCTGCACTGATCCTATAGATAGCAGAGACAGGTCTGCAGGAGTGATTGCTTTGACAGAAATGGAGCCAGACTCGTGAGATTTGAACACTCCCGTACTCTTGCTCAAGTTCAAATCTTAACCTTGTGGCTCAATCCCATATCTAATGAGATACAGACTTACACTATTGTCACTATTACAGACAGGTCTAAATGTTAGTCCTTCAAGCTGGGGAATGAACTTTATTCTGGAGATACGAAACAGGGCTGTTCTTGGAAGAGTGAGTCCGATACTCATCTACACTCCACTGTCAGTCTCTCATCTGCATTTAGTCTGTGAATATGTTTCCCTCCCACCTCCCTGCGATGCCCAACAGCCAGTAGCATCTTACGAGGTACAACGGAGACTGTCATGTTGCAGAACTCCTGTCCAACGCTGTTGGTGGCAGTGCAAATGTAAAAGCCCGAGGTGTCTGCAGAGACATTCTTCAGAGTTATCTGCTGTCCTGGTGCAAAATACAACCCCCCAAAATAGAAGAAATGTAGAAGATTAGCTCAAGGAAAGGACTGGGTGCAAGGAGCTCTTCACATGGAAATTGCCCCTTCAAATCCAGCCCGTGTTCAAAACGACCAAACATTGTTGCAGTTTTTGGCTGGTTTTGTGACTTGTGTGAGATTAGTTTGCCTCCCTGAGTTTCCTAGGAAAGAAGGAAGCCTAAACAGAAATGTGCCCTTTGGCTACTGGCAATACATTTAATTTTCAGCTGTTTTCAGAGCTGCACTTGGGGGTGGAGCTGTGGAGGAATGCAGTTCAGAAAAAGTTTGTCCTGCTCTTTTATTTGTGGCCAGCAGCCTTGTATGTTGTGTCACAAAAGATATCACTGTCAGGAGGCGTATGAATGGCAGCTGAGTCTCAGAGAAGGAGGCATTTAAAGAGCTAACACACTAGTTTTAGAGCAGTAGCAGTGTTAGTCACTAGTCTTGTAAGTATCAGAGAGGTGACCATGTTAGTCTGTAGCTTCGAGAACAACAAGAAGTCTTGTGGCACCTTATAGGCTAACAGATATTTTGGAGCATAAGCCTTCGTGGGCAAAGATCCGCTTCATCAGATGCATGAGTTGGGGGGGGGGGTTTCAGAGGGGTATTTAAAGAATGGGGTCCCGGTAAGAGGGAGGGCCAGAGCTGACAAGGTCCATTCAGCAAGGTGGAAATGGCCCAGTATCAACAGTACTTATCAAAGGAGGGAAAAAAAAAGTCAGATCAGACAGGGGGATGTGAGCCTTTGTCAGCATCTAATGGGGAGATATTAACACCCGGAGCAGAGAAACTGCCTTTGTAAGCTGCGAGCCACTCCCAGTCTCTGTTTAATCCATGGTTAATGGAGTCAAATTTGCAAATAAATTGCAGCTCAGAGATTTCTCTCTCCATTTGATTTTTGAAATTTTTTTGTTTCAGGACTGTCACCCTTAAATCTGCCACTGAGTGTCCAGGGAGACTGAAATGTTCTCCTACAGGCTTCTGTACGTTACCGCTCCTGATGTCTGATTTATGTCCATTTATTCTTTTATGGAGAGACTGTCCAGTTTGGCCAATGTAAATTGCTGTGGGGCATTGCTGGCACATGATGGTGTGTAAGGTTTTTCAGCTTGCCAGCTTTCAGGAGGTCACAATGTCAATTATCTGCCAGTAGAGGGAGCTACTGGGAAACAAGTCAGAGTAAGGCAAAGGCCGTTCAGGCTGTGTAAATAATCCTGGAGAGCAATCATGTATTTGGCAGGATTGTCATGAGGTTGCACCTTCCTTGTCCTGAGCTAGTGGAGCTCAGTACTAAAAACCAGAGTTTATCATTTCCTCTCTAAAAACTTAGTTTTATTCAAGGTGCTTCCCTTTATACCACTCACTGGCACATCAGGTATTTTACCAATGGCTGCTGTTAAACCATCTGTAGGAAAAGGGTCAGCTCACTGTTCTTAAAGTGGGCTTGAGCAGTATTTTTAAGCACATCATCTGGCACCACTCTTTCACCTGCGTGTCCTCTTTCACAGAATCTTAGATTCTAGGGCCAAAGGGGACATTTATTCCAACTCCCTGCATAACACGGGCCCCAGAACTCCCCCAACACAATTCCTAGAGCCAATCTTACAGAAAAACATCCAATTTAAACATCATCAGTGACAGAGACTCCACTGTGACCCATGGTAAATTGTTCCCAGGGTTAATTATTCCAAGCATTAAGTTCAGACAGAAAATAAGGTAAATTTTTAATCTACCTTCAACTTGCAGCTATTGGATCATGTCACACCTTTTTCTGCTAGGCTGCAGAGCCCACTATTAACATATTTGTTTGCCATCTAAGTACTTATAGACTGTGACCAAATCAGTCCCTAACCTCTTTGCTAAGGTAAATAGAAAGGTAGAAATAGCTCCGTCACCAAGAGGTATGTTTTATAATCCTTTAATCATTCTCATCATTTGTCTCTGAACCCTTTCCAGTTTATCAAAATCTTCCGTCAATGGAGGTCACCAGAACTAGACACAGGATTCCAACAGCAATTGTACCAGTGGGAAATAAAGGCAAAATAACCTCTCTTGAGATCTGGTGTTTATACGTTTAAGAATTGCACTAGCCCTTTTCACTCTAGGATCATAATGGGAGTGCACTTTTTGCTGATTATCCAGCATGAACCCAAAGCTTTTGGAGTCCCTGCTTCCCAGCATGGAGTTCGTCATTCTGTAAATCTGGCTTACATTCTTTTCTCCTAAATGTATACGTTTACAGTTAGCCATCTTTAAATTCATAGGGTTGACTTGCACAAAGATTGCCAAGTAATCCGGATCACTCTGAAATAGCAACTTGTCCTCTTCATTATGTACCTCTGACGTCCAACTCCTATTTCATCTGCAAACTTGATCAGTGAGCACTTTGTTTTCTCCCAGGCCCTTTTAGCTGTGTCCCTTTCTTAGCTGCCATTTTTGGGCATCATAGCATTGCGAGCTTTCAACATACCATACGGTGCTGGGCTGTAACTCCCAAAATGAATAGAGTAGAGCATTAATGTCCTGTGAGTAAGGCCATTCATTTCCAGTTTTTACCAATCATCCTTTTTTCCCCCCCACCTAAAAATGGTGAGTTTTACAAAAGCCATGCTCTGGTTTTACAGTTTTTTTTCACCTAGTTGTGGAAGTGCCAGAACTCCCCAGATTCAGGTTTCTTCTCAACAAGGAGAGATCACAGCTTGGTTACCTGTCATGTCTCCAGGGCAAGGAGCTGGTGAGAAGAACCATGACCCAAGTGCTCATGTCAGAGCAGATAAAAATCAGTGCTTTTCCTGTTTGAAAAATGTATTTGTCTTTTTATTTAAATTGGGTTTTTTTTGGGGGGGGGGGCGTTAAATAAGCCTGCTTAAAAAGAAATATGGATTTTATATGAAATAGGTTAAGCCATAAACTTACCATAATCTCCTAAAATATAAAAAATACCGAATCTATGGGCCTCTATCTAAAGCTTTGATTTAAAGGCTACTTTTCTATTTAAGGAAAACATCATAGGAAAACTTCTTAACTTTTAAGGTCAGGCTTTATAAATGCAGCACAACACATCACACATCACAGTAAGGGCTTTTAAAAAATAAAAATATATTTTATATGCAGTTGTACACTTAAATAAATTCCAGTTACTCTCCTAATGCAGCTTGACACAAATCATGAGCAAAAATTATCTAATAAATCAGAATATATCATTCACCACTTTCTAACATACTAAACTGTCCTATTAATAAGAATCTAACAATAATAAGCTATATGTATTTGCTTAAATAAATGTTTAGTTATTAGAGCCTTGTAACCTCCATAGTAGCAAAAAGATGTACTGAATCTTGTGTAAAGCCAGAACATGATTTAATGGTTGCATCAACCAATGAGGATGAACCTTTCATTAAGCAATTACTAAAGTATCAGTGGAAAAGTTGAATTTAATCAGTTCTTTGATCGAGGATTTCCACGTGGTGACTTAAGTCATGATATAAATTACTTTGATTTTAAATCAGTCCATCCTGACTGCTCTGTGTACCATTGTCAATCCCACACCCAGTCCATATACATCACCAGCTTTACAGATAGCACAAATACTTGTCAGCAAAGCAAATAAGTTAGTGTACAGTAACCCTCCAATAAGTGCGATTTTGATTTGTGCTTAACTCATGTTAATGCAAGTTAAGTACACATTGAAAGGAGCAGCTCCCCGCTCCAGCCCCCCACTCCCCCAACTGGGGGATGCCACAGCAGCTCTCTGTCCACCCGGCTCCCCCACAGCTTTAGCGCGGCTTCTCTCCTGCTTCCACCAGCTCCTGCAAGCCCAGGGGAGCCAAGCTGCCACCTGCTTCCTGGCTCCCTGACTCCCAACTTGCATGAAATCTGAGTTATGCAAGGGCTGCACAGTAGTGCAACCCTCATATAACCTGGGGGTCCTACTGTACCTGCTTTTTATGCTAAAATAAGTCAAAAACAAAGAAAAAGAACCTGAATTATAGAATATAATACAGGTCAAACCTCTGTAATCCAGAACTCTCTCATTTGGCAACATCTGTAGTCCAGCACGATTTAGTTAGCTGGATGACCACTTACCATGGGTGTGGCCCAGTGTCCTGTGGTCCCATAAAGTTTGTTTCCAGCCACCAGTCCTGGCTCTCAGTGTTCTGTGCTGTTCTTTAGCTGTGATTTACCCTAAATGTCTTCTAACAGCCCAGTGAACATGGAAGTGTTGGTAATGCTGCTAAACAATACCGATTAATACTAAACAATACTGGCACCAGTCAGATCCCAAGGGTGCTGGATTAGAGAGGTTCAGCAAGTAGTGTCTTGAATGTTTCAGACGAACAAACCAGGAGCAGAGAGTCAGTTTTACCTCAGTTTATATCTGTTAGTCTGTAAGGTGCCACAGGACTTCTCGTTGTTCTCTTTTACCTCAGTGTTTACCTAGAAAACTGAACTTAATTTGACTGCACTGATTTTTATCTGTTTTGAATGTTTTGTAATAAACACTAATAAATTCCTAGGAAGATATTAAACATGGGTCAATAAATGGCCTGTCCTATGAGACAAGTTGGAAAGAGGTAGGGTAGCTGAGAAAAGCAGATGTCCCCTCATTATCAGAATGGATAGATTCCAAAGAAATTCCACACTGCCCGCACCATTGCTTCAATGCATACATTCCAGCATCTCTCACCTACAGCTACCCTGACAGCCCAACACCTTTCACAGCCACCCACTCTCCGCCCTAAATCCCAGAGGGGAAAATTCCATCTGCACCTTTAATGGAGAGCATGTTGCTGGCAAATCAGTATCAAATGCAAGGAGATGAGAACAAATTCCTGCCCCAGGGGAAGAGAATAATGAAGGCAGAAGAGTTCAAAGGGGTCCTTTTCTCTTTAGGAAAATGCATGGTGGTAGCTAAGACAAAAGCTGCCATGTCTGAGGCAGGGGCACCACCCAGTGGCCAATCAAGTGAACAAGGGACTCCATGTGGATTTCCTCCTGGGCATTCACACAAGCAATTTTCAGATGGTAAAATGTCTGCGCCCCTCCCGGTTAGGATCCTATTCAGCTCATCTGTGCAGCTTCACCGTAGCACCGGATCTGAATCCGTCAACGGCAGGTTGAAACACAGAGCCAGTCTCAGTTGTGGAGCTGGTCAGGAAACACACAGCAGCACCTGGCAATCATGCCTAAAGGCCTGTTATAGGTTTCTGATTGACGGTGTGGGATAGGCGGCTGCACCCCCTCATCACCTCTGGAGACATCCTTCCCTGCTCCCACTTCTCAGGAGCTTAACCACTCCATGTGGATGCTTATTTAAAAATAAAGTGATTGTTGTGCTAGTGACAGTTACTGTCCTGACAGCCTCCACCCACCTGCTCTCAGCCCTGAGCTGGGCAGTTGCCAGTGTTCCAGGTGAGCTCAGTGCTTGTGCAGCTGCTCCGGAGAAATTCAGGTGCCACTCAGCTGATTTACAGAATGCCCACTGCTAAGTCGCATGTTTCTACTGGCGGTGCACATTCAGGTGTACCTCAATGCACACAATGTATTCTGCACGTGGGTGGAAAAATATTAGCGGGCGCGTTGGCTGTTACCTCTGGGAGTGGAAATGTTCAGCCTCCATGGTCAGTTTGCTTCCCTGGCCTAGCGCCTCATGTCAATAAGGGGGCCGAATAGTGTCAGTTGTGGCAGGGTAGAGATGTGGCCACTAAGAGAAATTGTTAGTCTATAAGGTGCCACAGGACTTCTTGTTGTTCTCGAAGGTACAGACTAACACGGCGACCTCTCCGATACTTGCCTCTGTGTGTGCGTGTGCGTGTGTACAGAGGCCATTGTGTAGTAATTACTTTTGGGCTAGCTCTTGGCAGGGCTCAAATCACTGACCTTGAGGTGAAAATCCTCAGTTATTCACATGTCCCAACCTTTTCCAGACGGGGACCCATTTTGACAATTCAGGAAGACTTGGTGACCCAAGGCAATTCCAAAACAGCGGGTAGTGGGAGAGTAGAGCTGTAACTAGCTAATTTTGCACCTGAGGCAGGAATATCAAATTGAGCCCCCTTGTGTTTATATATTCGTAATAGGTATTTCATAGAAAAGGGAAATATATTAATAAAACAACATTACATTTACTTTCGTTAGTCAGCGCTGTGGTGGTGGAAAGACACTCATCCCCAAACCGCTGCCCCCAGCTTAAACCCCACACTCAGGGGTTTGAGGAGTCACACTCAGGGGCTCAGAGTCACTCACAGGGACCCCTGCAGCTGGAAGTCGGCTGGGGGCGCAGAGCCCCAACCAGCAGCACCAGCTGCAGGAACCCTGCTGGGGTCTGCTGGGGTCTGCAGGGCCCCCCCCCCCCAATCTCCTGCACAGGCTGGAAGCCAGGGAGCTGATCAGCTCTGATCAGCTCAGGCCCAGGCCCGCACCTCACCTGAGCTGGGTGCTGCTCCTCAGGTCTGCAGTTTTCTGCCCTGCAGCCAAAATGGTTCTCAACATAATTGGTTGGCTTAACTGCCTGACGGCTGTTAATCCAATTAAGAAATTGAGACCCACTTCAGCAGCGTGAATGGCTCTTAATAGCCACCTGTGGAGCTGCCCAGTCCAGCTGGTGACCCTTTTGAAATGTAATCTCGACCCATATTTGGGTCCCGACCCTTAGGTTGGGAAACCCTGCCCTAGGAGGATAAAAGTCCTGTTTTGTGAAAGGACCTTCTTGGAAGGTCTAAATGCACTGTCAATCCTCAGTTCAAAATGTTTCAGCTCCCAAACTGCAGCAAGCACCATCATCTGGCCTCCTTGCATCTCACATACCTGTTGCTGACACCAGTGATCGGGGCTGGTTCAGTACACTGAAGCTTTGCCAGGTATACTCGGGCTTTGGAGACCCCTCATGGGAGTTGCAGGTCAGGTTAATGGTCTGTCCATATTCTGGTGTCCCTATGACTTTACACTCTGGCTTGGATGGAGCCACTAGAGGCAAAGGAAAGAGAAAGGCCTAAGCAAATGCAGTGTGGTACAGATATACAGAGAGGTCACTGGAGACTTCTCTTTCTATACATCCCTGCCCTTTTGTCCTCTCCTTCCATGTCACCCAAGTCAGTCATAAAATCTTGAGACTTATGCATTACTTTCCCACATCATTAATAAACAATGTAGCCTTGGTACACCATAATGTAGTTAGATGCACGATGGGGGGTGGCTTATGCTTTATTCTGAAATATCTGGCATTGGCTCATTCTTCTTCCATGAATCATTGGATCAGGGGTAAGTGGGAGGTGGATCACTCCTCCTGAATCACTGACATCACTTCCGGCTGGTTGTGTAGTGCTGCCCATCACTGAGCTAGGGCCCTGGGTCATTCCTAACTTGGGGGGGCAGAGGAGTCAAGAGACATACCAAGGACCAAAAGATCTATCACTGCAGAGGCACTGGGGAGTTCTTTGCGCAGCTGGACAGTGCATGTGTACGTTCCGTTGTCTGCCATGGTTGCCCCAAAGAGAGTGACGCTGACATCTGTGACTGCAGAACTAGGGAATTGCAGACGGCCTTTATAATCCTGTCTTTCGTACACATAGCCATCAAAATACTTTATGACAACGTTTTCCTGTAATAAAGAAGGGGACATCAAACAGCAAGCTTATTTTCTGCAATGTGTGTCCACAAGCCTAAGAAGGGCACAGGAAGAACAGGAGCTAAAGAAAAGCAGAGGACCTACTCTTCTCTAATCTCCTCAAGATACCCTCGTATCTGCCCCCAGAGGCCAAGAAAAATGCCTGGAGCCTTCCAACTGATATCCTGCAGGGCCTCTTCTCCCTTCAACATACAGGTGCAACATCCCATGGCTGCAGAGACCCCTTCATGCTCCTTCCCCGCAATCCTTCAGTAATTCAGGAGAACGAGGGAGGCCCATTTCCTTGCCTGTGGTCACCCAATGAATCCGTGGCAGTCAGGAGGACAACCAAGACCTCAGCCCCTTGTTTCTTGAGGCAAACGACAGCCCAGAAGGCCTCTTCACCCTCCACCACAGATCAAAGAGAGCCCTGAGGCTCCTTGAGAACCACATTTCTGCCATCCCCAAAATGTTCTCATGCTTCTTGTGATTTACCTCCTGAGGTTTTTTATTCCAGGAAACAAAATCTGTGCTCTCAATTGTAGCAGCGGTCTGGAATTCACATGGGAGGGTGGCATTATTGCCTGCTGCTACCTTTAACTCCTTGATGCTTGTACTCACGGTGAGAGCCTGGGCAGCCACCAGAACTAGAGAGAGAGACAAAAACACAGTCAACCTCCCCCGATCAAAGAAATGCTTCTCTTGGTACTATGGAGAGACCTGTATTCAACCAGGCTAGAATGGACCCTATCCTTGGGTATCATATGAGTCTGCACCATACCATCTCTGAATGATAGAATGATAGGATTAAAAAGAGGCCTCAAGAGGCCATTCAGTCCAACCCCTTACTGAAAGCAGGGTCAGCCCAACTAAATCATCCCAGCCAGGGCATTGTCAATCTGGAACTTAAAGACCTCTGCTTGAGAATGGGTAGGGAGTATATCTTTCTATCTGCAGGGGATTGGTCACATGGGCAACTCTCAATCACCATAGTGAATCGTGCTTCAGAGGCTGGGCTTTATTTCTACACCATCTCTTTGGAAGAGTCCCTCTGTGGACTAACCTGCCACCCAAGCAGCAGTCCTCAGTGAGTTGTCCCAAGACCAGATCCCCAAAGTTAGTATTACTGGAAAAAAAAAATCCCAACATCCACAAGGGGCTGGGCCCTGGGGAAACTATGAGAGGAGGATGTGGCTGGCTGGTAATCTGTAGGAGCTGGTCCCAAGTTGCTGTTGTTTAGCTGCCTTACCTGTTCAGCTCCAGACTGTGTCATCTTTGCACTCCTTGAAAACTGAACATTCGCTGTGAATTTGGAGTGGGTGAATCTGTAACGTTAGCTTTGGGGGGAAAGTCCATGTTCTTGTGATTTTTTTCCCCTTCTGAAATTACTGATAGTTGTGTCTCTGGTTAATTCTCAGAGTGGATTCTTCATCACCATCTTATCCCTAGGGGCTGATTTAGATAGTCCCACAGGATTTCCTTGGAAATTCCAGGTGGTGGATCCCAGGTGTAAAGTCAGCTGCAGTATGTGTAAGTCACACACCTGCTGGATGTGGTTCAAGATTCCATGTAGTAGCACTTAGACCACTTACACAGAGAAAAAAAATGAGTCACCTCTACAGCATTAGCTGAGCACCAGCTGGCTTTTAGCTCAAACTGTTGAGCAGGGATTCCCACCCTATAGGTAGGGACCCAAACAAGGGTCATCATTAGATTTGGTAAGGGTCACTAGCTGGGCAGCTCTGAGCCACATGTGGCTCTTTAAGGAGCCATTGGTGGATCTGGATGCTGCTGCCTGACTCCTCCTCCAGTTCCCAGTCCCTGCCCTGCGATGCTGAAATGGAACTCAATTTAATTGGTTTAAATGGCCAGTGGGAGGGATCCTGCCCTTAAACCAATTAAATTGAGTCCCATTTCAGCACAGCAGGGCAGGGAATTGCCTGCATTGCAGGTGGGAGAAGGGAGTAGGAGGGCTGGGGGGAGCCATGCAGAGGAAGCAGCAGTGGCCTGGCGAAGAAGCAGCAGAGGGGCAGCAGTGGAGCTCATGTGAGGTAGGTGTGGGGGCACAGTTTGAGGTTGAGGGGGGTGTAAGTGTGGGGGTGGGCAGAGCGGTTTGGGGTTGAGAGGTGTTTAAGCCGGAGGATGTGGGGGGGGTCAGTTTGGAGCTGAGAGAACGCCCCTCCCACCCCAGTTTGGAATTGCCTTGGGTCACAAAGTCTTACAGAATAGTCAAAATGGGTTGCCGTCTCAAAATCTTAGGAACCGCTGCTGTAGAGGCTCAAGCGCTAGCCTCCGATGGTCCTAGGTTTGAGTCCACCAGTGGGTGGTTACATATGGATATCCCATAGTACAAGCAACTGAATATGCATTCCTGGGAGTTGACCAGTATGGAGAAGAGGTGAGTGATGGTCACTAAGATGAGCAATCTAAATTGAGAGAATCTGATCCAGGATATCAGAGCAGGAACTTGATTTGCAGAGAGCTGCTTCCCCATGTCCTTCAGTCCCCCACCAGACTCCACTTTCCCTGTTAGTGCAGTGCTTAAACAAGCAGCAGGAATGTTCATTTGTGCTTATTGTAGGGTGGAAAGATCAGGTTTGGGTAAATGAGAACCAGTCCAACTCCTGACATACAAATCCCTTTTCGAGATGGCCAAAAAAATTGCTTATCCTCATCCATTCCCTGCCACCTCTGCAGTCATTACAATGCCTTAGCTGCCTTCCTGAAGCTCCAGCAGATCTTACCTGGGATGTGGTGGTGAGGCTCAGAATCATTTTGTCTGGATCCCACAGCTACTTCCTTTTACCCTGGTGCTGCTCTGGACTGACATTCTTCCATGCTTACAGGTCATTCCTTCCTCTCTGGTAAGAGCCACAGGGAAAGATCTCAAGTCCCCCGGGATTCTGGGGTATGATGCCACACACAGGGGACCCCTGGAACAGCAGTGAGGCTCTGACAGCAGAGAGGGAATGCAGACCTAACAACAGGCCAGCTGCCTGAGAAGATGGGTGGGGAAGAGCAGGCCATCCTCCTATACTGAGGCACTTGCTTCAGACTTCAAGGAAGGAGGGCAGGGGATGGAGGAGGGTGGCAGAAGGTTTCAGAACGGAGGGGCCTTTCCTGTAGGTCTGGTGACATGGTCACATTATAAGAGTGGGGGTGGGGGGAGTTTGAAATGTTGTGCCTGCAGACCACACCTGCCTGTGCTACATACAGGGATGTTGTGTCCATGAAGAAGTAAGACCAGGACTGCTAGGATGAGTTAGGCAAAAAACTTCAGGATGCTAGAGCTGGGCTGTGGACAAACAGGAACAGCTAGTTCTGGGAGCCATTTCCTCTCTGAAAGGCAGCAGCAATGGTAAAACTTGGGAAAACCTTCTCTAATGGGCTCTGCCTTTGACTGTACGTTGCTGTCCTCTTTGGTTCAGCTCACACCCTCCCTTCGTCACACACTCCCGCCAAAGCTTCTGCAGAAGAAACTGTCCCTTTAGCCTCAGACCTTCCTTATGAAATGTCCTGTGTGATCAGAGTCTTCGTGACCACTCCTTCTTAGGGTCACTGCAATGGAGAGTATGACACACAGTCACCCCTGCTTAGCAAACAGCCTCTACTGCTGCCTGGCAGTCACCCCTGTTCCCAGCACCTTCTGAACCTGCCTGACGTACGTGTAAGGATTGCCTAGGAAGTTGCCAGCTACTTGGCTTTTCCTCCCTCTTGCCTGCTGCATCTCCTGGTCCTCTCTTCTCCTCCATTGTCTCCCTAATAAAAGCAGAACAAACAGCGAGGAAAAGGGGGCTGATGGTTAGAATAGAAAACAATCAGGGACTCCTAGGCTCTGTTCCCTACTCTGCCACTGACTTTTTTGTTACTTTGGGTAAGTCACTTAGCACTTTTTGTGCCTGTATCACCATGTATAACATGGGGTAGGTAGTCCCTTCCCCCACAGGGAGATTAATTCATCCACAGCTGTGATGTGCTCTGACAGCCTCAGAAGGAAGGTGATACAGCAGGGCAAAGTATTTTTATTATTATTTTATTGCAGCTGCTATCAGCACTTTAGCTGCTCTGGAGCACCCAGGACAACAGCACTGTGTGCACAAAAGCAGAGATGGTTCTGCCCATCCTTTCAACCTTTCCCCCAGCACACGCACACGCACACAGAAAGCCATTGGCTTGCTTAGTTCAGGTAGTCAAAGTCCCTCCTGCCTCTCCGGAGGAATGAGCGGACAGGATCTCGACTCTGCCAGGAAGCACCCACAGTGTTCCAATGGCTTCCGGTAGAACAGGTTATTCTTACTCCGTTGTCTCTCCTGGGAGGCTGGTTCCACCCAGCTAGGGTTCACCAACAGGTCATTCGCCCAACCGCCAGAGAGATGGAGAATGACTGCCCAGCCCTAAGCACTCCACAGTCACAGCGATTCCTCCCCCTCTAGCCAAAGCCAAGGCTCTCATTTACTGCAGGTTTTTATGCTTTTCAGAAACACGGTCGGTTCAGAGTTGCAAAGGTGCCAAACCAAACCCCAAAGGCAGGAGAAGCAGCCAGTAATAAAAGAGCTGTATGTGACTGTGAAGGATTGTTCTAATTTGCCTGGCACCGCCATACAAAGGGTTGATTTCTTTGGTGCCCTCTCACTTATTTCCTAGGTCTTTAGTCTGACTGTTTGACTGGCTCGTAATCCAGTTTTTCTCCGGAGAATAAAGACTTTTCTCTCCTCCTCCCCTGCCACCCCACCCCCACCAGCACGTCCTTCTGGCTCTCTGAATCTCTGTTTAGTTGCATCCAGCGATTACCACTAACTAACCTGCCCTGTTTCTTTCCACTTTGATTCACAAGCTCTTTTAATGGGGTAGTCCATTCTGCAACTGTGCAGGGGAGATGCTCTCTGTCAAACAGCTCAACTAGTTAAAAACAGGTGGCATGTCTTAAATCAGTTTTTGGAACAGAAATTGAACTAATTTTAAATCCAACTGAAGAGGGAAGGGACCTTAAAATCCAATCAATGTACAGTGTTGATAAAGGGCTATTGTCCACAAGTTTCAAGCCCTAGATTTAGATTTTGCTCTGCCATAGAAATGCTGTTTATCATTTTTTAAAGAAATCACTGAAAAGACCTTTCCTGCCCAGCTCCTCCCCTTCACAACAGGATGCACACCCAACCCCTGCAGTACAGGAAATGCAGCAGACACACCAGAAAGTCAAAACGACTCGTTTGCTTTACACTGACAACATTGATGAATAGTCACAGAAAGGTAGCCGTGTTAGTCTGTATCTTCACAAAACAAAAAAGTGGTCCTGTAGCACTTCAAAGACTAACAAAATAATTGGGTGATGAGCTTCCATGGGGCAGACCCACTTCTTCAGATCTGAAATACGAGGTTCAGCTCTGAAGAAGTGGGTCTGCCCAAGAAAAACTCATCACCTAATAAATGATTCTGTTAGGCTTTAAAGGGCTACATGACTGCTTTTTTGTTTTGATAACAGAGTGAATGCTAAATGGTGTAGAAACAGAACAAAGAGCAAAAAACTAATTAGACTGTAGAAGTTCTGTTTTTATCATCTCAAACGTCATTAGTGACACCATTAAGGCCATTTTTGCAAAGAAAATCTGAGTACAAGGGTGATAATGTCCCTTTGGCTGCTTCTACACTAACTCCCTCCCATCAGCGGTAATGAGGCAATTGGAAGCAGACTAATGAGGTGCTAACATGCATATTCAGTGCCTCATTAGCATAATAGAGGCTGCGTGAATTTCAAAGTGCAGCCTTCGAATTGCAGATTGGTGGTGAAGATGGGGGCAGCTTCTAAATAAGCGCCCCCCTTCAACATTCCCTTACTCCCACAAAACAAAATCAGAGTAAAGGGATATTGAAGTGAGGCACTTATTTTGAAGCTGCCCCCATCTATACATCAATCTGCAATTCGAAGTCTGCACTTAAAAATTCACGCAGCTGCTATTATGCTAATAAGGCACTGAATATGCACATTAGCACCTCATTAGCCTGCTTTAAATTGCCTTGTTACCATGCCACCTCCAACAGGAGGGAATAAATGTAGAAGCAGCCTTTGTTTCCTTACTGAGAGCTTGTGTAACACGCCAGATCCTTCACTTTTTTTCCCTCCCAAACAATCCTTGGAAACATTCACGTAAACTCATCTACAAGAGAATCTCCCAGACTAGCAGAAACATCCATCTCTCTCCAGCCATCCATGTTTCCTGTGATAATCTCTTCAAAACTTTTTGCACCAGATAGAACTAACAAGATGTGGAGCTATCCTAGCAGCTATGTGAATCCAACAAGTTTACAAAATTGCAAAGAAAATACTGCTTATATCACCTGGAAATAGAATGAGCCAGCAGACTTTCCCATACCTCAGATTTCCATTCAGCATCACCGCTATGTTCATCCATGACAATTCCTCACCCTTGTCAACATCCATGTACAGATTGTAAGTTCCCCGCGACAGGAATTGTCTCTGTTATACGTTTTTTTAATTGGCGAGAGGTTGAGACACAGTGAATCCTTGGCCTCTGTGTGCTACATCCATACAGCAAATTAATAATGAAGTGCGAGAGATGAGTCCGTCTTGCCAAAGTTTATATCTGAACTCTCCCAAAGCCTGGACCTGGTGTTTTCTTTGGATTCTCTATACCACTGTGTACGGGCCTGAGTCCTCTTTTGGTTATTCTGCCCCATTCTTAGCTTCAACATGTTCTTCCAAAAACCTCTCCCATTCCACTATTTTAATAATGGTGTTAAAAGGCTTGATTTACATTCAGTCTACGTGGCCTTGATTATTATTAAAAAGACAAGGTGAGTGAAGCAGTATGTTTATTAGACCAACTTGGTGAAAGAAAAGTTTTTGAGCTTATACATAGCTTTTCTTCAGGTCTGAGCTGAAAAAAGACTCAAAGAAGAGCTCTGTGTAAGTTGAAAAACCTGTCCCCTTCACTAGTTGGTCTAGTAAAAACTATTCCTGGTCCACATTGTCTATCTAATTTCCTGGGATTAATAGGTTTGCAACTGCAAACACCACACGTTATCATCATTCTAGTCCCCAGCACAGGTTGCAAGGTGTATCACAAAAAAGAGAGACAAAGTTCCTGCTCCAACAACTTTCCATCTAGAATCACCCATGAAGAGGTGATCTATGAAATAATGAAGTGAGAACAAACACAAGGGGAATGGCTGGGGTGGGGCAAAACAGGTTTTATCAATAACATTAGCTGGTGATTCTCTCTGTGCCCACTTCTTGAGGAATGCAGTTTTTGTAGCTCTATTGTGTTACATACAAGTCCCTTCTTCAGGCTTCATGGAAGAAGTGAGACTTTCCAGTGAGCTCTGAGTAAGGCAGGGGCAGCATCCAGGTGAGCATCACAGAGTTCTGTGCCTAGGCTGGCATGGAAAAAAGGCACAGTGATAGTAGTGTGCAGAAACAAAGGCTGGTCAAGGCTGGTGTCACCAGCGGAGCAGGCTGTGCAGAGGGGAATGAGAAGGCACAGGCTTTTGGACAGCAGTTCCCAGCCTTTTCCAGAGGGAGACCCATTTTGACAATTCAGGAAGACTTGGTGACCCAAGGCAATTCAAAAAGGGGGCAGGGGGAGGGGGAAAGCAGTGTTATAACTAACTAATTTTGTGCTTGTGGAGAGAATATAAAATTGAACCTCCTCATGTTTATATACTCATAGTAGTTATTTCATAGAAAATGGGAAAACACATTAATAATAACATAATAACGCTATGTTTATTATTATTATTCTAGTTGATCTGAGTTGTGGTGGGGGAAAGACCCTCACCCCCAAACTGCTCCACCTCCCTGCTCCCCTAGCTGAAGCCCCACACTCTCTGGCTAGAGGGGCTGCAGGGAGATACAAACAAAAAAATGAAAACTGACAAATCAGCTACATAGAACAGAAAGGGGCAAAGAGGGGATGGGAGGAGGCGGCAAAAATGACTTAGTGCAAGAGTCTATTAAGTGGCTTGCCTGGGATGGCTACGAATACCAAAAGGTGGAGAAGCTGTCTTTGTAATGCGTAATTGCTTCTCTGTTGATAGAGATGGCTGCTGGATGTGGCAGTGTTAAAGAGCTGCAAATGGACTCCCTTAAGAGCCACATTAGCTGTGAGCTGATGGCTCTGATGGCAGAGGTGTTAAAGGCAAGGACAGTTTGATTTATAAATATTGGCAGAGCTGTACCTCTGGCATGAGATGGCTACATGCAGCCTGGTGTAGCAGTTCTTAAACTGTGGGTTAAGAACCCAGAGTGGGCCATTACCCAGTTTTAATGGGGTTGCAAGCGCTGGCACTGGATTTGCTGAGGCATGGGTCTGAAGGAGGAGTCCCTCCACTCAAGGGTGAAGCCAAAGCCTGGGCTCCTCTGCTCAGGGCTAAAGCCCAAATCCCTGGACCCAAGGCAGCAGGGCTCAGGCTACAGGCCCCCTCCTTAGGGCTAAAGCCCTTGGGCTTTCTTCCCACCACACACACACAGGGGCTTTCTTCCCACCACCCCACCCACACAGTGAAGAATGGAGCTTGTGCAGGCACAGGTTTTGATGTCCCCTCCTGGGGTCGTGTAGTAATATTTGTCATCAGAAAGGATTTGCGGTGCAATGAAGTTTGAGAATCACTGGTGTTTGACTTCTTGAGACAAAGGCTATACAACGTCCATGGAAACCATTTTAAAGTGGCTTTAAAACTGTTTGCCTCCATGAGACAAAACTCCATTCCCTTCCTCACCCAGAAATTGCAGAGACTTCTGGAGTGGCCTTTGTGTGTCCCAGCACTGTAGTATAGAGGCACTGGCACCCTACCTACCAGATCATAAACAGACTAATAGTTGTACTAAGCAAAGGACACATAAAGACAACTCAAATGTTTGCCTGCATAACATTCACTTTTTTCCACCCATTTCCCCCAAGACACAACCAAAACAGTACTCACCCACACTCAAAATGAATAGCTGAGATCCCTTCGCAGCCTTCATGGTCTCTCTAGCCTGCTTACAGAGCATTTCCTGTAGGATTGCTAGGCAGCCGAATTACTTTAGCTAATGAGCTAAGGTAGACAGAGCAGCCTCAAGGTTGTAGCTTGGGCTCACTTCCCCATTCCTTTTCCATGTTCTCTTTCTCACTCTACCCATCTTCCCCACCCTTTTCAAATAGACTGACAAACTGGTTCACGGTTAGAAATAGAACTCTCTTCCTTAGAACTTGCCCTACCCTCTCAAGCAAATAAACCACCTTTCCTGATCTCTGCTAATTGACAGGTACACAAAGGAAAGCAAGCAGTCCTGTAGCACGTTAAAGACTAATAATATTATTGATTAGGTGATGCACTTTTGTGCTCAAGACCCACTTCTTCAGATCTGGAGGATTACTGAGAGAAAAAGGACCAAGAGGGAAAAAACCCAGAGGAATCAGTTAAATAAAGGGAAAAGGGGGTGGGGAGACCTCTGCAAGTGTCTGTCAAGTTAATGAATATCGAAAGTGGGGAAATTGTCCCTGTAATGGGTAAGATAATTGATAATTTAATAATCACAGTGTTGGCAGACATCCTGCTTACCTTAATAGACACCTGCAGAGGTTTTTTTTCTTCTCCTCCTCCCCTTCCCCCCATTTAGCTATTTCTTCATTTTGTTTTGCTCGGTAATTCTCAGATCTGAAGAAGTGGATCTGTCCCATGGAAGCTCATATCCTAATAAATAATACTGGTAGTCTTTTAAGGTGTTACAGGACTGCTTTCCTTGTTTTGTGAAGATACAGACTAGCTCGGCTACCTCTCAGGTACACAAAGGAGTTAATGAGTTAATCCAAAGGGCTAGAGTGAATGTGCAGACACAAGAGAGCAATTAGAAAAATCTGTGTAGTGACAAATAACACTGACAGATAAAAATGGATTAAAAATTAACCTTTTAATTTTATTATTTTTAAATTACATTATTTTATTTAAAGCAAATATTTTTCATTTAAATGAAGTACATTTTTCTTTTCAAAAATAAACTATTTAAAATTATGGCAACTTATGTAAAAGCCTAAATTTACTATAATCTATTAATTTCAATTATGTAAATATAATATTCAAGTAGTACAAACTTGCTGCTGAGATTTTACATAACGTCGGACCATTGAGTGGGTGGAAATCACTGGCTAAGCACCTGGAACTAGAGTTTGTTACGGCCTAAACCAAATATGGACAAACAATACAGGGGGTCCTCCTTATAAGTTGATTCACTGTAAGTCATTTCACATATACATCATTAATTAAATCATGAAAGCAGATTCATTACAAGTCGCACTGATCTGCATTTACGTTGGCTGGGGACTGAGGGACCAAAAGCCAGAAACATAGCTGAGCGTTGTGGTGGCCAGGCAGTAGGCCCTGTGGAGCAGGCGCCCTGGAAATGAGCCCTGAAGTCCCTGGAGACCAGCAGGGAGCAGCGAGAAGCTGGGAGGAGTCAGAGAGGAGCTGGTCGGTAGCTAGGGAAGCTGTGGGGAGACAGCGGAGAGCCGGGAGGAGTCAGAGGGCAGCTGGCAGGTAGCTGGGGAACTGTGTGGAGCCAGCAGGGCGCTGTTGGGAGCCCATGAGGAGACAGAAGGGAGCCGGCGAGCTGCATGAAGCTGGTGGGGAACTGGCAGGTTGCTGGAGAGGCCAGCAGGGACTCTCAGGAAACAGGGAGAGCTGGAGGAGAGCTTTGGAGAGCTACACAGAACTGGTGGGGAGGCAGAGCAGTGGGGAGCCAGGCCAGCTGTTACCTACCAGCTCTGTTTTTGGGGAACCAGAGCATGAACATCTGTGAGCCCTGTGCTCTTGGGGAGTCAGCAAGTGACACTCATGTATAACAAATCCGCTTCTCCCAGGCCTCTGCTTGAATCAAAGACAAAGCACTGAAACTGGCAGTGATGGACACACCTAAATCTTACCAACAAGGGTGATTGGATTTAAGGCAACACCCCAGCCTCATCTGCATTGAAGATGGAACAGAAAGACCCCCCTATTAGCACAATGAATGGAGAACAGCTGTTCCAAAGCAGGAATCCCACTGAACTATGAGATACCAAAAGCGGAGAAGCACTGTCTGATGGGAAATCTCTGCTCCAGATGCTAATGAACCCAGGCCTGCTCACACCCAAATCGGTCATTATCAGACCAATTCTAGTAATGGATCCTATTGATACCCAAAATACTGAAACTGCCTAGTTGCACTGGGAGCTCTTTGAAGGAACATCACCCATAGCCAGGCATGATCTGTCTCTATTGTCTCACCTCTGTTTACCCATTATCAAACCCAGTGTTCTTCTTGAACCATTGTCCTGTCTCTACAAAAACACCTCCCCTTGCTCAAGAAACTGTTCTGATGCCTGGATGTAAACTCTGCATCAGTTCCATTGAGACCTCATAATCTCCTGCCTGATTATGCTGGGGGCTCTGCTTGTCTCCTGCCTTCTGGAACCCCTACTACCATCACCATCTGGGACTAACAGTGCAAGCTCCCTGGAGTGGTGATCACTCTCTTTCTCTTTCTCTTTCTCTCTCTAGGCATAGCCTCCTGACCTTGCCTTATGTAATTAGTTATAGGGTTTATAACAGCAACGAAGGGTCCTGTGGCACATGATAGACTAACAGAAAAGTTTTGAGCATGAGCTTTCGTGAGCACAGACTCACTTACTAGCCCTAACGTTTGTAATCAATTTATTTACTATTATAACTGTTAAATATATATTCACGACTCAGAAATAAATACCTTTGTAATACTGGTTGCTTCTCTGTCTTTTTCTTCTCCCTTGCTCACTCTTCCTCATGGGTGTTGTTTTGGCTTCCCCATGCACTCTGCAACATTTCTTGTACCTAAGCTAAAAGATTCCTTTGGTGCCCAGAACTCCTGTGGGGTTTGCCCATCGAGTGGGTTACTCGTAGAATGATTGTGCTGTGAAAATGGGGACTGGGGAGGAGGTGCAGAACTGGGGTGGCATATGAGGGTGGCAGCTGAGATTGCTGTTTTACCCAGTCACTGAGTCCAAGGGCACATAAGACCCACAGCTTTAGACTGCTGTGCAGCCCAGCCCACTGAGTACAGGGACATATAGGCTACGTCTACACGTGAAGCCTACATCGAAATAGCTTATTTCGATGTAGCAACATCGAAATAGGCTATTTCAATGAGTAACGTCTACACGTCCTCCAGGGCTGGCAACGTCGATGTTCAACTTCGACGTTGCGCGGCACCACATCGAAATAGGCGCTGCGAGGGAACGTCTACATGCCAAAGTAGCACACATCGAAATAAGGGTGCCAGGCACAGCTGCAGACAGGGTCACAGGGCGGACTCAACAGCAAGCCGCTCCCTTAAAGGGCCCCTCCCAGACACAGTTGCACTAAACAACACAAAATACACAGAGCTGACAACTGGTTGCAGACCCTGTGCCTGCAGCATGGATCCCCAGCTGCCGCAGCAGCAGCCAGAAGCCCTGGGCTAAGGGCTGCTGCCCACGGTGACCATAGAGCCCCGCAGGGGCTGGAGAGAGAGCGTCTCTCAACCCCTCAGCTGATGGCCGCCATGGTGGACCCCACTATTTCGAAGTTGCGGGACGCGCAACGACTACACGGTCCCTACTTCGACGTTGAACGTCGAAGTAGGGCGCTATTCCTATCCCCTCATGGGGTTAGTGACTTCGACGTCTCGCTGCCTAACGTCGAAGTTAACTTCAAAATAGCGCCCGGCGCGTGTAGCCGTGACGGGCGCTATTTCGAAGTTAGTGCCGCTACTTCAAAGTAGCGTGCACGTGTAGACACGGCTATAAGGTGTCAGAGTATAAGTGCTGATTAACCAGTCGTCTTAGAGGAGCTCTGTTAGAGAGAGAGAGAGAGAGTGAGTGAGTGTGTGTGTGTGTTCACCTGAGTCCAGGGTGGGAAAACTTTAATCCTGTGGACCCTGGGTCAGGCAGAATAGCTGCATTGGAAGGAAATTAGCAAAAGGAAGAAGTAAAGCTCCTTAGGAACGCTAGTGTCACAAGGAGCACACTGATAGAATTAGTCACCTCTTCCCCCTGTAGCCCCAAATAAATGAGCATGCCCCAGACTAATGGGCAAAACTGGTGAGACAGCGGCTGTGAACACAGCTGCAAGCTGTTTGGATCTGTGGGTGGTGGGGAGCCACAGTGGATGTGGCTGCTAGGGCCCAGGAGCAGCCGGAAGCTGGGACCCAGCTGCCAGGACTTGCAACCAGTCAGGAGCCAGCTGCGCAGAGGTGTGGGGAGATGACTTTCCTTTGTGCAGAACATTCTCTTATCTGGGTGCTGGATAAGAGAGGTGCAACCTGTACTGTACTGTACTGTACCGTACTGTACTGTACTGTACTGTACTGTACTTCCCCCATCCCACTTCTCCTCCGCCTATCTGTTTCAGTAGCCCTACTTCCACCATCAAGCACATTGAATCCATATCCATTTCTATTTATTGTTTTTTGTGGATTATAGGTACATTATATGTACCACACCTGTGAACTGTATGTGATGGGAACATATCTCAAGCTAATCACGTTATTCCTTATGGATATTAATTCCCCTTCTAAATTGTTTCACTATGGCTGTCTAAACTAGCCTCCTTCTTCAAAGGGGGCATGCTAATCAGCCTGAGTGGAGAATACTAATGAAGCCCTGTGATGAATATGCAGCACCTCATTAGGCGAATTCTCCCCGCAGAAATTTTGAAGTTGCAAACTTCGAAGTGCCAGCATGCGCGTAGCCGTGGGCACTTCGAAATACCCACACAGCTTCGAAGTTGCCACGGGGAGAATTAGCCTAATGAGGTGCTGCATATTCATCGCAGCACTTTATTAGTGTTCTCCACTCAGGCTGATGACCGTGCCCCCTTCGAAGAAGGGGGCTAGTTTAGACACAGCCTATAAATTGCATTATTTAGGAACGTAATCTGGACTTACAACAAGGACCCCTGTAGCCTCTTCTGCAGCTGCAGAGAGAATGTTTTCTTCATTTTGGTTTATTCAGCTAGTATAGTTCAGTTATCACTTCATTCAGAGTTAAAATTGAGGTCTTAGAGGATGACTTCTACTACTGCTAAAATCTTGAAGGGCATCATGGCTACAAATAATCACTTCAATGCACTGACTACAAATAATGCTTCCCTTGTTTAATAAATCAGTATATTTTAACTGCAAAATATTTTTGATGAACTTGCTTTTACTTGCATGGTAGACAGTCTCAGCAAGTAGTCAGGTTAGCCTGTAGCTTCACAAAAAACAAGCAGTCCTGTGTCACCTTTGTAGGTAGTCCGTCGTGTCTGACGATGACGTCTTGAGCTTGCACAGGCTCATCGGTTGTGGACTCTCATGTGGCCGAAGAGTCCAAGCTTTGAATGGCATGGGCGCTCACAGTGGGAGCAAGGGAATTGTCCTGGCTCTGTTAGTGCAGCTGCTGCTGTTGCTTTCTTCTTCTCATGAGCATCAATGAGGCATACGCGTTGCTGCTCTTCAAAGTTGTCATACGTGTGTCGTACGAGAGCATGCCAGCCTGTTCGGTCTTTTGTATGCAGCTCTAGCTGATCTGGTTTTAAATCAGCATGAGCAATGTTGGCCTTCACGCAGTCTTTGTATCTCTTGCGAGGCCTACCTTGATTCCTTTTGCCCTGGGAGAGTTCACCATAGAGGAGTTGCTTAGGGATTCGTGACTCCTCCATTCGTATGACGTGGGCTTTCAGAATCATGGCTTTGATGCTTGTGGTTCCTGCTCTGTCCAGGACTTCCAGGTTTGTAACTCTGTCTTGCCATCGAATGTGACCTCAGGCTGTGTGTGTGGAAGCGCTCCAGCAGTTTTATGTGTTTTCTGTACAAGGTCCAGGTTTCACAGCCATGCAGGAGACTGGGCAGGACTACAGCCTTGTACACTTTCGGTTTAGTAGACTGTCGGATATTGTGCTGATTCAACACTCGCACTCTCAGACATCCTACCACCTTAAAGACTAACAATTTTGTGTATTAGGTAATAAGCTTTCATGGGTAAGACCCACTTCATCTTGGTAAATCTTGTTAAGTCATGCAAGGGTTACTGGGAAGTTACAAATCAGCACTTATTTTGAACTCAGGTGCAGCATAGCTTACACTGGCTTCAAAATAAGATGCCTCGAAATAACTTATACAATTTACACAATGCAAATTGCTTAACTTATTTCAAGCTATGTCTACAGTGTAGCCCTAACCACCTAGTTTTATTTGATTAATAAAGATACGTTTAAATACTTGTTCTGTGCATTTTTAGTTGAATTCCAATTTCCAGCCAACTATAGCTTGCTACAAACGATAAGAAAAAAAGTTAATCATCATTCAATAAATAAGAAACATATAATTCATCGTTTTCTAGCATTAGAAAAATACAAAAATTAAGAAGTTGCATAAACATACCTAGAGCTCTATAACTGCTTCACTACAACTGCATGAATATAGTGTCCTCGGCTATGTCTACACGTGCCCCAAACTTCGAAATGGCCATGCAAATGGCCATTTCGAAGTTTACTAATGAAGCGCTGAAATGCATATTCAGCGCTTCATTAGCATGCGGGCGGCAGCGGCGCTTCGAAATTGACGAGCCTTGCCGCCGCGCGGCGCGTCCAGACGGGGCTCCTTTTCGAAAGGGCCCCGCCTACTTCGAAGTCCCCTTATTCCCATGGGAATAGTCTTGACAGTCTTGACATGGGAATAAGGGGACTTCGAAGTAGGCGGGGCCCTTTCGAAAAGGAGCCCCGTCTGGACGCGCCGCGCGGCGGCAAGGCTCGTCAATTTCGAAGCGCCGCTGCCGCCCGCATGCTAATGAAGCGCTGAATATGCATTTCAGCGCTTCATTAGTAAACTTCGAAATGGCCATTTGCATGGCCATTTCGAAGTTTGGGGCACGTGTAGACACAGCCCTCCTGGGTTAGCTAAGAAAAGTACTGAATACACTGTCAAGACTATTTAATTTCAAATTAACCTGTTACCTGTGAATGTGAGCATTCCATTAGGGCCAAAGCTGATTTGTGAGCCTCTAGGGCAGAGGTGGGTAACCTACACGCCACAAGCCCAATGCGGCCCCCAGCTTGCTTTTATCCAGCCCATGGTCAGGCTAGATTAAGGAAAGGGCTTTAGGGGCTGCAGCCCAGGGTCCCAGGCTCTGGGCTGCAACTACAGAAGCCTCTGTGTTCTGGGACAGTCCTTCCCTACCCACCCCAGGCTGGAGCCATGTTGTCCCAAGCAGCTGGGGAAGCTCTGTCTCCCATGCTGCCCTTGCCTGCAGGCACCACCCTCCACAGCTCCCACTGGTTTGGAGTCACTGCCAATGGGAGTTGCAGGGGGCAGTGCCTGCAAGTGAGAATGGGACAGGACGGAGCCCCTTAGCCCCACCACCATCAAACAAGAGTTGCTCGGAGTAGACAGCCCACACCCTAAATACACACTGCAGCTCTGAGCCCCCTCCTGCATGCTACATCCCCCTCAGCCCTGAGACAGCTTCAGCACCCTAACTCCTGCCCAGACCCTGCACCCCCAGACCTGAGCCACAGAGCCGGAGTGGGAATCTGGGCATTTTGTTTGCTTCTTTGTGATTGTTTTGCTTTCCTGTTGGGCTGCAGGCCAGTGAGGGCTTTTTGGCCTCCCATGCAAATTTCCCAGCCCCATTCTAGGGAGAGTGAAGGCAGGTCCAGACTTAGGGAGGTGCAGGACCTAGAAGGTGCAGGGCCTCCCTCCAGTGCCCGTGCACATGGCCCAGGGCAACCCCCCACTGCAGGCCTCACCCCTACTCCATCCCTTCTCCCAGCCCCAGCTCCTGCTCTGTTTTGCCCATTCCCCCCCTTGCTCTTCCACCCCCCATTGCACTCCTGTCCCAAAGCTTCCTCCTGCAGAGACGTGAGCTGGGGAGATGATCAAGGGGGCTGACACAGGACAGGACCAAGTTTCCAGTCAGTATGAAATAGCTGAACATATGCTGCACTGCAGCCAGGCACTAGGGAGTGCACCGGCTTTTCAGACTGTTCCTGCTGGGCTCCAGTAATTTGGGAGCTCCCAGCAGGCAGAGCATGGTGATACTGTGGGCCCCTTCTGTGAGAAGAAATTCCAAGCAAGAAAATATCAGGAGATTCAGTCCCCAGCATCAGAAGGGTTAAAAGTTTGACCAAGTGCTGTCTGCGAGGCACTGAATTCCTTTCCCATGCGACCCAGCAGCCAGTGTGGGGCAGACCCTATATTTAGAAAATTGCTAAAGGCTGGGTGCTGATAGTTGTCCTGCCCCTTAGCAAAGAAGCCACAGCGAGAGAAGAGGGGGGTGGGAGAGGAAGGGTGCCTGATCTCTCGCTCTAGCTGTGTCCCCTCCCAGGTTGCCTGATCTGGCCACCGGACTTGGTAGCTGTCCCTCCGACAGAGAGTGACCATTCTGCTGTCAGGAGAGCTCGAGACCCAGCGGGTAAGTGCCATTTCCTCACGTCTTCGCTTCCCCTCTCACCGACGCCATGAGCAGCAGCGGCTCATCAGCCCTGCATTCCTGATATCTGAGCCCAGCTGCCGAGGGATATCTGAGCCCTCGGGGCTGGAATGGGATGGATGTTCCCTGAGTGAGAGCCAGGGTGCTGCTCTCTGTGAGGCCTGAAGAACTGGCTGCTGCTTTTCCAGGTTCCCAGCCAGATAATATCAGCCGCCACCTCCCCTGGTATCAGGGGCTCACAGCAAAGGGCCCCTAGGGTGAGTCCTGGGGTTTGAAGTGGCTTGGAGTCAGGGCTTGGCCTGGATCCTTTGTTTGCATTGTCTGGTTATGAGGAGGGCAGGCCTCATATGCCCCACCCTCGTATTCTTTAGTGTCTGTGTCCAGCGCCCCCATCTGCCTTAGTGGATGAGGTTCCTTCTAGTGCAGTGGTCCCCAAACTTTTTACCTCCCATCCACCCTTACACATCTGTGTCCCCTGCCTCCAGAGAACGTGGACGGGGCAGAAGCACTGAAGCTAGAGCCACAGCTGTGGCAGGAGCGGCTTCTATCCCTTCTTGCTCCTTCTCCTTCCCAGCCAGGAATGTGTAGATGCCACTTGTGTAACAGAGCTCTGCCAGGCAAAGCCATTGTGTTGTCACCACAGTGCAGGGCCTGCCTGCTGCCTGCCCAGCCTAGGGATGCCACCTCTGAGGTGCAAAACACAGGGCATCTGGGATGATCCTGAGCCCATCCAGTGGGGCAGCTGGCAGTGTGTGCTGAGCAGTGGCAGATTAACACAAGGGCAAATGGGGCAGTTGTTCTAGGGCCCCCAGGCTTCAGGGGCCCCAAGGCTCCAAAAATCCATTTTGTTGGAACAAATTGCTTTAATGGAACAAAAGAAATGTCATGAGATTCTTATTTTAAAATTCATTTAAGTGTAATTTTCTTATGCATCGTAAGTATGAATAGATTTTAAAGTATAAATAATGGCCGTACATTAATATTTTAATATACGGGGCCAGAAGGGCTTGTGACTGTGTTGTCTCAGGGTGCCACCTGTTCTTAATCTGCCCCTGGTGCTGCTGCGCACCCTGACAGATTTCCTGGGACAGCTACCTCACAAGAAAATGATCTTGGGAACATCTGGACAGGGGGCAACCAAGGCCTCGCCTGAAGGGGTTTTCCCAAGCACCAGCCCATATGCTTGCTTTTCTTTAATTCACCCTCCCTGCCATCTCAAGCGGCTCCCCAGCAATGGCCATGGCAAGCAGCAAGGACTCAGACAGCGAGCAGGTAGTACCAGATGAAGAGGACAGGCCAGATGTGAAGGCGGTGCAGGCTCGCTACCTCCGCAGCCCCTCCCCCAGCCGGTGAGTGTATTTGCTACAGGGGCTGCCACAGATTCCTGAATGCATGTAACAAATTGCTTGTTTCCTCCACAACCCCAGACATGCCCATCCTACGCAGATCAAGAACATAGCCTCAGGCTTCCCTCGCCTCTGAGGGGAAGGGATTTAGAGTACCAGCACAGCCATCCTGGGGCGGGCAGGGAAGTGCTGTGGGGATACAGCTCATGTGTTATTTATCTCATTCATTCAGCTTAGATCGCAGACACGTTATTGGGAGAAGGCATTATTGCTTTCCTGCTACCTACACCCTCCCTCCTCCCGGTTAATTTGAAAAAATTCAGATCTGGATTTCAAAGTCCTGGTATGATGGACCCAGGCTTTTGATTCAGCCTATTATACATATTTGCAAACCTTGTGTGTGGATTTTAACCCTCAAAGATTGAGGCTGTTTGGATTTGGGTTTCCATTCTGGCTTATCTCTCTTAGGAGGGCTGGGAAAAGGCAGGAGGGGGCAACTCAACAGGGCAGCAAAGTTAGCCTTCCTCCAGTGTTTAAGGTGTCTTTTAGTCAAAACAAGTGTACTGAGGTTTTTTTTAAGTATCTGCTTTCTAAAGCAATGTGCCTGACAGGATTTCCCAGAAGCATTCAAATGACACCCAGGGCAGGAAGTGGGGAATAAGGGAAAGATTCAGTCAAAAAGGAGACATTTTGTGACATGTGGTTGTATGCAAATAGGGAATAATTGGCTTCCATTAACGACCTTAACCATGAGGTTTGCTATCAGGAACAAAGTTTGCTTCATTTTACTGTATTCTTTAAAAACTGCCTATGCTGTTCTCCGGGATTCATGTGCAATATAGTCATGTGAGGGTCTTGCCTCATCACCACTTCCTTCTAGTCCACCTCACCTGATCAGCCAATCAGACTGAACAGAACCACCTCCCTCACCTCTTTCTTTTTTCCCCTCAGTACCAAATACCACAGATAAAGCTTCAGGTTTGCACTTCAGTTCAAAGAGCTATAGGCTGCCCTTCCAGCATCAGGGCTTGGAAACCACTGCTGCACGCATACACCTTACTGGCATCTGGTCCTGCGCCTTCTCTGCTCCTTTGGTGACACTGATGCTGTTCCAGTGGTGGCAGCAATACAGAAACTCCTGTTGACTGTGGACTCAGGACTACTGCAGCTCCCCCTTGAAGCCAGCACTGATAGCATTAGTCACTCAAGAGGTGTCAGCACCCCAGCTCGGGAACGTAAGGCATCAGGAAGCCCCTGCAGGAGAGTCCAGTATAGTCATTTTATGGCTTTGCCTTGTTGAGGTTTGTGATGGGTGCAGCGGGCTTGTTGTTGGAGGCCTCGGGGCCCTGCCATGTCCCACCCCTGGGAGGAGCAGAAGAGAAGTCCTCCCAGCAGTGCAGAGTTGACTGCAGGAATGGCTAATCAAGCGCCAGGAGGGCTATATAGTAAAAAGCAGCAGAAGTAGCTGGTCAGTCCATGCTCCCTGGAGTTGGCAGAGACAAGACTAGGGTCCTGGCTGGCTGAAACAGCAGCAGGACCACAGACAGGTCAGTGCAGGTAGGGACCAGGGGATCTAAGGAGTTCCTAGCTGGTTGCTGGGACTGATAAAGGACTGAGCCTAAGGAGGGCTACTGGAAGCCCTGGGCTATGTCCCCATTGTAGGGCGCATAGTAGGGCCATGAGGAAATAAAGACTGTATGCCCCCGAATGGGGCATATCCACCTACAGGCAGTGTGTGACTCAGCCAGAGGGCCAAGTTCAGTGAAGACCTATTGAAGAAATCATTAGCGAGGCAGGGGGTGCTCATGCAAGGGAGGTGCCACCTTGTTCCATATATGAGAGACTGCAGGCACAGACTGCACAGCCAGCCAAGGGGGAGCTTGCAAGAGGCAGGTGCTGATCCTGTCACAAGGTGTTTCAGCAGTCAGTTGGGTTTTGGCAATGAGTGGAGCTTCATAGTACCACCACCTATTTTTGTCCAGTCCAACTCCAGCCCTGGGACAAACCCAGAGCATTCAACTCGTGCCCCAGGCACCATGCAGGTTAACTTAGAATAAAGACACAACTTATCTAGTAGCAGAAGGAGTCTGGACCAGCGCCAAGAGGGAAGGGCATGTGCTTAGTATTACCAAAGGATTCCCCCAGCCCACACACATATGCCCCAGCCTGATCATAACGAACAGTGCACCCTGTAGTTTTCCCACCCATGAGCGGAATAAATTTTGTGCGCATCAAGGCGTGTGCAAATGTGCACCTCCAGTGGAAACATATGTTGCTGGCTGCAGGTGCTCTGCTAATCAGCAGGGCAGCATTTGAATCTCTCCTGGGTGGCTGCCCAAGTACTCTGCTTGCAAGAAACACTGGTAAGGAACCATTCCAGGAGGTGCCAGTGGAATTTAATCTTCTTGCCTATTTGCTGGGAAGTCTGCTAAGAGCCTGGCCTGCAACATAAAGGCCCATACCCTCAGCATGCGTCTTTGGATTCCCCTCTCCTTAACACCTCAGCTCCCTTTGTAGATATGGCCTTTGTCGGCGGCTCCGATGGCCATGCTCCAGCCCTCCCTTTGAACAAGCCTGCAGTCTGGACGTTCCATACAGCACTTGGATTTCCTTAGTCCCTAAATTCCCTGTCCATAGCTGGTCATCGAGATCCTTTCCACAATTACTGGTTTGGGTGGAGAAGGCACATTCTTGCTGTTAACCTGGAGCAGACTTTAGGCACTAAACATGAAAAATCTGTTCAGGTGGTCGTGACAGCAGGGAGAGGAAGGCTCACACACTTTCCCCCCTGTAAAAATTTGGTGTAGTTGTGCCCCCACCCTCACCCCCACTTCCTGCCTCCAGCTAAATGTATCAGCTAAAGTCTGAACCCTCCAGCTCTTTCTGTGCCAACACATCCCACTGCACAGTCCTCCGTGACTGTCCCAATCGCTCCAGTTGCTCCTGGGTTGGAAACGATGCTGTCCATCTAATCTCCCCTGGCCAGTTACTATGGGAACCAATTTAATCAATGCAGCTGGCAGCCAGGCTGGTGTGTGCAGAAGCCTGAGACGTCCAGGTCTTCTCATAGAGGGAAAGGAAACAGTCACCAAATCAAGTCAGAGAGAAATGTTGTATGTCTCTACAGTCAGCTCTCCAACCCCATGGCATGCTGGACCCTGGGGAACCAGTGTGGGGCACAGGAAAAAAAACTTTATCTGGGGTTTTATCCTTTACTTGCTCACAATGAATTCAGCATGTCTGTGTTTAATATTCTTTGTGTGCAAATCTATCCTGGGGAAAGGTGTAAGATAGACAGCCCTGGAGACTGATGCCCCGCCCTTTATCCATAGGAATAAGTGCAGCACCAGCAACAGAGTAGGCTTCCTTTATGCTAGCCCCTGTGGAAGTAACCCAAGGAGCTCTTCCAGGGATGAGAGGGGAGTTCAGGCTGTATCACCTATTCTCTCCTTAACATTTCTGTTGAGACTACCAGTGAAGAGCCTAGTTAGCAGCAGTTTCAATGGAGGGTGTTTTTAGGTGGCGACCTGTCCTCTGGAAATGGAATGGAGCCACCAGACTTGTTTCACATAGCTCATGGAACTACTGTAAAATACTAATGACTTTCAGACACTTTTGATGAGAGTGGCAATTGGACTGGTAACTTAGAAGTGCCCCATTAGGTTGGTTGCGTTCTTCATTTTGAGTTTGGAGATTGAAAGCAGTTCAGCCACTCAGGTTAGGACTCATGCTGACGATGCTGTGGCATGAAATCACTTCTCCCCTGCTGCATTCTGTGTGGGTTAATTGAAAGCCTCTTTCTGCTATACATAACTATACACAAGAAGTGATTTTTCAAATGCTGGAAGCTTCTGCCTCTTGACTCTTTCACTGATGGTAAGAAAATTGTGGTGATTGTCTTTAGTTTAATTTAAATAATCCACAGGGGAAGAGAATTTAGCGAGTCAGGATGGAGTCAGGGCTTTAGATGAATAAATATTCTATAAAAATATTTTGAGACCTCATTCAAATAAAAAGAGTGAATTCACTTTGATTGTATTATGAAACTTTTGATTCATTTTCCATTGATAATCCAAGGAACATATTTTTGGTTTGCAAGAATTTTCACTGGCAAAGAATGGGTCACAAATGCTCTTATAAATATATATTCACATGAGGGCCAGATTTTTAAAGGTAGTTAGGCTCCTTGGGAGATTTCCAAAATCCAAAACCGAGTGCCTAAAACTCATTGATTTCAATGGGGGTTTTAGATACCTAAATGCTTTTGAAAATCCCATTAGGCTCCTAAGTAGTTTTGAAAATGTTGTCCTGAATGTGCAAGCAGCAATCATGAAAGCTGTTGGTGGGGTTGATAATTGTTCCAATTAGAGGACAGAAACAATACCATGTGATTTGACTGACTGAACAAACAGTGAATGTCAGATTATGGGCAGGTTTATTCTAGGACCGAAAGTTGATCTAAGATATGCATCTCCGGCTATGAGAATAGCATAGCTGGAATGGATGTACCTTAGGCTGACTTTCTCTGCCATCCCTACAGCAGGAGGTCAATGGGAGAAACTGTCATGTTGACTTCCTTTGCTCCTCACATCTATGAGAAGTACCAGGATCACCGGGGACACCCTGAACTTTTGATTTAGTAAGTCTCTAAGTCAAACTCTGGAAGATCGACCACAGCAACATTGATCTTGCACTGAGTGCAGACAAACTGTATGACAAAATCAGTAGTTTGTAAGAGAGCCATACATGGCCATCTCATCACTTAAGTCAGACATCAAATAATCTGGAAGAGCAAAGTCAAAAAGGTTTTGTAGACAATACGTTAACAGAAAAGGAAACTAAATTGCAGCGCAATCCATTGTCAGTGGTTCACCAAATTCTAATCAGAAGCCACCCTGGGTATAACAGTAGAGCAGCAGACTTGGAGCAGACATATCAGGAGTGGTACCCAGGTGTCAGTGACAAAGGCGACATAAGAACTTACACAGAATAAAATGGATGGTTATGACCCCTTTCTACCCCAGATAACCCCAACTGTTTAACAGTGAATGTCCAAGCCACTTGTGATATATCACTCTTGGGGAATTCTGCATAAAAATAAAAATTCTGTGTACAATATTTTAAAATTCTACAAAATTCTGCATATTTTAGTTTTCAAAGTAACACAATATAATCACGCCAATTTTGATTATTTTCATAATTTATTTCAAAACACCTGTCAGCGAGTACATCAGTAATAGTACAGAAGAGGAGGAGGATTCAGGAAATGTTTTTTAACAAGTGGATTCCTTGCTAGGGATATTAATTCAGAATGCTGAGTAGTAATTCACTTAAACTACATTACAGAGCTGTATTTCCTACCTCCCTCAGAAGCAGTGCAAAAGTTTGGGGGAGTTGGGGTAATAGAAGGGCAGAGGGAGAGGAAATGAATTGCTGGGAAGGAGCATAGGTGTGAACTTGATGGGTCGTTGGGTAAAGTGTAGAACTGGGTTTTTTGGGAGGAATTGTTAGGGAACTTCCCCCACGCATACCCTGTCTGACCCCGGCCGCCCGGCCTCTCCCATTTCGTCGGGCACATCTGCACCTGTCCCCATGTGTTCCTTAACCCTCCCATGTGCCCTCACACCACCATCCACATGTGTGCTTCCACGCCCTCTGGCAGCCTCCTCCCACTATCCCCATGTTTCCCTTCACTCCCTTCCCCAGCCCATGTGTTTCTGAGCCACCACTCAGCCACTCCCCTTCCATCATGTGGACCTGCACTCTCCTCCCCACTGTGGTCCTGTGCTCCCACTCCCATTCAACCCCTGCCCTAGTCTGTCTTCCCCCAGTAGCTCTTATGAACCCCTGTCTATGACCTGCCCTGGTGGAACAACAGAAACTTTCTGACAGAAGGTATTGTCTGTGGGGGGGAAAAATATGTGTGTGTGTGTGTGTGTGAGAGAGACACACACACACGAAAGAAACACATGCACATAGATGCAAAATGCCCCCAGGGAGCAAGGAAGAGCCTCCAGCAGCAAGTCCCAGAACCCAAATCTAAAGATTTTGGCTCCTGGTCTTCTGCTACTGCACTAAAAATTGCTGTGTAGACATTCAGGCTTGGGTCAGAAGCCATAAGAGCGGGTAGATTTCAGTCTGTAGATCCGATCTCTGGTTCCTCCTTCTACTATAACTAAAGAGAAGTAAGAAGTGCTTTTCAAGCAAGAAGCTGTCTGTGTGGAGGTACCCTTGATTTCTGTTTCACATTAGTAATACATCTAACAATCTCACCTCACTCACCTACCTGCAGTCCCCCTTTGCAGGTACTCTCTCTCTCTAGGTCTGTTCTGCTGTTTCTTTCCGTGGTCTGCAGATCCTCATCGCAGGCCTCACTCTCATCCACTTGCTGCCAGTCATTCCTACAGCCAAATCCTCTTCACCAGGACCCCCGTCAATTCTGACAGACGTCTTTTGAATGACACAGATCTGTTCCAAAGGCAGAGTGCAGAGGACACTTGTCACAGCCTCCAAGGGGGAGTATCTCTCCTTGCACCCCTCTGAAAAGCCTCTGTCTGCCCTCCCAGCTGATCCCCTCTGAAGTAGTTGAAAAGGGCAGCAATGCCCAAGGTGTAGGGGCAGATGAGGAAGTGTTTGTCTAATACTGATATCATTGACTGGCAGGTATTCAGTGATATCGGACACAGACACAGAAAGCATCTTCATGGAGCCTATCCACCTGTCTTCTGCAGTAGCTGCTAAACAGATAATCAAGGAAGGTAAGAGAGGGGAAAAGAGGTGGGGTAAATAAGAGACTTTGGTTGCATTTGGTTAGCCCCTTTTCTTTAGGGATCTTAACGTGCCAGACAAACTTTCATGAAGCCTCAGAACATCCCGCACTCCATGCAGGAGAGAGGTTATTTTTACATACCATTACACAACAGTGTCTGAAGTGCCTTAAAGGCACACAGTGAGTCAATGACCAAGTGACAGAATACAGTGCCAGAGTCCTGTCTGATAGCTGCCTGCTTAGCCAGGGGCACTGGAACGGGGCAGTAGGAGCACGGGGCAGTAGGAGCGGGGCTGTTTCTTCCCACTTTTTACTGGCCCTAAGGGTGAGCAATGGGGGCAAGGACAGAAGGGAACGAGCAGGGGATGGAGTCTCAGGGAGAAGGGACAAGCAGGGGCAAAGCCCTGGGAAGAAGCAGGGGGTAGGTGGCAAGGTTTGGGCACCACTGGCCCCCTACATGCACTTTCAGGGAGCTTTTGCTACTCCTGGCTCTGAGCAGTGGGCAGCTGCCTTCCCCCATATGCTTGGGTTCAGAATGAGACTTCCCCAGACTTCCGACTTGTAACTTTAGCCAGCATAGACTAAACAGGAAAAAAGTAAAGGTTACTGTGTTCAGTCCTCTATTAACTCTCTTGAGGCTACTGCCTGAGCATGCACATGCACACATTTCAGGCTGGGTGGGTGGACATTGCTAAACACAGGCAAGAAATTTGAGTTCTTCGGAAGCTTTGAGTGACAGTCATCTCATTCCAGAACTGAAGACAAAGGAGGTCAAAGTGGATTCACTGTGTGAGGGGATGTTGGAGTCTGCAGAGCAGCTGCTGGTGGAGGACCTGTACAACCGAGTTAAAGAAAAGATTGATGACACCAGCTTGTTCAACACACCGTGTGTGATGGACTTGCAGAGAGCACTCATGAAGGACAGGCTGGAATCTCCCTGGGATCCTGTGAATGAAGTCTGGCCCAACGTCTTTATAGCAGAAAAGTGAGTATGAACTTTCGTCATTGAAGTTGCACGAAATTTCCAATGAAGGGTTTAATGGAGTCACTAAACTTACCTCAGCATAATGCGTATTACATGTAATGCCTTTCAAACCCAGAGATCCAAAGATGTTTTACACTCTGTGTACAAAGATCACACTGCACTGAAAAATAATCACTTCTGTGAAAAACCACAGCTTTTCCACAACACACATGACACTTCAGAACAGTTTAGGAAAGGAGAGAAAGAATACCATATCCAATTAAAAACACCAAGGAAACTAAGCAAAATGAAATTACTGCAGTTGGAATTTGGCTGACACACAGAGACAAACACCTTTTCTTTCAAAAAGAGGTTAAAAATCCCCTGCAGGGCCAGGGCCTCTGTTTTATGGCTCTTCCAAAAGACACCACCGTCAGCAGCCTACTAGTGCCTGAAATTGCGCTGAGACATTGTTTGAGCCCTGAGATGGAAGACTGCTATCTAATGCAGGGCTGAGCAAAATTTTTACATCAGGTCCCTATAATTAGCAGGGCCCCCCAGCCTGATCTGAAGTGATGGAAATTTCAGTTATGTTCATATGGAAAAAAAAAAAAAGTTTCAGAGGTGTAAGAAAATAAGTTTGTGGAATGTAAAAACTTTATTAGTCGGTATATAACTTTGAATACACAGAGATAAAAACAGTAACCTATTTCAACATTTTTAATCAGATAGATGAGCCTCGGTCCCAGAAGCCAATCGTGCTGCACCCTCCCTTATGAAATTTCATGCCCCCAAGGGGGCCCGCCCGTCCACTTTGTGCACCCCAATCTAATGAATCTCCAGTAATGTAGGCTAAGCACTTTGTTTCTCTTTCAGCATCTTTCCAGGAAGTACTTAATGGAAAATGCTACAAAACAGGAAAGTGAAACAAAGCAAGAAGAAGGGTTCTTTCGAAAACAGGCTTTGTTTTCGAAGGAACCTCGTCTACATGGCTGTTTTTGTTTCAAAACAGTCTCTTTTGGAAGCGAGATTGTGAGACTATGCAAATGAGGTGCAAGATATATAAATCTGCACTCTATTTGCATTTCCGATCTCGCTCATTTGCATCCCCCTTTCGAAAGGGGAATATAGTGTAGATTCAGCCGTCGTGTTTTTTCCTTCCAATCTGCCTCTGGGCTTAAGGAAAAAAGCAAAGTCCATACATGGGAATCTGTCTAAACTGATGCTAGATCAAGCTGAGTTCACAATTCATGCATGTTAAACTGTTTATCTTTCAAATATCATGCATATTTTCTTGCTCTTAGATTGTCCCAGGCTCCGGTACACGTCCCTTCCCTAATAACCTGTTCCTCTTCTGACCCTCACATTGCACTGAACATCCTCCAAAGCACTCGGTGGGCTGACAAACAGTTACATCCAGCCTGGTTTGCCACTCTCCATGTCCCATTGTGTTCATTCTTTTCCCATTTTAATCAAGCCTCTTACTGACATCTCCCCTCCTAACACCACCTTTCCAATACAGCACTGTCTCCAGATCTGAAGAGGTGGGTCTGCCCCATGAAAGCTCATCACCTAATCCATTATTTTGTTAGTCTTTAGAGTGCTACAGGACTGCTGGTTTATTTTGTTACCACTTTTCCTGGCCGTCTAAATAAGGACTGGCTTTCTCCAGCCTCAGAACAGAAAACAACCTCTAATGTCCCTTTCTCTTCTTTGGAGGAGTGTTGCAGTGAACAAAGGCCGCCTGAAGAGGCTTGGGATCACTCATGTCCTGAATGCAGCTCATGGTACTGGTGTGTACACGGGGCCAGATTTCTACAATGGTTTGAATATCCAGTACCTAGGCATTGAGGTGGATGACTTCCCAGAGATGGACATTTCAAAACATTTCCACCAGGCTGCAGAGTTCCTTGATGAAGCTCTGTTGACTTACAGAGGTAAGACAAGGAGATTGGCCTAGTATCTGGACACTTGGAAAACCCAGTGATGCAGCAGGAGGCATTAAAGAGAATGTTTTGAACCAGATTTCTAGTACAGTGAGCATTCCAAGGTGGGGAGTAGAGATGCCAGAGGTGGATCAAAGATAGGAAGAGACATAGCTGATGTCCTGCACCCCAGAGATCCCCTACTACAAGCCCTGCAAGTGAATCTGGTGATCCCCTGCCTGAGCCCGGCACTCATGAATATGCTTATTTGAGCCTATATCAAGAGCTACTATTGCAATAATATGCAGCTGTGTACTGCATGCTGAGTCCTCACCTTCACTAGGTTATCTATGTGCTACAGGACAGTAGGCACCACTGTGCTATTGAAAGATAAAACAGGTGATGCATTTCTAGTGATTATACCAAAATCCTGCCAGCTGTTTTGCACCGATGATAACGTACCCCATGTCCTGGTTATTTTTAGGGAATGCTAGTAGAGCATTCTAGAAATTCTGCAGCAATATCAGCTAAAATAAAAAATGGAGCTCTTAATTGAATTAAACATGAAAATAAATATTACAGTCAGTCTTTGATATCCTTTATGTTATTTATTTGGATATTGACTTTGCTTATTTTTTTTCTGCCCTTACATTTTGAAGGTGGTGCTAATTTTTGTGTTGACAACATAACTGCACTGCAAAAGGTCTCAGTAGGAAAAACTAGTTACCCTAATAGGAGACAGCTGGGGATCCTGGCATGTAGGAATTGGTGAGAGCATTTTGGCATTGTAGGGGAATTTGAACAATTCTGGTACAGTATCAGTACTGACACTTTAGATTTGCTTGGCTGGGTTTCAGATGGAGGAGCACATTTCAGTAACACATTTTAGTAAGTGCCAGGTTGTGTGGCAAATGCCATGGAATATGGACCATACATTTCCTTTGTTATAGCACATTTTAGCCGTGTCTACACGTGCACGCTACTTCGAAGTAGCGGCGCCAACTTCGAAATAGCGCCCGTCACGGCTACACGTGTTGGGCGCTATTTCGAAGTTGAAATCGACGTTAGGCGGTGAGACGTCGAAGCCGCTAACCCCATGAGGGGATGGGAATAGCGCCCTACTTCGAAGTTGAATGTCGAAGTAGGGCACGTGTAGACGATCCGCGTCCCACAACATCGAAATAGCGGGGTCCGCCATGGTGGCCATCAGCTGAGGGGTTGAGAGACGCTCTCTCTCCAGCCCCTGCAGGGCTCTATGGTCACCGTGTGCAGCAGCCCTTAGCCCAGGGCTTCTGGCTGCTGCTGCTGCAGCTGGGGATCCATGCTGCATGCACAGGGTCTGCAACCAGTTGTCGGCTCTGTGGATCTTGTGTTGTTTAGTGCAAGTGTGTCTGGGAGGGGCCCTTTAAGGGAGCGGCTTGCTGTTGAGTCCGCCCTGTGATCCTGTCTGCAGCTGTGCCTGGCACCCTTATTTCAATGTGTGCTACTTTGGTGTGTAGACGTTCCCTCGCAGCACCTATTTCAATGTGGTGCTGCGCAATGTCAATGTTGAACGTCGACGTTGCCAGCCCTGGAGGACGTGTAGGCGTTATTCATCGAAATAGCCTATTTCGATGTCGCTACATTGAAATAAGCTACTTCGATGTAGGCTTCACGTGTAGACGTAGCTTTTCAGTGGTATTGTAAGTCAGTGGAGCAACTGTGTTGGTTTTCAGATTGTAGAGTCAGCTATACCAGTCTGCCACCAAACTATATTGGTCTCAAGACCCAATATGACTTTGCATGGTCATCAGTTTTGACCTACAGGAAACTCTAGGTTTAGGTGCACTTGAACATAGAAGATCCAAGTCCTGGGAAAATACAACCAGTAATTTTATTTATCCAAGGCTCTAAAAGTGTTTTACAGACATTACAAACACTAGCAGACCTTAACTAATGAATTAATTTGTCCTTCCAGTGGTCCTTTTGACCCTAATGTTAATATTCCCACTTTACACCATGATGCAGGTAAGTGACATAAACAAGGTAACACAGCAAGTCAAGAGTACGGTAACGATCAGCTCATTGACATTTGTAAAGTGCTTTGAGATTCTTTGATTAAATGAACTAAATGAGTACAAACTCATGGTACAATTTTTGTAATTAGCCTTTTATAAAATGTGCCTCTCCATAGCTCCAGGCACATGTACACTTGTTGCTTGATATTACTTCTATTCTGTCAAGTTTTCATTAAAGAAAATCAGAAATTAAATAAAGAAAAGTACTTTACACGGGTCTGATCTAAATCCCAGTGAAATTAAGACATCCAGTGACATTAATGGACTTTGGATCGGACCTTATGGAGATAAATTGCAGCTTAACCCTTGTAGGCTGTTGAAAGCATATGACACTTTTATATTTCATACCTATAGGTAAAATCCTGGTAAGCAGTGAAATGGGAATCAGTCGCTCGGCTGTGCTGGTGGCTGCTTACCTGATGATCTTCCACCACATGACCATTTTAGAAGCCCTGATGACTATAAGGAAGAAGCGTGCCATTTACCCCAACGATGGGTTTCTGAAACAGCTCAGGGAGCTCAATGAGAAGCTGCTGGAGGAACGAGAGCAGGAAGATGCTGAGGGTGATGATGACACAGCCAGCCAGTGTTCTTTCATCAAAGCAGGCACCTATTCCCTGATGTCTGGATTTGGGGGCTCTGAGAGTGTCATGGGAGCCAAAGTGCACTCGATCACGGTGGAGGAAGAGGATACCACCAGCATTCTGGGAAGTGTTCTGAGTTCTTCATCCATGGGAAAATCTAACTTGGTTTCCCAGCAACCCACTCTCATCAGTGAGGAGGAGGAGGAACAGCTGTATGAGGAATGGAGGCAGAAGCAAGGTCTGCCTGCAAGGGAACCACCAAATCGCAATGTGGAAAACACACCTTCAAAGCTTCCAGATCAGCTGGGGGAGGAATCTGAGAATGTGGAACAGATGATCGAAGAGTGGCAGAGTCGAAATGCAAAATATGAAAAGGAAGGCTATGGGCTACCCAGAGAAGAGGATAGTGTCTCCTACATGGGAGAAACACCATATCCTTCAAGTGAATTGTGTGACACAGACAGCGTGAGCAGCCTTGACATCCAAACTCTGAAGCAACAACTGGAAGCCAGCAGCATCAACAGGTTGAGGAGGGGGCGCACAGACTCTGTATCTACAGAAAGTACCTGGGATATGTGGAACCAGAGGCTGCTAGAGATTGAGAAGGAAGCTACTCAGAAATACCGTTGCAGGGGTAAAAGCAGTGATGACAGCCCAGAACCGGAACCGGGAAGAAAGGGCAAAGATGTGGATGCAGAGAGTGTTATCTCAGACACCAGCTCCTTCTATAACTTCTGCCAAAAGAACAAAGACAAGCTGACCCCTCTTGAAAGGTGGAAGATCAAGAGAATCCAGTTTGGCTTTCACAAGAAGGATGCAGAATCCCCTGTGCTCCCCAAGATGGGAGAGGACAGCCAGCCAGGTGAGGAAGTAGTGGCAGAAGAAGAGAAGGATCTATCAGATGTTAACCTGACAGCTTACCAGGCCTGGAAAATAAAACACCAGAAGAGGGTGGGCAAAGAGAACAAGGATGATATCGTGGAGCTTGCCAAGGGTGAAGATTCTGCTTCAGCCAAAAGGAAGCAGAGGAGAGTGGAGCTACTTGAACATTCAAAAAAAATCCTGGAAGAAAGCCAGTCCCTCTGCAGCTGGGAGACAGAGAGCGCAATGAGTGGAAGTATCCCGCTGTCATCTCTTTGGCTCTCAGCAGCTTCCATAAGTGGTGTGGAGGATTCAGCTTCTACACTGAGCACGCAGAGCAACCATTCATCTTTACCTCAGGGCAAAAGCATCACTGGGGCTATGCAGCCCCAAATACCAGCCACACCTCTACCCAACATCCCAGCGGGCCCTGGAGCTGCGATATCACTGGCCAGTATTCAGAACTGGATTGCCAGTGTGGTTAGTGAAACCATTGCTCAGAAACAAAATGAGATAATGATGTTGTCCCATTCGCCCTCTATATTGACCTCCAGCATGAAGTCAGGTGACCTTGGCAGATGCCTCGATGATGATAAGGCCTCGCTTCTCAGTGCACAAAGTGGCTTGTCTCTAGCTAGCTCGCTGCTGTGCCCAAGGGATACGGAGGGTGCTGATGCCCAGTCTATTTTGTCTTCCAGTGCCTCAGTGAGTGAGAGGACAGGAAGACCTAGCTCAAGCCAAAGGGTGACTCAAACAAGCAAGCCACTATACAGCCTCTTTGCAGATGATATTGACCTGAGAAAACTCAGCCAGAAGGAGAAGGAGATGCAAATGGAGATGAGAGGGAAGATGTCAGATTATCGAATTGAAAAGCTTGTCAGAGACAACAAGCGCAGCACTTTATTTAAGAAGAAGAAAGCCCAAGGAGAAGATGAAGAGAAAGTTGAAGACAACAGAGTGAACACAATAGGTAGCATACAGTACCCATTCCAAACAGATATTGACAAAGCTGATACAGCTTCTGCTTTCTCCCGTCAGTTTGCAAACACTGGTGCCATGAATTCAGAGGTGGAGAACAATGTTAACAAGTGGCTCAGTGGCCTGAAAGAAGAAGAAAAAACATCCTATCATGACCACAGTGAAAGGGCTAGAGAGAAATACAATGCATCATCTACTCTCAGAGAAGTCGACTCTGAAGCATCCAGGTACAGCTTCTCCAGATCCCAAAGAGAAGAGGTGGACAGTTCTTCTTCCTACCTGTCTAAAGGTGATTCACTGAGAACAACATCAAGATTTTCCTCTACCTCTGCAAAAGATGACAAGGAGATGTACAAGTTCACACGAATGAAGTCTAGAGAAACAATTTTTAGGGAAGAAAGCCCCAAGCCATCCTCTGACTCTGAATCCCCAGGACCATCTACACAGAGTCGAGTCAGGTCTCGTCAACTGGAAAAATCTGAAGAGGAGTCTAGTTCCAACATGTCAGAATTTGGAGCAAAGAGAAAGTTCATTCAGAGTTTTTCAAAGTCTGAAGAGGATGGAGACAGAGAAGAGAAAGTGGAAGAAAGTGCAGAGAGGTTTGCATCAAAGCAATTCTCACGGTACAGGAGAAGCACCCACAAGGAAGAAGAAGAAGAAATGGATGATGATGCCATTATTGCTGCCTGGAGAAGTCGGCAAGAAGAAACTAAGGCAAAGCTCCAGCGAAGAAGGGAGGAGTGATTGAGGACAAGGGTGTGAAGACACCACGAAGACTGAAATGGGGTCCCCACAGGTTCCCAACCTCAGCTGGAGTCCCAGACACAGATATCTCACCTGACTCATTATTATATCTCAGATCATCTTTCATGAGTTCCAGGGCACTACTGATGCCCTGGAAAAGCTTTCTTTGCCTTCATCAACAGACTTGGAGGAAGAAGGTTAAGCATGTGAAATGTTTTTGGTTTGTCAAAAAGAAGAAGCTTGTGCATAGGTATGAATAAATCATTAGGAGACACTTGTATTCAGAGAATATTTTAGTACCAATAGCAATTAAAGCTGTTCTGGCCCTGGGACAGTACCCACAAGTCAAGAGCTTCGTGACATCTTGTTTTGATTATTTAATTTTTCTGCAGTCATTAAAGAGTCCTTCTAGCATTATTTCTAGCTTTATTTTGACTATAAATGGGGGAATGGGGAAGATACCATCGTTTCTAGAAGCCTGACAGTGTAATTTTCTCTGTGAGCTCCATTGCCTTTTTCCCATATGGAAAATATTGAGGGTTCTTTTTATTTTTAAGTGCATCACTTTTTATTATTAAGCACAAGCTATTGCGGCTTTGTTACGTGTACTTCATCGGCGTCATGAATGTCAACAACAGAATTTGCTCCACTGAGTAGCTGCAGCAGAACAAAATATCCATTAAGTGTAGCTATTGTGGGGATTTATGTTTTGGGTTTCTTATTTTATTTGCTGTCAGTTGGTTGAGATTAGGGGAAGGACACTACTGTGAAAATAATAATAATAGAATAATTCCTGTTAGTGGGAAGTGGGTAGGTTTAGAGGATAAAGTAAGAAAAGAACAAGTTAAAAATTACTTAGAAAAAGTAGATGTCCGCAAGTCACCAGGGCCTGATAAAATGCATCCTAGAATTCTTAAGGAGCTGATAGAGGAGGTTTCTGAGCCTTTAGCTATCATCTTTGAAAAGTCCTGGAAGTCAGGACAGATTCCAGAAGACAGGAAAAGGGCAAACATAGTGCCCATCTATAAAATGGGAAAAAAAAGAACAACCCAGGAAACTAGAGACCAGTCAATTTAACTTCTGAGCCTGGAAAGATAATGGAGCAAATAATTAAGGAATTCATCTGCAATTATCTTGAAGAAAATAAACTGATAAGTAACAGCTGGCATGGATTTGTAAAGAACAAATCATGCCAGACCAAACTGATAGCTTTCTTTGATAGGATAACGAGTCTAGTGGATAAGGGAAAGGTGGTGGATTTGGTGTATCGAGACTTTAATAAGGCATTTGACTCAGTCTTGCATGATCTTCTTGTCAATAAACTAAGCAAATACAACTTAGATGGGGCCACTATAAGATGGGTGCATAACTGGCTGGATAACTGTTCTTATGGCTGGGAGGGCATGACAAGTGGGGTTCTGCAGGGATCTGTTTTGGGACCAGCTCTATGCAATATCTTCATCAACGGTGTAGATATTGCCATAGAGAGTATGCTTATTAAGTTTGCAGATGATACCAATCTGGGAGGGGTTGCAACTGCTTTGAAGGACAGGGTCATAATTCAAAATGGTCTGGACAAACTGGAGAAATGGTCTGAGGTAAATAGGATGAAGTTTAATAAGGACAAATACAAATTACTCTGCATAGGAAGGAACAATCAGTTTCATACATATAAAATGGGAAGCCACTATCTAGGAACGAATACTGCAGAAAGGGATTTAGGGGTCATAGTGGAGCACAAGCTAAACATGAGTCAACATTGTGATGCTGTTGCAAAAAAAGCAAACATGATTCTGAGATGGAGTGTTGAAAGCAAGACACAGGAAGTCATTCTGCTCTACTCAGTGCTCATTAGGCCTCAGTGGGGGTACTGTGTCCAGTTCTGGGCACCACATTTCAAGAAAGACGTGGAGAAATTGGAGAAGGTCCAGGGAAGAGCAACAAGAATGATTAAAAGTCTAGAGAACAAGAGCTATGAGGGAAGACTGAAAGAACTGGGCTTGTGTTAGTTAGAAAAGAGAAGACTTAGAGGGGACATGATAGCGGTTTTCAAGTACCTCAAAGAGGGTTACAAGGAGAAAAAATGTTCTCCTTGGCCTTTGGGGATAGGACAAGGAGCAATGGGCTTAAACTGCAGCAAAGGAGGTTTAGATTAGACATTAGGCGAAACTTCCTAACTGTCAGGGTGGTCAAACACCGGAATAAATTACCTAAGGATGTTGCAGAATCTCCATCGCTGGAGATATTTAAGAGCAGGTTAGATAGATACCTATCAGGGATGGTCTAGATGCTGACTGATCCTGCCAAGAGGGCAGGGAACTGGATGACCTCTTGAGTTCCCTTCCAGTTCTAGTGTTCTATGATTCTCTGAAACTCAAGGATTGTTCTCCTACTGAATACAGCACAAGGCCAAATTCTGAAATGACTAGCGGTCAGTGTCTGAGCCCTTTTAAAAGGATCCTATTCAGCGTGGCAGATCTTAACATATATATAATAGAGATAACATAACCTATATAGTAACAAGAATGCTTTCTTGTTAAAAGTTTAATACACTAAGGGATCTGTCTGTGTAGTACTACTGCCTATGAGTAGATGGAGTTAGACCCCGTCCAGTGTGATTATGTCTCCTGCTGGTGGCTTGAGGACTGCAAGAGGAAAAAAGTATTTAATACTATTGACAGCTTAGTAGTCTTACAAATGGATATTCTGATCTTATTCAAAAGGCAGGGGTCTGTGTTGGAGGAAAAATTCTGAGCAGAGTTTGACGAAGCATGTATGCAATTCAGCTGTTATGCCTGAAGTCCTATTTCATCTATTTCTTTTCTATATTTCAGCATTGGTGCCTTAAATAAATAGGTGGTACTCATACCAATAGCAGGTAATAAACAAATAGATGACTAATATATAGTGGACTGCAACATGCAAAAATTGTGTACAGTCCAAAAAGAAAATCTTACATTTCTGTTAAATGATAGCTCTGTGGAAGTTTCACATTGGATGGTTGTGAAATGTTTCTTTAATTGGCTTCTGGGTTAAACTCCATGATCATTTACTTCAGAGTCTCTGGTTCTGGTGCCTGCCAGGATGTGCTGAATCCTATGAAGTTCCACATGACAAAACTAGATACTCCTCAAGGAATTATTTGTGTGGATTGTACATCACTGTAAGTTTCTGACACATTCAGACGCTGACTAGTGGCTGAATAATATGTAACCCTTCTATTAACGCCAGACGCCTGCCAGAAGGGCCGGGTTCAACTCTTGTGGGGTTTTCCTGTCAAGGATACAACCAACAGGCTCGAGCCCCCACCCAGTGGCTTGGGACAATTTCACCCCCGTGCTGGGTGCCTGTAAGGCCGTTCTTCCCCATCCCTCGCAAGCACAGAGTCTGAGATAGAAATGGCTTTTTTAATGACCATAACCCACCCCAAGGTTACAGTGACAGATGCAGTATGTCTAAGCAAAGAAGAGACAAACCCCCTTTTACCCAGATACCATCCCCATATGCAGTAGAACCAAGTCTCTTGCTGGGGCTCTTGGCCCTTTACCCCACACACAGTTACAGGATGTACCTCCTGCAGTGCAGTCCCAAACCCAAAGCCTGCAGATACATCACCAGGGCAGTACTAGCTGTCCACTTGTGTGCAGCCTCCCCTTGCTGCCACCAGCCACCATCACCTGCCAGTGCTCCTACCAGCCACCCACCATTGTCACTCCCAACCCCACTGCTTGGGATCACCCTAAGGCAGAACCTTGTGATTTCAGCTCCTGGTATCTCTCATATGGGGTTTCATAAACACCCTAGTATCCAGCTCTATTTTTCAACAGGTGGGGAGAGTTAGTCAAGCCAGGCTTATAGCTAAGGCATAGACAGGGCCATAGCACTCAACAAGCTGGCTCAACCAGTGCCCCTCCCCTTCTCTCTTATAATGCTTTAAACCAGGGAGCCCTGTGTAATCAATGTCTTATGCAGCTATGGCGACTGCCCTGTCCCCCACAACAACCCAGAGCATTGGTGAGACCTCACAACTCCCGCATTAAGTGTCAGCTTAAATTGTGATTTTACAACTACATGTTTACAATAGACCAAATCTCATGGCTTACTTGCTACCCATTAGGCTTTGCCTGAAAAGGTATCACACATGCGCACCTTTGCATTCTCATGCAAATGATCTCTGGGAGACACACTCCTCCCAGCCTTCAGCAGCATTGTGTTCCTTCTGTCACATTCCCTACAAATATAATAAATGTTACCAGCCAATTTCCCATTTCTTCCTCAAATCTCACCTCAAAATACCTTTGGCCAGCTTTCCATCACTGATCTCCACGCTAGCATTATCTTCACCCTCTTCTGCAAATTATAGTTTGAAACACCAGACTTCTCCACAACTGCATTCCTAGAACCAAACACAAGCAGAAACTCAGGCAGAGACCTGTCATTGTAACATTTTCCCCCAAAGAATAGCTTTGTCTGTCTCTGTCTTCATCTCATTTCCCTTTCCCCATAATTTTGAGGGGATTTTATCCCTTCTCAGTACAGTAATTCATTAATATGAATGGTAAATGCCACAGGGCATAGACTTTATCTTCCTCCTTCTCTGCATGGTGTCATGTGCATCAGGAGTGCTATGAAAATAATAATGATAACATTTTTGTATATTCAGTAGAAATATAAAACCATTTCACTCAACTATCCTTCATTGATTGGATTTCTGGATCCGGTAGATGTAAGCATCCCTCTTTCTTACATACAAGACAACGTTAACCAGTGGGGGTTCAAGTGCTCTGAGTGAAAGGGGCTCTCAAAATCAGGTGATTAAAAATAATAAACGGAGAGTAATAGAAAAGAAACAGATTTTACTTATTTTGTTTCTTCCCAATAAATTCAGATTACATTTTTCATTTAAACTGGATCCCAGGACTGTCAGAGAGTTAAATTATTCAGGACAGAGGACCATATGGCTGCATCTACACTACATTCCCCTTTCAAAAGGGGAATGTAAATGAGTGAGATCAGAAATGCAAATAAGGCACAGATTTACATATCCCACATCTAATTTGCATATTCCCGTGCAATCTTGCTTCTGAAAGAGCCTTTTCTGGAAGCAAAAACAGCCATGTAGACGGGGTTCCTTCAAAAATAAACCCTGTTTTTGAAAGAATCCTTCTTCCTGAAACAAAATAGGAAGAAGGGTTCTTTTAAAACGAGTTTTATTCTTGAAGGAACCCTCTCTACATGGCTGTTTTTGCTTCCAGAAAAGTCTCTTCCAGAAGCAAGATCATGAGAGAATATGCAAATGAGGCACAAGATATGTAAATCCACATTCCATTTGCATTTCTGATCTTTCTCATTTGCATTTCCCTTTTGAAAGGAGAATGTAGTGTAGGTGTAGCCTATCTGATCAGATAACAAGCCTGAAACGCTCCACCTTGTTAGCAAGTTTTTATCCTGCGAGGAAGGAGTAAGTGGCTTTTGCTGACTCACAGAGGCTGTGTCTACACTATGATATAAATGTGACATTGACTAAATTTGAATTTTTAACCTCATTCTTATGAGTTCGAATTTAAGTGTCTACCAACCTTCTGGAAATTCAAGCCACCATTTCGAGTTTCTGCACCCCCATTGTCTTATCAAAATTCAACTGCGTGAGCAGTGCATTGAGGGTACCTATCCCACAGTGCATTAGCCCCAGTTACTTGTGGGTGTTTCATGTCAGGAATCCCAGAATTCAAAGCATTGTTCAAGAATTCAGAGCACCCAGTAACCATGCGAAAACAAACTGAAGGTCGCACCATTTTGTCCGGCATTTTCTCCAGCACAGAGCTAGTGCAAGCATGGATCCCCAATTGTTTCCAGTCATTGCACACACCTTTGAGGCAACTTCCCAGACTGTTGCACAATTTTGCTTTCGATTATAAAGTGCAGTAATAGCTCAGGATGATGATGATGATGATGATGGTTTTGAAGAGCAAATCTTTCAACTGCGGTCCAAGAAATCACAACTGCTGGCTGCCCTGAATGCATTTTTGACAGTGGAGCAGTGGTTTTGGACATGTGAGACCAGGACACACTTATGGGATCACATCATTGTGGAGGCCTGCGACAACCAGCAGTGGGTGCAGACTTTCACATGTGCAAGTCTGCTATTGAACTTTGTGATGTGCTGGCCCCCACACTGAAATGCAACAACACATGGATGAGGCCAGCTTTAATGGTTCAGAAGCGAGTGACAATCACTCTGTGGAAGTTTGCAATGCCCAACAGTTACTGGTCAGTGGCTAATCAATTTGGGGTGGGCAGATCTACAGTGGGGTCCCTGGTGATGGAGGTGGCCCATGCAATCTGTTGGTGTCTCCTCAGGAAGACCATGACCCTGGGAGGTGTACAGGCCAGAGTGGATAGCTTTGCTTCTCAGGGGTTTCCTGACTGTGGTGGGGCAATAGATGGCACGCACATCCCCATCATGGTCCCAGAACACCTGGCTTCAAGAGTATATAGCCTCAGAGTATAAAAACTGAAGGGGCTACTTCTCTATAGTTTTGCAAGAGTCAGCAGATCACAAATGTTGTTTCACCAACATCAATGTGGGATGGTCGGGAAAGATTCACGATGGCTGCATCTTCAGGAATTCTGGACTGCACAGAAAGCTCATGGATGAGACTTTTTTCCCATACTGGAAAATCACGATTGCTGACATGGAGATGCCTATGTTAATATTGGGAGACCCTGCTTATCCTCTGCTCCCTTGCCTTATGAAGCCCTACACAGGTGCCCTGGACCCCAGCAAGGAAAACTTCAATCACAGACCCAGCAAGTGCAGAATGGCTGTGGAATTTGCTTTTGGCCATTTAAAAATGAGGTTCAGATGCTTAATGACCCATTTGGACCTTTCTGAAACTAATGTCCCAACTCTGATTACAGGGTGTGCTATTTTGCACAAATTTGTGAATCCAAGTGGGAGAATTTCCTGCCCTCTGGAATCCCCAGGCTGAGGCCATCACCAGGGCTTACTTGTAGCTGCCTACCTGGCCATTCACCAATAAGCAGGCACAGGCAGCAGCAGTAAGGGATGTTTTAAAACATAGCTTCATGAATGATCTGTCTGGTGGTGAGGGCAACCTGTCTTCCAGGGACTCAAGGCAGCAGGAGCACAGGACCTCCGTGTGGTCATTCACTGCCATTACAAGACTTGCTGCTTGCTCTTGCATTTTGTGTGGCCACTCAGCTGTAGCATGACACCACTGAGCTGTATTTTGCGGCCACTGAGCTGTGTCCCTTGTCATCTTACTGGTTTCTGCCTCAGACCACTCCACGTGCTGCAGGATGAGATCCTGCTTGCACCTTTTTTGCTTCTTCGCCCTGTCTCACACTGGGGATGGCAGCTGGAAAGTAAGTGAAGGTCAAAATTAAGATACAATTTAGGCAAAACGTTTCATGGGAAGGTCTCTTTTATCAGGGAAAGTTTCTTTTTGCAAGGCCGCTTAAGGCTTATTAAGGATGGCATTTGAAGTGTGCACTGCACAAGCCATCATTTGCCATCATTTATCCAGAAAATTTCATTGTGGATATGATAAGTTATAGTCCACTTTTTGGGAGAAAGGGGAGGGCTGCAAAGCAGAGGAAGCCAGCCAGTGTCCTGAGGCTGGGAAAGAACATTTTTCGGCCATTCCTGGAGCAATCATCTGCAATCAGGAAGGCCCACAGAGCCCAGCAGCCACTTGGTGAGAGGCCATTTAAAGGAGGGAAAAACTCACGAGTGCTGCACATCCCAGTTTGGAGTAGCAGGGTCTGCAGAGCCCAGCAGCTGTGTGGCAAGGGGGAAGGGTTCGATTCCAGCCACATGGATGCCTGGGTGGGGAGGGATCCCTGTAAAGTGAAAAGAAACATCAGGATGAAAGGAACGTGTGAGGTGGGAAGGCCTGGAGACCCTGCCACCTGCTTGGGGGTGGTCAGGGGGATAGGAGAGCCCGCCAGCCATGTAGTGTGGCCTTGGGCTCCAGGGAAGTATAAAAGGGCAGGAAGCATGGGAAAAAAATCTGATCCAAATTCCTGTGCTTCGTTAGGTTGCCAAAGAAGACCTCACCCTCCTAAACCTAACAGATATCCACACAGAAGAGCTGCTCACCCTGTGTGAGCACAAGCCTTGAAAATTTGCAAATTGCTGTGTGGCACCATGATGCCAGATCACTATCTGGCTGCCTGGCATGGCAAGGTGTGCTACCATGGAAGCCGCAATAAGTCAGGCCTGCCCAAAATCCTTGTGCAAAAAATACAAGAGTGCTGGGATGAGGCCTGTGAGGAGATCTCCAAAAAGGATAAGCACTCCATCCCTAGAAATATTAACACGCTGTTCTGAGGGGCATAGATCCATGGAAAACCTGTACCCATACCTATTTCTATACTCACCTGCAACACTCTTGTAGCATTAAAAAAAAAGTACTGACTAGAACAGCTTGGTCCCGGGGCCCTCAGGGACCAGCATAGTGGGGACCAGTTCCAGATCTAGGGCAAAGAACTCTGGGCTGTCAGGAATAACTTCCTCAGGCCCCTGTTTATTGCCCCCTTCCTCCTCTCCGTTGGCGTCTTCCTCCTGGGCCCCCAGCTCCTCATGGATCACCTGACTCCAGACCAGGGTGTCCACAAGTGTCGGAATTAAGACTGGGCTCCATGGTGGGTTGCCCCCCAATAAGCACGTGCAGCTGTTGATAATAGCAGCAGGTGAGCGAAGATTACCTTGACTGCTGGTTGGCTTCCCAGACTCTGTGATAGACCTACTGGAGTTCTTTCACCTTCACCTGGCATTGCGTAGAGTCCTGGGAGTCAGCTCTGGTGGTCATCTTGTGCGACGTGATCATAGATGTCCATGTTTCTCTTGGCCACCTGAAGTCTCTTCACCACTGATTCCTCTCCCCAAATTGCAAAAAGATCCAGAATCTTCTGATGGGTCCACACTGGAGCTATCTTGCGAACTTGAGAACTACTAGGCAGATCACCACCCTGCGTGCTCATGACTACAGGAGATGGTTACCGATGTGATTGCTATCGATGAGGTGCGATGCGATGTGATGGATAAAAGAAGTTTTCCATTATGGGCACCCTCTATATTTGCATGCCTGGGTGCTGATGAATTCAAATTCAAATTTAATCAAAAATTCATAGGCTTCCTGTAACCTTCTTCCTGCGCACCTGGATAGAGCGCAGTGGGAAGGAAGTGGCCATACTTGGTGAGTAACTGCATAGCTTTGTGGGATACACACAGGACGCTTCTGGAGGTGAATAAATCTGATTTAAAGACATGGCATGTCCACACTGGCATTTATTCAAGATTTTAAATTTGAAATTGCGGCTACACCCACCCGGTTCCATTGATACTATGGTATCATTATTATATTGATATTAGTGCTCTCTAAATTGAGCTAGTGGTATTTATAGTGAAGACAGTCACTTGATACAATTGAACTAACTGCCTTAAATTCAAATTTATCTTATAGCGTAGATGTAGCCTGACATAGGTGGCTTATTACTGCATTTATATAAAAGTGAAAGGGAAGGGGGAAGGGGAAGGGAAACAGAAATGGACGTCTAGGGAAAGAGATTTTAGGATGTGGGCTGAACAGTCACGAGGGAGAAACCTCAGAAAAATCTGAACTGTGTTTTCTTATTGGTGATATCTTTGTTAATAAAGCCAAAGACCCAAAGCGGAAAGGGGGAGATTTTTGGACTCTACATATTGTGTGAACTGTATTTGAGAGCAGGTGAGAAAGGCTCCAGCTCACAGGCGTAAATTACATGACACAGTGACATAAAGACCTTGCATGGCGAAAATATTAAAGCATTCCGTCATAAGGCCAATAACCAGGAGGGGGAGAAATGAAGAGTCTGAAGGCAGGGTAGAAAAGTCAGGTTTTAAGATGAGAATTTAAACAGAGATGAAGAGACACATACATAAAGACTGTTTCAGGCAATTAGAGTTTCTTTTACGTCAAATGCCATGGTCTAGTGCTAAATTAGTGGAGTGGATATGTACCCAAAACGTACCCAGGGAGGCTACTTTTCTGTGACCCTACAATAACGCCTCAGCTTCCTCCTCCCAACAATCTTTCAGTGAAAGTAAGGAAGAAACCACTTGCACTGGGATTGATGTTCTGGCACAGCTGCAAATGCCTGCTGCATACAGGAGGGTGTGAGTTTTGCCATTTTTTTTATTTGGGAGGCAGGGAGGTTCACATGAACAATTTTACTCTAAAGTACCCTGTCCCTCAGAATTCCAGAACGTAATCACCCAAAGTGCCCCAAAATCACGAAACAGAGTAGACTTCTATTACTAAACTATATCTAGGCTGCTCCAAAATCTCAGTGCCCAGGGGCATCTTACTGCTGCACTATGGCTAGCTGGCCTCAGTAACCCTTGGGCAGAGTTGCACATCAATGAGAATGCTTTACAATGCTGAAGTGGCAGCCCATGCCTTGAGCAAGTTGGTATTGCCCATTTTATCCCCTCATAACCTGGAAAGAGAAAGCTTGTGAGACTAAAGTAAAATTCAAATGTCTTTTTCATTTGAGAAACAACTGCTTTGGAGATGTTTATGATGCTATCTTTTGCATGTCCTGAGGAAAGTGAAGAAACTGAGGAGTGTCTCTGGGAAACCAAAACGTTAGGGAGAAAATGTATACGGGAGCAAGTTGTCTGAAGATGGTTTGTGGAAGGTAGATAAATTGAGGGATTGTAATCCAGGAGCATCTGTAGAACTTGAAAGGATTCAAGGGCGGTGTACAAATTAAGGAGAGAATCTATTGTAGATGAAGAAGTTAAGACAAGTCAGTAGGAGATGAAAAAGTTGAGATGGGTATGGAAGATAGAGAGGGTAATTGATGTGGAGTATATAAATCCACAATAGATTTCAAGGGTTAGGGAGCTGTTCTGAGAAGAACCACTTTGGCCACAACTATCAGGCATGCACTGGCTGGGGGGAGAACCAAAACAAGCAGAACAGCTCACTTGTGAACAGACATGGGAAGAAAACAGGCCTTCAACCCTCAGCTCCTGAGGAAACAGTCAAGGGAAGGCAGGATCTTCCCTGACAATAATGACCTGACGTTTCCTCTCTGAGGGAATGGAAGGTTTAATCCTGATGTGCCCTGAGAGGGAGGCATTTCCGTCCCTCTCTGGTTAACACAGGTTGTGTTAATACCTCTACTTTTTGTTTATGGGCCAATATAGAAGGAGAGAGACTTGGAAGCGACCTGGCTGGAGAGCTGAATCACAATGAGAAGTAGGCCACCACAGACCCAGAGCAGACAGTGGCAGGTGACCCCAATGGAGACAGAGCTTCCATGCCTGGCTGCAGGGCAGTTTCAGTGGGGGGCTGATCTCTTAACAACTTCTGGAGAGTGGGGAGGACTGACTGACCCAGTCAAACACCCTGGACTAGAAATGTGGGTTGGTAGATCAGGCAACACGGACATAGACTGTGTTCTCGAATGGGTGACCAAGTTCTAGAAGCAGCAACAGTAGCGATGACTCCTGCAGAAAATGGCTGTCCAGAGGCAACAGCTGGTCCAGGACATAGAGGCAGCAAGAACAGCAGTAAAGACTGAGCTAACAGATAGAGGGATACCCCTGAGGTTTCCTGTCCAGAAGCTGTAGACCTGGGCCCCATGGTGTCACCTGTGCTAGTGAAAATCTCTAAGATGGGCCTTAAGGTTAACACGACCGCCACCTCGACAGGAGTGGGGAAACTGGTTTCCTGCTCCTGTCAGGGGCAGCAGCCTGACTCTTGCTACCTCTGACAGGTGCTGTTTCCTGGTCCTGGGAGTAGCGGGGAGCTGGGATCAGGCAGCAGCCTGGCTCCTAGCTCCCCTTCACTTGTAACAGCGCTGGTCAGTTTCCCGGCTCCAAGGAGTGGAGGGGAGTCATGAGCTGGTCAGTTTCCTGGGTCCCGCAAGCAGCGAGGAGCTAAGAACCAGGCTGCTGCTTGGTTCCCATCTCCCCGTCGCTTGCAAGACCCATGTCCCGCAAGTGGTGGGGAGACAGGAACCCAGCTGCCCCCTGGTTCCTGGCTCCCTGCCACTCTGGGAGCCAGGAAAACTGACCAACTGTGGTCCCAACTTGCACGAAAATTTGACTTACAAGGGGGCTGGAGAAACGCAACCCTCATGTAACTCAAGGGTTTATTGTACTTGACTAACCTGACATTACAGAGGAGACCTTTCAATATCCAACAGCAGTTCTGTGGAGAGAAATACCCTACGGTCCCCAGCTTTGTGTGGATGTCCAGAAATTGAGACCTATGTTGGAGGTGGGTAATGCTGTAGTCTCAATGAGTTGAGGTGGCTGAGTTCATTGTGGTGGCGCTAAACCCCCGATGTTAATTGAAAATAAAGAGATTCTCCAGTTTACGTAGGAGATGACGTTGTGTGGAGAACACCAAAAGGTGATGGAACATCATCTTTGTGAGATGAAGGGGAGGTGAGGTTAACGAGGATTATGGTTTGTTTAGGAAATACGAGAGATTGGAGTGGGAACTGTGGGAGAGGGTACGGCTGATGGCAGGAACGTGGAAAGGTTGTGAAGTGACATCTGTGGAGATTAAGAGATTAGCAGTTGGGGGGGCTGAACATTTTTGAATGTGAAGAAGTGTAAAAAATTGCTCCTCGTGTGCCTGCTCACTCTGCAGTAGAATATAGACTATGGCCCCACCTTTTTCCTCTCCATTCCCTTTTGGGTAATTTACTGTTATCCTTCAAATGCTTGGTCATGTCCATTCCATTGTACGTGTATATGCTCGCCAAATGCACCAGTGCCAGAAGTTTTTCCCTCAGTGGTATCCACAAGGCTCTGGTGCCCTCTGGAGTGGTGCGCAGATGGCACGGGATAAGGGGCACTGCTGGCTCCCCCTCCCTCCTCTCCCAGTTGTTGCTTACTATCAGTGACAATCCTGGAACCTCTCCTTGTTGTTGAAGCACATGCCTTCTCTGCATTTAGGCAGCTAACATTCAGCTTTATTGAATTCAATAAGGCAACAGATGAGCCAAACTGGGCACCAGTAAAACCAGGTCCAGCAAGGCTGCTTGATGCAGCTAACTCTAGTATTTTATACCCTTACACAAACAAGCCCAGTGTCAGAGGCAATTAGTTAGAGAATCGTAAATCACTGTCCAAAGAGAAACCGTTACCAGCAAGGAAAAACAGGTGTCAGGGAGTAGGAGCCCCAAATCCAAACAGTCCATTAACGCGTCCCATAGAGCTCATCCTCCCTGCCATTCCCAAATAGGTGAGGAAACATTCAAGCTCGTGTACGTGCGGAAATAAGGGATGTCAAATGGCTTCTATACATGATGGCTTCCACATTGTCTTGGCAAACTTATGCCTCTCAACTTCTAGTTGCGACCTGCTATGCATATTGCTCTGAAGTTGTTAGTTTTTATAGTTCCCTTAGTGTAGACTTGTAGTGTTAGTTTGTAGTCCTGACCAGGGCTTAGCATAGGGATGGGGACATTAGCAACAAACGTGACATTTGCAAAATTTTCAAAACATGGACTAAAAAAAAGGGCTATTCATCTCTGAGTACTCCTTACAGAGTCAGCCCCTCCCTCAGCCCCAAAGCCAACCAGATTGGACTCAAGCCTAACATCACAGTCTTGGTGCAGAGTGCACCAGTGGCACCAGTCACAGACTGGCACAGCTCATCATCCCTGCTACTGGCTAAAAAGCACCATAAGGCTGGGAGGGCACATTTGCGTACATTCCATAAAGGGGAAGAGAGGTTCAGAGGAGAGGAGAGACCCATGAGGGGCAGATCCTGCCCTCTGGACAGATGTCAGAGCCTGACTCTCAGTAACTTCCCTGGGAAGCAGCAGGGGTGCTCAACGTCTGACGGTTCCATCCACATTGGAGGCCTGTGAGGCTGCAAAGAACATTCTGTACCGGCTGGTGCTGCTCATACCAGCCATGGAAGTGCCTTGCTTGAAGGCTAAATCTGCCTTGGGACCATTTCATCTATCCCCATCAGTGTGACACTGCTACTCACTACAGCGTGTGCCCTGCCAGTGCTCACCTGAGTAGTGCCACCAGACAAGGGTTGACTTACCTGCCAAAGTTCCTGGTGTCAGTCCTTAGACTCTAGGTGGTCTTCCTGCTGGCAGTGCCCAAGCAGCTTGCCCAGCTCAAGGCACTGCTCCGGTGGATGAAGAGGCTGGTTCCCAGAGCCCAGTTACTGGACTGTTGATACGGTTTGCTGTAAGTGCATCAGTGATCCGCAGTGCAGCAGTCTGCTTGCTCCTGCTCCCACTCCTGCCTAGCAGAGCAGCATGGGTCACAAAGCATGAGGCACAGATTGCTGGGCTACCATGACAAATCCAGCAAATGCTGCCAGCAGTCACCAAGACCTTGGTGTCAGGAGTCATAGCTCTCGTACAGACCTCTTAGGAGGTCTCAGGATGGCTTTGATGGGATTGGGATAGACAAAATGGCCTCACCACCATCCTAGGCCCCCAGACATGTGTCCCTCTCCTCTGGCTCCAACAGCGAGGAGCAAATCCTGCCTGAAGACCAGAGCCACCCTGGAGCAGCACCAGCATTCCCCATAGGACCACCGGGGCTGCATGGTCAGTGGCCTACACCCTGGCAGCTCTGGAATCCTCAGGTATTTTCCCAGCCATCGAAGGGGCATTGGCTGGCCTCGGGGCATCCAACAAATGGTTGGCAAGTCTCCCTCCTGCCCTGCAACTCAGATGCAGACTCAGAGCTGGCACTTCAGGGTCACCCAGCCCTCAGCTGGGACTCCTATGGCAGAGGTGGCAGGTCCAACTTATACCCACCTCCTTGTCGTCCTTGCCTGATGAGGCAATAATGGGACCTTCTCACCCAATTCCCTGGAACACTGTCAAGACTCACCCAAAATTCTGGAAGAGGGTAACCTCAAAACTGGGGCTGGGAGCAGAGGGTTACCTCAAAACTGGGTTTTTGCGGAGCCTTCTGACTCCAAGCTTGATGTTTTAGGTGCGGCAGCCCCCTACAGGGTAGCATTTGCCGGTGCACAAGGAAGGGATGAAAATCACTCAAACCCTCCAGCAGACACCTTTGTCACTGCCCTTCCATCTCCAGGCAGGCAGAGAGTAAACAGTATGTCCATGCTAAGGCTAGACGTGCTAACAACCCCAGTAGTCCCTGAGGCAAGGTGGGAGGGGGGACCCAGGTCTGTGCCCTGGAAGGGGCAGGGCCAAGGGCATTTGGCCCTCAGAGCCACCAGGACCACAGTACCAGCCCCATCCTGCGCCACCCCACCCCCCGTTCATCACAGCCATGGGCAGCTGGAGCAGCACTGCCACAGCAGCTCAGAGGGTGCCAGAGCTCCAGCCATGCTTCTGTCAAAGTAACAGTGATGGTGACTGAAGCTCTGGGCGCCTTTGAAATGCTGGGCCCAGGGGCAACGGCAGGTCTGGCTAAGGGTTATGAATATTTGTATAAACTTACTGGCTGTGTCAGCAGTCAGTGAGCATGACAGGACCAACCAGATCTGATGTACAAAAACAAGGAGGTGAAGTGATTCAATCTCTCTAGAAGAAAAGACTATTCATCTTCCAGCCAGATGCAGGTGGCCAACATTAGGCCTCACTTGGCCATTATGATTGACAACATCCTTAGCTCACTCTATCTTCACCCTTACCAGGGGTAATTGGGTATTTTGAGCGTGGGCACAAGGGCAACTTTTCAGCCAGTGACTTGAATCTTGATCCCCAGTTATTTTCTGACTACCTATTCCCCGTCCTCCCTGCCTTGGCTTCTATAACCCTTCTCATGAGTATCTGCTTGCTTAGGAGGTGCAAGGCCACCAGTGGATGGGAGTTCTGGAGGACTTTCCACTGTATTGAGGCAAAAGGGTTTTACTCATGCTATTCTTTTAACATCTGAGGCCAGTGGAGGTGGAGGTCTGGGGCCCATCCTAGACCTGTGTGACTTCAAAAATATCTCAAGAAATTGAAGTTTTGCAGTCTCCCTGGCCTCTTACAACAGTGGAGCTTATTTTGTAGTCAGAGATCAAAACAGTCCCACTTTTGGGGACCTCATTCTGATTTTCTAATCTCTCAGAGGCCTGATTCCCCTATATGCTAAGCCTCAGTGCACCCTGGACCAGTGCTGACTCTCTCACTTCCCATTCATCCTTCTGTTACAATCACTCTGGTCTCTGTTCGTGCCTGCCTGCATGACAGTCCTCCATCTCTCTATCTTGCTTCTTCCAACAGCTGTATTTCCAAGACCACCATTCCCCCATCGATCTCTTCACAGTGGACCTCATTGTGTAAAATGAAAACACTTTGAACTTTATTCAGCCAACAATACTGCCTCCAGTTTAGTCAAGGGCAACCAAAAGGTTAAGACAAAGTTCAGAGTCCCGAGGCCAAGTTGCCCTTTAGTGATTATCAACTAGATACTGATACGAAACTATTAATGTAAAATACCAGAAAGCATATCACCTCCATTTTTGAATGCCTGTATCTTTCAATTGCCTTGTCTGGTTTATTGCTTTGCCTCAGTCTTCCAGAAGTATTCTATCCATTGCATAAGATCACAACAAAAATACCTAGAGAGATAAATCACACCTATGAAATTTCAGGCACATTGGTTTATACTTTGGTGAAGTTATATGCTGGGAGGCAAACTGGGTTTATAATGAAAAGCTAGCCTTATCGTTAACTATGGAGAGACCGATGGCTCTCCATAATCAATCAGTCACTTAGACTTCTTTATAGCATTCTTCATGCCAACATGCCTGAGTGGTTTGTAGTCATTAAATTAGAGTATGCACCACACAATGAACAAGGCTAGATCAATAAATCTTAAGACCTGGTCAGACTTATGCAAGGACTCTGAACAAGTAGCCAAGAGAGGGAAATGATTCCATTCACAAGAGTTGAATGGGGGAATAAAACTGAACCAAGGCAAGACTGCAGTGATGCTGGCAGGCAGAGAGAAGCATTTAAAAAAACTTTCTCTCTCTGAAACATCCTCTGACTAGCTATGGCATCAGCCCTCAGATGGATGTTGGTTTGCAGCCTTGTGGTCCTTTTAGATTTCTCAGTACTATTAAGTACCCAAATAGCTAAGTGACAAAAATGCTCACTTCTGTCTTTGTCTGGCCAGGAGAATGTACTTCATAAGCCGTGTCTAGACGTGCACGCTACTTCGAAGTAGCGGCACTAACTTCGAAATAGCGCCCGTCATGGCTACACGCGTCGGGCGCTATTTCGAAGTTAACTTCGACGTTAGGCGGCGAGACGTCGAAGTCGCTAACCCCATGAGGGGATAGGAATAGCGCCCTACTTCGACGTTCAACGTCGAAGTAGGGACCGTGTAGTTGTTGCGCGTCCCGCAACTTCGAAATAGCAGGGTCCGCCATGGCAGCCATCAGCTGAGGGGTTGAGAGACGCTCTCTCTCCAGCCCCTGCGGGGCTCTATGGTCACCGTGGGCAGCAGCCCTTAGCCCAGGGCTTCTGGCTGCTGCTGCGGCAGCTGGGGATCCATGCTGCAGGCACAGGGTCTGCAACCAGTTGTCGGCTCTGTGGATCTTGTGTTGTTTAGTGCAACTGTGTCTGGGAGGGGCCCTTTAAGGGAGTGGCTTGCTGTTGAGTCCGCCCTGTGACCCTGTCTGTAGCTGTGCCTGGCACCCTTATTTCGATGTGTGCTACTTTGGCGTGTAGACGTTCCCTCGCAGCGCCTATTTCGATGTGGTGCTGCCCAACGTCGAAGTTGAACATCGACGTTGCCAGCCCTGGAGGACGTGTAGACGTTACTCATCGAAATAGCCTATTTCGATGTAGGCTTCACGTGTAGACGTAGCCATACTGTTAGCAACACATCTGACCACAGTGGTCCACACATTCATGACCTCTCAAGTGTCATATCTAAGAGTGAAACCATATGTGCTAACTGCTTCAAAATTCAGTAGTCCATCTGCTTAGCAACACTGTGCTCATGTATCCTCAGCATTCTGCTCTAAGCATTCACTCCCTGTTGAATTCCGAGTCCAATTCAAAGTCACTGTCCTGATGTTCAAAGCCTTCCACTATGTCGGCCAAAGATCTCTCTCTCGTCTTGACCACAGCCTCCCAAAAAGCTGCCATGAAACTGCCAATTAATTATGAAGGGCTATGGATTTGGGGGACAACATTTTCATAGGAACTGACCTAGACTATGGAGCTCGTGACCAGGTAAGGTAAAGCCCATAGATCTCACGGCATTCAGATAAAAGTGAAAAAGATAATTCTTCAATTTAACTTTTCCTTTAAACGTTCCTCTCTCTCTCTCTCTCTCTCTTTTTGAATTATTCCAGCTTATGTTTAGGTACTTAGGATAGGTTCAGAGTCTATGATGTGGTGAGGGGGGCATCTAGAAAGAGATCATTGTGCCAGGCATGTGCAGCATACTCTCTGAATTGGATCCAAATGTACTGTCCATGAGTGCAGCGGGTTACCAGAGATTCCAGATATGAAAAACAAGAGGCCCTCTGGAGGGCTACGTCTCAGTTGCAGAACAGACCCCACAAGAATGATTGATAAAAGTGCACTTGGAGCTTTGGTCTGTGAGCAAGTACAAACGAACAGGTCCCGCTCAGGATCTGGCAGTGGGGGCCTTCACTTTTGTCAGAGTTCTGATCTGAGAATCCAGTTACTGGGAACAGTTGGACCTGGCCTTTTGCACACTGGTGTTGTACACAGCCACTGATGTGTTGTATCCCAAAGTGGGTGTACTTGGTTGTAATAGGTGTATAAAGTTTGTAAGTCACTTTGGGATGAAAGAGGCTATATAAAGATTAGCCAGTATCTTCATGACTGGCAGGTGAGGCATATTTTAAAAAGACTTTTTTAAATGGACAGAGATGCTTTCGGCTCACCTGTCCTTCACATGCTCTCTCTCTGGCCTCCTCCTCTACTCTCTTTTGAAGCAGGTTTAAATTCATCTACTTTTATATTTTCAAACAAAACTCATAAAAGGACCATAAATATCATAACTTGCTAAAACGAAAGCTGTTTTCCTCTTCTCCCATGAGACTGCTGCCTGGGAGATAGCCAGAGAGAGTTCATTTCTTTGAAGATTCCCTCCTCTGTTAAAGTAAAGCTGCTATCTAAAGGCAGTCTTCGGGGCTTTTGTTCTTGTCATCATCTTGACCTGGCTTCTTTCTGTACTGTTTGTGGAAGTGCAAAGGATGTGGTCTTAGAGGAGGCTGGGGAAGAGGATTTGGCAATCAGTGGCAGAGCAGAAGTCCATGTTGGAAACAGAGGTGTACTTCGGGATCATAAAAGATTACCCATCCAAATTGCCAGCAAAAATATTAGAGGCATAGAAACTGCTCTAGTGGATGAGACCTATGGTCCTTCTAATTCAGTGTCCTATGCCTCACAGTGGCCATTACCAGATGCTTCAGAGGAAGAAACAGGAAATGCAGAAGATTGTACAGTACTTACTCCTTTCCTGTCCCGAAGGAACTTTCATTCTAGTCCCCATTGGTTAATTTGGTTCATGCCCTAAAGCATAAGTTTAATATCTCTTCCATTGTTTTTACTCTGTCCTATCTCATAGTAACAGAGAGGAAGCCGTGCTAGTCTGTACACTATCAAAACAAAAAGCAGTCAAGTAGCACTTTAAAGACTAGCAAAATAGTTTATTAGGTCCTATCTCGTGTAACTGTAGATGTTCTTACCATTGTCTATCAACAAAAGGGTCCCGGAGCATCTACATGGCTGTTTTGTTGACAGAACACTGTTGAGAGAGGCGTTATACATGAATGGGGAGAGGTGTAACGCTGCCAGCAGATGTGCTGGGTTTTGTCAACAAAGTCTCAACAAAGCGCATTTTGCGTGTAGACACACCATACTTTTTTCTGACAAAAGACCAGTTTTGCCAGGAAAAGCCTCTCATGGGCTACGTCTACATGTGAAGCCTACATCGAAGTAGACTATTTCGATGTGGCGACATCAAAATAGGCTATTTCGATGAATAACGTCTACACGTCCTCCAGGGCTGGCAACGTCGATGTTCAACATCGACGTTGCGCAGCACCACATCGAAATAGGCGCAGCGAGGGAACGTCTACACGCCACAGTAGCACACATCGAAATAAGGGTGCCAGGCACAGCTGCAGACAGGGTCACAGGGCGGACTCAACAGCCAGCCGCTCCCTTAAAGGGCCCCTCCCAGACACACTTGCACTAAACAGCACAAGATCCACAGAGCCGACAACGAGTCGCAGACCCTGTGCATGCAGCATGAATCCCCCGCTGCAGCAGCAGCAGCCAGAAGCCCTGGACTAAGGGCTGCTGCACACGGTGACCATAGAGCCCCACACAGGCTGGAGAGAGAGCGTCTCTCAACCCCCCAGCTGATGGCTGCCATGGAGGACCCCACAATTTCGACGTTGCGGGACGCGGATTGTCTACACGGTCCCTACTTCGACGTTGAACGTCGAAGTAGGGCGCTATTCCGATCCCCTCATGAGGTTAGCGACTTCGACGTCTCGCCGCCTAACGTCGAAGTTAACTTCAAAATAGCGCCCGGCGCGTGTAGCCGTGACGGGCGCTATTTCGATCTTAGTGCCGCTACTTCGAAGTAGCGTGCACGTGTAGACACAGCTATGTAGATGTAACCTGTGACAGCATGAATAGATGCTGACCATGACAGTTAGCGATGGAGAACTGAAAAAATTGGCAAGGATGTGAACCCTGGAAGTGTAGAATAACAGGAAGAATATTTTCATGAGGAAACCGTAAGAAGAGCAACTTGGCGTGTTACTTGTTGACTGTCTGGTCTGCTTGTAGGTGCTTAACAAGGATGAGGGGGGTGGCTTGCAAAACACCTCTTTTCCCTTTCAGATATTTAAGCCTTGAATGAAGTAGGAAACTAGCCCATGGAGGATCTTTTTCAACAATGTTTCCCTTTGAACTCTATCAGGAAATGGTATAAGTGCCAGCGTGCACACGATAAACCTGTTTACAATCAAGCTTCAACAAGCGGTTCTGAGATTTGCTTACACTCAAGCTCAGTCGCTGAGAACTGCTGGGTGCACAACGTGATGGAAAATCAGATCACCCTTTAAATATGGAATTAGGAGCCCACCTTTAGACACCCAGGTTTGAAAATCATGTGCCCTTCCCTCTGTCTTGTGATGAGATCTCATGTACACTGAATTGTGCTGAGCTCTGTTCCAGCTGGGGATATGGGGTGTCTGGGGTAGAGGTAGAGGTAGTACCTTTGACTCTCCGGCAGCTGCGCCTTTTCAAGCACTGGTCCTCACCCACCACTCAACTCTCACTGTTGGCTCCTAGCAGCTGTTGTGCGTTACAGCGACGCCGTCCCCCAGGCAACTGCAACAGCTCGCAGGCGAAACACAGTGAAGGGGGTCTGGTCTGTCTCACATACCGACCTTATGGAGGGACTTGTTCCTTCTCCCTTCTAATGCACAGTCTCAACGGCGGACCAGAAGGTGTGGTGCTGCAAATCGACAACTCCTGTGAAGGTGGAGGAAGATGCCCCACTGCCTTGTGGGTTATCCTGGGAAGGAGTAAGGCTAAGGGAGTAAACACTGACAGAAAATCCGGAGGGTGGTCCTAAGGCGGTTCTGTGTCAACTTCTGGCACTGTCCCAGCAACTCCTGCAGCTGAGCTGGTACCAGACGTAGAGGTTATCCTTTCCTTTGGACTATATCAGTAAAGCCGAGGGGGGCGGGGCCTGGTGTCTGGGCAGCCCAGGGTCTCCATAAAAATTGCCCAGGCTTGTACCTGGAGAGGTACTCCAGCATCGCTTAACAATGTTGAACCAACACAGGAGGCAACAGATACCCGTTATAAGCTCTTGCTCGCTTGGCGCAGAGAATGAGTGACAGGGGTTGCTTCCACTGGTGGGAGAGATCATCGCATCTCATTGGACAGTCATCGCCCACCTTAAGCTGGGCAGCCTCCCGCCAGTAGGGCACTGTCTTGCCACAGTTCACGTGCCTCACTGGGTGCATGAAGCTTAAGGTTCCCAAACCTGACAAATGACTGAAATGAGCACCAGACAAACCAACAAGAACATTATTAAGAAAAGGAAATCATCAAAGTTTCAAGCTTGCGTGTTGGAATGTACAGCCCATGTTGACTGGTTTGACTGAAGATCTTCAGGACATCAGCGACACCCAGAAGACTGCTGTCATCAACGAGGAAATGAAGAGGCTCCAAGTTGACATGGCCACTTTGCAGGCGACACGACTCGAAGCTTCGGGATCCCTAAAGGAAAAGGACTACACCTTTTTCTGGCAGGACAAAGCCCAAGAGGAACCCAGGGAGCACGGTGTCGGCTTTGCCATCAGAAACACCCTTCTGCAAATAGTGGAACTAGTCACGGGCAGATCAGAAAGACTCCTTCAGGTCAAACTTCAAACCTGCGCCAGTCCCATCCACCTGATCAGCACTTACGCTCCAACCCTGAACGCCACACCGGAAGCAAAGGACAAGGTCTATGACGAGCTCAGTGCCGCCATAGTGCAAATACCTGCTCGTGAACAATTGTACCTTTTGGGTGACTTCAGTGCAAGAGTTGGAGCTGATCGTGACTCATGGCCCTCTTGCCTTGGTCACTTTGGTGTGGTAAAAATGAATGACAACGGACAGTGTCTCCTCGAACTTTGCACATACCACAATCTGTGCATCACAAACACATTTTTCTGAACCAAGCCACAGCACAGAGTGTCATGGAGACACCCACGCTTGAAACATTGGCACCAATTAGACTTGGTCATCACCAGATGCGACAACCTCAAAAACGTCCTCCTGACATGCAGCTACCATAGTGCTGACTGCAATACAGATCATTCGCTAGTCTGCTCCAAGCTCAAGCTGAGACCCAGGAAGCTGCACCATTCTAAACCAACTGAAAGGCCCCACATTGATGCCAGAAAGACGGCAAACTCAGAAAAAGCTGAAATGTTCAGAGAGACCCTTGAGGAGAATCTGCGCAGAGCCCTGGGAGTGCTGATGTGACATCCAGATGGCAGCATCTGAGGGACACAATCTACAATACAGCCTTGTCAGTGTTTGTAAGAAGAGCTGGAAACACAAACAACTGGTTTGAAGCTAACTCCGATGAGATGATTTTAGTCATCAAAAAGAAGTGTGCTGCACTTCTGGAGTACAAACGCTCACTGAGTCAGAGTACCCAGCAAGCACTCAGAGTAGCCAGAAAAATAGTACAGCAGACAGCCAGGTGCTGTGCCAACAACTACTGGCTTAAGCTATGCAGCAGTATCCAGACCTGTGCTGACTCTGGTAATCTCAGGGGAATGTACAAGGGCATAAAGAAGGCAATGGGACCCATCCAGAACAAGACGGCACCTCTGAAATCCAAATCTGGTGAAGTCATTACTGACAAAGCCAAACAGACGGAGCGACGGGTCGAGCACTACTCCGAGCTGTACTCATGCAAGAACATTGTGGTTGATACAGCCCTCAACACCGTCAAGTTCCTGTCAGTCATGGACGAGCTGGACTAGGAATCAACTGTGGTCGAACTGAAGAAAGCTATTGCCAGCACTGCAGTAGGATAGGCCCCAGGCCAGGATGGTATACCACCAGATGTAATCAAGTGTGCCTTGGACACACTCCTGGAACCCCTACATGAGCTGCTGTGCCTGTGCTGGAGACAGCGTGAGGTTGCACAGGCTATGCAGGACGCCAACATTGTAACCTTGTATAAGAACAAAGGAGACAGAAGTGACTGCAACAATTACCATGGAATCTCCCTCCTAAGTATCACTGGTAAATTGTTCACTCGTGTCATCCTCGGCAGATTCCAGAAGCTCACTGAAAGGGTGTATCCTGAATCCCAGTGCGGATTCCGCGCAGAGAGATCTACCATTGACATGATCTTCTCCCTGAGGCAGCTGCAGGAGAAATGCAGGGAGCAGAGGAAGCCACTCGGTGTCGCCTTCATCGACCGACCAAGGCTTTTGACTCGGTCAGTAGGGATGGACTGTTTAAATTACTCCACAAGATAGGCTGTCCACCACGGCTACTCAAGATGATCCAGTCTTTCCACGAAGACACGAGAGGAACCATCCACTATGATGGCACATCATCGGATGCCTTCAGCATCAGGAGCGGCGTCAAACAAGGATGTGTCCTTGCTCTGACATTGTTTGGGATCTTCTTCGCACTGCTCCTGAAGCCTGGCCTTTGGGTCCTCAGCAGAGGGCATCCTTGTGCACACAGGATCTGACGGGAAACTGTTTAATCTTGCAAGGCTGAAGGCTAAGTCTAAGGTGCAGGAAGTGCTCATTAGAGACATGCTGTTCACAGATGACACTGCTGTAGTGACACACACAGAAGGCAGCTTCAAAAACTGCTGGATCAGTTCTCCAAAGCGTGCAAGGACTTTGGGCTTACCATCAGCTTAGAGAAGGGAAACGTACTTGGTCAGAACAAAAAGCAGTCAAGTAGCACTTTAAAGACTAGCAAAATAGTTTATTAGGTGAGCTTTCGTGGGACAGACCCACTTCTTCAGACCATATCCAGACCAGAACAGACTCAATATTTAAGGCACAAAGAACCAAAAACGGTAATCAAGGAGGACAAATCAGAAAAAAATGATCAAGGTGAGCAAATCAGAGAGTGGGGGGGAAGGTCAAGAATTAGATTAAGCCGAGTATGCAGACGAACTCCTATAGAGACTCAGAAAATTCCCATCCCGTTTAATGTGCCGAATTTGAATATAAAAGCCAGCTCAGCTGCTTCCCTTTGAATAGCTGTGCGAAAGTTTTTTTTCAGTAACACGCATACTTTTAAGTCATTAACAGAATGCCTCATTCCATTAAAATGTTGACTAACTGGTTTGTGGATCTGGAGTGTTTTGATGTCTGTTTTGTGCCCATTAACCCTTTGTCTAAGGGAGTTAGAAGTCTGTCCAATATACAAGCATCTGGGCATCGTTGGCACATAATGGCATATATGATGTTAGTAGAGGAGCATGAGAAATACCATCACTGGACCTAACCAGGTTACCCACAGAATCACGGGCACTTTCTCATGCTCCTCTACTAACAAAGGGAAGCAGCTGAGCTGTTTTTTATATTCAAATTTGGCACATTAACACGTGGTTTGAACCGGGATGGGAATTTTCTGAGTCTCTAAAGGGGTTCGTCTGCACACTTGGCTTAATCAAATTCTTGACCTCCCCCCGCCCTGACTCTCTGATTTGCTCACTTTGATCATTTTTTTCTGGTTTGTCCTCCTTGATTACTGTTTTTGGTTCTCTGTGCCTTAAATATTGAGTCTGTTCTGGTATGGCTATGGTCTGAAGAAGTGGGTCTGTCCCACAAAAGCTCACCTAATAAATTATTTTGCTAGTCTTTAAAGTGCTAGTTGACTGCTTTTTGTTTTGATAGTGTATAGACTAGCCTGGCTCCCTCTCTGGTACTTGGTCAGGACGTTGCTGAAAACCTCCATCAATGAGCATTGACAATTACACGCTAGAGGTCGTCCACGAGTTTACTTACCTCAGGTCCACCATCACTTACACCCTGTCACTGGAGACTGAGCTAAACAGGAGGATCAGAAAGGCAGCCATAACTCTGTTCAGACTTAGTAAGAGAGTGTGGAACAATAACAAGCTGTACACTCACACCAAAATGCAAGTCTACAGAGCCTGCATCCTCAGCATGCTCCTCTACGGCAGCAAGTCTTGGACCTTGTACGCCCGCCAGGAAAAGAGGCTGAATGTCTTCCACTTGCACTGCCTCAGGTGCATTCTTGGGATATCATGGAAGGACACAGTGCCCAACAACACCATCCTCCAGCAAGCTGGAATTCCAACCATGCACACCCTCCTCAGGCAGTGGCGGCTCCGCTGGCTTGGCCACATCCACAGGATGAATGATGGAAGGATCCCAAAAGACATCCTGTACAGCGAGCTAGCCTCTGGCAAAAGACCTCCCGGACGCCCCCAATTGCGCTACAAAGACATCTGTAAGAGGGACCTCAAGGAGGTAGACATTGACCCAGATAGGAGGAGCTGGCAGATAACCACAGCAGCTGGAAGCAGGAATTACACAGAGGCCTTCAGAAGGGCGAGATGAAGATCAGACAGCTGGCAGAGGAGAAGTGAGCCTGTAGAAAGGACAGCAAGGACCTGCCAGACACCCACTACATAAGCAGCAGATGTAGCAAGGACTGTCACTCTCGTGTGGGCCTCCACAGTCACAGTCAATGTTGCAAATGACAATCTTAAATGGAGTTACGAAGGGCGCGATCCATAGTCTACGCAGACTGAAGGATGCCTAGGACTCTGTTCCAATTGCTAGAAGAGGAAAAGGGGTTAATAATAATAAATCAGAGTAACTAATAAAGAGGACAGTATCAGCCTGTACTATCAACAACCAAACTGCATTTTTATTTCATAACAAACCTCCTGAAGACCTTATGTACAATCATATCAATAAAATATCATCGGACCCAGTCCCCTGCAGTGAGGCAGGACAAAGTAAACTGAATCAGCTCTGACAGACGTTTGTGTTAAAACCCTCTGATGATGAGGATCCCACAATCTGTCTTGGAAGCTATTCCTGAGCTCACCTATCCTCCTACTATCTAAATCTCTCTTGCTTCAGGTTAAACCCATTACTTTTTGTCCTGTATTCAGTGGACATGGGGAACTCTTGATCACTATTCTTTTTATAACAGACCTTAACATATTAACATCAGCCTTAACATCACACACTCCAGTAATCTGTGTTGTACAGAGGAGAGAGCTAGAGAAGTAGCTTTGGGACCATCAGGCAGCTTGCCAGGATTTAAAATGATGATGCCCTATGATCATTTCCAAGCTGTTGGGAGTTTGCTGCTTGTGATGAACTCCATGAAAAATGCTGCCTTCCAAATGCACTCTTTCAACCTGAGATATTTAAAGTTCAGAAGGATGCCACCGATGCCATCTGCTTTTCCCACTTTGGTAGTAGACTAGACGGCATTGATCTTGGCTTTTGTGAAGGATTGACAGAGACTTGATGAAGAGGTGCTTCAAGCACAGGATTCCTGGAGAGCTGTTTTCACTTCTCTTTTCATTTGTCAGTTTACAGTCATGTTTGAACTTCTGAGTACGGTTGTGAGCAACCTGCGCCCCATGGGTTGAATGTGGCTTGTCAGTTGTGGGAAAGCCGCCAAACAAGTTGTTTACCTTGTGTTTTCAGGCACTGGCCACCCACAGCTCCCATTGGCTGCTGTTTATAGCTTGAATGCTTGGAGTCTGTGGCCTCCACCCTCTGTGTTTAATGTTGTTGTCTTCCAGAGACCAAGGATTCCAAGAGAGCAGTAACTAAGCCTGGGTCACCAGTAGCTTCATACACCTTAGGAGTGTTTTTGCTTTTGGGGCTCCAGCATAGTATGAAGAAGCTCCCTTAATGCTTGGAGATATTCTTTGTGGCTTTAATAGTACGTTTTGAGAAGCAGTTGAAGTTTCTAGGCTTTGGTATGTTGCTACTGATGGATCTTTTGAAAGCAGTGGAGAAACCCAGACAGTTCACCTGTGTCAGGTTCCAGCATGGAACTGGTACACTGTTAAGGAAAGTGAGTTCAAAGACAATGTGTACTACCACCACACTATTTGGACTGTGCAGGAAGAGCTCCAAGGCAGTTCCAGATGCAATAAGTGGTGATCCAGTGGGAGTTCTTGGACACAAAATATAATTCACATGTGTATTTTCTGTTCTATTTTGCTGAGCAGAAGATGCCCTTTTTTTTAACATTAAACAGCAATATTATCCTGCTCCTGTGCCAGTGCCCATTCAGTGAACTGTTTGCCTGCAGCATCATTAAATAGCTCCGTGCAGTTAAAATTGCCAATATATCAATGGGCATTGTGATTTTGGCAAGACTGGTAAGGGCCCCTGCCTGTTGGGCAGCTTGTACGTATTATATATTCTCACTTTACCACCTTGGATACTGACTGTGAAACCATTACCTGTCGTTGGCAGTTCTTTGGCTATATCTTTTCATTTCAGCATCACAGAGGTGGCCACTCTGTGATTTTGATGGTTTTGAGAGAAGTAAAGGACATATCCTGGTATCTTGAGTCTTAGTCTGCAATACGTGTTTCTTGCAGTGCTAGGATGTTAGTGTTATTGCCCATTAGCTGCTTTATGAAGACATCAGCCTTCAAAAATATAGGTCCTCAACATTAAATTGGCATAGACAAATCAATGGGTCTCCTAGTCAGTAGACATGGCTTGGAAAAGGGTCTTTTCTGGAAAAGTTGCTTTTTGTCAGGGAGGCCAGTGAATGATCTTCACTCTCCAAAGTGGTGGCATCAGTTTGTACACATAGATTAAAATGTACTTAACTGGTTTGTGGACATCACAAGCTGGGAGGTGCAAGCTCCCAACTGACTCCAAAGGTGCCAGATCCTCCTTCAGGCAGTGGCTCGCTTCAAGGAGAAGCATCTTGCTCTCAAAGCTAAAAAGAGGGAAGGAAGGAAAAGGAATTTTCTCCCTGCTGGCAGCTGCTCTTCCAGAAAATGTGTGTATCTACTGCAGGTAGACCTCTGGTTCCAGTAACAGACTCCTGAGTCATCTCAGGACCCCGATGTAAATCTGTGGTAGAGATCATCCTTGAATCAAGGGATCAATGATGATGATTACTTAACTGGGAGGACGATGTGAAGGTTTCCACCATTACTCCCCATCCACATCCAGATCCCTTCTCAGCAGTATCATCACATAGTCAATTATTTTCCTTTTTCTAGCTATGAATTTGATTTTTCCCTTCCTAAGTGAAGTACTTTGCACTTGTCTTTATTGATTTTCATCTTGATGAAGTTAGATCAATTTAAACTGATTAACATGTTGAATTACACTGTTTGTGCTATAGGCGTTCTCGATGGTAATAAGAGGCTTGGACTTCTCCTTTCAGCAGTAGATTCTTAACAAAACTTTGCCTTTCATCTTCTACTTTCTGAGATCATTGACTCCAGTACTCAGTTCTTAGCAAGAAGTTTCCCCTTTCTGGTAGGCAGGCAAGCCAAAAATGCCAGTCTGGAGCTCTGACTACCAGAATCTCTCTGCATGCTTCATAGGGTTTTTGTTTGATTAGGCTGCTAATCAAACTATAACATGAAAGTGCTGTTAGCATTTATAACTGATGTTTATAATTCCATTCAAGTCTTAAGTTTCTTCTAACCCCAGTTTCCCAAACAGAGATTGGTGAGCAGCCATTTTCTTCACAGGTTTTTATTCATCAGCATATACGTCCTCAAAACTGACTTGCTCTCTTGTAGTTGCAAGGTGACAGGCAGAGGTAGATACTAGAGGCTTCCCGTGAGCTAGGGGACCTGATTAAAATAAAGTGTCATTCAGTATTATGAGTGGGGCCTTAAGAGTGATCTTTCACTGGGTAGAAGCCAAGCACATGATGGTTCAATGATATGGTTAAAATACTGTACAATAGTTCTTTAGCATCTTCACAAGGCCCCACACGGTACACATTTACAACCCTCTTAAAAACCTGTTTGCCATATTTTCTGGAATGACTTGTATAGAATATATATATTTTATACCTATTACTTTTCCCAGTCCCCTTTCCCTTTGCTTCTGTCTCCTTGTCTGTGCTTAGCATCTGAGTCTCTTGGAGAAGGAACCATCTTTTCTCCATGTTTGGAAACCCCCTCTCCTACTAGGCCTGCTAAGGTAAATAAACATTCATGATGTTATATTTTGTTTACAAAATGGGATGATGTTGTAAACTGATTTGGGGGTGATTATAGAGTAAATAGGGCCTAACCATCAAAGAGAAAATAACCTTCTATTCATACCATTTGGAAGATTGTAAATTCCAATCACCTTTCTTCCCCGCTGTTCAACATATTTCCATCCTTTCAGAAAAGTGCGCTAACAGCAGAATGTAGCCTAGTTCATGTCTTGAATGCGGCTGCTGAGAGCAAAAAGATTTTCTCATAGAAACCTCTAGTTCAACAGCATCCATTTTGTCTGAGCAAAATTTCATTACAGTGTTAGAACATGACAGGGATTCTTAACATTTCTGACGAAGCACACAGATGTATAATATTTTTAAAGCTACAGCCAGCAATTTAAAAATAAATCTAACATGGACTTTCACACAGTGAAATAATAACAGCTGTTTGATAGCCCTTTCCACTGTTGAGTCCTGAAGCTGATAGCCACCTTGCGTGGCAGGGAAGTATGATCCTCATTGTATAGGTGGGGGAAATGAGACATGTAGGCTTTTTCTTTGTCTTTAGAAAACAGGTTTCTTCTTTATCAGCAGAATTACCACATTGTACAGAGAATGCACACTTCATTTTCACTCTTTTGAAGCACAGGGCTTGTTCACCCTGGAATTTGGAATATGCTTGCCACAGTGATGAATAGTGATAGTTCTTAAGCATGGCTGTATAATTAACCATGCTTGATAACCATTTTCTAACCCAGTTGTGGTTAGCACAGCTACAGGAGTTTTTCAGTGCAGATATGGCTTTTTTCCTGTGAATTATGTTCAGTGCTGTCAAATGTTTCCCTGTTATGACTCGGTTTCATCTCTCACATCCACTTTGGTTCTTATTTTTATTTTATAACAAATAATAATAATATAGTACTTATTAACATTCGCACCTAGGAGCTCCAGTTAAGAACCAGGATCCCACTGTCCCACTATACAAACTCATGAAATAAACAATTCCATAGCTATGACAATCCACCATGCTGGAAGTCCAGCCTGTGAGTTTTGCTGCAGCCATCACATCTTGGCAGCCACCCACAGTCTGCTGAAACCTGGTGGGCAAAGGAGACAGCAGGACTACAGCCCCATCCAATGCATCAGCTATGGGAGCTCTAACTGCAGGATCACCCAGCTCCACTGACTGGTCCAATCATGCTGTTGAAGCCAGAAGGAGGCACAGGAAGTTATCCAGCAATTAGGTGGTACTCTATTGCTGCTGCATTGGAACCTTCTTGTCGGCGGCACGGGAACATTTTTATGAGTGATGGAAACTGAATCCTCTGGAACATGAGCTGTACAGGCAATGATTGGGCAAACTTTTCCTTATCACTTGTAGGGGTAAATGGAATAGGTCAGTCTCCGTGGTGTTTTCAATCATGGCCTCTTGGCTGGAATTGCCAGCAGTGAAGCTGATGGTAAAGATTTTGTGACGTGGACGCCTTCTAACTGGCAGCTGGGCTGAGATAATCAATTCATTTCACACAGGCATCCAGACAGCCATTAGGTACTAATGGTTTACATTCCATACTGTCCCACCAGCATTTGAACGGATTATCAACAAAGGATTCATATAGCGTTACTGAGAAACTGAGCCATCCAGTCATAGCAGGCAAGTGTTGTTTTGTTTTTTGTTTCTTGGAAACATTTTGGGGTGTTCTGGTAATAACCTAGTCAAAGATATCATTGAGCAGACAGTTAAGATCAGGTTAAATTATAGGCATATGCTACAGTTGTTAAGTTGAAGGGCAATATTAAAGGGATACTGCCAACTGAGGGGTTTCTTTTTCCCCCCCTCATAAAATGGTAGTGGGATAATGCCTTAAAGTTACATCATCATTTTAGAGCAACCAGGCAGGTAGCACATTGTCATCATCTCATGGTTTGATGTCAACGCATGGTATGGCCATGGAACCACATCTCAATACCAGATTACAATGTAGTGTCAGTGTTGGCTGGAATGGGTGGCAACTGCAGCTGAGCCTGCCCAAGTGGCAGAGGGGACTGCCCAGAGTGAGAGCAATGCCAAGGTTGATGCACACAGGGAAGCAGGATCATCAGGACATTGTGTGGCATGTTACAATGGGCATATGGAAAGTGTTGCTGCTCCCCTCCTCCATACCATGCAGGCTCATTTATACATTCATAAAAACATGTTCCTTGCCAAGAAGAAGCAGATTAGGGCTCTACTTAGCTTAAATTCAAATATGCTTGTGAATCTTCTTTCAGCAGAAAAATAAAAATAAAATCAGTTCCATTTCTTATTTCTCTTATTTCTCTTATTTCTCTTATTTTTGTCACTTTTACCCTTTGAGCAGCTGATTTTGATGATCCCCTTGCTCAGGAGATATTCATCAACTTAGTATTGGTATGGGTGTACCATAAGCTCTTCAACATTTCAGAATCTGATAGTGTCTTCTAGGTACTGTCCCATGCTACGGGGCAGAGGGGAGGTGTAATACCACAGGGAAAGTGACCAGAAGTGTTGTAAGCCTGGAGACCCTAAGGCTGCAGAGAAAGTTTCTTGTATCCTACATGTCTTCTTTTGCATACATAGGCAGGGGCCAACTCCAAATGACCAAGAGGCATTTTAGCCATGATTTTCTACTAATTAAGACTCAGGCAGAGGATCGGCTGGTGCAAACTGGCATAGCTCCATTAGTGGTGTTAGGCTATTTCAGTTTACACCAGCTGGAGATCTGGCCCTTCCTTCCTACAAAACTTATTTACCATTTGTTGAGCTTGACTGCCTCTATTATGTAAACAAAGGCTGACTACCATCCTAATAAAATCTTCCCTGCCCCATATGGGCTATGTCTACACGTGAAGCCTACATCGAAGTAGCCTATTTCGATGTGGCGACATCGAAATAGGCTATTTCGATGAATAACGTCTACACGTCCTCCAGGGCTGGCAACGTCGATGTTCAACATCGACGTTGCGCAGCACCACATCGAAATAGGCGCTGCGAGGGAACGTCTACACGCCACAGTAGCACACATCGAAATAAGGGTGCCAGGCACAGCTGCAGACAGGGTCACAGGGCGGACTCAACAGCCAGCCGCTCCCTTAAAGGGCCCCTCCCAGACACACTTGCACTAAACAGCACAAGATCCACAGAGCCGACAACGAGTTGCAGACCCTGTGCATGCAGCATGAATCCCCCGCTGCAGCAGCAGCAGCCAGAAGCCCTGGGCTAAAGACTGCTGCCCACGGTGACCATAGAGCCCCGCACGGGCTAGAGAGACAGTGTCTCTCAACCCCCCAGCTGATGGCTGCCATGGAGGACCCCACAATTTCGACGTTGCGGGACGCGGATTGTCTACACGGTCCCTACTTCGACGTTGAACGTCGAAGTAGGGCGCTATTCCGATCCCCTCATGAGGTTAGCGACTTCGACGTCTCGCCGCCTAACGTCTAAGTTAACTTCGAAATAGCGCCCGACGCGTGTAGCTGTGACGGGTGCTATTTCGAAGTTAGTGCCGCTACTTCAAAGTAGCGTGCACGTGTAGACACAGCCATGTTGCCCTAGCCTTCCCTTGATTAGTGATCCCAGTGTCATCCCGACCACTGATATCACATGCACAGCTCCGTAATTTCCTAGCAACCCTTTCTCAAATACTGGCTTTTAATTAGCTTCTCTCTGTTTTACTAGCACTCTGTTCTCAGAGAGCCTTTGAAGCAATTTGGCTGTCGGTCCTCCCTCCCCACATCCCTTTTTGTTGTTTTCTTGCAGAATTCTAGGATAGAAATTCTTATCTTTTCGGAAGGTTTAATTTCTTGTTCCGTTGTGATCCTAATTTCCTTCAGGATTTCTTCTTCCTCTCCTGGGAAATTTGTCTCCATTTCTGGCATCTGTCCCTCCTAGCCCTCCCCTCTTTTTTTTTTTTTCCCAAAGACTGGAGGAAAAGAATCCATTTAATATTTTTCTGTAGTAACGTCTATCTCATCTGTCAATAAATTACCCTTTGTCTTCTCTGGGAGACCCTCTTGTCTCCTTTCACTGACCTTATTCTGTACCTTGCCTCATTTTTTTTAAAGGGAGGATGCAATATCTCTGGGCTGTCATTCCATGAAGAACAGCTGTCATTCCTCCCATTGTGTGTGTGTGTGTATGTGTAAGCACACACATTTGAGGGGTGGAGAGAATATGGGGAAGGTAGGGAATTGCCATTGAGGAAGATGATGATCCTACTTACAGAGGTGAATATATTTTCATCTGTCATATTTTGCGGGCATTTTCTTCTCTTTCTCATTGGTTTCAGTCTCTTGTCTGATAATTAAAGGGAATCTAAACTGAGTTGGTTAGTTAAAATAACATGGACAGCTCTGAGTATAAATATCAAACACCAATACATGTATTTCTAAAAACTTTTAATGTATATTTGCTCTTTCCTCACTATCTCAGTAACTAAGAATGAGTTCTTAATGTCAGAGTCCACATCTGATGTTACAGAGTATGATTAAAGGACATATCTGACTGGTAAAGAAAACAGATGACTTTCAAGGTCTTTCTATTGTAAGGCACTCATACGTTTACTGAAAGAATTAAAGAGTGCTGCATACTCTTCTGTGCAGACTCTTAGAGAAACTCATGACGCCACTCACTACAAGCTTTTCCTGCCCATCCCTATTCCTTTGGGGGTGATAGTCAGTGCCAGGGAAGTCACTGAGGAACATTACCTGTGCTCTTCTTAAAGGAGGGCCTGCAAATCTGCCTGTCCCTAATTCTGGACACCCAAACATAAGGTAGGCTCCCTATTCCTTTCTCCTGCCTCCATTGCATACTCATATGAGAGCAAGGCAGAATCTAGCTAATATTAAAGAATAATAAAATAATATCATTTTATAAGGTAAATTCTACATTTTGATTAAATTAACCAATATTTTAAAAATAATAGAATCTCCTTAAGGTAATCCCAGTATCATCATATCTAAGCACCTCGCAATCTTTAATGTGTTTACTCTTCCAATTTTCAAGTTGAGGTAGGGAAGCGCTGTTCTCATTTTACAAATGAGGAGCTGTGGCACAGGGAGACTAAGATTTATACAAGATTATACAAGAAGTCTGGGGGTGGAAGTATCATGGAATTAAAGCCAGCTCTTCTGACTACTAGGCTGGATCTACACTTGCCCCAGCTTTGAAGGGTGCATGTTAATCAGGGAGATGGGAGATTACTAATGAAGTACTGCAGTGAATACACAGAACATCATTAGGCTAATTCTCCCCCTGCAGCAACTTTGAAGCATCAGACTTTGAAGTGCCAGCATGTACGTAGCCGCCAGCACTTTGAAGTGTCCACGTTACTTTGAAGTGCCTTTGCTACTCAAAATTTTGGGGAGTAAAGGCACTTTGAAGTAACGCAGGCACTTCAAAGTCCCTGTGGCTACATGCATGCTGGCACTTTGAAGTCTGACACTTCAAAGTTGCTGCGGGGGAGAATTAGCCTAATGAAATGCTGCATATTCACCACAGCACTTCATTAGTAATCTCCCATCGCCGTGATTAACATGCCTCTTTCAAAGTTGGAGGCAAGTGTAGACGAACCCCTAGAGTAGTGCTCACAGTGAAAGTTCAGTGTCTATAGTACTAGTGTATTGGGCCTGATTCTTGTTTACAATGTGGGGCACTGCTGTAAATCTAGCCCTTTTTACCTCAATACCACCTTTCATCGTAAGCCTCACATATCTTACTGAAGTTGATATTCTTAATCCTGATTACAGGTGACGACTGAAACACCGAAAGGTGATATGAATTACCCAGGATTGCTAATCAAGTCAGTAGCAGAGCTGAGAGACTTCCTGTCCACTGCTCTGGCATTTGCCTCTTATCATACATCTGTGTAAGCATGAAGTTTCTGGACAACCTATTGTGCCTACAAGGTTCGGACAATCAAAGGCTCTGTCTACACTTGCAAATTTTTCTAATAATTTCCCATCGTTGCTAGCACCAATACTTCATTAACAATTAATTCATCTGAAATTCATTTGGAAGAAAAGAAGGGGATAGGTAACACGGATTTGTGAAGAACAAATCATGCCAGAGCAATATGATAGCTTTCTTTGACAAGATAACAAGTCTTATAGGTATGAAAGAAGTGGTGGATGTGGTATACTTAACTTTAGTAAGGCATCTGATATGGTCTCAAATGATCTCCTTCTGAATAAACTAGGCAAATACAACTTAGATGGGGCTATCATAAGGTGGGTGCATAACTGCCCAGATAACTGTTCTCAGACAGTAGTTATTCATAGTTCACAGTCATGCTGGAAGGACATAACAAGTGGGGTTCCGCAGGGATCTGTTTTGGGACCAGTTCTATTCAATATCTTCATCAATGATTTAGATATTGGCAGAGAGAGTAGGCTTATTAAGTTTGAACACGATACCAAGCTGAGAGGGGTTGTAACTACTTCGGAGGATAGGATCAGAATTCAAAATGATCTGGACAAACTGGAGAAATGGTCTGAGGTAAACAGGAGGAAGTTTAGTAAGGATAAATGCAAAGTACTCCACTTAGGAAGGAACAATCAGATTCATACATACAAAATGGGACACAACTGTCTAGGAAGGAGCACTGCAGAAATGGATTTAGGGGTCATAGTGGAGCACAAGCTAAATATGAGTCAATAGTGTGATGCTGTTGCAAAAAAAGCAAACATGATTCTGGGATGCATTAACAAGAGTGTTGAGAGCAAGACATGGGGAGTCATTCTTCCACGCTACTCAGTGCTCATTAGGCCTCAGTTGGAGTATTGTGTCCAGTTCTAGGTACCACATTTCAAGAATGACATAGAGAAACTGGAAAAGGTCCAGAGAAGAGCAACAAGAATGATTAAAGAGCTAGAGAACATGAGATATGAGGGAAGACTGAAAGAAAAGAGGACACAGAGGAGACATGACAGCAATTTTCAAGTTCCTATAAGAGTGTGATAAAGAGGAGGGAGAAAAATTGTTCTCCTTGTCCTCTGAGGATAGGACAAGGAGCAACGGCCTTAAACTGCAGCAAGGGACAGTTACATTAGACATAAGGAAAAACTTCCTAACTCTCAGGGTGGTTAAACACCGGAATAAATTGCCTAGGGAGGTTATGGAATCTCCATCACTGGAGATATTTAAGAGTAGATTAGATAGGTATCTATCGGGGGGTGGTCTAGATGGCGCTTGGTCCTGCCATATAGGCAGGGGACTGGACTCGATGACCTCTTGAGGTCCCTTCCAGTTCTAATGTTCTATGATTTCTATGAATGTGGAGAGCTAGCAACCTTAGTGCAGATGGCTGCTACCATTTTTTAAGACCATGTCACGTAATTCTTCAGGTCTAATGAACATTATATTAAAATCACTTTTGGCAGCTGCCAAAATACCTATAATAAGGTTCAGAACATTAGTAATGCCACTAAACTAGTAGTAATGGTGGGAAATTTCCAGCGTGACATAGTCAATGATTTTGCGATGTAATGATTTGTAAATTGCAACTTGATACCCTGCTGGAGAATGGTGGTGTGCATGAAAAATCTGTAAAAGAAAAGAAACGGGATTTTCTCTTTTCTGTTCCTGTTGCTGAGTTCTTCTATTTTTAAATAAGTAAATATTACTATTACTCTTCTTTCACTTTCAATATTACCTCAGGCACATGCATTTGGCAATGAAAGGACTTAAGCCAGGCATCTGCGTTCCCTGGCTCCTACTTTTCATTTCGGAGAGTTGAACTAGCAGTTTTCTGATTGACGGTGAATTGTTCATTCAGATTAGATCATATGTTTTTGGGTACTTTGCTCTTCTTTGCAATCAGAATATATCACAATGGTTGTTTTTTTTTTAAACTTTCTCATTATTTGGACCCTTTTGCAATGCCTGCCGGCAGAGGGAGACTCATGGCAAAAGCTGGCTCACATGGGCAGCTTTTCCTTCTCTGTTTTTCAGAGTGTTTTCCCTGATGAGGCCCCAGGATTATTGCAAACCAGTCCCAGGAAGAGCTGCTGCTCAATTAGGCGAGAAGAAACTTGAAGGAAAAAAAGAATAAAGCCAGCAAATTGCTTGAGATAACAATCTCCCAACACCAGTGTGTCTCTGTAACTAAGAGGATTAGCTGAACTTTATGTGTCACACCAAAACTGACAATAAGCAACAGTGACTTTCCCCCGCTGGCACTTGTACCTTCACATTTCATTTTCCTGCTTGTAGTACAGCCTTGCCAACTGACGAACTTGGAGATGAATAAGATGGCTTCTTTCTTTTCCCCTCATCCTTAAAGATTTACGACTAAAAAACAAACAGCCCAGCTGTAGCACTGACACTGTACTTCTTCCCCTCTTTATGGAACATGCCCCTTTTCAGAGAGAGCAAGCTGGCAAGAAGTATGGGGCTGCTGTGTACCTTTTGGTGTCAGCTAAGTTTACTGTTTTATGGCAGAGACAAAGGCAATGGCCCCAAATTTGATCCTATGGAAATCAGTGACAATGCTTTCTTTGGAACAGGATCACTCCAGAAAGAGGCAGAAAAAAGCAGAAGCCCAGCAGACACAGAACTCAAACCAAGTTAAGGCCCTATTTAGACATGGTTCCATACAAAGTAGCTTAACCACAACTTCTCCCTCCCCATCATCCATCCACGGCAGCCAAATATTTTTAGCTGGAACTGTGTTTAAATAGACTTTTAAACCAGGCTAGCAGACTTTTTGAAACCCTCTGAGGAGTTTGCTACAGAAAGATTGGTCTGAGAGAAAGAATTGGAAAGAGAGGGAATATTTTCTCTCCTTCTCCTTTAGTCATAGATATCATTCTTACAAAAACAGGTTAAAGCTAAGCTTCACACAGGATCCAGCAAAAAGATGGCAGTAATGTGAAAGCAAAACATTACCGGTATCTGCAGGGCAGCACAGAAGCACATGAGGAAAGTAAACAGCTGTACCCTCTTGAGGTCAATGAAGAATAGGGATAGCATGCAAAGGAGGAGCTGAGAGAGGAAGGCCTTAGGGCTGGGTTCAGGAATACCAGAGATGTCTTTACATCAGTGTCGCCCAAACTGTGTTCCATGGAACACTGGTGTTCCGTGCAGTGTGAATAGGTATTCTATGAAAAAACTGACGCTAGTGCTATTTTTCCTTCTCAACTATTAAATATGAAATTGCATGTATCAAAAATACTAAGGTGTTTTAATAGTATTTTGATTGTATGTATATTAATATTTGTAATGCAGTCATAATAGTATAGTTGCTATGCAACTCATGCCGAAACAATCAGAGTAGGTTTGTATTTTTCACCTGAGTTGTGCTCAGAGAAATCACTTGATGCTGCACCTGATATGAGGATCCAGCTCTCCAGCATCATTCCTAATATTAAGTGGATTTGTGATCAAGAGGTGCAAAAACACTCTTCCCATTAAGAAAAGTCAAATGTTACTTATTTTTATTTTCCGTTAGTTTTCTGTACAAATAACAAATTTATAAAAACACATAATTTAAAAATATTTTTCCAAACCTAAAACAAAGACAGTAAATAAAATTATAAAGGAAATTAGCTTTCTTCCTATTCTGGAGCAGAACTGAGAAACTTCCTCTTTCCTACAAAAGCTCATTACCTAATAGCTCTCTCAGTTCTGCTCCAGAATCTGAAGAAGTGGTTCTTTTCCATGAAAGCTCATTACGCAATAAATAAAATTGTTAGTCTTTAAGGTGTTACAGGACTGCTTGCTTTGTTTTACGAAGATACAGACTACAATAGCTGCTCCTCTGAGGCCATGTCTACACTGCAAAATAACTTGGAAGCTGCTTAATTCGAAGTAACAGACTTCGACACTGAGCATCCATGCACAAAAAGCCACCCACCCTTACTTTGACGTAGGGTCCCACTACTTTGGAAGGAAGTGTCTGTACACCAATAGCCTCTACTTCAAAGTCAGATGCCAGGAAATGATGTGGACAGGGGTTGCATGGCTGACAAGTCCTTCCGAGCTCGCAGCCAACTACGCCCTTAAAGGGCCCCTCCCACTACCCCTCAACCTGCACATGCTCAGGGCTGCCAGGATGTACACAGCACAGCTCCCTCTTTGCACAGAGCAGAGCCACTGCAGAGTCCGTCATGGGTCCTCAGCAGCTCCCCGAGGGGGATCTCTTCCAAATCGTGGCCAGCCTGCTGACAGCACTGCTGGTGGCTATCATGCAACAACAGCGCAGTGCCAGCTGCATAGCCCCCTGCCAGGAGTAGCGGCTGCACCCCATCCTGGTGATCCGGCAACGCCGGGGCTTTCCCACCAGCACCTACTGGTGGGACCACCTCGTGCTGGGAGACTGGGTTGACAACTGGTGGCTGCAAAACTTCCAGATGACCTGGTAGACATTCAAGGAGCTGTGCCACTGGTTCACCCCAGCCTTTCAGCACTGGGACACCAGGATGTGGCTCACACTCCTTTTGTGCAAGAAGGCAGCCATCTCCCTATGGAAGCTGGCCACTCCGGATACCCACTGCTCTGTCTGACATCAGTTCAGGGCGGGCAAGGCCACCGTCAGGGCTGTCCTGACGTAGATAAGCCAGGACGGGGACATGCACCCACCATGGCAGGGGTACCTGGCAAGGGGTGGCCTTGAACAGGGATGGGCTGGGGAGCAGGGAGTACCGTATAGGGCTGGGAACCACTGGGCCAGACACTCAGAGACACATCTCTCTTGCACCCCATGCAGGTCATCTGGGCAGTCAACACCCTTCTCCTCCACTGGGTGGTCACAGTTGGAGACCTGGCTGGCTTCATGGAACTGGGGTTCCCCAACTGTTTTGGCGCCCTGGACAGCACACACATTGCAATCCATGCCCTGAACCATAGCACGGGGGCCTTCATAAACAGAAAGGGCTACCACTCTGTGGTCCTCCAGGCCCTTCAGCTAATGGCTGGTTCATAGACGTCTACATGGAATGGTCTGGAAAGGCCCATGATGCCCGGGTGTTCTTGTGCCTTGGCTACAGAATGCAGGAGGGGACCTACCTCCCCCCGCAGAAGCCTCAGGAAAGCAGGGAGAGCATAGGTGACTACCATGTCCCCGCCACTTCCCCAGGGGCAGACTGGTGGCTGCTGCTTCCCTAGGGCTCCTGGGGAGTGCTGGGGACTGCTGCTTCCCTGGGGCTCTGGGGGAGTGCTGGCAGTTGATACCTCTTTCCTGGCTCCCTAGGGCTTGGTGGAGCTGGGAGAAGCTGCACCTCCCTAATATCTCCCTGTCCCATATTTGGGACATGGAGATATGGTCACCTTACTTTTAAATCAACTTTTGAGCATTACATGCAACAATTTTTTGGTATGAAACTCTTCACCCACCCCCAACCTCCCGCTCACCAACCTGCATGTATGTGTTCCATCAGTATATTCCAAGCCCAAAAGTGTTCCATGGCCAAATTGGTTTAGGAAATGCTGTTTTAGATTAATGTAAAAGGAACACCAACACCAAAGAGTCTAGTTTTAAAAAAAACAAACCAAAGCAACACATGGTTCTAAACAAGCAGGGACATAGGACTCAGATGACAGGTCAAGGGAGTGGATTGAGGCCTGCAAAATTGGTGATGTATGATAAAATACAGGGGATTTTCCAGTTTTTGAACAGTGGCTTATTAAAACCAAGTGTTATGGGTTTTGTTTTGCTGATCACACACTCACATTGCTATGCAACTCTTTGAATCTAAGGGTACGTCTATACCTACGGGGGGTTCGATGTGCTGTGATCGAGCTCTCTGGGATCAGCTGTTGACTCTGGGACTTCACACTGCCATGTGGAGTAAGAGACATCAGCACAAGTAGATCTTCATTACTGCCTACACCAACAGAAGATCTCCCGTCAGGTTAATTAATCCACCTCTCCAAGACATGGTACCTAGATCAATGGAAGAAGGCTTTATTGGGGTTAGGTCATCTTAAATGTGCCGCCATGAATGTAGGATTTTCATATTCCTGAGCAGCATATTTAAGACAACTTAATTTTCCAGTGTAGACCAGTTCTTAGTCAAATAATTGGTTGTGTTGTTATTGACACATTAAAATGACAAAGCAGATACCCTCTGGCAACATAAATTCAGAACAGTAGTTGGGGGTTCCTTGCATATCTTCACAGAGAGTTAAGTGTGTGTTGAGGAGGTATAATGCTTCGAACTAGACTTGGACTTTTAATCCCAAAATATGTAGAGACTGGGGTATTGTAAAAACATCTGCTGTACAGCCAAGGGTTAAGATGGCCTTGTTACTCAACAGCAGCCTCTGTCTAGGATGTGTGGAGCATCCATTTTTGTTTAAAGGGGCCCAGATCCCATCCCTTTTTCCAGCAGATATGAAATGGAATGTGTCTGTCTTTGAGCTGAGACCAGCGGCACTGCAAGATTCAGTGAATGAAGGACACCGTGTCCAATTGAAATTACAGAGGAATTTGAGATAGGCAGAATGTACTTACCCAACTGGAATTTAAACTGTGAAATTAAAAGGAAATATTCAAGGACAGGACAGAGAGAATTCCTAATCTCTACCCAGTCCTGGCTGCATGTCAGGAAAGGCCCCCTCTGAAGAGAGAATAAGCAAAGAACCTGTCCTGGAATAAAGAGTAGGGAGAGAATAAAGACAATGTTTTCAGCAGTGCCCAGCTCCAGCTGTGTGCTTGTTTCATAAACTCTGTCTATGCTGAAAAAATGATTTGTGGTTGATAAAGGGTATCAGATATTTGTTCCTCCTGGCCCTTGGCCAGCTAGGGTAAAAAACAATTGAGTTACTAATGTTGAGGTCCACAGCGTTTCTAATGTCTCAAATGGAAAGTGTGTTAGATTTCTTGTGGAATGAGGGGTTCAGAACTCCTTTTGTAATGGGTGTGAAAAACAGTTTGGCTCCTTCTACAGTATCCATCTGGCCTCCATTACTGTAGTATCTGAGCACGTCACAAATATTAATGAATCAATCCTCACAACAGTATTTTGGGTAATGTCCCTTGGACAGCTGGGACAGAATGTTGGAAGCAGAAGGTTCTGTGACAGTTGCAAAATGACAGTTGTGGTTGGCAATTGGAATTGTGCAGCTGGAGAAAATTGAATAGCGTACGATGACAGCTGCAGGATCCCCCATGACTGGATGGACAAGGAACAGCGAGGGAACTAAAACTGAGAGAACACTGGGAGAACTCTGGTGAAAGTGATGACAATGACCTGAAGAAACCAACAGGAGGAAGGACAATCCTCAGGACAGTGCTCAGGAAAAGGATTCAGGTGTCTTACTTCTGACCTGTGCAAGAATCACAACATGACCTTGGGCAAGACTCTGTGCTTCAATTTTCCCCACTCTCATAATGTGATCATATTTCCCTACCCAGTGGGAATGGGCAGTTGTGAGGCACTCAGAGGCTATGGTGGTGATGAGCATGAAAATTCTTTTCTATCAAAAGAGCCAGAGAGGAAGTGAGCGCAGAGAATAAGTCGACTGAAAAAACGCATATGAAAAAATGAGTGTGCTCCTGGTGAATACTTCACCCTTTTCCGAAGGTGTGTGCAGGGTCTGAATTACTGTCGTAACTGCCTCATTAAATATAAAAATAAACTGCATGTTTCTTTTCCTATATGTTCTATTATCTCCAAAACAGGAATTAACTGGCTATAATGATGGGTAAAGAATTTGGGGTGGTCGGCTACATTGCAGTACTTTCATTAGTCTGAGATCCAGAGTGTCAGTCCCAACTATCACAATAAGGCTACAGCTATACTGCAGCCCTATATCAAAAATCTTATTTCAAAATAACACAACTACACACAAATTGTATTTCAAAATAGCACCCAGCTATTTCAAAGTAGCATTTCCAGATCCATAGAGCTATTTGGAGCCTCGTATAGCTTATTTGAAATAGCATCATTCCATGTCTTAATAGCACCTATTTTGAAATATCAGTTTTGAAATAGGCATTATTCCTCCTGCATTGATTGTTACCAATTTTGAAACAACACACCCTCTATTTCGATTTTATTTTGAAATACTGCGTGTGTGGTCTAGACCCTAGCAACGATATTTCGAACTCTGTAGTGTAGCCATAGCCTAAGGGAGTTTAGGTCATCCTTTGTCAAATACAGAGACAACAAGAGAGAGGAGCAGACAGAGAGCAAAGTGATCTGGTGAAAGGGAACTAGCTGGAAAACTTGAGGTGTATATTGAGAAACACAGTGAGATACATCGGGAACTACTACGGAATGCTTATGAAATGGATGTTCTTTGTCTCTCTGCTGCTATACACACACAGCAATCCAAATGTTGGAAGTGATGTCCTTTTAAGAGGAAAGGGGGAGAATATTGTTCTCAGAAGGATGTATGAGGGTCTCAGCATTTTGGAATAGGGGCTCTGTCTCATCCCACAGCGGCTATAGGAAAAATTAAAGAGGCATGTGGGAAGTGATGAGAGAGAAAGACAATGGTCTTTGTGGTTAAATCTCTGATTTTGGGACTCAGGGGTTGTTTGTTAATTATGCCACAGCCTTGCTCTGTGACCTCGACAAATTTCTTATGGGCATGCTTGGCAGAATTAAATTTGTATATTTTTACAATCTCAGCAGATAACACTGATGTTTATTTTTAAACATTTATTGCTATTTTGATCATTTTCAATTTTCAAAATTGCGGAAAATTATGAGGCATCAGACAACAGGGAGTATTCGGATAATATAGAATAACAATAGACACTAAGGTACAAAAGTTAAAGCTTTATTATGTTGAGCATTAACACAAATTGTCAACATCACACGTCAAAATATACAAAATATCCTTAAATCAAGCTTGAATAAGTTCTCAAACAGCATTCTGATTACTTTGCCTATTTATAATTTTGATTGTCAATGGAATTATTATGGTCAGTTTGTGTGCATATGGTGAAACTGTCATTTGCTGATATTTGCCAGCAACAGTTTGATCCTTTCTAGCCTATTTATGGACTTGCTTTGGCTCAAGCTCTCTGCTCTTCACTTCCCCACCTCAAAAAGAGGGATAATAATTCCTCCTTCCTCTCAAGATTTGCATTTCTTCTTTTGAGCTTGCAGACTCTTTGGGGGCAGTGACTCTTTGGGGGCAGGAGGAATTATTATCCCTCTTTATTATATGTATACACAGCATGTAGCACACAATCTCAGCTGGGATCTCTGTAACAAGCATAGATGCTGCCTGTGGGTACTGGTGAGAAGTCAAAGAGAGAGGTGTTCAAAATGAGCCTGAATGGTGAGAGAGTCAGAGAGGTGAATGTTCTGGAAGTCAGAGGGGGATATAAGAGGAGGGGGTGCAGAGAAGTGATGTTTCTTTGCTCTGGTGCTGTGCTAATGGCAAGCAGAATGTTCAAAGGCTGATATCTCATTAAGAGGAGAAAGGACAGGATTGTGGGACCATACGTTTCCATGGCAGTTGGAGGGGGTGAGGGGAGGCAGTTTTAAATAGAGTATGAGAAGACCTAAGTAATCCTGGTGACAGGAGCAGCACCTCCTTGAGGAGGATAGGAACAGGCTGGGAAGGAAAAAATAATTGGTACGAAGGAAAGTATGTGAAAAGAACAGCATCACGGATATGAGCACAAGTGGCAGAAGGGAAATTTAATAGAGCACAGAAGTCAGGGAGAAAGTTACAGAATAGAAGCTGCCAGAGGGGGAAAAATTGGCTGAGGAAACCCTCCACAAAAATAGGTGCATACAGCATGCTTCTTTCCCTCTGAACTAGGGCTGTGCAAAGGGTCTGATTTGGTGCCTGATCAGCCTTTTGCTTACATATAATTTTCTGTATTTTATGTCTCCCCATGTAATAAATATTGTCTGTAAAATCGTAATAAGAGTTGGTGAAACATTACTATTAATACTGAAGATCTGGGGCCACGACACAAGTAGCAGCACTACAGGGGATGCATCTAACCTCCATGACAGGAAACACAAAAGAGCTAGGGAGGATTGTGGAAAAAAAATTCAACTCAATTTTAAAAGATTTTCCATTGACTGGACATATGCCCTTTTTTGCTATGTCTACACAAGAAGCATTTGTCAATGGAAGTGACTGCCAGAAGAGATCTTCTGGGCAAAACTTCTATGAACAGAGAGCATCTATGCATAAAAGCAGATCAAAAGAGCAATCCACTCCCTCGACAGAGAGCAACCAGACTTCCTGTCCCTCTCTTGACAGAATAGCTGACCGAAACGTCTGCAAACAGGGCTCCCCAGTGAATCGGAAGCCCTGTCTGTCAACAAAAGATCCCAGGAGTGTCTACATGGCTGTTTTATTGACAGGAAACTGTCAAGAAAGGTGTAAAACCTGAACGTGGAGAGGTATAATGCTGCTGGCGGATGTGCCAAGTATTGTTAACAGACTGTCGACAAAGCACATTTTGCATGTAGGCACTCTGAGGGTTTTTCTGACAAAAGACGACCATATTACTCTGTGGCAAATACAGGACACTGGCCTCCAAGGACGGGAGGCTGCTGTCCCATGTTCCTCGGCAACGGGAGCTACTGCAGCCTCCCAATGAGGGGGAACAGAGGATGGGGATTCCACAAACTCCTTGCAGCAGGCAGGAGTTCCTGGCAGCAGGGGCTGCTGTGCTGAGGAACAGGTCAGCTGCCTCAAGGAGGAAATTCCACATAGCAGAAGCTGTCTCCCTGAGGTGTGGGATGCTGGGGAATGATACATCCACCTCTTGGAGGGCTCCCTGGCAGCAGGAGCTGTCTTCCCTAGGCGTGGGATGCCAGAGAATGAGGCAGCCACCCTGTGGCAGAGCTTGCCATTGGGTGCTGGGGAGTGGGGCAGGTGCCCCACTCAGGAGACAGCTTAAATAAGGGACTGTCCCAGAATAACGAGATGGATGGTCAGCCTAGACAAAAGCCCAGTTTTGCCAGAAAAACCCTCTTGTGTAGATGTAGCCTTTGTGTCTGTTCATTTTGGATACTGTATAAAGTGAATTAATTGGCAGGAACATACACTTATATGGAGATTTTTTAGCAAATTTTGAATGTACATAACCTGATTCTACGAGTGGCACTCATCCAGTCAGGGAATAGAAACACACAAGGAAAGGACTTCATCCTGCAAGATGCTGAGCATTTTGGGCCCAGATCAGCAAAGGATTTAAGCACATACTTACTTCAAACATGTAAACAGTCTCCTTGACTTCAACAAAAAACAAGCAGTCCTTCAATAGGATAGCTTATGGGCTCAACATTATGCAAATGTTTACACTGTTTTGAGGAATCAGTGCCAGAGTACTCAGTTCCTTGCAGAATTGATCTGTGTGTTGCCTTTGTGTCAAATCATCTTGAATTTCAAATAATCACAACAAACTGCTCATGAATAAGACAAATGGCAAGAAGTATTTGGTAATTTCAAATACGAAATAAACTTGGGAATATCACAATCTATTTGCAGACAGTTCACAACAGAAATAGAGGCAAAATTTGTCCAATATATTAGTCATTACCAATGATTTGCCAAGCTTTACTGGATATACGTACAGCCAGAGAGACCTGTGTTATGCCTGAGAGAAAGAGCCAGAAAGAGATGTGTCAAAGTAAACCTGAGAGGAGAATTCAGACAGAGATCCAGAGAAGTCTGTAGAGAGGGAGTCAGAGAGGTTATGTGAGCAGATATGATGGAGTAAAAAGGGAGTGCTAGCTTTTAGCTGTTTACAGCTAGCCAAACAGGAATTGTATTTTGGGTGATATTCCAGAAGATTGTGGAAGGTTGGATCTTGGAATCACAGTTACATCTGACAACTTGAGTCAGGTTGACAAAAGAACAAGGAAGAAAATGGAATATGACACAATAGGTTGTCCTTGAGGAGATGAGGGAGAAGCATCACTGAGACAGGAAGGTAATAAGAACCTACATACAGGTGTGATAAGAGAGCAAGGATGACATGAAAAGCAGTAGAAGAGGAGATACAGGCTATGTCTAGAGAATATTGTCACCAAAACTGGGGTTTTGGCAAAAAAACTCACAGAGCATCTACATACAAAACGCACTTTGTCAACAAAAAAGCCATGTACATGCTCTGGGGGCCCTATTTTTTGTGTGTAGACGCGATCTGTCCACAGAGGTTTTTCGGAACATCTCTTCTGACAGTAACTTCTGTAGACAGATGCTTTTAGTGTAGACATACCCTAAATACATTCACGAACAGAGCAGCATAGGTCTTGAAGATGCAAACAAAGGGCTAGATTCTTTGGTGTGGTGTGGTCACTTTGATTGCATTGATGATGTAATCTGTTTATAAAATTGGATTAGCTGGCTCACGGAAGACTAGACTAGAGACAAAATTGAAGAGCAGCATTTACATTTTCATTCTGGAAAGTCATCCACCCTTAGTTACAAATAGGTTCCTGACATTTACAAGTAGGATGGAATACCATTAAAACGAACGTACTGTACATGTGGAACCATTGATTAGAAGGCCTTTCTTTAACTTTCCATACCAGTCAATTTCTACCAATATATTCTGGGATATCAGGAGACTTTGCACAAGAATAAAAATGACATACTAAGAACACTTCTGGACTGTTTTAAAGGACAAAAATTATTTATGATGCAGCCCTTATTGGGTAGCTCTAACTTTTCCTAAGTGTCTCTTTTTTGGATCCTCCCATGTTTGGCCTTTCTTGCTGCTCAACACTTTTTCCTGCAGAACAGGCATTCAAGATATGGTTCTTAATCTCCCCAGAATCACTGCAATAGAATTCCCATAAATTTTAAATATTGGCAATGATACTGACTGAAGTTTTATGCTGTTGTTTTGGAGGTCTATTGAAGTAAATGGAAAGATTCTTACTGGGCTTCAGATCAGGTCCTTAGTGAAAATATTGTAAAGACTTCTCTCAGCTTCTTCCTTTTCTTTATATGGTGTATAATATTCCTGGCCTTTCTCTGTAAATGTGTGCCACAAAATATTATAAGGAATGCTATAAAAGTCTTTAATTATTTTAACTTAATTTTGCTGAATTTTTTAACTAAACAACATGATCAGCAATGTTTTGTCACCTCCCATCTAAGATTATTGTCCACCCCTTTTTGTAAGGCTATGGAGGTTTTCAACATGTCAATTTTAGTTGTAGGCCCCAGTATACAGTCCACTTTTTATGAGTGAGGCACAAAGTCTGTCATCTTTTTCTTTTAGGCTAGTCAAATTTTATGCAGAGTACAGGAGAGGTTAACGTATTTATTTGAGAGTCATCCCTGGAGATTTGTGTTGTCCTAGACTGGAAATGTGTTATGACGGATATCTTTAAAGAGAAAATTACTTTCCTGTAATTGTTCTTCTCCAAAGATATGAAAGACCTCCACTCACGTACTGTGCTCTGCACAGAATTGCAGGTTCTGCTATTTCTTTATTATTCAATTCCCTTTTATACATAGGGGATTAATTTCACTTTGAGCCTGGGGAGTACCTGTCTTGCACCTGATGGTTATTTTCACAGAACAACACTTGCAGATTGTGCTGTCTTAATACTTCTTCAGTTTAACCATTATATTTGAAGATGCTTTCATTTAGGATTATCTGTTTTACTTACTGTGATTACCTATTTATGTTACTCCCCAGTATCTTCCTAGCAGGAAATAGTTAATAAAAACTAGAACGTGCAGCAATCATTTCTTCTTTCAGTGTGCCTAGCGTTCCTGGTGTTTTTAACTGCCTGGGCCCTTATCTTCAAGCAAGCTCTGCATGAGTACAAGGGTCTCCTTTGATTGTCAGTTTTATCTGCAAAAAGAACTAACAAAACAATGTGGAAAAAGCAGATGCTGGGTCCTACTCCATGAGCTCAGCGAGCTTATTATGCCTTAGATGATAGGGACAAGCCTCTCCCTCCGTTGCCTCTTTACTATCTGGCCTGGCAGGTTAGGCAGTTTCAGTCCCTCAGACCCACGGAGCTGGAAATGCACATATATGTATCTCATATAGCTGGAAGGGATCTCAAGAGGTCACCAAGTCCAGTCCCTTCCCATCCTTCACAGGTTATTTTTATTTTTTGGTCTAACCTGCCCCAGAGCCTTGAAAGGCTGAACTCACAACCAGGGCTTCACAAGGCCAATGCTTTCAGCACCGAGAGCCCGCCCGCCATGTAACTGACATGGACGGTTGCTTTTAATACCTTTGCCCCACCCAACAAACACAAGCGATCAGTGCCATCACGCTGCACTGCCCCGACACGCCAGCGGCACAATACACCTCCGCGGGGCGGGGCCCGGACGCCCTGTACTCCAGCACGGCTAGAGAACCGCAGGCCACAGACGCACACCAGGAGCAACTAACCCAGCACGCTCCGCAGCCGTCACTCGCAATGCGCATGCACGCGCACCCGATGCGGAGGGGGGGGGGGGGGGCAACAAAAAAAAGGTGGCGCGCGTGCTAGTCGAGGCCGTTTACATATTAACGAAGGCTAGGGCAGAGGTGAATGGCAAGGGGATGTGGGGCATGCGCAGAAAAGCCGGCACGGTAAACGAGGAGTCGGGGAATGAGAGCAAAGGCGGGCGACGCAAGCGCGAAGCGCTCACCCTTGAGGGGGGGCAGGGTGCGCATGCGCAGTGGCCCATGTGCTGGCGCGAAGGCGGGGTAGAAGGGGAGGGGAGATAGCGCCTGCGCGAGTCGGGGCGGGGGCAGCAGGGAGCGAGCGAGCGAGGGAGGGTTTATCGGGCGGCCGATTTTGGTTAAAATATTCAAAATGGCGGACGGAGGAGCAGCGAGTCAAGATGAGAGTTCGGCGGCGGCGGTGGCGGCGGCAGGTAATCATTACTGCGTTTTACATATTCATATTCATACTCGCGCGCGCGGCCCCCCCCGCCGCCCGCCCGCCCCGCTTAGCATAATTTATTAGTACTCCGGATTATTATAATTAACGGCACAGGGGGAGCGGGGGCAGCGGCAGCTTCCCCGTGCGGGAGACACACACACGGGCGCGGGGGGCAAGGGGGAGCCTCCCCGCCCCCGAACCCGGCCGGAGGCCGCCGGGCTGGGCCAGCAGCGCCCGCACGCCCACAATAAAGCCGCTTTACATATTCATGGTGGAGCGGGCCCGGCTCGGGCAGGGAGCTGGGGGGCAGAGCCCGGAGCTATGGGGCGAGCACCCTGCAGCCCCACGGGAGCTGCCCCCCAGCTTTTGCTTCAGGGAGCCCGGCTGGAGCGCGGGATTTGGATGGGGGCGGGCTTGGGCTTCTCTGGTCCACTCCCCCCCCCCCCCCGTGGTAGCTTATTTCCCCAGAGCCAGAGGCCTGCCTGTGGAGGGGGTCTGGGGTGTGTAGGGCGGGAGGGCTGGCTGGCGGGGTGCTTTTGGCGGGGGTCTTCTCCCCTTCCCCCAGAAAAAGTGTTTCAACTCCGCTCGGTTTTTCTTAGGGAGGTGCACCCCTGGTGGCGAGGGGCTGCGGGGGGCTCTGTTACCCAAGGGGATGGGCTGCCCTGACGTCTCCCCCTTCTCCTCGCTTCCCTGGCAGCGAGGGAGGCCTAGCCGAGTAGTGGGAGCGCCCCGGGAAAAGTCCCCTGGGGGGTCTCTAACTGCCAGGCTCTGAGAGGCCCCCCAGTGAGGGGCGGGTGGGGTGGCAATCTGCTTGCCAAGGGTGAGGGGCCGGGCTCCCTCTCCCTCTCTCTCTCGGTCTCATTTGAATAATGTCTAATTCGGGGAGGTTTATATTATTGAAATGGCTGCCTGGCTTTCCCCGCCTCTCATGTTTAGTAATTCAGACTTTTAATAACAGCCACTCAGAGCCCAAAGCCGTGTTTATATTTTACATTCGCCCCATGTGCTTTTGTGGTTCAATATGATTCTTCTTTCTTGCTCTCTCGGTTTTTTTACATTTTCTTGGCAACTCACAGGGCCCAGAGATCAAACCCAGGCTGTGTGGGGAGGGGATGGGGTGGAGGAAGAGCTAGGCCCTGGTTCATCTAGCAGACGCCTAGGCCTCACTCTCTGCCGCTTGATTTATTTACTAATAACCAAAATGACCCCCCCCACCCCACCCCCACCAGCAAAAAAACAAAACCCTCCTGGGGCTTGTGCAGCATCAGAACTGCTTACAGTTTCATGCACACACTTATGTCTTTTAAATAAGGGGCTTATTTTAATTTATACCAACAAGATTGTAAAGCTGCCCTTTTCATAACTGCTTTTCAGTGAGTATTGAGCATTTTTTCATCCCTTTGTCCCGATTCACCTAAAAAAGAGTTGTTTTGAATTTACATTTCTTGAGGCTGTGAGAACACTTTCAAAAACTAAAAAGCTCTCCTACTTCCAAATACAAACTAGATTTAATATGTAGAAGCTAATCTTGAATTTGTAGTTTAGATCAAGCATTAAATAAAATAAATCTCTCCATGTTTAAGGATGCTGTATAATGGGACTGCTTTTGTCAGTGTCCCTGGCCTCCTGAGTTATTTTGAATTTATATTTGACAGTACAAAAAATAAATAAAAACAAGATAAGTTTTCTGTATATGACTGAACGAAAATAGAAAAAGATTTCCCCCTTTAAATTGTCAGGGCTATTTATGTTTTAGTGAGACACCAGGCGACTTATGGACAAGCAAAATGGACTCCTTTTTCAAGGGAGGTAATGGAGTCATTTTATTTTAATGTAGCATTAGAGTTGATAAAACTGTGTTGTTTCTCATGGGTGGTGGTATAGCTTTATCAGGTGAGTCTGTAAACATCTTTAAAGCATGGTTAAGAAGAGCTCATGTCCTTGTGTAGTCCCTATGTTTTGTAGCATTTGCTTTGAAGGTTAATTTGTTACAGAATACAGATGTCAGTTAATGAAAAGCATTTTAATTTTAAAATGACCGGTTTCACTACTTATTTTTCCCCCACCCCCGTGGTAAAGATGGGCCTTGAATACTGCAAGAAAAGGTCTGTGGTGGCTATAATGAGACTGTTCAGGTGACTGACTGCTTCACAGACCAGCAGCATGAGGTTGGCTGGACAAAAAGCAGTAATATAATTTCATGCCTTAAATAGCATATGTTTTTGCACTCGCTTCGCAAGATGTGGTCAAGCTGATGATGTCACCGGCCAGAGGACAAGGTGCAGTTAATTTGATTTATTGACCTGCGGTGAGGTGTACCCGTGCAACCTTCTCATAGAGAAACCATTTATCTGAAGACCGTTTCCTTTATAGCAGCAATTTAACCACTCCCCTCCCCCAACTGCAATTTCTATCAGAGTATTTTCTGTGGATTTTGAGAGATGTTCAGTTTTTGGTACCCATCTCTGGCAAGTAGATGTTTGATAAACTTGAAGCTTTATCCTCCTCTTTCCACATGATGGAAGAGGCAAGGAATTTTTTTTCCTCTTATCGCTCCTCAGTTTTCTGATTTTCAGTGGCAGTCGAGTGAAACAGATAGGATTCTTGACAGTTTCACCTACCAAGAGGGCTCTGTCACCAGTGAAAGTGATCAAAGACTTGTTAATTGTACTTTGCTGGTTAGGAAAGTTGTGAAGAAGTGGCAGTCGCTGCTGCTGCTCCTCTATGCAGACTCAGGGTGACAACACTATTGGTTCACATTTTGAAGGTTATATTTCCAGTTATAAAAGGTAGACGCTTACTGGCTTTAAATGAAAGGAAAAATCTTTTCGGCTCCTATCATCTTCAGTGAAAGCTTTCCTTTTGCCATGATGGAATGGATTTTTTTTTCGGTTTTGTTTTTTTGAGAAAAACCTTTTATGTGCTTCTAATTCAAGCAAATCTGAAGTCTTCAGGAAGTAAATGTTTAAATTCTGATACTTTCTTTGTTTTTGTTACTCCTTAACTTTGGGGGTGGGGGAAAATTGGTGCATTTTTCAAATCAGTTCTCTGAGTATTAAACCAGTTGTAGAACAAATTATTCTGTGCTAGTTCTGTAGGACTGTACCAGAGTACCACATAAACACAGTAGTATAGTACCTGCTTGTAGTCAAGATCCTGATTATTGATGACTACTTTTAGAAAATGAGATTTTGAAGCATTTTCATCACTTGGAGCACAATAGTCCAATCAGAATTGATGCTGTTGCATTTAAACAGAGTAGCCCATTCTAGTGGCAGTTCATATCTGGCACAAGTTTAAATGTGCAGAAAAGCTTAATGGAGTAGGGTGTGTGCATTTTAATTTTTGTTATAATCTATCATAGCTTTCCTCTTAAAGAACTAGAATATTCTTCTTTCTTTCCATAGGTCTTTCATTCTTCCTTGATCTCCCCCCACCCAATTTTGTGAAAAATATGTAGTAATTAGTCAGTGGGCTGACCTTTACACACACAGCCATGACAAAATTTGGCATGCTCAGTGGAGTATGACTTAGTTGAGGAGTGTGCGAGAAGTAATTTTTCACTCAGTTTTACAAGTCCTGATTCTTTTGTGAATTTGAAGGACCTTAAAAATAATTTTTACTACTTAACACGCAAACTTAATGTTTTTAATTTTTGTTACATGCTACGGTAGTTTATTCCGCAACCTAAAAATCACTCTGCATCAGTGTGCATTTTTAACATTTCAGCCACCAATTATGTATACTCAATTACTTGACCATACCTAAAATTGTATATTGTCTTGTGAGAGGCAGGCCCCAATCCTAGTCCTTTTAGATGACAAAGGTTTATATGAGGTGCATATTTCTACTCTGAGTGCCGTTTACACTGTTAATGAAAACAAGATGGAATATTTAAGTAAAATTAAGCTTAAATTGATTTTTCAAATTTGATATTACTTGCTCTTTGTACAGACTTATTATCCTGTCAATGAGGGACTCTTATGTCTTTGGGTAGACTGAACAGTACTGGATGCTTGTACTGCAGAGATTCTCTTCTGCATTAACAATCTTTCCCACCATGTTCCTATTGTGATGTGTTGCAGCACATTGCAGCCCAAGTGTGGGCTTGCATTGCATTGAGTACGGCAGTAGAAATGGGAAGGGAATCACAAATTTAATTTTGTCCTGTAATCTTTCACTGTATGTTCATGAATTAGTTATACTTCACTTGGAACTTGTCTCAATTCCCACAGCTGCTAATTAAAGGAGGTTCTGTAAATGTGACTGTTTTTTCCTTTTTACACATGGGTGCATTAACTTTATGAAGCTTTGAGTATAAAAGCTGCACAAGCTCTCTTACACTTGTTCATTTCTGTTCTTCGAAAGAAAATGCTTAACATTTCTATGTGAATTCCTTTCCCTGTCTTTAGCAGGCTGCACAACTGACTATCAGAACTGTTGTCAGCTAATGTCTAAATTTTCAGATTATTTTTAAGTAGGTCTTCATCAGCATACTACAATTCCTTGTGGGAAAGAGGATATTAATTAATTGCTAATAGCTATTTGTATTAGTGAATTTGACTGAGGTGACTAGGCAGAACTGTTTAGTGATTAAGCATTAGGGTGGACTCAGGAATTCCAGAGTTCCATTCCGCTGAGTTGACATGCTGTGACCTTAGGCTGTATCTGTAAAATGGGGATAATAAATACTAGCCTCACAGGGTGTTGTGGAGACAGGTAGGAGATAATTAGTTAAAGTTTAGTATAATGATTTCAAGAGTGAAGTATGTAAGTACCACATTTTATTGCTAGGTGTTTGTAGCTGAGTTTTTGCCTTTTTGCTTGAAGGGAGATCATCAAATTAGAAATAACATTGCAGCATGTAGATTTTTTGGCCTTTTTAATATTTTAGTCCTCCCCTAAGATATAAAAATCTGAGAAGTTTAAAAAAATCATACTGTTTTTCAGTTTGTTTACTTTGCGTATCTGACTACATTTTTCTGTTCTGCTTTGCTGTTTTCCTCTGTATTTTCAGTTATTTATACAGTTAAGTTATATATACACTAAACTCTTTCCATAAAAAGTATCACCATTAATATACCATCTGTGCACTTCTATCAATAGTATGAATAAGGTGCTGGTGGCTGTCAGGATTTTTAACTACAGGGTAATGTGTAGACTTGCTTTAGGTAGGGTCAGACAAAACAAGTGTTCAAGCTTTAGTTAATGACTGGTTACACCACAGCAAAAGAATTAAGTGAGACTGCAAAAAAAATACAGATTGGCAGGGGGACTTAGGTGTAGTTCGTATCAATTTCTTTAACATTAGCTAGATTTCCAGATTGTTTATTGCCTCACCATTTGTTCCTCTACTTTTTTTCTTTTTGAAAATAAGATGTAATCTACTAATTTATGCCTGACCATGCTAATGCAAAATAGTAGGTTTGTAAAACTTAGATTTTTGTTGAGGTGTGGAGCATGTAAGAATGGTGGAAATTACTCAGTCATCTCATGAATTAGTCATTTCTGTATTATTACTTAATCATCTCTTGAATAAGAAATGTGATTTCATCTTATTCCAGGAATCCAATTGCAGAGGTGCCTTTTAGTTACAATTCTGTTTCTTACCCTGCTGATCTTTACCTCCAGTAAAGGTATCATTTTCATTTTAATTCCTCTATTTCAGATGGCAGTGTGAAACTACAGGAAAATACTTGAATTCTTTTTTAAAGATTTTTTTTTTTGGTCGGGGGGGCATGGAAAGCTACCTGAGGAGAATCACATTATCTTGGTAGTACCAGCAGCCAACGTCAATGGAAATACTGCCGTGACTAGCACCTCCTCACACCTTCTACTTCTGTATTTCCTTATTTTCTACAATTGCTCTTCTCCTGATCTGAAAAGAAGGCTAGATCATTTTTAAAATATGGACTAGTTTGTGGTGCATGTTATTTCAAGGCCAGTATAAAATTCACTAAAATAGAGCTATAGTGCACTACTTCAACATGAATAGCTATTTGAGTAGCTCAAGGGAATATAAATGAGCAAATGGAACATACACAGTATTTCTGGTTATGTTGAATACTGAAGTTTGGATCTCAACTATTATTGACTTGTTATCACACTTCAGAGAGTGTTTGTTTTAGACAACTTGTGATGAGAAATCTTGAAATTCTGAGTTTTTAGGCCCATCTTTCAAGATTCTTCAAAATCTAGGCTCTTGGGTATGAAACAGTAAGTAGGGAGCCAGGAGCTTCTGAGTTCCATTCCCTTCATCATTTGGCTTTATGGCTTTTGACATATCAGTTAGGTTAAATATAATATACTAGCTCTTTAAAACAATAACAACCTTCCACCCCACCACCACGCAAACTCCCGATTTCAGTACTGTTTGCAGCTCCACCTGTATTATAGTGGGTGTGCTAGGGCAAACAAAATTCCAGCAGTTGATGTATTAACCACATATGAGATTCTGCCAAGAGGAGGTGGCAGTGAAGTTGATATTTTGGAGGAGGCATCTCTGCACTCAGCTAGAGGGGGCAACAGCATAAGGAACTTGAAGTCTCTGCTGTTTGCACCAAACTGGGTGTGATCAGTTTTGAAAAAATATACGTCCAAGTTTCCCCAGCTCAGATGAATTTTTCGAATCATGTTTTCCTGACTTTTAAACGCACACAAATAGGAGCAGCATGCTATGATGGTAAAGGCATTATAGGTTGCGCACATGAACACTGAACATTCTGAAACTGGACAACAAATTCTGTTCTGTTTAGGCTCTTATACTGCACTTATTACTGTAATATCTGAGCATGCTCCAATAGTGCATTAAATAGTATGGTGCACAATTCTCATGTTCGTGTCCCCCTCTCCCCAGGAATGCAGTGTAATATTTTGTTTTGGTAGGGTTTTTGAAATACATATGGTTTGTTAGAGAATATGAGGTCAAGGAAACGTGCCTTTCACTTGAAGCAGAAGGTTGCATTTCCCACTTACGCCTTCACTTCCAGCCAGTTTCCAGTGCTCTGTAGGCACTGTGTACAGGTTCTGAGATGTCAGTCTTGGTCTTTTGCTGCCTGTTGCTTCTGTGCTGTATATTGAGGTCCAAGGAAGAAGACATCCCTCCCTGCTCATCTCCAACTCCATCAAAGAATTGCAAGGTTACCCCTCCCCTACCAGCCACTTATTTACCCTGAAAATAGGTTACAGGGGTGGGTGCTCCATTTCCTGCTTGGAAAAGTCTCCATCCCAATTAAGAGGTAGTTATGTGGGAGAGGGGGAAATGATGCAACCACTTTTGCTGCGTGTCTCTGTTTGAAAGGGACTCAGGGTAGAGACTCCACATCAGTGATGGCCAGCCTAGACTAGTGAATGGGCTGCATGAGTGGCCCTTCTCCAACTCAGTGGGCTGCAAGATTGTTTTAACCAAGATGGTATCCAAGTGTAGGGTAGTTTAGCTAACTACACTTGTGTATGTAGAATTTGTGGAGTGGGTTGATTGCATGCAACGTTGACTGTGAGAGCCATACGCTACCTCTACAGCCAGTCAGCACACATCTCATGTGTCCTTGCTTTACGTGCATGTTACTTGAGTAATACTGCTAGGGAAAGACTGCGTGAATGGAACCAAGCACTGTCTGGACACCCTGCGCTTGGGCAACAGTAAATAAAATGTTTTGCAGGCCACGCATATAACCCTGATGGGCCAGAGGTTGCCTAACACTGCTCCAGGTAACTGCTACATCCAGCTCTATGAAAAGGCCCTGTGGGTTTTTAAGTATGGTCTAAAATTTTGATACAATATAGGGTGTCAGCAAGGCTTAGCACAGTTCTAGAACACAAATGTTTGAAGCTGCTTCCTCTTCTAATTGTGAAGATAACCTTGATATTGTAAAAAAATGCACTTCTTTGAGTCTGTAGATAGACTAAAATGATACTAGCCCAGAGAAGTGAGTGCTCTTTAATATGATGTTTAATTGAAGTTTTAGTATGCCATATTGTGGGAACCAAATACCATATAGTAGTGCCATTGTAGTTGGGGCTGAACTGTGTTCTGGAATTGTAATAAATCCCTGCTAAAGTCCAATCTCATGACTCTGTTTGGGAATTTAATATATGATTTGTCCTGCCATGTAGGAGAATAACAGCGTTGTCATGTCCTTCACATGATAGTTAAATCTGCAGGTAAGGCCTAGCTCTGGGTCTTGCAGCATGGTTTAATGTAAATATTTTTGCATTAAGGCAGGGGTGGCCAACCGGAGACTGAGCCAAAATAGTTATGGATAGAGTGCAAAGAGCCACATATTATATATTTATTTTTGTCTGTCTATATTATACATTATTTTTATTTGTCTGTATATAGATATATATTAACATATAATAAGTGGCTCAATCCCCTACCGCTTCCCCAGAGCCAGGCACCCCCAGCCTCCCTGCTCTAACCCTTCCGCCATCGCCAGATACCCCAGCCCCCAACTGTAACACTGTCCCATACCCCTCTCCCAGTGTCAGGCACCCCCTAGTGTCCCCCCATCCCAACTGAAAGTCTGGAAATCACTGGAGCCACTGCCACAGCCAGGTGCTGGAGCAATTGTGCAGAGGGGCTGAAAGCAGTTCAGGTGTGTGGCTCCAAGCAGGAGCTGCATTTCATTGAGCAAAGAGCCGTGGGGTGGCCATCTTTGCACTAAAGCTTATTGAATGTAGGTCTTGGTAAATGTTACATAAATAATTTTTTTCTGCCTGTGAACATAAGTTTTGAATACAGTAAACCCTTGATTTAATGGACTAATGGGGAGAGGGGTGTCCACTATTCCCGAAAGTCCCTTAAACTGAGGGTTTACTGCCTGCTTACCCCTGTCCCCCCCCGCAAAAAAAAAAAAAAAAAAGACTGGGGACTCACTAGAGCTGCCACTGCTGGAGGAGCTGCCAGACACCACCCTGTGGCTGGAAGGATCTTGCTGTGTTGCTGGAGCTGACCTGCTGCTCATGATTGGAAGGGCCGTTGGAGCCACCATGCGCTCCTCCAACCAGGAGGCGGGGGGCATGTACGTAGGCAAATGGCACTTGTGTATGCGCCCCATCCCTGGTGGGTTGAGCGTGTGGCAGTTATGGCAGAGGAGGCTGTGGCGGCTTCTACAGGCTTCAGCAGTGATAAGTCCATTAACTTTTTTTGGGGGGGAGGCAGGGTTTAGAGTTTTACAGACCCCAATTTAGTGGTCTTCAGGAATGTTTGCCCCCCCCCCCCCCCGACAGTTGCTCCCAGAGTCCATAAAATTAAGGGTTACTGTAGTTATGAGCAAAACAAAAAAACAGTCAGGTAGCACTTTAAAGAGTAACAAAATAATTTATTAGGTGAGCGTTCATGGGACAGACCCACTTCTTCAGACCATAACCATACCAGAACAGACTCAATATTTAAGGCACAGAGAACCAAAAATAGTGAGCAAATCAGAGAATAGAGGGGTTGTGGGGTGGTGTGTGTGTGTGTGTGTGAAGAATTAGATTAAGCCAAGTATGCAAACGAGCCTCTATAATGACCCAGAAAATTCCCATCCTGGTTCAAACCACAAAACAGACATAAAAACACTCCTGATCCACAAACCAGTCAGCCAGTATTTTAATAGAATGGGCCGTTCTGTTAATGACTTGAAAGTTTGTGTCTTACTGAAGAGGAATTTTCGCAACACTCTTGAAAGAGAGGCTTCTGAACTCTCTCTCTTTTCAAATTCAACACATTAACACATGGTTTGAACCAGGATGAGAATTTTCTGGGTCATTATAGGAGCTCGTTTGCATACTTGGCTTAATCTAATTCTTGACTCCCCCTGCCCCCCCTTCTGCTCCTCTACTCTGATTTGCTCACCTTGATATTTTTTTTTCTGATTTGTCTACCTTGATTACTATTTTTGGTTCCCTGTGCCTTAAATATTGAGTCTGTTCTGGTATGACTGTGGTCTGAAGTGGGTCTGTCCCACGAAAGCTCAACTAATAAATTATTTTGTTAGTCTTTAAAGTGCTACTTGACTGCTTTTTTTGTTTTGATAGTATATAGACTAGCACAGCTTTCTCTCTGTTACTAGTTATGAGCAGTGTACTCTATAGCAACAAAGGGAATTAGCTTGATGAAACGCAGAATGACCTCTCTTGTTTTACAGCTTTTAGAAGGGTAATCTTTCAGTGGTGAAGTTTTTGATTAGTGTCATAAGCCTGACCTTCAATCAATAAACCTTTTCTGACTTGGTCAGACCTAACCAATCTGTTTGAAACTTCTTGTGTGTGATCCTCAGTGTTAAAAATCAAGGGAAACATCTAAGCTATTTTACCTGCTCAGAAAAAAAATCAGTTTTTTTTGGAGTGATATGTGGAAAATGACTTGTTTTACATACTTGTTTTACATACCAATCTGAGGGTTTGTTTTAAAGTAGTGTTTTAGGAAGTTTTAGTGGTAAGTTTCTGCTATTTATCAGGCCCTAATAAATTCATGGTTGTAAAGAACATGTCATGGATGCTGCATGAGTAAGGTGTGGTGTCTCCCTTTTATTCTACACAGTTGCAGACCACAACGAGGGGTGTGTGGTTTTTTGTTTTGTTTTTTTTTTTTTTAATTTGCAACTCACTTGTGCCCCCCAATTAACTTTTCTGTGAATCAGTGGCCTCCAGCTCAAAAAACGTTCTCCAGCTCTGCTTTACTGTTTGACTCAGACCTCTGGCTTTTTATATGGTCCACAAAGTTGAACACAGTTGCAATGTCTGAAAAAGGTGTAATACAGGGTGCAGAGAGGTAGATTTAATTGGTAAATAGCCTCTGGAAATCTGGACTGACCAAGGAAAAAACATTCCTGCTTCAATATTGTAACAGCTTTGGTCATGGCAATTAATGTTTGTGACTATCCGGAAATGATCCTTGGACCAACAATGTTTGGGTCACTGTGAACCACTGATGTACTAAGTCTTATATTCCTTTAGTGGATCTCAAAGCCCTTTTCTAAAAAAGACAGTGAATAAAAATATAGTGTTGCACCCTGCTAAAAATTGGTTTAAAATATTTTATTTCTGTCAAATGCAACTCTCACAATTTAAAATGCAGGTGTTACACAGGTATAGGTGATAGCCAAATAGAGAGCTTCAGTTCTGGCACATGCTAGAATATGTGAGCTTATGTGTTTAATTTTGATACACACCCTGAATTGGTTGAGCGAGTGAACACCTGAAATCTTACATTTTCATAGCTTTTCCCTTTTGGAGGCCTGTAATAATGGAGTAAGATCAACTGACACTGTGGTTGCATTATCAAGTGCGATTTTAGTTTTGTGTTTGTGAAACTAATGTTTCTTACCAGAAATAACTGTGACTAGCTCTTATTGCTAAATATCAATCAAAGACAAAAGCCTGAGTATGATTTAAAAAGACTAATTCTCATCTTTACACAAACAGATTTCAGGCCTTTGTAAATGTGAGATAGTAGGTATTTTACATGTGGCATAGTAGGTGATTGTACTTGGGAAACCAATTTTGCTGGTTGTGCATGTGAGAAATATGCTTGGACAGTTTTCATAAACTTGCATATGCAATGCATTGTGCTAGGCGCAAGTACTTTTTTGAAAACATGTCTGATATGCGAGAGACCTGACTTGGGCCACCTAAAAAGGATTTATAAGCTGTGAACCTAGAACATGTGCTATATGGGTATCATAACTTAATAGTTCACTGGTTTGAAAAGCTGGAAGAGGTTTTTTCTTGAAATTCTTACCATAATGTTGCACCCCCATAACCTTTATGGTAATAGTTTTTGAATATGAATATGCCTAACTTGAATATGCTTTATGCAAAAAGTGGCATGAAACCTGTCAATGAAGAGTTTGTAATCCACTGAATTTTTATATCCTATTTGTGTGCATATCTCATACCTGTTTTTGAAGTTAGAAACATGTAACACAAAGCTGTTAATATATCTATGTGAAGACCATTAGAAGTACTCCAAGCAATGGCCTGGTGCCCATGACAATGATTTATAGTAGTTTTCTTTCTGTAAACCTGGACTGTGGTTGGTCCTGCTGAGACATGTAAACAGGACACTGCCTAGCTTGGTGAGGAAAAGATAACTGACGTTTGGGCAAGAAATTTCCTATAATGAGTGTATTAAGCCTAGCTGGCATCACAGAACACTACAACTGGAAGGGATCGCAAGAGGTCGTTGAGTCCAGTTCCCTGCCCTCTTGGCAGGACCAAACGCCATCTAGACCATCCCTGATAGTTGTCTATCAAAGCAGCTCTTAAAAATCTCCAGTGATGGAGATTCCACAACCTCCCTAGGTCATTTATTCCAGTGTTTACCCACCCTGACAATTAGGAGGCTTTTCCTAATGTCTAGTCTAAACCTCCCTTGTTCAGTTTAAGCTCATTGCTCCTTGTCCTGTGCTCAGAGGCTAAGGAGAACAAATTTTCTACCTCCTCCTTTTAATCCTCTTTAAGGTACTTGAAAACCGCTATCATGTCCCCTCTAAGTCTTCTGTTTCCTAAATTAAACAACCCCAGTTCTTTTATTTAGCTTAGTATCTTATTTTGATCTGTTTATCACTTGTAACCACTTAAATCCTACCTTTTATATTTAATAAAATAACTTGTGTATTATTAAACCCAGTATAAATAATGGTTCTCTGCAGATATATCTGGGCTTCTGGTCCTGTTGGGGTGGAGTACCTGGGTCCTGTGTCAGGTCCCTGTGACTGAGCCTTCCCAGAGCTGAGCTGTTGTCCAAGACTCTGTGGCTCTACTGTGGCCTGTGACTCCAACTCTCCGCCTTTGCTTGGTGGGACATCAGAGGTTCTAGCTCAGTAGTGCAGGGTGGTGAGGTGCCCCATAGGGCAGATAGGTAGGCTCATGGTATGATCAGCCCACCAAGTGACAGGCTCAAGGGGTTCTCTGTGACTCAACCCATCACACATGCATCTGAGATTCAAGTCTTATACTTTATTTTTGAAAATATGACTGTGTTGATGACCTTAGGAGCAAAGTGTGAGTACAAACATCCTTTTTTCTATTTTTAATAAAGCTGAGCAGGTGCACTCTTCAAAATACTTCCACTTTAGAAAAAACTTGAATTTTTCATTAGACCATTTTCCATTGTACAACGGATGTGTATGTACACTTCAGTAGGCTTTTTATATAAAACGGAGCATTTAAAAGGCATTTCACACTGGGCAAATGAAATAGGAGCTACACAAAAGGCAATTTGCCTTCCGTAACATCCTATGTGTTCCTTGTTTTGTTGAGGATTTGTGTCTTGAATAAGAACATTTCCTCCTTTGCAGCCCAACTACTTCTTGATTCTGCAGTGAAAGCATTATATTGGGTTTGATATTATTAGTTATGGAGAAGAGTGTGATGTCACAAATTCAGTATTACGACTTCACTGCAGGAACAAATATCGATAGGCTTTTCTGCTGAGTTGTAACCAATCAGGCTAGGGTTCCCCAGAAATGAGGCTGCACCCAGAAGACGAGTGCTATATTTGGTTTATTGAAAGCGTGACAACCGCGACGGGAGCCCCGGAAACGCCACAGTCACCAGTGGGGGAAAACCCGACACATCAGAGCTTCGCTCGGGGGAGAGGCTCTGTAACAGGCCTCCTAACACTAACTAATAAAGCTTAAACTCATTTACGTAAAATTGCTTAAAATTGCCTATGCGCTACTCTTACTATTTCTTGTGGCCTACTGCCAGCGTAGCCTTGAAGTTTCGGCGATCGTACTTTGTTTTGCAGCTGTTCGCCTTGGCAGGATACTTGTTTTGCAGCTTTTCACCTTGCATAGACTGGTCTGTTTGGAATTCTCCTGAGGGTTCACAGAGGGGTCAGATTGCACTCTTGACCGTCACAATGTCTTCTTGCACCCTACACTCCTCCCCGCGACCCCTTCGTGAATCCCGAGGCTAGTAGTAATCGAGTGACGTGGTTGACGCTCTTCTGGCAACACAGCGTGCACCTGTGGAACAGACTTGACAACAGCATATGAGACTGATGTACCCAGCGCAGAGGCATAAGAGCCCAAGGAATAGGATTTGCACCAAATGGGCTGCCCAGCCCCGCAGTGAGCCTAACCAGGACCAAAGCCAGTTAGTTTCCTGGCTTTGTTGGATGCCCTGAGCCAGGGCTTCCAAATGATTTAAATTGGTCTCCACCATGTTACTGACACCGGTGATATTGAAACAACACATACCTTCAAACGCAGAGCACTTGTGTCCATGTCGCAAAAGGAGATAATCTATAGCCATGCAGTTCTGTATCACTCTTTTGCGCACCTCCCCGAGTTCCTGATTGAGGGCCACAATGAGAATGGAGGTGAAGTTGATAGTTTTAGTGAGGGCACATGCAAGGTGGGTTATAGCATAATAGTCATGGCCCAAGATACCAGAAAAACCTCCAAAAGCAAAGATTAGGGCTGCTGCCTCTTTTTCGGCGGCCGAAGTCACCCTTGGGTCGCAAGTGGGTGGCAGGGATGGGGTTGATAGGTCACGCGCCAAACAGCGTCGGGCCCTGCATTGCGACGGATAAGGGCCACAATTCTGCCAATGGTACAAGGGCCTCTTGAGCTATTCGCGGGTACGTATGTGTGGGCCACACAGCCACATAACAAGAAACCACCCTGTTGGCAGCAAAAGGGGGTTACGGGCATACGAGACAAGCTGGGTCTGAGTACATTGTAACTCAGTGTTATTAAGGTCTACTCGGGGTCCTGATGCATTAACAAAAAGAATGCAGTGTGTAGCTCGCGTTATGTTTGCTACGCGGTACGCATAAGTGCGACTGTCTGGGGCTGCTAACACAGTCCCCATATCATAAAGATTGGCAAAGGTAGCAGTCAGAGCAAAGTTTCGCAAAAGGGTATAGTTTTGCAAGAGAGGAGGAGTAGCACTGACACCTATAAAGTATGTGTCCATTAGCTGTCCCACGGCCATACTGTGGGGCAGACAAAAGGCAGATGCACTGATGGCGGTTTGTGCCAACGTTACCCATATGTTGGAGCTGTCACTGTTACGAGGGCTCCACTCTGAGGCTGTTGCTACAGCAGTCCAGAGGTACCAGCGCCACAGCCAGGCCATGGTTACAGGGTCTGTAGCGTCAGTCTGCGGGAAGAAACACGTTGAGGATAGTCCTCTCCTTCAGGGAGGACCACAGCCATGCTTGAGCCTTCTGCTAGGATAGTAACTGCTTGTATAGCCCCCCGAGGGCGCACCACGGTGCCAGGCACTAATCAAAGGCGCACTGGCCGCTGGTGCTGAGGCACATTCTGTTTGTGCCATCATGGGCGTCACAGGGACCAGCTGGACTAGGGGTTGCCCCCCTTCCCAGACAACCAGCTGGTCAGTGTGGTTGTAACACTGTAGTTCAGCCAGTGGTGGGCCAGGGACTGACCAGTACATTGGAACCCAACTCAACCCAGGTACTCGGATACAAACAGCAAAGAGGATCTCAGGGGTACACTCAAGTTTGTCCACTCCTGCCCAGAGCTCGGCAGTGGTTGGGGGTGCTACAGTCTCCAGACTCCCAGCAAGGAGCACCACCCGGTGTCCTTCCACTTGCACCTGGCCCGGGAGTGAGGCCTGCCTGACACGTAATACAACTCCTTGCTCAGCAGCAAGGTGCAGGCACTCATAGGGAGTAGTGGGTCCAACAGCCCAGTTGTTAAGAAGGAAGACAGCACGGTGCACCACCTCGCCCCACCCTTTTAGGGTGTTCGTGGGCGTCAGTTTGCGTATTTGCTCTTTCAGAAGTCCGTTCATCCGCTCAATTAACCCACTTGCGGTGGGGGTATATGGCATGTGGAACATCCAGGTTACCCGTAGGTCGGCCGCACAGTCACGGACACGTTGGGCTGTGAAGTGTGTGCCCTGATTGCTCTGTATCGCCAGGGGCGCGCCATACCGTTCACTGAGCTGGGTGAGTGCTGTAAGTGTAGCAGCAGTGTCTGCATGCTTGCAGGGATGTACAAACAGCAGGCCAGTATAGGTATCCATGGCGGTCAGTGCATACAGCCATGAGCGCGATGGAGGTAGCGGTCCGATATAATCGATCTGCCACTCACTACAGGGCAAGTGCCCGCGGTGTATGCTTCCTGTGGCTAACGCTAGGGCTACTGGGGCCAGTTTGGTGCAGATGGTGCATTTCAGTTGGGCCGCCCAATACGCTACTGGGGGTAGGTTCTCACCCTGGGTCAGGCCGTATTGGCGGGCTGCGTGGGCGCCTCGGTGCCTTGACTCCACATGTCTGATCCACAGCTGCATTGAGTTGCGCCTCCCAAGTCGTCTGTTTGGTATGGGCGTCAACGTGCCACACCTCTGGGGCTGCTGCCGAGCAAAAGCTAAGAGTTGTTGCCATAAGTCGGCGCCCCAGAGGGGGTGATCCGCTATCTTCCATTCCTTGGCTTCCCACGTCATCGCCCAGGTGCGCAGACCCTTGTAGATTACCCAGCTGTCAGTATATATAAAGGTCTCCGCTTGCCCAGCTTCTACCGCCAGCATCGCTGCCCGCAACTCTGCCCATTGGCTTGAGTTACTTGTTCCCCAGGTAAAGGCGATTGCATCCTTATAGGGGGCATATGCTGCTGTTCGCCACTGTCTCTGTCCCGTCGGGGTGTATGTAGCGGACCCATCAGTTACCCAGATGCTTCCTCTCCTCTCCTCAGGCACAGTGTCCAACGGAGGTTCCTCTGCCACCAGTGAGGGGGCTACTGGCGGGTAGCTCATCTGTTAGCTGGGGATCATGCTGAAAAGTAATGGTTCCCAGGAGAAGGGCATGTGGAGCAGTAAGTGTGGGGGCTCCCAAGCGCATGCGCTGCTGTAAGTAGTGTTTCCACTTGAAGTGGGTAGCTGGTTGGGCCACTCCTGTATGTGCACGCTCAGAGGTATCCGTGACCCACCCCATTAAGGGGACCGGGGTCCGTACAGTAACGGGCGATGCCCGTGACCCGCTCAGTGTCCTGCAAAGCCCACATCACTGCTGGGATCTGCTTTTCCAGGGGGGTGTACCCGCTTTCGGCTCTGCAGAGGGTTCGTGACCAGAAACCGATAGGTTCTTTTCGCTGGGTTCCTGACTGCTGCCACAGACCCCAGGACACCACATCGCCGACGGTTGTTACCTCCAGTTCAAATGGCTGGCCCTGCAGCGGTTCAGTGAGGCGGGTGTGTGCCACCACCGCCTCCTTGCAGAGGTCGAAAGCTTGTTGGTGCTTCTCTGTCCAGTTCCACAGGGTGGCTTTTCACACAGGCTCCTGTAAAGGACGCATAAGAAAAGCAAGGTGCAGAATAAAAGCTCACCAGAAACCAAGAAGGCCCAAAAAGGTTTGCAACTGCTGTTTAGATGAGGGTGTGGGGAACGCTTGGATGGTATGCTGCACTTTCGGTGGAATGCATTTTTCTGTACCCATCCACAGTACACCCAAGTAGACCACACTAGTGTCTGGCCCCTGCACTTTCTTGGGGTTAATAGCCCACCCCCGTTCCTGAAAACCTGTTACGACAGTGTCTAGGGCAGCTTGAACAGTTGGTTCATCTGGTCCCAAGATCATAACGTCGTCAATGTAGTGGTAGCAGGCTGTCCAGATTAGCCTGCACTAACTGATGGCAGATCATCGGGGAGTGCTTAAAGCCCTGCGGTAACACGGTAAACGTGTACTGCTTTGTTAGCCACGTGAAGGCAAACTGCTCTTGACTCTCGGGATGAATGTCAATAGAGAAAAACGCATTGGCCAGGTCTATGACAGCATGCCACGGCAAGGCCGCCACAGTGGTGTGCTCCAGGATGGTAACCATGTCCGGAACTACAGCCGAAAGCTCCGGGGTCACCTTATTGAGTTCCCGATAGTCCACCGTCATGCGCCACAATCCATCCGGCTTCTTCACTGGCCAGATGGGGCTGTTGAAGGCACTCAGCGTGGGGCAAATAATATCCGCCTATAGCAATGCAGCAATAGTGTCACTAATCTCATGCTCTCCACCAGGAATGCGGTATTGCTTGACTGACACCTGGGTCTGGGGGACCGGCAGGCGCACAGGGTCCCATTTGGGATGTCCCCGCAGTAGGGGTTCCACAGTTCTGACTGCCCGAATGTAGCAGGGGTGCCCAAAGGCAAATAGCCCATACTGCGTATCCACACATCGGCCACTCAAGATGTCCATTCCAATGATGTATTCACCCAAAGGTGCAGCCAGCACTGTCGCTCGAAAGGGAGGGGCTTTCACCAGCATTAGGGTGGACCTCCACCACATAGGTGGTGGTCTCCGCTCCTCTGAGGCCCTGCACGACCACCACACGACCTGCAGTCTGGGTAGAATGCAGAATGGTCACCTCAGTTCCAGTGTCTAACAGAGCTAACACATGCTGCTCCCCTCCCCGGGGCCACTTTATGGTTAACGGGACAAATGGGCGCTGGTCCCCTGCTACCTGTTGCACAGCCACAGCCCGTACTGCAGGGGACCCGCTTCCCTGTCACTTCCTAGGAGGAAGGGTCCAGTCGATGGGGGCACTGGGCTGTGTCCTCCCCCCGGGTCCTGTACCTTTTTTTGGTGCCTGGGTCTCACCTGCCCTCTTGGAGGCACACTCATCCTCACTCCGCTGGGTAGGCGGCAGTTGTAACCAACATTTGTACAAGTCTGGTGTTGGTAGACCATTGATCTCCTTACGGGGGACTCCTGCCTTCAGCAAGTCCATCCACATGGTTCTCTGGGTCACTGTAACGTGCCCTTTTTCCTGTCCGGGTGCTCCTGCCCGACCACCTTTTCCTTTTGGGGCGTGGACCGCTGTAGCGCCTTTGACGGTCTCTAATTGCATCAACGTTCCAACCAAGTCACCTGTATGCCGCCATGACCACAGCCATAAGGGAGACCTTCAGCTTGGGGGGCGGGGGGGGCAAGGTGTAACAGAGTGGCCTTGATGGATTTGTGGACCCCTACATCATCTGGTCCCGTCTCTCCCCCGAGAGCCACAGCCCAAGCCATGCCCAGCTGCTGTGGTGCACTCACCCCTTCCGGGATCGTACGCCAGAGCCTCACCAGTGCTTCCAGTTCCCCCGGGGAGGGGTAGACCACGTCCACCGCCACAGTCAAACAGTGGTACAGGGACGGCAGCTCCACGGCGTTTCCCTGTGCATCGGTAAAGTCTTGCGAGTTCTGCAATGCCTGTCGGACTTGTGAATCCTGGGACAACACGCCCATCTGGCGGAGTTCCTCAAGCAGCAGCAACACAGTGTTTCCCGCGTTGTCCCACACACGCACCAGCCAGGCCAAAAGGCCTTCCCCTGGTTCCTGCTTAAAACTCTTCACCATCTCCTGCAACTCATTTGTCTTAAACGTCCGCCAGACCTCAGGCTGCAATTGGCCTCCTTCTAACCTCATCTCCCGATTGGGGCGCACCTGTGTCGGGACGGTTTGCACAGCCGCCCCGTTCACCACCACCACCTCCTCAGATGAGGAAGAGCTCCAAATGTTACCATCCCAGGTCTCAGGGTCCCAAGTGGCTAGCGCAAGGATCGCATGCACTTGGGCCGTCAACACTGGTTCTTTCCCTAGTTTCATGCGCCGCCGATTCGCCACTCTCGTCGCCAGTACCTCACAATGATGGATTAACTCTTGCGTCCTTTCAGACTGCGAGGTAGCCACCTCCTGCGCCATTGCCCGCGCATCTGCCAGATCGCGACATTCCTGCTCCTTCCCTGCCAGCGCCTTCTGCAAGTGGAGAAGCTCGTCATCCAGGGCCTGGAGGGCAGTTAGGAAAAGTCATGCTACCTCTCCCACCGCCCTTTTCTCCGTCCCTGGCTGGCGGCTCAGCCGCAGCTGATGCAACGCCCCTTCTACCTGTACCGGCGTCACACCTGCTGCCTCCCGCAACTCCAGCCAGTCTGCCGGGGCTGCCCAACAGCCCACCATCCGCGCTACTGGCCCCCATCGCTCCGTCGAGGGCCATCCTGGTATGCGCTGCAGGGCCAGCTCTGGCTTACCTGCTTCCCCCGCCTTCGACCAAAAAGGCATCGTACCTGGAGAACCCTGCTCACTGCGCCAAATGTAACCAACCAGGCTCGGGTTCCCCAGAAACGAGGCTGTACCCAGAAGACAAGTGCTATATTTGGTTTATTGAAAGCGTGACACCCGTGACGGGAGCCCCGGAAACGCCACAGTCACCAGTGGGGGGGAAACCCGACACATATGAGCTTCGCTCAGGGGAGAGGCTCTGTAACAGGCCTCCTAACACTAACTAATAAAGCTTAAACTCGTTTACATAAAATTGCTTAAAATTGCCTATGCGCTACTCTTTTTACTATCTCTTGTGGCCTACTGCCAGCGTAGCCTTGAAGTTTCGGGGATCCTACTTTGTTTTGCAGCTGTTCGCCTTGGCAGGATACTTGTTTTGCAGCTTTTCACCTTGCACAGACTGGTCTGTTTGGAATTCTCCTGAGGGTTCACAGAGGGGTCAGACTGCACTTTTGACCGTCACAATGTCTTCTCGCACCCTAGGTGAGTTTACCACCAGAATTATATCCATTTGTACATGGTTTTGTAGCTTGTATATTTTAAAGGTTTAAAACAGAAAACTTCCTCTCAGTCATCAGCCTCATTAAAAGGGAGTAAGGTTATAAAATTAAAAACGCCTCCTTTTACCTTTAAACTTCAGTCTTGCATTGTGCTCTAAATGTTAACAAGTGGGGCTGTTTCAAACCAAAGTGATGTCCAAGTAGGTTACCAGTGAGGAGAGAGAATCCTTGGTACTCCCTTCACAATTCAGGTAGATGGGGATTGTCTAAGGCATGGTTTCCCAAGCTTGGGAGGGGAGTGAAGAAATTCCGGGGGGGCATGAGGCAATCCAGCCCCCACCAGTCATTCTCACACCCAAAGAAAAAGCCGGCTCTTGCTTCCGGCGCTCAGGCCCTGCCATTTCATGTGAGCGACCCAGCACAGCCACTATAAAAAGCAGGCAGCTGGTGAAGGCCCATGTGGAGCCAGCTGCTTCCTGCAAAGGTGTGTGAGAGTGGGGTTAGATGAGGGGCTGGCGATGCTTGGCTTTGGGGGAGGGGAGGGGCTCAGGCAGGTGGCTCACAGGCTGCTGGGGTGGGTGGCCCACGGTGTTTTAAAAAAAAAAAGTGTGTTGGGGATGAGAATTTCTTAAAAATCAGAAGAGGGGTGTTGATGCAGAAAAGTTTGGGAACCACTGGTCTAAAGTGATAACTGTCCAGGTATTGTGAGGTTGTGAAAGACTTATTCCTCTGAAGAGTTTCTTCAGTACTATCTTGCCACTCCTAATTCTTCTGCTTTCTGCTTATGCAGTTCAAGAATCCTCCTAGTGCTGCTGTAACTGTTGGTACACACAGGGAATTAAACTAGTATAATTTTGCCTGTACGTTTCCTACATAGGTAAGCATTTTGCTGTTTGTCTGTCCTTTACTTCAGTTTTTCTCTGGATTATATTTTCCCTTTAACATTTGCAAGCAGTAGAGCCCGTCGTATAAAATTTGGCCACCTTACCTTGGCATCTCCTTGATGAATGACAGTTGTCACAAGAAAAGCATTTGCTAGACTTGTTCCCAATTTTTTTCAAGCCCTGGTGTAAATACAAAAGTTGTGCCATTTTTAAAAAAAAGTTTAATCTAACTAGTGCAGTCCTCTGTGCTAAATGCATCTCTCTCAGTGGTGGGCAACCTGTGGCCTGCTGGGGGTCCACCTACAGCCCATGTACCCCATGTCTGTCCCCATCCTCCATGCACCTCTGGCACACTAGGACACTGGAGCCCTACACTTTCTATTCCTCCCCCTCCATCCTGGCAGTTTTGGAGCGTCACAAATCTGCTTGAAGAGCCACAAACAGCTGATTCTCTGCACTCCACCTCTGAGAGGGAGTGGGAGGAGTGAGGATGGAGCACAAATCAGCGGATTTGTGGTGCTTCGGAAGTGCTGGAAGGGAGAGGGAAGAACAGGAAGTACAGGATTACAGTGCCGCAGTGTGTGAGTGGTGCATGGGGGTGGGAGGCAGATCGAAAGGGGGTGCGCAGCTGTTGGTGGAGCCCCAGTGGGCCATGTAGACTGCTGCAGCCCACTGAGATGGAGGCAACTCGCTCATGCAGCTCACTCACTCTTCTGTGTTGCCCATCCATCACTGCTCTATCAGTTAACAACTGGCTTATTGGTTTAACTCAATCATTGGTATTTCTGTTCACTGTGTATTGAAGGCCAGACCAAGAGGGGAGAAAATGCTTATTTCTTCTACAGCTGATCACTGCAGAATCTATCTACATAAACTGCTTTGGGGCAAACATCTCCCATTTGATGAGATTAAAACTAAATATCCTCACTGTACATGCATTAGTTCTAATCAGGAAGTAGGGGAGGAGAACTTCCAGAAGCAACCAATACTGAATCTGAGAGAGATTCTGGACAACTCGCAAATGAGATGGAAGTGAACTTAAAAGGAAAATTAGAAGATGGAAAACGTAAGGAACTGCTTCTGTTGTGACCTCCTGTTAGAGCAAATCCTTGCTTATGTTTATCTCTATTTGTCATATATGATGATATCCAGGAGAGTGTCAAATTTTGGTATGTTGTATCTGGAGATAGAACATTCTTGACTGAAGTTGCTCATGTGTGGAATGAGGCAGTATTGGTCTGCTTATAGAGAGGGTTCAAAACTCCTCTATTTGGAAATGCTTTCTTGCTAGGTGAAATGTTTTGCTTTCATAGGTATGCCCTCCCCCCTGCAAAAAAGGCCCTTTGTGTGATTGCATCAGTTTAAATGTATTTACTCCAGTGTGCTTTACACTGGTTGTGGACCTGGCATATGCTATACTGAGAGAACCACTCTTATATACTTACTTAACTCTGAGTCTACACTATTAAGGTTTCACTGGTACAGCTATATCGGTATAGGTGTAATGGCACAGCCTCCTAGTGGATTCAGTTTATACTGGCATAAAGATACCCTTTGCTGGTATAGATAAATCTCCTCTTCAAATGACATGTCTGTTGTCAAAAAGACTGTTTTGCTGGTAGAGCTGCATCTATTGGGAAGTGGTTGGGAGGAACTGACATAAGGGACATAACTATGCTGATAAAATTTTGTGGTGTAACCTTGATCACACTCTGTTAAGAAGGTGTTGATGGTTTATTATATTAGTATAGTGAAACTGGCAAAAGTTTGTAGTGTAGACTCGATCTTAAACAAGAATTGCTTCCTAGCAGATTGGAAGGATGAAGAGCAGACTCCTCCATAAAGATGATTATAATCTGTCTTCAGGTCTAATTTATGTGCTTAGTGTTTAGATATGGATATTAGGGGAAGAATGGGTGATTAAAAGTTAGTAATTTTTTATGCATCTCAGCATTATTAAAATTGAGTAAGAATTCTGTTTACTATTCAGCCCCATGAACACCAGATCTTTTTCAGTCCCCAGTAGAATTTGAGTCTGTTGCTGAGGCACTTCACAAGTCATTACAGCTGGTGAAAATGCTGAGATTATGTGAGAACTGAAAGTTATGGTCTGAGCAATACATAGTGCACGCTATTCCTTAGAACCAATAAGGAGCATGTAAAGGACCTGGACTGTTTGGAACTATAGGGAAGGCACAGAAAGAGATTTGTTGTAGGAAAATGGTAAGAGACCTTGTGCAAAGTTAGAATGTAATAGGAATTTAACAAAACACAAAGGCCGTGGCCACGCTAGCAAGGGACGTCTAAAGGGGTAATCCCGATCCCTAACTTCAAAGAGAGTTGTTTCGATATGAAGTGACTGCACACAAAACGCAGATCGATGTTGCGATCTGCAACATGGAAGAGACCCCCTCTCCTTTTGAAAGGGAGCAGCTACACAGTACAGAGCCTCCTTTTGAAAGAATGGGGCAGGAAATGGAGAGGGAAGGGTCAAATGGCTGACAAGCCCTTCCTGGAGCATGGGCCAGCCACTCCCTTAAGGGGCCCCTCCAAAACACAGACAGCCTCTGTACACATGCTGAGGACTCAGGCTGCTTGCAGCACACAAACTCCATCTGGGCACTGGTTGAGCCTTGCTCAACCCCATCACTGCAGCCCTCCATGGACCTGCAGGACATCCTGGCAGCAGTCCACCTGAGGCTCTGTGCTGCCCGCCACGTGGACGGCCTCTTGCAGGCCTTCCAACCTGATGGGGCATCCAGAGCACTCGTAGCCCCAGGCCCACTGTCGCCTCTGGCAATACCCTCCAGCAGGGACCATATCGTCCTGGAGGAGTGGGACGACAAATGGTGGCTCCGTAATTTTAGGATGACCCAGGCCACCTTCATGGAGCTGTGGAGGTGCTGGCACCAGCACTATGCCACCAGGACACCTGCATGCAGCCTGCACTCCCCCTGGAGAAAAGAGTGGCCTTGGCTGTGTGTAAGCTGGCCACTCCAGGCAGCAACTGCTCAGTCAGCCATGAATTCAGGGTGGGGAAGGTCACCATTGGGGTCATCGTCTTAGAAGTAAGTCAGCTGGGGTCATGCACCTACAATGGGGCCTAGGGAGGGTAGCTGGGTAAGAGGTTCTGGGGAGGGTGCCCCCCTACATGCTGCCACACGCTGAAGTGTGCCTGTACCTTCCACCCCGTGCAGGTCATTGATGCCATCGTCCAGATCATCCTGTGCTGGCTCATGTGCTTGGGGGATGTAGTTGCTGCCTTGGCTGGGTTCCAGCATCTGGGATTCCCCAACTGTTTTGGTGCGTTGAACAGCACCTACGTTGCCATTTGGGCCCCACCACACAGCCGCAGACAATACATTAATTGGAAGGGCTACCATTTGGTCGTCCTCCAGGCCCTTGTGGATGCCACTGGACGTTTTACAGACATTTGTGTGGGCTGGCCAGCCAGGGCCCATGATGCCTGCATCCTGCAGAACTCATGGCTTGGGTATAGGATGGCTGAGGGTACCCACATCCTTCCACGGGAGCTCCCTGTGGGGGACACGATTATCCCCTTGTGCATAGTTGTCAGTGCAGCCTGCCCCCTCCAGGCCTGGCTAATGCACCTCTACAAGGGCCACACCAAAGACAGCCAGGATGGCTACAGTGCTTCGCTCAATCAGGCCAGGAACACAGTGGAGTGGGCCTTAGGGCATCTGAAGGCATGCTTCAGGTGCTTGCTGATGTGTCTGGAGGTGGGCCTCCCCAGTGTGCCTGCGGTGTTGTGGTCACATGCTGTGTTCTCCACAATATCGTGGAGAGCAAGCATGAGCTCTTTGTGGCGCACTGGATGGCTGAGGCTGTGAAGCACTACAAGCAGCTGGGTGCGGTCCCATGCAGTTAGGCGCACTGGAACAGGGTGCATGTGTGGGCAGCCCTCTGGGAAACTTTGGCCCAGGGGCTGCTGTGACCCATCCCATCCCGCACAACTACCCCTTGTACACCCACCCCTCACCTTCTCCCCAACAGCACCTCCGGCTACACGCATGTTGCTCACCATTCCCACCCAATACATGACACCAACTCAGTTCAATAAAGTTAACTGTCTCTTGTTCACAACCAGACAACCTCCAACTGTTTACAAGGGGGCAGGGGGTGAATTCTGTAACAGGACGGCAGGGGGCGAACTATTTAGAAGGCAGATGGTGGGAGTGCTCACTCGTCCATAGGTGTGGGGGAAGAGGAGCTATGGCGGGACTGGGATGGTGCTAGGAGCACTGGTAGGTATGGGCACACTGGGGGTGCATTGGTTTCAGACTTGCTCGGGGGGGGCTGGTGGAGCCATAACCAGGACGGGCATGCCTGCCTGCAGCCACTACACCAGCTCCTTCCTCTCAGTTGCGGTCACGTGGGGTGGGAGCAGGAGGGTGGGGACGGCGGGAAGGGCCATTCATGCAGAGGGTGGCTGGGCCAGGCAGATGATAACATACAGGTACTCAGAGACCTGGTCCAAGGCCGCCTGCTCCATGGAGAGTCATTCCCGCAGCAGGTGGTTTTGTTTCCACCACACAGCTGTGTGGGCTGCTACTAGGTCGTTCGCCCAGCTGTGGCGGTGGGCCCACCCGCCATGGTGCCCGGTCCTGGGAGATGTTGCTCCTTTCCCCTTGCCAGGTGCTGCAGGGCTCTTTGGTATGTCGAGGGGGCTTGGATGGCCCGCGGACGTTGACGTTGTGAAGACATAAGGGAAGAGGGCGGTGTCTTGTCAGTCATGTGACCACGTGCCGTGGACTGGTGGCCATGTCACTGTTACTCCCTGACTGTGGGGTGGGGGCCCAGAGTGTCCCAGCTGCTGTGCGGTTTGTCCATGCTGGGCTGTTTGTGGGGCTGGTTTGATGCCCCCCCAGCCATGTGCCTCGCGTGGCTGTCCATGGTCTTGTCTGGGGACCCCAATGCATGGGCCCTTCTCTGACGGTGACCACGGCCATCCCCCAGGTCCATGGCTGCTGGCCATGTGCCCAGGCCTGTGCTGGCAGTGGCAGGGACCGGCCCCCCCGCAGACCCAGGGTGCCCCACACCTGGTCCTACCTGAGGGTGCCTTGAGGGGCTCAGAGGTGGTCTGACTCATGTCCTGTGATGGCATGATGATGTATAGTGTCCCCTTGCTCCCGCCCTCTCTGTTGCTGTTCTCATCGTTGGCCAGTGGCTCTGGGCGTGGGGTTGGTGGCTCTGTGGAGGGTCCCGGCTGTGGCTCCTCAGCTTCCCCCTCCAGCTTGGCTGTGTCCAGGGCCTGTTCTGGCACTCCAGCCTCCCCCGGGCTGAGGAGCTGGTCCAGTTCGTGGAAGTACGGGCAAGTGGCAGGCACTGCCCCCGAACGCCTGGCTGACCCCTTTGCCTTTGCATACCCGTGGGGCAGCTCTTTCACTTTTGAGTGCACCTGGTCGGGGGTCTGGGAGTGGGGTAGTCCCTTGCAGCCAGGGTGTTGGCCTGCCGAGCGATAGCGGTAGCATTCCGGTTTTGCCCTTCCATCCTCAGCAGGACGTCCTCATCCCCCCATATGGCCAGGAGGTCACAGACCTCGTCCTCCAGCCACAGGGCATCCCTTCTCTTTGGCAGCTGCCCAGGGTCCTGGGAGCCCTGCCTCCCAGTGCTGTGGGCTCCCTGGGGTGCCCAGGGGTCTTGCCTGCAGGCCATGGCTCTGGCTCTTTGATTTTTCTGGTGTTCAAGGGGGTGCTGGAGAATGTGCAGGTAGGATCACGTGCTCCTAGGGCTGCCAGCACACTCTCAGCTTCCTGCATGAGGTTTCTGTGTACCTGCAGCTTTGAGGTAGCTGGAGCCAACAGCCATAGAGCCCTGGTTGCTGTTCAGAGCGTCGCTATGCTCAGGGAAGGGACTGTGACTGTGGAGGACTTGTGATTTCGAAATGGTGTCCAGGTCTACACACATTTCATTTTGAAATCGACATTGAATTGAGGCGTTGTTCCTGAGACAGGAGTGGAACAACACTTTCGAAGTGAGCGCCTTTTTATTTTGAAGTTGATTTCGAAACAAGCAATTTGTATGGAGTTGCTCTGCTGCTCATTTTGAAAACGCTTTCAAAATTAGTGCCCAGTGTGGTCACAGCCAAACTGAGGGGACCAGACTAGACGACGAGTGGAAAAAGCAGAGATTTAGATAGCATGAACGTGGGCTCCCACTCCATTAAAAATAATGCCTTTTGGGAGGGTTCTGTTTTAACTGCAGTGTAGTTTAAGAAACAGATGACATATCAAAGTTATGGGTGGAAAGAAAACATGTACAGGATCAGTACAGACCTAATTTTTTTTTTTTTTGGCTGTGAGGGGAGCCTTGAAGGATCTGGCATCTGAGGCTTTAGAAAAGATTGCTTTCTTTCTTCATCACCAGCATCGGTAATAGGGAAACTAATTGAAAATGTCTTTGTTTCATACTGCTGCTCGTGAAGCACAGTGTGAAGAACTAATAATACTTCTGGAGTCTGTGGTCAGAAGAGGAGACACAGACCTTGGTGGTGGATGATAAAACTAGAACCTGTATTATCATTGCCACCAATAGTGCAAGTGATAGCAGTGGTTTTAAGCGCTTGTCTGAGCAGGGCCAAGGCATTTTAACTGTTTTGTCATGTGACTCTAGTGGCAAATCAGGTTTTCTTTACATGGTAGTTAAAAATGACTGAACCTTATTGCTGATTAGTGTTGTTATATTGATACTGCCAGCTCCTGTTTTGAAGATTCTCTCTTCCCTTCCTTCCCCAGAGAGCCACTGAATGAGGATGCAGGAACACTTTTGAATGACAGTATTTGGGAATCCAGGATCAAATTTGGTTGTTCTTCCCACTTCCAGCTGAAGTTGGAAATACTGTTTATGGGTCACAAACAGCCCCTGGAATTAAAATGTGTCTTAATAGTTCTGTTAACTGGCAATGAAAGACCATAATCCTGTGGGATGCAGCTCTGACTCTAGTCAGCACTACAATATATGGTGTTTACCATAACATGTTAAAAGGAGAGAGGCTGTACTTGAAAATTACTGTATGCAACTAGAGAAAGGCCATTGTAAAAGATGATGGGATGGGAGTCATCAGTAAGGTCCAAAGGCTGTGACTGGTGAGATCTCATCCAAGCCTCTAACTCAGTGGTTCCCAAGCTTTTTGGCGTCATGCCTTTTGGTTTTTGAGAAACCCTTACCCCCCACCTCTTCTTTACCATCATCCAACCCCCCGGTAACAAACAATTCAATTCATAATTTAAAATAAACACAAAAACTTGATATAAAAATGTTATTTAAAATTAAAAATAAGCACAAGTAGTTTTTCTTGGCCCCTTGCAGGTGCCTGGTGTAGCCCCAGCTGGCCAACTGTCTGAGCCCCGTGCCAGCTGCCAGAACTGCCTGCGCCAGCTGCCTGTGTGCCTGACACTTGCACTGCCAGAGTCACCTGCCCAAGCCCTGTGCCACGGGGGTGCCCAGCCAACCCATTGTCCACCACCCAAGCCTCACGCTGCTGGAGCCAGCCACCTTCCCGAGCCCCACATGGTACCTGGGACAGCTGCCTTCCTGCCAGCCCAAGTTGTCTGAGCCCCATGCTCCCTGAGCCCCTTGATGCCGGGGCCAGGTGACCAAGCCCTGCGGGCCAGCCACCCAGCCCCCTCCCATCCCTCAAAGCCAGGCACCACCAGCCCTCCACTCTTACCCCATCCCCATACGAGCCAGGCACCCACAGCCCCCAATCTAACCCCATCCTCCTCCCCCTCCACTCCCCCCAGCCCACACTCACTCAACTTTGCAGGAGGCAGCTAGCTCCACATGGGTCTTCACCAGCTGCCTGCTTTTTATAGTGGCTGTGCTGGGTCACTCACATAAAATGGCAGAGGCTGAGACCCGGAAGCAAAGGCCGTCTCTTTCTTTGAGTGGAGGGAATGATGAGGGGGCTGGGTCACCTCATGCCCCTCCTGGAATTTCTTCGCACCCCCCAGTTTGGGAAACCATACTCTAACTGAACCCTGCTCAGTGGTCTCATTTTTATCAGTCAGTTTCGCTGCTGTTTTCTAGTTTGAACATCAGCAATCAAATTAACCAGTCTTGTTAATTCTTCTCTTCTGCTTTTTGTGAAACCTGTGAGCAGTAACAGAAGTTTTGGTGCTCTGTAGACTAGGAAGGACAAAATTGTTTTGCTTTATGTGGTTAATCTTCCAAATAGAAAATAAATTAAATTGTCACAGACATTAAATGTTAGAAGCTAAAATGTTAACATTAAAGTCAAAATTCTGCATAATTTGATGCCATGTCTCTTTAGTCATCAGTGGAAAGCTTCCCATTCATCGGTAGCGATAGCTAAAACTCTAAATCAGTAGTTGATTAGCTTGGTGTTTTGAAAAAACTAGGGCACTGTATAGCAAATTTCCAGCAATGGTGTGAAAATAAAGTTTAGCAGATAAAATAACTGACACTAACTTGAATATTTTGTTGCAAGAAAATATTTGATGCACTTCTTGTGCTAAGCGGTCTAATGCAATGTTGTAATTGTACTGAAGCATATTACTTATATTATCTCTTACCATTTTTCTCTGAACATCACCAAAACATGTTGCACGGTGTCTTGCTTACTGTCACTATTGCAATTTTGATGTTGCGTGAATTAGTAGCAAGTGACCAAATGTGTTTTGGTGATAACTGTGACACTACAATTGCTACAGTTTGATTGACTTTTATATAAATTGAAGTCCCAGTTTAACAGTAATAGTACTTTGCTGCATTTCCAGATTTCCATAGAACGGATAAGTTCACCTTGTGATAAGTCAGTGATATATTCTTTTCCAGAACTCACTCATGTGTAGAGAGCAGGTCTTTTTTTAGTATGGATCATTTAATGCCAGTTGGAAAGCAGACCTTCATTATTTTCAATTGAAATTTAAGATGAAAAATTTTCTCCATAGCAAAGCGTATGGTACTGCTCCAAAGCACAGCAGTAGTAGAGCAGTCTTCCCTTGATGGTGTAATCTTCAAGGAAAAGCAGCAAGCTCTAGGATGCCATCTATTCAGATAGAGAAGGAATTTCTTTTAAAATAAAACATAATGCCAATGGAGCATGGGAGATACAATCTATGTTTGGATGAAAACTCTTTGTTTTTATTATGTAAGTAAGCTTTGGCAAAAAGTGGCTGTGAGGCTGCGATTCCCTGAGTTATTCTTAATTTTCTTAATAAAAACAAATTTTATCTAAAGGTAAATATAAAATACTTTTCCACAAACATAGAAAAATATGTATCCTTTTTGACTATCTAAAAGAAAAATCTCCCATAGTTTACAGAGAAAAATACGATAAGGCACCTTTCTTCCTTGAATAAATTTGAAAAATGGGCATATCCCAAACTCTGATTTTTAGGGCTTAGTTTCTGTGAGTTAACCTACCTTGTAGAACGTATCAGATTTTTGTTTTGTTAGAATACATATTTTTAAAATTTCTTTTGTTCATTTGGGTATCTAATCTAATGTCTAGCTCCTGGTTTTTTTTTTCCATTTTCTTCTGTTTCTGCTGAATACATTTTGCTGTGGAGAAGACATGGTGGGAGAATGGAATGGTCTGGGAGGGAAACAAGGAGAGAACTGAGAAGAGAAATGAAGTGTGTGGGTGGGTGGGGCAGGGCATCAGTGATCAAGGAAGTTTAGGAAAAAAATAAAAATGATAGGAACAATAGTAAGGAGAACTGGGAAGGGATGAGTACACAATATATATTTAAAAAATATACCTGTAAAAAATGCAGTAGGTGAAGTGATCTTCATATGTTGGTTTTGTAGGTATCTTGGGGTTGGGAAGAGGAAAGTATATGATTTTATGTGGTCGTGGTTTCTAAATACTGTTTATGTGGGGAAAAATTTTGAAAGAAGACAGGTTAACTACAGAAAGATTATCTAAGAAAGAAATGAGATGGAAGAAGATCCTGTATACTCCCTTTGTCATAAGGATTAATAGTTGATAGAAGAACAAATAGAGTAAGTGTAGCGCTAAAAGGGAGCTCATTTCTAGATTTTTAGGGATAACTCAGTCTCACCCACATCCCAGCTGAATGGCCGTTACTGGCTGATGTCCCTAGGAGTCAGAAAAGCATGACCTCTATGCTTCATCCCTTTTTAAAAATGAGTACAGGATGCAGGTGGTAGGAATATATTCACCTAAATTTAATTGCTGTACTGTACAAAGATGTTCTCTTTAAAAGAAAATTGACCATATTTCCTATGTAGGGACTCAAGCCTTAAAAGGGAGTTGTTTTTGCAGAAGAGGACCCAGAATCTGGGGTACAATTTTGAAAGGAAATTTTGTTTAATGTACATGTACAGATTATTGGACCTCTGACTGGAGGATTGAGGTAATTGTCAAGAAGAGGAACTTTTTATCCACTCCTTCACTGGACACAAATAGGCAGTTCATATATATATATATATATATATATATATATATATATATATATATATGTGTGTGTGTGCATTTTAATTGCTGTTTGGCCTGGAGTGGAGTTTTTATCAGGAACTAGGGGAGGGATAGTTCAGTGGTTTGAGCATTGGCCTGCTAAACCCAGTATTGTGAGCTCAATCCTTGAGCGGTTATTTAGGGATCTGGGGCAAAATGATTGGGGAAAAAACTGTCTGTCAGTTAATTTTTTTTTTCTATTTCCAAGGAAATATACAGTATACAATGAAAGGAGAAAAGCGTTCACGGCTCTTCAGGGGGATTAGGTGTATCTGATTGTCTTCTATTCCAGGGCCTTTACGTGAATATCTTTCTCAGAAATGAACTTGATTGCTTCTAAAACACATCACAGATTATGGGCAGAGGCCTGTGAACTCTATAGCATGGTAGAACCAAACTGTGTGGCAACAAACTCTTAAAATTTCTCAGCCACTAAAAGGGTGAAGAACATAATTGTTTTATAAATGAAAGTTGAGATTCAGGCACACCATTCTACTACATACTTTGATATATGTGGCCCCATATGTAGAGCTGTTGCTACATCAAAATTTTGCCTCTCTTGGGTAGGAAAGTGGCCCTCTGTCCTGAAAATTCCTTTCTAGGGCATGGATTTTCCCAATCCACATCTGAATGGATTTATCCCATGCACTCTTTACTGGTGGACAAGATTTGAAAAATCAGTAGCATTCTGTCACATTGTCAGAAGTTGAGGCTGTCACTGCAGATAAGACCCCTGAAAAATTCAAGCTGTATTTCTACTTTTCCCAGGTGGTCAGTCCAGTTTGTGAGACTTGGTTGTGTGATATGGGGTTGACTAGAGACCTCTGAACATCTTTTCAACAAAAGAGAATGGTATGATTCCTTCATTTCTGGGTTTGGGATAGGGACTATTTCCTAAAAATGTCCTGGTCCCAGACGTATCTGCTGGAACACACTTATTGTGATAAGTTTTGGCTTCATGTTGCGGTTCGTGTCTTGCTGTATGAGAGGTTTTTTTTTTTTTTTGTTTTTTTGAAACTACTATTTAATTGAAGGAATTAGATCATAGTCGTCTTTCACTCTTACACTGAGCAAAATTATCGCAGTTGTCATCAGACCATCCATTTGTGTTGCCTGCCTGGATCTTTCTTTGAATGTAGCTCATCATACTGAAACCATGTTAACAACTAGATCCTGAAACTGCCATGCATGCTACAATAGTAAACAACGAACCTATCAGTGAAATATTTTTTGAAAATTTGTAGTACTAATTCAAAGAGTTTTCTTTAAATATTCTTTTCGTTGCCTCAGTGGTTCCCCACCTTTTCCAGAGGGGGACCCATTTTGACAATTCAGGAAAACTTGGTGACCCAAGGCAATTCAAAAACGGGGGGAGAAGAGCAGTGCCATAACTAGCTAATTTTACACCTCGGGCAAGAATATAAAATTGTACCCACTCATGTTTATATATTCATAGTAGTTATTTCATAGAAAAAGGGAATTACATTAATAATAATAAAATAATAGCACAGCATTTCTTATACATTTTTATTACTCTTGTCGATCTGAGTTGTGGTGGAAAGACCCTTATCCACAAACCACTTCCCCCCAACTCCCACAGCTTAAGGTCCACACTCAGAGGCTGGAGGGGCTGGGAGGTTTGGAGGGTCACACTCAAGGCCTGGGAAGATTTGTGGGCTGGGGGGCGTGTCACACTCCGGCTGGAGAGTGGGGGCTGGGGTGATTATGCTTGGGCTGGGGGAGTCAGACTTGAGCTGAGGGGGCTGGGAGGGTCACACTCGGGCTTGTGGGAGATACAAAAATGAGAACTGGCAAATCAGCTGCATAGAAGAACGAGGAGAGTGGAAAATTACTGCAAGGCTACGTCTACACTTATCATCTGATGAAATAACTACTATGAATATATAAACATGAGGGGGTGCAATGTTATATTCTTGCCTGAGGTGTAAAATTAGCTAGTTATGGCACTGCTCTTCTTCCCCCCCAACCCCCCCCCCCCCCCCGTTTTTGAATTGCCTTGAGTCATCATATTTTCCTGAATTGTCAAAATGGATCCCCGTCTGGAAAAGGTGGGGAACCAAGGATGGAAGGGAAAGAATATTTAAAGAAAACTCTTTTTGAATTAGTAATACAAATCAGCTGATAGGAGTAAGGGGATTTCGATGTTTGCAGAGTCCTTTTGAAAAGGACCCAATGTAGATAAGCCGTGGGTGAGCGAAAAGTGGCACTTTCAAAATGCCATGGCTGGTGGCATGCTAATGAGGCACTGAATATTCATTTCAGCGCCTCATTAGTATTCTTCAATTTGGCTATTAGCATGGCCATTTCGAAGTTTTTTGTAAGTGTAGACATGGCCCAAGAGTCTAAGTGGCTTTCTTGGGATGACTGCGAATATCAAACGTGGAGAAGTTGTCTTTGTAATACATAATTGCTTCTTTATTGATAGATGGAGCTGCTGGATGAGGCAGCGTAAAGGAGCTGCAAATGGCTCCTTTAAGAGTCACATGCAGCTCCCAGCCACTGGCAGCCCTTAACAAATCTGATCGTGACCTATGTTTAGATCCCAACCCTTAGGTTTGGAATCCCTACCTTGCATCCACCAAAAAGAGAATCAATAATGTTCTGGGCCAAAGCATATACCACAGAATTTCCAACTTTTTTCTTAGTTTAAAACATATTGGCTGCGTCTACACGTGCATGCTACTTCGAAGTAGCGGTGCCAACTTCGAAATAGCGCCTGTCACGGCTGTGTGTGTTGGGCGCTATTTCGAAGTTGAAATCGACATTAGGCGGCGAGACGTCGAAGTCGTTCACCCCATGAGGGGATGGGAATAGCGCCCTACTTCGAAGTTGAACGTCGAAGTAGGGCACGTGTAGCCGATCAGCGTCCCGCAACATCGAAATAGCGGGGTCCGCCATGGCGGCCATCAGCTGAGGGGTTGAGAGACGCTCTCTCTCCATCCCCTGCGGGGCTCTATGGTCACCGTGTGTAGCAGCCCTTAGCCCAGGGCTTCTGGCTGCTGCTGCTGCAGCTGGGGATCCATGCTGCATGCACAAGGTTTGCAACCAGTTGTCGGCTCTGTGGATCTTGTGTTGTTTAGTGCAACTGTGTCTGGGAGGGGCCCTTTAAGGGAGCGGCTTGTTGTTGAGTCCGCCCTGTGACCCTGTCGGCAGCTGTTCCTGGCACCCTTATTTTGATGTGTGCTACTTTGGCATGTAGACGTTCCCCCGCAGCGCCTATTTCGATGTGGTGCTGCCCAAGGTTGAAGTTGAACATCAACGTTGCCAGCCCTGGAGGACGTGTAGACGTTGCAACATCGAAATAGTCTATTTCGATGTTGCTACATAGAAATAAGCTATTTCGATGTAGCATGCACGTGTAGATGTAGCCATTCTGCGTTTTGATTCTTCATGTTGCTGATTTCCTGCTGGTACCTTTTTGTTTTCAATGTAATTCCTCTCTGTTGGATCTGTATCTTCTGCAAATAAACTCATCTTTAGTGGAATTATTGATTGATTATGGTTCCTCTCTCTTGACATGCAGTTCATCCAAGTGCCATTGCTTTCCATAGTTGCATTTAATATGTGATCAGAATTTTCTTGTGATGGAAAACTTCTGAAACTGATTTGAAAACATTCAGCAAGTCAAGCAGAAATACTGTAAATTTCAGGCCTTCTGATCATTCAGAGTGGTGTACATCTAAAGGTGACCACTGAAGGAAAAAAAAGAGGGTATGTACTCTTCTTCCTTTCTTGATACACAAAGGAGGTTTGACATTTCCTCCTGTCCTGTCAATATTTTTTTCTTTGTCACGGGAATTCACCCTTTAAATGAGTCAAGAGATTAAAAAAATTAATGTACTCTACCCATTTTCTTTCTTTGATTCTTTTCCATTCAGATACTTTTTTTCAGACCTCCATTCTAGCTGTTGCTTTTGTTTGCCTTGTTCTCTTTGAAATGAAAAATAAAGATTGATAAACACTTTCTGTATATCCCGGATAGGCTTAAATGCCACAGGTAAAACCATACAGTAAACCTAAGATATGTAGTAGAGACTTTTGTAGGTCCACATGTCTTCTAAACTAATCAATGACATGAAGTGAGCTTGTGCACTAATTTTTTTTTGTTTTGCTTCCTTTCTCTTTGTATACTTTGCTACATTATATTTAATTTTAGCCTTTTACTATGTGCAAAGACTGAGATGAGATGAAGAAAATGAAAATGAAAACCATAAGGCTAGTTAAACCAAATCTATAATGTTTAGTTGGCTTGCCAAGCAATAAAAAATACTGTCTAGATGAAGGTATAATGTTGGGGTGGAGGGGCACACAGGAGACAAAATCCAGCTGATGGGATCCAACTTGTTATTAGGGTTAAAAAGGATGACTTATAAATTGTGTCCAGGTGAAAGGTCTGACCATACTGAGTTTTAATATCCAGTGAGTGCTTCCTCATAATCTATTTTGGATGGACTATCTGGATTAGGCTGGTTTATTTCACAGCAGTATAGCAGTTTAGGGTTTATTTCTGCTCTAAACTAGAATTCTTCTTCGAGTGTCCCCGTGGGTGCTCCACAATAGGTGACGGGCTTGCCCGGCGCCGCAGATCGGATCTTCCAAGCAGTTTCTGCCGGACCGCGCATGCGCTGGCGCGCACCGCTCCCTTGCGCGCTCCTGGCCATGTGCGCGATCCGGTCCCTGCCAGTTCCTCTTAACCGCCGTCGGCTGCAGACGGAATCCGACTAGGCTAAGGCCAAATAGCGTATTCAACGACTTTATCTGTTTTTCTTTGAAGTTTTTTCAGGTACTTAGGCTACTACAAGTTAGCCGGTTGTTATTTTGCCAAAAAAACAAACAAACAAACAAACTACGAGCGGGACAGCTTCAGTCCAGTCCCAGTAACAAGCGCCGGAGGCCAGGAGCTAGGGCCATCAGCCCTCCTGCTGAGGCAGGCCATCGGAGGGGGAAAACGGCACAAAGAAGGTGCTAAGTACCCGCTTAAAAACTCAAAGACTCACCAACAATGTCCTCTTCAGGCTTTAAAAAATGTGAGTCCTGCCGAGAGGCGATGCCAGCGTCCGATGGGCACAGTCTATGCATAAGGTGCCTGGGGGAGTCCCATGTGGCACAGAAATGCGCCTTCTGTGCTAAATTAACAACCAGAGCACGGAGATGCGGATTAAAATGCTGCTTCTTGATAAGGCCCTCCAGCCAGACGTGCCAGAGCGGCCGCAGCAGGAGGGACCCTCCGGGGCCCTTAAAAGGAAAGCTGCCTCCCTCACTCCATCAGCGCAAAAACGGAGGAAAGTCTCTCCAGCCCGATACCTGCCGGCAGCAACAGTGAGCGGGACGGGAGGAGCGAGCAGCCCCCAGCCGCAGCAACAGCTGCTCGGCGGCGGCACGGAGAGCCACGTGGAAGCGGCTCAGCCTCCGATAATCAGCCAGCCGCCCCACACCGCAGGCAGGGCGGCGGCTAAACAAGCGCCGGTACTGGCGGCACCGCAGGCAGCGGCACCGACCCCCAGGGAACCGGCGGTGCAGAGCGCGCAGGCACGTAGCCTGTAGGCGCAGAAGGACACCGCACGTGCGGCACCACCTTCGAGCATGCCTAGCACGGTGCCGACGGAGCTGGGATCCCCCGCGCGTTAGGGGGCGGAGTTACCTCCTCCAGGGAGGGGGAAGGCTGCACACAAGAGGAGGCATTGCAGCCCCTCTCCGGGCAGGGCTGTGGAGCTGCTTTCTCACAGCCCTCCGCTCATGTTGCAGACTCCAACCAGAAGGCAGGGGTCCCCCCTAGCCTACCCGGAGCCCCCTTCTCCATTTTTACAACCAGCCTCACCATGGCTGGCACCACCTTCACCCTTCCTGGGGTTTGAACCGCTGGACTATTATGCGAAATCGCTCTCTCCAGTGTCTCGACGATCTCCCTCCCCCAGACGCAGAGGGTACGCACCAAGGGAGTGGTCTAGGTCACCTTCCCAAGAACAGTGCCTATACTGCCATGGTCGCCCCTACCATGCGGGGCATAGACACCATCGGCAATCTACTAGGGAAAGATCCCCACAGACTATCTCGTACCCCCGAGGGCAATTGCTACCGGGGACAGAGACTCAAGCATCTCAGGGGGACTGGTCATGGAACCCCGAGATTTTCCCTCGCAAACCTCCAGCGAGAGGGTGTACCATCACCAGCAGGAACCGGAAGGGTCCAGAGAGACGTACCCCAGCGGTTCCTCGCTCTCCTCCCCGGACGAGGCTACGGCCCTGGGGGACGTCCATCCTACGGACGATCTCAAACAGTTTCAGGAGCTGTTTAAGAGGGTGGCCTTCACGCAAGGCATCCAGACAGCAGAGGTGCAAGAGAAACACCATAAGCTCCTCAAAAATTTGAGACCTCCGGCCTCCTCCAGAGTAGCAATACCGCTTGATGAAGCGATCTTAGAGTCCGCCACTACGATATGGCAGACCCCTGCAACTATTCCGCCTGTCCAAAAGAGAGCAGATAAGAAATACTTCGTGCCGGCGAAGGGCATGGAGTTCCTGTTTAGCCACCCACAGCCAAACTCCTTGGTGGTGGAGTCCTCGCAACAAAGATCAAAACATATCAATTTAAAACAGGGGGAACAGACAAAGATGCCAAGAAGCTAGAGCTGTTCGGCAGAAAGGTCTACTCCTCCTCCACTTTAACGTTGCGAATGGCAAATTACGCAGCGCACTTAGGGAACCATAATTTTGACAACTATTCCAGGTTAACCTCCCTCATGGACTCGCTCCCAGAGGACAAAAAGCCGGTCCTCAAGGCCATAGTGCAAGAAGGCTACGCGGCTGCGAGGACGGGAGTTCAGATTGCTTTGGACGTTGCGGACACGGCAGCACGTTCCACAGCAACCGCAGCGGTGATGCGAAGGGAGTCCTGGCTCCAGACCTCGGGTATACCGAGGGATCTGCAGGCGAAGATAGTTGACCTTCCCTTCGACTCGCAGAAGCTGTTTGCTGAATCAACTGACTCGGTCCTTCATTCCAGTAAAGATTCAAGAGCCACACTCAGGACCCTGGGGATTTACACCCCTCCATACACAAAGAAAAGGTATTACCCTCAGCAAAGGCGGTACCAGCAACAGCGCCCCCAGTATCACAGGGGTTACGAGCAAGGGCGACATCAACAGCACCAGCAGTACAGAACTCCCAGGTGACGCTCACAACAGAGCCGTGCGTCCTCAGGGCGGGGCCAAAGGCCACAAGTTTGACATACAGATCCAGGGCTGCGCCATCACTACCATCACACAAGGTCATCCGAAGCGGCTATTCCACCATCGCCTCCGACCATTCTACGACCAGTGGCAAAGGATCACCACAGACAAATGGGTGCTGGAGATCATAGCCACGGGGTACGCCATCCCCTTCCAGTCGCTCCCACCGTCGCGACCTCCACCCAAGCCCCACCTCCAGGAGGCCTCCCATATAGCCAGGCTCAGGCAGGAGGTGGCCCATCTCGTGCTCATAGGGGCGGTGGAAAGGGTGCCGGAACAACTCAAAGGAAAAGGGTTCTACTCCCGGTATTTCCTCACGGAGAAAAAGACAGGAGGCTGGAGGCCCATGTTAGACCTTCGCGGCCTCAACAGGTACCTGCGCAAGCAACGTTTTCGGATGACCACGATCGCCTCCATCCTTACAGCACTGGACGATGGAGACTGGTTTGCAGCCTTCGATTTACAAGACGCGTACTTCCACATAACCATCCATCCGGCTCACCGGCGATTCCTCCGGTTCATGGTAGGCAACGACCACTTCCAATACAAGGTCCTACCGTTTGGCCTCTCCTCGGCCCCCAGAGTCTTCACCAAGACCTTGGCAGTGGTGTCAGCCTACCTGCACAGACAGGGGGTATTTATTTTCCCGTATCTGGATGACTGCCTGCTCAAAGGGGCCTCGAAAGGGGAGGTTCTGCGCATGATACGTGTCACAGCAAACACGTTCTCCTCACTTGGCCTGGTTATCAATCTGGCAAAATCAAAAATAGACCCCACACAGGACATAGAGTTCATAGGGGCTCGCATAAACTCGGTTACAGCGAGAGTATATCTACCAGAGGCTCGCTTTCAGGCCATCAGTTCCCTCGTGCAAGTCATCACCTTCAGCCCTACGGTGCCGGTCTTGACGTGCTTGCAGCTGCTGGGCCACATGGCAGCGGCGACGTTTGTAGTGCATAACGCCAGGTTACACATGCGCAGCATGCAGCACTGCCTGGCGAGTGTATACAAACCGGCAGTACACACCGTTCACAGGGTGGTGTCGCCCACAGCCGGGGTGCGCAAATCCCTGCAATGGTGGGTAAACCCCAGGAACTTGCTAACAGGGGTACCCTTCCACCAGCCGCAAATATCGGTTTTTCTCACTACAGATGCCTCCCTCATAGGGTGGGGAGCGCACATGGGCGAAGAGGTGACTCAAGGACTGTGGTCACCCACGGAACAGTCACTACACATCAATGTACTGGAGGTCAGAGCAGTGTTCAACGCCTGCAAACACTTTCGAGACCACATACAAGGCAAAGTCGTCGGGATCAGTACAGACAATACCTCCACCATGTTTTATATAAACAGGCAAGGAGGAGCTCGATCCCGTGCCTTATGCGCGGAAGCAATCCGCTTATGGAACTGGTGCATCGCCCACGATATAATCTTGAAAGCCTCATACTTCCCGGGTGCGCACAACGTGAAGGCAGACCAGCTGAGCAGGCGTTTTGCGCTCACACACGAGTGGCAGATCCGTCCCGATCTGCTACGGCCGATTTTCCATGCATGGGGTTTTCCCCAAATAGATCTGTTTGCCACTCAGCACAAGAAGCAGTGCCCACGATTCTGCTCCAGGGCAGGACTGGGATGTGGGTCCCTGGGGGACGCGTTTGCGATCCCGTGGGGGGGCCCCCTGCTTTATGCTTTTCCTCCCACAGTGCTGATCCACAAAGTTTTGCAAAAAGCCAGGAGGGAAAGGGCCCGGATGATCCTGATAGTCCCAACGTGGGATCGTCAACAATGGTTCCCCCTACTCCTGCGCATGTCGGACCGTCCACCGATGCCTCTTCCGGTGGCGCCGGATCTGCTCATGCAAGCCCAGGGGTCCATAGTGCATCCGCACCCCCAAAGCCTGCGACTGCAAGCGTGGTTAATCCATGGCTCAGCTCCCTAGAGAGCACATGCACAGTGGGAGTACAGCAAGTCCTAGAAAGTAGCAGGAGGACTTCCACTAGGAAGACCTACAAACAAAAATGGACTCGCTTCAGGGCTTGGTGTTCTACCAAACAGCTGGCCCCCCTTTCGGTGCCTATACCTACAATTCTAGAGTATTTACTGGACCTCAAGAGAGGAGGACTCTCGCTATCTTCGTTAAAGGTCCAACTTGCCGCCATCTCGGCGTTCAGACACGAGGAGGAAGGGTACACGGTGTTCGCCCACCCTATGGTTACCAGGTTCCTCAAAGGGTTGGTTAACCTCTACCCCCTTCGGAAACCGATTCCACCTTCGTGGAACTTGGACCTGGTGATTACCACACTGATGGGACCACCTTTCGAGCCTTTGGCCACGGTTCCCCTCCGCCTCCTTACAATAAAGACGACCTTTCTTCTTGCAATTACGTCAGCTCGTAGGGTGAGCGAGCTCGCGGCAGTCATGGCAACGCCACCCTGCACTGTTTTTTCCAAGGAGGCGGTAACCAAACGGCTGCATCCAGCCTTTGTTCCCAAAGTTTCTTCCGAGTTTCACATCAACGAACCTATTGTTCTACCCTCGTTTTATCCAAAGCCTCATAACTCCAACGAAGAGGCGCGCCTACACCTCCTGGACGTGAGGAGGGCGCTAGCCTTCTACGTAGACAGGACCAAGTCCTTCCGGAAAACGGATAGACTCCTAGTCTCCCTCGCTCCCAAATCGAAAGGAGAGGGTCTCTCCTCGCAGAGAATCTCGAAGCACATTGTATCCTGCATAAAAATGTGCTACGAGCTCAAAAAGACTCCTTTATCGGCCACTCCCAGGGCTCATTCCACCAGGGCGGTGGCGGCATCAACAGCCTTTTTCAAGGGCGTTGCGTTAAAAGACATTTGCAGAGCGGCGACCTGGTCATCCTACGACACCTTCGCCAAACATTACGCCCTTCACAGGGTATTCCAAGAGGATACCCGTCTCTCTGCAGCGGTCCTCTCAGGGACAAGCTGCACATAATCCGATTACCCACCTCCTATCTTGGGTTACTGCTGGGTAGTCATCTGTTGTGGAGCACCCACGGGGACACTCGAAGAAGAAAGACAGGTTACTCACCGTAGTAACGGTGGTTCTTCGAGATGTGTCCCCGTGGGTGCTCCACTACCCGCCCATCCTCCCTGCTTCGGATCTCTGTTAGTGTTTTGCAGGGGCACCCGAGGCGGTTGGTCGAGGAACTGGCGGGGACCGGATTGCGCACATGGCCAGGAGCGCGCAAGGGTGCGGCGCGCGCCGGCGCATGCGCGGTCCGGCCGAAACTGCTTGGAAGATCCGATCTGCGGCGCCGGACAAACCCGTCACCTATTGTGGAGCACCCACGGGGACACATCTCGAAGAACCACCGTTACTACGGTGAGTAACTTCTTTCTCCCGCCTTGGCTACTATAGCATTACGCTCCCTCCACTTCACAACTCCATTCTTTGAGTCATTACATGTTAATTACACCCAGGGTTCATGTGCACGTTATGCAGAGGTGTTCAGAAGGTTCTCCAGCAGTGTCCGGTAGGAGTTGCACGTTTGCGCCTTATGGCTTCAGACATAAAGGGCAGAGTGATCGCCAGTTCTTTGGTTCTTTCTGACTGTGCCTGGACAGCAATGGAACGTGTCCCATAATGTGTCAGTTAGTATACTAAATGTTTTATTTTCAGTTTCTGGAATTTCTTTGTCCGTTATTACCACAGGTTAGGTGTACCCATCTTGTTCACTATGGTTCAAGTCTTGTGAATTGTGTAGAACAGTAATTTCCCGAAAACAGTGGTTCTCAGTCTTTCCAGATTACTGTAAAAACAAGTCCTGTGGCACTTTATAGACTAACAGATATTTTGGAGCATAAGCTTTTGTGGGCAAAGACCTGCTTTGTCAGATGCAATGTATTAGAGATTCCAGAGGCAAGTTTCATGAAAAGGAGGGAATCCCAGACTGCTGTGTCCCTCTCAGGAGCCTCATGTGTTTTGTGTAGTCTGCTTCACTTCACTTTAAAAGTATTTGCTTCAGAATGAGACGTAAAAATACAAAAGTGCCTCAGTGTCTACTCCTGAAAAATTACATTTCTTCTTCCTTGAGTGTCCCCGTGGGTGCTCCACGATAGGTGTTGGGCTTGCCCTGGTGCCGCAGATCGGATCTTTCCAGCAGTTTCTGCTGGACCGCGCATGCGCCGGTGCACGCCGCTCCCTTGCGTGCTCCCAGCCACGTGTGCAATCCGGTCCCCGCCAGTTCCTTCTTAACCGCCATCGGCTGCAGACGGAATCCGCTCAGGCTGTGGCCAGAGTCAGCGTATTTAATGTTTTAAGTGTTTTTAGAATTTCTTTTCAGTCTTTACGTTAGCTTGTTATTTTTCTTATTCCAAAAAAAAAAAAAAAAAAAAAAAAAGGTATATAAAAGCCTTAGTAACAAGAGGAGCAGCGGAGGCACGGGGACGTAAGGCCATTAGGCCTCCTGCCGCAGCAGGCTGGGTCGAGAGGGGAACACACACAGAAAAGGTGCTAAGTACCCTATTAACAACTCAAAGACTCACCGCAATGTGCTGTTCAGGATTCTAGAAGTGTGAGTCATGCCGCGAGGCTATGCTGGCCTCCGATGGGCACAGTCAGTGTATTAGGTGCCTGGGGGAATCTCACGTCACCCAGAAATGCCCCTTCTGCACAAATCTCACGGCTAGAGCAAGGAAGGACAGAGAAACGCGGCTAAAAATGCTGCTCTTTGACAAGGCCCTCCAGCCAGACGTGCTGGAGCGGCCCCAACAAGAGGGACCCGCAGGGGGTCATAAAAGAAAGGCGGCTTCCCTCACCCCGTCAGTGCAGAAGTGGAGGAAAATCTCGCCAACCCGATCCCTGCCGGCAGCCACAGCGAGCGGGACGGGTGCAGCACATAGCCCCAGCCGCAATCACAGACGAGCGGCGGCGGCACGGAAGTGCACGTGGCAGAGGCTGAGCCTCCAATAATCAAACAGCCGGCCCGCACCGCGGGCAGAGCGGCGGCCAGGCAAGCGCCGGAACCGGTGGGACCGCAGCTAGCGGCACAGACCCCCGGGGCGCCGACGGTGCAGAGCTCGCAGGCACGCGGCCTGCGGGCGCCGGGGGAGAGCACCAGCACGGCACCGCAGCGAAACGTGCCGAGCGCGTCGCCAACAGCAGGGCCGAGATCCCTGGCGCGAAAAGGGGCGGAGTCAGCCCCACAGGGGAAGGGAAAGGCAGCAGAGAGAACCTGGCACCGCAGCCCTTCTCCAGACAGGGCTGCAGGGCTGCTCTCCCTAAGCCCTCCCCTTATGCTGCGAACTCCAACAAGGAGGCAGGGGTCTCCCCCAGTCTACCCTGAGCCTCCCTCCCCGTTCCTCTAGCCAGCCTCACCATGGCTTGGGCCACCCTCGCCTTATCTGGGATTTGACCCTCTGGAGTACTATCACAAATCAGTCTCACCATTGTCTCAATCAACTCGGCAATCTCGTTCCCCCAGACGCCGGGGGTATGCTCCTCGAGAGTGGTCCAGCTCTCCATCCCAGGAACCGTGCCCGTGTTGCCATGGTCGCCCCTATCATGCTGGGCATAGACACCATAGGCATACCCCCAGGGACAGGTCCCCTCAGACGGTTCGATATCCCCGAGGGCAATCGCGGACGGGGACGGAAACGCAGATATCTCAGGGGGAGTTGATTCTGGAACCCCGAGATTTCCCCTTGTAAGCCTCCAGTGAGAAGATGTATCACCGTCAACAGGATCCAGAGGGATCCAGAGAGGCTTACCCTAGTGGTTCCTCTCTATCCTCCCCTGAAGAGGCTACGGCACCAGGGGTGTCCCCCCCCCCCCCCCCCCCCCGGACAATCTCAAACAGTTTCAAGAGCTGTTTAAAAGGGTGGCCTTTACACAAGGCATCCAAACAGCAGAGGTGCAGGAGAAGCACCATAAGCTCCTCAAAAACCTGAGACCTCCGGCCTCTTCCAAAATAGCTATTCCGCTCGACGAAGCAATTATGGAGTCCGCTACTGCGATATGGCAGACCCCTGCTTCCGCTCCGCCTATAAACAAGAGAGCGGATAAGAAATACTTCGTCCCGGCGAAGGGCATGGAGTTCCTGTTCAGTCACCCACAACCAAACTTCTCTGTACAAGACGGGGAACGGACAAAGATGCCAAGAAGCTAGAGTTATTCAGCAGAAAGGTCTATTCCTCCTCTACCCTACTGTTGAGAATGGCAAATTATGCAGCACATCTAGCGAACCATAACTTTGACAATTACTCCAGACTGATTTCCCTCATGGACTCGCTTCCAGAGGATAAGAAGCCGGTGCTGAAGGCCATCGTGCAGGAAGACTACGCAGCCTCGAGGACAGGAGTTCAGATCGCCGTCGACGTAGCAGATACGGCAGCACGTTCAACAGCTATGGCAGTGGTCATGCACAGGGAATCCTGGCTTTAGACATCGGGTATCCCGAGGGATCTGCAGGTGAAGATCGTTGATCTCCCCTTTGACACACAGAAGTTGTTTGCTGAATCAACTGATTCGGTCCTTCATTCCAGTAAGGACTCAAGGGCTACTCTCAGAACCTTGGGGATTTATACCCCTCCCTACAGGAAGAAAAAGTATTACCCTCAGCAAAGACGATACCTGTATCAACCCCAGCATGCTCACTACCAAAGGGGCTACGAGCAAGGGCGGCATCAACAGCACCAACAGTACAGAACTCCCAGGCGACGTTCCCAACAGAGCCGTGCCTCCTCGGGGCAGGGCCAAAGGCAACAAGTTTGACAGACAGATCGAGGGCTGCACTATCACTACCATCACACAATGTCATCCAAAGCTAATGGACTCGATTCACTGCTTGGTGTTCTACCAAGCAATTAGCTCCCCTTGCTGTGCCTATACCTGTAATATTAGAATACTTACTGGACCTCAAGAGAGGCACACTCTCCCTATCCTCGTTGAAGGTCCACCTTGCCGCTATATCGGCTTTCCAACACGAAGAGTACGGGCCCACGGTATTCGCCCATCCCATGGTTACCAGGTTCCTGAAGGGGCTGGTAAACCTGTACCCCCCTCGGAAACCGCTTCCACCTTCGTGGAGCTTGGACCTGGTGCTTAACGCCCTAATGGGACCACCGTTTGAACCCTTAGCCACGGCTTCATGGGGCTCTGAGCATCTGTCCAGGTTATCATCCCTTAATGCCAGCCCTCTACTTGAGACTCTCTAAACCCACTCTGTGACAACCCATCCACCCTGGCAGTCACAACCCCGAGTTGATGACAAGTTTCAAAACGTAGCCATGTCAGTTTTTCAGCAAAAAAGAATAAGGAGTCTGGTGGCACTTCAAAGAGTAAAAGATTTATTAGGACATAAGCTTACATGAGCTACAGGTCACTTCGTCAGATGCATGGAGCAAAGAATCGGGGCAGGGATATATACATTCAGAGATGGGAATGTTAGTCATGTTAATGAGGGTAATACAATCAGGATGGATGTGGCATGTTTTAAACATTTACAAGAGGATGGGAATACCTGAAGAGGAGAATTACTTGTGATGAGAGAGCCATTCCCAGTCTCAGTTGAGACCTGTTCTGGTTGGTGTCAAGGTTGCTTTTGAATTCCAGCTCAGCAGTTTCAGGTAGAAGTCTGTGGTTGAAATTTTTGCTTAAGAATGGCCACTCTCAGATTTGTAACTGTGTTCAGGGAAGTTAAAACACTCCTCCCTTGTTTTTTTATGTTACCATTCTTGATGTCTGATTAGTGTCCATTTAGTCAGTTGTGTAGACACTGTCTGGTTTGTCCAGTGTACAGGCTGAAGGGCATTGCTAGCACACAATGGCATATGTTGCATTAGTAGACGTGCAGGTGAACCAGCTCTCCAGGAAATCAGAAATTCAACCTCTTAGACATCACCATCTTGAGATTCTCCACTTTTTTCTGAACTCATCTGTCAATTTTATGTAATATAGTATTTGATTTATAGATTTGGTAGTACACTGTCCAGGTTTCAGGAACCTTTAGGAGCAGTTGACTTTTTTTGCTGGGCCAGCCAGTGGTGAAAGTAAGTTGGTACTCCCGGGTCCACCACTCTGGTAAGAAGTGGCTGGGGTGTACTGTTGCAGGTGGAGACATGAGGTGCAGCTTGCAGTGCACCTCTTAGCTGGGCTTCTGTTGGCTCCCAGGGTTCCTGCTCCAGGCTGCTGCTGGCAACACTATGTGCTACTGTATCAGGCAGCAGTCAGCCAGGTCAAAGGAGCTGGCTGGGGTGCACTGTAGCAGGCATGTGTGCTACCAGCTCAGCTCCTCCAGTGTCCACTCCTGTTCTGCTGGCTCCTCTCTTACTAAACACCAGGCAGTGCATGTGCAATCCCTGGTGTGCACTGCTGCTGTCCGCCCTGGAGAAGAAGCTAGAGGAAGGGAGCTGCAGGCCAGGGATTTTCTCACGCCACCACTGCCCATTAGCCTGCAGCATTGTCTCCACCCAGATGGCCCACAGCTCCCTTGGAAGCCAACAGGAACACTGGGACAGGGGTGCATCTGCCAGCTAGATAAAGTAACCCAGTAACCTCAGTATGCTCCCCCTAAACACACACCTGCAGCCTCCTGCCTTGAGCCTACCCACACCCTCCCAACCCCCTGCGCTGACTCCTGCACCTTCCCCATCTCCCCTCACCCTCTGCCTGAGCTTTTAAACACCCTTAGTCCTCTGACTTGAACCCCACCAACTTCTATCCCACACATAATTTTTTTTATAGATACAGTTGCATTGCAACCTTCCTCCCTCCCATCCGGCCCCAAGCCTCTTGGCCTGAACTTCCTCCTCCCCCCGCACCAGGAGGGTTACAGCACGACAGTACGTGTAAGAAATTTAAGTTATTTTCCCCCTGGCTTCAGCTCTTGGAACTTAATCTTTTATCTGTTATAAACACTCCATAATATTGTAATATTTGGATAGGTTTTTATTTTACACCTTAGAGCCTGTTTAAATATGAGGATCATGAATAGTTTAATCCAGCACTCATGGTAGAAATCTAAATCTGATTTACTTGTGGTGGCATATAAGATGTGGGTACTAATGAGGAAATCTTATTTTGAAGTGACTCATTTCCTGTATCTTTCATTTCTAGTTAAGATTGAAGCAATGCACAAATACCACCCTGTTGTTTGCATAAAAATAGACTTTTGAAATAAGCCAGTGAAGATCACCAGGTGGGATGAGTCGGACTGGCTGACTGCGTCACTGCCATCTACTGCCAAATATTATTTGGTCTGAGAAGGTTTTGGGGAAAGTTCATATGACATACCTTTTACTTTTTAAGGGATAAGATTTACAGTTGCTTCCTGCATTTTGGAAATACAATGCATTGCATAAAAATGAGTGTTAGAAATTTAACATAGGCAGGCTAAACTAGGCAGGACTGAATTAGCTTTCATGTAAACAAATGTGAATTAGCAAGTGATTCAGGAAAAATTATTGGAGGAGTTGCAGTACAGATTAGGACAGCTGTTCCCTCTAGTCCAGTACCCTTTTAAAACATCTATAGTTTTCTTTCCTCCTCCTGGAGAAGCAGCTTTTTAAACAACTGAAATTGATCCACTGGAAGTTGGATAAACTGGTCAAGGCAGTATGTGGTGTCATTGCAGGAAAAAAGAAAGGTAAGGAAAGTGGAGCTGTGTTATCTAAGATTGTCTCTATGCTAACTATGTGCACATAGTTGATGACATTGCTGAATATTGTTATTTTGAGTAACAATATTAAATTTGGGGGAGTTTTCCATTACATTAATTCCTTTAAATTATTTACAAAAAAGTTTGCAGAGTTGCTCTTCTCAGAAGCTCATGTGACATAGTTTGTGACTGGGATGACCTTGTCAAGGATACAACAATCCACTGTCCCTTTTTTTGAGTCCTTTGGTTTATTGTCTCAACTTCATATGTTTAAGCATTTTTACTTACCTTTATAATAACTTTAATCCTGACACACACATACTAGAGGAAAATATACAAGGTAAAAAAAATATTAATCTCTGAGGCTTGCTGCAGAGCCTTTGGTTACTCAAGGATAAAATCTAAAAGGGCCAGACCTATAAATATATGATAGTGAGACCCGATTGAGCAAAGCAAAAACAGATACACTTCATAGTTCTTTATAAATGTGCTAATCAAGAAAACATCTAAATTCCCTTTTGCAATATTGCAAAAAAGGATCAATGTAGATCTTCAAAATCACCTTTCTTTGCAAGAAATTATATAGCGCTTCATCAATAAAGGGAAACCAGCTGAGAGCAAATGACTTATTTGGTTCCTCATCAGAATCCTTTATACAGAGGCATGGTATAAGAGAGTGTCAGTGTGCTGACGTCACTAAATCTAGATTACATTTCTCTAGTTTATGGACGATCCATCTCTTATTCTGTCTTCTGTGTTAAATTGCATCTATGCTGCCTATTACAGTGAGATAAAAGGAAATAGTTGAGAGAGGTAGAACCCAATCAAGACTAGAGGAGCGGTGTGTGTGATGTGTCAGATAACTAGGGAACTTTCCTGGTGTTGAGGATGCTCTCTGTGTTGTTGGATTTGCCCAAATAAGTACAGGGTTTGCACTTTGAGTGAAATTTTGATGGTGAGATAAACACCAGAAGTCTTGTCTTTTGGATATGATCAGAAATTACTTTTATCCATGGCAAGACTCTGATTTTGTTTCCTTACCTATCACTGGGACAGGAGGCAACTAGATTGTCATCTTCAGAGGAACCTAAGGGAGCTAAACTTCAGTGGGATTTGGGAACTGCCAGTATCCCTTACATTTGTTTGAAAGTGTGTGCCCTAATTTGGAAAGGAAGCCATATTCCCAGCTTGTTTTCTTCCTTCCTCTTCCTCTTGTTCTCTGCATCAGCTGGCTCTATAATTTTGCTCCTGCCTCTCTGAAAAGCAGCATCAAGCATGTCACACTCATACTCTGTTTTTTTCTGTTTGGAGGAAGACAGTATGGAATAAGAAGATGAAAAGAAAAGGAAACAGGAATATGTAAGGAAAGAATGTGAGCGTAAGTCAGTCAGTCTTAAATCAGATACCATTTTGAGAAGGGGGAACAAATGTAATTCTCCCTTCTTCTTTTTCCTTTGTGACTGGAATGTTTCATACGCTCTTCTCCCTCATTCTCTTCCCTCGCACTTTATGCTATGTATTTAGTGTCTTTTCCCAGAGTCTAAGCAGCCACATAAATGCAATTTTTTTCTTCAGTTGTTTAATTGTTTTCTGCTTTGAGGAAGAACTTGTACAGCCCCTCCCATGACACCCCAGCAAGAATGAACACTTAGCAATGTTAATAATTTAACGTAGTGAGTGTAGGGTACCAAGTTCAGAATAGGAATTTCTCAGGTGGAGAGATGGCTGATAAGAGGAGCAGAGGAGATGACTGGACTACAAAGTTGTTCATGAAGTTTAGCTGCTCCCTGCCACAATGAAAGCTGAGTCAAAGTAAATTCAGAGGCTGTATTATGACAAATAGGTAAACATATTTTTAACCTTCAGATTGTTTTCAAGTTATAACTATTCCTTTCTGACAAAGGTCATGCCACAATAAACATTTTGTTGCCTATCGGCTGGAGAAAATCTGTACGCTTCATTTGGGCTGCCCTTAAAAGCCATTTGTTAGAGGGCTATTAACGGAGAAAGTGGCATCTGACTGCATAAGGGTCTTTGCCTTCAAGAATCAGTGGTGTCTGTACTACCTTTTGTTCAGAAGGCACACTTCACTAACTGACTACATGCATCATATGTACATTTGAAAATAATTTAGGACTAATCTACCAGAAGGCTAATTGTATGGCCCTGTCACAGAAGATAAAATCATTAGGTTTATAGTCTAAGTGACAGCCATGTTAGTCTGCAGCTTCACAAATTACAAGTAGTCCTGTAGCAACCATCTGAGGATTGTGGCTCCAGAGACCCTTACCAGTGCTGAAGGCACAGAATAGCCACCTGGATTGGCAATATCTTTTTTCCTTGTTACCAGATGTGGCAGTGGTAGGTACAGCCACAGCCACTACCCTGGAGGACAGCCGAATGCTCCATCCGTTCTTGAGGAGGGTCACTCAAGGCTTGGGGATGCCAAGCTGAAGACATGACAAAGGATGTGGATCCAGTGGTTGACATTTTCACTCTGTCTCCGACACGTGTGGCCCTTCCTTGAAAAGGACCATCTCAGACAATAACAAAGCAGTGTGGCAGACTCCATCCTTAATACCTCCGCAGCTAAGAGAAATGAGGGGAGTATTTCATATCTTCTGGCTTTTTTGGTTGCCGACTCTGGCTTAGAAGAGCCAGTTTTTTCAAATTTGGTTAAAAACTCAGTAATTCAAGAGCTGCAATCCATGTGAATATGACACGGTCCTTATTAATGTTCAAACCATACTTTCTGTAACTCCTGTTTTAAGAACAGCATGCACACAATGATTTGTAACATGATACATGTTTCCTGCAGGACGTTCACAAACTTTTTACATATTCTGTTTCCTCACACTTTACGTGTATGTTTGTGCCAGTCTCTTCCTGATTTTTCACTCCCGAACCCATTTTAATTATACCAATTTTACTTCACGTTCAGTTTCATTTTTCTTTCTTAAAAGGCATGCTACCCTTCATATCAGGAATGCCACAAGCTTCCTTTTCCTTTTGAAAAATCAAGACTTTATTTGCAACACGATCAAAACACAGATACAGTAGCATATCCCACAATGCACTGAACGTATTAAAGAGGGAGTTGTCCAGCATTTCGCGATCACATATTGTTTGCTATTTAAATATGAGTTGTTCATTGTTGGGCTTTTAGACATTCACCATTTACAAAAATAATCAGGAGGGATTTTTTACTTTGCAATTATAGCGTCAGGAGCCACAAAGAAATCTGTAATGAGCTGCAGGTTGCATACCCCTCTTCTAGCCATTATGAATATCTGTATACCCATCTTCCTCCTGATTCTGTAGTTGTGGATGCAGTGAATCATCAAGAGCATCAGGGACATTAAGGTCCCTTCCCAAAAATAGGGAGACAAAAAAGACTGAATTTGTGTGGCAGAAAGTTATTCAGCTGGGGATTTACAGCTCTGGATTCCTAATAAACAAGTCATCAATAGTAGTAGTCATACAATGTATCATCTCCAATGGCTAAGCTTATGGAGCTGCTCTCACAGGACTCCAGAGTTGAGTTTTTCGGCCATGGTACAGGAGGGCAAACTTTTATATCATGAGTAGCATTAGGTATTGCAGACAGAGACACTTCATGTCATGGTCTTGGGCAAAGCCTTGACGGGTGAATGTCTTTCAGGTTTCTGTGCCTTCCATATGAGGCCCAACAAGGGTTACAAGACCTCTCTTTTGAAGAACTATCTCTTTTCTGAGAAAATGGATGGAAGGCTCTGCAGCCTCAAGGACTCGAGAGCAACTCTCAAGTCCTTGGGAATTCATATGCTGGCCATCCAGTGTAGACATTTCATGCCCTGTCCACCACCGCCTCCTTATTAATAACAGAAGAGAGGTGTCCAAAGGTGGAGGAATAAGAATGGAAGGAGGTGTCTCCGCCAGTGTGGCGAGGGCTCAGACCAGGAGAAGCGTTCTTCAGGTGCAAAGCAGACATTTTGAAGGTACAGTCCAGGGTGTTACACCATTCCAACAGCTGGATTCACTTCATTCTACTTTCTCGTCCCAACTGCATCTCTGTACCACAGTTGGTCCTGCATTACATTGGATCAGTGGGTCCTGCATGTAGAAGAAGGGACTGGCTCCTTTCTCCATTCAGTTCAGCTCCCTCCCATCCCACTTCCCTGGTCTTCAAGTTCCCTTCTCAGGAGTACCTCCTCCTCCAGGAAGTGCATTCACGCCTGGCTTTAAGAGCAGTGAAGGAGGTTCCTTAGGACTTCAAGGTACAGTGCTTTTACTCCTGATACTTTCTAATGCCAAAAGCCAGGGGTGGGCTCAGATCCATTCTGGACATGCAAGAGCCGAACAAGTTCATGAAAAAGATTGTTTTGCTTGGTCTCCTTGGCCTTGATAATTCCTTCCCTAGATCTAGCAGACTGGTTTGCTGCCCTCAAACTTCAGGATGCTTATTTTAACATCATCATTTACCCACCCAACAGGAAATGCCCCCAATTTATGGTGAATAGTGCACACTACCAATTTATGGTCCTTCCCTTTGGGCTATTAGCTATCTCAAGGGTGTTTACCAAATGCATGGCAGTAATCCCTGTCTTCTTCCACAGGAACCACATACAAATTCTCCAAAACCTAGGTAACTGGCTGATCAAGTCTCGGTCAGAGTCCCAAGTAGAGGTAGATCATTTGTTCATGAGGCACACTTGCTTCAACTTAGGTCTCTGCATAAACAAGGCAAAGTCCACTTTAGTACCTGTCCAGAGAAAAGAGCTGGTAGGAGTGCTCTTAGACTCAATACAAGCCAAGATACTCCTACTGGATACAAGGTTTTGAGCTTTGGCTGATGACATTCACAACATTGCAGTTCCCTACCATGACGGCAAGATGTCCATTCTATTGTCCCCTGTCCCCACTGTGGGTGTAGTCAGTAGGAAGGGGGCAGATCAGAGGGGCCATATATTGGATACCATGAAGGCTCCTCACCAGGGGACACCCATGCTGACCCTATGGCTATCTGTTGGGAACACATTTTTCCTCTTGCTATGCAAGTGTATGTTCCTAATTGGAATGGACATGAGCAACACATCTTCAAGAACAATAGGTATATGAGGTGAGTAACTGTTTAACCAGAGATGGGATAATTATCTCTGAGAGACAATAAAAATAACGCAATCACCATAAGCATTAAGAAACAGAAAGTCTGACCATTAAGCAGTTGGCACCGGGGGCGCCGCAGGCGCCGGAATCAGCGGCACCGACTCCCATGGCACCGAGCCCTGCGGCATTGACGGCACCAGAGCAGGGGTACCCGGCACGGGCCCCAGCGGTGCTGGAGGAAGCTACCCACGCGGCGCCATGCACAGGGGCACCAAGCGCGGCACCCACAACGGCGCCAAGGTCCCTGGCACAGGAGGGGGTGGCACCTGCTTTGCAGGGATGGGGAAAAGTAAAAGCCAAAACCTGGCACCGCAGCCCATCCCCGGAGGTCACCGCATTGCTGTTATCGCCCAGCTTCCTCCCCCACCCCCGAAATACATCGGGCAGCAATTCCAATGGCCTGCTTCAGACCTCCATCCCCGTTCCTTCAACCACCATCCCCCTGGCTCAGACAGCCTTCACCAATCTCCAGTAGGGACCCCTATGAATACTATCACAGAGCATCTCCGCCACTGTCAGTGTCATCACGGAGGTCATGCTCATCTAGACCCCATGTGTACGTTTTCCGATCGTGGTCCAGATCCCCATCACCGGGCCCTTGCCCCTGCTGTTATGGCCGTCCCTACCATACTGAACACCGGCACAGGGGATCCAGATCCAGGGGTAGATCCCCACCCACACCTTGCCAACACCCCTTCACACAGTCTCACTCCGTGAGAAGAACACAGCCTTCCCAGGTGGATGTTGGTCCGCCTGGGGCCCTGGACCTCCCCTCTGATTCCTCAAAAGGGCAAGCGTATGAACAAATCCAGGAATCGGAGGAATTAGAGGAGGTATATCATAGCGACGCCTCTTCGTCCTCCCCACATGAGGGGATGGTCCCCGGGGATATTTCCCCCCCGGACGACCTTAGGCAATTCCAAGAACTATTCAAGAGAGTAGCACAAACACAGGACATGCACATAGCAGAGGTGCAGGAGAAACATCATAAACTCCTGAAAAACTTAAGACCCCCGGCTTCATCTCAGATCTCTATCCCACTAGATGAAGTGATTATGCAGTCAGCCACCAACATATGGCAGACTCCAGCCTCCGTCCCTCCCACAAATAAGAGGGCGGATAAGAAATACTTTGTCCCAGCCAAGGGCATGGAATTCCTGTTTAGCCACCCTCAACCAAATTCCCTGGTAGTCGAATCATCACAGCAGAGATCCAAGACACCCCAATATAAATCAGGAGGGTCAGAAAAAGACACGAAGAAATTAGACATGTTCGGTAGGAAGGTCTGTTTCTCCTCTACCTTACTACTCAGAATGGTGAACTATGCAGCACACCTGTCAAACCACAACTTCGACAGTTATTCCACACTTACTTCCCTCATGGATTTCCTTCCGGAGGATAAGAAACCAGTGCTAAAAGTGATCGTCCAAGAGGGCTACGCGGCCTCACGAACAGGAGTTCAGATTGCCCTGGAGGTGGCAGACATGGCAGCATGCGCCACAGCCACAGCAGTGGTAATGCATAGGGAATCGTGGTTCCAGATGTCCGGCATTCCCAGAGATCTGCAAACAAAAATCGTAGACCTTCCATTTGATAAACAGAAGTTATTCGCAGATTCAACTGACTCGGTCCTACACTCCAGCAAGGACTCGAGAACCGCACTTAGGACCCTGGACATATATACCCCTCTGTGCAGGAGGAAGAAGTTTTACACTCAGCAAAGGCGCTACACTTATCAACCTCAGCGTACACAATACCAACAGAGCTATGACCAAGGGCACCACCACCGGCAGCGACAGTATAGGGCCCCCAGATGACGCCCCCAGCAGGGTCGCGCACCCTCGGCAAGCCCTGAGACAGCAAGTTTGACGGGTATGTCAAGGACTGCAATATCAAGGCCATCCCTCAATGCTAATCCCAGCACATGTTCCATCATTGGCTCAAACCGTTCTACTGTCAATGGCAAAACATCACCACAGACAAATGGGTACTGGAAATTATAGCCACGGGATACACGATCCCCTTTCAATCACTGCCTCCACCAAAACCGCCCACCCAGCCCTTCAAGGACCCCTCCCACGACACAAGGTTAGAACAGGAGGTAGACCATCTCATGTTCATAGGGGCGGTGGAGAGAGTCCCGGAACAATTCCAGGGGAAAGGCTTCTACTCACGGTACTTCCTAACAGAGAAGAAGACAGGAGGCTGGAGGCCAATCCTGGACCTACGGGCCCTCAACCGGCATCTGTGCAAACAGCGTTTCAGGATGATTACAATTGCCTCCATACTTACGGCATTGGACGATGGAGACTGGTTTGCAGCCCTTGACTTGCAGGACGCGTATTTTCATATAACTATTCACCCGGCACACAGACATTTCCTCCGCTTCACAGTAGGCAGGGAGCACTTCCAATACAGAGTTCTTCCGTTCGGTCTCTCTTCGGCGCCCAGAGTGTTCACCAAAACACTGGTGGTAGTGTCAGTTTACCTACACAGATAGGGTGTCTTCATTTTTCCATACCTGGACAACTGCCTACTGAAAGGGGCCTCAAAGGCAGAGGTCCTGCGCATGATACACGTTACTACAAACACATTCGCCTCGTTGGGCCTAGTTATCAACCTCTCGAAATCAAAGACCGAGCCTACGCAGAATATAGAGTTCATAGGGGCACGCATAGACTCTACTACATCAAGAGTATACCTGCCCGAGGCCTGTTTCCGCACCATCAAATCCCTGGTACAAGTGATGACGTACAGCCCCACAGTGCCAATCCTAACATGCCTACAACTGTTGGGGCACATGGCGACCACCACGTTCGTGGTACAGAATGCCAGGCTGCATATGCGGGGCCTGCAGCATTGGCTGGCAAGCGTTTACAAACCAATAGTCCATACCATCCACAGGACAGTACCACCCACAGCAGAGGTGCGCAGGTCACTGGCATGGTGGGTAGACCCCAAGAACTTACTTGTAGGGCTGCCCTTCCACCAACCACAAATCGTGATTTTTCTTATGACAGATGCATCCCACATAGGCTGGGGAGCGCACATCGGCAACAAAGTAACTCAGGGGCTGTGGTCCCCCGCGGAAAAGACATTGCACATAAACATACTAGAACTCAGAGCAGTGTTCAATGTGTGCAGACGTTTTTGGAAATACCTGCACAGCAAAGTAGTTGGGATAAATACTGACAACACCTCCACCATGTTTTATATCAACTGGCAAGGAGGGGCCAGATCCTGTGCGCTACGTGCGGAGGCAGTCCGGTTGTGGAACTGGTGCATTGTCAACAATATAATGCTAAAAGCCTCATACCTACCCGGTGTCCACAACATGAAGGCAGACCAACTAAGCAGACGCTTTGCGCTCACGCACGAGTGGCAGATCCGTGCCGATCTGCTCCGATAAGTCTTTCACAAATGGGGGGTTCCCCAAATTGATCTGTTTGCCACTTACAACAACAAACAATGCCCTCAGTACTGCTCCAGCGCGGGCATAGGACAGGGATCCTTGGGGGACGCCTTCACGGTGCCATGGAAGGGCCCTCTACTCTATGCGTTCCCTCCCATGACACTCATTCACAAGGTTCTAGAGAAAGCCAAAAGAGAGAGAGCACACATAATACTGATAGTCCCAACCTGGGACGAACAGCAAAGGTTTCCTCTGCTTCTGCACATGTCATGCCGCCCGCCACTCCCCCTACCGGTAGTGCCGGACCTTCTCACGCAGGCCCAGGGGTCCATAGTGGACCCACATCCTCAAAGACTCTGCCTGCAGGCATGGCTAATCCATGGCTCAGCGCCTTAGAGAGCACATGTTCGGAGGGAGTGAAACATGTCTTGGAGTCCAGTTGAAGGACTTCCACCAGAAGCAGTAACGCGCAGAAGTGGAAACGATTCATCTCCTGGTGCTCTTCCAAGCAGTTGACTCCTCAGGGCATTCCTATAACTGCAATTCTAGAGTATCTGCTGGAGCTAAAACAAGACGGACTTTCCCTATCCTCACTAAAGGTCCATCTTGCAGCTATATCAGTGTTTCAACATAAAGAGGAAGGGCCAACCATATTCGCCTATCCTATGGTCACGCGGTTCCTAAAGGGGCTGGTAAACCTGTACCCCCCTCGGAAACCGCTATCGCTGTCAAGGAGTTTGGACTTGGTCCTCCACACACTGTCGGGACCACCCTTTGAACCATTGGCCACGATACCCCTCTGGCTACTTACCCTGAAAACAACCTTCCTTCTCGTGATTACGTCAGCCCGCAGGGTGAGCGAACTCGCAGCAATAATGGCAATGCCACCCTGCACAGTATTCTCAAAAGAAGCGGTGATCTTACGATTGCACTCGGCCTTCCTTCCAAAGGTTTCCTCAGAGTTCCACATTAACAAACCAATAGCATTATCCTCATTTTATCCTAAGCCTCATAACTCTAGCAAAGAGGCGCGGCTGCACCTGCTAGACGTAAGGAGGGCGTTGGCCTTTTACATAGACAGAACTAAGCCCTTCCAGAAAACGGACAGACTCCTGGTGTCTCTCGCACCCAGGTCGAAAGGGGAAGGCCTATCCTCACAAAGAATTTCAAATCACATCGTATCCTGCATAAGACTGTGTTATGAGCTGAGTAAGACCCCTCTGCTAGTTCCGCCCGGGGCTCACTCCACCAGAGCGATGGCAGCGTCGATGGCCTTCTTCAAAGGCATCGCATTAAAAGACATCTGCAGAGCGGCGACTTGGTCATCTTACGACACCTTTGCCAAGCATTATGCCATGCACCGGGTGTTCGACAAGGATACACACCTATCAACAGCAGTCCTATCAAGGGCAAGCCGCACATAAGCGGACACCCACTTCCTTAATTGGGGTCACTGCTGGGTAGTCACCTACTGTGGAGCACCCACGGGGACCACTCGAAGAAGAAAGAGGAAGTTACTCACCTGTGTAGTAACGATGGTTTGTCGAGATGTGTCCCCGTGGGTGCTCCACTACCCACCCATTCCTCCCCTTTTCGGAGATTTGTTTTCACGTTTTTCAGAAACATCCGGGGCAGTTGGTCAAGGAACTGGCGGGGACCGGATCGCGCGTGTAACTGAAGGCATGCGAAGGACCGGCGTGCATCGGTGCATGCGCGACCCGACGGAGACTGCTAAAAAAATTTCCGATCTGCGGCTCCAGGCAAGCCCAACATCTACTGTGGAGCACCCATGGGGACACATCTCGAAGAACCATCGTTACTACACAGGTGAGTAACTTCTCTTTATTCAGTACAGTAATTGATATAAAACGTTCCAAGACCAATACAGTTATGTGTTTTAATAATGATAATACAGGGGTGTGAAACCTCACTTTATTCATTTCACAAACATTCGTTCTGACACACAATATACTGATGCACGTTAGTGTAAAGTACATACTTAGTACAGGTAAAGATTTACATATGTTGATGTATGACTGATGTGATCTGTAGAATATGGAAAATGAATATGAAATGTGCAGCCTGAATTCTTACATATCCATATCATTAACTAGATTTACAAACTAAGGATTATGGACTTTCTAAGAAGTGACATCATAGACTGTGGCCGTGTCTACACTAGCCAAAACTTCGAAATGGCCATGCAAATGGCCATTTTGAAGCTTACTAATGAAGCGCTGAAATACATATTCAGCACTTCATTAGCATGCGGGAGGCCGCAGCAGTTCGAAATTGACGCAGGTTGCAACCCGCGCGGCTCGTCCAGGAATAAGGGGACTTTGAAGTAGGCGGGGTTCTTTCGAAAAGGAGCCCCGTCTGGATGAGCCGCATCAATTTTGAAGTGCCGCGGCCGCCCGCATGCTAAATAAGCGCTGAATATGTATTTCAGCGCTTCATTAGTAAACTTCGAAATGGCCATTTGCATGGCCATTTTGAAGTTTTTGGCTAGTGTAGACATAGCCTTTGTGTGGTGTGAGAGTGAATATTAAAAGTTGTTTTGTCTAGTTCTATAGCACACACAGAGCCATGAGACATTTTGTAGTCTTTATCAACGTGTGGTCAAAGGTTGGGACCCTATTTCATATTCCTTGCATATCATTAAAATTGTCCTATTGAGTTAGGCCATTTGAACATGCTCTTAAGAGTCACAAAGAGAAATGAATTACTTCAACTTTGGTAGAGATTTCTAAAATTCTGAACTTGGTTTCTTTGTTAGCACTGGCAGCTTCTCTGTCTCTTGTCATTCTGAAGAGTCATTGGATATTCGAAGTTGCTTGCACTGAGTACTATGTTAAGCAAGTTTCCTGTTTCTGAAATTCGCAGTAAATACCAATTAAAGTTTGACTACTGAGTTCATTTTATGTTGAATTTTGGAGAAGTATGTAATATTCATTGCTGAATTCATCCTCTAGATGGCGCTGGTTATCTTTGATTTCCTGTAGTGGTTTAACCATAGTTTTCTGTATGGGGAATCATTTGATTGGGCCACATGTAAACTGCATGTTTTTTCCAGGACATTGCTAGAAACCAGGTATTTTTCTGGTAGTGTCTTTAATAAATAAATATTTTTACCTATACAAAATAAGGTTAAAGATTAATATAAAGTGAAAAACACCATACTTCTCTTGCTTGTTTTACTTCCTATTTATCTGTTTTATCACTGTTGTAGCTTCTTTAAGAGCTGGGGCAATTCAAATAATTTAGCTGGAGAGAGAGTGTTTTCTGCCCTTTTCTGATTCTGGAACCTTCATCAGTACAACTGAATTTTTAAAGGGAAACTCTTTTGAAGTCCTTACTCTTTTTTTCGTCTGTCTCCCCCTCTCTTCATCCTCCCCTTCACCGTCTGTCAAGTTCAAGAGCAGCTCAGATGCCATGAATTAAGTGAAGCACAAAAGGGAAAAAGGAGACCCTTTTGAAGAACAAAGGCTTCCCATTAGACTACCATGTTCTTTCTCTGACCAAAATTGCTCCTTACTTGGTTTCTCTTGCTGTCCAAATGCCCTGCGCATAAGGTAAATACAGTAGGACCCTCATTACTTCACATTTTTTTCCTCTTCCCCCGTCAGTAAATGTCTCGTTTCTTTGATGTTCATAATAATTCTTACAGAATTAGGGCCCACTCTCATAAAAACTGTATGGGTAGCCATGTAAGTAGATAGTGTTAGATACTTTGTAAATGCCATCAGAAAAGGAGGCAGCTGTGAGCAAAACTGCAGCTAAATATTCTACTCCAGGTGGAAGAGACTGGGAGGGCAGTGCAGTTACTTTCTTTTATCTTGTAAGTTCTCTAAATTCCATCTCAATTTGTATTCACCAGAGAGGAATTAATGTTTCCTTCCTGTTTATTCCAAGAAAGAACAGGGCAAGTAAGCGTAAACTGGGGCTTTGAGGGCACATTTTGTAAGCTACCACATATAAATCTATTCTTGCTCTTCTGATTGATCTTCTTTCCTGAAGTTTGTATGGCTAATTAATTTTGTGGCATTGTTTCTTTCTCTTTTTTTAAAGACATACAGTACTATGTAAATTATTTTTTCAGAGTTTGTGTAAAATAATAGCTACGTTTTTCAAACATGATTGCCTTAAATTAGACTTTGAACTCAATATTAGGTAGGCACCTAAGTAAAGATGACTGATTTTTGGAAAAAGTGCAGCGCATCTGCAGATTTCATTGAAGCTTACACATTCAGATTTGAAAGTGTGGGTCAAAGTAAAATACTATAAAGCAAATTTTAAAATTTCAAACTTTTCAAAGCTTGAAGCTGTGAACAGTATCATTCTGATTGTAAAAGGAAATACAACAAAATATTTGAAATAGTTTTTTGAAAGATTGATGGCCTAATAAAATGTTTAGACACACAGAATTTTTGCAAAGCAAAATAAAACATAGCCACTTTTTTCTCTCAAGTATATTCCATTTTTTTTGCAATCTTTTCTATTTCAAAGATTTTCTTTTGATGTTTGTATATATCTTCCCTCTCCATTGACTATTATTATTATATATGTAACTAAATCAAATAGCAGAATCAAACAAACAAAAAAAAACAAACAAAAATGCCACCCATTAATCAGTGGTATGATTTCTGTTAAAACCACATATTACCTCTTTTTCTAACCCCACATAGAGTTTGTAAAATTACTATTGAACTTGAAGTACAGTTCAATCTTTCAGTAGACTGACTGTCCCTTCTCCTAAGGGACTTTTTGCTCTTGGTGCCAAGGTTGAAATGTTTAGGAAACCACAGCCATTGAAGGCCAAATGGATTATTCCTGCAGACATCATTAATAAAATCCTACCAAATTCAGTTTACTTTGATCAGTTTCATGGTGATAAACTTTTCTAAAATGTAAATTCGATTTAAATCTGAAATTTTGTGGCGTTATAACTGTAGTTGCTCCTGATACAAAAGAGGGTTCTGTGGGGATTGCAAGGTTAGTGTACAGATTGTGCTATGACCATCCTTACTTATGTGCTGGTTTTGTGTATTTACAGCTGGATGGCTAGAGAGCAGCAGCCCAGCTCTGAAAGCAGAGCTACCACCAGCAACAGTGTAGAAGTAAGGATGCCATGGTATGGTATTTCCATCCTTCTGTGCTACTACCTTCAGAGCTGGGTCCTTGCCCATCACTTGCCACTCTCCATTAGCCCAGCTGTGAAGGCAGCTGCACAGAAATAAGGGTGGTATGATATGGGAATGTCATACCCCCCACCAAAAATATTTTCGTGGCCTTTCTGCCATCGGGACGAAGCCAAATACCCTTCCCTCAGCAACTCTCTTATTTCCAAGTCTTTACTATCTAGTTTTTCTTCATGCTGTTTCCTTTAATACTGCTGCCATTCCCTGGGTCACCTCTCACATAGTCCATTCTTCTTTGGCTTTACCTCAAGGCTGAAGTTCTTTCTCGTGCAATGCCTGCGTCACCAGAACCCATTGTCTTATTCTCCCTTGAGTTCCAACGTGGAACACCTTCTTTGTCCCGCTGGTCCTCCCATTGGAACAGACCTACTCAGCCCATGGAATGCCTGTTATTTAAGCCTGCTTCAATCTGATTTTGTCATTTGCCCTCATCCATTCTAGGCAGGCACGGAAGACCCACCGTCACCTCTCCTTTTCTGTGGTGTGTGTACTAAGACTGTGAGCCCACTAGCAGGAGTCCTCAAATGCCTGATACACACAGTCACATACAGTTTCCAAGCAAATAAGAGCTTTTATTCTCCTCATAAGTGGAAAAAATTGTTCAGTAAATCTGAAAGGCATCATTCGTTCTATGTGGATATAAATATGTAAACAAACAATAAAAATTTAAGCTCTATAAATACTTTGTTTATGTGGATACATTATGTTTTCCTAAGTTGCAATAAGTACCACAGTTATTGTGGAGTCTGTAATTGCAAATAAATATTGTAATAGTTGGCAACCAATGAGGCTCAACCCTTCAGAAAAAATAACTAAAAAGTACAGATGCAAAACCAGTTTAAAATTAGTTATTTAAATTAAGGTTTCCTGCTTGCTAATTTGAATCATGATTTAAAATTGGTGATTTAATCACTTCAAATTTAAATATTCCACCCTGCGTTGCCCATTACTTTTCCGTGCGCTCGTGTTCCTAATACATCTTTTGTACAATTTAGTTACAATCTTTGATGGAGCATTAAGTCTCCTGGGGATTAACAGTCCCTAACCTTACCCTCTATCTCCCTCACTCTGCCTTCCTCCACATCTGAGTATTTAATTTTAGAAGTAAGTCTCTCTTTTTTTTAGTACAGCTGTAGGTAAAGTTTTAGAAGGCCAGAGCTATCTCATGGCAGCTCTCTCCCCATTGGAATCCATATAGGTCAGGGAGGACAAGATTCAATGTTCTGTGTGTGAGTCCTCCAAAACAGAGCTGACTTGTAACTCTATGGTAGGGGGCACAATTTAAAGGTTGTACAGGTGCCCCCCTCCGCCCCCTGCGTTCCTCCCAAACCCTTTCAAAGCTTTCACCCTGTTGCTCCTACTTCCCTCACAACTCCATCCTCCCTTACTTCTCCCATCACCTCCCTGCTGTGTGCACAGTGGGCTGTGAACACCTACTGGTAACTAGGTAACTGTGATTGTGTATGAGGAAGGGGTGGGACTCGGGTCTTGCTGTGCTGCTAGCAGGACTGCACTGCCTGCCATATGTCTCTTTCCTGTTCTGGGCACCTTCTAGCAGTCCTCAGCCAGAGTGCTAAGTGCTAGTACCTTTCTTAGGCACGTCCCCCTCATCAGCGGGGCCAACAGCCACCATGGGCCCTCAAGCAAAGGTGGGAGGGGGCCTTGGAGGGCCAGGGGTGGAAGGGCCAGGGCCTAGGACAGTCAGCCCTTAGTGCTGCTGGGGTTGCAGCACTGAGCCTTCCCCATCTTCGCTTCTCGTGAGCTATGTGGTACAGTAATGCCACAGCAGTTCAGAGGAGTCCAGTTCTGGCTGCTGCTGCCAAAGTATCAGCAGCGGCAGACAGTGGTTGCGGCTCCTTTTGAAATGCCAAGCCCCCTTGTCATCCCATTTCTTCTCATAACCTCTCTCTCTCTCCGCCCCCCTCCCCCCACCAACAGTTGGTGGGCCTGCCCCTCAACCAGTCTTAACTCAACTCCCAGCCCTGGCAGAAATATGGGGGGAGGGGCCACTTTGACCCTGCATGCTCTCCCCCCACGTATAGTCTCTGCTCCAGAACTAGGTCCCTGTGAAAGTCTCGAAGAAACCTACTTTTATCAATCTAATTCTTCGGAGATTGTGTCAAGACCACTTGTCTGTGTCAGTGATGGCATCACCGCCTTCAGTCCTGGTATAGTCTGACTTGTCCAGTGGAGGTGGTGATGACCCAGAGGAGTAGGACTGTAACCATACGCAGACTTATTTATAGTCCATTGTTCTCTCCCACAGTGCTAAATTGGAACAGTCTTTCCTAAAGGAATAATTGTAGGCGTGTCCAAGCCTTTAAAAGAATGTTGGAAGGTATTCATACTCAACTTTTGATCATTCTGGAAGGATGAAGTTACAACTCAAACATCAAATAGGAGGGCATTAAGATAATCCCAATAAAGGAGGTTCCCAGGAGCTAGCTCAGGGTAAATGGCTTATTACATCACCTGCTGTTTCCAGGAGAGCTGTTGCCTTTTATCAGGGCTCCATTGCAGGCTTTGAGGCTTACAGTTACTCTGATAGGCACTGTAGAAAACCCTAAAATAGATGAATTCCACTTTGACTTGAAGTGAATGTAAATGTCTTTGGTTTTTATTCTCTAATATGCGGAATGCAATAAAGTAGGTAGGTTAAGCTGTGTGGCTAAATTCCTGGATTTGGGGCACTGTTTTAACAGACTGGAAATTCTTCAGCAACTTAATTTAAATTACAGTATAATGGTATTTAATGTATTAAATATGGGGGAATAATATAATTACCTCTATAGTTTATGCTGTTACTGCAGTAAATAGTTTTTTCAAGTATCAGCAGCATGAAACTAACATGATTCTTGGATGTTGCACAGTTGCTCAGAGAAATCTGAATTGCAACTGTGAAATTACTAAGTCTTACTAGTTTACTCTGCAGCTGTAGACAGAGCTATGATCTTGCTTTTTGGAAACTGAGGATGACAACACCGTTTGTATTTACATTCTCTTCACATTTTGGACCCCTTCTTTGATAAAGAAACTGGGAATATTTTAAAGAAATTCATTTCCTGGGTTAAAAAAAGGAAAACTTAACAAGTGCGAGCAAAGTAGGGCCTATGTGCAAGTATGAAGCATTAAAGAAAATGGCATATTGGGAGAAAATGATGAAAATGATGTGGATAAAGATGTGGTTATGGCCAAGTGGATCAGCTGGTTAGTAACTAATTCACTTTGGCTGTGTCTACATGAGCCCCAAACTTCGAAATGGCCACGCAAATGGCCATTTCGAAGTTTACTAATGAAGCGCTGAAATGCATATTCAGCACTTCATTAGCATGCGGGCGGCCGCGGCGCTTCGAAATTGACGTGGCTTGTCCCTACGTTTCTTGTCCAGACGGGGCTCCTTTTCGAAAGGACCCCGCCTACTTCGAAGTCCCCTTATTCCCATCAGCTCATGGGAATAAGGGGACTTCAAAGTAGGCGGGGTCCTTTCGAAAAGGAGCCCCGTCTGGACGAGAAGCGCGGCAGCAAGCCGCATCAATTTCGAAGCGCCGCGGCCGCCCGCATGCTAATGAAGCGCTGAATATGCATTTCAGCGCTTCATTAGTAAACTTCAAAATGGCCATTTGCGTGGCCATTTCGAAGTTTGGGGCTCGTGTAGACGTAGCCTTTGTGATTCATCATTCTTTAAGACTCTCTCCATGCCTTTTTAGTATAAGTTTGATTTGACAAGTGAATTCCCAAGCTGTTCATTGTGTATGTTAGAGGGGGAATAAAGGTTTAATTTAGCTAATCCTTACGGCTTGTTTAATTAGTTAACTAGGTTTAGAAGTCGTCACTTAAATATACCGTACAGAAAACTGCAAAAAGAGAAATCTAAAGTTGCCAGTTGCCACTGTCATTTTCTTGTTATACAATACATGCTCCTTATTTTGGAACATCATGGTCAGACTATAATGGTAATGCCCTAAGTCTAGTCCTTATTTTACTTTGCTATAACTCAGTTTTTCCAAAGGAACCCCATTTTATAATAGGGGTGCTAATGGCTTATCGGTTATGGTTAACCAGTAGGGGCTGGAGCAATCCCCACCTACTGCAGGATAGTTCTTGACTCCTCACCCCAGCCTTAGCAGTGTTCTCAATACGTATGCTGAGCAAGTGTGTTCTTAGCATAGCTGCCCAGACGGTCAGTAGAAATTTCCCATCTCCCATAAAAGAAGCAGGGCTTTGCATGTGTTGTATACCTGCGGGTGGTCTGTGGCCACTATATTTTTGGTATGCACCCAGGAGGGAAAAGTGAGACTAGAGGTTGCCCCTAGCTGGTGTCTCACCTCTTTTAGTATATTCCACCTGCTCTTCTACTGCAATCATCCTCCCTTATGGACTTTTGCTGGTGTAGTTTATTTCCTTAAAAAAACAAACAAACAAACCAAAAACCTTCAGTGTGTTTTTGACTGTTCTGCTAGGGCGCGTCTACACTAGCCAGCTACTTCAAAGTAGCTGGCACAACGTCGAAATAGCACGTGTTGTGTCAACACACGCCGTGCACTATTTCGATGTTGAAATCAACGTTAGGCGGTGAGAAGTCAAAATCGCTATTCCGATCCAAAGATGGGAATAGCGCCCTACTTCAACATTCAATGTCGAACTAGGGCGTGCGTAAATAATCTGCGTCCTGCTACATCGAAATAGCAGGGTCCTCCATGGCGGCCATCAGCTGAGGGGTTGAGAGACACTCTGTCCAGCCCCTGCAGGGCTCTACAGTCGCCACATGCAGCAGCCATTAGCCCAGGGCTTCTGGTGGTGGCGGCGGCTGCTGCTGCTGCTGCTGCTCCTGCAGCAGCTGGGGGTCCATGCTGTGTGCACGGGGTCTGCAACCGGTTGTCAGCTCTGTGGACCTTGAGCTGTGCAGACCGAGTGTTTCTGGGAGGGGCCCTTTAAGGGAGCGGCTTGCTCTTGCCCCAGAAGGGCTAGTCCAGCCTCTAACCCCATCTGCAGACTTTGCTGGCCCCTTATTTCGACGGCAGGGGGAGAGAGAGTGAGTGTGAGTGAGTGTGTGTGTGTGTGTGTGTCACGGGAAGGTTTGGATACAGAGAAAGAAACAAACGAGGTGAGAAACTAGTAGAATTTCCAATGAGCAGGAGATGGCAATATGCAATGCAAGATTCCAACAAAAGGACTGTAGGAAGTGGACATGGTGATTCCCCGCACTTCTACCTGGTTTCTGTTGTGTGTATTGAAATTGCATACTTCTGGGGTCAGAGACTGTCCCTTCTTGTAGAACAGTACCTAGCACAATATCACCCCAGTCTTTAATTATAGCCTGTACCATACCACTATAATACACATAAGAGCTTCAGACTGAGGCTTTTTAGATCTGGTTTTCAGATCTCCTGCCCTTTACAAAAGAACCTTGCTTCATTTTTTTTTTTTTTCAGATCTCTGGGTCATCATCTTCTTTCATGCCTTAAGACCCTGAAGTCTTTCAGGCTGATGGTATGTGGCTCTACCTCTGATTGAAATGATTTACATGAATTAAGTCTGTTGAATCTTGAAAAATCATACATTTTCCACTAAGGAAACTTTTGTTTTAAAATACAAGAGATATTTGCTGTTTAGTCTCTTGCAAAGGATTTAATCCTTTAGCTTCCATGGTTTCCTCATGTTGAACTGTCTTCTTACTGAATTGATCTGCCTAGTCTGTGATTGTTAAAATACATGAAGGACTGTTACACATTTACAGCCATTTGTGAGCGGCCTTATTATTAGCATTTGAACCATTGGCTATCTTAGTAATTTATAAAGCCACGTTCATTTCAGTATCTGAGTACCTTACACTTGTATAGTTATCAAAACATCCTTGTAAGGTAGGAAAGCATTATAATCCTCACTTTACTGATAAGTATACGAGGCATGGAGAGATTAAGTGACTTGCTCAGAGTCACACTCACTTGTAGTAGGATTGGTAATTAAATCCAGGGTTTCCAAGTCCAAACCTAGCACCTAATCTTCCTACCTTACATGATATCACTGTTTTAGCCTTTAAGAACATTCTGTTGTACATTCAGTTGGTGTTCACACCTCCTGACCATCTGCTGGTAGTAAGCCTCACCCTTGCTGACTGAGCTAACCTTGTTATCCCCACCATTGCTCTGGCTTATTTATACCTGGCCCTGCAGATTTCCAAGACCAGCATCTGATGAAATGAGTCTGTGCTTACAAAAGCTCGTGCTCAAAACTTTTCTGTTAGTCTATAAGGTGCCACAGGACCCTTTGTTTCTGTTGTAGTATGTCTCTGTCAAGATTTCACTTCTTCTAGAAGTGAGAGTGTCAGTCCAAAGGATTGAGAGAGACAGGTCCTGATTTGACACTGTTCCCTCTCTTCACCACCGTGCTATGCTCTCTAAGGCTAAGTTCAATTTCCTCCTAACTAAGCTGGATTTTGACTTTCATTTTAACAAATCCACTAACTTCCTGTTTCCATCTCAAAGCTTACTTGTTTACAAGCAAGCTTGACTACACAGATTGAATGTTAAGAGCTCTACAGCTGCATTTTCAGAAGGGCTCAGTATTCATGTGCTCCCCTTGTTCTCAAGAGATGATGTTGGGTGCTGAGCAGTCTTTAAGATCCAGCCTCATACTATTACACTCATCCCTCGTTAAACGAACACTTTACTTACGAGTACTCGCTTAAACGAAGGACACACATACCTACTTTTGTCACTGAGTGAACTCCCCCACTAATATGAGCCTAACCCCCTCCCCACAGCCCTACCTGCAGAAGCCTGACCTCCTTCCCCCCCGCCCGCCGGCCCTGCAGAGCCCAACCTGCCTCAGCCTTAACTCGCCCACTGGCCCCTCACACTAAACCACCACAGCCTTAACACCCCACCCCACCGCTGGCCCTGCAGACCCAAAACCGCCGCAGCCTTAATGCCCCACGCACCCAAACCACTGCAGCCTTAAACCCACCTTCGGCAACGCACACCCAAACCGCCGCAGCCTTAACCCCCCGGCTGACCCCACACACCCAAACCGCCACAGCCTTAACCCCCCAGCCGATCCCACGCACCCAAACCACCACAGCCTAAACCCCCCCCTCCGGCCCCACAGACCCTAAACCACTGCAGTCGTAATCCCCCCAACCCACCCCACGGACCCAACCTGCAGCAGCCTGAACCACCCCACCCACCCCCATGGACCCAACCCACCACCAGGTTTTAACCCTCCCTCCCCCTCATGGCCGCAAACTGCCCCCAGCCTTTAACACCCCCCCCCCCAACAACCCATGGTTCTTACCCTTCAAAAGCAGTGCCAGCTGCTGCCACTTCTTCGCCAAGTAGGAGCACTAGGAACCAATCAGAGACTTTTAATGGTGATTTAGTGTCCCTCTTACAAGGTTTCACCTACAAGCAGAAAGTTGGGAACCAGTTGCAGTTGTATAGCGAGGGATGAGCATATTAAGGTTAAGATTTTGTTGCTGTTATTTTTAATACGTATCACAGATCATGGGTAATAAACAAAAAATTCACGGAAGCCTGTAATCTGTCTGACTTTTTTACTAAAAAATAATGGGGCAGCATGGAGGCTGATGGGGTATAACTGAAGCCTGAGCCCTGATGTGGGGATTTAAGAGCTTGAACCTCACTGCAGGAGGAAGGGGGAATTCATAGCTCTGAAAGACACCCCCCCCCCCGGCATGTGCGCATGCACGCAAGATGGCAGTCTGCTTTGGGAGCTACCACCACCCATGGAGTGTCTGATGGCTCTGGGGGCAAGCAGCATGGGGACCCACCCACAGCAGTTGAAGTGAAAAATGTCATGCAGGTCTCTGAAAGTAATGGAATCCATGACCTCCATGATATAATCTTATCCTTAGTTATTATTTAGAGGTGGGGAAAAAAACACTTAATGTAAACTATCTAGGTTTTCTATAGTCTTGGAAGGTACTTGGTTTCAGGCAATCACAGTTTTTGCTCTACAAATAACAAGCAATCCTGTAGCTGTTTAGAGACTATCCAGTTTATCATGTCACTGTTTCATGGGTAAGTGAGGAAGTGGGGTTTATCCACAAGCGCTCATGACCTAATAAATTTGTTAGTCTCTAAGGCGCTACAGGGCTGTTGTTATTTATGAAGCCACAGACAAACATGGGTGCCCCTCTGAGACTTTTGCTCTGGAATCCCTGTATCTGATCAAACTTTTGCATGTAAATATGTTAACAAACTTGCACGTATATGAAAACCTTAGAATGTACTCTGACAGGCCCAAGGCATTCTGCTTGGCATATATTAGAAATGGTTGCATTGTTGGCATATGTAGAGTTGATTCAGCAGTACGCTCCTTATTTGGCTTTCAGGACTAGTGTATAATCTCGGGGATGCATTTCTTTAAATGCACTTGATCTGGAGGTGGTTAATTCTAGTAAATCTCTCTGTAGAAAGGTTCTGTGATGGTCAATACCTGAAGGGTGATTACTTAGTAAAATTGTGGTTCTTTGACTACTGAACTTCACATTCCTTTTTCTTTTTAGGGTTAGAATCATTCTGAATAACAATGGGAGTTGTGTCAACATTGGTTTCTTATTAAGTTAGTAGGTTTGAATGCTCAGCTTTTTGAAGAAGAAAGATGAGCCTTGTTAGCCACCATTTTGGAGAGGGTTTTAATCTCTGTGCATGCACTCATGAGCTCCCAACATTGGGACTCTTTTATGTTGTCAGTCTGCTCAAATAATTTAAAACGTAAAGAACCACTCTTTTTTTTTCTTGTTGCTGTTGGGAAGGAAGTTATATGAAATTTGTGACCTTGCACAGATGTGAGAGTAATGATCTGTTTTGTCCAAATTTTGTTTCTTACCAAATACAACATTTTGATAGGGCTCTGTTGTAAGATGGCAATGGAGGGAGCAGAGAAGTCCTGGCTTTGTATTTTGTTTTGGAAATTACCATTTCTGTTGTTTGTTCTAAGGGTGCAGCCTTGAAATCGCTGGAGAGAGAGAGAGTTGCTGTTCTAATCTTTCCTTGTGTTGCCTCTGGTCAGGTACTAGATTGTTTTTCTGTTTTTGTTCCTCTGGGTGGCATCTGTCTTCAGGAAAAATCTTACAGCAAAGCACAGACTGCTTAACTGGCTGTTTCACTATTGCTGCTTCTGGCTGCTTGGCTGAATTAATTATCTGAGCCATTGTAATGCAGATGCCTGAAAGGTTTGTGACTTGTTGGGAAGGAAGGGAGTATTAAGAGAGTTATTCTTTTTCTTCTTTCTCATTTCTTCTTTTTCACAGATTCCCAAATAACCTCCATCTCATAAGGTACCATAGGTCACATGTGTAGAATAGTTTTTATGCCACTTGGCATGTGCTTTATTTGTACTAGCATCCTCCTCTGTGGGCTTATTAAATCCATAGATTCCAATGCCGGAAGGGACTATTGTGGTCATCTGCGCTGGCCTCCTGTATAACACAGGGCGTAGCACTTCCAGATAATGATTCCTTGAGCGTACCATTGGGGAGGAAAAAAAACCCTTGATTTTAAAAAGTGGTAGTAATCGAGAATCCACCATGACCTCTGAGTGCATTGTTCCCAGTGGTGAAAATAAATGGGTGAGATCTAGTGCACAGTGCTGGCAAGAGCTGGGGCAAAGGCCAGCAGGGAGCTATTGAAAGAGCTGGTGGGGACCTGGGTTGCAGTAGGACAGTACCTGTAAAAATTTTAATTTACTTTAACCCTAATTGTTCCTTTAACTAATTACCTTCACCATTGAGGTGTAAATCTTTATTCCAATGAATCCTAGGGCTGGCAGGGACCTCAGGAGGTCACTGAGTCCAGTTTCCTGCCTAATGCAGGATCAACCCTCTTTAAATCATCCCAGCCAAGACTTTGTCAAGCCTGGGATTTAAACATTTCCATGCTGAATATGTCTAGCTTCAACTTCTAGCCATTGGATAATAGTCTACCTTTTTCTGCTAGATAAGAGTTTATTATTAAGTATTTGTTCCCCACATACATACTTACAGACTATAATCGGATCACCCCATTACCTTCTCTTTGTTATGCTAAATGGATTGAGTCTTATGCTTCTCATTGTAAGGCATGTTTTATAATATTTTAAATATTATTGTGGCTCTTCCCTGAACACTTTTTACAATTGATCAACATCCTTCTTGTGGTTTGAGCATTGGCCTTGTAAAACTAGGGTTGTGATCTCAATCTTTGGGGAATTTAGGGGTTTGGGGCCAAGAAAAAAAATCTGTCAGGGATGGTGATGTAGGTTCTGCTATGAGCGCAGGGAACTGGACTTGATGACCTTTCAAGGTCCCTTCCAGTTCTATGAGATCTCTTCTTGAATTATGGCCCTCAGAACTGTCCCCTATTCCAGCAGTGGTCACACCTTTACAAAATTGAGAAGTAAAACAACCTATCTGGCCCTATTCAACATTCCTTTATTTATGCATCCAGTGTTTTTGGCCAATGCATCGTATGAGGAGTCCTTTTTCAGCTGACAGTCTAGCGTTAGTCCCAAGTCATATTGTCTTATTAAGTAGTATTAAGCTTTTAGCTTAAGTATTTCAAATATCTGTATATGTTGAAATAGGCTTTTTTTTTCCCTCAAGTTCCCAGTTGACTACCCAATTATAATTTCAATTTCTTGTTCTGTTTATCAAAGGTACTTTGTTTCTTTTAATTGTCTGTGCAAAATACCTTAAACATTAATAACACAGATACAATATCATTTGGAGAACTCACCCTAAATTCCACTTTAAAGGCTTCAATAAAATCACCATAATAAACCTTGTCTAGACTAGAATAAAAGGTGTTTGTTTAAAAAATAAAAGGCTGGGGAGCGGGGAGAAAACAAGTTTTAAAGTATAGTGTAGACAGTGAGTTGCATTTCAACAAGTGCTCAGTCAACAGAAATGAACTCACTCAACAGTGGAGGAAGTGATTTCCACAAGAGGACATTTTCTGAGAATTCACAGCCAGCCACTCCCAACATTTGGACTATAAAGATGTTTATAGGTGAAATCCAGTACGTCAAATTTCACCTGGAAGCAGATTAAAACGTCTATAGACACTAGGACACACATCTTGTGAGAGACAAAATTAAGATATGTTGCCGCATAGCTAAATTTTCATTTGATCTTCAGGTATAGTGATGGAAAAGTGCCATTGTTTTTCGTGAATGGAAAGTTTCCATGTCAGGGATACACAACTATGACATAGTCTTCTGCAGAATGTAAGCTTTTATTTATTTATTTATTTAAAAAAAAAAAACCCAAACTATTCTGTATAATTTCAAACATAACCTTTGAGGTCTGTCTGTAGCCCTGGAGTGTGTGGCCGCCAGCGTTCCCCTCTGAGCCCCGGGGAAGCAGCAGCTGTTGGCGCTCCTCCCCTTGGAGTCCCGGGGAAGCGGCAGCCTCTCATGAGTATTCGTGAATATCACGACCTTGCTGTACTATTGATGCTTCAGATGAAAATTAAATGTTTCAACATGGGCCATTTAAGAAGATACATATTGCTTGAATTGAGATTGGAGTGAGTTTCCCTTCTGGTCTGTTTTGAAACTCTTTCTTGCCCAATGAAGAAATTTAAAAAAATTCAGTTGAAGAGAAATTTTATCCCTTCTCTACAATGAAAAATACTTTCCCATAGGAAAAGGTCTGTGAGGGATAGATGTTAGTCTGTAGCTTGACAAAAAAAAACAGTCCTGTAGTATCTTAAAGACGAACAGATTTATTTGTTTGTTAGTCTTTAAGGTGCTACAGGACTGCTTGTGTCCCACTGAAGTTGTGAAAACTCTGATTTCAAGTCCTGCTTCTGCTATTAAAATTACTCTCCAAGTCACCCAGGCTACAGAGTATATCATGGTATTGAACAGACTTTGATTATACCATTTCATACCCCCCCACCCCCTTTTTCTGCTGCATATGAAACTGATTTTTTTTTCAAATTTGCCATCCTAGTGCATACTGTTTTAGCTCTTGAATCAAGCATTTCCATTCTATGTCCTCTGAGCCATCAAACTTTTTTTTTGCTTTGTATTGACCTTGGTTGACAACACATTTGTGGTGCTAGCAAGCTAGATTTCAGAGACACTAGACCTGTTCTTCAAGTTGAAGGTGAGATGCTGTGAAGTAAGTGCCCAGTGTATTATGGGGTAGCTGAGACAAGGAACAGAGATTTGAGAGGAAGGAAATTGTTCTTTCCATATAACCCTAACCATCAGAGAGAGAGAGAGAGAGAGAGTATTAAAAAGGTTGTCTACTTGTTCTCCGGGGAAGTATATTTTAGTTGTTAATATTCTATAGCTATTTACAAATATTAATTTGGGTAACCCGTTTTACTGAGGACAGAGACGTACTAAATTCAGAAGGAGTTGAGGTGCAGTGCCAGAGGCAGGCTCTGGCCAGGAGGTTCTCACCTGAGTGGCTCCAGCTCAGCAGCACTTTCAGGCCTTCCAGCAGCTCCAGCTCATTGGCTGTTCCATGTGACTCAGTGCTGGGGAGCGACTTCTTGCGCTGTCCCTGTCTTCAGCAAAATCCCTCAGCTTCTGTTGGTTGGAAACCCAGCCAATAGGAGATGAGAAGCTGGGCTGCACTACCCTGCCCCCAGCAAAATCTGTTGGTTCCCAGTGGCTGGTTTTACGTGCTGCTCCTGCCCCCTAGCAAAATCTTTCCCCCCTGATTGCCTGGAAACTGGACAGTGGGAGCTGAGAAATTGTGCTGCATAGGTTTGCCCAAAGCAAAATCTCTCAGCTCCTATTGGCTGGAAACTTTTTGCTGGGGGAGGGGGCAGCACCCAGTCTCTCCCCACTCGGTAGCCATTGGGGCTATCAGCGGGTTGGGTTAAAAGTCCTGGTGGGCTCTATCTTGCCCTGCTCTGCTCTAGCTCTGTGTCCAGGATCATGTTCCTCCTTGGGATCAGAGTCTAGTGCTAGTGCACGTTGAGGGTCAGGGGGCCTTCTGGCCAATGTTCCCTTCTATTCTCCTGGAAGATGTTCGTCCTGGTGGCAGTAACATGCTTGTAGAGTCTCTGAGATCAAGACACTTGTCTCCCAGCCTCCCTCTATTGTGTTTTTCAAGGACACAGTCCAGCTATGACTGCACCCAGCCTTTCTGCCCAAGGTTGTTTCACAGTTTCAGATGAATCAGGAAATATTCTTTCCGGTCTTCTTTCCAAAGCTTCATTAGCCCTGGGAAGAGCTTAGATTGTCTCAATCCTTTCAATGTAAAGAGCATTTTCTAAGTCAACACAGCTGTTTGTCACAGTGGTGGACAGAATGAAGGGTTGTTCGATTTCCACCCATAGGAAATCTCTGACAACTGCACACATGGGTGTGCACACCCTTGGAATGGAATGGACATGAGCAACACATGTCAAAGAAGAACAATTATGGAAGATGGGTAATTTTTTTTAGTGAGGAAACTAAGATCTGAGTAAAATCCCAAGGAAAAATGCCAGTGTCAAAGGGATAGCCATGTTAGTCTGTATCCACAAAAACAGCAAGAAGTCCTGTGGCACCTTATAGACAGATTTTTTTTTTTTTTTTGCAGCATAAGCTTTCAAGGGCAAAGACTTGGTTTGTCAGATGCATATGATGAAAAATGCAACACATCTGAGTCTGGTTATTAGTGAGTCACAAACTGCAAGTGGAATCGGTCTGTTTCTTCCCGAGTCAAAAGGAAAAGAAAAAGGAAGTGAAACACGGAAGAAAATGTTATACATGTTTTCCGTCTGAAATGCAAAGCTTCGCATATTTGAATAAAGTCCAGTGCAATTCCTAATGTGCATAAATGTATGGCTTACTTTGTAGGACATTACAGAAAATAGTTTAATTTTTAATTTCATGGTTGTCAATTGAAAGTAGACCCTTAATGTTACTGTAATGTAGTTCTGAGTCTTTGAATTATACCAGCTCTGTACTAAGAGGCCATGTTCCCTGTAAGCTGAGCACTTGGGAGATCCCCTGGGAAAGATTCAGGTGCCATCCAATTGGTTACCAGAGTGCCCAAAGCTGGTGGCATGTGTTTTGATGGTGGTGCATGCACATGCCTTGGTGCACATAAGAATATTTATTCTGCCCATGGATAGAAAAATCATAGGCAATACTGCCAAGGGGAACCAGTAATCTACTTATGTAATGAACTGAAGAACTCTTTCAATTCAGTGGCCTTTGTAGCCATCGGTTTTAACAGCATATGGCATATTTCACTTAACAACTGGTTGTGCCCCATTAAATCTGTGTATTTTGGACAGTTTTCTACTTGCTCAGGTTTCAAGCTCTGCTGACTACCCTGAAGAGAATGGGGAGAGTGAGTATAGTAGAAAATTTGAAACTACAACTCCTCAAGCAAATAAGCAGCTTTCAAGGCATTGATAGATTATGGCAAGGGTGAGGAGCCTTTTATGAGTCTGAGGCCACTGATCCACAGAAGTCAGTTGGGGGCCACACAAAAGTGAGAGGAAAATTAAAAATCCCTTGTTGACCTGGCCCCCAAGTGAGTAGTGGGGGGGGACTCCACTCAAGCTCTAGCCCAACAGTGGTGGGGTAGTGGTGGGGAAGGAAGTGCTGAGGCATCTTGGGCCTTATCCCCAGGGCTAGATTAAATTCTGTAGGAGCTGGGAGCTAGTAGGCTTTTGTGACGCACCCACCCCCAGGATCTGAGGTAGGAAAAAAATGAAGGTTTCACTGTGCAAGAGGGGGCTGCCAGGGAGCAGACTGGGGGTGAATGTATAGGGTCTGGATGGGAAGTGGGATGCAAGAGTGGGTAGGATGTGGGGGTCCAGGTAGGACAGAGAGAGGTCAGTGGATTGGTGTGCTGACCTGGCATAGCTCCCAGGGGCATAGGTTTCGTTGCACGGATCTGCATGCTGCAGGGAAGTGCTCTGTGTGTGGAGGGTACAGTACATGGGAATAAGCACAGGATGTCATCAGCCAGGTCCATCTTCCCATATAAACAATGTCCGCAGGCTTTCAGATGACCTGCTTGACTGTCATTCTGCACTGGCTCAGCCTGTTGTTAAACTGCTCCTTGCTCCATTAGCTACAGCATTAGAATCATAGAACAGTAGAGCTGGAAGAGACCTAAAAAAGCCATCAAGTCCAGCCCCCTGCCCTAGGCAGGACCAAACCCATCAGCAGGGCTTTGTCGAAGTGAGACTTAAACACCTCCAGGGATGGAGACTCCACTGCTTTCCTGGGTAGACCATTCCAATGCTTCACCACCCTCCTGGTGGAAAAAGTTTTTCCTAATGTTCAACCTGGACCTTCCCAACCACAACTTGAGACCATTGTTGTGCGTCCTGCCATCTGTGACCACTGAGAACAACCTCTCTCCAGCCTCTTTGCAACCTCCCTTCAGTAAGTTGAAGGCTGTTATCAAGTTTTCCCTCAGTCTTCTCTTCTTCTGCAAACTACATAGTCCCAATTCCCTCGACCTTCCTTCATAAGTCATATGCTCCAGCACCCTAATTATTTTGGTCACCCTCTGCTGGACCCTCTCCAGTGTATCCACATCCTTCCTATAATTGGGGGCCCAGAACTGGACACAGTACTCCAGATGCGGCCTTACCAAAGCCAAATAAAGAGGAATCATTACTTCTCTGGATCTACTGACAATGTTCCTCTTGATGCAAACTAATATGCCATTAGCCTTCTTGGCTACAACAGCACTCTGTTGACTCATGTCCAGCTTCTCACCCACTATAACTCCCAGGTCCTTTTCTGCAGGACTACTACTGAACCAGTCGGACCCCAGCCTGTAACAATGCTTGGGCTTCTTCCGGCGCACTTGTCCTTATTGAACCTCATCAGATTTCTTGCAGCCCAGTCTTCCAATTTGTCTGTCACTCTGGACCCTATCCCTGTCCTCCAGCATATCTACCTCTCCCCCTAGCTTAGTGTTATCCGTAAACTTGCCGAGGGTGCAATCCATCCCCTCATCCAGGTCATTGATAAATATGTTGAACAGAACCGAACCGAACCTTGGGGCACTCCACTAGAAACTGACTGCCATTCTGACATCGAGCTGTTGATCACTACCTGCTGGGTCCGACCTTCTAGCCCGCTTTCTATCCATCTTACCATCCATTTATCCAATCCACATTCCTTTAACTTGCTGACAAGAATATTGTGGGAGACTGTATCAAAAGCTTAGATAAAGTCAAGATAAACCACATCCATTGATATATATATATATATATATATTCCCCCCTATCCACAGAGCCAGTTATCTCATTGTAGAAACTAATCAGATTGGTCAGTCATGACTTGCCCTTCATGAATCCATGCTGACTATTCCTGATCACTTCCCCTCCTCCACGTGCCTCAAAATGACTTCTTTGAGGAGCCCCTCCATGATTTTTCCAGGGACTGATGTAAGACTGACCAGCCTATAGTTCCCTGGGTCATCCTTCTTTCCCTTTTTTTAAAGATGGGCACTACATTTGCCTTTTTCCAATCATCCGGGATCTCTCCTGATCTCCACAACTTTCAAAGATAATGGCCAAGGGCTCTTCAACGACATACGCCAATTCCCTCAGAACACTCGGAAGAATTAGGTCCAGGCCCATGGATTTATGTAAGTTTAGCTTTTTTGCATATCTCCTAACCTGTTCTTTCCCCACCAAAGGCTGTCCACCTTCATCCCACAGTGGATCACTTATTGCATTAGTCCGGGAGCTGTCCTTGTCTGTGAAGACAGAGGCAAAGAAAGCATTAAGTACTTCAGCTTTCCTTCCATCATCTGTCACTGGGTTACCTCCCTCATCCAGAAGGGGCCCCACACCCTCTCTGATCATCTTCTTCTTGCTAACATGCCTGTAGAAACTTTCTTGTTATCCTTCACATTCCTCGTGAGTTGCAATTCCAGTTGCGCTTTCGCCTTCCTGATAACTGCCCTGTATTCTCGAGCTATGTGTTTATATCCCTCCCTAGACATCTGTCCAAATTTCCACTTTTTGTATGCTCCCTTTTTGTGCCTAAGTTTTCCAAGGATTTCCCCATTAAGCCAGACTGGTTTCCTACCATATTTACTTCCCTTGCTGTGTATCAGGACGGTTTCTTTCTGTGCCTTCAGTAGGGCTTCCTTAAAATATTGCCAGTTTTCGTGGACTCCTTTTCCCTTCATGGTAGCATCCAAGGGGAGTCTGCCCATCAGGTTCCTGAAAGAGTCATAGTTTGCTTTGCTGAAGTCCAGAGTGTGTAATTTAGTGCTCTCTTTCCTTCCTTTGGTCAGGATCCTGAAGTCTACCATCTCACGATCACTGCTTCCCAAGTTGTCATCCACCTCTACCTTCCCTATTAGTTCCTCCCTGTTTGTAACCAGCAGGTCGAGCCACACATGACCTCTGGTTGGGTCCTTCAGTACTTGTACCAAGAAATGATCCCCAGCATTCTCCAGAAACTTCCTGGACTGCTTGTGTACCGCCGTATTGGTCTCCCAACAGATGTCAGGGTAATTAAAGTCCCTCACGATAATGAGATCCTGTGGGGGTAGGCAGGGCTTCCATGGATCCCAGTGGGCATTTCCACTTCCCCCCACTGACCTTCTGGTCCGGAATGAAAGTTCTCGCTTGCAGCTTCCTGACAATGTCAGTGTTTCAAAAGATGCGAGAGTCACGTTAATTTTGAGACTGACCAGCATTATTGTTCATGAAATGTCCATGGTGATTCAGAAGCTTCTGCCCAACTATGGAGAAATCCCTTGCAGTTAATGTACTCAGAGGCTTGATGGTCTCATGGCAGAGTTGGAATGCCTGTACCATCTGTCACACACCCTTTTCCCCTTTAGCTAGGAAAGCCCATCTGTGCAAAGTTATTTGCAATTTCATGCCCAGAGAATGGTCTTTTGGAGCGCACTTCCATCGGCATGAATCCAGCAGGCAACTTTCCCACTCTAAACTGAGCAAAGCTGTCTGGAGTAGTCATCTTCCATAGTGTGATCGCCATGTGCATCTTCAACAGCAGGGCAGCTCTCATTCTTGTGTCCTTGCACAACAGGGTGAAGGCAAGCTAATCACATTCTCCATGAAGGTAGCTTTCTTTATCTGAAAGTCCTGCAGCCAATGTTCATCACCCCAGACTTGCTTGACAGTCTGATCCCACCACTCAGTGCTTGTTTCCTGAGCCCACAGGAGCAACATTCCACTGTGGTCAGTGCCTCCATGAATGCCTCATCCTCACTTTCCAGCTTCTGGAATAATTCGACTGCCATTTGTGATGTGGTAGTGAGAACTATGCTGATTTTTGTTAACAGCTGGGGATCAATTTCTGCAGACTGAGGAGAGAGAGCATGTGTGGCACAGAAGCTGTTGAAACATGGTTCCAAATGTGGAAGGAAGCATGGGTTGAAGAGCTACAAAGAGAGAACCACCACCAGGCATGGGTACAAGATCCAGGATGCCCTGCTCCTCCTCATGTCCTTCCTACAAAGCTCTGCAGCAGAACAGGAAGAGGTGCTCTGTCGGATAGCTGTTCAGAGTACACTGTCTGAATTCTGCTGCAAGTGTGGTCACACTACTGTACTGGCATCTGATAATGTGGCACCCAATAATGTTTTCATGGCTGCACTTTGAGCGGCTCTGTAACTGCTAGCACTTTTTACATCAGCCAGTGCAGATGTGGCTTTAGTTTTATTTTGTTGTGTTAGTCAAGGAAGGATAGATGGGGTTTTCACTAAATGCTTCTTTTATAAGATGATATAATTGGCATTTCACTCAGCATTTAAACTTTCTAGCCAATGTGAGGCAGATGCAGCATCTTATTGCCAGTTGCGCTTGTTGCTATAGGAACTGAGTGGGGACTATCTAACAATTACTGTTCTGCAGACCACACCTGGCTTATATGCATTCAATTTTTGAGTTAGGAAAAAAAAGTGGGGGGCTTGTAGACTAGCCAGTGGAAAGCCAGAAAAGGCTTGTTATTTTGAGACGTTTCACATTAGACAGAAAGGGTGATCTTAGTCATCCAGGTTCCTTCAGATCCACACAAGGATCTGAATTTGGTAGTCGTTTTGGGAAGTGTGCAAATTTTGGCCAGGTATGAGAATAAAAGTTGATCCGGCTTCACTTATTTCTATATCATTTTGTCTAATTTCTTAAATCCTAGCGAACTTCACTATAGAATCACAGAATGCTTGAACTGGAAGGGACCTCAATAGGTCCTCAAGTCCAGTTCCCTGTTCTCTTGGCAGGATCAAGCACCATTTAGATCATCCCCAATAGCTGTCTAATCTGCTCTTAAATATCTCCAGCGATGGAGATTCCACAATGTCCCTAGGTAGTAATTTATTCCAGTGTTTAACCACCCTGACAGTTAGGAAGTTTTTCCTGATGTCTAATCTAAACCTCCCTTGCTGCAGTTTAAGCCCATTCCTCTTTGTGCTAGCCCCAAGAAACCAATTTTCTCTCTCCCTCCCCTTAGCCCTCTTTTTGAGGTACTTGAAAACTATCATGTCTCCTCTGTCTTCTCTTTTCTAAACTAAACAAGTCCAGTTCTTTCAGTCTACCCTCATAGCTCATGTTCTCTAGACCTTTAATCATTCTTGTTCTTCTCTGGACCTTTGCCAGTTTCTCTACATCTTTCTTGGAACGTGGTGCCCAGAACTGGACACAGTCCTCCAATTTGAGGCCTAAGGAGTGCTGAGTAGAGTGGAAGAATGACTTCCCGTGTCTTGGTCTCAACTTTCCTATTGATGCGCCCCAGAATCATGTTTGGTTTTTTTACAACAGCATCACACGGTTGACTCATATTAGCTTGTGGTCTCCTATAACCCCTAAATCCTTTTCCACAGTGCTCCTTCCTAGACAGTTGCTTCCCATTTTATACGTATGAATCTGATTGTTCCTTCCTAAACGGAGTACTTTGCGTTTGTCCTTATTAAACTTCCTCTTGTTTACCTCAGACCATTTCTTCAGTTTGTCCAGATCATTCTGAATTATGACCCTAACCTTCAAAGCAGTTACAACCCCTCCCAGCTTGTTATCATATGCAAACTTAATAAGTTTACTCTCTCTGCCAATATCTGAATTGTTGATGAAGATATAGAATAGAATAGAACCGGTCCCAAAACAAAACTCTGCAGAATGCCTCTTGTTATGCCCTTCCAGCATGACTGCAATCCATTAAACTACTCTCTGAGAACGGTTATCCAGCCAGTTATGCACTCGCCTTACAGTGCCCCCATCTAAGAAGTATTTGCTTAGCTTATTGATAAGATGATCATGCAAGACCATGTCAGATGCCTTACTAAAGTCTAAGTATACCAGATCCACTGCTTTTCCCTTATCCACAAGATTTGTTAGCTTTTTTTTTTTTGGGACAGGTTATCAGATTGGTCTGGCATGATTTGGTCTTTACAAATCCATGATGGCTGTTACCTTTCACCTTATGTTCTTTTAGATGTTTACAGATAATGAATTTCTCAATTATTTGCTCTGTTATCTTTCCCAGCACTGAAGTTAAACTGACTGGTCTATAGTTTCCTGGGTTGTTCTTTCTTCCCTTTTTATAGATGGGCACTGCGTTTTCCTCTTTTCCAGTCTTCTGGAATCTCTCCTGACTTCCAGGACTTTTCAAAGATAATAGTTACAGGCTCGGAAACCTTCTTTATCAGCTCCTTAAATATTCTAGGATGCATTTCATCAGACCCTGCTGACTTGCAGACGTTTAACTTTTTTTCAGTAATGTTTAACTTATTCTTTTTTTTTTTTTAGTTTAGCCTCTAACCCTACCTACTTCCCACCACCATGGATTATGCTAGACATTTCTGCATCAGCCTTCTTGGTGCTTTATGTTTTTAATACAAGACTTTGGAATGGTGGGAAGGATTGCAAAGTGAACGTCTCTCTTTTTTTGTCTTCAGGAAATTGCATTTCAGTCTACAACTCAATGCAACTTTAGAATGGCAATGTGATATCAAGTGCTGCTGGGAGATTAAGGGGCGAATCTTTCAGTTTCTGTTCCCTTTTTACTAGTGAAATCTCTCATTCCTCAATGGTGTGACCATCATGACTGAGACTGAGAGGGCAGTGGAATAGCTCAGAGGAACCAGTATGACTGGTCAACAGCTACGTTCAAACATTGATGTTGCCTGTCATCCAGTGTGGTTGTAGATTGGCATCTTTGAGTCAACTTTTTCTGTTTTGATTCTTCTCTAGTCTTTTACATTCCTTTGCATGTTTGGCCTTTCTGTGCCATTTTTGAGCTTCATGATTATCTCATTGATTGGTGAAGATTGGTGCTTTTTTTTCCTCTTGGCAGTCACTCGATAACAACTAGGATGCGTTCATGTCACCCTCCTATTTGTGAGTCTCTTGATGGCTGATCAACCCTATTCTGGATCTGCAGATCTTATCATAGAAGAGGCAGATGTTGGTAGCTATTGGAGAGGCATGTGGCAGTTTTTTGTGCTCTTTTCTTCTCCACCTTTCTTCGTCTGCACTGAGACAGGACCTCTCAAATTGCGCCACCCCATCACGGATTACTGTTCTCCACTGGGGATGATCTTGGGCAAGATTCTCCCAGGTGTTGACAACGATGCTGGACTTTTTCATGTGTGCTTTCAGCTTGTCGTTATATCACTTCCACTGGCCCCCAATGTTCCTTTGTGCTTCCTCCAGTTTGGAAAACAGAATCTGTTTTGGGAAGCAATGATCAAACACCCAAACCACATGACCAGTCCAACTAAGTTGTTGATGATTGATAATGATTTCAATGCTGGTCATGTTTGACTCTTCCAGGATGCTAGTGTTTGTGTACCTATCCTCCCAAGAGATATTTAATATTCTCCTTAGTTAGCATTGATGATATTGTTCAAGTGTCTTCAAATGATGCTTGTACGTTGTCCAGGTTTCACGTGCATACGGTAACATTAGAACAACCACTGCACGGTATACAAGGAGCTTTGTCCCAGTTCTTGAAGACCCTTTGTCTCAGCCAGGCAAAAGCAGAGCTTGCATAGCTCAGATGATACTGGATTTCCACATCAATGTTGACTTTAGCAGAAAGATGACTTCCAAGGTATGGGAAGTGCTCTACGTTTTCCAGCAGTTATCTGTTGACTTCAGGAGACGGTGAATGAGACGGTCCAGTCATTGAAGGTTGGTGGAGCACCTTTGCCTTTACGATGTTCAGTGTGAAGCTGAGATTCTTGTATGCTTCAGCAAAGGCACTTAAGATGGTCTGAAGGGCTGTGGAGGAGAGACCAACAACATTATCGTCATCTGTGTAGTGAAGCTCCATGATCCAAGTTGTGTAGGTCTTGCTTTTAGTCTTCAGTCTCTTGAGGCTGAAAAGCTTCCTGTTCATTTTATAGATAATCTTCACACCATCTGGAAGCTTGCTATCAATGAGGTAAAGGGTCATGGCGATGAAGATGCAGACGAGTGATGGGGCAATGACACAGCCTTGCTTAACTGCTGTTTTGACCTCAGAAGGGTTGTTTTGGGATCCATTGTTACTCAATACTGTGGCAGTCATGTTGTCGTGAAGCAGCCTTAAAATGCTAATGAATTTTTTTGAGCAGCGGATCTTTGAGGCTGGTCCACAGGACACTACGGTTGACTGAGTCAAATGCTTTGATCAGGTTGATGAAATTCATGTGTAAGGCTTGGTTTTATTCACAATGCTTTTTTTGCCGTTGCCATGCAGTGAAGATTATATCCGCTGTTCCTCAGAAAGGTTGGAAGCCACACTGGGATTCTGGGAGAATTTCTTCTGAGAGTGGCAGGAGTTGGTCTTCTAGGATTCAAGCTAAGATATTCCCTGCTGTTGCCAGGAGGGCAACACTGTAGTTTCCACAGTCTGCCTTGTCACCCTTCTTGAAAAGACTGTTGATCAGAGTATCTCTGAAAATCTTATAGCATCTGCTTCCTATCCCAGCTCTTGAGAGTCAGGAGGAGAAGCTGTTTGTGGAGATGTGGCCCACCTGCTTTGAAAACTTCCACAGGGATTCCATCTAGTCTGGTTGCCTTGTTGCACTTCATCATTTTGATGGTAGTTTGGACCTCACTCAATAGGAAGTGTTGCAAGATGGTCTGTAGGCAGTTGCTGAGGGATTGGTCAAGGGATTCTAGGACCATGGTGGAGGGGCTGTTCAAGACCTTATTTTGTAGTGCTTCCTCCAGTGAGAAGCAATGGCTTCCTTGTCTTTCAAGAATTGGGTACATCCTTTTGACCTCAGGGGATTGATTTAATGGTTTTCTCAGTCCATAAACAGCTTTGGTAACATTGAAGAAACCTCTTGTATCATTGATGTCTGTGAGATGGTAGGGTTTCACACCTTCTCAGTCCACCACTGTGGCTTTTTTTTTTTTTTTTGTGTTTACAGAACTCTTGTTTTACAATGGACTTCTGCCTTGACACACACTTCTCTCTTCCTCGTGTAATTGATGTTGCTTTGACAAGCCCTAAAGGCTTTTTCCTTTTTACTTCAATCAACCACTTCGTTCTTATCAAACCAGTCCTGATGCTTCCTGGTCTGGTAGCCAAGCTCCAATGATGGCATTTTTCAATTGACACCAGTGTTCTTTTATATCTTAAGAGCGTACAGTCAGCAGCTTCCTTTCAAGCTCTATCTGGAAATCATGTCATTTTCGATGTACAAAGTTTGAAGGACAGTAGGTCTTTCATTGGATCGGTTTCCTTTGACTTCTCCATTTGGTGACAATCATGATCACCATGGTGGATTGAATAAGGCAGTGATCAGTCCATCAGTCATCATCAGTAGTCACTGCATGTGTGGGAAGGACATCACGCCTATCCCGAATGTGGATGATGACATAGTGTCTGAGGTGCCAGTACTTCGATCAAGGATGATGCCATGAGGTCTTAAATTTATTTTTCTGGTAGAAGAGTGTTTGTGATGATGAGCTTGTGTTCTGCACATTTTGTAAGCTCCATTGGAATTGCTTTTACTGACTCCTCCTTTCCCTGTGGTAGTCTGCCAGAGCCACATCTCTTTTGACCCTGGCATTGAAATCCCCCTGCTCTGCTGTTGAGGACTTTAGGATCATTCTTTGCCTGGAGCCTGCCCCTTGATCTTGCCTCCATAGGTGACTCTGCTGGGAGTATGAGACTCCCTGCAGTGTCACTCTTGGGTTCATTGGAGCACCCAATCCCACTCACTGTGACAAGGTGACAATCCACATAGTAGGTGGAGGATAGCAAAGGTAATGCTACAATGGCTGTGAAGGAGGATGAAGGTTACAGTGGACAGGAAACTCCCAGCTATTGTGGATTCCATGCTAATGGACCTGAGTTTTCTATCTGTCAAGAACTGTGTGGTGGCTCTAGTGCAACAGTCCCCCCACATTAAAAGAAGTCACACACAGGAGTCTACCTCTGTGTACTACTCTTATAAATTTAAGCCCTACAGTGACTGGTGAGTGGCGACGGGAGCAGGATTGTGAAATCCAGAAGCTTTTAGTCATGAACCACCAAGTAGACGGTGGATGTATGTATCAGTCATTCCATTTCAAGGACTGAAGTGGTAGAATGGCCCAGCTGCTGCATCCGTGACTGAGCAGCCCTATTTAGGATCCACTCTGCTCGCCCTGCTTGGAGAGGGGGCCAGAAAAAGTGTCCTGAACATAGTCGACCTCAGTCCCCATGACTGAATAACAACGTCCAGTGGGTTCACCTCTGTGTAGTCAGAATCGAACAGTAAAGTTGGCTATAACTTACCAGATGCCCACACCCTAGTTCAAACCCCGCCATTGTGGCTCGCTACCCCATGCTCCTCCCGCTTCACCACCCCTGCATGCTCTGGCTCAACTCCATCCCCCAGACTCCTGCAGCCCTAACTCACCCCAGGCTTAACCCTTCTGCCCACCTCCCACGGCTCCAAGACTAACACTGTATGTTGACTTGTTTTTTTTGTACTTTTTCTCTGGCTTTTTTTGTCTCTGGAAAAAGAAATTGCTGTTGCAGTCATGCTGTAGGGTTGACAGGCTATCTTACCCCTTACTGGAGGGTTGTCTTGTTAGAGACTTTTTAAAATACCAGAATGATGGGTAAGGGAAAGGATGCATACCCCCTCCACCTTTTGCCAAATGTCAACTTCTGCTAGGCTTTAGAGTAAATTATTAGTTTCTCATCTTGTCTACCCTGGCTCCTGAAATTTTTCTTACTGTTCTGATCAAATTTGGTTCCTGATTCCTCATAATACAGTAAAATTCCTTTAATCCGGCACTTCTGGAACTGGACAGGTGTCAGATTACCGAATTTTCCAGACTATTGGATGTCACCATAACTCCCCCGTTGCAGCTCACCACCCCTGCGCTCCTCTCCTGCTTCTTGTCCACCCTCCAGGCCTCGTGCCCCCATCCCATGGCTCCAAACCACCACCCAAGCCCCTCCATGTGTCTCAGGTGACTACGGTATGCCGGACCATCAAATTTTGCCAGATTATCTCTGTAAATGGGACTATTTTTGCCAGATGCTGGACTGTCAGGATTTCCTAATCACCAGAGGCCCGATTAAAGAAATTTTATTGTATTCAGACTTCAATTGTTAGTAACCCTGTTGTAGAATTGAGTTGTTTTATTGGGATGCATGTTCTCTGCAGACACATCAGTGTGATATTCCTGTCTGATTTGCCGTAGTTTTGGTCTGTTGAGCAGCTGTCAAGTTTTTAGTATCCATTGTGACATTATTCTGTGGTGGTCTTTGAGTTTTCTGGACTCACTCTCCGTTCTTAGGCCAAGTTTATGCTGGCATATCTTCCTAAGGTGTACACAGCTTTTACACAAAAAAGAGTCTTCACTAATAAGGCTCATACTGGTTTCTCAAGCAAAAAGAGAAGATGTCAGTAAAGCATTTGTACAGGTGTATCAACAGTAAGGCTTTTGCTGGTATAGAAACATTGCGGAAAAATAACGATGTTAGCTAACATTACCATACTTGTTCTGTAGCCCTAGCTGTAACAATTACATAGAATGGAAACAGTTCCTTTGAGACAAAAGTGGATGGAAAGAAAAAGGATAGAAACCAAAGCAAGTGATACTTATGTATCTTTTGTATAAAGTTTTTTTTCAGAATATTGTAAATATGAGAGCATGTACATGATGATGGGGGATGTCTTTACAACTTGTTAAGTGCTGGCTATGCTGCAAAATAAAACTCCATTTTATCTCAATCATAAAACAGCTGTGTGAGTCAATTGACATCAGAGTGTCAATCTCTGCTCTTTGAGAGATCTGAATTTCATTATTAGTTATGGTGCATAACTGAAGTACAAATTTACTACTACGTACTATGCTAAGGCCACAGTTGGCCTCCTATTTATGGTAATCAGAGGTTTGCAGAGAAATAGAAATGGAAATATAGTTAATGTGGTACCAAAATACTTAAGTGAGTTAAAGTCAAATTCAGCATCAGTATAAGATATTCTTGCCCTTAGAATCTGTGTCGTTTCTTCCCTTTCCTTCCCTAGCTTGTTTTGTTCTTCTACTCCTTCCTCGACTTTGGTCTGGTGTACACACAGATATTGTGTTTACTGGAGGCAGGGGAGAAAGAGAAATGAGTTTGTTTGCACTTAACGGTAGATAATACTGCTGCTTCTCATTTACAATGTCATCTGAAAGTGAAAACAGGCATTTATATGTCACTGTTAGAGCTGGCATTGCAAGATATTTGCTTAAGATCCGTATGTCTCTTCGTGCTTCAGCCACTATTCGAGAGGATGTATGTCCGTGCTCATGACTGGTTTTGCTAGGTAATGATCCAAAGCAGTAAGGACTGGCTCATGTTCATCATCCTGAGTCAGATGCAACTGGCAGAAGATGTTTCCTTTTTAGTGGCTCAGGTTCTCTAGTTTTCCTATTAAGAGTGCTGCTGTCTTAAGACTTCTGAAGGTATGCTTAAAATGAACAATATGTGCTGGTTAATCATCTTGAGACTGCTATAACATGAAATGTTAAGTGGGTAAAAAAGCAGGAAACATACAATTCTCCCCGAAGGAGTTCAGTCATAAATTTGTTACTTTTTTTAACAAGCATTGTCAGTATGGAAGTATGTCCTCTGGAATGGTGGCTGCAGCATGAAGAGGCATATGAATGTGTAGCACATCTGACATGTAAATACCTTTCTGTGCCAGCTACAGAAGTGACATATGAATGCCTTTGCTCCATTTCAGGTGACATTGTAAATAAGAAGCAGGCAGCATTACCTCCTGTAAATGTAAACAAACATTTCTCTTGTCCATTGACAGAACAAGAAGTAGGACTGAGTGGATTTGTAGGCTGTAAAGTTTTACATTGTTTTGTTTTTGAATGTAGGTCTGAAACAAAAAAAAAATCTGGATTGCTAAATTGCATTTGCATGGTACAGAATACACTACAGTATTTGAGGTAAATTGAAAAATACTGTTTTTTTTTGTCATTTTGTAGTGCAAATATTTGTAATAATATAAAATGATCACTGAAAAAGTGTTGTGTTGTAATTTAAATTAATACTTTTGAATTAATTGCATGGATAAACTGTAATTGACGGTCTGAGTTTCTACTCTTGGTATCTTTTCATTTCAAATGCAAAAGGAGGTTTCAGGCCTATTCTGGACTTCTAAGATTTAAATAAATGCATAGAGAAAGCAAGATTTCTTATGGCCACCCTGGACTCATCATCCTCTCTCTTAATCCCAGCAACTAGTATGTTGCCTTTGATTTGAGGATTTTGTATCTTATGGCTAGCCACCAGAATCTCAGGAAGTTCTTAAGATTGGTGCTCCATAACACTCATTGATTTGCAGTCCTGCACATTGGTCTTTTGGCAATCCTGGTTGTTTTTACAAAATGCATTGCAGTGGTAGCTAGTGATGTAAAATTCCATTTAATTGGTTAAAGAGTTGGCTCACCTACCATTTAATTTAAACAATTAAAGTGGGGGAGCAGTTGAGAAGGCTGCTCCATCCCACTGATGCTTGGAGCAGCCTCCCCTGCCCACCGGTGGCACACTGGGGACCAGGGCTGCTCAGGCCAGGCTGGAGTGCCCGTGCTGGCAACCCAGGCTGCCCCATTTAGGATGAGGCTTGCCAGTAACGGTTAACATCCCCAGTGGTAGTAGCATTTTTGAGAAAAATAAGTGTGCAAGTATGTCCTTACCTGGACAACTGCCAGATTTGGCATTCTTCTCAGCATCCATGGAAGTTGGTCTCATCAAAATCGAGGGTTTGGGGGTTTTTTTTGTTTGTTTGTTTTTGACGTTTTGTTTTGTTTTTCAGTACATGGGCCTGGTGATCAATGAGGACAAATCAGTTTTTTTTTCTCCAGGGCAGAAGATAGAATTTAGCCTAAACTCTACATTCCTTGCCACAAGCCAGCTTCCCAACAGTTCCACATATTTGTGCAAATTTCAAAGTCATCTTCTCAAAACCAACAAGTAGCTGTCTAAGACTTCTGGGGCACATTGCTTTGTGCACGTATATGATTTAGCGTTCCAGACGTCACTTCAGAAAGTTGAAATCAGCTTATTTTCCATCTCATCTTGCGTTGGACATACTAATTTTCTTACTTGCAAGAATTGTAATCTCTAGTCAGGTGGATAGCTCCTACCTAGATGTGTATGAGAGTTCTTTTCTTTTCACCCCTTCTGTCTGCGTTGGGAAGTTCACCTGCAGAGTCTATAGATTACAGGTCTTTGGATAGCTCAAGATCTTGCCCAACACATAAATAAAAAGAATTCTGGGAAAATCACTGGACATGTCAGGGTTCCCTCCTTTATATGTAGTAGGCTATGTTACATATCCTCATAGACAGCACTGTGGTAATATTCAATGTGAATAGACAGGGAGGGAGGTGGCTCGATCAAATCAACTGCAGCAAGTAGTAGATCTTTTTGTATCTGTAGTGCACTATATCTCGTAGTGTCCTACCTTCCCGATGCTCAGGAGAGCTTGGAAGATTATCAAAGCTCAGTGATCAGTAAAGATCACAAATGTTCTTAAACCAACTATTGAGATTCATCTTTCAGTCATGGTGGGAGAGGGGAGGGTCACAAAAAGTGATCTATTTTCCACTTGGTTGACCAGAAGGTACCCCATATTTTGTTCCAGCCACAGTCCAGGCTTCTGCTTTTCTTCTTTCATGGAAAGGAAAGCTTCTGTAAATGCCTATCCTCCTAGTCGCCTGCTCCACAGTGTTTTGTGAAGGTTCAAGCAGGATCAGGCATGCATGATCCGTATAGCACCAGCCTGGCATCTTCAGCATTGTTTCTCCAATATTTGGAACCTTTCTATCGATGAGTACCGTACCACTGCCGTAGAAACTTGACTTAAAATCCCAGAACCACGATCAGATGTTGCCTTCCAACCAGTACACCCTTCACTTTCTGGGATGGATACTCAGGGTTAACGCCACAAGAGACTACATGTTTTGTGGACTGTAAAACATCCTCCTAAACTGTGAGTAAGCCAAATATGCTTATCTGAAAAAGTAGAAACTCAAACTGGTCCCTTGCTGAAGCTGGCCACTGTCCATCATATCCTGGATTATTTGCTTCACCTGAAGCATCAAGATTTTTCTGTTCTCTGAGTTTCCCTGGTGGCTATCTCTTCTGTCTGCCAACAGCACAGATTGGTGTTTTTTAACACTATGGCCGTCTGATTTATTAAAGGGTTTGGACAGCCTGTATCCCATGTAGTAGATCCCACTTCTCAGTTGGACTTGAATTTGGTAGTAGATGCACTGAGAAGTCTGCTTTTTGAGCCAATGGCCCCCACCTTCTTTGTTTTATTGTTATGTTGATGAAGGTAGCATTTTTGATGATTATATACATGAGGAGGACAGAGAAGTTATGTGCCCTGGTTTCTGACTCTCCATACTTTTTTTTTTTTGTTTAAGGACAAAGTATGTGTAAATTCTCATCCAAAATTCTTTAGTGAAGTTGTCTGCAAGTTCTACTGTCATCCAGCCAAATACTTACCATCCGTTTTTCTCCTTAAGATATTTTCATAAGGATGAAGAGAAGCTTCACGCTTTCAATATCAGAAGGCAGATGTATTTTACTTGGATAGAAGCAGATACTTCGTAAGGTGTACCAGACTGTTTGTTTGTTTTATTTCAGTTTATTTTCTGAATGAAAAATAGCAAGATTGCATAATGGTTTTATCTTGCATACGGCTGTGCTATGATAACATGCCAACACAAGGCAGGGCAGTTTCTTACTCCACAAGAGCTCAAGTAGCTTTCATTGCTTTTCTGGCTCAGGTATCTGTAAGGGGCATTTGTAAAGAGCAAAAAGATCATTGATTTGCATACTTTTGCCACACATGCTATTTCCTAAAAATCCAGGAACTATGTCAGATTTGGGTGAGCAGTTCTTCAGGTGAGCTACAGGCAGTTCAGACTGCAGAAGGGTTTCAAAATCAACCTGAAGTAGAATGAACCATGTGCTGTCTCTTCCACAAGCATGTTTCTGTAACTGTTCTTGAAGGTCTGTTGCACTGTATGTTCTGTGACCCATCCTTCTTCCCCTCTTTGTCAGAGTCTGCCCCCTTGTGGAGAAACTGAACAGGCATCTCTTATACGAACAGTGAGTAGTGGATACACAGCTGAGAGGTGAGAACTTGGGGGTGTTTATGGAACTTTCAGATTAGCAGGAAAAAGAAAGCAGAAGCACCCAAAAAGCCTTCAAAGTGGAGCTCTGCAGGATAGCAGTAATTTGGGGGAAGTGGGAGCGGCAGAGTAGGGGAAAAGAAGCCCTGAAAGCTCATTGGCTCTGCGCATAAGAGGTGGAAGCAGCCATGGAACCCTGATGAGCAATACAACTTACTAATGTAGACAGACTGTTACTTAATCTTCTTGAAATGTAGTTATGTGTAAGAATTTTTAAGATTTAAGAGCATGAAAAGTTTGGAGTTCTGCTAAAGACAATAAGGAGGTATACAGAATAATTAGATGCATATGAAAATTTTAAATCAGAGCAAGTGTTACAGGCTGGTTTTATATCACTTTGCAGAAAACTGCTCTTTAGCCTTCAGAGTATTACGGCTATGTCAATATTACAGATGCTATGGTACTGCAGCTAATCACTGTAACTTTACAGTGTAGCCTAGGGTTTGGCAACCTCTGGCACATGTGCCACTGATGGCATATGGTGGGAGCTCAGCCCTGCCTCTTCACCTGTGCAACATAGGAGGAGGCCGAAGGACAGGGCTGGGGCCAGAGCCCTTGTGGCGAAGGCCCCTGAGGCAGCGTGGGTCTTGTGCAGGAAGCTCCCTCCACCTGTTGGAACCCACAGCACAGCACAGCGCAGGGCTGGGGCAAGAACCCAGACGCACAGGGTCCCTGCCAGATGGATGGAGATTTAAAGACTGAAACAGTAAAGCCTTGCGTCTTTATTTATTTATTAATGAAGCTGTTGTAAGTAGAACTGTTAATGTCTTTTTTTAAAAAGTATCACTGGCATTTGGCTGGCACGTAGAGGTCAAAAGGTCAGTTTTTGGCACTGTGCCCCAGAAAGGTTGCTGACCCCATTGTAGGCATTTGCTATAGCAGTAAATAGTTTTTTGTCAGTGTAAATAATCCCTGTCTGAAGAGATGGCAGCTATGTCAATGGAAGAATTCCTAATGGTGGTGACATCAAGACTTAGGCCAGGTCGACACTAGACATTAAAGTTGATTCTAAGCTAGAATTGGGTCATAGCTAGAACTGACTTATCTACAGTTGACTTATCTGCCCATTCTCACAAAGGGAGGTTGGCACGAGAAACTTTCCTGTCAACCTCCATTACGCCTAGCAATATTGAGGAGTACAAGAATCGACTGTCGACCCCTGATAGTTCGATGTCTTGGATCCCTACTAGGCGAGCAAAATCAAACGCAGAAGATCGACCCTGACTGGGTTGATCTTCCAAACAGTAAAAATATGCCTTTAGATTGCTTAACTACTTGTTTCAGGGTATACATTTTTCATGCTTCTGAGAAATATAGCTAGGATGATAAAAGTTTTACGTGTAGACCAGGACTTAACAATTTTTAGGTTAAATTACTTTTGCTAGCCAAAATCAAAGATTGGAGTTAAAATTAGAATTTACAATGAAACCTCGTTGTAATCTTAATTGCAAATTATACCTCTCTGGTTCAGCATCTTCTAGTCTGGCAACATCAATGATCCGACAGGAGCACGAATGTTGTTGGACCGGAGAGCCCAATGGCAGAGGCTGCTGGCAGTTTGCGAGGCTGGAGGCAGTGGAGTCTCTGGGCTCCCAGGGCCTTGGGCAGCGGGAGGCCCACAGAGGCAGCAGGTGCCAACAAGGGCTGCGGGGGCAGCAAGGCTGACAGCCAGTGGAGGCAGTAGCAGCAGGTGTCACATATACCCCGCCTGGAAGTTCAACCTACCATGGTTCAGCAAACTCCCTTTATTTTAGGACCGGTCAGGTCCCAAGGGTGCCAGACCAGGGCAGTCCAACCTGTAATAAGAGGCTATTGTCAATCATTTATTACTATGAGGATTTAAATAATGGGTGATTTTGCTCATAAGTGGTTTTTTTCACAATACGATTGGGGTTCTGTTTGAAAAATAACAGGAAGTCTTTTCACTTACTTTGAAAAATGGGAGTTTGAGGCCTTAGTGTGGTGCTCTTTTGCATTCAACATGTGCTTTAGAGACCAGAGCAGGCACCAAGCATATTACTCTTGGCTGATATGAACTATACAAAGCAACTTTCCTCTGAGGATTTTTGGTGTTGATGCATTGTGTAGTTACTATGACTTTTCAAATCTTGTGCTCTCTAGTGTTTTGCGCAGATACTGAGAGAGAAATCTGAGCTAGAGTTTGAGATACTAAAAAGGAGGCGTGTAATGTTCCCTCTAATCTTTTTCATCCAGATGTGGAACAAAATTTTTGTGTCAAGGCTTGTGTGAATGTGCACCAGCAACTGAAACCAAAAACCTAGCTGTGGGTGCTTTGCTAATCAACTTGGCAGCATCTGAATCTCTCCTGAGTGGCCACACAGGTGCACATCTTACAGGTGGTATGTGTTATGATTGATGCCATTCTCACAGAACTCCATTGAGGAGTGAGAATAATGTATTGTCGGTCAAGACTAATCTTTCATTATTAGGGAAGAAAGTGTGCCTGGGAAATTTAAGTCATGCTTGTCAAATGGAGATGCCTAACCAGTAGAAACTTCTTAGCTGTCATTGAGGGCTTACAGTAGGTGATGTTTTACAAGTAGATCACAACTTGTGTGTAAAAATGAAGATTGCAGACCTTTGACTTTGCCTCTTTTTCTGCCTACCAGTTTTTAGATTTTTTTTCACCATAAGAATTAAAATCTCTCTTCCTCCTCCACTTGTTTGGATTTTTTTATTATTTATGCAGTGCCATTAAGGAACATTTTGCTTTAAAGTCTAAATTTGGCATAATAGAGGGCAAGACAGGGAAGGATTAAACAGGAAAAAGTCCTGTATAATTTGTTTTGTATTGTAAGATGAGATTGGAGAGGATGAACTGTTGTCAAGTTGAAAGAGAACCAGTCTTTGCAATGATGACAGACAGGAAATGATTAAGGCAGAGGTGGGCAACCCAGACTTAGTGAAGGCACTGCGTGAGTGGCCCTCTTTCAGTTTATTGAGCTGCAAGATTGTCATAACCAAGACATTCTCCCACAGTAATGTAGTTTAGTTGAGCGTACTTGTGTACCTAGTTTTTGCAGGGCATACGGATTGAACCATAGCAGTGCTTTGATTAGATGCACAGGGAGTACATGGCTTTCACAGGTGGTGTGTGCAATAGCACACCTCACTTCACATGTCCTTGCTTAATGTGTGTGTCACTTTAATAGAAAGGTGGTATAAAAAAAAGTAACTGTGAATGGAAACAAGCAGAATCTTGCAAGAGTTCGCATGGGAAAGGGTAAACAAAATATCTTCTTGTGGGCAATATATGGAAACCCAATGGGCCGCATGCACCCCACAGCCCCCAGGATACCCACTGCAAATTTAAGGTATGTCTACACTAGGGAAAGTGGTGCATCATTTTTCTTGATAGAAACATACGTTAGTTGAAAGAGTGACAGGATTTGGAAAGGGCTATTTTATTTAGGTCTGAATTTTTTTTGTAATAAAAAGGCCATTCAGTGTGCAGGACACCAGGACAGTTATTTAGAATAGCAATCCATTCAGGAATAACCACCCTTGCAGTATGGTGCAAGCCAGGTACAAATGATTTTAACTAGCCCATAATTTTGAAGTAGCAAATTTAAAGTAACCCACCCCAAATCTCATCGCACCTAGGCCTTCATTTTCCCCTAAAACCTTAGTAAACAGAAGGTTTTAATAGCATGCCATAAAGACAACTGATTCTGGCTATTTTGGATTAAGATTCTGTTCTTGTGTGAAAGGAGAGGTAACATCACTGGAGAATGGAGAGGATTAATGGAATGTAGATGATTTAGAAGGAAAGATGGGTTCTGTGTTTGATGGATTTAGTTTGAGGAGGTGATAACTGAAGTTCTTCTTCGAGTGTCCCCGTGGGTGCTCCACGTTAGGTGTCGGGCTCGCCCCGGTGCCGCAGGTCGGATCTTCCAAGCAGTTTCTGCCAGACCGCGCATGCGCCGGTGCGCGCCGCTCCCTTGCGCGCTCCCAGCCACGTGCGCGATCCGGTCCCCGCCAGTTCCTCTTTAACCACCATCGGCTGCAGACGGAATCCGCTCAGGCTATGGCCAGAGTTAGCGTATTTAACGTTTTTAATTGTTTTAAAGTTTCTTCAGTCTTAGATTAAGTTAGTCGGCTGTTGTTTTCAAAAAAAAAAAAGAAAGGAAAAGAATTCAAAGCTTCCAATCCTAGTAACAAGCGGAGCACTGGAGGCCAGGAGCCTAGGGCCATTAGCTCTCCTGCCGCGGCAGGCTTTATCTGAGAGGGGAACAAGCACAGAGTAGGTGCTAAGTACCCTATTAACAACTCAAAGACTCACCACATTGTCCTCTTCAGGATTCAAGAAGTGTGAGTCGTGCCGCGATGCCAGCGTCTGATGGGCACAGTCAGTGCATAAGGTGCTTGGGGGAATCCCATGTCACTCAGAAATGTTCCTTCTGTGCCAAGTTAACAGCCAGAGCAAGGAAGGACAGGGAAATGCGGCTGAAAATGCTGCTGTTCGACAAGGCCCTCCAGCCAGACGTGCCGGAGCGGCCGCAGCAGGAGGGACCTGCCGGGGCCCATAAAAGGAAAGACGCGTCCCTAACCCCATCAGCGCAAAAACGGAGGAAAATCTCCCCAACCCGATCCCTGCCGGCAGCAACAGCGAGCGGGACAGGTGGAGTGCACAGCCGCAGCTACAGCTGATCGGCGGCGGTGCAGAGACGCACGTGGCGGAGGTTCAGCCTCCGATGATCAAACAGCCGCCCCCAGGAAAGCGCTGGAACCGGCGGCACTGCAAACAGCGGCACCGACCCCCGGGGAACCGGCGGCGCACAGGCACGCGGCCTGCAGGCACCGGGAGAGACCACCCGCACGGCACCGCTGAGGAGCGTGCCGAGCGTGGTGCAGACTACAGGGCCGAGATCCCCGACACGTCAGGGGGTGGAGCCACCCCCACAGGGGAGGGGAAAGGCAGCACAGAAAACACAGCACCGCAGTCCCTCTCCATACAGGGCTGCAGAGCTGCTTTCTCTGAGCCCTCCGCTCGTGCTGCGGACTCCAACGAGAAGGCAGGGGTCACCCCTAGCCTATCCGGAGCCCCCATCTCCATTTCTACAGCCAGCCTCCCCATGGCTTGGACCACCTTCGCCCTTCTTGGGCTTCGAGCCACTTGAGTACTATCACAAATCGGTCTCTCCGGCGTCCCAGGTCTCCAGAAGAACTCTCTCCCCCAGACGTAGGGGGTATGCACCAAGGGAGTGGTCCAGGTCACCATCCCAGGAGCAGTGCCTGTGTTGCCATGGTCACCCCTATCATGCGGGGCATAGACACCATAGGCATACTACCAGGGACAGATCCCCACAGACGGTTCCGTATCCCCGAGGGCAATTGTGAACGGGGACAGAGACTCATATATCTCTGGGGGAGTTGGTTCTGGAACCCCGGGATTTTCCCTCGCAAGCTTCTAGCGAGCGGATGTACCACCGTCAACAGGACCCGGAGGGGTCCAGAGAGGCATACCCTAGCGGTTCCTCGTTGTCCTCCACGGATGAGGCTATGGCCCCGGGGGACGTCCATCCTCCGGATGATCTCAAACAGTTCCAAGAGCTGTTTAAGAGGGTGGCCTTCACGCAAGGCATCCAGACAGCAGAGGTGCAAGAGAAGCACCATAAGCTCCTTAAAAATCCGAGACCTCCGACCTCCTCTAAAATAGCCATACCTCTTGACGAAGCAATCTTGGAGTCCGCCACCACGATATGGCAGACCCCTGCGACTATTCCGCCTGTCCACAAGAGAGCGGACAAGAAATACTTCGCGCCGGCGAAGGGCATGGAGTTCCTATTCAGCCACCCGCAACCAAATTCTCTGGTGGTAGAATCGTCTCAACAGAGATCAAAAACGTCTCAGTTCAAAACAGGGGGAACGGACAAAGATGCCAAGAAACTAGAGCTGTTCGGCAGAAAGGTCTACTCCTCCTCCACCCTACTGTTGAGAGTGGCGAATTACGCAGCGCATCTAGCGAACCACAATTTTGACAACTACTCTAGCTTAACCTCCCTCATGGACTCACTTCCAGAGGAGAAGAAGCCGGTGCTCAAGGCTATCGTGCAAGAAGGCTACGCGGCCTCGAGGACGGGAGTTCAGATCGCCCTAGTCGTAGCGGATACGGCAGCATGCTCAAGAGCTACGGCAGTGGTCATGAGCAGGGAGTCCTGGCTCCAGACATCGGGTATCCCAAGGGATATGCAGGCGAAGATTGTTGATCTCCCCTTTGACACGCAGAAGCTGTTTGCAGTATCAACCACAGCGTCCCCAGTACCACAGGGGCTACAAGCAAGGGCGACATCAACAGCACCAACAGTACAGAACTCCTAGGCGACGTTCTCAACAGAGCCGTGCGTCCTCGGGGCAGGGCCAAAGGCCACAAGTTTGACACACAGATCGAGGGCTGCACTATCGCTACCATCGCGCAATGTCATCCGAAGCTACTGTTCCACCATCGCCTCTGACCATTCTGCGACCAGTGGCAAAAGATCACCACAGACAAATGCATACTGGAGATCATGGCCACGGGTTACGCGATTCCCTTCCAGTCGCTCCCAGCGCCATGACCTCCACCCAGACGCCACCTAAAGGACGCCTCTCACGAAGCGAGACTCAAGCAGGAGGTAGGCCATCTTATGCTTATAGGGGCAGTGGAAAGAGTGCCGCAGCAACTCTGAGGGAAAGAGTTCTACTCAAGATACTTCCTCACAGAGAAAAAGACAGGAGGCTGGAGGCCCAGCCTAGGTCTTCGAGGCCTCAACCAGTACTTGCGCAAGGAGTGCTTTCGGATGATCACAGTCGCCTCTATACTTACGGCACTGGACGATGGAGATTGGTTCACAGCCCTCGACTTACAAGGCGCGTATTTCCACATAACTATTCACCCGGCTCACAGGCGTTTTCTCCGGGTTATGGTAGGCAAAGAACATTTTCAGTACAAGGTTCTGCCGTTCGGCCTCTCCTCGGCCCCCAAAGTCTTCACTAAGACCTTGGCAGTGGTGTCAGCCTACCTGCACAGACAGGGGTGTTTATATTCCCATATCTGAAAAAAAAAAAAAAAAGACTGCCTACTGAAAGGGGCCTCGAAGGAGGAGGTACTTCGCATGATACGCGTCACAGCAGACACGTTCTCTTTGCTGGGCCTGGTCATCAATCTGGCAAAATCAAAGATAGACCCCGCACAGGATATAGAGTTCATAGGGGCACGTATAAATTCCATCACAGCAAGGGTTTATCTACCAGATGCCTGCTTTCGCGCCATTGGTTCCCTCGTGCAAGTCATCACCTTCAGCCCTACGGTGCCGGTTCTGATGTGCTTACAGCTGCTGGGCCACATGGCAGCAGCAATGTTTGTGGTACAGAATGCCCGATTGCATAGGCTCAGCATGCAGCACTGGCTGGCGAGCGTCTACAAACTGACAGCACACACTGTCCACAGGGTGGTGTCGCCCACAACAGAAGTGCGCAGATCCCTGCAATGGTGGGTGAACCCCAAGAACATGCTAACAGGGGTGCCCTTTCAACAACCACAAATATCTGTTTTTCTCACTACTGACGCCTGCCACGTAGGGTGGGGAGCACACATGGGCGAAGAGGTGACACAAAGACTGTGGTCCTTCACGGAACAGTCACTGCACATAAATATACTGGAGCTCAGAGCAGTGTTCAACGCCTGCAAACACTTTCGAGACCATATACAAGGCAAGTAGTCGGGATCAGTACAGACAATACCTCCACCATGTTTTATATAAATCGGCAAGGAGGAGCTCGGTCCCGTGCCTTATGTGCGGAAGCAGTCCGATTGTGGAACTGGTGCATCGCCAACAATATAACCTTGAAAGCCTCGTATTTACCAGGCGCTCACAATGTGAAGGCAGACCAGCTGAGCAGGCGCTTCACACTCACACACGAGTGGCAGATCCGTTCCGATCTGCTACGACCGATTTTTCACGCATGGGGTTTTCCCCAGGTAGACCTGTTTGCCACTCAACACAACAAGAAGTGCCCACAATATGGCTCCAGGGCAGGACTGGGATGGGGGCCACTGGGGGACGTGTTTGCGATCTCGTGGAGGGGCCCCTTGCTCTATGACTTTACTCCCACAGTGCTTATCCACAAAGTCGGGCTTTCTCTCTCCTGGCTTTCTGCAAGAATGATCCTAGTAGTCCCAACGTGGGATCGACAGCAACGGTTCCCCTTACTCCTTCGCGTGTCGGACCGCCCACCGATGCCCCTCCCGGTGGTGCCGGATCTGCTCACGCAGCCCAGGGGTCCATAGTGCATCCACACCCCCGAGGCCTGCGACTGCAAGCATGGTTAATCCATGGCTCAGCTCCCTAGAGAGCACGCGTACGGAGGGAGTGCAACAAGTCCTAGAAAGTAGCAGGGGGACTTCCACCAGGAAGCCCTATAAGCAAAAATGGACTCAATTCACTGCATGGTGTTCTACTAAGCAATTAGCCCCCCTTGCTGCGCATATACCTGTAATACTAGAGTATTTACTGGACCTCAAGAGAGGCGGGCTCTCCCTGTCCTCATTGAAGGGTCCACCTTGCCACTATATCGGCTTTCAGACATGAAGAGGAAGGGCACACGGTGTTTGCCTATTCCATGGTTACCAGGTTCCTCAAAGGGCTGGTAAACCTGTACCCGCCTCGGAAACCGCTTCCACCTTTGTGGAGCTTGGATCTGGTGCTTAATGTGCTAACGGGACCACCGTTTGAACCCTTAGCCACGGTCTCCCTCCGTCTCCTTACGATAAAGACGACCTTCCTTCTTGCAATCACATCAGCTCGCAGGGTGAGCGAGCTTGCGGCAGTCATGGCAACGCCATCCTGCACAGTAATTTCCAAGGAGGCGGTAACCTTACGGCTGCATCCAGCCTTTGTTCCCAAAGTTTCTTCAGAGTTTCGTATTAACGAACCTATAGTTTTACCCTCGTTATCCAAAGCCTCATAACTCCAAGAAAGAGGCGCGCCTACACCTCCTGGATGTGAGGAGGGCGCTGGCTTTCTATATAGACAGGACTAAGTCCTTCCGGAAAACGGAGAGCCTCCTAGTCTCTCTCGCTCCCAGATCAAAAGGAGAAGGTCTCTCTTCGCAGAGAATCTCGAAGCACATTGTATCCGGCATAAAAATGTGCTACAAACTCAAAAAGACTCCTTTACTGGCCACGCCCAGGGCTCACTCCACCAGGGCGGTGGCGGCATCAACAGCCTTTTTCAAGGGCATTGCACTAAAAGACATCTGCAGAGCGGCGACATGGTCATCCTATGACACCTGCGCCAAGCATTAAGCCCTACACAGGGTATTCCAAGAGGATACCCGTCTCTCGACAGCGGTCCTCTCGGGGACAAGCTGCACATGATCCGATTACCCACCTCCTATTTTGGGTTACTGCTGGGTAGTCACCTATCGTCGAGCACCCACGGGGACACTCAAAGAAGAAAAAGAAGTTACTCACCGTAGTAACGGTGGTTCTTCGAGATGTGTCCCCATGAGTGCTCCACCACCCGCCCATCCTCCCCTCTTTGGATCCCTGTTTAGTGTTTTGCAGGAGCATCCGAGGCGGTTGGTCAAGGAACTGTCGGGGACCGGATCGCGCACGTGGCCAGGAGCGCGCAAGGGAGTGGCGCGCACCGGCGCATGCGCGGTCCGACAGAAACTGCTTGGAAAATCCGACCTGCGGCTCCGGGGCGAGCCCGACACCTAATGTGGAGCACCCACGGGGACACATCTCGAAGAACCACCGTTACTACGGTGAGTAACTTCTCTGTTTATTTTCACTGCTAAGTTACCATGAGTTAAAGCTTGTTATTTTGACTCCTTGTACCAAACAAACAAACCCTTTGTTTGTGAAAACAAAAAGCAGTCAAGTAGCACTTTAAAGACTAGCAAAATGGTTTATTAGGTGAGCTTTCGTGGGACAGACCCACTTCTTCTTTGTGTGTGGTGATAGTAATGCGCGTTGTCTTGCACAACTGGGAATACACTCGTCCCTCCTTTAATGAGTACTTTACTTATGAGTACTCGCTGAAACAAAGAACATGTATACTTACCTTTATTCACTATATGAGTGAACTTCAACTTCCTCAGCTTATATGAGCGGGGTCCTTGGCTGGGGGTAGGGAGACCTGCAGCTGGAGCCTTGTCCCTCCCTTCCCTCAAACATGCAGCTGTCTGACAGCCCTTTGGCTGGGGGAAAAGAGGGAGAAGGCTCTTAGCCTGGTTCTCTTCCTTGCTAAACATGAAACTGACTAGCCATGAGCTGATCAGTTTCCCAGCTCTGCAAGCCATGGGGAGAGGGAACCAGCCTGCCTCTGTTTCCCAGCTCATGCCACTCTGGGAGCCAGGAAACTGACCGGTCTTTGTGGTTCCTGGCTCCACTCCCCTGATAACTCCAGTGTTTACTGTATTAGTCCCCTCCACCTGCCCTGCAGACCTCACCCTCGGCCAGGTTTTAACTGCCCCCCAGCTTTAAACCCGCCCAGCAGCCCCAAACCTCCTCCAGCCTTAGACCACCCCCCCCAGTAGCGACAAACCACCCCCAGCTTTAGATTCACCCATGCAGCTGGAAACTGCCCAGCTGACCACCTTTAACAAACCTAACGGGACCCATAAGTTGGAAATTCCTGCTCTACATGCATACGCTACATTGTATTTCTGGTGCCAAACTATTGAAATAAAGCAGAAAAGTGCCTCAACTCAACTGGTTTATGTCAAGTTACAAGTCCGTAGAATGAATTGGAGAATTTTATATGTATTTTTATGGGAATATAGTGTCGCTCTTATGAGTTTTTGCCTACGAGCAGAAATTTGGGAACCAATTGTGCTCCTATAGCGAGGGATGAGTGTATAGGGCAGAGTTTGAGTACCCCCCTACCCCTTTTCAGCTGCCAACATGACATCTGTAGCAAGCATACAAACTAGTCTGTGACACAGCACTTGAAGGGCACTAGTCCTCCACTGTCACCCCCATTCTGACAGGCACCCACACCTTGGTGTTTTCCTGTCTCCCAACTCCAGTTTTTAGCCAGAAGTCACCTTCTGTTGCACCTTCTGCTCAGATTTCCTTTCTCTTTTCAAATAATACAGAGCTCCGCTTTTGAGAATGGTCCCAAAGAAGACATCTCACTTTGCTGGCACCTGGCACCAGGAATGGCTTCCTTTACTGAGTTGCTGGTGTCTCGCCATTTCTTCACAGATGAATATTTCTCCCACAGTATACTGCAAAAAGTCTTAGAATAGTGCTGGTTACAGAAATTTGAAACTCTCTGGGACTTGCCCTTAAAAGTCTTAGTGCTATATAGGAGCAAGCAGAGCATCACTGTGGACGCAGGATGTTACAGAAACACATCCCACACTCAGCTGGTAATTTTAGTGTAGATGCTGTCTGTTGTGACTCTGAGGTGTGGGCATACCCTGAGTGTTACACAGAGATGTGAGCCTCCAGAGAGGGATAGGTCTAGAGTGGAAATGAATTTAAGTAAGTAATACATAAATTAAATATTTGTTTTCTTTTTGGTGTAGAGGAGTGGGATTTGCTTTCAACTTTATAAAGGGACAGAGAAGAGCAACCACTTAAATAAATGCCATTCTTTCTGCAAATTCTTATCAGTTTGTGCCAGAAAGTGGATGTGCAGTGCATTCATCCCGTATTGGTCATAGTTTCATTTATTCCTGACTAGAAAATGGTTTGGTGAGTGTTCGGATCTAGGCTGTGCATTTATCCCTTGGCCCATAGAGACGTAGCTTGTTCTTACTGTCTCAGAATTAGGTTTTGTACGTTGCATGAGAGTAAATTTGTGAATCCTACATGATGTTCATCCTGTGGAACATTTTGTAAGAAATATCCTTTCATGTACCACAGCCGCTCCCAGTCTCCACTCCCTTGTTGCTTGGTAGTCAAAATGTTTAATTCTGCTGACGATTGCTGGGCAAGAGTCTAAGCACCATAGCCCTGATCTCAAGCATCTCCTTTGTGGAATCCAAGTTCCTTGGTGAGCTGTATTTTTTGTCAAAAGGATTAGTACTTTTTACTTGGAAATCATTTAAAACGTTAAAAAATAAATCTATTTGCAACTTTACAGGAGATAAATTAATACGTGTCAAATGTTACACAATATTTGAGTCTGTTAATCTAAATTTGCAAAGGGATTAGCTGATAATGAATCATCAGGCTGCTTTGACCATTTAAAGAGAGTTGTGCTGCTTCCCTATCCCTAATGTCACCTTCCAGTTTTGAGCTGGGACCATCTCATGATAGTTCATGTTAACATTAGGGAAACACCAGGTTGACAGCTTTGTGTTCAGATCCTACCTTGCTGATTATTCTCTTGGATTTTTTGCATGCCATAGAAATCTTTTTTCCTAATTCTCTTTATGACTGAAGTTATTGCCAGAAGGAATAAGATTAAAGGTGCTTAAGTCTGTGGAGTTGTTTCTAATTTGTATATGTCATTTTAGTGGCATTTTAACAGAAATTTTTTCCTTCCCTGCTCTACCAGTACTGTTGTTGAGTTTGGTCTGAGAAACCAAGCTATTGGAAGAAATTTCATTTTGTTCCCTAATTATTATGCTGGCACTTGGGAGATAATTTTTCCCTTCATGCACTGCCAATTAATATGCAAATGAGCTGATAAATATTTATACCATGGTTTAAATTATGCAGGGAACGCTTTCAGTGTACTCTGCAAATGAATTGTTCATGGACTTCAAAGTGCTGGCTGCTGTGCTAACGAGGGGAAATTTGCATAAGGCCCTAATCAGGCGCATACTGATTAAGCTTCATTATGGAAACTGCCAGCTGCAATCTTTGTTTCTATTTTATTACAAAAAGGGGAACTTTTCACGCTTCAGTCGCCTTGACAATGTCAGACTCAGCCAGTGGCAGAGACTAAAACTCCACAGAGCAACTGAAGTTTCCCTGTTCAGTTGAAGATTGCTATGGTGTAACTGCAGTTGTATTTCTCCCCCTCATCCCCACTCCCTTTCTTGTTCTGTTGAGAGAAGCAGCATAAATTTGATAGAAATAGGCTTTCCCCCTCTTTATTTCTTTCCTTGGACTGTCTGAACCTGTAGAGGATTTCACAGCAATGTTGGACTGCAGTGACTACGTTCTAGGTGGGTACTAGCTCTGCTCTTTCTTATAAGTATTCAGTATGGAAATAGAGGGTGTGAGATTGACTATGCATGGCGGCTTAATCACATATGCAGGGGGTGCAGAAGGCATTTTAAAACTGAAGCTTGCCAGTGAATCAACAGCAAGTGCCTCCCTGCTATTCTTTTTTTTTTTTTTTTTTGGTTCAGGCGAATTGTACTCTTCGGCATTGGAAAATATAGATTTCCTCGTGGGTTTGGGTGGTGTTTAATACAGAACTTTTTGCTTTCGGGATTTTGTTCTGATAAGCATTTGACTTCTGACATACATTAAGACTTAGGACTTGAATTGCAGATATATATGTGCTTTTTGTTTTTTCATATTTTTTTAAAAATTCCAATTTGAGATCACACTCGGATCAACTCTTTCTATAGCCTGTTCTCTCTCTCTCTCTCTTTCTGACATAATAAGGTTTCTTCTTGTATAATGGAAAATAGACTAGTCACAGTTGCCATTGATAATGATTCAAGCTGTGGTGAAGGTTGCTGGGATAACGTATTTCCATTACCAGCCTGTCAGTCCTGTGCTCATATTCCTTTCTTCTTTGTGTATTTTAAAAGTAATTCATGGCAATTGCTTATTGGCTTTGCCATGGGTAATGTTTTATTTTTTCAGAGTTCTGAATTCCACATATTGAGCCTATTTCCTTTTTGGTTCTGTAATAAAAGGTATAACTGGACAGTCGTTAGTGTGATTTTTATATCGACAGGTGAACATACATATTTTTAGTTATGCAGCAGTTAAATATGTATCTCCAGCTTAAAATTGCAAATGACCCATTTGGTGTTTTGCAGGTAATGAGGAATCTCTGTGTTCAGAAGGGAATTATTTATGTTGGTTCTGATGTATTGTGGCAGTTTCCCTTGAATGGGGCGAGGGGAAACAGTGCATGAAATTCTACATTAGAATGATTTTATGTATTTGCAGAGCTTAATATGCAATTTAGTTATCACTCCACTCTTGTTTAAGCCTTCCCCCGCCCCCCCCCCCCCCGAATACCTTTAGAAATATCTGAGGCTCAGTGGAAGCCTGGCACAGTAGTGCCTTGTGTTACACTCAAATTCTGCTGTCAGAGTAACCTAAATGAATGTAAAAGCTCCTGTGAGTTTGATTTCAGTCATGCACCTGCTGCTTTCAATCCTTCCTTCTGTGCTTGAGGGTTTGTTTTTAGGTGATATTGACAGAAATTTGAAGCCCATGGCATTTATTTAAAACTTAAGAAAGGTCTAAAGGGGAAAGATGTTCAAGTGAAAGATTGTGAAAAAAAATTAGTATCTACAAAACAAATTAATTACATTACTGTAGATCTGTGTGCCCTACAGAGTGTATATTTTACTGATAACAGCATTGTGCTTTAGATGCATGTGATGTTATTTACAATGGACACACTTTAGAGTCCTTGTTCCTTTTTGTGCAAAATAAACAAAAAAAATCCCCCCCCCCCCCCCCCCCCCCACAAAAAATGTTTTGTTTAAGTTGGTAAAATAATAATGAAGAATCTTCCTTCCTTGGGTTCAAAGTAGTGCCGGCAAGAAGTTTTTTCATTGGGTTTCTCTCTTTAGTTGCAGTGGTGTTTAAGGATTTGATGAATATTACAAATATATTGCTGCAAGAGGTGAATCTTATAGTAAAATATTAAATAGTAAAAGTAATAGTAAGAATAGTAAAATATTAATAGTAAAAATACTAAAATATTCTTACTTCAAGTACATTTACAGGGTGCCTAAATTACCCATATACATCTAACCCTAAATAACCATTATAAACCTCTTTCTGAAGCATTGATTTCCCAGTGTTGTCTGGCAAAAACTATTCTTATTGCCCTGTGGATTGGGGTCTGCAGCTTCATCAAAGACAAACTACTGATTGCCCATTAGGTGTGGAATATTAAAATATTTTCAAAGGTTTGCTGAATGAGCCTTCTATAAAAAGAGAGGGAGAGTGTCCACTATATTCTGTAGTACTTTGTAACCAATTTATTTTCTTCAATAGCTTCAGTAATAACAATGTATAATAAAGTTCCATTAGAGTCCCCAGTCATGATCAGTGCCCCAGTTAATTGTGTTAATTTCAATAATGAAGTACTTTGGTGAGCACAGTGCTGTTTCCTTCATGCAAAGGCTCAGTCTTTTTCATGGTTTGGGGCACAGCTTAACAGGGAGATGACTTTTTCCCCTTCCCCTTGTGATCCTGCCGACCAACTTTTCCATTTGTAAACTCAAAACATCCCCTTGTATTCAGGGCTTGATAAACTTACCCCAATACCTGTTAGCCCCAGGCTGCCACCAGGCTGAAATACATATGTATCCCAAGTCGTTTTGCTTAGTCATCTACAGGTCATGCATTTTTCATTATTGGATCAAGTCTCTGGTCTGTTGCTGGCTAAAATCAAAGCCTGCAGTTAACGCCAGTTGCCTCTTGTGATGCTTTCCCTCAGAAAATTAGGTGCCAGGTAGTCACTCATACAAATAAATCATGTGCTGGTCTGACACAGGGAGACCTATCTGCAAGGAGTAGCCAGGAAGGGCCATACAAACAGCTGTTTGCTATGGTGTCAGTGAACAGAGATTTATTGCACTGGCTCTTTGTGGGTAGTTATAGCCTTCAGGAGCCAGGCCCCACTCATTTTGAAGACCAGTGTTAGTAGACCTTCTGGCCACTGAGTGGAGAGCTTTTTTAACTGGGATGGCAATCTTGTTGACATTACTTCAAGTTAATGGCTATATGAGAGAGAAAGATATAGAAGGAACATGTAGATCACATCCCATATACCTTTTCAATGGGATGGTTGACTAATAGCCCTCTGCTGGAGCGTTTTGTCTTCTCATACCCATTATGCCACAAGTCGGACTAATGTATTCCAGTTTCTGGAGATGAGAAGGGTGCAGGACATACACTGCAGCTTCCTGCTCCTCCTGACAGTGGCAACCGGACCTCTCCTGGCCACTCTGAAGCCGTGCCACCTCCAACGCCCTTCAGTGACATGGGCTCTGGATGCATGTTAGTCGGTTCAAGCAGACGTCAGTGCATCCATTACAGTTGGCTCACATTTGCAAGGTTTAATCTCAGCCATAAAAGCTAGAACATTTTTCTCAGAAATAGCAAAATTTGAGATTCTGTAGAACCTGTTGTCTCTCACTTTGGAAAGATTCTTACTTGTTATAAGTGACTGGATTTTTCAAGCCATAGCAAGCTGAACTGCATCAATAATTTACATTGATAAGTTATGTCAGGAAAGTTATTGTTGTATTTTGAAATGAATTAATCACTTTTGAATTTTTTAAAAAAAAACTGCTTTTTGTTTTCCACTTAAGTTCCTCCTTCCTGGCTCTTCCTCTTCAGCCCTGCATATGCTTCTCTTCTGCTGGGTCTAATTGTTTTCCTTTCTTCCCACACAAGCTTTCCTGAGGTTCCATTCCCTCTAGCTCTGACCATTCTTTTTCCTGTTCTTTGTGGGATGCCTTTCCTTGTGCAGGTTGGCATTTTCAGTACCAATGGTGGCTATGGTATCTGAGGGTGGCTTCAGTTTCCTCTGTTGTTTAGTAACTGATGTCAGGCCTGCTGTTGGGAGGAGCAGGTGACTGAAGAGGTGGTGACTAAAGCTTTGGGCCACTTTGAATTGCCACTGGAGTGCTGTGCCTGGCTCTGAGGTCTGTGTGTTGGAGGTGCTGTGATCCCAGCAGCACTAAGGGCTTGCTGCCCTCAGCTTTCTGGGGTCATAGAGCTGCCTCCTCCACACACACTTTGCTGTGGGGCCCGCATATCTGTTGGCCTTGCTGGCTGATGCAATTAGCTGACTTACTATCATTGTTTTCAGCTACATTTGCAGGCCACTAGGCAACAAGGATCCAGGACACTTGTAGAAGCATTTATAACAGAGTAGAGTATCTTGTGACAGTGGTCAGCCTTCTTCAGACTATTCCTCTGCATTAGTGAAAACCCATTACAGGAGCAACTATATTAAAAGCCCGTCAAAAGACTGTGTCCTGACTAATTGAGAATAGAAGATGTTTGAGGATTTGCCTGTTTTTCCCTGTACAAAATTATTCTGCTTAAGCACTTTGACATAGTCTGATTTTTCTTGTGCCTATGGTAATGTGAGATGCTGCAGTTACTAGCAAGAAATGAGGAGGCTGTTTGCTGAGAGCAGCTGTTAGATACTTGAAACTGTATTCTCTCCCTTCCACCTGGGAAGGCTCTGTACATTCAACTTATTTAGGGTTGGCTTATTTTTATTGATAAATGTAAATCTCCCCCTAGACACAACTGATAAAAAAAAAAAAAAAGTGTTTCCACTAATAGTAATTGAAATTTACAGATGGGCAACATAAGGAAAAAAGTTACCTGAGGTTGATTTAAAGATATTTATTTTTTACATGTGATGTTGACAAAATTGTACTTAACTTCCTATAAAGTTTTAACTTTGTCAGTCTGAGTATCTACTGTTATCAAATAATTGTCTGACCCCTTCTGAAAGCCACACATAATATCCTGTAGCTGTGAAAATTTAAATTCATGAAAATAAATGGTCTTTATAATAGACCTATGTTATCTGTCAAAGGTACAAAAATGTAAATTCTGCCCAGTTTATTTACATTAAACTGACAAATGTGGAAATTAGGAGAACGGGGAGATTGAAAAGATCATAAAAAATAATTTTACACTGATGACATTCCTATCAAGTGAAAATGCAGGACACTATAAATATTTTTCTCCTTGTAATGACTGAATTTCCTTATTTTTGGAAGACAAAAATATATATAGAATCTGTTTGAATCTAGAAATGGCTACTTTTCCACCATACTTTTGCTTCTATAATTGTTTCATGGTATTGGGCACCCTTGCCCTCTCAGTTTTTGTTATTCTCTCAATATTTTCTTATTTTGTGTATATGGCTGCTGAGTTTTATCCTTAAAAAGTATGGCCCAGTTCATTATTTGAACATTCACCATTGGACTGCAGATAAATTCTTGAATTCCCTCTAGCCATACGTTACTGTGACCCCACCTCTGATTGTGGTTAATGTATGTGAGATATATATGATTCAGGCTTGTAATATTTTATACTTAGCTTGTTAGAAAAGACAGCATCCAGGTTTACCACTTTACTATTTTATATCTCTTTACCTCTTTCTGATGCAGACTCAAGAATGAACAATCCGTCAGAAACCAGTAAACCGTCAATGGAGAGTGGGGATGGGAACACAGGTAAGACATGAACATTCAGTGCTCAGACCCTGCCTTCTGGGAGAAATGAATGGCTTTAAAATGGGTAATCTTTATTTGCATATAAATACTCGGGCTGTTTTCTGTACTTTTTTTTTTTTTTTTTTTTTTAAATTATTAGGGTGTGTTTACATTGCGGTCAGACACCTAGGGCTGGCCCGTGCCATCTGACTCAAGCTTTCAGGGCTCAGTGGCTGTTTAATTATAGTATAGCTACCTGAGCTCTGGGACCCTGTGAGGTGGGAGGGTCCCACAGCTCCAGCTGATGAGCAGCACAATCCCAGAAATGTAAACGAGAGTCAAACAGCCTGTTAGCCTATGCCCTGTGAGCTTAAGTCAACTGACACAGGCCAGCCACAGGTGTTTCATAGCAGTGTGGACATCCTTAGAGATCCCTGCTTGCCGTTTAATACGTTAACAGGATATTTAACTGTTTGTTTAAGCAAATGATGTTGTCTCCTCGCATAAAATGATAATTTTTCCCATGTCACCCCCATAGAAAAGTGAAGTTGCTTGTGGAGTTGAAGTAGACTTTAACACCTATTAGCTTCTTCTCAGTTTTTCCTGATACTGCAGTTATAACATACTTTTACATAAGAGCTGCTTGTATGTGATGGAGAGTAGAGTTCATTATGTGTTATTTAAAATTAAACTGATGTTTAAAACATAATGTTTTTACTTATAGTTAAATTTTTAAAAATTGTTATGTCCTTTCCATCCTTTCTAGATGCCATTTAATAAACTGATTCTCTTTGGAAACAGAATAGAAATGAAAACTTCAGATGAAAAATAAATAGAATGAAATAACTCAGACTCAGCCTCTCTCTGCATACAAGTCCAGGAAATTAGTCAGGAAATTCTAATTTGTAAGCACTAATTTCTCATTGCTTTTAGAGAAGTCTGGGTTTGTTGTATGGGACAAACAATATTTTTTCCCTTGACTTGCTTCAATAAGAATAACAGTATTCATTCTGTATTTCAACTCTAGGAGGAACTATAATGAGCTGGCATTTTTATCTGGTGATTCTCAATGTTTTTGTGCAGGGCTTTAATAACAATATGACTGAGGATAATGGAGTGTTGTCTGTACTAATCGAAGATTGATGGATGTTTTCTTGTCAATAGGTGGAGCCAGTCAGATTTTTTCAGCTCCTTCATATGTTTGTTCCCTGCAACTGCCTTTTCAATTTGTAATTTCTATAAGTAGTGGCAGTGCCAGAGAGTGAGTGAGTCTCAAGACTTTTGTTTGTTTGTACATAAAAATAATCCATTATTAATTTAAAAGCCTCTCTGGTGGTGGTCAGAAGTTCCAGTCCTGTTCAGATCCTCTCAAGTGGCCTTACTTTGGAACTGTGTAGGCTTTCTCAGGAAACCATGGTTCGTTGTCTGTCTGTCTGCCTGCCTGCCTGCCTGTCTCTCTCTCTCTCTCTCTCTCTCGCTCTCTCTCTCTCTCTCTGTGTCTGTGTCTGTTCCAGAAGCACTGACGCTGGAGGAAAATTTTGTACCCTACTTTAGTCACGGCAACTTCCTGCCTATATTACAGCCTCTGAGTAGGAACAGAACAGGAGAGGCAGATAAGAGATGCTGGAGGGAATGCACTGCTATCTGGCAGCAATGTTCCCTCTAATCTGTTCCATCCATGTGTGGAATAAAGTTTATATGCACTGAAGCATGTGGGAATGTGCACCAACAAGAAAAACACAAAACATAGCTGTGGGTGCTCTGCTAATGAGCTGAGCGGCAGTTCAATTTCTCTTGAGAGGCTGTACAAGCACACAACTTACAAGGAATGCTGGCAGTATATTCAAAGTAACTTTATTTTGTAAATTATCAAAATACTTTATGGCTAAAGTATGTAGCCAAAGGATGATGTGGTTTTGTACATAGCCTGCTCTTCCTCTTATATATTACTGTTTCAGCAATAACCTACCTCAGCTGTAGAACAGGCAGCGATAAATAGATCTGGAGGGATTAGATACTGTGATAACCTGTTGGTTTATAGTGACGGAGAGAGAGCCCTGTTAGTCTGTATTCTATCAAAACAAAAAAGCAGTCATATGTAGCACTTTAAAGACTAACAAAATAATTTATGAGGTGATGAGCTTTTGTGGGACAGACCCACTTCTTCGCATCATAGCCTGACCAGAACAGACTCAATGTGTAAAGCACAGAGGCCCAAAAATTGTGATCAAGGTTGACAAATCAAAAAAATTGCTATAAATGTTGGCAAATCAGAAGAGCAGAGGGATGGGGTCAGGGGATGGGGTGGGGAAGTTAAGAGTTAGATACAGTACAAATCACAGGCTATATACCACACTAATACTAATCCTGAAACTCTTCCTTGCAACAAGCCCTGTTGCCAGCTTTGTCCACATATCTATTCTGGAGATACCATCACTGGACCTAACCATGTTAGTTACAGAATCACAGACACATTCTCATGTTCCTCAACTAACATGTATGTCATCGTGTGCTAGCAGTTCCCACATACCATGTACATAGGACAGACTGCAAACACTCTTGGATAAGGAATGAATGGACATAGAAGAGACATCAAAAATCTCCAACTACACAAAGCTGTCAGCCAGCACTTTAATGGAGGGGGCCATTCTGTTAAAAACCTGAGAGTTTTTGTGTTCTACTGAAAAGGGACAGTCTACAGAGGGAATGCTCAGAGCTAACATTCATATTCAAATACAGCAACTACCTGGCCCATTGTAAGGACTCTTTTACATACTTTGAGGTTTTATCTAACTCTTAAAACCCCCCAGCCACCCACCCCCCACACATCCCTTTGCTTTTCTGATATGCCAACCTTGACAACGATTTTTGGACCTGTGTGCTTTATGTACTGAGTCTGTTCTAGTAAGGCTATGATGTGAAGAAGTGCCTTCATCATTTAAGTGCCCTAATGTTGGGAATCACTATTTATATTCCTGAACTTTTGAACTTGGTTGTGGCATGTGTTTGAATGTTTAGAAGTATCATCTCTATTAAATTAAAACAGTCTCTGAGCTCTTCATTTTAGGCTCATAATTCATAAACTCAGTGGGCAAGATGACAGAGCCCAGAATTTTTGTGGCAAGTCTGTATTAGATCTCATTGTTTTTATGCTCACAAACCAGGGACACTAGCAGTTAGTAAAATTTTGAACCAGGCCTTCCAAGGCTCAAACACATGATAGGTGGCATTAGTCATCTGGCAGATGTTGATCTCAGAGAATTTATTTTTATTACTTTCAGGGTTAAAAGAAGTTACAAACTCTGCTGGTTTCTCAGTGGCGCTTGTGGCTCATGTGAATTTCTCATATACTACCAGAAGATCTTTTAACTACAATGAATCATTGCTCTTTTTCTCTCTTTGAATCATTTGTGTATCTAAAACCTATGAACTGGAGAAGCTTTCACACTTCATGACAAATAGCTGAGGTATATAGAATTTACGTGGGGCAGAGATTGTAACTTCAAGGAAAAATGCAGTAATTCTTGGCAAAGTTGATATACTTTTGCAAGTTCTAAGAGACTAATTAGAAGGTTTATGATGGTTAGAGAAGTACTGTAGTTAGAATTGAGACAAATGGTAGTTTGTGATACTTTGGAACTTTACTGAAGTCCCCTACTGAGGCCTAAAATAAATTGGATCTTTTGGGTATCTCGTGCAGGTTAATGTCAGCCATGTGTCTGAATGGGACTGTAACTTTTATTATGTATCTCATACAAAGGTCTCATGCACCAAAGAAGTCAGCTACTGCTGAAGTTATGGAGCTTGTGATCACTTTTCCTCAGAGGGGACCTTCTCCTTACCTCAAACAAAACTCTTCAAACTTCTTTCCAAATACTGCTTCTAATTGCCATCCTTGGCCAGGAAGGCCAATTGGATGTCCTCTGGAGGCATTTAAGGATAGAGAGAAATAGCGAGCTTCTGGACACCTCTCCTAACCTCTATCCAGGCACCTAATGTCAAATTGGGAGCCTGTTTTTTATATTATAATGTGTGAATATAGGATAAAATTTACTTCAGGCCTTCAGGACAACTGACTGTTTTAGCTAATATCCTTAATTTCCCAACTTCCTTGTATCCATTCTACATTGTGTGTGTGTTCTCATCATGTGCATTGGTACTGTAAGTTTCTCCCTCAGCAGTACCCATAGGGGAGCAACTCTGGCAAGCGATACCTTCATGTTGTGGTGTAAGAGGTGACACGTGCTTCCTCCCCACCTTAGTTCTTTCTTGCTGCCATTGATGGTGCAATGGAACAGCTGTGCTTCAGCCAGTTTTTGCTCTTTGTGCGAATGCAGTCTGCGCTGTTTATATAGTTCTCTGAGTAGTTTCATGTGTGTGTTCGTTGTAGTTTGTAAGTTTGATAATGTTCCAGGTGGGATTTAGCATGTAGTCAGGGTGTGCCCTGGTCCCCAGGCATCAAGCCATGTCTAGAATAAAAGTGTCCTGTGCCTCTTAGTGACCTGCACATCTGCCTGAGTTGTTTAGGCAAGGCACACATTAGCCAGAAGTGGCAGATTTGCAAACTGGTCAAGCTTTGAACAAAAAGGGAAAGGGACATTCACCTCCAACTTTTAATGGAGTTGACACTAACTTGAGATCTAGAGATTAGGTAGGACTTGGCCTCGAGCATCAAAACTTTGGTGAGAAGTGCTGTGCTGGTGCCATTATCAGGACAGCACTGTTCCCTGTCACCATCTCTAGTCTGGAAAACAGACTGTGGTGAAGGGATGCTCTCTGACATCACATAGGGGAAAGCGGTAGTCAAGAGGAGAGTCAAAGCCCACAGTGGCTTGACACCTTTCTCTGGAAGTCAAGACTGACTCAGACAGAACAGTTCAGCCTTGCCCATCCCATTCCAGCAACACAGAGTAGCGATGAAGGCCTGTGACGTATGGAGGGGCCATCTACACCTGAAGCCTTTAGGACAGTGCAGGACATTTTGGCATTGACAGTGTTGGTGACACACACCAAAGTGATAGAAAGACCACACTGAGCCCTTTCTGGGTGTTTTCTGTCCCAGCAGACACTTTTCCTACCCAAGGTATTGTCCCATTAGTGCTCCCTGGTGCAAAGCCTTCAAGTCTCTGTTACTTGGAGATGATCCTCACACACTCCTTTCTGTTCCCTGACAGTGGATGCAGGAAGCATGACTTGGGGCTGTGCTTGCTAGAGCCTTGGTGTGGGCAGGCCAAAGCTCATGCTCCCTACATTGGGCACTATGGCCCATCTTCTGCTTCCTCAAAACCTTGTCACTGCTCCCAGAACCAGTCAGATAATTAACATAATCATTGCATTGATGCTGATCTCTATCATGTTGATCTTCATGGTCATGGTGGTCCTTGGGTGGTAGGACCCACTCCAAGTCACTGTCCCGTTTTTGCATGATGTCACCAAGTGAGTGGTGGCGGGCATTGATTGCTGTGTTCCTGTCACCCCCTGCCAGCCCATGCTTCTAAAAAGGTCACTAGGCAGAGACTTGTCCTGCTCACACGTACTTGTACCCCAATTGAGAAGTAAGGCCCATATTTGTGGGCCTCTAACTCTTGTTAGGCAGAAGGCAGTCACAGACCCTCTTGCTCTTGGTCATTGGGTAGTAACTATAAGGCTTTGGATGCTGGTATCGAGTAGGGTTCCCTCCTGCCGGGACAGGCCCTGCTGTCACCAGCCCTGCTGCAGCCCATAACAATGCACCCTTCAGATTGGCCGCAGGGCCAGGGCCTTGGTTTCCCTGGAACCTATGGGGCCTCCCTCAACCTTCCCAGCAAGCCTGCTTGAATTTCAGTGGCTTCAGAATGGTTTTCAGCCTTGGGAGCTCACCCAGCCAAGCAGGTACAAGTCCCTGAGACCTGGCTGCATCCCAGAAGGCCCCAGGAAACCAGCAACTTCTCCCAGTCCCCTCTATTTGGTGTGCTGTGTGATGATATGAAGACACTTCAAGAGCTTCTCAACTGGGTGACCTTCAGTTTGAGACTCCATGCTGAGGAGCTCAAGGAACTTGCGGATGAACTTTTTCATGTGCTTAGCTCCACAGTGCCCACCAGGGTGGCATTGCCTTTACTTGAAGGTGTCACAAAAATCACTAATGCCCTTTGGCAGACACCTTCATCTCTGCCACCAATTGCCAAAAGTTCTGAGAAGAAATACTTTGTTCTGGCTAGCAGACAGAGGGACCTTTACATTCATCCTGCCCCCAATCCTTAGTAGTAGAAGTGGTCAACCATAAAGAGCGGTAGGAGCAACCAGGTCAATATCAAAGAATAAGTACTGCAAGAGACTGGTTTTATTGGGCCATAAAATTTATTCCACTTCCAGCCTGCAACTAAGGGTGGCCAACCACCAACCCTCCCTTGGCTGCTACCATTTTAATGTGGGCAGCCTTAGCAAAGTTTGAGAAGTCATTTCATGAGGGTTCCAGACAGCCTTCCTGGCATACGTGCCAATCCAGGAGATCTGTAGAGCTGCAGCACGTTCCTTGGCCCTCATGTTTGTCTCCCTGTTCCATCACTCAGCAAGCCAGAGGTAACACTGGGTTTGGCCCAGCTGTACTGCATTCAGTGTCCATGAATGCCTATCTACCTCTCTGGGTACTGCTTTGAAGTCATAATGTGGAATGTACGTGAGCAATCACTTGAAGAGGGAGATGAAAAGACAGCTAGTTACCTGTTCTGTACCTGATGATCTTTGAAATACATTGCTCATGTCCATTCCATGACTCAACCTTTTTCCCAAGTGTTGGAGTTTCCAGCAAGAAGGAGCTGAGAGTTGGAGGAGCAAGCAGTGTCACTGATATCGCTGTATGAGGCCTTCTCTCTTAGGGTTGCCAGAGTCTCTCCCCTATGGGTACTGCTGAGGGAATGGTTCATGAACCAAACACACACATCTAATCTGGGAATGGATATGAACAATACATTTCAAAGAACACCAGTTGCAGAACAGTTAATTTGTACCCCACCATCAACCTCACCCTGGACCAGTCCATGCAAGAGATCAACTTTCTAGATACTACGGGAATGGGGAGGGATAGCTCAGTTGCTTGAGCATTGGCTTGCTAAACTCAGGGTTGAGAGCTCAATCCTTGAGGAGGCCATTTAGGGATTGGGGCAAATAGATGTCACAGATGGTGCTTGGTCCTGCCAGGAGGGCAGGGACCTGGACTAGATGACCTCCCAAGGTCCCTTTCAGTTCTGGGAGATGTGTATCTCCAATTATTTACATATATATTTACAGTACAAATAAATGCTGGTCACATAAACTCCTATACAGGAAACTTACTGACCACTACTTGTTCCTACATGCCTCTAGCTTCTGTCCAGGACACCTCACATGATCCTAAGATACAACCATTATCTGCTTCAGTCCCTCAGACAGAAACAAATATCTATAAGACCTTTCTTTATTAAGTATTCTTAAAGCTAAAATTCCCATCTGTGGAAGTGAAGAAAGACATTGACAGAGCCAGGTATGTACTCAGAAGTCACCTACTTCAAGACAGGCTCAAAAAGGAAGACAACAAAACACCGCTATCAGAGAGGTAGCTGTGTTAGTCTGTAGCTTCGAGAACAACAAGAAGTCTTGTGGCACCTTATAGACTAACATGTCTTGGACCTTTCTTGACCTTCCCTCCCACCCCTCCACTCTCTGATTTGCTCACCTTGATTATCTTTTTCTGATTTGTCCTCCTTGCGTACTGTTTTTGGTTCTCTGTGCCTTAAATATTGAGTCTGTTCTGGTCTGGCTGTGGTCTGAAGAAGTGGGTCTGTCCCACGAAAGCTCACCTAATAAACTATTTTGCTAGTCTTTAAAGTGCTACTTGACTGCTTTTTGTTTTGATAGTGTATACACTAGCACGGCTTCCTCTCTGTTACTATATCTTGGACCATAAGCTTTCATGGGCAAAGACCTGCTTCATCAGATGCATGTCTAGTTATCACTTACTGCGCGCAGCTAAACCAGTCATCAGTCTGCCAGACCATGCCTTTTAAAGGTTGCTAGGCAGAAACTTGTCCTGTGCAGGCACATATTTGTACTCCAGCTGAGCAGTCAGGCCCATATTTGTGGGCCCCTAAAATTATCAGTGCATCATCTGACAATCCTGGAAAATGGTCCCTCACTCTCTGACCTTGGGAGACAGACCCATTCTCTTGTACAGACAGTCCCTCAACCTGAAGCAAATATTCACCAGCAGCCACACACCACACCACAGGAACACTAACCCATGAACCTGTCCTTGCTAAGAACCCCATTACCAACTCTTGTCCACTTACCTATATGAGCAGCACCATCGCAGGACTGAACCATGTAAGCGACACCCACAGGGGCTCATCTGCCTGCACATATACTAACATGATATGACATCATGTGCTGGTCTCTGTGCCAAAGGATAAATGAACACAAATCAGACACCAAGAAAGGTAAAATAGATAAAATAGTAGAACGCTCTTAACCTCCATGTGCCACGAAGCCTCTTACTACAGGACAAGCCCAAGAGAGAAACCAACAGAACACCACTAGCCATCACTTACAGTCCTCAGCTAAAACCTCTACAGCACATCATCAGGGATTTACAACCCATCCTGGACAATGATCCCCCACTTTCACAGGCCTTGGGAGGCAGACCAGTCCTTGCCCACAGACAACCCGCCAACCTGAAGCAAATCCTAACCAGCAACTCTACACCGCACCACAGTCACTCTCAGGGACCCATCCATGCAACAAACCTCGTGCCCTGCCCACATATCTACACCAGCAACACCATTACAGGACCTAACCAGATCAGCCACACCATCATGGGTTCATTCAGCTGCATGTCTACCAATATAATTTATGCCATCATGTGCCAGCAATGCCCCTCTGCTATATACATCGGACAAACTGGACAGTCTCTACGGAAAAGAATAAACACACACAAATCAGATATCAGAAATGGCAATATACAAAAACCCGTAGGAGAGCACTTCAATCTCCCAGGCCACACAGTAGCAGACTTAAAAGTAGCTATCCTACAGCAAAGAAATTTCAGGACCAGACTCCAAAGAGAAATTTCTGAGCTACAATTCACCTGCAAATTCGACGTCCTCAGCTCAGGCTTAAACAAAGGCTGTGAGTGGCTGGCTAAATACAAAAGCAGCTTCCCCTCCCTTGGTGTTCACACCTCCAGATCAACTGCTGGTAGTAAGCCTCACCCTTGCTGACTGAGCTAACCTTAACGAAGGGTCCTGTGGCACCTTATAGACTAACAGAAAAGTTTTGAGCATGAGCTTTCGTGAGCACAGACTCACTTCTTCAGATGCATCTGATGAAGTGAGTCTGTGCTCACGAAAGCTCACGTTCAAAACTTTTCTGTTAGTTTACAAGGTGCCACAGGAGCCTTCATTGTTGTTACAGATCCAGACTAACACGGCTACCCCTCCGATACTTGAGCTAACCTTGTTATCCCCACCCTTGCTCTGGCTTATTTATACCTGGCCCTGCAGATTTCCAAGACCAACCTCTGATGAAGTGAGTCTGTGCTCACGAAAGCTCATGCTCAAAACTTTTCTGTTAGTCTATAAGGTGCCACAGGACCCTTTGTTGCTGTTAACCTCCATGGACACTAGTAATGAATTTGAAAGTAGACACTCTTCAACCAAAAAAAAAAATCCAGACTACAAAAAGAAGCAGCAGTTCTGTAATTCATTTGGAAATGTAATAAAATTGAATAAGACTTAATAAGGATTTAGAATGGTTATTTTGCTACAAAGGCAATTTCCTTTCTGGTATTCACACCTCCCCATCAGCTATTGGCAGTAATTCACATCCGCCCTGATTGAAATGGCCTTTTTAACACTGGTCTTACACTTGATAAGTGTCTCCCTTCTTTGATATATTAGTACATATACATATATCTCTCCCTGCCTCTATATTTCTACTTCCATGTATCTGATAGTGTTTTTTACTCATGAAAGCTTAAGTCCCAAATAAATCTGTTTATCTTTTAAGATGCCAGAAGACTCTTTTCAGATACAGATTAACACACTTGGGCTGGGGGAGTCACACTCAGGCTGGGGGGGGGTCACTCTTGGGCTGGGAGGGCTGGCTGAGTCACACTCAGAGGCTGGGAGGAGATACAAACAAAACATGAAAACTGGCAAATCAGCAAAACAGAACAGAAGGGGGCAAAAGGGGAAAGGGAGGAGAGGGCAAAAATGACTTAGTGCACGGAGTCTATTAAGTGGCTTGCCTGGGATGGCTACGAATACCAAAGGCCTTTGTAATGTGTAATTGCTTCCCTATTGATAGAGAAAGTTGCTGGGTGTGGCAGTGTTAAGGAGCTTCAAATGCCTTCTTTAAGATCACATGCAGATCTGAGCTGCTGGCTACCCTTAACAAAACTAAAGGTGACCCATGTTTGAGTCCCTACCCATAGGTTGGGAATCCCTGCTCTAAAGTAACTGTGGTTCTCAAAGTGTCCCCATGCAGATGCTCCACTATCCCCTCCCCACACCTTCCCCTCTTCTGTGGAGCTTTGTGGCAGAATGCTATACCAGTGCAGCTGCTCCAACAACTGCAGAGTAACTGGTGAAGATGCACTATACCAATGGGAGCATGCTCTCGCATCAGCATGATTATTCCACTTCCACAAGAAGTCATTCTACTTCCACAAGAAGTCATTTTGCCCCCTCCTCCCTTCCGCCTTTTGCCCCCTTCTGTTCCGTGTTGCCGATTTGCCAGTTTTCATGTTTTGTTTGTATCTCCTCCCAGCCTCTGAGTGTGACTCAGCCAGCCCTCCCAGCCCAAGTATGACCCCCCAGCCTGAGTGTGACTCCCCCAGCCCAAGTGTGTTAATCTGTATCTGAAAAGAGTCTTCTGTCATCTTAAAAGATAAACAAGAAGTGGAATCTGTTGAATCTGCAGAGCATCTCTTGCTGACATAGCACCAGTGTGAATGCTAGGAAACTAGCATTGTTAAGCAGGAGTGGGTGCTTTTTTACATCCCTGAGTAATATAAGTTAGATGGACGTAAGTCAGTGTAGGCAACTGCAGCCCATTTTGCCATTAGGGTAATTGGATTATGCGATGTGAGACATAATGTTGACATTGACCATCTGCAGGCAGTGCCCTATGCAGCTTCCAGTGGCCACAGTTCTCTGTACCTGGCCAGTAGGAGCTGTTGGAAGTGATGCCTACAGATGAAGGCACTGCAGGAACATGCTGGTCACTGGTCCCACTGCTCTCATTGGCTGGGAACAGAGAACCTTATCCACTGAGAGCTGGAGGGGATGGTGCCTGCAGATGATCAGTGTTGGGAGAATGTCTAGCAGCCTGCAAGCAGATTACCCTGTTGTGCCACAGATTGTTGACTGCTGACTTAAGCAGTAGCATAGACCTGCTGTAAGAGTGATTCACCTGTTAAGTTCCATGTAACAGTGGCATGGGGCATGAGGCTGACGAACATGCATGTGTGGCTAGAAAGGATGTGGGTATGAGAAATCTGATCTTAGTGGGAGGGAGGTATTGGCGGTAGCACTCAAAGGTTATGTCTACATGGCAGGTGCTATTACTCAATAAAGAATTAAGAGGCTAATATAATTGTAAATTAGTATGGTGTTATGGAAAATGGATATTTTCAAACTAACTTGATATATTTTTGAGAAAAATTTGGTTGATAAAGGTAACAGTATTAATGCAATATACTTAGACTTTTCTAAAGCATTTAACTTGGTGGTACTACAGGACATTTTGAAGAAAACAATACAAAGATATAAAATCAACATGGTATACTTCAAAAACATTAAAACTGTCTTAACTGATAGATCTCAAAATGTAACTGTTATTGAGGATTCACATGGAGTGGGTATGTTTGTCACAGGAATTGATTCTTGGCCATATAGGCTGTGTCTACACGTGCCCCAAACTTCGAAATGGCCATGCAAATTTGCATGGCCATTTCGAAGTTTGGGGCACGTGTAGACACAGCCATAGTGTTCCACATTTTTATCAGTTACTTGGAAGAAAACAAAATAATCACTGAAAGTTTTGAGATAACATGCAGATTGGTAAATAAGGAAAAAGACAGGTCACAAACACAGAATGATCTGAATCACTCTGTAAATTGTCCTCAAGCAAACAGCATATATTTGAACGACCTAATTGTAAATGTCATACTTCCAAGAAGGGTGACTCTATCCTAGGAAGCAGGGACTCTAAGAAAGAATTGATGTTCGTTGTGGATAATTCGCTAACCACGAGCTTCCTGTGTTGTGATGATGCCCAAAATGATAATGCAATCCTCATATGTATAATCCACGGGAATCTTGAGTGTGAGTAGATAAGTTAATTTAGTTCTATATTTGGTACTGGTTCATCCGGTTCTAGAATACTGTATCCAGTTCTGATGTCCACAATTCAAGAACATTGCTGATAAATTGGAGAGGATCCCAAGAAGAGTCATGAAAATATTAAAAATAGACAAATAGGCTTTATATAGTCATAGCTGCAAAGAGCTCAGTCAAAAAGAAGCTTAAGGGGTGATTTCCCTAGCCTGTATATATCTATCTGAAGAACAAATACATTTTAATTTAGTTCAGTCTACTAGAAAAAGGAATAATATGTTACAGTGCCTGGAATTGGAAACTGTTTTAATTCAGGGTGGAAATTAGGTACATTTTAAACAGAGAGAGTAATTTAACTATTAGGAGTAATTATTCCTGAAACTGTATTATGGCTGTGTTTTTAGCAGAACAGAAAATCTTTGACAATATCTTGGGGGAGAAGTTTCCAGTACTTTTCATTTCTCTCAACCAAATGCACCAGCATTAGCTTTTGGGCTTTCTGTTCTTCCAGGCTTTGCAGGGAAGGGGAGAAAATTTAAAAAGGCAATCCATTCTAAACTGTTTCAAAGTGGATAAAAGATGATAAAACGAGCAATCTCATGTAACAAGACTTCAGCACAAATATTCATCAGAACACTGGTTATATCACTATCAGAAGAGGTGTCATTGTGTTCTAATGTACATGTGATACTACCATTTCCTTGTTGCCTCCCCCTACACTTTCCTGAAAGAATCCTTTTTGTTCTCTTAAATATCTTACAGCATGAAGCCCTTTGAGCTCTACTAATGAAAAAGAAGTAGGTGTTATGTAATTACCACTACGATCCTTCCCCAGCAGTCTGAACTTCAAAATTACCATCAGCACTAAGCTATTAGATAGAGTACATGTAAAACTGAACTACAAGCTTATCCCTAGGCACATGCAGTTACAGAGCATCCAGTTGTGAAACCATCGTCAGCACTGATGAGGCAAGGTGATCAAGATGATAGTTGTTGAGGAGGCTGTGAAGCTGCTCATATTTGGCTGTCATTTTATGTATATAAATTATATATAATTGCTGGTAGTGAAAGTGTGGCTTTAATTTCTGGGAAGATGCAAACCCTTGTTATAAGAGGGTACTTCATAGAATTAAAAGTTCAGAGTAGCAGGAGACTTCAGAAAGAATTAAGTTAAAAATTCATGTTTCTTTGAGTCCTGTTCAGTGGTTTTGTAATCTCTTTTGCCTCTCCAGGCGCGCAGACAAATGGCCTGGACTTTCAGAAGCAGCCTGTGCCTGTTGGAGGGGCAATCTCTACAGCCCAGGCTCAGGCCTTCCTTGGACACCTTCATCAGGTAAAACCGAGACACATTCTAAATTAGAGAAGGCTTGGGAAAGATTTTTTTTTCCCTTCATCATTGTCAGCTGAATCCGTAAGTAGTGCCAAGGGAGCACTGTCATCCTGAGTATGATGTGAGGTTTTTTTTCCTGCCTGGTAAATGTTAGAGACCAGTCGTGAATTACTATACTATTATTGGGAATTAGCTCTTTTGGGGACTTTTAGATCCCACCACAGAACTCAGGGTACCTATAATTAAAACTCCATATGCCTTCCATAGTCCTTTCCAAGGTATGGAGAAGGCAGTAGAAAATGTTTACTCTGTATTTGAACAGGTGACCAAAGGTTTAATTTTTCACTCCTTTTCGGAATATTGTCCCTTTAATCACAGGTGTTCAAAGACAAGGCCAGACTTGGTGTTTTCTATTAAAAAAAAAAATTGCCCAATAAGTGCTCCAACATGGACTTGGAACTTGTCAGTGCCTAGTTAAAGAAAGGGAAATGGTAGTGAGGGCTACAAGGTCAGTGTTCAAGTTCTTCTGTACTGTCCCACACCCAAGGAAGCTTAAAATGATGGAACTAGACACACATTTCTACAAATTTTTTCATTGATTTATTTCATTGAGTCGGTTGCCATAGAATATTCAGTCTTCTTTTTCCCTTAACTGCTTCTCTACAGCCATTATTCTGGAGTCACAGCTATGCTTCAGAGGTTGGGCGAAGGGAAATGGGAGATATTTATATATATTTGATCACACACAAGGTCTGACAACAAATGTCCTAATTTTTTTTTTTCATTTCTGGCACCAAGCTTAAACTTAAAATTAATGGAGCTAATTGGCTCAGCTCAAGTGTTTGGGGTCGAGGGTTACACAGTTGTTATGGTATAATTGAGGTACTCGGGCTTTTGTGCTCACTTCTAAGAGCGCAAAGCTGCCATTTTATTGTACTGAGAGTTCAGTACTTTGTCACAAAATTGTAATTCTTCTTCGAGTGTCCCCGTGGGTGCTCCACAATAGGTGACGGGCTTGCCCGGCGCCGCAGATCGGATCTTCCAAGCAGTTTCTGCCGGACCGCGCATGCGCCGGCGCGTGCCGCTCCCTTGCACACTCCTGGCCATGTGCGCGATCCGGTCCCCGCCAGTTCCTCTTAACCGCCGTCGGCTGCAGACGGAATCCGACTAGGCTAAGGCCAAATAGCGTATTCAACGGCTTTATCTGTTTTTCTTTAAAAGTTTTTCAGATACTTAGGCTACTACGAGTTAGCCGGTTGTTATTTTGCAAAAAAAAAAAAAAAAAAAACAACAACAACAAACAAACTACGAGTGGGACAGCTTCAGTCCAGTCCCAGTAACAAGCGCCGGAGGCCAGGAGCTACGGCCATCAGCCCTCCTGCTGAGGCAGGCCATCGGACGGGGAAAACAGCACAAAGAAGGTGCTAAGTACCCGCTTAAAAACTCAAAGACTCACCAACAATGTCCTCTTCAGGCTTTAAAAAATGTGAGTCCTGCCGAGAGGCGATGCCAGCGTCCGATGGGCACAGTCTATGCATAAGGTGCCTGGGGGAGTCCCATGTGGCACAGAAATGCGCCTACTGTGCTAAATTAACAACCAGAGCACGGAGAGACAGAGAGATGCGGATTAAAATGCTGCTTCTTGATAAGGCCCTCCAGCCAGACGTGCCGGAGCGGCCGCAGCAGGAGGGACCCTCCGGGGCCCTTAAAAAGAAAGCTGCCTCCCTCACTCCATCAGCGCAAAAACGGAGGAAAGTCTCTCCAGCCTGATCCCTGCCGGCAGCAACAGTGAGTGGGACGGGAGGAGCACGCAGCCCCCAGCCGCAGCAACAGCTGATCGGCGGCGGCACGGAGAGCCACGTGGAAACGGCTCAGCCTCCGATAATCAGCCAGCCGCCCCGCACCGCAGGCAGGGCGGCGGCTAAACAAGCGCCGGTACCGGTGGCACCGCAGGCAGCGGCACCGACCCCCAGGGAATCGGCGGTGCAGAGCGCGCAGGCACGTAGCCTGCAGGCGCAGAAGGACACCGCACGTGCGGCACCGCCTTCGAGCGTGCCTAGCACGGTGCCGACGGGGCCGGGATCCCCCGCGCGTCAGGGGGCGGAGTCACCTCCTCCAGGGAGGGGGAAGGCTGCACACAAGAGGAGGCATTGCAGTCCCTCTCCGGACAGGGCTGTGGAGCTGCTTTCTCACAGCCCTCCGCTTATGTTGCAGACTCCAACCAGAAGGCAGGGGTCTCCCCTAGCCTACCCGGAGCCCCCTTCTCCATTTTTACAACCAGCCTCGCCATGGCTGGCACCACCTTCACCCTTTCTGGGGTTTGAACCACTGGACTATTATGCGAAATCGCTCTCTCCAGTGTCTCGACGATCTCCCTCCCCCAGACGCAGAGGGTACGCACCAAGGGAGTGGTCTAGGTCACCTTCCCAAGAACAGTGCCTATACTGCCATGGTCGCCCCTACCACGCGAGGCATACACACCATCGGCAATCTACTAGGGAAAGATCCCCACAAACTATCTCGTACCCCCGAGGGCAATTGCTACCGGGGACAGAGACTCAAGCATCTCAGGGGGGACTGGTCATGGAACCCCGAGATTTTCCCTCGCAAACCTCCAGCGAGAGGGTGTACCATCACCAGCAGGAACCGGAAGGGTCCAGAGAGACGTACCCCAGCGGTTCCTCGCTCTCCTCCCCGGACGAGGCTACGGCCCTGAGGGACGTCCATCCTACGGACGATCTCAAACAGTTTCAGGAGCTGTTTAAGAGGTTGGCCTTCACGCAAGGCATCCAGACAGCAGAGGTGCAAGAGAAACACCATAAGCTCCTCAAAAATTTGAGACCTCCGGCCTCCTCCAGAGTAGCAATACCGCTTGATGAAGCGATCTTAGAGTCCGCCACTACGATATGGCAGACCCCTGCAACTATTCCGCCTGTCCAAAAGAGAGCAGATAAGAAATACTTCGTGCCGGCGAAGGGCATGGAGTTCCTGTTTAGCCACCCACAGCCAAACTCCCTGGTGGTGGAGTCCTCGCAACAAAGATCAAAAACATCTCAATTTAAAACAGGGGGAACGGACAAAGATGCCAAGAAGCTAGAGCTGTTCGGCAGAAAGGTCTACTCCTCCTCCACTTTAACGTTGCGAATGGCAAATTACGCAGCGCACTTAGGGAACCATAATTTTGACAACTATTCCAGGTTAACGTCCCTCATGGACTCGCTTCCAGAGGACAAAAAGCCGGTCCTCAAGGCCATAGTGCAAGAAGGCTACGCGGCTGCGAGGATGGGCGTTCAGATTGCTTTGGACGTTGCGGACACGGCAGCACGTTCCACAGCAACCGCAGCGGTGATGCGAAGGGAGTCCTGGCTCCAGACCTCCGGTATACCGAGGGATCTGCAGGCGAAGATAGTGGACCTTCCCTTCGACTCGCAGAAGCTGTTTGCTGAATCAACTGACTCGGTCCTTCATTCCAGTAAAGATTCAAGAGCCACACTCAGGACCCTGGGGATTTACACCCCACCATACACAAAGAAAAGGTACTACCCTCAGCAAAGGCGGTACCAGTACCAGCAACAGCGCCCCCAGTATCACAGGGGTTACGAGCAAGGGCGACATCAACAGCACCAGCAGTACAGAACTCCCAGGCGACGCTCACAACAGAGCCGTGCGTCCTCGGGGCGGGGCCAAAGTTTGACATACAGATCCAGGGCTGCGCCATCACTACCATCGCACAAGGTCATCCGAAGCGGCTGTTCCACCATCGCCTCCGACCATTCTACGACCAGTGGCAAAGGATCACCACAGACAAATGGGTGCTGGAGATCATAGCCACGGGGTACGCCATCCCCTTCCAGTCGCTCCCACCGTCACGACCTCCACCCACGCCCCACCTCCAGGAGGCCTCCCAGGTAGCGAGGCTCAGGCAGGAGGTGGACCATCTCATGCTCATAGGGGCGGTGGAAAGAGTGCCGGAGCAACTGCACGGGAAAGAGTTCTACTCCAGGTATTTCCTCACGGAGAAAAAGACAGGAGGCTGGAGGCCCATCTTAGACCTTCGCGGCCTCAACAGGTACCTGCGCAAGCAACATTTTCGGATGACCACGATCGCCTCCATCCTTACAGCTCTGGCCGATGGAGACTGGTTCGCAGCCCTCGATTTACAAGACGCGTACTTCCACATAACCATCCATCCGGCTCACCGGCGATTCCTCCGGTTCATGGTAGGCAACGACCACTTCCAATACAAGGTCCTACTGTTTGGCCTCTCCTCGGCCCCCAGAGTCTTCACCAAGACCTTGGCAGTGGTGTCAGCCTACCTGCACAGACAGGGGGTATTTATTTTCCCATATCTGGACGTCTGCCTGCTCAAAGGGGCCTCGAAAGGGGAGGTTCTGCGCATGATACGCGTCACAGCAAACACGTTCTCCTCACTTGGCCTGGTGAGCAATCTGGCAAAATCACAAATAGACCCCACACAGGACATAGAGTTCATAGGGGCTCGCATAAACTCGGTTACAGCGAGAGTATACCTACCAGAGGCTCGCTTTCGAGCCATCGATTCCCTCGTGCAAGTCATCACCTTCAGCCCTACGGTGCCGGTCCTGACGTGCTTGCAGCTGCTGGGCCACATGGCAGCGGCAACGTTTGTAGTGCAGAACGCCAGGTTACACATGCGCAGCATGCAGCACTGGCTGGCGAGTGTATACAAACCGGCAGTACACACCGTTCACAGGGTGGTGTTGCCCACAGCCGGGGTGCGCAAATCCCTGCAATGGTGGGTAAACCCCAGGAACTTGCTAACAGGGGTACCCTTCCACCAGCCGCAAATATCGGTTTTTCTCACTACAGATGCCTCCCTCATAGGGTGGGGAGCGCACATGGGCGAAGAGGTGACTCAAGGACTGTGGTCACCCACGGAACAGTCACTACACATCAATGTACTGGAGGTCAGAGCAGTGTTCAACGCCTGCAAACACTTTCGAGACCACATACAAGGCAAAGTCGTCGGGATCAGTACAGACAATACCTCCACCATGTTTTATATAAACAGGCAAGGAGGAGCTCGATCCCGTGCCTTATGCGCGGAAGCAATCCGCTTATGGAACTGGTGCATCGCCCACGATATAATCTTGAAAGCCTCATACTTGCCGGGTGCGCACAACGTGAAGGCAGACCAGCTGAGCAGGCGTTTTGCACTCACACACGAGTGGCAGATCCGTCCCGATCTGCTACGGCCGATTTTCCACGCATGGGGTTTTCCCCAAATAGATCTGTTTGCCACTCAGCACAACAAGCAGTGCCCACGATTCTGCTCCAGGGCAGGACTGGGATGGGGGTCCCTGGGGGATGCGTTCGCGATCCCATGGGGGGGCCCCCTGCTTTATGCGTTTCTTCCCACAGTGCTGATCCACAAAGTTTTGCAAAAAGCCAGGAGGGAAAGGGCCCGGATGATCCTGATAGTCCCAACGTGGGATCGCCAACAATGGTTCCCCCTACTCCTGCGCATGTCGGACCGTCCACCGATGCCTCTTCCGGTGGCGCCGGATCTGCTCACGCAAGCCCAGGGGTCCATAGTGCATCCGCACCCCCGAAGCCTGCGACCGCAAGCGTGGTTAATCCATGGCTCAGCTCCCTAGAGAGCACATGCACAGTGGGATTACAGCAAGTCCTAGAAAGTAGCAGGAGGACTTCCACCAGGAAGACCTACAAACAAAAATGGACTCGCTTCACGGCTTGGTGTTCTACCAAACAGCTGGCCCCCCTTTCGGTGCCTATACCTACAATTCTAGAGTATTTACTGGACCTCAAGAGAGGAGGACTCTCGCTATCCTCGTTAAAGGTCCAACTTGCCGCCATCTCGGCGTTCAGACATGAGGAGGAAGGGTACACGGTGTTCGCCCACCCTATGGTTAGCAGGTTCCTCAAAGGGTTGGTAAACCTCTATCCCCCTCGGAAACCGATTCCACCTTCGTGGAACTTGGACCTGGTGCTTACCACACTGATGGGACCACCGTTCGAGCCCTTGGCCACGGTTCCCCTCCGCCTCCTTACAATAAAGACGACCTTTCTTCTTGCAATTACGTCAGCTCGTAGGGTGAGTGAGCTCGCGGCAGTCATGGCAACGCCACCCTGCACTGTTTTTTTCAAGGAGGCGGTAACCATACGGCTGCATCCAGCCTTTGTTCCCAAAGTTTCTTCCGAGTTTCACATCAACGAACCTATTGTTCTACCCTCGTTTTATCCAAAGCCTCATAACTCCAACGAAGAGGCGCGCCTACACCTCCTGGACATGAGGAGGGCGCTAGCCTTCTACGTAGACAGGACCAAGTCCTTCCGGAAAACGGATAGACTCCTAGTCTCCCTCGCTCCCAAATCGAAAGGAGAAGGTCTCTCCTCGCAGAGAATCTCAAAGCACATTGTATCCTGCATAAAAATGTGCTATGAGCTCAAAAAGACTCCTTTATCGGCCACTCCCAGGGCTCATTCCACTAGGGCGGTGGCGGCATCAACAGCTTTTTTCAAGGGCGTTGCGTTAAAAGACATTTGCAGAGTGGCGACCTGGTTATCCTACGACACCTTCGCCAAACATTACGCCCTTCACAGGGTATTCCAAGAGGATACCCGTCTCTCTGCAGCGGTCCTCTCGGGGGCAAGCTGCACATAATCCGATTACCCACCTCCTATCTTGGGTTACTGCTGGGTAGTAACCTATTGTGGAGCACCCACGGGGACACTCGAAGAAGAAAGAGAAGTTACTTACCGTAGTAACGGTGGTTCTTCGAGATGTGTCCCCGTGGGTGCTCCACTACCCGCCCATCCTCCCCGCTTCAGACCTCTGTTAGTGTTTTGCAGGGGCATCCGAGGCGGTTGGTCGAGGAACTGGCGGGGACCGGATCGCGCACATGGCCAGGAGCGCGCAAGGGAGCGGCGCGCGCCGGCGCATGCGTGGTCCGGCAGAAACTGCTTGGAAGATCCGATCTGCGGCGCCGGGGAAGCCCGTCACCTATTGTGGAGCACCCACGGGGACACATCTCGAAGAACCACCGTTACTACGGTGAGTAACTGCTCTTTTTCCAGCATATGTAGGTTTACCTAGGACCTCTGGAATAACAGTGTGACTGTGTGAGTACATTGAACTAATAGGTTGTTTGAGGATGATTTTCCTGCATACTTTGCTGACAGTGCCCTTAGTGTGGGTCAGTATGGTATGCAAATTCAGCAGCTCTAAAGGTCTTGTGTCTTTCAGTAAAGCTTGTTTTAATGTTCATTTGTCACGTGAGCTTACCTGAAATCAGTAACTTTGATAATTATATTTTATCACTTCCTCTGAAAATAATTTTTAAAAAGTTGCCAGGTTCATAACTTAACATGTGGTGATGTATGCTGCATTTCTTGACTCTCTAGTTTCAAGAAGTCTCCAAACCTTCTTTTGATGCTTCTGGCAATGGCCGCCATCAGACTGGCTACCACCGTAGATGTGCACTGTTAATCTATTCCAGTACAGGAATTTTCAGTGCTTTATACCTGTCCAATGCCACATACAACACAAGGTGCCATTCAGAAATAGTCTTATGAAGTACCCTAATAGGAAAGTCTGTGCATGAAGTGGGGAGAGAACACCACAATTTATGCTTAAGTGTGTGCTGGCTGCACATAAGAGGCATACATTGTAAGGTCTCTCTTTTAGCCCTGAGGAAGGTAAAAATAATTATATCCAAGCTATTTCATGGGGACAGCTTTTAGATTGTGCTATTTGGCCAATGTTCTGTAATGTTAAAATCTCAGAACATAACAGGCAAGGCAAATTTAATTACACCAATCTGATGGTTGAGAGCATTTTCTAGAGATGATCTCTCTGTTTGGCACTAGAGGAAATGCAGAAAACCTTGTAAAATCCTACCCAGGAAGATGGGAAACCATTTCAAGAAATGGCTGTGCAAGGTCAGAGCTTCCACAGCAGGTCATACATAATAGAAATTTTGTATTTGAATCTGAACTAAAGCTCTCCAGCCCATATAGAGCAACAGGAAAGTAAGTATCCTGAAATTGGTTAGCTCTCATGCAGTATATCTCAGCGTAGGGATGTCTTCCATTAGTTAAAGTGTACAGCATACAATATTTGATCATTTGTGCTCGTTACGTTTCCTGGTTCCCAGTAGAGCAGTAGTTTTCAAGCATCAAATATTTTACAGGCTATAATCCTGCCCTTTTGTAAGAATTGCTATTATGTAACATCTTTCCTTCCTAGTAGGAGTGATGCTGATGGTGGTAACATGAAGAAGGTCTTTAAAGCTAGCTGTAGTATATAAACATGTAATTCATGTGACAACGGAGAGAATCCTCATCTTGTTAGTAATATATTTGTCTTGCTCCTTTAAAATTCCCAATTCTGGAATGTTGATTTTATTTCACTTTTCTGGCCTCTCAACCCCACATGCTTTCTGGGTTGTATTGGCTAAGGTTGTCAATCGCAAAAATAGAATTTGAGTTTGAATGTGCTTCAGACACTGCTACCCTCATTAAGAGGATCAACTCCTCTGTAGGTAAGTTCCTTTGGCAGTGCTTACGAACAGAGTGGTTGTGTGGTGGACTGATGTGAGAACAGTTTTTATGTGGTATGTGAGGTTCCTGCTGCATATGTAAATTTCCCGTTGTGTGATGTAAGGAAGGTGGTGCATGTGGAGTATGATGAATAGGGCTATTGTTTTTCAAAACCTAGGAGATTTTATATAAAAAATTGTATTTCCCAAAATATACTCTCCAACCCAAAAATGCTTCATTCCTACTCAGATTCACATTAACATGCAGAGCTCCCAAACTGACAATCTTTTTTCTCAGTAAGAGAAGGACAGATAGTACTGTGCAAGGTCCATATGGGCTTGTCTAATATTCCGCAGCACTACCCCTGCTTTCAGCTAATGCAGAATGTTTGGACAGGGGGTTGGGGGTCTGTGTTTTCTCTTTCAGGGCCTTTATATGACTGTTACTTCACTTCATCTCAGTTCTTTGCACTGTGTTGTAGGTCCAGCTCGCTGGAACAAGTTTACAGGCTGCTGCTCAGTCCTTAAATGTACAGGTAAGGGCTGCTTCTACTTCTCCCATTCTCCATCAGGTATCTGTTCCATTAAAGATAGTTTTCAGTCTGTGAGGTGTCACGTTCTAATTACATGTGTTTAGATCTGTAAACATAAAGAGATGTTGAATAGTAATAGTTTGACAGTTTCAGACCAGATGGGTGATGGTCAGCAGTAGGAGCTAGTTAATGCAGTGGTGTTCATAATTTTGTGCCGGTGTTTAGTGAGCTGTTGCAGTTCTCATGCTGCATTTAAAAACTCCAGTAATCTCACATGTTCCTTAATTGCAGTCTTATTGTAATTGTAGATTACTCTGCAAGCTTTTTTTGGAAGTTGAAGACAAGGGGCTGATGCAGCAGTGATTTTTAAGGTTGCTGGTGTGGATCACTTGAGTTTTCTGCAGTATTAAGTAAATTACATGTAGTAATTTAAAAATAGATTGAGCTACCTGCTCTTCATTGAGCTACACGTCCTAACAAAATATTGAGACTCTGTCGGGGTGGGGAGCCCTGTGCTCTGGATGTGGACTGTGGCTTGTCTAGATCTAGACACTGAGGCACAGTGCTCCCCTTCACAGCCCTGAGCCTCATGGGTCAGATCTGGCAAGCTGGGGAGAGGTCTAGCCCACAGGTTCTGCCAGGGAAGTGGGAAGAATCAGGGGGGAGGTGGCTCCTGGCTATGTGCACTGCCACTCCTTTCCCTCCATCGGCTGGGAGAATGGCAAATACTGCCTATAGAAAGACTTCCCTACCACACTGATTGGCTGGAGGGCTGGTGCCTGGCTTCCTGGGAGAAGCTCTATTCCCGACGCTGTTGTTTCTCCAGCTCCCAGAGGGTGCATCTCCAGCCTGCACCCGCCACCTCCTCCTACCCACTCTGCTCTTGCACCTCCTTTCATACAGACTGCCACCCTCAGCCTGTTCCTGCATCCTCCCTCCTTCCCCAACCCCTCACCACCCAGCTCACTCCTGAACCCCCACTGTGCCTGCCCTCAGCCCACTTATGTACCTTACCTCCCACCAAGATCCCCCAAACTCAGCCCACTCCTGTACCCTCCCACCCGTAGCCTCCTGCCCATAGCCTGTTCCTGCACCCTCCCATCTGCGTAGACCCCACACCTGCTCCCCAGCAGCCCCCTTCCATGCACATTCCTGGGAAACCCCTGCCAAGGTCCCCAGGAGAGTTAATCTGGCCTGAGGGAAGCCTTGAACCCCAGTTTCTGCTCTTCCATTCTCCTGTCCATGATGTTGGAGTGTGAGATGTCTCTGGCCACATCAGTGAGGGTTTTGGTTTTTTTTGTTGCTTCTCACTTCCATGTGGCCCCTGACTGCTTTTTTTTTCCTGTGGCCCCCTGACTTAGAAGAGGTTCCCCAGCCTTGCTTTACATGCCGCAGTGTACTCTGTAACATTTCTGCTACTGCTTCCTTTCAATACAATATTCAAGCAAGATGCAGAAAGGGGATAAGGACACAGTTTTGTTGAAAACTGGTTTCAGTACTGCAGTTTACTAATGAATTGGGGCCCATGCATTCCATGAAGTGAAATAGAACATGGAGCCAGTTATATGTGGTGATGCTTCAGAAAGAAGGGGAGATGTAGTGATCTTCCTTTTTAAGAGAAAGAAGGAAGAAAATTGCCTTGGTTGCCATGGGAAACTTCCATCCCTGAGAGAGTTGTTGGCAAACAGGCTGTATCACTAGTGCAGAATGTTTACAGTCCCATGCTGTAATTATCTCTCAATGACTGGCAGAATTAATCAGAGGCTTTATGTTAATTAGCCTGCTCTGCAGTCCCCAAAACAGGTGGTGGAAAATATGCAAATCTATGCAGAATTTTAATACTCTGCATAACCAGTTTTAATTACCATAAAACCCTCTCTTTCCTCTTCAGACTCGCTTGCATTTCCTCCCTCATGGCTGCAGTACTTTCTTCTGCATTAAAAAAAAAAACAAAAAAACTGATATTAAATAAAATATTGCACAACTGTATAAATGCTAATTTTTAAAAAATTTTAAAGCCGTTTGTGTTGGGCTTTTCCCTAGATTTAGTGATGCATATTGAGGACATTTCTAACCAGTCTGCTGTTTAGCTAGCATTCTGTTTACTTGAGGTCCTTAATGCAGATGTATGAAAAACATGCATTTCCTCCCCTCCATTGTTCTGGATTTTAGTTCATGAATAATTTTAAGTGGTGGACAAATATTTTTTCTGTGCTGTAAAAAGTAGCATCAACTTCAGTGAAGGTGCAGCTAACAACCTGAGATCTGAAAACACCAGATACAAAAGAACTGGGTGTTTTTTGTTCTGTTTTAACCCTAAGATGTGTAAGCTATGCATGTTTTAAGCAGCGATAGCTGAGACATTGGGCACAAAGAGCCATTTCTTAAACCCACTCTGAAAATGAACCCAAGGGCTTTTTGTATGCAGATAAGCTATTTGATGTACAGTGTAGAGATGATAGTGTCCACATTAACATCTGTTTTACACTATAAAGAGTTATATTTTTTCCTAGTCTAAATCTAATGAAGAATCTGGGGACTCCCAGCTGCCAAGCCAGCCTTCCCAGCAGCCTTCAGTGCAGGCGGCCATACCCCAGACCCAGCTCATGCTAGCCGGAGGACAGATCACTGGGGTAAGGTTTACCCAAGAGAATTATAGTAAATCACCATTCACCATCCAATTAGAATTGCCCACCACGCAGATAGTAGAGTGGCTTTCAAAGGTTACTGTCATTACATTAAAGATGAACTTTTACACAAGTGGCAAGGCAAGAATTCTTTTTGTATATAATATTCTATCTGCTTGTTAGGAGTTCTCAATGCCTTCTGCATTATTTTTATGCTTAGTGCCTGATGCAGAAATGTTTATACTTTATTAGAATTTCTTGGTTCCTGTTCATTTTCTCCTACTTGACCCTGCAATGAAATCAAAACCCTGTATTTGACATTAGACTGTTGATGTCACTGATACCAAGGTCAACATTTTGACTTCATTGCAGGATCATAAAGAAGCATGAGAGAGAAACACCATGTTAAAACGTGGATACATATGTAGCAAAAATCATGGGAACGTCAATACAGTTCATATTCCCTAACTTTTTAAACACTTTGAAAAAGGCATATTACCGTTTTGTTTCCTGAGCAACTCGATCCTTAGACGTCATCAACCTTTTTGCTTATGCCCAGTCCTCTCCATTCATCCAGCCAGTCTTTTGCTTGGTTGCTTTAAATAGCAAAGTTTTGGGGGTGTGGAAGATAGATTTTTTTTTGTTTGTTTGTTTGTTTTTAAAGAAAATTTGTGCTTGTGAAATTGTTACAGCTCCCACAAGTGTTTAAAATTTAATTAAAAACAAATTTGAGAGTGCATTGGTTTGATTGCAGAGGTTATCTCCACTTCATCAGCTCTTTAGATTGAATGTTTTGGTCATGAATGGAGCATTAGGTTTTTCTGTCAACGTATTGGGTCTATGATTTAAATTGTTGTTACCTAAAAATCTTTGAATGGTATTTCTAATTCAATTCTGTTTGCTGTGGAACCCTCACAGTAGGAGAGCTGTGTAAATTATAAAGGCACATGTTTAATGGGTTTTGTTTAATTTAATTTGTATTTTGTTGTTTTAAAGTACATTTACTGTGAACAACAAAAATTATATGGTAGAAAAAAATCATTAAACCAATTTTTAAAAGCCATTTTTGTTTACTCTGAATGTCTGTGGTACTGAGACATTCAGGAATCCAAGTTTGTATAGATGGGGATTGTATTGAATGTGGCCCTCATGATTCATTTACATGTAAAGGAGAGACAGTTGCCACCTGTTTCATAGAGATAATGTGTGTTTGGAAGAGGAAAGGGATGTAAACTTGCCAACTCTGTTCTGTTAAAAGAAATGCAGATGGGAGGGGAGACTTGGGTGAAACAAATGGAGCTCATGTTCTTCACTTATATCTTAGGGCATAACGGAAATGATGGAATATGGCAGGGATTCATGCTAATGTGAGGCAGCTGGGGTGTTATCAGTTCATTCAGTGGCCATAGCTAGCACTTCATCTGGCTAATCACTTACTATTCTGACGGGTGTACATTTCCTTTCAAATGCTGTCAGGGCTGATTCTCTTTTTTTGCCAGCTATTTAATCACTCTCTCCCCCTCCCACCCTCTGAACCCTTGAGTACAGCTTTTCAGAAGCTTATGTGGTTGCTTAGGTTCTGGTGGCAGCATAACACTTACAGTTTAAATCAGTGGTTCCCAAATTTTTTGACATCACGCACCCCCCCCCCCTTTAATTTTTGAGAAACCCTCAGGCTCCCCACCTCTTTCTTACCATCATCCAACCCCCTTTTTAACAAAATAAATAAATAAATATAAATAAATAAACACAAAACTAGATGTAAAAAGTTATTTAAAATTAAAAATAAGCACATAGTTTTTCTTGGCCCCAAAATTTAACAAATATGCAATTTGGCAACAGCCGAAACAAAATGAATTTAATTTGAAGGATGGTGCTTCATTTTCTTCACAAGTTGGAAAATCCTAGGTTTGAAAGATGACAGGGCACAATGCAAATCATCCAGTTGATTTCTTTGTTTCGTTTGTAATGTGACTAAACTTGAAAAGTTTTTTTCACAGAGGTATGTTGATGAAAATGTAAGAATAATACGTAGCACTTCTTCTCCAGCTTTGGGGTGTATTGGGAAATATTTTATCCAAAATTCCTCCAAGCTTAAGTTTTTGAAATCATCTTTTGCACTCAAGTCATATTTTATTTTGAGTGCTTATTCTTGCAATACTTCTGGCAATGTATCAACATCAATGTTAAATTGGATTGCATGCTAATTTATGAATGGGGTTGCCAGAAAAGTTGTCTGGAAAATAGTGGTCGAATTCATCAGCAAGGCAGTCCAGATGAAACACAATTTTGTTCTTCACGTCCTCCTTACAAAGTTCTTGGAAACTTTCATTTTCAGCAAGTGACAAAAGTGTTGGAAAAGATAAATTTTTTTTCCATAACCACTTTGATGGCATCGTGGCGTGCTATAATGTTTGCAGCATTGTTTCCTTGCAGCTTCTGAGATTGTTAAAAGATTCAAAAATGTCCACAATGTATGCCAGTGAAAGGTGAAATGTTTGGTCCATAAGTGCGTGATATAACTCTTCTTTTGTCTGTTGATCGAGGAAAATTTCCACTTAGTCTTTCAGTTTGAATAATCTCGAAAGCATGTTCCCTTTAGAAAGCCATTATACTTCCATGTGAAACAAGAGTTTTATGATCCGCTCCCGAATTCATGCAAAGAGCAGAAAAAAGTCTCATATTTAAAGCACCGTTCTTCACAAAATTGCCAACTTGGATGGCCAATTTCAAACAGGCACGTAAATCACGTGGGAGTGTTTTAGGAATATGTCATGCAGTAGGTTGTGTTTATGGCTGGATTTTTTTCTTTCACCAATGTCACAAATCCAGAGCAAGAGCTAAGCATGGCTGGAGCACCATCTGTGCATACACCAACCAGTTTTCCCCATGAAAGTCTATTATCTTAAAAAAAAAAAAAAAAAAAAAAAGTTGGAAATCATTTTCATAACATCAGGCATCTTTGATGTGGTCATCAATTTCTTTGAAAAAAGCAGTTCTTTCATCATTCCATTGTTAATTAATTGAAAGTAGGCAAGCAACTGATAGCATTGTGCTGCATCAGTGGTATTGTGTCACTGAATTGCAAAAAAAGGAGAAGCCAACACAGCCTCCACAACTTGAAGTTTGAGCTCTATCGCCAGGTCATCAATGGAACGTTTCACAGAATTGTTGGAAAGCGAAATTTCTGATATCTTTCTTTTGCCTTTGACACCAAGCCCAATATCAGCTGCTTTCAACAAGCAAGTCTTCACAAGAGTTTCTCTGATTTATGTGCGCTTTTTTGGCTTTAGCAATGAGCAGTGACCTCATAAAACGCTTCTACTGCTTTGGCTGAGGCTTGATGAAAAGCTCCAGTAGTGTCCAGATTCATGTGTTTCAAATTTTGAAGTTTAGCAGCAAAAAAACTCTTTTGGCTTGTCTGCCAAAGTACTGTGGTTCTTAGTCAAGTGTCTCTCAAGACAACTAGGCCTCAGGATTTTATTGCTGTGAACTGTGTGGCATACTAAGCATTGAGGGTGATAGATCCCATTTTTTTTCCATGACAGTGAAGCCATATTCAATATAGTCTTTAGCGTACTTCCTTTTCTTAATTGCAACCATCATATATTTTTTAAAAATCTATAAAAAATAATTTTCCTGATTAGAATAAATTTAATGAATGCAAGTTACTTTGATAAGTTATCACGAATGTTTATTTACTATTATTGTGTACGGATGCGTGCTGCCATATATACCCCACCACTAGTAACTGCACCAGCTACCTACTCCCATGATAGAACAGTCCCAAACACTCCCGCTAGCATGCTAGAAAATTGAAAAAAATTCCAATGCCTTCTACATTGTTCTTTGGCCTCCCTACTGACCGAACAGGTACCCTCACACGTCAAAAGGCCAAAAAAACCCAACACCTTTTGTGACATTTAAAATTTAAAAAATTTTAAAGGCCATGGTCTCCAGTCTTTTTACACCCAAGATCACTTTTTCAATATCAGGGCAAACCCCAAGACCCCACCCACCTCCCTCTCCATCCCCCTCCTCTCCATCATTTGCTGTGCCTAGCCCATATTCCTTCTCGCGGGGTTGAGACAGGAGGTGTGGGCTCTGGGGTGGGAATGAAGAATTTGGGTGTGGGAAGGGGTGAAAGGTGCAACCTCTGGAGTGGAATTTGGGTGCAGGAGGAGGTGGAGAAGGAGCTCCTGGCTCAGGGAGGGGGCTCCAGGCTGGAGAGTTATGAGCAAACCACAGGCTTGTGGATGCGAGAGTGCAGGAATTCAGGTTAAGGTGTCTTTGAAGGACTCAGGGGAAGGTGGTTGGGAGTATGATGGGCTTAGGACACAGATGTGCAGTGTGTGGATTGTGCAGTGGTGGTGTGGCACAAGACTGGAGATGAGAGAGGCTCAGGACAGGGGGTCTGATGTATGATAGGCTCAGGATTGAGGTGAGGTGGGGGTTGCAGGGATGTTATGATGCTGTGGCCAGATGGGGGGTTGGCCCCGATTGAGGGCTTGTTGGCTAGGCTTCATTTTTAAATAAAATATATCCAACACAAATATCAGCATTGGCTCTTTTTATGGGGGGCAGGGAACATAAAAATAAGTCAGGGTGCTGATGGGGGCCGGGGCAGGGTACTTGTGGGGGTCTGGGTGAGGGGAGGGGACAGCTCAGCTGTTACCTGGGGGTCCCACAGCTGCGTGCCAGGTCCAGGGTCTCAGGAAGCACGTGCACTGCCTCCCCTCACTAAACAGCCAGTGTGTTTCCTGAAAAGCTGGGTCTGTTGCCCTCCAGTGACTTCCTTCCACCTGCTGCCTTCCTGTGAGGAGGGTGAGCAGCAGGGAGTGGAAGTCCTAGGGCCGCAACAGCTCCAGCTGCTCAGGCAGCTGGCAGGAAACAGACTCGCTAGCTGTTTGGGGAGGGGAAGCAGCGCATGTGCTTCCTGAGATGCCAGCTCTGGCATACAGCTGCAGGACGACTCCTCCGCCTCTCCATGCTGCAGGAAGCCAGTGCTGCCTCCATTTTTGGTGATGGAACCCTGCCACACCAGAACTCAAGCCCCAAACTGCCCCCAGGCTTCACCTCCTGGGACCCAGCCTCCCTCACAGCTCTAAATCAATGTCCTCTCCCAGAACCAAGCAACCCCAGTCCCCCTCTAACCCCCACCCTCTCCCCCAGGGCCAGGCACTCCCAGGCCCCTGCTCTGACCCCAACCCCAACCCCCTCCCCCAAAGCCAAGCACTGCTAGTCCCCCACTCTTAGCCCATCACCCTCCCCTCCCCTCCTCTCGAACCAGGCACCCCCAACCCACCCTCTACCCCAGTAGTGTCCATGCACACTTGCACGGATCACCACATGAACCGCCCCCCCCCCCCCCAAGCCAAGCGCTGCACCCAGGCACCCAACACATACCCCACAAACTGCCAGTGACTCAGTGGAACCGTGTCACCCCAAACCATGAGGCAACTGCCAGAACCTTAGTGTCCCCCCTCCCACCCCTAACCCCAGGGCCCTTTACCCCCTGCCAGACCTTGACCCCTGCTGGGCCAACACCAGCCCGGCCACAGGCTGTGAAGGCTGGTTCCAGCCCTATGCTGGATGTGTCCCTGGCTACATGGGCGCCAGCTGTGCCCTGACTGGGCTGCTGACATGGCCTGCTGACAAGGCCCCAGAGCTACAGACACAGCCCAGGCCCTGCAGAGACCAGCTGCACCCCAGTCCAGGGTACCGGACTCTGTGCCAGCCCTGTCCCAACCTGGAGTCAGACTATGGACCGGCCAGGTTAAGGACACAGGCATACATGTGGGTGCCTGGTGCTGCCCCAGCTGGCCAGCTGCCTAAGCCCCATGCCAGCTACCCGCCCACCCAAGTCCTGTGCCATTGGAGCTGTCCCCAGCCCCCCAAGTTGCTCTAGCTCTATGCTGCCAGGGCCAGCCACCCGCCTGAGCCCCCATGCTGTCCACTAGCCAGTCCAGTCTGTGGGCCAGCGGCCCGAGTCCCTGCACTGCCAGGGCCAGTGGCCCAAGCCCCCGTGCTGCCAGGGCCAGCCACCACCCTCCTCTCCCCTCGGCCAGCCAGCCCAAGCTGTAGGCCAGCGGCCTAAGCCACCTGAGCCCCTGTGCCAGCAGCCCAAGCCATCAGAGCTCCTGTGCTGCTGGGGCCAGTGGCCTGAGCCCCTCCGGCCCCCAAGCCAAGGCACCTTTAGTGCTCCATCCTCCTCCCTCCACAACCCACACTCAGTCACCTGTGCAGGAGGCAGCTAGCTCCATGTTGGTCCTCACTGGCTGCCCGCTTTTTATAGCGGCAGCACTGGGTCACCCACATAAAATGGCGGTGGCTGACAGCTGGAAGCAAGGGCCATCTCTTTCTTGGGGTAGCAGAAATGATGGGGTGGCTGGGTCTCCTGGCACCCCCCTGAATTTCTTCATGCCACCCTTAGAGGGGCACACCCCCCAGGTTGGGGATCCATGGTTTAAATGCTTCTTCCAAAATTGTGCTGTAGTTGCATTGCTGTGTTATGTTGAATAGCCAGCTGCCCTTACATAAGATGGCTACGTTGGCGAATGTCCATTAACTGTTTAATAGTTGATTGAACTGTTCTCATTGCAAACTTTCTGCTGTTAATGAGTGTTTATTTTAATTGTTGCTAGCTCACATTGACGCCAGCCCAGCAGCAGTTGTTGTTACAACAGGCACAGGCACAGTTGCTGGCGGCTGCCGTGCAGCATTCAGCCAATCAGCAGCATAGTGCTGCAGGTGCCACCATCTCGGCCTCCGCTGCGACACCGATGACACAGATTCCTCTTTCTCAGCCAATACAGATTGCACAGGTGAGCACGGGAGCTTGAGTGGTCTCAGGAAATGCAATTTAATTTGAAAAAACCAATCCATTTGTTCCTCAAGTGGCCTTTGTGTATTTTCACTTGTGGGATCAAGGCACCTGTGCCAGAGGCTTCCAGAATCTTTCATTGAGCAGAGTCCACTGGGACCACATCTTTCTTCTCAGTCCTTCACGGAGGCCTTCAGGGGGTTTATACATGTGTGTCCCCAGCTACCTCTCAGTTCTGTTTCATTGCTAATGGTGTCACAACATTGTTCTCAATACTTCCATTGTCATTTTTCACTTTCTTCCTTTCGAAGAGCTATTTTTATTGTAATTGGTTAACATTTCTTAAGATGGTGGGGGACAGGAGAGAGACTATGCCCCTATAGAATAGGAATTGTAGGACCAACAGCATCAGGAGGGTGGCCTTGTAACCCCACTGACCTAGATGGCTGTTTGTGCCAAGTTTGCTCTCTGCTGGACTTAGATAATTGGACTTTGGATACCTGTTCACAACAGCTGTTTGCATTTGCAAGTGACGCTGAGGTTCCTGGATTCTTTCTGATGCATCCTGTCCAGCGTCAGAGAACCAGTATCATTTGTCACTGGAGAGCTGCTTGTCAACGTGGTTCAGATGCCTGGATCCAGACAGGTTAAAGTCTTGTATTGAGGGTCTAGCACCCTTACTTCTGAAGAACTCTTTACCAAAGTGAGTCTGTGCCCAGCATGAGAGGCAGTGAAGTCCTTGGATCTGTCCAGGTTGACATAGTCCACTGTGGAGGACCTGGAACCATTGATTCCGTGTTTAACATGCAGAGCTTGGAGGTCTCTACATCTTTCCATATGTGAGTGACCCAGTGCCAGCCACAAGGTTCTCTAATGAAGCCTGTTGCTGGCCTCATCTTCAGCACAGAGGTCCAGTCTCCTGTAAATTACAGTTTCTGGCATGCAGTATTCTTTCTTGATCTAAGTAACCTCACTATGTAGTAGGCTGGCTCCTGTAGTCTCAACAAGCTGTACCTGCATATTATGAACGGGGCTGGTAACACCACTAACTGAACACAGGTTTAAAATTTTGTGATGACCTTTTTGAATCTCTTGCTCCTCCTTGCTTGGTAGCCATGGCTTGAAATTTGGAAATGAACTCACAGATGTGGTTTTGCTTCCTCTGTGAAAGTCTGTCAACATTGGTCAAGTTAAAACCCTTTCAAAAATAGTTCACATGCTCAGTAGACTTCTTAGATTTTAACAGGTCAGTTCTCCAGATATTCCAAACATATATATGCCAACTGGCAGTTGGGCAGTAGTTTACTACAACTGCTGCTCTGGGCTGCACAAGGCCATCTTGGGTCTAGTCTTGATCAATAGAATTGAGAGTCCAGAGACTTCTTTCCTATGCTTTCAGTCAATCACTGCTGAGGGTGGAGGTCGAAGATGTCTGATTTGAATACAGAAGGGATGGGGCTAGATCTGTGGGATGAGTGCAAGGAATAATTTGGGTAAGGAGCCTGATTGATACAGAAGGGGAAAGATAGGTAGTGGAGGCTGATAAAGGTTTTCAGAGGGAGGGGCTGGTCCTGGGAGCCAGGAGTGGAGACAAGGTCTGGCTTCTGCACAGACCAAGAGTGGCCGGGTAAAGAGACATAGGCTACAAATGAATGGAGGAAAGGTGATCTGCAAGGAGCGGGGTGCATTAGAACGTAGTGAGCAAGGAGTTTGGGTAGGCAGATGGACAGACCACTAGATAGGAGAATGAGGAACCTACAGAGGAAATTTGGGATAGGGAATGCGGACATGCAGGAGATTGGAGGACAAGTAGCGAGGGCAAAGAGCAAGGAAGAGAACTTACATACGAAACTATGTTGAAAGAACATTATTAAGGCTGCAAAAATAAGTACAGAGAAATTAGGGAAAGCCGCTATAAAGGTTGCCTTCGTGTGCATATGCATTATGATACAGTCTTTAATCACATGGTTGCATATTACGTATTCTGCAGGATACTTGTCTCATTCAATGCACAGCAAAAAATTGCTCTGGGGATTACTCAAAATTGGATAATACAGGTTTCTGTTGTCTGTAAGAGCTGTGTTTCATTTGTTGCAGAAGCTGGAAGGTGGTAGACAGTGAATGAGGGAGAAAATTGCAGGAAGAAATTGTTGTGCTTAAGGAAGCTAAATGCTCCTCCTACAGAACTGACTTCTAGACTCTATCCTTGGGTTTGCCACAGAGTTTCTAGGGATTCTGGACAAGTCCTTAAACCAGAATCTTTATTGGGGTCACTAACTTTTTCTTATTTTTATGGGCACTGAACTTGTGACTGAGGGGGCTGATTTGTAGAAGTGCTGAGTACTCCTGTTGTCATCATCTGCAGTTGTGAATGGTGCTTTGAACATAGGAAGATATATAACGCTTAGTTCTCTGAAAAATTAGGTTCAAGGCACCTAAAATTGGGTACCAAAAATTGATGGTTACCTGTTTACCTTAATATCTTTATTCTTCCACATCTGTAAAAAGTGGCTAATTCTACTGCCTCATTTTGCAAGGGTGGTATAAAATTAATTCTAGTTTGTAAAGTGCTTAGATGCTGTAGTGATGCAAATGGTATAGTAACCCCTGAAAAAATTAATTCTGTGTAGGGAATTATTTGAATAGTGTGTAGTAAATAAGGCCCTCAGCCAGTGTTCCCTCTAATTTTTATCTTTTGCACTAAATTAGGCAGCAGTCCTATGGAAGACATAGGATGTGATAGTGCAAGTAAAGACTATATCATAACACAAGAAGACAGCCTGAGCAATCCAAAGTCAATCTTAATTCTGGCAAATCCTAACTGTTGGCTATATACATACATACATATTTCATAGGCTGTGGCCACACTTGGCCAAAACTTTGAAATGGCCATACAAATGGCCATTTCGAAGATTACTAATGAGGAGCTAAATTAAATATTCAGCGCCTCATTAGCATTAGGACACTTCTGGCTGCGGTGCTTCGAAAGTACCGCTTTCAAACGCATGCGGCTCGGCGTGGCTACATGGGGGGGTCCTTTTCGAAAGGACCCAGCACCTTTTGAAATCCCCTTATTCTTCTCAGCTGAGGGGAATAAGGGGATTTTGAAAGGTGCTGGTTCCTTTCAAAAAGGACCCCCACCCTGTGTAGCCACGCCGAGCCACGAGCATTCGAAAGCGGCGCTTTCGAAGCGCTGCGGCCAGAAGCATCCTAATGCTAATGAGGCACTGAATAATCTTCGAAATGCAAATTTGCATGACCATTTCGAAGTTTTGGCCAAGTGTGGTTACAGCCAAAGAACTGGAAGAGACCTTGAGAGATCATCAGATCCAATCTGATCAGCATCCCTGATGTTTTTTTTTAAATATAACGTACCCCAGACCCTTTAAAGCTCCACTCAAGGGTTGAACTCACAACCCTGGGGTTGACAAGGCCAGTGCTCTAACCTCTGAGCTATGCAATTATAAATTAAGTGTGTGCTATTCCTCTTTCTAAAATTTAACCATGAACCTTGGGTTCCTGGTAAGCTAAGCTCAACACTATGTTGAGCATAGAAGGGAGACTCTGTGGAAAACTTGTATCCTTTATACTTGCAGATGGATGAAGCCATGGTCTCCAATCCATCTTGACATAGATTTGTAAACAGCACACAGGTTTGCGTATTTGCATTGCTATTGTAAACACAGATCTGATTACCCAAATAGCTGACTGTTTGTTTTAAGTGATGGTACTTGAATAATTGATTAACTGTCAGGTTTCAGCAGTAGGGGGATTACCATATTTATTTTAATTAACTAATTGCATAAACATGGCTTATTTAATGTGCTGTGCAGTCAGCACAAGCAATGTACTGGGGGTGTGAGTAAGATTGTTGATGCGGCTGCTGAACTGATGCAGAAGTACCATTAACAATTGTGAAAACAAGGAGTCTGTGGCACCTTGAAGACTGATTTATTTGGGCATAAGCTTTCCTGGGCAAAACCCACTTCATCAGGTGCATTGGAATGGAAATATAGAGGCAGGGATCTGGAATAGATAGAGATAAATATATACCAAATATATACCAATATATCGGAAAAGTGGAGGTATTTATCAAGTATAGGACCGGTGTTAATGAGCACACTTCAGTCAGGGTGAATGTGGATTACTCCTAGCAGCTGATGGGGAAGTGTGAACACCAAGAGATGGAAGAAGTTGCCTTTGTAGTGGGATAGCCATTTGATAACCATTCTATAGCCTTATTCAGTCCTAACGTAAATGTGTTAAATTTAAGATGAATTGCAGCTCTGTTGAATGGCTACTTTTAAATCCATTACCATGTGTTCAGGGAGATTAAAGTACTTTCCTACTGGTTAATGTGTCTTGCCTTTCTGGAAGTCTCATTTGTGTTCTTCGGTGCACAGACTGCATGATTTGACCAATTAACGTGGCAGAGGGGTATTGCTGGTATATATCATGCTAGTAGGTGTGCAGGTAGATGAGCTCCTGCCAGCGTGGCTGATGTGGTTAGGTCCTGTGATGGTGTCACTTGTACAGATAAGTGGAAAGAGTTCGCTCCTACAGACAGTGCCCCCCCAGCCTGAAGCCAGTAATCACCATCTGCCATGCACCGCACCACACCACAGAAATGCTAACCCTGTGTAGAAACACTAACACATAACCTATCCTTGCGATAAACCCTGATTCTAGCTCTTCCAACTGGCTTTACCAGAAACATAGCTAGGGTGAGGTTCCCAGTTCAAAGAAGGCTCAGAAAGCTGTCAGTTACCAAGATGAAAATGGAGAGAAGGGCACTGAGTATGTCAAGTTTCCATTTTCCCACTTAAGGTAGAATCCCAGAAAGATAATTTCTAACATGTGCCCTCCTAACCATCTGGTGGTTTGCAAGATTCTTCTTCGAATGGTTGCTTATGTGAATTCCAAACTGGGTGTGCACTGGCATATGCCCAGTTGCTGGAAGCTTTTTGCCCTAGCCGATAGCTATCGGGTTGTAGTGGCGTCCCCTGGAGTGGTGCTGATATGGTGATCAATATATGCACTGTCCGCCCCGCCCCCCACTCAGTTCCTTCTCTCTGCTCTGTCGATTGCTGGAGCTCCCTTCTTTCTCTCCTCATTAAGCAGGTAGCTATTACCTGTAGTGTAGATAGTTGTAAATAGCTTCTTAAAGTTCTTAGTTAGTGTTCAGTTGTTAGAGAGATGAGACAGGATTCTGCCAGTCTCGGTGCTTCAGCCCCACGGAATGCCTGGCTCCCCAGGTTTTAAGAACTGTTCAAAATGCGGCAGACGAATGCCCAAAAGTAACCTGCATCAGACTTGTTTTGAGTTGCCTCGGTGAGGGGCATCTTGGAGAATATTGTTCCACCTGCAAGACCTTCAAACCCAGGACTCTGACAGAGCATAACGGCTAGAAGTCTCACTCATGGAAGCGGTCTTGCAGCCAGATGTGTCTCCAGCAGGAGCTCAGAGCAGTGAGTCTTCAGTGCAGAGTGCTCCAGCACCCTCATCAGGGTCGGTGCCACCAGAGAGCTCCCGATGCTGTGGCCTGACAGCGGCACCCACTGCTCCAAGATACCATAGTCCCCAGTGCCTTGTAAGAAAAAGAGGCATGATCGGGGTAGGTCCCTGGAGCAGGTGAAAGTATGGGAAACCTCCAAGGCATCTGCCATGTTGTGCCATAAGCTGGGTCATGAAGCACAGGCATTGATGCCGGTGTGAGGTGAGAGCCCATGCTCTCCGAGGTTGCCCTCGACGCTGGATGCATTTAGCATGGTACAGAGCCTTTTATAAATTACAGTGCTGGCCCAGCACTGCAGGAGGAGACTGTGAGGCCCTACCCAAGGCACAGGTGTGTGCAGTGTGAGGCCCTACCCAAGGCACAGGTGCTAGTGCAAGGCACCACACAGGTGCCTCCATCCACAGCGCTGATATCATTCCTGGTGCCGGACCAGCCTCAACAAGCCAGAGCACCTGTGCTAACCCAGCTTAGTTTATCTTACCAGGCAGTAGCGGCACAAGGGCACCAGCAAGAGTCCATCCAGGTTACAGGTCCTTTGGCACTGCCCTGGTCATCAGCATCAGAATCGGCATCGGAATCAGACTTATATTACTCCAGCTCGGTGAAGAGCAGGAGCATGAGGACGCTGTACTGCAGCCGTCGTAGGCACCAGAGCAAACATTCTGCAGACTGCAGGTGGCAGATGTCCGCACAAGGGGCACCACGATGGCCTCTCTGGGCCCTGTAGCCATTTGATGAAACTCAGGGGCAAGCTGCAGGACTCCCATCCAGGGTGCCCGGTACTCCCCAGGTGCGATGTTCTGCACCATCAACTTCACTGGAGGCACCCCTTCCAGAACAGCTGCACAGTCTTACTATGTCAGAGTCCCCTTCCTTGGTGTCAGCGCTGGCAATGGCACCATCCCAGCTGGCACCATCCTAACTGTGGGTGCCACTCTCACAGACTCCAGGGTCTTTGACATGGTTGTTACTGGCGCTGGCAGGCCAGGTGCCGAGCCACATACCACTACCCCGATGCCAAGCATACTGCCCCAGGTGCCAAGTACCGCACTGTAGGTTTCGGTGCCAGGGACTCAAGTGGAGGACTTGGGCCGACCACTCTTACCATTATGTGGAGATGGCAGGTGTGTCCTCCTTTTCCTCACCAGATGAAGCCCTGGCTGGGTCCTTGGCATCCCTGGTCATGGAAGATGGCAGGGTGTACCAAAAGCTGCCGTGCCAGGTGGCCCAGGGCCTGGGTGTTCCGGCAGAGGAGGTCAGGGATGAAACAGATCCAGTAACGAATATCTTGTCCACCTAAGGCCCCACGAGGGTAGTGTTGCCCATTATTAAAACAATTGCCAATATGGCAAGGACAATCTGGTAGACTCCAACCTCTGCCTTGCCCAGGCAAGTTGGAATGAACGCCATTGCTTTGTTCCCTCCCAAGGCAATGAACATCATTTTACTCGCCCTCCCCCGACTCCCTAGGCGTGGATGCAGCAAATCATAGGGAGAGGCAGGGGTTTCAGGGCCCATCCCCAAAGAACAGAGAGGCCAAATGTTTGGACCTTTAGGGTAGAAAAGTTTATTTGATAGGAGGTCTACAGTTAAGAATTGCTAACCAGAAGGCCCTGGTTTGCAGGTATGCATACAATACTGCTGGTTCCCTGTCTCGCTTTTCAGAGCAGGTCCCTCCTGAGAGCAAAGAAGAATTTATGGCAGTAGTGGAGGAGAATAAACTTATATCCAGGGTAGTGCTGCAGGTGGCACTGGATGCGGCAGATGCCGTTACCCAGTTCATGGCCTTCAGGGGTAGCCATTCTCAGAGGGACATGGCTGCAAGTGTCCAGACTTCCCTACGAGGTCCAACACACCATTCAGGACCTACCTTTTGAAGAGCCATCCTTATTTTCGGAAAAGATCGATAAGAAATTACAAAGCTTAAAGGACTCAATTGCCACTTTCCACTCCCTGGACCTTCATACCCTGGTGACCCAGTGAAGGCACTTTACCCCTAGACCTCTTATTAGGCAGTTCTCCCAGCAAAAGAGAGATACTAATAAGAGAAGGAGATTAAATGGGCAGAAGGCGCCATGACCAGCAGACCCAGGACCAAAGTCATCAAAACCCCCCATCGGGGCTGAAACGAGCATTTTGATGGTGCGGTTGGGAATGGCACACCAATTTCCATCTTAGCTCCAGCTCGTCCCTTGTTTTCATTCCATCTATCTCCCTTCTACTGTGCTTGGTGCAACATAACGTTGGACTAGTGGGTCCTACACACAGTGGAAAGAGAATATGCTGTCCAATTTTCTTCATGGTCATCTTCCCACACACCTTCCCCATCCATCTTCAGGGATCCCCCTCACGAAATTGCTCAGGCAGGAGATACAGTCCCTCCTTCAATGGGGGTCTACAAAGGAGGTCCCCAGTCAATTTCTGGGATAGGGATTTTATTCCCATTATTTCCTAATTCCAGAGGCAAAGTGAGGGGACTCTAAGTCCCATTCTGGACTTGCAGGACCTAAACAAGTTTATAAAAAAGATAAGGTTTTGTATGCTGTCCCTGGGCCTAATCATTCTGTTGCTGGAACAGGGAGATTGCTTTGCTGCTCTCGACTTGCACGGTGCGTATTTCCACATAGCAATTTACCCACCCCACAGGAGGTTCCTGCAGTTTTTGGCAGGCAGATGTCATTATCTGTTCCTGGTCCTTCCATTTGGTCTGTCTTCTGCCTTGAGGGTCTTTACCAAATGCATGGGGGTGGTGGTAGCCTTCTTGCGCAGGCACGGGGTACACCTTTTCCCATGTCTGGATGATTCGCCAGTCAGGGGATGTTCTCAATGCCAGGTGGTCTATCACGTGCAGCTGATCCAACAAACATTTGCCAACCGCAGCCTCCTGGTCAACGAGATGAAGTCAGTTTTGACTCCCACCCAGTCAGTGGAATTTGTGGGGGCTCTCCCTGATGTGGCGCAGGCCAGAGCCTTCCTGCCAGAAAGCAGGCTTCAGGCCATGGCATCTCTTATTCTCGAGGTGATCAGGTTCTTAACCACAATGGCCAGAGGTGGTTAGGTCACATGGCAGCATGTACATTCATAGTCCAGCACACCAGACTGCAGGTGCGCACCTTTCAGCTGTGGCTTGACTTGGTGTACTGGCCTGTCAGACACAACATAGGTGTGTTGGTAACAGTACCACTGTAGATTCTGTCAATCCTGCTCTGCTGGCTGGATGCCTGATCAGTTTTCATGGGAGTTCCCTTCAATCACGCACAACCTTCTCTCTCCCTAGTCACTGATGCTTCAGACCTGGATGCGGGGTGCATTTCGGGGAGTGCCAGACCCAGGCTTTGTGGGACAATGCGGATGTCCAGTTTCACATAAATGTTCTGGAACTTGCAGCTGTCAGGCTCACTTATGAGGTGTTTCAGGACAGTCTGGCAGGCCATTGTGTGTCAGTGAGCATGGACAACACCATAGCAATGTGCTATATAAACAAACAAGGGGGCACATGCTCCTCTTCCCATATCGCAAGGCCATCAGGCTCTGGGAGTTCTGCATTCAACACCAAATTCTCCTGAAGGCACATTTATCTACCTGGGGTCCACAACTCCCTGGCAGGCCATCTCGGCTGGTCCTTCATGGACCATGAGTGGTTGTTACACCCAGATGTGCTGTATGTAATTTTCTAGAGGTGGAGGCATCCCCAAGTGGACCCATTTGCCTTGCATCTCAACACGAAGTGCAGGACATTTTGCTCTTAACCAGAGCCAGAGTCCAGGCTCCTGGGCAGACACATTCAGCATCTCCTTGTCAGGCCCTCTGCTTTATGCATTCCCTCCAGTGCCACTCATCCACAGGACCCTCTTCAAAATTCGGTCAGATCAGGCATCAGTCATCCTAGTGGCATGAGCATGGGCCTGGCAGCACTGCTACTCGACTCTCCTGGAACTGTCAGTCTGCAATCCCGTGACACTCCCACTATGCCCGGACCTCCTGATGCAGAAGGAAGGGAGACTGCAGCACCCCAACCTTTGCTCCCTGCACCTCACAGCTTGGAAACTCCATGGTTGAAAGCTGTGGAACTCTCCTGCTCAGGACCTGTGAGGAAGGTGCTGTTGAACAGCAGGAAGCCCTCCACAAGGACAACATTTGGCCAAATGAAAAAGACACTTTGTCTGGGCCTCTCAAAAGGAGTTATCCTGGGTACAGGCTCTGATACCTGTCATTCTGGACTACTTGCTGTTCTTGAGTCGTGGGATTATCACTATCCTCCATCAAAGTGCTCTTAGCTGCTATCTCGGCCTTTCACCCCAGCCCTGGTATGTTGTCAGCTTTCTCAGACCTGGTGGTAAAAAGGTTTAGGAAGGGCTCGGAGAGGATCAAACCACATATGCGAGCCTCTTTGCCTCTCTGGGACCTTAATCTGGTATTGTCAAAACTTATGGAGAACCTCTTCAAACCCCTTGCTTCTCTTCCCTGTTATTTCTCGGTTACAAAACAGCGTTCTTGGTGGCCATTACCTCAGCTGGGAGGGTGTCTGAGTTGAGGGCACTGATGGTGGAGCCGCTCTGTACAGTGTTCTACAAGGACAAAGTCAGGCTGAGACCCCATCTCGTGTTCTTGCTGAAGGTGGTCTCTTCTTTTAATATCAACCATGATATTTCTCTACCAGTTTTTTACCTGAAACCTCACACCTCCCCTTGAGAACACAGCTTACGTACACTGGATGTCTGAATGGTGTTAGCCTTCTATGTGGACAGGACTAAACCTTTTTAGGAAGTTGCAGTAGTTGTTTGTGGCGGTGGCAGACAGGATGAAGGACCTCCCATTCTCTTCCCAGTGGATCTCCTCCTGGATAGTGACCTGCATTAAGGAATGCTATAAGCTGGCGGTGGTCCCCCCTCCCCCGATCAGAGCTCACTCTACCAGAGTGCATGCTTCTTCAGTGGCATACTTGGACCAGTTTTCTATCCAGGACATCTGCAGAGCAGCCACTTGGTCTTCCATCCATACGTTTGTGGCCCATTACGAGCTGACCCAGCAAATTAGGGACGACACTATGGTAGGCAGGGCTCTGCTACACTCTGTCTGGATCTCTGACCCCACCTCCTAGGCATTGGCTTATATTCACCCAGTTTGAAATGAACCTGAGCAATCACTCAAGGAAGAAAAGATGGTTACCTGTTTTGTAAGTGGTGTTCTTTGAGATATGTTGCTCGTATCCATTCCAAAACCTTCCCACCTTCCCCACTGTCGGAGTAGTCAGCAAGAAGGAACTGAGCGGGGTGGGGGTTGGGGGACAGGACAGGTGGTGCATATATTGGTCACCATATCATCACCACTCTGACCACCGCACACCCAGTTTGGAATGGACGTGAGCAACGCATCTTGAAGAACACCATTACAAAACAGGTAACTATCTTTTATTGCTTGTCCTGTATTAATGATAGTTGGTTCTTTATCCCATTCCCATGATGCAGAGCTGTATCATAGTGGCTTCAATGGCTTTGACAAAAGAAACTCTGCAATAATCGCTGCTGTGTGTGTTTGAGCAGAGAGAAGAACAGAACAGTACTTCAAATCACATTCTTCAGTACAACTTCTGACATTACTACTTTGGTCATGGACAAAATTTGGTGCAGTTTCCACATTTTCTGCCAATTCAAATATTGTTATATAAGCTGATTTCCAAACAGTCAAATAAAATCAGTTTTAATGCAACTTTGTTTGCACAATTGAGCATTCAAAAATGATGAAATGTGGTAGTCCAGGTATTTGGAACTTTTAAAGCTGTTTATAAAAACAGAGCACATGCTGCAGGGAACAGTTCAGCACTTTTGTAGAAAGAAATTGCCTGACCTAATAGTTTTTATGCAAAACCACAGCTAGCGGAATAGAATTAGCTGACTGGACGCTGTGGGGAGGTGTAAAGAAAGTTAATCAGAGGCTCCCTTATATTTTTTCATGAGATGAACGTAGAAAGGTTATCAAAGTATAAAATATCAAAATATTATTAAAATACAGTTGGGTCCCATGTATAGTTCCAAAAGTAAACTCTTAATCTGCCTTCCCAGAATGCAGGAGGCTAGTTGAAGGGCATAGGGTTGTGTGGGAACAATAGGAACCTGAGTCCTCTCTGATTTTCACTTGTGTATGAAAAGTAACTCCACTGACATCTGTAAAGTTATGCTGGTGTAAAACAGGTGCAAGATCTGAATCAGATCTGGAGTTTAAACACAGTTTACTCCCATCTTTGAGACTCTTGTTTTAAGTAAACCATGTCAACAGGAGCTTCCATATTTTAAATGGTTCTCCCACTTGCTAGATTTCATAGCTTAGGCAAGAAATAAATCGTGGTGTTTTCCTATCTTTCTACCTTTTGTATCCAGTGGCTGCTTGGTTTGCTCTCTTCCTTCCTACTCTTTCCTGAAATGTAATGCTCTTCTTACCTTGGAGATCTCCAGTCTTAGTTCTTCTCCAGCTCCACTGCGGTGAGTTGCCTGTTCTCTTTTCTGAAGTTCCCCTTCACTCCTTTGTCCCACTCCTCTTCTCTAGTTTGTCTCTCCAGCATCCCTTCTTGAGGGTCCTATTTCTCTCTGTGTCCAGGCCCTCCCATCCGTTGGGTTGTCTTGATTGTATTTGCTATGGGGGTTATCTTTTTCCCAGTGTTTTTGGCTTCCAGAATTGCCCTATAACTGCCCATGAACTTCTTTCCCTGCATCTAATCCTCAGACCCAAGTTTTTCTGAGGCTCTCACCATAGTGGTGATCTGTTCAGAAGTTGCTTGTTCCTTTCTGTAACAGTAATCAATGGAATCTTGGATACTGACCCCTGACATATAGCAGAGATTTTAACCTTATGTTATCTGCAAGCCTGGCCTTAGGGCAAGGAGAAGAAGGCTGTTGCCTTGGACCCTGCACTTCAGTTGAGCTGAGCATCCACTGCCCACCAGCTGGGTCCCATTGTCCGTGTGCTTCTTTGGACCCTGCCTACCAGCTGTCTCTGATTATCCTGACTTATGTTTGTGGGGTTAAAAAATAAGTTGTTCTTATTATCACTCCTGCATGAACTCCTCCTAGTCTTAATGTGAAAAGAAGTAAAATGAATCTCTGGCAAAATTGGAGTAAGCAAGCTTGGCAGAGAGCTGAAGGTGGTTGCAGTGCTTCCAGAATTTCATGAAAGCAAGCGTTGAAAGAGGGATTTCAATTTACATGCTGCAGTCAAAGTCCACAATTGTATAACAGCCATCATTCTGTCAGAGCCATTTAGAGTTTAAACTTTCTAACTTACCAAAAACAAATTGACCAAATGGTGGAAAGGGTATGGTTTACATTGGGAATCCTTTCCATGTATATAGCCTTATATGTGCATAGTTCACAAAATATCTGTAAGTACTCCAGTTCCTCTGTGCCCCTAAATTGTGGTTGTAATTTGGTTTGATTTTGTTTTATTTTTAATATAACAATTTCAATTAATGTGATATGCTGGTGTGGGTGAGAGTACAAGAAGAATGCTGGTTGGGAAGTAGGAAGTTGCAGTTTTGGAATACGTCCACTTCCTGAATTTTGCACACCTACACACCGCATGAATTTTTGAATTGCATACATCTCAGTGTAATGATGAAATTGATTTTGCATGCTCATCGCACAATTTTCATACTTTCTGAACTTTGTGCAATCAAAACGAGTTTGTTTTTTTATAAAAGCCAGTCTAGTAACGATGTGATTAATTAAAAAAAATCATTTAGAAGGTCAGTAATATGCCTCTTGCCAGGCTTCAACATTCTAACATCAGTTGCTTTTACTGTATCGTTGCTCAGATGAGAGAGAGAATGAGGCTATAATTTTTCAAAGGCTGCTTTATTGTGTGTTTCCACACTCCAACTCGAACAGGTCAAGAGATGCCTCAGAAAGTCCTGGTGAGGCAGAGACTAAGCAGCAAAATCTTCACCCTGGAAAATAAATGAGTAGATGAAAGCACACAAGTCATAATAGTTGCAAGTGTTTTTCTTGAGAAGTGCAGATATGTTTGTCATACCTACTATAGTAATCTAGAGATCTTCATTTTAAACTATTCAAAAAGATTAGTTTATTTTATGGATTAACCATGTCCAATTTTTAATGATCATTTACAATGCAAACTAAAAAAATTCTGGTTTTGTTTTCTTTTTGCAGTCCTGTAGCTCAAAAAATGGCCATTCCTGATTTCTTAAAATTTGTGTTTAAAAAAAACTGAAGAACCCCCAGTCCTCCAAAATACCCCAATACTTCCTGGGCCAAATCCCTTATTTCATCTGTCAGTGATGGCAAATGCTGCTAATCTCAGAAGAGCAAAAGTCTGACAATGGAAGTGCTGATAGACCCATAACCGTATATTAATGCTGGTAAATTTTTACCATGTTGGAAGTCCTTTACTATGACATTGAGTAAACTCTGTGCAGTTCTGCATATGCTAGTGAAGCACTTTTAAGGTTACGTATATTTCAAAAGTGGAAGAATAAACTAAACTAAATTATTCAATAGTAAGCATGTTGATGCTAGGTTCTCTTTTATCTCAGGATATTTTAGGAGTTGTGACTAATTTGAATGATTAATGCATACCTCTTTATTTCATTAAGGACTTGCAGCACCTGCAGCAGCTTCAGCAGCAGAATCTCAACCTGCAACAGTTTGTGTTGGTGCATCCAACAACCAACTTGCAGCCAGCCCAGTTTATCATCTCACAAACACCGCAAGGGCAGCAGGGTGAGTGGGACCTTTCTGGGAGGGATTCAGAGCTGGGTTCAGTGAGAAGAGGCACAAGGGTCCTTTGTGTGTCTGTTATTGTTGACATTCCTGGAAATAGCCTCTTGGGATTTAGGGAGTGTCACTGCATGAGGTAGCCCTTTTGAAGAATTCGTAGTTCAGCTTTACTAGTGATACATGTATTCTGGCTTCCTGGGTGAAAGGGCTGAGTTGGGGAGTCATGTGATGGGTTCATGTTACTAAAAGTTGGGCCTGCTGGGGGGGAGGAAAACAGCCTGTGTTCGGTCAGAAAGAGTTTAAAAGAGAGCTTGCTTTGAATAGGTGAGGTGATGATTTCCCAGAGCTCCTAGGCAGAAAACCTAGGTGAGACTATCAAGGATCAGGGGACTTTTGAAGGATAGGCCTCATCTGATACTCCTACAAGGAGCAAGAGCCTGCTGGGGATGAGAAGCCAAGCAGTAAATGCTGCAAAGGATGGCACACTGGAGGCAGGGTTATAAGGAAGGGAAAGTTATTTTAAAGCCCTAGAAAGTCTTTTGAGCCTAGAAAGAGGGCCATGTGTGTATACAGGTGACATCCCTTGTAGATTAAAAGGAATAATTCTTCTTAAGGAGGAGGGCTGAAGTGTGAGTAGTGTTTTATGATAATAAACCGAATCAGAATCAGAGGTGTTTTGTGGAAACACCAGATGTAGTTTTTGTTTATATGAAAAGTGAACTGAGATAGTGAAACCAGACCAGGTAAGCCCTGCTACAGGGACAAGGGTCAGAGAACACAGAGCACAGGATTTGAGTTACCTTAAAATGTTCAAAATCTGGTTCAATCGACCCTTGGAATTTGAATAACCTTTATTTGAAGGGGAAATATCCACAAAATGGTTGTTTTTAAATACATTGCTGTTTATGTAGCTTACAGTTTTCATGCAGCTTCTCATGTTTTCACAATAGTAATGAATAATTTTTTTTAAAATGGTTCACAAGCAAGAAATCTTAATCAAATGTTGACTTCTAGAAATATGGAGAGAGTTTGAAATAATTGTTCGCTGCATAGAAAAGGATAAAATGGTCAGAGAAATTTTCTTTTTATTTTTCTAAAGCAGAACTTCCACTAGAACATAATTTGGTGTTTTCTTCTAAAGAAAATCAAAAATTTCTTCACAAACCACTCATCTGCAGTTGAGGTTTGTTTGCTAGCTGTGTCCCTGTAAATAAATTCACATACTTAAATATTACCCTGCAGCCAAAACATCAGAACTGCTTCAGAAACCAGGATTTGCATCCTCGTTAGATCTTCAGCCATTAGAGTGTAACACAGTTCCTAACTAAAATACCTCAACATATCACTTATTTAAATATTTCTGGATTTTTCTACATTTTCAAGTATATTGATTACACTTACAACACAGAATACAGAGATTAAAATAGTATTTTCCTCTTTCTCCCCCCCATAGAGCTGGAAGGGACCTTTGGAGGTCATCAAGTCCAGTCCCCTGCACTCACAGCAGGACCTAACAGACTTTTTTTTAATTCTAGTGGCCCCAGATCCCTAAATGGCCCCCTCACAACCCTGGGTTGAACTCGTAACCCTGGGTTTAGCAAGCCAATGCTCAAACCACTGAGCTATCCTCCCCACAGTTCACCTACTAAAAATTCTGTAGTACAGTTTCTTTATCATGAAATTTCAACTTACAAATGTAGAATTATGTTAAGAAACACTGCCTTTAAAAATAAAACAATGTAAAAGTTTAAAGCCTAAAAGTTCACTCAGTTGTATCTTTTGTTCAGCCAATCATTCTGATGAGCAAATTTGCTTACATTTGCAGCCGGTAACACTTCTTGTTCAGTGTCACTTGATAGATAGAGTAGTTGTTCACATGGGACTGGCATTTCACTGGCATTGCAAGATATTTACATACCAGAAACACTTAGGATTCACATGTCCCTTTGTGCTTCAACAATAATTCAGGGACATACTTCCATTCTAACTACTGATTGTTTGTTAACAGTCCAAAGCAGTGCGGTTCAGATGCCACTAGCAGCAGGTTGATTTTCTTTTTTGATGCTCTGTAGTTTTCACATCGGTGTTGCTCTTTTAAGACTTTTAAGACTTCTGAAAGCATGCTCTGCACCCCATTCCTGTCAAATTTTGGAGGGCATTTGAGCTCCAGCATTCAATCCAAGATTTAAGAATCTATCTTAAGAAATTCCACATTAATACCTTTGTGTTGCATCAAATCTGCAATAAGTGTTTTTAAAGCAAAACATATGGAGTCATCATCTGGGAATATTATAACATGAAATATATGGTAGAATGTGTGTAAAACAGAGCTAGAAACATACAATTCTCACCCAAGGAGTTAAATGACAAATTTAATTAACATATTATTTTTAACAAGCATCATCAATATGGAAGCATCTCTTCTGGAATGGTGGCCACAGCATGAATGGGCATATGAATATTTAGCATCTCTGCACATGAACAGGTTGCAATTCTGAATACAAGAGTACCATGTGAATATCTTTTCTCATTTTCTGGTGTCATTGTAAATAAGAAGCTGGCAGCATTATCCCCTATAAATGCAAACTTGTTTCTCTTGGTGATTGGCTGAATAAGAAGTAGGACTGAGAGGACTTGTAGACAGTACAGTGCTGCATTGGTTTGTTTTTCAGTGCATGTATTTAACAAAAATAAAATCAGCATTTGTAAGTTGAACTTCCACAATAAAGAGATTATTCTATGGTGCTTGTATGAGATGAACTGAAAAATACTATTTCTTTTATAATTTTATAATGCAAATATATATAATAAAAATAATATAAAACAAGCAGTTTATACTTTGCTGATGTAATTTAAAATCAGTATATTTGAAAGTTGAAAAAAATAAAAAAAAATCAGTTGGTATTCCATTAATAGTTTGATTATACCTGCAATTTCTATTTTATTTCAGTTAATTATATGAGTTTACTGCAATTAATCAAGAACCTTAATAAAATATCTGATTAAAGTAAAAATACCAGATTTTTTTTTAGGTTCCCTTATCACCTTTCTCTCACATACTCAAAGAGGGTAGTTGGAGTCCTTGCAGTTTCTAGACATCCACATAGCATCAGTGACTAGAAATGCTGTCTTTCATCTTAGATTGGGAGTGCATCTTCACCTATTGCTTTATATTTGGGTCTCCATCAAAAATCAGTTTTCACCTTTGGGCTGGACTGTTGCAGCACATTCTTCTAGGATCGGATCCTAAAGGACACTTGTAAACGGGAAATGGTGTAGCATGTAATGGTTTATCAACTCAGAAGAGCAGATAGATGGGCACAAATCAGTACTCTTCTCTAATTGGCTCCCAAAACAGTTCCAGATACGGTTACTCAAGGTGATAGTCCTAAACTTGAAATACCTTAATTCTTCTTCGAGTGTCCCCGTGGGTGCTCCACATTAGGTGTCGGGCTCGCCCGGCGTCGCAGATCGGATCTTCCAAGCAGTTTCTGCCGGACCGCGCATGCGCCGGTGCGCGCCACTCCCCCGCGCGCTCCCGGCCACGTGCGCGATCCGGTCCCCGCCAGTTCCTCTTAACCGCCGTCGGCTGCAGACGGAATCCGAACTAGGCTAAGGCCAAGTAGCGTATTCAATTACTTTAACTGTTTTTCTTTAAAGTTTTTCAAGTACTTAGGCTACTGCAAGTTAGCCGGTTGTTATTTTTCAAAAAAAACAAAAAACAAAAACAAAACAAACTACAAGCGGGACAGCTTCAATCCAGTCCCAGTAACAAGCGCCGGAGGCCAGGAGCATCGGGCCGTCAGCCCTCCTGCTGAGGCAGGCCATCGGACGGGGAAAACAGCACGGGGAAGGTGCTAAGTACCCGCTTAACAACTGAAAGACTCACCAACAATGTCCTCTTCAGGCTTTAAAAAAAATGTGAGTCCTGCCGAGAGGCGATTAAGGAGAGACAGGGAGATGCGGCTTAAAATGCTGCTTTTGATAAGGCCCTCCAGCCAGACGTGCCGGAGCGGCCGCAGCAGGAGGGACCCTCCGGGGCCCATAAAAGGAGAGCTTGCCTCCCTCACTCCATCAGCGCAAAAACGGAGGAAAGTCTCCCCAACCCGATCCCTGCCGGCAGCAACAGCGAGCGGGACGGGAGGAGCGAGCAGCCCCCAGCCGCAGCAACAGCTGATCGGCGGCGGCACGGAGAGCCACGTGGAATCGGCTCAGCCTCCGATAATCAGCCAGCCGCCCCGCACCGCAGGCAGGGCGGCGGCTTAAAACTGCTTTTCATAAGGCCCTCCAGCCAGACGTGCCGGAGCGGCCGCAGCAGGAGGGACCCTCCGGGGCCCTTAAAAGGAAAGCTGCCTCCCTCACCCCATCAGCGCAAAAACAGAGGAAAGTCTCCCCAGCCCGATCCCTGCCGGCAACAATAGCGAGTGGGACGGGAGGAGCAAGCAGCCCCCAGCCGCAGCAACAGCTGATCGGCGGCGGCACGGAGAGCCACGTGGAAGCGGCTCAGCCTCTGATAATCAGCCAGCCGCCCCGCAGCACAGACAGGGCGGCGGCTAAACAAGCGCCGGTACCGGCGGCACCGCAGGCAGCGGCACCGACCCCCGGGGAACCGGCGGTGCAGAGCGCGCAGGAACGCAGTCTGCAGGCACCGGAGGACACCACACTTACGGCACCGCCCTCGAGCATGCCGAGCTCGGTGCGGACGGGGCCGGGATCCCCTGTACGTCAGGGGGCGGAGTTACCTCCTCGAGGGAGGGGGAAGGCTGCACACAAGAGGAGGCATTGCAGCCCCTCTCCGCACAGGGCTGTGGAGTTGCTTTCTCACAGCCCTCCGCTTATGTTGCAGACTCCAACCAGAAGGCAGGGGTCCCCCCTAGCCTACCCGGAGCCCCCTTCTCCATTTTTTTTTTTTTGCAACCAGCCTCACCCTGGCTGGGACCACCTTTGCCCTTCCTGGGGTTTGAACCGCTGGACTATTACGCAAAATCGCTCTCTCCAGCCCTCCCCCAGACGCAGAGGGTATGCACCTTCCCAAGAACAGTGCCTATACTGCCATGGTCGCCCCTACCACGCGGGGCATAGACACCATCGGCTATCTACTGGGGAAAGATCCCCACAAACGATCTCGTACCCCCGAGGGCAATTGCGACCGGGGACAGAGACTCAAGCATCTCAGGGGGGACTGGTTATGGAACCCCGAGATTTTCCCTCGCAAACCTCTAGTGAGAGGGTGTACCATCACCAGCAGGAACCGGAAGGGTCCAGAGAGACGTACCCCAGCGGTTCCTCGCTCTCCTCCCCGGATGAGGCTACGGCCCCAGGGCACGTCCATCCTCCGGACGATCTCAAACAGTTCCAAGAGCTGTTTTACGGGGGTGGCCTTCACGCAAGGCATCCAGACAGCTAAGGTGCAAGAGAAACACCATAAGCTCCTCAAAAATTTGAGACCTCTGGCCTCCTCCAAAATAGCAGTACCGCTTGATGACGCAATCTTGGAGTCTGCCACTATGATATGGCAGACTCCTGCGACTATTCCGCCTGTCCACAAGAGAACGGGGAAAAAAAAAACAAAAAAAAACCCAAACTTCGTGCCGACAAAGGGCACGGAGTTCCTGTTCAGCCACCCACAACCAAATTCCTTGGTGGTGGAGTCGTCGCAATGTGGGGGAACAGACAAACATGTCAAAAAGCTAGAGCTGCTGGGCAGAAAGGTCTACTCCTCCTCCACTCTACTGTTGCGAATGGCAAATTACACAGTGCATCTAGCGAACCATAATTTCGATAACCACATTAGGTTAACCTCCCTCATGGACTCGCTTCCAGAGGGCAAGAAACCAGTGCTCAAGGCCATCATGCAGGAAGGCTACGTGGCCTCGAGGACGGGACTTCAGATCGCCCTGGATGTTGCGGACTCAGCAACAGCGTCCCCAGTACCACAGGGGTTACGAGCAAGGGCGACATCAACAGCACCAGCAGTACAGAACTCCCAGGCGTCGTTCCCAACACAGCCGTGCGTCCTCGGGGCAGGGCCAAAGGCCACAAGTTTGACACAGAGATCCAGGGCTGCGCCATCACTACCATCGCAAGGTCATCCAAAGCGGTTATTCCACCATCGCCTCCGACCATTCTATAACCAGTGGCAAAGGATCACCACAGACAAATGGGTGCTGGAGATCATAGCCACGGGGTACGCCATCCCCTTCCAGTCGCTCCCACCGCCATGACCTCCACCCAGGCCCCACCTCCAGGATGCCCCCCACGTAGCGAGGCTCAAGCAGGAGGTAGACCATCTCATGCTCATAGGGGCAGTGGAAAGAGTGCCGGAGCAACTGCAAGGGAGAGGGTTCTACTCGAGGTACTTCCTCACGGGGAAAAAGACAGGAGGCGGGAGGTCCATCTTAGATTTTCGAGGCCTCAACTGGTACCTGCGCAAGCAACGCTTTCGGATGATCACAATCGCCTCCATCCTTACGGCACTAGACGATGGAGATTGGTTTGCAGCCCTCGACTTAAGACGCGTATTTTCACATAACTATTCATCCGGCTCACCTACGATTCCTCTGGTTTTTCATGGTAGGCAAAGAACATTTTCAATACAAGGTCCTACCGTTTGGCCTCTCCTCGGCCCCCAGAGTCTTCACCGAGCCCTTGGCAGTGGTGTCAGCCTACCTGCACAGACAGGGGGTATTTATATTCCAGTATCCAGATGACTGCCTACTCAAAGGGGCCTCGAAGGAGGAGGTACTACGCATGATATGTGTCACAGCAGGCACGTTCTCTTCGCTCGGCCTGGTTATCAATCTGACAAAATCAAAGATAGACCCCACGCAGGACATAGAGTTCGTAGGGGCACGCATAAAGTCTATTACAGCGAGGGAGTATCTACCAGAGACTCGCTTTCGGGCCGTCGGCTCCCTCGTGCAAGTCTTCACCTTCAGCCCTACGGTGCTGGTTCTGACGTGCTTACAGCTGCGGGGCCACATGGCAGCAGCGACGTTCGTAGAATAGAACGCCAGGTTACACATGCGCAGCATGCAGCACTGGCTGGCGAGCGTATACAACCCGGCAGCACACACTGTTCACAGGGTGGCGTCGCCCACAACAGAGGTGCGCAAATCCCTGCAATGGTGGGTAAACCCCGAGAACCTGCTAACGGGTACCCTTCCACCAACCACACATATTGGTTTTTCTTACTACGGATGCCTCCCTCATAGGGTGGGGAGCACACATGGGCGAAGAGGTGACGCAAGGGCTGTGGTCCTCCACGGAGCAGTCACTGCACACAAATATACTGGAGGTCAGAGCAGTGTTCAACGCCTGCAGACACTTTCGAGACCATATAAAAGGCAAAGTAGTCGGGATCAGTATAGACAATACCTCCACCATGTTTTATATAAATCGGCAAGGAGGAGCTCGGTCCCGTGCCTTATGTGCAGAAGCAGTCCGGTCATGAAACTGCTGCATTGCCAACAATATAACCTTGAAAGCCTCGTACTTCCTAGGCGCTCACAATGTGAAGGCAGACCAGCTGAGCACGCGTTTTCGCACTCACGCACGAGTGGCAGATCCGTCCCGATCTGCTGCAACCGATTTTTCATGCATGGGGTTTTTCCCCAGATAGACCTGTTTGCTACTCAGCACAACAAGAAGTGCCCACGATTCTGCTCCAGGGCAGGACTGGGACGGGGGTCCCTGAGGGACGCCTTCGCGATCTCATGGAGGGGCCCCCTGCTTTGCGCTTTCCCTCCCACAGTGCTCATCCACATAGTGTTGCAGAAAGCCAGGAGGGAAGGAGCCTGAATGATCCCGATAGTCCCAACGTGGGATCGACAACAATGGTTCCCCCTACTCCTGCGCATGTCGGACCGGCCACCGATGCCCCTTCCGGTGGCGCCGGATCTGCTCACGCAAGCCCAGGGGTCCATAGTGCATCCGCACCCCCAAGGCCTGCGACTACAAACGTGGTTAATCCATGGCTCAGCTCCCTAGAGAGCACATGTACGGAGGAAGTGCGGCAAGTCCTAGAAAGTAGCAGGAGGACTTCCACCAGGAAGACCTACAAGCAGAAATGGACTCGCTTTACGGCATGGTGTTCTACCAAACAGCTAGCCCCCCTTTTCGGTGCCTATGGCTGTGATATTAGAGTATTTACTGGACCTCAAGAGAGGAGGACTCTCGCTATCCTCGTTTAAGGTCCACCTTGCCGCCTTTTTGGCATTCAGACACGGAGAGACAGGGCACATGGTGTTCGCCCATCCCATGGTTACCAGGTTCCTTAAAGGGCTGGTAAACCTATACCCCCCTCGGAAACCGCTTCCACTTTCGTGGAACTTGGACCTGGTGCTTAATGCGAAAAGGGGACCACCGTTCGAGCCTTTGGCCATGGTTTCCCTCTGCCTCCTTATGATAAAGACGATCTTTCTTCTCGCAATCACGTCAGCTCGCAGGGTGAGCGAGCTTGCGGCAGTTATGGCAACGCCACCCTGCGCTGTTTTTTCCAAGGAGGCGGTAACCATACGGCTGCATCCAGCCTTTGTTCCTAAAGTTTCTTTCTGAGTTTCATACTAACGAACCTATTGTTTACCCTCGTTTTATCCAAAGCCTCATAACTCTAACAAAGAGGCGCGCCTACACCTCCTGGACGTGAGGAGGCGCTAGCTTTCTATATAGACAGGACCAAGTCCTTCCAGAGAACGCTCCCAAATCAAAAGGAGAATGTCTCTCTTCGCAGAGAATCTCGAAGCAAATCGTATCTTGCATAAAAATGTGCTACAAACTCAAAAGACTCCTTTCCTGGCCATGCCCAGGGCTCATTCCACTAGGGCGGTGGCAGCATCAACAGCCCCTTTTCAAGGGCGTTGCGCTAAAAGACATTTGCAGAGTGGCGACCTGGTCATCCTGTGACACCTTCGCCAAACATTACGCCCTTCACAGGGTATTCCAAGAGGATACCCGTCTCTCGACAGCGGTCCTCTCGGGGACGAGCTGCACATAATCCGATTACCCACCTCCTATCTTGGGTTACTGCTGGGTAGTCACCTAATGTGGAGCACCCACGGGGACACTCGAAGAAGAAAGAAAGGTTACTCACCGTAGTAACGGTGGTTCTTCGAGATGTGTCCCCATGGGTGCTCCACTACCCGCCCATCCTCCCCGCTCCGGATCTCTGTTTAGTGTTTTGCAGGAGCATCCGAGGCGGTTGGTCAAGGAACTGGCGGGGACCGGATCGCTCACGTGGCCGGGAGCGCGCAGGGGAGTGGCGCGCACCGGCGCATGCGCGGTCCGGCAGAAACTGCTTGGAAGATCCGATCTGCGGCGCCGGGCGAGCCCGACACCTAATGTGGAGCACCCACGGGGACACATCTCGAAGAACCACCGTTACTACGGTGAGTAACCTTTCTTTGCTTAGGGAACCTCGTTAAATCAAAAGCCTCAACTTTCTAGAACTCTGTTTTCCCCTGAGACACTACAACATTCATAAGAGATGCTTCAGACAGGGTATCTTAGCTATGTCTAGATTGCAGCATTTTGTCGACAAAATGGCCATCCACACCCTCTCCACAGTAATCAGCGCTGTATGGTTCCTGCTTCTGGCCCTTTTTAAAGGTTCAGGAAGGTCAGGGAATCCCATGGCAGGAAGCTGAGAGCGTGCAAGTAGCAGAGCTATAAGCTTGCTCAGTGCAATGCCCTCACAGCCGCACACAACAAGAAGACACAATGGCAGAGATGCCCCTGAGACATACCCCCCAGAACCCACAAGGGAGCGGGTGGCCAAACACTGTGCCCCCTCCTGGAATGGGGCACAACTTCAGGCCCTTCTGGACTGTGGGTAGAGGAGGAACACATGCTGGACCCTGAGGCCTGCTGCAGAAATGCAGAGATTTATAACAGAATGGCCCCTGCTCTGGCCGAACAGGACCACCCCCACTGGACCATGGAGCAGGTCTGGAGGAAGTAAAATATCATCGCCAGGGCAATGTGTGCAGGCCCAGGACACTGCCCAATGCTCCAGGGCAGGACCAGCGACGTGCCTCAACTACAAGAAGCTGAGCACCATCATGGGAGGTGTGCAGGAGGGTACATCAACCTTGTGCCTGATCTTCAACATGTGGCTCGAGGCCCCCTGCCACATCAGGAACTCCTGCAAGAGGAGGAGGAGGAGGAGGCATCACAGCCCCCCCACCCTTGCCAGAGCCGGACTCGGAGGCCAGAAGCCTCATCCTGTTCCTGGACCTGGTCCACACCAGCCAGGCCACTTCCTGGGCATCGTCTGAACTGTGTGAGGGTCCCTCCAGTGAGTACCTTGCAAGTCACACACCCCAGGGCATGGAAGGTGGATGCAGACGGAGGATGCTGGAAGCGTTGCTCGACCTGCTCGGTGGAACCTTGCACTGTGGTCCCAGCGCATGGAACCACATACATCGGTAGTGTGCACCACTCGGACCCAGGAGACAAAAGCCCCCCCACCCCACCCCCATCCCGGGGCAGAGATGGCATCCTGCTGCCATGCTCACGGGAGGCTGTGGCTGCCATGGCTGGAATCGGGCTAGCCACAAGGGTGCCAGCCTGACCCCAGACACACTGAGAAGTGCAGCACCTGGTACATGGGCAAGCTCACAGGTGCAAGGCAGTACCCGCTTCCACAGGCAGCACTGCAAACCGCAGGTGGGGGGAGGGGGGGCTTCGAGGAGGCCTAGGCTGCTCCCAGCTCACCCACCACCCCTGAGGGGACCCTTCTCTGGCCAGACACCCTCTTGGCCACTAGCCTGTTGAGGGTGGGGCATCAGCACAGTCCTGGGAGGACTGTGGAGCCCCTGTGCGGCAGGGTCCACTGTGTAGGCAGCATATAGCTTTCCTCCTGGGACATCCATGTCTCTTGGCCCCGGGGTATTGGTCACTGCTCATGGTGGGGTTCAGGGACTTTAGGGGCTGCATTGCAGGAATGTCTCACCATCTCTCCTTCTTGTCTTCCTTACAGTGCAACCTGCACCGTCCAAGGGCTAGGTCACCCCTACTTCGCTACCAGGCTGAGCCACCCCCGCCTTGCCACCAGGCTGAGCTTGTAGCCTGTGGCGCCTGCATGTCAACCTGATGTGGGACCACAGTGCTGCTCTGTGGGCCATCCATGGAGTGCTCTGTAGGCACACAACATGGAGAGCCGTCTTAGAGCCAACATGGAGTGGTGGTTGTGGGCCTGGGGCCAGCTCATGTCCCTCTTTGATGCTGTCACCAGTGTCTGTCAGGATATACTGTTTCAGCCACCTGCGGTTGCCCCCTCCATGCTACACCTACCGGCCTTCATGTGTAGCATTCTGATCCTCTGGGCGATGTCCATGGCCCCTCCCTCTGCCCACCCAGATCGCATTTCAGCCCCTGCTCCCCCTGCTCACCTAGACCCTGCTGGCCCCCACCCCCAGGCTCAAACGCTCCCCCCTGCCATAAATAGTTATGTACAATAGTTTCTTGTGCACAAGTTATTTGTTGTTCATTAAAACAGTTATTTGTTTGCCACACCCACACCACATCCCTCTTCACTGTGCCGGGATAGGGAGGGATGAGGGGGTGAAGGGAGTGGTTATGGTGGGGGCAGGGTAGGGCTGTGGGCCTGAGGCCCCCTCTGAGGTCTGTGAGAGAAGCTACCCCTCAGGACCTCCCAGACCACAGCCCATCTTGATAGGCCTAGAAGATGATGGCTGTGCTTGGCTGCTCATAGGCATGCCCCTCTTTAGAGAAGGCAAGAAATTGGACTTGAGTGGGAAAAAGGTTTATTCTACAGGGGGTTTACGGTTGCATATAGCAAACCAGCAGGCTCTAGTGAGCAGATACTCTTTTAATATGGTGTCTTTGGTGTTAAACTCTCAGAACTCGTGCCTCCGGACACTAATCAAGAATTTACAGCAGTAGTGGAAGAAAATAAATTTCTCGTGTGGCCCTCCAAGCTGCCTTGGATGCTGCTGCTGCAGTGACACAGGTTATGGCATCAGGAATTGCCATGAGGCATGGGGCTTCGCTGAAGGTTGTTGGCCTACGCCAGGCGGTGCAACAGATGGTACAAGATCTGCCCTTTGAGAGACTGACTTTGTTTTCTGAGAAAATGGTCAAGAGACTACAGTGTCATGGGTGACCCTAAGGTCTCTGGGCCTTCATGCTCCTGTAACCCAGTCCAGGCACTTTACCCCCGACTTTTCTCCTAGGCAGTTCCAGCAACAGCCTAGAGACCGTAATAAGAGATGGGATCACAGTAGCAGAAGGTGCTCTAGTCAGCCTGGCTAGAGTCAGGGACAACAGAAGCTCCCTTCCCGGCCAAAACCCAACTTTCAAAGTTGCATGTGGAAGCACTGAACCACTCACAAGTCAGGATCCAGCATGTTTTTTATTTTCATTTCACCAATCCTCTTTCTACCTTGCTTGGTGCTGTGTAACATCAGACCAGTGGATCCTGCGCAGAGTTGGAATTGGATAGCATATCTCTTTTCTTCTTCCTCAAGTGTCCCCGTGGGTGCTCCATGATAGGTGTCGGCCTCGCCCCGGCGCCGCAGATCGGATCTTTCCAGCAGTTTCTGCCGGACCGCGCATGTGCCGGTGCGCGCCGCTCCCTTGTGCGCTCCCAGCCACATGCGCGATCCGGTCCCCACCAGTTCCTTCTTAACCACCATCAGCTGCAGATGGAATCCGCTCAGGCTGCGGCCAGAGTCAGCGTATTTAATGTTTTAAGTGTTTTTAGAGTTTCTTTTCAGTCTTTCAGTCTTTAAGTTAGCTTGTTATTTTTCTTATTGCAAAAAAAAAAAAAAAAAAAAGTATATAAAAGCCTTAGTAAAAAGAGGAGCACCGGAGGCATGGGGACGTAAGGCCATTAGGCCTCCTGCCGCGGCAGGCTGGGTCCGAGAGGGGAACACGCACAGAAGAGGTGCTAAGTACCCTATTAACAACTCAAAGACTCACCGCAATGTCCTCTTCAGGATTCAAGAAGTGTGTGTCATGCTGCGAAGCTATGCCGGCCTCCGATGGGCACAGTCAGTGTATTAGGTGCCTGGGGGAATCTCACGTCTCCCAAAAATGCTCCTTCTGTGCAAAGCTCACGGCTAGAGCAAGGAAGGACAGAGAAATGCGGCTAAAAATGCTGCTCTTTGACAAGGCCCTCCAGCCAGACGTGCCGGAGCGGCCCCAACAAGAGGGACCCGCAGGGGCCCATAAAAGGAAGGCGGCTTCCCTCACCCCGTCAGTGCAAAAACGGAGGAAAATCTCGCCAACCCAATCCCTGCCAGCAGCCACAGCGAGTGGGACAGGTGCAGCACATAGCCCCAGCCGCAATCTCAGACGAGCGGTGGCGGCGCGGAAGTGCACATGGCAGAGGCTGAGCCTCCGATAATCAAACAGCTGGCCCGCACCACGGGCAGAGTGGCGGCCAGGCAAGTGCCGGAACCGGCGGCACCACAGCTAGCGGCACAGACCCCCGGGGCGCCGACGGTGCAGAGCTCGCAGGCATGCGGCCTGCAGGCGCCGGGGGAGACCACCGGCGCGGCACCGCAGCGAAGCGTGCCGAGCGGGGCCGAGATCCCTGGCGCGGAAAGGGGCAGAGTCAGCCCCACAGGGGAAGGGAAAGGCAGCAGAGAAAACCCAGCACCGCAGCCCTTCTCCAGACAGGGCTGCAGGGCTGCTCTCTTTAAGCCCTCCCCGTATGCTGCGAACTCCAACAAGGAGGCAGGGGTCCCCCCCAGTCTACCCTGAGCCTCCCTCCCCATTCCTCCAGCCAGCCTCACCATGGCTCGGGCCACCCTCGCCTTTTCTGGGATTTGACCCTCTGGAGTACTATCACAAATCAGTCTCGCCATTGTCTCAATCACCCAGGCAATATCGCTCCCCCAGACGCCGGGGGTATGCGCCTCGAGAGTGGTTCAGGTCTCCATCTCAGGAACCGTGCCCGTGTTGCCATGGTCGCCCCTATCATGCGGGGCATAGACACCATAGGCATACCCCCAGGGACAGGTCCCCTCAGACGGTTCACTATCCCCGAGGGCAATCGCGGACGGGGACGGAAACGCAAATATCTCAGGGGGAGTTGATTCTGGATCCCCGAGATTTCCCCTCGCAAGCCTCTAGCGAGAAGATGTATCACTGTCCACAGGATCCAGAGGGGCTTACCCTAGTGGTTCCTCTCTGTCCTCCCCCGATGAGGCTACGGCACCAGGGGACGTCCACCCCCCAGACGATCTCAAACAGTTCCAAGAGCTGTTTAAAAGGGTGGCCTTTACGCAAGGCATCCAAACAGCAGAGGTGCAGGAGAAGCACCATAAACTTCTCAAAAACTTGAGACCTCCGGCCTCTTCCAAAATAGCTGTTCTGCTCAACGAAGCAATTATGGAGTCCACTACCATGATATGGCAGACCCCTGCATCCGCTCCGCCTATAAACAAGAGAGCGGATAAGAAATACTTCGTCCCGGCAAAAGGCATGGAGTTCCTGTTCAGTCACCCACAACCAAATTCTCTGGTGGTGTAATCGTCCCAACAGAGGTCGAAAACTTCTCAGTACAAGACGGGGGAACGGACAAAGATGCCAAGAAGCTAGAGTTATTCAGCAGAAAGGTCTACTCCTCCTCTACCCTACTGTTGAGAATGGCAAATTATGCAGCACATTTAGTGAACCATAACTTTGACAATTACTCCAGGCTGACTTCCCTCATGGACTCGCTTCCAGAGGATAAGAAGCCGGTGCTGAAGGCCATCGTGCAGGAAGGCTACGCAGCCTCGAGGATAGGAGTTTAGATCGCCCTGGACGTAGCAGATACGGCGGCACGCTCAACGGCTATGGCAGTGGTCATGTGCAGGGAATCCTGGCTTCAGACATCGGGTATCCTGAGGGACCTGCAGGCGAAGATCGTTGATCTCCCCTTTGACACACACAAGTTGTTTGCTGAATCAAATGATTCGGTCCTTCATTCCAGTAAGGACTCAAGGGCTACTCTCAGAACCTTGGGGATTTATACCCCTCCATACAGGAAGAAAAAGTATTACCCTCAGCAAAGACGATACCCGTATCAACCCCAGCGTGCTCACTACCAAAGGGGCTACGAGCAAGGGCGGCATCAACAGCACCAACAGTACAGAACTCCCAGGCGACGTTCCCAACAGAGCCGTGCCTCCTCGGGGCAGGGTCAAAGGCAACAAGTTTGACGGACAGATCAAGGGCTGCACTATCACTACCATCACGCAATGTCATCCAAAGCTAATGTTCCATCATCGCCTCTGACCATTCTACGCCCAGTGGCAAAAGATCACCACAGACAAATGGGTACTGGAGATCATAGCCACGGGTTACGCGATCCCCTTCCAGTCGCTCCCACCGCCACAACCTCCACCCAGGCCCCATCTAAAGGACGCCTCCCACGAAGTGAGACTCAAGGAGGAGGTGGACCATCTTATACTTATAGGGGCAGTGGAAAGAGTGCTGGAGCAACTCCAAGGGAAAGGGTTCTATTCAAGATACTTCCTTACAGAGAAGAAAACAGGAGGCTAGAGGCCCATCCTAGATCTTCGACACCTCAATCGGTACTTGCGCAAACAACGCTTTCGGATGATCACAGTCGCCTCTATACTTACGGCACTGGACGATGGAGATTGGTTCGCAGCCCTCGACTTACAAGACGCGTATTTCCATATGACAATCCACCCGGCTCACAGACGTTTTCTCCGGTTTATGGTCAGCAAAGAACATTTCCAATACAAGGTTCTGCCATTCGGCCTCTCCTCGGCCCCCAGAGAATTTACCAAGACCCTGGCAGTGGTGTCAGCCTACCTGCACAGACAGGGGCTGTTTATATTCCCATATCTGGACAACTGCGTACTGAAAGGGGCCTCGAAGGAAGAGGTACTACGCATGATATGCGTTACAGCAGGCACGTTCTCTTCGCTGGGCCTGGTCATCAACCTGGTGAAGTCAAAGATCGACCCCACACAGGACATAGAGTTCATAGGGGCACGCATAAACTCCATCACAGCAAGGGTTTATCCACCAGATGCCTGCTTTCACGCCATTGGTTCCCTCGTACAAGTCATCACCTTCAGCCCCACGGTGCCAGTTCTAACGTGCTTACAGCTGCTAGGCCATATGGCAGCAGCAACGTTCGTAGTACAGAACGCCAGATTGCATATGCGCAGCATGCAGCACTGGCTGGCGAGCGTCTACAAACCGGCAGCACACACCGTCCACAGGGTGGTGTCGCCCACAACAGAGGTGCGCAGATCCCTGCAATGGTGGGTGAATCCCAAGAACATGCTAACAGGGGGTGTCCTTTCACCAACCACAAATATCTATCTTTCTCACCACCGACGCCCCCCACATAGGGTGGGGAGCACACATGAGCGAAGAGGTGATGCAAGGACTGTGGTCCTTCACGGAACAGTCACTGCACATAAAAATACTGGAGCTCAGAGCAGTGTTCAACGCCTGCAGACACTTTTGAGACCATATACAAGGCAAAGTAGTCAGGATCAGTACAGACAATACCTCCACCATGTTTTATATAAATTGACAAGGAGGAGCTCGGTCCCGTGCCTTATGTGCGGAAGCAGTCTGGTTATGGAACTGGTGCATCGCCAACAATATAACTTTGAAAGCCTCGTATTTACCAGGTGTTCACAACGTGCAGGCAGACCAGTTGAGCAGGAACTTCGCACTCACACACGAGTGGCAGATCCGTTCCGATCTGCTACGACCGATTTTTCATGCATGGGGGTTTCAACAGATAGACCTGTTTGCCACTCATCGCAACAAGAAGTGCCCACAATACTGCTCCAGGGCAGGACTGGGATGGGGGTCCCTGGGGGACGCATTCGCGATCTCCTGGAAGGGCCCCCTGCTCTACGCATTTCCTCCCACAGTGCTCATCCACAAGGTCTTGCAGAAAGCCAGGAGAGAGAGAGCCCACATGATCCTAGTAGTCCCAACTTGAGATCAACAGCAATGGTTCCCCTTACTCCTGCGCATGTCGGACTGCCCACCAATGCCCCTTCCGGTGGCGCCGGACCTGCTCACACAAGCCCAGGGGTCTATAGTGCACCCACACCCCTGAGGCCTGCAACGGCAAGCATGGTTAATCCATGGCTCAGCTCCCTAGAGAGCACATGTACGGAGGGAGTGCAAGAAGTCCTAGAAAGTAGCAGAAGGACTTCCACCAGGAAGACCTACAAGCAGAAATGAACTCTATTCACTGCATGGTGTTCTACCACGCAATTAGCTCCCCTTGCCGTGCCTATACCTGTAATATTAGAATACTTACTGGACCTCAAGAGAGGCGGACTCTCCCTATCCTCGTTGAAGGTCCACCTTGCCGCTATATCAGCTCTCTGACACGAAGAGTAAGGGCCCATGGTGTTCGCCCATCCCATGGTTACCAGGTTCCTGAAGGGGCTGGTAGACCTGTACCCCCCTCGGAAACCGCTTCCACCTTCATGGAGCTTGGACCTGGTGCTTAACACGCTAACAGGACCACCATTTGAACCGTTAGCCACGGTTTCCCTCCGTCTCCTTACGATAAAGACGACCTTCCTTCTTGCAATCACGTCAGCTCGCAGGGTGAGCGAGCTCGCGGCAGTTATGGCAACGCCACCCTGCACAGTATTTTCCAAGGAGGCGGCAACCTTATGGCTGCATCCAGCCTTTGTTCCCAAAGTTTCTTCAGAATTTCATATTAACGTACCTATAGTCTTACCCTCGTTTTATCCAAAGCCTCATAACTCCAACAAAGAGGCGCGCCTACACCTCCTGAACATGAGGAGGGTGCTGGCTTTTTATATAGACAGGACTAAGTCCTTCCGAAAAACGGATAGACTCCTAGTCTCTCTCGCTCCCAGATCAAAAGGAGAAGGTCTCTCTTCGCAGAGAATCTCGAAGCACATCGTATCCTGTATGAAAATGTGCTACAAACTTAGACTCCTTTACTGGCCCCACCTAGGGCTCACTCCACCAGGGCGGTGGTGGCATCAACAGCCTTTTTCAAGGGCATTGCGCTAAAAGACATCTGCAGAGCAGCGACATGGTCATCCTATGACACCTTCGCCAAGCATTGTGCCCTACACAGGGTATTCCAAGAGAATACCCGTCTCTGGACAGCGGTCCTTTCAGGGGCAAGCTGCACATAACCAGATTACCCACCTCCTTTCTTGGGTTACTGCTGGGTAGTCACCTATCGTGGAGCACCCACGGGGACACTCGAGGAAGAAAGAGAAGTTACTCACCGTAGTAACGATTGTTCTTTGAGATGTGCCCTGTGGGTGCTCCACCACCCGCCCATCCTCCCCGCTTCGGATCTCTGTTTAGTGTTTTTCAGGAGTATCCGAGGTGGTTGGTCAAGGAACTGGCGGGGACCGGATCGCACACGTCGCCAGGAGCGCGCAAGGGAGCGGTGCGTGCCGGCGCATGCGCGGTCCAGCAGAAACGGCTGGAAATATCCAATCTGCGGCGCCGGGGCGAGCCCGACACCTATCGTGGAGCACCCACGGGGACACATCTCGAAGAACCATCATTACTACGGTGAGTAACTTCTCTTTTCTTAGCCCACTTCCTCATCTTTCTTCAGAGACCCCCTCACAAGAACCTCCTTGGACAGGAGGTTCAATCACTCCTCGACCAAGGTGCAATAGAGGACGTTCCCCTGCAGTTCAGGGCGCAGGTGCCTTCTCTCACTATTTCCTAATTCCAAAATATAAAGGTGGTCTGAGACCCATCATGGACCTGCGAGGTCTGATCAAGATTGTAAAAAAGATCGGTTTTCCATGGTCTCCCTGGGATTCTCAGTTCCCCTTGTCAGACCAAGGAGGCTGGTTCACTGCTCTCGACTTACAGGTGTGTACTTTCACATTGCAATCTACCCTCCACACAGGAGATTCCCGAGGTTTGTGGTGAATGGAAGAAATGATCAGTTCACAGTCCTCCCCTTCAGTCTCTCGATAGCTCCAAGTTTTCACCAAGTGCATGGCAGTGGTAGCAGCTGTCCTCTGAAGGCATGGGGTCCAGTTGTTTCCATAGCAGGATGACTGGTTGGTCAAAGGGAGATCACAGGACCAGGTTCAACAGCCTTTAAGGTTTGTCTGTCAGACTTAATACAGTCCCCGCACAAAGGATAGAGTTTGTGGAAGCTCTCCTGGCCACGCTGCTCACCAGGGCTTCCTTGCCAGAGAGCAGGTTTCAGGCTATGGCCAGCATCATAAACAACCTGATCAAGTTTCTCACCATGATGGCCAGATGCTGCATGAGGCTCCTCAGGCACATCACAGTGTGTACATTCGTGATGCAACACACCAGACTTTATCTCCACCCTCACCAGTTGTGGCTTCCTTCAGTATACTGCCCTGTGAAGGACGACATAGACATGTTAAAGTGGCGTTGCTGTAGCAGGTACTGTGGACCCTGCATTGGTGGCTAGCTGCTCAAACAATGTGTGCAGGGATTCCCTTCCGACCTCTCCAACCTTCCCTGTCCCTGGTAACCAAAGTGTCAGACTTAGGCTGGGGAGTGCATCTGGGAGAGTGCCATACTTGGGTTTTCTTGGGCATGTCAGACCTCGAGCGCCACATCAATATGAGGGAACTCAGGGCCATCAGGTTGGCATGCAAGGTGTTTTGGGACAACCTAATGGGACATTGCATGTCAATGAGTACAGACCGCATGACAGAAATGTATTATATTAACAGATGGGGGTGCGTGCTCATCTCCCTTGTGTCACATGGCACTCCAGCTTTGGGAGTTTTGCATTCAACACCAGATTCTCCTACAAGCTCACTACTTACCAGGGATCCACAACACCATAGCAGACCACCACAGCAGGTCCTTCATGAACCATGAATGGTCCATCCACCCAGACATGCTGCAATCAATTTTCCAAATTTGGGGATATCCCCAAGTGGACCTGTTTGCCACACACCTCAGTGCAAAGTGCCAGATGTTTTATTCTTATGAGGACTGGAGCCCAGAGTCTTGGGTGGATGTATGCAGCATTTCTTGGGCAGGCCCTCTCCTGTATGTGTTCCCTCCAGTTACCCTTGTCCACAAGGTCCTCCTCAAAATTCAGTCAGATCAGGACTCTGTGATACTGATGGCACTGGCATGGGCCAGGCAGCATTAGTACTTAGTCCTCTTTGACCTGTCCTTTATGCCCAGACCTGTTGACTCAGGACGAGGGGCGGCTTCAGCACCCCAGTCTCTTCTCCCTTCACATTATGGCGTGGAAGCTTCATGGCTGAATGCCATGGAACTTCCCTGCTGGGAACCAGTGAAGGAGGTGCTCCTGAACATCAGAAAACCTTTTATGACGGCCACTTATCTGGCAGAGTGGAAGAGGTTTACCGTGTGGATGGCACAGAGTTCATCATCTTCTCCCCAACCCAGGAATATCCCAGCTGTTTAGGATCACGTGTGGCACTTAAGTCCGGAAAGGCCAGCCCTTTCCTCCATCAGGGTGCACTTGATGGCCATTTCTGCTTTTCATCTGTGTTCTCAGACCCAGTGCTTGAGAGGTTCATGAAAGGCCTGGAGAGGGTTAGATCGCAAGTGCACAGTCCTTTACCCTCATGGGATCTTAATCTGGTGCTGTGTAAGTTTATGGAGCCCCCTTTGATACCCTCACTTCCTGTCCTCTGTTTTTTATAAAACTGACTTTCTTTTGGCCATGACATTGGCCAGAAGGGTGTTGGAACTTAGAGCCCTGACTGTGGATCCACTCTACATGGTGTTCTACAAGGACAAGATTAGACTGAGACCCCATCTGACCTTCCTGCTGGAGGTGGTCTCTTTCCATATTTGAGGAAGTGGGTCTGCCCTACGAAAGCTCATGACCTAATACATTATTTTGTTAGTCTTTAAAGTGCTACACGACTGCTGGTTTGTTTTGTTAGAATACAGACTAACACAGCTACTTCTCTGTTAACTAGTCTTGTTTCCATGGCAATCAGGATATTTCCCTACCTGTGTTTATCCCAAACCTCATGCCACCTCGAGGAAGCAGAATCAGGAGAGCTAGTACATATGGGCACTAAAACCTGAGTCCAAAGTAAATCTCAGCAGAAGGAGGCCTGCAAAAATATGAATTCAGTGATTGAACATCAGCTCCAATATTGAAGCCTTGGGATAAATAGCTCCAGGTACTCCCATTCATTTTAGTGCCAATGTGATACTGATACAACATTGCCCTGGAAGGAGCTAAATGCTAAGTGACAGGGAAGCTCCAGTTCTGACAGCTCCACTGATGGACTCTTATCATAGCTCAGCTTAATCAGAGACTTGCAGCCCCCAGAAGACCTCTTTCATAGAATCATGGCACTGGAAGGGATCACACGAGGTCGTTTAGTTGTGTCCTCTGCACTTATTGTAGGACTAAGTATTATCTGGATCAATCCTAACAGGAGTTTTGTGTAGCCTGCTCTTAAGAATTGCCAGTGTTGAAGAGTCTTCAACTTTCCTAACCAATTTATTCCAGTGCTTAACCACCATGACAGGAAGTTTTCCTGTTGTCCAACCTAAACCTCCCTTGTTTCTATTTAAACTCATTACTTCATGTCCTATCCTCAAAGGTTAAGAACAGTTTTCCTCCTCTTCAGCCTAAGAATATTTATGTACTTGAAAAACGGCTATAATGTCCTATCTCCGTCTTCTCTTTTCCACACTAAACAAGCCCAGTTTTTTTAATTTTGTTTCATAGGTCATGTTTACTAGACACGTAATCATTTTTGTTCTTTGGACTTCTCCAGTTTGCCCAAATCTTTCCTGAAATGTGGAACCCTGAACTGTTAGTTCTCAACATATCTTCTAGATGTTTGCAAATTGCATAGTTATTTGCTCCATTATCTTTCTTTGCTTGTTTCTGTCTGCATTCACCCTTTCTAAAGAGTCAATATTTAGCAGTGATCAGCATTTTCTATCCTCCTGTGAATAACTGTACAATATGCACACGTGCTGCCACATGTAGATTTCTGAAATGGAGTTTCAATCCTTTCTACTGTTTGAAGTTCACATCTCACTGTGAGCTCAATTTTATTTTATCATTGTTCACTAAACCCACCTTTGTGCCTCTAGACACATGGTCTGTGACCCACCTGTCCATGAAGGTGGCCTTTCTATTAGACATAGTGACACCCAGAAGAATCAGTGAGCTGGGAATGTTTCCTAGTTCCACCATATACTCTATCTATAAAGAAAAGGTGTCATGATTCTGACCTATATGTATTTCTAAAGTAGTTTCTGAGTTCCATATGAGTCAAGTAATCCACTTGCAAGTATCTTTTTTTTTTTTCTGAAGCCATGTGTCTCAGATGGAGAGGTGGCCTGATTCTCTAGCTGTGTGACGGACTTTCAACTCTTATCTGCAAAGAACAAAGAAACTTAGACACCTAAACTGTTCCCATAACAAGGTGATGAAGGGGTCAAGCTATGTTGGCACAGAGGCTTTCAAAATGGATCTTGTGTTGTATTACCCTTTGTTACCAACTAGCTCATATCCCTCCCATCTGAAGGGACCCATTCCATTAGAGGGCAAGCTACTTCCACTGCACAGCTGAGAGGCTGACCTCTCCTACAGATAGATAGGGCAGCTACTTGGAGCTCTTCACAAAAATATCGCACTCTGGTCTGGTTGTCAACTGTGACTACAACTATGGGGACAGTACTACAGTCGGCTATCATTTCTGTGTGCTTGCACAGACTCCCTGTTGACTGTTGCTTGTTAATCTTCCACAAGTGAAATAAACATAGGGACCTTGAATCGAAGAAGAAACAGGAGTTACTTATCTGTAACTGGAGGATTTTTGAGTGTGGGGGTCCCTCCCTGCATTCCAATACATGTCCTCCATTCTCTTTCCTGCGGATTGTTTGAATGCTGGTAAGGTTGGGAAACTGGAGGGGCATTGGACCTTTTGGTGCATGAGGAGTGCTGTGGTGCATGAATGGATCAATGGACGTTATTTGCAAAACTTCCTGAACTCAGGCTCATGATGCATGTACATACCCCACCTCTGAAATACAGATGGGGGTCACACATCTCAAAGAACCTCCAGCTCTTCTTTGAGGGCCCTTGTGGGTGCTCCATCTTAGGTGCTGCACCCACAAGCCGAAGATTTTTGTAGCAGTGCCCCTCAGCCAACTGCCCGCATATGCAGAGCACAGGCTCGAGACGCCTGTGACAGCTGCTGCTTGTGCATGGGCAGCCTGTCACCTGTTCTCTTCTCGCCACCTGCTCTGGTCACATTTCCCTTTCACTCCCTCAAACCTGAAAAACAAACATATAACCAACCAACTGAGATAAGAAGAGTCTTTAAATAGTCTCTTAAACATTAAACAGGCTTTGAAGACTTAAGAAAGAAACTGACAAGTAGAGCTGCTGACAAGGCTGCTTCTTAAACAGCCCCAGCTGTTTGCCAGCTCCATTTTAAAGCATAGCCAGCCACTCACTCATGCCTGGTGTCCTGGGTTTTATGAGTACTCTCCCTCTGGCATCTCAGTCCCCACTCTCGCTGTGTCCAGTGCCTGGGAAACCAGCACAAAACTGAAGGTTGTCCTCACTGCAGGAGCCTTTCAAACCAAGCTTGCAGAGGCAGAGAGCAGCAGCTCCACAGCGGGCTTATGGAGCAGGCTTTGGCTCCTGCAGAGCAAACCGATTCCCCCCTCAGGTGCAGCCCACAGGGGGGTCAAGAGCCCTGACAGGGCTCTGGCAGTGGCAAGCCTTACAAAGAGAGGGGAAATCCCCCAGAGGGAAGAAGAGGTTGTATGCTTGGTTGGGCTCTGTGTTCCTGACAGTGCAAGGGACCACCTCAAAACACTGCACTTAAGGGGGAAGCCCAGGTGTCCTCCCCCAAGAGGCGAGAGAAGGAGAGGTCCAAACCCTCCTTATCTAAAGCAGTGGGGCTCTTTGATAAGCCCTCTGCCTCAGCTCAGCAAGGAGAAGCACTGAGAAGCGGGTACCAGAGAAGTGCCAAAACTCTCAGCCACTACTTCTGCTTCTCTCCCCTCAGTACCAACGGTGCAGGGGGCCCTGGTACCGATGCACCCACCACCATTCCTGCCTTAACTTCAAAGGACGAGCTGTTTATTACCTGTACTCCAAGCACTCTTTTGCTAACTGAGAGCTCTTTACATAGTCTGAGGCTCTCCTATTGTGACAACCGCCCTCACCCCTGCAACTGGTTTTTCTAGTTCCTCAGTTTCAGAGGACTGCATGCCTCCTCAGAAAGTACAAGGAGGCATCCTAACTTGCCACAGCCACAATGCTAGCAACACCACTGGCCACCCTCACCTATCCCACCCAGCTGACCATATTGGGCTGGGGGGGACATTCAGACAACAGCCACAGCCCATGCCACAACCTTTCCTGGTGCGGAGGGACAGACCCCACACCAGAAAGCATTTGTCTATCAAGCCAAAGCTATTGGAGATCGAAGAATGTGCCTCACACTCAAGGGGGAAGATCACTCGCCCTCTCCCCTTCCTCCACACCTGTCTTCTTTGTCTTCAACTGCCTCAGTGATACAGCTTGCCATCTCAGATGACTATTCCAAGTCCTTTCAGGAACTCTTTAGGAGAGTCACACCCAAACTTGAAATACCTTCTTCCGACTGCATTCCTGAGGAGAAAGGGAGTAACCATCTTTCCTGATCTAGACAATTGCCTGATAAGGGACCAATCCCAGGTACAGAACAAGCAAGCAGTGTTGTTTACCAGGACTTTCTTCTCCAGCCTCAGCTTGTGCGTAAACCTTAAAAAGTGTACCTTTACACCAACCCCAAGACTCAGATTCATAGGGGTGCTCCTAGACTGCCAGACTGCTACAGCCTCTCTTCTGCCACACAGGCTGAAAATGACACAAGACATTGTCACTGGTCTGTAACTTTCACTGACTGTACCTGCCAGGCAATGCCTATGCCTTATAGGTCATTGGCAGCAGTGATATTGGTGGTACATGCACGTTTACAAATGAGACCCATGCAGACATGGTTTAGAGTGGTATTCAGGTCCCATCTACACCTGCTGAACAAGTCACTTAGTGTCCCAGCCAAGGTCAGGGGCTCCCTCACCTGGTGGATGCAACCCAGCAATGTGTGCATAGGAGTATCTTTCCAGAGACCCCCTCCTACACTCATGATCACATCGAGCACCTCCCTCTTGGGGTGGGGTGCTCATATCGGGGAACAGTTAGCCCAGGGTACATGGTCCCTAAACACACAACTGCAACACATAAATCTCCTAGAGTTGACAGCAGTTCAGTACATGCAAGTCTCCACCCACATCTCCAACACTACAGTATGCATACTAACAGACAATATGACAGCCATGCATTATATAAAGAAACAGGGTGGGGTATGCTCAGAACAACTCTTCCAGGAAGCAGTACTACACTGCTGGAATCCCAACCATGCACACCCTCCTCAGGCAGCGTCGACTCCGCTGGCTTGGCCATGTCCAAAGGATGTATGATGGAAGGATTCCAAAAGACATCCTGTATGGTGAGCTAGCCTCTGGCAAAAGACCTCCCGGACGCCCCCAGTTGCGCTACAAAGATGTCTGCAAGAGAGACCTCAGAGAGGTGGACATAGAGCTGGACAACTGGGAAGAACTAACAGATGACCGCAGCAGATGGAGGCAAGGGTTACACAAGGGCCTTCAGAAGGGCGAGATGAAGATCAGACAGCTAGCAGAGGAGAAGCGAGCGCACAGAAAGCACAATAAGGACTTGCCAGACACCCACTACATCTGCAAGAGATGCAGCAAGGACTGTCACTCTCGTGTGGGTCTTCATAGTCACAATAGACGCTGTAAATGAAGTCCTCAATTGAAACTTTAAAGGGCGCAATCCATAGTCTATGCAGACTGAAGGATGCCTACTACCTACTACTACACTGGCAGTGGTGTATCCCCATCAGATCCACACTGTTGCAGCTCAGATCCCAGGTGAGAACAACATACTGGCAGACAATCTCAGTCTCATTTTCTCCAGAGACCATGAGTGGGAAATCAACAAGTCCTTCTTCTACCACATTTTCCAGAAGTGGGGCTTCCCAATGGTAGACTTGTTTGCTGCAGCTGCCAACATTCTCTGCCCCCTATTTTGCTCCAGACATGGAATAGGCCGCAACTTTCTAGGGGATGCATTCAGCATCACATGGAATGCACCTTTAATGTATGCATTCCCACCAACACTCCTCATTCAGAGGGTGATAGCCAAGATAAGACAGGATGGAGCTTGGGTCATCCTCCTAGCACGCAGATGTCCCAGACAAACCCTGTTCTCTGACCTGCTGCTTTTCTCCAGGCATCCTCCTCCTGCTCCAATGCTCCTCACTCAGCAGAACAGCTCAGTTCACCACCCAGCTGTTGACCATCCCCACCTGCAAGCATGGTACCTGGTTGGCTGATAGACCTGGAGATCCTGTGCCCACCACAGGTTTGCATGATCCTGGAAAACAGCAGAAGATCGATAACACGACAAGAGTTATTCTCAGAAGTGGCAGCATTTTATATTGTGGTGCCAATCACAATCATGCGACTCTGTGCAATCAGGGGTTCCACAAATACTTACTTGACCCATCTGCAACAAATGAACCTACCAATAAGCACCACCAGGGTTCACATAGCTGCCATATCATCATTCCACCTGCCAATTCAGGACTGTTCAGTCTTTACTCACCCTTCAGTCAAATGATTCCTGAGCAGCATTCAAAACCTATTTCCCCCGATTAGGGACCCAACACCGGCATGGGACCCTAATTCAGTTCTTGCATCTCTCATGGGGAAACACTTCAAACCATTGGCCGCCTGGTCCCTACTACATCTCTCTATGAAGGTAGCTTTCCTTGTGGCAATAACGTCAGCACGCAGAATATGGGAGATCAGCGCTGTTGTGTCAGAGCCTCCCTACACAACCTTTTACAAAGACAAAGCGATACTACACACACACCCTAAGTTCATCCCGAAAGTGCTCACCTCGTTTCATTGTAATGAAATAGTCTACCTACCAGTATTCTTCCCCAAACCACACATCAGTGATGAGTACAGGTCCCTGCATCCCCTGGATGTATGGCAAGCACTGGCCTTTTTCCTGCAAAAAATACAAGATTTCCGTAAGACAACTTTGACTGTTTTTCTCCATTGCCAGCAAATCCCATGACATGCCCATTTCCAAACACAGACTCCCAAAGTGGATTTCCAGCTGCATAAGACTTACTTACACTGATGCAGATAAACAGCCTTCTGCTAATCCTTGGGTAAATTTCACGCGGGCAATAGCTTCATCTGCCGCTTTTTTCCAGGGTGTATCCACAGAAGACCTTTGCAGAGTGGCAAGGTGGGCCTCTGTACATACTTTTACATGTCACTTTGCCATACAATCCTACTTTGACTCTCAGACCAGGTTCGGCTACTCTATGCAATTGTCAGCCAACACAAAATCTAAAGGTCCTACCTCAGAACTGCTCTGTAGTCATCTAAGGTGTGGCACCCACGGGGACCCTCAAAGAAGGAGCGGTTGCTCACCCAGTGCAGTTAACTGGAGTTCTTTGAGAGGGTTGTCCCTGTGGGTGCTCCACCACCCACCCACCTCCCCTCTGCTTTGGATTTCTACCTAGGTGTCCAGATCAGAGAAGAACAGAGAGGTGACAGGCTGCCCACATGTGAGCAGTAGCTGTCACAGGCATCTCAAGCGTGTGCTCTGCATGCACAGGCAGCTGGCTGAAGGGCATGCTATGAAAATCTTCGGCCTGTTGGTGTAGCGGTGCTGACGTGGATAAGGTGGAGTACCGATGGGGACAACCATCTCAAAGAACTCCAGTTACTGCACAGGGTGAATAACCTCTCCTATATAGATAAGTAATTTCAGTTTTTGGTGTAACTCAGTGCTTTTTGGTTTTTTGTGCTGGTACTTGCCAATATTGAGTACCAGCACCTTGGCAGCCTCAACCATGGGATTGGTTGGGAGAAGGTAGAGGTGGAGAGCCAGCTGAGAACTTTTTTTTGAGATCGAATTACTCCTTCCTAAAGGTTGTCTTTCTCTGTTTTATATTAACGAGTGATGGGATATGTTCTTCTGTCTCTTGTACTAGTTTAATCTGCTAAAGCCACTTTATTCTTTGTAAAGGGGTGTTCAAACAGCTAAACTATATTGTGGAGTGTAACATTTAATTACCATCAGTGGCTTCAGTTTCTTCTTACTCGTCTCTTCAAATCTCAGCTTGTCTACTAGTAATGTAAGACTTAAACTAGAGAGTGGAATCAAAGTCAAACTTCCTAAATATTAAGCTGATGATACTGTCACTATATTAAACAGTTCCTATATATAAGCTTAGCCTCAGTGAACATTTGTGTCTGCATCACAAGCAAAGGAATGCTGCATTTCCCGATAGTTTACAGCAGTGTTTCAAACTTTAATTTGGCCATGGAACCCTTTTATACTCAAAAGAATTTTGCAGAACCCCTAATAGTCTCATATATGGAGCTGAAAAAGTAGACCACAAATAAGTAAGGATGATGATAAACAGGTCAGAATTTGAGTGCTGGCTACTTTGCGAGTGAGGGACTGTCTGCCGCTACCTACCTGCTGCCACTGAAATAATGGAACTAAAGTCAATTGGTTTAATGGCCAGATCCCTCCCACTGCCCTGCTGTCCATTAAACTAATTAAATTTAGTTTTGCTGTTTCAGTGGTGGCAGGACAGGGAGCTGCAAAGGAGTCAGCAGTGGCAGCATCTAGAGCCTCAAATGACTCCTTAAAGAGCTGCAGGTTGACCCCGAGTCATAGTCAATTTATATTTGTCACAGTAACATTTTTAAAAACAAGAAATCATCTGACAATACTATATTTGTATTTAGTCCCCCATGTGCTCCATGTTCCCTGAGAGTGAGTACAGGGATATAAGGTAGTATATAACAGGAGTGATGACTGACTACACGTGCAGTACAGAATAGTGACATCATCCCCACTCTCTGGCTAAACTGGCATTACACGGGGATGCTTATTGTGACAAACACAAATGATATTTTTTAATAAACTTCATAAATGCTTAAATATTATTTTTAAATCATAAAGGCTACGTCTACACGTGAACGCTACATCGAAATAGGGTATTTCGATGAATAACGTCTACACGTCCTCCAGGGTTGGCAACGTCGACGTTCAACATCGACGTTGCGCAGCACCACATCGAAATAGGCGCTGCGAGGGAATGTCTACACGCCACAGTAGCACACATTGAAATAAGGGTGCCAGGAACAGCTGCAGACAGGGTCACAGGGCGGACTCAACAGCAAGCCGCTCCCTTAAAGGGCCCCTCCCAGACACAGTTGCACTAAACAACACAAGATCCACAGAGCCAACAACTGGTTGCAGACCCTGTGCATGCAGCATGGATCCCCAGCTGCAGCAGCAGCAGCCAGAAGCCCTGGGCTAAGGGCTGCTGCCCACGGTGACCATAGAGCCCCGCAGGGGCTGGAAAGAGAGCGTCTCTCAACCCCTCAGCTGATGGCCACCATGGAGGACCCCGCCATTTCGATGTTGCGGGACGCGCAACGACTACACGGTCCCTACTTCGACATTGAACGTCGAAGTAGGGCGCTATTCCTATCCCCTCATGGGGTTAGCGGCTTCAGTGTCTCGCCGCTTAACGTCGATGTTAACATCGAAATAGCGGCACTAACTTCGAAATAGCGCCCGTCACGGCTACACGTGTTGGGCGCTATTTCGAAGTAGCGTGCACGTGTAGACACAGCTAAAATGTTGTTGTAATGGAATTTTCTCATGCAATCCTTATTTGCACTTCGGGAACCCCAGGGTTCCATGGAACACCATGTGGAAAACACTGACTTGCAGGATAATTGTGGACTGAGAATTAGGCATTGGAAATGTTATCCTCTTTAATTTTCTGGCCTTCATTTCAGCCAGCTTGTAAAAATTTCTGAAACCATTTGTAAAACCACAGTCCTTTCTTTTCAGGTCTCCTGCAAGCGCAGAATCTTCTAACGCAACTACCTCAGCAAAGCCAAGCCAACCTCCTGCAGTCTCAGCCAAGCATCACCCTCACCTCACAGGTCAGTTTTGCTCTTGCAGCTTTTCTGCACTTCTTTGCTAGACTCAAACTTATGGGTGAGAGGAGCACATATATGGTAGTAGCTTGAATAGAAGTTGAACTATTTAGTCTTTTCACTTTTCTAGATGGCTACAGTATAATGGAGTTGTCAGCTGCACCTATAGTTGAGACTGCATAATTTCCTTTCATGCTTCTCTGTTTCCGTTCACTCATAATTTCCCAAAACATTTACTCTTTCAATTAAAAAAGACCATGCTTGGCCTTTTTTAAAGGTGAAAATCTATGGTATTTTAAATGAAAATAACTGGGTCAATTTTGAGTTTAGGTAGAGTGTTAGAAAAATAGATTTTTCCATCATGTTAAACATTTTTGTGGCTTTACTTTTAATAGATTTAAAATCAAAAGAGCTATGGATAATACATTGCTATTTGACATAGAAGTCATTGAGTAAAAATCCTTTTAATTGTGCTAATAAAAATATTTTTATTTGACTAAATTGTGACTGAAGATTTTGTATTTATATAGTTGACTGATTTTTAATCTACTTTACACAACTAATTCAACAATGTGCAGTTAATTTAGCTGCTAAATTGGCAGGCACATAAGGCAATGTCCATGGGAGGCATTTACATCACTTCCTTCACATCTTTATAAGGTTCTCAGAGTTCCTAAAGCTTATAGGAGAAGACCTGAAGGCTTCCTAAAGTGTGCAGAAGAGGGCTTATCTTCTGCAAGTTTTCCGAAGATCCAGTGGATACAATGGTCTATTTTCTAGCCAAAGAGCTCTATATTGTTGCCAATCTTTTGCAGTCAGCAAAAAAGTAAAGCTAATTATTAGCAGTTTCCAAAAACAGTTGCTTTAGAAGGCTGTTGAAGCTCTATGGTTAAACTTTCAAAACTCTGGAAAAGTAATGTTAACAACCCTGGAGTGTAAATTTTGATTGTGTGTGTGTGATTACAATAATCTCTAATTATATGATCGCGTATTTCTGGAATAAGACTCACAATATTTTTCATTTAATGCAGGTGTAGGTTGAACCTCTCTCATCCAGCACCCTCGGGACTTAACCGGTGCTGAATGAGAGAATTTGCCAAGCCACAGGAGGTCAATATTATTTCATGGCATTACGAATGCTTCCACTTCTCATTGGGCCCTTAAAAGACATTTAGGGGTAAATTACAGCAAAACAACAGCACAGAACCCTGAGAGCCCAGGTTTGGTGGCTGTAAACAGACTTTATGGAACCATGGAAAACTTTTCTAAACCCATGCTTAGTGACTGTCTGGCTAACTAAAGTCATGCCGGACTACGGATGTTGCCGAATGAGAGCATGATGGATTAGAGAGATTCAACTTGTGATAATCTTTAGCAAATACTATTGGTAATGCTGCTGTCTATGAAAGTCCCAAGTATGAAAAGAATTGCTTACCCCATTTTGTGTGTGAAAGATAAAATTGTGGATATTAGCCCTCCTAGTTCACAGTGCGGTGAGCTTCACGTGTGCCTTTGAAATGTTCGGTTTTTTGTTTTTCTTTTTAATGCGTGACGTAGAAAGAAGAGAACTTTTATAAAGGGTGAAGTCAATAAAGACACGTTTGTATAGTCCAATACAGCTAAAATAAGCTTAAAATACTGAAAAAATTAGCATACATATGTATCCACAGTTCTTACGCATATTGTACATTACAGTAGGGCCTCAACAGTTGCAAGGGTTCCATGTTCAGAACCCTCACGAACATTGATTTTCGTGAATGCGGGACAGGGAGGGGACTCGGAGCCCTGGGGAATTGGTGGTTGCCAGCGCTCCCCACCCTGGGGAAGCTGTGGCCTCAAGCAGCTGCTCAGGAATAATTGAATTCGTGAACATTAAGTTCAAGAATGTGGGGACCTTACTGTACTTGAGGACTGATGTGTGACAATGTGATTATAAGTATCAGAGGAGTAGCTGTGTTAGTCTTTGTCCACAAGAACAAGCAGTCCTGTGGCACCTTATAGACTAACAGATATATTGGAGCATATCATGGGCAAAGACCCACTTTGTACCTCTGACAAAGTGGGTCTTTGCCCACAAAAGCTTATGTTCTTCTTTGAGTGGTCCCCGTGGGTGCTCCACAGTAGGTGTCGGGCTCGCCCAGCGCCGCAGATCGGAATTCTTCTAGCAGTTTCCATTGGATCGCGCATGCGCCGATGCGCGCCACTCCCCTGTGCGCCCTCGGTCATGTGCGCGATCTGATCCCCGCCAGTTCCTTCTCAACCGCCAACGGCTGCAGATGGAATCCGCTCCGGCTAAAGCCAGAGACAGATAAGATAGTTGTTTTATTTGTTAGTTCGTTGTTTGTCACTATTATACAAAAAAAAAAAAAAAAAAGAAAGAAGAGCATATTAAATAGTAGAGAGAAGAGGAACGGAGAAGAGGGGGCAGACAAAGAAGGCTGTTTAAGCCTTCCGCAGCCCTGAAGGCCGTGAATGTTATTTTGGGTTGTAGAATGCACTGATTAGCGGCTAAGTACCCTATTAACAGTAAAGACTCACCGCGATGGCTTCCTCAGGGTTTAAGAAGTGTGAGTCATGCCGCGAAGCTATGGCGGCCTCCGATGGGCATAGTGAATGCATTCGTTGCCTAGGGGAGTCTCGTGTTACCCAGAAGTGTTCACACTGTGCTAAGCTTACAGCCAAGGCCAGGAAGGACAGAGAAATGAGGCTCAAAATGATCTTGTTTGATAAGGCCATCCAGCCTGAGCTGCCAGAGAAGCATCACACAGAAGGGCCTTCTGGGTTGCATAAAAGGAAGGCAGCCTCTTTGACCCCCTCGGTGCAGAAGAGGAGGAAACTCTCCCTGGCTCGATCCTTGCCAGCAGTCCCAGCAAGCAGGACGAGCGGAACGCAGAGCCCCCAGCTGCGAGCTGATGAAAGCGGCAGCGCAGTAGCGCACGTGGCCGAGGCCAGGCCTCTGACTATACAACAGGCGGCACGGAAGGTGCCGCGAGCACCAGCGCAGCGAGTGCTGGAATCGGCGTCACTGCCGCACGCGGCACCGGCTCCCACGGCGCCGACGGCGCAGGGGCACCCAGCACGGGACCTACTGGCACCGGAGGAAGCTACCCGCACGGCACCGACAATGGGGCCGAGATCCCCGGCACGGAAGGGGGCAGTGCCCACCCTGCAGGGGAGGGGGAAGGCTAGAGCTAAAACCCGGCACCTCAGTCCATCTCCAGGCAGGGCTGCGATGCCCTTGTCACCAGACCCTTCCCGAGATACACATGCCGCACCACCGGGCGGCAACTCCACTGGTTTATTTCGGGCCTCCCTCTCCGTTCCTCCAACCACTTTGCCGTGGCTCAGGCCACCTTCACCATTTTTGGGCATGGATCCCCTTGAGTACTATCACAAACCAGCTTCACCACTATCAATGTCATCACGGAGATCCCGCTCTCCCAGACATCATGGGTACACTCCCTGATCGTGGTCCAGGTCTCCATCACCGGGCCCTTGCCCATGTTGCTATGGCCGTCCTCATCACACTGAACACAGACACCGCAGGTCCAGATCCAGGGGCAGGTCCTCTCCCACTACTCGTCAATACTTCTGTGTACACTCTCGCTCTGGGACAGGAACGCAGTTGTCCCGGGGGAATTAGCTCCAGAGTGCCGAGACTTCCCTTCACAGCCCACCAGGGAGCAAGTATACCAGTGAACTCGGGAGCCAGGGGACTTGGGGGAGGCTTACCCCAGCCGTTCCTCCTCATCCTCCCCAGATGAGGCCATTGCCCCCGGGGGTGTCTCCCCTCCGGATGACCTTAAACAATTCCAGGAGCTGTTCAAAAGAGTAGCATTCACACAGGACATTCAAATAGCAGAGGTGCAGGAGAAGCACCATAAACTCCTGAAAAATTTGAGACCCCCGGCTTCATCTAAAATCACTATTCCGCTGGACGAAGCCATTATGGAGTCAGCCACTAACATATGGCAGACTCCGGCCTCCATTCCGCCTATGAACAAAAGAGCAGATAAGAAGTACTTCATCCCAGCCAAGGGCATGGAGTTCCTGTTTAGCCACCCACAACCCAATTCTTTGGTGGTCCAGTCATCTCAGCAAAGGTCGAAGACGTCCCAGTACATATCAGGGGGGTCGGATAAAGATGCTAAGAAATTAGAGCTGTTCGGCAGGAAGGTCTACTTCTCCTCTACCCTATTATTGAGAGTGGCAAACTACGCGGCACATCTATCAAACCATAACTTTGACAATTACTCTAGACTCACCCCTCTCATGGATTCACTTCCGGAGGACAAGAAGCCAGTGTTAAAGGTGATTGTCCAAGAGGGCTACGCGGCATCGCGAACGGGAGTTCAGATTGCCCTGGACGTGGCAGACACAGCGGCTCGTTCAACAGCCGCAGCAGTGGTAAAGCGTAGGGAATCCTGGCTCCAGACGTCTGATATCCCCAGAGATCTACAGGCGAAGATCATGGATCTTCCTTTTTGAGAAGCAAAAGCTGTTTGCAGAGTCAACTGACTCAGTCCTCCACTCCAGCAAAGACTCGAGGGCCACACTTAAGACCTTGGGTATCTATACTCCCCCATACAAGAAAAAGAAAGTCTATCCTCAGCAAAGACGCCATGCTTACCAACCACAGCACGCACAATATCAGCGAGGCTATGACCAAGGGCGCCATCAACAGCAGCAGCAGTACAGGGCCCCCAGGTGACGTTCTCAACAAAGCTGTACACCCTCAGGGCAAGCCCAGAGACAGCAAGTTTGACGGATATGTCGGGGGCTGCACTATCAACACCATTGCTCAGTGCCATTCTCATCTCAGCAACGAAGGGTCCTGTGGCACCTTATAGACCAACAGAAAAGTTTAGAGCATGAGCTTTCGTCAGTTAACTCGCTTCTTCAGATGCTCTTCTTCAGATACCCCTCTGATTCTCATCTCATGTTCCATCATCGCCTCAAACCGTTCCACTCCCAATGGTGAAAGATCACAACAGACGAATGGGTGCTAGAAATTATAGCCACGGGTTACACGATCCCCTTCCAGTCACTTCCACTGACGAAACCTCCCACCCGGCCTCCCCGCAGGGACGCTGCCCCTGCGGCGAGGCTGAAGCAGGAGATAGATCACCTCATGTTCAGAGGGGTGGTGGAAAGAGTGCCGGAACAATTCCAAGGGAAAGGTTTTTACTCACACTACTTCCTAACAGAGAAGAAAACAGGAGGCTGGAGGCCAATTTTGGATCTATGGGGCCTCAGCCGTTACTTGCGCAAGCAGCGCTTCCGGATGATTACAGTTGCCTCCATACTTACAGCACTGGATGATGGAGACTGGTTTGCAGCCCTTGACTTACAAGATGCTTACTTTCATATAACAATCCACCCGGCACACAGACGCTTCCTCCTCTTCACGGTCAGTGGGGAACATTTCCAATACAGGGTTCTTCCGTTCAGCCTATCCTCGGCACCCAGAGTTTTTACCATAACCCTGGCAGTGGTATCAGCCTACCTGTACAGGCAGGGGGTGTTTATTATTTCCATATCTGTCCGACTGCCTACTGAAAGGGGCCTCAAAGGCAGAGGTCCTACGCATGATATGCGTCACTGCGAACATGTTTACTTCGCTGGGCCTAGGTATCAACCTCGCAAAGTCAAAGACCGAACCCACGCAAGATATAGAATTCATAGGGGCACGCGTAAACTCTATCGCATCAAGAGTATACCTGCCCGACGCCCGCTTCTGCACCATCAGCTCCCTGGTGCAAGTCATGATTCACAGCCCTGCGGTGCTAGTCCTAATGTGCCTGCATATGGGACAGCTACATTTGTGGTACAGAATGCCAGGTTACACATGCGAAGCCTGCAGCATTGGCTGGCGAGTGTTTACAAACCGGCATCCCATACCATCCACAGGGTAGTGTCGCCCATGATGGAGGTGTGGAGATCGCTAGCGTGGTGGGAAAATCCCAAGAAGCTGCTAGTGGGCGTGCCCTTCCACCAACCACAAATTTCTATTTTTCTTACAACCGACACCTCCCACATAGGAGGGGGAGCACACATTGGCAGCAAGGTGACGCAAGGGCTATGGTCCCCTGCGGAACAGACACTGTACATAAACATACTGGAGCTCAGAGCAGTGTTCAATGCGTGCAGACATTTTCGGAAATACCTGCACGGCAGAGTAGTCGGGATCAATACCGACAATACCTCCACTATGTTTTACATCAATCGACAAGGAGGGGTACGATCCCATGCGTTATGCGCGGAAGCAGTCCTATTGTGGAACTGGTGCATTGCCAACAACATAACGTTGAAAGCCTCGTACTTGCCGGGCGCTCACAACGTGAAGGCAGATCAACTGAGCAGGCGCTACGCACTCATGCACAAATGGCAGATCCGCTCAGACCTGCTACGGCGCATATTTCGTGCCTGGGGGTTTCCCCAAGTCGATTTGTTTGCCACCCAGTACAACAAGAAGTGTCCCCAGTACTGCTCCAGAGCAGGAATAGGGCGGGGTCCCTGGGGAACGCATTCATGATTTCATGGAAGGGTCCTCTACTCTACGCGTTTCCCCCCACAACGCTTATCCACAAGGTTCTGCAGAAAGCCAGAAGGGAGAGAGCTCGCATGATACTCATAGTTCCAACTTGGGACCGGCAACAATGGTTTTCCTTGCTTCTGTGCATGTCGGATCGTCCACCCCTCCCCCTACCGGTGGCGCCAGACTTACTCACACAGGCTCAGGGGTCCATAGTGCACCCGCACTCTCAGGGACTACGCCTACGAGCATGGCTCAGCGCCTTAGAGAGCACATGTACGGAGGGAGTACGACAAGTCTTAGAGTGTAGCCGAAGGACCTCCACCAGGAGGACTTATGCACAGAAATGGACACGTTTTACAGCCTGGTGCTCTGCCAAACAGTTAGCTCCCCTTGACGTTCCTACAACCGTAATACTAGAATACCTATTGGACCTCAAACGAGACGGGCTTTCTCTATCCTCGCTAAAGGTCTACCTCGCCGCTATATCAGCTTTTCGGCACAAAGAGAAAGGGCCCACCGTATTTGCCCACCCTATCGTCACAAGGGTTCTTGAAGGGGCTGGTAAATCTGTACCCCCTCGAAAACCGCTACTGCCGTCATGGAGTTTGGACTTGGTGCTCCATGCGCTATCGGGACCACCCTTCGAACCATTAGCCACGGTACCCCTCCGACTCCTTACCGTGAAAATAACCTTCCTCCTTGCGATTATGTCAGCCCGCAGGGTGAGCGAGCTCGCAGCAGTGATGGCAATGCCGCCCTGCACAGTATTCTCAAAGGAGGCAGTAATGTTACGGTTACACCCAGCCTTCGTTCCAAAAGTTTCCTCGGAGTTCCATCTTAACGAACCAATAGTCTTACCCTCGTTTTACCCGAAGCCTCACAGCTCCAGCAAGGAGGCGCGCCTACACCTCCTAGATGTGAGAGGGCGTTGGCCTTTTACATAGACAGAACTAAGTCCTTCCGGAAAACGGACAGGCTCCTAGTGTCTCTCGCTCCCAGGTCAAAAGGGGAAGACCTCTCTTCCTAGAGAATTTCAAAGCACATTGTGTCCTGTATGAAACCGTGCTACGAGCTTTGAAAGACCCCTTTGCTGACCCCGCCTAGGGCTCACTCCACCAGGGCGGTGACGGCGTCAACAGCCTTCTTCAAGGGCATCGCGTTAAAAGACATCTGTAGAGCGGCGACCTGGTCATCCTACGACACCTTCGCCAAGCATTACGCCCTGCATCGGGTGTTCGATGAGGATACCCGTCTGTTGACAGCAGTCCTCTCAGGGGCAAGCTACACATGAATCGAGTACCCACCTCCTTACTGCTGGGTAGTCACCTATTGTGGAGCACCCGCGGGGACCACTCGAAGAAGAAAGAGAAGTTACTCACCTGTAGTAACGATGGTTCTTGGAGATGTGTCCCCGTGGGTGCTCCACCACCCACCCATCCTCCCCGCTTCAGATCTCTGTCCGGTGTTTTTCAGGAGCATCCGAGGCAGTTGGTCAAGGAACTGGCGGGGATCGGATCGCGTACGTGACCGAGGGCGCACAGGGGAGAAGCGCGCATCGGCGCATGTGCGATCCAATGGAAACTGCTAGAAGAATTCCGATCTGCGGCGCCGGGCAAGCCTGACACCTACTGTGGAGCACCCACGGGGACACGTCTCGAAGAACCATCATTACTACAGGTGAGTAACTTCTCTTTCCGATATATCTGTAACATACCACAGGACTTCTCATTTTAATGTAATTAAAGACAGAGGGCTAAATCCTGCTTTCCCCTTCCTGCTCTGCAATCCACCTGCTCTGCATTGCAGAATACCAGTATCTCAAACCAAGGAGGCAGCCAACTTATGTCAAGTCCACATTAGGGGGTAATATCAATTTAAGATGCTAACTCCATCTACAAGAACTGTGTATCTGGAATTGATGTATCTTAAATTGATTTTTGCTGCCCTCCCCAGAGCGAGAGGTCTACCGGGGAAACGCTCCTGTCAACTTCCGTTACTCCGTGATTGTGAGGCATGCTGGGGTCAACAGCAGCACCCTGATAGTTCAATTTAGTGTGAGCATACTAGGTGCTGTGAAGCAAACCTAGAAGATCGACTGCCAGCGTGTTGATTTTTGGGTGGGTATAGGTGTACCCTCTATAAGCCAGTTAGGGGTTCAGCTTTGAAGGAGACATAGCTGTATAACACTGTGATGCTCTGGAGTGGTCATTTGGGAGCTATTGCTAACCAGCATGATTTAGAGCAGTTTTGAGGTTTCTCTCTGGTGCATTGGGGTAATAACCAACATGAGAATTAGGCATTGAGCATACAAATGCCATAATACCATATTTTCCCAAGCTGCACTGAGCAGAATTTGCCAATGAAGAGGATTCAACTCTGCATTTACCAAAATATACTTCCAAAGAGGTGGTGTGAAACACTCAAAGCTTGGGAAGCTCCAAAGTTCACATTACATGCGAAACTTTAACTGTGCAACACCAATGTTTTCTTAATATAGTATGACTGTGTGAAACCTAACCTGTGGTTTCCCTAGAGCACAGATATCTCAGGCTCTTACTGAGGCCCTGTCTTCCTATTTTGACATTGGGAAATGAGCTCTATAAGCTAATTATCAGGAATAGCAAACTTTTCATGTTTCTTAGGAAACTAACTCTTTATACTGGGAAAATAAAAGACCTAAAAGAAGTCTTGATTTACTATTTTTAAAGGAATTATTGCCATATAGTGTCATCATTATAAATAATCTTCTTGTTAGTAGACTCAAAATATGTGCCAAGAGAATTAAATACTCAGGACACACAACAGACATGCTGGAAGTGGTTCCAAGGCTGCGTCACATTCACAAGGAGCGGTGTTAGGGATACTTATTGTGCTGTTTTGTCTATGCAGAAATAGAGGGTTTGAGTCTGTAGAACTGACAGCTTGATCCATTGCATCCAAAGTAAATTCAGTTTAAAATAATTAAAGGGGTTGGATGCCAAACTCTCCAAAACTGCTGCAGTATGTTAAAAGGAACGTTGTGCTATTCTTGGAGCATTGGCGAACCAGTACAGTGTGTCTTTTTGTCTAATTTTGGTTGTTTTTGACAGAGTTCTTCTTGAAATATTCTGTGTTAATAAGGTACAATGGAGTTTGATGGTCTGTATTTGAGGAATGTTAATACATTGGGAAGCACTTTGGGATTTACTACAAATGGTAGCTGTGTTGGTATCCGTACTGTATCTTGTGGTAATCTAAACCCCAAGTGAGATTTATTTCCACTGTGTTGTGTTTAAAAAAGCCTTCATTTTTGTTTTCTCATCCTGTCTCCTTCCCTCAACAGCCAGCAACCCCAACACGCACAATAGCAGCAACCCCCATTCAGCCACTTCCACAGAGCCAATCAACACCAAAGCGAATTGACACTCCCAGCTTGGAGGAGCCCAGTGACCTTGAGGAGCTTGAGCAGTTTGCCAAGACTTTCAAACAAAGACGGATCAAACTTGGATTCACTCAGGTAAAATTCAGTTACCTTAGTGCCTCCTACCAGTATGGGGTTAAATCATATTTCAGTCCAGGAGAGAGGAGGGGACAGTAGCATTCCTTTGTAGCAGTGCTTTCTTAAGTAGAATTAAGCTCTTGTCTTTCCCTTCTGCATAAGGGTTCTAGGAAAGAACAAAAAAGGCCATACACATCTTTTTCGCACTCTTATTGGTTTTAAGGAGTAGCCATTTTCTTAGCAGGTGCGCACTGTTAACAGATCAGGCCGTCATTGAACGTGCACGGTCCATCCTAGAGGATTTCAAATTATGAGATCAGAACTCTTTGAAAGCTGCTCTCAGAGGTTCAGCCTTTTAAGTCCTATAGCACATTAACAGTTCCAAGTGTTTAAAGATGTTGTCAAAACTGTGATAAAGCTGCTTTATATGTTGAAGGATTTTATGTTTTGAACATATTTTCCTGTTTAATATTAGGGATTTTGTATTTGAGGTTTAAGGTATGCGAAGTCTGCAAATAAGAACTCAGTGGCGAAGGAGTAATCTTAAAAAATAAACTAGAAACAAGTTTAGAAAAGACAAGTTACGTAAGAAAATAGTAAACTTAAAAAAAAATTGGTGTGATACTTTATCACCTCTCTTGAATAGTTTGCACATTGATAAGCTTGTCTTCTGAGCATTCAATCATCTTTCTTCCAGCAAGTTCCTATGTAAACAATTGATCAGAAAAGATCTGTTTTTAGTTAGAGTAAGGGAGCAGGTGCCCAGACTACTCTCAGTTCTGAAAAACCCATCTTAAGAAACAAAGCCGACTTTCGCTGGTAATTATTTAGCGGGGTTTTTATATGATAGAGGAGGAAAATTAAGGGAAAGCAACATCTACTCCATAGGGCTCACCAGAGCAAAGGTTCACTTGTCTGCTTTCTTGAAGTGTGATGGTGAAATCAGTTTAGGTAAGTGGAGTCACAGCACAAAATCCCATCATCGTGGGTCTGAAAAAAGTAATTTTGAATGTACTGAATGTAGTTGAATGAAAGGTGCTCTTAGTGCAAAGTTGGGTTACGTGTTCTGTTATTATGTTGCTGAGACAAGCTATGCTTGGATCCAGGAGATCCTTTTTGAAAATATCAAAATTATATTTTTTCCCCTTCAAAATTCAAATCTTCTCTGAAAATCAAAAGTCTGGTAGCATGCTGTTAACATTTGCATGTTTTGCAAGGAAGAGCAAACAAAAATAACAAGTGGATGCGTAGAAGTCTGAACTCAAAGCCAATAAATTTTTTGTGAATTTTTTACAACTTTGTATAATGCTGCTTTGCTTTACTATAGTCAATATGCAGGCACTCCCCAAGTTACGAACCTTCAGGTTAGGAATGCCCCTATATACAATTGCTCAGCTGCAGCCTTGGTAGCAGCCAAGAGATGTAGGTGGTGGTGTGTGGCTTGAGTGAGAGCCAGCAGACTGCAGCCAGCCTCCAGATGCCCTCTCACTGCCCACGGACTCAGCATGGGTTCTGGCAGCTGCCCTCTTGCAGACTCAGCACAGGCTCTGGCATCTTCTTTCCCCCCCATCCCCCACAAGCTAAGCACTGGCTCAAGCTCCCCCCAGCTCCCCCCTCCAGCCCCGGGCTCAGCATGTCAGCAAGTGGTCTGGCAGCTCCAAGCCACACCCACTTGGCAGCTGCCCCCACTGCCTCAGCACAGGCTCTGGCAGTCACCACCCTGAACCAGCAGTTATCCCTCTTCTTCCCCCCAGCACAGACTCTGACAGCCCCCTTCCACCCCCAGTAGCCCCCTGCCCCCTACAGGCTCAGCACAGGCTCTGGCAGCTCCATCCCCCTGCCAGCAGGCCCCTCCCTTACAGGCTTAGAACAGGCTCCGGCCACTCTCCATCCCATCTGTGGACTTTGCACCCAGCCCTTGCTCACCAAGAGGTGGCAAGCTGCACAGGCTGGAGGAGAGGAGGCTTCTTCTTCGAGTGTCCCCGTGGGTGCTCCACATTAGGTGTCGGGCTCGGCCGGCGCCGCAGATCGGATCTGCCAAGCAGTTTCTGCCGGACCGCGCATGCGCCGGTGCGCGCCGCTCCCTTGCGCGCTCCTGGCCACATGCGCGATCGGGTCCCTGCCAGTTCCTCTTAACCGCCGTCGGCTGCAGACGGAATCCGACTAGCCTACGGCCAAGTTAGCATATTGAATGGTTTTAACTGTTTTTCTTTAAAGTTTTCAAGTTCTTAGGCTACTGTTAAGTTAGCCAGTTGTTATTTTCAAAAAAAAAAAAAGAAACAACAAGCGGGACGGCATTCAGTCCAGTCCTAGTAACAAGCGGAGCACGGGAGGCCAGGAGCCTAGGGCCATTAGCCCTCCTGCCACGGCAGGCTATCGGAGAGGGGGAAAACAGCACAGAGAAGGTGCTAAGTACCCCATTAACAACTGAAAGACTCACCAACAACGTCCTATTCAGGATTCAAGGAATGTGAGTCTTGCCGAGAGGCAATGCCAGCGTCTGATGGGCACAGTCACTGCATAAGGTGCCTGGGGGAGTCCCATGTCACGCAGAAATGCTCCTTCTGTGCAGAATTAACAGCCAGAGCAAGGAAGGACAGGGAGATGCGGCTTAAAATGCTGCTCTTCGACAAAGCCCTCCAGCCAGACGTGCCGGAGCGGCCGCAGCAGGAGGGACCCTCCGGGGCCCATAAGAGGAACGCCGCCTCCCTCACCCCATCAGCGCAAAAACGGAGGAAAGTCTCCCCAGCCCGATCCCTGCCGGCAGCAACAGCAAGCGGGACGGGAGGAGCGCACAGCCGCAGCAACAGCTGATCGGCGGCGGCATGGAGAGCCACGTGGAGGCGGCTCAGCTTCCAATAATCAAACAGCCGCCCCGCACCGCAGGCAGGGCGGCGGCTAAACAAGCGCCGGTACTGGCGGCACCGCAAGCAGCGGCACCGACCCTGGGGAACCGGCGGTGCAGAGCGCGCAGGCACGCAGCCTGCAGGCACCGGAGGACACCGCCCATGTGGCATTGCCCATAAGCGTGCCGAGCACGGCGCGGATGGGGCCGAGATCCCCTAGACGTCAGGGGGCGGAGCTACCCCCTCAAGGGAGGGGGAAGGCTGCACACAAAACAAGGCACCGCAGCCCCTCTCCAGACAGGGCTGCAGAGTGCTTTCTCTCAGCCCTCCGCTCATGCTGCAGACTCCAGCTAGGAGGCAGGGGTCCCCCCTAGCCTACCCGGAGCCCCCATCTCCATTTTTACAACCAGCCTCGCCCTGGCTGGGACCACCTTCACCCTTCCTGGGGTTTGAGCCGCTGGAGTGCTATCACAAATTGCTCTCTCCAGTGTCCCAGGTCTCTCGACGATCTCGCTCCCCCGGATGCAGAGGGTATGCACCAAGCGAGTGGTCTAGGTCACCTTCCCAAGAGCAGTGCCCATGCTGCCATGGTTGCCCCTATCATGCGGGGCATAGACACCACCGGCAATCTACCAGGGAAAGATCCCCACAGATGGTCCCGTATCCCCGAGGGCAATCGCGAACGGGGACAGAGACTCAAGTATCTCAGGGGGAACTGGTTATGGAACCCCAAGATATTTCCCTTGCAAGCTTCCAGAGAGCGGATGTACCATCACCAACAGGAATCGGAAGGGTCCAGAGAGGTGTACCCTAGTGGTTCCTCGCCCTCCTCCCCGGACGGGGCTACGGCCCCGGGGGACGTCCATCCTCCGGACGATATCAAACAGTTCCAAGAGCTGTTTAAGAGGGTGGCCTTCACGCAAGGCATCCAGACAGCAAAGGTGCAAGAGAAACACCATAAGCTCCTCAAAAATCTGAGACCTCCGGCCTCCTCCAAAATAGCAATACCGCTTGATAACGCAATCTTGGAGTCCGCCACTAACATATGGCAGACCCCTGCGACTATTCCGCCTGTCCACAAGAGAGCGGATAAAAAAAAAAAAAATACTTCATGCTGGCGAAGGGCATGGAGTTCCTGTTCAGCCACCCACAACCAAATTCCTTGGTGGTGGAGTCGTCGCAACAAAGATCAAAGACATCTCAATTTAAGACAGGGGGAACAGACAAATATGCCAAGAAGCTAGAGCTGTTTGACAGAAAGGTCTACTCCTCCTCCACTCTACTGTTGCGAATGGCAAATTACGCAGCGCATCTAGCGAACCATAATTTCGACAACTACACTAGGTTAACCTCCCTCATAGACTCACTTCCAGAGGGCAAGAAACCGGTGCTCAAGGCCATCGTGCAAGAAGGCTACACGGCCTCGAGAACGGGAGTTCAGATCGCCCTGGATGTTGCGGACACAGCAGCACGCTCCACAGCTACGGCAGTGATGATGCGAAGGGAGTCCTGGCTCCAGACTTCGGGTATACTGAGAGACCTGCAGGCAAATATAGTCGATCTTCCCTTCGACTCGCAGAAGCTGTTTGCTGAATCAACTGACTCGGTCCTTCATTCCAGTAAAGATTCAAGAGCCACACTTAGGACCCTGGGGATTTACACCCCTCCATACAGAAAGGAAAAAGTACTACCCTCAACAAAGACGGTACCAGTACCAGCAACAGCGTCCCCAGTATCACAGGGGTTACGAGCAAGGGCGACATCAACAGCACCAGCAGTACAGAACTCCCAGGTGATGTTCCCAACAGAGCCGTGTGTCTTCGGGGCAGGGCCAAAGGCCACAAGTTTGACACACAGATCCAGGGCTGCGCCATCACTACCATCGCACAAGGTCATCCGAAGCGGTTATTCCACCATTGCCTGTGACCATTCTATGACCAGTGGCAAAGGATCACCACAAACAAATGGGTGTTGGAGATCATAGGCATGGGGTACGCCATCCCCTTCCAGTCGCTCCCACCGCCACGACCTCCACCCAGGCCCCACCTCCAGGAGGCCCCCCACGTAGCGAGGCTCAAGCAGGAGGTAGACCATTTCATGCTCATAGGGGTAGTGGAAAGAGTGCCGGAGCAACTGCAAGGGAGAGAGTCCTACTCGAGGTACTTCCTCACGGAGAAAAAGACAGGAGGCTGGAGGCCCATCTTAGATCTTCGAGGCCTCAACCGGTACCTGCGCAAGCAACGCTTTCGGATGATCACAATCGCCTCCATCCTTATGGCACTAGACGATGGAGATTGGTTCACAGCCCTCGACTTACAAGACGCGTATTTTCACATAACTATCCATCCGGCTCACCGATGATTCCTCCGGTTCATGGTAGGCAAAGAACATTTTCAATACAAGGTCCTACCGTTTGGCCTCTCCTCGGCCCCCAGATTCTTCACCAAGACCTTGGCAGTTGTGTCAGCCTACCTGCACAGACAGGGGGTATTTATATTCCCGTATCTGGACGACTGCCTACTCAAAGGGGCCTCGAAGGAGGAGGTACTACACATGATACGCGTCACAGCAGGCACGTTCTCTTCGCTCGGCCTGGTTATCAATCTGGCAAAATCAAAGAGAGACCCCACACAGGACATAGAGTTCGTAGGGGCACGCATAAATTCTATTACAGCGAGAGTGTATCTACCAGAGACTCGCTTTCGGGCCATCGGCTCCCTCGTGCAAGTCATCACCTTCAGCCCTACGGTGCCGGTTCTGACGTGCTTACAGCTGCTGGGCCACATGGCAGCAGCGACGTTCGTAGTACAGAACGCCATGTTACGCATGCGCAGCATGCAGCACTGGCTGGCGAGCGTATACAAACCGGCAGCACACACCGTTCACAGGGTGGTGTCGCCCACAACAGAGGTGCGCAAATCCCTGCAATGGTGGATAAACCCCAAGAGCCTGCTAACAGGGTTACCCTTCCACCAACCACAAATATCGGTTTTTCTTGCTACAGATGCCTCCCTCATGGGGTGGGGAGCACACATGGGCAAAGAGGTGACGTAAGGGCTGTGGTCCTCCATGGAGCGATCACTGCACATAAATATACTGGAGCTCAGAGCAGTGTTCAACGCCTGCAGACACTTTAGAGACCATATACAAGGCAAAGAAGTCGGGATCAGTACAGACAATACCTCCACCATGTTTTATATAAATCGGCAAGGAGGAGCTCGGTCCCGTGCCTTATGTGCGGAAGCAGTCCGGTTGTGGAACTGGTGCATCGCCAACAATATAACCTTGAAAGCCTCGTACTTACCAGGCGCTCACAATGTGAAGGCAGACCAGCTGAGCAGGCGTTTCGCACTCACGCACGAGTGGCAGATTCGTCTCGATCTGCTACGACCGATTTTTCACGCATGGGGTTTTCCCCAGATAGACCTGTTTGCTACTCAACACAACAAGAAGTGCCCATGATTCTGCTCCAGGGCAGGACTGGGACGGGGGTCCCTGGGGGACGCATTCACGATCTCGTGGAGGGGCACCCTGCTTTACACTTTCCCTCCCACAGTGCTCATCCACAAAGTCTTGAAGAAAGCCAGGAGGGAAGCCCAAATGATCCTAGTAGTCCCAACGTGGGATCGACAGGAATGGTTCCCCCTACTCCTGCGCATGTCGGACCGCCCACCGATGCCCCTTCTGGTGGCGCCGGATCTGCTTACGCAAGCCCAGGGGTCCATAGTGCATCCGCACCCCCAAGGCCTGCAACTGCAGTCGTGGTTAATCCACGTCTCAGCTCCCTAGACAGCACATATACGGAGGAAGTGCAGCAAGTCCTAGAAAGTAGCAGGAGGACTTCCACCAGGAAGACCTACAAGCAGAAATGGACTCGCTTCGCGGCATGGTGTTCTACCAAACAGCTAGCCCCCCTTTCGGTGCCTATGCCTGTGATATTAGAGTATTTACTGGACCTCAAGAGAGGAGGACACTCACTATCCTCGTTAAAGGTCCACCTTGCCACCTTTTCGGCGTTCAGACACGAAGAGGAAGGGCACACTGTGTTCGCCCATCCCATGGTTACCAGGTTCCTCAAAGGGTTGGTAAACCTATACCCCCCTCGGACACCGCTTCCACCTTTGTGGAACTTGGACCTGGTGCTTAATGCGATAGCGGGACCACCGTTCGAGCCTTTGGCCACGGTTTCCCTCCACTTCCTTACGATAAAGACGACCTTTCTTCTCGCAATCACGTCGGCTCTCAGGGTGAGCGAGCTTGCGGCAGTTATGGCAACGCCACCCTGCACTGTTTTTTCCAAGGAGGCGGTAACCATACGGCTGCGTCCAGCCCTTGTTCCTAAAGTTTCTTCTGAGTTCATATTAACGAACCTATCGTTTTACCCTCGTTTTATCCAAAGCCTCATAACTCTAACAAAGAGGCGCGTCTACACCTTCTGGACGTGAGGAGGGCGCTAGCCTTCTATATAGACAGGACCAAGTCCTTCCAGAAAACGGATAGACTCCTAGTCTCTATCTCTCCCAAATCGAAAGGAGAAGGTCTCTCTTCGCAGAGAATCTCGAAGCACATCGTATCCTGCATAAAAATGTGCTACGAACTCAAAAAGACTCCTTTACTGGCCACGCCCAGGGCTTATTCCACTAGGGCGGTGGCGGCTTCAACAGCCTTTTTCAAGGGCGTTGCGCTAAAAGACATTTACAGAGCGGCGACCTGGTTATCCTATGACACCTTCGCCAAACATTACACCCTTCACAGGGTATTCCAAGAGGATACCCGTCTCTCTACAGCGGTCCTCTCGGGGACAAGCTGCACATAATCCGATTACCCACCTCCTATCTTGGGTTACTGCTGGGTAGTCACCTAATGTGGAGCACCCACGGGGACACTCGAAGAAGAAAGAAAGGTTACTCACCGTAGTAACGGTGGTTCTTCGAGGTGTGTCTCCATGGGTGCTCCACTACCCGCCCATCGTCCCCGCTTCGGATCTCTGTTTAGTGTTTTGCAGGAGCATCGGAGGCGGTTGGTCAAGGAATGGGCGGGGACCAGATCGCACACGTGGCCAGGAGTGCACAAGGGAGCGGCGCGCACCGGCACATGTGCGGTCCGACAGAAACTGCTTGGAAGATCCGATCTGCGGCGCCGGGCGAGCCCGACACCTAATGTGGAGCACCCACGGGGACACACCTCGAAGAACCACCATTACTACGGTGAGTAACCTTTCTATCTGGTGGCTGGAGAGAAGTGGCAGTTTAAAGCACCACGTCTTTCCAGCTGCCCTCTCTTCTCCAGCCCATGCTCACACCGCTCACCACCTCCTGGTGACTGGGAGTGGACACATAGCAGTAAACAGTGCTGAGCCTGCAAGGGAGGTGAGGGAGGATGAGGGCTGCCAGAAACCATGCTGAGCTAGTGGGGGCAGGGGGGGCACTGGGGAGGCAGCCTGAGCCGGAGGTGAACCTACAGTAAAGGGGGCAGCCAAGGGGTAGGGATGCCTTAGGAGCCAGTGCAGAGCCCATGGAAGGCATGACTGGGCAGGGCTAGATTAAGAAAGGGGCTTTAGGGTCTGCAGCACAGGGCCCGAAGCTGCAGGAGGGAGACCCTGCAAAAAGATCTTGGTCACCAAAAATGCAGATTTTTTTTCCGGGTACCCTTAGCCCAGGGATGGTGGTGGGGTCGTGGGGGATCCCAGTCTGGGGTGGCTTAGGGCTACAGAGGGTTGGAGTTGCTGGAGCACGAGAGGGGGTGACCCGTAGCTGTGTGGTGCAGGGAGGGGTGAGCTGCAGCTGGGCCACAGGGGGAGGGTGGGATTGAACCTGAGCCGGAGCTGCATGCGGGGGTTTGAACCGGGAGGGGAGGGGTTTGAACCAGGCCATGTTGGGCCATGGGGTGTTGAGCCAGGGCTGGGGGAGTCAGATTTTGAGTTGCATTAACGCAAGTTAAGCGCATCTCAAAACTTGCACATTTCTAAGGTTTACTGCACAGCAGAAACCATGATTTTTAAATTAAGGGTTAACTGTCCTTACCAGCAGTGTCCTGAATTTGTACTGTGGATGAAAAATACACACAATAACGCAAGGATTCTATATCAGCCTTTGCTTTTGAGTTTAGCATCAAAATCCCAGTATAATACAAAAGCAGCTTTTTATATTAAATTCCCCTTTGTTTTTTAAAAAAAAAAAAAAAATATTCAGAATGGCATAGTATGTATTTGATCAGTTTATTCTTCTTGAGTAAATATATACATAATTAGGTAGATTTTAATTAAACTATTACTTAATTATATAATCAAATAGTAATTAAGGGTATTATTACATAATGTTTCCTGTAGTCCCATAATTAGATAGGCAATGAATTTTTCTGTTACTTTTAGGCATACAAATTTACCAGATTTAACCTTGTTCTTTTCAAAAAAAATAATTAGAAGGATCTAGTGCACTCTAATTGCCTATTACACTCCATGTTGGAGGTGATATAATCTGTTTTTGACTTTTGATAGTTCTTTATTATTTTAAAGAAATTGTTCAAAATGGATTAATTTTGGGATTTTATATAATAGATGCTTCTTCTTCGAGTGGTCCCCGTGGGTGCTCCACAATAGGTGTCGGGCTCGCCCGGTGCCGCAGATCGGAATTCTTCTAGTAGTTTCTATTGGATTGCGCATGCGCCGCCGCACGCCGCTCCCTTGCGCGCCCCCGGCCATGTGCGCGATCCGGTCCCCGCCAGTTCCTTCTCACCCGCCATCGGCTGTAGACGGCATCCGCTCTGGCTAAAGCCAGAGACAGATAAGATAGTTGTTTTTACGTGTAGTTTGTTTGATTTTGTCACTATCAAAAAAAAAAAAAGAAAAAGAAGAGAAAGAAAGAGAATATTAGACAGCAGAAAGAAGAGGAACGAAGGAGAGAGGGGCGGACAAGAAGGCTAGTTAAGTCGTCTACTGCCCCGCAGGCCGGTGAATGTTATTTTGGGTTAGAAAGCACTGATTAGTGGCTAAGTACCCTATTAACAGTAAAGACTCTCCGCGATGGCCTCCTCGGGGTTTAAGAAGTGTGAGTCATGCCGCGAAGCTATGCCGGCCTCCGATGGGCATAGTGAATGCATTCACTGCCTGGGAGAGTCACACGTTACCCAGCAGTGTTCCCACTGCGCTAAGCTTACAGCCAGGGCCAGGAAAGACAGAGAGATGAGGCTCAAAATGATCTTGTTTGATAAGGCTCTCCAGCCAGAACCGTCGGAGAAGCCTCACGCAGAAGGGCCCTCTGGGTTGCATAAAAGAAAGGCAGCCTCTTTGACCCCCTCGGTGCAGAAGAGGAGGAAACTCTCCCCGGCTCGATCCTTGCCGGCGGGTCCAGCAGGCAGGACAAGCAGAACGGAAAGCCCCCAGCCGCGAGCTCATGAAAGCGGCAGCGTAGCAGCACACGTTGCAGAGGCTGAGCCTCCGATTACACAACAGGCGGCATGGAAGGCGCCGCGAGCGCCAGCGAGGCAAGCGCTGGAATCGGCGGCGCTGACACATGCGGCACCGGCCCCCACGGCGCCGACGGCGTAGGGGCAACCCGCACGGAACCTATCGGCGCCGGAGGAAGCTACCCACGCGGCACCGCCGCTGACTGTGCCGAGCGTGGCGCCGACAACGGGGCTGAGATCCCCGGCATGGGAAGGGGCGGCACCCACCCCGCAGGCGAGGGGCAAGGCAACAACAAAAACTCGGCACCTCAGTCCATCTCCAGGCAGGGCTGCGCTGCCCTTATCTCCTAGCACACCCCCCCCCCCCCCCCCCCAAGATACACACACTGCACCAACGGGCTGTAACTCCACCAGCTTATTTCGGGCCTCCCTCTCCGTTCCTCCAACCAATTTTGCCGTGGCTTGGGCCACCTTCACCGTTTCTGGGCATGGATCCCCTTGAGTACTATCACAAACCAGCTTCACCACTATCTAGGTCGTTGCGGAGGTCCCGCTCTCCCAGACATCATGGATACACTCCCTGATCGTGGTCCAGGTCTCCATCACCGGGCCCTTGCCCATTCTGCTATGGTCGTCCTCATCATGCTGAACACAGGCACCGCAGGTCTAGATCCAAGGGCAGGTCCTCCCCTGCTACTCGTCAATACTCCCATGTGCACTCTCGCTCTGGGATGGGAACACAGTTGTCTCAGGGGGAATTAGGTCCAGAATCCTGAGACTTCCCTTCACAGTCCTCCAGGAAGCAAGTATATCACCGAACTCGGGAGCCAGAGGATTTGAGGGAGGTGTACCCCAGTGGTTCCTCCTCATCCTCCCCAGATGAGGCCATGGCCCCCGGGGATGTCCCCCCCGCCCCCGGATGACCTTAAACAATTCCAGGAGCTGTTCAAATGAGTAGCTTTCACGCAGGATGTTCAAATAGCAGAGGTGCAGGAGAAGCATCATAAACTCCTGAAAAATTTGAGACCCCCGGCTTCATCTAAAATCGCTATCCCGCTGGACGAAGCCATTATGGAGTCAGCCACTAACATATAGCAGACCCCAGCCTCTATTCTGACTGCAAACAAGAGAGCGGATAAGAAGTACTTCGTCCCAGCCAAGAGCATGGAGTTCCTCTTTAGTCACCCGCAGCCCAATTCTTTGGTGGTCGAATCGTCCCAGCAGAGGTCGAAGACATCTTAGTACAAGTCGGGGGGGGGGGGGGTCGGATAAAGATGCTAGGAAGCTAGAGCTATTTGGCAGGAAGGTATATTCCTCCTCTACCCTATTATTGAGAATGGCAAATTACGCGGCACATCTATCAAACCACAACTTTGACAATTACTCTAGACCCACTCTCCTCATGGATTCACTCCCGGAGGACAGGAAGCCGGTGTTAAAGGCGATTGTCCAAGAGGGCTATGCGGCGTCGCGGAGGGGAGTCCAGATTGCCCTGGACGTGGCGGACACAGCGGCACGTTCAACAGCTGCAGCAGTGGTAATGCATAGGGAATCCTGGCTCCAGACGTCTGGTATCCCCAGGGACCTGCAGGCGAAGATCGTGGATCTTCCCTTTGATAAGCAAAAGCTGTTTGTGGACTCAACCGACTCGGTCCTCCACTCCAGCAAAGACTCGAGGGCCACACTTAAGACCTTGGGTATTTATACTCCCCCATACAAGAAGAAGAAATTTTATCCTCAGCAAAGACGCTACGCTTACCAACGACAGCATGCTCAATATCAGCGAGGCTACGACCAAGGGCGCCATCAACAGCAGCAGCAATACAGGACTCCCAGGCGACGTTCTCAACAAAGCTGTACACCCTCGGGGCAGGCCCAGAGACAGCAAGTTTGACGGGTATGTCAGGGGCTGCACTATCAACACCATCGCTCAATGCCATTCTCATCTCATGTTAGGTCATCGCCTCAAACCGTTCCACTCCCAATGGCAAAAGATGACCACAGACAAATGGGTGCTAGAAATTATAGCCATGGGTTACACGATCGCTTTCCAGTCACTTCCACCGACGAAGCCTCCCGCCAGGCCTCATCTCAGGGATGCTGCCCACGAGGCGAGGCTCAAGCAGCGGGTAGATCACCTCATGTTCATAGGGGCGGTGGAAAGAGTGCCGGAACAATTCCAAGGGAAAGGTTTTTATTCATGCTACTTCCTAACAGAGAAGAAAACAGGAGGCTGGAGGCCGATCTTGGATCTACGGGGCCTCAACCGTTACTTGCGCGTGCAGCGCTTTCGGATGATCACAGTTGCCTCCATACTTACAGCACTGGACGATGGAGACTGGTTTGCAGCCCTCGACTTACAAGATGCTTGCTTTCATATAACAATCCACCTGGCACACAGACGCTTCTTCCGCTTCACGGTCGGCAGGGAACATTTCCAGTACAGGGTTCTTCCGTTTGGCCTATCCTCAGCACCCAGAGTCTTTACCAAAACCCTGGCAGTGGTATCAGCCTACCTGCACAGACAGGGGGTGTTTATTTTCCCATTTCTGGACGACTGTCTGCTGAAAGGGGCCTCAAAGGCAGAGGTCTTACGCATGATAAGTGTCACTGCGAACACGTTTACTTCGCTAGGCATAGTTATCAACCTCGCAAAGTAAAAGACCGAATCCACACAAGATATAGAGTTCATAGGGGCACGCATAAACTCTATCACGGCAAGAGTATATCTGCCCGACGCCCGCTTCCATGCCATGAACTCCCTGGTGCAAGTCATGACGTACAGCCCCACGGTGCCGGTCCTAACGTGCCTGCAGCTGTTGGGGCGCATGGCGGCAGCGACGTTTGTGGTATAGAATGCCAGGTTACACATGCGAAGCCTGCAGCATTGGGTGGCGAGTGTTTACAAACTGGCATCCCACACTGTCCACAGGGTAGTGTCGCCCACGACGGGGGTTCGCAGATCCCTAGCATGGTGGGAAAATCCCAAGAATCTGCTAGTGGGGGTGCCTTTTCAGCAACCACAAATTTCTATTTTTCTTACTACCGACGCCTCCCACATAGGATGGGGAGCGCACATTGGCAGCAAGGTGACGCAAGGGCTATGGTCCCCTGCGGAACAGACACTGCACATAAACATACTGGAGCTCAGAGCAGTGTTCAATGCGTGCAGACATTTTCGAGATTACCTGCATGGCAAAGTAGTCGGGATCAATACCGACAATACCTCCACTATGTTTTACATCAATTGACAAGGAGGGGCACGATCCCGTGCGTTATGTGCGGAAGCAGTCCGATTGTGGAACTGGTGCATTGCCAACAACATAACGTTGAAAGCCTCGTACTTGCCGGGCGCTCACAACGTGAAGGCAGATCAACTGAGCAAGCGCTTCGCACTCACGCACGAATGGCAGATCTGCTCCGACCTGCTATGGTGCATATTTCGTACATGGGGGTTTCCCCAAGTCAGTTTGTTTGCCACCCAGTACAACAAGAAGTGTCCCCAGTACTGCTCCAGAGCAGGAATAGGGCGGGGTTCCTGGGGGACGCATTCATGATTTCATGGTAGGGCCCTCTACTGCATGCGTTTCCCCCCACAACGCTTATCCACAAGGTTCTGCAGAAAGCCAGAAGGGAGAGAGCTCGCATGATACTCATAGTTCCAACTTGGGACCGGCAACAATGGTTTTCCTTGCTTCTGCGCATGTCGGATTGTCCACCACTCCCCCTACCAGTGGCGCCGTACTTAACTCACGCAGGCTCAGGGGTCCATAGTGCACCTGCACCCTCAGGGTCTGAGCCTACAAGCATGGTTAATCCATGGCTCAGCGCCTTAGAGAGCACGTGTACGGAGGGAGTACAGCAAGTCCTGGAGTGTAGCCGAAGGACCTCCACCAGGAGGACTTATGAACAGAAATGGACTCAATTTACAGCCTGGTGTTCCGCCAAGCAGTAAGCTTCCCTTGACGTTCCTATAACCATAATACTAGAATACCTATTGGACCTCAAATGAGACGGACTTTCTCTATCCTCGCTAAAGGTCCACCTTGCTGCTATATCAGCTTTTCGGCATACAGAGGAAGGGCCCACTGTATTCGCCCACCCTGTCGTCACAAGGTTCTTGAAGGGGCTGTTAAACCTTTACCCCCCTCGAAAACCGCTTCCGCCGTTGTGGAATTTGGACTTGGTGCTCCGTGCGCTATCGGGACCCCTTTTGAACTATTAGCCACGGTACCCCTCCGACTCCTTACCATGAAAACAACCTTCCTCCTTGCGATTACGTCAGCCCGCAGGGTGAGCGAGCTTGCAGCAGGGATGGCAATGCCGCCCTGCACAGTATTCTCAAAGGAGGCAGTAACCTTACGGTTACACCCAGCCTTCGTTCCAAAAGTTTCCTCAGAGTTCCATCTTAACGAACCAATAATTTTACCCTCGTTTTACCCGAAGCCTCACAGCTCCAGCAAGGAGGCGCGCCTACACCTCCTAGATGTGAGAAGGGCGTTGGCCTTTTACATAGACAGAACTAAGTCCTTCCGGAAAACGGACAGGCTCCTAGTGTCTCTCGCTCCCAGGTCAAAAGGGGAAGACCTCTCTTCCTAGAGAATTTCAAAGCACATTGTGTCCTTTATAAAACTGTGCTACGAGCTTCGAAAGACCCCTTTGCTGACCCCGCCTAGGGCTCACTCCACCAGGGCGGTGACGGCGTCAACAGCCTTCTTCAAGGGCATCGCGTTAAAAGACATCTGTAGAGCGGCGACCTGGTCATCCTACGACACCTTCGCCAAGCATTATGCCCTACATCGGGTATTCGAGGAGGATACCCGTCTGTTGACAGCAGTCCTCTCGGGGGCAAGCTACACATGAATCGATTACCCACCTCCTTACTTGGGTTACTGCTGGGTAGTCACCTATTGTGGAGCACCCACGGGGACCACTCGAAGAAGAAAGAGAAGTTACTCACCTGTAGTAACGATGGTTCTTCGAGATGTGTCCCTGTGGGTGCTCCACCACCCGCCCATCCTCCCCGCTTCGGATCTCTGTCTGGTGTTTTTCAGGAGCATCCGAGGCGGTTGGTCAAGGAACTGGTGGGGACCGGATCGCGCACATGGCCGGGGGTGTGCAAGGGAGCAGCGCACGTTGGCGCATTCGCGCTCCAATAGAAACTGCTAGAAGAATTCCGATCTGCGGCGCCCGGCAAGCCCGACACCTATTGTGGAGCACCCATGGGGACACAACTCGAAGAACCATCGTTACTACAGGTGAGTAACTCCTCTATTTTTGACACATTTAAACACAAGCAAGGTATTCTGTTTGAGAGAGCTGATAATTCTGGAAATATAGATCTGACCGACATCTAAACTGACTGGTTTGGAATGTGTTCCTACTGTGAAAACTTATGATTTGGCATTTTATAATATTTTGTAATATAATACAAACAAATTGAAATATTGTGTGTCGTCACCTGTTTTCTGGCATGAATGATACTATTGTAATGAAGTAAAAATAATGAGGAGTCCTGTGGCACCTTAAAGACTAACAGATATATTTGGGCATAAGCTTTTGTGAGCAAAAGCCCACTTTGTCAGATGCAAGGAGATGCATTGTAATCAAGTGTATCGGCTCATATTGTGCTCCATATTTGCATTCATTGGTCTGTAAAGGAGTTCATCTATTCTATGAAGTAGGTCAAACTTGATTATTGCCAAGTATTTTTATCCTCTCTTTCAGTGGTGAGTAACTCTTTGCTAATTCCCATACAATAATCTCTTCTCCTACCCCTGAAATGATACCTTTTTTGGGGGGGGGAAATGTTCATGAAGAAATGAATAATTTTCTTCAAGTAGTGCCCTATGGGTGCTCCACTTCAGGGTGTGCACTTACATGTGCAATCCTGATTGGAGACTTTCTGGACCCTAGCTATCCCTCTGCTGCAGTGTGAGGCCCTTCAGGGGAGCATAATTGCCATCACTGCAGGGCCTTCTCAGTTGCAGAGTCAGACTTATCAAGCTGCTTTAAGAAAATGTTTATGAATATGCTTTATCCAAAATACACCTTGTACTATATCATTATAAAAGTTATAATCTGCTGAATGTGTATATTCTGTTTGTGCATGTGCCCTTCCTGTATTTGAAGTTAGAAATATGTAGTGTAAACTTATTAAGCAGTAGGTACGCTAAATACATGGCCGTTAGCTGTACTCAAGGTACAGTAATCCCTCAAAATGCACGATTTCAAGTTGCAGTTAATTTTCATTAATGCAAGCTAAGCACAACTCAAAATCCCATTCTCCCTGGGTCACAACTCCCCGCCCCCCGCCGAAAGGGCTGCACATCCCCAGTTCAACTCCACCCCAACTCACCCCAGGCTGAACCCTGCTTCCCGCTCCCATGGCCTCAACCCACCACCAAGCTTAACCCTCCCCAACTGCCCCTCTCCAGTCCCAGGACTTACCTTTCAAAAGGAGGTTCAGATGCTCCTTCTGCTTCCCCTGCTGCACAACATGCGTTCTGCTGGGGGAAAAAAGCTGTCCCCTGACTTACGTGACAGCTGATGTAACACCAATATTTAAAAAGGGCTCCAGAGGCAGTCCCAGCACTTACAGACCAGAAAGTCTAATGTCAGTACTGGGCAAATTAGCTGACACCATAATAAAGAATAACATTTTCAGGAACATAGAAGAACATAATTTGTTGGGCAAAAGTTAACATTGTTTCTGTAAAGGGAAATCATGTCTAACTTATCTGTTAGAGTTCTTTGAAGGGGTCAACAAATATGTGGACAAGCAGGATGCAGTAGATATAGTGTACTTAGATTTCCAGAAAACTTTTATCGGGTCCCTCACCAAAGGCTCTAAGGTAAATTAAGTTATGGAACAAGAGGGAAAATCCTTTAATGGATTGAGAATTGATTAAAAATACATCCTAAATTTTCAGAATGAAGAGGGGTAATTCATGGTATTCCCCAAGGGACAGTCCTGGGACCAATCCTATTCATCTTATTCATAAATAAGGGGTAAACTGTGAAGTGGCAACATTTGCAGACAGTACTAAACTGCTTAAGATCATTAAGACCAAAGCAGACTGTGAAGAACTTCAAAAAGATCTCACCAAACTGAGTGATTGGGCAACAAATCAGCAAATGAAATTTAACATGGATAAATGTAAAGTAATGCAAATTGAAAAAAATAACTGCAACTGTCATACAATATCATGGGGGCTGATTTAGCTGCAGCTAATCGGGAAAGATATCTTGGGGTTATCGTGGATAGTTTTCTGAAAACATCCACTCAGTGTGGAGCGTCAGTCAAAAAAACAAACAGGATGTTAAAGAAATATTAAAAAGGGGGTAGCGAGTAAGACAGAGAATAGCTTATTGCCCTTATGTAAAATTAGGTTACGCTCACATCTTGAATACCGTGTACAGATGTGGTCCCCTCATCTCAAAAAAGATATATTGGTATTAGAAAATGTTCAGAAAAGGGCAACTAAAATAATTAGGGGTTTGGAACGGGTGCCATATGAAGAGAGATTAAAGAGACTAGAACTTTTCATCTTAGAAAAGAGGAGACGGGGGGGGATATGGTAGAGGTATATAAAATTATGAGTGGTGTGGAGAAAGTGATCAAGGAAAAATTGATTGTTTCCATAATATAAGAACTACAGGACACCAAATGAAATTAATGGGTAGCAGGTTTGAAACAAATGAAAGGGAGGTTCTTCTTCACACAGTGCACAGTCAGCCTGTGAAACTCCTTTTCAAAGGAGGCTGTGAAGGCTCAGACTGTAATAGGGTTTAAAAAAGAGCTCGATAAATGCATGGAGGTTAGGTCTGTTAATGGCTATTAGCTGGGATGAGTAAGGAGTGGTGTCCCTAGCCTCTGTTTGTGTGAGGCTGGAGATGGATGGCAGGAGAGAGATTATTAACTATTTGGTTCATTCCGTCTGGGGCACCTAGCATTGGCCCCTGTTGGCAGAGAGGGTACTGGGCTAGGTGGACCTTTGGTCTTGACCCAGTATAGCTGTTCTTATGAGGTGTACCACAAGCAAGAAATCTTCCATAGGATATACAGCTCACAAACCTGGCAAGAGCAACCACGGGTACTGTCTTCCCTTATGACCCATCTCAGTGGTCTTATTGGAGCCTGTTGGCCTCTTACAGTGACCAACTTTACAGTGTTCCACCCAGTAAGAGAATGCACCACCATCCATTTATGGACCTTGCTTCACAGGAACAACTTGGAGAAGAACTCGTGCCAGTAGCAGAAGAAGCATTTCCCCATGCTTTTCTTGCCCAATAAGCACGATGTGCCTACTGCTGCTATCTCATACCAGGAATTTCAATTAGTTTCAAGATCTCTGCTGTTTATTTAATGAGATCTTACAAATTCTGTTACAGTAGATAACAGGAATTTTGATGTCCTTGTTAAACATTTTCCCCCATATGTCTACGCAGGACAAAATCGATTTGCCCATCAATGATGCTCTGGCAACCACCCCACCTACATATAAATGGGTCGACAAAAAAAGCTGTATTCCACCCAGAGGTTTGAGTATTTTTTTTCTACCACCTTACCAGTGTTCACTATAAGTTGTATGCTTGCTTGGCCACCCAGGAGAGATTCAAATGCTGTACAGCTGACCCACAGAATGCTCACATCCATATATGCCTTGGTGCACATGACAAAAATTATTCCACACATGGATGAAAAAAATTAGAGGGACTGTTGCACCCTGTGCTGCTGAGTCTGTCAACGAATGAAAGACAATATCAATCCCATTTGATTCCATCTGACAAGAAGCTGAAACAGCTAAATCATTTGGGCTGCAAAAGCTAATTGTGTGCCTCTTCACAGCTCAGCGTGGACAAATATCAAGACCTGATGGCAAAATGTGAAGTGTGTATGAGAGTGAGTGAGCACCTGCAACAGGACTCTCAGGAAGAATTTCCAGTCCTCATAACAAGCCAGTCACCTAGGTTTCTCTTTTAGGCCTCATTCAATGCCATCAATACAGTTGCATAATCCATACCCATAGCAATAGTCATGCACTTAGCTTTTTGACTGTAGTCCTCCGGTTTCCTCGGAGAGGTACATGAAGTACTGTGGAGGACTTCCCCTTCAAAGAGCCCAAGTTGTTGAATCATGCCACAGGTAAGTCTCTTCATCCATTTAAAAACTCCTGGGTGACTCTGGGATCTCTGGGTATTTATACACCTGAAACAAAGAAAAAATGCAGAGTATTGCAGATGGATCCACTCCCTCACCAGTCCACTATCAGCTCGAGACAAGTTGAACCTCACAGAAAGAGGCCTACAGTCACTAAGAAGGAGAGCAAAGTGGGTAGCATCCTCAAAACAACCATTTTGACCTGTAGGTTGAGTGTCACAGTCTCTTGCTCCGGATCCTACTCTGCATCTGTCTGCCCTTCAACCCTGTGAAGGTTGCATCTCTAGTTTTCTACCTTCCCAGGAGTTCATCCCCTCATACAGATGGGCCTTGGAGGTAGGAGTTCTACACATTTAATTCAGTTCATCTCCTTCCCACCTTCTCCATTCTTCACCATCTTTATAGGGTCCTTCTGAGGAGTTTCTCTTGAGCCAAGAGATCCGGTCCTTCCAAGCAATGGGGGGTGATTGAACCTGTCCCACCAGATTTTACTCTGAAATGGTTCTGTATCTAATACTTTCTGGCTCCAAAGAAAAATGGGATGGAGACCAGTTCTAGGTCTCGGGCCTTTGAACACCTTCATCTGTGCATAATTGTACAGAATGGTAACCCTAGCAGGAACAATACCCTTCCTTGATCTGGGAGACTGGTTTGTTCTTCAGTCTTCAGGATGTTTATTTTCACACAGGCATGGAGGCATTGGATGAGTGTTTCCTTCATTTCATGGTGGGCAGGGATCACCGTTAATACTGAGTCCCTCCCTTTGGCCTCTCCACTGACCCAGTGATCTTTACCAAAGTCTTCTCAACAGCTGCAGTCCTTCACCAGATGGAAATAATCTTTTCTTACATGAATAATTGGTTCCTAAAGACCATTCATTTCTTGAGAGAGAAAAAGCAACCAGAAAGCTCCTATTTCAATTGACTTTCTAGGCCTCTGCCTCAATGTGGAAAAATTGGCACCAATTGAATGTGTTGACTTCACTGGGGCCACCATTTAACTTGTTCACTGTTGGAGCATACTTTCACACACAGGTTTGCAACAATGTCTAGTCTGCAAACTACAGCAACTACTTGCCTACAACTTCTAAGCCATCTGGTATCCTTTACTCTGAGATAACCTTTGCAAGACTCCACTTCCAGTGTCTTCAAGTGTGGCTGAGAACTTTCTGCGGTCCCCCAACAAGCACAGTCTGTCCAAGCAAGTGTCCATACCTTTGAGCGTCCTCTGTTTTCTTAACTGATGGAAGGACACAAAGTATGTGTGAGATTTCTGTTCTTTTAGCCTCTGCCCACAGCAATGATTGCTATAGATGCCTCTGATAAACTGAGGCTTATGCTTTCAGGACTTTGTAATTCAGGGCATGTAGATATCTCAGGAGAGCCAGTACTTTATATCAACATACTAGAGTTCAGAGTGGTTAGCTATACTTGCTGTATCTTCCTGCTTCACATCAGGGGCCGAACAGTGCAAATAAGACTGAACCAAGCAGCAAGTTCCTAGTCATTATGTGGTAAATCCATAAAGTTATGGAACCTGGTGCATATCACAGCACATACAGATCTTAGCAGTTTACCAGGACTGCAGAACATAGTGGTGGACTCACTTTGCAGCCATTTTCACAATGACTGCAAGTGGGGGCTGAATAAGCTCTTTATGACATTACCCACTGTAAAGGGCAGATGATTCTTTTCATGAGGAGGGTGCAGACTGAACTCAATGAACGATGGCCTAGTCATGCTTTTACCATACGTATTGCAATGTGGGTGTAAATTGTATTAACTACTTCTATGTTATGTTGTTTTTTTTAAGATAGTTTAAAGTTCTTTGCTCTGGGCAGGGCCCTTACACTTGCAGAAACTGCAAGGATTTTTAACGACCACAAACAGGAATTCAATTTTCCAGCAAAGCTTTAAAATGGCAGTTCCTGAAGAACGGTGTGCTGGAGCTGTCTAGAGGGTACCCCTGAAAAGGACAGAGATGTCTTCTTCTGAGACATCAGGCCACATCGGGTTTTCTTCGGTGGTCTCTATTGCAAGAACTGGTGGGACTCCCTCCTCCTGCTCTCTACTATTTGTTAATAGCCCACCCCTCTGTGTTAAAGATGTTGAGATCCTCTTATGTATAAATGCTGGTGCAAGTACAATGTTTGATACAGAGCCAAAAAGCTGAGTTTGGAAAAAGTAATAACTCCAGATGTAACGGTGATGGTGGTCTGGTTGGCTGTAAATTTCCTGACTTTTCTTTGGAAAGACTTGTGATATAGAGGGAATAATAGACCCTTTCTGAGACTAGTTTAACTTCTCTTATGCTTCTGAAACTAATCTGCTGGAGCGGCTTAGTTTGAACCTTAAAATGATAAAATCCATTAGAAGCTGAGATGAGCACCTTGGCTTATGGACAAATCGGATCCCCTGACCATGTCCAGAAAGTTACACCAATGTGTTGCCCTCAAATAATTACTACTTCCCAGTTTTATTTGAACTTCCCAAATTTATTCTTTGATGTTAAGTAGATACATCTTCAGTTTCCCTCCCCTAAATTATGTTGTTTGCTGTAATTGCTTACATTAACATTTGATGAGATGTAGTGCACAGTGATAATGTGGAGAGCAAGCCAAAGACACCTGAGATATCCTGGAAAGGGGTCATATTAAAAAGTGAGAGACTTGGAAAGATTAAATTTTTTTTTCATCAGCATCTGTTTGACATGAATCTATAGCACTGAGTAAATTTCTATGGAGGTGAAGTCTTATGTAGAAGCAGGGTTACCAGATAGGCCCATAAGTGTGTTTATCTTAAAGCATTGTGTCCTCTGTGATAGACGATTGTTTTGTAGCAGAGAATTTTATATATTTTTATATATATATATATATGTATATATATATATATATGTATATAAATCTTTCTCTCTTTCTTTGTAGGGTGATGTTGGGCTCGCGATGGGCAAACTCTATGGAAATGACTTCAGCCAAACTACCATCTCTCGATTTGAAGCCTTGAACCTCAGCTTTAAGAACATGTGCAAATTAAAGCCACTTTTGGAAAAGTGGCTCAATGATGCAGGTGAATGATTCTGTGAACAAATCCAGTGGGGCTTCTGAAAATAACATTACTCTTCTGTTTAGTTTGGGCCTTCAGTCATTTGTTGCAAAACCCATAAAATTTCTCTATCTTTTCTTGGGACAGGTGATTCACAAGGGTAAGAATAATAGCATCAGTAACCATGCCAAGGACCCACAGGTCTCTGGAGGAGTTTACATGGTGCTTTTAGAGAAGTGTTCTACAGTCAGTGGAAGCATTGATTGGTGTGAGAGAGGAGTGTACACTGCATGACTTTGTGTGTTTGTGTGCACACGTATACACACACACATGTGTATAACTTCTGTCCTCTGCATTCTTTTCTCATTTGGGTAGTTACAAGAGGCTGCATACTTCAAAGCTAGTACAGGCCAAGCTCTCTGCGCATACCTACAGCTCTATAGACACATCTAGTCCCTCCACAAGCTCCTGGTGTACCAATCTCCTTGTCATTCTATGGCTCCCACTTCTCCCTCTGCATGGTAGGGGTCCTGAGTTCTTGCCCCCCCACCTCCCAATTCATAGCCATCACATAACATGTCTTTCTCTATGGGAGGTAAGTCATTCAGGGTGTTGACATTTTGAACTCTGCACCAGTGAGGAGAGCTCAGATGGAGCCCTTGCTATGCAGGAAATTGTTAATGGTTGCCATCAACTAGTTCGTTAATCCTTAAACCATTATAGACCTGGCTGAAGCTGATAGGTCTCCTAAACCATTTGTAGCTCTTTTCTTCTTGGTATTCCAGTTTTCACCAAAATCAGTAGAGATCTACTCACTAATGCATAGAGCATTATTTGCGGTTCTGGAATTTATTGAATATGATCAACAGTTCTTGCATGACAGATAAACAAAAATAACTTTGCTTCAGCAACAGAGAAATGTCAGCAAGAAGTTTCTGGTTGGTCCTGTCGCATCCTACATCAGGGTTTGCCAGAGGCAGGACGTGCCCCTATGGCGGCAGTTCCCAAACTGTGGATTATACCTCAAATGCAGTGGCATCAGCAGCAGATGGGGCTGCAGCAATTCCCAGTGCCCAGATCATGTTATTTTGTTCCACAGAGCATGGACTCGCACATATGGTGGATGCAAGATCATAATGCATAAAGAACACCATTTCGCTTTACAAAACTGCATCCTCTGTGCAGTGTGACCTCCCTTAAACCATACATACGAGGTTATGCTGTGTTGAAGGCACCATTTTGTTTAGCAAAATGGTGTCCTCTGTGCAGCATTACCTTTCATGCACCGTATGTGTGAGGCCACACTATACAGAGGATGCAGTATTGTAGAGCAAAATGGTATCCTCCATGTTCTCTGAGTTTCCAGCAGAAAATATTTCACTAAAATGGGGTTGTGCCTGCAAAAGGTTTGTGAATCTCTTCATTATAATTTTATCTAGTTACAGTTCAATCAGTTGAAGGACTCCCATTGTCTTCACTCGTAGTTTTAATTGGATCCTAGGTAGAATTACATAGAAGGGTATAGTATCTCAGCCAGGGGCCTGTGTGTTACATGATTGTAGATTATAAAATTTTGCTTCAGGACTTCAGCTTTTGTTTTCGTTTTTGTTTTAAAGTAAGTTTCTGACTCATGGTTGCAAAGATAACCCTCAGAACATGAACTGAACGAAGCCCATCTGAAACTGTGAGGGACCTAGAACAGTAGTTCTGAGTGGTGTGAGCTGCCCTTTTCATCTCACTCAGGGCTTGTGGACTCCATGGTTCTGCAGCTCAATTCATTGTTTATTATTCTGGCATTTAGTTTCCTATCTGCCCTGACCTGCTGGGACCTACTTTCAGTTAACTCTTGTCCTGCACCCTTTCCCACAATGGGAAATTAACTGGATTACAGTTCATGCTACCTTCACTGTTCTGTAGACTCAGACAGAAGATAGCGATGGCTGAGAACCAGAGGTCAAGTCTAGCTTACAGTGAAGGAAGGAGAGAGCCGGAAGTGTGTGGTGGCTGTCTGGGCTGCCTAGAGAATATAACATCAGCCAATATTTGGAAGTTTAAAGGACGAGCCACTGAAGCTGACTGTTCCCTCATTCCCCAGCACACATGGACCAGGGGAAGGAGATTCTGCGCTAGGCTGCTCAGGCAACTGCTGAAACTCATAGAGCTGGGCTGTCTGGGGGAATAGTGAAAAAAATCAGTAAGCAAGAATTATCACTGAAAATAATCACTGAAGTACAACACTGAATGTTTTAATGTATGCCAGAGTAGCATGTTTAAATCATGAGGCATTGGAATGAAGGGTGTTTCATGGAGAGGCAATGCCCTAACATTGCATAGAATGTAGGGTTCTTCGACTAGCGTATGCATGGTGTGACTTCAGTCAGAGAGTTTTCATAGCAGTGTTTGGTCATCCGACATGTGCATTAGTCTCTCTGCCTCATCATTAGCCTCATCCTGTTATGTAGCACTGTGCAGGGAAACCACCCTCAGTTTCTTTTCAACTACCTTGACCTGAGACTACTGGTGGTGGTGGTGGTGGTGGTATCTGGCATTTGGATAACCAGCACTTACAACTAACTGGCATCTGGTCCACTACCGGCCATCTCTCTGGGTCCAGCAGAGTGGGGCCAGTGGCCATCTGCCCACTGCCCCACCAGAGCAGGGCTAGCTGCCTCATCAGGGCCACCCTGCTCGACTATCAGAAAACATGGATTATCCAGCAACCTCTGTTCCCCAGGGTTGCTGGATAATCAAGCTTTTACTGTATTACTTGGTCTAAGGTAATAATTTCCTTTATTCTACCTCCTTCCCATTCTTATAAATACTGTTTTTTCAATACTTCAGATATGTTTTAGATGGCTGGACATTTTTGACTGCATGGTGATGCCTGGTTCTCCAGGCTATAAACACTGTTTATCATGTTAGGAGGATATCCTGGTTAGTGTTGGGCGTTCATGTATCTGGTGCCTTGCGGAGTATAACTTTTTTCCGGCATGGAAATCAAGAGCCAGGAGAAACAGAAACTAAGTACTGCCTCCTTATGATGAGGAGCTCTCTATGTCTGGACTCTGATCCAGGTCAAGGGATCATTATTGTACGTTAGTCTCCAGGTAAGTCTGCCCTGGAATGCCACACTTCTAGGGTGCTCATGAGGAAGATACAGGACTCTGCTCGCAAGCTCTTGAAGGAGAGTGCCCCAAGTAGAGAGTCTACATCTAAAAAGTCCAGGTCATTGTTTTTCAGCTACCCAGAACCATCAGCTTTCCAGTTTAGGCACTGATGAAACTCCTGGTATATCTGGAGACCAAAACAAAGCTAGCCTGTGTGACAAGCAAGGCTTCAGCCTCAAAGACATCCTCTGCTCCATCAGATGAAGGCAGGAGTAAGAGCTCTTCCTCTGCTCTTTCAGTACTGAAGAATCCTGCTCAGGCTCCAGATGCACCTCTTTCAGATCACATGCGGCAGTTGTGCCATCAAAGTCTACAGTACTGGCAACACCCCCAGCCACTACTACTTTACTACACTTGTCAGCCTCGGTACTGATATCGCTCACAAATGCTGCAGGAGTTCCATGTGCTTCAGTACCTGGCTGTATCAGACTGCCTATTAGCTTCTTCTCAGCTGTGATGTACTGTCAGTATTGAGGACATCTAGATCATCTGAGGTGTTCCTGGTACCAATTGTTTTACCTCTGATTTCTCTAGGCGCTCTGTCTTTCCTGAGTGAACCAGAGCAAGAGGATACTGTTGAGAATTTCAGCTTGGTTTCACCAGTGTCAGTCAGGGCTGTCCCCCTCAGCCCTTCAGAGATTCCTTTCCAGAGGAATCAACTGAAGCAGTCGCTGTTCACTCCTGATAATCTCTATCAGTGCCTCACTGGTACAAACATCCTTGGGTACCTCCACCAATGACTTATGCTCCTCCTCTTTGGTCATGTTGGAACATCAGGCTGTTTATCATCAGCAGTTCTCCAGGGCATCCAGTACTACCCACCATGGGCGGGAACAGTTGGCATCATTTGCTCCCCGCAAATACTTGACACTCATGATGAATCTTTGGAGGAGAAGGAAGTGAGAGCAGATAGAGGTTTCACTTGCAGCCAACATCTCTTCATCCCCAAATAAAGGTAGGTTTTCTCTCTCATCCCTGATGGATGATTTTAACCACCTCCAGGATTTGACAAGAGACTTGCAGATTCCTTACAGTTTCCACTTTTGGCGGTTTCAGAGCCTCTTGATAAGGTGCTTGATATCCACCATTAGCTTCCAGTAACCTGCATAGTGCTGCCTGTTAATGAGGCTCTTTTAGATCTAGCAAAGATTGTTTGGCAAACACCAGGATCCATTCCACCTGCATGTAAAAGAATGGACAAGAAGTATTCTGTCCCAGCATAGCATTTGGAGTTTTCATTTTCCCATCCTGAACTAACTCCCTGGTGGTAGATACAGTGAATGAATGTGGTAGGCAGCAACACAGTCCATCAGAACCTCCTAATAAGGACTGCAAGTATCTGGATCTGTTAGGGAGAAAATCTTACTACTTGGCCTCACTTAAATTCAGAGGGGCCAATCACCAGGTCTTGATGGCAAAATATAACCATACCAACTACACAAAACTCATTTCCTTTGTCAACCACCTGCCTGCAAAACAAAGGGAGCAATTTCAGGTGATTATTGTAGAAGGCCAGCTGTTGGCCAAAACAATATTGCAAGCCTCCCTTGAAGCTGCTGACACCACTGGATGTTTGGGCAAAGCATAAGTGTCCTGGCTCCAACTTTCCCATTTTCCTCAGGATGTTCAGACCATTTTTAAGGACTTTCATTTCAGTGGTTCTAAATTATTTGCAGATTTGCGTAATAAGTCTCTGCAAACGTTGAAGGATTCCAGAGCAACTTTGCATTTTCGTGGCATTTACAAAGCTGCATACCAGAGACAAGTCAGCAAGTGCCAGGCAACCCAGAGATACCTCAGGTCCAGTTCCTCCTCCTCCCTCAGAGAACCTAGGAACCACACCAAAGAAGTCAAAAATTTCGAAGAAGGAAACCATTCACTTCTCAGCCTTCCACCTTGTACGTGTCCATCTCCAAGTGACAGTTTTAACGTGTTGGTCAAGTGTCTGAATTACCATCCTCATACTTTCCCACCACACCTCCACCTTCCAGTCAGTGACTGCATTCGCCACCCCATGTGTACTTGGGAGTTGACAATTGTGGACAAGTGAGTCTTGGAGATAGTCTCCACAGATTACACAATGCACTTCACTTCTACCAACGATCCTCCCCTCCCTTCGCCATGCCTGTGCAGAGAACCCGCTTATGAAAATATAAGTAGTCAAGAAATAGATGCTCTTTTTATCTTGGGGAGCTATAAACCCATGCAGCTCAGAGGGAAAAGATTTTATTCAAGGTACTTCCTGGTACCAAAAAAGGTGGAAGTTGGAGACCCATTCTATACCTGGGACTACTACTCATCTATGTAAATGTGTAAAAATTCAAAAAATTACCCCTTGAGGAGTAAGGGGACTTCGAAGTTGCCCTAGCACTTTGAAGTACCAGCGGGTGCGCCGCAGCTAGACACGTGCCGGTACTCCAAAGTTTGGAGTTGCTGCAGGGGGAGTTTGCTTAATGAAGTGCTGCCTATGCATGACAGCACTTCATTAGTAAACTCCCAACCCCCTAGTTACCATCCTTCCTTCGAAGGAAAGTGGTAGTGTAGACAAGCCCAAAGTGTGTTTCTATATACTGCACTGTTTACCACAAATTTAACTTGTAAACATGAGAAATGGGAGAGCACTGTACTGTACAATTAGTGATTTTCTGCTTAATTATCTACATATGGTAATAAAAACAAAATAACAGTTTAAATACAGTTCGTTAAGGCTTTATCTCATGCAATGTCCTAAATGTACAGTAGTCTGTAATGGTTTGCACATACAAAAACTTTAGTAATAGGTTTTGTTTAGCCTTTATTAGGGTGAAAACCCATGGTCTGGAAAATTCCACAATCCAGCGTATCCTATTTCCCAAAGCCGCTGGATTAAAGAGGTTCATGTGTATTGCCATGCTTTGATGATTGGTTCCTATAAGGCCACTCCCTGGAGGAGATGATCTAAAAAATGTCCAAGGCTACAGACCTATTCCTTCAGTAGGGTCTACAACTGAATATACAGAAATCCACATTCACCCCAGTGCACAGCTCGGAGTTCACAAGGGCACATCTCAGTTCAGTGATAGCAAGAACATATCTTAATCAGCACAAGTTCATGGACTGGGTCTTTCAGCTTCAGTGGTCATCAGCCTGCTGTGTGCATCTTTCCAACTCACCTAATAGCCGAGATAGGGCCACAATCATCCTAATAGTTCCCCCAGCCTAGGCAAATATGGCTTTCTTACTTCCTACAGCTATCTTCCATGCTCTGTAAGCATTTTCACAACACTCAACATCTCTTCTCCCATGAGTATAGGAGGATTCCTCACCCCAATCTCTAGCCACTTTGTCTCAAGGCATGTTAATTGATGGCTCATAGGGATAGAGACAGCATGCTCAGATGATGTAAAAAGAGTGCTACTACACAGCAGGAAACAACCTACTCATTATCTGTGTTGTCAGAAATTATCTCATTTTCCCTGCTGGTGTAGCTGTAGACAGATTTTACCAATGACCGCATCATTTCCAGATATACTAGATCACACCTTTGCCCTAAAGATTTTCAGTTTATCGATGAACAGAACAAGAGCTTACCTGGCAGCCATCGTTCACCCATTTGCAGATGGCTATTCCATCTTTATCCACCTAACCAGGACAAGGCTCCTTAAAGAGTTGGGAAACCTCTACCCACTAATCCAATGTACATCTCCAATAAGAGGCCTCTCCTTGTATTTAAATACTCCACAAGACTACCTTTTGTACCCCCATGTCAGACAGCCTTTTCTCAATGTTTTTAAGGACAAGGTTACTCTTTGATCTCGCTCCAAACGCTTATCTAACGTCTCTGTTGCATTCTATATCGGATGATTCACTTCTATCTCTAACCGCATATGAATCTCCATATGCTACTTGGGTTTCTGTGCATACGTCTGAGTGTTATGCAATCACCCATAGCTCCACCTCCAGTATGATATTCAGCTTGACTGTACTCTCTGATATACCAGCTTCAGCTCTGAGTCCCTTCCATCTTAGCATGCACTTTTTGGTAATCGCATAGAGTGGTGCATCCATAGTGATGCTACTGGAAGAAGAAGAAATGGGTTACTCACCCTGTGCAATAACTGGCTCTTTGAGATGTGTCCTACAAGTGCGCCATCACCTGCCTTCCTTCTCCTCTGCTTCAAAGTTCTCTGTGATAGAGCTTCACGGTAGAGAAGGAACTGGGGGTGCGTGACCCGTGCACTGCTATATAATGTTGGGTTGGGGCACAAAACTGTTTGTCATGCGAGCATGGGCTGAACAGATGCTGCTATCAGAACTCTCTAACAAATGGTGTGGGAGGCTCTATCACACCTAGGCTATGTCTACACTAGCCAAAAACTCTGAAATTGCCATGCAAATGGCCATTTTGAAGTTTACTAATGAAGTGCTGAAATACATATTCAGCGCCTCATTAGCATGCGGGCGGCTGCAGCACTTCGAAATTGGCGCGGCTCGTCCAGACAGGGCTCCTTTTCTAAAGGACCCCAGCTACTTCGAAGTCCCCTTATTCCTGTGAGCAGATAGGAATAAGGGGACTTCAAAGTTGCCAGGATCCTTTCGAAAAGGAGCCCTGTCTGGATGAGCCGCGCGGCAGCGAGCCGCATCAATTTCAAAGTGCTGCAGCCGCCTGCATGTTAGTGGGGCTCTGAATATGTATTTCAGTGCTTCATTGGTAAACTTCAAAATGGCCATTTCAAAGTTTTTGGCTAGTATAGACACAGCCCGACAGTGGAGCACCCATAGGAGGATACATCTTGAAGAATCACATATACTGCACAGGGTGAATAGCTATTTGTCACAAAAGACATTAGGACTTTTTGATAACTTGTAAATTGCACATGTAAGTGGTCATTCAAGGTAAATTCATCTGCTGTGAAGGAGCCTCTCCAGGTCTGGACTGAATATGGGAGTTCATTCTGCCATCTGTTGTAGAGGTAGCATAGGTTTTATCGTTTAATTAGACTGCAGTGTGCTGATACAACATCTCTTGCCGATATATGCTCTGTTCTGTTCTTTCAGAAAATCTCTCATCTGATTCAGCTCTTTCCAGCCCAAGTGCCCTGAATTCCCCGGGGCTGGGAATTGAGGGCTTGAACCGTAGGAGGAAGAAACGCACCAGCATAGAGACCAACATACGTGTGGCCTTAGAGAAGAGTTTTCTGGAGGTCAGTGAACTGGTTGCTTTACTCAGCCAATTTGTAATGAAGTAGAATAGTGGGTTTACTTAAGAAGGTGTCCATTCAGTTGAAAAGAATTCTGCAGCTAAGAGCTTCACTAAGAAGACATGCTAAGATATAAGAGTTGGTAGCTAGGAAGGAAAAAAGGCCCCTTTTGGGGTGTGGGGGGAGTTGGATGAGAAGAAGGGAATTCTGATTGTCAGGAATGCAGAACAGGAAGATGGGCCCATCTGAATTGAGGGGATTGGGCAGATGGGCCATCAGGTCCTACTTTTGCTTAATCTATTCTTGGCAGCATCATCTTTGATAAAATGGGAAAACTTATTACAGCTGTTTGTTCCTTACTCAGTTCTTTTATTTAGGATCCTATTATGCTAGACCCATAATGTAGCACTCATCCAAGTAATTCCCATGATTTTCAAATATTTCTCTTTTTCAGAACCAAAAGCCTACCTCGGAGGAGATCACCATGATAGCTGACCAGCTGAACATGGAGAAGGAGGTGATCCGCGTTTGGTTTTGTAACCGACGCCAGAAGGAGAAAAGGATCAACCCACCCAGTAGTGGCACCAGCAGCTCTCCCATCAAAGCAATTTTCCCTTGCCCAACTTCACTGGTAAGAGCCAAGAAATGAAGATGGCACAGCACTTTGGAAAAGATCAGTCACTTCTCTCCTAGTAATGGTGGGAGTTGCACACATTTGTCAGCTGCACTATGTAATAGACTTGTGATCACAGTTGTAACTGAGATACTTAATTTTTATTCCTACTGTGTACTATAAACAAAAGGTGAAGGTTACAAATCAGCTAGTGGGAATTCATTACTTAAATACCCAGTTGAGCACCTAACTTGATCTGGTACTAATTCACAGCTGACTGAATATGACCTATAAATATACAGTTTATATTACTGCTTTGCACATAGGCTAAGAGATCATGATTCATGTTTGACTTCTTTTCCAAATGAGCAGACTCATCTAAAACTTTTTCTGTAAACGGGGAAAAAAATGCCCCCTAGTGCCACTGTTTCCACCTTGTTCCAGTCATGGTGATGCATTCAATCAACAGTGGTTCCTATCAGTAGTTAGGCATTAGTTGGCAGACTACATCACTCAAACCTGGATTTACTATTTTTGTCGATTTTGGACATGGTTATTGTATATCAAAGTGAAAAAAGAGTTCAGCTAATCTTTGTAGTTCATTTTCCAAACCTTCTTTTGGCTAAAATAAATAAACTTACCGATAACACAAGTAACAAAGTGTATTCATCAAGGTTTGAGATCCTTGCTATTTCCTTGAGGTTCCTTGAGCTATTGTTCAAGGAGGTCTATCTAGAGGTGGTAGCTGTGCTTGTGATATTATGAAGTCTGTGTGGACTTCATTGTAGCCTATAGCAAATCTGTTCTATGTAGGCTCTTATACTGCCCTCATCACTGTATTATCTGAGCACTTTCCAGTAGTGTATTGTGTGTCATGACTTAACATCTGTCATGTGTGGTTTGTTCTTTGTCATCCTTTCCTTAGGGAAGAAATTGTATGTGCAGTGTAGTGTTTGTTTTAGAAGGGGTATTCCTCTGTTTTTGGTACATATGTATTTATATTAAAGAAGGTAAGGTTGAAGCAGTGCACATTTCACTTGGAGCAGGTGGTAGTGAGGTTTGTGCTGGTTTTTAATTCCTGTGGGAGTTCATTCTAGTCTCAGACAAGCCCTTGAGAAAAATTTCTCCTACAGCCATAAGCTTTGCCCTGTTGTGTAAAGTTACACTGTGCCTGAGAAATAGAAATTTCAACCCTGGTTTTTCATCTGGCAGCTTTCTGCACTATGGCAGGTGCATTGGGCCCAGGCCATTGCGAATCTTGAAGATAAGAACCAAGACTTAACTAAACTTTGGGTTCTATGGGAATCCAGCGTAGAACATGGTGAACAGATTTTGTGTGCCTGCAATAGCCTGTGTTGATTAGGCGATGCACTCTTTTTCTAACTTTTTTCTCCTCCGTGGAACGTTAGGGCAAAATGCTACCAGATCTATATTGTTCTTTTCCAACCTAGTTTTAAACATGTCGAGCAACTGAGGTTATCACTTCCTTTCGGAGAATATTCAGCAGTCTTACATATCTCCCTAATAGAAAGATTTCCTGATAATTTACATATGTTTTCTTTTGTTTAGTGGTATCCCTTATTTTGAGTTGTCCAAGAGGATATAACTGATTACTTGCCTTCCAGATGTATATATACTCTTCATATACACATGCATACGCTTCTAGTCCTTGATATAGCTATTTAGTCTTTCTTAACAAATCAGTCCCTCCAGCCCTTGAATCACATTGGTTGATTAACACAAAAGTGAAGTTCAGATAATTTAGAGGAAAATGTGAAACAAGACATGAAATTTAACAATAGTAAAATACCTACCTGACAAATTAGGTTATAATGCATTGGTGCATGGAGGGCCTTCAAACAAAGGAAGTGAATTGGATCTTAAGAAGTATCAGGAAAAAACTTGTACAAAGATTTTTTGAGTTGCCTAAGTTTCTTCTCTCTGAGAGAGTCTCCTTCGGCACTTGCTTGTTGTTAAATGAGAATGTTTGAAAATCTTGGGGTATGATCTGTTGACGTCTTGTTCCTGATACACCACCACTTAGCTGTTCAGTGGCTTTGGGATGGTCTGCGCATGGGGGTTTGCTGCTATTCATTGCCAGGTCCCTGAGTGGAGCAAGTGTTGTTAATATGGTCCCAGGCTCTTTGCCAGGTGAAGCAATTGAATGAAATAAGCAAAATTGTGTAGCCCTTCCCTCATCTTCAGTTGAGAGTGAGGCTATAAGAACCCAACATGGATATAATCTTTTCCTTCTTGTGAATTATGCAGTTATGTTCTCTTCTGACCTCCAGGTGGCAACCACGCCAAGCCTTGTGACAAGCAGTGCAGCTACTACCTTGACTGTCAACCCTGTGCTCCCTCTAACTAGCGCGGCTGTAACTAATCTGTCAGTCACAGGTAAGATACAGCCTTGGCTTTCAGAAAACCTCTGTAATGAGAGAGAACCAATTCAGACTATGACATGGATGCCCAGTCTGTTAGTGGTGGTGTCTATCTAGCAAACAGATACAAATTTTAAGATGGACGATATTTTTGGATTTCTGGTGTTCCTGTGTTGCAAATGTTAGGGTCCTTTTGGGTTCTGCTGCTTAATCTCTGTAGAGAACTGACACTTGGATTTGCGGTACCTTTGTAACACATGTTTTGTAAGAGTCTCAGATATCCATTGCCTGACTAGCTGAAGGTGAAAACTGGGGAATGTGTGGAGTGCTTTGTGGGAAGACAAAGGGTTCTCTGTTTGTTCACACACACATAGCTGTGGTATATAGGTGCAAAGAAACAATACAGAGGATTTGCCGTCTCTCTGCCCAGATACTCCATTTGACTTCAGTCTGATTTCCTTCCTCCACCTCACTCCTACCTTGCCCCTTTAAACGTTTTTAATTAAAAGCAGTTACGTGCTGATGAAGACTCTGGACTGACACTCCTGGAGAGTGAAGTCCTCCGTTTGGCCGTGGAAATACCGAGTTGTGCAACTGCCGTGCAAGACTCCCTTATGCTGCCTGGCCTTCATGTCTCTGTCCTATGCTGGGGTAGTTCATTTTCATGAATGTTAATTCTGGCCTCCCTGCTGAGACTGGCCAGTGACCTAGACATGAAAGGCACTCCCACTACCAATCTGAGTTGCCCAGCTTCCTCCTGCAGAACAGTTAATTGTGATGTAAGATCCATGCTCACCCATCCCTCTTTTGAATTCATTGTGCCCTTCAGTCCCATAGAGACATGTCTGTCTCACTTCCTCCTTTCTGTACTGTCCAGTCCAGGTGGTAGATGTTGCTATTCAGGCGTACCTGTGCTTTGGACTGTTCTAATGGGAAGTCTCCTTCCAGGCACAACAGAAACCACCAACAACACGGCAACCGTTATCTCTACAGCTCCTCCAGCTTCCTCAGCAGTGACTTCACCTTCTCTGAGTCCTTCCCCGTCTGCCTCAGCCTCTGCTTCCGAGGCATCCAGTGCCAGTGAGACCAGCACAACACAGACGACCTCTGCTCCCTTGTCCTCCCCTCTTGGGACCAGCCAGGTGATGGTGACGGCATCAGGGTTGCAAACAGCGGCAGCAGCCGCACTACAAGGAGCTGCACAGTTGCCTGCAAATGCAAGCCTTGCTGCCATGGCTGCTGCAGCAGGACTAAACCCAGGCTTGATGGCACCCTCACAGTTTGCAGCTGGGTAAGGATCATTTCTGCATTTTAGATGAGAAACGAAGAAAATAGTTCTGTTCCTTTCGGACCCAGAGCAAGATGGAGAGCACCTGTATATTTATTGGAAATCATTCTTTTGATGCTGGGTGACTAAAAATATTACTATAAACATGACTTTGTAGTTCTTTCAGTTCCTCTTGATTCTCATTTTCCTTTGGATAGTTCTTTAAAGAGTAGCAGTGTCCCAAGAAGTTACTTTGAGTGTAATTCACAGCAGTAATACACTACAGCTTTTGCTTTTTGGGTGCCTGTTCTTGCAGCTTGTTATTAAACATAGCTTTAAAAGGCAGCTATGAAGGGCTTATCCAAATTACACTGTGATATGGGAGAAGGGTGTCTTTTTTTAAAATCAGACCATTAAATTCCACCTTCTTTCTCTGTATGGTGGTCTCTGAATAGTAACACAGTCTCCCTTGATCTGTCTCTTCTTCTGTTTTCCTGGTTTCACAGAGGTGCCTTACTCAGTCTCAATCCAGGGACACTAGGCGGTGCTCTCAGCCCAGCTCTGATGAGCAACAGTACACTGGCAACTATTCAAGGTCTGTAAAATTCCTTTTAATATATTGCTGATTTGTTACTTGTTTTACTGACCAAACAAGACAACGTTCCTGAACACCAAAATAGTCAGTGACAGAATCTTTAAAAATAGCACACTGATATTTTATATCCATCATTGAATTATGATTAAGAATCAAATTTGGAAGGCGGGTTAGAACAATATACAGTCTCAAGGATTTGGAAGTGAAGTTGAGGAAGAATTTGATGCTGGGGAGCCCTGTATTAATTTTGCTCCCTTCCCTCGATAGACCTTGAGGTACAATTTGTAACAGGTAATTCTAACATCTACTTTTTACAGCTCATCTTTAGTTCAGTTGCCTTGATCAAGACCAATAGCAGAATATTTCAGAGAACGAGAAACCTGAACGCAAAGATCCAAAACCCGCAGAGGATCTGCACACAAAATGCACCCTGTTGATAGTTTGTCGACAAAACTCAACACATATACTGGCAGTATGATACCTCTCCCCATTGAGGTCTAAGGCGTCTCTCAACAATATTCTGTCAAGAAAAAAGCCATGTAGACGCTCCGGGGCCCTTTTTGTTGACAGAGGTGTCCTCCATGATGCTGGCCAGCTAGAGCTGGGAAGTGCCCTCCTCACTGTGAGGTGGGGCTTTATGGTATGTGCCTCCAGCTGTGTTTAAAGGGGCATGCAGCCCTGGACTCCCAGTGCAGGAAGTTGGAGGCATGCCTCCAGGCTGGCAGCACGTGGCCGTCACCACACCCTGGCAGCCACTCCCTGCTCCATTTCAAAATATCTCAGGATGCACTCTGGGGCACCAGGAAGTGGGCCCCTTCCTGGTCTGGCCTCAAGATGAAGGACCTGCTGGTCCTGTTGCCAGGTGCTGCAGTGCTCCAGTCTACAGCCTTATTGCCGGAGTCCTGGTAGAGCACGGCCAGCCCACCTACACCCTCAAGCAGGTATAGGCAAAGGTGGAAGAGCTCCACCAGGGCTGCATGCAAACCCAGGACACATGGCATAGGCCGGGGTGAGGGATGGCCACCTGCCCCTGTTATGAGGAATTGGACCACTTCCTGCAGGCCAGTGATGGCACACCCAGCTAGATCTGACACAGCTACCCCTGACACAGCCAATGATCCAGCATCTGCAAACCCCACCAGAGCCAGCCCATGACCTTCCCTCCAACCCCGAGTCCAGCCGCCACCTCAGCATGGGATCATCTGGTGAGTACCCCACAGGTCGCAAACCCCCAAGCTGAGGTGCAGGGCATGGCAGGAGGGATGTGCCTCAGGGCTTGCCAGGATGGCTTGAGTGGGCACCCACACCACAGGCCCAACACATGTACCGGTGTACATGGCAGAGCATCCCACCCGCACCCAGGAGACAGCCCCAGGGCATGGCTGCTGGCCCACTGCCATTCCCATGGGCGGGCTGCATGAGCTCCAGAGCCAGCCTGCTCCTGCCACAGCTGGGAGCGGGACAGCCGCATAGGCGATGGCCCAACCCCAGGCATGCCACCAGGGACTGCAGCTCTTGGCGTGCACACGTGGCCACAGGCAAGAGGCAGCACCTGCCCCTGGGGACAGCACTGCTAGCTGCAAGTGGGGAGGTGGAGGAATCAAGCTGCGCCCGCCTTGGCCACTACCCGTGCCTGGACCTCTCTGTGGCCACATCCCCTCTCTCCCCTCAGCCGGGCAGGGGCCACGGTCAGGCCGGTCCCTGTGACACCACAGGCTCCCTGTGTGGCAGGGTCCACTGTGCAGGGGGAGCAAACGTGTGTACCTGGGACATATCCCTCTCATGACCCAAGGGCAGGGCCTGCTGCAGGCAGGGGGCGTGGCCTCGGGGGTATGCTGCAGGAAGGACTCACCTTCTCGCCCTCTGCCCTTACAGCTGCATTGTCCAAGGGCTGAGCCAGCCCCGCAGCGCACCCAGGCAGCCCCGGGAGGAACTGGAGCCAGTGGAACCTGGAGCAGCGCCCCCTCAAGATGGCAGCCTACCAGCTGCAGGGCGTGCATGTGCCCAGAGGGGGTGACACCTTCTGTGCTTACACGGCCACCCTCTGTCAGCAGAATGACATTGTGGAGCAGCAGCTGCAGCAAGAAGAGGAGTGGGAGCGGACACAGGCCTCTGACCAGTGGCTGGCCTGAGTTGACCACCTGCTGGACCTCGTAGAGGCCTGGCTGGCCAAGACAATTGCGCCTGCAGCCCCTGCCATGCCCCTTTCTGCTGCAGCCGGTGCTCCCCCTCCTCTCCCTGATCCCCCTGACCCTGTGCCGCATGTCCTCCTCCATGCCCTGCGGTGGGCAATGGATATGGCCGGCATCCATACCTGCCAGGCTCCCCCTGCCCTTCCTGCCTCCCCGCTCTCCTGAGCCCAAACCGGCAGCAGGCCCCTCACCTTCCTACCCCCCACCCCCATGATTTCAACCCGAGCCCCGAGGGGGGCCCTGATCATAGGGCAAGAGGGGATCTCACAGCCTACATGACTTTCAGCTGTCTACACCTGCTGTGTATTGAGGCCTCCCCCATTGTGATTCTCCCCTCCCCTGCCAGTTGAGTGGTCTCCACAACCCAAGCACTCCCCCAGCTGTATATAGTCAAGCAAGTTACCCTTTGTAAATAGTTGTTGCACATGTTTATTTTCTAAAACGTTCTATTTGGTTAAATAAACGTTTTTAAGCACAACTCACATGTCCCTCCTTGTTGGGTGGGGGTCAGGGCAGGATGGTCAAAGGGAGGGGTGCTGCTGGGGATGGAGGAGGGCTGCAGGCCCAAGGTGGCCTCTGGGGATGCCCGTGGGAGGGTCTTTGGCAGCATTGGGCAAAGCTCTTCCGCAGGGCTTCCTGGATGCGCAACCCGTCTGCATGCACTTGTTGGTTGGGGGCCGCACCCAGCTATTTGTCAGGGCTCCCCCGGTGTCTGCAGCCCAACCCCTGGAGGAAGTCCTCCCCCTTCTGCTCCACCGGGTTGTGTAGGGTGCAGCATGTAGCCACGATGTAGGAGGCGTTCTGCTCTCCCACATCCAGCCAGGTTAGGAGGCAGAAATGGGTTCCTTTCCCAGGTAAGGTAGGCATAATAGGTTTTGTCTGGCGTCTATCTGTGCCTAGTGCAGGGTCTTATCAGCCATTCAAAGAGTGGGTAGGCCTTATCCCCCACCACGCACAAAGGAATCTGCATGTCCTAGACTGCTGACTCCCAACAGGGGATGCAGGTGCCCATCTCCATCCTCCAGAACAGGCTGGAGTTCTGGAACACCCTGGTGGTGTGGGTCCAGCCCAGCCATCCAGCACAGGTGTCCAGGAATTGTCCTTGGTGGTCCACTGGGGCCTGCATGACCACGAAGTGGTAGCCCTCCCTGTTACAGCATGACACAGTGTTCTGGGGCCTGAAAGGGGATGTGTTTCCCATCCAGCACCCCAAAACAATTGGGGAAGCCAAAGGCATCGAGGCCAGCCATGAGGGCGTCCATGTTGCTGATGCAGACGAGCATCCACAAGAGGATCACGTTGATGGCCCGCACCACCTGCAAAGGGAGGAGACGAGACATGCCCATGAGAGACTGGAGGGGGATAGCACCCCTGGGCCCCAGAAAGCTCCATAGCACCCCCTCCACCCACTCCCCTCTTCCCTTTCCTCTCCCCCTGTTCAGGGCCTGAGGGCGCATTAACCGCACAAGTGCAGCACTGAAGGTGGACCTCCTGATGCCAAATTGGTGGCCCCTGGAGCGGTAGTTATTGGAAGTGGCCAGATTCCACAAAGCCATACTGATCCATTTCTTGAGGGGGGAGGGCAGGCTGCACTTCATGTTGGCGTCCTGTCATTGGAGGGCAGTGGTGAGCCAGGTGCACCGCTTGAGGAAGGTCTCCTTGTGCAACCTAAAGTTCTGTATCTGCTGCTGGTCGCCCGATTGCCCCACAGCCAGCCGGTCCCACTAATTGGAGCTGGTGGGGTACGGCCAGACCCACCTGAGGTCCCAAGGGGGTGAGGGTGGGTGAGGCACTGTGGCGCCGCTGGCGTGCTCTGCAGGCTGCCTGTTGGGGTCTTCCCCCTGAGATGTGGTGGAAGATGCAGCTCAGGATGAGAGGCAGGGCCAGCATGGTATGACAGCAGTCTGGTAAGAACTAGTTCTCACTCAAATGGCTAGGGAGCCCTGCAACAGTTTTGCTGTCCCCCCTCAGGAGGTTTGCTCTTGCTCTTCATAGGTAAGGGGGGTGTGGGTTGGGGGGGTGAGGGAGAAGAGCGGGGTGTGGCCTTTAAGGGTGTGCAGGGTCAGCGGCCCTGGAAGGACTTCAACTCCATGTGAGTCTTGCTTCTAGGGGTTTGGGGTCACCTCTGTTGATAGAGCGGCCAGCATGAAATATCAACCCGGTTTTATGTGTAGACACAGTCTATCAAGAGAAATTTTGTCGGGGAATCTCTTCCAACAGTGCCTTCTCTCAACAGAGGCTTCTCATGTAGGCGTAGCCTATGTGAATACATGTGCCATCCTTTTTAGCTTCTAGGTTCCTTGAGTGTAGGCCTTTCTCTGGCCTGTAGGGTAGAGCAATGTGTCCCCACTTAGGTCCTGATCCAAAGCACATTGAAGCCAATGGAAAAACTCCCTTCAGTTTCATTTGACATTGGATCAGTCCCTTACAGTCATTTCAGTTTCTGCATAGTCTTATCCACTGCTCTCAGGGAGCTTTCTCTCAGCAAATTCTGGCTTCTGTTACGGACACTAAAGGGCAATTTCTCTGGTGCCAGGCCTCTCATCTTGTGCTGATGCTTTGAGTTCATTCAGGTGGAAAATTGTGTGAACGATCAGATGACTTGGGCTCAGATCTACATTTTTTAGGATTTGAACATACCCAGAGAGATGCCTTAATTTTTTTACTCTAGATTGGAACTTTATGCTTATATTTCACAAAAATTAAATACAGTTTGTGCTTAGCTTCAGCTCTTCGGCCTTTGCCAGCCAAAACCCAACCAGGTGGCAACTAGAGCTGTAGTGTGAAGTGATGCTCCAAAGACACCAGGTACTGCATAGTTGAATTGCACCACAGACTTGACAGTTATTTAGTTGCATGTGGTTGACCACATATTTAGGAGTATACGCTGTGTAATGCATTAATATTGCCATGTCATATCATCTGTTCTTTTCGTCTATGTGACATACCATGTTTAAACAAACTCTGGATTCCTTACATACGTGAAAATGTGTTAGGGAGGTATAGGTAAAAATGAAAACAAAAATTTCTTTTCAACCCTTCTGTAATCTTTGGGATCATGAGAGGATCCCCTCCCTCTTATGTGGTTAGCTCTGCCAACCTCGTTAATGCCAAATACCATTTTCAACTGACTTTGTGGACCCTCTTATGTTGGATTGAAGTAAGAGGAAGAAATCTTTACTTGAGGGAAGAAGGTTTTGCTCATAGGAAAGAAAATTAAAAATCTGCTGAATTTTGCTTCATTCCCCGTGAATGTTAATGGTTTCTTCCCTGTGTTTTTCTCTATTTTAGCTCTTGCATCTGGTGGCTCTCTTCCAATAACATCACTGGATGCAACTGGGAACTTGGTGTTTGCCAATGCTGGAGGTACTCCTAACATTGTAACTGCCCCATTGTTTCTGAACCCTCAGAACCTTTCTCTGCTCACCAGCAACCCAGTTAGCTTGGTTTCTGCAGCTGCAGCCTCTGCAGGGGCCTCTGGACCAGTCGCCAGCCTTCATGCCACCTCCACCTCAGCTGAGTCGATCCAGAACTCTCTCTTCACAGTGGCCTCTGCGAGTGGGGCCACATCCACCACCACTACTGCCTCCAAGGCACAGTGAGCCGGGCTGAGCTGTGCTACCACCAGCCTGTTTCACTCTGCAGTGGGATTGGCTGCCAGCTGGGTTTATAAACTGAAAAATGTGATCGGCTTCCTCTCGCCATGTTGCTGGGGACAAGGGAGAGAAGGAAAAGATGTTAAAAAAAACAAAAAAAAAACAAAAAAAAAAAACAGGAAGGATTCAAAGCTGGGACAGACATTTGCCTAATTTTATAATAAACACTGTCTTTTCAGGATCACTTCATGGATCGGAGAGCTTTCTAACCAAAAATGTAAAAAAACAAAAAAACAAAAAACAAAAAAAAAAGTGAAAGGACTACTTATTTCCAGCAGTCACAATGACAAGTTAAGGTGGGTTATCGACTCAAACATAGGAAGGGGATTTCTTAGTTCTTTTGGTCTAAATATCTTTTTTTTAATTATCATTTTATAGGTCTGTTGTACAGGCCATTATGTCATACAAGGTGTTTATAATCGTATCAATCGTGTTGGGGGTTCCTTTCTTAACTGGTACAATTTAGGCAGGCCTGTATTACTGGTGTATCTCTATTATTATTATTATTATTGTTGTTATTATTATTTTTATATATATGATTTGGACACATTTGTCTTTGCTCCTGGATTGTTTTCAGTGAGCTCCCATGGCACAAGGAGGCGGGAGAGAAAGGGGAACACAAGGAGTTTTTCTGTCCTAATCTCCTTGGAGCATTCCTCAGTTTCCTCATCCTTGAATTTGTTTTACACTGACTTTATACAGAGAGATCAAGAGAGATTATTTTCACCACTTTTGCAGGAAGCTCCATTAGAGATAGCAAGTGATGTGTGCAAACTTCCAGACTTGTCTGTGTTTTTATGGTGACAGAGGTTGAAAGCGCTTCTATATGGCAGCCCTCCTTTGCCCAACTACTTAGGCTAAAGGGCCAACTTTTGCTCTGAGTATTTGCTCATGTGTATTGCTAGTATTGACTTCAGAGAGCAGACCCAAACTATTTCAGACCCGTTTTGGTTGTTCTACTGTATTGTTAGGGTTTTGCCCCTTTCAAAGAAAAAAAAATCCTAGTAATACAGTGTTACCTGAGGATGCCCATATCAGTAGTACCTAAAGGCATCCACAGTCCAAGCTTCCTACCAATTGGTTTGGCATAGGGTTTTGAAAGCTGAAACTCGCTTCTCTAATCAGAGAAATATTCCTTTGTATATTTTTTGTTGTGTACAGGAGGCTGTATTAGAACAGAAGTTGCTGCCATCTTTCCTGCCAACACAACTGCAAGAAAGCGCTCTTGGCTTTCTTGTGCCCTTGTTTTAAATAGCTTTTAGGTCCTTTTTTTTCCACCACCCTGCTTGGCTCCTATTTCCAAAGCGCCAACGACCATTCAGCTGGAATTGTCCAATCTGATGTGAGAAATAGCACCACTCTTTCTAGTTGATACTGGGACTTTGCACACATCTTGGTGTTCTCATGTGGTCTCTGAGGATTAATGTTACTAACTTGGTCAGCATGGCAATAAGCACCTCTGACTACAGACTCAGAGTTAGCTTGCTGCTGTAGTTGTATTTCCAATCCCCTGATAGCAAGGGGCATTTGAGGACAGAGAGCTTATGAGAATGGATGGGGAGAATGATAGGTTATCCAGAGACTAGCGGTATATTCTTTAATATACCAGTCTAGCATCTGAACCAAAAAGATTTTGAAAAAGTGAAGACTGGATTGCTGCAATGCAGTTCGTTTTGAACTTTTCATTCCTGTTGGATTTAAAAGTTTCTGCCATGTGTTTAAAACTCATTTACGCTCAGCTAGGGAGGGTGTTGCAAGCTCCCTCTCTGGGTTTTGTGGTTTTGTTTTGCCTTTTTTTTTTTGTAGTTTGCGGGGGGTGTCAGCACGGAGTTTCAAGATACCAAGTTTATGTAAATATGTTCACTTTTGATGATCATTGAGGGGGGATCTTGGAGTCTCTCACCACCTGAGATCAATAAGACAGCAGCTTAAACCTGTACTCTTTGGTCTGCGACCTAAGTGTGTGGGATTTACATTTATACTTATACGGCAGAAACTCTGATCTCTTCTTTCCATCGCTCCTTGATTTTCTCTGTTCACATCTGGCTCTTTCTCTCCACCTTCCTGTTACATAGCTTATTTAAAACAATTATCCATAAAATTTCAAAACTAGTGAACTGCAAGCAGGGAAACTAACAAATGTCCGTCCATAGTTTTAATGTGTGGGTTTTTTATTTTTTTGTTTGTTTTTTAAAACTAAGCTTGAACCAAAGTCAATTTCTAGCAAGCTGCTGTACTAATGGACTAGTTTGTATAAGTGCAGTTCAGACGCAGAGAAATGATAGATGCTACTGACAATTTCTTTTTCATTTGTCTTGTTTTTTATTATTTTATATAAAAGTTGCTGCTTGTTTTAACTTTTTTTTTTGTTGAGGGGTTGATAATTTGTATTATCCTTGGGGCAGACTCTGAACTTGATTTTAAACTAGTGGGTTTGTTCGTTTATTTTTGGTGTGTAAATAGAATGGCAGTGTCGGGTGATTATAATCCAAGTGGTCCCCCACCCTTCCACCCTATTGGTGAAATAAGTCTAAATAGTCTCGTTGACTGAAGCCTCTGACTTCAGTCGGTGCAGAAAATTTTAGGGCTATGAATAATACAGAATATAAAATGCCCATAGTAAGAGCTTTGGAGTAGTAAAAAGTATAGGTGGGTATAGTTCAGGTAAGGAGATGAGAAGTGGAAGAGGGAAGCTGGTTACCCACTATGTTGGTCTGCATTGACTATAGTTTCTACCAAAGGAGATATCAGTCTTGGGGTTCTTGTATTCAGCCAAGTAAGAGGGCAGGAAAAGCTATAGCTATAATGTTGTACTTGGTCCGAAAATTCCATCACCTCCATGCACTCTTAAAAGTAAAATTTACTAAGAGCCTTTTTGTTCAAGGGCATTGTTATGATATCCTCTCCACTGTATTGTTTGTTCTCTGATGGATTTGAGACTGGGGAGTGGGTCCTGTGCATTTATCAAGGAAATACAAAGAATGTGGGCCTTAAATCAGCATAAAAACCTCTCTCCACAGTTGAAAGGGACTGTGTCATCAGCTCTCTGGCTAATTTTTAACTTCCCATTCTGACTGGTTTGTGGTTGGGAGGGGATCATGATGCATACATATCGGGAACACTAATGCAGCTTGGATGGTTATTTATTATAAAAAATACTTTTTCCTGACTCCTTTTGCATTGGTAACATGGCTTTGGTGTGAGCACCTTAAACTCCCCTCTTTTTCCCCTCTTACCCTCTGCTACCCAATCACCCTCGAAGGGGCCCAGACTCTAGGTTGCTTCTTAGCAGTCTTTTCTGAGACAAACTGGAAACTTAAAAGTAGCCGCATGTCCTGGGAGGTTAGGCTGAAATGCTCTTCTTTTTGTCCTGGGGAACTGGCAGTAGATTATCCTATCCTATCACACTCTCCTCTCACTCTGAATCAAGCCCAGTACTTTTATCTGCTGTCATACAACATGCCAATGTCTGACTAAAGCCCTTTTGTTCAGTTGATCTGCCTGGACCCTGATAGTCATTGGTAGTATTGTATCCCCTTGTGGATGATGGTCACCTCTAGTAGTTTAGTTAAAGGACAAAGAACCCAGAGATGTAGTTTTCAGTGGAAGTGTATTTGCCTAAGACTATATACATGCACAGTCTTTTTTGGAGCTTGAAATGGATGGATGATCTGGTAGAGGAATGTAATGGAAATTGTTGTTTTAAACCTTAATCATGACTGCAACAGAATCTGAAGTGTCTACAAGGAGATTCAATAGTGGCTGTTGACAGATGGGCTTGCCTAATTAGAGACTGAGGATTTAAGAATGGGAGTGGAAAAGTGTTGTCCCACAGATTCAGAAATTAGCCAGCAGTGGCTCAGGGCATTATTCTTTAATGGAGGTCACTTTTCCACACCAGGGATGATAGTTTACTCTTTATAAACCAAAATACAATTCAACATAGCAGTCCAAGCAAAAATGGTTTCTTGTTGCCCACGGGTGTCACAGTCCTTGCCTATTCTCTTAATGATGGAGTTAAAACCCCCTCCTTTGTTGTTTTAGAGGATTATCTCTGAAAATTTTGAATTCAGTAAAATTTCTTCTTCTCTCTCATATACACACACAAAATCAGGCTTCATTGGTCAGGGTCAGAAGAAATTCCTGAAAGCCTTGCACATAGAAGGGAAAATTGCAGGTTATCTAGTACATCTTTCTCTACTACAACTCCATATGTGCAGGTGTGTGCGCTTGTTTTCTCATTTCCATATATATATATAAAAATATGGAATATGCATATTATAAACTATATATATAAATTTACCTCCAAGCACAATTAGGATCTGTATGTAAGTCCCTGGGAGGTAGATAGGCATGAAGACACACATTTACCAAAAAAGACATAGGGCTCATCTATACTACCTCCCTGCTTCAAAGGGAGGATGGTAAGTAGGGTGTTGGGAGTTTATTAATGAAGTGCTGCGTTGCATATGCAGCACTTTATTAAGCAAATTTCCCCCCGCGACAACTTGGAAGTTTTAAACTTCAAAGTGCCGGCTCACGTCTAGCCGTGCCTCACCTCTCAGTACTTCAAAGTGCCTCGGGTAGTTTGAAGTACCGGCAGGTGAGCCGTGGCTAGACGCAAGCCGGCACTTTGAACTTTAAAACTTTCAAGTTGCCACAGGAGGGTGGGGGGGAATTTGCTCGATGAAGTGTTGCATATGCAGCGCAGCACTTCATTAATAAACTCCCAACCCCCTACTGACCAGGCTCCCTTCGAAGTAGGGAGGTAGTACAGACACAGCCATCGAGAAGCAGAAATACATGAATATAGCTTCAGAAGAAAGTCTTGAAACTTGGTGGTCGTGTGAATTTTGATAGAGAGCTCATTCAGGTTTTATTCAGACAAGACCTGCTCAGATGATGCCTGCCCTGGGAGTTAGGGAATGAAAATCCATGTAATGTTTATACACATGGACATACTCTCCCTTAAAAGGAATCTGCTGACAAAAGTGAATTTTGAGAGAGATCCTAAACCAATTAAAAAGTGTAATAGTTTGTTTACTGACTTTTAAACTAAAGTATATGCAGGAATGCTACATACAGTGTGTGTGTGCGTGCGCACGTGCGCGCAGACACACACTATACCAGCTAGTACTGAGGCATATGCCCTGCATAAGAAAAATCCTGACTTTAATAGTTTTGTGTCATGCTCATAAGCCTAAGTACAATATATTTTGCATTCAAAAATTTGTTTTTAATGGGGCAACTCATGACAACATATCATTGTCCCAGATGCAACAAATTCTCTGCCTTCAATAAGTCACACAAAATAATTAAGCCATATCAGACCAAAACTGCCACTTTGTCTGAAAGTCCATAACGCTTGGGATCTGACAGACCATCAGTGGGAACACAATGGAAAGTAGAAGATCCTCATATGAAAACACTGCAGGTAATAGGTGAGAACTGTGTTCCAGTGCAAAGTCCTTTCTGAAGCACATTCTTGGAGCAGAGCAACATTCAATAGAACAAAAGGACCATATTTTTCTTAAAAGAACAGGACATTTTAGCTCTGTTCCAGCTGGAGCCATATAATGGAGGCACAACTAAAATGACTTCCAATTTACCTTAATTGTCAATACTTGATGTTTTGCTAACTAAAATTGTTCTTTTTTACAAATTATCAGAAAGCAGCTCGTTTTGGTGATGTAAAGGAAATAGAGGTTTTGGGACAGACTAAATACTGCATCAGATCCAAGCTGTTGATGACATTTGATTTAAAAAAAAAAAAAAAAGTATCTTCAATTCCCTTAGTTATCCTCGGGAAAAATCCCATATGTAAAATTTTAATGTATCCATTTAACTGTGTTATGGCTAGTTAATCCTGTTCTCCCTCAAGATGGTAGAATTTGGTTTATCCTTAGTTTGTATGTATGTGTGCATGTATGTACACACTTTGAGAGTAAATTCAATTCTGCGTTTCATGTACTCTCTTACAGATTGGCCATTATCAAAGGAGGAATCTGACTTATTAATGAATACATCCATAAGGGAGTTCTACATCTCCAACCAGGCTGCTCTGGGTTTGTTAGCCAGTTGTTACAAAAGTGTGACCCAGAAAGTTGTTAAAGCAGTTCACGCTTCAAGGAAGTACATGTGTTCAGGTTCTGCTCCTTAGAATAGTCAAAAGGAACTTCCATTAATGTCATAAAAATCCCCCTTGTCTTCAGAATAGATCAGAGAGTTTTACACATTTGACAATTGATCTCCTGTCTTACAAAGCATTTAGTATGCCTCGGTACTGGTACCAATCACCCTTCTTTTCATGTATTGAGGTTAAGATAAAGGCATTACATGTGGATATAGTGTCATCTGCTCTATTGTTCTAATGTAATGCAAATATGCTGTTTATCTCATTCATGATTTGCAAATTATAAGTATGTTCAGGATATTGTTTATTGCCACCTGTTGAGAATAGGGTCAGATTCCATAAACTTTAAAAGCAGTTTATGCCATACAGAGTAATGAACAGAAGGAAATGACACATGTATGTATCCATATAGCTGTATACACAGACAGTGCAATGTGAAAACGTGATTGTTCTCTTCTGGCTTTCATCATCAATCAGGCGGACAAATGGAATAATTACCGCTTGCTGTGTGGCTGTCCTTTATACGATTCCGATGATAATAGAGTTGCTACAAAAATGTATGTATTCTTCCAGCACTGCCAACGCCACTGCATCTAGGGGGCAAGGTGGGGGGCTCAAAGGGCGGGGCCAAGTTTGGAAGGGGCAGGGCATAGGGCAGTTAGCCCTGGGCTCCCCCCACCACACATGGAGCAGCAACACTTTGGTGTTCTTGGTGTTTCAGAGGGGCCCAGAGGCAACTTTGGTGCTTTTTGGTGTTTCAAAGGGGCCCAGAGGCAACTGCCCCCTTTGCCCTCCCCCCACTCATGCCCCATTGGCCAGCCTATATTCTTCCTATCAGTTTCATACATACACACATTCCTGCTATCGTTCCTAGTCATTACTGCTCAGATTTCAATCTGATTGCATACTTGCACTAATCCAGCTCGGTCCTCCTTTTTCTCTCTTATGTGCATGCCCACATCTTTAATGGTCAGACTATTTTAAGCTTTCATCCCTGTGGAACTCCATCTACAGGGTTATGTAGAGGAACTACAATCATTTTATCCACTGAGTATATGGTTTAATAGACTAGATTGGTATGGGTATGGTCAGATATGTCTCACACTTCAAATATGAGTTTTCTGGCTGACATCCTATTCATGGACTTCCTGAGCTTTATGCTAGTACTCCTTACAAAGTGAGCTTTCCTTGGGCGAATCTCCTTGGGAGACATTTCAGTTCCTGTCCTTGAGTAAGTGGAGGGTCCCCAAGTGGAATAATCTGGATCCCACTCATTCCTTCTGTAAGAGGTAGCACCATAGAGTTGTGAGAACAATGCTTGTGGGTAGCAGCTGGCTTCTGGCACCTTCATAAAATACCTCAGCATAGCTTAGCATTGTCACAGAACTGGTTTTAAACTGAAAAATCAGAAGAGAAAAACAAACTTTATAAATAGTGGAGATAATTCTAGCTGTAGAGTTTAGTTGAACTGTTTATTAAGATTGATAAACATGATTATGCTGTATGTATTTGAGATCCTGTTGATAGGTTTCAACTTTATAGGGTTGGGTGGGGGTGGGAGAGTGAAGGGTGTTGACTCTGTTAGAAGGAAAATATTGATCCTAATTTTTTTTCCTTTTATCTGTCTTGCCAAAGGAAACATTGTGTTGCTCCTGGGTTTGGGATTGTTTATCTGTGGTCTGATCTGTAGCACAGCCTGTGGTGGCATGCTGGTTACTGATTGGGTTGCTGTTCAGGGTCCTTTAAGGTGCACTCATGCTTTTCCCTCCTTCCTGCCTTTGCATAATGAATAAGGGCCTTTGTGGGGATCTCAAGATTAGTCAGTGTGTCTGTATTGAGAGTGTAGGGGAGGGGAGAGGAGATAGATATATTGGGTCAAATTCGTCCCAGCTATAACTCCATTTTAGCCAGTGGATTTGTATCCCGGCTGAATTGGGGCAATGGCATTTAAGTTTGGGAAAGGGAAAACAGTTGCTGCATCTTAATCTGAGAGAGCAAAAGTGAAACAGATTCCTTTTTATCCCTGTTGTCTTGTTACTGAATGTAGAGCTTGTAGTGCTTGATAATAAGTGGACATTTTTTTAAACCCTTCTTTTTCTAACAGCAATGCTAATCCTCTCTAGACCAAAAACTACAGAAGAAAAACCAAACTGAGAACTGAACGCTAACCTGCTCCTAGCACCTGGCTAGTGTACCTGAAAGGATCAAAGTACTGTGAGTCAGTCAGGGGGAAGAGCATGGGGGGGAGGGACAGAAGGGCATTCCTCTCATGGTGTTTGCCTTGTTATTGGGGTGACAGTACTGGGGGAAGTGGTAATGATTTGGGAAGGATTCCTAGCTTCTTCCATCCTGACTCCAAGGCATCCTTTCCATTCTTCCAGCTTCCTGGAAAGGGGGTTGGGGTGGGGAGATGAGTGGGCGAGTGAGTTTTGAGTGTGTGGATCTAGAGAGCTGAATTTCTAAGGAGCTCAAAGCTCCACTCGGATGGGAGAGTTTCCAATGGCTTGATAGGGAACCAAAGGCACTGATGAGTCATCAGCTCTGCTGTCATCAGAGCAGAATGAGGAAAAGCTGGGCCTTTTTCGCTCATTGGTTGGATATCCCTTTCTGTAAGGATCTCCTCTCCTGGGGGTGTTGCTGCCTTTTTGTGCACAGAGTTGTTTTGGCTCTGTTAGGACAAACTGCATATGGGAATTACTCGGTGCAGCAGCCTCGGTCTCAGCTGCTTCTGGGAAATAGGAAAGACTGTTTCTTCCCTTCAAATATAGAAGCATGGTTACCAAGGTCAGAATCCCATCAAACGGCCTGCACGTGTTGTCTTTGTCTCTTAAAGATAGGCACCCAGGAGAGTCCTTTCTTTACTCCCCGAAATAGCTGGGTACATTGTCATGTATTGTGCTATTGATTGGGTTGAGTTGTTTTATCAGTGAACCTGGCGGACTCTTGGGAAGAAAGGGAAAGGGTGGAAAATAGATGAATTGTCCAGCTACTCTTCCTCCAGAAACGATTCGGGTTGCAGAACTTCACTGAAAGCTTTACTAATAGAATTGTTGTTCTGACATTATGTAAAAGTGGTATTAATATTGTGTGACTTTTCAAAGAGCTAGCTAGATTTATAGATAGGTGGTAGGGATATTGAAGAAATGACTTCTCAATTATAAGAGCACTTGGAACAAAAAAATGTGGAAAACAAGGTGTGCTTTAAAGTAAACAAATCTGAGGAAGGAAATGAAACAACCTGGGCGAGGCAAAGGAGGAGGAGGATATCCTCTGGGATTCCTTAGTACTACTGAGTTGGTCTGCCCCAGGACTGGAGCATCCCCTCTGCCTTATTTCATCTTTCTATCAAACAAGACATTGTCCAATAGCTCAGGCCAAAAATGTAATTTATCGGAAAATTGTTCTTGTGTGCTGGGGAATTTCTCCTTCCAGAGTTTTATATAGACCATGAAATAATGTTTAACCTTCCACTCTGCCCCCAAGAACTAACATCCCCTCCTCCTCCCCCAGAATTCTCAGTGTAGTTGTGTGGGACCCACGAAAATTACGTGTTGCTCCCTCGTGATTTTTGTAACAGTATCTGGGTAACAAACATTATTCCCTAAGCTGTGCTAGTGTTATGGATTGTGCTGGCACACTATGGTGCTATAGAAATCCTAATTTACTAAACGAAGAGAATGCTGTTTGGCTCTGTGCTGGAGACTGGCAACTTTCTACGCCAAGTCATAAATCATGGAACTCCCACAACCCCTGTCAGAAATGAAAGCTCTTATAAAAATCAAAGCACCCTGGGCAACGTCCTTCAACTTCCTCAAAACAAGGCAGTTTAGATAAAAATCAGTCTTTGCCCGTGGTCCCCTTCACTGTGGTGTTGGTCCCGGTGCCTTCTTTGCACAACTGAGGTGAAGGCTGAAATCTCTGCAAGCTGAAACAACCATGCAGATTCATAGCCCAGCCCCGCTATGCTTTGAGAACTGGGAGCAGGACTGGACCCTCATTTTGCAGCAGGGTGAGGAAAGGGGCACTGCAGAACTGCCTGCAGTTTGTTTGGAGTAATGTGAATATGGCAGTTCTGCTGGGGGCTGGGAGGCAAATGCTAATTGCCTTGGAGAGCATTACATGCCCACTGTCTATAGGAAGGACCAGTGCAGTAGCCATTCCCATGTTTGCCAGTGCTGCTGCTGTTCCATTTCCTTCCTCTGCAGTTGTGTCTAAGGCTAGGTGTGTGAATAGGTGTGGGGTGTGTTTATCCACCACAGGTACAGGAGCTGTCGTATACCTCATTTCTAACTCGTAACTGAGTAACTTGCTTTAACTTTCTCCAAACCCTACAGAGTTGCCAAGTCTGCCCTCCCTCCCTTGATTAACGTTGAACTCTGGCATATAGCAGCCCGTGACCTGCAACATGGGGAGTGATCCCCTAAAGCCTCTGAATGTTGCTGCTTAAAAGCTACTGCAAACTGAGGGCAAATTGCAATCTTAAACTATTTCTTTTGGTTACAAGGGGTCCTCTCGATTACTCTGTGAATATCCAAAGGCACCACCCTCCCAGTCTGTGCATGAAACTTATGCAGCTGCCGTGCCCCGCTCCCTTGGTGTCAGGACTACACTGAAACGGCAGGGCCAGGCAAGTCTCTGCAGGCTTCTTTCAGCTGAGTGCTGCGCACACGCTACTCACCCTTAAAAAAATAAAAAGACCAAAAAAGAAAATTCTCCAAATATTTAATTTTCGTTATTATTTGACAATCTTGTATCCCCCAGGCTGTCTAGAAGCTGCATCCTTGATCCCTTCCACCTTTACGTTGAATGTAGTTCCTCCACCCCCTGAGAAAGAGAAGCTTTGACAGGTCACGGTGTGCTGCTATAAGCTGAGGGGGCGGTTTCTTTGTTTTGTTTTGTTCTTTTAGAATTTCCAGCCAAAACCAAAGATTTCCTAATGATTGTATAAACTCAAAACAAACAAACAAACCAAAGACAAAGGGCGTCTTCAGCACCAATCCCATCTGTGAGGCTAGCCCGGGTAGAGTAGGAAGGTGTTCCCAGCACTCTGCTAACATGGAAAAGCTGGCTTCCCAGGGCACAGTACTGTGTGGCTCTTTCTACCGCAAAGTGGACTGAACCAGAGCCAGGTGATCTCCACCTTACCCTTGCTCTTTAAGCTCACAAAGACCCAGGGTGCAGCTATTGGGGGAGGTGGGTGGGGAGAGCAAATGGGTTGCTGCAGCTGATGGGACTCCACAGATTGGTTGAGAAGCTGAAGACATTGGTGCATGATTGGCTGCTCTGCTAGGTGCTTTAACCCTTTGGGGGCTGGGTGATGTTGATTAATACACGCTGAGGTGCACTTCTGAGCTTTTTTTCCTCCCCCCCCTTACTGCTTGGAAGAGGCTGTCCTGTTGTGAGAAATCTCTGAAAAGAAAGTTTTTCATTTCTCCTCTAGTTTCATTTTTCTATACTTATTTTTGCAGCACCAACGTGCAACTATGCATTGTATTTCTCAACCTTTTATGCTAGGTAGATGCCTGTGACTTTTTAACTTTGGGGGGGGTTTGCAAATGAAGGAACTTTATACATGGACCTTTTTAATCTCAGTTGACTGGGGGGGGGTGTTTGGTTGTAGGGTCATACAAGCTCTATCCCAAAGCAAAATCCAAATGTTAATAATATTAGCCTGATGCAGATACCAAAGAATTTCTTTCCTGCAGAACCTTAGACTTGTGTATTAAGTACGATTACCCAGCACTTGCATTAGTCTAACCTCAGTAATTCCAAAGCTTAGATGTATATTTTGGTATATTTCTGGGATATTGAAAAAATTGTCGTTTAAATTCTTGTTTGTTTCAATGTAATGCTCTTAAAGTCATAGCATGGAGATAACGGAACTGTCCTATTCTTAGTAGTTTGAAATAATAGTATTTTTGTATGTTTTGGGTGTGTCTGTATGTATTGACATTAACAATTTTCACTGCCTAGGTGTTCATAATTAAAAAGAATTAAAAAGTTCTAAAGTGTACATAATATTCCATAATGAACTTCCATCAACCCCTCAATTTGGATTGCATTTTCACTGATTGCCATTCCCGGCTGGGATTCCCTTTTTAAGGAGACAGCACCCTTAATTTTTCTAAAAACGTGAATTTACTTTTTATATAACTGGGTTAAAGGGTGTTTTCCGTTGCTTTTGCAGGGGACAGTGGGCAATCTTGGATACGTGTTAGTCTGAACACTGTCAGTTACTGTTTGAGTGAAGAGTTGGAATTTGGGAAGTACCCTTTCCACTGAAGTTAGTCAATAGCTTTAAAAGAAGTAACAATTACTGAATATTAAATAGCCTGTGGCGGGGTCCTTAACTTCAGCTAAAGATAAATTTTCAGTCTAGGTGTTACACCTTTTTCTCATCTCTCCTCCTATGCTATCAGTTGAACACCTGGCATCAGCTGAACGCTTGAAATCAAGGACCTTAATGAGATACTTATATTCAGATGAAATAAATTCTCATCTGGTGTTGACTGAAATAGGAAAGGCCTCCTATGATTTTGAAACTAACTGATATTTTTCTTGATGGGGGGGGGCGCGGTAAAAAGGGTCGCTGTCTCTTTAAAGATACTCTTTATTATTTTTCCCAGTGTCTGCCTGCAGGTGGCTGTAGGCATTGAGAGGTTGTGTAGATTACAGTGAATCAGGATGAAATGGTAGATTTTGTGTAGATGCATTTGTCTGCTGTAATTTTTTATATATATTAAACTTACTGTAACTGTACAGTTCATTTCTGTTGTAAACACCATTAAACCATTTTCCAAGTGTTTTAACATGTATGCACTTGTTTGTGGTTTTTAAGTGCACATCAGTAGTGAGAAGATAAAATCTCTTTTTTTCCTCACATCCCCAAGCTGGGCCTGAGAACTGTTTCTTCTTGCTGTTTGTCAGTTCTGCCAAACCAGATGGCAGGATATTCCAAATGATCAGCTTTCAGCAAGCAGCCTTTGCTCTAGCACCATTGCATTCTCCAGTCTTCTGTGATAAAAGAGAAGCAGCAGCCTGGTTGGTTGTCATCTGGCCACGGTTACTATGTGTGTAGCAGCAGAGCCAGCCCTTCCACATGTTAGGCTTCAGACCACCTTGCGTGTTGCATGCATTGGGAGTTCTGGAAGAACTATTACATGAAACTACTGTAAGGCACCATCCTCCCAGAGCCAGGGACAGCCTAAAAGGGAAATTTCTTCCTATTTCCCCCAGATTAGTGGTTGTCTGATTCACTGGCACAGGAGAGTTAAAATTTGTTTTTCTTTTTAATATGAAACTCCAGGCTTACTAGTCACTAGCTGTCAGGTCCTAGCTTGTTTTGTGTTGTATAAAACAATTTGTTTTTAGTAGCTGTAAATGCAGTGGCTTCCTATTTCAGTGACTGGCTGACTGTTCTTTTATGAAAGGAGGTAAATATGTGTGCTGGGGTTTTTTTTCCCCATTGTATTACCTATTGCACTATCATGTCTGCTGTTTACTCTATCTGTGCCTCTAAGACATTTTCTTTCACAGCAGGCATAGTAAGAGTCCAAAAAATTGAGTGTTCCCCCAATGCCGTGTTGTGGGGCTGGACTACTTCAGTATTTGTACTGGTTGAGAAGCTATATAGTCTAAAATAAAGGTGGTAGCAAAATGAGGTAGAACTATCCCTGCTGCAGAGTCATTTATATCAGTATACAAGGTCTTTATACTGGTAAAGGTCATTTCAGTAATTTACCTGTTTCTAAAGCAGTGCAGAAAATACCTACACAGATGGAGCAGGTCTGAAGATAGTACTGCTACCAACACTGATTTCAGAAATACTTGGCTGAAGCCTTCCAGCAAGTATTAACCTAGTCCAGCTTGCTTAGTTTGACATCACCACTGTGACTGTTCAGGTGGGTACAGGCAGCCCATGTGGATAGCAGTGGAAGGAATGACACGAAGCTCACATTGACACATTTACACATCCTCATCAATTTTATTACTCCATTAAAAATCATCTGACTCACCATCATCTTCGTGTTGAATCCTTGCTCATCTTTAAAATGGTATGGTATTAAAAATATATACATTTTTTTTGGCTTTGGTACACTTTCCTTAGCAAAATACCCATCTCTTGTTGGCCTTGTTTTATTCAACAGGAATACACCTCAGTGCTGTATTTTAAATGGGGAAAAGAACATCCCTTACGTAATTTTATGGCTTTGGCATTGGTGAGAGAAAAAAGGGGTCACACTTCGGATTGTCTATTAACTATTGTCTTTTTTTAATTGACACTAACTTTCCCGGTGTTCTCCAGCATGATTTAAAATGGCAGTCTTTACAGAGGCCTAATGTCTTGGCTCCATTATAACAGACAGGACTGGTATAATCTATATGCTACACCACACCTGTTTTTGTCAAGAAACTTTGCTGGTAAATTTGCCCTTGCTGTCATATATTGCCATTAAAATTCCTGCATGCAGTCTGTGTGCTGGCAAGAGCAGTCACATAAGGCTATTTTCTTTGTTTCTTGTTACAGACTAGCAGTGATTCCTCCTCACACTGTAAAGGTAGAGCCTGTCATCATTTACAGTAAGATCAGCTCTCCATAGTTAAAATCAACTTAGAAAACAAAGCTAAATTTACAGCAGAAAAATATTTGAGCTAGACAGCCGTAATTATGCTAATACAAATTCTTCCTGTAAATCATACTGCGTTTGGCTATAGCGCCTTCCTTTCAAAGACCTCAAGGTGCTTTAGCCATTAATTAAACCTCAACCACCCATGAGGCAGGTGAATGAGGTGTAGATTTGCTTTCAAAAAATAACCAGGAAAACCAGGCTCAGTGAGGAGGAAGAGACCCAGAGTCCTAGCCTCCTTCCCTATCTTCAACACTTGCTGATACCGAACTCTGGCTAGGTAACAGCCACTCTTATTAGAAATAGTTTTACAGATCTGAACATTTACATGCTAAAGCTTGAGATGGTATAGTTTTGAGGGGGGAAGGAAAGAAGTGAATTGAACCCAGAATTGTCTCTACTTTGTGCATGAATCATGCAAAAATAATTTGCTGTCCTGATAAAATAGGCATTGACTGAACTCTCTCTCTTGGATTGATGATGGTTTCCCTTCTCTCCTCCCCCAAAGCATCTGGACTGGTCTTGGTCTTGCCTTCCCATTGCATCCCACTTAGTGAGGGGGCAACGGCTGCATCTGGAGGGCATCATATGTGTCCTTGGTTGCAGAGCTGAGTCCCTGAAAGAAGAAAGAGTGGGTAAGATGGATGAGGTAACCCTTGGAGCAGTGCCTTTTGTCTTGCATGAATTGGAAAGACGGGTTCAGCACACACATTTGTTCTGTAGCAATTTGTTCCGTATTTCTCTTTTTTCCCTATGGAGATGAAAACTCAAAGGCCATAAGTTAACTTGAAGGTAAGATGCATGCTGAATAAGGGTTAATGAAAAACATTGCTCAAAGAGCTCTGAGTGCTTCACAATAGTAACCTCAGCAGCAGCACATTCACTCCTGTGCAGGCTGTCCGATTGATGGACAAATGTGTTGGCTAGGTAGAGCTAGATACCACAGTAAGCTATATCCAACGGAAAGTACATTCTGCCTCCCTAGATTTTCCTTGCAGTCATCCAAATTCCTAGTTTGGTCAGACTTCTGAGTTTAACAAGGACTCGTGATTAGCCTGTTGCATTTGGTATGATAGCAGCACTCTGGATGGAAGACTTGTTCCTTTTCTCCCTCAGCACAGTTCATCCTCCAACCCCTCTGCTTTTCTGTTCCAAAACTTCCTTTAATATTGCCCAGCTGTGAAAAGCAGTTTCATTTCCTTTGTAATTGCAACAATATAGTGAGGTGACAATCAACTAGCACAAAGATTCTGGGGCACTTGGAGCCCAATAGCCAAGTGAGCAACAAACAACTGAGGCCGACACCCAGTAGCTGTAGTTACTGGTTAAAAGCAGGACACCCTTTGCAGCTGTAAGGGTAAGTTTCACAGCTCATTGGCTGATGCTCAACCTTTGTAGGTTTACTTGGTCCTCTGTGTAGTGCTACATTTCTGAGACTCCCATCTCACTAAAGCCTAGTTGAAGCCTGGCTTGAACAAAAATGTGAAGCTAGTTAGAGCAGACCTGCAGATGATAATGGAGGTTTTGTGGTAACTTCTAAGGTAGACTTGTGTCTGTGTAAGTTATATTGGCCTGTGGAAGAGCCAGTTTCTAATATTTGTTCTACCTGACTGAGGTCAGAGGATTTCCCCTAACTCAGCTCATTCCAAGTCAGGCAGAGTAGAGACTTTAACATGTGTCCCATATCCCCCACCCAGCTGTAGCATGTGTCTTCAATCCACTTCAGGAAAACCATTTCTGTTCTTCTACTGGGGGATCTGTAGCAATCTAGTCTAAAACTAAGGCCTTTGTGCAGAAAGCTTCTAAGCTCACTTGGTCCTCAGCTACAAGTGTGACCACCATGGCAAAGTTTTTCAAGGAGATTAATTGTAGGGGAGGAGGAGGAGGAGGAAAACAGCTCTTTTCTTTTTCCTTTCCCCATTCAAGGGGAATAAAATATGAGCATCTGAACTTCAGTGCTGTTAATACATCTGCCAGGCTGTTCCAAGAGCCCAAATGAACTTCAGTACTGGAGTTTGACAGCTGAGCTGGTAGCTGGAGGGAGGAGGTGGGGTTGTCAAGCCTATATATTTAATTTGGGCCAGTTCAGTTCTGCTTCAAGCCACCAAAAAAAAGTTTGGTCATTGGTTTGAACTGGCTCACATCACATTTCAGAGTGGAAACAAAACTGTAATTTTTTGCACAAGTTGAAAATAAAAACCCTATGAAAACTTATGTTAAAATTAATGAACATTTTTTAGTTCACACATCTTTGGCCAGTTACTTTTTCCTATGAGATGTCTGCCATGAAAGGGTAAGTTTAGAGCAGATGTCTCAAATGGAGCATCTGAACAGATGCATTACCCCCAGGATTGAGCGCTTCCTTTTTTCCTTGGGTTTGATATGTTATTAACTCCTGAGACCAGGGCACATTCTACCTCTTCTCTCCCTGTTATCTCCCTATCATGGCTTTCTCCTTGTTACTGTTATCTCCCTGTTATCTTCAGATGATACCAACACAACAGTAAAAGATGCATGGCACTGTGGCTCAGGCAGTGGAGCTAAAAATAGCAGTGTAGATGTTACGGCTCTGGAAGCAGTCTCAGAAACTCAGCTTAAGCCTCAGCTGCTGACCCAGGCTCTGGGCCATCCTGACTATGTACTTTTTAGCATATAGATGCAGCCTTGCTTGATATTTATATCTCTGGCCCCATGATAGTGGTGTATAGGCAGCTCCTAAGCTGCCCTCCCACATGTCTGTGCTTGTGGACTTGCCTCCTATTCTCCTTATACTATGGCTTGGTTTAACTGCCTCACTACAACACAGTTATAGCACGCTAAATTCTGGTGTAGACAGCGCTGTGTCACCTGGAGGGCTTCTCCCTTTGAGATGGCCACCACCTTGCAGGGAGGCGGAGTATCTGTGCCAACAGGAGATGCTCTCTCATTTCACTGTATGTTGCATCTCCACTGAAGTTCTGCAACCTTTTTAGTGTAGACACGCCTCAAGCCAGGCCTGTCTTTCTCATGACAGTAAATTCACAATAGCTTAAACTATTGAGCTTGAAAGTGCAGAACTTATTTTAAAACAGTACCCTCGCTTTTTGTTTTCCTTCCAGTCCAGGTAAAAGTATCAGTTCAAACTGGTGCTGCAGAGCTGATTCAACTCCCTGCTGCTAACCTACCCTCTCTGCTTATGGTCAATGCCACATATGTGAAAGAAAGTGGGGGGAAAAAAAATCCCCTAATGCACCAGCTTGTTCAATAACGTAAGATAACTAAAGCTGCTTGTTGACTGCAGCTGGTGGTCTGCATATGCCCTAAACCCAGGGTCACTCAGTTTTGGATTTTACTCTCAAGTCACTGTAGATGGTAGGCAGCAGGTAATCTGGGCTACTTCAAGTACAACCAGACACATCCTTTACGTGTTACAGCTGACCTATCTGGATCAGGAGCTATATAGAAGACAGAGGGAGGAAATAATTCTTCTAGGAAGTGTAGCTGTCAGCAAAAAGCAGGAACACAAGATGATATGGGCTACTTTTAATAAAGGCTTACAGTGGGGATGTTAGCTTTGGAGTACCAGCAGCATATCACGCCTGCTCAGAGACACTCTAAACCCTCCACCCCCCCAGCATTATCCATTAACAAACTACGATTGGACATACACATAGGAGCTTCAGTCAAGTCACAACTTGAAAAGAGAGCATTGCTATGTATGCACTCCCTACCTGGTAGACGCCATCATTCCCTTTGCCTCGCCGCCTCTGGTGCTTTGGGAAGTAAAGGAGAAGCAATGGATTAATAACCACATCGGCTTTAGATAGCGGAGTTACTATGGTTTACTGTATTTCAAATATGCAGTGTTCACAAAACATCTTTTAAAAGTTAAGTACAGTTAAGAATTAGCCCTCATTTCTCATGTGATGACTGGTACATGCCAGGGGGAGGGGAGAAAAGAAAGTAAGTGATTGCATTCTGTTAAATACAGAAGACAGAGCAGTAAATTTCCTAATCTTCAGCTATCCACTCGCTGTTAATTCTGTCTATGATGCAGAGACCACATTTAATGGGCCCTTTAGGAAATGAGCTCAAATTGGAGCATTTAAACTGTGCACCAAGCATGCACAAGGGATTTTCTCCAATGATACCTGCAAACTGAGAGTTAGTCCAAAATTCACTTGGCATTAAACATTCAGACATTTGAAACTACACCACTGATTTTCTTCAGATTTGGGTTTGTTTCCACTTCCCACGGAAATTTAAATTAAGCTGTGAAGGGAAAAAAAAAAGTGCAACAGCTTTAAAGTTTTTAATACTCTCACACGTTCAATTTTTTCTCTTAAATTGTCCTGGAGGTACAGAACCGAATGTGCTGGGTAAGGCAGTGATGCAGTATTTCTCATATTGATCAGACACCACCTACTGTCCAACATCTAAAGTTACACTCAACTTATGAACAGAAAAGTAAGTTACATTATTGATGTATGGCTTTTAGAGTGCTTTTCATTAATAGCTCTCAATGCAGTTCAAGCTTCTCTGTTAGGTGTTTCATAAGCATTAGTAAACAGCTGCTGGAAAGAAGTAAATTCTTGTTCTAGGGGGAGATTTTTTTTAAATTGGGGATTCACTTTGATTGTCACGAGGATATACGTTATAATAGGACCATCTCATATGAGGTGGAAGACTCTCTGGTCTCATGCCTGCTCTTGTTGGTAAGAAAGGTACCACTCACCTCTCCTTTCTTCCCAATTTCACTGTATGCCTCGCCCATCTTGTCCTTCTGCAAAGACTAATAACCAAATGTAGAGAATAACATTAGCAGTGGAAGAAGCCATGTTGCCATGAAGTCCTATTGAAATCCTTAAACCCAACACCAAGTTGCTCTTTTTTTCCCTTTCACTTCTAGTCCCTCCCCTTCCCTACCGCACATGACTCCTAGCCTTCGTGCCATCTACATGAGGTTGGTTCTTTGAGACCTTCTCCATTCCGTCTTCGAGTACTTTCATGGAAATTCTACAAGTAGAAACGGCTTTTGTATGGGTAGCACTGGATCTTCCAACCCTTCTGTTAAATTTAAAAATGGAGGGCATCACCCTATTTCCTATATATTCATCCAGTTGTCTTCTCCAGCTTCCTAACAGCAAGCATTCCTGGCCTCTGTGTTTAAGATCTGCTTCTCTCTCTTCCTCAGTGCCCATCGTTTGGAGCCATACAAATGTGCCAACCTCATTTCTATCTTGCAAGATGTTAGCTTTCAGTTTGATAGGCATCCACTTATTGCAGACCACTACACTCACTTTTCTCCATTTAATCCCTGCCTTTCCTGTTTTGCTTTAGTTCACTGCTAGGTTCACCTTTATCCTCTACTATCAAACCTGGGCACTTGAACTTTGGTACGTACACTGCCCTGCAAACTCTATCTTGGAATCTGTCTGCAAGCTTTCAAATCTACCATCCAGATACTCTTTTATTGCTGCTAATTTTTGTGCCTTTTTTTTCCAAGGATGCCCCTCCATTGCTCAGAAATCTTTTCCCATTTCTTTGCTCTCCCCAACAAGCACATCTTGATGTAAAAACATGGGGGGGGCGTGGGAAAGACGTGATGCAAAAAGCGTGTGGCAGGATGCTGCTCTCCGGCTGTTTTCTGGAAGGTCATTGAGCACCCATGTAAATAAAAGACTTTTTACCATGCCATGATGTAGTATAACTCTTACTATGGACTGTTCAGTTTCTTCACATGGCCTTCTAACTGTGGTAACAGCACCATAATATAAATTCTAGCGGAGTCTGATGAGCCTTCAGCCACTTGTTTCATTCTCGTACGCGGCCAGATGACTTTTCTTGGGCTGGTGACCACGAGGCTTCTCAAGATCAATTAATACTAAGAGGAAAACCTGCACAATCTCAGACTAGCTGGCCTACGTATGGGGCACTGTATGGGACAAACCCATGAATTTGTAGTATAGATGGAATCTATTTCACCTGTATTTCACCATCACAGCCCCAGCACAACTAATTGGCAATTGGCTTCTTCATTAGAAAATACCTGGGTTGAGCAAGGCTCAGAACAGCTTCTCAGGCTGTAGTGTGGTAACCATATCACCAAGGATTCAGGGCACTCCCTTTAGAGAGAAGCTAAACTGAGGACAAGGCAGAGGATACTGCTCAGGCTGTAGAGGGTTGGAGAAAGAGGACATCCCCTGGCATGTGCTATAAAAGATGTATACTAAATCTGAGGGCCCTGTGCTAATGCAGGTGCTGCTGAAAGTCTGTAAGTGAAAGAGACTGACTCCCAGGGGCTGCTGTAAATTCCCAACGCATACTGAAAACTCAGGGGGAAGTTGAGCAGAACTCCAGTGCTAACTCTCCAGGTTTCTACTGCTACCCTATAGGATAGGACGTTGTCCCTTTCCCTGGGGTAGAGTGTTAATGAACTACTGCTGATGTAGGATGCTACTGGGATGCGGTCAGTTACAAGGGAAATTCTGCCCATGGTACTTCAGAGAGATCAGCTGGGGGCACACACAGCTGGAAGCAAAGCTGTTCCATAGACTGAGGTGGGTGGGATATGCCTGGGGAGTCCCTGTCCTTCCCCTGCAAAGCAAGTCAGTTTAGCTTGTGTTTGGGAGAGGCGACATGATCCAAAACCTGATTGCCACACCATCAGAACAGAGTCAGTCCTGAGCGGCAGCATATATCAAACAATGCCTTTAGCACCCCACAGCTCTTTTGTTCACTCACAGTGTAAAGAGTGTCCTGAGGCTTCTTTCTTCTCTGCTGAAAAACAAACGCAAAGAATTTGTCAACATCCTTTTCCCCTGTGCATACGGCTGTGTCTTAACCAGGCCACGTCCATAGTTATGGCTATGGATGGACATGTTTCTATATATCCAGTGTATACAGTGGATGCGTATTGCTGCCATCTTTTTCTGCATCCTGCTCTCCAGCCTGATACCTGTACAGATGGAGGCAGAAGAAGTACTGCCGCTTTGGAGATTTTTTTTTTTTTCTTTTTTTGCATAGCTGTCCTAGTGAGGAAAACCCTGAGTAAGGAGGTGTCCCCACCTTCTTCCTCTCCAGCAGCAGGTGCAGTCTCAGTAAGTGCAGTGACTGTGACTGACATTACTGCGCTGGTACTTGAAGTGTCGCACAGCTCTACAATGACACTCTCAGCCCCTGCGTGGTGCCCTGCCCACACATCTGTTAGGTTAGAGGTGGAGTGTGATTTCCTATTCTGGGCTGTTGTGAGCTTCTAAAAAGGATGCTGGGGTGAGGATTTTACAAGCTGCATACTGAAGACTCCAGATTTGCACCCTTTGCACTTTTACACCCTTCTGTCTTCGTCCAAAGTCATCCTTTGCCTTGAGAGACATGAACAGTGTTAACTAAAGGCTGTGCCACAAATAAACTAAAAACTTGGGCTGGCACAGCTCTGTTGGGGAGGTGACTAAAGAAAAACAGCAGGGCCCTCTTCGAATGGACACAAGGATGCTGCCAAAACTGCCCTTAGCTTAGATCGGCTCCCTGAACCAAATAAACAAGCATGTCCACTGTGCAGTTGTGCTGTCTGCAGAAGTGCTTGTGCTGGTACAAAACACCCACACCAGATGTCTTAGGAAAAGTTTCAGGAGGTTATGTGAAATGTATCCAGCCTTAAGGCCAGTGTAGCTAAGGACATGTAGGGCCCTCAGCACAAGGTCAGGTCAGAGCAGGATTTCCACATCTGTTTATATTGCATTGCCAGTATCCAACAGCCCTCAGTTCTAACCTCACCAAGCTAACGTGCCAGTTGAAAAAAGCCTGCTTAAGCTTAAGATTTTTAGCCGTCATCTGAGCTCAAAACAATCTTTAGGAGCCTGCTTTAAAGCCTCTACCCAGGTTGCGGACAAATCCAGAAGAGCAGTCTGGGCGGCACAAGCGGGATAAAGATGCCCTGCCTGCACTAGCCAGGCATTGTGTGAATGGTACCTGCACATCTTAACTTCTCTCGTGCACAGAAGGAAGGAGGCAAAGTTAAAAGTGAAGGTGAGGGGGAGTTACCTGATTTTTCCCTCCCATTTCAAGGTCAGAACCTCTCTTTTTCGTTCCCAGAACATCATATTCATCTCGGGTTGTACGAGACAATTTCTGCAATTAAAAAGCAAAACTCAGAGTGACAGAGGCTGCACTAATGAACAACGTAGATCTGGCCTTAGTTAACACCAGAAGGGAATTACAGTTCAACATCCAATTTAGTACACAAGTTTTAACTGATAAATAAGCCACAAAGTAGTTTTAAAATAACAAACATAAATGATATAAGGCTGTATGTGACTATGAGCCTGCTTGCAGTCTAGCCCTTGGAATTCAGATCTTCTGGCTCCCAAACCAAGGCCCCAGAGCTTAGGCAAATCCCACTGAGTTGAAACAGGATTATGGCTTTCATATTACCTCCCTGTACTGGGTCTGATTCTATGTAACAGAAGAGCTAATATCCTATCGACGGCAGCCATGACATTACAGCATTGATTCCCCTCTTCCCCCACCCCAACCTCCCTCCTTAAAAAGGTCTTGATTTGCAGGCAACAAACTCAGGTCACCTTTTGCCTGAGCTCACTCTAGATTGGGATTGTTCCCAAGGCAGATCAAGATGAGGAGATCCATGGTAGAAGTACCTAAATAAGGCCTGGTATAAAAAAGGGCAGAGCAGATGCTTCTATTCTCCACAGCTAACGCCACGAGAATGAGGGGACAGTCAATGGCCTTGAAAGATGGCAAATTCAAGAGGAAAAAAGAAACACTTTTTTGCCCCTTGAACAAATCAGACAATCTTGGGGGGCGTGGGCTGTGGTTGAGGTCAAGTACTTAGCAAGATTCAACGAGACTGTAACTTCATATGGATAAGACTATCCTGAGATTAATAGTTAATACTAAAAAGATTATTGGAAGAGATACAACACCAGCGTGCTTCAAGCCCCAAGTTATAAGGCAAACGCCTCCTGCTGGGCAGTCTGACACCTGCCACGGTGGAGCTGTTTGCAGTGCTTGCTACAGCATCTTTACTGGCCACTCCAAGAGCTGGGGTATTGGACAAGACAGACCATGGCGCTGATCCAGCCTGGCACTGCCCATGGTCTGGGATGCTCAGCAAGTCACGTGACTAGAACAATGACACCATGGTGATTTGTAATGCTTGTTCTTCTTCAAGTGTCCCCGTGGGTGCTCCACAATAGGTGTCGGGCTCGCCCGGCGCCGCAGATCGGATCTTCCAAGCAGTTTCTGCCGGACCGCGCATGCGCCGGCGCGCGCCACTCCCTTGCGCGCTCCTGGCCATGTGCGCGATCCGGTCCCCGCCAGTTCCTCTTAACCGCCGTCGGCTGCAGACGGAATCCGAACTAGGCTAAGTCCAAGTTAGCGTATTCAATGGTTTTAACTGTTTTTTCTTTGAAGTTTTCAAGTTCTTAGGCTACTGCAAGTTAGCCAGTTGTTATTTTTAAAAAAAAAAAAAAAACAAAAAAAAACAAACAGCAAGCGGGACAGCTCTCAGTCCAGTCCCAGTAACAAGCGCCGGAGGCCAGGAGCATAGGGCCATCAGCCCTTCTGCTGCGGCAGGCCATCAGAAGGGGAAAACAGCACAGAGAAGGTGCTAAGTACCCGTTTAACAACTGAAAGACTCACCAACAATGTCCTCTTCAGGATTTAAGAAATGTGAGTCCTGCCGAGAGGCGATGCCAGCGTCTGATGGGCACAGTCTATGCATAAGGTGCCTTGGGGAGTCCCATGTTACACAGAAATGCTCCTTCTGTGCAAAGCTAACAGCCAGAGCAAGGAGGGACAGGGAGATGCGGCTTAAAATGCTGCTCTTCGACAAGGCCCTCCAGCCTGACGTGCCGGAGCGGCCGCAGCAGGAGGGACCCTCCGGGGCCCATAAAAGGAAAGCCTCCCTCACCCCATCAGCACAAAAACGGAGGAAAGCCTCCCCAGCCCGATCCCTGCCGGCAGCAACAGCGAGCGGGATGGGAGGAGCGAGCAGCCCCCAGCCACAGCAACAGCTGATCGGCGGTGGGCCACGTGGAAGCGGCTCAGCCTCCGATAATCAAGCAGCCGCCCCGCACCGCAGGCAGGGCGGCGGCTAAACAAGCGCCGGTACCGGCGGCACCGCAAGCAGCGGCACCGACCCCCGGGGAACCGGTGGTGCAGAGCGCGCAGGCACGCAGCCTGCAGGCACCGGAGGACACCGCACATGCAGCACCGCCCTCGAGCGTGCCGAGCACTGCGCGGACGGGGCAGAGATCCCCTACACGCCAAGGGGCGGAGTTAGCTCCTCAAGGGAGGGGGAAGGCTGCACACAAGACGAGGCGTCGCAGCCCCTCTCCAGACAGGGCTGTGGAGTTGCTTTCTCACAGCCCTCTGCTTATGTTGCAGACTCCAACCAGAAGGCAGGGGTCCCCCCTAGCCTACCCGGAGCCCCCTTCTCCATTTTTGCAACCAGCCTCACCCTGGCTGGGACCACCTTCACCCTTCCTGGGGTTTGAACTGCTGGAATACTATTCAAAATCGCTCTCTCCAGTGTCCCAGATCTCTCGACGATCTCGCTCCCCTAGACGCAGAGGGTATGCACCAAGGGAGTGGTCTAGGTCACCTTCCCAAGAACAGTGCCTATACTGCCATGGTCGCCCCTACCATGCGGGGCATAGACACCATCGGCAATCTACTAGGGAAAGATCCCCACAGACGATCTCGTATCCCCGAGGGCAATTGCAACCGGGGACAGAGACTCCAGCATCTCAGGGGGGACTGGTTATGGAACCCCGAGATTTTCCCTCGCAAGCCTCTAGCGAGAGGGTGTACCATCACCAACAGGAACCGGAAGGGTCCAGAGAGGCGTACCCCAGCAGTTCCTCGCTCTCCTCCCCAGACGAGGCTACGGCCCCGGGGGACATCCATCCCCTGGACGATCTCAAACAGTTTCAAGAGCTTTTTAAGAGGGTGGCCTTCACGCAAGGCATCCAGACAGCAGAGGTACAAGAAAAACACCATAAGCTCCTCAAAAATCTGAGACCTCCGGCCTCCTCCAAAGTAGCAATACCGCTTGATGAAGCAATCTTGGAGTCCGCCACTATAATATGGCAGACCCCTGCGACTATTCCGCCTGTCCACAAGAGAGCGGATAAGAAATACTTCGTGCCGGCGAAGGGCATGGAGTTCCTGTTCAGCCACCCACAGCCAAATTCCTTGGTGGTGGAGTTGTCACAACAAAGATCAAAGACATCCCAATTCAGGACAGGGGGAACAGACAAAGATGCCAAGAAGCTAGAGCTGTTCGGCAGAAAGGTCTACTCCTCCTCCACTCTAATGTTGCGAATGGCAAATTACGCAGCGCATTTAGCGAACCATAATTTCGACAACTATACTAGGTTAACCTCCCTCATGGACTCGCTTCCAGAGGACAAGAAGCCGGTGCTCAAGGCCATCGTGCAAGAAGGCTACGCGGCCTCGAGGACGGGAGTTCAGATCGCCCTGGACGTTGCAGACACAGCAGCACGTTCCACAGCTACAGCAGTGGTGATGCGAAGGGAGTCCTGGCTCCAGACTTCGGGTATACCGAGGGATCTGCAGGCAAAGATAGTTGACCTTCCCTTCGACTCGCAGAAGCTGTTTGCTGAATCAACCGACTCGGTCCTTCATTCCAGTAAGGATTCAAGAGCCACACTTAGGACCCTGGGGATTTACACCCCTCCATACAGAAAGAAAAAGTACTACCCTCAACAAAGACGGTACCAGTACCAGCAACAGCGTCCCCAGTATCACAGGGGTTACGAGCAAGGGCGACATCAACAGCACCAGCAGTACAGAACTCCCAGGCGACGTTCCCAACAGAGCCGTGCGTCCTCGGGGCAGGGCCAAAGGCCACAAGTTTGACACACAGATCCAGGGCTGCGCCATCACTACCATCGCACAAGGTCATCCGAAGCGGCTATTCCACCATCGCCTCCGACCATTCTACGACCAGTGGCAAAGGATCACCACAGACAAATGGGTGCTGGAGATCATAGCCATGGGGTACGCCATCCCCTTCCAGTCGCTCCCACCGCCACGACCTCCACCCAGGCCCCACCTCCAGGAGGCCTCCCATGTAGCGAGGCTCAAGCAGGAGGTAGACCATCTCATGCTCATACGGGCAGTGGAAAGAGTGCCGAAGCAACTGCAAGGAAAAGGGTTCTACTCGAGGTACTTCCTCACGGAGAAAAAGACAGGAGGCTGGAGGCCCATCTTAGATCTTCGCGGCCTCAACCGGTACCTGTGCAAGCAACACTTTCGGATGATCACAATCGCCTCCATCCTTACAGCACTGGACGATGGAGACTGGTTCGCAGCCCTCGATTTACAAGACGCGTACTTCCACATAACTATCCATCCGGCTCACCGGCGATTCCTCCGGTTCATGGTAGGCAACGAACACTTCCAATACAAGATCCTACCGTTTGGCCTCTCCTCGGCCCCCAGAGTCTTCACCAAGACCTTGGCAGTGGTGTCAGCCTACCTGCACAGACAGGGGGTATTTATATTCCCGTATCTGGACGACTGCCTGCTCAAAGGGGCCTCGAAGGGGGAGGTACTACGCATGATACGCGTCACAGCAAACACATTCTCTTCACTCGGCCTGGTTATCAATCTGGCAAAATCAAAATAGACCCCACACAGGACATAGAGTTCATAGGGGCTCGCATAAACTCTGTTACAGCGAGAGTATATCTACCAGAGGCTCGCTTTCGGGCCATCGGCTCCCTCGTGCAGGTCATCACCTTCAGCCCTACGGTGCCGGTCTTGACGTGCTTACAGCTGCTGGGCCACATGGCAGCGGCGACGTTCGTAGTGCAGAACGCCAGGTTACACATGCGCAGCATGCAGCACTGGCTGGCGAGCATATACAAACCGGCAGTACACACCGTTCACAGGGTGGTGTCGCCCACAGCGGAGGTGCGCAAATCCCTGCAATGGTGGGTAAACCCCAGGAACTTGCTAACAGGGGTACCCTTCCATCAGCCACAAATATCGGTTTTTCTCACTACAGATGCCTCCCTGATAGGGTGGGGAGCGCACATGGGCGAAGAGGTGACTCAAGGACTGTGGTCATCCACGGAGCAGTCACTACACATAAATATACTGGAGCTCAGAGCAGTGTTCAACGCCTGCAGACACTTTCGAGACCATATACAAGGCAAAGTCGTCGGGATCAGTACAGACAATACCTCCACCATGTTTTATATAAACAGGCAAGGAGGAGCTCGATCCCGTGCCTTATGCGTGGAAACAGTCCGCTTATGGAACTGGTGCATCGCCAACAATATAATCTTGAAAGCCTCATACTTACCAGGTGCGCACAATGTGAAGGCAGACCAGCTGAGCAGGCGTTTTGCACTCACACACGAGTGGCAGATCCGTCCCAATCTGCTACGGCCGATTTTCCACACATGGGGTTTTCCCCAGATAGACCTGTTTGCCACTCACCACAACAAGAAGTGCCCACGATTCTGCTCCAGGGCAGGACTGGGATGGGGGTCCCTGGGGGACGCGTTCACGATCCCGTGGAGGGGCCCCCTGCTTTATGCTTTTCCTCACACAGTGCTGATCCACAAAGTCTTGCAGAAAGCCAGGAGGGAAGGGGCCCAGATGATCCTGATAGTCCCACCGTGGGATCGACAACAATGGTTCCCCCTACTCCTGCGCATGTTGGACCGTCCACCGATGCCTCTTCCGGTGGCGCCGGATCTGCTCACGCAAGCCCAGGGGTCCATAGTGCACCCGCACCCCCAAAGCCTGCGACCGCAAGCGTGGTTAATCCATGGCTCAGCTCCCTAGAGAGCACATGCACAGAGGAAGTGCAGCAAGTCCTAGAAAGTAGCAGGAGGACTTCCACCAGGAAGACCTACAAGCAGAAATGGACTCGCTTCACGGCCTGGTGTTCTACCAAACAGCTGGCCCCCCTTTTGGTGCCTATACCTACAATACTAGAGTATTTACTGGACCTCAAGAGAGGAGGACTCTCGCTATCCTCGTTGAAGGTCCACCTTGCCGCCATTTCGGCGTTCAGACACGAGGAGGAAGGGTACACGGTGTTCGCCCATCCTATGGTTACCAGGTTCCTCAAAGGGTTGGTAAACCTATACCCCCCTCGGAAACCGATTCCACCTTTGTGGAACTTGGACGTAGTGCTTACCGTGCTAATGGGACCACCGTTCGAGCCCTTGGCCATGGTCCCCCTCCGCCTCCTTACAATAAAGACGACCTTTCTTCTTGCAATTACGTCAGCTCGCAGGGTGAGCGAGCTTGCGGCAGTCATGGCAACGCCACCCTGCACTGTTTTTTCCAAGGAGGCGGTAACCATACGGCTGCATCCAGCCTTTGTTCCCAAAGTTTCTTCTGAGTTTCACATTAACAAACCTATTGTTCTACCCTCGTTTTATCCAAAGCCTCATAACTCCAACGAAGAGGCGTGCCTACACCTCCTGGACGTGAGGAGGGCGCTAGCCTTCTACGTAGACAGGACCAAGTCCTTCCGGAAAACAGATAGACTCCTAGTCTCCCTCGCTCCCAAATCGAAAGGAGAAGGTCTCTCCTCGCAGAGAATCTCAAAGCACATTGTATCCTGCATAAAAATGTGCTACGAGCTCAAAAAGACTCCTTTATTGGCCACTCCCAGGGCTCATTCCACTAGGGCGGTGGCGGCATCAACAGCCTTTTTCAAGGGCGTTGCGTTAAAAGACATTTGCAGAGCGGCGACCTGGTCATCCTACGACACCTTCGCCAAACATTACGCCCTTCACAGGGTATTCCAAGAGGATACCCATCTCTCTACAGCGGTCCTCTCGGGGACAAGCTGCACATAATCTGATTACCCACCTCCTATCTTGGGTTACTGCTGGGTAGTCACCTATTGTGGAGCACCCACGGGGACACTCGAAGAAGAAAGACAGGTTACTCACCGTAGTAACGGTGGTTCTTCGAGATGTGTCCCCGTGGGTGCTCCACTACCCGCCCATCCTCCCCGCTTCGGATCTCTGTTAGTGTTTTGCAGGGGCATCCGAGGCGGTTGGTCAAGGAACTGGCGGGGACCGGATCGCGCACGGGAGCGGCGCGCGCTGGCGCATGCGCGGTCCGGCAGAAACTGCTTGGAAGATCCGATCTGCGGCGCCGGGCGAGCCCGACACCTATTGTGGAGCACCCACAGGGACACATCTCGAAGAACCACCGTTACTACAGTGAGTAACCTGTCTTTACTGACTGACAGGCCTCGGATTCTGCATGCCTCATCACAGCCTATATTCCAATCAAATCGAAAACTTGGACATGGACAGCTGCTACTTCTGGGGTCTAGCTCTGATCTTAGCCAAATCCCTCTGCCTCATCCCCCTGATTTCACACACATCCCTGCTGTCTGCTAGGAGGAAGGGCCACAGGCTCCACCTTTCCCGGCGTCCTTAGAGTGGAGCCACGTAAGGAACTGCACAAAGGTTCTCAGGGGTGCAGTGCTTGTGCTGCTTCCTTCTGTGGCTGCTCCCCATGGGGAGAACAGGGTCAAGTCAATTACTAGCCCTTGCAGAGCCCCAAATCCCTGGGGAATCAAGTGATGGAGGGCACTTGGGGATGCCTCATTCAGACTTAGGACCAATGAGTGGGGAGCAGTCCCTGCAGGCAGACAGAAAACATAGGGGAGAGGGCCCAAGGAGGTCAGCAGGCCAACACACATGGTGGAATAGAGTTTTTGCCCTTTGGAGTGTAACGCTGGATCCAAATTCAGCCATGGATATCTCGGAGTCAAGTAAAAGCCAACCCCGACTGTTAACTGCATAGGGTATTAGACCCCTATGGGGTCAGTGAGCCTCTAGTTTGCAGTGATCCCACCTGGAACTGCAGGAAATGGATGAATTTCCATCACTGGCCAATAGGATGTTCTGTGTACTCTGATCTCACCAAGCCTGAGAGGCAGTTAAAAACATCACTACACGCATGGTCCCTTCTCAGGGTGACTACATTAATTCTTGTTAATTAAGACCAGGAGAGTGGGAATCTCTCTTCCCCTTTCCATAAGTTTATTGCAACAGTGCCTGTGTTCATGGTTGAAAGGCTTGTGCCATTGTGCTGTATCATATGGTCTCTCAAAAAGCTATCAGCAAAGAGAAACTAGCAAGGTGAAAGAAAGTGGGTAGGAAAATAAGCTATGTCACTAAACTGATCCCTCAGCATCAACCTGAAGCTGAAGAGCAGGTAAAAATTAGTGTAAGTATATTAGCTTATAAATCTTTAACCACAGTCCTTTATTTCTAAAGGTAAAACAGGAAATTCTTGTGGGTTTACTAGAATTTTACTATCAGGAATTCAAGAATGTGTTGAGACACTGAGGGTTTTTGTTTTGTTTTTTTAATTTTTTTTTAAAAGACACATTTGTAAAAATACCCAGTATAGTATAATGCTTGACCCTGTTGTACCATCACTAGTACATGTGTAGTGCTCTTTATAACACTGAGGTCAGACTCAGTACGTTACAGATTAGCTATGGTCAACTCCCTTTCCAGCAACCCACCACACAACATTCAAGCAACAGTTAAAAAATAATCTGGGAAGAGTTCACCTTAGAAATGTTGCATTCCAGATTCACAGATTCCCTACCACTCTGAGCAGCAAAGACACTCAGGCAGTGTCAGTGGGGTGACTCAAATAGGTACATATTATTCAGTGTAAGTTAGTACTGGAAGGTCCATTACGCTCTAGAGGAAAGCACATGCAGATGGATACATGTTTTGTGGATGCTGGGGCCAGAGGTCTGGGATTCACACACCGACCTGTGTACTGGACAGGCTGAATCTGTCAGCTGGCGAGCACTGGGTCAATACTGGAATTAATTGCTCCTGCGCTTCTGGTGAATGAGCATGCCTAGTGCATCTTTTCCACATTACTAGAGTCAAGCCTTAACCCAGGGACCTAGTGCTCTGTTGGTGAGTGAGAAGGAAGTTTCCCCCCAGTGAGCCATCAGCCACTTCCCCTTGCAGCTACTCCAATGCCCATTGTGATTGTTCCACCTTAGTCTGCCTCATCCAGCCCATCCTGAGATCTGTCAGGCCAGAGGGAAGACATGTCATCCAAAGAAACCTTGGAGGGAAGGAGAGAGCATGGCCAGATGAAGCAGTCACTTACATTATACACGTCATTCTGGTCCTGCAGCCCTTGGAGTTCAGGTCCTTGGCTGAACTGGAAAAAAGAGAGAATGCAAAATGAGCCCCTAGCAATGGTGGCATAGTAGATAAAGCCCCTTGGGGAAGTTATTCTTGCCTAAGGTGGGATGCCTGCAGATTAACAGGTGATGGCCCATTCAGGGCCACCAGGGATTTACCATCTGTAGGGTTGCCAACTCCGCCAGCCTATTTTCCCACACAAAACATGATGCAACATCATTTTCTTAAACTATCCTCTTGACATCTCCAGGTGTGCTTTCAACAGTCACTGGGAGATCAGTGCTGCTGCCAGGAGACACCCAGCCAGTCCTGGAGGGTTCACAATCCTAACCATCTGGGGTGCCGAAAAGGGTCAAGAAACTATTCAAGTCCTTGCCCTGCTTTCCAGAGGGAACTGTCATTTGTATTTCCATTCCCTCTCAGGCATTTGTCACCTTTTTAATGATGCTTTCAACAGGCCACTGGAACAAACACAATTTCGTACTAAATTTTCCCTTCCACTGCATGGGCACAGGAGAGTGTTACTGCAGGCTCAGTGCCTGCAGTCTGTTACCGAAGAATTGCTCGTGAGGGCAAAGCCTGCTAGTATTAATGAGGCCTTTCCTGCCCCACACCCCACAGCATGTCTTGCACCTGTGGAATGTTTCCAAATGTTTTCAGTTTCAATTCACATCAGTGGGAGTTGAAGGGCTGAGCACCTGCTCAGCAGAGGGTCCTTCTCTTTCAGGATCAAGAGCTGGAAGACCAATGACCCATTTCAAGTCTGCAGACTAGCGCACCTTCTGCTGCTGCTGCTGCACATAGATTGGGGGATGAGTATGTAAAAATAAAGGCCAAATTTGTGTGCTCCTACTCGGCATAGCACTTGCAAGAAACCATACATGCTTTTCCTTGGCCTCCCCAGGCTCAGTTTTAGGGAAATAGGGGGAGGAAGAAATCACGTGAAAGCAGCCACTTTTGCGTTCAGAGTTTTCTTTCTCAAAACATAGAAAGCCATCAAATTTGTACAAGTGTTTTCATCTCTCATAGCTCAAAACCAGCTTGACCTAAGAAGTCCGTATTTCCTTTATGCACTGAAAACCAGCAGAAAGCGCATGTTTATGTTCCTGGAGTCTGCCATTTCGTCTCCCTTCCCATACCCAAGGAATGGCTTAGCTTCCTTTGGCTATTTGGCAAGCCCTGTAAACTACAGCAGTTCTAAACCCCATTCTTAACCACAACAGAGTTTACAAGGTCAGTTTGCTTTGCCTGTTCAGTCATTTTCAAAACATGCCTCTCGAGTGTCCCATCCCAGACATTAACCACAATATAGAACAGTCAGACCTGCACCATAAATCTGTCCACAGCAAATGAAACACTCCTCAACAGACTTACGTAAGAGAAGAGACAAACTTTGCCACTTGCTTGGAAGATTAAAAATCTGGCTCCACCAGATTATCTGGTAATTATAATAATAATTAACAGAGGGTCAGCATAAAGGGTATTCAGAGCACCCTGCTAGCAGCAACTTCTTACTTTTATTGAGGGCACTCTACTTCCGTCTCTGCTGCTCTTGACTAGCACAGTTGATAACCACCGGAAGAAAGAATGTCAGGTAACCAAGCCCCAAGCCTACAAGTTCTACTAGTGCAGTTTCATCCCTGGAAGCCATGACAGCAACTTGAGGTGGGTGCTTTGCCAGCACCATTTTAAATCGGGTACACTAGGCACTAAATCAATGTCCAATACACCAAGCGTACCTTGACAGGGCAGCTGTACCTACCATTTTGGCTCATTTCTCCCCCACCTCACCTCCAGTGGACACAGGCATCGCTATGAATCCGTTAGCTAGAACACTTATAAGCTGTGTCTACACGTGCACGCTACTTCGAAGTAGCGGCACTAACTTCGAAATAGCGCCCGTCGCATCTACACGCGTCGGGCGCTATTTCGAAGTTAACTTCGACGTTAGGCGGCGAGACATCGAAGTCCCTAACCTCATGAGGGGATCGGAATAGCGCCCTACTTCGACGTTCAACGTCGAAGTAGGGACCGTGTAGACGATCCGCGTCCCGCAACGTCGAAATTGCCGGGTCCTCCATGGCGGCCATCAGCTGGGGGGTTGAGAGACGCTCTCTCCAGCCCCTCAGCTCACTGGTGGCCGCGTGGAGCAGCCCCTTAAAGGTCCCCTCCCACTCCCTTCCGCTGCAGGAAGCTGAGGGAACGTGCAGGCTGCAGCCTGCACATGCGGCCAGCCTGCACCACCCTCAGCCCCACAGAGCTGCGATGGCCGCCCGGCAGCCCCCCCAGCGCCCCCAGGGGACCTCCCCCAAGGGGAGCCAGGGCAGCCAGCCCAGCCAGAGGGGCTGCCAGGCTGGGAAGCGGCAGCGGGGCCCCTCCTGGATGGAGGCCGAGCTGCGGGACCTGCTGGGGCTCTGGAGCAAGGAGGAGGTGCTCCAGGTAATGGGGAGCAAGAGGCAGAACGCGGATGCGTTCGCTCGGCTGGCCGACGGCCTGGCTGCCCAGGGTCACCCTGCCCGCACTCCTGACCACGTCAGGAGTAAGGTCAAGGAGCTGCAGCAGGGTTACTCCCGGGCCCGGGATGCGGCCAGCCGATCTGGGGCCGCCCCCCGTCACTTGACCCTTTTACAGGGAGCTCAGGGACATCCTGGGCTCCCAGCACACCTCCTCCCCTCCGGCCACCCTTGACACCTTGGCTGAAGAGCCCCAGCAGGCCCTGCAGACAGAGTCCGCCCTGGAGGCAAGCCCCACACCCCGGGGGCCCCCCCCGGAGGCCACCCCAGGGACATCGCGGCAGGAGGAGGAGGAGGAGGGGGGCTCCTCCTCCGCAGAATCCAGCCTGCAGATCCTCCTCCTGCCATCCCGGAGCAGCAGCAGGGCCTCCGACCCCCCGGGGATCTCTGGACCGTGGGAGCGGACCGACAGGTAGGTACCCCTCTCTGGTTGACACCCCTGGGCTTGAGGGGCGGGGGTAAGAGATATGTGTCCAGGGCCCCCCACATGCTCACATGGCCATGGCCCCAAGGACACCAGGGCCATGGCCCTCACAGCACTGCAGCCATCAGCCCCTGCCCCCGCCCACCCCGCATGACAGTGCCATGCCCCATCCCCGGGGCAGGGGGGAGCGGAACCTCGAGGGGCCCCCGGGAGGAGGGGGTGGGACACCCCGCAGCAGCAGCATGTGATGGAGTGGGGGGAGTGCCAAAGGGAGACTCAGGCTACATATGAGCAACAAGAGCCGAATAGCTCCCAGGGGCAAAGGAGGATCCTGGGGCTACAGCTGGCAGGTGACACCTCTGCCCTGAACAAAGAGGAGGGAGGAGCCAAGCTGGCTTGGACTTGGGGGGCGAGGGCGGGGGCCACAGGTAGAGGCTAGGGGAAGGGAGAGCTGGAAGGCAGCCAGCCTGAGGAGGGGGAAAGCTGCATCCCCGAGGGGCACCCCTTGGGGTCTTCTCCCCACGACGGGTTGGAAGGACTGTCTCTTCTGACAGCTGGTGCTGTCACTCCTGGGAGAAACTGGGCATCTGTGGCCTAAGAAACCTCTCCTGCTCTCAGACCCTGCGGGGTGAAGTGAGAGTCGCTCCCACCAGGGGACGGGGTGCAGGGCAGGGGGACCCCTGAACCCCATCCATCACCGCAGCATCTCCCGGGGACGGGGATGGGGAACCTGCAGCACAGGGCTGGGGGGACAAAGGCCACGGCTCGGGGCCCACACTAACGCCTGTCTCCATTCTTCTTCCCCCCATCCTCTCCTGTGTCCTGCACCTGCACCATCAGAAGGACCGGAAGAGAGCGCCGGCGAGGCGTCAGTCGTCCCGGAGAGCCCTCTGGGACCATCGCTCCAGGGCAGCCCCCCCGGCCGAGGACCGACCGGCCCCACAGCGGGCTAGACGGCAGACCCCGCGCCTCCAACCGCCGACGGCGACGGACCCCCAGCTGCTGGCCATCCACCGTCGGCAGCTGGAGGTCGCGGAGCAGCACCTCCAGCTGCAGGAGCGGGCGCTGGCCTGGCGCCAGGAGGCATGGGGGGCCTACATGGACACATTTAATCGCCTGGTGGACTACCTGGCCCCCCATGCCGCACCGGCCGAAACATCGCCCGCCCTGCCTGCTCCTGCAGCCCCACCACCAGCTGCTCCGCCTGTCGCCGGCCCGTCCGCCGTCGCCCCGCCACCCACCCGCGAGGGCCGGAGCGCCGAGGGACCCCTGGAGCCACCTGACACTCACCGGCCACCATACCTTCCGGTCCAGCCTGCTCCCACCCAGCCACGGACCAGGCTGCGAGCGCAACGGGGCTCCCGGCCGGCCACGCCCAGTGCCGAGCTATAGGGGCGAGGGGCCCGGGACGTGGCCCCCCCCCCCTTGTATATAGTTGGACCCTGTTTTTTTCGGCCCCCCGTTTGCCCCGTCCCCCCCATGTACATAGTTCTCCCCTTTATCCTCCCTAGTTTTCTTTTTATTATGGCAGACAGTTGTTTTTTTGTATTGTTTTATTTTTGTACATATTGCTTTTGTTGAACGTTTGTACATAGTTTTCTGTTTGTGGTTCACATATTTATTTACATCAAAAAAAAAAAGTTTCGGAAAGAAAAAAAAAAGTTTACGTTCAGCCACAAGTGCGTGCTGTCATTTGTCCAGGAAAAGTGGGAGGGGCGGGCGGTGGGGTGCTCCATGGTGTGGGCGAAGAAGGGGCGGGCAGTAGGGGGCCTGGGCAGAGTTCACCCTGCGGCCTGTTCATCGAAGTGGGCCGCAGGGCCTCCCGGACCCGGGTCCCCTCGGGGTCCACCTGCCGACTGGGGGCAGCAGGTGGCTGGACATGTGCCCTGCCGGCCTCCGCAGCCCAGCCCTGGAAGAAGGTCTCCCCCTTGCTCTCGACCAAATTGTGCAGGGCGCAGCAGACACCCACAATCTGGGGGATGTTGTTGGGGCCCGCATCCAGGCCAGTCAGGAGACATCTCCAGCATCCCTTCAGGCGGCCAAATGAGCATTCCACCACCTGGCGCGCGTGGTTCAGGCGGTCGTTGAAGCGCTCCTGGCTAGCGGAGAGATGGCCCGTGTAGGGGTGCATGAGCCACGGCCGGAGGGGGTATGCCGCATCTGCGATGACGCAGAAGGGCATGGTGGTGTCCCCCAGAGGGATCTCCCGCTGGGGGATGTAGGTCCCCGCCTCCAGCCAGCGGCACAGGCCCGAGTTCCGGAAAACCCAGGCGTCGTGGGTGCTGCCAGGCCAGCCCACGTAAATGTCCTGGAAACGTCCCTGGCTGTCCACCAAGGCCTGGAGGACGACAGAATGGTAGCCCTTTCGATTGAGGTATCGTCCTCCACTGTGATGCGGGGCGCGGATGGGGATGTGAGTCCCATCCAGAGCCCCGAAGCAGTTGGGGAAGCCCAGGGTGGCAAAGGCCACGATGGTGGCATCTGGGTCCCCCAGCCTCACGAGCCTGTGCAGGAGCATGGCGTTGATGGCACGCACAACCTGCAGAGAAAGCACATGGGACAGCACCAATGAGGGGTGAGCAGGGTGTGCGTGGCCCTGCCCTGCCCTGCTCTGGCCCCCCTGCCCTGGCCCCCATGCCCTGCCCTGCCCCCCATGCCCTGGCCCCCATGCCCTGCCCTGCCCTGGCCTCCCCTCCCCTGCCCTGCCCTCCCCCCGTGGGTTCGCTTACCTCCATGAAGACAGCCCCAACGGCGGCCTTGCCGACACCAAACTGCTGGCCCACGGATTGGTAGCTGTCCGGAGTGGCCAGCTTCCAGACAGCGATGCCGACCTGTTTCTGCACTGTGAGGGCATGCCGCATGGCAGTGTCCTGGTGCCTGAGTGCGGGGGTGAGCCACTGGCACAGCTCCAGGAATGTCTGCCGGGTCATCCTGAAGTTCCTGAGCCAGTGGTCGTCGTCCCACTCCCCAAGCACCAGCCGCTCCCACCAGTCGGTGCTGGTGGGTAGCTCCACAGCCGCCGGCGTGTGAGGCGGGGGTGGGGCGGGGTGCTGCAGGGGTAGGGGTTGAGCCCTGCTGCCCTGGGGGCATCTCCTCCCCGGGGCAAGGAGGTGCTCAGCTGCCTCCCACATGGCATGGGTCAGGGCAAGCCCTGCTCCTGCCGGGAGGGCTGGGTGGACCTCTAGCTGCTGCTGCTGCTGCTGCTGCTGGGGGTCCATGACTGCGGCGCCCGGGGTCTGTGTGCCTATGGCTCCTCAGACCGTGTGCTGTGCAGGCTGAGTGTGGCTGGGAGGGGCCCTTTAAGGTAGCGGCTAGCTGTTGCCCCGGAAGCGCTAGTCCGCCCTGTGACCCTGTGTGCAGCTGTGCCTGGCATCCCTATTTCGATGTGTGCTACTTGGGCGTGTAGACGTTCCCTCGCTGCGCCTAGTTCGATGTTGGGCTGCGCAACGTCGAAGTTGAACATCGACGTTGCCAGCCCTGGAGGACGTGCAGATGCTATTCATCGAAAGAGCCTATTTCGATGTCGCCACATCGAAATAGGCTGCTTCGATGTAGGCTTCACATGTAGACGTAGCCATAGTGTTACAACTCCTTGAGAAATGGTTAATGTATAATCCCACTGAAGCTTTTCTGGGCTTCCTGGGGAATTCAGCAAAGTCTCTTTCCAGTCAATGTTCTACCTGAGAAAGCGTGACACAAAAAGTTTTCTAGTCCAGACATGCCTATGTGCTAAAAGTTCACTGGCGGGTCTGTCTACTCAGGAAGGGCTCAAGGCTTGATACAGGGGTATCAGAGTGAGAGTTACTAGCCTCTGATATCTGGGAGATTAGATTATTTTATTGTCCCTTCTGGCTGTAAACAGTGATTTGCGGCAAGGGATTTGCGCTGCAGGAATGTACTGAACTTTGTAGACATGCACCCCACGTCCTAGAGCAGGGGTCTGCAACCTGCAGTTCTGGTACCACATGTGGCTCTTTAAGGATTTCTTTGTGGCTCCCAACACTATAATTGCAAAGTTTAAAAAAAAAAAACACCCTCCTGATTATTTTTGATTTCAATGTCTAAAAGCCCCAGAAATGAAGAACTCATACCTAAAGAGCAAGCGATATGTGATCTACAAATGTTGGATAACGCCCCCTAGTGTCCTCTAGAGAGCAAGCAGATTCAGGAGTGAAGGGCAGGAAGACAGTGGTACAAACATGCATGTGAAGTGGGAGGAAATAGAACATGTAAAAAGTTTGACTGTCCTACAGTAAACATGTATCACATTACAAGTCAGCGTGTGCGCGCTGTTCTTAAAACAGGGGGTTACGAAAACTACGGTTTGAGGTTATTTATTAAGGACCAGCTCATATTTACATGCACTAAGGCTCTCAAATTAGTGAGTATTTTACCAAACCGGAAAAAAAATTGCTCTTTTTTGCTACTTTAGTTGAGGATCTCTGTCCTAGCGGGCCCACCACCGTGTCGAAGGGATTTGGGTATACTAACTCCTCTTACTGAGGGAAATCAAAACTAAACAATGGCACTGGGAAGACTGCCAATTCCAATTTAGGTCCATCCTAAATAAGTGGAATGGCACCAGGGATTGTCTGTCCCCCTGGTGCCTTCTTCGCTGAAGCAGCAACTTATTTGCTAACAGGGAATTATTATTAGTTAACAGCTAGACATGTTGCAGAAGGCAAGCCATTCCATCTCATGGCATGAAAATCGACTGCCTAGGATGTCGGCAAGCAGGTTAGTTGCACCTGCTGCCAATATTCATCACATTCAGCAACTCTGTCTCTAAGGTTTACTCTTCGAAGGGGGCTGAATTTCTCTCACTTTAATTTCAAGCTTTGGAGGGGATCATTGCTGGGAACAAGCAACTGCTGGGCTAGTTCACCTCTGCTTCAGCATCTTGTTGCTCCCGGGCAATTTTCCTGAGCCCTTTCCCCCCCCCCACACCATGACCACTCTCCCCAGTAGCAGGCAGGGTCCAGGACTCCTGCAGTTAAATACAATGCATGAGGGGGAGGGTCTGTCTGTCTCTTCCTTGCGGCAGGCTCACACAGACATGCGGTCCTAGAGCAGCGGCATTGTCATCCGTCTGTCGGATTGTATAATGGCGGGGGGGAGGGGGGGCGGAATCTTCTGCCACTGAGAAGTTCTGTTCATTTTTTCCAAAGCTCTTTCCCTTTGGAATTTCCTGGTGGACAGGCGGCCTTGAGACACATTTTATATATGGAACAGATGAGTGCCAGCAGCTCTGCCAGCCCCATCCAGCACATCTCAGCCCTGCCTGGGATGGGCTCATAAGAAGAGAGATCTAATTCAAGACACCTCCAATCCTGGGCTTTTCTCTGGGTGACTAATAGGGAAGGTGCCCATTTTGAATGGCTTTTGGGCTGAACCCATAGACTAGAGTAGACTGACACCAGAGAGGGACTTCACAGAGCAAGATTGCAGAGATGTGGAGGAAGAGCTGCTCACCTAAGCCAGGAAGAGGAAGTTCCCCTCTGCTTTTAGCAGGAAAGGGGAGGGGCTGCTTTCCCCTGCCATCCTTACGTGTGCTTCTGGAGGGAATTGAACTGAAGTCACCAACTCCTTTCATGGGTCACTGGACCACCATGAGAGGCCCCAGCGGCCCAGCATTGCCCACTCACCCCTGTTACAGGTCCCAGCTGGTGCCCAAGCCTCCTGCAACTTCATGTCTCCATTGCCAGTCCCCAGTTTGACAGCCAACATAGTGGTTTTACTTTTTTAAATAGTTTAAGCTTGGGATTTTTCCTCAGCACAAACACACTGTTCCTGACTTAGTCCTCTGCCCTCACCCCCACTGATCACACTCTCTCAATTATTTTCAGAGGTATGAGCCCGTTCAGTGCTGACTCCACTTCTCCTTCCCATTCCATACAAGCCGCTTGTACCGTGCCCACCACTGTAGCATCAGAGCACTGTGCAGACTTAACGAGGACCCAAACCACGAAGGGACGTAGGGGGTCCATTGACGTCAGTGAACGTTAGGAGGCTAAAATACCTCTGCAGCTCTGGACCAAGGAGAGTGATGTTTCTTCTCCATTCCGCCCCTTCAGGGAGAGGTCACATCTGAGACTTTTCAGCAAAACAGTCTAGTGAGGTTGGCAATTTGGGAACAGCTGACCTTGGAGGTCTTCTTCCATTAGTGTCTCCCCAACACTGGTGTTCAAGTTTCCATCTATCCCTCTGACACAATGCCCTTTCAGGGAAGAAATGGCCTATCTTTACTTCTCCCACACCAAGCCTTGTTTACAATGAAAAAAATATTCCCCACCACAATCAGTAGACATACTACTCTATCCTTCTTCAGATTCTTCCAGTGCTGTAATGCTTGTGAGCACCATCACTCGCAGAGACTGCCTTGTGCCACGGCAAGCAGATGCTGCCGTTTATATTGCAAAAGCATCCACATTTACTGTTACTTTGTCCCCTATGCCCATTGTCTGTCTGGTTTATACAATGATTTTGTCTTGACAAAAGTTGAGATAGTGATGTTAGTGATCTTTCTGCAGCAGGGACTGTCTTTTCATTTCCCTGACTGGGTCCCATGTCATACCAACAATAAAAATGTGCTCACAGTAGCCTCCAAGCCCACATTTCCTCCTCTGTCAGCAGAGTGTGTTAGAGTCCTTCGGAAAGGACCCATGATCCTGGGACTCTTGTGTTGCCCAGAGGCAGGAAGAACTCTGACCATTGCTTGAACGAGGCACTATCAGGCTGGGGCCAGCTGGCATTGTTCTTTATGTTGCTACTTAGCCCAAAGACCAGGCCGAAGGTGGGGCATGAGCCAAAAGTCACCTGAAAATTCTAAGGTGGAGAGACGAAATGCATTTTGTTTGGCATTCATGCACTTCTGTGCCCTGCTCTAGAAAAACAAAAAGCAATTAAGTGTGCTGGCAGCCCACTTCAGGAAAGGAAAGACGTTATCACAAAGGGAGTTACAATAACTCTGCCATGCTTTCCTGACATCTTCAGCGCTTAAACACAGGATTGCATTCACTCCCACCAGGTCCCCGTGTGCAGCAACAAGTTCTCAGGCATTACAACAATTCAACAGCAAACTCAGCACTTCTCATTTGCAATGGGAGCCAAAAGACCATAGGATTACACATCATCTTTCAAAACGTGCAACTATCCAAGGACGTCTTACTTCCTCAACCCCTTCACAGACCACAGACATCCTGGAATATGTGACAAACACCAAACTGTTCAAGGGCTTTGAGAAGCCAGTCTGTCAATTACACTGACCTTAGCTTTCAAAAAGAGAGCTGTAATGATGACTGCATAGATGAAGAGGATCCCATCCAGTATGTAGCACAGTCTTGGGTCTGTCAGTCCCGGAATCGGTGTAGCACCTGTATGGAAATACCAGGTACATTTGTGAAAACAAGGTCCTTTGGATTATAATATACAGACTTGTGTGTACGTGGCATTGCTGCCTTTTCCTCACAAAAGCAAAAGCCACTTCAGTGCACATGATTATGTATTGCCATAGCGGCTGAGGCCTACAAAGGACACAAAAGCCCTAAGACAACTGCACATAAAGGAAGACTCTTAGCTCAAGAGGCTGAAAGTGACTGTTATGAAGCAGAAAGTCCAAGTTCTATTGCCTGTGGTATGTGTGTAATTTAGCTGGTGACTAGGTTATCTGCATATCTATGGACAAAGATCACCTATAACGCAGCTCTCTGAAGAAGGCTCACATACACAACTGTTACCCATCAAGTCAGTCATTAGAATCCAGTATTACCCCCTGCAGGAGTCATGGCGACAAAGTTGTGAACAGTATGTCTGTATAGACCTAGTATGTATGGCCTGACCCCAGTTACATGATGTGGTTAAGATTACATCCCGGTCCCATCTCATGACAGGCAGCAGACTGCCCTGTCTCCAGTGGCACCTATTACAATCATAATGACACCTGTTCAGAGAGAACCAAAAGGAGAAGCAGAGCTGAGAATTTCAGCTGCGGAGACAACAGTTCAGGTTGAGAAGTCGGAGCACTCTTAGGTCATGAGCTGAGTCCAAAACCATCAGCAAAGGAAAGGCTACCATGTAAACTAAAAGCAGAGAAAGCTGCATCTTTCCTGGGAATGGAGGAAAGTAACGTTATCTGAATTGCAGAATTAGAGGGAATTCAGGAGAAGGGTGACAAAAACTATCAAGGCCACAGAAAATGTCCAAGATTGCTTGCCTGGGAAAGGAGATGAATAAGAAGGAGAAAAAGTATATAAAATGCTGTAGACATAAGAGGTTAGGTAATGATATTCTCCCGGTTCCATAACACAATGAAATTAAGGGTGGCAAATTCAAAACTGACACAAGGAAATACTTTTGCGCAAAAACATGTAATTAAAATTCTAGAACTTGTTGCCACCAGATGTTGCTTAGGTCAAGATTCAAACGTCATTGATTATGATACATATTTCGAAGAGGTACACAACCTTGTGCTTCAGGGTCTAAGCCAACCTCTATTAGAGACCAGAATGAGACTTACATCTGCTACAGCAGGGTTCTTGCACCTTTCTCTCTACAGTTTGCTACTGGCCACCGTCAGGCAGGATACTGAACTAGATGGTCCTTGAATCTGAGCCAGTCTAGCAATTTCCATGCACCACAAATGACAGATGTTAGTCACACTTTGCTTAATGCATTACTGGAACAGACTCCGAGACTAGGCTTCATGAGGCAGTATAGGAACCTTTACAGACTAGAATGTTTTATATGTTGTATAGGTATTCTGATTTGTGTTCCATACAGGTCACTCACTCTAAAAAGCTCTAGTTACAGCATTTTTTTTTCAGTTAAACGTTTACTTCTGTACCAGCCATCAATACAAGATGTGCCTTCTGGAGGATCAAAGTGCCCAGTGAATTAATGCCGATGGATTTGAAGAACGGTATTCATTCTGAGAGTGTATGCACACTTAAGCTTTTAGTCATTTTTTCCACATTTGCTAATACAATTGTAAATTCTGTTGTAGATGCTATATGCATTTTATTCCAGGACACACATATGTGCTGTTAGTTAGGTTTAATCTGAAGGGAGGTTTATACCGAGGCAGATAAAACAGTCAATACATTAAAATGATTTCTCTAAACTACAGGTTGACATTCAATCCAAAACCTTTCACATGCTTACAGACGCTTACGCTTTCAGGATAGGTCATGCTTTGAACTGGGAGAGTAATAAATCAGCTTGTAGAGACTCTGATCATTTTGTTCAGAGTTACGAACAAGCTCTATTGCAGAGGTGTCTGCAACTCAGATTCTATAGTACTCCTTACATTTGCTCTGCTTGAATGAGCACAGATGTGTCTGAACCTTATACACCCATTGCACTATTATTAAAAGACACAAAACGTAGCCAGAAGTAAGGATGGATAACAAATTCCGAACTAAGTCACTTGATGTTCAGCCTGCTGATGAATCTCAAGATCCTTGAAAAAACTATCAGAAAAAAAAGAGCACACCATCCGAACTAAAGGGTCAAACCCAGCAAATCCTTATTACTGTGAACACCACAGTTTTAATGTGCCCCATTCCATTAAAATGTTGACTAACTGGTTTGTGGATCTGGAGTGTTTTGATGTCCGTTTTGTGCCCGTTGACCCTTTGTCTAAGGGAGTTAGAAGTCTGTCCAATATACAAAGCATCTGGGCATTGTTGGCACATGATGGCATATATGATGTTAGTAGAGGAACATGAGAAAGTGCCTGTGATTCTGTGAGTAACCTGGTTAGGTCCAGTGATGGTATTTCCAGAGAAGATATGTGGACAAAGCTGGCAGCGGGCTTTGTTTCAGGGAAAGGTTCCAGGACTGGTATTCCTGGGGTATAGACTGGGTCTGTTTGTGAGGATCCTCATCAGGTTGGGAGGTTGTCTGTAGGAGAGAACAGGCATGTCACCCAGGGCCTTCTGGAGTGTGGCATCCTGATTAAGGATAGGTTGAAGGTCTTTAATAATTTGTCGCAATGGTTTGAGTTGGGGGGTTGTAGGTAATGACCAGTGGTGTTCTGTTCTTGGCTTTTTTGTGCAGATCTTGGAGTAGCTGGTCTCTGGGTATGCGTCTGGCCCTGTCGATTTTTTTTTTTTACTTCTCCTGGTGGGTAATTCAGGTTTATGAATATTTGGTAAAGATCTTGTAGTTTTTGGTCTCTGTCATTTGGATCAGATTTCGCACAGCTATTCAAAGAGAAACAGCCCAGCTGGCTTTTATATTCAAATTTGGCACATTAACATGTGGTTTGAACCGGGATGGGAACTTTCTGAGTCACTACAGGGGCTCGTCTGCATACTTGGCTTAATCTAATTCTTGACCTTCCCTCCCCTCACCCCTCCACTCTCGGATTTGCTCACCTTGATCATTTTTTTCTGATTTGTCCTCCTTGATCACTGTTTTTGGTTCCCTGTGTCTTAAATATTGAGTCTGTTCTGGTCTGGCTTTGGTCTGAAGAAGTGGGTCTGTCCCACAAAAGCTCACCTAATAAACTATTTTGCTAGTCTTTGAAGTGCTACTTGACTGCTTTTTGTTTTGAAAGATGATACTGTTTGTGAGGGTTTACTGAACTGGGCCGTCAGGACCTAATGATCAGGAGATGAACTGGAAAAAAGCAAATGGCAGGCAAGGAGGGACCACAGCCTAGCCTGCCAGAGCTAACAGGATAACTGCCTACGGACAGCCTGCTCCTACTCCACCACCACCACAGCAGAGAGCAACAACCAGACTAGCCAATGGCAGGAGGGGGCAGTTGCAGGGAATGAACCTGCTGTAGAGCTGCTCAGATGACCACACAAAGAGGTCTACCCAGACCACCACACGTATAGACCAGAGCTCCCTTGTGGGAGAACCACCTATTGTAGTGTATACTAATGTACCATATGTAATACACAATGAACATGGAAATAGCTATTTAGCTGTTTTGAAACAAAAAGGGAATTAAACCATGAGCAGGCCTCTGAAATGGCTTATTTTACAACTCAGGCTTCCTGTTACCATTATCATCTTTTGACAAACGGGCGTTTTTGGCTTTGATAAATGATTTATTGATGTGTGGAATAACCACAGAAGCTGCAGTCTTATGCCCGGCTACATTTATTTTAAATGACTTAAAAGGAGGGGATATTTTTGCTTTCAGGCATAATCGTGCATCACTGGCTCACTATGGACAATAAGTGAATGTGTCGGTTTTCATTCACTCTCTCTCATATATTAACATACTGAGATAAATACAATGACATACACTGGACAATAACCATTTTTGACTTCTCTCACATACACACCTACTGAAGTTTCAAAATCTGTGAAAAACATTTAATAACGTCCCTGTAAGATTCCTGTCCTTAAAAAAAAAAAAGTAGATGCGGCTCAGTTAATATTGTTATTTGGAGTAATGCCCACAGGTCCCAGGTATTCTGCTGTCCAGAGTATATTACACGCTTCCCCCTAGAGGCCAAGCCATAGAGCAGGGATCAGCAACCTTTCTGAGGCGGTGTGCCTAAATGTGACCTTTTGACGGCTATATATGGGCCAAGTACCGGTGATACACTTAAAAGTCACTAATAGTCCTACCTACAACAGCTTCATTAACCAATAGCTTCAGATACAGAGCTTTACCACTTAAGTGGTAGATGGTAGCATTAGCTGGTCTGTTGTTAATCCACAGGCTTTGAGCAAGCCCTCAGATATATGGGAGAGGAGGGATGAACTCCCGCCTCACGTGCCACTCTTGGCACATCTGCCAGGGGCTGCTGACCCTGTCCTAGAGGTTTATGAATTGGCTGCTGCTCCCAACAATGGACAGCTACATTTTTAAAGCAAGGTGGGGGTGGGGGGCAGGGGCAGTGTCCTAGTTTCAACACCTGTTGGTGGTCTAAATAGGGCAAGGTAGTGCAAGGTGTTTTCTGAACAGAGAACACAACACAATCTCTGCCCTGAGGAGCTTAAAGATAGAGGATGAGAGGGGAGAGAGAGGAAGTACTGTAATTTTAATATTTTAAATATGTAAGCCATTGTCAGATTAATCCTGAAATGTGTCACAGGGAGTCAGCAAGTGCACCTTGGGCAACACACACAATTAAGTCTCTAGGAGGCATTTGAAATGCAAAGATAATTAGGATTTTGTGGATGAGCTCAGGACTGTCAGATTTTCCCACCCTTGGAAAGGCAATAAGGAGGGGGCTGAGCTCTAATTTGGCTCTGCTGCTCACTCAGTGCATGGCCTTGATTGAGTAACTGCAGGTTTATGTCCCAGCTGTACTACCAGTAGAATGGGGATATTTACCCACTTCCCTCACTGGGGCATTGTGAGGATTAGCTGTATGGTGCTTTTGATCATACCCGTAAATGCTCAGTGGAAGTCTAAGGCCAATGCACGAGGTGTATGAGGCCCGCACTGTAGCCAGAGTGCAGCAGGATGCGGGGAAGACACGGAATGACACAAAGTGGACAAGCTGGAAGGAAAGAGTCATGGAGAGTTTTGTAACAGAAGGCGTGAACGACACCATGGAACGCACCTAATGTTGAAAGCTGCTAGCCAGGCTTCCGCCCAGCCCAGCCTAGACCCCTGGAGAAGTTTGCGCTCTGCTTCCTCTCACAGACACATGCTCCTCCCACAAGAAGTAACCTACCCCTCCACAGCAGGTGGTCAGGGGCAGCAGCCGCTCTCTTTTTTTCTGCTGCAGACTTACTATAACACCCAAGTCTTCATTGACTAGTGGGATTTGGCCTCCAGAGGCAGCTTGAAGCTACCTCAGCATTTGTAGGCCACACAGCAAGGACGAGAACCTGTTCCTAGTTCCCCTGAGGGTAACCCAGTGCACCTTCTTCTTCGCAAAACACCAACAAAAAACAAACCACCACCACACTATTGGGTGACATAGTAACTAAAGGAGAGGAAGCCTGTGGGCCTGAGAGAGAGAGGGGCCATGCTGAAGTCAAAGTAGAGCTCAGCTCTGAACACAGCCTGAGTGCTCGGTGTGGTTACAGAGAACAGTTTCAACCCCTCCACTCAGGGCTGACAGCTGTGTCTCTTGAGCGCAAGGTTTCCTGTGCTATGTTGCAATCCTAGGGGCTTATCTCCCAGTCATCTATCTATCTGATACACACATACAGGCAGCACGCAGACACCCCCGCACCCCTCCCACTGACGTAGAGCCGGAGACGGGCAGCCTCACAACAGCGGCTCATCCTCTAAAATGAGGAAAAAAGTTTTCGCAACTGCCGCTCTCCAGTGTCTCCTAGGGCCTGGTTAGTGCTAATAGAACAGAGCCTACTGTTCTAAGGTGGTACGTTGAACCAAGAGGGGCTCTTTAGGCTGTTTCATAACCTAAATACAGATGCCGCCGAAGGCCAGAGGGGAACTGGCCAGGATGCCAAGACAAACCCCTCCTGCCAAAAGTGCTGTGGGATTTGACTTGTTTGCCCAGAGGGTGAATTTTACAGGCTTTTCACAAAGCTTCAAGAAACTCTTTTATCTTCCTCAGAACAGCAAAAAAGGAGATCTGATGCTGCCAGGTTTCAACCCTGTGGTTTAAGGGAATCTAGGTGCTTCAGTGCTGAAGAGTGGGCCACCAACCCAGCCCGCTAACACTTCAGCAAGCAGGAGCCCCCGTCTTGCTCAGTTGGGCCTCAACACAGCAAAGCCCATACTTAAGTTAAATAGGCAGGTGAGGCACAGTCACATCGGCCACATGTACACAAGCTGCTGAATCACAGGCTTATTTAAAGTAAGATGTTCAGATGCTGCCGTGATGAACACACTATCAGAACCTGTAAACATTCTGGCTACATTGTTGGCAGCAAGAAGCTTTACATTCAATTGTAAAGGAACCTGGAGGGCCACTTAGGCTGCATCTGCACAGTGAGATAATATCGATTTGAAGTCAGTTAGCCTGATTTTTCCGAGTGCCTGCCCGCACTGCAAATGCCATTAGCTCGATTTATGGAGCACTAAAATCGATATAACGTCGATAGCATGATATCGTCAGAACCTGCTGGGTGGAGTGTTCAGGTCAAATCTAAAATTCCGACTGAAGGCTAGTGTGGAAGCACCATGTCTTTAAATCGAATTCATTAGCCTCCAGAAATGTCCCCTATCTGCCCCACATCTCTCCGCCCTGGCCTCTTCCATCTCCACTGCTCTCAGGTGCAGAGGTATTAGGCAACAGAAAGACCGTTTCAGTTTGGCACCTGGAAGCCCGTGGCTGTAGGGTCATGTGAGGCTGAAAAAAAAGTTTCTCTCTTTCTTTGCTGCTAGCATGCCTGTGGGGTCTGTGGTTCTGTGTCTACCTCCACTAGCTGCCTCTTCCCCCGCCCTGCACTGCCTGGCACCAGCCGCTGCTCATCCTCCACCCCATCACGTGGCAGCTAGGCTGTGTGTGGGGGGGGGAAGGTCGTGTTTGTATGATAGGACAAGAAACTTCTTTTCAGCCGTTTACATTTTGTCCTGACCTGCCACATCCCCTCCTCTCCCTCCCAGAGAGGCGCACGCAGTCTGGAACTTTCCCATGCCCGCATCACGTGGCAGCTAGTCTGTGGATGAGGATCATGCTTGGATGAGAAACTTCTTTTCTGGTGCTTACATTTTGTCCTGCCCCCCACATCCTCTCCCTGCCCTCCCCCTAGGGGTGCCACGCAGTCTGGCACTTCCCACACCCGGCCGCATCACATGGCTGACCCTGAACCAACAAAAGGACCTGCTGTGCAAGGTGCTAGGCAGCTTGTGCGTGGTGAGGGTCCTGTAGCCAGTCAGGGAAAGTCCACCTCAGCAACTTGGCTATTGGGGAGCTGTCTATTATTCAAGGGCCTTTTTTCCTCCAGGGGAAAATGTCCCTCAGCGGTCATGATTTTCAGGGGCTGGCTGTAGTCGGGGGGTTTTTGGCCATTGCGTGGGGGAGTCTCCCTCCCTGGACACAATCTTTGGGCAAGAGATGATACTACTTTGGTTTTAGAGTGGCTGTGCGCTCAGAGCAAATTCTTGTATGGGCTTTATCCAAAGGCCAAGGGACTGGCTATATTTGGGGATCTCCCTGAGTGGTCATGTCAGGGCTGGCTAGAGTTGGTGAGCTTTCAGCCCTCAAGTCATAACTGATTTTATGATCCATTGAATTTTCAGTGTAGCACCCATGTCTATTGAAATTCTTGTTGTAAGGGTAGTCTTTTCCAGGAAATCTAAATCCAGAGGCAGATGGTGGGTCCTGCCCCGGAGTGTGTATGGGCTGTATCCGTGCTGGCTTTACTTTAGGGATCAGCAGGCACAACCCTATTTCCACTTCTGACTTTTAGTGCTGAGCCTCTTTTGTGAAGGAAAAAAATATTGTTTGGCTTAGTTTATTTTCTCACTTAATATCAAAGCATACAAAAATGCGGGGTTGAAGTGCACCCTGCAGAGAAACCCAGGACTAAACAAGCATAGGGACCAAATACTCTCACCACAGGAGATGGGGGAGAGTCACTCTAGGCCAGATTTTTAAGTAGCTAGGTGAAGCATTCAGAAGGAAGATGAACACTGGCACTGGCTACCCCACACCTCTCCTGTTAACAAGTGCAGAATTGTTTATGGGGGCTAGTAAATAAGGCAAAGAAGTTAGAAATGAATAATCCCAGGAGTAAAGTGCACTCATGATGAGCTGAAAGTACGAGTTCAGGAGGCTTCCCCCTGTGCATGTGCAAGGTCTGTAAGTGCAGATGTGAGCAATTACTTCATTCACTGCAGCTGGAGAGTTGCAGAGTGTGTTTCCAGACAGAGATTTTCTCTAATGCCACCTGCTCAAGCCAGAAACTTTCAAAACCAGAAAAGTGAATGAATCCAAAAGCCACTGATGGTGCAGCAGATCTTCCCTTCACAGGCAGTATTGGAGAGCTCAGGAGAAACTCTGTATTCCCTACCAGCTCATCACCACCATTTGGGTAAGCCACGGTGGCTAGCGGGCAACCGGCAGCTCATGGAGCGCTACAACGTGTCCCACTGTTGCTCTCATCTTTAAAATGGAGGGGCAGCCCAGGCAGACTGTGGGGCCCATGCTCTTTCTGAACCAGTCAGGCTACTTAGATAAAGACAAACCATTGCTTGCTGGAAGTCTCCATATGCTACACCTTCATGGGGAAGATGGAGAATGCTACCAATAGCTCCATTTCATGCTGCCCTTAGGCTCTTGGTGAGTCTTTGGAGTCCCGGTATTTGGGTACACCTGAGGTTTCATAAAGAAAGCAATAGATTCAAGAACAGTGGGGAAAAAGCACCATCTTTCTTCCATGGATATGGCCATAGTTTAGACTGTGTAGTGCTGATACAGAGATCTGAGTCCTTCCTACCATATCGCAGAATAAAAACCAGTGATACAAAGGTCCAGTGCATGGTGACAGAGGCAAGTTAAGAGTCTCATCCCAGCTGGCTGAGCTATTTTAAGCGGACTCAGCACACTCACAAGCATGAGAAATCACCCGCCTTCCCAATCTGAAGGGCTGTGGGGGAGGTAAAGCGACGAACTTTCAACATAGCCATAAAGCCAAGCAACCATCCTCATCTCTAAATGCCTCCTGATCCTCTGTCAGAAGCGGAGGGGAGGGAAAGTCTCGCTCATCTCTTGAAGGGGACTCCAAGCTTCATCAAAACAGTCAGTCATTCTCAGAAAAAGCAACTGCTTGCAAAACTGAGAAATGAAAGAACTCAGCACAGAGGGTTTTCCTGACTCAAACCTGATTAAGGCGCCTAGTGACAGTAAACTGAAAAGAATGTGAACAGAACCCACCTATCCAGCAGGTTCAGGACACAGACAGAAGAGCTGAAAGGGGCCACGTGGCTCATGGGGTGTATTAGACGAGAGAGGTGGTATCTTTCTGGAGTGAGCACAGAACCATCTTCAGAGATGGAAGAGACCTTAGAGGTTAAATCAGTTAATGCAGGACAGTCTCCAATGGTATAATTTCTACTGCTTTGTCCAATCTCTTTTCAAGTGACCCCAACCAACCGTTTGTACCGCTTCCCTTGGGAAATTATTTTACAGACTAATAGAGGTTACAGTCAGGAGCCCAAATAAAACAGAGCCAATAGACTGCAAAGTATAGACTGTTTGAAGCTGCCAAATCCCCTTGCGGAAACCAAAATCCTATTCTCTAGCACTGCCCAGAGTACTACAGCCTGCAACAGTGATGCTGTAGCAATGAAGAACATCGCTATTTTAAAAGGTTGCTTCTAGTTTGGTTACTGCTCCGTGTATTGATCGGTGGGTGTTAGCTTTTTGTCTTTCCATTCCCTCTGCCTGAATGCAGCTCTTCCTACCGGGCAACTAAACACCTAATGTAGCAGCCTCTCTTTTGGAGTTTGGCTGGGTGCATCTACACTAGGAAGTAACTTTGACGTGAGGCGCTACATTGAAGTAGTCAGCAGAGCGTCTACACACATTTTTCCCTTACTTTGAAGTAAACTTCGAAGTAGGGAGCCCAACTTCCAAGTCTGTACTCCATTCCCAGGAATGTAGTGCCCTACTTTGAAGTTTAACTTCAACTTTGAAGTAGGGCGTGAGTAGACGCTCAACTTTGAAGTTGTAGTTCGAAGTAAGCAACTTCAAAGTTATTTTTGTGGTGTAGACACAGCCTGTGTGTTTTTAAAAAACACGCATACTAGTACAGAGCAATATGTGAAGGGTGTGACAACACATGGCGAGGAGAGGAAACAGCTCAAGGTGGGGAAGGAATAGCTGAGTGGATAGCGCATTGGCCTTCTAATCCCACAGTTGTGAGCTCAACCCTTGAGGGGGCCTTTCAAGGGCCTGGGGCAGCTTGGAGGGGTTTTTTTTTGTTTGTTTGTTTGTTTTAAATCTGAGAGGGATAGTGACAGGTCCTGCTGCTGTGAGGGCAGGAGACTGGACTCAATGACCTCTCAACGTCCTTCCCAGCTCTATGATGTGAGGAGGTGTGGTAATGATGACAAGAACAGTTTGAAAATATATTTCTGTACACATACACTTTTGTCTTCTTGAATGGTGAATAAGGCTCTTAACTAATGTCCAAGCTAGATCATGAAAACAAACAAAAACAAACAGAAAAATGTACATAGACAGCCGCTGACCCCATTTCCCACAAAAAGCCTCAACTCAGGGAAACGCCTAGGAGCTACCAGGTGTTAATGGTCTAGCAGGACATTTCACAAGCCACTAGAATGAGAATTTCCCCTACATTTACAATCAGGTCTTCACAATGAGGTCATGATGTCATCTCCAAGAAATAAGCAATATCCTTTCAATAATATTCAGCTACATATGGCACTATGTCTGTGGAACTGCCAGAATTTTGTCATTTTTAAGAAACTAAGATGTGATTTGTAGAACTCATCTCAACAATTAGTTGGACAATGAAAAAAGCAGAATCTCTTTGGAAAAAGGGGGAAACTCGATAACATCCAACACATTTTTAAATGAGGTAAACAAAAAAAGATGAGTAAATATTTAATATATAAGTGGGAGTAATCAGAGGACATGAAGAAAATCAGACTAAATTGTCCCCTACCAGAAATAGCATCCTGAGACAATGAGTAAGTCGGAAATAAGAGGAGGTGGGGAAAAGGAGACACAAGAGTTATCAAGTGTAAATATATTAATGTGCACACATCCAGTCACATTCAAGAAGGCAAACACAGCAGGTTCTTTCACTGAGAAATCATCCAAGACACAGAAGTCCCGCCAACACAGAATTTTAAAGTTAAACTGAATGAAAATAGCCATTGGAAAGATATTAAAGTACCCAGCAGCTTGGGACAGGGACTATGGCTGGTACAGCACCCAACTTGCTGTTGGGGCTTAACATAAATGAAGAATTACTAATAATATAGAGAACAGTCCTGAACTGAATGACCCTTTAGGTATCTCCCCAGGCACCCACCCCAACCCCTCACCCCCATTGTTGTAAAATTCGATTTACTGATACTGCATTCATTGGATGGCGTGGGGCGGGGCATTCCCTTAGATGAATGATTTTGTAATCATATTACCTGTGCTCAGACGTTCAAAGCTGAACCGTATTTGGCCTACGAACAAGAGGCCCATGTAAACTCCACCTCAGCATAGCAGCCACTGGCCCCAATTGACTCTTATCTTTAGAGGTGATCTCACAACGACAGAGTTGCGGGACAATGGGACAGGCTATTGAACGAGACTTTGCTCGCATGCTCACGGTCAAGCTCTGCTCAGGTGAAGACTCTTCCAGCACTCTCTGGCTTTGGACAAGAGGCACTGCTCTTCCCCATTAGCTAAATGCCACCTCCAGTGGCCACCAAACAGGGAGGGCAAGTGGGGAACATACTTCAATTCAATATTCAAAAATCATGCAAGCTGGGACTGAGGGACAGGGAAAGAAACTATCACAGCAAGTGTTTTACAGTTATGCTTTTGGGGCACTCCACTCACCAGTCTGGAAGTGACACATGAGCAAGAGTGACAATGTATGACCAACTTGTTGTGATGCAGTCGACATGGATCAAAGCTGCTGCAACTGCAGGTGCTGCTGCTTGTGAATACTTGAAAGAACCAACAGGGCTACACGCGAAACACACCCTATCCTGCTGGCATGAAGCCAGTTTGTCTTCTGAAATCAACTGCTTTCTACACCACCTGGAAGTGTCAAGTCAAGCCTGTGGCAGAGAGCAAAGGTGCACATGGACCCTCCAGTCACCTCATGGGAGGGCACAGCCACCTGACATGTAACGCCATCTGAATTTAGATTAAAGTTAGAAATAAATACTGGGCAGTTCTAAAGTGTCTTTCATTCAAGATTCTCAGTAGACTTTACAAACATTAATGAAGGGTTGTGAGCCCCATGATACAGGGAAATACCTCTCCACCTACCTTACAGCTGAGTCAGTAACCCAAGGTACCAATGAATTAAGAGACTTGCCCAAGATCATACAAGTAGTCAGTGAGAAAGTGGGAGAATATCTATCCTTAGCGCCCCACGCCTTCCTCCAACCACTGAAGGAAACTGCCCTCTACCAGGGAGGGAGAAGTGAGAACCAAGAGAAATGATTGGTCTCATTTGGAATTGCCCCCAAATTGAGGGGGCTACCCAGAAATCAGGTTCTTCTGCTCACTGCCCATGAGCTGCATATCTGAAACAGCACCATTTACCTGACTCAGGCACATTCCCACCTAGCTGGCCATTAAAATTTTACCCATCATCCTTGGCACTTGGAGGGAGACTCTATGCTTTCTGCTGGGGAGTTCAGTGAATCCCTGTGTTATTATGCACTGCAGGCACTGACTCAAAGGACCTATGACGGGAGGGGCTGGCTGAGTATAGATACGTACTTGCAGGCTGGCCTTTTTATACGTTTATAGTCAAGGGGGTAGCTGGATGCATGGGCAACTGCACAGCTGAAGCATTGTGTCAGACTGGGTTCTAAACATCCTGATGGAAGTGGGAGCTGTGTATGAGGCAGAAAGAAGTTTATACCAGTCACAAGGTCTGCAGCTCCATCTCTGGGCGTCAGGCCGGCAGAAGGTTAAAAGCAGGCTTTCCCGTACATTCAGTCCCCTGCTGCCGACCCATTTAATGAACAGCTATTTGTGTCACCCCCCCGCATCCCCCGCTTCTGTTGCCTTCTGATGTGGGGAAAGAGATGTGGCCAGAATACATGCAGCTACAGTAAGTGCAGAGGAAAGCGAGGCTGAGCTTGAACACTGGAGAGCGGTTTTCATTATTAATTGTTATTATCACCATCAGATTGATATTCGCCCTCAACATTTTCGCAGCATCTCATGCTCTTTTCCTGAGTGTAATTTTGAACATTTTAGCATTTAATAGGTCGTATATAAAAGCATCTTGTGAAATAGTTGATTAACATTAACGTTAACCAACCAGCCGCACTCAGCACTGCCAAAGAGCCTTTCATCGGAGTAACTCAGCCTGCCTGGCAAACACTAACTAGTTAGGCCTCACAGATCTCTTTTGAGAGAGGAGCGATCACGTCACGCATTTGTGAAACGATGTTTTCCTCTAAGGCTGTTGGCCATTGCTATTTATCGATGCACACTGCACAAGTTTGTTAAATACCACAATTTAAAATCAAAATGAAATATTGCTACACAAAAGGAGTGTTGCTCCCAATTTAGAGGGCACCATTTTGGATTACAGTGTCATTTTTAAATTCCGTCATAATACTTTACATTTACCACAGTTTTGCTACTTACTTGTATATACGCAAGAATTTCTGCATGTATGAATGCACAGACTTGGGACTTTGCATGGTTTTGTAACAAATTTGCCAGCTCCCAATAATTTATTCTAGTAACACAATAAGACCAGTGAGCAGAAAACACCCATATCTCAGTTCTACCACTGCCTTCTGCGGTGTTGGGCCAAGATGCTTCACTCCCTGTGCGTTCCTTTATTCATCCATAAAATGGGAACAACAATATTTAGTCTCCTAACTCTCTTTGGCATTGAAGTGCTCTCAAAATACCAAGTGGAAAGCATTTGTAGGTGCTTAGATATTTCAGGGCTGGGTAGCGCAGGTCAAATATTTTGACTAAACTGTTTTTTGGAAAATGATGATACATAAAGACAAAAAGGGTTTGTAGGAAGTGGGTTGGTTTCAACAAACTTCTCATTTAGAGAAAAAGTTGGAAAAAAAGTTTTTAAATTGAAGTGCTCTATTTCAAAACAACTTGTTTCAAAATTGAAGTTATAGTAAATGTTTGGCAAAAGTTAAAATTAAAATGAAACATTTCAATTGACCTACATTTCTTTATTTCAAGAAGTTTGGCTTGTGACATTTTTTCAGTGAATTTGTATCCCAATTGTCAACTGGAAGATTTTTGAAATCTCAGCAGTTCTCCTGAAACGAAAAATTCATTTCCTGCCCAGTTCTACTGCTCTGTGCTGTAGAGCAAGTTAAGATTGTTGTTTACTGTAGGGCCAAGCTGATATGCTTGTTCACCAGAAAGTCTATCTGTGCATTAAAAATATTAACATTAGTTTGCATTAAATTAAACAAACGTTGGCATTCATTGCTTCCATTAATCAATAGCGATAACTATTAGTTAATATTTTACTACCACAATTTTTATTCATGCATGTCATTTGTTTTGTTATTTTCTAGTAACAATATTCTTCAATTTTTAAAAAATGCAAATTGGTACAGCTAAAAGTAGGCTGAATGTATGCAATAGTGCTAAAAGTATGCAGCTATTCCTCAACAAAATTACCCAAGGATTAATATATAGTGAAACTACACTGCTTTCTAACCTGCACTGATTTAAGCATAACCTCTTCCATATCTTTCAAGCCAATTATAAAAATTATATTTTTACCTAAAAACTGAACCAAAAAAATTCACAACATGGAACGCTTTCTGAAAGAACACCTGCTTTTGTATTTTTCAGACTTTTGACTGTAGTTGGTCATAACCACCAAGCAAATTGTGTAATATTTAAGCAGCTCTTGCAGATACAGTTAAAGAGAGCCTTCCCAAAACAGTCATTCACTTGTTCAGTTTTGGAGCCAACTGTCCGACTTTGTCACTAGTACAATATTCAGAATGGTTGCTGATAAAAGCCACCTGAATTGCACAGAGCAATACTTAGCATCAAACAACCTGAAAATATTGGGACCAATGCTGTAGCTTCTCCATGCATGTGTTTCATTGGTGTCAATTGCTACAGTTCAAGGTACTGTAGCTCTGTCCCTTGTGATCTAGCAAAGAGAATTCTAGACTCCTTGGCCGTTACTGCTCTTGGGCAGAGTCCTGTGTCTCCCACAGCTGGCTGGGATTTTTCCTATCTGCATACTTCCTAGTATGCAGCAAGGACTGTCACTCTCGTGTGGGTCTTCATAGTCACAGCAGACGCTGTAAATGAAGTCCTCAGTTGAAACTATAAAGGGCGCGATCCATAGTCTATGCAGACTGAAGGATGCCTACTACTTCCTAGGGAACTTTGGGTAGACAATGAAGTTATCTCCTTGGAAAAAGCAAAATAGGACTTTTACGGTGATCCGTCTATAAACAGCCTAATTCCCTGAGGAAATTACTGTAAGTATCTGCATTTATTCTTGAGGTGAAAATGTTACAGAGAAAACAAATTAACACTATGAAAGGAATGTCTGGACTTGCTAAAAAGCTTACCAGAGCTCACCCCAATTCCAAGGACTCTAAACAGATGATTCAAACCCCACTAAGGAGCTTCTGGGAGGTCAGACGTTCATAATAGCTGTTAGCTCAGAACAAACAAATGCAAAAATTTGAGACTCACTGCTTTATACAGTTTGGGGCTTTGATCTTGGCACCCTGGGAATAGCTAGTCAGCAGACTATAGCCCTCTCCTCAGGTTTTAGCTTCAAAGAGCTAGGAATTTGCAATACTGGATTTGTAGTGGTATGGGGAGTGGGAAGTGAGGGAATATGCATTAATTTTCCCTTAGATATGCCCCAGGAAATCCACTTCAAGCACAACATCACAAAAGTTCATTCTTGTCTGCAACGTTGGACAATGTAGTCCATCATCCAGGGCCACAAGAATACTTAATCTTTGCATGTAAGACAGTGGACTCCAACACTACCTAAACTCAGTATCTCCTGAACATATTGCAGGAGCTTGCAGTGTCACAAATGCGTGCGCATACGCACGCACACACACACACACACACACACACACACACACACACACACACACACACACACACACACACACACACACACACACACACACACACACAGAGCTGCTGCAGAACCAGGTCTTTTAACTGGGTTGAGTCAGAAAACGGAATGCTGTAGAAATCCCAGGCACAGTGGAGATGGAAAAATATATACTGGAGACCTGTTCGTTGGTAGAGAACCTGGCCTCTGTGAGCAAAATGTGTTTTAGAAATGAACATGTTGACATTTAAAATAAAAATATTCTTTAAGAAAAAAACCCCAATATTCTACCATAATAGTCAAACCACTAGACCAATAACTGTGGAGATTTACATCATCCCATTCCTAGGACTGCTGTAGGATTTTTATCTTTATTACTGTTATGAGAGACACGTCTTATAGCAGTAGAATATTTTGCATGCTTTCAAACTTATTTTAATAGAAAAATGTCATAAATAAACTGAAAAGGCTGAATTACAAGGGTATGAAATCAGAGCAAATTAAAATATGCAAAAAGAACTACAAACCCACATTTATCTTTTTGATGGGAGCTCTACACATAGATTGTACTTTATAGATCAAGTAAAAATATGGTCTCCTCTTCCTGGAAGGTAACGGAGAGGTAGCTGTGTTAGTCTGTATTCTAACAAAACAACAGTCATGTAGCACTTCAAAGACTAACAAAATAATTTGTTAGGTGATGAGCTTTCCTGAGGCAGACCCACTTCTTCAGACCCTGGAAGAGGTCCCTGAGAAGGTCAGACAAACAGTGAGGGATGGCAGTTTATGCATGGGAAGGTAATTGTTGTTATATATAACTATCTAACCTGTGGAGTATAGTATTCAAATGAATGTGTTTGTATTGTGAACCTTTGTGGGAAATAAGAAGTCTTGTGGCACCTTATAGACTAACAGATATTTTGGAGCATAAGCTTTCAGGGGCAAAGACCCGCTTCGTCAGAGGCATGAGTGGGCAATGGTATTTCTGAAAAACACTACAGAGAGATTCCAGAAGCCCAATCCTGCTCTAGTTGCATATACATATGTATTCTCCCCCTTAATTCCAGAAGAAACATCAGAGGTACTTTATATACAGACTCCACATATTGCAAAACCTGCTGTACTGATCAATCCCCTGCCTCAAGAGACTGCTTTAAAATTACCTTTATCCTGTATTATTAATGCTGGCAATACACCATCAAACCAATGATATTTTCACCTTCATAATCAGTAGACTTGCACTCAAGACAGATTCCAGTGGGACCATATATTGCATGTCCCTAGAGTAAATCACTTAAAGTGAAAAAGACACATAATGAATATAATTTATTTTAAATCTTGACTGTAGAATTTGACTGTAGACTGTACCACTATTAACCTGAAAAGCAAATTAGTAAAAGGTGCACGGAGAAAGTGTATGTGGTATTTCTTCTATACACTTTAACATTGGTTCAAAGTTGCTGAGGCTCTATAATGAGATTTATCATAGAATTTCTGTTGCTCCACATCTGTGTCTTTTTTGGGGTATTTCTATGGCCAGATTTTATAGTTTACAATCAGCACCAGGTAATCAGAGTTTGGGCAATGGAGATGGGATGTTTAATTTGGATACCTAGGCTTGCAATATTCACTATACTGGGACCCCTCTGGAACCCTGAGTGACAAAAACAGGATGGCTAGAAGCTGTTTTATTTTTCTATGTGCAGCTGACATTGTGTTAAAATACAAGTGCAATTTTTGATAGTTCTGAATTTGTTTCACACCACTTTTACCTATTTTTGATTCATAAAACTACAATAAATAAAAGTGCAATTACAAAACTATACTGATGGCAAGTAATTAAAATGTCTATATAAACAGAACATATTCAAGCATATACAGGACTTCTAGTGTCTTTTACACTTCTCTCGAGCCTGCTGGCTGTTTATACCATATGAAAACCCTAGTGCTGCTATTATACATTACGTTTCTTCTTTCCACTAAGAGTCTACAGTATTTTGTGCTAATTAAAATAGATCACAGAGAATAAGCCATTTTAAAATGAATTCTGACCAGTTCTCAAGTTGTGGATTAGAAATATTTAGACTTTACCCTGCTTTTACCGGCCTTGTTATGGCTGAATTCTGATCTCACTCATGCTGGGGTAATTTAGCAGTAAGTTCATTGACGGAAGGGAGATTATTTTCATGCCCATCGAATCCAAATGAGGTATAAGTGAATGGAAATAAATGGCTCAATTCTGTTCCCATCTAAGGTCCCATTCCTGAAATCAGTTCTGTGGAAATAGACCTATACAGAGCACAATTGGATTCACAGGGATTTGGCAAAGGCACAGGAGTCTGCCTGTTTGGATGTAAGGCAAAACAAATTTTGTCATCAATTTCAGAGCTAGAGGGTCTGGACTCTAAACATATATGCAAAAGCCACAAAGGGAATACAAAAAGACATGTAATGCAGAGATACACAGTTGCAATTTTAAAAAATAATCAACTATTTTGAAAGGGAGAGAGAGAATGTTCTGAATATTTCACGAATGCCTGAAGTTCCTGGGGCCCATCCGTGACTAAGCTAAAATAAACTGTAGACACTGCATGACAAAGTTCTGTTCATATTGCTCTGAAAAAATACTTACAGTGTAAAAATTTATTTTCATTCTGCATATTTCATATCAGTTATGAATATGTTACAAGAAGCTGTTTCTCACTGTGAAATCATTGTTGAGTTTTGGAAGTTGTAAAGATTAGCAGATTGTACCATAAAATTATTTTCTTCCCCTTTTCAACAGGTCTGATATTTTGAACAAATCCTGCCCTGTTTTCAGATTCACTTTACAATCCGATAACAAAAACCAGGTCATTTCAGATGCCTATGCATGAGACGCCAGCAATGAAGTTACTGCAGGACATTAACTCTGAATTGCCTCATTTTTGTGCAAATAAATTCCTAAGTGTGCACAGTTCTAACAATTCATTCAAAAGCTGGAGCTGCATTAGCAATTTTTGTTCCTGGAGAGCAAAACCAGAGGAGGAGAAGAGACAGACAGTTGAACTCACTGCAAAGGATCAAATTCTGCCTTTGCATGTATGACTCTCCAAACAATTTCTGTAAGAATCACACATGCACACTTACAGACATAGTCTGGCTGCATCAAATAATGAAACAGTTCGCTTTTGGATCAGTATAACACAGGAACAACTTCTATTTCAAATAGAATTATAGGATTTCAGAAATCACATCAAACATCACGATTTGTGTAACCTCTCCACCAGTTTTGCATCATTTAGACACAAAACCAAAAATGTTACTGCTTAACAGATCGTACATGCAATTATTACACCTACCTTTGTAAGGTACTTTAAGACCAATGCACAGGGTGACCAGACGTCCATATATTAGGAACTTTGTCTTAAGTAGACCCTATTCCCCCTCCATCCTGATTTTTCACACTTGATCACCCTAACTTCAGGTAAAACCAGTTAGAAGAGCAACTGAATGTAATCCACGGTAACATGCATTTTTATTTTGTATGCAGATGTTATCCAAAACAGAGACTTGCACTGGAGAAATAAAAGCAGGAGTTTGATTTCCCCAGATTCTCCGTAGTATACACATGCACACATAAAATACACAGCCAGATGTATCTTGTTCCACTGAAACCTTTCAAACCTGCAAACCTTCCAAAGCTCTCCTTCCCTGGTAGGAGCTTCAGTCGGCTCCAGTACTCAGCCATAACTCTGTAATCAATGTCACAATAATATCCCAAGGAAAAAAAGAAAAAAGACAGCCTATTGAAAGGTGAGAGGAATCTTCTCTTCAGTTATTTGACTAGCACATTTGGTGATGAGTGACAGGGGGTTATATTGCTTTAGGACACAATTCATCACCTTTGTATCAACATTCCGTCCTTCTGTCCATGTCTCCAACAAATGACATTTTTGCCTGTTAAACGAGATAATACACAGGGTAGGATATGCTCTTACCAGTATCAGCTAATGAATTTTACCCAGAAAAAACAATTTTACCCAGAAAGTAATAAATACTGGAGAAATCTTTCCTAAATAATATATCACACACTCCGTTCTCTGGAGGGCTAGAACATGTCTGGTTTGTAGTCAGCTGTATAAACCATATATACCAGCTGAAACGATGGCATTGAATACTCTGCCACGATTGAAGCTTTCAAGTGGCTGTGACTTAGAAATAAACATTTTCTAGACTGGTTGTTCTGAAATTAGGATATATCCCGTTTCTAAGAGGTTCCACTAAAGTGTCAAAAATGTCTACAGAAAGAAAAAGCAACAGGCTGAAGGCACATAATTCAAGTTAGTGCAAAAGTATATTTCATATACAAAAGGGTTTGTAATTTGAAACCTGAGCGGCTAATGGGAGGAGAAGGATAAGATCTTATTTCAAAGTTAGCAGAGCTCTTCCTCCACTATTCAGTATAATTAAGTTCTGTTTCTCTGAGCCTGTATTTTAGAAATGATATAATTCTAATATTTAAAGTTATCTTTGTAAATTAATACATTTCTACAGCAAGTCACATACTTGCCTGTATATTAGCTGAACAGAGACTGTTTAATTGTTTCTCTTCAAGGTCATCTTTCACATTTGAGATTTTACTGCGGAAGTAGGGTGAATTAACTCTCTCATGATATAGTCTGTATTTCGAGCAGTAGTAGTTGCAGAGTAGTTTAAATCTTACCAGTTATTCAATCTCCATTGCCAAGTTATTATCAGTGGTGCTCAGATGACCCAATTATAAAAACACATGGGGCCATATTCTGCTCTCGTTTACACTGTTATAGGTGCAAAGTAACTCCGCTGACCTCTGTGCAGCAGAAAGCAAATTTAGGTCCACGATGTCCATAATGCTCATTGCAGATGTTTACAGCAGTTTTAGCTGATGCTTGGTCAATTACAATCCAAGCACAAAAATGTAGATGTTTTTACTCAGTGAAGTACAGTTGGACAGAGATTATATTATGGAGTATAATTCTAAAACTAAGGGCAAGTAACTCCAAATCTTCAGGGACGCGCATTTCATTCATCTATCTCTGGGTGCTATACGTCCAGTCCTGCGGCCATCAGACAAGAGTATTCTTCTCTTTTTTATTAATTCAGAATGATTGGGATTATTTGAAAACAAGAACACACGGTAATGTTTATAGGTAGGAAAAATATATTCACACAGTTTTAATCTCAGCTATCCTCCTCAAGCAACTGATGCACAAGACTTTGCAAACATTTGTCATAAGGTCTTTAGAGGTGAAACTGGTTTTTATACAGAGATTTTGTATCCACAGAAAACCGAGATCCTGCGTACTAAAATTGCTTTCTGCAATTACACAGAACATTCAGGAAGACGTTCTTGTCATCTTTTGATTTTTACTCTGTTGTAAAAGGGATCTAGCTAAACGAAACTCAAGATGAACAATTCTATTAATGCTGATCAGGGTACTTCACAAAAGGGACAAAATACAGCACAGACTTCAACATACAATATAGTTTTATGCTTATTGTTTCCTGTGTGTGCACTGTACGTTGAACAGTCTCATGAGCTGGTTTAGCTTATCATTCTGCAGGTGTATTACTGTGGGAAAGTATATCACTATCTTCTGCTGATGGGAACCCCACATTTCTAATATGTGCTCAGCTTTGTGTTACACTTCTCTGGCCTTAACGTTAATCCTTCCTTTTACAATTTTTTTCCCTCATGAACGCTTGTAAGTATCTTTCTTCAGGGCCGCGTCTACACGTGCACGCTACTTCGAAGTAGCGGCGCTAACTTCGAAATAGCGCCCGTCACGGCTACACGTGTTGGGCGCTATTTCGAAGTTGACATTGACGTTAGGCGGCGAGATGTCGAAGTCGCTAACCCCATGAGGGGATGGGAATAGCGCCCTACTTCGACGTTGAACGTCGAAGTAGGGCACGTGTAGACGATCTGCATCCCGCAACATCGAAATAGCGGGGTCCGCCATGGCGGCCATCAGCTGAGGGGTTGAGAGACGCTCTCTCTCCAGCCCCTGCGGGGCTCTATGGTCACCGTATGCAGTAGCCCTTAGCTCAGGGCTTCTGGCTGCTGCTGCAGCTGGGGGTCCATGCTGCATGCACAGGGTCTGCAACCAGTTGTCGGCTCTGTGGATCTTGTGTTGTTTAGTGCAACTGTGTCTGGGAGGGGCCCTTTAAGGGAGCGGCTTGCTGTTGAGTCCACCCTGTGACCCTGTCTGCAGCTGTTCCTGGCACCCTTATTTCGATGTGTGCTACTTTGGCGTGTAGACACTCCCTTGCAGCGCCTATTTCGATGTGGTGCTGCCCAACGTCAAAGTTGAACGTCGACGTTTCCAGCCCTGGAGGATGTGTAGACGTTATTCATCGAAATAAACTATTTCAATGTCGCTACATCGAACTAAGCTATTTTGATGTAGTGTGCATGTGTAGACGTAGCCTAGGTCTTACAAAAGCTTTTGGAAACCTTCTCTTTATCTTTCCCCGCAGCACATTAGAACACATGTTTGAACCTGGAGGCAGTCTAATTCAATTCAGAGCCTTACACCATCACACAAGCCAAAGAGATTCTTAATCCTGGGAGGGACTTATTTTCAGATCTGTGAAAAGAGAAAGAATCAAAGGTAGGCTCCCACACTGGACTATGGAGGCAACTGGAAGTGTTTATGAACACTGGCTGATCTGTTGCCTCATCTGCATTATGCCAATATTTTCCCAAGGTTCATTCACATACAATTAGAAAGAGGATCACTACCACAGCAGACACTATTAGAAAGATCCTGCATTGTGCTCAATAAGCCCAAGGAAGAACATGCATACCACTCTGCTCACTTACAATGGAGAAGCTTGCTCCCTGGGATTAAAAATTGTGTGCTGTGACACATGGAGCTTGTACCTGCCAGCAGCCATAGAGGCAATACTATCATGTGCTATCCCTAGCTACACTCTGCCCATTACCCTTCTGTTAAATCGACCCTTGGAAGCCTGCTCCCATGAATGCTGAATTCCTGAAGGATGCACAATGATGCCAGTTTAGCATTTCACCTCAGTGGCCTGCTACTATACATCAGTCTAGCTTTGGAAAAGTCTCTCTCATTTCCAAAAGAGTCTTCCTAGCATGTCCTCTTAAAGTCTTATCAGTCTAACCTTGCTTTTTCACGATTGCCTTTAGGAAATGGCTTCTCCACAGAGTGTGTGTGAATATTCCCCAGTACCCCTGCTGCTGTCTGACTGAGGTTGGAAGGAAGAAGAGGGAACAAAAACCATGAATATTTTATATAGCAGCAAGGTCAAGAATTTTCCTGGTCCATTTCATCAACCTTCTTCTTTGCTCAAGCCCAGCGGATTCACAAAATCAGTCATGAGATTGCTGCAAACCAGTTGCAAAGCTGGTTCTTAATTCCAATGGTGAAATCAACAGCTCTGAGATTTGTTCCCATTTGCTGGAAGACCGAGACCTGTGAGCAGTATGATTGCTTCTCTAGCAATCAACCCTGCACAACACACACACACACACACACACACACACACACACACACACACACACACACACACACACACACACACACACACTGTCCAGAACTGCCAGGTCCTTTCACTTAAGTTCACCAAAGCCACATATGAGATGTGACATCCAAAATGAAAACCAGTTCATTGTCCCCTCACTAGCACCCCAGCTACTATGAAACCTCAAAGTGAGTCACTGCGCTTTCCTTAAAGACAGATGTTAATCTATGCCCCCAGCCCTCCCCCCCCCCAAAGAAACACACATCTGAGAAGTTTGTTAGCAAAGACAGGCAACACCAAGCTTATCTGCGGAAGGACACAAAATAGCTGAGAGCCGCAATACCTGAGCTAGAAATTCTTACCTCAGAAAATACTAAATATAGACTGGGCCTTTATTTAGACCCAAATGTTTGGTTAGTGCTTTGATCTTTTTAAAAGAAATTACGAGATAACTAAGTTCCACTATTGCACAGCCAAATGCACATGGCATGGTTCACATGCATCCCAGTCACCAAATACCCTTCTCCTATGGACATTGTGCATCTGGGGCTTTGTGGGTTTCCAGATGTGTTGTCTGGGTGCAGCATATGTCCCCAGGAAAGCCGTGCCATATCTGATAGAACTGAAGTTACTGCCACATTAATTTTCATGGGTGAATCTATGGCTTCTCACTCTCTGGGGGAAGAGAGGAGAAAGAGCACAGCCTGTTGACCAATAAATATGGACACAGCTCACTTATATTCAGTCCTGCCTGAGCGTGAGCCTAGGGTTTGGGCTAGACGAGCTTGAGGTTCCTTCTACCCCTACATTGCTAGGAGGCTGTACTGCCAAAGCAGAAGAGAGAGCACAGTACATTTCACAGGGGGACTGGCAGTGGGACCTGGAATTCCTGTGGAGCACCTGGGTCTTTTGCAACTCAAGAGTCTGCATCTACTGCCCCTTCCACCCTAGCCTGAGCTAAGACACACAAACATCCATGTGGTCCAGCTGTTAGCAGGAAACAAAGCCGTGCTTATACAGCGAGAGTCACACATCCATTTTTGGGGTAGCCTGTGACAGCTGCTTAGCTAGACAAAGCAAGACTTACCAGCACCAGGTGCCCATTCAGTTTAGACAGAAAGCAAAGAATTTTGTACATTTGCGGCTGCTGGATTTGCTTAGGGAGGCCGCCTATAGTTAGTTAACTTTGTGGGAATTTGACCAGGATACCAGAGCTGAGGAGAAATGAACTAGCCAAAAGGGAGCCAAAACTATACAAACTTATATCATTTCAGTCTGAATGCTGGCTAATGGATGAGCTTTCTGCTTACATGCAATTGGTCATACAGCTACATACTGAAAGCTTATGCTATTTTTTTCCGTACCTAAAGAGCAACCTTGTGCTTTCAGTCAGAGAGACTTCTATTTTAGAGTTAGGGAAAACAAGTAAAGTTTCCACGACAGAGAGCTGGGGAGAGCACTGTTTGTGCACTTTGTAACATGCTGCTTCAGCTCTGCTTCACACAACAACAGCTGCCTCTGCAGATTCTTGGAAATTGAAAGAAGCAGGACAGAAAAACATCCTTTTCCAGTTCCATAGCTATATTCTCCATAGTTCATGGGTTGTTTGAATAATCCTGATACGAAGGCTCTTGTCTAAGCTGAAATCAAACTTTCGTGTAAGACTTTTGGTATTGATCAATTTTAGTTAAGCAGGAAATACAAGATGGATTTTAGTCCCTTGATGTTGGGCTGGGCTTCTAGAGTTAGTTTGCAAGAAGATATGAACTACAACAAAAGTTCAGTGAACTTCTTCAAACTTCACAAAGAGTTCACTATGAGACAAAATTCAATAGGTTCTTATATAATCCAAACCATGTCATCCCATCCTGGTATATGGGAGAACCAATTAGAAGGAAGTAAGGCTGTATCAAGCTTTCACTGAACATCTGTAGTTCAAATATATTCAGCTCATTTTCCACCTTCCCCATTACTTTCCATTTTTAATGTTGCCCTTGTGAGCCCCGTTTCTGCAAACAGCCAAGACAGGCAGAAATGCCATTGTCATCATACTGCCAAAGGAAAACCTAGAGAAATTTTTCAGAACCAGAGAATTCAGAAAGATTGTTACATGTTTCTCCGAGGCTAACCACCCTCCCAAATACTTACATTTCAGCCATCACTACTTTCTGCTTCAAGGCCACAGATCGTGAGTGCTCATTCACACCCACACTTTTCTCCCCACTTCTTCTGTGGGCCCCCCCTCCCTCTAAAGCACCAAGCTGCACAAATTCTCTTACTGTGTGTTCAACAGCATGGAATGTGACCCAGTGGGCCACAAAAAAAAAAGTCGCTAGTGTAACAACGCTGACTTCACCAGGCAGGAGTCTGGCCTGCTGTCTCTTGCACATGTGTGCAGGTTTGCCACTGTGACACTAAGAAAGACATTAAAAGACCATTTCAGTAACAACCCTGGCTTTCCTTCCCTGATAGAGAGTACCCCCTGCCTTGCCCCAGCAGGAAGGAACACTGAAGCCACAGCACAGAAGAAGGCACATCACCTGTAACTGTTCTTGCTGATAGCGCAGTGTTCAGACCTCCTACGTGGTTTCCTCTGCAGGGTCTCTACCAGGTTCTCCCTTCTATGCTGGGCAGGAAAAGACTGATTGTCACCAGCATGAAAGCACCTGATCATCAACAGAGCTCAGCCTCACTGCCGTGTCACTCAAAGTTAGTGTGGTCTCACTGCTTGGTAGCTGAGGGTCTGAGGGACTTATGTGGCGGGTGACAACCGAGTAAAAGCCGGGGTGGAAAGAGAGGGCAGGCAGGATTACAAAAAGGAAGATGAAGTGATACAGAAGGTTCTGTTCAAAACTGGGTATTTACCATCACCCCATTTTCGTTCTGAGGCAGAGTGAATGCAGCAGAACTGTAAACTCATTTTTTATTTCTAATTCAGCCTACACGATTGACAGCCGGGAAGAGGAAAATAGGGAAGCAGTGAAAGAGACTGGAGGACAGTTACACCATGATGTTCACAAGAAATTGCTGCTCTGCTTTGGCCTGGGCTGATTCAGTGACTGAGTTCTGCCTCCTATTCAGGAAGCATCCCTGTGGCCCACATGAACTGCCAAGATGTACTGCTTATCACAGCACTGCATGAGCTGGCAATGTATCACTAACCATAAGCCATAGGAGCACTAGTGGGATTGGGTGAGTTAGTTACTTGGCCCCGATCCAACCAGCAGAGAATAACCAAACTGTAATTTGTTGCAGACGGAGACACAGACAGGATAGAAACAGCCTTTATCATGCTCCTCCCAATTACCAGCTGTGGATAACCCAGCCACAGGTTTGATGCAGGATCTCAGGCAGAATCTGCAACATCCATGGCACGGTCAATTTGGAGGAGGAGCAATTACAAATAGTGGCATGCCCTTTGAGTCCCCTCCAGTATTGTCAGCCCTAGGTATTCAAACCTGCTGGAGTCACACCACCTAAGACCCTCAAGTTGTTTCTTTTGTTTTTAATTTTGGGGTTGTCTTCATCAGTCACCTGGTTTGAGTCTTTCAGGTTCACGTTTTCAAACTGTCCTTCCCACATAGCCGTGAGGGCTAGGAACTGACTGTTTTGAAAATGATTCTCAGGTAATGACTCCAGGAGCCAGGGTGTTATAAATAACAACCTCTTTACTGAGAGATGTGTGATGACACCATGAGAGCTGAGTACAGACAGCAAGGGGTTTGTGCAATGCAAACCTTCTAACCTGGCACGTCTTTGGTAGAATGGTATCAGTCAGCAGCCTATATATGAGCTTGGGGTGGGATTTTGCAAAACTCCAGGTTTATGGTCCCCTTCTCCAATAGCTTCATTTCAATGACGGTCTTATTAAACTCCATTGTTATTCCCCCTCCCACACACCTCCACTTACTCTCCAAACTTTATTTCTCTTGCTTTTAGCTTTTGTGTCCTCATTAAGATAGATCACCGCAGTCACAAAAGCCATATACTTTTGCAATATACAGCCCTGGCAGCGCTCCTGCTGGCTGTATGTTCCCCTTGTGTTATACTCCAGCACGTCTCATTGGGTGCGGCCTGTGTGCTCTTTAAGCCTTAGATTTGAACATGGTCCAGGCACCAACCCTGGTTGTGGTCTCTAGATGTGCTCTTGAGGAGCACACCCTCTCTCTCATGCTCTCTTCCAAGAGCTGAGACCCTGCACACTAACTGCCTAGTCCCTGGGTCTGGTGCCGACTCCTCAGCGTCCTGTAACTTCAGCACACCTTTTTCCAAACCTCCAACCATACAGACAGCCTGGATTTTGTAGTTTAACTCTTAAAGCCTAACAAAGAGGCTCAGCAGGGGTGTCCAAACACCACTGCCTTTTACTGAATAGCACAAGAAATACCCAGATCCATACCAACTACCACACCTGTCCACCAGCATTTAGATTGTGTAACATGACACTCAGAGTGCTGGCTTAATTTAGACCTCTGAGCAATGTAAATTAGATCGACATATGTAGCACTTTGTACAACCAGGGTGGACAGAAATCACTTAAACTGGGAAAATCAAGCTTTACAGAAAATTATTTTTGTTTGCATGTTTTAGTTCCCCACTTTCTTTCCATTCATAGGATTAGTTCTGTATTTGCGTCTGTAATTAGTTTAACTGTTAGAATTTCAGTTTCAAGCATGAAATTTCATCAGTGCTGAAAGAGACAACTTCCTTGGTGCAATAGCACAACAAATTCAAAACACAAAAACTAATAAATCAAAGATTTGCCACTACCAGCTTCCAAGAAATTAAAATACACATCTGGCAGCCCCAGGACTGGGAGATTCCCAGTCAGTCAAATATTCTGGAAAATGGAGAGGTATACCTAGCAATGCATAACTCTAAAGAAAAACAAGATTAGATATTACCAACCAAACTATGTTGAGTACTTTATCAACCAACAACAATAGTAAGGTTCAGGTTGAACCTCTCTCATCTGGCACCCTCGGGACCTGACCAGTGCCAGACAAGAGAATTTTCCGGACAACGGGACATCAATATTGTCTAGCACATTACCAACACTTACACTGCTCACTGGGCTCTTAGAAGACATGTTGTGTTAAATTAGAGCTGAATAACAGCAGAGAAGGCTGAGAACCGGGACTGGTGGCTGTAAACAAACTTCATGCTACCACAGGAAACTTGGCCACACCTATGATAAGTGGTCGTCCAGCTATCTAAAATCATGCCGGATTATGGAGTTTGCCAGATGAGCTCCAAATTAGAGAGGTTCATCTTGTACACTCTAAACTTATACTGTATTTATATGTATTTATTTTTACTATACTGTACTTAGGGAAAACAACTAAAATTTATTTATGTTTAAAATGACGGTTATTTGAGAGTTCCAGATGATAGCGTGCCTGTTAAGACAGAGTTTACTGTATCCAGAAGTCAAGAAAGTTTAAGTGCTTTGACCAAGCTGTAATCTTTCACAGGAGACTGAAGTTTGATGAAGTCACTTGGATTCATGCTAGATAATCTGTGAGAATGAATTTACATTCTTGTGCAAGTATTTGAAGGATCAGAGTCTTAAGTTTTCAATGTTTTGCGGGGGCTGAGGAGAGAGTGTTGCCAATATCAGTTTTTTTAGAAGCTTCAAAAAAGATGCCTTATCAGTAATTCCATTTAAAACAAACACACTATCAACAAAAGCAGCATATATAAATTACTTCCTTATTAATTTTAATGTAGAGTACCAACAGCACAATTTTTCAGGTCAGTTTTACGAAATCTAAATGGAAATAAATTCAGTTATTTAAAAATATTACTGATTTAAAAATTACTCCCCCTTAGCTAGTTACTGTCTTTTGGGCAGGGATTGCCTTCATTTTTGCATCTTATGCAGTACTGAGTATGACATGGTCAATGTTTAACAAATTATATGTATAAAAAGGCATCCTGTCAGACTTCAGGCTTGGCACATGGCTGACCTCTGACCTTTAAAGGCAGCAGTCTGAGGCTTACGCTGCTTGGCAAGGGCCAATTCAGTGGTATTCTGCTGTAATTTACAATAAGTAGTAAGAGACCCACCCCCATCCCGGAGCCAGCATCACATGCATGCACAATGATTCACAGAAGTCATTGTTTTTCTGTCCAGATGTGGGGCTTTTAATCTCATTGCTGCTTCTACATATGTTCCATTGCTGAGCTCTGAGCAGAACTTGCTGATGCTCTGACAACTCAAGGGACTTTCCTTCATTTCAGTCCCATATCTGACCTGTTAGCCAGTATATCCTGCCCCTCTGCAAACACCAGGCTTTCCTATTAGTCAGCATGACTGCTCAGACACAGGAATGATCTTTTGAAGTTACAGAGCAGCGTGTATTAGAGTGAGAGAAGAAAATACATGATGGCACATCATTAAACATCCACTGCATGCCAAAGGAACTCTCAGCCATTCACACAAACTGGAATCACATCCCGCCCCCACCCAGAGAAATGCAATCCATGTTTGGCAGGGTAAGCTGGGATGTGCTTGCTGCTTACTAGAGCATATGAATAGTGTCCAACAGTTTGGAACATGAGCCAAAGCAGAATATCATAGCCATAGTACTGCAAACCCTGAAATTCAAAAGTCATGACAGCTCAGAGAGATAAGATGAGGTAATATTTAATGGGCCTGCTTTTGTGGGCAGCAGAGGTAAGCGTATACAGAGCTCTTCTTCAGCTCTGGGACATGTACGTATGACCTGTTTGGCTCAAAAGCTTGTGCCTCTCACCAACAGAAGAGGGACTTATGAAAGATATTACCTCACCCACCCAGTCTCTTTAATACTCTGTGAATAACACAGCTACAACAACACTGTAAACAATGAGATAACGCTGGTTTTTTTGTTTTTTTTTAGAAGTAAGGTTTGAGGGTTCCTTGGTCACATTTTCAGTCTTTCCTCTCCAATGACGAAAGTTGAAAAACACAGCAAAACAAAACAAAAAAAGGCTGAAATTCTCCGGTAGCTCAACAGCCGCTGTGAGCTGGGGCTGTAAATAAAATGAGAAATAACAACAGCCTTGGTATGAAAATGACAGAAGCGTAGAACACTAGACCAGAAAGGAACCTCAATAATTATCAAGTTCAGTCTTGTGCCCTCATGGCAGGACCAAGCACCCTCTATATCATTCCTATTAGATATTTATCCAACCTCTTCTTGAATATCTCCAATGATAGAGATTCTACAATCACACTCGGTAATTTATTCCAGTACTTAACCATCCTGACAATTAGGAAATTTTTCCTAATGTCCAACCTAAACCTCCCTTGCTGCAGTTTAAGCCCATTGAGCTAGCAATACCTGTAGCCAATGGAACCTGCATGGAGTGTTTTAGGGAGATACACAGCTGGATAGCTCCACGTAATTTGGCATTAACACTCCTAAGCTGTGTCTACACATGCACGCTACTTCGAAGTAGCGGCGCCAACTTCGAAATAGCGCCCGTCACGGCTACACGTGTTGGGCGCTATTTCGAAGTTAACATCGACGTTAGGCGGCGACACGTCGAAGTCGCTAACCCCATGAGGGGATAGGAATAGCGCCCTACTTCGACGTTCAACATCGAAGTAGGGAACGTGTAGTCATTGCACGTCCCACAACATCGAAATTGCAGGGTCCTCCATAGCGGCCATCAGCTGAGGGGTTGAGAGATGCTCTCTCCAGCCCCTGCGGGGATCTATGGTCACCGTGTGCAGCAGTCCTTAGCCCAGGGCTTCTGGCTGCTGCTGCTGCAGCTGGGGATCCATGCTGCAGGCACAGGGTCTGCAACCAGTTGTTGGCTCTGTGGATCTTGTGCTGTTTAGTGCAAGTGTGTCTGGGAGGGGCCCTTTAAGGGAGCAGCTTGCTGTTGCCCAGGAAGTGCTAGCCTGCCCTGTGACCCTGTCTGCAGCTGTTCCTGGCACCCTTATTTCGATGTGTGCTACTTTGGCGTGTAGACGTTCCCTTGCAGTGCCTATTTCGATGTGGTGCTGCGCAACGTCGACGTTGAACGTCGACATTGCCAGCCCTGGAGGACGTGTAGACGTTATTCATCGAAATAGACTATTTCAATGTCGCTACATCAAAATAAGCTATTTCGATGTAGCGTGCATGTGTAGACGTAGCCCTAGACTCCTTTGGCCCCATAACAGGCGTGTTGTGAACAAGACTAGAGAAGTCATTCTTCCGCTCTACTCTGCACTGGTTAGGCCTCAGCTGGAGTATTGTGTCCAGTTCTGGGCACCACAGTTCAAGAAAGATGTGGAGAAATTAGAGAGGGTCCAGAAAAGAGCGACAAGAATGATTAAAGGTCTAGAGAATGTGACCTATGCAGAAAGGCTGAAAGAATTGGGCTTGTTTAGTTTGGAAAAGAGAAGATTGAGGGGTGACATGATAGTGGTTTTCAAGTGTCTAAAAGGGAGTCATAAGGCGGAGGGAGAAAACTTGTGCTTTTTGGCTTCTGAGGATAGAACAAGAAGCAATGGGCTTAAACTGCAGCAAGGGAGGTTTAGGTTGGACATTAGGAAAAAGTTCCTAACTGTCAGGGTGGTCAAACAGTGGAATAAATTGCCAAGGGAGGTTGTGGAGTCTCCATCGCTGGAGATATTTAGGGACAGGTTAGATAGATGTCTACCAGGGATGATTTAGACAGTACTTGGCCCTGCCATTGAGGCAGGGGGCTGGACTCTATGGCCTCTTGAAGTCCCTTCCAGTCATAGAATTCTATGATAAGCAAGCAGGGAAACTGCATCAGCAGCTTTCTAACATGTACAAAGTCTAAATGACAATTCTCAAGAAAGCTACCAATACACCTTCTGAATGCACAGCACACAGCACCATCACTGAGCTCAGTCTTCATGAACTCTGAGGGCCCAGTCCTGCTCCCAAGGAAGCCAAGCTCCAGGAGCAGCCTCAGACCATATATACCCACTGATATTTCTGAATGTTTCCAGTAGCTGTATTTATAATAGATGCTGCTGAAAAGGGTAGTCCAGTCTTCATTAGCCTAAAGTGCATTGTATATGACATTAATTCAAATACATTAAAATAAATGAATTTGCAAAATAGTTCAGTATATTTGCTGTCATTGAAAACACAGCATGAGTTTGTGCTCAGCTAAAATATTGCCTGAAGTTTAAGTGCTTTTGCCGTTCATTCTCTTGGTGTAAAATAAAGGACAAAAGAAAATAGCTCAACGCATCCTACAATTAGAGAACACGTTCCAGACACTGGAAGAAGAATTCTGACATGTCAAAGATGGCATGCATTAAGTTAAAGGCCTCAACACAGAATTAAATGTGGCCACACACTATAACAGTATGGATATATAAACTGCATAACTTAAAGTAAAAAAAATAAGTCCCGCAACAGTGATTCTTCACTAAGGTGACCATCTGTCCCAGTTTTAATGAGACAGTACCTTATTTAAGCTGTCTCACAGGCATCACAACTTTAAGAAAATAGGCAAATTGTCCCCTATTTTGTGGGGCTCCTGTTTCCTAGCACCCTGCGTCTTGGGGTGGCAGCTTCTCTTGCCAGGGAGCTCCTCCACTGCCCTCTTCCCCAGAGCTCTGCACCTTGTGGCATCAGCTCCTGCTGCAGGGAAGCTTCTCTGTGGGGCAGCTGCCTCATTCCCTGGCACCCTATGGTGGCAGCCCCCACTGCCAGAGAACTCCACAATGGGGCAGCTGCCTTGTTTCCTGGTTCTCTACCCTTAGAGAGGCAGCTCTCACTGCCAGGGGCCCCTCCACGGCTTGGCTGCCTTGTTTCCTGGCCTCCCATACCTCAGAGAGGCAGCTCCTGCTTCATTCCCTGCCCCCTTTCCCCCCACCCCACTGGGAGGCTTTGAAACATCCCCCCCGCCCATCAGGGGGTTCTGGAACCCCCATCCTCCAATCCCCTTCTTTCCTGGCACCTCCCCATCGGAGGCTGCAGAGCCCCCATCCCTGGTGCCTCATCCTGGAGTAGCAGCCCCCTTTGCCAACAAGCCCTGACATGGGACAGCAGCCGCACCCCCATCCCCAGAGGCCGGTGTCCACCCTCAATACTAAAAGATTGTGGGGGTGTTGGGGGAGTGGATGGGTGGGGAGAGATTCTATCATTGCCTCAGTCATCATGAGTAAAGTGATGTTTGATTTGCACTTTTCCCCGCTGAATCACAGCTCAGCTTCCCTGGATCATTTCTAACATGAAGGGACAACACAAAGTTTAGTTACCACACCACGGTGTCTTCAATTATCCTCACGCCCCACCCCCATCTAATACTTTGCTTCTTATCTTCTGATCCTGTAACTGATACTTTCCTATTGGTTACTATCTCAAATGCTTGTATAAGTAGTTTAAACTTTACAGAATATTTTCTCCTGCCAGTCTTGGTTCATGATCATTCCTTCTTCTCATCTTCTCCCTTCCCTTCCCCCAGAAAAACGATGCAGTTTTAATTCCTCATAGCCAACTGAAACTAGAACATGAATGACCAAAGCACTGCCTGTGATCTTGGAGAGCCTCCTTCTGAGAAATGCTTCTGCTTTCCTTATGGCTCTCACAGGGGGAGCTGACGGTGCTCAGCCCCTCATAGGATCAGGTCAAGAGTTTCACATGCTAGTTCCTTCTAAATTGCCTAGTGTGGGTGCTGCCAGACAAATGCTAACTTGCAAACTCCCCTGCCACTTCCCTTTAAAGGCAGTGTAATCTTTGCTGTGCTCCAGTCACAGCTGCTCCCATCTTTACTTTCCTTGCCCTTTCCCCCACCCCCACGTGGAAAAAAAACGGGGCGGATGAAAGGTTCTGTACTGGCTGCCCTGAAGACTGAATCCCCTGATGAGCCACAGAACATATTCAGAACCTTTCTCACACCATCTCATTGATAGGTAGGGCGACCATATCTCCCTGTCCCAAGTACGGGACTGGGAGATGTGGGGGGAGGGGTGGTTCTGCCCAGCTCCACCAAGCTCCAGGAAGCTGAGGAGGCAGCAGCTGCTGGCCCACCCCCAGAGCTCAGAGAAGCCGCAGCCGCTGGCCTGCCCCAGGGAAGCGGCAGGGACATGGCAGCTGCCCTTGCTCCCCTGACTTCCCTGAGGCTCCGGGGAGTGACTCCCGCCTGTACAGCTGCTGGCGGAAAAGGTCGGGGGGGAAGGGGGTGGGGCCCAAACACAGGACAATTTGTCCCTTTTAAAATATGTCAGGACTCCTTTTTGGCATCTCACGTATGAGACCGTCCCACCTCATACGGGACAGATGGTCACCCCACTCACTGATAGGGCTCCAACTTCCTATGGTAGACACACATGTAGGGAGGAAAGCACAAATCAGTCTCCATAGTGTAGTCAGCCACTGGCCTTGTGCTGCTGAGACAACCGAGACGGGGCTCAACATGGTGCTCAATAGAATCAAGGAGGGCTTCTGCAACCGTGTGTAGCATCTATCAAGCCATTCAGCTGACCTGCTCCCACAGTAGCCCCAGAGAGTCCTTCTACAGCCAAGGGGAGAGGAACTGCGGCCTTCTCCAAGCCGCGACGTCTTACTCATTTCCTCGTTCACTCTCCCTTATTTCTCTGCAGCCCTCTTTGATGCACCCACCACTCTTCACATCTCAGGTGTGTCCCTTTCCCCCAGCCTTGTGGGCCCTACATGCACACCTATGCACCTGTGCATAACGGGTACAGAGAGAGTTCATGTGATGTAGCATAAAGATTTGTGTTGGGTGCATTACTCAGGGAAATGTGAAGCCAAAAGTGAGCTGACAGCTACACCCAAGTGACTGTCACTAAAACTTAAATATTCCCCATCCCAATATGTCTTCTGTACACACCATATGTTACAGAAGAACTATTTTAGGAAGTTTTTTTAAAATTATGTGACCATTGTCTATCAGAAGAGGCACCTTTGATATGATACAGCTTCTGAAGTCTCAAAAAGTTACTCTCAAATAGCTTTCCTATATATAGAATGAATGGTTTTGAGAACCAGTATCCCAAGATCCTACACCAGTGTAAGAGCAAGTGCTGTATTTTCCAGTGGGTGTCCTTTACAATACAGCCTGAGCTCCCATTGCTAGCATGCAAGTTCATGAGGTATTAAACCTCAAAACTGTTTCTCTTACAGATTGCACACCTTTGGACAGCGTATGGGAGAATGAAAACAAGGACACTTCGTAGCAGTTTTTATCTTTTTTTTAAATGTTGGGGCCCTTGAAGGTTAGAAGTTGGCCAGGGTCAAAAAACTAGGCAGTAGTGCAAGCATAAGTGATTTTCTGTATCAACTTTCAATATACATAACAAATTACAAGATCATGAGCATTCTGCCAAAATGCAACCACAAGTCTAAATCATCATGGACAGTGCACTTTACCCAATCAAAAAGTCAATGGTATCCTCTCAGAATAACTGAATTGCAGCAATTTGTTTCCAGTGGCTGGGGGGGCGGGGTGCGCAGAAACTGATCTGTTTAAATAGTTCCCTTCCTCCTTTGCAGCTATTCCATGGATAGCTGTACTATGTAATTCTCTAAGTCTACTATTACTTCTATTTCCTTGTGCAACTGTTACTGAACTTACACTGCATTTAGTGATATTCTTGCCTGAAAAATACGATGCAGAGTTCATATATTTTTAAAATAAGCATCTAAGCAATTCATTTTCCTCTATCACTTCTTCTCTGAAGCAACTACCCTGAATTAACACAGCCGTAGCTCCCCTTTTTGTAATTACTTCTACAATGACATTCGTGTCTGACTTTTCTCACTTTGCCCTTTCCATCCATAATTGCCCATGTACTTCACAAAATAAAGTTGTGAAGTTATTAAAGAAAGGGAACCACGAATGCACCACTGATTTACCATCCTGTTGCACAACAGTGATAACTCTCATACAAAATATATTACACAGGTTGAACTTCTCATCTGGCAACCTTGGGACCTGACCAGTGGCAAATGAGAGAATTTGACGGACCTCAGGTCAATATTGTCTTGCAACATTACCAACACTTCCACCACTTACTGGACTCTCAGAAGACATTGAGAGGTAAGTTACGACTAAACAACTGCACAGAACCTTGAGAGCCAGGACTGATGGCTGTAAACAAACTTTATGGGACCATGGGAAACTTGGCCACACCCATGATAAATGGTCATCTGACTAACTAAAATCAAACTGGATTACAGATGTTGGTGGATGAGAGAGTGCCAGATTAAACATGTATAAGGACATAGCTGGAAAAATTATAGCCTACTAAGTATGACTGTCAGAGTTAGGTGCATGCATCACCATAGTATTTGAGGTTATTCAACTTTGCTAGGTGTTTGTAATGGAACCCTGTTGCATTTCTGGGTAACAGCCAGAGACAAATTTACATCAAATCTAGTCAGCCTACTTGGTGTCCCGTTAAGGACAATCAGATCTTCCATGTATCCCTCCCGTCTTCTCTTCAGACAGCACATAGGAAATGAATGCCTCATGATTCAGCAAGGCACATATGACCAATGATGCCATACTGTGCCAGTAACCTTCCATGCCCCTGGACCAAGAGGATTACATTGCAGGCAGTGACCTCATTCTTTATCTTCACTTGTGCAACACACCTCTGAACTACAATTACTAACAAAGCGAAGCTTTCAATAAAGGACGGATGACCTCCCAGTCTTCTTGGGCAATCCACTGCATCCTGACCTACAGGTCCTGAAATCAATTGTTTGGGATAGGTTTCCTTTAACCAATTAATAAACTTTTTTAAAAAATAAACCGTTAGTTTATTAAAGGGCATGGCCACAGCCTGATTTTTGGGCAAGATCTGAACTGTATATTGACTTGGTGTTCGGCTGGATTTCTGGAACTGGAAAAGCCTAATATGCTGTGCCTTTGGTTTTAACAGCCTTCTCTCACAGAATTCCAGTTGTCTGGGTGGTGATAGGAGCTGGGTTGGCTAATGGGGGGCTATTTTAGTTCCTTTTAACTATAGGTTGGACCTCTCTAGTCTGGCACACTCTTGTCTGGCATGATTTTAGTTAGCCAGATAACCACTTCTCATGAGTGTGACCAAGTTTCCCCTGGTCCCATAAAGTTTGTTTGCAGCCACCGGTCCTGGGTCTCAGTGTTCTGTGCTGTTCTTTAGCTGTAATTTACCCTAAATGTCTTCTAATAGAGCCCAGTGAGCAGTGGAAGTGCTGGTAATGCTGCTTGACAATATTGACCTGCTGTGGTCTGGCAAATTCTCTCATACAGCACAGGTCAAGTCCCAGACTAGAGAGGTCCAACCTGTAGTATAGTATAACATAGTATAGCTCACTTTTGTTTTGGGATGTGTCTGCACTGAATTTGCCATTCTCAGCTGTGAGACAAACCAGGCATGGTGACAGAAATATCGTTCTTTGGAAAAACCAAAACAGTGAGGGGTGAAGTGATTTGCCCAGGGTCACATAGCAGTGGGAGACAGAGAGAAGAACAGAACTGAGGTCTCCCAAGTCCCACTTGTCAGAGCATTGGACTGGATCACACTGGAAGCCAAAAGGAAAGCCAGAAGATAGTTAACACACTGAGAAGTGACAAAGCAAAAGAAAAGACGACAGAAAGCTAAATGCATGCCGATGATTGTAACAATGAGGAGCAGATTGCACCATTTGGTTCTGCACGTGCTTTTCCTTTTGCTTTTATGTTAAAAAAGGAAGCACTAGAAGAGCCACAGCCAAAATACATGCATCGGTTGTTGGAAGCTAGTGAATTTTGAAGAGGGATTTGAAGCAGCCACAGCATAAAGTCTATTATGTGCATGTACACATGCATGAAAGGAGACATGGAGTTTCAAGCGGGAGCTGGAGATGAGGAAAGCATTAAGGTGTAGGGGGTGGTGGTGGCATGAACTTGGGCTACCGTTTCTTTTAAAATAACCTTCATTCTACAGCAGGTACCATCCTGATGAGCTGCATGCCCTGCATTTTTATCTCCCTTTGTTTTTTTCCTTTCAGCAGAATGCCTGGTTGCCAAAATGAAGCTGTCACTTCAACCAGTCAGTTGGTATTTTCGGTGCCACCTCCACACAACAACACTTATGACAGGAGATTAAGAAAAACAGCTACCCTGAGCCATCTGAGCTGGGGCATAATAAACGGTTTAACCCTGGATAAATCAGATGACAGGCGCTGGCGGCTTTGATTGAAATGACAAGGCAGTTTGTCACCCATAGTTCTGCGACAGAGATTGGTGGCAGTAATGTTTTCCGCTGAGTTGCAGGGAAACTAACAAGAAACCTGCACAGTTCAGAAGCTATGCACAATAACAGACTGAAAACAAAGGGGTCAGCCTCCTCATTGGTGAAACCCCTTCTCTGCACCAAAGGAAGAGTCACAGATAGTTTGAGTTACTTTAGCAAGAAAAAAGATAATGCCTTTGGAAAAGAAAGGGCACCTACTTCCAGATGTATTGAATACAGTTCACACTACACTGACTCCTGGCTTTTGTTAGTGTACTTGGCCATTTCTCTTCCCTTCACCTTGTACTCCAGGCTTCAACCTCCTTCCTTTCCTTGGAGGCAAGTTTTGTGTGTGTGTGTGTGTGTGTGTGTGTGTTCCATAGTGGGACAATGTTATGTTCCGATCATTGGTAGAATTACTCAATAGCACCTGGAAGCCCCAACAAAGATCAGGATGCATTGCTCTAGAACCTGTACACATGCATAGTGAGGCACAGCCTCTGTCCCTAAAAGTTTATAGAGCAGCACCTGTAGAGGCTTCTTCTGAGCTGACCTGTCATGTGACCTTGGACAAGTCATGTCACTTCTCTGTGCCTGTTTCCCTGACACCATTTGTCACTTGCTTATTTAGGCTCAGACCCTGTAAAGACTTAACACATCCATTTAGCTTTACTTGCCCCACTGTTTTATACAGTGTATAAACAAAGGTTCTTACCTTACAGGAGGGGGAGGGCACACCAGTCAATGGGGGAGGGGGACAAGTGACCTGCCCATGCGACCCCCCACATGACTCTGTCCCCATTCCAGGAGCCCCACACTCTTCTCTTCTCCTCCTCAGCCCACACTTCCTGCGGGAAGGGGCTGGGAGGGGACAGCAGCTGGGGGAGGAGCTGGCAGCTCTGCTCCTTTCCACACTGTTTCTCCCAGTGAGGAAAGGCGCAGAAGCCCTGTCTCCTGCCCCTTTATGGAGCGGTCACATCTGGGCTGAGGGGCGGGGGCGGGATTCTGCTCCTTTCCATGCAGGAAAGGCCATGGGGAAAGGAGCACAACTCTAGTAGCTCTTCCAGCTGCAGTAGATCTCCCAGCCCCTCCCGCTAAGAGCCCAGCCCTGTATCCAGAGACACAGCAGCCAGTGGAGGGGCTGAGGATGACAAGCCAGGAGTATCTCTCTCCTCACTATAAAGTAAAGAAGGAAACCTGATAATAAGACACCAGTTTCTAAACCCTGCACTAGAAGACAGTTCATTCTTGCAGTGGAGATGGTGTCAAGCCATTTTCCCAATTCATGTGACAGCCCACCTGAACTCAAAGGCTACAGCATGGTTCAGGGGTATGGTTAAGACACAGTTCAGTCTCATCTGTGCTGCAAGACCAAATTGTGCTTTAACCACATCTTAATTGGGTGTCCCTCCCGTGGTGGATTTTGCAATGTACATGTGGATTCTTTCTCTCTCTCTCTTTCGGTGCTTACGCTAAGGACTCGTCAACACCAAGGTTCTCTTTGAAGAGCTCCCACATACTGTTGCAAGGATGCTGCAGCTCCCCACAGGGCCTAGTAATGGCAGGACAGTGACATAATCCCTCCACCAGCACTTTAACTAACATGTCTAAACTGGCTCAGGTGAGGCCTAAATCAATGACTCAGTGGCTCTACATTAGTACTGGCTAGCTTCCCCAGAACAGCACCTCAAGACGATTTTTCCAGGATTCTTGCTACCTTGTTTGTAGCTATAAAGTTTCTGTGGTGGTTTTCTTGCCCACAATGTGCAGGAGTTTCTCCTTTCCAAAGGGCCAGACAGTATTAGTACCTTTAAACAGTCAAAAGCATGGCTATAGCCAGCATCTCCCCACTCTACAGTTCTGTGGTCACAGGATCCTCCTGTTCTATGACCCTTTTTTGTCATATTACGGTTCCTAGCCCTTCAATTTTAAAAGAAAACTCTTCTTACATGAACAGAATGGGAACGGATGCAGTGCTCCACCTTTCTGCACAAGCAGCCAGCCTGAAACCATAGCCTTGAGAGAGACATGAACTACCCCCTTCTAAGAATATTAACATTGTAATTTCAATCTTAAGGATAAGTCTTTCACTGTTAATCTTTTCATTAGAGAGTCATTCAGCTAACACAACTGCCCATCATGGTTAGTTAGAGAAACAGATATTTCCAGGGAAGTGCATTAGAGCTATTGGCTTTTGTCAGTGGTATGTGGAATAGGGAACTAGGAGTTCCTGTCCTTTTCTCTCATATCCGTGCCTATATTTTAGAGATGCTTTTGTGTCTGCCTGCAAAGAGGACAGGGGAACAGCACTGCAGAGAGGATGCATCTAAAAACATTCACATATATCATCGATTTCCCTCCCTTGTCCAGATGCACCCCATCCTGTTAAAAATCTCCCATCTTTCACTCCCACGCCACATCATTTTCTATAGTGCAGTTCTTCAGAGATTAATAGAGTCTGCAGCATGTGAAACATGGAAAATTTTGGACATGGGCATTCAAAAAAATTGAGATTTTTATTGAAGTAACAAATGCAGAGTATTGTACGTATATCATTCCTTTCTTAAAGCAAACCCTGGTTTGAATTTAATTGAAGCTGCCACACATGATGTTTATTGTAGAGCTCAGCTTTGGCATGCTGCAGAATATAGGTCTAGTGCATCCCAGAGCACAACAGTCAGCACGTTGTTCTAAATTGGCTCTCAGATGAAAAAAGAAATAGAAATCAGAAAACTCCCCACCCCCACCATTTGGGGACACACACACAAGGGCTGCTAGTAAAATCTGTGTTTAAATTTGGTTATCACCAACACAGTTCTGTTCTTCACGCAGCTGGGCTTGCATTTGTGTGTCTGTCTCAGGGTCTTCGGTCTCTCTACCTCAAATGTCTAGCTACAAATTTCCAGCTCTGTGCTGTTAGGCATTGCCTTCTCTAATCTCAGCAGGAAGGCATTAAATCCTTCTTACAAAGCAAAAGCCCTGATTATCTATTTTTCCTTTTTTTTTAAAAAAAAAAAAGCTCCTTTTCCATAAAAACAAATTGCTGCTAAGTATGATGGTAGGTTTTAGAGATTGGGATTCACAAAGCCAATTAAAAGACCATAAAGAACCTATCAAGAGAGTGAGAGGACAAAACAGAAAGAAAGCATCTTAACAAAACCGAGGAGAGGCATCGGTGGAAGGAAGACATCAGCTACGTATTCTTCCTTCCACGCATTTCCCCAACGATATATTCCATATAATTTAATGCAGTCGTTCTCAAACAGAGTCAGGACCCCAAGTGTGTCTTAACCCCATTTTATGGGATCCCCAAGGCTTGCTTAGACTTGCTATGGCCCAGGGCCAAAGCCACATCAGCCAGCACTGAAGTCAAATGCCGAGGGTGTCAGCCCTGAGTGCCGGAGGTCAGGTTACTGGCCACCTGCCTGAGACTGAAGTGCTTGGGCTGGGTTTCTGACCCCTCCCACCAGGGTTAGTGGGGCTCAGGGTTTGGCTTTGGCCCCATCCCCAGGGCTTGGGCAGGCTCAGTTTTCTACCTTCCCTTCTGGATCACGTAGTAATTTGTCAAATAGGGGTCAAGTGCAGTGATGTTCGAGAAACCCTGATCTAATTAAATAGACTTTAGCAACAAGAATATTAAGTCTCATGACATCCTGTGGGGGGTGATGAGTAACATACACCTTTCACAGGTGTGCAAACAGAGTTCTGTATACAGCTCTGCCACCCCAAGGATTTGGCGCAAGCTGTCTGAATTCTCTGTGTGTACATTTACCTACATGCAGAATAGCGGCAATAATGCTAACATCCCATTCACAGATATTGTGATACTTTAATTCCAAAACAAACTTTCATCAGAAGTAAAAACTAAAATACATATTCCTTAAATAAGAAGTAGACTTTCAACATTGATTAGACTTTTGAAGTTTGACAAACTTCTGCGCAGCAGGAAACTTGGAGTTAAGTTTTCGCAGGCAAACCTAATTCTAACCCATGCCTGTAACAATGTGACCTGATCTACATTACAACAAATCAAACTGCATCTGAACATGTTTTTCTTCCAGTAATATTAGATGTGCAGGTGCTGGACAATGGTTAGTAGCCTGTCTGTCCTGCAAACAGTGCTGAGCATTCATTCAGCTGGTTCCGTGGTTCCCAAACTTTTCCAGACGGGGACCCATTTCGACAATTCAGGAAGACTTGGTGACCCAAGGCAACTCAAAAACAGGGGGAGGGGGGAGAGCAGTGCCATGACTAGCTAATTTTGTGCCTGAGGCAAGAATATGAAATTGAGTCCCCTCATGTTTATATATTCATAGAAGTTATTTCATAGAAAAGGGGAAATCTATTAGTAAAATAATAACACGACATTTACTATAGTTAGTCAGAGTAAAACCCCACAGACAGGGCCTAGGGGAGTCATATTGAGGGGCTAGGGGAGTCACTCTTGGGGAGTTACAGTCAAAGGCTAGGAGTCACTTGGGCTGCAGAGGGCTAGGGGAGTCACACTCGGGTGCTCAGAGTCATTCAGGGGCTGCAGGGGGCTAGGGGAGGCACAGGGACCCTTGCAGCTGGAAACCAGCTGGGTCGTGGAGCCCCTGCTGGCAGCTCCAGCCATGGAAAATCCAGCCGGGGGGAGGGATCCAGACCCTCTGCAGCAGGAAGCTGGCTGCGACAGAGCCAGCAATGGCAGAGCCAGATGCAGAAACTGCAGCTGGGGGGAAACCCCAACCCCCATGGCTGGAGACTGGCTGGGGCAGAGACCTGCCAGCAGCGCCAGCCGCGGGAACCCTGCTGGGGGCTGGGGGAACCCATCTCCTGCAGAGCCTGGAAGCCAGAGAGCTGATCAGCTCTGCCGGCCCTCGGACCCAGGCCCCCACCTCACCTGAGCTGGGTGCGGCTCCTCAGGTCTGTGCTTCTCTGCTCTGCAGCTGAATGTTCTCAGTGTAATTGATTGGCTTAACTGCCTGACAGCTGTTAATCCAATTAAGAAGTTGAAAACCACTTCAGTGTGAATGGCTTCTTAAGAGCCACCAGCCCAGCCCACGATCCTTTTCAAATGTAATCGGGACCCATGTGTGGGTCCCAACCCATAGGCTGGGAAACCCTGAGCTAATTTGATTGTTACCAAAAGGATTCAGATACAATTTGGTAGTGTATAGCAACCCTGTAATTCATTTGTATAATATAGATACACATCTAAGCATTTCAACAGCTTTCCAAATCTTTAAAATTCTTGGTCTGAAGAAGTGGGTCTGTCCCACGAAAGCTCACCGCCTAATAAATTATTTTGTTAGTCTTTAAAGTGCTACTTTACTGCTTTTTTGTTTTGATAGTGTATAGACTAGCACGGCTTTCTCTCTGTTACCATTAACGCTCAATGTGTGTGCATAAAAGTCAGTTCTGTGCTATTTGTGGACCAGATAAAATACTAGTCACAGAGAGATAGCTGTGTTAGTCTGTATCTTCACGAAACAAAAAGCAGTCAAGCAGCACTTTAAAGACTAACAAAATAATTTGTTAGGCGATGAGCTTTCGTGGGACAGACCCACTTCTTCAGACCAAGAACTTATCACCTCATATGTTATTTGGTTAGTTGTTAAAGCGCTACATGATTGTTTTTTGTTTTGTGAAGATAAAATACGAGTTAGCCTAGCATTTGGGTGGTCAATGGCTTATTTATAAAGTGGATAAGGTTCAGGTGAACAACTTTGTATGGGTAGGAAGGTCTCTAAAAGGCTGAACAAGTATAGGGACATTTCTACAGGTGTGAAGAGGATGAAATATGAGCATATTACCATGTAACCTAAAGGTGGATAGATGAAAGAAGTTTGCAGACTGAGGTGGTAAGTGTTGTGGTTTTTTTTATTATAGTGAGCAGGTGGGTTAGGGATGGACAGGTCTTTGATGTGTGTATGGAAAAGAAAAGGTGAGAAGTTGTAGCTGGTTCAACAAGAGTGAGAATTGGAGATGATGTTCATAATGAGTGGATGATGGGTTCATCAGTCTGTAAAGGCTGAGGTGAAACTGTGGGTAACAGGTGGCATGACGGAAATACAGGAGGGGTATGTTGCATGGCTGTCAGGACAGTTCAGGGGTTTAAGCGTAGGGTGGCCAAGGAAAAATTTTAAGCTGTTTGCCGGTTGGATCCTGGGATTTTCTGATTTCACAATAGCCTTAGGAGGCTCTTTTGATTAATATGAAAATCACTGAATGTGGGCAGAGGATTCTGAGGCGAAGTGCCTCTTCTGTGCAGAGGGCTGGTGATGAAGTTTGTGTCACTTACACCCCCAGTGAGTGGGAGGGCAAATACAGAGAGGTTGCTTATAAGGGGTCATGACTGAGACAAGAGGTGCAAGGCAAGGGAGAAAGAGATGGCGGCAGTGGTAGCATCTTGCTAACTCTGAGCAAAGAGCATAGAACTAGTGCTCCACTTCTCTTGGTGCCAGCTGGGATGCCATTGGTCTATCCCCATTGATGTTTCCTCACACAAGGTCAGATCTGTGAGAAGGGAATTTTTTTTTTAAAACTACTTTACCAAGCACGTATCTGTATAGTACTATACAAGGCATGTTAAAAAGCTCATGCTCCTAGGAAAAAAAATTAAAATCTGATTGAGGAGAAAGGAAGAGGATTTACTGCTAAGATTTTCTCTACACAGGAGCCAGGCAGGTGATTCCCAGAACACATGGACTGACGTGCTAGCTCTGCTCAAGCCAGCATGTGAAAAGAGAAAGGTAACCATGGTGGAAAGGGCAGTTATTTTGAGCTAACACCCGAGTACATACAGCACTCAGGAAGGTGGGTAGATTCATACTAGGCTAACTAGCCCAAGCCATCACCCCTGCTGCGACAGCCATAGTGTTATCTCTATGCTGCTCCTTGCTGTGGTGTAGGCGTACTCAATGTATGTGTCAAGTGTCAGAGGGGTAGTCGTGTTAGTCTGGATCTGGAGCAGCAATGAAGGATCCTGTGGCACCTTATAGACTAACAGAAAAGTTTAGAGCATGAGCTTTCGTGAGTTAACTCACTTCTTCAGATGCTGGTCCTGGAAATCTGCAAGGCCAGGTATAAATAGGCCAGAGCAAGGCTGGGGATAACGAGGTTAGCTCAGTCAGGCAGGCTGAGTTGTATTGTCATCAGTAGATCTGGAGGTGTGAACTCCAAGAGAGGGGAAGCTGCTTTTGTATTTAGTCAGCCATTCACAGTCTTTGTTTAATCCTGAGCTGAGGGTATTGAATTTGCAGATAAATTGTAGTTCAGCAATTTCTCTTTGGAGTCTGGTCTTGAAATTTCTTTGCTGTAGGATAGCTACTTTTAAATCTGGTACTGTGTGTGTCCCGGGAGATTGAAGTGCTCTCCTATGGGTTTTTGTATATTGCCATTTCTGATGTCTGATTTGTGTGTGTTTATTCTTTTACGTAGAGACTGTCCAGTTTGTCCGATGTATATGGCAGAGGGGCATTGCTGGCACATGATGGCATAAATTACATTGGTAGATGTGCAGCTGAATGAGCCCACGATGGTGTGGCTGATCTGGTTAGGTCCCGTAATGATGTTGCTGTGTTCACACATGTAACTGTGGGCAGGAGTTTAATAAAGTACTTCCACATCTACACCAATAGGTGTGCTTACACATGCATGCATATAGTAGGTATCTGTGAATGTCTGAGTGCAAGTGCATGTACATATGTATTTACTGAGTGATATAGCACTAGTGTAACTTTGCATGCGCATGCTTGAATGTTAAATACCTCACATATATACATATATATATGTATGTGTATATATATATATATATATCTATCTATGCAAATCACATAGGTATTTCAAAATACACAACTGTTGGAAAGATAGTATTTTGATCAGTTGTATGCAAATTCCACCCAAATTATTACGTGCCTCTGGGATTCTCTTCCAGAATATGTCAGGTTCCTCCAACCCAACAGATCTAGGCCTGCAGGCTAGCAGGCAGAAAAATATCCTTGGCAGAAATCCCAAGCAGCTGTCTGTCAACACCAGAAACCTTTAAGCACTTTCCATTATCCCCTCAGCATGAGACACACTGTACACTGAACTTGGCTAAATCACAACACAGATATTACCCTGCGTGAGTCGTAAACATTCTGAACAAAAGCTTAGCGGACATGTAGCTCCCCTAAGGATGCCACATTTCTGAGAAAGCCAAAGACACCAGAGTGCAAGTCTGAGCTGCTCTGTTTCATGCCTAAGGCAGCAGAGGCGATGCGTGTCGCAAATTAGCTGCAGTCAATCGTCTGCTGAAGTCAGTGTCTTCATGCCTAGTAAATACTTAATGCAAAGGGCAGGCTCCCAACAGCCAGTTTGGATGAAAGAGAACGTGCTACGGTGGGGGGGAAGAGAGAACAGAAATGGGTGATAAAAGAGAGATATGAGTTCCTGCATCTGCTGACATAGCAACATCTCTGAAAAGGTTCAACAATTCAAATAATTCATATGCTCTAACTAGCTCAGATAATAAATACAGTTACTATAACCACCACACCACCATAGGGTGTTTTTATAGGAGCAGAAGGTAGCAAGACTAGCTTCACAACACCATTAATATTAGCACAATTTCTATTGCCTTCATTCTTGGAGGCCAAGCAGGTTGGGCCCCATTGGGGTATGGCCTATACAAAGATGTAGAAAGTGATAGTCCTTGCTTGCTGCATCCCATGATCTAAAGTATTCCCTTTGGTAAAAAGAGAGTTCAGCATAAATAATGGATATTTTTGTACTTCTTTAACACCTTGCATTGATGAACTCAAAGCACACTACAAATACTAATCCCCACAACCTCACTGCACAGTAGAGAAACTATGCCCGCTTTACGGAGATCAAGGCTACATCTATTTTTACCCATATCTTAATATGTATAAAATAATTCAGTTCCACATGGTGTTGTGGATTTCAGAGGGAAAGGTAGGGGCAATTGCTCAGTGCAGACAAGGTTTCTTTATAACCAGTAAAACCAGTTAAGGATACGGCAGAAAATAGCACACATACTATGTAAACGGGAAAGTAGAAACAGCAGATTTCATCAGCAGTCTCAAAAAAATTAATCAATCCTCTATATGCTCCTGTGAAGCAAATACTTATACGAACGGGTGAATAATAGGTTGTAAACTCTCTAGTGCAAATAGTGTGTCTTTTTTTCTTTTTTTGTAATGCTCCTAGTATGGTGTGGCCCTGATCCCAACAGGAGCCTGGACACTATCGTAGCTGAAAACACAAACACATTCCCATGATTTACTCAAGATCTCAAGAAATCAGTGACAGCATGAGGAACAAAAACCAGGTGTCTTAATTCCCAGTGCTCTGCTTTAGCCAGCAACAAAGGGTCCTGTGGCACCTTATAAACTAACAGAAAAGTTTTGAGCATGAGCTTTCGTGAGCACAGACTCACTTCACCAGATGCTGCTTTAGCCAGTTAGCTTTCAATAAAACCAGAATTGCTTTGTGCAGCTTTGGGGACAATCAGAATCTTAAGGATTTTCTGCTCCTGCCTCAGAGAGATGCCAGTTTTAAGAGATGAGAGCAGACCCCAATATTTAAGCATGAGAAGCACTCACAAGGAGGACTATTAAAAATGAAAACCTCTCCAGTCATACCCCATAATTTGCAATATTTTAAAATTATTTTCTAGCTAAACAGAATTGAAAGCATCATACAATCCTTTAAAAATATTCAGCAATTTAGTGGAGGTTGAATAAGCATTGCAGCAAATTAGAAAACACATAGCTTAGTTTCCTCAGGAAGAGATTATTAAATAACTTGAACTTAAGTGAAACTGCAGAAGCAGGCTAGAGAGGGAGAATTCTAAATCCATGGGAACTTCGCCTGCCCAAACTCTCTCTAAGGAAGTCAAGTTAAAACTTTACAACTGCACAAGCTCCCATTGATTGATAATGCCTTGTGGTAAGAGGGGAGTACTGTTTCTACCTACTTGCAGTATTCTCAAATTAACCCTTTTGCTTGTGAGACAGACTCACTTCATCAGATCAATTTGCCTTTCCAGTACAGACTGGCATCTATACGTACAGAGGCCTCAAAAAAAAAATTGCAATAAAAACTGACAAATCAAGTACATAGGACTGAAGAAGGGAGGTGAGGGATGTTAAGTGTCTTGCTTGAGATAATTATGAGCATCAAAGGAAGGGAAGCACTCCTTGTAATGTGTGAGGTAATTGTAGTCTCTGTTCATACCAAGTGTTAACGTGTCAAATTTCAATATGAACTCCAGTTCACAACTTTCTCTATGTAATGTGTTTTTAAGGGCTCTTTGTTCTAAGACACAAATTCTCAGGTCTTTAACACAATGGCTCACACCATTTAAGTGTTCATTGACCAGCTTATGTGTACTGAAATTCCGGATGTCTGCTCTGTGTCCATTCACTCTTTGGCAAAGAGTTTGCCTGGTCTGTCCAATGTACATAGCATTGGGGCATTGTTGGCACATGTCATATATAATATTGGTCAAAGTACACAAGAATGAGCCCTTTATCTTGTAGCTAACATGGTTACGTCCAGTGATGGTATCCCCAGAATAAATACATGGACGAAGTTGGCAGAGGGTTTTGTGGCAAGGAAAAGTTCCAAAATTGGTATTTCTGTGGTATAGCCTCTGATTGCTAGTGAGAATCTTTCTTAGGTTAGGAGGTTGGCTACAGGAGAGGACAGGCCTGTCGCTTAGGGCTGGTCTACACTCGCCCCCAACTTAAATGGCATATGTTAATCAGGGTGACGGGAGATTACTAATGAAGTGCCACGGTGAATACGCAGCACTTCATTAGGTTAATTCTCCCCCGCGGCAACTTCAAAGCTTCAAACTTCGAAGTGCCAGCATGCGTGTAGCCGTGGGCACTTTGAAGTGCTCATGCTACTTCGAAGTCCCTTTACTCCAAAATTTTGAGGAGTAAAGGGACTCTGAAGTAGCGTGGGCACTTTGAAGTGCCCGCGGCTACACGCATGCCGGCACTTCAAAGTTTGAAGCTTTAAAGTAGCCGCGGGGGGAGAATTAACCTAATGAAGTGCTGCGTATTCACCGTGGCACTTCATTAGTAATCTCCTGTTGCCGTGATTAACATGCCCCCTTTGAAGCTGGGGGCAAGTACAGACCCATCCCTAGGGCCTTCCAGAGTGTAGCATCATGAACTAGAACTGGTTGTAGACCTGTTAAAGACCTGAGAATTTATGTCTTAGAACAAAGAGACTTTAAAAACAGATTACATAGGGAAATTTGTGAATTGGAGTTCATTTTCAAATTCAACACATTAACACTTGGTATGAACAAAGACAACAATTACCTCATGCATTACAAGGACTGCTTTCCTTCCTTTGATGCTCTTAATTATCTCAGGCAAGACACTTAACATCCCCCACCCCGTACCCCCCTCCTTCAGTCCTATGTACTTGATTTGCCAGTTTTTATTGCAATTCTTTTGGACCTCTGTACTTATAGATGTCAGTCTGCATTGACAATGCTATCGATCTGATGAAGGGGGTCTGTCCCACGAAAGCTCATCACTGAATAAACCATTTTGTTAGTCTTTAAAGTGTTATATTTCTGCTGTTTTGTTTTATTAGAATACAAACTAACACTGCTACCTCTCTGTTACTTTTGCTTGTGTCACATTCAGCACGCAATAGTATCATTTCCAAAACAAACTGTGAAAAGACATTTAGAAATATGAAGGGTCTACACACATAAAAAGCAGGCACACTAGCTCTAAATTGCCTATCAGTTTGTTAGTAGTATGCAAACTATACCAAGGAAGGTCATAGCAAAGAGTTTCTTACTTTCGGATAAAGCTTTTAATGCCAAGATAGTTTAAAAATGATCTATATGGAAGAATCTCTTCCTCCACTGCTAAAGTCAGACAAGAAGACATAGGCAGTCCATTCTAGCCATTGGCTAAGCCTGCAATACAAGATAAATTCAAGTTTATTAAAAGTGATTTTATAATGCCTTTTTTTAAAATTTCATTTTGAGTACCCTCATTTCCCACAAGCTCCCAACAAATTCAACACATTGCTTCCACAATGAAATCACCAAACATTGACTGTTGCAGCAGTGCATTGTGGGAACCTATCCCACAGTTCCCTCAGTCCTGCATTCTGAGCCAGGAGCCAGGTGCAGCAGTGCTGTCTGTTTCCTGGACCCTGCAGCTTGGGGTACCCAGGAAACTGACAGTGCAGCAGCCCTGGTCAATTTTGTGGCCTCCCCAAGCTGCGGGACCTGGGAAACTGACATCACAGCAGCCCTAGTCAATTTCACAGCTGCCAGCACCCAGGAAACTGACAGTGCAGCAGCCCTAGTCAGTTTCCTAGCTCCCGCTAGTAGCAGGGAGCTGGAAGCCAGGTGCAGCTCATATCTTTGTGGGATACATACGGGACACTTGTGGAAGCTAATAAATTCCATTTTAAGACTCAGCACTTCCACACTGGCCTTTAATCAAACTTCTGAATTTGAGCTTGAAGCTATACCTGTCAGGTAACTGCACTTTTGTAATCTCAAGATTATCCCTAAATCGAGCTAATGGTATTTACAGTGAAGACAGTCACATGGCAATATCAAGCTAACTGCCTTAAATTTGAATTTATCTCGGAGTGTAGGCACACCCTTGTTACAAGCAGTTCAGAGATTGTCTTTAGAGCAGCGCAATTTTATTTTTGGGGGAGAGAAAGCAATTCAGATGACCCCTGGCCTATATACTTGTAATACTCTCTTAAGGCATATGTACAAGTTAATATTAATTATTTACATTTCATTGTAATATTAGAGCACCTAAAACCACACACTTTACTTATTAGGCTCCTCTTCTTGGTTTTGTTCTTCTTTTCCCCCTAAATTCTTTTTCTTTCTTTTTATGAGGGATTCTGGAATCATTTTTCCTTAGCTTTTAAATTTCATTTTCCCCTCAGACTAGCTTTCCAGCTATTATAGAACTATTATTTTCTCCCTCTCTCTCTCGCTCTCCAAATTCTAGTTGCTCAATCTTTCCCATTTTCTCAATCTCTTCTCTTCCTTCTGTTTCACCATATCATTGTGATCCTTCCCTCTTTCTAAAGCTCTCCAAACCAATTTTTCTTCTTTCCACACACTTTTGCTTTGTGTCCTCTTAATTCCTGTCTACTGACAGGCAACAAGTGCTCAGGCTTATCCACTAACACACCTGCACCTCGTATCCACTCACACTCAACATAACTGCATGCCTTATCCACCACACACTTAAGAGGTAGAAGAGACGGTTTTATGGGACTCATCTTTTATAGACTAAATGGAAGTGGAACTCTTGCTGTTCATGGAGGATGCCTCCCAGTCTGCATCACCAACACAAGTATGAATGATCTACAGATAGGAGACAATATGGTTTGATCACTAGGCACTGGCCTGGGACTTAAAGGACCTAGATTTTGTTCAGGGTCGCTGATGGATGAAAATGAATTTTATGGACAGTGTAAAAAAATATTACAAACAAAGAAACCTTTTTTATGGGCACATTCTTCTGTAAGATATGGCTCAAAAGGGGATAAATGAATAATATTCATTGTTTTTATTCACACAACACAACAGCCACATTACACTAGTTTAACCTAGCCACATCAGCGTCCTCCAGTTCTCCATTTTGTGATCATACAGTGCAGCAGCCACACTGTCAACCATTTCTTTAGTAATTTTTCCGGTCCATTTTTGACAGTAAATAATCCTTCCAGCATAGGAGTGGACAGTTTATTTCTTATATTTAAGTGACTGCCCTGCTGAGACTTAGAGGCAGGGAGTTTGTGGGAGGTTGCTATACCTGGCCTGGAATATCCTGTACACCACCAGCCGCAGGGAAACTGGCCGTGGTATGTGCTGCACGCATGCCTTTCAAATGTCACTGTTGTGCTTATTCTCGTGATACCAAGGAAGAGTTCAAAGCCAGAGTTGGACAAGAGTATCCCCTGCCAGCCAGCTCTAGGTCTGAGGGAGCTCCTACCAGGAGAAATCCCCTCTCCACCGCTGCCAGGAATTGTAGACTCCCTGGAGCTGTCCCACAGCTCAGAGCTCAACCCACACTACAAAGCTCGGGTTTTTTACTGATATCTGAATGTTTTCTACAGATAGGTCAAATTTTAACTCTTTTTAATGGACTGTCCATGAATATATTTGTAATGCCAACAGAGCTGGGTTGTCAGCAGGAGGAAATGACCCTGTGACCAGAGGGGCAAAAACCCTGTGATTTACCACATGAGCTAAAGGCCAGCTGGCTCTCAGCCAAGGCTGTAGAGCAGACACTTCACTCTCCATAGGACATGATCTCAAGTGCCTCTGGGGTTACACATTGATTCTTCTGGTGCCTTTGTGTGAGTCTTTTTCTGAGTTTCACAGACACACCCGTAAAATGGGAAAGTGAAATGACAGTTGCATTTCTTTGTAAAGCAGTGCTATGGCTGAAGAGCCCTGAATAAGGGTTAAATACTTTATCTGTGGGCAGGGTAGCTTGGAGGGCACTGATCCGTGGGTTTCCCCCTAACACGGCCTGCTCATTAGCCAGGAGGAATTCCTTGTGTTGCATTTAAAATGGGAAAATGCAGCAGGCCCCATTACCTCTAGTATTACAGTACTGCCTTGAAGCTAGAACTGAGATTAAGTCCCTCTTATGGGGGCCACTGTACAAGGTGTGAGAGAGAACTGCAGAAAGCTTCCTGTCTAAATAGGAAGACAAGCATGAGAGAAAGGAGGCACTACCCCCCATTTTACACTTGAAGAATTGAGCCACAGACAGATTAAGTGACTTGGTCACACTGTCTCTAGCAGAGCCAGGAACTGACCCCAAAGTTTTTGGCTCCCAGGTCGTTCTGTCCATTAAAGCCCCTCGCTCTTATCAGGAGATGGGCAGCTGGTCAGAGCTGCCAGATTAGAGAGGTGGGCACCCAGCTGTGTTGCTTCTGCAACAGCACTTTTGTCTGGCAGTGTTCTAATTTCAGAGTGTGGTCCGCCCTCTTCCCCCATTATCTGTACCTTCTGGGGACTAGAGCAGGCTGCGAATCTAGCACTTTTCCCTAATTCCCTCTTCCCTCACTTTCACGGTACTTTAGAGAACTGGGCCTAGATGACTGAGGGAAAGATTAGGGTACCCGTAACCACCAGGGAGTACTAGTCATATTTCGGTTATACTGACGTGGAAGACAGCAGCAACTATCCTGCTGCCCATTCCATAGACAAGCATGGGCTGGCTGGGCAATCCAGACTAGCAGAAATGCAGTCAATTCAGAAGTGCACGGCAGCTGTCAGTGGACAGGAACATTTTTGGGCAAAGGCATGGCGGGAGGAGCAGGGGAGCTACCCTTACCCAAAGGACATGCAGAACTGACACGACTGTAGTACTGCACCCGCTGTATGAAAGGACAACTGTAAAATGCATGGCAGTCAAATAATCTACTCTGGAAGGAGTACCCTCACCTACTAGGGTTTGAACCTGTAGTTCCTGGTCCAACATCCACGAAACAGAGACGTTTTAAATCCGATAGGTAGACTACTAAGCCATCACTTCTAGCAAACAGGGCTGCGGCTTCGGTACCTAAAAAGAACAAGAGACGAAAGGGGGCAAACCTGCCAGCTACTTCTTCGCAGCTGAGAGAGAGAGAAATCAGATAAAAACGTCTTGGAAGAGATGTGACAGCAAGATAGGTTCGTATCTGAAACTCATGTAAGAGAATTATAAAAGTAGAATTTTGTCAAGCTTGAAAAGCTGTTACTGTTCTTCAGCTAATGCAGATGAACTAAACCACAGCAACACCAATGAACACTGCATCAATATTGGGTCTGGGTACAGGTTAGAAAAGCAACAACAGAGGTTATTAGAACTCAGAGATTAATTTAGCTGTATGCACAGTCTGGCAACAGTTAATTCCAGTTCGGACTAGTTCACATAAGCTCTGGACACATCTAATGCTAAAGCAGCAGATCAAAACAATGTTGCCAACTCTCTTGATTTCATCGTGAGTCCCGTGATATTTGATGGTTTATTAAAGCCACAACTCCTGGAGACAAGGGGTTATATGAGACTCTCCCCTTTCATTTAAAAAGTTGTTAGTTTCTGGCTCTCATGATTGGAGGAAAAAAACCTTAAAGATGTGACCTAAATGAACCCCACAGGCTCAAAACCAGAAGGCAAATAAAGAACCCACACATTTATTTTTAAAATCTCATCATTTTAAGCCAATTTCAAGAATTTCTGGGGCCTGACTCATGATTTGGAAATGGTTGGAGTTGACAATACTTTCAAATTTACAAGCATTCATCCTCAGACCTTCCCATTGTACTCTAAGACACTGCTACTAATGGAAACAGCTGTCTTAAACAAATTCATCCTTCCAACTCCTCTCAAAATCCCTGAAGCCAGGGGGATAGATTGGGTAGTTTTTTGTTTCCAGGAAATCTACGTGTGGTGTGGGGCAAGTAGGGGGAACAGGAAAAATGTACATACCGGAACAGCAAACCTTGTTCAGAAAGTGCACACTGCCTAAAACTGATATGGGGATGTTATTACACTAAAATAGCACAGGCTGTACCTCCCTCATCCAGCACCCTTGGGACCTGAGTGGTTCCAGAGGAGGGAATTTACTGGATGAGGAGAGGTCAGGCCCGCTGCCTGGAATGGGAGGCCAACTCCAGCAGGGCTGCACTGCAGAGGGGCCAGGCTCTCTCCCACCCAGCAGGGGTTCCTGTGGCTGGGGCTGCTGGCAGTGCTTTACGCCCTCAGCTGGCTCCCAGCCATGGGGCTGCTGGGGTCCTCCTATTTCCCAGCAAGGGCTCCTGCAGCAGGGACTGCTGGTGGGACTCTGTGCCCCATCTGGCTCTCCTCCACGGTGCTACCAGCATTCCCCCGGCTGGGGTTCCTGTGGCTGGGAGCACTGGTAGTGGCTCTGCACCCCAGCTGGCTCCCAGATGCAGGGCTGCTGGGGCTCCCCTGGCTGGGGGCCCTGCAGCTGGGGCCCCTGCAGCTGGGGCTGCTGGCAAGGCTCTGTGCCCCAGCCGTGCCGGCTCTCTGGTCCAGCAACATCCATTGCTCTGCTGGACAAGGGAAGTTGCCGGACAAGAGAGTACCGGACAAGGGAGTCTGAATTGCCCAAATTTTGTTGCTGTCCATGACAGTCCACTGTCACTTACACAGCCCAAGTCAGGCTACCTTGCACTGGATTATGGGTGTTTGTTTCCCCCCCCCCACTATGGCTGGTAAAATCTGGCTCTGCTCATATGCAAGCAAAACACCAGTGTTTACCCACAAATTTTTAAGGACCTAGTGGGATACGGTCCTACTCTAAGAAGTCTTTGAATGTAATCTGTTCTTGCCTAGTCTTATATTAGCTGCAGAGGTTATCTTTTCAGTTTGGCTCCCCTTCTTATGTCCCCCTCCAACAGCACAAGAACAAACATTTGTCTGAAATAGGGTTATATATATATGTTTGTGTTTATTTGTAAAAGTGGTTAAAGTCAAATGGACTTGTGAAAACTCACGTTTCTTTTTGTGTATGTTCAATAATAACTTTGCCTTTTAAGCAACCCACTTCAAAAGTGACCTGGAGTGTGCTATTGTTCAACTTGCAGTGAAAGATCAAACTTCAGTAGCCCATCATCAGTCTTCACTAGACTTCGCAGGGTCACTTCCTCAGTGACATCTATCTGCTGAATGATGCACATTTGTTTACAAATAAAATTTAAAAATTCAATACCTAAAATATTAAGGCTGGGTCTACACAACACAGCTTTCCCAGCAGATCCATGCTAATGAGCAGCCTCGAAATTGCAAATGGCAGCTCATTAGCAAGGTCCCGCAGCTTGTTAGCGTAGCCACGAGAGCTCGGTCTCGGCAGAGGGGTCTGCTGACAGTAAAGAAGCCGTGTGCACGTGCCCCAGCCAGCAGAAAGCCCCTCTGTCACCAGACCTTTATGTCTGATTTTTTTCAGGCATAAGGGTCTGGTGACAGAGGGGCTTTTTGCTGGCAGAGGCACATCCACACGGCCTCTTTACTGCCAGCAGCCCCCTCTGCCGAGACCGAGCTCTCGGGCAGCTACGCTAATGAGCTGCGGGACCTTGCTAATTAGCAGCCATTTGCAATTTCGAGGCTGCTCATTAGCATGGATCTGCGGGAAAACCATGCCATGTCGACTCAGCCTAAGTGAAAAATGAGCCAAATCATGACCCTGATATGGATGTTGTGAACTCCCCGCTGAATGGGGAAAGGCAATTCGATCAGAGTTGATGAAAATGGTGGGTCCTCTTAAGTTACCTTTCAATGCCTTTCTTGGGCCCAGCTCCTGCAAAGACTTATGAACCTGCTTAACTTTATTCATGTGACAAGCCTCAGAAACACATGTGTACAAATCTCTGCTAGACCCAGGCTTGACAAAACTCCAGGAGTACAGCCAGAGTTTGAGAACCACGATGAGCAAAAAAGGTCCATTATTAGTAGTGAGAGAATATAGACAGGAACTGGGGGCGGGGGGGTGAAAGCTAACAGAGCACTGGGCCAAATTTATCCCAGAGGCATACTCTCCAGACTCAATGGCTGTACGGCACAGATGATTTTGTTCTGTATGAGGGGACAAACACTTACAGGTTTGGACAGAGAGAGGCAAGCTAAATAAAATGCAGAAGAAAGCTGAATTGAAAGACTAGCAATCATTTATATACCTTGTAGAAATTATTTAAATTAGAAAAGATGCCACTAAAATACCCCTCAAAAACAAAAAATATGCCTAGTCACACACTACACTTGCCTAGCACTTTGCACCTGACGCTCTTAAATGATTTATGAACACACACTTCTTTCAATGCGTCAACCCTTTCAATTCCCCTATCAGGGCAGCACTATTATCTGCACCTCACACAGGGTCAGGCTGAGGCTCATGGAACGAGAAGAAGGCCCAGTCCTGTAGTGGGATGTACAAGAGCAAATCCTTGTGTTTACCTGGAGCTCCTATGGAATTCCACAGGGATGCAAAGGTCTGTCCACAAGGATCTGACTAGGATCAGGACCTTAGAGTGCGTCTACACAGCAAAGTTATTTCAAAACAATTTCAAAAGAGTGGACGCCCTATTACAAATTTGGTAAACCTCATTCCATGAGGACTAGCATGTATTTCGAAATGGATATAGACAGGGAATAGGTGCGATTTCAAAAGAAGCTACAGTGGGTCCAAGGGCTGTATTTCAAAATAGGTTCCATTGTACCTTGATGCTCCATTCAAAATAACTGGGAGCTATTTCTAAATGTATTTTGTGTAGAGATGTGCTATTTCAGAATGCACTATTCCAGAAAATCTCTTCCAGAATTTATACCTATTCCTATACCTATACCTATTCCAAAATGACTTTACTGGGTAGACATAGCCTTAGTGATTTGTTTGAGGCCACGCATTTCATAGTTACAAAAAAAAAAAAAACCCTGCGTTATTTAATATAGAAGTATTTGTGTTTAATTTCAATACAATGCATAATAAACATCAGTCATAAAAATAAATGTGAAAAGGGTGTTTGAAAGATAATATAAAAATTCCATTTTTAAACCATGCATGCAATAATATCACTATTTAAATGTTTTCAGTGAATTGTGCATTAGCAAAAGATACCAGCTCGATAACAATGGTGATTAAAGCCCTCTAGTCATAAAACTTAATTCTGTTTTAACTCAAAAATAGCTGTCCAGTTAGTACATCTTTTAAAGGACTACATATATTGGGTTCCTGAGCTGAAATCACATACTGGAGGTTTCAGCTCACAGCAAATATTTTCAGCTGAATTTAATAATCCTGAGAAGAAGAGGACTTAAACATAAGGGCATACATTTATTACTGTACAAATGTGACACCTGTGGATTGCTGGACGGTAATACTAATAAAAACAAAAATAAAATCCCAAATGGAAATCTTTGGTATGAAAACAATTTCTCTTTCTCCAACTCTACTTATTGTATGGCTTTCAATTGCTGCCTATCACCTCGTTATCTGAGCAGCATCCATGCAAAATCACTAGTAAAGTCCTCTGAGGATTATCTGCAAAACTGCCTCCCTCCAAGATGTGTGTATGCACAGTACAATTTTCCTGACTTTAGGCTCCCAACCAACTATCCAATCCACACAGGCCAGTTTCAACAGGTCTCACACAGGCATAGGGGTTCACCCATGTGGATCAGAGCGTACATCAGAAATGTTATCCATCTCATTAAGAGGCTTTTACCAAAGGAAGGGATAAGGGGAAAAGAAAGAGAAATATTGTATGGCTGAGGATTTAAAAATAAGGTTTGCTCTATGCTGAAAAAATGAATGCCTCCAAGAAAAAATAAAACAATTCTGTGAACCACATATTTCATTAATTTACCTTTATGCAGGAGACCAGAATTTCCCCAAATATATTTTATGGATGTTATTTTAACTGCAAGGATGGATTTATTGACTGCAAACATTTTACTCCCGGTCTTCAGTACACAGTAGTCAAACTGTGTCATTTAATGGGGACCGATCATCTTAGCCAAACACATTTTTTTTTCTGTTCCGTGACTGGATTGATGGGCAAACGCTTGCGACATGAATGTTTGTCCAAAGTGGATTTAAAATTTGGCTGCTGCATTTATACAAACAGAGCTCCATCACTCTCAAGCTGATTGGAAGTGAACGCAAAAGGAATACATATATGGCTAGAGCAAATTCATTACAAAATTTGAATGACCAAAATTTTGTTAAATGTGCGTTATTCATTCAGTAGTATATTCACTTAAAAAAAATCAATATTCTACCCTGAATTTACCAAAACACTACAACTTAAAATACTGTTAGCGCAGTGTTTGTCTCCAGTCCTGGTAGACCACAGCAGGGTCATTTAAAAAAAAATAAAGTGGTTAGGTCTGCTTGTGTTCAGTACACACAGTCTGAAGGAAAACACAGACTGGGGATACCGGCAATAGATTTTGTACCAGTAATGTTTACAGGACAATATCTTCTGCCAACCTTTGTCAGTCTCTCAGTGGAGTTTGCTTTTTGGGCCTCTCTCAAAAACTCAGTGCAAATTACCGAGTGTAGCCATTTTCCAGCTCTCATTTAAGAACTGTGTGTGTCTCAATGGACAGGCTCCAGAAATTTATTTACACTAGAAAAAGCGATGAACATCCCCTCTTTCTCTAAACAATCTGGTCCCTGGGTTTTACGGTTCAATAACTTTCCAGGCAAAGAATGCATTTTCCATGTTGCCAACCCCGAGTGTTCAAAAATTATGTTCAGGTCCTCCCACATCAAGAGATTTTTAGAAAATAATAAATTCTGGGAAGACATTTGCTTTCTGTTTTTTGAAGCCTTTCTGGTTCACATTGTCTAGACCTGAATTGCAGGTCACGAGGGTAGACAGCTTTTATTTTTAATGGAAACTGAGATTCACACCTGATTCCATGATTCCAGGAGTTGGGTCTTAAAGAAATATCACTGGAGATATTTAAGGGTAGGTTAGATAAACATCTATCCAGGTAATATTACAGCCCCTTTCTCCAATGTTTCTGTTCAGTTCTAAGTTCTGATACCGTAGTATTTGTGCTTTCAACTCGCATAATGTTATTTGAGAGGCTTCTCCTTCAAAATGTCACAGATCGGTCAGTACTATTTTCTTCAGAAAGCGTGAGGAGAAAGACAGAAATATGGGGCAAGTATTATTTCACTGTGATTATGCCAAAATGGTATAAACAAGAATATTTGAATTGGTTCAGGAACCTGCTTTCAACCATGTTACAGCATTCTAACAGTGGTGCAGAAAGTGGCTTCATCCCGGCTTTTTCATTTTGTCTTTCTTCCTTTGGAAATGACCGGAGTCAACATGGAGAGTACAAGACTCCTTAACCAATTCTGAAGACTAATCCAAACTTACAAAGAAATACCATAGAGGGCTTTCAAATTGCAGGGGTTTGTTTCTAGCAGTTTTGATCTTTTAAAAAATATTTGAAACAGGTGCTTTTTAAAATTAAAATTCAGCTTTCATGTCCTTGAACAGAATATGTATGCACACTGGATGTATGTGAGTGTTCCAGGGGTGCGAAAAAGTGCATGACTAGCTATGATCTTCCTTCTCTGCTTTTAATGACTAAATTGTCAAAGGAGGGAGCAAATGGTGCACCCACAAACATGTCCCTAAACCCACTGCAAACACACAAGTGGCCATAAACCAGTTGTACACACCTAAACACATGCACACTGATTTTTTTCCCAGTTTTCGGCAAACAAATTGCAAACGCAGTTACTCGTACATGCAGTTACCTGATCTGTACATGAGAATACTAATCACTTGGGTATGGCAATCTGGGGTTTAACATAGTGTAGATTTTACCCCATTCTTTGAAAAATTTGATCCTAAAGCTCATGCCTAAAAGATATTAATTGCACATAATTAGATCTCTGTCTATTCTGTTAAAAAAAAAAAAGTAACAGATCTGCAGTTAGAACTAGTCTCCAAATATCATGTAGCACATTATCGTACATCAAGATTCAGTCAGCACAGACAGTATTTTCTTAACAATAAAACAAAACATTTTAATATTGGTTTTAAGTCAAGTTACATACACATGATTCTGAATCTTTTCAACACACACAGGAGATGGTTTTACCAGGCCCACTATTTTCTCATTTTCTTAAAAAAATGCTGTCATCCGCCCATGCCATCCTAAAAGAGCAAATGTACCATCTCTGTTTATTTACACATCCCCATCTGTTCTTCACAGACAGATTTTAAAGTTCTAGTTTTACTACAAGCTTTCAAGGGTAGGGTGGGGTTTTCTGTGGTGGCTGGGGGTGTTGTCTTTTCCTAAAACTTGGCCATAGCTATATAATGGTAAGGATTTTTAAAATTCTTACTGAGGTAAACATGGAGTAAATTAGAATTTAAATGTTTGTTGGGAAGTTATTTTTTGGGATTTAAAACGTTGATATTTTATATTTCAAGATTACAATTTAACTGCGTGAATAGATTCCACACAGAATGAGTACTTAAACTGCATGTTGTATGAACTTGCATCAGTTATCATCAAACTACACAACTACTTCATTTGGGTCAAAACTTGACTCTTTATCCACGTGGTTCAATAGTACAACAAGGACCTTGTACTGGGTAAAATATACTTTCAAATGGCTCCTTCCATTTTAAACACACGCCTGTTACTTCACTCAATAATTTAGCACAGAAGTGTTTTAATAGTGTGCTGCTATATAGCATGTAATGTTCACTAAAGAAACTGAATTTAGCATTTTAGAGGCATAATAAACCACCTGTCATAAAGAAGCACCATATTTGCCTTCATTTTGTCCGATGTGCAAATGCCCCATTTCTGAGTATTTAACATAAATTATTAATGAATCATTGGACTTAGAGAGAAGCACAAATATTATTAAATCGAATCCTTGCTAGTCTTTTGCATTAGCACTAAAATACAGTAAGGATGGCGTAAACAGAATGGAGGGTGGCACCTAAAAATATTCTGTTTTTACATCTGTTTGAGTATCCAGGAAGTAGTTGTAAACAATATTTTTTTCTGTTTTTAAAAACGTAATCTTCTAAATAAATTATTTTAAAGAAGGAATGAAGGAACGAACAAATGAACCCTGAAAACACAATGCTGCCCATGTCCTCCCGTTGTCCATGTGATGATTAGCAAAACACTCCTGAGTCACATACTGCCCTAAGCGGTTGCATATGGCAGCTAAATGTTGACCGAATTGCAAGTGATGTTTCACAAGGGCGGCTGTACTCTAATTTCCCTACAGACAGTACAAATAATCCAGTGCAGGGTTCAATTCAAGATATGATTTTTGAGGAAAATTTGAAAACAACATCTTTTTAGGACCCTGTTGTACATGTCTCGATATAGCTTTCAAATTAAACTGATCACCATTACAGGGGAAAAAAGGCAATACTGCCCCAAATGCTGCCATATTGCTATTGAAGATTGCAGTGGTTTGCATCATCACTTCAGCATATGGCAAGGCTTTTGGTTTTTTGTTTTGTCTTGTTTGGAAGGGGAGCTGAAGAGTTCTGTAGTACAGACAGAAGAAATGTCTTTTACCATAATATTCCTACACAGCAGAGAGCAGCATGATAAACAAAATCACTCTGCTCAGAGACTCAGAACATACTTAATTTTATTATAAACTCTTTCTAGTGAAATATTTACCAGAGGGCCTGAGCAAGATCTCCAGATCCAAACCTGCTCAATTTTGGACAGGGCAAGCATTCCAAAATCCAAATGTGGATCTGAATTTTTCTAGCAGCTCCTCTCACTTTATTTGTCAAACCCCAGCTCACCACATCCTCAAAATTGAAAGCTGGGGATCAATGGCTAAATCAGAGTTCTGCAGCTTTGGTCCATACCTAGAGTTACTCCAAAAATGTATTTGGTGTGTTGTGTATTTAACTTAACACTATTAGGAGCCAAACGCAAGTGCATGATTGATCTTCCACTACCATGTGTGGGGCCTGCACCTTTTTCTGGACTATCTACAAACAAGCAGTCTGATAGCAAAGAAGGCTGAAAATCCTAAATGCCATTTTATGAATGCATTGTAAAGTGCTTTCTGCTATTATGCTTTGCTTACAGCAAACATGTTATGTGAAAATTAAAAACATGTTTTGTTTTAAGAGGTTTCTCATTTACTACAAATAATGGAAGGCCCCAGATTCAAGGGTCATAGTCGTGACCTGAAAAATTCAGGCAACATAGTTGCATTATATTACTAGTGAAGGCTTGAATCTTGTTAATGCCTCTATAGACCATTTGAATAAATCCATGGAAGCTACACTATCATTCTCTTACCCTATATTCAATCTAAAATATAAAGAGATCTTTATAATGTTGCAAACACCCACCTAACAATTCTGTCCTGAGGTAGATGATCATCCTCATTTAAAATCAACAGGAAAGATCCTTGGGCAAAATTTGGCCCAGGGTGTGTTGTAGCTAAACAGACTTCCTGTGAGAGTTGTTATCCCCAAGATGCGCAAACAGAGACCTTAATAAAGATGGTACTTTAGTAATTTGCAGATTTGGTTAAACTAATCTACTTTTTTCAGTATGGTCTTTCTGCTAAAAAAGATAAAGGGCAAACAAGAGCAAGAGCCTTGATGTTTCATTAAAGAATGACAGTCAGAGAAACAAATGCTGAGAAGTAATTTTTAGACCTCTATAAGCCTATACGTACCGTCACCTTTCCTTGAAGCATCCTATGCCTTTGTGTATTTCGAAAACACTGTAAGAGGACAGACTTTTTTTCCTGCTGTTGGTACCCATTTTATACTTGTGCATGCGCACACACTGCAATGCATGTAGAAATGCATTGATATCCCAAATGGACATGGACTCGTTACATATTGAACATAAATGTAGCAATGAGTACTTACTGTGAATAATGCAAATCTAGTTTAAAATCCTGTTCAAATATATAGTACACAGGTTAAGTGGAACATGATTATCAGTATCATGAACCGTACCAGTGAATACTTTGGCTCATTTCCCTAATCGCCAAAAACCTTGTTTATTTGAAAGTTTACTGAGATCCCCAACACACTTCACGTAAAAGTGTTGTATTACGGTGCTTTGGTTGCATACATTCACGAGAGAAAATGTTGATGAAATGCTTCATGTAGGTTTTCCTATACACATTTGAGGATGGCCTAGCTATGTATCATGTTGGTGACTAATTCAGATTCAGGACTCTTCCTGTTCCTTCTCTTGATACAAATTAATTTGACCTAGTTTTTCTTGCTTTTACAGCTTATTAAACATGTATACCCATCTTCCCCCAGATTAAGTTAATTTATGGATGTTTGCACATTAAACCCACTCCACTAACTGCCTGTGTCGGGTTGGTTTATGAACATCTGCCAAATAAATACATAAAGGTAAGGAAACTTTTATTTAGTTACATCTGCTGAAAGCAAGCGTGCTGGTAAGAAAGAGATGTGGTGGGGGCAAATCATAGACTTTTTACCCATTCTTGTCCCTCAAGAGCAGCTTCTGAGCTGCTAGGGTGTGACATTTACTGGAAGCCAAGCCCTGGACTCACCACTGAGGATCAACACAGCCCTAATTTTATCCAGCTAAATTAAAGATATCTCTTGGGCAGCATACTGAAGGTGGTTGCACTCTGCATATCAACTTTTCATTTTTTAAATCCCAAAGAGAGAACGGTTGGGGGGAGGGTTAGAAACCCCATTTAATTACAAGACGTTATTCAGCTGCCGTGTCTTTTACTCTGACACAACAAAGGCAGGCCTCATCAATGGCAGGTAGCTGCGGCTGCCTTGTTTGCCCCTCTCCATCTTCCAAAGGATTTCTTTATAGAAGAGACTTCATTTTCTGCAAGTCCTGCAGCTGTCGGTTCTGAACTAGTGCATAACTAGTCATAATTAGGAGAACAGGCATGGTAGAGGTTCACACGCAGATGCCCTCCTGCTACCAGAAGGGCGGAGAATCTGACGGAAACATTGTGTTCTCTCCCCACCTCAAAAGGGTTTTAAAATAGTTCCTTGTAATACGAAAATCCTGCCTTACCTGTAATTGGGAGCTGTGCCTGCAGGACAGCAGAGATAACAATCCCCTTCCACTTCATCTTGCTCCCCCCCCGGATTGCACTGGGGGGGCGGGAGGTCGTGAGTTAACAGATAGTGGGATGGTGAGGAGAAAAGGCACCTCCACTGGCTTTGTTCTTCTGGCTGCCTCCACAGGAAGTGCAAGGTCTATAAGATCTTTCAGAGTCCACCTGCCGGCAGTGTGGCTGAAACACACGCTCCTTCTTTTGCTTCACAACCAGGAAGCTTTAGAGGTTTGGTTTCATATGCGTAGCATTGATGTTTGGGGTTTTCTTTTTTTCCCTCTACTTTTTCTGATGAAGCCTCAGAAATTCTAAATCAGCAGCAGCTGAACGCCTGCGAGAAGCCTGTAAAGTACGTGTGGCGTGCCACTCAGTCACAGTTCAAAAGAGATGGAATATTACTGCATGTCCAGTGCACAGTAAATTAGAAAACAAGGTGAAAATACAGCTGGGGCATCACAGAGTCAGATATAACATCCTCCAACAACGAGCTAGCTCAGGGGGTTGGCGGTGCGCTTCATCTCTGGGTTATGGATTTAACCCCGCAGGGCCGGCCCCTCGCAGCCCCAAGTTCTTCTCTCTTGGCTACTCAGTGGCCTGCAAGGGAGCAGTTGGTCTCATTTTTGCTGCTTATAGACAAGAGTCCACTTAGCAGAAAAGCACCATCAAAGTTGGAACTAACAGGTGCCCGTTGAGTGTAGGTGGCTGGGAAATGGCAATACCTTTTGTTTCAAACACGCCGCCCCTCCCTTTACATAGCTAAGAACTCCCTCTCCCCCCTCAGAGTTCAGCTGCCATTTTGCTCTCAGACCTGCAGCAGCTGCAGGGTAGGGAACACACAGAGGCTGCTCTCCCACCGAGATCTGGTCGCCACTGGACAGGCTGCCAAAGCTCAGACCAAAATGGCCGCTGAGCTCTGCACAGAGTGCTTAGAAATTTAAAGGGGTAGGACCTTTAAAACAAATGGCATTGCTGCAGCAGAACTTCAGGCTCCACATCTCTCCTCGCCCCAGGGCTGAGTGAGCCATGAGACTGAACAACCCTCCCATCCCTAGAAGTGTTGTCTCAACAGTGTCATGGATGGCCACTAGCAGAGTGACATGCAGGGATGTTTGCCCTGCTTCAGCCTGAATTGTTATGCTGTAGGGGATTAACAGGACTGCTCATGGCTTTCAATTTAATACCTGCAACCAGCCCTTCATATACAATTCATCTTAGTAGACCAGTTCCAACTTAGTTATTTCGAGCAAATAGTAACTTGGCTGACTGCATGCTCCAGAGCTCTTACCTTAGTTGGCCAACTGTTGTCAGCTTACAGTATTAATAATACTGATTAATTCCACGTTGGTTTTACCAGAGGGCCTCAAAGAATTAAATTAGCCTCACCACCATACCTGGTGCAGGGGCTAAATATTATTATGCCCATCAGGTGGCTAGAGAAATTAGCTTGCCAAGGGAGGAAAAGCTGGGAATAAAACCCAGGAATGCAGAGTAGTCTGGGGCCTGCAGCCTCAGAATTTTTAATGGGACAGAAAGAACGGCCCTGGGAGCCAAGATATTATCAGAGCACACACGTCCCTGAATATTGCCTAATGACACTGAGTTTTACTAGTGACTTGAGTAGCAACAGGCAAATAAAAGGAGCAGAATTATTTAGGCTGGTACAAAGGAGTTAAATATAGGATGAAATAAAAAAAAAAAAAACCACCTAAAAACTTTCATGACAAGGAGCTCTATTAAGTTATGGCAGAGTCTCCACCGGGAAGTGGTGCGGAACTCCATTGCTTGAACTTTTTATAACAAAGCTAGACAAAACAATAATCAATGCAGTGTTCTCAGTTCTTTCAGCTTTACTGTGAGTCTCACAGCATTTGATGTGTCTCTTCAATCTCAGTTCCTGGAGTCACAGGAGTCCCTGAAATGCTACCCACTTTCATTTACAAAAAAAAAAAAAAACGATTAAGTTTCTCGGTCTCATAGTTACGGAGAAAACATTGGGAAGGTGACTTGACTGCACCTAAATGGTCGGAAACCAGAAGGCAAGTAAAAAAAAAACAAAAAACAAAAAACGCCACATTTTTATATTATATTATATATAATTTCTTTATTTCGGAAGGCCCAGCTCATAATTTTAATGCTTGGGTTGGCCATACTGTTAGTATACTGCAGGAATCAATCCTGCACTGGCACAGACATTGACTACTTGATAATAGGCAGTGTTTTTTTTTGTGCCAGTACAGATTACTGGCACCTCAGCAGCTCCAGGTTCAGGACTGGCTGGGGAAGGGGGTAGGGAGCCGACTGAGTACCAGATCCAAAAAAAAGCAAAGTACTTATAATAGGTCTTAATCATTCCCCCCATTCCTAGGGATAAGATTCCATTGTTTGGATGATTAACGTAGGTGAGTCAAATTTAACAATAAAGTAACAAGTTTGTGAAAGCCATTTTAAAAGGAAAAACCAAATGTAAAAAAGACTTTTTCTCTGGGCTTTGTGTCTGTGTAGTTATGTGAAAAAGGAATCAAAGCTGTGAACAGTCACCTGCATTTTTAGAAACACTCTTCTCCTAAAACACCCGCTTAAAAAAAAAAAAAGGTTTACCAGTACAAGTTTATAATCATTTCAATTAGATTTTAATTTAAACTAATTTGCACAGTGCAACAATGAATTTTTTTTTCCTGAGAAGGGGAATGTGGGTTGTTCTTCCTCATAAAGCATGTATTTGTGGAAAACGGTAACTCCTACTCCTGGATAGGGAAAACAAGAGAAGCAAGAGTGCTCCCTGGGTCTCCCTTTCCTGCAACAGTGGTACTCTGTGCTCAGATGGAGAGTGACTGAACTATGGAATCTGAGAAATGATTTCTCCAGGTGCAATCTCCTGCCCAACTGACCTTGTGTTAATATGTAAAAGAACATCTCAAAGGAAAGGATCTAGCAGCTTTAGCTTCTCTCTGTGCAGGAGGCCAACCTCTCACGCACATTTTAACCGTGTATATAAAAAGAGGTCAAGTCAAAGAGCCACGTTGACACTAAGCCGCCTATACCAGTTCAGCTGAATCAGTACACATTTTCCTTAATATTGACAGTGGAGCAGCTCTTAGCTATCTTGAGTGTATGTCTAGTGCCAGGTCAATTAGGAAAATTACCCATTAATGGCAGAGGGACATAGGTTTAACCATGGCTTCTGCAATTGTACTGAACAGTTTGGTATACTGTGCACTTCCATTTCAACTGTGCTCAGCACTTGTCAAGCTGCACCTGTTTCTGACACCTGTTGTCTATGATTGTTAAAAATTTCCTAGGGTACGCAAGGCATACATTCACCAGGGGCTGTGTCAATATGCCATTCTCCCCCTCTCTGGCTACAGGCAGGCCTAGCACAAGCTTCTCTCACGCAGGGGGCTAATTCAGCCCTAAAAGCAGCCTGTTTTTATTCTGGCTGGGTTTGCTTGCCTGAGGTATAAAGGAGCAGCAGGGTCTAGTATCTAAACAGGAAATAAATGAAAACTAAAAATGAACTTGCACCACAGTCAAGCTGGGTATAAAAAATAACTACACACTGCCCTCTGTCTCATGCACTGCAACCACAGCGACCCTGCCCATAATCACCACAGACTGCTAGGATTAAGGGCAGCTCTCTTAGCAGCAGATTGGAGTCTCCTGATCTTACCTGGTACAGTTAGTACTTGCAGACAAAATTAATGTGTGTGTCACCTCTTGCAGGAGCTGAAAGATATTGGCGACTATATCTATAGAAATGTTCAGCAATAAGTGGTAACGTTGTAGCCTCCAGCAACTAATTCAACACCCAGCTCTTCCAATCATTTTTGGAGATGCTCACACAAGGATAATGGATACCAAATAGACAGTAGTAGGTCCATATGGGGAGCAGGCGGTAACCCATAGCAGTACCTGCCATTCATGCATGAGACACTGCAAAGAAAAAAGCAGTCTCCATATCTCTGTTTACAGTATGCAAGCTAGTGACTTACACTGAAAAATACAGCCCAGAAGCAGTCAGATATTGCTCCAATGAATTTAAGTGAATTGGAACTCCTTATGGTGAAGCTTTACTCTGCCTAAAATTGGGCTGTACGTGCTAATCTCCTTGAAATGCAGCCGTGATTGCACAACAAATGTTTGTTGCATTCCAAGAGGATTAACACCTCTTCCTCTGCACATTTGCCAATACACTGTATGGAGAAGTATAACACGGAATAATTCCTCGCTCCTTCGTCGGGTGCTTCCAACAGACAGCGAAGAGGAGTTTGTCTTAGTTCAGCTGCTCCCTTGTGGGAGTGAAAAATATTGCTTTCCTAAAGCCTCCTACTCAGCTGCCCGGATCCCTTGCAGCTGCTGAGCGTAAACAGAAGCTCTGCCACATCTAAAGTGACAGCCTCCTACAGAACAGAAGAAAACAGACACCTGTGAAATACAATAGAGATAAACATGTTTGTGAGTGTACATGTCCTCTGGGAAATAAACAGGCCTCCATATATTATATGAAAAACCTCCTATTCGCTGCTTAGTTTCTTGTGACTTGCAATCATATGCCTCTGCTTTATTTTTAAATGTTCTGCCTGATTAACATGATAGAAATATAGCTGAGACATCAGAAGAACTTTAATAGGAGGCCCCTACAAATACAAGCCAGATCTTAGCTGTTGAACACGTATGGCAGTGTCACTTTGAAAGTGCCTCACACTGAAAAGTAGCAGTCACTTCTTACACCATCAACAACTACCTGAGCAGACCACAGTTCTCTGGAGACCCTAACTGATTACAAGAGAATGTAAGAAGGTAAGCTGCATTGACCTACAGAAAGGGAAATAAACACTCCCACCGCTTATTAATTATTTGATCTGCTAATTTCACACTGATTTCTGATACAGCCTATTTTGCTCTATAGAACTTCTTTTTAAACAATACACTCTCCAAGTGATGACTTCAGGTATGAACCAACTTCTTTACTTTATTCCCACGTTTACATAGACCTCACTGACTATGATGTATTAATCTGGTTTATTGCTATTAGCCAGGATAAACAGGGATGGCGCCCCGAGCCTCTGTTTGCCAGAGGCTGGAAATGAAGGACAGGAGAGGGATCACACAATTACTACCTGTTCTGTTCGCTCCCTGGGACATCTGGAACTGGCCTCTGTCAGAAGACAGGAACCTGGGCTAACGGGACCTTTCAAAAACCAAGGCCCCAATCAGCAGGTGATGTGCAATTTGATCATGACTAAACGTCAAGACTCATAAACCACATTGCATACTGAAACTGACATTGAAATTTTAATTGACTTTCTATCTCTTTTCTGCATTTTGGTCCACAGGAAATTATATTGTGTCGTAGGATTAAATGATCTTTAATGGGATCCATGAGAAAATGCACTCTTCTATGGGGATTTCTCAAATTACAATGTTTTTGTGGCATGCAGAATAGGCCTAGTGGTTTGACTAAAAATATATATATATTGTATTGCTCCTTTCAGTTAAACATGTTGAGGTGTTTTACAAAGATTAATCTTACAAGAGGCCTGCGAGGCAGGTATTATCTACATTTTACAGACAGAACATGTGGGATAGAAAGGGTAAAGTCACAAAGCAAGTCAACAGCAGAACCACAAATGCAATGAAGGAGACCTAACATCTAGTCCCTTTCTACCCAGTAGGCAACATTTTTTGAGGGGCAATCTTCTCTCATTCAGCAGTAACCACTGAAGCCCTGGAAGAATTTCACTGGGAAGTTCTACTTAAACTGTAACATTATACACAAGACTGGTAATGAAAGTCAGTTAGAATCTAGTGGGTAAGTAGGAGAATGGCTTGGGCTCTCTAGATGGACTAGCAAAGGGAGAATTTTTAAAACAAACATTTTGAAACCCATTACTTCTATTGGTTTGCATTGTAACCATCATCAGAGCAACTAGATCTTTTGGATTCAAAATTAAATAAACCAGCCCCCGGTAACAGCAAATCTTCTGTTCTCAGAACACTACCTGCATGCCTTGATCACAATAAGAACAGAAACCAAAGTGATGCCAACTACCCATTGAACTGACCTGAAGCAAGGGAAGCAAGTTCTTGTTTTGTAGAAGTCCTTTGGACCAACTCCAAGAGTTTAGCCTTAGAAGTTGATGAATTTTGCTTCGCAGACATGATGGAATATAAAACAAGAAGTAGCCTAGTCAATGTCTCAAATCATTCAGGACTTGAAATATTACTCTCTCCTTGAATGGTGTGCCTCCATGTAAAAGCCTACACAACTAAAACTTAGAGCTCTACATCACCACAGGAGGCACAGGCTAGACTCCCACAGGAGGACCATGTGAGGCTGGGGCCAACAGGACCTCAATGGAAGTTCTTTGTAGCCCACTAATTAGCTGGCATTGGAACTTAAACTAGATGCTTTGTGCCTAGGGACACCTGACTACCGGTTTACCCTCTGGCCTATCTTGGACCTGACCCTCTGGTACCTAATTCAGCCTGACTTCTGACTGCTGATCAGATCACTCAAGACCCTGTTGTGACACTTCGGGGCCTGAAATTTAGGTGATGCATTCAAATCTGGTCTGGATATGCAGCAAACAAAAAGTTAATTATCCAATGGTGACATGACCATTATGAAAAGAGATTTCGGCTTCTCAGTCATTTGCTAGAGGACAAGTGTCCGCATGACAAGGAACCTCCACCACCTCATTCGGCAGCATTTGTCTCTATTCTCAGCAAAATTTAGGACTGAATAACCAAGAACACCTGTCAATCGCAGGTGGAGGATTCTCCAGAAGGCTGAGATAGGTGTGGGGAAGGAAAGGTTACTCACCGTAGTAACGGTGGTTCTTTGAGATGTGTCCCCGTGGGTGCTCCACATTAGGTGTCGGGCTTGCCTGGCGCCGCAGATCGGATCTTCCAAGCAGTTTCTGCCGGACCGCGCATGCGCTGGTGCGCGCCGCTCCCTTGCGCGCTCCTGGCCACGTGCGCGATCCGGTCCCCGCCAGTTCCTTGACCAACCGCCTCGGATGCTCCTGCAAAACACTAAACAGAGATCCAAAGCGGGGAGGATGGGCGGGTAGTGGAGCACCCACGGGGACACATCTCGAAGAACCACAGTTACTACGGTGAGTAACCTTTCCTTCTTCGAGTGTCCCCATGGGTGCTCCACATTAGGTGACTACCCAGCAGTAACCCAAGATAGGAGGTGGGTAATCGGATTATGTGCAGCTTGTCCCCGAAAGGACCGCTGTCGAGAGACGGGTATCCTCTTGGAATACCCTGTGAAGGGCGTAATGTTTGGCGAAGGTGTCATAGGATGACCAGGTCGCTGCTCTGCAAATGTCTTTTAGAGCAACGCCCTTGAAAAAGGCTGTTGATGCCACCACCGCCCTAGTGGAATGAGCCCTGGGCGTGGCCAGTAAAGGAGTCTTTTTGAGTTCGTAGCACATTTTTATACAGGATACGATGTGCTTCGATATTCTCTGCAAAGAGAGACCTTCTCCTTTCGATTTGGGAGTGAGAGAAACTAGGAGTCTATCCGTTTTCCGGAAGGACTTGGTCCTGTCTATATAGAAGGCTACCGCCCTCCTCACGTCCAGGAGGTGTAGGCGTGCCTCTTTGTTAGAGTTATGAGGCTTTGGATAAAACGAGGGTAAAACAATAGGTTCGTTAATATGAAACTCAGAAGAAACTTTAGGAACAAAGGCTGGATGCAGCCGTATGGTTACCGCCTCCTTGGAAAAAACAGTGCAGGGTGGCGTTGCCATAACTGCCCCAAGCTCGCCCACCCCGCGAGCTGACGTGATTGCTAGAAGAAAGGTCGTCTTTATCGTAAGGAGGCGGAGGGAAACCGTGGCCAAAGGCTCGAACGGTGGTCCCGTTAGCGCATTAAGCACCAGGTCCAAGTTCCACGAAGGTGGAAGCGGCTTCCGAGGGGGGTATAGGTTTACCAACCCTGTGAGGAACCTGGTAACCATGGGATGGGCGAACACCATGTGCCCTTCCTCTTCATGTCTGAACGCCGAAATGGCGGCAAGGTGGACCTTTAACGAGGATAGTGAGAGTCCTCCTCTCTTGAGGTCCAGTAGATACTCTAATATTACAGGTATAGGCACCGAAAGGGGGGCTAGCTGTTTGGTAGAACACCATGCCGTGAAGCGAGTCCATTTCTGCTTGTAGGTCTTCCTGGTGGAAGTCCTCCTGCTACTTTCTAGGACTTGTTGCACTTCCTCCGTACATGTGCTCTCTAGGGAGCTGAGCCATGGATTAACTACGCTTGTAGTCGCAGGCCTTGGGGGTGCGGATGCACTATGGACCCCTGGGCTTGCGTGAGCAGAACCGGCGCCACTGGAAGGGGCATCAGTGGACGGTCCGACATGCGCAGGAGTAGGGGGAACCATTGCTGTCGATCCCACGTTGGGACTATCAGGATCATTCGGGCTCCGTCCCTCCTGGCTTTCTGCAAGACTTTGTGGATCAGCACTGTGGGAGGAAAAGCGTAAAGCAGGGGGCCCCTCCAGGAGATCGCGAATGCGTCCCCCAGGGACCCCCGTCCCAGTCCTGCCCTGGAGCAGAATAGTGGGCACTTCTTGTTGTGTTGAGTGGCAAACAGGTCTATCTGGGGAAAGCCCCATGCGTGAAAAATCGGTCGTAGCAGATTGGGATGGATCTGCCACTCGTGCGTGAGTGCGAAATGCCTGCTCAGCTGGTCTGCCTTCACATTGTGAGCACCTGGTAAGTACGAGGCTTTCAAGGTTATATTGTTGGCGATGCACCAGTTCCACAACCGGACTGCTTCCGCACATAAGGCACGGGACCGAGCTCCTCCTTGCCGATTTATATAAAACATGGTGGAGGTATTGTCTGTACTGATGCCGACTACTTTGCCTTGTAGTCTCGAAAGTGTCTGCAGGCGTTGAACACTGCTCTGAGCTCCAGTATATTTATGTGCAGTGACTGCTCCGTGGAGGACCACAGCCCTTGCGTCACCTCTTCGCCCATGTGTGCTCCCCACCCTATGAGGGAGGCATCTGTAGTAAGAAAAACCGATATTTGTGGTTGGTGGAAGGGTACCCGTTAGCAAGTTCTTGGGGTCTACCCACCATTGCAGGGATTTGCGCACCTCTGTTGTGGGCGACACCACCCTGTGAACGGTGTGTGCTGCCAGTTTGTATACGCTTGCCAGCCAGTGCTGCATGCTGCGCATGTGGAACCTGGCGTTCTGTACTATGAACGTCGCTGCTGCCATGTGGCCCAGCAGCTGTAATCACGTCAGAACCGGCACTGTAGGGCTGAAGGTGATGACTTGCACGAGGGAGCCGATGGCCCGAAAGCGAGTCTCTGGTAGATACACTCTCGCTGTAATAGAATTTATGCGTGCCCCTATGAACTCTATGTCCTGTGTGGGGGTCTCTCTTTGATTTTGCCAGATTGATAACCAGGCCGAGTGAAGAGAACGTGCCTGCTGTGACGCACATCATGTGTAGTACCTCCTCCTTCGAGGCCCCTTTGAGTAGGCAGTCGTCCAGATACGGGAATATAAATACCCCCTGTCTGTGCAGGTAGGCTGACACCACTGCCAAGGTCTTGGTGAAGACTCTGGGGGCCGAGGAGAGGCCAAACGGTAGGACCCTGTATTGAAAATGTTCTTTGCCTACCATGAACCGGAAGAATCGTCGGTGAGCTGGATGGATAGTTATGTGAAAATACGCGTCTTGTAAGTCAAGGGCTGCGAACCAATCTCCATCGTCTAGTGCCGTAAGGATGGAGGCGATTGTGATCATCCGAAAGCGTTGCTTGTGCAGGTACCGGTTGAGGCCTCGAAGATCTAAGATGGGCCTCCAGCCTCCTGTCTTTTTCTCCGTGAGGAAGTACCTCGAGTAGGACCCTCTCCCTTGCAGTTGCTCCGGCACTCTTTCCACTGCCCCAGCTCTAGCTTCTTGGCATCTTTGTCTGTTCCCCCTGTCTTGAATTGAGATGTCTTTGATCTTTGTTGCGACAACTCCACCACCAAGGAATTTGGTTGTGGGTGGCTGAACAAGAACTCCATGCCCTTCGCCGGCACGAAGTATTTCTTATCCGCTCTCTTGTGGACAGGCGGAATAGTCGCGGGGGTCTGCCATATCATAGTGGCGGACTCCAAGATTGCTTCATCAAGCGGTATTGCTATTTTGGAGGAGGCCGGAGATCTCAGATTTTTGAGGAGCTTATGGTGTTTCTCTTGCACCTCTGCTGTCTGGATGCCTTGCGTGAAGGCCACCCTCTTAAACAGCTCTTGAAACTGTCTGAGATCGTCCGGAGGATGGACGTCCCCCGGGGCCGTAGCCTCGTCTGGGGAGGAGAGCGAGGAACCACTAGGATACGCCTCTCTGGACCCTTCCGGTTCCTGTTGGTGATGGTATATCCGCTCGCTGGAAGCTTGCAAGGGAAACTCTCAGGGTTCCATAACCAGTTCCCCCTGAGATACTTGAGTCTCTGTCCCCGTTCGCAATTGCCCTCGGGGATACGGGACCGTCTGTGGGGATCTTTCCCTGGTAGACTGCCGGTGGTGTCTATGCCCCGCGTGATAGGGGCGACCATGGCAGCATGGGCACTGTTCTTGGGAAGGTGACCTGGACCACTCCCTTGGTGCATATCCTCTGCGTCTGGGGGAGTGAGATCGTCGAGAGACCTGGGACACTGGAGAGAGCGATTTGTGATAGTACTCCAGCGGCTCAAACCCCAGGAAGGGTGAAGGTGGTCTCAGCCAGGGCGAGGCTGGTTGTAAAAATGGAGACGGGGGCTCCGGGTAGGCTAGGGGGGACCCCTGCCTTCTAGTTGGAGTCTGCAGCATGAGCGGAGGGCTGAGAGAAAGCAACTCTGCAGCCCTGTCTGGAGAGGGGCTGCGGTGCCTTGTTTTGTGTGCAGCCTTCCCCCTCCCTGGAGGGGGTAGCTCCGCCCCCTGACGTGCAGGGGATCTCGGCCCCGTCCGCGCCGTGCTCGGCACGCTTATGGGCGGTGCCGCACGGGCGGTGTCCTCCGGTGCCTGCAGGCTGCGTGCCTGCGCGCTCTGCACCGCCAGTTCCCCGGGGGTTGATGCCGCTGCCTGCGGTGCCACCGGTACCGGCGCTTGTTTAGCCGCCGCCCTGCCTGCGGTGCGGGGTGGCTGTTTGATTATCGGAGGCTGAGCCGCCTCCACGTGGCTCTCCATGCCGCCGCCGATCAGCTGTTGCTGCGGCTGGGGGCCGTGCGCTCCTCCCGTCCCCCTCGCTGCTGCTGCCGGCAGGGATCGGGCTGGGGAGACCTTCCTCCATTTTTGCGCTGATGGGGTGAGGGAGGCAGCTTTCCTTTTATGGGCCCCGGAGGGTCCCTCCTGCTGCAGCCACTCCAGCACATCTGGCTGGAGGGCCTTGTCGAAGAGCAGCATTTTAAGCCGCATCTCCCTGTCCTTCCTTGCTCTAGCTGTTAATTTTGCACAGAAGGAGCATTTCTGCGTGACATGGGACTCCCCAAGGCACCTTACGCAGTGACTGTGCCCATCGGACGCTGGCATTGCCTCTCGGCAAGACTCACATTTCTTGAATCCTGAAGAGGACATTGTTGGTGAGCCTTTTAGTTGTTAATGGGTACTTAGCACCTTCTCTGTGCTGTTTCCCCCCTTTCCGATAGCCTGCCACCGCAGGAGGGCTAATGGCCCTAGGGTCCTGGCCTCCAGTGCTCCGCTTGTTACTAGGACTGGACTGAATGCCGTCCCGCTTGTTGTTTCTTTTTTTTTTTTTTTTTTTCTTTTTTAAAATAACAACTGGCTAACTGAACAATAGACTAAGAACTTGAAAACTTTAAAGAAAAGCAATTAAAACCATTGAATATGCTAACTTGGCCGTAGCCTAGTCGGATTCCGTGTGCAGCCGACGGCGGTTAAGAGGAACTGGCGGGGACCGGATTGCGCATGTGGCCAGGAGCGCGCAAGGGAGCGGTGCGCACCGGCGCATGCGCGGTCCGGCAGAAACTGCTTGGAAGATCCGATCTGCGGCGCCGGGCAAGCCCGACACCTAATGTGGAGCACCCACGGGGACACTCGAAGAAGAAATCTGTATTATCACCACCTCTGCTAGACGTGTGCATTTAAAACTTTCAATTGTCAGGGCCACTAATCCAGCACCTTTCACAACATAAATTAACTGCCAAAACAAAGGAATGATAAATATTTTATTAGATGGGGGTATTAGAATAATGGAATTTTTTTCAGAAGAGGAGCATACAGAATCTAAAGCGTACAGAACTCTTAAAATCAGGCTCTCTTCTTAGCTGGATTTGTAACAAATCAACATTAATCTAGTTTAGGTAATAGTTTGAAAAATGATCAACCCAAGACACTAAAGTGTATGGCACCCTCATGTGGCCAACACTGATATAACTTACTATAGTTTGGATTCGTCCCACATTTGTTACTGGACAGGAAACACCAACATTACAATGTATGTTTTGCTGTGTAGATAGTCTATAGGGAGGGAGGCATGACTTTAAAAACATCACCCAATTAAATAGATGAATAAAGGAAGACGGCTTGGATTTACTTATTGTTTTGGTCAATGGACTACATATAGTATTTTAAGATTAAAGATGCAGCATTGTTTGAAATGCCATAATTTAAACTGCAAAACTAACACTATTTTACTCTGATCTGGTTCTGTTTTGATGTTTACTCCATACTTTGCAGTTCTACAGCACCTTTCATTTGAGGATCTGAGAGCATTTTGGAAACAGTTAAGACATCACATCTGTGACCTACACATATATGGCCTCAATCTTTCACAGCAAAAACACAAATGACATGGAAATACTGTCTCTTGGTTAACCTGCCAGTCTGAGACAGGCCAGACTCCCTCTACCATAGATACTACGTGAAAAGCAGAGATAATATTTTCCTGTCTCACCTGTAAGTCACAAGGATAAATGCATTAATATTTGGAATGTACTTTTGGTAATATAGGGGCAAGAACAAAATAAGTAACTACACAGAATCCAAAAGTTTAATTCCTGGTCCTTTCCTCTGTGAAGACTAGCTGTTTTCAGTATTTTCCATGACGTAACCCAAAGCCACCTCTTCTTAGTGACCAAAAAGTGACTCAGTGATCTACTGACACTAGAATAGTTTTGTAAGACAGATAGCAAACAAAGTAGTGAGGAAATCAGATGTTTTACTAGATCATCTCTAGTAGTTAAAGTATTTTATACTGGCTTGGATACCAGCCTGTCTTAATAGACATACTGAAAGCTTTTTCAACCCAAATATTCTACCAGTCCTGCAGCCACACTAGCACCTTAAACTCAGTTCTTTTGAATTAACCCAATGGGTCTCTGGCTGCTTAGAAGCTCCTGTTTCAGAGTTTCAGCCAGACACCTGAAGGGGCCAAGGTGGCTTTTAACTTTATTCCACTTCCCTCACCTGCCCTGCTCTCAGTGTATTGGGAAAGGAGGAAGGCTGATCATCACCTGAAACATGAGAGATGGGGGAATGGGACACCAGATAAAGTAAGTCAGGGCTTCTAAGGTGGCACCAAACATTTTCTCTCTCTCTGTTGCTTGTCTGGAGTGTTAACTTTTGTTCACATGTTCAGAATCAAACTGATTGCCATCTGGGTGAGGTAAGGCCCCTAATAAATGTCTTGGTAGGGGGATGTGCAAACACAGAACTCCTCAATGGGTTGAACAAATGCAGTAATTGTGGCAAGATGTACTCGTAGAGATGCCAGCACCAGGCCCGAGTCTTTTAGATGCAAGATTTTTGGATATTGACTAATAGTTCAAGGTGACTGAATGGTCACCTGGTGACTGCAACCATCCTGGATGTCTCTGATAGCAATTGGTCCTTGATGAGGCTGTCGTCAAGATAAGGAAATGTTATGACTCATTCTTGAGGTAAATGGACTGTGACTACTGCTAGGGTTATGGAAAATACCCTGGGGGCAGTGGATAGGCCAAAGGGTAGTACTTGATACTGGAAGTGTTCATGCCTACTATGAAGCGGTGGAACTGTCTGTGTGCTGGATGGATTGTCACATGAAAATATGCATCCTGAAGGTCAAGGGCAGCAAACCAGTTGTTGTGTTCTAGTGCTGATATTATGGAAGCAAGTGCCACCATTTTGAACTGTCATTTTTGTAGGTATCCAGTCAGGCCCTGAAGGCCTAGTATTGGTCTCCATCCACCTGTTCTCTTCTGCGTGAGAAAGCAGCAGGAAAAAAACCCTTTCCCTTGAATTCTTCTGATACTCTTTCCACAGCTCCAATAAGAAGGAGTTGGTTGATTTCTTTGCCGAGCAGGGTCTCCTGAGAGGGGTCCCTGAAGAGGGAGGGAGTAGGTGGGGTGATGAGGAAGAGAATACTGCAGCCTGATCGTATGGTCATTAGAACCCACTTGTCAGTGGTGATAGAGGCCCATTGATGGAAAAAGGATCTCAAATCGGTGGTGAAACGTGGGTAGTGTGATGGTCCAGATAGGTGACGTGCTGGTTCACTGTCCTCAACTACACCATGAAACCTGCTGTCTCAGAGTGCTGAGGCAGCCCACGATTGTTGGTATTCTGCGCTTTTGTGATCTTTGCCAAGAATGGGGCTGGTCAAATCCCCACTGTGGATGCTGGGATATACAGTCCCAAAGTATGAAGGGTCATGCATGAGTCTTTTGTGGAATGTAATATCGAGTCGGTCTTTTCAGTGGACAACTGAGCTGTCAAAAGGCAGGTTGTCAACTTTGGCTTGTAGTTCCTTAGGAACTCTTGCCGACTGTAAGTAGGAGGCACCCCTCTTTACTATAGCTGTGATGGTAGAACAGGCAGCTGTGTCTGCTACGTCTAGAGCTATCTGTACTCCTGCTCTAACTGAGATGACTCACTCTTCCACTATGGATTTTAAAATAGGTCTTTTGGGCCATGTCTACACTAGCCCCAAACTTTGAAATGGCCACGCAAATGGCCATTTTGAAGTTTACTAATGAATCACTGAAATGCATATTCAGCGCTTCATAAGCATGCGGACGGCCGCGGCGCTGCGAAATTGGCACGGTTCATCCCGACAGGGCTCCTTTTCGAAAGGACCCCGCCTACTTCGAAGTCCCCTTATTCCCATCTGCTCATGGGAATAAGGGGACTTCGAAGTAGGCGGGGTCCTTTCGAAAAGGAGCCCCGTCGGGACGACCCACGCGGCAGCAAGCCGCGTCAATTTCGAAGTGCCACGGCCGCCCGCATGCTAATGAAGCGCTGAATATACATTTCAGCGCTTCATTAGTAAACTTCAAAATGGCCATTTGAATGGCCATTTCGAAGTTCGGGGCTAGTGTAGACGTAGCCTTGGAGTCAGACAATAATGCATTAGTGGTGCTAATTTAGAATAACTGTCAAAATCATGATTTGATAAATGAGCCTCCTAGTTGGCTATTCTTAATAGAAGCATCACTGATGAATAAGCTTTTCTTCCAAAAAGGTCTTGCCTCTTGGCATCTTTATCAGTTAGTGTTGTTTTAAGTGCGGTGTTCTGGACCTGTGTTGTGCGGTGTTCACCAGCAGAGAGTTCGGTTGGGGATGGGTAGGTAAGAATTCCATCCCTTTTGGAGGGACAAAATACTTTTTATCCATTCTTTTATTGGAGGAATGGATGCTGGGGTCTGCCAAATTTCTTTTGCAGCCTCCAATATGGCTTCATCCAGAGGGATTGCAATCCTTGAGTTTTGCACTGGTTGGAGGTTTTTGAGCAGGTGGTGACTTTTTTGTTGGACCTCAGCCATTTGAACCTCCTGACTGAGGGCGACCCATTTGAATAGCTCCTGAAACTGTTTAATATCATCAGTAGGAGAAACAGCTCCCGGTACGACAGCCTCATCCGGAGAGGAGGACGATTGATTTGTTGGAGATGCAACCACTAGATGATCATTGTATCTGAGACCTGTCCCTCTTCTGGCTCGAAATGCCATTGATGGGCAGGGTGGGATGCTGAGTTGGTGATGATGGAGCTGGGACAGGTGACAGGATGAACCTGAACTACATTGGGTTCTGCCTTTTGAAAGTGACCTGTGATGGTATGAATAGTAGTACGGTAAACATACACGGTAGTGATAACAGTAACAGTAGGTCCTGTGAGGAGGAGAGTATCTTCGGTAATATGCCCTTCTGTAGTGGTCCCAACAAGATATCTGAGGCGATTGAAGATATCTGAGGCAAGTGACTCTGAACACCTGTATGGTAGTCTGGGGGACAGGGAAGCAGAAAAATGATGTTGATATTGCTCCATTTCAGTTCTGGCTGGGCTGAGAAACTGCGAGAGCAGTCTGCTAGTTGGGGTATGATGCAAGGTACAGTGAGGCAGTATGAAACAGTGCCGTGGCAGTGGTGATGGAGACAGTGATGGCAAAAATGTTAAAGATGGTGAACATGGGGAGGAACTACAGTGCTTAGTTTTGGAGGTAGCCTTCCATGGTTCTCAATGCTTCTGTGGGGGAGCCCTCAGCACTGGGTCCCTAGCTCAGTGACATAGCGATCTTGAGAGCTGACGGTGCCTGAAGCAATGGAAGAGTCTCTTAGCACCTTGGATCTTGGGGTTGTTGGTGCCAACTCTGATCTTGATGCCAGTGCCTCCGGGGACTGAAGTCGATCTCTTCCTGGGCTTTGTGGACGGCCCTGACTTTGGTGCTGAAGTCTCAGAGCCCTTCTTGTGGGGATTATCAAAGGTCTTTGATCCACTCTAGCAGGATTTACAGGAGATGCCTTGATCTTCTTGGGCAAAGTTGCCAGAGCTGAAAAGGCTCTTCTCTTGTGAGTTGAAGCCTTATTGGAAGCCTCAGCCTCGGAAGTCAAAGGCTGGAGGGCTTTGTCAAACAATAGCATATGGAGCCTCATCTCCCAATCATGGTGGGCTCTTGCAGTAAGCTTGGAGCAGTGCACACGCTTCTGAGGAACATGAGCTTCACCTAAGCAGCGGATACAACAGGCATCCTCGTCCAATGCTGGCACGACCTCACAGCAAGTTTTGCAATTTTTGAAGCTGGGTGATCCGGGCATGATGGTCGTTAATCAGTGTCTGAAAAAGAACTCAGGCTGTCTTATTTTGTTGTTGTTCTTGGGTTGTTTTTTTTTTGAACAAATGGAAACTTAAGAATGGTAGTTAAAAACATTTAAGAACACACAAAGACTTATCAACACTGGCTAAGTCCCTAATAATTTTTTTTTTTTTTGGAAACAGGAGCACGATAAGGACTATGAACAGTTGAGGATAAATTAACTAGACACAAGGCTCTAAACAGGCACTCTCACTCTGAGGGATCTCCATGAGGAGAGGAGAAATTCCATCTGTAACCTGGGGTGGTTGAGAAGAAACTGGCGGGAGCCGGACTGCACATGTGACCAGAAGAGCACGAGCAGAGAGGCGCAGCGGCTCTGCATGCACGATCTGGTTGACTATGGCTCTACAAAATTCGCCATGCTGCAGCGCTGGGGTGGGTCCGACACCTGATTTGGAGCACCCCTGGGGATCGCGCAAAGAACTTTCTTTCATATTACAACAAACTCCATTTTAAAAATTCTTTACTGCCTTCACTCTGTCTGAAATTAGACGTTTGACTGTAGTTTAATTCACAAGTGTGAATGTGGGTGTGTGCATAATAATGGGATCAGTCCCTAAGTCAGCCTGTGAAAGAACAATGCAAGTGAGCCCTGAAAAAAAAAAAAAAAAAAAAAAACCAAGAAAGACCGATAAAAGCCCCATCAAAGAAAGATCTAAGTCCCATCTGCTGTTAACTGATGACTCATGGTCATACAGTGTACTGGGGCAGAGCTATGGACTGAAACTTATAAAAAGATGGATGCAAATCTATAGGATTGGATCTTGTCAAAATTGAAGCATCAATCCAGATTGACAGAAGCCTGACTCCTCCCCATCCTCCATCTAACTCGCTAGTCGGTTACGATCGACAAGCTGGTAACTAGACAACAAGGCACAGCGTGTATGAGTGCATGAGTGTAGTACAGATTGTGCCTCCCTGGTCTGGCACCCTCTGGACCTCAGTGGTCCCGAATAAGGGATTTTGCCAAACTGGGGAAGTTAATGACCCTCTACTCTCCTGGCCCTCTAGCCATGGCTCCCAGCTCTCTGGCCACAGCTCACCACTGCAGCAGGCCCCTTCAGCCTCAGTGCCCTGTCCCCCACCTGGGGCATGCTGGCACTCCCTGGCAGCAGTCCCTCACCCAGGGCTGCCAAGGGCATCACCTCCACACGGCCTCACTGGGCTGCCAGCTGGTTGCTCTCCTGCCCCAGCTTTTTGGTCCAGGAACATCCTTTGTGCAACCTGTACAGCATATGCATATGACACTGCACTGAGATATATACTACCAATAAATGTGGCATTTTGCCTTATCCTGCTGAAAAAGATCCTGCATAATTCCTGAGCAGCTATCCAGGAACTAAGCTTACAGGGAACAGGTAAGCTTACAGGTGGAATTGGTGATCGCTTTTGGTCTTAAGTTCTATGACCAGCTTCTAAGATCGCAGCTCAGAGGACATCTTCAGTAGGAACAATGAGTATGTTTTCAAAAGCAGCATTCATTCTAGGTTCCGGACCCAAGTTGCAGTGTAGGCAGAAATCCCAATACTGTATTTGTCTAAAATTGCCCCATAGCCTCTACAGGAAAAAATAATCCATTTGTCCAATGGGGTAGAAGAGAGGATACAACTGCTTACAGCCCTCATACAGAACACTCAAGAGTATAGACACACTTAGGCCACGTTTATACTGCGCAATACAGTCAATTTCAAATAAGGCAGCTACATAGCTAGAATTGACTTATCTGACTGTCTTCACTGTGGGACACGAGTGTGTTTCTCCCATCAACCTCCCTTACTCCTTATAATAGCAAGGAGCACAGGGATCGACTGCTGACCCCAGGCCGAGTGGTTTTGCAAGTCTCTAACAGACATGCAAAAATCCAATTCTAGAAGACTGACCCTGAGTGAGTTGATTTTCCCAGAAGCGTAGATGTGCTCTCAGGATTTAAAGAGTAAGACTGAGACCCATTTCAGTCATCAACTTACATGACAGACAGTAAAAAAAAAACAAAAAAAACACAAAAAACAAAAAAAGGAAAAAATTAGTTTAAAAAAACATTTAGGAGGTCAGAACTAAACACAAACGGTGAGAAGGTTAATATACAGGAGGAGGAAGATGAATACATTTTGATCACTACTAGGAAAGACACAGAACAGTGGTTTAAGTGAAGAACAAAATAATGAAAAAAATTGTCAGCAGCAAAGAAAACGAGTGGAATAGTTTTAGACATAGTAAATATGGAAAGAAGAATGGTCAAGTCAGGCTTATTGCATATTAGTTCTTGCATTGACCAAGAGTCCTTCCCTTCCCCTGTAGAATACAACAGCTCTATGTCTTGGTTTACAGGAATGAAACCTACCTCCCACCCCCAGACCAAATAACTATCTGACATCCTAGACCTCTGAGAAGTGATAGCAATCACATAGGAAAGGAATAACAAAAATGGAGGCAAAGTCAGCTAGATGAGGGCACGTCAAGCTTTGACACAGCAGCTCCCCCATTCCTTCTGGCAAATAAGGTACAATCAAGAAACACAGCCACTTGTAAGGTACAGGGGAAGCAGGGGAAATGGAAAAAAAAATTAGTAATCCTTGAACTGTGTAATAACTAAACCAAACACCATTTATCATAAAATAGATTTTAATTGTTACAAATGCCCAGCAGCACATGATGTTCACACAGAATAAAATATACTGAATCATAAATTATTCTCCTGAATCACAAGAATATCATCCAAGGACTTCTATTAGAATTAATGCAATGAAACCTCCTAACAATTTAGTCACTTGAATGCTCTCCAATTTTTAAAAAAATGTATATTTCATTTAAAATTATTTACTGGTTCCTCATCTAAATTCAGCATTATCTAGCCAAAAAAGAGTAATTTCCAAACTGCAAGCTTCCTCACTTTCCTACACATCTTCTCAATCAGTTTACCAAAAGCATTTCAAATGTAGTACAGGTTGAATCTCTCTTGTTCAGCATTCTCTCATCTGGCAACATCCGTAATTTGTCATGATTTTAGTTTGCACTTATCATGGTTGTGGCAGACAAATTTCCTGTGGTCCCGTAAAGTTAGTTTACAGCCATTATTCCCAGCTCTCAGTGCTCTGTACTGTTAATTAGCTGTAATTTACCCCTAAATATCTTCTAAGAGCCCAGTAAGCAGTGGAAGTGTTGGTAATGCTGCTAGACAATACTGACCTCCCATGGTGTGGCAAATTCTCTTGTTTGGCGCCAGTCAGCTCCCAAGGGTGCTGGACTAAAGAGGTTCAACCTGTAACTTAGCTATATTTTCCACAAGGAATGGAAGGGAGTCGTTTACATGTAGCAAACTGATAATTTATTAGACAAAGTAATTTTCAACTCTTTCAACTCTTTATAAGATAAATAGTAATATTGCCATATCATAAATAGGTTACATAATTTAACTATGGACACAACATATTTCTGGGTCTGCTAGTGACTTGCTAAGGAGTCCCGATTCCCCAGTCCCTTGCTCTAGCCACTACACAGTACACCCTCATTATGAGCTCAATTAATTTAATCTGATAAGGTAAGTGGTCCTTCTTGACAACTTCTTATGAATTTAGAACTTGGGAAATCAGACAGGACACAAATAGCTGTTTAATGCTATTAACTCAATCCCACTTGCCAGAGTTAGGATTTTAAAGAGCAAGGAACTATGGTTTTCATAAGTGTTTTCATTAGCTAGTGAACCCTTAAGGGATGAAAAAAGTGAAAGAGCTATATTACATTTCATAAACCTTTCCTCCACTTTTGGGTTATTCACTGAAAAGTTCCTTTTATGCTTAAAAAAAACTACCTCCCAAACCAATTATATTTTTGAGCGAAAATAAGTTGTTAATCTATTAACTAATTAGATTTATAAAGCAAAAGATTTTTCTTCATGGATTGAGAAGTTAGATGTGACCAGCAAATACTGTATCCTTTTCACAGAGCCTACACGAAATTCACAAGCCAACCGCTGTGTCATGGAAACTGAGTAAGAAGAGGACTTCCAGAATAACGACTGGATTTAATATTTATACGGTGAATTTTTCACCAGCAAAAGAATTAATTACTGGCATATAAGTAGCAGACATTTTCATAATTCATAGCTTCTTTCTAAAGAATTAGGCCACACGAGCTTTGTCCTCTCCTTAAGGCTCTGTCAGCAACTTCTCATGAGTCGGAGGGGTACATTTAATTTTCATAAGAAAAACACACAACAATCTTGAGAGCTACACAAACACGTAATCAGAAAGTGTTACAGACTGCAGCAGTGCTAATCGATAATACGCTATTGAGGTTCTTAGAGATGCCATACGCAATTCACTCTTCATCGTGATGTGAATAGCCCATCCCATGTTCAAGCTTAAGTCAGCCTTGAGCCACACTGCATAATGGAGCTGGTTATAGTTCATTCTTCCCCAAAGATTACGACCCAGAATGTAGCTGATATTACAAACTTAAAAATCTCTTTCTAGAGAATCCATAGCAGGAATGATTTAATTAAGGCACATAAAAGTGTAGAGCTGAGCTAATACTCAAGTAGTTTTAGATAAACTTTTCTGCATGCACACTATCCACAACAAATCGTGTGTTATTAGTAAGGCTATGCGCTTGTTGTGGATTTTATAACTTTCTGAAACCTCCACGACATCTGCCACTGCAGTGGTTAGTTTGGCTGATGCCAGAACTGCCCAAGGGGCTGGTCTGTGATAACAGTCCCCAGCTGACTTGGAGCAGCAGGTACCCAGTGACAGTGAACCCCCACCACTGGATCGGGGGCCAGCCGTTAGCCCCCAGACTCCTCAAGAGAAGCAGCACCGTAGGAGCAACTAAGAAATACCCAGGGATATTTATAACAAGACTCATGGATATGTCAGTGTCCTGAATTTTTATTTATTGCCTGTGACCTGTCTCTGATTTGTACTAAAAATACCCAGGATTAAATTTTAGCCTTATTAGACATAATTGTTTAAAACCATGCAGACTGAGATTTGCAAAACTCTTTGTGCTCAGACATACGATTTAAACCATGCTGACTAGCTGTGACTAACATCAGTAGCACAGCTAGGAAAAAAAATTTGACTGAACCCCAATTTATGGTACATGGGCAATGATGAGAGAGTTTGGCTGGGTGCCACACTGGAGAAACAACAGCCGGTTTCTCTGTTCATAGCTAGAGATACTGGGCTCTGACCCCTGCCACTACTGGCTGCATAGTACTCTGCCAAGTCTTGGGGGCTATGAGGTGTTGTTTTAGGGCTTTGCAGGACAGTTGTGTTCCCCCTACTAGTATGTCCCCTCACATCCTGTTGAGGGGAGACAGTTACTAGCCAATCCAGAAAAGCTGGGGCAGGGGGGACACTGTCCCCTGGAATGGCCTCAGATTTGGGTAGGCCTGGGTGTGGTCCAATTAACATATCTTCCTCAAGAGGAATGGGCACGAGAGATTTGACAATTCATTTGTGTGAGCATTCTTGCCAGTAAAATGTAACCACACAAATGTTTGAGGGATGTGAACACAAACTAGTGGAAGTATACCCAAAGAAAGCTCATTAAAAACTGAGCACATTTGTGACTTTTTGCAGTATTAACTCAGCTCTAGGAGCAAACGAGAGCATACTTTCCCTTAAACAGAAAGCACGGTCAAAGCCAGGAAGATAGTTTCTATGTTGATAACTTCCAGGATCCTCTTCTACCTACAAGAAGGTAAAAATAAGAAGAGTTCTTAAGTTGAATGTATAGGTATGCTTTTAGGTTAGGAAATTATTTCAATAAATTTTTGGAACTTCATTCTGCAGCCTTCTGTCCCACAGAACAAATTACATGTAGCAGGACTTCGACACTCCAATATTGTGATAAGAGAATTTAAGAGTTGTGTATGACTTGAGGCTCTACTTCAGAATAGTCCAGCAACTGTTACTATTTTCCATCAAAAAGAATTACATCCAAGAATAAGTGCACTTGATTGATCTCACAATTCTTAACCATTACATCAACCAAGACATCTTTCCATACTGTACTTAGTACAGAGGCAGCACCATTTTTCAGTGCTCCTTCAAAAGGACCCTTCCCTCTGGAAATTATGTTTAAGTTAGAGGTACAAATATAGTTGCCCATGATGATCCTTCTTAAAAAGGTAAGTGTCCCATATTTTCACATTTCACAATTTTTTGTATGTTTCACTAGATGCACCCCAGGTTGCAATTATAACTGGGTGGAGTTCCAGCTCACATATCAAGAAATGCATACAGATGAGCCAAAGGAAGGAAACTGCTGAAGGGAAAGCTTGGTCTCTCAGCGAGCGATCAATAGGAATTTTCATAGTATACCAATTGCTTTACACTAGCCACCTAATAAATCACTTGGGGGGAAAAGACATCAACAAGCCAAAAGGGGGGAGAAAAAAAAAAAAAGCCTAACATGACAGCTCATGTCTGCTGTCTGTGATGGCACTGTTTGCAATTTCCAAGTATGAGATAGAAATATTTAATAGGGACTTACTAAGGTGTGACATTGTAATACTCCTCTGGGGTCACTGTTTTCAGTCCACCAAAGTAATCCAGGACCCAGATATTGGTTATGTTGAATTTGGCAAAGAACCAGTTATGATCTCGAGGCCAGCTTGCCATCTCAGGGTGTCGGCTGAATAACGCTAGCTTCGCAAAGACTGCTTCTGTATCATTCACCTAACAAGTAACCAGCAACATATAACAGAACATGTAAACTTCACTGGTAAAAGACAAAGAGGCATTTAAAAATCAATTTTCAAGAAGATTATTGTAACATGAGTATAAAATATGTTTTCTTCCCAATTATAGTACCCCCACATCCATATCTCAACAGGAGAAGTTTGCCAAATTGAGGTTTGACCCAGAAAGCTAGATGGATGTACCAACAGGAGTCCTTCAGTCACATAGGTATAGCCACCATTTTAAATATTACCAATGGAAGCTAACAAGCAGTAACTCTTATAACTGAATATTAGCCAAAGGGAGAACCAATACCCATAGAAAAGCATTACCTTAAGTGCTGTTATATGACAATTTAACATGAAAGGAGGAATATAAATCCCATGAGTTTGTATTTTTTCAACATTAGTATGAATACTGGCTATCACTGACACTTACTTACTAGTTTGCTCTCTTTGGGGGGAAAAAAAAGAACTCTTGCTATTCCCATTGCTCTTCTGCCCATAATGAAGTACTACTCCAGTTTCAGATTAAATTCTTTCCCTCATAGGCCGTGTCTACACTAGCCCCAAACTTTGAAATGGCCATGCAAATGGCCACTGAAATTGACGCGGCTTGCTGCCGCGCGTCTCGTCCCGACGGGGCTCCTTTTCGAAAGGACCCCGCCTACTTCGAAGTGCCGCGGCCGCCCGCATGCTAATGAGGCGCTGAATATGCATTTCGGCGCTTCATTAGTAAACTTCAAAATGGCCATTTGCGTGGCCATTTCAAAGTTTGGGGCTAGTGTAGACACGGCCATGCAGAATAGCTAGTTTCAGAAAAAGACTAGTAAGGGAGTATCTTTGAGAGCAGATAATAATTCTGCTTGGGTACAGTAGGCCCCCCACTTATGCAAAGGTTGCATTCTCGTGCAACCTCGCATAAGTCAAATTGGGCATTACTCAGGGGAGCCTGGACACTGACCAGTGCAGCAGTGCCAGATAATTTCCTGTCTCCTTTGAGCAGCACAGAGCTGAGAGTCAGGCTCCACCTCCACACCACTCACAGGAGCGAGGAAACTGACCAGTGATGATGTGCTAGTCAGTTTCCCCGCTCCTGTTAGAGGTGGGAAGCTGGAGCCTGACTCCCAGCTCCCTGCTCATCTTAGAAAACCAATCAGTGCCGCTGCCATGGTCAGTTTCCCCTCTCCTGTGAGTGCTGGGAAGCTGGAGCCTGACTCCTGACTGCCCACGGTTCACAGGAGTCAGGAAACGGACCAGTGCAGTAGCACTGATCAGTTTCCCGGCTCCCCTGAGTGATGGGCATCCTGGAGCCAGATGCCAGCTCCATGCCACTCAGAGTTACATTAACCCAAGATTCGCACAGCATGAGTGCATGTAACTTGGATTCCACTGTACAAAGGCTGGCCCCAGCTGAAAATTACCCTGTTTGCGAAAATCATATGTAAATCTCGGACACAGTATTAAGAGACCAGGTTATGGTAGTTGAGGGCTTGTTCACATGCTAGAATGCTGCATTCTACAGGGGTTTGGTTTCCAAGACACACTAATGTGTCATATATTAATTGGTTCAGGTAGACCTTATTCATGTGCACTAATGGTTCCCTAGTGCTCTTCCCTGTGTTTTCAAAACATCTACAACTCAGTGCAGCAGCCACACTTACATGGGGCAAATAGTTTATAACATGTTAATGTGCTTTAGAAAAATATACCCCTGTAGGTAACCCTCTACAAGAGCTCAAAATGCAATTGTTTCAATTCTACAGTACCTGGTTTAATTCTTTTTCTCATGGGGGTAACTTTATTTTCATACAAAGAAAACATTTAGAAAACACATGGTAAGGAAAGCTAGCAGCTATTAGAGGCTGAACCCCTCTAATCTGGCACCCTTCTGACCACAAGAGGTCAATATTTTCTAGCAGCGTTACCAACACTTCCACTGCTTACTAGACTCTTAGAAGTCATTTGGGGTAAATTACAGCTAAACAACAGAAAAGAACACAGAGAGCCAGGACTGGTGGCTGTAAACAAACTCTATGGCTGTTTCTACACAGGCCACTTCCTCTGGAAGTGGCATGTTAATACAGGGAGCAAAAGATGCTAATGAGGCACGGATGCAAATTCCCCGTGCCTCATTAGCATAACATCACGTGATTTGGAGTCCGGAAGACTGTTCTTCCGGACTCCAAAACGCTGTGAAGAAGTGGGAAGAAGAGGCCTCCAGAAGGACTTACTTCCGGAAGCCCCCTGGCGGCCACATTTCTACACAGTGTTTTGGAGTCCGGAAGAACTGTCTTTCGGACTCCAAATCATGCGACGTTATGCTAATGAGGCGTGGGGAATTTGCATCCATGCCTCATTAGCATCTTTTGCTCCCTGTATTAGCATGCCACTTCTGAAGGAAGTGGCCTGTGTAGAAATGGCCTATGGGACATGATCCCTTAGTATATTTATTAAACAATTCTGCAGTTATTCAATAACTTATTCTAGACCAAGGGTGTCCAACACGTGGCCCAGGGGCCAGAATCCGGCCCACAGAGCCTTTTTATTCAGCCCGTGGAGCTGGCAGCTGCGCCATTTTAAAAGCCAGCTACATGGCTCCAAGCCACATGCTGCTCTTTAAGGAGCCATTTGCAGCTCTCACTGCTCACTCCTCCAGCTCCCAGTCCCTGCCACTGCTGTGCTATAGGTGGAGGGAAGGCAGAAGGAGGGCTGGGGGGTGCTGTGCAGCTGCGCTGAGGGGCAAACAGCAGTCCAGTGAAGGTGCAGTGGGGCAGGCGACAGCACCCAGAGCTCCTCTGTAAAAGTAAATTAACCCTGGGTTTGAGGCAGCGAGGGGTTTAAACCTGGGGGTTGGCAGTTTGGGGCTGTGAGGGATTTCAGCCTGGGGTTGGGTGGGGTGGGGTGAAGGGAATGGGGGCGTGGGGCGGTGAGGGATTTAAGCTGGGGGGGGGCAGTGAGAGGCTTAAGTCTGGGAGCGGTGAGAGGTTTAAGCATGGACAGGCACAGGGGTTTGGGGCAGCGAGGGATTTAAGCCTGGGGGGTGGGGTGGGAAGTTGGGGCTATTTTATGTTTGGACCCTGGAACATATAAAAAATTGCCACATGGCCGCCGATGAAAAAAGGCTGACCACCCCGTCCCTGACTAAATAAAAGTTTATTTTGAGTATTTTGGTGGATCATCATCTTTATTCCTGTATCCTCAAAGGTGAAAGAGTGCATAACATGACTAGATAAAACAAAAAAGAAGGAAACTAACTAACTGAAGGGTGTAAATATTTAAATGGGAAAGAAAAAACTAGGAGGAAAAAAAAGGATGAAACTGCAGACAGAGTTCATGAGATACTTTATTATCCTACCTAACACTGCAGTATAGGCAGTTATGGGTAATAGTGCACAACAAGCAGTATAAACAGCAGAAAAGGCCAGTGTGGTTTCTGACTACATGCAGCAGTATCATATCACAGACCAGGAATTCATAGACCCTTGCTATATGACCAACGTAATATTCTAAGTGCAGTTGTATCTTCTGGGCACCTAATTAGTAGAAAGATATTAAAATGGAGACAGTGCAAATGAGTAACAAAAATTATAAGGAACTAAAAAACAGGTTTATAAAGGAGCTAAATGTGGGAATAGTGAACTAAGGTGTTGGGAGAATGTAACATATACATATCTGAAGGACAAACACCAAATAAGGAATTATTTAAGGTACTCTTCATGAGGAAACAATCATCAGTAATGAGGTGACGTTTGAGGGAAAATTTTAGGCTGAACAACTAAGAGTGTCTAGAATCCTACAGCTGCTAGAACTAACATGATGAACAAAGCACTAGTAAACAGTAGAAAACAATAATGCGCTGTCAGAAAGATCAACAGATAATGCAATAATTTTTCCATCTTTAAACTTCTAGGCTATGTCTACACAACAGCGATCGTTCACAAGACGACCTTCCAGAAGAGATCTTCCAAAAAAACTTCTTTCATAAGAGTGCATCCACACACAAAAAAGTGGCTTGCAAGATCAATGCATTCTTTTGATAGAGAGCAACCCCCCTCTTTCAAAAGAGCAAGCTAGGGATTGAGAAATCCAGCAAAATGAGGACTACTCTTTCGGAAAAAGGCACCCTTCCTGATCCAGGAGTGGACGACAGCTTCTAGAAAAAGAGCCACATTTTTTCGATTTTGGATCGAAAGAGTGTATTGTGTGTAGACGCTCCACATGTTCTTTTGAAAAAGGGCCTGGTTTTCCAAAAGAACTTAGTAGTGTAGACTCAGCCCAATAGTTTTAAGCCTCATCAAGTGAAGAGGTAGAATCTCGTTTTCTCAAAACTGGTTTGGTTTGAACACTTAACACAATATAAAGTAAATTTTCACAGAGAGAAGGTTGGCTTAGAGTTGTTAGTTTTTAGAGAAAGAACAGAAGAAAAAACCCCTCACTGTAGTAGCCCTGATAAGAACAGTTCTACAGAATTACTTAGAGTCTCTCAGTGATATTTTGAGTGGCAGATTAAGTCACAACTTATTACCAGCAATACAAATTATGAGCTAGCTTGCTAACGCCTCAAAGGGCTTAAACTGTCTCTTTAAATGAAACACCTGAGAGAAAAGATTCAAGTGTTAGTGTTACGTGTCCACACGGAAGTTCTTAAATTTCTATTGTTAGTAAAGATTATTGCTTTGAATATAATACTATCCTGTTCGGTGCAGGCTTTCAGTTGTTTACCTTATCAACAGTCCCAGAGAAGATAATGTGGGCACAAAGAGGGTTCTGAGGATCATAGCCTTTCTTCTTGCAGTATGGAGTCTGTGCCAAAGACACTGTTAGGGAGGCATTTGCATTTACCTGAAATACAAGCAGGAAAGTAACTGACTAAGCTGTATAAAACTTTACATAATTAAACTTGTTAAAATAAACCAGCAGTTCTCAACATACTCATCATTGTGGGCTATGCAGCAGAGGTTGAGTAGCAGGGTAGTGGCTGCCTTGACAACTACCCACTGCTGGGTTGGCTGGGGGCAGCCCTCGACCTCTTATCCTGTGGGGCTCGGCAGCAGCCCAGGACTCCTGACTGCACCAGGCCCTTGCTGTGCAGGACCAAGTGGCAGTCCCAGACACCACGTACTCCAGGACCCCTGCCATACTGAAGAACACGAAGGGCTGGCTAGCTCCCCACAGACCCTAGACCCCAAGCTGAACAGGACCAGCTGCCTACCTCAGATGTTTGTAGGGCCAGGTGGGAGTTCCAAACCCCAAATTATCTTGGATACCCTGCTATGTGGGGCCAGGTGGCAGCCCCAGACTTCCCACCTTGCCACGAGTCCCTGGCCCTGACTCTCTGGGCTGCAGCTGTGTGCTAATTATGCTGCTTGCATCCAGCAGGCTGACAAATGGCTGAAATATACTGACCGCAGGAATTGCTACTTTCCCAGGAAATGTCCAGGCACTGGTGAATAACGATCTAATTGCATCAGTGTCCAGCAAACTCAAAATGCATTTTTTCAAACTGTGGATACATATATTCAAAATTCAGTTCACCCACTACATCAAAGCTAGTCTTCAGCTAAAAAATGTTGCAAATCCAAACGGACCCAGACTGTTGTCTGCAACACTGTATGCTTACTGCTACAAGCTTACAACTCCGCATTTCTGTATTATCATATAATTCAGAGTTTTCAACTTTTGTTTACACAGTATTCAAATATGACATTAATTATGACGTATACTTTCCTTCTGCTCCAGCTGCCACTTCCTATTAATATTCCTGACCATCTTATACACCTCTAGGGTCTTACACTCACCATTATACCTCTTTATATCATCACACTGCTCCTCTAACCACTTTGCCTTATCCATTCTGGATGCCTTCTTTACTTCATTGCATGTCATCCTGTATTGCTCTTCCACCCTCTCAGAAACATCCCTTCTGATCTTCAATGCTCTCTTCTCTTGGACCAACTGCAGTGTTCCCTACATAATCCACTTCTTATTGATCTTCTTTTCTTCTGGAACCCTTCTTTTCTTCTGGAACCATCTGCTCAATTGCCTCTTCTTTCGCTGCAGCTATCCCTTCAACCCCCTTATCTAGGGATCTCTGTGCCCTCATTCTTGATCTTCTCTTCGAGCAATGCTCTGTACGCATTCCCTATTTCTTCCTCACCTAGCCTCACCACATCTCTTCATTTCTTGAACTGTGTCTTATACTTTCTCTTGAGTTTCATCCTGATGTTAGCAATCACTAGACTGTGACTCACTCCTTGGAAAGTTCGGCACTGTTATACTGATGTTACCCGTCTTTTTCTTATCAAGATCGTATCTATCATATCCTTAGACTTCCCATCGTTCGATTGCCATATCCACTCCCTGCAGTCCTTTTGTTGGAATCTCATGCTGCAGATCACTAGCTCATGCTCACGAGCAAACTCTAGTAATTTCCCATCCGGTTCGTTTCTTTCTCCATATCCAAACTTTCCCATGATTCTCTCCTGACCTTTGTAATTATCTGTTCTGACCTCTGCATTCCAATCTCCTCTGATGATCAACACATCTCTGTTTGGTATCTCCTCCAATGTCTTTGGCAAGTCTTTACAGAATAGCTCGATCTCTTCCTTCATGCTGTCCAACGTGGGTACATACATCTGAACAAAGTGGCAGCTGAAGCAGATGGCAATTAAAGACAAGCATGACGAGGTGCTCATAAACAAGGACAAGGTTGTACAGTGATGGACGAGATATCACACCAATCTGTACAAAGCACAGTTGGACCCAAGTGTCTCAGAGAAACTGATTGAAAACTGAAAGATAACACTGCCAAGCATCGAGAGCAAGAAAGACATTTTGAAGGAGAGGCAGAAAGAGCAGTATAATGACTAAAGAACAAGAGGCCTGAAATGATAAGATCATGAGAGAGATGATAAAATATGGTGGAAAAAGTATGATTTAGGAAATAAACTGACAACGTAATACAGTATTGAAAAAAGGGAAGGCACCTAAGGAATGGAAAAGATCTGTGCTAGTGACAATACTCAATAAAGGAATCACATTAGAGTGCAAGAACTACAAAACTTTTTCTCTAATGAATCATCTAGGCAAGGTGCTGATGATAATACTGACAGAGGGACTGAGATCGCAGATAGCAGAAGAACGTCTAGCAGATGAGCAAGCGATATTCCGGAAAGACAGACCTACCGTACAGCAGATATTGGCACTATGATTGATCGCAGACAAAGCTCACAAAAGAACATCTACAATTGCTTCATTGATTTCCAGAAGGCATTTGACAATATAAATCAGAAAGTGACTTGGGCAGTGTTGGAGTTGTACAGAGTGGATAGCAGACTGACATTGTTGTTGAAGGACATCAACAACAACGTGGAGGCAGCCGTGAGAACATGCAGAGAGTTGAGAAGTTGGTTTAGAATGAGTAGTGGTATGAGAAAAGGAGAGCTAATAATGCTGAGTATCTTCATCACGCACCTAAAGAGAGCGATGGACAAGATCAAGAAAGAAAGAAGGGACATTGGTGCGTGGGACGACAATTAACAACTGGAGGTTGATGGACAATATAGTTATCATCGAGGAAGATGAAGAGAAGCTAGCAAGAATGGTGCAAGTGCTAAATGAAATAGGGAAGTGATACGGACTGATTATGAACATCGATAAAACAAAGACAATGGTATTTAGAGTTAACAAAATAGGAAGGAAGATCAGTGTAGATGGGGTGGAACTACAGAACATACCTGAGGAGGAACATGATGTATGATATATACTGTAGGAAGCGAAAGCAAGATCTGGAAAAGCAAAGCAATTAGTAGGAACAAAGCCAAGCATTTTGAAAACGTATTCAGCAGCATGTTGTATGGATGTGAGACATGGATGATAACGAAAGATTGGTAGAGAAGGATATTGGTGTTCGAGAGAAGTTGTTATAAGAAGAACCAGAGAATAAGATGGATGCAGAAGGTCACCAATGAGGAATTATATAGGAAGATACAGCTGAAAGAGAACCTATTGCAGAAGGTTATACAACAGAAGCTACAGCTATTTGGGCATATCTGCAGAATGGACGATGAGCAAAAAGATCAAGACCCTGGTATTCAGCATAATGTATGGCTCGAATAGGAGAGGCAGACCCCACAGAGCAGTTTTTCCTCAACCTTTTTTAATAAAGTACCCCTTTAAAAAATTAGTAGTACACCTAGATTTCTCTCATGTACCTCTAAGGGTATGTGTATCATCAGTTGAGTAACACGGTGCTGAGGTAATCTGAAGTCTTGAAACAATTGCCATTCAACCCTTCCAGATTACTATACCCTTATCAGGAGCGAGATTTGTTTTGTATACCACCAAAATATACCTCACTTACACCTACTTACTTACAAAAACATGCAAGAAGACTACTACTGAAAACATGCTGACTTTCGACCATCATATCAAATAAATGCACTGGAATGGAAATACTGTACTTACATGTCAGCATAGGCATATGAAGCAGTAGAAACAAGTCACTGTCTGAATGAGCTTTTTAGTTCGCACTGACTTTGCTAGTGTTTTTATGTAGCTTGTTGTAAAACAAGGCAAATATCTAGGTGAGTTGATGGACCCCCGGAAGACCTCGGTGTACCCCCAAGGATACACATGCCCCTGATTAAGAAGCACTGCTATAGCAAATTGGTAGACGATATAGTAGACTGATGCGGAGCTAGTCTACAGAAATAAGCCACTCTGCCCTCGACAAGGAAAGAAGGAAGGAAATAGTGAGGGAGACAGACACCAACAGGCGCTGAGCCCATAGTTGTTGTTGTTGTTGATGATAACTTTCTTTAAGAAAATACTGAATCAAAATGTATAAGGCATTCCAATATTCAGTGTTAGCTGCATATATTAATATTATACCCCTGCTGTTTTATTTGTACAATTCTAATTTAATCTACAATTCTACTGTTTTATGAAACAGCAATTTGAATACACACAGTTTTAGTTACATAATGTGGTGTGCTTTTTGAAACAATTAAAAAAATGCTTTAAAAGGGAATTAGCTACTTTTTCCTAGAGTGGTAAAAACATTGATTTTACCTGTTAAAAGCCACCGTCTGGTAAATACCCATCTCTGATTGATTGCCACAAAGGTATTTTGAAATTAAGTTCCAGATAATACCCAGAACACAGCGAGAAAAGTTACGGACACTTGTCATTGCCATCTTATTTATCAAAACAAAAAAGCTCTCATGTAGCACTTAAAAAGACTAACAAAATAATTTATTATTAGGTGATGAGCTTTTGTGGGACAGACCCACTTCTTCAGATCTACAGCCCTACCAGAACAGACTCAATGTATATTTAACTATTTTTATAAATATATATTGAGTCTGTTCTGGTAGGGTGTAGATCTGAAGAAGTGGGTCTGTCCCATGAAAACTCATCACCTAACAAATTAGTTTGCTAGTTTTTAAAGTGCTACATGACTGCTTTTTTGTTTTGATAGACTATGGCTATGTCCCTGGTATTACTTTAGTTGTATTATTCTTCTAAACGACTTAATTTGAAACCCAAGATAGACAGGCCTGGAAAACCATCCAGCTTATAAAGATTCTGACAGGAAAATCCATCTAGTGTACAACTGGAGAATTCAAAAATGGGCATCATTAACATTTGAATTTAATGTAGGATTTGGTTATAACTTGAATGTGAAATGCTGTGATGTGATAGAATATACAATGCCGTATATGAGGTTAGACGGTGATATAACAAAGTGTGTCACAGTTCTAGATATATGCACTAAAGTACAATATACAAACAATGGGAAGACAAGCACAACAACTATCTGGCAGGGAAATTGCTTCAGAGACATCTGTTCTCAGATAGTCAACTCCACTGGATTTTTAAAACTAGCTTCAGACTTCAATTTAAGTTAGGAGTGCAAAAATCTATTTGAAAGTAACGTCAACTGTGTAAAAAATAGAACACCATTCCACCCCTCCAAACACTAAACTCCATTCCAGCAGCATAAACATAGTTGAAACATAGTTCTACTTTGTTTTTTTTAAAAATCACTTTTGCCTAAATATAAGCATAACAGGTGACTACTATCCAAGAATAAGTTAGAAAGGCTCAAAAGCTGGCAGGATCAGAATGTCTTAACTGTAACTTATCACAGTCAGTGGTTTTCAACATATGTAGGGAGATTTTTTCAAAAAAATTTTACAAAAATTAATTTGTTGACAACATCAAGAAATTTACACAGAAGATTTTGTAATAATCCCTATCAAGAAACACAGTTTTTCTTCCATAACTACCTATGGAACTGATTAAAGGTACAGGTTAAGGCCATTTCACGTTAGCTACACAAATGCAAATTCCTGGTTATAAGTGTTCTACATCTGAACCATGACACACTGCACTAGCACAAGCTCTGCTTTACAATGAAGCAGTGCAGCTAAAATCCATGCACAGATGCCTGTTGTATTCAGAGTTTAAGTGCATGTCACAAAGCAAACTATTCAATACATATTATCCCTTCAACAGAAGAAGAAAAAAAAAAGAAACATACTTCAAAGAACAACATTCCCATTAGAGACGGAACATTCACAAGAACTTCTTTATTTTCAACATTTGTAAGGTTATATCATTCCTCCCGCAATGTTCTGGTCAGATCACATACGCAGGCCCTTACTTCCGCCATGCAAAGCCCTAGTGTTCAATGGAGTTCCACTCGGGCAAAAGTCCATCAACTCAGATCCAACTGAGGAACACTCATGTCTGTCTGCAAGTCTATTTAATCAATAAACAGAAAATAAGCCTTCTCCCTCTCACCTTCGTTTCAGTTTACCAGGTCAGCAGTAGTGGACTTGAGAGAAACTTGACTCAAACCCTTGTACTCCAAACAAAAAACAGTCAAGTAGCACTTTAAAGACTAGCAAAATGGTTTATTAGGTGAGCTTTTGTGGGACAGACCCACTTCTTCAGACCACAGCCAGACCAGAACAGACTCAATATTTAAGGCACAGAGAACCATAAACAGTAAGCAAGGAGGACAAATCAGAAAAAGATAACCAAGGTGAGCAAATCAGAGAGTGGAGGGGTGGGGGGGAAGGTCAAGAATTAGATTGAGCTCTGAGTGTGGCACAGGTCATCTACAAGTCTCCTCCACTTCACTCTGTCTTGGGACAAAACTTCTACCCCAGTTGTTGTCCTTCAGTCTCAGTAGATCTTCTTCATGCTGTCCGAGGACTTCCCCAAAAAGCTAAATTAAATTAAAGTGCGAGTCCTCTAGCTGGTGAGGTTGACATTAGTAAGGCTTTTCAATCTTGGGGACAAGCTTCATATCGAAATCAGGCCCAAAATGAATTTCATTTTGTAACTGCGAAGATCCATGTAGCACTTTTGGCCAGAGAAGGGAGAATATCTGCATAAACTTTAGGCAGGTCTGCACAAGTTTCCAATTCTCTCATGAATTTCTTCCATTTCAAAATATGAAATGCAAAGCACTAAATTCTTACAGATTTTGTCATTTTTCACAACTGCTCTCCCCCTAGACACAACAGCTCAGAGTTCAATGTGCATTTTGTTAATTCCATTAAAATAGCTTATTTCAGCAAAAAAAGAAAACGTGAGCTAAGCACTTAAAGCTCCCACTGCATTTAAGGAACTGCAGCTGTCATGTGCCTTTGACTGTGCAGATGCTCAAGTCACTCTGCTCCAAAAAAGCTGAATCATACTAATTTGGTGTTATCTGTGCATGGAGGCCTCCATGTGACTGTCAACCAAACAGCTGACCTTTGCCTTGCAACAGCAGAATATAGATAAGAGAACATAACACCTATTTGAGAGCCTTCCTATTGGAAAAAGACTGCTGAACCAATAAAGTCTATATCAAGTGTCAAAATGGGGAGGCAGGATCCAAAAAAAAGTACTGGTTGATCAAAACTTCATGTTTCTTAAAACAACTAGATAGTTTCATAAATGAAGTAATGAAGTATTAGAAATCTACTATATATTTTCAAAATGTTGTGGGTCTGTCTGTTCTTCCATCTGTGAGTCCATATGCTCATGAACTCCTAAATGGTAAGAGCCAGGACCACCAAATTGGGTATACAGCTTCCACTTTGCTCAAAGTTATGATAAGAGCCTCTTAGCATAACGTAAAGAAATGTAAGGGTTTTACTGTGCCAGGACAATGGGATGTGCCTGGAATCCGACTGTTTTACATAACATGGAAAGGGAAGGGGTTTGATAGGATAGACAGTAATGTTCTAGAATGCCACAGGGGCAGGAGGGGGAGCAACAAGCACAGGGGCAGAATGACCACGGGGAGCAGTTGCACCTGTAACAGAGTGTCCAGCTGGGGTGGGGCTCTGCATGTTGCTGGCCCCTGGCCACGACCCACTGCCCCACACCCAGAGCCCAAACTCTTGGCCCCAGACTAGACTGAGGGGGGCAGGGGGTGGCTAGAGCAGCCCTCTCCCCAGACAGCAGCTGTCAGCCAGCCAATGCAGCACCGGCTGGCCTCAGGGAACAGCTGCCAGCCAGATGCCATAGCCCTGGACAACCTCAGGGCCGCCCTGAGTTCTGCCCACCAGCCCTCTGTCCTGAGTGCTACACACCAACCCTTGCCCTGAGTCCCCATATGGACCCAAGCAACACCAGGTAAATCCTCTCATACAGTGTTTCCCAATCTTATTAGCCACAGCATCCTTTTAAACTCAAAAGAATTTTGTTAACCCCCAATAACAGTCTTAAATATGGAGCTGAAAAAGTAGATCACAAATAAGAATAAAAAACAAATGCTAAACAAGGTCATAAGATCAACATTTAGTTTAACTGCACGTATTTAAAAACAAACAAAAAAACACATTAAATGTGTACAAAAAATAAAGCCCAAAACCAAATATGCATTAGATTGGCTATTTTCAATGCAAAGAGTGGCCTTCCTTCTTTGCTTGGCAAATTCTTTTTATATTTGGTTTAATACTGGAAAGTTGGGTTTCATATCTGGCACAGGATTCAGTTGATTTCTGTATTTCATTTTTGTTGCTGCTAATTCAAGAATCCAGTTTCACGCAAGTATGTGCTGGTGAAGGGGAACAACTGACAAACTGCATGTCTTGATAAAGCTGAATATTCTTGATGTAAGCCTCCATGATCGACGCTCTCTGGGAGTGAATACAGGGATTTATGGTGGTACACAACAGTCAATCGCAACACTGAGTGAACTGCGCACACAGTGCTGAGTCTCCACATCATCCCCACTCTGTGGCTAAACTGGCATTACACAGGGACACTTATCGTGGCAAACACAAATGAAATGTTTTGAAATAAAAATTCATACATGCTTAAATATAAATTATTTTTAAATCATAGAATATTATTGTAATGGAATTTTTTCACTGAGCCCTATTTTCACTTCCAACACCATTTGGGAAACATTGCTCCGGTATAAATTAAAAGGCAGAATGGTAAATATCAAGGGTTCAGAATGAGGTGAGGATTACAGACAGACAATTCAAGAAGCGAAGTGGAATTACTTATACAGGAAAAGGCTAAACAATTGCATGCTTGTTTTGTCCATGTTTCAGTTTTCTTTACAGGGAGAACAGGAGTGAAGAGAGGGGGACATCATGTATTGGATTCTCATCCAAATCTGTGTTTTTAAAACTGCACTCTTCAGCTGGGAGCTGGATGTTTGCAGACAAGTAAACATAAGTAGTACCATATTATTATGTAACTGTGATCATCGTTTACATAGTTAAATAAATAATTTCTTCAAATGACACCATCAATATTGACTGATTACTTGATTACTGTTTTTGGTTCTCTGTGCCTGAAATATTGAGTCTGTTCTGGTCTGGCTATGGTCTGAAGAAGTGGGTCTGTCCCACAAAAGCTCACCTAATAAATTATTTTGCTAGTTTTTAAAGTGCTACTTGACTGCTTTTTGTTTTGATAGTATATAGACTAGCACAGCTCCCTCTCTCTTACCATCAGTATTGGTTTTTCACTCTTGAGCATCATGCTCCCAGTGCAAATCGGAACACAATTCTACTACTTTTAAAATTCTTTACAGAAGCAACAGCAGTCACTGGTGCACAAAGCCTACTCTACCCTCTCCTCTACTGCAGCAGCAGCATACATGTAATCAACTGCTGCTATCCCCTTAAAGTCCTCTTGACCACACATTTCATTTTTCACCCTAACCAAGCAAAGAAACATGGCAGGAGCTGACTGGGGACTTTCAGAGGTTGCCATTCTGACTCCGTCTCATTGCGTACCTGCTCTCACACCATTTGTTTCTATAAATCAATTTAGTATTTGTTCTACAGCATCTCTCAAACTGATTGGGTATATCATCACAGCAAAATCTCAGAGCAAATCTCAGATCCCAGGTCAACTCACTTGGAGTCACGGAACACACAGAACTAAAAAACACCAAAGTGGATGTTCTCAACAGGGCTCTAAAACCCTGAGAGAGGGTCTCAGACCCAAGGTTCCAGACAAAACAGGACCATCTACATGGCTATTTGAACCTCATAGCCCAAGCCCAAATCAGTCAATCTGGGTCCTGAGACTTACTGCCCCTTTTTTTGTTTTTGTTTTCCCGAAGTATAAACACACCTGTGGTTGCTTTAGCCCAGCAGTGTCAGATTTTCTGCTCCCAAGTCTTTTGTGGCTCATTAAGGGGCCTACCCTCCCCTTTCTGATCTTTTAGGAGTCCTCTGCTTCTTTGCTCAGTGCCCACTCATGGAGCTTCAGCAGTTTCATCTATTAGTGCATTTTTGCCCTGGATGACCATGACATTTGGGAGTTGCCTAGCTAGAAATTATTTTTCTGGATGCTTGCAACAAGTCCTTTGGAATGCCATTCCACAATGATACATGAGGGAATACGGTAGTCCCTCAAGTTGCACGAGCGTTCCATTCCCACACACCCTCACATTACTCACATACGTCGGGGGCGGGGGGGGGGGCTGGGGGGCTTTTTTCCTTGGTGGAACACACATTCTGCAGCTGTGGAGGCAGAAGGAGCACCTAGAGCTAATTTTGCAACGTAATTCCTGGAGGTGTGAGGGGGCAGTTGGGGAGGGTTAAGCCTGCAAAGGGTTGGGGCAGTGGGAGGGAGGCAGGAGGGTTAAGCCTGGGGTAGGTCAGGGCTGCAGAGGAGCAGGGGGTAGAGCTGAGCTAAAGCCACATGAGTAGCGGGCTGAGCCAAAGCTCTGCATGGGGTTTTGAATGGGGTGGGGGGTTGAGCTGGGACAGGTGGTGTGAGCTGGAGCCACATGCGGGAGATTTGAATTGAGCCGGGGGGCTGAGCCAGAGCCACGCATGGGGTGATGAGCTGGGCTGCGTGGGGCTGAACCAGGGCCTGGGGGAGCAGGATTTTGCAAGTTAAGTGCAACTCAAAATCATGCATGTCAAGGGTTTACTGTATAAAGAACTACCCCATGGGTCCTGCCTGCCACTAACGCGCTGCCAGCCAGCTTGGGAACTTCTCAGGAGGCAGCTCCCACCTTACAGCCACCCAGGACTGCAACACCAGGAGCAGGAAGGGGCAGGCACCGCACGCAGGGCATGCAGCTGAAGACTGGAGGGGGTTCACGGCCCCCCTGCTCCCGCTGGCAGGTGAGTTAGGGGAGGGGCTGGGCCACCTCCTGCTCCAGCTGCCGTGCTCTCAGTGCTGAGTGGCCATGGTGCTGCTGCTGCCCCCCAGCTGCCTGGCCCCCGCCTCCCCGCAGAGCCTTTAATGGTTCGGAGCTTGCAGCAGCCAGCAGGAGTGGAGTAGCCCCAGTGCCACGCATGGTGAGAGAGCAGGGCTAGACCCTAGCAGGGGTGGACAGCCATGTGTGCATGTGAGCCTGGAGGCATGGGGGGTACCAGGGCTGCCTCCTCCTCTGGACCCATCAGGCTGGGCTGGGCTGGGGCTGAGCCGGGCAGGGGGGTGGCACAGAGTGCTGAGCCCCAGCCAGCTCCCCGCCCTGTTACTGCCAGGAATTCTCCTGGCCCCACCCCATCTTGAGTTGTGTGGAATTCAAATAAAACCTAGTTCTTGTTCAAATAAAACAAGAACCTAATTCTTGTGCAAATCAGGAGGTTACTGTATTCCACTTTCTGAAGAAAATATCAGATGCTACAAGTATACTAGCAGCAAGTAGGCTGGAAAATTATGTTTTTTTCTAAGCATCTGAGCTAATTCATGTATCACTATCTCTCCTTTTTATTTCAAAATTTGAATGTATTAATATTTGCAGATTTTGCAAGGATGGCAAAGGATCGCTGCAATAAAGGGCCATACTGTTAAAGACCTTTGAATATGTGTCTTACAACAAAGAGACTTTAACAGCAAATAAAAAGGGAAACGCAAACCGCAATTTATGCTCAAATTCAATACTTTGACACTAGGCTGTAATAGAGATATCAATTACCTTATGCATTACAAAGACAGCTTCACCCTCTTTGATATTCATAGTGATCTCAGGCAGGATATTTACACTTAGTAACTCTCTGCCCTACCCCTGCTTGTAGTATGTATCTGATTTGTCGGTTTTTATTTCAATTTTTTTTTGTATATCTGTGTTATAAAACCATTGTGCCATTTTCAGTACAGCACTATCTCCAGATCTGAAGAAGTGGGTCTGTCCCATGAAAGCTCATCACCCAATAAATTATTTTTGTAGTCTTGAAAGTGCTACATGACTGGTGTTTTCTTTTGCAATAAAGAAGCGGTGCATCTTGCTAGTCTCGCATATCAGAGGATGATTAATGAACTGCTTATTATGATCAATTATGAAACTTGTTGGGCAAGGAGGTTTGCTAGCACAGGACCCCTTGCTGTACATTTACATTTCTCCATCAGGTACACTGAATGGCCACAACCACTGAGACCGATCACCCTAATTTACAATGGATAGTTACAGAGAGTTAGCACTGTTAGTCCGTATCTTCACAAAACAAACCAGCAGTCACCCAGCACTTCAAAGACTAACAAAATAATTTATTAGGTGATGAGTTTTCCTGGGGCAGACCTACTTCTTCACATCGGAAAACCAGATTTCCAGATCTGAAGAAGTAGGTCTGCCCCACATGCTCTGCCAAGTGGGTGGGAGGGAGGGAGGGAGGGAGGGAGGGACGGTGGCTGACCGCCCCCCCGCAGAGGGTGGTGGGAGAAGAGGCAAGGGCGGAGGAGCCGACGGGGGGCGGCTCCCAGTTACACACCCGCGAACCCCGCACTCACCTGCAGGTCCTGCACAGACACCTCCAGCGCCGTGAGGTACAGGTAGGGGACGCCGCTGCCGCGGGGCCCGGGCGGCCCGTCGCTCAGCGAGAAGACATTGGCGAAGGGGCGGCCCCGCAGCTGCTCCTGCGCGGACAGAGTAGCCAGCGCGCCCCAGTCGCACTGGTGAACCACGTAGCGCGCCACGAGCGCCGCGTCCTCGTGCGGCGGGATCCCGGCCCCCGCGACGGCCAACAGCGCCCACACCCCGAGCACCGGCCACATCGCCGCTAAACTAACTGACCCCAAGTGTAGTCAACTGGCCCTGCACACGGCGTTGGACGGTTCCCTTGGGGGCGGGGCCACGCCACTGTGAGCCAATGGGCATCCGTCAGCCGCACAATTTCACCAATGAGAGCTCGATGGCGACGGAACAGTGAGGGATAGGCCCGCAGTGAGGCGAGATCATTCAGCTTTCAGCCAATGGACGGACGCCGGCCTCTCATTTCCGCCAATGAGTTCTGATCGGGGGCGGGCGAAGGGTCCGACAGTGTGTCGGTTGTAAACATAGCAGATTCTCGACTCAGCTCAGCGCGGGGAGTCAATCAATTGTCAGCCAATGAATAAAGCCGCTTTGAGAAATTCCGTCAATGACAAGCGACAGTGGGCGGGCGGAGGCGGGATGAAAACGGATTGGCCCCGAGTGAGTGGCACTCGCAAGCGCAGGTAAAACGTAAACAAACTGAAGCCCTTCCGTGCCGCCCTCCGCCTGGTCACGTGGGGCGGGAGATAGCGCGTGGGCCAAGTAAATCGCGTCGAGATCCCTTTGATTCGCTAGCTAGTGGCGTGAGCTGCTGCGGTGCGCGTGGGCTGCGCCCTTCTTCCTCCTTGCTGCAGCTGGGATCCGAGTGCGGGGCGCGTGGGGAGCCCGGTTCTCTCGGGAACCCCCAGGTTTGCCCCCAGCATTCCGTCCCACTCTCGAATTTTTGCGTGGGGGCCTTTGCGGGGTTGCTGCGTAGGTCGGGCTGCGCTCTGGTGTGCATGGATTTCTCTCGTGGCACTGGGACAGTTTTCTGTTGAATTTTCCAGTCCTCTGCTAACGGTTCCTAACATGCTGTGAGCTTTTTTTGGTGGCTGCTACCCACTAAGCAAATGTTTTCCGGGGTTTCTCCACAAAGACTCCCACTCCAAGCTTTCCTTCCTGAGTGATAACCGCTAATTTGCTCTTATTATGGTTGGGATTAAACGTAACCTGCCATTTTGTTGCTCAGTAACTCAGTTTAGTGAAAACCCTTTGTAATTCAGTGTACTCAGCTTTGGATTTAATTATTTAAAACACTTCTGTATTAACTGCAAACGTTGCCACCTCACTATTCACCCCTTTTTAGATTATTTATGAATATGTTGAACACCGGTCCCACTACAGAGCGTTGGGAGATTCTGCCATTTACCTTTCTCCACTCTGAAAACTGAAAATTTATTCCTCCTGTTTTGTTCTTTTTAATCTATCTATTAATGATTGGTGGGAGGACCTTCCTTCTTATCCCATGACTTCGCTTAAGTGCCTTTCCAGAGGGACCTTGTGACAGACTTTCCGAAAGTCTGAATATACTCAGTCCACAGGATCACGCTTGTTCGTATGTTTCAAAACAAAAAAGCAGTCCAGTAGCTGCTTTAAAGACTAACAGAATGATTTGTTAGGTGATGAGCTTTCTGGGACAGACCCACTTCTTCAGATCGTAGCCATACCAGAACAGACTCAATGTTTAAGGCACAGAGAATCAAAAATAGTAATCAAGGTTGACAAATCAGAAAAATATTATCAAGGTGAGCAAATTACACAGTAGAGGGGTAGAAGGAGTGGGGAGGGGCGTTGTCAAGAATTATATTAAGCCAAGTATCAAAAAGAGGCCCTATAATGACATACTCACGTGGAGTAGTCGAGGCATAAGTTGATGGTGGGGTGCAGATTGTTAAAGTCTCTGTGGAATTCTTCTAGAGTCTCTGTATATGATTTGGACCCATTCTCATGTTCCTCAACTAACATCATATATGCCATCATGTGCCAACAATGCACAGATGCTTTGTGTATTGGACCGACTCAAACTCTCTTAGACAAAGAATTAATAGGCATCAAACAGATATAAAAACACTCCTGATTCACAAACTGGTCAGCCAGCATTTTAATGTGGTGGGACATTCTGTTAATGACCTGAAAGTTTGCATGTTACTAAAGAGGAATTTTCACACTACTTTGGAAAGAGGCTGTTGAACTCTCTTTTATATTAAAATTTGACACATTAACACGTGGTTTGAACCAGGATGGGAATTTTTTAGGTCGTTATAGGGGCTCTTTTACATACTTGGCTTAATCTAATTCTTAACCCGCCCCCCATGCCCCTTCTGCCCCTCTACTCTGATTTGCTCACCTTGATAATATTTTTCTGATTTGTCAACTTTGATTACTATTTTTGGTTCTAAACAAAAAGCAGTCAAGTAGCACTTTAAAGCACTTTGACTGCTTTTTGTTTTGATAGTGTATAGACTAGCATGGCTTCCTCTCTGTTACTATTTTTGGTTCTCTGTCCCTTAAATATTGAGTCTGTTCTGGTATGGCTATGGTCTGAAGAAGTGGGTCTGTCCCACGAAAGCTCATCACCTAATAAATTATTCTGTTAGTCTTTAACATGCTACTGGACTGCTTTTTTGTTTTGATAATATATAGACTAGCACAGCTTTCTCTCTGTTACTATTTGTATGTTTGTTGACTCCTTCGATGAATTCTAATAGATTGGTTAGGCATCATTTCCCTTTCCAAAATCCACGTTGATTCTTCCCCCAAAATATCATGTTCATTTGTGTTAATTCTGTTCTTTACTATAGCTTTTATCAACTTACCTGGAAGTGAATTTAAGCTTACTGGCCTGAAAATGGTTCATTTCCTATGCAGCCTTTTTTTAAAAGAAAAAAAAATCAGTATTATACATCAGGAATGCCAAGTATAGACCCTGATTTTTCTGAAAGACTAGAGAGAAATCTATCTTCCTATTCTAGTTATATCTACGTACCAATCAAATGGTGATTGCAGCTTGATTAAACACCCAAGCTAGCATTAATCTAGTTATCTTGGTTCCCAAAGCAGTGAAGCTGGAGCAGTGTGTGCTTTAGCATGTGTTAGCCACATGATTATCCAGATTTCTAGGCTTAACTGCTTTGGGACCTGAACAAACTAGATTAAAGTTTGCTGGAGTTTGTGTAGGTGAGCTGCCCTCACATTGTAATTGCAGTACAGCTGAACCTTTTGGACCAGGTAGGCAGAGTAATCTGAGTACAGAGCAGAACACTCCCTCCTGTCTGTTCAGTCGGCATTTCATAGATCAGTTAATATTTCAAAACCCAGCTATGTCAAAGATGGCATTTGCTGTGTGCACTGTGTGACACCTGTGCTCCTTTGGAAAAATGGAGATCACAAAACCCTGAAGGAAAACTCTCAAACTTCCTGAGACAAAGAGAGCAAATGTCTAGACAACAAGAAGTCCTGTGGTGCCTTATAGACTAACAGATATTTTGGAGCATAAGCTTTTGTGGGCAAAGACCCGCTTCATCAGATGCATGAGTGGGGGTTCCAGAGGAGGGTCTAAATTTATAGGCTTATGAAAAGGAGGGAGTCCCAGTCAAGAGGAGGGCCAGAGTTGTCAAGGTCAGTTCAATCACAGAGGATGTGGCCCATTATCAGCAGCTAATGTGGAGCTGTGAACATCAAGAGAGGAGAAACCAGGTCAGTTCAGTCAGGTTTCTCCTCTCTTGCACCAAAGCTTCGTGTGATCAATGTGGAAGGCCAATGTCCAACCAACATCCAGAGTATGCCACACCGCATGCGCAGGGTCAGAGTGCAGCTTTGGAAAGAACACAGGTAAGTGGATAGGCTCGCTGACGTGAGACAGAGAAGGAGCCTGAGGGAGGAACTTAGGATGAGGGCAAAGAGTGACTCTACCTTTGGTAAACACTGTGTAAGTACGTTGAGCCATCAGAGCAACAAGCTCCCTGACCCTCCTGGCTGATGTGATGGTGACTAAAAATGACACCTTCATCAACAGATGGAGTCAGGAACACATTGCCAGGGGTTCAAAGGGTCATGAGGCAGTTGAGTACATGGCTAAGGTCCCAGGTAGGCATTGGAGGATGTACCAGCTGAAAAGTGTTTTGCAGACCCATCAAAAAACGTTTGGTGATAGGATGGGCAAGGAAGGAGATGCTGTCCTCCACTTGGTGGAATGCCACTAATGCTGCACCATGAACCTTGATGGTACAGAGGGCTAGGCCTGACTCATGCAGGTGCAGCATGTAGTCAAGGAGGGTAGGAAAGGGGGCAGTGTGAGGAGGCGTAGAGTGATTAATGCCCAACCACTGAGAGAACTGCATCTACTTGTAGAAGTAGGACTTCTGGGTGGACTCCTATCTGCTGTTAACGAGAAACCTATTTATCCCACACAGCATGTGATTTCAGCATCCTGGAATCATGGAGGTTTAGCCTGAGTAGATGGGAGTCAAGGGTGTGACTGAAGGCCTGGGACAGGAGGTTGTGGCCAGGAGGAAAGGGATATGGAGTCGACACCAACGGTCGGTACGGGCAAGGATACCAACTTTGTGTCAGCCATGCTGGAGCTATCAGGATGAGGTGAGCCCAGTCTAGCCTGAATTTGACCAGAAGCTTGGGAATCAAGGGAAGGGGTGGAAACGTGTAAAGAGCGTGTCCCATTTCATGGAGAAAGCATCTCCGAGGGAGCGCCGCCTCAGACCTGCTCTGGAGCAGTACTGATGGCACTTTCTGTTGACTTGGGTTGCAAATGGGTCTATGCGCAGCTGGCCCCAGTCTGGAACACATGGTCGAGGGACACCAGGCTGATCTCCCACTTGGGGTGATCACTGAATGAGTGACTGAGGCATCCACAGTCATGTTCAGTACCGTGGGCAGATATGTGGCCACTGGAGTGATGTGGTGCTGAAGGCACCAAATCCACAGTTTTATGGCTTCTGTGCACAGGGATGGGGACCGAACTCTGCCTTAATGGTTGATATAATACATACATGTGGTGGTGTCTGTCAGGATATTGGCAGTTCTGTATGTGAGGTGCCACCAGAAATGCTGAGCTCCAGTAGATTTATGTAGAATGCTTGCTCAGGGAAGAACCATTTGCCCTGGACCATAAGGCAGCCCAAATGGGCCCCCATTCCATAAGGAAAGTCTCCATAGTAAGGGTAATAGATGGGGGTGGTTGGTGGAACGGCCATCTGGTGAGAACGTTGTCCAGACATATCCACCATTGAAGGGAGATGAGAACGTGTGGCGGGACAACTACTGATTTGGACAGCGAGTACCTGGCTGGGGTGTAGCACATGGACGGCCAGGACTGGGGGCATCTCATGTGCAGTCTGGCCAGCTTGATCATGTACGTGGTGACATCCGTGAGACCCAGCAGCTTTGGGCACATGCACTCCATGTCAGTGGGAGACAGTTGCACCACCAAGATGAGGTCGTCCAGGGCCTGGAATCTGAGCAGGAAGAGTGGCCCTGGCAATGGTAGTGTTTATGTGGGCCGCAGTGAACTTTAGAAATTGTGGGGATCAAAGCATGGACTTGTTGTATTTTATGTGGAAGCTGAGGCTGTGGTGACCCTGCCCATGTGAAGTGCTGCCAGAAATGAGGGCCCTCTTGTGAGACAAATCATCCAGACATGGGGAAATAATCACCCCCTGATGATGTAAGTGGGCAGCCATGATCGACAGAGTCTTGGAGAACAAGCTGGGTGTGGTTGAGAGCCCAAATGGAAGGACACCGTCTTGCTAGTGTTAGGACGCCATTGTAAAATGAAGAAAGCTCCTGTGCACCAGCTGGATTGTGATGTGGAAATAGGTGCCCTATAGGTCGGGAGCCGAGAGCTAGTCTTCTTTGTCCAGCGCCGGCCAGGATAATGGTTGCAAGAATCACCATCTTGCAGAGGACAGAGGACGTATTTGTTGAGCCTCTGGAGATTGAGGATGGTCCCCCACATCCCCATTCTTTTTCTGGGTTGGGAAGTACGTGGAGTAGAACCCCCTGTCCTGAAACTCTGCTGGGACAGACTCAGTGTTGCCCAGGCCAAAGAGGTGCTGTACCTGTTGCTCAAGTAAATTCTCAGGAGATGGGTCCCTGAAGTGGGACAGGTTGGGGTAGAGGTAAACAAGATGGAGTACGCCGGGCCACTTGGTCTAGGACACACTTGTCTGCAGTAATGGCGTACTCTCCTGTGGTCTTTGGTAGGGAGAGTATCAAGCCCACTTAAATGGAGGTGGGGTATGGATCCCCAGCATGGCAAGAGACTCCTTTACTGAGTGTCAGTATTTTTTGCAAAGAGGTGTTGCTTATCAAAGGGAAGGTCCTGTATCTTGTGCTAAGGTCTTTGTGGACCACTGAGGGCGAGAGCCACAAAGTGCACCCCATGACCACAGCAGAGGCCATGACTCTATCCACCATTTCTGCCACATCCATTGCGTACTGGAGGGCCATATGGGAGATGGTGTGTCCTTTTTGTATGACGTTTATGAGGGCCAGGTGTTGCTGCTCCATCAAGGAGGGGACCAACTCTTGCAGCTTGGAATAACTGAGGTAGTCATAGTTAGCTAGCATGACTGCATAGTTTGCTGTCCACAGGACCAATATTCTTGATGAATAGACTTTGTGCCCTGTGTTGTCCCATATCTTGCCTGCCGGGTCCTGAGGGGTCAAAAGGAAGGACTTAGACTTGTTATGGACCACATTGACCAGCAGCAAATATGGTTGCAGATGGCTGAATAAAAACGCCATGTCCAGTGAGGCCACAAAATACCCTTTATCTGCTCTCTTGTTGGTGGGAGCAATGGATGCCGGCATCTGCCAGATGATGTTTGTGGGGTCCATTATTGCTTCCTCCGTAGGCAGGGCAATTCTGGAGGGGGGTGGGCTGCAGGGTGCAAGAAACCTGTGATGCTTGACCTGCACCTCCTACAGGTCCTTCTGAGCCTGGGCCACTTGCTGAAACAGTTCTTGAAAGGTCCGTGTGTCATCCATAGGCGGAGGCGAGACCGCGATCACTGCATCCTCAGGTGACAAAGAGGAATGTGCAGAGGGGACCTGTCTTCACCCTCTGACAGGGAGTTCTATGCCTCGGAGCACCGTGACAGGGGATATCTCGCTGATGTGGTGGGCTGCGGCAACACAGGGAGGTCCCTAGATGCCGTGGACTGTGCTGGGAGAGCATGGGAGCATGGTAATCGTGACTGCCAAGGTGACCAGGGAGGATGGTTATGGATAGTGAGGAGCGGCTTCTTCTGGGTCTGGATATTGGTGTGCAAACCATGATGGGAGCAGCTGTAGATAAGCCATTGTCAGCAGCACATCTCCACAGTTGGAGTGCATGGTACTGGACAGCTGAGATGAAAGGGCACTACTTTGCTCAGAACCGCCTCATCCTGGGTAGGTGGTCTGGCCCCTGATCCTTGTGAGAACCCTGAACACCTAGATGAACATGCGGATGGAGGCAGCACCAGGGGGACGCAGGGCAGCGAGTGGGACAGTGCCAAGACTGGCACCACGTACGCCTTTGGCAGAGAGTCTTCACGGTGCGGTTTGGACACCGTGCCACGCCCTGGTGCTGTAGGCTTGAGTGAAGTGGTGTCCTGGTGCCGCTTCAGTGCCTTCTCCGGTGCCATGCAGGAGTGGGTGGTGCCTTGGCCCTGGACTTGTCTGGTGCCTTGTGCGAGTGGCATGGAGACTTGGAGTGGTGCTGCTTGTGCTCCCTTTCTGGCACCAAGGGCGGGGGTCTTAGTTTTGGATGATTTCTTATGCCTGGGAGTAGAAGTGGATGAAACTGGAGATGCTGGTGGCTTGGCTCCAAAAATGCCTGCTTTCGCGGTGCCGGTTCAGATAGTGCTTGGGACATCATGGTGCCCTTTTTAACTAGCGCGGCCTGAGAGGATGTTGCCAGCGGCCAGGAACAGGGTAGGGAAGGACCTGTCTTGTCGGCTGGAAGGCCGACCAATGTAGAGGGACATGCAGAGTACGTGCCCTTAGTCTCCCATTCTGGTGTTTCGGTGTGGGGGCCTGCTCTGGGACTGGTGGTTGGAGGGACTTTTTGTGAAGGTAAGTCTTGAGCCTGTTGGCTCAGTCCTTCTTGGCCCTTGTCTTGAGGCTGGAGCAATGGGTGCAGCATTGGGTTTGGTGACCCTCACCCAGGCACTTAATGTAGGATGTGTGGCTGTTGGAGGCCAGCATGGTTTCCCTGTACATTGTGCATCACTTGAAGACCAGAGTGCCTGGCATGATGGTGATGCAGCAACCAAACTCTTAACACTAAACCTAACTAAAACTTTCTTCTTTTTTTTTCTTCAAACTTTAACAGGAAAGGAAGTTGGATAAGAACAGCTAAGGGTAGAACAATAACTTACTCTTCTTTTATCTTTCAGAGAGAGAGAGCGCGTAGCTCCATCTGCAGTTGAGGACAATGGAGAAGGAATGGAGGGGCCCGTGCCACATGCCCATCAGATAGCACAAGGAGCAGCTACTGCACGTGCGTGATGAGGGAAACCACAGCTGTAGAAGAATCTCTGAATGCCAGCGTGAGGACACACCAGCACCCAGATTGGAGCACACACAGGGACACTACTCAAAGAAGAAACATTCTTCCCATTTAAAAAAAGCTGCCAAAAGTTACTTATTTTTTATTTTATAGTAGTTTTCCATAAAAATAAATTTGTAAAAACACAACATTTAAAAGTATTTTCCATATCTAATTTGTTTTGTTTCTTTTTCATTAAAAATTGTTTTTTAAGCTTTAAGGAAGAACAGTCCTTTTTGAGCAACATTGTCCTTTCTATTTTTATACAAAAGACCGACACTAACCATCCTTCTTTCGGCTGATATATTGATGTTTTGGTTTGGGGTTGTACTTCTTAATTTTTATATTTAATTATAGGGTTGCTAATTTTGTCTTGCTATCAGAAGGGGCATTAGTTCATACAGATGATTATTCTCTTATTATTTTTTGTTGGGTGTAAAATAGAAGACATCTTAAAAACTCTTTTTAAATCAACTTCTGAACGTTATGTGTGGCAATCTTTTGGTGTGAAACCTTCCACCTCACCCCCAACTAGCAAGTACATGTTCTGTCAGTATATTCCAAATCCAAGAGTATTCCATGGGAAACGCAAGTCTAAAGGTTTGTTTAAATATTTATCTTACTTTAAACTTCAGATGTTCATTCTGCTTCCCCTCTAGAAGTCACAAGAGGGTGCTATTCTTTCAACTTGGGTAGTTTAGATCAGTGTTTCCTAAACTATGTTTGATGGAACACTGGTGTTCTGTGAACAACTCTCACATGTGCTGCAAGTGTTCGGAAAAATACTTCAGAGTTTCACAATAAGGCTATATTTGCTGTTATTAAAACCAGATACAATGTTACTTACTCATTGCTGTGATACCTGATTAAATTACTTCATTTTGCTTTTGCTGTATATGTTGCTGTTTGGTTTTGTTTCTGTTTTGTTTTGTTTTTGTCTGACAATTTTTTTTTTTGAAGAAAATTTTCATAGGTGTTTCTGCATTGAAAAGTATTATTGTTTGGTGTTCCATGGTCTCAAAAAGTTTAAGAAACACTGATTTAGATTGCAGAAGTTAATTTAATGGACTGAGCCAGGGGAGCTGTTCCCTGGATGTACTAGATGAATGAGAGATTGCTGGATGATATACAGAGTGTACCAGGCTAAGAGTACTTGTCAGATGTACAGAACTGAACATGATTTACCAGGCTGAACAGTGCTTCATAAATGTATTAGTTTCATGCATTGAACTCTGTGGGTTTCATATTTGTACAGTGCTTTCCAATTGTACTGTATTGGACAAGGTATACTGGACTGACGAATGCTGGCAAAATCTGAATTTTGGCCTTATCAGGTGCTTCATGAACAGTCCCTTTGGGCACTTGATGGGAAAGGCTAATCACCGTGTGAGTCTGCTGAAGGCTTGTCTGTCTTTGATAGCAACATGTTCAAACAGGTTCTCCTGCTGACAGTGTCACAAAGCGATGCCAATAGTCCTAACTTCAGGAGGAGGAAGCTGTGGTTTTAGTTGATGCTTCATTAGCACCCCCAGCCAGTCCAGGATCAGTCGGTTATCTGAAATGAATTTTCTGGGCTTCTCTTTCTTCCTCAGATATTTCTTAGAGAAGGGGAAAGGACTCTTCTTGCTTCACAAGAAGCTGGGGGTTTCAAAACCTTTGCATAATGAGGTTGAAGGAACACTGCCAGCTGCTCATTCTCTTTTTAATTCACATTCTTACCTACTTTATAAAAATAACAAAAATATGGTACAATTTTTCATGGCCTGGTCCAGCCCTCTGCCCAGATAATACACTCTCTTGGGGGTTAGGCCAGTGCTCTGTCCAGAGAACATTGTTAGTTTATTGGTCTTAATTTCAGCCAAGAACCTGGGCTGGGGTTTGCCTCTGCTGGATAATATAGACTAGCTAAAAACTGTGCAAAATCTCTGTCCATCCTACCTGGTCTGCCTGTGGAAATGACCAGCTCTCTCTGCAGGTAGCACAGTCCATGTTTGCACTGAGACAGTCTGTGGGCTAGACTAGTACTCTCTAAATACCATAGTCTAGCTGTGAGTTGGGCTAAGCTTCCTGTCTAGATCATATAGTCTGTCCGTGAAAAGGGCCCTTTCTTTGTCTGGATAACTTTTGTTGAGGGCTGTGCAATCTCTGTCTGATAATGGTCGGTCTGTAAACTGAGCCAGCTCTGTGCATTCAAGTGACAAGCAGAGAGATTAAAGCCACTTTTCCGCTGTGTACCCAAAAAACAAGATTGACCTCTGATATAGTGCTGTCAGAAAGCTCAAATATTCGAGGCTTTGAAGTACCAGCCACTTAGTGCCTTCAGGCAAATCTGTTACTAAAAATGTTGGTCAGGTGTCCGCCCAACAGATTAGCCAATTCCTATTCTGTTACAATTAGGAAATTGCATAAAACTTACTCTAAACATTGCAACATAAAAGCATTAGAACTACAAGCATGTATTTATTTTTCAGGAAAATATCCTGCTTCAAACTATGTGTTTTTAACTTACAATTCTTTCAAAGATGAGCTTTTGAAGCATTTCTAAATTGATTTTAGTGCTGGTTAAAAGTTCCAGCTTGATGATCAGAGAGGCTGAAGTCCTTTTTACCCTTACAAGAGTCATAGCACAGGCCATAGCATTAGAAATTTCCTCCTTATACTCCCTACTCATGTGTCCTGAACTCTGGAGGAACTGCCATCTCAGGAGACTCAGCTTGTGGTTCAGTCTCCACGGTCCAGTCAGGTCTTGACCTATCTGCTGAAACAAGCCTTAGTGATAGATAACCCCTTTTTTTTTTCCCCTCCCTTCCTCTCCCCATGTAAACTCTGGGTTCTGATTGTCTACTCCAAATCTGAAAAAGCAGGTCTTACCCACAAAAGCGCATTACCTAATAAATAAATTTAGTCTTTTCTGTGCTACAGGACTGCTTGTTACACATAATTAAAGAATCCATTTGCAAACATAGAGAAGATAAGGTGATAAGTAGCAATCAGCAAACAAATCTAGTCAAACCAATGTGATACCTTTTTATGACAGGATAACAAGCCTTATGGATGGGGGGAAAGCAGTTGATGTGGTATATTTAGCCTTAATAAAGCTTTTGATAAAATGTTGTATTACCTTCTCATTAACTAGGGAAACCTGATCTAGATGGACCTACTCACTGTTAGGTCAGTGCATAAGTAGTTGGATGACTGTGTCCAGAGAGTCGTTACCAATGGTTCACAGTCATGCTTCTGTAAGGACAAGTGCAGTTCTGCAGGGATCAAGTCTGAGATGGTGTCTGTTCAATATCTTCATTAGTAATTTAGATAACAGGACAGACAGCATGCTCATAAAGTTTGCAAGTTATACCAATCTGGGAGGAGTGGCAAGTGCTTTGGAGGATAGGATTAGAATTCAAAATGATCTGGACAAACTGGAGACGTGGTCTGAGGTAAACAGGATGAACTTCAGTAAGGACAAATGCAGAGTACTCCACTTAGATGGAACAATCCTTTATGTGCATACAACATGGGAAATGACTGTTTAGGAAGGAGTATTGTGGAAAGGGGCACATAGGGGTCATACTGCACCAGCAGCTAGACATGAGTCAATAGTATCGCACCATTGAGAAAACGAAAAGCAAACATCATCCTGGGAGGATGCATTAGCAAGAGTATTGTAGGCAAGACATAAGTAGTAATTTTTCCATTCTACTTGGTGCTGATTAGGCCTCAGATGGAATGTATTCTGGGCATCCCATTTCAGGAAAGAAGTGCACAAATTGGAGAAAGTTCAGAGAAGAGCAATAAAAATGATTAAAAGTCTAAAGAACATGAGCTATGAGCAAAGATCGAAAAAATTGGGCTTGTTTAGTGTGGAAAAGAGAAGACTGAGAGGGAACATGATAACAGTTTTCAAGTACATAAAAGGTAGTTTCAAGGATCAGAGAGAAAAATTGTTCTCCTTAACCTCTGATGATACAACATGAAGCAACGGGCTTATATAGCAGCAAGGGAGATTTATGCAGGACATTAGGAAAATCTTCCTGTCACTGTGGTTAACCACTGGATTAAATTACCTAGGGAGACTGTGGATGCTCCATCTTCAGAGATTTTAGAGATTAGACAAAACTGTCAAGGATTGTCTGGATGGTTCTTGGTCCTGCTGTGAAAGCAGGGGCCTGGACTTGATGACCTTTAGAGGTCTCTTCCAGTTCTATGATTCGTGAAGGACAGCAGAGCCCATCTGGGCTGAGAGAAATATTTGTGTTGCCTGTTGCTGATGAAGTTGGGGACAAGACCCCTTACAGGCACAGACAAGGCTTCTGCATGCTAAGAGCGGGTGGTAGCAAGGTGTCTCACAACCCTGGATACATCCGGGAAGTGTCACAGTGTCACTCTTTCCCACCAGCTACTAAGGCCTTGTTTGTTATTAGTGAATGCAGCGCTGTTGGAAAAGATGCTCTTTCTACGACTAAAGAAGCTGAGGCAGACAATTACTGATTTATTTTCATATGATGAAATACTCCCTATCGAGTATTGTCCTAGGGTGTGTCTACACTAGGAACTAACTTCAAAGTTAGGCACTACTTTGAAGTAGCCACCAGAGGGTCTACGCACATTTTCTCTTACTCCAGAGTAGGGAGCCCCACTTCGAAGTCCTTACTCCATTCACAGGAATGAAGTACTACTCTACTTCAAAGTTTAACTTCGAAATAGGATGTATGTAGACTCTCAACTTCAAAGTACACCAGTTGGAAGGTCTTTTTGTAGTGTAGACACATCCATAGTGTTACTATTACAGTCTGTGGTATGCTTGTTCCTGGGGATTTGGGAATTAGGGAGGACGATTGGTCAATCTGATTACACAGTATTCCGGCCTCCGCACTGCAGAACCATGTTAGAATTTAGATATGGCCTAACAATCATATTATAGCCCTGCTCAAAGGTAAGTTTGCAACTGTATGCTCACAAGGTTGGGATCCATCCGTTAACTCTTTTGCATATAACTACAAACCCTACACTCTTGGGCCAGTGAGACCATGTAAGGAATGAGCTTTGCTGGAATCATGTTTAGCTCAAATTTAAATACCCTTAATGTGGTTTGAACTCCATTGGTGAAAGGGCTTATTTGCCCCCTCTCCCATCAGTTCCAGCAGGTCCTGAATATCCTGAGCAATGAGTTAATGCTAGGTTTGTGCGTGCACAAATGCGCTTAAGTGCAGCTGCAGAATTACTGCAAAAATTTGATAGTACAAAGTGTTCCAGCTGACTTCATTTCCTGCAGATAACTCCCTGAAGAGGAGGATGAGGTTTGCAGCTTGCACTGTTAGTTTAGTGGTGAGGAATGGGGAAGGATTTGGAGGGGTGAGTGAGGAGAGCTATTTCAGAACACAGCAGGACATAGGGTTAAAAAAACCACGTTTCCCATATAAAAAAGCTGTTCGTATTTGCTTCCTGTCAGCTTGCCATTGTCAGAGAAGGGTTACAGGCACTGATGTACAACCCCTATGTACAAACAGGATGTTGGCTTTTAGATTTGTGTAAGCTGAGAAATGCAGTTTTGTCCATGGCTGCACTATGGTCTTTTCTTCTGCTGAGACTTAAATGTTCAGGTGGGAAAAGGAGAGGTTCAGAGTGAAACTTGGCCACTATTTCTGCTTACTAACGACACCACTTATCTGCATTATGTAGTAAAGCCAGTCAAAACCAAAACCCTGTACTGAATGCTTCTACAATTTCTAAACAAACATCTTCCTAAATTCAAAATCCATTGTTCAGACATTCCCTACTAATTCTCCTCTCTTACAAACATGTTCCTAGATTAAATGCCACAAAGAAATAGCTGCACAGACATACAGATGAGTCGCACGGTCTCACAGATGACCTCAAAATGTAAATACTGTTCTTCTTCAACAGTCTCTGAACATAGAATTGTCATATCCTGGCATATCATCTGTCTGTCCTGGTACCCATTACTGACATATCCAAGTTTCTTTCAAGGGTTAATGACCAAAATTCCAGCAAACATTGGGCTAAGTGTTCATGAGCACAGCTAGGCTAATTATGCTGCTTCCTCTATGGGTGTTCTGCGAGGGAAGGCAAGAGACCCTTGTGCCATTTCCCCCACATTTTTGCACTCCTACAGCAGCAGCAGTAATTTGGCCCTAATTGAGCTTTTTGGTCTGACCTCCACCCACGTAAGTGTGTAAGAGCACACAGTTCCCCTTGCCTTCCCCATGTGGCCTATAATTGTTCTTCATCAACTGCCTGCCAAAAGATTTTACAGAAGTAAAGAGCGTGGCTAGTTTGGCTCAGGTTTTCTAGTGACTTTCAGTCCAAAGGCCTCCATTTACACAAGGGATTCTAGAACAAGCTCATATGTCACATCTTCCAGTCTTGGGCTGTGTCTACACTACCTCCCTACTTCGAAGGGAGGATGGTGAGTAGGGTGTTGGGAGTTTATTAATGAAGTGCTGCACTGCATATGCAACACTTCATTAAGCAAATTCTGTCCCCGTGGCAACTTCGAAGTGGTCAACTTCGAAGTGCTGGCTCGTGTCTAGCATATGCAGCACAGCACTTAATTAATAAACTCCCAACACCCTACTTACCATCCTCCTTTCAAAGTAGGGAGGTAGGGTAGACACCAATGTCCACCAGCATTCTACATGTTCAGATTCTGCTTCTTCAAGAAGTGGGTCTATTTGTTACACTGAAAATGCTGGACTCTGCTCACAGCATTTGCATTTAAACTGCTGTTTGGGACTCCTGTTTGTAGGAAAACCGGAGAAGAGTTTATTTGCGTTCTGGAGTGATAGTTCATAGCAGGGATAACTACAGAAGACAGACAAAGTAACGAATTGCTACTGGGCAGCTGCAGCCACCCTCACTTTGAAAATACAGTTAAAAGTGATACTATCTTTGCCTAACAGCTTCCTCTTTTGTAGACCTCAGCTGGCAACTTCCGCTCTCTGTTTTATGAAGAAGAAAAACACCCTCTTGCAATACACAACCCCCTCAAAGCAGAAAAGAGTAATGCTGAAATACAGCCTGAGGGAGATGAAGCAATCATTAGGTTAGGTTGGAAAGTGTGGGTTTTGAAAGCCTGTTATCCGACTGACATCTCAGCAACAAACTCAGGAGAAAGATGTCATATTGAAATCCTTGGAGGATTAAGTCCGCTTGCTATCACTGGAATGGGGTACTGCAAAAACAGCAAAGTACCTCCCTAACTTGCTCTGTTAGGGCTCATTGATATGCAGGAGGCATAGGACAGTGGTTTGAGCATTGGCCTGCTCAACCCAGGGTTATGAGCTCAATCCTTGAGGGGCCTGTTTAGAGATCTAGGGCCAATAAATTAAAAAATAAATGAATCTGCTAGGGCTGGTGATAGGTTCTGCCAAAGGTCCCTTCCAGCTCTATGAGACAGGTAAGTTTATCTCCAGGGACCATTTAAGAATAAGAGAGAGCTTCAGCTTTCTGTTCACTTGTTAGTCTCTGCTGAAGCTTCCAGCCCAGTACTATGGGTTTGTTGTGATGTGGAGATACAAGCTAACGAAATGGTTCAGCAGCAATAGTCAGTTGCATTGCTTCCCCTTGTATTTACTCACTAAGGATAGAATAATTTTCTTCATGCAAATAGTAGAGGCTTGTCTATACCATGAGGCTAAGTCAACCTAAGTGACAAAGTCCAGCTATGTGAATAATATAGCTGGAGTTGATGTAGATTAGGTTGACTTGTCATGGTGCCTACACAGCAATGGGCTGTCAGAAGAAACTCGCCCCTCTGCTTACGTCACGTTTGTCATTCTGGTGGAGTCCTGGAAGTAACGGGAGAGTGCTCTGCAGTCGATTTAGCTCAGTGTTGAGCAAACCATGGCCCACAAGATGCACCCAGCCCACCAGAGCTTTTGAGCCGACCCTTGAGCTGCCTTGCCCAACGCTGCCCAGGGAGCAGGGCTGGGGGGTTGCCTGCTCCATTGTTCCAGTTAGGAAGTGAGGTCAGGCACTTGACAGGCTCCAGTGCTCCAGCCAGAGCTGGCTGAGGGCATTACCCTGCTCTGTCCCAGCCAGAACTCCTGCCAGGCAGTGGGGGGTTGCAAGCACTCATAGCCTGCAATATTGGTTCCATGCCCAGAGATGCAGCCTTAGGCCAAAAGGATTGCCCACTAAATTAACCCCCAGCAGATAAATCACCACAGCTCCAATTCCTTGTAAGTATAGACATACCCTAAAATACATTATAACAATCATAAAACATGTTCTGCAGCCTAGTCCTATTCCCTTTATGGGTGGAGGCTTACCTTCCTATGGGCTTTCTCCTCACTGACTTCCAAACAACCTCTGTTTGAGCGCTTACCCCACAGTACCTGCACAAAGGAAGGGGGAAACAGAGCTGGCATTAACCATTTGTTAATCAGAAACCAGTTAATACCCCTATCCTCATCTCCTGTTGACTTCCTAGTGACTAGAGACTGCCAATTCACTTTGTACATGGCATCAAACCCTCCTGCATTTCCAGTTGCTAGTGTATGGCTGTATGGTTTGGAGGTGTTTATGGAAGTGAGGTCTATTTGCACGTGAATGATCCTTTCCTCCTTTAAAAAGTGCTTTGTGAGCTACTGCTAAAAAGCATTGTAGAGGAACTAAGTATTATTATTATTATCCTCTAGAGTTTAAGACACTAATATCTGTGGATATATCGCTATCTGAAGTGACAGTGAAAAAGTATGCCTGCTTTTGTTGTTGTTTTGTTGTTTTTCGTGATAGGATCAAATAACAGTCCATGAGGAGGGTCAGGTTTAACTCATGAACCTGGATTTCCGAAAACACTTTTAAATCTTCTTTCACCTGTCTTGGGGGCAGAGTTCTGAAACTGGGCTATCCAGGTGTTTGAGTCACTTCACAGCTCTGGGGGATGGAGACCCTGCAGTTGAAGAAAAAAGCAGTCCTGCCTGTAGGTGAGGATCTGATCCTCTTCACTGCTCTCTGTAGGTGGGGAGCAATGCGTGCATGATGCCTGCTAAAGCCGGCACGAGAACTTATTTAGTTAATGTTTGTGGGATTGAATTGAAAGTGAGACCTCAGCAAAACGTTCTTGTAGTTTAGTTCTTCCTAACTAAATCCTGTTGTTTACCAAAAAAAAAAAACCAAACCAGCTTTCTCACCATGATTGTAGCTTTATTTGTCAGTGCTCAAGTCTTAACTGAGAAAGGTAGCATCCTTAATTAGCACCTCTGACTACACGTTGAAAGAAAAAAAACGAGACTAGAAGTAGAAAAAAGTTTCATATTTAGCGTTGTACATCTTGGGTGTGGACCATCTTCTTAGTATGTGTTCATAGCTCACCAACCACCCTGAAGCCTTCATCCCTCCAAATACAATAATGATCTGAAATCTGCACCTCTTGTGTTGCCCGGGTCCAGCCTGAGTGCCAGTTAAAATCTCGGCTCCCGGCTAAGGTGAGAGGTTCAGAGAGCAGAAGAAAATGACAGAAGATACGGTTGCAGCAAAAGGAACAGATCCACAAATACATCAAGAAGGAAGAGACTGCAACCCAGAGAGGGAGAACAATGACAAACAGAGCAGGGAAAGAATGCAGATGTAGGGAAAAGAATAAAAAAGAAAAGAAATGTAGTAAGAATGTAGACAGAGGAGAAAGAAAGGAAAGGAAAGGAAAGGAAAGGAAAGGAAAGGAAAAAAAAAACACTTTGTGCTTCCATGTTTAGGCACAGCAGCAGAGTTTGCTGCTTGCTTTCTCTTGAGCCCTGCACTCTGAGAAGGACAGTATCTGTTTAGATTTGTGTCTAAATTTAAACCCTGATTGCTTTGCCTCCCTTTCCACTCCCCACCCTCCCTTCCTCTCAACCACCCTCCCTCCTTCCTTGTTCTCTAGTGCAGGGCCACTCACTGGGCTCTGTCAGTTCTCAAGCTGAGCTGGGGCTTGGATATTCTATTATACGCTTCTCAGCAGTGTGTTCTCACTCTGGCTGGACAGAAACTCTCCACAGCTAAGGGGAAAAAGGGTGGGGAAGAACGACGGTCCTAAGGACACCGTTCACTTGCAGGATATGGAGGTAAAAGTTTATTTCAGTAGCCGCGCGTTGCTTTGCTGACTTACTTGCCCCAGCAGCTCAGATTGAATTAGCTCCACCTTTACATGTCATGTCCCACTAGGGGCAGATAATAATTTTGGTTTGCTGTGTTAAAAGGCAAATGGGCCCCTCTGTGCCCCTTGGAACTTCTTGTACGGCATTTATTCTAATGTTTTCTGGGGGGGGGAGCATGTGTATGCAGGAGGGGTGTGGAGCATTGTTCATTTTTGTGGCCTTCTCCCCGAAGTTGGAAAGGGTAGTAAACTTCAAGGGCCTGCATCATTTTGAGATGTGATTCAAACAGTTATAAAATTAGGCACAGGAGGAGGAACTAACCGATAGAGCTGGAACTTCAAGTGTCATGGGTGTAGTTGTAGCCATATAGCTCATATGAACTTTATTTTACCACCTAGTGTTTTTTGTCTTCCATGTGGCTCTTGCAATCTCACATTCAATGTCAAAATTAGATTTTATTTTTTGGTTTACTCAGGAAGCAGTGGCCATATGAAACCTTGTTTAGGCAAAGAAAAATACATACCACGTAATTAAGAACTTTACTTGCCCCTTCTCCCCATTGTGTCTGCAGGGAATGGAGGGAGCATGGTCTGATGATGGGAGCATAGATATATGGATCAGAACTCCATGGTTCTATTCCAGACCCTGTCACTGACTTGCAGAATGACCTGGGGCAAGGTACTTGACCCCTCACACCCATGCCTCAGTTTCCATGGGGATGAGAATGCTTCCCAAGCTCCCCTGGATGGTAAGGGCTGAATTCAGATTTTATAAGATGTAAAAATGGAGTTTAAAGCACTCAGCCTCAGATGAAAGTTGCCATAGGAAATAAAAGTATTATTTTGATTAATTAGGGCACAGGTCATAGACTGTTGCAATAGTCAAAACTTCAGGTGACAAAAGGGTTTTCTTATTAGTTTATCTGCAATTACAGATTTTGCCAAATAACTCATTGTATTCTTTCTGGGGGGAAAAGTTTTGATAAGTCCCCAGCTCCAGTGTTGAAGAGGATCTGAGTACAGAAGACGTGCAGCAAGAACAGGTTCCTTCAGCACCACCATAATGTTTCTTTGAATTTTAACATTGTGCAGCTGACCCTGGGAGTTTTGATAATTCCCAGTTTTTAAACCAGCCCCTCTGCATCCTGTAATGTTCTACAGGAAAGGGTTCAAGATCAGGCAACGTCAGCAGAACGTCCTCAAAAAGCAATCAAACCTGTGGTCACCTAGGTTTTGTGTGTCAAGCAGGCTTAAGCTGTGTTGATACCAACTCAGTATGAGCCATGATGTGGGGGTGGTCAAATTAAATTGATTCCTAGAGACATGGGATTTGATAGAGCCAACTCTAAGTCATTAACGGTCCTTAAATTACAGTTAATTTTATCATCTTTAGTTGTGCAGCATCCTGTTATGTCATCTGTCAAAGAAGGATCTTTGTTGTTGGTCTCAGGAACCAGAGAGAGATTAAAGTTTATCCAGGGGTGATTCTCAGACTGCTCGGAAACTCAGAAACTATGTAAAGCCAAACAGTCATTTAATTCAGGGCTAGTAGAATATTTAATATAAAAAGTACTTACTATGCAGGAAATCACGTTTATAATCAGACTAATATGTAGAGCTGGAACAGACATAAGATTACAACTAATCCTTCTCCATCAGCACAAGACAATGTATTTTCTAGTGTTTCATGCGGTCGTGTTTTAAAGGCCATAAGAAATGGGCTTCCACTTTCTTCGGGAGACAAACAGGGCCTACCAGAACTTGTTATCAGGAAAGTATTTCTGAGATTTAGTCTAAGATTTGCCTTCTCTTGATTTTTCCCATTACTATTAGCTACCTCCTTTTTATCACCATAAATTAGCGTCCTTCTTAGAAGCTTCTTTTCCTTAACTTTTTGTAGACTGTCAAATCTCCTTTCCATTGGTAGGTTTAACAGCACCTTTCAACATCAGAAACATTTTATAAATCATGAATTTGGCCTTTCACACCTCTGTAAGGAATGTTAATATTATGCAGAGGTTTGGGCCACATATGACGCCAGCAGTGGCAAAGGCAAGATCAAAGACTCAGGAACTCGCAGGTCCCTCCTCAGTCTGCTTCTGCCTCATGAGCACTTTTAGCAGGCAGCCAAGCTGGAATACAGCAGTGGTAAAGGCTCTGTGAAACAGCCTTTTGTCTGCAGGATCTAGGCTTAATGCATCAGTTCAACAGGAACAAGAAATTCTGTTATCTCCCCTTTGCCAGGCATTTTGCTCCAGCTGTAGAATACAGAGCTGTTATATGCTCTGCAGCTGTAGGAAGCTCCTCACATTAATGGGACAGATGATGATTACCAGCACTGCAGAATGGGATGAGCTACCTCCAGATGACTGCCATTTCTATCAGGTCTCTAGAACCTTAAGAATAAAAAAATAGCCAAGGCTCACTTACCTTATGTAATTTTTACTGCTGCTGGGTTTCTTTGTGTTTTGTAGCTAAACTCTTATCCAGTATGCCATCAGGAACATACTGCATATTTAGTTAGGTCAGCTGCTTTAGAAACAAAGATGGGTTAGCACCCCAGGTAAGGGAGAATGCAGCAAGTCTACGATTGCCAACTCCTAGGGCGTTATTGTTAGTTTCATGATATTTGTTTTTCTTAATGCCTTGGCTCCTAGAGCCAGGTTTAATTTAAAAATTCCAGCTTTCATAAACTTCTAGCAAACTTCCAGCCTTCATGGATGCAGACCATAGCTTGCAAACATGAATCCTGAAAGATTCCACAAGCAGATTTCAAATAAAAAGAACTAAAATATAAAACACTTGATGTTGGCAATACTGGTAACATTGAAAAAGAGTCCTGAAGAGAACATCCACTTCATAGGGCAACATGCCATCCTTTTAGTTTGTAATTACATTAGCAGGTTTGGCGTTTAGTCTGAATAAGAAGCCTAAAACTGAGATGCATTTTTTAATTGTATGATCCTCTGAGCTCTGTGAAACTCAGCTGGAAATCTTGTGAGATTAGGCCTCGTGTGGAACTTCCAGTACCTCCTGCAGCTGGCTAAGTAGGTTATTGCTATGGCATTTTCCCTGCCACCCTTATGCTGGAGACTGACTAGTACCACAGAGGCAGATGAAAGTTACAAGTGAGGTAAGCATAAGCAATCCAAGTCCCTGAGTTTCAGTTTGTTTTCTGGACTAAGGTGAAAAATTATTTTCTCTGAGCAGTATATGGATGCAGCAGACATCTTTACTGTGGGGATATTTACCTCTCCCTCCTCTGTAGCCATCAGTAGGCTTCACTTCTCCTATTCTTAGTGTCTGTACACCTGCCTCCCTCCAGGCAGCTAACTCCTGGTGGGGTTCTCATTTTGTGGGGTGGGGGGTTGGGGAGAGCAGTTCTCTGCTCCTATGGGTTGTTAGCTTGGCTTGTTAGTTTCTTTCGGTGGCTCTGTACTGAATTTGTTCCACAGCGTGTGTTCTCTCAGCTTCAGGACATCCTCCACATGAAGCATGTACAGGAGCTGCTTGGTTATAGGTCGTCGGCTGAACTAGAGTGTGAGAATGACATCAGTTCAAGAACCCACACTGGCCTGTGCCCAGTAAGTGAGATGGGGGGAGAAGTGGAGGTGTGAAAGGAAGATTTTCTCAGCCCTGTTCCCCTTTCCTCTCCTGTAAGCTGTCAGACTCCGCATCCAAGTCCAACATAAGTGTTCCCTCTAATGGGAATACAGATTTACCTGCCTATTTAATAGCATAGTCAACCAGAGTATAGCTCTGAGCTCCAGTTTAGCATTACTACATCACACTAAAAATCCAGGGAACCAAAGCCCTATGCCAATCTCCAACACGGCTGGAGAAGCAGTTAGTCTGTCCCTAGTAATAGCTATTCAGTATCAGGCAGAGAAAGGACTTGAGCATAGGTTTCCTACCTCCCGGGGGTTATTCTAACTACTAGGCTGTTAACAGAGAGGCAGCTGTGTTAGTTTGTATTCTAACGAAACAAACCAGCAGTCGTGTAGCACTTTAAAGACTAACAAAATAATTTATTAGGTGATGAGCTTTCACAGGACAGACCCACTTCTTCAGACCCACGAAAGCTCGTCACCTAATAAATTATTTTGTTAGTCTTTAAAGTGCTACATGACTGCTGGTTTGTTTTACTGGGCTGTTAGTTATTCTGGTTGCTGGTACTCTCTTACGGCACGTTTATACTTCAAGGTGGGGATGTAATTCCCAGGTCAAGGAGACACACTCATGCTAGCTCTGATTGAACTAGTATGCTAACAATAGAGCATAGCTACTGCGTGAGCAGCAGGAAGGGGTTAGCATCCAGAATACGCTCTCTGAGACATGAGACACACACTTGGGATTGCTAAACCTTTCTGCCACTCTCCCTGTGCTGGCTACATTTTATTTTTAGTGCACTAGCTTGATTTGATTGATCACTGGAAGGCTTTAAAGGGTGTAACTGAACAACAAGCCCCTGTATCACCCCATCTGCCTCCTGAGCCACAGACTGGACAAATCACGCTTCCCACTACATCATCGCTTTTTAATTGGCTGGAGGTGTTGCTGTTGAGCACCATAATGCATTTCCTTTGGTGAGTAAGTACATCAGTTCTTCCACATACCAGGCACCTGTTTGTCAGGAGAGTAAAGAAAGAGAAAAGTCAGCTTGCTCTATATATAGCTCTCCTTTGGATCTAGAAAATTCCTGTGATCTCTCCTCAAGGAAATAGTGGGATCAATATTGACTGGGGCCTCAGCTTGTAATTTTGTCAGTGGTGCAATCTTATTTTCTCCTTGATGATCCCATGTGTGCAAGACATTCTAATGATAGTTGCGGGAAGGAACTTGTGTATGATCCTGTGTTCTTGGTTCACAGTTCCAATTACAGTTGTGTGCATGATGTGCTGTGGGAGGAAGTTTGAGCTACCACCCCTTTAAACTGAGTCTGGGATCTCCAGCAATAATAAAGACTCCTGTGCTGATTATGACAGTCCAGTCTACTGACAGGGCCAGTTCACTTTCCCAGAGGCGCCTTAGAACAAGCTTTCACTCTGCAGAGCTGATTTATCAGGTCAGCAGTTATGACTTGAGGAGAACCACAGTCAGCGCTGTCTTGACGGGAGACCTTCCATTTACTGCAGTGGGAATACTACTTGCTTAAGCTAGAGTGGAATTTAAACCACATGGAGTACGTGTATTGTTTAAGGACCTATTTTTACTTCACCACTGGGAATACATTACTGAGTCATTATTGAGTCTCATCTCTAGGCAGTGAGTCTGAGTCCTTCCAAAATCAGGCAGTGCAGGAGCCTGCCGATCCAGCTAGGAGTCTCCTCCTAGAAACGCTTTTATGTTAACAATTCCAGACATCTTACCGCTAGCGTGACTAACATAGTGATACAGCCGCAGGGATTGCAACAAGGTCCTGATATGTCAACTAAAGATTTCTCTTAGAAGTAAGAAAAGATAATTGGACCAGCTTCTTTTCATTTACATGACCGTAACTTCAATGAAAGGATTTAATGGGTGCAACTGAGTAGAATCTGTCCCTTGGTAAATATTCTTCCACTCTAAAGTAACTCTGGCAGGTGTCCTCTGCTGAACAAAGGAAGAGATTACTCTAACTTTAGCCTCATGGTATTCTTTACAGTTGGAAGAAATTGCACTGACATTGTCCTATGTAATTCCATGCTGTTTTTGTCCTTTGGACAGTAGTCTCCAGTTTCATAACGGTTGTTCTAGGTAGCAACAGAAATGCGATTCAGGTAGGAGCATTACGATTCTTGATCAAAACAGGTCTCATTACAAGCAAATCTCTGGTTACCCTTGACATTGACTAACAGGTGTTGGGAAAGGTAACTATGTGGTTCTGCTGACCCCCATGTAAGGGATGTTTGGGGTAATACCATAGTTGCTTTTGCAACACAGTTTGTTTAATATTGGTATTTTGAAAGGTGATCTAAATGGGAAAAGTACTTCCTAAACTAATAACAGAGAGGAAGCCGTGCTAGTCTATACACTATCAAAACAAAAAGCAGTCAAGTAGCACTTTAAAGACTAGCAAAATAGTTTATTAGGTGAGCTTTCGTGGGACAGACCCACTTCTTCAGACCAGAACAGACTCAATATTTTAAGACACAAAGAACCAAAAACAGTAAGCAAGGAGGACAAATCAGAAAAAGATAATCAAGGTGAGCAAATCCGAGAGTGGAGGGGTGGGGGGGAAGGTCAAGAATTAGATTGAGCCAAGTATGCAGACAAGCCCCAAAAGTGACTCAGAAAGTTCCCATCACGATTTAAACCATGTGTTAATGTGTCGAATTTGAATACAAAAGCCAGCTCGGCTGTTTCCCTTTCCAGAACGGTGCGATAATTCCTTTTCAGTAACACACATACCTTCAGGTCATTGACAGAATGCCCCATTCCATTAAAATGTTGACTAACTGATTTGTGGATCTGGAGTGTTTTGATGTCTGTTTTGTGCCCATTGACCCTTTGTCTAAGGGAGTTAGCAGTCTGTCCAATATTCTCTGCGCCTTAAATATTGAGTCTGTTCTGGTCTGGCTATGGTCTGAAGAAGTGGGTCTGTCCCACGAAAGCTCACCTAATAAACTATTTTGCTAGTCTTTAAAGTGCTACTTGACTGCTTTTTCCTAAACTAAGTGAATGATCACAAAGTGCCCTGAAACTGTCAAAGCACTAACATGCTCTTTCAACTGCTGTAACGTAGAAGCTATTCAGTGCAATGTAGCCACATAAAATAGTTTAGAACATGGGCGGGAGGAAAAGAATACCATCTCCAATTGAAACTGGAAAGGGAATTTTAGTAGGTAGAATATAACTGTCATAATTAAAATTTGGCTAGGACACCTGAAATCACTTTCCAGCTTCTGTGAAAATATCATGAGATGTCGGATGGCCTAAAGTACTACAATTTTTGCATTTCATCTGAGCCAACACCTCCAGTAGCACTATGTCCCCAATACCATCCTGCTGCATTGGTTCTGCACTGACTTAATTAAAAGGATACCACATTCTGAATCACTGTTGTCAGTCTGGAGGTTTCAGTTGCAAGCCTAGTCCCAGCCAGATGAAACCTTATTTGTGCAATCTGACAAGATCACAACAGAAACTGGCTGAGCTGCTCGCTGGTGGGTTTTTTATGTATGGCATTTGTGCCCAACAGAAACAAGTCTGTCGATGCCTCACACTAAGATAGCAGCTGCTGTTTCGAAATAACTTTGCTAATGCATACACCACACACATGCTGTTTCAAAATACATTCAAAATAGCAGGTGCGTTATTTCAAATGTCATAAACCTCATTGCAGGAGGAATAATGCCTATTTTGAAATAGGCACTGTTAAGGCACAGCATAAAGCTATTTCTAAATAAGCTATAATGGTGGTCAATGGCACTATTTCGATATAAGCACTATGGCTGTGTCTACACTTGCATTATGCTTTCGAAAGAGGAATGCAAATGAGAGAAATAAAAATGCAAATGTGGCACTGATTTGCATGTCGCAAGTTTCATTTGCATAACCTCTTTTCAGAAGAGATGTTTTCGAAAGAAAAAAGCATTGTAGATGGGACTCTTTTGAAGATAAACCACATCTTCAAAAGAACCCTTCTTCCTATTGTGTTTCAGGAAAAAGGGTTCTTTTGAAGATGGGGTTTATTTTCAAAAGAGCCCCAGATACACTGCTTCTTTTCTTTTGAAAGAATCTCTTCTGAAAAGAGATTATGCAAATGAAGCACAGGACATGTAAATTGATGCCTCATTTACATTTTTTATTTCCCTCTGTCATGATCATGAGGGTTAGCCAGCAGCCTGGGAGAAAAAGGGTTAACCTCCTTAGCCAGGTGGGGTTGGCCTATAGGAATGTAGGTAACAATTTCAAACTGGGACAAAGGAATTTTTTGGCACCTCCATTTTCTGTTCTCTGTTCCTTCTTCTTCTTTCCAGCCATGAGGGAGACAGACACAGAATATCTCCCTCCAAGAACAGGCCCTCCAATCTTCTGTAAGTAGGGTAAAGTTGAGATAAGTCCATTAGGCTTTATTGTTTTATGGTTTGGGAAGTGGGATCTGATGTCTGTGCACTTTTTAGAAATGTTCTTTTACTCTCCTTGTAACTAAGTTCTAGGCCCATGGTGGAGACTCCCCAGGTGTTTTACTTTGTGAATCTTCCATCTAGTCATGAGTCTTGTGACACGACTATTGTAACAATAAAAGTTCTCTCTTTTTCCTTTTATTAACCTGGTATTGGTTAATGTTTGTGTCCTGGTTTTTTACTTTTGGGGCTGAGATTTCCCAAGTAGTCTCTCCCTGGTTTCCTTATTATTACTTGGGTGGTGGCAGCAAATTATATCCCCATAATCTAAGGTTTTTAGGATTTTGGGGGGGAAGTTTATACCAAAACCTGGTAGATAAGGTTTTGGAGGTACTTTTGCTGGTCCCCACTTCTGCATTTGTCTTGCTAGAGTGGGGAAGGAGCCATGACATCCTCATTTGCACTCCTCTTTTGAAAGAAGAATGCAAGTGTAGACACAGCCCATGTGTCCAGACCTGCTATTTCAAAATAGCTAGGTGTTATTTTGAAATGTGTTATTGTGCATAGCTGTGCTATTTTGAAACTACATTTTCTCCACTTACAAGAATTTGTGTCAATAAATTGGTCTGATAGTCAGGGCTTCACCATTTACTATAGTTTACAGACCACTAACTGCTCTTTTAGTTTAATGCAGAATCATTTTTCTTTCTATTTTCCATTTTAATAGTTTAGGTAATATTTAAAGAGTAATTTGTCATATCATCTCTGGCCTATAGTAGAGCAGTTTTAGTTTTAAAAGTTTTAGTGGTTTTAGCCTATGCATCACCATACTACAGAACCATTCAAATCAAAGACATAAAAAACAGTTTGCTCCCACTAGCATGTTCTCCAGCACTTCTATCCAGTTTGGTACTGAATGACTCAAACAATGGGGTTTCTGTCAGTCTTTTTAGGATACTATTTTATGGGTTCTCTAACTACACTGTTAAGAATCTCCTAATAGTTTGAAACAAAAAGCAGTCAAGTAGCACTTTAAAGACTAGCAAAATAGTGTAGTAGGTGACCTTTCATGGGACAGACCCACTTCTTCAGACCATAGCCAGACCAGAACAGACTCAATATTTAAGACACAGAGAACCAAAAACAGTAAGCAAGGAGGACAAATCAGAAAAAGATAATCAAGCTGAGCAAATCCGAGAGTGGAGGGGTGGGGGGGAAGGTCAAGAATTAGACTGAGCCAAGTATGCAGACGAGCCCCTGTAGTGACTCAGAAAGATCCCATCACGATTTAAACTATGTGTTAATGTGCCGAATTTGAATACAAAAGTCAGCTCGTCCACTTCTCTTTCCAAAACGGTGCGATAATTCCTCTTCAGTAACACACATACCTTTAGGTCATTGACAGAATGCCCCATTCCATTAAAATGTTGACTAACTGGTTTGCGGATCTGGAGTATTTTGAAGTCCGTTTTGTGCCCGTTGACCCTTTGTCTAAGGGAGTTAGAAGTCTGTCCAATATACAAAGCATCTGGGCATTGTTGGCCCATGATGGCATATATGATGTTAGTAGAGGAGCATGAGAAAGTGACCGTGATTCTGTGAGTAATCTGGTTAGGTCCAGTGATGGTATTTCCAGAGAAGATATGTGGACAAAGCTGGCAGCGGGCTTTGTTGCAGGGAAAGGTTCCAGGACTGGTGTTCCTGGGATATAGACGGTGGCTGTTAGTGAGGATCCTCATGAGGTTGGGAGGTTGTCTGTAGGAGAGAACAGGCATGTCACCCAGGGCCTTCTGGAGTGTAGCATCCTGATTAAGAATAGGTTGTAGGTCTTTAATAATTCATTGCAGTGGTCTGAGTTGGGGGCTGTAGGTGATGACCAGTGGTGTTCTGTTCTTGGCTTTTTGGGGCCGATCTTGGAGTAGCTGGTCTCTGGGTATTCGTCTGGCCCTGTCAATTTGTTGTTTTACTTCTCCTGGTGTGTAATTCAGGTTTATGAATATTTGGTAAAGTTCTTGTAGTTTTTGGTCTCTGTCAGTTGGATCAGAGCAAATGCAATTGCCCCTAAGAGCTTGACTGTAAACAATGGATCTAGTCACGTGTGCAGGATGGAAGCTAGAAGGGTGTAGATAAGTATAGCGATCAGTAGGTTTTCGGTACAGTGTGGTACTGATCAGGCCATCCTTGATTAGTACTGTAGTGTCCAGGAAATGTATCTCTTGCATGTTGTAATCGAGGCATAAGTTGATGGTGGGTTGTAGATTGTTAAAGTCTCTGTGGAATTCTTCTACAGCCTCCGTACATAGGGGCTCGTCTGCATACTTGGCTCAGTCTAATTCTTGACCTTCCCCCCCCACCCCTCCACTCTCGGATTTGCTCAGCTTGATTATCTTTTTCTGATTTGTCCTCCTTGCTGACTGTTTTTGGTTCTCTGTGTCTTAAATATTGAGTCTGTTCTGGTCTGGCTATGGTCTGAAGAAGTGGGTCTGTCCCACGAAAGCTCACCTAATAAACCATTTTGCTAGTCTTTAAAGTGCTACTTGACTGCTTTTTGTTTTGATGGTGTATAGACTAGCACGGCTTACTCTCTGTTACTAATAGTTTGAGTTTTAATTACTTCTCATTAGTCCTCACCATACCACTCTAGATAATTCTTTACCCTCATTTCACCTGTCAGTTAGGAGAATTCTTCACAAGTCCAAGATTGCTTCACTTTCTCCAACCTGTACCATCACACAGAGACTCATATGTGCCACAACTAGGGTTCTTTAGACAGGAAATATGTCTATTCAGTGTTTGATTAATACGGCTGTTCGAGTGTACTGGATTACTGCATTCAGGTCTGGCAGTCTCAGCTTCATGAAGATGTGAACAAAACAGGACAAAGGAGCATCAAAATGTAAAGGGCAAGAAAGTTTGATGAGACTGGAGTTAAGTCTGGATCACTTGGCCAAATAGTAAGAGGGTGAATGATACCGATCTCCATATATTGCTAGGGATACAGAGCTCAGAATAAGGAACTTTTATCTTAATGAACCAGGGGTTATAGCTAGGCATAATGCAATATTATTAAGTACCGGAAGATCTTGGCCTAATGGTAGCAGTTTTCTGACAGCAAGATCTATTATGCTTTGGAATAGTTATCCAAGTGCAATGGGAGCCCCATCCCTTGGGACATTTAAAAATAGATTGGATGAAGCACTGGAAAGAAATGCCATCAGGAGCTATTTTCACTGTCAGGAGCAATAGCACTGAGTAGCAGTCTGATCCTGCAAGGCTTCCATGGGTCAATGTGCAGTGCAAAGATAGGTCCAATCAACTATGTCACTGAGGGTTGTGAAAAACTGCACACCCTGTTTGTTGTAGATAAGCTAATCTAAACCTTGGTAAAGACACTGGTAGGGTGATGGATGCCAGCCTCTCTCTCAAAGATTTACTACAGTGATGGAAAAGTCCCTGTGAAGTTAGTGGCTTCTGCCTCATAAGACAGACCTCCGAGGACCTGACAGGTCAGATGAGGTTGTCGCCAGTGTCGATGACTCCATCCTGCTCCCTCAGATTGTTAGACTTGGAAACTCTCGCATATAGAAAACATAACTCAGAAAAGAAACATTTACAAAGTGGCAGAAGCCTGGAAATCCTTTCATGCATATGCATATGTTATTCTGTCTTCCTTTTTCCAATTGCTTTCCATAACAGCAATCATTATAGGCTAGGTCTACCCTAGGGGGAATATCGATTTAAGATACGCAACTCCAGCTGCAAAAATTGTGTACCTGGAGTTGGTGCATCTTTAATCAATTATTGCCATCATCCCCACAGCGAGGAGAGAAACTCTCCCATTGACTTCCCTTAGTCCTCATGACTGCGAGGAGTACCAGAGTCAATGGCAGTGCTCTGATTGTTTGTTTTAGCAGGGCCACACTAGGCACACTAAATCAAACCCTAGTGGATCGATAATCAGCACGTTGCTCTTCCAGTAAGTATAGATGTGCCCTAAGCTCTTGACCTGTTTTCCTGGCTAGATGCCATGTTTACTTTGATTAAAATGAATTTTCCCTCCTTGAGTTTAAGTTCCATGTTTCTCTGGAATTTCAAGTCATTAGCCTTGCTGTTGTTAGTCTGGTTCTGACTTGTGACATGCACAATTTAATATTTGTATGCTCTGATCGTCTTTAAAAAAGAATAAATGCCAAATTGATCAGGTCTCCACGTAGCAAAAACTCTCCGTCCAAAGAACACAACCTCTTCCATGGTGTTTATCCCCTGTAAAATCAGGGAACTGTCAGGACAAACCACCCATCAGGTTCATGTTAGTCACCAAATAATTATAATAGCGTTCAGAAAAACAGGAAGGAAAGTGAGAAGGCCCTGCTTCGGTAAACGGAGCTGAGTGGGATGTCGCAGAACACATGATGATAATATGCAAAACCTTCACTAGCACAAAAATGAAAACAGCAATTTTAGCATAGTCCCACACCAGAGTTGAAGTACTGTAGAATCACAGAACTATAGGGCTGGAAAGGATGTTGAGAAGTCCTCAAGTCCAACTCCCAGTGCTATGACAGTACTAAATGTTAGGCTTAAAAGAAGCACATGGGATATTTTTCAGGGGGCTAAGGCAACACATGCATTTATTAATAATATAACAAAGTAGCATATGCATTCACATACACACGCCTCCGTCCTGCTGATGTTATAATTACCAGTTGTTGCCTGCCCTGACTTATTGGCCAGATAAATCAGGAACAGGACAGTTGAGCCAAGTCCTATCCATCTGGACTGATGCTCCATGTTGTAGCAGGACAGAATGTAAAGAATAATACAAGACACCTCTAGCCTTTATAGGGTTTTTCCTCCATGCAAGTCTATGTATTTTGCTTTGTCAGGCCTTAATCAGTCACTCAGTATTACAATCAGTTCTTCTGCAACATATGTTTATCTGAGAGTTGTTCTTGCAGTGATCTGATATGAGTATGCTGATGACCCGTGCTGGGAAAGTCATTACCAGTTCCCTATCTAGGGGTGCTTCTCCCTAACTTTGAGGCTAGTCAATCTGCCTTGTCCAGTCCTTGTAGTTATTTGGTGTCCCGAGTCTTCAGCCCCACTTCTAGTTGTCGGCGTATGCAGTGAATTTTATGCCAATATCTCTAAAGGCATTCTTTCTGTCATTCACTGGGCCACCACCTTTAAATTAGTGTAGCATGGAATGAAAAGTAACAAAGTTTCTTCCTAATACTAACATCACTGTGCATTACAATTTAACATCAGAATACACCAACGTAACACACTGAATGAACAAAGGTGCTATAGCCTAAGGCCTACATCTTGTATTTAATTAGTATCACTGCATTCATTTATTATAACTAACTTACTGCCTACGAAATTATGAGGTTACACTATTTATAACTAATTAATTTATAGTGCACTCCAATATGATAAAACTACATGAATAAACCTAGACCATCACTGCCAGGTGTCTGTCCAACCTGTTTTTAAAAACATCCAAGGATGGAGATTTCCTTTCTTCTCTTTGAAAGCCTTTTCTGGATCTTAACTGCTCTTATCGTTACAAAGTTGTGTTTTTTGTTTTTTTGTTTTTTTCTGGTATCTAACCTAAAACTTCCTTACTGCAGACTAATCCCATTCTTTTTCTCTTCAGGGGGCAGAGAGAACAATAGATCACTGTTATCTTTATAACAGCCCTCAACATAGCTGAAGACTTTCTAGGTCCCTGCCTACCCTGGAGTCTTCTTTTCTCAAGATAAAATATACACTGTTTTTAACCTTTCTGCATAGGACAGGTTTTTCTAACCCTTGGTTATTTTTGGTGCTGTCTTCCAGACTCTCTCCAATTTGTCCACATCTTTCCTAAAGTTTGGTGCCCCAACTTGGTGCCCAATGCTGCAGCTGAGGCCTGACTAGTGCCAAGTAGATCAGTACAACGATCTCCTGTGTCTTACATAAGACACAGCTATTAATGGACTTCAGAATGATATTAGCCTTTTTGCACAGCAGAATCATATTGTTGACTCAGGTTCAATTTATAATCCACTGTAACCCACACACCCTTTTCACCAGTATTATCAACTAGCCAGTTATTGCCCATTTCTGGTTGTACCTTTTGATTTTTTTTCCCTCTTATGTGAAGGATTTCACACTTATCTTTCCTGAATTTCATCCTGTTGAATTCAGGTCAGGTCTCCAAATTGTCAAGGTCATTTTGAATTCCAAGCTTGTCCTCCAAAATGCTTGAAACTCCTTCCAGGTTGATTTCATGTGTAAGTATTGTAAGCATGCTCTCTACTCACTTACCCAACAAAACAAACCAGCAGTCATGTAGCACCTTAAAAGACTAACAAAATAACTTATTAGGTGATGAGCTTTTGTGGGGCAGACCCACTTCTTCAGATCTGGAAATATGCAGAACAGCACTGATGGCTTTATAACACAGAAGCCATGTCTATATGTGCACGCTACTTCAAAGTAGCGGCACTAACTTCGAAATAGCGCCCGTCACGGCTACACGTGTTGGGTGCTATTTCGATGTTAACATCGACGTTAGGCGGTGAGACGTCGAAGCCGCTAACCCCATGAGGGGATGGGAATAGCACCCTACTTCGAAGTTGAACATAGAAGTAGGGCAAGTGTAGCTGATCCATGTCCCGCAACATCGAAATAGCAGGGTCTGCCATGGCGGCCATCAGCTGAGGAGGTTGAGAGACGCTCTCTCTCCAGCCCCTGCGGGGCTCTATGGTCACCGCGTGCAGCAACCCTTAGCCCAGGGCTTCTGGCTGCTGCTGCTGCAGCTGGGGATCCATGCTGCATGCACAGGGTCTGCAACCAGTTGTCGGCTCTGTGGATCTTGTGTTGTTTAGTGCAACTGTGTCTGGGAGGGGCCCTTTAAGGGAGCGGCTTGCTGTTGAGTCCACCCTGTGACCCTGTCTGCAGCTGTGCCTGGCACCCTTATTTCGATGTGTGCTCCTTTGGCATGTAGACATTGCCTCGCAGCGCCTATTTCGATGTGGTGCTGCGCAACGTCGATGTTGAATGTCGCTGCATCGAAATAAGCTACTTCGATATGGGCTTCACGTGTAGACGTAGCCAGAGATCCAAAAAAAATAGAGACTAAATATACAGACTAATATGGCTACCTCTCTGCTATCCAAGTCACTAATGAACATATTGAATAGTACTAGACCCAGGACTGACCCCTGCATGACCCTAATGCACCTCTCAGTTTGACAGTGAACTTTTACTTTCTAAGAACTTTTACTTTCACACTTACTTTCTAAGAATAAGCTTTCAAGCAATTGTGCACCCATTGGCTACGTCTACACGTGCAGCCAACATCGAAATAGTCTATTTCGATGAATAACGTCTACACGTCCTCCAGGGCCAGCAACGTCGATGTTCAACTTCGACGTTGCTCAGCCCAACATCGAAATAGGCGCAGCGAGGGAACGTCTACACGTCAAAGTAGCACACATCGAAATAGGGATGCCAGGCACAGCTGCAGACAGGGTCACAGGGCGGACTCAACAGCAAGCCGCTCCCTTAAAGGGCCCCTCCCAGACACAGTTGCACTAAGCAACACAAGATACACAGAGCTGAGAACTGGTTGCAGACCCTGTGCCTGCAGCATAGATCCCCAGCTGCCGCAGAAGCAGCCAGAAGCCCTGGGCTAAGGGCTGCTGCCCACGGTGACCATAGAGCCCCGCAGGGGCTGGAGAGAGAGCATCTCTCAACCCCCCAGCTGATGGCCGCCATGGAGGACCCAGCAATTTCGACGTTGCGGGACGCGGATTGTCTACACGGTCCCTACTTCGACGTTGAACGTCGAAGTAGGGCGCTATTCCTATCTCCTCATGAGGTTAGCGACTTCGATGTCTCGCCGCCTAACGTCGAAGTTAACTTCGAAATAGCACCCGACGCGTGTAGACGCGACGGGCGCTATTTCGAAGTTGGTGCTGCTACTTCGAAGTAGCGTGCACGTGTAGACGCAGCTCAAGTGACCAAATGCATGCCTTTATTCACACCCTATACGCAATTGTAATAATCTTTGTATAAAATATTCATTGTGAGGTAATCATTTGAAAACTAATAACTCACTGATTAATAATAGGGTGAAATGTGTGTAGCAGTATTATCTATCTATCTATCTACATAAGCTGCAATTATGACTGAAATGCGTTTGTCAGACAAGGAAGGGAGAAACTGTTCCTTAAAGACAAAGGACAAGCTACCATCTCTAGGCAAGTGTCATGAAAATTGATTAGCAATGACCTGTCAAGCAGACATTCTTTGTCAATCAAGGGGAGCAGGAATCTGCATTTTAGGAAACAATAGCATGGGACTGTTCACAAGACTCCATGTTTCCCTTCTCATAGTGGAAAGGAAGGTGAGGGAGACTGCATCAGGGAAATGCATTTCAAAGGATGGCAGGACTTTAAAAGTGAGGGGGCAAAATGTTCCAGGAACCTTCTTGTTCTCTCTCTTTCACCTAAGCAGAGAAACCAGCCTTCTGACTTTGGGAGGCACCCTGACCTGAAAATTTGGTTAGCAATGTTTCTGGGAACTTATGGTAAAGATACTATTTAAACCAAATATAGTTTATTAAGCTTTAGCTACTAAAAAACATTTCATCTTTATTTCTTTTGTATCCATTTCTGACTTTAATGCCTTGTATTTGTACTCACTTAAAACGTCTCTCTTTATAACTAAATCAACTTGATTTATTTTTAATAAAAACTAATCCATTGTTGTATTTAAACTGAGCCGTTTGGTAACTCCATTTAAAGTAGCAGGCTATTGAATAGTGACCCATTACAGGTGCAATGGAGCTGTAATAGCTAAACTTTTCAGGACACAGCTGGACAGTGGATGACACATGTTTTGGGGCATATGTCAGACAGTATGTGTGGAGGTCACCCTGCAAGTAGTAACCAAGGCTGCTGAAAATCAGACTGTGTCTGGGGTGTTGCTGACAGGTTGCTGGTTGACCAAGGCTGTGGCTATAATCAGACCCAAGGTGTAACCTACCTGCTGGTAGGCTGTTTTGAGGGGCCCAGGTTGGGAGCTAGAGAAGCAAACCATTGTGAGGCACCCAAGTTATTGGGAAGATGGTGACACTACCTGTTCCTGTTCTGGTTTGAACCTTAGAGTGTGATGATGGCACCACCTTATAGTAATTTCATCTAGACGACATGTTCCTATTTTGCTTATAAAACTGTCATGTGGGACTGTCAAAAATGTTACTAAAATCAAGATAAACCATATTTTAAGCTTCCTCATCCAATAGGCCAGTAACTTTGTCAAAGAAGGTAATTAGGTTGGTTAGGCAAAATTTGCTCTTGACAAATTGATGTCGGTTATTACGTATAACCCTGTTTATTCTCCAGCTGTTTCAAAATTTATTTTTCTTATTTCAATTTCTGTAGCTACACAGAACCCCAGTCCTGGACCAAGACCCCTTTGTACTAAATACTGTACAAACACACAACATAAAGACCATCTCAAAAACCCTAAATAGCTTCCACCTCTTCTCAAGGTACATCTACAGAGGCTGGATTGCTAGGGATATGCACCACATCGGAAATCAAGCCCTGCTATATGCAGTTAGCACAAGTGGCCTTTAGCCAAATTCAACAAGAAGGTTCTTCCAAGATGCACATTTTCTGCTCCTTTTTAGGAGATATGGAGAATAATTTGTAGCAGCCTTGCTAATCAGGCAATCTGGTTTTTAGTCTGTAGAGTCCCACAATGTAAGACTGAAGCCTTTAGGGACTCCTTTTTATCAAGCAGCTCATGGGAAAGAAAACCCACCAACCAATTATTGACTCATACCATGCAGCATTTACTCCACCCTCTTCGTTGTAACTGAACACCACTTTTTACACTTTCCAGAAGTCCAAGGATAATTTTTTCACAACTTTTCTTTCACACATAATTTTTATATAAATTTTGTGTTGGAGAAGCGTGCTGTCTTGATAGCCCTGGAGACACATGTTCTCCATATTCCTCACCCAGTATGCATAGCACAGACAGTGACAGCATAAGAGGCTCTTGCACCATGGCTCCCCAGTGCTTCATCTTCAGCCTGAAGATCTTTTTTCTGTGGAGAGCAAATATTAGTCCCTATCCAGTCCTTTCTGTCAACGAAGAGACATCTGATAGTTTAAACTATCCACCAGGAAAATGCTGTGCAGTTAATTATATCAGTAATAGTACATTTCAGAAACATTCATTTCTACTTTCCAGGAGGGCTGTGAGAACGAGCTATTTTGTAGGTGGTTAACTGAGAAACAGGATAAGTGGCTTTTTGAAGGATACAGAGGAAAACTACATCTGTCTGGATTAGGACTTGGGAGTGGCTCTCTCCCACTCTTCTCAGAGCACATTTCACTCAGTCATTGTTGGACTTGTTTGTGCAGTAAGGCCACTGAGGCCTCCAACACATCATTAGATATGCCTCAAGAGTAAATTTAAACTGTTTAGGCCCATGTTATCAAGAGTGACCAGTGACCACTAATTTTGGGTGCCCCAGTTAGCACAACCAGCAAAGAGCCTGACTGCAGATGACCCAGAACTAAAGATGAAGTCAGTGAAAGGTACAGGCTCTGCTGTCAGCCCCTTTGAACTGCTTAAAGGGTGCGTCTACACTAGGAACTAACTTCAAAGTTAGGCACTACATCGAAGTAGCCAGAAGAGAGTCTACACACATTTTTTTCCCTTTCTTCGAAGTTAACTGGGAGCCCAACTTCAACATCCTCACTCCACTCCCAGGAATGGAGTGGTGCCCTACTTCAAAGCTTAACTTCAAAGTAGAATGTGTGGAGGCACTCTGCTTCGAAATTGCTTACTTCGAAGTTATTTTCGTAGTGTGGACCCAGCCAAAGTGTTTCAGTTTCATTACCACCAGCTTCTCACTTAATAGCAACAAGTGCTTAATTTGTACATATGCCTTGATACATCTTTCATTACAAGTTAAGCGCTGATAAAAGTACATGCTTTTTTCTCAGAGGAATGGAGAATTTCTTCCCCCTTGGACACACATATAGGCTACATTTACACTGCTCCCAAACTCGAAATAAGATATGCAAATTGCATATCCTAATTTGAATTAATTTTGAAATAGGCTATTTTGGGATTTGGCGCTGTCTACACTATGCCGAATGTTGAAATACTGTGCTGTTCTGAGGCATCCCTGACTCCTCCTGCAATGAGGTGTACAGGGATGCCAACATAGCGCATCGCTATTTTGAAATAATGGGCACGTTTCATAGACACCAAGCAGCTATTCTGGGACGTAGCCACACTGTCTTCATGAGCGTCTCACGTAACATTGAGCAAGTGCCTCTAACAGTCCCTTGGAGCAGGGGAAGAGGTTTGTCTGTGTCCCTGCTCCTTTGGCTCCTCTTCACTCCAAGCCCGATTCATCACAGTGGACGCTTATTCCATCAGCTTGTTCCTGCTAAACAGAGCAATTCTACTTCTTGTGCAATTGGAAGAATAAAATGTTGTGATTGACAGAGTGAAAAGCCAGTACACTTCAAATGTCCCAATTTAAGTTTCTAGTGCCACATAAAAACAGGATATATGGGCACTTTAACCAGGTGTGTCCTCCTATGAAAGTTTATTGTGATGTTCTCTCTTAAATTATTGAGGACACATTCACTTGGGAGACAGGGCGTGTGGATAGACTGTGGATCCTTATTCAACTACTAGGCCTTTGCCATTCAACCTTGTTCCAATGTGAAGGAGCCCTTGGAATCCCAATGCTAAAGAAACTCAGTCATTGCCTTTTTACTTTCAGACATGAAGCACCATTACAAAATAAGAGGCTGGAATATACCAGCTTGGCCCAGATGCTTAAAGGTACTTAGGCTACCAGTTTTCACTGAAATCAATGGAAGTTAGAAGCATAAATACTGGTGAAGAACTGGGCCTTTCTGCTTTAGCTATACTCAGTGATACCAACTCATGGATAGGCTTAGAATATTTTTTAAATGTTAAAAATTACTTAGAAGAAATAGATTTATGCAGCTCACCAGGGCCTGATGAAATGCATCGTAGAATTGTCAAAGAGCTGATAGAGGAGGTATTTAGCCTTTTGCTTTTATTTTTGAAAAGTCCTGGAAGTCGGGAGAGATTCCAGAAGACTGGAAAAGGGCAAATATAGAGCCCATCAGCAAAAAGGGAAATAAGAACATCCAGGAAACAACAGATCAGTCAGTTTAACTTCTGTGCCAGGAAAAATAATGGAGCAAGTAACTAAGGAATTCTTCTGCAAACATCTGGAAGAAAATAAGGCAATAGGTAACAGCCAGCATGGGTTTGTAAAGAATAAATCATGCCAAACCAATCTGATGGCTTTCTTTCATAGGCTAACCAGTCTTGTGGATAAGGGAGAAGCAGTAGATGTTGTATACCTGGACTTTAGTAAAGCATTTGATCCTGTGTCGCATAATCTTATCAATAAACTAGGCAAATAAAACTTAGATGGGACTACTATAAGGTGGGTGCATAACTGGCTGAATAACCATTCTCAGAGAGTCATTATTAATGGCTCACAATAATGCTGGAAGGGCATAACAAGTGGGGTTCTGCAGGGATCTGTTTTGGCGTTGGTTCTATTCAATATCTTCATCAACAATTTAGATATTGGCATAGAGAGTAACGCTTATTAAGTTTCTAGATGTTACCAAGCTGGGAGGGGTTGCAACTCTTTGGAGGATAGGGTCATCAGTGAAAATGATCTGGACAAACTGGAGAAATGGTCTGAGGTAAACAGGATGAAATTTAATAAGGACAAATGAAAAGTGCTCCACTTAGGAAAGAACAATCAGCTTCATACATACAGAACGGGAAGTGACTGTCTAGGAAGGAGTACAGCAAAAAGGGATCTGAGGTCATAGTGGATCGCAAGCTAAATATGAGTCAACAAAGTGATGCTGTTGCAAAAAAAGCAAATGTGATTCTGGGATGCATTGACAGGAGTGTTGTGAGCAAGACATGAGAAGTCATTCTCTCACTCTACTCAGCATTGATTAGGCCTCAATTGTAGTATTGTGTCCAGTTGTGGGCACCACATTTCAAGAAAGATGTGGAGTAAATGGAGAAAGTCCAGAGAAGAGCAACAAGGATGATTAAAGTTCTAAACAACATGCGCTATGAAGGAAGACTGAAAGAATTGGGCTTGTTTAGTTTAGAAAAGAGAAGTCTGAGAGGGGACATGATAGCAGTTTTCAAGTACCTAAAAGAGCGTTACAAAGACGAGGGAGAAAAATTATTCTCTGTGGCCTCTGAGGATAGGAAAAAGAGCAATGGGCTTAAACTGCAGCAAGGGAGGTTTAGGTTGGACATTAGGAAAAGCTTCCTAACTGTCAGGGTGGTTAAACGCTGGAATAAATTGCCTAGGGAGGTTGAGGAATCTCCATCACTGGAGATATTTAAGATCAGGTTAGATAGCCATCTATCAGGGATGGTCTAGAAAGATAGTGCTTGGTCCTGCCATGAAAGCCTGGGAGTAGACTTGATGATCTCTTGAGGTCCCTTCCAGTTCTAGTGTTCTGTGATTTTATGAGTCTTGCAATATTTGTTTTGGGATCATCCCTATGGTCCTCCTTTTTTCTTTCCTTCTTACCTCAGCTCTTAGATTATCAGTTTTCATTTTACAAGAGAAATTCAGGATTGATGTCTCACAGTTGCAGAAAAAAGCTTGAAAATGTGACCCTCCCACCCCGATATATGCAGTTCAAAAAGGGACCCAACATTTAAAGAAATCTCTTTATTTTTGTCGGTGCGAGCAGAATCGTGGGCAAAAACCCCACTGATCCCGCACCAGCGTACCGTTCGGATCCCCACGGGGCCCTGGACGAGGGTAGAGAGGGGACGGCAGAGGACCAACGGCAGGCGGAGGCCGCTCCGCTCCTCTGCAGGCCAACCCCACCCACCTCCGGCAGGGGGCTTAGAGAGTTACGCACTGACTTTGCGCTGCAGTAGACGGGGGAGGCTGGAGGGTGCTTACTTCCCTGGCGGGCAGGCGGCTAATTCGCTCGAAGGAGGAGAGGGTGAGACGAGAAGAGGGAGATTGAATAAACCACAACTGCTTTTATTAACAAAAACACCAACATGCAAACAAGCAAAATAAACCCATACAACAATTCATTATAACATTTGAATTATAAGAAATATCAGCAACAAATTTAACTAAACCTTATTATCTCCATAGGAGTATGTTATTCAAACACTTTCACTTACCAGTAACAGGAAATCCATGTAGGGAGTCTATGTGGGGTTTTCTTAGTGAATAGAAAGGCAAAATGGTTAAAGAAAGCCTTAAGACTTTAAAGAGTTGAGATAAATTTTTTCCTCCGAGCAAGGGGAGGCAGAATGGCCTTTTCCCTTTAGACTCTGGGTGGTTAGCCGAGCCACCCTATTGGAGACCTTAAGGTCCAGCCTGTCAAGGTCTCCTCCCAGCTGGGTTAACAAATGTGGGACTTCCCAGTGGGGTTTGGAGGACGAAAATAGATAAAGGGAATCAGAACTTGGGAAATGAAGAAGGGGAAATTGAGAGGTTAGGCCTCTACTAAAACACCAATTAACATTTAACCACTTAAACCCTAACTATGGGGCTTATTAACCAAATGCGCAACTGGAGCAAACAATTTCAGCTCCGGGGTTAAAGCGATACGTAGCCCTTACTTGGCCCTATAGGACTACGGCCTGAGCTACAGTTTTTCTAAGTCCCCTCAGGATTTGAATTATCTGAAAGAGTTTTAGTTGCCGGTGACAGTACCCCAAGCTATACCCAGGGCTTGTAGGGATATTACGTGTCCAGTAGCAATGGTCCAGTCAGGTTTCATGGTCGTGTCCGGTTGTCCAATCAGGTGCGGTGACGTCGCGGAACAGTGAGAGCGATGGTGCTGCTCGGGGAAGGCAAGATGGTGGCCTCTGGGTTAAGCAGCCGAGTGCGCAGTACCTGCCAAGGCAGGCCAGTTTGACGCTCGGCTGCCGCTCCACAGAGGCTTCCTTGCCGCCGGGAAGCAGGCCCTGGGTTTGGCTTGTCAGGTACGCAGTACCTCACCACTAAGGCGAGGCCAGTTCGCCACCCGACTGCCTTGCCCTTTGCCTATTTATGACCCCAAAAACTCTTTTAGGAAATAGGGGCTGGCACTAGGCCAGTTGGGAGCTCTTCGCAAAGCAGGAGCTCTTCATCCACAGCCAGACCCCCCAGACTGACCCCCGAGGGCTGTGCTGCGCAGCCTTTTATTTTGTGTTCTTATGTTTAATTCATGATTCTATTTGAATATTTATGAGTTTGTCCCTGGTTTTCAATCAGGTCCTCCAGGTTATGGAAATTTCTAGAGGGTTTTCGCCAATGTCCAATCAGAGGCCTAGGTCTGAAGCGTGTATGAGTTCAGGGTTACCAGGGAAGCCAACTGACTCAGGGAGACCCATTACAAGGGGCCGCTAAAGGCAGCCTATGGGGTTTTTGGTTTATACCTGTACCTGTAATGTTGTTAAATGGCCAAAGGCCTGTTTCCCCTGACCCACGGGGGCGATAATGCCCGAGGGATGGAAAAATCCCTGACAATTTTGAGCTCTGAGAGTTGGCAAGGCTGTAGACTGAAGAAGTGCAAACCCTCAAACCCTTTCTATGTCAAAGAGAAGGGGAAGAGGGAGAGCCCACAGGAAGAGGGGATCACTGAAAGCATTTTGCCAAATTAACTGTCTGGTACATTCGATGGGTGGACATAATGGCCTGTGTGTCTGTGCCTATGTGAAACCAGATTCACCCAAATATGAGCTTTGTTCACAGCCCCTTCCCAGTTGCCTGGGAATAGATCCCTTAGTGGTGTCTCAGTATTGTAGGGGAACTTCCTCGTGTCCTGCACCAGGGAGCCACTGTGTCAGGCCCTGAGTGCAGGCTGTGAATAAGTATGACAGGTTCAGTCACTGAGATCTCCTTGAGATTGTCACCTGTTGGTGCTGATCATGTCACTGAGCTCACCTACCTGCTCGATGGGGTGCCCCACCACCCTGTGCACCTGGAGCCAGTGGAAAGCAGTCTCATGGTGCACATTGCTTATTGCCACTCCCATTGGCTGTGAACAGTGATCAGCAGCCAACAAGAGCTGCAGTCACTCAATACCTGCAGAGACTCAGATAAATAACATGGTGGTGGCCTGCCAGGGACTAACAATCGTAGGACAATGTTGGGAGCTTGTTTGTTTGTTTGTTTGTTTGTTTGAAACTTTTTTTTATTACCACTCGTTCTCTAGTGGCCTGAGACAAAGAACTGCCAACTGGACCTCATGTGTGCTAAGATCTCTCAGCAATGCCTCCTCTATCAATATATCTTTCGCTCTCTGCACAGGTCTTTTCCATCTTCACTGTCTGCTCTTAAAAACCTCTTCCAGGTGCCCCCTGTCCTATCTTTTCCATGTGTAGCTTCAAGACCAATCAGCACACTACAGTTTCATCCATTAATACTTTCCTACCTCTTTCATCTGTATCCAGAATCTTCTGTCAGCAATATTGATTGTCTTTCCCATCAGTACCTTTGGGGCCCTTCCTCCTGTGTCCTCTGGCTTGTTTTATTAGTAGTAGCTTCAACCTCTTTTTTTAATTCCTCATGGATTTTAAACCTTGAGGTCCCAGAGAAGGTATATGCTGACCCTGCTTCTTGTACTTTATTGGCATGCCGGTGATTATTACAGTATATAGGCTATGCTAAAAGCTCCTACAACAGGAATTGCAAATTGACATCATAAATTCGGGTCACAAAGATTTGCACATTCCCAAGACAAGATGGTGACTGTCCTGTCACAAATATATTGTAGAATGTGCATATTTAAGACTATTTTCAAATGAAAAAAAGCTATTCATTTCCATGAGGACCATTTACCCAAAAGAATGGATAGAAAGAAGAACAAAGAGACAAGGAGTGACAGATCATCGGTCTGCAAATTGAAACAAAGTTTCAGTTGTTTCGATAAAAATTGGACTTTACATAGTTTTGCTATTCTGATTTCAAAAATGGCATCCATCTCCCTCTATCACATAACGATTTTTCACAAATCAAAAAGAAAAAAAGGACATTTTTCATATTTTTTATTCCACTTTATGCATTAAAAACTTGGTAAATAGTAAGTTATAGTTCTTTCAGAAGGTCTGTCGTAAGTCCTTGTTTAAAGAACAAAGGAGCAAAGTGTGAAATTTAACAATTGAGTAATTTTAAATGATTAGATGCGACTGAATTGATGCTTTTTTGACATTTTACGCATTTCACCATCAGTCTCTCTTTTCATGGACCATCAGCAGTCAGCCATAATTTTGACATCCCAGTGTCCTTGATATCTCTTTTCCATCATCTTGATAGCCTGATGAAATCTTTCCCCTTGCTTTTCACTGACACTTCCAAAATTGTCAGGAAAATAATCCGGATGGGAATGCAAAAAATGAACTTTCAAACTCATGTTGCAGCCAAGTCTTTCAAATTTATCATGATGCCAACCATGTTTTCATAATCAGGATCTTTCTTATTCCCTAAGAAATTTTGTATGACATTTCTGAAGGCCACCCAAGCGTCTTTCTTCGTGTCATTCATGGTTTCTTCAAAGTTAGTGTCAAGAATCAGTTTCCTGATCTGAGGCTCCACAAAGATACCCTCCTTAACCCTCCATAACTCAAAGCTGGGAACTTGTTGCAAATGTACTTAAAGCAGTCACTGTTCTTGTTTAATGATTTCACAGATTGTTACATCAAACCCAGCTTGATGTGGAGCAGAGGCAGCAGTGCCCTGTCGGGCTCAGTCAGTTTTTCATGAATTATATTCTTGGAGATGGGAGTCAGACTGTCCATTGGTGGCCACTGTTTCCTTGCCCAGTGAAGATCTCTTGCTCTGCTATCCCATTCACATAAAACGAATGGCATTTTTGTGTAACCAAAATATAATGTAATGTAAAAACCATTCTGTCTTGTTACTCCTATAATATATAATATAATAATTTGGTGATCCTCTTCAACAAAGTTAAGCTAGATGGCGTTAATTTTTATGAATTCAATCAATTTAAGGTATTTTTGCATGCAAGTTCTTGAAAATAAGTAACTACATATAGTTTTAAGTTCTTGAAAATAAATCACAGCATATAATATCTAACATATTATAATAGCATTTTTTGAAAATGTGGACTCCCGTTTTCAGAAAATCTGTATGTCATGGGCAAAACCAGGTATAATGTTTGAACTCAGCACCCCAAAGTTAGTTAAGAACAGTTATTTGTTCTCTAACAATGGAATCCATGCAGAAGGGAGAATTCACTAGGACCTAAATAGTCCTTTGTAAAAGCTGGGCTGTACGAGCATGGGTTTGTGACAAGTAGAACTCTCACATTAGGGAACACTTTAACATGTAGTGCATTAATAAACAATGTGATTCAGAGGAATATACAGGCAGCTAGGAACCAGGGGGCCTCAAATTCTGGTCTAGATTTTATCTTGCATTTAGTGTGGCTGTGGGCAACTTGTTTACCTTTTCCCCTCAGTTTCTCAATCAGTAAAAGTGAGGTGGTATTATCCACATGCCTTATGAGGATGTTGTGAGTATTAATGTCCACAATGCTTTGATTATATGGGCACTATGCAAATGGTATCAGTATTACTAATGACAACAATTTGTTTCTATCTTGTATTTTTCACAAGATGCTAATGTTGCTAATCTCCACGGACCTTTAGACAGCAAGGGCTAGATGCTTCTGTGACTTGCATACCATGGAGTGAAGCAAAGCACAGCAACCTATTTTAAATCTGGTCTCAAAAGGTGGAGGGCCTGCAAATAGGAGACTTTGTCTCTTCTGTTTTGTGACCCATACCATTGTTTCAAGAGGCCCTAAGGCCAACAGTGAGTCAGTAAACTGGCTCTCCTAAATAATTTAGCTTAGATTTCAGACACCTTTACTCCTGTGGAATACGACATTGAGCTGGAAGATAGACAACTTTTCATGCAAGTTCTACTTCTGAGCTTGAATCTACCACAGCAAGTCTGACACTGTAGCTGTGTCTATACTAGCTCCCAACTTCGAAGGGAGCATGGTAAGTAGGGTGTCGGAAGATTATTATTGAAGTGCTACGGTGCATACGCAGCACTTCGTTAAGCTAAGTCTCCTCTGCGGCAACTTTGAAGTGTTAAACTGCGAAGTGCCAACCTGTGCGTAGCCCCGGCTAACCCGTGGGTACTTCGAAGTGCCCGGGCTACTTTGAAGTCCCTTTTCTCCTCAAAATTTTGAGGAGTAAAGAGACTTCAAAGTAACCCGGGCACTTCAAAGTAGCAGTGGGTGAGCCGCGGCTACGCACAGGCTGGCACTTCACAGTTTAACACCTCGAAGTTGCCGCAGACGAGACTTACCTTAATGAAGTGCTGCGTATGCACCGTAGCACTTCAATAATAATCTTCCGACACCCTACTTACCATGCTCCCTTCGAAGTTGGGAGCTAGTGTAGACACAGCCTCTATACCATTAGTCAGTACACCTACTTTACTAGGGGAAAGAGACCACAAGAGTGAGTATGACTTTAGTGCAGGATGTACTTAAATAGAACTTGCATAATTTATTTGAATTACACTGACCATTTTCTTTGAAACAGAAAAGCTGGCAGTATTTTTTACACTTGCCATTTCCTGAAGCCTACAGATGTTTCCTCTAAGTCTGCTGGGAAGGACAGAACAGACCACTTGCAGGTTTTGTCTCGGTTTTATTCACACAACTCCTACCAGAGTCACTGACAGCATAAACAAGAAGAGCCATTATTTAGAGCAATGGAGCTGCCGCTGATCGTGTGACACCATTGGTTAAACAGTCAGAAGAGGAGGAAGTTACCACAGTTGATGGATGAGGTTCATCATTAAACAGTGTCACTTTTTTTGGTCCATGGGGTTCGAGGAGCACTGGTACAGGGTTGCCAGAGGCAATCTGCTTTACGCTCCTCTGAGGTAATTTTGAGACAGGATCAGAGAATGATTCCTAAGCAAGTGCCATCTTCCAAACACAGGAAACAAAGTTTTGCCATAATGGGTCCCAGGAGAGAAGCCACTGGGTTGTTTCCCTTAGCCATTTGATTTGGTGACACTGACTGATTGCATCAGCAGGACTAGGGATTGGTAGTCACCAGATAGAAACAGTGACCCCTAGGGTTACAACAGTGTACGAGTAGGCACTCTCCTACTTCTAATAAGCAAAGAGAACAGTACTCCTTCACTCCTAAGGGCAGGTGTACCCTATAGGGTACAGCTGACTTTTGTCAACTACATTGACCTATGTGAATAGTGTAGCTGGAGTTGATGTACTTTAAGTCAATATATTGTGGTTTCTACGCCGCACTGAGTCAATGGGAGAAACTCTTCCATCTACATACCTTAAGAGCTTTTCATTCTGGTGGAGTACCTGAGTTAACGGGAGCGCATTCAGCAGCTGATTAAAGTGAGTTTTCACTAGATCCACCACTGGATTCAGTCACTGCAGTGTTGATCCATCAGGAGCGGAGACACAGTCCTCACCTGACTTAACTTTTATAACAGTGGCTATCACCGATGCTTTGGCAAATCCCCGCTGTTTACTAATTTTCCCTGGTGCTGAGTTGTCCTCTTGTAGCGTGCTTAAAATAAGAAGAAATTTGAAAGTTTCATTCATAAATTAAAAGGGATTGCCAGAATTTTGGACCAAGGAGAAAAGAGGAAAAACATTCTGTGAAATATGCCCCAAAATAGAAGACAATGTGCTGTTCTAAAGTTATAAAAGGATCAGTAAAATACTCATATTTGGACTGCCAACTGGGCACCGTGGTTTGAATATTAATTTATATATATTGACATAGAGACATAAAGATGGGCTATGTAACATCTGTACAGTAAAAGGAATACCAGTCACCTGATATGGGAAAGTGGTGAGCGTTCCAGCAAAGAAAGGCTCTTTATGAAGAGTGTAGCTCTCAGCCCACAGCCTGCGTGCAGCCCAGTCATCACACAGATGTGGCCCTTGTGACATTCTGAGGGCCATATTGGGAGTATATATATCTGTGGATGTGGCCCACGTATATAGAGATCTGCTTCTGTGGTTCACACTAGTACATAGCCTGAAAGCCATTGGTTTAGATGCTGTAAATAAGGTGACATGCTATACTATGAGGGATTTAGTAAATGTAAAAGCTCTACTGCATTTTAAGGATATAGAGTAAGCTAAGAAAGTATTGGAAGGGAGGAAGGAAGGAAGAACTATAGTACGTGGTTGTTATAGGCTCAGGAAATGAATCTGCTTTGTCATAGAGCACAAGAAAAAGAAGCTGTAGTTCTAAAGTAGCCATATTGTAAATAAGAGCTGCCTGTTCTTTTGTCTCTTCTGGTTAAGTAAAAATCTTTTATGTTTTTTCTTTATTGCTGCAGAGGTAGAATACTCTTATGTTAACCATTGTAGGGCTCTAGTCTATGAGCTCCAATGTAACTATGCTCCAAGGAGTTCTCAGGAGAGAAGAACCAGGACTAGGCTATTGGAAATCAAAACAAACTTTCAGAACACATGAACACACCAGTGTATTTAGTGGAGTATTTGTATCTTGAACAAGTTTAAATAAAATTAGGGTTTTTGCCAAATGTTATCTTTTTCCAAATTTTATCTTTTTTGGGGGGTTGGGGGGGGGGGAAATTCTCCTTCATAACTTTCAAGTGTGCCTAATATGCTCTTCAGAGAACTTCCCCGCCTTTCAAACATACTCCCTTATTATTGTGAAATGTCTTTTCAAATGAATTCAGCTACACTGGCAGAGTGTTTTAACTGTATGCTTCTACTCAAATTATCCATAAGAAATAATGTTGCCCTGTGTCATTATACTTTAGAGTTAACACTTTCTCCATTTGAAAAGGGGCAGTTTCCCTTAAAGCTAGTCTTGTGGCTAGTCTATTTGCAGTGGTAGGAAGATGGAACTGCAAAGGTATGGAAACAGGCTAGAAAATTACTTTGCAGAAACATAGGCATCTCAAAGAATTCACAGAGAAGCCCTACGTCTACGTCAGACTACGTCTGAACTTGAGACCTTACAGTGGCATAGCAGTACCACTGCACCTGTGCCACTGTGAGGTCTCTTTGTGGTTGCTCTGTACCAATGGCTCAACAAAACCTCCCCCAGTAGTTGTCAGCAGGTGCTGTCCGTAGATCACTGCATCTGTCAGAGAAACTTAAGTTGGTTGCATGTGTGTGGGGTGGGGGGATTACACACAAAAGTGCCAGTGTAGCAATAGCTGAATCTATGCTATAGTAGAAGATTATTCTGATGAATATTTACAGTAACCCTACCCATGTCTCTTCCTTGAAGTTGCTTGCGATGGCTCCTGTCTTCACTGAAGTTAGTTAGGGCTGAAGAAAAGTCGTGTAGTAGAATACTGGGCTCTAGCAATGAAGCAGCAGTCACAATTCAGGAGTTGCTTTCCTCTTCTCACTTACCCTGCCTATTTTCTCCCTTGTTTTCTGGCACTCTCTTTGTGGTTAACTCACTTGTCAAAGGTCCACCACAATCAACATAAAGGCAACAGCTGGCATACTCCACAGGGAGAAGAAATGTGCACTCAGAGAGGTCTCTAACCTGCCTTCAGGGCCTCTGGCACTGAGCCAAGGGACCCATTCACACTACTGTGTCAGACCGTAGGGTCACATAGTCTGGTCTGAGGGCCCTTTATAGTCACAGCTTGTTGGGGGTTCCGGAGTCTGAGCAGGGATCTTTTAAAATCCATGACTTATTAGCATAATGCTCAAACCTTCCCCTAAACTAAGCCCTCAATATCAAATCTGTTGCATTCTCAAACTGCTTAATGAGGTCATGGGGCCCCTTTAGTCGGTGCTTGTCACCTTGGGTTAGGGAAAGCCTTGAGAATGGAAGTTTAAGGGCTTGGCTACATGGAGAAATTAGTGTTAAGTAGTTAGGGTGTGTATGGAAAGCACAATAGCTATTGCACATTAGCTCCCGGGGGGAAAATCTGATTCCACTGCCTTTTTATGATTTAGATTAGTGCATGAAGTTTGGAATCGAAGTGTCCACAAAGGCAGTTAATACAGAATGGATATTCAGTAAAAGCTATTCTGAATTAACTATCCTGGGCTTTTCCCCTGTGTGGATAAACCACAATGCTCTTCTTCAGTCACATGGCATCCCTGAAGATGTGAGAAAACCTCTTAAGGGATTTAGTTCTCTGGGTTATTTTTAATTCTCCTTTGTCAAAATTCATTTTGGAGCCATGTTTACTATACCTTAAAAATGGCAGACGTTGCACAGAGAGGGAAATTATTTAGCAAAGCATGCTGGGAATGTCATTACATCTCCCATCATGCTATGCGACTTCTTCACAGCCAGTTTGTGTACCAATATTAGTCTGGAATTTTTTTCCTGAATTTTTTCACTTCCCCACCCCTTGGCAAACTTTGCACCTTAAATGGAAGTGTAATCTTCTCTCCTTGGCTTTCTGCTGTATTTTATCTCTGCTCTCTAGCAGGGGGAACCTATGAAAGATCTACAGGCCAGTTATTCTTCCTATGACATGGGGCATCAAATGAGTGTGAAGAGAAAGTGGATGGGAATTCATGCATCTGGGATCTTTAAACTCTATTTACTTCTGATCTACTTTGTGGATGAATTGCATTTAGCTTCTCTGGCTGCTGTTGAGTCCTCTACAGTCAGCGTCCTAACTGCATTCCCTAATATGGCTCCTTCCGGAGGCAAGTGGTATTTGAATAACTGTGAACTTCTCCACAGTTAGAGCTACTGCATTAGCTCCTGCATCACCTCATTCTGTAGAGCCTGTGTAATTGTGAGTCCTTTAGCCAGAGGCCCCGTTTCTGTCTCTCTCTCTCCTTCTCTGCAAGCACTTGTGCGGATAGCTATATTAACAGCACCAAAGCAAGAAGAGGCTTTGCTGCAAATTAGAAACCAAAGGGGGAAATAAATCACACAAATCCCTCCATAAACAGAGGACCTGAAGATTCCAAAATATGTTGAGTGGGCTACAGGGAAGGAAAAAGAAAGATGCTTTACTGGGATGGAGGGTGGTCAGTGTATCAAAAAAAAAAAGGCCTTTTTATTCAAGTCTTAAATCTTTGGATGTAATGTCTTTTTTGTGCTGGGGGCCCAGTATGCTATTGAGCTCCTATGCTGAACAATCATGGGGGGATTTCCTTCAAGGGATGTAAAGTAAAGACTAATGTAATCTGTAGCCCTCCCATTTCCTGGGTAAGCTCTACTTAGCTTTTCCTTATATTTTACTGGACACTTATCTACTTATTTTATGGGATAGTATAAAGAATTAATAGTCTTGTATTGTGTATAGACATGCTTGGTTCTCTCTCTCTCTCTCTCTCGTTCTTGTGCTATCATTCAGCTATTTTCCTGACTCCATGCCTCTATATTCATTTTTTTCCTGGTTTTGTGCTCTCCTTCTCCTCCTTTTCTACCTATTGTTTCACCTCCAGTTCTTACACTACTCCCTTCTTCATATCACCCTGATGAGAGTGGTAACATATCAATTACAAAAGGTCTTTCCTGAAAACACGAAATAGAACCCCTTTTTCCACTTCAGATTTCAGATAATGAACATGCTTTTTCTTAAGAGATTTTACATGGTTAACCTGGATCTTAATTGTATTCTCAGCAAATAAAATGGTCATTCCAAACTTCTTTGTATTAAAATTAGTTTTTAAAAATGAAGTTTTAATGAATACTCTGTTACAGGTTATTTATTTTTCTCCTTTAATTGCAAACCACTGATCTAATCTGACCTGCACTTGAAAGTCCTGGGTGAGCACTCACTTAACAGGTACTCCAAAGGTTTTCCTAATGTTAGTAGCTAGCTACCAAATGGAAAAATTACAGACTTGCCCACATGTGCAGCACATATAGCCAGCTCAGCAGTTTTCCCAGTTAAGGGAGTAAGAGACTGGACCCAGAGCTCTTTAAATTCTCCTTCTTGAGTAAAAATGGCAGTCGGGGGCCGGGGCGGGGGTGGGGACAGGGTAGTTTTGGAGATTGACAAGGAGCCTTCATCTCTAGACCAGATACAAATCCTGCCCGGACAGGTACTAGGTAAAAGCTGATACCATTTTATGGCTGTTTGATCTTCAGTTTAGTTTAAACCCCTTCACAAGTGACATAAGCTAAACCAAACAACCACCAGAATAAGAGTGTCCCCAAAGGGAGTTATAATAATATGACTAGAGGTTCTGATTCATTGCTTAGCTTATACTAAAACACGTTGCTATGTAGATAAGATCTAAAACCAGTGGAGGGCAACCTGAAGCCCAAGGACCGCACGTGCCCCCTTGGGGTTCTGTGTGTGGCCCACAAGACATTTTGTTTACTGTTGCCCACCTGCAGGATTGCCAGGTGCTGCTGGGTTCCATGCATGTCACCTTTTTCCTATAGGGATTGCTCAAGTAACACACACTTTAAGCAAGGGTGCATGAAATGAGGTGTGTGCTGATTCAAAGCACTGCTCTGGTTCAGTGAACACAGCCTGCAAATTCTAGGCGCACAAGCGCTGTTAGTGAAACCATCCTATCCCATGAGACCGTCTTGGTTACAACAATCTTGCAGCCCACTGGGAAGAAGGAGGACCGCTCATTCAGCCCACTCTCTACCCTACATTGCCCATCACTGCCTAAAACTGTTTGTCTGGCACTGGCTGCCGAACTTCAAAGGAAATCCAGTGTCCCTCCTCAGTCTATCTTTGTATTCTTATTGCTCCCCCCATTATTCCAATACTGGAAATTTCAAAATGAGAATCTCTCTCACATTTTCTTTACCGTTTTTAGGAGAAAAGGTTGATTACCTAAGCAGGCGTGCATGTAAGAAATGACGGGGGAGAGCTCATTGGAAGAGATGAGTTTTGCATTTAGTTCTGAAGGCAGTGAGGCCTGTGCTCATTTTTATATCCTGCAAGGTTAAGTTCTATAGTCCAGACAACTCATGCGCAAGTTCTGTCTGCCACGATTGATAGACATTTGAACTGTTCCCAGGGAATGCAGCTGCTGCTGAAGGCAAGGTAGTGGAGGGAGAGCCATGGCCACTCCATTTGCCAGGCTTTCATGAATCTTGAGGTGTTTTTCTAACTACTCAGCAGCAAACAATCTGCTGCATCTGAACCACATCACTGGGGTTGTATTGGACTCAGAATGACTGGAAATGCCCGGGGCCTCTAACTGGAGAAAATATTTTCACAAAATAAAATCTGGGTCTCTGCTATGCCAGCCCTTCAACTAGGGTAGTATGCAAAAGTGCTAATCCCACCTAGTCCACCCTACTGGATGCTGTGCTAGGCAAAGTTGTCCACTTCTGGCCTTAGGATTTCAGGTTATTGCAAAGAACACTATACAGTAGGTTAGAGCCAGGGTTTGAGCATGAATGGTAGGTGAAGCTGCTGCTTGGGGAGGCAAGCTACCCAACCAGTGGCCCTGCCCATACTCCACCCCTCTCCTTCCAGTCCCCACCCACTCCCTGCTGCCCACCTTTTCTCTCTGCTCATCTATTCCAGCCAAATCCCTGAAACCAAATGTAGCAAATGACATTCAGGGAAGAAAAAGCACTCTTCTAAAATTTCTTTCTAAAGGAAAGAGAGAATATTTTCCACTGCATGCCAGTTGGACATGAAGAAGATACTTTATTAAAAGCACTAAGTCTGGGAATAAAAAATGTGAGTCTCAGGTTTTTTGATATACCCTGAAGTGTGTCAGAGATTTATTTGAAAAGACTTTGTAGTAAGGGCAAGTTAGTAGTACTGCTGAATACAGCATTAAATATTGAATACATGATGCAGCCTCTCTCTTTTTTGCATTTTCCTCATCTGTATTCCTAAGGTAATTTTATATTTTAAATATACTATCTTCATAAAGTAATCATTCCAGATTACTACATATTTAAACATACTGAAACAAAGGCATTATTTTAAATTAACCAGTCAGAACAGTTTAGTGTGTTCACAACAAAGTTCACTGTTTTTTGAAAAAGAGAACACTAATTTATTTTATATTCAAATTCGACACATTAACACGTGGTTTGAACCGGGATGGGAATTTTCCGGGTCACTGCAGGGGCTCATTTGCATACTTGGCTTAATCTAATTCTTGACTCCCCCTCCCCCGCCTTCTGCCCCTCTACTCTTTGGTTTGCTCACCTTGATAATTTTTTTTCTGATTTGTCCTCCTTGCTTACTGTTTTTGGTTCTCTGTGCCTTAAATATTGAGTCTGTTCTGGTCTGGCTATGGTCTGAACAAGTGGGTCTGCCCCACGAAAGCTCACCTAATAAATGATTTTGTTAATCTTTAAAGTGCTTCTTGACTGCTTTTTTGTTTTGCTAATTTATTTTGTGTGATTTTCATAACAAGACACATCAGTTAAATTTAACTGTACGTTTACATTAAAATATGTTTTCAAAGATTTTAGGCATCAAAGCATTTTATATCTTCGTAAGGTACTGATTTTGGTGAAGGGTTCTCTTAAAAATAGTTCATTAAATACTCAGAAGCAAACGGGAAACTGCTTTGTCCAGCTACCTGGAAGAAAAGGAATGGTGTCTCTTTAAGAGGGTGAAAGGAGAACAGAGATGGATACAAAGAACAGGAAGACTTGGAAACAAGCTTTTGTCCTATAGTAATTAAAATGTGTATTTTAGCAAAGGTGGACTTTTGAAGATTTGAAAAAAAAAAAACCTGCATGTTTGAAAATCCAAGCATTTGAGGCTAAAGCTGAATACTCAGATTGTGCTTCTAAATATGTATTCCAGGATTTGTAGAGATGTGATTTGATAATCTTCAGCTGCAAATTAATGAAATATTTAAAGCAAATGTTAAACTAAGGTTCTGTAGACATAGTAATGTACAACTGTTTTGTCAGCAAATAGGGTTGGCGCATACTTGTTAAAGGTTTCATACTATTATAATGGCTCTTTTACAGGCTCAATGTTACTCTTATAGTTCAAGCAAGTTGGAAGGGTTTTCGCTTTTACGTTAACAGATCCACTTTGGGGGAAGAGTCACCAGTCTCCAAGCTGCAACAGCCTGCTGTGCGAGTCTTCAGGAGCAGTCAGAAATAGGCATAGGAAGAGGGAAGAGTTTGAGCACTAAGACCGAGGGCAGGTATTGCCTCCCTTTGCCTCTTTTACCTGCCACCCATGGATCTGAAGATTGAGATTCCTGTGTCCTATTCCTTTGTCTACCAAAGACTATCCATAGTCATACAGATAAGCTACTGATTACTGAACTTGCCTGGACTTAGTTTGTCCACGTCTAAGAAATAACTCCATAGATTTGAACAAAACAAAACAACAGAAATGTAGCACTTTAAAGACTAACAAAATGATTTAGTCCCTGATGAGCTCATCGCTGAATAAATCATTTTGTTAGTCTTTAAAGTGCTACATTTCTGTTGTTTTGTTTTGTTGGAGTACAGACAAACATGGCAACTCTCTGTTTCCATAGATTTGGTTATTTTTGCTCATTTGTCCCGGCTTGACATAGTCCTAGCTGGGATGATTTAATTAGGATTGATTCTGCTTTAGGCAGGGGGCTGGACTAGATGACCTCCTAAGGTCCCTTTCAGCCCTAGGATTCTAAGATTCTCTTTGACCTTTTGAAGTTATATATATGCTGAAAAATAAAAAATGAGAAGAACAACCAGGAAGTCAGAAAATTAACTCGGGGGAGGAGGGGAGGAGGAATAAAGATTACTGTTGTTAAGCAGCTGGTATTCAAAGGCTACTTAAGCCAGAACACTGAACTAGCGTCTTGATGACATTAATGAAACTTGGCCTTTTTTGACAGGCTATAAAGTAAACTGGTCCAAGAACAAAGGTCCTTTTTGATTATCCACTTCTGCCTGGGGTTGCCAACCTTCCAGAATTATCCTGGAGTCTCCAGGAATTACAGATTCATCTTTAAATTAAAGACTATAGCCTGTAATGAAACCTCCACGAATGCAGCCAACCAAAACGGGCAACTCTATTTCTGCCCCCATTGTCATCCTAACAGACTAGAGTTTCTAATGGCTCATTGAACTCATGATCTAAGAAGGCATAAAGATGAACAAAACTGGGAAATGCCTGGTTGAGAATTGCTTTTGGGATACTTCTCACACACTGGTGCCATGAGGTTCAACTCTAACTAGGCTATGTACCATCCAGAGACTTTGCAGTAGAGGTGTAAAGCCATGGCTGGCTAGAGGAAAGCTTCATAGAAGACCTTTGTTAAGCACACAGAAAACCTCAGGACTTTTAGGTTTTATTTTACAAGATTCTTGTGAAATGAAAAGATGAACAAACCCACGCTCATTCTTTAGTCGCTGACCACGTTCATCTCATGCAGGCTAAATGCAAATGCCTCCAAAGCAAAGCTTGGAAGGCAGGCTAAGGTCCATCCCAAGCCCACTAACAGAAAAAGGAAAACGAAACCTGCATATGTGTAGGTGAACAACACTTCCTGTTTGCAGGTAGTAATGTTGCAACTGTGAGGCTGCAGTTCTAACTCCCTCTTCACTGCTCTACAACAGCGAATCTGACTGACATGTCTCCAAATAACCCAGGATGCCCTTGGATGCTTATTTTTGTGAGAAAGTTAAAAGACGTCTGAGATCAGGTGTCATCATCATAATGACAGATGGTGGGCTAAGACTTCCTAATCTAGCATCCTATTAATTCTCCTCTAACAGCATCATCAAGTTTACACACAGAATGGTCCACCCAATCATCTAGTCTGACCACCTGTGTATCACAGGCCACCACCCAGCACTCGCAAACTAGACCAAACAACCAAATTATGACCAAAATATAGCAGTCCCTAGGAGAATAACCTGTTATGTACCACGGGCTCAGAAGAGGAGGGACTAAGGTACACTGGTGCTCAAGGCTCACACAATGGCAGAGAATTGACTGCAATGACAATGGAGGCACTTATGACTGCTCTGGCAGGAAAAATCGTCAACCCCTCCCACAGTGATGCTGCCCAACTAAAGGGGAGTACAAACAGCTCAACTTACTGGCCTGAATAGTGCTATCTTTCTAATAAGACAACAGTAGCCCTGTTCAATTTGATCAAGATGACAGCTGATCTTAGTGTCTCTGTTTCCCAGGCAGGGACTCAGTGAGCCCTGCCATATCCTCCTGCAGTGGAGGAGAATATCCTTCCACTGCGGAAATGGCAAAATGCTTCTTTAGTCTATTTCATGGAGAGTGAGAGAGAGCATTGGCTGTACATACCCATTTGATGGTGGGGGGCAGGGAGAAAGGCCTCTATGTGTACATCCATGGTGTACACCATTTTCACTGAAGAGAGTGCCATGGTACAGAACTTTCACTAGGGTGGGACAAGGCATCCTCAGCCAGTGAGAGAGGAGCCTACTACAGTAAAAATGTACCAGCGTGCCTGAGTGAGAGAGGATCTGAAAAGTGGATTTTCTGTTGTGAAATAGAAGGTGTAATCAGAGAGCCTGCAGCTGGCAGCTCTGTGGGCCTCAGCCCATGGACTACTTGTTCTAATATTAGAATGGCATGTTCACTGCTTCCTGTGGATTGAAGGACAGACTTGCTCATGCGTGCACATAGTCTATTTACAATGTGTTTTATCCGCTAAAGGGAAACTGCTTGGGGAAATCCAGCTTTGCTGTGTACTTGGAGCTTTGATGGAGTCTGAGAGAGAAAGGAAGCCAAGTTTTCAGGCCTTAGCTCAGGCAAATAGGGCCAACAAGCAAAAAAAAAAAAAAAAAGGCTGTCTTTTTCTCCCAGGTGCAATTTCCCAGCATTACAGCAGAGGGCTGGAGAAGGAGCACACTAGTCTGTTCAGATGAATCAGTGTACAAATATGAGGACAGCCATCCTCTGTCGGTGCAAAATGATGCTTGGTAGAGTGGTTGCTCCTTAGACTTACAGTCACAAAAATGCATTGAATACACCCAAGTCCTAAAATTTAGCCACAGTCCTCAGCTGTGGTTTAGCCTTTTGGTTCAGTTATGCCACTAAGTATCTTGCTTGGGTAAATAGCTGAGAGTGTTGCAGAGCTTACAGAACCCTGGTTTGTTTCCCTAGAGCTAGCCCTCCTAGTCTGGGCCTATCAATCGCTCTCTGCAATGCCTTTTCTCCTTACCCAGATTTGCACTTCTCTGCCTACTACTGCCAGCATGCTATTCTTCCACTGTATATGGCCAACATGCATCTGCAGCTCCTCCCTCAGCCTGGTGAGCACAGCCACCATGCATGGCTCATAGGCAGCTGGTTACCCACTTCTCAGGACACCCTGCTTAGCTGTGGTCCCCTCTATGTGCATCTCTCAAAAACATCCTGCCCCAGCATAGGAAGTTGGTGACCCAATAGCTTGGGGAGGCAGCCCCCACACCCCCCCTGCACCTTTCATGCCCAGCAGAGCCCAGCCTCCCTCCTCAATGTGCTTGCTCTTGCCCCTGTCCCAGGGTAATGCCCCTTGCCCCAGAATAGCGTCCTTAGCCTGGGATATAGCAGCCACAGCCTCCCCTGGCTCCAGAGAGCTGGTGTGTGGCACTGCCACAGTCTGCCTAGGTCCTGGAGCTCTGCAGAATTGGCAAGCAATGTGGCTGCAGCTGGCACACCGATGGGGAGGCAAAGGGGTAGTTGCCCAGGGACCCAACATTTCAAAGGGGCCCAGAGCTACTTTAACAGTAGTGGGGGATGGAGTGCCGGGCCCCTTTGAAATGCTGCAGCTGTGCTGCTTGGCCACTCCGTGCAGGAGGGGGCCTCAGTGCAGCAGTTGGAGTAGTGCTAAGGGCTGACAGCCCTGGGCCTCGCCCCTTCCACTCTTGGCCCTGCCCTTTCTGGGGATGTGGAGCCAGGCCCTCTCCTGCCTTGGCCCAGAGCCCATGGTGGCTGTCGGCCCTGCTGGGCTGCAGCCTGCCTGGGAGCTCCAGAGATCCAGCATGACTACAGCCTGCCCCAGCTCTGGAGAGCTGGTGTGTGGTGTGACTGCAGGTTGCCCCAACCATGAAGCTCTGGAGAGTTGGCCAACAGCCCCACCCCAGGGAGACTGGCAGAGGGCTGCCCACATCTTTCAGCAGCAAGTTCTCTGATACCACCACAGGCAAACCACCCTTCTCAGTGCTGGACAAGCAGAGTGGCCCCAGTGCCAGAAGGACAGACATTGCGGTCTGCCCGCTCCAGCCTCTGGCATCACAACAGCAGTCTGGGGGAGGAGGCCTGGGGGCAGTGGAGCATGGGTGGGGACAGATGAAGCAGTTTGGGAAGGCTTTGCTTTCTCCTGCTGATGATGTCTGCTGCCCACGTGCCCCAGATTAATCTTCCCTTACTGGAAAGACCTGGGGAGGAGCTAGAGGTCAGCAGGAAACTACTACAGGTTCATTGAAAGGGGAAAGAGGTCAGCAAGACTTCCTGAAAGGTTGCTAGGAAAATGGAGAAGCTGGCCAGGGCCTTGTGGATGGAGGAGTAATATGGCTGAGATCTTAGTCATAGGAAATGGACAGAGGCCAGCAGAGGGCCTACTACAGGACTGTGGTGATGGTGGGAGGAACTGGAGGCCATTGTAGTCACCTTCCTTTTCCTTGGAGAGAGTAGAGGCAGAGTGCCAAAGAACAGAGTGGTCCATAACCACACTGTGCTGCATCTTAACATCAGCCAAGAACTTCATCCAAAACTGAAATGAGACTTGGATTAATTCTCAGTGTAACTAACCCAACTGATTTGTCTAGAAAATAGCTGTCTAAGGACCTTTTAAACTTCCACTGCTCTTTCTTTCAGCATGCCCCACTGCATTACAAGGGCTAAAGTCCCATCTTTGGGCTGCCTTGGCGTACTGAGAGTGTTCTCTGGCTTACAGCTAAGCCAAAAGCACAGTTGCACTGGTTCAACCCACAGTTCCTTCCAGTGGAGTCAAGCAAGAGGAGAAGGATCTTTGTAGTTCGTTCTGTTGCAGAAAATGCATATTGGCCTAAAATCAGCTTCTCATGGGACTTTTCAGACTAAGAAACAGAAGTGCAGGGAAGCACATGGTAGAGGTCGAACACTAACATGGGTGCTGCAGGAATGCAGAAGTATGAGGTTCTCTAATACTGTCAGCTGGAAAACTCTTGTTGTCTGGATTTTAGGACATGCTGAAGAAAAGATTCAGGACAAATGTGAAATCATTAATCATTTCACAATCATTTCATTAATCAGTTAATCATTCACAAGTTCCCCAGTTTTTTTTAACTAATACTAAACTTTGGAGCTCAGCAAATGAGGGTTTGTTTCCTTAGACTCCGTATTCCAAGGCTTTTCAGTAGTGTTGCATGATAAACACCAATTGGTTGTGATTTTTCAGGAAGATATTTTATATACACACACACACACACCCCACAATATATGAGGTGACATGGGCCATCAGGTTGTAGCAGAGGGGACACTGCATTGGGTGCGTAGAATCACATGACCCAGAGCTCCCTGAAAAGGACAGAAGGTCTATGGTAGGGGAGGGGTGGCATCCTGCAGCCTGATACTTCTTTGCAGATCTGAGGCATGGGAAAGCAGCAGAGAGTAACGCATCCCCCACTCCACCCCCACACAACCACACATTCATTATGCAGAACAGAGACTTTGTGAGGGAAGACTTCTCAAAGCCAGACTCCTTGCAGAAGATTCATTGGAAGGAGGAGGCCTCTCACAACCAGATTTCCCCACCACTGCCGCACCACAGAAAAAACTCTGAATAAGATGTCTGCTATCACCCAGTTCTACTTGCTGTGGGAGACAGATGGAAATGGGGTCAATGAGGGTAGAACTATCTAATTTAATTTCTTTTCACTTAAAGGTGACAGGCTGGATATGAGCCAACAGTGTGCCCTTGTAGTCAAGAAGACTAATGGCATTTTGGGGTGCATTAGGAGAAGCACTGCTGGCAGGTCTAGAGAAGTTATTATTCCCTTCTACTCAGCACTGACTGCATCCATTTCTGGGCCCCCCCCCCCCAGTATAGAACGGATGAGGACGCACTGGAGAGGGTTCAGTGGAAGGCAACAAAAATGCTTAGCAGGCTCAAGCACGTGACCTATGAGGAGAGGCTGAGAGATTTGGGCTTATTTAGTTTGCAGAAGAGAAGACTGAGGGGCAACTTGATAGCAGCCTTCAACTTCCTAATGAGGATGGAGAGAGACTGTTCTCAGTGGTGACAGGAAGCAGAACAAGGAGCAATGGTCTCAAGTTATACAGAGGGAGAGGTGTAGGTTAGATATTAGGAAAAACTATGTCAGCAGGAGGGTGGTGAAGCACTGGAATGCATTACCTAGAAAATTGGTGGAATCTCTATCCTTAGAGCTGCAGTGTCCAATATTGTGCTGTATTGTGGCAAATGTGGATTGGTGGGCTGGTGTGGCAGCACAGTGGTTTGGGGACTCATGCAGTGGCTCCTTGGGAGCCACACAGCCGCTGCAGCTTGGAAACTCAGGCACCACGTGGCTCACTGGGTTGCCACTGGGTGGCTCAGTGGCTCCTTGGGCCCTGCACTGCTGGAGACACCCAGCCCCAAGGGCCACACGGCACCCAAGGAGCCGTCCCATTGCGTGGGGCCCGAGCCATCTGTGTGGTGCCTGAGCTCCCAAGCTGCTGTTGTTGCATGACACCTGAGCAGCCAGCTCTCAGGGCTGCATGGCTTGGGGTTGGGCAGCTCTGGCAACAGCTCTGGTGAGTCACTGGGGGCATGGAGGGTAGGGTGCCTGGCTGTGGGGGTTAGGGGGGTAGGCTGACTGGCTGGGTGCAGGGCATGTGCCGACTGGGTGTCTTCCTTTTGAACACCACTGCCCTAGAGATTTTTAAGTTCCAGCTTGACAAAGTCCTGGCCAGGATGATTTAGGGTTGATCCTGCTTTAGGCAGGGGGCTGAAGTCGATGACTTCCTGAGGTCCCTTCCAGCCCTAGGATTGTATGACTCTATGACTCTATGAAATGGAGAACCGGAGACAGGGCTCTTCAGTTAGAGATGAAAGATTCCCAGTTACCAAGTCTGAGCCATTTAAAAAGCACTAATAACCATGGATACTTTAACATACTAACAGGTCCTTTTTTCAGGGATGTTTCTGATCCTGGGCGAGATACTTGATGTCTAGCAGCAGTGCTCTGAGCCTCAGTTACTCTTGGATGCAATAATCGGTGATTTTTTTCTAGAAAAAAATGTGCCGGAATTCAAGCCCCAAACTGCACCCACTGCCCCAGGCTTAGCCCCTCCCACAACTCCCTCAGCTCCACCCCTAGCTCTAAATGAATGCCTGCCCCCTCCCCCAGAATCAGGCACCCCTAGAGACAAGCAACCCAACCCACCCCATCCCGGTAATTCAACCCCACTCACTGGAGCCACTGATGGAGCCAGGGATGAAGGCATCACGCTGGGCCTCTGCGGCTGCTCCAGGACTCCTGGGCTAGGCTGAGCTGCAGGGGCTAGGCTGAGCCCCGAAGCCATGCCCAGCTGCAGACGCTAAGGCAGCCCACCCCACACTGGGCCACAGCTGCCAGGGCAACATTGGGTGGCAGAAATTATGTGGCTTCCAGCTGAAGCCACAGGAGTTGCACCAGGGCTAAAGAAGTCACGTGGCTCCCAGCTAGAGCTGCAGAAGGTGCGCTGAAGAAATGGGGACAAGGGCCACCTTCTCTGCTGCCACCATGCCAAGCGGTGGGGTGTGTGTGTGGAGCGGCGAGAGGGGTGCCCCACATGTCAGGGAATCATAGAAATCTAGGGCTGGAAAGGACCTCAGGAGGTCATCTGGTCCAGACCCCAGCCTAAACCAGGATCAACCCCAACTAAATCAACTCAGCCATGACTGTGTCAAGCTGGGACTTAAAAACCTCTAGGGATGGAGATTCCACCACCTGACTCGGCAATGCATTCCAGTGCTTCACCACCTTCCTGGTGAAATAGTATTTCCTAATATCCAACCTACACCTCTCCTGCTGTAACTTCAGATCATTGCTCCTTGTTTTGCCACCTGTCACCACTGAAAAGAATCTCTCTCCATCTGCTTTAGTGGTCCCCTTTCAGGAAGTTGAAGGCTGCTATAAAATCACTCCTCGGGCTTCTTTTCTGCAAACTAAATAAGCCCAAATCCCTCAGCCTGTCCTCATAGGTCATGTGCTCCAGCCCCTTAATCATTTTCATTGCCCTCCGCTGAACCCTCTCCAATGCATCCACATCCTTTCTGTACTGGGGGGCCCCTGAACTGGATACAATAGTCCAGATGTGGCCTCACCAGGAGAGGGGAATAATAACTTCTCTAGATCTGCTGGAAATGCTTCTCCTAATGAACCCCAATATGCCGTTGGCCTTTTGGCTACAAGGGCACTCTGTTGACTCATATCCAGACTCTCATCCACAGTAATCCCCAGGACCTTTTCTACTGCACTGCTACTTAGCCAGTAGGTCCCCAGTCTGCAACAGTGCTTGGGATTCTTCCATTCCAAGTGCAGGACTTCTCCTTGTTGAACCTCTTCAAATTTATTTTGGCCCAATCCTCCAATTTGTCCAGGTCACTCTGTACCCTAGCCCTACTCTCCAATTTATCTACCTAACTCCCTAGTTTAGTGCAAATCTGCTGAGGGTGCAATCCATCCCCTCATCTAAGTAATTAATAAAGATGTTGAACAGTACTGGCCCTAGAACCAATCCTTGGGGCACTCCACTTGAAACCAACCACCAACCAGACACTGAGCCATTGATCCCTACCTACTGTGCCCATCTGTCAAGCCAGCTTTCTATCCATCTTATAGTCCATGTACCCCATACATACTTCCTTACTTATGGACAAGAATGTTGTGGGAGACTGTATTAAAAGCTTTGCTAAAGTCAAGGTATATCACATTCACTGACCTCTCCATGTCCACAGAGCCAGTTTCCTCATCATAGAAGCTGCATTTGCCGCATCTCATTGCCCTGTTGGACAATGCAGCCTCCATATGCAGCTTGGAGCCACCCAGCTGCCTTTCAAAATGGCAGCACCAGGAAAATTGGAGCTGGAACACCATTCCCTGAAGTTCCAGCAGAAAAAAAAAGCCCTGGCTATAATACATGACCTGAGTGCATCTCAACCTTTCTGCTTTTCATATCTTTGAGACATGGGCACATGCTATCTTGTTTCTGATTTGCCAGGGCATACCAGCAGAGACCAAGCCAGAGGTGGAGAAGTCAGCATCCTTATCTGTGGCGCAGCTGGCAGGAAAATTCAAGGAGCAAGCCACTGTCATTTCTGGAAAGGAGGTAAGGAGCAATTCAGCCACAGATAATAAAAGTGAGAAATGGCCAGTCTCTGGGCAACAGTGGGGTGACTGGGTGATCCAAGCATAAAAATAATGGCTTGATTTCAGATAGCAACTTTTATTCCGAATGATCCCATAGGTCTTCATAAATTATAGTCCAGGTTGAACCTCTCTAATTTAGAACTCTGTTGACTGGTAACATCCATAATCCGGCATGGTTTTAGTTAGCTAGACAACCACTTATCGTGGGTGTGGCCAAGTTTCCCATGAACCTGTAAAGCTTGTTTACAGCCACCAGTCCTGGCTCTCAGTGTTCTGTGCTGTTCTTTAGCTGTAATTTACCCCTAAATGTTTTCTAAGAGCCCAGTGAGCAGTGGAAGCATTGGTAATGCCACTAGACAATATTGGCCTCCTGTGGTCCATCAATTTTTCTTGTTCGGCACTGGTCAGGTCCCCAGGTGATGGACAAGAAGAGCTCAACTTGTATAACACATGACACTCTCATTATATATTCTCTATACATTCCTGATTTACATGTAGACACTCTTGCATACTCATTCCAGCTGCCTCTAGAGGAAATTTGTTGCTAGCCATGACAGGATATTTGTGCATCTGGGACACTGAAAATCCTGTTAAGATATCCTTGAGTTCTCCTATAGTAATTGGCATTACTGCATGGTGCACAAATACAGCTCAGCACTGTGCCTTCTTGTTTCCTGATTAATTAGAAAGCACCCAATTAGCTTTTCTTAATCAAATGTTTGATATTTGTGAAGCAGAAATGAGACTCCAAATAGCGGGAGACTGAACAGCACACTAAGCAGCTTAAAAGCCAGCACAATATCTTACTAACAACTTTCCAGCAATAAATAATAATAATTAGTAATTAATAAATGGTGATGGGTCCCTTACTCATCCCTATAAAAGGTAAATGTGTCACTTTCTATTGGCTCTTCTGTAAAACTCTGAATCAGCTGTCCAGGCCTCAGAACTGGTAAACAAAATATTGTTCTTCTTTATTTGCCCTTAAGCACTTCTATCCAATCACAGCACAGCAGACATATAATGTCAAACAAACAGAAATTATCATATGTAAGGCATGCATCTCCCAAACGTCTCCAGTAAAGGCCAGAATATACTGCTATCAGGATTCCCCTCTTCCCCTAAAAACAAGATGACATTCAGGAATTTAAATAAATGAAGACGAACTCTTGATCTAGATATAGCAAAGATTATACAGTTTTAATGTCATGCATTATTTACTGTGACTGAAGTCAGGAGAAATAAATAGGACCTATTAGAGTTCAAGCAATGATTTATTGATGAGTTTGACTGCATAGATTGGCACTGCGGGAAAACTGACGCAACTTTGCAGGTTGTTGGAATACTATATTGGACAGGACTTGTGTCCTTTCAGGATCTGATTGACTCATCATAACTGAGGACACTGGAGGTTTGACTAGCCCCAGTATGCTGTCTTTTACAGCGAGAAAGCATCCCCATCAGAACAGCCTTGTCATTCCTCTTTGCCAAGGCATAGGGCAGATGAATAACTGAATCCTTGTGGTCCAGCCCTGCTTCACTGAGGCCCAAATGCAGCAACGTCAGTGAGAAACTGAGTCTTCTGGAGAGCAGGAAGGAAAAAAAAAGTATTGGTAAGTAGCATTGAAAAGGAAGCCGACAAAATCAGGGTAGAGGTAGTAGAAGGAACCCAAGTAGCAAAAGTTTTGCAAAACAGTAGGGAGTGCAGGTAAAGTCTAAGGACTTGTGGCTGCTGACCGGCTTTCTATGACAGAGAGAGCCCCTCACGACCATCACAAACACACGTTAAAAGCATAAATCATGTTTATGCAAACTCCGTTCTGCCAGTTGATAGCCCCTCGTTTTCCTGTGTCCTTTAACATATACCATTGTTCTCCTGCTGCCTATGTTATTTCAACCCACCACAGTCCTGTGGGATGGGGTGAGGAAATAGCCATGGTTGCCCAACCTCAGTATGCGTGATCATCCTGATGTCAGGATAGTGAGTTGTTTTTCAGACTTAGCAGATAGGACATTAATGAATGCCCATGAAAGGTCACTGCCTAACAATATGGTATCATCTTGTTGTGATATAATGATGTTTCAACAGAATATGATTATACTGCATGCCAGGGTTGTGATGTTTCAGGACAATATTACGTTGTCATGTGATGACACCATCAAAGTATGATTAGATTGCTCCATACCATGATAGTTCATTTCAATCTACTAACACAACATCATCAGGTATCAATGTAAACCTCATAAAGCCATGGTGCCTCAGTTTTTCACATCAGACAAGCTAAAGCGGACAACTCTTCAAAGATGAAATTCCCACAATCTGAGGCGTGTAACTTTCTGGGCCCCTGGACATTAAAGGGGTAAAAATTATGACAAAAGTCCCCAAATATTGCACCCCAGAGCACACTGGTAAGTTGCCAGAAGTCAGGACATAGAAACTGGCATAAAATAGATTTCAGCTGCTCTCCTCTCCAACATGCAGACATGGGCAATTCACATCAAGTGAAACTTTCCATGCTCGTGTAAGTGTAGGTTTTGGATTACTTGCATGGGCATGACTGTGTAAACGAGATGATGTATTTTTGGAGAGATTGTGCTGATGTCTGTACTAAGCCTCTCCTCATGCCCAGGGCAAGCCAAATCCTCCCAGGAGCCTGGGCAGACTCAGAATGAGGGGAGTATCTGTGCAGTAATAAAAGTTGCTGTCCCTTCTCTTTGGACAGAGTGCTTCCTTAGTCACTTGTCTAACATTGCAGCTTGGGACCTGTGGTCTCTACGAGCTGCATCCGCCCTCCCACTTTGAAAGATTAACTCTGAGTTGCCCTTCAGCCCCTGGTACCACACACACAGGATAGTGAACTTAGTGAATGAATGAAGCAGGAAGCTGAGTCCCACCTGAAAGATGAAGCTTAGTGATTGGCAGGTACAGGAAAGAAAACAAGAAAAATGACAAGCCATTCCTCTGTGCAGTTTCCAGTGGGATACTTGATAGAGCATTTCGAAGCATGGAGCTGCTCTTGCAGACACCCCCACTTCCCACTGCTCACTCTTGGGCTCTCTGCAGATGCACAACACTGGAAGCTGCCTTCTGGCGCTGGATTGTAACCTCCGTGCTCATCCTTTGTCACTCAAATAGCTGTCTGTATCTTCAGGTGCCTGCCAACAAACCAACCCGGAGGAAACCACCATGTTCCCTTCCCCTACACACCCAAAAGGTGGAGCTGGGCCACAATGGGGAGCCGGTAAGTACCAATGCAGTAAGGAAAGAGCTTCCTTTTTGCTGGGTGTTGTTCCTTCTGATGCCCTAACAGGCATGTTAACTAGGGTTTACATAAATTGTAAGCTCTAAAGTAGCAAACACTTCCCCTATCCCTCCACAGCAATACCCTGCACAGAATCTGCTCCTTGCTGCCTCCCTGCTGTTGTAGGCATGCCGTCACATTCCATTTCTCCCTCTGTGACACCACATCTCCAAGAATCCACCTGATTCTCCCATATTAGCTCCATCCTCACATCTTAAGCTCTTCAGAGTAGGGACTGTCATATGTTGCTTACACAGCAAGATAGCGTCCAGCCTGGATGTGGCCTTTAGGCCCTACTGCAACATAACTATTAATAATTTGCTCTTGGATTCTGCCTTTTTTCGAGATTCATGGGTTGCAAGGGTGAGTGTTTATTTCATCTGGAGCCAAACATTTCTCTTCAGATACGCTACAAGCCCGGGTTTCTCAAACATCACTGCACTGTGACCAACGTTCCCTCTAATCTTTTCCATCCATGGGAAGATATTTTCCATCCATGTGCAGAATAATTTTATGTGCACTGAGGCATGTGCAAATGTGCAGCACCACTAGAAACAAAAACCTAGTTTTGGGTGCTCCAGCACTTGAATCTCTCCTGAGTGGGTGCAAAAGCACCCAGCTTACAGGGAACACTGACCGTGAACACCTCCTGACAAGAAAAATTACTTCACAATCCCAAGAGATGGGGATGAAGCCTGTGTATGCTCAAGGCCCAGAGCTCTTGGCAAGGGGGCCAAAGCTAAACACAAGCACTTCAGTCGCAGGCAGGGACCCTGCAGCCTGAATCCTGTCAGCCAGACGGGAGGTCCAAAGGCTTTGGTTTGGTCCTGGGCAGTGCAGCTTGGCCTTCAGCCCCAGACCCCAAGAAGTCTGAGCCAGCCCTAGTGATCCTGACCCACACTTTGAAAATGACTACACTAGAGGAGCAGCAACGAAGGGTCCCATGGCACCCTTCATTGCTGTTACAGATCCAGACCAACACGGCTTCCCTTCCGATACTTGACACCATGCACTGGAGGAATAGCTCATAAAACATTTTACAAACACTAAAGCCTGTGAGGTAAGTTAGTTTTATCCCCATTTTACTGATGTGGAAACCACATCACAGAGAGGTTAAATATCTTGCCCAATGCCATGCCTTGGGACAGCCATGTCTAGAACCCGGACGTATTCACCCCAGTTCTTCTCTGATTAACCATTAAACAACCCCTAATACACATTTCTAGTCAGCAGGGACTAGTATGTTTATTTTCTCTCCAAAGAGGGCAGTGGTTGAGCAGTGTGGAGGGAAAAGGGAGGATAATGCAGAGATCTTGACTACCCTCTTTGGAGAATTGTTCTTCCTCACAGCAGAGTGACATTACTCTCTGGAGTGCTCTTCCCTTCCTCAGTCCTTTGCCCTCTAAGTCCTCTTTATCATAGACTTAATGTCCTGACAGCAGAGAAGGTGGGTGTAATGCGAAAGGGAAGAACAGATTCCTTTGTAAAGACCCCTCCATAGATTTCAGTGACAGATTCCTCACTTTCCTTCCTCTCCTTCTATCTCTCACTTCAAGGATCAATACTGACTGGTTCAGGCTTCAGAGCTCTTCCTTCATCAAGTTCATTTTGGTCTTTCCCTGTTTATTTACAGAAGCTGTCTCCAAATGCTTGTCCCCTTCCCAAGATCAAGGTGAAAAGCTCTCCCCTGATTGAAAAACTGCAGGTAGGTGTTGGATGCTATCAACATTCCTGTTGTAGTTCTGAGGGAATTAAAATGATTAGTCTTTAACATGGTCCCTGTGTTTGTATTCCTGAGGGTATGTCTACACAGCAGCTGGGAAGATACTTCACAGCATGAGTAGAAAGACAAGTGCTAACTCTGCTTGAGCTAACAAGCTAAAAATAGCAATGTGGCCAAAGTGACACAGCCTGTGGCTCAGGCTGGCCATCCACCCATGCCACTCTGGCTACAGTGCTGTTTTTAGTACACTGGATCAAGAAGAGCTAGCATGTCTGTCTGCCTGAAGCTGGCTCACAGTGGAAGTGCAGACATACCCTCAAAGCTTCTCACTTCTCTTTTATACTTTACATTAAGGAATCTCATAGCTTACTCAGCATTTACTGCTTCCCTGTATCTCTCAGTAGCTGGTTTATGCCATCTAGGACAATTAGTGATATATGAATCTCTTCACATAACGTCCTGCTAATGCCAGCTGGCACTTTGGGTATTGTGAGCACCCTACTAGAAATGCCCAGATAATAGCAGCCTATTAACAGCAGTGTTGAGTTTAGCTCAAGGATCTGCAACTCTCTGAATTTAAGAGACCTATTCAGTGGGACTCCAGAAGTAGGAGTCCCCATCACACAGGAAACCTGGTTATTTCAGTTGTCTTTTCTTGTTAAATGTAGTGATCATTGGAAGGGCCTGAGAGTGGCACTGCAAACTTCAGATGCTATCTGGGCAAACACAGAGTGATTTGAAGTTCCTTGTTATTATTGACTGCTCTGTTCACAGCTTCTCCTGTGCCAGGCTATCAGAGACATACTTGCTTGGGACAATGGAAAATCCCTAATACTTCAGTTGACACAAGAATGGTCCTGAGATCCAGCTGTTCAGGAAGAGCAATTGTCCATCCAAAACTTCTCCACATGGGATTGTTTGTTGATAATATCACCAGGAGAAACATAAAGCCAGAAGCTATATGTCTTGTGTCAGCTAGATGGTTTAGTATCATGTGTGTTTAAGGGCAAGGACTCCCCCATGTGGTTACAATGTGAACCTATTAACATTATTGTTTCATAGTAACAGAGAGGAAGCCGTGCTAGTCTATACACTATCAAAACAAAAAGCAGTCAAGTAGCACTTTAAAGACTAGCAAAATAGTTTATTAGGTGAGCTTTCGTGGGACAGACCCACTTCTTCAGACCAGAGCCAGACCAGAACAGACTCAATATTTAAGACACAGAGAACCAAAAACAGTAAGCAAGGAGGACAAATCAGAAAAAGATAATCAAGGTGAGGAAATCCGAGAGTGGAGGGGTGCGGGGGAAGGTCAAGAATTAGATTGAGCCAAGTATGCAGACGAGCCCCTATAGTGACTCAGGAAGTTCCCATCATGATTTAAACCATGTGTTAATGTGCCGAATTTGAATATAAAAGCCAGCTCGGCTGCTTCTCTTTCCAGAACGGTGCGATAATTCTTCTTCAGTAACACACAGACCTTTAGGTCATTGACAGAATGCCCCATTCCATTAAAATGTTGACTAACTGGTTTGTGGATCTGGAGTGTTTTGATGTCCGTTTTGTGCCCGTTGACCCTTTGTCTAAGGAAGTTAGAAGTCTGTCCAATATACAAAGCATCTGGGCATTGTTGGCACATGATGGCATATATGATGTTAATAGAGGAGCATGAGAAAGTGCCCGGGATTCTGTGAGTAACCTGGTTAGGTCCAGTGATGGTATTTCCAGAGAAGATATGTGGACAAAGCTGGCAGCGGGCTTTGTTGCAGGGAAAGGTTCCAGGACTGGTGTTCCTGGGGTATAGACTGTGGCTGTTAGTGAGGATCCTCATGAGGTTGGGAGGTTGTCTGTAGGAGAGAACAGGCATGTCACCCAGGGCCTCCTGGAGTGTAGCATCCTGATTAAGGATAGGTTGTAGGTCTTTAATAATTCATTGCAGTGGTTTGAGTTGGGGGCTGTAGGTGATGACCAGTGGTGTTCTGTTCTTGGCTTTTTGGGGCCGATCTTGGAGTAGCTGGTCTCTGGGTATTCGTCTGGCCCTGTCAATTTGTTTTTTTTTTACTTCTCCTGATGGGTAATTCAGGTTTATGAATATTTGGTAAAGTTCTTGTAGTTTTTGGTCTCTGTCAGTTGGATCAGAGCAAATGCGATTGTACCTAAGAGCTTGACTGTAAACAATGGATCTAGTCACGTGTGCAGGATGGAAACTAGAAGGGTGTAGATAAGTATAGCGATCAGTAGGTTTTCGGTACAGTGTGGTACTGATCAGGCCATCCTTGATTAGTACTGTAGTGTCAAGGAAATGTATCTCTTGCATGTTGTAATTGAGGTATAAGTTGATGGTGGGGTGTAGGTCGTTAAAGTCTCTGTGGAATTCTTCTAGAGCCTCTGTACCATGGGTCCAAATCATAAAGATGTCATCAATGTATCTTAAGTAGAGGAGTGGTAATAAGGGACGAGAGCTGAGGAATCGTTGTTCCAGGTCAGCCATAAATATATTAGCATATTGTGGGGCCATGCAGGTGCCCATAGCAGTTCCACTAATCTGGAGATATAAATTGTCCCCAAAACGGAAATGATTGTGTGTGAGAACAAAGTTACAGAGGTCAGACACCAGATTGGCTGTGGTGGCATCAGGGATGGTGTTTCTAATTGCTTGTAATCCGTCTTTATGTGGAATATTAGTGTACAGAGCCTCTACATCCATTGTGGCAAGGATGGCGTTATCAGGAACTTTTCCAATGTTTTGTAATTTCCTCAGGAAGTCGGTGGTATCTCGGATATAGCTGGGAGCGTTGGTGGCATAGGGTTTGAGGAGGGAGTCCACGTAACTGGATAGTCCGGTGGTAAGGGTGCCAATACCTGAAATGAGAGGGCGTCCAGGGTTTCCAGGTTTGTGGATTTTGGGAAGTAAATGGAATAATCCAGGCTGCGGCTCAGATGGTGTGTCTGAGTGAATGAGGTCCCGAGGAGCAGCAGGGAGTTCCTTCAGTAGTTTTTGTAGCAGCCAGACAACTCTCCAACACCACATTTTACAGACCTCTCTCCGCTGATTCCACTTTGGAATTCCAAAGGAAATTACAACAACTACTGAAAACTCATCACCTAATACATTATGTTGTTAGTCTTGAAGATGCTACAGGACTGGTTTTTATTATTGTTTCAGTCCACTTTATCTCTGACAAGGAAAATTTGGGTGGCTGGTAGAATAACAACAAAAATTGTGTTGTTAAATCTGTGGGGAAGTTTGTTATAATGATGTCATTTTTATTTTATTTTATGTTATTGCAGTCCAATCTGGCATTTGCTCCAACTGCCCTGCTGCCAGGAACATCTCCAAAAAGTCCAGGCCTGAAAGTCATAACGTCTCCCTTTAGCACTCCCCCTTCAACTCCCAGCAGCCCTGGTATCCAGTCCCGTTCCAGCGAATCAGATGAAACACCAGTCAGTTTTGATCAACCACCTGAGGGCACTCACCTGCAGTTTTATAACAAGGTACAGTGTCTGCCAGGCCTTCTCCAACACAAGAAGCCAAAGGTAGTTTACTGCTTGCAGTGGAACAGTAGTCTCACACATGTCAGCTGACTTGGAGGGTGTTTGTAGCCAGATAAGAAGATCTCTGCATCTCTTTTGAAAATGCCTCTCACTATGACCCACTGGACTTCCTCTCTTGCCTGCCTGCAAATAGAGTTTTGTAGTACATCAGATTCTAGCTGTCTTCAGGTGATGAAGTGGCATGATTCACATGCTTCAACTCAACATGAGCTGGACTGACCAAAGCTTTGCAAACAACGTTATGTAAAAATCAGTGACCAACGTTTAGTAGTGTCATGGGTTAGAGTACTGATTCTGCACCTTGCAAGTCAAATATACTTTAAATTTTCCAATGTGTTCCATGCCCACCACATCAATTCACTTAAATCCCAAACATAGCTCATGCAGGTCGGAGAGCCAATCATGTAACATGTAACATAGATCTGAGCAAGACAGGCTATATTGAATAGTGGGAACTGTAGTCTCTGTAAACCACAACTCTGTATTAAAGAAGAAGGCAGCTGGTTAACTTCTCCAGTTTATGTAGTCTAGATGCAGTTTTTAGTCTGCAGGCTAGCTGCCAACAGGGGCACTGGAACAATTTGTATAGGAACATAGAATGACCATACTGGATCAGACCAAAGGTCCATCTAGCCCCACATTCTGATTTCTGACAGTGACCAACGCCAGGTGATCCATCCCCTGTCGTCCATTCCCAGCTTCTGACAAATAGAGGCTAAGGAAACCATCTCTACCCATCCTGGCTAATAGCCCTTGATAGACCTATCTTTCATGAATGTATCTAATTCTTTTTGAACTGGTTATATAGTCTTAGACTTCACAAGAACCTCTGGCAAGGAGTTCCATCAGTGTGCATTGTGCAAAGAAGTACAGTAAACGCTTTCATATCCACCAGCCCTGGGACAGGGAGGATGCCAGATATTCAAATATTCTGGATAATAGAGAGGTATACCTAGCAATGCATAACACTAAAGAAAAAGGCTATGTCTACACTTGCATTCCTCTTTCAAAAGAGGTTTGCAAATGAGGGAAATTGAAAATGCAAATCAGGTGCAAATGTGCATATTTGACACCTGATTTGCATTTTCTTATTTCAAAATAGCTTCTTTCAAAAGAAGAAAACCGGTGTAGACACTGCTCTTTCAAAAGTAAACCCCATCTTTGAAAGAACCCTTCTTCCCATAAAAAAGGGAAGAAAACAAAGATGTATGTAGAGTACTTTATTTGGAAACAACAGAAGTAGTGTACACTGTAAACTTATACTGTGTTTGCTGTATTTATTTGTATTTGCCTTCACGATAGTGTAACTAAAATTTACTTATGGTTAAAATGCTGGTTATTTGAGAGTTCCGCATAATAGAATGCTGAATGTGAAAGAGTTCACTGCACTTCCTTTAGTTTGTTTGTAAACCTGCTACCTATTAATTTCATTTGTTGACACCTAGTTTGTGTGTTATGGGAAGGAGCAAATAATTCTTTATTCATTTGCGCTACACCTGTCATGATTTTATAGACCTCTCATATTTCCCCTTAGTCATCTCTTTTCCAAGCTGAAAAGTCCTAGTGTTATTAATTTCTCTCATATAGCAGCCATTCCACACACCTCAGCAATTTTGTTGCCCTTTTCTGAACCTTTTCTAGTTCCAAGATACCTTTTTTGAGACGAGGCGACCACATCTGCACACAGTATTCCAGATGTGGGTGTACCATGAATTTATATAGAGGCAATAAGATACTCTGTCTTATTCTCTATTCCTTTCGCAATGGCTAGGGCTACTCTGAGCCACAGTGCTGGCAGTTTGATGCAAATGAGCGCTCCTGAAATGCAAATGACCTCTCATTTGCATATTTTGCATGGCTAAGTTGCATATTCACATGTAATCGCCCTGCCGGCAGAGGCTGCTGCCAGCAGGAAACAATCAGAGTAGATGTGGTTCTGATGGCAAAAACCCCTTCTGTCAGCAGTCCCTGATGCCTGGAAAGAATCAGGAATAAGGGGCTACTGACAGAGGGGCTTTTTGCCAGCAGAACTACGTTTACACTGCTTGTTTTCTGCCAGCAGCAGTCTTTGCCAGCAGGATGATCTCATGCGAATATGCAAATGATCCATGTGACTATGCAAATGAGCAGCCACTTGCAGTTTTGAGACCACTGGTTTGCATCAAGCTACCAGCACTAGAGCTCAGTGTAGCCCTAGCCAATGAGTCCCACCATTCTGTTTGCTTTTTTGACTGCCACTGCATGTTGAGGGTATGATTTCAAAGAACTATCCCCAATGACTCCAAGATCTCTCTCATGAGTATTAACAAAACAAAGCAGTCAAATAGCACTTTAAACACTAGCAAAATAATTTATTGGGTGCGCTTTCGTAATTATTTTGCTAGCCTTTAAAGTGCTAATAAATTATTTTGCTAGTCTTTAAAGTGCTACTTGACTGCTTTTTGTTTTGACAGTATATAGACTAGCATGGCTCCCTCTCTGTTACTATTCAACATCCAAGGCACTACATTTGAGAATTAACAAGAAATTCAGTCTCCAGCATTTTATATGTGTAGTTGGGATTATGTTTTCCAGCATGCATTCTTTTGCATTTATCAACATTGAATTTCATCTTCCATTTTGTTGCCTGGTCACCTAGTTTTTTGAGACCCTTTTGAAGCTCTTCACAGTCTGCTTGGGATTTAACCACCTTGAGCAGTTTTGTATCATCTGCAAATTTTGTCACCTCACTGTTTACCCCTTTCTCCAGATCGTTTATAGTGGGAGTACGGAGAGCCGTTGAACCACACAGCAAACCTTGTATATAACTTTGAGCCAGGGGTGTTGCCTGTGACCTTAGTTCCAGTACCTATAGCTGCCCATAGAGCCTTCAACTGGGAAAAGTTGGGAGGCCCCAGGCATACCAGAACAGCTTCTGAAGATTAGGACTCAAATGAACTGGCAACAGCAGAGAGAGAATATTTGGTGTACTTGATTTTACTACTGAGAAGTGAAATTCCTTTATCCTTTCCCATCATCCCAGTGCCAAAAATAAAATGGCAGAGGTTTCCAAATTCCTTGCTCATACACAAATATGTACTGAGGCTAGTGCCCTTGTAGTCAAACTGAGGCTGTGGCTACACTTGCCCCAGCCTTTTGGAAGGGGCATGCTAATGTGCCATTTTGGCAGATGCTAATAAGGTGCTGCATTTTCAGGGAAGCACCTCATTAGCATAATGGCAGCCGTGCGCATTTCAAAAGTGCCACTTTCCAAATACACACTGGCCCTGTAGACAGGGGCCTTTCGAAAGCCCCTTCTTCACAAAACCAAATGGCGTACATTTAGAAAGTGGCAATTTTGAATCACGTGCAGCCACCACTATGCTAATGGGTGCTGCTTATTTATGGCAGCGCCTCGTTAGCATCTACTGAAATGGCTCATTAGCATCCCCCTTCCAAAAGGTGGGGGCAAGTGTAACCACAGCCTAAATGTTTTCAGATTTGATATGAAAGCTGGAAAGAGAGTTTCAGTTTAAATGGGGGTAATGATCTCTCACTACTTATTCAGAGAGGCAAAGTATTGGTGGGGAGAAGAACTGGTGTCTGAGTCACCAACTGAGCACCTAAGTCATTCAGCCTAGGTTTTTGGGCTGACACTGCACTTTTGTGTGGTCCATTTAAACTCTTCAACCTCAGCTTTACCTGTTCTCAGGTGCGGACACGGGGATCACTGAAGCGCAGGCCCCCCTCCAGGAAATTCCGAAAATCTCAGTCAGACTGTGGAGATGGTGACGATTTAAGGGCAACTGGATCATCTCAAGAAAATGGGGCCAAAGAAGAGGACAATGATGAAGTGTTCATGTCTAAGAGTCAGAAAGAGGAGTTGCAGTCACCCATGTGTGGAACAGACAATAAACTGTTACAGAAACAGAGAGGATCTGATGAAAAGCCACCACTGGGGAGAAGGTCCAGTGGAGCAGAAAAGAAAGAGAGAGAGAAAGAAACAGAGTCAGTGAGAGCACACAAGAGCAGCACAGGTGATAAGGAGAAGCTGTGCCAGAGCGCTCCAAGGGTGGAAGAGAGGAAGTCTTCCCAGAGCACTCTAGAGGAGAAGCCATGCCCAAGCACCATGGAAGAGGAGCCTAAGAAGCTGTGCCAGAACACCCCAGGAGATAGGGAAGGGAAAAGATACATAAGCACCCTGCATGGAAAGGAGAATAGCAATGCCTATGAACAGGAAAAAAGGAACAAAGAAAATAAAGAGATGAAAGAGGAAGAAAACAGTGAGGACAAAGACATATCAGATGCCCAGGAAAAGTACCCAGAGACTGGGATGCTGCAGCCTGCAGTAGATGCAGGAACTCCCAGTGAGCATCAGAGTGTGACATCAATACAAGAACAAGACAGGGAGTAAGTGTGAAGTAGAGATGAGATAGGCCACCATAGTAATTGTTCATGAAATACCAGAGGCTCTTACATTTTGCCTGAATAAGATTCATGTGCCAGAGTGTCAGTATTATCATTTCCCTCTAGTGCTTGTTAAACACCAGTATAAACCAACTGCAATATCAGAGCACCTAACTAATACAGCCACTTAAAATGCTCAGTTCAACAGGCTGGCATGACAGTGAAAAGGATATAGGCGAAAGAATAGAGAGAAATGATGAACCTTGACACCTGTCTTACTCACCTAGTATTTTGAAAGTAAATGAGACAAAAAACATTTTTCACTCTGAGACCATTGGACTAAACTGATTAAAAGAGATGTTTCCAAACCTCTTGTGAGCACTGCCATCCATAATTGTGATGCACACATACCAATTTTGTGGTCACTCACTTAGCCACACAAACTAAACTCCTCTAATTCAAAAAAACCACACGCCTCTGCCACTTGAGGTAAAGGAGAATTTCCACTAGTTATGTTAGGGCTGAAACTGCATACTGTCATATTTGGCCTTTAACCTCTGGCAGCCACCCTAATTCCACATACTTAAACAGGTCTCCCATGCCACCCAACAGGGCAGTGTGCTGCCTGCATACTAGCTATTACAGAGCACAGTTACATTGTTGAAAATTCACCCGACCAAAGTCGGACCCTATGCATTTTCACTTTGGTTTCTACCCACCCTGTTTTTTGTTTGTTTGTCCGGTTGGTTGGTTGGCTTTTTTCACTGAACTATCTGAGTTTTGAAGGCTTGAATATGTTTTAAAAAGCATGTTGCAGGGAGCAAACATCCAGAATATATGTGGATAGGAAAGTTAAAAACTGAAGAAAACTGATTCCTGGTCTTCATTCAATCACTGAGGCAGTGTAGCTTCTGAGAACAAAGGAAATCAATCTGCAGTGCTCTGGCTGCAGCTTTTCTTTGAATTGATAGCAGGAAAGCTATAACCCAATTATAAAAGCAAAAAGCAGTCAAGTAGCACTTTAAAGACTAGCAAAATAGTTTATTAGGTGATCTTTCGTGGGACAGACCCACTTCTTCAGACCATAGCCAGACCAGAACAGACTCAATATTTAAGATGTCTAAAAGTACATCCTGGTTCCAGACTTTCATGCTGACTCCTAATCAATATAGAATTGTAAGTTTTTAAATAACTTTACTTATTGTCTTCTGTCATTCTTTCTCTCTCAAAAGGATGAACATAAACATGATAGAGGAGACTTTAATGTGAAGAGAAGCCAAACAGTCCAGTTAAGGTGCAGCTACTGGAAGACTCTCTTTGGCAACCAACCAGCAGAATATTAGAAACATCAAAGATGTTCACTGTTTTTATGCCATTACATTGTGTAGTAGTCAGAAGAAGAGACTGGAATTAAGATTTTTTTTTTTCTGTAGAGTTCAAAAGGGATGCACATGGCTGACTCTTCTTGGGGTATATTGAAGAACTTTATGGCCATATCTAGAGACCTGATGCACAATAGCTTGGTCATGACAAACATTAACTGTTCTGGGCCCATTGTTTACCATTACAGCAGAGTTCCAAATGTTGTTTGTTCTCCCATATTGGGTTTTGATGCAATTTATTAGTTTTGGACATATATAAGTTGTACCTTCTAAATATCTTCCTTTGAATTATTTTCAGTGTTCAAATGTAAGTAAATTACATTTTTAATAGTTAGGAGAATTGATTCTCATTCTCTCTCTCTCTCTCTCTGTCTCTCTCTGTATACGTGTGTGTGTGTTGTATGGCAGAGAACATAAATTCTATATCTGAAGATCATTTTAAATGGCTTATATAGTGTCTTTGATGAATATTTACTTGGACTAGCATTAGGCTGGCAAATTGGTATTTGAAACACCAAGCAGCGAAAGATCATTTTTTACAACATTTTTGGTGGGTTTTCTTTTTCTTGTTCTTGAGAAATCATGACTGAAGTACCATATGCACAGAACACTCACAACATGGGAGGTAATAGGGCAAGCTTTTCTCACACTACTCCACAACTATATTCAACTTTTTACTAGGATGTATCCAGTTTCAGTAATTTGGCATGACATCTTCAGTCTTTGGACTCTACTGAGACTGCCAATAAGTGCCTAATTAGAACTACTTATAATTTTCTTGTGAAATAGGCTCTTGTTTACTGGAAACTGGACTGAAATAATGGGTTCATTTCATGTAATCCAGTGAATAGCCTACATATGGTTGAGTTTCACTTACTATAACCTAGGCTGGATATGAACCATAAAAATTACCCACCCATGAAAAAATTATTTTATAGATCTAGATTCTCTCTTTAGATTATTTAGAAGGAATATTTGAAAGGACTGGATGACAGCGGGGTACTCAAATACTGTGATGACTGAGGACCATATAAGTGCTTACAGCTGACATTTAGATCTCTATTAAAGCTTACAAAGGACTAGCTAGTTCAGGGGATTGGTGGATGGGCAATGGAGCCATTTACCTCCAGACTGTGTTAACCATTGTTTGATCTATAGGAATGAATTCTGAAGAGTCACAATCCCATTCATAAGCGAACCACTAAAACCACCAACACAGTCTACGATCCTCCCTCTCCAAACAGTATCATTGAAAGGGCCATGGAGACTGAACTCCCTTTCACCTTTGAAGCCATTGGCCCAGGCAAGGTGTTAGACATACTCACAAGGCAAGGGGTGATGGAACCTGACTTTGCTGTTGCCTATGCTGTATTTGCTCTGTGGATGGAGATGTATGAGGCAGAGAGCCAATCTGTTCTGTGTTTGTATGGAGCCTACCACAAACGGAGCCTAATCCATGACTGGGGCTCTTAGGCAGTAGCTATAAAAATAAATAATATCCTGTGTCACCTTTTACCTGTACTAAATTCACAAAAAGACAAACGGATTAATATTTTGCTTCATGTGTCCTTTCTCCCAGCTGAATGCACTAAGGTGGTGTTTATTCAGAAACAGTTTGGTGTTTGTACCCAGAAGAGGTTTCTCAGGATATGAACCTCCCTCCCTAAAACCATCTCTGAGCTATGCCACCTTTGAAATACATTTTAATGTGTTTGGTTGGGCATGTATCCCAGGCTGGACTGTCATCATTACTGTAACATTTCTCTTCTTAGCAGATGTATCTGGATGTGTGTGATTGTGTGTTACTGTATATATGTGTGTGCATGTTTAGAGAATGTGTGTGGTGGCTAAGGAGGTGGACTTGTTCCCCCCTCCCCTTGAAAATAAAATTGCAAATTAGAAAAAATAAAACAATGAAACGTAAAAATAACTGCGTTTTTTACTGGGGATTTACAGAAGCCCAAACCAGGACAGGTAGAACTGGGAGCAGCAGACAGAATCAGGGCAGGGTTACAACTGAAATGGTTTGTGCATTGGCCTGCTAATCCCAGGGCTATGCATTCAATCCTTGAGGGGGGACATTTAGGGATCTGCAACACCTCCCCCTGCATGCCCCCCCGTCCCCCCTCCAAAAGAAAAGATGGCTGGTACTCGGTCCTGCCAAGAGGGCAGGGGACTGGACTCAATCACCTCCCAAAGCCCCTCCAGCTCTATGAGAGGTGTATCTCCACGTATAATGTTTAACCATCAGGTCTGAAATTAACATAACAGCCATACTGAGACAGAACCAAAATCCATCTAGCCTAGTATTCTATCTTCTGACCGTGACTAATCCCACTAGCCTCAGAGGGAACCTATAGAATAGGTAATCATGAAGTGATCCATATCCTGTTGGTCATTCCCCATCCAATTTGTGGATTCTCTGGAGCCAGATCCGAGTACTCATAGCTCTGACTTATCTCTTCATTCTCCTAAAGTTCACTGTGTAAAGGTCTTCAGGATGAGACCCTAAAAACACAAATCTATGTAGCCAATAAAGATTCCATCATAATAGAGGTTTAACTTCAGACAAAATTGCTCCTCCAAACACACAATTGTGTTGCATGCACTCCGCAGGTATGGCATCACTCTTCGCTTCCAAGTGGCAGATGCTATTTAATTTGGCTTTCTTCTGCTGTCTGTATAGGTTTGTTAGTCTATGGTAACAGAGTCATAATAGAAATGGGGGATTGGTTTGAGGGGGCATAGCCTTGCTGAGTGGGTGAAGATTATATACTCCATGAAGGACTACTTTGAGGAACATACATTCTGGATCTGGACTGCAGCTTGTCTGGAGTTGGACTCTGAGAGTTGGGGCTCCCTTCCCCAGCATCTGCACGTGGCATGGTGGGAGAGCCCTGAGCCTCGCATGCTGGATTAGCCAAGCAGGGGCTGGATCCCACCTATGGGTGTGGTAGCATGTGTGCGCCAGGAGAAGCAGCTCTCCCGAGTGCTGCTACCACTTGGTGTGGTTCCCCCAGCTGGGAGGGGAAGCAGTAACTGTAGCACTGCCCAGAGGCTTCATCCTGCTGCTGTGATGGGCTGGAATTCAGGCCAAGCCCACAGTGGCATCTCAGCTTCTCTGGATAGAAAAGTACAGGATGAGATATTAAAACTCTTAATGGTTGGACAGAACATCACAAGTAAGGAAATTATTATTTACATAACACCTTTGGCATGTCTGATTCTTTACAGATAAGTTGTATAACAATACAACCTTCCTGTCTAGCAGAACTTCAAATCTGTAGAAACAAACCATAATGAGTGGGGAAAGGAATACAACATATAAAAGCTAAGGCCGTGTATACGCTATCCCAAAACTTCGAAATGGCCATGCAAATGGCCATTTCGAAGTTTACTAATGAGGTGCTGAGATACATATTCAGTGCCTCATTAGAATGCCAGCAGCCACAGCACTTCGAAATTGCCACGGCTCACTGCCATGTGGCTTGTCCAGATGGGGGTCCTTTTTGAAAGGACCCCTCCCAACTTTGAAATCCCCTTATTCCTATCTGCTGAAAGGGAGAAAAGGAGCCCCGTCCGGACGAGCCACACAGCGGTGAGCTGCGGCAATTTCAAAGTGCTGTGGCCGCCGGCATTCTAATGAGGTGCTGAATATGTATTTCAATGCTTCATTAGTCAACTTCGAAATGGCCATTTGCATGGCCATTTCAAAGTTTAGGGATAATGTAGACGTAGCCTAAGAGTTTTGGCAGTTGCGTTCAGCTGAGGTCTTGTCAGTTCTGTGGTTGTCTTCGGATTTTAACTTAAACTGAAAGGAAAATCAGATGAAAGGCCCAGGCAGTTGGGAAGGAGGGCAAGTATTGGGGAAAGAATGATTTTGGCAGGGCATTGGCTGCACTAACAATTAGTTCTTACCCAGCGTTTATGGTCAGCAGAGCTCTATGCACATCACAATCTCTAATGTTATCCCTACCTCATGCAAGAGAAACTGGACCATAGACTGAGGCTGAGTGAAGAAGGATGTGCCATACAGCAGTTATTTTGATATATCAGCTGTTATTTCAAAATAACTTTGTGAGCATTTACACTACACACATACTATTTCCAAATAAATATGAACTAGCAAGTGCATTATTTTCAGTATCGTAAACATCATTGCAGGAGGACTAATGCCCATTTCAAAACAGGTGCTGTTAAGACATGGAATAGTGCTATTTCAAAATAAGCCAAAATGGCATCCGAAGGCAGTATTTTGAAATAGCTGAGTGCTATCTTAAAATGCATGCTTGTGTGTAGCTGTGCTAGTTTGACATAAGCTATTCTTGCATGATCTCAAACTAAAAAAGGAATCGTATAAGAAATGGAAACTAGGACAAATTACAAAGGACAAATATAGGCAAACAACACGAGCATGCAGGAGCAAGATTAGAAGGGCTAAGGCACAAAATGAGCTCAAACTAGCTACAAGCATAAAGGGAAACAAGAAGGCTTTTTACAAATACATTGGTAACAAGAGGAAGACTAAGGAGAGGGTAGGGCCATTGGTCAGTGAGGAGGGAGGAACAGTAACAGGGAATTTGGAAATGGCAGAGATGTTTAATGATTTCTTTGTTTCGGTCTTCACTGAGAAATCTGAAGGAATGCCTGACATAGAGAATGCTAGTGAAAAAGGGGTAGGTTTAGAAGCTGAAATAGGAAAAGAACAAATTAAAAATTACTTAGAGAAATTAGATGTCTGCAAATCACCAGGGCCTGATGAAATGCATCCTAGAATCCTCAAGGAGCTGATAGTAGAGGTGTCTGAGCCTTTAGCAATCATTTTTGGTAAATCGTGGGAGACGGGAGAGATTCCGGAAGACTGGAAAAGGGCAAATATAGTACCCATTTATAAAAAGGGGAACAAGAATAACCCGGGAAACTACAGGCCAGTCAGCTTAACTTCAGTGCCAGGAAAGATAATGGAGCAGGTAATTAAAGAAATCATCTGCAAGCAGTTGGAAGGTGGTAAGGTGCTAGGAAACAGCCAGCATGGTTTTGTTAAAAACAGATCATGTCAAACCAATCTGATAGCTTTCTTTGATAGAATAACGAGTCTTGTAGATAAGGGAAAAGCAGTGGATGTGGTATACCTAGACTTCAGTAAAGCATTTGACATGGTCTCACATAATATACTTATCAATAAACTAGGCAAATACAACTTAGATGGGGCTATTATAAGGTGGGTGAACAACTGGCTGGATAACCGTACCCAGAGAGTAGTTATTAATGGTTTTCAATCCTGCTGGAAAAGTATAACTAGTGGGGTTCCGCAGGGGTCTGTTTTAGGACCGATTCTGTTCAATATCTTCACTAACGATTTAGATATTGACATAGAAAGTACACTTATTAAGTTTGCAGATGATACCAAGCTGGGAGGGGGTGCAACTTCTTTGGAGGATAGGGTCATAATTCAAAAGGATCTGGATAAACTGGAGAAATGGGCTGAGGTAAACAGGATGAGGTTTAATAAGGACAAATGCAAAGTGCTCCACTTAGGAAGGAACAATCAGTGTCACACATACAGAATGGGAAAGGACTGCCTAGGAATGAGTACAGCAGAAAGGGATCTAGGGATTATAGTGGACCACAAGCTAAATACGAGTCAACAGTGTGATGCTGTTGCAAAAAAAGCAAACATGATTCTAGGATGCATTAACAGGTGTGTCGTGAACAAGACACGAGAAGTCATTCTCCCGCTCTACTCTGCGCTGGTTAGGCCTCAGCTGGAGTATTGTGTCCAGTTCTGGGCACCGCAGTTCAGGGAGGATGTGGAGAAATTGGAGAGGGTCCAGAGGAGAGCAACGAGAATGATCAAAGGTCTAGAGAACATGACCTATGAAGAAAGGCTGAAAGAACTGGGCTTGTTTAGTTTGGAAAAGAGAAGATTGAGGGGGAACATGATAGCAGGTTTCAGGTATTTAAAAGGGTGTCATAAGGCAGAGGGAGGGAACTTGTTCTTCCTTGCCTCTGAGGATAGAACAAGAGGCAATGGACTGAAATTGCAGCAGGGGAGGTTCAGGTTGGACATTAGGAAAAAGTTCCTGACTGTCAGGGTGATCAAACACTGGAACGAATTGCCAAGGGAGGTGGTAGAATCTCCATCACTGGAGCTATTTAAGAAGAGGTTAGATAGATGGCTTTCAGGGATGGTCTAGAAAGTGCTTGGTCCTGCCATGAGGGCAGGGGGCTGGACTCGATGGCCTCTCGAGGTCCCTTCCAGTCCTACTCTTCTATGATTCTATTATTCTATTCCCGGATGGATTATTTCAACATAACACCGCTGTGTAGACGTACCTACAGAAAGTCTGTCGTGGAGCAAATAATTCAACCCAGGGCCTCAGAGTCCCATGCTCGCTTGGTAGGTGCAAAGGCAGCCCAGTGTTGGGGGAGGCAGAGGACAGCAGCAGGCACCACAAAGAGACACCAACTCTGACTCAAGCTCTTCCTGTTTCTTTCCCCCTAACACAGGTTTCCTTCCCGGCTTGCTTCCAAGTCACTGGGGGATCGGGGCTCACGCCAGGAGACTCCAGGCCAACTCTGGAGGGCCGGCAGCCCTACGAGCAGCGAATGGAGAAGCAGGAAGGAGACGGGGGTCCTTCAAACAAGGCGCAGCCAGCGGCTCTGTGGCACTGACTGGAGGGGCGCGTTCACCCGACACTCCGCAGCCTCACCTGGGCCGCCGGCCGGCGACACACCACAGCGCAGCCCCAGCGGGCCGGGCCGGGCCCGGCCCCGCCCCGTACGCTCAGACGCAGACTCAATGAGGGAGGGAGCCGCCTCTCGGGGGCGGGCGGGGACGTGCAACATCCGGGTAACTAGACCAGGACTCTTCGTCGGCCCGGTGGAAGAAGGGCGAGCTGGACTAAACCATGGAGCCGCTATAGGGGTGGGCGAATGTAGCCTGCGCGGGGAGCGGAAGCGGGAACGAGCCCCGTCGCCCTTCCCCTGGGGACGAGCTCGCCCTGCCCCGAATCCGGGAGGCGCAGAGCAACAGCCTGTTACCTGCGGGTGCTGGGCGGAGGAGCCCCCCACAAAACCGCAGCGTGGAATTCCCCGCCGAAACCGAATAGTATCTGCCACATGGGGGCATCTGCGGGCCAAGGGACGGTGATACCATCAGACGGGTGGATTCTAGGGGGGAAAGGAATGGGAACTTTAAGTCAGGGCAGCCTGTGGGCGGAACCATCCGGCACTCCGGTGGGGGGGAGAAACCAGGCCATACGCTTGGGAGCTGGCGTGCTGCAGGAAGGAGGCGGGATAATAGTAAAGAGATTGGCTGGGGAAAACGAAGCAGGCAGTGGCTCGTTGGTCTAGGGGTATGATTCTCGCTTCGGGTGCGAGAGGTCCCGGGTTCAAATCCCGGACGAGCCCGCTACCAGCGAAGGTGGGAGCCCTTCATTTTGCAGTTTCGATCCCGCAATTCATTTTGTCGGAACAGGCACCGCGGGGCTGCTGGGGCAAACGGCGGGGAGAAGGGTAATACAGAAGGTGGGGGTAACTGCACTGTTGGGACGGGGTGCACAGGGCAGTAACTCTGCGGGGCTTTGGTGCATTTTGTTTAGTGGGCGGGAGTGCAGGAAATAACCTGTTGACCAAGCTGGTTGTTAGCCTGGGGAGGAAGAAGTAGAGAGATTGCTCTTGCAGGTGCGCGAGTGTGCGATACTGCAAGGCGCGGAGTTGGGAGGGCACAAAAGTGCCGAGACAAGCTGGGGTGGGGGAGAGAACAAGCTGGGGGCACAGGAGGACAAATACCCAGAGCAGCTCCTCATCCCCAGTCTCCCTCCTCCTGCGTAGTGCTAGTACAGCAGCGTTAGTAGCCGAAGGGGAAAAGTGGGGCTGATATTAGTTGATGGGGAGGGTGGCTTGAATAAATGGTCCCCTGGTCTGAGTTTTGTTCAAATTCGTGCTCGGTCAATACATAAAGCAAGGGGATCAGTATTTTAGTTTCCATTTCCCTCCTCTGTGTGTGTGTGTGAGTGAATGTACGTTAGATAAAGCCAATGTAAAAGGATTACAAGGCATTTAATTTTGGTGGAGGGGAAAAAAGTGGGCTCGTCCGGGATTTGAACCCGGGACCTCTCGCACCCTAAGCGAGAATCATACCCCTAGACCAACGAGCCGCTATATGTAGCAAATTGTAGCTATAATAAAGGAAGTTAACATTGTTTTAGTCCTCCCCATCTAATTATTTTTGATTCAAGCAGTTTATGGTAGAGTTTATTCTATCCACTACTTGGCTCTTTGCACTGTGCATTGTTGTTTACCCTACCATTTCATTATTGGACTTTTTAATAGTATCACATTAATTAATTAGACAAACAATGCTATCATTTGTAATAGAGATAATAATGTACACAGAACTGCATAAACACCTTCACCACATAGAAAGAAGGACTAAAAGCCCACGGAAAACAGGCTTATACCAATGTCAAGCCGCAAGTTCTCACTGCTTGTTATAGGATAGAAAAGTATTTAATTGAATAACTCTGGTCTCAAGACTTCGACCTCAACCACGCAAAGGGGAGCCCTCTAACTGAGGATCCCCATTGACTCCAGTGGGATGCTGCATGGGCAGAGGGGTCTGCTTTTATTCAAAGGTTTTTGGGGCACTATCACCTTATCTCTCTCTTATATCTACAAACAGCAAGGAAGGGTCCTGTGGCACCTTATAGACTAACAGAAAAGTTTTGAGCATGAGCTTTTGGGAGCACAGACTCACTTCATCAGATGCACAAAACTTTTCTGTTAGTCTATAAGGTGCCACAGGACCCTTTGTTGCTGTTACAGATCCAGACTAACACGGCTACTCCTCTGATACTTTATATCTACAAAGAATCAGCTGCTATTGTAGCCAGGTGCTGTAGTACAGTTACTTAAGAGAGTCAGGAGTCTCCGAACAAAAATGAGTTCTGCTTCTACCGTGTTATTATTAACACTGTATTTGGATTTTAAAAATTATCTTTGTTCTTATGAGCTCTACAGGTGGTCAGACTAGATTACATTCTAATCTCAGTTTCACCTACAATTTATTTATTACTTAATATGATCACTGAGCCTTGGCATATGCTAGGAATGATCTATAGTTTCTCTGGAAAGGACCACTCCAAGGTTATGACCTGGTGTACTGTGTAACAGACCGTGTCATATGTGAACCATACTGCTTGGATTGAGACAGAGGCTTTCCATGTTAGAACCTTTAGATTTCTCAGGAAGCTCTGTCTGGATCAAGACTGACCTTTTTTCAGGGCTGTCAGGCCAGAGCCATAGGCAACCCCAGTCCCCCGTGCACTTCATGCCCTTTCCCTAACCCCTGCTCTTTTGACAGGTCAGTCTAAGTATCTCATTTTTATTACCTGAAAAGAATAGGTACAGAGTAGGACTCATCCAAATGTATTTGAAGATATTGCCACAACTCACAGGGTGAGCTGACACTTTAAGGAGTTTGGAGATCAGCTGCTCCTCTGTGAAGTTTAACCCACCTCCCTAAGTAAAGGAGTGAGCACTGCAGTCACATGATAAGAGGAAAGACATGACTAAACTAGGCCTGCAGGGATTTTAAAAAATGGCACTGTGTGTGTGTGTGTTGGGGGAGACAGCTTAGGAAGAAGCTTTCTCTGTTAAGAGGGAGGCTAGCAGCTAGAAAAGGGGCTGTTGAGGAGGCTAGGTGAACCATATTGGCAGAGGCTCTGGGAACGAAAGATGAGATAATTTATGTTATGGAGTAGATATAATTGTTTAGCATCCCAGGACGGCAACTTATGTTAGTAGGGCTCCCCTATGACATTCCTTGTGCACAGGTACAGCTGCTCCGGTCAGTATGGAGGAGAAGGTACTGATTAGGGCCAGGTCCTAAGGCTGTTTGGGAACAGAGCAGATCCTTTGAGTAATGGTTATGCCTGGTAAGAGGATGGGAGAAAAATATTTTTGTTGTTGCGCTTCTGTTTTGACTTTAATTCTGAAAGGGGTAGACTTTGTGAGTTAGCTGGAGTGATATAACTGTCCTGGGGGCAGGAGAATCATCTCAGAAGGAAAAGTGAGGTGTTAGACTAACTGGAAATCAGACTAGGTCAGCAGTTCTCAAACTGTAAGTAGGAACCCCAAAGTGGGTCATAACCCCATTTAATGGGTTGTCCAGTGCTTTCTTGGGGGGTTCTGTGTGGGGGAGAGAGCTGCCACAAGTGGGCTGAGGATGCGGGCGGGAGATGCCAATAACTGAAAGTCAACTCTAACTGCAAACCTAAGTCTGCCATCTCCCTAAAACTTGTCAGGCTCTTGCCGCAAGAAATTGAGCAAAATGTTATACTCTTTCCAATGTAGGGAATGTGGCAGAAGGAATGCAATGCTGCTGAAGGCTGGGAGGAATGTGTCTCCCAGAAGTCATCTGTATGAGAATGCAAAGGGCAGCAGGTGTGATACTGAGGCTGGGAGGATGTCTCTCCTAGAGATCATTTGCATGAGAATGCAAAGGTGTGCATGTGTGATACCTTTCCAGGCAAAGCCTAATGGGTAGCAAGTAAGTCATGAGATTTGGTCTATTGTAAACATGTAGTTGTAAAATCACAATTTAAGCTGACACTTAATGCGGGAGTTGTGAGATCTCACCAATGCTCTGTGTTGTTGTGGGGGACAGGGCAGTTGCCATAGCTGCATAAGACATTGATTACACAGGGCTCCCTGGTTTAAAACCTTGTTAAAAAAAAAGGGAGGAGTACTGGTTGAGCTAGCTTGCTGAGTGCTATGGCCCTGTCTCTGCCTTAGCCATATAACTATAAGGTTGGCTTGACTAATTCTTCCCACTTGTTAAAAGGTAGAGCTGGATACTAGAGGGTCTGCAAAGCCCAATATGAGAGATGCCAGGAGCTGAAATCACAGAGTGGTTGCTGAGGCTATACAGAGCTGACATCCCAAGGTTCTGCCTTAGAGTGATCCCAAGCAGAGGGATTGGGAGCTACAACAGTGGGCAGCTAGTAGGAGCAGTGGTGGATGCTGGTGGGCAGCTGATGGCAGTAAGGGGAGGCTGCACGCAAGTGGATGGCTAGTACTACCCTGGTGATGTATTTGCGGGCTTTGGGTTTGGGACTGCACCGCAGAAGGTAGACCCTGTAACTGTGTGTGGGGGTAAAGGGCCAAGAGCCCCAGCAAGAGACTGGGTTCTACTGCATATGGGGATGGTAACTGGGTAAAGGGGTTTGTCTCTTCTTTGCTTAGATATACTGCATCTGTCGCTGTAACCTTGGGGTAGGTTGTGGTCATTAAACAAGCCATTTCTATCTCAGACTCTGTGCTTGCGAGGGGTGGGGAAGAACCGCCTTACAGGCACCCAGCACGGGGGTGAAATTGTCCCAGGCCACTGGGTGGGGGCTCGAGCCGGTTGGTTGTATCCTTGACAGGAAAACCCCACAAGAGTTGAACCCAGCCCTTCTGGCAGGCATCGGGCATTAATAGAAGGGTTACACCTATCAATATATATCTAAATCAGGTCCAGATTTCACCTAACCCAAACAGAACTCTCATTTATGCAAGCTTCAATAAAACTATATGGTTTGACAGTCACTCTCTCCAGTGGAGAAGCTGTTAGCTGTTTAAAGAAATCTGAGGTAGCACTACTCTGCAGTTTCCTAGTGGCAGATTGTTTCAGGGGGTTACAAGCGTGTTTGAAGATGTAGTATTCCTGCACCCTTACAGTTCATGATCTGCCATTACAATCACAGGGCACCAAAAATACCAAGACAAGTAGCTGAGAACAAAGGGATACCTGTGATGGGGAAGCTACCACTCTGCCCCACCAAAGCATGCCAGCCTCCCTTTCACCATGCACACCAGACAGATGAGGAGAGATGCTATACATTAGACATAGTAAAAGACACATGAGACCACATGCCTGGGAGAGTCAAGTCCAGTAACATCAACCTGTTCTTTCCTAATGGACTCTGTTTCTCCCCGTTGATGTCAGGTGAGATCACCAATGAGAGACTCGATGATGGATAAGGCCCCCCCAATTCCATTCTTCCCTGACAGACTATGCTTTTTACGGACTGACAGACAGACAATAAGAGTATGGTGATGGATGAAGAAGGCCAGGGAAAGCACTCACTTCCCTGAGAGGCTCTATACAGACACTGATACCAGAGAGAGAGGCACTAGAAGCTGTCAGCCAGGAGGGGCATAGCTGGGGCATGCGCCACTTTATCTCCCAACTGGCTGCATACCCTCTTGCAGAGGGCAAGATAAGATGACTGATGAGGAACATAGTCAGAGAAAGCACACACTTTCTCCATTGATGGACTATGTTTACTGGATAGTTATGGGCTTCTCAACACACCATGCTGCGGGACACTGTCTACCCCTAAACCTATGAACTCTGCCAGGGACAGAGACTCTTCCTACTGGAGGGAAAGCATCCCCAAAGCCTAATATGGACTGAGATTTTTTTAAACATCCACCCACCTCTGTACAGGACAATGGCCGTGTCTACACGTGCACGCTACTTCGAAGTAGCGGCGCCAACTTCGAAATAGCGCCCATCATGGCTACACGTGTTGGGCGCTATTTTGAAGTTGAAATCAACGTTAGGCGGTGAGACATCGAAGTCGCTAACCCCATGAGGGGATGGGAATAGCGCCCTACTTCGAAGTTGAACGTCGAAATAGGGCACGTGTAGATGATCCACGTCCCGCAACATCGAAATAGCGGGGGGGGGGGGGGGGGGGGGGGGGCGGTCCGCCATGGTGGCCGTCAGCTGAGGGGTTGAGAGATGCTCTCTCTCCAGCCCCTGCGGGGCTCTATGGTCACCGTGTGCAGCAGCCCATAGCCCAGGGCTTCTGGCTGCTGCTGCTGCTGCAGCTGGGGATCCATGCTGCATGCACAGGGTCTGCAACCAGTTGTCGGCTCTGTGGATCTTGTACTGTTTAGTGCAACTGTGTCTGGGAGGGGCCCTTTAAGGGAGCGGCTTGCTGTTGAGTCTGCCCTGTGACCCTGTCTGCAGCTGTTCCTGGCACCCTTATTTCGATGTGTGCTACTTTGGCGTGTAGACGTTCCCTCGCAGCGCCTATTTCGATGTGGTGCTGCCCAACGTCGAAGTTGAACGTCGACGTTGCCAGCCCTGGAGGACGTGTAGACGTTATTCATCGAAATAAGCTATTTCGATGTAGCATGCACGTGTAGACGTAGCCAATGTAGATTAAACTCAAAATACACGCCAGGACATTTGTGACCTGTTTCTTATCCCTTCCCCACCCTCCATCCCATATCTGTCACTCAGCAGAATAATGCTTATGTACTTCATTAACCTGCATGTACCACAACTTGTGTGTATTTGGGCGTGACATGGGACCTACGTATATTATCCACCATATAAACTCAAGTCTGTACATGATGTAACAGGTTTTCATGGTATATGGAAAGCGTTTGCGCACACAGATCTTGTGCGCTATGTGCCTGATCCCATAGCATTATGAACAACAATCTCTGTACTTCTCCAACCCAAAACTTGTCTCCTGATTCCCTCTCCCCTTGCTACTTTGTAAACTCCTACTGTAATGTAACCCGGGTTCAACTCCTGGGGGGTTTCTTGTCAAGGACACAACCAAGCAGCTCAAGCCCCCACCCAGTGGCCTGGGACAATTTCACCCCCATGCTGGGTGCCTGTAAGGCAGCTTCCCCCCCCCACCCCAACCACAGAGTCTGAGATAGAAACAGCTTGTTTAATGACCATAACCTACCCCAAGGTTACAGTGACAGATGCAGTATATCTAAGCAAAGAAGAGACAAACCCCTTTAGCAAGATACCATCCCCATATGCAGTAGAACCAAGTCTCTTGCTGGGTCTCTTGGCTCTTTACCCCACACACAGGTACAGGGCGTACCTCCCGCAGTGCAGTCCCGAACCCAGAGCCCACAGATACATCACCAGGGCAGTACTAGCTGTCCACTTGTGTGCAGCATCCCCTTACTGCCACCTGCTGGCCACTGGCCCCTCCTCCTACCAGCTGCTGCCACTTTTACCAGCCACCCACCAATCACCGTTGTTACTCCCTTACGGATCACACTGCTAGAGATCACCCTGGCTATATCTACACGAGCCAAAAACTTCGAAATGGCCATGCAAATGGCCATTTTGAAGTTTACTAATGAAGCACTGAAATACATATTCAGCACCTCATTAGCATGCGGGCAGCCACGGTGCTTCATTGACATGGCTTGCCGCGGCCTGGCTTGTCCTGAGGGGGCTCCTTTTTGAAAGAACCCTCCCTACTTCAACCTCTCATTATTCCCATCTGCTCATAGGAATAAGGGGACTTTGAAGTAGGTGGGGTCCTTTTGAAAAGGAGCCCTGACCAGAGAAGGTGCACAGCAGCACACTGCATCAACTTTGAAGCACCTCAGCTGCCCACATGCTAATGAGATGCTAAATATGTATTTCAGCACCTCCTTAGTAAACTTCAAAAGGGCCCTTTGGATAGCTATTTTGAAGCTTTTGACAAGAGCAGACAGTTTTTGTGACTTAAACTAATAATATTTTCTGAAACATTCAGTGAACACCATAGTACCTAACTTTACCTTTTAACTATTCTAACAAAACTAAACAAACCAGGTTTACAACTATACTACCAAAACATAAACAACACCAAAACACTCATCAAACTATGTTAACTAAAATTCTTCTCTATTTAACCGACAATACTGTAAGCCAGCAAGCCCTGTACGATCGATGTGTTATGCAGCTATGGCGACGGCCCTGTCCCCCACAATAACCCAGACCATTGGTGAGCTCTCACAACTCCCACACTGAGTGTCAGCTTAAATTGTGATCCTACAACAACATGTTTACAATAGACCAAATCTCATGGCTTACTTGCTACCCATTAGGCTTTGCCTGAAAGGTATCACACATGCATCCCTTTGCATTCTCATGCAAATGATCTCTGGGAGACACATTCCTCCCAGCCTCAGTAACCTCGCGTTCCTGCTGCCACATTCCCTACAGTAACTTGAATTTGAAAGATTTGCTACAATAAAAAACATTCATTCATTCACCCTGACCGTTCACGATCTCCTAGTCACTTATTAATCTTGTAAGACCTAAATAATAAAAACCACTACAACTTCGCAAGTGGTCATTGTGGCACAGGCTGCCGAGCAGTAAGCTGAGTGCAAATAGTGGACGCCAGTATATAGTAGGTTGGATGGGAACGGGTGTAGCGTTGCTTAATCTGAGTTAACTCACCCCAAACTCAACGTTAATGGGACTGTTAAAACATGCTTGAAAGGCGGTATTTGCCTTCCGGCTTCTGGTTTCGCAATGTGCTTTCCGCAACAGCGCGTGCACGGAGCACGTGCAAGTTAAAGCGAGCTCCGGCCCGTGCGTCATCACGTGACGCCAGCCAGTGGGGCTTTGCGGACCACACCCGAGGCGTTGGCGGCGCCGGTGGCTGGGCCGGGGAGGCGCTGGGCTGCGCGCATACAGCGGGCACAGACGCTGGCTGCGGGGCAGCCCAGCGCACCGGTAATGGCTCCGACTATACAAGCCCCGGAGCACCAGGATCGGGCCCACCTAGGGCAGCGCCTCTCCAATCCCCACGACGCCAGGGGCCCTAGAGGCGTTCTGCATGTCACGTACTGCACGTGGGGGGATTTGGGGGCAGGATAATTATGCTGCCTTTCTGATAGGGCAGCCTTTTTGTGAATGACAGACCAACTCGCCAATCACGTGGCCACAGTGGACGCACGGGGCCGAACCAAACCGGGAAGGAGAGCGAGAGGTGTGCGCGACTGACAGTTCTCCTAGCCAATCTGCGGGCGAAGAGCCCCTTTCCCTCCCTCCCTCTCCCCAGCCCTGAGGGGCGGGGCCGGGCCGCGGGACGGGGGCTGGAACAATGGGGGCACGGGGAGGTGGCAGCAGGAAAATGGCAGCGGCTGGAGTCGGCGCGGGGCGGCGGTGGGGGTCTCCGGGCCGGGCCCCGGCGCTGCTGCTGCTGGCGGCGGCTGCGGCTGCTCTGGGCTTCCGTGAGTGCGGGGGGCCGGCGGGGGCCCGCGCTGGGCTGGAGCCCGCACAGCTGCGCGCTCGCGGGCGCCGTAGGCTGGGCTGGGCCGGGCCGGGCCCCGCGGCAGCTCTGCCTGCCCGGTGGCTGGAGGGGGGGATCGGCTACCGCGGCAAACGAGCGCACCCCTCTCTGCCCCGTGTGCGGTGCGGCGGGGCAGTGCCTGGCGCCCTCCGCCTGTGCGTCCTCGGGCGGTGTCTGTCCCAGCCCCGGCCAGCAGCCGCAGGTCCTGGGGGAGCCTCGTCCCGCGAGCTGTCTGGGGAGGGGGTGGGCGGAAGGGGCCGAGAGCGCCCGCGTTACTGTAGGGCCGGGGCGCAGTGGGTCGGGTTCTTCCGGCGGAGAGACTGGGGTGAAGCTTCAGGGGCGCTGCCAAGCGGTGGGTGAAGTCTGTGTTGTCACAGCACTGTTGGAAATGGAGCGCCCGAGCCTGGGGTATGAATCGATCTAGAAATACCCGCTTTCTGTTTGTGTTTGGGCAGAGAGTCGGTGGTAGTTGTAAAGGGTACTAACACAGCCCAGTTTGGAAGGAAGCTACAGCAAGGTAGGCTATCGTGCCAATCCCTCACCGTAGCTGTAGTTGTGTCATAGGCATCTCCGAGTGTCCAGTCTCTTGGAGAAAAGTCTCTGATATTAAAGAGACACCCAGGGAAAGCTACTTTTAATGCTTTGCTTGTTAGTAGAGCCTTGCAGATCTGCAGATACCCCCTTTATATTTGTAGATGTCTGCATCTGGGGATATGGATGTAGATACCCTTGGCTCACTTTTATGAATGTGGATACAAATTTTGCATCCATGCTGGACTCTACCTTTTAGCAAGTACTAGCCTAATAAGAACGCCTGTACTGGGTTGGTCCAAGCTACTTCTAGCCCAAGTAGCCTGTTTTCTGACAGTGCCCAATGCCAAGTGCTGCAGTGGTAATGGACAGAACAGGTAATCATCAAGTGATCCATTCCTTGAAACTCATTGTAGGTAATGAAACCTGATGCTTTTTCATTTTCAGGGAGGTCTTGTGGCGAAACTGATTAGTGTTGCATGTCCTTTAAGTAGTTTACTTCTTGTTACTGGGATGATGCTGTTCCCAGGCTGGTCGCAATGCTTTTAAATATAACACAGTATGTGTGCATGTGTGTCCCGTAAGCGCCACCCAATTACTGCTTAGTCGTGTTAGGTCCTGTTAAATCTAATTTTTAACACATCTTTATTTCATGCCTTCATTTTAGCAAATCTTTAAAAAAAATCAGCATAGAGAGTAAGCAGTAGGGGTGTATTTTAATATATGTGTAGGGTTGAAACTTTTATTTACAGGTATATCCCAGCACAGATTGTTTGGTAGGCATTTTTTGTAGACTGCTGAAAAACTATGATGCAGTCAGTGATGGGTGGGTCATAGGAGTGGTACTTGAGAAAATTACAGTACACTCACCCCTCATTAAATGAGTACTTTACTTACGAGTATTCACTTAAACGAGGGACACACATACTTACCTTTGTTCATTGGAGGAGTGAACTCCCCCACCCCCCGACTAATACAAGCTTTACCCCCTGGCCCAGGCACCCAACCTGTTGCAGCCTTAACTGCCCCCCCACCCGGCCTGGCCCCGTGCACCAAATCCACTGCAGTCTTTTAACTCCCCCCCCCGCCCTGCTGGCCCCACAGACCCCAAACCACCACAGCCCAAACTGCCCCCCACCTGCCTCACTGACCCAAACTGCTACAGCCTAAACCCGCCCCCCACCTGCCTCACTGACCCAAACCACCACAGCCTTAACCCCCCTCCCCGCCCATCTGCCTGTCTCCCCACAGACCCAACCCGCCACCAATTTTTAACTCTCCCTGCTGCTCGTGGCCCCAAACTGCCCCCAGCCTTTAACCCTTCCTTCCCCTCTTCTTCCAAACCCAAGGTTCACTTACCCTTCAAAAGCAGCACGACCTGCTGCCACTCCTTCCTGGAGGTAGGAGCACTAGGAACCAATTAGAGACTTTTATATGTATTTTAATGGGAATTTAGTGTCTCTCTTACAAGTTTTCGCCTACTAGCAGAAAGCTGGGAACCAGTTGTGCTTGTATAGGAAGGGACGAGTGTGTACTGTTCAGTCCAGTTTTTTTATCTTCTGGTCTTGCTTGTGAAATGGATATGAGGTAAAATGACTTGTCTTTAAAATAGCTGGGGTATGACATGTGCAAGAGGAGGTCTCATGCTTGTCTTATAGGCTAGGTGTATTCTGAAGAGTCTCACAAATTCTCCATCGTTGACCTAGAATTACTGCAGCCCGATGGTGGGAGGATTTCTGAAAATGCTTAACATAAACAATGCCTCAGCTGCAGACAAGAGCTGGAATATCTCTCATTAATTAGAGCGGTGTGCTTGTTTGGCTGACAAAGCAATCAGACTGAAATAAGTGACAACTCAATCAGCAAAAATTAAAATTTAACTTCAGGACAGCAGTTCTTAAACTGAGATATTAGGTGACAGCCAGCTTAAAAATTGTTCCGTTCCTGTACTGTGCATCTCCATAATATCTGAACACTTGAAAACATTAATGGATTTAGTCTCTTAAAACTCCTGTGAGGCAGAGAACTTCTTTTGTCCATGCTTTGCAGGAGAATAATTAATGCATAGAAACAGTAAATGTACGAGGTGCAAATATAGACACAGAGCCTGGACTTTTGACTCCTAGCTCAGTGCCTTGACCTCTGTGGTAATTTAATTTAATAACTTTTATTTGTTGGCTAAAGTTTAACAAAATAATCCGGTGGGATATCCAGCAGGAGTGAGTAAAAAGCCTTGATGACAAATCATATTTTATCATATGAATGCTATAAGTGGCTTTTTAATTATCACTGCAAAAGGAAAGCTGTCTTACAGTGGGGAAGAGTGACAGCTTTTTCCTTCCAAACAAAATGAAAATATATCTGAGTAATCTTTGTTCTATCGTTATACTGCATCTGCATGGAGAATCCTTTGGACAGTGAAAAGCTGATTCATCTGTGGGATTAGTGTTTACCCACATGGCCACTAGTAATAGGTTATACTTACAGGTATTAACAGCCCGTTTTCTCTCCAAATAAGGGATAAAGAAACAAAACCCAGTCTTGCAGGGCAAAGAGAAAATCAGACATGGTCTTGGGTAGACTCTATCCAGGAAGACACAAGCCATAGAAATTAACTTCATTGAAAATTTATTTTCATAGTGAAAAGTGCTGGGCTGCTCACTTTGGACAGTCTTCTGTCCATAGAGCACTGTCCATCTCAAAAGGAGGGATTCCCAAATGATGGTCTGAGGAATGCTTGATGGTGGCCTTGTGAGAGCTCCTGAGTCCCAGGGACTGGAGTGCCTCTCCTCTGCCTGCTAAACTTAATTGACAGCTAAAAATTGATAGCTAAAAATGCCTAATTATATTCTCACAATATTACTTTCATGTGAGGAATTACTGTAGCTATCACAGATGTTAGAGAACCATGAATAGGAGGGGAGACAATAAACAAAAATTGTTCAGATGTCCTACACACAATGGGGAAAACCTGAAGTGTTTAATTATAGCTGTAGACAGCAATTTTCTGAAATAACTGATATCTGCAAGTGGGGAACAAACTGCACATGTCCCTGACAGGTAGATGAATTAATCCAGGCAAAACAAGCTAGCTTGTTTGATTGGTCAGCTGCCACCTGTTTTGGTGTGGAACTGAAACACAGGAATTCACCTTTGGCATGGGGTTGGTACAAAACAGGCTCGCTTATCCATAGAGAACAAGATTCCCCCTGGCTACTAAATCCCACTATGCAGTGCAATAGTTTCTGCTGAGCAGTTATGTTTTTGTAATGAGATGACTCATGGTGGAGGAGGAGTAAATTATGTGATGCTTAGCTTTCTCTCACTGACAGTAATCACGGCTGGTGGTAGTACCTGGGAGGGAATGCAAAATATTTAATAAGTCATCAAACTGGTGTTCTTCTCGTGACTGATTTAGATTCTGCCCCACAGCATAATTACAGGGTTTATATACACTCTGCAAAGTTAGTTGTGTTGCTGGTCTGTGCATTATTTGATAAATGCAATCCATGGAAGAATTCATCTCACTTGAAAGGTTGGTAGGTCCCCTTCCAGACATCAGTATATGTGCCTTCAGACAGAGTTCAAAAGAGAAAGTTCTTAAATCACAGTCTTTGGAAACTCTGATACTCCCTTTTTGTGGCCTATGCTCTCATGCTACATAATTCCCAAAACAGCGTCTGCATTTTGGACTTAAACTATGCCCAGTATCTTAAATGTAGGTAGAGTGAGAAATTCCATGTTGGGACTTAACTATTAGTGATCTGGGGTGTGAGAAGGGACTGAAAGCATTCTATAGCAGCTCTGTCAACCTGAGTCCTGGTCACCAGTAAAATATGAAGCTTAGAGGTCCCATGGGGCCCAGGGTAGTCTGGGGAACTAATGGGGGGCTGGCCATGGCACCAGGTGTTAGACCTCCCCCACGCTCACTGGCGGCAGCTGGAAGTGGAGATACCTGGCCCAAGCCTGTTCTGCTCCCCTGGCTCCCAGCCATATTACTAGGAAGGGGGCTTGTGGGAAGAGGCGGAACACTCCCCCCCTCCCAATATGCACTGGTATGGGAAATGGAGTGGCATAGTTGGGAGCTGGCAAAGTGGAAGAGGCTGGGGCCAGGTCACTCTGGTGCTGCTGCTGTGGGGGAAGTGGGAGGATGGGAGGGGTTAGCCACAACTGACAACATCAGGCTCCCAGCTAATTCCTTGGGGCATATCTTTCAGGAGAGGAGGTATGGGAGAAGGACCAGAGTGGGGCGGGGGGTGTTGTCCCATTCCCTGCACCACCCCTCACAAGGATGGCCTTGGAGGCTGATGTAGCAATGTTGGTCAAGTGTGTGGGGTGTGACCAGCATAACAATGTCAGCTTCATATTTAAATAGAGACTAGGCCTCAGGCTATGTACCAAACTTGCCCATCTGGAAGAGTGTGCGGCGAAGACTTCATGTTTTTAAGAGAATGTGCGCTGGGAATGAAAAGTACTCTCCATGTAGACACAAAAAGTTCTTTAATGTGGGACGGCCAAAGTGATGATTACAAACCAAGAGCTGTTAATAAGGTAAAGTTCAAGGAGCAGCAGGAATAGCTGACAGCAATAATTGTTTTAAAAACTGTAAATAAGAATAAAAATAGCCAAGAAGACCTGAAGAAGAGGTGTGTATAAGAGAACTTGTCTTTCACTAACAAAAATTGGTACAGTGGAAGATACCACCTCATCCACTTTGTTGTTTCATATACAGGTCAAAACGCTCTAATTCAGAACTCTCTTGGCTGGCAACATCCTTAATTCAGTGTGATTTTAGTTAGCTGGACAGCCACTTATCTTGGGTGTGGCCAAGTTTCCTGTGGTCCTGTAACATTTGTTTACAGGCATGAGACTTGGCTTTGTGTTCTTTGCTGTTGTTTAGCTGTAATCTACCCATAAATGTCTTCTAGGGCTGTCTCAGCTATACATAGCTAAAATTGCCTATCGGCAGTTGATTTTTGTGTCAACTGCATAGCTAAAATCGACTATCTGCGGTTGTCTTCCATGGCTGTCTTCACAGGGGAAGGTCAATGGGAGCATTCCTCTTTGACGTTCCTGATTTCTTCCCTCTTGGGAGGAGCACAAGGGGGGTCAGCTTTGACCCCTGCAAGCATCATTTCATGTGTGCAAAATCAAACCCTGGAAGATCAATAAGTGTGTAACTTAACAAAGAAACACATGTACACATTAAGAGCCACAGGACAGGTTCGAGACACTTTTCCTGGAGATCTTGCCTTCTTGTGAAGATCAACCCACTCAGGGGGTCCATCTTCTGCAGCAGTGTAGATGTAGCCTAAGAGCCCAGTAAGCAGTGGAAGTGTTGGTAATGCCGCTAGGCACTATTGACTTCCTGTGGTTTAGGCAAATTCTCTCATTCAGCGCTGGTCAGATGAGGTATAGCGCCTGTGCGCGTGTGTATATGATTGAAAAATGGAACTATACAATAAAGGTTGTTTTTCTTACCTTGAAATACAACAAAGTCTTTCTTCATAAGGGACAAATGTAAATTGCTTAAAATTACTTGGAGTGAGGGAGTCTGCATACAAATGCCAGCATTTGGCAGATATGTTGGAGAAAAACATTTTCTGGAGATGGATATATTGGAATTTAGTTTGATAAACTGATACATATTCTGTTTTTAGGGACTTTATTTGAGAATGTGCTTAGTAGCCAGATGTTTCAAGGACTATGTCTGGGTTTGCAGGGAATTTAAGTCTGCAGATGTTTGGAGAGCTGGGGTGGAGGGGAGGGGTGCACATTCATTTGAGCATCTGTTGCCAACACCTTTAACTGTACTGGTGCTAGCAAGTTGGGAACCCTCAGGTAGGCAACCCACCAACTGCTGACTGACAATTTACAGAATTGTGTTGATAAAGCTTGAGGTAGGCAGGCAGGGTTAGATGATCCTGTGTGGAAGACTGTACCAGCAGCCAGTGGAGGGTGTACACTAAGGTCCCAATGTTACCAAGTCCAGTTTAGAAATAGCAAAGTGTGACGCTTTTTTTTTTGACAATTTCTGTAGTGTGTAGACAAAGCAATAAAAACCTAAGAAAATCTACAACTTGTTCTCTAATATCTAGAATTTACAAGAGACTGAAGTCTACAGGTTTCCAAGAGAGTGCCATTCCCTGAGTCTGGGTAAGCATGGAAATGTGTAACTTCTTATTGAAGAAATACATGTACACATTAAAAGCCACAGGTCTGGTTTGTGGCACTTTTCCTGGAAATCTGCCTTGTTGCATATCTGCATTTGTCAAGTGCATAAGAGGCTTGAAAAGGTGCCACATGCCTACCTAAAGGCTGTAGGGAGAAAGTTGCTGGTGTTCTCTGCTACTGATATATAATTGTCTGCTCCTAGTTTGTATGGCTGGGGGACGGGGAAGGGGCAACTTGTACAGTGTATGAGTTTGCATGCTTTGTTATGATGGCCTGTGGGATTTAATTTTTAAGGTGTGTGTGCACAGCTACTATATACCTGTAGCAGTGATGGGCAACCTAGGCTAATGGGTGGGCCGCGTGATTGCCCTCTCTCAGTGGACCGCATAACCAAGACAGTCTGCCCTTACCTACTTAGCATCTGCCAGTTGAACCATAGCAACATTTGATTGGATGCACACAACTCTCAGTCAATATTGTGTGCAATCTGCACGCACCTCACTTCATGTGCCCTTGCTTTGTATGCATGTTCCTTTATTAATACCAGTGAGGGGGGAACTATTCTGTCAGAAACCAGTGGAACCTGGCAACCGTGCATATGGGCGTCAGTAAACACATCATCTTGTCGGCCACACATAAAACCCTGGTAGGCTGTAAGTTGCCCACCACTGGTGTACTATGCAGTAATTCATCTTGATCAAATATTTTGTTACTGTAGCATTAATCTTCAGACTTCCCTCCTGCATTGAGAATGAGGGTGGATGCAGCATGTGCTCCATCTGTTGCAAACTTGTTTCAGTTCCTGGGTCCCTTTAGTTCTTGAGATCTCAAAGGGGCAAAGATTGGGCACTGAAGCAGAACAGAGCAAGAGGTTTCTTAGAACAAGGGACCTTTCCGGTAACTGTTGTCTAAGCAGCGTAAACATAAAGGTGGGAATTCAGGACACTTGTAAAATGCCTGAAGCTGTGCCGAGTTGGGTATATTACCGTGCTTCTGGGTGCCGTGATGCCATTCTTTGACATATGAACAGTTTTAAAAAAAAGTATCAATTTAATATTGTTGCTTAATCTTGGCGTATAGGGAGTGTAGTCCACAGGAAAAGAACTGACTGCATTGTAATTATAGATATACGCAACTGGTTGGGTTTGTCAACTCACACAGTCTTGAATAAAAGAGGAACAAATTTTTTGGTTTATATAAGCCATGGAAAATGGTAACTTTTCCTTTGCTGTACTGCCGTAGTGTTTAGATCTTCCTATTAGACTCTGATGTTGGCTCACATCCCCGTCTGATCTGACTTGTTTTTTCTTCTTTTGATACCTACTATTGATGATAATGGGCCATTTCCACCTGGTGAACAGACCTTGTCAGCTCTCACCCTCCCTTTTTCTGGGACCCCACTCTTTAAATACCCCTCTGAAACCCCCCGCCACCCATGCATCTGATGAAGCGGGTCTTTGCCCACAAAAGCTTATGTTCCAAAATATCTGTCAGTCTATAAGGTGCCACAAGACTTCTTGTTGTTCTTGAAGCTACGGACTAACACGGCCACCTCTCTGATATTTGTGTTTCCTCAGTCAGTCATGGTAGGGGGTAAAGGCCCAACAATTCCCTTTTGTGTTTAAGGACTGCCTTCTATGGAATTGTTTTGTTTTACTTAATTATCTGGACCCACCTCATGGATTTCTCTCAGGCTATGTCTACACTTGCATTCCACTTTCAAGAGGCTTGATTTCCCTCAGTTTTCACACAAATTAGCAAATTGAATCAAAACTGGAGGAGATCCAATCTTGTGACAACACAAACCTGCATTGTCTTTGCTAGAGTTGGACTGGAAGGTGCATTCTGGATTTGAGCTGTTAAGAACTGCTTTATTCCTCATGAAGACAAAAAGCTTCAGTGGTTGGTAGAGATCACTGGCCCCTGCAGAATTTTGTACTACTTACTACATTGTTACTTAAACCTGTAACTGCCAGCAAGACTTAATCTGTGACCTAAGCCAACCTTGGGACATCCCCTCTGCACCTCACTTCTAGGCCTTTACTTGTCCTTTTATCTTACTTTATTTAATTACCTTATTATATTTAATTCAGTCTTTTGACTTTCACTTTAAACTTATTTCACCAAGTTTTTTACACATGCTGTGACAAGTCACTTTGTGTTATCATAGTGCCTTGAGCTCTAGTCTTAGACAAGGACCCACTGCATTAGGCACTGAACACAATCAAAATACTCACTGCCTCAAAAGGGAAATTTCTCTGTTACAGGCTGTGGTTGTCTACACAGAGAAATTCAAATTTAAGGCAGTTAGCTCGATATTACCATGTGACTGTCTTCACTGTAAATACTATTAGCTTGATTTTTGGGGAGCACTAATGTCTATTACAATATCAATGGTACCTGATGGGTATAGTGTCAAGCTTGAATTCAAAAGTTTGAGTAAAGGCCAGTGTGGAAGAGCCATGTCTTAACATCAGATTTGTTAGCCTCCAGACATGCCCCGTATGTAACCCACAGTGCTCCGCTTTGGCCTCTGCTCTCCAGGTGTGCAGGAGTTAGGAAGACCATGAATTTTTAAATCTGGAAGCCTATGGCTGTGCCGTCATCTTTGTATGAGAAACTGATGAGAAATGTCTTCCATTCTTTACTATTGGTGCTGTGAGCACGTTTACCCAGTTCAGATAGCCCCAGCACTGAGTTCGTGGTTCTGTCTTCACACTTGTTGCTTTTTCTGTGCTGCCTGGTGCCAGCCGCTGCCCTGCCAAACCTCAGGGGTCGTGCTTACATAAGAGGCTGCAAAACTTCTTCTCAGCTATTTACATTTGTGCACGAACTCCCCATACCCACCCCTTTCCCGCATTCAGCCACATCACGTAGGTAGTCCCCGACTCAACAAAAGGACGTGCCTGCCATTTGGTGCTGCTGGCTACGGCACCAAGGGCGACTAAGATATTTGGGGGCTTGCAGCCAGCATGTGGGGGAAGTGTCTCCCAGCCATAAAGATATTTACGGGGACTAATTCAACTTCTGCCCCCCGCATGCCCCTAGCAAGGGACTAGTGGGGTTTGCTACCACCGGGGGGTGGGGGGAGTCTTCCCCGGCAGCTAGGATAGTAAGGAGGGGGCTACTTCAACATTTCAACCAGCTCTGCAGTGCAGACCACAGGGGCCCCCAAAAATATTTTTGGGGGCTTGCTGTCCATTGGGGACACATGGTGGTTTGATTTGGTATAAAATCTTTTTGCTAGCGTTTGTCTTCATGCTTTGACTACCTCAGAAACACATGGGGGAGGCCAATTGAGATTGCTGTTTCTCTTATAAATTCAGTGTGAGAGATTTCACCACCATCCCCTGTGTTAGCAACGTTTGTGTAGTGAAGGGGGAGGACAAAGCTCTCTTCCTAGACTTTTCTAGCCTCATTCTTCTAACTGAGAATACAGTCAGGGTCCCTGTGTTATTTTCAGGGGTCAGATGTAATCACTGGAGCAGGGACAGTCAGTAGATAGCCAGTTGAGAACACAGTCATTGCCCAGAAGCCTTGTGGTGCGCTGGAAAGCCAAAGACTTTCCCTTCAGCACAACAAGAAGTCCTGTAGCACCTTCTAGACTAACAGATATTTTGGAGCATAAGCTTCCATGGGCAAAGACCCACTTCATCAGATGCCTGAGTGAGAAGAGGAGGTTTCAAAGGAATATTTAAGAAGTGGGGTCCCAGTAAAAGGGAGGGCCAGAGCTGGCAAGGTCTGTTCAGTCAGGGTGGAAATGGCCCATTATCAGTAGTGTACATCAAGAGGAGAAAAAACAAGCCAGATCTGCTGGGGGATGTGACCAATTGTCTGATTCTAAGGTGTGAACTTCCATAGCAAAGAAACTGCTTTTGTAAGGGGCCAGCCACTCCCAGTTTCTGTTTAATCCTTGGTTGATGGAGTCAAACTTGCAAATGAATTGCAGCTCAGATTTCTCTCTCCATTTGATTTTTGTTGTTTGTTGTTGTAGGACTGCTACTTTTTAAATCTGTTACTGAGTGTCTAGGAAGATTGAAGTGTTCTACAGGTTTGTGTATCTTGCCATTCCTGATGTCTGATTTATGTCCGTTTATCCTTTTACATAGAGACTGTCCAGTTTGGCCAATGTAAATTGCAGTGGGGCATTGCTGGCAAATGATGGTTTATTGTATTAGTAGATGTGCAGGTAAAGGAGCCCTGGATGGTGTGGTTGATGTTCAGCACCCTTCAGAACTCTTGTTCAAGCTTTTCAGGGTCCCTGTATTTTCAGGGATTGGATACAGTTACGGAAGGGGTCACTCATTGGAGGGCCAGCTGAGAATTCAGTTACAGAAGAGAGATTTCTGTGAACTTTTTTGCCATCTCTGGATATCAGTGGATGCCTGTAGCTGGGCTGGCTTCCCAGAGGGGTTCTTCCCCCTCCAGCTCAGTGGGAGGCCACTCTGCCCCACTGCCATGGATACCATGGCAAATCCCCAAGTCCATAGTTCTTTTATTCCCACCTTGCGTCAGTTGACTGAGAGGCAACACTTCAGAAGCCCAGCCTTGCTTCAGGTGGGCACTGGGGAAATTAACTTAAGTCTGCGGTCCTATTCCCAGTTACAGAGCCTGGGCCCTGGCCCAGGGCGGGGCAGCCAACAAACAATGTCAGATTGTCTCCTTGCTGGCGAGAGTGCAGGCACTTTGCCAACTTTGGAAGAATGTGTTTGTGGGGGGGGGCGGGACGTAGGCCTACCCACTCCATCAGGTCCTGGCCCAGGGCCCTGGTCACAGCAGAGCTGTCTGCTGCAGGGGTCAGCAGGGAATCCAGACCACAACACGCTGACCCACAGACCTTTAACGGTCCTCACTATTCCCTGGGCCACTTCCATTCATACCCTCAGCACATACCTGAGCATCTAGTTGTGCTCTCAGGGGTTCTAAGACTGGCAGGGTCCCGGTAGTCCAATCCAGGCCTCTGCAGCTTGCAAGTCCTGCTGCCTCAGCTTCACTTGGGTTGGAGGCTGGGGTGAGGTTATGGCTGCTCTTCGGGGGTCAGGTGGGTCTTCTGGGGCTTCCTGAGATTCAGGAATTGGCTGGGGTCCCACGGGTCCAATCCAGTCTGCCACTCTCAGCAGGTCCTCAGCCTCGCAGGCTGGGAGCACAGAGCCATCCACTGGGCCTCAAATGAGGACTCAGGCTGTGCTTCTATAGTCCTGGTCCTGCCTTTTGACTTCTGGTTAGGTGACTGGGAGGGGCCAGGCTCAATCCAAAATGGCTGGTTCCTCCACCTCCAGGTCAGTGAGTGGCACCTCTGCCCTGCTACAGGTGGGTGTGCTTCTCCTGCTGCTGTCCCAGAGAAGAACGTGGGGTTAAAAATGGAGAGAGACAGCTGGAAGGGACCTCAGAAGGTCAAGTCCAGTCTCCTGCCCTCTTGGCAGGAGAAAGTACCACCCCTTTTTTTAAATCAATTTGCCTCAGTTCCCTAAGTGGCCTCCTCAAGGATTGAGCTTGCAACTTGGGGTTTAGAAGGCCAATGCTCAAACCAGTGAACTATCCCTCTCCCCTGAGAAGGAGACCACCCCTCACCTGGCTGCCTGCCTGGCTAGACTGCTGCTCACCTGCCGCAGCACTACTGTCTGTGGCTGCTACAAAGTGGGGCAGGCTTGCCAGCTGCCCTCCCCACCAACCTTGGAGGAAGAGACAGGACAAGGGATGCCAACACCACGAATGCTGCCACCAGCATCGGCATCGTCCCTCTGGCCAGCTGCCGCTCCTTTTCCACTGCTGCTACCTTCACGATCTGCTCCTCCCACTGAGGGGCTGAAGAGGACCTCATCCCTGGCCTGTGGAGGGGGTCAGTGGCTTTGCTTGTCCATTTCTGTGGTGGTGGTGGTAGGAACTTTACCTGCTGAGGGGGGCCAGGGGAGAGGCAGGGAGTCCTCCCCCCAGCCCAGCTGTGCCCTGCCCATCCTTTCACCAACAGCACCACCACCCCAATGACGCCTCCAGCACCCCATTGACTTACCATCTGGATTACCTCTTCACCCCTTAGTGGGGCTGACCACCACATCCTTCTCACTTGGGACTGAGTTAAGCAGCAGTGAGTGATGGACTATCCACGAGTGCTTATGGGTATACACTCCCTTTTTCTCCCTGGACTTGCCCCCCCTGCCTCAGGTGCATTTGGTTGGGGGCTCCTGCAGCAGCTTTACCCTGTCTTTTTCCCTACCGTAGTCTCCAAGTTTGTTTGCTTCTTGCCTACCCCCACCCTAGTCCCAAAGCTTGCTCCTGCTGGCTCCACCCACCCTGAGTTTGCTTTTGCTGCCCTGCACCTGGCCACCCCTCCCCTTCTCTCTCTTAAATTAGTTCCCCTGCCCTGACCCTGCTCAGCCTGTTCCTGCTTCCCAGCCCCTACCCCACTCCACAGCCCCCTGTATCCCCTCCCTCCCCTTTGTCAGCCCCTCATTGCACCCTCTTGATTCATAATTGACCCCCTGCCCCAGTGCAGTCGGAGGAGCTGCCCCTCCCCCCCCCATCAGTTCGAGTTTCCCTGTTTCCCTTACCTCACCAGCACCCTCCACCACCAGCCTCGCGGGGAGAGCTGTTGCCCCCCTCTTGCTTCTAACCTAGCAGGGGGCAGTGGTTGCCCCCTTCTCGGATGTCCTCCCTCCCCTCAGGAGGAAATGGTTCCCCTCCCCTTCTGCCCTGAGCCCTGTCCCTCCCCTTGGCGCCCTCCTCTTCTGTAAGCTGTTAGGCAGAGACCAGTGGAGAGGGTCCCCTCCCACCTGTTTGCTCTCCCCATTTTGCAGGGAGGAGTGGCTGGCACCACCCCCAATACCACTGCCCCCTTGCCCCACCCTTCCTCCTTCAGGAAGGTGCAGTTTCCTCCCTCCCCCTCTCCACTCCCAGCCCCTTGCAGGGAGGAGTGGTGAGCCTGCTCCACACACTCCTCTGCTCGCTGTCCCAAAGGCAGGAGTGGCTGACACCCCTCTGCCACTCATATACTGCTGCCCCCCTTCACCTGCTGCATGGACAGGTGCCTCTGTCCCTACACTGGTTCCCAACCCCACAAATGCCCTTAAACCTCTGCCCCCAGAAACCCCTGCGGCAGCCCTCTTGGCCCCAGGCGCTGCTGCTGCTGCCATGGCTGATGCCTTTCCCCACCGCGCTGGCCAGCATAAATGGTTGGGGGAAGAACGGTAAGGGCCCAGGCAGATGGCCCGAGTCTCCTGCAGCTGCAACAACCCCGACTGTGGCCCCTTCTCCCCTTGCTGCCCCTTGCGCCAGCTCTGCCCCGTGTCACCTGCCACCACCTGTGCTTACGCCCAGGTAGCTGCTCCTCCCCACCCCCCCGAAAGCCACAGCAACATCTGCTCGACCACCGCCTCCAGTTCCCCCTCAAGCGGCCGTGGGCCCTGCCCGACCTTGTCCAGGAGATATGGCCCCCTGGTCCCTACCTCGCCCTGCATCGAAATCTGTGTGTGGGCATTGGTGAGGGTGGTGGGCTCTGCAGCTGCGGTGGCAGCCTCCAGAATGTCTGGGAAGGTAGTATTCTTCCTTGCCTCACAGGCCGCTGCCCAGGAGGGGGTGGCAGTAGGGGGTGTCTATGTGCCCCAGAAGACCCGGGTGTGTGGGTGATACTGACCTTAGTCCTGCCTTCCTGCCTGCCCTCTCCACCCTGGGCAGGCCCGTTTCCACCATCAGCCCCCTCCCGCTGGGCTACAAGGATCACGCCCTCCGCCACATCTTTTTCCTGCCGCCGGCAGGTACAGAGACAAGTGCTGCCGCTGGCAGCGTGTGACGGAGTGGCTTTGGAAGGATTCTTTCTGTTGCCCTTCCAAGGAGCCACCTACAGGGTGGACTAGTCCATGGGTAGCGCCAGTGCTTCGGGTGCTGGGGCACATCTGGAGGGACTGCCCCCTGGCTCAGCCGAATGAGGTGACTGCCCTCCCCCTGGCCCTGTGGCTTGAGAGGGCACCAGTGATGCTGCCACTGGCAGCTCAGTGGTCCTGGCTGCTGCGGCGACACCTGTCCCGTTGCTGCCACCCCTGCCCAGGAATCAGGGGTAGCTCTCCTGGTGGATGGGCAGAGGAGAGGATTGCATGGTCACTTCTGGGAGAGAGGGAGGGCCGGGTGTGGGGGAGAGATTCCCCACCACAACCACCTTGCCTCCCAGGCTTGCCACCTCTGTGCTCTGATCTGACTGAACAGCCCTCCACCTCCCCCATGGAGGGCTGGGTGCTCATCTGGGGGGAAAGACCCATAGCTTGCGGGCCTGGTCCCCGCGCTCCAACTTGGAGGAGCTGGGTGGGGGGGAAGAGTTCCTCTGCAAGCTGGCCCAAACAACGTTGGCCTCCATGAGTGCTGACAGCTGGCACCCCCAAGGTGGACATGCCAGTGCGGGGGGGAATGCGGATTCCCCTGCCCCCACCTCCACTGGCCCAGACTCTGCCTCCAGGTGGAGCTGATCAAGCCCCCATCTCATCTCTGCCCGTCACGACTGCTGAGGTGATTGTCACCCGTGGGGCTGGCAGGGAGGAGCCTGGGGGCATTATTTGGGCTCCATCTTTGAGGAGATCGAGGCCCAGGGTCTGACCCTGCTCACGCAGGGAGAGGAGAACCTGGTACTGGCGGGCCTAGGTCTGGGTGGTAGCTCTGTTCCGCTGCCCCCACCCTCAGGCTGGGGGAGATCCTGACCTTGCCTTCTGACCTGGCTGCCGATGAAGCTGAGCAGCGGGCCCATGGGGCCCCCCATCACCACCATGAAGGGGGAAAGCCTGCTGTTCCTACCCACAGAAAGTCAGGCAACCGTCTCTGCCTCGGCCGATGCCGTGGCTTCCTTCGAACCACCCGTGCCCAGTGTTGGCAAGGACCCCGCTCCCCTCTTTGCCCTCTTGGCCCCCGGCTGAGAGGTGCTGCACCCGAGGGACTCTGACCCTGGGGAGATGTTCACGACCCCGGGACCCTGCTCCCTCCCCCACTCCCGCCCATGCTTTTACTCCCACTCCTACTGCTGCTCCCTGCCATGCTCCCACTTCTGCCGCAGGCCTGTCGTCGCTACTGCCCGAGTGAGGCAAGAGCATTTTGTCAGGTCAGAGAAAAGTTTTATTGTAGTTATGACTGTCATTGAGAGCTTAGATGAGTTCTGCTGTGTGCCCCATTGTATAGGTAAGGCAGCATTTTAGATGTTAGGTAGAATTGATAAAACTCAGGAGCAGCCCTCGTCCGCAGTGTCCCCAGGCTGCTCCTGTGGCCCCGCCGGGCAACCTGCCCCACTTGAGCCACCCACAAACCTTCATGGCTGCTGTGAGTGGGGCTACTCCAGCTTGACAGCCCTGTTGTGTTGCAGGAACCCCCTACCTGCAGCAGGTGACCGGCGGGAGACGGGAGGCTGCTTCAGCTCCTACTGGCTAACTGCAGCTGGTAAGCCTCATCCGTTTAGGATGAAGCTTACCAGTTAAACATTAACATCCCTACTGCTCATAGTGGTAGCTGCTTCTTCATAATTATATTGCCAGAAAAGATTTTCAAGTTCCTTTAATTTTACTGGTAGTTCTCTTTTCTTATGTAATGCTACACGCAGTTTGGAGTTTTGTATGTGATATTTCAACTTCCTCCTTAGATGTGTCTATGCCAGCTATTTCCAGAATGTTGGGTTGTGATTCAAAAGGTGGTTCTGCTTTTAGTTAACTTAGGTTGATTACAACAACTGAGGAAAAAATTATTCTGCAATAGCTATTCTGGTCGATTTTCTTGCGTAGAAAAGAGTTTAAACATAATTTTGTGCTTTTCAAACGTCCTGCTGTAGACACTGGGGTATGCAGGACAAATTCTTTGATGACCTCAGAGTGCAGCCACGAACTATTGCTGAGGGCTGCTGGCACACTTATCTAAAATACTTAATTAGTTGAAAGAAAAACAAATATCTTTGCTTGCATGCATGCATGTCCAAATCATAGTAACTGATGTAGAGATAACCAAAGCAGCAGAAATGTAGCACTTTAAAGATTAACAAAATGATTTATTCCGTGATGAACTTCCATGGGACAGACCTGAAGAAGTGGGTATGTCCCACCAAAGCTTATCACCAAATAAATAATTTGGGTAGTCTCTAAAGTGCTACATTTCTTCTGCTTTGGTTTGTTGGAGTACAGACTAACATGGCTACCTCTCTCTCTTATTTAGAGATAGCAAGTCTGCTGTGGAAAAATATGATGAAGGTTACAGGTATCACTTTCCATAGCAGACTTAGTGTCAGCAAGTTGGGGGACAAATTAAGCCCTGTGGGGAGGATTGGAGAAGGCAGCAGAAGGCTGGAGCCTGAAGCCATGCAACCAGGGCCTGGCACCCCATTACTTACAGGCTGAAGCCCAAAGCTGGAGGTCCCCCACCACATGTGGGTAGGTGAGCAACTCTCCAGCTGCCTGCCCTTCCCATGTTGTGACCAGTGTGCCCTTTAGGCCAAGCACTTGGGTTGCTGCCCAGGAGAGATTCAGGTGCTGCCTATCTGATTGGCAGCATGTGTTTCTACAGGTGGTGCACATCCCATGTGCCTTGGTGTACATAACAAAATTTATTCTGCCCATAAAATTAGAGGGAAGCGGGTTGTGACCCAGGTGATTCCAGAGAGGGGAACGAGACTACCCCTGCTGGAAGCCCCAGTAACCCGCACCAAGGTTATGCATCTAGGAGCACAGGGAGAGGAGAAGGGGCATTGCTTATTTTCCTGCAAATTCCAAGTCTGCTTGTGAAAAGCAGAATTTTGGCTTATTTTAAGCACAGTTTTTGGCTCTGCCGGCTTGTTTTGGGGCATGTGGGGGTTTTAAAGTTGCTTGTTGCTGCTTTTGGTCAGGGCCAGGAGTCAAGCCAATCACAAGACTTGAATGATGTTTTGCTCTAGCTGCTGCATGGCCTGTGTGCATGTACATGGAGGATGTGGCCACAAGAAGAGCCCTGTAGTGTTCGTATTTGAGAAGCACATCACTGAATGGTTGGAGTTGTGGGTGCTGTCTGGAAAAACTGTGCTTGTAGCTCTGTCTGGCAACCTCAGCTGCTAGCTTCTGTATTTAGGCAAAGGTCAAGAAACTGAATAAGGCCCTGTCGGACCACAATTGGGGTAAAATGGTAACCTGTTCAGCTTACTGTTTTCTTATGGAGAAGGGAAGTTGGGGAAGAGATGCATCCTTTTTCATTTTTAACCTATTTTTTTAGGTGCTGTTCCTTAAGGGAGGGTGAATTTGGACTAAATACCAATCTGAATAGTTAGATACACGGATAGGATTTGGGACCTAACACGGTTTACTGGCCTTCTGTTTCTTGCAGTGGAAACAAAATAACAGTAAGATTTCAAGAATATCTAGTTTCCCTGAAATACTTAGAATTGCTTGTGGACTAGGATTATGGGGGAGCTGTGGCATATTATTCTGCCTGCAAGTGAGCATAATATCATTGGAGTGTGTGTGGCTTAGAAATCAGCCTGTTTGGTAGAGCATAGCCTAAGGCAGTGTTTCCCAAAGTGTGGTACACAAAAGGATTGCAGGGGGTACGCAGCAGAAAATAAATGACTAAAAATCTGGAGATAAGCACTGGGACGGCACTGGGGGAGGGAGTGCACCCATAAGACCAGAGCCCTGAAAGCGGTGCGTGAATGATTTAAGTTTGGGAGACACTGGCCCAAAGGAATGCCAGATACCAGTGTGAAGTTCTACTGTTGGCAGCATTCCAAGTTCTTTATCTTTGTGCATTTCTTGTTTTGCGTTTTACCCCTTCCATGTATAGATCTGATACAGTCTTGGGACAGGTGTTATTGGTCTAGGTAAACCAACAGAACTGTTTAACTTCCTTTAGGTGCATTTAATCCAGAAAGTTCTGGAATGGGTGCCCTCATGGGGAATTGCAAGTTATATCAATTTAAATTCACACCTTAACTTATACTGGCATACCAAAGGTAGACAAGCCCTAAACTTCAGTTTCCTTTCTTTTAAAATGTATTGGTCAAGCAAAATCTGCTTAAAATAGACTATATGTTCAATTTGAATAGTAACAGAGAAGCAGCTGTGTTAGTCTGTACTCCAACAAACCAAAACAGCAGAAATGTGGCACTTGAAAGGCTAACAAAAAATGATTTATTCAGCGATGAGCTTTTGTGGGACAGACCCACTTCATTAGATCTCCCATGAAAGCTCATCGCTGAATAAATCATTTTGTTAGCCTTTAAAGTGCTACATTTGTGCTACTTTGGTTTATTCAACTTGTTTCTTTCTTGAAACCTGTTCCATGGTAAAGCTGTTACTGTACTGCAGGAAAACAAAAGAGTTGGGAACTTGATCAATATCACTTGCAGGGGCATGCTAACCTTTCAGCCTTAAATGTCTTAGAAGTATGTCCTGGTTTCTGGGGCTGCTGTGTGTTTACTGAAGATAGTTGTAGATCTTGTCTGACTGGGTACGGAGATATGAGAAGACAGTTGATATGTAAGAACACTTAACTGTCAGTTTCATGTACTTAAGGACCTCCACTGTCAGGAAAGCGAAAGTATTGTAAAAAAACCCTCTTCTTGTCCAAATAACCTTCTTAATACTGAATTCCACACTTCGCTGTATGTTAGCCTTCACGGACATGATTTCTATTACCACTAGCACCAGGTGACTTATACTGCAACTGTGTCAAAGGCACCAGATGAGGTGACCCTGAGCTTTTTCAGGCCAATATGATTCCTGACTGTTGTAGGGAGAGGTGGGAAGGGATAGTTCAGTAATGGAGTCTTGTAGCTCAGTCCTCTGTCTCTTGGGAATGGAGGATGTGGTTATAGATTTAGTGAGGCTTGGCTCAATGTTGGCCCATCTTTGTTCCTGAGATTAATGCAGCTGTGTTGTTGCAGGGGTGAAGACTGTAAGATCTGTTCTTTGTTGAGGTTACAATTTTGGAGACTTTCTACTTTGCAGTATCATATGATCTAATGTCAGCTGGCTGCTCATGTAATTCAGAGGGTACTACCTCCTCCTGGCCTTAACATAGTTCTATCAAAGCATCAGAGTGTGTGACTAGTGAGAATAAACTATCTATTTTATGATGGTTCTGTGATGTGGCCTACTGGGAATCTTACTCTAGGTTTGAGGAACAAAGTCCCCATATGGACTAATTGGGAAACTTGGCTTCCGTTCCAGGAGTGAAGGTTAACAATATCCAAGTGTACACCAGGTCTTCAGTCAAGCTCCTGTGTAATAAATGTGGGTTGAACAGGGAGATAACCCTTAGAAGCATGGTGGGGGACTTTTGTGTGTAACAGTAGCCTCTTTGGAGCAAACAGTTTGGTGCTTACTCCTTCCAATTGGTAACAGTTAATCCTCTGTCTCCAGTACAGACAAGGGGTGTTTCAGTGATGATTTTTCTTTGCACATTTATATTGAGGGCATCTTGTTTGTTTTTCTTGCTTGTTTTGAGGGCTTAAAACAATGGATTGTTTTCTGTTATAAGCTCCACTTCATTAGCAGACCAATCTACTTATAGCAGTGCAACTTTGTGTTCACTTCACTGAATTGCCAGAAAACTGCTTATGTGTTCAGAATAAACATTTGGTGGTAGGGTCCAAGGAAGGGAGATTGAGTAGAGAAGGGAAGCTCTGACCCAACCTTTTGTTGAAAATCCACCTCTTATCCTCTGTCTAGTTTGGCAAATTACACAAGGTATTTGCTTATCTCTTGCAGATGGTTGTTGGGAGAAGCTTTCCTGGCATTTGTCCTATCCACACAGGGCCAAATATCAGGGAAACCCTTCTGTCTCCCCCCACCCTGGCTGCACTGAGACATCCCTTCTTCCTTTTTCTAAGAGGATGACTGGGATGTCATTGGGAGACATCTGGGCTCCTGACAGAAGCCTGCAGTTTAGACGTAGCCTTAGAGCGCTGTTTCTGATCTGTATGGTTGGTTCGATTCAAAGGCAGTCAGTAATACCAAGCCTTCCCTGGTTTCATAAATAAGCTTGTTCTGTAGGACCGTAAACTGTAGAGCAAAGGTTCTTAATTTCTTTCTGAGGCCCTCCCTCAAACATTCTATAAAAACTTGATGGTCCTCATATGCCAAAACAATTGGTTATAAAAGGTTGGGCTGGTGTCAGGGGAAGAAAGCAGTGCCATGCCCTGGACTTCAACTTTAGCCCTGGGTGGTAGGGCTTGGGGCTCTGGGCTTCAATTCCATGCAGTGGGGCTTTCTGCCTTAGAACCCAGCAAATCTAATGCCAGCTCTGCTTGGCAGACCCCTAAAATCTGCTCATAACCTCGAGGGAATCGCAGACATCTGGTTGAGAACAGCTGTTCTAGAGCATTGTGCAGGCAAACTCTTCTGCCGAAGATAATCTTACTCTGAGTGATATGAAATCTTTCAGGCTTGTTTTCACTCTGAATACTTGCAGCAGACTTGCCTTCCCAGATTGCTGGCTATCCGTTCTTAAACCAGATCTCATCAGCATTATAGGGAAATATCTGGAGGCTGCCTCAGTTTAATCTTCGTCTTTTGTATTACTGACATTTATAAACTGTTTCCCAGGCCTGCCGTGTGAGGGTGATCTAGCTCTCTTGCAGGTTAAACTCTGATCTAAGAGTTGCTGTTGCCTCTCCAAAGCTTACTCCTTGGGAAGTGAGGAGGAAGAATGGGTGACAGATTCCAGTCTGTATGACAGACTGAGCACATCTGTCACTGGCTCAGTAATGAGAAATCTTGGTAAACAGATCCTCCACTTGAGGTGCTATAGGAGTTGAAACCTTTGATAATGTTGTAAGTCAAACTATTCATGTGTATTTTGTTGATAATTTAATTAGGACTCCTGCTGAAGTGAACAAGGAAATGGTAACATTATATGTCTTAGAAAATCAGGTAGTACATTTAGCCAGTTAGATTCTCCCCCCGCTTTATTTTGAATGGAGTTGAACTGGGTGTTCTGTTCCAATTCCAGTAGAAATTAAGTGTGGTGGAGAAAGGGAATGATATGAACCAAACAGGAAATAGATTAGCAGCAGGTCCAAAATATTTCTCAAGTTTAACCTTTCAAAGACTGCCGGGGGAAGTTGAAACAATAAGTATGAGGGAGTTTGATATCAGGAAGCATCTGTTGGCACAAAACACCCTGTAGCAAACACCACCAGGATGGGGAAGCAAGGTGAAGCCAATGAGTCCGTGCTATAAACCTGATGCAATATCTGTACAGCACATTACCATAGGAATAATGCTGCTGCCTGGCTGGTTTTCTCATGGGCTGGGTCTACAAGTGCCCCTTCCTTTTGAAAGGGGCACGTTAATGAGCGGGTTCGAAAGATGCTAATGAGGCACTGCAATGAATATGCAGTGCCTCATTAGCATAACGGTGGCCATGGTGATTCGAAAGTGCGGCTTTTCAAATCGCACACTGCCCGCGGAGACGGGACCTTCCAGAAGGACCCCCCCGAGTTTTCGAAAGCCCTTCTTCCGATCACAGATCACAGATCGGAAGAAGGGCTTTTGAAAACTGGTGGGGGGGTCCTTTTGGAAGGTCCCGTCTCCGTGGGCGGCGCGCGATTTGAAAAGCCGCACTTTCGAATCGCCACGGCCACCATTATGCTAATGAGGCACTGCATATTCATTGCAGTGCCTCATTAGCATCTTTCGAACCCACTCATTAACATGCCCCTTTCAAAAGGAAGGGGCACGTGTAGACACAGGGATGTAGTTCTGGAGGTGGTGCTATTTCATGACATGTTGCTTGTGTGTTGTTCATCCTTATAGACAGCTTTTGACTCTTAATTTTTCCTTTTCTTCTTTCCCACCCTCCAAACAGTGGGAGTATCAGCAGTTGAGATAAAGACACCAGAGGAGCTCTTTGTAGCAAATGGGACAGAGGCAAGACTTACATGCACGTTTTCATCTCCAGATGTGATCAGCAGTGCAGCTTCCATCTCCTGGAGCTTCCAATCAGAGGGAGCAACAACCCCAATATCAGTAAGAGCCTTTTGTTTGGGTTGATCCGGCTGTTTGGGGCATGGCTTGGAGGGGAAAATATTGGGTATGTTCAAGAAAGAACTCTTTGTGGTCAAGGCTGTTTTTTGAGCTATAGTTGTAGAGCAAGTCCCATGTCACGTTTCTGCTGCTGCACCCAACCCTCATATAAGCTTTTGTGTTTAGCTTGTCTTAAAATATCTTCAAAGGCTTAAACACAGGATGTCATGCTTTGTAGAACATTGGCTCTTTTCTTGCTGCTATGTACCTAGGTGCCAAAAGGGACCTGGTAATATCTGCTACTGAAGGGTTAAGGTGTGTGTATACTGCATCTGGGAATGAACCTCCCAGCCCTGGTAGACCTGTGCTAGTGGGAAATGAGCTGGCATGCTAAGGTTAGCTTTGTGGATATCATGATTCTGAAGGAAACTTGGGCGAGCTACTTGAACTCAATCCTAAAGGGTCAGGTGGATGTGAGAAGGTGAGCCATAATATCCATGAAGCTATTTCTAGCACACTAGCTTGAGTCCTGGTAGTGTGAGTGAGTCTTGGCTAGGGGGCTTGTTCCCACTAGCAGTGGATACATACCCTTCGGCTTGGTCTACATTGAAATGTTTGTTTGACCTAAATACTGTGCTAGATGATCTGAAAAATGTCACTGTGTGACAGTTAGGTCAACTTAACCTCCACTGTAGTAGCAGGCAGATCTAGCTACTACCTGTGGGGAGGCAGGGGGGATTTATTACAATGACAGTGGGGAGTTGAACAGCTAAAGTTGTTCACCCCTGCCTTTTATGGCGCTAGCATATGGTGGGAACCTTTTGTTTCCAGAAAAGAGTGGCCATGCCAAAATGGAGTCCAGAGTCATGTAGCCTGGTCACATATCCTTCTAGAATCACTAGCAGCCATTACTTAGACTGTTTGGAACATTCTCAGGAAAGCTCAACAGATGAGACATTAGGACTTAACAGAAACTTATCTCTTATTACCTTGAATAGGCCCTTCCCAACCAACTATATAGACTGAAAGCATCTTGACTAGTAGGCATCACCCAAGTGTAACTACATTTGAAGGATGGTCAATACTCATAATTTCAGATACATAAATGATACATGCATACAAATAAGTTCATCATATTCAGCAAGTCGTAACTTTTCTAATGACCTCTTACATGAGCCATCTTGCACATAATGCATCACAAGCATGCTCTAATCATACCATATATCCCTAAGAACATGGAGTACAGTATCTCCAAAGGTGAGGTAGTGAAGGGGCAGTGGAGTGACATGCATACAGCTAGTGCATTTTGTGGCCTGATAATCTTGCTAAGGGTCAGAAGCAGTGGAGAGAGAATGCTGAGCTATTTTAGATAGGCATGTTGAAATCTCTTTTTGCCAAAAAAGGCCCCAACCTTTAGTAATGCTGTTTAAAGTTGCCCACTGTCTTGTACCGTTCTAGAATGTGAGGAGTGGCTAACTTTAAACTTCTGAAAACCAAAAAATGAAGAGATAGAAGCCTTAATTCTAGCTCTAGCCTCCTTAAACGATGCCTGAATGCACAGACTAACCCTGTACTGGGCCTAACATGCTATAGAACACACGATCACAGCAAGAGAAGCCTGGATGTCTTCTTTGCTATGGTAGAACAAGCATAGCCTACAAGACATGCTGATTCTTCACAAACTATGCCACACTTAGCTACCACCCCTTGCTCTGAGTATCTTTTCCTGATAGGGTGCCTTAACTAGGCCTTGGAGATCGTAATCGTACATATTGCTAGAGTTCTAAGTCTCTATGGCAAGACCACTGTGCACTGCTGCTGACACAAACTACAGAACTAAGTGCTGAAATGGGGATGCTTGATCCTAGATAATACACCTCTTTGGCTTGCTTAACTACACCTAACACAGTTAATACAGCTGGAGTGCTGGCAGATTAATGAACAATCAGATCTTAAAGCAGCACAATTTAATGATGCCTTTTTTGTAATCCTTCATGTCTGCTAATAGTACCAGTTTTCCAGACCCATTTCCAGTGCCTATTGTTCAGTGTTCCCTTTATTTTTTTCCATCTGTGTGGAATAAATTTTAAGTCCACAAAACCATATGCCACTATTCAGCACCAGGAGAAACACATGCTGCTGGCTGTGGGTGCTCGGCTAATCAGTTGGATGACATTTTAATCCCTCCTGGGCGCTTGTGTTATAGAGAGCATTGTTTGTTCGCTGCAGGGCACAGAGCAAAGGCTGAATTGCAGAGGTACTGTTCTATTTAACTGGTTTTCAGAGGTTTGAGTTTAGTCAGTCTCTGGGTTCTGAAAATGCATGTGTGAGCTTAAATCAGTTTTTAGATACTTTGTACATGTTTGTATTTAAACCCTATTTTAATGTTAGTTTGAACATCTTTGAATTAAGTCTTCTATATTTAAATATTCAGACTTAATATTACGCTAACAAAATCTTCCATCTTAAATTAACTGTCTTAAAAATTTTGGAAAGGAAACCCCTTCACCATCACACACCAGCAAAAATCACATTGGGTGTAACTCCCTTCCCAAAGATATCTACGTGAATGCGTGATCAATGGAGTGACTGCATGCAATCTGTAAAGCTAGATATTGCAGGCCTCTGGAGGAATTCCTGCCACTTAACTCTGAATGTGGAGGTATTGGAAAGGACCCAGCAGATCTGGAGATGCTATAATAGTGAAGAAGAAGCATAGGCTTCGGATGTTTCTATATGCTCTCTTCCTTGTTGCAGTTCTTCCATTACTCTCAAGGGAGAGCATACCCTGGGAAGGACACACAATTTAAGAACAGAATCAGTTGGGCTGGAGACCTTAACAAGAAAGATGCATCTGTCAGCATAGCAAATGTGCAGTTCCGGGACAACGGTACTTACTTCTGCGATGTCAAGAATCCACCTGACATAGTTGTGAAGCCAGGAGAAATCCGACTAAGAGTTGTACAGAGAGGTACCACCCCTCACTAATTCTTTTTTTTTTCCTTTAGGTGCTGTTCTGGGTTTGGAAGAGACTGTTGGTTTTACCATTTTTTTTTTTTCCCCCAGATCCCCAGCAACCACTCTCAGGGTTTGTTGTTAGGTATCTTCAGTGGTTTAACATTAACTGTCTAGACTACTTTTTTTGTTCTTCATCCACAGTATTCCTAAATCCTAATTTTTGGCCAGGCCTAAAATCTGCAAACATATCCCATTTCTCTGTCGGCCAACAGGTGGCTCGTTTTTGGGGTAAGGTGGAATGTGGGCTTGGTTATATCATGCAGGGAAACTAATGTTTTGTCTGTCTTTATGATGGTGAAATAGATGCTTGACTCCATGCTGTTTGAATTTCAGATGGTGCAAGTCATTCTTCAGAACAAGACCTAAAAGAGCAGAGATTTTGAAGGGTTCTAATCAAGACCCATGTACTGTATGTATTTTAAGGCTAGTATCGCTCTGGGTAGGTCTGCACAACAAAATAACAGCTATTATTTTGAAATAACTCTCCTAGCATCTACACAACCCAACCACTATTTTGAAATATTTTCAAAATAATGGTTGGCTTATTTTGAGATGGATAAACCTCATTGCACGAGGAGTAGCACTTATTTTGAAATAGCTATTTCAGAATGGGGCTATTAAGACAGGGGCTACATCTACACTAGCCCCTTCCTTTCGGAAGGGGCATGGTAATGAGCTAGTTGGGAAGATGCTGATGAGGCACTGCCATGAATATGCAGTGTCTCATTAGCATAATGGCGGCCGCACGTGATTCAAAAGTGCCGTTTTCAAATCACGTGCCACCTGTGTAGACTGAGGTCTTTCGAAAGAACCCCCTGGACTTTGAAAGCCCCTTCTTCCTAAAATCAAATAGGAAGAAGGGGCTCTTGAAGTCTGGGGGTTCCTTTCAAACGGCCTCAATCTACACAGATGGCGCATGATTCGAAAGCGGCACTTCGAATCATGTGCGGCTGCCATTTTGCTAGTGAGATGCTGCATATTCATGGCATCACCTCATTAGTATCTTCCCAACTCACTCATTACTATGTCCCTTCTGAAAGGAAGGGGCTAGTGTAGATGTAGCCAGGGAATAGAGCCCATAGTGCATCCAATGGCTGTATTTAGAAATAGGCTCTAGGTGTGTAGATGCTGTATTTCAAAATAGCTGTGCTATTTCAAAGTGCGTTTTGTGTGTAGCAGCACTATTTTGAAATAAGGCTGCTGTGTAGACATACTCTCTGAGAGCACAATAAAATAGAATTCATCCGGCCATTAAAACTTCCTAAATAGTTGTTAGAAAGCAGTTGTATCAAGAGTTCGACGGGTTTACAGGTCATTTTAATGAGAAATGAAACATGGATCATTACCACAGACTTAATCTCTGCTTAGAGAAAACATTATGCAGTATTTAATCAAATCTCTCAGATTAGCAAGGTGTTATTACAGGGGATGCAGAGGGGTTTTGCATGTCTCTGTGAGTGACTGACTTCCATGCAGTCAAGAGCCCTCTTCTCTCTTCCAGTTCAAATAACTTCTTAATGTGCTTTGTGACTTTTCACATGTAAAATTGATATGGAAGGCCCTTATTTGAGACGCTTATGTCAATTTTGCTTACTCTAGTAAACTAACTGTGGTTTGTACCAAATGAAATGACTTTCAGAAAACAGTTATGAAACGCAACCATTGTGACTTCTTAGACAGACAGGGCCTAAACTCAAAACTGTGAATGTTGTGTATAGACGTGACGTATAAGCATGGTTTATAGCCTGTGCCTAACTGGCATTTCTCTCCTCTAAGGTACTTAGCGGTTCATTCTCTCTAAATTAGATCAATTTGATGGTTTATAGCAATTTTTAAAAGCTATAATAAAAGGATGTAAGCTAGCTAAGTTAGATTCCTTCAGATCTTAAAATGCTCTGCCACAGCAACCTTAAACAAAAAGATGTTCACCAAGAGCTGATCACTAATAGAGGTATTATAGTTTTTGTGATCTAGTACAACCTTAGAATCATAGAATGCTATGACTGGAAGGGATCTTGAGTGGTCAAGTCCAGTCCCCTGCCCTCATGGCAGCACCAAGTACTGTCTAGACCATCTCTGACAGACATTTATCTAACCTGTTCTTAAATATCTCCAAAGAGGGAGATTCCACAATCTCTGAAGGCAATTTATTCCAGTGTTTGACCACCCTGACAGTTAGGAACTTGTTCTTAATGTCCAACCTAAACCTCCCTTGCTGCAGTTGTAAGCCCATAGCTTCTTGTTCTATCCTCAGAGGCAAGGAAGAACAGTCTCCCTCCCTCTGCTTTATGACACCCTTTTAGATACCTGAAAACTGCTATCATGTCCCCCCTTAATCTTCTTTTTTCCAAACTAAACAAGCCCAATTCTTTCAGCCTTTCTTCATAGGTCATGTTCTTCAGCCTTTGATCGTTCTTGTTGTTCTTTTCTGGACCCTTTCCAATTTCTCCGCATCTTTCTTGAAATGCAGTGCCCAGAACTGGACACAATACTTCAGCTGAGGCCTAACCAGCGCAGAGTACAGCGGAAGAATGACTTCTCATGTCTTGTCCACAACACACCTCTTAATGCATCCCAGGGTCATGTTTGCTTTTTTTTTTAGCAACAGCATCACACCAACTCATTTAACTTGTGATTCACTATAACCTCTAGATCCCTTTCTGCCATACTCCTTCCTAGACACTCACTTCCCATTCTGTATGTGTGAAACTGATTGTTCCTTCCTAGGAATAACCTTGATTATCTGGCATCCCCAGAGAACAGGATCAAATCATCTGATTACTTGAGCACCAGCCACGCTGCTGCTGGCAGGGCACCCAGTCCCCTGCCATGGCCAGCAGGGCAGCCACTCTCCAAGTGGCCCCATGGGCCGCAGTGTCAGATAAGGGAATTGCTGGTTGTCCAAGTGCTGGATAACCTGGCTTTTCCTGTACATTTAATCCAATGCAGAATCTTCAAAGATGTGCCAAACAGCAAACAGTTGCACAAGCATCTTGGTACATAAAAGTAATTTTAAGCTTCCACTTGAAATTAAGACTCCTCCTTAGAAGCCAAGACAAAAGTGTACAGTTCCATTATCTGTTTCTTCAGTAAACTGTTTCATCCTGCTGAGTCAACAGTTGTAGAGTCTTTGTGCCACTTCATAATGTGCAGGAAAGTGGACACTTGCAGAGCCTCTTGGGTATTTCTTTGAACTTAAGAATGGACATTGGCAGAGAGGACCCACAACTGCCAATGAGAGAAACTGCAGCTTGTGGAGATGAGCAACTATGTGCGAGAATGGTTGGGGTCAGTATCTTAAGCAATGAGTTATACTCAGGAGAGACCCACAGGAAATATCTTCTGATGGCAAAATGAGGACTACACTATGATGGACTAAAACAGATACTGCTCCAAAAAGATGTTTGTAAACTGCACAAACCATTTTTGGCCCCTTGAGATCTCATGGAACTTTCCCTGGACAAGGTAGCAATAATACGGTGGGAATTAGAGGTATGCCTTTTTTCCCTCTATGGTCAGAAGGTGACCTAAAGGACTTGGGTGACCAGTGGAACACTGCAAGTCTGATTCACTCATGTGGGCTTTGCCAAGAACATGTTAGACAGCTGCTTAGTAATTTGTCTAACTGTCCTTTTCTGTGTTCAGTTATGTGATCCATGAAGCTGAAGTATCTGGACAAAAAGACATAACAGCTGCCCACTGAAGGGGCCCTACTCTCCCCGCCACCCCGCCATTACCTTATCTTGCCTAAGTCACATTATCATGTTTACTTTTTTCTTTTGTTTCTCCTAGTATTTTAATGAAATCTGGGAAAAGAACCAGATACAGTCACTAACACCTTTTGTTAAAATTAACTACCTGAATGTTCGTTCTTGCCAATGCTCAGACGCTTGCAAATATTACTACCTTTGTATCAGTTCCAACTAATAGTTTTATGTGCATATTTTGCTGTGTGATAACAAACTTGGTAATATTAAATTTAATCTCAAAGCATATATTTGAGAGACAAGGTGGGTGAAGTAACTTTTTATTGGCTCAACCTCTGTTTGAGAGAGATGGAGCCCAGGGAAGAGCTTTATGTAGCTCCAAAGTGCATGTCTCTTTCCAACAGAAGTTGGTCCAAAAGCTGTTGAGCTACACTGAGTTCTTCCTCAGGACTTGTCTTTCTTATCAACAGAAGTTGATCTGGTTTAAAATATTACTTTTAATATCTCGAGACTGATACATCTGCAACACTGCATACAGCATGTAGCTGTGTCAGTTCTGTAAGTGACTTACAAAGCAGCGTTATAACTTTTAAGTACAACTTGAACCTTAGTTATTTAGAAATACTAAAGTAACTGAGAGCTAAGGTTTGGAGAACCTTCTGCATTGTTAGCCTCATTCTGTATGAGGAAACTGGTCACAGCAAGGTTTGCTTTTGGTACAAAAGTTTCTGAATAGCAGCAGTCTGGGATTGACTCATCTTGTGGTTTCAAGCTCTCAGCTCTTCAAGAAGAGGGAGAAACTCTTCAGCTTGTAAGGAAAAGACTTTTCCTATTGCTTGAGAACTTGGCTATTGTGGCATCAAAGTCTATAATATTGGTTAATGCTAGATGAACTGTGAATATTTTTAAAATTGTTTCCTACATATTTGTGAGTGAATTGCATCTTAACCAGGAATACCATTAGGATGAGTAACATTTGAATTAAGATGACACCTTTTACTAATTAAACTAACTTCATTAAACAAAGTGTGTTTTGAATTTTTAGGTTTGAGTTATAGGCAATTCCACTTACGTTGCAGTTCAGTCACTGATTTCAGTGACAAGATGATAAAAATTCAGAGTCCAAAGCACATGCCCTAAATGGGGGTAGAACTAGGGTAGCTTACATGCACAAGACTGCTATAAATCTCAAATGCATTTGCTAGATTTTTTTAAATTTATATTTTCTTGTTAGAACCACAATTTACAATAATTACTTTATCAGCGATTTGTAATGTGGATACTCTGCACCCTTGAATCTTGACTTGGTCAACTGCAGTGGTTTAGTTATCTAAAGCAGATGCCACCCTGGAGTGTCTTGTTCAAATTTGTATAGCCTTAATTTGTCTCACATTTTTACTAAATGGAGCATGAAGCAAAGTTATTGAATCTTTCTTATTTTCCCCTCAGACGATCTGCCTACTTTCCCCATTGCTGTGGTGGTAGCAATAGCTGTTGGTGTGACTCTAACTGTCTTGCTGATCATCGCTATTATTGTGTATGTGGTCAGAAAGAAGAATTCTAAAAAGCATTACTCTGGGTAAGAGATTATACTTTTATACTGGAGTGGGGGAGACACGAAGGTGAAGGAAGAGTGAAAAGACCATATATGGTTGAGATAAAGGAGTTATTTCTGCCAAATCCTGTCTTCAGGTGGCAATCCATGATCTTCCCAACAGGAGGAGCTAGTCTGATAGCTGGGGAAGTGTCATTCCTATCCGTGCTCTCTGGGCTTGTGTGTTATTTTTAGGTATTATGCTTTAAAGGACAAATCTACCCTCAAGTGGTTTCATTACGATGCAAATAGGAGACACCTTGATTTGGAATAGATATTTCACTTGTTACTAAGTAACAGCCCTCAGTGATTTTTAAAAATAAAATAATTGAAATATTCTACTTTTAATTTCTTATGACATGTCAGTGGTGCATATTATATAGAACTACTAACATGAAATGTAAGAATAGGAATATAAAAATGAGGAGAAACTCCATAAAATGAAGCAATATTTAGAGCATTTTTTTAGGAGTACTTGTTCTCAGGAAACTTCTTGAAACAATTTTTAGTTTTGATTTGGAATGAAAACTTAACTTCAAAATTTCGAAGTTCTTAGCGAAATGAAATAGTTTGAACTTACTCTTTTTGTTAGTGATTATATTACTGGAAATAAATGGGTAAGATACCAAATGATTCCTGTGGGAACTAAGGACACCAGAGGAACAACTAATGAAAATTCCCAGCACTGAAACCATGTTGCAAGTGTGAATTTATATCCTGTGGGCAAAAAAAAAAGTGTAGGCTAGTTTGAACTGGTTCAAAGGTCTTTGTAAGCCATGCCCTGGAAACAATATGAAATAACAGATCCTTACCTGGGGGGAGGAAACATCTTGAGAACTGACAGATATGAGTCTGTGACCAATACAGAAAAAGACCTGGTGTGTTAGACAAACCAGAGTCTCCATGTGGAAGGTGTGTGACCACCTGGTGAGCTAGGCAGATGTACAAGCTGTTTGTTTTCTCTGAAATGCTTTTGCTCTTCATAAATAGTATTTTGCTTTAAGAAAACTGGCTGCACCACTTGACAACTCTGCTGTTCCTGAGAGAACTGCAGGTGTTGCAGTCACACCTGCTGAGGCAATCCTAGTGAATGCCATGGTCTAGAGGGAGTGAATTATGGGATTCCACCCCAAGGAAGGGGAATGCAGGAGGCCCAAAGCTGAAATCTCAGGGGCAGAACCTCAGAGACCATGCTGTGGGGGGGTCAGTTGCTTCTGGCACCATTCCAGATGTGAGGGTAGCAGGTGTGGGATCTATGACAGTGGGACTTAGCTGACAGTACCAACAGCACTGAAAACAAGTACTGTAAAAAAGCACAGAGAAAAGTCAGTCACTTGGGGAAAAGACAAAACTGGGAAAAATGAGTTATGAGCAGCTAAGAAAAATCAGCTGGTAGAATTATGCAAAGGCAGCTAAACACAAGCTGATACAGGCACAGCTGGTTCATATGCCATACTCAGAGGACTCAAAATGGTACTTCCAAGCCGTAAGGGCACAAAGATCTCTGGGATAGACGGCAGAGGTTGAGGGAGACCATTTCCAACTAGAAAGTGGAGGAGAGGAGGATGACAACTATCAACTGTGCTTCATCCAGATTGAATTTACTATTGCAACAGGTTTGTGAGGAATAGTCTCTGCAGTTTGAAGAAAGGCAGGCTGCCCTTGGAAACCTGGAGACCAGGAGCTGATCCAGGCCTGGCCTTAGGGTTACTTTGGGGCCCACGCCTTCAGGGCCCTGCACTCCTGTTTACTGTAGCATCCGCCAGCTGGGCCTCCCTGTCAGGATGCCACCTTGGGTCCTGCCCACTGGCCAGTCCCCACTGGGTTTGGCTCTACATCAACACAAATACAGACAGGACCAATATGAGCAAGAAGAGAGGGATAAGCAGCTGCAGGAAAGAGGAAAGATGGAGCTTGAATTGGAGAGGGCTGAGCTCCCCTAATCTAGTAGGTAGGGATAGTTCCCATATGTCTGGTGGTTCTAGGCATAGACTTCAGAATTCCTGGCTTGCTTTAGGGATGGGTACATATATCAATGCTTTTGAAATGAGTTGTGAATTGAACAGCATGGGTGTAAGGGTATGGAGGTGTCTGGCTTCACTAGGACAGTAGGATCAGGCCTAGAGAAATTTTGCTGTCCTGGGATGGGGGACACCTCAGAGGGACCCTGGAGGAAAAGCAGTAACAAACTGGATCACGTTTCTGGTGAGTGACTCTGTCTGCAGAGGTCCACTGAAATGCAAATAACTTCCCCAAGGCTACAACTGTTTAGTTAACACTGTGGCTGTGTTGCCTGAAACAGCGAGTCACACAGCCTTCTTGCTTGGGGCGTATGTTGCTCTTGCTGATGGGTGTACGTGCCAAACTCCTCCACATAGGCTTAGCAGAAAAAGGTTATGAGACTGTATAAAATAACAGCTGTGCCTGTGGTGAGACGTCCTAACTGGGAGCTGACTGGCTAACAAACAGGCCCTGCAGGACAAACTGAAGCGTATTGGACTTCCCAGGGTTGGTCCCCAGGTGGAAGATGGGTGACCATTTAATTAATTAGGTGTATGAGTTAAGATGTTTTCTCTCATGCTTGTTCTAAATAGTTGTTTTTTGAAAGCTGGCTGGTCACTGAAATAACCCAGTCACTGCCCCTGTGAGAACAGCATCAGGTGCTGAAATCAGATTTGCTGAGATGATTAGTGAATTTTTGGGATTTGCAGCCTTGGAGCCCACTTTATAGAGGAGACCCATTGGATTATGCTCAGAGAAAGGCAAGAGCTGCAGGCCTGATACATAGATGGCATGCCCTCAAGGAGGCCATCAGGAGGTCAGAGGTGCAATTAACTTGAACTGTGACTATATCTAGAGGACTCTTCCCCACCCCCTGTTCCCAGCTGGAGAACTTGGAGAAAGTGGGTTCATTACAATGTAATGGTAAGACTGAATGAAGTGAAGTCAGCTGTGTGTGCTCAGAGTTTAGTGTGGAAACCCTGGCTTCCTCTATGCATGTATTTTCCACCTAAGTAAGGGAAGCATGTAGTGATGCTAGTGGTGCTTCTATCAGGAATCAGATGTCTTGCCTTGAGTTGCTTCACTGTAGTGTGTTCCACCTGAAGGACACCAGCAAGGGTGCCAGGGTTGGGTCAGTAATGTTTGTGCACTGTGTAGACTGCCTTCCAGTAGTTTTCCTTCAACTTCATACTGCTTCCACTGACCATACCAGCTCTGCATGTGTTTGGTTGAGGGAGGGCCAGATGTGCTGTGATGGTTAATATCACCAACAAATGCTCCTGGACTAATCTTTAAATGAAACTAACCCAATATGTGACGGATGTAATGCACAGATTAGGATAATGGTTCTGTCTTGAGCTCAAGTGGGGAGGGGTTATTTAGGTGGTGGTGGAATCCTTGCATGGCAGTGCCAAAACCTCCATTCTTACTCTGACTTTTTTATTTTTTTTCCTTTGTGCCTTGATTTGTTCTGGGATCGGATCCTGCTTATTTTCCTCTCCTTACAGAGATCCTGATATAGACGCCAGATTGGGAATGTAACAGGGCTGGGTCTCCTCTTCCAGTCCCACTAGACACCATGGTAACTAATCACATTGGTGGTTGCTGTTAATACCTGTGTGTATGTCTACACGTTTCCTCTTCCCTTGCTGACTGACCAGCTAGTTCTGTGCTAACCTAACTCCATTGTGACTTGTGCTGGATGCCTATTACAGACTGTTGGCAAGGGGATGGTGCATTTCATTGGGTGCTTGGGTTTCATTGTCTTGTGTCTAATTGGGGCAGGGGGTGGGAAATGCTACTTATCCCAAACAGTGTACTTAACTCTTCTTATAGCGAACTCACCAGTGGACTAGAACATGGGGCATTCAGAGTTCTTCCCTGTGGGAATAAAAATTCTAAATTCCCAGTGCCTATTTCTCTCTGATGATGGATTTCTAAAGTTCCCATTCTCATGATCTCTAGATGCACAAACTACTTAAAATTGCACAGTGACTTTTTCAGATAGAATACACACCTTATAGGAATATTCAGTCAATCCCAGAAACATGTCATAATCCATTTTAGCCACCTAAAGAGCTGCTCTTACTTAATGCCAGTCAGAGTAAAAGCTCACTGCTGGTCTCCAGGTTCCTTTCCCCAATTCACCTTTTTACTGGCACGTGTCTGAGGTTCTGGCTCTCTAAAAGTTTGATTAATCCTTTGGATGATAAAAAGGTTGGCCTGTGAGGAGTTGCATTCTACTCAATGTCATTGTCATTATTCATGTTTGTATTTGCTGCATGTGTTGTATGTGTACAAGATGGGCATTGTGGGAAGGAGAGGGGTTAATTAGTGGGCAGAAATCATTTTAAAAGGCATACCTCTATTTATTTTGTGTTTTAGGAAGAGGTGGCCTGTTTCTGTAGCCTCCTCTTGGGTAGGAAAAGAAATCAGGCCAGTGTTTTGGTCCCAACAGCAGCCTACTCCTCTGGGATTGCCTAATGAGATTTTAAAGAACCCCTGCTCTTTTTTTTAATCTCCTTTAAACCCAGGGTCCATCCCAGATATCCAGTTGTTTCCTTCTACCTTCTTTCCCCAGTCTCTCCTATGGAGATTTAAATGAAAAGCAAACAACTGAACTAAATTTACAGCTCTCAGCCTCTTTCCTAAAACTATTCACAGAATTGCTAAGTGAAATATCATTCCTGTTACACATATAAGAGGGGGCAACTTAATGACCCAGCCTGTCTGCTGCTTTTTGCCTACAATCATAGAATCATATCATAGAATACTAGGACTGGAAGGGACCTCGAGGGGCCATCGAGTCCAGCCCCCTGCCCCAATGGCAGGACCAAGTACTGTCTAAAGCATCCCTGATAGACATCTGTCTAACCTGTTCTTAAATATCTCCAGCAATAGAGATTCCACAACCTCCCCTGGCAACTTATTCCACTGCTTGACCACCCTGACAGTTAGGAACTTTTTCCTAATGTCCAACCTAAACCTCCCTTGCTGCAGTTTAAGCCCATTGCTTCTTGTTCTATCCTCAGAGGCCAAAAAGTACAAGTTTTATCCCTCCTCCTTATGGCATCCTTTTAGGTACCTGAAAGTTGGCATCCAGAGAATAGGAGATTGACTTGTCTGGTATCCCAGGCTAATTCAAATACAAAAGAATTCAACGGGAGACATGGACCCACCTGTGTTGCATGGAGGAGCTGGTGGCTCTGACCATGTTTGTCTCCACCTGTGGTAATGATGAAGGCTTCACTTACGTGGGCTGATGAGGGGGCAATTTAACCTATGCAGTTAGAAAGTAGTTTTCAGTCACACCTAGAAGTTCTCTGATGCCTCATATATAGCACAAGAAAGCACATTCCCAGGGTGTAGGGCTTAACCAACTGTAATAGGTAGAGGGGAATAGCTGTGATATGTATGAGGCTAGGTGAAAGAGTGACTGGGTAGGCGGAGAGAATGTGTGAACTGGTCTGAATATCCATTGTGATCATTTTTACTTTGGCATAGCCTGTCACTTCATCCTGCCATCACTCGCTTTTTTTTGTTTTGTTTTGTTTATCTCTTGAATGTTGTCCTGCAAATTCTGCTCTGCCACCTCGTCAGCTGCAGTACCTCTGAGAGCTTGATGTCGCCGATTAAGCAGGCTCCACGGAAGTCACCCTCTGACACAGAGGGTTTGGTAAACCACGTGCCCGCCAGATTGCACCAGGTAAATTTTAGTACCCTCCAATGCAGGAACCTCCCAGGGTGTGGGAGAGGTAGATCCATGCTGGGGAGAGAATGAAGGTGGGGTGGAAGAGGGTGAACTAGTTGGCTGTGTCACTCAATATACTCAAGCAGTTGGGAGGAAAAGGGATCCCTTCTGGATGGGATAAGGTACTGCTGTAGCTGGGCTTGTGAATTGTACTTCGTAGCTTCAGCACTTTCAGAAAAATGGAGTGATTCAGCCTGGCAGTTAATAAGTAGACAAGGAGGTACATATCCCTTCTGGCTTTGTCCTCTTGTGTGTGAGATTTGTTGTTATGGTAGTTAGCAGGGGTAACTAATAGGAATTAAAATCCTAATGGAGACAAGGCAGATTGCTGCAGTGAATTCTGATAGGCAGTTGAGGTGATGGTTGTCTCAGCAAATGCTAAGACCAAGGTTCATCACGAAACTTGATCTGCTGGTTTGAGCAACAGTTTTTCTGGTTTGGGCCAGGTACTGACCAGGAATGGGATATGAACATGGATCCATGTCCCCTGGGTTGAAATAAAAGCCTTCTTACTCATGAAAACTATTTAGTAGCATTTTACCACATGTCAATTAACTCCTGGTAACTAGCAGGAGGTAAGAAAACACCTTTTTTTCCTATTACAGGTGCATCTTTAGACTGGCTGCACAGTAGCTGGGAGGTGTAATTCCCAGCTCTGTTTCAGTTGTGCTCTAAAAATAGCAACAGTGCCACAGAGGCCTGGGCCTGTAGCTTGGGATAGCTGCTTGAGTAAGTCCCCAGGATCTTGGCCAGGGTTTAACCTCTTGCAGGCAGCCTGAGCTGCTGTCTAGCCTGCTGCAGCCACGCTGTTTTTAGTGTAAGGTCTTTCAGAGCTAGTACGTATGTCTACTAGAATTACGACTCCCAGTTGCAGTATAGATGTATTCTGGATGGTGAATACACCCTGTTTTTTGAAAGTGAGTTGATTGTAATTGAAGCACAAAAGTATCTGCCCTGTGAGCATGATGCCTGTACACTCGTTCAACCTTGTGGACTTCCAAAAGTTCAGTTCACTCTCCTAGGACTTTGAACCTCTCTGGTTCCCCTCAACAACTGAAGGCATAATTTGATGCAGTTTTAGACAGTCATCCCACAGGAAATGAAAGCTGTCTTAATGAGTGATGGGGAAAAGTCTAGCAGAAAGCCTTGAAAGCTCTCAAACAGGGATGTGGCATAATATGGGTGTGAGTTGGCAAGAATGTGCAGGACTCCTTTCTACATCCACACTACAGCATTTACAGTGCTGCAGTTGTAGCACTTCTGGGGAAGACACTGACTACCATAGAATCATAGGCTGGAAGGGACCTCAGGAGGTCATCTGGTCCAGCTCCCGGCTTCAAGCAGGATCAACCCCCACTAAGTCATGCCCACCAGGACCTTGTCCAGATGGGACTTAAAAACCTCAAGGGATGGAAAATCCACCACCTCTCTAGGCAACGCATTCCAACGCTTCACCACCCTCCTGGTGAAGTAGTTTTTCCTAATATCCAACCTACACCTCTCCCTCTTCAACTTCAGACCATTACTCCTTGTTCTGCCATCTGATACCCCTGAGAACAGTTTCTCACCCTCCTCTTTAGAGCTCCCCTTCAGGAAGTTGAAGGCTGCTATTAAATCACCCTGAAGTCTTGTCTTCTCTTCTGTAAACTAAACAAGCCCAAATCCCTCAGCCTGTCCTCACAGGTCTTGTGCTCCAGCCCCTTAATCATTTTTGTTGCTCTCCGCTGAACCTGCTCCAGTACATCCACATCCTTTTTATACTGGGAGGCCCAAAACTGGATGCAGTATTCCAGATGTGGCCTCACCAGTGCCGAATAGAGGGGAACAACTACTTCTCTAGATTTATTTGAAATGCCCCTCCTAATGCAGCCTAGTATGCCGTTAGCCTTCTTGCTTACAAGGGCACACTGTTTACTCATATCCAACCTTTCATCCACCATGACCCCAGGTCCCTTTCTCTCGTACTGCTGCTGAGCCAGTCAGTCCCCAGCCTATAACAATTCTTGGGATTCTTCCGCCCCAGCTTCAGGGCTCTACGCTTTTCCTTGATAAACCGCATCAGATTTCTTTTGGCCCAGTCCTCCAATTTATCCAGGTCACTCTGAAGTCTCTCTCTACCCTCCAACGTATCTACCTCTCCCGTTAGCTTGTGTCATCCACAAACCTGCTGAGGGTGCAATCCAGTCCCTCATTCAGGTCATTAATAAAGATGTTGAACAACACCAGCCCCGGAACCGAGCCGTACGGCACTCTGCTTGAAACTGACTGCCATCCAGATATTGAGCCATTGACCACTACCCGTTGAGCCCGACTGTCAAGCTAGCTTTCTATCCATCTTATAGTCCAAGGATCGAATCTATATTTCCTTAATTTTATGGGCAAGAATGCCGTGGGAGACGGTATCAAAAGCTTTGCTGAAATCAAGGTATATCCCATCCACTGACTTCCCCAAGTCCACAGAGCCTGTTACCTCATCATAGAAGCTAATCAGGTTGGTGAGGCAGGACTTGCCCCTGGTGAATCCATGTTGGCTACTTTTGGTCACTTTCCCCTCTTCCAAGTGCTCCAAAATGGATTCCTTGAGGATCCCCTCCATTATTTTCCGAGGGATTGAGGTAAAGATGACCGGTCCATAGTTCCCTGAATTGTCCTTCTTTCCTTTTTTAAAGATGGGCACTATGTTTGCCTTTTTCCAGTCATCCAGGATCTCACCTGATCTCCAAGAGTCTTCAAAGATAATGGCCAAAGGTTCAGCAATGACAACTGCCAATTCCCTCACTACCCTCGGGTGCATTAAATCCAGACCCATGGATTTGTGTACATCTAGTTTTTCTAGATAGCTCAGAACTTGTTCTTTCTCCACAGTTGGCTACCCTCCTCCTTCCCATACTGCATTGTCTAGGACCGTTGCATGGGAGTTGACTGTCCGTGAAGACTGAGGCAAAAAAAGCATTGAGTACTTCAGCTTTTCCTACATCATCTGTCACTCTCATCCAGTAACAGCCCCACATCTTCTTTGATAACCCATTTATTGTTAACATGCCTGTGGAAACCCTTCTTGTTACTCTTCACATCCCTTGACAGCTGCAGTTCCAATTGTGCTTTCGCTTTCCTGATTACTGCCCAGCATTCTCCAGCTGTATGTTTATACTCCTCCTTAGTCTACTGTCCATGTTTCCATTTCTTGTATGCATCCTTTTTGAGTTTAAGCTGACTAAGGATTTCCCTGTTAAGCCAAGCTGGTTGTCTGCCGTGTTTGCATTTCTTCTTATGCAGCAATCACAGCAAGTTCCTGTGCCTTCAGTAAGTCTTCTTTAAAATACTGCCAGTTCTCTTGAACTCTTTCCCCTTCATCTTCGTTTCCCAAGAGATCCTGCTCATCATTTCTCTCAGAGAGTCGAAGTCTGCTCTTTTGAAATGAAGCGTGAGCAGTAACATACAGACCCTTGTTCCTTTTGTCTGGATCCTGAAATTTACAATCTCATGGTCACTGCAGCCCAGGTTTACACCCACTTCTACTTCTCCTACTAGTTCTTCCCTGTTTGTGAGCAGCAGGTCAAGTTGTGCACGGCCACTGGTCAGTTCTTCAGCACTTGTACCAACAAGTTATCCCCAGTAGTTTCCAAAAACTTCCTGGATTGTCTGTGTGCTGCTGTATTGGTCTCCCAACAAACGTCTGGATGATTAAAGTCTCCTATGAGAACCAGGGCCTGTGATTTGGAAGCTTCACTTACGTGCCTGAAGAAATCCTCATCTCCGTGATCTGGTGGTCTGTAGCAAGCACCAACTACATCACCTTTGTTAGTTCTGCCTCTAAGCTTAACCCAAAGACACAACTGGATTTTCTCCCTCCATATGCTGGAGCTCTGAGCGATCATACTTCTCCCTCACACAGAGTGCAACTCCTCCTCCCTTTTCTCCCCTGTCTGTCCTTCCTAAACAGCTAATAACCTTCTATGACCGTGCTCCACTTATGTGAATCATCCCACCAAGTCTTTGTTATTTCAGCCACCTCATGCTTCTTTGACTGTGCCAGGGCCTCTAATTCTTCCTGTTTGTTTCCTAGGGTTTTGGAATTTGTGTACAAGCATCTTAGAGAAGTGGCTGATTGGCCCATTTTCTCTTCACCCAGGAAACCTGCTTGATATTTCCCTTCTCCTTCCCCACTAACCTCAGGGCTTGTCACTGTCCCCCGATGAACCTAGTTTAAAGGCCTCCTCAGTAGGTTTGCAAGCCTGCCCACAAAGATGCTCTTTTCTCTTTTTGTTAGGTGGATCCTATCTCTTCCTAGCAATCCTTGTTCATGAAAGAGAATCCCATGGTCAAAGAAACCAAATCCTTCCCTGCTACACCGCCTATGCAACCACGCATTTACCTCTGTGATTCAGTGATCCCTACGCGGACCCCTTCCTTCCACAGGGAGGATAGATGAGAACACCACTTGTGCTCCGTATTCCTTGATCTTCCTTCCTAGGGTTACATAATCCACCGTGACAACCAACGGAGGAGAGTTGTCCTGTTAGATTAATAACTCCTGCCTTCCTGAGAGGTGGCAGCTGCGTTTGGTGGAAGAAGCCATCCCACTGACATAATGCTGTCTGCACTGGTTCTTAGGTTGGTGTACCTTATGTTACCCCAGATGAAGATTATTCACACGTGTGACCAACAATGTATACTGAAGGTCCTTGTAATGTGCCACTTACGTCTGATTGGAACTGCTAGCAGAAATGAGTAGTCTAAACTTTACTTTGTGAAAACCTTTCTGTTAAGTGTCAGATATGCTAAGCACATCGTAGAGCAGAATGAAGCCCAAGTCCCTGGCCCATACAGTTTACAATCTACATGCATGAAAAGCCACAATGTGACATTCTGAAATGGTAGGTTTAGGTGGTTTTCATTGAGCTCTACTGCTAGTGACTTAGAATTTTAGCCAGCGTGTTAGCAGGGGGACTTGTAGGTAGCCATACTTGCAGTTTTCAGAACTGTTTCTTAACTTTGTAAAATCAATTTATATTCCCCTTGGATGCCATTTGTCCACTAATAGATTTTTTTAAAATTGCTTCCCGAACAGATGAAGGAAGGCAAAACTATTTTCAGCTAATGTCAAAATTTAAATACAGCTTCAAGCTCTAATCTGGAATTCTGTAGCCACTTAACATCTGGGGCCTGGCATCCCTGTGGGTGCGCTTTGGTTGGCACACAAGGGGAGCCCTCCAGAGCTTGAGTGCTTCAAATAGCTCATTTTGTGCTCAAACTTGGAGGGAGGAGGAAGAATGGAGATGGGGGGGGCAGTGTGGGGGTACAGGCTCGGGGAGAAAGGTAGGACCCAGGGATGGGCTGAGGATATGGAGATTTGGTGGGAGGTAGGGGATTGGGGTGCTTACCTTGTGCTCAGGCCCTGGAGGGCACAGGTGGCTCAGCCCTACATTTGCAGGCATCCTCCTTAACCGCTTTCATTAGCTGTAAATTATGGCCAATGGGAATGACGGGTGGAGCCTGCAGGCCCCCATGCTCACTTCCTGAGCGCTGGGGTTCCCCTAGTTCTGTTGATCCATATGGTAGCTGTGGGTAGTCAGCAGCTCGTTTGTTTTAATTCTGACTCTCAACTTCAGTTTGTGGAAGCACTTTCTGAGGATAGCCCACTGTATACCTTTACAGTCAGTACCCAGGAAATCCCTAAGTTGTCTGCATCGGTTTCTCTAAATGTTCAGGCAGCTGGATACCTCCAAGTTTACTTTCACGGCCCTTTCCTCCCCAGCAGTTTTCTATGCGTTCTGTCTTGTCAAATTAGATATTGCCTGTTACCCGCTCCATCCTCCTCATTGTTTTCATTCTGCTATCTTGTTTGTCTGGATGTGGGGGGCTGTCCATTCTGAGTGCAAGAACTTTCTCGTCTAAATACCTTCCCTATTAACATAAAAAAATGCCCATATTGGGTCAGACAATGGTCAGTCTAGTAGAGTATTCTGTTGCAAAGTGGCCTTTGCCAGATGCTTCAGAGGGAACAAACAGAACAGGGCCCTTTCAAGTGATCTATCTGGTTGGCCACGCCTAGTTTCTGGCAGTTGGAGACTTCGGGACACCGGAAGCATGGCATTGTGTCCCTGATTATCCAGGCTAATAGCTATTGATGGAGATCTCCCCTAGGGTACCCGGTCTGGGTTCCAACATGGCACACAAATGAGCAAATACTTTCTGTTACTACGCCTAATACCGTGAATAATCAGCACCTGTTGAATACTGAGCTCCAGTGACCTGGGTTTGCAAACTCTTTGCTGGTCAGAGAGAAGTAGCATTGGCTCTAAAACCTGCCTGCAACTTCACTTGCATACTCAGGCTGTTTATGCTACCACTTACATTGGCAAAATTTATGTTGCTTGGGAGTGTGAGACTCTACTTACCCGAGCAACATAAATTACTCTGGCATGTGCGCTAGTGTGCACAGCAACACCTCAGCAGGAAAAATTCACTAGCCAACACAGCTACCAGTGCTTGTTTGGGGATGGATTAATTATGCCATTGGGAGAGTCCTCTGCTGGCGTAGGGCAGCTACGTGAGAGAACTTAGTGGCACAGTTGCATTTGTACAGTTGTGCCACTGTAAGCACTCTAGCGTAAACTTAACTTCAGTTCTTCTCAACTGAGGCAGGTTTTTAATTTGGTTCTGCAAGTCAAAAACAAATAGTAGTTTACTAGTGATGGTGCATTTTCATGTATTAAATATTAAACAGCCAGCACAATGGTGCATCACTTATAAAAACTGCGGTGAGCAGTCTGTGCTGGACAGAAGCCAGCTGTGCCATCCTAGAGTGGTTTCCTCTTAAAAGCACCCCTTCTCTTTAGCCAACTGTGCGACTGTCTCTGCTCTTCTGGCTTACTGTAAGAACACTTGCTGGCACTTGTGCTGCCTGCCTGCTGCCCTGAGGCTGCAGATGATCCTCCCTTCTGCCTCCCTTCTCCCCCGCCACTCCAGGATTCCCAACTTTCCCAGACTGGACATGCTTGTAGCAAATGGTGTCTGCCCAGGGAGAGCTGATAACCTGTTACAGCTTCTGCCCGTGCAGCCCTTCCCTCCCCTTGCGGAATGGCCAGTCCCCCCATGTGTGGGGGAGGGGGGTGGCAGAGGGAAGGAAAGGTGCTGGTTTGCATAGGGTACCAGCACTGATAGGAGGCTTTTAGCTTAGTTTAGCTTGATAAATATTTCCAGTTTCCACCAGGAGTAATTTTATAACCTCAATTCCCTCTTTTAACAGAGAAAAATAGACAATTTTGGAAGCAGCAGTTGTTGAGCTGCTGAGCAGCAATATGCAAGAGCTGTCTCTCAGCCTCTCTCAGTAGAGGGCCAGACTCTTCTCACTCCTTGCTTCTAATTACTGTGTTGGAGAGTGGATTGTGGAGGTGTTTGATTCAGCACAATCCCATATGAAACTCGCATCCTTCCAGGGAGGGAAAGGGAACTCTGGTGGGTATGTGAAAAGCTGCTTTCATCCAGAGGTCAGGGAAGCAGAGAAACTAACTGAAATTGACAAAGGGAAAATTGAGGAAAGGGAAATAAGGGCTGGTATAGAGACTTAAAATATCTTGGTTTTAGAACCACATTTAGTGATGTAATTTTTTGCCATTGAGGCAAAGTCAGTCACTTCCTTTTAGTTCTCATTAGGATTGTAAGTGTGAAGGAGACCAGGTCTGTTCTTTAAAGTGAGGTTGACACCACTAAGGTGTGCAAACTCTACTCCCTGACTGACCTAGCTGTGCTGACCTGCCACCTGGTGTTCGTACACAGAATAACCTCCTCTGGTGGAATAGGCACTGTCTGCACTATGGTGTTATGCCTGTGTAGCATTGGTGGTCATCTCCTATGGGGAAGGCTCTACAGCGTAGCTGCACTCTGCATGTGCAGACTGTTGAGCTGGAACCATTTCTCTGGTGGTTGCACCATCCTCAGCCTTGTATCCAGGAGCACCGTTTGCTATTAGGTAAGGGGCTGTCTCATCCCATACCTTTGTTTGCTCCTCTTGGCTTTCTATGTGTGTCTGCTCCACTTTTTGCCCCCATCCCAGCTTTGCAGAATATAACTGATTCAGATATAACGTTTGTGATGCTGATACAGCTTCCTTCCTGGCCCCTTGAAATTTTCAGAAATTTCACCCCTACTTGTATCTAATCCATTCAGAAAGTGTGGTACCCTAGCACAGCAGGGAAGTGGTCTTTCTGTTGAAATCAATTCCTGCCCCCCCCCTTGCTTCTGAGGCACCCACCCCTAAGCTGTGGAACACTCCAGTCCCATCCCATTCTATACTTCACATTCCTGCGGGTTGTTCAGGGAGCACAAGTATTCATGATGAACCTGTACATTTCCACAGAGAGCTTTTCGTACCTCTGTTCTGAATCTGCGTGTACATTGCTGCCCCCTAGAGCACTGAAACAATATTGTTTCACAGCATCTGTCAATTCTTTGGTGTGAACCACAGACTATGTGTAAGGATTCCTTCATTCAGCTCTCTGAACGTAATGGTTTAGCAGAACAGGTTAGGTCATGGAGAATACTAAATCCATTTAAAAACACACAAGGATCGGATTCTGTGTTGTTTGGGCAGGACAGAATGTGAGGACCTGTACAAGGCCTGATATTAAGTATCGGAGGGGTCTGTTATTAAAGGCCTGATATTGCTACTCAAGTGCTAGGGGAGCCTTCATGACCTGCAGGGTTAGACCTGCTGTTTTAAAACCAGGCTAGGGTACTAGATCAGTACTGAAGGAGGTGTACCATCCATTGAGTCTTCATTTGTTGAAGCATCTAAGTGGTCCTTGTTGTTATCATCACAGGATTGATCTGGTTGCATACTTAGCTGGTGAGTGGTGACTACATTATATATTGCATTATGGCTGCAGGCTAGAACTCATCCACTGTACTCGAGGGCCTAATCCTCCATTGTCCCAGTAAGGAAGTTGAATTGAGGATTTGAAGATCTGCAGTTAAAGTGCATGAAGTGAACACGCACTTAATGCAACCTGTAGCACAATATGATGCTTTGAAAATTGAACTGTAGCTTGCAGCTGACTGAGTTACGTATCTTCATAGCTTTCTGAGTTTGCTGAGGAAGCACTGATACATTTCAGATCTGTGGCTCCTTCCTTGCATTCTTCACACGCCACCCCATTCAGTTTAACATGAGGGCCTTGTTCTGCATGGTACACTGAAGTGGCACATAAGGCGACACCTGATTTTCTTATATAGATAAAGGCTCAGTCCACTTGCTTTAGGGTTCCATTAGTTATCAGGGTCTGTGCATCCACTATATTCTCACAGGAGACCGTTCAGCAGGGAGAGGGAAGTGCAACCCATTTATAAAAGTTCTGATTCTGTTTTATTTCTCTATCCTCAGGGCCCAGTCATTTATGCGCAATTAGATCACTCCGGCGGAAGACACAGTGACAAGATTAACAAGTCAGAGTCTGTGGTTTATGCTGACATTCGGAAGAACTGAGGAAATCTCCCACCATATCCAAAGCAGAACAAATTCAAACTGGAATGGCTTGAATCAAATGTGACCCAGAGAACTCACATGTGGCCTTTGATGCCTAGGCTAGGACCAATGCATGTGAATACAGAGAGATATATATGTGTTGTGTGTAAATAGTCTATTTAATCGTACAGAAGTGAGACCAGTGTTGCATGTTGAGATGCAGTAAGAATTCTGCTTATAAATGGCCAATATTCATATTTTTTTTTATCTAGGCTAAGGGGAGAAAAAGTGATAATTCATAACATGGCAATTTTTAAATATTTTTTTTGTCTGTCCTTAATAGGGAAACTGGAAGGTGCTAGGGGATTCTAGATTTACCTGATCAGTTGTCACAGGGGTTTTCTTTCTTGAAAGGATGGGCCTGAGGAAGGTAGTTTCTGTAGGACATTTCTTCTTTGCCAGTCTCTCTTATCTATTGTGTAAGATAAGGTGGCAATTGGTTAGATCTTTCCTCAGAAAAACTGTCGTCATCCCTCTGGGAGAAAGAAGAGCTAAACTATAAAGGGTCTGGTAAATTGTGGCCATTTGAAATGTCCACCCTTTGCTCCTTTTAAATGTATGAGAAGTTTTAGATTTATATAAAAGTGACATTCCTCATAGATTAATATTTTATGGCTAGAGGGGACCATTATTAGCTCATCTCGTCTGACTTCCTGTATGTTGTAAGCCATAGAGTTTCATATCAGTTACTCCTGTATTGAGCCCATGTCTAGTTAGAGCTTAAAGCCAGTCCCTTAAAACACAAGGACTGTGTCGGTCTGGTGGGGGTTTGTGCAGTGAAACTAAAACCCAGCCTTTCATAAGTAAGCAAAGGGGCATCCAGAAAACTTAGTATCTGGGTGACTTGTTTAGGTTAGATCCTGATGTGCCCTTCCCTGGGACAACCTGCTTCCAGTGAAACCTGCTGGGTCGTTTGTCCGCTAGTAGCAGGAAATGGGGGCTCTTCTGGAAAGAGATGACATTGCACTTTGTAGGGAAAGAGAAGTGAGTAACACTTTAGTTGCAATAATCTGCGTGTACCATCTTTCCCTGAAACTAGTTTAGAGTAAGGGGGAGAAATGTGATGAATGGGACCATCACAATCCTGCTGCTATAAGAGGACAGGGCCATCTTTGGTTCCATTGTCACTGACTCTTACTAATGTCCCATCTCCTGTGATCTGGTAGAACAGGAATAATTGAATAATGCATAAAGCACACAGCTCCACCTCTATTGCTGACACTGCATTATAGCTTGCTTCTTTGGGAATCTCCCCTGTGACCAATTCAGTCTAGTTGAAGGCATGTAAGCTAGACCCACACTGGAGAGATTCATTTCAAGATTTCTTGGATCCTCTTTGTTCTTCACTTGAGTCCATATACAAACTTTTATATTTTCAAAGGTTCATTGAGACCTCCTGGAAGGATACAAGCTGCCTCTTGTGTGTAGTGAACTGCGGGCACCATGACCTGTAGATCTTGTCTGAGCCTGGTTAGGGACATTGAGCTTTTACGTTTGTGGGAACGTAACCAACACTCCGTGGCTGGCATAGACAGCTTCTAGATGCAACTGTCTTAAAGCAGTAGCCAGAAAGACTTAATACATTGTGGGATTGAAACTATTGTGTGAACTTCTTTTCCCTTGACTTAACTTTGAAGCTTGTTTATCAGGAACAGTAACGTGTGTTAATGGAAGTGGCCTGTTTCTGACTGACTGAGCTGACTCCAGGTTTCGCTCTGTTTAGAGGAGTTTGTAGTTGCCTTGTTGCTAATGAGATCAGACCAGAGACCTGATGAGTACACTGGTAGCCAGTGGGACATGCAGAGTTTCCTTGATTCCCTGCTACTATCCCAGGTCTTTGTCACTTAAGAGAATGCAAAACTAGAAGGACTTTTAAAATTTGTCCCAGATTTGCTGCTCTTGTCCATCTTTGGCCCTGCTGAGGGCAAGTGCTAGGTAGACTACTTGTGACAAATGCTTAGTGTGAAGTAGGAGAAGGCAAGCTTGTAGCACAGCTGACGGGTAAGCAGATTCTCCCTTGTTGGAGTAAAACAGGTATAAAAACTGGAATGCTGTGCGACTGGGCTTGAAGGGATTAGATTTTTATTGGTAAATGTCAAGCATTGATTTCACTGTGCGCACACAAACTGACACACATTTCCATTGATAACTGAAATTTAGATATAGGGAAAATAAGAAAAATGCTGCTTTGAGAACATTTGAATTATAATTTATATATTTGGACATAGGGTGCCAGTTTGTGCTAATGTTTGTTTAACTTTTTAAATCTCAACATCTATTGTCATTGTCTCATCCTTCAATTTCCCATAGCTGTGAAAGATTTTAAACTAGAAAATGTTCAAAACCACAATTTTCGACAACTATGAAAATTTAAATTGATAAATTTAAAAAGGGCTTAAAACAAACATTGATATGTCAACCTGAATTATGAAGAATAAAAAATAGAGTTCTGCCAAGCTTGTGTAGAAGTATTATAGCTCAAAACCTCCCTCACCCTTTTTTCCATGAAAAGAAGGATAAACTGAGGACTGTCTTAGGTGCTTGGAGGAGGTGTTACTTTTGAGACCCTTTCCCACAGTTACCGTTGTGCCTGGTGCATAAGGCCCAATCTGTACTGGGAGTGCTCTGTTTAGTTCTAGAGTTCTTCTGACCTTTTAGTTTATGGCTAGAGAAACTGGAATTAGTTTTTTAATTTCTTTTAATCTTAAGAGTTGTTTGGGTAACCATCTGCCTTGTAACTCTCTTGCGCTCTGTGCGTGTGGGGGGGTGGGGGGGAGACTTGGTTTTCCTACAGAACAGACTCTTGGGATGGTGTAGTAAAGGACCATATGATCTCTAACAAAAATGCCCTGGAACCTGTTTTTAAACCTTCTTTGGAGTTTACATTATTCTTTTATCAGTCTAGGACCTTTTAAAATCAAGATTTTTCTCATTCATGTATGGAGGAGTGGGATTAGAGGATTGTTTTTTGTCTTGATTGTGAATCTCTGGTCAAAGATACAGTGAAGTATCTTGCACATGAAATGTTAAAGGCTGCCAGAATTCATAGAAATGTAAGTCTGGACGGGATCCCAAGAAGTCAAGTCCTGCCTCCTAGTTTTGAGGCAGAACCAAGTAATGGAGATCCCTAAATCATAAACTAGTTTGCTCAGACTTTGTTCCACTTTTTTTTTTTAAGGCCTCCCTCCTTCCTATCAAACACAAGCAACCCCTTTATTTTTAAGGTATTTCTGCACTTTCTAAAACTGGAATTTTAAGTTGAAGTTTCCTGCCTTCTCGGGTGAATGTACTGTGCAGTCTGGTTTCCGGCCCTCCAAAGCAGCTGCAACATGGAGTATTTGCCACCTTGGCATGGAGACAGGAGCTTTTGGTTCTTATTCCTGCAGATCTCTAACTTGGAAAGTAACTTCCAGAACAGGGGAGAAAAGCTACCTCCTCACTAAAACGATAGTGTACCAGTATCCTGCCTAGCTTTGGGGGTGGAGAAAGCAGGACAAACACCTATAAAATGGGTGTATAATTGTGGGATGGAGTCAGGTGTATGCTGTGTGGCCTCACTATATAAATTTAAGGCCACGGAGAGCTGGGGATTGCAACTGTGCTTTGTGCTTTGCTTGAACAGATTCTTTTGATTTGGATACTAAAATAGTACTGTTTAATTTTTCTTGTCTGATTTTAATGTTTTCTATTGTAATCTTGTGACTATTTTAATACACTTTTTTCCATTACTGGTCTTTTGTGGTCTGTTGCACAAGTCCCATCTGGTTGTAGGGGAGAGAGATTGGAATACATTAGCCTCCTCCCTTTCATCTGCTGAGACCACACACAGATGACATTCTTCACTTTATCTGACACAAGTCACCACCAGAGTATTTTCTGACTGGAGAACCTTTAACAGGGGGATCTTGGTGCATTTTACCAATATTAAGCTGTACAGTTCCTCTGTAAGCCAGGTGAGTGCTATCTCCCTAATTGAGCTGGAGAAACCGCAGTAAGGGTGAAGAGGCTTCCACAAGGCTACTCTGGAAGTCAGTAGCGGAGCTGAAAATAAGAGCCCAGAAGATGGACCTTTCTAGTGTCTTGTACAAACACACTTCACTGTGAAACTGCCTTTACAGAAAGCTGTTACTCTCCAGAGAAAATTTATTAGACAAAGGCATCCTTTTGGAAGAGAAAATGCTCTCACTAGTCTGCCATGGCATGAAAATAGTTATGGCACTTGGCAAAACAGATATTAGGAAGAGGGTGACTTCCTACCTATATCCTTGGGAGAGCTCATCAAACAAAATGCCTTAAAGGTCAATTGTAGTCAATAAATGTTTTATGATGTTTTGAGGTGGTATGCTTTATGAGGAGGGAGTTGCAACAGGTGCCAGATATGTGTGTTTAAATGACTGAACAATGCCAGATCAGAAGGGAGTTTTGGAACAGTGTCAAGTGCTTTTCCTAGGAACTATCTGGGGAAGGTGAACCTTTTTGAAACTGGCCTGAGCAATAGGAAATTTAAGAACAACCAGGAATAGTTTTGATTCTCAGTCTGAGAAGGTTCTGAACTTGTAACCACAGGGAAGATCTAGTTGAAATGGGAGAAATAAAAAATCCGTAAGTTATGACTGTATGCAGCAATGCCCTTCTACCTATCAGGATAATATCTTCTGGGCAGATCAGAGCAGTTTGAAGCAATGACATCCTTTTTTGTGACAACGACAATTCATGATAGAAGTTGGCAACTACGTTCTGATTAATTCACCATAGATGGGCACAGTCGAGACCTGGAATCTTCTTAGGTTTCTGTTTGAAGTTCATTGGCCCTCATGCGGGGAGCGGGGTGGGTTGCCCACTTTGCTTGGCCAGTGTGGGGGCAGGCTGTGTACCCTTCCACCCTGCCTGTGTGGACTATGTTTCAGGGATAGGGAAATGCCTGTATAAAGTACTTGGCATTAGAGGCAGCGTATACATTGAGGAAAGATGTAATGAAACCAGGAGTCTGAGTCAGGAGGTCAGGATTCTGTTTTGGCTATCCTCAAATCACTTGAGCAAGGCCACTTAGCTTCTGTTCCTTACTTCATTTACTCAGTGAATACAGATACTAGCCCATGGCAGCTGCTTTCACCATGCAGTTACACAGGTGGAAATGAATAGTTTTAAAACCTCTCTGGGTTTCTCAGTGCAAAATGTCTCTTCTGACTAAAATTCTTGTGGCTGAGACTCTCATCTTGGACACGGGCAGGAGTGGGTGGGCATTGGACATGGTGGCTGGTAGATATTTAATTTTTTTTTAAAACTATTTTTAAAAGCTCCTGATTTCTATCCCGTGTTCAGGGGATGGCTGACCTCTTAGATGTCAAACAGTTGCAAATTCTGACGTGTGATCACTGTACCTCAGAAGTGGTGTTAGGGGTTTACTGTAAAGCTTTGACATTCTGAAATAGAATCAGAGAACACTAGGACTGGAAGGGACCTCGAGAGGCCATCGAGTCCAGCCCCCTGCCCCAATGGCAGGACCAAGTACTATCTAAACCATCCCTGGTAGATGTCTATCTAACCTGTTCTTAAATATCTCCAGCAATGGAGATTCCACAACCTCCCTTGGCAATTTATTCCACTGTTTGACCACCCTGACAGTTAGGAACTTTTTCCTAATGTCCAACCTAAACCTCCCTTGCTGCAGTTTAAGCCCCTTGCCTCTTGTTCTATCCTCAGAGGCCAAGAAAAACATGTTTTCTCCTTCCTCCTTATGACACCCTTTTAGATACCTGAAAACCGCTATCATGTCTCCCCTCAATCTTCTCTTTTTCAAACTAAACAAGCCCAATTCTTTCAACCTTTTTTCATAGGTCACATTCTCTAGACCTTTAATCATTCTTGTCGCTCTTTTCTGGACCCTCTCTAGTTTCTCCACATCTTTTTTGAAGTGCGGTGCCCAGAACTGGACACAATACTCCAGCTGAGGCCTAACCAGTGCAGAGTAAAGTGGAAGAATGACTTCTCGTGTCTTGTTCACACCACACCTGTTAATGCATCCCAGAATCATGTTTGCTTTTTTTGCAACAGCATCACACTGTTGACTCATATTTAGCTTGTGGTCCACTATAATCCCTACATCTCTTTCTGCTGTAGTCCTTCCTAGACAGTCTCTCCCCATTCTTTATGTGTGAAACTGATTGTTCCTTCCTAAGTGGAGCACTTTGCATTTGTCCTTATTAAACTTCATCCTGTTTACCTCAGACCATTTCTTCAATTTATCCACATCATTTTGAATTATGACCCTATCCTCCAAAGTAGTCGCAACCCCTTCCAACTTGGTATCATCTGCAAACTTAAGTGTACTTTCTATGCCAATATCTAAATCATTGATGAAGACATTGAACAGAACCAGTCCTAACACAGACCCCTGCGGAACCCCACTTTTTGTACTTTTCCAGCAGGATTGAGAACCATTAATAGAAGAGAAAACTATTTTACATTATTTAATCCTTTGTAGCGTTGTCCTGCTAATATTTAGTAATAGGCTCTGGGGACTGTCCCACCCCCTCATCCCATCTTGATCTGTTCCTGAGCTCCACTAAGGAAGAACATTCAGATTTGAGACTGACAGATCTTCTTGTCCATATCACTGCTGTAACTGGAGGGAGGCTCTATGTCAAACTCGTTCGCTGAAATCATTCGCACTCTTCCTGAAAACACAGTGCAGTGAGGGTCGTGCTTCAGCTTGTGTGGCTTGGTAGACTGTAACTACAAACAGCAGACACTGAGGAAAGTAAAGTTGTCCCTTGAGCTATATTTGAACATCAGGAGAAATGTCTGCGGGAAGGATGGCTCAGCAGTGGAGTGATCAAAGGACAGGTCTTGATGGGAGAGTTAACTGTTTAAAACCTGATGTTTTTAATTGTTAAAAGTATGTCTCTGCTGGTGGTGGAGTTTTCAGTTTTGATAGACACAGCCATGCCCGCTCTGAGTGAGCAACAAGTACGCTAGCTCAGAAGTGTAGCTGCAATGGTGAGAGCAATGGGATGGGCTAGATGCCCCAATTTTGATCCTGTCAGACCCTGGGTACCAACTGGAAGTGGCCAGTCAGACTTTTTGCCACGGCTACACTGAAGTGCCTTTTTTTGTGCATTTGCTCAGTTGGTTAGTATGGGCATGTCTACCTGAGCAGGAAACTACACCCCTCTGTCCAGTGTAGACATACCATTAGAGGCAGACTAATATATTTGAAGCTGTTAGTGTGTCCCTGTTTAGCCTAGGCTAAGACACGACCAGTGAACTTGGATTCAGACTTATTAGTCTGCAACCTACTGGGGCTCCTCAACTGTGAGAGGGCTAACCGTTTGTCCAAAAAGACAAGGCTGCAGTGGTAAAATAACCCACCCCTTCAGTTTAGCAAACCTGTGCCACAAAGGGGATGGGAAGAATCTTCCACAACATCTTACTGAGCCACTAAAGTTAAATAGTTTTGCCAATCAATATTACTTTGATTTCCTTTTACATGATTCTGGGAGCTGGGCTTTGTTTTTTTGGTAACCCTTCTGAGTGTGGAGGAATAATGCAATATAAACTTCTAAATGTTCAAGAATCAAAAGGAATCGCTCATCTCCTATTTCCCACAATTGACTGAAAACTAAATCTTTTCAACAGTTGAATACTGAATATCTGAACTGCTCCACCTTTGCTACTTTGGTAGTGAGTCTCCCTCCAGGGAACTGTAGTTGAACAACACTTCCAATATTTTTTTAAACTCCTTGAGGAAATGGGTGTTGATTTAAAAAAAAATCATAGTATTTCTTTGATCCTGGTCTAGAAAGGACCTCTCCAGCAAGAAGTTATCATGTACAGTCTCCCACAGATTGCACTGAGGCAAGCTACATGTAACTGAGACTATCCTTTTACAGGTGCATCCAATCTGTCCAAAGCTTCATTTGGAAGCCTATTCTAGACATCAACTAACTTTCTAATTGGAAAGTTCTTAGAATTAAGTTAAATTCTGTTTCAGCTGGACCAATCTAATCCAAGACAGCCTTGTCTGGCAACATTTGTAATGGGAATGATTTTAGTTAACCAGATGACCACTTATGGGTGTGGCTAAGTTTCCCCTGCTCCCATAAAGTTTGTTTAACAGCCACTAGTCCTGGCTCTGTGCTGTTGTTTAGCTGTAACTCACCCCTAAATTGAAGGGGTTAACTAACAGACAGGGGAGATCTAGTGGATATAGCATACTTAGATTTCCAGAAAGCCTTTGCTAAGGTACCTCACCAAAGGCTCTTATGTAAATTAAGTTGTCATGGGATAAGATGGAAGGTCCTTTCATGGATTGAGAACTGGTTAAAAGACAGGAAACAGAGTAGGCATAAATGGTAAATTTTACAAATAGATGGGGGTAACTAGTGGTGTCCCCCAAGGGTCAGTCCTAGGACCAGTCCTGTTCAATTTATTCATAAATTATCTGGAGAAGGGGGTGAGCAGTGAGGTGGCAAAGTTTGCAGATGCCACTAAACTGTTCGAGATAGTCAAGACAAAGGCAGACTGAAGCACATCAAAAAGATCTCGTCAAACTGAGTGATAGGGCAGCAAAATGGCAAATGAAATTTAATGTGGATAAGTGTAAGGTAATGCACATTGGAAAAAATAACCAACTCTACTTACAATACGATGGGGGCTAATTTAGCTATAACTAATGAGGAAAGATCTTGGAGTTAGTGGATAGTTCCTTGAAAACTCAAAAAGGCAAATAAGATGTTAGGTAGTATTAAAAACAGGATAGAAAATGAGTATCTTACTGCCCCTATATAAATCTATGGTATGCCCACATCTTGAATACTGTGTACAGAGGGGATCTCCTCACCTAAAAAAATATCCTGGCACTAGAAAAGGTTCAGAAGAGGGCAACTAAAATGATTAGGGGCTTGGAACAGGTCCTGTATGAGGAGAGGCTAAAAAGATTGGGACTTTTCAGTTTAGAAAAGAGGAGACTGAGGGGGGATATGATAGTTATATAAAATTGACAGGTGTGGAGAAGGTGAATAGGGAGAAGTTATTTACTTGTGCCCATAATACAAGAACTAGAGGACACCAAATGAAGTTAATAGGTAGCATGTTTAAAACTAAAAAAAGTTCTTATTCACTCAGGGCATAGTTAATCTATGGAACTCCTTGCCTGTGGAGACTGTGAAGGTTAGGGCTATAACAGAATTTAAGAGCTAGATAAACTCATGGAGGTTAGGTCCATAAAAGGCTATGAGCTCAGGGTAGGAATGGTGGCCCTGGCCTCTGATTGTCAGAGGCTGGAGATTGGATGACAATGATCAAGCAATTTGTCTCCTGCCTTCAGTCCACTGCCTCTAGAGCACCTGGCACTGGCCACAGTTAGCAGATAAGCTACTGGGCTTGATGGACCTTTGAACTGATGCAATATGGCTGTTCTTATATAAATGTCTTCCAAAAGCCCAGTAAGCAGAAGAAGTGTTGATAATGCTGCTAGACAGTATTGATCTCCTGTGGTTTTGCAAATTCTCTTGTCCAGCACCAGGCAGGGCTGAGGGTACTGTATGAGAGGTTCAACCTGTACTTCTGTCTTAAATAGACTTGGAGAACAACTAAGGGCTTTTTTTAAAAATCAACTCCCCCCCCCCCCCCCCCCCGCCCACCTTCTCTCTCTTCCTCACAGGTAAGGTTTTCTAATTTTTCCACTCATCCTCATGGATTCTCTTTAGTTTGTCCACATGTTTTCTAAAGTATGGCATGCAGCCCTGTACTCTAGCTGAAGCCTCAAGTGTCAAGTAGAGCAGACAATTGCCTACTGTTTCTCACCTACAATACTTGTATTAATACACCTCAGATTTTTTTGTTTGTTTTTTTTGTGTTTGTTTTTACAGCTGCATCAATTTAATCTATTAACTTATCCTTTTCAGTAGCTTAACTCATTCATGGGAAGCACATACATGTAAGTGATGACAGCTAACCAATCAATGACTAGCCATTTTATAAATTCATTCTCTAGGTCAGGCACCACCATACCTTGTTTGGATCTACTAAAAGGCAGAGGATCTGTTTTGCTTATCTTCTCTTTGAAGGGCTAGAGCGTTTCATCTTCATCACCTGAATTACCCCCCCCCCCCTTTTTTTTTTTTTTTTTTTTTTTTTTTAAAACAACTGTAGTTCAAGCTGACACTTCCTCCTCCCTAACTCTTATGCAAGAGCTATTTGGCTGAGGGGATGGGGGATAGAGAACACCTCAGAACAGCACTCTTCCACAAGAACTGCACCATTTCAGGACCTGTGCACTAGTGCCTTTCAAGCTGGGGGCTATAGCCTGTCTTAACATCTCCCAAGGAGCGTGCCCCCAGTGGAATCTTACATGTCTACAGGTGACAAGTATAAGTCACTGCTGTAAACACCACCCCCTTACAAAACATCTAGATCGGTCACATTTTAAACATGAGGTGCCATGGTCCATTATGTGAAAACAATCAAGCTTTGGCATGTTGAGGGCGTCTTGCTCATGAGGGAAGAAGCTGTTCCCTAGCTCACTGTGCAGTGTAAAAGTGACAATTATAAATGAGGAAAATCTTAGCATTTGAGTCAACTTTCGGGACTTCTCAGTCTGGAATCTGAATATCCACATGCAAGAGATGTCACAGACCTGGAGTCAGTCTTGAGAAACCAAGTACAGCCCCATGGTAAGCAAGCTTTCCCGATATACTGCCTCTCACATTTAGTCTCCAGCTGGCAAGACAACCCTTTTAGAGAGCAAGGAGAGTTCAGACTCCATGGTCCACCTGTTTGACCATGCTCTTCAAGCCACCATCAAAAGTCATGCACTACAAAATAGTGATATCTGATGTGGATTTTTCACAATGCTCAGAAGTCATATAGCCATTGAATGAATCACTCCTACATACCTATTACTCACTAGACAGGGCCAGATTTGCACTGCTAATTTAAAAGGTTCTGTATCTCCTTGTCAGCTGCAGCCTGCAAGTGTGCGCTTCTCTGGAATGGAAAATAGACTTAGCTCTAGCTCAAAATGGATCTAACATTGTAAATTGATGACATCACCTATAATTTAAAAGGTTATATTTTATTTAAATGTAGAGAAACATGGTTACCTACATCTGTAGAAAGACACATTCTCTAGCCGTTTAGAAAAATTAGCACATTTTTCTGAACTCAAAAACCAGTCAAGCTAGGTCCCATTGGAAGTTACATGCACAACTGGATTTGACCAGTAGAGTTAAGATTCTTTTTGGTTCAGATGCTCTTGTTCCTTGGCTTTTAGCCCTTGATTATACCTGTAGACAGAACATAAGCAAATTCAGCATACAACAAAGGCAAGATATGAGTTTGCAAATACATTCCTACTAACTACAACAGAACCTTTTCAGTAACAGGAAATCTTTAATAAAAATGTATAGCAAAGTACAGAAACGTTACCTGTTTGCAAAAACACTGAAGCAAAGATCAACTTTGATTTAAGCTTGAGTTATACCTTTGATTACACTACAAGCAGACTCCCAAGCTGCTGAGCAAGACAATTACAGCTAGATTGTCAATTGTGTAATTAAAATACTTAGTGGTTGACTGCTAGGACTGTCCTCACAGAAGAGGGTCAGCAGAAGTTTCTCTTGTCAACCTTCCTTAATTCTCAGTGCTTGCAAGGAGTTCCTGGGCTGATGTTGATCCCGGAAAGCACCATTTTGCATGTGTGCAAAACAAAACCACAGAAGATTGACCCTGAGTGGTTTGATATTCTATTGTAGTCTGGAAGCAGGCTACGTAAAATAGCTGACAGCTTCTAGACTCATTCTGGCTCATTAGCCCAAGTAGCCATTTAGAGTTTGTGGTTTGCCTCAGTGAAAGAGCTGTAGTAGAACACAGACTAGACTTCCCAGGGGCTTTTTCTTTTTTTTTGTGCAGTCCATGTTCGTGACGGAGCTGATAGGAGGGTTCAAGGGACAGCACTTGGCAGTCCACCAAAATGCATGACTACTGGAAAGAGGGATGGGTGGAGGTGTGAGGTTTATTTCTATGTCAGTATATTATCCTAAGGGGTAAGTACCCCCTATACATCTTTAAGAGCCTGACTTGGGTTGGAAGCTGAGACCCAGCATTGAGAATTCTGTACAGACATCTCTAAATTGTATTTGCTTTTGAAGTGTTAGCTAATAGATAACTAGTTTTATAAGTTAAGTTACAGCATCCCTTTAAAAGTTTTGCTGAGCTGTAGCTTTTCTAGTTGTATTATTTACAACCTTAACTCCATTTGCTTGACATAAAGTCATTGTTCCCTAGGGTGTGCAAAATGAACAGCTCTGCAGTAAGTTTTGTAGAAGTTTTTTAAGCCTGACTGCATTTACCTAGGTTAAGCTGAGTGCTGATGAACACTAGAAATACAGAAGCCACCCAAGTGAGTATTTATAATGAAGAACCTGTAATGTATGTACATACCGCCATATACGAAAGAGCTGGGAACCACCGGCACACCCAACAAAGAAATTGACAGTAAATAGACCCCAGTTTTTAGGAATAATAACTAGAGAATATCTTGACCAAATAAGGCCTGTTGGATAAAAAGCAAAGATTAAACACTCAATTCTCAATATATGCATTTAAGTACATTAAAAATCATTTGAGACATGCTGATCAGACACTAAAAAGTATCCAAAGTTATAGCACATGGACTAGGTCCTAAAAGGAAACATAGGAACACCTCACATGTCAGTAATACTATGATGTCCAGCTTGCTGTGAGGCTATTAGTTCTGCAGGATGGCTCTGAGACTGGAGGGTGCTTTAGGGCAGCACACTAGAAGATCTGCAGCAGCTTTAATTAAAGTCAAACGTGAAAGTCAGTGATACTCCTTTGTTTCATATAGTCCTTATGTTTGTTTTAAAACATGAGATGTTTTGATGACAATGTATGACTGCACTGAAAGCTGTGAACAGGCAGGAAAATGGGAGAGGGAACCATAGTAGTAATTGAAGTTTTGGCCTACCAGAAGGTATGGGTGACAGTCTGGGATATGGATCAGAGAGCTGGTACAACAGCTGTCCATGCTCGTGAAGGAGCTGATGAAAAGGTTCAAGGGACAGCACGTTTAAGTCTATTGAAATGTAGGACTACTGGAAGGAGGGTTGAGGTTTACAAATCACCAGTGGAATAAAAAACAATGTTTTGTTAAATGTTGCTTTATTAGAATGAACATAATTTATACTTCTAAGCTGCTGTTTCCAGCTGTGTGCAAATTCAGAAGTCAATGCATTGATTCACACACTCCTTTTACAAAAAGAAACTTTAAGGTACAAGATTGAGGGCTTGCCTACAAAGAGTTTTCTAGTTATGTTGGTGTCATTATATTAGTATACCTATACCACAACAATGGTGGTTTAGCGTTGTCACATGGACACTCATTCCAGTATGTAAGTTGCGTTTAGGCTTGTTTTGGAAATGGTTTGAGCCAACATGAATTACCCTCTCCCCACCACACATACATGAAAGCCACTCAAACTGGAATAAGGGTCTGTATGTACAGCACTACTGGTATAACTCAAACTTTAAGTTCACCTACTACTTTTTATTAATGCAGCTTCGCATGGAACTAAGCCCTTCCACTGTTAACAAGGTGAGAATTTAGATTCTGAAACTTCTCCTTGGCAACAGAATACCTACAACCTTCTTTATATCTAAAAATATCTAGACATATCCTAGAAAGAGGGATCTTTTGAAAAAAGGCTGCACATAATAATTTAGCACATTATACAGTGAACTCTTGTTCAACTGCTCTTTGATTAACCAGCTCACTAGAATAACTGGCATAACTTACAGCCAAGCAGCTCTGGACACCAGACAGGAGCATGGAGGGTGCAGAGGAGCCCATCAGCTGCACTAACATGCAGCATGGAAGCAACCAGGGCAGTACTGAGTGGGCCCGCCCCCGCCTCCCCCGAGGGGTGCAATCACTCTCGTGCTCTGTGCAAAGCCCCCAGCCCCGACACCACTCCTCCTCTGCTGAATGGGCACTGGGCCAGAGCACACAGAAGTGCTGTCAGGCCTGGGGTTTGCACCCACAGTGTGAGACCACCACCCCACCCCTGGGGGGAGGAGGGGAGAGCTGGGAAGAGGGCAGCCTGCTCAGCACTGTCCTGCATCCTTCTGTGCTGTGCTTAGTGCAGATGGCAGGCTCCTCTGCTCTCCCACCCAGCATGTGCTATTCACATGGCCCAGAGCTAGTCAGCGGAGGCGGTGTCCTGCTGGCAGGAGGTAATAGTCTTCTAATGTAGGTGGGTGCTTGTAGAAAAAGACTGGGAACAATATTTTGCATTTGTTTGTTTAATATCTTATCTTGTTTTTCTTTAGTGTTATGCATTGCTAGGTGTACCTCTCTATTATCCAGATTACTGTATTTGATTATCCAGCAACCTCCTGGTTTTGTGGATACCAGAGTCTACTGTAGTAAAGAGAATTGTTGAAATGGAGTAAAATAATTAAGCATTAATGTTGCTAAGGTGGTTCTTTAAGAAGAAGTAGTAGTTACGAAAATTATGGGTTGCACCTCCCTTGTCTGGTTGGGACCTGCCACATCTCAGATGAGAGGAGGTCCAGGGCATCTGCTCCCAGACACCCCTGCACTTCCAGAGCTGCTGCAGCCCCAGCCTCACTCCCCCCACAAGACTCTGACTCCAGCTGGTGCTCCAGCTCCCATGCCGCTGCTGGGCAGGCAGGGCTCCTGCACTGGACACAGCCCCAACCTGGTGCTCTCTCATCCTGGAACATCTGTGGTCCAGCAGGACCATGGATGTTAACAGAAAAAGAGAACCCAATTTGAGAGGTGCAACCTCTATGGAAAATTACTTTGAAACATTAAGAATCCTGGTTAAAGAAGTACAAGCAGAATGCATTCACCTGTTGCCATTAACACTGCAGACTGTGCCGTGCTGAGTTTTTCTGCCGGTCTGGTCATATCAGCCATTCCTGCACATACCAAACCCTGTATTCAAAAAACCACACACACACACACTACTGTCAGCTAGGTAATTTTTCACTTATTTATCACCAGCACCCTTCTACGTATCCAGAAGACACTTTAGAGTTTGATGTACAAACATATACAAGAGTATTTCCCAACTCAAAATGTTTAGGGTCTCCAAAGACAAGACAGTGAGGGGAAGAAATATCCCATGCAAAGTGGAGATCAGAGCAAGTGTTGGCAAACACATTCATTCCTCAGTTTTTATTTTTGTGAAGGAGAAACATTGGGAAGAGGTAAAGGAGTATTTGTTTTATAACTCAGAAAATGCAGAGCTACCCACGTCATCCTTTACAAATGGCAGTTAACCTTCCTTAATATAAAAGAGTAGTTTAGGGTAAGAGCTTTCTAAATGGAGTGGTTGGAGTTCCTAAAGGAGAATGCCAACTTTTACACTTACTTCAAGCTTCAAACTGACTTTTTTTAGGTTAAAAATCCAGACAGATCGGGTATCTTCCACACATTAACATTCAAATATGAAAATTTTAGACATGAGTAGTCTACCACAATAATCCATATAGAGAAGGCAAAAAGTAGAGAACTACTCGCAAGAGCCTTGTCAAGAAGAATTTTGGGTGAAGATGCAGCCTAGGTCCAAATACTGTGTTAAGTTTGTCTCACTATTTCAATTGCAGACACAAATTCTAAAGATGAGCAATGCCAGTGGTTCCTAGGCATGGAAAGACTTCCACACAACGATAAAAGTGAAAAAAGATTAAAAAATGTTTAAAGAAGAGACAGAGGTGTAGAATACTGAATGGCATAATGCTTAATTGGATGCTCTTCTTATCTTTTTGGACAAAAACACAGTAACCACAGTTAAACTTGTCTTCTCTTGTCCACTACTAACAACAAATCAACCTGTAAAACTCACTGCCACAAACCTTGGTATTACTAAATGCTTAATCTGATTGAAAGAGTGGACAAGGTCCTTAATGAAAAAGAGCATCAGCATTTACAGAATTAAAGTATCAGGGACAAAACTTACTCTTTTCATAGAGAAATATTTTTCTGTCCCTTGTCAGTGAATGGCTGGCTTATGTGACAAAGTATATTCCACTGTGCAGGTTCATGTGTCCAGTGCTGGACTTTGACCATATTGGACAAAATGGACCCCAGACCTAATATAGCAAGTCCTGTTCTCCCACTTCAGAAAATGGAGCAGTCATCTTTATTACAACATTGCCATACTGTACTATTGCAAAGTTTTTACCTTCTCACAAAATTTGACATAGGACATACAGCAGAGTTCTTAGTGTCCCACAAATGTGGAGCCTACAGCTTTCTTCTGGTCCTATATGGCAATTTACTTACAGTGACAGTTATTACCAGTTCACTGATGCCAAGTAGGTCACAGCTGAATCTAGCCACCATCAAGATTTTTACAAAATTCTGGGACAAAAATCAATTAGACTGACAACTGCGGAACTGTCAAGCATTCAGAAACACAGGCAAGTCCCCAAAAATAATGACATTTGTTTAAAAAAATTAGTCATTTTTTTTTCAGCTTCTGTTTCTTTAAATCTTTATAGTTCATGTTTAAGCTTCTGTTGAACTGATGGCTAGAAACTAGATTTTATAATGAAAGCTGAGCTTCCCACAGTTATAAACCCCCCAGCTGCTAGGATGTAAAACAGGCACACAAGTATCACAAGAATCAAAAAATACATTAATTAACACGCCATTTCAGCTGAGCTTATTTTCAAATCCAAAAATAAAATAGTTGCCATAGGAATTTGTACAAATATAAACCCAGTTTTTTAAACTGTACTTTAAAAACAAACCAAACACAGAATACATTACTTGCATGTTTGGCACCAGATGCCTTACGCTTTGCAAAAGGGTAAATTAAATACTGGAAAAAATTACTTCAATAATAGCTACAACTCACATCTGCAAGAAAAATGAGAAAAACATTGAGGCACTGATTACTAAAACTATTTAAAAAGAAGAGGGATATTAGCCAGTATATTATATCATTCTGTCTGTGTGGTATTAGTATTGTTTGGTATCCAACTGTAGGCTTCTAGCCACTAAAGGCTGATGAAACCTTAGTTTTATCGTCAGTAAGAACTCCTTTGGCTTGAGTAATAGTCTCTTGGGTACTTTTGAAGCCAGATACCTTGTGTTATATTCTCAATGCATCATATGTGGTTTTTGTTACCAAATGTTATTACCTCAGACAATACACAGTTTCAACACATCTAGTTAATATAGATTAACACAACAAGCTCCTCTCTGCCATACAGGGAAGAAGCCATGTCAGTTTTGTTATCAGAAGGCACCATACAATTCCAATGTCAGCTTGAGTGCAATGTTGTGGGGGCACAGGAACCCAGATATGACATTACATTGCCTGGGCCTTGTGGTACTTCTGCATCTACTAAACTGCTGCTATGCATAAAACAAAAAAAGCAGTCAACTAGCACTTGAAAGACTAACAAAATAAATGTATTAGGTGAGCTTTCGTGGAACAGACCCACTTCTTCAGACCATAGCCATAACAGAACAGACTCAATATTTAAGGCACAGAGAACTAACAGTAGTAATCAGCGTTGACAAATCAGGAAAAAAAAGATCAAGGTGAACAAATCCAAGTAGAGGGGCAGAAGGGAGCGGGAAGTCAAGAATTAGATTAAGCCAAGTATGCAAAAGAGCCCCTATAACGACCCAGAAAGTTCCCATCCCGGTTCAACCCATGTGTTAATACGTCAAATTTGAATATAAAAGAGTTGAGGAATTTTCACAACAGTCTGGAAAGAGGCTGCTCTTCAGAAAGACACAAACTTTTAAGTCATTAACAGAACGGCCCACTCCATTAAAATGCTGACTGACCAGTTTGTGGATCAGGGTGTTTTTAATGTCTGTTTTGTGCCTATTAACTCTTTGTCTAAGACAGTCTGAAGTCTGTCTTAGACAAAGAGTTAATGGGCACAAAACAGACATAAAAACACTCCTGATCCACAAGCCGGTCAGTCAGCATTTTAATGGAGTGGGCCGTTTTGTTAAACGTTTGCATCTTACTGAAGAGGAATTTTCACAACAGTCTGGAAAGAGGCTGCTGAACTCATATTCAAATTTGACACATTAACACATGGTTTGAACTGGGATGGGAATTTTCTGGGTCATTATAGGGGCTCTTTTGCACACTTGCTTAATCTAATTCTTGACTCCCCGCTCACTTCTGCCCCTCTACTCTCTGATTTGCTCACCTTGATAATTTTTTTTTTCGGATCTGTCCACGTTGATTACTATTTTTGGTTCTCTGTGCCTTAAATATTGAGTTTGTTCTGGTATGGCTATGGTCTGAAGAAGTGGGTCTGTCCCACGAAAGCTCACCTCAAATTATTTTGTTAGTCTTTCAAGTGCTACTTGACTGCTTTTTTGTTTGATAGTGTATAGACTAGCACAGCTTTCTCTCTGTTCCTATGCATAAAAACAGTTCTCTTGAAAACACAGACAACAAAAGTAAAGCAAGACAAGGACAGGAAGAGTAATATGACTGTTGAATACAATGTGCTTCAAAGCTGGTAAATATTTTCAAAAGATACCTTTCTACAAATACTAGTTAGCTCATTTGTGACATGGAGCCAATGCCAAAAATAGACTAAAAGGCTGACATGGGCAAGGTCCAAGAGTGTACAGCGCTGGCATGTAAACCTGACAAGTAAATTACACCACTAAATTTCATAACAGAAGGAAGTTGAACTACATGGAAATCTAGGAGCTGCCATTTACTGGAATAGTAATTAAATTTCACTTGTTACCTAGGTAGTGTTTTTAAAGAGACTAATATATTTAAACAAAACTATTGCACTAGCGCAAGCAAGTACATCCTAGTATGAATAAACAGAGTCTCAGTTCACTACAATTATAGCTGAGGCAGCAGTTGTAGCATCTGTTCAAAGTGACCCTGAAGTCCTCCCTATTTTAGATAATTATCTCAAGAAAACAGTCTTAGCAACTGACTACAAGAAAAACAATTCTGGATTGTTATGCTACTCCACTGGGGGTGGAACATCCTCTGACTTAAGAGGAATTTTGCTCTGGTCTGGGAGTAATCATTTCACAGGAGAGGGCTCATCTGTGGAAGTCTCTCTCACTGACCTCCACGAATCAAATTGTTGTAGCGTGTTCTCTACCATAAGCGTGAAGGCACAGTCATTCCACCCATCTTCACATTTTAAAACATAATTAGGAACTTTACAGCAAATCCTAAGACTATTCAAGCCAAGAACTGGTTACTTTCCTCCTGGATGTCTGAAGATAATTCCCTGCCCTGCAGAAACCTCAGTACCAGCAACTGATTTCTTATACTTACCCATTTCATAACAGGTGCCCAGAAAAACACTGTTTTGGGACCTGGAAATAAAAGCAACAATTTGAGTTAAGTAAATAAACTATATACTGAGACATAACTGTAATGCTACCAACATTTATTTTGTAAGGCATGTGTGAATCCTGCAGTGAGAGACCAGTTCTGTCTCATGCACACCACAATACACACCCTAAGAGCTTTGCTGCTCTGCTAATGTTTTTCTATCCTAACCCACGACCCTTCTCAACATTACTGGCTTAGTAGTAGTATCCAAGGTCATTTTGTTTTTCTAGGTTACTAGAATGGCAAGTGAGCAAATAGCTGCAGTGTGAATAATGCAACTATGGCTAACAAAATAAATTAAATAAATAAATGGAGGTCCCAGCTAGTGGCAATATAGAAAGCTGCATCACTTGTAGATTCACTCTTATGGCAATTCAAGATGCTACAGTCTTAATCCCAAATATTTAGCATGACATAATATCTTGCATTTCCAGGAATTCCCAAGTACTTTACTGATGACTCCTTCTGCCCCTCTGCTCTCTGATTTGCTCACCTTGCTAATAATTTTTTTAATTTGTCAACCTCAATTACTGTTTTTGGTTCTCTGTGCCTTAAATATCGAGGTCTGTTCTGGTATGGCTATGGTCTGAAGAAGTGGGTCTGTCCATGAAAGCTCATCTCCTAATAAATTATTTTGTTAGTCTTTAAGTGCTACTGGACTGCTTTTTTTTTATATCATCTTGTATTTCCAGGAATTCCAAAGTACTTTACTGATGACTGAGCACCCAGGAAATCGCACCAGTTGACAACAAATCTACTGCAGAACTGCATATTAAAAAGTTGAATTCAACAGGAAAAAGCAGTGATCTGTACGAGAACTTACCCAGGGCGAATGTCCTGACCCTCATAGAAAAAACCCACAAGTAACAATGAACTTAGGTTAGTCTGATCCGGAACACGGTGGATAAAATTTTGTGAAGAGGTTAGTCGATGTAGAAGCTAAAATTCTCACTGAATGAGTGCAACATTCTGAAAGCAAATATAGGGAGTAGCTGCATACTTATTGTTGTCTCTCAAAAACAAATATCTTAAAAAGTCAAAACTTTCAAGGTCATACAATTATAGAATGCTAGGACTGGAAGGGACCTTGAGAGGTCATTGAGTCCAGCCCCCTGCTCTCAGGGCAGGACCAAGTACTGTCTAGACCATCCCTGAGATATTTATCTAACCTGTTCTTAAATATCTCCAGAGATGGAGATTCTACAACCTCCCTAGGCAATTTATTCCAGTGTTTGACCACCCCGACAGTCAGGAACTTTTTCCTAATGTCCAACCTAGATCTCCCTTTCTGCAGTTTAAGCCCCTTGCTTGTTGTTCTATTCTCAGAGGCCAAGAAGAACAAGTTTTCTCCCTCCTCCTTATGACACCCTTTTAGATACCTGAAAACTGCTGTCATGTCCCCCCTCAATCTTCTCTTTTCCAAGCTAAACAAGCCCAATTCTTTCAGCCTTCCTTAGTAGGTCATGTTATCTAGACCATTGATAACTCTTGTTGCTCTCTTCTGGACCCTCTCCAACTTATCCACAAGTTATGTGCCTAACTCAGCAGCTTGCTTTTCAAGACTGCCCATTGACTAAAGACTACGAAAAAAAATGTAGGCACCCTACAGTTAAAAATTGTCCTAAATATTTTAAATTTGTCCTGTTGGCAGCAACTATTCCCAGTGAATGTGAGAGTACAGAAGCATATCACCAATATGTATCTTAAGGTTATAAATCAGTTGCCATACAGCTCTGAAGCAATTTTAGCCTTATAAAATATTCAGAAACAGTAATTTTTTTTTAAAATACAGTAACTTTTCACATTCTTGCATTGTGCTCCCAAGGCCCATTCTGCTTTTGTAATATGCTCCTTGATTCACAAACAGTTTTACAAATAAACACTGGTAGCTTGCACGGCTAACTAGATTTTAATTTCTAATTTATAAAGTTTGTGATACTGAAATTTTACTCAAAGATTAGGACTATCTTAAGTGTGACATATCTGCATATTCCAGTTCTAGTATTCTGTGATTCCATGATTCTACAAATGCTCTTTGGAAGCAGGAGCTTCCGAAATACAGAAAATAGACTGAAGGCAGAAAGAATAGCCCATTACAAGAGCCTAGTAGCCGAGAACCTAAGCTGTTGCACAAGTGCAATTCATAAAGTCAAATAAAAAACCCAAAACCAAACATGGGCTCTTCTTTTCGTGCAGTGAACAGTGATGCCATTTGTCTTCATTTTCCAAAGTTGGTGCCTGGTGCTTGCTGAAGGCACAATCATATTTGTTAGCCAAAGTAGCTGTTGCTTCCACTGTCATAGAACCTGGAGACTCCAACATTCCCCCTGCTTCTCATAGGACCCCGTGAGGATTGAAATAGATAACATTCAAAATAAAGAGCTTTCAGCACGATTGTAGCAGTTTCTCCTACCTCACACTGACTGACACCATACGTTTCAGCGTGACAATATTAGATTCTTAACCTGTAGGTTATCTATGTCTATAAAGGTTCCTTACCTGGCTGCTTCAGCACTGCAGGGGAAGTTTCTCTAGCAAATCAAGTTTCAACATGTTCGCTAGGACTTCCCAAAGTTTCCCAGTGCAGAAATTCATTGACATCTTTACTCCGGTTTTCCCTCCCATTCACCTTCTAGATCTTTTACATTTGCAGCAGTCTAAAGACTGACTGACTTACATAAGAACATAAGAACATAAGAATGGCCATACTGGGTCAGACCAAAGGTCCATCAAGCCCAGCATCCCATCTGCCGACGGTGGCCAATGCCAGGCGCCCCAGAGAAGGAGAACAGAAGACAAGTGATTTATCTCCTGCCATCCATCTCCTGCCCTTGTTATGAAGGCTAGGGCACCATACTTTATCCCTGGCTAATAGCCATTTATGGACCTGACCTGCAAAAATTTATCAAGCTCTTTTTTAAACCCTAATAGAGTCCTGGCCTTCACAGCCGCCTCGGGCAAGGAGTTCCACAGGTTGACTGTGCGCTGTGTGAAGAAAAATTTCCTTTTATTAGTTTTGAACCCACTACCCATCAATTTCATTTGGTGTCCCCTAGTTCTTGTATTATGGGAAAAGGTAAATAATTTTTCTATATTCACTTTCTCCACACCATTCATGATTTTATATACCTCTATCATATCGCCCCTCAATCGCCTCTTTTCCAAACTGAAAAGTCCCAGTCTCTCTAGCCTCTCCCCATATGGGACCCTTTCCAAGCCCCTAATCATCTTAGTCGCCCTTTTCTGAACCTTTTCTAATGCCAATATATCTTTTTTGAGGTGAGGAGACCACATCTGCACGCAGTACTCGAGATGTGGGCGTACCATAGTTTTATATAGGGGAAGTATGATATCTTTTGTCTTATTATCGATCCCTTTTTTAATAATTCCTAACATCCTATTTGCCTTACTAACTGCCGCTGCACACTGCGTGGATGTCTTCAGAGAACTATCCACTATAACTCCAAGATCCCTTTCCTGATCTGTCGTAGCTAAATTTGACCCCATCATGTAGTACGTGTAATTTGGGTTATTTTTTCCAACATGCATTACCTTACACTTACCCACATTAAATTTCATTTGCCATTTTGCTGCCCAATCACTCAGTTTGCTGAGATCTTTTTGTAGTTCTTCACAATCCCTTTTGGTTTTGACTGTCCTGAACAACTTGGTGTCATCTGCAAACTTTGCCACCTCACTGCTTACCTCATTTTCCAGATCATTGATGAACAAGTTGAACAGGATCGGTCCCAGGACTGACCCCTGGGGAACACCACTAGTTACCCCCCTCCATTGTGAAAATTTACCATTTATTCCCACCCTTTGTTTTCTGTCTTTTAACCAATTCCCGATCCATGAAAGGACCTTTCCTCCTATCCCATGACCACCTAATTTACATAAAAGCCTTTGGTGTGGGACCGTGTCAAAGGCTTTCTGGAAATCTAGGTATATTATGTCCACTGGGTGCCCCTTGTCCGCATGTTTATTAACCCCTTCTTCCAGCTACGTTGCAGAATCTTCTCTTAGAGGGTGCCTGTACAGTTTCTTGCTTCAGAGAATGTGGCTGTATTTATTCTGAAATCTGGAGTGGCACACAGGGTTGAGTTGATGCACTGCCTGTTTGTTTATTCATTGCATGTCAAGTTCTTAGAGTTTAAAGCCTTAAAAAGAGGCAACCAGTCTGAAGGGCAGGCTGTCAGCTTATGTCCACTTGTAACAGTAACTGATAGGTTTAAGTGCTCATAGCATAATCTTAATCAAGGACCCTCTGCAAATTAAAATGCTCTGATATGCTTGCCTGTCAGTGGTGCCCTTCGAGACAATAAAGTTCAGTACCCATTCTTCCAGATTATGCTTGGGGTGGTGCTTTCAAAAACACCATTTGCATGTGCACTTTTGCTTCAGTGGGTGCTGTTTTACTCTTAGATTTAGGAAAATGCCTGTTCAAGTTATGTTTAGTATGTGTGATACTGACTGTAAACTTCCAATCATATAAAAATGCAATGGTCTATCAGTAAGAAATCCAATCGGCCAGCAGCACGCACGGTCTCGAGAGAAGAGTTGCACAGGAATCTGATTGGAATTGAAAACCAATACTTGAAAAAATCTCTTGACAAAACCCTTATGAGAACTCTCCTCAGAAATTGCTAGAGTTTTAAGTGACATGGAGTTGGTTCCAGAGACTAAAGAGGAGGGAGAGAACTGTTTGTCTGCAAGGTCCTCCTCAGAAGACAAAAAGACAAAACAGCTCTAGGTTTTGATTAATATCCTCCACATATATTTTGATTATCAAAAAATATATAGACTACAGATACTTTATGAAATGGTGTGTTTTACATACCTCTACCCTTGCTGGACTAAATCATTAGTGTAACAATTAATACACCAGAGAAAAATCTGAGTAATACATTTACAGCATCTTAAAATTCTGATTATATGCTTCCTGCTCCTAACAAGAAAGGCACAGCACAATGATGAAGTGTGTAATTCACAACAAGACATGGACTCTTTCCTTCATTCATGAAGCCCTTGCTGAAATCTGACTGACTATCCATCCCTGATTAAAGCAGCTTTAAACAGAGAACTCATGACAGAACACAAGCCAAGTTGCATCTCTCTTGCTGCTAACACTAGTTTTCTACCACATGGTGGCCAATTGGAAGTGGGGGAGTTGGCTTGGCACCTCCCATATGTCAGAATTCTTTCATTGTCCTCTAGCAACCTTAATTAGTTTGAAAAACCATTATCCAAATGCAAGTGGCTTTTTTTTGTTTAAAGTTTTTCACCCAAAGCATTCTACAAGGCAAAGTGAGGGATTTCTCTTTGTCAGACACAAGCAATTTAAAACCTAGGTAAAGAGTCACCTATCAAAATAGGCCATCAAACTAGGCTTCAACAAGGACAGATAAATGTACATGAAAAGCTTTACTTTTAGAACAAACAAGTATTTCCACATTGGATGACTTTTGCTCTAGTTAAATGTGCCCAACAGTCCTGGATATTGAAATTGACTATCCACAGAGCAGGTACACAAGTAAGAAGTTCAGTTTTCCTTTCTGTACCTATTGCATCTTTGCTGAAGCTATCTATACCTGTTGTAGTAACTGTTCTTTTGACAAGAACATCTTTCTTTTAGAAAAATGCTCACTCTAACAGTTTGGAATTCCAACTTCAGTATTTAGTCAAGGGATGGAGCAAAATGGCCAAAGTTACTGTCAAAGGCCTAATTCACAAAGCCACATAATGTAGTTTCCCCATCTTTAATACTGGAAATACAATTTAAATAAATAGTGTTTGTACCTGCCAGGAAGATCACTGTGTACCACCTAAATACGTTAAAGGTGAACAATTACAATTGGCTCGATCTTTTGGTAAGCTTAGCATAAAGATTTTGGACACCCTTGCTCAATTGGGTGAGAAGGGATTGCACTGATCTAAATTAAACTGGATAAACCAGTGCAATCTTTGTTTTCAGAGAGGACTTTTGTTGTAGACAAAAAACCAAGTTAAATTTTCTTACAGCACAACCATGATGCAACCAAAACCACATCTAGACAGAGGAAATATCAAAAATATGCATTGCATTAAAAGAAACAGTGGAAAAAACATTCCAGCAAAGACCTCACATTTCATCACATATCTTGTGAAATTTATTTATATAAACAGATTCTAAAATGGAAGAACCACTAAGATGGTACTTTTAAATGTTACCTGCCTTGATAACAAATGGAAGATACCAAGGAAAAGAGAAGGAGATGTTTCCATGTTTGTTAAAAAGAGAGAATTGTTAGCTGAAGTAATTTTGAATGTCTGGTCAACTTCTCTCAAACACAGCACTCCTAAAGACTCTTTCTCCCAGGTATGTGTGCAGAATTTGTCACATAACAGAAGATAAGCATGTCCTCTATAAGGCCATCGAGACACACAATCCTTCACTTATCTTCCTGGATTCTCCTGTTTCAAGACCCTTCTCCTCAAATGCCCCTCTCCCCATAAAAAGGGCACTAAAAACACTATTGCTGCCAATTATTTGCAGATACTTGCTGGCTCTGATCTAAGATCTTTGGGAAATGCAAGCTATTACAGAAATTCATATAAAAAGCTCCAGTGGCGTACATCACTTATGAATAGACATGACATGTTCACTTCTTTGTTTTTCCAGCCAGGGAAAAAAGCTTTACTTTTTATTGCATAAATGGCAGAATCTACAAAGAAATATCTGAACAGCATTTATTCCCCCCTGCCTCCTCCAGCCACTAAGACAACAGTTTCTTGGGGATGGGGGAAGCAGCAGGTGAAGGTAATTTAAATAAAAATGTCACCGATTTCTCCTGTCATTTTAGAGCTTCTTCAACTACAGAGCATTAGCATCAGAAGCTGCACACAGGTGATGCCAAAGGTTGAGCCTGACTGGCTCATTTCACTGATAAGAAAATGAACACAAGAAACCATTTGTTTTAAAAGGGATTATACCTCAAGATAAGAGATATCTCCTATCTCTTTTCCCTTTTCTGTCCCATTGATCTGAATAATATTTTGGTTGAGAAATTCAGGCCTGTCTCCTCCTCATCTCTTTTGTATAGGTCAGAACCAGCCAGATTAGTCTCCTGCTCCCCAAGCCTCTCATTCCCAGCTGCATCCAACTTTGCACTCCCAGGCAGCAACTCACCACCCCTCCAGCACTCAACCTTCTTGCCTGAACCCTGAGCCACTTTCCACCTCCAAAACCCACAAACCCTCATCCCCAGCCCAACCCTAGCCAATCTGTACACCTCAATCCTCTGTCACAACTGATAGCTCCCTCCCATCTTCTGAAGCCCTTGGTTGGTCCCAACTGTAGCACCCTCCCACCTCATAATAATCCCTTAATGGTAAGTGATAGCCTCACATGCAATAGGTTCCCTGTCTCAAAAAAAATTATAGCCACACACACACACACACTTTTTTTGTTTAAATTCACATGGGTTCATTCAGCAATCTATATCACTAATCATTACAACTGCAAAGTATACTTCAAGATAAGAAAAGCAATAAGATACTATAGGACTCCTTATTCTGGTGTACAGAGATCCATCACATCTACCCCTATACTCTTAGGGAGAGCCCCCAAACACAAAACCTGCAGGTCAAATTGCCTTCTAGACTCTAAAGGATCTTTGTTTTTCCTCTGGCCTCTGGTTACAAGAAGCACTGCTTGGCATTGATATATTTTAAAAGCAGTCTTACTGGTGAAGATTTAAGAGTTTTTTCAAAGAGGATCTGGTAACACTCCCCAAAGGCAGGCTGGCTCCGGGTGGGTCTGAATGCCTCCAATAGTTCGCCCCACAGCTGAACCCTTTTTAACAGATCACTTATCTCAAGCCTTTTGTGAACTGTCTTATTGTCCCAGAAAAGATCAAATCCTCAAAAATTTGACACGTTTACCATCCAAAAGCCATAATTTAGAATCCCAGCACCTGCCCACCCCGCCAACCCAGTCCGGTGCGTGGGGAAGACCCTCTGTGGCCGGCCCAGCGCTGGCGGGCTGTGGGTCTCGCATATCTGCTGGTGTTGGGAAGGAAACAGGTGCCAGGGTGGGGCGGCACCACTCTTCCCTCCCACAGGTCCAAGGAAACCGGGGAGCAGAGATGAAGCGAACGGCCCAAGGTCACGGCGAGCCCCAGCCCTTTCCGGCGCCTCAAAGACAGAGAGCGGGGCGCGCTCGGCCAGCACCCCGGACGCCTGTCAGCCCGCCCAGGCGCAGAGGCGCAGCCGGTACCTGCCGGGTGGTTGTACAGGGGTCGCAGCCGAGGCGGCAGCTTGAGCTCGATCCGATCCAGCAAGCGGTGGTAGGAGGCGCGGAGCCCGGCGACGGCAGCCATCTCAGCAGAGAGAGGAGTGCGGGTCCCCAGCTGCTTCGGCGTCCCTACGCGACCCGCCGTCCTTCGGCCTCCTACCGGGCGTGATACCCTTCCCGAAGGGGCTAATCCCGCTTTGCTTTACGCTGATTGGTCCGCTATGGGGAGAGGGGGCGTGGTCGAGCATCCCGTCGACAGCTATTGGTTAACAGGTCCTCCTCCCCTCGATGCCCCGCCCTGCGTGGAGAGCAAGATCGCTGCGTCTTCTTTGGGAAATAAACTCCTTCCAGCCATGTTAGGTAAGGGCGGCAATGGTGTTTTCCGTTTCGGCTGCCCAAACTAAACATGGCAGCCGTAGCGCTCTGGGGTCCCGGCAGACGCCGTTGAAAGACGTTAGAAGGGCAAGTATCGGAGGGGTAGCCGTGTTAGTCTGGATCTGTAACAGCAACGAAGGATCCCGTGGCACCTTATAGACTAACTTTTCTGTTAGTCTATAAGGTGCCACAGGATCCTTCGCTGCTGTTGGAAGGGCAGGCACTCTTTTTTGTGCCCAAATGCAAGATGGCCGCTGACTGACTTCGCCACCCGAACCCACACAGTTACGCTCTCGCGATAAATGTCAAATCTCGAGCGCTGCGAACGGGGCCGGGGAGGAGCCGGGGGCGGGGTGAGATGGGGATGGGAATTGGAGCGGAGCGGCCGCTAGTTCTTCGGCGGCGCCTGGGTGGTAGTCGGGTGCGCGCGCGAGCGGACGACTAGGTTTCCATGGTGAGTGCGGGGGGCGGCCGGCGCCGAGTCTGAGCCCCCCGCTCCTCCCCACGGTGCCATGTCCCGGGGGTGCTGCTCTCACCTGCTGTGGGACGTGCGGAAGCGGAGCCTGGGGCTGGAGGAGCCCGGTCTGCTGCGGAGACATTACCTTGGTGAGCAGGGGGAAGGGCCGCGCTCGGGGGAGGGGCGGGCGCTGCCTGCGGAGCGGGAGGGGGTTTCGTCGCCCCGCACGCGCGGTAGAGGCGCAAGTGACAGCTGAGCCCTTCCCCCCCCCTCCCCGCCCCCGGGCGTGCCTGTTTCGCGCACGTCGCGGCCCGGCTGGGGCCAGCCCCGGCCTGTGCGCGCGGGGATAACGGACCCCCTGCCCCGCAACGTCATTCGCCGCGTTGAAGGGGTGTGCGGGATGGGCAGCCGCGGGGCTGCTGACAGCCATGGGACTCACCTGGAAGCCTGCATGTGATGGAAGCCCCTTCCAGTCAGCAGCCCCAGCACCCTGCTCACAGCACCTGTGCTAGGAAGCATGGGTGGGTGGAGAGATAAAGGCTGCTTGGCTCTGCCTTCTCCCTTCCAGCAAACGGGCTCGTGGGGTTAACAGAGGAGCTCAGTCCAGTGACAAACTGCACTGCTAATTCTGAGCAAGCAGAGCCCCTCTGTGAAGTGGCGCAGGACTCACTGACTCTGTACTCAGTGGGGTAGCTGGGTTAGTTTGTTGCTTCAGGAAAAAATAGCCTCATAGCATCTTAAAGACCAGGCGTGTATTCCCTGTAAGGTGCGCATTTATGCAGCCACTCAGGAGAGATTCAGATGATGCCCAACTGTTTAGCAGAGTGCTTGCAGCCAGGCTGTTTGTTTGTTTCTACTGGTGATGCACATAGAAGAATTTATTGAACATATGGGTGGAAAACATTTGTGCCTGTATGAAAAGATTAGAGGAAATATTACCCAGGACATGTTTGAAATGTACTCAGAATTTTGTTTAAAATAAATTATGTTCATCATCTTTAAGTCATTGACACACCTGCTTGGTCTTGTACTAAAATATATATATTATTGCTAACCAAGATGATATTTTTTTATGCTTCAGTCACCTTTTGGTCTCTGGTAAAACTGATCTGAATAAAAAGGACATCTGCTTTACTGGTGTAATTACAGGGTGGGCACATGTTCAACAGGAAACTGGAATTAGACCACAAATGCATATAGGTCATGCCCAGACAGCGAGCAAGTGGCAATGATTATTGGTCCATAGTGATCTAGACTGAAATAGTTGTGAAAATCTCAGTAATCTTCTAAGGATCATCTGATCATCCAGTCTACCACTCTGATAGTCTCTTAGAACTCTGTTCTTTAGTTGTTGTATTTAAAAGTAACATGCTTTGACTTGTCTGTAGAGTAATAGGTTGAGGCATCAGGCCCCGAGTGCAATTTTTTGTAAATCTGTTGATGCTGTTTTGGGGAAACAATCCAAACAAAGAAGGATCATCTGTTTCTTCCCCTTGCCTCAACAGCCCATTGTTAATATGTTGCAAAAACTCTTGGTAATATCATGCAAGCTGTGTGTATGATATGTATATGATGTAACAGAACTTTAATTTCCATGTAATCTACTGTCTAATGAAAGACTGAAGCATGGTGCAATCTTTAATCCTTGCCCTCTTAATTTTTAGTTAAAATGCCACTTGTCTTGTTCTAAAAAATCCTAGTAATGAGTTGGCAGTCAAATGACACATACCGCCTTATGGTGATTGGCATCTCTGGTTCATCTTTACCACTTTAGGTTGATAGGTGGAGTTGTTACAGTAGCTGGCTTAACAAAGATACATGTGTTACTCTATACTGTCCTATGTAGATTTCCCATTGGAGGAATTTAGGTGTACCAGGAAACCGAGGTTGATCTTGAAACACTTACAAATAATTGCACACATTGTGCCCTTGTGAAGTCCTATAAAACTCCTGATGGAATTCTGAAAGAGGGGCTATTGGGAGGAGGATTTGTGGATGTGTGAGGAGGAAATGCCTCTATCTGTGGATTCCATCTGCAGTTAGAGGGGACAGTCAAGCCCCATCATATCACTCCAGTTATGTGTCCAGCTCTGATTCTGTCAGCATTATAATTTAATTAGGCTCAATGCTCACATTTGAGATCTGCAAAAAAAGACCAAGGTGCTGGAAGAAGTTATTGGTAATTGATTTGGTGGCATACTCTCATCTGAGTCCACTTTGCCAGTGTCCTAGTAGATGAAATTACGCTTCTGGAGGTGCCATCACTTTGATGAGATCACAGAATCATAGGACTGGAAGGGACCTCAGGAGGTCATGTAGTGCAGCCCCCTGCTTCAAGCAGGATCAACCCCCACTAAGTTTTCCCAGCCAGGACCTTGTCAAGCCAGGACTTAAAAACCTCAAGGGAGATATGAAACAGAGATGATGGAATCATAGAACTGGAGAGCTGGAAGGGACCTCAAGAGGTCATTGAGTCCAGCCCCCTGCCCCAAGCAGGATCAACCCCAACTAAGTCATCCCAGCCATGACTATGTCAAGCTGGGACTTAAAAACCTCCAGGGATGGAGATTCTACCACCTCCCTAGGCAGTGCTTCACCACCCCCTGGGGAAGTATTTTTTTCTAGTATCCAACCTACCCCTTTCCTTCTGTAACTTCAGACAATTACCCCTTGTTCTGCTGTCTGTCACCAGTGAGAACAGTTTCTCTCCATCCCTTTTAGACCACCCCTTCTAAAAGCTGAAGGCTACTGTTAAATTACCCCCAGTCTTCTCTTGTGCAAATGAAATAAGCCCAGATCCCTCAGCCTCCACTCATAGGTAATGTGCTCCAGCTCCTTAATTATTTTTGTTGCCCTCCACTGAACCTGCTCCAGCACATCCACATCCTTTCTATACTGGGGTGCCCAAAACTGGACACAATACTCCAGATGTGGTCTCACCAGTGTGAAATAGAAGGGAACAACAACCTCTCTAGATCTGATTGAAATGCTCCTCCTAATGCACCCCAATATGCCTTTAGCCTTCTTGGCTACAAGGGCACACTGTTCTCTCATAACCAACCTTTCATCCACTATAATCCCTAGGTCCCTTTCTCCTATACTGCTGCTTTAGCTAGTCAGTCCCCAGCTTTTAACAATGCTTGGGATTCTTCCTTCCCAGATGCAGGACTCTACACTTCTCCTTGTTGAACCACATCAGATTTGTTTTGACCCAGTCCTCCAATTTATCCAGGTCACTCTGGATCCTATCTCTACCCTCCAAATTATCTACCTCTCCCCCAAGCTTGGTGTCACCTGCAAACTTGCTGAGGGTACAATCCAGTCTTTCATCCAGGTCATTAATAAGGATGATGAACAACACCAGCCCCAGAACTGAGCCTTGGGGCACTCCGCTTGAAACCGACAGTCATCCAGATATAGAGCCATTGACCACTACCCATTGGGCCTGACTGTCAATCTAGCTTTCCATCCATCTTATAGTCCAAGGATCGAATCTGCATTTCCTTAATTTTATGGGCAAGAATGCTGTGGGAGACGGTATCAAAAGCTTTGCTGAAGTCAAGGTATATCCCATCCACTGACTTCCCCAAGTCCACAGAGCCTGTTACCTCGTCATAGAAGCTAATCAGATTGGTGAGGCAGGACTTGCCCCTGGTGAATCCATGTTGTCTACTTTTGGTCACTTTCCCCTCTTCCAAGTGCTCCAAAATAGATTTCTGGAGGATGCCTTCCATTATTTTCCCAGGTACTGAGGTAAGGCTGACTGGAAAAAGGCAAACATAGCGCTCATCTTAACAAAGGAGAAAAGGACAATCCAGGGATCGATAGACCAATCATCTGGAGTCTCTCCCAATCTCCAAGAGTGTTCAAGATAATGGCCAAAGGTTCATCAATGACATCTGTCAGTTCCCTCAGTACCCTTGGGAGCATTAAATCCAGACCTATGGATTTATATACATCTAGGTTTTCTCAGTAGCTCTTAACTCGTTCCGTCCCCACCGATGGCTGCCCTCCACCTTCCTATACTGCATTGTCTAGCACCGTAGTGTGGGAGCTGTCCTTGCCTGCGAAGACCGAGGCAAAAAAAGCATTGAGTACTACAGCTTTTCTTACATCATCTGTCTCTAGGTTATCTTTCTCATCCAGCAACAGCTCCACACCTTCCCTGACAACCCTCTTATTTTTAACATGCCTGTAGAAACCCTTGTTATTAACCTTCACATCCCCTGCAGTTCCAACTGTGCCGTTGCTGTCCTGATTACTGCCTGGTGTTTTCCAGACATATGTTTCTACGCCCCCTTCGTCATCTGTCCAAGTTTCCACTTCTTACATGCATCCTTTTTGAGTTTAAGCTGACTAAGTATTTCCCTGTTAAGCCAAGCTGGTTGCTTACCATATTTGCATGTCTTACTGTGCAGAGGGATTATTTGTTCCTGTGCCTTCAGCAAGACTTCTTTGAAATATCACCATTTCTCCTGAACTCTTTCCCCCTTCATCTCTGTTTTCCAACGGATTCTGCTCCTTAGTACCCTGAGGGAGTCGAAGTCTGCTCTTTTGAAATCAAGGGTCTGGATATTACTGCTCACCTTTCTGCCTTTAGTCAGGATTCTGAAATCTACCATCTCATGATCACTGCAGCCCAGATTGCCACTCACTTCTATTTCTCCTACTAGTTCTTCCCTGTTTGTGAGCAGCCGATCAAGTTGTACATGGCCCCTACTCGGATCCAGCGTTCTCCAAAAACTTCCTGGGTTGTCTGTGCACTGCTGTTTTGGTCTCCCAACAAACGTCTGAATGATTAAAGTCTCCCATGAGAACCAGAGCCTGTGGTTTGGGAACTTCTGGTGGTCTATAGCAGACACCAACTGCATCATCTCTGTTGCTTCCACCTCTAAGCTTAACCCAAAGACAATCAACTGGCTTTTCTCCCTCCTTATACTGGAGCTCTGAGCAATCATAATGTTCCCGCACATAGAGCACAACTCCTCCTCCTTTTCCTCCCTGTCTGTTCTTCCTAAACAGTTTATCGTTCCATGACCATGCTCCAGTTATGCGAGTCATCCCACCAGGGCTCCATTTTTCCAATCAGTTCGTATTTCTTGGATTCCCCCATCCTCGGGACTGTGCATCCCATGGCTGACAATCCATGGGGTTGTCTTCTTTTTCATTCCCTGTGAGGTATCTGCCCCAGCTATCTCCACTGTATCACCTGTGCAGAGAGGCTGAAAGTGGTTGCTTATCACCACTGGAGTTGGAGAGACCTGAATTGGTTTTCTTCTCCTGGAGGTAACATGCTTCCAGTTCTCATCCTCATTTTGAAAAGCCTCATGTTCCTGCATTTCTAAATGGTGAATTCTGTCCAGAAAGTCTTCACCTTCTTTGGTGGACCTAAGGGTTGATGTTTGCGCCTCAAGTCCTTTAACCTTCTTTTCCGAAATGGCAACAAGCTTGCCCTTGGGATGTACAGAATTCTTCCTCTTGTCTGGGAGGAAGACAAACATGGCACGTGCCATGCAGGTCACAACGGCAGACTTCTCAGCAGCCATGTCACCATACATTATTCCCCTCTCTTCAGAGACTTCGCCTAGTTGTTTCTAGTGCTGCCTTGAAGGGCACAAGCGAAACAAATTTATAAGACAGGGACAACTGGCCTGGGCTCACCCTCCAGGGGAACTCCCAGGTAAACTCCTTGTTAGGTATGCCTGTTCTCTGCTCATAGTGTTTTCTGTGGCCGCTTTCTTGTAAGGCTGCTGGGCTGGCTAGGCCTGGCTCAAAGCCTTGCCTCCACTCTAATCTTGCCACTTTCAGTTTATGAAAGATCTTGTGGTTCTTTTGCAAATGTAGAACAGTAAATCATTGTACTCAAATTCCTTTTTGGATAATTACTCTGCTTGAAGTCCCTCTGCAGTTTTGATTGGATGCAATATTCTTCGCTACCACTAGACTTACACAATTCATTGTTCGTGTGCAATATTGTGAAGTGCATTGTGAAAGAGATGACAGTGATAGCATTTTAGTGATAAATGAATTCAGTGTGTCTAACAGACTGATACTTTAAAATGCTTACATATGTTTCACATCTTCTAAATGAAAGTAACTATCTAAATGTGATATCTGGTCTATTTCAGAATCTTTAATGAAGAATTAGCAGCAGTGTTGTCTTGCAAAAAGGAAAATAGATCCATAATGAGTTAGACCCTAGTAATACGGAATATTGGTACTTGCTTTTCTGTGAGAGGGATTGTGCTGCTGAAAATCATTTCAAAGTCTAATGAAATCCTTTTTTGTATAAACTGTTTGGCATCAGTGATAATTCACAACAAATCCATATACTGAAATACTAAAATATTTTATGAAAAGGATTTTATTACTGGTTTATTGTTCAGAGGGATTCTTAGCAATGTGTGGCATATCATTGGGCACAGCAGCAAACAAAATAACTCTCCCTTACTTCTAATATTAAAAAGTATTACCTTTTTCTTTCATACTTCTTTGCTTCTTACTAATCGGTAATTTTTAAGACTGCCAGATATTGTGGGTGTGCTGAAAAACCTCATGATTTGGGGGCTTTTTTTAAAAAAAAAAAAAAAAAAAAAAAAAAAAATTCAATTAAATTCTGTACTTGAAGGCATCTTTTTTTTTTTGGCCAGAGGGAGACTTGCGTATTTCAATTGTGCCTTGGTGGCTGTTGGAATTTGCATGTCTTGAGGTCTTTGAAATAACAACTGTAATACTTGAAGTTCCATGCACTATGTTCAGATCTGGGCAGCTATATGGTAATAGTTCAGTTACTGGTGCCAGAGAGAGAACTGAAGATAAACCTGAGAAATAAGAGGGATTGCCATCCAGTTTACATATGGACTGTGTCTACATTACATTCTCTTTCTGGAAGGGGAATGCAAATGCAGCTGATTGGAAATACAAATGAGACACTGATTTATGTATCTCATCCCTCATTTGCATAATGGCAGTGACTTGCTGTTCCTGAAGTGCTGTTTTTGGAGAAAAAATAAACAAGCAATGTAGATGGGGTTCATGTTAGTTGGTTCTGTGTATATAGTAAAGAACTGTGATAGAACCTGATTACAGCCTAATACCAATATTACTGTGCTGTTCGTTTGGTTAGGCTGAAACAGGGTGCATCTGTGAGATTAGGGCCCATGTATAGATTCAGCCAGTTGTGAAATCTTCTGTGATAGAGGCTTGTCACACTCTTGGTTAAAATAAGAAAGTGTATTAAAAGAACTGAGCATCACTCTTGGATATCAAGTTCTGCCTGAGATATATTGCACACAACACAATGAGAATGGAGAATTGAGGTATCAGTTCTCACACAAAAAATAAAATAGAGGTGAAAAAATAAGACACTAAGAAAATATAGACTGAGGAAAAGAACTGGTGAACAGTGCGTGTGTGTGTAAATAACAGGAAAAATGTGCAATTTAGTTTTGTAGAATTTGAAAGTAGTCCAGGGTCAAAGACCACCTTTATAGTTCTGTTGCTATGTTGGACTATAGAGAGAACACTGATTGTGGGTGGTACTTAATCTTTTCCATACGTGCGTGGATTTTTTCCCATCCATATGTGGAATACCTTTTTATGTGCGTTGACATACAGTAAGGTCTCGACATTTGCAAGTGTGACATTCGCAAATTCAGTTATTCATGAATGCTGCTTCCCTGGGGCTGAGGGGGAGTACAGACAGCTGCTGCTTCCTCAGGGTTCTGGGGCCAGAGCAATGGCAGGTGCTGCCCCACCCAGGGCTCCGGGTGGTGGAGAGAGCGGCAGCAGCAGGGACCCCATTTTTGCAAAAATCAACATTCTGCGAGGGTTCTGAATATGGAACCCTTTCAGATGTTGAGACCCTACTGTATATGCAAATGTGCACCATCAGTAGAAACAAAACATAGCTGTGGGAACTCTGCTAATCTGCTGGAGGTTGCGGGGGATGGCACGGGGATTTGGCGGAATGCATAAGTGCACAGCTTACAGGGAATGCTGCCCATAATGTAGTTAGTTTTACATCCCAGTATAACAGTGCTAATTTTTCATTTCTTTACATTCTTCACGTTTCACATTGGCATTAATTTGAATAAAAATGTGATATACATAATACAAACCGATGTGAGGAGAGAGGTGCTTTGTTTTTTTTTTTTTCATATACTTCTGGCAAATTAATTGCTCTTTGAAACATAAGCTTCTTTGCTGTTGGTTTACAAGGGCCAAAATGATTGACTGCTATTTTAATGTGACTGGTATTAGACCTGATGTGTAGTCTCCTCTGCTGCTCTTTGACATGTGCCCAGAATACTAGCTCAGTGGTGATACATTCTTGAACTAGCAGATGTACCTGGCATTGCTCAGGTCTACAAGGTTATGTTTTCCCCCCATGGTGCCATCTCCCTGCTTCTCCTGCCCCATCTCTCCCCAGGTGAGTGGATAGGGTCAGGCTGTGACTCCCAGCCCTGCACCTGCCCTCCAGTTTGGGCTGTGGCTCCCAGCCCTCATTGCCTATCCCCAGGTTGGGTGGCTGGGTCAGGCAGTAGTGCCTGTTCCTCCTGCCTGTCTTCAAGGTGGACTGTTTGGGCTGAGGCTCATTTTATTTTGAAAAGGTTTGTATTTTCAGTTCTACTTGTAGAACTGTAAATGACCAGCAGTAATGGGCTAGTGTATAGGAGCAGCCTTGAGAATATCCTGCCCAAAGACTATGCAGTTCTGAGATGTGAATATATTTTGCTTCATGTATTTCAGCATCTGAAGAGTCTCAAGCAAAAGGCTGGAAACTTTTACCAAAAGTGCATCATTAGAATCTATGTCCTTCAACCATATCTGTCATAAATACCTTTTAAAGAGCTTTTTTCCTAAGAGAGCCTATTTGCTTTGCATGTAATTTTCTGTAACTTGCTGTTCATGTTTGACAGCTTCATAGTTTAGTTGCTCCTTCATCTTATAATGAGTCCTAAGCTGTCTCCTGCTGCAGACATGATGGCTCTGCCAGACTCATATTGGAGGATGAGGCAGTTTCTAAGGTGCTTTCATCTTTTATTTTCTGCCGTTGTCTTCACAGCATGCTGAGCACAAGTGCAGCTGTACAGATTGCTAAATCTTGAGTGTTCCCAAGTATCGGCAAGAGCTGAGTATGAATGGGGAGCTACTAGTATGGATCATTAAATCTAGAGCTTGGTCCTTATTGGGCCTTTAATAAGCCCTTTATTTTTCTCTGTGTGAATCTTTTCCCCTTTCATTTATCTGAAACATACAGGTCTTTAAACCATGGCAATCATGAGAGCTGAACTGAATTTCTTTTCATGGCAGCACTAGTGCTGCTGCTGTCTGGTCAACAGGTTTGTCTGGAGTTATGTCTATAGTTCTGTTAAGATCTTCCAGAGTTTGATTTTTGTGTGTCTGGTTAGACATGCAAAATCAGTTTCTCTGGGGTTGTCAGTCGACCCTGTACTCCACACTATCATGTGGCGTAAGGGAGGTCAATGGGAGAGTATAGGCATTTATATCTATACTAAGGAAATAAATCAATTCCAATATGCCATAGCAAGAATTGCATATCTGAAATCGACTTATTTCCCTAGTATAGACTTAGCATATGTCACAAGAGGGTTGTCCTTTCCTACCTTTGTTTCAGAGGCAGTGCTCAGTTCACACATGTAGACCCTGCCAGCTCTGTATGAAATTAACCAATGAAGTTAACATCAGTAATAAAGAAAATGGAGAAGATATTTTGCATGACCTTATTATTCTTTTTAGTATATTGTGCTGGTCTTCTCCATTTTTGTTAGAAAGTAACTGTAAGTTCAGCTTGACTCTGCTGCAATCATAGAATCATAGAGCACTAGAAAGGAAAGGAACCTCAAGAGGTCATAGAGTCCAGTCCCCTGCCCTCACATCAGGACCACGTACTGTCTAGACCATCCCTGATAGATATCTGTCTAACCTGCTCTTAAATATCTCCGGCGATGGAGATTCCACAACCTTCCTAGGCAATTTATTCCAGTGTTTAACCACCTTGACAGTTAAGAGGTTTTTTCCTAATGTCCGGCTTAAACCTCCCTTGCTGCAGTTTAAGCCCAATGCTTCTTGTCCTGTCCTCCGAGACCAAGAAGAAGAATTTTTCTCCTTCCTCCTTGTAACACTCTTTTAGGTACTTGAAAACCCCTATCATGTCACTTCTCAGTCTTCTCTTTTTCCAAACTAAACACGCCCAGTTTTTTCAGTCTTTCCTCATAGCTCATGTTCTTTAGACCTTTAATTATTCTTGTTGCTCTTCTCTTAACCTTCTCCAATTTCTCCACACCCCTCTTGAAATGTGGTGTCCAAAACTGGACACAATAGTCCAGATGGGGTCTAATCAATGCAGAGTAGAGTGGAAGAATGACTTTGTATGTGTTACTCACAACATCCCTGTTAAAGTAAACATGATTCTAGGAAGTATTTTTTTGCAACAGTGTCACACCATTGACTCTTATTTAGCTTATGGTCCGCTATGACCCCTAGATGCCTTTCTGCAGTACTCCTTGCTAGACAGTTGCTTTCCATTTTGTATGTGTGAAACTGATTACTTCCTAAGTGTAGTACTTTGCATTTGTGCGTGTTAAATGTCATCCTGTTTTCCTCAGACCACTTGTCTAGTTTGTCCCGATCATTTTGAATTATGACCCTATTCTCCAACGCATTCGCAACTCCTCCCAGCTTGGTATCATCACCTGTAAATTTACTAAGCATATTCTCTGTGCCAATATCTAAATAGTTGATGAAGATACCGAACAGAACCAGTCCTAAAACAGATCCCTGTGGAACCCCACTTGTTATGCCCTTCCAGCATGATTGTGAACCATTAATAACAACCCTCTGAGAAAGGTTATCCAGCCAGTTATGCACCCACCCTTATAGAAGCCCCATCTAAGTTGTATTAGCCCAGTAAATTGATAAGATCATGTGAGGCCATATCAAATGCCCTACTAAATTCCTAGGTATACCACATCTGCCGCTTCTCCCTTATCCACAAGACTTCTTATATTATCAAAGAGAGCTATCGGATTGGTTTCACATGATATTTTCTTTACACATCCATGCTGGCTGTTATATATTACCTTAATTTCTTCCAAATGTTTGCAGATGAATTCCTTAAGTACTTGCTCCATTGTCTTTCCTGGCACAGAAGTTAAATTGACTGGTCTGTAATTCCCTGCATTGCTCTTATTCCCCTTTTTATATATTTTTCCTTTTCCAGTCATCTGGAATCTACCTAGACTTCTATGACTTTTCAAAGATGATAGCAAAAGGCTCAGATACCTCCTCTATCAGCTCCTTGACTATTTTAGGATGCATTTCATCAAGTCCTGATGATTTGCAGACTCCTAACTTTTTCTAAGTAATTTTTAACTTGCTCTTTTATTTTATGTGCTAAACCTATCCCCTTCCCACTAGCATTCCCTGTATTAAGCATTCCTTGCTCAAACTTCTTGATGAAGACCAAAACAAAGAAGTCATTAAGCACCTCTGCCATTTCCAAGTTTTCTGAAATGATTTTTTCCTCCTCACTGAGCAGTTGGCCTACCCTGTCCTTGGTCATCTTTTTTGCTTCTAATATATTTATAGAACCTCGTCTTGTTACTTTTTATGTCTTTAGCTAGTTTAGGCTTATTTTGTGCCTTTGCCTCTCTAATCTTGCCCTTGCATCTCTATTGTTTGCTGATATTCATCCTTTGTAATTTGTTCTAGATTCCACTTTTTATATGATTCCTTTTTGTTTTTGAGATCATTCAAGGTCTTCTGGGTAAGCCAAGGTGGTCTTTTGCCACACTTTCTATCTTTCCTACATGGTGGAATAGCTTGCTTTTGGGCATTTAATAATGTTTCTTTGAAAAACTGTCAGCTCTCGTCAGTCATTTTCTTTCTTAGTCTTGCTTCCCGTGGGACCTGACCTTACCAGTTTACCTACCAGAATCTGCCTTCCTGAAATTCATTGTCTCTATTTTGCAGTTCTCCCTTCTACCATGTTTTAGAATCATGAACTCTATGACTTCATGGTCACATTCTCCCAGGCTGCCCTCCACTTTCAAATTCTGAACCAGTTCCTCCCTATTTTGTTAAAATCATGTCTAGAACTGCTTCTCCCCCAGTAGCTTCTTCCGACTTCTGAAATAAATTGCCTTCAGTGCAATCCAAGAACTTACTGGATAATTTCTGCCTTGCTATGTTAGCTTCCCAATATATGTCTGTATAGTTAAAGTCCCCCATTACCACCAAATCTTGCACTGTGGATGATTTTGTTAGTTGCTTAGAAAAAACGTCATTCACATCTTCCACCTGGGCAAATGGTCTGTTGTAGATCCCTAGCATAATATCACCCTTATTTTTTTATCTCTTTTATCCTAACCCAAACACTCTCAACATTACTGTCTCATGTGTCCATTTCCACCTCAGTCAAGGTGTGTGCATTTCCAATATATAATGTAACACCTCCTCCCTGTTTACCTCACCTTTTTCTTCCTGAATAAGCTGTACCGTTCTATACCAATATTGAGTTCACCTTTCTATTTTTTTTCCTCCTCCTTCAGCTTGGTCACAATGGCTGCGTCTACACGTGAAGCCAACATCGAAATAGGCTATTTCGATGAATAACGTCTACACGTCCTCCAGGGCTGGCAACGTCGATGTTCAACTTCGACGTTGCGCGGCACCACATCGAAATAGGCGCTGCGAGGGTACGTCTACACGCCAAAGTAGCACACATCGAAATAAGGGTGCCAGGCACAGCTGCAGACAGGGTCACAGGGTGGACTCAACAGCAAGCCACTCCCTTAAAGGGCCCCTCCCAGACACAGTTGCACTAAACAACACAAGATCCACAGATTCGACAACTGGTTGCAGACCCTGTGCCTGCAGCATGGATCCCCAGCTGCCGCAGCAGCAGCCAGAAGCCCTGGGCTAAGGGCTGCTGCCCACGGTGACCATAGAGCCCCGCAGGGGCTGGAGAGAGAGCATCTCTCAACCCCCCAGCTGATGGCCGCCATGGAGGACCCGGCAATTTCGACGTTGCGGGACGCGGATCATCTACACGGTCCCTACTTCGACATTGAACGTCGAAGTAGGGCGCTATTCCCATCCCCTCATGAGGTTAGCGACTTCGACGTCTCACCGCCTAACGTCGAAGTTAACTTCGAAATAGCGCCCGACGCGTGTAGCCGCGACGGGCGCTATTTCGAAGTTAGTGCTGCTACTTCGAAGTAGCGTGCACGTGTAGACACAGCTAATGACAGTTTCCTCCAAAATCTATCAATGATTGCTACGTAATTGGTATAAGAAATTGTGAGGTTCTCACTTTCCATAGCAAGTAGTTTGTTGCAACTGTTGTATGCTTACTATAATGCATAAAGCAGGCCTGCCGGTGGGAGGGGAAAGAGGGAAAGTGAGCAGTTGCACAGGGATCCAGTGTTTTAAAGGGGCCTGGAGTTCAGGTGGCCTCCATTGCTACTTTGGAAGTGGTGACGGCTGGAGTTCTGGGCCCCTTTCAGGTGGTGCTCCACAAAGCTGTGGAGGGGGTGGAACTGCAGTCTGAGCAGCACTAAGGACTGACTGTTCTTACTTCCACCCCTTCTGGTGCACAGAACGGGGTCGTCTTCCCACCTTGTCCCCCGGGACCCGCAGTGGCTGTTGACCCCATTTCTTTCACAGGCCATTCATACAGATAAAGTAAGCTAGTAAGAATGTATGGATGATGATGTGGTTGATGACAAAGTCTGCCACTTTAACACCTCAGTTTTGTAAAGATGTACAGTTGGCTCTTTTATTTAAGTTAAAAAGTAAAATTGAATTGTACTTTTTGCATGCATAAAACCTGCCAAATATCAAACAGTGACTTGGTAAACAAGTGAGTTTGTCGCTGTGACACTGTTTACTTCAGCTTAAAACTCAAGTGCTTGTAACCTTATCAGTGATCAAGAATGCAAAGGGAGTTTATATTTAGCCATGGACTGTTTTAGAATCCGAGATATGTTTGAAAGTGGATTAAGGACAGTACTACTGATGCAAACTAAATCTAATTTGTACGCCGTAGCTGATGATAATTGGACTTCAGTAAGATGGGCAGAGGTGAGGCCAAATGAAAGCTTTTTTCAAAAACACTCAATGGAATCATTCAGAAATGAGGTGAGGTGGATTCTCCATCACTTGAGTCCCGGCTGGACAAGGTCCTGGCTGGGATGACTTAGTGGGGATTGATCCTGCTTAAAGCAGGGAGTTGGACTAGATGACCTCCTGAGGTCCCTTCCAGTCCTGTGATTCTATGTAATATTTAAAAAAAAGTCAGCTTAATTGGTTGCTAAACCTTCTGTTTTTTCTCTTTTTGAGATTAAATTCTGCACTTGCTCACAATCTGTGAAGATCTAATAGACTTTAGTGAATGTTCGTACAATGTAATTCAGGCAAGAACATGCTCCCCCCTTTTGTAGTTGGTACTATACGGTTAGTGTTTTGAAGTTTGTGTTTCTTAACAGTTGAAGCTCTGTTCTTGAATTGTGCCTTGACATGTGACCATGCTTACATAATACCAAATCAGTGGCACTAGCTATCCCTAATAAATCTTTCTTATCAAAAAAAGGAAACTAGACCCTTTTGTAGATTTGTGTTTTACCTTTTCTGTATGGTCATACCATTTTACGTCTCATTTTTAAAAAGGGGTTGAACATAAATGTGCAGTTTTGGAAGAGAATGTGCTCAAGTACTTTGATCAAGGGAGTAGAGGATTAGACCTGTTGGGTTCTGTTGCTGTCACCAGCTCACAGTGTGGCCATGGATAAATTACTTAAACTTGTGCATCAATTTCATTGTCTGTAAAATGTGGGTAGACTACCAGGCTAGTTCACAGGTGTTCTTGAGATCTTAATTCATGTTTTTAAAGAGTGTTGAGTGCCTCACATGAGCAGTGGTCTTTTATATCATTGTACAAGTTACTATATGAAACCTTGAGCTATTGTACTCAAAGTAGCATGTATGTGCTTTTTTCAGCAGGAGGAAAAGCAGTGTGTTATACTGTGTATTGAAAATTATGTTGGATTAGGTTCCAGAACTTGACATGTTCAATTACAAATGATTAATGCAAGAGTGAAACTATCTACTTTGATAAAACTGTGATTCCATGCTGTATAAACTCCACTCTGGATAATCAGATGCCATTTTAAAATGGTTCTAGGGTATAAGTTAACAGATGCTCTCCGGGATCAAATGTTGTCTGTGTTTCAGTTTTAAACTACGGCATTTCAAATGTCACAGCAAGCTAGCACACAGGAACTTGGCTTCGGTAAGAGCCAGCTTGAGATAAGTGAGTGTTCCTTTGACAAAAAGGATCTATTGCAATTTTTCAGAAGAGATATTATCTCTTTTTTAACTTTGGATATCAAGGTTCATGCGTCTTTAGGTAAATATATTCAGTTATATTTTTAAGTTTAGACCATGTTCATGAAATGTTCTGTTCTTTCCAATGGAAGATGCTAAAGTGAGATTTCAAATGTGTAAAGTGCTTAAGCACTAAACTATTACCTCGCAGAGATACCTATCCCTCCCTCCTAGGAGAGACCTACACAATGCTACTCCAGAGCAACACATTCGTATGGGAAGGATGAGGCAAAAATTGTTGAGGACAATAGGTCTACATAAAGTTTTAGGTAGACCTTAACCCTTCTTTTGGTTTTCAGTTTAGGTTGGAAATTGTATAGCCCATTACTGTTGCTCTGGCTTTGGCAGGGCCCTGGTATGAATTTTGGCATTCCTCCTTTGACGTTATCTCATCAAAATATACCCAAATAAACCATTGGTGCTACCAGTGTTATATAATGGCTACAAGTCTTATACCAGATATGACTCATGGGAAGAAAGGGTTAAGCAACTTGTGGACTAATTGATCCAGAGTAAGATGATAGAGGCAAATTAGAAAAATATGGAATGGTTATTAGACCTATAAAATACTAGCTAGACTAGAACTTTCGAAATGCAAATCTACATTGTTAGAAGTTTAAAGTACTATTTTTGTATGTTTACTTCTAGTTGTGTACCATGTAAACAGCTTTGTTCCTGTCTGTTACATTAGCTTTTGATTCAGAGATGAAAAGAGAATATTAACATTTTGGTCAGCCATGTGCACCAACCAATTGTGAGTGGGCTGCATGAGTGGCCCTACTTCACCTCAGTGGGCCACAGCAGTGCATGGCCCACTGGGGTTCCTCCTGCAGTCCTATAAGCCCCGCTTCCTCATATACCTCTTCCACACTGGGCACTGGTGTCCTGCACTTCCTTTTCCTCTCCCTGTCTCTCAGCTCTTTTCACAGCACTGCAAATTATCTGACTTGCACTCCATTCTTGCTCCTCTTCTTGAACCCTCAGCTTGAACAGCTGTGAATGAATTAGGTGATTTTCTGTGCTCCAGAAGTGCTGGGAGGGAGAGGAGGGAGTAAGAAGGGTGGGGCTCAGGTGCCACACTGTGTGAGAGGCACATGGGGGAGAGGAGCAGCCAGGGAATTCACAGGCCACTGGTGGAATCCCAGTGGGCCAGTTTTCCAACCAATTGTTTGGATGAATGTTGCATATAAAAATTATTTTTGTATGTCTCTTTAGTTAGTATTAAACTGTTTGATGGATAAATTACCTTATATTAATTCATGTAGCTGATTACTGTGGTGTTTGGGAAATAGATTACCTCAAGGCATACATATTTACTCTGGTGACAACATCACTGGACCTAAGCACATCAGTTACACGATCAGGGGCTCATATTCCTGTACCTCCACTAGTGTCAGATGTCATCATGTGCTAGCAGTGCCCCCCTGCTACTTATATTGGACAGTTTGGACAGTCGCTTCACCAAAGAATGAATGGACACAAATCAAGCATCAGGAATCTGAATACACATAAACCTGTCAGTGAACATTTCTTTGGAGCAGGTCATAGCATTAAAGACCTGAAAATCTGCATCCCTAAAACAAAGAGACTTTAACACCAGATTACAAAAGGAGACATCTCGACTGGCGTTTTATTCTCAAGTTTGACACTTTGAAATTAGGTCTCAGTAGAAATAGCAATTACCTTACACATTAAGGCTACGTCTACACGTGCAGCCAACATCGAAATAGCTTATTTCGATGAATAACGTCTACACGTCCTCCAGGGCTGGCAACGTCGATGTTCAACTTCGACGTTGCTCAGCCCAACATCGAAATAGGTGCAGCGAGGGAACGTCTACACGTCAAAGTAGCACACATCGAAATAGGGATGCCAGGCACAGCTGCAGACAGGGTCACAGGGCGGACTCAACAGCAAGCCGCTCCCTTAAAGGGCCCCTCCCAGACACAGTTCCACTAAACAACACAAGATACACAGAGCTGACAACTGGTTGCAGACCCTGTGCCTGCAGCATAGATCCCCAGCTGCCGCAGAAGCAGCCAGAAGCCCTGGGCTAAGGGCTGCTGCCCACAGTGACCATAGAGCCCCACAGGGGCTGGAGAGAGAGCATCTCTCAACCCCCCAGCTGATGGCCGCCATGGAGGACCCAGCAATTTCGACGTTGCGGGACGCGGATCGTCTACACTGTCCCTACTTCGACGTTGAACGTCGAAGTAGGGCGCTATTCCTATCTCCTCATGAGGTTAGCGGCTTCGACGTCTCGCCGCCTAACGTCGAAGTTAACTTCGAAATAGCGCCCGACGCGTGTAGACGTGACGGGCGCTATTTCGAAGTTGGTGCCGCTACTTCGAAGTAGCGTGCACGTGTAGACGCAGCCTAATAGACACTTGAAGTAATTTTCTTCCTTCTCTTCCCCACCCTTCACCCCCCTCCCCTTGTGTCCCTTGTAATTGATTTGTCAGTTTTCATATTAATTTTTTCTTTCTGTTAAATTCTTATTGTCAGCTTACTTTCATCAGAATTTCCAGATCTGAAGAACTGGGTCTGTCCCACAAAGGCTTGCAAGCTAATAAATTATTTTGTTAGTCTTTAAAGTGCAACATGACTGCTTTTTTGTTTTGTCAAGGCCAATTGTTCATCCAGAGCTGCAGGTTCAAGAGGCTGCTAGAAGACTATGCAAAGACACTTGGGACTTGATCCTTTTTTTTAATCTTGCATCTGCTCAAAGTTTCATTTAGGGAAGTCCTAAACTATAAGGATTTAGATTCCAGTCCTAAGATGGACCACCCTGAAAATGAATAAGGATGCTGTACTAATTCTGAAAGAACTCTTTATAATTATGAAGATCACCATCTCTTACTATGCATCTGGTCTGAGAACTGTACCCACGTCTGTATGTATACTGATCTTTAAACGAATACATTCTTTCTTTTCTTCTTTTTAAAAACACTTTTTAATAAGAATTGGCTACTAGCGAGTATGTTGTATGGATGTGAGACATGGATGATAACAAAAAATTCGAAGAGAAAAATATTGGCGTTTGAGAGGAGATTTGTTATAGAAAGATCCAGAGAAATAGGATGGATGTAGAAAGTCACCAGTGAGGAATTGTATAGAAAAATACAGCTGAAAGAGAACCTAATGCAGAAGGTTATACAACAGAAGGTATGGTTTATTCAGGTATCAAAACAAAAAGCAGTCAAGTAGCACTTTAAAGACTAGAAAAATAGTTTATTAGGTGAGCTTTCGTGGGACAGACCCACTTCTTCAGACCATAGCCAGACCAGAACAGACTCAATATTTAAGACACAGAGAACCAAAAACAGTAAGCAAGGAGGACAAATCAGAAAAAGATAATCAAGGTGAGCAAATCAGAGAGTGGAGGGGTGGGGGGGAAGATCAAGAATTAGATTGAGTCAAGTATGCAGACAAGCCCCTATAGTCACTCCAGAAAGTTCCCATCACAATTTAAACCGTGTGTTAATGTTCCAAATTTGAATATAAATGTCAGTTCGTCCACTTCTCTTTCTAAAACGGAGCGATAATTTCTCTTCAGTAACACACATACCTTGAGGTCATTGACAGAATGCCCCATTCCATTAAAAGGTTGACTAACTGGTTTGTGGATCTGGAGTGTTTTGATGTCTGTTTTGTGCCCATTGACCCTTTGTCTAAGGGAGTTAGAAGTCTTTCCAATATGCAAAGCATCTGGGCATTGTTGGCACATGATGGCATATATGATGTTAATAGAGGAGCATGAGAAAGTGCCCGGGATTCTGTGAGTAACCTGGTTAGGTCCAGTGATGGTATTTCCAGAGAAGATATGTGGACAAAGCTGGCAGCGGGCTTTGTTTCAGGGGAAGGTTCCAGGACTGGTGTTCCTGCGGTATAGACTGTGGTTGTTAGTAAGGATCCTCATGAGGTTGGGAGGTTATCTGTAGGAGAGAACAGGCATGTCACCCAGGGCCTTCTGGAGTGTAGTATCCTGATTAAGAATAGGTTGTAGGTCTTTAATAATTCATTGCAGTGGTCTGAGTTGGGGGCTGTAGGTGATGACCAGTGGAGTTCTGTTCTTGGCTTTTTTGGGCTGATCTTGGAGTAGCTGGTTTCTGGGTATGCGTCTGGCCCTGTTGATTTGTTTTTTTACTTCTCCTAATGGGTAATTCAGGTTTATGAATATTTGGTAAAGTTCTTGTAGTTTTTGGTCTCTGTCAGTTGGATCAGAGCAAATGCGATTATACCTAAGAGCTTGACTATAAACAGTGGATCTAGTCACGTGTGCAGGATGGAAACTAGAAGGGTGTAGATAAGTATAGTAATCAGTAGGTTTTCGGTACAGTGTGGTACTGATCAGGCCATCCTTGATTAGTACTGTAGTGTCCAGGAAATGTATCTCTTGCATGTTGTAATTGAGGCATAAGGTGATAGTGGAGTGTAGATTGTTAAAGTCTCTGTGGAATTCTTCTAGAGCCTCTGTACCATGGGTCCAAATCATAAAGATGTCATCAATGTATCTTAAGTAGAGGAGTGGTAATAAGGGACGAGAGCTGAGGAATCGTTGTTCCAGGTCAGCCATAAATATATTAGCATATTGTGGGGCCATGCGGGTGCCCATAGCAGTTCCACTAATCTGGAGGTATAAATTGTCCCCAAAACGGAAATGATTGTGTGTGAGAACAAAGTTACAGAGGTCAGACACCAGATTGGCTGTGGTGGCATCAGGGGTGGTGTTTCTGATTGCTTGTAATCCGTCTTTATGTGGAATATTAGTATACAGAGCCTCTACATCCGTTGTGGCAAGGATGGCGTTATCAGCAACTTTTCCAATGTTTTGTAATTTTCTCAGGAAGTCGGTGGTATCTCGGATATAGCTGGGAGCGTTGGTGGCATAGGTTTTATTCAGGTATATTTGCAGAACGAATGATGAACGAAAAATCAAGGCCCTGGTATTTGGCATACTGAATGGCTCAAATAGGAGAGGCAGACCCCACAGAGAATGGGTAGATGATATAGTAAATTGGTGCAGAGCTAGCCTACAGAAACTAAGCCGCTCTGCACTGGACGTGGAAAGATGGAAGGAAATAGTGAGAAACATCAGACACCCATGGGCACTGAGCCCATGGTTGTTGATGATGATGATTTGGGGTAAGGTCTGAAATCAGTCATTTAGAAGGTAATGTGTCTGATTCTTTGGGATTGGTAAAATTTCATATATGGTGAATTATGTCTTCAGTGATCCTTATCACAATTAACTTGGACGTCTGGGTGGAGACCTAGGGCTGGGTTTCTTAAAGGGAACTGTGGTCACTTCTGATTAATCAGTAAGGTATTATAGAATCTGTTTTGTGCTAGTAAATCGAAGTATTGGAATAGCCACCAGCTCTGAGGGTTGCCAGCCCTATTCTCTGCAGTTTGTCCCTAATTGAGTAACCTCTCTTGGCACCCCTTTCATCCTGGTCTCATCACTGTAGTGGGAAGACTCCAACAGGCAACTAGAGTGATGGTGAAAACTCAGCTGGGGAAATCTGGCACTGAAGAGAAGATGGGTAAAAATAAACATTCTTATTATTTTTAAAAGGGCTCTGGCAATAAGCATCTTTAAAATACCCTCACTACTGATATCATTGAGATGCTGAATTAAAACTGAAGTGGACTTTAAAATCCCAGTTGGTAGGAGTGAGTTAGAAACTTCTCTGAATAGGTTATGTTTGATGAGGGGAGTAAGCCAGTAACTTTTTGGAGAATTTAACATTTTTCTAACCTTAATTGTTGGTAAGATAATGCTCTGAACATTACTGTTTTAGATTCTATAGACAAAATGCTTCTTGGCTGCTCAGTTTTCCCAAGTTGCAGCAGAATGAAGTTGACGTGACTTTTGAAGTTTCATTGCAACTAATCAGAATCACATGTATGAAAATGAAATTGGCAAGATAATTAGGAAAGTCACAAGCAGCATTTAGAAGTAGGTGTTGGAGCTATTCGCTTGGAAAAGGATCCCAACAGTAGACTGTTGAGAGGATATAATGTTCGCTGTTTTTTCCCAGTCTCCATCATAGCAGAGCACTGTGCTGTTGCAGGAGTTAGGTGACTGAGATTCAGTAAAAAATCAACCCCACCCCAACCCACCCCCTCACTCGGCTACAGGTGGTAAAGTAGTTTGAAGTGGCTTCAGGTGATGTCTGCAACCTGGTTTACACCAGGGCATTAGGTTGAACTTAGCTGAGTTAGGTCAATTTTCTAAACAGTCAGTCGACAGAACTGTGTCCATTCCACAGACTTTAAGGACTCTTAAGATTGATTTTGGTACTTTTGCTTTTCATGAGTAATAATGCTAAATTCAACATTGCATGGTTGTCTTTAGGATAGTGCAGATGGAAATTCAACACTCTTGGCCTCCTGGAGGTGTCCCACAGTGCTCCAGTGTAACCACACTGACCTGCACTTTCAGCTCAGCTGCTCTCCAGGAGAATAGGAAAGTTTGAATGTCATTTCCTATTTGGCTAGCATGAAACATGGAGCAAGCAGCACACCTCAGTAGCCCATCTGGCCATAACTGCCCAGGTTTTGTAGACAAGTTCCAGCATGGAGCATGCAAGACATCTAGGACCTTATTGCTGTGTGGGAGGGTGAAGCTGTCTTGTTTAGGTACTCCAGTATAGAAATGGCTCCCATCCATTGTAAAAGGCGTATCAATCATATGGAAAAATGTTTGCAAATTTAAATTTTGTTTCTGTTCCAAGAATTATAAAAATGCATTTGTCCAGGCCAGATTGTTGTGCTGCAGTCTAGCCAAATACATTACTGTATCAATTCTCTTTTCAAGGTACACTGTGTATGGGACTTAATGACACTGTGCATAAATCACTTATATTCCAGTAATAATCTGAACTATCTTTTTCTGTGTATATTTACAAGGAAAGAAAATACTCCAGGTTAGAAATCAGGAAAGAAAGGTAATTTTGAAGTATGCATTCTTTAACATATGAATGCTTTATTTTGGCTTTGGACCTTGCAAACTTATAAGCTGATGTCCTAATTAAAATGGCAAATAAAATATTAATTGACAGCATTTAAGGATGATTGCCTGAATACCCCCAAAAAAAAGTATTAGCTATGCAGTTCAGAATAATATTTAACAAGGCTGAACATTATTTTCTGCTTTTAAAATTCTGAATGCAGTATGTTGCTCAACAATTATTTGCTAGATAATGAAAAAATATATGTTCTTCTTCAAGTGATGTCCCAGTGGATGTCCCACTGTAGGTGCTGGGCTCATCCTGGCGCCTCAGATCGAAGACTCTTCAAAGCTGTATCTGGCTGGTTTGCGCATGTGCAATTGCTGCGTCACTCCATTCCTGCTCTTTTGACCACACACGCAGACCAGCTTGAACTGACAAGAAAAAGTTATTTGCAGAAAATACTGATGCAGTCGTTCATTCTAGCAAAGACTCCTGGACAGTGCTGTGCACTCTGGGAATGTACATCCCTCCCCATAGGAGGCAGTGATATCCCTTTTACCAGAGACGTTATGATGCTGGGTTCTATATAGGCCTCAATTCCATCAGCCTACTAAACCTTATAACCAACCTCATGCTCAGAAGAGGATCGCAAAGGCGTGCAAAATGGGCGTGGGAGGGCGCAATCAATCCCTCCAGTTCAACAGACACCAGGCTCGACTTATTGGTCAAGAGCAGCAATATCATCAGCTTTCCCCTCCAACCGTCCAGAGATTTTCACCACCACTTGAGGCCCTTTCTCCATCAGTGGGCCTCTGTCACTACTGACAGGTGGGTTTTGGAGATAGTAAGATCTGGCTATACCATCCCATTTACCTCCATCCCACCTTCCATGCCACCCACCCTGTCCCTCTTCAGGGACCCTTGTCTTGAGACTTTACTTTGCAAGGAGGTAAACCATTGCCTAGCCTTATCAGCAGTAGAGTGAGTTCCAGATGAGTTCAGGGGCAAAGGCTTCTACTCCCATTGCTTCCTTATGCAAAAGAAGAGTGGTGGCTGAAGAACCCTACTAGACCTGAGGGTGCTGAACTGCTATGTGCGAAAGCAGGAATTCAGAGTGGTGACCCTGGCCTCAATAATTCCAATTCTGGACCTCAGTGATTGGTTTGCTGCTCTTGACCTCCAAGATGCCTACTTTCACGTTACCATTCACAAAGCTCACAGATGGTTCCTCCAGTTCACCATTGGGACAGACCATTTCCAATACAGGGTCCTCCCATTTGGACTCTCTAAAGCCCCCAGAGTATTCTCCAAAACGCTGGCAGTGGTGGCAGCAAACCTTTGTTGCTAGGGGGTTTTGATATTTCCTTACCTAGATGACTGTTAAATGAAAGGACCCTCACCTACGGAGATGGAACACATGGTGCACACTGCAAAGATTGTTCTTCGCTCTCTGGGTATTCTCATCAACGAGAAAATGTCATCCATCCAACCTACTCAGGGTCTAGAGTTCATAAGGGCTCTACTCGATGCAACTACAACAAGAGCTTACTTACACCTTCATGGATTCCAGGCCATTCAGGACCTTATAAATATCCTCATGAGCATTCCCACTGTCCAAGTAGACTCATGGGCCACAGGGCAGCTATGGCTTTCGTGGTGCAGCACACCAGGCTTCATTTTCACTTGCTGCAACATTTGGTGGCCACTATTTACAACAGCACACACCACAGTCTTCACTGCCCTGTGGTACTTCCACTTCATGTACTCGTCTCTTCCACGGTGGCAGAGCAGGGAAAATCTCCTATCTGGGGTTCCCTTCCATCCCAGGCAATCTTCCTGACATGTTACCGTGGACACTTCCTTACTAGGACTGGGAGCCCACATGGACACCCTCTCCATTCAGGGGTGATTGTCCCCTCAAGAAGGCCTACTGCATATCAACCTGCTGGAACTCAAGGCTGTTCTCAGAGCCTGCCAACGTTTCTGACAGTACATTCAGGGTACCACAGTCCAAATACTATCAGAAAATGTGGTGACAGCATATTATATCAGTCACCAGAGAGGGTGCTCGCTCACGCTCCCTCTGTGTGGAGTCAATCTGACTTGGTGCATTCAGAATGATATCACGCTTGTGACATCCTACTTACCTGGGCTTAACTGTGTGCTTTGCACCAGATCATGAATGGGAACGCCACAACAGAGTTGTCCACTCCCTGTTCCAATGTTGGGGCACTCCCCTCATTGATCTCTTTGCCACCTGTCGCAACAAAAAAATGTTGCCATTACTGTCCCAGAGCAGGACTGGGGAATTGGTCACTGGGGAACGCATTCTTAAGAACATGGAAGGGACTTCTCTTTTATGCCTTTTGTCCTAAGGTACTCATCCCCCACATACTTCACAAGGCCACAGCGGACAAGACAACCATGATATTAATGACCCCTGCATGGGCCCAGCAACACTGGTTTCCCCTCCTTCAGCAAATGTTGCTGTACCCTCTATATCCTCTGCCACCTCTACTGGACCTTCTAACTCTGAACCAGGGAACCCTACAACATCCTCAGATATGCATGTTACACCTTACAGCTTGGTTCCTAGTCGGTTCAGTGACTCTGAACTCCTCTGCTCTGTGCAGGCCAGGGAAATCCTAGAGTTCAGCAGGAGGCAAAACACTAGGTCTGCTTACCTTTTCAAGTAGTGCAGATTTGCGATCTCATGCTCAGTACAGTTTCTTGTGGCGATTACAGCATTCAGAGGGCACATAGACGGGTTCTCAGTGTTTTCGCACCTAATCACTAAAAGATTTCTCAAACGACTCAGGAACATGTACCCTCCATGCAGACTTTCTCTTGCTCTGTGGAGCCTTGACTTACAACTCTGGGCTTGGACAAGGCTGTCATTTGAACCTCTGGGTACTACCCTCTTAAGTTACTTACATGAAGGTAGCTTTCCTTTTGCCATCATGTATGCCTGCAGAGTCAGAGAGATATCAGTCCTTGTGGCGGAGCCGCCACACACAATCTTCACCAAAGACCAAGTAACCCTCAGACATTATCTGGGTTTCATTCCGAAAATTTGTTTGGACTTCCATGTTAATGAACCAGTAGTCCTACCTGTGTCTTATCCTAAACCACTTTTATCACTGCAGGAGGCATCTCTGTATACTTTTGGACGTGCGCAGGGCAATTACCTTCTATATAGACTGGATGAAAATGTTTTGTAAAACAGACTCACTCCCGGTCTTTTTAGCAGAGAGTTCTAGGGGTGAACCTTTGCCGTCTTAGTGGATAGCTCACATAATCCTTGCATGCTTTGTCCAGTGTTACTTTTCCATCCAGACACCTCTTCCGATGCAACCGGGGGCTCTTTCCATGAGAGTTGTGGTGGCTTCAGTGGCTTTCTTGAAGGGAGTTACCTTTTAGAGACATTTGCAGAGCAGCTACCTGGACATCCCATGACACCTTTGTGAGACACTGTTATCCAGAACCAATGAGCTGTGGACACTGTGCTGGCCTCGGTGGTCCTTTCCACATCAATTACATGGTGACTCCTTTTCCCTCTTATTTGATGGGGAACTGCTGGGCACTCACTTCTAGTAGAGCACCCATGGGGATATCGCTCGAAGAAGAAAGCAAAGTAACTGTCATTCTTGGAGATGTGTATCACTGTGGGTGCTCCACTACCCTCCCTCCTCCATGCTGCGGAGTCTTTTTCATTTATTTGTTTTTCATATTCATGAGTGGTTTTGAGGAATGAGTCTGAGCTGGTCTGCATGCGTGGTCAAAAGAGCGCAAACGGAGCAGTGCAGGGACTGCGCATTCACAGACTGGCCAGATACAGCTTCAAAGTGTCTCCAATATGCAGCGCTGGGATGAGTCCCACACCTACAATGGAGCACCCATGGGGATACACATCTCAAAGAATGACAGTTACTGCACTGAGATGAGTAACTTTGCCTTCCACTCTACAGTGTCTCTTGGGAAAGTAAGTACAGTGTAACTTCCATACTGAAATTTGTACAATACATGGGAGACTTCATTTGTTTTAAAATAAACAAAAACCAAAACCCAAGTGGTAAGATTCAGTGGCAATAGAAAAAGGAAGAAGGAGTCTAACTCTTGCAGCACAGTTTCCCTGCACCATACTAAAATATTGGTTCATTAATGACTTAGGGGGAAGAGTGCTGTCGAGTCAAGTGCTAACATTACTATTGGTAGCACTTGTTTTATTTTCTGGAGTTCTCTTGCGCCAGCTTGAACAATATCACAGGATATAATGTTATGATGGCTGCAAATGAGGAAATTTCAAGAAAATAGCTTTTCTTCAAGTCTTTTCGGAGATCCAGCTTATAGTGTGTCATCCTCATGCCTGGCTTTTGACCAGTCATCTCCATCGAGGCTCAGCTTCTGTTCTGCGTGTCCTCATGTTCTTCCTTTCCCCTCATTTGAGAAAGTGTGGCAGAGTGGTCCAAAGCAGGGGTGTCCTACATGTGGCCCACAAGCCAGAATCTGGCCCACAGAGCCAACAGTGGCTCCATTTTGAAAGCTGGCTGGGCAGCTCTGCGCCCTGTGTGGCTGTTTAAGAAGCCATTTGCAGCTTCCACCACTGCTGCCATTCACTCATCCTCTGGCTCCCTGTTTTGCTGTGTTGAAAGAGTAAAACTCAATTTAAGTGGTTTAATGGCTGGCAGGAGGAAAGTGGCCATTAAACCAATTAAATTGAGTCCCATTATTTCAGTGTGGCAGTGCACGTGCTGCAGGTGTGGGAGGGAGTAGAAGTGCTGGGAGTAGCTGCACAGCCGCGCTGAGGAGACTGTGGCCCAGCAAAGGTGCAGTGAGGGCTCCTGTGTAAGGTAAGTTTAATCCTGGGTTTTGGGCTGCAAGGGGCTAAGCCTAGGTCTAAAGGGTGTGGTTTGGGGATGTAAGGGGTTTAAGCCTGGGATAGGTGGAGCTAGTGCTTGGAGCTGTGAGGGGTTTAATTCTGGGAGTGGGGAAAGGGGTGGTTTGGAGCTGCCAGGGGTTTATGCCTGGGGGGGTGCAGGTTTGGGACTGAGAGGAGTTAAGGATGGGGAGGGGCACACGGGTTTGGGGCTATTTTGTATTCAGTCCCCAGAACATGTAAAAAATTGCCATGTGGCCCCTGATGGGGGAAGAAGGTTGGACACCCCTGGTCCAAACCGCATCTCACAGTCTACTTACCACCTGTGGTAGTGAGACAGAGCTTGGTCTCTGCTTTCTATTCTAAAGCACTTCTTCATTGTCTCAAACATGTAAATATTAGTAATTACTATGGTTAGTTTAATTTAAGGATAATTTGCTGTCCTTTTGGCAGTCTGTTATTTGTCTTCTTGAAATTGTCTTCACTTCTTCTGACTACTACTTAGCACAGAGGTGCTTTCCTGTCTAGTGATCAAATTTAACCCCCTGGCTGCAGCCAGGGCCATCTTGTGAGAGACTTACTACAGTTAACTGATGGACTAATCGGTGTCTTCTGTTTGGGTGATGGTCACATTCTTAACCCTTGTTCCTTATGTCAGCCCTTCTCTCATAGAACTTGCTCTCCAGCTCCAATTTTACCTATTGGCACTGTCAGTGAAGTGAATGTGGAATTGAGAAAGAGTTTCCTCTGTCTGCAGAAATCTCCTCCCAGAGATCCCTTTCCTTCAATGCCTTCATAAATCAAGGTGTCTGTCCCAGTGCTTCCTGTTATCGGTGCTGGCAAAGGGTGTGCAACTCTTGCAGTCAGCCACCCTCCCGCTTCCAAAATGAGCTCACCGCTGCCTGGGCACTTGGCACTGAAGCCTGGTACTGCCTCCACCATGTGAAACAATGAGAGATATGAGCACCACTCTTAAGGGCAATGCACAGTGCTAACACTCTTCCCTGGAACTGAAAAAGATTGAGGAAGTTGAATCATGGACTTTCTAACTCTTCTAAATAACAAATCTTGAAAGCTTATCACCTTGGATAGGCTAGTGAGGCAACAAAGCCTGGTGTTGACACAGACTTTTTACTGGCAGACACCCTCCTTGCCAGAGTCCTTAATGGTACTGGCACACCTGTTACTGATGTTGAGCACCCAGCACCAGCCTGTGTATTAGTTATGTAAATATTTTGAATAGAATTTTTTTCCTCTATCTTAAGTGAAAGAAAACTCTGCTTTCTTTAGATTTGTCTGTTGAATCCCCTTTTGTGTTGTCCCATTTTGAAAGTACATTTGTTGTTCAGTCTGAACTGATAATACTGTCAGTGCATGTACTTTGGAGTGCTGTGCAGCACAGGCTTTTCTGTTAGTTACTTGCATGTGCTTTGGAGAACTAGCTGATTATAGTAGGCTGTACAATGCTGAGTGAGGAAAAGCAAGATATCTAGACCAATATTAGGAGGAGCCATATGGCTATACAGTTACCCTTGAGTTACATTGGGGTTGCGTTTCTATAACCCCCGCGTAACTCGAATTTTTGTACAAGTTGAGGGGAGACAAGGACCAGGTTGGGAACCCTCACGAATGGGACTGGGGAGACAGGGACCATGTGGTAACCCTCACGAATGTTGAATTTAGTGGATATGACAGCCCCTGTGTGCTGTTGCTTCTGCCCAGAGCCCCGGGGGAAGTGGCTGCTGCCAGTGTTCTTCCTCGAGCCCCAAGAAAGTGGCTACTGCCAGTGCTCCTGCCCAGGGCAAGTGGGGGCTGCCGGCCACTTGAGAATAATTGAATTTGTGAACCACAGATTTGCGAATATTGAGAGTCTACTGTAGTTCAGATGCTTTTGTGTCATTTTAAATCTTCCTCTTCCTCAATTTTTTGTTGTTGCACTATCCCAACTGCTCCAGTTGATTTTGCCTTTGTGCAAAATAGGAAATAGCCCACACACAATAAAAGGGAGACTCAGCCCCACGCTTCCCTAAAATTATAACCCTGTCCACAGCTACCAGGGAAACTAGGCTGTCATCTCTAGGAATAGTAACAGAGCTGTGCTAGTCTATATACTATCAAAACAAAAAAGCAATCCAGTAGCACTTTAAAGATTAACAAAATAATGTATTAGGTGGTGAGCTTTCGTGGGATAGACCCACTTCTTCAGACCATAGCCATACTAGAACTAGGAAGAGTGATAGTGAAACCTGGTGTGTTGAAGGGATTTCAGCAGTGGTTGTAGTTCACTTTAAGAAAGTGTAGTCTTCATTACTACTGCTCCTAATCGCCTGCTACTCTCCTTCTAAATATTTTCTTTTCAGTTCCTGAATCCCTAGCCTCCTGCCAGTATTTAATGCTGCATTAAGGACTGTCAGATTGCCGTCCTTTCTACGAGCCAAGAAATAGAAATTATTTCATTTTATTTTTTGCTATATGCATTAGAATAGTGTCCAGAAAAGCTAACCAAAATTAGCCATAATGCATGTACACACTCAGGAAGAAAATTAGATAAATGCATTGTCAGCACAGGCCGTGCCCCTAAAAATTTATACTTTTTTTCCAAGTTCTCCCAGCAGGTCTGAAAGAAAAGTGAAAGTAGACATGAGGTCTCCTAGGTGGTCCCAGTCCAGTACAAGTCATTGAACCTAAGAAGGTTAGCTAGAAAGATATTTCTTCTCTGGATTGTTTCTCATACCCAATTTCTCTTTCTCCTGTTTCCTGTAAAAGAGAAACAAGATTTTGTGTTCATTCTTTGGGCCACTGTCTAGTCAGGGGTCTGCAACCTGCAGCTCTTTAAGGACTTTTTTGTAGCTCCTGATGCTATAATTGCAAAGTGAAGAAAAAAAAAAAACCCACAACCTTCTGATTATTTTCAATAAATGGTGAATGTCCTACAGTAAATATGTATCACATTACAAATCATTGTGTGTGCGCTGTTCTTAAAATGGGGGTTACAAAATGTATGGTTTGATGTTATTTATTCAGGACCATCTCATATTCACATGTATTGCAGCTGTTGAATTATTGATATTTTTTTTAAACTGAATTTAGGGGAAAAAAAAGCTCTTCTTGCTATTTTGGTTGCTGACTCCTGGTCTAAGTGAATAGTTTTAATTTGGAAGATCCCAGGTTAGATCCTTTTTCAGGTCAAAATAAAAACATCTAAACTATGACTATACCGTGCTGAATAATATGCTTTGTAGGAAATTATCCTACTTTTAAATCCCATTTGCCCTGTCTAGGTTTACTTCATTTTCTTTTTTCATTCTCAACTTTCCTGCTTTTTATAGAAACTTCAAAAGCACCCCATTCATATTTTCCTATTTAAACTGTGAAATGAAATGATATTGGGAATTTATGTTGCTTTTCTAAGTGAGTTACACTTGGTAATGATGTCAGAACAAAAAGCAGTCAAGTAGCACTTTAAAGACTAGCAAAATAGTTTATTAGGTGAGCTTTCGTGGGACAGACCCAGGGTCTGTCCCACGAAAGCTCACCTAATAAACTATTTTGCTAGACTTTAAAGTGCTACTTGACTGCTTTTTGTTTTGATAGTGTATAGGCTAGTACGGCTTCCTCTCCGTTACTATTGGTAATGATGAAGATACTGAGGATAAGTGGCTTTCTCAAACTATGAGGGGCTTAGACTGGGCTGATACTAGAGCTTGGAGCCTGGCTTTTGGTCCTTTGCTTAAGTACTAGACAGATCCTGTTCTATTTTCCACTTAGGATCAAAACATGTTGGCCATCATGTTGCTCTTTAAAATACATTGTATCCCTTAAAGTATTTTACTTACTACTCCTGGGGGAAATCAGCACCACTTCACGGGCACATAATTCATATCCCCTTTAGATTTCTTTGCTTCCAGATAGAAATCTTACTTACTGAGAAAGGGGGTTGAGGGTGGGGGATGTTAAGTTTCTTGCCTGAGATCATTACAAACATCAAAGGGAGGGAAGCACTCCTTATTATAACAAAGAGGAAGCCGTGCTAGTCTATACACTATCAAAACAAAAAGCAGTCAAGTAGCACTTTAAAGACTAATAAAATGGTTTATGAGGTGAGCTTTTGTGGGACAGACCCACTTCTTCAGACCACAGCCAGACCAGAACAGACTCAATATTTAAGGCACAGAGAACCAAAAACAGTAAGCAAGGAGGACAAATCAGAAAAAGATAACCAAGGTGAGCAAATCAGAGTGTGGAGGGGTCGGGGGGAAGGTGAAGAATTGGCTCAATCTAATTCTTCACCTTCCCCCCGACCCCTCCACACTCTGATTTGCTCACCTTGGTTATCTTTTTCTGATTTGTCCTCCTTGCTTACTGTTTTTGGTTCTCTGTGCCTTAAATATTGAGTCTCTGTTCTGGTCTGGCTCTGGTCTGAAGAAGTGGGTCTGTCCCACGAAAGCTCACCTAATAAACCATTTTGCTAGTCTTTAAAGTTCTACTTGGCTGCTTTTTGTTTTGACTCCTTATAATGTGTGAGTTGATTGTTGTCTTTGTTCAAGTGTTAATGTGTCAACTTCGAATATGAACCCCAGTTCACAAATCTTCCTATGTAATCTGTTTTTAAAGTCTCTGTTGTAGGATGCATATTTCAAGTCTGTAACAAAATGGCCCTCTCCATTGAAATGCTTCCTGACTGGCTTATGTGTATTGAGATTCCCTCCCTATATTGAAAGAGTCCATCACTGTATTGTGTATTGAGATACCATCATTGGACCTAAACATGTTAATTACAAGATCAGGGGCTCATTCTCAAATACCTCTACCAGTATTATATGTGCTATTATGTGCCAGCAGTGCACCTCTACAATGTACATTGGACAAACTGGGTAAACACTTCACCAAAGAATGAATGGACACAGAGGAGACATTAGGAATCTCAGTACATGTAAGCCAGTCCGTGAACATTTCAATGGACTGGGCCATTTTGTTGAAGACCTGAGAATATGTGTCCTACAACAAAGAGATTTTAAAAACAGATTACACAGGGACATTTGTGAACTGGGGTTCATGTTCAAATTCAACACATTAACACTTTGTATGAACAAAGACAACAATTATGTCACAAGTTACAAGGACTGCTTCCCTTCGTTTGATGTTTGCAATGATCTCAGGCAAGACATTTAATATATCCCATCCCTCAACCTGCCTCCTTCAGTTCATGTATTTGATTTGTCAGTTTTTATTGCAATATTTTTGGACCCCTGCGCTATATATCTGGGTTTGGACTGGAAACTATACAGCTCTGAAGAAGTGGGTCTGTCCCATGAAAGCTCATTGCCTAATAAATCATTTTGTTAGTCTTTTAAAGTACTACATGACTGTATTTTGTTTTGTTAGAATACAGACTAACAAGGTACAGTCTAAAAGTAACAGCTCTTACTGTACCAAATAGTTCATTTTCTATTTTATAACTTATAATTTCAGAGACTCTGCAAAGCTTATCAAATGTTAGTCATAATTTCTAAATTAGTGCTAAAGGTGGTGAAACAGCAAATAAGCATGAAGGATTGCTTTTACCATTTGACTATTTGGAACCATATAAATAGTGTTAAGATTTATATTACATGATGGTTCTGGTTCCATTTAGATTCTTCTGTGTCTAGCGCTGTGATATCTGATTGTCAAGTTTTTTTTTACCTTTTCAGTTTTTTAAATGAGACTATAATTCAGTCTTTGTCTTTCTTCAACAGGAAGAAGAGAATTTATCCAAAGATTAAAACTTGAAGCAACACTGAATGTGCATGATGGCTGTGTAAGTGATTTCTTGTATCTACATTTACAGAGTTTTAAAAATGTGGTGTCCTGTACCAGTGTGTGTTATGAAAATGCAAACTTAAATAAGTCTTAAGGCTGATCTGAAAATATTTACTTGACAATACCTACATCCAGGTTTTCTGGACTGTGTTTCTTCTGACGCAGTTTATAACAAATCAGCCTCAGAAATAAAGCAAAGATCTGTAGTCATTTCATTGCCTTAATTACAAGTGAGGTAGTAACCTGTACGAAGGAGAACATTGGACTTGGGTAAGCACAGGAAAGCAAAGGAAGAATTAATCTTAAGTAACTTTGCACCTATTAACTCTGGGAGAGAAGGAGAGGAGTGGGGACAGCATGAGAATCAGTGGATTCATGGCACTGCAAAAGGACTGGGAGGGGCTGAGAAGGAGTAGGAAGTTCAGGGCTTCAGTCCCCCAATGTGTGTGTGGGAGAGGGGCAGACAGGAGGTGTCTGGACTTGTGGTTCACCACCACTGCTTTAATTTATTCATATTCCAGGATATGGTTGTATCTAATCTTACTTGATTAATGTTAGCTCAATTTTATAAGCTTGAACAGGTGACATGTTATGGATGGTTAGCTTACACCAGGAGAGGATGTTGAGAAGGACTTGCCCTGAATAAAAAAATCAGACTTTCCACAGGCTATATAACTTATTGTAGAATGGCCCATGTAACTGGAAAAAGTCACTACGTAAGTGTGAACTGAGAAATCTTATGCTGCTATGAGAATGATCAGTTGCTATTTGCAGCACGAATGTTTCAAGAACATAAATAATGAGAAGTCCTGTAGCACAAATAAACTAACAGATATTTTGGAGCATAAGATTTCATGGGCAAAGACCCACTTCGTCATCTTTGCCCACGAAAGCTTATGTTCCAAAATATCTTTTATCTTATAAGGTGCTTGTTGTTTTTGCGGGTACAGACTAACACGGCTGCCCCTCTGATACTTGCCCCTTTCATGCTAATGAATAAGGAGATGATGTGTGTGGCCAGACTATTATTGTCAGATGCTAGTAACTTAATGTGGTTTTTTTTTTTGTTTGTTTGTTTTTTAATTTAGACCTAGAACTGTTATTCTGAGCTGCACATAGTTGAGTTTGAAGCTTTTAAGCAAAGAACACTTTCACATATGCTTCATATAGTTACATATTCAAATTACTGAATACATTTTCTTCAGATTTGCCAGAATAGCTACCTTGTTGCTTGGGACGTGAAAATTTTTCCGTTTAGTACCCAAATTAATTCCCATCCCCACACCGAACTCCTGCCCAATTCAGTATGTGGTTGAACTGTGTGGAGAGAATGTGGTAGATGTCCTAATGTAGGGTTTTTTTGAGTTTTTTTTGGCCAAAAATGAAATATGAACTTGGATCAATGTTATATAGGGTAGTCTGGGGGCACTTGTTAGTATGGTGGTTGTTTAGCTGATGAGGCAAGTATTCATGTTGAAAAGTGAGAATAACAGTAAATATTGAAGAACTGTCTCATTATATAGCTTCCAGTCTGCATGTTAAATGAAGCCTGAGCCCTGTGGTCATGTAATTAAAATTGTGATACAATACATAAAATCTTAGAAATAGAGGGCTGGAAGGAACTTGGGAGATCATCTAATCCAATGTTTCTTAAACTATGTTCCACGAAATGCTGGTGTTCCATGAGCATTTGGAAAAATAATTACATTTTTAATATCATACACTGATGGTATATCTTTTCTGTTATTAAAACCAGATACAATGTTACTTCTTCATTGCCATGATACCTGATTTAAATTACTTCATTTTGGTTTTGCTGTATATGTTTCTGTTTGTTTTATTCTTGGTCTGATAACTTTTTTTTAAATTTTCATATGTGTTCTGCATAAAAAATATTATTATTTGGTGTTCCGTGGTCTCAAAAAGTTTAAGAAATTTTGATCTAGTCCATCTCCCTGCAGTGAGGCAGGATTCAATACATTTAGACCATCTCTCACAGATGCTTGTCTAACTAGTTCCTATAAACCTTCAGTGATGGGATTTTCCAGCCTCCTTAGATAACCTATTCCAGTGCTTTATTATTCTTATTAGGTTTTTCTCTCCTAATATATGCCTTAGGTTCTCCAACAGTGTTGCGCTGCGACCCCCTTGGAAAAAGAAAATATAATTACTATAGGCATGGGAGGCAGGATGTGGTGACAGAGCCTGAGCCCTAGGGTAACACATTGATGCTTTGGCTTCAGCCCCAGTTACCAGCAAATCCAATACTGTCCTTAGTGTCCCACTTCAAGGTGACAATTTACAGTTTGAGAACTGCTGATTAAATCTTTTGCTGCAGATTAAGCTGATTACTTCTTGTCTAACCTTTCGTGGACATACAAAGCAACCACGCTCCTGGTGATAGGTTAAAACAGATATCAGTTCCCCCCCCCTTTGTCTCCAATATAATAAACATGCTCTGCGCTTCCAAACTTTCCTCTTAGTTAATATTTTCTAAAGCCTTAGAATTTTTGTTGCTCTCTGCTGAGTATTCTTTATTTGTCCACATACTTCTTAAAATGTGGTGCCCCAAATGGACACAGTACTGCATCGGAGGCCTCACTGGTGCTAAGCTAAAGAGAACACTTGTCTTATGTGCTGTTAATGGATCCCACAAGGATGTTTGTATTTTTCAAAACAGTATCTCTTTGTTGGCTTCTGTTCAATTGGTGATCCACAATAACCCCCAAATCTTTTTTGGCAGTACCACTGCTTAGCCAGTTATTCCCCATTTTGTGTTTATGAATTTAATTTATATGTATCTACTGGTGCAGAGTGGATGTTTTCTGACTCTTTCTTGAGTTCGCAGTACTTTGAGACATTCATTTTCTTTTTAATGGTTTGTTTGTAATTTTAGTAACTGGCCTTAGTACATAGAGCTTAGACTTCATTGTCCTGTACTAGATGCAGTTATTTTTTCACTTCTTTCTTCACTTGTCTCTTACCTTTTCACATCAGATTGTTTTAAACTATCAGCACCTTGTTGTATTTGTGAAATCACTAAATGAATCAGTCAGGGTATGATTAATACTGAAGGTGCATTTTGAAAATGGGACCTCTGTATTCTCTACTGTGATTGGAAAGCAGTACAGCCTCAGGTGACATATTTTACACAATCTTGATAATATATATTTCTCTGGTTTGTCAGTATGAACATTTTTAAGGCAGGAAGCTGTGCCAAAGAGTGCTAGTAAATGGTTCATCTCCAAATGGCCCCTTCACCCTGAGGAGATACTGCATTATATATTAGAGAAAAGAGGGTCTCTGGAGGAATAATCTCTTCCTTTATCTATATACATTTAGCACACTAACTTATTGTGGTAATATAGAGGGATATGTGTTGTGTACTACACTTTTTTTTTCCTTTCCAGATAATACATCTGACTTGCACCTTAAATGAGAACTTTAGTATAGTAAACCCTCGAAATGCGTGATTTCGAGTTGTTCTTAACTCACATTAATGGGAATTAAGTGCAGCTCAAAATCCCGCTCCCCACAGCCCTGGCTCAACCCCCACCTGGCTCTGCATACCCCTGGTTCAAACCCCACATGCACAGCTCATCCCCTGCAGCTCTGGTTCAACGCCCTCTTGGCCCCAGTTCAACCCAGCCCCAGCCTAGCTCTGGCTTACCACCCCTGCGTGTGGCCCCAGCTCTGGCTTTCCTGTCCCAGTTCAACAGCCTCCCTCCCGCCCCCAGCTTGGCTCATCACCCCTGCATGTGGCCCCAGCTCAACCCCCTGGCCCCAGTTCAAATCACCTGTGCATGACTCCAGCTCAAGTCCACCCCCAGTGACGCTAACCCACCCGAGGCTTAACCCCCGTCCCTCTCCCACAGCCCAAACACACTGCCAGGCTTAACCCTCCCCAGCTGACCCCCCAACCCCAGGACTTACCTGTCAAAAGGAGCTCCTGCTGCTTCCCCAGCTGCAGAACATGCATTCCACCTGGGAAAAAGCAACCCCCCACTTACGCAACATTCAAGTTATGTGAGGGTGCGCGGGAACACAACCCTCGTGTAACTCGATGGGCTACTGTATAGCAAGACCTAGTGACTTCAAGTTAGGAGTAGCATTTAATTTTATCTCTTAGTCTGATATTTTCTTCTTTTCCTCTTTATTCCTTGGGGAGCTTAAGTATTTCTAAACTGGCTATTAGAGGGTGGGTGGTGGTTTGGGTGGAATTGTTCAGAACAGCAGGCAGATCTTCATCCTTCTGTAATGTTAACCTGTGTCAGCTACCTTTAAGTGATATGTTAGCGTCTTCTGATCTTCTTTTGGGAATTGTACTTTCAGAGTGTTCTGTGAAGGTAAGATAGGACTTTATTCTGGCAGGGACGGGGAACCGTTTTTGGGTTGGGGACCACTGACTCACAGAAAAATCATTGAGAGTCACACAAGTGAGAAGTTTAAAAAAAAATAAAAAAAATCTCACTGCTGTGGTCATGGATGGAAAAACAGAAATAAAGAAACTCCCCTTATTTCTTTCACACATTAGCCTAGCACCAGAGCCTGGGAGGAGCAGGAAGGGGGCAGGGCTGGTAGTATTTGGAGTCCCAAGGCTCTGGGGTGGGGCCAGAAATGAGAAATTCATTGTGGAAGGGGTTACCAAGAAGTGGGTTTGGGATGTTAGGTCTGGAGGGCAGAGGTGGAAAAAGTACCCAAAAAGTTACTTGAGTAAAAGTACACTGCTGGGCGTGTTTGTGTGTGTGTTCGTCCCTTTGGAAAACTGTTTGAGAAAGGTACACGTGCACATGCAAGCGAACATCACATCTTTATTGTACTCAAGTACCCAGAAGTAAAAGCAGCTGCACTTTTACTCAAATAATTTTGTAGGTACTTTTTCCACCTCTGATGGGTGGGAGGTGGGTGTAGGAGTGGGTTGGGGATCGGGGGGCATTTGGAAGGTGTAGTAGGGTGCAGGAGCAGGCTGGGAATGGACGATACTGATAGAGAGTGGGTGCAAGGAATTGGGCTTGGGGCATGGAATTGGAATGAGGGGTGCAGGAGCGAGGTAGGGGGAGGAAACTCTGGGCAGGAGGGCATCACTTACCTTGTGTAGCTCCCCACAGGCACTAATGTCTCCATGGCTGTGTCTGCACTACAAAGATAACTTTGAAATAAGCAACTTTGAAGTTGCGTGTCTGCAAACACCCTTCTTCGAAGTTAAACTTTGAAGTAGTGCAGTACTCCATTCCCGGGAATGGAGTAAGGACTTGAAAGTTGGGCTCCCTACTTCAAAGTTAACTTTGAAGTAAGGGAAAACATGTGTAGACTCTCTCCTGGCTACTTCGATGTAGTGCCTAGCTTTGAAGTTAGTTCCTAGTGTAGACGCACCCAATGTCTTCTGCTGCTTCCAGGCAATGCTCTCCATTGCTCTGATTGGCTGCAATTCTGGCCAAAAAGAAGTGGGGTTGTGGAATGGACAGCAGCGGCAACAGGTGGAGCTGCTTCCTCCCCTCACCAGGCAAAGCCCTTGGGCCGCATCCAGCCCCGAATTGCCTGACTCAGGCCTGCTGGGCTCAGGGCTCCCCAGCACCCATCCTACAGGAGGCCGGGGCTGGATCCAGGCAAGCCATGGGTTGGATCCAGATCATGAGCCTTCCCTGTGTTGTGGTAGTATGGAGATTTGGCCAGTTGTTTAGAAGATTTTTCCCTGTGATAAATACATTGTGATAGTTAATCCCAAGTGTTGGAAGAAGTACTGATCTGTGATGATAATATTTGGTCTGTGGCATAAAGGGTTTATACCTTGCAAATCACTGGTAGCAAAATCAAGAAGTGTAAGTTGTGGAGCACTAGCTTATGCTTATCATAATTAAGTGGTTTCTTCATAACCTATCGGGCCCAGGCAGAAAACATTATATTTGTCTAGTCTGAAACTGATGAATAAATGAACCAGTGTGGTCATGGCGTGAGCTGAAGAGAATGACTGACTGAAGTTTTCTTGCTTTGTTGATTTGGGCTGCTAGCATCAGAAACATCACTACTGATGTCTTCATTCTCTCTCTATCTATTCATCAGCACTATCTTCTTCCCTAATAAGAAGCAATCCTGTGGCACCTTAGAAACAAATTTTTGGGTCATGAGCTTTTGTGGGAAAGACCCTCTTCTTCAGATGATTGGAGTAGACAAATGGACTCCAGGGTTCCTATAGCAGGGAAGAAGTGGAAGAGAAGGAAGAAGGAGTGAGAAAAAGGTGGGGTTACCGGTCACTAGCAAGACCAGTTGATGAAGCAAATTAAGTAGGATGTGTCCCATTCCTTCAAATATCAAAGGCAAGGAAATTGCATGTGATCATATGGGAGCAAAGTACTATGCAGTTAACTAGCACAGTGTCTGATTGGTCAGAATGTTTTGGCATCAGCTCCCTCTTTTGTGTTAGCAAGTTTGTGGAAAATATGATCCCTTGGATTTAATTTAATTTTGAGCATTTTGATATTCTCTTTGACTATCAGTGTTCACTTTAGTGTGAAACCTACAAATACCCAGCTATTTATAGTGATCACAGATTATACCTTCCCACCATATCTGGAGTTTTTTCTTAGCTGGATGTTGCTTCAAGGGGAAGTTCTTGTGTCTTGCAAGATTTAGCACTCAGGGATCACATATGGTACTATTTCCAAATATAATTAGGTGATCAGAATAAATATGATGTGTCCTCACATCTTTTTGTTTGGGTAGCAATGCAAAGATCAGCTGCATAAATGACTGCTTGCACATTGGAATTAAGGTAGGTGCCTTTTGTGGATGTTGATCAGCAAAGGTGATAGCACCTGACTCCAGCATGAGAGGCTCAGGGCCTCACAGTACCCACCCTGCAGCAGTCCAGATGAATATTGGGATCATCCATTCTGTTGAATATGCCACAAATTTTTCAGGCCATATATCTGAACTAAGAAATGTCAGCTATCAAGCAGAGAAATAATAACCTGGATCATATGGTTATTTCATTATATTTTTGCCAGTTTCAGATGTACAGGTTAAGCCTGTCTAATCCAACACTCTGATTCACTAAAATCTGTGGTCCAGCATGATTTTAGTTATCCAGATGCCCATTTATCTTGGGTATAGCCAAGTTTCCCATAGTCCCATTGTTTGTTTACAGCCACCAGTCATGGCTCTGTTCTGTGCTGTTGTTTAGCTCTAATGTACTCCTAAATATCTTCTGAGAGCCTAGAAAGCAGAAAGGAGTCTTGATAATGCTGGGGTTTTGTAAAAGGAAAAAGTTAAAATGGAAAGTGATCTCAACCTGATTTCTTGCCCTACTGGGAGAGCGTTCTCATGGTCTTCTCATAGAAAAGACCTGGAAGGCTTTCTTCAGTACAATATGGACTTTTCACCAGGGCTCTGAGAAGGCGTGGTAGTGTGTGTGTGTGTGTGTGTGTGTTTTGAAAGTGCAATAGTGAGAACTTTATGACCCCAAATTCAGAACACTATATTTTGGGGCAGTCCATTCTGCTAAATAATGAGAACTTATTCTGTGGACTAAAACACCAACATATGTAAAACTATAGCTACAGGAAACTCCAGCAGAAGGCTTACTTTATCTGAAGGGATACCTGGGATGCTATCTTCAGGGGACAAAGCAAGCAATTCAGAGTCTAGAAAGATGTGTGTGTGAAGGGTTCCAAAACCTGGAATGCTCTTTATTAGCCAAACGATTATTTTTATGAAAGACAACTGAATTTAGTCGATTGCTAAATTTTAAGTACTGTACCAATTTTCCAGTTATCTGAGCACCTGTATGTAACTATTATCTTCAAAGTATCAACTGCTGGAATATATTTTAAACGTCTGTGGTAATACAGACTTTTTGATATTGTCTGTGTGGAGACTTTTTACATTAATTTTCAGTTTTGTTATGATAAGAATACAGGTAAAAGGCTAATTTCTTGGGCTTTGTGTAACAATTGTTCTCAGTAATATACTACAGGCTTCATGATGGGTTCAGTCACTGAGATTCCCCTGGAGACTATCACTTAATGTGTTGAAATTACCCCTGAGCCCATCTATCTGCCCTTTGGGCACCCCAGTGTCCTGTCCTGCTGAGCCAAAATTTCTGGTCTCTCTCAGCAATGATATAGAATTGGGATCACAGCCCACAGCAGAGCAGTACAGACAGTGAGGTATACCCAGCCCAGGGAAGGCTCAGTCACAGGGAGTTAACACAGCCCCAGTGGGACCAAAACCCCAGATAGATTTATCTTGCTGCAAGTAAATATTTCATACAGTGTAAGCTCATAATTTGTTCACCCCGTCTATCAATGAAAGATACAGATGCGTAGCAATTGTTCCATCTTCCCCTGAGGTAACAGATTTTTACACTGGATTTAATAATAAATTAAGGTGACTTTAACTGTAAAAAGTAGGATTTGAGTTGTTTTAAGTGGTATCAGACAGATCAAAGTAAGTTATTAAGCAAAGCAAACCAAAACATGCCAGCTAAACCTAATACAGTAAAGACACTTGTTACAATTCATAAATTTGTCACCCTAGTCCTTATTTCAGGTAAAGTCCTTCTTGGGCCAGAGATGTCTCTTCTGATCTAGTCCAGCAGTTCCCCTCTCATTATAGTCTTGTTTGTTTCCAGGTGTTTTCATGTGTCATCTTGGGATGGGGAGGCAGTCTGTAAAGCCAGCTAAAGACAATCCATTGTTTACATCCCTTGTCTTATGTAGAGTTTCCCCAGGGCAGGAAGATTTTGAGTCCCTAACACCACTGCAGGAAAAATAGAAAGTTCAAGATTGATTCCAGCATGAGGGGACATAGACACGTCTTTGTAGCACATCTGCAGGGAAACAGTTCTCCCACACTCAGTTGTCTCTTGTTAATGAGGTATTGCCTCTGTGTCTGTCCTATTCATTGTTGTATGTGATGGGCTAGAAATGGGCTTTTCTCAACATGAACACACTGATAATAAACCTATAACCAATATTCTTAATTTCATATACAGTCATGGTAAATGCATATAAATAGAATATATATATTTGGGAGATTACAAGCTTTCCAATGATAGGTTATGTGCAATATTTACATAAGCATGTTCAATTTAGGCATATTCATATTCCTGAGTATATTTCCATAAACAATATGAAATATACCATCACAAGCCTGTTTTTCCCCCCTGCCCCCAGTAGATGCTTGGCTTTGCCTAGCTTCACTCCGAAGGCAAATTTGGACCTGAATCCGCTATATACTTTCCTTTCACTTGAAAATGCACATGCAAATCAGATTCTCAACACATACATGAACATTTAATAAGATTTTTATTTGCAAATCCATCACCTTCATTTGTAGGTGGATAACCATAGAAAATGTATGTGTGCAAGGTGAGGCGAAGTAGAGAAAATCATGTTTCTAAAGCTATTTAATCATCCCTGTGTGTTTTGGAGTTATTTCTTGGCTATTTTTTTTTAAATATTTCTCTTAAACCAATTAATTTTCTGTTTAAATATTTCAAACAGGTGAATACAATTTGCTGGAATGATACAGGAGAATATATTTTGTCAGGTTCAGATGACACCAACCTGGTAATTAGCAATCCCTATAGCAGAAAGGTAAGTTTACTTTCTGGATAGTCAATATTTTACTAGTAATATACAGTAATTGTGAAGAACAGTTGAAAAGAAATAGTGAGCGAGGCATCAAACACCAACAGGCACTAAGCCCATGGTGGTTGATGATGGTGATATATTATTCTTGCTATATATTTCTCAAAATCTGTCTGCCCTTGTTTTAAGGATCTACTACAATTTATAGGTGGAAAGCATTGCATAGCTACCTAACACACGAACAACTTATTAAGAGTCATGCATAAAATGGAGTTGATTGCATCTGTAATCATGGAAGCATGGCCCAAGGAGACTGTCCTGTTTCAGCTTGGTTTACCACACTTATGTCTAGTACTAATTTTGGTTACATAATTAACACGTACAACATTAAAATATACATAATATTTATTATAGTGCAGTATGGATCGTTTCTACATGAGAGAGTACAAATGCTAATCCACAGGTACCATCTCTTCTGCTTTTATCCACTTATTTCCTTAAAATTGTAGGTAAGGCAAAAGCTCTTTGTTATGCTCTAAAGGTTTGAAAAATCTGGACTTCTTTGGCTCTAGCTGGGAATAGAGTTCAACTTCTTGAACCAGCCCTCTGCTTTTTACACATAGAAATTGTTGGTATTAATGACCCCGCTGATCACAACTATGGCAGTGTCACAAGTAAGAATTACCATGAAGTAGGCAGTTTCCAAATTATTTTGGACTTTATAAGTAATATAGTTTAAACGTGTGTCTCAGCATAGAATATGGTGGTGTTCACATGAAGGTGGAGCACTGCAGGTTGAAATCTTTAGTCTCCAGGACCCTCATTTTCTGTATTAAAATGAAAGATGACAAAGGTTAAACTGTGAAATTCACTGAGATGGAAGTTGGCTGCTTTTCTGGCTTTGAGAATAATTGGAGGGAATTAGAACCAAACATTTGTACAGTCTTGTCTTTTTTTTTTCTGACTTACTGATTATGTTATGAATTTCCTTAAGTCTGGAAACTTAGTATATATCTAAAGTGCAACTATAAAGGTACTTTAAAATATTTGTGGCTGGTGCCTTTTTGGTGTTTTGGATGAAAGATATTAAATGGGTTAGTTCCTTCAAACTATGGGGTGCTGTAAATTAAAATAAAGATATATTCAAAATTACACCACATTATATGCTATAGAAATGAGAAGATGTTTGTGCAGTATTGAACTAGGAACAGCTAAATTCATCTGTGGCTCATTAGAGGAGTTATAGTTCAATGACCTTGATAAGTTCGTGGAATAGCTTTTCCACTGTACCAAAATTCTTGTATCTTATGACTACATCTCCTCTGTGAAGGACTTTGGCTGTTTTTCAGAACAGATACTCTCTGTGGCACTTGTCAGTCTCTGGGTTTGTTCCTACCATGGCAGTATTCTTGCTCAGCCCAGTCTTCTCTCAAAAATTAATCACAATTTTAAAAATTAATTGCGAGTAATCACAGTTTTAGTCACACTATTAAATAATACAATCCCAAGTGACACATATTAAATATTTGGATGTTTTTCTGCATTTTCAAGTATATTGACTTCAGTAGCTCTTGTTACAAGATATTTCTGTGACAGATATGCTCAACATTTGTATGCCCCTTCGTACTTTGGACACCATTGTAGAGGATATGATTTCAAGTTGATGACTGTTTTTAAAAAAAACAAAAACAAAAAAAACCAAAAAAACGGGGGAGGGGAGGTATTAATAAATTTGTGGCTGAACTCCTGCGGAAAGAATTGTACATCTTCTGCTCTGTGTTTTACCCACATTCTGCCATATATTTCATGTTATCGCAGTCTTAGATGATGATCTAGCATGTGGTGTTCATTTTAAGAACAGTTTCACTGCAGAACTGACAGAACTCAAAGAAGGCACCAAAGTGAATTTTCTAAAGATAGATACATCACTCATGCCAAAGTTCAAGAATTTTAAACCAGTAACAGACAGCATAATACAGTAAACTCTTTCATATCTGGCATTCTATAATCAGTAACTCTCAAATAACTGGCATTTTAATCATAAGTGAATTCTAGTTACCTTTTCCATAAGTGCAGTATAGTGAAAGTAAATAGAAATAAATACAGCAAATACAGTATAAGTTTACAGTGTACAATACTACTGTTGCTAAATAAAGTACTCTGCATACATTTTTAGTTTTGTTTCTTAATATTTAATCTTGTATTTCTTTAGTGGTATGTATTGCTAGGTATAGCTCTATTATCCACAATATTTGAATACTTCCTGGTCCTGGGATTGGCAGATATGAAAGAGTTTACTCTATCCTACAAATGTAAACAAGCTTGTTTGTCTGATAGGCTGAACAAAATGTAGTACCAAATGACTTGTAGGCTCTAAACTTTTGCAGTGTTTTATTTTTGAATGCAGGTTTTTTTTGTACATAATTTAAATTTGTAAGTTCAACATTCATGGTACAGATTGAACGGCAGTATTTGTAATGGGGGAATTGAAATAGTGGGTTTTTTTTTTCCAGTACGAATATTTGTAATCAAAAACATAAAGTGGGATATGTGTGTTTTTGTATTCTTTGTAATAGAAATTAATATTGTTGAAAATGTAGAAAACATTTTAAATAAATTGTACTCTATTCAACTTGATTAATTATGATTAGTTTTGATTTTTTTGACAGTCATACTTTGTATATTTACACATAAAGGTCAGTCAGCGTAAAAAATGTATTCTCTGGTCTTCTGGATGTAATTTTTGTATTTATTATTGCTACAATCAACACCTGAGTTTCTTATCGGAGGGGTAGCCATGTTAGTCTGGATCTGTAACAGCAACGAAGGGTCCTGTGACACCTTATAGACTAATGGAAAAGTTTTGAGCATGAGCTTTCGTGAGCACAGACTCACTTCATCACATGCTGGTCATGGAAATCCATTTAGACTTCCATTTCCATGACCAGCATCTGATGAAGTGAGTCTGTGCTCACGAAAGCTCATGCTCAGAACTTTTCTGTTAGTCTGTAAGGTGCCACAGGACCCTTCGTTGCTGTCACCTGAGTTTCTTGTGACTGTAAGATCAGAGGAATTACTTTTCTCTGGTTTTGGTTTACATTGTATACAGCCAATGTTACTGTTTTCTCCTATTTGTGTGGGCCTTTTCCAAAGTAACTGAGTGGTGGTGTTGTTTGGGTTCCCTGTTCCCCAATAAGAAAATATCATAATACCACAAAAGCCACCAGAGGGATTTGCGGTTAGGTGTGGTGTACCTGAAACGGTTTTTAAAATTTAGTGTTTGAAGTTGTCTGTATTTCAAATTGATGGTGGCATTTTTATTTATAAGATATGTATGTGTGTTTAAAACCACTCTTCTGTTTTAGGTGGAAGATTAATATTTTCTGTATAATAGTAAAATGTATTGGTTTATCTAAGTCTATTTAAAAATTGATCTAGTGAAACTAGTACCAATAACTTGTGTGGAAATATTTAATCTAAATGGATGTAAACAAAGGTTTAACTGGTTTAAGTTAGTAATATGGCTATTATAGGTAAGACTTAGGCTTCTAGTTCTCACCAGCTAACCTTTTATGTATATTTTTTACCACTCACTCACTCACTCAAGGTTTGGGATAAGCTGAGAAGCAGAAGCAACAGAGGTGATGTTGTGGTTGGTGTGTGCTATGGGCCACTAGATCAAGTAGATGAGGATTGTCTTCAGACAACTAAGAGAAGCTTCCAAATCACAGGCCCTCGTTCTCATAGGAGACTTTAATCACCCAGACATTTGCTGGGAGATGAATACAGCAGCACACTGACAATCCAGGAAGTTTGTGGAGAACGTTGGGGATAACTTCCTGGTACAAATGTTGAAGGAACTGACCAGGGGCCATGCGCATCTTGATCTACAGCTCTCAAACAGGAAAGAATTAGGAGGAGAAATAGAAGTGGTCGGCAACCTGGGCTGCACTGATCATGAGATGATAGACTTCAGGGTTCTGACAAAAGGAGGACCCTTGATTTCAGAGGAGTAGACTTTGACTCCCTGAGAGAACTGATGGGCAGGATCCCCTGGGAAGCTAATAGGAAGGGGACGGGTTCAGGAGAACTGGCAATATTTTTAAGATGCCTTATTGAAGGCACAGGAACAATCCATCCTGATGTGCAGTAAGTGAAACAAATGTGGTAGGCAACCAGCTTGGCTTAGGAGGGAAATCCTTGGTGAGCTTAAACTCAAAAAGGATGCATATAAGAAGTGGCAACTTGGACAGATGACTGAGGAGGAGCATAAATGTATGACTGGAGAATGCCAGGAGGTAATCAGGAAAGCAGAAGCACAACTGGAATTGCAGCTGGCAAGGAATGTGAAGGGCAACAAGAAGGGTTATCAGGGAGGGTGTGAGGCTGTTAACAGGCAGGTAAACAATAAGAGGGTTGTCAGGGAGGGTGTGGGGCCATTACTGGATGAGGGAGGTAATCTAGGGACAGATGATGTGGGAAAGGCTGAGTGGTTCGTTTTTTGTTTTTTTTTTGGCCTTGGTCTTCATGGACAAATTCAGCTCCCTGAGTACGGCACTAGGCAATCCAGTATGGGCAGCACTCAGTAGGTAAAGAACAGGTTAAGATCTATTTTAAAATGCTAGATGCACACAGATCCATGGGTCTGGATTTAATGCTTCCAAGAGTACCGAGGGAATTGGCAGGTGTCATTGTAGTGCTTTAGGCTATTATCTTTTGAAAACTCGTGGAGATCGGGAGAGGTCCTCGATGATTTGGAAAAAGACCAATGTAGTGCCTGTCTCTAAAAAAGGAAAGGAGGACATCCAGGGAACTATAGATTGGTCAGTCTTACCTCAGTCCCCAGAAAAATCGTGGAGGAGATCTTCAAGGAATCCATTTTGGAGCACTTGGAAGTGGGGAAAGTGACCAAAAGTAATCGACATTTATTCACCAAGGGAAAATCCTGCCTCACCAACCTGATTAGCTTCTGTGATGTAGTAAGTGGCTCTGTGGACATGAGGAAGTCAGTGGATGTGAGATATCTTGACTTCAGTAAAGCTTTTGCTGCAGTCTCCCACAACATTCTTTCCCATAAATTAAGGAAATATGGATCGGATACACAGACTGTAAGCTGGATAGAAAGCTGGCTTGATGGACGGGCCCAGCAGGTAGTGGTCAATGGCTCAGTGTCTGGTTTCAAGTGGAGTGCCCCAGGTATCGGTTCTAGGGCCAATATTGTTCAACATTTTTATTAATGACCTGGATGAGTGGATGGATTGCACCCTCAGCAAATTAGCCGATGACGCTAAGTTAAGGGGTCAGGTAGATACATTGGATGGTAGGGATAGGGTCCAGGGTGACCTAGACAAATTGGAAGATTGGGCCCAAAGAAATCTGATGAGGTTCAACAAGGACAAGTGCAGAGTCCTGCACTTGCGACAGAAGAACCCCAAGCACTGTTACAGGCTGGGAACCGACTGGCTAAGTAGCAGTGCATCAGAAAAGGACCTGGGGATTACTGTGGATGAGAGGCTTGGTATGAGTCAACAGTGTGCCCTTGTAGCCAAGAAAGCTAACAGCATTTTGTGGTGCATTAGGAGAAGCATTTCCGCAGATCTAGAGAAGTAGTTGTTATTCCCCTCTACTTGGCACTGGTGAGGCCACATCTGGAGTATTGTATCCAGTTCTGAGCCCCTTAGTATACAAAGGATCTGGATGCATTGGAAGGGGTTCAGCGGAGGGCAACGCAAATGATTAAGGACTTGGAGCCCATGACCTATGAAGAGAGGCTGAGACATTTGGGCTTATTAGTTTGCAGAAGAGAAGACTGAGGGGCAATTTGATAGCAGCCTTCAACTTCCTTAAAGGGGGCTCTAAAGAGGATGGAGAGAGACTATTCTCAGTGGTGACAGATGATAGAAAAAGGAGCAATGATCTGAAGTTACAGAGGGAGAGGTGTAGGTTGGATATTAGGAAAAGCTATTTCACCAGGAGGGTGTTGAAGCACTAGAATGTGTTACTGAGAGAGGTGGTGGAATCTCCATTCTTAAAGGTTTTTAAATCCCATCTTGACATAGCATGACTGAGTTGATTTAGTTGGGGTTCATCCTGCTTTGGGCAGGGGGCTGGACTAGATGACCTCCTGAGGTCCCTTCCAGCCCCAGAATTCTACGATGCTGTGGTTGTGCTGTGGTGAAGGGTAGAGCATATGAGACGACAAGCCTGGGATGGAGAACCATTTTTGGGTCAGGGGGCTACTGCAAAAACAGTTTGGGGACACGTGCAGCTGAGAAGGGAAACAAAGAGACTGACCTTCCCCCGACAAACACTTTACAAACATGGCCTCCAACTGATAAGCAGGGGAGAAGAAAGTGAGACACTCACTTTCTCATGCATCACAGGGCACTAGAGTTCTCCTCACACTCGAGCCCACAGGGAGGGTTGCCAAGTCTCAGGGCTTCCCTGTAGCTTTAGATTAACTCTTCTGGGGGTCTCCAGCCTCTGCGTAGGTTTAAAAATGAGGGATTCATTGTGTGTGAGGGAACTATCGGGGAGTGGGCTGGGGTGGAGGTGCCAGAGCATGGTGGAGGTGTGGGGTGCCTACCTGGCACAGCTCTGGGGGTGGGGGAACCACAAGTGGCTCTGTGCTGCTTTACACTGCCTCCCCCACCCCAACTCCCCTGCTCCCATTGGCTGCAGTTCTTGGCCAGTGGAAGCTATGGGGCTAGAGTCTGCAAGTCTGCACAGAGGACAGAGCTTTCCTGTAGTGCCATTCCATGTAGAGCCATCTACTTTCCCTGATAGGCAGAACTCTCAGGTTGGATGTGGCCAGTAGCTTGTCTTGATCCGTTCTTCAGAGTTAGAGGTCTCACCTTGCAGTGGGGCGAGCTAGTCCTGGGACTCCAGCCATGCAGGAGAGGGGCCCCAAGCTTCATGGCCCGTATCAAGGCAAGCTACTGGCTGCATCCAGCCCATGGATTATAGGTTACCCATTCCTGCAATAAGGGATGGGGAGCAGAATAAAGTGAGGCTACCTTCCCTCTTTGGGAAGAGTATTGTAGCAGAGGTGTGATAGTTATAGAAGAGGAGCTGTTAGAGAATGGAGAATAGCCTCAGATTATTGAGTTTGCTTGTTTATTATGTGAGTTTTAGGACAGTGCATTTAATGAGTAAATAGTGTGCTCATATTAGGTTTTTTTGCTGTTTTGGTCTTTCCAGCTGTTTTGTGGTCCATTACCATTTCATGTAATGCTGCTGCTTTGTGCTCCAGGAGCCTTAATATCCAAGAATCAGAATCTTAAAAATATAGGTTGAGTCTCTTTCAAAAAACACTTTTAGAGCAGTGGTCTTCCAGCTCTTTCAGTTTGAAGACCATTTTGAGAGTGTGAGTGAACTTGCATATTCCTGTTGTCTCCATGTTATCTCCCAATCCATTTCTTTTTCACAGCATTTTCATTGTTCTGTGGGTAACAGACTATGTATGTTACTAGCACCCTATACTCCAGAACTTTGGGATTATTGAAATAGTTTTTAAAAAATTTTCCATGTGTTGATATTTATTTTGAAAATGTTAAGCCTTTCTTGTTTGCTTCTAGGTTTTAACAACTATTCGTTCGGGACACAGGGCAAATATTTTTAGTGCAAAGTTCTTACCCTGCACCAATGACAAGCAGATTGTGTCTTGTTCTGGAGATGGAGTAATTTTTTATACTAATGTTGAGCAAGATGCTGAGACCAACAGACAATGCCAATTTACGTGCCACTATGGAACTACGTATGAGGTATTGTATATCATCTAAGTGTGACAGCACAAGGTTTATTTAAGACTGGAAAAATAGATGTTGGTGTTGATACTAGCTAGGATTTTAGTCTAAAAGTGACAACTTCATTTTGGTGCTTCGCAATTGTTTAATTTAGTTTTCCTTTGATTTTTAACTTTCAGGGGTATTTCTTATGTCACATCCTTTAGTAAAGAAATAATTGTAAAGTTCAATAAAATCTCAAATATCCAGCATCCCCAATTCCCCAGGGGAGCCAGACAATCAGATGTATGAGGTAGTGGAGTAGGGCTGTTGCTGCACTCCTTCTGCTGCAACTGAGATCTGTATAGCTGGCCCAGGCCCCAGCATGGCAGATGGCCCTGCTGCCTCCAGTCTCAGACCCTGCTGCCATTGTCCCCTGCATAACAGCCAGTCCACAACTCAGCTTCTGCTGCTGCCAACTGAGGAACTGGCCCGCTGGGTAGGTGGCTCCTGGCTCCACCACTGCTGGCCTCAGCACAGCAGCCAGCCCCTGGCTCTACTGCCACTGCTGCCAGCCCAATGAGCACAGGCTCAATTAACCAGCACCAGCCACTGGTGGAGTAGGTGCCAGTTAATTGAACATGGCTGTTATCCAAATTTTGTATAACCTGGCTTTTGCTGTATTGTTAAAAGTACTTTCCCTGCGGAACATAATAGCAGATAGCAACTGATACATAATAGAGCTACATGACTGCTTTTTTGTTTTGTGAAGATACAGAATAACACAGCTATCTCTTTGTGAGAATAGAGTTTGTTTACCTATATACTGGAGGGGATAGGTAGTTTACATATAATTTGTTATTGAAGGGAAAGAAACAAACTCTTTACTAAGTTGAATATAATATAAAATATTAGTTTTATAGCATAAAAGCATACAAAACAATTCTTACAGTTATTTAATGAAAAACTCAGTTTTGGTCGATCATTTGACAAAAGGCCAGTTTATCTAAGTATAATTTGGCACAACAGGCATTACTACTACTTTATATAATGAACATTATGAAGGGAAAAAAATGATGATTCAGAGGGTATAGAGTTTCATCAGATCTGAAACTTTTTATTTGTACAGCTTTACTCCATTAACAATGTGAGTATAAGATGAACATAATCCTATAAATCTTTGCTCAGTAAATGTTACCAAAAACTAACAAGCTAGTTTATAAAAAGTGAGAGTGTAAAAAAATCAGTTTTGTTCTGCTTTGGTGAGTTAATTGCTATATTATACCATATTCCTGATTTTAGGATCTTTATAAATTCCTGCAAATATATTGGTGACAGACACATGTTCAGATGAAAGATCTTGGCATTTTCATCAAGATACTTCTAAGAATTCTCTTGTATATAAAAGAAATGTAGTATTCGGTAATGTCACAGTTTATTTGCCTTCACCCATCCTAGGTGTTCTGCTGTGAAGTGCTTAGCACTTCTTGTTCTATTTATTTTATGGAATGATTTGTTAAACAAATGTGTGCCTTCAATTAGTTTTTCTGGGAGCACCCTAATTTGGAACACGTGGCACTATCGCTGCCATGTTTGTAGGAGTTGATAGCTTTTCTGAAATCAGAAATGCGGCATAATAAAGTAATTCACCGATGGTGAAGAACCTATTGAATAGTGCATTGGAAGATTGGGAACAATAATAGATTTCAGTGCATTATTCAGTTGCATAGAAGAAGCAACATGATTGGAAGAACTGTGTTGATGAGTATTTTCCTGTGATTTCTATCAGAATGGATTTTAAGACTACTGAGGAATTTTGTTGCTAAAGTGTTGTCTTGTTGCATAATAGAAAACAAAATTAACTTATCTTGCATTATCACTTTAGATTACAATTATGTATCTAATTACTGAAAATATCAAGTTTGTGCCACATTTACGCAATAGACAATGGAATTGTTCATGGGATTTAATTGCTTGTTTCATGTGCTTCAGGATTATCTGTCAGGTTGTTTTAATGACTAAGTGTCCTTCATTTTTGATTATTTTCAAAAAACTCTTGAGTGGAATTAAGACTCTCTCTTATTGCTCACTAATATTAAAGGGTTTGTTTCAAAAATTATATTGTTTCTTGGAATATTCATAATGATTTTTTTCATTGCAGATTATGACGGTACCAAATGACCCCTATACTTTCCTCTCTTGCGGTGAGGATGGCACTGTCAGGTGGTTTGATACTCGAATCAAAACAAGTTGCACAAAAGAAGATTGTAAAGATGTAAGAACCAAACATTTCAATCAGATGACAAATATAGGGTGATAGTCTTACTACGTAGAATCTGAATCCTAATAAGGCTTCTGAGGTGGTAGCTGAGTGCCCCAATGAGATGAGGCAGGACATAGTGCTGTTTGGACTCTGGACATCTGAGGTGCATTTATGAACCTCTGGTTTGGTTTGTTCAAACTTGGTAGGTCGTCTGCCTAACCTTCCAACCTTGAGACTCTTATGGTTATTTTTTTTTCTTGTGTGCGTTTTTGAGGTAGTGATGTAAATTGAGTTTTCTAATGCACGCTCAGCTGCAACTCTTCACTGTTAAGCAGTCTTTTATAAAAGAAGGTGAGATTGTGAATATATTACATCAAATTAATCACTGGTGCATTTCCCTGGATGGTATTAATTTCATCCATGGTGTTTGCATTCCAGAAAGCTTTTGGTATTGATTTGGATAAAAATTCTCCCTCTCCTCATAAACTGTGTTAAATATTTTGTTTGTTTATTATTATCCTTGTATTATCTGTTTCTCTTCTGTTCTGTCTTCTGCATTGTGTTCTATGTTATTAGGCTTTGATTATTTTTAGCCCCAATCTTGTTACATTACTCTTACTATATAACATTCTCCTATCCAATTATCTGCCCGTAAACCAAATCTATGCTAATCCTTTTGAATTAGCTTAGACACTGTTGGCCTATTTGCAGTTCTTTCTATCCACATCCTGATTTTTTTATGTTTAAAAAAAATCCAAGCATTTGTTATCCATCTCTACTTTTACCTTTAGTTTTTTTTTTTAACATTGATATAATGCTATTTTTAGTTCTCTTATCACCTTCGTCCATTGCAGTAACTCTTCCTTATCTATAGACAGTCAGATCCTGTTCCTTCTTAAAAACAGGATTGCAGCACATTGACTAGTAGGGCTGCATCTTATTTAAGTAATAATCTACTTTGGGTGCTCAGGAGCTATTTTTAAGTGTAGTATCTTTGTTTTATTTCAGGATATCTTAATAAACTGCCGACGTGCTGCCACTTCTGTAGCTATCTGTCCTCCAATACCATATTATCTTGCTGTGGGCTGTTCTGATAGTTCAGTAAGAATATATGACCGGCGAATGCTTGGCACAAGAGCAACAGGTGGGAAATAAAAATTGAGTAAGCTTTGCTAGCAGCAAACAGTTCTAGTTTATCTGGCTTATGATGTAAATTTAGTTTTTGTGTAAGATCTGGGCTTTTTAAAAAAAGATTGTATGTTGGATATTACTAAAAATTCAATAAAGCCTCCAGAGAAAGACTTGGAAAGTTTATTTGCAAGTAAACAGTGAATAATGTTGTTAAGGCATCCAAAGAACTTTGCCACTAGTCAAATGCAGTACAGGTTGACCGTCTCTAGCATAGTACCCTTGGGACCTGACCGTGCTGAGTAAAGGAATTTGCAGGACCATGGGAGCATCAATATTATCCAGCAGCATTACAAACATTTCCACTCCTTAGTGACTCTTAGAAGACATTTAGGTGTAAGTTACAACTATATAACAGCACACAACGCTGAGAGCAAGGACTGGTGGCTGTAAACAAACTTTGTGGGACCACGGGAAACTTGGACACACCCATGATAAATGGTTGTTCAGCTAGTTAAAATCATGTTGGATTACAGGTGTTGCCAAACTGAGACAATGCTAGATTAGAGTGGTTCAACCTGTACATGGAATTCTATGTCTCCTGGGGCTCTTTTGGAACATGTAGACCACAGAAACTACTGCTTCCAGTATGCAATGCTGTCTTAATTAAAGTAATTTTTTTGCAAAAATAACCCACATTGGATTGTGCACGCTAAATTTCTCTAGTAAAGATGAGGGCAGGAACCACCTGAGTGACAAGCAGATTAAATGCATCCATGTCACTATGTGTGTGTGGTTTTGCTTCGTTAGAGGATTTTGTTCCTTGCTAAAAGGAATCACGTGAATTTTAGACTCATAGCAAATATTTAATTTCTCAGTAGTTGTCACTTTAGGTGACATACTAGTAGCCTTGAGATGAAAAACTACTCTTAAATAGTTGCCTAAAGTTGTCACAAAGTGTCGAAAAAATAGCTAATGTACAGCAAAATCAATCGCTCTGTGGTGGGGGCTGTTGGCTTGTTTGTTGGAAAAAATGTTTGTCCCTCTTGTGCAGCTGGAGAGCGAGTGAATAACTTTCTGCTGTAGCTCAGAAGAGGTCAGTGTCGGGATGCTGAGCCATCCCCCTCAAGGTGATTGAAGAGTGGGAGGACTGTAGCGCTCCATTCTGGTGCAGGAAAAACCCTTTTTGATCTGGAGCAGGCAGAGTAGCACCCATGGAAGTGCGTTTGTTAAAATCTTCTCTGGACAGTGCGATATGCACTCCTTTCTCAAGAGTCTGGAAAGAAATTTTTCCCTCACTTCTAGACTGGTGAATGTGAAGTGGATTTTATTTTACCTTCTGCAGTTTAAGGGCCTCAGGGCAAATGTGACTGGATAAAATGGATTAGTAAAGGACTTTAAGGTGATAGTTTTTAAAGGAGCAGAAGAGGACTTTTGAGGCTCCTATGACTGCTATGATAGGGAGCCTATCCCGCCTCCCATATTCATTCCTAGAGCTTCATTTGAGGTTCAGAGGAAAGTGATTACTTAGGAATGGGTTGACTGAGAAACAGGTTTGGTAAATGGGAGGGCTGACAGAAGCCCTTTGGGTATGGACTTATATGAACTGTACACTTGTATCTGATATATACTCTCAAATATTTAAGCATAAAGTTGTAGCCTAATCAGACCACATCTTTTATCTCCTATCCTTCCAGCATAGCCAAGCAATGACAAGTATTTAATGCACTGCTTGATTGTGAAACTCTTTTAACTGTGGGATGTGATCAACACTTGAAATAGAAATTTCTAATGAAACTACTATGGGAATTAAGCTTGGTTAATTAAAAATTGGTTTTTGCAGCACTTTGAATAATATGATATGCGGGGTCTTTCTTTGTCAAGTTAGAAGGTGCGAACTACTGTCTTATTAATGGTACAGTTGCTGGTTGTTTGAGAATTTTCTTGGAATCCCGAAGCTACCAAATACCTAAAACAACCAGCATGATTAGCTGTTGTGTGTTTGCACTGAAGTCTCTGCCATTTCCTCTCCTCTCCTCTCCTACACGGGTGGTCTGACTGTACTTGTTTTGTAAAAACTGAATGAGGGACATGTGTGGGTGTCTCACTGTAGAAGTTTCTCTAGTCCTTAGTATTCTAAATTAAGCACTGTTTTCATTTATCTGCCAGTGCTGTGTACATTCATGAATATGTAATATAGTCTGATCATTTAGCTACATATGTAGCCAAATCTGGCACAGGTTTCCAGTCTACAACCCTAATTTCTTTTGCTCAGAAGTTTGGTGAAAGCTTGACTTATTGGGATGTAACTTTTCTAGGCTCGGTATTTGCCCAAATCAGTTTTGTTTAAAGATTGGAATCATGAGGAAAATTTTGTTCAGATGCTTTGACAGAAGCAGGAAACATATTTTTTCTCACTGTGAAAGTAAAATTAAAAAAACCTTTTGGGTAGGGAGTGTCTTAATCTCTCAAACACCATGCAAAGTAACAGTAATACTTATATTTCATTCATTGAGGTTTTTCTAGTACTCAGGAGTAGCAGTACAGTCATCTCAGACATTTCAGTAAAACTTTTATGCTACACAATATCATAGTGTTAAATACTGTACCGTATTTTATATAAACTTGTTTTAAAATATTCTAATTTCATTTTTAATAGTACTGTTTTTCATATTTTTCTAACTTGAAAGCATTGTTGCCTGTGTTTTGAATTAAGCTTAGAAAACTGTAAGGGAGGAAGGGAAAATGACAAACATTAGCTGTTTTTATAATTTTTCTATGCTTAGTTTAGTATAGCGATTTTAAGGTCTGGCATACCAGGACTGGAAGCAAAGGCTATGTCTCATTTAAAAGCAGCCTCCTAGCTCATCTGCTGTGATATAAAGAATCCAAAATGCATTGAGATAGTACAAACTGAACTTCTCATTGGTCTAGCACTGAATATTGTCCATTGCAGGACATGATAGTTTTGGGGAGAAATCCACACATGGCAGAAAGAGAGGTTTCTGAATTAGTGGGTGAAGCACAGGTGAGTTGGTGAAAGAAATGCAATTTACATTTTTGAAATTTCAAGTGAATATCATCACCACATATTCCATGTCTTTAGATAAGTATGCATACATAGTGATATGGCCTCAAAGACTGAAGGGAATATCATGTAGACTCCTTCTCTTATTGGATGTGATCATTTGAATTATTGTGTTTTTGTATTGTAAATATTTTTAGTATTGATAACCATTTTTGTTCTCAATAAGCATTACAAGTACACAATGGCAACACATTAATTTTGCATGTATTAATGGAGATGGGTTTAAAGTACTAAAATAAGTCTCCAAGGCAGTGTTCCTTAAACTTTTTCAGACCACGGAACACCAAACAATATTGTTTATGTGGATCGCCTATGAAAATTTTCTTTAAAAAACCCAAAACAACAAACAAACAGTGACATATACAGCCAAACAAAATGAAGTAATTTAGTTGGGTATCATAGTAGTGCAGAAGTAACAGTTGTATCTGGTTTTAATAGTAAAAAATATATACCATCAGTGTATAATATCAAAGTGTCAGATGCTTGCGGCACACCTGCGAGTTGTTCATGGAACACCAATGTTGTGTGGAACATAGTTTAAGAAATGCTGGTCCGAGGTGCTACAGGACTGTTTATTTGTGAGGCTACAGACTAACACAGCTACCCCTCTGAGACTGGATCTGACTTAATGCTCATTTATTCCATATATGGTATTTCTTAAGTTATAATTCATACTATTTTGGCTGTTTTTATTAACATTTTCTAACTGAAAATATGTTAATTTGCACATTATTTCTTTTGTTTTTATTGTTTTAGGCAATTATGCTGGTCGGGGCACTACTGGAATGGTTGCACGTTTTGTTCCACCCCACCTCAACAACAAATCCTGCAGGGTAACATCTCTATGCTACAGTGAAGATGGACAGGAGATCCTTGTTAGCTATTCTTCAGATTACATATACTTGTTTGACCCTAAGGATGACACAGCACGAGAACTTAAAGTTCCTTCTGCAGAAGAAAGAAGAGAAGAGGTAAGTGATTAACATGATTTGCTGACATTTGTCTGGCTCATTTTTCCGTGGTGTAATTATTGATACCAGTGATATTGCCCTGAAGATGAACTCAATATCGTTGAAAGTAAAATTGTTCAGCAAAGCCCTGAAATTTAAAAGGCCTTTTCCCAGCACATTGGTTGTGCGGACAGAAAACCATTACTGTTACAGCTCTACGTGTAATATTTAATCTTTATAACCTAGAAGAAATTTACAAAACTGAAGAAATGCCCTTTTGGGCATAAGAAAATTCAACTGAAAGGTACTTAAAATAAGTAAGAAGTCTATAAAAACAGGTGCTCTTAAAAGTTTCTTAGGCTGTGTCTACACTATGAGATAAATTAAATATTTAATAAATTTGAATATTTAACCTCGATACTAAGAATTCAAATAAAGTGTCCACAGAGGAGCTTGAAATTTAACCCACCTTTTTTCTCTGTTGAATCTCTGTGTCCCTATTGTCCTGTACAAGTTTGACAGCGTGAGTAGTGCATCGTGAGTGCCTTAACCCTGATTGCTTGTGGGTGTTTCATTTTGGAATCCCAGAATTCCAAGCACTGTCCCACAATTTACTGCATCACTAACCATGTGAAAAAAGAACTGGAGATCGTGCCATTTCCTGCTGCAGCATTTTGCTGCAAGCATGGATCCCTCTATGTGCCAACTCATAGGACAGGTCATGTTGGCAACCAGAGCGTCTGTCACGCAATTTGTCCTTCAATTCCAAAGCTCAGTGATGCTTGACTGTCATAATGGTGGTGCTGCTGCTGCTGACGACAAGGATAGTTGGGAAGAACAAATCTGCCCACTGCAGTCCAAGAACTCAGAACTGTTGGCTGCCGTGACTGCAGTGCTGACAGTGGAGCGGTGGTTTTGGACTCATGAGACCAGCACACACTGGTGGGGTCACATCCTTTTGGAGTCCTGGGATGACCAGAAGTGGGTGCACATCTTTCACATGCGCAAGTTCACTTTTATGAAACTTTGTGATGTGCTGGCACCCACGCTGGAGTGCAGCAACACAAAAATGAGGCTGGCTTTAATAGCTCACGGGTGAGTGGCAATCATACTGTGGAAGCTTGCAATGCCTGACAGTTACTGGTCAGTGGCAAATCAGTTCAGGGTGGGCAGGTGTATAGTGGGGTCTGTGGTGATGGAGGTGGCCCACACAATCTGTCAGCATCTCCTTAGGCAGACTGTAACCCTAGGAGATGTACAGGCCATAATGAATGGGTTTGCTACTCAGGACTTTCCTAAATGAGGTAGGGCAACAGGTGGCACTCACATCCCCATCATGCCCCTGGCCCACCTGGCCTTGGAGTATATAAATCAAAAGGGGGTACTTCTCCATAATGACGCGATGGTTGGTAGATCACAGTGGTCATTTTTACTGACATGAACATTGGCTGGTCAGGGAGGGTTCACAAACACACGTATATTCCAAAATTTGGGACTGTACTTGAAAGCTCCTCCTAGATGAGACATCTTCCCCCGGTCATAAAATCAAGATTGGTGACATTGTTATATTGGGCAACCCTGCTTACCCTCTGCTTCCCTGCCTGATGAAACCCTACACAAGAGCCCTGGACCCCAGTAAGGACTGAGCAGGTGCAGAATGCTGCTGGAATGCCCTTTGGATGTTTGAAAGTGAAGTTCAGATGTTTGTTGACATGTTTAAACATTTCTGAAGGTAATGTCCCCACCGTGATTACAACGTGTGCTATTTTGCACAACATATGTGAATCCAGGCAGGAGACTTTCCCATCAATCTGCAATTCCAAAGCTGAGTCCATAGGCAGGGCTTATTCACAGCTGTCTACACAGCCATCCACCAGTAGCCATGCTCAGGCTGCAGCAGTAAGGGACACTTTTTAGCAGCTTTATGACTGATCTATAACGCATGTACTACCTATGTATTTCTCTGCCATAATGCCAATAAATCATACTGTACTATAATGATTAAGGCATTCTAATTACTGCAACGTAACTCCCTCCTACCAGGTAAAAGCATGTTCCTTCAGCAGCACCCCTCCTACGCCCATATACCCAGTTCCCTCAGCTGCACGTCTGCTGTGGACCAGGGAGTATCACGGGGCAGCTGTGCCTTCAGCCCTTACCCCAACCCACCCAGTTTCCTCAGCTGTACATCTGCTGCAGATCAGGGAGTATCCCTGGCCTGCTGTGCCTTCAGCAGCACCCCCTCTGCCCTGGTTTCCTCAGCCACGTATCTGCAGCAGACAAGGGACTATCAATGGCAGCTGTGCCTTTAGTGGCACCCCCTCCCCGAACCCGCCTGTTTTGTTTAGTCCACCCTACTCCACCCCCAAAACTCATGCAGAACAAGAAATCACACCAAGCTCAAAGGAATGATTTCATCTTGTGGAGATGAGAGATTTAAATGGTTGGGAAAAGAAGCCTTCTCAAGGGTGCTTGAATTCCCTTTTGCATGGCCCTTGGGGCTGGAGTGGCAGGGTAGCCTTGCCTTCCCTCGCTGTGTGTGGGGACTGCGATGATGAGGGGGTGGGCGACCTCTCAATAGGGGAATCCGGCCAGCAGGTATCAACTGCTGCCCTACCGGCTTTTGGGGTCCCTCTGCAGCTGCAGCAGGGAGCACAGGACCTCCATCTGCTCAGTAACAGCTGTTACAAGCTTTTCTTCAACCTCAGTCTGCTTTGCCATGGCCTCACTCATCTTTGTAAATTGCTGCTGCTAGAGGTCAAGCATTCTCTCATTAAACTGTACTTGAGTCTGATGCCACTCAGCTGTACTGTGAGGCCACTGACTAGCATCCTTTGTCAACTTTGTATGCTCTGCCTCAGACTTTACCACATGCTGCAGGATCCAATCTTGTTTGCATTTCTTCTGTCTTCTCTTTTTCTCTGGAACGCTGGCCACTGGGTCTGGAATATGAAGGTCAAAATTAAGATACAATTCACATAATGTGCTTAGAAGAGCAATGAATTCATCTTTCAGCGTACTATCACTGAAAGTATACTTTTGAAGGACACATGGGTTATTAAGGATGGGACAGTAAGCGTGCATTTCACAATACCTCACTTGCTGTCAGTACCTTGCTTTGTGGACATGGGTAAGCTATAAGCAGTTTTTCCTCTTTTTGGTGGGAGAGGGAGCCTGCAGAGCTGGGGAAGCTGCCAGGTGTCCTGGCTGGTTGTCCTGTGGTGGTGAAAAATGAATGGCCACATGTGGGGGTTCAATGTACAATAAAGTAATGTAAAGAAAAAAAAATAAGCCAAAGGAAGGCCGGGTATAAAGGGACATGGGAGGGGAAGCACAGAAGAGGAATCTTCCCCAGGCTGCATGGGATTCTTGAAAGTTGAAAGCAAATGATACTTGGAAAGGGGCATGGTAGAGGAAATGTCCGGCAGAGCCTGGCAGCCGCATGGCACCAGGGAGTCCTGGAAAATGCAAAGAAATGGTGGAGAAGAAATGCTGGGGGAAGGGACATGAGAGGGGAAAAGCCCAGCAGAACCCGGCAGCTGTGTGGACTGGGAGAGTTCTGAAAAATTAAATGAAGTGCTGGGTAGAAAGGGACATGGGGCTGGGGAAACCCTGCTGAGCCTGCAAACCGCATTGTGGGGTGGGGAACCGAGCACCCACTGGCTGCTGCAGGCAAATGTAAAGGGGCAGGAAGCATGTGTTGTTTTTCTTTTTAAATGCGAATTCCTGTGCTTTTGCAGGTTGCCAAAGAAGACATCACCCTCCTAAAAGTAAAAGCTGTGGTGAAAGCACAGCTACTCCTGCAGTGTGACCAGAAGCTTGGAAAATTTGCTAAAATGCTTTGTGGCACCGTGACACCAGATCTCTGTCTGGTTGCCTGGTGTGGCAAGGTGTACTACTGTGGAAGCTGCAACAAGTCAGGGCTGCCCAAGAATGTCATGGAAAAAACACAAGAGTGCCTGGATGAGGCATTTGAGGAAATCTTCAGAAAAGAAGTGCTCCATCCCAAGAAACATTAACATGCCCTTCTGAGGGGCACACAACCACAGCTAGCAAACCTGTACCTATACACAACCCTATAGCTATACCTAACCCTAAGCTGCTTGTAGCTTGCAGAATACTCATCCAAGGGGCTTGGGGAATGCTGTGGAGGGGACCGGTTCCAGGTCTATGGTGAAGAGCTCTGAGCTGTCTGTAACAACTTCTGTCCCCTGGTCATTGCTCCTTTCCTCCTCTCTGATGCCCTCTTCCTCCAGGCGACTCGGCTCTTGCGGGCTCACCCCAAACTCCATACCAGGGCCTCCACAAGTGTTGTAATTCAGTCTGGACTCCATGGTGGGGTTGCTCCCCATAAGTATGTGTAGCTGTTGATAATAGCGGTAGGTCCATGGAGCCTCCCCTGACTGCTAGTTGGCTTCCTGGACTTTTTGATAGGCCTCACGGAATTCATTAACCTTCCCCTGGCACTGCATAGAGTCCCAGGAGTAATTGAAGAAGGTTATCTCTGTCATCTGCTCATAGACTGCCGCATTTCTCTTGGCCGCCCAAAGTCTCTTTTCCATCGATTGGTCTCCCCAACGGGCAGGGAGATCAAAAATCCCCTGGTGGGTCCAAGCTGGGGCTTTCTTGCTAGCCTGAGAAGTGCTAGGCAGATCAATACCCTGAGTGCTTATGATTGCAATACAGGGTTACTGAAAATTGCTACCGATGTTCTGTGGTGCGATGGGCAAAGGGATTTTTTCATAATGGATGCCCTTTATATTTGCAGGGCTTGGCTGCTAAATTCCAATTCAAATTTTAATTCAAATTCAATCAAAACTTTGCAGGTTTACTTTGACCTTCTTCCTGCACACCTGACAGCAGCGCACAATGAAGAGGCCATACTTGGAGGGTCACCGCATAGCTTTGTGGGATACATACAGGACACTTCTGGATGCTAATAAAATTTGAATTAAGGACATGGTGCTTCTACACTAGCTTTGCTTTGAGATTTTAAATTTGAATTTGATGCTATACCCGTCCCATGATATCGATATTTTGTAATTGGTATTACAGCTCAATAAATTAAATTAACAGTGAAGACAGTCACTTCTTATTATCGAGCTACCGCCTTGAAATTCAGTTTTATCTCATAGTATAGACGCAGTCATATTAGCCTTGTTTTGCCTTTCTGCAATGTTGTAATAGAGGGGAATGATATTACAAAAAATAGAACTTGTTTTTATAGGGGCTATTCCTGTGAAATAGAGCAGAGCCTGAGTTCAAAACTTGTGGCTTAGCCCATATGTGGGGAAAAGGTAGTTTGTCTCTCTCCTTCTGAGCTGAATTTAGGTCAACGATGTTTCATGTGTGCAGGTCCACTAGTAACGTCTCCATTGTGTACTAAGGTCCTCTATCCCCAGCTTGTTTGCCAGCAGTTTATCCTCTCTGCTATGATCAGGCAAATGTGCCCCCTCTGGTGATTTTAATCATCCGTTTAATCAGGGTGCAACCCTCTTTGTCTGCTTTCCTAACCAAAATGCCTATTAGAGACATTTATTGGGCAGCCATATGGTTGTGCATCCACACATTCGTGTCCAATTATGCGGTTGCTCAGCAGGCCCAGGATGATGCTCACTTTGGTAGAGCAATGCTGCAAGTAGTAATACTATGAACTCCAAGCCTACCTCCGATATTGCTTGTTAGTCACCTAGAATGGAATGGACATGAGCAAGCATTCGAAGAAGGAAAAAATAGTTACCTGTCTTTTGTAACTGTTCTTTGAGATGTCGCTCATGTCCATTCCATTATCTGCTCTCCTGCTCCTGTGTTGGAGTTGCTGGCAAGAGAGAACTGAAAGGGCATAGGGTCAATGGTGCTTAATAGACAAATGCATGAGTGCAGGATTGCAGAAGGTGCCAGAGTCAGCCCTATATATAATCCACCACTAAGGCAAAAATCTCCAATGACTGTACACATGGACGCTCACATAACTAGAATGGAACAGACAAGATATCTCAGCGAACAATGTTTACAAAATGTAGGTAATTGGAGTTTTTAAGTTATATAATACTGTTTTTCCTTATTTTTCCAGTTACGGCAACCTCCTGTTAAACGTTTAAGACTAAGAGGAGATTGGTCAGATACGGGACCAAGAGCAAGGCCTGAGAGTGAAAGGGAACGAGATGGTAGTGTGTGGTGTTTTATTTTTTAATGTTTTTTTTTCTAGTATTCCTGGAATATGTAAATAGTGAAAACAAAACTATCTGCAGTTTTTAAGTATCTTACCAAATTTTTGAACATTTCATTTATATTTTAATATCAGATGAAAAATGTTGCTGAATTCAGTGTAGTAAATTTTAGGCCCTGCGTGCATTAAGGAAATTGTCACCAGTATAACTACATCAGTGTAGTTAATAGTGTAGGTGCACTGTACCTTTGTGTAATAAGACTTACTGAATTAAGCAGAACTAACATTACAGATTGAACCTCTCTAATCTAGCACCTTTGGGACCTGACCAATGCCGAACAAGAGAATTTGCCAGACAACAGGAGGTCAATATTGTATAGCAACATTACCAACGCTTCTCCTGCTTACTGGGCTCTTAGAAGACATTTAGTGGTAAATTAGAGCTAAATAACTCAACACTGAGAGCCAGGACTGGTGGCTGTGAACAGACTTAATGGGACATTGGGGAACTTGGCTACACCAATGATAAGTGGTTGTCCGTCTACTTGAAATCATGACAGATTAAGGATGTTGCCAGATGAGAGAGTGCCAGACTAAAGAATTTCGAGCAGTACTACATTGATATAGTTACACCCTTGTGAATTTCCTAATGTGGACATGGCCTTTTTTGCTCCAGCTACGAGAACAAATACTGTGTAATAATTAAATCTTGACTGGGAATCAAAGCAATAAGGATATAGTTCCTCCATCTCATATGATTTGATACACATTATTTTTTATGAAATTTTAAGCAATGCATGCATACACATGCAGTTGCAGTAGGTTTCAAATCATACTAAACCTGTAAATTTACCAGAGTTAAAAACTGGTTTTCCAATGCCCCTTCCTTCTAACTAGCTGATGGGTAATTTTAGATGTAATATTCTTGCCTAAAGAAAACTTCCTCGGACTTCCCCCAAGCACACATTTTTAACTAAATTTTTATAAGTTATCTCTAAGCAAAGTATATAAAGTAGAACATCAGAGTTATGAACTGGTCGATCGCACTCCTCATTTGGAACCAGAAGTATGCAATCATGCATCTGATTTTAAAAAAAAAAAAGGGGGGGAGGGCGGAATACTGTACAGTGCAGAACTTGTGTTTAAATGCAAACTACTAAAAAAGGTAAAGTTATTAAAATCTTTTGATAAGGAAACTATTTCTGTTTGTTTCATTTAAATTTAAGTTGTTTAAAAGAAGTACTTTTCTTCTGCATGGTAAAGTTTCAAAGCTGTATTTAAATCAATATTCAGTTGCAAATTTGGAAGAATAATCATAGCCTATGAGCTGCTTGTAACTCTGAAACTCTACTGTAATTTATGATAGCCCCTCTTACAGGAGTGGGCAAGATCCCACACCCTAAATCCAGCCTGCCAAACCTGTTCATCCAGCCCACAGTGGAGCACTGTTCAAAGCATCTGGCTGCTCTTTGTCAATTTCTGTGCTGTGGAGAATGGTGGGAGGAGGCTTTGCTCACTGCCCCCATCCCCAGCAAAATCCCTGAGCTCCCTCCCATTGGCTGGTTTCCCATTGGTATGGTCTTGCACCCGTACCCCCTCCTGGACTCTGAACGCCAATCTCCTGCTCCAGGTCATAACCCCATCCTTCACTCCCACTCTCTCCTTACCCCAAGTTCCCTTCTGTACCTAACTTCCATCCCAGACTCTGCACTTCCTCCATAGAAAAGTGTGACCCTTGGCAAAATCTTGGAGTGGCCCCCTTCAACACTTAATGCCCACCTTTGCCCTAATATACTTACAGTTTTATTAGCAACAGCCAGTGATGATTAATTATTCTCATTGTCAGAAAAGCATTTCTAATATGTCAGAGGGGCCTAAAACCAAAGTCACCTGTCAACACATTCCTTTTGTTTTCACGAAACCTTAACTCCCTTCCCCAGCCTCCTCTTCCAATTAGCAGGACTGCAAATATGCAGCTGTGTGTGGCGTTCCCTCTCAGGGTTTGATTTTTCAAGCTATGTGATCTTTGAGTTTTATATGTCAGTGGTTGGACATACAAAATGGCTGACTGCTGTACTGTGAAATCCTGTGAGGTACCAAATTTTCTGCTTTATTACTGCATCTTTCCACATTACCTCCACCCACTTTCTTATTGATCCTCCATCTCTAACCCCTTCAGTTGTTCCAGTGGACTCCCCTCCATTGCCTGATCTTCCTTGCATTCATGCTTTATCTTACTCTTCTTAACATCTTCCTGTTATCTGGCTTTCCCTCCTCACAATATAAAATGCTTCTGTCACTGCTGTTTACAAAACAAAACTCTGAACCCCTTTCCTTTTCCAGTTGTCACCCAATCTTCTTTCATCTCTATTGAATGTGCTGTTCACAATTGCTGTCTGGAGTACCTTTTGATCCAGCTTGCATCCCTTGCATTCCACTGAAACCACGTTTGCCAAAGATGACACCTTCATAGCGAAAGTTTAGAACCAGTTCTCCAATCTTATCCTCCTTGACTTTTCAGTTGCTTTTGATACAGCTGACCAGGCTCGCTTTGAAGTCATGTCTGTCTTAAATTCTCTTCTTCTTTCTGGATAATCAAAACAAAAAGCAGCCAAGTAGCACTTTAAAGACTAGCAAAATGGTTTATTAGGTGAGCTTTCGTGGGACAGACCCACTTCTTCAGACCATAGCCAGACCAGCACAGACTCAATATTTAAGGCACAGAGAACCAAAAACAGTAAGCAAGGAGGACAAATCAGAAAAAGATAATCAAGGTGAGCAAATCAGAGAGTGGAGGGGTGGGGGGAAAGGTCAAGAATTAGATTGAGCCAAGTCTGCAGACGAGCCCCTATAGTGAGTCACTATAGTGAGCTCACCTTGGGGCTTTCGTGGGTCTGTGCCACTAAAGTCACTATAGGGGCTCGTCTGCAGACTTGGCTCAATCTAATTCTTGACCTCCCCCCCACCCCTCCACTCTCTGATTTGCTCACCTTGATTATCTTTTTCTGATTTGTCCTCCTTGCTTACTGTTTTTGGTTCTCTGTGCCTTAAATATTGAGTCTGTTCTGGTCTGGCTCTGGTCTGAAGAAGTGGGTCTGTCCCACAAAAGCTCACCTAATAAACCATTTTGCTAGTCTTTAAAGTGCTACTTGACTGCTTTTTGTTTTGATTGTGTATAGACTAGCACGGCTTCCTCTCTCTTTCTGGATAATGTCGTCTTCAAATACAAATTAAGCTACCATCTCTGTTGACAGCAAAGGTCTGCCTCTCTGCAACCAACATGTCTCCTTGTGTTCAGACTAAAATATTGGCCCATATTTCTGACTTATTCTTGTGGAAATCAGAAGGTTGCTGCAAATATTACTTTCCTAGTCTAGCAAAAGCAATGAGGGGTCCTAGTCTATCGCATCAAGCATAGGCTACTTATCCTCACTTTTCAAGAGCCTTCACAGTCAGTCCCCATCCTACCTATCATAATTGCTTTTGCCATCAAGCTTTCAATATTTGCCTCAGATTGACTAGTGACACCATCTTCCACTGTCCATTTGTTAAATTTTTAATACCTTCTATGTTTTCTCCTATACTGCTTACCACAGTTGGGAAGCACTTCCTGTAAACACTCACAAAACTACCTCAATATCCACCTTCAAATCCTTCCTCAAAACACACCTTTTGTCATGATTCCTACACATTTTTCACAAGGTGTGAACTGCAGATTTGCTGAAAACACAGCCTATCATCCTATATACCAACTCATTGTTTCCCTATAATTCCCCTGCTTAGCTGTCATCTGTTGTTTATGTTATGCTTAGTCTCCACCCAAAGGGGTTAACAGTCCCGTTGTTCTATGTGTGCATATAGCAGCTAGTACAGTTGGATTCTGGTCCATGAGTAGCTCTTCTGTGCATTTTGGTAAAATAAATTATATCTTTAACTATGTTCTTGAATACTGCATCTTCTAACTAGTTACCTGTCAGCTGTGCAACAAGTGAAATTTATGGGAATTTGAATTTCCTTAGGCCACTTTCATTAGATTAATTAGTAAATCATTTTTTCTGCTTTGATGATGATAATGGCTAGTAAAAATGTCTTGTTTAATAATAAATATAATAATTAGGATGGGAATCTGAAACTGCTGACTTCACAACTTCCTGAACAAGTGTTCAAATTGAATTCAAGGGAACTCAGTTATAGAAAATCAGATATAGGCAAACTCCATTTTAATTGTGAAGCAAAGTAAAAGTTGAGGGGTTGTTTTAGTTTATTGTAGTGTTCAAATTACAATATTAGTTCTTGGTGTTACCCTGAAAACATTATTTCACTCCAAGGATAACAGTTCATATAAGTTCAGTAGTCTGCTTTTATGTGGAAAAAAGAAAAGGGTCACTTGACTTCTTCACAAATTTGCACATAAAATTTCAATACCTTTATTTTTACAGGGGAGCAAAGTCCAAATGTCTCACTGATGCAGAGGATGTCAGATATGCTATCGAGATGGTTTGAAGAAGCTAGTGAAGTTGCTCAAAGCAACCGAGGACGAGGAAGATCTCGGTCTCGAGGTGATCATCTGTTTTTTTGTGAGGATAAACAGAATTGTTGATAGGGATATTAAAGTTTAACTGGTTAACTGGTAAGTCTCGCTCTAAATGGATAAGACTTACCAGTTACGGTTAACCAGTATGGTCTGGAGCACCCCCCAACCACTGTGGGCAGGGAGTTGTTCCAGCCACTCAGCTCAGGGAACCCCATGCTGCAGCTTGGCTGGCGAATTACTGTCTGTGGCAGCTCTGGGAGAGATGAGCAGGTGGAAATGGGGAGGGATGGCTAGGAAAGCTGTTCCAACCTAGCTGGGACCGAGGCCACTTTGGCATGGCTGGAGCAGCCCTGCTCACAGTGTATCTGGTCTGGGATTGCTTCGGCCATGCTGGAGTGTCCTCCACGTGCAGCACTGCCACAGGCAAGGTGCTTCAGCTGGGCGGCGGCAGCCCCAGTCACTGGCACACAGCGAGCAGAGGCACTGAAACCTGACGGGAGCAGCCCCTATCCGCACAAAGGAGGTGCTGGGCTGGAGCATCCTCCTCAGCCACCCCCCGCATCCATTTAGTCATTTCACTGGTTAACCAATTAAACAGGATTTTACATCCCTAAATGTTGATAGTACAAGGATTTTTTTAAAGAGACAGAGAAAGGGGAAGGCTCAATGTGCAAGATCTTTTACATTGGAAGCTTTCTGGGGCTGTGCCTACACTACAGCATAAAGTCGATTTTAAGGCACTTAACTCGATTTTACAGTGTAACTGTCTTCACTGCCAATATCATTAGGTCAATTTTAAGGGGCGCTAAGATTTACTTTCTCACTCTCTCCCTCCGATGCAGTGTAACACCAAGTTTCAAATTTAAAAAGTTGAATTAATGCTTAAGTGGAAACAATATTATTTTAAATCAATTTTATTACCCTGCAGAGGAGGTCCACAGGCATCCCACAGTGCCCCAAACTTGTCTGTTCTGGCCACTTTTACCTCCACTTTTCTCCAGGTGCACAGGAAGTAGGTAACAGGAAGCCTAGATATTTGAATTCATTTTCTTTCTGAGCAGTGTGGATAGCTCACCTCAGTAGCTATTGCGTCTAGTCATCATGAGTTCTCAGGGCTGCAGTTTTGACCTGAGTTTTCAGGGTAGCAAAAGATCTCCACCATGGAACCACAAGATTCTGGATGTCATTTCTGTGTGGGGTGAAGGTTCTGTGCTGAGTAGGCTGTGTACCAGCAAAAGAAATGTAGACATTTATGAGATTTCGCAAGGCATAATGAAGAAAGGGTACACCAGGGATGCTTGGCAATGCTGGGTCAAAATCAGGGAGCTCAGGCAGAATTATCACAAAGTGAGAGAAGCCAACAGGCAGTCTCTGACATCTCCCAAGGCATGTCACTATTACAAACAGCTGGACACCATTCATGCGAGGGATCCATCCAGGCTCCCCGAGAGTAGCATGGACTCTTCAAGAGACAGTCCTCAGGTCTCCAGTGAGAGTGGAGAGGGTGAGAAGGAGGCAGAGGCTGATGAAGAGGAGGATGCCACCACTCAGCAGATGCCTGCGGAAGGTGATCCTGAGAGCCCGGAGCTCTTCATCACCCTGGAGCCAGTACCCTCATCAGCACATGATGCTCTGGGGTCCAGCAATGTTGGAGAGGGGGCTTTTCTGGTGTGTATTTTTCAGACTGGTACAAGCAGGTTGCAGTTGGGTTGGGATATAGGTTTACTTCTGTTGAGTATATTTTTTAAACTGCTACAAGCAGGCTGTGTGTTAGATACGGTGGATCTATCCCCCTTAGAACAGCTTGTTAATATTTTGGGGGATGGAGCACTTATCCTTTTTGGAGATCCCCATAAAGGTCTCAGCCAGGTACTCTAATTTTTCACATAAGGTTTTTGGGGAGGCCTGATTTATTCCAGTTTCCGCAATAGCACACCTTGCCAAGCCAGGCAACTAGTAAGTAATCAGGACACCACACAGCATTCTGGCAAATTTTCCAGCCCTGTACTCACACAATATTAGCATATTTTTCTTTTTCACTCTGTTGTTCTGAGGATGTGGCTGTCTCTTTTTGAAACTTAGAAGAAGCACGAGAAGTTTCATTAAAGTTTGTGCCTTTAATATTATTGCACTGCTCACTGGCCATTTAAACTTTACAGGACTGCCCTGCCTGCACTACAGGCTCTCTGTCTTCCCCCTCCGTACAGCAGGCAGGCTCTCCTGGCCCTCTCCCCTCCCACCACATTGCTGGAGGGCTCCCCCCCCCGCCCAACCACATGGCTGTAAAGGATTTATGAGCAGCTACCAAGAGGTTTTTTTTTTTTTTTTTTTTTTCCCCCCACGCTTTACAGTTCAGTGGGCTCGAATCCTTTCGCCTGCTGCTTCCCCCAACCCCTGTTGCAGCTACAAGGCTGTGTGAACCCTGCTCCCAAATACCCGCATGCCCAGCATGAGCTTTCCCTGCTTTAAATGTTTTTTTTTCCCTGCACAGGATTTACGAGGGGCCTCTAAGAGAACTTTTTTTCACGCTTTACATTTACATGGCTTTGTTTCAATCCACCCACTCCCCTCGCCATCCAGAAGCTGCCAGGCTCTGACCATGTCCACAGTGAAATGGTCTGGATAACTAACAGCTTCTGTTCTGCAGATGTTGATTCACTGTCATCCTTAAGAAGCCAGAAATGGCCTTGGAAAACAAAAGTTGCAGTGATTGTCAGAGACCTATTCGTTGTATAGGTCAGCACATTGCATCACATTTTAAAATTGTATCTAAATTTTGACCTTGACTGTCTAACAAACGGCATGAGTGGGAAGAAAAGCTTGCTGCGATGCACCACGGGAAAAGATCAAAACAGGACCTCAACCTGCAGCAGCTTTAAAAGGCAGGCAGGAAGCAAGCCAAAGCTGCTGCTGCTGACAGAAAATTGACCAGCAATGTCAACAAAGCATGCTGCAGTGTCAACAAAGCATTCTCCAATCCAGGAATCAGGACAAGGCAGAGCTCCTGACAGTTGTCAAGGAGCAAACCGACATCCTGCAGTCCATGCTGCAACTGCAGAAGGACATCTACCACAGGACTCATTATGCAGCCTCTTCAACCTGTTGCCTGACCTACACTCAATATTGCCCAACCCCCGGCATCAGTGGGGGCCCCAAATGTGGGTTGGGATGGCGAGGAGAGTCTTGTGGTCCACACCCAGGACCTCTCCAGACTGCAAAAAGCTCACATTCCATCACATGTGAAGCCAAGATTCCCTTCTTTTCCCTACCCCTTACCCATTAACCACCCCCCCTGCAAATAATAGAATATTTTTGTGAAAACAACAGTGTTGTTTGTTGGTTCACGTGGCATGGGGTGCAGATGAAAGCACTTTCATAAAGGTCAAGCACACATCATGCGGGGGGGGCGTGAAGGTTCTATCGGAATAGTTAAATGCAGCATATTCATGTGGCAATATGTTCATTCATAGAACTATTTTTCAAATCTTTGCTAATTGCTGTTGCTTCTGCATGTGCATTGCTGAATGCCCTTTTGTCTGGCTGTGTATAAGCGCTGCCCAGGACATCTGCTTCGGCAGCCCAGGCTGGTATGAAATTTTCCTCCCTTTCATTCACAAATATTATGGAGAGTACAGCACACTGCAAACACAAGGGGGATATTGGCTTGGCAAAGGTCCAAATGGGTCAAAAGGCTCCTGAATAGGGCTTTTAAATGGCCAAGGCATGTTTCACTGCCATACTGCACTTGCTCAGCCTGTAGTTGAAGTAGTGCTGGCCGCGGTCCATGGTGCCTGTGGACAGCTTCATGAGCCAAGAGAACAGGGGGTAGCAGGGTCACCCATTATCACTTTGGGCATTTCCATGTTGCTGATCTTGATTTTCTGGTCTGGGAAGAAAGTCCCATCCTGGAGTTTCTGTGCAGACTTGAATTTCTAAAGATGCTTACATTGTGCACCTTTCATGACCATCCAGCATTGGTGAAATGACCTTTGCGATCCACCAGTGCCTGCAACACCATTGAGAAGTACCTCTTGCAGTTTATGACCTCTGAGGCCAGGTGGTCTGGAGCCAGGAAGGGGATGTGCATTCCATCTATCGCCCCACTGCAGTTAGGATACCCCCGTGGCAAGAAAGCGGTCCACTATGTGCTACACATTTCCCAGAATCGCAGTATTCCATATCAGGTGGGCACAGTTTGCCTTGGCTACCTGGACCACCCCAAATTGACTTCCCGCTGATGGTTAGCTGTCAGGTGTTGCACACTTCCACAGAACAATTGCCACTTGTGAACTGTCAAAACAGATCTCATTCTGATATCGCTGCACCTCAGAGCCGGGGACAGCAAATCACAAAGTTCCATGAGAGTGGCTTGTGCATGCGGAAATTCTGCATCTGCTGCCGGTTGTCCCAGGCCACCAAAACAATGTGATCCCACCAGTGTGTGCTGGTTTCATGTCTCCATAACTGGAGTTCCACTGCAAGCAATGTGTTGGGGCAGCCGTCAACTCTGCATTCCTGTTGTCCAGTTCTTCAATATCCTCACGATCTGAATCATCCTCATCTGTCTCATTCATCTAATTCTCACACTGACTTTGTCTAATAAAATACTGTATAACTCTTTGGAAGGTGGCCATAACATACACAATGGCTAGGGGTAGGTTTTTGGAAAATGTCCCGAAAAGTGGCACACAATTACTTGGTCTGGCCGTTTGCTGTCCAAAGGCAGAGAGGGTGTGAGCACTCTGGGATGATGACATCAGACACCCACAAGCACTTGTGTTGCATTTTTTCCCCCATAATAGACTGGCACAAAAAGAGCCACAGAATGCAAATGGGACTGCAGGCACTGTTGGATAGGTATCCATTATGCTGATGCAGTCAAACATAGGTTAGGGCAATGGAGGCACGCTATATTGACTTTCTGGGCATTTTCAAGCACTCGTCTTTGACTCTATAAAATCTAGCAGTAAAACATCACCTTCAATAAATTCGACTTTATTTTGTAGTGTAGATATAGCCTGGGTCACAGATGGTAGTTCAATGTACTGTACAATACAGAATGTTTTATGTTTGCAAAATTGTAAATGATCGTACAAAGCAGTCCTTCTCTAAACGTGCATTTGCTATTTTTCCGAAAGGTGGAACCAGTCGACCAGATGCCTCGGTTTCTAGTAACATACCACCAAGTGCTGAACCAGAGACTCCAATGGAAGTGGATGGTCCTGAACAGATTCCATCCTCTTCATCCTCTACAATGTCAGTGCAAGTGCCCTCAACATCTTCCTCAATGGAAAGCCCAGCTTCCACATCATTATTATCCTCGCCTGACAGTGAACAACGAGCATCTTCGGAGGCCTCTGCTCATCCTACTGTCCATCAGTCTGGTGAGGATAATTCCATCCAATATGCTGTGCTTTATCAAATTACTTAAATAACAAACTACATTTTGGCACATTTTTTTGGTAATTGATTTATAATCTTGTTGAGGTCATGCATGTCTTGAATATGGCTTAGGTATTTGTTTTGCTGATACTCTAACATATGGCTATAACTCCCAAAGAAAGGCTCAAGGGGTGTGTCTACACTAGCTCCCTACTTCGAAGGGAGCATGGTAAGTAAGGTGGCGGGAGGAGTAAAGGCTCTTCCAAGTTGCCCAGGCCTACAGAAGTCATGCCAGAATCAAGTTAGGACAGTACTGCTTTGCCAGTTGAAAGTATTTGGATGGACAGAGCCCATCTTGTAGTGTAATTTGTCTCATTTAATGGCCTAAGTTCTATCTTCACTTCTAATATTGTAACTGAAGCAGCTCTATTGTCTTAAATGGAGGTTTACATTGGTGTTAGTGAAAGGAGAGCTGAGCCTGATTAATATCACTGATCTCTGTGAGGGGGAGACCTATAGGACTGAGTCAGACCTCTCCACACCAATATACACAAGTGGCACTGTTTGTCCTGGATCCCTGTGGGTATGTAGGAGCTTGCCAAGGGTTCCACCTGCTAAAGCTATTGCCAGCTATCACAATTTTCTCACAGATCTTTCAGTAGCTGGTGTGTTTCCTAGAGCTCTACCTGCTAGAGTCGTGTTTATGTGAGAATTGCAGCTTTTTAATAAGCAAGTTTCTAGTCCTTAAGGCTGTAGAGAAAAGCTTGAAGACAAGTCCTGACTTTACCCAGAAATATGAAAAACTAGACAAATAATCCGTTCTCCCAATTATTTTTTTTTTAAATCTCACTGTTTTCAGGCATGACGTGATTTTTTGGAACATGTGGGGTAGGCCATTCTGTGTAAGGTATGCTCTCAATCTTCTGATACTTAAGGCAGGCATTGTGTGTTGCTGCCGTTGGAAGAGATGACTAATTCCAACTCTCCCAGGCCTTGAATGGACCTGCTGAAATGAGGAGAGATCTGAGGTTTTCCTATCTCCCAGTCTTCTTTGAGAAGCAGCCATAAGAGAAAGGAGAGAGGGTCATTCACTGTGCTGTGGCTGCTGCAGTCAGACCCCTTTGGGACATTATTAGAAAGGGCAGGTCAGGACTGCTGCTTAAAAAACATGGAATAAAGAGAAGTTAAATATATAAATGGATATTTATTAACAGTATGTTTAAGAACCCCAAAACTTTCAAATATTTCTGTATTGGTCTGGTTATGCTAATTAGCTTTCCTTAATAGAGAAAGTATGTAGCAAAAGTTTTGCTTGAACTACACTTCAGTTGGACTGCCTCTCCTAATAAATGAGAAGGTCAGGAATCCTTTTTTTCTTAATATCAGGGGCTTTCAGTTACTAATAGCTTTGGCACACAGCATATTGATGCCAATACTATGCCAATCAACGTTTATGTTCACAGACTGCCAAAACGCTCAAGGGATCTGCTATACATAAAATGCAGCAGATTTCAGCCACCGACAGGGCCACCAAAGAGACTACAAATCCCAGTATTGAGCTGAATGATGTTCTGCTCCATTGTGTGTCGTATACTGGGGCCTGTCATCACTATGGTTGCTCCTACTGATTGAAAGAGAACTGCTGCAGGCTACTTTATTAAATGCTGTGCTTTGCGTAATGACACCTGTTACAGAGACTCTTCCTACATTATGTATTACTGTACTGGCATTTTTCTGGCATCTCTCCCACAGAATTCACTCATGAATAAATTTTTCCTTTTGTATTTCTCTGAATAAGTCCAGAACTCTGAGTAAAAGTTTCTCATGCCAGCATGTGGCGTTCAGCTGATACCATTATTTACCAATCTATTCTCCTTCTGAAGTTTTCTTTCTGTGCACTACTTCGAATGTCAGACCCCTATCAATCAAGGAACTAAATAACCTTCACAGAAAAGAAAAACCGGAAGATATCTTTCATATCAGGTTTGAAAGATCATATGACTTTTGGAGGCTACGGATGTTTTAATTGTACTGTAATTATAATTAATGGGATCATTAACAGCAACTGGTTAGGATTTCAGTTTTGTCTCATTTGACAAGTTACTCTTCTACTACTCCTGAATGATGTGTTCAGATATTTAGTTGACTTAATGTGAAAAATACAACTTTTTGAAACACCAGCAGGAGTGATTACAGTGGTAATTTACAGGTCAGGAACAACATGATTCCTGAGATAGTAAAGTTGCACATAGGGAAATGGCTAGTATCTACAGCTATATCTGCTCACACAGGGAAGTGACTTGTTGAAGTAAAGAACACGTATTTGATTGTATAGCGTTAAATACTGAAAGCGTGCTTTTAAAAAAAGACAACACAGAATAGTCTGTCATAGTCATCAGACTTTATAGCCAAACTCTGTTTAAAGGTGTATATTACAGATAATTTGTAGAACACCATACTTTAGAGTTAGGTACACAAACATGTACAAGATACAGTCTAAGATAAGCAAAACACAGAAAAATACAAGGAGAGTGTGTGAATTGGAAATTATTGCTGAGGAGGAGAAGGGAAAGATTCCTAGGAGAACTTGGTTTTCAGAAGGTACTTGAAGGAAGAAGGGGATTTTTGGCAGATGAAGAGACAGCTACAGAGAACACACAACTGAGGAGGAGGAAGTAGTAGCAATAAAGCAAGAGGAATGAGAAGGGGAAGTAGAAAGGAATGAGGTGTAGTAGGACTGTTGAATCATGAAGAGATGGAGAAATTAATAAGCGGGGTAGTAGAGCATGCAGTGGTGTGAAGGAGAGGAAAGGAAAAAGAACGTGATTTTAAGGGAACTGGAGAATGGACAGCTTAAATGAATAACATGCACTGCAGTGTTTTATAATTTGCTGCATTCCTTTCAGGCCCCTCTAATAACCACTCCTTTCAAATAATTTTTTTCTATCCTTTAGAATAATAATACATATTTAAAGCCTTTTCATACTGCCTGTGTCTACACTAGCAAGTTCTTTTGAAAGATTTTTCGTAAGAAGAGGGCTCTTGTGAAAGATCCCGCAGAGCATCTACACACAAAAAGTGTTCCTTCAAAAGTAAATTGAAAGAAAGCAGTGCTCCTTTCGAAAGTGCTCTTCCACTCCCATTTCAGGAAGAACACATTCTTTTGCAAGTCTCTTTTCAAAGAAAGCATGTGTAGACGTTCCACGGGTCCCTTCTTTTGAAAGGGAAGTCTGCATGGTGCTGGATTTTCCAATCCCTGGCCTGTTCTTTCAAAAGATCGGGGTTGCGTGGACACCCTCTATCGAAAGAGTCTATCCATCTTTTGATCCACTTTTTTGCGTGTGGACGCACTCTTTCGAAAGGAGTTTTTTCAGCAGATATCTTCTGGAAGAACTTCTTTCAAAGGATCTCTGTAGTACAGACATAGCCACTGTGTTGTCCTCAAAGTATATCATACAAGGTGTGTCCAACTTCCTATTTCAAAAATACTCATTTTTTCCTTTTACATTTTGGAAAACAGACAGTAGCCAGCACAAGAAAAAAACACCACATGGAATCTTTGTCACATTGCCCACTTTGTGTGAAACTTGTTTATATTCCGTTAGGGTATGTAGGCACAACAAAGTTATTTGGAAGTAACAGCTGTTGTTTCAAAATAACTTTGCTATCATCTACACAACACAACCGCTATTTCAAAGTAACTTTGAAAGTATAATTTGTATAAAGTATAAAGCTATTTCAAAGTAACTTTGAAATAGTGGTTGGCTTATTTCAAAATTGGTAAACCTCATTCCATGAGGAATAGAGCCTATTTTGAAATGAGGAGTGTGTAGACATGGAACAGAGTCTGGTTCAAAATAGTCTGTTGTGTGTAGGGCCTGTATTTCAAAATAGATGAGGGCAATTTCAAAATGCATTTTGTCTGTGTCTATACTTGCCCCCTCCTTTCGGAAGAGGCATGTTAATGAAGCAGTTTGGAAGATGCTGATGAAGTGCTGACATGAATACGCAGTGCTCCATTAACATAATGGCAGCTGCACGTTATTCGAAATTGCCGCTTTCAGAACGCACACCACCTGTGTAGACAGGGGCCTTTCAAAAGGATCCCCTCCCAGACTTTAGTTTTAGGAAGAAGGGGATTTTAAAGGCTGGGGGGGATCCTTTTGAAAGGCCCCCATCTAACCAGGCAGCATGCATTCTGAAAGCAGCACTTTTGAATCACTCCCATTTGCCATCATGCTAACGAGGCGTGCATATTCATGTCAGCACCTCATTAGTGTCTTCCAAACTGCCTCATTAACATGCCCCTCCCAAAAGGAGGGGGCAAATGTAGAGGTAGCTTTTGTGTGTAGCAGCATTATTTCAAATTAAGTTATTCTGGAATATCTTTTCTGAAATAGTTTATTTGAAAATAAGGCTGCTATGTAGACCTGTCTTTAGAGAAAGACAGTTGAAACTTCTCAGATGTGTTGTTGGGTCATCATTAAAGTTCCTGTGGTGAGATAAATCACTGGAAACTGTTTTTAAACTGTAAAATTGAAATTAATCTCCTATTCTTTAAGTGGGGAGTTATACCTGATAGGAGATTTTTATTGTCCTGTCACTTACAAAAATTTGTTAATTTGAGTATAAAATGAACAAATTAGTTTTTGCTTTTAGCTTTTTCTCTCACTCAACAGACACTAAGACATGCCCATTAGTTTGATGCTTTTAGTATTAATTTTAATGTGCTGGTGTTTTAAACTACTGATAGATTGTAAGCTACTCAGTTGTATGTAACAACAAAATCAGACTTTGTTTTCACAAACTGAGTGGTGCGTACACACACGCGCACACTCTCTCTCTCTCTCTCGCTTTTGATGCATTTTGTTTGTATGAGACTGCCAAATTGAATCCATTGGTTTGTCCTGATTTCAGGCAAGTTCTACCTTATTTTTCACTGGGGATATACAACTGGCATTTATTTTGTTTTCTGATTCCATTTGCTGGCAAGATGAACTTCTGCTTGAAGATTCTGATTGGTTTTTAAACGATTTCGTAAAAGAAACTCATGGGGAGGTAAAATATGTCCCTTTTAAAATGTGAGGGGTAATTTTGATGCCTTTCTGGGGTAAGTGGAATCGAATTCTTAACTAAATTCTGGAAATTACTATTTTATCCACAATTGAGAAACAATTTTTAAACAGTAATTAAAGGATACTTGGAACTTTGATTTTCCAAAAAACCACGTTTTCCGTTTTTTGAGAACACTTTCTGGCATATTTGTTTAGCATTATGGGGCACAGCAGAGCTATTTCTTCCCTTTTCCTTCCTGTTGTTGTTTCATCATTACCCACCAACTGATTGGTTGTAACATCCAGAAATTACATTAGACAAGGGACGCTGGAACCGAAGCAGAGGAGACTTGAATAGTGCCAGGGCAGGAGGGGAAACAGTGTAGTCTTCTGCGTATTAATGGTCAATTTCAGTAAATTTCAATGGATCAAAGGTGGGGACTTGTATGTGAAGGAATAATGTGTAGCTGACAAGTAGTAGGAAGAGAGCATAGGGAGAATAGTTAAATATTTAAGATTGTGTCTCAAGAGAGACGATTGCCAAAACACGTGTAGTAGAAGACCTTGGTGATTCTTTTGCATTATCACTTTATAAACCTAGGTAGTAATAGTCGCAGTTTTTTTTTTTAAAGGTTCATATCTTAGTGCATGTAATTTGAAGGCTACCAGAAAATAGTTAACACAATGTAAAAACTTGCTGCTTTCTGCTTGGACATCCATCACCTCTGTTCAGAATCCCCTTTCTGTGTGCGTGTGTGTTTGTTTTTTTTTTTAATTATTTTGGTGTTTCAGTTATATACCTATTTGGTTAAAATGATATTTTAAAATAAAACCATTGAAGTAAGTGTCTTTAAAGTTTTAGCTCATGGATTAAGGTTGCATAACTTTTCACTTAACCAAGAGTACTTCTTTGTTAGCATACCAAGAACATGTAAAATATGTATTTAGATTTTTGTTTTATTTTAAATCCATTCTGCAATATTTCATTTTTAATTTTTTTCAGTTAATCTCTTAAATGGTTGAGGGTATGGGGAGAGGGCATGTTGCATGAAAACTGAACTTTGTATGTTCTCTGATTCATGCATTTAAAAGTGAAAAGTCAAATTTAAACAAATATTTTGTGTATGCTTCTAGTTTATTGCAAATTAATAATCTGCTATATAAAATATTTGGTTTTTATTTCTTGTAGTATCTGCTGCCTTGCTCTTCAGTCATTTGTTCTTATTATCATATGTTCTATGCCTTTTTCTTTCACACCTTTTTTTTCCTGTCAGAATTAATGGCACCTGAGTTAGCTATACTCCGTAAGGGCCTGCAGCGACTGAGGCTTAAGAAGGCTGAACAACAGAGACAGCGAGAGCTAGCTGAGGGTTCAGCACCACAGTCCTCCACCTCTGATCAGTCTTCCCCTAAGGGCTCCTCACAGGACCCTCAGACTTCAGGTTGTCATTCTTAAGCAGCTGATGTAGATATAGTTTGTGCTGCTATTGTTTGCTGAGATGCTTCCTCTTCAGAACAAAACAGTTAATGCACTTGCTGCTCATCTTGACCTTGCGTGTGGAGATGTTATCACAATTACATACACACTAATGGTAGTGTTACTATATTTATTTCCCTAATACAGTTGTGATGCATAGTGACATAAGTAGGTTCTGAATTGTATGCCACAACAAATTTTGCCCAAATAGATCATGTTGGCAATTTCCAGAAGGAAACTGAGCATTGAACATAACTAGAAATGGAGGTTTTTGACCAGCACTGTCTAGATTGAGCAGTATATATTAATACATAAGCACCCAGGGCTATACCTTCATATTAAAGAAGAGCATGTTGGTGAGTCATGTTAAGACACTATTGGCTACATTCTGGGGTTACTGTGCTAAGCAGTTCCCCAATAATGATAAAGTAAACAAAAAGCATATGTGGATATTTTTTGCATCACTAAGAATTTCTTTCAGAATATGCTTATTGTAAAAATGTGTCTAATAAAAGGCTGCTGCATCTTAGCTTCCAGCTCTCTTGGTTTTAAACTTACTCCATATCTTAATAGACAAAGGCTGTGTCTACACTACAAAAATAACTTTGAAATTGTACAACTTTGAAGTACAACTTTGAAATAACCAACTCTGAAGTTGAGCATCTACATACACCCTACTTCAAAGTTAAACTTGGAAGTAGGGCTCTATGCCATTCCCGGGAATGGAGTAAGGACTTTGAAGTTGGGCTCCCTACTTCAAAGTTAACTTCAAAGTAAGGGAAAACAAGTGTAGACTCTCTTCTGGCTACTTCAAAGTAGTGCCTAACTTCAAAATTAGCTTCAATGTTAGTTCCTAGTGTAGATGCACCCAAAGTGATACAGAACTGGAGTGAGATGGTTTAGACTGGCCGATTAATAGGTATGATTAAGATGACCATATTTCCCTTTGCAGAATATGGGTCATCTGATGAAATTACTCATCTTGAATAAGTTCAGTGGCAATTAGTGAGACTTACTCAGTGCAAATATTCAAATTAATACCAAGTTGACTGAACTCCTGTTGAAATACTGTGTTGCTGGAGTCTTCTTATTTATCTTGTCTTTAAAGTTTGCACAGGGAGAAGCGAACACATGCGCGCTCTCTCTCTCTCTCTCTCTCTCTCTCTCTCTCTGGGATAAGGGTGACTGATCTGACCTGACCCAAATCCCCTACCCAGTGCTTTCGGCTCTCCATGTCTGGCTGGGTCCTCTAGATGGACCTGCCTCTCTTTGTACATGGTGCCATGTCTTCTCAAGGCAACATGTTGGGGGTATGTAGGGTCACAGGTCCTCCACCCCAGATTTTTGTCAGGGTTTACACCAGAACATGGCAAGCAACAGCCTTCACTGTGCAGGAGAGAAGAGATGAAAGCTGCTTCCACAAAGTGGGGGATGCGGGTAGAGATGACGTGGCCAGTATGTTTCTAGAGATCATCTCTGCTCCTCTTGTCCCCCGACTCTCCAAGGCTAGAAGCAGCTTGTCCTTTTCTACACACATAGTGTAGAAAGGTAGCTGAGACCTCCAAGCTGCTACTAACCACTGACATAACCTAGCCACCTCCTGTCCCCTGGCTACAGTGCAGGCTGGAGGGGTTTAAGCCGTAAGCATGCATTGAGCTCCAGGGCCCAGGGCACCTGGCTGCACGGGCTTCAGCCAATCTGTCCGGAGAGGTAGCTAAGCGATGGAGGGTGCCTCAGGGACAGAGCAGGCCCTCATTCCCTGGGGACAAGACTTAGGGTGGGAGTAGTTTGTGAAGAGAATGCTAAGCACTGCTGCCTGGCAACCTGCAGGGTCAGGGAGCAAACAGGCTGAACATAGTTTCCTCCCCACTACTCCAGAGCTTAGCCCAGGGGGCAAAGAATCTTCCCTATGTCAGCACTGTGTGTGGGACTTTGGCAAGTGGAAGGATTGGCTCCTCCTGGCTGGAGCACCTGGCCAGAGGGTCTTGGGCGTTCTTTGGGTTCCAGCCCAGCCAGAGGCAGTCGAGGAAGGAAGGAGCCTGTCAGTCAGGCTCTTGGTGACTTGAATGATTCGACCAGGAGTTGATTTTTCATGTAGTGCTGGGAGTGAGACACTGTAGCAGCAGAGCTGGTGGGGGGGATAAATGGGCACAGCAATGAGAGAGAAAGCAAGGAATGGGCCGATGGGTGGGCAGAGAAACCAAGTAACCGGCCACCACCTGCCTGCTCCTATCAGCCATCACAGCAAACAACCAGTGCTGCAGCTTTGTCCCACCGCTAGCCTTGCACGCTCACCCCCATTGTTAGCCATTTACTGCTGGTGGGTGGGTAGCTGGCATGCAAGGATATAGCCAGGAGTAAGTCCCACTAAAACTATTGGGAAGGGAGAAATAGAAAACAGGTGACAATTTGCCCATGTCTTAAAAAACACTAGGGACACTTTGAAGAGGCTTAAATTATGGGTCTTTCTCTTTGAAAAACAGGACATATGGTTACCCTTAGTATGCAGGATATAAAAATACTCACATCTGATCATTTTTACAGACATAATAAGGGATTAAAACATGTATCTTAGGCTAGGTCTACACTAGCTGCGGAAGATCAAATGTGTAGGTTTGATCATCTGGGGCACCATTTCATGCATGTGCAAAATGGTGTGTTCCGGGATCAATATCGAAGATGGAACTCCTTGCAAGCCACAAGGAGCAAGAAATGTTGCTTAAACGAGCACTCCCATCAACATTATGCAGTGAGGACAGGGACTAACGTTGACAGCTGCAAAATGAATTTTAGATACTCAGTTGGCATGCCTAAAATTGCGTAGTAATCGTCAACATTCTTGGTAAGTGTAGAAGTAGTCTAAGTTCTATCTCGTGGGAATTGTGCACCCATGTACAATTTATGCAACTCATTTACTTGTGGGAATATTGGAAGTTTGGAATAAACCTTAATGACTTGCTGTAGTCAATTTAAGAAATACTCTTTCCTTGATCTTGTCCAAAATTCTCAATCCAAGAAGTCATTAAATGTTAATAGCAGTTATGAATGGGGTTCAATGTGCTGTAATTGTGGCCTTTGTGCAGCTTACCTTTACCGTTCATGAATCATAAATACTTAAGTTTGCAGATTTAAGTTTCTCTTAAAATTGTATTTTTGCATGGGCTCCCCTTTTGCTTTATTAAGGGCCAAATTATGTCACCATTGTTTACTTTTAGTGTGCTACTGCAGCAGTAATTCCATTGACAATATGAGTAAGGCGTATGCAATCTGGTCTTTAACCTTTAACATTTACTTAGAATATGTGGGTAGATGGCATCAAAACAGCAGAACCAATGCAGCGTTGCATGCAGCACCACTGAGAGCCACTGCAGGTCCTGGGACAAGTTGGGATGGGGGCCTGGCTCCATGCCCCGAATGGGTGGGGCCTAGCTCTGTGCCCAGAAGAGGCAAGGCTTAAGGCATTTGGCTCTCAGCGCTGGTGGGACTGCAGTGTTGGCCTTTCCCTGTGCCCTTCCTCCTGCCTGCTCCCCCCGAGCCACACCCAGCTGCAGTTGTGTTGCTGCTGAGGCAATTCAAAGGGGCCCAGGACCAACTGCCATCTTTGTCTCTCTTCCTCCCCTTGAGAGCCTGGTTTAATGCAGTGATGCTGAAGATGTCTCGTGTAAGGCAGCATGTCTAACGTGGAGATCACTGAAGTCACAGATTCCATAGCTTCTGCATTGGCCAGTGAGCTGGCTCTGAGCCTGCAGAAGCAGATCAGTCAGCACTAGTGCCGGCTATGCTGGTGCCACTGGGGCAGCTTAGGTGTGGGATAGGGCTTAAGGCTGCACTGGGGATTGGGCTGTGGGGTAGCACCTTCATGGGGGGGGGGGCGCTTTCCAAAAGCAACCAGCATATTCCTGCAACTCCTAGGGGGAGAGAAAGCTGGGGTCTCTGCATACTGTGTATTTCTCTACCTGGAGGTAACAGCCCCTCATCTCCCACTGGCTGCCATTCCTAAGCAAAGGACACTTAGAGCCAGAGCAGCACACTGAGACCCCAGGCATGCTGGCTGCTTCTAGGGAGCTACACAGAATCAGGTAGGGAGGCTGCCAGCCCCACTAACTCTGTCCCCACCCCAGCACCAGCATGGGTCCCAAACCACACACTGCTGCCCGCACCCCAGGATTGGTGAGGGTCCACACTTTGCCATCCAGCACCAGTGGGGATCCCATGCCATGCCCTCCCACCTGCCTCCTCCAGCAGCAGCAGCAGCAGCAGCAGTCTTGGGCTACCCTCCAAGCAGCCACTGCTCACTGGTCCCAAGTTTTATTTAGGGATATATAGTGCAAGTCATGGACAGGTCACAGGAAGTAAATTTTTTATTTTCTGTCCATGATCTATCCATGACTTCTACTAAAACCACCCATGACTAAAGTGGAGCCTTACTCATGCACAATACTGTTTACAATGCCAGGTCTCATGGAAAATTTCACAGACCTGTTGTCATTGTGTGTGTTGAGTGAGCCGTGGCTTACTACTTCCATACTACGATATTTAGCTATTCATGTACACACAGTGTAACCCTCTATCATTTAGAGTGTTGAAATGTTTTTAACATTTTTCTTCATTTGACTATTTCACAAATCCAAAATCCTAATTCATGGAACTCTTAATTCAGCCAAATAAAAAACTATTACAAGAGCGCAAACAACTTTCTTCCTGAAGAAGATATTTACCTTCACCTTTCAACTCCTCTTTGCCCCTTATTTTCTCTCACCCTGGTTTTGGCACTTTTATATGTGAAATGTAAATGCATACGAATATAAATAGATAAATATAATATTTCTTCTCAGCTTTTCATTTAAAAAAAATCTATTTGTTGGTGACTGAGCCTAGAATGTTCATTGTGAAAGATGAATGTTTAGAAAGCTATACACTACAGTGGAAATACTCAGACATGACTAGCTGTGGGTATGTCTAGAGCTTGAGCTACAATATGTAGATACTGAATTTAGCATAGTTGCTAGCACTGAAAATTCTTTTCCAGGGTTAATTTTCAAATGGTTTGGAAGTTGGATGCTCCAGACTCGAGGGACTCTGTACCCTTCTGCTGACACTAGTGTCTGCCTCCTTGCAGGTTGTTGTGCTTGTGAAAAGAGAATGCTGTCCTGGTATTCCTCTGATGGGCTGAAGATCAAGATTTATTGACCTAAAAGACAAACCTTCTGGGTCAATTCATGTTTATACTAATACAGATGCAAAGTGTGAGATTTTCAGAAACACCAAGTGCTAGTGTAACCCAGACACCCAAGGCAATGCTAGCCTACTTTTACTTACATTGATGTCAATAACATTCCTCCTGACTTCAGTGTAAGAAAAGTTGTGCCAGCACTCTGCTTTTGAAATTCCCATCTGGAGGCTGAAATATATATTACACTTATCTTATGTGTCAGTGTGGATTAACATTCCTAGTAAACTGCAAAGCTATGCAATAATTTTGTATATGCAGTGTAGGTCAGAAACCATCCTGCTGTTTCCTATAGGTGGCCCCAGAATGGGTGTGGTGTGGTCTTGTAAGAACCTGCTCTATTCTTCCCCTTTGCACTATTACATGGTGCATGCTAATTTGCCTCTTCACTCAGGGGGGAGTGGAAGTGGTTTTGGTATTGGGAACACACTTTAGGTGTCCCTTTTGCAGGAACTCAGATGTGGTGTTTGACTGAGCTTTCTGATGGCTAATCAGGTCAGCAGAGGAAACACCACCAGTTTCCTACCTGACACTTCATTTCAAGGGATAGAGTCGTCATTGCTTCTGGCCCCCCAACTACTGACCAGTCCCTTCCCCCATACTGGACCCTGCTGCTGCTGGAGAAAAGTCTCTCCCAGTGACTCAGGGATCACATGCATGCAATGATGGGAGGTGGAGTGGGTGACCAGTTGAGAACATAGTTGTTGAACTGTGTAGGCAAAGTAATGGCATGGAAAAGCAAAACTTCTTCTTTTTTTTTTCCTACACCTTCCTATCTTTTTTCTTCTCACTTAACAGTCTGGGCCCCTGCTTTATTTTCAGGGATCATCTTTATGTAACGGTGGCCAGTATGAGAACACAGTCATTGCATGGAAGCCTTCTAATGCACCGAAAAGCCAAAGACTCTCCCCAACACCAATATAGTGAAGGGGGAAACCAAAAATTCTTTTGTCCTACACTTTCCTATCCTTTTTCTTCTCACTTCAAAAAAACTAAAGGGCCCTGCATTATTTTCAGGGATCACATGCATGCAATGATGGGAAGTGGGACAAATGGCTGGCCAGTTGAGAACGCAGTCACTTCGCCCGTGTTGGCAGTGTAATGTGGGGAGAAACCAAAAATCCTTTTCTCCTGCACTTTTCTATCCTCTTTCTTCTAACTTTGAAGGTCTCTGCATTATTTCCAGGGATCAGGAGGGGAATGAGGAAAATGTGATGTGGGAAGATGACCTTAAGACCAGCGAGCATACCCAGAATGCTACAGGGATGACAGAACTGTGAGACAGCTTCCCTCAGTGCAGTACTGCAACAGTCAATGTTAGCCAATTTTTATGTATGGCAGTAATGACTTTGTGAGGAGCATGTGGGAAGTGAGGATAGTCAATGTCAAACATAAATTCTTCTTCGAGTGTCCCCGTGGGTGCTCCACATTAGGTGTCGGGCTCGCCCAGGGCCGCAGATCGGATCTTCCAAGCAGTTTCTGCTGGACGGCGCATGCGCCGGTGCGCGCCGCTCCCTTGCGCGCTCCTGGCCACATGCGCGATCCGGTCCCCGCCAGTTCCTCTTAACCGCCGTCGGCTGCAGACGGAATCCGACTAGGCTATGGCCAAGTTAGCGTATTCAATGGTTTTAACTGTTTTTTCTTTAAAGTTTTCAAGTTCTTAGGCTACTGTTAAGTTAGCCAGTTGTTATTTTCAAAAAAACAAAACAAAAAAAAAACAACAAGCGGGACGGCATTCAGTCCAGTCCTAGTGACAAGCGGAGCACTGGAGGCCAGGAGCCTAGGGCCATTAGCCCTCCTGCCACGGCAGGCTATTGGAGAGGGGGAAAAACAGCACAGAGAAGGTGCTGAGTACCCATTAACAACTGAAAAACTCACCAACAATGTCCTCTTCAGGATTCAAGAAATGTGAGTCCTGCCGAGAGGCAATGCCAGCATCTGATGGGCACAGTCTCTGCATAAGGTGCCTGGGGGAGTCCCATGTCACGCAGAAATGCTCCTTCTGTGCAAAATTAACAGCCAGAGCAAGGAAGGACAGGGAGATGCGGCTTAAAATGCTGCTCTTCGACAAGGCCCTCCAGCCAGATGTGCTGGAGCGGCTGCAGCAGGAGGGACCCTCCGGGGCCCATAAAAGGAAAGCCGCCTCCCTCACCCCATCAGCGCAAAAACGGAGGAAAGCCTCCCCAGCCCGATCCCTGCTGGGAGAAACAGCAAGCGGGACAGGAGGAGCGCACAGCCCCCAGCTGCAGCAACAGCTGATCGGTGACGGCACGGAGAGCCACGTGGAGGCGGCTCAGCCTCCGATAATCAAACAGCCGCCCCGCACTGCAGGCAGGGCGGCGGCTAAACAAGCGCCGGTACCGGCGGCACCGCAAGCAGCGGCACCGACCCCCGGGGAACCGGCGGTGCAGAGCGTGCAGGCACGCAGCCTGCAGGCACCGGAGGACATGGCCCGTGCGGCACCGCCCATGAGCGTGCCGAGCACGGCGCGGACGGGGCCGAGATCCCCTACACGTCAGGGGGTGGAGCTACCCCCTCAAGTGAGGGGGAAGGCTGCACACAAAACAAGGCACCGCAGCCCCTCTCCAGACAGGGCTGCAGAGTTGCTTTCTCTCAGCCCTCCGCTTATGCTGCAGACTCCAACCAGAAGGCAGGGGTCCCCCCTAGCCTACCCAGAGCCCCCGTCTCCATTTTTACAACCAGCCTCGCCCTGGCTGGGACCACCTTCACCCTTCCTGGGGTTTGAGCCGCTGGAGTACAATCACAAATCGCTCTCTCCAGTGTCCCAGATCTCTTGACGATCTCGCTCCCCCGGACGCAGAGGATATGCACCAAGGGAGTGGTCTAGGTCACCTTCCCAAGAACAGTGCCCATGCTGCCATGGTCGCCCCTATCACGCGGGGCATAGACATCACCGGCAATCTACCAGGGAAAGATCCCCACAGACGGTCCCGTATCCCCGAGGGCAATCGCGAACGGGGACAGAGACTCAAGTATCTCAGGGGGAACTGGTTATGGAACCCCGAGATTTTCCCTTGCAAGCTTCCAGCGAGAGGATGTACCATCACCAACAGGAACCGGAAGGGTCCAGAGAGGCATACCCTAGTGGTTCCTCGCTCTCCCCCCCGGACGAGGCTACAGCCCCAGGGGACGTCCATCCTCCGGACGATCTCAAACAGTTTCAAGAGCTGTTTAAGAGGGTGGCCTTCACGCAAGGCATCCAGACAGCAGAGGTGCAAGAGAAACACCATAAGCTCCTCAAAAATCTGAGACCTCCGGCCTCCTCCAAAATAGCAATACCGCTTGATGAAGCAATCTTGGAGTCCGCCACTACGATATGGCAGACCCCTGCGACTATTGCGCCTGTCCACAAGAGAGCAGATAAGAAATACTTCGTGCTGGCAAAGGGCATGGAGTTCCTGTTCAGCCACCCACAGCCAAATTCCTTGGTGGTGGAGTCGTCGCAACAAAGATCAAAGACATCTCAATTCAAGACAGGGGGAACAGACAAAGATGACAAGAAGCTAGAGCTGTTCGGCAGAAAGGTCTACTCCTCGTCCACTCTACTGTTGCGAATGGTAAATTACACAGTGCATTTAGCGAACCATAATTTCGACAACTACACTAGGTTAACCTCCCTCATGGACTCGCTTCCAGAGGACAAAAAACCGGTGCTCAAGGCCATCGTGCAAGAAGGCTACGCGGCCTCGAGGACGGGAGTTCAGATCGCCCTGGATGTTGCAGACACAGCAGCACGCTCCACAGCTACGGCAGTAGTGATGCGAAGGGAGTCCTGGCTCCAGACTTCGGGTATACCGAGGGATCTGCAGGCAAACATAGTCGATCTTCCCTTCGACTCGCAGAAGCTGTTTGCTGAATCAACTGACTCGGTCCTTCATTCCAGTAAAGATTCAAGAGCCACACTTAGGACCCTGGGGATTTACACCCCTCCATACAGAAAGAAAAAGTACTACCCTCAACAAAGACGGTACCAGTACCAGCAACAGCGTCCCCAGTACCACAGGGGTTACGAGCAAGGGCGACATCAACAGCACCAGCAGTACAGAACTCCCAGGCGACGTTCCCAACAGAGCCGTGCGTCCTCGGGGCAGGGCCAAAGGCCACAAGTTTGACACACAGATCCAGGGCTGCGCCATCACTACCATCGCACAAAGTCATCCGAAGTGGCTATTCCACCATCGCCTCTGACCATTTTACGACCAGTGGCAAAGGATCACCACAGACAAATGGGTGCTGGAGATGATAGCCACGGGGTACGCCATCCCCTTCCAGTCACTCCCACCGCCACGACCTCCACCCAGGCCCCACCTCCAGGAGGCCTCCCATGTAGCGAGGCTCAAGCAGGAGGTAGACCATCTCATGCTCATAGGGGCAGTGGAAAGAGTGCTGGAGCAACTGCAAGGAAAAGGGTTCTACTCGAGGTACTTCCTCACGGAGAAAAAGACAGGAGGCTGGAGGCCCATCTTAGATCTTCGAGGCCTCAACCGGTACCTGTGCAAGCAACGCTTTCGGATGATCACAATCGCCTCCATCCTTACGGCACTGGACGATGGAGATTGGTTCGCAGCCCTCGACTTACAAGATGCGTATTTTCACATAACTATCCATCCGTCTCACCGGCGATTCCTCCGGTTCATGGTAGGCAAAGAACATTTTCAGTACAAGGTCCTACCGTTTGGCCTTTCCTCGGCCCCCAGAGTCTTCACCAAGACCTTGGCAGTGGTGTCAGCCTACCTGCACAGACAGGGGGTATTTATATTCCCGTATCTGGATGACTGCCTACTCAAAGGGGCCTCGAAGGAGGAGGTACTACGCATGATACGCGTCACAGCAGGCACGTTCTCTTCGCTCGGCCTGGTTATCAATCTGGCAAAATCAAAGATAGACCCCACACGGGACATAGAGTTCATAGGGGCACGCATAAATTCTATTACAGCGAGGGTGTATCTACCAGAGACTCGCTTTCGGGCCATCGGCTCCCTTGTGCAGGTCATCACCACGGTGCCGGTCCTGACGTGCTTACAGCTGCTGGGCCACATGACAGCGGCGACGTTCGTAGTACAGAACGCCAGGTTACACATGCGCAGCATGCAGCACTGGCTGGCGAGCGTATACAAACTGGCAGCACACTCCGTTCACAGGGTGGTGTCGCCCACAGCAGAGGTGCACAAATCCCTGCAATGGTGGGTAAACCCCAAGAACTTGCTAACAGGGGTATCCTTCCACCAACCACAAATATCGGTTTTTCTTACTACAGATGCCTCCCTCATAGGGTGGGGAGCACACATGGGCGAAGAGGTGACTCAAGGGCTGTGGTCCTCCACGGAGCAGTCACTCCACATAAATATACTGGAGCTCAGAGCAGTGTTCAACACCTGCAGACACTTTCGAGACCATATACAAGGCAAAGTTGTCGGGATCAGTACAGACAATACCTCCACCATGTTTTATATAAATCGGCAAGGAGGAGCTCGGTCCCGTGCCTTATGTGCGGAAGCAGTCCGGTTATGGAACTGGTGCATCGCCAACAATATAACCTTGAAAGCCTCGTACTTACCAGGCGCTCACAATGTGAAGGCAGACCAGCTGAGCAGGCGTTTTGCACTCACGCACGAGTGGCAGATCCGTCCCGATCTGCTACGACCGATTTTTCATGCATGGGGTTTTCCCCAGATAGACCTGTTTTGCCACTCAACACAACAAGAAGTGCCCACGATCCTGCTCCAGGGCAGGACTGGGACGGGGGTCCCTGGGGGACGCATTCGCGATCTCGTGGAGGGGCCCCCTGCTTTACGCTTTTCCTCCTACAGTGCTGATCCACAAAGTCTTGCAGAAAGCCAGGAGGGAAGGAGCCCGAATGATCCTGATAGTCCCAACGTGGGATCGACAGCAATGGTTCCCCCTACTCCTGCGCATGTCGGACCGTCCACCGATGCCCCTTCCGGTGGCGCCGGATCTGCTCACGCAAGCCCAGGGGTCCATAGTACATCCGCACCCCCAAGGCCTGCGACTACAAGCGTGATTAATCCATGGCTCAGCTCCCTAGAGAGCACATGTACGGAGGAAGTGCAGCAAGTCCTAGAAAGTAGCAGGAGGACTTCCACCAGGAAGACCTACAAGCAGAAATGGACTCGCTTCACGGCATGGTGTTCTACCAAACAGCTAGCCCCCCTTTCGGTGCCTATACCTGTGATATTAGAGTATTTACTGGACCTCAGGAGAGGAGGACTCTTACTGTCCTCGTTAAAGGTCCATCTTGCTGCCATTTCAGCGTTCAGACACGAAGAGGAAGGGCACACGGTGTTCGCCCATCCCATGGTTACCAGGTTCCTCACAGGGTTGGTAAACCTATACGCCCCTCGGAAACCACTTCCACCTTCGTGGAACTTGAACCTGGTGCTTAATGTGCTAACGCGACCACCATTCGAGCCCTTGGCCACGGTTTCCCTCCGCCTCCTTACGATAAAGGCGACCTTTCTTCTCGCAATCACGTGAGCTCGCAGGGTGAGCGAGCTTGCGGCAGTTATGGCAACGCCACCCTGCACTGTTTTTTCCAAGGAGGCGGTAACCATACGGCTGCATCCAGCCTTTGTTCCCAAAGTTTCTTCTGAGTTTCACATTAACGAACCTATTGTTTTACCCTCGTTTTATCCAAAGCCTCATAACTCTAACAAAGAGGCGCGCCTACACTTCCTGGACGTGAGGAGGGCGCTAGCCTTCTATATAGACAGGACCAAGTCCTTCCGGAAAACTGATAGACTCCTAGTCTCTCTCACTCCCAAATCGAAAGGAGAAGGTCTCTCTTCGCAGAGAATCTCGAAGCACATCGTATCCTGCATAAAAATGTGCTACGAACTCAAAAAGACTCCTTTACTGGCCACTCCCAGGGCTCATTCCACTAGGGCGGTGGCGGCATCAACAGCCTTTTTCAAGGGCGTTGCGCTAAAAGACATTTGCAGAGCGGCGACCTGGTCATCCTATGACACTTTCGCCAAACATTACGCCCTTCTCGGGGTATTCCAAGAGGATACCCGTCTCTCGACAGCAGTCCTCTCGGGGACGAGCTGCACGTAATCCGATTACCCACCTCCTATCTTGGGTTACTGCTGGGTAGTCACCTAACGTGGAGCACCCACAGGGATACTCGAAGAAGAAAGAAAGGTTACTCACCGTAGTAACGGTGGTTCTTCGAGATGTGTCCCTGTGGGTGCTCCATTACCCGCCCATCCTCCCCGCTTCGGATCTCTGTTTAGTGTTTTGTAGGAGCATCCGAGGCGGTTGGTCAAGGAACTGGCGGGGACCGGATCGTGCATGTGGCCAGGAGCGCGCCAGGGAGCGGCGCGGACCGGCGCATGCGCGGTCCAGGAGAAACTGCTTGGAAGATCCTATCTGCGGCGCCGGGTGAGCCCGACACCTAATGTGGAGCACCCACGGGGACACATCTCGAAGAACCACCATTACTACGGTGAGTGACCTTTCTTTCCAGAATTAGAAAATCAATATAAATACATTTGAATTTATCTCTCAGTGTAGACTCAGCCTAAGAGCCAAGGCCTCCTCATCCTCTTCTTGAGGGAAGGAAACTTTGAGATCTCCATCCCTGCAAATCTTCCTCTAAAAGGAGGAACTCTTTCCAAGCACCATCCAAGTTGGTTGAGCCTTTGTGCCTTGCTCTGAAAGGCTCAGCAGCTCTTTACGATCATGGTATCAGTTTACCAGCTTCAAAGATCAAAAGCGCTTTGATTTTACCACCAGGAGCAGGGATCAGCATTAATACCAGAGTGAGAAACACAGAGAGACAAAGGCAGACTATCTCTTGATTTTGATCAGAGAAAAGCACTGAGAGCTCAATGCACCAGTGGTACTGCCATGTCCCAACAAAGAGAAGTCAGCATGGATGGGTTTATCTACATCAGCTCAGATGATACTTAGGGAGAAAAGTCTTCAGTCATCCACAAATGGAGATACATATAGCTCCAGAGTACATAATGCTTCTTCCAGTTGAGGCTTATTGAAGGGACTGTGGTCTTGAAGTCCATCCCCTGCACCAATGAGCAGAGCTGACCTGTCCTGCTGGAAGGAGGCTGGGCTTTACCTTTCAGAGCATGTACCTGGATCAGTAGGACTTCAGTGTGGCAGCTGGAGCCAGAGTTGGGCATAGTATGCTCAAAAATTCTATTGAGGTGGAGGCTCTCCACATCCCTTTCAACCCTTGGACTTTGATTTAAAACCACAGTTTATCACTCTGTAAATGCATCTGTGCTAAATTAGAGGTGCTTTTGCAACAGTGGCAAAATGCATTGCATATACTGGAAGGTAGAATGCAAAGTTAGTGAGTCATTTTCAAATGAGATCATTTGAGTCTAGGGTGCAGAGTCTCTGATCTGATTAAATAGTGTTTGGTGTAGGACTGGGACGCAAGCAGAGAAAATGTCTTCTGAGCAACTTTTATTCTCCTTTGACCCAGGGAATATTCTGCACCAGTGTGCTTTGTGAAACAATCCATAGCTCACAAGGCAGCTGGGTACCAACCTAGTGAAGGGGACGGTAAGGTTATGTCCAACTATACCAAGACCTTGGAGGGGAGTGTCATCTGAGGATTCCATCTCTTTGCAGGGTTTATGGCTGCAGCACAAAGCCACCAGACCATTTTATTGACTCTGGCCTAGATCTGTAGTGGTGAGCCACTGAACTGAGGTTCGACCATTACATTTCCTCCTGTCCATCAAATGGATTTAAATGGCATATTAGTAAATCCCTATAAGCATACCACAAATCATTTTAAGGTAGAGGATTACAACAAAAGACTAACAAAGGGAATAGTATCACTATATTGTACATTATCGCTATATTGCAAATATTTAACTAATTTATGTGCATCAACTGTTTTAAGGATGTCACAGACATAAGATCTATCTTCTATTTAGAAATTACAAGGGAAATAACTTTTAGAGAAGATGGTTAATTTTTGCATCTGTAGTCTGTGTGTGCAATGAAATGCATTGAAGGTGGTAACGGTTAACTGATAATGTCTAATAGAAGAATACTTTGTGACCCTATTTCATTATCAATTGAAGCATCATATAAGTCATCTTACCGTGGTACTGTTTGATAACAGAGAATTTAAGTCTTCATGAATTCTTCATACTCAATTCAAATTATAGCAGTCAAGAGTCTACAGAGCTATTAAATTATCCAGTATATGAACTGGAAATGGTTTTTGTGCTTTTAGTGTTTTAAAGATCACATTTTTTTGAGAATTAATATTTCTATTTGGAAACCCTTCTCAGCTCTTAAATTTTATGGTGCTTGATAGGTGCTTTAAAAATTCTTGAGAATTTTTTATTATATTTTATATTTATATTTTATATTTTTTATATATTTTATTATTTGAAGACACTGGTCTAATATTGTATGTTCTCCTGTTGAAGTGCAAAATATTATTTAGACTTCTGTGAAGATTTGGATCAAATTTATAAGACTGACGGGGGCATACTTTCCTCCTTTAATTTAAGAAGCAGTTGAGTTTGGTGGTGGAAGCATGGAATTTAGGAGTCATGACTCTTCAGGTGGTATTCCTAGCACAATAGACATCGTAGGTATATAGTATAGTCCTCCTTGATATAAGTTCAGTTATCTGATCCCAACTAGCATTTCTTTGGAAGAGGTGATAAATGTATTAAAATCCTTGCAACAGTAAGGTTTTGGTACAATTATGGTATAGGTTAACATGCCTGAAATTGGAAGGAAAAGACACAGCTTGTTTGTTAGTGTAATTTTAGGGAAAATACTAAATGCTCACCTAAATTAATGTGTTCTCATCTCGAGCATGTGGCTTGGCTCCTGTGGCACAGATAGAAAATGCATTATGAATTACTAGCCACTTAAAAACAAGCCCAAATGCTTTCTTACATTGCTATCTTTATTTTAAACTAACATGATCGTGCAGTTTTTGCTGCTTATATTTTAAGTTGCACTCTCATTTTTGTTTCAGATTCTCCTTCCTCTGTGGTTAACAAACAGCTTGGATCCATGTCACTTGATGAGCAGCAGGGTGCGTGTGATAGGAAATAAGCTATCCCCAGCCATAGTTCACTGCAATGTACATAAGACTTATTTTTTAATTTCAGTTCATGATGATAAACATTATGTTCATCTTCATAAACTAGAATTCCTTAAGTAGACCTGCATTGGAAATCCAGTTACATTCAGTTACAGTTATATCCTCTGCAAAATTAATGCAAATTTAGTATTAATAAATTTGCCCTTACTACAAATTTAATATGTTTATCATAAAAGTTATACTCCACTCTGACACACTGAAAGTGAATTCAGAAAAAAAAAGTTTTTAAAAAGTTTTTAAATCCAAACTAAAATTGCAAATCAGTTTTTAAAGTGGTGTTTACAGGTGGTAGACTCATCTTGACCCCTGAAGGGATGTTTCCTTTTGAGTGAAACTTCCCTTTAATCAGATAAAGCCAAAGTAGCCTGACTTATGGAAGGGACATGTGCAGATGCTGAGGAATTAAAATCTCTTCAGTTTGGGGCTAGGAAGTGGGCTGTACTGGAGCAACTACTTATTACCTCAGCCTGTTGGTTGATAGTTGCAGCTTCTATGTGCCATTTTTGCTGTATCTTAAAATCACCTTACATCTGAAATCAGTGATCTCATGTCTCTGATGGGTATGGCTACACAGACGAAAAACCCATGACTGGTCTTTGCCCACTCTATTGAGCTGCAGAGCTGTTTCATTATAGTGTAGACTTCTTGGCTTAGGTGGGAGCCTGAGTTCTGGGATCCTCCCACCTGGAAGGGTGAGCCCTGAAGATTTGGTTGCTCATATCAGCCTGTAAGTCTTCAAAAAGTGACTAAAAAGCTCAGATAGAGACTTGTCGCATTCTCAGTGGGAACCCAGAAGCATTGAGTTGACAACAGAAGTAAAACGTCAAGACACTTTTGTCTCAAAAATCAGGCAAGGGTAGGAATTTTCCTTGTTATCTTTCCAAGATGGTTTGCTTGCCCTTAGAGCTGTCTTGTATAATAGAATAGGTAATAACATAAAATGGAATAGAACTTACTCTCTAATAGTTGCATTCTCCCATAGTAGTTTTGCTGTTGTCCTGAAGTGTGGAGATTCTCTTACGGAATCAGTTATTTTTATGTGCAGTAGAAATAAATATATCTGTTTTATTGAGAACTTTGTGGTAAAGCTACTTTATGAATGCTTATTAAAGACAATGACTTTCCTACTAAGATCTGCAGAGACCATAAGAAGAGAGCATGACTGTCACTAGAACTGTGGCAGATTAGGAATGTGGATGAGGAAATAGGAGATAAATGCTCTGACAAACTATCAGATGGTGAACAGAATAAAAAGATGACTATATTCTGCATCCATAGAATTCAGATCTCTAAATTAAGCAGTATTGGATTGAGCCAAAGAATGGATTGCTGATGCAGGAAGCTGTTGGTGCTTCAGTATGTGGTACTTTCCCCTCTGATTTTATTAGCTTGATGATAGGCCAGGCTGCGCTTTTAGTATTGCTATCTTTTATGTCAACTTTTAGTCTCTAAAGATCTTGGGTCATTTCTCATGCATTCATAATTCCACTATTCTAGCCACATTACTGTGTGGGGTAGTTAACGTCTGCCTACCTGTGTTAATCACATGGTTTCAAATGGAACATGACTCTCTTCATTTAGTGTTTCATCTTAGCACTGACTGCAATTCAGGCATGGATGGTCATTGTTTAAGGGTGATATTGTTTCTTTCAACCATTGCTTACTTTGGGACGTATGGAGGGTGAAGGAATAGCCACAGACATTGTTGCAAAATTCTTTGGGGAATATGGGCCTGGGGAGGCCCTCTGTTACGTCCTTTTTTTGGAGAGGGGTGCACGTTCAGCCCTTGTGCCACTGCAGACCACTGCTGCTGGCCACTTCAGCAGGTCGGAGTGGAAGGGGGCAGGGCCATAATCTTACCCAATTCCCAGTCAGTTTCGAGCACTAAGCTTTTCAGGTCCTTTCAAGTCAGGGCAAGTATTTGTGCTTGACCCATTTTCTGGGAATTGGGAAGACGGTGTTCCTTCTGAAAATTTCAGTGTAGTCTATTAAACGTTATTATGGGTCAAAGGAACTGTATTTATACACATCTCATAGGGCTGGAAGGGACCTCAAGAGATCATTGAGTCCAGTCCCCTGCACTCACAGCAAGACCCATCACCATTCCTAACAGTACCAGCCCCCCTCAAGGACTGAACTCACAACCCTGGGTTTCCCTTGCATTATGGAATGGTTACATGTGTTCTCCCAAAAGTCAATAGAACTAATTCTAAGGATTCTTAGTGGGTTTTTTGCTTAGCTCTGTACTGTTTGCTTTTCTTGTCTGTGCTACTGCCTGATTGTGTATTTCTGGTTCCAAAAGGTGTGTGGTTGACTGACGGTGCATAAGTCCAGTGTTCATAACTCAGATACTATGATATTTTTGCAGCTACGTCTTTTAACACTTTTTCCTTCTGAACATTTACCAAATTAATTATTTTAAATTCCACCAGCTGTTCTCATTGCTCTCTTTTATTTTAAGGAGTGTCCATATGTACTTAGTCGTGAAGTAATACTACAACAATACATGAAATCAGAGGTACCTACCTTGCAATACTGGTTTGTGATGCTTAAAGCCTTAAGGAGCCAAAAGGAATGCATAGAATTTCACCCAGTGGTATGCAATAATATATATGGTGGTGGCTTCATGACTCAGTGATACTGATTATTTTTGCATTGAGGTTAGATGTATACTAGGGTAAAAAGTCAGTTTCAGATATGCAATTCTAGCTACGCCATTAGTATAGCTAGAATTGCCGTATCAGAACAGACTTCCTTAGCTAGTGTTTTCCACACCTGTTTAAGCTTGCGCCAATGTCTCTTATTCCACGCTAGTACAGAGGTTGACAGCTGAGCCCAGAGAGGTCGATTTTCCAGTAAGTGTAAATTCACCTTAAGACAGACATCCCAAAGGATGTTGCACTGTAGCTTTTTTGTGTCTGTCTCAAACACCATTCAGGACAGCATCTTTTCTTTCCATTCCTGTCCCATTGCTGAAGTGAGAAAATCTCTCTTGTCTGTCTGGTTGTGGTGGGAAATGGGGAAGGATTTCACAAGCTCCTTTTCTGTCTGCATCTCACAAGTAGGTGCTTCATAGTCTGTTTGCACTCACTCAGTGGTATCTGCTTGTACCATAAGGATCCTCTAATTTTGTGATACCAAGCTAACAGCTAGATGTGAATTCAAGGATAGAACCTATGTACATTTTCCAATAAAAATTGTAAATGGACACAACCGCAATGTTGTTCTATACTCAGATCTTCTTTGGATAGATTGATTTCAGCAGTGAACTCCCCTGCATTTAACAATCTTCTCTTTACCCCACATTGACCAAATAAGGCAGCTGCAAGCTGCACTGTGAATAACCATTGTGCATAGGTTACCATGGTGAAGCTCATGTGTAATTGTCACAATGTGCTGTTCACGATAGTACATGTTCACAGAAGATTGTGAATTTTACAAAAAAAACTATTTGTATTCAGAATGTGTATAAAGCACCTGTTTAACATTTTTAAAATTCTTCAAACCAAATGACCATAGCTCTGGTAACCTGAGTCGTTTCTCTGTAAACAGCGTACACACACATAAGTGTTCAGGACCAAATTATGCTTGCAGAGTTATTAGTTTATGGCTTCTGTCAACTCTAAAGGAAGTTTTATGTATGTATTCAATGGCAGAATTATGAAACTGATTGTTTCTGTAAGCAGTCTTTACTTGGGAAGGTGTTTATGTTTGACTGTATACTTATAGGGTACGTCTACACTTGCATTCCTCTTTCAAAAGAGTTATGCAAATGAGGGAAATTGAAAATGCAAATGAAGTGCATATTTGGCATCTAATTTGCATATTCTTTCAAAAGAGCTTCTTCTGACAGAAGAAAACCAGCGTAGACACTGCTCTTTCGAAAGTAAACCCCATCTTCGAAAGAATCCTTCTTCCCACTAAATAAAGGGAAGAAGGATTCTTTCGAAGTTGGGGTTTACTTTCAAAAGAGCAGCGTCTACACTGGTTTTCTTCTTTCGAAAGAAGCTCTTTTGAAGTAATATGCAAATATGCACCTCATTTGCATTTTCGAGTTCCCTCTTTCAAAAGAAGAATGCAAGTGTAGACAAACCCATAGTAAATTATATAGGTGCAGAATTATTCTGTAGTCCTGGTTTTAGAATGGTTGTGAAAGAGATATTGTCATTGTACAGTGAGTAATATTGCAGTTTTAAAACTTGCTGTTAAATTTGCATTATTATTTTGTCCATTGCAGCTTTGAACTGGAAATTTAAAACAGATATCCAGATTGGAAGAGCAACAGGAGATACATTACTTTAACTTCTTATTTAAAATTGTAAATGACAACTCAACAATTTTCCATGCAGCATGTTAAATGTTATGTCACTGGTAAATCTTTTGGAGTCATGATCAAGTTCCTATACTCCATAAACCAAACAAAACCTGAATAATACTGCTGTCCAGAAGACTGTGAAGTAGAAACTGGCAATCAGGACCTATGAGTTCTGTTTCCAACTTTATCATTGATTCATTGGTTCCTTCCCCCATGATTTGGTTATGTGTGAGAAAGACTTTGAATATTGTGACAGTCAGAATAAAAGTGTACAAGAGAATGGTGGGAGGGAAATACATCAGCCTCAGGATGAGCAAGTTCCTGTTTCCTGGATAGCCAAACAAATCCACGCTAAGCAAGACCCCTTGGTGCCACTTAACCTGCCAAGGATCACTTAAGATTGTAAGGCTAATGTACACACCTGACTCCAATTAACTTGCAAAGAGTCAGTTGAGGCTCTTAGGTGAATGGAGACACCTGAAACCAGTCAAGGCCCTGCTCACACAGTTTAAAAGCTCTCTGTCCAGTCAGCCTCCCACAAGCTAAAATGGTAACAGAACAGGTTAAAGAATATTTACATAAGTTAGATGTGCCCAAATCCACAGAGCCTCACTAAATTCCTTCAACACTTTGAGGATGTAGCAGAAGCAATTTTGATACTATTAGCAGTTATCTATGGGAACTCATGAACTGGAGAAGGGCAAAATTTTGTATTTATCTTTAAAAGGGGGAACAAAGAAGACCTGGGGAATTGTAGATCAATCAGCCTAATTTTAATACTTGGAAAGCTACTGGAGCAAATTATTAAAAAATCATTTTATAAACTCTTAGAGGATAAGGTTAGAAGGAAAAGCGAGTGTGGATTTGTCAACACACCATGTCAAACCAGCCTAATTTTCTTCAACAGGGTTACTCATCTAATGGATGAAGGGAAGCAGTAAAAGTGATATATTTTAATAATGGTTTGGATGCAATCCTCCATGCTGTTTTGATGTGTAAACTAGAGAAATGTGATGTAGATGGAATTACTATGCAGTGGGTGCACAGGTGGTTGAAAGATAGTACTTACCAGCATTTCACTGTCAGACTGGGAGGACATACCTTGCTCAGTACCTCAGTTTCATTCCAATACTATTCATTTTCATTAACAATTTGATAACGGATCACTTACAAGCACTTTGGAGAACAGGAATAAAATTAAAATTTCTCTTGAAAAATAGGAGCATTGATCTGAAATCCAATAAAATTATATTAGTAAACCCAAATGTAAAGTAGTTTACTTATGAAGAATGGATCAAATGCACAATTACAAACAGGAGAATAACTGGCTAGGTGGTAGTACTGCTGAAAAGGTTCTGAGAGGCTATTATGGATGACAGATTGAATGAATCAATGCGATGCAGTTGCAAAAAAGCCAGATGTGATTCTGAGTGTTCTAACATGAGCTTCATGTGTAAAACATGGGTGCTAATTATACTGCTCTTCTTGGTACTGATGAGGCCTAAGTTGAAGTACTGTGTCTAGTTCTCAGGGTCACACTTTAAGAAAAATGTGGATATGCAGAGAACAGAGGAGATCAACAAAAATGGTAAAAGCTTTAGAAAACCTGATGTAAGAGGGTAGGTGGAATTTAAAAAAAAAAAACACAACCCTGGGTATGTTTAGCCTTGAGAAAAGAAGGGGCAGGAACTTATGTCTTCACATATTAAGGGCTTTGTAATGCAGATGCCAATCAATCTGTCTCCATGTCCACTGAGGTTAGAGAAAGAAGTAAGGGGCTTAAGTTGTAAAAATTAAGATAGAGGTTAAATATTAGGGAAAACTCTCCAACTTTTTGCCATCCTGGAGCTCTGGAATAAGCTTGTAAGGGAGATAGTGGAATCCCCATCCTTCAACATTTTTAGTAACTGGTGGACAAACAACTGTAAAGGATGATTTAGGGTTTCAACACAGGGGTCTGGATTTCATGATTTCTTAAGGTCCAGCCCTTCATGTCTGCGATTCAACGTATGGCTCCTATTTAAGTTAGAAGGAGTCTTATGCACGAATCTAAGGGCCACGCATGCCCTCTTAGTTGTTGTAAATACACTTTGTTACATCTTTAGTCTAGTCCCTAAGCTTTATAAAGTACAAATTCAGTGTGATCACTCCTTAACATTTAACTGTTTGTTTTGTCCACATCTTGCTTTAAAACAGATTGCATTAGAATGATTTGGGTATTTTCATTTACTTTCAAAAGTTCTTCTGTTGTTTAAGTTTTATATAAATTACTGACAAGTTTAAATATTATCAACCCCCGTTTACAGACAATGAAAAGCAGAGTCCGCGGGCAGGAGCAAGTGAACCAGTTTTAAGTTTGCACTACAGTACAGAAGGAACAACTACAAGCACAATAAAATTGGACTTCACAGATGAGTGGTAAGAGTTTGTTTATTTTGTTTGTGGTTAGCTATTAATAAGTACAATTTTATTAGCATTTTTACCTAAAAATGTATTCTTTCGATTGTGCATGCCATATTATATGTATTTCGTGATATTTCATAGTTTTGTAATAGTATTTGAAAGCGGTGTATTGGGCATCTCATTAGGAATAAATTATTTCCTAATTATATTATTTTATTATTATTATGTAAAATAATTATTTTCTTTTCTTCAGTCATCACAGGCAAAATTATCTTAAAAGTGGGTAAAATTCTTCTTTCTGACCTCAAGCTTTACAGCAAACATTATGTAAAGAGGGAAAAGGAGCTTTCATTATTAGCTGTTTTAGTTTTTGAGAATTGTTTCTAGAAACACAGTTAAGCAAACTTCACTTTCTAACAGGACATCCATATTAGAACTCCATAGATTTTAATTCTTCTAGCTCAAAACAGTTTCAGAGCAGGCAACAAATGCATACAAGTATTGTGAATTTTTCAATTAAAAAAGTGCAAAGTAGTAATAATAATAGTTCACTGTATACGTCTTCAGTAATTTAGACACAAATCTTAAAACACTTCAGGAAAAAAATGTACAAAGTACTGTTGAAATGCACCACACGAGTGTACTTGAATTTTAAAAAAACTGTATGAAACTTCTGGAGTGAGAACTGCTTCTTGGTCTGCATTCCTTTGTTAATACAGAGAAATCCAAACATGGCTTAAAAATGTTTGAACCTCGACTAAATTAAAGGGCAAGTAAATGGTAGCATGAAATGGGGGTAATCAAGAAAGATGAACCACCTCTTGGCTCCATGTGTCCAGAAAGAATCCTCTCCATTGCACATGGGTCTTCAAAAGGGTGTATGAGAAAATGTATTTTCTCTTCAGCAGCCTTTTAAACTTTACTTGTCTTTTTAATTTAATGATCTTGCTTGGCTAATCTTAACTGCGATTTGGAGTTCATGGACCCCTCTAAAGTGCATATCTGTCTGATTTTGAAGTTTGGGCAAGCAATAGTTGTTTAGATGTTTTCTTTATGTTGATATTCTTTAGATATTCATTCTTTATCTACTGTGCTTGAAGGGGACACTGCTTCTCAAGCCTGGTCTACACTGCAAAGTTATGTCAATGTAAGCCATCTTGCATTGAGCTAATGGTGCATGTGTCTACACTTAAAAATTGTCTCCCACTGAGGTGACCCGGTACCACAGCACAGTAACACCACCTCACTGAGTAGTGTTGAGCCCTGGTTGATGTACTGAGCTTAGTGCAGCAGGAGTGTAGATGCTGTGTTACTTACGTCAACCTTAGCAGTCCTCCAGCAGCTGTCCCACAATGACCAACACTGAGAGCTGTGCCACAATTGTGAACTTCACTGCTCTGGGTCATGGAACACCAGAAGGCTCCAGTCTCATTTAAAGCCCTGCAGTTTTCTGAAATGCCTTTTCCTGACTGTACAGCTCTGTTGTTGTGGGCAGCCAACCATACTGTTGACACAGTCCAGGAGAGCTCCTGTCCGGAGTAGACAGGAGATATTGGATTGCCTTGGCCTGGGGGAAGAAGACTATGCAAACTCACCTTTGAACTGGCTGGAGAAACATTGACATCTACCAGTAGATTGCATGGAGGATGCAGGAGTATGAAAGGGATCAGCAACAATGTTATGTGAAAGCAAAGGAACTGCAGGTTTCATATCGGAAGGCCAACAGTCAATTTGATGCTGAGCTTGGTAGAGACACCCAAATCTACCATGCATAGCAGAGTGGGTACCTCCAAGCAGTCCAAGTCAGAGACCCCTGGTAACGAACAGCAAGGAGGAGCAGGAGGAGGATGAGGGATGGGTGACTGGGGAGTCTAGCTATGCCATGAGCCAGGACCTGTTTGATACTCTACTACAGCCCAGTTAGTCCTGATCATCAAGCATGGGTGAGCCTGATGCAAGGGAAGGATCTTGAGGTAAGTGCGTAAATTTATTTTGAGTTACAGTGATGGTACCCCCAACTTAACCAGACACAGCTATTGACTTTTCATTAATTTACTAGTACTCTTGAATCCTCCTGTAGGAGCTCAGTGAGACCTTTCTGGGGGTACTCTAAATCCTTTCCTGAAGTTTGTAGGGATGGCTGCCTTATTTCTTCCTCTAGGGTAGGACACCAGTCAGTAATGCCTTCAATAGGCACCATTACAGTGCGTTGGCTAACAATACATGCGCCCAGGTGGTTTTGAGTCACCAGCAGCAGGTGTGCTTTCCATGTCTTTACCTTCAGGAATAAGATATGTGATAAAATAACCACCCACTGGGGAAAATGTTGCTGATATCCATTGCCATTGATTTATACTCATAGTGTCATGCAGCCGAGCAGTTCTCTCCTCATTTCTGTCACCCATGCTCATGACAGATGGTAATAAGAATGGCACTGGGCACAAGTTACTCCAAAGCAAAAATGTCAATGAGCATGTCAAGTGTAAAACTTCAGGGGAGGCACAGAAGGGCGCTTTGAATCTGAATTTTTGTTTACTCTTGTGACTGTACTGATACGAGCACCACTGTGTGTTTTATCCACAGGTACTGCTGTTGTAGCATTAAGGGATTCACCATGCAGATCCGTGGAATGCCTGAGCTAGATAAGGTGAAAGAAGAGGACTTGGAATTAGGTGTTCAGTGACTTCCTGTAACCAGTGATGCATCAGGTTTTGAGCAAAGGCCTTTAGGCTGAATACAACAGGCAGCCTGGACAAGGGAAGAGTAGAGACAAGAGAGTCCCAGTAGGACACAAGAGAGGGAGATACATCAGGACATAACGGGGCTTCTCATCAGCAAATGCAGATTCTGCAAACTCTTGTGGACTTGCTGGCTGGGGTGCTGGAACTAGTGATTGTGGGGAATGTGGCAACGCCCTCTGGCTTGAAGTGGTTTCTCTCATATGAAGGGTTTACTGCTTTATTCAATGACTTTCAGCACATATGCTGTAAAAATTGTTCCAACACCACTGCCTGCAGGTCCAACAACTACAGGCTTGCCTTGCTTTGCAGTCCACAAAGTAGTCCATTTCAGCAGCTCCTTACACCTCCTGCCAGTATTCCACCTGGTGTCAGGGCCTGCATCCTTACTCCCTACCACTTCATGCTAAGCAATATTAAGGACACAGAAAACTTCATGTATGCTGACTTATGAAAGCCACTGTGCTGTATAGCTAGGTAAAATGGACTTAAATGTTCATTCTACTTGTTAAGTTCTGTTTCATTAATATATTGCTTTTATGTATTTGTTTTAAATTTCACAGATTTTTGCATTGTTTTTGTTACTAAATAAAATTGTATTATTTGGAAAATCATTCATCTTTATTAGTTTACAATATGTGTTGCAGAATGCCTAATAGTTGTGATAGAACCCACTTATGTGCTGCTGTATAGTGCTACACAACTCATAGGATTGGTGACTGTAATAATCATAGATGTACAACAAGCTGTGCAAAATTAAGAGGTGCATTGACATTTGTGGTTATAGAAAAACACCACATGCCAATACAATTCCTAGCAGGCTCCAGTATTGCAGAGAGCAGTAAAGTATGCCACAATCCATTGCAATGGCTTACTGTTAAAGTGTCTTTCAGAGCCTCCCTAAGCCATATAGCTATACACTGAGCTTTTCTAATAGCTTTTGAGTCCAGTGATTCAAACTCAGTAGACAGTCTCTGCACTTCCTCTCTCCAGCTTGGTGGCAACTTTTCCACCTTTGTTTCAAAGGTACTATGAAGGACACAAGAGGCAACTATAAGCATTGGGCGTTCTTTTTTCGCTCTGATCCGGTCTTGTGAGTAAACAATGCCACTGTCGCTACCAAAAGCTCATTCGGCTGTTGTTCTGCAACTGCTGAGGCAGTAATTGAATCTTTCTGTGATGCTGTTGAGGTGACAGAGGCCTGGTTACATGAGGCAGGAGAGCAAGGGGTCCCGCAGGATTGCTACTGGCATTTCAACATTGTCAGTAACAATGCATGAATCAGGAAAGACAATTAATGCTTTTAGCTTTCTGAACAATCCTGTGTCCTTAAAGATGCAAGCACCATATACCACCCCTGACGAGCTACCATTGGTATCAGTGAAGCGTGTCTAGTGACCTACCAGTGCTTGCATAACTATAGAACAGTAACCCTGTCTGTTGATGTATTCTATGGATAAGTGGTCTGTTGCCACAATAAGGATATGGATGTTTGTTGCTCCGTTGCAGTTTGGGAACCTTTCTGCTGGAAATCTACTATATTCTGCACATTGCTTAGCATCATCATATTGTGTAGCATAAGATGATTAATGGCCCTGCACATTTGCAGGACAGTTGCCTCCAGAGTGGCTTTTTCTACTCCAAAATTACTTTCCACTTACCGATGGCAGTCTGGTACTTCAGACTTCCACAGTGCATTTGTAACTCATTTCTCCACTGTCTGCACTTCCATTTTGGAGTCCGTGTGCTAGAGGTCTAGGGCAAGCTTAGAACAGAGATCCAGGCATGTAGTCTTCAGCACTTTGTTCTGCAGCCACCGTTCATCATCATGAGCTTGCTTTATGATGTGCTGTCACCAATCAGTGCTTGTTTCTTGGCTCTCCATCTGCAGTTGCTCTAGTGATGCCACAACAGCCTGGAATTGGTTCTTGCTATGTCCTGCAAAACCTATTCTCCAGGAGCTAGTCACGTTTGTGCTGCTTCAGTTTTTCTTATGGCTCCACAAATACCAGAGGATAGAGCTTTCTGTACTTTCAGTGGTTATTATGTTGGTACAGAGCTGTGCAGAGTCTGTTTCTCTCAGAGGTGGCGGACCGCAAGTAGTACCATGTAGGCTCATGGGATTTTTTTTAAAAAGGCAGGAAAATTGATATAGTGACATTATGAGACAAAGGCAGTTTCATGCTGGGAAGCTGACCTGTTCTTCCTAGACACTTGAGATTGACTCAGTTCTGCCCCACTGTGCATATTGGTAAGACTTCCCAAAAAGCAGAGTGGTGGATAATTGCAGGTTGCACACACTTGGGTACCTATCCATGGTGCACTGCTCTGTGCACCAACACAAGTGTTCCATAGCACCAACACAGGGAGCCAAGTATGCACATGCATGACATAGTAACTGTGGTAGCTTTATGCCAGCATAACTTGTATTGATCAAAGTTTGTAAGGTAGACATGACCAGTCTGGTAAGAGTGGAAAACTGTGATAAGTTGAAGAAAACTTGATTGGTCAGTGAACAGTTTCAATCACTATTTTCCATGAATTCACTTCTACTTATGTATTATACCTATTAACATTGTGCAGGAAAAATGGAGGGCTTATATGGTGAGGTGCAATGCTAGTTGATGGTTGGCAATTTGATGGTGCATGTTTAAAAGTGAAGTAAATATGAAACTTAATCCAGCAAGGTGGTTCTTATGGAAATATAGCATTTAGCTCTTTGAAATTCCACTTGGCATTGTATACTTTTTGGACAGGGACTGTCCTTCTGTTATGTGTTTGTACAGCGGCTTCCATGGTGGGACCCTGGTCAATGACGGGGGTCTGTAGGCAGGGGCTGCCCCCTGCAAATGATGATAATGGAGGTTATACAGTGGGAGACTTCTAGTTACTTGTATATAACCCAGGAGTAGTTTTGATTTGTCATCTGTCTTTTTTAAAAATCTGCAACATACTTTATATGTTGATGGATGTTTCCTTAGACTGAAAACCTCACATTAACCACCCCTACCAACCAAAATAAAACCACAGCTAGTATGTCTCTTGCTTCTTGGGTGACATGTCTGTCATATATCTTATTTTTCAGAGGTGTAATTTGTATGATTATTCATTTGAAATGAAAACTGATCCTTACCATAACTACAGCATAATCTTACCTAACTGATCTGGGTCTACTCTGTTTTATACTGATGTCTATTAGTGCAGTAGCTAAATGTCTCCTGAGAGCAAGAATGATGCTAGTTCATTCTCTTCTTTCCCTGCTACAAGGAGGCAAGCTTAATTTTCTAAAATTATTGTTTAATATATAGAGTAATAAGTCCATGAACAATGGATCCGTGCTCTGTGACATTTAAAATGGAAGAAAAAAACGATGAGTAAACACTACAGTTCCAAAAGTAAAATATGTTTGAAATAGGTTCCTGAAGCATTTTCAACAGGAATTTGGGTCCTGAGTGCCTAAATTCCTCTTTCAAAATGAGATTTAGGGTGCTAAATTAGTTAGGTGTCCTACAGATTGAACCTCTCTAATCTGGCACACTTGGGTCCTGACTGGTGCCAAACAGAATTTTCCAAATCATTGGAATATTGTCTAGCTATATTGTCTAGCAGCATTTCCAACACTTCCACTGCTCATTGAGCTCTTAGAAGATATGTAGGGGTAAATTAGAGCTTGAATAACAGTACTGAACACTGAGAGCCAGGACTGGTGGCTGTAAATAAACTTTATGGAAATGCAGGAAACTTGGCCACACCCATGATGAATGGACATCCAGCTAACTAAAATCGTGCTGGACCATGCATGTTGCCACATAGTGCTGAATTGGAGAGATTAAACCTGTAGTATTAAGTGCAGCAGTGCCTAAATAACCTTTACAAACCTAGGCCTTAGGCACTGACCCTTTATATCTACTTGAAGTCCTGTTTTGACTTTCCTGGCGCCACCCACAAAGATCTGGGTCTTAGACACTCTAGTGATGGTTATAATAAAGGTCTTAAATTACTCCTGTGGACTGTCAGAATCCAAATATGGCATGCTTCAGATTGTTGCAAGACGCAAGACTGTTTTTTGCTGATTTTAAATAATTGTACACTTACAATTTTTGCAGTGGTTACCGTTGAATGATATAAGACAGGCAAATTATGTGAGAAGTGAACATTAATATATTTAGTTAATTTTATTGACAGGTTGTAGTGAATGTGCTAAAATTATTATACAAAGTACTCTGCTACTAATGCTCTTTGTGCTACACCAATAAATAACATTAAAACTTGATTTTTAAACTGGAAAAGGTACAAAATCCAGCTTCAAAGGTCATTTAGGCAAAAAAGTGATTCTGAAAATTACATGAAGGAATTTTTGGGTTTTTTTTCTCAGTGGTTCCATATCAATTGTGTTCAGTTTATAGGTTATTTTTTTCTTTAAAATCAACATGACAAAATCAGTTTTTCATATGAAAATCTACGTTCTTTTCTTCCCGTGTTGTCACCCATAGCAGTTTGAGTTAGCTTACATTTATTGATGAATGAAGCAGAATGGACTCAATCTTGTGTTCACGTAGCTGTTGTGGTTATACAGGAGTAAAACTCTTGGTTTATCAGGCAAATTATTTTCCTACCTCACATAGCCCCAGAAGCACAGCTGAAAGTCACGGAATGTGTATCCAAGACATGTCAATAGGGAGAGGTTGTTAGAAAATTTAGAACATAAGAACATAAGAATGGCCATACTGGGTCAGACCAAAGGTCCATCGAGCCCAGCATCCCATCTGCCGACGGTGGCCAATGCCAGGTGCCCCAGAGAAGGAGAACAGAAGACAATGATCAAGTGATTTATCTCCTGCCATCCATCTCCTGCCCTTGTTATGAAGGCTAGGGCACCATACTTTATCCCTGGCTAATAGCCATTTATGGACCTAACCTGCAAAAATTTATCAAGCTCTTTTTTAAACCCTAATAGAGTCCTGGCCTTCACAGCCTCCTCGGGCAAGGAGTTCCACAGGTTGACTGTGCGCTGTGTGAAGAAAAATTTCCTTTTATTAGTTTTGAACCTACTACCCATCAATTTCATTTGGTGTCCCCTAGTTCTTGTATTATGGGAAAAGGTAAATAATTTTTCTATATTCACTTTCTCCACACCATTCATGATTTTATATACCTCTATCATATCGCCCCTCAATCGCCTCTTTTCCAAACTGAAAAGTCCCAGTCTCTCTAGCCTCTCCCCATATGGGACCCTTTCCAAGCCCCTAATCATCTTAGTCGCCCTTTTCTGAACCTTTTCTAATGCCAATATATCTTTTTTGAGACTTTTCTCTGAGAGTCTGCTGGGAGAAGTAGCAAAAATGTCCCAATCTCTGATGGAACTTTTCTTTTTTTCCCATCTTGTTTCTTGTTTGTTTTCTTAACTCTTTCAGCAGTGAACCTAAAATTTATTTGTTCTCATCAGTTTCTTGGAGAGTCACCTGTTTTGTCTTGAGTCCTCTATTGGTGGGCTGCAATTCCTACCACAAAAGTAGTTTTAGTTTGAGCCATGGTTGTGTGCTAACTACTTTCAGTGAGAGAGGCCTCTCCACGGTGTAACTGCTGTATAGTTGTGCCTTACTCTGCCAATACCTACTATAGAGGACAGTAAAGAGCAGAAAATGGAGGCACCAAAAAAACAAGATTATTTGGAACTCCACGTCTTTTCCCCATCAGTTCAGTGGGAGACCAGTAGAAAAGAGGCTGAAGCAGTTCAAATGTGTTTTCCAAAGCTAGCCTTCTGAAACAACCACATGTAAGTTGTTCAGGATGGTAAGTGTCAAAGTGCTGGCACTTATAGGCCTTTCTTGGGACACATAATTCATGTTCCCAGAGGCTGTATATTCGAATTTGAAGGGAATGGGTAAATCAACAAGAGTTCCATAATTACCATCCAGATTAGATGAGCAGAATCCAAGCATCTTTGTGATAGCTGTGGGTCATTTCTATTGAAACCTGAACTGATCTCCAAAGTTCTCCAGTCAAGAGAATGTTTTCAGGGCTAGCAGGGATTTGCACTTGCCCAGAATTGGTTCAAATCACAGCAAATGGTGTAAGAGACTCAGTGCCTCATCTTATGGGCCTGGAAACTACACTTATAATAATTCTGTTCATCTTTGTTTCCTTTGTTGCCCACAAGAATGAGTTCATTTTCAATCCAGCAACAAAGAAGAGGCAAAATTGAAAACAGAGGAGGCAGAACTTTCATAGAGAGGGTGCTCAGAAAGGTTTTCATTGCTTTATGGTTGTGCATGTTATAGGCTGAGAGGAAGAAGAGGACAACAATAAGTTAAAAGTGAAACTGAAGTAGAAGAACTTTGTTTCATAAGGGTAAAATGATTTTAAGTCTTTCAAGACTTTCATACTGGGGGACACATTGAGGCAGTTCTGTATGTTAATTGACAAGGAGCCATTTTTAAAAGCGAAATATTTGTTTACTAGTGTCCCATCTAGTCTAACAATAGAAGGAAAACAGATCTCAAATACCATTTAGTAATAACTTATGTAAAATTCTGATATTTTAAAGGTGACCACTATATTGTATATTTTACAGAACACAGCAGAAGCCTGGTCCTTGCTCTGGAAAGTTTACAGTCTAGGTTAAAACATATATGGGTTATTACAACATAAGAGTGGTTTAAGGTAACATAGACAATATGTGGTAACTTAACAGATTATTCATTTACACATCTTAGTTCATATTTCTTCCTTTTCTTATCACAGCTGCATGTTAAGGCTTTAGTTCCTGTCTTGATATGCTCTGCTTATTTCATCAAATCCATGGTGCATGATTTTGCAAACCGGTAAATTCTTATGAAGTTAACATACATAGCTGCTTGGAAATTTTTTAGCTCTGGTTCTCAAAAATCTCATAGTACAGATTTGGGGTCTTACTGCTGTAATAACTTTGTTGTAGTTTATTACATAATGTGTCAGTGATGGAAAATGTTTATTAAAAGGTTATGCATGGCAATGGACACAAAAAACAAAAAATAAGATTAGATGCAGGCATATGTTTTGCTTAATCAAGCCTTTGAGGATTCTGCCTTCATAAAATGACAGCCACAGTTCAGAAGCCACATCTGAAAATTTGGTTCCAAACATCTGGCTTTACTTAAATTACTTGTGTTGTAATTTCTTGTAGTGATGTTCTAAACGTGATTGGCCTTTTGATTTAAAATGGAATTTTCTGGTGTTTGCCTTGTTACTGAACTATTTTACACATGTTCTTTTGTTAGGAGCAGCACAACTTCAAGTTCTAGAGGGAGTGGAAGTCTCTGCAAATCTGAAGGCCAGGAAGAAGATCTAAGAACACAAATCTCAGATCAGCCAACACCAGAAAATGAAGAAACAAGTATGATACTTAGTTACTCCTGTACAATAAGGTCCCAGTTCTACTCATGGCTATACTTGAACTCAGTAGGAGTCACAGACATACAGAAATGAGGGCAGTATGTAACCTTAACAGAACACTATTTTTGTCATTTATTTCCAAGAAAGCAAAATGAAAAACAGATCTCAGGGAGGCAACAAATTATTTACGTTACAAAAATAATTCCAGTTGTCAACTGAAGAGCCACATAGCTATGTATAAGAGAAAATAGTGCTTTTTTTTTTTTAGTCCTGAATGTCTTGTCCTTTGCTTATTTGTGTTATGGGAATGCAATGAATAGTTTTTACTCTGTCACTATGAGGAGTTGTTTCTTGCCGACCAAAATTAAGGCACATTTGTGGGGTAAAGAAGGCTTATTACCACCATAGTTATGGTGTATCTGTACTCTGGATAATTAGGGGACTTCAGTCTTCAGGGCTATTACCTTTTGAACAACATGAGCATTTATGTTTAAAAATCTTATTTTCACTTATTTGAATCCAGTTAGTAAATAGATGGTTGAAGTTGGCAGCTTGTAAAGAGGGCATACAATGTAAGTCAGGGAAACATTTATTGTGCTGAATATAGTTGACCTGTTGGATTCATTGCTGCAGAAGACAGTTGGATCAAATGGCTGAATCAGTGAGAACTGTAGCAAGAACCAAGAAAGAATCCCCCACACGACATTTATTTTCTGTTATATCAAACTCAACAGGTGGTAGGTGAATTTATGGGCTTTTTTTGCCTTCCTCTGAAGCATTAGATATGGATACCTGAAGTAGCTACCAGACTACATGAACCAGTGGCCTGATCCAGTGTAACATTTCTAATGTTGTACGTGAATTGTTAGAACAAAAAGCAGTCAAGTAACACTTTAAAAACTAGCAAAATAGTTTATTAGGTGAGCTTTTGTGGGACAGACCCACTTCTTCAGACCATAGCCAGACCAGAACAGACTCAATATTTAAGACACAGAGAACCAAAAATTCGGCACGTTAACACATGGTTTAAATCATGATGGGAACTTTCTGAGTCACTATGGGGGCTCGTCTGCATACTTGGCTCAATCTAATTCTTGACCTCCCCCGCACCCCTCCACTCTCTGATTTGCTCACCTTGATTATCTTTTTCTGATTTGTCCTCCTTGCTTACTGTTTTTGGTTCTCTGTGTTCTCACGAAAGCTCACCTAATAAACTATTTTGCTAGTCTTTAAAGTGCTACTTGACTGCTTTTTGTTTTGATAGTGTATAGACTAGCACGGCTTACTCTCTATTACTATTCAACATGAATTGTTAGTGTATACTCATGCTACTGAAATGATTATTTGATTCTGCTGTTTAATTTGAGGAGTCCTAAAAGAATTGCACAAAGAAGTCACAAGTGCTGAAGAGGTGAAAACTACAGGTGAAGCCATAGAGAGAACAGAAACAGGTATGTCTGCTGTTTCTTTATATGTTTGTCTGAAATGGGGAGGTGACGAATGATAACTTTCTAAAGCCAACCCAAATACATTTATTTTCGATGACCATTTAAAACAATATATTTGTGAGTAGCCTATAACTGTCAGTGCTTTCAGTGCTAATTTTGATTACCTTTTTCTGTTAGCTGTACCAGATAAGGATATATCTGAGCATCCTGGAACCAGTGCAGAAGAAGAAAGTGATCCCAGTCTTGACAGCATCTGTAAGAACCCAGAGGAAGGACCTTCAAGTGAAAAAAGTGAAGAGCAAGAGAGTTCAAGTCAACAAAGTACAGTGTCCACTGCCAACCCAGTTAATACAAACCATGAACTTCTTCCACAGCCTGACTCTTCAGGGCTTGCAGCTCATGAAGAATCATCCACCAGAAGCTCTGCTTTCCAAGAAACTGATGATAGTGATGATGACCCTGTCCTGATACCTGGTGCAAGGTATCGAGGAGGACCAGGACACAGGTTAGTAGAATTCTTTTCTTTGGCATCAGTGTTTTCTGAGGAAAAGCTAGGAACTGGTGCCTCAGCCCTTACAGTAGGATCTCAGAGCTTGTGGCCCGGAGTGCCTCATCAGCAGCTTACCAGGATCCTTAAAGCTGCGACTAGTCAACATTTTATATATAAAGAAAAAAAGCAAACAAATCTGATACTTGTTCTGTGTGTATCTTTCTTGCTAAATGGGGGGAAAAAAAAGAACTTTTTATCTGAGTGTCCCCGAGTGATGAATGTTTGCGGTTGATCGGTGTTGTTCACAGTGCATTTTATAATACTTCTACAGTTTCAAGGGTAACAGCACGTCTATTGCCTTTCCATGGTCTATCAACGACATCCCCTTTTCGATTTCTGGCTCCCAGATATCACCTCTCGTGGCTAGAAATATGCGTTTCACTCCCTTCTGACTGGGGATTTTAATGTTCTGCTGCTTCCTAATTTACACTGATATCCACGTCAGCCACATGTCCTAAAAAGCCAATGCCTGTTTTGCCTTCTCTCTGAGGTTTGTGACCTGTGTATTGTCACACATTTGAAAGCACATTTGTTCTTAAATCATTAGAGAAAAACTATTAAATAAAAATAGGTACACATGCTAAAAAGCTTCCAGAGTCCTTCAGAATCCACAGCTGGTTTTTCATCATGGTTACAAGTTAGACCTTAACCCAAACCAAAAGCAGGACATATTAACTTACTCTTTATACTGCCTGGACCTTTGACGTTGGCCTTCTATACTAGGTAATCATAGAAATCTCTAGACAAAGACCCTCTTCTCAGGGCATACCTCAAAAAGCTGGGTATTCACAAAACTGGAGTTGGGGCGTTTGCGTTAATTTCTCCCTAGAGATTCCCCAAGAAATCCACTTAACGCTTTTTGTGTGAAAACTCTGTAATTATCTAATACGTTTTCAGTACAATCTTTTGTTGTATATCAGTCATATCTCATGCCAACAGAGGTTTCTAACAAGCCTTTTCCACAATGTTACATAGACTTAATACAGTAAACTCTTTCCAGGTTATTGCAAAATATTGCCCATCTGTCGGAGATATAATGGTCTACAGTTTGTCTTCTGTCTGCACTGTAGACGTTGGTAGGTAGTGATGCATTTTGCTGTAGCATACGTGTAATAAACTCTGCCTTTTTTCCATTGGTGGTTGACCAAATTTTGAATTTTCCATTTTCTCTTTCATGAGAGGAAAACTTTTGTACACCCTTTTTTTTTCCTCTTAACATCTGACTAATGCTGTGGGCATGATTAGTATTGATTACATGAGTTACTAGAAAATTATGGTTGCAAAAAAGGGCGGCGTGGGATGGGGTGCAGCTTTGATAGGTTCTGTACGATTTCTTTTCCCTGTAGAATCTAAGTACCAGCACTAATTAAAAAAAATCTTTTTTGACTACTGTTGCTTAGAGAGTTTCCTATGTATCATATGCTTGACCTCTTAATCCATCATTGGTGTAATAGCCCCCACATTTAACAGAATATTCTGTTAACATCAGTGCTTGCACTGTTCAAATGCTATCATAATTTATTAAACAAACATTCAGCTATTAGACGCAAGGCAAGATATAATTTTTTTTATCATCACTTTGAGGTACACCTGGGCATATGGTATTTGTCTCATTTGAGACATACTTAACACTGTATTTGCAGGGATAGAAGTTATGCTGCTGTTAATTATGTATACTGGAAATGAAAATGGTTGAAGCATAACTATACTGCTTGCTGAATTAACTTGATATCATCTTTAGTGTCCTTGTTTTCTGTTTCATGTTGTCTTGGATGGGAGCTATGTCTCATCCTGCTTTTCCCCAGGATCCAGAGCTTCTGCAAAGTAGGAATTTCCCAAGGGACTAGATTGCTGAAGGGCTTTTTAAAATATAGGATTCCTTCATGTCTGTGTACCTAGATAATATAGTAGCCCAGAATACTGAGCAGTGTTTCACAGCCCACCACTGTAATTGACGTTGCTTGGCGCTCCTGTTGGAAAGTTGGGGAATAGGATTGAATGGACCTTGGAGTCTGAATTACCCTTTCGCCCCTTTAGGGTAGATGTTTATCTACGTTAGTTCAGCAGTGTGGAAAAGTATACCTGCTGGGGTATGTCCGCACAAGTGTGAAAAAGTGTGATTTCAGCATATTACTCCATACATGTTATCTGGTCAAGGTAAAAACGATAACTACAACCCCCTTGTCCATGCTGATGTTTTACCACAGTTAACACATATCTTAAAAAGCAAACTTTTGTCTTAGTTTCTTCAGAACCCAGATATTTGTGCAGTCCTGGATGATTAATGTTGCATAAATGATATAGGTAAATAATTCTATGTGATCTCAACCTGCAGGGTTGTAAGTAGGGCACCTTTTAGCAGGAGTGAATTCATTTAACATTTGTAAAGATTCAGAAAACAAAGCAATGCTTTTTTGTCATGTTCCTGAGACTGGAAAAAATCTCGGGAGTTTTCTTGCTCCTTTATATTTGATACATTATTTCCCTCATCTCCTCTTTTCTGTAGCAGTTACAATGCACAGTGTTACCTCCAAGTCAGAAAGATGGATGAGCAGTAACTTCATTAAGTTCTGATTTTCCTCTACAGGTGGTTGTGAAGGCCACATTCTTCCTTGGTAGATTCACTAGATATCTATGGCTACATCTACACTAGCCCCTTCCTTTCGGGGGCTATGAAAATGCAGCGCCTCATTACCTTAATTGTGCGCAGCCTATGTAGGCAGGGGCTTTTCGAAAGGACCCCTTGGACTTCAAAAGCCTCTTCTTCCTAAAACCTTTTGAAATCTGGGGGGGGATCCTTTTGAAAAGCCCCCACCTACATGGGCAGTGCGCAATTTGAAAGCAGCACTTTTGAATCACGTGCAGTTGCCATTATGCTAATGAGATACTGCATATTCATAGCAGCCCTCATTAGCATCTTCCCAACTTGCTCATTACCATGCCCCTTCTGCAAGGAAGGGGGCTAGTGTAGGCGTGGCCTGTGTAATTCCCCAACAACTAGAAAGTCTGTGAAAGTCTCAGCAGGATTTGTCAGGTTTTTTTTTTTCATTTTTGAATTTGTATTTGGGAAAATTTGGGATACTGAGGAGATCCCACAAGACTGGAAACATGGCTACTTTTTCAAGCTTCCAAAGAAGAGCAACCTGAAGAAATAGAAGAACTGGAGCTGAGTCAAGTTACAGTCTGTTCCAGGAAAAGTGTTCGATAGGATTCACTTGGAGAGAATGAAGACAGAGAAATTGATAGACAACACAGGGAAGAAGAGCAGGCTGGCTTCCAAAGGAAGAGATCTTGTACTGACCAAATAGAAACTCTCAGACTGATCATAGAACAGTTGCTTAAGTGGAACTCCCTCTGTACTTAACCATCGTAGACGTGCCAAGTTGTTCACAATGGTTTCTTGATAGAATCCTTCAGCATAGTCTCAGGAGTACGACGAGGGTGCCTGTTGTGACCTTTCCTGTTCTTGATCACAGTGGACTTATGAGCAGGACAACAGATGGCCATCAACAAGACATTCAGTGCACACTTTTCAAACAGAGGACATTGATTATGCTTTTGGTGTCGCCCTCCTTTCACACAGACATGAAAGCATGAAAGAAAAGGTGGCAACATTAGACAAAACAGCTTCAATAACCGGACTGAGCAGTAACAAGGGAAAAACCGAGACAGTGAGGATCAACCAGTCCAACAGCATCATCATCACACTGGGAGGGGATGACCTGGAAGATGTAGAGCAGTTCACCTACTTGGGAAGCATTATGGGCAGAGAGGGAGGAACAGATAAGGATACCAGTGCCAGGACAGGTAAAACAACAGCTGCATTAAAGACTCTTCATCCCATATGGATTTCACAAATAATATCTGTGAAGATGAAACTGCAGATCTTCAACACAAATGTGAAGATTGTGCTCTTTTATAGACTCAAGACCTGGCATACAAAAAAGTCTTCAAATAACAAGGTACAGATATTTGTAAGCAGATATGTGAGGCACATCCTTCACATTAAATGGCAAGATTTTATCACAAATGAAATCTGGAAGAGAGCAGGACAGGAACCACTTGACGTTCAAATCAAGAGAAGAAAGTGGGATGGCTAGGCCACGCACTAAGAAAAACATTGTTCAACATCCTCCAGCAAGTTATCAAATGGACCCCACAAATAAAACGCAAAGGAGGAGGACCTGGGACAATGTGGAAAATATCTACTGAGACTGAAGGACAGCAACTGTGATACTCCTGGGCTGTGTTTACACTAGCCCCCCTTCTTCCAAGGGGGCATGGTAATCAGCCTGAGCAGGGAATAATAATGAGGTGCTGCGATGAAGACACCTAATCTAGTGTGGAGAATTACGTTGCTGCATGAGTTTTGAAATTCACAATTTAGTAGAAGTGAGAAGAATATGACTTAAGAGAGTAGGGGCAAGAACACACCCTTGTTTGACTCTACTGTTCATTGCAAATGGTTCCAATGTAGATCCGTCATATTGTACTGTTGTTTTCATGTTTTCATGAAAGGATGTTATGAGCTTGAGTTTCTTTGGGACAGTTTTCGTTCTGCTGATGATCAAGGAGCAATCAGTGTCACAATCTGTGCTGTGATGTGTGCATGTAATTTTGATGATGTTGAGATGTTTCCTGTGTACTAGTACAGGGTCATGTTGGTACCAATGACCGGATCTGGGGTGGCACCATGAAGCCTCGCAATATTCTTTCAAGTTAAAGAAAGTATTAGTCATGCAGAGCTGATTCTGAGAGCTGAATTCGAGTAGACTCTGACCATTTTCATTCATTTTCCCAATACCATGATGACTGAGACAGATGGGCCAAGACTGATGGTCGCGTCCAACTCTTGCATTTAAGTCACCAAGGATATACAGTTGTTCGCCACTTGGAAAGGAGTTGATAACTTTTTGAAGATTATAATAAAAGTGGTCTTTGTCTTCGGCTAATGACACCCATGTGAAGTTGACATGTCCTGACTTGGTGCATAGCTTCAGGGATGTAATATGTTCCATTTCAGCTATAGCATATTGACAGATTTCGGCAGATTGTGCCGAACCGCAAATTCAACTCAGTGGAGGCAGTGCTCCTCTGAGCTCAGGCTCTTCCAGAAGAAAGTGTAACTGGTTTCTTTCACTGACTCAGCATCTGCAGCCTGCTTTCCTTGGCTACGTCTACACGTGCAGCCAACATCGAAATAGCTTATTTCGATGTTGCGACATCGAAATAGGCTATTTCGATGAATAACGTCTACACGTCCTCCAGGGCCAGCAACGTCGATGTTCAACTTCGACGTTGCTCAGCCCAACATCGAAATAGGCGCAGCGAGGGAACGTCTACACGTCAAAGTAGCACACATCGAAATAGGGATGCCAGGGACAGCTGCAGACAGGGTCACAGGGCGGACTCAACAGCAAGCCGCTCCCTTAAAGGGCCCCTCCCAGACACAGTTGCACTAAACAACACAAGATACACAGAGCTGACAACTGGTTGCAGACCCTGTGCCTGCAGCATAGATCCCCAGCTGCCGCAGAAGCAGCCAGAAGCCCTGGGCTAAGGGCTGCTGCCCACGGTGACCATAGAGCCCCACAGGGGCTGGAGAGAGAGCATCTCTCAACCCCCCAGCTGATGGCCGCCATGGAGGACCCAGCAATTTCGACGTTGCGGGACGCGGATCGTCTATACAGTCCCTACTTCGACGTTGAACGTCGAAGTAGGGCGCTATTCCTATCTCCTCATGAGGTTAGCGGCTTCGACGTCTCGCCGCCTAACGTCGAAGTTAACTTCGAAATAGCGCCCGACGTGTGTAGACGTGACGGGCGCTATTTCGAAGTTGGTGCCGCTACTTCGAAGTAGCGTGCACGTGTAGACGCAGCCCTTGAGAGCAGCGATGTTGACATTCCATTTTGTGTAGCTTTTGATCTATGACTGCTCTTTTGCCTATTGAGTCAACTCAATTCTCCCCACCACCTTTAAAAGGTATATACAAAGGTCAGCGACAGAGGACCTTTTGTATATACCTTATATAAATTTGCTACATTTTGGGCTCAGGCTAGCCAGGAACAATTGTCACTCAGAACTGAAAATTGAAGGCTTAAAATGGAATGGCTGTTCTTCTTCGAGTGTCCCCGTGGGTGCTCCACATTAGGTGTCGGGCTCGCCCGGCGCCGCAGATCGGATCTTCCAAGCAGTTTCTGCCGGACCGCGCATGCGCCGGTGCGCGCCGCTCCCCCGCGTGCTCCCGGCCATGTGCGCGATCCGGTCCCCGCCAGTTCCTCTTAACCGCCGTCGGCTGCAGACGGAATCCAACTAGGCTAAGGCCAAGTAGCGTATTCAACGACTTTATCTGTTTTTCTTTAAAGTTTTTTTCAGGCACTTAGGCTACTACGAGTTAGCCGGTTGTTATTTTGTAAAAAAAAAAAACAACGACAAACAAGCTACGAGCGGGACAGCTCAGCCAGTCCCAGTAACAAGCGCTGGAGGCCAGGAGCTAGGGCCATCAGCCCTCCTGCTAAGGCAGGCCATCGGATGGGGAAAACGGCACAAAGAAGGTGCTAAGTACCCACTTAAAAACTCAAAGACTCACCAACAATGTCCTCTTCAGGCTTTAAAAAAAAACAAAAAAACTGTGAGTCCTGCCAAGAGGCGATGCCAGTGTCCGATGGGCACAGTCTATGCATAAGGTGCCTGGGGGAGTCCCATGTGGCACAGAAATGCGCCTTCTGCGCTAAATTAACAACCAGAGCACGGAGGGACAGGGAGATGAGGATAAAAATGCTGCTTCTTGATAAGGCCCTCCAGCCAGAAGCGCCGGAGCGGCCGCAGCAGGAGGGACCCTCCAGGGCCCTTAAAAGGAAAGCTGCCTCCCTCACTCCATCAGCGCAGAAACGGAGGAAAGTATCTCCAGCCCGATCCCTGCCGGCAGCAACAGCGAGCGGGACGGGAGGAGCAAGCAGCCCCCAGCCGCAGCAACAGCTGATCGGCGGCGGCACGGAGAGCCACGTGGAAACGGCTCAGCCTCTGATACTCAGCCAGCCACCCCGCACCGCAGGCAGGGCGGCGGCTAAACAAGCGCCGGTACCGGCGGCACCGCAGGCAGCGGCACCGACCCCCGGGGAACCGGCGGTGCAGAGCGCGCAGGCACGCAGCCTGCCGGCACTGGAGGACACCGCACGTGCGGCACCGCCCTTGAGCGTGCCGAGCTCGGTGCGGACACCGGAATCCCCTGTATGCCCCCCAGCCCGATCCCTGCCGGCAGCAACAGCGAGCGGGACGGGAGGAGCGATCAGCCCCCAGCCGCAGCAACAGCTGATCGGCGGCAGCACGGAGAGCCACGTGCAAGCGGCTCAGCCTCCGATAATCAGCCAGCCGCCCCGCACCGCAGGCAGGGCGGCGGCTAAACAAGCGCCGGTACCACCGACCCCCGGAAAACCGGCGGTGCAGAGCGCGCAGGCACGCAGCCTGCCGGCACCGAAGGACACCGCACGTGCGGCACCGCCTTTGAGTGTGCCGAGCTCGGTGCGGACGGGGCCGGGATCCCCTGTATGTCAGGGGCGGAGTTACCTCCTCAAGGGAGGGGGAAGACTGCACACAAGAGGAGGCATTGCAGCCCCTCTCCGCACAGGGCTGTGGAGTTGCTTTCTCACAGCCCTCCGCTATGTTGCAGACTCCAACTAGAAGGCAGGGGTCCCCCCCCAGCCTACCCGGAGCCCCCTTCTCCATTTCTGCAACCAGCCTCACCCTGGCTGGGACCACGCAGGGCATAGACACCATCGGCAATCTACTAGGGAAAAATCCCTACAAACGATCTCGTACCCCCGAGGGCAATTGCGACCGGGGACAGAGACTTAAGCATCTCAGGGGGGACTGGTTATGGAACCCCGAGATTTTTCCTCGCAAACCTCTAGTGAGAGGGTGTACCATCATCAGCAGGAACCGGAAGGGTCCAGAGAGACGTACCCCAGCGGTTCCTCGCTCTCCTCCCCGGATGAGGCTACGGCCCCGGGGGACGTCCATCCTCCGGACGATCTCAAACAGTTCCAAGAGCTGTTTTACGAGGGTGGCCTTCACGCAAGGCATCCAGACAGCAAAGGTGCAAGAGCAACACCATAAGCTCCTCAAAAATCTGAGACCTCCGGCCTCCTCCAAAATAGCAATACCGCTGATGACGCAATCTTGGAGTCTGCCACTATGATATGGCAGACTCCTGCGACTATTCCGCCTGTCCACAAGAGAGCGAAAAAAAAAAAAAAAATACTTCGTGCCGACGAAGGGCATGGAGTTCCTGTTCAGCCACCCACAACCAAATTCTTTGGTGGTGGAGTCGTCGCAACGTGGGGGAACAGACAAACATGCCAAAAAGCTAGAGCTGTTGGGCAGAAAGGTCTACTCCTCCTCCACGCTACTGTTGCCAATGGCAAATTACGCAGCGCATCTAGCGAACCATAATTTCGACAACCACATTAGGTTAACCTCCCTCATGGACTCGCTTCCAGAGGGCACGAAACCAGTGCTCAAGGCCATCATCCGACCATTTTATAACCAGTGGCAAAGGATCACCACAGACAAATGGGTGCTGGAGATCATAGCCACGGGGTACGCCATCCCCTCCCAGTTGCTCCCACCGCCATGACCTCCACCCGGGGCCCCACCTCCAGGAGGCCTCCCATGTAGCGAGGCTCAAGCAGGAGGTAGACCATCTCATGCTTGTAGGGGCAGTGAAAAGAGTGCCGGAGCAACTGCACGGGAGAGGGTTCTACTCGAGGTACTTCCTCACGGGGAGGTCCATCTTAGATTTTCGAGGCCTCACCGGTACCTGCGCAAGCAATGCTTTCGGATGATCACAAATGCCTCCATCCTTACGGCACTAGACGATGGAAATTGGTTCGCAGCCCTCGACTTACAAGGTCCTACCGTTTGGGCTCTCCTCAGCCCCCAGAGTCTTCACCAAGACCTTGGCAGTGGTGTCAGCCTACCTGCACAGACAGGGTTATTTATATTCCAGTATCTGGATGACTGCCTACTCAAAGGGGCCTCGAAGGAGGAGGTACTATGCATAATATGTGTCACAGCAGGCACGTTCTCTTCGCTCGGCCTGCTTATCAATCTGACAAAATCAAAGATAGACCCCACACAGGACATAGCGTTCGTAGGGGCACGCATAAATTCTATTACAGCGAGGGCGTATCTACCAGAGACTCGCTTTCGGGCCATCGGCTCCCTCGCGCAAGGCTTCACCTTCAGCCCTATGGTGCTGGTTCTGACGTGCTTACAGCCGCTGGGCCACATGGCAGCAGTGACGTTTCATAGAACAGAACGCCAGGTTACACATGCGCAGCATGCAGCATTGGCTGGCGAGCGTATACAAACCGGCAGCACACACTGTTCACAGGATGGCGTCGCCCACAACAGAGGTGCGCAAATCCCTGCAATGGTGGGTAAACCCCGGGAACCTGCTAACAAGGGTACCCTTCCACCAACCACACGTATTGGTTTTTCTTACTACAGATGCCTCCCTCATAGGGTGGGGAGCACACATGGGCGAAGAGGTGACGCAAGGGCTGTAGTCCTCCATGGAGCAGTCACTGCACACAAATATACTGGAGCTCAGAGCAGTGTTCAATGCCTGCAGACACTTTCGAGACCAAATGAAAGGCAAGGTAGTCGGGATCAGTACAGACGATACCTCCACCATGTTTTATATAAATCGGCAAGGAGGAGCTCGGTCCCGTGCCTTATGTGTAGAAGCAGTCCGGTTGTGGAACTGCTGCATCGCCAACAATATAACCTTGAAAGCCTCGTACTTACCAGGCGCTCGCAATGTGAAGGCAGACCAGCTGAGCAGGCGTTTCGCACTCACGCACGAGTGGCAGATCCGTCCCGATCTGCTGCAACCGATTTTTCCACGCATGGGGTTTTCCCCAGATAGACCTGTTTGCTACTCAGCACAACAAGAAGTGCCCACGATTCTGCTCCAGGGCAGGACTGGGACGGGGGTCCCTGAGGGACGCCTTCGCGATCTCATGGAGGGGCCCCCTGCTTTACGCTTTCCCTCCCACAGTGCTCATCCACAAAGTGTTGCAGAAAGCCAGGAGGGAAGGAACCTGAATGATCCCGATAGTCCCAACGTGGGATCGACAGCAATGGTTCCCCCTACTCCTGCGCATGTCGGACCGGCCACCGATGTCCCCTCCGGTGGCGCTGGATCTGCTCACGCAAGCCCAGGGGTCCATAGTGCATCCGCACCCCCAAGGCCTGCGACTACAAACGTGGTTAATCCATGGCTCAGCTCCCTAGAGAGCACATGTACGGAGGAAGTGCAGCAAGTCCTAGAAAGTAGCAGGAGGACTTCCACCAGGAAGACCTACAAGCAGAAATGGACTCGCTTTACGGCATGGTGTTCTACCAAACAGCTAGCCCCCTTTCGGTGCCTATGGCTGTGATATTAGAGTATTTACTGGACCTCAAGAGAGGAAGACTCTCGCTATCCTCGTTTCAGGTCCACCTGGCCGCCATTTTGGCGTTCAGACACGAAGAGGAAGGGCACACGGTGTTCGCCCATCCCATGGTTACCAGGTTCTTCAAAGGGCTGGTAAGCCTATACCCCCCTCAGAAACCGCTTCCACCTCCGTGGAACTTGGACCTGGTGCTTAATGCGAAAAAGGGACCACCGTTCGAGCCTTTGGCCACGGTTTCCCTCCGCCTCCTTATGATGAAGACGACCTTTCTTCTCGCAATCACGTCAGCTCGCAAGGTGAGCGAGCTTGAGGCAGTTATGGCAACGCCACCCTGCGCTGTTTTTCCAAGGAGGCGGTAACCATACGGCTGCATCCAGCCCTTGTTCCTAAAGTTTCTTTCTGAGTTTCATACTAACGAACCTATTGTTTAGCCTTGTTTATCCAAAGCCTCATAACTCTAACAAGGAGGCGCGCCTACACCTCCTGGACGTGAGGAGGCGCTAGCTTTCTATATGGACAGGACCAAGTCCTTCCGGAGAACGGATAGGCTCCTAGTCTCTATCGCTCCCAAATCAAAAGGAGAATGTCTCTCTTCGCAGAGAATCTCTAAGCACATCGTATCTTGCATAAAAATGTGCTACAAACTCAAAAAGACTCCTTTACTGGCCACGCCCAGGGCTCATTCCACTAGGGCGGTGGCAGCATCAACAGCCTTTTTTTTTTCAAGGGCGTTGCGTTAAAAGACATTTGCAGAGTGGCGACCTGGTCATCCTGTGACACCTTCGCCAAACATTACGCCCTTCACAGGGTATTCCAAGAGGATATCCGTCTCTCGGCAGCGGTCCTCTCGGGGACAAGCTGCACATAATCCGATTACCCACCTCCTATCTTGGGTTACTGCTGGGTAGTCACCTAATGTGGAGCACCCACGGGGACACTCGAAGAAGAAAGAAAGGTTACTCACCGTAGTAACGGTGGTTCTTCAAGATGTGTCCCCGTGGGTGCTCCACTACCCGCCCATCCTCCCCGCTCCGGATCTCTGTTTAGTGTTTTGCAGGAGCATCCGAGGCGGTTGGTCAAGGAACTGGCGGGGACCGGATCGCGCACATGGCCGGGAGCGCGTGGGGGAGCGGCGCGCACCGGCGCATGCGCGGTCCGGCAGAAACTGCTTGGAAGATCCGATCTGCGGCGCCGGGCGAGCCCGACACCTAATGTGGAGCACCCACGGGGACACATCTCGAAGAACCACCGTTACTACGGTGAGTAACCTTTCTTTTCATGCTTTTCCGCTAGGACTTGTGCTGCTACACTATAACGTTATCTTAGAAAGTGGTGAAGACTCTAGGGGCAGGGATAGCTCAGTGGTTTGAGTATTGGCTTGCTAAACCTGGGCTCAATCCTTGAGAAGGCCATTTAAGGATTGGGGCAAATAGATGTCAGGGATAGTGCTTGGTCCTGCCATCTTGGGCAGGGGACTGGGTTAGATGACCTTCTGAGGTCCCTTCCAGTTCTAGGAGATACATATCTCCAAAAGTAAAATGTTTGGCTCTAGGAATCTCTTTTATTGTAGTTGGTCTAGTTAGCTAATATAATATGACATTTTTAATGCACCAGTGAACAATAATCTGATAGAATTTCCTAGGATATGTTTAAAGAATAAAGATGAAAGCAAATTTCATATTATGAAATTATTTGGCTAGATGCTTTTGGTATGTTTATATCGTTTACCCTACAAGGTATGCAGTTGGGAATTATTTCCTGTGCTCCTTGGGGAATTCATGGGGAGAAAAGTGCTTTCTCTTGAATGCCTAAACATTTAAATATCTTTTAACTTAGATGTACTCAAACTTAGTTATGTATGTGCAGACAGCTTGGCTTTCCTTAGCTGTGAACTTTGACAGCTTAGGCAGAAAACAATATGTAAAGTGTATTGCGAATATACACTGTATGAGTTTTGACTGGTCATAATTCAATCAGAATGAAATCAATCAGCGTTCACATGAATAGTCAAAGGCCCTTCTCAGTATGGTCTATTTGCTATTCAAATGTCTGAATTAGTTGGGGTCAGACTTGGTGAGCAGAGACTAAGCCTGGAAAATCAGTCCAATTAGTGGAAAATTTACAGTCATAAGGGACTCAAAATAGAGAATTTAAAATGGAAGTGTCTATGCAAGTTGCTGCTATATCTGCTATAATTCTGTTGATGAGTATTTTATAAAACCTGTTTTGTGCACTGATTAAAATATGCAAAAACTAGAGGGAGGTGGGGGTGCTGTGCATTGAAATGAAAATATTTTCATGTATTAACACATATGGAAGAAGTAGAATCTGTGGAATAATCGGAACACAGACTATAATAGACTGTAATCTTTAAAAAATTCTTTGGTACACAGGCTTTTTGAATGACTTTGACTATTGTTCCCTTCACTAGATTTAATATCAGAGGAACAGCAATAGGTGATAGAATAATGAGGTAACTCAGTATCTTCCCTCTTTTCCCCCTTTTGATTCCTTCTGTATGATGGATTTATCAGGTCCTTGTTTTTCACATCTAACCAGCTTTTCTATTAGCTGTTATCACTTTTATATTTGCTGAAGATTGGATGCTGGAAATTGTAGAGCATATTGCTTGATGAGTTATATTTAACTGCATGGATTGCATGGAAATAGCGAGAAGAAACTGATGTGTATAAATTTAACATCACATTAACCTCTTTAGGGTATGACATAAAATAATCATAATGTAAAAAGTATGCACACATGTAAAGTGTATACTTTTTTACTTCACTTGTTTTGGCACGTGTGGTATTTTGCATGTGCCATCATTGATTTGGTTTGTTTTGTGTTCATGAAGACTGGGTTCTGGACATGAAGACTGGGTTCCTAAATTAGCACAATTTAGGAAAAAAAATTCTTCTCACACCTGTTTTAATTTTGGATGGATCAATTTATGGAACTGAGCATAATATTTATAGCCAGGGTTGACAGTGCAGATATAAGATGAGAAACACTGATTTTTTTTTTTGGTGGGGGGTGGTGGTTTATCCAGCTAATAATGTTAAAAGCTTAAAAGCACTCAGCATTCTTGTCTCTTTCAGTGAAATGCTCCAGTATACTAGTTGTAGCAAGATTTAAGGGTTTTGGCAAGTAAGTTTGGAAGAGGCCTTTGGGGGAGAAGCAATTATGTGAATTAGTGTGAAATGTCACTGATGGAAATTAAATTAACAAATGGAAAGGATTAACTTAAAATAACAAAATACTTTTATAATTCCATGAATGACCAGTTGCAGGATACATATCTGAAAGGGTTAATTGATAAGACTACCCAGAAAAGGTATCTACATTTCTCATATTAAGGCCCCCTAAAAATGGTCTCAAATAATGACCTGCATCTGACGAAGTGGGTCTTTGCCCATGAAAGCTTATGCTCGTACATTTCTGTTGGTCTATAAGGTGCCACAGGACCCCTTGTTGCTTAAATAATGAGTCCAAAAATATTAATACCTTAGAGAAAATAGTGTGTTGCCATCTTTCCCTTGTCTTTATATGTCATACTAAATACTACTCTCGTGCTGTTGGTTAAAGGTCTGTATTGAAGGGCTTTTGTAATCTGTGGGAAAATTATCCAAATTCCATAGTAAAACCCACAGTTCTTCGAGTTCTGTAGTGTTGCAGACTGCAAGTTCTATATCAGTTGAAGGTAAATATATAGAATTAATTATGAACATGAATAATGTAATCAGTGTTCATTTTTTACAATTTCTAAGTAGTTGATTGGTGTATTGTCTTCCTAAAAATTCATCTTATTTGTGCTGTAGATTTTTAGTTGCCACAGCCATCAAGAGAGATTTTAAAAAAAAAAACAAAAAAACTGAGTAGGGGGTGGTTGAGAAATTGGGTACCTGGTTAGGCAAAGGAAGTGAATGGCTTTGGGGCTGAGAAGTAACCACATCAGCTGGATGTTGCTGCTGTAATAAACAGCAATGAAATAATTAGCGTTGGCACCTGAGGCAGTCTAAACTACAGGTTGCATCTCCCTCATCCAGCACACTCAGGAACTGACTGGTCCTGAAAAAGGGAATTTGCCAGATGAAGGGAGTTCCCCTGCTACCTCCTCCCCCAGCCTGCTGCCATTTCCTCTTCCTTGCTGTTGGCCCACCTGCCTCTGGCTCCCCCTGCTCCCCAGCAGCCCCGGCACCCTCTTACCTCTGGACCAGTCACCAGCTGAGACCCCACATGCAGCCAGACTGCTAGTCCTGTCCCTGACCCTAGAGAATCCTGGTTTTTGGAGGTGCAACCTGTACAAAACTAATTTGACTTAAGTTATATTGATGTACAGCCACTTTAGTAAAGGTCAGTTCTGCAAATCCACACTGTGTTCCTGTCATTGGTGTGATGTGCGTCTCCTCACCAGGAGCACTTGCACCAATTTAACTGTCAGTGTGAGGGCTCTAACAGGTGGGGCCCTCCCACCCAGAGCTGATAGTCAGAACAGCCTGATGTAAGCAATACAGCGTACACACAGATAACACTTAAGTTCATGTCATTAGGTCAACATATTATGACTCTTGCAGAGATGGAGTTAAGTCATTGTAGTGGGTGACTTACATTGGTGGGAGCAACATTTTAGAGTTAGGACAACATAAGCTGCCTTACATTGACCTAACTGCAGCGTAGACCAAAGCTAAACCTAGAACCCTAGGTAAAAATGGTTAACCATGTAACCAATAGAATTTTGGGTGGCTACTCTTTTTATTCATTTTTTTTACATCCCTGCTATAAGGTGAGTGTGTAACTGTTTGGATAATTGTTTCCTGAGAGTGGTTAACATGGTTCATGCTGGAAGGACATATAAAGTGGGGTACTGCAGGAATTGATTCTGGGTCTGGTTCTGTTCAGTATTTTCATCAACGATTTAGATAATGGCATGGAGAGTATCCTTATAAAGTTTGTGGATGGTATCAACCTGGGAGGGGTTGCTAGTATTTTGGAGTTTGGTTTTATAATTCAAAATGATCTAGACAAACTGGGAGAATGGTCTGAGGTAAATAGGATGAAATTCAATAAGGACAAATGCAAAGTACTCCACTTGTGAAGGCACAATCTCTTGCAGCCATACAAAATGGGAAATGACTGTGTAGGAAAGAGGATAATGGAAAGGAATTTGTGGGTCTAAGTGGACCACAAGCTAAATATGAGTCAGTAGTGTGATGCTGTGTTACAAAAAAAAGCAAACATCATTCTGGAAAGTATGAGCAAGAACCTTGTATGTAAGAAATAGGAGTTAATTCTTCCACTCTACTCCATGCTGAGTAGGTCTCAACTGGAGCATTGTGTCCAGTTCTGAGCACCACAGACCAAGAAAGATGTGTACAGATCGGCGAAAGTCCAGAGAAGACAACAAAATGATTAAAGGCCGAGAAAAAGTGATCTATGAGCAAAGATTGAAAGAACTGGGTTTGTTTAGTCTAGAAAGGAGAAGACTGAGAGAGGACATAACTTTCAACTACGTAAAAGGTTGTTACAAGGAGGAGGAAAAAAATACCTTCCTTAATCTTTGGTGGTAGGACAAACAGCAATGGGCTTCAATTGCTGCAAAAGAGGTTTAGGTTGGGCATTAGGCAGAAAGTTCCTGACTGTCAGGGTGATTAAACACTGGAATAAATTGCCTAGGCAGTCTGTGGAATCCCCATCACTTGAGATTTTTAAGAACAGAGTAGACATATACCTGTCAGGGATGGACTTGATGTCTTGAGCTCCCTTCCAGTTCTGTGATTCTGTAAGCTGGAAATGGGGTAAATAAAACCACAAATGTGTGATTAGGGTGATTAATTCTTAGGAAACAAGTCAATTTCAGCATATTCTATGCTTCAATAATTTTACCGCTTCCTTAATTAAACCTAGTCTTACTGCTGAAAGGTTTGGTTGAAAATCTTTGATTGGAAAAAAAAATAGGCTTCTGTTAGCTGGGTTAGAAATATGGATAGGACGTTCCATTCTACAGTCTAGGATCTTCTGCCACACCCCCTTCGAAGTATTCCCTTTTCCACAAGGCCAGAAGGTACACATAACAGGTAATTTGCTCTTAAGGCTTGGGCAACTGAAGGAATTGGCCGTGAGCTGGAAGCAGAGAAATAGCTTGTCAGTTGTTGGTTAGAAAAGCCTGAGGCTCCACATAGTAGTTCTTGGAAGGCAGTGCAATTATGCAGTAGCTTGGGAGGGTAAGAAAGTGTTATAGGGATGAAGAGACAGGTATATTTCAAAAGGGGAGAGGAAGAGGAGGCAGCGACATTTCTTAGCAAAGAAAAAGAGAAGAAAATTTTTGGTGCTCAGTTTTGATTCTCTGGATAAAGAAAGCTCACCAAGGTAAGAGTTGAGAATTTAATTGGCATTGTAGGAAAGAGCTCTGTAAAGTGTGTTTCCTTTGTCAGTGGAATCAACATATGTAATCCAACAGCAGCTTTCCTATGCATAAATTATAGCTCCATGAGACTTCTAAAATGAGTTTGTGTTTGGGCAAAGTTTTGATCCATTTTCCTTTTTTAAAGGCTGTCCAGTAAATCGTTCCTGCATCCTTTAATAATAAACACAGCTGTTTTGAGATTCATGCCTGTCTAGGTAACCAGAATTCCTCAGTAATGTGAAATAGAGGCAACAGCTTAACTCAGATCTGTGACCACATAAACTTTGAAGGAGCAATATGTAAAGTTTTACACTGGATCCAATGTGTTGGGTACCCTTGGCAAAAGAATTTCTGGATAGAAACAGATTTCATATGAAATTTCTTCATGTTTTTGACACTTATGAGGGAAAAAATATTTTTTGGCTAAAACCCTCAATATTAGAGTGTTTATTAAGTTTTACTTTTTCTTTCTCTAAAGCCATGGTATTACATGTGGCTATTTGGCCAGTTAAGTGTAGCTGGTTAACTTGAACAATAAATACATTTTCATAATAATGTGGGTAGTTTGTGGTAGCAATAGCCACTATAAAAAGTAGCAGCAACATTTTTATGTACTATATTGTTTATTGCTTCAGAACTGGTTGGACACTACAGCTCTACAGGGTTTTTGTTTTTTGGGGTGGTGGCTGTAGAATTTCTTCTGGGGCAGACATTAGGCTCGGCTGCAGATAAGCTGTATCATGCTCCTTAGTTCAGGGTTTTTTCCTTCTGATTTACATTTGATAGAAAATATTAATACAATGATAGTATAGTAGTGATAAATGTCTAGACAGATCTATTCTGAGGCCTCATATGATGAGGTAAACCTGTAGTTTGGGGTTTGGCAAAGACTGCCTGATACAATCTATTTTGCTAATATTTTTGACTGGAGTGTGGTGCAGAATGAGTGCTTTCATATACATACATGCGTTGAGGGTTGGGCACTCAAGCTCTTTTGCAGTTAATACAATGTTTTTATGTATACTGGTTGGTGATACACAAGGAAAAAGCTGTGTGTTCCAATTACTGTGCTTCAGTATAAGGTCAAGGGTAATTTTTTTTTAAGTTGACCAGCATCTTCCATTTAGGGATCTGAAAACACTTAGTAAAAGAAACCACCCAATGTCCCTGTGAAATAGATTAGCATTGTTATTATTGTTAGATGCTGCAACTTAGTTACAGCAAAGCAGTGGCAGAGTTAAAGGAGTCAGGTATTTTGACTGCTCATGCTTTTTTCACCACTAAACCTTTCTTCCTTATCTTCATAAACATTCAGTTCTGAAATTGCAGTTTTTTCATGTACAGGTACCTCAGCTATTGAGTTGTTCATGTAACCATAGTCCATGCGTTGGTTGATGTGCATTCAGCTCCCGTAGGTGATGTCGGCTGGTGACTGATGTCATTAAGTGTGCATGATGGCAAAAGCCTTAAAATGAGGTTGCATCTTCTATCATTTTTAGTCCATAATTACACTGAGAGATAGCAAGTTCAGTGTCCATGTGTTTATGTTGATCGTTTCAGTTACATAATAAATATTTTTCCTTCACCTTGATAGCATTTTACCTATACAATTATTCACTTGATTTCTAGATATATAGCTTCTGTTTGTGATTGGAGCTACTTCAGGGAAAGGTGTGATAGCAAATCCACTCAAACTCTTCATTTCAATCATAGTTCAATCTCATAAAATTATTTCAGGGGTTTAAATTTCTGCTTCCAAATCTTATTGTAAAGGTATGAGAACTTAGTATGAAATGTTTTTCAATAACACAATTAGGAAAAAATTTCCTTTCTGACCATTTGTTTAAAAGGTTCAAATTCAGCTCCGTTGGAGTCAGTCCAGGAAATAAGTACTATCCCTATCCAAGACTACTTAGATGCTTCTGCTATAATGATCAGAAATGAAACTTATAACAGGGATACTTACCTTTCTAGTCTGATGAAAATGTAACACGACATAGGCGTGACTGGGGTACTACATGCTCATATACACAACACAAATTTACTTTATTATGAGGTGACATAGCAGGGTAGCACTCAGTATGATTAAAACAATTTGTTTTGTAATGATTTTGATTTTGTAAAGTAGTTGAGACTAATTTTCCCAAATCATTCTAACATAAAGGCAAACACAGTTCAGTCTCTCTCTGTATAGAAGACCAAATTATTCTGTAATTGCATTCTGCATCTTAAATTTCTGAATTGTGAACAAAACCTTTTTAAAGGTGGCATTTTTATCTGCAATTTCAGTAAGGCAGCATGATGTAGGATAACATTCACATTTTGTTCATAATCATAATGGCTAGAAATGTACTTCTAAAATACGAGTAAGTGATTTATATTTGGAAGCAGCTGGTGAAATCACAAAAAATGTTAGAGCAATGTATGCATCACATATTACTTTCTGACTTTACATTAAGGTTGCCAGTTTTGGTTGGACATATTGCTGGGGGTTTCTTCACATAATCCTTAATTAAAATTCAATCTGTAGTTCCTGGATACTCCAGGACAGTCCTGGTTAGTTGGCACGCCTACTTCTCATGCTTGGTGAAGTGTGCACAATTTTAAAATAGTTCAAACATAGCAAAAGTCAAAATTTGGAAATTGAAAAATAAATGCATAATGTCTTACTTTCTTTACTAGTTTGTGTATGAGAGGGCCTACACCTTATTTTCAGCTTGCTATCTTACATTTATATTTTTACATAACTGTTATCGTTGTATCTGAAATTTAAAATACACAGAAGTCCAGAATGAAAATGTGCTTCTCTTTTTGTACTTCCAGCATAGCCATGTGTAACTTTTTAAATTAAAACAATCTGTAAACAGAAGACCAATTCCAGGGGAAGGCTTTGTCAAACGTGTGTTGTCCTCATGCATCTGAAACATCATTAGGCTAGGGCCCAGTATGTTTAAACAAATCCTAAACTAATGGTATAAGAATGTAGTTGTGTAAGCACTTCCTAGAACAGACAGAAATCCCAGTAAGTAGCAGCTGAAAGGATAACACATATTCACTTGAAAACAGTAGGTCTTAATGTATTGAATACTTCTTTTTCCTTTCCAAACCTAAACTGCTTTTTGCCAGTTTGGTACTGGAATAGGTGGCAACCTGGTGTTCTGTATTTCTTATTTGCTTCTCTGTGATAGCAAAACTGATCTTTTCAAATGTGTATATGTACAGTAGACCCCTGAGATATGCACACTCAAGCTGCTTGTATATCGGGTTAACACCACTCAGAGGAGCAGAGAAACTGACCAGTGCTGGGCTGCCACCCCTGACAAGAAGGGTTTCTCTGCTCCTGTCAGTGGTGGCAGCCAAGATGCCGACTAGGCTGCCGCCACTCACAGGAGAGGTTTCCCCACTCCTGTTGGGGTGGCAGCTGCTCCTGTTTGTGACAGGAGTGGGAAAACCCTCCACGCACTGAAGCCAGGAAACTGACCACGGTGGCTGCCTTAGCCAGTTCCCTGGCTTCCCCGAGTTATGCATGAAATTTGACTTATGCAGTCAGAGGTCTTACTGCTACTTAACACTTGTACACTGTGTGGAGGATAGGTAATGTATAAATCTCCTCCACTTCACTCTGTCTTGGGACAAAACTTCTAGCCCGCTCCAGGAGTACCCCAGTTGTTGTCCTTCAATTTCAATAGACCTCCTCCACGTTGTCGGAGGTCTTCCTCTTTTGTGTTTTCCTTGTGGGTTCCATGTGAGAGCTTGATGGTCTGTGCTAGAGGACAGTTTTCTGAGAGTGTGGCCTAGCCATACCCACTTTCTTCTCTTGATTTGAACATCAAGTGGTTTTTGTCCTGCTCTGTTCGAAAGCTCTTCATTTGTGACGAAGTCTTGCCATTTGATGTGAAGGATGTACCTCATGCATCTGTTTATGAATGTCTGTAGCTTGTGGTTTGAAAACTTTTTTTTATTATGCCAGGTCTTGCAACCATGCAAGAGCACACTCTTCACGTGTTGAAGATCAACTGTTTCATCTCTACATATATTGTTTGTCAACTCCATATGGGACGGAGAGTCTTGAATGCAGCTGTTACTTTTCCTATCCTGGCATTGATATCCTTATCTGTTTCTCCATCTATGAACATAATACTGCCCAAGTGGGTAAACTGCTCCACATCTTCCAGGTCATCCCCTCTCAGTGTGATGATGATCTTGTTGGACTGATTGATCCTCATTGTCTTGGTCTTTCCCTTGTGAATGCTCGGTCCAGTCATTGAGGCAGTTTTGTCTAGTGTTGTGACCTTTTCTTTCATGCTGGGAAGGAGGGTGACATCATCAGCAAAATCAGTGTCCTCTAGCTGTTTGAAAAGTATCCACAGAAGGCCCACCATTCATAATCTAGTCCATTGTGATCAAGAACAGGAAAGGTGACAATAGGTACGCTTGTCACACTCCCAAAAATATGTTGAAGGATTATGTCGAGACACCATTGTGAACAACTTGGCATGTCAAGAGTTTGTACATTTAATGAATCAAGTTAATAATTTTGGATGGAACACCATGGTGTTGTAGCATTTTCCACATAGTGTCTCTATCAACACTGTCAAAGGCTTTTTCAAAGTCTGTGAAGGTTATGTATGGAGGGAGATCCACTTGAGTGACTGTTCTATGATCATTCTAAGAGTTGCTATTTGGTCAATACAGGACCTCTCGCTTCGGAAGGCCTTCCTGTTCTTCCTTGAGCTACCGATTTCTGTATTCGTTTTCTCCGAGAGAATCCTATTGAACGTTTTTCCTGTAATAGACAGTAATGTGATGCCCCTCCAGTTCTTGCATTCCTTCAGGTTTCCTTTCTTTGGGAGCTTGATAAGGTGGCCATGTTTCCAGTCTTGTGGGATCTTCAGTATCCCAAATTTTCCCAAGTGGATTAGACATCATGTTGACTGATGTCTCACTACCTGCCTTAACTGTTTCTGCAGCAGACCTACAAAAGAAGAAATCAGAAAAGCCTTTGTCCGTCTGAAAGGCGGAAAAGTTGGGGGTCTGCTGTACACAAACTGTACTCCACGTGGACTCCTCCTGAGGGTAGAAATAACAGTCTGGACCTATATATAGAATGCTTCCGCCGATGCGCACAGGCAGAAATTGTGGAGAGACAGCATCGTTTGCCCCACAACCTCAGTCATGCAGAACGCAATGCCATCCACAGCCTCAGAAACAGCCCTGACATTATAATCAGAGGCAGATAAAGGAGGAGCTATTGTCACCATGAACAGGTCTGACTACCAGAAGGAGGCTTCCAGACAACTCTCCAATATCAAATTTTACAGGCTACTTTCCTCATATCCCACCAAGGAATACACTAAGAAACTACACCATCTGCTCAGGATACTCCCTACACAACCACAAGAACAGATTTATACCAGCACACCTCTAGAGCCCCGTCCGGGGCTATTCTGCTTACTACCCAAGATCCACAAACCTGGAAATCCTGGACGCCCCATCATCTTGGGCATTGGCACTCTCACTGAAGGACTGTCTGATTATGTGGACTCTCTCCTCAGACCCTATGCCACCAGCACTCCCAGCTATCTCTGAGACACCACTGACTTCCTGAGAAAACTGCAATACATTGATGACCTACCAGAAAACACTATCTTAGCCACCATGGATGTAGAGGCTCTCTATACCAACATCCCACACAAAGATGGAATAACTGCTGTCCGGAACAGTATCCCTGATGATGCTACAGCACATCTGATGGCTGAGCTCTGTAACTTTATCCTCACACACAACTATTTCAGATTTGGCGACGATATATACCTTCAAATCAGCAGCACAGCTATGGGTACCTGCATGGCCCCTCAATATGCCAATATGTTCATGGCTGACCTGGAACAGTGCTTCCTTAGCTCTCATCCACTAACACCCCGTCTCTATTTACACTACATTGATGACATCTTCATCGTCTGGACCCATGGGAAGGAGACTCTGGAGGAATTCCACCGGGACTTCAACATCAACCTCAGCCTGGAACAGTCCACACAGGAGATCCACTTCCTGGACACCATGGTGCTAATACATGATGGCCACATCAATACCACCCTGTACCGTAAACTCACTGACCGCTATGCCTACCTTCATGCCTCCAGCTTCCATCCCAGACACACCACACAATCCATTGTCTACAGCCAAGCACTAAGATATAACCGCATTTGCTCCAACCCCTCCGACAGAGACAAACACCTACAAGATCTCTACCAAGCATTCTTGAAACTGCAATACCCACCTGAGGAAGTGAAACAACAGATCAACAGAGCCAGAGTTGTGCCACGAAGCCTCGTACTACAGGATAAGCCCAAGAGAGAAACCAATAGAACACCACTAGCCATCACCTACAGTCCTCAGCTAAAACCTCTACAACGCATCATCAGGGATTTACAACCCATCCTGGGCAATGATCCCCCACTTTCACAGGCCTTGGGAGGCAGACCAGTCCTTGCCCACAGACAACCTGCCAACCTGAAGCAAATCCTAACCAGCACCTATACACCGCACCACAGTCACTCTAACTCAGGGACCCATCCATGCAACAAACCTCGTTGCCAGCTCTGCCCACATATCTACACCATTACAGGACCTAACCAGATCAGCCACACCATCGTGGGTTCATTCAGTTGCACATCTACCAATATAATTTATGCCATCATGTGCCAGCAGTGCCCCTCTGCTATATACATCGGACAAACTGGACAGTCTCTACGTAAAAGAATAAATGCACACAAATCAGATATCAGAAATGGCAATATACAAAAACCCATAGGAGAGCACTTCAATCTCCCAGGCCACGCAGTAGCAGACTTAAAAGTAGCTATCCTACAGCAAAGAAATTTCAGGACCAGACTCCAAAGAGAAATTTCTGAGCTACAATTCATCTGCAAATTCAACGCCCTCAGCTCAGGCTTAAACAAAGACTGTGAATGGCTGGCTAAATATAAAAGGAGCTTCCCCTCCCTTGGTGTTCACACCTCCAAATCAACTGCTGGTAGTAAGCCTCACCCTTGCTGACTGAGCTAACCTTGTTATCCTCACCCTTGCTCTGGCTTATTTATACCTGGCCCTGCAGATTTCCAAGACCAGCATCTGATGAAGTGAGTCTGTGCTCACGAAAGCTCATGCTCAAAACTTTTCTGTTAGTCTATAAGGTGCCACAGGACCCTTCGCTGCTGTACACAAATTATATATGTAGATTCATAGATATAATTAAGTTCCAAAAATATTTTACATAACTGTGCACTGTAACCGTCTATAGTTTCCCTTCCTATATAGAAATTGACAAATGAGCAGAATATTTTTAACCTCTTGGTAGTAATCCAAATATTCAATGGCTCTGGTTACACTACAGTGATCTGTCAACAGAATTCACTGTTGGAAGAGATTTCCTCACAAAACTTCTGTTGACAGAGTGCAGTCACACACAAAAGCTGATCAGGAGAGCATTCCACTCTGATGACAGAGTGGCTGGACTGCCTGGCCGCTCTCACCAACAGGCACCCAGAGGCACAGCAGATGGGGATGCCCATTGTCTTGGATGCGCTGTCCATCGAGAGAAGGCCCCACAGAGCATCCACACAGCTTTTTTGTCAACAGGACCTGTTGATGAAAGGGGCTCTTCCTCATCTGGGAAAGGCAGAAGGATGTTGGTGGAAGTGCCAACTTTTGTTGACATATTGTTGACAGAACACATTTAGCGCATGAACTGTTCACCAATTTTGGCTACAAAACTGGGGTTTTTGTCAAAACTCGAAAGTGTAACTGTAGCCAATAATTTTAAGAGTAGTGTTATACATCTATATTCAAAAAGTATAAACAATAAAGAGTGGACAGAATTATTTAGTATGGTACGTAGGTGGGGAGCATATAAGTAGTGGTATACATTTTATAAAACTGAAGGGACGACTTGGCTTGGTTTCCAGGGAAACTCACCCAATAGTAAAATTAGTTGTACTTCAGAAAGGTCTCCCACAGAAAGAGGTGAAAGGCCCCATTTCCTTAGATTTTTAGAGTTACAGTAGATAAATAACTAGGAAATGTATTCTTAGTTGGACTGGGTGACTCCATTGATTTTTTTTTCCTATCTCTAACTTCTAGCTGCTTTTTTTAAAACAATTTTTATAGTAGATTAAACTTGCTCTGATATCCACTTAGCTTTACTTTCAGCTTTATGATCAGATACTTCCTCCATCATCTTTTGTATGGCATGACTGAAAAGGAAATTTATAGGCTGAGTTGGAAGTGGTGATGACTAACTGGCAGGGGCAGAGGAACTGGTCTTATTGTGGAGTATATAAGTAGCTCTAGAGGTGGAAGAGGCAGCTACATCCTTCTGCAACCAACTTATGTTACAGCACAGTCTGAAGAAGTAGGGACTAAAATATGATACTTCATCATTTCTGGCTTTCTGGTGGTGTCTGTGTCCTTCCTTGTGGCCCTGTTACCTATAGAGAATTCCTGCCATGGCCAGTTACATCCATTACATTCCATCACTGTCTCCACCTACTCCCTACTGTGATTGCTTTTCCACACTCAGCATCACACTCTGGTTCCACTTAGGGCATTGAGCAGGATGGTACCAGCCATAATGGAGGAGAAAGTGCTGACACCAAATTACAGGAGGTGAAAGTGTGGCCCATGGGAGCTGCAAAGATGGAGGTAGGGGGCAGGAAGATGAACCAGGTGGAAGAACTAAAGCACCCCAAATTTCCATAGCATCACCAAAGCTTAACTTCTTGGAGTTCAGCAGCTACACAAGAGGGTGCCTCACCTATCTGCTTTATCTCCTGTCATTTCAGAAGTTTTTTTCCTGTGGGCCTGGTACTGGATTGGGGGTGGGTTCCCACCACACTTGTGTTTTGTTTTTTTTTTACCCAGGCCCTCAGAATTACCTGTTGTCTCTATTTCCCAATCTCTACAACTAAAAATTTCGTATTACTCAGTCCTATTATAGTAAAAACATTGACAAGATACACTCAGACATAGGATCTTCACCCTAAAGTAGGAAATAGTAAGAAATTAAAATAAAGATGAAAGAAAAAAATTAAAGGTTTAGCTAGGTCTTAAGTAATATCTAAACTTTATATACTCACGTGTTAATATTTTTGCTAGCACAGGGGATCAGAGAAGTTCTGCAGGATTCAGTAAATATGCTGTTGCAAAAAGTACAGTTCCATGTGAATTTGCCTGTCTCTAGAGCTTGTATATTTTAAGAATGAAGAAAGTAACATGACCCTTAGGTTTCATTGTGTTGCATGTTCTTTCCATTCTAAATCAATATGGAAAAACTCAGTCTTTAACTTCAAACTGTTTTAATAGTGGTATCTGTGCCACTTTTGTGGAAGTAAATTGTGTTAGATTAGGCTGATTAATCCATTGATAGGGCTTTGTAGTTGTCCCAGTACGCTATTTCAAAAAGGTCTGTCCATGCAGACTATTTGTTGGTCTTTCAGCGTTTTTTTTTTTTCTTTGTATGTGATTCCTAGACGATCTGCTGTTGCTCGCATTCAGGAACTATTCAGAAGAAGAAAAGAACGGAAAGAGATGGAAGAATTAGAAACCTTGAATATTAGACGACCTTTAATAAAGATGGTTTATAAGGGTCATCGGAACTCCAGAACAATGGTACAAAAATACTGCATTGTTAATAATTCTTGTCTCACAGAGATATTAGGAGAATGAATCAAAACTTACCTGGTTGATCCCCACTAGCAGCCTATGGCAAACTTGCTCTTGAAGCATCTTAGTTGCTGGGACCTACAGCTCAGGGCATGAAGGGAAGCTGAAAGGAAAATCAGTAGTGAGCAGACCCTGAGCCTTAGATCATCAGAGACATAGGGAACTTGGTGGAAGAGAATCCAATAGCCCACGGTGAATGTGAGCACCCTTTTACCATCCAACTAAACACTTTGTTTCTTCTTTCCTGCTCCCTGAGTCCATAGCCTTGGAAAATTTCAGTATTTATTAATTAGAGCACAGTGTTCAAAACCCTGATAGTAACCATACAGTGATCAGGCCAAGGCAGTTCTGTATGGTAATTGTAGCAATGCAGCCTCCCTGGGAGCTATTTCTCCCCAAACCTAGGCTGTGTCTGGCTCCATGCATGGCTGGGCTGCAAACACTCTGCCTGCAGGGCTGTGGTCCCAGCCTGAACCAGCCCCCACAAGGAGAGTGCTTACCTTGCCGGTAAGTGGCAATGCCTGGGCTGCCTGGCTGCAAATATGCTGCTGGCTGGAAGGGCTGAGCTCCCAGCATGAACCTGCCCCCAGAAGGAAGGTGTTTACCATGCTGGGAAGAGCAGTAGCTGGACTGGCCATCCCCATTCACAGCTGGGCTACAAACACGCTGCAAGCTGGAGGGGTGAGCTCACTGCCTGAACTCCCACCCCAATCTTATTTCCCTGAACAAAAAGGGAGGGGGGAGCCCTCCTTCTGTCTCCTAGCACAGTTCCACTCCTGCTCACTCTGTTTCTGACTTTTCTCCCTGCTGACTAGCTGGAGGAGCTGCGACTTGAGCCAAGGCAAACACAACTGGACAAAAGCTGGGTGGGGTAAAGAGGACTGCAGAAAGAGTTTGCAGGGGCTGAGCAAAGTCCTGGACATTTTCCGACTTTGTAAAAACCCATCCAGACAGAGAGTTAGCTGGATGTACGGTAACCCTAATTCCAGCATCAGGAGCCACAGAGGAGTCAGCGCTCCGAGCAGCAAGTTACTCCTCAAAGAGCCACGTGTGGCTTTGGAGCTGCAGGTTGCTGACCTCAGTATAAGAGCTTTAAGATCTTTTTTTAGTTGTACATTAGATCTTTTACCAGAAAAATCAGTGTTTTAGGGAAGTTATAATGTACATTTGTCAGGGCTACTTCATAATGTGTTTGTAGTCTAAGCCTGCATGATATTGTGTCAGGTTTTCTTGGGTCTTCTTTGAGTGATATGGACATGCCCATTCTACTGTAGATGTATGTATGCCCTGTACACAGTAGCCAGAGATGTTCTTTTCATTGAGCGGTGTCTGGTGTGACTACTCAAACACATACCACTGTTTGCAGGTTTAAGAGGGCAGAGCTACCACTGACCTCCTTCAGTTCATTCACCAAAGACAGTTGTTGAAGCACTTTGACTCTTGCTTGTAGCAAGTACTTTCTTCACTCTGTTTATAGCCTGTTTTTTTCTTAGAAGTTAGTCATGAGGTAAGTGTAGTATCAATAAACGCTAACATATATGTTCAGTTTTTATGGCTTTTTTGAGCCATGTCTTGCTTGCTGGGGTTTAAGTCCTGATAGCCATGTAGCAAGGCAGTGCTGATTACCAACCTGTACTCCAGCAGCCTAAACCACTTGGACAAGTCCCACGTTAGTGACAAGTGTTACATCTATAATAGATTTATGCCTGACTCTGAGAACAGAGCAGCAAGAAGTCATTCAGGCAGCTCTTGGAAACATAGAGTAGGCATTATCTCAGCACCTCATACATCATCTTCCTCATCACCAGAGACAGTAAGTGACTTCTTGCCACCAGAATATTACAGAGCTCACCCATATCTGCTGAGAAAGTTGGCTTCTGTTCTGGATCATCAGGCAGAAAGAGTCCTTGAGACATACCAAACACTGGTGTATATTCTGGCTTCACTGGCACTGAAATGCTTTGCTGATTAATTAAGGCTACATCTACACTAGGCAAAGTAAGTTGACCACAGATAAGCAATTCTGGCTATGGCAATTGCGTAGCTAAAATCGGTGTATCTGCGCTCAGCTAACTTGACTGCCTATACTGAGGAAGGTGGATGGGAAAGTTTCTCCTATCAACTTCAAGCAGTGGGGCTATGCCTGAAATTTGACCTAAGGTATGTGAACTCCAACTATGCAATTCTCATAGCTGCAGTTGCATGTCTTCGGTCAAATTTCTTTTCTTGTTTAGACCTGCCATCAGTTTTCCACTGATGATGGATTTCTTTTTTCCAGTCCTCTCATGATCAGATTTCAAAAGGGCTTTGACAGATTGTTCACATAAGTTATGTGTTTACGTTTACAAGATTATGTTCCCCCCGGGGTCTGAACATGGATAATATATGTTGAAGTGTTCCCAATTAATACTAAGTTGTTCAAGATAAGTGTGCAAAAACCATAATTGTGTTTTCAGGTTTAAATCTTTGTCAGTTCCAAAGCTTTATTTGATGAGTGACAGGCAACACTTTAAATTATATAACCAAATTTTTAATCAAAATAAAAAAGTATAGTTCAGAAAAAGCCATACAGTTACCATTTACAAAGTACTAAAATTGTATTCACTGTCAAAGACAAAATAGTTTATCGATGGATTATCAATCCACTGACAACAGAGTGAAGTACAGTCTTACCACCTTAGAATCTAATGGTACCCTTCTGATGTTAATTAGAGTTTTCCTACAGTTTAGCCAGGCTACTCCTTTTTATAATCCCAATTATAATAGTAACAAAGAGGAAGCCGTGCTAGTCTATACACTATCAAAACTTGACTGCTTTTTGTTCCAATTACAATAGTAATTAATGTTAAACCTACCAATAATTTTGTAATTGTCTGTTTCTTTACATTGCACTGTAGATAGAATTTTAATACAATATTCCAGACTTCTCAAAACATTAAAAGTCTTGCTCAAACAAGTTTATAAACAAAATGAAACAGTAGTCAAGCTCTAGGTCATGTTCTTGTTTGTTAGTACACTGAAAAAATAGAAGCTATTCTTCAACTTATCCCTTACTTTTCTCACACTAAGAACATCTATTTCCCATACTCTTGTACATTTAGGCTAACTTGAGCTAATGCCTAATTTCTACTTAATATAAGCTACACTTGGTGTTGGCGAGATGCCATATGCTCAGGGAAAACAGATTCTTTGGAGATTTTTAGTTACTAAAGTCTAGGGCTGCATCTACACTACAGAGTTTTGTCGACAAAACTCATGGAGCATCCACCCAGTAAATAACGGTCTGTCAAGAAACTGTTGACAGAATGCAGCAGTTTTCTCAGGAGAATTAAATTGCTCCCATACAAAGGCATAACGCTTCTGTTGACAGATTCTGTCGACAAAAATAGTGTAGAATGGATGCTCTGGGGGGCCCCCTCTGTCGACAAAGAAGCCTTCCTGTTCACTGGGCTGCCCTGTTTGCAGAGCTTCCAGTTAGTTGGTCTGTTGACAGAGGTCTGAGCAATATGGCTGCTCTCTGTTGACAGAGGGCATCAACAGGGGGAGCCTTTATTAGATGTGGATGCATCCTGTCGACAGTTCTGTTGGGAAATATGTTCCAATAGTAACTCCTGTCAACAAAATTCTGTACTGTAGACCTAGAATCTTTTCTAAGCATGTGTGAATGTTCGTTTTTACAGGCCAGAATTGGGAGAGAATTCATGGGGAAGGTAAAAGGCATATCCCTGACACAAAGATCACTTCTTGCCTAATATCAAGCCCTTTTGCAGAGCAAGTCCTTAACTTGCAGTTTCAAACCTGGTAAGGACAAAAATGGAGAATAGTGCCAGGCTGTTGATGTACAATGTAATTGTTACTGTGAGCATTTTTGTGAATTAGTGAACAGATTCCCCCACCAACATGTAAACTGCAGCTTGATCCAAAAATTAAACAAGCAGAAAACAGACTGGTGATATTAGAGGAAGTAATGGTTGCAGTCAATTATCAAATGATGAAGCACCTGATCTTGATAATATTTCATCATAACTGCTGTAGAGAGGAGGCATGGATTCTCTGGTTTCACAGAGGTGTCAGTTAACATTTTGACTTTGCATTTGGAGAACGCCTAAATTAAGTCCAGCACTATTGTGAAAGTGAGAATTTAGTCTCTGGAAGAGGCTTATAAAGTTAATGCTTCACATCTATATTTGTAAATTAGCCATATGAATCATAACAAATATTTAATTATTTTTTATTTTCATTGCAGATAAAGGAAGCCAATTTCTGGGGCTCTAACTTTGTAATGAGTGGTTCAGATTGTGGCCATATCTTCATCTGGGATCGGCATACTGCTGAGCATCTGATGCTTCTGGAGGCTGATAATCATGTGGTGAATTGTCTACAGCCACATCCATTTGACCCAAGTAAGACCATCCCAACCTGCTATCTGCATGTACCTATAGCTGTAGCAATAACTTTTATAGATGAGCCATTAATACTTTGCCTAACCGAGGGTCACAGTATTAAATTGCCAGTAGGTCTGAGGGCTGCATCTCAATTGTATAAAATTCAGCATGCTGCTGTTGTTCTTGTCTGTATTAATGAGGTTTGGCTCAGAGGCCACTATACCCATGAACTCCTCTGAATGAAAATGAGGCTATATAACATCCAAAGGATGTCAGGATCCTGAAAGGAAAAGTCATCCCTTTCCCCTTCTTTCATCACACAGAATGAATAAGATTGAAAGAGTGGTTGCCACACCAATGGTGAGATGGTGTGAGCTATCTAATACAGTAAATGAGAAGCAATATTAGCATCTGATCTCAGCATGTTCTACAGGAGTCTTGAGCAGAACATGTGTCAGACTCAGATTCTGTGGGAGGAGGTGGGAAGGGCTACAGATGGGGGAAAAAGAGTTAGATTAAATAGGAGTTCTGTTGAATGAGTTAAATTGGTACAATTAAGCTTTTTTTTGGTGGTGGAGAGGAATGTTCATGCTGGTGATGGATAGACTAGCCTGGGGGTAAATAATTGTGACCTGAAACATTGCTGATATTTCTAATTGAAACATTTTTCCCTTTATGAAACATTGATAGAATAGTTTAAATTGTTTTCCTGGGCTGTTGAGAGTCAGCTATTTGTGGAAATGAAAGTGCCATAGTACTGCAAGAGGCTGTTGTTGCAGTTTTTCATCCTGACTAGTATCAGAAATGTAATTGGGGAACATCTCCTCTCATAAAAGCTCAAGCACAGTTTTCAGTTTCAAGTGACATCTCCTAGTTTGGTTAAGCACCCAGTCTTATACGTATTTGAAATGGGTGACTAGTGGTGCACTGAGACGCCTCACTCTGTCAGAAGCTTTCCCCAAATGCCCCTACAGTGTTCCTGATTTTTTTTTAACCTAATATAACATTCTTCCACCTTCTCCTTGAAAAATGTGCTCTGAGCCAAGCCTCTACTGAAAGCCTCCCTACCCCTTGTGTGAAGTGCACTAATTCTCCCTCCTAGATGACAGAATATTCCAGTGCTTTTTGGTATTTTATTCTTTTTAAAATGTTTTTTAAAAATTTGTAAATGTGCCTAGTGTTTTTGAACAGATGCATCAAACATTTCAAATTTGTACATAAAACACATGTTGGAAATTAATCTGAGGACTGTTCACATCTGTCATTGCACATGAACCTGTTGGTTCCCAGGTCTTTCCTGTTAAATCTTTTCAGATCTTCAGAGGAGAGCAGATGCTTTTTTATGTTCTAGTTTTAAATTATGTGTATTCTGTGTATAAGACCAAATATAAGGTTTGCATTTATTTTCTTCATGACATATTTGGTGCATAGCTCAAGTCCAAAAAAAGGAGTTATAACTCAGTGAGACTCCTCCTGCATGGTTGTGTCTAGATTGCGGGGAACTGTTGGCAAAAGATGCACAAATTGCTTACTGCAATTTGCGTATCTTTTGCCAATAGTTCTGTGGGAGAGGCTCTTCAACACTTGGCCCATCCATGTGGGGCCAAATGTTGGAAAAATATCCTCTGCCAAGATATCCCTTCTTCCTCATGGAACGAGGTGTACAGAGATGTCGATAGAATGTTCCCCAACTGGTAGATCTCTTCTGAAAGATCTGCAGTCTGGATGTGTGCTCTGCCTACAAAATTTCTGTCGACAGAAGCCTGCAGTCTAGACACAACCTATATGTGTTTGCAAGATGAGAACTTACATATATTATGTGATAAAAAATTAGAGCACATCTAATGAAGTGAGGTGCATCTGCATGCATGTAATGGCACATGTCAGCAACACTTCCAACAAACTCCAGCTAAGATAGTCAGAAATCTGGGTGAAAAAAAGACATTTCATTCAGAACTCTTTTCAAATACGTTTTTTTGTTTGATTTCTAGTTCTTGCCTCGTCAGGTATTGATTATGATATAAAAATCTGGTCACCCCTAGAAGAGTCCAGGATTTTTAATCGAAAACTTGCTGATGAAGTAAGCACCTTTCCTTCTTCTTTTTAGCAAAGTCTTCTATGTAAGTAGCTTGAACAATGGGAATTTAACTTGAGTCAAGACCTCAGTAGATTGTATTTTTAAAAATAAGGTGTTAAAAACAATTGTTTCATTTCTTTCAGTACACAAAGATCTGCACATAACCGGAAAGATTAGGAAACAATGGAACATATAGAAATAAAGGATGTATGAAATTATGAACATGAGAAAAGTAAGAGATTGGGGGAGCTGTCAAAGTTGCAAGGATAGATAGTAGGAATCAGAAATAGGGGCAGCAGTGACTATTTAAAAAGTAAGAGAGAGATATTCTGGAGGCAGGTGACATTAAAAATATTATTAAATAATGCCAGGCAGAAAACAACATGTGATAGAATTAAGGCTCAGAGTGTATTATCCTCAATTTAAGACCTGGAAACATAAAAGTTCTACACCAGGCCGTAGGAGCTGCGTCTACACATGCACGCTACTTCGAAGTAGCGGCACCAACTTCGAAATAGCGCCCGTCGCGTCTACACGCGTCGGGCGCTATTTCGAAGTTAACTTCGACGTTAGGCGGCAAGACGTCGAAGTCGCTAACCTCATGAGGAGATAGGAATAGCGCCCTACTTCAACGTTTAACGTCGAAGTAGGGACCGTGTAGACGATCCGCGTCCCGCAACGTCGAAATTGCTGGGTCCTCCATGGCGGCCATCAGCTGGGGGGTTGAGAGATGCTCTCTCTCCAGCCCCTGCGGGGCTCTATGGTCACCATGGGCAGCAGCCCTTAGCCCAGGGCTTCTGGCTGCTTCTGCGGCAGCTGGGGATCTATGCTGCAGGCACAGGGTCTGCAACCAGTTCTCAGCTCTGTGTATCTTGTGTTGTTTAGTTCAAGTGTGTCTGGGAGGGGCCCTTTAAGGGAGTGGCTGGCTGTTGAATCCTCCCTGTGACCCTGTCTGCAGCTGTGCCTGGCATCCCTATTTCGATGTGTGCTACTTTGACGTGTAGACGTTCCCTCGCTGCGCCTATTTCGATGTTGGGCTGAGCAACGTCGAAGTTGAACATCGACGTTGCCGGCCCTGGAGGACGTGTAGACGTTATTCATCGAAATAGACTATTTCGATGTTGGCTGCACGTGTAGACGTAGCCAAGATAAGTAAGGAAAACATCTTCGCATTACTCTATGGCAATGAAGATGGGTTACATTGACTGAAACCTGTTGTTGGTAGATCACATCAACCACGAGTCTTAAAGGATATTATGAGAGAGCTTCCAGTGATTTATTACAACTCTCAGAAAGTGTGGTTTAAGATGGAAATATTTAAACAAGTGGTTCTTTAATCACTTCACTCCTGAGGTTTGCAGGCACCAGATAGAGGTCCTAATAATCAGTCCAGAGAATGTTAAGGCTATCCTACTTTTAGATAATGCTCCTGCACATCCAAGCATAGATAAGGTATGCAGTAGTGATGGCAGAATCAAGTATATGCTTCTGCCACCTAATACAGCCTCGCTTATCAAGCCAATGGACAGTGAAATCATTGTTGCTTGCAAGAGATCATACTGCAAGAAATTCCTAGAAGAGTTGATGGTTGTGTTGGAGGATGTAAGAGAGAAAGAAACTGATACAAGAGGACAACAAACTTTGCAGAACCTCAGAAATTACAACTTGAAGTCTGCAATCTTCAGCTTTGCTGCTGTATGGAAGGCAGTGAAAATATCAACTTTTGGCTAATGGCTGGAAGGAACTTTTATATGATATTGATTCTGACTTGGACTGTGAGGGCTTTCAGGTCAGTGATTACCATCGTACCATTCTGAAAGCTGGAGAAAAAGATGCAACTGAGGATGATGTTCTGCAGTGGTTAGAGGATGCTGAAGATGATTCTGGCTACCAGGTGTTGACTGAAGGGGAGATTGCTGAAGAAGTTTGTGCTTCCAAAAAGGAGGAAGAGGAAGAGCTGCTGTGCTCTGCCGTGAGCTCGGGTGGCTCCGAGCTGGATGGGCCACCACGCTCAGGGCAGAGTGCGGGTGGCTGGAGCCAGAGGAACTGCCGTACTCAGGGCAGAGTGTGGGTGGCGGGGAGCTGGGATGAGCTGCCATGCTCTGCCCTGAGAACAAGCAGCTCAAAGCCAGAGGAGCCACTGTGCTCTGGCTTCAGGAAGGGTGGCTCGGAGCTGAGAGGAACTGGATTTAACAGATTACTCCCCCATATTAGTCCGTTGAATTGAGGGTTTACTGTATTTGTCTCTAGTGCTCTTTTTACATAACTACTTTTTGTGCCAGGGTCAAGTAATCATTTAACTTCTTCACTGTATAGGTATATGTCTCCTTGTAAAAAAAAAAATGTTGCCTCTCCAGAGCCATTCCTACCAAGGGCCAAAGTTTGTTCTAATTAGCTCTCATCGATTGCAATATGAACTGGGTGCATTTGAGGATAGTATTTGGGTCCAAGCACTCTTTATAAGATAAGGGAGAAAAGAAAACTTTTGTTGATCCTACCAGTTTACTAAATATTTGTTTGGGATGTGCTAGTGTTTACCAGATTGAATACCCTAAACAGGTTGCATATAGCATAATTATGTTATTCCCTTTGCAGCTTCAATTGACTATGGCATTCTTACTTATTTTTGTGCTAGCCTGTTGGTTATTATTGCTATGGCTTTGCACTTGTCATATTCCACCACAAAGGTTGTTGCATTTCTGTGCTGCGTGAAGGGATCTCTCTCTAAGAAGCACATGGAAATGTAATGGTGTATCAAAAGTTTTCTGTTGCCAATCTAATCACTTAATTTAAGGATTTAAAATAAGCATTATAAACCTAGTTTAGAAAGTCCAAACATGTTAAGGTATGCCAATTTAATTTAGGTCACCCAAATCATCTTAACTGTCCTTGGTAGTAATGCCCTGCTATGACCGTGCATATGACTGATGGATGTTAATGCTTATGGTTGCAGAGTAATTAAATGGATTTTCAAGATGCAAGGGTTTTTTTTTCCAGTGTTTATCCCATCAGTGTCACTACAGGGCAAAGTTAAATACAGTAAACTCTCAATATAACAGACCTTGATTCACCAGACATTGGGAACAGCGGACCTCAGCCAGCCTCCCCCCACTCCAAAAAAAGTACAGTAACTGTACTCACTAGAGCCGCCACTGCTGGTTCCACTGCTGCAGCTGGTTCCCCTCCCCATGGCTGAGACTGCTGCCGATGCGGGGTCCTCCCACTCCCCGTGGCTGAGGCTGACACCGACATGCTCCCCCACCCCCCCAACAGCTGAAAGCGCCACCACCACCACAGGGTGCCTGCTACTGCTGGGGCAGCCACCTCCATGGGGTTCTGCATCGCAGCTGAGACTGCCACCACTGCTGGATGAGCTGCTGGGGAGCCACCAGGGTCACTTCCTCAGCTGGGGCTGCCAGAACGACTGGGGCTGCCATGCACTTTTCCCACCAGTGGTGGGGTGCATGCATGGGTGTGTGCGTGGGCAGGCATGCTGCATGTGAGATGGCCATGCTGTAAGTATCCATCTCACCCACTTGTATTTTGCAGCAGACTTTTGAATTAAGAGTGAATGAAATAAGCAGCCATGGCCTCTGTACATAATGGTGAAAAAAGAAAAAAAGTAAATTTGAGCGTTAAGCAAAGTTGAGTTAATTCAGAAGCTGGAGTCTGGTGTTTTGGTTGCCCGGGTATGTGAAGAATGTGGCATAAAGAAACATGCAGTGGCCAATAATTCACAAAAGCAAGGAGATGCTTAAGCAGTTTTCGTTAAGATACAGTGTTGATGCCAAAAATGAGTGAGTTAGAGATGAGACAGGAGTGATTGTCAGAGTAGTTGGTGAATAGAAAAGGTGAACATAGAAGGGGTTCTTAGACTCTGCTAAGAGTAGCTCATTTGTGTCATTAGCAAAAGCAGCTTCAGTACAAGAGAGAGAAGAGGAACAGGCTGCCAGGAGGTCTTGAGGTTGTTGGCTGGGGAGAGGAGCCAGTGGAATTATTTTATTTAAAGAGGTAAAAGGGGTTTTAAAAAAAAAAGGTTGGACGATAGTTTGAGAGAGAAATGAAATTAAGGACTGACTTTTACATTTACGTTATCCAGAAGGAGTACCCCACGGACATTAGCCAGATGGGGTGGAGAGATCGTAATAGACTGAAAGAAGCTGGGTGGACAGAGTCAGGTCAGATTCAGATAAATATGTTGTAAATTAATAGGTGAGAAGGTGGGCAAGAAATAGTCATGGGCAGAGAGAGTGAAAGAGGAGTTGAACATACTTGCTAGATAGCATTTTTTTCTCTCGGAAGGATTTAGCTGGATAATGGGAAGAGAGGAGTCAGCTTGATTTTAGAGAGACAGGTGTCAGTTGGGGGAGGGGAGAGAGCTATTTACAGTGAATGAACTTCTAGTACAGTAACTTCACATGTCCTTTAAGTTTTTTCCAGAGGTTTTCAGGAGCACTGGGGTAGAAGGGGAACATCATCTCTTTTCCCACTTTCTTAGCTATTGTTGGGGCGAGAGCTTTTGTTTTCTGCAGTTATTGGCAGCAGCAGCAGCATCATATGTTGCTTCGTCTCATCAGTTCTCGGTCTTCATATCATACCTTGAATATGGTTTTTCATTTCCTGTAGTACTTCAATCTCTGTTTGTCACTCAGATATCACAGTGATGGTTTTATTATACATACTACCTATTATCTGGATTAGAAATTACGCTTAAGACTGACTTTTCTTAAGACACAGTACATCTATAGCAGAATTTGTAATGTATGAGAGTATACTCTTTTTTGTAATTTTTAACTTGGTAACGTGTTTGGGCCACAGTGTAGTAGGTGCTGTATTAAATACAAATTATCTTGCATCAGGGCTAATTTGTACTTATTAATGCTTTGATCAGTGATTTTTTTGGGGGGGGTTCCCTACAGGTTATAACTCGTAATGAATTAATGCTGGAAGAGACCAGAAACACAATTACTGTTCCTGCTTCTTTCATGTTACGAATGCTGGCATCACTGAACCATATAAGAGCAGGTTGGAGAATTTCAGAGCATTTTCTTTGCAGGCTCTTTGTCATTCGTTACACTTGTCTAGTATTGTCACGTAAGCAGAGTGTAGTGAGATTTACATGCCTTCCACAAATACTGTTGTTTCTCTCCTTTTGAAGATTCCCTAGATGTGTGTTTTAGATGCTAAATATTTCTTCATCCATTTTTTTTTTATTTGCTCCTTGACATATTCTGTTCCAAGAATGGCTTCACATTTCAGTAATGATATTTCTGGCATGAATACTGTTTTATTGTAAACACGATTGACTATGCACACTGTGAAAGTGGCATATACTGAGCCAGTTCTTCTTCGATTGCTGTCCCCATGGTGCTGCACGGGAGGGTGTTGGGCTCACCCAGCACCGCAGCATGGAGGTCTTTCATGGCAGTTCTGAGTGGGGCTGTGCTCGCACCACCCCAGCATGGATCGTTCGTGCCACCAGGGTGTAGGGCACGCAGTCATGCTCTACTCAGTTGCTTCTTTGCTGCCCTCCATTGCACACAGCGTAACAACTCTCCTCTCACCTCAGAAACTGTAGACAGAATTAGGTTTAGCTCAGACTTAAAATGCTCCTGTTTGACAAGGCATTTCAGCCTCATGTGGAACTGCCGCCTGTGGGGGAGTGTCCCTTCTGTCAGGGATGCTCCCCCATCACCACTAGGGACTCAGTCCCTTTCAAAACAGTTCCCCATGCCTGGATCAAGGAAGAGCATGGAGGACAAACCTGACACCTCAGGCATTCAGTCCAAGCCCAGGCCCACAACTTTAGCCTCCTCAAAATCAAAGAACTGCACTTCTAAGCCAGCTTCAAACCCTGTGGTGCTGGCTGACCCTCAAGTGGCGCTGCAGCTGGGACGGGTACTAGCAGGTTCACTGGGACCTGCCCTACCCTCTGTGCAGGAGGAGCCGGTAGAAATTCTACCAGCCCCAGTGTCTGATCAACGCACGATGCCGTGTTCCCCCTCGGCACCAGGGAACTGTTACTGAGTGCTCAGCAGCAGCACTCACCCACAGCTGAGAAAGGCTAGGGCTAAACAAAGAAGCTCCCTGCTGACAACAATAGCCCTAGCTCTGTAATCCGATCACAGAGGGGATGATCCACTATGCCCCCCAGCTCTGCATTTCACAGATGTAATGTGGACAATCACCAGCAATACTACTGAACATCTCATGACTGTCAAGCTGATTCATACAGAGACCAATCACCTGCAAGAGCTAGTTGGTTTCATGAAAACTATCTACCTCCGTATTCTGCTAGATTCAACAGATATTTTCATTACAGAAACACCTTTTCTTTTGAGACATTCATCACCATATATTTCTCAGGCACCGTGTCACCACCATGACCATCATTGTTACTATCCATACAAATCCCATGGCTCTGGGTCTGGAGCTACTCACATCCACATTCCACTGGACAACATCATTCATCCCCTCCCTTGCCAACCTCTGTACCCAATGTGAAGGAAAAGGAATTATGATTCACAACTACCAGGCAATACTGAATCGCTGTTGCCCCCCAGACTCGCCACTGGCTGAATCTATCTCCCATACTGCAGCTCTTTCACCGATCCATCAAACTTCCCCAGACAATCTTAAACAATTTCAAGGTCCATACAGAAGAGTGGCAGTCAACCAAGATATCATAGTGACTGAATTACCGGAAAAACAGCATAAACTTTTAAAGAATCTACATCCTCCTACTGCAGCAAGAGTGGCTCTTCCCTTGGATGAAGCTATACTGGAGGTAGCAGACAATGTCTGGAAAAATCCAGCCCACAGCTACCCTCACCAACAAGCAGGCTGAAAGAAAATACTTTCTCCCAGCTAACACCTGGGACTTTTTATTTCAGAATCTGCAGCCTAACTCCTTAGTAGTAGATGCTGCCAATCATAGAGCAATGTCCTTACTATACAAGAATACTATTGCCCGTAAAGAACACAAGAGATTGGAGTTATAGGCAGGAAGATATTCTCTTCTGCTATCCTACCACTGCGTATAGCCAATTACTCAGCCTTACTAGCCAATCATTATTTTGATAAGTACTCCTTGCTCTCTGAGTTGATACGTTATGTAACTGGAGACAAATGATCCACCCTAAAAGCTATAGTCCAAGAAGGCTACACTGCAACACGGACATCATTACAGATGGCACTGGATTTTGCTGACACAGCAGATAGAACTGTAGCTAGAGCAATCACCATGTGAAGATCATAATGGCTTCAGGCAGCAGGCATTCTGAAAGAGCTCCAGGCCAAAGTTGAAGATCTGCCATTCAACAAACTGAAATTATTTGCAACAAACACAGATGAAACCCTTCATTCCAGCAAAGATACAAGAATCATCTTTTACACCTTGGGAATGTATTCTTTCCCATCCAGGAAGGGAAGATACACCCCATACCAATGGTACAAAGGCCAGCCATTTACCAGACACTCTTAGGGGCAATACCATTGAAGACCAACAAAACAAGAAACCAGAAACATAAAGCTCCAAACTATTGCTCTGCCCTTCCACCAACCTCGAAGCAGCAAGTTTGAAGCTTTGGTCAAGAGCTCGTCAAACCTCCCACACTCACCAGTGCAGAATGAACAAATATTTCCATTCTGTGTCTCTTTTACCATAACTGGACATCAATAATCACAAACAAATTGGTCCTAGACATTATTGTCCAGGGATACACGATCCCTCTTCTTTCTATTCCCCCAACATCACCCCCACACACCCCCATCCCTCTTCAAGGACCCTTCCCACGAGAACTTACTATGGCTCGAAGTGCTACATCTCTTGCAAATTGGGGCCATAATAAGAAGTTCCAAAAAAACAGCAGGAAAGGGGGTTCTATTTGAACTACTTTCTGACACAGAAGAAGACAGGAAACTAGAGACCCATTTTAGACCTACGGTGATTGAACAAGTACATTTGCAAACAGCCTTTCAAAAGGACCACCCTCTCCTCTGTAGTCCCTGCACTGGACAAGGGAGACTGGTTCACAGCTGTCAACGGCCAAGATGCCTATTTCCATGTCATCATTTACTCTTTGCACAGAAGATTTCTGCGCTTTGCACTACGAGATAATCGGTACCAATACAAAGTACTGCCTTTTAGGCTTTCAGCTGCCCTGAAGGTGTTCACCAAAGTCTTTGCCCAGTCGCGGCACACTTCAGATGTCAAGGCATCTCTATATTCCCATATCTGAACGACTGCCTCCTGCGCAGGCCAACTCAAGAAATCACTGGAGCCATGGTCCAGTCCACGAAACATGTACCACAATCCCTGGGTTTCCTGATAAACATATCCAGATCGACGCTGGAGCCCACTATGCACCTCGAGTTCATAGGAGCACAGCTTGATTCCCCAACTGCCCGAGCTTACCGCCCTATCTAGCATCACCAGGCCATAAAAAGCCTGATATCAGAGCTTATTATATGGCCCATGGTGCCTGTACATACATGCGCCAACCTCCCCAATGCTCAGTTATATTTTCACTGCCTGCAGCATTGGCTGACATCAGTGTATACCTCTGGCAGATGTCAGACTCATAAATGAGTATCAGTACCACAAAAAATGATTGACTCATTGTGGTGGTGGACTCAAGACTGGAACACTCTCATTCCACTGTGACCAACCATCCTGCCAAATTACAACAGATGCTTTGCTTCTTGGCTGGGGAGCGCATTACCAACAACATTAAGTCCAAGGCCGATGATCCACAGAGGAACAGACTCGGCATATCAACCTCCTAGAACTATGTGCTGTCTCCAATGCTTGCAGACAGTTCCTGCCTCAGATTCGAAATAGGACGATCTGCATCCTTGCAGACAACATCCTGCCATTGTTCTACATAAATCATCAAGGAGGGGCCCGATCCAAGTCCCTTTGTGCAGAAGCCATAAAACTTTGGAATTGGTGTATTGGCCACCACATTGTCCTCACTGTGTCATACCTGCTGGTCATGAACAACACCCTGTCAGTTGCTCTACGTCGCCACTTCTCTCTGGAGCACAAGTGGGAGCTCTACCATGAGGTGACCAAACGGCTCTTCCAGATGTGGGGCCAACTGGCGATAGACCTGTTCGCAATGCAAGAGAACACCAAATGCACTCATTACTTCTCCAGAGCAGGCAATGGGCACAAGTCTCTACGGGTTGCCTTTCTCCTCTGCTGGAGTACTCATCTCCTGAATGCATTCTCACCTATTCCTCTGAAGGCCAACATCCTCAGGAAAGTTCAGACAGACGGAGCACAAATTATCGTCATCGCTCCAGTGTGGCCCAGACAGAACTGGTTTCCCTTACTCTATCACCTATCTCATCATCATCCTTACCTGCTTCCCTCTCATCCAGACTTGCTCTCACAGAACAACAGTGCCTCCATCTGGTGGCTTAGTTTCTCTGTGGATCCCAGAACACACATGACACTAATCCCAGAAAGTGAGGGATTTGCTCCTACGGAGCAGACAAGAATCAACTCCAAAATACTTCTTTCTCAAAGTGGAAGCATTTCTCGACCTAGTGCTCTGAAAGGGGCAGTCAACCGGAAGAAGCCCCACTGCATATGGTGCTGGGCTACATACTCTACCTAAAAGAGAATTCCCTGTCACTGTCCTCACTTCGTACTCACATTTCAGCGATCTCAGCCTTTCACCCTCCTACAGAAGGCTTCTCAGTTTTCACTCATCTAATTGTAAAAAGATTCTGGAAAGTCCTACAAGACATCATGCATCCTGGCAGACCTGTACCCCCAGCCTGGGACTTAGAACTTGTCCTTCACATGCTCATGGGACTCCCCTTTGAAGCAATGGCTGCGTGCTCTTTGGCCATGCTAACAATGAAAACTCTAATTCTAGTAGCAATAGCATCAGCTCGAAGAGTTAGTGAGCTAGCAACTCTGACTGATTCTCTACTTTATACACCTTCCACAAAAATGAAGTGGGACCATGCCCACATTTGTACTGAAAATGTGCTCACCATTCCATATTGGTGAGTCTATAATATTACCTACTTTCTACCCTAAACCACATGCTTCCCACATGAAGCCAAACTACACACTCTGGATGTCAGGAGGGCTTTATCCTTTTACATAGATAAAACTCAGTCAGTCAAGAAATCACAGTAGTTATTTCTGCCCATAGCAGAGAGATCAAAGGGACTGCCTCTATCAGCCCAATGCATATCAAGGCTCTTATTCACATGTTTAGTGCACTCAAAACAGACCATTACCAGCATTTCCAAAAGCACACTCAACAAGATCGGTGGCAACATCCACAGCTTTTTAAGAGGGAGTGCCTTTGCAGAACATTTGTCAAGCAGTCATGTCGTCCTCTAACCACACGTTCATGATTCACTTTGAACTGCAATCCCATGCGGACAGAGATATGACATAGGTCAGGCAGTACGGTCCACAGCAGATGCACTGAATAAAAACCCACCATCCAGTTAGAGGGGCACTGCTCTACAGTCACCTACTGTGGAGCACCGACAGGGACGGCACTCAAAGAAGAAAGAGAAGTTATTCATTTTGTGTTGTAACCATGTTTCTTTGAGGTGTGTCCCCATGAGTGCTCCACGTCCTACCCCTCTATCTGGTGCAATAGCTATAGTTAGGGCATAAACAAAGCAACTGAGGAGAGCAGGGCTGAGCATGCTACCCTGGTGATGTGAAAGGAACGTGCTGGGGTGGTGCAAGTGCAGCCCCACTCAGGACGGTTATGAAAGATCTCCATCCTGTGGTTCTGGGTGAGCCCAATACCCTACCATGGAGCATCCATGGGGGGACACAGCTCGAAGAACCATCATTACAACACAAAGGCTGTGTCTACACCACCACCTTCCTTCGAAGGAAGGATGGTAATTAGGGTGTTGGGAGTTTACTGATGAAGTGCTGCCGTGCATAGGCAGCACTTCATTAAGCAAACTCCCCCCTGTGGCAACTCCGAAGTTTTAAACTTCGAAGTACCGGCATACGTCTAGCCGCGGCACACCTGCCGGTACTTCCAAGTGCCCGGGCAACTTTGAAGTCCCCTTATTCCCCTCAAAATTTTGAGGAGTAAGGGGACTTCGAAGTTGCCTGGGCACTTGGAAGTACCGGCAGCTGGGCCACAGCTAGACGCATGCCAGTAATTTGAATTTTAAGACTTCAGTTGCCACGCGGGGGGAGGGGAGGTTGTCATGTTGTTGCAATTTTTTTATTTAGTATGTCCTGTCAGCGTACCTTTATGCATTTCTGATGATTCCGTCAGCATAATACATAGGCACTGTGCTTTGTGCAGTAGCCAGCTTTTGAGTTATATCCTAAATGGTAGCCGAAAAGTTACTTTTAAAGCTGTGTCCTTATTAAATCATCTTTGTGTGTTGCAGACCGATTGGAGGGTGACAGGTCAGAAGGGTCTGGTCAGGAGAATGAAAATGAAGACTAAGAGTACCTGGCTCTTCTGTGCGAGCACCTAGACATTACGGAATTTATATAAGACATTAATTATATTTTTCCTTACAGAGCTTTAGTGCAATTTTAAGGTTTTGCTTTTGGATAACCTAACATATTGTTTCTGAATGATTGTGTGCATGACTTTGGGAGAGTGTGAAAGTAAAATAAGCAAAAATGTTTTTAAAATGTTTTGCCATGTCTGAGGGGTGCTAGAATATGCAAAGTGCAATATTTTCCTTAACCTGAAAACATGGGAGCTTGGATCAGTGTTTAAAAATAACTTTCATTAGAGCAAAAACATTGGTTCAAATAAATTTCTATCCCTGCTATTTGCATGTTTGTTGCTTTCTAATTAAAATATTTGGTTGTTTTAAATTGTCTCATGTTCTTTTTGTATAATAATTGATTTTGCTACAGTATAGTCCACATTGTAATCGCAGTTGTCCTTTCTCTCTGAATATGATCATGGACTTCCTAAATTCTACTGAAATCTATGAGAGTTGAGGGTTCTTGGCGCTCTAGACGGATTATGCGTTCTGCTTTTAAACACCAGTTAAGATGGAAAAAGCCCCATTAGTTACATAAACCCTATATTGTGTTCCATTTTGATACGTGCCCTTAGATTTTAGAAATAGCCATATATATTTTAAATAGCGTAAATGAATCCTGCAATATTTCTGAATATAAAACTTCCATAGAGCTGTTTGGTCGATTTGTGGCTGTACCATTGGACAGGATTTGGATGATCTGGGATCTACAAGTTGACTCTGCTACAGATTTACTGTGTGACCTTGGTAAGTCATTTGGAGCAAAACATTTTGAAAAGCTTGGCTGGGCACAACCACTATTTTAGTGCTCATGAGGCTTAAAGGGATTTGGGCATTCAGAGAATTAACTTTTGAGTATTGTTAACCAGTGGCCAGGTAATGTGCGGTGAGGTACCAACTATGCCCTTGTTACGATCCGAGTCTTTAAATGCTAGAGCAGGAAAGCTCCTTCGCAGCGGGCAGCCAAGATTGACTGACAGGTGCCCCAATGGTAGTACTAAGAGCCTTTCCACACCTGAGACTTTAACTGCTAGGACGAACTGTCCCTTCACAGCGGGCAGCCAGGATTGACTGACGGGCACCCCAGGAGTCTGCACTGTGGAGGCGGCACGACTCTATGGTAGGCTCTCAGTGCTCTCACCAATGGCCAGGCTAGTATAGCCAAACAGCTATAAGGTTCTTTTGATTGTGCCGGCTGTATCACAGTAAAAAAGAGAAGCAACAGTCAGCTTCAAATGCTTAACCAGTTACAGGTTTATTAAGCTATAATCTTAAGCGTGTGATTACAAAAGGCTATTGTCTACTTATATGCTAGCAGAGTACAGGTGTTAACAGGTTACATTACGGACAAATACAACATCAACTTATAGAGCTCTAATTCTCAAATGTGTGCACTAGAGAAAGGAGACCTTAATGTGGGTGCTTCTTACCCTCCTTGCGTCTCTCGATACCAGCGTCGCCAAGCCAGGATCGGTTGCTCAATTCTGCGGAAAGACCGAATGCGAGGCTGGGCGTCCCCAGTTGCGGACCTCGGGAGGCAATCACCTGACCCGACCAGCAAGTAGTTGGTGAAAATGCACTCAAAATCAGTGTGCTGCTGGGCCCATCTTTATACCCCTTGGGTCACGTATTCTCTTTCTTATCTGAAATGCCAGATCGTACTGGTCTGTCTTAGTGACGCCAGTTCTAACAAGGGCGGTTTCTGCTTAATTTGCACTTGTAAGAGAAATAGATAAGTAATTTAGAAGTACAGGACATTCTTTTACTTGGGCGGGGATTTCTTTCCTGGGATGGCTGTGTGGGTGCATCACTTATCAATACCAGCCAGAGGCAGTTTTTGAGGTCCCTTTGTTAATGGTTAGCCTGCTAGCCCTCTTATCTGTGTTTTCAGTTCCTCAGGGTCACGATGAGCCAGCACATCTGGGCCCCTTATGAAGGCATCAAAGACTGTGCTGTTTGCTGCTATTTGGTGCCTTGTGTGCTCTGAAGCACCTTAGAGGGGCGGCAAATTGGTCTGTGATGGGGGAGACATTTGTCTGGCTACAAGTATCTGGAGCAATTTCTGAAATCGGATGTCCATCTTCTACACTGTGCTTCTACCCTGCTCCTTGGAGTGCTCAATACATTGTGTGCCCAAAGCAACCAAATTATGCAGGAATTCTGTGCCATGGCAGATTTCCTCTCTGTGCTAGGCACATTAGATAGCACACCTAGCTCTGAGTGGATTAACGGGAAATATTTAGCCTGAATCATAGAATCATAGAACACTAGGACTGTAAGGGACCTCGAGAGGCCATCGAGTCCAGCCCTCTGCCCCAATGGCAGGACCAAGTACTATCTAAACCATCCCTGATAGATGTCTGTCTAACCTGTTCTTAAATATCTCCAGCGATGGAGATTCCACAACCTCCCTTGGCAATTTGTTCCACTGTTTGACCGCCCTGACAGTTAGGAATTTTTTCCTAATGTCCAACCTAAACCTCCCTTGCTGCAGTTTAAGCCTGTTGCCTCTTGTTGTGTCCTCAGAGGCCAAGAAGAACAAGTTGTCTCCTTCCTCCTTATGACTCCTTTATGAAGAAATAGGAAACATACATATTCCCAGGAATAACTGCATGTTTTGCAGAGTTGCTTTGGTTTTCATGGCTCTGATGGCTAGACACTCACAGGTATGCAGCAATTCCTGTGACCTGCCACCGTTGCTCGTTCTGTTTCCCAACCTTTATGCCATTTCCAAAGTGAACCTATAGTCTTTTTATGCTTGGCAGAGAGGATTCTTGAGAAATTACTTAGCTGCAGTCTTGAGTGAGTCATTTCTGTAATAAGATGTCAGTTTCTGGGTTCTATAGTTGGGCTTTCCATGAAACCCCTTTTTGTCTTCACCATTTCTCTTTTTGTCAGTGTTTGTATGAGAAGCTACTGCTACCACCATCTTGCATGTTTGGACACTGTGTTAATGTCTGAAAATAGCCTATTTTTACGTGGTTCACCACTAAAATGTCTGTGCCTCATTACCATATGTAAGTTTCTGTTTACATGTGGTAGTATTGCTCTAGTGGGTATTTCTGTCCAGCCCTGAGCAACCAGGAAATTTGAAATAATATTTTTAAAAGATCCTGCCTATTGCTAGGCCACCATCTTCCTACTCCAACTTCTTGCTTACATTTAAATTCAGGCCGTACATTGATCCGCATTATCAGAAGGGACTCCTACTCACAGAGGGGTAAGTCATACAGCAGCTATTAGATAATTATTGTGAAAACAACTATTTTTTTTAAATCACTGCCATTTATTTTTCCTAGTTTTGCTCCTTTCCAGTTAGGCTCCTAGCAAGAGAGCAAAATCTTTTCTTTGCTCTGTGCTAAGGTATGTATACTCTCTGGTTTGTTTTCCTGACCAGTTCTCCTTTGGCTAGCATGAAAGACATCTCATTTTAGAAGATAGCAAGAACTTGGGCACCTCTGTGCTATTGAGCCATTGTGTTATTCAGCCCTCACAGCTGCACAGACAAACCAGAGTCCCAGATGGCACACTCCCCACTCTATAGAATCATAGGGCTGGAAGGGACCTCAGGAGGTCATCTAGTCCAGCCCCCTGCCTCAAGCAGGATCAACTCCCACTAAGTCATCCCAGCCAGGACCTTGTCAAGCCAGGACTTAAAAACCTTGAGGGATGGAGAATCCACCACCTCTCTAGGCAACACATTCCAGTGCTTCACCACTCTCCTGGTTAAGTAGTTTTTCCTAATATCCAACCTACATGTCTCCCTCTTTAGCTTCAGACCATTTCTCCTTGTTCTGCCATCTGACACTACTGAGAACAGTTTCTCACCCTCCTTAGAGCTTCCCTTCAGGAAGTTGAAGGCTGCTATTAAATCACCCCTAAGTCTTCTCTTCTGTAAACTAAACAAGCCCAAATCCCTTAGTCTCTGCTCATAGGTCATGTGCTACAGCTCCTTAATAATTTTTGTTGCCCTCCTCTAAACCTGCTCCAGCACATCCACATCCTTTTTATACAGGGAGGGCCAAAAATTGGATGTAGTATTCCAGATGTGGTCTCACCAGTGCCGAATAGAGGGGAACTACTTCTCTAGATCTGCACGAAATGCTCCTAATGCATCCCAATATGCCATTAGTCTTCTTGGCTACAAGGGCACACTGTTTACTCATATCCAGCCTTTCATCCACCATAACCCCTAGGTTCCTTTCCAACATACTGCTGCTTAGCCAGTCAGTTCCCAGCCTATAACAATGCTTGGAATTTTTCCATCCCAGGTGCAGGACTCTACACTTCTCCTTGTTGAACCACATAAGATTTCTGTTGGCCTAATCCTCCAATTTATCCAGGTCACTCTGGATCCTATCTCTGCCCTCCAACACATCTACTCCGCCTAGCTTTGTGTCATCTGAAACCTGCTGAGGGTGCAATCCAGTCCCTCATCCAGGTCATAAATAAAGATGGTGAACAACACTGGCCCCAGAACCGAGCCTTGGGGCACTGAACTTGAAACAGACTGCCATCCAGATATTGAGCCACTGACCACTACCTGTTGGGCCCAACCATCAAGCCAGCTTTCTATCCATCTTGTAGTCCACATATCCAACCCATACTTCCTTAACTTATGGGCAAGAATGTTGTGGGAGACTGTATCAAAAGCTTTGCTGAAGTCAAGGTACATCATATCCACTGACTTCCCCACGTCCACAGAGCTTGCTACCTCGTCATAGAAGCTAATCAGATTGGTCGGGCAGGACTTGCCCTTGGTGAATCCATGTTGGCTAATTTTGGTCACTTTCCCCTCTTCCAAGTGCTCCAAAATGGAGTCCTTGAGGACCTCCTACATTGTTTTCCCAGGGACTGAGGTAAGGCTGACCGGTCTTTAGTTCCCTTGATTGTCCTCCTTTCCTGTTTTATATCCATTGGTCGTGTCATGAATTCTTCCATCAGAGGTGTAATTTCAGAAAAAGATGGGGAGGAAGTTCAGAGAGCAAAATTGAGTCAACATATAGGACATTGTATGATTATATTATATCCCATGAAGCTGGGGACCATATTAAGTGGAAGGAGTAATGGAATATATAGAGTCTAGAACAGTGGTGGGTAACCTGCAGTCCATGGCCTGCATGCAGCCCATCAGAGTTCTGTGGGTGGCCCACAAGACATTTTGTTTACCACTGCCCATGTACAAGGTTGCTAGATTCCACTGGTTTTCATCCGGAATGTGATTTTTTTTTTCCTACAAGTATTATGGAAGTGACACACACTTAAAGCACGGGCATATGAAGTGGGGTACATGCTGGTTACACGCAACATTGATTGTGAGAGCTGTGTGTTCCTCTACATCCAATAACAATTCTGCCATGGTTCAGTTGGCACATCCCAGAAATTCTAGGTATGCAAGTGCACCTAGCAAAACTACCCTGTCCTGGGAAACCGCCTTGGTTATGACAATCTTGTGACCCACTGAGATGGAGGTTTAGGTTGGACATTAGGAAAAACATCCTAACTGTCAGGGTGGTTAAGCACTGTTCTAAATTGCATATGGAGGTTGTGGACTCTCCATCATTGGTGATATTTAAAGCAGGTTACATCTGATCTAGATGGGAGTGCACAAAGTCAGGGTGTGGGCCTTCCTTGGGGCATGATATTTCATAAGGAGGGTGCAGCATTATTGGCTGCTGGGTCTTAGAGTCATTCATCTCACTGAAAAAGTTGAGATGTTATTGTTTTTATGTATGTGTATTCGCATGTATACACCAATTAATAATGTTTTTAGATTCTACGTATTTGTCTTACACATGCCTAAAGGTTTTCTTTTTTTCATGTGAACATAACTGAAATTTCTGTTGGTTTGGATTACATTAGACAGGTGGGGTGGGGACCCTGGTAATTTCAGGGTCAAAAAGTGGGGCCTGACATAAAAAGTTTACTCATCCCTGATCTAGATGATGCTTGGTACTCTGGTGAGTACAGGCCCATGGACTCTATGACCTCTTCAGGTCCCTTGCACTTCTAGTATCTTATGATTCTGTTGTGGCCCATTCATGAGCCTAAGTGGCAAGAAGCACAGGTCCTGCTGGTGTAGACCTCTGACTGCTCTGGGGTGGGGGAGCATTTGCCCCTTCACTGTGTAGCAAATTATATCCTTTCTATTCTCCATATACTTTTGAAGCTTTTCTACCAGTTCAGGTGCTGGTAAGGTATTTCTGCTCTCCTGTTAGGCAACAAATATCCATCAGATGCAAGGACTGTTGAAGTATCTGACTTCCCTTTGGATGTGGAAACTGTAAAGCTTAGAATTAGGGAGATGGATGGGATGTGATCTTGACAGTTCCAAGACTAATCCCCTTGTCATAAGGGACAACACCCCTGACGGGGTGCGGGGGATGTGCATGTGTGTGATATTGTCTTCTTCCCTCTCCCAATTTTTGGCTGGCTGTGGAGGAGAGGAAAGAGAAGGAAAAGTTGAGGGGAAAAAGAATCTGAGAGTATTTTGTATTCAATACGCGCGCTCGCTCTCTCTCTTGCAACCCTCACTCCCTGTTTAGTAAGGGTCAGTATAAGAAGGATACAGCTACAATTAGTCCTCCTGCCAGTAGGGGGCTATGACTCCTTGCTTGAGGCCCTCCATATGCTGCAGAAGCCGGACGGTGAGCAAGTCCTGGCTCACATGGAAGAGCAGCAACTCTCTCCTCTTGCCCCGTTTGCTCTTTACAGGCAGACATCGGGGCTGACAGCTCAGAGAAAAATAACGCCTGCCGGGTGAGGAGTGGCAGAGGGCACAGCAAGGGGGGAAGTTGGCGGCTGAGAGAGAGGGAGCTGCAGGTGAGCCTGAGAGAAATAGGATGGATGCCGGGGGACTCGGGAGAGTGGGAGCGAAGAGAGACTTTGGGTGTTGAGAAGAGGGGTTATTGAGAGAAGTAGAAGAAATGGAGGGCACGGAGGGGGCGGGGAGCAGAGAAATGAAAGAGGCTTGGGGAGTGGTGGGATTTGGGAGGAAGGGTGAGTCCTGTGGGGTTGTGTGCAGGAGAAGACAGGGAAGAGAGGCTAAAAAGAGTGGGAGATGCCTTTGGGGAGAGGAGAGAGAGGCTGGGGGATTGGAGAAGAGGGAGAGGGAAGAGATGGCAGTGGGTGGGCGGAGGGGAGAGGGAATGGGGGATTTTGGGGAAGGAGAAAGGGAGGGGGGCTTGACAGAGAGCAGACTGGAGTTGCAAGGGGGAGAGGGTTCAAGGGGACACACCTGGGGTTTGTGGGAGGCAGGGTAATACAAGGGTGGTCATGAAGTCTAAAGGGGAAGACGAGAGGCCAGAAACCTGGTATGCTTTCTGAAAGCTGTTGCAGCACATTATGGGAGCTGATCCAAGATGACCACTTCTAAGGACAGATGAGAGGAAACCAAAGTGATGAGCCATTTTTTCAGGAGAGTGTGGAGAAAGCATCTTGTCATGTTGGAACCTTTTATCTGGTGGCAGAAAACAGTATCTCAGGGTTGGGGAATAAGGAAATATATTTCCCACATTGGTCACATTTCTAGGCAAACGTGTTCCACTCTGGGGGGGGGGCATGCAGACACCTCTGACAGTCAGAAATACGGGCATATTTTCAAAGAACATAAGCTCCCCCCAGTCTCTTTTGAAAATACCCTCTTTTGAATGTCCAAGGCCCCCAAGAGCTGGCAGAGTAACCTCTCTGAAGCTTTGCCTGTTGATTTGTGCATGTTGGTTTCCCAGCTGTGAAATCAGCATAGTACTTGTCTACCTTTGCAGGAAATATATTCATTAGGTTTACTGAAGTGCAGAGATATTGTAGTGATGGGGCCATGGAAAAGCCTCTTGAATCCCCTAGTAATTTTGCTCATATGAAGACTGGGTACTCGAGTCCTTATTTTGCCTTATTAAAATCATATAAAATATGGTATTATTGAACAATTTTTGTGTCTAAGAGCTTACACTAGAAATGCTGCTGCTTTTTGCTGTTACTTTAGAATGATATTTTTGTGATAAGAGATTTAACAGAACAAAGTGTTCAATTAGTATTGAACTAAAGAACTCTACAGCATATTTACAATCAGTTCTGTTATGAAGCCTGCTACTATTTTGAAGCCATTGCCAACCTATTTATACATGAACCCTTGATGATGGAAATAAAATATTAGAGTGCTGAGGTTATGTTTTGTGCCTGCTCACTTCAGGATCCAGCTAGAACACATGAGCTGTGTCTACACTGCAGAGTTCTGTCTACAGAAGTCACTGTTGACAGATATTTTCCAACAGAACCTCTGTCCAGAGAACACATCCACACCTAATACAGGCTCCCGCATCAATGCCCTCTGTTGACAGACAGCCACTAGACTGCCCAGCCCTCTGTCGACAGAACACCCAACTGGAAGCTCTGCAAACAGGACTGCGAGGTAAACCAGAAACCCCCTCTATCAACAGAGGGCCGCCCGGAGCCTCTACACTTTTTGCTGACAGAATCTGTCAAAAGAGGCGCTATGCCTCATACAGTCCAGACAGACCTCTGCCAGGAAAACTGCGTTCTGTTGACAGATTTTCAACAGAACACATTTTGTAGGGTGGACGCTCCCTAGTTCTGTTGACAGAACTCTGTAGTGTAGACCCAACTATGGTGTTTCTATTATAAGCCGCAATTCCTGGCGGTGAATAACTTGGGCCATTTCAAATTATAAACTGATTGAAACTCATATTTGTGAGTCTCTTTTTAAAAAAAAATGCTTTGATGTGGTTTCCAAACTGGGGTGTGTGCCCCCCTGTGGGGCACATGAAGAAATTCCAGGGGGGCATGAGGTGAGCCAGCACCCCCATCACTCCCCCTACCCCAAGAAAGAGACGGCCTTTGCTTCTGTGTCTCAGCCCCTGTCATTTTACATGGGTGAGACTGCACAGCTGCTATAAAAAGTAGGTAGCCAGCAAAGACCCACATGGAGCTAGCTGCCTTCTGCAAAGGTGAGTGATTGTGGGTTGCGGGGGAGGGGAGGAGGAGGAGGAGGATGGGGTTAGGTGTGGGGGATGGGGTAAGACCGGTGGGCTAGTAGTGCCTGGCTTTGTGGGAGGGGAGGGGAGGGGCTTGGGGGCTTAATGGGGCTTGGACAGCCAGCTGGCTTGCGAGACTCATGGGACTTGAGCGGCTGGCCATGGCATCACAGGGCTCAGGTGGCTCACGCTGGTGGCTGGCCTCCACAGTGCAGGGCTCAGGCAGCTGATACCAACAGTGTGGGCCTTAGGTGGCTCAGGCTGGCAGACAGGTGGCTGGCCCCAGCAGTGTGGGGCTTGGGCAGCCAGCCCTGGCAGCATGTGACTTGGGAGGCTTGGGCTGGCAGGCGGGCAGCTGGCCCCAGTAGCATGGGCCGCGAGCAGCTTGGGAAGGCAGGTGGGCACCTGGTCCTGGCAGTGTGGGGTTTGGTCAGGCAGCTCGGGATGCGGGTCTGCAACTGGCCCAGGTGGCTGGTGGGCAAGTGGCTGGTCCAGGAAGAGCAGGTCTCGGGTGTGTGGGTGGCTGGCCCTGGTGGCAGGTGGATGGCGGGCAGCTGGCCTTGGCGGCGCAGGACTCAGGCAGGCAGCTCTGGCGGCGCAGGTCTCAGGTGGGTGGGCACCTGGCATGGGCAGTTCTGGCAGCTGCACCAGGCACCTGCAAGGGGACAAGAAAAACTAATAATTCTTTCTTTAAGTAACACAAAAACTTGATATAAAATGTTTATTTTAAATTACAATTTTTGTTAAAGGTGCTTGGATGATGGTAAAGAGGAGGTGGGGGGCGGCATGAGAGTTTCTCAAAAATCAGAAGGGGAGGGCATGATGCCGAAAAGTTTGGGGGAGACTGCTTTAAGACGAGCTTTCTCTTCACACCCCATTATATCCTCCCACCCAATTTTAAATCCTTATTTAAAAAAAAAAGAAAAAGGAAAAATCCAGGGCTTTCCTTCAAGTGGCACATTAGTGAAACTTTCTGCCCATTCATCTGGTCCATCGTCTCATAGGGAGTACATTAAAAGCTTTAGTGTAGGGCATAGAATCATTTCATTGGGTACAACACGTACAAATAGATCTCTTTTATATGCATCAGTATGAGACTATCATTTCCTCGTCTTAACTTGACTATATATAAATAAGTATGCCTTATCTCCAGCAGGGAAACGTTAAAATCACATAGAACACAATCTCATAATTCTTAGGAAAAACAGAAAAGGGGTTTTAAATTGCTTTTGCCATTGTAGCTTCACTTAGCCTTCACAATCCCTCGAAAAGACTATAATGTGAAAGATAAATGCAGCAACGTTTCTAAATGTCATTTTTCAGAACTTCCTGTTAAATAGTGGTTATTTTCTAAAAGGCTTTTAAAATATTTAAAGGTTAAATACTCAGTTTGACCTCTGGGATTTGTTGTTGTTAATTTTAAACGTGGGGATGAGTGAACCTCTAAAGGTGAAGTTTGAGTTGAATAAGTAGTCTAGACTGCAGGCTGTTGTTGAGAAAATGGCAGGTCTTTCCCCTGCTCCCCTCCAACCCTCACACCCACTTAACCCTGCTTCCCGAGGGTCCCCCTTTAGTGGGACTGCCCCCTGGGCCACATCCTGCAGCCTGAGGATGCGTTATCTCCATGAGAAGGGCCCCAACTATGGATTTCCCCACCCCAAACTGGTTGCCCACTGTCTGGTAGCAGCTGGGGGGTGGTGAGCTTCCAGAGGGCAGTTGTGATCCATTTCTTCAAGGGGATGGCAGGCCGCAGCTGGGTGTGGTGTCTCCGGAAGGCAGGGGTGAACCAGGCACAGAGCTCCAGGAAGATTTCCTTCCTCATGCAGAAGTTTTGGAGCCACTGCTGGTCATCTCACTGCTCCATGACCAGCCAGTCCCACCAGTCCGAACTGGTGTGGTGTCTCCAGAGCCACATGTGCACCATGTGGGGAGGTTGCAAGTGTGTGGCTCCTGCAGCCAGGACGATGGTCTCCAGTACCTATTCTTTTTCTATTGAAAAAAGGTGATGGAACTCAAGCCCCAAACCACCAGAACTCAAGTCTGGTGATTCCTCATAGGGGTTAGGGTGTTCAATTTTAAGAAAAAGTAATTCAACATAATGGTCTTAGAACACTTTTTTGGAGGAAAGCAATCCAGCAGCACTGTGTATCCCCCATTGACATGTAAAAACCTCTTAAAATATGTAACGACTATTTTACCCCTACAACACTGGCATTGGAGGACAAAAAAAGACATAAAAAATTTGAGGAGCAAAGGAACTTTGAAGTTGCCCAGGCACTTCGAAGTACTGGCGGGTTAGCCGCAGCTGCACGTGGGCCTGCACTTCAAAGTTTAACATTTTGGAGGTGCTGCAGGGGAGAATTATCTTAATGAAGTGCTGCATACGCTGACACCCTACTTACCATCCTCACTGAAAAGCAGGGAGCTCGTGTAGCCCAATGGGACATTTTTGGTACAACAATCTTGAGCTTTTTGAATCTGATGTTTTATAAGCAGTTAGCGTTGATCCTGCTTCAGGCAGGGAGCTGGACTAGATGACCTCCTAAGGTCCCTTCTAGCCCTATGATTCTATGATTATGGCTCCTTTTAACTATTGACTTCAGTGACTGAAATAATCTTTTATTATTTGAAATGTTCCTTCTCTGTCAGATATAAACCTATTTCATCATGGGACTTTAACCACTTCTCTTTATGCTGCAAAGTGAACAGAAATGTAATTAGGCCCTGCCTCTGGCATTCTGAAGGTCACGTACAGGGGTTGTCATGGTAACTCACTAGGATTATGGCTTTTTTTTTTTTTTAAATCTTTTGGTTCAAATTCTCAAGGCTGTCATACAGATGAAATTAAGATGTCTAAGGCTGCGTCTACACGTGCACGCTACTTCGAAGTAGCGGCAGTAACTTCGAAATAGCGCCCGTCACGTCTACACGCGTCGGGCGCTATTTCGAAGTTGAAATCGACGTTAGGCGGCGAGACGTCGAAGTCGCTAACCCCATGAGCGGATGGGAATAGCGCCCTACTTCGACGTTCAACGTCGAAGTAGGGACAGTGTAGACGATCCGCGTCCCGCAACGTCGAAATTGACGGGTCCTCCATGGCGCCCATCAGCTGGGGGGTTGAGAGACGCTCTCTCCAGCCCCGCAGCTCACTGGTGGCCGCGTGGAGCGGCCCCTTAAAGGGCCCCTCCCCCGCCCTGACTGCAGGAGGCTGAGGGAACGTGCAGGCTCCTGTCTGCACACGCGGTGCAGAGCCTGCCCAGCCCTCAGCCCCTGCAGCAGCCATGGCTGCCCAGCAGCCCCCCCAGCGCCCCCAGGGGACCCCCCCCAAGGGCAGTCAGGGCAGCCAGCAGAGCCAGAGGACCAAGCAGTCTGGGAAGCGGCAGCGGGGCCCCTCCTGGACAGAGGCCGAGCTGCGGGACCTGCTGGGGCTCTGGAGCGAGGAGGAGGTGCTCCAGGTAGTGGGGAGCAAGAGACGGAACGCGGATGCGTTCGCTCGGCTGGCCGAGGGCCTGGCCACCCGGGGTCACCCTGCCCGCACTCCTGACCATGTCCGCAGCAAGGTGAAGGAGCTGCGGCAGGGTTACTCCCGGGCCCGGGATGCGGCCAGCCGATCTGGGGCCGCCCCAGTCACTTGCCCCTTTTACAGGGAGCTCAGGGACATCCTGGGCCCCCGGCACACCTCCTCCCCTCCGGCCACCCTTGACACTTCGGCTGACGAGCCCCAGCAGGCCCTGCAGCCGGGCTCCAGCCCGGAGGTAAGCCCCGCACCCCGGGGGTCCCCCCCGGAGGCCATCCCCGGGACATCACGGCAGGGGGAGGAGGAGGAGGAGGAGGGGGGCTCCTCCTCCACTGATTCCAGCCTGCAGATCCTCCTCCTGCCATCCCGGAGCAGCAGCAGGGCCTCCGACCCCCGGGGATCTCCGGACCATGGGAGCGGACCCACAGGTAGGTACCCCTCTCTGGTGGATACCCCGGGGCTGGAGGGGCGGGGGGAACAGAGATGTGTCCAGGGCCCCCCACACGCTCACATGGCCATGGCCCCAAGGACACCAGGGACAGGGCCCTCACAGCACTGCAGCCAGCAGCCCCTGCCCCCCGCCACCCTGCATGACAGTGCCTTGCCCCATCCCCAGGCCAGGGGGGAGCGGAACCTCGAGGGGCCCCCGGGCGGAGGGGGTGGGACACCCCGCAGCACCAGCAGGCGATGGAGTGGGGGGAGTGCCAAAGGGAGACCCAGGCTACAGATGAGCCACCCGAGCCGAGGAGCTCCCAGGGCCAAAGGAGGATCCTGGCGCTACAGCTGGCAGGTGACACCTGTGCCCTGAACAAACAGGAGGGAGGAGCCGAGCTGGCTTGGAATTGGGGGGCGAGGGCGGGGGCCACAGGTAGAGGCTAGGGGAAGGGAGAGCTGGTAGGCAGCCAGCCAGAGGAGGGGGAAAGCTGCATCGCAGAGGGGCCCCCCCTTGGGGTCTTCTCCCCACGACGAGTTGGAAGGACTGTCTCTTCCGACAGCTGGTGCTGTCACTCCTGCCAGAAACTGGCCAGCTGTGGCCTAAGAAACCTCTCCTGCTCTCAGACCCTGCGGGCTGAAGTGAGAGTCGCTCCCACCAGGGGACGGGCTGCAGGGCAGGGGGACCCCTGAACCCCATCCATCACAGCAGCATCTCCCGGGGACGGGGATGGGGAACCTGCAGCACAGGGCGGGGGGGGACAAAGGCCATGGCTCGGGGACGACACTAACGCCTGTCTCCATTCTTCTTTCCCCCCTCCTCTCCTGTGTCCTGCACCTGCACCGGCACCATCCGAAGGACCGGAAGAGAGCGCCGGCGAGGCGTCGGTCGTCCCGGAGAGTCCTCCGGGACCCTCGCTCCAGGGAAGCCCCCCGGCCGAGGAACCACCGGCCCCGCGGAGGGCAAGACGGCGGACCCCGCGCCTACTGCCGGCGGTGGCCACAGACCCCCAGCTGCTGGCCATCCATCGCCGGCAGCTGGAGGTGTCGGAGCGGCAGCTGGAGGTGTCGGAGCGGCAGCTGGAGGTGTCGCAGCAGTACATCCGGCTGCAGGAGCAGGCGCTGGCCTGGCGCCGCGAGTCATGGGGGGCCCTGGTGGACACTGTCAACCGCCTGGTTGATTTCCTGGCCCCCCATGCCGCGCCAGCCGCGCCACCACCCGCCATGGCCGCTCCTGCAGCCCCACCACCAGCTGCTGCAGCCGCCGCCGGCCCGTCCGCCGTCGCCCCACCACCTCCCCGCGAGGGCCACCGCACCGAGGGACCCCTGGAGCCACCCGAGACTCGCCGGCGCCGATATCTTCTGGTGGAGCCCGCTCCCACCCAGCCGCGGACCAGACTGCAGGCCCGCCGGAGCTCCCGGCCGGGAACGCCCACTGGGGGCCTGTAGGGGGTGAGGGGCCCGGGACGTGGCCCCCCCCCCGATGGACAGACTTTGGGGACTGGGTGGGTGGGTGCTGCCCCTGCTTGCCCCGTCCCCCCTGTAAATAGTTCTCCCCGTTCTCCTCCCTGCTTTTTGGTTTCCTTTTGTGGATGGCGCACCCTGCTTGGAGTTTATTGTTGTACATAGTTTTATTTGTGCCCATCTTGCTTTTGTTACATGTTTGTCCCTCCTTTTTGCTTTCCCTTTCACATGTGTATATTTTTCTATTTCAAAAAAAAAAAAGGTTCAGCCAAAGAAAACATTTACGTTCACCCACAAGTTCGATCTGTCGTTTCTCCTGGACAAGGGGGGGGGGCGGTGGGGTGCCCCATGGTGGTGTGGGCGTTGAGGCAGGAGTGTGGGGGAGGAAGGGGCGGGCAGTCGGGGGCCTGGGCAGAGTTCACCCCGCGGCCTGGTTGTCGAAGTGGGCCCGCAGGGCCTCCCGGACCCGGGTCCCCTCTGGGTCCACCTGCCGACTGGGGGCAGCAGGTGGCTGGAGGTGTGCCCTGCCGGCCTCGGCGGCCCAGCCCTGAAGGAAGGTCTCCCCCTTGCTCTCGACAAGGTTGTGCAGGGCGCAGCAGGCACCCACAATCTGGGGGATGTTGTTGGGGCTGGCATCCAGGCGGGTGAGGAGACATCTCCATCGTCCCTTGAGGCGGCCGAAGGAGCGCTCCACCACCTGGCGCGCACGGTTGAGGCGCGCGTTGAAGCGCTCCTGGCTGGCGGAGAGGTGGCCCGTGTAGGGGCGCATAAGCCACGGCCGGAGGGGGTAGGCCGCATCCGCAATCATGCAGAAGGGCATGGTGGTGTCCCCCAGAGGGATCTCCCGCTGGGGGATGTAGGTCCCCGCCTCCAGCCGGCGGCACAGGCCCGAGTTGCGGAAAACTCGGGCGTCGTGGGTGCTGCCAGGCCAGCCCACGTAAATGTCCTGGAACCGTCCCCGGCTGTCCACCAAGGCCTGCAGGACGACTGAATGGTAGCCCTTCCGGTTCACGTATCGGCCTCCGCTGTGGTCCGGGGCGCGGATGGGGATGTGGGTCCCATCCAGAGCCCCGAAGCAGTTGGGGAAGCCCAGGGTGGCAAAGGCGGCAATGGTGGCATCTGGGTCCCCCAGCCTCACGAGTCTGTGCAGGAGCATGGAGTTGATGGCACGCACGACCTGCAGGGAAAGCACATGGGACAGCACCCATGAGGGGTGAGCAGGGTGTGCATGGCCCTGCCCTGGCCCCCCTGGCCCCCCTGGCCTGCCCTGCCCTGCCCTGGCCCCCCTGCTCTGCCCTGCCCTGCCCTGGCCCCCCTGGCCTGCCCTGCTCTGCCCTGGCCCCCCTGCTCTGCCCTGCCCTGCCCTGGCCCCCCTGCTCTGCCCTGCCCTGCCCTGGCCCCCCTGGCCTGCCCTGCTCTGCCCTGGCCCCCCTGCTCTGCCCTGCTCTGCCCTGGCCCCCCTGCTCTGCCCTGCCCTGCCCTGGCCCCCCTGCTCTGCCCTGGCCCCCCTGCTCTGCCCTGGCCCCCCTGCTCTGCCCTGGCCCCCCTGGCCTGCCCTGCTCTGCCCTGGCCCCCCTGCTCTGCCCTGCCCTGCCCTGGCCCCCCTGGCCTGCCCTGCTCTGCCCTGGCCCCCCTGCTCTGCCCTGCCCTGCCCTGGCCCCCCTGGCCCCCCTGCTCTGCCCTGGCCCCCCTGCTCTGCCCTGGCCCCCCTGGCCTGCCCTGCTCTGCCCTGGCCCCCCTGCTCTGCCCTGCCCTGCCCTGGCCCCCCTGGCCCCCCTGCTCTGCCCTGGCCCCCCTGCTCTGCCCTGGCCCCCCTGGCCTGCCCTGCTCTGCCCTGGCCCCCCTGCTCTGCCCTGCCCTGCCCTGGCCCCCCTGGCCCCCCTGCTCTGCCCTGGCCCCCCTGCTCTGCCCTGGCCCCCCTGGCCTGCCCTGCTCTGCCCTGGCCCCCCTGCTCTGCCCTGCCCTGCCCTGGCCCCCCTGGCCCCCCTGCTCTGCCCTGGCCCCCCTGCTCTGCCCTGGCCCCCCTGGCCTGCCCTGCTCTGCCCTGGCCCCCCTGCTCTGCCCTGGCCCCCCTGGCCTGCCCTGCTCTGCCCTGGCCCCCCTGCTCTGCCCTGCCCTGCCCTGGCCCCCCTGGCCCCCCTGCTCTGCCCTGGCCCCCCTGCTCTGCCCTGGCCCCCCTGGCCTGCCCTGCTCTGCCCTGGCCCCCCTGCTCTGCCCTGCCCTGCCCTGGCCCCCCTGGCCCCCCTGCTCTGCCCTGGCCCCCCTGCTCTGCCCTGGCCCCCCTGGCCTGCCCTGCTCTGCCCTGGCCCCCCTGCTCTGCCCTGCTCTGCCCTGGCCTCCCCCTGTGGGTTCTCTTACCTCCATGAAGACGGCCCCGACAGTGGCCTTTCCGACGCCAAACTGCTGCCCCACGGATCGGTAGCTGTCCGGAGTGGCCAGCTTCCACACAGCGATGCCGACCCGTTTCTCCACACTGAGGGCACGCCGCATGGCAGTGTCCCGGTGCCGGAGTGCGGGGCTGAGCCACTGGCACAGCTCCAGGAATGTCTGTCGGGTCATCCTGAAGTTGCGGACCCAGTGCTCGTCGTCCCACTCCCCAAGCACCAGGCGCTCCCACCAGTCGGTGCTGGTGGGGTGGCTCCACAGCCGCCGGCGTGTGAGGCGGGGGGTGGGGCGGGGTGCTGCAGGGGTAGGGGCTAAGCCCTGCTGCCCTGGGGGCATCTCCTCCCCTGGGGCAGGAAGGTGCTCAGCTGCCCCCAACATGACAAGAGCCAGGGCAAGCCCTGCTCCTGCCAGGAGGGCTGGCTGGACCTCTAGCTGCTGCTGCTGCGGCTGCTGCTGCTGCTGCTGCTGCTGGGGGTCCATAACTGCGGCGCTCGGGGTCTGTGTGCCTATCTGGCTCGTCAGACCGCGTGCTGTGCAGGCTGAGTGTATGTGGGAGGGGCCCTTTAAGGGAGCGGCTAGCTGTTGCCCCGGAAGCGCTAGTCCGCCCTGTGACCCTGTGTGCAGCTGTGCCTGGCATCCCTATTTCGATGTGTGGTACTTTGACGTGTAGACGTTCCCTCGCTGCGCCTATTTCGATGTCGGGCTGCGCAACGTCGAAGTTGAACATCGACGTTGCCGGCCCTGGAGGACGTGTAGACGTTATTCGTCGAAATAGCCTATTTCGATGTCGCAACATCGAAATAAGCTATTTCGAAGTAGCGTGCACGTGTAGACGTAGCCTAAGAGAGAAATATACAAAAGAGGGTATAAGTTTTATTAGGGACTTCAGCTCAGTTGGTGAGCTCTTTAGAAGAAATGTAAATACTGAAATTCATAAATCCTGCAGACCCACAACACTGTCATACAGGTAAAAGGTCTGAGTATGGGACATTACCTAATAAAAAAACATTCTCTGAGGTGCTCCCATGTCTAAACTGGGAAACGTTGTTCAGGAAAAGATTGCTTTTGCTGATTATATTTATGGGTGCATTGTGGCTGTTCTTTTGTTTTTATTGGATGCACAGACTTGATTTTAGGTCTTTGCAGTATTTCATACTGATTAAGAGGTGTAGAGGAGGAGAAGCAGCCCAGACTTGTCCACTATCAAAGCCTGCTGCATTAGATACAGGCAAAAGGGAAATCAGGAAGCTCAGCTTAGTTCTGAAAGGATTTAAGCAAACAGGGCAAAGTTATGCCCAGTGTTGCATGTGCATGTAGAGCCATCCACGTGGCCCATTCCCAGGGTTGTGGGTCAGAGACACCTTGTCACTTGAGAGATTCAGCACTTTCATGATACATCTTTAACAGCTGTGCAGACACACAGCTGCTTATGCCCACATTACCCTTCCCCCATGTGTTTATACACAACAAATACATGCATGATGTGTGGCACTCGTCTGATAATTTAGAGAGAAAAGATTGCCTAATGGTTTGGGCAGCAGCCACAGCTGTAGAAGTGCGAGTTTAATTATCTGCACAGTCACAGACTTCCTGTATGACCTGAGGCAAGTCTCTGAAGGTACCTCTGCAGTGGATACAGATGTGGGATTGCAGCATATGCAGACATTACTGAGCTAGCGGGGAAGTCATGGCATTATGACCTGCTGCAAGGGCTAGCTCCCTGACTATCAGTCCAGCCATCGAGCCCGTGCTTCCAGGTCTTCACTGCTATGCTGCCCAAGCTAGCTAAATGCAGATAGAAGAACATATAGCAGACGAGCAAGAGGGGTTCAGAAAAGACAGAAGAATCATATAGCAGATATTGGCACTAAGACTGGTAGCGGAAAAAGCACGACGAAAGAATAAGAACGTATACACTAGCTTCGTTGATTTTCAAAAGGCATTTGACAGTATAGATCAGAAAGTGACTTGGGTGGTGTTGGAGTCATACAGAGCGGATAGCAGACTGATAAAGTTGTTGAAGGATATCAGTGACAATGCGGAGGCAGTGGTGAGAACATGTGGGGAGTTGGGAAGTTGATTTAAAACAAGTAGAGGTACGAGACAAGGAGATCCAATATCGCCAAGTATCTTCATCGCACGTCTGGCGAGAGCAATGGACAACATCAAGGTAGAGGTAGAAGGGATATCTGTGCATGGGAAAAGAATTAAGAACTTGAGGTTCACAGATGATATAGTCATCATTGAGGAAGATGCGGAGAAGCTAGCGAAAATGGTGCAGTGTTAAACGAAGAAGGGAAGCTGCACAGACTGATTAGGAACATCGATAAAACAGAAACAGTGGTATTTGAAGATAAGGAAATAGGAGATCGGCGTGGATGATATTGAACTAGAAAATGTAGAGAAGCTCATGATGTATGATCTAGATGGTAAGAAGAAAATAGCGACTAGAATAGCGAAAGCAAGAGCGCGTTTGAAGGCGATGGATAAGATCTGGAAAAGCAAAGCAATTAGCTTAAGAACGAAGCTGGGCATCTTGAAAATGTGTGTGTTCAGCAGCATGTTGTACAGATGTGAGACATGGGTGATAACAAAAGATTTGAAGAGAAGAATATTGACGTTCGAAAGGAGCTTTTACAGAAAGATTCTGAGAATAGGATGGATACAGAAGGTCACCAATGAGGAATTATACAGAAAGATACAGTTGAAAGAGAACCTGCTTCAGAAGGTTATAAAATAGAAGCTACAACTATTTGGGCATATTTGCAGGATGAACAACGAATGAAAAATTAAGACCCGGATATTTGGCATAATGGACAGTTCAAATAGGAGAGACAGACCCCACAGAGCCTGGATAAACGATATAGTAGATTGGTGAGGAGCTAGTCTACAGAAAATAAGCCACTCTGCATTGGACAGTGAAAGATGGAAGGAAATAGCGAGACAGGCAACAAACACCAACAGGCTCTGAGCCCACAGTTATTGATTATGATGAAGAGTGTCTGCTCCTGAGGCAACTTCTCATCTGATTGCCACGTAGACATACCCTTAGTCTCTGTGTATCAGTTCCACATCAGCAAACTGGGGATAACTGCACTCCCCTACATGCTGTGTGATGCACAGCTGCTGCAGTAATGGGGGGACCATATGAATAGTTAAGATAGACTTCACATTTTCAAAGCACTGTGAATTTTCTGTAGTGTCAGTTTTGTTGGTTTTTTTGTCCCTAACTTTCAACAATGAGTGTGAAATGCTAAGTAATGTTGGGATTAAAATGAGGCATGTTTGAAAGATGTAGTCAAGCAGAACCAAGAGTGCTCAGTGTTCAATCCCAAAATCAAATTTCTAGCATAAATACATGCATAAATTAATTTATAATTCAGAGTTAAATTATTTGAGCGTGTAACCTAACATTTGCTGTCCATGATAATTTTTGCTACCATAATTCAGAGGCATGAATCCTTAGGGGGAGGATGTGTGTGAAAGTGGTTGAAACAAATTTATTTGAAATTAAATCTTCTGATTTGCTTATTTTATGTGTGCATGCATGCACGATAACTCATTTAGCTGTGTTATATTTTCCCATGTCAGATAGGTGTCTCCTTGTTGGAAGATTTCCTATATGAAAGATTCCAGAGTCCCAGGAAGCTGATTTTGGTCTGGGGTTTAAACTCTCTCTCTCCAAGGAGACTGTGAAGGAAACCATTTTCTGGTTGAGTGAATATTACTTCTTGTAACCTTGGCTGAATTAATTTACTTGCTTTCTTTAATATCAGTTTGATAAAATATTTATGGAAACAAGACCTTCAAAGTCAGTGGGCTTGTCTACGCTTGCCCCCGACTTTGAAGGGGACATGTTAGTTAGGGTGATAGGAGATTACTAATGAAATGCTGCAGTGAATATGCAGCACTTCATTAGCCTAATTTTCCCCAGCAGCAACTTGGAAGCATCAAACTTCGAAATGCTGGCATGCATGTAGCTGCAGGCACTTTGAAGTGCTTGTGCTACTTTAAACAGCAATGAAGGGTCCTGTGGCACCTTATAGACTAACAGAAAAGTTTAGAGCATGAGCTTTCCTGAGTTAACGCACTTCTGAAGAAGTGCATTAACTCAGGAAAGCTCATGCTCTAAACTTTTCTGTTAGTCTATAAGGTGCCACAGGACCCTTCGTTGCTGCTACAGATCCAGACTAACACAGCTACCCCTCTGATACTTGTGCTACTTTAAAGTCCCTTTACTCTTCAAAATTCCCAACATTGGATCGGGGGCAGGCACGCAGAGCAGGGCAAGCTCCTGGCTCAACACTGCTCCCTCGTAGGAGTGCCTGCGGGTGTTTGTGAGCGGGCTGCAGGCTGAACGGGTAAGGATGAGCCCGCACTTGCTGTGGCCCATGGGTGCCACAAAACCTTAATCTGCCCCTGCACGTTGGTTCTGCAGGAAGTATTGAAGTTGGAAGCTGAGAGAGTTTTTTTTTTCAGCATTCCTTACTCAGAAATGCAGGTAATGCAGGAATTCTTTGGAAGAAAAGCATCTTCTCTGGCTTGTTCTAGAAAACATGGAGTAGAAATTCAAAACATAATTTACTTGTAATTTCTGTCTTGATATTAAGACATTTGTCAATACTTTGTTTTACAAACAATCATTTGGGTAGTATGCCAATGCCTATAAGAAGACCTTGCTATTAGCTAATCTTTCCTGAATAGCAGTGAATAATATCAATAATAAAATAATAAAACAAAGATTTTTACATTCTGTACATCTTTTTAATGGTTCCATGTTTCTTCAATGAGCCTGTTAGATGTTTTTATTTGTCTCTGACTTTCTTGGATGCTTAACTGAATGACTCTCTAAATCATTTGTCACTTTCCTTCTTAGGATCCTCTGGGAAAAGGAGGTTTCACAGATTTTAAGGCCTAAAGGGACTATTATAAAAATATTTTCTGACTTTCTGCATGACACAAGCTATATAGTTTCACCCAATCAGGGAATTCTCAGGTATGCTCCAACTCCTTTTGCGGAAACCCACAGTAATTTCTGTTTTATGTGGCAAATTTACCTCTTGAAATAAGATGTATTTGTAATTAGCATTCTCTTAGCTCCTCCCACATTATGGAGGCTTTCCTTTGTGCTACTCGTACTACAGAGTTTCAGGCAATTATTATTAGTCAGAACTGCTAATTTCAGACAATCCATATTTTTCATTTATAAAGGTGAATAGTTATACACCATTTGCCTCCTATGAGCTAGATACGACTTGTCTTTAATGATTTTTGGTGTCTGCTCACACTGTGTGCATACTTGGCTATTTCTTTTATGATTCATACACGTGGATATTTTCAGTAGTCTGTTAAACATTAGTTTCATGGAACTCTCAACTCTGGTTGGATGTATTATCTATCTATGTCCTAGGAGTGCAGTCAGGGCTATTCTTACCAAAATTCCTTGGACGGTATAAAATTCAATTTACATATGTCTTGCTTAAATCTTTCTACCAGGTGTTGTGTTGGTGGTGGTTGGTGTAGGTGTGTGTGAATTCCAAATGCATTTGAAAAATTAGTGTCTCCATGCAGGAAGAGCTGAGGCAAAGATGATGGAAATGTATAGTTCTGCCACTTGTTTCTTTCCTGACACTGTCCTCTGTCACCACTATGTAAAGTAGATGTATCCTCTTTTGCAGCAGTAGATTTTGGTTAGAATAGTATATAAGATACATGCATACAAAGAACAAACAATGATTACTTATATCATACAATTAAATTTTGTTGCAGTCGGTCCTCTTCTGCCAGTCTACTGTCCTTTATGCTTCAGGAATTTTTGTCTCCTTTTTAACTACTTGATATATTGGAGTCAGACATTTTAATGCCTGAAGAGATCATCCAGTCAGACTTCCTGGATAATCATATTCCACAAAATGTGTTTCAGTAAAACAAACACCAAAAAAGGCTAACCAAAATGTTTAAACTTTTCAATTCCAAACAACTTCCATTCAAATTTTATTTCAATGTTACTATATTTAGAAATACAAAAAAAGAAATATAAAACCCCAAACATTTTGATCAACCCAAAATGATTTTTCTGACACTTTTTGTCCCCTGAAAAATGTTTGTTTTGGGCTAGTTTTGTTTAATTTTTTGGTTCAATCACTGAAATGAGAAGTGGGCTATTCATGTATCAGTACTGTTGAGAGTCACATGAGATGAGTGTTTTGATGTAATTACAAGACTTGTGTTCAGAATTGTACTTGTTTTACAGAGACTGCCAGAGACTTGAAAAATGGAAACAGCTTCAGGTCACTACTGGCCAGTGTTAAAAGATTTCATATTTCATTGCCATTCCCTGAATTACTCATGCCTACTTAAAATGAGCTGGTCAAACTCTGGGAAGGATGGGGAAGAGCAGAGCTGGAGCACGATTCAGAAGATTCATGGAACTCCGAAAGTGCTGGGAGAGAGGGGGAAGGAGCAGGAAGTGTGCAGCTCCAGTGCCTCAGTTAATGAGAAGTGTGCAGGAAGGAGATAGAAAAGGGGTGCATGGGCTGCAGGTGGAACACCAGGGGCCACAGGTTGCCAACCACTGCCAGTCATGCAGGCCACTGAGACATAGGTCCACTCATGTGGCCCGTTCAGTAGTCTTGGTTGCCCATCACTGCACTGAGGACTGTACTGTCCCATGGTCATGGTTTCTTTTCCAATATACAATGGAATTCTTCCTTTTTAGCATGGATTTTGCCATTTTGCTACAGTTAGGTGTCCTCTGTCTCTGTTCTGTGCTAAGGCTACTGTAGCTTTCTCATGCTCTACAGATTTCATTGCCTAGAACCTGTAACTAGTGTCAGCTTCCCCAAGCCCTGCTAGTAGCTCCTGTACATTCCTGGAGTCCCATTGACTCTTGTTGCCTGTGAATTACTGTTCTCCTCTTCAAGTACTATGTGATAGTGAAAGTGAGGGAGACACATTTTGCAAGGAAAATTTTAAATCAGTTGCATCTTACTCATGGACAAAACATAAGAGAGACATTGATCTATGAAAAAATAACAAAAACCTTCATATAAAACCCTCTCTCCAGTACCTCATCATTCTGCAAGCCTTTTGGGTTTTGATCAGTCTTTTTTATGGCCCTTTCTGTACTGGTACATCTTTACCTTGTTTTGGTCTTTTCTAAAATGGCTGCTGAGAGAGCTTTCTGTTTTAGAAAGTTCCAGTTCTCTCTCTCAGGTTTGTGGCCTTACATCTCTTGTCAGGTGATCCATTGCTTGGTTACAGTCTCACTGCTAGAGAACTGGTTTCTCGGGGCAGCAGCCAGCTATTGTCTGTCTTGTTTCCATAGAAATGAAAGGCCCTTCAAATGGACTCACGCTTGTTCTCCTTTGTTAGCCCTCTTATAACAGTCCCAACATAAGATGGAGATGAAAAGACCACTGTGAAGGCTTCATTCAGGATGGCATACACAGAACAAAACAGAATATGTTGTTCAGTGTAGATCTATATAGACATACATTAATCTGTCCCCACTATTAAAAGGAGTGAGCACTAAGCCATTTGAAGACTAATGACCCATCTTTCCAAAATAAACCCACTTCACCCTTCCAAGCATTGCTGTTGGGCTTGTGACATCAGAAGACTGTTCTACTAAATGACAATACTATAAATATAAAAGCCCTCTGAGGGCTCAATGTCACAACAAACAGCAAAAGGTGCCAAACTGATTGCACCCTGTGTTTTGCTGCTGCCACTCAAATCAAAGCAAACTTATTACCCTCTCAAATACTGTAGCCACATGACACATTCATGGCATGATGACAGATATTCAGGAACAGTTATTTAGAAGAGTTCAGAAGATGTCAGTGTCTCTCAGTAAAAAGTACAACTGCAGATGTCTTCTCTCCCACTTTTAACATTTGTATAGTGTGACTGAAAATGAGCTGAACACAAAAACTTCCCATTTTGCTGGCCACTGACAGAACATATTTTCACTAATCAGCTTTCAAATAAATGTATTGACAATTACTGGCTCCTAACTATATTTTGTTTGTGAAGACTGTAACAAACATGAAAGTGATCTTTGTCCCATGATCCAAATCCCACAAGCTTTTCCATTTGTAACGGGTTATGGCACGTAATATCACAACATTTTATTATGAGCTATAAACTAAAAAAGTTTGAGAGCAATTATGTCAGGTAACTCAAGGGGAAAGTGACCACATAATTTTAATCCATTTTCCTTTGAATACATCTTGGCTTGAGTTAGACCATCTAAGTCCTAGATTGTTTTGAGATAGAGACAGCTCAGTATGCCTTTGAAGGGGAGATGGCTTTCTAACCTCACATGAGTGAGTCATCAAGAGAGACATTGGTACTTGTGCACTTAAGCAGCCGTTTTCATTCATGTAGCTCAAACAGTGCACTAGTTTAATAAAAACAACCAGAAGTCCTGTGGGACATTATAGACTAACAGATATTTGGAGCACAAGCTTTTGTGGGCAAAGACCCGCTTTGTCAGATGTATATCACTAATTTAATAAAAATGTAGTAATTCTGAACAATTTAGGGCTTGATTTTCCAAAATATCAGAAGCCAGGATTAGATGCAAAAATCCATAAATAGATGACTATCTACCCGGCTCTAACATTTATCAGGATTCAGTGCAGAATCTAGGTGTTCACATATGCAAAGAGTTCAATGGATTCACACAGAGGGACTGTCACTGTGAGATTCTGTGTAACAGTCCTTTTACAGACAAACTACAGTGCAGCTTTTTTCCCCAGTTTTGTTGCATATTGGAAAATTTATCACCATTTACTTTCCCCATAGTGAAAGGGAACCTAGGTTGCTGTTGACTTGCTAGTGACATGCCAGAATCCATCAGTCATTTAAAATGTCAAAATAAGTGTGTCCCAGAGACAGCTAAGGGTATAGAACAATGAGTATTTGGGGGAACCTAGAGTGAAATACGAAAAGGCAGGATTTCTATTATGCAAACTTTTTCTTGGCAGTTTGCTGAAGGATGGGCATAAGTAGCAATGAAATCAATGGTGATCCCTCATTATCAAGCAAGCTCATCTTCCATGGGAGTTGTGGATATTTGGGTGGCTGATAAGGCCTGTCCTTGAACCACAAGATCTATTACATTGAGGACAGATGTTTCCATGTACTGCAGGAGACTGTTGACCATGACTGAAAGCCAGTCTCCTTTCTCCTGCACCTCTTGTCCTCCTCAGCTTGTCAGCAGACATTTCTAAATGCTGGGAACCATCATGTGTTACTTCTATCCATTTTGAGTGATCCTGGGCAAGTGTCTCCTAAGTGTAAATGTCAATATTGCACTTCTTTAAGTTATCCTTCAGGAAGTCCTCTCAACACTTTCATTGGCCTCCTACATTATGCTACCCTTCTTTCAGCTGGACAATGTGACCAGTCCAGTGGAGATGCTGATGGAAGAATGTTTGTTACCTTGTTACAGATGGTCTTTGCCTTGTCCAGAACTTTAATACTGGTGCATCTGTCTTCCCATTTGATCTTCAAGATCTTGTGGAGGCAATGTGGGTGATGCCTCTCAAAGACTTTCAAGTTCTGTCTGTAGGTTATCCAGGTTTCAGACATGCTGAGAGAATAATATGTCCCTTTTTTGTCTCAAGAGATGGTGGTTAGCAGCAGCACTGAGAATCTATGGGCAGTGTTTGAGTCTGCAGCTTCTCTCTTGGCTTATCCATCCAATATTGGATCTGCACGGTCGATTGCAATAACTACATGTCAGTCTATTTCTGAGTTCTTGAGTCTGAGACTTTTTCCTTCTAAGATGAAGTTCTTTTGTGTGGCTTGCACATATGCTATCGAAGGATGATGTGCCCTGTTGTAGCAATCATCGCCAGGTGTTTTGATCTGATGATGTAGATTCCTAGAATTTTTTCATGGTGTTTTTGCATGTATCCTTGAATCTTAGCTTTGGTCTTCCTCTTGTTCTCAAAACACATGACAGGTCACTGAAGAGGATTTCTTTGGGAAGATGTTCATCACCCATTCTTCTCACGTCACCAAGCCATTGTAGTCTTCTGCTGTTGAGGATCGCTATGAGGCTGGGTATGTCAGATCTTGACAGGACATCTGCATTTGAAACTTTATCTTTCCAGCTGATATTCATAATTCTGTGGAGGCAGCAAAGATGGAAGTTGTTCAGTTTTTTTCTCCTGGTTTGAGTAGGTGGTCCATGGCTCAGAATCATATAGCAGGATACTCAGTACACATGCCTGGTAGATTACTGTCTTTGTTTTCGCTGTCAGCTTAGGATTGTTCCATGTTCATTTTATAAGTCTACCAAAAATGGTAGCTGCCTTCCTGATTCTGATGTTCAGTTCTTCGTTCATGGATAGATTTGTGGTGACAGTCAACCCAAGGTAACAGAATTGTTGAACCACATCTAATGGGCTGTTATCCAGAATGACTCTGGGTCGCTGAGCTATACCTTGAGCAAATACAACAGTTTTCTTCATGCTTATGTCAAGGGAAAACAACTTCCAGGCTCCATCAGTGACTGTAGCGTATCTTCATAATGAGCGAAAAGAGCTGCCTCACCTGCGAAGAGGAGTTCCCTAATGAGGACTGTTTTGACCTTCAGTTTTGCCAGGTTGTAGAGAGAGCCATCTAATCTTGTGTAGTGGAATACATTACTGCCTGAGTTTTGAAATGTGCATTTTAGTAGAACTGAGAAGAATATTCCAAAGAGGGTAGAGAACACACCCTTGTTTGATTCTGCTGTTCATTGCAAATGGTTCCAATGTAGATCCAGCATATTGCACTGTTGCTTTCATGTTTTTGTGAAAGGATGTTATGAGCTTGAGTAGGGTCGGCGAGCAGCCAGTCTCGGTTAATACTCTGTATAGTCCTGATCTACTGACTGTGTCAAACACCTTTGTCAAGTCCATGTATGCCATGAGTAATAGCTTTCCTTGTCCTCTGCATTTTTTCTGTAGTTGCTCAAGTGAGAAAATCATGGCCATTGTTGACCTGCCAGCCCTGAAGTCACATTGTGTTTCTGGATAGATTCGATCTGCAAGTTTCTGCAAGGATTTGAGAGTGACACAGGCAAATGCTTTACCTGTGATGCGCAGTAACAAGATGCCTCTGTAACTGTTGCAGTCACCCTTGTCATCTTTGTTTTTATAGAGAGTGATGGTTGCATCCTTCATGTCATGTGAGATACCACCTGCTCTCCAACAAATTTTAGGTGTAAATCATAGAGGAAGAAGAAGAGCACAGCCTTGTTTGCCTTCAGGATTTCAGCTGGAATTCTGTTGTTTCCTGGTGCTTTTCCACTGGAGAGAGCATCAAGAGCTTGAGAAAATTCCTCCTCTGTAGGCTCTGCATCTAGCTCAGACATTTCTGTAAGAATTGGGATGAGGTTGTCACATTCAGGTTGTATTATATACTCATGGGAATAAAGACCTGAGTAGCGTTCCCCCCATCTGGACATCTGCAGCTTTTTGTCTGTGATCACCTGTCCATTTAAATGCATCAGTGGGGTGAGTTTGGTAATGTTTGGTCCGAGTGCTTTCTTCAATCCATCATACGTGGTTCTCAGGTCACCCAGATTGATGCCTTTTGAATATTAGAACATAGGTCGGCCCAATACTTGTTTGCACACCACCTGGATTCTCTCTGAAGAGCATATCTTGCATGTCAAAATTGATCTCTTGTGCTTTGAGATGGGTTCTTTGTTATTCAGATGTGCCTTGTGTTTTTCTTCAAGAAGAGGCCTAAGAATGTCAGCGTTTTCATCGATCCGGTCTTTGGTAGAGAATTTACATGTTCCAGTGGCAGATTGAGCCCATTCATACCATACATCTCTCAGCATGGACCATGTTTCATTAATGTTTTGTTGGTCAAGTTTGTGTTCCATTTTGCGAGTGAGATCATCTGCAAAGACAGAGCATTTTAGTGCATCTCTGGTATTGAGGGTATTGATTTTTGGCTTATTGCATTCCTTTGTCATATAGAGTTTCTTTGGGACAATTTTCACTCTGCTGATGAACAAGGAGTGATCAGCAACAAACGGTCCTGTGGCACCTTATAGACTGACAGAAAAGTTTTGAGCATGAGCTTTCGTGAGCACAGACTCACTTCATCAGCTGCTGGTCTTGGAAATCTGCAGGGCCACAATCTGCGCTGTGACGTGTGTAATTCTGATGACGTTAACATGCTTCCTGTGTACCAGTACAAGGTCAAGTTGATGCCAGTGACTGTATCTAGGATGGTGCCATGAAACCTTCTGACACTCTTTCAAGTTAAAGAAAATATTAGAATACAGAGCTGATTCTGAGAGCTGAATTTGAGAAGGCTTTGATCATTTTTGTTCATTTTCCCAATACCATGATGACAGAGGCAGGCAGGCAGGCAGGACTGACCCACTCTAGCATTGAAGTCAGCAAGGATGTACGGTTGTTCACCAGTTGGAAAGGAGACTAACTTTCTGAAGATTATAATAAAAGCAGTCCTTGTCTTCGGTACACGAAACCAACATGGGTGCATGAGCACTAATGATGTTGACATATCCTGACTTGGTGCAGAGCTTCATGGATATAATACATTCTGATTCAGCTCTGGGTGTATTGATAGATTTCAACAGATTGTTCCGAACAGCAAATCCAACTCCATAGAGGTGGTGTTCCTCTGAACTCAAGCCCTTCCAGAAAAAAGAGTTGGTTTCTTTCATGGGCCCAGCGTTTGCCAGCCTGGTTTCCTGGAGAGCAGCGATGTCAACATTCCATTTGTATCACTGTGGATCTATGACTGCTGTTTTGCATATTGAGTCCGTGTTTGTAAGGTCATGGGCAGATTCAAGTCCTGGACACATGGTCCGCACATTCCAGCTACTGAGCCAGAGGTAAGCTGATTTATTATTATTTTTTTGGGAGGTATGTCATTTACACCTACTTTTCAAATTTTGGTCTATCCCCATGCACCCATTGAGGAAGGCAGATGTGGCAGGTCAGCACCTTATTGACCCAGGGCTGCCTGGCTCGTGGTGGGTGGTAGTTGACCAGTGGAGCATGATGACTCCTCCCACTGATGAAAGTGGCCCGTGGCAGCAACCTCTTCGCTAGTCGAGGAGGGCTTATAACCCATAACTGCCACTTCTTCTGTTGTTTCTGTGCTGTCAGCAAGGAGGGAGTGTCCTCTCCATTCGGCACCCTCATACATGCTGCATTGCCTTGGGGTAGTGTTTGGAGCAAGTGTGTTGTGCAAGCAGCACTGTCGCCCTCTGTCGCCCCAGTTGAATCCAAAGGAAAGACAGAACTCAGTATGTCTGGAACTGAGGTGGCTGCAAGAAGATGCTGGAAAGCAGGTTGGACGAATCCTCCCTGCTGACTGCCTTAAGGTCTCCACTCCAGATTTTCTGTCTGGTTAACTCCCATAGCCTTTGGATCTCCTGAGCCTACTCGCAAACCAGTGGGAAGTTTTCTGTTAGTGTTGTCTTCCCTGGGGTGACATAAGGAGTCATGCTCCCTTGGATGCTGGTGACCAAATCATGGTTCACACGGCATTTGGATTAGTCAAAATAATCTAGGGATCCAAGTATCCCAGTCCCTTATCTCATGCAGAATGAGGGAGCAGAAACCACTCAGTCTGCCCGCCCACTGTCATGCTGGGGGGTCTGCTCTGCCCACCCAGTGCCCATGGGCTGCTGGTGCTGCTGCTGCTCTGCTAAGAGCTCGTGGAGAGCCATGTGAGCAAGAAGAAATAACACATGGTAAATGGCAGGAGGATCGGGCCAGCTAGCTCATCCCCACCACTGCCAGCTCCCCTGCCATTGAGCTTTCTCCCCGCCCCATGCCCAACTCACTCCCAACACCCCCCTGCCCACAGCTCCCCCCCACTCTATGACCCTTTTTGCTTCCAACACCCACTGGCCTACTCCCCTAGCCCCCCCCCCCCCGAAGTAAGTTAAGGACTTACTGCTGCTGCAGCCCCCAGGAGCCACCACCTCCTCCACCGGAGAATAATGGCGTGATAAACAAGAAGCTTGGTGTCTGAATGTAGTGGAAATCTTATTCTTAGCTTTCAGCCTGTTAAGCCTGAACAGCTTTCCATCCAGTCTGTAAATGATTTCAACACCAGCTGGCAGCTTCCCAGTAATTAGGTAAAGAATGACAGCAATAAAAACCACAAGGATGTGGGGGGCGATGATGCACCCTGTTTGACTCCTGTTTGTACTTTGAAAGATTCATGCTGGGAGCCAGTACTACTTCTTCGAGTGTCCCCGTGGGTGCTCCACAATAGGTGTCGGGCTCACCCAGCGCCGCAGATCGGATCTTCCAAGCAGTTTCTGCCGGACCGCGCATGCGCCGGCGCGCGCCGCTCCCTTGCGCACTCCTGGCCATGTGCGCGATCCGGTCCCCGCCAGTTCCTCTTAACCGCCGTCGGCTGCAGACGGAATCCGAACTAGGCTAAGGCCAAGTAGCGTATTCAATGACTTTAACTGTTTTTCTTTAAAGTTTCTCAAGTACTTAGGCTACTGCAAGTTAGCCGGTTGTTATTTTTGCAAAAAAAAACCAAAAAACAAAAAAACAAAAGCAACAAACAAACTACAAGCGGGACAGCTTCAATCCAGTCCCAGTAACAGCGCCGGAGGCCAGGAGCATAGGGCCATCAGCCCTCCTGCTGCGGCAGGCCATCGGAAGGGGAAAACAGCACAGAGAAGGTGCTAAGTACCCGTTTAACAACTGAAAGACTCACCAACAATGTCCTCTTCAGGATTTAAAAAATGTGAGTCCTGCCGAGAGGCGATGCCAGCGTCCGATGGGCACAGTCTATGCATAAGGTGCCTTGGGGAGTCCCATGTTGCACAGAAATGCTCCTTCTGTGCTAAATTAACAGCCAGAGCAAGGAGAGACAGGGAGATGCGGCTTAAAATGCTGCTTTTTGATAAGGCCCTCCAGCCAGACGTGCCGGAGCGGCTGCAGCAGGAGGGACCCTCCGGGGCCCATAAAAGGAAAGCTGCCTCCCTCACCCCATCAGCGCAAAAACGGAGGAAAGCCTCCCCAGCCCGATCCCTGCCGGCAGCAACAGCGAGCGGGACGGGAGGAGCGAGCAGCCCCCAGCCGCAGCAACAGCTGATCGGCGGCGGCACGGAGAGCCACGTGGAAGCGGCTCAGCCTCCGATAATCAGCCAGCCGCCCCGCACCGCAGGCAGGGCGGCGGCTAAACAAGCGCCGGTACCGGCGGCACCGCAGGCAGCGGCACCGACCCCCGGGGAACCGGCGGTGCAGAGCGCGCAGGCACGCAGCCTGCAGGCACCGAAGGACACCGCACGTGCGGCACCGCCTTCGAGCGTGCCTAGCACGGTGCGGACGGGGCCGGGATCCCCTGTGCGTCAGGGGGTGGAGTTACCTCCTCCAGGGAGGGGGAAGGCTGCACACAAGAGGAGGCATTGCAGCCCCTCTCCGGACAGGGCTGTGGAGTTGCTTTCTCACAGCCCTCCGCTTATGTTGCAGACTCCAACCAGAAGGCAGGGGTCCCCCCTAGCCTACCCGGAGCCCCCTTCTCCATTTTTGCAACCAGCCTCACCCTGGCTGGGACCACCTTCACCCTTCCTGGGGTTTGAACCGCTGGACTATTATGCAAAATCGCTCTCTCCAGTGTCTCGACGATCTCCCTCCCCCAGACGCAGAGGGTATGCACCAAGGGAGTGGTCTAGGTCACCTTCCCAAGAACAGTGCCTATACTGCCATGGTCGCCCCTACCACGCGGGGCATAGACACCGTCGGCAATCTACTAGGGAAAGATCCCCACAGACGATCTTGTACCCCCGAGGGCAATTGCGACCGGGGACAGAGACTCAAGCATCTCAGGGGGGACTGGTTATGGAACCCTGAGATTTTCCCTCGCAAACCTCTAGCGAGAGGGTGTACCACCACCAGCAGGAACCGGAAGGGTCCAGAGAGACGTACCCCAGCGGTTCCTCGCTCTCCTCCCCGGACGAGGCTACGGCCCCGGGGGACGTCCATCCTCCGGACGATCTCAAACAGTTTCAAGAGCTGTTTAAGAGGGTGGCCTTCACGCAAGGCATCCAGACAGCAGAGGTGCAAGAGAAACACCATAAGCTCCTCAAAAATTTGAGACCTCCGGCCTCCTCCAGAGTAGCAATACCGCTTGATGAAGCGATCTTAGAGTCCGCCACTACGATATGGCAGACCCCTGCGACTATTCCGCCTATCCAAAAGAGAGCGGATAAGAAATACTTCGTGCCGGCGAAGGGCATGGAGTTCCTGTTCAGCCACCCACAGCCAAATTCCTTGGTGGTGGAGTCGTCGCAACAAAGATCAAAGACATCTCAATTCAGGACAGGGGGAACAGACAAAGATGCCAAGAAGCTAGAGCTGTTCTGCAGAAAGGTCTACTCCTCCTCCACTTTAACGTTGCGAATGGCAAATTACGCAGCGCACTTAGCGAACCATAATTTCGACAACTATTCCAGGTTAACCTCCCTCATGGACTCGCTTCCAGAGGACAAAAAGCCGGTGCTTAAGGCCATAGTGCAAGAAGGCTACGCGGCCTCAAGGACGGGAGTTCAGATCGCCCTGGGCGTTGTGGACACAGCAGCACGTTCCACAGCAACGCCCCTCCATACACAAAGAAAAGGTACTACCCTCAACAAAGACGGTACCAGTACCAGCAACAGCGCCCCCAGTACCACAGGGGTTACGAGCAAGGGCGACATCAACAGCACCAGCAGTACAGAACTCCCAGGCGACGTCCACAACAGAGCCGTGCGTCCTCGGGGCGGGGCCAAAGGCCACAAGTTTGACATACAGATCCAGGGCTGCGCCATCACTACAATCGCACAAGGTCATCCGAAACGACTATTCCACCATCGCCTCCGACCATTCTACGACCAGTGGCAAAGGATCACCACAGACAAATGGGTGCTGGAGATCATAGCCACGGGGTACGCCATCCCCTTCCAGTCGCTCCCACCTTCACGACCTCCACCCAAGCCCCACCTCCAGGAGGCCTCCCATGTAGCGAGGCTCAGGCAGGAGGTGGACCATCTCATGCTCATAGGGGCAGTGGAAAGAGTGCCGGAGCAACTGCAAGGGAAAGGGTTCTACTCCAGGTACTTCCTCACGGAGAAAAAGACAGGAGGCTGGAGGCCCATCTTAGACCTTCGCGGCCTCAACAGGTACCTGCACAAGCAACGTTTTCGGATGACCACAATCGCCTCCATCCTTACAGCACTGGACGATGGAGACTGGTTCGCAGCCCTCGATTTACAAGATGCGTACTTCCACATAACTATCCATCCGGTTCACCGGCGATTCCTCCGGTTCATGGTAGGCAACGAACACTTCCAATACAAGGTCCTACCGTTTGGCCTCTCCTCGGCCCCCAGAGTCTTCACCAAGACCTTGGCAGTGGTGTCAGCCTACCTGCACAGACAGGGGGTATTTATTTTCCCATATCTGGACGACTGCCTGCTCAAAGGGGCCTCGAAGGGGGAGGTTTCTGTGCATGATACGCGTCACAGCAAACACGTTCTCTTCACTCGGCCTGGTTATCAATCTGGCAAAATTAAAAATAGACCCCACATAGGACATAGAGTTCATAGGGGCTCGCATAAACTCGGTTACAGCGAGAGTATATCTACCAGAGGCTCGCTTTCGGGCCATCGGTTCCCTCGTGCAGGTCATCACCTTCAGCCCTACGGTGCCAGTCTTGACGTGCTTGCAGCTGCTGGGCCACATGGCAGCAGCGACGTTCGTAGTACAGAACGCCAGGTTACACATGCGCAGCATGCAGCACGGGCTGGCGAGTGTATACAAACCGGCAGTACACACCGTTCACAGGGTGGTGTCGCCCACAGCCGGGGTGCGCAAATCCCTACAATGGTGGGTAAACCCCAGGAACCTGCTAACAGGGGTACCCTTCCACCAGCCGCAAATATCGGTTTTTCTCACTACAGATGCCTCCCTCATAGGTGGGGAGCACACATGGGCGAAGAGGTGACTCAAGGACTGTGGTCACCCACAGAACAGTCACTACACATAAATATACTGGAGCTCAGAGCAGTGTTCAACGCCTGCAGACACTTTCGAGACCACATACGAGGCAAAGTCGTCGGGATCAGTACGGACAATACCTCCACCATGTTTTATATAAACAGGCAAGGAGGAGCTCGATCCCGTGCCTTATGCGCGGAAGCAATCCGCTTATGGAACTGGTGCATCGCCAACAATATAATCTTGAAAGCCTCATACTTGCTGGGTGCGCACAATGTGAAGGCAGACCAGCTGAGCAGGCGTTTTACACTCACACACGAGTGGCAGATCCGTCCCGATCTGCTACGGCCGATTTTCCACGCATGGGGTTTTCCCCAAATAGACCTGTTTGCCACTCAGCACAACAAGAAGTGCCCACGATTCTGCTCCAGGGCAGGACTGGGATGGGGGTCCCTGGGGGACGCGTTCGCGATCCCGTGGAGGGGCCCCCTGCTTTATGCGTTTCCTCCCACAGTGCTGATCCACAAAGTCTTGCAGAAAGCCAGGAGGGAAAGGGCCCGGATGATCCTGATAGTCCCAACGTGGGATCGACAACAATGGTTCCCCCTACTCCTGCGCATGTCGGACCGTCCACCGATGCCTTTTCCGGTGGCTCCGGATCTGCTCACGCAAGCCCAGGGGTCCATAGTGCACCCGCACCCCCAAAGCCTGCAACTGCAAGCGTGGTTAATCCATGGCTCAGCTCCCTAGAGAGCACATGCACAGTGGAAGTACAGCAAGTCTTAGAAAGTAGCAGGAGGACTTCCACCAGGAAGACCTACAAGCAAAAATGGGCTCGCTTCACGGCTTGGTGTTCTACCAAACAGCTGGCCCCCCTTTTGGTGCCTATACCTACAATACTAGAGTATTTACTGGACCTCAAGAGGGGAGGACTCTCGCTATCCTCGTTGAAGGTCCACCTTGCCACCATCTCGGCGTTCAGACATGAGGAGGAAGGGCACACGGTGTTCGCCCACCCTATGGTTACCAGGTTCCTCAAAGGGTTGGTAAACCTATACCCCCCTCGGAAACCGATTCCACCTTCGTGGAACTTGGACCTGGTGCTTACCACGCTAACGGGACCACCGTTTGAGCCCTTGGCCACGGTTCCCCTCCGCCTCCTTACAATAAAGACGACCTTTCTTCTTGCAATTACGTCAGCTCGTAGGGTGAGCGAGCTCGCGGCAGTCATGGCAATGCCACCCTGCACTGTTTTTTCCAAGGAGGCGGTAACCATACGGCTGCATCCAGCCTTTGTTCCCAAAGTTTCTTCCGAGTTTCACATTAACGAACCTATTGTTCTACCCTCGTTTTATCCAAAGCCTCATGACGCCAACGAAGAGGCACGCCTACACCTCCTGGACGTGAGGAGGGCGCTAGCCTTCTACGTAGACAGGACCAAGTCCTTCCGGAAAACGGATAGACTCCTAGTCTCCCTCGCTCCCAAATCGAAAGGAGAAGGTCTCTCCTCGCAGAGAATCTCAAAGCACATTGTATCCTGCATAAAAATGTGCTACGAGCTCAAAAAGACTCCTTTATCGGCCACTCCCAGGGCTCATTCCACTAGGGCGGTGGCGGCATCAACAGCCTTTTTCAAGGGCGTTGCGTTAAAAAACATTTGCAGAGCGGCAACCTGGTCATCCTACGACACCTTCGCCAAACATTACGCCCTTCACAGGGTATTCCAAGAGGATACCCGTCTCTCTGCAGCGGTCCTCTCGGGGACAAGCTGCACATAATCCGATTACCCACCTCCTATCTTGGGTTACTGCTGGGTAGTCACCTATTGTGGAGCACCCACGGGGACAGTCGAAGAAGAAAGAAAAGTTACTCACCGTAGTAACGGTGGTTCTTCGAGATGTGTCCCCGTGGGTGCTCCACTACCTGCCCATCCTCCCCGCTTCGGATCTCTGTTAGTGTTTTGCAGGGGCACCCGAGGCGGTTGGTCGAGGAACTGGCGGGGACCGGATCGCGCACATGGCCAGGAGTGTGCAAGGGAGCGGCGCTCGCCGGCGCATGCGCGGTCCGGCAGAAAGTGCTTGGAAGATCCGATCTGCGGCGCCGGGCGAGCCCGACACCTATTGTGGAGCACCCACGGGGACACATCTCGAAGAACCACCATTACTACGGTGAGTAACTTTTCTTTCTCAGAACAGTCACTTTTGTGTTGTTGTGAAGCAGCTTAAGGACATGAATGCATTTATCAGGACATCAGTACAATCTAGAGGGCACAGCAATTCACGGAATCAAAGGCTTTAGTAGATCAGTGAAAACCATGTACAGTGGTTGGTATTGCTCCCGGCATTTTTCTTGCAGTTATCATGATGTAAAGATCATATCCATAATTCCGCTACGTGGTTGGAAACCATTCTGTGACGCTGGTAAAATTTCTTTTGACAAGGGCAGAAGGTGAGTTGCAAGGATCCATGCCACAACTTTGCCTGCAATAGCAAGGAGTGAGATACCACGATAGTTTCCACATTCCACTTTATCCCCCTTCTTGAAGAGGGTGACAACCTCTACATCCTTCATTTCAGAGAGTATCTCCTCCTTTATCCAGATTTTAAGGATGAACAGATAAAGCTGCTGAATTAGCTCTGGTTTACCATCTTTAAAGATCAGAGAGGTAGCCATGTTAATCTTTATCTTCAAAAACAACAAGAAGTCCTTCAGCACTTTATTGACTAACATATTTTGGAGCATAAGCTTTCAGAAGCATGAGTGGAGCGGGGGTTGGGTTTTCAGAAGAAGATTTAAAATAAAGGGGAGGGGCAGAGCTGACAAAGTCTATTCAGTCAGGGTGGAAATGGCTCACTATCGGTAGTATATACTGACAGAGGAGAAAACAATTTGGGCGGGGATGTGGCCCATTGTCGGATTCTAATGTGGAGGTGTGAACATCAAGAGTAGAGAAACTGCTTTTGTAATGAGCTAACCACTTTGTCTCTGTTTAATCCTTGGTTGATGGAGTCAAATTTGCAAATGAGTTGCAGCTCAGAGATTTCTCCCTCCGTTTTATTTTTGAAATTTTTTTGTTGTAGGACTGCTACTTTTAATTCTGTTACCGAGTGTCCAGGGAGACTGAAGTGTTCTCCTACAGGTTTTTGTATGTTGCCATTCCTGATGTTTGATTTATGTCCATTTATTCTTTTACGTAGAGACTGTCCAGTTTGGCCAATGTAAATTGCAGTGCGGCATTGCTGGCACATGATGGAATATCTTATATTAGTAGATGTGCAAGTGAAAGAGCCCCTGACGGTGTGGTTTATGTTAGGTCCTGTGTTGATATCGCTGGTCTAGACAAGTGAGCAGAGTTGGCAGCAAGGGTTGGCTCTATGTTTAGAGTTACTGTGTTGTGGTCTAAAGTTGTTGGTGAGAATTTATTTCAGGTTGGCAGGTTGTCTGTAGGTGAGGACGGGCCTGCTTCTCAAGGTCTGTGAGAGTGAAGGGTCGTTGTCCAGGATAGCTGGGGGCTGTATGTGATGGCCAGTGGTGTTCTCTTGTTTTCCTTGCGAGGCCTGTCTTGCAGCAGGTGGCTTCTGGGTACACGTCTGGCTCTGTCAGTCTGTTTCTTCACTTCCTTAGGTGGGTATTGTAGTTTCAGGAAAGCTTGGTAAAGATCTTGTAGATGTTTGTCTCTGTCTGAGGGACTGGAGCAAATGGTTGTGGCTGGCTATATACAAGGGACCGTGTAGTGTGCCCTGGATGGAAGCTGGAGGTGTGTAGATAAGCATAGCGGTCTGTGGGTTTTTGATATAGGGTGGTATTTATGTGACCATCACCTATTTGCATAGTAGTGTCCAGGAAGTGGATCTCTTGTGTGGACTGGTCTAGGCTAAGTTTGATGGTGGGGTGGAAACTGTTGATATAATGGTGGAACTCTTCAAGAGTCTCCTTCCCATGGGTCCAGATGAAGATGTCATCAATGTAGTGCAGGTTGAGGAGGGGCACTAGGGGATGAGAACTGAGAAAGCGCTGCTCCAGATCAGCCATAAAAATGTTGGCATCTTTAAAGATTGCAGCTGAGATTCCATCTGGACCTGCTGCTTTGTTGTTCTTTACCTGCTTAACGGCACTGCGTACCTCATGCAAATTGGGAGAATATGCCAGCTCATCCCTAGGAGGCTGGGGAGTGGGGGAGGATTCTTTCAAAGACTTCAGCTGCAGCCCTGGAGTTACAATTAAGAAGATCTTCAAAATGTTCTTTCCAAGGAAAATTGATGGCTTTGTTGTCTGTCAGAAGTGTGGTTCCATCCTCGGAGTGAAGGGGATTCGTGCATAATGAGCTGGCCTGTAGACCACCTTAATGACACTGAAGAAACCATGTGTGTTGTGGATATCTGAGAGATGTTGGAGTTCTTGTGCTTTCTCAGTCCACCATTTGTTCTTGAGTTCTCTGGTTCTCCATTTCTGCCCTTGCTTGGGCATGGGTTTCTCTCTTTCTATTTCAGTAACAAATATTTAAGGTACAATAGTAGTAAATAATAGAGTAATGAAATATTTAAACTATAGGATGGTTCCATCTTTTATTTTAAATTCTGTAATTGGCCTGAATGGACTATAAATATTTTAAATTATTTTGCAAGGATATATTTCAGTAGTTTAAGTCTGGGGCCTAAAGGGTATATTGATATGTTGCCACAAAAGCAAAATGGATTGGGATGTTTTGTTCTTCAATAATAAGGGCAGGGCAGATTGTTTCTGGCTAACTAGCTGGTGGGAAAGATTATTGGAATATTTTTCATGTTAAACTCTTAAAGTGGACTATCCGTGGTAGAAATAACATGCAGTGGGCTCTACATTCGACTCTGGTGGATCTGGATGTCATCAACATAGAGCTGATAATAGGAACTTAGGGGGCAAAACACATACAGCATATCCTGAGCACATACAGAGTAAAGGAAATTTAAAAAAAAAACGTGAAAAATGAGCAGAGGAGAGGAGGCTGAATCTGTCAAATGAGAGTGATGAGCAAGGCAGGAAATGGAAGCAAGAGATGCCAGTTGTAGAAGTCCAGAGAAGAGAGAGAGATTATCAGTGTTGAAAGTAGCAGGAAAAATCAATTAAAACCAGAAGACAAAAGTGCCCCTGGCTTAGGTAGAAAAGGCGAGAGGGTGAAATAGAGAGGTGAAAAGCAGATTATGAGAGAGAGTGCTGATTGAGCAGCCAAGGCAATGTGAGCAGACAGCATGCCTGAGGCTTCTGGACAAATGGGATTGGAGAGAAAAGATTGTTGTTTTCAGGGTCATGAAAGCAGTAGATAATGCTGCCCCCTCCCCAACCCCCCATGCAAAAAAACAGAGGAGTATATTAGGGTCTAAGGGAAGTTCTGAGGGAGAAAAGAGAAATAGTTTGCTTGTAGGAGTGAGAGTAGACAGGAGAGCTGCTGAGGACAACAAAGGCAGGAACAGGAGATGGACAGCAAAGAGGTTGAAGGGATTTGAGAGGTGGGATTATTTTCTCCTAATGTGTTGCAGAGAAGACTGAGCCCTGGCCTAGGTTTGTGTGCTCTTTTCTCTAAGGAAACATACCTTTGTGTAATGGCTGTGACACACAGTATAGTCAAGATTTCAGGGGCATCTACCACCACTAGCTGAGCCAGTGAGTGCTAGGGGAGCTAGCAGACAGCAAGCAGCGGGTACTTTCTCCTCCCCTAAATCCAGTAAGATACCGTATGTCATAGTTTTGTCTGAACACCACGTGAAAGAGGAAGAGCCAGGGGTCTCCTGGAAGAAGAAACACATCTGTACTATGTAGTGAAGATTTTCACTGCCCTCTTTGTCGTATCAATTTCTGCAGAGTGTACAGTCTGTGTATAATTAAGGTCTGCTTTGATTCGTTTTTGTAACGAAGAATACCAGGCTGGACACGAGAGCGCTGTTACCAAGGGAGTTGGTGCCATTGGTACTTTAAAGGTATGAGGGATCATGTTAGTGTGTCCTCCAAATCTGTCAGCTCTTTGAAATCAGACCACAGCTCCACTGGAGTTTCTCTGTGATATGATATACTTTGGAGCAGCACTTTCTGTTCCTCTCTGATAGGTGGTAGGTGGTGTCTTTCCTTTTCAGTCTTAGAAGGCATCCTCTGCTGTCCCTTGTGCCAACAATCAAGATCCAGACTACAGACGTAGTCCACAAAAGGCTGCTTATTAAAGAAAGAGAAGAAACAGAAAAAGTTGAAGAACTACATCTGAACTTTACTTGCCTAGCTGTGGTTATGGACAGTTGCACTAAAAGGGACTCAAGAGTTAAATCACAAAGGATTAAATATTGCTAGCTGTAGCCTAAAACGATATCAGAGGCCTCTCAGTTCATAGTTGTTCTGGTGGGCTAGGAGCCTGTCTGTTCTATTGTTTGTACTCTTTCTTACTGGCCTTTTCTCCCCAGTGTGTGCTTTTCTTTTCCAGGGACTGATTGGCCTTTGTATACTGAATCCAAGCTCACTGTTCTTTCCACAGGGACCTCTTTGGATGTTTAAGGATACAGTCCCTCAACTCACATCTTTTCTCCCTGAATTAGAGACAGCCCTTTGGCTCCAACCTGAAGTACAGGTTGTTACAGGAGAAAAATGTTAAAATTTCACAATCAAACAGCTCATAAAGTGAGACAGAACTTGCCCACTTGGAATGAAATCGGTGTCAGAACCATTCGGCACCCCCAAACCCTGAATTAAGTGATCTTGGAGACAACCTGCACAGACGCAGCCATGCCTTCCCCTTTGCTTAGACGATAGCTATATGGGAAAATTCCATTTCATTCTCTTAAAGCTGCAGTAGCTTTACACAACTTTCACCTCAGATTTTCTGTCCTGTTCCATTAAACTTCATTATTCTCAGTAAGCTAGCAGTGGTTTTGAATGGAAAACTTGTTTTCCCACAAACACAATAATTTCTAGAAAAATCCATGTCCAGGTCCCCAGAGCGGGGATTACTGTGGCAAGACAAGAAACCATGGACAGGTTCTGGTAGATTAGGCTGGAACGAAGGGGGTGTACCGGAAATCTTTAGATATTTGCCCGGCTGGTTCTGTTTTAAATGCCTATTTCATCAATTACTGCTAGCGTGGCAAGGAGAGAGGGAGCCTGCTGGAGCCAGGACAGTTTAACTGCTGCATCCTGGCTCCAACAGGCTGGCAGGGAGAGGAGCCTGTTCTTTGGAGCCACCTCCCCCTGCACGGTGAGTAATCGAGTAACTGCTAAAATTTGCAGCAGTTACTCAGCATCTCTTGCATGGCATCCATTCACTTGCCTGCCTCTTTTTTGACCAGTCCAAGATATGATGCATTTTGAGGTGAATTTGAAATAGTCATTCACTGATCCTTGTTTAGCTTGTTGCACGCCGCTATTATGTTGCAAACCTCCCTAATAAAACCATAAGCACAGTAAATATAAGTAAATGTCGTGTTGCTGAGCAGTCAATTCAGCTGAAAAACGTGGGTGCGCCGGGGCATGGTTTGTCTCATTGAAATGTGCTGTGTCACTGAAAAGGTTGGGAACCGCTGCACTAAATTATGTTTAAAACCCATCAATAAACTAATCTAAGGCCTCGTCTATACTACTGGCAGCATGTGCAGCGATGCGCCCCAGTGAAAAGCAGGCTGCTTCCATACTACACTGTGTAGCTACACGTGTCAGTGAAAGGCTCTGGCAGGGGGAAGGCAGCAGGGAGCTGTTGGAGCCCATTGTTGTGGGGAAAAAAGGCTCTGGCAGTTCTGCATTCCCAGAGCTTTTTCCTGCTGACAGAGCCTTTTAATACACTGGGGAAAGGCTCTGGCAGTAGTGAAGCAGATATGGGAGGATCTGCTTGGACATGTAGGTATCTGCTGCTGGGTTCTGGTGTGTCTTTACTCCATTAGGTAGTGCCTCAGAGTTTATGCTGCAATTGATCCATATGCTAGAGGGTATGTATGTACTCATTGCACTGCCAGTAAGTGTAGATAAAGACTTATGAAGCATGGCAGGGAAGGATTTGGACCAGAGCTTATAGCAGTTCCTGAACCATTATCTGGAAGGAACTGAAGTGGCCAGGCCACCTTTACAGACCTGAAGACCTCTTTGGAGATTGTCTGTGCCATTTCTGCATGAGTTGGAAAACAATAATTTCAGACAGGTGGTTCTTCCAATACTACCACAGTGGATATGACATACAATTAGAGACCCTCTTATAGCTTCACCCTCTGAACATTTAAAGATTGGTGAGGGGACAGGCAGGAGCTGTGTGTGTTTGTGTATGTGTTCCACATGGCATTGCTTGTTAGTTCCACCATCTAAGCTGCGCCCCATAAGAAGGGCTCAGGAGTGGGAATATTCAGAGGATGCTCAAAAAGAAACTTATGTCTATCCTATTTTCTCTCATCAGATATTGCATAACCTGAGGCATACCTGAAAGCAAGGGCTGCCCTTTACCCTATTAGCTATGAGGACAGCAAAGCTTTGCCTGAATTAGATACCTTTTTTCCTTTCTCCCAGAAAACTTTACAGCAGCTTTTCCCAAACTAATTTGGCCATGGAACACTTTTGGGCTTGGAATATATTGACAAAACACATACATGCTGGCCCAAGGGAGTGGTGGGTTCATACCAAAAAATTGCCATGTGTAATGCTCAAATGTTGATTTAAAAGTTAGGGTTTTTTTTAGATGTCTTTCCTTTTACAAAGCACAAAAAATACCAAGAGAAAATCATCTGAATGAACAACTAAAGCTGTTCTGGTAGGGTGCTAACTGTTCTCCTATAATTAAGTACAAAAATTAAAAATTAAGTACCAATCTAAAGCATAAGATTAATATAACAGCCAAAAGAAGGATGGTTAATGTTGCCCTTTTGTACAAAAATAGGAAGGACAATATTGTGCAAAAAAGAATTGTTCTTCCTTAAAGCTTAAAAACATGTTTATATAAAAAAAAAAAAAAAAAAAAAAAAAGTAAAACAAATTAGGTATGGAAAAATATTTTTAAATTTGATGTTTTTATAAATGTGTTATTTTTACAGAAAGCTTACTGAAAAAAAATAACTTTTGACTTTTTTAAATGGGAAGAGTGGCTTTGCATGTCTGTTTTGGCATGAGTCGCATAACAACTCTAATAATATGAATGCATTATAAATATGAATATACATGCAATCTAAACACTATTCAAATGGCTCAGTGTTTTTGATACATGCATAATTTTTTGAAAGTTCTACAATGAAAAATATTACTTGCATTGAACTTTTTTCACAGAACCCCGGTTCACATTGCACGCAACAGTTTGGGCAATGTTGCTTTATAGGCATAGGCTGTGGTTATGTACACCTATTTCATGGCCCATTTTATGTATTGTACTGCCATCATGTGGCTGACTGTAGTTACCGCGCTCTCATCTGCATTTTCAGTTCTCTTTCTTAAATGTATTATACTCCATATCTGTCCTTTGAACAACAGATATTTGTTGTTTTTTGAACATTTAAATTTTCCTAGGAGGACAGAGTAATGACCAGGAAAGTTTTTAAATGAGTTCAGGACTTTTGTACAGCTTATGCAATGGAGAAAAGTATTAATTATACAGTAACAATCCCATTTTTTAAAAAAAAGGGAGGGGAAGGGATTCATCCATCTTGGGTTCCACGGCACTCCGCTTTTTGTTATGGTCAGAGTTCTTTGTCTGGGGGAAGCAAAGGTTAGACAGCATCTAACAGAGGAAGGGGGCTCTGTTATTGCACCAGAGGTTTCTCAACACATACGGTTACCAGAATTTTATTTTTTAAATAATTTCAGGCTTTGCCTAGACTGTGGGGAACTACTGACAAAAGATACTCAAATTGCATGCCACAATTTGCCTATCTTTTCCCAACAGTTCTGTGGGAGAGGCTTTTCCGACATTTGGCTGTCCACATGGGGCCAACGGTTGGAAAAATCCCCTCTGTCGAGACCTCCCTTGTTCCTTGTGGAATGAGGTGTCCAGAGATGTCAACAGAGTACTCCAGAATGGCAGATCTCTTCCAACAGATCTGCAGTCTTGGATGCACGCGTGCTCTGCCAACAACAAAACTTCTGTTGACAGAAATTTTGTTAACAGAAGTCTGCAGTCTAGAGAGAGCCTAAATGGCTAATATGTTTATTTGTAAGCATTTTTTTCTGTTTTTATCTATTTAAATGTTTAAAGTTGCAGGAGATTACAGATATGGGTGTCAGACAATAATTATTTAATGACAGTATATACTGAGATTAAAATTATCGGCATCATATATAAAAATATACAGAGTAATTAGCCTTAAATTAAACTTTAAATCCTCAAGTAATTTTTTTCTTTCTTTGTGAATTTCAGTTATCAGTGGAAAGAGAAGAGTGTGTACAATGAAACCCACATATGCTGACTTGTACTTACAGAAATCTAATCTTTCCAGGCCTATCAATGTGCCTCAGTGTCTCAGATCCTCCCCTAATCGTCTCTTTTCCAAACTGAAAAATTCCAGTATTATTAATTTCTCCTCATATGGAAGCTGATCTATACCTCCAATCTCTTTGTTGTCCTTTTCCTATGTCTTTTTTTTTCTTTTTTTTTTTTTTCCAGATGAGCCAACCCAATCTGTTTGCAGAAATCAAGATGTGGGCATACAATGGATATATAGAGAGGTAACATGATATTTTCTGTCTGTTTGAGCCTCTTAATGATTCCCAGAATTCTGTTAGCTATTTTGACTGTCGTTACATGCTGAGTGGATGTTTTCAGAGAACTATCCACAGTAATGCCAAGATCTCTTTCCTAAGTGGTAACAGGTAATTTAGACCTCATCGTTTTATATTATAGTTGGGATGAGATTATGTTTTCCAGTGTGCATTACTTTGCATTTGTCAGCTTTGAATTTAATCTGCCATTTTGTCACCTACTCATACAGTTTTGTGAGATTCCTGAATGATTCTGCCTTTCACTTGGGTCTCAACTATCTTAAGTAGTTTTGTATCATTGCAAATTTGACACCTTATTGTTTACCTCTGTTTTCTGTATGATTTATGAATATGTTGAATAGGATTGGCCCCAGTACAGGCCCCTGTGAGGGGCACCATTAGTTATCTTTCTTCTCTGAAAACTGACCATTTATTCCTACACTTTGTTCCTGTCTTCTAGCCAGTTACTGATCCATATATGGGCCTTCCCTCTTATACCATTACAGCTTTGACAGCATCCAAGTGTCTGAAGTGTTAGAGAGAGAGAGAAAGAAAACTAATCAGAAGCCTGTGCCCTCGCCCTTCATTTCACTCTCCAGGAAAATCTCTTTGTTGCTGTGTGTTTGGCTACGTCTGACTGGATACCTCTCCTCTGACTTTTGTTTTGGTGACACCCTTAGGTATTTTTGCCTCCCTGTTGGTTGTTTTATTTCACTCAGTACCCATTCTCTCTCTTTGGTGTCAGTCTCTCTCAGCTCTTTGTCCTCCTTTCTTTCTTTCTTTCTTACTTGGCAAGCTCTTTAAGGAGTTCTCTCCATTGTTGTATTGCACAAGTGCATTGTCAGCAGCAAGCAAAGCAAATAAAAATACATGAGCCTCCCTCCGCTCATTTATATTCATCTACTATTGTGGTGGACATTTAGAACAGTGGTTTCCAGTCAGTGTGCTATGAGAACTGCCCAAATGTGAAATTTCATCAATTTCCCCTTGCTGTGGCTTTTTGCAGAGACACTTCAGGGAGAAACTGACAACAACGCGCTTGAGCCCCAGCTGGTATGGGGTTCGTCAATTTCTCCTGTCCATGGTGGCTCTTTGCAGAGCCAATATGAGGGGAAATGCTGACCCTGCAGGACACTGTTTGTGCCAGGAGGTAGCTGAAATGCTGCTTCCTGGCCTGAACGAGGTGGCAGGGAGCGAGGGTGACCAATCATACCACATTGAGGGGGACGGTCCTGTATTTGGGTTGCCAAAAAGGCATCCCTACTTATTTCTTAAAAGGGACAAATTGTCCTATATTTAGGCCCTGGGGCTGGGGCGGAGGCCAGGAGTGCCCATGGCTGCTGCTTTCCCGGAAGGGAGAGGCTGGAGGCTGCCACTTACCCGGGGCTTGTTGCAGCCGGCAGGATCCGCCCCTCCTCCCCATATCTCTCTGTCCCATATCTGGGACAGGAAGATATGGTCACCTTACACTGTGCCCTCCCCCACCCCCCGCTGTGTCAAGGGGGAGGGAGGGCAGGTAGGAACCTGTTGGAGCTGGAACACAGTTTGAACGCCATGCCCTGGTTCCAATGGGCTGGGTGGGAGGGCCCTGCTTTTAGTGGTTACTTGTTTACTCAACATCCCTAGCATGGTGCCAATCAGATTTTGAAAATGTGTCAGTGCTCGCTGTCTAAAAGGGTGTATTCTGTGATGGATTTGAAACATTAATGCATTTGATCCTTGTTTAGCTTGTTGTATGCACTACTATGGTGCAAACCTCCCTAGTAAGGCTGTCACCATCGTGAATGTATGTAAATGTGACGCTTATGAGCAGTTGATTCGCTGAAAAACATGGGTGTGCTGTGGAATTGTTTGTCTCATTGAAGTGTGCCAGGTACTGAAAAAGTTGGGAACCACTAGCATATGCAAGAGATAGAAGGGAGAAAGATAGTAGTTTTTTTTTTTGTTTGTTTGTTTTTTTTTTGACAGCCCTTGACTCTCTCCCCTTAGTGATGAAGGGACACAAAGTTACTTGAACTAATTTTGACTAGATCACAACTAGCTCTAGTATGTCTGTCTGTGTTGCCATCACACTTAGTGATTGCAGTGTAGACACACTAAAATTTAATGGTCATATACTATTTTTTCATGAAACCCCACCTGTTGCAGGGCACAGGACGGATGATGCTCATTTCAGAGTGGTTTTTCAATAGTTCATTTTATGCTTATCCTTCAATGTATGGTCCCAGGCCTTATTTATTGTCTACCATTAAAACACTGATTTGAAAACAGACATATTGTCATTTTCCTTTTGGGTCTTCTCTGTTGTTCCTCACTATGGTAGCTGAGTGTTTCACACATGTTCCTGAACTCATTTTTCATAACATCAGTGCAAGATGAGGAGGTAATGTTATCACCATTTAAACATAGGGAATCAAGGAATGGACATTAATATCAAAAGCATGAGCAGATTTTGGGTGCCAGTGTTAGGGTACCTATTGCCTGATTTTTTCAAAGAGCTTAGCATTTATGATGATTTTTTTTTTGTTTTGAACACAGCACCTGTTAACTTCAGATGTAGCTGTAAGTGCTCAGCGCCTCTGCCATCAGACTGCAGCATCTCAAATTGGTCATCAAGCAAAATGAGGGCTATGCAGTGAAAAGCACAGCTTTAAATGACTTGCCCAGCCTCTCATAGGAATTGTATAGCAAAGGCAGGAGTAAAATCTAGTTCTTTGGGGTGATTCAGCAGCTTTAACCGCAAGACCACTCTCTTTCTGCAGACTTTCAGCCTCTGAGCTTAAAGAAGTCCTGGGACTGCTCCATCCCAAGGCCAGGTCTACAACAGAGCTTAGAGGCCATTGTAGATACACAATTCCAGCTACAGCAATTGTGTAGCTGGAATCAACTTATCTACAATTTACTTAGGTGGCAGTCCTCACTGATGGAGTTTTTCCCATTGGCCTCCCTTCGCCCTCATGAGATTGAGGAGTGTGGGGTCGACTGTTGACCCCTGATAGTTAGATTTTGCACATCCCTGCTAGGCACGTGAAATTGAACCCCAGAAGATCAACACTGACAGGGTCGATCTTCTGGGTAGAGAAGACAATCTCTTAGGGTGGAGGAGAAGAACAAGTAAGGGGTTGTCTAAAATCATTCTTTTCAGGAAAGAACCCTTTTTTCAACTCCCTCTCCCCAAGTATTCACACAGCCAAGCAGGATAAGAGGGCTTTTCCCACGAAATAATTATTCCAGCTCTGCAAACTACTTCTGTTGACCTCACCCCCTTAAAGTTGAAGAGGAATGTGTGTGAACAAAGCATAGCTATTACCAGCTCATGTCAAGGGTCCTTTTGCAATGCTGTGGTTGGGAATTGTGGCTGTAAAGCAGAATGCTCTGTTTTGCAGTGCTGTGGCTGTGTGAATGTGATTTGCCAACTTTACTTATTTAGAAATTAGAACAGCATTTCCCAAATTGTGTTCCTTGAAAAAAATTGTGAATAGGTGTTCCGTGAGAAAATTTTGATGATAGAAGTATTTTTCCTTCTAAAATATTAAATATGAAGTGATGTGTATCAAAATACTCAGGTGTTAGAATAATACTTGGATTGTAAGTGTATTAATATTTGTAACACATTCATAACAGTATAGATGTTATTATGTGACTCATACTGAAACAATCAGTCTGCTCAGATTTTGTTTTGTCATAAGTTGTGTTCAGAGAAATCGCGTAAGGATGATTATGAGTATATGAGTATCCAACTCCCCATCATAATTTGTAATAGTAAGAAGATTTGTGATCCAAACAAGCAAACACACTCTTACCATAAAAATCTGTCAAATATTACTTATTTTTGTTTTCCACTAGTTTTCCTTAAAAATAATGAATTTATAAAAACATAAAATTTAAAAATATTTTCCATGCCTAATTTGTTTTGCATTTTTTTTCTCATAAAAATATTTTTAAGCTTTGAGGAAGGACAGTCCTTTCTTGAACAATACTGTCCTTTCTATTTTTGCACAGAAGAGTGAAGCTAACCATCCTTCTTTCGCCTGATATATTGATGTGTTTTGGGTTTGTAATTAATTTTTAATCTTTATATTTTATTATATGGTTGCTAACTGTCCTCCTTTGAGAAGGACATTAGTTGTTCATTCAGATGATCTTCTTTTGTTACTTTTGTTCTTTGTAAAACAAAGGACATCTAAAAAAAATCTTCTTTAATCAACTTTTGAACATTATGTGCAGCAACTTTTTGGTATGAAATCTCCCACCTCCTCATACCACCAAGTATGTGTTCCATCAGTATATTCCAAGCCCAAAAGTGTCCTGTGGCCAAATTAGTTTGGGAAATGCTGTTTTAGAACATCAAAATAAGTAATGTCAAAAAAACCCTGCTGTGTAGACATTGCTTCTGTGACCTTCACCCTCATTATGCACCAGATTCTTAGCATTACAGTCATAGGAGCACAGCTTCTCTGCTGCCAGGAACTATAAAAGGCATTTCTGACTCTTTCAGACAAAAAGCTTCCTGCAAGTTCTGCTCTTTTCATCGTGGGACTGCACAGTGCTTTTTTACTGTGAGCTGCACGGGGTACGTCTGTACAGCAGGTGTGTAGATATTGCAGCTGTGGCTGGAAATTGGGCTGTGAAGCTCTCCTCCCCTCATTACTCCACAGAGCATGAGCCCAAATGTCTACACAGCTATTTCTAGTGCCTATCTGTTGACCCAAGCTCTGAAACTTGCTGCCACTTGCTGGAGACACATCCCTAACTGGCACAGTCAATGTGAGGAGCCAAGATTAGAACTCCAGTCTAGTCTCCTGAGCACTTAATTTGCTGTAAGTTTAGTTTATGTGTATTGAAATAAATCTGAAAACAGGGGATTGTTGGAAGATTTAAAAGTACACTGTGTTACAAGGGACACTAGAAAGGCTGGCCAGGTGGTATAATATTAGCACAGAATTAAGGTTGCCTTTCTGCTCCCTGGACCATCTGAACCAGCTCACCTCTGTAACATTTATTCACACTAAAGCCTACATAGTTTGGAAATAAAAAGAGGGGTATAAACTTTCAATTGAGACATTGCCATCGAAAGGTCTCACAATTTCTACCCACTCTGCTCACCCCTTTATCTGTTATTCACTCTCATTTTGTCACCTCAATAATTGCTGTCAGGGAAATGCACATGGCCCCAATGGGCTGCGTTTGCACCATAGATCCACCATCAGAGTTAAGCCATTAGCTTTCACAGTTTGTTTTGGTTAGTTTTTTCTCCTCATTAGTTGGGCACTCTTCAAAACCATTGATAGACTCAAAGAAATGTGCCCTGGTGACAAAGGGCAAACTCTGGATGCTCCCAAAGAGAAGGTGGACAAGTGTGGTAGAGAGTGCAGCGGGTTTGTCAGAAGGGGATAATCAGTGTAATGCAGCGGTTTCCAAACTTTTTGACATCACTCCCCCTTTTTGAATTTTGAGAAACCTTCAACCGCCCCCGCACCATCATCCAACCCCCCTTTTAACAAAACACTGAATATGTAATTTAAAATTTAAATAAACAAAAAATCAGTATAAAATTTTATTTCAAATTAAAAATATGTACAAATAGGTTTTTTTGGCCAAAAAATTTAATAAAAATGTAATTTAATATTAGAGATAGCAGAAACAAAACAAATTTAATGTGAAGGATGATACTGCATTTTCTTCACAAGTTGGGAAAGCCTAGATTTGAAAGATGAAAGTGCGCAATGCAAATCGTTTTCAACGTCCAGTCAATATCTTTTTGTTTTTAATGTAACACAACTTGAAAAGCTTTTGTCACAGAGGTATGTTGATGAAAATGGATGACTACTACGTAGCACTTCTCCTCCAACTTTCAAGTACATTGGGAAATAGTTTATCCAAAATTCCTCCAAGCGCTTGAGTTTTCTAAATTATCTTTCACACTTGAATCATATTTTACTTCAAGTGTTTGTTCTTGTAATACTTCTGGCAATGAATCGACATCAATGTTGAATGGATTGCATACTAACTTATGCCTGGGGCTGCCAGAAAAGTTGTCTGGAAAATAGCAGATGAATTAGTCAGTAAGGTAGTCCAGGTGAAACATAATTTTCTTCTTCACATCCTCTTCACAAAGTTCTTGGAAACCTTCGTTTTCAGCAAGTGATGAAAACGTTGGAAAAGTTGAAAAGAGAGTCATCTGAGCTTGCGTTCGGCGTTTCCAAAGCTGGATTTTTTCCATAAACACTTTGATTATCTTATGGTGCACTATAATGTCTGCAGCGTTGTTTCCTTGCAGCTTCAAACTGAGGTTGTTCAAAGATTCAAAAATATCCACAAAGTATGCCAGTAAAAGGTGAAATGTTTGGTCCATAAATGTATGATATAACTCTTCTTTCTTCTGTTGATTGAGGAAAATTTCCAGTTTGTCTTTCAGTTTGCGTGATTTCAAAAGCATGTTCCCTTTAGAAAGTCATTGTACCTCCATGTGAACAAAAGAGTTTTATGATCAACTCCCAAGTCTGTGCAAAGAGCAGCAAAAAGTCTCGTGTTTAAAGCAGCGTTCTTCACAAAATCGACAACTTTGATGGCCAAATTCAATGAGTCATGTAGGTCATCTGGAAGGGTGCCAATGCTTGTTTGTGTATGACCCAGTGAGTTGTGGCTGGATTTTTTTTTCTTTCACCAATGTCACAAATCCAGAGCTAGAGCTAAACGTGGCTGGAGCACCATCTGTGCACACACCAGCCAGTTTTCCCCATGAAAGTCTATTTTCTGCAACAAAGTCGGAAATCATTTTCATAACATCAGAAGCCTTTGATGTGGTCGTCAATTCCTTCAAAAAAAAAGAGCAGTTCTTTCACAGTTCCATTGTTAATGATTTGAACACAGACAAGCAACTGACAGCATTGTGCTACATCCGTGGTATCGTGGCACTGAATTGCGAAAAAAGGAGAAAGCAGCTAATATTGAAGTTTAAGATCTTTTGCCAGATCATCATGGAATTGTTGGAAGTGAAATTTCCAATAATTGTTTTTGCTTTCAAAACCAAGCACAATGTCAGCTGCTTTCAACAAGCAAGGCTTCGAAATCATTTCTCCAATAATGTGCGCTTTGACAGTTCATAAGATGCTTCTACTGCTTTGGCCAACGTGTGATGACAAGCTCCAGTAGTGTCCAGATTCATGTGTTTCAAATTTTGAAATTTAGCAGCAAAAAACTCTTTTGGTTTGTCTGCCAAAGCACTGTGGTTCTTTGTCAAGTGTTGCTCAAGATGACTAGGTCTCCAGGCTTCATTGCTGAGAACTGTGTGTCATGCTACGCACTGAGGGTGATCAGTCCCGGTTTTTTCCACGACAGTGAAGCTATACTCCAATGTAGTCCTCATTGCACTTCCTTTTCTTAATTGCGGACATAATATATTAATTAAAAATCTGTAAAAATAATTTTCCTGATTAGAATAAATTTAATGGATGCAAGTTACTTTGATAAGTTATCTCAAATGTTTATTTACAACTATTGTGTACGGATGCGTGCTGACTTACATATACCTTACCACTCTTAACTGCACAAGACCGGCTACCTACTCCCAGGATGGCACAGTCCCAAATAGTCCTGCGAGCATGTTAGAAAGTTCAAAAAAGTTCCACTGCCTTTTGTATCACTCTTCAGCCTCCCTACTGATAGTACTGGTATCCCTGCATGTCCAAATGCAAAAAAAAAAAAAAAAAGAAAAAAATCACATTTTGTGGTATGAAATTTGAAAAATTAAAAAAAAAATTACAGTTGTGGTCTTCAATCTTTTTACACCCAAGATCACTTTTTAAATGTCAAGGCAAGCCCCAAGACTCCACCCCTTTCTTGAGGCCCCACCCTCTCCATTTCCCTCCTTTCTATCATTTGCTGTGCCCAGACCTTACTCACTCTCGTGGGATTGAGACAGGAGGTACGGGCTCTGGGGTGGGAATGAAGAATTTGGGTGTGGGAAGGGGTGAAAGGCGCAAGCTCTGGCAGGGAATTTGGGTGCAGGAAAAGTTGGAGAAGGGGCTACTGGCTCAGGGAGGGGGCTCCAGACTGGAGAGTGCTGTGGTCAGGTGGAGTGTTGGGGTGCTGAGCAAACCACAGGCTTGTGGATGTGAGGGTGCAGGAGTTCAGGTTAGGGTGTGTGAGGGACTCAGGGCAGGGGAGTTGGGAGTATGATGGGCTTAGGGCACAGATTTGCGGTGTGTGGATTGTGCAGTAGTGTTGTGGCAGAAGTCTGGGGATGAGAGAGGCTCAGGACAGATGGAGGCTCAGCATGTGTCTGCTGTGGGGAGAGAGGAGCAGGGCACGGGTTGCCTGAGTGGTAGGAGCTAGTGCAGACCCGTGGCTCCTACTCCCCTTCCCATGCTCTGCTCCCCCCACAGGAAGGCAGCAGGTGGAAGGAAGTCACTGGAGGGCAACAGACCCAGCTTTTCAGGAAACACACCGGCTGTTTGGGGAGGGGAAGCAGCGCACGTGCTTCGTGAGATGCCAGCTCTGGCGTACAGCTGCAGGACTTCCCCCTTCACATTGCAGGAAGCTGGAACTACCTTCATTTTTGCAGGAGGTAACAGCAGTGTGGGCTCTTTCTTGGGGTGGGGTGGGGAATAAAAGGGGGGTCATGCCCCCCCATGGAATTTTTTCACAACGCCCCCCCCCTCCCCGGGAACCTACCCAGTTTGGGAACCTACAATGTAATGGGTCATATTGTACATTGATTTATTCACCTGAAGTTAATGGCGTTGTTAGAAGTGTAAGTCAGGGAACAATTTGGCCCCCTGGTTCTCCAGAGATCACCTCAAAATGGATTGTTCTTTAACTGTGGGCAGTAAGAGTGGTATGTTTCACTTCTAGAATGGCTGGCGTACAAACTAAATGAGGGGATTTCGGGGTAAAATTAAATCAGCGATGGATCTTGCTAAGGCAGAATGATGAAGTCACAAAGCTATGAAATGCCAGGGGCAAGATTTCTTTTTTACTTTATTTTTTATGATCCTAATATCAGGTTACATGAAAACATGCAGGTGATGTAGCATTGAAGTAAGCAGAGGTGCAGAGATGCTTTAGAAGAAAGTAAAAGGGAGGCCATATGTCTCAAAGGCTCAGCTGACTCACCAACTGGTTATAAATACGTCCCCCTGTATGGGAAAGTAGGAGTGATGAGAGAAGAGCTGGATATTGGAATACGAAAATCTGAAGCAACCCTCCTTGTATGCTCCAAGGTCATGTTCAGATGAGTGCCCAGCATACACTAAAAAGTGCAATGGACAGAGAAGATAAGAAATTGGCCCGACTGTAGCTTCAACTCTAATGTATTTTACTAGAGCTGGAAACTGACTGTTCACCAGTGTGAATGAAAAGAAGAGTATGCTATTTGACAATGAATTTTCTAGGGTACCGCTCAGTGCTGCAAATCTGTAGCTAATTTGATGGAAGTGTTTAAAGATATTCTAGGATTGATTTTCAGAGATGTACGATGCCCACAGGTCCCAGTGAAATCACCCAGAGGAACAGGCATTTGCATTTTTTAAAATCATCCTCTGTGTAAGGGCTGTGTCCTGATTTGCAGTGGTGAAACAATTTTGGCATCTAATCTTCTCTAGTACCAATGGAAAAGCTTAAGGGGTTTAGTTAGTGGATTTTGGTTAAGGTCTATCACAAGCTGTTTTGTCAGAAAAGAGATGACATTATGAACACGTGCCCAAGTAAGAGTGTGTTCAAAGTGGCAGATTATCTTATATATGGTATTTAATTGCCCTGTTCCTGTGAATTAGATTAATTTAGGGGAAGTTCAGATTGAAGCCAAACTCCTACATCACAGCTTTGGATCCAAATAGGACATTGCAGTACAAACCTTGCTATTGTTTTTCCCCATTCTGGCATAAGTTTCTGCATAACTTGCCACCTCATATGCTTTTCCATCCATAAGGAAATCACACACCCCTAACATCAGCTACGTCTGCTCGGTCGAATTGCTACCACATGTTTACCTTTGGGCTAGATTTTGCTTTCTGTGGGTAATGCAACATACATGTGATCTGGAAATTCAATGTTGGACACACACATCAGTACGCTGCTAACAAAACCGCAGTCTGCAGCGTCAATAGATTTTTCAGATTGTTCAGTATATTCCTCAGGAGATTTCTAACCTCAGCCTGCCAAAAACTTGATGTTACCTCTCAAGAGAAAAACAGCTACGATTTTAATTGTGACGCAAGGTTGATTACCTATCGGAAACTGTTCAGGGTCTGTTTTGATGTTATTGGGCCTAATGCCACAAACAGAAAATAAGACCTTCCCATTTTACTACATACAGTACAAAAACAGATCCTGCTCCAAAGAGCTCCTTACTTTCATAATCAAACTGAGGCACTTTTCTCTCTGGCTTTGTAATTCTGTTATGCTCCATTCAGGTTCTCATACTGTACCCATCACTATGTTATCTGATTTGTTATCTCAAACACTTTAAGACATAGAGTCTGATTCACCACTGCCTTGTCCCTGGTTTAGTCATTTACATCAGTGCTGGTGCATATATCAGTGCCAAGGACTATAAAAGACATAGACCAGAAGAATCAGGTGAATCAGGCCCTTAAGAACAGTGACTGATGGAGTCTTTTGGGTGTAGTGTAGTGGATATTCCTGTTCTTGAGTCTATTATGGGAGAGGCAGGTACACAGCATTATCCCCTTACTGGCTATGCATTGTACATGACCATAAAATCAAAGACCTATATGGTTAGAAGGGATTTACCAGTAATTACAACAAGGATATCATCTAAGGTTATATTTCGTAAGGTGACAGAGTTCGGTAAAATACTTCATATGCTACGGGATTGATGCTGTAAATTGGAATCACGCATGATGTGTGTGGAGAGGCTGAGGGATTTATGAGGAGATTCTGAGGGATTTGGGGTTATTTAGTTTGCAGAAGAGAAGAGTGAGGGGCCACTTGATAGCAGCCTTCTACTTCCTAAAGTGGGGTTCTAAAGAGGATGGAGAAAGACTATTCTCGGTGGTGACATATGGCAAAACAAGGAGCAATGGTCTGAAGTTACAGAGGGGGAGGTGCAGGTTGAATATCAGGAAAAACTATTTCACCAGGAGGGTGGTGAAGTACTGGAATGTGTTACCTAGAGAGGCGGTGGAATCTCCATTCCTAGAGGTTTTTAAGTCCTAGACTGACATAGTCCTGGCTGGGATGATTTTAGTTTGGCTTGATCCTGCTTCAGGGAGGGGGCTCAAATCAATGACCTCCTGAGGTCCCTTCCAGCCCTAGGATTCTAATTCTTTCATCTTCCCCTCCGTCCCTCAAAGCATACTTGAGCCTGTTAGGGAATGCAGATGAATGACTTTTTGGTGAGGTGTCCCACATAAGGACTGACTCTTCATCTAGTTTGTATAACTAGCACGATGTGACCCCAGTCTTGATTGGGGACTTTGGGTATAATTGTAATATGTCATCATATACTACATGCTAGACATGTTGCTATAGAAAGGCCAAAGCTACCTATACTCTACCCTCCTACCTCATATTTCTCCCTGGCACTATCACTCTTGGAATAGTTGCTTTGGTTAATTCTTTCTGTGCTGGCATTGATATACAGTAATCCCTCAAGATATGTGCATTCAAAATGTTTGTATCTTGCATTTATGTGGGGGGGAGCTGTGCCATTAGGGGTGGGGAGACCCCACCACCCCATAGCTGGGAAGTGGCTGGGCTATCAGTCCAGCCCCCATTGAATTTCCCCGGATAAGGCTGCCGCTTAGTTCCCCTCTCCTTGCTGCTTGTAGGAACTGGGAAACTGACCAGCTCATGGGCCCACATAACTCAAATTTTCACGCAAATTGAGGGAAGATGGGAACTGGGCTGCCATTTGGTTCCCATCTCCCTGCCAGTCTGGGAGCCAGAAAACTGACCAGCCCTTGTAGGCTGGTCAGTTTCCCAGCTCCTGCAAGATCAGGGTAGCTGGGAACCATGCTGCAGGCTAGTTCCTGTCTCCCTTCAACTTGCACAAAAATTTGAGTTACATGGGGTTGCATTTCTGCAAGCCCTACATAAGCTGAGGGTTTACTGTAGGTTGATAATCATGGTTTTCCCCCTCTCAGGTTCATTCTGTAGGCTGCGTTTTGTGTATTAACACAGCTGAGAAGGCTTCATTTGCAATGTTTTCTCCATTTATGTTACACTATGATTTAGAGGCCTCAGAGAGCTCAACAGTCATTACAGATTATTCCTCCTTCTTTTCCCTTCACGGTACCTTATCCAGTTTTGTATGGATAATTTGCAGGTACTATGCTATGCACAACTCCTTTTCAGGGTTTACAGTGGGTTGGGCCGTATGGGTATGTCTACACAGCAAAGTTATTTCCAAATAACTTTGAGAGTATCTACACACTACAATCACTATTTCAAATTTCAAACAGTGAGTGCATTATTTCGAATTTGCTAAAATAAATCTCATTAGACAAAGAATAGCACCGATTTTGAAATAGATACAGGTGTTGAACCACTCTAATCCAGAACTCTCTCATCAGGCAAACTCTGTAATCTGGCATGATTTTAATTATCCAGATGACCACTTATCATGGGTGAAGCCAAGTTTTCCATGTTCCCATAAAGCTTGTTTCCAGTCACCAATCCTGGCTCTCAGTGTTCTGTGCTGTTAGCTAGCTGTAATTTACCCCAGGTGACTTTAGAGAGCTCAGTAAGCAGTGGAAGTGTTGGTAATGTGCTGGTGACATTACTGACCTTCTGTCATCTGGCAAATTCTCTCCTCTGGCACCGGTCAGGTCCCCAGGGTGCCGGATGAGAGAAGTTCCACCTGGGCGAAAGTCAGCATGGTTTCTGCAGAGGGAAGTCGTGTCCAACTAATCTATTAGAATTCTTTGAAGGGGTTAATAAACATGCGGACAAGGGGCACCCAGTGGACATAATATACCTAGATTTCTAGAAAGCCTTTGACAAGGTCCCACACCAAAGGCTTTTATGTAAATTAGGTGGTCATGGGATAGGAGGAAAGATCCTTTCATGGATCGGGAATTGGTTAAAAGACAGAAAACAAAGGGTTGGAATAAATGGTAAATTTTCACAATGGAGGCGGGTAACTAGTGGTGTTCCCTAGGGGTCAGTCCTGGGACCGATCCTGTTCAACTTGTTCATCAATGATCTAGAAAATGAGGTAAGCAGTGAGGTAGCAAAGTTTGCAGATGACACCAAGTTGTTCAGGACAGTCAAAACCAAAAGGGATTGTGAAGAACTACAAAAAGATCTCAGCAAACTGAGTGATTGGGCAGCAAAATGGCAAATGAAATTTAATGTGGGTAAGTGTAAGGTAATGCACATTGGAAAAAATAACCCAAATTACACGTACAACATGATGGGGTCAAATTTAGCTACAACAGATCAGGAAAGGGATCTTGGAGTTATAGTGGATAGTTCTCTGAAGACATCCACACAGTGTGCAGTGGCAGTTAGTAAAGCAAATAGGATGTTAGGAATTATTAAAAAAGGGATAGATAATAAGACAAAAGATATCATACTTCCCCTATATAAAACTATGGTACGCCCACATCTTGAGTACTGCGTGCAGATGTGGTCTCCTCACCTCAAAAAAGATATATTGGCATTAGAAAAGGTTCAGAAAAGGGTGACTAAGATGATTAGGGGTTTGGAACGGGTCCTATATGTGGAGAGGCTAAAGAGACTGGGACTTTTCAGTCTGGAAAAGAGGCGATTGAGGGGCAATATGATAGAGGTATATAAAATCATGAATGGTGTGGAGAAAGTGAACATAGAAAAATTATTTACCTTTTCCCATAATACAAGAACTAGGGGACACCAAATGAAATTGATGGGTAGTAGGTTCAAAACTAATAAAAGAAAATCTTTCTTCACACAGCGCACAGTCAACCTGTGGAACTCCTTGCCGGAGGAGGCTGTGAAGGCCAGGACTTTATTAGGGTTTAAAAAAGAGCTCGATAAATTTTTGCAGGTTAGGTCCATAAATGGCAATTAGCCAGGGGTAAAGTATGGTGCCCTAGCCTTCAGTACAAGGGCAGGAGATAGATGGCAGGAGATAAATCACTTGATCATTGTCTTCTGTTCTTCTTCTCTGGGACACCTGGCATTGGCCACTGTTGGCAGACGGGATACTGGGCTGGATGGACCTTTGGTCTGACCCAGTATGGCCATTTGTATGTTCTTATGTATTTCAAAATAAGAGATGTGTAAAGAGGGAATAGGAGGTATTTTGAAATAAAATATTTTGGAATATCGTATGTTGAAATAAAGCTGCTTTGTGGACATAGTATTTTGGATTACAGCCCCTGAAAGCACTGCTTCCATGGTCTCTAATCTGAAATAGGCTCTATTGTGTGTGGCTCTATTTTGGGGCTTCCCTATAGTGTAGATGTGTTATTCTGGAATAGCTTATTTTGGAATAGCCACACTTCAGTAAACTATTCTGGAATAACTCTCTTACATAGACATACCCTGTATAGGCTGCGTCTACACAGGCAGCATCTGTTGACAAAACTGGGCTTTTGTGGACAAAACTTGCTGAGCATCTACACAGTTAAAGCCCTCTGTCGAGAATTTGTCAACTAAATTCAGCTGTTCAGGTGGCAGGGTTATACCTCTCCCCACTCAGTGATAGCACCTCTCTTGATAGTGTTTTGTTGACAGAGTGCCCGTGTAGACACTTCAGTCAACAGAGAGGGCTTCCAGTTCCCCAGGCAGCCCTGTTTGCAGAGCTTCCAGTCAGCCATTCTGACTAGAGAGGGCAGGGCAGTGGGGCTGCTCTCTGTGGACAGAACAGCTTGCTCTTTCAATCTTCTTCTGTGTGCAGATTCTATCCGTCGATAGAGGTACTGCTGAGATTTCTCTGTTGACAGTGACATCTGTCGACAGAAGCTGCCCACTTAGACGTGGCCTACATGTCTGACTTACAGAGGTGTTGAGCACCCACAACTTCAGATGTCTTCAGTAGTGGCAACAAACACTCAGCATATCTGAAAAATTCAAGCTCTCTGTCAGTTTTGTCTTACCACTGGAATTTTTTTCATCCTGGTTCTGTAATCACTGTTGCCAATGTGCTCCACTTCATGATTTGCTGTTGATGGGAACCTCTCACTTTCCCTTCATCCCCAGCCTGCAACTACCTGCAACATTTTCAGTTTTTGTAGGCACTTCATTCCTTGATATTAGTTGCCTTAGTTGTGTTTGTTTCTTTAGAGAGATACTTCAATATGCTCTTTTGCTCTAGAGTTGCTGTTTTACAGTGTCTTGTCCTTGAAAGCTAAATATTATCAGCTTGGGATGGGTAAAAGTGAAGGGATAATGTTAAGAAAACATTTTAATGGTAGCAGAAAGCCAGACGTTCTATTTTAATTGTTTGTGTATAAACACAAAGACACACTAATAGCTAGCCCATTACAAGCATAGTCCATTATCTTGCATTTGTTTCTCTTCAAAGAAGACTCCTCTTAGCATTCATTACTGCCAGATGCACAGGAGATTAACTTGTTTTCTTAATGGTAAGAATAAATGTAGTACAAAGAATCCTTTTCCTTGTCATGATTTCTGATTCTCTTGTTGACGCTGCACAGGAGCTGAAAGTGCAAGGTCCTCTTTTCCAATCAATAATGATGGTCCCAACTCTAATAAAAGCCAATGGTAGTTAACCGTTCTTTGTGACATTGAAAATCACCCTCTAGAAATCATGTCCCCCAGTGCAAGGGCAAATAAAGTTTTTATGATGGGCCTTACTTTTCAGCCCTGCAATTAGCAAGGCCCCCGCAGTCTGTCTAATGTAATCCAAACTGACAGAAATTTCAATTATGTTCATATGATCCCCTGCCCCTTTTTTTGGCACATGTAAGAAAATAAGTATGTAGAATGTAAACACGTTAGTAATCAGTATATAGATGTGAATACACATACATAAAAACAGTAACATATTTCAACATTTTTAATTAAATGGATGAGCCTGAGACACTGCAGCCAATCATAGCTGTGAAATGTCATCCCTCCAGCCCCCTAAAGGGGCCCTGGTCTCCATTTTCTGCACCCTTCCCTAGTGTGTCATATACTGGCCTAAGCAAGATGAGTTGGTAATTCCAGTGATTTTCCTTGTGGATGAATGCCTAACTCACAAAGACCATCATCACAATGGGTCTAATTGGTAGCAGTCTTAGCAGAGAAGACAAAGATTGTATTGTCTTTTCAAGACATCTATAGTTGTTCATATAGATTAGTGTTGAGAAACTTGAACTTCTACTGCTTTTGCTGTGCTGTTCCATCACGGGAAAACTCAGTTTCCTTCACCTTCACTTTAGCACCTTTTGTGAGACCTTTACTTTTTTACATATGGAAACTACATTATGTTGATTCTGATGACTTGAGGTTGCTGAAGGCTTGAAAAATATGATGTTAGTGTATCAGTGACATAAGTGGAATCCAATATTGCCCTCCATTAAACCAGTGGGAAATCTCATCAGCTTCAATGGGAGCAGGGACAAGACTATTGTATTGCTTAACAAAATGTCCTGTGGTGCGGTGGATGCAATCTGCTACCATACAACCGGGACAGTTTGAAAGACACAAAAGTTAAATCTTTCCTAAAAATTACTCTTTGGATGAAAAATAATGAGAAATTATGTACAAAATCCATCTGCGCTAGCAGAAGGTAGAATTTTTCCAGTATTTTTATGAATGAGTATATGGTGACTTATTAATAATCAAATAATGGATAGCAGAAGCTTCTTAGATCTCACTCATGGCTGTGTCCTATATATTTATTATAAAGTGAAGTGATAGCTACTTCAGAAAAAGAGAATTTCCAATGTTGACAAGAGTTGCGGTGGACTGGGCTCTTCCCAACAGGTTGCACTGCCCAGAATTATATTTCTCCAGTCAAGAATTTTGCTCCCCTGAATCACAGAAGCAAACAATGCTAGTCATCTCTGGAACAAATGCTGCTTACTCAATTAAATATTTTCATCTGTGTAGAAAATTATTTAAATGAGATATACTGTAACTAAGATAAATTTAGTGACCTTGTCTCATTAAGCACAGATTTTTATAGAATTGTGAAAGATTTTTCTATGGTGTGTGGGATTAAGGAGGATTAAATGTTTGACATCACCCTTTTGTCTGCACAGGGCTACATTTGCTTTATCACTCACTCAGTAAACTCTCGTTCGACTAAGAACCTACCCAGAAAAAGTGGAAACAATGAAGCAAACTGAGGATCAACAAAATAAGTGGTTACATTTATTAAATTTCTAAAGGCAAATTGCAGCTTCTTGAAAGCAAGTACCCTAGTATGTGACTTTTATGGAATTTTTGCAATTTGCAAGACTAAAGGAGAGCACAAAGAGGAAATCAAAACTGGCATGCTGCTGTCTTCTGTTTTCAGTGATGCCTCATTATACTTGTATCGTCTTTCTGGTATGCTGTCTCTAAATGACAGGAGCACTAAAAGTGCAAGGTCGTTGAGGTGGGTTGTTTGAATCCATTATATTGTCTCTTTTGGTCGACATGGTCCTGGTAATAAAACTGCTGCTTCTCACCTGCCTCTGGCCAACTGCAGTGCTAACCAATGTCAGTTCTCAAAGCGATCATCATCGTTATCATCATCATCATCGTTTCCATCATCATCAACAGAAATGTTCATCCATGAAGAAGCATAACAGGTAAGCTGTCCACGCTGGTTCACTGTTGTTCTTCTGCTACTAAATGTTCTATGCCTGTCACCAAACCTAGGAATGCATTCTGTTTGTTCAGAGTCCTATGTGACAGGTTTTTGTGTTTCTACATCAGTTAGCACAGCTGGGTCCCAGTTTTGACAGAGGGTCTTTGAGTGCTCTCATGAGAGAAATAGCAATTATATTTTACAGTAACAATTCCATCACTGATCCTTCTGTATCATAAATACATTTATAATGTGTGTCTGTATATAAGTGATTAATTAGATAACATTTGTACAGCTCTTTGAAAACATAAAGCACTGCGTAAGATTTAAGTATTGCAAATACTGTATTACTGTCAGCATACAAACCAGCAATCATGTAGCACTTTAAAGACTAACAATATAATTTATTAGGTGATAAGCTTTCATGGGGTAGACCCACTTCCTCAGAGCCGGAGATATGTATACCTGGTTTGTTTTACTAGAATACAGACTAAGACGGCTACCTCTCTGTTAATGTCAGTATACAATTCAAGAGTTTGAGTGTTTCTGCCATCAGAAACAGAAATGCGTATCTAAAGTTGGGTCTAACACATTACCTTTATTGCATTAAATATCCGTGTTATAATTAATGTATCCAGATTATTTTTTTTCAAAAACAAAATAAGTCTAGTTTAAGTAGGTTTTAACTTTAATCATGTTACAGTATATTTATCTTCTGGAATATAGTTATCCATCCACTTTATTTATGGAATAATTCCATGTCTAACTGTAAATCCCAAATCTGAAGCTGTTTAATATATTTTATTTAGTTGTTAGCTGGGATTATTGCATCCTACTATTACTGCAACAGGCAGGCTTGAAAAACTTTTTTTTTTCCTTCCTTTTTCTTTCTTCATCAGCATCACTGATTTAAAAGCAGAAAAAAAGTCACAACGTCTTCTGCATTTAAATTTCCAAGTGAAATGGCTTTTCCACCCTCAGCAAGAGTTTTTAAGAGATCAATTTCATATCATACATGTGAGGCCTTTGAATGTGTTTGCATGTTTGTTTGAATAGATTCATAAAAATGCTAGGCCTTAATCTACTCTTGTTGATAACCCAAACCATAACAATTCTGCCTTATCATGAAAGGAGAGATTGTGATTAATAGTTAAATTTATGTGAGGGAGAAAAGGAAGGCAATCGTTCCCCCAGACTCTGTATGACAAGCATTGTGTAATAACGGACAGCATGGGACTCATAGCATATTCATTCATGTCATATATTGATAAAGTACAGCCTAATTGGACTGCTCTGGGAGCTGCACCTCTCCTGAATCATTTAATTTCCTGCTGATTCTTTATATAGAAACAATTGTAACATACTAAATGAGGTGCTTGGAAAAGGTTCATGGCTCAGGGAACTTGTAATGACTCATCTTAAAGTCGCAGGTTCAAATCCAGTCCCAAGCAGACTTGAAAGTTGACTGTTCAGCACTCTTTTAGAAATGAATTAAATGTCTAGTTGTGGCTATCACTGGACTCATTGCCCATTTAACAACAACAAAAGAGCCCTACTATCAAAATGGGAAATATCTGGTACTTTGTTAGTCCCGCAGTACGTGAATAGCTGAATGTGAATGGTGACTGACTTACTGCCTAAAACATCAAGGTGGATGAGTTGAGGAATGTTGATAGGGAGGTGAGGCAGATATAGATGCTACTGTTCCCTCACTTTGTCCTGTTCTGTGAACTGCAAACTTGAGCTTCCGCAGGCCTGGCCTTGGGACAAGGCGAGCAAGGCAGTTGACTTGGGCCCTACACCTTCAGGGTCCCACACTCCAGACGACTGTAGAAGGCACCAGCCAGGTCCTGCTGGGCTGGCTCTGAATTTCTGGCTATTGATCCAGTATCCACCACTGGCATAACAATTCACAAAATGGGAGAGGGGTTTGTGATGGGGGGAGCGTGCAAGTAGAATCCTGCGTGACAGATTTACTGTCATATGATTGCATCAATATTTAGTGCTAATATGACCTCTTTGGTTCCAAAGAGCTTTACAAACTTTAATCTACATGACGCTCTTGTGAGGTAAGCAAGATAAAAGGGAGAAACATATCACCATTGGCCTCCATGAAAAGAGAATGGAGTTGGAGAGGGATTTCAAGATGAGATCCTGAGCTGGTGCAAATTGGCATAGCTCCCTGGAAGTCAGTCGAGCTGGCAGATACACACCAGCTGAAAATCTGGCCTCAGTTGCTCATATTGTATAGACCACTTGCAGGTTCCAAACCACAGAGGATCCCAGGGTTTAGCAACTGCAGAGCAACATTTCTGCAGAAAGGAGAAAAATAGATTTAATTTTCCTTTGTTTGATTTTCTTTGGCATTGTTCCTAAATAGGGCATTAACTCCAGTCCATTTCAAAGGGGTCTAACTTTCCAGCAACTTCTTTTTCCTTCTGGGGAAATCCCTTTCAGCCAGCACTGGGATTATGAGGGACGCTGCTGACAGATGGCCTTGGTTAAATGGGTGGCCTATTATAAAGAATCCCATGTTGAAATGTTACTTAACCTACAACTTTCTCTGGCTGAACAGAGTAACCCAATTCCCCCTCCAAAGCTATTTGTCTGTGTTCTCTTGTAAAGAAGATTTTAAAGCATTAACCAAAAGTACATGAGAGAGAGATTATTCTCATGGTGTATTTCCCACAATAAAGAACAAAATATTTTGACTGTTAAAATGCTATTTTTTTACATCAGTGAAGACAGATTTTACTAAACACAATGAGAGAGCCAGGATACAAGTGGTAGAAAGGTACATTTGCAGCACATGATTCATACATAGTAACTGCGTGTGGCTTCTTATTATTCTCTCTTTGGACAGTGCTCACCACAAGAGTGTCCTGGAACATGAGTAGGGGCCCTAGTGGTGATGGGGATAAAAATAATATTAATGAAATAAGGTTCTTAACATTGCTATTTTTATCCTGGAGTTTTCTTTAAAAGGGCAAAGTGGAAAAACAAGTTCTGTTATGTGCCAGTAATATTGTTTCCCTTCCTCCCTATCCAAAAACATATTTGAACACTGAACTTTCAGCGGAGACCTCTACCACACCAACTGAACAGATCATTGACAATTCCTGGCAGCAGGCTCTGTAAGGCAGTCACTGATGGAGGGCCTATAACATGCTGAAATAGAGGAAACATATGTAGGAGTAGACATGCTTTACACACAACATAGCCAATCTAAGATTAAATAGATGGTTTCCGAGAGACAGGCTGCCTCAGACATGAGTCTGCCACATTAAAGATGCAGGCTCTTTTCTCAGCTTGTGCAGCTTCTTGATGGGGTCTGAGTCTTTGCTGAATAAAGTGTTGTGAAGGGAACAGAATTTTAATACCAGTCACTTGACATGACTCCAGAATGTATGGTGCTCTGGTTCTAGAAGGAAAATATGTTGTTTGTGTGCTTTTTGGAGGTTCACTGGCATATGGCACGCTGAGATGGTCCCATGTACTGAGCTAATGGAGTGTTGGCCGGTTTTGACTGTAAATCAGGAATGAGATGTAGTAAACAAAACTCACATTGGACATGGTGATTTTTTTCAGGTTCTAACTCAGCCAAATCTGAATGATTTAATGGGCACGCAAAAAGGCACATCACTGACCTCAGGATTATCTCCCTGCCAAATTTTAGAGATCTGCTGCTAACTAGTGAAACATTAGAGCTGTTTACAAACAGTAGAAATTTTATCTTTAAGAACTTAAAGCCACCACTCTATAAGGCCACTGCCAATGTCCCTGTAACACACATGACTTAGTGTGGTGTCCTTTAAAGCTACAAACATGTTATGTCCAAGTAAGATTAGAACACAGCTAGGTGAAAATGAATGCATCAGTTTCTTCAAGTGTTCATATATCTTGGATACACTCTCCCCTACATACACAAAGGCCATTTTCAAGGGGATAAAAGGAGATGGATATCCCACCCTGAGCTTTTTGTATCTTGTTGATGTTCTCTCTCAGTACAGTTGCCATATACAAGTTCACGCCTGATCTCTCCCCTGCCCGTTTTCACTCATTTTTTCATGTGGTTGTGTCATTTCCCACAATGCAGTAATCTAGTTATTTCTAATCATCATTGTGAATGTCAGTCAGAACGATGAAGCTCCTTATTTCATTTCTTAAAACAGCAAACGAGAAATTAAAATGAAGAAATTGGACAGCACCAAAGTGCGCCCACTTAAGTCTGAGCAGCTTCTCCGCATAGAGGACCATGACTTTGCAATGAGACCTGGATTTGGAGGTAAGCAGCATCTGCATTAACATTTTTATACTAGTTAATAGTTTCTTCTGGAAGCATAAGCTGCTAAACACATGCCCAGCAAGGTCACATAAAAATAGAATGTCAGGTTTAACTGAGATTTCCCCTCTCTCCCTGGCTTAACCCTAGCAATGATTTACAACAGAAGACTTTTTTCTTTTTTTTTTTAAACTTTGCACAACAGTAATAGGAATTGCCAAGTGATCTACTCACAGCTAAGTAATTTTTTTACCTTTCCTGTTACAGAAAGAATTCTATTATCAAAAATTGTATTAACATATCCTCCTAAAACTGGATAGTCTAGTAGCCATCAGCAAATTACTGAAACTCATCACATTCGTTTTAAAGTACTTAAGCAAGTTACCAATTCCTGAGCATACTGAATTGGCATGAAACACTGAATGAAAAGTCAGAACTTTAGTATATGGTATGGTAGCACTTGGTCCCTAGTGTTACTGGCTTCATGATTATTATTTTGGTGTTTAATTACATTGTACTTGAATAAAAGAAGGTATTATATGGGATGCTCATAACCTGGATATCCCATTATAGGTCTACTTTCTGCCATTGAATACATATTAACATGTCCCTTTGAAGCTGAAGTTTGACATACATATGAATCACAAATTTTGTCCCTAAGTTATTACACTAACATAGTGAAAGCTGCCTTGCTAAAAAGGCTCTTCTGAACCAGTAGGGTTACCATATTTGACCTTTCATAAAAGAGGACCCCCTTGAGAAGGAGTGTATCTGTATCCGTATCTACCAACTCACATTGTATTAATGCGTTCCTCTTTTTTAGAGGGTAACCCTATGAATCAGGGCCAGCAGTTCTGTTTTTGTGATTGATGGAAATGGCCTAGCTTGCTCCATATTATGAATGCAAAAAATAATATACAAGGACAGATTCTCAGCAGATAAATAGTCATGGACTTCAGAGAAGTCAAAAGCTGCAGGCCTGTTCACACTAGCTGATAGTGTGGCTGACAGTATGCAAACCCTGGAAGCTGCCAGTAGCTACCCAGATCTGAACTCATACTGGCAGAGCACTGGCTGTAGCGAGAGTAGTTTCCCGAAAGAAGTGCTGGACAGAATGCAGTGTTATTAAGTTGGTCTTTGTAAAATCGCCTGCGGCTAAAGAGAACCCCTAGCCCCAAATTTCCTTTTATTGTTTTGAAGCACTCTGTGAGTTGTGGTCCTGGTTAGAGTAATGGGAACCACAGGCTACAGCAAGAAGTGCTGGGGAAGGGGAAAGGGCTATAAATATGCTCATCTTCACGTCACAAAGAAGAGAGATCTAGAGACTTGAATCTTGCCACACCCACTGCCATGTCTATTGTTCTTCAGCAACTGAGTCTGGGCAAGACTTAGAGTGGAGCTGTCAACAGAGAAGGAGAGAGGGGAGTGGAAAACAGTGAGAGAGAGAGAGAGAGAGAGAAGGCATAAGAGCCAGACAGAGAAGCAAGCAAGTAACTTGGGCTGCAGGATGGAAAGGGAGAGTGAAGCAGGATTGTATGAGGCTGGGCAGATGGCTACTTTATTGTTTAGAGTCTCAGGGCCATAGACATCAAGTTTTGTCAGCAGTGTAGAACATTATATGTGATTTATGTGTCTTGCAAAGGCTGGGTCTGGGGAGTGGAGCAAAATTGAACTCTGGAGGATCGACTGCTGTGCATTGAATGCATGGTAAGTATAGTGATACCCAGTGATATAGAGATTTTAGGAATATCTGAGATTCACGGATGACGGTATCTTTGGCCCTAATACACTCTTTGTTATGTACTGGTGTAACGCCATTGAAATCAATGGGTACAGTCCCACACTCTGGAAGCCCAGGCTGCTGTATATCCAGGTGAGTACATTGGCAGAAAACCAGTCAGGTCTGGAAACCTGTTTGGGTTTCATCAGACATCAGTGGGGTTATACTAGCAAATACGGAAGTAAAGCAATCATAGAGTCAATAGGGCTGGAAGAGACCTCAGGAGGTCATCTGGTCCAGCCCCCTGCTTCAAGCAGGATCAATCCCCACTAAGTCATCCCAGCCAGGACCTTGTCAAGCCTCGAGGCTTAAAAACCTCAAGGGACGGAAAATCTACCACCTCTCTAAGCAACGCATTCCAGTGCTTCACCACCCTCCTGGTGAAGTAGTTTTTCCTAATATCCAACCTACACCTCTCATTCTTTAACTTCAGGACATTACTCCTTGCCATCTGACACCACTGAGAACAGTTTCTCACACTCCTCCTTAGAGCTCCCCTTCAGGAAGTTGAAGGCTGCTATTAAATCACCCCTAAGTCTTCTCTTCTGTAAACTAAACAAGCCCAAATCCCTCAGCCTATCCTCATAGGTCTTGTGCTCCAGCCCCTTAATCATTTTTGTTGCCCTCTGCTGCTCCTGCTCCAGCACACCCACATCCTTTTTATATTGGGGGGGCCAAAACTGGACACCATATTCCAGATGTGGCCTCACCTGTGCCTAATAGAGAGGAACTACTACTTTTCTAGATCTGCTCAAAATGCTCCTCCTAATGCACCCTAGTATGCCGTTAGCCTTCTTGGCTTCAAGGGCACACTGTTTACTCATACCCAGCCTTCCATCCACCATAACCCCTAGGTCCCTTTCTGTCATACTGCTTCTGAGCCAGTCAGTCCCCAGCCTATAACAATGCTTGGGATTCTTCCATCCCAGGTGCAGGACTCAATGCTTCTCCTTGTTGAACCGCATCAGATTTCTTTTGGCCTAGTCCTCCAATTTATCCAGCTCACCCTGGATTTTCTACCCTCCAATGTATCTACCTTTCCCCTAGTTTTGTGTCATCCGCAAACATGCTGAGGGTGCAATCCAGTCCCTCATCCAGGTCATTAATAAAAATGTTGAACAACACTGGCCCCAGAACCGAGCCTTGCGGCACTCCAGTTGAAACTGACCGCCATCCAGTTATTGAGCCATTGACCACTACCCGTTGGGCCTGACCCTCAAGCCAGCTTTCTATCCATCTTATAGTCCAAGGATCCAATCCATATTTCCTTAACTTATGGGCAAGAATGTTGCAGAAGACTGTATCAAAAGCTTTGCTGAAGTCGAGGTATATGACATCCACTGACTTCCCCACGTCCACAGATCCAGTTACCTCATCATAGAAGCTAATCAGACTGGTCAGGCAGAACTTGCCCCGGTGAATCCATGTTGGCTACTCTTGATCACTTTCCCCTCTTCCAAGTGCTCCAAAATGGATTCCTTGAAAATCCCCTTCATTATTTTCCCAGGGATTGAGGTAAGGCTGACTGGTCTGTAGTTCCATGGATTGTCCTTCTTTCCTTTTTTAAAGATGGGCACTACGTTTGCCTTCTTCCAGTCATCCGGTATCTCCCCCAATCTCCAAGAGTCTTCAAGGATAATGGCCAAAGTTTCAGCAAAGACCTCTGCCAATTCCCTCAGTACCCTGAAGTGCATTAAATCCAGACCCATGGACTTGTGCACATCCAGTTTTTTTTAGATAGCTCAGAACTTGTTCCTTCCCCACAGGTAGCTGCCCTCCACCTTCCCATACTGCATTGTCTTGGACCGTTGTGTGGGAGTTGACTTTGTCCATGAAGACTGAGGCAAAAAAAGCATTGAGTACTTCAGCTTTTACTACATCATCTGTCACTAGGTTACCTCCCTCATCCGGTAACAGCCCCACACCTTCTCTGATAACCCGTTTATTGTTAACATGCCTGTAGAAACCCTTCTTGTTACTCTTCACATCCTTTGACAGCTGCAGTTCCAACTGTGCTTTTGCTTTCCTGATTACTCCCTGGCATTCTCCAGCCATATGTTGATGCTCCTCCTTAGTCAACTGTCCATGTTTCCATTTCTTGTATGCATCCTTTTTGAGTTTAAGCTGACTAAGGATTTCCTTGTTAAGCCAAGCTGGTTGTCTGCCATGTTTGCATTTCTTACTATGCAGCAGGGTGGTTTGTTCCTGTGCCTTCAGTAAGACTTCTTTAAAATACCACCAGTTCTCTTGAACTCTTTTCCCCTTCATCTTCATTTCCCAAGGGATCCTGCTCATCAGTTCTCTCAGGGACTCAAAGTCTGCTCTTTTGAAATCAAGGGTCTGTATGTTACTGCTCACCCTTCTTCCTTTTGTTCGGATCCTAAAATCTATCATCTCATGGTCACTGCAGCCCAGGTTTCCACCTGCTTCTATTTCTCCTACTAGCTCTTCCCTGTTTGTGAGCAGCAGGGCAAGTTGCACATGGCCCCTGGTTGGCTCCTTCAGCTCTTGTACCAAGAAGTTATCCCCAACATTCTCCAAAATCTTCCTGGATTGTCTGTGTGCTGCTGTTTTGGTCTCCCAACAAATGTCCAGATGATTAAAATCTCCCATTAGAACCAGGGCCTGTGATCTGGAAGCAATGATGATCAAGGCTTCTGTTGGTGGTTAACACACAGTTGTGGCATCACCAAAAGGGCCAAGCTACAGCTGACCAGTCAGAACGTGACTTTGGAGAAGGTACCCTAACTCGTCCTGTAGAACTGAAGGAAAATCCCTTTCAGCTAATGTTGAAAAGTATAGCAAAGGGAAGCTTAAATACACGATAAGATGCAATTGGTGCTGGGGCAAATGCACCATTGTTGCAGACCCCATAGGGAAAGAGGCAATATGAACAATACAGCAAAGCTTAAAATAGAGGTTAGTTATTACCTGGAGGATATGAATCATGTGCAGAACTATAATGATTCCCAAAAGTTGGGAATTGGACTAATGTTTTAAAAATCTGGGGACAGATAATTGATTTTGGTCTCTTCAATGTGGGTATCGTCACCATAGGGGTCTGCAGCTCTGAACACGCAAAAAAAAACCTGAAATCCTTCCTTTAAGCGTCACAGAGGTGTGATAGAATTAACATCACCCTTTGAATTTGCTCTGTAGATTATTCACTTATTAGCTGAACGGTATGATTTGTTTTATTTTAAAGACCTATCACTTTTGAGTGGTCAAGTGACTTCTGGCTATGGTTTCTCACTCTGACCATACAGCTGACTGAAGGGAACTGGTGATGTGAGGTGGTGGGGAGGGAAGTCCTTAAATATTAATTAGTGGGGAAACAGTCTGTTCTAGTTACAGTTCTTTCCGAACAGCAGAGGCTTAAGTGTGTCTTTACAGAGTCGGAGACACGCTGGTGGAAAAGAGCAGGTGCTACGCTAAAGAAGCACTGGAGGCATTCTGGGCTCAATTCACTATTACTTTTGTGTATCATTTACACCAGTGCAAAATGGGTGCAAATGTCACCACTCTGATATGCCAGCGTATTGTAGCAGCTATGCAATGACTACATGAGGTGCAGTGCCAGGGTGAATTGGGCCCAGTGGCTTCAAAGGTCCCTCAGAGCATGTTGGTTAATGTCTTGTGCTAGCACTTGAAAAAGTTATAGCTCTTGTTTCCTCCAGCAACCCCGCTGGAGGGGATGAAGTGTGTGAAACCACGGTCATTGGGGCTGGCTAGCTCCACCAGCACACTCCGCACAAACCTGCCTTAACTACAGCTGCCACCTAGCATGGGGAAGATGGTCTGCTGTGCTTTCTCCCCCTGTGCCCCCACGGCACCTGTGCAGCATCAGCCATAATCTGGCTTTGTGACGGGTGGAGATTTACAGCACTTTGTCTTTATACATGCAGTGGCTGATGCTTTCCTCAAGCTTAACAGATAGAGCATCTCAGCGCTGTGATTCCTGGTGGGTTTGTATCAGTCACATGAATGTGCGTCCCACAGCATGATTTATTCAGCTCAGCTGCATCAGCTAACCATACTGAAAGGGGGAAATCAGGTCAGAACAGTGAAGTGGAAAGCACGTATTTTTTAAAAACAAAAGCATTTTTTAAAATAGATCAAATTCTGCCATTATTTACACCGAGGATCCCGCCCCTCGACCCGCATGGAAGATAAGTCCCTTCCTTGCCCATGGCCCCGCCTCCAGGGGTGTGCCCCCCATTGTACATAATTCGCCCCTGTCCATAGCTCCCTCTTCACACAATCTCACACCCTTTCGTTCAAGTGCATTTCATTTACATGTTTAGTGGTTAGTTGTCATTAAAGTGCCGTGTTATGCACCCCAGTGTCCCCTGTGCATATATGGGCTGTGGTGCAGGGCAGATGTGGGCTGGGGTGTACTGGGGAGGGTCAGTGAGGCTCCTGGTTGAAGGCCTCCAGAGGGCCTCCTGGACCCTAATCCCATCCCCGTACATAGGTGGCACGGACCCACAGCTGACTGCTCATACCCAGTGCCACCATCTGCAACCCACCCTTGCACAAAAACCTTGTGCTTGCTCACAACAGGCTACAACCACCCCAGGGATGTTGGGCAGGCTGACATCTAAGCGCGTGTTCAAACAACAGAAGCACCCCTTTAGGTGTCTGAAGGCCCGCTCCATGGTATGGTGGGCATGGTTCAGGTGGTGGTTAAAAGCACCCTGGCTGGCGGTGGTGTGCCCTGGTAAGGGCGCATCAGCCACGGCTGCAAGGGGTATGCTCTGTTGGCCACTATGCAGGGTGGCATTGTGATAGTCCCCATGGGGAGCTCCCAGGCAGGGACGTATGTGGCCTCCGCCATGCAGCGCCCCTGCCAGGAGTTCCACAGTACCTGGGCATCGTGGGGTCACTTGGACCAGCTCACACAGATGTCGGTGAACTGGTCCCTGGCATCCACAAGGGCCTGCAGCACCACTGAGTGGTAGCCCTTATAGTTTATATAGCAGCCCCCCTTGTAGTACAGGGCATGGATCACTATGTGGCTGCCGTCGAGGGCACTGAAGCAGTTGGGGAACCCGATGGCCGTGAATCTCGCCATGGCATTGTCCAGATCCCCAGGGCAGATGGCCCTTCTCAGGATGATACGGTTGATCACCTGGGTGATGGAGGACATCGACATTTGGGCCTGCAAGGCAGGGAGCCCCGTGGCCCTCCATGCCCCACACCTCCCATGCAGGGCCCACCAGTGCCCAGAGGCCCATTCCTCCCTTCCCATGATGGGTTTGGGACCCTGGCCTGGCTTACCTTCAGGAGGATGGCTCCAACAGTGAACTTGCCCACCCCGAATTGGTGTCCCACTGAACTGTGGCTATCTGGGGTGACCAGCTTCCACAGTGTGATCTCCACACGTTTCTTGAGTGGGAGTGTGGGGTGCAGGTGGGTGTCTGTGCTGCAGGGCGGGTGCGAGGCCATGGCACAGCTCCATGAATGTCTGTCTGCTGCAGCACTTGGAGGTTCTAGAGCCCCCTTTGGTTGTCCCACTGGCCCATCCCCAACCTCTCCCACCAGTCTCTGCTGCTGCAGTGGCTCCCGAGGCACTGTCGGAGATGGGGAATGGGGTGTGGCAGTTGCCCTGTGGCAACAGCCTGCAGGACCCAAGTGCAGGGGGGTTGTGGGATGCAAGGCTTCCAGCATGGCCAGGATGACCACTGGGACCTGGGGTCGGTGGAGGCATCAGCCTTGGGCAGCTGCTTGCGCTCCATGCACTGTGGCATTTCCTCAGTGCATGGTCTCTGCAGTGCTCTGCGTGTGCAGGGTGGGTGTGTTTGGGAGGGGCCCTTTAAGGAGCCGCTGGCTGTGAGACCTGGAAGGGCTTGTCAGCCGTGTGACCCCATGCGTGGCATTTGCTGCCTTGTTCTTTTGAAAGGGCTCATGTTGCTGTGTGGACGCTCCCTTTCGAAAGACCGGGTGCCTCTTTTGAAACAGTGGACCACTTTGTGTGTGCTCCGACATCCCTTCTTTCCACTTCGGTTTTCGAAATTCCGACTTCCTAGTTTTGTGTGTAGTGTTGACACAGCCTCAGTGTTAGTGCATTTATTCCCACAGCACGACTGTCCCACGCTTTCCTTTGCTGGATTTGCTTCTGTTTCATTTCACAGTGCTCTGATAGTTTGAGAGTCTCACACAGGCTGCCACAAACACCATCTCTCACACACAAGCACTGTGTGCCAAGAAAAAATAAATAAATAAATAAAAACATTGGTTGGGGCACCTTGAGTGTGCAATCCCTGTACAAAATCTTGAGTCAAAGAAGTAGCTTCCCAAGACTTTTTACAAGCTTTAATTGTAACTTTAATTGTGATTTTAACTGCAGCTCCTTTACCTTGCTCCTCACCTGGTCAGGTGTGTGGGAAGGGTGTCCCCGGGTGGCCAGCCTGTTTGCGAGCTGGCCGAAGGCAGCTGGGTTGCGGCACTTGCCATCCGTCTCCCACAGGACCACCTCCTCTACCACAGTCCGAGGAGGTCCTGCAGCCCTGAGTTCATCCTGGCTCTGAGAGGGGGATGTGGGGCTCTCGGGGGGGCTGGCCGCTGGTCATCTGGCTTCTGGCCTGTGGGGATGGCTGAGGGGCATGCTGTGAGGGAGCTGGGCTGTGCCTGCTGCTAAAACGCGCTCAGCTTTCTTGCCACGGGGTTTCTGAGTCTGTGTGGCTTTAAAGGCGGCCAGATGAGGCGATCACAGAACCCTGCTGCTGCTGGCTGAGGCGTCTCCACGTGCCAGTTGGCGGGCGCCATGGAGCACTCCTCTTTTGAAAAAGCGGCCCGTGGAACATCTACGCACGCATTCTTTCCGAAGGGCCCACTCCTCCTGATCCAGGACTGGAGGAGCGCTCTCAGAAGGGGCGCCGCATTCTTTCAATTTACTTTTGAAAGGGTATGTTTTGTGTGGAGGCGCTCTGTGCGCTCTTTTGAAAGAGCCCCTGGTTTTCAATTTATCCATGTGAGTGTAGATGCAGCACTTGTGTTTAGACAAGCCCTAAAACTGTCTGTTTCCCATGTCAATGGAAACAGTCCAATTTGTCACTATAGGCATAGAGCACATTCATCTGTCCATACAAATCTCTCTCACTTTTAGGTATCAGGATCTACAGAACTTCCCCTGTCCATTCATGTGCCCCTTCCCACACATGCACCTGTTAAAATAATTTAATCTGTAGTATGGAGAGAGCCTCAATCATGATTCCACATGTTTAGGTCCTCTTAGCATTACCTGTATCTATATTGCTTCTGGCCCAGTGCTGCTACAGTTATCCTAGTCTTGATGAAGGCCTGAACTGCTGATGACTCTGTTCCTTCTTTTAGCGTCCTTTTGAAAGCCATACCAATGTGCGTCAGCAGGTTGTGTTCCTCTGCCACAGAAAGGGATTTTTTATTTAACAGCTGTGTAGTAGTGTCGACCTCATTCTCAAAAGCGGTAGTTGCCTACAAGTACCGTCATGTTACCCGTGGAAAGAAAAGTCAGGTCTCCCTAAAAAGAGAACACACAAGATTGTAACTGCATGCAACTGACAGAGGCCTGATATGCCACCTAGTTATGGGAGCTGAGCTTGGCAAAATAGGATACTTTTTTCTGAAGCATATGCATTCATTAGTAATTGACCCTCTTTTAAAATGTCATTCCTACTGTAGAAATTGACCCTAAGATGCCACAGAAATTTTGAAGACCTACTTTTTTTAATAAAAAAAAAGTTGTGTAATTTACATAAACCCATTCTCTTGCAGGCAACTGATGGAAAACTCCATATTCTTGAGGGAAACCTGTGCCTGGTTTAAAACTTTTCAAATAAATAAAATGAAGAAAAACTCATTCCATGAGGCAGGAATTGCTTGTATTAATATAAATCCACCTGAAAATATTTTGGTTTTACTGCTGGGGCGTAATTATCCTGAAAATCTGTGGGACCTCCATTGTGAAAATCACTAGTCTCCCCAGAATAACGATGTGCGGGTGTGGATGTGTGCTAGCAGCGACTCGAGCTGCTCGGTTTAATAACAAAATCCTGTTGCCCATCCCCCAGTTTTGTCAAACTGGGAAAGTAAAAACCCAGATATTCTCCTGATACTATTTTAAGTGAATTTAGTGATGGTGCCTGATTGTCAGTGTCACACATTGATGTTCCCAGTGTATTAACAGTAGCCTTGAGGCATGGGCAGCAGCAGTGCAGGCTTTCCCTGTGCTGTCCCCTCTCTGCACCTCAACCCTGGTCAACTCTCCCTCTGGCAGGTCGGGAATAGTTTATTTTCTTGCTCTATTAGGAGTCAGTCCAGCACCTTTTATATCTGTAGGGCAGTAGGGGCCTCCCATTTCCTTCATTGATTTAACAAAGCCGGAAGGGAGGAGTGTCTTCATTTAGTCTGACCTTCTGTGTAACATAGGACATACAAATGCACCCAGTGACCCTACAACGTGTGGTTTAGCTAAAGCCTTTCTTATAGAAAAAGAAAAAAATCCACTTTCAATGTAAACAGCCCGAGTGATGGAGAATTTACCCCCTCCTGTGGTAATCTGTTCCAGTGTTAAATTACCATTGATTTCAGTGGAAGCTGGCTGTGGCTCACAGGGTCAAATGTTCCAGCCCAACTAATGGAACCAGAAAACCCTGAACAGAGAAGAACCAATTTGCATTTGTTCCATGGCAGGGGAGGGACAGGATACAGAAAGACCCCAATCCAGCAAGGTACTTAAGCACATGCTGAACTCTATGAACGTGAGCAGTTCCACTGAAATTAAGAGGAACACACATGTATATAAAGTTAGGCGAGAGCTTAAGAACTTGGCCAAATTAGGGTCAAAATGAGTGGAGGAGTCTGCATGTTCTGTGGATTAGAATGCTGCGTGATCTGGCCTGGCTCAGAGTCAGAGGTGGGATTAGGCCAATGGACAGGGGAGGCCAGTAGCTATGTATGTCTACCACCCAAAATGCCCATTTGAGGATGGAGACACAACAGTTGCAGAAGCTGCCAAATGAGAAGCAGAAAGAGGTCTGAAGGGTTCAGATACAAAGTATTACTTTTTTTGTAATGTTTCTTCATGTATAAGAACAGCCATACCAGGTCAAGCCAAAAAGGTCCACCTAGCCCAGTATCCTGTCTTCTGACAAGTATCAGAGCGGTAGCCGTGTCAGTCTGTATCTTCAAGAACAAGAAGTCTTGTGGCACCTTATAGACTAACAGATATTTTGGAGCATAAACTTTCGTGGGCAAAGACTCGCATCTGATGAAGTGGGTCTTTGCGCACAAAAGCCTATGCTACAAAATATCTGTGAGTCTATAAGGTGCCCCAAGACTTCTTGTTGTCTTCTGACAGTGGCCAATGCCAGCTGCCCCAGGAGTGAACAGAACAGGTGATCACTGAGTGATATATTTCCTGTCATCCCTTTCTGGCCTCTGACAGACAGAGGCTAGAGACATAGTTCTGACACATCCTGGCTAATAAGTATTGATGGACCTAACCTCCATGAATTTATTTAGCCCTTTTTTTGAACCCTGATAAAGTCCTGGTCTTCACAACATCCTCTGGCAAGGAGTTCCATAGGTTGACTGTGTGCTGTGTGAAGAACTTCCTTTTGCTTGTTTTAAGCCTGCTACCCATTACACCCACCCCTCACTATACGAGCACTATTGGTTCCCAACTTTCTGCTCGTGGGCAAAAATTCATGAGGGACACTAAATTCTCATTAAAAGACACATAAAAGTCTCTGGTTGGTTCCAAGTGCTCCTAATCTGGCGAAGGAGAGGCAGCATGTGGTGCCGCTTTTGAAAGTTAAGTGAACCTTGTGTTGTGGGGGAGGTTGGAGAGTGATAAAGGCTGAGGGCAGTTTGGTGCCATGAGGGGGGGGGAGGGTTAAAACCTGGTGGTGGGTTGGGTCTGTGGTGTGGATGGGGGGGGCATTAAGGCTGCAGCGGTTTGGGTCTGCGGGCCAGCGCGGGGGAGGGGTCAGGCTGTGGTGGGCTGGGGCCGGCAGCGAGGGCAGGGGCAGGATGTGGTGGGTCGGGTCTGTGGGGCTGGTGGGGGGTCAGGGTGTGGCAGGCTGGAGCCGCCGGAGGGGTAAGGCTCCTATTAGTGGGTGGAGCTGACTCATCTAGTGAACAAAGGTAAGTATATATGCCCCTCATTTTAGTGAGTACTCATAAGTAAAGTACTTGTTTAACGAGGGGTGAGTGTAATTTCATTAGGTGATTCCTAGTTCGTATATTATGGGAAAAAGTAAATAACTTGATACAAAAAAACCACTCTTTCTCTCTGTTTCTATGTTAATAATCCAGTTCAGAGCAAGGAAAAAATGCACACTGTGCTGAGGTGCCTTCATTTACATTTTTAAAATATTTTATCAAGCATCACAGATGTGAAAATATTGTATATGGTTAATAACTGTTAATGCAAATTTCTTTCTTCTCATGTTGTGCTTATTTGGTTTTATTGCACTCCCTCAGCTGTTTCTTTCCTCGCCAGTCCAAATATTCTGCAAAAATACCTCAGCCATATTTTAGGTGCACATAACTTGTTCCTGCTTTTCTGGTCCATGTTGGCAACTGAGGTAGTGATTCTACAAATGCTTTGGCATGTTCATAATGCTATGCATGTGAGAACTTCCATTGGCTTCAAAGCCACAACCCTATAAACATTTTATTTTAAATGGAAGTTGCACATAATGGCACTCTCAAATTCTGCTCTTAGTAAGACTTCTGTAATCCTAATCATGTCACCATCTCTATTCATGTGCTTGAAGTAAAGTGCGCACTTAAGTGTTTTCAGGCTTGGGATCTTCTCTGTGAAATATGTGCTAGATAACTTATGTATAGGAAAATACTGGTTTGGAAACCTAAACTTCTGCATTTCCTGACCTAGTTTTAACTTAAACTTCAGTGTTGTACTTGTTTATAACTTTTAATTTAAAAAGAACTGTACTTGTCAGTGGCAGTCACCTAGCTGTTCTGATTGTGTTTTATAGATGCAGTTTTAACCAACATGTGCTTTCCAGATCTCTGACTTGCAGAATAGTGGGAAGAACTGATGCTTTTACTTGCAAAATTCTTGATCAGAAATTTAATTTGTTTATAAAATTTTATAGCAGTTAAATTAGTATCGCTTTATCTTCTCCTGTACTCTCTGTGTTCCTCACAGCTAGTGTGTTTACTGCCATCCCATGGTCATGTATTTGTTAAAGTTGTTGTGAGCAATTTTTTCATGATGTGATATTAAAAATGTGGGAACTATGTCTATCCTAGGGCTTGTGTGCTCTGAAGTGTCCATAGCCTTTGTTTGCCAGAAACTGGGATGGATCACCTGATGATGATTACTTGTTCTGTTCACTCCTTCTGGGCCACATGGCATTGGCCCCTGTCAGAAGATAGGGAAGTGGGCTACGTGGAAATTGAGTTTGACCCAGTATGGCTGTTTGTAAGTTGCATTGTTGTTATACGAGTATAGTTGCACCAGCACTGAAAAACAGATTAGAATATTATTTTACTTAGCAGTCCACGAGCAGGCTTCCCATTTACTGGATCTATATCCATTTCAAGTTATTGAAGGACAAACTTCCTGGTTTCCTGGTAAAGGTATGCAAGAAACACAATAAATCATTTTCTTTAGAAGAAGGAGAAAAAGTTTTCACTATTAAGTAGTCTTTCAACTGTTGGTATATTTATTTGATGTTGGTATTTGTCAATTTTCCATAGGGCCATACTAATCAGCATGTAAGCTTCATTAGTTTCAGAATTGTGAGGAAACTTTCTTTCACTCACCAAACTTCAGAGTCACACCCTGTGTTCAGTTACAAAAAGATCACTGAAGGACATGTGCATGTTGAATCAGATTTTTGAACATCAGGTTTTCTTTCATTGTCATGGACTTCCTCTGTTGGACAATAAGGGCGATTCAGTGCACACAACAGTTTTAAAATCAACTCAGGGCAGCATGTGTGGGGGAGATGGTGAACAATGTAAGTTGTTTAGATTTATATTAACAAATAAATGCATATCTGTTAATATACATTTAAACATTTATTGCCACCTCTAATTGCACTTTTGTTCTGCTATTTTGAAGGGTCACCAATACCAGTGGGCATTGACGTGCAGGTGGAAAGTATTGACAGGATTTCAGAAGTTGACATGGTAAGTTCTCTCTCACAAATCCTGTTACTAAACCTGATGAAAGACAGAGTTGTAACCAAACTCCGGGATCAAATAGGCTTTGGAAATACTCCTCCAAGGTGCTGATGTAGAACCAGTGCCGCTAAAGAAGTAAAATCCCAGGGCGCTTTTTCTGGTGGAATGCAGCAGAATGGTGTTCTGCCATGTTTTTTTCCTGCCACTGCTGTTTTTAAAATGCAGGTCCCCACCTCCTACTCCACTGGGATGCCACTGCCAGCCCCGGCCTTGCTCAGGTATGTGGTCTGGCTGGGGCCAGAGCTGGGGGTTGAGAAATGGGGGGCTGTGGCCATCATAGTGGGGAGCTGGGGCTGGAGCCACACATGGTATGAGGGCCGAGCCCCTCACCAGCCCACGCCACATCACAAGGCCAGGGCCAGAGCCCAAGTCCTATACAGTGCGGGGCCAAGGCCCCCACCCCGCAGCCCTCCTGAAGGGCTGCAACCCCCACCCCCACAATGGGACCAGAGCCCTGTGTGGCCTGGGGCTAAGGCCAGAGCCCCTCCTGAGTTTTCAGTGCCAAGCCCTGAAGAATCTGCAGCAGGCTTGTTTCTTTCCCCAGCCCACTGGGCTGGGGGTGGGTGTGTGGGTTCTGTCTGGGAAGGAGGTTGCAGGAATAGGCTGGGGTTTGGGGATTTGGGTGGAAGGGAAAGTGTGGTAGTATGTGGGGGGTTCAGGAGCAGGCTGGAGGTGGAAGATCTGGGTGGGAGAGTGCAGGTCACTTTCTCCCAAGCTGCCTTCAAATCCTCAACCAGTTCCTCCCTATTTGTTAGAAACAAATCTAGAACAGCTTCTCCCCAGTAGCTTTTTCAACCTTCTGAAATATAAAATTGTCTTCAGTGCAGTCCAATAACTTATTGGATAGTCTGTGCTTTGCTGTGTTAGTTGCCCAACATACGCCTGGATTGTTGAAGTCTCCCATCACCACCAAATCCTGCTCTTCATCTCTGCTTATAAATGAAATTGGTCAATCATGGTAGTTTAAGATCGAAAAACAACAAAAGCTCTTCAGCTGACTGAGTTTTGGCAGAGTGTGAAGGAAAAACATCTCTTCCAAAGCCAAAGCAGTGATGAGAGTCTGCACCTCCATGCTCCAGCAATGGGTGTACTGGAATTGGGTATACTGAAGACAGTTAGAGAACGTCTGTCCAAAGCTCACACGCAGGAACTGAGCTGATGGTTCCAGTTCATGTATTGATGCAAATATATCCATGGGAATTCTGCAGCATGGCAGTTCACAGAGGGTTTTAAAAATAGCTATTCCAGTATTGCTTATGTTATAACCATCTTCTCAGTGGTTCCCCAGAAGGGCCACTATTGAACCATAAGCACTCTTGTCAGAGTGAAGTGACTAATTTGTTTGGAAAAATAACTGTGGTCACAGTTGCCTAGGACAGTGACTGCTGGGTGAAAGTGTGTGTGTGTGGGGTGGCTGGGGGTGACTGGCTCTGGGGGAGGAGTGGGGGATTGGGCTACAGCAGGGTTCTGGGGGCACCTGGCTCTGGGGAAGGGGGATTGGGTAACCTGGCTCTGAGGGAAGGTGAGGGTATTGTCCGTCATAAGCATTCTGAAAATCTGGCAACCCTACTTGGGCCCTGCCGGGGGTGTGGGGGGGAAGGGGTTACAGGGTGGGTTGCTTCAGGCCCGCTTGGGGGTTGGTTAAGCCACCCTGGGGCAGTTGGGCCTTGGGGTGGTGGGGGGTGTGTGGATTGGGGCTTGAGTTCGGACCGTGCTTTTTTCTCTAGAAAAAAGCATTTCATCCCTTGGCACACAGGAGACATTTAATACATGTAACCTCTCAATTTCAATGGGAATAATTTTCATGTAAAATGAGAATTTAATCTTGTAGGATTTTACAGTGTTTTAATACCCTGACTTTTTTTCCCCCCAAAAGTATTGAGCACTTCATAATTCCTGATAAGGTCATTTGGAGTTCCTGGGTGTCACACATTTTGAAAAGCAGTTTCCAAGCCCTTAACTTTTTCAGGTCCAACTTTAATTCATTCTGCATCATAGCTCTACGTCTTTGAGTTGCACTTTGAGTTTTTCAGAGATATAATCCTCCACTAAAATTGACATTGATGCAGAAATCCAGCATTGTCTGAGCTGTGCAAGCTCTGCTTTTGCCTGCCTGAGACAAAGGGTCTTCAAAACCCAGGGACAAAGCTGCTTGTATACCACACAGTGGTTATTTCAATGCTACTGTATGCATGTGAAACCTGGACAACATACAAGTGTCCTCTGAAGGCATTTGAACAATATCATCAACGCTGCCATGGAAAAATCCTAAATATCTCTTGGGAGGATAGATGCATGAACATGAGTGTCCTGGAAAAGTCTAACATGACCAGCATTGAAGCCATTATCATTCATCAACAACTTTGTTGGACTGGTCTGGTGGTTCAGATGTCTGATTAGCGCTTTCCAAAACGTATTCTGTTTTCTGAGTTGAAAGGACAGAAAAGGGTCAAGGCCCAGCAGAAGCAATACAAGGACATGCTGAAGGCACACTTGAAAAAGTGCAGCATTAGTGTTGACACTCTGGGGATGGTCCTGGGCAAGGTTCTCCTGAAGAGAGCGGCAATCTGTGAGAGGGTGGTGCAATTTGAGAGGTCCCACCACACTGCAGATGAGGAGAGGTGGAGAAGAAGGAAAAAGCAGCAAAAACTGTCCCGCGTCTGTCCAACAGCTACTAACACTTGCCCCCTTCTGTGATCAGATCTGTGGCTCCAGAATTGGGCTGATCAGCCATCAACAGACTCACAAATAGGAGGTATCAGAGAGGTAGCCGAGTTAGTTTGTGTTTTCAAAAGCAGCAAGAAGTCCTATGGCACTTTACGGCCTAACATATTTTGGAGCATAAGCTTTCGTGGGCAAAGACCCACTTCATCAGATGCATGAATGGGGGTTCCAGAGGAGGGTCTAAATTTATGGGCTTATGAAAATGAAGGAGACACAGTCAAGAGGAGGGCCAGAGTTGACGTCAGTTCAGTCACAGAGGGTGTGGCCCATTATCAGCAGCTAATGTGGAGTTGTGAACGCCAAAAGAGGAGAAACCAGGTCAATTCAGTCAGGGAGGATCAAGAGAGGAGAAACTACTTCTGTAATTGGCCAGCCACTCCCAGTCTTTGTTCAATCCTTGCCTGATAGTGTAAAATTTGCAAATGAATTGCAGCTCTGCAGCTTCTCTTTGGAGTCTGTTTCTGAAGTTTTTTTTGTTGCAGGATGGCTACTTTTAAATCTGTTACCGAGTGTCCAGGAAGATTGTTCTCCTATAGATTTTTGTATGTTACCATTCCAGATATCTGATTTGTGTCCATTTATTGTCTTACATAGAAACTGTCCAGTTTGGACAATGTATATTGCAGTGGGGCATTGCTGGCACATGAGGGCATATATTACATTAGTAGACGTGTGGGTGTGGTGGTTGTGGTTAGGTCGCTGGTGTAGCTATGTGGGCAGAGTTGGCACTGAGGTTTGTTGTCAGGATTGGTTCCAGGTTTAGAGTTACTGTGGTGTGGTCTATAGTTGCTGGTGAGAATTTTTCAGATTGGCGGACAGTCTGTAGGCAACGACTGGCCTGCCTCCCAAGGTCCGTGAGAGTGAAGGATCATTGTCCAGGTTGGGGTGTAGATCACTGATGGCATACTGGAGAGGTTTTAGCTGGGGGGATGTATGTGATGGCCAGTGGTGCTCTATTGTTTTCCTTGTTGGGCCTAGCTTGTAGCAGGTGGCTTCTGGGTACATGTCTGGTTCTGTCAATCTATTTCTTCACTTCCTTAGGTGGGTATTGTAGTTTCAGAAAAGCTTGGTAAAGGTCTTGTAGTTGTTTGTCGCTGTCTGAGGGATTGGAGCAAATGTAGTTGTACCTTTATTGCTTCGCTGTACACAACAGATTGTGTGGTGTGCCCTGAATGGAGCTGGAGGCATGTAGGTAAGCATAGTGGTCTGTGGGTTTCTTGTATAGGGGGGTGTTTATGTGACCATAACTTCTTTGCACAGTAGCGTCCAGGAAGTGGATCTCTTGTGTGGACTGGTCCAGACTGAGGTCAATGGTGGGGTGGAAACTGTTGAAATAATGGTGGAACTCTTCAAGAGCCTCCTTCCCGTGGGTCCAGATCATGATGATGTCATCAGTGTGGCACAAGTAGAGGAGGGGCGCCAGGGGACGAGAGCTGAAGAAGTGTTGTTCCGGGTCAGACACAAAAATGTTGGCATACTGCGGGGCCATGTGGATGCCCTAAAGGTGCCACTGATTTGAAAGTATAAATTGTCCTCAAATCTGAAATAGTTGTGGGTGAGGACAAAGTCACAAAGCCCCACTACCATTTGTGCTTCATCCTCATTGGGGATAAGGTTCCTAACAGCTTGAATTCCATGTTCATGTGGGATATCTGTGTAAAGGGCCTCACCTTACGTGATGACCAAGAGGATGACATGAAGACATTCCACTCATTATCGAGTGACTGCCAAGAGAAGAGAGCGTACACTGAGTATTGTAGTGTCACCCCCGTGCCCCACTGTCCTCTGCCATTGTTGGTCCAGGGTCACTGGGATTAGCAGTGTTGTAAGTGGTAGTGTATGTTGGCCACCCATATTTTTACCTCTGTCACACAGACCTGCTGGTAGCTGGTAGGCAGATGGCGGTATTTGGTACGCACCAGTGCTCCCATAACTGCTACTGCTGGTGAAGCTGCCACAGTGACACAGCAATGGTGGAAGAATGTCAAAAACTGGGGCTGTCAATTTACCCGCGTTAATGCCTGAGCTTAACATAAGGCAGTATTAACGCTCTAAAGAAATTAAGGTGTGTTAATGCAGGGTAAGTGATAGCCATACTGTGTACAGCTCCTTATTGGAATGAGTGGTCAGACTCCTCCTTTCCCACAGCCAAATGCTTGAAATGAAAAGCAGAGTCGGTGATATTTTTCCCTGAGGGTGCCTGCTTCTGAGGAGAAGACACAAGCTTCTCTCAAGCCAGCACCTGGGCTGCACCCAAACACCAGAGTCCCAGGCATCCAACCCTAGCACCTGTCCAGAGCCCTCCACACACAACTGGGGAGCATCCCTTGGAGACCGCACACCCTGCACCCCAGCAGGTCACGAGCCCCTTGCGCTTGGGCATTGAGCTGTCTGTGCAGACATAATTGGGGAACTTTCTTTAGTCTGACAAAAGCCCGCCTAAAGTTGTCAACATCATCAAGGCCTGGTACAGAGATGCAAAGTGCTCTATAAGGGTCAACGCCCAGACTGCAGTGTGGTTCAGTGCAGGCACTGGTGTGAAACACCTGCACTTCATCTACACATTTGTTTGTAATTGCAGTAGACTGCATAGTCAAGTGTGTTAGCACCATAAATCTCACCTTGGATGTCAAATGCCTAGACATGGAGATGATATTGCACTACTGATACACTCAACAAGCTGCAAACAAACCCAGACAACTTGGCAAATATAGTTGTTCAAGAAGGTTCAACTTTACATAATTTAAAAGACATCTGGGAAGTTCAGATAAGTAGTAACATCACGTTAGAAAGCAAACATATCAGGAAAGTGGAACATTTGTTTTTTGGCCACACTATATTAGCCAACAGAGGCTGAAGAGGAAGTGGTGTACAGGATAGGAAAGGTATCCACATCATTTACTAAACTCAACTGTGGTGGGGTCTCCTGCCCCACCTCACTCCCAAGGGTTTCTGCATTGCCCTCGGGGCTCTCCAGTCAGGCTTCAGCGGTCTAGTTCCTGTTCACAGGCCTCACAGCACAATCAGGCCTCGGTGGCCTAGTCACAGTTTGCAGGACTTACAGCCTAGTCGGGCCTTTGTGGCCTAGGTCCGCCCTGACTTAGGCTCGCAGGGAGGTGGGGGCAGGGGAGCTTGGGCCTGCCCGCTCCACCAAGCTCCGGCCCAGGGCCCTGTTGGTGGTGGGTGGGGGGCCCCAGCCACCAGCTCAGCGGGGATCCTCACTGCAACACACTGAGCTCAATAGGTACCATCCCAGTTCTCCCTCCCTGGGCTACTTCCTACCCCATTCCTGGTGTGGTCCACCCTCTCCACTCTGATAGTGCTCTCTCCTGCTGCTCCTCCGGCGGCTGTGGAAGCTGCTGTTCAGGCAGGTGCTGTGGCGGCTCCCAGGCTCCCGTGGGAGCTCCTTGCCCTATATTGGCCAGCCCCAACTGCTAGGCTTCCCCAGCCTTTATACCTGATCTACAGCCAGAGCATGCCCAGCTGGGGCTCGGGGGGCAGGGCCTTTTCTATCCAACAGGCCTGACTCTCACCCCCTGCACAGTGCAGGGTTGGTACACCCCTTCACATCAACAAGATGTGGAAAGCACAGAAAAGGTTGCCAATAATTAACATTTCAAAATGACATATTTATCCTTAGCCTTGGAAATGGTTTGGCTGCAAAACCAAAACCAGTCACCAAGGCAAATGTCAGCCCAAGTGATTTAAGTTTGGCAAAGTTAGAGGCCACAAACAAACAAGTCCTTATAATGGGAGTCAGCATTAATAATAGGTCAGACTGTCAGTGCCAACTATAGTATTATGTGTAATGCTGACAAACCCAGGAGGCTGCAGGAAGGAGTGAACCTGTGACTGTAGGGACTAAAGCCCTGTGCTCTACCATGTGAGCTAAAGGCCAGCTGCCTCTCAGCCAAGGCTGTAGAGCAGAGATGTCACTCTCCCTAGGACATGGCCTCAGTGCTTCTGAGGTTACATATGCAACAGGGGTCAGCAACCCCTGATATGGGTACCAAGAGTGGCATGTGAGAAGATTTTCGTTGGCATGCAAGGCAGGAGCTCAGCTCCACCCCTCATCCCCCTCTCAGCCAGGAACTTGCTCAAAGCCATGCCGCTTGTAGACTAACAAAAGACCAGCTAATGTTGCCAACAACCACCTTAATGAAGCGGTTGTGAGTATGATTATTAGTGACTTTAAAAAGTATCACTGGCACTTGGACTGTACATAGAGGTCCAAAGGTCAAATTCTGGCACTCTGTCTTGGAAAGGTTGCTGACCCTTGGTATGCAAACACTCAAAACCATTTTTTCATTGTGAGTTCTATGTTACTCTGGAGCCAGGTGCCAATATGTTACATTTTACATTTTGGGGTCAAATTCTGATTTTCAGTTACACTGGTGCAAATCTGGCATAAATCCAGTAGATTTACATAATATCCACCTGAAATCAGAATTTGTTCTTGTATATTTTAGGTAATAGAAATTTGCTTATTGGCTGCAAATATTAAAAATGAAGAGCTGTGACACCAAAAGAAAACAAAAAAAGTTCTTTGGAAAGGCTGCAATTTCTGTTGCTTTTATCCTACTTACTAGAAATGCTATTTTGGTTTGGGGACTGTTACATACTTTTGGCCCAATCCAACAGCTCACTAAAATCAGTGGGAGTTTGGTGTAAGGAAGAATCGTGGACTTCAAAATCCTATCCTTTGTTGGCTGAACTATAAGCACCACCCAAACAGGGCAAATAGCAGACATCACAAGGTATCTTCCTTCTATACTTTGTTCTCACTGCATGGATTTGGAGACTCTTTCCCCCACCCCCTGCCCAATTGGAGGGTGCTGCTTTTGAAGCCCAGAGCAGAAGTTGTTTAAGGTCATCAGGTCTGACTAATTATACTGGCTACTATTTGCTGCATTCTGAACTAGGAAACACATGTGCATCTCTTCCTCTTAATTTTCTTTGTGCAAAGGACTTCACAACGACTTTATACCTCAGACATTACTGGAAGGATGAGAGGCTTTCATTTCCTAGTACCAAAAATAGAAGCATGACCTTTGATGGAAGACTGATCAAAAAGATCTGGGTACCTGATGTATTTTTTGTCCACTCCAAAAGATCTTTTATTCATGATACAACTACAGAGAATGTGATGCTCCGTGTGTATCCTGATGGCAATGTACTCTTCAGCCTACGGTAAGGGTGTTTACCTTCCCTATAACAATCAGCAGCAGAATACTACATGACTATTGTTGCCAGCCTGAGCAGAGCAAACTCAGAAACTGCTGGGCTGAGAAATTATCTGAGATCCTTGCAGTTAAATATGGAGTTTTCATAATGGCTTATTTTTAATTTGTTCATTATTTTGGGGTTATCACAGGTTCTGTGGCATATAAGGTGGCAGCTCAGGCTAAGCTAAAGTCACACTGGTTCTTTTCAAATAAGGGACCTTCAACTCATCCTCAAGATTCTGAGATGTGGACTGGCATTAATTGCTGTTTTCACTGAGGAGTCCCTGGGAACTGGTCTAATCTGACCTCCTATATAACAAAGGCCATAGAACAAATTTAGAGACATGGCAAATTTTACTCCCCCCTTCACCTGATATAAGTAGTTCTGTGATCTCCCCAAGCATTTCAGTTATGCACACGCACTCAGTGTTTAAAGGGGCTGTAAGATTGTTTAGTCTGCCAGTCACGGAGCCCAATGGAAAACTGTATGTTCAGTTTAGTATAATATAAAAACAAAAAGCAGTCAAGTAGCACTTTAAAGACTAGCAAAATAGTTTATTAGGTGAGCTTTTGTGGACCTAATAAACTATTTTGCTAGTCTTTAAAGTGCTACTTGACTGCTTTTTGTTTTGATAGTGTATAGACTAGCACAGCTTCCTCTCTGTTAGTATAATATAGTTCCTCTTGTGAAATCAATCAAAGGAAACATTCTGTAGTTCTTCAGAAGTTTAGAATGATTAAGGTCATGCAGTGTGTCTATAGCCTGAGTTACATTAATGCCTGTCATCTTAAAGAATCATATGTTCACGAAAAGTATTTTGATATTACACCCAAAGGTTAGGATGTAATACAAATCTCATTTATGGAAAATGTGCATATTCCACAGATTTATCTACAATGTCCAAGTCTAGGATTTCAAGTTTTTTCTTTAAAAACCTTGAGAATCTTATCTTCATTATATCAATCAATACACAGCTGCTGGTTTATTGACTCTTCTGCAGCTACATAGACTGAAGCAACTGTACTCACAGAGGTACACATTTTATGTATCATTTTAAAGAAGTGTAAACAGTAAATCCTTATTTCAACCACATAAATTTGTACACTTGTACACATCCATCCAGTCACGAGTCACTGAAATTCAATTATAAGCACAGGACAATTCAACTGGGTTTGCTTCTGGATGATCAAGGCAAAATGTCAAACCCCGTGTGGGCAGTGACAACATCGGGAAGATTAGCAATAGATTAGCTAATATGTACAGTATTTATATTTAAAATGCTGCCTCTAACCTTTCTATTGTGACAACAATGTTTATTTATAAACATTGGCTGTAGTGTCAGGGACACTGATTTGCCATGCATTCATGGAAAAGCAGATGGAATGACAACATATTTGCTTGGATTCTTCTTGCGTTTTCAAGAATGATTTCCAAGTGTGCATGCATAAAACGTTTTAACCCCTTTTAGATGTGATGCCCCCAGGGGGTGGCACAGGGGGCTTGAAAATCAGGGTTTATCTTTTTATGGAATTATATTTTAGTGTCTTTCTAGTTGTGAAATTATTCTTCAGAAGAATATTCGCTGCACTGATGTCTCTTTGGCTCTGCAGTCAGGAGGACTAGAAATATAAAACCAAGAATTCTGAACTTCCCCTATCGATCTTGTTAAGGTGTAAATATTGAAACGTATCCAGTTATGAAGAACTTAAAGTGACAGCAAGCAACAGGAAACATCTGTGATGGAAAATGGGGAGCCGGCCAATGGCAAGATTTGAAATTGAGTGTGGTGGGTAGGGATAGTAATGAGAAAATACTGTTTATTCAGAAAAGTCTCCTGCTGGTTTGGATTTATGTCTTGCCATTTGAATTATTGTAAAATAATCTTTATTAAAGACCAGAACATTTTTGAAACCCTTTAGTGACCCCAGAGCTCATTGTAAGATGTCTACAAAGTCACAAATTCCTTTAAGGCATAGAGAAAATTACCTTTAACACTGATTTTCTTGTCCTTTTTGTAGAATTACCGTTTCTGCCATGTGTTTCATGGATTTCAGCAGGTTCCCTCTGGACACTCAGAACTGTTCTCTAGAACTGGAAAGTTGTAAGTTGGCTCAATCATGACACTAGATAGATAAATAGATATTCTTTAACATGTGTTCTTACCAACAGTTCATTTTTTTCATAGCATTTCCCCCGTGAGAGACACCTTTCTATATGTACTTTGGAAGACAATGTGATCTCAGACTATCAATCTATACATACGGAACACTGGCCATTCTAGAGACTTTTGGAAATAACTTGTCAACCAGAGCACCCATTATTTTTGGGAAACAGAAAGGAAAAGATGCTACTTCCCACTTCTTAGGCATGTAGAATATTATGTTGAAAGATGGAGTCACTTGTACTTTGCCATAATTCGTTTTTAAAGGTGATCTGGAAGTATTTCTGAATAATGACAGAATACAAACCCTTCTAGATCTTGTTCTCCTGGTGATGACTAAAAACATAGGAAACTGTAGTCTTCATGGTACAGGAACCAAATATTTCCCCTGATAATGGTAGACAGACACCAGTACTGATTTAAGCCTGAACCGACTGTCAGGCTGCCTGAAGTGGCTCGCAAATGTGGGTGCCAGCTTCAGGGCAGACTGTGAAGAAGGAAGGTACAAACCCCAAACTGGTTGCGTGTTCTGTAATTACATTTCACCGATCAAGTGTCACATGTAACTTCCTCAAGCACTGTAACAGCCTTACCATGGAGTCACAGACGGTCCTCTTGGGTACTTTGTTCTGTCTTGTCACCCAAACAAGCCTGCCTTTCTAACAGACAGTTCCTCACACCAAAACTCAGAACAATATTCTGGTTACTCCCAGTCACATAGAACCAGTCATTTACCCCAGGTCAGTGGTACCTCAGATTTCTCACTAAAGACAACATATCTAGCCAATGCTATAGTAAACTAACTTAAAGGTAGAAGAAGTTGAGAATTATTGACAAGGAGTTAAAACAGGTAAACATAAGGAGACAAAAATGAGTTAGCTTTCTTTACATGTCAAAAGCTAATAGTAGCTACTGTATGTGTAAGCTCAGAATGTCCTTTAGAGCTAATTCAAAATAAATTTGTTGGGGATCCCTTGCTTATGCTTAGAAATATTGCTCTCGCTGAATTCTAAGCAGCATAGTCGATGATATCTTCTTACAAGGGATTTTTATTCTCCTTTTCCAGCACTGAAGCTGTGGTGGGACAAGGGCCTGTGTGCGTACTGTCTCAGGAGTGTGGAGAAGTAATCAATAGTCCAGGGAATTCAATGCCAAAAAGATTAATAATTCTGCCCACACTCTTTTAAAATACTGCAAACTTTCCAGTAATGTTTTCCAGTTTCAGTTGTTTTAGTAATTTATTTCAAAATACATGTCAGAAACTGTGTACGGAAAATCAAAATTTCAAAATTCTCTGTGAAACGGAATAGAGACTCAGCTCTGGCAGTCTGCTGGTGGAGATCTCCCCCCTAAAGCTTGAGGGTCTGGTCTACACTGCAGTTAGACACTTTCAGTTGGCCCATGCCAGTTGACAGGCCCATAGCGCTCGGGCTTAGGGGTTATTCAGTTAGCATTGAACATTCAGACTCAGACTGCAGCCCAAGTGCTGGGATCCTCCCACCTCGCACAAAGTCCTAGAGCCTGGGATCCAGCCAGAGCCTGGAAGTCTCCACTGCAATTAAAGTCCCTTATTCTGAGCCTGCGAGCCCAAGTCAGCTGGCATGGGCCAGTTGTGGGTGTCTGATGGCTGTGTAGACACTTTCTCTGAGGGAGTCCACCTAGTGGGTTGCCCCAGAGCCAAGAAAGCCTGTGACCCTGGGCTACCAACGAGTCATGAGCAAAAATGTCCAGGCTTTTGCTGCTCCATCACCCTGCCAAGCATGCAGGTGAGCTGGCAGGATTACATCGTGACCCTGGCTGGGTTCCGATGGAACTTTGTAGGAATAGAATAATCCACTTGAAACATTTCAATATCAATGAATCAGGAAATTCTGAAAAAATAATGTTTTGTTGAAATTTTTCTGAGCAGCTTGAGTAAGGCATTTTCCCCAGGGAAACCTTAGCCTAGCAGAGTTGGTCATTTAGGGTTTTTTTTTTCCACCCCTCCCCCCCACTACAGATGCCTATAATGAAGAGGACCTTATGCTGTACTGGAAACATGGGAATGAGTCACTCAGCACAGATGAGCACATCTCCCTTTCCCAGTTCTTCATTGAGGAGTTCAGTGCTTCCAGTGGCCTAGCTTTCTACAGCAGTACTGGTACAGTATGCACATTGGCATTCGAAGATAAAAACATAGCTCAGCCGTACATTGTGACACTTCACATTTTAGTTTACTATTAATAGGTAAGGATAATCAATATTATCATTTTCCACTAAAAGACCCTAGAGTTATAAAGAGCCTGCTCTATTTACTCACAATGGATCTGCCTGCACTGCGGCTCCAAGTTCTTTTGAATTACATTACACATGTAACTCACTGTCTCTATAACACAGAAGAGCCACATACTTTTCTACATACTGGTTCTTTAAAGAAGAGCCTATAGAAAGGGGCCATGTAGAGCAGTTAAATATCCAGTGCAGCCAGCTCTTGCAATATTTGATACTTTCCTTAAGGCTCCTGGAGTCAGGGGATCACACAGAGGGATCTCAACAGCAATGAAGGGTCCTGTGGCACCTTATAGACTAACAGAAAAGTTTTGAGCATGAGCTTTCGTGAGCACAGACTCACTTCATCAGATGCTGGTCCACGAAAGCTCATGCTCAAAACTTTTCTGTTAGTCTATAAGGTGCCACAGGACCCTTCGTTGCTGTTACAGATCCAGACTAACACGGCTACCCCTCCGATACAGAGGGATCTCAGATATCCTTTATTTAAAAAGTACATTTCTAGCCCTCTTGGTTCCAGAGAGAAAGCTTGAACATATAAACACTTGAAGGGTCAAAACCTAGAAGGCAACTGAAAAGAATCCCAGAATATATTATTTTCTATAGTCATGGCTTTATGGTGCCTGACTAATGAGCATTAAATGCTAGCTATTATATGCTATGAAAACATCCGATAATCATGATGCCTCTGTGATGGACTGGATCACAGGGGTCCCTTGGGATTGTTACCTGCTGTGTTGATCATGCCACTGAGCCCCCCAGCCTGCCCTCTGTGGTGCCCCAGCACTCTGTCCTGGTGAGCCAGAAGCTCTGGTTTTCCCCTGCCAAAGTACAACAGTCCCCCAGCAGAGCAACATGGATGCTGAAGCAGCTCAGCTGTGGGAGGGCTCAGCCAGAAGGCCATTGACAGTACCTAGGAACAGTCCCCAAAGAAGACCAAAACCCCCAAATAAACTTACTCTGTATAAAAGTTTTACACAGAGGAAGCTTATGAGTTCACCCTCTTTATCAATGAAAAAGAGAGATGCACAGTAGTTGTCCCCAAGGTAACCGTTATTTACCCTGGGCTTGGTAATAAACAAGTGTTGTTATTAAGTATAAAAAGTGGGATTTAAGTGATTGCAAGTGAAAGCAGATAGATCAAAGTAAGTTACAAACACAAAATAAACAAAACATACCAGCTAACCCTAATGCAGGTTGAAACTCTCTAGTCCAGCACTCTCGGGACTTGACCAGTGCCAAATGAGAGAATCTGCAGGACAATGGGAGGTCAATATTGTCTAGCAGCATTACCAATGCTTCCACTGCTTACCAGGTTCTTAGAAGACATTTAGGGGTAAATTATAGCTAAATAAAAGCACAGAACACTGAGAGCCAGGACTGATAGCTGTAAACAAATTTTATTGGACCATAGAGAACACCCATGATAAGTAAAATAAGGCTAAGTAAAATAATGTTATGTTGTGGATGTTGCTGGACCAGAGACTGCTGGACTACAGAGGTTCAACGTGGGGTAGTTTTCTGCACCTTTAAACAGCTGTGCTTTTTCACTCCAAACTTAGCTCCATTTTAATAGAGTGAGTGAGTAATGGTATGTAAAGCACTTTGAGATGAAAGTCATTATCTAAAATGAAGGTGGTGTTATTACTATAAATTTATTTTATTATTCCTTAGAATACTAATATACTGTAAAGACATGTCAAAAGCAGAGGTTGGTCAACACAGTGCTTAATTTTATGGGAACACTAATCTTTTTTTCCCCCTGCTCTCTTTCAACAGGGTGGTACAACCGCCTTTTTATAAATTTCACTCTAAGAAGGCATATTTTCTTCTTTGTGCTACAGTCCTATTTCCCAGCTATGCTGATGGTGATGCTGTCTTGGGTTTCATTTTGGATTGACAGAAGAGCTGTTCCTGCCAGGGTATCATTGGGTAAAGCTTTTTGCAATCTAGTTTTGGCAGCAGATGGGGAGGCGTGGAAGGAAGAGGGCATTAGGTAGTTCAGCTGGGTTCTGATTGGTAGTCATTATGTGGCAGTGTATCAGATCGGTGTCTGAGTGACAGCTTTGTTGTCATCTTCGCATCTCCATTCCTGTTACACTTCTTCTGCCCTTGGAAATGGGGAAGTCTACAAATCAGTTTTCCTGTACTACAAAACACACCAGGGGTCACTAGAGGGAGAGGTATTCTGTGTGCTTCCCCTTGATGAATTGCATTTCAATCCACCTATTACAGAGAAAAGATTTGCCCCCACCCTCACAGAAGAAGAAGAAGAAAGCAATCTGACCTCCAAGTTCTGTGGATTTGTGTGGGGGGATATGAATGGGAGATATTCAGAAGATACAAGGCTAGCCATGTGAATGCCTTCTGGCTCTGTATCAGACGGGTAGCCGTGTTAGTCTGGATCTGTAGCAGCAACGAAGGGTCCTGTGGCGCCTTATAGACTAACAGAAAAGTTTAGAGCATGAGCTTTCCTGAGTTAACTCACTTCTTCAGATGCTGGTCCTGGAAATCTGCAAGGCCAGGTATAAATAGGCCAGAGCAAGGCTGGGGATAACGAGGTTAGCTCAGTCAGGAAGGCTGAGTTGTATTGTCATCAGTAGATCTGGAGGTGTGAACTCTGAGAGAGGGGAAGCTGCTTTTGTATTTAGCCAGCCATTCACAGTCTTTGTTTAATCCTGAGCTGAGGGTGTTGAATTTGCAGATGAATTGTAGCTCAGCAATTTCTCTTTGGAGTCTGGTCTTGAAATTTCTTTGCTGTAGGATAGCTACTTTTAAATATGCTACTGTGTGGCCTGGGAGATTGAAGTGCTCTCCTATGGGTTTTTGTATATTGCCATTTCTGATGTCTGATTTGTGTGCATTTATTCTTTTATGTAGAGACTGTCCAATTTGTCCAATGTATATGGCAGAGGGGCATTGTTGGCACATGATGGCATAAATTACATTGGTAGATGTGCAGCTGAATGAACCCACGATGGTGTGGCTGATCCGGTTAGGTCCCGTAATGATGTTGCTGGTTTGTATATGTGGGCAGAGCTGGCAATGAGGTTTGTTGCATGGATGGGTCCCTGAGATAGAGTGACTGTGGTGCAGTGTATAGTTGCTTGTTAGGATTTGTTTTAGGTTGGCAGGTTGTCTGTGAGCAATGATAGGTCTGCCTCCCAAGGCCTGTGAAAGTGTGGGATCATTGTCCAGGATGGGTTGTAGATCCCTGATGATCTGGCTCTGTATTAGTTCAGGGGTCTATTGTCATTTTCCTCCACCTTCTGACCCTAGCAGTGTGCTTGCATTGCAGCTGCCCTGCCATGACTTATTCCTTTGACAGATGCTCATTTAAAGTCTCCTCTGCTGCCCCCACCACCACCCAACACACACACACATATGCACACTGCAAAAGGTGATCTGCATTGCAGAAGGGGAGCAGGAAGTGCTGGGGAAGCATTAATGTTGACTTGAGCTGCATTAACTGTTGAATTACCTCTGCTTGCTTGGAGTGGAGGAGAGGAAAGTATGCATGCAAGCCTGGCCCTAACCCACTTCCAATACATCAGAAGATAAGATATAATTTATTTATTGGTGTAATAAAAGTTTTTAGTTCTCGTGTCTCCTGCTATAAATGAAACTCCCAGTTAGCTATACATATGGAGAAACTATCAGGTGTTATTTTGAGCAAAGTAATAATTCTTGAGTCTCAAAAGGTCATTTAAAATGTTGACATAACTGTGCTCTACTGAAGTTAGCAAGTTACCAGTTTTTTTCTTTAAATTATACACACATTCCTATAGAAGATTATGCCTCACTATTTCTGAGAATAGTTAGTGTGCACTCCAATAGCATAGTTAGATAATGTCCAGTCAGGTTTAACAGCAATTATTTGTAAACCTGATTGTTTTAAAAAGCTGTAGTCATAGATGCAATGCATATTGGTTTCTGCAACATATATACATTTTTAATATATAAGTTCTTCTTACATGGTACATTTGGAACTCCATTGTTCAAATGAGTGATTTGTAGAAAAGGGAAGATAAAGTAACTGTAGATTTCAGTCAAGTTAAACCAGAAGAAAACTGGAGTAAAATTTTGGTGAATTAGGCCTTGTGTATTGAGTAGAACTACTAGGAACACGTCTGTCAAAATGAAATTTAGGTGTGGGGGGGAGGGACTATTTGTCAAAATTCCCATAAAACATGTTTTTCATTCTGATCAGTCAAGCAACTGATCAGAACTTTTAAAAATTTAAACTAACTTTAAACAAAACATAGTTTTTGCTAGTATGTTGTACCAATCTCTGAACTGCAGTGATATTGGCCAGTGGTTTGATTCATATAATTCAAAGATATCTCCTTGCCTTGAATACGGTATTCAGTATTTGTAATTAGCTGAGCACTCACAACTATTATTGATTGAATCGGGAGTGAGTTGGAGGCACTCGGCATGAACCTATATCAGGGCTTTACAATGGATAAAAATATTTTTCTCACACACATACAATCACCCTCTCGACCCCACTGCTGCGGAATATTACTGAAACAAAATAGCTAAGCAAATTCAGCACAACATGAATTGTTATATGAATAAGGAGCCAGAGCACCTGTTTATCTACCAAGTATGGATTGTAATTCACAGGTATCTTGGCTATATGCTATCATCAGCCCTCCTCTCCTATGTTTGGGTGTTGCAATGGTTGGCTTCTAGTCCCCAGATTGAGAAGGAGTTGCAAATGACCTTAACCCAGAAGTGCTGAATTTCTCACACCAGTAGCCCTGTACTCTGAGTTATGGCTACATAAACCAGCACATTTTGCTGCATTGTTATGATGATAATTAAAATTTTCAAATAAGGTTCAGTTTTGTTTTTAAAGCATCTGCAGTTCACAGATTCATAGATGTTAAGCCTAGAAGTGACCATTTAATGATCATCTAGTCTGATTTCCTGTAGAACTCAGTCCTCAGAATTTCAGCCAACAACAGCATCAAGGACATACCTCTGTTTTGAGTAAAAGCATATCTTTTTACAAATATCTCCCGTCTTGACTTACCTAGTTAAGATTAAACGTCCTTGCCCATAAAACTATATCCTCATCAGCAACAGAGATCAGGAAGAAATTTAACAGAGATCAGGGAGAAATTCTCCGCCCCCCCCAACCCATTGTGGAATGCTGTATAGTGGGATGTATTAGACTTTCTCCTCAAGCACCTGTCATTGAGCACTGTTGGAAAGAGGATATTAGTCTGTGAAGGCCAATTTGTCTGTTCTGATATGACAGTTCCTATATAGTCAATCCCCAGCCCTTTCAAGTCATTTTCATTAAGGCTATTTCCATACCCAAAATAAAGAGATCTGACAATCGATATTTAACAATTGGAGAATCATGCCATCAAATAGGGTTGCAGAGATGTAGCTTAGATCATCAGATCCTGTTGTTTTATTTTTCCTTTGAGTCCATGTGTGACAATGATGTGCCATCATGACACTTCACAGTTTACTGATGTTGTGACGTCATTGTACAACACAGTGAACCTCTTGGTTCTCTTCTGAGCTGCTAGAATTGAGTGAGGGGAATCCTTACTCCCACTTTTTTGTTAAGGAGCTGCCACAGAAATTTAAAACAAATACCTTCCTAATTTCTAGAACGAATTCTTGGGGAAGTTTGGGCTTGACTGTGGTTTTTAAGGCACTGGCTGTGCTTTGGTACAGGGACGCTGGGGAGAGCTCATGGGAAAGAGAACTTGAAAGCATATTGCAGCAGAAGCTTCTAAAGGCATAAAGCCAGAGGTAGGCACAATGGGACTGATATTCCCCTTGCTTACTCTAATTTACACTGATGTAGCTCCACTGATTTCAGTTGATACAGTCTTGATGTTTGCTGGTGCCCATGAGAAGTGAATTAGGCTCAGCACATACACAGCAGTGGCCACTTCTGCAGCCTTTAACTGTATGGGCACATTGTCCCTTGCTCCAGCCTACGTGAGCCTCTTCAGTCCAGTTCTTATTCATTTTCTAGTGCTGTGGTTGTACTTTTTTCTCCTGGGCCTTACCTCATGGAAACACAAGAAACATCCTGAGCTAAGAGTAGGCACATTGTAGCCCTTTGTGTGATTATCAGATTTCCCACAGATTGAACAAAGAAGTGACCTAATAAGTCTGGTGGTATATTCGCTATAGGGTTACCATATTTGAACTTTCAAAGAAGAGGACGCCCCTGAGAGGGAGTGCATCTGTATCAGTATCTACCAACTCCCATTGTATTAATGCGTTATATCAAATAGTGAGTTCAAATATGGTAACCCTATTTGGGAATGTCCTGTAAAATGACTGTTCATGATACACTCCATAACACATAGTCTGTACAAAGAGTCAAAGCTGGTAGTGACTGGTTGTACACAGCCAGCTTTGCTGAACAAGGAGATGGTGGTCTATTCAATAAAAACAACTGGATCTTGTTTTGTACTAAATTGCTGGGTTTTTTTTTTTGGGCAGGTATAACCACTGTGCTGACAATGTCAACTATAATCACAGGAGTAAGTGCCTCCATGCCACAGGTGTCTTACATAAAAGCAGTGGATATATATTTATGGATCAGTTTTCTCTTTGTCTTCCTCTCTGTCATTGAATATGCAGCTGTGAATTATCTCACCACAGTAGAAGAGAGAAAACAACTCAGAAAAAGAGGGAAGGTACAAATGTGTGTGTTTTGTTGTCAATAGGCAGCCCTACAGAAGCTACAAAGTAATCCCAATAGGATAGCATTCTGTGCTGTGTGTGCTGTGATTGTCTCCTCCCAGTGACTGACTAACCATTCATTCCTTCCTTCCAGCTGATAGGAGAGGAGGTACTTCCACTCTCTAGGATCCTGAGTAGGTCTGCTCTCCCCTCTTCTTGTGTGGGAGGGAAAAGATAAAGGGCATCTATACCTTCATTTCTCTCACCCATATTTTTCCATTCTTTCTGGTCATCGAGAGGAAAGGTCTCCATCCACTCTTTCTCCCCATTCCCGATAGGTAAGGGCCCCTATCTTTGTTCATTCTGGCATCCCGAACAGGATGGGATCTCCTGTTTTAGTTATTTTTGATTGGAGAGAGAGAGAGGTCACATGTCATAGCTCTGTTTCCTGAGGGGATGAGTGACAGTGTTGTTCTTAGAATCAGATTTCTAATGCAAATAATCCCATTGGCAAGTTATAAAATGTACTTTCCATTAACTTTTCTAATATTCACTTAAAATTCCTTTTCCCACAAACATTCCTACCTCTAAACCCATCCAGTACATAAGCTCTGGGAGAACACAAAAAGGGGACTCATATAGCTTCAGTGAATTTACTGTTTTATTCAAAAGAAAAGTTAATAAATTATTATGAGGTGTTCCCCTGGCTCTAGTTTGCCTCTGGCTACGCTACTCTCAGTATTCACTTGCTCTTGTCATAGTCATGGTTTTTTTTCCCCACCCAGAACATCCATTAGTGCACAGAGTCTCCATGTGGGTGATTATTCAGTGCATAGAGTTGATGTATTCAGCACCCCAATGAGTGCTTATTATCCACACATTAATTATTCTCTATTGCCAGGTTTCAGGAATGTATAACATTGATGCTGTGCAAGCAATGGCCTTTGATGGCTGTTACCATGACAGTGAGGCTGACGTTGACATGGCCACCTTTGCAGTCCACTCTGAAGACAGCCCAGCCCGGGGACGGGCAGTCAGCATACCCAATCTTGATGCAACACGTATAAAAAGGAAGAGATCTTTGAAAGGAAATGTGGGCAGGATTATTTTGCAGAACAATCATGTCATTGACACGTACTCGAGGATTATATTTCCCACTGTGTACATTGTATTCAACTTTTTTTACTGGGGTTTGTATGTATAAAAGAAAAACACTGTTATCTGTGCACTATTTTGCATGTAAGGATAGCTGAATCTATGGTTTTGAAAATCCCAGCACCAATAGAAGAAATATTTTAAAGGTTCTGAAACTGATTTAGACATCACTCATGAGGATATTGGTTTGGTGACAGGAAAGGTATAAATTAAAAACCAAAATAATTCTGGCTTCTTCGTGCTCTGTATGTTTTAATTCTGAATGTTAAGATGGTTTTTACTTGGCACACTCAGTGCTTCATTACAGTAGCCTTACATCCAGGTTACTTCCACAGGTGCATAGGTTTTTGCACATCAAAGGACCTTTCACCATACCGCTAAACATTTGTCAGTACCAGTAAAATGGATATAAATGTATTATCTAGTTTAGCATGCTGTAACCGTTATTCCCTATTCAGCCTCTCTGCTCCTTCCCAGTCTGTGACCTGCGTAAGAATGATGCAGGCAGCATGAGAATTCTTCTCCAAATGTTTCTTTTTCATCTTAGCTTGCTGCATTCCTGTTGTGCTGGCCAGTTTGCAATATACATCAAGAGCCTTAGTGTTTGGATGGAGGCTTGTCAGAGGGAGATGATGGGTGAGGAGTGAATTGGAGACCAGCCATAGACAAGAAGTCAGCAGGGCAGAGTTCTGTGCATTGTGCATTATTACAGTCTTACACAGCCTAAGTTGGTCCCCAACTTTCATGCAGCCACCCGTGTTTTGGAGTGGCCTTATATATGCTATTATATATTCCTTGAAATGTAGAGGATCCAGTATGTAACAGTATACACACTAGTATTATAATACTCTAGAGGCAGTCTCTTAGCTGAATGAATGGGTTAGTACAAGCAGACCCTCTCAAGCATATTTTGTATGTCATTCATTTTGGACTCCATCTAATTCAGCCTCACATAAACCTGGTGTTACCTTGCTGCTTCCATAAGTTACTCATTCTGCAAACTGAACTCTTAGAATACAAGATTCTGGCTCTTCTATTCCACATTGTGGTCTTGGAGGTCAGAAGTTATGGTGAGGAGAAGCTATGAATGGCTGCTTGGTCCCATGATTCTGATCATGGATCAACGTTCTGAAGATCACTGAGCATAAGAATTACAACACAGAGGAAATTGAAGGAAAAAGTTATGCAGATGCAGAGTCATATTCTCATTTTGTCAATCCCCAAAAGGAATCCTGCATGGATTTCCCTTTGGTTCCGGCATTGGGGCACTAAACCTATGACATCAAAGCCAAAATGCAGCTCAGCATCTGCAAAAGAGAATCAAGTAACTGTGCAATAACTGATGTGACTTGCCCAGATTAGTTGTACTCTCCATAGGAATTTGTTGGTTCTGTCTCTCATGAATAAAACAAATTCAACATGGAGCTATTGCTGGTAGAAACTGTCAAAAGCTAAATGTCTGCCACTGCTGAGTTAAAATAAAGGAAATAGAAATAAAGTTGAAAGTATGAATCACTTTCTGGCATGTCTGATTTCACTGCTGTGATACTATTTGTACATAGAATGAGGATCTGTTCTTCTGTAAAAAGCATTTGTCACGACTCCAGATATGGGTTTGGAAAAGTTGGTGAATCACTGCACAGACATCCATGGAGTGAGTGAGGTTTTTGGCAATCACCTTACTGACAAACAAATTATCATCTCTAATATTGTTTGATATGGTTCCAGGGAACCCTGTCATGGAAAGCAGAATTGTGAATTTGGAATGACAGTGTTGGGAAAGTAAAATCAAAAGACATGTAAATCCTACAACAAAGCCCTGGTATTAATACACAAGGACTCAGGCTGAGCACATTTATGTTATATTATAAAAGCAGAGGATCCTTAGTATGTCACCATCACCACCACATACTGCCCACTCTGTCCTGCACGTTTCAGCCAGTTTGAGAAGCTCCCATCTAATTGTCCCAGTTGTGCTTTGCCAAATTTTCAACCCTATGAACTACTGTAAAAACATCACTTAAAATACACATTGTTGTCTGCTCTGTTGGAACATGCTTTCCCAGCAGCTGCCAGTAAAAATAATATCACTGGAACTTCTTGGTTGTAATTAGATAATCCCTATTCTCAAATTCTTACTGACTAGCTGATAGCAAAAGTTCCCTAATACTGAATGCACAACTCCAAAAAGTGACTCAGCAAATGGGAGAACAGGAGAAGTTTGAAAAGGAGAGGAAAAAGAATAATTTCTGTATTTCCTTTTATAGCACAATTTCTTTAGTCTTCTAATGCATTAGGGCAGTTTAATTTTTTTCTGAAAGATGCCAATTCAAATTAGAAAGCCGTTATTCTGCTTGGTGGAAGAAACAGGTATTTACACTGATATAGTATCAGAGAGGTGGCCGTGTTAGTCTGTAGCTTTGAGAACAAGAAGAAGTCTTGTGGCACCTTATAGACTAACAGATATTTTGGAGCATAAGCTTTCATGGGCAAAGACCCGCTTCGTCAGATGCACTGATCTTGCATCTGATGAAGTGGGTCTTTGCCCATGAAAGCTTATGCTCCAAAATATCTGTTAGTCTATAAGGTGCCACAAGACTTCTTGTTGTTCTTACACTGATATAGAAAGCAAATGCAGAAGTACCTGTTGATAAAGTGCTTTCAACATGAAAAGCCCAATGTAAATTGTTAAGTTAAAATGCTGAAAGGGGCAAGCCATTTACTTAGGCCATCTACATATGCTGCTTGCACTGGCTGGGTGCTTATAAATTTTTCATGATGCAATGGGAGATGATGCCAAATATGTTAGAGTAAAATTTCAAAGGGCTGCAGAAAGATCACAAACTGATTACATGTATGATTAATAAATAATGACAGCACTTATATTCCATATTTCATCTTACAGAGCTCTCCAAACAGCATTACTAATCTTCACAGAACTCTTTTGAAGTAAAAGTATCTTCCAGACTGGGAAAGTGACAGACAGTACAGGCAGTTTTTGTAGTTCTGACACACCATTTGCAGGAATTCATCTGAAAACATTCAGGTAAATGGAGTTTCATCTACAAGTACATTGAATGGAAGTAAAATGTCAGAAATACTTGTGTGCTATGTAACCGTAAAGGGGGCTTGTATACACTGCAGCTAGTTTTGGTATCATTTATGTCGCTCGGGATGAATAAGCTACCCCACTGAGCCGTGTAAGGCTACGTCTACACGTGAAGCCTACATTGAAATAGGCTATTTCGATGAATAACGTCTACACGTCCTCCAGGGCTGGCAACGTCGATGTTCAACTTCGACGTTGCGCAGCACAACATTGAAATAGGCGCTGCGAGGGAACGTCTACACTCCAAAATAGCACACATCGAAATAGGGATGCCAGGCACAGCTGCAGACAGGGTCACAGGGCGGACTAGCGCTTCCGGGGCAACAGCTAGCCGCCCCCTTAAAGGCCCCCTCCCAGACACACTCAGCCTGCACAGCACGCAGTCTGAGGAGCCATAGGCACACAGACCCCGGGCAACGCAGGCATGGACCCCCAGCAGCAGCAGCAGCAGCAGCAGCCAGAGGTCCACCCAGCCCTCCCGGCAGGAGCAGGGCTTGCCCTGATCCATGCCATGCGGGAGGCAGCTGAGCACCTCCTTGCTACACCGGAGGAGGAGCTGCCCCCAGGGCAGCAGGGCTCAACCCCCAACCCTGCAGCACCCCGCCCCCCCCGCCTCACACGCCGGCGGCTGTGGAGCTACCCCACCAGCACCGACTGGTGGGAGCGGCTAGTGCTTGAGGAGTGGGACGACGACCGCTGGCTCAGGAACTTCAGGATGAGCCGTCAGACATTTCTGGAGCTGTGCCAGTGGCTCATCCCCGCACTCAGGCAGCAGGACACTGCCATGCAGTGTGCCCTCCCTGTGGAGAAACGGGTCGGCATCGCTGTCTGGAAGCTGGCCACTCCAGACAGCTACCGATCCGTGGGACAGCAGTTTGGTGTCGGTGAGGCCACCGTTGGGGCTGTCCTCATGGAGGTAAGAGAACCCACGGGGGGAGGGGAGGGCGGGGGAGGGGAGGGCCACGCACACCCTGCTCACCCCTCATTGGTGCTCTCCCATGTGCTTTCCCTGCAGGTTGTGCGTGCCATCAATGCCATGCTCCTGCACAGGCCCGTGAGGCTGGGGGACCCAGATGCCACCATTGCGGCCTTTGCCACCCTGGGCTTCCCCAATTGCTTCGGGGCTCTGGATGAGACTCACATCCCCATCCGCTCCCCGCATCACAGTGGAGGACGCTACATCAATCGCAAGGGCTACCATTCTGTGGTCCTCCAGGCCTTGGTGGACAGCCGAGGCCGTTTCCAGGACATTTATGTGGGCTGGCCTGGCAGCACCCACGACGCCCGGGTTTTACGGAACTCGGGCCTGTGCCGCCGGCTGGAGGCGGGGACCTACATCCCCCAGCGCGAGATCCCTGTGGGGGACACCACCATGCCCCTCTGCGTCATCGCAGATGCGGCATACCCCCTCCAGCCCTGGCTCATGCACCCGTACACGGGCCATCTCTCCGCTAGCCAGGAGTGCTTCAACCAGTGCCTGAACCACGTGCGCCAGGTGGTGGAGCGCTCATTTGGCCGCCTGAAAGGACGCTGGAGATGTCTCCTGACCCGTCTGGATGCAGGCCCCAACAACATCCCCCTGATTGTGGGTGCCTGCTGCGCCCTGCACAATTTGGTGGAGAGCAAGGGGGAGGCCTTTTTCCAGGGCTGGGCTGTGGAGGCCAGCAGGGCCGACGTGCAGCCACCCGCTGCCCCCAGTCGGCAGGTGGACCCCGAAGGGACCCGGGTCGGGGAGGCCCTGCGGGCCCACTTCGATGATGAGGCCGCGGGGTGAACTCTGCCAGGCCCCCCACTGCCCACGCCTTCCTCCACAACACTCCCTGCCCCAACGCCCACACCATGGAGCACCCAACCGCACCCCCCTCCCACTTTTCCTGGACAAATGACAGCACGCACTTGTGGCTGAACTTAAACTGCTTTTTCTTTTAGAACTTTTTTTTTTTTTAACTATAAATAAAACAAGAACAAACTATATACAACATGTGGAACAAAAGTAATGTGTACAAATAAAATCATAGTAATAAAAAAGTTTGTTCAGTAATAAAAAGAAAACCAGGGATGATAACGGGGAGAACTATTTACATAGGGGGACAGGACACACGGGGGGCACAAATTAATGTCAGAACTATATACAAGGGGGGGGCACGTCCTGGGCCCCTCGCCCCTAAAGTCCGGCACTGGGCGTGGGCGGCTGGGAGCCCCGCCGCGGCCGCAGCCCTGTCCGGGGCTGGCTGGGGGCGAGGCGGACCGGAAGATATGCCCGGTGAGTCTCAGCTGGCTCCAGGGGTCCCTCGGCGCTCCGGCCCTCGGTGGTGGGTGGCGGGGCGACGGCGGATGGGACGGCGACGTGCGGAGCAGCTGGTGGTGCGGCGGGTGGAGCAGGCAGGATGGGCGCTGCGGCGGCCGGCGTGGCATGGGGGGCCAGGTAGTCCACCAGGCGGTTGAAAGTCTCCATGTAGGCCCCCCATGCCTCTTGGCGCCAGGCCAGCGCCCGCTCCTGCAGGTGTAGGTGGCGTTGCTCCACCCGCAGGTGCTGCTCCATGACCTCCAGCTGCCGACGGTGGATGGCCAGCAGCTGGGGGTCCGTCGCTGTTGGCTGGTGGTGGCGCGGGGTCCGCCATCTAGCCCGCCGTGGGGCTGGTTGGTCCTCGGCCGAGGGGCTTGCCTGGAGCGATGGCCCCGGAGGGGTCTCCGGGACCACTGATGCGTCGCCGGCGCTCTCTTCCGGTCCTTCCGCTGGTGCAGCTGCAGGACACAGGAGAGGAGGGGGGGAAGAAGAATGGAGACAGGCGTTAGTGTGGGCCCCGAGCCGTGGCCTTTGTGCCCCCAGCCCTGTGCTGCAGGTTCCCCATCCCCGGGAGATGCTGCTGTGATGGATGGGGCTCAGGGGTCCCCCTGCACTGTACCCTGTCCCCTGGTGGGAGCGACTCTCACTTCACTCCGCAGGGTCTGACAGGAGAGGTTTCTTAGGCCACAGATGCCCAGTTTCTCCCAGGAGTGACAGCACCAGCTGTCAGAAGAGACAGTCCTTCCAACCTGTCCTGGGGAGAAGACCCCAAGGGGTGCCCCTCTGGGGTGTAGCTTTCCCCCTCCTCAGGCTGGCTGCCTTCCAGCTCTCCCTTCCCCTAGCCTCTACCTGCAGCCCCCGCACCCCCCCCCCCCGCCCCCGATTCAAAGCCAGCTCGGCTCCTCCCTCCTCTTTGTTCAGGGCAGAGGTGTCACCTGCCAGCTGTAGCCCCAGGATCATCCTTTGCCCCTGGGAGCTATTCGGCTCTTGTTGCTCATATCTAGCCTGAGTCTCCCTTTTGCACTCCCCCCACTCCATCACATGCTGCTGCTGCTGCTGCTGTGGGGTGTCCCACCCCCTCCTCCTGGGGGTCCCTTGAGGTTCCGCTCCCCCCTGCCCCGGGGATGGGGCATGGCACTGTCGTGTGGGGTGGGGCGGGGGCAGGGGCTGATGCACTGATGTGGGGGACATGGCCCTGCTGTCTTTGGGGCCATGGCCATGTGAGCATGTGGGGGGCCCTGGACACATATCTATTATCCCCGCCCCTCAAGCCCAGGGGTGTACACCAGAGGGGGGTACATACCTGTCGGTCCACTCCCACGGTCTGGAGATCCCCAGGGGGTGGAGGCCTGGCTGCTGCTCCGGGATGGCAGGAGGAGGATCTGCAGCCCGGATTCTGCGGAGGAGGAGCCCCCCTCCTCCTCCTCCTGCCGCAATGGCTTGGGGGTGGGCTCCGGGGGGGGGCCCCCGGGGTGCGGGGCTTACCTCCGGGGTGCACTCTGGCTGCAGGGCCTGCTGGGGCTCGTCAGCCAAAGTATCAAGGGTGGCCAGAGGGGAGGAGGTGTGCCGGGGGCCCAGGATGTCCCTGAGCTCTGTGTAAAAGCGGCAAGTGACGGGGGCAGCCCCAGATCGGCCGGCCGCATCCCGGGCCTGGGCGTAACCCTGCCGCAGCCCCTTCACCTTACTCCTGACGTGATCAGGAGTGTGGACAGGGTGACCCCGGGCAGCCAGGCCGTCGGCCAGCCGAGCGAACGCATCCACGTTCCGCCTCTTGCTCCCCATTACCTGGAGCACCTCCTCCTCGCTCCAGAGCCCCAGCAGGTCCCACAGCTCGGCCTCTGTACAGGAGGGGCCCCGCTGCCGCTTGCCGGCCTGGCTGCCAGCCTGGCTGGGCTGGCTGCCCTGGCTCCCCTTGGGGAGGGTCCCCTGGGGGCGCTGGGGGGGGCTGCCGGGCGGCCATGAAAGGTCCTGTGCCTCCTGTGGCTGCTGAGGGACGTGCAGGCTGGCCGCGTGTCTGAGCTGCTGCCTGCACGTTCCCTCAGCTTCCTGCACAGGAAAGGAGGGGGAGGGGACCTTTAAGGGGCCGCTCCACGCAGCCACCATTGAGCTGAGGGGCTGGAGAGAGCGTCTCTCAACCCCTCAGCTGATGGCCGCCATGGAGGACCCTGCAATTTCGACGTTGCGGGACGCGCAACGACTACACGGTCCCTACTTCGACGTTGAACGTCGAAGTAGGGTGCTATTCCTATCCTCTCATGGGGTTAGCGGCTTCGATGTCTCGCCGCCTAACGTCAAAGTTAACTTCGAAATAGCGCCCGACGCGTGTAGCTGTGACGGGCGCTATTTCGATGTTAGTGCCGCTACTTCGAAGTAGCATGCACGTGTAGACACGACTTAAGTGATGTCAGTGGGAGAGCAGCTCAGGGATGTGGGAGCTCTCCCATCAGCACTGAGCAGTTTCACCAGACACACTAGAACATGCCTGTACAAAACAACTTTCCAGGTTCACATAAGCTTTAGCAGGAAGAGGGATACAAAGCATGCTTCCAATAAAACATTGAAAAACTTTCTAAAGCAGTGCTGGAGCCATGCTGTAAAGTTTTGGCCCCGGTCTGCGAATACTTTGGGGCCTATCTTGCTTTGCTTGCATTAGGAATGTGACATCAGGACATCAGTCCTGCTGAAGAAATCCAGAGACTGTGGTTTTTTAGAGATGCAAATGGGAACAGTTGTTTGGATGTATATATGCAAATATTAAATGGAGTGTGTATATGTAAATAGCAGCTTATTTGCAAAAGGTGCTGGGATGCAGGAAAAAGCAGTGGTGTTTTGCCTGTTGTAAACATTTTATTGTTGTAAAGTCCCAAATTAAGCTATCAACCTGGTAGGAATTGTGGAATTCCCACAATGCTGCGGGGGGGGTCATCATTGCTGAGTAAGACGTAGATCCCACAGGGCTCCCCTCACCAGGGCTCTGTAAAGTAGACGGTGAGGAGGGATACTAGTTGAACCAACTGGCTGGGAGCCTGTTGGTCATGCAACTGTAAGTCTGGTCTGACTAACTCACCTCCCCATCCTCCCCCACATTCAAAACCGGTATTGAGTTACGTGTGGCTAGGTCTGAAGCCACTGAGAGCTGAAATCACTTGTGGCTAGACCCAAAGCTCATGCTATGGACAGCTGAACTCACTGGCAGCTGAAACCACAGAGAGCAGGACTCACTGGGTTTTGCCTACAACTAAACTCACAATACAGAGGGCAAGGGGCCAGTAGGGTGGCTAGCAGAGCGCAGTGGACAGGCGGCTGACAGGAGTGACTGAGGGGCGGGGGGCCAGCGAGGGGGCGGCCAGCAGGGCAGCTGGCAGGAGCTAGCGAAATGCCGGACCAGCAGAAAGGTGGCATTGCCTCAGGATCAATAAGCAAAAATGTATCAGGATGATGTTTCAGGGCCTGCACGGATGGGACAGAGTTGTAAGTGGGGCATTTGAAGGGGGCTACTGAGAAAGTTTGGGTATATGAATGAGACCCCTCTAGGATTGGATTGGTGAGCCTGAGAGGCAAAGGACACCGCTCAATCCATTTGAGCTGAGACAGTTACTTGGGGGTTGGTCATGAACTCTGGATGTTGTATTTTCCCAAGCTAATGCCAGGTGACTTCTCTGCCTCTTTCATTAAAAGTTTCTTTCTGCACTCAGATTCTGTGCTTGCGAGTGGGGAACCATGGCCTCTCTGAGGCACCCAAGGGTGTGTGAATTTCCCAGGCTACTGGATGGGGGTGGGGTCAAGCCGGTTCTATGTGAAATGGATGAAAAAGAACCCCTCAGATACTGAACTCTGCGCTGCTTTTGCCAACTGCTTCTGGCAGAAGGGTTACATTTGAAGCACCCAACGTTTGTCTAATTAGAGGGAACATGGACGAGTTGCATGCTTTGAAGTTAAGCATCCAAGGGTGGGCAGGCCTGAGGTGGCTACCATCTTTTGCCTGACTTGCATAACTCACCGGTGAGGGGCTTTATTGCTTGCGGTGTTGTCAGCAGGAAGGGTGATTTTTTACTGCGCTGTTTTGGATGGCTAAGAAAGCGATTTATTAGGTGATGAGCTTTTGTGGGAGACCCACTTCAGATCACAGTGGGTCTGTCCCCCGAAAGCTCACCATCTAATTCCTTATTCTGTTTGTCTTCAATGTGCTACATGGCTGCTGGTTTGTTTGGGCAGAGTACAGCCTGACACGGCTGCCTCTCTCCCACTGTTTTGGTTGGCTTTTTCTCAAGATGAAGCTTAGCCCAAGAAAGGAAGTTAGTTTACAGCCCTCCTGGCTGCAGGGATGAAGGGAATTAGGGGCTGGAAAGGCGGCCTGAGCGTGGCGGCCCTGGCTCGCGCTTTGCGAGCAGGCGAGGCTGATGGGACGGGACGTGCCCCACGGTAGATTCATGCCCATAAAACTTTTTCTCGGCCCCTTTTGCACAGCGGCTGCCGCGACGCGTGAGGGAGGCGATCAGCCAGGCCGCCGGGTGTGTTTTACATCGGGCCCGCAGCGCGGCACTAACCCCGCCTGCGACCTGCCCAGACTTGCCCCTCCCGCTCGGCAGCTGGGGGGAGGGGAGGAGCCGGGCCCGCGGGGCGGAGGCGGGGGAAGAGCCGCGCGGATCAATCGCCTCCCGCTAGCCCCACGTGCGCGGTGCCTGCAGCCGGCTGGTAAGTGAGTGCTGCGCCTCAGGCCCTTCCCCGCCCGGGGCAGCCACGTGGCGAGCGGTGCGGGGCAGCAAGTGTTGCTCCTGCCGCGGGCGGGAGCAGGGGGGGTCCGGGCTCCCCGCCTGCGCTAGCGCCGGGTGAATGGAGCACCCCCAACGCCGCAGTCCTGGAAACGCCCTGAGGGCAGCCCTGGGCCCCCAGCCGCTGTGCAATCGCTGACCGTCGCCCCCACTGCCCGCTCGGGCCGCGTTGTGCTGGGCGCGGACGGGGGGAGCCCGGCTGCACCAGTTACGGTGGGGGAGCTCGTCCCCATGTGGCCAGGGCCAGGCGGGGGTGGAGGGGCTTGGCGGGCTGTGGGCTTTCGTTTTAATGGGGGATCGTAGAATGGGTGTTTGTTTTCAAGCGTTCCCCGCTCCCACGCAACGAGTCAGCGTTGTGCACAACTGGAAGCTCTGAGCATTTTTAAATCAGTTGCAGCGGCCTAAATGTTCACAGTTGTTGGGACTTGGCGGTGGGGAGGAGGGATGCCTGGCAGTGGTTATTGAAAACGAGCAGTTCTGTAGCTCCTTAAACAGTAACAAAATGATTCGGTAAGGAGCGTTCATGGGTGAGACCCACTCACTTGGAAATGACTAAACTTCATTGACTAATAAAGAAGTGCTCCAGGACTGCTTGTTTTATTTATGAAGCTACAGACTGACAAGGCTACGGCTCTGAGAGTAGTATTGAATGAGTATAGATGTTGGGTTCAAAAAAGTTAAACCTTAGTAATTGCTGCCCCACACACTGTCAACTTCGTGTGGCAAAAAACAAGGTAAATATCTTTTTAAAAATCTTCTGGTCTGCTTTCCATTAGTGTTTTTCTTACTTGTCCGGCTGTAAACTTCTGGAATGAATGGAGGTTTGTTGTTGGTTTATGTGTATGCTCTGAAATTGATTTTTAGCTACATTTATTGATGAGCTGTTCTTTCCAAGACCACAAATAAAGTGGTAACTATGAAAATATTCTGTTTAATGTTGAAGGTAGGGAAGAAGGGAAGGGATAATCCTCATGAAGAATCATCCCGGTTAAAGTGTTTGGGATAGAGGTGTCCTGCATTGTTAAACAACAAAACTATATTGTGGTAGCACCTGTCCTCACTGGTCTCCCAATATTATACTTCATACATACAACACTACGAACATGTATGCCTGTCTCTGGCAGATGGTAACAGCCAACTGGCACACTATACAAGAGAGTGGGGATGTTTCAGAACATTGTTTCTTCCGAAGCCCTACATTCTTTCATTTGTCCAACCTGTAATGCAAGGCTGAAGGCCTGAGGTGACCATGTGAAGGTTCAACCCAGCTTTTTCAGGAAGCCATGGTGTTTCAGATCCTAAGAGTGGGTTCCACGTGAAATATTTTGATTTAAAACAAAAAACAACCTCCCCAACCCTAGAATATGAAATTAATGATGCACATTAAAAACTGACTAACTTGTGGATCTAAAAATCCAGTTGTAAATGGAAAATTGTCACTGAGCATGTATGTCTCTAGTGTGGTCCTGCAAGAGACCGGTTCTTGGCCCTTTGCAATTAGCTATTTTATCAATGACCTAGACGTAACATAAAATCATCACTAATAAAGAGGACCTGTCACTGTACAGAGCACTCTGGAGCATTTGATGGTTGAACACAGTAAACTATATGTGATTTAATACCTCTGTCTCTAGGAACAAAGAATATAGGCCAAACTGGCAGGACTGGGGGCAGAGGGTCTCTATTGTGGGAAGCAGAGGGAGCTGTGCTAGTCTATATACTATCAAAACAAAAAGCAGTCTTGCACTTTAAAGACTAGCAATAAATTATTTTGCTAGTCTTTAAAGTGCTACTTGACTGCTTTTTGTTTTGTGGGAAGCAGTGACTCTGAAATAATTAGGGAGTCCTGTCAAATAATCAGCTGGATGTGAGCTTGCAGTGAGAAGCTTTGCAATCCTGTGGCACGTAAACAGGAATCTTTAGTTTTGGGGGGAGGCGGAACCACTCACTGGAATACTGCGTCTAGTTCTGAGGCCCACAATTCAAAAAGGATGTTGTTACAATGGGGAAAATTCAGCAAAGAGCCACAAGAATTATTAAAGGGTTAGGAAATACGCTATATAGCAGGGGTGCTTAAACTTCATTGCACCATGAACCTTCTCTGACAACAAAAGTTACAACAGGACCCCAGGAGCGGGGACTGAAGCCCGAACCTCTCTGAGCCCCACTTCTCCATGTCACGTGCAAAACCCAGTAGTTTCATCCCTTGGGCTTCAGGGCTCAGGCTGCAGCTTTGACCCCAGGCCACAGCAAGTCTAGGCTGACCCTGACAACCCCATTCAAATGGGGTTGCAACTCTTGGGATCCTAACCTGCAGTTTGAGAACCTCTGCCTTAGAGTGGAGTATAGTGGCAATCAAGGAGTGCGTCTTCACTGGGAACTAACTTTGAAGTTAGGCACTACATTGAAGTAGCCAGTAGAGAGTCTATGCACATTTTCTCTTACTTCGAAGTTAACTTGGGAACCCAACTTCAAAGTCCTTACTCCATTCCCGGGAATGGAGCAGTGCCCTACTTTGAAGTTGAACTTTGAAGCAGGGTGTATGTAGATGCTCAGCTTCAAAGTTGTTCTTTGCACAAAGAAGTGCAACTTTGAAGTAAGCAACTTTAAAGTTATTTTTGTAGTGTAGACACAGCCAAGGAGTGCCAACTATTTAGCTGAACAAAGAGAAGATTAAGGGGGTGACTGGATTTCTTTCTGTAATTATCTACCTGGGGAGCAAATTTTTAATAAGTACCTTCAGTCTGGCAGAGAAAGGTATGACATAAATCAATGGCTAGAAGTGGATGCTAGCTAGAAGCTAGGGAAATTCAGGCTGGAAATAAGGAGTAAATTTTTAATGATGAGAGTAATTAACCATTGGAACAATTTACCAGTGGTTGTGGTCAATGTTCCCTCTTTTCTATCCCTGATCAGAATAAATTCTGTGTGCACTGATGCATGTGCAAATGTAGAAACAAAAAACTTAGCTACGAGGACTTTGCTAATCAGCTGGGCAGCATTTAACTTTCCCCTTAGATTAAAGCGCGCAGCTTATAGGGAGCACTGGTTGTGGTGGATTTTCCATTTCTGACAATTTTAAAATCAAGATTGGGTGTTTTTCTAAATATATACTGTAAGAATTAGTTTGGTAAAGTTCTATGGTCCATGTGATAAAGGAAGTCAGAACTGGTGACCACAGTGGTCTCCTGGCTGTGGAATCAATACCTTAGATCAGGGTGTTCAACCTGCGGGTCAGAATCTGACTTGTGGAGCCTTTTTATCTGGTCTCTGCCAGCATCAGCACTGCTTTTTTCTGGTGCAGCTCACGTAGGCCCTGTCTGGAGCTGCTGCAGCTCCTGCTGTTGGGGCTTGCACAGGTTGCAGCTCCTGCCAGCGCTGCTCGCATGGGCTGTGATGTGGATGCAGCTCAGGCCCTGGCTTGCGCGGCTCCTGCTGCTCTTGAGGTGGTTGTGCTCTGGTAAGTTGCTGCATTCAGTTTGTGTGGAGGGCGCATGGCTCTGGGGGAGCGGGAGGACATTTGTTGGTGGGAGCTGGGGGTGCTTGGCTTTGGGTGATGGGGGGATTGGTTTAAAGCAGAGGGAATGGGGGTGCCTGGCTCTGGAGAGGGGAGCAGGGATTGGGGATTTTGCATTTCTGACAATTGTGGATACTGGGGTACTTACAATTTTTTTTTGAAAAAGTTGTACTTTATTTAAAAAAAAAACGTTGAGGAACACTGGAGTAGAACTCAGTTTCATTGGTTTAACGGCCAGCAGGAGGAATCTGGCCATTAAACCAGTTAAACAGAGTCCTATTCTCTCAGCACGACAGGGAGCTGCCCCTGCCGCGATGTTTGGGGCAGGGAGGGGTTTAAGGCTGGGGGCAATAGGGGTGGTTTGGGGCTATTTTATGTTTGGCCCCTGGAATATGTATAAAATTGCAGTGCTCCCCTTTCCCCATGAAAAAAGGTTGGACACCCATGGCTTAGATCATAAGGGAATATTAAAACCAAATTAATTATTGCAGTCTCAAAGGGGCGTCATGACTAATCCACAGCCTCTTCAAAGGAGATTCTGTAAAGTGACTCACAAGTATGGAATTTTAATAAGCTCTGAAGCAGAGCTAAGACTCCTGAGAATTGCAGTATCCACATATTGAGAGTGTATATGTAATCATTAACATTACCAGCAGGAGGGTGAGGAGAGTATGTGATAGGGTGCAGTTCCCTTGCGTCAGGCTCCCATGTATTAAAGTGAGAGGGGCTGATCTGGGCCTGAAACCTCTTTTGCTGATTTACTGTATATTGTTTCTAGCCAGCCCTCACTTTCTTTATTGCCTTAAACAGGAACATGCCCAAGAGAGGAGGGAAACAAACTGAAACAGAAAGGAAAGTACATGTGCCACGTAAACAAACAAAGGTGGAAGCATCTTGCCCTCCTTCACCTATGGACTACGAGAGCCCAGGCAGTGTCTTTGAAAGTTTGATCTTTCCCATCAAACAAGAGAAGTTCTTCAAGGAGTACTGGGAACAAAAGCCGCTGCTTATTCAGAGAGAGAACCCTGAAGTGGCTGCTTACTACCAGTCGCTCTTCAAGCTAGTGGATTTGAAGGTGTTGTCCAGCCAGGGTTTGTCCTATGGAAGAGACGTCAATATCTGCAGATGTGTGAATGGCAAAAAGAAGGTTTTAAATAAAAACGGCAAAGTGAACTACATGCAGCTGAAGAGAGACTTTCATCAGAAAAAAGCAACAGTACAGTTTCACCAGCCTCAGAGATTTAAGGTTAGATCTGCCGTTTCCTATGGATTGTGGCCCATATTCTGTTTAAGTGTTTTTGTAAAATTATAAATGCTTCCTGTTATATAAAGTTGTCCTCTCACTTGCCGTAGTTAGGCTGAATGCAAATTTATCAAAACATATATTAATGAAATCCAGGGAAATTGGTTTAAGCTTCTGGCCAGGACGCTGTCAACACAAACCACTTTATAAATGAGCTGTCCAAATTCACACAGTACTTGATTCTATGCACCATCCTTACATGCTGTAACAAGAGGTGTATCTAAAAGCTGATTGCTGGTTTAGAAAGGTTAGATTTCTTCCTTAAAAGCTTGTTTAGTTACCATCCTTTTTAATTTAGGGAAGGATAAAAACTCAATTATTATCCATCTTTTTCTTCTTAAAGTTCACCACCCACCCCTTCTTGTTTCTGTGTGCAAGAGCAAGTTTTAATGCCAGCTCTTTTGAGGCAAGGCAAGATGTAGAAGAGAAGGAAATATTTCCGAAATACTCTACTTTCTTACAAGCAAAACACTGAATTGCATCATAATTAGTCACATGCTTTCTATTTTAGCTACTGCTCACGCTGCTGTCTCTTTTGCTTGTCTTTCTCTTCCTTCCCTCCCCGCTCCACCACCAGGGAAATGATATTTTGGTGGACTAATAATGTTTGTTGGTGTAACGGACCTGGGTGAGGAGCCATCCATTCCAGTTTGAAACTTAAGACTATCAGTGGTAAAAGCATGAGACTTTACTAGTTGAACTAAAAGGTGTGGGATAAAATTTTCACAAACAACTAAGTCAAATGACTTGGTGGCGCAAGTCCTATTGATTGTAATCCTGGGTTAAAAGGCCCTTAACTTCAAGAAGAGCTGATTTTTTCATGAAAAATGACTTTGTTGCTATTTTGAAACACACTAACCTGTTTTAAACTGGTTGGAAAATAGGATTAATTTTTTGTGTGAAAACTTCTATTGTTGTTGAACAATCAGAACGCAGGAAAGCTTGACAAGCTTTAGCTGGAAATTGTAGAAGCTCGAACCTGTCCCATGAGACAGCCACAGGGACCCACATTCTCTTAGCGTGGGTTTTATTCATTTTAGCGCCTCATTAGTTTCCTCCGATTTGGCCATTAGTGTGGCCATTTCGAAATTTTGGCCAAGTGTGGCCCCAGCCTGTGTGATTCTGTGCAGTATAACAGAGACACTATGCATATTGATTATGTTAACATGACGGGTCTTTCCCTCTCCTTAATCCTATTGTTGTTAGAATCTGTCTCCTTTACTCTGCCTTCCTTTCTTCATTATTGCTACACTTCCACCTAGCCTCCACAGCAATCAGAACACCATATCTGCTCCAGACTAGTGCCTGGCTTGTTGGTTACGTTCACAAGCACATTTTTGCCTGCTGTTCCCCAGTGCATGGTCATGTTCTACTAGAAAGGGATGTCAGTTGTCTCACAAGAACTCCCAACTTGTGTTGTTTGGCAGACTACTTTTACATTTTCTCCTATCACTTAAATTCCTTCTTTGTGGGTTGATACATAGGGTACATCAAACAATAATTTAAAAATACCCAAGCCCCACACTTGCTTTCAGCAGTGATGTTTTCTTGTAGTAATTTCACTTGCTTTCTTTGAAGGATGAGTTATGGATGATCCAGGAGAAGTTGGAATGCTACTTCGGCTCTTTGGTTGGATCCAATGTTTATATAACTCCTCCAGGGTCCCAGGGTCTCCCTCCCCACTATGATGATGTCGAGGTGAGAGTACAAGCTCGCTAGCTGTAAATTTACAAGCAGCGTTCCAGGATGGAAGTATGTTTGCGTTATGGAAGTAATGGATCTGCTTATTGGATAGCTTTTTGCATATTTAAGTATAGAGAGATTTATGTTCTCCCTAGTTACAGCTCTGGTCAAGTAACCTACAATGCTTCTGTTACCTTAAAGAAAAGATATAGAATAATTTGATGGTAATATCCATTGGATATGTGTCCCAGGACTCTTGCATGAGATTTTTAGTTGATGCCAGCAGAAGTTAGAGAAGCTCTCGAAGTGGCCTTACACTGGTGGAGGAGGGGGTGAGTTTTAAAAATTGACATTTAGGTTAAAAAAAAATCAGTTACAGTCAACTCCTTTATATCGAGCAGCCCTGGGAGCAGGAGGTTGCTGGGTATTCAAATATTCTGGATAATAGAGAGACATACCTACCAATGCATAACACTGAAGAAAAACAAGATTAGACATTAAGAAACAAACATAAATGCATGCAGAATACTTCATTTACCAACAGTAGTGGTATTGTACACTGTAAACTAACACTGTATTTGCTGTATTTATTTCTATTTACTTTCACTGTGCTGTACTTATGAAAAAACATAACCAAGATGTACTTATGGTTAAATGCCGGTTATTAGAGAGTTCTGGATGATAGAATGCTGGATATGAAAGAGTTTTACTGTAAAAACATCCAAACACCTTTTGTTACCAATAACACGCTGAGGTCCCAATCTTGAGAGAGCCTGCTGACTTCAGTGGAAACTGCAGGTGGCTAACATTTCTTGGGGGTCAGACTCTGTTTGTTTGTTAAAACTGGAGAAACTTGAAAATCTTTTTTCTTTGCAGTTTCTTCAGCTTTTTCAGCAGAAACAGCCTGGTCACATCCTACTTGTGTAGTAGCACAACAGTGCACTATTTTTGGAAGGCTTCAATCGAGACATGTCTTCCTTTAACTCTTAAAAATAACAAAAACATCAGATAAAATGGGTGTTACCCACAAAAGCTCATTACTTAATACATTTCTTAGCGTTTCAAGTGCTACAGGACTGCTTGTTTGTTTTTTACATCTACTGCATTTAATAAAACATATTTAAAATCCCCAAAGCCTGAAGCTGGGTGCTAGTTCTGTCAGAGTTTCTACATTTAGCTGTGATGTTTTAAAAATAAAAGTTATTTTCTAGTTGACTTTAGAAATATTGTAAATGAAAAGTGTTGCTGTCTCATCATGAATCAGAGATTTTTATTTTATTTTTAATTTCACTCAGTTAAATTCATCTAGTACTCTTCAACTTCCTAACACATACAGAATGTACTTACTAGCTGCCTGCAAAGCAATCTGATAGAATGCAGTGTCCCAGGTGGAACTGCTGTATGACTAGGTATTTCACATGCTGGCTATGTCTACACTAGGCCCAAACTTCGAAATGGGCATGCAAATGGCCATTTCGAAGTTTACTAATGAAGTGCTGAAATACATATTCAGCGACTCATTAGCATGCGGGCGGCTGCGGCACTTCGAAATTGACGCGGCTTGCCACCGCGCGGCTCGTCCCGACGGGGCTCCTTTTCGAAAAGACCCCGGCTACTTTGAAGTCCCCTTATTCCCATGTGCTCATAGGAGTAAGGGGACTTCGAAGTAGGCGGGGTCCTTTCGAAAAGGAGCCCCGTCGGGATGAGCCGCGCGGCGGCGAGCCGCATCAATTTCGAAGTGCCGCGGCTGCCCTCATGCTAACGAGGCGCTGAATATGTATTTCAGTGCTTCATTAGTAAACTTCGAAATGGCCATTTGAATGGCCATTTCAAAGTTTTTGGCTAGTGTAGACATGGCCGCTTTGTGTTCTTATGTCTCTGGCAGAGCGAACTTGTTTTTGAATTTTATAGATCTCTGGATGTCACTAGTAAAGCCATAACTTTGATTTATTTTGGTCTTTGCTAATAATCTCTCACATGGGCCGTGTCTACACGTGCCCCAGACTTCGAAATGGCCATGCAAATGGCCATTTCGAAGTTTACTAATGAAGCGCTGAAATGCATATTCAGCGCTTCATTAGCATGCGGGCGGCAGCGGCGCTTCGAAATTGACGCGCCTTGCCGCCGCGTCCAGACGGGGCTCCTTTTCGAAAGGACACCACCTTCTTCGAAGTCCCCTTATTCCAATGAGCTCATGGGAATAAGGGGACTTCGAAGTAGGCGGGGCCCTTTTGAAAAGGAGCCCCGTCTGGACGCGGCGGCAAGGCGCGTCAATTTCGAAGCGCCGCTGCCGCCCGCATGCTAATGAAGCGCTGAATATGCATTTCAGCGCTTCATTAGTAAACTTCGAAATGGCCATTTGCATGGCCATTTCGAAGTTTGTTGCACGTGTAGACGTAGCCATGGTGTCCTGGGTTTTTTAGAGCTCAAAAATTGAGTAGATGGATGTTAGAGGAGCAGCATGGCTTCTTGATACGTATTATCTTGTGACACTTTGCAGGTGTTTATCCTTCAGCTGGAAGGGGAGAAACACTGGCGTCTCTACAAACCTACCGTGCATTTAGCTCGAGAGTACAATGTTGAATCAGAGGATCGTATTGGGAATCCAACACGTGAATTCATATTAAAGGTACTTGTTGCGCCTGGCTTTCTCAGCTTTAGCTGTGAAATATATAGGGTAATAATTTTATTTTCTGTTATAGCTTGTTTAAAGAGAATGTCCTGAATGTGTTTATAAAAATGACATTCCAAGCACTGAAAACAGTCTGGCATATCAGGCAGTTAGATATCCTTAGGCAGATTGGAGAATTTGGTCTGAAATCAACAAGGTGAAGTTCAGTAAGGACAAGTGCAAAGTACCACACTTATGCAGAAAAAAAATCAAATATACAACTGTAAAATGGAAAATGGCGTGCAAGGTGGTAGTACTGCAGATAAAGATGTTTGGGTTACAGTGAATCGCAAATTGAATGAAAGTCAACAATGTGATGCTATTACGAAGCATAGGTCAGCTCTGTAAAGGGACTCTTTAAACTGACTTATTGCTACCCAACAGATCTGCCTATTGTTGAGCACTTACTAGCTTCATGCCCTTCTCACAAAACTGATTGTCCAGAGAAAGTGATGTAATAGCACAGAATGCATTTAAAGACTATTACCAGATCCCACTACAGTTTGCTTTTCTCAAGGTTAAACACACATTTAACCTTTCCTCATAAGCCATGTTTTCTCACCCTTTTGTTTTTATAACTCTCCTCTGCCCTCCCTTCAGTTTGTCCCCATCTTTCCTAAAGTATACACTTTGGGGCACCAGACAGTACTCTACCTGCCGTCTCACCAGAGACAACTAGAGCAAAACATTTATCTCCCATGTCTTTCTTACACTCTTCCTGTTAGTACAACCCAGAACTATATCAGACTTTTTATAACTACATCACATTGTTTACTGTCATTCAATTTGCGATTCACTGTAACCCAAACATCCTTATCTGCAGTACTACCACCTTGCACGCCATTTTCCATTTTACAGTTGTATGTTTGATTTTTTTTCTGCATAAGTGTGGTACTTTGCACTTGTCCTTACTGAACTTCACCTTGTTGATTTCAGACCAAATTCTCCAATCTGCCTAAGGATATCTAACTGCCTGATATGCCAGACTGTTTTCAGTGCTTGGAATGTCATTTTTATAAACACATTCAGGACATCCTCTTTAAACAAGCGATAACAGAAAATAAAATTATTACCTCATAATGTAAGATCAGGAATATGACCCCCCACAATTCGTTTCACAGAATTTCCTACCGTGCCTCTGGAAATCCATGAGTTAGAAAAGCAAGAGACTTAATAGTGAACTGTTTGGTAAGGAAGTAATACAACAGTATTAGTGTTCAATTCATTCCCTTCTGTTTTAACTATCTTGTGGGGAGCTGCCCGTGTGGGTAACACCTTGCAGGGAGTTAGAGGCACTCCTTGCCAGAGGTGCTTCTCTGTAGGGCTATGTCTACACTATGAGATAATATCGAATTTAAGGCATTTAGCTTGATTTTAGCACGTGCCTGTCTTCACTGTAAATTCCATTAGCTTGATTTATGGTGCACTAAAATAGATATAATATTGTCGGAACTTGACAGGTGTAGCGTTCAAGTCAAATTTAAAATTCCGAGTGAAGGATAGTGTGGAAGCGCCATGTCTTTAAATCAAATTCAGTAGCCTCCAGAGAGATCCCGTATGTACCCCACAATGCCCCACAGTTCTCTGCTCTGGCATCTTCCATCTCCACTGTTCTCAGGTGCAGCGGAATTAGGCAACAGGAAGACCATTTCATTTTGGCACCTGGAAGCCTGTGGCTGTAGGGTTTATTCTTTTTTTGCTGTTAGTGCAGCTGTGGGGTCTGTGGTTCTGTGGCTACCTCTGCTAGCTGCCTTTTTTTTTTTTTTTCTTTTTTCCGGCACTGCCTGGTGCCAGCCACCTCCCCCCCCGCACCACATGACAGATAGTCTGTGGGTGGGGGTTATGCTTGGACGAGAAAATTCTTTTCAGCTGCTTATATTTTTTCTTGCCTCTCCAACCACGCCCCCTTCCTTCCCCTCCAGAGATGCCAGAGTCTGTAACTTTCCTGCGCCCAGTCACATCACGTGGCTTGACCTGAACCAATAAAAGGATGTGCTGTTGTTAGCTGGTGGCCAGGTAATGTGCGGTGAGGTACTCCCCTGGGTCCTAAACAGGTTGTTTAGGGTTGTTTTAGGACTCCCCTGGGTCCTAAACAGCTCCTAGCACTCTCACCCACGGCCAGGCTGTAGTAACCAAACGGTTAAAGTTCTTTTTGTTGTGCCGGCTGTGTTGCAGTGACAAAAGGGTTAACAGCAGGGTCAGGCTCAGAGCTTAACTAGTTACAAGTTTATTAAGCTACAGTTATAAGCTTGCGGTTACAAAAGGCTATTGTTTACTTCTTATATGCTAGCAAAGTACAGGTGTTAACAAGTTACGTTACAATCCAATACAAAGATATCTGTTACCATCTAACACAATGATATCTTGGCACAATGACATCTAGTTACAGAGCTCTAATTCTTTAGCTGTGCACAAAAAAGTCAGAGACCTAGCATGGGTGTATCTTACCCTCTCTGCGTCTCTCGATACCAGCGTAGCCAAGCTGGATCGGTCACTCAATTCCGCGGAAAGACGAATACGAGGTTGGGCGTCCCCAGTTGTGGACCTTGGGAGGCAATCACCTGACCCGACCAGCAGGTAGTTGGTAGAATGCACTCAAAGTTAGAGTTCTGCTGGACCCACCTTTTATACCCCTTTTGGTTACGTATTCTCTTTCTTATCTATGGTGCCAGATCATACTGGTCTGTCTTTGTGACGCCAGTTTGTTACAAGGGCATTTCTTACTTAATTTGCACTTGTAAGACAGGAGATAAGCAATTTAGGAGTACAGGACATTCTTTTGTGCGGGCGGGGCACGTCCCCTTCTGGGATGGTTGTGTGTGTGTGCATCATATCGATCAATGCCAGCTGGGGTGATTTCTGAGGGTCCGCCCCCGCTCGTGTTGACAGTCTGGCCTGTTAGCCTTCTAGCTGTACTTTCTGCTTCTCAGGGTCACGATAAGCTAGCATATCTGGGCCTCAATGAGGGCATCAAAGACTGTGCTGTCAGCAGCCATTTCCGTGCCCTGTGTGCTGCTCAGTGGAGGGGGGCAGCGAGCAAGCTGGCTTGTAAGGGGGAGACTTTGTCTGGCTACAGCTGTGCAAGGTGTCAGGCAGCTTGCGCGTGCTCAGGGTCCTGGAGCTGGCCGGGGGAAGTGGCTCTTGGCGGCCAGGATATTGGGGGACTGGCAGGTATCGGTGGGGCCTTTCAGCCGCACGGGGGGAAGTCTCCCTCGGCGGCCACGATCTTTGGGGGCTGGCAGCTGCCTGGGAAATTCTCTGGCGGCTGAGATAGTCGAGGGCATTGGAGCATCATGTGCCCAGAGGGAGGGGCTGGGACCAGACTTGCCCTTCAATGGATCATTGTTAAAGGATTTAAACTGTTCTCAGTCCAAGGTGGCAGCTGTTTCTCAGGCTCCCTCTCTGCAATTAACCCCTGGCTCCCCGTTACGCACAGGCACAGGAAGTGCCATCGGAAGCTGATCGCATGGACATTCAGTTTAACACCTGTGGGTACTTAGATGTACATTTCTGGATTATGAATTGGGTGCAAGGGTACAAATTATTGCTCTGAGGATCTTCTGTGCCAGGGGGTCTAAATACAGAGCCGAGTCTCTTTCATCCGGACACTCTGGCAGTTGGTGGGCCCTGCCACAAGGTTTCTTGGGCTCCCTGTGGCTTTAAGAAGGGCCACAGGCAGACACCATAGAGCTTTGATTACTGTGGCCAGGGTGTCCCCTGGAGGCCTTTTCAGTCAATAGGGAAAAAAAACACTTTGTCACAGGAGCGACTGTCCTTTTGAGAGCAAATTTTTGTATGGGCCTGATCCAAAGGCCATTGGATGCAATGTAGTAGCTCCACAACTACCACAACTCTCCAAGTAAGGCTTACATTGACCCCTCGAGCCATAGCTGATTTGATGACCCATTGCACTTTCAGTGTTGTGTTCACATCTACTACTCACACAGGCATTTCCAGGTTTTGCAGTAGCTGGAGGATAAAAATTCTTGTTCTGAGGATCTCCTTCGCCAGGAGGTCTAAACCTAGATCCAAGCCTGGGCCTGCTGGTGACCAGGGCAGGTAATGGGTACTGCCCCGGTGTGTCAACCAGCATCCTCGGTCCAGATGTAGCCCTGCTGGAGCTCCTTCACCTTTGCCTGGACTTCCTCCATGCCACAGTGGGGGGGCTTGTTCCAAGAGGGTGGTGGCCGTCCGGCATAGGCTTGGGCATTATGGCACTTCACCTTGGGATCTTGGAGTAGCTCCTCCTCACCCCACAGGTCCAGGAGGGTCTCCACCTTTTGCCCAGTCCAGGAGGGACCTGCCTCTTGGTGCCCTGGGCTGGCTCCTGGAACAGCTCCGTATGATTCCTTAAGGGCCTAGGGAGTCTCAGGCTCCGTCCTGGTGTGTCATGTAGAATGCTGGCTGGAAGGGAGCAGGTGCAAGGGTGTTTGCACAGCAGCTTGTAGCTCTGCTGTTCGCATGCACTCAAATCTGTCACTAGAGTGGCTGGCCTTTGAGACAACATTATTGATCTGAGGATCATCTTTGCCAGGAGGTCTGAATCCAAATCCAAGCCACCAAAGCTCTAGTGCTGTTGCATCCCGTTTTGAAAACCTATCAGTTGAGAAGCCCAAAATCTTTTTTCTGACCATTCCTAAGCGCTTTCCTACCGTCCCGTCCCCTACCCTACCCTCAGTTATAAAAAGCACATTTCCAGACTCTGCCTGGAAAGGGGATGTTTGGCTAACAAAGCCGGAGAATGAGCGAAATGAAATGTGAGACAATGTCGTCAGATACCCACAGCCACTTTCGGGGCATTTTTTTCCCCCATGCTGCACCAGTGAAAATACCCAGAATGCTACGGCGCTCAAGGAACTGTGGGATAGGTTCCCCCAACACACTGCTAGAACAGTTGATTTTGGCAACGTGTGTGGCATCAATAGGTCAATTTTGTGTGGAGCACGTTGGAATGTGAGGAGGCTCAAAATCAAATTTTATGACATTTATAAAACACAGCATTGATAAATCAATTTTAATAAAGTTGATTGTAGCTTGTAGTGTAGATACAGCCCAGGTGAGCTGGAAGATCAGTTCATTGCTTCAACAAGTGGATCCTAACCCTGAGGTAAGTGGGAGAGAAGTAAGGTGCAACACAGTAGGAGTCCTAGGTGAAGAGGAGAAAGTGGGCCAATCAGCCACTTCTCTTGTACACAAATGCAAGAAGCCTGGTGAACCAGCAGGAGGAATTAGAGGCCCTGGCTCAGTATAAGAAGTATAAAGTGATTGGAATAATGGAGACTTGGTGGGATGATTTGCATAACTGGAGCACAGTCATGGAAGGGTGTGAACGGTTCAGGAAGGACAGGCAGGGAGAAGAGGAGGAGGTGTTGCGCTCTATGCGAGGGAGCCGTGTGATCGCTCAGAGCTCCAGTATAAAGAGGGAGAAAAGCCACTTACGTGTCTTTGAGTTAAGCGTGGAGGCGGAAGCAATAGAGGTGATGCAGTTGGTGTCTGCTACAGACAGCCAGATCAGGGAGATGAGGTAGAGGAGGATTTCTTCAGACAGCTAAGAGAAGCTTCCAAATCACAGGCCCTGGTTCTCTTGGGAGACTTTAATTATTGAGACATTTGTTGGGAGACCAGTCCAGCAGCTCACGGACAATCCAAGAGGGTTTTGGAGAATGTTGGAAAGAACTTCTTGGTACAAGTGCTAATGGAAGCGACCAGGGCCTGGTGACCAGGGAACTTGACGTGCTGCTCACGAACAGGGAAGAACTAGTAGGAGAAATAGAAGTGGGTGGCAGTCTGGGCTGCAATGATCACAAGATGGTAGATTTCAGGATCCTGACAAAAGGCAGAAAGGTGAGCAGTAATATCCAGACCCTTGATTTAAAAAGAGCAGACTTCCCATCCCTGAGGGTACTGATGGGCAGAATCCCCTGGGAAACAAAGATGAAGGGGAAAGGAGTTCAGGAGAACTGACAGTATTTCAAAGAAGTCTTGCTGAAGGCACAGGAACCATCCTGGTGCATAGTAAGAAACAAATGTGGTAGGCAACCAGCTTGGCTTAACAGGGAAATCCTGGGTCAGCTTATACTCAGAAAGGATGTGAATAAGAAATGGAAACTTGGACAGATGACTGAGGAGGAGTATAAATATATGGCCCGAAAATGCCAGGCAGTAATCAGGACAGCAAAGGCACAATTGGAACTGCAGCTGGCAGGGGATGTGAAGGGCAACAAGAAGGGTTTCTACAGGCATGTTAACAATCAGAGGGTTATCAGGGAAGGTGTGGGGCCATTACTGGATGAGAGAGGTAACCTAGTGACAGATGATGTAAGAAAAGCTGAAGTACTCAATGCTTTGTTTGCTTCAGTCTTCGCGGGCAAGGACAGCTCCCACACTGTGGTGCTAGAGATTGCAGTCTGGGAAGGTGGAGGGCAGCCATCGGTGGGGAAGGAACGAGTTAAGAGCTGATGTACACAGATTCATGGGTTTAGATGTAATGCAGCCAAGGGTACTGAGCGAATTGGCAGCTGTCATTGCTGAGCCTTTGGCCATTGTTTTTGAAGACTCTTGGAGATCAGGAGGGATTCCGGATGACTGGAAAAAGGCAAATGTAGTGCCCATCTTTAAAAAAGGAAAGAAGGACGATGCAGGGAACTATAGACCGGTCAGCCTTACCTCAGTACCTGGGAAAATAATGGAAGGGATCCTCAAAGAATCCATTTTGGAGCACTTGGAAGAGGGGAAAGTGATCAAAAGTAGCCAACATGGATTTACCAAGGGCAGGTCCTCCCTAACCAATCTGATTAGCTTCTATGATGAGGTAACAGGCTCTGTGGACTTGGGGAAGTCAGTGGATAGGATATACTTTGACTTTAGCAAAGCTTTTGATACAGTCTCCCACAACAATCTTGCCCATAGGTTAAGAAAGTATGGGTTGGATACGTGGACTATAAGATGGATTGAAAGCTGGCTTGACGGTCAGGCCCAACGGGTAGTGGTCAATGGCTCAATATCTGGATGGCAGTCGGTTTCAAGCGGAGTGCCCCAAGGCTCAGTTCTGGGGCTGGTGTTATTCAACATCTCTATTAATGACCTGGATGAGCAACTGGATTGCACCCTCAGCAAGTTTGCGGATGACACAAGCTAGCAGGAGAGGTAGATACGTTGGAGGGTAGAGATGGGATCCAGAGTGCCCTGGATAAATTGGAGGATTGGGCCAAAAGAAATATGATCTGGTTCGACAAGGAGAAGTGTGGAGTCCTGCACCTGGGATGGAAGAATCCCAAGCATTGTTACAAGCTGGGGACTGACTGCCTAAGCAGCAGTAGAGTAGGAAGGGACTTAGGGATTACAGTGGATGAAAGGCTGGATATGAGTACGCAGTGTGCCCTTGTAGCCAAGAGGGCTAATGGCATATTGGGATGCATTAGAAGGAGCATTTCGAGCAGACCTAGAAAGATGGTTGTTCTCCTCTGTTCAGCACTGGTGAGACCACATTTGGAGTATTTTGCTCAGTTTTGCCCCTTGCCTTCTCCCCCAGTATAGAAAGGATGCGGATGTGCTGGAGCAGGTTCAGTGGAGGGCAACTAAAATGATTAAGGGGCTGGAGCACATGACCTATGAGGAGAGGCTGAGGGATTTGGGCTTATTTAGTTTGCAGAAGACTGAGGGGTGATTTAATAGCAGCCTTCACCTTCCTGAAGGGGTGCTCTGAAAAGGGTGGAGAGAAATTTTTCTCTGTGGTGATACAGAGCAAGGGGTAATGGTCTGAAGTTACAGAAGGAGAGGAGTAGGTTGGATATTAGGAAAAACTACTTCACCAGGAGGGTGGTGAAGCCCTGGAATGCGTTACCTAGGGAGGTGGTAGGATCTCCATCTTTAGAGGTTATTAAGTCCTGGCTTGACATTGTCATGGCTGGAATGACTTATTTGGGATTGATCCTGCTTGGCGTAGAGAGCTGGACTCCATGACGTCTTGAGGTCCCTTCCAGCTCTATGATTCTAGTTTAATCAACCCAGTTTATAAACAGCAGAGGGAAGCTTGTTAAAGGGTGAGTGACATACCATAGTGCTCTATAAATGGACAAACCTCAGCGATATTGCTTACTCCTGTGACATCCTGTAATTGGAGGAGACCTTTAATTCACCTTCTTGAAGGTATTTGAGGAATCCTCAAGATATTTTTAAGACCACCAAGAGTATGGTTAGTCTGACAAATAAGTGAACTGGTGCACTCACGGGAGAAAAGCCAGGTGCCCTGTGCTCAGCAGCTCCTCTCCTACCCTCCCAATTTTTGGAGCACTGCATATAACTCATTTATGGTGTTCAGGCTCAAGAAAGAAGGGGAAGGGGGGGTTTGGAGGAAGATGCTGGGTGGCTGCAGAACCCTACAGCTGGGAGGGCCGCCCCGCAGCCATGGGGCTTTGTGCACTCCCATGGGGCTGCATTCCTGGCCCCCAGCTTTGGGGTTATGCAACCCCCCTGCCTCTTCCCCTGAGTGCCTTCCTCCCCAGTCCCTGCTTGGTTAGAGCCCTGCAGCCAGTGGTAGCAGAGGGTCTGGCATTGACCTTGTGTGGTCCAGCAAACTCCCTGAGGGTGTCAGACAGGGATGTACAAACTGGAGGTATAAAATAACTGTCTTTTTGGAATACGTTGTCCGGGTATTCAGAATTTAATGGGAGAAGCTGTCAGCTTCCCCTTATTTACAGTAATAGTCACATATCTAATTAAAACAAAAATTCTGAAGAAGTGGGTCTGTCCCACGAAAGCTCACCTAATAAATTATTTTCTTAGTCTTTAAAGTGCTACTTGACTGCTTTTTTGTTTTGATAGTGTATGTAGACTAGCATGACTCTCTCTCTCTTAATATCTAATTAAAATCAATTTCAGGAATGAAGTTAACCAAACCCTTGATAGTGTGTACATGTCATTTGATTTTGGGAACTGACACGGGGTTTGGTGGTGGCATCTTCTTGCAGGGCTGGGATGTGCCTGAAATATTTATTTTAGTGGTGCATTTTTTTCTTCATGGCAGTATTCTTTTCCTCTGGTCTTTGCTCACTCCTCTTTGTTTTCTGTTATCTCTGTTCCAGTCAATTGCATCACTTTTAAAGAGCCCTTTTTTACAAGGATTGTTAAGGGAAGGCGGGGGCTGGAAGAGAGCGGGTGGCCAGTTTTTAAAGACATGCTAGAACTGTGTAAGGTGTGTTTTAAAAATGCATTAGTGCCTAGCACAGACGGGTTTTGTTAGCTTTCATAGGCAAGTCTGGGTTTTTTCCTTTTGCATGTATTAGATTGGATCCAGATTAAATTGCACTGCTTTGTCCTATTTCCAGTGGCTCCCTTTCATCCATGGGCTTTTCTCAATCACTTCTTCATTTCACATGTACCCAGTTTAATGTGCATAGTTGTACATTTTTTGCTTTAACTTTACAAATATTAAGGAAGAATTTAGTTCAGCCCTCAGAATCTCCAGCCTTCAGAGATCCTCTTCCATAGCTCAGTTATGTGATGTGTACAGGAGAGTGTATATATTGTATTAAATGATTTTATATTTAACTATCAGCTTAGCTATCTGGGGAGTAATTTTTTCATTTTGCTAACCTTGCAATAAGAGAGTTGTCAAGAGATCCAAATACTGAATTGCTTCTTCCTTTTATCTTCTTTTAGCCAGGAGATTTGTTATACTTTCCAAGAGGAACTATTCACCAAGCTGACACTCCTTCAGGGGGATCTCATTCTACTCATTTGACCATCAGCACCTACCAAAATAAGTAATTGTTCTTTACCATTCCTTGGACACAGTTTGGATAAATGCTGCAGGTGACCTAAAATGTGTGTTTCAGAGCAATGGTGCTAGCTGTTGGCTAGAGCACGTGTCCAGATTAGAAGGTGGGGCTTTTGGGTTCTGTTCCTGATTCAGCCACTGAACTTACTATGTGAGCATTGGCAAATAGCTTAGCCTTGTTGCCTCAGTTTACCCACTAGTAACAGAGGCATAATAGAATACTTTCCATGCCTTCCATACAGGGGTTTTGTGAAATTTGTTTGTTTGTGAGATACTTTGAAAGCTTCTGATGAATGATGTCACACACACGCATACTGTAATTAAATCGAAACCAGAATTCTCATAGGAGTAATAAATGTCTGGGAAAGCAAATCCATTAGCTAATTGCTGCATAAAAACATAGCAAGTAGGGCTGTTGCTAAGAGACATAAGACATAGCAAGTAGGGCTGTTGCTAAGAGAATTGGTTTTTAATTACTTAATTATCACTTACCAGCTGGGGACTTTAGGTGGAAGATAGGGTGACAGGTACAAATTCATTGTTGCATTTTATGGTCCCTCAACTACTGGAGAGGTCATTGCTCGTTTGTTAACCCAGAGAATATGAAGCACATCGGGGATGAATTGTTAGCGTTTTGGTTTTTTTTTTAACTCCTATGCTGCCTAAACTAGGTGTCCAAAATTCTCTTAGATGTCTCACCTACTGCCACCCATTCCCTTTATAAAAATATCATTTTCATCTGCCTCTTTCAGCTGTTCCCCAGGGGTCAGCTTCCACCTCAACATGGCTTCCTACACCTTTTCCGTGCTGATGCTTTTGCCCATAGGGAGATGGCTGCCCCTTTCTAACTGGTTTGGGCTTTGCTGCTTTGGTTTTAGTTGAGCACTTGGTGGCTTTTATGTTTTCTAAGGTTCTTGTCCTTTCTTTTTTGACACTGCAGCTGGTTTCTTGGCTTTTTGGACTCTCTCCACAGCTCCAGCTTTGTAGGGCTTCTGGCAGTGCTAGCTGGCTTCTTGGCAATTGGTTTCTTATTCTTGGCTGCTGGGTTTTTCCTTGGTCTCACCAGGCATTTTGCTGAGTTCTGAGGAGCCAAAGCTGCCTATACTCAACGTACGAACTTCAGAGCCAAGCTTGATGTGGCAGTTGTTCTTCTCCGACTTCTAGGGACTTCTTAAGAGCATCCAATGAGACCCATTTGCATTCCTTGGAAGAGGACATCACCTTGGTCATACTGGGACCTGCGGCCATCCAGGCTTTGGATCTTCCTGCTGCCGCCTTCAGCAGGCACCGTTGAAGCTGGAAGAGGAGCTTCAACAGCAATTGCTGTCATTGCAGCAGCAGGTGCAGTTTCAGGCATGGTCACAGGCAGTTTCCAAACGCTCTGACACAAGCACTGCTTTCAGATTTTCTTCACCTGGCTCATGTTGTAAGGGTTAAGATGAAATGGCTTAGAACAGAAAGACGTGTCCCTCCTGTACCATGGGGAAATCTTTACTAATTTACAGTAGGAGTCATTCTTTTGGATCAGATGGCTAAAATATTCAAGAGATACTTTACAGTGTGTTTGCTGCTCTTGTTGTGCTAGAGAGGTAACATGAGAACCATACTTCCTGCAATGATTTGGCCATTAGCAGAATTCGTGCTGTCTTGTCATGGAGCAAACTTGACTAAGGAAGTTCACTGATTTCTAGATCAGTTTTTATGATCAGGAGAGAAATAACTCAAGTCGGTCTTCACAACTGTTAAAATATCTGTCAGATGGCCCTGAAAGAGGCTTTACGTTGCACTACATCATCTCCCCATCACATAATTGCTGAAGGCATGAGATGCTTGTGTTGAGTGTACACAATCCCTCAAGCTATGGGTGCAAGACAACGTGTCCTCACTGAGATACTTGAGCAGCAGTGCTATTAAGCAGCACATTCTCTAGGGTGCTCTGAGAATGAGCGAGAAGCTGGAAGAGTGCTGTTCCGTTAACAGCAAAAGTGTGACTTAACGTCCCTGCTGCTTAGGCTATGGCAACAAGATAGAAGCCTCCTACACATACTTTCAAGAGTCCCACGCAGCAATCTTAGGAGAAGCTGCTGTTTTGTATTTCTTGTGTCTGGAGATTAAGTACAGTGACGAGACTGACAAAAAATATCAGGAATGCGTGGTACATTTTGTTTGTTTTGAGAGAAATTTCAAAGAGCTCTTAAAATGCAACAGGCATCATAGTAATCTTTTGTACTCTTCCTTGGCCTCATGAGCATTGTCTCCTGTGAGCACTGTTTTCCTTTGCTGAGTGGCTGAGGGAAATTGAATGAATGTGCTATTTACTTAACAGTCTGACTGCACAGAGGAGCAGTGGAATGACAGTTTGATTACGTAGGCAGTATAATGTGGCTTTTTGTCTGCATTCATCAAGTAATACATATACTCAAGAAGTAGATACACCTGTTTTATGAATTTTCACTACAAGGAACCGTGTAAATTTATGCTTATTTTTCAATTTATGAATATTCTTTTTGCTACAATGAAAAAACCAACCTTCGTCTGAGCATCCACTGTACAGTCAGTGCTCTGCCAGCAGCTCCATTTTCTGTTTATGAATTTTCACCTTACATACGGTTTTCACTGAACAAATTACATTCATAAAACGAAGGAGAGATGCATACAGAATTCCAAATACAGTAAACGCTTTTGTAGCCAGCATTCTATCATCCAGTACTCTCCAATAAGCGGCATTTTAGCCAAAAGTAAATTCTAGTTATGTTTTCCGTAAGTACAGTCCAATGAATGCAAATCACAACAGCAAATACAGTGAAAGTTTACGGTGTGTAATACTGTTGTAGCTGGTAAATAAAGTACTCCGCATACGTTTTTGTTTGGTGTTTTTAATACCTAATCTTGTTTTTCTTTAGTGTTATGCATTGCTGGGTACACCTCTCTCTTCCCCAGACTATTTGAATATTTAGCAACCTGCCAGTCCTGGAGCTGCCAGATGTGAGAGTTTACTGTATATAGCCTGCTGTACAGTGTTGCATTCTGAAGACGTACATAAACACAGTTATAAGAAGCACTTATGTTTGAAAAGTTATGTTCTCAAAAGGAAATGCCAGAATTGAGATTCCTGTGCACCCTCATCTTTCTGTCTTGTGCCTATGCCATTATCTATGCCCAGCCAAAGCCAGTCTCTGCCCTGGCATTCCCCACAAACTGAGCTAGCAGGCTGTTTTTCTTCCTCCTTTTCTCAACTCTCAGACCTAGCTCTTGTCCCCTGTGTGTTTGAATCACACTGCTGCTTCCTTCCCACTTGCTGGGGTGGGGCGTGTTGGGTGGGGCACGGAAAGAACAGGAGAGAGAGAGTCTCCTTGCTCACGGTTTTAAGCCTGGTTCTATCTCAGAGCAGCAATTACAGGGAGAGCTGGCTTTGCCCTTTAAGATTTGGGCTGAAGCATGCTCACTTGCTCTGTAGGGATGGTACATGGACAGCTTACTCAAACTAGGAGCTGGGGTGGGCTTGGCAAAGACTCCCTCCCTCCAGAAGTACTGTGAATCAGCTGTTTACAACCTCCTGCGAAAAAGCCTCAAAGAGGTGCAGGATATGCCTTGAAGAGCCACGTGTGGTTCACGAGCTGTGGACTGAGTATCACTGCTCTAGGAAGATGGAATCTGAGTAGACTTGAGCTGCTGAAGTATAAGAAGTTTCTGTTGAGGATGTGCAAAGTACATTTTTCCAGAGATTTATAAGGTGGCCAAATGTGAGTCATGGAGGTGGCAAAAGGTAGATAACAGATAGAAAGATCTCTCTCCCTGCTGGGTTTCAAATCCCTGCTCCACAGTATGGGGCCACAAGATCATTTAAAAACAAACTTTCCAGAATTTAACGTAGGTAAAACACATTTTTTCACATTTTTGCTGTGGTCTTGGAAACAGCTGAAGTCGTTTGATTTCAATTGTCCAAAACAATTTAGCCTGAGACAGACACAAGCATGGAAAATTTCAGCCCAAATTTTTGGCTAAAGTTGCTCAGTAATAGGGATCAGGGTCTTACAATAGGAAATTTTAGGCAGTCTTAATAATGAGCAGCTATCAGTCAGCCCTGCCTGTGTGTGTGCATATAGACACACAGATTAATTTAATGTGGCCTTTTTGAAAATGTGTGTGTTGGCTTTGTGTAACCATGTTCATAAAATTAACTTCAAAATAATGATTTTTGGGTAACTCTCCATCAGTGCCTGCTTTTTTCAGTGGTTGCTGCTGCTCACTTCCTACCGTGTGAATGGAATCTTCAGCTAGTCCTAATAATTTAGTTGTGGGGTTTTCTTCAGCTTGGCATTCCCATTTTTTCACTGTTCTGTTTAGTCTGTCTTCCTGCTGCAGGCCTTATCTCTAACGTGGCTCTGCAGTGCCACCATGCACGTGGCATTTCATGGGAATGGATTGGTTTTTTACAAACAACAGTCAGAGCTGGGTCTGTTTACAGTGTAGCAAAAGCAGTAGAGCCAGGGAAGGTCTAAGATGGAGACAGTACCTGTGTTGATTTACAGACATCAGCCAAAGACTCCCATGGAACAGCAGCAAATGGGACACGTTGGAAAAAGATGATAAACTTATCTGAATCAGAAATGGTGATATTATTATTCATGAATAGTTGGATTACAGCACTGCCTAGAGTACCGATCACTTAACTGTAGGAGGCATCCTGCTAGGGCATGGAGAAACTTCTGTGGTAGCACAGAGAGGTCTGAGCCATTCCCACAAGGGGGTTGGGAGGGAGTGCCAGGAGTTGGGCTCCAAACTCATGTACTATATAGAGTTTAAATCTAAATAGACAAAACAGGATGAGAGAGGAAGTGTTATCTTCTCTTCCACAGGTGCAACAAGAAGTCTTGTGGCACCTTATAGACTAACAGATATTTTGGAGCGTAAGCTTTCATAGGCAAAGATCCACTTCGTCAGATCCAATTGATGAAGTGGGTCTTTGCCCGCGAAAGCTTATGCTCCAAAATATCTGTTAGTCTATAAGGTGCCACACGACTTCTTCTCGTTCTCGAAGATACAGGCTAACACGGCCACCTCTCTGATACTTCTACAGATGAAGAACTGAGGCATGGAGTGAGTAAGGGCCAGATTTTGCAAAGATCCGTCACCACTGTATAATGCAGACAGGTGCTTGATTGGATTTGCCGAATCCCACCGAGGGCTTAGCTGCCTCTTTAGATGCAAAATACCTTTGAAAAATCTGGCCTGGTGACCTGGCTTCATGGGAATACAGGGAGTCTGGCAACGCTGGGAACTGAATCCCGGCCTTCTGAGACCCTGCCTGTGCCTAACCCCAAAACCATCCTTCCTCTATACTAAAATTTCTCTAAAGCATGCTAATTACTCAGAATAGTTTTTCTTTTAAAGTGTTAATAGTTTATTGCTGTGCTGGCTGAATGTGGTGGTGATAGACAGTGTAGGTTTGGTGAGTGGGCATTGGCTGGGAGATGATGGCTACGTCTACATGTGCCCCATGCAAATGGCCATTTCGAAGTTTACTAATGAAGCGCTGAAATGCATATTCAGCACTTCATTAGCATGCGGGCGGCAGCGGCGCTTCGAAATTGATGCGCCTTGCCGCCGCGCGGCGTGTCCAGACGGGGCTTCTTTTCGAAAGGGCCCCGCCTACTTCGAAGTCCCCTTATTCCCATGAGCTCATGAGCTCATGGGAATAAGGGGACTTCGAAGTAGGTGGCATCCTTTCGAAAAGGAGCCCCGTCTGGACGCGCCGCGCGGCGGCAAGGCGCGTCAATTTCGAAGCGCCGCTGCCGCCCGCATGCTAATGAAGCGCTGAATATGCTTCATTTGCATGGCCATTTCGAAGTTTGGGGCACGTGTAGACACGGCCAATGAGTTAGGAATGTCTGTCAATCAGAGTGCAGCTTTAAACCAAATGTCCTTTGCCAAATGTTAAATGTGTATTTACCAAAACTGCGTGGTATCCTTCTTGACGGCCTTGAAGTCCTCTTCTCCATTTGAAACCATTCAGGACGCCATTATACCCATCTTAACGTGGGTTGCGTTTGGACATGGTTGAAAGTACAGATGAGTGAGTTAAATACATTACGAGTCTCATAATCCCCTTCAGAGTTAAATTTAAAAGAATTACAAAGACGTAAAAGTAATGAACAATAACGAGTCAAACTTTCAGCTGTGGGAAGTAAGAACAAAAAGTTGGCATTAATCCTAAAACAAAATTTTCAAATGTAGCCGGTGCATAATGGTTCAAATGAGTTTGAGGATGCTTATTTGCATTATTTTATGAGCAAGGGGGTCAAAGGTGTGACACTGAAATTTCAATTTAAAAATTAATTCATATGGCTATGGATTCAGTTGTAAAGTCTCCTAAAATTTACTCCATATGCCCAGAGTATTGTTCAGACATAAGTAGGAATATCTGTTTTAAGGGTAAATCTGAACTCTACCGTAATAAGCTGCAACCAGTGCTAATAAGGTGAATCTCACTTGATCCATGTTGGTTATGCATTGCTTCCACTATATGGGGATGAAAAGCAGCTGAGCCTTGTTTGAGCCTCATTTCAGTGTGACCTTTTCAGTCATTTTTGTTTCCTTCCACCCTGCAGTTCTTGGGGAGATTTCTTGTTAGATGTGATACCTGGGCTCGTGTTTGATACAGCGAAAGAAGATGTGGCTCTACGGACAAGTATACCAAGGCAACTACTGATGGTAAAGAAACGAGATTGTGAGGGGAACTGTAGCATGAAGTTCTGAATGTTACAGAAGTGTTCAGGAGAGTGCAGTTCACAGCCTCATAGCTGGGTTGGCCCCATTGCCTACAATCAAAATAATCATCTTTTGAGGTTTGCAGTTCACCTCCATTTTCAGTCCCCGGGAATAGGCCTCCCAGAAGCCCTGTCTAGTTTGTTGAACGGTCCTCTCTGTGTATCCAACATGTTCTCTGACACACTTCTGTTTTGGTGTTGCTTTGGGCTTCCCTTGGAAACCACCTCCCTCTGGCAGAGTTCTGAGTGATACAGCTGGCTGAGTTATTATTAGCACTCTGTGATCTCCCGTTTGTCCTCCTAGTGATGAGGTTGTAACTCATTCATTAACAGAGAACAAAGGGATGCTGCCAGTCCCACATGTGAGCACTTGCTTCAGACAACTTCAGGACGCCATACAAAAGATGGTTCCCAGCAAATGTAATGTTTTGAGGATTTTGACTTATCCCCTTTCTAGTGAATTAGGATTGTCTCTGGTAGTTAACTTGGGCCCATGTATGTGTTCAGCAGGTGGACATAGCTGACTCAACAAGGAGATTAAGCAGCTTCCTGAGAAGTCTTGCAGACCGCCTGGAAAAGACCAAAGAACTGAGATCCTCTGACATGAAGAAGGATTTCATTATGAATCGATTACCGCCTTTCTTGGGGAATGGCTCTGATGAGCCCTTGGCTCCAGGTGAGATTTAAGTTTATTGTTGATGCCCGAGGTGGGGGATTATTACTGCTCTCTGCATTGTGGTCGTACTAGAAGCCTCGGTATGGGATCAGCTCCCCACTGCGGTAGACACTTTGTGGGCACACCAAACACAGTCCGGGTGCGTAATGTGAAACATCAGGTGGCTGCTGCAGACAGATGGGAGAACATGGTAGCAGTGAGCTGGCTATAATTAGTGCAACGGGCTATGCCAGTAGCTTATCAGCTGCCCACCTGCTTGGCACTAGAGGAAACTTCAGCAGTTCTGAAGCAAGTGCTGACAAGTGATTGGATCACAGGGATTGCCAGGTTCCTACAACTTGGTCTGCCACTGACTGTGAATCCTGGCAAGTCATGTCATCCATGCTCCAGTTTCAGTTTAGGGTGCTGTAAAATGGGATGCACTCCCACAGGGAGCGACGCTGTGAGGCTTAAATAACATCTGTGTGTTGCACTGCTTTGCGATCCATGGGTTAAAGGGGCAAAATAGGAACAAAGTGATAATAGTAGATTCAGGACGTAGGATTGAATTTTATATGGTTACTTTTTCTATTGAAAATGAATGGAGCAAATGGCAAATGTAATGCTTGAGTGTTAGACTTACATATTTATTCTGAGTACCTGTTGTTTAACTGGTGCAGGTTATTGCTAAAATGCAGCTTGCTGATGTGGCTATTTGTAGCAGATAAATGTGAGCGTAAATGCCTCAGAATTTGAAAAGAATGCTCTTTCCTCCCTGAATTTGAGAATAAGCAGAAGACACAAGTACAACTATTCATGCCTAGAGTGTGTTAAGCTATTGGAAAAAAAGGTTAGCATGATTTACTGAGAATTGTGCTTTAGTTTCCTTCCTTTTGTCTCTTAGGTGGAAAACTACCGACATTAGACAGCAAAATCAGATTGCGGTTTAAAGACCATGCCATAATTACAGTGGAGCCCGATGAAGACAATTCTGTAAGTATCATGAATCTGCCTGCATGGGCTCCAGAGGTTGCTGCTGTGATGCTTACAGCTTTGCTGTGCTGTCTTGGACTATTGGTAAGAGTGTTTGTTTAGTTGCCTGGCAGCATCTGTTTGGGATTTGTCATGAGACTTCAGTGAGGTAGTGCAGTTCTGCTCTGTGCTGCACAGCGAGTTCATTTTGGAGTTCTACAAAGTAGACTTACTCAGGGCTTTTGTGTACCATGCACAGAGCTCTCACCATGGCGTGGCTACTGGCCTTAGAGCCAGGAAAAGGCTGGAACTGTATATTCAGCTACTACTTGCTGCTCTTTGGCAAAGGATAGTTGCTCAGAAACATGTTCTTTTCGAAGATAGGAGTTTAAATAGGATTTAAAGATGCGTTACCTCTTTGTGCTTCAGTTTCCCTATCTGTAAAATGGAACAAATGATACCTCCCTCTGTTGTTAAGAGCTTTGCACGAACAGCACTATGCAGCAGTGAGGTCCTACTAAAGACCTTGCGCAAGAGGGTGCAGCTCTATTGCCATCACTGGGGTTACCATTGTTTGCATTATGAGTGGGAGTAACCCTCTGTCCTTGGCCTTGCCATGGTGGCAGTGGGTGTTGAGCCATTCTGTGGGGGAGCTGGTAACATCATGGTCCCTGCTGTGTACTCTTGACACAGTGTAAACCAGAGGGGGTGGGGGTGGTGAGGAAAGGAAACATCTTCTGACTACAGTAGAAATGCAACAGGTAGAACAAGCTGCCTTGCCTTGGCGAGCTGTGCTTGGACGGAACAGTTTACCTTCACAAGACAGGGCAGCTGACTCTTTCACAGACACTACCACTTTCCTTTGAAAGACGGTAGCCCCCCAGAATCTGACCAGAGGCCTGAAATGTGAGAGATAGTAACTGACTTGTATACAGCTGGCCTAGCCCTGTTTTGAGCCTGTGATGCAGACGAGGTAAGTAGCCTAACAAGCCACTTAGTTCTTTACGAAGGCCACGCAGGAGGTGCACCCAGAAGGACATTATAAATACGTTCCAGGCTATAGTCTCAGTCTGTTGACAGCTTTAGTTATGGTGGATTTATGTACCCATGATCCTTTCAGCCTCATGTGTTCAAGGGGAGACTAGATGCACCCTCCCACACATGTGGTCAGTGCCACAGACTGAAAAACAGACATCTATGACAGTTATTTTTTTCAAGACCAGCATTCTGCATCTTTGTCTCCACTAATGCAAGTGGTAGCGAGCTAACTGAGATGGGTAATAAGAGTTGCTGGGTTGACCTTAAAATGAGCTGCTTAAATAAGGAGGCAGTTAGATGTGGTCAAAGCGATTAATTTTCTCTGTCTTGCATGATGATAGTTTTCCTTCTGCTGTCTTTTAGGATGAGCTTCGTAAGGAGATGGTTTATGTCTATCACTCTTTAAAGAACAGGCGAGAGAGACACATGATGGGGAATGAGGACGATGACCTTAGTGAACGAGGACTATCTGAGGTTTGTTGTTTATTCTCCTTAGTAAGATATGCCCATCAGTGGTCATCATGCCCCATAACCAGCTCTGAATTCATAGTGGAGCTGACTTTGCCTGTGCAACAAAGGATCACTACAGCTTCTCATGTTTAAAATGTTAATTATCCAAGTTGGGCTTCATGCAGCTTTGTTCTGCAAGGGTTAATTCACTTTTTCCTCTAGTCAAGATATGCAGGAGGATTAGTGGAAACTCATTGCTTTTCTCACTCACCCTCCTGTGTGCTCTCCCGCAAGACAAAAGGGGCTGGCGCAAGTGGGGACCATAGTACACCCCATTCTAAAACCTAGCCAGAATAGCTGCATGTTTCAGTGCTCATAAATGTCCACCATCAGTTTCCATAGTCAACAACTTAGAATTAAATACGGGTTGCATCTCCTTGGTCTGGTCGGGACCTGAAGGTTCCCAAACAAGAGAAATTGCTGCACCAGGGGAGGTCCAGCACCAGCCTGCCAGTGCTCCTGAGTTGCCAGCCCGAGTTCCAAGGGGCTCCAGCCCCACCCTCCCCATGGCTATGCACATGTTGCCAGCCCAAAGAATCCCAGATTTGAGTAGTGCAACCTGCAGGTCTTTGTTTCTCTTAGACTTGTGGCAGACTCTGACAGTGGAGTTCAAAAGGGTTTACACCGGGCAACCTCTGAGTTACTCTGTTTTTTATTAAATTACCTCTTACATCCTGTAGAGACCAGACCCTGTGTTGGCTCAGTCTGATCCCTGCATTGGACTTGTGTGATTTGTAAAATTCATGCAGTAATTAAGATGTGTGCCTAAAGAGTGAAGGTTTTAAATAAGACCTCTTCCATTAGAGAGTCGGTGACTGGTGTTTATTGTTACTCCTGAGGGGTCTTCCCTTTCTTGCTCAGGACTACATTCATGACTTCATCAGTGTGACTGGTGTTTACTACTTCTGGGATCATGTCTGCTTTTTCTGAGCAGAGTTGCAAATACTTCTGGGATGCTTCAGAATATCTGATTAATATAAATCTGAACCATCTAAAACTTTGTCCTGAGAGTTTAGTATGTAGAATTGTGCAAAATATGTACATGAAAAAGCTCCTGTAGGCTGTTTGCCTGGCAGTTGTTCTTTGGTGATTGGAACAAGGTTTTTTTTTTTACATATACTGTCAGAAGTCACAGATTACAAGAATGAAATTGCAGTTCTGTTGCCCAGTGCACTCAACATCAGGGAGGATGCCGTCAATGGAATAACCCTCAGGCCTGTGACAGTTATGCAAACACAGGTTGTGGCTTTCACAATGTTTGCACATGTGGTCTTTAAAGCATGCAGTTCTTCAGCCCGAAAATATGAATGAGGTAAAAGGTCTGTGACATACCCAAGCCCCTGTGCTCCTTTCAGCAGGGAGCTGTGCCTCAGGAACAGGGATAATAATCCAGAGGTGCTCAGGACATGTTCCCAGAACAGCATACCTCATGGGGATGCTCTGCGCAATTGCCATTTGCACTTGCATTACATAATGCTGTGGTAAAACACATATGTATGTAGTGTTGGTTGAGTGGTATGTAAAAGATCATGTGTCATTGCATATTTGAGGGTCTACCCTGGCCTTATTATTTTAATAATTTTTGCTTTTTAGACTCATGGGCTACGTTTTCCTTTATCTCACATGGATGCAGTGAAGCAAATTTGGAGAAGTACTGCTCTTGCTGTGAAGGAATTGAGCCTTAAGTCAGATGCAGAGAAAGAAAATCTTGTGTTATCACTCTGGGCTGAATGTCTCATTGAGGTAATATGAGTCTTTGAAAAAATTCAGCCCTGTTCTTGGAGCGCATCTGATTCCTCTTCTTCCATGGAGTTGCCTTCGCATACTGATGGAAAAAAGAAAGCAGTGTCTATTGTACTGCCCCGTGCTGGATTTCTTTTTTAAAGAGGCTTTACAAGCACTATCTTCTGTGTGCCTTAGAGAAATCTAAATACCAAAGGTAGGGTGGTTTTCATGGCTGAACTCTTACATGTAAAATGAGATTAGGCAGAGGGACACAGTGGATATAGCAAGAAAGGAGAAGAATTCATCATACATCACAACTGCAGAATGAGCAGTGAAACCTACAGATACCAAATGTTTGTTTAAAAGTCCTTTGTATTTAACTCTGTGTCCTGCTGCAAGGAGTGGGTCTGTTTCACTCTGCTTAAAACCAAAAGAGCTACTTTAAACTCACAACAAAGGAGTTATGAATTTTGTTTGGTGAGAGTCCCTGCACTTTTAGCCCCGTTTCATCACCATGGTCCTCACTCTCTCTCTGGCTGTTTCTACACATGCCACTTTCAAAGAAAGTGGCATGCTCATAAATAGCTTGAAATATGCTAACGAGGCATGGATGCAAATTCCCTGTGCCTCATTAGCATAAGGCCAGGTGATTTGGAGTCCGGCAGGTGTTCTTCTGGACTCCAAAATGCCATTTATAAGCATGGGCCCCCCCCCGGGGGGGGGGTCTTCTAGAGGCCCCTTCTTCCCAAAAATTTTCAGGAAGGGGCCTCCAGAAGGATGACTTCCTTCAGGAAGAGCCCCCTGGCGGGCTGCACTTCTAAATGGTGTTTGAGTCCGGAAGAACGTCGTCTGGACTCCAAATCACATGACCTTATGCTAATGAGGCACTGGGAATTTGCACGTAAGTGGCATGTGTAGAAAGGGCCTCTATGTATTACTGATATTAAACTTAGTTTGAATGCCTTTGGGAAATTTGTCTCCCCATATTAGTGCACTAACATGCTAGCTGGGTAAAGGCTTGGTGTAAGTTTAGGTGCCTAAGGCTGTGTCTACATTTGCCCCAAGCTTTGAAGGGGGCAGGTTGATTAGGGCAATGAGAGAGTGCTAATGGAGCGCTGCCCTGAATATGCAGCACTTCATTTGGCTAATTTTCCCCTGTGGCAACTTTGAAGTTTGTAGTCCCTTTATTCCTCAAAATGTACAAAATGGCTTTTCACGTGCACACAGGTGAAAATTTAAATGCCAGCAGGATAGAGGAGTAAGGGTTGTAAGGCTCTGAATTCTTCCCATAGCAGCATCAGATCAATTGAGGCATTTTAGTATCTGACAAAAATATGTCTAGTAAAACAGTTGGATGTGACAAACTGGTGAGGTGTGCAACCTGACACATTGGGTTTGACAGTTTTTATATATGACTCCCTTTATCTAATGTCTGTTCCCCTCAACAGTAGAATCTGACAAAAGAACAAAGCCCTGCTGAAAATTAAGACCAGTGAGTGCCTGTAGAGGCTCAGATCCTGATGGCTCATCAGGTGCATAGCACCCAGGGTCTCAAATACCCAGCTTGCTTTTGCTCCTCCCCAAAGCAGCCTGTGCTGTGTGTCCTTCCTATAACATTAAACAGGAGTGTTTCTAATCACCCTACAAAACACACACACACTTTGCACACAGCATGGAGGAGGAGGTAGAATAAGAGAGTATTGCCATTACTTAGCTAGCAGCTGAAGAGACTGCTTCAGCTACTAGGTAACAGACTATGTGCTTGTGGGTTGTTTACAAACAAAGCCAGGGATGGGATAAGCTAATGTCACCCACCCCCCCAGGTAAGCCTACAGTTGTCCTCAGTGTGTGTTGCTCTACTCTCTCATGTAGCTCACTATTCAAAACCCACCCAAACCCCCAGGACTAGTTCAAGTTCAGTGACTTGTCGTGAGGTAGGTTGGCTAATCTGTTTTCACAGCTCTGCCCAGCCTCAGTTAGGAAGTGAGCCTGCCTGCTAAGAGGTAAGTACAAAAACACAGCTGGCTTAGATCTGTGTTGTCAGTCCATGGGAAAGCAGGTAAAAAATTGTGCTCCCACTCCCAGCCTTGGAAGATAAGTGGTTGCTGCTTGTTTTTTCAGTCATGTGAATCTGTAGGAAATGTGAGGTTTATTTGAGACTTGTCATTACATACCAACACAAACCTTCCACTACAGGTCATTGAAATAGTGCTAGAAAATTGTAAAGGTCATCTGATGGAAGTTAGCTAGAGACCACATTTCTATGCATGTGAGAAGTGCCTTGAAGTTTAGTGACTGAAAAGCATCCTCAAGTTCATGCTAGCGGCCTAATATTGAATAACCAGCACCATTTTATTATGCAGCACTGAAGTATTCCATTCCCTGCCTATCACCCATATTATGCACATGCTCTGAGGGGCAAAGGTAAGCATGCAGATATTGCATATCCTGTTGTAACACACTTGCTAAACTGAGAATGAAACAAGGCCCCTATATATTTAAATTTGAATATTTTTAATTTTCTGGGAGAGAGAGATGTCAAGGAGTGTATACACGCTGTTTGTCGTAACTGGGGCACTTCAGGAGGAAGTCATTTCAGTGATTTTTGTGCCTTAAACAATTATTGCATTTACAGGGTACAAAATACTGTCAAGTTAGAAGATTTCCCGCCCCCCCCCCCCCCCCCAAAGTCTTTACAGTTAAAATACACATTCTTTATATACACAAGCCTCCTTTACTTTGTTATACAATACTGACAGCTGCTGTGAGCTCATTTTGAAGGAAAAGGAATATTACAACTAGAAGGCATAGATCAGATTTAAAATTTGCACTATATTGACAGACTTACACAGAAAAATCTATACCACTACCAGTGCTTTAAAAGATTAGTGTCAAACTTAGTCACTTAAAGAACTGTTTGATTTTTTTAATATTTAGAATGTAAAACAGTAAATAAGTGCAAGTAGATACAGCTATTCAAAATATCAGTCAAGAATTCTCTCTCATACAAAAATAGTCTTACAGCTGTTTAACTTTGCTGATGCAAAAATGAGAATTTTTTTGGTTTGTAGGATGAGACATTAACATAAAATAACTATAGGAAACAACACCATGATTCGCTTTTTGGTTTAGCTAATCTGGACATTTTATAATCAAGACAAAAAACCCAGGAGCCAGAGGATATACCTTACTAAGAAAGCATTACATATTTAACTGCATTTTGGAAGAACCATCAAAATGGAAATTTTGAACGCTTTCTTTAAAGGGTTAAACCAAACCAGGGAGCCCTCTGAATATGATCTGCCTGACATAGTCAACTGTTAGAAATGAAATGCAAGTCTATTCTTTAACTGTAAGAGAAGTTGCACAGCATTGAAAGTTGTGCTTCTGTGAAGCACTTGTGTCTTCAAACTTTTGGTTGCTTTAGCTGAGGTAAACAGTGCTGATGAGCCTCACAAAGTTAGCATGCATCAGGTTGCTCCTTTCACCTTGCCCAAGCACAAGGTATAGGGGATATGAGTTAGCTCCTTACAAAACAAATCGATTTTGTATGTATACCGTTGAACATATTGCAGTTCAAAGACCAAGATGTATTGTGTTAATTTAATCTCAGCAAGGTCCTTCTAGAAAGCTGTATATGAAAATCTACTTTCTTCCCTAGCTCAGGGGTTGGAAACTGAAGGTGGGGGAGATAGGCCACTGAAAAAAAAGCTATTCTGGTTTAATACAATACTTCTTAACACAAGAACTTAATTATACCCCGGGTGGGCAATGAGCTGGCTCTCTTCACTCTGTCGTTCTCTCTCTTAAAGACTAACATGGAATTCTAAGCCTTAATCTGTTAGGCACACACAACAAACAAGTTGTACTGTACCAAAAGATCATTGGTATGTTCTACAGTATTGGACTCTAAATCATTCCCACAGCGTCTTTAACTTTTAAGGAGACGGGAGAGATGAGTTCACAGTCACAGAGGATAAAAGAAAGGCTATTTAGAAATAAACTGCAAAGTTAAGTGTTTGCCACTGTCCCATCTTTGCCTTCTCTGAAAGGCCTAGTGAACATTATGGGAACACAGGCTTGCCTAGCGCCTGAAGAGGAGGAAGACCTCAACATGGTGTCATCTGTAAATATTGGTGGGGGGTGGGGACGCTGTGACATTAAGCTCACCTCCTTAATGTGCAAAATGGGCAGTTTGGAGGTCAGTGCCCAGCAGGAAGAGTAGAGTGGACTTGCTGAGTAACATTCCAGTGGCATGTGACTTCAGTAGTTCCTCCTCTCCCACACAGAGTTCACAGCTCACTTGGGCACATCCCAACATCCTTGTAGTGGTTTTATTCACAATATTTCAATGTCCCATTTCTGTGAGAGTTCCAGCTCCAGGGGATGACTGACAATTATATAGTTCCTATCATAATAATTTCCTCCTAAAAATAGAAGTTGATTAAGGCAAGGCTAATTATAAATGCAGCATAATTAAATAAATACTTTGTTCAATGAAAAAAATAGTACACTGAAAAACTGACTGTAAAAATTCAAATGGAACAACCAAGTGTCTATAAATACAGGAAACATGCTGCAAAAATCAGACTTTTAAAATGAATCACATGATAAACCTTTTTGGAGAGTGGTTTCCCGTCACTGGGAAGACAGCATTGACACTCATCAATCACTTAATATCTTTGTGCATTAATATAGTCAGCTGTAAAATGGGTATGAGTACCCTTCATTCTGTCCTAGGGCACAGAATAACAACAAAATGTTCATGATGAACTGGATGCTCCAATACCCTCTTCTATATTTATCTGATCTTCAGGGGTCTAAGCTTCTGTCCACTTTAATCATCACTACTTGTCAACTGAGCCCTTTCTTCAGGCATGTACCCTTCCATCTTCACTTGTCCCCTCAGACTACTTTCCATCTTTCGCCTTAATCCCCTCTGCCTTTCCAGTGGAATGGGGATGGTAGCATTCAAAGGCTACACACAAGTAAGCGTCTCTTCTCACTCCTCAGCCCTGTCTCTGCTGCCTTTGCCTCCTCAAGAGCTCAGTGCTTAGTCTTCTGTGAATGTTCCCTTTCACCTCACCTTGCTGGTCCTAATGTCCAGTCCTAGAGAGCACAAGTCGCTAAAATATGGATCACAGAAATGAGAGGTAGGATAGACCTGCATAACTTCAGCAGGCTTATTTGATAAAGATTACAGCACACACTTTGCCGTACATTTTCTGATTCTTAAAATTAGGCCAGATAAATAGTCTCAGGCAAAGGGGTTGCCACTACTTCATTTTGAAAATCACTGAGCTCCTAATACTCCTCTTCCCCCCCACTCCCATATTCATCCTAAAATCTTCTTCCTATTATTCCTAACTCTGTTTCCTTGAATTGTCTTCTCTGAACTCTTGCCATTCTGTCAACTGATTTCTTGCATCCTAGTGCTCAGAAATGTTAATAGTGCAGCTGCCAATTTCATGCATACTGGCCAAGTAAGACCTACATAATTGCTTGAGAAGGATCTCTAGTGTCAAGTTCATCTTTATACTCAGAAAAAACTTTTTGCCAGAGTGAGTTAAGAGATTTTTAGAACTGCTCTTTCTGCCTTTTTATTACACTTAGTTCAGTTTCTTGTTACTGGCAGATCCAGAAGTATTACTAGAAGTACCAGTGCATTGGAGGTGTAGAGTACCCCAGTCCTGTGCCAGGGTTTGTTCTCGCCAGCCAGATTCACTTCCTGGAAGCTTCTGAGTTCTTAAATACCAATTTCTATTTGCCACTTGACTGTGGGCGGCAGGAATGATGTCTGTTCGAGCTATAATAGGTCACACACCTCAAAGACCAAAAAATTTAATGAACCTGCTATTTATAGGTGCATGTTACATTCTTTAGCAGGTTTATTATTCCTGTGCCACTTTGGTCACATTGGTATTAGATTGTGCATTGAAGTAGTATAAGTTGAAACAATTTCAACATCTAGCACGTGGAACCAAACACTGCTCTTTAAACTGGCTGATCTCATATTCTAAAACCCATCTATGATGCTAATAATAAGGACACTTTTGTATGTGAAGACTTAGGATCAAACTATGTACGACATTAAGGGTCATTTAATTTCTAGCAGCCAGAATTACTCTTCAGTTATCCCGTGTGTTTTGGGAACTCTATTGGGGCAGATTTTTTTGTGGGTTTGTGGAACATCCATCACCTCACCCTCTAGAGTAAACATACTTTTGTATTGTATAAGCTGGCTGATGGTACAAACAACTGGAAAATCCCAGCTAATCATGACTGCATACAGCAAAAAAGAGCACGTGCATGAGCTTTTTGTTACCTTTGACATCAAGGACCAGTTGATCACTAAGGAATGAACTGATGGTTCCATCTTCACTGAACCTCCACTTCTGCCTTGCCTTTCCATGTTCTGTCCACAGTGCTACTTTAGCACCAGGTATCTCTCTGCCACTGATGATATCAAGACATGCATCATTAGCCTAAGAGATTTGGAGAAAAAATAATCAAATCTGTGATGCCTCAAAAGAGAAGTTCTGTAATTAGCAACAGACCCCAGCACTAAGCTGCGAGCAGATTACATTCATGCCACCTACTACTAATAGCTTGTTCACTGGGTAGATGAGCATGCATTATTCCCTAAGGTTAACAAGCAACTTTCAGTGAGCGTTTATGCAAGAAAAAGAAAAGCTCAAGCAATTCTTTACTTCTTCCTTTGTAGGTCACTTTTAAATATCTGAAGGCTTTACTGGATACACGGACAGTCAGCAGAATCAACCCTTCCAACCCAGAGGCCTGTGCTAACTGTCTAAATATAGCTGTGCAGAGAGCACTTCAAAGTTTGGTTTGGGCTGGGCTCAGGTTCTGATGCACTTTTCAGCCTGAGCCACAGCTTCTGTGACTGTTTTTAGAGTGCCAGCCTGAGTCCCATTAGGTCGAGTCTGTCACTCTTGTCTGGGAGGCTCAGCCCTGTGGCCTATGTAGGCATTCCCATTGTGACCAGAGTGCAAAAGGCCTTCACAGTGTGCTTGCTGCATAAGTGCCTATCACAATCCAGTCCTATGTTCAAGGCTTCCTCTCAAAAGCGCACATCAGAACAGGGGAAAATTGATGCCATCTCCAACCTATGATGCCCCATGTAGCAAGCCCAACCCACTAGAGAGTACTGTATCTCCCAAAAAGGAGCTGCTAGGGTGGATTAATTTCACTCTCTTAAATTGGCAAGCAGAAAACCATGATTTAAACAATCTATTTTAATCCTGTTTCAATGTGTGTTTTAGTTCTTTTCCTAAACAAGAATTCATTCTCATTGGAAAACCATTAAAATGTGGATTTGAAGTTAAAATATAGTCTTTTACACTAGTTTTGGAACTTCTTTTTGCTAATCATGAGTACTCACTACACATGTATTTCTATATCTTAACTTGCATTTACTCTGTTTCTTAAGTTGTATTTTTTACTGTTTTAAGAAAATGTGAGAGTTAGATTTTTGTTTTTAATAGTGATGTGTGTCAAGCACTACTTGGGTGGAAATTCAAATTAAATCAAGAGCCCATAAAAGCCAACATTTGATTATTTTAAACTAAATAAAACTCCCTTAAATGTGCTGGACAGATGGAAAAAGAGTTTATCAAAACATGTTTTGCGCTTAAAATGGTTTATTAAGCAGAGGAAGTATTCTCTGTAGTTGGTGTACTGAACAGATTGTTTTAGGTCATCATGTCCTTTGTTAGTTTTGGAGAAGATCTCATTTTTCTCACATCTCATTCTTATTCAGAGATTGGAAGAATCAAAAACAGCCTTTTCTGCCTTTTCAGTTTCCAACTGGTTTAACTTTGAATCAACTGGTTACTGAACTACCTGAATAAATGAAAATGAAAAAAATATTTTGTATAGTAAACCCCTGAAATACGTGGCTTCAAGTTGCACATAACTCACTTTAACAGCTGCTCTATGGCTGTCAGCCTGCCTAGAAACCCTTCTCCCTGCCTTCCCCCAGTGGTGCTGTTTTCAGGCTGACAGCTGGGTGGCTGGGGGAAGGTAGGGAGGCACAGCCAGGAAACTGACCAGCCCTGGTGGGCTGGTCAGTTTCCGAGGTCCTGCAAGCTTTAGGCTGCTGGGAACCAAGCAGCATCCTGGTTCCCAACTCCCCACTCCAACTTGTGCGAAAATTTGAGTTACGTGGGGGTTGCGTTCCTGCAACTGGGGGTTTTACTGTATACCTGCAGGAGAGGCTATTTCTGACAAAAGTTAGTTTAGTGCTTCAGCAAACTCTTATGTCCAGATGCTTAACCAGTGACTTCAACCAGATCAGGGGGTTAATTTTCACAAACTTGTTAGACAATACTTTTGTGCAATATTATTGTGTAGTTTATTTAAATAATTTTAATAGGCTATAATAGGGACCTTAGTATGGGCTGACAAGTTAAAAAAAAGAAAAAAAAACAGATCTGTACAGCTTGAACTTCCCTAGTCCAGCACCCTGTGTACCTGGCTGGTGCTGACCAAGAGAATTTGCTGGACCATGGGAGGTCAATATTGTCTAGCACAGCGTTTCCCAAAGCATGGTCTGCAGCCCCATATCAGTCACTGGGGGGTGGGGGGGAATAATCAGTCCTTAGAAAATATACAAATTACCATGTAGGATCCTGTTAATTTGGTACGTTTTGTATTTTCCCACACAATTAAGGTAATAATAAGTTAGGCGTTTAAGTATTTTATATCGAGATTTATATTATTATTATGTACTATTGTGAATAAATAATATACTGAAAGTTTATTCATTTTCATATGCGTTATATTTTTGGGACGCAATAAAAGGTACTGAAAAATACCAGGTCCCAACTATATAAAGCTTGGTCAACCCTGGTCTAGCACATTGCCAACACTTTCACTGCATACTGGGCTCTTAGAAGACACTTAAGGTAAATTACAGCTAAACAACAACACAGAACACAGAGAGCCAGGACTGGTATCTGGAAACAAACTTATGAGACCAGGGGGAACTTGGCCACGCTCATGATAAGTGAGCAGCTAAACTAAAAATCACACCATACTACAGCTGTTGCCAGATGAGATATTGGTGGATTAGAGAGATTCCACCTGTATTTAACTTCAACCAAAAAAAAAAAAAAGTCATTGATTTTGATGCCCCCCTGGGAGCAGCAGGAGGCGTTTTGTCTCCCAAGGCACAATTCCTCCAGAAGTACTGCTTGGGGACATGAAACTCTGTATCAGACCCCTCACAGTGCTATGTCTAAACAGCACAACTGAGCACAGCAACTGCACTTTTTCCTCCTTCAACTCAAGTGATACAATTTTCACTGTAAATACAGTTTATACAATCTTTGCTGAGAAAATGCTGTCAGCATATTACTACTACACAAGAAAAGCAAAATGAGGAAGAATGATGCCTAGTGGCTCCAGCCTGGGATTTTGGAAATCCAGGTTCAAGTTCCATTCCCTGCACCGCCACAGACTTCCTGTGTGACCCTGAGCAAGCTACATGGTCTTGGTGTGCTTCCATTCTCCTCCTGTGAAATGGGAAGAACAGCACTTCCCTAGCTATAAAAGGGTTTTGCGAGGTGAAACATTAAAGATTATGATCTGCTCAGATACTACTGAACTGGTGGGTCATAAAAGAGAACCTAACAGAGAGAAACCAAAACACATAAGGAAAAGTGTCATCACATGTCCAGGAGTGTATTTTCATCTCAATGCACAGAAGTTTACACAAGAAGTGATTGTGTCACATATTCAAAGTAAATGTGACCCAACCTTAAAAAATAGTGGAAATGTAAATAAATTTGTTTAAAAAGTTGTACTGGGTTAAAAGTGCCCCCCCCCCTTTTTTTAAAAAAAAAAAGGGGGGGGGGTTCATTTACCTAGCAACCAAAGAGCTTGCACTATGCTTTATAAAGATGACATGTTTCCTGCCATGAAGAATTTCTGCCTAATTTAGAGACAGACAATACAAAGAAGTAAGATGTTAGCCTTAGGCATGAGCGCAGCAGAGACACTTGATTTAGAGGTGCTGGCTTGACATGGTTTCCCATAAAGGCAGGGTTTACAAAGATTGGTTTAATGCAGCAGTTCCCCACCTTTTCCAGATGGGGACCCATTTTGACAATTCAGGAAGACTTGGTGACAAAAGGCAACTCAAAAAGGGGTGGGGGGGGAGTGGGAGGGCAGAGCTGTAACAAGCTAATTTTGTGCCTGAGGCAAGAATATAAAATTGTGCCCCCTCATGTTTATATATTCATAGTAGTTATTTCATAGAAAAAGGAAAAATACATTAACTACATCACACTACGTTTACTATAGTTAATTATTTTTTTTATTATAGTTGATCTGAGTTGTGGTGGCCTCATCCCCAAACCGTGCCACTCTGCTCCCCCAGCTTAAACCCCAGAGGCTTGAGGGGCTGGGGAGTCACAAACAAAAACTGACATATCAGCTACATAGGGCAAAACGGGGGAAGGGAGGAGGGGGCAAAAATGACATAGTGCAAGAGTCTATCAAGTGGCTTGCCTGGGATGGCTACGAATACCAAAGATGGAGAAGCTGTCTTTGTAATGTGTAATTGCTTCCCTATTGATAGGGCTGCTGGATGTGGCAGTGTTAAGGAGCTGCAAATGGCTTCTTTAAGCGCCACATGCCACTCCCAGCTGCTGGTGACCCTTGACAAATCTAATTGCAACCCATGTTTGGGTCCTGACCCATAGGTTGGGAATCCCTGGTTTAATATCTCTCACCACCTCCACTATGCAAATTGTTCCAGCACCCCAAGGAGTAGCCAGTGAAGGAAAAAAAGGATTGATAGAGCAGCTGTTGAGGGAGACTGCTGATGGAAGAAAGGTGCCTGGGAAGAGGAAGGCTATTCTAGGGATGCAGAACAGGAGCATGATAAATGACTTACTATCAAGACAAAGGGACAGGCAGAGGTAATACATTGCATGGCCAACTCATTAACTCACCTTGCATTTGACGAGGCCACGACAGTAGTGCCAGATCTGGGTATTCTTGCCATTGTATGGGGAAACACACACTGAAGTACCTCTTGCATCTGAGATGTTTCCAGTGACTGTTAAGTATTTACCCTGGGCTCGGTTCTTTATTCTGAAGTAAACAGCTGGCTGGCCAAGTTAGAAAAGCACCATTATACTGTATATTTTGTATAGTGAGGTATGAGCAAACCTTCCCACCAGCTCCACCATTGCTAGCATTCTTATAGCAGTTTCCTGCCCCCGACCCGCGGTCCAGTTTCTTTTCATTTCATTTCAAAATGTCTTTTACATATTCAGATGGCAGTTTGAAGGGGGTTTGGGAATGAAAAAATAAGTTAGAAAAGAGCTCTAAGACATTAGGTATTGGAGGTAGAGGGGACAGCTTCTAATTTATAGCCATTCATTTGCTCACGAACACATACACAAACATGGGATTGACCTGGTACCAACAATGACTCAGCTTATTAAAATAATTACAGAGGAAGGCTGCAAAGCTATTGCTGAAAGGGTTTTAGCTTAAAAACAGTTCCTTCATCGCCTATTTTAGAGCCAATGAAACACTACCAGTACAGTTAATTGAGAGTTACAGTGGGGTTTTAGTGAAAAAGGAGGTTCAAAGCTGATGACAATTCCTCCTTGGATTTTAAAAAAAAAAACAAAACACAAAACTGAAATCTAAACACCATACACATTAATCTCCTGCCCTAAAAATATCTGCAAATATGTGTACAAATATGCACCATTAGTGACAATTTTCCCTATAAAAATCTATAAGGAAATAAATTTTGTCCATCAATTTAGTAGCAGTCTTTTTGGACATGTTTCACTAACAATTTGATTGTTAATTTGTTGAAAACTTTGATTTTTCTGTGTTATGCATCACCATTAAAACAGAAGAATATAAGCAAACAAGAAGCAGATTGTTTTTGCAATACTATCCAAGTCTCCTTTGAGACAAGATCATATCCGTACCCCTAAGACACTGGCAGCCAGACAGATAGGTGTGCCATTAAGTGATCTAAGCAGCTTTACATGCATATACAAAAACCCCCAGCATTTTAAAATGATTGCAACAGACTGGACTTGGCAGATCTGCATGTCCAAATGCAAGCGACAGGAAAGGGGAATGTGATGTTTCTGAAGGAAAAGGCTGTAACTTTGACAGTAAAAGTCTGAATCAGCTGTCCAATGATAGGTCTATGGAGCACGCCAGCCCAGTGCCTAGGGCAGGGGAGGCCAAACGCTGGCTCATAAGCCACATGCAGTTCTTGTACCATTCAAGAGTGGCTTGCAGAACGATTCATGGTCATATCCCTTCACTCTCCACTTACGAGACTGGGAGAGAGGAAGAGTTCATGACTTCTGCTTTATGACACAGAGGGGACACTCATGGCTTCTGCCCAGCAGCTAATGGGAGGGGGGACCCCCTTGGGGCTTCTACCCAGCACAAGGGGGATGTGTGTCTCAAGCCTCTGCCCTGCAAGTGCATATTCTGGGGCTGAAGGCTTCAGAAGGAGGGGGGCTGAAACCCCAAACCCCGACTGGAGCCTCCTGAGCCCCAGCAGTTGTGCCCTCTCTCTCTCTCACACTTCTGAAGATCATCATCATGTGACTCAATAACCCAGTAAGTTTGGCCACCAATGGCCTAGGCAAAGGGAGTGGCTCACACTGCTCTCAAGCAACTCTTCTGACCAGTGCTTGGATCAGCACTGACGGGCTACCCAGGCTGCAGTGGCGGGCTCTCCTTGAGCAGAGATGGGGGTCAGCACTGCAAGGATTCTGGCGTAGAAAATGGAGACATTCTGAGGACCCATCTCCCTCCCAAGAAGAGACACACTGATTGAACTGATGACACTGCAGCACAGAAGCCAATCCTCCCTCCCCCCGCCCCCCAATGATGCACAGCGCCATACAGCTGTGCAGTAACACATTCCAGTTAGGATCCACTTTGTGGCAACTGGCAGCAAAACAAAAATGCTTAGGTGTCAGGAATAGACTCTGGTAACTAAAATCAAAGGCAATACGCATGACAACAGAAATGCTTGACCTAAAATTTAAACTATTATTCAAAACATTAAGAAAGTGTTTTACCTGAGCCATAGTGGAAACCCCAAACTCTTAAACAGACCAAACACTAGAAAGCCCCATCATACAAACTGCGAAGAGCCAGGATATTAGGACAATTCTGACCCCTGGGGTGTTTTTTTTTTTTTTTAAATTAGTAATAATCGGCTTGACTCAATTATCAGGCTTGTTTGCAGTGAACCTTACACTACAATGGATCACGGGGTAGGTTACCAGTCCCAAGGTAGTCCAGATAACATGGGTGTCTGTAAACAAATCTATTCCTCCTATAGACCTGATCCAAAGTTCACCACAGTCAGTGGAAAAGCTCCCATTTGACTTCAGTGACTTTTGAATGAAAGCACACCAGAGCCAACTTAGGGGTAAGATACTGGTCACATTGCAATCCATGGCAGAACTCTCATCAGCTTTAATAAGATCAGGATTTGGTTAGATTTCTCAGAAATACGTATGCATTATTTTTAAAGGCATGAAAACGGCTTATTCCCAAAACACTTTTTCCTGCAGTACCTGCTTCATAGGACGAAGGGAACCAATTACTCCCCAGCCACTGAATTCGGCCCAGTTTGAAATCTTGCTGGGTTTTAGAAGAATTTGTTTTCCTGAGAAATTTCCTCCTTCATAGGCAATCCACCTGAATAAAAGTTACAAAACAAAACCCTGATATGCTAGATTCCATATATGGCAAAAGAAAACAATATAAATAACCCCAAAAGTTTTCCATGACAGTATTACACTTCATTTATATTACTGAGCCAAATATGTAGAGTGTCTAAAGTGGGTTAAGAGCTTTCCTCTATATCAAGACCTATCTTGCATTCCATAGTTTTAATGTGAAACCTGGAAACTATTTTAAACTTTTGAGCTGGTCATTTGAAGTTTAAAAAAAATCTGTCTGTAGGCATGGATGGTGCGTATAGGTTTAAAAGGCACGTGTGGGATTGTTGCACTGCACAAGCAAAATATGCAAGTCACCTGTAGGCAGCACTGAGAAAGGCTTTGCGACACACGTAACTACAGCTATGTCTACACTACATCATGAAGTCAATTTTAAGGCTGTTAGCTCAATTTTACAATGTCATTGTCTTCACCGAGAACTCCATTAGGTCGATTTTAGGGAGCGCTAAGGTTGATGATATTACACTCACAAAGCAAGTCAGCATAGCACCGAGTCTGAATTTAAAAGGTCGGATTAATGCTAGTGTGGAAATGGCACTTATTTACATCAACTTTATTGGCCTCCAGAGGTGTCCCATACATATTCCACAATGGCCTATGGTTGTCCACTCTGGGCATTTCCATCTCTGCTGTTCTCCAAGTGCACAAGACATCAGTAACGGGAAGCCCGCAAATGTGAATACGGCACCAGGAAGCCTGGGAAACTGAAGTGGGCACGTGGGCTACGTCTACACGTGCACGCTACATTGAAATAGCTTATTTTGATGTAGCGACATTGAAATAAGCTATTTCGATGAATAGCGTCTACACATCCTCCAGGGCTGGCAATGTTGACGTTGGGCAGCACCACATTGAAACAGGCTCTGCAAGGGAATGTCTACACGCCAAAGTAGCACGCATCGAAATAAGGGTGCCAGGCACAGCTGCAGACAGGGTCACAGGGTGGACTCAACAGCAAGCCGCTCCCTTAAAGGGCCCCTCCCAGACACACTTGCACTAAACAGCACAAGATACACAGAGCCGACAACTAGTTGCAGACCCTGTGCATGCAGCATGGATCCCCAGCTGCAGCAGCAGCAGCCAGAAGCCCTGGGCTAAGGGCTGCTGCCCATGGTGACCATAGAGCCCCGCAGGGGCTGGAGAGAGAGCGTCTCTCAACCCCTCAGCTGATGGCCGCCATGGAGGACCCCGCTATTTCGATGTTGCGGGACACAGATTGTCTACACGTTCCCTACTTCGACGCTGAACGTCGAAGTAGGGCGCTATTCCTATCCCCTCATGGGGTTAGCGACTTCGACGTCTTGCTGCCTAACGCCGAAGTTAACTTTGTTTTGAAGTTGGCGCCGCTACTTCGAAGTAGCGTGCACGTGTAGACGTGGCTCTGGGCCCATTTTGAATTAATTTCTTTATTATGCATCTACCCATAAAAAAATAGCCCCAACACAGGGTGGTGGCTTCTTCCCTGCACGGGATATAGCAGGAGAGGCTGAGTTTTGTTTTTTTTCCCCCCAGAATTTGTGCCAGCCCCCACCCCACTGCATCACGTGGTGGTGAGGCTGTGGGTGACATGCTTGTATGAGAGGCTGCGAAGCTTCTTTTCTGAGCTTCACATTTGTACAGGGCAGCCACCCGCTCCCCCACAGATGTCATGCATGTGGGGTTTATCCCCTGCTCAATCACATCACATGGCTAGCCCCCAACCCAATAAAAGAACATGCCTGCAGTGCCCAATAAAAGCACATGCCATGTCCTGGCCTGCGTGCAGTGAAGGCTCCAAAGGTGGAAAGGATTTTCAGGGGCTGCCACTGCCAGAGAAAGCCTCTGCAGGGACCATGCCACCTGGCCCTTTAACTACAGCCGCAACCCATTTGTATGTGTGTGGGGGAGCTGGACCCCCACACAATTGTATTTGGGGCTAGACCCCTGCCAGATAAAGTCCCTGAAGGGACCATGTCAAGTGGTCCCTCAGCTTCCATCCCCACCCTACAGTGTGAACCATAGTACCAAAGTAAGCTTTGGAAATTTGGTTTCATTTCAAGAAAGCACATTTTATTTTCAGTGACCTGAATTGTTTCCATTATTATTTGCCAGATGTATCCTACTATACTGTGGTGAGTCAGTATGGCCTCCTGCAGACTCAGAGGCAGAGGAGGCTGCACAGAGGCCCTGGTGGGCAGGTCCGGGGCCAGAATACCAGAGGCCCACCCCTCAGAGGGCGGGGCCCAGGGTTAGAAGAGCCAAGGGCAGGGCTCAGGACCCATTAAAGCCTGGGCCTCCGGGCAGGGAGGACGCGCCTGCACGAGCTCCCTGGTGCCAAGGGCAGAGGGCCTGTCGCCGCCCGGCCGGGCCGGAGCAGGAAGCCCCCAGCGGCCCCGAACAACCCCGGATCCAGATGCCCCAGGGGCACTACCCGAACTTCCCAGACCTGCCAGGACCCTCACGCCGGTGGAGACCCCCCGCCTTGGAAGAAGCCCCAGGAGCAGCCTGCCCCAGAGTCCCAACGGACCCCTACAGCCCTCTGGCCCAGGGTCGCCTCGGGCCCACCGTGCTACCGCCGCCCGACTATCCCAATGACGTTGATATGAGCGACTGGCCGGAGCCCCCGTAGGTGGACGATTTGGAGGAGACCGACCCCGCAGGACCCCCTGAGCAGATGGACTGGGACCTTCCGCCGGTGGAGGTAGAGGTAGGAAGTGGCCCAGGGAACGACGCTCCCGAACCCATGGCGGTGTGTTGCGGCCTGGATCCCCACTGCCGTGGTCGTGTGTGAGCGACCCCCAGGGCCCCGGGCCGGGTCGCAGTGGAGTGGGAGGGCCTGCAACCCCCTACCCCCTCCTTGACAGGGCCAGCCATGCTGGGCCTGTGCTCAAACCCTTGTACTGTTGCCCCGCCCCAAACTGCGGGCTGGGCCAGAATCGTACTGCTATTGTGAACTGCTGTCCCGCCCTGGACTGAGGGCTGGGGCCTGTATTGTATGGTAACGGTGAACTGCTGACCGCCCCGAACTGAGTGCGGGGCTGTTGTAACCCCTTTTGGGCGCCGCCCACCCTTGGCCAAGGGGCTGGGTGTCCCAGGACTTCTTACACATACATACTGTGCTTTCAAGGGGGGCAAAGTAGCTGAGGGACCAGTTAGCATGACAGTCTCCTGGGTGATCCCAGGGCACAGTCATTCTGACATTGGGTATGACAATCTCCTGCCTGGTGCACTAGTTGGCTGATCAGGCAAAAGTCCTACCTAAAGGCAATAATAATGTGAAGGTGTTCTTTCAACTGGAGAAAAGCAGCTGAGCAACCAGCTGACATGGTTCAGTCACCTGCTGATGCCAGCCTATTTGGTTTTCTTTCACCTGGGATTCCCTACTTTTACTTCTGAAAAAATGGCCATTTGCTTTCCACAGGAGGGGAATGAAGGCAAAGCAATATAGGAAGATGACATCACATACCCACAACCACTTGCAGGGCATTTTTTCCCCATCCTGTAGTAGCAAAAAACCCCCGAATGCTACAGGGCTGAGGGAACTGGGGGATAGGCTCTCACAATGCACTGCTGCAACAGTCGATGTTTGGCAATTCAGTGCGGCAGCACTGACTTGACTTTGTGGGGAGATGTCAGTATTATAAAAATCAAATTTATATTGTAGCGTAGATGTGGCCTAAGTCAACATGTGAAACTAACTACATAAGAGCCAAAGCAGGTTATAACCAAACTGCCAATGGACCAAGAGTAAGTATGAGAAGCTTAATTATAACTAATGTTCAGAAAGTAACTAACTCCTACAACAGAATCTCATATAGTGAAAACATCCTTCTAAGCACATTACTACTACACATATTACAGCGTTGCTTATAAGCTGTATCTTTGAGCATAACATATATTCTCATCTAGGATTTAGATCTAAAGGATGTTCTTTTGTAGATTGTGAATCCCCTTCCGCCCACCTCATGACTCATCTGAAAATAAAGCGTGCATTCTTTTTACAATTTTTCCTATTTAATTTGCTTGAAGTGTGATTAATGGCTTCAAAAATCTTTGTTACAACAAAAGACAGCCCATCAGCACAGCATTCTAGAATCCATCATTTGCCTCTTTCATTGTACATGGATCAGAGAAAGGTGTGCTGATCAGGCATACTTCACTCGTAGGCAGCGTGTATTTGTGTATAAACCTCCAAGGAGGTTGCATAAGTCTAATAAATAAATAAGATATTTAATAAGAGACAACAGCTGCAAATTGATTCCATTTTATTTTGCTATAGTGTAGACAACTGAATGTTGTGGAAATGCTTTTGGACAAAATCACTGCCTACTCAGAGGTAAGTGCTTTGGTTTTAGCAGCACCCAACTGTCTCAATTTTAATGTAGTGTCTGTTACTAACATAAAAGATAAGAATGAGGGAAAGAAGATTTTTTGCAATAATAAATAGCATAGTATGGAACTGCAACCCTATGTAATAAACAGCCAGAAAATACAGCATCTACCCCCAGTATTCAATAGAGCACATGAGGTTGCAACTCTATGCTTGTGAGGAAATCAGCGCAGCATGATTAGTCCCATCTCTCAGGTGACACAGACCTCAGCCAAAGGAATGCACAAACAAAGGTGTGTGTTCAAATAGGATTAAAAGAACAGAGATTTAAGCTGTTTTTAAACCCACTGTCTTGCAATGGACTTAAATATTTGCCACACGACTGCAGAATCACATATGTGCCTACTTCTTGGAAATAAACCTAGGAAGAGTCATTTAGACTGACCCCAACCTACACTGCAGAATTACTTTGGTAGAACTACATTGATCAAGCGTGTGAAAAATCCAGCCATTGAGCAACAAAGGTAGACCTACGTAAGCACTCGGTTAGACAGCACTTTGTTGGTGGGAGAGCATCTCCCACCACCAAAACTCACTGCTTGTGGAGGTGGCATTATTAAGCCGATGGGAGAGCGTAGAGTGGCTTCTCCAGAAGCACAACAACAGTGCAGCTGCAGTGGCACTGACGTAAGTTTTGTTAGCATAAATAGTTAGGATGACCTTCTTGGACCTGGCTGCCTGAAAGATTTCTAACAGCAGATCAATCTTTAATATGAAGACAATCTCAGCGTCACCTGTGGGTGTGTTGCCAACAAAACTCTTCCCACTTTTCTTGTTTAAAGAGCAGTTTGCTGAACTTCTAAATCATAGTAGAACTAAACTCAGAAAGCAAAACTAGTTCTACGGAAGCCCTGAAGGTCTCCGGCACATCTGTGTCTATTTCCAGGGATATGGCCCCCTCCAAGCTGCCATTCTCGCCTAGCCTTTTTCCCTTGGTGCCTTAGATCTGTGCATAACAGTAAGGGCCCTGCTCTCTCACACAAATTTGCAGTTATCTTTAGCCTTTTTATTTACTCAAAGTGGACATTCCATTTTAGGACAACAGGGCAAGACAAGGCTAGACCTTGCTGTGCGGAGTCTAAGTCGAGGCAAGCAAGCGCTTCCCAGACCAGCCAGAAGGAAAGAACGCCCTACAATGGTCTTATGCCTATTCCCTCAATCTTTAGCAACTGGTCCATTTCTGGAGGGTAACTGTCCTTTGATCCAAAGATATTGCAAGATGCCCAGAAAAAGGTGAGAAAACCAGCAGCTCAGCCAAATCTGCTATGGAACTGGAAAAATTCCTTTCCTTCCCTGAACTAGCCCTGAGGGAGACTCCCCCAGGACTTTTCCATACCCGCCCTGACTCGTCCCAGATGCAGAGAGACTGTTAATATGGCCAGGTAAGAGGAAAGGCTAGTGCATCTTGCTCACCTACCTCCCATTTCTCCCCTGTATGGGCCCTGCCCTCCCATCCCAGCCAATCACCTCAAGGTGAAAGATTTAATATCCCTCCTCCCCATCCCAATGTAAAGCAGAGAAAGCTCACAAGTATCTCCACCCCACAAGCAGCTCCTTTTAAGGGAAAGGACTCTCCTCTGTGTTGGTCCCTGGCAAACTGTGCTAACTTGGAGGCAGAAACGTGCATGCTCACATTTAAAATGAAATGCTCGCAGCTTGCTGGCAAATACACACAACTACTACCCTTTCCTCTTCAAAGGCTTCAGGCTGAAACTGGCTTAGCTCACAAGTAACATGTTAATCCCAACCTCAAACCTTGCTGCTGTGCACCACTGGCCTCAAAACTGCTTCCCAGCATGAGCAAACAATCTCTGTAAGGACTTCAGATTGGAATGGCAGCGATGTTGAAGACCAAAGGGAAAAATACACAGGCAAAGCTGTTAGAGGTGGCTTACAATCACCCATGGTCTACAGCAATTGGTAATATCCACTTAAATCTCTTACAAAGTTCAGTCTTTAGCCAACTTTGCAAGAAACTGGTTAGCCGTGTCTACACGTGCTGGCTACTTCGAAATAGCCGCACCAACTTCGAAATAGCGCCCACCACGGCTACACGTGGCAGGCGCTATTTCAAAGTTGACATCGACGTAAGGTGGCGAGATGTCGAAGTCGCTATCCCCATCAGGAGATAGGAATAGCGCCCTACTTCAACGTTGAACGTCGAAGTAGGGCACGTGTAGCTGTTGCGTGTCCCGCAACATCGAAATAGCGGGGTCCACCATGGCGGCCATCAGCTGAGGGGTTCAGAGACGCTCTCTCCAGCCCCTGAGCTCGATGGTCGCCGCATGCAGTTGCCCCTTAAAGGTCCCCGCCCCTGCCTTCCTGTGCAGGAAGCTGAGAGCGCGTGCAGGCGGCAGCCCAGCCACGCAGCCAGACTGCACGTCCCTCTGCAGCCACAGACACCCCCCCACCCCGCTGCGATGGCCACCCACCCTCCCCCGCAGGGCTCCCAGCCCGGCAGCCAGGCCGGGAAGCGGCAGCGGGGCCCCTCCTGGACAGAGGCCGAGCTGCGGGACCTGCTGGGGCTCTGGAGCGAGGAGGTGGTGCTCCAGGTAATGGGGAGCAAGAGGCGGAATGTGGATGCGTTCGCTCGGCTGGCCGAGGGCCTGGTCGCCCGGGGTCACCCTGCCCACACTCCTGACCACGTCAGGAGTAAGGTGAAGGAGCTGCGGCAGGGTTACGCCCAGGCCCGGGATGCGGCCGGCAGATCTGGGGCCGCCCCTGTCACTTGCCCCTTTTACAGGGAGCTCAGGTCCATCCTGGGCCCCTGGCACAACTCCTCCCCTCCGGCCACTCTTGATACCTCGGCCGATGAGCCCCAGCAGGCCCCGGAGGCGGAGTCCACCTGGGAGGTGAGCCCCACACCCCAGGGGCTCCCCCCAGGAGCCCACCCCTGGGGCACCGGAGGAGGAGGAGGAGGGGGGATCCTCCTCCAGCGATGGGGGGCTCCGGATAGACATACCGTCTCAGAGCTCCAGCAGGGCGTCCACCCACCGGGTGTCCCCCAACCGTGGGAGTGGACCATCAGGTATGTACCCCCCCAGTGCACACCCCCGGGACTGAGGGGCAAGGGTAATAGATATGACCAGGGCCCTCCACATGCCCAGATGACCATGGCCCCAAGGACAGCAGTGGCATGTCCCTCAGAAGAGTGCATCAGCCCCTGCCCCCCCAGCACGACAGTGCCATGCCCCATCCCTGGGCATGGGGGGAGCGGTACCTAGGGTCCCCCGGGGGGGAGGGGGTTGGACACCCATCATCAGCAGCAGCATCTCCCGGGGATGGGGAACCAGCAGCAGAGGGGTGGGGGGACAAGGGGCACGGCTCGGGGCCCACACTAATGTCTGTCTCCACTCTTCCTCCCCCCGTGTTCCGCAGCTGCACCATCGGAGGGACCGGAGAGCACCGGCGAGGTGTCAGTGGTCCCGGAGAGCCCACCGGGGCCATCAGTCCAGGCCAATCCCTCGGCAGAGCCCTGACTGGCCCCAGGGCGGGGACGACGGCGGAGCCAGCACCATCCCCGGATGGCGACAGACCCCCAGCTGCTGGCGATCCTCCGTCGGCAGCTGGAGGTCTCTGAGCAGCACCTGTGGGTGGAGGAGCAACACCTCGACCTTCAGGAGCAGGCACTGGCCTGGCGCCAACAGGCATGGGGGACCTTTATGCGTATGTTCGAGCGTGTCGCGGACTACCTGGCCCCCCCCCATGCTGCGCCAGCCGCTGCTCTTCCCGCCCTGCCTGCTCCACCCGCTGTCGCACTGCCATCCGCCACCGAGGGCCTTTCCGCCAAGGGGGACCTGGGGCCAAGCTGACACCCGCCGGCCATATCTCCCAGTCTGCCCGGCCCCCAGCCAGCCCCGGCCAGGGCTGAGGCTGAGGCGCGGGTCGTGGCCATCCACCCCCAGCGCTGGACATTAGGACATTAGGGGGTGTGGGTCCCAGGATGTGGCGCTCCCCTCCCCCTTTGTATATATTCCCTTCACTTGTCTTTTGTAAATAGTTTGTATTAGACCCGTTATGTTGTTATGATGATACCTGCCCCCCCATGTAAATAGTTCTCCCCTTCCTTGTCTTCCCCTTTTTTTCCTGTCATCTTATAATACATATATATATATATATATATGTATGTATTTTGCCTGTACATAGTATGATAATAATAAGAGTTCAACGTATTCTGGTTTGACGAACAACATGTCTGTTTTTATTTACAAGAAAAGTGTGGGGGGTGTGCTCTTGGGTGCTCTGTGGTGTGGGCATAGGGACAGGGAGTGTTGTGGAGGATTGGAGGGGCAGTGGGGGGCCTGCCAGCATTCACCCCGTGGCCTCATCAAACTGGGCCCGCAGGGCCTCCCAGACCCGGGTCCCTTCGGGGTCCACCTGGCGACTGGGGTCAGCGGGTGGCTGCACATTGGCCCTGCCAGCCTCCACAGCCCAGACCTGAAAGAATGCCTCCCCCTTGCTCTTGATGAGGTTGTGGAGGGTGCTACACGTGCCCACAATCGGGGGGATGTTGTTGGGGCCTGCATCAAGTCGGGTGAGGAGACACCTCCAGCGCCCTTTGAGGTGGCCAAATCTGCGCTCCACCACCTGGCGTGCGTGGTTCAGGCGCATGTTGAAGTGCTCCTGGCTGGCTGACAGGTGGCCCGTGTAAGGGTGCATGAGCCAGGGCCGGAGGGGGTATGCCGCGTCTGCGATGGCGCAGAGGGGCATGGTGATGTCCCCCACAGGGATCTCCCGCTGGGGGATGAAGGTTCCCGCCTCCAGCCGGCGGCACAGGCCTGAATTCCATAATACCCAGGTGTCGTGGGTGCTGCCAGGCCAGCCCACATATATGTCCAGGAAGCAGCCCCGGCTGTCCACCAAGGCCTGGAGGACCACTGAGTGATAGCCCTTCCTGTTTAAGTAGCGTCCTCCACTGTGCTCCGGGGCACGGATGGGGATGTGGGTCCCATCCAGAGCCCTGAAGCAATTGGGGAAGCCCAGGGTGGCAAACCTCGCGATGGCGGCATCCGGGTCCCCAAGCCGCATGAGCCTGTGGAGGAGCAGGGCGTTGATGGCGCGGATGACCTGCAGGGGAAGCACATGGGAGACCACCAATGAGGGGTGTGCTGGGTGTGTGTGGCCCTCCCCTGCCAGGGCACCCCTCCCCTCCCTCTCCCCCCGTGGGTCCTCTTACCTCCATGAGGACAGCCCCAACGGTGGCCTTGCTGACGCCAAACTGCTGGCCCACAGATTGGTAGCTGTCTGGAGTGGCCAGCTTCCAGACAGCAATGCCGACCCGCTTCTCCACGCTGAGGGCACGCCGCATGGCGGCGTCCTGGTGCCTGAGTGCAGGGGTGAGCCACTGGCATAGCTCCAGAAATGTCTGCCAGCTTATCCGAAAGTTCTGGAGCCAGCGGTCGTCGTCCCACTCTCTGAGCACCAGCCACTCCCACCAGTCGGTGCTCGTGGGGTAGCTCCACAGCCAGCGGCGTGTGCGGCGGGGCGGGGGAGGCGGCGCGGGGCTGGGGGCTGCAGGGTTTGGGTTTGCTTCCTCCTCCCCTGCAGGCAGCTCCTCCCCTGTGGCTAGGATGTGATCAGTTGCCTCCTGCATGGCATGGAGCAGGGCAAGCACTGCTCCTGCAGGGGCGGCTGGGTGGACCTCTGGCTGCTGCTGCTGCTGGGAAGTCCATGACTGCGTCGCTCGAGGTGTGCGTGCCTATGGCTCTGCAGACCACGTGCTGTGCAGGCTGTGTGTGTCTGGGAGAGGTCCTTTAAGGGAGCGGCTAGCTGTTGCCCCGGAAGTGCTCGTCCACCCTGTGACCCTGTCTGCAGCTGTTCCTGGCACCCTTATTTCGATGTGTGCTACTTTGGCGTGTAGATGTTCCCCTGCAGCGCCTACTTTGATGTGGTGCTGCCCAACGTCGACGGCACCAGCCCTGGAGGACATGTAGACGTTAGTCATCGAAATAAGCTATTTCGATGTAGCGTTCACGTGTAGACGTAGCCGTTATGTGAAAAACAAGGCTGTGCATTTCAGTGATAATCCTCAAAGAGAGCTCAGAGCATCCATGACTGGGGTGTGGCTAGATCACAGGGGGCGGGTGAGCGAAAGAGTGAGGATTTCACTCAGCTTTACCTTTACCTTCATTTTCTTGCAGCAAGCACTTCAATGTCATTTGTTTGGAGGAGGGAGCAACTTTATACCTAGGGTCACTATACTTAGCACTGACTGCTTGCAGCTACAACTAAGCCTGCTCCGCACACAACACAGCCAATAGAAGGGTGGGAACAGACTTAGGACACCACTGATTTCTATTATTACTATTTAATAATCATATAACCGTGCTGCCTAATGGTGGATCAGGGCTCCATCTTCTGTGTGTTGTACAAACACAGAACAGAAATGTGAAAGATGCTCAGCACTGGGATCACAGAGGTCCTACATACATTCTCACATCCTAAAAACTCTCTGGCAATTCAATTTATGGGATCCACACAGGTACAGAAGTGTTATTTTAAAAATATTGCATAAAGTACATTACACAGGGTAATGAAGGAAAAATAGAGGACTTAAGTCTTTGGAATTCATGTCAAGAGTTTGTAATGATGATCTTGAACTGTACAAAAATAGCTCAACCTGGTCATTTAACTTTACAGAGAGAGTAAGCAGGAAGAGTAGCTGAAGATTAACTTGCAAAATAATAAAAAAAAAAAGAAGATACTTGTTGCATGCCCAATGGATGCTAAAAATTGTAGTTAGTAAATCTCCAGCACAGCTCAGTGGCTACATGAGACTCCATGCAAAAAAGGGGGATAACAGAGGTTTTCGAATCTAGGCTTCAAGAAGAGACAGGATAGAGGGTATCTTGAGATTTCTGAGGATGAGAAGCGGGGGCAGTGCAGAAAGGATCGCTACATGTATGCAAGATGCTTCTCATGGTAGCCTAAAAAAATGGCTTCCTTTTTGCTCCTGCTCAATGCCTTATTGTTTGTTCTTCTAAGCAGATAAAAAAGCAGATACTCTAGTTTTACTTGCCACATGCAACCAAAATGGGGGCAGGGCGGAGGGAGAAGCAAACTCATATAGGAAGGCAACTGGAAGCAGAACACAAATGTGGCTTCTGAAATACTTCTACCATACTTACAATCCACTTCTCACCCATACAGATTGGGTGTAAAAGTGAAGGTCCTTGTTCAGAACAGAAATGGCAGCTTCTGTGAAGTGCAGCTCTCTGCCCTCACAACATTCCAGGGAAAACAGACTGATGGAAGGCTCAGCAAAAACCTACAAGAGAGGCAGCAATAATTACTCAAGATAGCCCAGCTGTACCTGGTAAGCATATTACACAGGACCCCCACCTGTCTACTTCCAATTTTAACATCTCTGTGGTTCTGGTCTAATTTTGTAAGCATTTGTCAGTAACTGAGATTTTTTATTTGAACCACAAACTTTCCTAGCATTTTATATTTGCTGAAGAAGCATAATAGTTAAAACAAAAAGAGTGGGTAGCCAGAACATCGGGTACCTATTAGCTTTGCCACAACACAGTAGTGCCCATTGATGACAGCAGTTGCTGGTTTGGATAATAATGGCCAGATTTGCTAAGGTATTTAAGTTCCTAAAAACGTAGATATGTGCTTTTGAAAATCCCATTAGGCATATAAGTAGGTCAGACATGTCACTTCCATTCATTTCAACCAGGAAATTAAATGCCTAAAGAGGTTAGGTAGGAATACCCTTCTAGGCACATAGTAAATCTTTATTCATCTAAATGCTGTTGAAAATCTAGCCCTAAATATTGCATTTTTAATAAAAAATTTGCTTTTTCCTTCACAAGATCCAGAAAAATTCAAGTAATTAGGAATCACTTTAAGTGAAAAAAACAAAAGCTAAAAAACAAACAAAACTTTTCACCTAGCCACAAAGAGGTAGTCATGTTAGTCTGTATTCTAACAAAACAAAAAAGCAGTCCTTTAGCACTTTAAAGACTAATCAAATAATTTATTAGGGGATGAGCTTTCGTGGGGCAGACCCACTTCTTCAGATCTGGAGATATGCCATCTCCAGTACAGCACTCTTATAAAATCGTCAGTGTTGTCCTGGAAATGGCTTATCTCCAGATCCGAGGAAGTGGGTCTGCCCCACAAAAGCTCATCACCCAATAAATTATTTGGTTAGTCTTTAAAGTGCTACATGACTTCTGGGTATCTGCATCTAGTGTTATTTTTAGCTTGTTTTGGCAATAAATCTCTTGGCCTTATTGACTCTAGACAAATAACTAACATTTATTTGCAAATGAGGTACAAGGATGAAATTTGTAGAACATATGCAGTAATTCCCTGTAAATAAACAGTATCTTCACTGTGAAAAAAAGATGTGGTTTTGCATCAAGTAAAATATCTCAATGCAAAATCGTAGTGGAGACTAGAGATTTTGGAGTTTTTAGTTTGATAACTTAACAAGGAAAACTCTAGGTCAGGGTGTAGAATTGACTGTATCTTCACCAGGATATAATATACACAGATTATTTTCTTGATGTAAAAAACACTTCCATCTCAACCCCAGTAACCATATGGCCTAAGAAGTTGTACAATTCAAACACAAAAATCTAACATTAATGTTTATGTCCATGCAGTCATTTAGACAATATAAACTTCATGAACCACAGAGGTACAGTTATTAAGATTTCTAGTGACACATATTTCACAAGACTTGAACTGTGATTCAGGACTTCTGAATTTATTGTCAGTCTTACTACTCTTGTCATGTGACTGCGTGTTCAACTGGCATGTCCAGGAAGCTGCTTCCCTCTGCTAACTAATATTGTGCAGCACTATTAGACATAGTCCATCAGATAAAGGATGTTTGCAAAGCACCTTGAAACTGAGTAGATTTTGTTAGCCACCCTGAGATGGCTTTGGAAAGGCTTTCAACATGAATTCTCCAACACACAAAATATAATTCAAAAGCATTTTATATTGAAAATGGCCTTATGATGAAAAAGCCTTATTATGAAATGGCATTCAACTTCCAGTGCCAAAATCCACTCCTCTGAAGAGGCAGAACAATCTGTATGTGGGGAATGTTCTTTATTTCAGTAGCTCAGTAGTTAAATTTTAGGGCTGATGGAAGTGACGTTCATGACAACAGACAGACAGCTGCTGCTGAGGTTTCTCTGCATCGCCACAAAGTCTTCAAAAATCCTACTCTCTCGATTCAAGTGTTCACCTGAAGAGAGACTGACAGTTCCTCACCTGTAAGGACCCAGAGTTCAGCAAGGCTAACAAGAAAAAAGGTGCTTTTAAAAGAAGGAGTTAACCTCTGAAACACCACTTAGCACCTAGTGAAGATGAAGTTTACCACTTAAAATATGTCAGCTTACCGTGGTATGACGTACAACACGACCAGATATGATTTTAAGAATATTTTTGCCATATTCCCAGCTGTGCCTCTAATTTGAACAAAAGTATTTTATTGTATCAGGAGGCTTACAGAGTGCACACCATTGAGAGTTTTACAGAATGCGCAACTAACCCGTGGAACTGCTCACCACTAGATAGCCCTCAGTCCTATAGTTTATCAAGATTTAAAGAGGATTGGATGTTATATGGATAACAAGGATATTCAGCATTACAATATTTAAAAACTACATTAATGGAAATTATATGCACTCACGCTTCAGTTAACAAATCAATTTGCAACTAATGGAGACAGGGAAGAAATTTGTCTTGTGGGCAAGTTATTCCATAGCTCTCAATATTAGAGGCTAGAGGTTTTCCTTGAACTTTCTGGTACCAGCCAATCAGAGCCAGGATACAGGACTAGATGGGCAACTGGTCTGATTTAGCATGGCCATGTGTCTATTAAGAATCAAGGCAAGAAACTGCTTGACAGTTGTTAGGAGCCAAAGATCTCCAACCCTCAAACAACTTTAGTAAAGTTATTCAAACCTGGCTGGTGTAACAAAGCTCACCAGATACTTCAGAGTCCCAATCTGCAAGTGTACACAGTCCTTTAATTTATTTATTAGCTTTTACCAGAGGAAGAGCCACAGGAGAAAACAACAATCAATCAATAACCTTGTAGTGATGCTCTAATACAGAATAAACTGATCTTGTTACAAAAAAAAAAAAAAAAAAAAAAAAAGAAGAGAGGAAAAAAGGTTGTCTCAAACAATGTGGCTCAATATTCTACAACCACGTAAAGCGCAATGATTTGATTACAATGCTTTACGCCATTACACACCAAGTGCTGGCAACGGCAAGTTAGCCTTGCTTTTGTCCTCCAATTTTGTTTTCACAGCTCCCATAGAAACTACTATATCGGACTAAAGTAGCAAGGTCTTGAGGGTAAGCTACTATACTAACAAAAGAAAAATCCAGTGCACCTCCCAGCTCTGAGAAATGCTGAGACGTATTTACATAACTAAGGGTCTACTCTTGCCAACTTTACTCATGCTGAGCAGTATCTTACTTACTGAGTAATAATACTCAACTCTTATATTGTGTTGTCATCCCCTAGAGCTCAGAGTGCTTTACAAAGGTAGATGAATGTCACTGCCTCCTAATTTGTAAAGTGAATCACCCAGTGTAACACAATAAGTTGCTAGCAAATCAGGGAACAGAAGCCCCCCAGGGTTCCTAACTCACTGTCCGCTGAACCACACAGTACCTGTGCAACTCAGAGACATTAGTTCAACTGTAAAAGGTACTTTCTTCAACATGCGACTGGGTGACAGAATGACCCTAAATGAAAATGGAAGTGGCCGATACGTGTGAAACCCTGCTTCTTATTGCTTCTCATGCCAACTTTAACAGGGGTACCAGGCCAGCTATTTCACGTTCTTTTAGAATAGGTGCCTGCACATGGGTCTCCCAGTTGGACATAAATGCCAATTCACAATTCTAAAAATAAGGAAAGAAATCCTGGTCCTATTAAAGTCTGGGGACTTAAGCCATTAACTTCAATGGAATCAGGACTTCCCTCCCAAGTACATTTTTATGTTGTCAGCTTGATAATGTATGACTGGGAAGCCTTTTCTTTTTCCACTGATAAGACACAGCCACAGCAGCATTGCAGAAGCTACTCCACAGATCTTTGCCCTTATGCCTCACCCCAGAGGGAGAAAGAACTTGGATAATGCTGTCTCCGTTCCCTTCCCAGCTGATCCTAGCCTTGAGATGAGACAGTGACAAGGGTGCTGATTATAATGGTGGCTTTTATATATTTATGTTTACAATGGAGACACCTCTGGATTGACACTGGCCACTGATGAAGGGTAGTTATGGGAGAGTCCTAACCGGCCAGAGATAATTGGATTGCACAGCAGCACTGTGGCTGCTCAGGATTCTTTCCTGCAAAAGGACAGTTCTTACACCAAATACAGGGTGAGTTTGGGTGTGGGAGGAAAGGTGCTGTGGCAAAGAGGGAAAATGCAGAAGAAAACCCCACCTCCCAAACTCCAGGAAAAAAGCCTGCACCACTGGGCTCCTTTCAAGAATGTGTATGTGAGGGAAAAAGTGGGAGGCAAAGAGGCTGTCTTAGCCCAGGGTGGCATGTGTTCTGGCTGCCTAATTATTGGCAAGATGAGATACCCAAATTAAAGTAATTTAAAATGCTCCAGGCCATGGAAATAACATCCCCAGCCCAGTTCAGGGCAGCTCTGAAAGTTCTCTCAGGAAAATATTTTGTAACGTTGGCAACTATGCTCATACTTGTAACTTTAGTAAAACATCATCTCTGTTACGAGCATGAAGTAGTGAAGAATTATTTAAAAGTGACCTTTGCATGTTAACAAAACCACCTTGCTCAAACAAACTTAATGGTGAGGAAAGCCTCATTTATGATGCAAGGAGCTAGAGCAGAGGGAGTGTTATATGACCTACAGCATAGTCTTGTGAGAAAGGGAGGATATTTCTACATAGTATTTCAGAAATTAGCTTCCGTACACACAAAATCTTTTTATACTTAACTCTTTAGTTTAAAGTGGCACAAATAATCTGCTATTAACACAACAGACATTATGGGCACGCCACCAAATTTACTTTTCTCTTCACAATAGCATTTCAGTTGCTGGGTTAAGATACATATGCTTTACCTTCAACTTCCACAAGTTCACAGTTTCTTTCACTTCAGTGAGCCCTATTCGAAAACTCTCTCACCTCCATTTAACTGATCTAAAGTGTGCTATCAAATATTCCAGAATTCAAAACGGAATTTTATATTTTACCAATGCAGAAAGCAAATCAAAAGCCAATGCAAAAGTCTCTCATATTACAAAGTAAAACAAGATCGTCTTCCTTCAAACAGCTTTAGTTTCTATTTTCACTTTTAAGTGCCAAGCCCATAAAAACAAAAAACAACCTAACCTCAACACAAAGGGACAGATCCAGAGAAGTTAACTTGGTACATAAAATAGCTTCAAGACACCATACACATCCTGCTGTAATAATAAATATAAATACACTGTCCCTTTGGAACTACATTTAATCTTTCATGGCAAATTTCATGAAAATGTTAATACACTTGATTTGAGAGGTATCACCAAAAGCCTTTCCTTCTTTTCTTCACTGCAACCTCCAAAATGAATATTACATAGATTTGCATAGGAAAACGAGTCCCATCCAAAGCCCAGTGAAGTCCAAAGAAGGTTTCTCATCAACTCAAGCGCATTTTGGACTGAGGCCTAATTGTCCTTCAGTTATGAAAACCCCCTGTTGCATGTTTCCCCCCACATTTTTGTACTTAATTATCCTGTTGTATAAATGGTACATAAGGGATCAGGTCAATATTAAATGCTTGCGCATGCATGGAAAAGCTTTGCAACTCACTCCTGGCCTTTACGAAGTCCTGTTTTGAAGTTGTTCTTAATCAGCTTATTTAAAGGCTACTACTCCCTTACGTATGAAAAAGTAGCATAGTTTAGTGAAGTGAGCCTGGGACTGGAAGACAACTTCTCAAGTTCCAAGCCTAGTTCTGCTAGCCAAGTGACTCACTGCACAGCCTTAGGCAATCAACTAACTTTTGTGTTTGATTACCTCCCTCCCAGGAATGCTGCGAGGATTAGTTAATGCTCGTTCATGCCCAACGTTAAAGTTATGTAAGAACATAGGAACTACCACACAGAGTAACACTACACTACAAAGCTACTTTTAGTGGCAAAGTTAAGTGACAGAGTGTCTGTGTAGATGCTGCCTTTCATTGAGTCGATGTATTTGGCATCTCCCACCATCCCTCAACACTCCTTTGAACATGGCTGCCCTACAGGCAGGTATTGCTCCCTTTTCAAAGCTCTGGAAAGCTCTGACATGCCTCGGTATATAGAGAATACTGCTCCAGGTAGCTGAGGAAGCTCAAGGAGAATTCAGAGGGAATAACAGGACCACTCAGGCAGAGCAGGATCCCGGGCAGTATGGGGTTGAGTGTCTGGGCTGGGATGCAGGCCCCTGGCTGGATTCTGGGAAGGAGTGGGCTGGTGGGGCCACAGATGGGCTCCAGGGGGCTGGCAGTCAGCAGGTATCTAAGCTAGGAGGCCTCCACAGCTGGGCTTGGGTGGGATTAGTGAGCTTGGGTATATGCAGGGGGCACAGCTGGACTCAGGGGTAGGGGCTGTGGGTGTCTGGCAAAAACAAGAACTGAGCTCTCAGAGGAGTTTTTTTTTTAAAAACACTGTTCCTTGGGGAATGTGTGTGTTTGTATTGTTACAGAAATACAGGTATTTTGATTATGTATTTTACAGATAACATTTGCAGAATTTTATAGACCTTTTTGGTACTGTGTACAGAATTGTTAATCTTTTGGCACAGAATTCCCTCAGGAGCAGCAAGATGTACATTCTCATTTTTCTTAGCTCATGGTACCATACGCAGTGAGCCACTCTTGTGGACTGTCTATTGGTTAGAGCCAGTGACAAAGTTGGAACCTATTCCAGACTCAGAAACGGACTCCCAGGGCAAGTCAGTCACTTATCCTCTCTGTGTCTTGGTTTTACATATCTGGAATGTGGTTCTAATGCTTACCACAAAGGACTTTATTAAAAATAAAATCTGTAAACTGTTTTGAGATCCTTGGATGAGAGCGGTTATTAGTCTGAACGTTCCCACTGCAACCACCCAGACAACTTTTAATCACACCTATGATGGAATAGTCACAGCTTGTAGGGTATTATTCTAAAAATACTTTCACATTGCTTAAATAACATATTTACGCTGAAAATTTTCCCCGGTGATTACAACAGCAGTTTACAAAAACAATTAATGTGCACTTGCTTATAGAAACGGCACTTTTCACAGCTCACTGAACAGGAGATATTAACATGCTAGTTTGAGATAAGGTTTGTACCTCCGGTCTACAGACACCACTCTTATTAATTTAGAAATTCCCAGGACGCCAGATTCCTCCAGCCTGAGTTGAGGGAAAGTAGAAGGCCGAGTACAGTGAAGGTGAGAGAAGGGGGCATGGAGGAAGGGAGTGAGCCATATAGGGAAAGAGATTCCTGTAACCCTGAGGAACCACTCCGTCCCTTCCTCTCTCACTGCCAGAAGGCAGGAGATGGGATGAGAGATCAGAGTTTTTCCATTCAATTTACGGAATTTAAAACCATCTCAACAATGTTTTTAGCTCTTAGACACTACCATTGTTCATCCAGCCCATCTTTGAACAGAAAAAGACACATGCTCTCCCACCATGTTTGAGTGGTGCAAAAAGAAGGTACTAGCACTGTGTCATAATGTTTGACTTGGCAACACTACCACAAATGATACCAGTTTGAGAAACACGTCAGGACTCCTTTTTGCACACAAAATTCATCATGGAAGCAATGTGCTCACACCAGCACACGTTAGTTGGAAAAAAGTGAACACATATTTGCCAGATTTATATCAGAAAAACCATCAGGCAGAAAACATTTTCAAGCTTCTAATACCCAAACACATTCGGTAGTCCCCCTTGAACAGCCACTGGGTAGAGCAAAAAATCTCTAGATGTAAAGTACTGTAGCTTTCCCTAATCAAAACCTAGTCTCTTCTAGTTCAGTAGCCTGATACCAACAAATCATTCCCTCCAGACTGTACTCACACAAATCACAGCCTTAGAGATGCTGCATTTCCAAGCAGCACCCTGCGACTAATGCATGTCATGACAGCATGATCATTACTACATATCACCAAATTGCAGGCCCACAAAAATGTCATTATTCTGAAGGGGAAAAAAGTCCAAGCTATCACAAAAGGTTGCAAATTGCTTGGGATCTGCTGCATATTTCTGATTAACCGCCAAAATGGCAGGATGACTCTGGAAATCTTCTGACAAGCAGCCATGCATTTACTCAATCAGATAACCTCCCCATGATTTTTTTAAACAGTTCATGGCTAGAAAAGGGATCTTGACATTTTAATAAATATTATCCATGCAAGAACTTTTAAAACATGCTTGTAAAGGATTTTTTTTCTGTTGAGATGTTTTAATATTGTATACAATCTGCTGCAGAAATATGAACTTATGTTCTGGATGGTAAAATGCAGTAGTATTAAAATGTGGCATAATCGGATGCCTATTTAGAAAAGACAAGTCTTATACTTCTGTAAAATATTCCCTAAAATTATAGCTAGCAAATTTATCATCACAGCACCTATATGCATTGTGATGTAGCCTTCTGGTTCCTTTGTGCAGGGTATTTTTGTTAAGGGCTAAACTTCTGCTGGGGAAGGGACTGTAAGGTGAGCCCCATAATGAGGCAGAAATATGATATTCCATTTGTATAACCCTATTCTGTGCACCTTACTGGGATGTTCTATAAGGACCACTGAAACAGCAAACATGAATTCAGCTCATACAAAAATTTAGTTAAGTTCTGCCCGAAATATGCATGTGTGTGGTCTGCATCAATCCACAAGCTTAAAAAACAACTTTAAACATTTCCCCTGAGCACTACTGTCTACTACAACTCTGCTATAGAAGTGGGAAGGGGAAGAATTCCTATAACAGAATTCTTTCTATAAAGCTCTTACATATTCCACAGGCTTGAAGGATTTGAGTGTAGCGTTTGGACAGCCACTGGAAGTGAGGTCAGTGTAGAGGCCTTCTTCCAGAACACACTGATTATCAGCAATTTCCCCTTGGTAAAACAGGAGCCAACTGAAAAAAACAAAAACAAAAACAAAAAAGTTTAACAAAAGCAGTCAGTTATTAAATTCTCTCAAGACCAAATATTTTCTAGGGGAACGACAACTAAAACAAAGATTTTTTTCAAGTGGTATTATAAAAAACAAGTAAAAACAAAGATTGATTCCTAGACTTTAAAGGGGCTTAATGGAATGCAGGTAGCCTACTGAGTCCCTAAAATTTTGAACAAGTCACAGGCAGATTGAAATCACAGCCATTTTGTGATATTTCCCATAGGGGAAAACAAAAAACTTTAAGCCCCCTTCCATCAAAAAGGAGAGAGTTATCATAGCAGGTTGCAAGACAGTAGGTATACGACAAGATGGAACACGATGATACTGCACTGTACATATCTGACTATTTGAAATTTAACGTAGGCTAAAAAGTGCTTTCTAACTACTTTAAAATGGCGATGGGTAAAACAACCACTTACCATCCCCGAAGAACCTTAAAAGAACATGGTATGAATGATGTAAAATCAGAAACTTCTGCTGTGAAATCTACACATGCTCCTTGGAAATGTGTGTTACTGAAAGCTTTGAGCTACAAGAACAACAACAAAAATATGATGACTAGAAAGAAAATGTACTCATCATCACTATAACCAGAGAAAGCTGCAGGCACAGGGAAATACCAATGCAATTTACAGAAGTACTAATGCACATCTAATGGATTCCCAAGAAAGCAGAAGTCTTAAATTTCTATATCACCTTTCTGTGTGAAAGGTCCAAAAGCATTTTATGAACTATTGGCAGATTCTCCAGTCTTTAACTGAGGCAGACCTCCTATTGATATTAATGTTGGTGCTAGTACATATATTGATTTGATGGTACCAAGAGTGTTTCCAGAGAAAGCAGAATGATCGGAATGAAAAATCTGGCCTTACACAAAGAACACCACCCAGATGCAGTGACATTTTTGGGAACAGATCAGCAAACAAGTGGAGCACAACAAAAAGGGAAAAGGAAATGCCAGTGAAAAAATACCAAAGCAGAACATTAAAAAAGAAGCCCTGTGACTACACTGAGCAGAGATGACATGTTGTTGTAAAAGCCTGCACAGTCTGGTAGCACTCGCTGTATCAGATGTGTGTGAAGTCCAGCCCAGCAAGTTTGCAAATGCTGATATTCTTAGCAATGAGTTTTGGAGCTATTTAAAACTACTTCCTGCCCAGGAGCTGTTTGTCACTCTCTCCACCAAAATGGAGTGCTGCATTAAAAGACCCTAAAGACAAAGCCTACAGCAGAATACTGCCCAGGATTGACAGTGTGGGAAAGAAGCTAAGAATTCTACACCCCTTAGGTACTATTTGTAGATGGCCATTGTTATGCTGAAGTCCATTGAACAAGAGCAATACAACTAAAAATTAAGGAAAAAGGAGGAACAAATCTGGTTTGAATTTCTACCCTTAGTTTTGACAAGAGGCTCCAGCTGTCATTTAGCCGCCTGCTTTATTTCACCAACACACTGCTAATGCCTCATCTGCAGGTGAACGCATGACACAATGGTTTCTGCGAGTAGAACCTTGATCCCAGGACATGCACAGCACCACTTGCCACGTTCTGAGGACATCTTGGAGGATCAAGCAGTCCACTTTTCCAGCTACTGCTGTAGGCCTCAGTGATATGGGGCTGAAGAGAACATTTGTTATGAATCCAATAACCCATTTAGGAAGTACTAATCAGAGTGACTTAATTGCTACTGAATAGTCTGAATAAAAACAAACAAGCAAACAGTGGATTACAGTAAACCCTCGCTTTATGCTTCTTCACAGTATGCGAAACTCGCTTTCATGTGAGTTTTGCAAAATGTGAAGCTGTTGGGCTCTCAGCCTGCCAAGCTTCCTGCAGCAATGGGCAGCTAGGCAGGCTAAGAGCCCCTTCCTCCTGCCTTTCCAGAGCTCTAGGCACTGCTCTGGGAAGGTCGGGGGAAGGCTTTTAGCTTGCCTATCTGTCTACTGCTGCCGCTGCGAACAGCTAGATGGGCTAAAACCCCCTTCCCAGTGTGGCGCTGCTTTGGGAAGGCAGGGAAACAAAATTCACTTGTTTCCAGAGTGCTCTTGCTGTTTCATAATACACTTGAATCACATACTCCACAAGACAAAAAAAGTGTCTTGTAGCACTTTATAGACTAACCAAATGATTTTATAGGACACTCAGTCGTCCAATATATCCAAGTTGGTTTGCAGGTTGCCTTTAAGAGTGCCTTTAGTCAAGACAGGCTGTAATGGATGGCACATACTACCAGGTGATGAGACCAACTTTTATCAGGTGTACTGAAAGTAGCCTGGTATTTTCAAGACTGATGAAAGCTGCTTCCAATTATTTTTTATTTTCTAACTGACTTCTGGCCCACTTGCTGAGTTTCCTCTACACGTGAGAACTTCACTCCAGTGCATAAGTTCTAAGTATGGGCCTCTACACCATTTTTACATCCAAGAGATATGTGGAATACAAAGCCCTGGATGGCCCCTCTGTATGAAAGCAAATTTCACACTACAATTTGAAACAGCATTCTGTAATGAAGAAGAAAAATGTTGACAGGGCTCCTCCCACCCTCATGCCCCAAAGTGGCCCTTCTCCCTGCCAAAGAAAAGGAATCCAATCTACAGAGTCTGAGAAAAAGCTAAAACCACATATTAGAAAGTGGTTTTATGGAAAAACAGTCTTCAAAACCAAACAAACCTAATATTATTTCCTGTTAAAAAGAACAAGAAGGGCTTAATTTTGCCCTTTTGTGACACGCAACTGTGACCTGAAAAAGACAAGCTTGCTACATGGAAGAAGAAATACACTTCAGCCAATTCTCTTGAATTTGGATCTGTACTACTTAAAACAAGGTTAATATTTAGGCTACCCTTACAGTGTGCATGCATGTAGTTTATGAAAACTCCTTTTCAGTTGAAGGTAAGAATTTTCTCCATTTTTACCAAAGTAGAAAACTGAAGCACAGATATGAAGCTATTTGCCCGGGGTCAAACAGCAGTTCAGTGACAGAGTCAGGAACAGAACTCATGTCTCCCGATTCCTAGTTTGGTGCCTGGTTATTCCTCCCTACAGCATGTGATCTAGGATATGTGATAGCTTTGGAAAGACTGACAAGGAAAGCTAAATAACAAATATTTTGAATAATGAACTAAGAAAAAGCCTTTTTCCTTAAAATGAATAGAAAGAAAACAGTTGAATGGAGAGATCTGATGGTCCTGATTTAAAGATAATTAGAGAACTTGTCCATTAGAGAAACCACTACATTTGTACTGTCTGACCACAAATGCAGAGTTATAACTTAAAATTTATTAATTCTGATGTGACAGATTAAAAGAACCCTTTAGCTCCACGAAACTCCATTTCCTGAAAACTCAACAGGGAATAAGTATAAAGATACACAGTTCCAAGTTACTCTCAGTATTCACAGCGGTCTGTTAAAGTATTTTTGCAAACCAGCTACAAGAGGCAGATTAATGAAAAGAGCTTACGTTTTCCTTGGGATGGTGAAGGAAAAAAAACCCCAAAACCCTTGTTTTAATTTAACAAATATAACTGCCGTATTTTAAACCTGGAGACTTTAGTCTTACTTGGACCATGCATGTAGTTTATGAAGATTGCGATCACATTAACCATTTCAGCATTTTTTCTGTGGCTAAAGCGACATCATGGAAGCATGACGTGGCATTCATATTTGTTCACAGCAAGTGATCTTTTAAAATTCATTTTCAGATATACCAGTAGGTGGGGGTGGTTAGGAAGGGGTGAGCAAAAATCAGAGAAAGAAATGGAATTGTAATATTGGATCAGTTGCAAATAGTCTCATTGCTGCTGATGGAAGTTTGGATGCATATATTAACTATTTGAAACTCTTGGGTGTGAGGTTTAAGACACACAAAGAGCATGGCTATGCCTAGATTTAGTCCGTCTGCCAGCAGCATGATGCAAGTAAGGGTTCACGAAATTGCACATGGCTGCTCATTTGCATATTCATAGAAGAAAACAAGCAGTGTAGATGTTTTTCTGTCAGCAAAAGCCCACTCTGTTGCCAGCCCCTTATCCCTGAATTTTTCAGTGACAAAGGGCTGGTAACAGAGGGGTTTTTTGCTGGCAGAACCAGGTCTACACTGCTTGTTTTCTGGTGCAAATTAGCCACTGAAATATGCCAATAAGTGGCAATTTGCAATTTCATGAATCCTCATTTGCACTATGCTGCCAGGCAGCTGGACTGAATCTAGATGCAGGCCGTGTGACAAATTCTGAAGAATGAACGTGAGGAAGAAGAGAACATTGCTAAAACTATGCAATCCCTGGCACAAATTTGGTTTGGTACCAGTTTCAATCAGTTAATTTTATCTGAAATGGATTACTAAACCTTCTCAGTTTTGGGATTCTTTGGCACTGACTCAAATCAGTGAAATGAATGTCTGGCAGAAAATCAGTGCTTAAAGAATAAAGTAATACACCAATATATCCTTAGACAAGAAAGATTTCCTGCAGGCCTAAGTAAATCATAAAAAATTTAGAACCTGAACATATTTGGTGTGAAGAAAGGCTGTTGTCAGGCTGCCCTGTGTGATCTAAAATGTACATTTTCCATGTGTTGGTGTATATAACACACAGGTGCATGCAATATGGATACTGAAGATCCTACCTAGATGATACAATGCTTAAGATAGCAAACCATATTTCCAGTTTTTTGGGTTGTTTATCAAAGCTTGAACCGTTACATGGAATTTTCTAAATTTTTCTTTATTACAAGTGACACAAGCAGAAAAAGAGAGAGAGAGAGACACAGAGAGAGAATGAGAGAAAGTCTACTGTTTATATCACACAGTATCCTTCTTCCAGAAAGCACAGTGTTAACAGCTAATATTTCTTTGTGGGCAAAGAATGCCTTATGAAGGAAGCAGGAGAGAAGTCATACTAAATATAAAGGATTTGAGATGTGTGCTGTTACAAGAGAACGTTCAGCAGACAGAGGCTCTGGGTGACCATGTGCATGCAAAGAAGTTTCTAAATTTAGAAGGATTATAGGTATAAAATTGTTATTACTGATTTAACATATTACAAAAATTGGAAACCAAAACAAAGCCACCCTGAAAACAAAACCATACTACAATGAAATCCTCTTACAATGAAGCAATAATAATGAAGCAATGAAGCATTGAATGTCACTAACATTGTTTATAACCTTACATTAAGATTTGCAATAAAGGGCTCCCATGTATATTATTAATTCACTAGTGTGTCCTCAGTCAAACTTAATGAGTTAGGGTGGAGGAAGGGAGGCTCACAACAATCTGGGAACTGTAGCTACAGCAAAGGTAATCTATTTAGCAAGAAGCTAGTGAAACTGCCCTCGTCACACCCTCGCAGAGGAAGTGCATATACAACCTGCAGAATTGCCAGAAGAGATATTGAAAAAAACCCTGCAGGAAAACAAATGGCAGATAGCTAATTGTGTATGGGTTTGTGAATAGTTTTATGTAGCTCAAGTTTCACAATTCTGTACTTTGGTCATTAAGAAATTAAAGTAAAGGGTGGCAGATTATTTACAATGCAAAGACAATAATCCCACACAGAGAAAGGTAAATGAGTGTGACAGTGAATTTCCAGAGAAGCAGAGAGAGACTGAAGAACATGAAAAGAAATGGCAATAATGCTCCAAAGCAAGCCCACACCTATTGGCTGATGGCACTACGTGTACACAACAAAAATGGGCATCAACAGAACACCACAATGAATGAGACTCATGTCTGACTTAGCCTCTGCGGCCACCTCTACATTTTCGGAAAAATCAGGCCCTTTTCTGAAATAACACCTGGAGGGTCCACACACAAAATGTGCTCTTTCAATCTGAAATCAAAATAATGTGGCTCTTCTTCTGGAAGCTCTCTTCCAGACTCGGGTGAGGAAAAGCGCCTCCTTTCGAAACTTCTGTCAAAGAAAAAGCACATGTAGACGCTCTATGGGCCTTTTTCCCCCGAAACGGCAGTCCTCATGGTGCCAGATTTTTCGATCCCTGTCCTGTTCTTTCAAAAGAGCGCAGCAGCGTGGGCACTGTGTATCGAAAGAATGGATCGGATTTTTCTATCTGCTTTTTTGTGTGTCTACTGTTTCCAAGAGTAAGAGGTGGCTTTGTCACTGTACAATAGATAGCTGTAATGAAGATATTGTCCGAGACAGAAAAAGGGAAATTGAACATAAAGCACATACATTTAATAATAATCATTTACTCCTAAAACAGCATCAAAAGGATGTGAACATACCAAATGAGAAGGCTCGTTCTTTCCAAGTGTTTCCTATATATTAAAAATATAAATAATGCAAACATTACATTAATTTTTTAAACAGGCAGTCAAATCCTTTCAAGAACTTTAAAATATTGAGGAAATCTGGAGCTGAAATTCATTATTATGTATCTTACTCATGGCACATATCCCTCCTCAAGTTTCTTTGAAACTGGGGGAGTGGAGGGAGGAATACTGATTTTTGGTTGCCTATATGTTATCTTAGGCCTTGTCCACACATTAAACTTACACAATATAACTGCTTAGAAATCCACTTACAGAGTCAGTGCAACCCCTCCATGTTAGATATTCAAGCTAGCTTCAAAGTGTTTGATTTATACCAACTCCTTATCAAGACAGAATCTGAGAATGACAGGCAAGGCTAAAACAACAAGAGTCCGGTGGCACCTTATATACTAACATATTTTGGAGCGTAAGCTTTCATGGGCAAAGACCCACTTGGTCAGATACATGAGACAAGGCTGGCACACCCCATCTCCCCTCTCATGCACACCCATCCACACACTCTGCTCCACAATTCATTTGTTCTTTCCATTCAAGAAAGGTTAAATAAGTTCAGTTTCCTTTCTAGTTTTCTGAGCTGTGGCATAGTGTCATTTTTCATATTGGTAGCTGGGTTTGTTTGATTATTTTACAGTAGGGTTTTAGAAGTTCTTGAGTTAATCTGAGCAAGCTGTCTTTTTATTTGTCGGGACTGAAATAGTTTATTGTTTTTGTCTTTTCTAACGCACAGTTTTAGAAGGACAGCAATACAGTAAAGTTAAAGGACTAAAATGCTTGACAAGTTATCAAAAAGGCAATAGGCATATTGTGTGATAAATCAGGTTTTTAGGGGCAGAATGTTTCATTTATGGACATTATCTTCTAAAGGGACTGGAATCTGAAGTTCTCTTTGTGGAGTTTCCTTATCAGAATCTCTCCCAAGCTAATTTGGCCACAGAACGCTTTTGGGCTTGGAATATATTGATGGAACACATATATGCTGGTCAAGTGGGAGGGGAGATTTGTTATTTTTACAGAAAACTTGTATCAGGTGCAGCGTCATGTGATTTCTCTGAATATGACTCCTGCCAAAACAATTTGAACAGACACTGATTGTTTTGGCACAAATCTCATAAGTACACTATTATGAACGGATTATACCCATAATCTAAATTTGCAAATACCTTAGTATTTTTGATAAGCACAATTTCATATTTAATATTTTAGAAGGGAAAATATTGCTAACATCAAAATGTTGTCTTATCATTTTCTTTGTGGGGGTTGGGTTGATGCAGTCTTTGCACTTCAAAATAAACTGGAGATTCAGCCCCTGTAATTTGCAGTTTTCTTGAATTCCAGGAGTTTCTTTTGAACTCTCATCAATTGAATAGACAAGTTATCTTTATTACCTAGCCTGCACAATAAAATCAATGTACCACCAGAATTCTGAACTCTTGTTGCTTTTTTAACGTTTTTGGATGAATTACACTAACTCACCAACTTAATGGGGCGAATTGACTCGATAGTCTCATTGGATCCTCCCCAGTCAAAAAAGCATTTATATTTTCCTTTTTCCAGTATATACTGTTCTCCACAGAAATGTTTTTGCTGGTATGCAACCCACCTGAGGAGTGATACATAAGAAACAAACTGTGACAAACAGTCCAAAAAAGTTGTTTGTTAGTTAACCTTAAACAGAAAACTTTCCAGAAGATTTTTCAATGTTTACCTATTCACCTTGCATGAAAATAAATTGACTGTACATCATGTCTTGCAGTAGCAGACATGTGAATCACAAATACAGCACACTCCTGATTTTCTGCTTTTTGTCTACACAAATATTCTTGATAAATCCTTAGATCTCTCTCTCCCCCCATTCTCGTCTATTTCTCAGTATGAAATGATGGTGTCCAAGCAATCTCAGGGTCTAGATATTCAACTGTCAAACACATGAGTCCCTCTCTGCTCCTCAACCTTTATCTGCCCACCCAGTTCCCAGACAGGGCTCCTCTCCAATTCTTCCAGTCAGATTATTCTAAGGAAAGAAAGGAAGCAGGCAAGGAAGCCTTGACAAGGAGAGATAAAAGGGACTTGTGCAATGTTTGGTATGCATTGTTATTTCTTCTCCTTGAATTTGATTGCAAAATCCAAGGGAAACAGAAAATGTGTATAGTGGACACAACAAAGAATGAGAACATGCACACATTATTGACCTTCTCCACTTTTGCATAGTCTTTATGCTGCATGTGTTATTTTTAAGAAAGAAGAGTTCACTGTTTTAAATTTAAAAAGCTGAAAGCTACTGATGCAGTACAGCAAATTTGTAATCTGAAAAGGAACCAGATAAAACATTTCAAACAGAACTAAATGAGCTTCAAGCTGCCAAATGGCTGGAATCATACAAATGGCTGATGATCCTCCACTGAAGAAAGAATAATGACAACATAGGACTCTTGGAAGGAGAGGAAATAAAGGGGGAAAAGGGAACCGCCTTTGTGTATGACAGGAGGGGCAGCATAGAGCATAAAGTATTGCTCGTCATAACAAATTAAAAGAATCATTTTCAAAGAACCTGTAAAACACACAATATACAAACTATGGGCTCAATCTACTCTGTTCTGTTGAGGTCTTTATATAGTCCTCATCATTACAGCATTCAAGTGTCATCCACAGCAGTGCATCAAGCTGCTCCACCACTATCTGTGACACATGGTTTTGTTCCTTGTTCCCTTTGCCCAGGGTAAATTGAGTGGTGGTTTTGGAAAATCAATTTTCTAATATTATACGTATGCTGCCCTATAAATGTCTCTTACCAAAAAGAAGGCCAAAGAAATACATATTGCATTTGGAGCGGAAGGTAGTGAGGCTTCTTGTGTTTCCTAGCAGCCTCGTTAGACCTGTAGTGGCCCTTAGCAATTCTGCGGCACTTACTGATATAAGTTAATCACAACTAGTAAGAACTGCAGAATCAGGCCCTACAGCTGTGAGATGGTATCATGTGATAGTGTTACCATTACTACCAAATACAGTGCTTACAAGGACTGAGAACATTTCACCATATTTGGAATGTGACAATGTGGTCTATTTAACAGACCCCTTTGTGTGATATCAAGCATGCTTTTATTCTAAATACATTATATATTTGCAGCTAATCCTGCTCTCGCTCCTGTAGTTCCGCAATCAGACAGACAGACCCCTGATCTTATGCTGAGCACCACTAAAACCAACGGGATACATGCAGATACAGAGGTGCCTCTATGTGGATCCCAATGCTGTGCTGTGGATCTAGCTGGCCTAGGAAGAGAGTGACCAGAAGTTGTCCCACATAACCTATTGGGCTAGTCCAGATTCCTAATGGAGTAGTGAGGTAATAGCAGGGAACCACAAAGTAGTGAGGTTCCAAGAGATCCTGGAGGTTCAGGATGCACAAGCCAACAAAATAAAAATGCCCAAACCCCTGCAAACAATGCAGAACAGAAGAGGAGAAGACACGTTGACACTGTCCATCATATAAAAAACCACAAAGATCGTCCTTCCTTAAATTTATTTTTCTTCTAAGTACACAGTGACAAATAAGAAGCCTGAAAACACTGTAGCCACACATTTACAAAGCATCTCATACAGGTCTGCGGTAGACTTACACTCCACTTTTCACATGAATTGATTTAGTCTCCTGGCCAAGCCCAGCCTGCTCCAAATCAGGAATATCTTGATTTACAATGACCTTCCCATCTTCTTCATCTGACTCAAAAAGAATGACTGATGACTTGATAAAATCCTAAAAGGCAATGCTGAAAGTTAGGATAACTTAACAATTTAGTGCCAGTTTGATGCATACAATCTAGCAGAGGATTCCACAGGATTGTTCTCAAAGGCCGCATCTACGCTTCTAGAAGATGATCTTTTGAAAGAGCACATCCACACACAAAAAAGCAGACTGAAAGATTGAGCTGCTCTTTTGATAGGGAGCATCCACGCAGCCCCTGCTCTTTTGAAAGAATGGACCAGGGATAGAAAAATCTGTCACCATTAAGGACTGCCCTTTCAAATACAGGGCCCCTGGAGCACCTACACATGCTTTTTTCCAAAAGAAGCTTTCAAAAGGAGGTGCTCTTCCTGATCCAGGAGCAGAAAAGGGCTTCTGGAAGAAGAGCCACATTCTTTTGGTTTTGGATTGAAAGAACACATTTTGCATGGGACGCTTTACATGTGCTTTTCAAAAAGGGCCTGATTTTCCAAAAGACCTTGCTAGTGTAGTCATGGCCAAAATGTATAGCACTTGCTATGCTGATAACAAGGGGTTTTCTGTCACTAATAAATCCACTTCCTGGAGAGGAGATAGCAAGGTTGATGCTAGTGATGCCTATACCAGGGCCTTAAATCTCTGAGGTGTGCATTTTTCACAGACTCGAACAACGTAGTAAAGTCAACCTAAGCTTTAGGTATAAACCAGGATTTAAGTGTGCAAGGTGCTTTAACTGATTAGGAACTCAAGGATCTTCCCCATACTTGCATAGGAAGGGTCAGATATCTCCCTAGCACCACTTTGAGCCGTGGAGGCCTTGGATTCTAGATTGCAGATGTGGAGCAAAGGTGGGACTGGGATACAAAACTCTCCTTCCAGTAGTGATCTGCTCTGGTGTAATAATAATCTGTGAAAAGATTTGACTAGCGGAACCTTGTTGTAGACTCCTTCCCTTTCACTCCTTCTGACACTTTTGTTCACAAGACTGGACGATATGGCTACACTGATCATAGCAAACTTACAAATGCCAAAGTAAATACTGGAGGTATAACTGTTTTCCTTAACTAGTTTAATGAACTTTCTTTTCTTACTGCATATGAAAAAGCAGCAAGGTCATTTATGCCCCAAACCACCACATGGCACAAATCATGGTTCTCCTTCAAGAAGATATTTTATATCTGATGCTAGTATATCAAATGTGGATGATGCTAATGCAGCAACCAGCACATTTGAGAATTTAAGTTCTACAGCAAGACCGTTTGTGTCTGTCAAACACTCATACCTTAAATCTGATGGTTGTTCATATTATACAATACCAGTTGTTTCTAACAGACACAAAACATGAATTAATTTGATAGTGCATGCTCATCTCCATTAATTATCTTTGATCTTTGCCAGGTGGGGTACTTTCACAATCCCTCCTCAGTAGGTGCTGAAGAAACCTTTCTGATCTGTGAACGAATATATTCAGACCTCAGCCACAATGAATTCAATTGGACAGATACACTACCTCTGTCTAGGTTTTCTTACTACATTTTGCAAACACTCTTTGGATTAATATTTTACAATTAATTTTCAGAGTTTCGAATGGACATGGACTACTTTTAGTAAACAAGGAATTTAAGGTACACACATTAAGTGAATTACAAAAGTAGTCATCTAGCAAAAAAATGATTATCCACCAGGATTTTACATCATGCAGGTTTGCTGTGAGAGACTTAGAACACTTTTTTCTTGAGCTAAAACAAAAGCAAAATAGGCATTCAAAGTAATACTAATCAAGGTTATATAAAAAAGGATCCCAGAGGGTATCACAGTTTCTTGCTGTTAGAGGGCAAAGGAAGTAATGAACACTTTCTGCACAGGTCTGGACTGACTCTCCTTGGGCTAGGAGCCATCAGATTTTGTGGGGTGCCTTTCCTAATTTAAAACAAAATTATCACAATTATGGCATCGAGGCTATTAACATCATGCAAATTTTGCCTTTTCATTAACATAAAGCCATTCTGTGGTTACATTTCAGTGTTAAAAACATGTAGAATATAGTTAATTCAAAATAACGTCGTACCTTAGAACAGCTGTCACATTAGCATCTTTCTGGGAGGGAGTTTGGTGCAGGATGGAGAGAGCGAGGGTAAGAGTTGGAGGGAGCTGGGTGCAGGAGAGAATTCTGACTGGAGGCAGGGGTGCAGGAGGGGAAGTGACCTGCAGGCTCTGTCCAGGAAGCACTTACCACAGACAGCTCCCTGATGGCAGCACAGAAGGGCTCAGGCAGGCTACTTGCATGCTGTTACCCAGTCAACTCCCTGAAGCAGCAGGCTTCTGGCACTTCTCTGCATGCCCTTGGGGAAGGGGAATTGTGTGTTCCCAGCCAATGGGACATGTGGGGATGGTGCTTGGGACACATGCAGCAGATGGGGCTGCCCCCCCCACCAGAGGCCAGACACACCCCACCAGCTGGCCACTTCCTGGAGCAGCATGGGGTTACAGCATGAGCCCTGCTGTGCTGCAGGACTTTCAGCAGCTTGGAGATCATGATTAACTGACGAAGGCTCTAGGACTGATGCGTCAGTGACAAGTGATGCACACAATTACGGATTCATTTTTGTGGGAGACCCCTTAGCCCAGGGCTGCAGCCCCTAAAGCCCCTGCATTATTCTGGCCCTGCTTCTGCAAGCCTCTGTACACAACTTTCAGGGGACCTCTCCCAGCAAGTACAGCTGTAGGATTTGTCAGTGTTAAAAGAAAGCAAAGTCTGACTGCAAATTACATAGATTCAGTGGCCAAAATCAGAGCCTTCAGAAGTAACCACAGACAAGATAATTTTGGCTACTAATAAAATTAAGATATCCATATTTTACGTTACATACTGTCCTCAAATTCTGATCGATAAATTACACTATTTAGATATTCACCAATAACACACACACATCCCCCTCAACTCTTTTAGGATTGGAAAAACTTAAGATAACTCTTAGTGCTGAAAAAATTACAACTTTCAACTCTCTGAATGGCACCATTATGTACTCTCTTCACACTCTCTCCCCCTACATGAGATTTCTTCCTACGTTTTAGAGCAATGGCCTCCAAGCTTTATCAGTCAAACTCTCCCTTATCTGTAATGGAACCCCTCCATACTTCTCCTCCCTGAGGAGCTGCACTTAGACATTGCCGTCAGCAGTGGGCCACATTCAGGGGCCAGGAGTGGAGCCACAGCTCGGACTGGGAGTTGGGCCGGGAGCAGAGCTGGGGCTGCAGGCAGTGCTGCGAGATGAGGCCACAGACTGAACAGCAGCTGGGGCTAGGGTGGAGGCAGAGATCAGGAGCAGAGGCGGAGCCTGGGGCCAAAGCTGTGACTAGACTGGAGCCGGGTAAAGAATAGGGATGGGTGGCAGTCCCACTCTGTCCTTCCTACCTCCTGGTGGCTGGCCCAGAGCCCACCAAACATTCCTCTGTGCCCCCATGGAGCGGCCTTCCTCACGGTTTGGGGACAACTGTTTCAGAGGTTCTTGTGATCAAAAAGCATGTCAGTATTGACTTGTAATCTGAAGGCAAATACAGTGTATGAGTGTTAAAAAATAAGAGCCCAGAAGGAGTCCAATTTGTCTAACTGTTTTGTCCATATTTTAAATACAACAAATAATGAACTCTTTAATTATATAGCTAACATTGCTGACAGGATGGCTTTTTAATAGATAATATCTCTAGACCCTGATCTCTGAAGAATTAGTAATGAAAAGATTAAATAGCTTTATACACAGCAGACAACATTCCTGGAGCGATTGCTCTATTTTCCTCATCTGTTTATGGTACCTATGTGACCATCACTTAAACCTAAACCTCTCACATTCTTTACTATACCTATCTTCACAGCACTCTTTTGAAGTAAACCCATTATTCCCATTGTACATTCCTGAGGTCCAGAGAGATTAGGTGACAGGTCCAAGGTCACAAAGGAATGCTGTGGCAGGGGAGAAAATTGAACTCTGATCTCTCAAATCCTAGGCTAGTGACCCAAACTGTTGGCTGAATCAAACTGTCAGGCATCAGTGGCATTAGCCATTTTATCATGATACCGCCCCCCCCCGCCACCACAGTGGGCACTAGCTTTCTTTTTCTAGCAAAAAATTTGGGAAAACTGAATGTACACTATACTATTACCGTTAATGTTATAATTTAATTAATGCTCCATGTTACCATAGCTGTACTAAAGGCATACGTTTTAGTGAACTAAACTTGCTGGATGTTTTAGGCTTGATTCAAACAAATACTCCTGGGGGTGCGGGGGTGGATTCTGTATCAAAAGTTAAAAAAATTCTGCATGGAAAAAAATAAAAGTTCTGCACACAATATTTTAAAATTCTCCAAAATTGTGTACTTTGTCAAAATATTGCAGTATAATCAAGTTGGCTTCAATTATTTCAGAAATTTATTTACACTACAATACAATGGACAAAAAATAGGAGTGGAGAGCATTGGAGGAAATCCTCATCCCCCCCTTTCCTAATGGTGACAGGTGGGTTTGACACTTTATTTCTAGTTATTAGTCAACAACTGTACACAGCTATATGTTTGGTGTCACATCATAGGAAAATGATGTGCAAGTGAGGGCTGGGGAAATCAAACTCTCCATTTATATTGATTACTGACCCTCTTCATAAAAGTCAGCAAACAGTTCATGGAGCACATTTTGATAAGAAATATATTTCAGTCCAAAAATATAGATCAGATCTAAACACTAAAGCACAATAAGCATTTACAAGGTCATACTGTCCTGTATGCCATGCTGGCAATGCAAAGGACCCTTAGAAGTTTCACATCTATTTTCTACTCCTAGAAGAATTCAGAAAGACGGTGGGGAACAATTCACTATGCAGGCAGGTTGCTATAGTCTGCTCTGCTTGGGATGGTCAGGGCCTGTCCCATACCTGTCTCCACAGAAACACCCTGAAGCTCTGCCCCTCCATGGGAGCATGCTGCGATAGACAGCAAGATGCAGCAGTTTAAAAAAAAAAAAAGTGTGGCGGGGGAAGTAGTACCTCCGGCCTACCTACTCATGGGAACTCAGAGACCTTTAAACCAATGCACAGAATCCAAGTACCAACTCCCTATTTCAAAGTGAGACCCTGAGAAATGGTCTCTTCCTTTCTTCCCAAGCTCTCCTTAAATTCATCACACTGCAGAAATTTGTCCTCCCTGCATGTCAGATGTGTGGGATGCTTACCTTGTCACAAAGGCTAACACAAGCCATGGGAAAAACATCTAATTTTCCTTGTGGCAACTTCAAACATTACTATAAACACAGTAGTACCAACAATCTACAGATTTGTCCATCTGTGTAATACACCTACATCATTTCACTTATTTTGAATATTTATATGTGCAACAAGAGTAGGGCTAGGTAAATCTCCATTTGACAATAAAATACAGTACACAGAAGAGTAATGATAAAAAGGACTAAGAACAGCAAGTTCCCTGGCAGAAGGATATATTTTCAAATAGCAAATAATTCACAGATGCTGAAAGCTTTTTACAGCTCAAAGATTTGCCACATAAAATTATGTTTAAATCAGCAATATGGTATCTTAGAATATGGTAACAGTTACGCTTTTTCCTTATAAATCAGTTATCTTTTATAAAAAGAGCCCAAAGACACACTAGACAGACGCTTGGAGTGGTTATAGGCTGTACAGTGCTTCACGCCTAAATCTAAAAACAAAAATCCTAGAATTCCATAGTGATTAACCTAATTTTCCCTCTGGTATTTTTGGGGCACCTTTTTCAGAAAGCTGCAGAAAAATATACTGAAAATATACTGATACTTTTATCAATCCCAGCAAAACTAGCAGGCCCTTCTTTGCAGGGGATGCCACTGTTCTAAAAAAAGTCCTATTTCCTCATTAGCTGTGCAGTAATAACTCCATTTGTTATACAATGATAGAATCATAGGGCTGGAAGGGACCTTAGGGGGTCATCTAGTCCAGCTACCTGCCTGTAGCAGGATCAACCCTAACTGAATCATCCCAGCCAGGACTTTGTCAAACCACGGTTTAACAACGGACCTGCCGAGTTGTGCAATCATCATAACAAATGTTGCACTGTAGTCAGAACTGTGTAATCTCATGATGGCTAGTCTCAATTTTTTCCTTTCAAGAAAATCTTTATAGCAGCTTTTAAAGGTTACAAATCATCTTTTTATATTAAATAGATGCACACTTGAACAAAAGGAAGTGATAAACATGTTCTAATCCCATGTTTCTATAAGATGTCCAAGATTCCTTCTAACATCAAACTGTAGCTCAGTTTTCCCGAGTACCTCTTCATTGCCCCATTAACAAAATCTTGTTACAGAGATTCTCTCATTATTGCTAATTTTTATGGTCAGTATCTTCTGGTACAAAATCAGAAGCAGAATTTATACCATGGTAAGGCTTGCAACAGCCATTGTGTTGAGAAGCTATTTTCACTCCACATACACATAGGCAAATTAAACTTCTGTATTTATTCTAGACTAGACCCTAAATAGTTGAAACAGCAACTTATGCCCTACATGTTTTTGCATCATTGCTGAATAAAGTCAGCAACTATAAATAAGAGCAAGACAGTGCAGCACAGCACATTTTTCAAAAGCATCATGCTTTCAAAAAAACCCAAAGTGGCTTAGGCATCACACAAAACCCATTCAAATACTATAGTGACAGGAACAAACAAGGAGGAGGATGAATTTTCTCACTCTTAAGAAATGACATTTCTTGTATGGAATACTTTGTAAAATTCTGTAGCAGGGCAAGGAATTTTGTAATATTATACATTCTTTCCTTGAAGGACCTCCCACAACCTATATCATTGCTCACAAAACACTGTAATTTTCCTTGCATAGGTCAGAGTGCAGGGAAAAAAGGGTTTTTTTTCCTGCAAGCATGTGATTGGATGGGGAGAGGGAAGGGAAATAATCAAATCTGAAACAACCTAACTAATGAGGAGTGGTACTTACAGCTTGTAGGAACCGAAAAGACAGCAGGACACTGCCAATTCCTCCATATGAATACACATCTTCATAATCCCCCTCCTCCAGCAGGTACTGACGGCCTTTATAGTGTTCCTTTTCATAGGCAACCCATCTACAGTAACAAGGAAACAGTTGTAAGAAAAAGTATAACAGCATCACATCAAGAATAAAAGGGGAAAAGAATGTCATAAATTCTTAAGGTAAATATCACAACTTCAGTTGAGGAACAAAGCAATGATTGTTATTTGAGATTACAACACAGATCAACCAAGCACTCTTCATGTATTAGTATTCCATTTTATTATGTTATCTCCAACTGTTTACTTTTGTAATGGTTACAGATACCCCAATACTCTTGAGAAATATTTCAATCATAGCCTGATAGTACCTTTCAACACCTTTTCATACACGTAAGAGCTAGAACCTGAAGAGTTATGCAGAGAGTCATCGGTGGCTAAACCAGCATCCAACCTGGCAATGTTGACACTCAGGGTGAAATCCTGACCCTATTGTTGTTAAAGACAAAATTCCCATTGCCTTCTATGGAGTCTGTCTCCTCTGCTCTAACCAAGTGATAAAATTAAATCCAATCAAATAAAACATGCACAAAAATAATATATATGTAAGACATTTTGTATTGCAAAGTGAGGACTCATACCATTTCAAAGTATTTTGAATTAATAAACTGATTAAAAATCAAGTTTCTGCATCAATTTTGAGTGTTCTCAATAAACTTTACTTTGGAAAAGTGCATGGTAGCACATGAAGTTTCCAAAAATTGTGCTATAATGTAGAATTAAAAGTCCCTATTCAAATAAGGCTAATCAAACTTACAAGATATTTTAAAAATAAGAAAGTACAATGAAGTATCAGTTAAGCATTACTAATCAAGACAGATTTTACAAAATGCACACTACAGCAAAACCAGCTCATTCCACAATATCAAAGGGTCTGAGTATTTCTTTCACTAAAACTTTTCTGCCAAACATTTAAATCTGCTGTACAAATGTTGTAAGGGCTGGGGTTTAGCTGACAGGAATGGATTTATTTTTGATAATTTGATTTTGATTATTTCATCTCTTCACATTACTACAAACCCCACCCCTCCTACAAACTATATAGGACAATGAGAAGTCCTGTGGCAGCTTACAGACTGACAGATATTTTTGAGCATAACCTTTCATCTTTGCGCACAAAAGCTTATGCTCCAAAATATCTGCTAGTCTATAAAGTGCCACAGGACTTCTTGTCATTTTTGAAGATACAGACTTACTCGGCTACCTCTCTGACACTATACAAGGTAACTTTTAAAATATGAAGTTTTCCAGAAAGCTGATCCATAATGTCTTTAAGTACAGTTTGCACCTCCCCGGTCCAGCACTCTCAGAACCTGAGCAGTCCTGGACCTGGGATTTTGCCTGACCAGGGGAGGTTAATGCCCTTGGGGTTCCCCTCCCAGCCACAAGCCCAGACCACTTCCCTGACATTGCTTGCAGCTTCCCAGTCCTGGAGGCTGGCTTCCAGTTCCTGGATGCACCTGCAAGACCACAAGCTTCCTGGCTCCAGCTGTGGCCCCACTGCTTCCCATCTTGCTTCCCATTGGCTCTGTCAACTCCTAGGCTAGCTTCCAGCCCCAGCCAGTCCCCTGACCCTGGCCACTCCCAGGCTGCCACCGCCCCACCACTCATTGGTGGCTCCCCAGCCAAGTCCCTGTAGCCCCACCAGCTTCCTGGTCTTGGCCACTGTGGCCCTGCCAGTTTCTCCTCCCCAGCTTCCTGCCCATGGTTCCCTGGCCACTGCTGGTCTGGCTGTATCTGTTTGGCCAGGCTAAGGCTCCATGACACCAGACTTAGAGCTGCTCCCACTACTCCTGACTGCCAGGGCTCTCTCGACTAGGAACGTCCGATATTGCTAGACCAGAGTGTCTAGATTTCAGAGGTTCAACCTGTAGTATAAAGTATTGACGTCTAAATCTTCTACGAAGATAATGCTTGAGAAACCTTCCAAACAACACGACATAATAGCTAGATAGGATGCACACCATCCTAGTCATTTTATTGGGAAGTTAACTTGGAAATCTGGAGGACAAATTTAATGTCATTGCTAGCTATTTCATGGCTGAGCTCTGTAGCAGGAATCTTCATTTTATAGGCCTCTCATGCTTTGCTAAAGTGGTAGGTCCTGGTGGCAAAGAAGAAAAAGACAGTTACCTGTCCCACAACTTGTGTTCTTTGAGACGTGTTGCTCATGTGCACTGGCACATGCCTGGTTGCCAGAAAGCTTTTCCCTAGCCAGTGGCCATTGGGTCGGAGCAGTGCCCTCTGGAGTGGCACCAACATGGCGACCTACATATGCACAGTCCAAGCCAACTCCCAGCTCAGTTCCTTCTTGCCGGCTACTCCGACAGTGGGGAATGTGGGAGGGTTTTGGAATGGACATGAGCAACACATCTCGAAGAACACCAGTTTACGGAAGAGGTAACTGTCTTTCCTTCTTCGAGGGATTGCTCATGTGCATTCCAAAACAGGTGAATACAAGCCAGTGCCCAGGAGGTGGGGTCGGAGCCCCAGAAGGGACTGTAAGGCAGCCCTGCCCACTGCAGTGTCCTCCCTTACGTGCTGTGTCAATGTGTAATGGGCTGTAAACGTATGAATTGAGGACCAAGTGGCTGTCCTGCAGATGTCCTGGACAGGAACATGAGCTAAATATGCCACAGAAGATGCATGTGCTCTGTTAAAATGAGCCCTGATCAAAGGAGGGGGCACCCCCATCAGCTTGTAGCATTTCTTAATGCAGGTCACCATCCAGGAGGAGAGTTGCTGGAAGGAGATTGGGAGGTCCTTCATTCTGGCAGCTACTGCCACAAGCAGCTGCTGTGACTTCCTACAAGGTTTGTTCCTGTCCATGCAGAAGGCTAAAGCCCTTCAAATATCTAAGGTACGAAAACTCTGTCCCCTAGGAGAGGTGTGAGGTTTTGGGTAGAAAACTGAAAACAAAATATCTCGGTTGACATGGGAAGAGGAGACCTCCTTTGGTAAGGAATCCGGATGAGGTCTCGGTCTAACCTTGTCCTTGTGGAACACCATATACAGTGGGTCCACTGTCACTGCCCTCAGCTCAGACACCCTCCTGGCCAGGGTAACGGTTACCAAAAAAGCTGTTTTGTAAGTTAGAAACAGCAGGGACCCAGAAGCAACGGGTTTGAAGAAGGCCCCCATAATTTTTCACAACACCAGATTAACAGGGAAACGCCTGTGGCCCCTCCAATGCTTGGTCACTGCGCCTCTCCCTCAGCAGCAAGGTGGACAGTGCCAGAGTCCACATAAGGTCCTGTGCTGCTCGAAACGCCTCTGGCATTGAGGTAAGCTCCGCTATGTGCGGGTCCCAGCCTCGCACTAGCAACACCACACATCCCTCAGGCTCATGCACTGGGCACTGCAGAGCAGGTATGTTGGGGTCTTCCCGAGGCTTAGACACTGTAGGGGAGCGACCCATATTGTCTCTCCTCTTCTTGGGCACTGGAGATTGACCTCTGTGGTGTCTTACATGAGGGGTGCCTGGCCCTTCCTTCTGGAGCCGAGCCTCCTTCCGCACCAACACTGACACCTGCACTGGCGAGCTCCACGCCGGGGAGACTGTCTTGGGCCCATCGGAGAGGGATTTGTCTGTCTGTAATGCCAGCTCCATGAGGAGAACTTGGGGTGTCTGTGCCCTGTCCCTTAACCTCCTGGGCTTAAATGACCTGCAAATTGTGCAGCAGTCACCCTGATGACCCCCTCCAGACAGTCAAGACACACCACATGCAAGTCAGACTTGGGCATACGCTTGTGCAATTTTTAAAGCCCGGGGAGCCAGGCATCCCCTGGTGCTGAGAGGGGTCAGTAATCCTGTCCCAGTAACTCAAACAATCACCAACAACTAGAACTTGATAAGAACTATTTCCAATTAATCAAACTATTTCCAATTAATCAAACTATTTCCATGATCAACCAAGGCTACCAACAATGAATGACTAAAAGAGAAAGGGAGCTCCAACAACCGACAGCACACTGAGAAGGAACTGAGTGTGAGACAGGTTGGGCGGTACATATACTGGTCTCTATATCGATGCCACTGCAAGCGGCACTGCTCCGACCCAACAGCTACTGACTAGGGCAAAAAGCTTTCCGGCAACTGGGCATGCGCCAACGCTCACCCAGTTTGGAATGCCAATGAGCAATCACTCGAAGGACAGAGGGCTGGTTAGCTGTTATATGGAGTTGCTGGGATATGCATTAAGGGTCATGCCTCTGATGAAGTGGGTCTTTGCCCACAAAAGCTTCTGCTCCAACAAATCTGCTTGTCTACAAGGAGCCACAGGAATTCTTGTGTCCCCCCTGCCCCCAATAAGGACCCGATTCTCTCAGGACTATTCTATACTACAGAGTGAGGCTGGCATAACTACGTTGTTGAGGGACATGAAAAATGCCATGTACTCTGCTATTGAATTTAGCCAGCCTAAATGAAGGTAACTACTAGGCTGACAAAAGAATTCTGCCCACTTTAGCACTACCTGTTAGAAAAATGACTATTACAGTGATGGGAAAACCCCTTTTTTCATCATGCAGAGTGCTTACTCTCTAATACCGAAGCTGTGCCACAGTGGCATTTCTAGTGGAGACATACCTTCAGTCCCTAGGTATCAGATAATTTATATAATCATGGAAAGTGAAACTAAAACGCTACCAAATCAGAAAGATAGCATTTTACATTGACTTTACACGGCTACAAATGCCTACATAATGGGCAGTATCATGCAGAATCAACATCTTGACAAGGAAAAGAAAGGTGTGTTAGTTCATTTTAGTGAATACATGATAACCAACACATGGTAAAATCCTACTTTTATATGGGTTAGATAACTGAATGCTTCTGGAATCTATGGTTTACTTCAACCTGTTAATTCATGTTAAAAGTACAAACTGTCTTGTCTGCACTAGCATTTTACTTCACATCAGTTATAACATATTAAAAACATTATTTTTCCGAGTGAAGACAAGGCCTAAGATTTTTTTAAAGTCAATCAACTTCTTTCATGACACACAAAGGATATTGTTTATGCTGTATTTTACTTACCTTAACTTACTGCCATTTACCTTCTGTGGTAAATAGTCTTGGAGGGGCAGCAATGTTAGGCTGTAGCTTCACAAACAATAAACAATCCTGTAGCACATTAAGTTATGCCTACACTACAGTTTGTTGACAAAACTCATGGAGTGTCCACACTAAATATGTTTTCTGTCAACAGAACTCAGCACTCTTGCTGACAGCCTTCTGCCCCTTCCCAGTAAGGCAGAATGCCTCTCTCAACAGAATCTGTTGACACAAAAGCCATGTGGATGATCCAGGGGACCCTCTGTCACCACACAGGGCTTCCAGATCATCAGGCAGCCCTGTTTGTGGTGCTTCCAGATGGCTGTTTTGTCAACAGAGTGGATTGACAGAGCAATCCACTTTTGTGTGTGACCACAATCTGTTGACAGAAGTTTTTCTGGAAGACACAGCCTTAGAGACTAACAAATTTATTAGGTGTAAGACCCACTTCAGATGATGACGACAACGTGGGTGTCATCTGAAGAAGTGGATCCTACCCACGAAAGCTCATGACCTAATAAATGTATTGGCTTCTAAGTTTCAACACGACTGTTTGTTATTTGTCATTTACCTTGTTATTTAACATATCAAAATATGTTAGTATAAACATACCTCAAATGTTTATTCCAAGTAACAAATGTTTGTAGTTGCAGTTTATGCAAGGACTATTTTTGGAAAGTTGGATTCTTAGCTGATTAGTCACGAGGACATAAATTTGTCACTTATCGTTTTACAGAGGACATTAAATGCAAAAATGAAATATACTCACACTCCACCAATGACACGAATTGATCCAATTCCTTGGAAATCCTCATCACATCTAAAGAGTGCTGGGACATCATCAATGTTTTCAGACAGCTCTTTGGCCCAGCCTCCAAAGTGTTCTCTCTCATATATTACTATCTAGAAAATATGATTTGAAACAATGTATTCAGTACTTTAACTTTTAGTAATCTTAAATCTGACACAAGTAGTGCTGCATTATCCAGGAACACAATTTTTTTCTCAGCAGTCACCATGAGGGGAATTCTGTGCTGAGCATTACTGATAGACTTAACATTCTCCAGGATCCGGAGCAACCCTGATATGAATCTGGCAGCCTTAGCAAGCTGTCTAAGGGTTTGTCGACATAGAAAAGGTTACCAACATAACTATACCAATATAATTAAACACTAACTTCTATCTGAAGCCCCTGTTGGCATCAATAAGCATCCCATGACTCTCCTCTTGAAGCTTGCCAAAAACCAACAGGCACCTGTTGTCAGTGCTTATGCACCACCTCTAGATGCCAAAGATGATGGGAAGAAGTTCTACACCCAGCTGGATATGGCCCTGAAAGACACCCCCAAAGAAGACAAGATTATTCCCTTGGGGGACTTCCATGCCAGGGTCAGAAGAGACACAGAGCTCTGGCAGACCACCATTTGGAAAGAACGAGTCAGCAACAGCAAGTCCAGGGGAGTGCTCCTCCTTACGACACGTGCGGGACACGAGCTACTCATCATGAACACCCCGTTCCACCAGAAAAACAAATCGAAGATCTCACGGCAACATCCTCAAGGCACCGGCACCTCATAGACTATGTAATCGTCTGCACTCGGGATCAGCGTGATGTCCTTCTCATGCACGCAGTGACTAGAACTGATGACTGCCGGACTGATCGCCACCTTATTTGATCCACAATGGCGATTACGATGGTCACCAGGAAAGTCAGAGGAAACAGATCCGTCGAAAGATCAACGTACAAGGCTTGAAGGACCCCATCAGATGATGTGACCTCCAGATAGTGCTCCAAAGGAAGCTGCCGACAGTACACCCTGAAGATGTGGAAGAACACTGGTGTCACTTGAAAAACGCCATCATTGGAGCTTGTGGAGAAACCATTGGCTACCAGACCAGGAAGCATCAGGACTGGTTTAATGAAAATGATGTGGAAATTGAATGCTTGATTGAGGAAAAAAGGAAGCCTTTAGGAACTGGCAAAAAGACATCAATTGCATGACAAGAGAAAGAAGTGCATGCCAATGCCAAGGCCAAGGCAGAAAGGCAACATAAACAAGGACTTTGAAAAACCAGTGGTGGACTGAGAAAGCATGCAACCTCCAGCATCTCACAGACAATGATACAAGAGGTTTCTTCAATGCTACCAAAGCTGTTTAAGAACTGAGAAACCACAGAATCAATCCCCTGAGATCAAAGGATGGTACCCAACTCTTAAGACAATGAAGCCATTGCTTCTCACTAGAGGGAGCACTATAACGAGCTCCTGAACTGCCCCCTCCAGCAGGGTCCCAGAATCCCTTGATCAAATCCCTCAGCAATTGCCTAGAGACAATACTGCAACACTTCCTACCCTGAGTGAGGTCCAAACTGCCATCAAAGCGTGAAGCGCAACAAGGCAACCGGACCAGATGGAATCCCCACCGAAGTCTTCAAAGCAGGTGGGCCAGAACTCCACAAACAGCTCCACCTTCTGATTCTCAAGAGCTGAGATAGGGAGAAGATGCCACGAGATTTCAGAGACATACTGATTGTGTCGGACTGTGGAAACTATTGTGGCATCTCCCTCCTGGCAACAGCAGGGAAAATGTTACGTTGAACCCTCATAAAACAACCTCTGCCACACTCAGAAGAAATTCTCCCAGAAATCCCAGTGTGTCTTCTGAGCATTCTGAGAAACAGAGGACATGATCTTCACTGCCCGGCAACTGCAAGAAAAATGTAATGAATGCAACCACGCCTTTGACAGGAGTTTCATCGACCTGACCAAAGCATACCAGTCAGTCAATCGCAGAGCAGAGTGGACCATCCTCTCAAAGATCAGCTTTCCAAAAAATTCATTAGCATCTTCAGGCTGCTTCATGACAGCAAGACTGCCAGAGTACTGAACAATAATGGATTGTTTGAGGTCAAATTCCTTTGAGGTCAAAACAGGAGTCAAGCAAAGCTGCACCATTGCCCCATAATTGTTTTGCATCTTCATTGCCACGACCCTTCACCTCACTGCTGGCAAGCTCCAAGATGGTGTAAAGACCATCTACAGAATGAATGAGAATCTTTTCAGTTCCAGGAAACTGAAGGCTAAAAGCGAGACCTCCACAGTCTTGATCACGGAGCTACGGAATGCAGATGACAAAGTGGTCATTGCTCTTTCTCCCACAGACCTTCAGACTATCTTAAGTGCCTTTGCTGAAGCATATGAGAATCTCAGACTCACACTGAACACCAAAAAGACCAAGGTGCATTTCTTGATGCACACAAGAAAAGGAAACGTGGACAGTTGACTAAGGAGGTGTATAAACATACGGCTGGAGAATGCTGGGCAGTAATCAGGAAAGCGAAAGCACAATTGGAACTGCAGCTGTCCAGGGGTGTGAAGAGTAACAAGAAGGGTTTCTACAGGCATGTTAACAATAAATGGGTTATCGGAGAAGGTGTGGGGCCGTTACTGGATGAGGGAGGTAACCTACTAACAGATGATGCAGGAAAAGCTGAAGTACTCAATGCTTTTTCTGCCTCAGTCTTCACGGACAAAGTCAACTTCCACATGATGGTCCTAGACAATGCAGTATGGGAAGGAGGAGGGCAGCCATCTGTGGGGAAGGAACAAGTTCTGAGCTATCTAGAAAAACTAGATGTGCACAAGTCCATGGGTCTGGATTTAATGCACCCACGGGTACTGAGGGAATTGGCAGAGGTCATTGCTGAACCTTTGGCCATTACCCCGAAGACTCTTGGAGATTGGGGGAGATACCGGATGACTGGAAGAAGGCAAACCTAGTGCCCATCTTCAAAAAAAGGAAAGAAGGATAATCCAGGGAACTACAGACCAGTCAGCCTTACCTCAATCCCTGGGAAAATAATGGAGGGAACCCTCCAGGAATCCATTCTGGAGCACTTGGAAGAGGGGAAAGTGATCAAAAGTAGCCAACATGGATTCACCAGGAGCAAGTCCTGCTTGACCAATCTGATAAGCAATTTGAGTACTTCAGCTTTTCCTACATCATCTGTTACTAGGTTACCTCCCTCATCCAGTAACAGCCCCACATCTTCTCCGATAACCCATTTATTGTTAACATGCCTGTAGAAACCCTTCTTGTTACTCTTCACATCCCTTGACAGCTGCAGTTCCAATTGTGCTTTCGCTTTCTTGACTACTGCCCAGCATTCTCCAGCTGTATGTTTATACTCCTCTTCAGATGAGGTAACTGGCTCTGTGGACTTGGAGAAGTCAGTGGATGCGATATACCTTGACTTCAGCAAGGCTTTTGATACGGTCTCCCACAACATTCTTGTCTATAAGTTAAGGAAATATGGATTGGATCCTTGGACTATAAGATGAATAGAAAGCTGGCTAGATGGTCAGGCCCAATGGGTAGTGGTCAATGGCTCAATATCTGGATGGTGGCTGGTTTCAAGCAGAGTGCCGCAAGGCTCGGTTCTGGGGCCGGTGCTATTCATCATCTTTATTAATGACCTGCATGAGGGACTGGATTGCACCCTCAGCAAGTTTGCGAATGACACAAAACTAGGGGGAGAGGTAGATACATTGGAGGGTAGAGAGAGAATCCAGAGTGACCTGGATAAATTGGAGGACTGGGCCAAAAGAAATCTGACGTGGTTCAACAAGGAGAAGTGCAGAGTCCTGCACCTGGGGCAGAAAAATCCCAAGCATTGTTACAGGCTGGGAACCGACTGGCTCGACAGCAGTACAATGGAAAGGGACCTAGGGGTTATGGTGGATGAAAGGCTGGATATGAGTAAACAGTGTGCCCTTGTAGCCAAGAAGGCTAATGGCATACTAGGGTACAACAGGAGGAGCATTTCAAGTAGATCTAGAGAAGTAGTTATTCCCCTGTATTCGGCACTGGTGAGGACACATCTTGAATATTGTGTCCAGTTTTGGGCCCCAGTATAAAAAGAACGTGGATGTGCTGGAGCAGGTTAAGCAGAGGGCAACAAAAATGATTAAGGGGCTGGAGCACAAGACCTATGAGGATAGGCTGAGGGATTTGGGCTTGTTTAGTTGACAGAAGAGAAGACTTAGAGGTGATGTAATAGCAGCCTTCAACTTCCTGAAGGGGAGATCTAAAGAGGAGTGTGAGAAACTGTTCTCAGTGGTGTCAGGTGGCAGAACAAGAGTAAAAGTCTGAAGTTGAAGAGGAGAGGTGTAGGTTAGATATTAGGAAAGACTACTTCACCAGGAGGGTGGTGAAGTGTTGGAATGCGTTGCCTAGAGAGGTAGTGGATTCTCCATCCATTGAGGTTTTTAAGTCCCAGCTGAACAAGGTCCTGGCTGGGATAACTTAGTGGGGGTTGATCCTGCTTGAAGTAGGGGGGCTGGACTAGATGACCTCCTGAGGTCCCTTCCAGCCCTATGATTCTATGATAAGGCGTTCCATCAGCCTTCACCAATGGGACAGTCTCATGCACCTTCTATTGAAGCCAATGGAGAACTGCTGGAAAATGTGGCGAACTTCCTATACCTTGGAAGTCATCTTTCCACTCAAGTCGACACTGATGCAGAAGTCCAGCATCATCTGAGCAGTGCAAGTTCTGCTTTCACCCTGAGACAAAGGGTCTTTGAAAACTGGAACGTCTATCACAAGACAAAGCTCTTTGTATGCCATTCAGTGGTTGTGCCAACACTACTATATGCATGTGAAACCTGAACAAATGTAATTTGAAGGCACTTGAACAATATCATCAATGTTGCCTCAGAAAAATCCTAAATATCTCTTGGGAGGATAGGCGCATGAACACTAGTGTCCTGGATGAGTCGAACATGACCAGCATTGAAGCCATTATCATTCATCAACAGCTTCATTGAACTGGTCACGTGGTTCGGATATCTGATCAGCACTCTCAAAAACAGATTCTGTTTTCTGAATTGGAGGAAAGACAGAGGTGCGCTGAGGGCCAGCAGAAGCAGTATACAGACATGCTAAAGGAACATATGAAAAAGTGCAGCATCGGTGCTGACACTTGGGAGAACCTTGCCCAAGACCATTCACAGTGGAGAATAGTAATCCATGAGGGGATGGTGCAATTTGAGAGGTCCCATCCCAGTGCAGATGAGGAGAGGCAGAGAAGAACATCAAAAATTACCCTGCACCCCTTCAACAGCTACCAACCCCTACTGCTTCTCTGATAAGATCTGTGGCTCCAGAATTAGTCTGATCAGCCATCAAAGGACTCACAAATAGGAGGGCAACATGAAGACATCCTACTCATTAGCAAGTGACCACCAAGAGAAGATGTGTGAACACCTATATACAAGCAACTGTGGCCACATGTGCAGCTATGCCCAGTATAATTAAAACAGTACAGTCATGCTGAAAATTTTCTGAGAAGCACTAGATAAAGGCAGCTTCCCCAGGTCATTTGGAATCCTCGCAGTGCTATGCTTCTCCATGCTGCCTTCACCAACGCTTGCAAAAATGTTCTCAGAGAGAACTCTTATGACAGGATTCCTTGAATCCTGTACCACAGAAATTTATGGGAAGTTGGATCTGAGGCTTTTAGAGCTCCTTTATGCTGCTCCCCTTTTCATTCAGCATAAAGAAGCAAGCACTGTAGGAGGTTAGTTATATGGGCCCATGCTCCTCCAATATTTTCAAATGTGGGCCTGGCTCCATCAGTGTTAGGTCTTATATTTTTAGAGCTGTTCACACCATAGGGCAGAACAGAGCAACCACCCCAGTGCCTGCCCTTCAGGGGAATTTGGGGTCCAGGAGACCTGGAGGACTATTGAGTGGTCTGGCGTCAGCATCAGAGAGTGACCAGGCCCCACAATTTGCTCTGTTCTGCATCTTTCTGCCCCACTCCCTCTCCCCAATCATTCCACCTCTTCCCCCAAGCTTCTGCCCCTGCCCTGTGTCTTTCCTACTTCCACCCTCTCCCTGACCAACACTGGGAACCAGCAGGGTAGGGCAAAATGCAGCACTGCCCACTGGGGCCAGGTCAGTCTCTGCCACCAGTACTAGGCCCCCCACTATCTCCTCAAGCCACCCTGGAATCCATGTGTCCCTGAGGTGCAGGGCCCAGTGCGGCTGCCTGGACCCTTTCCGGGCATCACCAAAAATCACACAAGCCTGGTGCCCATGGCAAGCAGAGGTGAGACTCGAACCCCATATATTTCATATCCATGAAATGCTCTAGGACACAGGTCAGTAACCCCTGGCACAGGTGCCAAAAATGGCATGAGAGCCGATTTTCATCAGCACGTGAAGCAGGAGCTCAGTCCCACCCCTGATCCGTCATGCAGCCAGGACCGTGCTCAAAGCCATGTCACCTGTGGATTAACAAAAGACCAGCTAATGCTACCAGCCACTGCCTAAATGGTAATGCTTTGCACCTTAATGTATTTTTTAATAAAGCTGTTGTAAGTAGGACTGTTATTGGCTTTAAAAAGTATCACTGGCAGTTCCACTGGCACTCAGACGTACACAGAGGTCAAAAGCTCAAATTTTGGCACATCACCTCGGAAAGGCTGCTGACCCCTGCTCTAGGTGCACAGAGCTCCATTTTAGCTAAGTGGTAATGACGCACTAAGCCTGATCCAGCATATAATATCCAAGACCCTCCTCAGCCAAACAACCTGTGCTGAAGGATCTACACTAAACAGCCATGCATATACGAAGGAAGCAATCTCCACTGGAAGTGCAGCTGAAAAACAAAAAGAAAATAAAAAAAAAGGGCATGGCGGGGGGGAGTTTGTTGGGCTTTGAAGAGCCATGTGAGTGCAAGAAAAATCCATGGGTTCCTTACCTCTTGCACTACGCGGTTCCTCATTCTGGACCCTTCATCATCATCACATGCACTATATGCTGGAGTAACACCATTCTGTCAGTATGGCTTTAGCATGCAATTGGCCAGGCTACATTTTTTTAAACAAGCTAACTGGGGCCATGTGTTTCTGTGGCAAAGAGGAGGGGGGAAGGACTTATATTTCCTCTCTCTTATTTTCTGAATATGGTGAAATAGACATTTGACTTTTGTTCACCGATGCCTGTGGATGTGTCAGCCAGGAGAAACTTATTTCACATTGTAGCTCCTTTAAAATTCTCCTCCAGATAACACTTACCTTGGGGGAAAAAAAACCCTGCCACTGCTTTTGTCTCACAAAGCATGAGTGACTCCTGGGCTTAGGAAGCAGGAAGACACAGAATGCCTAATCTGATATTCCACAGAGAATGAAGGGGTATTTCACTTCCTCGGAAAAGACAGTCTTAAATGAGGGCCAATTTTTACTTGTAGTGTGTTCGGTGCTTACCTTAACATCCATAGGCATTTGCACTTTTAGTCCTCCCTAAGACAGAAAACACATAATTACATACAATCTGAAATTATATGTCTATATGTGTACATTTCATAACCCTAGAAGACTATCCACTTCTTGCAGCTATACTAGCTGAATCTAGTCTTTGCTGAATGTAACTGAGATTTAAATACACTGATAATTCACATAACCAAGAAAAGACTAAGAATAATCTAGAAAAAGAAGGTTTTTATGAGCCTCAGCATCAAAAAATAAAACACTTTTTACATGTTTGTCTTGTGGATCAAAGTATTTACTACCGTGTACTACGGAGTTAAGTATCGATTACTTATTTGTCATCCACTTATACCACTGATCAGTTTTTTAAAAAAAAATTAAATAATTTTTCCAACTATCACATATTACAAGTTTTTAAAGCAATAGGGATCATACACCAAAAATATATTAACATAAACACTTATTGAATTAGAACAGGATTAAATTCCCAGGAATGAGAACAATGTAAGCCATATACAGCAAACTCTTTCATATTCAGCATTCTATCATCAGGAACTCTCAAATAACTGGCATTTTAACCATAAGTAAATTTTAGTTGTGTTTTCCATAAGTACAGTACAGTGGAACAGAAATAAATACAGCAAATACAGTATAAGTTTACAGTATACACTACTACTGTTCCTAGTAAATAAAGTACTCTGCATACATTTTTATTTGTTTCTTAATACCTCATCTTGTTTTTGTTTAGTGTTATCCATTGGTAGGTACAACCCTCTATTATCCAGATTATTTGATATTTGAATATCTGGCAACTTTCCAGTCCCAGGGCTACCAGATACCAAAGAGCTTACAGTACGAAGTGAGGGAGAAAAGGGAGGCAATATGGCATAAGAATAATACTGGAAATGGTAGTCAAGCAATGTTATAATCCTTCAACGTATTTGGAGAATGGGAGGGTGTAGTGGGGCAGAGTGGCGGCCCACTAACTTGGAGGGGGAGGAACTCATCCAGGAGCCATTTTGTACTGAGCCTGACCCCTCCCAGTCACCTGACTGGAAGTCAAAGAGACCAGGACAGGACTAGAAAAGCCCAGCCTCCAAAGGAGCCAGAGGACAGCTCTGTGCTGCCAGCCTGGGAGGCTGAGGACCCGCCGAGTGAGGCCAAAGCCTGGATTGGCCTGCCTGGGCACCTGCTGGTCCTGGCATCCTGTGGACCCCAGCGGAACCTGCCTGAGGCAGAAGATGAGCCAGACCCAGAGGACCAACCTGAATACCAGTCTTGGCCCGCATGCCGAGCTAGGCTGAGGCAGCAGGAACTACAGGCCACAAAGACGTGTATCGGGCCACCCGGACCCCAGCTGGACCTGGAACCCCATGAGTCCTGAGAAATTGACTGGACCCTGGGTATGTGCCGAGGGGGAGACCAGGGGGTAATGTGGGCTGTTAAAATCTGTGTGTCAGTGTGTTGCGGTGTGGGTTCTCCACTGACTCTTGCAGCGCTGCAACAAGGGCCCCTGGGCTGGGATGTAGGTGGAGTGGGCAGGCCCGTGTACCTCCTGCTCCCATCTGCCAGATGGCAGTCCCCACCCCGCCGCCCACCAGCGCAGGTGAAGTATCTATGCAGGTCTTGGAATCGTGCGAACTGGGTTGGTTGCCCAGCCCTGAGCTAGGGCTGGGACTCTCCTGAGCGAGGATGCAACTTAAGTGTGTTTGCTGCCCCACCCTGCACCAGGGCCTGGGCTCTCTTGGCTGTTTGCCTCCCTCCCCCTCCCACAGGGCCTGGGCCTTCTGAGACTGTTGGTTTGTTGTCCCGCCCTGAGCTAGGTCCCAGGCTGTCCGAGACTTGAGCTATTTTCCCCAGACTGAGACTGTTTGTTTGCTGCCCTGCCCTGAACTAGGGCTTGGGGCCCTCCTGAGACTGCGTGTTGCGTTGCCCCACCCTGAGCTAGGGCCTGGGCATATCAAGAGCATCAGGGCGCTGCCCTGATGTAGGGCTAGGCCCTGACTTGAGTTGATTTCCCCAGGGCCTCCCTGAAGTAAGGCTGGGCCCCTGAACTGTCAACTCTCACCCACCTGAAGCAAGCAGCTCACCACCACCACATCTGAAGTGCGGACGGACTGAATATCCAGAACTGAATCCAAACTTTGTATCTATAAAAGATCATGCCTACAGGCTACATCCAGAACTCCTGAACATGGGGAGTGTGAAATCCCAATTTTAACTTTTTCAAATCTTTGACTTTTACGACTTAACCCACTAGAGAAAGGTATGAGATGAAAACATGCACCCAGTGTGAAGTAGTACAGATTGAACCTTTCTAATCTGGCACTCTCTTGTCCAGCCACAGCTGTAATCCGTCATGATTTTTGTTAGCTGGACAGCCATTTATAATGGGCGTGGCCGAGATTTCTGTGGTCACATAAAGTTAGTTTACAGTCCTGGCGCTGAGTGTGCTGTGCTGTTATGTAGCTGTAATTTACGCCTAAATGTCTTCTAAGAGCCCGGAAAGCAGTGGAAGAGTTGGTAGTACTGTTAGACAAAAGTGACCTCCCATGGTCTGGTAAATTCTCTGGGCTGGCACCGGTCAAGTCCCAAGGATGCCAGACTACAGAGGTTCAACCTGTATATCCTTCCCAGCCATATTTGGGAGCTCTAAATGCACAGATGTGGGAGTGTAGGAACTTTTAGGATGAATGGCAAATGAACTGTAATATTCAGTGACATGACATGCATGTTGCACACGCAAAAATCTCCACAGAACTGTAAACAGCATATTCAACTCAAAGTTATCTTTGGACCAAATCATTAAAAGTGGGGCCCATTCAGAGAATTACAACTTCCTCACCATTTTTAGGGGACGCAAAGATTTCACATCTGTTGTAGAAATTTCAGATGGGGAGTTTCCTTCTTCCAAAACCATCATCTCTCCTTTGTAATTAAGGTCTGAATAGGCAAGCCACCTAACAGCAACGAGGAGGAAAAAAAGACATTTATTCCGACGAATTATATTAAAAGCACACATTTTTTTTCTTGATTGTACCCATCAGGACTAGAATATATGCACCAGATACATGCAGTAATTTTATTCAAAATATTTTTAACATTAGGATTTTGAATCTATTGCTACAACCTTACAAAATTCACGTAAGATTTCTTAAATGTCTAACCCAGAAGAAATGAGACTAGAAAACATTTGTCACTTATCATAAAAGGCCATCTTGCTCCTCTATGAATAAGCAAAACAAAGATTACTACTGAGGACTACAATTTCCTGAGACCAACACATGCATTAAATCTTTGCATTGACTCTACTGGGCTTTGCATCAGACTTGTTAGAATATGTTCATTCACTACAGTTATTTGCAAAGCTGGAGCTCTTATTTTGATATTAAGACCTTTGAAGCATGGCTCCCTCTTTCACACTGCATGTCAAAAGGAAGTGTCTGTAAGAATGAGAAGGGAAAAGTTTAGGTGGTGGGATATGAGACTAATGGACAGTGACGGAGAATGGAGGTGAGGCTTATATGCATGGGGAACATCAAGTGTTTAAAACTTGCTACCTCGCAAAATGTGAGCAATTAACAGTTAGTCTAGATATGACACTTTTCCCTCACCTCCTGGCTTTATAACTGACTTTTAATTTTTTTCTCCAAACTTTAGACAAGATTCTGCGTGAGGATCAAAAGTGGTGCAAGAAACTTCAGGAAAACTGGGTTCAGAATTGGAAGCTAGCTTCAAACCTAACCATGGAGTAGCTCCTGTCCCTCCATAATGATTCTGGAAAAGCGGAAAACGTACCACTTTAGAATGCTCGGACCTGGAAGTTCTGTGCACTAACATGACATATTTCCCCTCTCCTGAACACACAAAGTACTGGACTGGTGAGTGAGTCTGGGTTTGGATCATATTGCACAGCTCTTCTGATTAGCCATGGAGAAAATAAGGGTACAGTTGCCACTTTACGAGTGCTTAAATGAAGCAGTATTTGTTTTCTGCAATTCAGTCACATAGGCTATGTCTACACTTGCCCCAGGGTGAGGGGAATTACTAATGAAGTGCTGCAATGAATATGCAGCACTTCATTAGGCAAATTCTACCCCCCAGCTACTTCAAAGTGCTGGCATGCCATGTAGCCACGGGCACTTTGACGTACCCGTGCTACTTCCAAGTGCTTTGTAAAGTTTGACACTTTGAAGTTGCCCCGGGGAGAATTTGCCTAACGAAGTGCTGCATATTCATTGCAGCACTTCATTAGTAATCTCCCATCACCCTGATTATCATGCCCCCTTTGAAGAAGGGGGCAAGTGTAGACATAGCCCTAGTTACGCTTTTAACAATGTGGTTGAGTACAAGGACACTACTGGTCTCCAGTGAACAAGAAGTTAACTTTAGCAGTGCTTCCTGCTCTGCTTATACAGGTGCTCAAGAAAAGGTTTACAAGACTGGTTGACAGCGGAACAGAGCAAAAATCCCTTTGTGAAAGTCAGGCTCCACACCAAGGGATGAAAACTGGGCTGAAACGTAAACTTATTTTTTATAAATATTATGCCTTCAGAAAAGTCCTTGTTGACTTCAAGTGTCTTTCCCCTGCTATGGCATTCCACTACCTTACAAAATACTAGCAAAAAGTTCAATACTCACACTCCTGACTTGACAGTTAGGTAAAAGGTGCTTTTAACATCCAGTTCTCCTAAATTGGCAATTGCACTCTGTATGCAAATCGGAAACTCCTCTGAGCCAGCTGGCGGGCAAAACACTATTTCTGGAATGCTGCAATCCTGCAGAAACAAATCAGACTGTAAAGGTTATCTATATTTGGAAAGTTTGCCAATACTGCTAGAAACACAGGCACTTCCTTTTTAAGCTACATTTACTTGGATTCTGCAGAATAGTACAACTTTTTAAAAATTAAGGTTGGAATTTTCAGAGTCCTGGTGGAGTCAGACCTCCAACATCTACTCACTTCCCATGGGAGTTTAAGCTCCTAATTCTTGTGGACTCTGAAAATCTCAGCCTAGATAAGCTTCCATTAAATTGTATTTACCAACAGAAGAGGTCACTATTTATATAGCATTTCTGACTCCTTGGTTCTCAAACTTTATGATGAAAATACTGAAGTCAACTGATTGACATATTATGCTATTATCATTTTACTACATCTGGGTTCAGTGGTGTTTTCTAATTATAGTAAGTATTGATTTAAGAATGGCATACACACATCTCCTTTTCAGTCTCATAATACATTCAGTAATTATGACTGTGTACACACACACAAGACTGCAACGTTATATTAAATATATCTAAAATAAAATACAAGGTTAACTGCACAGTTTGCAATCGGGCATGTGTGCTGATGAGCAGCTGAATGCCTAGTGCATTGTAATTTACATCCACGAAGGAAAAAAGATTCCAAGTTTAATATTTCATACCAGTCCAGATTCCAGTTCAGGAAAGAATTTAAGCACATGCTTAAGTCCATCTTTATTTCAGTAATTGATGCAAATTTTCTGGGTCATTATAGGGGCTCTTTTGCATACTTGGCTTAATCTAATTCTTGACTCTCCCCCCTCCTCCACCTCTCTACTCTCTGATTTGCTCATCTTGATAATTTTTTTTTTCTGATTTGTCAACCTTGATTTCTATTTTTGGTTCTCTGTACCTTAAATATTGAGTCTGTTCTGGTATGGCTATGGTCTGAACAAGTGGGCTCACCTAATAAATTATTTTGTTAGTCTTTCAAGTGCTACTTGACTGCTTGTTTGTTTTGATAGTATATAGACTAGCACAGCTTCCTCTCCGTTACTTTATTTCAGGAGGAGCTTCAACCGTGTTCAACTTCAACTATGAGTAACTTTTGGATTTCACTGAAACTGAAGGGTGCATTGACCTCTCCTGAGTAAGAATTCTCCGTTGGAAAGAGGCTCCAATTATAACTACTTCAGAAATGTATTTCAGACTGCCTGTCATTAAGTTTTTCAATACATATTGACTTATGCCCTCAAACGCTATAATGTCAATTTTATGTCAGTTTAAATAAAAGGGCAGTATTCCAGAAAAAGGCAAAGAAAGTGAAAACTATAATAAATATTTCCCATGCCAGGTAGTTACCTAATGCTTTTTGTTTATGCAGTACATGTTGAGATAGGGGCACTAGGATTTTGTCATTGGAGCTCCTGTCCACTAACCTGTCACTTTTGGATAAGGGCTTGCCAAGCCTCACAGTTCTTCCCAAGAAATACGGAAAGCTTGTGTTGAAATTACTGTAGTTAAAGACATGTAAAACGTAGCAACAGTGGTGTTTTTGTTTCTTTAAATGACACAGTGTAACTCAACATAAGGTTTCCTCTTAGGCCCTGACTCAGCAAAGTAGTTAAGCACCTGCTCAATTCACACTGAAACAAAAGGGAGTTAACTAGGGCTTTAAAAGCTTGGCATGTACTTAAGTATTCTGCTCAGGTTAGACCATCAAGGGTGAAACACTCTTCCCTACCCTGGACCAGTTATCTCGGATCAAACTGGGAAGATTTCTTGTGACACAGGCATAGCATAAGTACAACTGTTCTCTGAAGACCCTCTCACAGCCATTGGATGCAAGAGGGGTAAGTAAAAAACTGCAGAGGCTGTAGGCATTTTTGCGGTCCATAGGGACAGGAAGGCCTGATGTAACCTCTCCTCCCCTGCCCAGGTTACCTAAGGCAGGTAAGTTGATCGTAGACACACAGTTCTAGCTATGGTAACTGTGTAGCTAGAACAGACTTACCAGGACATCTTCATAGAGGGAGGTCGATGGGAGAAACTCTCCCATCAACCTCCTTAACCCGCCCAAGATTGAGGAGCACAAGGGTCGACTGCCAACCTCAGATAGTTCAATTTCACACACCTCTACCAGGTGCGTGAAATCAAACTCTGCAATATTGATCCTGACTGGGTCAAATCTTCTGTCTAGTCTAGACATACCCTTTATAAGGCCATGGACTGTGCCAGCCTCCAGAGAAGTCTAGGATCAGGATACATCTCAATTGTACTCAGGACTGGAAGGCTCTAGACAGGTTTCACTGAGGCAGTAACAAAATATCCAAAAATAAACGCAAGCCTCTCTTACAAATGCACAAAGTTACTTAGTTATTGGACTGTAAGCAATAAAGTAGTAATTCTGGTAAAGTTACTTCAGGGAAATGTTATGTCACATTCCCCAAGAGGCCCATAGTACAGTAACATAATACATTAGCAATGCTCTCACACATTTCCTCTGTATTGTACCCAGCAAACAATGTACAGTATTTGTTTTCATCAACAAAAAGTTCCAATACCATGTGTTTATATCAGAAGATCAACACCAGAAAGTAATGATAAAAAATTGCCAGTACAATATTACCTTACAGCATATTGCTAAAGAAACAACTTTCATGTTTCCGGCTCTAAACATACAGCTTAAGAGGTAAAAAATCCAAATTGTAGAAGGATTGTATGCTCATGCAAACTACAGTGAAGAGATGTTTTCTGGGGCTCATGTTTTCTGCTACAATCTCTGTATTTTGTAAACCAGCACTTTCACAGTTTGCTTGTTTGTGATTTTCCTAATGAATCAGACAGTAACATCTTAAAATACAAGACAACAGCTCTGTTGCATCCCCTCTTCTCCATAGTATCATATATTATTTATACATTTATGACTTTATACTTTACAACATGCACCCCAATATTCGACTCAAGCAACTCAGGGTTCTCCCCCATTAGGAAAATTAAAACAAACAATCTACCTTAATGGTCTAGAGAGAATTATTGCCAATAATTTTTGACAAACATAATACAGTGACTACATAGGGAGAAAAGTAAAAAAAAATATGGTATGTTTAACTGCAGACACAGTATCTCACGAGTCAATATTTGTTTTGTTTTAGTTTACCTGAGGAGCATAATTTTAAAATTTGATGCTTGGAAAGAGTCTATATGCCTCTTGGGCTATGTGTAGACTAGCACCCACCTTTGAAGGAGGCATGGTAATTAGAGTGTCAGGCGATTACTAATGATGTGCTTTGTTAAGCTAAATCTCCCCCACGGCAACTTCGAAGCGTGAAACTTCAAAGTGAGAAACTTTGAAGTGCCAGCCTGCATGTAGCCATGGGTAGTTCGAAGTCTCTGCGCTCCTTCAAAGTCCCTTTACTCCTCAAAATGTTGAGGTGTAAAGAGACTTCAATGTAGCATGGGCACTTCAAAGTACCTGCGACCAACCCGCGGCTACACACAAAAGTTGGCACTTCGAAGCTGCCACAGGGGAGATTTAGCCTAATGAAGTGCTGCATATGCACCACAGCACTTCATTAGTAATCTTCTGACACTCTAATTACCATGCCCCCTTCGAAGTTGGGGGCTAGTCTAGAAAGAGCCTTAGTGTTCTTTTGGAAATGCTTCTAGATTTATTTTTAATTTTAAAAGTTAGTTTTGTTGCTTATAAAAACTGCCCATTGACAGCACTGAAGACTGGAATTACATAGATTTCCACAGAATCGATGGAACACGGGGGTGTGGGGGAGTGCTAACTTCCTAATTTCGCTTTAGCGCCCATCCAGCCTGATTTGGAGGCCTGTAAACTTGACCTCTCGACTCACTGGGCTGGTTCTTCTGTGAATTGCACTGAGTACATCAACTACTTCCACACAGTCTTACATAGTAACTTGTGTCTATGACCAACAGCAATTAAAAACATCAGTTTTTAGAAGTTAGTAAAATGTTTGCACAAACATATGTAATTTATAATTACTTTTAAAAAAGATTAGGGGCCCAGTTTTTAAAGTTACTTATGCATTACTGTGCTCAGCAATGCAGTGCATAATTTATTTAGGGGGCTAGATCTCATTTGCAAGAGGAATGTAGACAATTTCATTGATGATCAGTGGGATTTAAGCTCCCAAGGGTTCAAATCACTTAGGAAAATGAGACACTCCTAATCACACAGACATTTCAAAATGGATCTCAACACCACAAATACCTTTAAAAATCTAGGCTTAGGTTATAAATTGTGTCCTGATTTACAGCCCCTGGATGAAATTCTGCACTGTGATAAGCTGGTAAAGGTGCCATAGAAGCCAAACCAAGTTTCACCTGCTTATTTAGAGAATGAAGTTGGCTTGCTGACCTCAGAGCAAGGTAAAATTTAGTCTGAGGTGGCGTTATACATGATACATCTTCGCAAATACATACATATACTGTACCATTAGTTTATACATTTTAAATATGTGGACCTTAAATCAGGAAATATTTGTCCTGGGATAATCAGATCTGCCTGCACAAACTTCCTTAGCGAGCAATATTATCTACTAAAACATTAGTAAGACTTGTCTTTACATAACAAAACATTCATAAGTGTGAAATTTTGGAGGTGAAGAACTAGTACATCCTATTATTCAAATTTCAAATATCTGGAAGCAAGTCCATCACCACATTTGGGTTCAGGTCAGGTATAAAACTGAAAAAAAAATAGTTTTTTTTCCAATTTATGGCCATAAGGAACAAAAATTATGCAAGATCCATTATTTTACTGACATGTCAGGTCAGAATAGTAGACACCTTACATAAACAGCTCATCTTGGTGAAGTTTTTATCATTTGGGGCTGATATCTCACAATAATCATGGAATATTTCAACCATATTGCACCTAAAATCTAGCTTTCATGAGAAGTTTGAAGCTGAAACAGTTTAAATCAAATCTGGGATCTGACTAACATACCTCCTTGAATCCTCTTTAATTTATTTTAATGTAAATTTGATAGATCCAAAATAATCTCCAGGGATATTCCACTTTGTTATTGTGAAAATCATGTTTATTTCTCAAAAACATTAGTTTGTTATTTATAAAACTGAGATTTAATAAGAGACACATCCTTGTTTCCTATTTTCCTATATCCCTGGTTCCAAATCTAACCAATAGGTGGGCATGGTGGCACCATGTTACTAAGGCACAGAAGGAAAGATAAGGAGTTAAACTGAGACAGAATGAGATCACTGAACAAAGGTGTTCATTTGTCAAGATAACGAGCACTGTATAAGTGACTACCTAGAGCACAAACCTGTATAAGTGACTGCCTAGAGCACAAATCCTCAGAGAGGACCACCCTTGAACCCTCTATGCCCTTAATATTAAAATACTTTCAAGGTGCTAAGACTGTTTCTCTTTTCATCTCCTCTCCATCACCACCATGCAGGGGCTCCACTGCTTCCTCCAAGCTTCCATAGGAGCATCAGCATCAGCAGCATCTTACGTTTCTCTCCTTAGGATCTTTAGGGAGCACCAGAAAAGTCGTCTCCTTCCTGCAGTCTGGAAAGTGGTTCAGGGAACACTCAAACCCACCCACAGAAAAGAGGGGCTTCCAAAACTGTCCTACTCCCATTGGCAGCAGGTTTGCTACAACACAGGGGTAATCAGCATCTCTAAAACCTGCGAGTTAAAAGTTACAGTTCAGAGCTGTAGTAACGAGAGGCTTGGTGTATGGCTAAAGGCCGAGGACAACAGTCACTTTGTTTACATACAGCAAAGCTAAAGGCCTCAAGCCTGAACAACAGTAGGTTAAAGCAAAAACTGTGCTAGGTAAATTCTGCCCACAGGAATGTAGCAAGAGACAGAGCTGATAAGTCACAGGGCCTAAAAGCACATAAAGACACCTGAAAGCACCCAGAGCCAGGCACTTAGTGATACACTTAAACACATCTTGCTTCGTACCATGCACTCCCCATACCCTCTCCTGCTTAGCACCAGGTACATTCCATCCCAAAGTTCAGGAACAGGTTGTAATGAGAGCATGATGGACTGTGTTGCTTCAATGGTACCACCACTATCCCCCAAGTTAATGGTTAGATCTAGTTACATTAAGGGGTGTCAGAGTATTACAAGGAGGGGGTTGTACCTGGATACGTAACCTGTTTACACCTGGGTATAAAAGTGTGTGCAACAGGGGCTATGTCGAGTGACCTAGGGGATGACAGAGCCCCCTTGCCATCAACTGAGTTGTGTCCATTGTGATGGCGCGAGATCGTACCAGTGTAAACTGTTGAGTCATATTGGAGACTCATGAGGGTGTTGGAGACCATACGTCAATGACGATAAACCTGGATCCAGTGCCTTCGTACCTCACTTGATTTGTGGTTCTTGGGAGCTCTCCGAGGTCTGCAGTGTTGGCTAACCACGGAGTCTACACTGCTGTCCAAAGAGAGCATACACATGCGGCCACAGTGATTAACACCAAAGGGAGCAGATTGGATGTCTGAGCACCATTCCGGTGGAGACACCTGACCACAAGAGCTAGCTGCACCTGTGATCCCTCTTAAGCCTTTTGGGGGTACACTGACACATGTGCCAGGCCTGTGACTTCATTCCCACTGTTTGTCCAAACCTGGTTCAGGCCCTGGAGGCCAACCATGCTTACTCAGAAGGTCCAGCTGGATTTGATTACCTGCAGGCCTTCCTTCTGGGGAAGCCAGACTAGTGAGGTGAGCATAGTTGTGGGGGCAGGGGAATTTGAAAAACAAAATGACATATGCATTGCTCATTACACACTGATAAACGTAGCTATCTGAAGCTATTCTTCCCCTTTCTTGGGAACACGCAAGCATCTGCTGCTTGAATGAACTGCCAATTTACATCCAGTAAACCACAATGGCAATCAGAAAATAATGTAGAACACATAATCTTCATAAAACATTACAGTCATTCCTACACACTTCATATTAAATAGCAGAAGGTCATAGAAACATAAAATCTTAGGGCTGGACGAGACCTCGGGAAGTCATCAAGCCGAGCCCCCTGCCCAAAGCAGGACAAACCCTACGTAAATCATCCCAGCTAGGACTTTGTCAAGATGGGACTTAAAAATCTCTAGGAATGGAGATTTCACCACCTCTCTAGGCAACACATTCCAGTGCTTCACCACCCTCCTGGTGAAATAGCTTTTCCTACTATCTAACAAACAAAGACCCCACCCCCCACTGTAACTTGACGCCACTGCTCCTTGTTGTGCCATCTGTCACTACTGAGAACGCCTCCCTGTCCTCTCTAGAGCCCCCTTCAGAAAGTTGAAAGCTGGTATCAAATCACTCCTCATTCTTCTCTTCTGCAAACTAAATATGCCCAAGTCTCCCACCCTCTCCTTGTAGGTCATGTGTTCCTACCCCCTAATCATTTTTGCTGCCCTCCACTGGACCCTCTCCAGGGCATCCACTGCAAGTTTACAAGGTCCCCTATAAAGTTCTAGGAGAGATACTTCAGTATCCCTGGAATGGCCAGGGAGCTCATGATTACACTATACTTCTCCAACATAAAGACATTTGAAGTACTAATTGCTGCTGTTCAGTTACACATTTCTTGACAAGAAGGGCTGTTTCCTGGCTAACCAGCATGATAGTACACATAGGTTTTTGGTGCCAGAACCTATCTAGGACAGAAAAGATAGTTGCTCTCTTCTGCAGGCAAACGATGGTCTGTGGGGCAAGCCCAGCATAGACAAGTTACTCACCGTAGTAACGGTGGTTCTTCGAGATGTGTCCCCGTGGGTGCTCCACAATAGGTGTTGGGCTTGCCCGGCGCCGCAGATGGGATCTTCCAAGCAGTTTCTGCCGGACCACGCATGCGCCGGTGCGCGCCGCTCCCTTGCGCGCTCCTGGCCACGTGCACGATCCGGTCCCCGCCAGTTCCTTGACCAGCCGCCTCGGATGCTCCTGCAAAACACTAAACAGAGATCCGAAGCGGGGAGGATGGGTGGGTAGTGGAGCACCCACGGGGACACATCTCGAAGAACCACCGTTACTACGGTGAGTAACCTGTCTTTCTTCTTCGAGTGTCCCCGTGGGTGCTCCACAATAGGTGACTACCCAGCAGTAACCCAAGATAGGAGGTGGGTAATCGGATTGTGCGCAGCTTGTCCCCGAGAGGACCGCTGTCGAGAGACGGGTATCCTCTTGGAATACCCTGTGAAGGGCGTAATGTTTGGCGAAGGTGTCATAGGATGACCAGGTCGCCGCTCTGCAAATGTCATTTAGCGCAACGCCCTTGAAAAAGGCTGTTGATGCCGCCACCGCCCTAGTGGAATGAGCCCTGGGAGTGGCCAGTAAAAGGAGTCTTTTTGAGTTCGTAGCACATTTTTATGCAGGATACGATGTGCTTCGAGATTCTCTGCGAAGAGAGACCTTCTCCTTTCGATGTGGGAGCGAGAGAGACTAGGAGTCTATCCGTTTTCCGGAAGGACTTGGTCCTGTCTACATAGAAGGCTACCGCCCTCCTCACGTCCAGGAGGTGTAGGCGTGCCTCTTGGTTAGAGTTATGAGGCTTTGGATAAAACGAGGGTAAAACAATAGGTTCGTTAATGTGAAACTCAGAAGAAACCTTGGGAACAAAGGCTGGATGCAGCCGTATGGTTACCGCCTCCTTGGAAAAAACAGTGCAGGGTGGCGTTGCCATAACTGCCGCAAGCTCGCTCACCCTGCGAGCTGACGTAATTGCAAGAAGAAAGGTCGTCTTTATCGTAAGGAGGCGGAGGGAAACCGTGGCCAAGGGCTCGAACGGTGGTCCCGTTAGCACGTTAAGCACCAGGTCCAAGTTCCACGAAGGTGGAAGCGGTTTCCGAGGGGGGTATAGGTTTACCAACCCTTTGAGGAACCTGGTAACCATGGGATGGGCGAACACTGTGTGCCCTTCCTCCTCGTGTCTGAACACCGAAATGGTGGCAAGGTGGACCTTTAACGAGGATAGTGAGAGTCCTCCTCTCTTGAGGTCCAGTAAATACTCTAATATTACAGGTATAGGCACCGAAAGGGGGGCCAGCTGTTTGGTAGAACACCATGCCGTGAAGCGAGTCCATTTCTGCTTGTAGGCCTTCCTGGTGGAAGTCCTCCTGCTACTTTCTAGGACTTGCTGCACTTCCTCCGTGCATGTGCTCTCTAGGGAGCTGAGCCATGGATTAACCACACTTGTAGTCGCAGGCCTTGGGGGTGCGGATGCACTATGGACCCCTGGGCTTGCGTAAGCAGATCCGGCGCCACCGGAAGAGGCATCGGTGGACGGTCCGACATGCGCAGGAGTAGGGGGAACCATTGCTGTCGATCCCACGTTGGGACTATCAGGATCATTCGGGCTCCTTCCCTCCTGGCTTTCTGCAAGACTTTGTGGATCAGCACTGTGGGAGGAAAAGGGTAAAGCAGGGGGCCCCTCCACGAGATCACGAATGCGTCCCCCAGGGACCCCCGTCCCAGTCCTGCCCTGGAGCAGAATTGTGGGCACTTCTTGTTGTGTTGAGTGGCAAACAGGTCTATCTGGGGAAAACCCCATGCGTGGAAAATCGGTCGTAGCAGATCGGGACGGATCTGCCACTCGTGCGCGAGTGCAAAACGCCTGCTCAGCTGGTCTGCCTTCACATTGTGAGCGCCTGGTAAGTACGAGGCTTTCAAGATTGTATTGTTGGCGATGCACCAGTTCCATAACCGGACTGCTTCCGCACATAAGGCACGGGACCGAGCTCCTCCTTGCCAGTTTATATAAAACATGGTGGAGGTATTGTCTGTACTGATCCCGACAACTTTGCCTCGTATATGGTCTCGAAAGTGTCTGCAGGCGTTGAACACTGCTCTGAGCTCCAGTATATTTATGTGCAGTGACTGCTCCATGGAGGACCACAGCCCTTGAGTCACCTCTTCGCCCATGTGTGCTCCCCACCCTATGAGGGAGGCATCTGTAGTAAGAAAAACCAATATTTGTGGTTGGTGGAAGGGTACCCCTGTTAGCAAGTTCTTGGGGTTTACCCACCATTGCAGGGATTTGCGCACCTCTGCTGTGGGCGACACCACCCTGTGAACGGTGTGTGCTGCCGGTTTGTGTACGCTCGCCAGCCAGTGCTGCATGCTGCGCATGTGTAACCTGGCGTTCTGTACTACGAACGTCGCCGCTGCCATGTGGCCCAGCAGCTGTAAGCACATCAGGACCGGCACCGTAGGGCTGAAGGTGATGACCTGCACGAGGGAGCCGATGGCCCGGAAGCGAGTCTCTGGTAGATATACTCTCGCTGTAATAGAATTTATGCGTGCCCCTATGAACTCTATGTCCTGTGTGGGGTCTATCTTTGATTTTGCCAGATTGATAACCAGGCCGAGCGAAGAGAACGTGCCTGCTGTGACGCGTATCATGCGTAGTACCTCCTCCTTCGAGGCCCCTTTGAGTAGGCAGTCGTCCAGATACGGGAATATAAATACCCCCTGTCTGTGCAGGTAGGCTGACACCACTGCCAAGGTCTTGGTGAAGACTCTGGGGACCGAGGAGAGGCCAAACGGTAGGACCTTGTATTGAAAATGTTCTTTGCCTACCATGAACCGGAGGAATCGCCGGTGAGACGGATGGATAGTTATGTGAAAATACGCGTCTTGTAAATTGAGGGCTGCAAACCAATCTCCATCGTCCAGTGCCATAAGGATGGAGGCGATTGTGGTCATCCAAAAACGTTGCTTGCGCAGGTACCAGTTGAGGCCTCGAAGATCTAAGATGGGCCTCCAGCCTCCTGTCTTTTTCTCCGTGAGAAAGTACCTCGAGTAGAACCCTTTTCCTTGCAGTTGCTCCGGCACTCTTTTCACTGCCCCTATGAGCATGAGATGGTCTACCTCCTGCTTGAGCCTCGCTACGTGGGAGGCCTCCTGGAGGTGGGGCCTGGGTGGAGGTCGTGGCGGTGGGAGCGACTGGAAGGAGATGGCATACCCCGTGGCTATGATCTCCAGCACCCATTTGTCTGTGGTGATCCTTTGCCACTGGTCGTAAAATGGTCGGAGGCGATGGTGGAATAGCCGTTTCGGATGACCTTGTGCGATGGTAGTGATGGCGCAGCCCTGGATCTGTGTGTCAAACAGAGAAGTTACTCACCGTAGTAACGGTGGTTCTTCGAGATGTGTCCCCGTGGGTGCTCCACCATAGGTGACGGCTTGGCCGGCGCCGCAGATCGGATCTTCCAAGCAGTTTCTGCCGGACCGCGCATGCGCCGGCACGTGCCGCTCCCTGGCGCGCTCCTGGCCATGTGCGCGATCCGGTCCCCGCCAGTTCCTCGACCAACCGCCTCGGTTGCCCCTGCAAAACACTAACAGAGATCCGAAGCGGGGAGGATGGGCGGGAAGTGGAGCACCCACGGGGACACATCTCGAAGAACCACCGTTACTACGGTGAGTAACTTCTCTTTCTTCTTCGAGTGTCCCCGTGGGTGCTCCACCATAGGTGACTACCCAGCAGTAACCCAGATAGGTGGTGGGTAATCGGATTATGTGCAGCTGGTCTCCGAGAGGACCGCTGCAGAGAGACGGGTATCCTCTTGGAATACCCTGTGAAGGGCGTAATGTTTGGCGAACGTGTCGTAGGATGACCAGGTCGCCGCTCTGCAAATGTATTTCAATGCAACGCCCTTGAAAAAGGCTGTTGATGCTGCCACCGCCCTGGTGGAATGAGCCCTGGGAGTGGCCGACAAAGGAGTCTTTCTGAGCTCGTAGCACATTTTTATGCAGGATACAATGTGCTTTGAGATTCTCTGCGATGAGAGACCTTCTCCTTTAGATTTGGGAGCGAGGGAGACCAGGAGTCTATCCGTTTTTCAGAAGGACTTGGTCCTGTCTACGTAGAAGGCTAGCGCCCTCCTCACATCCAGGAGGTGTAGGCGCGCCTCTTCGCTGGAGTTATGAGGCTTTGGATAGAACAAGGGTAGAACAATAGGTTCATTGATGTGAAACTCGGAAGAAACTTTGGGAACAAAGGCTGGATGCAGCCGTATGGTTACCGCCTCCTTGGAAAAGACAGTACAGGGTGGCGTTGCCATGACTGCCGCAAGCTCGCTCACCCGACGGGCTGACGTAATTGCAAGAAGAAAGGTCGTCTTTACTGTAAGGAGGCGAAGGGGAACCGTGGCCAAGGGCTCGAACGGTGGTCCCATGAGTGTGGTAAGCACCAGGTCCAAGCTCCACGAAGGTGGAATCGGTTTCCGAGGGGGGTATAGGTTTACCAACCCTTTGGGGAACCTGGTAACCATAGGGTGGGCGAACACCGTGTGCCCTCCCTCCTCATGTCTGAACGCCGAGATGGCGGCCAGGTGGACCTTTAACGAGGATAGCGAGAGTCCTGCTCTCTTGAGGTCCAGTAAATACTCTAGAATTGTAGGTATAGGCACCGAAAGGGGGGCCAGCTGCTTGGTAGAACACCAAGCCATGAAGCGAGTCCATTTTTGTTTGTAGGTTTTCCTAGTGGAAGTCCTCCTGCTACTTTCTAGGACTTGCTGTACTTCCACTGTGCATGTGCTCTCTAGGGAGCTGAGCCATGGATTAGCCACGCTTGCAGTCGCAGGCTTTGGGGGTGCGGATGCACTATGGACCCCTGGGCTTGCGTGAGCAGGTCCGGCGCCACCGGAAGAGGCATCGGTGGGCGGTCCGACAGGCGCAGGAGTAGGGGGAACCATGGTTGGCGATCCCATGTTGGGACTATCAGGATCATCCGAGCCTTGTCTCTCCTGGCTTTTTGCAGAACCTTGTGGATCAGCACTGCGGGGGGAAACGCGTAAAGCAGGGGGCCTCCCCACGGGATCGCGAACGCGTCCCCCAGGGACCCCCGGCCCAGCCCTGCTCTGGAGGAGAATCGTGGGCACTGTTTGTTGTGCTGAGTGGCAAACAGATCTATTTGGGGAAACCCCCATGCGTGGAAAATGGGCCGTAGTAGATCGGGACGGATCTGCCACTCGTGGGTGAGCGCAAAACGTCTGCTCAACTGGTCTGCCTTCACGTTGTGCGTGCCCGGCAAGTAGGAGGCTCTCAGGATTATATCGTGGGCGATGCACCAGTTCCATAGGCGGATTGCTTCCGCGCATAAGGTACGGGATTGAGCTCCTCCTTGCCTGTTTATGTAAAACATGGTGGAGGTATTGTCTGTACTGATCCCGACGACTTTGCCTTGTATACGGTCTCGAAAGTGTTTGCAGGCGTTGAACACTGCTCTGAGCTCTAAAACATTGATATGCAGAGACTGTTCCGTGGGTGACCACAGTCCTTGAGCCACCTCTTCGCCCATGTGCGCTCCCCACCCTATGAGGGAGGCATCCGTAGTGAGGAAAACCGATATTTGCGGCTGATGGAAGGGTACCCCTGTTAGCAAGTTCCCGGGGTTTACCCACCATTGCAGGGATTCGCGCACCCCAGGTGGGGGCGACACCACCCTGTGAACGGTGTGTACTGCCGGCTTGTATACACTGGCCAGCCAATGTTGCATGCCGCGCACGTGCAACCTGGCGTTCTGTACCACAAACGTAGCCGCTGCCATGTGGCCCAGCAGCTGCAAGCACGTCAAGACCGGCACCGTAGGGCTGAAGGTGATGACCTGCACGAGGGAACCGATGGCTCGAAAGCGAGCCTCTGGAAGGTATACTCTCGCCGAGACTGAGTTTATGCGAGCCCCTATGAACTCTATGTCCTGTGAGGGGTCTATCTTTGATTTTGCCATATTGATAACCAGGCCAAGTGCGGAGAACGTGTTTGCTGTGACGCGTATCATGCGGAGAACCTCCCTTTTCGAGGTCCCTTTGAGCAGGCAGTCATCCAGATACGGGAAAATAAACACCCCCTGTCTGTGCAGGTAGGCTGACACCACTGCCAAGGTCTTGGTGAAGACTCTGGGGGCCGAGGAAAGGCCAAACGGTAGGACCTTGTATTGGAAGTGTTCGTTGCCCACCATGAACCGGAGAAAACGTCGGTGAGCCGGATGAATGGTTATGTGGAAGTACGCGTCTTGTAGATCGAGGGCTGCGAACCAGTCTCCATCGTCCAGTGCTGTAAGGATGGAGGCAATAGTGATCATCCGAAAACGTTGCTTGCGCAGATACCTGTTGAGGCCACGAAGGTCTAAGATGGGCCTCCAGCCTCCTGTCTTTTTCTCCGTTAGGAAATACCGAGAGTAGAACCCTTTCCCTTGCAGTTGCTCCGGCACCTTTTCCACCGCCCCTATGAACTCTAGGTGGGCCACCTCCTGCCTGAGCCTGGCTACATGGGAGGCCTCCTGGGGGTGGGGCTTGGGCGGGGGTCGCGGCGGCGGGAGCGACTGGAAGGGGATGGCGTACCCCGTGGCTATGATCTCCAGCACCCATTTGTCTGTGGTGATCCTTTGCCACTGGTCGTAGAATGGTCGGAGGCGATGGTGAAAAAGTCGTTTCGGATGATCTTGTGCAATGGTGGTGATGGCGCAGCCCTGGATTTGTATGTCAAACTTGTGGCCTTTGGCCCCGCCCCGAGGACGTACGGCCCTGTTGTGAGCGTCGCCTGGGGGTTCTGTACTGCTGGTGCTGCTGATGCCGCCCTTGCTCGTAACCCCTGTGATACTGGGGGCGCTGTTGCTGGTATTGGTACCGCCTTTGCTGTGGGTAGTACCTTTTCTTTGAGTATGGAGGGGTGTAAATCCCCAGGGTCCTGAGTGTGGCTCTTGAGTCTTTATTGGAATGAAGGACCGAGTCAGTTGATTCAGCAAACAGCTTCTGCAAGTTGAAGGGAAGGTCGATTATCTTCGCCTGCAGATCTCTCGGTATGCCCGAGGTCTGGAGCCAGGACTCCCGTCGCATCACCACTGCAGTTGCTGTGGAACGTGCTGCCGTGTCCGCAACGTCCAAAGCAATCTGAACTTCCATCCTCGCAGCCGCGTAGCCCTCTTGCACTATGGCCTTGAGGACCGGCTTTTTGTCCTCTGGAAGCGAGTCCATGAGGGAAGTTAATCTGGCATAGTTGTCGAAATTATGGTTCGCCAAGTGCGCTGCATAATTTGCCATTCGCAAGGTTAAAGTGGAGGAGGAGTAGACCTTTCTGCCGAACAGCTCTAGCTTCTTGGCATCTTTGTCCATTCCCCCTGTTTTAAATTGAGATGTTTTTAATCTTTGCTGCGAGGACTCCACCACCAAGGAGTTTGGCTGGGGGTGGCTAAACAAGAACTCCATGCCCTTCGCCGGCACGAAGTATTTCTTATCCGCTCTCTTTTGGACAGGTGGAATAGTTGCCGGGGTCTGCCATATGGTAGTGGCGGACTCCAAGATCGCTTCATCAAGCGGGATTGCTACTCTGGAGGAGGCCGGGGAGCTCAAATTTTTAAGGAGCTTATGATGTTTCTCTTGCACTTGTGCTGTCTGGATGCCTTGCGTGAAAGCTACCCTCTTAAACAGCTCCTGAAACTGTTTGAGATCGTCCTTGGGATGGACGTCCCCTAAGGCCGTGGCCTCATCCGGGGAGGAAAACGAGGAACCGCTGGGGTACATTTCTTTGGACCCTTCCGGTTCTTGATGGTGATGGTGCGCCCTCTCGCTGGAGGTTTGCGAGGGAAAATCTCGTGGGTCCACGGCCAGTCCCCCCTGGGATGCTTGAGTCTCCGTCCCCGATCGCGATTGCCCTCGGGGGTACGAGGTAATATGTGGGGATCTCTCCCTGGTAGATTGCCGATGGTGTCCATGCCCCGCGTGGTAGGGACGACCATGGCAGTATAGGCACTGTTCCTGGGAAGGTGACCTTGACCATTCCTTTTGCACGTACCCTGTGTGTCTGGGAGAGGGGGATCGTCGAGACACTGGAGAGAGCGATTTTGCATAATAGTCCAGCGATTCAAATCCCAGGAAGGGCGAGGGTGGTGCCAGCCATGGGGAGGCTGATTGCAGGAAAGGAGAAGGGGGCTCCGGGTAGGCTAGGGGGGGCCCCTGCCTTCTGGTTGGAGTCTGCAACATGAGCGGAGGGCTGTGAGAAAAGAGCTCCACAGCCCTGTCTGGAGAGGGGCTGCAATGCCTCCTCTTGTGTGCAGCCTTCCCCCTCCCTTGAGGAGGTAACTCCGCCCCCTGATGGGCGGGGGATCCCGGCTCCGTCGGCACCGTGCTAGGCACGCTCGAGGGCGGTGCCGCACGTGCGGAGTCCTTCTGCGCCTGCAGGCTACGTGCCTGCGCGCTCTGCACCGCCGGTTCCCCGGGGGTCGGTGCCGCTGCCTGCGGTGCTACTGGTACCGGCGCTTGCTTAGCCGCCGCCCTGCCTGCGGTGCGGGGTGGCTGGCTGATCATTGGAGGCTGAGCCGCTTCCACGTGGCTCTCCGTGCCGCCGCCGATCAGCTGTTGCTGCGGCTGGGGGCTGCTCGCTCCTCCCGTCCCGCTCACTGTTGCTGCCGGCAGGGATCGGGTTGGAGAAACTTTCCTCCGTTTTTGCGCTGATGGAGTGAGGGAGGCAGCTTTCCTTCTAAGGGCCCCGGAGGGTCCCTCCTGCTGCGGCCGCTCCGGCACGTCTGGCTGGAGGGCCTTGTCAAGAAGCAGCAGTTTAATTCTCATCTCCCTGTCTCTCCGTGCTCTGGTCGTTAACTTTGCACAGAAGGCGCATTTTTGTGCCACATGGGACTCCCCCAGGCACCTTATGCATAGACTGTGCCCATCGGACACTGGCATCGCCTCTCGGCAGGACTCACATTTTTTAAAGCCTGAGGAGGACATTGTTGGTGAGTCTTTGAGTTTGTTTGTGGGTACTTAGCACTTCTTTGTGCTGTTTCCCCGTCCGATGGCCTGCCTCCGCAGGAGGGCTGATGGCCCTAGCTCCCGGCCTCCGGCGCTTGTTACTGGGACTGGCTTGAGCTGTCCCTCCGTAGCTTGTTTGTTTTTTTTTTTTTTTTTTTTACAAAATAACAACCGGTTACTTATGGTATCCTAAGAACTGAAAAACTTTAAAGAGAAAACAAATAAAGTCGTTGAATACGCTATGTGGCTTTAGCCTAGTCGGATTCCGTCTGCAGCCGACGGCGGTTGAGAGGAACTGGCGGGGACCGGATCGCGCACATGGCCAGGAGCGCGCCAGGGAGCGGCGCGTGCCGGCGCATGCGCGGTCCGGCAGAAACTGCTTGGAAGATCCGATCTGCGGCGCCGGCCAAGCCGTCACCTATGGTGGAGCACCCACGGGGACACTCGAAGAAGAATTGTGGCCTTTGGCCCTGCCCCGAGGACGCGCGGCTCTGTTGTGAACGTCGCCTGGGAGTTCTGTACTGCTGGTGCTGTTGATGTCGCCCTTGCTCATAACCCCTGTGGTACTGGGGACGTTGTTGCTGGTACTGGTACCGTCCTTGTTGAGGGTAGTACTTTTTCTTTCTGTATGGAGGGGTGTAAATCCCCAGGGTCCTAAGTGTGCCTCTTGAATCTTTACTGGAATGAAGGACTGAGTCAGTTGATTCAGCAAACAGCTTCTGCGAGTCGAAGGGAAGATCGACTATCTTTGCCTGCAGATCCCTCGGTATACCCGAAGTCTGGAGCCAGGACTCCCTTCGCATCACCACTGCCGTAGCTGTGGAACGTGCTGCTGTGTCCGCAACGTCCAGGGCGATCTGAACTCCCGTCCTTGAGACCGCGTAGCCTTCTTGCACGATGGCCTTGAGCACCGGTTTCTTGTCCTCTGGAAGCGAGTCCATGAGGGAGGTTAACCTAGTGTAGTTGTCGAAATTATGGTTCGCTAAATGCGCTGCGTAATTTGCCATTCGCAACAGGAGAGTGGAAGAGGAGTAGACCTTTCTGCCGAACAGCTCTAGCTTCTTGGCATCTTTGTCTGTTCCCCCTGTCTTGAATTGAGATGTCTTTGATCTTTGTTGCGACGACTCCACCACCAAGGAATTTGGTTGTGGGTGGCTGAACAGGAACTCCATGCCCTTCGCCGGCACGAAGTATTTCTTATCCGCTCTCTTGTGGACAGGAGGAATAGTCGCAGGGGTCTGCCATATCGTAGTGGCGGACTCCAAGATTGCTTCATCAATCGGTATTGCTATTTTGGAGGAGGCCGGAGGTCTCAGATTTTTGAGGGGCTTATGGTGTTTCTCTTGCACCTCTGCTGTCTGGATGTCTTGCGTGAAGGCCACCCTCTTAAACAGCTCTTGAAACTGTTTGAGATCATCCGGAGGATGGACATCCCCCGGGGCCGTAGCCTCGTCCGGGGAGGAGAGCGAGGAACCACTGGAGTACGCCTCTCTGGACCCTTCCGGTTCCTGTTGGTGATGGTACACCCTCTCGCTAGAGGCTTGCGAGGGAAAATCTCGGGGATCCATAACCAGTCCCCCCTGAGATACTTGAGTCTCTGTCCCCATTCGCGATTGCCCTCGGGGATACGAGATCGTGTGTGGGGATCTTTCCCCGGTAGATTGCCGGTGATGTCTATGCCCCGCGTGATAGGGGCGACCATGGCAGTATAGGCACTGTTTTTGGGAAGGTGACCTAGACCACTCCCTTGGTGCATACTCTCTGCGTCTGGGGGAGCGAGATCGTCGAGAGATCTGGGACACTGGAGAGTGTGATTTTGGATAGTATTCCAGCGGTTCAAACCCCAGGAAGGGTGAAGGTGGTCCCAGCCAGGGCGAGGCTGGTTGTAAAAATGGAGACGGGGGCTCCGGGTAGGCTAGGGGGGACCCCTGCCTTCTGGTTGGAGTCTGCAGCATAAGCGGAGGGCTGAAAGAAAGCAACTCCGCAGCCCTGTCTGGAGAGGGGCTGCGGTGCCTCGTTTTGTGTGCAGCCTTCCCCCTCCCTTGAGGAGGTAACTCCGCCCCCTGGCGTGTAGGGGATCTCGGCCCTGTCCGCGCCGTGCTCGGCACGCTCATGGGCGGTGCCGCACGGGCGGTGTCCTCCGGTGCCTGCAGGCTGCGTGCCTGCGCACTCTGCACCGCCGGTTCCCCAGGGGTCGGTGCCGCTGCTTGCGGTGCCGCCGCCCTGCCTGCGGTGCGGGGCGGCTGTTTGATTATCGGAGGCTGAGCCGCCTCCACGTGGCTCTCCGTGCCGCCGCCGATCAGCTGTTGCTGCAGCTGGGGGCTGCGTGCTCCTCCCGTCCTGCTCGCTGTTGCTGCCGGCAGGGATCGGGCTGGGGAGGCTTTCCTCCGTTTTTGTGCTGATGGGGTGAGGGAGGCGGCTTTCCTTTTATGGGCCCTGGAGGGTCCCTCCTGCTGCGGCCGCTCCGGCACGTCTGGCTGGAGGGCCTTGTCGAAGAGCAGCATTTTAAGCCGCATCTCCCTGTCCTTCCTTGCTCTGGCTGTTAGTTTTGCACAGAAGGAGCATTTCTGCGTGACATGGGACTCCCCCAGGCACCTTATGCAGAGACTGTGCCCATCAGACGCTGGCATTGCCTCTCGGCAGGACTCACATTTCTTAAATGCTGAAGAGGACATTGTTGGTGAGTCTTTCAGTTGTTAATGGGTACTTAGCACCTTCTCTGTGCTGTTTTTCCCCTTCTCCGATAGCCTGCCGCGGCAGGAGGGCTGATGGCCCTAGGCTCCTGCCCTCCGGTGTTCTGCCTGTTACTGGGACGGGACTGAATGCCGTCCCGCTTGTTGTTTTTTTTTTTTTGAAAAATAACAACTGGCTAACTTGCAGTAGCCTAAGAACTTGAAAACTTTAAAGAAAAAACAGTTAAAACCATTGAATACGCTAACTTGGCCTTAGCCTAGTTCGGATTCCGTCTGCAGCCGACGGCGGTTAAGAGGAACTGGTGGGGACCGGATCGCACAAGTGGCCAGGAGCACGCAAGGGAGCGTCGCGCGCCGGCGCATGCGCGGTCCGGCAGAAACTGCTTGGAAGATCCGATCTGCGGCGCCGGGCGAGCCCGACACCTATTGTGGAGCACCCACGGGGACACTCGAAGAAGAACTAGTATTCTCTTCCTATTTTTAGAAGCCTGTGGTAAAAAGCCCTGTGTGTCCAGGAAAAGAAATTTGTGACTCTGAACCTCCAAGGAGATTTTACAAAAAATCTGAGATCTGAGAATTTCAGATGGTTGGCTGAATGAGCTGAATTATGGGAACAGCAATCAGCCTGTGTCTGTGGAGATTTCACTGGCCTCAGAAGATGCTCACGTAGCTGGATAGAATCCAACCTCACCCTTATTTCAGTTTTGCTTGTTGCACAATCCATTTCTTTGGGATTTTGTTTTGGTTCTTGCAAATTAAACACCATGCATCTAATTTCCACCCACAACAAGCTGAGCCACAAATTACCATAAAGTTAACAGAATCACCATTTCATGTGCAGACTTGCACCGAAAATGGAACACGGAGCTACTGGCCAACTGTTTATCAATGCATTAACATCTACTCTATAAAACATTAAATGCACCATCACACCTTCCTCCCCACATAAATGTTTGTCTTTCTACTTCCAGTGCACTACCCCATTCTCACTTATTCAACCCACTTATAAAGATGCTATTTGAGGCCATTTCACAGATATACGTGAGCCACCATAAAATTTTTAAAAAAGTAAAAGAAAAACAAAACCAGCCCCCACACACAGGCAGTATAAATCTTGCTGCTCAGAGGGAAAGGTAAACAGCCTTATCAACAAAAGGGATGATGATCAAACCTTCCAACACAGCTACAACAATAGTGCAAAATTTCCCATGCCACACACGCATCAATTCCAAAAGATGTGGCTTCAAAAACGACAAGGATTAATCAATTAAAATATGTAGTGCATAGTAAACATCCCTTTAAAAAGGAGTGCCACAAGGCACTGATTTAAGCACTTGTACATCCTGGAAAGGCATACTCTCCTAGCACAGGCCATGATTCAAGAAAAGCTTATCAGCTAATTGCACACAGCACAAGTCTGCATAAACCTCACTACTGACAGCAACCCAGCCCCAGCCTGATAGGCAAAAAGGGATAGCTCAAATACTGGAAGACTTGTCTATGAAATGCTAGTATCAAAAGCTTGTACTGCAGAGCACACCACTTCCAGCAGTCGTCCACCAAAATGAACCATTCCATGGTTTATTAAAATCTTCTTAATTAATTTTTAGTGATTGTGATAATTACCATCATCCTCCAGAGGTTCTCTCTAACATCCTAGATACATTCATTCTCTAATCTTAGCCCTTAGTTCCTATTTTATTATTGATGCTTTATTTCAGTAATTCTTTGCTTCTTTCCCAATATTCATAATTCAAATTCAGTCCTGTAACGTTTCCTCTTAGCATTAGCTTTTTGCACTATACCAATTAATTTCACTGTTCTCAGAAGTCACGTCCTCAGTTGACTTCTCTCTCTTCAATATTTACGTGGGCAAGAAACTTGTTTACTCTCAGTGGCTTAACATTATGCCCATGTCTTACTGATGACACACACATTAAAATTTTTGAATTGGTTAGTAGACCCAGCAGAGATGCAGAAATACCAATTTTAATAAGATGCTTTCACATTTTAATACAAATCACAACTCATTCACAATAAAGGGCTCTCACCAAGTGAACTTTTAGAATGCTGCGCTCAACAAAATGAGTGCAGATTCTTTTTAAATCACAAGGTCTGGTAAATATGTTGCTCTTTCAGTGAACAATAGCAGATACATTATGTTTAATTTTGTACTCTTGATTTTCATTTTTAAACAAAGTGGCTTTTGAACTTTTGGGTACAAATATAATCATGTTTTGCTACCTTATTTTGTTCCTCTACCCTTTTGAATTTCACCCGAGTCTTTGGTTAGTACTTTGATACTAGGCACACCCATGACGTGGACACACAGAAGATGCTCCTACATTACATGTAAGTAATGGGATTTAAGCCCAAACTATATACTATGAAAAACAGATCTCCTCCATTTTGCAATGTCTGGATTTGACAGTGAATTCTAACTGTAGACCTGAGATTGTGCATATTAAAAATTGAAGTATCATGACAGTAAATTGGTTTACACCTGATAAACCACATTGATGATGTGCAATGATACTGGATAAATAATAGAACACCTAGTGAACAGAATGGCGTTTAGCCCCATTACTTCCCCATTTTACTGGCAAAGAACACTGTAATGGGAGCAGTTCCTAAAATGCTATATAAGAATACAATGCTCTTTTGGGGGCCATGCTAAGCTCAGATGTGCAAAAAGATTAAGGGCTTGTCTACACTTGTTCCCAACTTTGAAGGGGGCATGGTAATCAGGGCCACAGGAGATTACTAATGAAGTGCTGTGATGAATATGCAGCACTTCATTAGGCTAATTTTCTGCCATGGCAACTTTGAAGCATCAAACTTCTGAGTGCCAGCATGGTGTAGGAGTAAAGGGACTTTGAAGTAGCACAGGCACTTCCAAGTGCCCGCAGCTACACAGCATGCCAGCACATCAAAGTCTAATGCGTCAAAGTTGCTGCAGGGGAAAATTAGCCTAATGAAGTGCTGTGTATTCACCACAGCACTTCATTAGTAATCTCCCGTGGCCCTGATTACCACGCCCCCTTCGAAGTTGGGGGCAAGCGTAGACCCAGCCTAAGAGTAACAACTGTTGACTCACACCAGCAAGCAGATTTTAATTCTAATCAAGATTTAGGACCTTTCTTTGTAGCAGAGCTAACCAGAGCTGGAAAAGAGTGAATTCTACAGGGAGATTCGAGAACAGACAAGGTTGGGGAGAAAGATTAGGCTCAAATTCATATTTTCTTTTTGTTATTAGAGTTAGTGCGCTGTTCTAGTCCCATATTTTAGTTCCGTAAGTAAAATCCTGTTTATACCTACTCAAAAGAGACTCACTGAACTGAACACCACAGTCAGTCAATCATGTTTCTGAACTGTTTTATTTAATCATCTTAGCCATGTCTACACGGACCTAGAGTATTTCTAGATATTAGATGGTTCTCCATTTGCATACTCACGTGGCTAATTAGCATACTTGTGTGAGATCTCGCTCTCGGCAGAGGAGGCTACCGACAGTAAAGAGGCTCTGTAGACATGTCTCTGCTGGCTAAATCCCCTCTGTCACCAATCCCTTATCCCTGAATTTTCTCTGTGACTATTTTTGTTAATTTTTTTATGGATAAGGCACTGGCGACAGAGTGGGCTTTAGCCAGCAGAGGTACATCTACACAGCCTCTTTACTGCCAGCAGCCCCCTCTGAGGAGAACGAAATGTCGTGCGGCTATACTAATTAGCCACGTGAGTATGCAAATGGCAAACTATATGCAATATCTAGAAAGCTCATTAGCATAGGGCTGCCAACAGCAGTCTTACGTTAGAAAGAAGAAAGGTGACATACTTGATGATGAGATAAGGATCAAAAGGCTTCAAGAAGTTCAGAGAAACAGCCAAAACTGTGAGACATATATCAATGGTCAGAAGGTCTACTGGCCACTAGTCTGAAGACAATAAGCAGACACACAGCATCTGTGCTTAAAAGGACACTGCTACTACTGATGTTAACATTTGCATTTGTGTCCTGTATTTATCCTTGAAGTCTATACCTTTGTTACATGTCTGATAGACCCAACTGCAAGGTTTCCTGGATGGCGTTCCATGTCTTGAAGATCCCAAAGATGATCTAGGACCACTTCTCCTTCTTCTAGGACATATTTCTCTCCTTGGAACTTTGGTTTTTCATACAAAATCCAACTATAATAATGAAATCATTAAGAGAATTGTAACTATTATGCAGACTAGAACTGTGGCTACATGACACTCATGCTAATAAGCTCAGTACACAGCTCCTTCCACAAAGCCAGTTATCACAGTCCCTTCATACACTGTCTGTCTCTATTCATATTCCTGTTGGTAAACCTAAGCTGTGCTTCATTTCTGTATTTAAATAAAACAGGCATTCCTTCCTTTCACTATATAAGCTTCATATAGCTATGTCCCAAACATACATACATAATTTTATATATACATACATTATATTATATTATTTTTTATATATATATATATATATATATATATATATATATATATATATATATATATATATATATAATTGCACTCACTAGAGAGCAATTGACTAACCAGGATGACTAAAAGGCAAAAATTTAACTAGTAACTGAAAAAGCTAAGCAAATTTAACAGTCTACTTTCCTAGCTCCAAACAAATTAACTAAGGCTGATCGTGGATTCCATGAATGATACAACTTTCAACTATCATTATGGAATCCAGTTGTCATTTAAAAAAAAAAAAGCATAAAACATTACAAAATTAACTGGGACAGTCTCCAATTGTGTGAACGTTACTAAAAACTTTATTATGGTGTGGGAGATATGAATGGTATGATGGAGTTACTTCAAAAAGTCTGCGTTCCCAAGCCTATGCTTTATAAAATACTGTGAGCACACGTGTATGACAGATGCTTTTCCCAGCCTTAGCTTTCCAAAGCATCTATTACCTCATTGCACACTACAACTATGCAAATGGATTTAGAAGTATTCATATAGTCTAGCCTACACATTCTTCTGTAACCCACTTCTATGCTTTTTAATGCCATATTTCAAACAGCAGCTGAGCATGTATGTCTTATAGATCATTTTGCAATCACACTTGGTTAATGAAATTAAACCATGAAAACTTAGCTATGGTTACAAAGCAACCTTCGTTCTTCAAGCTGGTTCCCAGAGGAGGAAATATTTACCACACTGCTTTTCTTGTAAATGTCACTATAACTATGAACAAAGAAAAGATTTTCCTGCCTATCAGGTTTGTGTTATAAATAACTTAAGCAAAGATACAAGAAAAATACACACATTTATCTTCTGAAAAGATGCTACATAAACAAAGTATGGATTTCTTACCATCCTCTAATAATGTTAAACAATGTGCCTGTTGGGAAGATCCAGGAAGTGGCATCTGGTAGATCATTGTATAGTTCTTGTTTACTCTTCTCCCCAAGAATGTCATAAATAACTATCTAAAACAATTAGACTCATGTGAACAAGAAGCACTTCAACACATGGGTTAGGTACCTAACTACTGCTTTTTATTAATCACATTCTGATATTTTTATGTATGCTCTGAGCATTCAGCATATTTTCTTCAACTGTAAACTGATGAAATTAAAAAAAAAAAAAAATCAGACAAACTAATTGGCTGTCCTCTCGACTAAAACTGTTTTGCATCTAATCTCACTAGTAGCATGTACAGCATCATAAGCACTCAAATCTGACATAACATGTTTTTTTCAAAATTTTGCTACTCCTTAAAATATTAAGGATGATATAGTCCATATTAACCTACACAGTGGAAAGATCATACTTACTTTTCCTGGTCTTGGATTGCATTTGAGACTTCTCCTATCAGTAAGAGTCTGAAATTAAAATGATGTGGAAAACAACAATTAAAACTACCATATTGGTAAACCATGTACACAAAATTGTTTAATACCAGTTCTCCTTTAAACCAGATTTTAATTAGTGACAACAGCTGATCCTAGCCACACTGTTATACAAATTAGGCCCAAGCAGTTTAATGCAGTGGGGCAAATAAACAATCCTGAAAAAAACCTCAAATGCAAGACAAAGAGATCTTTAATAGAAATCAGAATCACGTGGAACTTTTTCCTCCCACACACACCCTTCCCCAAACTAGGAAAGAGGTATACCACACCACACTAGGCCTCACTTCAAGATATGGCACAGTTACTTGTAAGCACTCTCTTCCCTCTCCCCACATCATCATAAAATTCTACTTCCCTCTTCTCACCTGACCTTGCTTTCAATAAAGCAAAGCAGGAATGCTAATCAGTAGAAAGAGCTTTAATATCTGGTGGTAGCTGAGAGCTGTCTACACTTATGGTTGTGTGTAAGGTACGAATAGCTAAGAGCCACAGTGAAAAGCAGATTGTGTGCACAGTATGGTGGGTAGCTGCATGCAACAGAAAAATGCTCCAGCAGTGAGGAGGCAGCAGAGAAAGGCTCCAGGAGTGGGAAGATTCCAAAGTCTTTTCCAGTTGTCTCCTCAACTGCCAGAGCACTTCCCTGCTGTCGAAGCCTTTTGCTGCTGGGGAGAAAGGCTCCATCAGGGAGGTGGCCAACTTTACACCTCACTTTTAAAAAATGCAGAACAGACATGGGAGGCACTGCTTGGGCATGTAGAGAGCCATGTTGGACATACACCCTAAGATTTGGGTGTTTCTGTACTCTGCTCACATGAGCACTGCCTCCCACCTACACTGCTATTTATACTCATACTGGGTGAGTGTGTGTGTGTGTGCATGCGTGCAATGCCTGAGTTCCACAGACCACTATAAGTTTAGACACAGCCTGAGCTGAAGCCGACAGAAGAATTGAAGGATACACACAACACTGAGCCATACTCTCCAGGAACAATAATATCAGAAGTAGAGTAAATGCTGCAGGATCTCCTTGATTGTTTATGATCTGGCCCCAGTAACACAGTGTGTGTTATTCATAAAGTGCTCTAATGAGAGAGTGTAATTTTTGTAATCATAGGCTTAACTTATACCTTACAATTGAATGAATTTAGATAAGACAGTTATGTTTTTTTTCTTATTAACAAGATAAGTCCAAGTGAGTTCATCATCATTTTAGATATTACTTGCATTGCATGACAACTTACCACTGGAAAAGCTCCCGATTCTGGCAAATTGTTGTCCTGATGCTTATGATCCCTTGGCAATAATCCTTCCTGAAGGAGGCTTCCAAATCGGACTCCTTTCTCACATGAATAATAACTGGCTGTCTGAAAATATTGGTAATACACACTCCTAGAGTAAGGTTTGATGGCTACGTTAGTTTTCGGATGACACGGAGTACAATGTGTGGGATTAGAAAACTGACATGCTTCTTCTAGGAATGGCTCCGATTGCTGTTTAGAACTATGTGGCTCTTTTGAAAATATGAGTGACTTCTGGGAAAGTGAAGCCCTTTCGTGGTCACTCTCTGGAAGCACCGTGTTTGAACTGCCTGCCCACTGGCTACTAATAGAGTCTGCTTTTTGAACATCCACCATGTTTTCTTCATAAGATTCCTCCTCATCCTCCTCACAGAACTGGTTACTAACTTTCAAACGTTCAGAAACTGACTGAAGAAGTGACAAGATGGATGAGGATCGGTTGGTGCTTTCTTTAGAATGGCCTACTGGTGAGACATCAGTAGACAGCATGTCTTCTTGTGGACTGTCATCTTCATATATAGGAGACAAAGAGAAAGGGTAAACTTTACACCGCTTAGCTTCCACGGTTATAAATGACTCTGAGCTGCAGTTATCTATTGTTTCATTTAATCTGCTGTCCCTTTCATAAGCATCGACAGGATCATATTTGCTCTTTACTGTTTCACACATCAAGAGATTTTCAACATTACCCAGAGATAGGTCAGGAGGAGAGACTGAGTGAGCTTGCTCTTTGTCAGTTGAAATGCACTGGTTCTCATCTTTGGGAGAGCTATCATACAATATGGTAATGAAAGAATTGCCTTCCCACTGTTTCTCTTGTGGAGAAAAGGATAAGAAACTTGTCAGTTCCTCTGTATCTCTACTGTTTGGACTCTTCTCTCCAAATTCTTTGTCTCTTTCTAAATTTTGATCCATCAGCAGTGATTTCAGTGTCTCATCTCTATTGGTTAAATCTGAGTGGAAACAAATTTTGCTTTCAACGGTCCTAACAGTTGCAGATGATTCAGATATAACGAACTGCGTGTTTAACCTGTGTTTATCCTGTGGTGTATCACTTGCTTCCTCTGTTATTCCACAGCTTTCTTCACGTTTGTCTTGTGAATATTTTGGGTTAATTTTTTCCTGTACAAACATAGATTCCTTTGCCTTCTTGCAACAATGTTCTGGCTGACCTCTACACGCACAAGTTTCATCTAAACCTGAAAGACTACTTTCATCTTTGGATTTGCTGGGTATATAGGTATATACGTCATACACAAAAGGTGATGAATTAAAATTCAAGGTTGGCACTGACACATGGTCTGGCAAATTTGTATTATTGCACAAATCTTTTAACTGCAATGGTGGCATCCTCTCATCAACCATAACAGTGCCTCCATTTAATACATGTAAAGTCTCCTCGGATGTATTGCTAGCTGTCCAAATACTAGTTTCACCACCCATTTCTTTCACAGCTGTACTATCGTAAACAGTTTTAGAGCATTCATCTTTTACTGCAGGATCAGATTCCAGATTTGTTAAATCATCAGAATGTAGAAGTTCACTTCTTTGCTGTGACAGTACATTATTCGGTACAGTTTCTCCTCCTATGGTCAAATTTATGATGCCTTCGACACTATTTAGAAGTAAAGGAACTGTATAACCTGGGTTTTCACAGTCCCTAGCAACATTCTGGATCAATCCCTCTTCTATTTGGTTTAAAACCAATGCTTCTTTGACTATTTCTTGAGTTTTGGCAGCTAATTTAACATCAGTGTTTTGAGCCTTTGAGAATCCAGTCTTACACTGAGGCATAAAATCTGTAGAAGTGCTCCTACTCTCACTGTTTTCAAACTGATTAAACATCAGTTTTTGTTTTGCTGAGTTAATAACTTCATCAATTATCTCTTTGGCTTTTAGTGCTATTGAACTATGTAGGTCAGTTTTATGGGTAATATAAAAGGATATCTTTTCATCCTGAATATCTGTAGCAACTGTTTCCCTTCCTTTAATTTCAGAGGAGCCACCTGCATAGCTCTCATTAAAATGTTTTAGTGAAGGCTTAGCTGACTGTACCTCTTTTGGTTCCAACTGTATATCTCCAGTTATTTGTTCTTTTAGGATATCCAGCATTATTAAACCATCCTCATTGCCATGTGGCTGACCAACACAAGCTGCTTGTTTTGATCTTATTTCTTCTATGGCCAAGTGTAAAACCGCATCAATGATTTCTTCAGCTTTTTTAAGCAGAGCAGTCTCATAGGATTCAATATGCACTTGCTTTCCCATTTCCGTATCTTCCCATGTTTTCTGAGATTTTGTAAACAGAGAAATGTGATCATTCATTTTAGCTGAGTTTTGCGTCACTGAAGGAATATGGTTACAAAGGTTTGCTTGCTCAGTAGGTGTTCCATGTACATCCTTACTACAACTAGAACTTGTTTCCAAAAGTCCCAAAGGACAGGTAGTTGATGTTATGGATTTGGTTAATGAGGCATCATCAAGCTTGTGGATAGGAGGTACATTTGGAGGTACATAATCTGTCTCACCACTAAATCTAAGCGTGGAGGAAATTTTGCTTTCTTTAATATTGTCACGCTTAATAGGAAAGTTAATTCTGTCCAAGACATCTGCTGTTTCAAGGGCAAAAGGACAAAGCTTGAAGATTTTTTTAGACTTCAAAGTAGGAGATGCAAGTTTGGGAATGCAAACATCTGCTGAGTTCGGAGTAGCATGGTCACTTTCAGCTAAAACGACATCAGATTCTAGGGGAAAAGATGTACTCTTAGCCGTGATGTTTTCAGAGCAAGATGAAATCTGAGTCATACTGACTTCTGCATTTTCGAGAATACGACAAACTGTAGGTGCACTGACACCTTCACTTTCCGAGAAGGACGACACCATGTTAGGTGCATCACCTCCAAGGAAAGCACATTTAGATTCACTGACCTCCTCAGATGTAACCGATATTTTTGCAATGAGGACATTTTCAGAGTTAGAAGCAGGAGGAGGTATTTTGCTCTGGCTGACATCCACAGAATTAAGTATGGCAGGTGCCGTCTTAGACCTACCACTGTTTTCCTGTTTAGCAGAAATCTTCAGCTGATTATTATCTTCAGAATAAGGTGTAGTTACTGAAATAATCTCCAAACCAACATCTTTTTCAAAGACATAAGAAGAATGGCTGATTGAGGCACTCTTTCCAGACTCCAAGGCACAATGAGGAATGTCAAAAAATGTATTTACTTCTGATTTAAGAGGAGGAGGGGAAAGCTTAGAGAAGCAGATATCTTTCTGCTGAGGGGGAGGAGCAGAAATATTAGTCATACTGGCATTCACAGTTTCAGGAAGAGCAGGAGCAATATCATCTACCTCATTACCTCTCCTTTCATGGCTTTCAGAAGTAGACTTTACCCCGTTACCCTCCGTGGATAAATCTGATGTTTTGGCTAACAAGACTTCATCATTTTTAAAGACAGGAGTAATAACGTTGGGCACACAGGCAGAAACTACATTGTTGGGGAGGCTCATCTTTTCAGATTTAACAGGCTTGCTATTTTCATATGTCTGGTCAGGGAAAGAAATGTTGCATTTAACATCTTTTAAGTTGGCTGTTTTTTGGGTCATACTTTTATCTTCAGCTGCAAGGATAAAGGGAGGAATATAAGCCAAGCTGACATCCTCAGCTTCAAGGACTGTAGTAGAAGTCACAGCAATATTGACAGGTATTATAGCTTTGCTACAGCTGGCATCTTCAGATTCTAAGCTAGGAGGTGGCATATGGGGCTTCACACTTCCACATTCTAGGGCTGATGGAGATGTGTTGGCAACATTTACCTCTGTAAACTTAGATTCAAGAGAAGGTACAGAAGTATCCTCTGTGTTGATATCCTCAGATTCATTCCCAAAAATTACTAAGGGATCATTTTGGACATGCATTGTTTCTCCTAACTCACTGAACTCTTTAATACCTGGACTATTTACAATGTCTATTCCACTGTTTTGAACAGTTTTGGCAGATGGCACTGAAGTAGATAGATTATGCATTAACATCAATTCATTAACTCCACAACATTGTAAGTCTTTCACAGCCTCTGACAGCTTTTCAGTAGATCTTTCTTGATTTAAAGGAAAATGATCATGCTCTGTTTCTTGCCCCCTTTTTTCAACTGCCACATTATTTTGTGACTCATCCATCCTGGGATCACTGTCTTTATTTGCATTTTCTGTATCTTCACCTGCCTGAAGTTGAAATGCAGTGTTGCTAGAATGAGTCCTCCGGACATCTAACTGTAGCTCCAACTGATTATCAATATAACTATTACAGACATACTCTTCCTCTATCAATGGTAGTTCTTTTTCAACTGCCCCTCTTTTTGTTTTGGATGAACACTCACAATCATTTTGCATCATCTTCTTAGAGCCTTCATTAGAAACTTGAACACAAGAACTTATAGCTTTATCAAAACTAGAAATGTCATCGTCTGATTGAAACTGAGTTCCTTCCGATGTTCCTTCCCCGTTTCCAGCCAATCTGTTATTTCCAAAATCTGTTTTAAGAGAATCCATAATCTGGTAACTGAAACTAGTGGAGATTTCACTGTTGTCTCTGGCTGGTGATACTAAGTCTAGCACATGAGTTCTATTAACTTCTGCTGTATCAGAAATTAGTGCATGATTTAAGGAAACTGACAAATCTAGTTCTCCAATCTGATTTCTGTTGGCATTTGTTTGAGTGGATATGACAGAGGTATTTGCAGCTGTTCCATTTTCACTGCCATCCATATTGTCCTTAGTGACATCAGCTTTTTTCAGTTCCATTTTAACTGCGGAGAGGTTTGTTTTTACATTTTCCTTGTCACCTTTAGCACCCTTTTTTTGATTCTCTTTTGCCAGGTGTCCTGTAATTGCTATTCTTGCATCAGAAGGTGAATTTGGAAGGAGAGCAGATTGGACTTCTCCATTTCCAACCACAAAAATATTTTTGTCTTCAATGTTTTCTTCTCTTAGTGCCTCCTCTGTCTGTTTCTTAAGTAGTTGCTTAATCCGTACAGAACCCCGATATGTTGCGTAAGTAATTGCTGGTGCATCTGGCTTACATTCCATCTGCCTGTAACAAGAAACATTATTTTAGTGCAGTAGAATCTGGACACAACCTTTGCTGTGATTGATCGACAGTTAGCTTGCTGGTTTAGAACATAAGAACGTTTAAATGGGTCAGACCAAAGGCCCATCCTTCCAACAGAAGCCAATGCCTGATGCCCCAGAGGGAGTGAACAGAACAGGTAATCGTGAAAGTGATCCCTCTTCGGAAACCCATTTCCAGTCTCTGACAAACAGAAGCTAGGGACACCATTCCTACCTCTCCTGGCTAATATCCATTGATGGACCTAACCTCCATTAATTTATCTTATTTGTTTTTTGAACCATGTTAAACTCTTGGTCTTCACAACCTCCTCTGGCAAGGATCTCCACAGGCCTACCATGCACCGTGTGAAGAACAGTTCCTTTTGTTAGTTTTAAACCTGCTACCAATTAATTTCATTTGGTGACCCCTAGTTCTTATGTTATGGGAACTTTAACTTCTCCATCACTTTTTCCACACCAGTCATGATTTTGTATACCTCTGTCATATCCTCCTTTAGTCTACTCTTTTCTAAGTCCCAGTCTTTTTAATCTTTCTTCATATGGCACCTGTTCCAAAACCCTAATCATTTTGTTTCCCCTTTTCTGAACCTTTTCCAATGCCAATATATCATTTTTGAGTTTAGACAACCACATCGGTATGCAATATGCAAGATGTGGGTGCACCATGGATTTATATAGAAACAATAACATCTTCTCTGTCTTATTCTCTATCCTTTTTTAAAATGATTCCTAGCATTCTGTTTGCCTTTTTGACTGCTGCAGCACATCGTCGATAGTTCTCGGAAAACATCCACTCAATGACACAAAGCTCTCTCTCGAGTGGTTATAGCTAAATTAGTCCCCATCATTTTGTATGTGCAGTTGGGATTATTTTTTTCCAACGTGCATTACTTTACATTTATCAACATTAAAATGCACTTGCCATTTTGTTCCCCAATCACTTAGTTTTGAGTGTGAAGTTATTCACAATCTGCTTTGTTCTCAACTAAACAGTTCAGTATCATCAGCAAATTTTTCCACCTCACTGTTTACCCCTTTTTCCAGATCATTTAGAAATAAGTTGAACAGGATTGGGCTCAGTACAGACCCTTGCAAGACACCACTAGCTACCTCTCTCCGAAAACTTACATTTTATTCCTATCCTTTCTTTCCTGTCTTTTAACCAGTTTTCAATCCATGATAGGACCTTCCCTGTAATCGCGTGACATTTGGAGAATAATAGAAAACTATTTTTATAAAAATTGCAGAATCTAATAGTGCTATAAATACACCATGAGCTTTCCTTGCACTAGGATAACAGAATCACTGTAAATAGGTACCCCTAGAAACACAAATGTTTTCTTAGACAGTAACACCAGAGAGAGTAGTTAATGGGCCAATTTAAAACAATAAGCAACTTAACCATAAATCGATGGTAGTGGACAGACACTGTACTTTAGTGCCATTTGCCAAAACTTAAATCCTCTAATCTAAGGACAGCAAAACAAACAAACAAACCCCCCATAAAAAAAAAAGGCTGCAACATGAAACTACTGAGCTGGAATTCATATTCAAATCTGACACTATCAGAATAATAGGTCAGAACAGGGACTTGGAATGGCTTGCTCATTACCATAAGTTTCCATTTTAGGTATACTCACCTTTTTATCCACATCCACCCTGATATCAGTGAATCCCCAATGTCTGGTTCTTTTTCTCTCTCTTCATGCAGCTGATAAAGTGAATTGCAGCTCACGCAATCTTATTCCATAATAATGTTAGTCTTTAAGGCTACATCTACACAGCAGTGTTATTTTGAAATAATCCATTCCAGAACAGCTATTCCAAAATAACACTGCTACATACAAGAATGCATGTCTGGACACAGTGCATACTTTGAAAGGGTGCCATTAGGGCTTATTTTGAAATAGCGTTTTTCCATGTCATAACCATGCCAATTTCAAAGTACCTATTTCCAAATAGATGTTATTCCTCCTGTAATGAGGCTCACAGAATTTCAAAAAATGCACCCGCTGTTTCAAATTTATTTTGATATAGTGTGTGCATAGTGTAGATGTGCACAAAATTAGTTCAAAATAACAACTTTCATTTTGGAATAACTTTGCTATGTGGCTGTAGCCTAAGGTGCCACCACACTGCTACCTCTGAAAACTATAGGTCTGGTTCTACATGTGCCCCTTCCTTTCAGAAGGGGCATGTTAATGAGCGGGTTTGAAAGATGCTAATGAGGTGCTGCAATGAACATCACAGATAGGAAGAAGGGCTTTTGAAAACTGGAGGTGGGGGAAGTGTCCTTTCGTAAGGTCCCATCTCCATGGGCGGCGCGCAATTCGAAAAGCCACACTTTCGAATAGCTGTGGCTGCCATTATGCAAATGAGGGGCTGCATATTCATTGCAGCACCTCATTAGCATCTTTTGAACCCGCTCATTAACATGCCCCTTTCCAAAGAAAGGGGCATGTGTAGACCCAGCCTAACTGTTGATTGAGATTTCAAAAAGCAATATTAACATTCAGATGAATCTTGTATAAAATATCATCATTGTGGAGAAATCTCTTTATAGTTTATCATAAACTGCTTAATAGACAAATTGCATTAAATGTTTGGGAAATAGAAGGCTATTTCAAAAGCCTACTGTTAACCCAGGACAGTATAAAGGACTCTTAGTCCTGATCCTGTTTATTGGATATCTGCTTGGGTGTTCGTGGAGAAAGCTGCAATCCATAAGAAATGGGATGGTCTAGTGCTCCTTTAACAGACATTGACTTAATAGCTCAGATCAGCTCAAGGTAGGGCTAGGCAATACTTTTTGATAGGGGGCCACTCCAAAATTTTAGAAAGCAATCAATGTTCACACTCTTTACAGAGAGGATGCAGGGTCTGGGATGGAGGTTGGATGCAGACCAGAGGTCATGGTAGAGGGCTGGGATGCAAGAGAGAGAGAGAGAGAGAGAGAGTGTGTGTGTGTGTGTGTCGGGGGATGGGGTAGAGGGAGTTGGGGTGATGGAGAGGTTGTGTCATCTGGGGCAGGGGTTTGGAAGACAGGGTCTGGGAGAGAATATGGGTGCAGGAGAGGATTCTGGCCTGGGAAGGGGTACAGAAGGGTGTTGTGACCTGGAGGATGGAGGATGTAGAGGCTTTTGGTGGTGACTGGTGGCAAAGAATTGGAGCAGGGAGGGACTGGGGTGCCAGAAGCAAGCTCTGGACATCAGGTGCTCACCTAGGCAACTCCCAGCCAGCAGCCCTGCTGGATACTGAGGCAGGCTCCCTGCCTGCTGTAGCCCCAGACAGATGAAAACTGCTGCCTGCTCCATGTGGCTCTCTGCTCTAGGTGCTGGGGGGCAGGGGTGAGGTGTGGAGAGGGTAGGGTCCAGAGAAGATTACTACATGGAGCAGGAAGTCACTTCTGCTGTGCGCGTGCGGGTGCCAGTGGGGCAGCCTGCTGTCTGGATCAAGTGGCTTGGTGGGCCATGTCCAGCTCATGGGCCATATCTTGCCTGGTTTGGGGAGAGGAAGCCTAAATTAAAAGGACTAAATTTAAAAAAAAAAAAAATTTTTTTGCAACTACAAAGCTCACCGTCTTTATTTCAAATCTAACCTTAGAACTGTACCCATGTCTGTAGCTATATCGATCTTTTAACAAAAACTCATACTTCTATGTTTTAATACATTTTAAAACAAAAAAGCAGTAAAGTAGCATTTTAAAGACTAACAAAATAATTTATTAGGCGAGCTTTCGTGGGACAGACCCGCTTCACACCATAGCCATAATAGAACAGACTCAATATTTAAGAGAGAACCAAAAATAGTAATCAAAGCTGACAAATCAGAAGAAAAAGTATCAAGGTGAGCAAATCAGAGAGCAGAGGGGCAGGTCAGGGGGAAGTCAGGAATTAGAGTAAGCCAAGTATGCAAAACAGCCCCTATAGCGTCCCAGAAAATTTGCATCCATTCTTCATGATCTTCAGCAATATATACTCATATTTTCACATTGTTTATATGGTACTTAGTTCCCAGTTGTATAAACTTATCAGCAGATGAATAGTTTCACTGTATTTAATGGGGGTGGGGAAGCTGGGGTGTATGGAGTGTCCAGTGAGGGGCAGCACCTCTGATATGGGGGACTTGTCGTGTCTCTTCAGAGGCAGTTCGTGCAACTTTGGTCCCCACCTGGCACTCAGCTCTCACCTGTGGCTCCAACAAGCTGTAGCATGTGCAGCGGCCACACCCCGATAAACCACTTCGACAGGGGGGCTCAACCAGGTGAGGATAGCCAACAGGTCTGAAACATTTGGTGACATAGGGTCGTGCCTATCCCAGCACGCAAAGTTGGCTCTCGTGGACTGGACGGATGAGATCAACAGTGAGATCCAACAACTAGGAAGGTGGCTCTGCAACGCTCTGTGGAGAATGAACAGCATGACAAGGCACCGAAGACAGCGTGGCCATCCACTGCACCCTAGGGAATCTCCAGCCATGACAAGTTTTCATACCACTGGAACCAGGCTTCTGAGGCCAACGAGTGGAACTACCTCTGTGCAATGGCTTTTTCACCTTAAATATTCTCCCACACTGGTTCTTTGCGTATTCTCATCTCTCAGATCAGTCTGCTTTATTAGTCTACATCTTCTGTTTACTTCAAAGTCCTGTGGCGATGGGGGAGGGGCAAAGCAACAGGTGGAGGTGACCACTGGGAGTCGTAGTTCCACACCTGCATGGAGGTGGCTCGTGGACTTTGGTCGCTTGCCTCAGGCCCCAGGACAACAGAGGAGTTTGACAACATCCCAGGAGACTGAGCAGGCCTTTTTAGGAGCAGCACTGCTCACCCTCAAATGAGGGAAGGGACTAGAAAAGGTGTCCCAAAAATTGCTTGTCCTAACCAAACCCAGCCAACATGCAGCAGCTGGTTGTTTTACCCTCACAGTGGTTCAAAAACAGTGAAAAGAAAGGAGAACAACAAGAAGTCTTGTGGCACCTATAGACTAACGGATATTTTGAAGCATAAGCTTTCATGGGCAAAGACACACTTCATCAGATGCATGAAACCACCCCCCCGCAACTCATGCATCTGATGAAGCAGGTCTTTGCCCACGAAAGCTTATGCTCCAAAATATCCGTTAGTCTATAAGGTGCCACAAGACTTCTTGTTGTTCTCAAAGCTACAGACTAACACGGCTACCTCTCCGGTAAGTGAAAAGATAGATATCTGAGCATGGAACGTTCGCACCCTCTTGGACAGGGAGAACACTATGAGGCCTGAGAGAAGAAAAGCCCTCATAGCAAGAGAACTTGCATGTTATAACATTGACATAGCTGCCCTAAACGAGACCAGACTTGCAGAGGAAGGATCCATCTGTGAACTGAAAGGAGGTTACCTCTTCTGGAAAGGTAGGCCAGCAAACAAAGACAGAATCCATGAAGTGGGACTTGCCATCAAGACATCACTTTTGTGCCAGCTTTCTGACCTACCAACTTGCATCAATGAGCGTTTGATCAAGCTCTGCTTCCCCCTCAACCTCTCTTGCCACATTACGGTCCTCAGCACTTATGCCCCCACTCTGACCAGCAGTGATGAAGTAAAAGAGTTTTTACAAGGACCTTGACTGTCTTGCAAAAGCAACTCCTTCTAGTGACAAGCTTCTCCTTTTGGGTGACTTCAACGCCAGAGTCAGTAAGGACTGTAGGAACTGGAAAAGGGTGCTGGGGCATCACAGCATTGGTAACATGAATGCCAATGGCCTTCTTCTGCTGAGCTTGTGTTCAGAAAATGACCTGACAATTAACAACACTCTCTTCAGGCAGGCCAATAAATACAAGACCACATGGATGCACCCAAGATCAAAACAGTGGCACCTGATTGACTAAGTCATCAGTCGCAGTTGTGACATATATGATGTTAAGAGCACCAGGGTCATCTGGGGAGCTGAGCCCTGGACTGATCATAGACTCATCAGATCTGTCCTTATGCTGCACATCATACCACTGCGGTGCAAGAAGCTCAAGGTTGTCAGACCCTCTAACAACATTGGAAAGCTGCAACATATTGGTCATCATGAGCAATTCACAGCCCACCTTGATGACATTCTGACTTCCCATGGACCTCTGACTGGAGATCCTGCACAAAAGTGGGACCAGTTTAAAACCCTGGTGTGGAGTCAGCCAAGTCGACACTAGGACTAAATAGGGGGGTTAACCAACACTGGTCTGATGAAAATCACGAAACCATCATGAAGACCTTAGAGTAAAAACAGAAGGAACTTCTGTTATGGCAAAACGATCAGTCGTCAATCTCCAAACATGACTGTTTGAAGCACCTTCAGAGCCAGGTGCAAACGGCACTTCACAAAATGCAAGATGAGCGGTGGGAGAGAAAAGCTGATGAAGTCCAACACTACACTGACACCAAGAACTCCAAGATGTTCTTCAGTGCTATCAAAGCTGTATATGGACCTTCAAAGCCAAGTACTGCACCTCTCCTGTCTGCAGATGGCACGGCCTTCCTGAGGGAGAAGAGCAGCATCAATGACAGGTGGAGAGAGCACTTCAGCAACCTTCTCAACAGGCCCTCCATTGTCAAAGCTTCAGCCCTAGACCTGATCCCTCAGAGACCCACGATAGACAGTCTTGACCTGCCCCCTACAATGGATGAGGTCAAAAAGGCAATCAGCCAGACCAGCTCTGGCAAAGCCCCTGGGATGGACAGGATCCCTGCTGCAATTTTCAAGGTAGTAGGACCAGTGTCACTTGAAGCCTTTCACAGCACTTTGATCAGCATCTGGGAAGAAGACGACATGCCCAAAGACTTTAGAGATGCCACAATCATCTCACTCTTCAAGAACAAGGGCAACAAAGCTGACTGTGGAAATTACCAGGGCATCTCCCTTCTCTGTACTGCTGGGAAGATCTTGGCTTGAGTCATCCTCAACCGTCTGATTACCAGCATCTCAGAGGAGAACCTACCAGAGGCACAGTGTGGTTTCTGCCCAGACCGCAGCACCACTGACATGATCTTTGCTGTTCATCAGGTCCAGGAAAAGTACATAGAGCAGAACTCGGATCTACATACCACCTTCATAGATCTGACCAAGGCGTTTGACACCGTAAACAGAGAAACCCTGTGGATTTTCCTGTAAACATTTGGCTGCCCAAGATTCATTAACCTCATACGCCTGTTTCACAATGACATGACTGGCTTTGTTCTTTCGAAAGGTGAGTCCTCAGATCCATTTGAGATATCTGGTGGGGTGACGCAAGGGTGTGTGCTGGCCCCAGTGTTATCCAACCTCTTTTTCCACGTGCGACCTCAGCCATGCTGTTAGGGACCTGGACCATGGAATGTACATAAAGTACAGGTTTGATGAGTCACTTTTCAAACTTCTTCATTTGAATCCTAAAACCAAGATGCTTGAGGCTCATCCTTGAAGCCCTTTTTGCTGATGACTGTGCACTTATGGCACACAAGAAATCTGATTTCCAGCTTATCATCAACAAGTTTGCTGAAGCCACTCGTCTCTTTGGTTTGACCATCAGCCTAGGAAAGACCGAGGTACTGTTTCAGCCTCCTCCAAGATCTGCTGATCTCCCTGCTTCAATCTCTATTGAAGGAACAGAGTTAAAAACAATGGACGAGTTCAAGTACCTTGGCAGCGTGCTAGCCAATGATGGCTCCCTTGACAAAGAAATCAATGCCAGAATCTGCAAGGCCAACCAGGCACTAGGAGGTCAGAGCACGAATGTTGAATCAGCACAATATCCAACAGTCCACTAAACTGAAAGTGTACAAGGCTGTAGTCCTGACCAGTCTCTTGTATGGATGGACATGGACCATGTACAGAAAACATGTGAAACTGCGGGAGCGCTTCCACACATGCAGCCTGAGGTCAATACTGCACATTCGATGGCAGAAGAGTCACAAACCTGGAAGTCCTGGACAGAGCAGGAACCACAAGCACTGAAGCCATGATTCTGAAAGCCCAACTTTGCTGGACAGGGCACGTCATATGAATGGAAGAGTCAAGAATCCCTAAGCAACTCCTCTATGGTGAGCTCTCCCAGGACAAAAGGAATCAAGGTGGGCCTCACAAGAGGTACACAGACTGCATGAAGGCCAACACTGTTCATGCTGGATTAAAGCCAAAGCAGCTAGAGCAGCATGCAGAAAACCCAACAGGCTGGTGTGCTCTCATACGACATGCATATGACAATTTCAAAGAGCAGCAATGCATATGCCTGATTGATGCTCGTGCGAGGAGGAAGGCAACAGCAGCAGCCACACCAACAGAGCCAGGACAATTCCCTTGCCCCTACTGTGAATTCCCATGCCATTCAAGGCTTGGGCTCCTCTGCCACATGTGACACCACAACCGATGAGCCTGTGCAAACTCAAGACATTATTGGTAGACATGACGGACTACCAAGACTCAATGGGGCTACTTATGTGGATGGAGTGACTCGTGCATGTGTGTTTATAGGGTCAGAACTAAAATATGCCTTGAATTTTTGAAGTTTTATATATGGCATTATCTGACAAGCTTGTTATACAATTATCAAATAAGTTCCCCCTAAGGGGTGCAGCCACACAGCTTCCCATTAAGTCCCACGTAAGGGCTATTAAGCACATACAAGGGCTCATGCCTGCAGCCGGGCATTCTTTCCCTGCCTGCCCGAGTGCACAACTGCCACAGCTGTGCACCTCTCCCCACCAGCACCAGCATGAAGCCACCCATGTAAGCTCAAGCTCCACCTCCCAGCCCCACCTTGACCTTCCCCGGAGCCCCTTCCTGCACCTTCATCCCTGGCCCCAACCCAAAACCCATATCACCCCCAAACCTCTTCCCAGAGCTGAAGCCTCTTCCTATATCCCAAATCTCTCATCCCAAGCCCCACCCTAGAGCCTCCACCCCCATCCAGAGCCCTCGCACTCCTGCCTCCCAATCCTCTGCCCTAACCCTGAGCCCCTTCACACTCAGTACCACCCAGCGCCAGTCCTACCACACTAATTTTGTTACATACACCAACCTGAAGGTGATGTGCACACCAATGGGGAGATGATATGCAACACAAGAAAATTCATTCAGCTCCAAGGTATGAAAACTTTGTGGGAACACTGAACAACTTATGAAATGTGAAGTATCTCCACACAAAATCCAGGTTTGTTTTGTAACACAAAATCTGTATTGTAGTACAAATTATCATCCTATTTAGTAATAACTGAATTATTAAATAATACAATCAAACATACAAAGAAAAAGCACTATATTCATTTCAATCTAGAAAGAAATCTTTTGGCATTAAGAAAAAAATACAAACATCATCATTCAGTGTCAACGGGCAATCTAAGTGTTACAATGACAGTATATTTTACCAACTCTTCAGATTGTCATAACTAAAATTATTAGCATTTTTAAAGAATATTTAGCTTGCAGGAAACTTTGGCTTTTATCAAGTCAATGTATTTCAGCAATCCGTGTAATAAGGTTGCTCACCGAAATCCAAAAATAAGTTACAGTAAACTCTTTCATATCTGGCAACCTATTATCCAGAATTCTCAAATAACCGTCACTTTAATTTTAGGGTTAGTAAATTTTAGTTCATTTTTCCATAAATAAATATAATGAAAATAAACACAGTAAATACAGTAAAAGTTTATTTATCAACAACCGTAGTATTGTACATTATAAAGTACTCTATAAATTTTGGTTTCTTACTATCTAATCTTGTTTTTCTTTAGTGTTTTATGCATTGTTAGGTATGGCTCTCTATTATCCAGAAAATTTGAATATCCAGCAACCTCCTGGTCCCCGGGATGCTGGGTATGAAAGAGAGTTTACAGTATGCAGTTTTGCAAGTACTATTGTTGAATATTTAATTATATGCTACATCTACTAATTGTTATTGAACATTTCAAAAACATACTGGAAGGTAGTTGTAGATCAAGCAGACAACCAAAACCTCAAGATCATTAATCCTATGCAACAATACTATTATTCAAGCTCTCTCTCTCTCTCTCTCATATATATTGTATACACACACTTAACACCAGACAAAACAAAATGCCTAACTCCAGAATGTGGAAAAATACTGTACAAACATTATTGGACAAAGAGCAAAAGTAATAGACTTTATGAGCCCAACCTTCAAAAGCAGTAGAGAGCACAATATTTACTATCACGAGAAGTGTCGAGAATTAAGTTGGGGTGCTTACAAACGTAGGAGCCACACCAAGAAATGTTTTGAGAGACCAGGCCCTTTGGTTGAGTATAACTTAAACTTACACCAGTATAACTATGTTGCTTGGGTGTGAAAAATCCACGCCCTGGAGTGATGCAATTATACTGACCTGGGATAGAAAGCATTGCATTGATGGGGAAAAGCCTTCCCATCACCATAGCTACTGCCCCTCATAGAGGTAGATTGATTATATAGATGAGAACAACTCTCCTTTCAGAACAGCAGCATTTTCACTCTAAGCACTATAGTGGTGCAGCTGTTTTGTTGCAGCACCGTAAATGCAGACCTGCCTTTCAAGTGTGTGCAATTTAAGACCTAAATGTAATGTGTCTAAAAACTGATATACATTGGAAAGGCAGTGGAATGATTCCATGTGATTGGAGGGGGAAGGCTTTATATTGTAATATTGTATGAGTTGACTGTTGGGGCTTTACTTTATGAGCTCTTCCATTCCATATTCTTTTAGAGTAACCAAAGCCAAAGATTGTGAGGACAACACAGGAGAAAAGAAAAAGCTCCTTTTCAGATTTTTTCCTCCTGTTTTCTATTGATCAAATGGCCTGGTCTATGCTGTTTCTGCATTTCCCATTGACTGGGAACAGCAAACTGTGGCCAACAGGAACTGCAAGTGGCTGTACCTGTGGATGCTCAGGTGAAAAAAACATCTGGCAGCCCACCGAAGGCTAACCCTGGCAAACCACATCTGGCCCACAGCACACATCGCCCATCATGGTTTACAGGAATCTGGCTTTTAGCATAAATGAGTAGGAATGCAAAGTCAACAATCAAACCTGAATTTCTCATCTTTGCATCAGTACCAAATCAGTGGGGATTATACAAAACAAAAACAGCTATCTTTTTATGAGAATCCTTTTAAGCTTAGCAACCATTGACCTGTTTTACACTCTTCCTTCTGAAGTTAAATGTAGTGTTACTAGCTGTAGTGTTTTACCCTTTTCCTCCCTCAACAGTGCAAAAAAGCCTAGCTTGAAGACTGCAGTGTAACAGCAATGAAAATCAACAATTTGAAACACATGGAAAAATCAAATGGTACCTCAGCTTAAGGGTCATAAGAACATAAGAATGGCCATACTGGGTCAGATCAAAGGTCCATCCAGCCCAGTATCCTGTCTGCCGACAGTGGCCAATGCCAGATGCCCCAGAGAAGGAGAACAGAAGACAATGATCAAGTGATTTATCTCCTCCCATCCATCTCCTGCCCTTGTACTGAAGGCTAGGGCACCATACTTTACCCCTGGCTAATAGCCATTTATGGACCTAACCTGCAAAAATTTATCAAGCTCTTTTTTAAACCCTAATAGAGTCCTGGCCTTCACAGCCTCCTCAGGCAAGGAGTTCCACAGGTTGACTGTGCGCTGTGTGAAGAAAGATTTCCTTTTATTAGTTTTGAACCTACTACCCATCAATTTCATTTGGTGTCCCCTAGTTCTTGTATTATGGGAAAAGGTAAATAATTTTTCTATATTCACTTTCTCCACACCAGTCATGATTTTATATACCTCTATCATATCGCCCCTCAATCGCCTCTTTTCCAGACTGAAAAGTCCCAGTCTCTCTAGCCTCTCCCCATATGGGACCCGTTCCAACCCCTAATCATCTTAGTTGCCCTTTTCTGAACCTTTTCTAATGCCAATATATCCTTTTTGAGGTGAGGAGACCACATCTGCACGCAGTACTCAAGATGTGGGCGTACCATAGTTTTATATAGGGGAAGTATGATATCTTTTGTCTTATTATCTATCCCTTTTTTAATAATTCCTAACATCCTATTTGCTTTACTAACTGCCGCTGCACACTGCGTGGCTGTCTTCAGAGAACTATCCACTATAACTCCAAGATCCCTTTCCTGATCTGTCGTAGCTAAATTTGACCCCATCATGTTGTACGTGTAATTTGGGTTATTTTTTCCAATGTGCATTACCTTACGCTTACCCACATTAAATTTCATTTGCCATTTTGCTGCCCAATCACTCAGTTTGCTGAGATCTTTTTGTAGTTCTTCACAATCCCTTTTGGTTTTGACTGTCCTGAACAACTCGGTGTCATCTGCAAACTTTGCCACCTCACTGCTTACCTCATTTTCTAGATCACTGATGAACAAGTTGAACAGGATCGGTCCCAGGACTGAACCCTGGGGAAGACCACTAGTTACCCCCCTCCATTGTGAAAATTTACCATTTATTCCAACCCTTTGTTTGCTGTCTTTTAACCAATTCCCGATCCATGAAAGGATCTTTCCTCCTATCCCATGACTGCCTAATTTACATAAAAGCCTTTGGTGTGGGACCATGTCAAAGGCTTTCTGGAAATCTAGGTATATTATGTCCACTGGGTGCCCCTTGTCCGCATGTTTATTAACCCCTTCAAAGAATTCTAATAGATTAGTTGGACACGACTTCCCTCTGCAGAAACCATGCTGACTTTTGCCCAACAATTTGTGCTCTTCTACATGCCTTGCAATTTTATTCTTTACTATTGTTTCTACTAATTTGCCTGGTACTGATGTTAGACTTATCAGTCTATAATTGCCAGGGTCTCCTCTACAGCCTTTTTTAAATATTGGCGTTATATTGGCTGTCTTCCAGTCATTGGGTACCGAAGCGGATATAAAGGATAGGTTACAAACCACTGTTAATAACTCTGCAATTTCACATTTGAGTTCTTTCAGAACCCTTAGGTGAATACTGTCTGGTCCTGGAGACTTGTTACTATTCAGCTTATCAATTAACTCCAAAACCTCCTCTAATGTCACTTCAATCTGAGTGAGTTCCTCAGATTTGTCACCTAAAAAGGCTGGCTCAGATTTAGGAACCTCTGTAACATCCTCAGCCGTGAAGACTGAAGCAAAGAAATCATTTAATCGCTCCGCAATGGCACTGTCTTCCTTGATCGCTCCTTTTATATCTTTATCGTCCAAGGGCCTCACTGATTTTGTAGTGGTCTTCCTGCTTCTAACGTATTTAAAAAACATTTTACTATCATTTTTTTAATTTTTGGCTAGCTGTTCCTCAAAATCTTTTTTGGCTTTTCTTACTACATTATGACACTTAATTTGGGAGTGTTTGTGTTCCTTTCTATTTTCCTCACTAGGATTTGACTTCCACTTTTTAAAAGCTGCCCTTTTCTCTCTCACTGCCTTTTTAACATGGCTGTTAAGCCATGGTGGTTCTTTGTTAGGTCTCTTACTGTGTTTTTTCATTTAGGGTATACATTTAAGTTGGGCCTCTAGTATGGTGTCTTTAAACAGTTTCCGCGCAGCTTCCATGGATTTTAGTTTAGTTACTCTACCTTTTAGTTTCTGTTTAACTAGCTTCCTCATTTTAATGTAATTCCCCTTTTTGAAATTAAATGCTGGAGTGTTTGACCGCTGCGGTGTTCTTCCCAACACAGGAATATTGAAAGTTATTTTATTGTGGTCACTATTTCCAAGGGGTCCAGTAACAGTTACCTCTTGAACCAGATCCTGCGTTACAATCAGGACTAGATCGAGAATTGACTCTCCCCTTGTGGGTTCCTGTACTAGCTGCTCCAAGAAGCAGTCATTTAAGGCATCAAAAAATTTAATCTCTGAATCCCGTCCTGAGGTGACATGTACCCAATCAATATGGGGATAATTGAAATCTCCTATTATTACTGTGTTTTTTATTTTGACAGCCTCTCTAATCTCCCTTAACATTTCAGCATCACTATCACTGTCCTGGTTAGGTGGTTGGTAATATATTCCTAATGCCATATTCATATTAGAGGAATGAATTGTTATCCATAATGATTCTATGGAACATTTTGATTCCTTTAGGATTTTTGCTTCATTTGATTCTATATTATCCTTCACATATAGTACCACTCCGCCATCCGCTTGACCTGTTCTGTCTTTCTGATATAATTTATATCCCGGTATGATAGTGTCCCACTGATTGTCCTCATTCCACCATGTTTCTGTGATGCCTATTATGTCAACTTCCTCCTTTGATATGAGGTACTCCAGTTCACCCATCTTATTAGACAGACTGCTAGCATTTGTGTGAAAGCACTTTAAAAAACTACCACTATTTATATGTCTGCCTTTCACAGACACATTGGATTTTTTTATATGCGATTGTTTCACACCTGATCTTGCCCATATATTATTTCCCATGTTCCCTATCTGACTAACTTCTAGGGAATCCCTATCTATGGAGCCTCGTGTAAGAGAAGTCTCCGTCCAATCCAGGTGCTCCCCCGCACCAATCGGCTTTCCCCCACCTCTTAGTTTAAAAACTGCTCTACGACCTTTTTAATGTTTAATGCCAGCAGTCTGGATCCACCTTGATTTAGGTGGAACCCATCATTCCTGTACAGGCTCCCCCTACCCCAAAAGTGTCCCCAGTTCCTAATAAATCTAAACCCTTCTTCCCTACACCATCATCTCATCCACGCATTGAGACTCTGAAGTTCTGCCTGTCTATCTGGCCCTGCGCATGGAACTGGAAGCATTTAAGAGAATGCCACCATAGATGTTCTGGATTTCAGTCTCTTTCCTAGTAACCTAAATTTGGCCTCCAGAACATCTCTTCTACCCTTCCCTATGTCACTGGTACCAACATGTATCACGACCACCAATTCCTCCCCAGCACTGCCCATAAGTCTGCCTAGATGCCTCGAGAGATCCGCAACCTTCGCACCAGGCTGTGAGACCGGGTGCTTGCGAACAGGGTGAGTGCTAACAGGAGGGAGTTTTGAGAGGCGCTCCTGGAGGAGGAGAAGGAAGGAGCAAACTAAAGCACCTTGGGGTAAGTGGCTGCTTGTGTTTGGGGGTTCTGGGCTTGTGTTTGTTTGTTTGGAGTGCTGAGCTGAGTGTTTGTTTGAAAGGCCGTGTGCTCAGGCAGCCAGGGTCTTGGTAGTTCACCATCTTCACACACCTTGCCTACTAAAGCTCCTGCGCAATTTCTAAACTATGAAATCTTGTTCTAACTGTAATTAATTACCTTGTTCCACATCACTGTTTAAAGAACACTTGCCTTCCCCCTTTCTCATTCACTTCTAAGAGTACCAGAAATCTAGCTATAATTTCCTCTGAGAATCAGCCAGCTGCAGTGCCGAATAATGTCGTTTATCTCCATTGACCCTCGCTAATGCATTACTACCTGAACTTATGAATTCTACTTTCTTTGGCTCAAGGACTGGAAACATGAATCTTTTCCAAATCTGAGACCTCCCACTGAGTGCAAATTAACATCAGCCTATAAAATGGTGGGTTTTGATTTCTTAGTATTGTACAATATGCTGCTTCAAGAAAGGAGTGGTTAATAAAACTGCATCTTTAACACATGGGTAGACATACTAATTATAATCCTGGGGTACCTAGTTGTGAAAATACTAAGCAGCAATAATGCTGATGAGGATAATTCACTAATAATTCTCTCTCTCAATTAATCCCGGGGTTATCTATTATTTATCTGTAGCAGTAGTTAGAATTAAGTGAAATTCATGCTGACTGTTTCTCATGGTAAAGGAAGCTCAGTAATGCATATTTATAGTGGCTGGTTATTATTAAACTCTTGACTTGTTCTAGATTTCTGTCATGTCTAGGTTGGAAGCGGTAGTCACAGCTTAAATGAGTATTATGAGTGGACCTTTCTCAGATGCACTCAGGCATTTATGCTTTCGACAAGGAAAAGCAAATAGGCACTCTTCCCCCTCAAGCCCCTTTGTTTTCCCAATCACTTCTCTCTTATCTGGTTCCTTTTCCATTTGTGTTTGTCCTTTAATGCTGTCTGTTTCTAGCTGCCTTTTAATTTCTCTGGCCACTACATTTTACAAAATCGTTTTGATAGAACACCTGCTGTCAGGAGAACCTTTACAATCTACAATAAACCCTCGATTTTACGGACCTGATTTAGCGGATTTCGGGAACATTTGATGTGTGCCAGCCCCCCATAGTTCCCAAAGTCCACTCAACCAAGGCCTGCAAAGTCCTAAATCCCCGCCCGCCCCCCCAAAAAAGTACGTAGGTTAACTTACCGCTGCTGGAGGGTCTGTTGTTTCCACCAGGCAGAGCTGCCCCACGCTCCTCCCACCAAGAGTGTGACACGTAAGAGGGCAGGTGTCACTCACATGCACCCCACCCCTGGTGGGAGGGGCATGTGGTGGCTCCAACAGTGAAGGTGGCTCCTCCAGACTCCGTTGGAGTCCCCAGCAGTGGCAGAGCTCCCAGAAGCAGCAGAGCCTCCAGTCATGGGGCTCCCAGCTGTGGCAGCTCCTGCTGCTGTCATGGCAGAGCCCCCAGCCAGGGGGCTCCTGCTTCTACCACAGCAGAGGTCCCAGACATGGCAGAGCCTCCAGCCGTGGCGGGGCTCCCAGCTGCAGTGACTGTTCCAGCTCCAGTGGCTCTGAGTCACAGACATTTTTTTTTCAGGGGGAGAGACTGGTGGGTACTAAACCCTCCAATTGAATAGACTTTTGGTTTTAACCTACATCCCTCCCCCCCGTTAGTCCCTTAAGTAGAGGGTTTATTGTAATGACAGAATTGCACAGCAGTCCGCTGATATTTTTACTACACTCAACAATATGATGCGGGGTAGGGCAAAGATACTGTATTTTAAAGAAGTAGGGTAAAAGTAAAATATAAACCAATGCTTTAGTGTTTACCCAAACTTAGCACAGCCAAATACAAAAAGGGTGTTTCATGCAAAGCAAAAACTAGTTTCTAATAAGCACCAATATTATACAGAGACAGAACTGCTGCCATCCCCAGAATCAAATATACCATGGAAGAGGTTTAAAATAGCCTCCCCCTCATACGCACACACAGGCAGTTTCTTTGCTAGGCTAGTCAAAACCAAAGTCTATTAAGTTTTCTAGAACAAAATATTTTTACTTGGTTTAGTTAGCTAGAATTTTAGCCATTTTAGCAAGAGTTGTGTAGTAATTAGGCTTGTTAAAAGTGTCAGGGAAATCCACAGTATTTGATACCTTTGTCTGAGGGCTAGTCAGATACTACAAGAAAAATATATTATTTACCAAGTATTAAAATCAGCAGATACACTTCTGGGCTAACTGAACAGCAGAGAAAAGAGATAGACATTTTAACTTTCTTAGTATTTTAAAATGCATTAAATAGATTATACGATGTATAGGGCATGGGCTGCAGCTTCAGTCTTGAAAGAGCCTTGCATTTTTTGGGCTTTACCACTATAAACTCTCTTAGTAAAGGAATGTGTGACTGTATTGCAGCTAAATACAACACAAGCTAAAGAGTACAGAGTTATTTGTTTATATCCAGCCACAGTTTTGTCTGAATACAGTTTAAATACACCACAGCCTGGTGGGGCTGGAAATACAGGCATTTTCCCGACTGGCAGTTGCCTCAACTGCCCTAGGTTTCAAGAATATTATTGAGCCCTGATCACCACTACCTCTCTCCCTACAGCATAAGGAGTTTTGGCACAGATGTCACACCCTCAGCTTTTGAAGTTAGGGAGAAGTTGGCCTATCAAAGCTATAGACAAATGACAATAGCAGTCATAGCCTAGAAGAGAGATTCAGTATAGAATAATTCTTTTAAGCAGGTATCAAAATGTCCCAGTTTCCCAAGTAGCAATGAAATACTACAGACCAGATGAACACAATTCATGAAACAGTAAAAGAAATAAGTTAAGTTCTTCCTTTGTGTGTCCGTCCCCTTTCAAACCATTTTTCTGGCTGTCCAAGAAAACAAAAGAAACAAAACTTTGGACTTTTAGAGCAGATACCGAATTTTGTTTCCAGTAACCTTGCTGACATGTCACCTTGCCAGGTCTAGTTTGTTAAGTTTAGAAAGTGGTTTTACCTTTATTTCTCTTATAATTACAGGCTGAACCACAGGAGATCAATATTGTCTAGCAGCTTTACCAAAACTTCCACTGCTCACTGGGCTCTCAGAAGACATTTAGGGTTAAGTTACAGATAAACAACACAGAACACTGAGAGCCTGCACTGGTGGCTGGAAACAATCTTTATGGGACCATGGGAAACTTGGCCACACGCGGTCAAGTGGACATCCAACTAAAATCGTATCAGACCACAGATGTTGCTGGACCAGAGTTTCAACCTGTATTTGACTTCAATGCCTTATTCTTGTACTCACAATCTATTTGTAGTTAAACAAACACATTTGTTTTATTCTTTAATTACAACTAATCCAGTGTTGCAGTGTTTGGATAATTCCATTTAAGGTAGCAGACTTGTATGATGATCCCTTTAGAGGAGCACCTTATGTAATATATTGGGACTGTCGAAGAGAGGGCTTACAAAGTTCAGAACACATGTTTTTGGGGGAGAATTTGAAATTGGGACTGTGTTGGAGTCACACTGTAACCAAGGCTGCTGGCAACCACAGTGTGAATGATGTGTGGTAACAATACAAATAGCAGTGATGTAGCACTTTAAAGACTAACAAAACGGTTTAATTCCCTGGTGAGCTTTCATGGGACAGACCCACTTCATCAGATCAATCGCATTTCCAGTACAGACTGACAACTCTAAGTACAGAGGTGCAAAAAAACTGCAGTAAAAACAGACAAATCAAGTCCATACGACTGAAGGAGGAGGGTTAGGGGTGGGGGATGTTAACTGATATGTGGCTGTCACGATGCAGCTATACACAGACGCTCAGGATGTAACCACATGCTGTTTGTGAGCTGCTCAGATAGGAGGTGCAGTAGCAAAACATTGTGAGGCACCAGAAGCTTCATGGCAGAGGTGTCATAGGCCCTCACTGATCTGGACTGAGCCCCTGACTTTCACAGATTTGCAGATATGGGGCATCTACCAAACATATGGCAGAGCTGGTCACTACAGCCATTTACTATTAGCATTAAATATTAAAATTTTAGAACTTACGTGAGCGTATTAGCAGATGGTTCTAGTCTTCTCAGTAAATCCTGAGAATCAGCCTCCCTTATATTAACCAAGGCAGGCTCTATTACAGGCACTGCTTCCTCTTCTGTGATAGCATTAGAAATGACAAATATTTCAGTTTTCCGATGCTTTGAGATCCCATCTTTCTCAAGGGCTTTTGGATTCTGCAAATCCTTTCCAAGTTCATCTTGGAGAGTAGACTGTTTAGATTCTCCCAAAGAAGATTTTGATCCAATATTAAATAAGCTGCCAAGGAACTGCAAAAAGCTCTCTTTGTGTTGTCTGTAATGACCTCCTCTTTTGCTGCTAGGAGCCAAACTGGGAAGGCTTTTAGCTTTTTTTAATTCCTCTGGGGTTGTGGAGCTGCTCAGATCTTCCATGGAGTAGTTCTTCTCTGCATTATGAGAAATCTTGAAAAAAATCATAAATACTGTTGAAACAGAACCAATACATTAATTTTCAGACTACAACAAATTAAACTGCCTTTAAACATTGCAATACTTCTAGGTGCTATGTTGTTTACAAGGCCATTCTTGAGAGCTTTCTCCAATCTCCTTTACTCTGTTTTATTATTTAAGATACTGCTACTTCTTTCGATGGCAGAAATTAGTCCCTTATTGAGGGTTTACAATTTTAAAAGGTGCTGCTGATTTTAACGGGGTGTCTTGAAAGGCTATTTTTATGAAAAAACAGGCATGGGTTTGTGGAAGTAAAGCACTGTACGAGGGAACAAAAATTATCTGTGCAAGCAACAAAGGAGAAGAAGCGACAGAGCAGCTTTTCATATGATAGGACTGCAAACAAACAGAAAAGACATGTTAATTTAGGCTATGAAATGGTTTGGGACATAGAATCCTGTCCTCTCATTCTTAGTGTATGTGTGAGTAACTCAAGTACAGTCAGTGTCACTACTCACACAATGGAGGGTTTGGGGATCAAACCTTAAAAACTGACAATAAAAATAATGAATAATGTATGTAACAAAAATTACATAAGGGAAACATGCATGTTTTACCTTTTACATGGGTGGACTGACTCACATCTGTTACCTGAGTTTACCACCTCTATTAACCACCTTTTTTTTTTGTTTTTTAGAATTAACTATCACTCATCAATATATAGTAAACCCCTCGAATTCCATGTTGGTTGCATGCCTGAGCAATCAGGCGTAAGTCACAATTTGTGTAATCTGGGACCGGTCCTCCGTCCTGACTGCCTGGCTCTCTCCTCTCATGAGTGGCAGGGAGCCCAGAGCCAGATGCAGCAGGGCTGGTCAGTCTCCCGGCTCCTACAAGAGATGGGGAGCCAGAAACTGACTGGTGTTACTACACCAGGCTCCCACCTGCCCACCACTTGCTGGAGCCAGGAAACTGACCAGTGCAGCAGAGCTGGTCAGTTTTCTGGCTCCTGAAAGCAGAGAGCAGCCAGGCTGATGCTTGGTTCCTCGCTTCTGGCCACTGGCTGGAGCTGGGGAACTGACCAGTGCATCACCAAGTGGCAGGGGGTGGTGGTGAGGGGTGCAGACTGGCGAGGGGGTTGCAGCAACTATGAGATGGTGCAGACTAGCAACGTAGTGCAGCTACTCCCTGCCTTCCCCCAGCTGGCAGAGCTGGGGGGCGACTGGCAAGGTGGCATGGCTGCTCCCCAGCTTTCCCCAGCTGGAGGAGCCAGCGGCTGGAGCTGGCAGGCCCATAAGTTAAGGAAGTATGGACTGGATACATGGACTTTAAGATAGATAGATGGATGGGCCCAAAGGGTAGTGGGCAATGGTTCAATGTCTGGTTGGCGGTCGGTTTCAAGTGGGGTGCCCCAAGGATTGGTTCTAGGGCCAGTACTGTTCAACATCTTTATGAACGACCTGGATGCAGGGATGGATTGAACCCTCAGCAAACGACACTAAGATGGGGGACATGTAGATACACAGAAGGGTTGGGATAGTTTCCAGGGTAACCTAGCAAATTGGAGGACTGGACCAAAAGAAATTTGACGAGATTCATCAACAAGCAGTACAGAGTCCTGCACTTGAGAGGGAAGACTCCCAAGCATTGTTACAGGCTGAGGACTGACCGGCTAAGTAGCAGTACAGCAGAAAAGGACCTGGGGATTACAGTGGATGCGATGTTGGATATAAGTCAACAGTGTGCCCTTGTAGTCAAGAAGGCTAATGGCATATTACAGTGCATTAGGAGAAGTATTTCCAGCTGATCTAGAGAAGTTGTTATTCCCCTTTATGCAGCACCAGTGAGGCCACATCTGAGTATTGCATCCAGTTCTCTGCCTTCCCCTTCCCCTTCCCCCTCCCTTGCAGATAAGATGTGGATGCATTGGAGTGGGTTCAGCAGAGGGTAACGAAAATGGTTAAGGGACTGAAGCACATGACCTATGAGGAGAGGCTGAGAGATTTGGGTTTATTTAGTTTGCAGAAGAGAAGACTGAGGAGCGATTTGATAGCCACCTTCAACTTCCTGAAAAGGGGCTCTAAAGAGGATGGAGGGAAATTGTTCTCAGTGGTGACAGATGGCAGAACAAGGAGCAATGGTCTGAAGTTACAGTGGGAGAGATGCCTTACCGAGAAAGGTGGTAGAATCTCCATGCCTAGAGATTTTTAAGTCCTGCTTCACATAGTCACGGCTGGGATGACTTTGTTGGGGTTGATCCTGACCTCCTGAGGTCCCTTCCAGCCCTAGAATTCTATGACAGCAGCCTTCAACTTCCTGAAAGGGGGCTCTAAGGAGAACAGAGAGGCTGTTCGCAGTAGTGACAGTGGCAGAACAAAGAGCAGTGGTATCATGTTACAGAGCGGGAGGTGTAGGTGGGATTTAAGGAAAAACTATTTCAACAGGAGGGTGGTGAAGCACTGGAAAGGATTACCCAGAGAGGTGGTGGAATCGCCATCCCTAGAGTCCAGTCTTGACTAAAGTCCTGGCTAAGGTCCCTTCTAACCCTAGAATTCTATGAACGCTGTCTGTCAGGTCTTTTGTTGACAAAATACTTCCAACCCCTATGAGAGATTTTTTGCTTGAACCCCAGGCACACTTTCACTTGATGCAGCAAAACTTTGTTGTTGTTTTTTTTTAAAGCACCTATGAATGACAAAATTTTGTCCATCAAGTGTAAGTGTAGACATACCCACCACAGTCTCAGAGAGCAAGAGCTCATGTCATCTTGCAAGCAGAATGTCTTTTTTAACATTTCCTTGTACAGCTTTCTCTCTGTTATTATTGTACATGCAAGGCAGAACATTTAGCTGTTTGGAATGGAGATCCATCGACTGCATGAAAAAACTCACCCAGATCCAGACAGAAATCATCTCTCTCTCCAAATTCAAGGAAATGGACATGGTGCCCAAGGGGCTGACAGTGAAAACCCCATTACAATCAACGTACTACACCAACTACAGTGAGCATCTATGCAAGGCACTCTCTAAGAAACTGAGGAACCACTTAATCAAAATCTTTTACAATAAACGAAAGGAAGTGCTAATAAATAAATACAACTATGACATGGTTGGCATCACGGAAACTTGGTGGGATAATACACATGACTGGAATGTTGGTATTGAAGGGTACAGCCTGCTTAGGAAGGATAGACAGGGAAGAAAGGGGGGAGGTGTTGCCTTATATGTTAAAAACGTACACACTTGGACTGAGGTGGAGATGGACGTGTTGAGAATCTCTGGATTAGACTAAGAGGGGTAAAAAACAAGGGTGATGTCCTGCTAGGAGGCTACTTCAGGCCACCCACCCAGATGGAAGAGGTGGATTAGGCTTTTTTTAAGCAACTAACAAAGTCATGCCGGGCCCCGGATTTGGTGGTGATGGGGGACTTCAACTGCCCAGATATATGTTGGGAAACTAATACAGCAAGGCACAGACTGTCCAGTAAGTTCTTGGATTGTATTGCAGACAATTTTTTATTCCAAAAGGGCGAAGCTGTTCTAGATTTGATTTTAACAAATAGGGAGGAATTGGTAGAGAACTTGAAAGTGGAAGGCAGCTTGGGTGTAAGTGATCATGAAATCATAGAGTTCATAATTCTAAGGATGGGTAGAACGGAAAACAGCAAAATAGAGATAATGGATTTCAGGAGGGCAGATTTTGGTAAATTCAGAGAGCTGGTAGGTAGGTCCCATAGGAAACAAAACTGAGGGGAAAAACAGCTGAAGAGAATTGGCAGCTTTTCAAAGGGACATTATTAAGGGTCCAAAAGCAAGCTATCCCACTGCATAGGAAAGAAAGAAAATATGTAATCACTTTCTGGCAGTCTCTACTGGTTCTGCGGTGGTGAATGCTTTGGAAGGAGCCTCACAGGAAGAAAATTTCAAGAGAATTGCTTCTACTGTAGGACAGGGGATGTGTAGTCCTAGAGGTGGGGGTTCAATGAGCACCACCCCCAGAAGAAAAAGACGTGGGGACCCCTGGTTCAAGTACTGAGGGAGGGGAGATCGACTGGTTATCTAAGGTGTTTGTACACCAATGCCAGAAGCCTGGGTAACAAGCAGGAGGAATTAGAAGCCCTGGCTCAGTCCAAGAACTATGACTTGATTGGAATAACAGAGACTTGGTGGGATGACTCGCGTGACTGGAGCGCTGCCATGAAAGGGTATAAACTTTTCAGGAAGAACAGGCAAGGGAGAAAAGGAGGAGGGGTTGCACCATATGTAAGAGAGCACTATGATTGCTTGGAAGTCCAGCACATAGAGGGAGAAAAGCCTGTTGAGAATCTATGGGTCAAGCTTAGTGGTGTAGGCAGCACTGGAGATGTGGTGGTTGGTGTCTGCTACAGGCCGCCAAATTAAGATGATGAGGTAGATGAGGCTTTTTTTTTAATGACAACTGAAAGAAGTTTCCGGATCATGGGCTCTCATTATCGTGGGGGATTTCAATTACCCTGACATCTGTTGGGAGACCAATACGTGGGTACACAAGCAGTCCAGGAAATTTCTGGAGAATGTTGGGGATCACTTCTTGGTACAAGTGCTGAAGGACCCAACCAGAGGTCGTGCACGGCTCGACCTGCTGCTTACAAACAGGGAGGAACTAATAAAGAAGGTAGAGGTGGGGGACAACCTGGGAAGCAGTGATCGTGAGATGGTAGACTTCAGGATCCTGACCAAAGGAAGGCAAAAGAGTAGCAAGACTTCAGAAAAGCAGACTGACTCCTTCAGGAACCTGATGGGCAGAACCCCCTGGGATGCTACCATGAAGGGAAAAGGAGTCCAGGAAAACTGACAGTATTTTAAGGAAGTCCTATTGAAAGTGCAGAAAGAAACTGTCCTGATGTGCAGCAAGAGAAGTAAATATGGTAGGAGACCAGACTGGCTTAATGGGGAAATCCTTGGAAAACTTAGGCACAAAAAGGGAGCTCACAAAAAGTGGAAACTGGGACAGATGTCTAGGGAGGGATATAAAGGTATAACTCGAGAATGTAGGGCAGCTATCAGGAAGATGAAAGCGCAACTGGAATTGCAACTCGCAAGGAATGTGAAGGATAACAAGAAAAAGGTTTCTACAGGCATGTTAGCAAGAAGAAGGTGATCAGAGAGGGCATGGGGCTCCTACTGGATGAGGGAGGTAACCCAGTGACAGATGATATAGGGAAAGCTGAAGTACTTAATGCTTTCTTTGCCTCTGTCTTCACAAAGACAGCTCCCGGACTAATGCAATAAGTGATGCATTGTGGGATGAAGGTGGACAGACTTTGGTGAGGAAAAAACAGGTTAGGAGCTACCTAAAATAGCTAATTGTACACAAATCGATGGGCCCAGACCTAATTCATCCTAGGGTTCTGAGAGAGTTGGCGTATGTTGTTGATGAGCCCTTGGCCGTTATCTTTGAAAAGTTGTGGAGATTGGGAGAGATCCCGGATGATTGGAAAAAGGCAAATGTAGTGCCCATCTTTAGAAAAGGGAAGAAGGATGATCCAGAGAACTACAGGCCAGTCAGTCTTGCGTCAGTCCCTGGAAAAATCATGGAGGGGCTCCTCAAGGAAGTCATTTTGAGGCACTTGGAGGAAGGGAGAGTGATCAGGAATAGTCAGCATGGATTCAGGAAGGGCAAGTCATGCCTGACCAATCTCATTAGTTTCTACGATGAGATAACTGGCTCTGTGGATAGGGGGGAAAAAAAAAAGTCAATGGATGTGATTTATCTTGACTTTAGCAAAGCTTTTGATATGGTCTCCCACAATATTCTTGTTGGCAAGTTAAGGAACGTGGATTGGATAAATGGATGGTAAGATGGACAGAAAGCTGGCTAGAAGGTCGGGCCCAGAGGGTAGTGATCAAAGGCTCGATGTCGGGATGGCAGTCGGTTTCTAGTGGAGTGACCCAAGGTTCGGTTCTGGGTCCTGTTCTGTTCAACGTATTTATAAATTACCTGGATGAGGGGTTGGATTGCACCCTCAGCAAGTTTGCAGATGACACAAAGCTAGGGGGAGAGGTAGATACGTTGGAGGGTAAGGACAGGGTCCAGACTGACTTAGACAAATTGGAAGACTGGGCTGCAAGAAATTTGATGAGGTTCAATAAGGACAAGTGCAGAGTCCTACACTTGGGCTGGAAGAATCCTAAGCATTGTTACAGGCTGGGGTCCGACTGGCTCGGTAGTAGTTTTGCAGAAAAGGACCTGGGAGTTGTAGTGGATGAGAAGATGGACATGAGTCAACAGTGTGCCATTGTAGCCAAGAAAGCTAATGGCACATTAGGTTGCATCAAGAGGAGCGTTGCCAGTAGATCCAGAGAAGTGATTATTCCTCTTTATTCAGCTTTGGTGAGCCCGCATCTGGAGTACTGTGGCCAGTTCTGGGCCCCCAATTATAGGAAGGATGTGGATACACTGGAGAGGGTCCAGCGGAGGGTGACCAAAATAATTAGGGGGCTGGAGCATATGACTTATGAAGAAAGGTTGAGGGAATTGGGACTGTTTAGTCTACAGAAGAGAAGACTGAGGGGGGACTTGATAACAGCCTTCAACTTACTGAAGGGAGGCTGCAAAGAGGCTGGAGAGAGGCTGTTCACAGTGGTCACAGATGGCAGAACATGGAACAATGGTCTCAAGTTGTGGTTGGAAAGGTCCAGGTTGAACATTAGGAAAAAGTTTTTCACTAGAAGGGTGGTGAAGCATTGGAATGGCCTACCCAGGGAAGTAGTGGAGTCTCCATCCCTGGAGGTGTTTAAGTCTCACGTAGACAAAGCCCTGGCAGGGCTGATCTGAGGGGTTTGGCCCTGCTTAGAGTAGGGGGGCTGGACTCGATGGCTTTTTTAGGTCTCTTCCAGCTCTATTGTTCTATGATTCTATGGCAAAAGACCGCCTTGGCTTAACCAGGAGATCTTGCATGATCTCAAAATAAAAAAAGGAATTGTATAAAAAATGGAAACAAGGATGAATTACAAAGGATGAATATAGGCAAACACCACAAGAATGCAGGAGCAAGATTAGAAGGGCAAAGGCACAAAATGAGCTCAAACTAGCTACAGGCATAAAGGGAAACAAGAAGGCTTTTTATAGATATATGAGAAACAAGAGGAAGACCAGGGACAGGGTACGGCCACTGCTCAGTGAGGAGGGAGAAACAGCAACAGGGAACTTGGAAATGGCAGAGATGCTAATGACTTCTTTGTTTCGGTCTTCACTGAGAAGTCTGATGAAAGAATGCCCAATACAGTGAATACTAGTGGGAAAGGGGTAGGGTTAGAAGTTGCAATAAAAAAAGAACAAGTTAAAAATCACTTAGGAAAACCAGATGCCTGAAAGTCACCAGGGCCTGATGAAATGCATGCTAGCATACTCAAGGAGTTGATTGAGGAGGTATCTGAGTCTTTATCTATCATCTTTGGAAAATCATGAGAGACAGGAGAGATTCCAGAAGACTGGAAAAAGGGTAAATATAGTGCCCATCTATAAAAAGGGGAATAAGAATAATCCAGGAAACTACAGGCCAGTCAGCCTAACTTCAGTGCCAGGAAAGATAATGGAGCAGGTAATTAAAAAACTCATTTGCAAGCACCTGGAAGGCAGTAAGGTGATAGGGAACAGCCAGCATGGATTTGTAAAGAACAAATCATGTCATACAAATCTGATAGCTTTCTTTGATAGGATAACGAACCTTGTGGATGGGGGAGAAGCGGTACATGTGGTATACCTAGACTTTAGCAAAGTATTTGATACGGTCTCGCATGATATTCTTATCAAAAAAACTAGGCAAATACTATTTAGATGAGGCTACTATAAGGTGGCTGCATAACTGGCTGGACAACCGTACCCAGAGAGTAGTTCTTAATGGTTCTCAATCCTGTTGGAAAAGCATAACAAGTGGGGTTCCGCAGGGGTCTGTGTTAGGACCAGTTCTGTTCAATATCTTCATCAATGATTTAGATATGGGCATAGAAAGTACCCTTATTATGTTTGCAGATGATACCAAACTGGGAGGGGTTGCAACTGCTTTGGAGGATAGGGTCATAATTCAAAATGATCTGGATAAATTGGAGAAATGGTCTGAGGTAAACAGGATGAAATTTAATAAGGACAAATGCAAAGTGCTCCACTTGGGAAGGAACAATCAGTTTCGCACATACAGAATGGGAAGAGACTGTCTGGGAATGACTACAGCAGAAAGGGATCTAGGGGTTATAGTGGACCACAAGCTAAATATGAATCTACAGTGAGATGCTGTTGCAAAAAAAACAAAAATGATTCTGGGATGCATTAACAGATGTGTTGTGAACAAGACACAAGAAGTCATTCTTCTGCTCTACTCTGCTCTGGTTAGGCCTCAGTTGGAGTATTGCGTCCAGTTCTGGGCACTGCAGTTCAAGAAAGATATGGAAAAATTAGAGAGGGTCCAGAAAAGAGCGACAAGAATGATTAAAGGTCTAGAGAATGTGACCTGTGAAGAAAGGCTGAAAGAATTGGGCTTGTTTAGTTTGGAAAAGAGAAGATTGAGGGGAGACATGATAGCGGTTTTCAGGTATCTAAGAGGGTGTCATAAGGAGGAGGGAGAAAACTTGTTCTTCTTGGCCTCTGAGGATAGAGCAACAGGAAATGGGCTTACACTGCAGCAAGAGAGGTTTAGGTTGGACATTAGGAAAAAGTTCCTAACTGTCAGGGTGGTCAAAACAGTGGAATAAATTGCCAAGGGAGGTTGTGGAATCTCCATCGCTGGAGATACTTAAGAACAGGTTAGATAGATGTCTATCAGGGATGGTTTAGACAGTACTTGGTCCTGCCGTTGGGGCAGGGGGCTGGACTCGATGGCCTCTTGAGGTCCCTTCCAGTGCTAGTGTTCTATGATTCTACGATTAAAAATGAACTCTCTGAACTTGAAATTATCACCAGCAGTCAGCGATATACACACCAGACCCCACAGAACGAGGCTTTACCTGTACTAGACAAGAAATTTATAAACACACACTTCCACTTCCTACAAAAAAGAAAAGAGAATAAATTTTCTAAATTACTTCATACCTCAGGATACTTCAACTACAATAACGACAGATCAGCTGACAATATTGTTAACCTTTCCAGATACCAACTCAGCCTAACAGAAGAGTCTCTCTTATCCCGGGGTCTTTCCTTCTGCCCTACTTCCTCCACAAACTTAATACAATTCTTTGGTGACCTTGAAGCCTTCTTTCACCACCTCCATCTAAAGGAATTATTCCAACACACCTATGAACAACAGTTTGACTCTCTCGACCCTCCCCCCCAACCAACAACAAAAGAAGAAGAACTCTATGTGGAGTCCCCCAATGGTCGTAGTGAAAGTCTGGATTTCTACATACAATGCTTCTGCAACCATGCTCAGGCTGACATTATATGCAAACAATGCCAAATGAGACACAATCTCCACTATGCTGTCCAGAGTCTCAAAAATAACCCCGATATTATAATCGAACCAGCTGACAAAGGGGGTGCTGTTGTCATCATGAGTAAGTCAGACTATGAACAGGAGGCAGCCAGACAACTCTCCAACACCACATTTTACAGACCTCTCTCCTCTGATCCCACAACTACTTAAGGAACTCCCTGCTGCTACCTGGGACCTTATTCACTCAGACACACCATCTGAACCCCAGCCTGAATTATTCTATTTACTTCCCAAAATCCACAAACCTGGGAACCCCAGATGCCGCATCATTTTGGGTGTTGGCACCCTTACCACCAGACTATCCAGTTATGTGGACTCCCTCCTCAAACCCTATGCCACCAACACTCCCAGCTATCTCTGAGATACCACTGACTTCCTGAGGAAATTACAAAACATCAGAAAAGTTCCGGACAACACCATCCTTGCCACAATGGATGTAGAGGCTCTGTACACTAATATTCCACACGAAGATGGATTACAAGCGATCAGGAATATCATCCCTGATGTCACCACAGCCAATCTGGTGTCTGACCTCTGTAACTTTGTTCTCATCCACAATTATTTCCAATTTGCGGACAATTTATACCTCCAGATTAGTGGAGCTGCTATGGGCACCCGCATTGCCCCACAATATGCTCACATATTTATGGCTGACCTGGAACAACGATTCCTCAGCTCTCATCCCCTATTACACCTCCTCTACTTAAGATACATTGATGACATCTTCATGATTTGGACCCATAGTATAGAGACTCTAGAAGAATTCCAGAGACTTTAACAATCTGCACCCCACCATCAACTTATGCCTCAATTACTCCACACGAGAGATACATTTCCTGGACACTACAACAGAAATCAAGGATGGCCTGATTGGTACCACATGTACTGGAAACCCACTGATCTCTATACTTACCTACACGCTTCTAGCTTCCATCCTGCACACATAATTAGATCCACTGTTTACAGTCAAGCCCTTAGGTACAACCGCATTTGCGCTGATCCTACTGACAGAGACCAAAAACTACAAGATCTTTACCAAATATTCATAAACCTGAATTACCCACCAGGAGAAATAAAAAGAACAAATCGACAGGGCCAGACGAATACCCAGAGACCAGCTACTCCAAGATAGGCCCAAAAAAGGCAAGAACAGAACTCCACTGGTCATTACCTGCAGCCCCCAACTCAAACCACTGCAATGAATTATCAGAGACCTACCACGTATCCTTAATCAGGATGCTACACTCCAGAAGGCCCTCGGTGACAGGCCTGTTCTCTTCTACAGACAACCTCCTAACCTCATGAGGATTCTCACCCACAACCAGTCTATACCCCAGGAACACTAGTCCTGGAACTTTTCCCTGTAACAAAACCCACTGTCAGCTTTGTCCACATATCTATTCTGGAGATGCCTGGACCTAACCAGGTTAGTCACAGACTCACGGGCACATTCTGATGTTCCTCAAGTAACATCATATACACCATTATGTGCCAACAATGCCCAGATGATTTGTATATCGGACAGACTTCTAATTCTCTTAGACAAAGAGTTAATGGGCACAAAACAGACATCATAACACTCCTGATCCACAAACCGGTCAGCCAGCATTTTAATGGAGTGGGCCATTCTGTTAATGACTTAAAAGCCTGCATCTTACTGAACAGGAATTTTCACAACACTCTTGAAATAGAGGCTGCTGAACTCTTTTATATTCAAATTCAACACATTAACACATGGTTTGAACCGGGATGGGAATTTTCTGGGTCATTATAGGGGCTTCTTTTTATACTTGGCTTAATCTAATTCTTGATTGTCCCCTCCCCCTTCTGTCCCTCTACTCTCTGATTTGCTCACCTTGATAATTTTTTTTCTGATTTGTCCACCTTGATTACTATTTTTGGTTCTCTGTGCCTTAAATATTGAGTCTGTTCTGGTATGGCTATGGTCTGAAGAAGTGGGTCTGTCCCACGAAAGCTCATCACCTAATAAAATTATTTTGTTAGTCTTTCAAGTGCTACTTGATTGCTTTTTTGTTTTGATAGTATATAGACAAGCATGGCTTTCTCTCTGTTCCTTGTACGGGGTGATCCCTCTGGGCTAACATATTAAGGTCTGAAAACACCCAAGCCCTCTTTAGAGCTAATTTGTAAGAACTTATTCTGATCAATAGAACATGGGAGGGACGCTGAACAAAGATTCTATACACATTTACAACAGTGATAAGAACATAAGAACATAAGAATGGCCATACTGGGTCAGACCAAAGGTCCATCAAGCCCAGCATCCCATCTGCCGACGGTGGCCAATGCCAGGCGCCCCAGAGAAGGAGAACAGAAGACAAGTGATTTATCTCCTGCCATCCATCTCCTGCCCTTGTTATGAAGGCTAGGGCACCATACTTTATCCCTGGCTAATAGCCATTTATGGACCTGACCTGCAAAAATTTATCAAGCTCTTTTTTAAACCCTAATAGAGTCCTGGCCTTCACAGCCGCCTCGGGCAAGGAGTTCCACAGGTTGACTGTGCGCTGTGTGAAGAAAAATTTCCTTTTATTAGTTTTGAACCCACTACCCATCAATTTCATTTGGTGTCCCCTAGTTCTTGTATTATGGGAAAAGGTAAATAATTTTTCTATATTCACTTTCTCCACACCATTCATGATTTTATATACCTCTATCATATCGCCCCTCAATCGCCTCTTTTCCAAACTGAAAAGTCCCAGTCTCTCTAGCCTCTCCCCATATGGGACCCTTTCCAAGCCCCTAATCATCTTAGTCGCCCTTTTCTGAACCTTTTCTAATGCCAATATATCTTTTTTGAGGTGAGGAGACCACATCTGCACGCAGTACTCGAGATGTGGGCGTACCATAGTTTTATATAGGGGAAGTATGATATCTTTTGTCTTATTATCGATCCCTTTTTTAATAATTCCTAACATCCTATTTGCCTTACTAACTGCCGCTGCACACTGCGTGGATGTCTTCAGAGAACTATCCACTATAACTCCAAGATCCCTTTCCTGATCTGTCGTAGCTAAATTTGACCCCATCATGTAGTACGTGTAATTTGGGTTATTTTTTCCAACATACCTTTAGATAAGAAGCAACTCAATTGTGCAACAGCTAACACTCACTTATCCTACCCAAGCAGTACGTCAGTATTTTCATTAACTCCTGTGCGCTGTTTCTATTTGAGGACACTTCCCTTTTACATAATTGAGATATGCATACTGAGCACTAAGCTAGTTATTTTCAACAGAGAGAATAATAATTTTGCCATGTAGAAGGACTACCCACTGGTTGAAGCCTGGGTGACACCCTGCCCACCCCCAAAAAAAAAAAAATCAAAAACCACACAAACAAACAGTATTTTAATGAAGTGCCTCCTTTCAGACATGGGGATGGGTGATAAATTCTTTGATGAAGGGAAGGCAACGTTACTTTTTTTTTATTAAACAATGATATTTAACCTCTAAATATTTTACTATCTTATTTCTTTAAAAAGAGTGGTTTATGTTTATTCTGCTATTTCATAAGCCCAGTTATTAACATGTTTACTTTTGTAGTACAATTCCCTTTTTACAGGCTTTGGTATTAAAAAATCCCCAGAAACTGTACAGAAGCATAAAAACAGCACCTTACTAATTACACTTCTATAATCTTCATACCATGTATACGAAAAAAGGCTTTTTTCCTCCTCATTCCTCCACAATGATTACTGGCAGAGTCAGTGCTGAATGAAGGTATTTTGTCTTTACAAAAACATTCTCTCAAAACAATTTGTCAGTATACCAGGTACTGGCATCTTAATTAAAAGTACATTTACCAATTATTTAGCTTTATTAGTATGCCAAACCACTAAGCTACGCACATGCAGACTAACAATTATAAATCATATAAAAAGAAACAATATTCCTTGCTCAGTTAAGCAACAAGGACCATCTGTAAGCAGGATTCTAATATAGTCAGGTATTTATGCCACCCTGATCACCATGGGCTCATCAGTTACCCATCCATCCACTTTCAACTTACTAAGAGCAATCCTTTTACAAAAGCCTGGTAAACAAGAGGCCTTGCAGTGTGCTCTTACCCAGCTCTGGCATGCTAAGATCATAAGTGGAAAGAGAAGCATCAATGTTGAAGAACACTTCCTGAATCCCTCCTGCTTCCCAGATCTTTTTTTCTGATTAACTCAAGTATTAAAAGAGCACTATCTTGTTTTAGCCAGTATGCCAATTATTGCTGTACAGGTCAACACTCTCCACTAGCAGTAGACCTGGAAGTGAATCAGAAGACAACATAACTCTCTGAAAGCAGTAGTTAATTTCTCTCTCTCTGTAGCGACATCGAAATAGAATAGCGTCTACACGTCCTCCAGGGCTGGCAACGTCGACATTCAGCGTCGACGTTGGGCAGCACCACATCGAAATAGGCGCTGCGAGGGAACGTCTACACGCCAAAGTAGCACACATCGAAATAAGGGTGCCAGGAACAGCTGCAGACAGGGTCACAGGGTGGACTCAACAGCAAGCCGCTCCCTTAAAGGGCCCCTCCCAGACACACTTGCACTAAACAGCACAAGATCCACAGAGCCAACAACTACTTACAGACCATGTGCATGCAGCATGGATCCCCAGCTGCAGCAGCAGCAGCCAGAAGCCCTGGGCTAAGGGCTGCTGCACACGGTGACCACAGAGCCCCACAGGGGCTGGAGAGAGAGCATCTCTCAACCCCTCAGCTGATGGCCGCCATGAAGGACCCCGCTATTTCGATGTCGCAGGACGCGGATCGTCTACACGTTCCCTACTACGACGTTGAACGTCGAAGTAGGGCGCTATTCCCATCCCCTCATGGGGTTAGCGACTTCGACGTCTCGCCGCCGAACGTCGAAGTTAACTTCGAAATAGCGCCCAACACGTGTAGCCGTGACGGGCGCTATTTCGAAATTGGCGCCGCTACTTCAAAGTAGCGTGCATGTGTAGACGCGGCTTCTGGGATCAGTGTCAAACCCAGAACTCCTTGCAAGCTGCAAGGATTAAGGAATGTTGGTTGGGGGAGCACTCCTGTCGACATTCTGCAGTGAAAACAGGGACCAATGTCGATGGCTGCAAAATTGATTTTAGGTACCCAAAAATGTACCTAAAATTGCATAGCAGATGTTGACATTCCCAGTAAGTGTCGACGTAACCTAAGTTTACATGCAGCTTGCAGATGAGGCTCAAGGAAGAAAGCATATTACTATATCTCTGTGTAGCAGGAATTAAGTACTATATGAGAGATTTTTTTGGGGTAGGGGGTGAGTTTGGTTTACTTACTAATTGACAACATTAATTAACAAACAGATTTCTTAGTCACAAGCCAAATCAGAGAAATTGTGCTATTCATTTGTTTCATTCCACATTCTCTGCAATGTAACTATGAGACTTAAAACATTTTGCATTAATTTACAAAATGTGTGTGCCCATGACAGTGAAATTAATTAAAAATTTAAAAAAGATAAATTTTAAAAGCAAATAAAAATAAAATAAAAAATGCTTCATCCAACAACAGCTCATACTACTTCTATTTTCAATTTCTGTGGGTAAAAACCCACATTTATTTTAAAGATTTGCTTTCAAGAGTTAGGCACCACAGTAGATGAGATAGTAAACTAACCTTGCACTCTATGGGACTAGAAACCTGATCCTTATATTCTGCACACAAGAAGCAACTACTCTGGCAGCCCTGTACAGAAAGTCTATAAGACTGTGTCCCTCAGGCTATGTCTCACGGGTTGCAGTCGACCCCTGTATTGCTCACAAGACACAAGGAGTAAGGGATGTTGACAGAAGAAACTCTTCCCCAGTAGAGACAGCCAAGGTACCCAAGCACAGATACACAATTCTAGCTACAGCAATTACATAGGTAGAATCGACATATCTGTGGTCAAATTACTTTCCTAGCATAGACATAGTTTTAGGTTTAATCATGGTTCACTTCTCATTGAAAAGCCATTTCATAGTCCCTGACTGTAGAAAAAACACAAGAGGCCCTGGGGCGCCTTACAGACTAACCGATATTTTGGAGCATAAGCTTTCATGGGCAAAAACCCGCTTCATCAGAAACTTGAGTGGGCACTCATGCATCTGACGACACGGGTCTTTCCCCACAAAAACTTATGCTCCAAAATATCTCACTTCTTCAGATGCTGGTCCTGGAAATCTGCAAGACCAGGTATAAATAGGCCAGAGCAAGGCTGGGGATAACGAGGTTAGCTCAGTCAGGAAGGCTGAGTTGTATTGTCTATCAATCTCACGAGGAAGCTTGCCATCATGTGCCAGCAATGCCCCTCTGCCATATACATCGGGCAAACTGGACAGTCTCTACGTAAAAGAATAAACGCACACAAATCAGATATCAGAAATGGCAATATACAAAAACCCGTAGGAGAGCACTTCAATCTCCCAGGACACACAGTAGCAGATTTAAAAGTAGCTATCCTGAAGCAAAGAAATTTCAAGACCAGACTCCAAAGAGAAATTGCTGAGCTACAATTCATCTGCAAATTCAATACCCTCAGCTCAGGCTTAAACAAAGACTGTGAGTGGCTGGCTAAATACAAAAGCAGCTTCCCCTCTCTTGGGTTTCACACCTCCAGATCTACTGATGACAATACAACTCAGCCTTCCTGACTGAGCTAACCTCGTTATCCCCAGCCTTGCTCTGGCCTATTTATACCTGGCCTTGCAGATTTCCAGGATCAGCATCTGAAGAAGTGAGTTAACTCATGAAAGCTCATGCTCTAAACTTTTCTGTTAGTCTATAAGGTGCCACAGGACCCTTCGTTGCTGCTACAGATCCAGACTAACACGGCTACCCCTCTGATACTCCAAAATATCTGTTAGTCTGTAAGGTGCCACAGGACTTCTTGTTGTTTTTGAAGATACAGACTAACACGGATACCTCTCTGATACCTGATTGTACAAACACTGAATCACACAATTCAGGGTAACTGGGGGCGGGGGGGGTCCCAAGTCTCTAACAAGAAGGAGTGCTGCAGGCAGACATGCCAATGCTGGTACAGCAAGCCTCCTGTGAAACATGTGCATCAGTCAATGTATATTATTTTAATGTACATATTAAGTTTGACAACACAAGCTATGCAAAGCCATTAATTCCTAACACAAATATGTCAGATCTCCTCTCCATACTTCACATTCTCCCCCTTGCCTCTCATTTGTTTGTGTTCTAAGACGATAATTTTGTTATTTATCTTTTGCAATGTAGTAGTCCCTAGAGTCGCCAGTGTGGATCATGGTCTCCTCTGTGCTAGGCACTGTACCAGCAACGCAGCTCCTGCTCTATCAAAACAAAAAGCAGTCAAGTAGCACTTTAAAGACTAGCAAAATAGTTTATTAGGTGAGCTTGCGTGGGACAGACCCACTTCTTCAGACCAGAGCCAGACCAGAACAGACTCGATATTTAAATTTAAATATTTTAGACAGAGCTCCTGCTCTGTCTTTTAAATGTATATTTTGTGGAACTGGGCTATCCAAATTAATGAGGCAAGACTGTAATCTCTCTACATTCAGCGTACCTTTGTTTTTTTGCTGGAAACCTCATGTACCACTACCCATCTCTTCAATACCAGAATACAGGAAACACTGCACCTGGAAACTTTCACTTTCCAATCTCCCCCATCTCTAAATTCATCTAATATGCAATCCAACCAGTGGGGAAATATAATGTATGACATATAACTTAAATCAAATCAAGATTAACAACATATCACTAATAGCTAAGGGGCTGATACACTATTTACTGCTATCATAAAGAGTCCCACTGAAGTGGTGGATCAAGTATAAGGATACAGTAATATCCTAAAGGCAGATTGTCTGGCCACACAGTTTACTTCTCATTACGTATAAAGAGCAGCTACTTGTGACCACTGATTGTTGATTTCTCTCGGTAGCTCTGTAGGCAGCAGTTCAAGTTGCCAGAGGTGCTAATTAGGTGGGGTCTGTGTCAATCGGCCAAGAGTACAATCTCTTCTATTATCCCAACAAGTGAATGAAATGAAAATATTACAGCATCAAAACAGACTTCCATGAACTAAAAGACATAGCTTCCAGCCATAACTACAGTCAGCCATTTTAGACTAGACTCTTGATTCCCTTCCCAAAATGATTATGAATCAGAAATTTCAGACAGCACCACAGCCGTCTCGATAACTATTTATTTTACTATATTGGACTTTGTGGCAAGAGCACACCTTGCAAATATATTCATACATTTAAATTTATTGCCATTATAACTCAGCAAATCATCACTTAAAAAGGTGTGATTTTGTGTTTGAGATACAGTGTGAGGTAATGATAACGAGAGGACTGGGAGTCCATATTCTTCCCTAACTCACAGCACTGCGCTAAAATTACATTCAACAGCATATGTAAACTGTTTTGAAATCCTTCTATGAAAGGCAATGCACATCTAGGAAAATAGTACAATTATGGGTTACTGCCCCCACCAGCGTGACCTTAGGAGATGTCAGTCTTGGCATGGAAGATGAGCAGTTAGGCCTTAACTGTTCTTTATTTTACAAGTTTTTCCATGAGTATCCAATTTAGCTTAATTTTATATGCTACAGTTGTTCAGACTCATATCAGAGGAGGAAGCCGAGTTCGTCTGTATCTTCAAAAACCAAGTAGTAGTCCTGTGGCACCTTATAGACTAACAGATATTTTGGAGCTTAAGCTTTTGTGGGCAAGCTTATTGACAGACAAACTTAACTTTAAAAATAAAGTTCCATTGACATTGGAATGGTTATTTCCAGCTTCTTGCCCCTGAGCTTTCTCCTGGTACTACAGTAAATCTGTGATTAAAGACTAGGAGTTGGCATTTATTTCTCAATATGTAAAAAATTCTCTTGTTTACACATGCATCTTCTGTAGTAACTGCAAAGATATTGTCTAACCTACTCCCTCTCATCTCTAAATCCTGTCTATATTACTATTCTGTCCTTTCTTCAGTTAATGTGGTTTGAGGTGCATTTCTGCTAGCCTGCCATCAGGTATCTGATGCTTCCTCTGACTTTTTAAAATAATTATTCTTTAAGAGTGAAACTCACCTTTTTCCTTGCAGGAAGACTGGACAATAAGGCTGCATATATGGAAATAAGTGGGGTGGAAAGGTACAATGTTCACCCCCCTCTCCCCAATTACATAGCCTACTGGCAGACTACTTAAGTGCGCACACTGTGTTTTATCCACCCCAAAGAGGTCTTCTGGTACCAATTTGCTCTGAAATCTTCCCAATCTTCCTCGTGCCAGCCCAGATGAGGGAAATCACAGCCCAAGTGCTTCCTCTTCCTGAAGGGCCTCATCACACATGCACTCTACATCAGGATGAATATGACCATTGCAGAATTATAGATTTTAGGAAGAATCCTCTTGCACAGTCTACTGCACAATGTTGTCATCTCTCATGATTTTATTGCAAATCTCACAATTTTGGACATTATTTATGTGAGACTCTCATCTTAAAATATATTTCTAGATTTCATGGCTGAAGAGAAAAGACTGAAAAGGGAGCTCTAGTAGTTCAAAACCAGAAAGCAAATAAATGCCTGCCACAATTTTTAATATCTCAAGATTTGTAAGGCAGTCTTGTGATCTTGAACACTCACATTTGGCAAATCTGTTCAGTCCCCTGCTCTCCAAAAACTGAAGTAAAACAAAAAAGCGGTCCTGTAGTACTTTAAAGACTAACAAAATAACTTTAGTTGATGAGCTTTTGTGACCCAATTCTTTTTCAACTATAAAACAGTGTTTAAGAGTTTTATAGAAAAGCTGTTAAACCCCCTCCCAAATATTTTAAGGTTAAAAATGAATTTCATATCTATTCCAGGAAAAAATAAGTGGGTAGTTTTAAGTAATAATAAATAATGACAAACAGTTTGGTTTGGTACTCCTACAAAGCAGAGGCTAACAACTGCTGAAGCACTACATAGCTCTATGGAGGTGTAGGCTTACTAAAAACAATGGCCTTGAAAAACTGCCTTTCTAAATGGAACACTTACTCAAGTAGTTTAACCTTGTCCTCTCTGAGTAGATCATTAAAAAAACATACCAAAACAGCATCACATGAATGTGTGTCCATCAGGAATAAAACTGACAACTAACTGTTTTATATAGGTTAGTAAATAGTCATCATATGTCAAGTGACTTATCTACAACTAACCTCAACGGGCTGCATATCCCATTGTTAGTTTGATGAGCCTCCCACAACCCATACATGCCTGGGTGAAAACAAATGACACCTAAAAACCCCAACTAGTTGTAAAAGGGCAACAGTTAAAGGATATTCTGAGTAATTAAAAACATTCTACTGATCTAATTCAATAAAACTGAAAAGTCTGTCTTCCAACACCAACCATTATCCATGGCTCAAATCACTGACCCACCAAGTCTCTTGGCAATTGCTTTGAACCGATTTATTAAGGATCATTACCCAAGATAGCTCAGCTTGCCTCACATCAAATACAGTGCAATGACACCCTGTTTCAATCAACTTTATACCTTACATGAAATCATTCTTTTTCCTCCTACAACTCAACACTGACCAGTTATCTGTAATTTTACTAGACTGCATATATAGAAAATAGACTGATAGCATATACTACCCCCTTCTAAAGAACACAAGCAATTATTTTAAGACACAGTCTAGAAAGGAACACTAAGGATTTTCTAAGGATCAACTAAGTCAGTCAAAAAGGCACTGAGGAAGAGCAGTTTAACTGTAACTCCATAGGCACCCATGAGATACTCAACAAACCCAGCATTCTGATAGCACGAACACAGCATTTTCTTTACAAAGCCAACTCTCAGAGACAGGCATAACAAATTACCTCAAGAAATAATGCACTGCATGTTATAAAACCACAAATCAAGGCAATATTATTAAATAAGGAATTTTATCAACATGAAGTGAAAGCTAAGTTACTCACTTAGGTGTAGTAACTATCATTTTTCGAGGTGTGTCCCCGTGGGAGCTCTACTGTAGGTGCTGGTCTCATTCCAGCACAGCAGATCGGAGACTCTTCATAGCTGTATCTGGCCTGTCTGTACATGCGCTGCTGCTGCATCTCTCTGTTCATGCTCTTTTGATCTCGTGTGCAGACCAGCTCAAGCCCACTCCTTGAAACTGCTCCAGAATCCATGAAAAAGGACAGACAGGCAAGGCAGACTCCAATGCAGGGAGGAGGGTGGGCTGTGGAGCACCCAGGGGGATACATCTCGAAGAACGATTGTTACTGCACCAAGGTGAGTGAGTAACTTCATTTTCTTCTTTGAGTGATAGCCCCATGGGAGCTCCACTGTAGGTGACTTTGTAGCAATTCCCCTATGATTGGAGGAGGGAAAGAAAAAGGGAGTCGCTGTATAAATGGAGCAGAGAGAACTGCTGCGGCTAGTGAAGTATCTGCAGCCCATCTGTCTTGGATAGCATAGTGTCTTACGAAAGTACCGTAGGATGACCAGGTGGCTGCTCTGCAGATGTCTCTCAGGGAAACTCCCTTGAGAAAGGCTGTTGAAGTCATCACCACCACTCTCGTGGAGTGAACTCGTGGCTGTGCTGGGAGAGGCGTCTGGCTGGAAGAATAGCACTGGGCGATACATACGGTGATGATATAAACTATCCATTGAGACAACAGAGGTTCACCTTTGGAACACTCTGCCAATGAGACCAGCAGGGGTTCTGTTTTACAGAACCTGTTTGTCCTGTCTATGTAAAAGGCAAGCACCCTGTGGACATCCAGAATATGTAGTGCTGCTTCCTATGGTGATGAATGCAGTTTAGGATAAAACGCAGGTAAGACTATAGATTCGTTAATGTGAGATTAGGAGGAGATTTTAGGAATGAAGGCTGGATGATGTCTGAGGGTCACTCTGTCCTTAGTGAAGATCGTGTACAGAGGTCCCACCATGAGGGCTGATATTTTGCCAGCTCTACGGGCGGGTGCGATTGCAAGAAGAAAAGCTATGCTCATAGTAGAGTAACTTGAGAGGGGAAGTAACCAGGGGTTCAAACAGAGGTCTCATCAATGCCCATCATACAAGAACAAGACTCCATGGAGGAGGAGTCAGTCTGCGTGGAGGGTAAATATTTGTGAGCCCCTTGAGAAATCTCTTAGTAATCTAGTGGGCAAACACCGAGAACCCATTAATGTGGACCCTAAATGCCATAATTGCCACAAAGTGCACTCTTAGGGAGGTTAGCACCAATCTCGAGTCTCTTAGATGCAGTATGTAGTCCAGAACAGCATTAACGGGAGACAACGCCAGTTCCACTTGTTGTATTAAGCACCAACTGACAAACCTGTGCTACTTGGAGAGCTAAGCAGTTCTAGTAGTTTGCTTCCAGCTGTGCTCTAAGATGTCCCTGAGCTATGCAGAACAGGAGCTCAGACTCATCAAAGAAATGAGGAGCCAAGCCATAAGACGTAGCCTGCATATCTGAGGATGCTGTAGGGTTCTCTGTTTCTGTCAACAGGTCTGATAAGTCGTCGAGATAGCAATATCACGACCACTCGATGACGCAAGTAGGCTGCCACTACAGCAGAGTTTTGGAGAATACCCTGGGTGCCGTTGAGAGGCCGAATGGAAGGACCCTGTACTGAAAATAATCTGTCCCTACTGTGAATCGTAGGAACCGTCTGTGAGCAGGATAAGGAGTGATATGAAAGTAAGAGTCTTCAAGATCAAGAGCAGCAAACCAGTCGTTGAGGTCTAGGATTGGCATCATTGAGGCCAGCATCATCACCCTGAAGCACTGCTTGCGCACATACTGGTTCAGTAGATATAAGTCCAGCATTGGCCTCTAGCTACTGCTTTTCTTCTGCATGAGAAAGCAGTGGGAGTAAAACCCTTTGCCCCTGAAGTAGTGGGGAACTCGTTCCACTGCTCCTATAGAAAGGAGATGGTTCACCTCCTCACACAACAAGCTCTCATGAGAGGGGTCCCTGAAAAGGGACAGGGTGGGTGGCATGGGAGGTGGGATGGAGACTAATGGAATGGTGTAGCCTGGTCATATGATCTCCAGTACTCACCTCTCACCGGTGATAGAGGCCCACTGATGTAAAAAGGGCCTCAACCAGTGATGGAACACATTGGGAGTCTCTGAGGTGACGATGGCGACTTTGCTGCTCTCAACCCATGAATCAAACTTGCTGTCTGGCAGACTAGGAAGATTGATTATGTCCACCTTGGTTTCTGCGCCTTTGCGGTCTCTACTGAGAGCAAGATTGATTGTAAGGCCTGGTTGGTTGATATGGCTGGGATTTACAGAAGCCAGTTTCGTAGTGCCTCTGGTAGGAGTGATAGCATTGACTCCTGTAAGGAGGGGTATACATCCCTAGAGTGTGCAGTGTGACACAAGAGTCCTTACTAGAGTGGAGGACAGCATTTGTGTTTTCAGCAATTTGTTTTTGTCAAAAGGCAGGTCTTCAACCTTTGCCTGCAATCCTTTAGGTATGGCAGCAGCTTGTAGATATCAAGCATGACGCATGACAGCTGCCATGGCTGTGGCTCTTGCCACTGCGTCGGCTACTTCTAAGGCAAGCTGAACAGCTGTCCTGGCAGTGGTACAGCCCTCCTTAACCACCGACTTAAGGATAGTTCTCCCAGATTCTGCCAGGTATTCTAATAGTGGCATTAATTTGGAATAGTTATCAAAATCGTGGTTTGAAAGAACCACCACAGAGTTTCCTATGCGAAACAGTAAAGTGGCCAAAGAATATAATTTCCTGCTTAGGATGTCAAGCCTCTTGGCTTCCTTGTCTGTTGCTGCTCCCCTAAACTGTGGTGTGTGTGATCTATGCAGTGCAGTGTGAACTATTAGAGACCTGGGTTGTAGGTGAGTGAATAGGGGACAATAGAGTACTTATCTAATTTTTTATTCGTCTCTGGAGGTGCAGAAGCAGAGGTTTGTCATATCTCATTGGCCACCTCTAGGATGTCCTCTTCCACAGATACGGCTACCCTGGAAGACTGCACTGGCTGTAAATTTCTATGCAGCCGGCGCTGTTTTTCCTGAACCTCAGTGAGAGGGACATTCTGGTTAGCAGCCACACTTTTAAATAAATTCTTAAATTGTTTTATATCATCTAGGGGAATAACATCCCCTGGAGTGACAGCTTCATCTGGAGGCAATGATACTGGCCGAGAAGGGACATGGCAGGCTCCTGCTCCTCTGCATCTGAAGCTAGTGTCATCTCTTCTTGCAACCGCTGGGGTGATGGAGACTGGTGAAGGAGATGGGGCTAAAATGTGCGACAGTCGAGGAGAGGCCCGGCATAGGGCGTAGAGGTGATTGAGAAATGTCAAGCGATTCCCAGCTGGGGGAGTTTTGACTAGGAGAGCAAGGACAGTGGTGGTCGTGGCAGTGGCAACTACTGAAGTGGTGGGAATGCAGTGATTCGTAGGAGTATCTGTGCTAGAGCCAGGAAGAATCTCTGCCATAGGAATAAAACGATTTTCAGGCCATCCTGGAAGATGGAGACAGAGAAGGGGATAGAGAGCAGTACTCTCTGTCATCATATGCAGCAGTTAGAGAGAGGGATGGTGGTCAGCATAGCTCATAATATCGCGGACTACGTCTCTCTAGCCATCCCAATCATGAAAAGGGCAATCCCGGTGCCGGGCCCTTCCGAGATGGAGAGAAGGCCAGTGAAAAAGTCCGGGGTGGCAAGTGTGGAGAAGGACTTTGGCGCTGTGCCTTAGTCCGTGCCATCCTCAGTGCAGAGTTGTGAGTGACCTCTGGTGCTGGGAGTGGTGCTGAGTACTGGCACGGAGAAGGCTGCGCTAGCTGTAGTGTTGACAATGCCAGTATCGGCGCTGTAACAGTAGTTGGTGCCGAGGAAGTTATCAGTGCTGGTGGGCTAGGAACCAGGTGCTTCGAAGGAGTGTGCACCCTTGGTTCCGAAGGCTTCATGGGCTTAGAAAGTGGTGCCACAGACTTTGATGTCTTGTTGCTCATAGCTGGCTTAGGCTCTACAGAAGCAGTGCCAGGCTTTGCTACCATCACAGGAGTGCTCTGAGAAATGGCAGACAATGACCTAGTTTGCGAGGCCTTAGATTTCTTGAGGGCAAAATAGTTGAGGAGGCGGCCCTGTGTTTAAGTATAGGTTGTTTCTGGGCTCCGCTGAAGGCTGAAAAGCCTTGTCAAACAATATCATTTTCAGATGTATTTCTCCATCACATCAAGTTCTGGCAGTTAGCTTAGTGCAATGCTGGCATTTTTGAGGGATATGACCCTCTCCCAAGCACCTTGTACACTCAGAGTGACTGTCCGAAGCAGGCATTGCTTCACAGCATTTTTCACATTTCTTAAACTCCTGAGAGTCCAGCATGGTATAAGGGCTCCATACACATGAGTTCTTGAGCTGAGGTTATGCAACCACTAACCGTAAACTGGTATAGAAAAGGTCGAATGAAAATTTAACTCTAAAAGTCCAAGTCCAACACCAGTAACTTTTCTTTTTTAAAGAAGCGACAAACGGACAGCGACTAAAATATAAAGTGAAGAACTATATACAGAATTTGGAAAGAATATTCAGTCTTACGACATCAAGTTGAGGAGAGACAGTTAGCTTCAGCAGCAGCCTGGGGCATTTGAGAGGAACTGGCTTGGGTCGGTCCGCACACCTGATCAAAAGAGCCCAAATGGAGAGATGCAGCAGCAGCGCATACGTAGACCGGCCAGATACAGCTATGATGAGTCTCTGATCTGTGGCACCGGGACGAGCCCAGCACCTACAGTGGAGCACCCATGGGGCATCTTTTGAAGAAGAATTTAAGTTTAGATTCCTCGAAGCCAAAACCCACTTATATAAATTTCCTTTCACACCACTCATTAGTATAACATTGCAGAAAAGATGGATGAAGTAGGCTCTACAAAGAGAATTTCATTTGCTGCAATTACAACCACCAAAATATTATGAATGAAAATGAAAGGAATTACTTCACACAATATTCAGTCAACCTATGGAAGTCATTTCCAGAGGATGTTGTAAAATCCTGAATGAGTATTATTCTCTGCACAGTTTAAAAACAAAACAAAACAAAACAAAAAAGGAAGTTTGGTGTTTTGTTCTTGTTTTGTTTTAAACCAGAACACCACAATAATCAGTAAAAACACAAACAAACAAACAAAAATCCAAGAAACCACTAGGTTAGTGGTTGATGATGCTGATGGTCCATTTGCTCCACCCACACCTCCTGCTCATTCTTCTTAAAGAAGCCTTCTCATATTTCAACCTATCTACCCTTATACGCCTATCAATACTACTCAGACACACCAAATGCCCTCTCCTTTCATTTAATCCTAATGTAAAACTGGGAACTGGCAGATGTCATTGCAGAGCCTATGGCTATTATCTCTGAAAACTTGTGGAGCTCAGGAGAGGTCCCGGATGATTTGAAAAAGGTAAATGTAGTGCCCATGTTTAAAAAAGGAAAAGGACAATCCAGGGAGCTATAGACCCATCAGCCTTACCTCAGTCCCCACAAAAATCATGGAGGGGATCCTCAAGGAATCCATTCTGGAGCACTTAGAAGAAGGCAAAGTGATCAAGATTAGTCAACATGGATTCACCAAGGGCAAGTTGTGACTGATCAACATGATTAATATCTATGATGTGGTAATTGGCTCTGCGGACATGGGGAAAAATCAATGCATGTGATATACCTTGTATCAAAAGCTTTGCTAAAGTCAATCTCCCACAACATTCTTGTCCATAAGTTAAGGAAGTATGGATTGGATACATGAACTGTAAGATGGATAGAAAGCTGGTTTGACAGATGGGCCCAACAGGTAATGGTCAATAGCTCAGTGTCTGGTTGGTTTCAAGGGGAGTGCCCTAAGGATCGGTTCTAGGGCCAGTACTGTTCAACATCTTTATAAATGATCTGGATGAGGGGATGGATTGCACCCTCAGCAAATTTATAGATGACACTAAGCTAGGGGGTCAGGTCGATATACTGGAGGGTAGGGATACGGGAGGATTGGGACAAAAGAAATTTGAAGAGGTTCAACAAGGACAAGTACAGAGTCCTGCACTTGGGATGGAAGAATACCAAGCACTGTTACAGGCTGGGAATCGACTGGCTAAATAGCAGTGCAGCAGAAAAAGATCTGGAGATTACAGTGGAGGAGAGGCTGGATATGAGTCAACAGTGTGCTCTTGCAGCCAAGAAGGCTAATGGCATATTGGGGTGCACTAGGAGAAGCATTTCCAGCAGATCTAGAGAAGTTATTATTCCCCTCTATTTGGCACTGGGAAGGCGACATCTGGACTACTGCATCCAGTTCTGGGCCCCCAGTATATAAAGGATGTGGATGCACTGGAGAGGGTTCAGCAGAGGGCAACAAAAATGATTAAGGGGCTGGTGCACATGACGTATGAAGAGAGGTTAAGAGATTAGGCCTTACTTAGTTTGTAGAAAAGAAGATTGAGGGGTGATTTGACAACAGCATTCAACTTCCTGGAAGGGGGCTCTACAGAAAATAGAGAGAGACTGTTCTCGGTGGTAAGAGATGGCAGAACAAGGAGCAATGGTCTGAAGTTACAGAGGGAAAGGTGTAGGTTGGATATTAGGAAAAACTATTTCACCAGGAGGGTGGTGAAGCACTGGAATGGGTTACCTAGAGAGGTGGTGGAATCTCCGTTCCCTAGAGGTTTTTAAGTTCCAGCTTGACGTACTCATGGCTGGGCTGATTTCATTAGGGTTGATCCTGCTTTAGGTCTGGAACTGGACTAGATAACCTCCTGAGGTCCTTTCCAGCCCTAGATTTCTATGATTCTATGACTCTAAGTTTCTGAGATGGCCATTCTTAAATTTAGCATTGATAAATGAGGGAGAAGAGGAGGATAAGGATTATAGAAGAAAGATCATACACTTGTTTTTGTGAGTAACTTGAATGATGAGGTCCTTCAATGTTTTTTATTTTAAAATGACATCATCACTGCATACACAGACTTGTATTTCACATGGAAGAAGCAATATGGAGGCAGTTGACAAAAATACTGTTCCTTGGATAAAATTATGACTTTCTCCTTCAGGACTCTGAAACCTGCATTTTTCATTGACATTAGATTTGCATTTATTCACATTGTAACCAAGGCAAAGAACTTAGAATCATTGAAATGTTGTGACGGATTGGACCTCAAGAGGTCAAGTCCATCCTATTGCAGTGAGGCATGACCAAGTAGTCTTTCCAGAGCTTGAGGAAGACACTGTCTTTTTCCTGTATATATCAGTGTCTAGCAAAGTGGAGACTCAATCCCTGATTCTAGCCTCTAGGCACTACCATAGTAAAAATATTAAACTGTACTAATAACTACTACTTAAGAAAAGTATAGGAAAACGGCAAGCAGTAAACTCTTGGTCAATGAAAGTTAATAAATAAAATCATACCTTTACCAGCTCAGGGGAAAGTGCCCTTTCCTCTTCATCAGTTTTCACATTGATGGGTTCATTTTCCTTATCTGAAAAGCTGAAAAACAAAAACACAGACCTGCATTAGGTAAAGCACCTTATAACAAAAAACATTGTGCAATTTAAAAGTGATATTTACCCTTAAAAAATTGAAACTCCTGCCTGCAGCACTGGGACACAACATGATCAGCTGCTTTATGAGGTTAGTGCATACGCAACATGGCCAGAACATTGCAGCCATGAAAAATGGTGCAGAAGAGAAGACTGAAGGGTGATTTAATAGCAGCCTTCAACTTCCTGTAGGCGAGCTCTAAAGAAGATGGAGAGAAACTGTTCTCAGTGGTGTCAGATAGCAGAACAAGGAGCAATGGTCTGAAGTTACAGCAGGAGAGGAGTTGGTTAGATATTAGGAAAATCTAATTCATCAGGAGGGTGGTGAGGGATTGGAATGCGTTGCCTAGAGAGGTGGTGGATTCTCCATCCCTTGAGGTTTTTAAGCCCTGGCTTGACAAGGTCCTGGTGAGGAAGACTTAGCTGGGGTTGATCCTACCTGAAGCAGGGGGTTGGACTACATGACCTTCTGAGGTCCCTTCCCTCCCTATGATTCTATGAAAGATTTCAGATGCCAAACTTACAAGCTTCTAAGTATTTCCAAACCTTGATTTCTTTTTACTTCTGACAGAAGCTTATAGCTTGGACAATATGAGTGAATTTTTAGAAGGACAGCAAAAGACAGAACAGGAGATATAGTCATATGGAGATGCACATATCTCGGAGCTGGAAGGGACTTCAGAGGTCATTGAGTCCAGACCCCCTGCCCTCACAGCAGGAGTTATCACCAACCCTGACAGATTCCTTTTCTTTTTAAATGTATTTGCCTCAAGTCCCTAAATGGCCCCCTCAAGGACTGAACTTACAACCCTGGGTTTACCATGCCAGTGCTGAAACCACTGAACTACCCTGCTAAATGCCAGTCCTTGCATGGCAGAGCCTCTCTAAAAACATGGTTACAACCAGATGGTCAGAAGGAACAAACACACAATATAGTCCCCCAATTCCTTTTCTTAGGAACAGCAAGCCATTTTGTCAAAAAAAAAAAAAAAACATTCCCACAATTTTACCTCAGTTTTCTCAGATCATTCTGAATTATATAACCCTATCCTCCAAAGCACTTGCAACCCCTTCCAGCTTGCTGTCATCTGCAAATTTCGTAAGTGTACTCTCTATGCCATTATCTAAATCACTGATGAAGACACTGAACAGAACTGGTCCCTAAACTGATTCCTGTGAAAGCCCACTTGTTATACCTATTCAACGGTCTACGAATTCCTCCCCCTATCAAATGCTTAGATTTCAGAAGTCCCCTAGCAGAAAGTAAATAAGACCATTTATTTCTAACATTAAAGGGCAGTATTTAGACATTAAGTCTTTCATACAGAAAAGAAACACTCTTTTCTCTAGGTCAGAATTAAGCTCAAACAACTACAGTAGGATCACCATGGATATATTTTTAAACAGTTGTCCAGAATTGCCCAGAGCATTCAACAGGCACATTTCAAGCACCTATGTATAAATGGAAAGAAAGAATAAAAATAAAGATCTAGTCCGCCTTGCTGTATCTCAGAGTTTTGATGAATACTGTATTCCTATTAATTTGCTGTCTTGCCTTGCCTTATTCCATGAGGAAGATCACTCAGGCTCCATTAGGCAGGTCATTACACCATAATAAAACTACTTATCGTATTCAACATGGTTTCTCTTCTCTTAGGGCAAAATCTCTCTCTGAAATCTGCATGGTTTATTCTGAGGCTGATATACTTGATGTCAATAGGAGCTCATGTAGCAAAAGGGGAATAATGGGGTTGAAATCCATTACAGGAGGAGGATTTTCCACTTAGCCTGTAGGACACTGCTTCTTATGGAATGAGTTTGGACTATTAATGAAACTCACCCTGCCTTCTTCTGAAGGCATGTATTTATAACCCATTAGAACACTAACCCATCACCATTTCTTCCTCTACCTGTTACCCGTTCCTTCTTAAGCCATACTTTCTAAAACATTTAGCATTTTTGGTTACTTTTTTGGCAGACATAAGACACCATCTTTGAAGCATAATACTGACATATCAGATTTATTTTGTTCAAGAACTAACCTCACTTGAACAGATTACTAGAGAATCCTGCAATATGTGCGGTGAAGAGACAATTTGTATTTAGTTTTGATGCAAATAAAAACAGAAAACACAACTACTTCCTAACCACATTTTTTAAAAACATTCCCCCACCCTTAAACACTGTACCTGAAAGCTATCAAGCTAATTAGAAAAATCTTCCATGTGTTTCAGTATTCTATACTTCTGCTTTAATCAGTAAACAGCATTGTTTTTAGAGTGTCCTTGGTACAGACTAGATGCATCACACTTCAAACAAATACATAAAAAGCTTAAGCACAACAACTCTCTCCACAGAAAGTATGGCTCATGGATTATTAAGAATAAAACTACACTGTTTTGTTTCCCACTAAAAATTGACACTACCTTACACAGCAGAGAATAATAAGTGTGCATCTGCTGGTGCCAAACATATTTAGGACCAGGTAATAGCCCACAATGACCTAGATTAGCATTCTTTTATTACTAAAAAAAGAGAACTGGAAATCAGTGTTATCATTGAATGTCATGCATTTGAAGCATCTGCAAATCCTGGAACATGCAAACCTGTTTTCCAAGCAGAAAATTAGATACAGTATTAATAGTACTTTCACAGCAAAACTACACGAAGTCCCTCTCTACAGTATTGAAAACACAGGTGAGCTAATGTAACTCTTCCACTCCCATCCTCTTGTCACAATAGAGCTACCCTTCCATGCAGCTGATAAAAATATACACTCATCCCTCCCTATATGAGAGCAATTGGTTCCCAAATTTCTGCTCATAGGCAAAAACTCATAAGAGCAACACTAAATTCCCATTAAAAACATGTAAAAGTCTCCAATTCGTTCCAAGTGCTCGTAACTTGACATAAACCAGTTGAGTTTAGGTACTTTTCTGATATATTTGAATAGTTTGGCACCAGAAATAGGATTTAGTGTATGTATGTAGAGCAGGGATTCTCAACCTATGGGTCCCATGAGATTTGTTAAAAGTCGCCAGCTGGGCAGTTCCCAGCTGCCTGTGGCTGTTAAAGAAGCCATTTGCCGTTTCTTAATAGTGCTGCCTCAGGCAGATATCTATCACTAGGGATAGCAATTACCTTTATGCCTAGGTGCTGAAACCTTGACACTTGAGTTAATTTCTGGGAACAGGAGGGTGGGGGAGCCACCCAGCCTAGCAGCTCCAGTGAAGAGACTGCAGGAGGAAGAGGAGTGTCTAGGGCTGGGGCTGTTGAGGGATGCAAGCGGGAGGGGGTCTAAGACTGGGGGCAGTTTGGGGCTGCAGGGAGAGTCTAATGCTGGGAGCGGTTTGGAACTGCTGAGGGGTGTAAGCCTGGGGGTGGGGGTTGGGGCTGCTGGGGGCAGTTTGGGCTCTCAGGGGCGGGTGTTAAAACCTGGCCAAGGGTGAGGTCTGCGGGGGAGTCTAATACAATAAACCCTGGAGTTACACAGGGATTGTTCCTGCAACCACTGTGTAACTTGAATTTTCTTGCAAGCGGAGGGGAGCCAGGAACCACCAGGGCTGGTCAGTTTCCTGGCTCACAGAGTGGCAGGAGCTGGGAACCAGGGGCAGGCTGGATGCAGTCTCCCCATGGCTTGTGGAGCTGGGAAAACTGATCAGCTCATGGCTGGTCAGTTTCACGTTCCCACCACTGCTGGAGAGGGAAACAGGCTAAGAGCCTTCTCCTTTCTTCCCCCAGCCCAAGGGCTGTCAGACAGCTAGCTGCATGTCTGAGGGAAGGGAGGGAGAAGGCTCCAGCTGCGGGGCTGCGTGTCTCCCCACCCCCTGCCTGGGACTCCACGGTATACTGATAGCAGTGAATATTCTGTATGATATTTTGAAAAAAATCATGAGCTGTTAGTAACATGATAGCATACACCACTCAACTAGCCTACAAAATGAGAACAGATGACAGACAGGTGAGGAGAGAGGTTTACCAAGGGCATTAAGTCAATTTGAATTCATAGCATTCTATATCTTCCCACATGTGCTGTTTTAGCTATGTGGTCTTCAGGATATTAGAATGCAAAGTGGGCAAGGTAATATATTTTATTGGACCAACTTGTGTTGGTGAGACAAACAAGCTTTTCAGATGACACAAGCCCTTTTGGTCCTTCTTTCACAGTCTGACTACATCACCCACATTGAAAGTTTCTCTCAATATAGTTGTTGTTGCACCCATAAACATATTTAAACTCTTTTCTTGGATATTCTCATATACAGATTGATCCTGCAGGGCTCTGAGCCCCCTGGCCTTACTCCATCAAAGCTTTAAACAAGTGCAGATCTTTAAGTACAGTAGTATCCCCATTTAAGTAAATTAGGACTACAAACATATTTCAAGTGCTTTGCGGCATCAGCATACAGTGAACAGTTATGGTTTCAACACTTCCACTAAACAGACAAGAAGAACTGATCCCATGGAAATGTCTTTTTAATCAGACCTGGTTCAGAGGCTACTTTCTGTTGTGTTCAAAGATTCAGACAAGACAGTCTATTAAGCAATCTGCTTGGAGTTAACAGACAAGCTTGCCAACATACAGTTCAAAAATTCAAGTGGCTCCCGTACCATGGCTCAGGATATCTACAAGGCAAATATAAATGATGAAGTTGTGCAGCCGAACAACAGATACAAACTATCACATTAAAATTAGCTTCTCACCATCTTATAGGTGCAAACTTTCCCAAAAGTTGGTTTGGCTGCTCAGAAAAGGAGTACGGCAGTGAACAGAGATCACCAGGAGCACAGAATCATCATTAGTTACTAAGTCACCTATCACCTGTGCCTGTGACTAGTACAGAAGATGCTGTGGAATCACTGGGCCTGGTCCATGCCCCAGCTTGCCACCTGTCTCCTGAGAGTGCTCACTTTAGTGTGCTAGGCCCCAAGGAAACATTCAGTTCCAGACAGGCTGTCCCATACACCTGGTTGAAAATGGACCCTGAGGCTGCAGGTACCACAGCTGACTTGGCCAATAAAAGTCCAGGTTGCAGGGCTAGTAGGCTCCCTACCTGACTCCACACAGAAGCAGCAACATCCCTCTGGCTCCTAAACAGAAGGACATGCCAGGAGACCTCTGCATACCAGCCCAACTTCAAGCACCAGCTCCACAGTTCTGATTGGCTGAGAACTGCAGCCGACGGTAGCTGTGTGGGGGGTAGTTCTTCCATGTGGATGCAGCATACAAAGCCCTCTGGCTACCCCTATGCCTTGGAGCTGAGGGACATGACCCTGCTTTCGAGAGGCTTCCTAAGGAAAGCACAGCCCAGAGTTCAAATTCCATCTCAGATCCCAACCTCCTGCTCCCACTTGGTGCCTCCTACCTCACCCAAACTCCCTCCTAGAGCCTGCATTATGTACCCAGGCACACCCCAAACTCCTAATTCTATACTGCACCCCAGCTCCCTGCCCACTCCCGCACCCTGAACCCCTCATTTTTGCCCCTACTTCAGAGCTCACGTCGGCAGCCAGAGCCCACACCCAGGTACCTTAATCCTCTGGCTCCAGTCTGGCAAAACATGGGGGTGTTGGCAGCGCAAGGAAGAGAGTGAACAACAGAGGGGGAAAACGACAGAGCGAGCCTGGGGGGGGGGCAGGTGTGATCATTTTAGTGCAATTAGAAAGTTGGCAGCCCTAGGATTCCCTGCTTCTCTTCACGGCTCCCCGCAACAAATTCAGCCGAGACAAACACCGTAGGGAGGCTCATACTGTACTCCTTCAGGGTGCAATGCTCTCAGCAAGCACTTCCAGTGCTTGACAGCCTCTGCAAAACAAGGTAATGATTCATTAGCCATATGCCATAAAGACTCGTACCATCCTTAGGCAACACAGAAAGGCTCACATCTGAAGAAGTGGGTCTGTCCCACGAAAGCTCATCACCAAATAAATCATTTGTTAGTCTTTAAAGTGCTACAATTTTGCTGTTGTGTTTTGTTGGAGTACAGACTAGCACGGCTGCCTCTCCGTTCCTACTAAGCCACAGTCCACTTATGGGCAGCCAAGCTGTGCTGCACCCCGTCTCCGGACCTGGCTCTCACCAATCTGGGCTGACCTCCTGAGTCCTTCTGCCGCCCTCACCTCTCCAACCCGCCCCCCAACAAAAACAAAAAATCCACCTCCTGCCAATCATCTGAAATGTTTTCTCCAGCTCACTTCTCAATTCCCCACATGCTGGGCTTTTCTGCTGGTAAGCGTTGCCTGTTTACAGCTAGAGCATTTCTTTGTTTTGCTGGACCCTCTGTTAATTTGAGGCCAGCTTCAGCCAGATCGTCAACGATCCTACTGATCCTCTACGTCAGACAACAAAATCACACATCTCCTATCGTCAGTGTTCCTTGTAAGTGGAATGCTTGGGTTGCAACCCAGGAGCGATTCAGATGCCACCCAAATGATTACTGGAGTGCCCACAGCCAGTGGCATGTGTTTCCACTGGGGATGCACATCCACACACACACACCTCAGTGCATTTAAAATTTATTCCACACATGGATGAAAAAAATTATAGGGCACATTGCCTACCTCCTGCACTGTTCCAGGAGCAGTCTTAACACTTGTTAAATGCCACATGCGGAGGGAAACTGAGGCACGCTTACAATTCACACAAAGATTACACAAAATTACCACCTGGTCACAGAGGGCATATCACGTCTGAGGCATCACCATAGCTAGGTGGTGCCTAGCTGCCATAAAGCCCTCTAACAGCATATGGACCGGACATGGCTCACCAGAGTTAGCACTTGGGGCGCCATCAGACACTAATTATTTACATGCCCACAGGTACAACATTAGAACCTCAGCTAAGGGAAACTTCAAGCAGGCATACTTGCAGATATGCAGGTACATAACACGTCTGGCAGCCCTCCAGGGACTAACCCTAGCAAACTGCATTCAGCCTCTGGGCTGCTTATTGCCCACCCATCCTATAAGGTTACAGGCAACCAGAGCAACTTAAAACAGTTCTGAACCAATTCTCGCTTGCTAGTGAACAGCGCAGACTAGTAGAGCCCCGGGATTAAGGGAACAACCTTTGTATCCCCACCTTGTGTCCAAGGCTCCTCTACTAGAGCTAAGGTTCTTAAGTCATGTACGTAAACAATGGCATCACTGCCTTCCTATTGTTATTTTCAGTTTTTTTCTCACACACATTTTTTGTTATATATGGTGCCCTGGAATGGAGGAACTAAACATCCGTTAAAACTAGGCAAGGACTTGGCCTTTACCACACGTTTCCCTGCTATTCTGTTTCGCCTGTATATGCATCCTGCACACCATCACCCAACTATTTAAATAATCAACAGTAGACTCAATTGTGCACCATCTATTGAAAGTTTTGTTTATACAATTTTCTCATGCCTCCATAAAAGATCAGCTTTGACCTGTCTGGAATACTGGGAGAGGTGGTATCTGAATCAGATGCAATTTTTTTAATCAATGTACTTGTACAAAGAAGAACGGAGAATACTACTAGAGAAAGAGAGGAACACTTATCCTATGTAAACAAAAAGCAGTCAAGTAGCACTTTAAAGACTAGCAAAATAGTTTATTAGGTGAGCTTTCGTGGGACAGACCCACTTCTTCAGACCAGAGCCAGACCAGAACAGACTCAAATATTTAAGACACACAGAACCAAAAACAGTAAGCAAGGAGGACAAATCAGAAAAAGATAATCCAGGTGAGCAAATCAGAGAGTGGAGGGGTGGGGGGGAAGGTCAAGAATTAGATTGAGCCAATTCTTGACCTTCCCCCCCACCCCTCCACTCTCTGATTTGCTCACCTGGATTATCTTTTTCTGATTTGTCCTCCTTGCTTACTGTTTTTGGTTCTCTGTGTCTTAAATATTGAGTCTGTTCTGGTCTGGCTCTGGTCTGAAGAAGTGGGTCTGTCCCACGAAAGCTCACCTAATAAACTATTTTGCTAGTCTTTAAAGTGCTACTTGACTGCTTTTTGTTTTGATAGTGTATAGACTAGCACGGCTTACTCTCTGTTGCTGTTATTATCCTATGTAGCATTATTTGTACAGAGGCAAAAGCACTGAACAAACTACAAACACATAAAATGCACCTATCTAACCCGGATTTGAGCACACACAACCAGGTTCTTCCTGAATCATTAGCCCACAGAAATGAGCAAGTTGGATGCCTAATTTGAGAGCTGTTTTCCAACCTTTTCTATTACAAAGAAAACTAGAACAGAGCCAATTATAAACAATTAAGTTTTCAAAGGCCACTCAAGGCATCTGTTTTTCCCATCTTTGTTCTTTATAACAATCTCTTGGCACTTTAATGTTAAATCCATTCCCCCTCTTCCCGTACTAATCCTCCCCACCCATATTATGTACACACATCCTGGTTAATGTGTTGTTACTTGCGACTGCTTGGAACTTATTGATTTTTATCTAACAATATGAACAACAAAACAGGAATGGAAATGAAGATTTTGCCAAGATATATGTATATGTATATGTATATAAAAAAAAAAGTATTCTTGATGCCTATTAAACCTGAAACTGACCAACAGGACACTAAGCATTGTGCATCCTATACAATCAGCCAACTGTGGACTCTCTTCCAGCTCTGACCAACTGATGAGAGGTTTAGAACTCGCACAACTGAAGCTTGAATTGCCCTGGCACTAGGATGGCTATTACTATTTCAGGGACTTTTACTCCTTGTTTTTTAAAGCAGGCCCTTCCATAATGAACCAAGTCCTTCATCAATGTCAGAGTAGGCTAGTTTGACAGCTTTCTAACTGGTATTCCCTGAAACTGTGGACAATGACTCTAAGGGTGAGGATTTTATTATTGCCTGACCTGGGTGATCACTAGATGCCAGTTGCCCAGGTTCTATTCTGGCTGTGCTGATGATATATAGAGCTGCTAGTAAATTAAGGCATTTGTGTCACCATCTTTTCCTGTTGGGCACTGGGATATAGCAAGTCATGCCTAGTGATTAGAACAGGAAAGACAAGTCCAGGGCCAAAACCTGAGTCAGAGGCCAAATGCCTGAGCCAAGAGTCACAGCTGGAATCGGGATCTTAGTTTAGGGTTTAGAACTGGAGTCAGAAGCCAGAGTCAAGGGTGAGAGCTGAACTAAGAAGTCAGGAATTGCAGCAAAGGGTCAGAAATGGGTTTCCTGGAGGGAGGAAAGGCAGATATAGGGTTAGGTCCAAGGAAGAAACAGCAGCTATCCCAGCCACTGGCAACTGCTGGCTGTAGGAGCTGCTCTGGCCAGACTGGATTTTGTACTTCAAGCCCACAATATCGGCTTGAAAGACAGAAGATCTTCTAGAGCCAGTCTTGATTTAAGACACATTAAATCATGGAACGAGATCCCTGACAAAGATATTGAACAAAACGGATGCATAAAGGGATCCCTGCACCACTGACATTTTGGGGTTCACACCAGACCAGTAAAGGGTTGTATCACTTCCTGCCCTGCAACGCTGGGTATCTTAAAACGTCCGGGTGCTGTGGCTCACAGCCCTGACTGCAAGGTCAGGCAGATCGCATCCTGCATGTGTGGTCAGATCTTCCACCAACCAACTGCTTTTTTTGACAAGTGATCCCAATACCCACCCAGTCCCATAAGACTGTCTGCCTGTGACATCCAGACTTCTCTTAGAACATTCACAGAAGTTGTTTGTTTTTCCTTTAAAAAGTCAATGCACTACAAGTCATCGTCTAACCACATTAGATTAAGCACTCCTACGCCAATCACATCACCGCGTTGCAAAAATGAAAAGTAAAAGTAAAAATTACACTTAGTTAAAAAGGTTTTATGTGAGTTCAAGTATACTGAATAAAGAAAATGGCTTACACAAACGAAATAAAAAACACAAAAAAACAAAAACAAAAATAAAAAACCCCTAAAACCTAATTTAACAAGCTGTGTTCTTCATTTAGGGCGGTCTCCTCACCACTTCTCCATTCCCAACAAAGCCTTCCATAGAGTTCAAGGCGTTGATTTGCCTTGTCTTTGCAGGTGAAGGATAAAGTTTCTTTACCAAGTCAGTGTGGGTGCCATACTGCCTGGTACACGATTTTTACAATGCAAATGATCTCCTCCAAGAACCTCTGATATAGATGAATAGCCTATGTGGTTTGAGATGTTGGTCTCTCCCTTTGTAGGAGAAAACGGTATTCATTACTTCCTTCTGGCATGCCTGGTTTAAACATATCTATTATATGGGCCGACCATATATTCATCATGCTAGAACATCAACAAACAGTGAGAAATTAGTTTTTCACCAACATTCCCAGTAGGATGCACACGTGGGCAGCCACCAAGGAGAGATTCAGGTGCTCTTCAGCTGGTTAGTAGAGCACCCACAGCTGGCAACAGGTGTTTCTACTGGTGGTGCACATCTGCACACATGTTGGTGCACATAAAATTTATTCTGCACACTGATGAAAAGAATCAGAAGGAACATTGCCTGACCCTTTTTAGGCCAAGATAATAATGTGGTAGGTGTCATGAGTATGTCAGGCCTGACAAGAATTGCAGGAAGAGCAATTAACTGCCAAAAGGCTTCCAGGTCACAGACTCCACTTTATACACTTCAACTGAATGACTTGCCCCTGTTTACAATTACTTTGAGATTTATCAGAAAATCATCTGACAGTCCATTCAGTACATATTGCACTGAAAATATCTAGTGGTAAATTTTTGTACTTTGAAGTCACATGGTAGTATGTGAAATTCCTAACAGCAATCTATGTAAGTTAATTATTTTTGTCCAACAAACCTGTAATCTCACACAAAAATGATATGACATAGTTTCAATCTTCCACAAAACCCCATCAACATCCTTCAATTCAATCTGAATGTCACCCTGTACCAACCTTTCCATTTTTTTTGCCCCCAATCAACGTCAAGCTAACTACTTACCCAGATCATTCAGATTGCCCTTTGAAAAATATTGACACAAGATTACCTCTCTGTCACTTTTTTTTTTTATACCACTCCCACTCAGGTACAACAAATGTTACTGTGGATTACTTAGTTAAAAGTACCAGAACTTTAATAGGTGTTGCCAATGAAACAAGAAAAATGCCATCACCCCGCCACCCCCATGCGCGCGCACACACAAAAGAGATCAGGAAATTGTCTTATTTTGCTTTATGAAGAGACCTGTAAAGGAGAAAGATTTTAAGAGTAATATTTTTTGGACAGCATACTCTTTCATACGACAGTAGGTGGGACCTGACAAGAAAATTAAACAGTTCAAAAGAGAAAAGAATAACCTTAAGATGCAGTGTCTCTGAAATGAACCACAAAGCCATTTATGGAGAAAAAAAAAGTCAAAATTATGAATGGTAGTTCTGAGACACAGCTAGACAACGCTGAGAATCCTACATGGCAAGATTAGAAAAGGTTCTACTTCAGATGTAACTTGTTGCAAAACAAATTCCTGTTCAGCTACTTGATTCTCACATTAAAAAAGGAGGAGAAGCAATTTTGGGGACACGTAAATCAAAAATCATCAATAGTAGTTGATCAGGTTGTCTCTATTTTTTCAATTCATTTCAAAACAAATTCCCGGCCATCTATTGAGGATTACAAAATCTGGCAAAACAGCTGGACAATTAGGTCATGTCACTCTAAAGCCCCTTGCACAGCATTGAAAGGAGGGAGATTGAAAGTACTCTCTTGAAACACTGGGAAATCATCTTGCATAACTTTAAAAAAAAAAAAAAGAAAAAAGCCACACACCACAAACCTCACGTGGGGCTCTGTTTTAGAAACCTCTCAACTTGTTTTCTGTCACCTGAAACAGAATTATCTTTTCTTCCTCTGTTGTGCAAATACAAGGATGATGACTTAAAGGCTGCCAATTGGTATTTGGTTGTTTTACTTGTTTAAATCTATAATAATAATAGATAATTAGGCCCTAAACTCACCAGTACTAAAGCAAGAGTATGTATGTAAATGCTTGCAAGATCAGGGCTTTAGATTGTATGCACTGTAAAGAGTGTCTGAAGCCAATGGCCACAGCTAGTCAAAAAAGGGAAAAATAATGAAATCTCAAGTACGAGAGAGGTAGCTGCTCCACATTAGCATCTGACAATGGGCTACATCCCCCACTCCCCACAAACTGAGTTGTTTTCTCCTCTCTTTATGTTCACTACTCCACATTAACTGCCGATATTGGGCCATTTCCACCGTGATTGAATAGACCTTGTCAGCTCTGGTCCTACCCTTTACTGCGACCCGCTCTTTAAATCCTCCTCCGAAACCCCCCCCCCGCCCCAACTCATGCATCTGATGAAGCAGGTCTTTGCCCACAAAAGCTTATGCTACAAAATATCTGTTAGTCTATAAGGTGCCATAGGACGTCTTGTTGACAATTAAATCTCAAGTTGTTTCTATTTGATTCAAAAGAGGCATGTAACAGCCTGTTTAACTGATTAACCAGTTAAACTAGGTGTAATCGGTTAACCAATTAAATGGGTTAGGCAGCAGCTGCTCCAGCCCAGCTGGGCTGGAGGGGCCCCCTGCTGTAGACAAGGGCTGCTCTGGCCAGGCTGCAGTGTCCCCTGCTTGAGTCCGATGGGGAACAAGGCTGCTCCAGTCCCAGTGAAGCATCCCCACACGCAGCGCTGTTGCAGCCGGGGGGTGGGGGTGGGGGTGGGGAGAGATGCTCCAGTGTGGCTGGAGCAGGCCTCATCTGCAGCAGTCCCATCCCAGGCATGCCACAGGTCGGCACTCTGGCTGGAACAGTGTCCCTCCATGGCAGCTTGGGGCATGCCGCAGGGTGGGGGTGCTCCTGCCAGGACAAAGCAAGCCCGGTCTCAGTGTGGCCCCAGCCCCTCATCTGCAGTGGCCCCGCAGGGCTAGAGCAATCTCCTGCCCAGAGCAGGTTTGGAAATGGAGGGGGAGAAGGGGCTGCGCTAGTCTGTACCAGTTAACCTTTAACATCCTGCGATGGGACTGACCTCACTCCTGGGCTCCAGGCCCCTGTTCAGTCCACTAGCCCCACGGCCAGGACACCGCTGCCCTTCTTGAGAGCGGGGGTTGGTGGTCTGGGGGGAACCCCAGCCCCAGCCCCAGCCCCACCCACTTGTTCCAGGTTCTGGCCCAGGGACTCTGGGTGGCTGCTAGTGGTGGGGAAGGGTTCCCCTCACCATGGATACCACAGCTCTTCTCCCTGGGCCTCTTCCACAGAAGATCTCCCCCCACCCCCCGAACCCCCCATACCTCCTCCAGGTAGTGGAAGCAGCAGCACGTTCCCCCTCCTGGATCAGCTCCCCCTCTGTGAGCAGTCTGCTCCAGCCTCCTGCTGAAGCTCAGGGCTGCCTGGATAGGGGCCTTAGTCCTTTGATGATGAATACTCCTCCCCTCCTCTGCTGTTTCCAAAATATACCCTCGCTTCTCCCCTCTGTCACCCTCACCCCTCCCACTGGGCAAAGGGTTTTCTTTTTTTAAAAGACAGTCTTAAGTGGGACCAGCTGGCCCCAGTTGACCCAGGGCAGCTTCCTCCCCAGCTGCTCACGCTCTGCTTGTTTGCCAGCCCTGCTTGTCGGTCTTGTACTCGCCCCCCTCCTGGCCTTACCGTGTCACAATCCTTAATTCAAAGTTTCTCTCAAAAAGCGAATGTAAAAGTTTTCCCCTTCCCCCATAAAGTACAACAAAACGGGTATAACAAAAGCAATTCACACACAAACTACACACACTTTTTAAAAACTTTATGAACTTAGAAATGTTAAAGTGGTAAAAGAAAAACAAACTAACCATCCCTAGTTTTTCATAAATTGTGGTATCTTAGGAAAGTAAACGTGAAATTGCAACTTGCCATTCTGTAACTCGGAGGTGAGCAAAGTGGGGGGTGCCTTGTCGGGGGGGGGGGGAGATTCTGACACTTGTACACAGGGCAGAGCATGATCAGCTGGGTGGGTCTCAGGCTCATCCAAATGTTGAAATACGTTAAGTTTTTAATGTGTTTTCACATTCATATGCCAATTAATAAAACGTCTACATTCTACATACTTATTTTCTTACACATGCCGAAAGGGTATTTTTCCATATGAACATAACCCAAATTTCCATCAGTTTGTACTACACTAGACAGGTTGCAGGGAGTTGAGGGGTACTAACTGCAGGGAAGAAAAGTGGAGCCCAACGTAAAAAGGCTTCTCACCCCTATTGTAAATTTTCCACATGTGAAAGAAGAAACAAAACAAAAAAAACCACACACACGCTGGACATCATTCCATTCTTACATTGTTGTTCACCACAGAGGTTTCCTCAGAGCCCTCAGGAGCAGCATACCACCAGCCCTCCTCTGAAACTGGGTCCCTATCCCAAAGTAATTCAAACCAGCACTCAGTGTTCCAAACACAAGGTCCACCATAGTAGGCCCTCAGTTCTCATCCACAGAGTCCTTATTCAGCTCAGTGGAAGCCTACTTTCCTGGCTCAGACCTCCTTCCTCTGTCACTCCGAAGAAGTTCCTGCTGCCGCTTACATCCAAATACCCCAGTTCCCTCATTCTTGCCAGTCAGGGTGGGCCTACTTCCAGGCTATCCAGCTTCTCACAACTCCATTGCAAATAGCAGAGGGCAGGGAAGGAGGACAAAAGACAACAAAAAGGCTAAAATGATGAAAGTCGTCTTTTTTTTTTAAACAACCAAAAATTTCAAAAACCACTTACCAGTATAGGAAAATCTCAAAAACAACGTAAAAGGGTTTTGTGAAAATTTTCAATTTTGGAGGAAAAAAGAGACTATTTTTGCACACTTTATAACTGCTTGTACGTGTTGAGTTCATTGCATGTCAGTGACTCTTTGCATTCCCCCAGTTTCCCCACAAGTTCCCACTGTGTCAGTTGCCTCTACTACAGGGGCTTCCTGCATCTCCCTCCCTTCCTGCCTCAAGTTCTGTCTTCCCCCATTCTCCACTCAGCAATCCCTCAGCATGTATGCCAAGAGTGGTATGTGAACCAATTTTCACCGTACACAAGGCAGGAGCTCAGCCCTGCCCCTCCTCTGCCATGCAGACAGGAGTTTGCTCAATGCCATACTGCCCGTAGATTAACAAGAGACCAGCTAATGCTACCAACCATGACCTAGCCAGTAAAAATCTGCATCTTAATTTATTAAATGAGACTGTTGTAAGTGGGACTATTAGCGACTTTGAAAAGTATCACTGGCAATTGGACTGTACACAGAGGTCAAAAAGGTCAAATTTCAGCATTTTGCTTTGGAAAGGCTCCTGACCCCTGTGCTAGGGTCTCTCCATGCTCTTCATGCCATAGTCCTTTATTATTTCATACTACGCCAAGGACTCTATGTCACCCCCACCAAGATCCCCCAATCCATCCTTCCAGGGATTCTGTAGCCCTCATTCATCCAGGTTTTCACTAATCTCTCCATTCGCTGTATGCCCCAGTTTCACATTGCCCTTATTCCTAGGTCTGCCATTTCCTCCCACTGCAAGGATTGTGTGCGCACCCTTATTCTTCCTGCCTCATACCAGGGTTCACTATTTTCACTCTCTCACCAAAATTCAAGAGATTTTCTGTGTGTCTGCCATCTGTATGTCCCCCATTTCAGGGTCTTCCCACTAGGGGTTCCATTTGCACCCAATATCCTCCCACCATTACTACTGCCTTCCTTCAGTCTGAGAAATAATTAATTCAGTGTTACACACTACTAGGAAGATGAGAAGAAATGAGACAGTATTGTTATGCTGGGAGCCATTATAGGTTCCTTGATCCGGAGACAACTGCAGAGGCACTTGAAGCTGTGGCTCAGCCAAACAGAGTAAAGTGCTCCATGTGTCCTTTATTTTAAGCTCTCTAGTTTTCTTATTTTGCTGCAAAAATCAGTAGGGTTCTGACCACTGAGGCCCTGAAATTTTGAAATTGGATTGGTACAAGGTTCAAAAGTTACCAGGTTAAATACAGATAGAGGAATGCTATCAAATTAAATGTGACTGAACACTGCTGCAAGGGGAAACACTGCTAACAGCGGCAAATTTTCCATAGTATAGGCGAGGCCTAAATTCCTTCTTCTTGGGAAAGAGTGAGTCAGCATCCATACTGGGATTTGAACATGGATGTTTCTGACTCACAATCATGTGACCACGATGCACCATTTCTGAAGAATAAGTAGAGAGATACATCAAGAAATAAAGATACATGCAGCATATACACATAAGATAACAGTTTGTATTTAACAGAGTCAAAGGAAACCAGACAACTACGGTACTTGAAATGAATGGAAAGCAGGAAGAAGACTGGAAGGTAAAAAAAGGAAAGGGAGAGAATGCAGAGAGAAGGAGAAAATAGAGAAAATAAATTCAAATAAACAAATTCTCATGAACCTTCAGAGAGAAAAAAAATTAAGATAAGGAGACTGGGAGACCAACTGCAACTTCTAAGTATTCTTCCTCCTCAGTCCTTTTTTTTCTTTGCCTTCTATCAATGTGTCATACACCTTAGATGCATTCAAATTAACTATTCCATTTAGAACTTATTTTCCTTACCAGAATGTTAAGCAATTTTGATTTAAAAACTCTTTCCATTTTAACAAAGTCTAAATTTCTTCTTGAACAGTTGATGCTAGTTGTTTACATTTTGCTTTTCATTCTTCCAGGATAGGGAAATCAAACAGGTAATTTTCACTTTGTATATTCAGAACCTTTTCTCACACACTATGCCAGCTACAAAGTATGTATGAGAGGCAAAGGTATTTTATAACCACACAGAGAGAGCAAACCACACTTTCACAGACTTTTTAAAAAAGCCATACAAGAAAATCATTGCTACATCAAGATTTATGGAACTTGATTAAACACATGCAAAACAAAAAACAAAACCCACCTCACTAACAATGGCTTTTAAATTTCAAGTCTAGCACTAAATGAATTACCAAGCAGCTAAATCTGCACTACATGCAAGGGAAATGAACAGCAGTACAAAGACTGGAAAACAGAGAAATAAGTGTTTCATTTTGTGCAGACTAGTTCAACATTGTGCACTGGGATTATAGCAGATTACCTCAAGGGTTTTCTTCTGACATCTGTCAAGCATAGCAACAAAACATTAATATAGAATTCTCTCCATCCATTCTCATCTAGTAGGTTACATGAAGTTTGCCATAAGCTACTCTAATAAAAATGCTATTATCTTTTGAGACTATTTGAGATTTGAGATCATGATGCAATATGAGTAAGAGTTTGGATTATTTAAATTGGGTAATTTTTTAAATACCTGCAACAACAGAATAAAGCAGAAACTCAGAAACCATTATACACATTTTAAAAATGAGAAAACTTTGAGGCCTTCATTCTACATTTACATGTATGCTTCACTGTACGTACATATGTAGTTGTCCTGACTATGATGGAGCTACACACAGTTTGAGACACTGTGGCCTCATAGCAGTATTTGCAAACTATAAAATATCCACAAAAAGAAATGTACACAAGGAACTTGGAAAGACAGATTTTTAACAATATGAAATTATAGTAACAAAGGAAAAACAAAGCATTTAAGCAGAATGTTAGACTATACCATTCTAAAAATAACAGAACAGAAGAAAAATTATTTGTCTGAGTCTCTCAGCAATACAATTCACTAGCCCGTAAAAGCAAACAATCCCCCTGTTTAGGCGACATCCTCTGCAGTGGTAAAAGCATATGGGAATGCAAGTTCAATATAGGACAATTTTTAATGTTCAGCTAATTCCTGAACAGTCACAAAAGAGATACACTAAGTAACTGTCCTATAAATACCTTATATCACAGAGTTTTGTTCCTTTCAAGATGACAACAATGCATTATTCCAATTACAAATAAAATTGTCAAGTATTTTTCCAGCCTTTAACGGATGCTAAAAGAAAAAGTTAATTTTAATTGAATCTTTTCTGACATTTGCTTTGCATGTGCTCATAAGTAATAATTTTACAATCATCCACTATGCATTTCCCCCATCACTAAACTTTCTGATATATTACATACAGTAAAGTCCCCTCACTAGCAAAGCACCTAAGCAGGAACCTAACAGAAACCTGAACCATTTTAGAATCATAGAACACTAGAACTGGAAGGGACCTGGAGAGGTCATCAAGTCCAGTCCCTTGCCCTCACAGCAGGACCAACCACCATCTAGACCATGGTTTGTTCCTAAGGGATTCCAATTTAAGGTTTCCGTAACACACATGAAGTTAGGCCAACAAGTTTAAATCTATAAAAGCAGTTTTACAAATTCTAACAAATTCAAATGTATAGCATAAAGGAAACGCCAATGGAAAAAAACAAAAACGAGTTTACACATTCTTCTTCAGAGTATTCTAAAAACTGCAGCTGTGTATGAAAACCTGAAAGTACAACAGTATACACTAATCTTACCTTCAAAGGTATATGAAGTGTGGAAAGTATACAGAGTATAAAAGCAGCGTGCCAGAGTTTCAGCATTCTTTCACTTTTAACAATCTTAAATATTATTAGAAACACTGGTAAGGACTTAATAAAAAAAATCTTGATTGTTATGCTGCTATTGTTTCTTCCATTGGATAAGACGACTGAGACATAGAATGCTAGGACTGGAAGGGACCTTGAGAGGTCATCGAGTCCAGCCCCCTACCCTCATGGCAAGACCAAGTACTGTCTAGACCATCCCTGATAAATATCTAACTAACCTGTTCTTAAATATCTCCAGCGATGGAGATTCCACAACCTCCCTCGAAAATTTATTCCACTGTTTGACCACCCTGACAGTTAGGAACTTTTTCCTAATGTCCAACCTAAACCTCCCTTGCTGCAGTTTAAGCCCATTGCTTCTTGTTCTATCCTCAGAGGCCAAGAAGAACAAGTTTTCTTCCTCCTCCTTGTGACACCCTTGTAGATACCTGAAAACTGCTATCATGTTCCCCCTCAATATTCTTTTTTTCCAAACTGAACAAGCCCAATTCTTTCAGCCTTCTTCATAGGTCATGTTCACTAGACCTTTGATCATTCTTGTCACTCTTTTCTGGACCCTCTCCAATTTTTCCACATCTTTCTTGAACTGCAGTGCCCAGAACTGGACGCAATACTCCAACTAAGGCCTAACCAGAGCAGAGTAGAGCAGAAGAATGACTTCTCGTGTCTTGTTCACAACACACCTGTTAATGCATCCCAGAATCATGTTTGCTTTTTTTGCAACAGCATCTCACTGTAGATTCATATTTAGCTTGTGGTCCACTATAACCCCTAGATCCCTTTCTGCTGTAGTCATTCCTAGACAGTCTCTCCCCATTCTGTATGTTTGAAACTGATTGTTCCTTCCCAAGTGGAGCACTTTGCATTTGTCCTTATTAAACTTCATCCTGTTTACCTCAGACCATTTCTCCAATTTGTCCAGATCATTTTGAATTTTGACCCTATCCTCCAAAGCAGTTGCAACTCCTCCTAGCGTGGTATTATCGGCAAACTTAATACTGAGGGTGTGTCTACAGCAGGAACTAACTTCAAAAGTTAACTTTGAAGTTAGGCACTACCAGCAGAGCATCTACACACCTTTTCCCTTACTTCAAAATTAACTTCAGAGTAGGGAGCCCATCTTCTAAGTCCTCACTCCATTCCCAGGAATGGAATATTGCCCTACTTTGAAGTTGACCTTCGAAGTAGGGTGTGTGTAGATGCTCTACTTCAAAGTAAGCAACTTCAGAGTTATTTTCGTAGTGTAGAGACAGCCCAAGAGTTTGTCATCCTAAAACTGTTACCTAAAACCTGGAAGCAGGCCTGCCAACAAGGAGTGGGGGGTGGAGGTGGGGGCAAAAAAGGCAGATGCCCTGGGCCCGGCCTTTCAAAGGTGCCTGGAGCTCCAGCCACTGCAGCAGCAGCTTGAGCTCCATGCCCCTGTGAAGTGCCGTGGCAGAGCTGCTGCGCCACCGCATGCAAATGTTAGGAAATGGGAGGGGTGGGGGGTTGACGGGCTGCACTGTAGTCTGGGCTGTGCTGAGAGCTAAATGCACAAGGCCCTGCTCCTGCTCTTTCCAGGGTATGTAGCCAGAACCCCTCCTACCTTGTACTGAGGCCTGCAGCGGCTGTTGGTCATGCTACCTGGAAGCCCTGATTGCATGCATGTTTTGGAAGCTATTTTATACTGAATCTAGTATTGAATTTGATCATCAGGAAATGATAATTATCATAACCTTGACAGCAGGAAAAAAGACCGCACTTTTGTTTTGTGAATAATGCGCCAATAACGTTTTCCCTAAGAAATTTCTTATGTTACTCTACTGACTGTTAAAGCTTGAAAGCAATGAATCAATACCTAATTGGATGCACTTTCTAGCACCTTGTTGAATCAAGGCCTCTGTTATTGCTGATGGATATAAACTGTATTTTCTCCCTGTATAACACAGAAGGAGTCACCTGATGGACAATTTAAGAACCAATTTATAGTCCCATGGAATTTTCTGCCAAAATTAAAAATTCTGTGCACAATACTTTAAAATTTTGCATATTTTATTTGTGAAAATAACACAATACAAGCGCACAAGTGTCTATTATTTTGGTAATTTATTTCAAAATACCTGTGGGCAACTATGTCCATAACAATAAAGAATACACCACCAGGTGCAGAGACAGTTAGAGAAACCCCTACACCAACCCAGCTTCTGTTCCTCTGTTATGCATGTCAGAAGCAGTAGTCTGGGGCTGCGTCTACACTATGAGATATAAATAAATTTGAATTTATCAATTTTCTAATTTTGGAATTTATAAATTCAATTTTGACCATCATCACGTCACACCTCGCTCTCCACAAAGTCAAGTCATTGCTGCCACACACATACTGGATAACACTGACTATTGCAGTAGTGCATTGTAGGAAGCTATCCCATAGCTCCCTCTCCTCATAGCATTCTGGGTATGCTCACTGGCCTTGACATCATCTTACCCCATTACATTTTCATCATTCCCCTCTCGATCCCTGAAAATATGTTGATCCATTGGACACTCATAATTACAATAAAGAATTTTTGGTTTTCCCCACATCACATTGGCAACATAGGTGCAGCAACTGTATTCTCAAGTGGTCAGCCATCCCACCTCCCATCATTGCCAAAATGGGACCCCTGAGACTGAAAAGAATGCAGAAGGAAAGAATTTTTGGTTTCCCCATATACTATATTGACAAGATGGGTTCAGCAGCTGTATTTTCAATTGGCCATCCAGCTCACCTCCCGTCACTGCAGAAAAAGAAATTGTTGCGTTTCCCCCACTGGCAGCAAGCCCAGGTATGGGCCAAGGGAATGGGGGGTGTTGCTGGATGACCAACTGAAGTACTCTCCCCCGTCAGCAGCAAGTCCCTTAGCCACCGAGGGAAACTTTTTCCCAGCAACAGCAGCAAGCCCAGGTATTGGGCCAAAGGGGTGGGCGGTGTCGCTGGATGACTAGTTGAGCCGTTCCTTCCCCACGGCACCTTCTAGGGATGTATGAAAATGTGTCCCAGACAGTCATTCATCTTAAGAGAGAGTTATAACCAAAGACACCTTCAAAACACTTACATGCTACTAGTTATATTTGATTTCATTTGTCAAATTTTATCCAGGAAATTCTCTTTTTTTCAGTGCATTGTCATTAGTTTGACAAACTGGTCAGGGATCTTTCCACTCTGTGTATGTGGGTAGCTCAGGGAAAATAATGGGGGTGGTAACAATGAATAACTGTCGAAAATAACAAACATCTTGGGAGAGCATAATGACCAAGTTCAAAGTTGATGCTGAACTGCTGATATGCAAAGAAAACTATATCTGAAGACCTGTCCACTCTGAAAAACATTCACACAGACACATACTAGATGAAAGCTAAATTCCCTTTTCTTAGAATTTGATTTGTAGTAGTGCCATTAAAGATGAACCTCCATTTTTTCCAATCACATAACATTTAACAAATTTCATAGGATGCCTCAAGCATATCTCATGCTTAAAACATCTAAAAATTGCTGTTAAGCACAAGTTATGAACAAAAATTATTACTCAAATGAAATGCTCATGAGATTACAAGATGCTGATCACAATTATGAAATGTGACCAGAAAATTTAAAAGAAATCAGCATTACTGATCTAAAAAATGCTCCAAGGAAAGCAGAGTGCAGGGTTTTTGCACCACTATGCCGGGTGTCTGGGCAGGCATGGTCCAAGAAAAGGTGCCCCCAAAGTTAAGCAGAGAAATCTACAGGCCAAGTGGTTAAAAATGCTCATCCAATTTTGAAAAAGGTATGCCAAAAACTTGCTTAGTGACACCACAAAAATATTGTTGCCTGAGCTTTGGGAACAACTGGATCTTTGCTTTTGGATACACTCAACTTATTTTTCTGCATGCATCTGAAGTTAGGAAAACTCACTACTACTACAAATGGCCAGTTGAATTCTTACACATAACTTCTGATATATAAGCAGTCAATGGAAATATACCACGAATTGATTTGGCCAAGAATGTCATACTGTTTTATTATGTTCTGGTTTTAGTTGGGTCACTTCCCCTTTCTTATATCCAGCACTAATTAAATTCTGTCCACACTAAGATTTCTTCCTGTATGTTACACATCTGACCTGATTCTAGTTTATTTCAAAATGATACTTGTGATAAAAAAAAATTAATTAGCTTGGCTTTATAGATTTTCCCCAATAGTTCACAAAAAAAGAATTCCACAATTTACTTTTTGTACTCTATGTATTACATATATGTATATCAAGCAGTCTTAGTTTTTCCATACTTCACTGGAGTATATATTTTTGTGCATTATGAATCATACTACATAAAAATGGCAGAGAAACACGTGGAATTCTTCCCCAGCTCAATCGTTTTTTGATGTATACCATCATGTTAATTAAGATAACCATCAGTGGAAACCACGTACAAAAATCTTCAGCATTCCAAGCACATAATGTGTAATCAAGTGAGACAAAAAACTCAAGCAAACCAAATGGAAATCTTTCAGCAAGGCTCTTCACTTCCACTTTCAACAGAAGCCAGAGTTGGCCTACAAGTTACACACCAAGACCAAAACGACTCATACAAAAAAAAACAAAAAAAAAACAAATGAGTGTGGACTACCTAATTCGTAAAAAGCTCTTGATGATACTCACTAACTTCATGGTTCAGATACCAAATTCCTGGACATCCAACCCTGCAGTCAGACAATGGATGGCTACAAAGCTCATTTTTGAATTCCCAGATCCATGAGCTCTCCCCACCATCACAGGCATATTTTTGTTCATGGTGGGACAACCTGAAGGAATCCAAATTAGGATACTTCTGTTCCTATTGACTATAAAGAGTATGTTCTTAAGCAGCTGTGAGCACCACTCCAAGCACTGACAAAAAGAGGCTTGATTAGACATCATTTTGGTTGTCTTTTCACATTTCAAATCTGCTCCCCTTGCCTCGACATTAATCTCTCCTGGCAGAGGTAACTGTATTTCCCCTGCAGCCAGAAAGATGCTTTTGAGTTTAGTATTTTAATATTTTGCCAGGGGTACAAGCTGAGGTCACGTTAAAGAAAGGCCAATGGGGCCATGCCTACTCAGAATATTCAATATAGTGACACATCAAACATTGAACATTTTGTAGTCAAATTGACAAACATCTTTAGTTACTGGGCATCCAGAGGAACTTTAAGATAATCCATTCAAGACAGTGGCACAGATTGCACTTTTTATTGGAAAAGATCTCCTCCACCACAATCCCAGCAAGCTGGAGCAGGAGGCATTCTGAGGTAACTTTGAAATCCACATCTTTCACGGGAATAGTGACTTAGATATCTCTCTGCTTATTGGACTGTGCACCATCATCTCTATTTCAACGTATACCAATATCATTCCTGAAAAACTAAAATTTAAAACCCACATATTAAAGAAAGACTGAAATAAAAAAGCTGATCTGACACTTATGCCACAAAACATCCCAGCTGAGCAGTATCAAACACGATATTCCACGCATCTTTGCATAAGAAAAACTACATACAGTACTTTTCTGGTTTTTCAGCCTCCTGAGGACAGTGGCCAGAAATCAGAAACTGACTAGAGTGCTCACATTTTACTTCATTATATGAGCTCTCCTTTCTTATGTACATATTAATATGTAACATTAATAATCTCTCTATGGCCCCTTTTTGTCTTGAGAGATGGTGGTTAGCAGTGGTGGTGAGGATCTATTGGCAGTGTTTGAGTCTGCAGCTTCTCTGATGGCTTATCTGTCCAATATTGGATTTGCATAGTTGATTGCAATAACCGCATGTCAGTCTATTTCCAAATTCTTGAGTTTGAGAGTTTTTCCTTCTAAGACAAAGTTCTTTTGCATGACTTGCACATATACTATCAAAGGATGATGTGCCCATTTGGTAGCAATTGTCACCAGGTATTTCGTTTAGGGTCGGTCATTTAGCTGGATGTTGAATTTTCTCATCGTGTTTTTGCGTATATCTTTGAACCTTAGCTTTGGTTTTCCTCTTGTTCTCATCCCACATGACAATTTACCAAAGAGGATTTCTTTGGGAAGACACGTGTCACTCATTCTTCTCACATACCAAGCCATCACAGTCTTCTGCTGTTGAGGATCGCTATGAGGCTGGGTATGTCAGATCTTGACAGGACATCTGCATTTGAAACTTTATCTTGCCAGCTGATATTCATAATTCTGCGGAGGCAGCAAAGATGGAAGCTGTTCAGTTTTTTTCCTCCTGGTTTAAGTAGGTGGTCCATGCCTTAGAACCATATAGCAGGATACTCAATACACATGCCTGGTAGATTAGTATCTTTGTTTTTTCTATCAACTTCAGATTGTTCCATGCTTATTTCAAAAGTCTGCAAAAAATAGCAGTTGCCTTCCCGGTTCTGATGTTCAATTCTTCATCCATGGATAGCTTTGTGGTGACAGTAGATTCAAGATAATTGTTGAACCACATCTAATGGGCTGTTATCCAGAATGACATTGGGTCACTGAGGTATACCTTGAGTGAATACAACAGTTTTCTTCATGCTTATGTCAAGGGAAAACAACTTGCAGGCTCTGGACAGAGAATCCATCAGCAACTGTAGCATGTCTTCATTATGAGTCACAAGAGCTGCATCATCTGCGAAGAGGAGTTCCCTAATGAGGACTTTCTTGACTTTAGTTTTGGCCTTAGTCTTGCCAGATTGTAGAGAGAACCACCTAATCTTGTGTGGAGAAATACATCACTGAGTGAGTTTTGAAATGTGTCATTTAGTAGAAGTATATTAATAAATTAATCTACCACTAAATATAATAAATATATTGATAATCTAATACTAATACTAATATTTCTATTCCTTATAGCCTTGTCCTATCTATATGGGGCTGGCTCTCCGAGTCAGTGTCAAAGCAGTTCCTCAAAACCTCCAAAGCTATTCAAAATACTTTCTAGGACAACAATCCATCTAGCACTGGGTCTTCCAGAAGTTCTTTTACTCTCCACTTATAAGCTTAACACCATGCTTCTTATGTAGTCTTCAAAATATAGTTTTTACATGCCCAAACCCAACTAAGTCTGGACTCCTTCTTCTTTTCTATAATTGATACCACTTCTCCTCTTCCCCTAATTCATTCATTCTGAACATGGTACATTCTTGTCACTCCGAGCATCCACCTTAACATTATCATCTCCCCTGTATTCAAGGATTTCCTCCTGTCTCTTCCTTAGTGGCCTACATCCAGAGCCATACAAAAGTTCAGGCCTAATTACAGCCTTGTAAATCTTACTTATCAGTTTGATAGGTGCTCTTCATAAGACAAATTATAGTACTCATGTCTCTCCATTCAGGCCACGCATTTCCTGTACTCCCTAGTAGTTGATCACTGAGTTATGCTGTACCATTGACCAGAGGTATTTGACTTCTGCATCTTTGGTGCTGCTTAGGACCATTACTGTAGATCAGATATTTCATATCAATATTTGAATACGCTACCAGTATTTGTACTGCAGTAACATTTGATTTATAACACGGAAAGAGGAAGCTATAGTTGAAAAAAAAAATCTTAAAAAAAAATTCTCAACTCTGTCTTATATTCCTTTCAGTTTCCCAGAATAGGGCTATAACTGTGTGAAACAAGGTCACCGAAACACAGAGATATGGATGGTCAGAAACAATTCTCTATTTGCAATGTTAAGAAAGTTTGGACAGGATTTGTCTGGCCTAAGTTCCCCAAAAACTTAATGAGTTTTAGCAATTTTCAGTTTATGTACAGTAAGAGGTGAACAAAAACAAAAACAAAAACAAGAACCCAGGCTAATATGATACAACTACATTTATACAGAAAGAGGACCAAAAGCAAAATTTGAGATGCCACCTGAATATTAGGGCAGTTCTCAACCCAGTCTAAAGCTAGCAGCTCGGGCTCCTGTCAGAATGCATATAATGTCTCCGGGCTAGTCCATCACCAAATTTCAAAAAGCGCCACTTGTTTAAGAAGCCAAACTGTTGTCCTGCAGAGAGTCTGACAGGTTTGTTTCCCTTCCCCAGTTCATTCCTGAAAATAACTTTGGGGATGAGAGGAAAAACTTGAGACTAACTAGACAGGTACATTTGTGTTCACTTTAAGGATGGTGTTCTGTCTGACAACAAATGAATCTGCAACTCCACAATGCTTTCTTCCCCAGTGAGGCACTTAAAAGTAGCTTCATGTCTTGAAGCACAGATCTGTCCCCGTGTTGTAACAGGTCATAGCAGGAGGGACTGATGGAAACTACCAAGCCCAATTCTCTTTGTGTCAGAGCAATAGATCCTTATGTGAACTAGTAACAGAGTAGTAGCCATGTTAGTCAGTATCTTAACAAGACAAAAAAGCAAAATTAGCAAAAACTAATAATTATTTTGTTAGCCTTTAAAAGCGCTACATGACTACCTTTTTCTTATGTGGACTGAAATGTACTCATTGATTTCAAGGCGATTTTAAAAGCATCCTCCTGTTTTATTGGCAGGGTAACGCTCTCAGTGCCACACTCCGTGAAACTACCACAGCCTGAAACTTTGCCTCAAAGTTACTCTGACATTGCCGGCTCTTAGCAAGACTGCTAGGTTGAGGATCAGAGTCCCCAGAGTTATGAGTCCCCATAACTTTTCTGTCTTAATCCCAACTAGAGTTAAACTTCACAACACACTCCCACACCCCGCCTCCGACCTGCTTAGAATAAGCAATAACAGCCTTCCCTCCTTCGCAGTGTTGTAATATCTGGACGCGCCCCAGCTGCCCTTGGCAATTGGCACGTAGCCACTGACTTCTGCTTCTCAACCTGTTCCAAGAGTTTGGCTGGCAACTGTTTCCTATTACCCTGTGCTGGGCTAGAGGGAGCCACACCAGAGAGTGGAGTCAATGGGGCTGTACTTTTAGTAGGTAGGACATAATGGGGGTGCACTGGAAATCTTCAGCTGATTTCTCCAGTCCAGATCCCGCGGGGGGGAAGGGGAAGGGGAAGCGAAATGCACTCAAGCAAGCCAGGCGAGCAAGTTCCCCCGCTCCCTGACGCCTACCTGCGTGGGGCCGACTCCTGGAGCCGAGCCGCGTCCCTCTCCTCCCGCTCCTTCTTGGCCCGCGGAGGGCTCCTGGTGAAGAGCCTGGCGAAGCTGCTGTGCCAAGAGGCGCCGGTTCTCCGGCTGCCCCAGCCGGACATCTCGGACAGAGTAAGAGGGGGAAGCAGCGCCCTGGGCTGGAGGCGGGACGGGCTCCCTCCGCCGCCTGCGAGCAGCGCAGCGCAGCGCAGTGCAGCACAGCCCCGCTGCTCCTGCCCCCTCACAAGTCCCTACTGCCTAACCGCAGCGAGGAAGGGACGTGGGCAGCGGCGCAAGGAGAGAGCCCAGGCTGCCCCGCTCCCAGACGCACCAGAGCGGCTGCCCGGCTCTCCACCGCCCGCCCTCAAGGCGGAGCCGAGGCTGCCTGCCGAGACACGCCCACTCCCCGACCAGATCAGCAGCCTGGGCCGCTGCAGCGCCGCCTCTGTCGCCTCCTCCTCGGGCACTTACGGGCCGCTTCCTCTCCCGCCCCTGCTGGCTTGTGAGCCAGGAGCTTCAGGGTGCGCGAGGTGCTTTGGGTGCCCTAACAAAACAGTGCGCTTGAGCTGAAGAAGTGGGGCTGTCCCAGGGAAGCTCATCACCTAATCGAATATTTAGTTAGTCTTTACAGTGCTACATGACGGCTGCTTCGTTCTTTTTTGCAGACCAACGCGGCTCCTATTGCCTGTCCTAGCCAACCATATTAATAAACAATCATTTCCACTGAGCACTGACGGGCTGTAACACCGGCCAGCTGAGCACTCCGCTTCACTTGGCTCCAGAGCCAATCTGGCCCCAGTTTAAGCAGCTCCCGCTTAAAACATAGAAAGCCAATTCCTTTTGTGTGTTCCCCTACTGGCACAGGCCCAAAAGACGGTTTCACGCTTAGAGGCAGACTGTTGTTTTTAAGCGCGTGCAGTGTACATCCTCCAGGCATTAGTAAGATTTGCCAGTTCATAGCAGGCAAATATTAGAAACCCCTCCCTCCTCACTGGAGCTTCCGCTCTAAGACCGAGTCTACACTGAGCTAAAATCAAATTTATTAAAATTGATTTAGTAATGCTGGGTTCTATCAGTTCCATGTTGAGCCTCCTCACATTCCCACAAGCTCCCCCCAAAATCAACTTATTGCTGCCACACGCACATAGCTTAAATTGCATGCTGCAGCAGTGTATTGTGGGAACCTATCCCACAGGTCTCTGAGCACCATAGCATTCTGGCTATTTTCACTGGTGCAGCATGGGGAAAAAAAATGCCCCGCAAGCAGATGTGGGTAGCTGATGACATCTTCTCACATTTCATTCCCTTGCCGTGTTAACACAACGTCCCTTTTTTCAGGCAGATTATGGATTGCCTATGTAACAGATGTGCTTTTTGTAATTGAGGGGACAGGTGGCATAGTAAAGTGCTTAGGAATGGTTAGAAAAAGGATTTTGGGTTTCCCAACTGACAGGTTTTCAAAACGGGATGCAAAAGAACTGGATCTCTGCAGGCTTGGATTTGGATTTAGACCTCCTAAGGATCATCTTTGCCAGATCAATTATTTTGTCTCAAGGCCCAAGAGCCAGTGTGGGGCACCAAGACGAAGGTCTCTCCTGGACTGGGTGAAAGATGGAGACCCTCCTGGACCTGTGGGGTGAAGAGGATCTACTCCAAGACCCCGAGGTGAAACGCCATAATGCCCACCACCCCAGCAGAACAAGGCCAACCCCCACCCTTCCCCAGCCTGGAGGAAGGCTAGGTGAAGGCGAAGGCAGTCCAGCAATGCTACATCCATGCCCAGGATGCTCGCCGACACTCCAGGGCAAGACCCACCAACTGCAGCTGGATTTAGACCTCCTGGTAAAGAAGACCCATTTGTTTAAGTAGACATGGACATTACATTGAAATGGCAATGAATCATTGAAACAGTTACAGCTCGGGGGCTAAAAGACCCCGACTACAGCCAGCACTGGAAAATAATGACTGCCCAGGGAGACCCATCACCTGCCCCTATTACCAGTATGCCCAGGCTTGGATCTAGGTTTGGACTGGCAAAGAAGACCCTCAGAACAAGAACATTCATCACTGTAAGCCTTAATTCAAGAACTGTGGTAACTGCAGACATACCTACATAAGAACATAAGAATGGCCATACTGGGTCAGACCAAAGGTCCATCAAGCCCAGCATCCCATCTGCCGACGGTGGCCAATGCCAGGTGCCCCAGAGAAGGAGAACAGAAGACAAGTGATTTATCTCCTGCCATCCATCTCCTGCCCTTGTTATGAAGGCTAGGGCACCATACTTTATCCCTGGCTAATAGCCATTTATGGACCTGACCTGCAAAAATTTATCAAGCTCTTTTTTAAACCCTAATAGAGTCCTGGCCTTCACAGCCTCCTCGGGCAAGGAGTTCCACAGGTTGACTGTGCGCTGTGTGAAGAAAAATTTCCTTTTATTAGTTTTGAACCTACTACCCATCAATTTCATTTGGTGTCCCCTAGTTCTTGTATTATGGGAAAAGGTAAATAATTTTTCTATATTCACTTTCTCCACACCATTCATGATTTTATATACCTCTATCATATCGCCCCTCAATCGCCTCTTTTCCAAACTGAAAAGTCCCAGTCTCTCTAGCCTCTCCCCATATGGGACCCTTTCCAAGCCCCTAATCTTCCAAGACCTACTACATTGCCTTCAATAGCCGTTGTAAAGACCACGACTATAGCCAGCCCCGGCCTCAGGGCAGGACCCACCACCTGCATCTGGATTTAAACCTCTTGGCAGAGAAGACCCATTTGTTTAAGCAGACACAGTGGTGCAGGAGTGGGTAGGAGCAGCTGGCACCAGGAAGCGCAGAAATAAAAGGCAGCTAGCAGAGATAGCCACAGAACCAAAGACCCCACAGCTGCACTAATAACAAAGAAAAAGATTTCTCGGCCTCTCATGACCCTACAGTCACAGGCTCCCAGGTGCCGAAGTGAAATGGTATTTCTGTTCCCTAATTCCTCTGCCTCTGAGAGCAGTGGAGATAGAGGAGGCCAGAGCGGAGAACTATGGGGAATTGTGGGATATATATGGGACATCTCTGGAGACTAATGAATTTGATTTAAAGACATGGCACTGCCTCACTACCCTTCATTCAGAATTTTAAATTCAAACTGAATGCTACATTCATCAGGTTACTACAATATTCTGATATCGATGTCAATTTTAGTGCACCGTAAATCAAGCTAATGAAATTTACAGTGAAAACAGGCACTTGGTAAAATCAGGCTAAATAACTTAAAACTGATATTATCTCACAGTGTAGACAGTCTCAATTAGATCTATAGCAAAAGCTGAAAGGCAAAAAGTTTCAGCTGTGAACCACAGGAAGGACAGACGTTATTAATACAGAGAGGTACAAATGTCTTATATTTACAGACTAAATTAGACACAACATGATGAGATGATCAACAAAAGGTACATAAATAAAAGCTTCAGGGCTGTTAGTTATGGCACAGTAATGCCAGAGTTTCCCTTGTCTTGGCACCAAGATCAGAGCTCCATTGTACTAGCTAAACATAGTAAGGGACAGACCCTCTCTTGAAAAGCTTATAATACAAGATAAACAGAGAAGACAAATGGTTAAAGAAAAGTAGTATTGAAAAATGAAGATAAACTTCTTTTATGCACACATCTTGTTGGTTCCTACTGGATTGTCTTTTCCCTTAATTTAGTATGGTGTAATTTGCAGGAACAAAGTCAAGGAACATATCAAAAAGTGAGGATTAACACTAGGGTTGTGTCTACACTACATTCCCCTTTCAAAAGGAGAATGCAAATGAGATTGAAATGTAAATGAAACATGGATATACATACCTCATGCCTCATTTGCATATTCTCACATGACCTTGCTTTCAAAGAGACTTCTTTTGAAAAAAAAAAAAGCAGCCATGTAGATGGGGTTCCTTTTAAAACAACCCTGTGGGAGGTGGGGAGCTGGATCCTGGCTCCCAGCTGCTCATAGGAGACAGGACACCAACCAGTGCTGCAGCACTGGTCAGTTTCATGGCTCCTCTGTGAAGAAGGCAGTCCAGAGCCAGGTACCAGCTCCCCACCACGCTGAGATGCTTTAAACTGAGATACGCACAACCTGAATGCACGTATCTCAGGTTTCTACTGTAGTTCCAGCCAATAGAGGACATCTAGCAAAGACTTCACAGAGTGCTTGCTGATCATTCATGTTGAAGTTGGGACTCTCACTTAGTTTGCCCCTTGGATCACTGCTTAAAAGAAGCCCAAAATCAAACCCAATCAATAAGCCTTTTGCGTAAAGGGTCCTGCTGCTTTTCAGTGGAGTCACCCCAACACAGACAAAGATGAAGCAACACTTTTGAGACTGTCTTCTTACTTGCTAGGGGCTGGAAGATTACCAACAATATTGCTCAGTACAACTGTCTGAAATCCATTGTTTCAAGTACTGACATGGTTAAATTACTGTCATGTCTGGGGCAGATTAGATTAAAAAAAAAAGTCAGGGATGGCGATAGGTCCTGCTGTGAGGGTAGGGGACTGGACTTGCTGACCTCTCGAGGTCCCTTTCAGTTCTGTGACATATGTATTTTTCATATTTTTCATATATTTTCTATGAGAGCCTATTTTTCGTAGGGACCATAAAATTGGCATGTAATAAGAACTTAAGAATGGCCATACTGGGTCACACCAAAGGTCCATCAAGCCCAGAATCCTGTCTGCCAACAGTGGCCAATGCCAGGTACCCCAGAGGTGGACACAACAGGTAATGATCAAGTGATCTCTCTCCTGCCATCCCCCATCTCCAGCTTCTGACAAAAGGCTAGGAACACCATTCCTTTCCCATCCTGGGTAATAGCCATTAATGGATTTAACCTTCATGATTGTATCTAGCTCTTTTTTAAACCCTGTTATAGTCCTAGCCTTCATCACCTCCTCTGGCGAGGAGTTCCACAGATTGACTGTGCGCTGTGTGAAGAAGAATTTTTATTTGTTTTAAACCTGCTGACCATTAATTTCATTTGGTGTCCTCTAGATCAGATATTAAGGGAACAAGTAAATAATTTTTCCTTGTTCACTTTCTCCACATCTCATGATTTTATACACCTCTATCATATCCCCCCTCAGCCTCCTCTTTTTCAAGATGAAATATGTGCTAATCTCTTTAATCGCACTTCATATGGCACCCATTCCAAAATCCAATCATTTTAGTTGCCATTTTCTGAACCTTTTCTAATGCCAATATATCTTTTTTGAGATAAGGAGACCCCATCTGTACACGGTATTCAAGATGTGGGTATACCATGGTTTTATATCAGGGCAATAAGATGTTCACTGTCTCATTCTCTATCCCCTTTTTAATGATTCCTAACATCCTGTTTGCTTTTTTGACTGCCACTGCACACCACATGGATGTTTTCAGAGAACTAGCCACGATTACTCCAAAATCTCTTTCCTGATCAGTTGTAGCTAAATCAGCCCTCATCATACTGTAAGCATAGATGGGGTTATTTTTTCCAATTTATCCACATTGTTTCATTTGCCATTTTATTTCTCAATTTTGTGAGATCTTTTTGAAGTTCTTCATAGTCTGCTTTAGTCTTACTATCTTGAGCAGTTTAGTATCATCTGCAAACTTTGCCACCTCACAGTTTACTCCTTCCTGCAGATCATTTTTGAATAAGCTGAATAGGATTGATCTTAGGACTGACAGTTGGGGAACACCACTAGTTACCCTTCTTCATGCTGAAAACTTACCATTTATTCCTGCCCTGTATTTCCTGCTTTTTAGCCTGTTCTCAATCCATGAAAGGATCTTCCCTCTTATCCCATGACAGCTTAATTCACATAAGAGCCTTTGGTTATGGACCTTGTCAAAGGCTTTCTGGAAATTCAAGTACTCTATATTTACTGGATCCTCCTTGTCTGTAAGTTTGTTGACCCCTTCAAAGAACTCTAATAGATTAGTAAAACGTGATTTCCCTTGACAGAAACCATGTTGACTTTTGTCCAATGAATTATGTTCTTCTATAGCTGCGTCTACACGTGCACGCTACTTCGAAGTAGCGGCACCAACTTCGAAATAGCGCCCGTCGCGTCTACACGCATCGGGCGCTATTTTGAAGTTAACTTCGACGTTAGGCGGCGAGACGTCGAAGCCGCTAACCTCATGAGGAGATAGGAATAGCGCCCTACTTCGACGTTCAACGTCGAAGTAGGGACAGTGTAGACGATCCGCGTCCCGCAACGTCGAAATTGCTGGGTCCTCCATGGCGGCCATCAGCTGGGGGGTTGAGAGATGCTCTCTCTCCAGCCCCTGCGGGGCTCTATGGTCACTGTGGGCAGCAGCCCTTAGCCCAGGGCTTCTGGCTGCTTCTGCGGCAGCTGGGGATCTATGCTGCAGGCACAGGGTCTGCAACCAGTTGTCAGCTCTGTGTATCTTGTGTTGTTTAGTGCAACTGTGTCTGGGAGGGGCCCTTTAAGGGAGCGGCTTGCTGTTGAGTCCGCCCTGTGACCCTGTCTGCAGCTGTGCCTGGCATCCCTATTTCGATGTGTGCTACTTTGAAGTGTAGACGTTCCCTCGCTGTGCCTATTTCGACGTTGGGCTGAGCAACGTCGAAGTTGAACATCGACGTTGCCGGCCCTGGAGGACGTGTAGACGTTATTCATCGAAATAGCCTATTTCGATGTCGCAACATCGAAATAAGCTATTTCGATGTTGGCTGCACGTGTAGACGTAGCCTATGTGTCTGAAAATGTTATTCTTTACTGTGGTTTCAACTAACTTGCTCAGTACCGACGTTAGACTTACTGGTCTGTGATTGCTGGGATTGCCTCTAGAGCCCTTTTTAAATATTGGTGTTACATTAGTTATCTTCCAGTCATTGAATACAGAAGCTGATTTAAAGGATAGGCTGCAAACCGAAGTTAACAGTTCTGCAATTTCACGTCTGAGTTCTTTCAGAACTCTTGGGTGAATGCCATCTGGTCCCAGCGACTTGCTACTGTTAAATTTACCAATCAGTTCCAAAACCTCCTCTAACGATACCTCAATCTTGGACAATTCCTCAGATTTGTCACCTACAATGGATGGCTTAGGTTTGGGAATCTCCCTAACATCCTCAGTTGGGAAGACCAAAGCAAAGAATTCATTGAGTTTGTCCGCAATGAATGTTATCTTTGAGTGCTCTTTCTGTATCTCCATCATTCAGGGGCCCCAGCCCCACTGGTTGTTTATCAGGCTTCCTGCTCTGATGTACTTAAAAATTTTGTTATTGCTTTTTGAGTTTTTGGCTAGCTGTTCTTCAAACTCCTTTTTGGCTTTCTTATCACATTTTTATATTTAATTGATAGTGTTTATGCTCCTTCCCATTTTCCTCACTAGGATTTGACTTCCACTTTTTAAAATATGCCTTTTTATCTCTCACCGCTTCTTTTACATGGCTAAGTTACAGTGGGTCTTTATTGGGTCTTTTAGTATGTTTTTTTTTAATTTGGGGGTATATATTTAAATTGGGCCTCTATTATTGTCTTTGAAAAATTTCCATGCAACTTTCAGGGATTTTACTCCAGTCACTGTATCTTTTAATTTCCATTTAACTAACCTTCTCATTTTTGCGTAGTTCTCCTTTCTGAAATTAAATGCCACAGTGTTGTACTGCTGAGATGTTTTTTTCACCACAGGAATGTTAAATGTTGTTATATTATGCTCATATTTCCAAGCAGTCCTGTTACAGTTAGCTCTTGGACCAGATCCTGAATTCAACTCAGAATGAAATTAAGAATTGCTTCTCCCCTTGTGGGTTGGGTTCCTGTATTAGCTACTCCAAGAAACATTCATTTAAGGTATCAAGAAGTTTTATCTCCGCATCTCGGCCTGAGATGACATGTACCCAATCAATATGAGGATAATTGAAATCCTCTATTATTATTCAGTTTCTTTTATTGTCATTGACTCCCTAATCTCCCTTGGCATTTCATAGTCACTATCACTGTCCTGATCAGGTGGTCGATAGTATATCCCCACTACTATATTCTTACTAGAGCATGGAATTTCCATCCATAGAGATTCTATGGAAACTTTTGACACATTAAAGATTTTTACTTCATTTGATTCTACATTTTCTTTTCACATATAGTGCCAATCCCCCACCTGCACAACCTCTTCTGTTCTTCCAATCTATTTTATACCCTTGTATGATTGTCCCCCACTGATTGTCCTCATTCTGTCAGGTTTCTGTGATACCCATTATATCAATATCCTCCTGTAATACAAAGCACTCTAGTTCACCTATCTTATTATTTAGACTTCTAGCATTTGGTATATAACTACTTTAAAAGGTTGGCACTATTTGTCTGCCTTTTCCTAATTCTTTTTCATGGGATTGTTTCTCTTCTGATCCTGCCCATATTTTATCCTCTTCCATCCTGACTAAAACCTAAAAAATTTCTATCAATATACTGTCCTCTAAGAGAAGTCTCTGTCTGATCCACGTGCTCCTCTGCACGAACCAGCTTTCCCATTTCTTAGTTTAAAAACTGCTCTATGACCTTTTTAATGATAAGTGCCAGCAGTCTGGTTCCACTTAGGTTTAGGTGGAGTCCATCCTTCCTCTATAGGCTCCCCCATCCCCAAAGTTTCCCTTCTTCCTAATAAATCTAAACACCTCCTCCCAACACCATCATCTCATCCACAGATTGAGACTCTGAAATTCTGCCTGCCTACCTTACCTTGAGTGTTGAACTGGAAAGATTTCCAAGAATGCCACCATAGAGGTCCTGGATTTCATTCCTTTTCCTAGCAACCTAAATTTAGCCTCCAGGACATAGAATCATACAACCACAGAGCTGGAAGGGACCTCAAGGGATCATCAAGTCCAGCCCCCTGCTCCAAGCAGGATCAACCCCAACTAAGTCATCCCAGCCATGACTATGTCTAGCTGGGACTTAAACCTCCAGGGATGGAGATTCCACCACCTCCCTAAGCAACCTATTCCAGTGCTTCACCACCCTCCTGGTGAAGTAGTTTTTCCTAATATCTAACCTACACCTCTCCTTATGTAACTTTAGACCATTACCCCTTGTTCTGCTGTCTGACACCGAGAACAGCTTCTTTCCATCCTTCATAGAGCACCCTTTCAGAAAGTTGAAGGCTGCAATTAAATCACCCCTCAGTCGTCTCTTTTGCAAACTAAATAAGCCCAAATCCCTCAGCCTCTCCTCACAGGTCATGTGCTCCAGCCTCTTAATCATTTTCGTTGCCCTCTGCTGAACCTGCTCCAGCACATCCACGTCCTTTCTATACTGGGGGGCTCAAAACTGGACGCAATACTCCAGATGTGGCCTCACCAATGTTGAATAGAGGGATACAACAACCTCTCTAGATCTGCTCAAAATGCTCCTCCAAATGCACCCCAACATGCTATTGGCCTTCTTGGCTACAAGGGCACACTGTTAACTCATATCCAGCCTTTCATCCACTATAATCCCTAGGTCCCTTTCTGCTGTACTGCTGCTTAGCCAGTCAGTCCCCAGCCTATAACTATACTTGGAATTCTTCCGTCCCAGGTGCAAGACTCTACACTTCTCCTTGTTGAACTGCATCAGATTTCTTTTGGCCCAATCCTCCAATTTATCCAGGTTGCTCTGGATCCTATCTCTACATCTCTCCTACCCTTCCCTATGTCATTGGTATCTACATGTACCAGGACCACATGCTCCTCCAAGTACTACACATAAATCTATCTAGGTGCCTTGAGAGAGCCACAACCTTTGCACCAGGCAGGCAAGTCACCATACAGCTTCCCTGGTCATCACAAACCCAGCTATTTATGTTTCTAATGATCAGCTCTCCCATTACTAACCACTTGCCTTGATGGTTTCTTCCATACTCTGTTCATCAGATGCATAGAGACTACTTCCAGGAATCACCAATGATCATTGTACAGTCCAAAATGTTAAAGTTTTTCCAAAACTCCATGACTGAGGGTTTGTCAGCACCATCAATTTCAATTATTAATTTCCTTAACAGCCTTTGCAAACAGTATGCCTTCAAGCAAGCAATAATGCCCTAGTCCATGGGTTGCATTGCAGATGATGTCCTTGGAGGCATGAACACAACTTGGACCTGCAGGCACAGGTGCTCAATGTCAACATTGTGGGTGGTAGCGTTGTTTAATAGAAGAAATCTTGAAGATACAATTCTTGTCCTCCCAGTACCGTTTCATTTTGGGCACCAAATAGTCTACAAACCAATCACGGAAAACATGACTTGTCATCCAGGCCTTGAAATGTGATTTCAAAATTACAGGAAGGTGAGACTTTACACATTTTTGAATGCTCTAGGGTTTTTGCTATGATAACCAGAAATGGCTTCTGCTTCTTGTGACCAATAGCATTGCCTCCAACCAACAGAATAAATCTTATCCTTTGCTGCCTTGAATCCTGAAGCACTTTTTTCCTTTATGGGAATATAGGTTCTGGAAGGCATTCGCTTTTAACCTAGGCCAGTTTCATCTGCAGTGAACACTTGTCTTGAATCATAGTTGCTTTCTTCCATAAGCTTCTTCAGCATTTCTGGGAAGTCATCTGCAGCCTTTGTATTGGCATTCGCTGCCTCTTCTTGAACTTTTCCAGAAAAGATATGGCTTTTAAACTGCAAATTGGTAGAAACAGCCATTCAAGCATTGAACGATTTTTCTTTTTCTGCCTCTTCCTGTCCCAACTCCTTTCTCAAGTCGTCATACAGTTTGGCAGCCTTCTCCTGTGTGAGGGCTAAGCTGATTGGACTGGGGTGCAGGGGTTTGAGTTGTGACCTAGGGCAGGGGATTGGGGTGGCGAGTCTGGAAGGGGGTATTGGTGCAGGAGGATGAAGGTTAGGGTTACATGGGGTGGGGGCAGAAGGTTGGGGGAGTGAACAGCCAGGTTGCCAGAGGCAGGCTCTGGCCAGGAGACTTACCTGGGTGGCTCCTGGCCAGCAGCCCTGCGACATGCTCTCTGCTTGCTGCAGCCCCAAACTGCTCAAAACTGCGGCCTGCTTTGCACACTGCTCCTGCCCTCCCGCCCAGCAAACTATCTGAGCTGCTGTTGACTATAAACTGTAAACGAGCCAATGGGAGCTGACATATTTTGCAAGGGCACAGGAGCAGTGGGTGAAACCTTCCCTTCACTCACTACATCTAGAGCACAGGGCTAAAGGGAGCAGGAAGCTGCTTAAAGAATAGCTGTCTGTTTCATGCCTGAGGCAGCCACAGGCTGTATCTTGCCCACCATTGCTCTAGTTTTTTCTGCACAAATTTCATACACTACAGTCTTCACGCTTCCCCATCACTGCTATAACCTCAAATCCCCAAGAGGCAGGAAGTGAAAAGCACACAAAAAAATTATCCATATTTATAAAGTACACAGTAGCCGCATAGGCCTGAAAAATCATCAATTAATCCTAACTACATTGTCAAGTTAAATATGAAACAATAAGTGGTTTGCACACAGTGGCTACGTCTACACGTGAAGCCTACATCGAAGTAGCCTATTTCGATGTGGCGACATCGAAATAGGCTATTTCGATGAATAACGTCTACATGTCCTCCAGGGCTGGCAACGTCGATGTTCAACATCGACGTTGCGCAGCACCACATCGAAATAGGCGCAGCGAGGGAACGTCTACACGCCACAGTAGCACACATCGAAATAAGGGTGCCAGGCACAGCTGCAGACAAGGTCACAGGGCGGACTCAACAGCCAGCCACTCCCTTAAAGGGCCGCTCCCAGACACACTTGCACTAAACAGCACAAGATACACAGAGCCGACAACGAGTTGCAGATCCTGTGCATGCAGCATGAATCCCGCGCTGCAGCAGCAGCAGCCAGAAGCCCTGGGCTAAGGGCTGCTGCACACGGTGACCATAGAGCCCCGCACGGGCTGGAGAGACAGCGTCTCTCAACCCCCCAGCTGATGGCTGCCATGGCGGACCCCACAATTTCGACGTTGCGGAACGCGGATCGTCTACACGGTCCCTACTTCGACGTTGAACGTCGAAGTAGGGCGCTATTCCGATCCCCTCCTGAGGTTAGCGACTTCGACGTCTCGCCGCCTAACGTCGAAGTTAACTTCGAAATAGCGCCCGACGCGTGTAGCCGCGACGGGTGCTATTTCGAAGTTAGTGCCGCTACTTCGAAGTAGCGTGCACGTGTAGACACAGCTAGTGAGACATACAGATGATGTCATTGCACCTAGAATCTGCTAACCTTATCAGTGAATTAGTCGGGGAGTCATGCAACACAATGGACCAGACACAAAGAGCCAAACAATCTGAAACTTTGGTCCTCCTATAGTAACTCTTTGCACTCAAGTACATTTCAGATTGGGGGAATATTTTTTCCTTTTTTCATTGATCCAAAGAGCAGAAAACACAGAAATATTATTGACATATATGCAACAATAGTTCTGGTTAGGAGGCATGCAGATAAGTACACTCAGCCCTCGTTAAACGAGTACTTTATTTACTTAAACAAGAGACACATATACTTACCTTTTGTTCACTGGATGAGTGAACTTACCCCCTCCCTGCAGCAGCCTGACCCGCCTCACCTGCCCTGCACACCCCAAACCGTCGAAACCTAAGTGCTGCTACTGGCCCCGCAGACCCCAAACTGCTGCAACCTTAACACCACCCGCCAGCCCCACACACCCAAACCTAAACCCCGCCACCAGCCACGCAGACACCAAACCGCCCCAACCTTAGCCCCCCCACCTCTGCTGGCCCCACACACCTAAATCACCGCAGTCTAACCCCACCAGCCCCACAGACTAAAACTGTCGCAGCCTTAACCTCCTGCCAGCCCCACAGACCCACCTGCAGCAGCCACCCCCTGACCCCCATGGACCCAACCCACTACCATGTTTTAATCCTCCCTCCCACTCATGTCCCCATACTGCCCCCAGTCTTTAACACCCCGCCCCAAACCCCCAGTTTCATTTACCTTTCAAAAGCAGCACCAACTGCTGCCCCTCTGAGCACTTGGAACCAATCAGAGTCTTTTACACATATTTTAATGGGAATTTAGTGTCCCTCTGACAAGTTTTCTCCTATGAGCAAAAAGTTGGGAACCAAGTGTGCTCGTATAGCAAGGGATTAGTGTACTCTACTCATACTGTAAATGACATTTATCCAAAGCTGGACTGTGTTACTTTTGCAGTTTTGATACATTTATTATCTTGTCAGGTGCCCAGCAATCTCTGGCCATCAGACACTTTCTAAATAAATAAATCAAGCTTAAAAATAAGAGACATTGGCATGTGTAGCTGTAGTAAGCCTGCTTTAACCATCTGCATCTTCCATGTAAAAAGTATAGTCCTGTGCCTGAGGACTCATGTTTACTTTGTAGCAAATGGCACAGCATATTAACACAGCTGTCAACATTAAAGACATTACTAACACATGCAAGCTATGCGGTCTTTTGCCTCAAATTACGACAGCAATGCATGGCCAGTATAAGGTAATATGGTATTGCCCAAGCTAGCAAAAACTCTTTAAAACAGTTTTAACATGAATCCTATTATGATTTCAAACCCATGTGCTCATTGTTGAATGAATGTACATAACAAAATTGATTAAAGTTTGGCTCTCAAATGTAGGGATTTCCCAGATTAAGTTAGCTTGCAAAGATTATTAGGGTATAAACTACTGGGCTAAGAAGTTATGTTGATTGGCTCACTCTCCTCCATCCCACCCCCATCCCATTACTTTATAACATTGCATATCCAGCACCCAGCTTCCAACTGTTGTGACGAGTATTATAAGCACCTCTCACATTGTGATGCAGCATGTCCAGAGTCTAAGCAGCTGTTAATGATGAAGACTCTGAGGATGATGTGGACATACAGGAATGTGAAACACTGGAGAGGAGGTATGTGAAGATACTGGCTACACTCAATACATTGCACACAGTGGAGTGCCAATTATGGTGCTATGAAACAGACTTGTGGGACCGCATTGTTCTACAGGGCTGGGACAAATGAGCAGCAGCTACAAAACTTCTGCATTCACAAGGCCACTTTAACAGAACTTTGTGAATTGCTTCCCCACGCCCCTGAAGAGCAGCAATACCAAAACGAGACCTGCTCTAACAGGTCAGAAGTGAGTGGCAATAGCTCTGTGGAAGCTTGCAACACCATACAGCTACCAGTCAGGTGTAGTCAATTCGGACTGGGCAGATAAAGCTACAAGGGGTCTTCTGTGATCCAGGTATCCAATCAATACCCTTCTATGAAAGATAGCGACTGTGGGAAATGTGCAGGACACAGTGATGGTTTTGCTGCAGTGGGGTTACCTAACTATAGCAGGGTAACAGACGGAATGCACACACCTAACTTGTGTAAACCATACAGGGTACTCTCCATGGTGATGCAGCCATTGGCGGATTGGAAGAGTCAGTTCACCAAGATCAACGTGGCATGGTCAGGCAAGGTGCAAGATGCGCACATCTTTAGGAACTCTGGTCTGTTCAGAAAGCTGCAGAATGGAATTTTCTTCTCAGACTGGAAAATCACTGTTGGAGACAGATGTCAATAATGATCCTGGGAGATCCCCTTACACCTTGCTCTCTTGGCTCATGATACTGTATACAGACAGCCTAGACCACAAGTAAGGAGCAGTTCAACTACAGGCTGAGCAAGTGCAGAATTCTATGTGCATGTGGGTATTTAAAAGCCAGGTTCAGGAGTCTCCTGACTCAGTCATAGCTCAATGAAATTTAAGTAAGAGGGAAAATTTCATGCCAGGCTAGAGGGCCAAGGCAGATCAACTGGCCACTAATTATGAGCTGCCAGACACTAGGGCAAGAAGGAGAGCACATCTCCCTCATGATATTGAAGGTTTTCTGTATGACCCACACTGAGATCAGAAACCATGATCCAAGTGCCTGATAATCCCTGCCTTCAAGAACTTACTCTAAAGAGAGAAGATTTTTAAAAGCATGAAATGTTAAGAAAATAAGTGAGAATTAGGTCCTTAACTCCCCCTTCAGCCTTCCAAAAATCCACCACTCAGATCCCAAATTGACACAAACTAGAATTGCCATTGTACAGATAGAGAACGGTTACACTGAAAGATTAAGTGACTTTTCAAAAGTCACATAGGATGTCTGTGGCATAGCCAGGAACTGCAGCTAAATTCTATTCAGGGTGTTAGCATCTCTCTCAGACATGCTAACCCCTTTCTGAAGCATCAATGCATATGACTAGCATACCTTCATATGTGCTTCTTTCTTCTTCCTCTCCCCAGAAAAGAAATGGTTTGTGAATACTTACATATTTATTTAATTTATGTATGTGCTTCTGAAAGCAAAAGGCAAGTGTTTCATATCTCAGAGCTCCTAACCTCCCAAGTCTATGCCATTACCACAAGGCATCCCTTAATTCTCTCCTTAGTACCAAAGGAAAGCCAAGTCCCATAACAATTTCTTAAAGGCTTAACATTGGCACACTACAGGATTTAATATACTTCCCACTAGTTTTATTGAGCATCTTTCTAAGTATTCCAGACAAGGACATACTTCCTCTTCAACTTACACTTAGTTTTTTGCAAAATCTACAATATGTTACATCGGGGTGGGCAATAAGCAGCCAGACATGGTTTACCATGATTAGCTCCTGGCAGTCCCAGCTGATACTGTTCCCAGCCAATGACAACTGCTAGTGGCTGTCCCTGCAGATGCCCAGGTTAAAAAAAAAATTAAGCATCTAGTGACCCACCAGGGGTTAACCCTGGCAAACTACATCCGGCTCACAGGCCACTTATTGCACAACACTGTATTACACCCTCTTTGTAAATACATACACTCAATAAGATAAAGAATTACTCCAAGGCATGAACTGCAGCAATAACTGCCGCAGTTGAGGTGTTCAATATTCTTTTGAAGAAAGTCTGAGAAGGGCCCTAACTTTTCTTTAGCTGAATGAAGAATAGAGGGGTAACTCACAGAACTATGGAAATTTCAATATAATGCAAGACAGCATTTTAAAGACCCTGGTATTCGGCATAATGGATGGTTCAAACAGGAGAGGCAGACCCCACAGAGAATGGATAGATGATATAGTAGATTGGTGCGGAGCAAGTCTACAGAAACTAAGCCACTCCACAGTGGACAGGGAAAGATGGAAGGAAATAGTGAGAGAGGCATCAGACACCAATGGGCGCTGAGCCCACATTTATTAATGATGATGATGAGGAGGAGCATTTTAAGAAATAGTTTACAATACACCATAACTATTACCGCAACATTCTGAAATATTGCCTGGGATGTGCTGATCCACTACCGGAAAGGAAATATTCACATTCTCCTTTCACTATATTCAACCTTTGTATAAAGCTCATTACAATTCTTCAGTAGTGAGTGGTTCAAACAAATCCTTGTATTCAAGAGGATGCCAAAATTTAACCACATTCAGCACTTGACTTTTTTGCACCTTTGCATACTTGCAGAATGTATAAGTTTTTACTTATCCTGTGGAAGTCAGGGGTTCAGTTGCTAAAAAGCAGCTTTTCTAGCACAATTAATAACTAAGATCAAAGGAATCTGTGCAAATATTAAGTCTTAGAGAGGTAACTGTGCTAGTCTGTATCTGCAAAAACAACAAGGAGTCCTGTGGCATCTTAAAGATTAACAGATTTATTTGGACGTAAATTTTTAATGGTTAACTAAGTGGCATTCACCCACGAAGCTTATGCCCAAATAAATCTGTAAAGCTACATCTACACTACAATGATCTGCCAACAGAAGTCACTGTCCGAAGCAATCTCATCACAAAACTTATGTTGACAATGTGCGACCACACACAAAAGCAGATCAAAAAAGCAATCCACTCTGTCGACAGCATGTGGCTGGACTGCCTGCGACAGAATGGCAGATGGGAAACACAACAGACAGAGCTGCCCGGTGACCAGGAAGCCCTGTCTGTCAACAGTGCCCCCAGAGTGTCCACAGGGCTTTTTTGTCAACAGATTCTGTCGAGAAAGGTGTTCTGCCTCTCTAGTGCAGACATAGGCTCTGCCTTTGAGGTGCCACAGGACTCCTCATTGTTTCTGCAAATATGAAGTTATGTTCCAGGATATCCTAGTGCAAACATTGCCCATCCTTCTAGAATCATAGGATAAGACATTAGATTAGATACAAAGGCCATGTCTGCACTTACTAAAAACTTCGAAATGGCCATGCTAACGGCCACTGGCTGCGGCACTTCGAAAGTGCCATGGTTCACTCACCCACGGCTCGTCTACATGGGGATCCTTTTCAAAAGGACCCCGCCAACATCGACATCCCCTTATTCCTATCAAAAAGGACCCCCTGTGTACATGAGCCTTTGGCGAGCAAACTGCAGCACTTTCAAAGTGCCGCAGCTGGCGGCATACTAACGAGGCACTGAATATGCCTTTCAGCTCCTCATTAGTACTCTTCGATTTGGCCACTAGCATGCCTATTTTGAACCTTTTAGTAAGTGTAGATGTAGCCAAAGAGATAAAGCATCATGACACTTACAAAGAAGGCAAAGAGGAGACAGTGGTGAGTGAGTAGAATTTCTGTACCAAAATCAGATTTGCATGTACGGTTGCATAGAAAAAGGAAGAGATAGTTTTGAATATCCACTGACAAATGTTGGTTTATACTGTTTCTATCGATGAAGTGAACACTGTAGATATTATGTAATCATGAGCTAAAATTTGAAATAATTTCTATCTTAATTATAAGAAAAAATGGTTACTAACCTTTCATAATTGTTTTTCAAGATGTACTGTATATATTTATCCTGTACTTGATATGTATCCCACAAATTACCATCAGATTTTTTTCCCTAAGCATCAGAGGAGTAGCCGTGTATCTGCAAAAACAACAAGAAGTCCTGTAGCACCTTACAGACCAACAGAATTTTTTGGAGCATAAGCTTTTGTGGGGAAAGAGCAAAGTCATGCATCTGATGAAGCGGGTCTTTGCCCACGAAAGCTTATGCCCCCAAAAAATCTGTTAGTCTGTAAGATGCCGCAGGATTTCTTGTTTTTTCCCCTAAGCGATACCCATTAGGGCAGTGACATTGCCCTCTTCTGCTGTCCACCACTACCCACTAGTAGATAGGACCCACCACCCCAGAGCAGCCTCAGTTCTTTTTTGCAGGACAAAGCTGATTAATAGGGGTAGGAGAGAGGGCCATGGAATGATCCTGCACAACACATCTTGAAGAAGTTACTGAAATTTAGTAACAGTATTTCTTTTTCAGGTGACTGCACATAGGTATTGCACTCTTGTGGACTAATAAGCTATAAATTAGGAGGGATGAGAGTTCACATACACAGAGACTGGAGCAAATCTTGTCCAAATTTAACATCACCTCTAGCGTAATGATTGATGGAATAATGAGATGCAAAGTTGTGAAAGCTGCTGCTCTACATATTTCCTGGACCTTGTGCAAGGACCACCAAGGCCACTTGCAATCTTGTGAAATAAGCCATCACTTGAGTAAGTGGGGAAAATGCCTGAGAGATCATAACATATATGAAATCAAAAGGTTATTCAAGATAAATTTTATTGTGAAGAGACAGACCCTTCTTTCTGTCTGTGATGGCCAGGAACAGCTGAGTTGACAAATGGGTCCTGTCTTTATAGACCAGCATCAGAGGTATGCAGCTGTTGTGACTTTACTGGCAAGTCATCAGCAGTAAAATGCAGATAAGGAAATCAAGAGGCTAACACGAAAATTAGATACCACTATTAAAAGAAACCTTGGATGAGAAAGTGTACTTTATTCTTAAAAAAATATAGTATAAGGCAATTCAGATATCAGAATACACAGCTTGATAACCCTTCTGGCCAAAGTGATGGCTACTAAGAATGCCATCTTCAGTGATAGGTGTAGCAAAGAGGCTCAAATGGTGGTCCCATAAACTTGAATTTAGTTAGTCAAAGTCCCAGGGAGCACAGGAACCCTTATTTGAGCATATAACCTTTTCAGGGCCTTCAAAAATCTTATTGTCATATCATTAGAAAAAACAGAGTGGATGTCCTAGCAGCTCAAAAGCTGATACTATTACCAAACAGACCTTGACAGAAGCACTGCCAACCTTTGTTATTCTAGGTGCAACAGATTGTCCTGGACATGTTACACTGCAGACTGAATTGGCCAAAGTTGACTGATGAGATCAGATGGAAAAAACCTTCCACTTTGATTACGGAAGTAGACATGGTAAAGGACTCCTATTTAATATTACAAACTTGCTCTGAGCTAGATTACTCTTTAGGATGTAGCTATGGAGGCTCCAGACTGTTAAAATGAAGTGCTCACCAGTTCAGGCTGGGCCGTTGATCATGATCTTGGCACATTAAGTCTTGGGCTTGTGGAAGTGAAGCTGGAAACTCCATTAACCCATTGAACAGAATGGAGAACTCATGCTGCCAGGGCTACATTGGGGCTATTAGTATAATCCAGACATGGTCAAGTTTGATCTTTAGCACCGCTCTTTTGGGACTGTAGAAAAGCACAGCACAGCTTGTTTGACCAGGGCACCATAAGCACATCTGTCATTGAACCAGGACTGTGGCTTTATAGGGAGGAAAATTTGTGATGGAATACCTGACAGTTTTAGTTGCAAATAGGTCTATTTGGTGACTCCCCGCTGCTGGAAAATGAACTTTATGTATAGGCAGCCAGAGAACACGTATGATTTAGAAATGATCTTACCCTCCCTGTAGTGAGCCGCTGTGGCCTCCCGCTGACTCAGAGGCAGAGGAGGCTGTGCAGAGGCCCTGGTGGGTGGGCCCGGAGCCAGAACACCAGTGGGCCGCCCCTCAGAGGGCGGGGCCTAGAGCCAGAAGGGCCAAGGGCAGAGCTCGGGACCCATTAAAGCCTGGGCCTCCAGGCAGGGAGGTAGTATCTTCACAGGCACCTAGATGCCAGGGGCAGAGAGCCTGCTGCCGCCCGCCTGGGAGGAGCAAGCCCCCAGCGGCCCAGACCAGCCAGGACAGCTACGGATCTGGATGCCCCAGGGGACCTACCCGCAATTCCCAGATCTGCCAGGACCCTCACACTGGTGGAGGACCCCCTCCTTGGAAGAAACCCCAGGCCCAGCCAGACAGGCAGGGGCTAGCAACCACGAGACCCCAGGAGCGGCCTTCCCCAGAGTTCCAGTGGACCCCTGCAGCCCCCAGGCCCAGGATCCCCTCGGACCCACCATGTTACTGCCGCCGTACTACCCCAATGATGTGGAGATGACCGACTGGCCGGAGCTCCCAAAGGTAGACGATTTGGAGGGGGCCGACCCTGCGGAACCCCCTGACGAGATGGCCTGGGACCTTCCCCCGATGGAGGTGGAGGTAGGAAGTGGCCCGGGGAACGCTGCACCAGATCCCATGGCGGTGTGTTGCGGCCTGGATCCCCACCGCCGTGGTTGTGTGTAAGCAACACACAGGGCCCCGGGCTGGGTCACAGTGGTGTGGGAGGGCCTGCGACCCCCTACTCCCTCCCTGACGGGGTAAGCCCTTGCTGGGCTTGTTCCTCAACCCTTGTGCTGTTGCCCTGCCCTGAACTGAGGGTTGGGCTTGTTCCCCAAACCTAGTGCTGTTGCCCCACCCTGAAACAAGGGCTGGGCTTCCCAGGACAGCGGCTGTGACTGCGGTCCCGCCCAGAGCTAAAGGCCAACCCTGGACTGTTTGACTGGCCGCGGCCCCACCCCAGCCTTTAAGGCAGGGCCCTCCAGCTGCGGGCTGGCTGATCGCCTACTCTTAAAGGGGACAAAGCCCTGGGACAGCTAGACCTAGGGCAAGCGGCAGGGGCCAGCGCCGCCCAGAGGGGTGCGGCCATAGCACCCGGTCGCCTACACTCCCTCTTAGGCAGTCACCCAGCTTGTTTAACACTCTTGGAAGGCAAGAGGCTCCAAAACTGTACTCCAGGGCAAATACATTTGTCACCAATGTTAGCAAAAGTTGAGGCAGACTAAAGGATCTCCTACACAAATACCAACTGGGTCAATCAATCTACTGAAGTAAATACTCAAGAGGGACACCCAGCATAAAAGTTCCATTGGTGACAACTTGGCAAATAAATGGAAGCCAGCCAGTTGACCATGAAGAGGCCTGTGACGTAGTTCACTCTGCTGGACCATGTATGTGTATGAGACCATCTGCCCTAGGATTCTTACACAGTTTTGAGCTGTTGTGACTGGGTGAGCCTGGAGATATGCAACAAGAGATCACATTATTTGGAACTTCCTGTCTAGATGGAAAGTTGTAAGCAGTAGAGTCCAGGGCTGTACCTATGAACTATATACTCTGACCTGGACAAAGGGTTGACTTACCTGAGTTGATCAGTAGACCTAAAGCTTCAAAGGTTGACTGGATGAGATATATATTGGACAGGTATTGGAGCCTGGACTGTCCTTTGATTAGCCAGGTAAAGGTAGATGTACACTCTCACACTCAAGAAAGCAGTGAGCACTGACATACATTTTATGAAGACCCAAGGAGGTGCTGGCTGACTGAAATGCACCAAGGTGCACTGTGTCACTATGAACATGAGATAATTTATGAAGATCACAGAAAATATTATTTGAAAAAAGGCATCTTTTAAATGAAGGGCAACATACCAGTCTCTAGAATCCAGGGAGGCAATAAAGGAAGCCAAGGGTTACCATGTGAAACTTTATGGTTTTGATGAATCTATTGAGCTGGTACAGGTGTAACACTTATCTGACACCTCCCTTTTCTTCCAGCGTTAGGAAGCCATTGAAATAGAACCCCCTTCCTTCAGACACTGAGGAACCTCCTTGATAGCTCCTACATGAGGGACAGTCTGAACTTCCTGGAGAAGCAATTCCTAGTGACAGTGGTCCCTGAAAAGGAAAAGGTAGAGGCAAGTAAGAGGATATATTCCACTTCCAATGTAAGGTGATGAGTCATCCCTGAACTACAGCCTGATTAAGCCACATGCATAGATGAGTCATTCCTGTGTTAGGCTCAGTCCAGCCCATCCAATCCAAAAACTGGAGATGAGTTACCACTTCTCCTTTGAAGTTTGTATACCTGCTCTGAGAGCCACCAGATCAGCTTCTGACTTGCGTATTGGCTGGAACCTACCACAAAAATGACTCATCAGTGCATGTGGCCTAATCAAACTCTAGCTCAGGGATGACTCATCACCTTAAATACAGTACTTGATACCCATTGGTCTGAGTTTCTCTAGGGAAGTGCGAAAGGTGGTTGTGAATATGAGGGAAGACTGGAAACTGGCATGGTGTCTTCAAGCAACCCATCAAAACACCTGTTTAGCAAGCACTGATGCAAAGGCAGCAGGAGTAGGTGGTCTATAACCCCTATGCATGTTTCTCCACAAGTACTAATAAGAACCAGGGATGAAGTAACAATGGGTGTGGTGAGGGAAGAAATGTTTTCTGGATGGAGCCCGAGTATACTCCCCAAAAGATGTTACAGTCATCCTATAGACTTTCAAGCCTAGAGTCTGTTTGCTCCAAAAACAGTAACCCTTCAAAAGGTAAGTCTTATAATGTCTGTTTGACTTCTTGCAGAAACTCCAAGGACTGTAGCAAAGAGCATCTGAGCTTGACCACTGAGTTTGCTGCAACATTCTTGCTACAGATTTCCCTTAATCAACTAAGGAGGAGAACTCCTGTTTAACATTGTCCAGCAGAATGTTCCCATGTTGCCTAGGCCCTGCCACTTCCATTTTCCTCCCTCTCCTGCAATAGTCCAGAGTACCAGCTGCCTCAACTCCTTGAGGGAGGAAAGCTGGCCAACCCCACCCAGCCTGGGCTAGCCAGGACAGACTTGAGCTAGAAACAGCAGCAGGGGGCCTGGCGTGTACGCAGCCACAAGGCACTGTTTAGGGAGGTATAGCTTCTCCCTACCTACAAACCCCACTGCCTATGCATGTTCCTAAATTTGAATATGAAATCCCGCACATTAATATCACAACATTTCCAAAGAGAATATCAGTTGGTAATATTGAATTACATGCTCCAATAGAATATATTTTTCTACAAAACTTCTTGTTTTTTCACATCCTTTGATTTGGGGGTTGCTCCCCATTGATGCTTTCATTCTCATTCAATTGCTACCAAACACCACCCAAGATCCTAGGAGGGATGAGAGAACAGATATTCAAAACCTTGGGAGGGAAAAGATTTATGTTCAGCCTTTTATGAGATGGGAAGGAATGTAGGGTCTACTAGAGAAACCTATCCAGATTCATAATTGCCTCATTAATAGGTAAGGCCTCTTACTAAGTCCCTGTTATGGTCAAAATATCAAAGTGGGAGAAGAGCTACTTTCTTCAGTAGCTCTTGCTGAGCCTTACAATCAACGGGGGGTGGGGGGAAAGGGGGGAAGAGATGCCTCCTCAAGAGCTTGTCTTATCAGAGGAGGATGAAGAAACCAGCACAGCCTGAGACTCCTCCCTCCACTATCTATCTTGCAGGGTCCTTCTGAATTGCCTTTTGTGCTTGGTATTTGGCTCAGAAACAGGTGGTGATTGGCGAATAAACTCCCATTACCTCTCCAAGGACACAGAGAAGGAACAGCTCTCTTACAACCTAGAAATTAGGAAAATCTCCCAAGATTTCAAAAAGGCCACTGGACCAGTGCTGGTCCCCAAAGCATCTTGGTGGAGAGTCTAAGACCTGCTCAGATGCTGGGAAACATAGGAGCCAATCTCTAACACAGAAGATGACGAATCTCCCTTTGCTGATGTAGGGGGAGCTCCTCCTAACAATGTTAGAGGCTGGTACCAGATTGGAGTAGAACCTAGCACAGTCAACATCGTGGGTTTCCCTTTCAACAGTATGGTCAGACGTAGAATTGAGGCAATGGCAGTTGTCATGACGACGAGTGATGCACTAAAAGCTGGTACCTCTCTGTCCATTGTTACCAAAAGCATTATCTTCTCCCTTGCAGGGGATACCTTTATTGAAAAACCTCAACAGCTCTTTAGCTACTGCAACTGCCTCTAGCATGATCATTATCAAGATGGTTTTAGGACTACAGACTTAGAATGTGCTGCATCAAGCACTAGACTCAATAGTACCTGTCTTGGTGCCACGTCCTGTGGTAGTAGAAAAGAGCAATAGTGGGTTTTGTCTACTAAGACCTTCAAGTGGCAAGTATTATAGGTTACTGGTATAACAACTTTTACTTCAATAGTTTTTGTAAAGAAATATTTAGAACAGTAGCATTTGTGGGTGTCAAATTAGTATAGCATGGAAAACACCTTCATTAGAAAAGTGAAATAAAGTAAACCCAGCTCAATCTTATACTGGGATGCCAATAACTGCTAAACTAAAATTATCTGCTGCTACAGAACCAAGGACTTGCTATCTTGAGAAGTTCATTTGTATATGAACATTCAGCCAACTGGGTAGCAATCCAATTGGTTAACTAATTATAAAGCACAAGTTTGCACCTCTGCAGAGACTCCATGAAACAACTTACAATGACCTGTACTGCAAAACCTCATCAAATTAACAGTACAGAATAGTGTTAAAACCACCACCACAATTTTCATTACTTGTAAGATAACATTAAGAAGTTTGTATTACAATTAAGCAGTAGCCATAATCTCCATGCACAACACCCCAGTCAGACCGACTATCAGGTAACAGATGCATCTTCTTAGCACATGCATATCATACCTTAGATAGCATGTAACTAGGGCTACATCTACACTACAAGATAAAGTCGAATTTAAGGCAGTTAGCTTGATATTACCACGTCTGTCTTCACTGTAAATAACATTAGCTCGATTTAGAGCGCACTAATATCGAGATTACAAAATCGCAGTTACCTGATGAGTACAGCATCAAGCTCGCATTCAGAAGTTCAATGAAAGGCCAATGTGGAAGTGCCACATCTTAAAATTGCATTTATTGGACTCCAGAGGTGTCCCGTATGTAACCCACAATGCCCCTCACTGTTCTGCTCTGGCCACTGCTCTCCAGTAACAGGAAGACTGTGAATTTCAATGTGGGAGCAGCAAGCCTGTGGCTGTGGGCTCATGTTTGTATAAGAGCCTGAAAAAAAATCCATCTTTCTTTGCTATTAGCGCTGTGAGCACATCTGTCTATTACAAATAGCCCTCGCAGAGAGCTGGCAGTTCTGTCTCTACATCTTTTTTTTTTTTTTTTTGGTGCTGCCTGCTGCCAGCTACTGCCCCGCTACATCACATGGCAACAAGGCCGTGGTGGGGGTTGTGCTTGCATAAGAGGCCGAGAAACTTCTCAGCAGTTTACATTTGTGCGTGAACCTCTCTCCCCCTGACAGTCACCACACAGTCTGGGTCCTTCCCATGCTCTGCCCCATCATGTGGGTAGCCCCCAGCACAATAAAAGGATGTGCCTGCTGTTTGGTGTTGACCAACCTGAAGGCAGCACCATGTCGTACATGGCACACTTTCAGGGCTCCAAGGGCGGGAAAGATATTTGGGGGCTTGCAGCCACCGTGGAGAAGTCTCCCCTGGCAGCTCATTGAGGGGCTTGCTGCCACCATGGGGAAGTCTCCCCCAGCAGCTAAGATATTGGGGATTTGCTGCCACCGTGGGCAAGTCTCCCTCATTGGCTAAGATATTTGAGGGAATAATTCAGCTACTTCAGCAGCTGCAGAGCACAGCACAGCACAGCACACTCATCCCCACCCCCTGCCAAAAACATTTTCGGGAGCTTGCTGTTCATTGCAGACATGTTCTGGGTTTATAAAATCTTTTTGCTGATATCTGCTATCTGCCTTCATGCTTTGACCCCCTCAGAAATACGGGGTGGCGGTTCTAGTTGAGATTCCAGTTTGTGTTATAAGTTCAGTATATGATATTTCACTGACATCGACTGTGTGGGCATTATCTGTGTAGTGTAGGGGAAAGTCACATTTTTTTTCCCTAGACTTTTCTATCCTCTTTCTTCTAACTTTAGAATAGAGTCTGGGCTCCTGTATTATTTTCAGGGATTACATGCAATGATGGGAGGTGGGACAGCAGTGGATGGCTAGTTGAGAACACAGTCGCTGCACAGAAGCCTTGTAGTGCACCGAAAAAGAAAAGTTACTCACCGTAGTAACGGTGGTTCTTCGAAATGTGTCCCCGTGGGTGCTCCACAATAGGTGTCGGGCTCGCCCAGCGCCGCAGATCGGATCTTCCAAGCAGTTTCTGCCGGACCGCGCATGCGCCGGCGCGCGCCGCTCCCTTGCGCGCTCCTGGCCATGTGCGCGATCCAGTCCTCGCCAGTTCCTCGACCAACCGCCTCGGGTGCCCCTGCAAAACACTAACAGAGATCCGAAGCGGGGAGGATGGGCGGGTAGTGGAGCACCCACGGGGACACATCTCGAAGAACCACCGTTACTACGGTGAGTAACTTTTCTTTCTTCTTCGAGTGTCCCCGTGGGTGCTCCACAATAGGTGACTACCCAGCAGTAACCCAAGATAGGAGGTGGATAATCGGATTATGTGCAGCTTGTCCCTGAGAAGACCGCTGCAGAGAGACGGGTATCCTCTTGGAATACCCTGTGAAGGGCGTAATGTTTGGCGAAGGTGTCGTAGGATGACCAGGTCGCCGCTCTGCAAATGTCTTTTAACGCAACGCCCTTGAAAAAGGCTGTTGATGCCGCCACCGCCCTAGTGGAATGAGCCCTGGGAGTGGCCGATAAAGGAGTCTTTTTGAGCTCGTAGCACATTTTTATGCAGGATACAATGTGCTTTGAGATTCTCTGCGAGGAGAGACCTTCTCCTTTCGATTTGGGAGCGAGGGAGACTAGGAGTCTATCCGTTTTCCGGAAGGACTTGGTCCTATCTACGTAGAAGGCTAGCGCCCTCCTCACGTCCAGGAGGTGTAGGCGCGCCTCTTCGTTGGAGTTATGAGGCTTTGGATAAAACGAGGGTAGAACAATAGGTTCGTTAATGTGAAACTCGGAAGAAACTTTGGGAACAAAGGCTGGATGCAGCCGTATGGTTACCGCCTCCTTGGAAAAAACAGTGCAGGGTGGCGTTGCCATGACTGCCGCGAGCTCGCTCACCCTACGAGCTGACGTAATTGCAAGAAGAAAGGTCGTCTTTATTGTAAGGAGGCGGAGAGGAACCGTGGCCAAGGGCTCGAACGGTGGTCCCATTAGCGTGGTAAGCACCAGGTCCAAGTTCCACGAAGGTGGAATCGGTTTCCGAGGGGGGTATAGGTTTACCAACCCTTTGAGGAACCTGGTAACCATAGGGTGGGCGAACACCGTGTGCCCTTCCTCCTCATGTCTGAACGCCGAGATGGTGGCAAGGTGGACCTTCAACGAGGATAGCGAGAGTCCTCCTCTCTTGAGGTCCAGTAAATACTCTAGTATTGTAGGTATAGGCACCAAAAGGGGGGCCAGCTGTTTGGTAGAACACCAAGCCGTGAAGCGAGTCCATTTTTGCTTGTAGGTCTTCCTGGTGGAAGTCCTCCTGCTACTTTCTAGGACTTGCTGTACTTCCACTGTGCATGTGCTCTCTAGGGAGCTGAGCCATGGATTAACCACGCTTGCAGTCGCAGGCTTTGGGGGTGCGGGTGCACTATGGACCCCTGGGCTTGCGTAAGCAGATCCGGCGCCACCGGAAGAGGCATCGGTGGACGGTCCGACATGCGCAGGAGTAGGGGGAACCATTGTTGTCGATCCCACGTTGGGACTATCAGGATCATCCGGGCCCTTTCCCTCCTGGCTTTCTGCAAGACTTTGTGGATCAGCACTGTGGGAGGAAACGCATAAAGCAGGGGGCCCCTCCACGGGATCGCGAACGCGTCCCCCAGGGACCCCCATCCCAGTCCTGCCCTGGAGCAGAATCGTGGGCACTTCTTGTTGTGCTGAGTGGCAAACAGGTCTATTTGGGGAAAACCCCATGCGTGGATAATCGGCCGTAGCAGATCGGGACGGATCTGCCACTCGTGTGTGAGTGCAAAACGCCTGCTCAGCTGGTCTGCCTTCACATTGTGTGCACCCGGCAAGTATGAGGCTTTCAAGATAATATTGTTGGCGATGCACCAGTTCCATAAGCGGATTGCTTCCGCGCATAAGGCACGGGATCGAGCTCCTCCTTGCCTGTTTATATAAAACATGGTGGAGGTATTGTCCGTACTGATCCCGACGACTTTGCCTTGTATGTGGTCTCAAAAGTGTCTGCAGGCGTTGAACACTGCTCTGAGCTCCAGTATATTTATGTGTAGTGACTGTTCCGTGGGTGACCACAGTCCTTGAGTCACCTCTTCGCCCATGTGCGCTCCCCACCCTATGAGGGAGGCATCTGTAGTGAGAAAAACCGACATTTGCGGCTGGTGGAAGGGTACCCATGTTAGCAGGTTCCTGGGGTTTACCCACCATTGTAGGGATTTGCGCACCCCGGCTGTGGGCGACACCACCCTGTGAACTGTGTGTACTGCCGGTTTGTATACACTCGCCAGCCAGTGCTGCATGCTGCGCATGTGTAACCTGGCATTCTGCACTACAAATGTCGCCGCTGCCATGTGGCCCAGCGGCTGCAAGCACGTCAAGACCGGCACCGTAGGGCTGAAGGTGATGACCTGCACGAGGGAACCGATGGCCCGAAAGCGAGCCTCTGGTAGATATACTCTCGCTGTAACCGAGTTTATGCGAGCCCCTATGAACTCTATGTCCTGTGTGGGGTCTATTTTTGATTTTGCCAGATTGATAACCAGGCCGAGTGAAGAGAACGTGTTTGCTGTGACGCGTATCATGCGCAGAACCTCCCCCTTCGAGGCCCCTTTGAGCAGGCAGTCGTCCAGATACGGGAAAATAAATACCCCCTGTCTGTGCAGGTAGGCTGACACCACTGCCAAGGTCTTGGTGAAGACTCTGGGGGCCGAGGAGAGGCCAAACGGTAGGACCTTGTATTGGAAGTGTTTGTTGCCTACCATGAACCGGAGGAATCGCCGGTGAGCCGGATGGATAGTTATGTGGAAGTACGCGTCTTGTAAATCGAGGGCTGCGAACCAGTCTCCATCGTCCAGTGCTGTAAGGATGGAGGCGATTGTGGTCATCCGAAAACGTTGCTTGCGCAGGTACCTGTTGAGGCCGCGAAGGTCTAAGATGGGCCTCCAGCCTCCTGTCTTTTTCTCCGTGAGGAAGTACCTGGAGTAGAACCCTTTCCCTTGCAGTTGCTCCGGCACTCTTTCCACTGCCCCTATGAGCATGAGATGGTCCACCTCCTGCCTGAGCCTCGCTACATGGGAGGCCTCCTGGAGGTGGGGCTTGGGTGGAGGTCGAGACGGTGGGAGCGACTGGAAGGGGATGGCGTACCCCGTGGCTATGATCTCCAGCACCCATTTGTCTGTGGTGATCCTTTGCCACTGGTCGTAGAATGGTCGGAGGCGATGGTGGAATAGTCGCTTTGGATGACCTTGTGCGATGGTAGTGATGGCGCAGCCCTGGATCTGTATGTCAAACTTGAGGCCTTTGGCCCCGCCCCGAGGACGCACGGCTCTGTTGTGAACGTCGCCTGGGAGTTCTGTACTGCTGGTGCTGTTGATGTCGCCCTTGCTCGTAACCCCTGTGGTACTGGGGGCGCTGTTGCTGGTACTGGTACCGTCTTTGTTGAGGGTAGTACCTTTTCTTAGTGTATGGAGGGGTGTAAATCCCCAGGGTCCTGAGTGTGGCTCTTGAATCTTTACTGGAATGAAGGACCGAGTCAGTTGATTCAGCAAACAGCTTCTGCGAGTCAAAGGGAAGGTCAACTATCTTCGCCTGCAGATCCCTCGGTATACCCGAAGTCTGGAGCCAGGACTCCCTTCGCATCACCACTGCCGTTGCTGTGGAACGTGCTGCTGTGTCCGCAACGTCCAGGGCGATCTGAACTCCCGTCCTCGAGGCCGCGTAGCCTTCTTGCACTATGGCCTTGAGCATCGGCTTTTTGTCCTCTGGAAGCGAGTCCATGAGGGAGGTTAACCTGGAATAGTTGTCGAAATTATGGTTCGCTAAGTGCGCTGCGTAATTTGCCATTCGCAACGTTAAAGTGGAGGAGGAGTAGACCTTTCTGCCGAACAGCTCTAGCTTCTTGGCATCTTTGTCTGTTCCCCCTGTCCTGAATTGAGATGTCTTTGATCTTTGTTGCGAGGACTCCACCACCAAGGAATTTGGCTGTGGGTGGCTGAACAGGAACTCCATGCCCTTCGCCGGCACGAAGTATTTCTTATCCGCTCTCTTTTGGACAGGCGGAATAGTCGCAGGGGTCTGCCATATCGTAGTGGCGGACTCTAAGATCGCTTCATCAAGCGGTATTGCTACTCTGGAGGAGGCCGGAGGTCTCAAATTTTTGAGGAGCTTATGGTGTTTCTCTTGCACCTCTGCTGTCTGGATGTCTTGCGTGAAGGCCACCCTCTTAAACAGCTCTTGAAACTGTTTGAGATCGTCCGGAGGATGGACGTCCCCCGGGGCCGTAGCCTCGTCCGGGGAGGAGAGCGAGGAACCGCTGGGGTACGTCTCTCTGGACCCTTCCGGTTCCTGCTGGTGATGGTACACCCTCTCGCTAGAGGTTTGCGAGGGAAAATCTCGGGGTTCCATAACCAGTCCCCCCTGAGATGCTTGAGTCTCTGTCCCCGGTCGCAATTGCCCTTGGAAGTACGAGATCGTCTGTGGGGATCTTTCCCTAGTAGATTGCCAATGGTGTCTATGCCCCGCGTGGTAGGGTCGACCATGGCAGTATAGGCACTGTTCTTGGGAAGGTGACCTAGACCACTCCCTTGGTGCATACCCTCTGCGTCTGGGGGAGGGAGATCGTCGAGACACTGGAGAGAGCGATTTTGCATAATAGTCCAGCGGTTCAAACCCCAGGAAGGGTGAAGGTGGTCCCAGCCAGGGTGAGGCTGGTTGCAAAAATGGAGAAGGGGGCTCCGGGTAGGCTAGGGGGGACCCCTGCCTTCTGGTTGGAGTCTGCAACATAAGCGGAGGGCTGTGAGAAAGCAACTCCACAGCCCTGTCCAGAGAGGGGCTGCAATGCCTCCTCTTGTGTGCAGCCTTCCCCCTCCCTGGAGGAGGTAACTCCGCCCCCTGACGCACAGGGGATCCCGGCCCCGTCCGCACCGTGCTAGGCACGCTCGAAGGCGGTGCTGCACGTGCGGTGTCCTTCGGTGCCTGCAGGCTGCGTGCCTGCGCGCTCTGCACCGCCGGTTACCCGGGGGTCGGTGCCGCTGCCTGCGGTGCCGCCGGTACCGGCGCTTGTTTAGCCGCCGCCCTGCCTGCGGTGCGGGGCGGCTGGCTGATTATCAGAGGCTGAGCCGCTTCCACGTGGCTCTCCGTGCCGCCGCCGATCGGCTGTTGCTGCAGCTGGGGGCTGCTCGCTCCTCCCGTCCCGCTCGCTGTTGCTGCCGGCAGGGATCGGGCTGGGGAGGCTTTCCTCCGTTTTTGCGCTGATGGGGTGAGGGAGGCAGCTTTCCTTTTATGGGCCCCGGAGGGTCCCTCCTGCTGCGGCCGCTCCGACACGTCTGGCTGGAGGGCCTTATCAAAAAGCAGCATTTTAAGCCACATCTCCCTGTCTCTCCTTGCTCTGGCTGTTAATTTAGCACAGAAGGAGCATTTCTGTGCAACATGGGACTCCCCAAGGCACCTTATGCATAGACTGTGCCCATCGGACGCTGGCATCGCCTCTCGGCAGGACTCACATTTTTTAAATCCTGAAGAGGACATTGTTGGTGAGTCTTTCAGTTGTTAAACGGGTACTTAGCACCTTCTCTGTGCTGTTTTCCCCTTCCGATGGCCTGCCGCAGCAGGAGGGCTGATGGCCCTATGCTCCTGGCCTCCGGCGCTTGTTACTGGGACTGGATTGAAGCTGTCCCGCTTGTAGTTTGTTTGTTGCTTTTGTGGTTTTTTTTGCAAAAATAACAACTGGCTAACTTGCAGTAGCCTAAGTACTTGAAAAACTTTAAAGAAAAACAGTTAAAGTCATTGAATACGCTACTTGGCCTTCGCCTAGTTCGGATTCCGTCTGCAGCCGACGGCGGTTAAGAGGAACTTGCGGGGACCGGATCGCGCACATGGCCAGGAGCGCACAAGGGAGCGGCGCATGCGCGGTCTGGCAGAAACTGCTTGGAAGATCCGATCTGCGGCGCCGGGCAAGCCCGACACCTATTGTGGAGCACCCACGGGGACACTCGAAGAAGAAGATAAAGACCCTCCCCGTCAGCAACCCTCTTTTCTGAAAAATTTTCCTATCTTCTCTTTCTTCATGGTTTTCAGGGTCCCTGTATTAGTTTCAGTGAAGTCAAAAACCTTTTTTTTTGTAGACTTTTCTATCCTCTTTCTTCTGACTTTGAGGGCCCCTGCATTATTTCCAGGGATCAGATACAATCATGGTGGGGGATGCTCAGTGGATGGCCAGTTGAGAGTTCAGCTACAGAAGACATTTGTGTAAACTTTCTTACTGTCTATGTGGATGCCCTACTTTTTCTTCCTTTCAATGGGAAAAAAAGGATGTTTGCTTAGCACGAGAGGGAGATGAAGAAAATGCAAGCTGGGAAGATGATGAAGATGAGTGAGCATACCCAGAATGCTGTGGGGATGAGGAAACTGTGGGAAAGGTCCCTACAATGCACTACCACAGCAGTCGATGTCAGCCAATTTGAGTGGCAGCAATGAGCTGACTTTGTGAGGAGCATGTGGGAAGTGAGGATGGTCACACTTGAACTTATAAATTCCAGAATTACAAAAAACTGATATTAATAAATTTGAATTTCTCAGTGTAGACGTAGCCTAGGATTCATCATCAAACTTGGTCCACTCGTTAGATCATTAGTTTCCCCAGACTGGTCACTGAACACAGATCCATACCCTTAAGCAGATCAATGCACCTCTACGACAAATGGCTAAAAAACAATAAAAATGCAGGATTTTCAATAAAACTTGGGTTATATCACTTTTTAAAAGATTTTTTGGGGGAATTTCTCTAGTACATGTCTGTTACCTCCTGCTAGCCCAACATCTTTCATAAGTAATGCACACACATGTTCGCTAAGTCTCATGGTACAGCACATTATCTGGCATTACAAAGAAATATTGTTAGTATTTTGACAGCAGTAAAATATTGACAGGACATTGACCGTTACAGAAGAGTCCAGCAGTGGCATTTTGCAAGACAGGGAAATAAGAAAGTTGTGATTTACTGTCCTTGGGACAAATTTTGCTGTGTTGCAACAGTATAAATATTAAGTAGCCCCTTCGGTGGAATTATTCTGGATTTATGCCTGCAAAAATAAAAGCAGAATATGAAAAATCACCATTCACTTCATATCTCACTTTTGTGCCCATTCTAAATGGAGTGCAGAAAGTGGAACACCCCTATAAATCTCTAGTCAGCTGAGCAATGAAAACATTACAGGGATTACAGCCTGCTGAAAATGAGTATGTAATTTATTGGTCAGTGTTCTGTAATTTCTTCTAAGAGGACATATTAATGCATTTGACATTGGCTTTCAAAGACAGTCAGCCTAGAATCTGTCATCAGCTTGTTACTATCACTGTGCAAACAAAGCCATTACATTTATTCTTAATGTACATCTGTTCAAAGTAATCAGTTTCTTAAAATCTAGATGATAAAGTATGGGATTGCCACTTTGTGCTCATTTCTTTTGCTCTGAAGTATTTAAATCTTTCCCCTTTGTAATGTCAGAGAATAACCATAATGAAAAATTACACGGATTGAAGCTCTCTACTATGGCACCCTCGGGACCAGACCGAGAGAATTTGCCAAACCACAGGAAGTCAATATTGCCTAGCAGCATTAACACCACTTCCACTTCTCACTGGGTTCTTAGAAGACATTTGGGGTAAATTACAAGCTAAATAGCAGCACAGAACACCAAGAGCCAGGACTGATGGCTGTAAACAAACTTTATGGACCACAGGAAATTTGGCCACACTCATGATAAGTGGACATCCAGCTAATAAAATATTATGCGGGATGGCAAAAGTTCCACAGTAGTAAAGTTCAACCTGTACATTGCTTTGCCATTTTTGTAACTAGAGCATATTTATACAGAACTGACATACTAATGTAAAAGCCATTAGAAAAACAGGAATAATTTCCTAAAAAAAGATTTAAACCCTAAAGTCATATATAAGGTACTATGTCTTCAGTAGGATGGTATCCTACAAGAGGTCAAATTTTTAGAAGATTGGAGAAGATCAATTCAAATAAAAAAGCTAATTTAATGTACTCTTAGGAGGCATTTTAATGTAGTCAATCCTAACGCTACCATACTGTCATTAATTCCTTCTGCAGTTCTGCAACTCACATACAAAGCATCACTGCCTGGAGCCTAATACAAGAATAGAAGTCTTTAGACATCGCCATATAGACCTCTCAATGGTTGAAGTGTCTCAGGAGTAAGTCACTAGGAAAAGGAACCCTGCTCTTGATCTCCTGGAAACCTCTCCATACAGATTAAGATCAAGCTGGAAGGAGGAAAAAATGGCAAGAATTCTTAAAAGAAAAGAGCCCTGAATGTGCTGCTGCAAAAAACATCTGTATCTGAGCGTACAGGCAGAAGACATGGGAACAGTATCAATGCAGTTTGCAAGGCAAACTGCACTGGAGAGAGAGAGAGAAGGCAGTAACACTTGGCTTTTCTTTGAGAGCTAGAAAAAATACTCAGCAGTTCCAAGAGAATTCCCAGGACAGAAAAATGAGATTTCAATTACAGAAAGTAAACTTTAGTGCTGTAAGGTGTAGTCATTATCCAAGAAAGAGATCAAGATATGAACTCAGGCATGTTTTTAAGCATGAAAATTGCAGCTCAATTGAACTACATGATTTGGGGCCTTCAACTTTCTTTCAGCATTAGGTATAACTTTATTCTTAATGTCATGTTTACTTACAACTAAAAACCTTCAACCTATCAAGGTTATTTTATTAACTAAATAGGCAATTAAGAAAATTACATCCCCACTGAGGATTTTTCTTTATAATTCATATATTACCTGAGTGCAAAACAAATTTGTTACATAAGCCAGATAATATTCACAGCCTGGATGGTTTCAGAGCCAAGGCTTCAGCTTCTGCCAGAACAGCTACACTGCCCATTTTATCACTGCAGCCCAAGTTGCACAAGCCCAACTCAGCTGACCTAGTCTCTGTGTCAAACTTTTAAAGCAGTGTAGACATCTCTCAGTAACATGACGTCATGGAGGATAGGTATTGCCTGGACAAGAAGAATTATCAGGGGGTAAATATTCCTCAGCTTTGTCTTCTGGCAAGAACATCTTTATATCAATATTTAGTTACTTGTAATGAACAGGTTGAACTAGTTTCCACTTTTTAGTTAGCTGGAAATACAGGTTGAACCGCTCTAGTCCAGCACCCTCAGTATCTGACCAGTTCTGAATGAGAGAATTTGACGAACACGGAAGGTTAATACTGTCTTGTAGGATTACAAACACTTCCACTGGTTACTGGACTCTTTTAGAAGACATTTAATGGTAAATTACAGCTAAGTAATAGCACAAAACACAGAGAACAAAGACTGGTGACTGTAAACAAAATTTAATTGGACATTAGGAAACTTGACCACAGCCATAATTGGTTGTCTGGCTAACTAAAATCATGCTGGATTACAAATGTTACCGTATGAGAGAGTGACGGATTAGAGAGCTTCAACCTGCATACTTCATCGTATACTTCAACCTACTTCCTTATGTCATGCAGTTCTTTTTGCTCCAAACATTCTTGTGACGTGTGACTTCTCATTTCCCACAGAAGCACTTTCAACTTTACATATTATTTTGAAGAAAAATGAGTGGGGAGAGGGGAAGAGAATCTGTCACAAGAATTCAGTGCTGATGTTAGCTTATAATTTAGCCAATCACTCCATTACGAAAACCAATACATTTAAATATTACTAAATATATCTCCTTCCACAATACTGGATTTCTTTTTTTAAATTCCTGCTCAGAAACCTATCAGAACCATAAAAATCTACTTCCCAGAAATGAGCAGATCAACATAAATTGGTATGTGGGGCGTTTTTTACATTCAGCTAGTTTACAAAAAGGACTCTGATAAGTGAAACAGCTTAGGCCATCACAGTAGAGATATAAAAAGATACTTTGTATGATAATAGAAATAACATAATAGCTGGGTCTACACGAGCCCCTGCCTTTCAGAAGGGGCATGTGAATGAGCAGGTTCGAAAGCTGCTAACAAGGCACTGCCATGAATACGCAGTGCCTCATTAGCATAATGGTAGCCACAGCGACTCGAAAGTGTGGCTGTCAAATTGCACAATGCCTGTGGAGATGGGGAACTTCCGAAAGGACCCCCCAGTTTTCGAAAGCCCCTTCTTCCTAACACCAGATAGGAAGAACGGGCTTTTGAAAACTAGGGGTGTCCTTTCGGAAGGTCCCCGTCTCCATGGGCAGTGCGCGATTGGAAAGACGCACTTTTGAATTGCCGCAGCTGCCGTTATGCGAATGAGGCGCTGCATACTCATGGCAGCACCTCATTAGCATCTTTCGAATCCGTTCATTAACATACAGAAGAGGCTCGTGTAGACAAGGAGAACGTGCTAATAGGCTGGAAAAAATGCATTTTCAAAATGCAAGTTTCAATGGTAGTTTCCTGAAGTGCCAGGCACAGAGGTGTAACTTATATGAAAGTTTAGCAAACACTGCTTTATGCAAATGAAATTTGATTCTATTATAACATTCCATTCTCTGAAAAGGAAGGAAGACAAAATTAAAAAAATAGATTAAATTTTAACAATTCAAAATTGAGTGCCATCAAATGAGTATGACAGAAACATTTCAACTTCAAAACATGTTGTATATCATACTTTATTGATAGGAGTGTCTGTACAGCTGGTTATATTACATTACAAGCAATTCCTTAAAAACATCTGCAATCATTTATAACAAACACACACCACATTTTAACAGACAATGTTACAGAAGTATTTTAAAAAGCTAATACTAGGGGACAAGATTTCAGAAGTGACTACTGATTGAGTGTCCTTTCTAATACACTTTAGCAGAACTTAATTTTCAAGAAGTGTTGCATACAGTAAAACCCTGAATTACACGTAGGTTGTGTTCCCAGGCAACCACGTGTAAGTTGGATTTTGCACAAATTGGGGGACCCAGGAGACTGACCAGCGCTGCTGCACTGGTAAACTTTCTGGCTCCTGCAACTGGCAAGCATCTGGTTCCTAGCTCCCCACCATTCTCTGGAGCTGGGTGCAGAGGAGAGCCAGGCTCCCACCAGGTTTCCAGCTCCCCATCACTCCTTGTAGCCAGGAAACCGAGGCGGGAGCCACCTGGTTCCTGGCTCCCCACCACTCACAATTTCGGCTTGCATTAATCCAAGTAATGCTCAAGTCAAAATCATGTAAATAGGTGTTCTACTGTATCCATTATTTGAAAAAGGCTTCCTTGAAAGGTGTCAAGTTTGACACTCAAAAAATTATGGAGGCACAAAAATAATTTTGAAAATCTGCATATTTAAATGATTACCTTAAAACTGTATTTCACAATAAAACTTAAATGACTGCAGATGCTTATTTAGTATGTATTTTTAGCTTTAGTATTCTCTCCAGACTTAGCAAAGATGTAATTTAAATCATTTATGTACATACCTGAGGCACTACATTTTCTAAAAAGCTTACTTCCCTTGGCCCCTTGTAAAAGATAATGAAAGGAAACAACCAATGCACTGTATTTAGATTTTTGTTTGTTTGAAGACTTCCTTCAGTTCCAGGGGCTTCTATAACTATTGCCACAGTTAACGTATGACAGATCTTTTATCTTACTGGCCTCTCATGTCTTCGTTGCTTGGATCTGATCTGGTAATAAAAAGAAAAAGTCAGCCTCACATTAAAAATACTGTACTTAGTGGAACTGTCATCCCTAAAGAAAACCGACATATTTGTTACAAAATTACATCATAAAGATGGAAAAATTGAAGTTTGCACCTTCAGCTTGCACCTAGCTGGTCTATTTCTGAGATTCATCTCTGAATAAACAATTTTTCCAAAAACTATCATTTAAACAGAAAGAATCTACCACAGAATTATTTTATTCCTTTCTGCACTTTATGTGACTGTCTGGATCATGGTAATAACATACACAGAAAGGTAAACAAGCATGCATTCCAACTCTGGCTGAAAGTTCTGGACCTCTATTTAACTGAGCTCCGTAAAAGCTTAGTTCTTGAACAGCTTATAAACTATACAACTCAACTTCAGTCTGTCAGAGCTATTATGGAAATGTGCATGAAAAGGCAGCTTGCCCCTACTGACCACATTTCACAAAACTGTTGCCAAATGACACCTCTTAGCAATGTTTTGATGTGTTCTTCAGTAACTTGTGCATATAACTTCCTTAAATAAAACTGGTATTTTTTTCTGAGTACGTGGCAATACTCAATCCCTTCCTCAATGGGGGCTAAATTTGCTTCACATACATCTGCCAAACTTCAGGTGGGTTGCTGTAGTCTGGTTTAAAAAAAAGAATCATAAAGGAAAAAGTTTTTACCCTTTTGATTCAGAAATGAAACCTGTATTTAGTCACACTATTTTACTTTGTGGGGCAGAATGGGGGCGAGAAGTTAGCTTCAACCTTTGGGTAAAGACCATGGATAAAAAATTGCAAACCCAAAAGGGAATGTTTCATAGATTTCTGATAATATGAAGACAGTGAGGGTCTATAAGAGAATTTTTTTTGCTAAAGATCAACATTTACTTTGGTTTCACAAATAACAGTAAGTCCTGTGGACCCTTAAGAACTAACAAATTCATTAATCTTTAAGGTGCTATAGGACTGCTTATTATTTGTGATGGCTACCTCCTAAAACTACTTACTTTAGTTGTAATGGATTTTGGATCACTACTGCCACCTAGTGGCTTGCTCAGAAGTGAACACCAAAATGGGGGCAGCAAATTACATGCTCTTTATATCAGAGAGATAGCTGTATTAGTCTGTATCTTCGAGAACAATAAGTCCTGTGGCACCTTATAGACTAGCAGATATTTTGGAGCATAAACTTTCATGGGCAAAGACCTGTTTAATCTTTGCCCATGAAAGCTTATGCTCTAAAATATCTTCTAGTCTATAAGGTGCCACAGGACTTCACTGCTCTTTATAGAAAGCATTCCACAAATATTGACTTGTGTTCCCAAGTGTATTTAAACCAAGTTATTTTAAGTTATAATAATTTCTTATAATGACTAAATTTCAGAAGCATGCATTAGAGTGAGGAAAATTAAATGTAGGACTGGGGATTTTTTGTTTTTACTTGGTTTTTAGCAGTAGCACTCAATCAAAACAAAAATCGGACTCACTCTGCTAAGCACTATCCAAACTCACAGGTGTACACAGACTGCATGTAAGAAATGAAAATCAAAATGCTGGGTAGTGCAAATCTTACACCATCTATGTAATTATGGCAATGCTGCATGTGACATGATCTGTATAATGTAAACGTATCACTATCTTTGGTTCATTAATCCTGGACCCAAACAAGAATTGCATTTCTTTTACTAAATAGTCTCAGAAGGATTTCATATAAGTTTACAGTTAGTGTTTAACACCTTCCAACCATGGCACAAATATTAATAAATCAACCAAGTAATCCTGACAACACTCCAGAGAAATAGGTACTCTAGGAAGTATCAGTCTGAGTGTATTGTAAGAGACTACTCTGTGAGGGGAGTGGGTCTCGGAAGTGGCCTCTAGGATGAGCCAGAACTTCTACATCCCAATTTTATAATCAGCTGACACAGGAGTTTTAATCATAATGTAGACATATCTTAGAAATGCCAAGGGTACTTCCTAAGGAGCCAGAAAATCCTGTTCTAGGTCACTTGTGCCATGTAGACTTTTCTTGGCCAGAAGCCCCAGGACTTCTGGACTGGTATGTTGCTTCCCCAGAGTTGCAGACTCTGGGGAGAAACCTGGTGACTGCAGGATAGAATTGACTTTTTTTTTTTTGCAGGACTCCCAGGTTGTGGAAATGTTTTCTGTCTACAAATATTAATACCATGAACTTTACTATTAGCTGGAAACTCTTGTGTTGGCCAGCTCTACTTTTAACATTTTTTTTTTTTAAGTGACTAGATTTTAAATTGACATAGTCCATTTAGAAGTTCAGGGTGTTTATATGAAACCTGTTGTATGGCTTCAACAAAAAATACAGAACAAGGGCCCGAGATTTCTTCAGCTTTCATGTAATTAAAAATGCATTTAACACCATACAATACATTTTCATAGCCTTCTCTTGCCTCCAGAGATAGGCTATTCTTCCAAGGCCTAATCCTTCTGCTGCTGAACTCAATGGAAAGACTCCCATTCACTTCAGAAGAGAAAGAACCACCCCTAACTAACATGGCTGGAGTGAAAGAAAAAAGTCACCTATGATACAGCTAGGAAATATTTGGTATTCAAGATTGTTTGATAATGCTCATGTACAATTAAGCTGGCTTATGAGTCCCAGCTCCTCTAGAAACTGCTCAGCCTGTTCACTCAACATTTGAAACAGACAGTAAAATATGGAGGAAAAAAGAAATAAGGAACACCGGAGCATGATAAATAAGGTTACTATGGAAATAAATTAAGGCACCATGTGGAACATAAAGATTCAAAAGCACATTGTACCTCTTCTTGACCACAACCAAGAGAGTCCTAGACTGCAAGACCCAATCCCAAGAACGCACGTGAATTTTTAGGTTAGCGTATCTTTTTCTTCAAAGAATATCCTGTAATTTTTGGTTTATGTAAGTTTTTTTTAAAAAAAGAGATAATTTCTCCTAGAATGGCCCTAGCTGCAGAGAATCATAAAAACAAAAATTAAACAAAAAAACCCAAAGGGTAAAATATCAGGTTGGTCTGGTACTCACTGTGTGATTTGATCTGAGAGCAGAAATAGATAGAAACAAGACAAATGAAATAAAAGAAAACTTACAAAATGAAAACAAGATCTAGTGGAATGGAAATAATAGAATTAGATTTGACCTACCTTGGAGCCAATCTACACCTTCTTGTAACCCTTCTCCTTTAAGTGCATCACTAGCACTGTAATAAACAGAGACTACAGTATAAAAGCCATGAGTGGTTAACACATCTGAATTTTGTAAACTACGTGATAAGTACACCAGAGTATCTCCAAATGCATGTACCAGTGTCTGGCATATTATTCTTTAACAAGAAGGATGTACCTACGTAGGAAAATTTAACTATTTTGCTAAAACTATTCTAGCATAGCTGCTCTGGGCCAACACTAACCCAGAATATTTTCTCTATTCTGCAATATACCAAGACAGTTATTCTGCTACAAATATTTCCCTTTGTGGACAAGGTTATAAAAAATAACTTCTGCAGAAAGAGTGAATTAACATGCATTCCTCCACCTGGCTCAGACATAGGGGCCACTCAGAGGTTGGAGAGGAGGTGTGATTAGATAATATGGCATACACTGGTAATCCCCACTTGGTATTAAAGACCACTGTCATCTGATGTAGGCGAATGGCTGGCTACACCAGACTAATACAGACTAAGCATTAGAATCAAGAAACTGTAACTGGCTACTTATGACTCCTCTTTTTGCTGCAGAGATTAATTTAGCACAGCAGATGAGGTGGGCCACAATTTTGGCTATTCTTAATCCATTAATAAAGGAATTTGGGCAAAGGCTAACATATACGATCTTTGATCCTTTTGCAAACATCAAACGCCGAAAACACTGTACCCATGTTATTCATATGCAAACTGTGCAAGTAGAGGAGGGCTAGCAATAGATACAAAAAGGTGAATTTTCAAGTATGCCAGTTTATGTGCAAAATATTCAGTTTAATTGTGCAGTTAAATAATAGACAATCATTATTTAAATATATTGGATGTTTTCTGCATTTTTACCTCAACTATAATAGAATACAAAGTGTACAGTGCTTTATTTTTGGTTACAAATATTTGCACTGTAAACAAAAGGCAGTATTTTTCAATTCAGCTAATGCAACTACTGGAGTGCAATTTCTTACATGAAACAGAATTTACAAATATAGAATTATGTACAAAAAAGCTGCATTTAAAAAATAAAATCAAAGAGTGCATACCTTTAGAGCCTACTAGTTCACTCACATCTCTTTCTTGTTCAGCCAATTGCTCAGATAAACAAGTTGAGTTACTATTTGCAGAACATTATGCTGCCCACTTCCTGTTCACTTTGTCACCTGAAAGACAGCAATTTCATGGCACAACATGGCAGTGTTGTAGCCAGCACTGCAAGGTTTACCTGCCAAAATGTGCTAAAGATTCATATATTCCTTCATGCTTCAACCACCATTCCAGAGATTAACATCTATGCTGATGACTGTTTCTGCCTGATAATGACAGAAAGCAGAGCCGGCTGACACATTTTGGTCGTCATCTGAGTCAGATGCCACCAGCAGAAAGGTGATTTTCTTCTTTTGATGGTTCAGGGTCTATTGTTTCTGCATCAGAGTGTTGCTCTTTTAAGACTTCTGAAAGTTTGCTCCACAACTCCTCCCTCTTAGGGTTCAGAAGGACACTTCAAATTCTTAATCCCTGAGTCACATGCTATAGCGCTATTTTTAAAAATCTCACATTGATACCTTCTTTGCATTTTGTAAACTCTGCTATAACATGAAATATATTCCAAAAGACTGGTAAAACAGGAGACATACAATTCCCCCATGCCTGTGCCTAAGAAGATCAGTCACAAATTTAATTAAACACTTTAATGAGCATAAGCAGCAGCACCAAAAGCATGTCTTCTGGAATGGTGGCTGAATCACGAAGGGACACATAAATCTTTAACGTATCTGGCACATAAAAAACTTGCAAGAGTTACAAACATGCTATGTGAAAACCTGTTTTCACTTTCAGTTAGCTCTGTAAATAAGAAGCAAGCAGTACAATCACTCAAATATACACAAACTTGTTTGTCTCAGTGACTGGCCAAACAAGAAGCAGGACTAAGTGGACTTGTAGGCGCTAAAGTTTTACATTATTTTATATCTGAGTGAAGTTATATAACAAAAATAACTTTCACAATAAAGAGATGTCATTCATTACTCTTGGTAAAGGTGCTGCTGATCCCTATGCAGAAGGGTGCTTGCGGACTAGGGCCACAGGCACAGATTGGTGTGGTCACATAGTCACATGGATCTGGGATGCCCAGCAGTGGGTCCAGCAGTTTCCTGTGAAGTAAACTACATTTATGGAGCATGCAAGCAGATTGCACTAACCCTTTAGGCTCATAACACACACAGCCAGTTCGCCATATCAGTACAGAAGTAGACTGTCATAATCATTTGCAACTTGACTATCCCTGACTGCTTTAGGTCTGTTGCTAATCAGTTTGGTGTTGGAAAGTCAACTGTGTCTGAGGTTTCTGAGGTGACCAGGTGTGTTATTTACCCAAACAGTGGAGGAAATAAACAATATTCCTAAAGCAACAACTAGGCTTTTCAAACTCCATTGGGATTATTGATGGGACTTCTTGTGGTCAGTAGCCAATCCAAACGCAGAAGGCTTGTGACAAGGGCTCTTGCAAACAGGCCGACTGCTAACAGGCGGGAGTTTTGAGAGGGGCTCTCCTGGTGAAGGAGGAGGCAAACTACAGCACCTTCCGGTAAGTGGCTGTCTAGAGTGTGTGGGTGTTTGTGTTTGGGGGTTCTGGGCTTGTTTGTCTGTTTGTTTGGAGTGCTGAGCTGTCTGCTTGAAAGGCCATGTGCTCAGGCTAGCAGCTGGAAGCTGTGAGCCTTGATTAGGTTTGAATTCTAAACCTCTGTGCTGATTGGCTGAGCTGTAGCCAGAGGGAGGGGCTATCAGGAAGGCCAGAGCCTTTTAAACCCTGCTGGCAAGCGACCAGGGCCCTTGCAAACAGGCCGACTACTAACAGGCAGAAGTTTTGAGAGGGGAGTTTAGAGGGGGAGCTTACAGGGAGCTAGTTACTTCTAACATCCTTAAATCTTTTATAACATCCCCATCTGAAACTTTTACTTAAGAACCCCATGTAGAATTAAATTAAATCAGAGGAGGAAATGGAGGCAGAAGAGCAGCAGCAGAGCGGGGGCTATCCTGTTTATTGCGTCGAGTGTAATATGTAAGATTACCTACCCTGTGGGCGGGTGGCTTATGCGTGCACTTGATGCAAGGAGCTCCTGGTCCTCAAAGACCGAGTGCGGGCTTTGGAGACCAGGGTGGCTGAACTGGAGGAGCTAAGGGAGGCAGAGAGCTATGTTGATGAGGCTTTCCAGGACATAGTAGGGCTGTCCCACCTCCAATCTGACAGCCCCAATGCTGCTAAGGAGGATAAAAGGCTCAGGGAAGGAGAGCAGTAAATGGAGGCAGAGGGAAACCATCCCATAGTTGGGACCCTCCTTCCAGAGGGTGCTATGGGACCCTCTCGCACCGAGGATACCTCTCCAGGGGAGGGAACGCCAGTTGTTAGGAAGAGGCAGGTGTTAGTAGTGGGTGATTCGATCATTAGAAATATAGATAGTTGGGTTTGTGATGACCGGGAGAACCATATGGTGACTTGCCTGCCTGGTGAGAAGGTTGCGGATCTTTCGAGGCATCTAGACACACTTATATGCAGTAGTGGGGAGGAGCCGGTGGTCGTGGTACATGCAGCTACCAATGACATAGGGAAGGGTAGGAGAGATGTCCTGGAGGCCAAATTTAGGTTGCTAGGAAGGAGACTGAAGTCCAGGACCTCTATGGTGGCATTCTCAGAAATGCTGCCAGTTCCACGCGCAGGGCCAGGTAGGCAGGCAGAACTTCAGAGTCTCAATGCGTGGCTGAGATGATGGTGTAGGGAAGAAGGGTTTAGATTTATTAGGAACTGGGGACACTTTTGGGGTAGGGGAATCCTATATAGGAAGGATGGGCTCCACCTAAACCAAGGTGGATCCAGGCTGCTGGCATTAAACATAAAAAAGGTCGTAGAGCAGTGTTTAAACTAAGAGATGGGGGAAAGCCGATTGGTGCGGAGAAGCACGTGGATCAGACGGAGACTTCTCTTAGGCGAGACTCCATTGACAGAGATTCTCTAGAACATGGGTGTCCAACCTTCTGGCTTGCCTGGGCTGCACTGAGTGAAGAGGAATTGTCTTGGGTCGCATATAATATATATAATATAATATAGTTAATGTATATAAATCACATAATAATGTTAAAAGTTTACGATCTTGTGGGGCCGCATTACTAGCTGTCCAGGGCCGCATGTGGCCAGCGGGCTGGACACGCCTGCTCTAGAATTTAGTCAGAAAGAGAAGAAGGGAGATGACAGAGTAGATGAGAAAAAATCAGATCAGATGAGAAAAAAAAAATCACATATAAAAGATTCCAATATGTCAGGGAAGGGCAGGCATATGAATAGTGGTAGTTTTTTGAAGTGCTTTTATACAAATGCTAGAAGTCTGTCTAATAAGATGGGTAAATTAGAGTACCTTATATCAAAGGAGGAGATTGACATAATAGGCATCATGGAAACCTGGTGGAATAAGGACAATCAGTGGGACACTATTGTACTGGGATATAAAATACATCGGAAGGACAGAATGGGTCGAGCGGGTGGCGGAGTGGTACTGTATGTGAAAGATAATATAGAATCAAATGAAATGAAAATCCTAAATGAATCAAAATGTTCCACAGAATCACTATGGATAGCATTCCTTCCTCTGATGGGAATATAGCACTGGGGATATATTATCGACCACTTGACCAGGACAGTGATAGTGATGCTGAAATGCTAAGGGAGATTAGAGAGGCTATCAAAATAAAAAACTCACTAACAATGGGGGATTTCAATTATCCCCATATTAACTGGGTACATGTCACCTCACGAAGGGATTCAAAGAGAAAATTTCGTGATGCCTTAAGTGACTGCTTCTTTGAGCAGCTGGTACAGGAACCCACAAGCAGAGATGCAATTCTTGATTTAGTATTGAGTGGAACACAGGATCTGGTCCCTGAGGTAACTATTACAGGACTGCTTGGAAATAGTGACCATAACATAATAAACATTTGATATTTCTGTGTTGGAAAGAACACCTCAACAGTCCAACACTCTGGTATTTAATTTCAAAAAGGGGAATTACACAAAAATGAGGAGGTTAGTTAAGCAGAAATTAAAAGGTAGAGTAACTAGAGTAAAATCCCTGCAAGCTGCGTGGAAACTTTTCAAAGATACCATATTAGAGGCCCAACTTAAATGTATACCCCAAATTAAGAAACACAGTAAGAGACCTAAAAAAGAGCCACCATGGCTTAACAACCATGTAAAAGAGGCAGTGAGAGATAAAAAGGCATCTTCTAAAAAGTAGAAGTCAAATCCTAGTGATCAAAATAGAAAGGAACATAAACACTGCCAAATTAAATGTAAAAATGCAACAAGAAAAGCCAAAAAAGATTCTGAGGAACAGTTAGCCATAAATTCAAAAAACAATAGTAAAATGTTTTTTAAGTATATTAGAAGCAGGAAGCCTGCTAAGAAAGCAGTGGGGCTCCTGTACGATAGAGACATAAAAAGGAGCAATCAAGAAAGATAATGCCATTGCGGAAAAACTAAATGAGTTCTTTGCTTCAGTCTTCACAGCTGAGGACGTTAGAGCGATTCCCAAATCTGAGCTGTCCTTTAGGTGACAAATCTGAGGAACTGTCCCAGACTGAAGTGTCATTAGAGGAGGTTTTGGAACTAATTGATAAGCTAAACAGTCACAAGTCTCCGGGACCGGATGGTATTCACCCAAGGGTTCTGAAAGAACTCAAATGTGAAATTGTGGAACTGTTAACAGTGGTTTGTAACCTATCCTTTAAATCAGTTTTGGTACCCAATGATTGGAAGACAGCTAATATAACACCAATATTTAAAAAGGGCTCTAAAGGAGACTCTAGAAATTATAGACCGGTAAGTCTAACGTCAGTACCAGGCAAATTAGTAGAAACAACAGTAAAGAATAAAATTGTCAGATACGTAGAGGAACATGATTTGTTGGGCAAAAGTCACCATGGTTTCTGTACAGGGAAGTCGTGTCTTACTAATCTATTAGAGTTCTTTGAAGGGGTTAACAAGCATGCGGACAGAGGGGGGATCCAGTAGATATAGTATACTTAGATTTCCAGAAAGCCTTTGACACGGTCCCTCACCAAAGGCTCTTATGTAAATTAGGTGGTCATGGGCTAAGAGGAAAGATCCTTTCATGGATTGGGAACTGGTTAAAAGACAGGAAACAAAGGGTAGGAATAAATGGTAAATTTTCACAATGGAAGGAGGTAACTAGTGGCGTTCCCCAAGGGTCAGTCCTGGGACCAATCTTGTTCAACTTATTCATCAACGATCTAGAGAAAGGGGTAAGCAGTGAGGTGGCAAAGTTTGCCGATGACATCAAACTGTTCAGGATAGTCAAAACCAAAGCAGACTGTAAAGAACTTCAAAAAGATCTCAGCAAACTGAGGCTACGTCTACAACAGCCCCAAACTTCGAAATGGCCACGCAAATGGCCATTTCGAAGTTTAGTAATGAAGCGCTGAAATGCATATTCAGCACTTCATTAGCACGTGGGCAGCCGCAGCACTTCAAAATTGACGCGCCTCACCTCCGCGGGTCTCATCCCGATGGGCTCCTTTTCGAAAGGACCCCACCTACTTCGAAGTAGGCGGGTCCTTTCGAAAAGGAGCCCCGTCGGGACGAGCCGCGCGGAGGCGAGCCGTGTCAATTTCGAAGTGCTGCAGCTGCCCACATGCTAATGAAGCGCTGAATATGCATTTCAGTGCTTCATTACTAAACTTCGAAATGACCATTTGCGTGGCCATTTCGAAGTTTGGGGCTAGCATAGACACGGCCTCAGTGATTGGGCAGCAAAATGGCAAATGAAATTTAATGTGGGTAAGTGTAAGGTAATGCACATTGGGAAAAATAACCCCAATTATACATACAATATGATGGGGGCAAATTTAGCTACAACAGATCAGGAAAGGGATCTTGGAATTATAGTGGATAGTTCTCTGAAAACATCCACGCAGTGTGCAGCGGCAGTCAGTAAAGCAAACAGGATGTTAGGAATAATTAAAAAAGGGATAGAAAATAAGATGAAGAATATCTTACTTCCCCTATATAAAACTATGGTATGCCCACACCTTGAGTACTGCGTGCAGGTGTGGTCTCCTCACCTCAGAAAAGATATACTGGCGTTAGAAAAGGTTCAGGAAAGGGCAACTAAAATGATTAAGGGTTTGGAATGGGTTCCATATGAGGAGAGGCTAGAGAGACTGGGACTTTTCAGTCTAGAAAAGAGGAGACTGAGGGGCAATATGATAGAGGTATATACAATCATGAATGGTGTGGAGAAAGTGAATACAGAAAAGTTATTTACTTGTTCCCATAATATAAAAACTAGAGGACACCAAATGAAATTGATGGGTAGCATGTTCAAAACTAATAAAAGAAAGTTTTTCTTCATACAGCGCACAGTCAACCTGTGGAACTCCTTACCAGAGGACGCTGTGAAGGCCAGCACTCTAACACAGTGTAAAAAAGAGCTCAATAAATATTTGGAGGTTAGGTCCACAGATGGCTATTAGCAAGGGGTAAGGTATGGTGCCTAGCCTTTTGTCGAAGGCGGGAGATGGATGGCAGGAGACAAATCGCTTGACCATTGTCTTTGGTTCACCTCCTCTGGGGCACCTGGCACTAGCTACTGTTGGCAGACAGGATACTGGGCTAGATGGACCTTTGGTTCTTATGTTCTCAGGTTCACTGAGTTTGCAGTTCAGCAGGCAAAATAAAATGGTTGGGTTAAATGTGCTCAGCTGCTGTATTTGAACAGGGGAGGTTGCTTTTATTCCCTTGGAGTTGAATGGCTACTCTTGGGATGGAGAGGACAAAGAACACCAGTCAATGGGATAGTGGAATAGAGCTAGTGGACTCTCAGGACCTCAGGCTGGGAGTCCTAGATCTAAGATGCTTCAACACTGCAAAATGATGGGGTTGGGCTAGAACCTCCCCAACTCAGAGGATATCGGGGTCCGGGCCCTAGTCAGATAGAATTGGGTGTAGTCAAAATAGAGGTTGGGCTCAAGCGGGAGTCTGCTCACAGTTTCTCACTGCAGTATAGACACACTTAACAGTCTCATGATCTAGTCACATCCACAGATTCAAATAAAGTTAGTTCCTGGAAGTTACAAACCCTATTCACACCTCTGATAGCTTCCACTACAAATGCAAAGATTTTCTTAGTGAAGGGTGACATAAGCCATCAAGTTCAGGGGAAAAAAAATCATATAAAAATTTCTAGTGTTTGTGACTGCAGGGATAACTTTCCAAATGTGAACTGATGTGGTGCTATCTTCATCTGTACACGGATGACTCCACTGCATGTTTTAGGATAGCTTTCCAAAATAGTTGCAGCGTGAAATTACCAAGATTCTGATCAGTTTCACAATGGATACTCATAAACCTATACTGCACGAGAGGGAGTGACTGCACCACTCTGGTAAAAATCGACCACCATTTCACTCCTCAGCAATAATTCAGAGGGGCACTTCTTCCCACTTGGACATTGCTCACAACCTTCAGCAGGGTAACCCCTCTTATTAGTCTCTGGCTAGGAGATTTCTGGTAAATTTTTCTAGCCCAAATCTACATTATTTTACAAATTAAATAGTTTTTCAATCAGATTTCATCACAAGTATGGTTAAAAAGCCTTCAATCAACAACAAAAATGGTGAGGTAATGGTACTTTACCAGATATGCCATGGTTTATCTTTGATGTTCTCTAAAGACAGTAACTGAGATACTTTCACAGATGATACTGCATCCCTTAAGTCCATCTTGTTAGCAAAGAACAAGATAGGTATTCTACGATGTTTTATATCTAAGCATAAACAAAAACAAGGAATACCAGAATATTTGTAAATACTAATCATCGTTTGCAAGTAACAAAACAACATGAACAATAAAAGAGATACTGGTCATTGTAGTTCTTTGAAGATTTTATCCTACCAAGATGCATACTGCTCAGTCACGTGGCCTCAGCCTCTTGTTTTGGGAGTGTTCACAAGTTTTCTGGTGAGTTTTGGAATCCCTCCCCAACTCAAAACACATTTATGGCTGCAGTTTATGGTTGTTGGTGAAAAAGAGGAATATCTCAGTGTCAAATCATAGCTTCCAATCATATCTTCACTATTTAGTGAAGGACTGGGTATAGAAATAGTCATAATATTGATTCAACTAAGATTTCATACCCTGCAACTGTAACAGTTTTTGGACCTCTGTGCTTAATATATAGACTTTGTTCTGGTAAGGCTATGATCTGAATAAGCAGGTCTGTCCCACGAAAGCTCACCACCTAAGAAATTATTTTGTTAGTCTTTCAAGTGCTTAAATGACTGCTTGATTGTTTTGAATTAGGATAGCCCAAGACAGCCTCAGGTATTCTGGAAAATGCCCATTACTTTCTCTGAAGCCTACAAAAAATGGACAATATGTCTCTGGTAATTCCCATATCCCTCCTGAGCTTGAACAAAGGTCCATTTCCCAGTAGTTTTTCCTCAGCTAGTAGCCGGAACTCGGAGCTCACTCTGGCAATTGACTTGCCATACTTAAATACACTCAAGAACATGGAGAAATGTCTTTATGCTGCAGATGCAGAAAAGCCAGTGAGAATTCACTCAGCATTTATTAACATGCCCACACCTATAGAATATTTGAGTCACTGAAAGAAAACGCAGTCCTTTAACAAAAAACTGGGTAAGAGCAAGTCTAGCTATGGAATACCTGTGCTACGATCAAGAAGAGATTGGCACATTGCAGGAGAAGATAAAGACTACATATGAATATAATATCCAAATCTTGATAGGAAGACACTACTCTTTCCTCTGAACATCAGAATTTGCAGTGAACAATTGGGGCATAGCTTCTCCCTAAGCTTCAAGGAATAGGAAGTAAGCAGCACTAAAAAAAAGAAATAATTTTTCAAAAAAATATATGCCTTAAAGGACTGCTCACTCATGTTTCATTACAGTATGTGTTTAAACTTGGAATGCACAGACTGGTCTCCTTTGCTGAGTAGCAAGTCTCACAATTCTGAAGTGGCTTGGGTGTTTATTTAAAAACAAACAAACAAACAAAAAAACCCACTCTTCACCTTTCTTCATAATAGCTGAAAACTATGTTTCCTTTGCACCCTGACAACTCTAACATTCAGAAATCAGGATGGCTTAGCAAAATCAAACAGTACAGCCGCATTTACACTGGCAAATTCATCCGGAAGGCAGTGTTCTTCCGGAAGATTCTGGGAGTGTCTAACCACAAAATTCGTTCTTCCAGAAGGAATCCAGAAGAACACAGCATCTCTTCCAGACTCCAGAGTCTGCTCCTGTTTCAGGAAGAGTGCCCTCTTCCAGAAGATTCCTCTAGAAGAAAAGGCACATAGATGTTTCACGAGCCTCTTTTTTGAAAGACCAGCCTGCCACGGCAACAGCTGCAGGCAGTGTGAAGACACTCAACACAGCACTAGCATAGCTCTCTGGCCCAGTGCTCCAGATGCCCTTAAAGTGGCAGTGAGTCCCACAAATCCCGGCACACCAAGGCAACACCATGCGAACAGGGACACGGGCCAGGCGCCCACACCTTCCCACACCCACCCACAGAGGGGCCATGAAGGGAGACAGGGATGGGCTCACAGCAAACCCTCCATCCCCTGAGCAGGTCAGCCATGCCCTGACCTCAGGGGTCCCTCACAGCAGTGCCAGCCCAGCACTCAGGCCCACATGTAAGTAACAGCCAGCACCCACATCCGCAGACAGTGCTGTGTGGGTCACATCCACAGGGAGTGTCTCAGGAATGGACCAGCCATGCATGGCCCACACACCACCCACACAGGGACCCCCCCGTCTGGGCAAACCCCCATCCTCCAGCCTGTTCCCTGGGGTGGGGAAACATAAGCCCGAACCCAGCCACCAGATCGACACGCCCTGAGGTTGTATGGCTGGCCAGGTAGGGGAAGACAGCCACAGGGGACCCACACACCCCACTGCTGGAGGGATCGCTGCCCTCCCAACCGCCCCCCCAGGAGCTCAGGCTGCACCTGGTGCAGGACCCCGCACTCAATGGACCCATGTCCTCATCCTCACCCCACACTGCTCCCAGTGTAGATGGGGCACCCCATACACATGTGGGAGGGAATGGCATAGCCTGTCCACGGAGTGCCTGCTTCAGCAGCATCGTTTATCGCACATAAAGAACTAGCTAACTCGGTTACACTACCCAGTGCCCCAAAAGGGCCATCACAGCAATATATGTAAACCCTGCATGAGGAGGTGGCACCTGTGTCCCCAGTGCCCGGAGAGGGCAGGCTGGGACAAGGTGAGAATAGGCAAGTTGGGGCCTGGAGGGGCTGAGGTAACACAGCACCCAGTGGCCACGAGCAGCTGGTCACGGCTGCCCGGGGACAGTTCAAGTAACCCAAGACTGGGTATCTGTGCAAGCTAACACCCAGTAGAGAGCACTGAGGATCTTAACTGCTGTAGAACAAGGTCATAACAAAAATATAACTGAGAAGAGTGGTCATTAAAAGCCTCACTATTTGTAGTATGTGAGTTATCCAATTATTATAGTAGTATTTTTTAAATGTTTTCATTTTCACAACACTCCCACTTACTGTAATCTCAGGGCACACGCCTATATGCATCTTTTAAAACAAATAAAGATATCAAAGTGAAAACTGACTTTGCCTCCTCAAGCACCCCACCCTAAAGCCTGAAAGACATAAGCTCATACGTTATCTTAAGATATGTAACCCTCTGCTAGCGAACCTTCAGGGGACATTGATTCTGAATTCTAGACCAGTGTTTCTCAACCAAGGGTACATGTACCCTTAAGGGTAGACCAAGGTCTTCCGGGGGCACATTAACTCATCTGGATATTTGCCTAGTTTTACAACAGGCTACATAAAAACGCTAGTCAAGTTAGTACAATGTAAAAAGTTCATTCAGACAATAACTTGTTTCTACTGCTTCATATGCCTTACGTGGAAATGTAAGCACAATGCTTCTAATTCATTTATCTAACAATAAGATGATGGAGAGTCAGCAAGTAGTCAGTAGTAGCCATTGGTGATATTTTTGCATGTTTTTGTAATCAGTAAGTTTTTTTTTCTAATTGAGGAGTAACCTGGTGGTATACAAAACAAATCTGACTTCTACAGATGATACAGTAGTTTGGAAAGGCACTAGTTTCAAGAGCTCAGATTACTTTAGGACCATGTTTCTCAACCAGTGGTATGCGCACCCCTGTGGATACATCAGAGAATTGGGGAGGTAATTATAATTTTTAAAAGGGGGTACTTTTTTAAAAAAGTTTGAGAAACACTTATCTTGACACCAGTTAAGGGATCACCAGACACTAGTCTCAATTTAAATCTATGGACATCTTTTTCAAATGCACCAATTTTACCTTCTGCTGTGGCACATGGGAAAAGTGGTTTCAACCCAAGCAACAGCCACAGTAAAATATCAAAACTAGTCTGAGCTAGGTATTACCTGAATCAATCTGAAACAACTTTAGTCAAAACAATCAAACCTAGAATATAAGCATTAGCCAAAATGGATTTATTAAGAGCAAACCATGGTTAAACAACCCTAATTTCTCTCTCTGACAGGACAATCAGCAAGAAGGGAGTTGAAGATAAAAGACAGTAAAAAGCTGCGTTATCCAGCACTTTACCAACTGGAAAGTTCCATTAACTGGCTTTTCTGTTTGCTCCTAATACAAATGTTGATTCTAGTAACCAGGACAAGCATACTGCACAGGAGGTTATGCAACTGCACATCCTGCACGTTACTTTTATGCCAGAGACAAGCAAGTTGATATCAGGGATTTATTCAAAAAAGTAGCTTGCAAAGTGTGTCGTATGGTCATTACAGATTCAATCCAATCTTCTACACCTTCTGTATCTACAATGATAACTGACATTTAGAGTGGTGATTCTAAGGCACTGAAAATCCTGAAATACCTTCTGAATCATTAAGCATGAACTCATGTTCAGCACAGTTTTGTTAAGTGTAGGGCAGCTGCTGCCCATAGTGATACATAATGTCATAAGATAATCCACAGTATAGAAAACTTTACCTGTATACAGTGAAGTGCTTCAAGAAACCAACCACTCTGCAGTGCAGTACTACTACTACTGGATTGGTGAGTACAGGTATACTATTTTACTGTATTCAAATTATTTCAAAATTGATATTTTCCATTGGTAAGTATCACTCTTAGTTAGAATATTTGATCTATTGACTTTTTACCCATTTCCTCAACGTGCTAGATAAAGCTTTTACTGTAATTTGGACCTCAGTAAGGTTTTGACACAGTCCCACTTAACAATCTCATAAGCAAACTAGACAAATATTGGCTAGAGGAAGCTATGATGCCACACATATCTAGCTGCCAGAGCATACTCTGGGTAGTTATAAATTGTTTGCTGTACAACTGAGAGGATACATCAAATGAGATACGGGGTCTGTTGTGGGTCTGGTCATCTGTTCATTAACTGTTTGGAGGATGGAATAGAGAGCAGACCTGTGAAGTTTATGGATGGCAATCTGGGAGTGGTTGTAAGATGTCAGGAGAATAGGATTACAAATTACATGATTTTGATAAATTGGAGATTAAAAAAAATCAAGAGTAATTTTAATAAACTAAAATACAAAGTAATACTCTTAGGAAAGAAAAATGCTCAAATACAAATAGAAAATAATTGGCTTGACAGCAGTACTGCAGAAAAGACTGTGGTTTATTATGGGTCTGAAGTTCGTGCCATGCTCTTGTGAAAAAGGCAAATGCTATTCTGTGAGGTATTAAAAGGAACGTTGTGTGAGAGAGATGAGAACTATTTCTTTCACAGTACTCAGAACAAATAAGGCCTCAGGCTGCAGTACTGTGTCCAGTTTGGGAGACCACCCTTTAAGAAACAAGTGAACAAACTCGACACATTCCAGAGGAGAGCTACAGAAATACAGTAAACTCTTTCATATCTGGCATTTCATTATCTGGAACTCTCAAAATAACTGGCATTTTAACCATAAGTAAATTTTAGTTATGTTTTCCATAAGCACAGTACAGTGAACGCAAATACAAATACAGTGTACAATACTACTGTTTTTGGTAAAATACTTTGCATACATTTTTGTTTCTTTAATATCTAATCTTGTTTTTCTTTAGTGTTATGTATTGCTAGGCATACCGCTCTATTATCCAGAATTTTTTGATATCCTACAACCTCCTAGTCCCAGAGCTGCTGGATATGAAAGAGTTTACGACAGTGAGAGGTTTAGAAAACATGACCTATAAGGAAAAGTTGAAAGAATTTGGCATGTTTAGTCTAGATTCCTATACTTTGAGGTTTTCAATAACATATTAGAGAAACACCAGACAAGGAGAGTTGAGATAAATTTATTCAAACCACAGCATGGGGGAACAGATTAGATAACCTCCTGAGATCTTCTCGAGCCCTACATTTCTAGGATTTCTATGCTTACATCTAGGATGGTTGCTGCTGTTTTTATGTACTCTTTTGCACTGTCAACCAATTTAGTAGTCCCATGAATGTTCCTAACAGCCAAACAAACATTTTTCTATCATATTGTTTTATGATGCTATGAGGCAGAAATTCAAGATTTCATTTCTTGGGCCAATGGAAAATACAGCCCCGTAGAAGGTCACAAGTGTGATCCCCAGAAACAAGGTTACATTAATTTGTATAATTTTTCTGGCTTTTTCTGTAGCCTTTGGTATTACAGGTCACTCTTCTTGACATTCTGCTCTCTTAGTAGTTGTGGTACTGTCCTTGAGTTATTCCCTCTGTTCTTTTTGGGTCTCCTTTTTGTACCGGATTGTCTGTCCTTAGGTCATCAAATTTCACAGAGCCAACTCAGTTACGCTGATCAACTTCTTGAAATTGTTCACCTAGCAGATTTAGTTTTACACCAATAAAACTCCCAGAATTATCTTCATTAGCTTCCACAATAACTTTCTTTTCACCAATATCATCAGAAACCTACCCTACAACTTGTTCACTGCGATAGATCAAGGAATAAACACACCACTGAACTGTTAGAATCTGTCAGACTGGGAACTAAATTTAGTCTATATGGTGGTTTTACTTTCAACTTCCAGCAAAGAGTATGTTCTTGTGATTAGTCAGATAATCTACACTACACACATAAATTGGTTTAATACCAATACCCCTTGGAAACAGCCACAAAACCTATTTCAAAATGTAACCTTAGAAATCTTCATGTATATCCCTCCCCACCTAGAAATTTAAAATTGTGGAATCATTTAATCATCACTAGTCCTAGCTGCAAAGTCACAAAATACATTCCTAGTGATTTTATGTCTTCAGAGACCAATTCTGGAGTCTGGTACAGCATTAAGAGAAAGGTACACTGAAGTAATTAATGGTCTTAATGGAAATGCTTTCAGACATTGCAGATGAACATAAAAACACATGGGCTACATCTAGACGCTTCTGTTGACAGAGGTCATTGCCAACAGAGAAATCCTGGTCAAACTTCTATAGACAGATAGCATCTACACAGAAGAGCAGATAGACAGAGCAATCCACTCTGACTGCTCTGCCCTCTCTCAACAGAACGACTGACTGGAAACTATAAACTCGGCTGCCCGGGGAGCTGGAAGCCCTCTCTGTCGACAGAAGTGTCTACACAGGCACTCTGTCGACAAAACACTAGCGACAGAGGCGCTATATCTGATCAGAAAGATGTATAGTACTACCAGCTGAATAGCTGAGTTTTGTCGACAGACTCTCAACAGAGCACTTTAACCACGTAGATGCTCAGTGAGTTTTGTCAACAAAAGCCCAGTTTTGATGACAGAAGTTGCCCGTACAGACACAGCCATGTTGTCTTTTAAAAACCATCCCTCAAAGCAACTATTAACTTCTGTTCTCCCCATTGACCAAAGAAGGCCTAACCCAGCTCCTACTGAGGTTAACAACAATTTTATCAGGAACTAAATTTTGATGTCCTAAAAGTAAATATTGGCTTATCATATGAATTCCACTTTATTTTTATTGCACCTCCTATCAATGGTTAAAATGGAGAGAAAATATCTTAAAATGTGAATATGTATAACAACAAGAGCTTCTATGTTTAAAACAATGCAACTTAAAGATGTTAAGAAAAATATAGTCTTCTCACCTGGATGATTCAGGAGGGTGTCAAGTTCTTCTTTGGCCACAACCATTCTTAATTTATCACTGCTATCAATGACAAAGATAATGGCCTGGCCTTCTCTGCATAACATAAAAGAAGCAAATTTATAAGCTCTCAGCAAGACTGACCAACAAAAGCCTTTCAAAAGAACAAACACACATAGTATGCTAGGTGCAAATCTTTTCCTTTACTCCTTTCCCATGCACAGTTGTCTCGTTCTTTCTACCACCTAACGAGAGTTTTTGCTAGAAACCTTAGAGTCTAGGCCACTTTCTGAAGTCTGGTTAACAATGTAATTTTTCTGCTATAAAAAACACTGACAGTTTCACAGCCTCTAAGGTTTGCTGTACATAGATCTTTAAAGAAAGCTCAGTCCCTGGGCTGAACCACATGAACACCAGCTATGACAACACTGGTTGCTGACAGAGTCTGGACAGATAGAGGATATAGGAATAAACCTTGTCAAAATTGCCTTGGTAAAATTACTTTCAAATCATAGTTCTTTAGTTCCTTGTCTAAAGAATCTTGTTCAGAGAATGCTCAATCATGTCCATGCCGATAAGAACTTAAGTCATCTACGACCACTTTAACAACTGTGTACATGCAGAGTCATTAAGCTATTTTCTAACCTTATGCATTTATTAGCTGTGCTGAAACTGAGCATTATTCCAAATTTCTGCATTTTATCTCTTTTCCGAAAGGTTTATTGGTAAGCATCCCTATTCCAGGTACATCTTGGTTTAGTCTCTTTCAACAGTCACTCAGTTATGTCAGTTTTAAGGATGGTGCTCTTTTATATTTGTTATTATGAGATGCAATCCTATTCCAGGCACATCCCACTTTCCTGGCATAAATCAAACCCTTACAAGTTATAATAAAAGGAAGCTGTATTCTGAATATGACGGTACACACTTAATATTTAGGGAGCGTTCTTGATCAAATAGACAAATTCTCTAAAATGTATAGTAGATAAAAACCCACTATACTGGATAGGAAGGATACTAATATTAAAGTCCATTGTAGTGTGAGCTTTACTGTTAAGAAACTACACTCAAAAAAAAAAACACAGACATGATACAAATGAAAATTAACAGTTGCACACACACTGATATTCTGCTACATAGTACATTGTTATATTAAAAACTGGAATTGAGGTGATCCTCCGATCACCCATTTTGACTGGAAGTTTAGAAGCAATTTCTGGGAATTTGGTATTGAAATTCAGAACTTTAATACCTTTAGGCTGCTTTGAAAATCCCAGCACTAACACACATTTACAGAATACCCATCTACCTCGCAATGCATTTTTATGGAAAAAGTCCTTTATGTTAACCACCAATTTAAGAAAAACAGAAAAAGGAAAAATAAAAAAAAATTACAGTCTAACAAACCAAAATTCAAGCATTCAAAATGGAGAATTCAAGTTGACTCACCTGTTGTTAAATGAGTACTTTACTTAAGAGTACTCGCTAAAACAAGGGACATGTATACTTACCTTTGTTCAGAAGATGAGTGAATTCCCCCCAACTAATACAAGCCTTACCCCCCACCCTGTGGCCCCAACTGGACACAGCCTGACCCCCTCTGCCCACCCAAGCCGCCACAGCCTGACCCCCCTGCCAGCCCTCCACACCCAACCTGCTGCAGACTGACCCTCCCCACTGGCCTGCAGGCCCTACCTGATGCAGCCTTAACCCCTCTCACCCACCCACCCCATGGACCCAACCCGCAGCAGCCTGAACTCTCCCCACCCACCCCACAGACCCAACCTGCAGCAGCCTTAATGCCCCCCCGTTTGTCCCACAGACCCAACTCGCCACCAGGTTTTAACCCTCCTTCACACTCATGACCCCAAACTGCCCTCAGAATTTAGCCTTCTCCAACCTTCCCCACAACCCAAAGTTCATTTACCTTTCAAAAGCAGTGCCACATGCTGCCACTCCTTTGCAGAATTAGGAGCACTTGGAACCAGTCGGAGACTTTTATGTGTATTTTAATGGAATTTAGTATCCCTCTTATGAGTTTTCACCTATGAGCAGAAAGTTGGGAACTAATAGTGCTTGTATAGCGAGATATGAGGGTACTTTTGTCTTGCTCACTATTGGCCTTCACATTCATATGAATGATAGCAACTACTGCCATTTAGGAGATAGAAATCACTAAAAATTAGTTTCTAGTTTTAGAATCAGCAAGAAATAAAATGCAAAAATCTCAAGGTAGGGTATGCCCAAAAAACAACCCCAATAGCACAGTTTTGTTAAGTACATTCAATTTTTGCCACAACACACAATATACAAGGCATAAAATGCATTAGTAACCTGATAACTACATAGGTTTTTCATTTCTTTGTAACTTTGCATTACAATTGTCTACAACCCACAGCAACCTGAGCAGTAGGTCAGTATCTTTTAGGTTCATTCATCCTCCGATGTCAGGAAAATGTTGACATATACAACCTCTCCAACTTTTTCATTTTTTTAAGTGTTCAAATTTCTCCTTTTTATGCTGCCTTCGAGTGAGCTAACAACCAATCTCCACACATATGCTTGCTACCAACTTTTCATAATATTTCCTTATTTTCTGTCTCCATGTGCTTTCCTATTCTAAGTGAGATGTGTTTTGAATTATTCATACTAACAATACAGTGAGTATTATAATTTAATCAAAAACATGCAGCTAGATCTAAGAAAAGATAGATGTCCAAGTACCAGAATATCAAGACCACTACAACCATTATAAAGCACTGGATAACGCCAAAGCAATTAGTTTAGACGTAGGATGCTCCTGAAACCTTTGCTTGAGAACAATGTTCTTAGTAACAGCACTAGAATAAGTATCACACTCCTTAATGACTCACCTAAGCTGCTTATAAAGCCATCATTATGAATTTTAGGACAAATAATAATGAAAGAGGGTTGTAAAACCATACTTTTTAATTTTCATATATTATAAAAGCCAGATGGGACCCATGTAAATCATTTAGTCCAACCTCTTGTATAACAAAGGCAGTAGGCATTCCATGAACTAATTGTGTTTGAAGAACGGCATAGTTTCTAGAGAAACAGCAAATCTTGATTTAAAGTTTTATGGAGAATTTACCACAATCATTGCCATGCCAAAGGTTAAATACCTTGACTTTAAAATCTGCACCTTATTTCCATTCTGAATTTGTCTAGCATAAACTGCCAGCTATTGTAACTTGTTATATATGTTGACATTTTTATAAATATTTAGCTACTAACAGAATTTTTAAGTTTAAAAAAATTACTTACTTGTAGTAATGTTCCCACAAGTTTCTGTATCTGCCTTGACCTGACATATCAAACACCGTGAAAGACAAACTACAAAAAGAAAGGAAGAGTGAGGTATAGATCCAATATAATCAAAAGTTTCCTCATTTTCATTTAATGCTTTTAAGTGGACATCAACTTAAACATGACATATAAAAAAGAAAAAAAAATAAAGTTCAGGTATGACAGACCTCAGGCTTCCTGCCAGTTTTATGGCTGTACAATCATAATTTCCCATCAAATGTTTAATCTTCCCCTTCCTGCTGTGTGGAAGGCCCCCCCACAAATAACCTGAAAAATTGACTACACAAAGCAACCTCAAATACAAATATAACCTTAAAAAAAAGTGGGGGAGGGCAGTGTTTTGTAAGTCAATTGCAGTAGCCTTTGGTGTAGTAGCAGGTAAATAAAATTCAGGTTTTTTTAAAATTTCATGCCATGCCTTTAATAATGCACAGATGCCTTTCACTGGCTCCAGAACTATCATTCAAGAAAATCCTTATCATGAAATATTTTAATTACTCAAAACTTTAGTGCTAATGGACTTCCCCAACCAGGTAAGTAGAGAAATGGTCTCCTGTAGCTTCAACATTTAACCCAAATACTAATCACAAACATAAATCCACTTACGAAAGAGTTACAGTACAAAATTTTGCTCAACATGTATAACCAAGCAAGTCACTAAGGAAAATTTACATACAGCCCCAGGGAGCTATCCAGGGTGGCAAACCACTTCAGTACTGGAGTGCCTGCGTTAGTATCGCAGCAAGTGCTGCAGAGTACTCTCTACTTTCCTGAAAAAATTCATAAGTAAAGTATTCTTAAACTGCATGGATTCACTGCACCTGCATGACCACAGGTCACTACATTTATTCATCAAGAAATTCTGGGCAAAAAATGAGTCAAAACAAATCTTGAGATCCAACCCAGGCCCCTTGAGAATCTAACCCAAGCCCCTGTTAGTTGTGGAAGTCAGCACTCCTGATCAAACAGCCAGGATTCAGAAGGAATTTTCTCCTCTTCCTTTAAACATACAATATTCCAATCAACATTATTTTCTATAAAACAACCACCCAATCTCAAACCTCATATTCCCAAGCATGCACACAGAGAAGTTAACAAAGGCTAACAGCAAGATGACCTAACTGATCTGATATGCTAGACCTGGCCCAATTAGTATTCAGGTCAGGCAACAGAACTGAATCGGCTTTAGTGCCATGGACGGACGAGTTCTTGCTAACAGACAGAGGGCAGACATCCAATCTCCTCCTCATGAGCTTCTCTGAAGTATCGGATACTGTTCACAATGAAGTACAGCTGTCTCTCTTGAAAGACACAGAAGGTTTATAGAGTAATGCACTAAAATGGTTTGGTGTATTCATCCGTCCCATCCAGGAAAGACTCATGGTACTCTGAGGAAACTTCCTGCAACAACAGACCTCTCATTTGTGGAGTCTCACAAGGAATAATTCTTTCTCCAGACATTGGCATCTATGTGCAACCACAACATGAACTGGCCCAGGTGACAGACACAAGCGCAAGCACTCTCTGTCAGCAGTCACTCGATAACAAGTAGGACATCTTCACGTCACCCTCCTACTTGTGAGTTCGTTGATGGCTGATCAGCCTGATTCTGGAGCCGCAGATCTTGTCACAGTAGGGGCAGGTTGTACTAGTTGCTGGAAGGGCACGAGGCAGTTTTTGATGTTCTTTTCTTCTTCTCTGCCTCTCCTCATTTCCATTGCATCAGGACCTCTCAAATTGTGCCAACCCCTCCCGGATTACCGCTCTCCATTGAGGACCATCTTGGGCAAAGTACTCCCAAGTGTTGACACTTATGCTGAACTTCTTTACATGAGCCTTCAGTATGTCCTTATATTGCCTCTGCTGCCCCCACCCCCCACCCCGTCTTTCCTCCAACTCACAAAACAGAATCTGTTTTGGGAGGCACTAATCAGACATCCAAACCACGTGACCAGTCCAACAAAGTTGTTGATGAATGATAATGGCTTCAATGCTGGTCAAGTTCAACTCTTCCCAACGCTAGTATTCAGGCGCCTATCCTCCCAAGAGATAGTATTTAAGCGCCTTCAAATGACGCTTATATGCTGTCCCGGTTTCACATGCGTATATCACTTATGACCACACTGTTACTATGCGTCTGTGGCTAACAGCTGAGAATTCCAGATTCAGTACAAACTGCTGAGAAACAGGGCAGACTCATCCCACACAAGTGGTTACTCAATGATTGGATTATATCAAGCCAGCAACAAAAGGAAACTGTTTCACCACACAAATTAACAAGCAGTCAGAAATGCAATCTCCTTAGGCATTCCAGCCAGACATTGGACTCTCTGATCAGTGGTTAATGAATATCAATTTAATCAACATATGGAATTCTTCTGATCTCCAGAGATGAGTCAGAGTCAGGTGAATATATAAAATTCAAATCATACCCAATAATCACACTGCCGTCAATCCTTTATAATTAAATTTTAAAGCTCTATTAATGAAAAGTGGTCAGTAGATCATATACATAAAATAACTGCAGCATTCTTATATCATTTTTGTAGCACTGATATTACATTCTGCTGGTAAAGTTAAAAAAACTGGAAGATCCTCAATCCACAATCCAATATGCTTTTAGCTGTAAATCCACAGACCTGAAGATCAGAGCAGGAAAGAGGCAAAATGGAGTCATCCCAGACATCTTCTATACACTTTGCCATGTGCTTATTTCAAACAAAGCTCTCATCTCAGTTTGTAGGAAGTTACTGGCGCAAGATGGCATGCGGAGTCACAACAGCATATTATATGTCCTTATGTAACTAGATGACTAAGAGGGGGTAGCCGCTGGCCTCTTGGAACCTGAAGTGTCCATAGGAAGAGCCATCTGTGTGGAATCAGTTCCTTCTATGGCAAGTTTCTTTGATGGGCCAACACCACAAGGCTGTCTACCTAGCTCCAAATCTTATAGGTGTTGCCCAGAAATACAGCACATATGTAAGATGCCAGTATATAGTCCATATCTATAACTTTAGATACAAAAAATGATACATGCATGTAAACAAGATAATCATATTTGGCAAATCATAACTTTTCCACTGATAACTTAAATAACATGATTTGTGCAAAGCGTGTTGCAATATTAATGTTCTTATCTCTATCATACAGCATCATTCACACCACTGTCAGCAAGATGGCACTGTGCTTGGACAGCTAATGGATCAACAGTTGGCTGAAGCTTCATAAACTTCAGCAAGACAGACGTGATGTGGGCAGGCAAAAGAAAGGATTTTGAGGAATTTGCAACCACAATGCAGTGTTCTTTAGAGGTACTCAAGCAGAATTCATTACATTTGGCCAGTAGTTTCAAAGTACTCTTGGATTCCTTGTAGTTGCTAAGCTCTCACGTAGCAGCATTTGTGATGAATGCTTTCTGTCATCTTCAGCTGATTAGGAGACTTCAGTGCACCCTGTTGAATGATCACCAGGCTTCTGTTATTCATATCTTCATCACTTTCTGGGCACACTACAATAATGTGATAGTAATATATTAGGACATAAAGCCTTCAGCATTTTGGAAACTTTGATTAGCGAGTGCATTTCTCAGCAATGCCGGCAATCAGGAGTACATCAAGCCTGTTCTCTGCTCTCTACACTTGACTATGGTCAACAACTAAGCTTCTCTGGCACAAGTGAACTTTCTATAATAAGATTAAATAAAGGTTGTCTGTGTGGCAGAACTCTCAGGGGCCAGTCTGAGACTGTAGAATGAAAGCCTTCACAAATTAAAGACCACCACAAACTTAACTACCTCCCACTCTAAGTGCAATGTGCTCTTTTTTGCCTACATCTACATGAGGGTAGAAAGTCAATTTCCAACACATAATCCTAGCTATGTCATTAGTGTAGATTGGGGCTCTTCAGGCTCACCCGGACATCCCTTACTCCACTCGACAGCGTGGAGTACCAGGATCGACAGCTGAGCCCAGAGCGATCTATTTTGCTGCATGTTAACACACAAGGCAAAATTGAACTCCAGAAGATTGACCAGAGTGTAGTTGATCAACAGGTAAGTGCTGATTCACCTTTTGTGCTTGCTTTCTCTAAAATACATATGTTCATTTAAACAAAACACCCTTCCTACCAAAACAAAAGACTTCACTGCACAAAACTTCTCCACCTGGAAAAGGAGAGAACAGACACTACATGACTGATGTTCAGACACACTGTGTCTTCCAACAGTGCACTAAGCAGATACAAAGATGATAAGCACAGTAGAAAAACCTATCATATAATAAAACACCAGGAATTGTTTTGTGTTATTCTAAAGCCAGTCAAATCAATGTGAAGTGACACAAAATACAAGAATAGTTGAGCGCTCTTTTTTTCAGATACCACTGTTTGATTCACTTTCTGTTACAGCAACGAAGGATCCTGTGGCACCTTATAGACTAACAGAAAAGTTTTGAGCATGAGCTTTCGTGAGCACAGACTCACTTCATCAGATGCTGGTCTTGGAAATCTGCAGGGCCAGGTATAAATAAGCCAGAGCAAGAGTGGGGATAACAAGGTTAGCTCAGTCAGCAAGGGTGAGGCTCACTACCAGCAGTTGATCTGGAGGTGTGAACACCAAGGGAGGGGAAGCTGCTTCTGTATTTAGCCAGCCATTCGCAGTCTTTGTTTAAGCCAGAGCTGAGGGCATTGAATTTGCAGATGAATTGTAGCTCAGAAATTTCTCTTTGGAGTCTGGTCCTGAAATTTCTTTGCTGTAGGATAGCTACTTTTAAGTCTGCTACTGTGTGGCCTGGGAGATTGAAGTGCTCTCCTATGGGTTTTTGTATATTGCCATTTCTGATATCTGATTTGTGTGCGTTTATTCTTTTCCGTAGAGACTGTCCAGTTTGTCCAATGTATATAGCAGAGGGGCATTGCTGGCACATGATGGCATAAATTATATTGCTAGATGTGCAGCTGAATGAACCCACGATGGTGTGGCTGATCTGGTTAGGTCCTGTAATGGTGTTGCTGGTGTAGATATGTGGGCAGAACTGGCAACGAGGTTTGTTGCATGGATGGGTCCCTGAGTTAGAGTGACTGTGGTGCAGTGTATAGGTGCTGGTTAGGATTTGCTTCAGGTTGGCAGGTTGTCTGTGGGCAAAGACTGGTCTGCCTCCCAAGGCCTGTGAAAGTGGGGGATCATTGCCCAGGATGGGTTGTAAATCCCTGATGATGCGCTGTAGAGGTTTTAGCTGAGGACTGTAGGTGATGGCTAGTGGTGTTCTGTTGGTTTCTTTCTTGGGCTTGTCCTGTAGTAAGAGGCTTTGTGGCACATGTCTGGCTCTGTTGATCTGTTTTTTCACTTCCTCAGGTGGGTATTGCAGTTTCAAGAATGCTTGGTAGAGATCCTGTAGGTGTTTGCCTCTGTCAGAGGGGTTGCAGCAAATGCAGTTATATCTTAGTGCTTGGCTGCAGACAACGGATCGTGTGGTGTGTCTGGGATGGAAGCTGGAGGCATGAAGGTAGGTGTAGTGGTCAGTAGAGTTACGGTACAGGGTGGTATTGATGTGGCCATCGTGTATTAGCACCATGGTGTCCAGGAAGTGGATCTCCTGCATGGACTGTTCCAGGCTGAGGCTGATGTTGGGGTGAAAGTTGTTGAAGTCCCGGTGGAATTCTTCTTGAGTCTCCTTCCCATGGGTCCAGATGATGAAGATATCATCAATGTAGTGTAAGTAGAGACGGGGTGTTAGTGGACAAGAGCTAAGGAAGCGCTGTTCCAGGTCAGCCATGTTCCAGGTCAGCTCTGGCTTAAACAAAGACTGCGAATGGCTGGCTAAATACAGAAGCAGCTTCCCCTCCCTTGGCGTTCACACCTCCAGATCAACTGCTGATAGTGAGCCTCACCCTTGCTGACTGAGCTAACCTTGTTATCCCCACCCTTGCTCTGGCTTATTTATACTTGGCCCTGCAGATTTCCAAGACCAGCATCTGATGAAGTGAGTCTGTGCTCACGAAAGCTCATGCTCAAAACTTTTCTGTTAGTCTATAAGGTGCCACAGGACCCTTCGTTGCTGTTACAGATCCAGACTAACACGGCTACCCCTCCGATACTTTCTGTTACAGTTCACTATTTACGTTCTCAGCCATTTTGATATTTACATATTCAAGGTGCAGAGCTACAGTAAGACAGCATCTATTACTCCTGGAGGAATTCTGTACCAAAATAATAAACATTCCGTGCACAATATTTTGAAATTCTGCATGTTTTGTCAAAATAAAACAGTATAATAAAAGTATCTGTCAAGTATGTCTAACTACACAGACAAAAAAGTTTTTTTTTCTTTTTTTTGACAAATAGATTCCTTAACAGGCATATTAATACAGAACAGTCCCTTCACTCTCACAAAAATACATTCTGCTGGAGAAGTGCTGCAGCTCCACCTTATGGTTACCAGAGGCTGCTGTGGCCTCAGAATACCCTGTTGCGTTCACATAAGCCTGGCTCTCCTGGTGCCACAGCAGCCTCTGGTGCACAAAATGTAGAACTGCTGCATTTCTTGAGTGGAAATACATTTTCTGAAAGACAAAACAAAACAAAAACACCACATTATGCAAGACATATTCATATTCACAAATGCGCAGAATTCCCCCAGAAGTAATCTACATCACACTAAGGCTGTGTCTACACTACAGTTCTGTTTCAAAAGAACGTCCGTGCACGCTCACGAGCATGCCTCCCCATGCCCTGCAGGTTGTCCAGACGATCAACAAGGTGCTCCTGAGGCAGCTGGTATACATCTGGAACCTTGATGATGCCATCTGGGGATTTCAGGAGCTGGGCTTCCCCAACTGCTTTGGGGCCCTGGATGGCACCCACATCACCATCCAGGCCCCGGAGTACAGCCATGGGGCCTACATGAACCACAAGGGCTACCACTTGGTGGTCCTGCAGGCCCTGGTCAATGCCAACAGCCAGTTCAAGGACATCTACGTGGGCTGGTCAGGCCATGCCCATGACATGAGAGTCTTCAGAAACTCAGGGCTAGGACATCGTATGGCTGAGGGGACCTTCATCCCCCAGCGGGAGCTCCCCAGCGGGGACATGACAATACTGTCCTGCATCGTTGAATACGTGGCCTACCCCCTGCAGGCCTGGCTGATGCGCCATACACTGGGCACGCCCAGCTGAGCCACGACTTTTTTAACAAGTGGCTGAACCACGCCTGGAACACTGTCCAGTGGGCACTGAGCCGCCTCAAGGGGCGTTTTAGGTGCCTCTACACCAGGCTGGAGGTGGGCCTCCCCAACATCCCAGCGGGGGTTGGGGCCTGCTGCACCCTCTATAACCTGGTGGAAGTGAAACGGGAGCCCTATATGCAGAGGTGGGCTGTCAAGGCAGGGCGCTGATACGAACAGCCTGCTGCTGCCACGTGCCACCAGTCCCAGCAGGATGGGGTGCGTATAAGGGAGGCCCTGTGCCAGGCCTTTGTGCGAGGGCCACAGTAACCACCCCCCCCACCTGCACCCTGCACACACACCCACCCACCAGCACCCATGCATGGGGGACATAGGGTAAACCATGAAAATAAACTGTCTATAAGGGAAAACTGTGCCCCTCATTATTCAGGGGGAAGTATACACATGTGTAGAGGGAACTATATACATAGGAGCGGGGAGGGTGGCTGGGGGGCCGCAATGGCCAGGAGCCCCATCGCCTGCCTTCCCCTCCCTCCCTGGGTCCAGCGGCCCCGCGGGGGCCAGTGGCACAGGGAGCTAGGGGTGTGGCTTGGGCGCAGTCCTTGCGCCTGTGCCGGGCTCAGCACGGGGGAAGGGAGGGGCCGGGGGCTTGGCCTCCACCTGGCCAGCAGGCTGTGGGCCAGGCAGAGGCAGGGAGAGATCAGGGCCTCCAGGGTCGGCCTCCTTGGGGGGTGGGGGGACAGGGGGCCATGGGATTGGGGGGGCAGGGGGGAACCGCTGGGAGGGAGGGGGGGATGCACGGGCGAGGGGGGTGTGGGTGCGGGAGTGACCGTTGAGGGAGCAGTGGCAGGGTCCAGGTGGCCGACCACAGCTTCGGTGAGGGTGTCCAAGCTGGACCCCACCCGGTCCCATGCCTCCTGCTCCATGGCAAGCCATTCCCACACGACACCTGTCAGCTCCCTCAGGGAGGCCATGTGGGCCGTGTCCTCTGCCACCTCCTCCTCCCCGGCCTGGTGTTGCTGGTGGAGGGACTGGCGGTGGCCCCACACTGTCCCAGACCGAGGCCTGGGTCACTTCCCCTCGCCCTCTATCGTGGGGCTCCCCAGGCCTGTTGCGGGGCTGGTCCAGCTGCTGGAGCTGTGGAGACAAAGGGGAGAGGAATGGTCCATTCGTCCCAGTGAGAAACCCCTGAGCCTACCTCCCCTCCCCCCCGTCCCACCTGCCCCATCCCAGCGGTCCTGCAGGGACCACATCTGGGGTTCCTGGTCTGGGTCACAGGAGCACTGGCTCTCCTCTGCCTCCCTCAGTCCCTCCGCAGCCCGGCGGCCCGTGGTACTGTCCAGACTGCATGGTGCTGGGTGCCACACGTCAGCCTGGTGAGGCCAAGGCAGCGGGGCTCTCTGGCCTGCCCGTGCCCTGCAGCCATCCTGGGAGGGACTGTGTGCCCCCTCCCCCTGCCCCGCAGCCACCAGCGTGCACAGTACATACCTGTGGGTCCCTCCAGGAACTCGGGTGAGACGCAGTCGGAGGGGGCCGGGCTGGATGGGCCTGAGGGGACATCGATGACGAGGTCCCCTCGCTTGAGCCCTCGTCATCGCTGGTGTCCTGGATCCTTGGGGGGTGCCTGCGGTTGGCCGGTGGCCTGGGCCAGTCCTCCCCCTCAGTCTCCATCCCCGCCTCCTCCAGCTCGGTCGGGGGGCGGGGGGGTGTCTGTGGTGTCGACATAGATGGCCGGGGGTCTCGCGTCCTTGGGCTCAAGGAGGTGGTCCAGTTCTTGATAATAGGGGCAGCTGGTGGGTGGTGCCCCTGACTGCCCGGCCATGTCCCGAGGGCAGCAGTATGCCTGCTGGAGCTCCTTGACCTTGGACCTCACCTGGTCTGGGGTCTGTGTGGGGTGACCCCAGCTGGTGAGGTCCTTGGCCAGGTACTCAAAGGTGGGCACGTTTTGGCACCAGACACCCGTCTACTGCAGGACCTTCTCATCTTCCCAGAGGGCAAGGAGATCCTGCAGCTCAGCCTCTGTCCAGGAGGGGACCTGACGTTTGCAGGGCTGGCTCCCCTCTTGGGAGGATGCCCCCCGGTCACTGGATGGCCCCTGGGGTGGGCGGGAGTCCCGGCTGCTGCGGCCTCCTCCAGGGTGTCACGGCTGGGAGCTGTGCGGGTGGCAGCGTGGGCTCTGTGCTGCCTGCATGCTCTCAGCCTCCTGCCTGAGGGCTTCTGGGAGCCTGTGTGCTAGGAGGCAGTCAGACGCAGGAGCCATAGAGCTCCGCTTTTCCTATGAGCAGCCATGGAGGACCCACTCGTTCGAAAGAGCGGGTCACGGAGCGTCTACACTTGCTCTCTTTCGAAATGGTCTTTCGAAAGAGGGCGCTTTTCCCATCCCAGGAGCAGAGGACCAACTTCGAAAGAATGGGGGAGTTCTTTCAAGTTAATTTTGAGAGCACGCCGGGTCAGTGCAGACGCTCCGCAGCTTCTTTCGAAAGAACTCGGTCTTCCAATCCTAGTTTCGAATGTCCTTGCTAGTGTGGACGCACCCTAAGTGTTTAGACCACTGCGACTGAAGTAACTCAACGGCTATTTTTCACACAGCAGTTTCATTGGTGGTATGAGGTGGCCTGAACTTATGGTCCAAATACCAACACCATCACCCAACAATCACCTATACAAAAATCGACACACCCCAGCACAGCTCCCAGACACAAAAACCTCAAATACACATATCCTCCCTCAACAAATGCACACTTATTTGCCACCTGCACAAATCTGTGCAACACCCACCATTACTCACACCCAGCATAAAATTATAAACTCAAGCAGAAAAGAAGCAGGTTGCTTACTAGTACAAAACAGTAACTCCAGAATAGCTCTCCATGTGGAGACTTATTTCAGAATAATGATGCTTTCTTTCTGACTTTGAAGAATCTATTTTGGAATTGGATCAAGATAAGCTTGAAAAAATTATTCTTATTCCAGAATATGAGTAGCCATACAAGGAACTATTCCAGAGAAGCTGTTATGCTGTAAATTTCACACTAACTTATTCCAAAACAATGTCCCTGTGTAAATAAGTATTTGCACACTAGAAAACAGTTTTGATAGTAACCTCAGATGACTCATGATCTTGAAGAAAGTTTTTTAAACACTCTTGTTGTACATGAAAATGTGATTGCCACTCTCCATCATCTCTGCTAACCAACTCAAAAAGCAGATAAGGGACAGCAATACAGAAAGATATACACTGTCCTCTCCCAGCAGTTGTCTGAACACTGTTGTGATTTGTAGGCAACAAAGTGACCCAAAGGCAATTAATTGATCAAGAACTCTGAATACAATAGTTAGTTTTCTTATAAAAATATTACTCCCATCAGTCCCAGTCATTCTAAATCATGAATCACTTGCAGGTCTCCCAACCGGTTGGGCACACTAGTTTGACGACTGCCTGAAAAGTTTTTTCAATATATCGTCAAGATACCTTACATGCTTTTAGACACACACAAGTGGGGTGTGTTGAGGCAATCACCCTTCTGCCCATCCTTCTTGAAGCTGATTGTTTTTCCCCCTTTTCCTGACTTTAATCAATTCAACTTTTGTACTGTCATTTCCCAATTAATGAGATAAGACTAAGATCCCTTCAGAGTCTCTCAGCTATAATTTTACTAGATTAAGAAGTAATCTTCAGTGATCTGAAGCATACCTAAGGACTATTCACGCTGAATTGGTAGAGTCCCAACCCTACTGATTCTATAAGTGAAGCCAAGATTAAAGCAAAGTCTCTGACGTGAAATTGCAAAACATTATTGGCCTCTTTATACTTTGGACAGTAGCAACAGCACACACAACATGTTGTGATACAGCAACTTGAGCAACTCAAATGACACTTCATCACCAACATCACACAGAGGAAACAAAGCTAATTTTGTGTATAGAAAAGTCATGCTACCTGGATGTCTTGAATTTTTCTATGCTGAAACCTATTGTTGGAACTATGTCTTGAGTTTGAGCCTGTGAGGAGGAAAAAAAAAAAGGAAAGAGAAAACTCATGGTTTACAACAAACTCATGTTTGGCAATAAACGTGGGTACTGAAAACAGAACTTCTAAATTATTTATATTCCCTAAAATTTTGGTCAATATATTGCCTTCAGAAAACATTTTAGTAATAGAAGACCTCTGCATGGACATGGTAGGAAATCCTGGGAACATCCATTATCTCAAGATTCAAGTTTTGGATTTTCTAGCAAAAAAAGGCCTTGTATTATCTATGAGCTAAGGCTCAAAAGTTAGGCCATTTCTGCCATCATATTAAATCTCATAGCTTTTGCAAGAAACTTTACATTACAGATTAGGTACAGACTACATAGTGATCAGAGCTAAATGACATACTATCACAGAGAGAGGTTGGAGTGCAAACAATCCATGTATTTTCACCCTCTGGAGGTCATAATTTCAATCCAAAACACATTATGCCTCAATACTTCTAAATAGAAAGCAGATACACTACCCCAAATATTCCTTACCACAAGCTATGTAGGAACCTATTTATATTGGACAGCAGTAGCTTGAATTTCTAGGTTCTCATGTTGCCTCTACTTCTTAGCCAAAGACCAGAGCACTTCAAAGAAACAACCTTGTTTACCAAAAGGAGGAAAGGTTGGGATAAAACAGAACGCCACCGGTCAAGAAGCCTGGCTACCAGTGCAACTTATCTAGAAAGTTGTTGCTTTTTCTTAAGGATGTTGTCATATTGCACCAACATAGTAGCAAAGAGTACAAATATTTGAGGAAATAAGAGTGTCTAAAATCTTCTTTTTAAAAAAAAAGAAGACATTTACAAGTAACTGGCTTTCTCCCACATATAAATTGAAATTAGTTTTGTTTATTGATCTTTGAAACCTATGAACAAGTGTTATTTTCACCACACCAAGAAGTGGTTTCCATAGTATTTCCTATACTTAAGATGTCACCACTCTGCACTGAAAAGAGAATGTATAACTTACTTTCAAGAACATCTCATACAAGAAATGAGTTATTAAATTTAAAAAAGTCATCTGTAAATAGTGAGTTACAAAATTGAATTTAGCAGGTGAAAAGGAGGGTTGCTTTTTTTTAAAATGCCTCTCTCAAGTGCTTTTGGAACTCGGCTGCTCTGACTGAAATGTATTCTTTGGCTTTGTACTCTGATGATTAGCTCACAATTCAGAGCAATTTGTCAGATGAACTAACTGATTTATCAGAATCACTAATTTTCAGGGACTCTGATCTAATAACGTTTGTTACATTTTACTTGATTAATAAAATAATGTTATTGCATATTTTCACTTTATAATACATTCACAAATATAGTGTGGTCAATAGGTTACACAGGAGACAGTTTCTACTAATTTCACTCATCTGTTTTTACGGTTTTTTTTATTGGGCCCATCGCTATTGTGCCCACATACTAGTAATAGAAGATGTGACGGTAAACTTTTTCATATCTGACATTCTACCATTCAGAACTCTCCAATAACTGGCATTTTAATCATAAGTAAATTTTAGTTATGTTATGTTTTCCATAAGCATAGTACAATAAAAATAAATACAGCAGATACAGTATGAGTTTACAGTGTACAATACTAGTGCTGTTGGTAGACAAAGTACTCTGCATACATTTTTGTTTAATATCTAATCTTGTTTTTTGTTTTAGTGTTATGCGTTGCTAGGTATACCTCTCTATTAACCAGAATATTTGAATATCCAGCATCCTCCCAGTATCGGGGTTGCCAGATATGAAAAAGTTTACCATAGTATACAATCTCAAAAGTCATTACTTTTGAGAACGAAGCTGGAAAAATAACAACACGCTGCTTATGGTAGCTTGCATCTATACACTGCTAAAAAGTGATTTTATAAATATCTAGTTTACATTTGCAGATCTAATTACATTTTACCACACATAAAATTACTGGACCAAGACATATTAGATTCTCAGTATCTTTATAAATTGCAACTTGATAGGACATCATTTGGTAATAAGCCTCCTCCTTTAAGATTATCTTTATTTAAATATATACAGGTTGAACCTCTCTAATCCGGCACCATTGGGACCTGACTGGTGCCAGACAAGAGAATTTGCCAGATCACAGGAAGTCACTATTTTCCAGCAGCATTACAAACACTTCCACTGCTTAATGGGCTCTCAGAAGACATTTGTGGGTAAGTTACAGCTAAACACCAGCATAGAACACTGAGAACCAGGACTGGTTGCTGTAAGCAAACTCTAAGGGACCATGGAAAATTTGGCCACACCCATGATAACTAACTAAAACCATGCTAGATTATGGATGTTGCCAGACAAGAGAGTGCTAAACTAAACAGGCTCAACCTGTAACAGGAAGTTAACGAAAAACACATTTAAGCCGCGTCTACACGTGCATGCTATTTCGAAGTAGCAGCGGCAACTTCAAAATAGCGCCTGTCACGTCTACACATGTTGGGCGCTATTTCGAAGTTGAAATCGATGTTAGGCAGAGAGACGTCGAAGTCGCTAACCCCATGAGGGGATGGGAATAGCGCCCTACTTCGACGTTCAACGTCGAAGTAGGGAACGTGTAGACGATCCCGTCCCGCAACATCGAAATAGCAGGGTCCTCCATGGCGGCCATCAGCTGGGGGGTTGAGAGACGCTCTCTCTCCAGCCCCTGCGGGGCTCTATGGTCACCGTGTGCAGCAGCCCGTAGCCCAGGGCTTCTGGCTGCTGCTGCTGCAGCTGGGGATCCATGCTGCATGCACAGGGTCTGCAACTAGTTGTCGGCTCTGTGTATCTTGTGCTGTTTAGTGCAAGTGTGTCTGGGAGGGGCCCTTTAAGGGAGCGGCTTCCTGTTGAGTCCACCCTGTGACCCTGTCTGCAGCTGTGCCTGGCACCCTTATTTCGATGTATGCTACTTTGGCGTGTAGACGTTCCCTCACAGCGCCTATTTCGATGTGGTGCTGCCCAACGTCGACGTTGAACGTCGATGTTGCCAGCCCTGGAGGACGTGTAGATGCTATTCATCGAAATAGCCTATTTCGATGTCGCTACAACGAAATAAGCTATTTCGATGTAGCGTGCACGTGTAGACGTAGCCTTAGTGACAGTTAAGGTTACATCAGGCGACATATATATCCCACCAAAACAACTGAATGCATAGAAATAAAAAGATAAGGAATAATGTCCAGATTTCAATATATAAGGCATTGAGTTCTATTGCCAAACCATAACAAAGAGCATCATGTAGATTTCGTCAGAGTCAGTTACAGGGCGTGTTGATGGTGAACAACTACTCTCATTTTAATCAACAGCTTACTACATCTGAGGGTTACAGACCATTAATTTGTGAAGTACCAATGTTGAACTCACCATAAAGGTTCTGCATTCTTGTTACACGTTAAATCTTTCCAGTCCGGCACCCTTGGGACCCGACCTGTGCTGAACCAGAGAATTTGCCAAACCATGGGAGGTCAAGATTGTCTCCCAGTATTAACAATACTGTGATTGGTTACTGAAATTCTGAAGACTTTTACGGGTAACTTAGAGCTAAATATCAACACAGAACACTGAGAGCCAGGATGGTAGCTGTAAATAAACTTTATGTGACCACTGGAAATTTGCAACACTCATGTTAAGTGGTCATCCAGCTAACTAAAATCATTGCAGATTACGCATACTGCTGGATGAGAAAGTGTTGAACTAAAGAGGTTTAAGCAGTATTAACGTCCTAGTTACATAGCACCATCCTTAAATCAATAATAATCAAACATAATGTTTACAGACAGTGCAGAGAAGTGCTAGTAGAAACAGACCTCTAAAGTTTAAACTAATATTTATTTATTCAAAATAAAAAATTTCCACTACCACATTTAATCTCATCCTTATCCTGTTACCTGAAAAGAAACTGGGCATATTAATAGGTGGCAACGGTCTTAAAATGCTACCATTTTAAAAATATGTATACGCACATATATAGCCAGGTTGCAAATGAACTAAAGTGTTTTGTTTTGGATACATAATATTGTTTCAAAATTTATGAACAGCCTTTGACTTTTTTCCTCCATGATTATGCCTAGGACAACAGCATCCAAATATAGTTTACACAACCTTCAACTTTGCAGGAGCATTTGTCATCATTAGTAGTGAACTACGAAAGCTACTTACATTTGAAGGTTTAAGTTTATTAATGATGGTTGTTTTGCCACTGTTGTCCAAACCCAGGCACAAAACATGAACCTCCTTCTTCTTCAGACCAAGCCATCCTGCCAGTTTATCAAATAATCCCATGATTCTAACTTAATACACAGAGACCACCTGTGGATCAGAAGAACAGAAAAGGAAACGTATTTAAAATGGTTACAGGTACCACAGGTCTAGCACAGTAGGTATGCATGTGGGTCAGAAGACCTCAGGCTTTTAAAAGAACAATATGAATAAGACCCTCCAGTGTCATGACTGTTTTCGTCAATAAAGAAAGTAAACAGAGCATAAGCTGATTACTGGGAAGAAGCCTGACACAAAAGTAGATTGGCTGCTTATGAGCCTGTCTAATATAGCACAACACCCTTGTCACACAGCTAGCCATGAATCATTAGTCAAAGCATTCTAGTGACAAATGCAAATGAGACCATAGCAGTTCATTACCTTTCATGAGGTTTACCACTGAGAACTATATATTATTTCAAACTGTCATCACAATTTACATTATAAAATCTTCACATTGTCATTTTGCAAAATAGCATTTGCCTTTTCACACACCAACTGTAAAATTATTGAAACCTAAACTGTATATAAAGTATGGTTAAATTAAATGAGTTCTGTTTGTATTAAGAACTATACATTAGGAAATAATTCACCACAAACAAAAACAGATTATGACAGTTTAGTCAAGAGATGTAGCCTGATAAGTAACTGCATGTTAGGTTGTCAGAGGAAATCCAAATCGCCATCTAGGCCCAGAAACTATTATCTCAATCAGGTTGCTCAGCAGTAGCGGGAGGACTAACAGTAGCTTGTGTTGTGAAATTTCTTACAGCAGCTCCTTTGATATACTGCATGTAGAAAATTAAGAACTGGCAATCCCTGAAAGCTACAATCAGGAATGATGTCAGCATGTGATAATTGATACTGAATATCTGTGGCACATGCAATTAAAATACACATAAACCAAACAATTTTCAGGAAGAAAAAAAAATCACTTTGTATAGAGAACAGAACTACACACCACTCACTTACAGACACTGCTGATCAGGTTAGATTCCCAAGAAACTTCCTGGAAAGCAACAGAAAGAGGCAAGGAGAACTGGAAAAAAAAAAAAAAAACCCATTCAGTCCCACTAGTTTACAATGATATCCAAGATTAGACATTCAAACTGAAAATTACAGTTATTTTACCCATAATATTAGCCTAAAGTACACATGGCAAGAAGTAGGTATAGTTCTACTTTGAACAGATTTATAATTTCTATTATGTACTATGGCTGAAACTCTCTACTTTGGAAATTCTGTTTATCCACTGTATAATTGTGGGCGTGTCTACACTTGCATTCCTCTTTCAAAAGTATGCAAATGAGGTGTAAATTTACATATTTGGTACCTCATTTGGATATTCTAATTTCAAAAGAGCTTCTTTCAAAAGAAGAAAGCCAGTGCAGATGCTGCTCTTTGGAAAGTAAACCCCCCCACTGAAGGAATTTAATGGGAAGAAGGATTCTTTCAAAGAGGAGGTTTAACTTTCTAAAGAGCAGCGTCTACACTGGCTTTCTTCTTTCAAAAGAAGCTCTTTCAAAATTAGAATATGCAAATGCAGTTCAAAATATGCAAATTTATACCTCACTTGCATACCTCTTTCGAAAGAAGAATGCAAGTATAGATGCACCCTGTATGTTCAGCAGCATCTATCTTGATTAAGTTGCTATCGAAGTAGTTTAACTTACGTTTGTACAAGAAATACTAGTGGTAGCAAATACGTTTGCCAATGAACTGCCATAACTGATTAATTCTCATTTTTCTTCTAACTCCTGATTCCCTATGGTGTGTTAAAAAGCTATTTACATTCCTGGATACAAATGTGAAGCTTGCATTTTGTCAAATGAACCTGACAAGAATCCAATTCTCCAAAACATGTCATTTTGTCACTTGCACAAGGAACTTGCTTATACTGTGAAAAGCAAGTGGGAAAATACTTTCTGTTGACAATTCTACAGTACAATACTATGAACTTACACTTTCCCCCCAGATCTTCACTTTTAGCTGTTTTGGTTACTTGCGATAGCTTTATGATTTTAAAAAAAAGCTGATATTCTAGAAAACTGACAACTATAAAGAGTACTTTTACAGTTTTTAATGTCACACAGCAGTTACATTGTAAAGTGTTTATTATTAAGATCAAGAAAAGTCAATTTTTCCACTCCAACATTAACTCACTCATGAGGCACATTCAATAGTGAAATATATCAATGTGAATATTAAAGCACACATTAAACAAGAAAATACAAAGACAGAATATACTATACACATACAGTGCTGCAGAATTAACGTTGTTGGATTCTGCATCTCCAGTTTTAGTGATCTCACCTGTACCACTCTATCGTGGCAACATTTATTTTTATTATTAATAGAATAAAAAGTGCCTTTGATTAATATTATATATAAACTTCAAATGAGGTTAAGATTAGGGTTGTTTAAATGCTAACAGTAGAGAATGAGTGTCAGCTTTTGCAGCAGCAGACAGATTTCTGCAAGGCTGGGCTAACAAATGACTGCAATTTCATCAGCCAAGAAAAAAAAAAGTTGTTTTACAGCTAGCATTCGCAAGATATGAAGAACACAGAAAAATTACTGTTGGTGCCCAAAATATAGAAAACTAGGGTTCCCCCCACCAGTGTTCTTCCTCCCTGAACATTAAACTAATTTGTTTGAAAAACAGTGTTCTGTCTTTCAATAGAGAGTCCTACAAGTGGTTTAGGAAGGCCACCCATGTTCACCTCAATAGGTGGGGAACTGGATGAGGCTGCAAGCCCCAGCTATGAAGAAGGAAGACACTAGTAATGTCTTAGAAGCAGACCCCTTTCCCTGATGAATCCCACTGATCTAGGGAGGCAGTAAACAGGCAGAGTGACGACATAAAGGAGAGAGGGGATTCAGAAGACTGCAAGTCTTAGATGCAAGAGGAGTATATTCTGAACTGCTTAAAACTTTAATTTTCTACCCCACTAAAGCAAACAAGTGGACATGAAGCACACAATCCTCAGAGAGAGCTCTGTACTTAACCAATTTCAAACTAAAGCCATTTCTTCTAGCAGCATTCCATAAATAACCGTTTGCAATTTTATTAAAGAAAACACAGAAAAATGTACCATAAGGCATCTGCCCTTCAACCTCCAACTTTCCCTCCTTTAGCAGAATAGAAAAGTGACAGTTAATTTAACCTTCAAGCAGAAAGGAAGCACTAAATTTTCAGTAAGTTGAGTATGTGCGTAAACAAGAAATTTTAGTCTGACTCAACAAGCAAACAATATCAAAAAAAAATCAAGAACTGTCCTCTTAGTTTCAGGCACAGAATTAAAATGGAGGTAAACAGACAAGAATGATTTAGCACAATGAATGCTGCAGAGTGGCAAATGCAGAACACACAAATCCCACAGAGGCTTTTTTGTTAACTTAATATGCAAGACATTGCCATAAAAGGGGTAAATACATTTTATGGATATTTTAAATTTCAGTGTCACATGTGATACATCAGGAACATTGTCTACCTGTGCAAATGAGATTATGTTTAGCTATATCAGATAATCTTTTAATAATGTTTTCAAATATTTTGGGGAGATTGATACAAGGATAGGTTGGAGGGGGCTGGGACAGCAGGAAAACAGACTTCAAAGCAAAAAGAAAACAGAAGCAGAAGATTCTCTGTAACTTTTCAGAAAGTGGAACACACCCTGGATCCAAAGTCTCATCCTTCTTCTGCAATTAGCAAAGAGCTAAAAATCCAAACAGCAAAATGTGCGCTTTTTCTCTTTTTAGTGGCTGGCCCACACAGAAGGTAAATTGTTACTGCTGCTACCATTCTGAAAGCTCAAGGGGAACAGGTGATTCTAAAGCTCCAAACATTACTGATGAACCAAATGGTTGTCAATGATACCACATTGCATCATGTAGAATTATTAATTTGCTCTACTAAAAAGCCAGCAAGTTTCTATAGAGTTACATTAAAAGAAAATTGTGGATATAAAGTCAAACAAAAATAAAAAAAATGCCAAAACTAAAATTGTCCAATCAAACTTACTTTGGCTTAGTGCCTTGTAATACACATACTATTTTTTCAAAACAAAAAAAAGCAGTCAGGTAGCACTTTAAAGACTAACAAAATAAATTATTAGGTGGTGAGCTTTTGTGGGACAGACCCACTTCTTCAGACCATAGTCTGACTCAGTAGCATCCCTCTTTCAAAAGAAGGGGCTAGGGTAGACATAGCCCAGATGTATTTCTAGAGCTCAATTCTAATTCCCCTCAATTTTCTTTTCGTTAGGCAGAACAAGCCACACACTTTGAGTTTCTTCTCATAGTCTGACTATGGTCTGAAGAAGTGGGTCTGTCCCACGAAAGCTCACCACCTAATAAATTATTTGTTAGTCTTCAAAGTGCTACTTGACTGGTTTTTTTTTGTTTTGATAATATATAGACTAGCACGGCTTTCTCTCTGTTACTATTTTTTTAGGTTTCAGTCAGGGCACAGTGAATGAATGAGGATTGTATAGTAAAGGAGACACTTGTCTAAAGGACCCCACTTCATTTGTTGCAGAAGTTGAGAGGTGTGTATTGAATTAGGCAGGAAATGTTCATTACAGGTAAAGAAACAATGGTCTCATGGTTTAGACAGCTGAATGCTGCACTGTGGAACTCTCAGAACTCTGCCACTGCCAGAATTACTGTGTGATGCAAGGCAAATTCCTTAAACTAAACTTCATGTGGCCATTTGTGTGTGCTTCATTTTCAGGGGGTCCAACCTGAAACCCAGCAATCTCTTTTTTTCTAACTGCTGAGAAAACACAATTGTAACTGATGTCACATGTAGCTGGGCTTGAAAAGATGAGATGCTATCTCATACCAAGTACTCCAAAAGAAAATCGGGCCACAGCACATCAGGTAAGTCATGCCAAATCAGGAGATATTTTGTATTTTAACATCTCTGCATCTCAGGTTCCCATCTGATAAAAAGGGGACACCATAACACATTTGGCCACTAGGACTTATTAATTCCATTATACAAGGCACTTGTGCTAACTCATCTGAAATAATGTGTAATTCTGGCCTCCCAAGATAAGAAAAAAAAATCATTAAAACTGGAGCAGGTACAGAGGAGGACTACTGGGATACAGGGACACCCCATAGGGGTGTGGGGCACAGAAGACACATCATTCCACCAGGCCCTGCCTCTCCCTTGCCTCTTCCCCTCCTTCCCTGATCCACCTCCATTCCACCCTTTCCCCAAGCCCCAACCCCGCCCCCCCAGCGATGCAGCCCAGGGGATTAGGAGGAGTCTGGTGCTTGCAGCTGAGATTGGATAGTCACTAACACCAGCAGGAAGCAGAGAAACCTGTTGAGCTCCCACTTCTCAGTGTCAGACAATTGCACCTATTTCTCAAAGTCCCCTCCACTGAGGCCGTGTCTACACTAGCCAAAAACTTCGAAATGGCCATGCAAATGGCCATTTTGAAGTTTACTAATGAAGCGCTGAAATACATATTCAGCGCCTCATTAACATGCGGGCAGCCGCGGCACTTCGAAATAGACGCGGCTCGTCCAGACCGGGCTCCTTTTCGAAATGACCCCGCCTACTTCGAAGTCCCCTTATTCCCATCTGCTCATAGGAATAAGGGGACTTGAAGCAGGCAGGGTCCTTTCGAAAACGAGCCCCATCTGGACAAGCCGCCTCAATTTCAAAGTGCCGCGGCCACCTGCATGCTAATGAGGCGCTGAATATGTATTTCAGCGCCTCATTAGTAAACTTCAAAATGGTCATTTGCATGGCCATTTTGAAGTTTTTGGCTAGTGTAGACATAGCCTGAGTGACGCAACTGAGAACAAGCAGAGTTAGCTAGAGCAGGGTCACTCCACTCCTGTCACCGAATGCATAGGTGAGTCCAAATCCTGCTGCCAGCATTAGGTCCCTCATTACTGTCATAGGCTGCTGGTCTAGGCCCCCTGGGGTCCCCTAAAGTGCAAGACGGTTGCCCCGAACTATCGTATAGACAGAACAGCTCTGCTGAGATGAAAGGAATGGAAAACCTACCTTCTGAGAAGAAACTCAAAGTGCTTGGCTTGTTCTGTCTAACTAAAAGAAAGTTGAGGGGAGTTAGCCCAGATGTATTTCTAGAGTTCAATTCTATGTCCACCCTAGCCCTCCCTTTTGAAAGAGGGATGTTAATGAGACACTTTAGGATATGCTAATGAGTTGCTGCAATGACTGTGCAGCACCTCATTAGCATAGTAGCAGCCACAGCACTTTAAGAGTGCTGCTTTCAGTTGCGTGCGGCTCATCTACAAGAGGGGGCCTTTTGGAAAGGACCCCACACTCTTCGAAATCCTCTTATTCCAATAACCAAAGAGGAATAAGGGGATTTCGAAGTGAGTGGGGTCCTTTCAAAAAGGCCCCCCTGTAGACAAGTCACGCGCAATCAAAAGTGGCACTTTCGAAGTGCTGCAGCTGCCATTATGCTAATGAGGTTGCTGCATATTCATTGCAGTGCCTAATCAGCATATCCCAAAGTGTCTCATTAGCATCCATCTTTCAGAAGGGGGTGGGGGGAGCTAGTGAAGACATAGCCCTATAGGGATAAAATCTAGTGCAGGAAAGGAGTTATTCTTGTTAAGCACCAAGGCTGACAGGAAAACAAATGGGTATAAACTGGCCACCACTAAGTTTAGGCTTAGAATTTGAGGAAGATTTTTAACCATCAGAGTGAAACTTAACTGGATTCAAACCAAGATTAATAAAATTTATGGAGAATTTGATGATGCCATTTGATTACTGACATGTAGCCCATCTGTAACCGCCACCGGCAAATATCTCCAACTGCTGGACAGAGCACACTTAGGGGCCATCTCTGAGTTATTATGGAGAATTCTTTCCCAGGTATCCAGTTAGTGAGTTTTGCCAACATCCTCAGGGTACAACTGATTGCCGTATTTAGGTTCAAGAAAGAATGCTTCCTCAAGGGTCAGGCTGGCAGAGACCCTGGCGTTTTGTTTTATTTTCCCATTTTTCAGCACATCAGGGGGCACAGGTCACTTGCAGGTTTAAACTAGTGTAAATGATGGAAGCTCTATAATTCAAAAAGTTTAAGTCATGATTTGAGGCCTTCAGTAAGTCAGCCAGTAAGTTATTGCTCTATTACAAGAGAGGGTAGGTAAGATTCTAATTCAGGTTAGATGATGTCCTACCACACTTTAAAATTTATGAGTGTATGATAGGGGTGGGCAATGACGTCTGATGTGAGGACTAACTCCAAGAATTTGGAAAATGGTCAAGAGCTGCACTTTTCTAACCTATTAATAGAGGGGATATGGAGTCTGGGATGGAAGTTAGATAGAGAAAGAAGCTCTGGGTAGGGGCCTAGAGTACAGCAATGGATGTGGGGTGTCCATGGGCTACATACACCAGCAAGCACAGTCCCACCCATGGAAGCCATGAGGACTATGAATCTAGCAGTCGGGGTGAGTGGGTCGGGTGGGTCATAGGGTGTAGGAGGGTGATGCTGGGTGTGGACAGCAAGGAGGAAGCGTGCAGAATAGGATGGGGGGCATTATCTAGGTGAGTGTGAGAGCATGAGCACCTGGTGGCCGGGCCTCACTTGCAAGGCAGAATGACCATACACTCCATCTTGGAACGCTGTCATACAATGGCGGGAAGGTCTGAAGCCAGGCCAGGAGAAAGAAATCAGAAAGTTGACAAGTAGTTGGAGAGTCCCCAAAGAGAACATCCTGACAAGCAGATAGTAAGTCCCCAAAGAGAACAGATGGGGCAAGTAGCTGGAAGCCCCCCAAAGAGAACATCTTGGTTGTGCAACATCAGAGGGTCCTGGGGGGAGGTTTGGAAAATGACCAAGGACAGAGGAAATCTTGTAACATGTTCTGACAGGCTGGGAGGATAGAAAGCCCAAATTAGGTAACAAATGCTTTAATTGGCCAGGTATTGAACCCCCAAGTAAGAAACAGTATAAAAGGTGATTTAGCAGGGACCAGGGTGTGGGCTCCTCGACACGAGGCGGAGGCTAGCAACTTCCAGTTCAGACGGCAGACCCTGGCCTGATCACCTGGACGTCACTACCACGAAAGGTCCCAACCAAGCCGTATCTCTAACTTGAAGGGCTGCTGTAACGTAGGTGTTGGTGAGATGTGGGAGCATTGGATGTTATTGGTAAGTCACATGTAATTATATACAGCTATAAGTAATCTAGTGTTTAGCCTATGCCAAATAAATAAATATATAAGACAAGTGTTAAGTAATTGTAATTATGAATAAATGAATGAATCACTATTGGTAAATACCACTAGCTGGAGCTATATAGAGAATTATTGGGACTTAGAACAGCCACAGGGCATTGTGGTGTTCACAATTGAAGTCAAGTATCGGAGGGGTAGCCGTGTTAGTCTGGATCTGTAACAGCAACGAAGGGTCCTGTGGCACCTTATAGACTAACAAAAGTTTTGAGCATGAGCTTTCGTGAGCACAGACTCGCTTCATCAGATGCTGGTCTTGGAAATCTTGATCTTGGTCTTCATTTCCAAGACCAGCATCTGATGAAGCGAGTCTGTGCTCACAAAAGCTCATGCTCAAAACTTTTCTGTTAGTCTATAAGGTGCCACAGGACCCTTTGTTGCTGTCACAATTGGAGTGTTATTGTTCCTGGTACTCATAATACTGTGGAAACCTAGGTTTTAAAGTAGATACACCGAATCACATATTGCTGCTACACTATATAAGGCTGCTATAAAGGTGGGTGGCCGGTCCCGGGCCACCCAACTCCCCCCGCTGTATCAAACCCCATGCGCACCCACGGGACCCGGAGTAGGTCGGCACATTGTTAGTTAGGAGGGTGCAGGAAAGGGGACGGGACTAGGGTGGGGGATGAGGCCTGGAAAGGGATGCAAGAGCAGAATGGGGATGTAGAGTCTGGAAGGGCTGAGGTTTGGGGCACCTACCTGGTGCAGCTCTGGCTCTGGGGGGGCCACACACACATGGCTCTGCATACAGCAGGGAATCACTCCCCACGTGTACTGCCACCAACATCTGGCCAATGGGAGCAACGGAGGAATAGTGCCATCACAGCGTACTTTCCTGAAGTGCTCATGAGTCATTCCTCCCCACCCCTTGCCAGGCAGACCCCATGGACCAGTTCAGGCCTCAGTTTGCTTGAATCAGACCTGTAAGGCTTAGCCCTCTCCTTCACAGCAGGGAGCTGGGGATAGGGTTCAAGCTACCATAGCCCATCCCCACGGCTAGAGTCCCATTGCTAGCTTGGGCCCCTGCATGGGGGGAGCCCTGAGTCGCACAGGGCAGCCCCAGGCAAACCACAAGACAGCCCCAGCCCAGGGGCCACAGGTTCCACACAACTGGTTTAAAACTGGCTTTTAAAGTATTCCATTAGCGTGTTGCTGACGATTACAGAAAAACACCGGTACAGATCACTCGCCGACCCCGGCTGTCATCCGGTACGGGGCGCCCCTTCACAGCACTGCACAGGGCCGCGGCACCCTCAGGGCGGACCCGATCGAGCCGCGGCTAAGGGAAGGTCACACACGGACGGAGGAACAGACAATGAGCCGGCAGGGAGCCGCTGGGACCGCGCCACTGGAGCAGGGTACCGGCTCTCCGGCCAGGGCGCCAAGCGCCCCCAGACAAGTATCGCGCGCGCGCGCACTGCGCCCACCAGCGGCTCCACCCCACCCGGGGAGCGCCGCCCCGAGAGAGGCCCGGCTGCAGCTCCCACCGTTACCCGGCCCGGCCCGGCCCGGCCCGGCCGTCTCCCACCCCTGCCCGCTAAGTCGGGTGTCCGGCGCCTCACGCTCTCCGCGGCTTCCCCGCCCGCGCAAAGAAGGGCGGGACAAGGCGGCCCTGCTGCCGCCCACAGGAAACCCCCTGAATCGCGACCTCACCAGCAACCACCGCCTGCGTCGTTACTTAGGAAACCACGCTGCCGGCGCGCGGCCCTACCCCAACCCCCTCCCCCCGCCACTCTCCTCCAATCCTGGCCCGGCTCCTCACCCTTTAGCCCCGCCTTCTCCTCCAATTAGCCCCTCGGCAGCTGCGCCCCCTCATGCGCTAGCCCCGCCCACCCCGCCAATAGCCGCGCCTGCTGCTGCGGGTGACGAGCGTCGCAGTCTCGCTGCGCAAAATAAATCCCAGCGCCTCCGCCTGTGCGCAGGCGCTCTGCGCTCTAGGGCTCGAAGGGTTGCTGGGGTCAGGCAGGGAGTGAGTGAGAAGCGGCAGGGATGGGCGAGGAACATAGTTGTGTCCCCCCCCCCCTCCCCCCCGCTTCTGATCCTTGGTTTGGCTCATACCCCAGACTGCATAGGGGTGTGGCTGCTTCATTTCGCCTTTCGCTGCTTGCCCGGCTTGCGCCAGGGGCATTAGGAAAGCAAACTTCTCCAGCCCCCTCCCCTGGGTTTTTTGAAATACTACCTCTCGGGAACTATGGTCCGCGCAGAGTACAGGGGTTAAGTACCAGTAGTAGTACCTCTGGGACAGCCCTTCTCCTCCCCAGACCCGCTCATCAAAAAGACCCCCAATACCGATCTGAAGTGACTCTTTACAGGGAGGGGTTTCAAAATCTGTGTCTGAGTATCTTGTTTTAAGCCTATCATTATTGTGGAAGCTGAGACAGAGTTAGCCAAGATCACACAGAGAGACTCAATTGTGAATAAAACCATAAATCTAGCAGTTCAGGGGACTGATATCACTGTAAGTTGGAGCATCTTTCAGGTACTTAAGAACAGAGCAAGTGAATACCCCTCACCCCTGCCGTTTCCTGGCCTTCAGGAAAAAAAAAATCTGCTGTGGGTATTCAGCTGTTGCTAAGGGAGAAAGAAACAATGGAAGTTTTGCTTTTATTTTTGAACATAGTAAGTAATATAGCCAGTTGTAATTGCTAGTGGGAGTGCATTCCAAAGTCTAAAGCAGATACTTGTGAGAGTTGACTCACATGTTCACCTTTACCTTCCTAGTCAAAATTTCTATGGTTCCAGTGGAGAAAATGGGTGTTAATGGAAGTTTATAGCTGGGGAAGGAGCAGTAGGCTCTCAGGTCATCAGTGCTTCAATGGAGTGCTTTGAACATAAAAAGAACTCTTAGCTGAACTGTTTTGAGAGTCTAGTACAAAGAGCAGCATACTTGGGGAAGCTGATGTTAACAAGTTCCCAAGAAGACAAGCTGTAGCAACATATAGTGGTGGATAAAAAAATATCAAACCATTTAGGGTCTAGAATAATACTATGGAGAATATAGTTCTAGAAGTGTGTAAGACTGATTATGCTGGACACTGAACGGAAAGGAAGTTATTTTTAGCTAGTATATGTACTGCTGTACTACCTAAAAATGTTTCTACCATAGCTGGGAGTTTGATCACTTGACTCCAGAAACTGATGCTTTAAGAAAAGCACCAATTGTTATGAATCTGGTGACAAAGCTCATAGCATATGGAATAAGTTTCTGTGGTTTTGTCGCTAAAAAGTTGTGTAGGGTAGCTGCCGTTTGTAACCATTTTTACCAACAACTTCCACCCCAGCAATTCTTTCTGACAACATACTGGCACTTACCATGGCAAAACTTTTGTGGTTGTTTTTTTGGGAGGGAGGGGCAGGCTGGGTGGGAGGGGGTAGTCCTGGCTGCTGGGGTGGCTGCCCACGGTGACCTGCCATTGAAGGTGCTGGGTATGGCCCAACCCGGTGCTCCCCCGTGTGCTGAAATCAAGTGGTCACAATACTTCTTTCTCTCTGGCTCAGCCCCTCCCCTTGGCTGCGCTTGGCCAGCAACAGAGCTGCTTTTCCCCTGGCTACTCCCTCTGCTCCACACAGCTGGCAGGTCGATGGTTGCCTTCTCCCTTCCCTCTCTCTCCTGGATGCAGGGAGCCATGATGTTGCTTGTCACTCTCTCCTCACGGTAGAAGAGACGCAGTTCTGTGGTGAGCAAGTAGCAATGCCAATTGCTTCATGTATCCATGTCAGTTTTCCCACCTGGGTGCAGGAGGGGATGGGGGTTAACAGTGACAGAGGTGCAGGAATTACAGGCACAGAAATGGGAGCAGGCCTTTGGAATGAAGGCAGTGTGGGAAGCCAATGGGAACCATGGTCAAAAGGAGGGTACCACACTCAGGCTACGTCTACATGTGCACCCAACTTCGAAATAGCTTATTTCGATGTTGCGACATCGAAATAGGCTATTTCAATGAATAACGTCTACACGTCCTCCAGGGCTGGCAACGTCGATGTTCAACTTCGACGTTGCTCAGCCCAACATCGAAATAGGCACAGCGAGGGAACGTCTACACGCCAAAGTAGCACACATCGAAATAAGGGAGCCAGGCACAGCTGCAGACAGGGTCACGGGGCGGACTCAACAGCAAGTCGCTCCCTTAAAGGGCCCCTCCCAGACACACTTTCATTAAACAGTGCAAGATACACAGAGCCAACAACTAGTTGCAGACCCTGTATATGCAGCACGGACCCCCAGCTGCAGCAGCAGCAGCCAGAAGCCCTGGGCTAAGGGCTGCTGCCCACGGTGACCACAGAGCCCCGCAAGGGCTGGAGACAGAGTATCTCTCAACCCCCCAGCTGATGGCCGCCATGGAGGACCCCTCTATTTCGATGTTGCGGGACGCGGATCGTCTACACGTCCCTACTTCGATGTTGAACGTCGAAGTAGGGCGCTATTCCCATCCCCTCATGGGGTTAGCGACTTCGACGTCTCGCCGCCTAACGTCGATTTCAACTTCGAAATAGCGCCCAACACGTGTAGACGTGACGGGCGCTATTTCGAAGTTACTGCCGCTACTTCGAAGTAGCGTGCACGTGTAGACGCAGCTTCAGAGGGGCCAGAGGCACCAAAATGCAAGTTTGCCTAGAGTGCCATTTTCTTGAAGGCCAACCCCAGAGGTTGGGATGTTTAGCATCTCTGAATAGCAAGTATTTTGTTATTCAGTTGCCAGTGTAGACACAGTAGTGCAATGAGGTTTTGTTTCCTATTTTTTCAAATCATTCAGTATTCAAGAATTGAAGCTACATTCTTGAATTCACTGAAGTGGTAAGAATGACCACAGGTCTCACTACAGTCAGAATTAAATGAAAAGCTCACTTTATATTGTATGCACTGTAGAGCCCTTTTCCCAAGTTAGGAAGCAGGTTTTAATACCAGAAATCTAGCATTACACCACTATTAGTCACACTTCTCTGTTTAGTTTTGTACAGTTTGTAAGGCAATATGAAGAAAAACCTGCTCATGCTTTTACATTTTAAACTTTTGGGGGCTACGATTGAGTATTTTGTTTAGCAGTTTTTCTGTTTTAAAGCCCAATGTATAACTATGGTATTATATGATTAATGAAACAATGATAACTAACATCTGTTTAAAAAACCTTTTGCCATGTGTTACTGGGAAATCAAGTCTCTGTTGCCATTTCAGAGAAGAAGTTGCACATAGCATTTTTCAGTGAACAATGCTCACAGACCCAGTTTATGGAGACTTAATGAAATTAGAGAGCTTTAATAGCAAATTTTTAAAAGTGTTTTGATGCAGATAAATAGTGTTTCTTTTGTAGGAGACAATGGTGTTATGTATATGGGATCAGATCTTGCGGATTTCTGCAGTTTGAGGATTATCACATTACGTACAGTTCTTTATCATTACCAACTGCATGCACATTTTGTGAAGACTTTTATCAGAGTACAGAATCTATAGTGACATGCATACTACAGTCCACACTGATTCTGAACCTTTATGATGTAAAAGACATCCTGAAGTATCCCCAAAATTAGAAGACGTTTTACATATATATCATATCTGAGTTGTTTTACTGTATATCGTAAGCATAAATTAAGGTAAAGCAAAAAGCATGAACTCAGAAATAACCACCAGTACTATAACTTTTATTTACTAATAAATATCTTAATAAATAGGCTTACACCATCTGTAAGACCTGGTAATGCCTCTTAGGAAATCATAGAAAAATAAAATACAGTAATAGTAACTTGTACTTTGTACAAAAATCTTATTATGTTGCTCAGCAGGTAGCTTTGCCAAACCCCATATTCGTTCTGCAAATAGATGGCATATGTAATGCATTTTATCTTAAAAACACCTCAGTTTTGAGAGCTGAGCAGTCTATTACATGATTAATTGGTAAGCATGCCAGCACATGAAATTTACATGGAACATTGTATCTTCATATTGTAGATTTAAAAAAAGGAAAAAAATAATACCACCTTCAAGTAAGTATGAATTACTTTACTTATGATGAAAAATAGATAGGCTCCCACATTCTTCTCAGGGTTGAAGTTCGGTATTTTAAACTTTCTATTTCACAGTTAATCCTGTAACCCTGTTACAACTTGAGAGAAACTAAAATGCATTTGAAATATGTTTAGGAAGCATATTACATAAAGAAAGGTGATTTTAAATGGTGGGGAGTGTCCAGAGGAGAATAACTATGCCAGCTGTGAAAATGGTCTGTCATGCTTGCTGTTTGCAATATGGCACAGGCACATTTTTCAATGTTCAGAATCACTAAATGGCACAACTTAAAAGTACAACACCCAATGGCTACTTTTGTATGGGAGAAAAGGTAAGTTAGATACAGGTAGTTCTTAATAGTCAAATGCATCTCTGAGGAGAAAGGAAGCAATGCCAAACTACAAGTGTTAGGCGGGATCTTTACAAAGAGGTGGTTTTTGGAATATTGATAAAGATCTGTGCAGAGGCCACTGTTTACTAGTAAAGTATTTTTCATGTCTGATTATACTGCAACTTTAGATGTCCTTTATCTTTAAATTTTGACACAACTTTTTATATATATTGCCTAAAATGTTTTTCATCAAATATATATTTATATATACACATACGTCAATACATTTTATGGCTATGCTAGAACAGCAAACTATGATGAGCAGTCATTTAATAATGTACAACCTAAATTCACAGCAAAGACGAGATTAAAACCCCTTTTGAATTCATACATGTTTAAAGCCCAATACATGGAATTAGAGGCCATCCTAAGAAAACATACCAAGCACAATTAGAAAAACCAGTACATTCCATCTCAAAATCAAAACTCACATTTTGAGGGTAACAGCTATGCTTTTGTCATATTTTCTCTGAATGGAAACAGCATATTTTTGAAATAATATTGAAGACAAAATAGATGAAAGAAAATTATTGCTGTCTTTGACTAAATTAAAGTTGCTTCACTAGAAGGTAAAGCAATCTTGTAGCACGTTAAAGACAAAGGCTACATCTGCACTATAGCTATCTGGCAACAGAAGTCACTGTCAGAAGAGACCTACCAGCAAAACTTCTGTCGACAGGTTGCATGTACACGTAAAAGCAGATTGAAAGAGTAATCCATTCCATCGACAGAGAGCAGCCAGACTGCTTGTTCCTCTCTCGACTGAATGGCTGACCAGAAGCTCTGCAAACAGGGCTGCCCAGTGAACCAGAAGCTCTGTCTGTCAACACAAGGGGCTCGGAGCATCTACACTGCACTTTTATTGACAGAGCTCCGTCAACAGAAGCGTTATTCCTCAACGTGGAGAAGGATAACACTGTTGGGGAAAGTGGTCCATTTTGTCAAGACTCTGTCAACAAAATGCCTTTTGTGTGGAGACACTCCCTGAGTTTTCTTGACAAAAGCCCAGTCAACAAACTTTGTAGCATAGACATGGCCTAACAATATTATTTATTAGGTGATAAGCTTTCTTAGGAAAGGCCCACTTCTTCAGAACTGGAGAATAACTGATAACCGAGAGAGAGAAAGAATTGATAGAAAACAAAAATTAAGAGAAAAAAACCTGGGTGGGAAAAGAAAGGAAGGAGGGAGAGAAAAAAGACTTCTGAAAGTGTCTATTAAGTTAAGTGGGATGTCTGCCATCACTGTGAATATCAAAGGCGGGGAAATTTTCCTTGTAATGCATAAGATAATTGAGATCTTTGTTGAATCCACCATGGCAGTTATCAGATTTGAAAATTAATTCCAATTCAGAAGTCTCCCTTTGTAATTTGGTGTCTAGCTGATTTCTCAGTTTTTTTCCTCTCGGTTATTAGCTATTCTCCAGATCTGAAGAAGTGGGTCTTTCCCGTGAAAGCTCATCACCTAATAAGTAATATTGTTTGTCTTTAAGGTATTACAGGACTCCTTTTTTTGTTTTGTGAAGTTACAGACTAACACAGCTACCTCTCAGACACTATTTACTAGAATATAGTCCACTATCAATTAATAAATGCAGTTTTGCATACAGATTTTCAGCATCACAAGACCTTTTTTTTCTGCTGCATGGAAGTATTTGCAAAGTAGTTTTGAGTTTACACAAAATATACACATGATTTTCAAAGGTGCTGAATGCCTACCAGCCCTACTGATGTCAATAGGAGTTGCAGGTGCCTAGCACCTACCAGAATTAGGCCATATGTTCGCTGATTTTATAGGTTTTCAATTACAGTGGTAATGTCTGTGATGTATTCTGTACTGCTAAAGTAGTTGGGGATTTTGACATTGACTTCAACATGAGCAGGAATGAAGCCTTAGCTAAGAACTCAGAATCATATTCATCCCTGCAGTAGTAACTGTATTTGAGTACTCCCAGAGAGAAAAGTTGCCACTACAGTTGAAAAGGGTCCTTTGCTTTCACGACAAACATTGTTGCAAAAGGTGTAAAAACTAACAACCCTAAAACAATCTGTAGCTTTATATGAAAAGGTTATGGTTCAAACTTAACTCACTCATTTTTTGGGGGAAGAAGGGGTAAGTAAAAAAGGCATCCTTTCATAAACTCTGCTAATGGATGATAGGTATATGCCTTAGGAATTTTCAAAACGTGATGATCCCAATGAAATATGGGTTTGAATCAGGAATCTAATAAAGGTAACGCCTAGGAGAAACATATTTATTAGGGCTGTCCGGTTATTAATTAATTGCAATTAATCACATTCAATTTAAACATTTAAATATTTTGAATGTTTTCTATATTTTCAAATATATTTATTTCCATTGCCACATAGAATACAAAGTGTACTGTGCTAACTTTATATTTGTTTATTGTATTTGCATTGCAAAAACAAAATATGTAGTATTTTTAATTCACTTACTAGGAGTACATCAAAGCAATTTCTTTAGGGTGAAAGTTGAACTTACAAATGTAGAATTATGTACAAAATATAACTGCATTCAAATATAAAACAATGTAAAACTTTAGAAGGCTAGAAAGTCCACTCAGTCTTACTTTTTGTACAGCCAGTTGCTCATACAAACAAGTTTGTTTATATTTGCAGGATAAAATGCTGTCTGCTGTCTGCTGCTAGTAATGTCATCTGAAAGTGAGAACAGGCATTTGCCTGGCACTACTATAATCAGTGTTGTAAGATATTTACATATCAGATATATTAAAGAGGCATAAGTCCCTTCATATTTCAACCATCATTCCAGAGGACATGCATCCATGCCGATGACACATTCTGCTAGATTATGAGACAAGACAGTGAGGACTGACGCATTTATTTTCACTATTTGAGTTAGATGTGACCATGAGAAGGTTGATTTTCCTTTCTGGTAGCTGAGGTTCTGAAATTTCTGCATCAGAGTATTGCTCTGTCAAAAGGAAACATGTAACTCTCCTTCAAGGAGTTCAGTCATAAATTTAATTAAGGCATTTTTAAATGGACATCATCATAATGGAAGCACATCCCCTAGACAGGTAACTGAAGAGGTATAAAAACATTTATACCTATATTTGACATGTAAATACCTTGCATTTCCAGCTACAAACATACCTTGTGTATGCCTATGCTCACTTTCAGGTTACATTGTGAATAAGAAATGCAAACAGCCTTCTTTCTCTTCACCATTGGTGGAAGTAATAGTAGGACTGAGTGGAATTGTAGGCGCTATAAAGTCTTACATTGTTCTGTTTCTGAATGCAGTTATGTAACAAAAAAAAATCTACATTTGTATATTTCACTTTCACAATAAAGAGATGTACTTGAGGTGAAGTGGAAAATATTTCTTTTACCATTTCTTTTACCATTTCTACAGTGCAAACATTTGTAATAGAATAATACAAAGTAAGCACTATACGTTCTGTATTCCATGATGAAATGGAAATAAATATATTTGAAAATGTAGAAGAATATCCAAAACTTTTAATAATTTTCAATTGTATTTTATTGTTTAACAGTTCAGTTAAACTGAAATTATTCACAATTAATTTTTTTTAGTTTATCGCATGAGTTAACTGTGATTAATCAAAAGCTTTAACTTTTATTTCACTTTATTTGTAACAGCACCCTTCATTAACTGACAGTAAAATAATGCTAAATGATTTAAAATTTATCATTTTACTTTGGACACAGGGCATTAAGGGATTTTGCTTGGTATAACTGTGCATATCTGTAACATACATAGAGGAAACAAAAATTCTTAAAAAGAGAAAAAATTACCAATAAGGAGTGGTATTAAGAGGGGCAGATCGTAAATTATTGTGACATGTATCACCTTAGCAAGATAATAAAACAAGATAAGGAGATGCCACATGAACATTTGCATTGGGTTGTGGGTTGGTAGGTTCTGTTTATTTGGGGGTGATTTTTAAATTGAATAAATTAACTTGTGAATAGTATTTCTGAGGAGATACAGAATTTCTAGATGTATTCCTGTATGCAGTATAATAGTTGAAATTTTCTTTAAGGCTATTCCTACAATAGAGGGTTTTGTCAGCAAAATGGCTGCCAACAAAACCCACGGAGTGTCCAGATTCCCAAGGCGTTCTGTCAACAGTCAGTTGACAGAATGCAGCACTTTTTTTGACAGCTGTATCCCGTGCCCCATGGGAGATAACACCTCTGTTGACAGAGAGCTGTCAACAGAAAGCTGGTCTGGATGTTCCTGGGAGAAGGAGGGTGGGGCTCTGTCAACAGACAGGGCTTCTGGGACATCAGGCAGCCTTGTCTACTGTGCTTCCAGTTGGCCCTTTTACCGACAGAGCAGCCAGGTAGTCCAGCTGCTCTCTGTTGACAGAGCGGATTGCTCTCATGATCCGCTTGGGAGTTTAGTCGTGATCTATTGACAGCAATTTTGTTGGAAGATGTCCTCTGATAAAAACTTCTGTCAACAAATCTCTGTAATCTAGACATAGCCTAACAGTACTTATTGGGGGATAATTTAAGGAAGCCCACTTCAGGTACGTAAACGGTGAGAGAGAGTTGTCCAAAGTTTAGGAGTCTTAGTGGATCCAGGATTTTGGTTTGCTCTTTTCTCTACTTCATTTATACTAAGCTCATTAAATCACCACTAATGAAGAGGCGTTGGTGTGTCCATTAATTTTTAATGGTAAATTTGGAGAATTAGCTAATTTCCTGCTGTGCGTATAAAAGAATAGTCGCATAAACAAATAGCATTCCCTAAATAAAGTCAAGAACTGAACAAAATCTTCCAACATATTAAAGAAAGATATAATCAGAAGATTTTGTAAGAATGTCACAGAGATTAGACTTCTACCTGAATCAACAAAATATGGTATTGAAGTTAACATTAATTTTATTTTTTTTTATTTGTTGCTTTATACATACTTATTAAAGCTCCAATCCTACAAACACTTTAAATCTCTGCCTACCTTTACTCATATGAGTAGTCATATTGAAGTCCTGCATACTTACGTATTTGCAGATTTGGGCCTTGTATAGCAACTTAATATAGTACATGTGTTATTTTTGATATACAAACATAGTCCACAACCTGACATTACCTAAATGTGGCTCACAAATCACAAATTAGGGACAGAGTAAAAACAGTACGTAAGAAAGCTTGAAATGATTTTGTGATTGGTTTCTTTAATATAAAGTTTTCCATTTCCTTAGCTTCTCAGTTAATTATACAGGGTTAATAGAAGAGGTTTGTATGAAACAGTTGAAAAATCTTTTTGCAGTAAGAGAAAATTGAGAGGTATTTTGTTACAGTACATCTTAAACACATAGAGATACTCTGATGTGAACTGGGTCATATTATTTAATATAATGCGAAAATATTATTTATAATCTCATAGCATTTACGGCTTTTTAAAAGCAAATGTTATCTCCATAATACGCGTTTGTCTATTTTCTTTTCTAAATGTGAATATCTCTGGTTGAAAAAATCTAGTAAGTCCATTGCCTTGAGACTTTCCCTTGAATTATCTGTGTGTAGAAGGATGAGATCCTATATGATGATATTTAAAAGGGAATAATTTATGCTGTATAAACAACTTGGGGTATGACACCAGGAGATCTTAAGCTTTATTTTGAAATATAGACCAAATCTTAATTGAGACATTGACTCAAGAACACATCCCCTCCCAATTTGTCCCTAGAGCAACTGCAACAATTATTCTCATGAAAAGTATCTTTAGGATAGTGTTCAATGTTTTTAAATGTAATTTAGTGACTGGAATTAGGAGGAGGGCCAGTATCATGTGACCAGCCAGCTCTCTATAAACAACAGTTTCAGAATCACTCTTTGCGCTCTTTAATATATTTACTTTGGGTTGAACATTTTCGTATAAGAAGGCAGGAACTACACACGTATAATGCACACTGGCTAAAATTTTCAAAGCTGAGGGCATGGGGAAGGAAAAGGGGGTTAACCACACATTATTTTTGACAAAATTTGTATAATTAAATTCAGTAGTCCACTATGAAAATCTCAACTGTGATAACCCACGGGCACACCCTTTTTATAAGCATACAGCGTTTGTGTAGCCTAGTCTGTAATTTGAGGACCTGTGTTTTTGTTTGAACAGCATGAACTACTACCTTTGAAGGACTGCATGTGATGCAGGAAGAGATTTGTGTAATCCAAATGCATGGAATGTGTCTTTTGGGCAAGTGTTTTGTTTTTGTTAGGGCACTTTAGTGGGATTTGAAGCTGTACTAACTGGGGATCTCAGGATTTCTCTATTAGAGGACAATCCCCTGATAGCATAAAGCAGGTGTAGCCAGCTCAATTGCTACCTGCTTTTTTCCACTCAGTGCAGAGGGTATTCCAAGGTAAATTAGAATCATGAGGGCATTTGGCCACTGTACAATGCTACAGCAGTCCCCAGATACCTGAATGGCTCCATGGGACCATTCCAAGCAATGAAAATTACACGTACCTCCCCTGCCTTCTGCTGGGATCCAGTTATACCCAGAGCCAACCCCAGGATGGGGAAGGGGAGAAGGCTGGAAGTTATTTCAGAGCCACATTTAGGCCTGTTTCCTACTGCATTGACAACAAGCTTGGTGCAGCTAATGAGTCTGTCCAATACATTTAAAGAAACAGAAAACAAATAATTCTAAGATAACAAGTATCAAAATACTTCAGTGAGCCATATATTGAAATATTCCTCCATTAATGATGATCAGTCAAGTAGGTATCTGGACACACTTGAAGAGTTGGAAGGCCAAAGTGAAAAAAAACCCCAACCCTGAGCATAATACAAGCATTTTAAATTTATGTTTCACTCTACTGTTTTCAATTCAACCATCGTGTTACATTGAAAATGTAGATATATTGTCATAAAATCACATCTGAGCTGCTACCAACCATGTATAATTTATGTTGAAAGAAAACAGAACAAAGGCAACTTGTTCATTAGGGCAAATTAAAACCCATTTTCCTTCAATTCCTTTCCTTTCATCTCATGAAAACCCCTCATCTTTGCAATGAATCTAATGCTACCTATTGTGTGTAAGTATCTCAGGGACAGAATATATTACACACCTTGGCTTTTGTAGTTACCTCCTTTCAAACAAACTGTCAGTACTATGAACTAGGGATGAAATTCCTTCCTATGCAGAGGCCAGTGCAATAAGTCTCACTTGAGCCCTATTTTTAAGGCTTAAATGGTGCAAAGAACCTGTTTAGGCCAATACTAGATAGAAATATTTCATTCTCGGTGAATGACAATAAGATCATTGAGAAGAATGTATGTGAAGACTTAACTGTAAGTTACTATGTCAGCAAATTTTCCTGTGTCCACATTTTAATATAAATGTTTTGCATTTGCCTGTCTAACACCTTCTTTTTTCTGAACACTTTCAATAAACAGTTTTGGCCACTGAGCAGAGTGCACAGAGAGCTAAATTTTTAAGAATAGCCTAGTAAATCAGTTTAAATGCATATACTAAGAGAAGCTAATTTTCATCAGGGAGAAACAGCCATCCATTTTAGTGTAAGCTGCTGGCAATGTTGTGCACACATTGATAGCTACACGGAAACATACACTTTTGAAAAAACCTCACCGGAACATTAAAAACAAGCAAACCCAAATCTCATGGGCATTTCTTTTGTCTGTTGAAACAATGGAGTGGGAATCGTGTTTGAGCAAGAGTAAAAATACTGTTTTTAAACTATAATTATCATTATCATTACTTAGTCTGATAGTAAACATACAAAGTAAATGCAATTTTGCTCAAGATCATTATTAAGAAAGAGTTATGCACCAGGACAACAACAAAATTCATCCATAGAAACCCACAAACTTTAGGAGACGATTCTTGTTTTTCAACCCCCTTAAATAAATGTTCTCACCAAAAGAATCCTCTGTTGCTCTTTCCATGGGCACTTAAACTCTTATTTTTTATAAAAATATATTTGATTAATAGATGTTTTAATATTATTATATTATGTTCTATTTAAAATATGTTTTCAAAAGTGGGATACATCTGGAAATAAATTCGCATGAGACATACCTGGAGTAATGTGAAGGTAACATGCAGCTTTGCACCCAGCTGTCCAGAAGTGAACAAACATGCACCCAGAAGATTTGCATGAAGTTTGAGTAATTCTGGAGTATACCTTAACAAGTTCTTGACTCCCAATCTTCATTACATAATTTAAAAGCCACTTGCAAAGATCTCTCCCCCAACTGGCACACTGGTAGAGATAGAAGCAATGACAGCTAACAGGGAAAGCAAAGCAGTAAATAACCTTTTAGATTTGAATCTGAAGTTCTTATTTAAAAAAAAAGCCTTATAAAATGATGAAAATGGTATGCTTTTTTCTATAAGAGAACTCCTTTTAACAAAAATGTGGAATTTGGACAGCCTCTTGTAGAAGAACTAAAGCTAGTTTGTTCTATCAAGGGCCCTTGATCCTGGAAACTCACACACAGCTGATTCTGTCATGTTCTATGCAGTTTCTCACGTGCGTAAAGTTTGTCTTGTATGTATTCGTGTGTCTGCGGTCTAAGCTCTTAAAACATATTCAGTAAATTGTATATCTTTAGGCTGTCTATTCCCATACTGGAACTTAGAAAAACTATACAAAAATGCACTTGATTCACCACCATTACTCTGTTGAAATCAGTGGAGTCACACGAGCATAAAAGTGGATCAGCAGTGAATCAGACCCAGTGTGAAACTAGATAGAAGGATAAACCTTCCTGAATCTTCTCCTTCTCTTCCTTCTCTGCTTTTCATATACAACAGCAGCTTTTTCCAGTGTCAAGAAGTTTGCTTTTTAAGCTGCAAATTAAACTATAAATATCATTATCATTACTTAGTCTGATAATAAACATACATCTTACTGATTGCCCCAAATGTACTTTTAAACTAAAAATTAATAATGCTCAAGTGTATTGTGTAGCATCACATAACTTTAAACTATGGCGTACAAATTAACACAAACATCTGCACCCAGTTTATATGTGACATGCATGTAAATCTGTGCATGGCTGTAAGAGTATGCAACATGCGCTCATTGCATGGGTCACAGTAGCACACATCCCATGCAAGTTATGAAAATGAAGCCCCCTATATCTGTGGAAGTTGTCTGAATAGAGCATGAAAGCTTTAAGTCTTACAGAGGTACAAATATTGTGTTAGGCGTTTGCATTCATTTTCTTGCATGTAAATATGGCTATTAACAGAGTTCTAGTTTTAAAGAGAATTATCTTAGATATAAGTTAGACGATTGTACTAAATAAAGACCAGCTAGTTAATAACTAGAATTCCATTTCATTGTAATCTGCTTTTACTTCTAAAAACAAATATATAAAAGTAGACTCAAGGCAACATGTTATTACATTGCTGTCCTATGCCTTTCTCTCTGTCTACATATAATGTAGTAACTAATGCCACACTTTCACAGCATAACTTACAGTACCGATCAGTTTGTTTGTATCCATTGACCCCATTGGATAGTATGGCAGATCAGCTCAAATATAAGGATCTCATCTCCCCTTTAATAGCTGGCCCACAGAAGTTATATAAGCCCTAAAACTAAACTAAGGGTGATTCTCCTTGAGCTTCAGTAACAGACGCCTGTGGTTTTGGGTCAGAAAGCTCTATGAAGTCCACGTGACTGAAGCGTGCAGTATGGCCAACAACCAAATGTTCTGTGTGGCTTAAGAATTGTTACACTAAAAGCCTTTCCAAGGGCTCTCACCACATGGTAGCAGCATGATAGATATGTAATATTTAAAAAGAATGAGAAATTATGGAAAATTCTAATAATGAATGAATTTTGCCACCAACTCTAAAATATAAAGAATAAAATATTGTCAGATGCTTATACAAATAAACTTAAACCCAGGGCCTCAGGAAGATTTAAAGTTCAGTTCTTTCTAATGCCCGCCCCAGTTAATCACATAGAACAAGAACTCACTATATGAAATCACTGGTAATTTCTGCTAGCATTTTCAAGCACCAGCTCTCCAGCATTTGAACTATTACAAAGTTAAGGTCCATACATTTTGAAGTTAAGATCTGATCCATACATTTGGATTTAGTTGAGAGAGAAAAGAAATATTTATGCCAAACTTTTTTTTTTCCTGATTGCACATTTGATATTGGAAGCTACACAAAACATGAAAAAAAGTCAATTACTTTTTGATCTACCATCAAATGCTAAATACATCTATAAGGAAGCCACACCAGGCCAAATTAGCTATTACTTTCAAAGTAGTCCATGAAAGTTTCCCAAATACTTTTGTACAAAGTTACACATCCATGCTGAGTTATTCACCAGTGTGTAGCAACAGTCTTGCAGTGCGTCATGATGGTATTGGCAGATAACTGACGGAGGAACTATGCAGTGTGATTAAAAATCCACATTGGAAGCATTAACATAGAAGTGTGTTTTTATAGTCTGATTAGGAGACTGCAGTTCTTGAAGTTGGGAGGAACAAGAGGAAGGAATGAGTATACCTTCCATTTTAGAAATGCTGAGGCACAAAACAAGGTTGCTTCTAGTACTTTCATACATGAAATCCTTTCTCCTGTACGTGCATCATATGTAATCGTAAAGTCTGTAAACTGCTTAATATTCGTCTCTGGTGTCCAATGAGTACAACTCCAATTCTCCTTATGTCACTGTAAGATAAAGAAAGGTTAAAATTCATTCTTAGATGCATATAAAGCCTCACAGAAGAAAATCTAATTGCTTCCACATATTGCTCAGAAATTAATGTAGTTCATCAGAAGTGTTCAATTTTTTAATTGGAGTATGTAAAAATGCTCTAAATTTGTAGGTTTTCAAAGGTGCCACCATCCATGTTATAGCTGTATAGGTAGCCATTTAGAAAAAATCACTTTTCATAGCTAGGATATAGCTTCTCTGCTGTATGCTGAAGAGTCAAAAATCCTTCTTGCAGCCCCCAGACACAAGCCTGAGAAGCAGAAAGAAAGAAAGAAAGAAAGAACTTCTGGAGGGTGGGACAAGGGAAGGAGTCCTTGTCATACAGGCTGCAGAGGCAAGCAACACCACTTCATGTTCACTATTGCAGGACAGGACTAACAGTTTGTAGCTCTACAGAGTAGCAAATCATCAGCTCTGCTCATGCTTCTCCCCCAGTACACCTTTGCGTTAACTACTCCTAGAACAGGAGGCAAAGTAAACACCATGAAGCATTGTGCTCCTAAGCTGTAGAATCTCTCAACAAGTTAACTGCATTCAGCACCATTTGTGGATGAGGAAGGCAGTATTTGGCCTTTAATGACAAATAGAAAGAGCTAGTGGATGCTAATGATTAAAAACTGCAGTGAAGTTTCTCATGATCTGTTGTCAAACCTTCACACAGGAAAAATCCTCACACAGTAAACTAGCTCTCAATTGCCTAAAACAAACATTAATCCTTAGGACAAAGGAGTCATTTATGTGGCTCATTGCAATCCTCTGAGGCAAGAACAGAATTTTTTAAAAAAAGTTGAGCTATAGTACAATGTTCAGAAAACCAATACTGTAGAAATGATTATATAACTCCCTTCACATTCAAAGTGTGCCGCAATATGTGGCAAGATGTCAAATTAGATATCAATGCAACCGTCTTCATTATTCACGATTCTGCTACCATTGAAATCAATAACAAAACTTAAACTTCAGTGGAGCAGGATTAAGAACAGTCCAACACTGTGCTTGGCTAAGCATCCAACACAGAAAAGATATGATTAGCATAAATGCAACCTGGACCTGATCCTGTTTACTGCAAATTTCCTTTTACCATTGGTTCAGTGGGACTGGATGAAGTCCTGTTGCAACGCCATATGTCTGCACGAGACTATTCCCACTGATCTCACATGGGTTACACAAAAAGAATGCTGCAGAGCCAAAAATTGAAACCAGATCTTCTGAGTCCCTTGAGCACCACATATTCTATCCTTGCCATATTTAGATTAAAATTTATTTTTCCTTTTATTTACTGTATTAGCAAAGTACAAATATACTTTTGTTCCACAGGGACAAAATACTGGATTTATATAGGGTCTCTCACAGTTACATCTGAGCAACTGCAGTATGCCCACTGTACCAGTAATAGTTTACATACTCACTCAATACTCATTCTTGAAACCACATCCAAAGTTGTGAAACCAGCTGCCATGAAGTTATTTTTATACTGACCCATTTTTATTGACTCTAGCCAATCAATGACTGAAACAAACAATGGATATTCAGGAACTTCACCAGGTGAATCTGGCATTCTAAAGAAACAAAATGTAAACATTTGTAAGGAAGTATGAAATAAACACTGGTTTGCTTTTGTAGATACATTTTTATACCAAGAAGTTGACTAATTTTTTTCAAGAAGATGGGTGCTTTTGAAAATGGGGCTTCCTGTTAAAGAAATCCTGTCTACATGGCTATTTTGCATTTCAAAAACAGCATTTTCAATGTGGCGAGTGGCTGCCATTATGCAAATGAGGCTCTGAAGAGTCATACCAGCACCTTATTAGCATTTTCAATCCACTGCATTTACATGCCCCTTCCAAAAGGGAGAGGTGGTGTAGATGCAGCCAGGGAATGGAGCCTATTTTGAAATAGTGTGTACAATGGTTCTATTTCAAAATAGGCTGTACTGTGTGTAGACACTCTATTTTGAAATAGAAGTGGGTCTGTCCCACAAAAGCTCACCTAATAAATTATTTTGTTAGTCTTTAAAGTGCTACTTGACTGCTTTTTTGTTTTGGTAGTATATAGATTAGCATGGCTTTCTCTCTGTTACTATTTTGAAATAGCTGTGTGCTGTTTTGAACTGCATTTTTGTGTAGCTGTGCTATTTTGGAATAAGCTGTTGAGGAATACCTCTTCCAGAATAGCTTATTCAGGAATAATGCTGCTGTGTAGATATAGCCAAAGGGTGCCTCTGCCACCCTAATGGGTACTGTGGACAAGAAAATTCTCCAATGTGGGCACACTGTGGAATATGTATATGTACTAGCACTTCAAAAAGAATTTAAACTCTTGGGAAGAAGATGATGACATAATTTTGAAAGCTAGCAAAGCAGAAGATATAAAAACAAATTTAACCTTGGCTATTATGGGAAAATAACAGTTAGAATGAAAAAGTATTAATACCATGCTGGGTAATAACTTTTACCTTTATCTACATAGAAAATAGATGAAAAAGGGAATGGCTGTTTATTTCTACATTATTAGGCAATGGTTGCAACAGCTGCAGTACAAATCTAAAGATCAAATAAAAATTACATTTTATAGTCTGATTTCCATGGGATTTTATGCATCGTAGTAAACAAAAATAAAATGATACAGCTAATTCAATCACACCACTGTCCCAACATTTTTAACTGAAGAGATTAGAGAAAACAACTTTCTCTATTCTTCCCCCTCTCCCACCCCTTTATGTCCTTTGAATTTCATTCCAAGTGGTATGGAGTGCTCTCAGATCCAAGTGACTTTGTACTTTTGGCATTGTGTACATGATATTGTGTACTATCGCTTTGTCTGTTATTTACACCAGTCTGTGTGGTTCTTTCACAGAGCACATGGGAGGAGGGGAAGGAACAGTTTATAAAATATGAAGAAATATAGTAAAAGCACAAAAATGGGCAGAGGGGATTGAGGGATGAATGCAATACCTGAAGTTATTTTAAAATAAATCTAAAATTAACTAGATTGCAAGATAAACAGCAGAAATGTGTTTATAATACTCTGAAGACTCATTATTCTGTAATTAATCCCTATGTATAACTTTGAAATGATATTTTCTAAAACAAGTATGTGATGGTTTATGTGTGTTTGAGAGTACCTTTTAAAAGAAAGATATATTCTATTTTCAGCGGGGCAACTTATAGGTAAAATAGCACTCCAAACATATCCTTAGCATGACTTCACTAATTGTTCCAAACTCTGACTCTAATGTGGGGCAACAAACCAGCTCCAACTATCATGTAAGTCTGGGGTCGCCAGACAGCCACAGTTCTAAGTCTAAATTCAAATCTAAATCTAGTCGGAATTCACTTAATGGCTTTTCTCCTCAAGCTCACCCATGGCAAACCAAAAGCCCCAACCTTAGCCCTAGATACCAGCCTCTCCTCACACACTGGTCCAGGTTCCCCTGTTCTCCACTTCTTCTGCTGCCCAAGTGGTCTAGACCCTATGCCTGACTTGGGTACTGACTCAAAACTTGAAGTGATACCATGAAGTATTAAGAGATTCAGAGGGCCCTTTAATGAATAAAAGTGGGAACAAAGTCATCCCTGATACAAATTCACTGATTTCCGTTTACACCTACAATGGGAGATAGCCATGTTAGTCTGTATCTTCCCAAAACAAAACAAATGAGTTTGGCCCACTATGGTTATGAATAATATGTGCATAATATTACTTTGGGAAGAAGGAGGAAGCATTGGGTAGTTGTGGAATGGTAGTGCCATAGATTTGCTCTGTTGATAGCCCTCTTCCACTAAGGTAGCAGTTCCCAACCTTTTCCAGACAGGGACCCATTTTGACAATTCAGGAAGACTTGGTGACCCAAGGCAATTCAAAAACGGGGTGGGGTGGGGTGGGAGAGCAGAGCTGTAACTAACTAATTTTGTGCCTGAGGCAAGAATATCAAATTGCACCCCCTCATGTTTATATATTCAGAATAGTTATTTCACAGATAAGGGGAAATATATTAATAAAATAATAACACTGCATTTACTATAACAACAAGAAGTCTTTTGGTACCTTAGGCTACGTCTACACGTGAAGCCTACATCGAAGTAGCTTATTTCGATGTAGCAACATCGAAATAGGCTATTTCGATGAATAACGTCTACACGTCCTCCAGGGCTGGCAACGTCGATGTTCAACTTTGACGTTGCGCAGCACCACATCAAAATAGGCGCTGCGAGGGGACGTCTACACGCCAAAGTAGCACACATCGAAATAAGGGTGCCAGGCACAGCTGCAGACAGGGTCACACGGCGGACTCAACAGCAAGCCGCTCCCTTAAAGGGCCCCTCCCAGACACAGTTGCACGAAACAACACAAGATCCACAGAGCCGACAACTGGTTGCAGACCCTGTGCCTGCAGCATGGATCCCCAGCTGCAGCAGCAGCAGCCAGAAGCCCTGGGCTAAGGGCTGCTGCCCACAGTGACCATAGAGCCCCGCAGGGGCTGGAGAGAGAGCGTCTCTCAACCCCTCAGCTGATGGCCGCCATGGCGGACCCCGCTATTTCGAAGTTGTGGGACGCGCAATGACTACACGGTCCCTACTTCGACGCTGAACGTCGAAGTAGGGCGCTATCCCCATCTCCTGATGAGGATAGCGACTTTGACGTCTCGCCGCCTAACGTCAAAGTTAACTTCGAAATAGCGCCCGACGCGTGTAGCCGTGACGGGCGCTATTTCGAAGTTAGTGCCGCTACTTCGAAGTAGCGTGCACATGTAGACACGGCTTTATAGACTGACAGACATTTTGGCACAAAAGCTTTCAAGGGCAAAGACCCACTTCATCAGAGGCATGAGTGGGGGGGTGGTTTCAAAGGGGTATTTAAAGAGTGGGGTCCCAGTAAGAGGGAGGGCCAGAGCTGACAAGGTCTATTCAGCAAGGTGGAAATGGCCCAGTATCAACAGTAGTTATCAAAAGAGGAAAAAAGCAAGTCAGATCAGACAGGGGGATGTGAGCCTCTGTCAGAGTCTAATGGGGAGATATGAACACCCAGAGCAGAGAAACTGCCTTTGTAAGCTGTGAAAGGCAGTTTCTCTGCTCTGGGTGCTAATATCTCCCCATTAGACTCTGACAAATGCTCACATCCCCCTGTCTGATCTGACTTGTTTTTTTCCTCTTTTGATAACTACTGTTGATACTGGGCCATTTCCACCTTGCTGAATAGACCTTGTCAGCTCTGGCCTTCCCTTTTACTGGGACCCCACTCTTTAAAAACCCCTCTGAAACCATCACCCCCCAGTCATGCATCTGATGAAGTGGGTCTTTGCCACAAAAGCTTATGCTCCAAAATATCTGTTGGTCTATAAGGTGCCACAAGACTTCTTGTTGTTCTCGAAGCTACAGACTAACACGGCTACCTCTCTGGTACATTTACTACAGTTAATGAGAGTTGTGGTAGTGGAAAGACACTCATCCCCAAACTGCTTCCCCTAGCTTAAACCCCGCACTCAGGGGCTAGGGGAGTCACACTGGGACTAGGAGTCACTCAGGGGCTGAAGGGGGCTAGGGGAGTCACACTCAGGAGCTGGAAGGAGCTGGAAGGGGCTAGGGGAGTCACATGCAGGGTTTGGAGAGGACTAGGAGAGTCACATACAGACTTGGGGGGCTAAGGGTGTCTCGCTCAGGGGCTAGGAGTCACTTGGGCAGAAGGGGGATAAGGGTGTGTCACTCGGGTTGGGGAGTCACACTCAAGGGCTGCAGGGGGCTAGGGGAATCACACTCAGGGGCTAAGAGTCACTCACAGGCTGGAGGAAGGTACGGGAGGCACAGGGACTCCTACGGCTGGAAGCCAGCCGGGGCATGGTGCTCCAGCCAGCTGTGCCAGTCACCAAGGTGCAGGAGGAACCCCGACCCCCAAAGCTGGAAGCCCTAGTCAGCAGTGCCATTTGCGGTAACCTGCTGGGGTCTGCTGGGACCCCGCCTCCGCAGAGGCTGGACACCGGGAGCTGATCAGCTCTGCCCTCCCTCCCAACTTCGGACTCAAGCCCCTACCTCATCTGAACTGGGTGCTGCTCCTCAAGGTATGCACTTCCCTGCCCTGCAGCCAAAATGGTTCTCAATTTAATTGATTGTCTTAACTGCCTGACAGCTGTTAATCCAACTATGAAGTTGGGAACCACTTCAGTGTGAATGGCTCTTAACAGCCATCTGTGGAGCTGCCCAGGCCAGCTGGTGACCCTTTTGAAATGTAATGGCAACCCATGTTTGGTTCCTGACCCATAGGTTGGGAAATCCTGCACTAGGAAGAGCACAACTTAGCAAGTACGGCGTGTAAATAGATTTAGAAGGAAAACACTCTTAGGCAGTTGATCAGCTGTTCATGAACTATTTTCTCTTTCAAGTGAAGAGGCAGAGCACTGAAGAAAGAGGAAAATTAAAGGGAGAACTTAGAAAACAAGGGTATGGGACAAACACCAAACAACAGGTGGAAAACGGAGCCTCATGGAGACCAAAGACTGATAGGCTGTGTCTACACTTGCCCCCGTCTTTGAAGGGGCATGTTAATCAGGGCAATGGGAGATTACTAATGAAGTGCTGTGCTGAATATGCAGCACTTCATTAGGCTAATTCTCTCCAGTGGCAACTTTGACGCTTCAAACTTTGAAGTGCCAGCATGTGTGTAGCCACAGGCACTTTGAAGTACCCACGCAATTTCGAAGTGCCTTTACTTCTGAAAATTTTGGGTAGTAAAGGCACTTCAAAGCAGTGCAGGCACCCCATGGATACACACAGGCAGGCACTTTGAAATTTGAAGCTTTGAAGTTGCTGCAGGGGGAAAATTAGCCTAATGAAGTGCTGCTCATTCACCACAGCACTTCATTAGTAATCTCTCGTCGCTTGGATTAACGTGCCCCCTTCGAACTTGGGGGCAAGTGTAGACAAGCCCATTGAGAGCAAACACAGGAGATAAGATTAAAATGATGGACTACAAAAGAAAAATGGCTATGAATGTGCTTGAGAAAAGAGTCCTTTTGTATGAAATTTCACCACTTTCGTTTGATAATAAAATCCACTTTATAAGAGGCTCAGCATGATTTTAAATTCAAAACACTTAAAAGCCAAACTCTGCCTGAACTCAGAGCTGTGTCCAGATATTCCATCCCCACATAATCAACTGTTATCTGATGGCACTCATGACTGTCTGAGGAAAGAGCACTGAAGCGGGTCTTACACTAGTACATCCTCCACTAGGGTATGAAGGGAGCTGGGGTTGCGAATCAATTTGTCTAGGAAGCTGACGATATCAGTAAACTTCGGCCGGAGGTTTCTCTCTTTTTGCCAGCAGTGAAGCATAAGTTGGTGGAGAGAAGCTGGACAGCCCATGGGAGCCGGAAGCCTGTAACCTTCTTCTATAGACAGTATAACCTAAACAAAGATAAAAGGGGTGATTACAGGGCACCATATTAGCATGCATAAGGACAGTACTCAAACTCTAAAACTAGGAATGCAGACCAATGATAGCAAGATTGAGACACCCTCATAATCTAGCATCGTATGCAGCCTTGAGGTCCCACATGCAGATGGGGTGCAGGCCAGGATTTTGATGAGTTCTTTCCATTATACTTAGTCTCAGATAGAGTCAGCAAAGTGTCAGTCACAAGAGCATGTTCCATGCCTCTTGATGTGAATCAGTTTGTGTGGCAATAAGCAAAAAGGATAGGGCTGGGGGGCTCTCTGGCCATGCCCCTGAGTAGCCTTGAAGGAAAGGAGGAGAAAAAACTTTCTATTAAGCATCTGTGAAAGAGGAGGAGATAAATAAGAAACATCCTTTTCCTCTTCAGCTGGAGGTAGATATTTTGTTGGATGGAGTCAGGGAGCCAACAAAACAGTGTCATATTTATCGATTCATACGGATGTGCTCTGATATTTGCATTGTGACATTGCATTAATACACGTCAATGCCATGCTTTAATGAGACTGTCACAGTGCAAATACCAGAGTGCAAGGTCTGGCCCTCTGCCTAATGTCAGCTGATGACAAAGTGTTTTTTCTGCTGTTAGGCTTGCCGACCTTCTAATCACACAAAACTGCACACCTGTGCTCCACCCCTTGTCTCAGGCCCTGCCTCTTCCCCACCCTTTCTGCCAGGCCCCACCACTCTGCTCACTTCAACCCCGCCCCCCACCATTTTTCTCACTTTCCCCAACCCACACTCACTCTTAACAGTCTGGTGCAGGGAGCTGAGTTGTGGGAGGAATAAGAGAGGCTTGGCATGAGGAATTTGGGTTGTAGGAGGGGGAGTTTCAGGCTGGGGGGTGGGGAACCAAAGGGTTCAGGCTGGCTCTGGGCTGAGACAGGAGGCTGGCGTATGGGAAGAGGTGTGGGATCTGAACTGGTGGTGGGGTGTGTTCCAGAATTCAGCCAGAAATGAGGGCCTCCTGGAGGGGTCTCCAGCCTGGGGCTGGGGTGAAAGAGGAAGTAGGGGTACAAGATCCAGGAAGGAGCTTAGGTTCTGAAGGGCCTCAGGGCTGGTACAAGAGTGTGAGCGGAGCTGTGGGGTGCAGACTTTGGTGGGGAGTTTGGGTGGGGAAGGAGACTTAAGGCTGGGGCAGGGGCTTGGAAGTAGGTGAGGCCTCCAGGAGGGAGTTTGTATTTGGGAGGGAACTCCAGGCTGGGGCAGGGAATTGGGATGCAGGAGGGATGTGGGATGCAAGCTCTGGGTGGGCTTGCTTTACAGGTCTCCCCAGAAGCAGTGAAATGTTCCTTGGCTCTTAGGTTGAAGGGTGACCAGGTGTCTCTGTGCAGTGTGCATTGCTGCTGTGTGCAGGCACCAACCCTGCAGCTCTCATTGGCTGCAGTTCCCAGCCAATGTTGAGTTGCAGAGACAGCACATGGGGAGAAGTGCATGGATCCCTCCGGTTGCCCTTGTGCCATTGAACTGCACGGACATATCACTGCTTACTGGAGCCACACAGAGCCAGGTAGGGATCCTGAAAGCCCCATCAACTGGACTTTTAATGGCACTGCCAGGGTCCCTTTTTGACCAGATGTTCCAGTTAAAACTGGACACCTGGCAGCTCTGCTCATCAAGATTACATGTGACTGATCCAGATAATGAAAGACATTTTGCAATACAACATAATACAACTTCACCTTGTATGGCATCTTTCCTAAAACTGCATCCTATATCTATATCTATATCTATATCTATCTATCTATATCTATATATATATATATATATGAAATCACAGTGTTAGGTAAAAATAACAGGAAAGCAAAACTGCAAGAATTGGTGGAAGGATACGTTTTCAACTGAGATTTGCAAAGAAATGAACAGATCAGCTATAGAAGAGCGGCTGTTTCGTACAGCGGGAGCTGCGGCGGAGGTGGTTTAGTAACACTGGTGAGATGGCTCACGGTAGCAAACAGGCCAATGCCAGGAGAGGAGAGCAAGAAGGAAAGAAGAAACAGAGAAGTTCTGTGACAGATCAGCTGGAGTGAATTCATGAAAGATTTAAAAATGAACATTGGAATGTTTACTAGATCCTAAAATGAAAAAGGGAGCCTGTGGAGCAGTTGAAAAAACAGAAAGATGTACTTATGCACATAGGCAATTGGTGCCTGCAAGGAGAGGGAATAGAGGAAGGGCCGCCCAGAGGAACAGGGATAGGACGTGAAAGGGCGCTCAATTTAGCAATTAAAATTTTGGGAAGCACAGGGGGACAGTACAGCCCCTAAGTGCTACCACAAAGCACTTATGGTTATGCATCTTAGTACATAGAAAACCATAACTGTTCTGAGGACAAAAACCACCGACACCACCAACAAAAATGCAATTTCTGCTGAAAAGTAAATCACAATATTTACAACGACATACTGACATTTGTCAGAAATATCCCCGTTGAAAGTCTGTATTCAAGTGACACTTTATACATTTCAGTATAATTAAATATACGTATACATATGGGTCCTCGTCCATATATTCCATAGAGGAGGCAGAGTGCATATTACGTTATATACAATGAAGCAATGCTGTATAGCACTGTCTGTATTTTCAGTTAGTGTAGAACTCTAGATTGCTTTCTTTCTGAATTCCGAGTAAGCATGGTTGGCTTTGCTTAATAATGGCAGATGTTTATGCAGCAGGCATTATGCTAATAACAGCAATTATGTGTTTTGAGTGGTGGAGCAGAGGTGGAGCATGTGCAGGGAGGGGTGAGACATGGGTGGGGCAGGTGCGTGTGGTATCCCGGGATCACCGCACTAGTCACCTTTGCATACCACATGTGTGGGATTGATAACTATTGATAACTGTAGGAAAGAAAAGGAATGACTAATTGGATAGAAGAGCAAAGAAAGGAGCGTTATAAATAAGTTCTTCGTAAGGGAGGTCTTGCTGGTATGCAACACCCCATTGCTAGTTCCTTCATAATGAGAAAAAAGGATACAGCCACACACAAAGGGTGTGTCTACATGTGCACAGTATTTCGAAACAACCGGCCCTCTTTTGAAAGGATGAAGGGAGCGTCTACACATGCCATGAGCTCTTTCAATTTGAAATCAAAGGAATGTAGCCCAGACATCGAAAGCTGGACCCTGATCCCGTACGAGAAGAGTGCCACCTGTCAAAAAACAACGTTGAAATAAGGCATGTGTAGATGCGCCACGGCCCGCTCTTGCAAAAGAGGAGTCCTCCACAACAGCACCCAGCCCAAGTGCAGAGACGCCCTGCCCTGCCAAGCGGAGCTCTATGATCCACGCGTCCGGCCGCTCTTAAAGCCACATGGACCCAGAAACCCCATGGCAGGAAGCTGAGAGCAGGCAAGCTGCGAAAGTACAAGCACGCCTGCTCAGCTGCCCTCGATGACAGCAACAGGCACAGGGCCAGCGCCCGGCAGTCTCAGGGCCCCTCTCTGAGCCCCCACAGGGCTCCCAGGGGTCCGTCCATGAAAAAAAGAAGAGGGGCCCCTCCTGGAGAAACCGTGAACTGAGAGACCTCCTGGGCCTCTGGAGAGAAGAGGAGGTCCTCCGGGAGATGGGGGTAAAGCAGAGAAACGTTGCTGCCTTCACCCGCCTGGCTCAGGGACTGACCAGCCAAGGCCACCTGGAACGGACCTCGGAGCAAGTCCAGAGCAAAGTGAAGGAGCTCCAACAGGGCTATGCCTGGGTCTGGGATGAGGCCGGGCACTCAGGGGCAGGCCCCGCCACCTGCCCTACTATAGGAAGCTCAACAGCATGCTGGGGCCCCAGGACAGCAACAAAAATGATTAAGGGTCTGGAGCACAAGACCTATGAGGATAGGCTGAGGGATCTGGGCTTGTTTAGTTTACAGAAGAGAAGACTTAGAGATGATTTAATAGCAGCCTTCAACTTCCTGAAGGGGAGCTCTAAAATGGAGGGTGAGAAACTGTTCTCAGTGGTGTCAGATGGCAGAACAAGGAGTAATGGTCTGAAGTTGAAGAGGGAGAGGTGTAGGTTAGATATTAGGAAAAACTACTTCACCAGGTGGGTGGTGAAGCACTGGAATGCGTTGCCTAGAGAGGTGGTGGATTCTCCATCCCTCGAGGTTTTTAAGTCGCGGCTGGACAAGGTCCTGGCTGGGATGACTTGGTGGGGGTTGATCCTGCTTGAAGCAGGGGGCTGGACTAGATGACCTCCTGAGGTCCCTTCCAGCCCTGTGATTCTGTGACAGCTCCCCACCCAAAGCGGTCCTGGACAGCTCGGCAGAGCAGCCCGAGCCGGAGGAGCCAGGACCAGCCAGCCTGAGCCAGGGGGCAGACACCACCCGGGACTGATCCAGTGAGGAGGGTGACCTTGTCATCGATGTCCTCTCACAGTTGTCCAGCCGGGTCATGGGGAGCCGGGCGTCCCTGGAGATCCTTGAGGTCCCCCCCGCAGTAAGTGCACAGCAGGGCCAGCACCCCGGCAGGCAGGGCGGGGGTGGCACTTCTGCCAGTGGCCTGGGCACAGGCCCGGAGGCCCAGGACCAGACACCCTAGCTGGCCATAGCCCCAAACACACCCTCTGCACCTGCCAGCACCACCCAGCACCCGGACACATGGACAGTTCAAGGCACCCAGTTGCTCAATGGGACGCCCCTGGGCCAGCCCACACCTGGGGATGGTCCCACCCGGTGGGGGGAACCTGTGTGCACTTGACGCCACAGGGATGCCATGTCCACCATGGCCAGGCCCTGGGAGGGTGGGGGGAGGCGGGGCCTCAGGGGACAGGGTCACGCAGGGCGGAATGGGGGATGAGGTCCTGCTCAGACACTGACATGCTATCCATCACCCCTTGCAGGTGCAGCAAGTGAGGGCCCACACAGCCCATCAGCGTCGGTGGTCCCTGAGAGCCCCCCGGAGGCATCAGACAGGGGCCGGGCATCTTCAGCAGCAGCATCACACTGGGTGCGCAGCTGGAGGTTACAGTGGCACATGGGGTATGACCCTGCCAATCTCCACCAGGCAGAGCTTATGGAGAGCCTCCTCCAGCTGGAGGAGTCTGACCTGGCATGGCGGAGGGAGGCCTGGGAACAGCTCATGTCCCGCCTGGACGCCATCCATAGGACTTTGCAGGAGCATGTGGGCAATGTGGGCCAGCTCCTGGCCCTCCGCACCCCCCCACAAAGGTGCCCAACCCTCTGAGCCCCCCCTCAGAGCACCCCCCAGAAAGGTCCCACCCAGGGTCCCCTGCCCACCTCCCACAGAGTCCTCCACCCCCACCCCACACCAATGCCCCCTCTGCTGTCCCACCATGCCCCTACCTTCTGGTGATCCCTGCCCCATCCCAGTTCCACCGTGGCACCTGCTCCAGGTGGGGAAGGGGATCTCGGGGCCAGTATGGCTCTCGGCTCACAACACCCTTGCCTGAGTGACCCTCCCAATTCTGGCCCCCTCCACACCCCCCTCCAAGTTCACACCCCCCCACCCCCTCTCCCAGTTCTAGGCCCCTCCCCACCCCCCTCCAAGGTCAGGCCCCCCACCCCACAACATACAGGTGTGTCCCCCCACGCACATTGTAAATAGTTGGACTTTTATACCACAGTTTTTTACGGTTTATTGTTGGTAAAGGTTTATATTGTGCACCAATGCCTGTGTCCCGTGGTCCCTTGGGGGGAAGGCAAGGGCGCGGTGGTGGTGGCAGTGCATGTGGTGGGGGTTGGATGTATGGGGGGAGGGGGAGGGGTGAACATCAGGGTGGTCACTGCAGCCCCAGGGCGAGACTTACATGAAGGGCCTCCCGGATCTGGACACCTTCGCAGTTTGCCTGGCTGCTGGCAACAGCGGCCAGCTGCTTGAACCCCATGGTGGCCTCAGCTGCCCAACCCTGGAAGTAGGCATCCCCCTTGGCCTCCACGATGTTGTGGAGGATGCAGCAGGCACTCACCACTTGTGGGACATTGTGCATCCCCACCTCGAGGTGGGCAAGAAGGCACCATCACCGCCCCTTGAGGCACCTGAAGGCCCACTCAACCACGTGGCAGGCCTGGTTGAGGTGGGGGTTGAAGGCTCCCTGCTGGGGTTAAGGTGGCCAGTATAGGGCCTCATCAGCCATGGCAGTAGGGGGTATGCTGCATCCGCAACTATGCATAGAGGCATGGCAGTGTCCCCAACCAGCATTTCTCGCTGAGGGATAAGGGTGCCGGCCTCCGTACGCCGGCACAGGCTAGAATTGCGGAAGCCCTGGCGTTGTGGGTTTGCCCTGACCAGCCCACGTATATGTCCATGAACTGGCCTTTGTGGTCCACCAGGGCCTGGAGGACCACCGAGTGGTAGCCCTTCCATTTGATATAGTGGCCGGCGCTGTGTGGTGGGGCACGGATGGGGATGTGCGTCCCATCCAGGGTACCAAAGCAGTTCAGGAACCCCAACAAGGAGAAACCCTCAACGATGACGTCCAGGTCCCTGACACAGATGACCCGGTGCAGGAGCATGGCGTTCAAGGCACAGACAACCTGCAGGGAGGGAGGCCATGCACTCTCGTGAGGGTGTGGCAGGGTGTTCCCAGATGGCGACCCTCTCCCAGCCCCCCACCCCAGCCAGAGACACCCCCCCACTCAGCCCCCTCCTGGCCGACAACTCCTGAGGGGTTCCTGGGACCCCGGTCCCCCTTCCCCCTTCCCGTTGTGGGAGTGTGCCCTGGGCCCGGCTTACCTCCATGAGCACTTCTCTGACAGGGGCCCTGCCCACCCTGAACTGGTGGCCCACTGAGCAGTAGGAGTCCGGGGTGGCCAGTTTCCACACTGCAATTGCAACTTGCTTCTCGAGGGGGTGTGCAGGCTGCATGGTGGTGTCCTGATGCCTCAATGCAGGTGCCAGCCAATGACACAGCTCCTGGAAGGTGCGAAAGTTCTGGAGCCAGGTGGCATCATCCCATTGCCCCAGAACCAGTCGCTCCCACCAGTCTGTGCTGCTGGGGTGGCTCCATGGGCACCGGGGTGCAAGGGGGCTGGGTGAGCTCCGTGTCCTCAGGGGGGCTGTTCTGCTTCCCAAGGAGGAGGGGGGGCAGCTGCTGTGACTGTGGAGAGGAGCAGGGTGTTGTCAGCCATGGTGCTGCTGCGCTGGGGTCCTGTGTTGCTCCTGGCAGCTCAGCAGGCCTTGGCTAGTGCAGGGTGGGGGAACTGAAAGGGGACCCTTTAAGGCAGCGGCTGGCTCAGGGCCCCAGAAGGGCTTGGCGGCCATGCGACCCTGTCCACACCATCTCCGCCTCCCTTCTTTCGAAAGAGCACTTGTACACGTGTGGACGCTCTCTTTTGAAATAATGGGACGGGGTCTTTGAAAGAGTGGGTCGGAACTGCGATCCGCCTTTGCCATGTGGTCGTGTTCTTTCGAAAGACAGTATATCGATTTCTGAATTTCAATTTTGCTCTTTTGATGGTGGGCTCCCGCGTAGACACAGCCAAAATGTTTCCTAGGAGGCTAGTTGACTTTACATATTTCATTTTATGTTAACACCAAAAGTTAATCAAGAAATGTTAAACATCGCTTAATGCAATGAACAAACATTAATTTCAATTGCCAGGCTTATATTCTTAAAAGCAGGAGGGAATAAGTGTCTCTCAGAAGTAGCTGCAGAAAACCTAGCTACTTCAATAGTAGTCAGATTTTTATGGGTACATGCAACTGAAGCTGCAGTCTTTAGCTGCTCAGAAAAAACAGGCATCAGCCTAATATATTACTGAGCTTGCTGCAAATTATAAGTTTCTGAAAGGTGTTTTTACTATTTAGGAGGTCAAAAGAAATGCTCCAAACCTTTTAACAGACAGAAAACATTCAACAGTCATGCCCACACAATGCTGATGAAGTGTTGGGGCTCCCCCGCCACCTGGAAGTATACTATTTTAAAAAGGATTTCATTGGCAGTTATATTTTCATTGACCCATTACATTTATTATTTCTTTGGTAGGGGAGTCATAGTCCATTAGTTTTATTCTCTTCTTCAAAAGGAAAATTTCAGTGTACAGAAAAATGTAACTACTATTGGAATAATTATTAACAGTTCTCTGGTGACAAGTATCAGAGAGGTAGCCATGTTGGTCTGTAGCATCGAGAACAACAAAAAGTCTTGTGGCACTTTTGCTCCAAAATATCTGTTAGTCTATAAGGTACCACAAGACTTTTTGTTGTTAACAATTCTCTGTTATTAATAGCATATATAGCACTTTTTAATCTTCAAAGTACTATCTGAACATTAACCAATTAACATTCATAATACTCCCATGAAGGAAGAAGGCCATGTTTCAGTTTTAGGGAGATAGAATGTGGAAGACACTTTTAAAACCCCATTCTAATATTATTTTCTGTAACTGGTTTAGGGCTGGTGAAAGTATCAGTCTGAGTCTTCCTGAATCCTATCTCTTCTGTCTACACAACAGACATAGAAAAGGCATAGTGCCCCATCCCACGCTGCTCCTGGCTGCTCCAGAGGGGAGCCTGATGCCCTCTTTTTTTTGGTCTGCAGCGGGCAGGGAGGTTCAGAAGGGAATGGGGTAGGTGTTGAGAGATGGCAGGGGGGGGGGATGTGTGGGGAGTTCTGGGCTGGGGGAATGTTGGGGTGGGGCGGCGCAGGGGGGGATGCGCAGGGAGTTGCCACAGGGGGTGTGTTGGCATCGGGCTGGGAGGGACTGAGGATCGCCCAGTGCCCCAGCCAGGGACCTCATGGCGGGCTCAGCTCCAGCCATGGGGCTGCAGGTCTCCACACCCCCTGGCCAGGGACCCCATGGCGGGCTCCACTCCAGCTGCAGGGCTGCCTGTCTCCTTGCACCCTGGCCAGGGACCCAGTGGCTGGCTCACATGAGCGGGGGAAGTTCAGTCAGATAGTGAACAGTGATCAGTATATGCATCCCTCGTTTTAGTGAGTACTCGTAAGTAAAGTACTCGTTAAATGAGGGATGAGTATTATGCAGGGTACATGATCTCTGCACTTTCGCTTCTTCTGCTCAAAAGGGGTGGGGGTGCCAGGGAGAGACATGGTTCCCTTGGCTCCCCTCATCCTGCGCTGGTGCCTTGGACTTTCCATGAAGAATGCCAACCAAAATACGGGTCAGCACTAACTGTGCTTCTGGTTTTGGGATGTAGACATTTGACCAGCAGAAATTGGACTGAAAGCATCAATTTATTTCACTCAAATTCATCAACAAATCAGACAGACTCTCTCTCTAAGGCCGTGTCTACACTAGCCAAAAACTTCGAAATGGCCATTCAAATGGCCATTTTGAAGTTTACTAATGAAGCGCTGATATACATATTCAGCGCCTCATTAGCACGCGGGCGGCTGCGGCACTTCGAAATTGACGTGGTTTGCCGCTGTGTGGCTCGTCCAGACAGGGCTCCTCTTCAAAAGGACCCAGCCTACTTCGAAGTCCCCTTATTCCCATCTGCTCATAGGAATAAGGGGACTTCGAAGAAGGCGGGGCCCTTTCGAAAAGGAGCCCTGTCTGGATGAGCTGCGTGGCGGTGAGCCGCGTGAATTTCGAAGTGCCGCGGCCGCCCGCATGCTAATGAGGCGCTGAATATGTATTTCAGTGCTTCATTAGTAAACTTCAAAATGGCCATTTGCATGGCCATTTTGAAGTTTTTGGCTAGTGTAGACATAGCCATAGTGATATAAATGCTGAAATAGTTCATCAGTGAATCTTGTAGATGACAACTGGAACCTGGAGTTAGCGAAACACACATGGCAAATTTTTACATGTCAATATTGATGTTAAGTGAGCACACAGACTGTAGGGGAAATGTAAGTTAACATCACTGGTCATTTTGATATTTTTAGCACATAGACTTTGGGTACTATTAACTGAAATGTTCTTGTGTACTTTGTATGTGGGTTATATCAATCACTGAAGCAATCAAATATAAATTAAGTTTTCTGGTCGGAAGCAGCAGCAGTCACAAAGGTGAAAGATGGAGTTTAATATTAAGCTACAATTAAACCCTGAAAATGATATTTATTCTCTCTCAATGGGTTCCATACAAAATTTATCCAATTTACAGGCTCAAAATATTTTAAGTGGCAAACCCACAAAGCCTACCTTATCATTAAGCAGAGCTATTTCTGCCACTTCCATTAACAGTAATGAAGATTCTGCATTCTGAACTGAGCTGACAATTTTATTGATGATGCAGGAGACCAAAGAAAGTCTAGGAGGATTTGTTTTGCTGGCATTTGATATACGAGACTCTAGCAGTGGAACAATTTGCCAGGAGGAAGGTGCAGCTACATATGGCCCACTATGTAATGGGACCTTGAGTCAGTCCATGCATTTGCAAAATGTTTTAATAGCGTTGGACAGACAGGGCTACGTTACTACTATTGAAAGAATGACCATCATTATAAGAAGTTGTATTCAGTTCGTTATAGAAATTTTAAGCATATTCAATCAATCCATTCATTATTTTTTTTCTGAATATCCAAATTCTGCAATATGGAATAATTGATACAATGGCTTCTAATGGGTGTCCCAGATGAGCTCATTCACAGCTGTTCTGTAAACTGAATGCCTCAAATATAAATCTTCCTTTCCTTAAATGGTATTAGTGAGCTAGACTCTTAGCTCAATCTATTAATCAGTAAAATGGTTTCCTCAGAAAGCTCAATATCTAATCTAATGTTTATTAATTAAGCAATAAGACATGACAGACTATGCAGCCTCAAAAATTAATGGACACTTCTGGTGTTTGCCACACATTCAAGAAGTGCATTAATCAAGATTACCACAGATCTGGAATTACTTAACAAAAGAATAAATTGAGTAAGTTTTAAAGAATACATATTATACTGTTGGTAATATTACAAAATGCATGGTCAACATTTTCAAACTTAGATGCCTAAATGTAAGCTCCTAAATCCATATTTAGGCAATTACATGGAAGTTGTCTGATTTTTGAAGGTGCTGAAATTCTACAGTTCCCACTGACTTAACCAGCTTTTATGGGTGTTTATAATTTCCGAAATCAAATCACTTTTATTCACATGCCTAAATATCGCTTTATCAGACTAACTTTAGTCACCTGGTTTTTAAAATATTCATACTTCTAAATATTTTCCTATATGCTCACGTAGGGTGATCCATGACAGTGAATTAAAGTTTTTTAAAAATGTTGACCACAGGTGTTGACACCCACAGATGTCAGACTAAGAAGGACATTTAGTATATTAACAGTATCTAACGTATAACTGCAGGGAAAGTGGCAGCAGGAACGCAAGGTAACTGAGGCTGGGAGGAATGTGTCTCCCAGAGGTCATCTGCATGAGAATACAAAGGGCAGTATGTGCGATACCTTTCAGGCAAAGCCTAATGGGTAGCAAGTAAGCCATAAGATTTGGTCTATTGTAAACATGTAGAATCACAATTTAAGCTGACACTTAGTGTGGGAGTTGTGAGATCTTACCAATGCTCTGGGTTGTTGTGGGGGACAAGGCAGTCGCCATAGCTGCATAAGACATTGATTGCACAGGGCTTCCTGGTTTAAAGCATTGTAAAGGAAGAGAGGTGAGGTACTAGTTAAGCTAGCTGGCTGAGTGCGTTGGCTTCATCTATGCGTTAGTTGAGTAGCTATAAGCCTAGCTTGACTAGCCTTCCCCAGCTGTTGAAAGATAGAGATGGGGGGTAAAGGGCTAAGAGCCCTAACAAGAGACTTGGTTGTAATACATATGGGGGAGGTATCCTGAAAAAGGAGTCTGTCTCTTTTTTGTTTAGATATACTGCATCTGTTATTGTAACCTTGAAATAGATTATGGTCATTTAACAAGCTGTTTCTATCTCAGACTCTGTGCTTGGGGGGGGGACTGCCTAATAGGCACCCCGTATGTGGGGTGAAATTGTCCCAGGCCACCGGGTGGGGGTTCGAGCCAGTTGGTTGTATCCTGGATAGGACCCCCCCCCAGGAGCTGAACCCAGCCCTTCTGGTAGGCACCTGGCATTAATAGAAGGGTTACATAAGTGGGGGCTTGTCCGGGATGTCTTTTGCTGGGTAGTACCCCTCACAGGTGTGTGCACGCGCGCACGCACACACACACGCACACACACACACACACACACCCCATTGTAAGAAGCAGTTCTGTTGTTGCAGGACAAGTTAGAGTTTATACCATGGCTGGCTGTATGCTAGAAGACTGGTGTGAGGAATTGAGTATCGATCCCAGGAATTGTCTGTTAGTTTTAGGGATACCTAAGGGTATGGAAGATGGCCCAAATGAGGCCCTTCTAACAAAAGCCATTGATTCTCTTACGAGGTGTCGCATTCGGGGGCGTAGACCTTGCGTAGAGGACAAAGCCTTTGTGGTGCTATGTGAACTGCCAGTGTCTGTGGACTCTTTGCAGATCCCAAGTGAGATAAAGACTCCCACTGGCACACTAAAAGTTCAAAACAAAACGCAGTCAAGTAGCACTTTAAAGACTAGCAAAATAGTTTATTAGGTGAGCTTTCGTGGGACAGACCCACTTCTTCAGACCATAGCCAGACCAGAACAGACTCAATATTTAAGGCACAGAGAACCAAAAACAGTAAGCAAGGAGGACAAATCAGAAAAAGATAATCCAGGTGAGCAAATCAGAGAGTGGAGGGGTGGGGGGAAAGGTCAAGAATTAGATTGAGCCAAGTATGCAGATGAGCCCCTATAGTGACTCAGAAAGTTCCCATCACGATTTAAACCATGTGTTAATGTGCTGAATTTGAATATAAAAGCCAGGTCGTCTGTTTCCCTTTCCAGAACGGTGCGATAATTCTTCTTCAGTAACACACATACCTTTAGGTCATTGACAGAATGCCCCATTCCATTAAAATGTTGAGTAACTGGTTTGTGGATCTGGAGTGTTTTGATGGATGTTTTGTGCCCATTGACCCTTTGTCTAAGGAAGTTAGAAGTCTGTCCAATATACAAAGCATCTGGGCATTGTTAGCACATGATGGCATATATGATGTTAGCAGAGGAGCATGAGCAAGTGCCCGTGATTCTGTGAGTAACCTGGTTAGGTCCAGTGATGGTATTTCCAGAGAAGATATGTGGACAAAGCTGGCAGCTGGCTTTGTTGCAGGGAAAGGTTCCGGGACTGATATTCCTGGGGTATGGACCATGGCGGTTTGTGACACTAAAAGTTGTGATCGCCAAGGCCTTTGCAACGGGCCCCTGGGTTTGAGGAGGAGATGATAGCCTTCTTGGCACAGGAAGGAAAGACCATGGCAGATGTGTCGAGTCTACTGAGTGCTGAACCATAGGCCCCTGGCCCTGCTACGGATGTATGGGCCAAAGCTTTGGGACAAGCGTTGGAGAAGGTCCTGCGACCTCACCAGGAGTCTAGTTCATACTGTATGTTACACTTATTTTCTGGAGGTGTGGTCTCAATACCAGGGGAAGAAGCATTTGAACCCTGGTTAGAACATACCACTGAAATGCTCCAAGAGTGGGCAGTACCTGAAGCTGAGAAGAGAAGGCGACTGATAGAGAGTCTCCGGGGTCCCGCGCTGGATGTCATTCGCACGGTGAAGCTGGGTAATCTGGAGGCTAGTGCAAATGATGGCTTAGAAGCTCTCAAGCATGCTTTTGGGAAGACTGACGATTTGGAGGAAGTTTATTGCAAGTTCCTGAGTACCAAACTGAGGGGCAAAAAGTTGTCAACCTATATTCAGAGGTTGGCGAAACGACTGCAGAAAGTTGTCTTGCATGGAGCCATCACAGCGGAACAAATGGATCGAACTCAAGTGTCCCAAATTGTGAGGGAAGTGCAATACCAGCATCTAATCCTATTCCACCTTCAGTTAAGAGAACAACTGGTGGCCCCACCCAGCTATTCGCGATTGAGATCCGAGAAGAGGAAGAAAGGCAGGCCACTAGTGAGAGCGGGGGCGCTCAACCGTCCAAACATGGCGGTACAGCCCTCTCGCAACCCCCCAAAACATTGATGGTGAACAGTGGAGAGGAGCTCGCCCAGAAGGTGCAAGACCTGATGGTGCAGGTGGACGAACTGAGAGGTGCTGTAGGTCCAGCCCGGGCACCAGGAAATGAACAGCTAGCAGCAGTGGTCCATAAGACTGGGCTCAGGACCACTACTTCTACAGGTCAGCCAAGTATAGGATCATTCTTCTGCTACAGATGTGGTCAGGAAGGACACACTGCAGCAAGATGTTGAAATAGAGAAAATCCAACACTGGTGTACCAAAAGCTGAGGGTCACCTGGGAAATGGCTACAGGGTTTGTGGAAAGGAGCCCCCCACACTGTTGGGAATTGAAGGCTCCCCTAGAAGAGACAAACCCCTTTACCAAGATACCATCCCCATATGCAGTAGAACCAAGTCTCTTGCTGGGGCTGTTGGCCCTTTACCCCACACACAGTTACAGGGTGTACCTTCTGCAGTGCAGTCTCAAACCCAGAGCCCACAGATACATCACCAGGGCTGTGTCTACACGTGCCCCAAACTTCGAAATGGCCATGCAAATGGCCATTTCGAAGTTTGGGGCACGTGTAGACACAGCCCAGGGCAGTACTAGCTGTCCACTTGTCTGCAATATCCCCTTGCTGCCACCTGCTGCTCTCCCTGGCTGCCCACCATCATTGCTTCCTTACTGATCATACTGCTTGGGATTGCCCTGTGGCAGAACGCTGTAATTTGAGCTCTGCAGGGCCTCAGCTACAACTTTGTGATTTCAGCTCCTAATATTGCTAATAGGGTTTTATAAACACCCTAGTACCTAGCTCTATTTCTCAATAGGTGGGGAAAGCTAATCAAGCCAGGCTTATAGCTATACAGGTAAGGCATAGGGAGAGCCAAAGGATTCAGCAAGCTAGCTTAACTAGTACCCCTTCCCTCTTTCTTTATGATGCTTTAAACCAGGAAGCCCTGTGCAATCAATGTCTTATGCAGCTATGGCAACTGCCCTGTCCCCCACAACAACCCAGAGCATTGGTGAGATCTCACAACTCCCGCATTAAGTGTCAGCTTAAATTGTGATTTTACAACTACATGTTTACAATAGACCAAATCTCATGGCTTACTTGCTACCCATTAGGCTTTGCCTGAAAGGTATCACACATGCACACCTTTGCATTCTCATGCAGATGACCTCTGGGAGACACATTCCTCCCAGCCTCAGTAACCTTGCGTTCCTGCTGCTGCTTTTCCTACATAACAGTCTGTAACTTTTTCACATTGCACAGTAAAGACCCAACAGGCATGAAATGAAAGCTCTCTGGACTATGGTTTGGCCAACTGGAGGCCAAGTACTGTAAGGCTGTATCCACACAAGCCCCCTCCTTTCGGAAGGGGCATGTTAATAAGGGAGTTCAAAAGATGCTAATGAGGCACTGCCATGGATATGAAGCACCTCATTAGCATAATGGCAGCCACAGTGATTGGAAAGTGCCGCTTTGGAATTGCATGTCGCCTGTGTAGCTGGGGGCCTTTGGAAACAATCCCTAGTCTTTGAAAGATCCTTCTCATTTGTTTTGGGAAGAAGGGGTTTTTGAAGCCTGGGGGGATTGTTTTGAAAGGCTACACAGGTGGTGCGCAATTCAAAAGCAGCACTTTTGAATTGCTGTGGCTACCATTATGCATAATGAGGCACTGCATATTCATGCTAGTGCCTCATTAGCATCTTTTGAATTCCCTTATTAACATACCTCTTCCAAAAGGACAGGGCTCATGTAGACACAGCCTTGGGGTCATTTTAGAAACAGGTATTGCAAGATTTTCTAAAACAGTCATAATGGCCGTGTCTACACTAGCCCCAAACTTCGAAATGGCCATGCAAATGGCCATTTTGAAGTTTACTAATGAAGTGCTGAAATTCATATTCAGCGCCTCATTAGCATGCGGGCGGCTGCGGCGCTTCAAAATTGATGCGGCTCGCCGCTGCGCGGCTCGTCCCGACGGGGCTCCTTTTCAAAAGGACCCTGCCTACTTCGAAGTCCCCTTATTCCCATCTGCTAGTCTGGACACGGCCAATAACTCATATCTTTGAAGAGCTATAGAATATAAACTATAAACCCTAACTACCTGGAATTTCCCAATACAGTTTAAATCCATTGAATGTTTGGAAAGTCACATTTACTTGTTAATATAAGGTCAAATTAATCAAACTACATCCCATTATATGGGGAAAGAATATTTTGAGGTAACAGTTGCACTTTGACACATTGTACTGCATTCCAGTGATATGTTCTGGTACAGCTCTGAATATGTGTATGAATATGTTCTGAATTTGTGTATTCAGCAGCATGTTGTACAGACGTGAAGATTCGAAGAGAAGAATATTGGCATTCAACAGGAGCTGTTATAGAAAGATCCTGAGAATAGGATGGAAGGTCACCAGCCAGGAATTATATAGGAAAATACAGCCAAAAGAGAACCTACTGCAGAAGGTTATAGACTGGAAACTACAGCTCTTCAGGCATGCCTGCAGATTGAACAATGAGCGAAAAGTCAAGACCCTGGTATTTGGTATAATGTATGGTTAGAATAGGAGAGGCAGACCTCACAAAGAATGGGTAGATGATATAGTCTACAGAAGCTAAGCAACTCTGCACTGGACAGGAAAGATGGAAGGAAATAGTGAGGGAGGCATTGAACATCAATGGGCACTGAGCCCATGGTTGATGATGATGATAAATATGGCAGTGTTGCCATGGCTGATTTCTTTTCCTGCTGGAACAGTCAGAAAAAAGTGGCTTCCTTCATAAAAATACCTCAATGTAAACTCTCATTGATTAATCAGCTTCAAATGAATGGAAGCTATCAATAGGGTTGGAGTGACAATATCCCTGCAATGATGTAACAATCATCTGGAAAACTTTGTGATACAGCAATATATTTACACTAATGGGATTGCTGTCATCATGCACCAAGACAGGGTGATTGTCTCTTCAGTGAGGCTTAGACATGCTGTTCTAAGCTATGGTGTCTAATCCTCAATTGTAATAACTGTGGAAAACTTAACTTGCAGTAAAATTACTCCTTGTCTTCCAGTACAGGACAAGCTTTCAACTTCCTTCAAAGATAATATTTGTCATAGTTACGAATAACATTTAGATATTTGAAAGTTTTATGGCGAAGGAAAATGCATCACTTTATACCTTTACTCTGTCCAGCACACAACATAAAGTTTCAAGTAGTTTGCAAAGAAAATATTGTATATTAATTATTAAAAATGAGAACTAGCATTTTTTTTGTGGCAGCTTCATATTGTATCCTCTTAGTCCAAGGAGTGTTTTGGGATCCACTACCCAACACAAGGGCAGTCAAACCATGGCCAGATGGATTGACAGATCTGGCCCACCACTGTCCTGTGGCCCAGAGGGAGCTTTGGACAGCCTCCCTCCCTGCTCAGCCCCTCCCTCCCATGCAGCTCTAATTGGCTGGCACTGCCCCCTCCCGGCACAATCTCACAGCTCCTATTGGCTGGAAATTACCTAATGCAAGCTGCCTGAGCTGTGCTTGCAGTGCAGGCAGTGCATGGAGGCTCCCGCCAAAAGGTGTGCAGAGCGCAGAGAGCGTATGTCTCCTGCAGCCGGCCACTTTGAGCAGAGTGTAGGGAGTACAGCAGGCAGAGAGCCTGCCTGAGGCTCTTGCTGGGTAGGACCTGCCTAAGGTAAGCACCTCACAGTCAGAGCCTGAACCTTGCACCCCACCCTTCTCCCTCCTGCTCCCATTTCTCAGGTCACAACCTTCTCCCAGACCCTGCATCCTCTCCTATACACCTCCTTCAGGTCAGAATCCTCTCCTGTACCTACACTCTCTCCCCCCAGAACCTGCACCCCAATCCACTACCCTGAGCTCCCTTCTGCACTCAACCTCCATTCCAGACCCCGTCACTACTCTATTAATATCATGGAAGTGCAGTGCCCTTGACAACTTACAAATTCTTGGAGCAGCTGCCCCATCAAAAATTATTGCCCATCCCGACCTAACATACATCCATTGAAGAGCACTCTCAGGCTACTGTGGATATATTGGACCATATGGATCTCTGATATAAGGCCATTATTCATGGAGGAATTGATATATTGCTTTGAGCAAACTGTATCCTCTGAGTCAGGCACGATGCTCCTATTGACTTGGATGGAAGTTTGCACACAGCTGTTCCCCAAATCTGGCAAACCTGCTAGGACTTTTTGTAGCATGGCTTTAGCCTTTTCAGGAAGCTAGTCAAAATTCTAGGTACAGAGAGAGTGATCCTCAGTTGGTGTAAAACAGGAAAATTTCATTAACTTCAATGGTGTTTAGTTGAGTAATACAAGCTGAAGATCTGATTGAGAAAGCTAATAAGCTATGTGGAGGGGGATAATCTTTTGCACAGAAAGGCAGGTTGATCCTATGAAGTACTTACGTCCTGGTTAGACATCTCCCAGTATGGTCTCTCTCCATAGGACATCACTTCCCACATGACAATCCCATAGCTCCATGCATCACTTGCTGAAGAAAACTTCCTGTAAGCTATCGCTTCAGGGGCAGTCCATCTTATGGGAATTTTTCCACCCTGGAAGACATTAAAAACTTCTCGATATCACTAGAATACAGAACTGCAAGTACCTTACCAAATAAACAAATAACTTCCCAGTTGTTGAGATTCCACGTTCTGCTATTTGTAAAAAAGACAAACAATACAATTTTGCCTTGGCAATTTACTATAAATAACAATGATGGTGATGGTGGCCTATCGTGTACAGAATCTCAGACTAGATGATCTGGTAATCCTATCTGGTTTTACACTGCATGACATCACTATTACAAAAAGGCATTTGCAAAAAATTTGATCACCACAGTTCAATTATTTGCCCTCTACAAATTCACACTGCGGAGTCTTTCACATGACATTATATTTATACAATATTATCAGTTACATTTTATCTATTACTTTATATATGGAAAATTCTTTTGCATTTTTAAGTATAAAATGGTTTTTTTGTGATGCATTCCTTCCACAGAAGCCTGTGTTAATTATCACTGCTTAGAGAAGCTCCTTGGGAAAAACAGGTCTGAAACCTCTAATGAGTAGTTATTCACAGAGCCACTAGATGGCAGAATGGGGCAATCAGAAGAATGGAGATCATTGTAGCTGTTTTTGAACGCACTGAAAATAAAGACTATGCACACTATTTCTGGAAGAAAGAAAAAAAATGCCTTGGAACATAATTTTGGATAATTTTGAAGAAGTCAGGCAGTTTTCAAAAACAGGAAGCAAATTTACATTGTTAACCCATTTTACACGTGTCGAAAATTATTGGTCAATAACTTGTCAAGATGACGTCTCACAATGTGATTGTTGCATCCGAGAGCATTGCCAGGCAAAAATATACATACATGGGCATTTGTTTCAATGTTCTTATTCCTTTTATTAATTGTAACCACTGCCAACATAGCTAGTTAACGTCTTTATGCTTCATAAATGATTGCATCTAAGCTGCCCTTTGTGGGGCTTTATGTATTTTCATTTAAGCACTAGGATTTTGTAAAAGAATTTGGGTGTTCAAATTTCAACTAACTCAGTCTAGTCTCAAGTCAATGGCAAAATTCACTTTGACTTTAAGGGGAGCAGAGTTACGTTACTACGTTACTCATGCTAAATAGTTTTTTAAAATCTCATGCTTTATCCTCAGAGGGGAAGCCATGTTAGTCTGTAGCTTCACAAAAAACAAGGAGTACTGTTAGCACCTTAAAGATAACAATTTTATTTATTAGGTAATGAGAGAGACCTGATGAAGTGGGTCTTACCCATGAAAACTCTTTGCCTAATAAATAAATTATTAGGCTTTATGGTGCTACAGGACTCCTTCTTATTTTCTGTGACGCTTAATCCTGCATAGTTAGCATCATGCTCAGCTATTCAGGCACTGTGATTTAAACCCAGAGAGCTAGGAGTGATTTTTTTCCTTGGAACTTGTGAGGATGAGCAAAGGAAAATGCCTTTCCCATCCTGACTCCACATGAAGTACTTGGGGCCACAGAAAAGACAGAAGGCCTAACACAGACATTAATGGATTTGGGAATTGAATTGGCTACAATGCAGAATGTATTATTTAAAGAAATACTTGATAACATTAAGCAGTTGATGGGTGTACTCAAAGGTCCTAGGAGCATTCTGCTAAAATGGATCTAGGTGCTCATGGGGAATGTAAACTGTGCATGGAAAGTGGCAGTGCTGAGTAGGGCTTCAATTTTGTCAGGGTGGCCATAGAAATGAGGGAAGATTTAGAAATATGGGAAACATTTTTGGAACAATTTAACAGGGAAACAATCTGGGAATCCAACTGGATGCTGGCATCAGAGCCTCAGGTACGACTCTCAAGGAATTGTTTGTAGAATGTATTACCAAAGGAGCATGGAAGTGGGCTGAGTAGCAGAGCAGTGCAGGTTACAAGAGATGTCCCATTTGAATTTGCCCCTAACATGGTTAGCGTCCAATGTATAGGGCCAGGCATTTAGAAACAAATAGGCAGTAGTCACAATATTAATTGGCAGTCAGCACTTGAGAATTTTGACTTCCATTGTGTCTAAGCAATGAGGAAATTGAACTGTTACAGGACCTTCCTTTGATGTGTGGCTGGGAAAGGCAAAAATGAGTTAATGTTGTCTATCTGTGACTGCAGGAGGCATCAGGGATAAGGTTGATGTTTGGATTTTCAAGCAACATATTGGACATTGGGACCATCAAAGGGCAGGCCGGGTGGCAGATGGACTGCAGTTGAGCTCCAGGGCTGAGGTTGTCTGCCTTCAGGGGTTTGGCAGAAGGGGTTCCTTTGGAATCAGCTCATGTCTCTTCTACATTTTGTTGGTGAACTATACCTACTAATACCATGGTTATTTACTTCAGGTAAAATGATCTAGGACTGGGACCTGTAAACTTCAGAGGGATGAATTAGACAGTCACAGTCAAAGCCAAACATGAGGTTGGTTTGCTCAGAAATACACACAAAACATGGCAAGGATCCATCAAATGCTGTGGTTGCAAGCAGTTGAGTCTTTTCACACAGGGACTTCTGGTGCAATGTGTTGATAGCTTTTAAGGGATGAAGTAGTGCACTTGTCAGGGCCTGATATTGGGCTGTGAAATCTTAGTGGTTGGCTTAGGTAAGAAATAGATCCCACCTGGTGCTTAAACCCATCTCTGTGTCTGTTTTTCATTCAACTGCGTGTCTTGATCAGTGAATGTTTTACACTGTCCGGCCTCCACACAGCCGAAGCATAACTCCCCACAACTCCACTCCTCCCAGTCATGAAAAGCATAGTTGTTCTTAAAAAGACACTAAATTTACATTATAGTATAGTCCTGCCCTTTTTATGTTCACCCTTTCTCCTGATCTGACAATGCACAATAAAGTCAAGGGGAAGATTCCCATTAATCTTCTGTGAGGGCTGGATCAGGTTCTCTGGTGCTACGTGCTTGGAGCACAGCCAAGGGGAAAATGTGTTCATGTTGATCCTTGCAAGTGGGTGCAAAGTCTCCATGAAATATGCATGCTGGTTTTCAGTTGTGGAGGGAGGTGCTTACAAGGCATTAGCATATGTGTTAAAAAGTACAGACTTTACCCTTTAGAACCAGGCACAATTGAAGAATCCCTCTTCCTTTATGCCCAGACACAACTGTGAACCCTGCCAGTTTTGAGGGATGGTGCAAAAGAGAAATTCTCTGTTTCTCTTCCTGACTCTGACCACGCCTTTCTGGAGGAGAACTTATATACAGTGCAAGGACTGGGCCTACCGATTTAAATGATATCCCTTAAATCTATGAAATACAAGTATATTCCCAACTACTGACTTCAGTTAAAACAAATTACTTCTCAGAGGCTAATATTTACTGACATCCAAAGCCTTTTTTAGATACTGGTGGCCAGAAAATGGACAGAATGAGTCCTGAGACATGAGAACAGCAGTGAGGAATATACTATAACCACAAATAAATGAAATGCTACTAATCTGAATGTTCAGTACGTTAATTTAAAGTGCTATATCATGTAGGGAAACACGTTAATGAATTGTTCTAATGAGCATACATTTTAATTTTATGGAAGTTTAATCAATGGAAGACATTTTTATCTATCATTTATCTGCTTTTGAATTTTAATGAATAGTTCTGTTGTTAATTACTTAATTTCTGTGTTTAGCGAAAACACTCACAAATAATGAGTAGTTGACATTTGGATATTCATAAAATATCCTTTTTATGATATTTTCATCAGAACTTTCATTCAAGTCCATAGATAGATCATGAATTTATTCATTAAAGCTTGACTGAGGGTGGGGATCTAATCATCATTCCTTTCATGAATCTGGTCACATATTTAGAAAGTATCCTCAGAAGAGGTCACAGTTGTCACTTTGAATGGCATTCATAACAAAATTTGATTCTTCATGTAACTGACTTTTTAGAGAATCTGATTAGTCTACCAAAACTAGCTTTGTCATACAACTTTACTGACTTGTTTCTTTGGGACTGGACCAGTTGTGGCTCGGAGGTTGTATCTACACATTCCTCCTTCTTTTGGAGGGGCCATGTTAATGAGGCAGTTTGGAAGATGCTAATAAGGTGCTGATACTAATATACAGCATCTCATTAGCATAATAGTGGCTATGCACTATTCAAAAGTGCTGCTTTCAGAATGCATGCCACCCATATAGGCAGGTCCTTTCAAAAGGACCCCCCCGACTTTGAAAGCCCCTTCTTCCTAAAACCAAGTAGGAAGAAGGGGCTTTTGAAGTCCAGGGGTCCATCCAAAAGGCTCCCTCTACATGGGTGGTGCGTGTTACGAATGCAGCACTTTCAAATCATGCGCAGACACCAGTATGCTAATAAGACGCCGCATATTCATGTCAGTGCCTCATTAGCATCTTCCGAATTTCCTCATTAACATGCCCCCTCTGAAAGAAGGGGGCATGTGTAGACACAGACATGGGCTACATCTACACTAGCCCCTTGTTTTCAAAAGGGGCGTGGTAATGAGCGAGGTTGAAAGATGCTAATGAAGCACTGATATGAATATGCAGCATCTCATCAGCATAATAGTGGCTATGTGCTATTAAAAGTGCTGCTTTCGGAATGCATGCCACCCATATAGATGGGTCCTTTCGAAAAGACACCCCCCGACTTTGAAAGCCCCTTCTTCCTAAAGCCAAATAGGAATAACGGCTTTCAAAGACTGCATGTGTCCTTTCGAAAGGAGCCCATCTACACGGGCAGCATGTGATTCAAAAGCAGCACTTTCGAATCACCGCAGCCAGCATTATGCTAATGAGATGCTGCGTAATCATGGCAGCGCCTCATTAGCATCTGCTGAAGTGTCTCATTAGCATCCCCCTTTGAAAGGCGGGGGCTAGTGTAGATGCAGTCCTAGAGTGTGAAAAGAATGGAGGCTAGAATATTAACAACATTTATGTAAGTTCATTCTCTGAGTGCATGGCAACGGGAAGCAAATGCTCTTATGTTCACACAGTAGACTCATACAGAAAGCCAAAAATGTACATTTCAGTATTTAGTTATGTTTGCAATATATCTTTTATGCAATAAAGCTGTTTCATATCTTGAGAAGAAATCTGCAGGTTGAGATCTCAATATGGCTAACAGTAAAGACTGATTTAATGGAAAAGTACTATCAGCCATTCATACATAATAGTATATACTTATAACCTGTGTCTACACTTGCATTCCTCTTTTGAAAGGTGTGCATATATAATGCCTTGTAAACAAAGCCTGATGAAGCATTGAGGTTCCATCTATGGTAAACAACATGTTGTAAAGTCACAATTTATGCTATCACCCAGTGCAAGAATTCTGGAGTCTCACCAATACTTGAAGTTGTTGTGGGGGTACCAGGTGGTCATCATTAGTGTGGAAGAAATGGATCACACAGGGTTCCCCCCATCAGAGTTTGGTGAGATAGGGGACAGGAGGAATAGTGGTTGGGCTAGCTAGTTAGGAGTCTTTTGGTGCTATAGCTCCAAAACTGGTTTGACTAGTTCTACCCTCTCACTGTTTAAAGATAGATCTATAGCTGGGGTCTGTAGTTATTTTGTGAGAATCTGCCTTGATAGTTACTGAGATGCTGTGGCTTGGCTCAGAGCTGAAGCTACAGAGAGCTGGAATCAGGGTTTTGCCTATACCAAAACTCATCATATAGTGGGTAGCTAGTAGGGTAGCTGGCAGGAGTGACTGGTGGGTGACTTGAGGGGGGCAGCTGGTTAGAACAAGCAGGACATGGGACCAGCACGAAGGTGGCATTGCCTCAGACTCAATGTTGGAAAGCATCAGGGTGATGTGTCAGGGCCTACACAGACTGGACAGAGTTGTAAGTGGGCATTTGAAGGTGGGTATGGAGAAAGTTTGGGCATGTTGAGCCTGAGAGGCAAAGGACACTGCTCACTCACTTTGAGCTGGGACAGTTTCTTGGGGGTTGGTTATGCATTCTGGGTGTGGTATTTTCTCAAACTAATTCCATGTGACTTCTAATTTCTTTCTACACTCAGACTGTGCTTGTGAATGGGGAAGCATTGCCTCTCCGAGGCGCCCAGAGGTGTATGAAATGCCCAGGTTACTGGGTGGGGCCTCGAGACAGTTCTATGTGAGATGGATGAAAAGGAACCCCTAGGTACTGAATGCACCCTGGTTGCTGCTGAGTACTGCTGGCAGAAGGGTTACATACATGAGCTTCAGGATCACTAGCACGTCACCAAAGTCCATGATGAGAGTAATAACACCATCCTTATTGTGCGTTTCTTTTTTGTTTTCCCCTATTTTGGAACGCAAGTGTACACAAAGTGAGCCCAAATGAAAAATAATTGATATGTTATCTAAATTTAACTACCCCGGTGGATTAATCAAAGCTGTCACAGTTTCCTAGTCCAGAAAGCCTTTACACAAAAGAGCACATTTTTGTTGAGAAGCATTTTTGCCCCGTCTCTAAAATGTACAATAAGCTCAGTGCTCACGGCTGGATTTACACCAAGTGCAGGGGGTCAGAGTCCTCCTTGGTGCCTGCAGTGGCACAGAGCTGTGGGATGTCCCTACAGTCTATGGCAGCTCAAAGCTCCGGGGGCCCTGCCGTCTGCGACGTCTCGGAGATTCTAACCACCACAGGGGGCTGGAATATTCCAGCACTTTTAGCTGTCAGGCACCTGAGCACCCTCCACCCCTCCACACACAGATCCCCCACCACTCAGTGCCCCAACACTCACAGAGTTCCTCTCCAGTCGCCAGAGAGACCCACTCTCCCAAGCCCTGCTCTCAGACTGCACGCATCAGCCCCTCTGGGAGATGACACTGTTTGTTGGGCTGGGCGAGGAGCACTCCAGCAGAGCTGCGTAGGGCTGTCTTCTCCTCAGCCAGCTTGCCCCTATCAGTGCTATGCTCATTTTGTTTGCCTGCAGTTAATCATCTCTAATGCTGATATTCCAGTGCTTATGATTCAGTCTTGCTTTTGCTTTCTGCCTTCTGAATAGTGACAATTCCTTGGATTAGTCTTGCTTTTAACTCAGTGCCAAAATTCTGCAGTGTGCTGTCAAGATCGCCCTTCTGACACGCATATTCAAGTGCCATATTATTCACGTAGTGAACCATGCAGCTTCAAGACATCTGTTGTTATAAAGCACTCCTGCCACCCCACAATCCTGCATTATAGAAAGGACAAAAACACACTGTGCCTGATTATCTAGAGACAGAATTAGAATTATACATTCAACAAAATCTGCCTCCTTCCCAGAGTTTATACACCTGCAATCTAAGTAAAAAATGGACACCTTTTCCCAAAACACCCTCTTTCTCATTACAACCCTTTTTATCTGCACTAGAAAACTTACCTGGTGTTGCTCAGGTTCTTCAGGGCACGGGGCTGAATGTGTAAGAGGTGCACGACTCAGGGTTTGGAGTGAGGAGGTGCTCAGCACAGAGGGTTGGGGCAGGAGGTTTGGAGGAGGGGGACCTCCAGGGAGCAGGGAGGTGGATTTTCCCTGGGGCCAGCCCAGGGCAGCAGGGCCTGCACACCCCAACCTCTGACTTGTCCCCAGGGCTGGGCTGTGGGGAGTGTGCACCTTGTCCATTGGCTTCTACCCAGCAGTGGTAATGGGTGCTGTACAGGCTTCCCACTGGTGCTTCCCAGACCCAGCGCTGCAGCAGGGACAGAGTTGTAAGTGGGGCATTACACTGGCCAGGTGGAGGCTCCCTGGGGCTGGCTGGGGAGTAGGGGCTGCTGGGTAAGGTGGCCAGCAACAGCCAGAACCCTGCCCCCAGCTGGCCATTCCATTCCTGGTACGGCCACCCCCCTGTGGTCATTCAATAGAATTTCTGTCTTCTCTACCAGACCACTCCTTTACCAGTTTATTAGAAACAATGAAATTCAATGCATTACTATTGTCCTAGCACAACAAAACCTGGATCTTGCTTTAAGTTATGGTAAGAGGAAATTGCATACCAAATTTGGTGGTTACACCTCTTACATTTCAGGAGTTCTTGAACAGACTCACAGGTGGAAGGACAGACAGACAGATGCACATTTTTAAAGTACAAAGATATGAAATAGGCCCAGTGGTACGAAGGACACTCACTGAATTACATTGTCCTGCAGGCTATAAGGCATGCTCATATCTTGGTCATTTTTTTCCCTCTTGCTGTTTCATTTCTTGTTTTTCCGCAGAGGCTATTTTAAATAAATAGTATTAATAATTTAATATTTAAATAATTTTTGAAGAGCAATTTAACAATACACTCTCCAAGGCTAGCTCACTGTTGTAGCTACAGCACTTTATGCTACAGCACTGAAGACCAGACCATGTCTGTTAAGCTGAAAATTACAGACTGCCTGATGGGGAGACATCAGGAATGGCAAGGAGGGAAAGAAGCAAGTGTGCTAGCTGCCTTGTTAACAATCCAAGAAGTGATACTGATGGAAACCTTAGACCACAAGGAAGCAAAAGGCTATTATGTATGTTAGAAGACAACATTATGTGTAACTATCCAAACTGATATTTTAAAATCATGATATGCTCAGTGTTAAATCTAATATGAGGCCATGGTATTTCTGCTACAACGACTCCTTAATCTGCCTGAGTTGGCAGACTCCCTGGAGTCTCTGGCTGCATCTACACTATGAGATTAATTCCATTTTGTGATAAATTTGAATATTTAACCTCGATATTATGAATTTGAATAAAGTGTCTGCAAAGCTTCTGGAAATTTGACCCACCTTTTTTCCATGTCGAGTCTCCACATTCCCATTGCCCTGTGCAAGTTCAAAAGCATGAGCAGTGCAATGTGGGTATGTATCCCACAACGCCTTAGCCCTGGTTGCTTGTGGGTGTTTCATATTTGAATTCCAGCGTTCCAAGCACTGTCCCAGAGTTCACTGCATCAGTAACTAAGTGAAAAAAGAACTGGAAATCACGCCATTTCCTGCTGCGGCATTCCAGTGCAAACATGGAGCCATGAATGCTCCAACTCACAGCACAGATCATTTCAGCATCTACAGTGGCTGTCATGCAATTTGTCCTTAAACCCAAAGCTCAGTGAAGGTTGGCTATCCTACTGGTGCTGCTTCTGAGGATGACGAGGATGGTTTGGAAGAGCAAATCTCCCAACTGTGGTCCAAGAACTCACAGCTGCTGGTTGCCATGAATGCATTGCAGACAGTGGAGCGGTGGTTTTGGATTTATGCAGCACACACTGGTGGGACCACATCGTTTTGGAGTCCTGGGACCACCAGCAGTGGGTGCAGAACTTTTGCAAGTGCAAGTCAACTTTTATGGAACGTTGTGATGTGCTGGTGCCCACTCTAAAGCACAGCAACACAAAAATGAGGCCGGCTTTAATGGTTCAGAAGCGAGTGGCAGTTGCACTGTGGAAGTTTGCAATGTCCGATAATTACCGGTCAGTGGCAAATCACTGCAGGGTAGACAGATCTACAGTGGGGTCTGTGGTGATAGAGGTTGCCCATGCAATCTGTCAGCATCTCCTCAGGAAGACTGTGACCCTGGGACATGTACAGGCCATAGTGGATGGTTTTGCTGCCCAGGGGTTTCTTAACTGTGCTAGGGCAATAGATGTTACACACATCCCCCATCATGACCCAGCCTACCTGGCCTCGGTGTATATAAACCAAAAGAGGTACTTCTCCATGGTGTTGCAGGGGTTGGTAGATTACAAAGGTTGTTTTACTGACATCAACTTTGGCTGGTCAGAGAGGGTTCAGGACGCGTGCATATTCTGATATTCAGGACTGTACTGAAAGCTCCTGGATGGGACTTTTTTCCCCAGTCAGAAACTCAAGACTGGCAACGTGGAGATGCCCATTGTTATATTGGGTGACGCTGCTCACCTTCTGCTCCCCTGCCTTATGAAGCCCTACACAGGAACCCTGGACCCCAGCAAGGAAAACGTCAATCACAGACTCAGCAGGTGCAGAATGGTGGTGAAATGCACCGTTGGCCATTTAAAAGCAAGTTTCAGATGTTTATTGGCATGTTTGGACCTTTCTGAAGGTAATGTCTGCACTGAGATTACCGCATGCACTATTTTGCACAACATTTGTGAATCCAGGCGGGAGCCTTTCCCGTCCATCTGGAATTCCAAAGCTGAGGCCATAGGCAGGGCTTATTCTCAGCCGCCTACACAACCATTCACCAGTAGCCATGCTCAGGCAGCAGCAATAAGGGGCTCTTTAAAAATTATCTTCATGACTGATATGTAACACACATACTACCGATGCATTTCTCTGACATAATGTCAATAAATCATATTGTGTCTTAATGAATTAATGCTTGTTACTTGGTGGGAGGAGGTTAAGTTGCAATAAGCAGAATGCATGTGGCGGGCAGCTGTGCCTTCAGCTCTCCCCAGCCTGCCCAGTTGCATCAGCCACATGTCTGCTACAGACCAGGGAGTATCAGTGGGCAGCTGTGGCTTTAGCCCGCCCACCCCCAACGCACCTGGTTCTCTCAGTCACGCATCTGCTGTGGACCAGGGAGTACCAGCAGGCAGCTGTGCCTTCAGCACTCCCACAACCTGCCTGGTTTGATTTGTGTTTCCCCACTGCTCCTGCATGCCAAGAAATCACATCAAGCTCAAAGGAATGATTTTATTTTGCGAGGAGGAGTGGTTTAGGTTGCAGGGAAAAGAAGCCTTCTGAAGGGTGCTTGAATATCCTTCTGCAGTGGCCCTTGGGGCTGGAGTGTCAGCCTATCCTTGCCTTCCCTCCCCGCGTGTGGGGACTGCGATGATGAGGGGTGGGCTACCTCTCCTCAGGGGAGTCTGGCCAGCAGATACTGGCTGCTGCACTACTGGCTTGGGAGTCCCTCTGCAGCTGCAGTAGAGAGCGCACTACTTCCATTTGCACTGTAACGGCCATTGTGAGCTTTGCCACAGCCTCACTCAGCTTTGCCACTTGCTGCTGCTGGAGGTCAAACATTCTCTCATTAAACTGTACTTGATTGTGACAGCTGAACTACGACGCCACTGAGCAGTGTCCTATGTCAGCTGGGGTGTGCTCTGCCTCAGTCTTTTCCACATGCTGCAGGATCAGATCTTGTTTGCATTTCTTCCATCTACAGTTCTTCTCGCGTATGCTGGGCACTGGCTCTTCAAATGAACATCAAAATTAAGACACAATTCACATAATGCACTCTGAAGTGCAATGAATAGGTCTCTGTGTCTACTATCAGTGCAACTTTATTTTTGAAGACAGTCATGGATTATTAAGGATGGGACAGTACTTGTGCATTTCACAATACATCACTGGCCATCACTTATCCAGCACATTTCTTTGTGGACATTGCAAGCTATAAGCAACTGTCTGCTTTCTGGGGGAAGGGAAAGTCTGCAAAGCAGGGGAAGCTGCCGGGTGTCCTGGCCATGTGTTCTGGGGCTGTCCTGTGGCAGTGAAAAATGGATGGCTGTGGGGGGGAGGGTTTAGGTATACAATATAAGTAATGTAAAGAAAGAAAGAAAGAATCCAAACGAAGGCTGGATGTAAAGGGACATGGGAGGGGAAAAGCCCAGCAGAGCCCTGCAGGCACAGGGCATGGGGGATTCCTCAAAACTGAAAACAAATGCAGCTTGGAAAGGGACATGGGAGGAGAAGCACCCAGCAGAGCACAGCAGCTGCGTGGCACCAGAGAGTCCTGAAAAATCAAAAGAAATGCTGGGGGAAAGGGACATGGGAGGGGAAATGCCCAACAGAGCTTGGCAGGTGGAGGGTGTGGGGGACTCCTAAAATGAAAAGAAATGCTGGAGGAAAGGGACATGGGAGGGTAAAGGCCCCGCGGATCCCGGCAGCAGGGGAATCCTGAAAAATGAAAATAAATGCTGGTTTGAAAGGGACATGTGGGATAGGGGGAGAACCCCTGTAGAGCTTGCAAACCGCATTGTGGGGTGGGGAGTGGAGCACCCACTGGCCGCAGCAGGCAAACGTAAAGGGGCAGAAAGCATGATTAAAAAAAATGATGCGAATTCCTGTGCTTCTGCAGGTTGCCAAAGAAGATATCACCCTCCTAAAACTAACAGCTATCGTGAAAGCACAGCTACTCCTGCTGTGTGACCAAAAGCCTGGAAAATTTGCTAAAATGTTGTGTGGCACCATAAGACCAGATCGCTCTCAGGTTGCCTGGTGTGGCAAGGTGTGCTACCGTGGAAGCCCCAACAAGTCAGTCCTGCCCAAGAACCTCATAAAAAATACAAGAGTGCCTGGATGAGGCCTTTGAGGAGATCTCTAAAAAGGAGAAGCGCTCCATCCCACGAAACATTGCTCTGAGGGGCACAGAACCACAGCTAGCAAACCTGTACCCATACACAACCCTATAGGCATACCCACCCCCAACCCACTTCTCTTATGCAGAATAAATACTCACCCAAACCACTTGCTCCAGAGGGACAAGAGATCAGCATGGAGGTGACTGGCATGGAGTGGCCCGCTGTGGAGGGGCCCGGCATAGAGGAGACCGGTTCCAGGTCGATGGTGAAGAGCTCCTGGCTGTCTGCCACAACTTCCTCTGTCCCTTGCTCATTGCCCCTTTTCTTCCTGGCCACCCTGAACTCCACAGCAGGGCCTGTACAAGTGTCATAATTCAGACCAGGCTTCGTGGTGTGGCCACTCCCCATAAGTACATGCAGCTGTTGATAATAGGGCGGGTCTGTAGAGCTGTCCCAACTGCTGGTGGCTTCCTGGACTTTTTGATGGGCCTGCTGGAGTTCTTTAATCTTCATCCAGCATTGCATTGAGTCCCAGAAGTAACCTCAGGTGGTCATCTCGCGTGGCATCTGCTCATAGATTGCTGCGTTTCTCTTGGCCACCCAAAGTCTCTTTGCCACTGATTGGTCTCCCCAAATGGCAATAAGATCTAGAATCTCCTGGTGGGTCCAAGCTGGGGCTCTCTTGTGAGCCTAAGAAGTGCCAGGCAGTGCCCCCAGAGTGCTCATGATTGCAGTAAAAGGCTACTAAAAATTGCTACCCATGTGGTGCGATGGCTACCGGTGTGCTGCGATGCAATGGGCAAACAAATTTTTTCATAATGGGTGTGCTTTATATTTACAGGCTGGGCTGCTGAATTCCAATTCCAATTCTGATTCCAATTCAAATTCAATAAAAAATTTGCAGGCTTATTTTGACCTTCTTCCTGCACACCTGAGAGGCGCACAACGAAGCGACCATACTTGGAGGGTCACCCCGTAGCTTTGTGGGATACATATGGGACACTTCTGGAGGCTAATAAATTTGAATTAAGGACATGGCTCTTCCACGCTAGCCTTGATTCAAGATTTTAAATTTGAATTTGATGCTACACCCGTTCCATAATATCAATATTGTGTAAGCCATATTATGTCTCAATAAATCAAAATAATAATATTAACTGTGAAGACGGTCACATTTTAATATCGAGCTAATGTCTCGAAATTTGATTTTTTTCTTATAGTGTAGATGCAGCCTCTGTCAGCTGAGTAGGTCAGCATATTCCTAGTTGTGGAATTCCCTTGCCTATGCAATCCCCCATGCATGTCTCAGGCAGCAGCAACAAAAAATGACTATACACCTCCATGGGTCAATTATATTATTCTGTAACAGATTTTGTTGGATGAGGTATTGTCCACCAAATTGTGATCAGGGCAAATGTCATATTCCTGATTTTTCTAAGAAATTTCCACCTCCACGCACACACTTTCTTAAAGGCAAAACCAATTTGTACTTCAGTTGCAGTTTGTGAGGTAATAGTGTCTACAGCAGGGCCCAGCAACCTCTGGCACAGGTGACAAGAGCGGCATGTGAGCTGATTTTCATCAGCACATGAGGCGGGGGCTCAGCCATGCCCCTCTGCTCCCATACAGCTGGAAACTTGCTCAAAGCTATGCCACTTGTGCATTTACAAAAGACCAGCTAATGCTCCCAACCACCATTGAAACACTAAAGCTCTGCATCTTAATTTATTTATTGATTAAGCTGTTTTAAGTAGGACTATTTGTAACTTTAAAAAATGTCACTGACACTCGAACCATACATATAGGTCAAAAGGTCAAATTTCACACTCTGCCTTGGAAAGATTGCTGAAAGGTCTACAGTTATGGAGGTCTGGAGTACAAACCTACCAATCCACTGCCCTAGAACCTAGAACTGCCTATATAGAGAGACAGGAGACTGAGCTAGATAGATCACCACTCTCCTCTAGCATGGCAGTTCTTATGTTCCCATGAGTTATCAATCACATTTGCTTGTGATGTTTTGTAATAATTATTCATAGCGCTTATTCATTTTCAGTCTTTACCCACACCCACATGACCGAAATAGAACAAAAGGCCCCAAGAATTAAAGGAGAGCAAAGATTCATCAATCTATATAAAGGTCTTATCTCACTTTAACAGAGTGGGTGGTTCTGTTTGAAGATGTGGAAGTATCCACGTTTTCTACATGCGAAATCAGTTTGATCATCTTCCATTACTTGTTACACTCCCTAGTGGTTATTTGTCAGCATCCCCAAAACATAATTTAGAATTATTCAGTATTATTGACATTCTTCTCCAGAGAGTCCAGCTATTAGGATGTCAGGAAAACTGCACGTTAGAACTGTAAAACTATTCTAGAGTTTCTCCAGGGTCTGCCTACGTTATGCCTAGCTTCAGCCAGTACTATCAATCATTTATTTTCATGAGAACAGAAATGAAATAAGGAGACCCACCAACCCCAACCTAATTTTAAAAAGACTGTTTTGTTTTTTTTTAATCTCAGAAGAAGTATAATATTATTTCAAGCAGCCTGCTAGTTTAAAAATACAATAGTTGGGCAGATGGTACCTTTTTTTTTTTTTTTTTAAAGTTGGTCATTCCCATTTTGTCTTAAAAATGTCAGGTAACTTCTTACCAGAAACTAATTATTCTGGCAAACATCTTATTAACACTCACATTACACATGTGGGCATATACAAGAAAAGGAAAAACTATCTGCTGGGGGAAAGAGTCAGTTATTAGATACTACTGTGATGAGTGCCATAGATAAAACAAAGAGAGGGATACTGGAGGCTCTATAATGCTCAAGATGAAGTTGAAAGCAGCCTTCAGATGACAGAAGCCTAGTCTTGTGGTTGAGACATGGAATTATAATACTTGGGTTCTAGTCCCAGCTCCCCTACAGTTTTCCTGTTTGACCTTGAACGAATAACTTAATCTCACTGGCTACCTCTACGCTACCGTGATCCTTCAAAAGAAATTTTTCCAGGAGATCTCTTCTGAAAAACCTTCTTTTGAAAGAGCACCTCCACACACACAAAAAATCTATCCACTCTTTTGATAGAGAGCGTCCATACAGCCCCCGCTTTTTTGAAAGATTGAAAAATCTGGTGACAGGGAGGACTGCTCTTTCAAAAAAATGGGCCCGCAGGGAATCGATGCACATTTTGGCTTGAAGAAGCTTTTGGAAAAAGTTGCTCTTCCTCCTCTGGGCAATAGTTTTTGATGGGGGTGGCACTGCACGATTTGGTAAGTGTCTGGGGCTGCACTTTTCTACGGAGGGGGTGCATGGTCTGGAATGGTGGAGGGAGAAGGGAACTTGGACACAGGACTGGGGTGCAGGAGAGGATGTGGGCTGTGAGAGAGAGTCTGGGTGAAAGAGGGGGTTGTGACGTGGGGCAGGGTCTGGGAGGGAGTGTGGGCGTAGGACAGGCTGCTGGCCTGGAAGAGGGGTGCAGGAGAGGGTTCAGAGTCTGGGAAAGAGTTAGGGTACAATGCCAGAAGCACTTAATAGGCTGTCTTCCCTGTCTGCCAGCAGCCCCAGCTCACTGGCTGTTTCATGTAGCTCTCTACACCAGCGGTTGCTGAGAAACTGTGCTGCACTACCTCCATCCACAGCAAAGTCTCTCAGCTCCCATTATCAGTTTAACGTGCTGCCCCCTCCCTCAGCAAAGTCTCTCAGTGCCTCCTGGCTGGGTTTTGGCCATAGGAACTGAGAGATTTTGCTGGGGGAGAGGCAGAACATGAAACCAGCCAATGGGAACCTGGAGACATAATTACTGTTAAAGCCTTAATTTAACCAGAAACACTGTATGCCAGGCCTTTACAAAGGGGTGTATGTAGTGCTATTGAGCAAGCTAGGATAAACAACTCTGGAGACAGAAGCACCTTATCAACAGCTATGATGCAGCATGACCAATAGCACGTTTCTCCAGAACACCCCTCCAGTTTGCCATTTTACTTTCCTGAAGGCCATTGATACTTTAGAATTTGTTGTTTCTAAAAACTAATTTTCAAAATCAAAATATCCATTCCTAATATTAAAAAATTGTACCATTTAATCACATTTTTCTATAAAGTAATAGAAATTCTCATTAGTAGTTCCTATGTACCAAATGATTTTAAAATTAAAGATCCCTTCCTTTTTCTTAAGCACTGATTTTCACTTATATTGAAAGATAATAGAAAGTCCAATAAAAATGCATACCTTTGACCCTCAAAATTCATCTAAATGCAAGGGTAAGGAATATTTCTAAACATTTAATTCTGGCCTTCAATCATTTTTTCTGTACAGGACAATTTTAACAACTTTATAAAATGCCAAAGATACAATAGACTATACAGTATGACTGGCTTATAACATTTCCAACTTGTTTGTCTATCTAATGGGACAGCAAAGTTCATACCTCATTAACTCGTGTATCCTCTTTGACAAAGTATACATTTTAAAAGTATTTCATTCTAACATGAACAAAATAGTGGAGATGGGAGAATGAGGAATTCATCACTGGAAACAACGTAAAATTGCTAGTGTTCTAGAATTAGAATGTTAGCATACTTTTTTTTGAGAGTGGGAGACTGAGACAGGTTAAAAAACACTTCTTTTTCAAAGTTAAATTTGTCTAACACACACCCCCACCCACCCACCCACCCACATATTTTGCAAAACCTCGATGGTCCAATCCTGCTCCAATAGAAATAAATGGCAAAATTCACTGATTACATAGGATTAGGTCCTAACATTTAGAACATGAAGCCTTACATTTTTCTAAGAATAAAATTGTTCTGGTGAATTTTACAGATTAAGATGTTTTAATCTAAGTAAGGCAAAAATCCTATTCTTTTCAGAAATCAAATATTAAAAGCACTGTTCTCTACTATACCTATTTTGGAAACTATAATACAACCTGACAGTAATGGAAAACTGGTATTTTCTCGAAACACTACTATTTCTATTGGCATAGTAAGTATGCTTAATAAGTCTGCAGATGATACCAAGCTGGGAGAGGTTGTAACTGCTTTGGAGGATAGGGTCATAGTTCAAAATGATCTGGATAAATTGGAGAAATGGTCTGAGGTACACAGGATGAAGTTTAATAACGACAAATGCAAAGTGCTCCACTTGGGAAGGAACAATCAATTTCACACATACAGAATGGGAAGAGACTGTCTCGGAATGACTACAGCAAAAAGGGATCTACGGGATTATAGTGGACCACAAGCTAAATATGAGTCAACAGTGTGATGCTGTTGCAAAAAAAGCAAACATGATTCTGGGATGCATTAACAGGTGTGTTGTGAACAAGACATGAGAAGTCATTCTTCTGCTCTACTCTGCACTGGTTAGGCCTCAGCTGGAGTATTGTGTCCAGTTCTGGGCACTGCAGTTCAAGAAAGATGTGGAGAAATTGGAGGTGGTCCAGAAAAGAGCGACAAGAATGATTAAAGGTCTAGAGAATGTGACCTATGAAGAAAGGCTGAAAGAATTGGGCTTGTTTAGTTTGGAAAAGAGAAGATTGAGGGGAGACATGATAGCAGTTTTCAGGTATCTAAAAGGGTGTCATAAGGAGGAGGGAGAAAACTTGTTCTTCTTGGCCTCTGAGGATCGAACAAGAGTCAATGGACTTAAACTGCAGCAAGGGAGGTTTAGGTTGGACATTGGGAAAAAGTTCCTAACTGTCAGGGTGGTCAAACAGTGGAATAAATTGCCAAGGGAGGTTGTGGAATCTCCATCGCTGGAGATACTTAAGAATAGGTTAGATAGATGTCTATCAGGGATGGCTTAGACAGTACTTGGTCCTGCCATTGGGGCAGGGGGCTGGACTCGATGGCCTCTTGAGGTCCCTTCCAGTCCTAGTATTCTATGATTCTATTTCTGAAGAAATATACCTCTCTTCATATAGCATTACAGTAGAACCTCAGAGTTACAGAAAACTCAGGTTAAGCTTGTTTGCTCAAAAGTTTACAACTATATTTTGCTTTTGGTTTTTCAGCCTCTTTTGCTGCCTGATTGCGTACTTTCAGTTCCAAATGAAGTGTGTGGCTGACCGGTCTGTTCATAACTCTGGGGTTCTACTGAAATTTCAAGATGTCTGCTCACTATGTCTCTATAGGTCAGCTTACAGCAACTGATTTTATGATAGCTGTGCCTACAGAGCTCTTAAACCTGCATGCCCTCAGTAAAGTGACCAGAAGTCCTGTTTTTAAAGGGACAGTCTTATATTAAAGCCCTGTTACTTTAAAAAGAAATGGTCAAATTTATCTCATATTTTCTGTCTGTTCCCTCTCATCAGTACTGGTAAGTTCTACTGCTGGCCATATCATTGCTTGCCAGGTGCCCACCCACCAGCAGTGAGTGAGGGAGTCCAGTGGCTGACAATCAGGGTGATGGTGCAAAACTGGTGGTCAGACCCTCTGCCTGCTGGTCCATCAGAACAGTCCCTGCCGCGTGCCTCCTCTTGGCCAACAGGCTCCCCTGATCCCATTTCCAGCCAGCACTGGCTGCTTGTGGCAATGGCAGGTGGTGGTATGGGTTACCTCTGCTGTCTACCCATTGGCCCTTTATGTGCTTCCTCTCTCCCTATTTTCTCCCTGCTGTGCCTGTTTGTTCCCCACAGTCTTGCTGCTCCTTCATGTCCCTTCTCTCCTGGCAAGGTATGTCCACTCCCAGTAACGTGCAAAGAGCCAGCCCCGGTTGGATCATTCAGCTCACTAGCATCCTGGCTGGCAGGCTCCTTCCTTTCCCCACTGCCTGTGGCTGGGCTGGCACCCAGAGAAAGCTCAACACTGTGGAAAAAATACAGGCCATGTCACCTCTCCCCTGCCTCCAACTTCAGCTAGAAGCAGTTCTCATCCCTTCCCTACTACACAGCACCAAAAGGCTGCGGCTTGACATGTTGTGCTGCAAGCCCCGACAGAAGTGTGGGAAGGGTGGCCTGTGACACTGCATGCTCACCACATGTTGCCTTGAGAAGATGCCATGCAGGTACCAGGTGAGGTGGATCCACTTTGGGGCACCCATCCAGGTATGGAGAGTTGGATCAGGTTGGACATTTACCCATATCCCTGTGCCGTGTGTGTGTGTGTGTGTGTGTGTGTGTGTGTGACCTCTCCCCATGCAAACTGTAAAGATAAGAAGATAAATACAAAGACTCCAGCTATCCAGTATTTCTTTTTAACGGGCTCAATCAACCTGATGTTAATTTGAACATTTGTATTTCATAGTTCTGTTTGGCTGCCCCTGAACTCACACGAATATGAATAATTTTCCCAGGTGTCCCTCATTTAACATAGGGAAATGTGGTCATCCTCCATTGGCAAGGAACAGGGAATGGTGGCCACTGGGCGCTGCGGGTGGGTGGCAGGGGCAACACCTGCAGACATTCAACGTAAATAAACTGTTTCAGGACCAGTCAGCAGAGTACCCCATGCCAGACCAATGCAAAAAAAAACACTATAAAGCAATATCAAATAATAAACAATAAAAATAATAAAAACAATATAAAACAATTCGCAAACATATTGAGGAAGAAGGGGTAATCATTAGCAGTCAACATGGATTTACAAGAACAATCATGCTGAAGAAGCTTGGTTTCTTTCTTTGACAAAGCAGATGGTTTGGTGGGTATGGGGAATGCTGTGGGCATAATATACCTGGACTTCAGTGAGGTTTTTTACACAGTCCCACATGACATTCTTCTAAGTAAGCTGGAAAAATGGAGGCTTGGAGGAACTACCTTTACGTGAATGCATAACTGGTTGTACAACCAAAAAGAATGACTGTTACTGGAGTATCAGTTTGGCTGGAGATTTCAAATGGGGCCCAAAAAGAATCTGTTCATTCTCATATGTGGCTGAACATATTTATTAATGACCTGGATGTAGGAACAGAGAGCACACTGATCTAATATGCCTATGACACAACACTATGGGGGTATGTGTGGGGTTGCGGGGAGTTGCCAACATTCTGGAGGATGGAAATAGGCCAACATTTCAGAGGAATCTTGATAAATTGCAGAATTGGGCTATTGATAACAAAGGGAAATGTCAGGTCCTACATTTAGGGAAGAAAAACCAAATGCAAAAATAAAATAATGAGGAATAATTGTTTTGGCTCTCACATTGCTGAGAAGGATTTGGGAGTTCTGGCGGATCAAAATCTCAATATGGATCAGCAATAAAATGTTGTTGCAAAAAAACAGAAACAAAAAAAAACAAATGCAATTTTAGGTTGCATTAACAGAGGCACAAAATACAAGTCAGAGAAGGTAAAAATGAAGTATTTCTTCACACAACACACAGTGAACCTGTGGATCATTTTGCTAGATGATGTTTTGATGGCCAAGGGCTGAAAAAAGAAATGAAAAAGTTCATGGAGGGTAGGTGCTTCAATGGCTATTAGCCAGGACGGGCAGGGATGCATAACCATGCCCTGATTTATCCCTGGCCTCTGCCAGAAGCTGGGAATGGGGGATAAATCACTTATGATTACCTGTTCTGATCATTATCTCTGAAGCACCTTGCATTGACCATTACTGGAAGACAGCATACTGGGCTAGATGGACTGTTGATCTGACCCCATACAGACATTCTTATGTTCTTATAATAGTATCACTCTACTCAGTACTGGTGAGGCTGTTGCTGGAGTACTGGGACCAGTTTTGGTCACTAACATATAAAAAGGATGCAGAGAAGCTGGAAAGGATCCAAAGGTGAGTGACAAAGATGATCAGAAAGATGGAATGCGAGCCATATGAGCAAAGACTGAAGGAACTGGGTATGTTTAGTTTGGAAAAGGAGATACTGGGGGTGGGGGCATGATTGCAATCTTCAAATCCTTGAAAGCCTGCAATAAAAAAAGATGGAGAAAAAGTGTTCTCTCTTGTCATAGAAGGCAGGGCAAGATGCAATGGAGACAAATTGTAGCATAACCCATTTAGATTAAATCCCAGGTCAAAACTTCTCAACGTTAAGAACAGTAGGACAATGGAATAGACCAGTTCTTCTCAACCATTCTGTATAAAGTACCCCTTTAAAATTATATGTCTCTCCAGGCTATGTTAAGCCATGCTATCATGGAAGATCGACCCACTTGGGGTTGACCTTCCATGGTTGTGTTTCACGCTTGCACAAAACAGCACTTTAGGGGGTCAAAGTCAGCCCTGAAACTCCTCACGAGTGATTAGGATTAAGAAGAAATGCTCCTGACAAACTTCTTCCTTGTAGACAGCATTGTAGTCAACTGCTGATAAGTCAATTTTAGCTATGCAATTGGCATAGCTAAAATTGCGTATCAGTGGTCCCCTGCTATATTTAGTACAGACATACCCCAGTACCTACAGTTTTCAGTCACACATTTTTTTTTCTAATATTGCAACATATTTGTTTAAACAACTTACTCTTAACTGGTTAGTTGGAAGAAATTGCCTATAGACAATAAACTTGGCATCATGCTTATGATTGTGCAATAAATAAAAAAATAGATGAACATAAAATAAATTCAATTTTTTCTATTTGGAATAAAGGTTGAGAAACATTGATTTAATATACCCTCTGGAAAAGCTCTCAATACACCCAGGGATACACAAAGCCCTGGTTGAGAGCCACTAGAATAGACTGCCTAATGAGGCTGTGGAAGCTCCTTTACTGGAGGTTTTCAAAAGGAGGCTGGATAGGCATCTCTCTTAGCCTATGTCTACACTATGAGATAAATTTGAATTTATTAATATAGATTTTGTAATGCTGGCTTTTATAAATTTGAATTTGACTGTCCACACCTCCTCACATGCTCCTCACAAAGTTGACTTTTTGCTGCCACACTTAATCAGCAAAGTTGTCTGTTGCAGCAGTGCATTGTGGGAACCTATCCCACAATTTCCTCATCTCTGTAGCATTCTGAATATTTTTGCTGCTGCAGCATGAGAAAAAAATGTCCCACAAGTGGTTGTGGGTATTTGACATCATCTTCCCACATTGCATTGCCCTCATTCCCGTATCATGGTAAGCAAATGGCCATTTTTCCAGCTGGAAGGAAGAGAAAGTAAGGCATCAACAAAGACTGCCAAATTAATGGAAATATCTTTCTTCTATAACTGAATTGCTTTTTAAAACTGTAGCTATAACTGAATTATCAAAGATTTTATAAAAAGCAGCAGGTGTGTGTCTTCTCAACTGGCCCTCCTCCCTTAAGTACATATGATTCCTGAAAGCAATGTAGGCACAGTGCAAACCATGAAGAAAGAGTAGATAGTAAAGTTTTGAAAAAGAGTTTTGGGGAGGGAGGATTTTTGCCTTCCCAGTTCATTATACAGCTTCTGTGCACAGTCTGTGTTCTCAACTGGCCCTCCACCCACTCTTCCATGTGTGAAGGGGTGCAAAGTTAGAAGAAAGAGGATAGAAAATGTGAGGCAAAAAAGATTTTTGGCTTTCCTCTTCATTACACAGACATTGCCAACACAGGGGCTGGGGACTGGGGACTGGGCGATGGGGCTTGCCAATTTTCATTGTCATTGTGTGGGAGATTTGACATTTGGGAATCTGAATGGCCCGTTGACATGGTCCCTGAAAATAAGCGTCACTTGAACCATTCCCCCCAGGTGGCAGCCAGGTGCCACAATTTGTAGCCATTGTGAGAGACTCCTCCTCTCCCCTCCCCCCCATGGCAGCAAGCCCCTGAAAATATTTTTGGTGTGGGGGGGCAGTTGAGGAAGTTCCCCTGGGGCCAGCAAGCCCCCGAAAATCTCTCCTGCCCTTGGAGCCCTCAGCATGTGCAATCCAGGACATGGTACTACCCGGCAACATGGTCTGCACTGAGCAGCAGGCATGTCCTTTGATTGGGCTGGAGCGGGGCTACTCGTGACGTGGTTGGATGCAGGAGAGACTCTGACTGCATGGCACCTGTTGGGGAGGGGAAGGGGCTGCACTAATGTAAACTGCTGAGAAGTTTCTCAGCCTCTCAAAGCATGGCCTCCAAAATACTCTAGCTGCCACGTGGTGTAGTGGGGCAGCGGCTGGTGCCAGGCAGCACAGAAAAAAACCCACCAAGTGCTCAGCTAACAGAAGTAGAGGCAGAAATACAACTCCATGCTGGGGCTATTTGTAATGGGTACTCACAGCATTAATAGCAAAGAAAGAAAGATGTTTCTCAGCCTCTCACACAAACATGAGCCCACAGCCACCGGCTTCCTGGTCCCGAAATGAAATTCACACTCTTCCTGTTACCTAACTCCTGTGCACCTGGCGAGCAGCAGAGACAGAAGCAGCCAGAACGGAGCACTTTGGGGCATTGTGGGATACATGAGGGACACCTCTGGAGGCTAATAAATCTGATTTTAAGACATGTCGCTTCCACACTGTCCTTTATTTGAACTTCTAAATTCGAACTTGATGCTACACCCAGCCAGTTTCAATGTTATGATATCAATATTAGTGATCCCTAAATCAAGCTAATGGTATTTACAGTGAAGACTGTCACATTGTAATATCAAGCTAATGGCCTTAAATTCAAATTTATTTCGTAGTGTAGACACAGCCATAGATGGTTTAGACACAATGAATCCTGCATCTTAGCCATAGGTTAGCGCAGACGACCCTTATGGTCCCTTCTATCTCTGTAATTCTCTTGATTATAGAAACAGGGTCCCAGTGTAAACTGATGTACTGTGTTGTCTGCCTGAGTTTCCACACAGCCTGAAACAACAGCTCTGACTTGTGTTAAGTGCTTCACTGATAACAATGATTTTTAACTGAAATCTAAAGATGACCATTTAAATATCAACATTATTTCACAACTGATGATTTTTAGCAGAAACATCTAGCTATTATACTTAACCTATTGTTTCCGTATCTTAAGAACACCAACTGTTACTTACTTTCCTGCCATAGCAGCCCAATCTCATTCCTGTATCCTCCAAATTCTCATTACAAAATTTTCACCATATTGAAGGCTAAATATGGAGGATAGAGTAAAATAAATTGCATTTAAACCCAAAATTAAGACTCAGACTACTCTAGTTACTTCATTTCCAATTTAATTAATTCAAAACCCTTTTTTATTTAAATAAAGTGGTAAAAGAATTTCCAGTCTGATACACAAGAATGTTGCAGACTCTAGGCACCTCAGATACAGAATTTAGATGTCGCTTTTTCCAGCGTACACTGTATCTTGCTTAACTAATGTTTCCTCAAACCTTGATTCTAAAAATGGGCCAGAAGCATAATAAAGAGGAAGCTTGTGAGAATTCCAGTGTTGTAACGCTGTTAATAATGATCAGCACTATTGTGAGCTTAGTCTAATACCTAGATATAGTGGATTTGGACACGGCTGGAGTAAAAAAGCTCAAAGAAGAATTGCTATGAAGTAATGAATAAAAGATGACCAAACTTTTCTGAACATCAGAAAACTTGCAGTTCAAATTCCAATAAAGGATCAGCTCAATTCTCATTTTAACCTGAAACGGTTGTTCAATTCCTCAGGTTATATTCAGTTCACCTGAAAGTAACTTAAGAATTTATCAAAATCAAATACATCTTTTAAAGGATTATATTGTATTATTTTAAAAATGCACTTTTTGTTGAATTTTAAAAGTTCTGATAAATTCAGAATACCTGAGCACAGGCTGTGTTGATGCAAGACTATGTGAACATTGATGGCACTTTAGTGAGTCCTGAGAATTCAGATTTTTGATCTTAGTCCTGTTTATATATCACAAAAAACACTAAGAGCAGGCACTAATTCCACACCATTATTGGAAGTCACAGCACCAGATATAAAGACTGACTCTCAGCTGTCCAGGTAACACTCCCAGGGCAGTGTTGCACCATACTAGTATGACAGCACAAGGAGGCTTGTACCTTTGTAGTCGCTCTGTGGAGAGAGATTAGTTTCAAGAACCTTCCCGCTGATATATTCCTCCAGAAATAAATTCACTTTTTAAAAAAGGCACAAACTCTAGCAGGGTTCTGGGAACCTTTATCATTCAAATCTCATGCCTCACAATGAACCCAAAGGGTGTGTCTACATGGGCACAAATCTTCGAAATAGCCATGCTAATGGCCATTTTGAAGATTACTAATGAGGCACTGAATTCAATGTTCAGCACTCATTAGCATTAGGACACTTCTGGCCGCGCGGCTACACGGGGGTCCTTTTCGAAAGGACCCCGCACCTTTCGAAATCCCCTTATCCCAATCATTGATCAGTGATAGGGATAAGGGGATTTCGAAAGGTGCGGGGTCCTTTCGAAAAGGATCCCCGTGTACCCGTTCCGAGCCGCGCACTATCAAAAGCGTCCTAATGCTAATGCTAATGAGGCGCTGAACATTCAATTCAGCGCCTCATTAATAATCTTCTAAATATGGCTATGTCGAATATATGTGCCTGTGTAGACACAGCCAAAGTGTATGTAGTTCAGTGGGAAATAGGCATGTATAGTATTTTCCCTTATTCTATGTCTGAAGTATTCTGCTATGGAGGAGGTATGCTGCTGTGGAGGAGGTATGCTGAACCATGTTAAACTCAGCTGGTGCCATTGCTATTCTAGCATTACACAGCATAATGAAAGTCAACAAATTACCAAAATTCAGCAAGGCAATTTTGCAAAACACTAGCTTGCCACCTAAATAAATTAGATTTTGCTGACTATTGGTTCAGTTTGGATCAATGACATGCTGATATAGGACATAGATCAGTGCAGTATGCCATGAGCAAATTTTTGAATGATGGGATAACCATCTGTTTGCCGATGAATAGTTTGGAATAGAAATAAGACTCAATTTTGCAGTGCATAACCAGGAAGAACTAAATATCTGTCAGATTTTTGAACGGGGCACAGAATAACTTTTAGTCTGTATTTCACTATCATCCCGTCCAGGGCCAGATCCTCTGTTGGCCTACAAAATGGTAGCTCTGTTAGGTTAATGAGATATTCTGATTTATACAAGCAGAGGATCTGGCTCATAATTCTGATGATAATTTTATTATTGTTATTGTTATGATGATGATGATGATGACTGTACTTCATGGGCCCAACTTTCTTCTTTTAAGTGTCTTGAGGCTGTTTAAAACCACATTATACATGAGTTCTGAGACTGGGATACTTTGGGCTCTATAAAACAGTTGAATGTACTGGTCCTCTAAGGATGCATAATCTTTTGAGTAACAGACCATCAGGTTATCTTTCTCTGATGATACATCATATTAAACCATCATCTTAGTGATGATAACATAATGACAATAACATAGTAGCATAATTTATCATCTCTGTAGGTTGCTCAGGGGATATTTCACTATATAATGTATTAGTTGTCACTTTGGTGATATATTGGGGTAAGCCATCATAAGGTGGGGGAAAACATTGTTTTGATGAAGTTCTACTCAACATTAGGTAGCATTATCCAGGGATAAACAGCCCTCATGGATGCTTTAATTTAACAGAATATTGGAATAAAAAGGCACAAGAGCCTCATTTCATAATAAGCGATATAGTACTTTTCTGGTACCAGAAAACCCTTGGTTCTAGATCAGCTCTAGTTTGCTTTAAGTACTGTTTATTTACAAAAAAATTGTTACCCCCCCATATCTCAGGCAGAGGTCAATGGTGGTTTCACATACCACCAGTTACTTAATAATAAAAACTATCAGGTGGCTGTGCAAACTTGTTTTGGCTTTTTCTGAAGGGCTCTTGCAGATAGATAAACAGAGGTGCACTGATTTCATTACCGTTAACTGCCTGGGGCTATGTCAGTAAATCGACAGAATACAGCAGTTTTGTCGACAGTCTTATCCTGCTCCCCACGAGGACAGACGCTTCTGGCAGAAAGCTGGTCTGGATGTGCTGGAGGGGGCATACTGTTGACAGAAAAGGCCTCCAGGGTGCTGTGCGGAGGCCCTGGGGGATACACCTCTTCCACAGCAATCAGTGCTCTATGGTGCCTGCCTTCTGCCCTTCTTAAAGCCTCAGGGAGCCTGTGGCAGGAAGCTGAGAGCACAGAAGCAGCAGAGGGGCCATCTGCCATCCCCCATGGCCTCATAGCTACTCCTTTCTTGAGAGCCATCCCAGATGGCAGACAGTCAGCCACCTTGAGGGAGCTGACTGAGGGGTTCCAGGAGCCACCCCGGGGCACCAAGAGGTGTCCCACCTCCTGGACCAGGTCTGAGGTGCAGGCCCTCCTGGACCTTGGCGTCAGGAGGAACTACTCTGGGACCTCAAGGTGAAGCACCACATTGCCCCACCTGTGCCCAGATGGCCACCACCCTGGCAGAATGGGGCTACATCCGTCCCCGCCCCCCCAGCACGGAGCGGGTCTTGGTGAAGGAGTTCCGACAGGGGTACTTGTGGACACCACATGCTGGGGGGGGGAACATCACCCCCATGCCTTAGCACTGATATGGTGCTCGAGACACCCTCCCCCCGCCTGAGCACTGTCCTCAGGAGGAGGAGGCCTCTGAGTCCCAACCTCCACCGGATCTGGAGGCAGAGATGGCCTTGGAGACCAGCAGCAGCAGCACCCCGGTCATGATCTTGGAGCCAGTCCCCACTAGCCAGGCCACCTCCCAGACTTCCTTGGAGCTGGGCAAGGGTCCCTCTGGCGAGTACCGTGCATGTCACACACCACAGAGCATGCGAGGTGGGCACAGACAGGGCGTGCTGCCAGTGTGGTGCAGCCAGCTTGGACAGGACCTTGTGCTGCAGTCCCAGCACATGGAACCATATGCAAGGTAACGTGTGCCACCTGAACCTATCACGCAGCCCTCGCAGCCCCTGCCAGCCGCACAGGGGACTGGATGAGTCCCAGGCCCTGGTGGAGGGGGCCCTGCCAGCGCCTGCCATGGTTGGAAGTGGGCTGGTCACAAGCATGATGGCCTGACCTCAGACATACTGAGCAGTGTGGTTCCCGGAGCAGAGACATGCCTGCAGGTGTGAGGCAGCACCTGCTCCTGTGAGCTGCAGCTGTGTGTGGGGCCCCCGGGGAGGGCCAGGCTGCTCCTGGCTCCCTTAACACCAGTGAGGGGACCCCTCTGTGGCTGGACATCCCCTTGGCTGCTAGCTTGTTCCCCGGGGGAGGGGCTGCAGGGGTCAGCATTGTCCCAGAGGCACCTCAGAATCCCCATGTGGCAGGGCCCATTGTACAGGCTGCACATGGCTTTGCTCCCAGGATATTCCCATCCCTTGGTCCCTTGGTGTGTTGGGGGCTGCTCACAGTGTGGGACAGGGCCTTAGGGGCTGTGTTGTGTGAACGACTCACCATCCCTCTCCTTGTCTCCCTTCCAACTAGACCTGCACTGTCTGAGGGCCAGGCCAGCCCCACCTCACTGCCAGGGTAAGCCAAGCCCATCCCAGCACCAGTGCGGGTCCCCAGCTAGAGGGGCCTTCACCACATTCAGGAGGCGTTCCAGCGGGACCACAATGCTGCCTTCTGGAGGATGATTGACCAACCGGAGCAGCAGCTGCGGGATAACAGGCAGTGGCAGTCATGGGCCTGGGATCAATTAATATCCCCCTCTGACACAGCCACTGACATCTGGCGGGATATGATGTCCCAGCTGGTGCCCCCCGTGACCCCCGACTCACCCCAGCTGCCCTGCCCCTGCTGGCCACCCTGCAGGGCATCCTGGACCTCCTGCAATGGCTGAGGACCACGGCAACACACTGCTCGCCAGCCCTGCCCCCCTGCGCTCCCAGACCTCACCGCAGCCGCACCTCCTCCATACCCGGCCCTGGTCCCAGTCCCAATTCAGCCCCAGCAGGGGCCCCAAACCCACAGTAGGAGGAGATTCCGAGACTGATGCCCCTTGGTGTCCCGCTCTCCCTTGGGTTTGCAGCCCCCCCACCCACTCCATGGCCTGAGGCTCCTCACCCCTTGTCCCAAGCTCCCCCACTGTAAATAGTTTGAAGAGTTTTGCACTTTGTTTTATTGTAAATCATTTGTACATACACCAGGTTTTCTCAACACACTTTTCTTTGCTTAAGTAAAATAGTTAGTTGCTCACCGTGCCCACATCCCTCTTTACTGGGCAGGGGTCGGAGGGACTGAGGGGGCAAAGGGAGGGGTTGTGGTGGGGATGGGGTAGGCCTATGGTCCCAAGGCCCCTGCGGGGGGGGCTGGGGAGGGTTATTGGGGGTCATGGAAGAAACTCTCCTCAGGGCCTCCCGGATCTGCACCCCATCCCACTGAGCAGGGAGTCCCTGGGCCCTGGGAGGGGTTTCCTGCCCCCTCTCATCTCCTCCCCCCAGCTCTCTGGGAGCCCCCCTCTGAGGCTGCCCCCTGGGCAGTAGAGCTGTGTGAGGGTGGGATGGCATAGTCCTCCAGGGATGGGGCTTCCCCCACCACCCATTGCATCCTCCAGCCCCACTTCCCGAGGGTCCCCCCCTTTGATGGCACAGCCTCCCCCGCATACTGGAACTGCAGCCTGAAAGTGCCTTACCTCCATGAGGAGGCTGCCAATGGTGGACTTCCCTATGCCACACTGGTTCCCGATGTAGAAGTAGCTGTTGGAAATGGCAAGCTTCCAGAAGGTGATTGTTGTTCACTTCTCCAGGGGGATGGTGGGCTGCAGCTGGTCGTCCTGTCTCTGGAGGGAGGGACGGGCCAGGTGCAGAGCTCTGGGAAGACGTCCTGCACGAGGAAGATCTGGAGCCACTGCTGATCGTCTCATTGCCCCATGACCAGCCAGTCCCACCAGTCGGAACTGGTGCGGTGCCTCCAGATCTGCCTCGATACCTCGAGGGCAGGCGCAGGTGTGACCATCTAGGAGCCCCGGTGAGTTCCTTGAAAGTGGTGTCAGACTCACCCTCCATGAGGAAAAGGACGGCCGTGAGGAGGTGCAGCAGGTGCTGAAGCACTTCTGCATGGGGCCAGCATAAGCCTGGGGGATGCTCTGGCACCACGGCTGGCTGGAAAGAGCTGTGTCTCCCAGGAAGCTGCTGTGCTGTCCCTTGTGGAGGTAGGCATGTCTCAGCATGGGCAGGGAACGGGCATCCGGAGAAGGCCCTTTAAAGATGCATCTTGCTGGGGGTCCTGGAAGGGACTGACAACCTTGCAACCCTGTCTGATGGTGTTCCAGGTGAGCATTTTGTCAAGAGAGCAGCTCGGCGTCCAGCCGCTCTCTGTCAACAGAGCGGATCAATGGAGCTATCTGCTTTGCTGATTGGCAACGATCTGTTGACAGAAGTTTTGTCGGAAGCTATCTTCCAGCACAGACATCTGTCGACAGGTCACTGTAATCTAGACATAGCCTGATTCAAAACAGACTAAAATGTGCTCAGGAGGCTTATTTTTCCTTTCTAAACAAAAAGTTAATTGGACATAGTTTTAGATTAGCAAAGACGGATCCTTTTAACCATATGTTCATGGACAGAATGCTATCTTAATAATTCTTAGCTGGGAATTATGCTCTTAGCATTCAGACTTCATGCAACTAAAACATGTCCATCTGGCTAAACTATGTAAAAGTTGGCTGGACTCTCTGCCTTAGCACACAGGTGTCTGGCAGTAACAGATTTATAAAGACAGCCTGGATATATTACAAGGACTGCTTCTGAAGGAAGGCTCTCTTCTGTGCTGTGGAAGAAACATATGGTCTCCATTTCTCCTTGACTCAATCATCTGTTAACATTTATGCAGTGAAAAAGGAGAGGGATGTAAATAGTCTTTGGAATGGCAGCTAGACAATTTGGACTCCAACGGGTATATGGGACACACACGAGCACAACAGCACCTGGGATGTCTACAACAGAGGCAGGAAACTCCATTCTGTTATCAAGCACCAGGAGAGAAAGCAAACGAAAGGAATTCAGCAGAGCTCAGCAGGACAGGACAACCAATTCTCATTCTGAGCCAGGAGGCATCTAAGACTTTGGTTTCGCAATTTAGAAAACTTGGTTACCCCAGTTTTTGGGTTGTGATTTCATTCACTCAAGTAAATTAAGATGAAATATTGTGCTGCTTCAACTGCCTAGCAACATGTCTCTGCACTCTGCTTGCTCCAGTCTGGACTAATAAGCCAGGGGGTTTCATTTTTACTCTCTTTTAGCATCTGACACTTGGTCTTACATGTATACTTTTGACATTTGCTTCACTAAAAATTAAAATGTTACTTCCATCAACCCTTTAAGATTGAAGCAATTTATTGTGTAATACCAAGCCTTATTCTAATACTGATAAAAATCCTAATACTTAAATATAGTGGATAATATCCATCTGGTTACAAATAATCTGATCGTACAGAAGCACTACTGAACTTCTCCATTTGTAATGCATGCTGTTCCAGTGTCCCGTAGACTTTATTCTTAGTCCTTCCAGTAACAACAGCCCAAAGCATTCAAAAAGCACAAGAATGCCAAAGTCCTGACATTTTTAAAAGTAACAAAATTTTAAATTCTTTTATTTGCCTTCTGCTTGTTGAGCCTTGAAGATACATTGAGGTCATATTTTAAAGCTTTTCACTGCAGCCCTAAAGACTAGAAACTTATTTTTATTAAATTAGAGCTGAAATGCTCATATAATCACATGATTCCAGGAACTGGGGCTTTCAAGAAACACCACCAAATATTCATGGTATCATGACAAAGGGGCAAGAGTTTCCAAAAGTGCTGCTCTTTAAGATGGTTAAGAATAGCTTGATGAAGGTTGTAGGTAGTCCATCATGTCCGACAATGACATCTTGAGCTTGCACAGGCTCATTGGTTTTGGACTTGCATGTGGCTGAGGAGTCCAAGCTTTGAACGGCATGGGCGCTCATAGGCTGTTCACATCAAATCTTTATCAAGTCCTGGCTTGTGTTTCACTTGGATGTATGTCTGTGTGGACTTATTTTGGTTTAATTTGTCACAAAAAAACTCCTCTTCAACCACAGTAGTGTTACTGAAAAATTAGACTATCTATGAAGAGCAATATATCCTGAAAGGCATGCATCAAGATGATTAAAATCTTTGTTAAACATATATGCTCACTGATATTTATCATAGGGTAGCATACAAATAGGATTTTGAAGGCAACAGCTGGCAGAGGGGATTATCCTATCCCTCCTCATTCAATATCTGTACAAAGCGGTCTAGCAGATTTGTTAATTTATACATTGCCCTAATGCTCCGAATCCTTTTTCTCTATCGCTAAGTAGCTTTGTGGAGCCCAGGCATGGTGGTTGTTGTAACCCAGTGACAAATAGCATGCTTCTCAGTTTTTCTCCTTTATTTTAGCTTCAGAAAACAAGAGATCATCAACTCCTTGAAGAATAAAAGAGACTAAAGTCATGAGTGATTAAATCTATCATGAGACAATGTAGCCATAAAGTTTCCCATCTTAATCTATTTAAGAATGCCTTTGACTTGGACTACACACCAAGCCTTGACATAGTTCTGAAACTTAGTCCAAACGGATGAAAATGAAACAATAATTTTGGATCATTGGCTTCAATATTCTGGCCTGATAATCAACTAGGATAGCTTTGAAATAGCTGAATGTTGCCCAACAGACCTCAGCAAGAATTTAATGTTGCTATCTTTTCAAGTGACTTTTATAATATTCTGAAAGCCACTTCCGAATTATTTCTGCCTCCCTCATTCCACTCAGCAGTTCAGTTGTATCAATCTGTTCAGCAACTTCTCTTTCCTCATCCCTGAGACAGCTCGGCTCTTTTTTCTCTACACTCCTATTCAGCCCTCCTTGCCACCCTTCCTTCTGAATGGCAGCTCAGTGCGGCTGTGCCTAATGTCACTCAGCCCACTGCAGTGACCCTTTTGCACTTGTTCAAGGGGCAAGGGATCTCACCCTATCCTTTTCCAGATGCCACTTCTATTTTCTCTGGCATTCAGGGCAATAGGATTTTCTAAGTTTGCTGAAGGGTAAAGCTTGACAGACTAACAATATAGCATGCCATGTCTGCCAGTATGTGGCACAGCCAACAACAGACTGCCCATGTACTTCATTGGAAGAATGTCAGACTAGTGAAGCTGACAGCTAACTGTCCTCCTTTCCCCATCCAATTCACACTAATCTGTGTCTTCTGTGTGTTCCCATATGTTGGGAACAGCCTTCACAACTTGGCTGTTCATGCCTCCAATCTACTGCTTTTAGTCTTCCTTGAAGGCCTTCCTCAAAATACACTCTTGGGCTATGTCTACACGGTGTGCTGCTGCCAGCAGGGTCATGCAAATGAGGGCACTTGCCAATGCAAATGAGGAACTAATTTACATATTATGCACCTTATTTGCATACTCTCAGGTGATCACTGTCCTGGCAGAGGCTTCAGCTGCCAAAAACCAAGCCATGTAGCCAGGGTTCTGTTGACCAATACCACCCCCCCACCGCCCTTGTCAACAGCCCCTTATCCCTGACGAAAGTGAACCAGAACAGTGTAACAGCTTTGGAAAGCTATTTCAAAGACCTTTTAAATCACATCACTTATTCAGTACTTTTGGCAATGCAATGCGGTGTATCTGGGTACTTGTTGAAATAGGAGCAAGTCCTGGCTAGAGGTGACCAAGACAGTATCTAGCCCAGGGGTCAGCAACCCCAGGCCTGGGTGTCAAGTGTGGCATGTAAGCCGATTTTTCATCAGCATGAGAGGTGGTAGCTCAGCCCTGCCCTTCTGCCCCCCTGCACCTGGGAGCTAGCTCAAAGCCATGCCACCCGTGGATTGATGAAACAAGCAAATCTTACCAAGAAACATCTGAGCAGTAAAGCTCTGCATCTCTATTTATTTATTAATGAAGCTGTTGTATGTATAACTGCTAGTGACTTTAAAAAGTATCAATGGCACTCGGACCACACATAGCAGTCAAAAAGTCAAATTTCAGCACTCTGCTTCAGAAAGGTTGGTGAGCCCTGGTCTAACCTATGGATATTTTGGCATATGAAGGTTAAACAATTCAATATGGAGCTGTCTTCTTTAGATTCATGGTAAACATACCGTCATAAATCCTGAGACAGAAAGACAAGTTTGCTTTTGAACTATTCTCCAAGGCTGTGTCTACACAGGCACAAATCTTCGAAATAGCCGTATTTTGTAGATTACTAATGAGGCGCTGAATTGAATATTCAGCACCTCATTAGTAATCTTCGAAATGGCCATTAGCATGGCTATTTCGAAGATTTGTGGCCATGTAGACACACCCCAAATGTATCTGCCATTATATAAAACATTAGAAAGCATTTATTTGAGGTAAACTGACCAAGTCTGATTGTTCCAGAAACGTAAGCAAATCACTATAGTTGGTTTCCACACATAATATTTCAAAGTATTTTTCTCGACAGAAAGTTGTTGCTGAACTTTGTTGATATATATATATATATATATTTTCAATAATGCCAGTTGGTACTTTTATTCTGAAACGTGCTTTACAAAATACAAATAATTATGCTTCATAAGACTCCTTCAACAAACCACATTTAACAAAAATGAAAACAGAGACAAATGTTAGAAGTCTGACTTCCACAGACACCGAATACCCACACCTCCCAGAGATTACAGGTGCATTTTTGAATGCATGGTATGTTTAAAAATTAGGCCTAAAATTATTGCGTAAGACAACAAAACAAAACTGCAGATAGAATATCTATAGTTCCTGTTTTGCAGTATTGGGGTCAGCTCTCACTTTTCTCTTACAGTTAGGGAAGTGCACTGCTCCAATAAGAAAGAAAAAGGCAGAACAAAATCACAGCCAATTTCTACCCATACAAGATTCTCCTTTGCAGTCTATTCATTTAAACACATGAGCGAAAGTCAGAGAGATCACCTGTAAACAGGGCTGCCCTGATGGGAGGCAGGGCCTGGGGCAACACATCACCAATGGTGCAGGCACGGGGCTCTGGGCAACCCCCCTGCAGGCTGCAGTCCCCACCTCTTCCCCACTCCACCCTCACCCTGCCTCCTTACCCCTTCCCCGACCTGATGGCCAGGGATTACCTGGGGCAGAGCATGGCAGTGGGCGGCAGCAGCAGGGGGTCACCTCCCTTCAGGCTTCCCCGCCCCCTGCTCTCAGCATGTGGCGCCAGAAGCAGTCCCCTCCACTCTGCTGTGTCCCCCTGGCCTGCTGAGCCCTGCTCCTCTGGGGGCGGCTGGGAGCACAGGCCTCTTCCCACTGCCATGGAGAAGTGGGACTCAGTGGGCTGGCAGGCTACTGCTTGAACTGTTCATGTGGTGAGCATGGGGGTGGGGACTGAAGGGAGGTGAACCCCTGCTGCTGCCACCACCCGCCCTGCCCCAGGTAATCCTCCCCACTCCCTTCCATGGGATGGCTGGGGCAGCCATCGTAAGGCCTCCAAAAGTGCAGGGCCTGGGGTGGCCACCCCAACTCATCCTATGGATGGGACAGCTCTGCCTATAAATGAGTAACGTTTGTAGACACAAAGGGAAACTCCCTGCTTTCATACAGAGACACCACTGTCCAACTAGTTATGGTGCTAATAACTGTTTTTAACAGAAAGATGAAAAATGCTGGGTTTAAAGAAAGGAATTACTGCCAAAAATTCCAGCTGGAAAACATCTTGATACCAATTTCTCACATTATATTTTACATATAATTTAGAAAATGTTCCTTGCAAATATGTTGAAATGTAATAATGCAAATATGCACCCCTGCCTTCAGACTGTGATCCAAAGTCATTATAAAGATAATACCAAACCAATAATTTTCTGCATAGAAAAGCTGAAGGAGCCTACCTAAAAGCAAATCTTCTAGCATCGGTCTTTGTGTAAACTTCAAAACCAGCAGAAAAGCAGTCATGCTCTGAGGACTTTTGACCTGATCTAGTTTCTTTTTTCAGCTCAGTGAGAAAGATCAGAAAGTGATCTAAAAAAGAATTTTGGTCCAGCCTGAATATTAGCTTCCACAATGAAAAAAATCAGTTTTATAGTTTTGGCTGATGCTTTCTTTTTTTAATTCAGCAAATCATACAATTAATTTGATTAAACTCACATCACTGCTATTAGGATGAAAGAACAAAATGTTGGCTTTACTGGGTTGCTTTGGGACTTGTAATAGAGCCAAATTCACAGACATTCAAATGAACAGACAGCATTTGGTCCATTTCTAGTAGAAACATCAATGTACACTTTATGTATACAACTTTACAAGGTCCTGTCATCTGCCCTGTCCATGTCTCCCTTACAATTTTATAAACAAACTGCAGAAAAGGTTATTTACCAAAATCCTTTCGCTCTATTACTATGGCTAGATTTTATGTAACATTTGGGCAAAGATATTATATTTTTTTCATTTTGTCAGTCAGGTAGAAGGCAGAGTAGGACCCCTAGGCTATAGCTACACTTGCCCCCTTCTTCAAAGGGGGCATGGTAATCAGCCTGATCACAGAATACTAATAAAGTGCTTCAATGAATTTGGGGCAGTTCGTTAGGCTAATTCTCCCAACAGCAACTTCAAAGTGTCAAACTCTGAAGTGCTGGCATGCCGTGTACCAGCGGGCACTTCAAAGTGCCTGGCCTCTTTTTCCAACTCCCTAGCCTAGAAGAGCATTGTTTTTTTTTTTTGGGTGCAGTATTGCCAGCTCCAACCATTTAAAAATCTTGACTCAGGCCACCTAGATCATGTGATGGACCAAATCATTTTATGTCTTTTTATTTACCTTTTGTTTATATAGTTCTTAAGATACACATTTTTAAGCTTTTCTTTGTAGCCATATCACAAGTATCTTAAAAAAATTCAGCTACATTCCTGATCTTCATAACAAACAGGCAAACAGACAAACAAACAAACCAACAAACCAACAAACCAACCAACCAACCAATTTAGGAGTGTAAGTCCAATTTTCAAAAGGGGCTTTGGTAGGAACATACATCCCATTGACTGTCATTAATAAACTCCACTAAATATCATTTGACTCACAATAAAATTACTAAAGTTGAAACATTGTGAATACTGGTTAGGTTGCCGAATCAAGGATTCTTTGCTGATTGTTGACCCTTGGAGATATAAAAATCTGAAAGAATCAATGTGAATACTTTAAATCTAGGAGTAATATCACATAGTAGCTGTAATTAAATTTGTAGACATGATCTAGGGGACACCGTATTGCATATCCAGGTACCCTCCTCCTTGACCTCACAGAGGTTATACAGCTGGACCATTTTGAATTAAATTTTACCTTTTTTATGTTTAATTTGTCTATCTTAACTAAATGTGATGAAAGGGATACTACAATAAACAGGCTCTCAAGAGGGGGCACTGTAGTCTGATTATGTATAGAAACTTAGACGTCTCCATTTTCTTTTGAGAAAGGTCAGTATGTGTGAAGGAAGGAATGAAGCTTGAATGTTACACTGTCTTGTGTGTGTCTCTTTCTATATGCTCCCCACAGAATAAAAGGTAGTAACTATGTTGTATAATGCTCTAATATGTTGTGAGAAAAGGAAGACATGAAGGAAGAAGAGGCTATATTCTTTAAGAAGCTAGACTTGGTGCAGGTTGAACCTCTCTACTCTGGCACCCTCAGGACTTGGCTGGTGGCAAACGAGTGAATTTGCTGGACCACAGGAGGTCAATATTGTATAGCACATTACCAACACTTCTACTGCTCACTGGGCTCCTAGAAGACATTTAGGGGTAAACTACAGCTAAATAACAGCACAGAACACTGAGAGCCTGGACTGGTGGCTGGAAACAAACTTATTGGGCCCACAGGAAACTTGGCCACACCCACAGTAACTGGTCATCCAACTCACTAAAGTCATGCTGGAGTACATATGTTACTGGATGAGGGAGTGCCAGACTAGAGAGGTTCAACCTGTATTGTTAAGGTCCCAGTGCTAAAGCCCTACAAAAAGGTGCAATGGTCTAGCCTTTTCCTAACCTAACCTTATTTAAGGTAAACAACAGAAAGTTGTTTATCCTGGAAAGTTTACCCTTTCCTTGCCTTGAGAAACAGACTCCACACATGATGCAGAGTACACGTCTCCTCCTGGAAGACTGAGAAATGAGAAGCTTGGTTACTACTTTCTCATTTGAGCAAAGCATGCTCGGAATAGAAGAGTCTGAGATTCCATGCAATATAATCTCCTTTGCTTCTTAGTGTTGTCAGTAATAGCAGTAGGTGCTGAACTAGGGGCATGCGACCTATAAAGAGATGCTTGTTTAGAAAGTCAAAAAACATTTTGAACACCAAACACTTGGGAGGATTGTATACAGCTTGTCACTTCTGGTGTAATAGATATTTCCATGTTTTACAGAGCTGTCCTATCTGACTTTATTTATCGTACCAACTGTGTAGGTAGTCTGAATTATTGCTGCAGTTGAAGACAGAAGAAGTGAATTATTATTGGACTTGATGACCCAAGAAGTCATTTCTCGTCTTAGATCCTATGTCCTGAATGCCTCCTGAGAAGGAGGGATAGTATTGTTCTCGGGAGATAATGCAAGAAAGCTCATGATTCCTTCAGCTAGCACATCTTTGATAACTGCCTATAAAAGTACGGTGTACTTAATTATACCTTTATCTCTGCATTATTGTAATCTCACCAAATTCAGATTGTTGAAATAGCATTGATATCCTGCAAAGTGACATAGCTCACAGTAGATTTGTTTAGTCCTTGCCCATTGGATCATTTCATTATTTGCTAATCCTTTCATGCTTTTCCACTGTAAGTTTGACTAGATAACAGAAAATTATGAATCACGTTGAAGGGGATAAGAGCAACTATTTTTATATCTGTTGCATTTATATGTTATGGTTTTTGTAATATTTCATTCTGTTAATTTTCTCACATATAGACATTCGGATTCAAAGCAACTGAGATAACAATGAAGTAATGTTTGTGGAACAATCTGACTTTAAAAAACAATTAGCTCTTCAGGGAAAGACTTTTAGAAGACACTAGTGAGATCAGGTACCTCACTGGAAACACCTTGCAGGGGCCTGATTTCTAAACATTGAACTCGCCTCCCCGAAAATCAAGTTCCTTTAAAATCTTACAGTTTGGGCACCCAAAATCACCAGTTATTCTTGAGAATCTTACATTTGAGACTAGGAGTCCAATCCTGCTTCCATTGAAATTGATCCCTTCTGTCAGGGTAGCAAAACTGGACTCTATATATCACATGATATTGTTTATGTTTCCATTAAGTATGCATAAAACAGGATATTACTATTCTGTGGAATGGAGGGTATGGCTGCTGTCAAAGTACAATAAAAAACCACTGATTTCTCTCCCTCAGTACATCAGCACAGAGATGTAAACTCTGAAATTGGGTCCACTGAAAGGGGGTGGGTTGGTCAAAGGAGATAGTTGCCTCAGGACCTGGTGATTCAAAAAGGCCTGAGGATCCAGCCCACCACCACGGCTCCTACTGGAGCCCTGGAGCCCAGAGCCCTGGACCATTTAAATTGCCAGGCATCTCTGAGGCATGTTTGGAAAGTCAATGCAGCACACAACACGCAGTGCTGAGGGTTAGCTGCCTCAGCCCCAGCCCTTCTGGGAGTGCAGAGCTGCCCCCAACCTTGCCCAGGGGCCCGGCAAGTCTATTCATCCACCTGTCTGTGGTCTTAGCCTTGATGAAGACCAGAATGTACTGTGGGCAATTGGCAGGAAATAACTAGATGTTTAAGCAACAACAAAATATCCCCAAACCCTCAAAAACTTCTCAATGGCTCCCTAATATTTCTTTCAAGATGCAAACAGGTCTCTTAAATATTTTATCAGAAAGATTGTTTTCTGAACCACTACTTTGGGAAGCTCCATTTGGATAACACTGAAGGGAAGTTTGCACACAAAACATTCACTACTCTCGTTTAATAATTTACAATGAGTTATGTGGTGAAGATTTTTCCTTATTGTATGAACGCAGGAATTACCAGAAGTCATACTACAGCATGGAGTACATTCTGATTGGCAGCCACAGCTGTGATGTGCATCTTTCTATTTGCTCTCCTGTCTCCTCACACCATGATGGTGTAACATTGTTGTCCTTTGAACAAAAGAAACATGGACTGATGAACAAGCTATACATATACATCAGAAATGGTACATTAAGAAAACTGTGATCCTAGCTCTTTTCCTAAATGCTGTTCCCTGCAGAAAACTCATGCCAAGGAAAAAATAATGTGTAAAGTAAAACAAATACATTTATTGTGCACAAGATATACCTCCAAATTTTAGTTGGAAGATATTCACTTTAGTAGCACTGAAATTCACCCCAGTGCAGAGGTGAAACCCTGTGCTCCACTAAAGCCCAACTTAAAGCCTTTTTCATAATCTTAAATGTGATTAAGAGGTACATGAGTTTTGTGCCAGCTTTCTGCACAGGGGTGAACCTAATGCTGAGTGAACTGACAAAATAATCACAATCTATATAACCACTGTCCATAAGCAAGACCTTGATCACTGTAAATAAAAGGCAGAAAACAGTTCTTCCTCTTTTTCGGTAGTACAGCAAGGTCATAATATTCGCAAGTTCAGTTGTTCATGAGCCGCTCAAGCAGCAGAGCAACAACCACAAGAAAGAAGGTGGCTTTAGCTGGGGCACCAAGTGAGGTGGCAGGACAACAAAGAGCAAAGTGTCTGCAGCCAGGGCTCTGGGTCGGGGGGGGAGTGTCGGTGGCTGCCTCTTTGCCAGGGCTCTGGGGTAGGGGGAGTGTTGGCTTCCCAGGGCTTGGAGGGGCTGGAAAGAGCTGCCCCCATAGCTCCCTGTTACAATGGTCGCCCTACTGCCTGCACACACACACACACAGCCAGAGAACCTGCACACACCGGGGCTGCGGGCTGAGCAGTGCAGGGAGTGGACCAGGCCAGAGCATGGGGCTGCGGTACCTGCCCTGGAATTCGGGCAGGAAGGGGGCCCTGCTCCAGCAGCTGCAGCAGCTCTGGTGGTGCTGATGTGCTCCACGCCACAGTGGTGGCTGCTAGCCCCGGCCCAGCCTATAGAGAGCAGGGTGCCCAATCCTGCCTCCAGTCAGGGGCACGGCAGGGCCACTGACCAACTCCCAAAGGCCCAGCCGCTGGGCTCTGCCTCCCTACGTTGCTGCCCAGAGCTGCCTGGGAGCCCGCTGAGTTCCACTCCCCCAGTTGGGGTAGAATGGGATCAAATGATACTTGCAAAATGATATTTGCAACATTCAACATTCAAGAGAGTTCTTAACACCGAATCCTCATGAATATTGTGGCCCTACTGTATTATCTTCTCAGTACCTGCTGGGAAGCACGCTGGATAACAAAGAAAATGACTCAGGCTCATGAACAAATATCAAAGTGTACTCAAGTCTTCCCACTAAGGGCTACGTGCTGCCTGCAGGTGATCATTACAGATGAAAAGAGGAGTGATGTGAATATCGAAGACAGTATTGGAAACTGTTGTCAGTTTCAGACTTCAGAATGATTTTTTTGTCTTGATCTCTTGAAATTCTCAGGCATGGGGAATTGTATTCATCACTGATGTCACCACCTCTACTTTGAATCTCCTTAAAAATTCACCTTAAAGATGACATGTGGTCGATCTAATGCTTTCTTACAGAGCTATTTAAAAAGTCCACTTGTCATCGCAGTACCACTTTATTTCCTACTCTAAATGAAGGAAGGTACCTAGCCTGGATTTAACATTAATATAAGAACATATGCTAGAAATCATCAGCAGTCAGCTTCAGTACAGTTAGAAGAAGTTCACCGGTGTGAGTGACATCAGAGTCAGGTTCCCCGTATTTACTACATACACCTACAGTCAGTAGTGAGGTTTGTTTAATTGTGCCAGTTTTAGGAACAACTGAATATCTAATGGCTGTGAAGGAAGTATTTTGCCCTTATCTTATCTTCGCTTACCTCCAATATATACACTAAAAATGGGGTGAGGGGGCTGTATGCCTTGAAGAAATGTAGCAATATGCAGCATTTGTTCATTGAGAATAGCGTAGAGAGGGAAGGGAAGTGACAGAATGCCCAAGAGGCTGATGTTCACCCAGCACACAATGCTACAAGGTCCAGCACAAAACCTAGGCATCTCTAAGATCCAGAGTAAGACTTGTGCTGGTGCTAGTGTGATGAGTGAATTTCAGTTAGGAAGAACTGTAGCAAAAGAGGGGAGAGGGCACCGACCAACAAGTTGCACATTTTATTTTCGGGAAAATGTGTTGTTAATCTGTTTCAGGAAGATTTTGATTAAATGACTGTTGCCTTCTCCCCTGGTGGTGTTTGACTTGCTGATGCTGAAAACATTATTAGGTTCACTGATTAAGGAATGGGTAGACTAATGTGCTAGAGCAAAACTCCCCTTCAGTGTTAAGCCTGCATGAATTTTCTGTTTATACCTATTGTTCATCTAACAGTATGGTCTTGGTAAAGAAAATTTGCATTGTCCATTTGTGTCTGAATTCTACTCTGGCAGCCTGCAAATACAGGATCATATAGCAAATTATTTTTCTCGGGTTTGGGTGGCGGAAGGGAAGTGGCCTGCAAGTCTCTAGTGCCTTTGTAAAACAGACTTGCTTTGGTATCAAAACAAAAAGCAGTCAAGTAGTACTTTAAAGACTAGCAAAATGGTTTATTAGGTTTGCTAGTCTTTAAAGTGCTACTTGACTGCTTTTTGTTTTGATAGTGTATAGACTAGCACGGCTTCCCTTTGTTACTTTGGTATGGATTTACTTACCTGGGTGAGGAGAGAGGTAAGACTGGTTAACTGTCACCATGAAGCAGCAGCATGTCTTGGGAAAACAAGAACGGGCCTTGGCTTTAAGCACATTTCCGCTATTGCTTCACAGCGTGGCAAATTACTCATTTGCCCAGGCCCCACTTTCCCCATCTGGGGATGGATGCCTGCATATTTGACAGGAATGGGGTGAGGAAAATTTAGTTTACATGTCCAGACAGCCCTCAAACTGTGAAGAGCTGTAGAAGTGACTGTAATGTTTGCATATGCAAAGGTACCACTGGCAGCTGCATTGCCACTGAAGTACATTCCTCAAGCATCTATTATATATAACCTCTTTATATCCTGTGGTTTTCAAGTGTGCATATAAAGCTAGGAACATAAGTTTCAGAGGAACTAACTAAATCAACGGATATGGGCTCAGCACTTGAGAAATTCAGGTTATTTTGGATTCAGGTAATTTAGGTTAGGATATGGATTTAGATGCCTGTTTTAAGCACATGAAATCACATATTTTGACCCAACTGTTAATGTGATGGGTACAAAGCTTACATATTGTACACAACTTTCATAGTTACTACATAAATTTAAAAGTAATAGGAAATCCCCATGATTTAGAAACAGTAACACTGCGATCAAAAGCTAATGTACAAATGTCAGTGTTCTTTAGGCAGAATACTGTATAGCCAGTTAACCATTCATTCATATGTGGCACTTTTTCAGAAGAAAAACATTCTGTGTTCAGTTAAATAAGATCTCCCATGACCCTCTGAGGTCTCTTCCAACTCTGATGTTCTTGGATTCTATCACTGGGCTAACTTGGCTCCAACGAGCATGCTAAAAATAGCTAGTCATCTGAGTTTGGACCCAGCGGGTTGCGCATATTTGGACATCAGGTAGCTAGTATGAGCTACCACTGGTGCTGCAATGTCCGTGCTGCTATATTTCAGGTACTTGCTTGAACTGAGCTTGTGTGAGAGTTTGTGTACATGGGCTTCGTAGTGCAGACATACCTGCAAACAGCTGGAAAAAGCAGCTCACTCTTGATAGGCAAAAGGCTATGAAAAGTTGGGTGTGAGGGGGGAGGGCAAACCAAGGTGCAAGTGGAGGCAACTGTCCCCAGTGCCCTATAGCAAATAATACACCTGTCCTTACCTTGTGTTTAGAAAATACTGTCTAACAAATACAATAAATACCTTTCAGTATAGACAAGCTTGGTCCAGATCCTATTGGCCTGTCTAGAAAGAGGCTTCATTTTGACTCCCTGATAGAGTTACTTCATGTGGTCTGCACAAAAGATCTTGGCTTCAGTTGTGGGTGTGAAAACGTGCAAGACTCATGCACAGCAAAACCAGATGCAGGACTTGGATAACTGCTTAAATTCTCTTTAGCATGAACAATTTTGGCAAAAAATTTCCCTCAAAAATTCAGCCTGAAGTAGCCCATAAACTTTCAGCACAAATAGTTGAACTTAGCAAAATAAGCAACTAAAGCTAGGGACTTATAATAAGGTATGGTGGGCAACCATAAGAGACTCCGTCTTTTTTAAATACACTTGGACATCTTACCGGGTTGCCTTTTCCTTTCATTCCTAAGCCTTATTGTAACAAGCCTTCACATATTTCTTAAACAATTTAATAAGTCCCTAGTGGAAGCTACAGCTAACCTAGAGACAACAATCCCCTCATACTTGGAATGTGCTTCCGTAATAACCACCTTCTGTACGTGGTTGAATAGACAAGTATTCTGGCCAAATTGTACTTTCAACACAGAAAAGTGATAACTTTCATAAGATGTAACTGAATTATTTGCCTTCCTGCAATCAACTGCTGCTCTACCAAATGGGAAGTTAGTAAAAGAACTATCCTCAAAGCAATTTATCTGGAGACAACCTAAGGGTAGACTGGAACTTCAAAGAGCAAAGAACAAATTAACCTTCTACAGCAGTTATGGTTATGCAATGTTATAGGTAATTTATGGCCTTAGCAGTTCAGATTAATACATTCTAGTTTTGCGAGGAAAAAAGATGAAGAGGAACCCTCAGGGTCAGGTGTTTGCTATGAAGCAAAAAAAAATTTGAAAGAATTTTCTGAGACATTAAATGGTCAATTCACAGAAAAACAAGTGCTACACAAATAGTTACTGAAACATAGCATTCAAACTTAATAATAATGGTAGTTATAGAGATGAGGTAGGTGAGGTAATAACTATTATTGGATCAACTTTTGTTGGTGAAATAGACGAGCTTTTGAGATATGCAGACGTCTTCTTTGGATCTCAGAAAGGGACTCAGGGATCATTAAATATAAGGGGAACAGAATGTGTAACATAAGTAGTTCACATATATTGTAAGAGACTGTGTAAGTGGCTAATTAACACCTCTGCAATCATCAGTAAACTCTAGAATGCTCCTACAGCAGAATCAAACTCCTGGACACCATGATCAGACTGCCTCTACATAATGAGCTAAAGCTGAATTTATTAAAATTGACTTGTTAACCCTGAGTTTTATCCATTTGATTTTGAGCATCCTCACTTTTCCACGTGCTCCCCACAAAATGGACTTATTGCTGCCACACACAAACAGCTTAAATCAAGCTTAAATTGAGTGCTGCAGCAGTGTATTGTGGGAACCTATCCCACAGTTCCCTGAGCCATGTAGCATTCTGGATATTTTCGCTGGTGCAACATGGGAGAAAAATTCCCGACAGGTAGATGTGGGTATCTGACGACACCTTCCCACATTTCATTTCCCTGTTTCCCTTGCCATGTTAAACAAATGCCACTTACTCCAGACGGGGGTCTGGCTTGCCTTTATAAGAAATGTGCTTTTTATAATTGAGAGAAGAGGAGGGGAGAGGTAGTAAACCTGTCTCAATAGACCGGTTTCTGAAAATGATATGCAAAAGCACTGAATCTTTGCAGGCTTGGATCTGGATTTAGACCTCCTGGCAAAGAAGACCCTTAAAAGAAGAACATGTTTAAGTAGACACGGGCGCTACACTGAAACTGCAATGAATCATTGAAATAGTTAAGGCTTGGGGTGGCTAAAAGACCCTAACTATAGCCAGCCTGGAAAATCGTGACTGCCTAGGGAGACCCACCATGTGCCATTATTAACAGTGTGCCCAAGTTTTGATTGTGTTTGGACCTGAAGCTGGATTTAGGCCTTCTGGAAAAGAAGACCCTTAGAAAAAGAATATGTTTAAGTAGACATGGGTGCTATACTGAAATGCCAATGAATCATTGAAACGCTTTTGGCTCAGGGTGGCTAAAAGACCCCTGGCTACAGCCAGCCTGAAAATCGTGACCACTGAGGGAGACATCCCCTAGGTGGCTAATAGACCCCAGATTACAGCTAGCACCCAAAAATCATGACCACCAAGGGAGACTTCCCCCAGGTGGTTAAAAGACCCCAGACTACAGCTACCTGCCAAAAAAGACCCTCAAAACAAGAATATTCCTCACTCCAAGCCTTACTCGAGAACTGTGGTAATTGTATATCTACTACATCGCCTTCATTGAAACACGTACAGCTCTAGTCAGCTAAAAGACCCCTGGCTACAGCCAACAACTAAAAATTGTGACCGCCGAGGGCGACTTCTCCCAGGTGGCTGAAAGCCTGCAGACTACAGCTAGCAACCAAAAATCATGACCCTCACCATGCACAAGCTGCCTGACACCTTGCACAGCACATCTTTTTATTGGTTCAGGGTCAAGCCACGTGATGTGGCTGGGCGCGGAAAAGTTCCAGACTGTGTGGCACCTCCTGGGAAGAGGAAAGGGAGGGCGTGTGGTGGTCAGGACAAAATGTAAGTGGCTGAAAAGAAGTTTCTTGTCCAAGCATGATCCCCATCCACAGACTAGCTTCCATGTGATATGGGCGAGGGAAAGTTCCAGAATGCAAGGCTCCTCTCAGGGAGGGGAGGGAGGGGATGTGGGGGTTGGGACAACATGTCAATGGCTGAAAAGAAGTTTCTCTTTCTATGAGACAAGCATGACTCCGACCCACAGCCTAGCTGCCACATGGTGTGTGTGTGGGGGCGGGGGTGGTGGTCAACGGCTAGTGCCAGGCAGCACAGGAAAAAAAGGCAGCTAGCAGGGTATACACAGAACCACACACCCACAGCCACACTACTAGCAAACAAAAAGAAAGAAGATTTTTCAGCCTCTCATGACCCTACAGCTATGGGCTTCCAGGTACCGAATTGAAACAGTCTTCCTGTTGCCCAATTCCATCACGCCTGAAAGCAGTGGAGATGGAAGAGGCCGGGCGGAGAGCTGTGGGGCATTGTGGGGCACATATGGGACACCTCTGGAGGCTAAGGAATTTGATTTAAAGACATGGCGCTTCCACACTAGCCTTCATTTGGAATTTTAAATTCGAATTGAACGCTACCCCATCAGTTTGCTACCACATTATGATATTGACATTATGTCGATTTTAGTGTTCCATAAATTGAGCTAATGGAATTTACAGTGAGGACAGGCCCTTGGAAAAATTGAGCTAGCTCAATATTATCTTGTAGTGTAGACATAGCCTCAATTTCATCCATGGAACTCGGAAACCGAGGTTTACTGATTGTTAACTTCCAGGCAAGGTTTGGAGTGGCAGAGTCCTGAAGTTTGCTGGCAAGGCAGATAAGCTGGTGTTTCAGGGAACTGACTTGCCACTGATCAGCAGCAAAACTCTCTTCTGCTGAGGAAGGCAGGTAACACAGTAGCTCAGAGTTCTGCGTATCCTGAGCAAGCCATTACATTGTAGTATCTTCAGGTCAGGCTATCACAAAGTAAGGATAAGAATCTAGTCAAGAATGTTCATTTGTTTATAGAGGGTGGAAGAAACTATACCTGTGCTTTGCTTGAGGGAACTCATTTTTCCTGTGGCACTAATATGGACACTTTCACATGACTTGACCTGACCTTCTGGTGTCTGCTTCCCCCTGGTGTCAGTGTTCATTTCATGCCAATATAACATGATTCTGGTCTTCGCTTCGGATTTTTTTTTCAGTCCCAAATTGATTTCATGTATCCTTTTCGATAGACATTTCTGTAACTCCTTAGGAATCACCAGATGCTTTTCAACAACATTCTCTGTACTATTGAGTACTTCCTTCTTACTTTGATAATACAGGCTGGGAATATGCTGTTCTGGACATCCTATGCTAACAAGCTTAATTATGTTTTGCAGCTCCTCATGCAAGCAATGTTTGCCAATTGGAGTCCACGTTCTGTCTGAGAACAGACTCTTTTGACCAGACTCATATTTTAAAATGTGCACTTCTGTCAAATGCTCTGGTGAGTACATCTGTAACCACCAACGCCCTCCCAAGATTGTACTCAATATGCAAATCAGAGATTTTTTAGCTAAAGAAAAAAATCTAAATTTTTTGGGAGTGGTGGGTGGGAGGGAGAATGTGGGGAGGAACAGTATTTGTCAGGGCGGTGTTTGCAAAGGCAAAAAGTGGTTTCTGGTCAATTTCAGCCAGCACAGTCCTGCCATAAATAAAGAAGTAAAACTTTTCACACCATTGGACTAGAATTATAGAATCATAGGATTAGAAGGGACTTCAAGGGCCAGCTAGTCTAACCCTAGACTAGGCCAAAGTCATTGCCTCTAGCTGAGTGTACTAACACTCAGTATTTGTTAGCATCTGTGACCTATATGCCAAACACCTCCTATTTTGACCACACTCTTGAAAGAGGACTGAGCCAACACTCTCCAGGGAGAAGTCTGTGGATAATTACATTTTGTGCCTATTTGCATAGTACTTAAGGACTGCAGCATCTTCACTTAACTACTTTATTAAGATGTACATCCCATGTCCTTTGGATGTCGTGTGTAGTAGTGGTCTCAGGTTTTAACTACAGAAAGCTAGATGAGACACCAAGGCTACGTCTACACTAGCACACTATGTCGAAGTAGCCTATTTCTAAGCAAGAACATTGAAATAGGCTACTTTGACGTGTATCTTGTACACGTCCTCTGGGGCTGGTGCCGTTGACGTTCAACGTCCAAGTAGCGAGGGGGAACATCGAAAGGAGCCGCCCCGGAAGGAAATGCAGAGCGTCCACACGCACAAGCGCTCCCCATCGAAATAAGGGGCCAGCAAAGCATGCGGATGGAGTCACAGGTTGGACTAGCCCTTCTAGGGCAACAGCAAGCTGCTTTCTTATAGGGTCCCTCCCACACACACTCAGCCTGCACAGCACGAGGTCCACAGAGCCAACAACCAGTTGCAGACCCTATGCACACAGCATGGACACCCCCAGCTGCAGAAGCAGCAGCAGCAGCCCTGGGCTAAGGGCTGCTGCACACGGCAACCACAGAGCTCTGCAGGGGCTGGGCAGAGCATCTCTTAACCCCTCAGCCGCCATGGAGGACCCCGCTATTTTGATGTAGTGGGACGCGTATTGTCTACACATGCCCTACTTCGACGTTGAACATCGAAGTAGGGCGCTATTCCCATCTTTGGATAGGAATAGCAAATTCAACGTCTCGCCACCTAATGTCGATTTCAATGTCGAAATAGCGCACAACACGTGTAGACGCGACGTGTACAATTTTGATGTTGTGCCAGCTACTTCAAAGTAGCCGACTAGTGTAGATGCACCCCGATTTACAAATACAGCTGACTTTTCTGAGAAAGGTGACCATCCATCCCATTTTAGCTGGGACTGTCCCTTTTTTTAGCTTCCTGGAGAGCATCCCAACTTTTTTTTCTTTCTTTCTTTCTTTTTTTTTTTTTTAAGAAAAAAAAAAGGCTAATTGTCACATATGTTGCAAATCGGAGACCTGAATTTTAAAGAGACAGCTCTTTAAGTAGCAGGGACTGTCTGTTCAAAGAGCTGGGTGGAGAGGTGGGTGGACACTTTAAACAGATTGCTTAAACAGGCTGTTGCCAGCAGTCCCTAGGGCGACAGAAGGTGGGATGGCAGGAGGAGGAGGAGGATGGAGGTAGCTCAAGGTTGTCAGAAGTCAGAGTCAGGCTGCTGCACTCTTTGCTCACACTGCCTGAAAAAGACAGGAGGCTGTGTCTCAGATAGCTCCCCTCACATACTGGTAGTAGGTAATAGGATTGGGAAGAAGAGGACACAGCCCTATGATGGCGAACAAGTTGTACTTAGCTTGGTAGCCCACAGGCAGCAAAAACAGGCAAGTCCTGGAGTAAAGCTTGACCCAGTCAAGTGGTTAGATGGGGAGGATCCTGGGTTTGGAGGAGTCCCATGACGGGCGGGGAACAGGGCTCAGGAGGGAGCTGAGACAGGAAGAAGGGGACAAGGAAAGTGAATCATAAAGGAGGGCTGGATTAACTCTTCTGGAGGCCAGAGTTATTAGGATCTGGGGTTAGCACAAAAATCATGGGTTCAGAACATGGGATGGGGGAAGCTCCAGGCTGGGCCAGAAGGCTGGGGTGAGGATGAGGGTGCACCATACAGGAGTGCACGCTCTGAGATAGAGCCTGGGATGAAGGACTCAAGGTGCAGCAGGAGGGAGCTCCAGGCTGGGGGCCTAGGGGTTTGGAGTGTGGGAGGGGGCTCAGCCTGACCCACTGATGGATGGGGGAGGCAAAGGGGGCAATTTAAATTGGCCTGGGAGCCCCAGATGCTTTTGAATTGCTGAAGCAGGTGTGGCAGGTGGAACCCTCCCCCACTTTGGGGACGCTAACCCCCTGCTCCATTCTTTCTGCTTGTGCCTTCTCTCAAAGGCCAGCGCCACAGTCCCCGACCCTTCGAGAGGTAGTGGAAAAAGGTGAGGTGATGGGAGAAATAAGAGGTATCTCTGGGGTGGAGAGGGGCAGCTTGGCTCAGTGGTTATATGGGAGGTCAAGTCACTGTTTGGGAGAGATAAACCCATGATGGGAGATTTCAGTGGGAGACTGCCTGAGGCAGCATCAGGGCAAGAAGGGGTTAGGATTTCTGAGCCTTCCAGTGGGGGTTTATAAGTTACAAGCTCTGAAAATCCTGTTTTGGGGGGGCGCGGTATGAGAAAATAGGTCTGTGGTGGCAGTTTGGCATGTTTGGCAATGGGCTTGGCACAGTGTGTACGGCTACTAGAAGGCATGCTGTGCTGTGCTGAATTCAGTGAGGTATCAGGTACGGAATAATATATTGTTTCACCTTGAAAACTAGGGGTGTCCCTCATCTGTTGTAAAACCACTGACTCCAGGGAAATTAGCTGGGGAACTGAGGGCTGAATTGGCCTAGTAGGTTTCATTCTCTTTGTATACTGCTGCAAAAATATTAACTGGTTATGCTGTTCCAGAACCCAGCTCCAGGGCTCCTCCCTGCTCCCAGCCTTCTGTCAACACTCCTGCCCTCCTGCAGACACACATCCAGCCCTAATTTCCAGCAGCTCACCCACATGCCCCAGTCCTCCCCCACATTCCCCCAGCCCCCTGCTTTGGCTGCTGCACCCCCCCGCCTCTCTCTCTCTCCCCCCCCCCCAGCCCTCACAGTGCTAGCCCACATACTGGAGAACAGCAAGATGAGGACAAGGCAGGCACTGCTATAGAGCAATGACCACTTAATTGTAATATATTTTTAATTTTAATCTAATTTTGTTATACTAATGCAGTATAACTTTTAAATGGGTGCTCAGGCAACTTGGTGTTATTTTGAATGTTTGTACTGAGTTGTTCTGATGGATTGCCATTGAACTTGCAACTTTACCAGGTATCCTGTATTTCACATATGGCAAAATGGCACCCTATTTCCAAGGAATAGTTGTACTCCCTCCATGGTTGATGAGGCATATTGGTGATGGTCTCAGTCTTACAAATTAGTTACCTGTTATCTTACTGTGTTAACTGCTCCACAGCTATGTTATTTCTCTGACCTGGAACTGACATTTGCTTATTTAGCTTCAGTCCTGTAGCTGGGGCTTTCCCCAAAGCAGCTCAGAGCCTCTGGTGATGCTTCTCTGTTGTTTTTCCACACATCAAAGCATCATTTATACAAAAATCTTAGTACCTTCTACGCCATCAGAAATCCTTGTACTCAACACAGCACTCATGGCAGTCTGCAAAAACAGGATTTGCCAAAGGGGGTGTTGAATGGGCAGAAGTATAAGCTCTTTTTTTTCTAAGGTGTGTGTCAGAACCTTGTTTATGTAAACGGGCACAGGAAGTTGGGTTGCAGAGTGCTGCTGCCTCCCCAGGTTGCATGCAGGGCTCTGCTTCTGGCCCCTCATGCAGATTCTGGCCACATGCCTGGGCTTCTGGCTGCAGGCCCCAGCCTCAATTCTTCCCTCCTGGAGACAATGCCTTGCTCCTGGGCCCCAGCTCTGTGGGGAGGGATGCAGACAGGGGTAAGAGGGCTGGCTTTCAGTACCCACACTTCTAAAAGTGTTCCAGCAGTACCGCTGATATATGTCATGTAGAACTGTTGATTATTCCGCTGCCCAGATTTCTTGCCATATGGATTGTGGAACATGTTCCCCTTTCACTGTGATCCACTGGAGCATTCTTTTTTTGATTTTATGCGTAAGTGAAGGGTTCTGTCTTGTTTTTCTACAGTGACCAACAAGTGATTCCCAGAGCAAGGAACTGGATCATGAGTTCTACCCATTTGTCTTCCAATACCTGACTCAGATCTCTTCTTTTGTAGTGTTTTCAATTCTCTATAGTGCCTACATTGCCAGAGTGCTGTCAACCCTTCATAAGCTTCATTTGGGGCTGGATGACTTCCTTTACTTGGCAAATTTGGATTCCTGCATGGAGGATTATGTAAAGGGGTCCCCCGGGTTGTGAGCACCCCTCTGTGGCAAAGGGCTGCTGTGTAAAGTCTTTGCCTGATTGGTTTCAAGGCTCTGGGACTAGGATCTGACTAGCCCTGTCTAGTGTGCTGTCAGTTCCTGTGTTAGGCTTGTGGCCAGTCTTTGTCCACTGGGCCTGGATCTTGCCCAGGTCTAAGTTCAGCAGGCACTTGGAGCTGTCCAAAGTGCTGCTGGTGTCCCAGACGGTATAGAGATCCAGCAAGGTCAAGCTCCTGAGAAGAACTGCCTGACCCTAGCCCAGCTGCTTCTTTTATATCATCCTGCTGAGCCCTGATTGGCTGCAGGAGAGAGAGAAGGTCTATCCTACCTATAGTACCTCTTCTCTGCTCCTCTTGCTGGGATGGGGTGTGGCAACGACTCTGGCCTCCTATAGCAGGCACCGGGGATTAGTCCACCCAATCACAGGTTAATTCTTGGAAAGGGGCTTGGTAATCGCTGTCTTTTTTGTGTGTGCAGATTCCAATCACAATCTGGTCTCTTACCAGGGATAAAGTTAAAACCGCAAAATTGCAGGACTGGTTCCTCAATTTTAGCTCAGTCACAAATCCTGCTATGGTTCACCTTCTTGGACTGTGTTTAAAAACAACTCTCAGACGTTTAATTTTTCTGTGAAATGCAGTACTCCTTAAAGTTAGCCTTCTCAGCCTAACTGAAAAATAGTAAAGAACATCAGAAACAGCTAGTATCACAAAGAAGGCTACCTATCTGTCTTCCTGTTTGCTGGCACCTGGTGCTTGAAGACTCAGAGTGAAGTACTTTTTAAACCTTCTTATGTTGTTTTCCACATTTCCAGAGCTTCAGCTCTCCTGGGCCTTTTAACTGCTCTGTTCTTCCACACAGATTCTTTCTTTAGTTCCTTTTTATTTCTCAACACCATGGAGTATTCAGTGATCCCTCAGTGCTGACAGAGCTTGCAAGATAACTGTTTTATTCTGCATCTAATATTTTTGCAGTCGTGCTGGACCCAGAACAAGGAGGGTGAGGTAATATCTTTTATTGGACTTCTGTTGGTGAGAGAGACAAGCTTCTGAGCTTACCAGAGCTCTTCTTCAGGTCTGGGAAACTCACTCAGAGTGCCACAGATAAGCAAAAGGTGGAGAAGGCTGTTTAGTATAATAGTTAAGACATATTTCCAGGGATCACTGGCTTTGAATGCCTGTGCCTAACACTAAGAACTGCAAGCCCCCCTCCCATTGGAATGAACTATCTGGGAGGCTCAGCATTTAGAGAAGTAGACCAGAATATCAGAAGCTATCAGATAATATTTGTAGTACACAGTTGAATTTCCACTTTCTGTGGGACAGAGTGAATGAGACCTGACAGCATCTGTTTAAGAGACTAATACATGAAAAGAGTAGGCCCTCTGTGACCCTGGGAATGCCCCTATACTAAAGAGCCTATAAACAGTATTTTGAAAATTAGGCTTACCCAAGACTCAGTTGAAAAGCAAAATGAAGAGCTTAGGTGTGGTGGAGGTCCTTCAGTGTTTTGATATCAGATTAAAATTTCATAGGACCTTGTCTGTGTGGTTCCAAATGACTTTATAGGGAACTTAGGGCAGAATGAGGCTCATCTTTTTTAAACACTGCAGCATATTCCCAAAATTTTTCACTTTGATCCACTGAAGCATTCTTTGCAACAGATACTAGTATCCTTTTTTAAGGCTCTTTTTATTATGTGCTAAGCTCCAACGGTGTATGTGATACTGAGGAAGACAGTTCCTTCTCTGAGAGTTTTACAGTCTATGGGACAGATTCACACCAAATTATGTTGAAATTTATCTCTGAGTAGACTCTGGAGTAAGGAACTGAGTGGCATGAGTAAGCATGACAGAATTAGACCCTAAACACATAGATAAGAAAAGTGCTTGGAGACAAAGAGGAAAATACCAACTTAGATTCTTTTTAAAATGTAAGGAGTAGGATGACAAAATTTTTATTGACTTGGGTTTGCTTTGAGGCTTCAGAACTGGGTTTTCAGCAAGGACTTAAATGAAAAGGTAGATGCATAGTGCACTAGAATAGAAAAGTATGTCGAGGGATGGGGCCAACATGGAAGAAGGCACAAAGACAAGAGAAGATGAAAGGGGAGTTAAAGTGAGATTCACTGACAGATGACGGTCCATGTGGTTAAAATGAGAACAGAGATGAAGTTGTGGTTAGATTGTGTAGCCTTAAAGGTAAGAGTAAGAAGTTTGACCTTGAACTTCCTTTCAGCATAGCCTAGAAAAATGTAAACAAAGCAATAGGCCTGTTCACATTGTTTAGGAAAACAAGTATTTATCACAGTGTTTTCACAATGCCTAAATGCTTTTAAGTTCCAAGTTAGCAATTTTGTTAACCTGAGATTTAAATTAATGTCAAGTTAACAAAATTGCTAACTTGGAACTTAAAAGCATTAGGCATTGTGAAAACACTGTGCTCATCTTATGATTTCTTTGGCAGGAAAGGATATTTTGGGCAGGTAACAGAATCTCTAACTTTATTGATGACTTCACTTTGCCTCATATTCTACTTTACATAATTCTCTTCAAAAGTGTCATTCCTCCCCTTAAGTGAGCAGCATTCTTAAGGAGAACCTAAATATAGTAACTAACAACATTCACCCACACAGTTCACAGTGAAAGATCTGGTAAGGAGCAATTTCTGTTTTACATTATTAAAGGTATAATAACCGAAAGCAAGAGGCTAAACCACTAGCGACAAAATGACACAGAGCAATGAAGCAATAGTATTAGTACAGGATTTTTTTTTCCAAGAGGCTATGTGAAATTGTTGCACAGAATTGTAAGAAAGAGTTTCAGAGTTACAGTAGATGCAATAAACAAGCAGCAGCGTGTATATTTTCAACATAACAGGGTAATCTTATTTTCAAGTGTGTCTGAAGACTAAGCCACATATTTTGCCACATTTCAAATCCAATCTATTGCAGCCACAATGGGGCAGTCAAAGACAACATATAATATCTACTTCCAAAATGCTTCCACAGTACAGAGAAGCACATCAAATATATTAGATACCAAGGGCAAAATCCTGCAGTGCTCACTCATCCAATACTCCTGTTGAAGCCAATGGGCTTTTTGACTGAGTAAGTACCATGTGAAGACTGTGATACCTGATGAACATTTTCAGAATTATACAAATTTTGGTTGGCTGTATTTTTAAGATTGGATAGTCAGCTCCTATGCCGTAACATTCATGCAACTTTCTGTTAAAGGGAAAACGCAGGAACCATATCCTAATAATTACATATAATTATAATCTGTAAGGCACTCTAAAAGGTAATGCCTCAGATAATATAAACAGGAGTAATTCAAAAGTGGTCAAGAGCTGCTATTATAACAGTATACCTTTAAGTAGGACTGGAAGAATCACCTTCATTACTTGAAATTATTGGAAACTGGATCAAAGACTATATAAGTTCCCTGAGGGCTTTTGATTAAAGGAAAAAAATCAAAGAAAGAATCTGGCTTTCATTCTTGCAAACAAAACTATTCACAAAAGTAAACAGAACATCAAGTATATATAAACATTTCTTTTCATTACACCTACAGTTCTTATTTACAGCCAAATACAACTCTCAAATCGACCAAAAGACTCTTTAGTGATTTTCAATCAGAACTGAGCTGGGCTTATAAGTTGTACAGTTCTGTTCCCTCATAAGACACAGAGTTCTGATATTGACATAAATAAGAGCTAAAAAGGCTGGCATATGTGTACCTCCTGTCTGTCTACAAAACCTTTCATAATTATTTTAAAAAACCTGAAACTCTAGTATCAAACTATGTATGCACAAAACTGCCCCAATGGTGGCATAATAAAGGATGATTATAATATTCCTAGAATTAGCATGGGTCAGAATATAAAAACTGAGAAGTATATAGAAATAGTACACATGTTAGGCTTTATCTTGTTCCCTTGGAAATCAGTGACAAAACTAACATGTACTTGAATGAAAGCATGATCAGGTCTTCTATCACAGGAAAAATAATATGCAGTCTGCATGTACATTATAAATTGATCCTGCCCCCCATTTTTATTTTATTTGGCCATTTGTTGACTTGTGAGATTCTTTTATGGAAAGAATAGGAAACAAACATTGAAAATCACTAGGAGCCATTCTTTTATATGAGAGCTTTTCCATAAATATTGTATCCTAAGCCCTTCTGAACTTCATGATAGTACTTGAAGGGAGAATGAAATTTCACTTTCTAGTAGACAGCCACAGAGAGACTTGATATCATAAACAGGAGTGAAATTAAACTTGTGACCACCATCTGGTTACAATAACACTCAAGTTCAAGCTCAAGAGGTACACCAGAAAAGTGACCAAGCTGGGATTGAGATTCAACATGGAGCAGCTGAAGGATTTAGAGACAAGAGCCGGTTTCCAAGTGGAGCTGTTCAACTGATATGCACATCCTACAAACCTTACCCCAGAAGATGCTCCTGTGGAACAAATTTGGGAAGATACCACAACAGCCTGGAAAGAAACCTGTGATAAAACTTCAGAAGGGGAAAAGGTGTCACAAAGTATGGATCACAGCAGCAACTCTGAGCAAAGTGAGGGAATGAAAGGACAGAAAAGCCACAGTCAACAGCGAAACAAGAGCAGCCAAGGCAGAAGCTCAGAGACTATATTCAAAAGCCAACAGAAAAGTTAAAAAGGCTGTAGAACAGGACAAGAAAAAATTTGTGGAAAACCTTGCACAGCAAGTGGAACAAGCTGCAGGACAGAGAAACTTGAAAAAGCTGCATGACATCACATGGAAGTTAGCTGGGTCACGCACTTCAGTGCATCAGCCAGTACAGGAAAAGGAGGAGCGTGTACTAATGAACCCAAGTGAACAGCTCAGTAGATGGGAGGAATCTACTGAAGAGATACTGAATCACCTTGCCCACATGGAACCTCCCGAGTTACCACCTGTAAATGTACCTCTGCAAATTAACAGCAGCTGACCTACAAAAGAAGGAAACAGAAAAGCCATTGCCCATCTGAAAAGTGGAAAAGCACCCAGTCCAGACAATATCCCCGCAGAAGCAATTAAGGCAGGTAGTGAGACATTAGTGAACATGATGAATAATCTATTTGGGAAAACTCGGGACACTGAGGAGAGCCCACAAGACTGGAAACATGGTGGCTTTACCACGCTCCCAAAGAAAGGCAACCTGAAGGAATGCAAGAACTGGAGGGGCATCACATTACTGTCTATTCCAGGAAAAGTGTTCAATAGGATTCTCTTGGATAGAATTAAGACAGAAATTAATGGACAGCTCAGGGAAGAACAGGCAGACTTCCAAAGTGAGAGATCTTGTACTGACCAAACAGCAATTCTCAGAGTGATCATAGCACAGCCACCATGGTGTCTTGACAGAATCCTTCAGCCTACTGTCGGGGGTGTGACAAGGGTGCCTATTGTCACCTTTCCTGTTCTTGATCACAGTGGACTGAATTCTGAGCAGGATAACAGATGGCCATCAACAGGGCAGTCAGTGGACACTTTTCAAACAGCTAGATGACATTGATTTTACTGATGATGTCACCCTCCGTTCACACCAACATGAAAGCATGGAAGAAAAGGTTGTGACACTGGACAAAACTGCCTCGGTGACTGGACTGAGCATTAACAAGGGGAAAACTAAGACAATGAGGAACCAGTCCAACAACACCACCATCACACTGGTTGGGGATGACTTGGAAGATGTGGAGCAGTTCACCTACTTGGGGAATATTATGGGCAGAAATGGAGAAACAGACAAGAATATCAATGTCAGGATAAGGAAAGCAACAACTGCATTCAAGACTCTGTCCCTTATGGTGTTCACAAATAATATCTGCAAAAATGAAACTGTGGATCTTCAACACAAACATGAAGAGTGTGCTCTTATATGGATGAGAGACCTGGTGTAGTAAAAAGTCCTCAAATCACAAGCTACAGACATTCATAAATGGGTGCCTGAGGTACATCCTTCATATCAAATGGCAAAACTTTGTCACAAATGAGAAACTTGGAACAGAGGAGGAAAAGAACCACTTGATGCTCAAATTAAAAGAAAGTGGGGATGGCTAGGTCACACTCTCAGAAAACCATCATCCAACATAGTCTGTCAAGCTCTCACAAGGAACCCTCAAGGAAAACACAAAAGAGGAAGACCTCAGACAATGCGGAGAAGATCTACTGAGATTGAAGGACAATGACTGGGATACTCCTAGAGTTAGCTAGAAGTTTTGTCTCGAGACAGAGTGAAGTGGAAGAGACTTGTAGATGATGTATGCTCCACTTGGAGTTCAAGGGTTTAAGTCAAGAAGTCTTTCAAAGGGTAAATTCAAACCCTAAAAGTACCACCAAAGGGAAAATGCATAATCTACTCCTGGCAATTGGGTAAAGTAAATTTAAAATGCACAACTGGAATTCAGCTAACTTCAGACTGTTCTACCCGATACAGAACTACTGGGCTCCCTCTCCCTTTTACATGCATAAACACCATGAATCTATTCTCTTTATTTAGTCCACCTTGAATGGTCCCTTGAAATATGTGTTAACCGCTTAATGCCAATCTATTGCATGTTGCAGTTATCTATGACACTTTGAGTAAGTTTCCCAGCCCTGACAAAAAGCTCTGTATAAAGTGAAAGCTTGTCCAATAAAAGATATTACTTCACCATCCCTTCTCCATTTATATCCTGGAACGGACATAAACACCTGAAACAACAATGCCTGTTTTGGTGACCTTGACCCTGATCCTTCTTCAGAAAATAAGAACAAACTTCCATCTCCCCTCAAATTAAAACAATATATGATTCAAAAACTTCCTGGTCCCAAGAACTTATGATGGCATATCTCCCTTTCTAACTATATAGATGCAAGATCATGGCACATCTTCCAGGGCCATCCACTTTTCTTCTCTTTTTCTGCACTGTCCTTATGATCTTCAGCTCCTCTTATGCATAGTGATAAATTCACTGCAAGTGGAGTATACCCAGCAGCAGCACAATCTGCCCAGTAGTATCAGATGAGCATTTCCAAGAGTACAACATGGAATTCCGTCCAAGGCTTTCTTACCCCTAGAAATTTACATCAGGAAAATCTGGCTTGATGCTTTTGAAGAATTTGTTCTTCTAATATCCCAATCAAAATTATAATGGACTCTTCTGGAAGTCCTTTTCATGTACTTCAGTAGGTAATTAGTGGGATTTCTATTCTGGCATGGAATAGGCTAATCTTTAATTATAAAGTGATTAAAAACATTCAGCAAAGTCAATAACTGAAAAATTTCCAATCTAAAACATAGGGAAAAGTTATTCCTCAAAAACGTATTTGCTTTTAAGCAGAGCTGTTGCAACAACAGAATACAAAATATCCAAGGTCTTGTTTCCATCAACAAGTTTGGCAACATAATAGTTTGGAGTTGTATTCTTTGGCTCGCTGGAGCTGAATGGTACTTGTGTTCCCTTTGAATCATTCATCCAGTCTGACTTCTACAGTAGGAGGTAAACAGCTTTAACTTCTTAAACTGCTTTCAGAAGTAGCTAGTGATTTTAAATGAAAAAATATTAGTAAAAACACATTCTCTTTGAAGATTTCTGGACACTGTCATACATGATCTGTACATTGAAACTTTACTATCTCAGAATAACTAAATAGTGTCAGTTCACTTGATATTTAATACAAAAATGCTGATGTTAAGGAACTGATTTTAAACTCACCTAGATTATGTGCAGTCTATTTTCAAATGTGTTTCAACTTAATGTATTTCTATTGTAAAATATTTTCTGGTATTCATATTGGCCATGTGTATATGGGCAGCTTCTGTCATGGAATCATAGAATCATAGAACAATAGAGCTGGAAGAGGCCTAAAAAAGCCATTGAGTCCAGCCCCCTGCTCTAAGCAGGACCAAACCCATCAGATCAGCCCCACCAGGGCTTTGTCGAGTGGAGACTTAAGCACCTCCAGGGATGGAGACTCCACTACTTCCCTGGGGAGACCATTCCAATGCTTCACCACCCTCCCAGTGAAAAACTTTTTCCTAATGTTCAACCTGGACCTTTCCAACCACAACTTGAGACCATTGTTCCATGTTCTGCCATCCATGACCACTGTGAACAGCCTCTCTCCAGCCCCTTTGCAGATTCCCTTCAGTAAGTTGAAGGCTGTTATCAAGTCCCCCCTCAGTCTTCTCTTCTGCAGACTAAACAGTCCCAATTTCCTCAACCTTTCTTCATAGGTCGTATGCTCCAGCCCCCTAATTATTTTGGTCGCCCTCCGCTGGACCCTCTCCAGTGTATGCACATCCTTCCTATAATTGGGGGCCCAGAACTGGCCACAGTACTCCAGATGCGGCCACACCAAAGCCGAATAAAGAGGAATAATCACTTCTCTGGATCTACTGGCAACGCTCTTCTTGATGCAACCTAATGTGCCATTAGCTTTCTTGGCTACAATGGCACACTGTTGACTCATGTCCATCTTCTCGTCCACTACAACTCCCAGGTCCTTTTCTGCAAAACTACTACCGAACCAGTCGGACCCCAGCCTGTAACAATGCTGGGGATTCTTCCGGCCCAAGTGCAGGACTCTGCACTTGTCCTTATTGAACCTCATCAGATTTCTTGCAGCCCAGTCTTCCAATTTGTCTAAAACAGTCTGGACCCTGTCCTTACCCTCCAGCGTATCTATCGCTCTTCCTAGCTTAGTGTCATCTGCAAACTTGCTGAGGGTGCAATCCAACCCCTCATCCAGGTCATTGATAAATACGTTGAACAGAACAGGACCCCGAAACAAACCTTGGGGTACTCCACTAGAAACCGACCACCATCCTGACTTCGAGCCATTGATCACTACCCTCTGGGCCCAACCTTTCTATCTATCTTATCGTCCGTTTATCCAATCCACATTCCTTTAACTTGCCAACAAGAATATTGTGGGAGACCACATCAAAAGCTTTGCTAAAGTCAAGATAAATCACATCCATTGATTTTCCCCATCCATACAGCCAGTTATCTCATCGTAGAAACTAATCAGATTGGTCAGGCATGACTTGCCCTTCATGAATCCATGCTGACTATTCCTGATCACTCTCCCCTCCTCCAAGTGCCTCAAAATGATTTCCTTGAGGAGCCGCTCCATGATTTTTCCAGGGACTGATGTAAGACTGACTGGCCTATAGTTCCCTGGATCATCCTTCTTCCCTTTTTTTTTAAAGATGGGCACTACATTTGCCTTTTTCCAATCATCCGGGATCTTTCCCGATCTCCATGACTTTTCAAAGATAATGGCCAAGGGCTCATCAACAACATACGTCAACTCCCTCAGAACCCTAGGATGAATTAGGTCCAGGCCCATCTATTTATGTACATTTAGCTTTTTTAGATAGCTCCTAACCTGTTCTTTCCCCACCAAAGGCTGTTCACCTTCATCCCACAATGCATCACTTATAGTCACTGTTGACAGAGAAAACCAGGCAGTTCCTCTGTTGATAGATGGTGCCTACACACAAAAGTGAGCCCCTCACTTGGCAGGGTGTATCCACATGTTGACAGACCCGGTCCTGTGACCTAGAAGGCAGGCTCAGATGGAGGGAAAGCCCTTCCTGGAGCTCTGGCCCTCTGTGTCCTTAAAGTCCCCTGCCCAACCTGTGCTCTCTGCCCATGCTGAGGCTTGCCTTCTTCCTTGAGAGAAAGCAAAGCTGCTGCAGGTCTTCCTTGCCATCTGAGAGACAGCCAGGTCCAAGCCGGTGCCATGCCAGTGGAGCCCCCAAAGCCCCCCTGCCACTCTTGATCATCAGGCTCTTCTACTACATCTGGGAGGACGCCCCCAACAGGCAGCCTGCAGATCAGGAAGACAGTGTCACAGTGCCTGAGCCACCCTCACCTGCTTGGGTACCCATGCAGGTCTGGCGGTTACCCCACCAGCACCGATTGGTGGGACCACGTGGTCATGGGGCAACTAGGGGGGACCACCAATGGACACAGAATTTCTGATGTACAAGGATACCTTCATCAGACTGTGCAACTGTTTCATTTCTGCCCTCCAATGACATGACATCAACATGCCATCCCTATTGAGAAGCAGGTTGTGATTGCCCTGTGGAAGCTGGCCACCCCCAACAGCTAATGCTCAGTGGGTCACCAGTTTGGCATTGGGAGGTCCACCGTTGGGGCCATAACCATGCAGGTAATGCACCCCCCCCAGCGGAGAGGGAGCAGGGTGGGCCGAGGGGCAGTGGGACAGGAAGGGCAGGGGGCTGATGGATGTGGGGCTCACCTGAGCTCAGGGCCATCATCCCCTCCCTGATCCCCATGGGTATGTCTTGTCTTCTCCCCCCACCAGATGGTGCAGGCTTTCAATGCTATCGTGCTGTGGAGAGCCATCTGGATCACTGACATGGATGTCCTAGTGGCAGGCTTTGAATGCCTCAGCCTCTCCAACTGCTTTGGGGCCTTGGAACACAGTGCCACCCAATACGTAAATAGGAAGGGCTACCACTCTATGGTGATGCAGGCCCTGGTGACCCACTGAAACACTTCCTCAATGTCTATGTTAGGCTGGAGCCACATCGTAAGCATGTTCCAGAACTACAGCCTGTTTAGGAGGACAGAGGTGGGCACCTGCATCTGATGCCAGGAGCTGGCTGTCAGGTACATGCACCTGCCCCTGTGCATCACTGATGATGCAGCCTACCTGCTCCTCCCATGGCTGATGAGGGCCTACATCAGGAACCTGGACCCCACCCAGGAGCACTTCAATGCCCAGCTGGCACAATCATGGAACCCTGTTCATCTTGCCTTCAGGTACCTGAAGGGGAGGTTCCGTTAGCTCCTAAACCAGCTGAACGTGCGGGAGCAGAATGTTCCTCACATCATGGCCACCTGTTGTGCCCTCCATAACGTGGTGGAGCAGAAGGGGGAGGACCTTCTACACTGATGGAGGCCAGAGGGCGGTGGCCCCTACGAACAGCTGGGTGTCATGACCAGCCGCCAGGCATATGCTGAAGGGATCCGCGTCCAGGAGGCCCTGTGGGAGCACCTCAGCCATGGGCCCCAATAACCTTTCCCAGGTCACCTCTGGGGGCTGCCCAATGCCTGCAGCCCTTCCACCTCCCCACCATCACTCCTCCCTTCCCCCCACACAATCCCCCAACCCACACTCAAAAGGAAGAATGAGGGTATGGTCTTAAAACAATGCTCTTAACAAAAGAAAAAAAAACCCTTGCCAAACAATAGATAAATGTGAACAAACTAAACCAATTACATGTACAAATATAAAGAACCCCAAATGATCTATGTACATCTGTGAACTATTTACATAACTATGGGGGGAGTGTGGGAGAGGGAGCGTCTGAACTGGGTGGGGAGGCACTATTCTAGGGAGTGGGTGGACGGCCTTGAACCACACCAGCCCTGGGTTCTCCATCTGCATGAAGTTCGTAGTGCAGGGGGTTGGTGCTGGCCGTCATCTGCAGCTGTACATGGTAGCAGAGGGCCGCACCCTGAGGTGGGATGTGTGGGATGTGCCCATCACCCTTGTAGCTGGCATGCTTCCAGGCCTGGCAGGGATGGGCAGCTTCCATGCCCCACCCCCAGGGCTCTGAGGGTCGTTCAGCTCATCATGGGGCTGCAAGTAGTCCAGCAGCAGTGTCTGGAGGCTGCCCACAGGGCCTGGGATGTGGGTCCTGTCCGACTGGGGCCCATGGCACACCCTGTCACTTCTCCCCTCAACCATGTGTACACTCCCCATTGGGGACTCACTAGGAGGTGACAGGAACAAGTCCAGGGATGCCCATGCTGTGGCACTGGAGGGGTCAGAGGAGAGGGCGATGGTGAACGTGCTCTGGCTGGAGACAGGGTCACGGGGGGGGGGTCATCATGTGACTGTGGGGAGGATCCCAGGTCTGGCCTCAGTGTGGGGGACCTCCTCGCTGGTGTCCACCATCTCCCAGCCTGGAGCCCCATCATTGCCACCAGCATCTGGTACAAGGCATTGTAGTGGAGGGCAGGAGGGCACCCCTGCTCCCCAGCAGCACCAAGCATCCCTGGCTTGCATGTAGCCCTGGTGCGAATCCTTCATTTTTCACACACCTGTTCAAGGGTGTGTGCAGGGTGGCTGCACTGTGCCATGGCTGCTGCTATGCACCTGTAGCCAGGGACATTATGGTATTTGGGGCTGGGTCCAGCACCAGAGGCTCATCAGCCCAGAGGGTCAAGAGGTCCAGGACCTTGGTGCTGGACCATGAAGGGGCCTGCTTGTGAGTCCTCCCGAGTGGGGTCACGGGATGGCCCCTGGGGTTCTTGGGAAGGGCCAGGGTGATCCCGGGCAGCCTCAGTCATTTTTTTCTGTGAGGGGAGCGGCTGCTGGGGTGTGTGACTGAGCACATGCAGCCAGCATGAGCCAACATCCCCAGCTTCCTGCATAGGGTTTCTTGGAGCCCTGTTGCTTTAAGGGCAGGTGGAAGCAGTAACCCTAGAGCCCCACTGGCTGTGGAGAGGGCATCTGGCATCTGCCAGCCACCATGGAAGACCCGCTTTATTGACAGAACTGTCTACATGGACATGTTTTGTCAACAAAGGGGAGAGATATAACTCTGCCAGGTGAAGAGCTCACTCCTGTTGACAAACTCTCGACAGAGCACCTTAACTGTGAAGATGCTCCTCAAGTTTTGTCGATAATAGCCCCATTCAGGCGACAGAGGGTGCCCATGTAGATGTGGCAATCCTAAATAATAAGAATTTTGAAGGGATCAGTCAGCGTGGTAAACATTACTTTCACCAATCATGCACAAACTGACAAGAAATTTCCATGAATAATTAAGAAAACTAAAGAAAGACAAAGTGAGAGATGTGCTGCCTAAGAACTTTTTAGAGTTTGATTTAAGGATATTTAGTTTGTATACTTTGACCTAATCTGACTCTCCACATAATTTCATACAACTGGACAAATTCTAATAGATAAAAATTGAGAAGAATGCTTTCATTTTCAGTAAGGGACATTTTCAATCAAAATGATTAAAAAATGAAATCTGGAAAGCTGAATAATAAATAAGCTCCCACTGCAATGAAACTGCACTTAAATATAGACATTTATTGCAACAGCCTTTCAAAACTGCCATGTACAATAGTTTCTATTCATGACCTCATGACTAGAAATAAAAATAAAATTTTGGCATTAATATTGTACTCCTACATTTTTAATTTCAAGCATGAATATTGTAACATTAGATATTGCTAGACACCTATAAATAGCTTTTTATTCTCCTTGTTTGCCATAGCTCTGTACTTATAGTCTTGAAGTATGGTGATTCCAATTAATAAATTAAAAATAAACAATTATGAACGCATGCAATCAAACTTCACATGCATGACAAAAACAGACATGCATGAAATTAGATTGTTTTGAGATGCCTTGGGTAATATTAGGTGTTAATGACAGAATGTCACAACAATTCATGGCGAGTAGATCACTGCCATGTTCTTGCTTTATCGAAGATCATGCTTCTAAAATACTGACTGGTAGCTGTTAGAACAGCTTAACAGCAACAAGTCACTGGGACCAGATGGCATTCACCCAAGAGTTCTGAAAGAACTCAGATGTGAAATTGCGGAACTATTAACTGTGGTTTGTAATCTATCCTTTAATTCAGCTTCTGTACCCAATGAATGAAAGATAGCTAATGTAATGCCAATATTTAAAAAGGGCTCTAGAGGCCATCCCAGCAATTACAGACCACTAAGTCTAACGTCGGTACTGGGCAACTTAGTTGAAACCATAGTAAAGAATAAAATTGTCAGACGCATAAAAGAATATAATTCATTGGGCGAAAGTCAGCATGGTTTCTGTAAAGGGAAATAATATCTTACTAATCTATTAGAGATTTTGAAGGGGTATACAAATATGTGGACGACAGGGTTCCAGTAGATATAGTGTACTTAGATTTCCAGAAAGACTTTGATAGGGTCCCTCACCAAAGGTTCTTACATAAATTAAATTGTCATGGGAAAAGAGGGAAGATCCTTTCATGGATTAAGAACTGGTTAAAAATCAGGAAACAGAGTAGGAATATATGGTAAATTTTTTAGAATGGAGAGGGGTAACTAGTGGTATTCCCCAAGGGTCAGTCCTAAGACCAATACTGTTCAACTTACTGGAGAAAGGAGTAAACGGTGAGGTGGCAAAGTTTACAGATGATAATAAACTGTTCAAAATAGTCAAGACAAAAGCAGACTGTGAAGAACTTCAAAAAGATCTCACAAAACTGAGTGGTGGGGCAATAAAATGGCAAATGAAACTCAATGTGGATAAATAAAGTAACGCACGTTGGAAAAAATAACCCCAACTATACATACAGCTTGATGGAGGCTAATTTAGCTACAACTAATCAGGAAGGAAGTCGTGGAGTCATTGTGGGTAGTTCTCTGAAAACAGTTTGCAGTGGCAGACAAAAATGCAAACAGGATGTTGGGAATTATTAAAAGGGGGATAAAGTGTAAGACAGAGAACATCTTATTGCCCTTATATGAAACCATGGTATGCCCACATCTTGAATACTGTATACAGATGTGGTCTCCTTATCACAAAAAAGATATATTGGCATAAGAAAAGGTTCACAAAAGGGCAACTAAAATGATTAGAGGTTTGGAATGAATCCCATATGAAGAGAAATTAAAGAGATTAGGACTTTTCATCTTAGAAAAGAGGGATGTATGGGAGGTATATAAAATCATGAGTGGCGTGGAGAAAGTGAACAAGGAAAAATTATATACTTGTTTCCATAATATAAGAACTAGAGGACACAAAATGAAATTAATGTGCAGCAGGTTTAAAACAAATAAAAGGAAGTTCTTTTTCACACAGCACAATCAACTTGGGGAACTCCTTGCCAGAGGAGATTGTGAAAGCTAGGACCGTAAGAAAGTTCAAAGAACACCTAGATAAATTCATGGAGCTTAGGTCCATTAATGGCTATTACCCAGGATGGGAAAGGAAGGGTGTACCTAGCCTTTTGTCAGAAGCTGGAGGTGGACGGCAGGAGAGAGATTGCTTGATCGTTACCTGTTCAGTCCACTCCCTCTGGGGCACCTGGCTTTGGCCACTGTTGGCAGACAGGATACTGGGCTGGATGGACCTTTGGTCTGACCCAGTATGGCTGTTCTTGTGTTAACAAAATATTTTCAGAAGTGCCTGAATCCCATTGAGGAAAAATGGAACTTAGACCCCTTAATCAGAAAGGGTGGTTTTTTTAAATTACTCACAGTAATTCCAGTACACAGAGTCTTAATTTCTTTGATGTTACTTAAGAAATAATATTCACACATATGGGTTTGACATATCTATGACTGTGAAGATATTTAAGGATTACTTATACGTTAGCATTGGTTATTTGTTTTGCCCCATATCTAGCAACTGCCATGCCTTTCACAAAAAGCACCCTTAACAATAATCAGAAGATCTTAAGCTTTGGGGAAAAATCCAAGGAAAAATTCTTAGTTTGATGTCATAATCTCACTGGACAAATTTCCAATTATAGATCACAAGGGAAGTTCATATCTAAAAACGACTTTCTAGACGTAGTGCTAACTACACAGCACTATCTCTGCTAGCACGAAAGACAATACTTTGACAAATCTAATGAATAATCATTATGGCTCTAAGCAATTTATATTCCTTATGATACAACTAAAATATATGTTAAAAGCTCCCTGTATGCAGTCGAAGGCATTACTAAAGTCTTGCAAGGAAAGTGACTTTGTCCATGTATTTCAGAGTACTTTTAATCAGGGAATCAAGTAATTGGGAGAAACAGGAAATTGTATTTCTGAATATAAAATTAAGACATTTATTTAAATTACACCTTCTGAATTGTAAGTTGTCTTGGAAGGATCATTTGTATTTTGTCAGATTTTTCATAAAAGCAATGTAGAGAGGACACAGAACTGTGTAACAGGCTAAATACATGGAAGTACAATATACTGTTATAGGTGGCCATATTTTAAAGGGTGTCCGGTGGAGAAATATGTATAGCTTAGAAACCCATGATTTGTCTTTTTTTCCCCTTATTAAACAATAGTCTCTGTTCATTCACACATTCTCCCTAGTATTCATACTCCTTTTACTTTCTCCATCATCAATCTTCTCACTCCCGGATATATCCTTACTTAGAAATAAAGTGACTGAGTTACATACAACACCATTACATAGGAGAAGGAATTAATCCCTGGAGACTTGGTCCACACAGTTTCCTCTTCAGTATAGGTAGTACAGAGTGCCACTTCTCTGTGGCTCTGATGGATGAACACACCCTCTCCGACAAAAGAAAAACTGATGCACTTTCACTCTATTAAACAAATCAGCACTCCCTAAAGATGAGGGGCAGAGGAATTACCTCCAGAATGATCAATAACTTCATATTAGTTTAATTGTAATCTAGCAGGCATATTGTAAAATGTTGATGCAAAACAAAATATATAGTTCAGAGTAACCATGACCGCATGATAAGATTATGACAATATAATAGACAAGACCAAAAAGGAGAATTGAAGTGTTGGGCCCAACATAACTTTTGTTTTTGTGAATTGGTAACTTATTTAGTATAATTCTGCATCTGAGTTTAAAAATAAAGCTGTAGTGGGATGACTACTCCACTTTGGAGTAGGAGGGATTAAAGCAGGCCAGAAAGAGCCTGCACAGATCCTGGCCAATTAGAGAAGGGCTTATTGGGAGCCAATCAAGAAATGCCTTGCTGGAACAACCCAAATAAAAGAGGATGCTCAGCAGAGCAGAGCACATTTTCTCCAAGGAGAGCAAGGGAGAAGTCCTGATAGTCTGAAGCACCTCGGACATAACAAGTGGTAGGCAGGCTCAAAGAATCAGGGGACAGGGAGAGAGAGAGAGAGAGAGAGAGAGAGAGAGAGAGAGAGAGAGAGAGAGAGAGAGAGAGAGAGAGAGAGAGAGAGAGAGAGAGAGAGAGAGAGTGTGTGTGTGTGTGTGTGTGTGTGTGTGTGTGTGTGTGTGTGTGTGTGTGTGTGTGTGTGTGTGTGTGTGTGTGTGTACTCCAGCCTGATACCTGCCAGACTGAGGCCCCTGACACAAAGAGCAGAGAAGATACTGGGGCTATGGAAAAGTGACCTAAGGAAGACAGGAAGTAGAGGGGAGTAGAAGAGTGCAGTAGGTGACTGCTGCTCAGGGATCCCTGGACCAGGGCCCAGAGTAGTGGGCAGGCCTGGATACCTCTCCCCCTGGCCCCTTTGCCCCACTAGCTACCTTGAGAGTAGCCAAGCAAAAGACCGCAGGTTGCCCTATGGGAGGGTCTAGACTCCAGACTGTAGGTTGCCTTTGTGGCTTGGGTCTGGACTGAGGACTGAAAATTGGAGTTAGGGGCACAGCTAGAAGGTACTGCCCTGAAGAGGATACTGCAGAGCAGGGAGCCACTCGGGTCCAGATGGTTGGAGACATTGCATCAGACAGTGAGCGAGACATCATGCAAGGGTGTTGCACTCAATGAAGTGAGCTAATTCCCAGACAACCACGAGGAGGTGCTGCAGGGGTGAGTCTATGTCCCATTACAAATGCCTTCTAGACTGGACTGATTAGTTACCTAATACCAAATTAACTGCCAAGAACTACCATGCTATAGCTATTAAACCCTGTAGCAGTGGAAGAAAACCCCTTTTTTCACTTTGAAGATAAGTGAAGGATAGATTTCCTTTGAGCTGATCACCATACCAGTATACTGTAAGGTCAACTCACAGAATTTCAACTAAATCAATTCTAATATCATCATCCTAACCTCCAAAATTCAGCAAAAGATGCTGTATCTAATTTTATCTGTATCTTTTAAAAAAATAACAGACTCCCTCCAGGCCTGCCACCTGCCATTTGCTTTTATTACCTCTTGTTTCTTATTATAACCAAGCACAGTGAAAATTCAAACGGAACACTTTATAGGCTATTCCTCACCTCAATTTCATTTCATGACCTTTTGTTATTGGGTTAGTTACTATTTAAACAGTTTTTTGTTATCAATGCTTGCTGCTTTGTCTTTATTCTCAGAAAATTCTCCATAAAGGCTATTCTATCTTTAAAAGTTAGCTTCGATATTTTTTTCACCATTTCAGCTGCCCATGTTTGGTTGCCCACTTACTCTCTTCTGCAGTTTTTGATTTCTGCTACATTTTCTACATAATGTGGCGTTTACAGTTACACACATTATTCTATATTGAGTATTACTAATACAATATAAATTGCCAGCAATTTCTGCAGCTTTATATGCTTGTCCTTGTTGGCCTGGTGTTTCTGCTCCAAACCCATTTCTCAAAATTACTCTTACAGTCTTCTTCCTGGACTGCATTTCATGTTGTGCTTCCATTTGAATTCAAATTCCTGGGTTCACCCTTACTTAACATCACTGTCAGCATTCGGCAAAATTAAATAACGTACTCCTTTTGGCAAGTCGTGGATTTTAAGCTCAGAAGGATCATTTTATGATCAACTACTCTGACTTTTTGCATAGCACAGAATGTCATTGTGTGATTTTTTGCATCAAGACCTTCTCATTGAACTAGTGCATACCTATTAAAGAGAGACAGAATTTTGATTTTAAGATATTCTTCTTCCTGGGGGTCACTTGATAATGAGTCGGATGTCTTCATGTCATCCTTCTATTTGTGACTCCATTGATGGTTGATCAGCCCATGTCTGGAGCAGTAGATCTTATCACTGAAGGGGCAGGTGTTGGTAGCTGTTGGAGGGGCATAGGGCAGTTTTTGATGCTCTTTTCTTCTTCTCTGCCTCTCCTCATTTGCACTGAGGTGGGGCCTCTCAAACTGTGCCACTCCCACCACAGTCCTGGGTAAGTTGTCCAATAGTTAGTTACCATTGCCATGTAAATCACAGGAATTACCATACTGAATCAGACCCAAGTATACATCTAGTTCAAGATCCTGCCTCATGAGAAAACTATCAGCACAATTACTACACATCAGGGAAGTCACCACTACAGATACATTAACATCCAAATCAATTTCTTCTCATCTCTTCCCACCAAAACAACACCATATTTAATACTGACTGGCTAGCTCTGTAACAAACTTATTTTCAATTCTGTTAAAAAATCCCCCAGAGTGCACACATCCAGTTTCTGACACCTGTACTCACACCCACAACCTGAAATCCAACTTCAGCAACAGTAAGATAGTGGACTGAATTTAACTCTTCACCTATTATGTTGACAAAGTATTTGCACATGAGAAGTTCACAGGAGGCAAAGAGAAAGTGAATTGAAATCCAGGTTGGCAGAGAGACACACCTTGCAGGTTTCCTAAAAGCAGCTGCCCTTTTATCATCATAGGCTGCATTTACGCTATGAGATAAATTCAAATTTATTGATATCGTTTTTCTAATTCTGGAATTTATACGTTCAATTTTGACCATCCTCACTTCACACCATGCTCCTCACAAAGTTGAGTCATTGCTGCCACACACACATTTGCTAAAATTGACTGTTGCAGTAGTACATCGTGGGAAGTTATCCCATAGTTCCCTCATTCCTGTAGCATTCTGGGTATGCTCGCTGGTCTTGATGATATCTTACCTGATTGCATGTTCATCATTCCCCACCCAATCCCTGAAAATATGTCAATCCATGGAAATAATGCAGAAGAAACTCAAAATTAGAAGAAAGAATTTTTGGTTCCCCCCTACACTATATTGCCAACATGGGTGCAGCAACTGTATTCTCAACTGACCATCCATCCCACCTCCCATCATTAACAAAATGTGATCCCTGAAAATCATGCAGGGGGAAGAACGTAGGAAGAAAGAAAGAATTTTTGGTTTCCCCACACATTGGCTACGTCTACACTAGCTAAAAACTTCGAAATGGCCATGCAAATGGCCATTTCGAAGTTTACTAATGAAGCACTGAAATACATATTCAGCACCTCATTAGCATGCAGGTGGCCACGGCACTTCGAAATTGACATGGCTCGCCGCCGCGCAGCTTGTCCAGACGGGGCTCGTTTTCAAAAGGACCCCGGCTACCTCGAAGTCCCCTTATTCCCATCTGCTCATAGGAATAAGGGGACTTCGAAGTAGCTGGGGTCCTTTTGAAAAGGAGCCCGTCTGGATGAGCCGCACGGCAGCGAGCCGCGTCAATTTCAAAGTGCCGCGGCTGCCTGCATGCTAATGAGGTGCTGAATATGTATTTCAGCACTTCATTAGTAAACTCCGAAATGGCCATTTGCATGGCCATTTTGAAGTTTTTGGCTCGTGTAGACACAGCCATTATGTTGTTAATGGGAAAGGTTTTTGGCTTTCCAGTGCACTATAAGGCTTCCATACAACAACTGTGTTCTCCACTGCCCATCCACTGAGTATTCCACCTCCCATTATTGCTGAAGTGTTATCCCCGAAAATAATGCAGGGGACCAGAATGTTTCTTAAATTGAGAAGAATGTAGGAAGAAAGAAAGAATTTTTGGTTTCCACATACATTATATTGCCAACACAGGTGTGGCAACTGTATTTTCTACTGGCCATCCATCCCACGTCCCATCATCGCAGAAATGTTATTCCTGAAAATAATGCAGGGGCCTGGAATGTTTCTTACAGTGACAAGAATATAGGAAGAAAGAATTTTTGGTTTCCCCATACACTATGTTGGTGTTGGGGAGAGTCTTAACGAGGGCCCCGGACTGTGCAGGAAAAAAATAATTGTTGGTTTTCCCCTGGTGGTAGCAAGCCCAGGTATGGGCCAAAGGGGGCAGGATCACTGGATGGCCAGTTGAAATGGTCCTTCCCTGTTGGCAGCAAGTCTCTCAGCTGCTGGGGGAGACTTTTTCCCGGCAGCAGCAGCAAGCCCAGGTATGGGCCAAGGGGAGGGTGTCACTGGACGACCAGTTGAGCTGATCCCTCCCTCCAGTGGCATAAAGCTCCTTAGCCACCGGAGGAGACTTTTCCCCAGTGGCAGCAGCAGACCCTTTAGCCACAGGGGGAGACTTTTCCCCAGCAGCAGCAGCAAGCCCAGGTATGGGCCAAGGGGGAAGGGTCAGTGGATGAGCAGTTGAGCTGTTCCTTCCCCATGGCGGCAGCGAAGCCCCCAGAATCTTAACTGCTGGGGAGACATCCCTATGGCAGTATCAAAGCCCCCTCTTTCCCATGCAACTGGCAGCATTGCCAGCACTGAATGGCAGGCACATCCTTTTATTGGGTTGGGTTGGGGGCTACCCATGTGATGCAGCTGAGCGTGGGAAAGACCCAGACCATGTGGTGCAAATGGGGGATGGAAGGGGGATCGCACACAAATGTGAACCGCTGAGAAGAAGTTTCTTGGTGTGTTATGCAAGCATGACCTCGAGCACAGCCTTGTTCACACCTGGAATGGTGGGGCATGGGCTAGTGCTAGGCAGAGCAGAAAAAACTAGTAAGTGTACAGACAGAGCCGCAAGCTCCCTGCAGCGGCTATTTGAATGGGTAGATTCGCTCACAGCTCTAATAGCACAAAAAGAAAGAAGCCATTTCTCAGGCTGTCATAAACTAACATGAGCCCAAAACTAAAGGCTCACTGCTCCCACTTGGAAATTCATGGTCTTCTTGTTACTGGAGAGCAGCAGCTAGGGCAGAGCCTGAGGGGCACTGTGGGTTACACACAGGACACCTCTGGAGGCTAATAAATTCACTTTTAAGATGTGGCGCTTCCACGCTGGCCTTTAATCGAACTTCTGAATTCAAGCTTGATGCTACATCCATCAGGTAAGTGTGATTTTGTAATCTTGAGAGTAGTGCACCCAAAATAAAACTTATGGCCTTTACAGTGAAGACAGACACGTGGTAAAATCGAGCTAACTGAATTGAATTTGAATTTGTCTTGTAGTGTAGACACAGCCATAGACACCATGTACCTCAGTGACTGAAACTATGGTGACTGAATTAGTTATGGTAAATTAAGGGAATAACTTTAAAAAGACGGGTGCTAAATTTTCAAAGCTGTTTCCTTTGTGACCAAGTCAGGCCAGGTGCACTGCGATAGAGTGGGAAAAAGCAGGTCTAGAAGGGTAACAGCTCCCATTCGCCTATTAACTCGGGAATGAACTGACTGCAGGTCAGTCACGATCAGATGAAAAGGAGTTGTCAGAGGCAGATTAGGAATAACTGAGACAAGACTACGCTGGCCCAAATAGGATCTTCTGACTCCATTTCAAGGCTCCCTACGACTTTTTAGAAACCCCTCTTAGTAGGGCAAAGGGAGGGAAGAGAATAGGGAGGATGACACACACCCAGCAGCTATTAAGCTGGAGACAGCAGGGGAGTGAGTAGCTTCTGGAAAAGAGGCTGGGCTCCCTACCCCAAGGGACGGCAATGACCATACAACCTCTTCCTGGGGGGGAAGCTGACTACCCAAACATGGTAAATAGGAGGTGCTTTACTGGAGGCCCATCCCGGCCAAAAGTGGGGGTGGAGTGGGGGCACAGAGAAGTGCAGAGGTTGACAAGGGGAAGAAGGGCCCTTGCCACACCTTGAAAAAGATACATATTTGGTAAGAAAAAAAAAGGAATTTAATGTCATCTGAAGAATTACTGTATTAAATTTGGAGACTAAATTCATTCTTTGATAATGTAGGATTAACTTGCACCAAATGCAAATCTCAGTGCAAATATACTGTGGAGTATTTGCTTGTCTCTTCATAGTTGTAAGCAACAAACTACCATGAGAAGAGGACCATAACTATGTACAACAAATCATAAGTATATGGGAAGGAGATTGTAGTTCACACTCACTGCTTTTATCCTTGTCCTTGGAAGAATATAATTATAATAGATCTTCCCCCCCCTTCTTGCTGTGCTTCTGGGTTTAAGTATTCTTGTGCCTTTTTAGCAGGGAATGAAAACCATAAAAAAACAGACCAAATGCTTTAGATGAATCCAGAAATGCAGTAGGGAAAAATGTGAAAAAGGAATCCAAGACCTGGGCTCTACTGAAATAAATTAGAAACTGAGAATTATGAACACCAGAGCTATGAACTTGGCCAACATCTCATTTAGAATGGGAAGCACACAATTAAGCAGCAACAGACGCCGCCCCACCCCCGGTCTCCCAAAAAGGAAAATGTAAATGTAAACTACTAAAAATAAAAGGGGAAGATTTTAGAAAAAATATGACAAAGTAAGAAAACTGTGTCTGTACTTGTTTAATTTACATTGAAATGTTAAAAGCAGCAGTTTGTCACCTGCATAGTAAAGTTTCCAGGCTGCGTTAAGCAATGTTCACTTGTAACCCTTTGGAAGAACAGCCATAAGGTACTGGTCAGAGCTAAAATGTTTCAGTGTTAGGAACAACCTCCATTCCTGAGGTGATAAGCGACACGTTGTCTGGGCAAATCCTCTCTATGTGTTTTTAAGGCTCTTTGACAGTGCTCCTCACTAGCCCTATTGCAACGTGAAGTTGACCTCTCTGTCTGGAGCTACCTCAGCAGTTCTGCTCTGTAAACTGGAAGAAAGCTGTTGTGACACCGCACCCACTTGCTTCACAATGGTATTTCTCAGCACGGGATGCCTACAGCCTCTGCTTTAGGGACCCACCGAGACAGCCCCGGTAGTGCGCTCTCCTTTCCCCTGTTTTCTTCTCAGGCAAATAAAACCCTGTTTCCCGTGCACGCTGGCATATTCAGCTCCCCACCCTGTTCTCTTACCTGCTCTCCCTCCCTCCAACAGGTGTGTGGTGGCCCCAGTGCTGTGCAGCCCTTTGCAGCCATGTACTTTATGTATTGGTAGAGGGAGCTCCGGTGCTGAGCCCCAGCTAAAGGTAGGGTGACCACATCTCCCTATCCCAAATACAGGACAGGGAGATATGCAATGGGGGGGGCTCCGCAGCTGCGGCTGCCATGTGCTGCCTCCATGGCTGATCTCCTTGGCTGACCCAGGCCTCAGAGAGGCAGGAAGGAAGCAGCAGCAGTGCCTGTGCTCCTCCCAGCTCCCCTGAGGCATGGGGAGCTGGGAACTGGGAGGCAGCCGTGCAGGTGGGCTCCCTGCTCCCCGCACCTCATGGAGCTGGGAAGGAGGGGCCAGCGGCACCCTGGCTTCCCTGAGCCTCAGGGAGGCAGCAGCCACCAGATCTCCCACAGCTTCCCTGAGCCTTGGGGAGGCAGCAGCCACCAGATCTCCCACAGCTTCCCTGAGCCTTGGGGAGGCAGCAAGGAGACGGCAGCTGCTGGAAGCTTCCCTGAGCCTTGAGGAGGCGAGAAAGAGCTCAGCCTCTTTCAGAGCCCCCTGCTGGCTCCCTGTTCCTGTGGCGGAAGAGCACACACTCACATACAGTACATGCTCCCCAGTCAGCAGCTGCGCTGGAGCAGCAGGTGAGGGAGAACGTCACCTGGCAGGGGGGCCAAATATGGAACAATTAGCCCCTGTTAGAAAACAAGTAGGGACGCCTTTCTGGTGCCTGAAATACGGGACCGTCCCACCCAATAAGGGATGGATGGTCACTTTAACTAAAGGGATTTCTAGCCTGTGTCTGAAAGACCTAGGGATTCCAAGCAGCGTTTCCTCTATTTTTTAAAATCCACGTGCAGAACAAATTTCATTTTGTGAAGAAACGTGGAATTCCCTCGCTGCCGTAGCTCTGGCAGGGCTGGGCCAAGGGAGGGCCACTGCTCTGGAGTTTGTGGAAGTATAAGACCAGGATCGGGGCTGTATCTTGTAACAGCGGTACCTTGTGAGAGGGAACCCAGGCTGGTGGGTCACAGGGCTCAGTGGTATCCCAGTTGAAGGTAGCACCCCAGGGGGAGCATGGCACTCTTAGCCATTGTCAAAAGCTGGGAGGGCAGCAACCTGAATAGGAGCACATCGTACTTCTAGATGACTGAGAATATCCTCTCCCTAGAGAGGGTGAGGAGTTGCAGTACTACAGTGCACTCAGTTGGCCAGGAAAGAGGATGAGGAAAAGTGGGGGTTGATAAACACCCACAATACAGGCAATGCCTCTGCAATCCAGGACATTAGCTGGATTTACCCACGTTCAGCTAGGCTCTTTCCTGAGATGTTCCACAGGCAGAATTTTGCTTTTTGGATGATTGCTAGCAAATCAAATATAAAATCTAGAGCATATCTTCAAAGCTGTACTGAGTTCCAAACACAAATCCATAATTAGTAATTTTCTGTACATTCCTCTGATATTTGTGATACTAAAGTGTTTTATTTCTATGGTGTCTGCAAAATTAGCTAGATAAGAAGCTGTGCCTGTCTCTTGTAGTTAATGGTAAGGTAAACAAACACTGGTTAATACAAACCAGTATCCATTCACTCTGCCTTTTCCTGAAGAGTTACCAGTAATTGTTTCTCTCTGTTTTCTCTTATTAAGCTGACTTTTAAGGAAAAATTTCCAGCCATTTTGCTTGTCCTAGCACTTAGAAAATTCAAAACATTATCACTTGTCAGCATGAATTAACTAGGTATCTTTTTTTTTATACTTTAACAATCTATTGCATATTTTTTCCTCATTAGTCTGAACAGAATCCATGTATCATTACAAGAAAATAGACGTGTGAGTCATGACAAAAATCCATAATTCACCTAATTTCTGTGTATAAATTTGGGGCTTCATTCTGATTTCATTTAAATTTTACCATGGGTTATTGCTTAACTAGATTGCTAGCATCAACCTGTTTTGTTCCTTTGACTCTAATAACACTAAAGTGTCTGTGTTCGGGATATTTTATTCAACTATACAGTCTGACTTGAGCAGGATCAGGCTCATGAAGTCCACCAAATTATACAGGGAGTACGGGGTAATAATTCTATTCCTACATAAAACTGGAAAAAGACCAAGCTATGGTAAGGACTGAATGCAGCAATATAGAAGATAGACAAGAGTAATCTTGAATGCATTTCTTTATATACCAGGTAATCCAGTTTGAAACAGCTTTTTATCTCAGTAAATCAGATTTAATGCAGAACTATTAAGGCTTCACCGTTAACAGAAATTACCAATTTAGTCCTCAATGTAGTGGCGCTACAAATTCTATTCTCACTACATATGCATGTTTCCCACGTGGTGCTTAGAGTGCCTACATAATTGCAGATAATTTTTTATTGTGTTTTAAAGAAAAGGGTCCAGAGGATACAATGTCGGGTTATCTGAAAACAGGTACACAGCATAAACATATTCTCTATTGACTAAGGTTCCTACATGTGCTAGAAACATCTTTTTGTTTTGAGTTGGCCTTGTTTTGGTAACCTTTAGTAAAAGCTGAAATTTTGTCTCCCCGGGAAAAAGAGCATAGCATTTATTTATCTCCGAAGTTGCTTTATTTGTTCCTGATCACACGGATAATTCAGATGGGGTCTTACTGGGTCTTAATCCCCACTTTCTATTCCAAAACTGAATCTTGCTGTAGGTCTTGCCTTCCGTTATAGCATGTAGAGACAAATCCTTTATTTTCCCACCCACAAACTCTAATATTAAAAACATATTCACCCTCAGTTCTGTCAGTAGGTGGATGGAAAAAGGGATTCACAAAAATCAGAAAGCTATCTTCTGAGATTTTTGTCTTTTCCTATACCATTTAAACTATTCAAGAACTCTTACAGTCTCACGGGGTAAAGCCTTTGGGAAATTTACCACACCTAAACTACAGTATTTATAGACTTTCCCAAGCTGCTCTATCTCTCTTAATTGTAAACTGTATCTTAGCTAGTGTTTCAGTTTCAGCTTGGAGTGCAGCAACTTTTCTTAGAGATTTCTTCTCTAGACTTTTCTTCTCATGAGTTCATCTGTCATTTTTTCCAGTTCCTAAATGCCACCATCAGGCATACAAAAACCCAAACCAAACTATGCAGATCATCCTCGACTTACGAATGGGTTATGTTCAGAACACCTGGTCACAACTCAATTTGGTTGTAAGTCAGAAATACCCTCATACCATAATCCCTCGAGGTGCACGAGGCTTGCAGTCGACGCAGCCCTTGTGTACCTTGAATTTCATGTCAGCTGGGGAGGGCTTGGGGGATGGGTTGGGGCCCTGGGAGGGGGCAGGAGGGTTAAGTGTGGAGTAGATTAGGGCTGCAGGGGCGGTGGGAGGGCGCAGTTGAGCTGGGGCTTGCAGGGGGTTGGACCCAGGCAGCAGGGGGTTGGGGCGGGTGTTGAGCTTGGCCATGGAGTTTGAGCCAGAGCTGCAGGGTGGTGGGTAGGGGGATTGGAGCTGGAGCCCCATGCTCTGGGGGTTGGAAGCCCCAGGTACAGGCTGAAGCTAGAGCCCTGCGTGCCGGGGAGTGTGATCTGGGGCCACGGAGGGTTGGCGGGGGTTGAATGGGGTGAACCGGGGTTGGGGGTTAGCTGGGGGATAGAGCCTCATGAACCTGTAGCATCTGACAGCTGGAGCCCTGCACGCACACTGGCAACTGAGAGCCCGGTGTGTGCCGGGAGGGTTGAGCTGGTGGAGAGGGGACTGAACGGGGTGAACTGGGGCAGTGGTGGGTTAAGCAAGCAGGGGGGATAGAGCCCCTGTGCATGCCAGCAGTGGCTGACAGCTGCAGCCCCAAGTGCGGGGGCGAGGGGCAGGGGTGAGCTGGGGCTGTGGAAGGGAGGAGTTGAACCAGGTAGGGGGGGTTGGCTGGAGGTGCACCGGGGCAGAGTGGTTGAGTGGAGGGGGGTTGGAGCCCTTCCGGGGGGCTGGGAGCCAGATCCTCAGGCACAGGTTGAAATTGAAACCCCATGCATGGGGGGGTGAGCTGGGGACACGGGGTGTGGGGGTTGAGCTGGTGGGGAGGGGTTGAATGAGGGTGCACCAGGGCGAGGTGCTTGAGCAGGGGGCAGGTTGGAGTTCTGTGTGTGCTGAACCAGCCACATGGGGGGCATAATCTAGGGCCACATGGGGGTTAGGTCTGGGTCTGTAGGGGTTGGGGTCAGGTGCGGGGGGTTGAGGCCCAGTTGTGTGGGGAGGGCGGGGTTGGGGCACGGTGGTTGGAGGGGAGCCCCAGGTGTGTGGCTGAAACCCCCAGCTGGGGGAGGTAAGCTGGGGAGCGCAGGGAGGCAGTGAGCTGGGGGTTGGTTGTAAGTACAAATGGTTGTAAGGCGATGTGTTCGTAAGTGAGGGACCACGTGTAACTAGTATTTTGCCCCACTGTACTTGCAGCGATGTGCAGATACTCTAATAAAGCTTCTTCAGAATAACTACAACTCTCTAGACCAGCTGCCTTCATATCAGCCAGATGCACTAGAGTTCCTACAATTACAGTTGCCTGCTTTAACATGTCGAATTTGTTGCAATAATCCATTTGTGGATCAGTGAAGATCCAAACAGGCCAGACCCAGGCAATAAATACAAGAGAGACACAAAATGTGGCTTTGTCTGTGAATTTCTTTTCTCTCCAAATGCTGGCCTGCTTTCATCTGACACCTGGGTCTTTGTTCACACAGATGGGAGGTTAATATACTGGCAGATCGTATGATGTTCCATGTTATAAGTACTTTTCCATCGATAATTGCTGGAGTGATTTTCCCCAGAGCTACTAAAAGTATTAATAAGACCAACTCCTGACACGAGAAAAAAATTGGTAATGTGTACCAACGGAAGAAGAATAGCAAAATTTAGCAATTTTTTAAAAAAATGTGATGGATGCAGTCCAAGAGGAAAACTTCTTCAGAAAAAGTTATCTTCTGAAGACTGAGACAAGGGCAGATGGATTATCAGACATGCATTCTAGCAGAAATTAAACAGAGGAGTAAGCCAAAATCTTTACTTTCCTGTGTAAAGAGATGCTGTTAAACCACATTGGAAATATGGGATAACAGTGAGAGTTAAGAACATAGACTAGTAAGTGGAAATAAAAACATATATTGGACAACGATAGGAGAGCAAACAAGGATTTCCCAATGGATTGCGATAGTCCCTAGCTAAAGGCTATGTCTGCTGAGTAGTGCAAATACAGTTTGCTCCACATGGTAAAAGGGTGTATGTTTAAGCAAGCTGCTGCTTTGCATATTTCATTAGTGTATGCAGCCTTTTCTAGCCACGGGACCTGACAACTATATATTCTTTTCTTAGAATTCTGTTCTCGTACAGCATCTTCTCCATCTGCCAAGAATTTGGTGCTGTTATCACCGGCACCATGGATGAGAGGCTATGGAAAAGGGTCGTATGACTTCAGATTGAGTTGGCTCTTTTCAGGTGGATTTAGCGAGCTAGGTGCATATCTAACTTGTGCCACTTTTTTCTTCTTGGCACATAGATTAGGATAAAAAAAGAAAGAAATGCTATTTTCCATTGACACAGAAAGAATGTGTTCTAGTTGGAGATAAATAAGGAAGAGGTGAACAGAACAAAATCATGGGGGAATATGCTGCAAGGTTCTTCTGTGGTAAACTGCACAGTCTATAGGTAATTGGCTATTAGAAAGGCCATTACTATAGTGAGGAAATGAAGCAACCCATATTGTAGGAACACAAAATCTGTACGTTAGCACGTGAAGTGCAAGATTTACTCTGCATGTGGGGAAAAAGCTTACTTGGAATTGATTAGATTTTTATGCTGCTTCAGTAGATCTACTAACACATGGTTTGGAGTAGAGAAGTTGTCCATGAGTTCTCCCACAGATTTGTTGAGAACAGAAGGACATAGCATCAAGGTCAAAACACTGAGGGTACATCTACACTATGTCTACACTACAGCTTCGAAAGAAGCCTTTCCGGAAGATCTCTTCCAAAACAACTTCTTTCGAAAGAGTGCATCCACACACAAAAAAGCAGATCAGAAGAGCGATCTGCTCTGTTGAAAGAGAGCATCCACACAGCCCTCACTCTTTTGAAAGAACAGGCCAGGGACCGAAAATGAAGACTGTTCTTTTGAAAGAAGGGCCCTACAGAGTGTCTACACACATTTTCTTTCTAAAGAAGCTTTTGAAAGGGGGTGCTCTTCCTGAAACAGGAAAGGGAGAGTGATTTCGAAAGGAACATCACAATCTTTTGATTTACTTTTGAAAGAATGTTTTTTGTGTGTAGACGCTCAGTGGACTCTTTTGAAAATGCCCCCTTCTTTTGAAAAATCTTTCGAAAGAGCTTGCTAGTGTAGACACAGCCTGAGAGTATGAACAGACCAGCCTAAGGAAGGTTCATATTTTCAGCCATAGAACAAACTTTTATTTCTCTGTTAGCATCATGCCTAAAATCTAGGCCAGGAGTCTGTTAATTGATTTCTGTTAATGGATTTTTCTTGCCCTACAAGATAATATTTATTATCTGTAATGATTAACATAATGGTGTTATAATTTTCTACTTCAGACTCACACTGTTAAGTTCAAATTTGTCAAGTTTTTGCAGGGTACCACCTTCTGAATGAAGGAAATCCTGGCCATTAAAAAAAAACCAAAAACCAAAAAACAGAGTTTCTTCATAGCATCTTAACTAGGCAAAAAAAAAATGTTTTGATCAGTAAGGTGCTATAAGATGACTGTGTCCTAGCTTTAGTTTCTTCATTACCCAAGGCAAAAACAAAGGTTCAGAAAAAAATGTATCCTGTAAGATATCTGGACACAGATGTTAGGGGAACCACCTTGGGATCTTCCCGTGAGTTAAGTTAAGACCTGCTTAAGGACTGACAACTTCAAAAGTGGGTTAACCAGTCAGGTTTTTGTGCATGTCACAGTGTCTTGATAGACTGGATATAAGTAACTTCCAAGTGGAATAGATCTTGATGCAGAATAGTTGTACTAGGACAGCAGAGCTAATAGCCACCAGAGGTCTAGTTACAAGGTGGGAGGGAGGCCTGTCTTGGTGCCCCCAAAAGGGGCAGTGCCAAGGGTAGAAGTGGGACCTAGGGCAGTCAGCCCTTAGCTCTGCATGGACCACACTGCTGAGACCCCCTCTCCCCCTTAGAGCCACGTAAAGTGGCAGAGTGGCATTGCCATGGTGCTTCAAAGGGGCACAGAGCTCCGGCTGTACTGTTGATGAAGTAGCACTGGTGGCACATGGAACTCTGGGCCCCTTTGAATACGCCAGGCCCCAGGGCAACTGTCCCCTTGCCACTCCCCCCACCCCTGTCAGCAGGCCTATACTAGGAAAAAGTCAGGAAAATATCCATTAATGAAAACTAGTGACACCTGGGGTGGATTTTAGGCCTGTCAGGGTGGTGAATTACTGGAATAAATATCCTAGGGTGGTTGTAGAAGCTCCGTCATTGGAGATACTTAATAACAGGTTACTTAGGGTATTTAACAGGTATGATAGAGATGGTAATTGGTGCTGCTGTGAGGGACGGGGACTGGAACGGATGATCTTGGAAGGTCCATTAAAGTTCTAGCATTCTATGATTCTGTGGTGCTAACAGAAAGCAGAGAAATCAAAGCTTTGTCCAGAGGCAAAACATACAGAACTTCCTTAGACTGGTTTATTCATACTCTCAGAGTTTTGGCCTCCAGGCTTTGTTCTTCAGTTCTCAGCAAATTTGTGGGAGAATTCATGGACAGCCTCTCTGCTCCATGTTTTACTATATTTTTCAGCCCTTGCTAATTTACATAGGGCAGCATGGTTAAGCTGTCTGGTGAGATAAAAAGATAATGTTTCCATAAGACTCATTGAAGGGCTGTCAGGCCCACCCTTGTTAATCAAAGCTCCAGGATGCTGAAGCCATTCTCTGCCCCATCAAGGGTCAAAGTCTTTAAGGAACCAACAGCAGCTTGTGTAGCAGAGGAGCACATATTCTGAAAGTAAATTTTGCTATAATTATAAGGTGCATGACACAATTCAGCTGTATTGACAACAGAGGTGGAGCTCCAAGGTTTCCTGGGTGATAGTCACATGTGCTAATGGCATATTGCCACTTCAATGATTTAAAAAAACAATCCATGTCTGAACCCCAATAATGAATGTAGGTTGCTCTGCTGTGTGTCTCCTCCTTTCTGTATCCTGATCCTGTGACCCAAACTGAACTATTAATCTTCCTGTTCTGTAAGGATACAACCATCACGCTACATATTAAAACCAACAAACCAATGATCTAGTTACCAAAAAGCAAAGAAAGGCAGGAAAATTCCTCCTCCCCCAATAAATAAGAATATCTAAAGAAGAAAATATTTCACACTAGGATTCTAGTTACTTATGAAACCTTGAATATTCTGGAGATTCACTTGGTGAGATATTTGGAATTCAGAGTTCCTTGGAGCCAGAGGTGGAAATGAAGAAATAAATGTATTCACCCACTTCATGTGTTCTTACATCTGTAGACAAATTGATATCAGTGACATTGGGCCTACTCTCTACCCTCCATTAGCTGGAATTAGCCCATTATTTATAATATATATAAGCAGTTTTAAGTATCGGAGGGGTAGCTGTGTTAGTCTGGATCTGTAACAGCAACGAAGGGTCCTGTGGCACCTTATAGACTAACAGAAAAGTTTTGAGCATGAGCTTTCATGAGCACACTCACTTCATCAGATGCATGAAGTGAGTCTGTGCGCACGAAAGCTCATGCTCAAAACTTTTCTGTTAGTCTATAAGGTACCACAGGACCCTTCGTTGCTGTATAAGCAGTTTTGTGTGGTTTTTTTTTTTTTTTTGGTGCTGGTACTTGCTGGTACTACGTACTGGCACCTCTGCAGCCCCAAACATGGGATTGACTGGCAGTGGGGTGGGGGCGTAGCTGGCTGAGTACCTGCACCTCTTTTTTTTTTCTTTTTACGAAAAAGATACTATATATAAGTCCCCCTCATAATACAACCTAGTTTTTCTTCCATAATACATATTACCGGCTTCCCATTGGTTTGAAATCCTGTGCAATTGAATTGCCTCTGAGGTGTAATACAGAGGGCAAGGGGAGGGGGAGAAGAAGGAAACCCCAGGATTTTCAATTATAGATAAATATTTCAGGTATCCAAACTAGTTTTGTGAGGCTAACTTTTATTCTTAGAGGTTCACAAAGCCATTTTTTCAGGTATCCTCTATTAAACAAGTTTGACATGCAGTGCTCTCTGCTTCTCTGTGGTTTTTCTAGTCTCAAAAGGAGCTCAAATGCAAGACAGAGTGAGACAGAAGGCATGTTAAGTCCACTTACAATGCTGTTTATGGAGAGTTTGAAAGTAAAAGGCTTTGTGTATTTTGCTATGCTTTAGTACTATTAAGTACAGAACAGCCGCTTTTGTGTATAAAGGCTATCATTGTTTGACTCTCTGTCCGGTGAGAATGATTGACCAAACAGACATAAAAATATCTGACATATATGCTGTTGTCTAAAGCATGTCATGCTTTTACAATGCGTTCCATTATTATTGTACAATGCTATCAGCAAAAAGGCAGGCACACAATAAAACCAAAACTCTATGAAACACATGGAACTGCTCCATAGATATAGCTCTTAAAATCCACAGAACAGATCAAGCAGTTGAAAATGCTTTAAGTTTCTAAGATTTTTCTATATGTAATGGGGGAAAATTCCTATTTTTGGTTAAACGATCTATCATTTCTAAGCAGTTTGTGTGGCAGGGACAGTGGGGGTGAGGTTAAGAAATAAATAAAGGAAGAATATTTACAGAGGAATAAAACTAAAAAGAGTCACGAGTCTTTTATACACAGAATATTAATGCTAGAAGTGGTGTATTTATAAAACTCTGACACTAGATATATCAGACTTGTTTTTAATTTTTTCCAGTGTGCTCAAAAGCTTTCAGTAAATTCCAGCAACATTTTGAAAGGCTGTCAGTATGTAGTTCTTCAAATAACCATTCTTTGATTTAAAATCAAACAGATGTACAAATCTGTTGTTTTGCAAAACCCTAGTCCTATTATGGTACCTGCAGTGAATTCAGCAGGACAAACAGAATAGTCATTATGGTAGCATTACATTAGATCAGTTCCGCACTGTGGTCACAAACCACTTCTTAAAATGAAAGCACTTTGAGGAGTAAGTAGAGTAGGCATTTTGTCTCTGGTCCTTTTGTTGGGGAACTCATATGTTGCTGAGCATTCTGAAAGGATATGATATTAATTGGAATATGCTGTGTAACTGTCATCATTTTTGTTTCTATGGTGCAGATTAACATTATTTGAAATGAGCACATATTTAGTTCAGATTCTTAATACAAGTTGGAACTCCCAGGTCCGACATCCGCGGGACCTGTCTGGTCCCAAATGAAGGGATTTGCTGGACCAAGGGAAGTCCCCTGCCCCTGGCCCTCAGCCCAACTCCACCTGATTCTGGTCTCTGCTGGCCTCTCTACCTACAGCCCCAGTAGGGATGCTGCCTGCTGCAGCCCTCTGCTGGTGGCCCCACTGTCGGCAGCCCTGGCTCTGACCCTGCTGCTGCAAGCGGTGGGCTCTGGCCCTGGCTGTGGTCCCACTGCTGCAGGATCCAGCCCAGGGTTCTGTGATCCTGCTGGACCACAGATGTTGCCAGAGCGGAGAATCACAGTTTTTAGAGGTACAACGTGCGTATTGGTAATCATCACAAAAAGGGAGTTAAAATCTTATTGCACCAAAAAGACTGTTGCTGGAACTTTTATAGACACAAAAACATACTCAGCTTCTTATGCTCCTCCTATATCTAATATATTATAAGTCAAGTGTTCTCCATGGTCAAGAATTTCTCACTTAAGGAAAAGAGTATTTTTCATTATAGCCAACAAGTTTACTCCCATAGCATAACGCACTTCAGCATTAACACGAGGAGGCTTCAACCTTACGAACAAGGTCAGTTCCTTTTCAGAGGATACACTTCAACAATATAATTAAATGTCTCAGTGTAAATGGGGACTTGATCCTTCAGCTCTTCCACTCATGGAACTTCCATGAAGGGAGTTCCAGACTCTTGAATGCCTATCAGCACAGGTCTCTGGTAAGGTACATTTCAGATTTTAAATAATATCCATGGATCGCTGGATGCCAGTATCTGTCAAAACTGTACAAGATCAACTTTATATTCCTCAATCCTGCATGCCTTCATCACAGAAATGTGTAAAAATGCCATTAAGATGATGCTAGAAAACTTTCCAATGAACAACAAAAGTTAACAGCAAAAAAAAAAAAATGTTAAAAAGCTAAACTGTGATTCACATTGAGTAGATGGATCCATAACACTAGTAGTGCAGCACAAGTTATCCCATGTCTCCAATTTTATTCAGACCACAAAAAATTAAGGCACCAGTTTTATGAATTTCCTATTGAGGGAATAACCTGTGAATAAAAACGATAAACTAGCAAGCTTGTTAAGGATTTTAAGGGGACTGAATAAATCAACATATTGCTATCCTACTGGATAATTCAAAACCAGGCTACTCCACATGAAATTGCTCAATGCCTGAGTGCTCAATAAGGGCAATCCCAAACAGAGTATATGATCCAATTATGTCAGAATGGATTTTACATGGAAAAAAACGACCCAATGTTTCTTCACTTTTTAAAAAAGCATATCTTTGCAAATTTGCACTGAGGCTATGGCGAGACTATTTATTTCAGGATACAAATGTAACGTGAAATAGCAACTTTGGGGCTAAACGCCGTGCTCGAAATAGCGCTATGTCATGAGGGGGTAGCGGAAACCTTGAAATAGTCCCTTATTTAGAACTTCAGTACCATTTAGATGGCACTGAGTTTGAAATAAGGTAACTCAAAATACCTTACGCAATTTGTGTTGTGCAAATTGCCTACGTTATTTCAAGTTAGCTATAGCCCCAGATAGTGAGTGGGCTGATGGGATTCACAAAGTCCTCACTAAGGCCCAGGCAAGAAAAAGGCTAGAGCAGTACTGGGCTAGGGAAGAGCTGCCCTTAGGTACTGCCAAGCATGTTCCTGGGGAAAGGAGTAGCACAAAAAAGTTCTAGCAGGACAGGTAGTGAGAGAAAAGAAAAAACATTTCCAGGAGGTGAAGGAGCACTTATTGAAGTGAACCTTCTGTGAGGTCCCCTCATATCTCCCTATAGGGACCACTCTGGGTACAGGGAAAATCAGAGAGTTGCCTGTATCAGGCTTGAAACCCTGAAGGCTTGGAACAAGACTATAAGCAAACAGCCTCTATGTCCCAAAGTGGGGCAGGAAGTGGCTGGGGAAGGTGAACGGATACGGGCCAAATGGTGCTGTCACATCTCATAGAGCTGGCAGCCACCTCAAGAAGTCATCAAGTTCAGTCCCCTGCCCCTTCAGCAGGAGCAAGCACCATCACTGACAGTTTTTTTTTTGTTAAACTACTTGTCCCAGACCCCTAAATGTCCTTTTCAGGAATTGAGCTCACAACCTGGGGTCCATAAAGCTAATGCTCAAACCACTGAGCAATCCCTCCCCGACTTATGTGAGCCCAGCCTTGGACCTGGTGGAATCAGAGGGCCTGGGTTACCTACCAACTTCAGATTCCCCTATGCCCAGCCTTGTGACAGGCAGGACTCGGGTGCTAGAGGCTGAACCTCTCTAGTCTGGCACCCTCAGGACTTTACCACTGCCAGACAAGAGAATTTGACAGATCATAGGAGGTCAATACTGTCAATACCAACACTTCCGCTGCTTACTGGGCTTGTAGAAGACCTTTAGGGGTAAATAACAGCACAGAACATGGAAAGCCAGGACTGGTGGCTGGAAACAAATTTTATAGAACCCTGGGAAACTTGGCCACACCCGTGATAAGCGATCATCCAGCTAACTAAAATCATGCTGGATTATGGATCTTGCCCGATAAAAGAGTTCTGGATTAGGGAGGTTCAACCTGTTCTGACAAGAAAGCTGACCCAGCTGAACCCTGATTAAGGGGTTCATCACACACTAAGCTAAGACAGAGACTAGAGCAGCAGGTCCTGACTATTAGGTTTGATACACAGACCATTCTGCTCCAGAGGGGAAAAAGGGAGTGGGGACAAAGAGGACAAAACTCTAGTTGATTAGAAAACTGGCTGGCCTAGGCATTACTTAAAAACCTCCAATGAATATTACATAAAAAACAAACAGACAAAACCCCAGCCCCATTATCCAAACCACACACACAGCACTACTGAAACAATCAGTCCAAACTACAATGTCTGAGGCTTGAATGAGGTTGAAGCAGGAAAAAAACAAATGAAGTTGACACAATTTAGTAAACTGTTCAAATTAGGTAAGAGACACTCACAGTTGTTGTGTAAGCAGCTTCAGGATCATCCTCTAACACTCGTGACAGACCAAAATCAGAGACTTTACACATGAGGTTACTGTTGACTAATATATTACGGGCTGCCAGATCACGATGTACATAGCCCATATCTGAGAGATACTTCATGCCGGATGCGATTCCACGAAGCATGCCAACCAGCTGAATGACTGTGAAGTGTCCATCGTGTTTCTGCAAGTAAGAGAGTGCACAGTGTAACTTTAAGGATAGTTTGCATGGATTTAAAACTATGTACATAAATTGTGATATGCACTTAAAAATGTTTATAGATTTAGAGTCCAGTCCTGCATTCCCAATCCAGGAGAAACTCCCATTGCAAATCCACCTGTTATCATTTGCTTTCATTGCCACCTTTAGCTGGTCCTCTTCTTCCTTCTCCCTCCTATCACTGCAGCCCATCAGCTCTCCTGTCTGTCTCTCTCTCTTTCCCTCTGGCTGTTATGTGGGTCACCTTCCTTTTCCCTTTCCACCTCTCTCCCTGCCATCAAATAACCCTTCCATTCCAACAATTCCCTTGTCTCCCCAACCCTCGGTCCCCAGTGCCCATTTCCTCTGGTTCCCAGACAACTAAAATAATTTTTTGCAATGCAAGTAAAACAATATATAGCAAAGTCCCTCCTTGTGACTCCCAACCAACTCCTCCCACCACCCAATGGAAATAACATGCTCTGTATCTGCTATTACTCCACTTACTTTAGCTTTGTACAGGGTATCCCTCTGTATTCTTAAAATAGTTAAATGCAGTCTGAAGGCTGGAAGCACATATCGTATTAATGAGTAATCTCTTTGCTAAGAACAAGTAATAAAATTGTAACTCTTCCTACTTGCCCCTTAACTATTATATAAGATAGCGAGCAGCTATGGGTGCAAATTTAAAAAAAAAAATAGTACTATACCCCATTCCTCCCCCGACCGCTGAAGTGTTAAGTGATTAGTCATGCTGCATAAGTCAGTGCAGCTGATTTTATGAAGGTTTGAATGATTTCAGTGTGTAACCCTTCCTCAGCACTGGAGTGAAGACATATGCTTATGTTATTTTCCAATCTTTAATTTGGAGACATTGAAAATGCTTTGGGGTCTAGCTCTCAACACCCATCTGTGATCAGCCCTCATGCACACTGAAACTCCAAAATGTGTCCTTTTGGCCGTGTCTACACGTGCCCCAAACTTCGAAATGGCCATGCAAATGGCCATTTCGAAGTTTACTAATGAAGCGCTGAAATGCATATTCAGTGCTTCATTAGCATGCGGGCGGCAGCCGCGCTTCGAAATTGACGCTCCTTGCCGCTGTGCGGCGCGTCCAGACGGGGCTCCTTTTTGAAAGGATGCTGCCTACTTCGAAGTCCCCTTATTCCCATGAGCTCCTGGGAATAAGGGGACTTCGAAGTAGGCGGCGTCCTTTCGAAAAGCAGCCCCGTCTGGACGTGCCGTGCGGCGGCAAGGATCGTCAATTTCGAAGCGCCGCTGCCGCCCGCATGCTAATGAAGCGCTGAATATGCATTTCAGCGCTTCATTAGTAAACTTCGAAATGGCCATTTGCATGGCCATTTCGAAGTTTGGGGCACGTGTAGACGTAGCCTTTAGGTCAAGAAAATACCCACAAGTTGGACATATAATCAGATTTTTACAGTTTTCAGTTGTGAGCCTCCAAACAAAGCAGACTTAATTTAAGCCAGTTGTTTGGCCTAGTTTTGCTCTTTAATGTCTGTAATTTTATAATGGGCTTTAGGGAGCAAACTGAATGGAATGCGATAAACATTAGTTCTGAGAACGAGTAAATCTCATAATTACTTTTTCTCCTGGATATCCCAGCTGCTTCAGTACCGTGCAGCCTATGGGCTATCACAGAAGTCCATGCAGATCCCTCAAAGAGTCCTACTGTACATACATATTTCACTGATTCTTCCTCTGCTCTGCTCAGGTGCCATCTACAGTCAGGCTAGTCCACAGTTAACAATCAGGGCACTGGCAAGGATATAGTAAGATACCCTGGCACTTCATAAGTGGGAAGCAGGATCCTTCTTAAAAGAGCCACATTGCACCAGAGAGAATCTCTCACATAAAAGCTCATTGATGGGGCTATTGCACCAAAAATCTCCACTTAGCAATCAGGTGCACAGAGAGGAAAAGAGATCTTATCACTGACAGCAAGCTCTCTCCCTCCATAATTATGGAAGTAAGGAACTATTCTGTCCTTCCCCTGTTACAGTCACACAGGCATAGGTGGTCTGACTTAGCAATCACAGTTGGGACAGTGTCACCAGGTCAAGGACAGTTACTAGGTGATAGCCAGGGAGCAGAGTAGTGTCTTAAAGCCAGGATCAAGAGGCCAGAGTCAAGGTCAGAATTAAGCTAGAATCAGAGACGGCTACTGGGCTGGACTCATGAGGTAAGAGTCAGGGTGGTGTCAGAAACTGGCTGGGGTCAGAAACTGGAAATCAGTAAGTGACATGAGGTCTGGAGTCACAGAACCCTGCATAGGTTCCTGGAGCACTCTCCAGGGTTAAATAGCAACCATGGGCCAAACACAAGGTCATGGGCTGCTATCATTCTGAACCCTGTGCGTAATATTTCCTGCAATGCCTAATCTTCATGGTGCTCCTTGGATGTGGCTCTGCATAGCCTCCAAGGGGTGATGTGGCAACGTCAGTTGCCCCAGACCTGGATTCTAGTTGTGTGGATCCGTACAAGAATTCTTATATTTTTAAAGATTTTATAACCCCTAAACCTCTAAGACTGGAGTCACCTGGGCCAGGCATCTGCAACCAAGATAACGAGAAGAGCCGTTTTTTTCAAATTCAGTTACAAAATCAATACTTCAGGAGATGCAATGCACATGAACATGGGACAGTCCTTAATAAGTTACATCAAACTGCACTTTTTGTAACCCCTGTTTTCAGAACAGTGCAGGCACATTGATTCGTTCAGTTAGAAAGTAGAAGTTACTTTCACCCTACACCCCCAGGCTTTACCCCTTTCAGTCCCAAACCCAGGATTAACCTGTCTCAGCGATGAGTTCCTCCAGGTGCGTGCATTGCTGCTGCTCCTCCCCCTGGCCTCCTTCTCTGTGGGGCTGCATGGCTCCAGCAGGAGCAGATTCATTTGACCTTCCTCCCAGCTCTCCTGCTCACTTCCCCCACCTGCAGCGTGGGAGGCTCCCTGCCCTGCCACATTGAAATAATGGATCTAAATTTAGTTAGTTTAATGGACGGATCCCTCCCACTGCCCTGCTGCCTGGTAAACCAATTAAATTTAGTTCCATTATTTCAGCACAGCAGGGCGGGGAACTGCAAGAGGAGTCAGTGGTGGCAGCACCCCGACCCGCAAGTGAGTTCTTAAAGAGCCACAGGTTGCCAACCCCTGACCTCGGCCTTGCCATGAATCAGTGTCAAGAACACATGTACATCATTTCTCCATCCATAGAACAGGCACAGGTTAGTCCGACTCCACCCCTCCATCTCAACATATTCAAACATTCCCCATTAGCCAGGTGCAGAGAGATCATGTGGCTGCCTTGGAGTAACTTGCTCTTGGTCCTTGCGCTTACATCCATTTGCTTCTGTGTGTGGTTCAATGTCTCTGGAATGGAATGTTTATCCCATAATGTTTAGACTCCCACCCTTCTTGAGCATTGCTGACTGTCCTACATCCAACAACTCAATGGGAATCCAAGTTCAAAAACTCAGACTCACCTGCAACACCTTGAGTTCTCCCTCTAAAAATCACAAAACATCATTCTTTATGCTACTCTCTACTCCTAAATACTCTCTCAGGGCAAAAGGAATCAAGGTAGGCCTCGCAAGAAATATAAAGACTGCGTGAAGGCCAACATTACTCATGCTGGTTTAAAACCAGATCAGCTAGAGCAGCATGCAAAAGACCGAACTGGCTGGCGCGCTCTCGTACGACACACATATGACAACTTTGAAGAGCAGTGACGCATACGCCTCATTGATGCTCATGAGAGGAAAAAAGCAACAGCAGCAGCTGCCCAACAGAGCCAGGACAATTCCCTTGCCCCCACTGTGAACGCCCATGCCATTCAAAGCTTGGACTCCTCAGCCACATGCAAGTCCACAACCGATGAGCCTGTGCAAGCTAAAGACATCATCGCCGGACACAACAGACTACCTACTACTACTACTCCTAAATAACTAACCAGAGTCTAGAAAATGATTTTTTTAAAAATGTAACCTCTTTGTTCTCACCACATTGTGATTTAACTGAGATGCCTAAGATGAACTTCACGTTGCTCTTGACATTCCAACTATATCCCCTCATCCTTGAATCTTTTTATTAACTTCATCTTGTACTGTCTCAGGTTCACATTTCTAATCCCCGATGTCTAATATCTTCACACTTTCACCTCTGTCTACATTTTGTCTCTAATTTCACCCTTTCTTTTTCTTTCACTCCATATGTTCCTCCCTAATCCTCTCCTGTAACTACTCCCTTTTTTCTTCCCCACGCTTGGCTTTGCATCTCATTTCATGCTGCCCCCACACTTGGAACAGTCTCTCTCTTCCTGTCAGCTAAACATCCTTCCTCTTCCAAATCTTTTCTTAATTACTTTTCTTGTGTTGATTTCCATGCCAATTTGATTCCCTTGCTAACTTTGAACTGCTATTTCCCTCACATATCACATTTGTCTGTCTGAGTTAAGCTGACCAGGATAGAGATTCTGGGCCAAGTCATCCCTTGAGTAATTCAACCAAGTCAGTGAAGTTGCTCAAGGTAAGAACTTGACCTTCCAAGTCTTATGCATCTTAAATCTCTATGTGCACCTATGAGTCAATCCAATCCTCTGGCAACATTCCCCTCTGCCTTGTTTCATTTTTGCATCCTAAAAAGACATAAAAAATTCTGTAGCAAGCATCTGAATGATACAGTGTTGTAATTCACTGTACTTAGTTTCTTGATCAAGTACAATGCTTTGGTCAAGTTGATGAAGGCATTTGATATGGTCAACAGAAATAAGCTCTGGAAAATACTTGGGCAAATTGGCTGTCCTGCAAAATTAATGATGGCATGCTTGGTTGTGTCCTAAACAATGGACAGACATCAGCACCTTTTGAAATATCAACAGGTACAAGGCAAGGATGTGTCCTTGCTTCTCTCTTGTTCAACATCGACTTTTCAATGATACGGCTAGTTGCTTTTAAGGACTGCCAATTGGGCATACCTATTCAGTTCTGTACAGCATTTTCAATCTCCGGAGACTTCAGGCTCACACTAAGGTGATTACTGCAACTATCTGTGACCTTTTGTTTGCTGATGATTGTGCATTGTTGGCTCATTCAGTGAAGGATGCATAGGAGATTTTTGGACTCTTAATTTACCTCAAGAAGACAGAAGTTATGCCTCAGCCTGTTTGGAAAGAGTCCAGCACTCTAGTGATCATTGCTTAGGGCTTAAGGCTGTTGACAAGTTATGCTATCATTGAAGCATACTGTGGTCTAGCATAAACGTAGATCATGATGTATCTGCTTGATTAGCCAATGCCAGCACTGCCTTTGAAAAAGTGACCAAACACCTATGGAGTGACCATGGTATTAAGCTCCACACCAATGTAGCAGTTTATCAGGAAGTTGTCCCAAATATCCTGCTGTATGGCTCAGAGTCATGGACAATATATTGCTGCCATGTTTTGAAACTTGATCTGTCTGAGGAAGATCACCCACGTGAATTGGTGGGACAAAACCCCTAACATGCAAGTTTTTAAACTGTGTGCTGTCAGGGGCATGGATGCAATGCTTATGAACAGACACTTTCACTGGAATGGTCATGTTATGAAGATTGATGATACACAGATACCAAAGATGGTCTTCTATGGCCAGCTTGCTCATGGAAAATACTTTATAGGTGGTCAGTAAAAGGGCTATAAGGATACCTTAAAGGCCAGCATGAAGTCATGTGGCATATCTCCCAATTATCTGGAAACACTAGCTCAGGAAAACAAAAAGCAGTCAAGTAGCACTTTAAAGACTAGCAAAATAGTTTATTAGGTGAGCTTTCGTGGGACAGACCCACTTCTTCAGACCATAGCCAGACCAGAACAGACTCCTGAACAGAACAGAACAGGACAGAACAGGAGTCTGTTCTGGTCTGGCTGTGGCCTGAAGAAGTGGGTCTGTCCCACGAAAGCTCACCTAATAAACTATTTTGCTAGTCTTTAAAGTGCTACTTGACTGCTTTTTGTTTTGATAGTGTATAGACTAGCACGGCTCCCTCTCTGTTACTATAGCTCAGGAAAGATTGTCATGGCAGCAAACCACTGCACTAGCTTTTAATTGCTTTGAGAGTCAGTGTATCCAGGCTCCGAAAAGAACATACTCCTGCAGTTGGCTGGTTTTTATGTGACATCTGTAATCAGCTCTGCTGATCAAGGTTTGGTTTAGTCACTCCCCAACAGTATCACAGAAGCAGTGATCTGTCTATTGATGGTCAGTCCAAGAAGAAGACTTAGTTCCAATTCCCAGGGCTTAGATAAGCCATGTGCTGTTGATATGACCCCCCCACTCCTCCCCACTGGCAACTGAGGATGTTTATCCACACTGGCAACAATTTAGATCACAAAGAATTTGCACTGTTCAATGACATTTTTAAATGGGCTTTACTAGTGTAACCTTTCTGCCAGAAGAAGTCAGCAAAACCAGGGGCGAGTTTAACATCTAGGGGATCCTTTCATCCATCTCACATACGACCGGATTAAGCCCCCTCCCAGTAGCATGGGCAATTCACACACCCCTGGGCACCTTGGAGAGGCCATGCTTCCCCACTCACAAGCACGGAGTCTGAGTGTAGAAAAGAAACTTTTAATGAAAGATGCAGAAAAGTCATATGGCAAAAGCTTGGGAAAATACCACACCCAGAGTTCATAACCAAACCTCAAGTAGCTGTCCCAGCTCAAATGGATTGAGCAGTGTCCTTTGCCTCTCAGTCTTACCAGTCTGACACTGTAAGGATCCAATCCTCACACCCAAACTTTCTCCATACCCCGCTTTTTAATGCCCCACTTACAACTCTGTCCATTCTGTGCAGGCCCTGACGCATCACCCTGATGCATTCCCTCATTGAACCTGAGTCAAAGCCACCTTTGCACTCATTCAGCATTCCACTTGCTTCTGCCAGCTGCCCCACCAGATGCTCGCTGGTCACTCCTGCCAGCCACCCCCCTCTCGCTCCTGCCAGCCATTTGACCACGGTCTTGTGGGTTTCGCTGTAGGCAAAACCCTGTTATTCTAGCTGTCTGTGGCTTTAGCTACCAGTGATTTCAGCTCATAGTTGCATTCAGCTCTGGGCCTATCCACAGCGTCTCAGTATCCACCAAGGTGGATTTTCACACAATAACTATAGACCCAGCTTTAGATCGATCTTTGGAGGCAGTGTGGAGGGGAGGGGAGAGAGAGAGCAAGACAGAGAACTTGTCAAACTGTCTTACAGCTGTATAGTAAAAAGTCTCCCAGCCAGCTGGTTCAATGACTATTCCTCCACACTTCAACCTCACAACACTTAGATGGAAGGAGCCCTGTGTGATCCATATCTTACACAGCAGTGAAGACTGCCCTGTACCCCAACAACAACTTCAAGCACTGGTGAGACTCCACAATTCTTACACTGGGTGATAGCACAAATTTACAGCAACATGTTGTTTACAATACAAGAAAATCTCATTGCTGCACCTGCTACCCATCAGGCATTGTTTACAAGGTATTACATATGAGCCGTGTCTACACGTGCACGCTACTTTGAAGTAGCGGCACTAACTTCGAAATAGCGCCTGTCACGGCTACACGTGCCGGGCGCTATTTCGAAGTTAACTTCGACGTTAGGCGGCGAGACGTCGAAGTCGCTGACCCCATGAGGGGATAGGAATAGCGCCCTACTTTGACATTCAACGTCGAAGTAGGGACCGTGTAGTCGTTGCGCGTCCCGCAACTTCGAAATAGCGGGGTCCGCCATGGCGACCATCAGCTGAGGGGTTGAGAGACGCTCTCTCTCCAGCCCCTGCGGGGCTCTATGGTCACCGTGGGCAGCAGCCCTTAGCCCAGGGCTTCTGGCTGCTGCTGCGGCAGCTGGGGATCCATGCTGCAGGCACAGGGTCTGCAACCAGTTGTCAGCTCTGTGTATTTTGTGTTGTTTAGTGCAACTGTGTTTGGGAGGGGCCCTTTAAGGGAGCGGCTTGCTGTTGAGTCCGCCCTGTGACCCTGTCTGCAGCTGTGCCTGGCACCCTTATTTCAATGTGTGCTACTTTGGCATGTAGACGTTCCCTCGCAGCGCCTATTTCGATGTGGTGCCGTGCAATGTCGAAGTTGAACATGGACGTTGCCAGCCTTGGAGGACGTGTAGACATTATTCATCGAAATAGCCTATTTCGATGTCGCTACATTGAAATAAGCTACTTCGATGTAGGCTTCACGTGTAGACGTAGCCATGCACACCTTTGCATATTTATGCAAATGATCTCTAAAGGACACATTCCTGAAATCCTTCTGCAGTATTGAGCTCCTGCTGGCACATTCTTTACACGAGCTTTACCAAATAAATTTTGTCATTAGCTGAGAATATAGTTAATTTCTGCCTGGTCTTGCCTTTATGCTTCCTATATAATGCTATAGGAAATGCTGTTTATGTTCAACTACAGATTTGTCTTGTAAAAGCCAACTTAAATGAACTGTTCCAGTCAACCTACAAAGCATTCTACAGAAGTGAATCTGTGGCTAGGGTTACACTGTAGCCCTAGATTGAAATAAGTCATGCAATTTGCATTGCACAAATTGCACAAGTTATTTTGAGGCATCTTGTTTTGAACTCAGTGCAAGCGACATTGCACCAAGGTTCTAAATAAGTGCTTATTTTGACCATCCCACTAACCCTTGTATGACTAGGGTTACTGGGAATGGAATACCATGCTTGAAATAGTCCTGCTATTGGCCTATTACTATTGGCTGTACAGTTTTTATTTCAGGATACAAATGTATCCCAAAATAAAAACAATAGTGTAGCCTTAGCTTTAGTGTGCTTAAAATGTTATAGTCTGGTGGAGGGGATCAGTTAACTCAGGAAAAGTATCCCTCTCAGAAACTGTACACTTAGAAGCCCTGTATCAGTGCAGCTGCACCAGAAGAGTGTCTCCTGCCAGCATAGCACTAGTATGGGCAGCACTTAGATTACTGTAACTCGCATCTGGGGGTGACTGATGCCTGTGGGAGGAAGGAGTGTAGGGAGGACCACCTAGAGGTGCAGAGTAGGAGCATGTGGGGCACCTCATTTAGTAATTAAAATGTCGGTGGGGGAAAAGGGGCAGTGCACCTCCCGAGTGCTACCATGGGTCACCTATGCTTGGGTCACTCAGGGGGTGTCTATATCATGCCATAGAGTGAAGTTAGATTGACTTTAGTGGTAGTATAGACCTGCCCTCAAGTGAGCTTCTCCTTATCAAGGTTTTGTTCCATAAAAATTTTCAGGATGTGCTACTTATGACCAAAGAAAATACATATTTCACTTAGACAGAACCCCTAAAAGCCTAAGATTTGGTGATAGTTTATACCTTTGCCATCTAAGCAAAAAAATCTGCTTCCTCACAAGGTTTCTCCATTCTAAGCACCAAGTAACTATTTTTGGAAACCCTTCAACACCGTCCTCAATTCTCATTTGTTACTCTACCCAGTACATCTGACTGTGCTGGATGCACTGAGTTAATGGGCTAGTTTCCAGAAAGCAAATAAAATTTGACACAAATGTATAATGATATCTATTTGCAAATGACAAAGACTTCATTTCAGTTGTAATTGATTATATTTTTGAAGTCAATAATTGGTTTCCAAGGAACTGTTAGGCCTAATTTATACTGTATTCCTTGCTGATAGGTTCTTTGGATCATTTTACATGAATCAACTTCTGTTTGCTATACTGTATTTGCTATTTCTGTTTTATTAAGCATTATAAATGTGACTGTCACTTTATACAAATTCCTCAAGCATTACTTGACAAGTAGCTATTAGATATATAATTCATGTTTTCATCATTATGTGGATGGCGTGCTGATTTTTATTATTTACATTGTATCATGTCTTCTCAACAACAGGATTCCATGTAATGGATACCAAATAATTTCATAAAACACAATATAAATTGTTCTCGTTTATTTTAAACAGTGCTGAATGATACTGTTCAACAACAGATCTAAGTGCATCTTCAAGCATTATATCATGCATTATGCCATAAAAACAGAGTAGGCATGTGTATCCCTTTCCTTTACAGTACCAGACTATTATCACTAGTAGAACTCAGCTTGGAAACAAAATACCAAGAGTGGCCCAATAGCATTGACTGTTTTTCCCCCTTTTTCATCTAATGTAATAAGAAGCAGGGGTTCTCTTACCCCTCTTCTGACTCACCTATCCTTAAAGCAGTTGTCTCTAGAACACAACTACTGCAGAATGCTCAGTGCAGATTTTATACAATTGTTTCAACACCACTACTAATTTAAAACTTCTGTATTGGCAACCCTTAAAACACTTTGAGCTGTTTTTGTTATACGTATTAATTACGAAATTATTTTTGCACTTCAGGTCATTAGGCATACGTCCTCCAGTTACTAAATGGGCAGAATATTTACTGTTGTTGTCATGTTAAATAATCAGCAGCCTATTCTTTCAGTAGAACATAAGTCTCTTGGTAAATGTTGGTTCTACAATGGCAACTACTGTAGTCTGTCCTTAATTTAACCTTGAGCCCCAGGGATGATAGGACATTCTTTAAATATGATACTTGATTGTGGCATTTATTTCCAGCTCAGTCTTTAAATGCCTGTAGTGAGGTGGTATGGCCTTCTCCTGCCTCAGAAGCAGAAAAATGCTGGGTGCAGGGAGTCAGAGCACCCTTGCCCTACCTCCCAGAGAATAATGCACAGGACAGGAAATGTAAGAGGTGGAGCTCTGAGCTCACTGAAGGAACAGCTGCTGAAAGGATCAGATGCCTCTTGCCTAGATCCTTAAAAGGGGAACCCAATGGACTGAGCTGGCCCCAAAGACTGTATACATATACTGACTGTTGCTCTGACCCTGTTGAAGGGAACTGAGTCTGGAAACTGTGAATTTGTTCTGAACACGGACTGCCCAATGACTGACTGTCATGAAGTATTGTGGCCTTCCCCCACCTTTTGTTTGGTGAACCCCAGCAAACACTTCTACAATGCCCAATCTGTTTTTTGGTTCAGAGAAAAAAAAAACATTACTGCCTTACCAGACCTGAAAATCTCTACAAAGAGTATTGAAAGGCTGTCCTTCTCTGAGTGGGAAAGGAGTGTGCCTCCAATAAATAAGAGTGCAAGTGCACGTTGTGTGTAAAGGGAAAAGAGAGAGTATTAGTTATGAGCTTTGATGTTGTTGCCCCTCTTGCTGCCAATAAATAAGAAAGGGAACCATCCAGTTTAGCAATGGCATGTGGCCTCTTTTCACCAAAGATGACTTTCTGACTAGTGAGGCAAGATTAGATGGATTTACAACACATACTTTACAACTTCATTTTATAGAACTCTCTAGAAGTCTTCATTTTTCTCTTTCCCTCCATTTCCCCCCCATGTTATTTAATGTAGGCTTCTACTGCAGCATCTAACCTCTAGCTGACAGGAAGGGTGAGGTTGATGGCAAAGCTGCTCTGGGAATTACAGAATAATGACTGCTGCCTGCAAGAACAATATACTCTGAGACTTCTTCCTTACAGAAGCTTATCATTTACTTCTCAGCCTCTGCAAGATGTGCCTTGGGGAATTAAAGTTTGGTAATAAACTCTGGTCTTAATAGTCTGCTGCTGTTCATGCATCAAAATAGCTAAACGAATATTTTTATATATTTATTAAAACACTTTTTTGAGGAAGTGGTTTAATTGTTTTACAGTGTTTTGGTACATGATGCTTCTTAGTACTGAAATATAGCTTTTTTCTATGACTATTTACTATGTTACAGTGAAAGAGAAAAAAAAAACATCTAAGGGTTTTAGCAGGAGCAGGGGCCTTTCAGAAAAGGAGACGACAAACAATTAGGAAGTTAGATAATGAAATTAAAAGGTGAGGTTCCAAGACGTGAAAGCTGCATGGAATTTTTTTAAAATCATAGAGGCTCAACATAAATGTAAACCCCAAATTAAAACAAAACAAAACCAAACCATAAAGGGAAAAAAGTGCCAAACAACTAAGTAAAAGCAGAGTGAGAGGCAAAAAGGCATCCTTTTAAAAAGCGGAAGTTAAATCTTAGTGATGAAAATAGAAAAGAGCCTAAACTCTGGCAAATGAAGTGTAAAAATATAATTAGGAAGCCCCCCAAAACTGAAGAAAAGCTGACCTAAGACTCAAGACTCAAAAACTATGGCAATGTTATTTAAGTATCTCAGCAGCAGGAAGCTTTATAAACAACAAGTGGGGCCACTGGGCTGTCACGATGTTAAAGGATCTCTCAAGGATAAGACCATTGTGGAGAAATTAAATAATTTTTTACACTGAACTTCATAACTGAGGATTTGAGGGATGTGAGGGAAAATTTCCAAACCTAGGCCATTCTTTTTAGGTGACAAATTTGAGGCACTCTCAGACTGAGGTGTCATTAGAAGAGGCCTTGGAACAAATTAATAAACTAAACAGTAATCATTCACGAGGACTTGACAGTATTTACTCTAAATTTATGGAGGAACTGAAATGTGAAATTGCAGAAATATCAAATGTGGTTTGTAACTTACATGAACAGCAAAGGTTAACACTCTGTTGTGCTCCAGACAGTGGGGGACTCATGGCAGAGTTTCACCAACATCTACATGAGCTGGCCGGGCCAGGCACAAGATGTGCACGTCCTCCGCAACTCCAGCCTGTTCCAATGGATGGAGGCTGGAACCTATATCCCCCAGTGGGCAGGTCACCATGCCGCTCTTCCTTGTGAGTGACCCAGCCTACCCCCTGCAGCCCTGGCTAATGTGCCCATACACAGGCCATCTCACCCCCTCCCAGACGCTGTTCAATGCTGAGCTCACATGGGCCCAGCTCACACCTTTGGATGCTTGAAAGTGAGAATTAGAAGCCTCCACATGTGCCTCAATATGGGGATGGGGAATGTGCCCCAGGTTGTGGGCGCCTGCTGTGCCTTCTACAACCTCATCGAGGCGTGTGAGGGGACCCTGCCCCAGAGCTGGATGGTGGAACTGGTCCCCAGGTACAAGCAGCCCAACATGGCCCTTGACTGGCAGCTTACCCGCAATGGGGTCCACCCCTGGGAGGCACTCAGGGAGGCATTTGGCTGTGGGGAGTACTGACCCTTGCCTGAGCCCTCCCCACAGCCCCCCATCATTCCTCCTCAATAATCAGGGACACGGGGGGGGGTTACAAACTGTGACCTCTTTTATAACACAACCTGCACACAATAAACAACAATATTGTAAAAACTAGGTAGAAAACAATAAACGTAAGTTAAAACTAAAACCTGGAGAACTATTTACATGGGAGTCAGGGAACAGGGGCATGACAACATGGATGGGGACTAAGACAGGGATGGAGGGGGCCCTACTCAATGGATGGGGTGGATGGCCATGAGCCCGGTGCCACAGATGCCCCTCCTACCCTGGGTGCGTGGTCCCTGTTGGGGCACTGATGGGGCTGCAGGGGGGAGGGATCATGGGGTTGGGGGCCCTCTGTGGCCACAAGCTAGGCCCCAAGGCTCCTGAGGGCAGCCGCAGACAGGCCTGGGGGAAATAGGGTGGCTAGGCCCTCAGGGGCATCGGCTGGGGTGGGAGCAGCTGGGGGGACTGGGGCAGGGGTGGGTGGGGAGCTGGGGCGGGGATGGCTGGGGGTAGGTCAACAAGGGCACCACACATGGTGTGGAGCATCCCTACTATCTCCCACAGCATGTCCACCACCAGTTCAGTTCAGCCTCACCCAGGGCCAGCCACCTCTCTGCCAGAATGTTCTGGTGCTGGAGGGTGGGTGTATAGGCCATGGCCTCCTCACAGTGGCCCTGGCATTGGGCCCTCCAGACATGTGGCTGCCATGCCTCAGGTACTGGGGCTGCTCCAGGCCTGGCTGCAGGACTGGTGGACCCTCCAACTTGGATGGGGCTGGTGGGTCCTGGGCTCCTTGTCCAGCTGTCCCACCCCTCTGATGGAGCTGCTGTAAGGCAGGGGGCTGGGGGAGGCAGAGGGGGTTCAGAGGCACATCCTGACCCTAGGTGTCACTCCCTCAGCTCCCCTTGATGGCTACCCCCACCCTGGACCCAAGGGACAGCCATGTCCTGGGGATGCCCTCAGTGCAGTCTCCCGTGGTCCAAGCATGCTGGACCATGTGGCACGATGGCTTGGCAATGGTGAGGCTCGTGGTGGACCCCCTGGGAATGGGTTGGTGGGAGTGGAGGGAGGTTTCGGACATGGGGGAGTCCCTGCCTGCGGAGCAGGTGGGCTGGGTGCAGCCAAGCTGCCTGAGGGTCTTCCAGCACACTTGCATGGCTTGTGGGGCTCTCCACAGAGCAGGGTGCCAGATGTCAACTGCAGGCATGGCTGTGGCCCCAGGCCATGTTCTGGGATGGGCCATCTGGGGTTGGGCTGTCACGTGAGGGCCTGGGTGTGCCTCCCCCAGGGATGTGCCATGGCTTGCGCTTATCCGACGTGGCCTCAAAAAGGTTGGGTGATGCCTGAATTGAGGTGGCCTGGCTGCTGTCGGCAGAGGGCAGCTCGATTATGAGGGAGCCCTCTGCGACTCATCCTCAGACACGACAACATCATCCTGGCCGATGGGCACTGTAGCTGGACCTGCCTCCCACTCTGGTGTGGCAGGAGGCTCTGTCTCCTGGTGGTGCAGGCGAGGAGGTGTCATTCCCCACCAGGAGGTCCTGCAGTTTCCTGAAGTAAGGACAGCTGGCTGGGGCCTGGCCGGACCAGTAGGTGCTATCCCAGGCCGCCATGTAGCCCTGCTTCAACTCTTACTTTGCACCAGACCAGCTTGGAGGTCCAGGAAGGGTCGCCTTGGGCAGCCAGGTCATGGGCAAGGTGCATAAAGGTGGGGTCATTCCACTGATGCCTGGTGGTGGCTCCAGGAGGTTCTGGAGCTCTGGCTCTGATCAGAATGGGGCCCTTCATTTTGGAGCCTGGTCAGCTTCCTGGGTGCCCTTGGCCAGCTCCCTCGGGCTGCCCTGGGGGCGTGGGGTGTTGGCTTGCTGGCCATCACTCAGACTTGGGGCTCGGTGGGAGATGCAGGGGCTTGGTGGAGTGTGGCAGGAAGCCCAGCATGTGCTGCCTGCCTCCACACTCTTAGCTTCCTGCCACGGGGTCTCTGGGTACTTGCAGCTATGAAAGCAGCCAGACCCAGAGACCATAGAGCCCCACTGGGGCTGCCTGGAGTGTCTTCGCATTCCAGCTGGCTGCTGCCATGGCAGACCACTTCTTCCAAAAGAAGCGGTCCATGAGCATCTACACATGCTTTCGTCCAGAAGACTGTTCTGGAAGGTGATCTTCCTTATTTGGGAGCGAAGAAAGGAGTCTGGAAGATGTGGGACTCCACAGACATAGACGCTCCACAGATCTTCCAGAAGAAGCCAGAGCTCTTCCAGAATATTGAGCCAGTGTAGAAGTGGCCACAGATGACCATAATTTTTCTGGGGGGGAATGAAAGAGTCAACATGGGTTTTGAAAAATAAATCATGCCTCACCACTCTACTAGAATTCTTTGAGAAGGTCAACAAGCCGATGGACATGGGGGATCCAGCAGATATAATGTACCTCAATTTTCCTTCACAAAAGGCTGTTAAGCAACATAGCTGTCATTGGATAAGAGGGAAGGTCCTCTCATAACTGGTAAGAAGATAGGAAACAATGGGTAGGTCAGTTTTCAGACAAGAGACAGGTAAATAGATGTGTCCCCGAGGTATCTGTACTGGGGCCAATCCTATCCAACATATTCATAAATGATCTGGAAAAGAGGTAAACAGTGAGCTGTCAAAATTTGCGGGTGACACAAAACTCAAGACAATTAAGCCCCAAATAGACTGTGAAGAGTTACAAAAGAATCTCCCAAATCTGGATGACTGGGTGACAAAATGGCAGATGAAATTCAATGTTGATAAATGCAAAATAATGCGCTTTGGAAAACGTACTACTAACTATACTTATAAAACAACAGGGTATAAATTATTTATTACCACTCAAGAAAGTGGTTTTCTGGAAACATCCAGTCAATGGGTAGTGACAGTCAAAAAGCAAACTGAATGTTGAGAATCATGAGGAAAAAAGCCAGCTGATAAAACAAAATCTATCCTATTGCATCTATACAAATCCATGGTACGCTCACATCTTGATACTGCAGGCAGATGTGGTCTCCCGATCTGAAAAAATTATATATTGGATGGGAAACTTTTCAGAAAAATGCAACAACATTTTAGGGGTATGGAATGACTACCATATGAGCAGAGATTAATAAAATTGGGACTTTTCATCTTTGAAAAAGTGGTAACTAAGGGGTAATATAATAGAGGTCTTCAAAACCATGATTGGTATAGAGAAAATCGATAAGGAAGCAATATATTTATTCTTTTTCATAACACAAGAACTCAAGATCACCAAATGAAATTACTAGGCAGCAGGTGTAAAACAAGAAAAGGAAAAAATGTTTCACATGACACAGTCATCCTGTGGAACTCCATGCCAAAGGATGTTATGAAGGCCAAGACTATAAAAAGATTTAAAAAAGAACTAGATAATTTCATGGAGGATAGGTCCATCTATGGTATTAACCAGTATGGGCAGAGATGGTGCTCTAGCTTCTGTTTGCCAGGAGCTGATAATGGGTGACAGTGGATGGATCACCTGATGATTTCTTGTTCTGTTCTTTCCCCCTGGAGCACTTGGCAGTGGTCACTGTTGGGAAACAAGTCACTGGGCTAGATATACCTTTGATCGTGTACCACCATTCTTATGTTCAGGCTTTACAAGTATCTATGGAGCCTGTAGTTTTACAAGAAAAGAAATAAAATAAGGGCCAGATTAGTCTTTTTCAAATGGAAAGAACTCTAATTTGCCCGAGATGGAAGGTGGGAGAGCCAGCTTTGCTGCATCACTGAATCCCAACCAAGGGTGCAATGTATGGCTTGCTATCAGATGATTTCTGGGTAACTCTACATTGCAGTGAAAAAGCTGGTAGTGGCCTGAGAAAGGTGACTTAGGGTTATCGAAATCTGGCTAGGGAGTTAGAATTGCAGTGTAGACACTGGGGCACGGTCCCTCTTCCCTCAGGCTATGTCTACGCTAATCGGCTACTTCGAAGTAACTGGCACAACATCAAAATAGCACGTGTTGCGTCTACACGTGCCGTGTGCTATTTTGATGTTCAAATTGACGTTAAGTGGCGAGACGTCGAAAGCGCTATTCTCATCAGAAGATGGGAATAGCACCCTACTTCAACGTTGAACATCAAAGTAGGGTGTGTGTAGATGATCCACATCCCGCTACTTCGAAATAGCGGGGTCCGCCATGGCAGCAATCAGCTGAGGGGTTGAGACGTGCTAGCCAGCCCCTTCGGGGCTCTGTGATCTCTGCGCCCAGCAGTTCTTAAAGCCGCTTGGACCTGGAAACCCCGTAGCAGGAAGCTGACAGCGTGCATGCAGCAGCCGTGCCATGGGGTGTCCCTGCACAGCCCAGAGGGACACCGTGGCAGCCAGCCAGCCCCCAGAGCTCCCCCTCTGGGCCATCTCAGGGATCCCAGGCTTCCCGCCAGCGGGGTAGGAAGCGGGGCCCCTCCTGGACTGACCCTGAGCTCCGTGACCTGCTGGGGCTCTGGGGGGAGGAGGAGGTGCTGCACATCATGGGGAGCAAGCGGTGGAACGCGGAGGTGTTTGCCCAGCTGGCCGAGGGCCTGGCTGCCCGGGGTCACCCTGCCCCCACTCCTGACCGTGTCAGGAGTAAGGTCAAGGATTTGCGGCAGGGTTACGCCCGGGCCCGGAACTCGGCCGGCCAGTCTGGGGGTGGCCCCGCCGCTCGCCCCTATTACTGGGAGCTCAGGGCTATCCTGGGCCCCCAGGGCACCTCCTCCCCCCCAGCCACCCTTGATACCACGGACGACGAGCCCCAGCCGGCCTCGGAGCCAGGGTCAGGTTCGGAGGCCAGCCCTGCCCCCCCTGGGCTAGAGCCGGGACCCTCCATCCCAGCCACCGAGTGGTCCAGCGAGGAGGGGAGCTCATGCTGGACATCCCGTCCCGCAGCGCCAGCCGGGTGTCTGCTAGAGGGGTATCTCCTGATCCTGGCAGTGCACCATTGGGTACGTACCCCACAGGGCGCAGACCCCCTGAGCATGGGGCGGGGGCACCACTTGACCGGGGGCCCCCCACATCCCCACAACACCCCAGCCTGACACGGTCTGGGCACACCATGGCCCAGGGACGGTGCCACAGCCACCAGTGCCCAGCAGCACCTCCACCCACGGACAGTGTCGTGGTCCACACCCGGTGGGAGGGGAGAGGGGTGGACCACTGGAAGGGGCCACCCACAGGATTACTGCATGAACCAATGGGGGATGGGGGTGGGCCACGGGTCAAGGCTGGGTACTCACAGCTTCCCTTCCTCCTTTCCCCCTATTTCTGCAGCCGCACCATCCGTGGTCCCAGACAGCCCTCCAAGACCACTGGACCACCAACGCCCAGGGTTGCCGCCTGCACCGGGATGGGCCCACCCCTGCTGGGGCCACTGCCACAGCACACATGACCTGGAGGTGGCTGCGGCCCTCCGGCGCCAGGCGGACCTCATGGAGTGGAAGCTCCAATTCAAGAAGCGGGAGGCCTCCTGCTGCCGGGACGCCTGGCGGGAGTTTATGGCCATCTTCAACCGGGTGGCCAACACCTTTGAGAAGCTGGTGGCCCGTCTGCCCCCCGCGATGTCCTCCGTCCTGCCCTCCCCGCCACCCCGCCTGCTGATGTCCTGCCTGCTGCCCCGCCTGCCGCCCCACCCACCAGCTCCTCAGGGCAGGAGCCACCTGGGGCTGAGGACCCGCCTCGGCCATACCTCCCTGTCCTCCTGGCCCCCAGTCGGCCTTGCCGGGGACCCCGGCTGAGAGGGGGACCGGCCAGCTGAACGTGGCAGAGCTCGCGCCCTTTCACCCCTGCCCCAGAATGATGGGCTGATGTGTGGCCTTCCCACATCTCCCCCCTGTACATAGTTGTCCCCACCCTGTATATAGTTATTTATAGTTGACCCCCCTGTACCTAGTTTATTAGAGATGTTCCCACTTGTATACAGTTATTATTATTGTTATTTGAATCTGTTTTATTTGCTAATATTATTATATGCTGAAAAGAAGCAACATTTTTGTTCCTGTAAATAATAATGATAGTTTCATTTTTCCAAAAACCTGTGCCCCGTGTGCTTTTGGTGAGGGTGGGGCGTGGGTGCTGGGGCGGGGTGCAGGGATGGCTGGGGGGACGCTCACTGGGCCCCCTAGTCAAAGTACTCCCTTAGGGCCTCCCGGACTTTGACCCCGTCCTGGTGGGCCTGGCGGCTCGGGGTGGCGGCTGGCTGGGGGGTAGGCTGTTGTGGCCTCCTGTGCCCAGCCCTGCATGAAGGCCTCCCCCTTGCTTTCCACCAGGTTGTGGAGTGTGCAGCAGGCCCTCACAACCTGGGGGATGTTTGGGAGGCCCAGATCTAGGCGTGCCAGGAGGCAATGCCAGCGGCCTTTCAGGCGCCCAAAGTCTCGCTTGACCACTTGTGGGGCATGGTTGAGTTGGGCGTTGTAGCGCTCCTGGCTGTCAGAGAGGTGGCCTGTATAGGGCCGCATAAGCCAGGGCTGGAGGGGGTATGCCGCATCCCCCACAAGGCAGAGGGGTACGGTGGTGGTATCCCCCAGAGGGATCTCCCCCTGGGGGATGTAGGTCCCCGCCTGCAGTCGGCGGCATAGTCCCGAATTCCGGAAAACGTGGGCATCGTGGGTAGAGCCAGGCCAGCCCACATATACGTCCTGGAAGCGGCCATGGCTGTCAACCATGGCCTGCAGGACCACAGAGTCGTAGCCCTTCCTGTTGATGTAGCACCCACCACTGTGGTCTGGGGCGCGGATGGGGATGTGGGTCCCATCAAGGGCTCCAAAGCAGTTGGGGAATCCCATGGCAGCGAATCCCTCGATGGCCATGTCCAGGTCCCCAACTCGGACAACCTTCTTCAGCAGCAGGGCATTGAGTGCACGCACCACCTGTGGGGAGGGAACACGGGTGCCTGTGAGGGTTTGCACAGTGTGACCCCCTCACCCCAGGCCCCCCACACCCAGCCCCCCTCCTCAGCCCCCTCCCCTGGCACCCCTCCCCAGTGGGTTCAGCCCCAGTCCTCCTTACCTCCATGAGGACAGCCCCGACTGTGGCCTTTCCCACTCCAAACTGCTGGCCCACGGAGCGGTAGCTGTCTGGAGTGGCCAGCTTCCAGACAGCTATTGAGACCCTCTTCTCGACAGGGAGGGTGTGCCGCATGCGGGTGTCCTGGTGCCTGAGTGCGGGGGTGAGCCACTGGCAGAGCTCCAGGAAGGTCTGCCGGCACATGCGGAAGTTCTGCAGCCACTGGTCATCATTCCATTCCCCCATAACCAGGTGCTCCCACCACTCAGTGCTGGAGGGGTAGCTCCAGAGTCGGCGGGGCACCCGGCGGCGGGGAGCAGGAGGGCCCGATGGTCGGGGGCATCTCCTGGTGCTCCTGGGGAGGGCTCCCATTCCAGAAGCTGCTGGATGGCTGCCCAGGCAGCATCTAGAAGGGCGCCTGCTCTGCAGGAGGCGTCTTGTAGGGCTTCCAGCTGCTGCTGGACGTCCATGTCTGCAGGCTCGAGGTCTGCGAGGCTTGTATCACCAACACAGGGCTGCTCATGTGGTGCAGGCCGAGTGTGTTTGGGAGGGGCCCTTTGAGAGAGCAGCTTGCAGCTGCCCCAGAAGGGCTAGTCTGCTCTGTGACCCGGTCCGCGGGCTTTCCTGGCCCCTTATTTCGAAAGAGGGGGCTTGTGTGTGTGGACGCTCCGTGTTTCCTTCTGGGGCAGCTCTTTTCGATGTTCCCCAGCACTACTTCGACATTGAACGTCGACGTTGCCAGCCCTGGAGGACATGTAGACGATAATCATCAAAGTAGCCTAATTCGATGTTCTTACTTCGAAATGGGCTACTTCGACGTAGTGTCCTAGTGTAGACATAGCCTCAGAGTGGGAGAATATGTAACCCAATAAACAACTTGGCCTGGGTCCTGTGAGTTTGTGTCAGATGATGTGGGCCAACTGTGTGCAGTGTAGACATACCTTCAGAGGCTAGGAACAGGAGAAGCATGGCATTCTGCTTTCATAGGTATGAGGAGACTAGATTATCCATTGCCCCCGTCACCATGTACAGTCACTTAAACCAGTGACCAATGGTTGTAATGCACTACCAAAGCAGAAAGACAGTGTTTACAGCTACCTTGCATCACCAAGATGAACACTCATAACTGAGTATAACCACAGCTATTCGAAGCACCCTGTACTGACCTGAAAAAAGGAAGTTTTGCATTGGTGTGGATGTGCCTGGACAAGAACCAGAGGTCACAGAGGACCAGAGTCTGACCAGCTATGTAACTGGAGGATTCCCTTGCTGAAATCCCTGCTTCTTCCTCAGAATACCCCACCCTCAGTAGTTACATTAACCTTAAATAATTGCTTGGCTCCCACCCCCCCATAACCTACTTCCCAGGTGAATTTGTACAGGATATGAATGGAAGAGTGAGGCAACATACCACAATTAAATGCAAATTGATTACTGCTATAATCATGTCTCTTAAAGAACAATTTACGGTACAAAGCAATTAACTAGAAGTCTGATCTGATTTAATGTTGCTGTGTCCCAATTTGCTATCTTGGTGCACTAATTATTGATTAGCACATTTCAAAAACCTAATGGAAATAAAATACGGTAGTTAAGACTAGCAACTCTGAGGCGGGGGGCAAGGGGAGCACCACTGCATGGGTTGCCAGAGAATCGAGATAAAAGCTCTCTGAAGGAGGGTTTCTAATCTTTTTTTCAGGGTTCTAGAGTCCTTAGCCAAGCATAAATGCAAACAAATCTAAAAAGAAAATCAGCCTCTGGCTACATTCTTTTGTGAAGCTTAAATCCTTAAAATGAACAAAGTAACTGAGCAAACTTTCCCCTGATTTTTAAGCTCACATGAATATGTAAGTCACCCAGTGTTTCTTACAGTTCTTACCTAAACTAGGCTCTGCTCCATTCAGTTGCTTCAGACAGAGAGGCCCTACTAGCTGGGACTTTGAAACAAACTGATGCGTTATAACTCAATAACCCCACGCTACCATCTAGACAGACATGGAGGAAGTGAAACAAGGTTCAGAGACCCCACCTAGAAGGCACCAGAAGACATACACCCCACATCCCAACCACCTGATAGCCTGTGCTGATGAAAATGTTGCTATGCTGCTGCATTGTAGAGAGCGGACATGGTCCACCTGCTAACACACTGGAGAGGGAGTTAACTCCTCATTCTCCTTCTGGCTATGCCACTGACCTGGTATGTGATCTTGATCAAGCCATGTCATTTCTATCTTCCCACATGTAAAATTAGGATAATACCTCATTTGTAAAGCCCATGAGAGCTGGTACTTCTGATTAGTGAATCAAGTACCTGTGTGGTGTCTCACTGATCCGTTGGAAAAGATGATGTAGAAGAAAATGAGCCATGGAGTTACCAAAACGAGTTAGGTTTCTGCAGTGATGTGCCAGTTTCTAAAAGCTATTTTATTCATCGCCTAGATATACCAATCCTATCCTTAAACCTCATCAGAGCTGCTCTGTGCCATACCAACAAGCCTGAGCAAGATTCTGTTTTGGCTAGCCGCTTCTGCATTCCATTCATCCCTCTTTGGTACCTACTGATATGTCCTCTATCAATGAAGCAACTCAGCTTTTTAAAATTTCTCTCTTCACAATGTCCTTGGGCATAGGGTGGTAATAGTATTCTAGTTTTAATAGTGGAGCGCTGACACATAAAGTGACTTGCCCAAAATTATACTCTCTCTCTCTCTCTCTCTCTGTGGTAGAACAGAAAATTATATCTGAATTATATCTGGATCCCCCAGTCCTGGACTAACACTAATCACTGGACCATCTCTTCTCTCTCTGGTTACAGATCACTTTCTTTATCAGGAGCATAATTAATGGAGAAAGCTCTGTAGTCTTCTCTCTGCAGGCAGGATACTCTAGGATGGATGCTCCAAATTCCATTCCAGGAGAGGCAGTGACAGAAATTGGGCCATGAATCCTCTTCACTGGCCAATGCTGGCACTGGTCTAAAATTATGGAGGGTGCAGCAGCTGCCCAAAACCTGGGGGACATTCAGGAGGCCCACCTCCAAGTGTGCCAGGAGACAGCGCAACCAGCCCTTGAGACGGCCGAAGGTGCGCTCCACCACATTTTGAGCGCGGTTTAGCTGTATGTTGAAGCACTCCTTGTTGGGGTTGGGATGGCCCATAGAGGGCCGCATAAGCCAGGCCTGGAAGGGATACGTGATATCTACGACCATGCATGGGGCAATGTGGGAACACCAAGTGGGATTTCCCCACCATGGCCTGCAGAACTGCAGAATGGTACGTTTTCTGTATATATACTGGTCCCTGCTGTGTTTCAGGCACAGATTGGGATATGGGTCCTGTCGAGGGCACCAAAAGAGTTCTGGAACCTGAGTGCTGCAAAGCTGATGATGGCCACAACCAGGTCCCCCACACGGATCACCCTCTGCAGTAGCATGGTGTTCAATACCTGAGTCATCGGCATGGAATGGAGGACATATGCACCCATGAGGGAGTGCAGAGTGTGCCAGGGCCCCCCTACCCGCCCCCCAGGCCTCCCACTCCCCTCATGTTCCCTCACCCCTAGGTCCCTCCAGCTCCTGGCCCCCAATGGGCCACCTTTCCTGGGCTCCCCCTCCCTCCAGGAGTGCATACCCCAAGCTTCTTTACCTCCATGACAACGGCCCTGACTGTGGCCTTGCTTATGCCAACCTGGTGGCCCACAGAGCAGTAGCTGTCTGGAGTGGCCAGCTTCCAGACAGCTATCACGACCCTCTTCTCGACAGGGAGGGCATGCTGCACCCGGGTGTCCTGATGCCGCAATGCAGGGGCTAGACACTGGCAGAGCTCCAGGAAGGTTTGCCACCTCATCTGGAATTTCTGGAGCCACCTGTCATCGTCCCCTTCTCTCATGACCACAGGTGATCCCACCACTTGTCTGCCATGCAACCCCATCCATGGTGTTTCCTGGCCCTTTCTTTTGCAAGAGAGTTTGGGACAGTGTAGATGCTCTCTTTCGAAAGAGTGGGTAGCCCTTTTGAAAGAGTGGATCAGAAGCACCAGCCTCTGCTCATGTGTGGATGCTATAGTTCGAAAGGGCACCTTTTGATTAGTCATTTTTGAAAAGGTGCCTTTTGAAATCACGTTCTAGTATAGACATAGCTTTTGTCTGCACAGCCCTTATTCTGAAACACCTATTTCGGAATAAGTATCAGAGAGGTAGCCATGTTAGTATCTTCGAGAACAACAAGAAATCCTGTGGCACCTTATAGTCTATAGGACTTCTTGTTATTTTGGAATAGGTGCTATTCCTTGTAGAATGAAGTTTACCAAATTTTAAATAAGCCATACACTATTTTGAAATTATTACAAAATAGCAGTTGAATTGTGTAGATGCCTGCACAATTATTTTGAAATAGCAACCATTATTCTGAAATAACTTTGCTGTAGAGGCACACCTGGAAAGTCCAGTTGGTGGTGCAGCGGGGCTAAGGCAGGTTCTCCGCTTGGTTGCACACAGCTCCTCTAGGCAGAAGGGCAGCCTTCCACCCTGGAGAAGCCTTTCTCCCTGTTGCCACTAGATCTGCAGCAGGGGGTTTAGCTGGCAGAGGCACGTGCACACAGTTCAGCATCCACATTGATTCATCAGAGCACTCATGGATTGTCTTTTGGGGACTAAGGTGCCATTTTTTTCAGGTTTGGAGAAGGTATGGATTGAGGGATGTGGTGGTAACAAGCAGGGTAGTATTTTTGGAGGAGTGCTATGGTGGAGGATATATTTAGATTTTGTATTTTTATCCTTTAGCTACATGTAAGAACATGCAGAACTATAGAAAGAAACTCTTTCATACAAAGAAATATAGATTTTGTGAAGTTCACCCAGATCTTGCCACATAAATGGCCCTTTGTACAAGTAAAAAATGTATTATCATTCAGAGTTAAACTTTTTCTGTACTTCTTTGCATCCTCACAAAAGCATTTCAAAGTTCAGACAAGAAATCTGCAGGAAGTAACTATTTTTAATGAGGCAAACTGATATATTTTAAAATTAGACACAGTCAGTCACTTGCTTTGCTAATTATTAACAGGAATGCCAATGAAATATCTATAATGATTTCAGAAGCTGATGATTATATAAAATGCCTTTTGACAGTATTTTAAATAATAAACAAAATCTACAGTGAGAATGAAAGCTGGAAAATAATATACTCTAAAAACCAGCTGCAGAAAATAATGACAAGCACATGCCCCAACATTTGGCCTAAAGATATATTTGGTGCAGTGTGCCCATCATTGCTTCATAATAACCTCGTAATTTTAATGATGTCAGCTTCTAACAATACTGAGAGTACATATCCAGAATAGCATGTTAGACCCCACAGCTGTGCACAGAAAGGTAATTGCATTGAGGATTTCAATTTGAAATTGGGGTTCATTCTAATTTAGAACAACCCCCCAAATTCAAAGTTCTCTACAAAAATGGAAGGGACCACCCACTCAGAGAGACAATTTGCCTTGGAAGCCCAGAGGTCCCCCAGCTTGGAGGCAGTCTGGCAAGTGACTGACAATGAGCCACTGAGGTGAGCTGCTAGGAAACCTGATAGAGGCATCCCTGGCAGAGCCTTTTGAAATCTGTCTGCGTTTCTCAAGGAACTTTGTCAAGATCATACTGTCTGTGAAACAGTTCAGTTCTGACAGATCATTAACTGCTGATGAAAAATTGTTTCATCTGATTTTTTTCTGAGCAGTTCTAGCAGATACATCACAGTGTTACCTGAGCTTGATGGAAAAAAGAGTGCATATATGTTTGGGACTGGGGGAGGAAATGGGAACTTCTGAGTTTCTGAATACAGTGATTAGAAAGCAAATAAAGACAGAGCAAAAATATAGGGGAATGATCAAAATGGAAGGAAACAATACATAAAAGCATCTTAAGTAATGGCTTGGCTATGTTTTTAAGGTAAATCCCTCTTCCCAACAGACACCCCATCTTTTCCTGGGATGACTATTACCATTCATTATTTCCTTGCCTTCTTCTCAGAAACCTCAGCCCTTCCCTGGTCCTTTAAAAATATAGTTGTTAAGATTTGCTGGTTGTTCTGGCCACATTACTCCATTTCTTCTTGGCTGGCTCCCTCGTCTCCACTGTGCATCACATTCAAGATTCTCACACTTGCTTTTCAAACCATTGACCTCTCTAACCCTCCCTCCTTATCTGTTCATGTTCCTCACCTCCCCCAGCCTCCCACATCACAGGTACTGCCAGCTTTGATTCTCTGCTTATACACTCTCCCACAAGTAAGTTCACACTTTCTTCCACCTTGCTCCTTAAACATGGCATACCCATTCTCCGCTAGTCCACAAAACCACTTAAGCTTCTCCTCCAAATCTCACTTCTAGACCAACCTTTATTATGATGGCAACTAATAAGGGCTAGGTAGAGGGCCAATGGGACTTGCTGATATTTATACACTTAAGGCAAATTTTAAATAATTCAAATAGTTATCTTGAGCTTGTCAGTTCCTTGCTGGTTTTGTAGGGTCTCTTAATGGAGGCTGGGCTTAAAGTGAGTGTATTTTCACAAGCTGTCAGAGCCCTCTGTTATTGTTGGCAGAGGGCCCTCTCTGACCTTGGAGGCAGCCCTTTCATGCTTCCACCTCATTGATTAAAAGCAAATTCAAATGCAAACTACTTTCTGTGCTTTCGACCTCCCTTCCTTAATATTCACAGGGTGACCTTTAGGGGAGAAAGGTTAGTGCAGAGACAGTTCACCAGTGAACTGTTTTCTAATTCAGCTTGTTAAAAGCAAGTAACCTTAAATAATTATAAATCAATTACTATGCCTGCTGTAAATTTCCCCAAGCAAAAAATTATAACAAAGTATTTCAGCCTGCGATTGAGCAAAATGAACAGCTTCCATAAGGCAAGGCATTTGCATTTCAATTTATCTTTTCCTTCATAATAGCACCATTTTCAATACATTTGGCTAAATATGGGAACTGCTCTTGTAGAATAAATCAATTATATTCTTAAGTTTAAATCTTTTTTTTCTCCAGTTATGCTCTATGTATCACTGTACCTAAGAAATGCACCCAAGGGAAAATGCTTCTATTCTTCACTAAAAATCCATGAATAATATTATGTAAAAATAAATTTATGATAGATGATTTAAAATCTTAACTTAGTACAACTTATTATTCAAATGTCATAAGAAAATGACACCTCACCCTCAGAAAGGAGTCAAGAGATCCATTCTCCATATATTCAACCACAATCATTACTGGTCTGCCTGCAAAGACAGCAAAGGAACACATTAGGATTATAGCTATAGTAAGGGTTTGTTATATTTCCAGCTGTTGCAAATAGATTATTTTCATTATTTAAATATGTAGCTCATTTTCAAAATCATCTTCTACAGCACATATACATGTCATTGGTTTATTATGCCTAAACAATGCTTTCCTAATACATATTTTCTTTATTTGAGGCACTGAAGTAGCTGACTGCATATAGTTCATTTTGCTGTATTTTCTTTAAAATCATTCATCTAAACTCCTCATTATTGTACCCGTTAGTGGGAGCAGTACTGTCTTTAACATGAATGTGTAGTTATTACAACTATATTTCATAAAAAATATGCCTAAAACACAAAATCTGCCTGTCAAAAAATACACGTAAGCCAAAAATTTGCATCACCCTATATACCACAAAGGGAAGAAAACACTCTCTCCTTTATGATGCAAATGCTAAACCCAAGCACAAACAGTGCTATGATGTTGATCTCCACCAAGCAGTGGGCAAATGGTGATGTCATGTGTGTCATCTGTATATTGCTGACACTTGAGTCTATGTTGTCCTACTAGTTCTTTTAGCTGTTGTACATAGATGTTGGACAGCACCAGAAAGAGAATAGATCCTTGTGGGTTCCAGAAGTGAGAATTCTATGTTTATTGTGCAGCGCTTGTTCCAATGCTATTGTATGCATGTGAAACCTGGACAACATACAAGTGTCATTTGAAGGCACTTGAACAATATTATCCACGCTGCCTCAGAAGAATCCTAAATGTCTTTTGGAAGGATAGGTGCATGAACACTGGCATCCTGGAAGAGTCGAACATGATCAGCATTGCAACCATTATCATTCACCAACAACTTTGCTGGATTGGTCATGTGTTTTGGATGTCTGATCAGTGCCTCCCAAAACAGATTCTGTTTTCTGAGTTGGAGGAAGGACAAAGGCGCATTGGGGGACAGTGGAAGTGAGATAAGGATGTGCTGAAGGCACACATGAAAAAGTGCGGCATCATTATCAACACTTGGGAGAACCTTGCCCAGGACCGTCCCCAGTGAAGAACAATAACCTGTGAGGGGGTGGCACAATTTGACAGGTCTCACCACAGTGCAGACGAGAGGTGGAGAGGAAGAACAGAGTGTCAAAACTGCCCTGTGCCCCTCCAACAGCTACGAACACCTGCCCCTTCTGTTATAATACCTGTGACTCACACATTGGATGGTGACATGAAGATGTCCTACTCGCTTTTGAGTGACAGCCACAATGATGTCTATGTGTGGATATGACTCTATGGCTATGTCTACACTAGCCCCAAACTTCGAAATGGCCACGCAAATGGCCATTTCGAAGTTTACTAATGAGGCGCTGAAATGTATATTCAGCGCTTCATTAGCATGCGGGCAGCCGCAGCACTTTGAAATTGATGCGCCTCACCACCGCGAGCTCATGGGAATAAGGGGACTTCGAAGTAGGTGGGGTCCTTTCAAAAAGGAGCCCCGTTGGGATGAGCTGCGCGGCGGCGAGCTGCGTCAATTTTGAAGTGCTGCGGCCACCCGCATGCTAATGAAGCACTGAATATGCATTTCAGCGCTTCATTAGTAAACTTCGAAATGGCCATTTGTGTGGCCATTTCGAAGTTTGGGGCTAGTGTAGACACGGCCTATGGCTGAATCTGATGGACTCCTCAAACCATTTAGGGACATTACCCATCTGAAGGGGGGTTACAGATTTTTCAGGGGAAGTAGTATCTACGATCAACCATCAAATGCTGCAGAGGTCCAGGAGAATGAGAATGGACAATGACCCTCACATGACAATGGACAACTGCTTTCTATCACACAAGAGCAGGAGATCACCCAATGTTTTTGCTAACACAGTTTTCTGTCTTGGTTTGAATCCAGATTTTGCCATGTCTGAACTTGTACACAACCTTTGGCTCACTTCTGTAGGAGCTTCTTGGAGCTTGCCTCCTGTTGACACTGCATGGTCAATAGCTAGATGCAACACATAAAGGGCAGGTTCCTTCATTGTTGGTTGTACTGTTGTGTTTTTGAAAATGGAAGAGAAGATTTCTTCCCTGAACGAGGCATTAACTCTGTGGGTCATTTTTATCTTGCAACATGGCAGACCTTCACTCTGCTCATTCATGGAGGCATTGTGAGGGATCTCAGGCCCAAACTCAGGTCCAGGGATCCTTATGCAGCTCTCAGGTCATAGCTTCCACCCAGAAGTTCACCTCCATTCCTTATGCAGAGAATTTGAAATATTTGGGTTTTCTTCTGAATCAGAACAAAAGCAAAGTCTGAAAAACTGAAACCCTCTGCAAAATGGAATTGCCTTTCTCCATCCAGATCTACTCTCCTCAGAAGAAGGCTTCTTAGCTACTTAAAGGGAAGGTACACTGGAAAAGGAAGCAAAATTTCATAGTTATGGACACTACAGAGATAGCTGTGCTAGTCTATACGCTATCAAAACGAAAAAGCTGTCCAGTAGCACTTTAAAGACTAACAAAATAATTTATTAGGTGATGCCGCCCTGCATCGTGGCAGACGCAGCCTACCCCTCTGCAGGCCTGGCTCATGAGGCCATACACAGGGTGCACACAGCCTAGCCAGGACCTTTTTTAATGGGCAGCCGAACTGTAGTTAGTTCTCTTTGGGCCATACACCTTTCTAGGCTCAAAAATGTGTTGTTTTACATGTAATTAACATTCACATGGGTCAAGAAACACCTGTTTTGATTGGTAGCACACAAAGGTCATGATTTGCTAAAAGCACCTGACATGCAGCTGTGGCATCTTATAAAGGGTGTATCTACAATACAGCTCTGTTTCGAAAGGATGGCTTTCGAAACAGAATGTTAAAAGATGGCCTTTTGAAACGGAGCATCTACACATGCTAACAGGGACTGAAGGTTCGACCCGTCCTTTTGAAAAGCTCCCAGTGCACTTTGGAAAGAGAGCATCCACACTTCCCAGGATGCTTTTTTGAAAGAACAGGAGCATGAAGCGCCGTGGGCAGGGTCGCATGGTGGATGAGCACTTCCAGGGCTGCCGCCCACCATCCCTTTAAAGGCCCCCCTGCCCCGGCGAGCACACACTGAGAGCCAGCTACTCATCTCCAGGCACTTAGGAAGAGGGCACAGAGGAGGTATCCCGGACCCTGAGCAGCGTCTCCCCACCATCAAGGCCATGGCCAGCGCACTGACCGCGGTCCTGGCTGCTGCACACCAGTGGCTCCGGGTGGCCACTCTAATAGCCACCCTCATGGAGGCCATCCTCAGGGCGCAATGTCCCCACCCGGTTCCCCCGGGTCATCCGCTGCATGTGGGGCTTCCCTGCAAGCACCGACTGGTGGGACCGGCTGGGGCTGGAGGCCTGGGGCAACAACCAGTGGCAACAGAACTTCAGGATGACCAAGGGGACATTCCTGGAGCTGTGCCACTGACTCACCCCAGCCCTCCAGCACCAGGACGCCCGCCTGAGGCCGGTGCTCCCCCTGCAGAAAAGGGTGGCCATTGCCCTGTGGGACCTGGCCACCGCGGACAGTCACTGATCCATCAGCCACCAGTTTGGGGTGGGCAGGGCCACTGGCAGGACTGTCCTCAATAAGGTAAGCCATGCCTGGGTCACACCTCGACCGCAAATGGTGGGGTGGGGGGTACCCTGGCAAGGGGCACCATCGGGAACTGGGGAGGCAGCCCCAGCCAGGAACAGGGGCAGGGACGGGCAGGCACACAAGGGACAGGTCAGGGATGGGGATGGGTGGGCAAGCCGCAACCCACCCCACACTCATGAGCAGGCCCCCCCATGCCCTGCAGGTCATCCAGGTCATCAACAAGGTGCTCCTGAGGCAGCTGGTCTGCGCTGGGGACCTAGATGATGCCATCCCTGGCTCCTAGGACTTTCAAAAACTGCAGTGCCTCATTAGCATATTTTGAACCTGCTCATTAACATGCCCCTTTCGAAAGGAAGGGGCATGTGTAGACCCAGCCTTTGAGAACGTTATTCAGCCAGCTATTATGCAACCACTTTATATCAGCCCCATCTAAGTTGTATTTGCCCTGTTTATTGATAAGAAGCTCATGCAAGACTGTATCAAACACCTTACTAAAGTCTAGGTATACCATGTCCGTCACTTCGCCCTTATTCACAAGACTTGTTATCCTAGCATAGAAATGAGGTATAAATTTGCATATTCCAATTTCTAAAGCACTTCCCTTTATTTAATGGGAAGAGGGATTCTTTCGAAAATGGGGTTTACTTTCGAAAGAGCAGCATCTACACTGTTTTTTTCTTTCGAAAGAAGCTCTTTTGAAATTAGAATATGCAAATAAGGGACTGAATATGCAAATTTCACCTCGTGTATACCTCTTTCGAAAGAGGAATGCAAGTGTAGACACATCCAATTTGTTCTTTACAAATCCATACTGGCTGTTACCCATCATCTTATTTTCTTCCAGTTGTTTGTAGATTAATTCCTTTATTCCTTTCTTCATTATCTTTCCTGCTGCAGATGTTAAAATTACTGGTCTGTAGTTTCCTGGGCTGCTCTTATTCCCCCTTTTTTACCTGGGCAATATGTTTGCCCTTTTCCAGTCTTCTGGACTCTTCCTGGATCTCCATGCCTTTTCAAAGATGATAGCTAATGGCTCAGATACCTCCTTTATCAGCTCCTTGAGTATTCCAGGATGCATTCACTCAGGCCCTCATGACTTGTGAACATCTAATTTTTCTGAGTAATTTTTAACTTTATCTTCTAAACCTACCACCTTTCCACTAGCATTCAGTATGGTAGGCATTCCTTCCTCAGATTTCTTGGTGAAGACCAAAACAAAGAAGTCATTAAGCACCTCTGCCATTTCAAAGTTTCCTGATAGGCTACGTGTACACTACAGAGATCTTTCGAAAGAAGCTCTTCTGGAAGATCTCTTCCAAAAGAACATCTTTTGAAAGAGAGCATCCATGCAGCTCCCTCTCTTTCAAAAGAACAGGCCAGGGATCAAAAATAAGGACTGTTCTCTTGAAAGAAGGGCCCTGCAGAGTGTCTACACAGGTTTTCTTTGAAAAGAAGCTTTCGAAAGGGGGCATGCTTCCTGAAATGGGAAAGGAAGAGTGATTTTGAAAGGAACACCACATTCTTTTGATTTACTTTCAAAAGAAAGCTTTCCATGTGTACATGCTGCATGGGCTCTTTTGAAAGAGCCCCCTGCTTTCAAAAAAACCTTTTGAAAGAACTTGCTAATATAGATGCAGCCATACTGTTTTGCCCTCCTCACTGAGCAGTGGGCCTACCCTGTTCTTGGTTTTTCTCTTGCTTCTAATATATTCATCAAATGTCTTCTTGTTACCCTTTGGGTGCGTCTGAACTTGCATTCCTCTTTTTCGAAAGATATATGCAAATGAGGCAAATCAAAAATGCAAATGAGGTATAAATTTGCATATCTGGCACCTCATTTGCCTATTCCCATTTTGAAAAAGCTTCTTTTGAAAGAAGAAGACCAGTGTAGACACTGCTCTTTCAAAAGTAAAGCCCCTCTTCAAAAGAACCCTTCTTCCCATTAAATAAAGTGAAGAAGAATTCTTTAGAAGATGGGTTTACTTTTGAAAGAGCAACGTCTACACTGGCTTTCTTCTTTCAAAAGAAGCACTTTAGAAATTGGAATATGCAAATGAGGGGTCAAATATGCAAATTTACACCTCATTTGCATAGCTCTTTCAAAATAGGAATAAGTGTAGATGCACCGTTTATGTCTCTAGCTAGTCTGAGCTTGTTTTGTGTTTTTGCCTTTCTAATCTTGCCCCTACATAGCCGTGTTATTTGCTTATATTCATCCTTTGTAATTTGTCCTACTTTCCACTTTTTATATGCCTTTTTGTTTTTAAGATCATGCAAGATCTTCTGGTTAAGCCAAGGCAGTCTTTTGCCACACTTTCTCTCTTTCTTACATAGCAGAATAGCTTGCTTTTGGGCCCTCAATAGTGTCCCTTTGAAAGGCTGCCAACTCTTCAGATGGTTTTCCTCTTAGCCTTGCTTCCCATGGGTCCCAGTTCTCTGAATTTACCAAAATCTGCCTTCCTGAAATCCACTCTCTATTTTGCTGTTCTCTCTACCATGACTTAGAATCCTGAACTCTAAGATTTCATGGTCACTTTCTCCCAGGCTGTCTTCCACGTTCAAGTTCTCAATCAGTTCCTCCTTATTTGTTAAAATCAAATTAGAACAGCTTATCCCCCAGTGGTTTTTTCAACCTTGGAAATGAAAAAAAAATGTTTTCAGTGTGCAGTCCAATAACTTTTTGGATAGTGTGTGCTTCACTGTGCTAGTTTCCCAGCATATGTCTAGGTATCACAGAATCACAGAGCTGGAACGGACCTCAGGAGGTCATTTAGTGCAGCCCCCTGCTTCAAGCAGGATCAATCCCCACTAAGTCATCCCAGCCAGGAACTTGTCAAGCTGGGACTTAAAAACCTCGAGGGATGGAAAATCTACCACCTCCCTAGACAATGTATTACAATGCTTCACCACTCTCCTGGTGAAGTAGTTTTTCCTAATATCTAACCTACACCTATCCCTCTTCAACTTCAGACCATTAGTCCTTGCTCTGCCATCTGACACCACTGAGAACAGTTTCTCACCCTCCCCTTTAGAGCTCCCCTTCAGGAAGTTGAAGGCTGCTATTAAATCACCTCTAAGTCTTCTGTAAACTAAACAAGCCCAAATCCCTCAGCCTGTCCTCATAGGTCTTGTGCTCCAGCCCCTTAATCATTTTTGTTGCCCTCCACTGAATCTGCTCCAGCACATCCACATCCTTTTTATGCTGGGGTGGGGGGGCAAAACTGCACACAATATTCAAGATGTGCTGAACAGAGGGGAATAGCTACTTCTCCAGATCTGCTCGAAATGCTCCTCTTTATGCACCCTACTGTGCTGTTAGCCTTCTTGGCTTCGTGGGCACACTGTTTACTCATATCCAGCCTTTCATCCACCAGAACCCCGAGGTCCCTTTCCATCGTACTGCTGCTGAGCCAGTCGGTCCCCAGCCTGTAACAATGCTTGGGATTCCAGGTGCAGGATTCTACACTGCTCCTTGTTGAACCACATCAGGTTTCTTTTGGCCCAGTCCTCCAATTTATCCAGGTCCCTCTGGATTCTCTCTCTTCCTCCAACATATCTACCTCTCCCCCTAGTTTTGTGTCATCCGCAAAATTGTTGAGGGTGCAACCCAGTCCCTCATCCAGGTCATTCATAAAGATGTTAAATAACACTGGCCCCAGAACCGAGCCTTGCGGCGCTCCCCTTGAAACCGACCGCCATCCAGATATTGAGCCATTGACCACCACCCATTGGGACCGACCATCAAGCCAGCTTTCTATCCATCTTATAGTCCAAGGATCCAATCCATATTTCCTTAACTTCTGGACAAGAATGTTGTGGGAGACCGTATCAAAAACTTTACTGAAGCCAAGGTATATCACATCCACTGACTTCCCCATGTCCACAGAGCCTGCTACCTCATCATAGAAGCTAATCGGATTGGTCGGGTGGGACTTGCCCCTGGTGATTCCATGTTGGCTTCTTTTGATCACTTTCCCCTCTTCCAAGTGCTACAAAATGGATTCCTTGAAGATTCCCTCCATTATTTTCGCAGGGATTGAGGTCAGGCTGACCGGTCTATAGTTCCCTGGATTGTGCTTTCCTTTTTTAAAGATGGGCACTATGTTTTCCATTTTCCAGTCATCTGGTATCTCCCCTGATCTCCAAGAGTCTCCAAAGATAATGGCCAAAGGTTCAGCAATGACCTTTGCAAATTTCCTCAGTACCCTTGGGTACATCAAATCCAGACCCATGGATTTGTGTACATCTAGTTTTTCTATATAGCTCACAACTTGTTTCTTCTCCACAGATGGCTGCCCACCACCTTCCCATACTGCATTGTCTAGGACCGTCATGTGGAAGTTGACTTTGTCTGTGAAGACTGAGGCAAAAAAAGCATTGAGTACTTCAGCTTTTCCTACATCATCTGTCACTAGGTTACCTCCCTCATACAGTAACGGCCCCACACCTTCTCTGATAACCCATTTATTGTTAACATGCCTGTAGAAACCCTTCTTGTTACTCTTCACATCCCTTGCCAGCTGCAGTTCCAATTGTGCCTTCGCTTTCCTGATTACTGCCCGGCATTGTCCAGCCATATGTTTATACTCCTCCTTAGTCAACTGTCCACATTTCCATTTCTTGTATGCATCCTTAGTTAGATAGTTAAAGTCCTCCATTACCACCAAATCCTGTCCTTTGGATAATTTTGTTAGTTGCTTAGAAAAAGTCTCATCCACCTGGATAGGTAGTCTTAGTAGCCCCCTAGCACGACATCAGACTTGATTTTTTACCCCTTTTAACCTAACCCAGGGGTTGGCAACCTGCTCACTTTAAGGAGTCATTTGTGGCTTCTGATGCTGACTCCTCTACAGCTCCAGAAGCTGTAATGTAACAAGTGGCAGAGGCGGCTTTGCCTCACAAGTTGCACATGCTGCAGGGGACCAGGCACAGGTAGTCCCTTTCCCCCACCTGGACTGCAGGGGGGTAGGAGAAGGGGTGGAAAAAGGAGGGGTCAAGAGGCAGCACATGTGGGTCCTGGGCTCAGGCAGTGCAAAGGCTCTGAGCTAGACCTGGACTGGGAAACCAAAGGGTGGTGTGTGGGGGGAAAACAAGAACCAGGGCTGTGGGGGAGGTGGAGAATGGCAAGAACCAAGTGCTGGCAGTGAGGGCCTGGGGCTGCAGCAGCTCTCCGCATCAAGGTGTGTATTTGTGACACAACCCTTCCTCCCAGCATAGCTGGCAGCTGGGCCGGGGCTGGGGAGTGCACGGTGAGTGGGCCAGGGGCTGTGGCTGCTGGACAATGGCGTGAATGCAGGTCCCCCCTTCCTCTAGCCCAGGCAGGGGGAAGAGCTCCAGAGCTGCTGCAGCAGGAATATGGCTGTTTTCTCCACCCCGTCCTTTTACTCTTCCTCTCCCTCAGGAGCCCCGCCATGATTCCTCACTCCATCTCCATATCTGAGTGAACTGGTGCATGGTGCGGGGAGGTGGTCAGGCTATGGGCCCCTTGGTGCCACATGGCTCATGGGGCAGGGGAGACTGCAGCCAGAGCATGCAGTGCTGGGGGGCAGCCATGGGTGGGGGAGAAGGGTGCAGTAGAATGGGAGACAGCTATGGCATGAGTGGGGGAGGTGGCTGTGAGCCTGGGGGTGCTGCAGGGGAGTGGTGCAGTTGTGCATGGGGAGGTGGTGATGTGAGGGAAGGAGTTTGCGAGGGGAGGATGGTCTCGTGTTAATGTGCATTGTAGCTCTTGAAGTATTAATTTTGTAACCAAATGTGGATAAGTGGCCCTTCTCGCTATTTTGGTGGCAGACCCCGACCTAATCCAAAGACTCTCAACACTTCTTTATCCTATGTCCACCTCCACCTCAATCCAGGTGTGCACATTTTTAATATATAAGACAATACCTCCTCCCTGTTTACCCCACCTTTCCTTCCTGAGTAAGCTGTGCCAATATTCCAGTCGTGTGTATTATCTCACCAAGTCTTTGTGATACCACCCATGTCATAGTTGTGTTTATTCATTGGGACTTCTAGGTCTTCCTGATTATTACCCCTTCTTGCATTTGTAGATAGGTGTCTAAGATTCTGATTTGATTTTGATTCCAGTTCTGCCTACTCCTTCTTCTCTGCTGTTATAGCCCACGTTCCCTCCCATTTCCAACCCAACTCCCACGTCTCCATGTTTTTCACTTAGCTGTGGGCTTTGGTCACCTGCCCCTGTCAAACCTAGTTTAAAGCCCTCCTCACTAGGTTAGCCAGTCTGCATCCAAATATAGTCTTCCCCTTCCTTAAAGGTTAAACCCATCCCTGCTTAGCAGTCATTCTTGGAAAAAGCATTCCGTGGTCAAGGAAGTCAAAGCCCTTTTCATAACACCCTCTTTGCAGCAAAGCACTCACGTCCAGGATGCACCTGCTACTACTGCCTGGGCCACTGCCTTTGACAGGAAGGACTGAAGAGAACACCTGCAGTCCCAATTCATTCACCTGTACTCCCAGAGCCCTTTAGTCATGCTTGATCTGCTCCATGTCACACCTTGCAGTATCATTTGTGCCCACATGGATGAAGAGCATGGAGTAGTAGTCACAAGGCCAGATTATCCTCTACAGTCCCTCCATAATGTCTCGGATATGGGCCTCTGGCATAGAGTGTACCTCTGAGGACGTCATGTCAGGGTGACAGTTGGGGGCATCTCTCAGAAGACAGTCTCCAGTCTCTACTACCCTGCATTTCCACCTCACAGTGGTGGTCGCAGACCTCCAAGCCTTGGAGCTGCATGGCTTCTCCTCCTCAGTGGCTGATTTGTCAGTTATGGTATCCAAAACAGCATAATGGTTCTCCAGACCCATGGTGGGAGGTTTGGAAGCAGAGCTGGAGCACTGCCTGCTGTAAGAAGTAACCAGCTGCCCCCCAAGACAGGGCTATCCCCTCCTCCACCAGTGGTGTGCCAGCAGTCCACTGTAGCTGAATAGGTACCTTAGCTTTAGATGTCTCCACATGGATACTCCCCAGGAATTCCTCATGGGTTCGGATGTTCCTCAGCCTAGCCACTGCCTCCTGCAGCTGTTCCATCTGCTGCCTGAGAAACTCCACCAGCAGGCACCTTTCATATTGGATGTTCCCCCTCAGCTTGGATTTCAGTAAGTGGGAATTGCAAGCCACTGCCTCTGCAAAACCACACCAGGGTCTGGGTGGAGACATCCATGGTCAGGTGATCTGTCTGGCTACAGACACAGTTGGAGGAGACAGGAGCAGTGCTGGCACGGGTGTTGTGAGTCTTCCTAACCATAGCAGGACTCCCTCGGATTCCCTTTTACATACTCCTTTGCAAACTCTCCTGTTAGCAGCCCTGTTTGTAGTTCCCAGCTTGTCACCATTTGTCACACTATGAATTCAAAGTATTTTACAAAAAGATCAATTTGAGTCTCAAACCAGTCTGTAGCTGTGTCTACACGTGCACGCTACTTCGAAGTAGCGGCACTAACTTCGAAATAGCGCCCGTCGTGTCTACACGCGTCGGGCGCTATTTCGAAGTTAACTTCGACGTTAGGCGGCGAGACGTCGAAGTCGCTAACCTCATGAGGGGATCGGAATAGCGCCCTACTTCGACGTTGAACGTCAAAGTAGGGACCGTGTAGATGATCTGCGTCCCGCAACATCGAAATTGCTGGGTCCTCCATGGCGGCCATCAGCTGGGGGGTTGAGAGATGCTCTCTCTCCAGCCCCTGTGGGGCTGTATGGTCACCGTGGGCAGCAGCCCTTAGCCCAGGGCTTCTGGCTGCTGCTGCGGCAGCTGGGGATCCATGCTGCAGGCACAGGGTCTGCAACCAGTTGTCGGCTCTGTGTATCTTGTGTTGTTTAGTGCAACTGTGTCTGGGAGGGGCCCTTTAAGGGAGCGGCTTGCTGTTGAGTCCGCCCTGTGATCCTGTCTGCAGCTGTGCCTGGCACCCTTATTTCAATGTGTGCTACTTTGGCGTGTAGACGTACCCTCGCAGCGCCTATTTCGATGTGGTGCCGCGCAACGTTGAAGTTGAATGTCGACGTTGCCAGCCCTGGAGGACGTGTAGACGTTATTCATCGAAATAGCCTATTTCGATGTTGCTACATCGAAATAAGTTATTTCGATGTTGGCTTCACGTGTAGACGTAGCCTGTGAGTTTCCATTGCAGTTTTAGAGATATAAAAACAAGTATAAAGGGATTAAATTATTTCTTCCACTCACCCATTGTCAGTAACAGAACCAGGACCTCAATCTTCAACACCTGACTTCAGTTCTGCGCACTCATTACTAAACCAGGATTCTCGGCCTGAAACTCTCACCTCTCAACTATCAGGTGACTAGACATCTCACCCATTCTAGAATGCCAAACAGAATAGAATTTTTGGCTAAAAATGGGAGGTCATCTGTATAGGAAAAGGTTGAGAACCCATGTAGAAGATTCTTCTCTCTTTCTAGGGGCGCAACAGAACAGATTGCTATTTATATTATAGTAGCATTTTGAGGCCCCTTTGTGCCAAATGATGTTCACTCATAGGAAGACACTGCTCCTGCCCCAAAGACTTTACAGTCCAAATAACAAAACTAGTATTTATTTAGCTTCACAGATTTAGCTTCTATTCTTTTTCTCGTCACATTAGAAGTTCAGTCAGGGACTGTTCCCTCTTCTAGTTGTAGAGCACCTGGCTCCACGCAGATAATTTTAAATGACAGCTGAAATGGCAGATGCTATACTTTATTATTCTGTTGCCTACAAGGCCTAATACTCCAGGAAGATCACAAGCAATTCCAGACCTGTCATTCATAGTGGTCCTCTTTCCCTGATACTGTATCTCACTTTTTCATCTTTTTAATGTGTGTTTAGCACTTGCAGTCCAGTTGCAAGTCTGAATCAATAGTGTTAAAGCTGCTTTAGTGATTGGTTTGTGTGGGGCCTCATAACGATCCAGTCTGCTCTTCCCATTCAATATGTCACTTAAGTGACACACCTGGTCACATTATTTAATTGCACAAGGAAGCTGAATTCCCCTAGGCCAGTCCTCAGCACTGAAGCCTCATCCAGCAATGCTATGCTGTCTCCTTTTGACTGTTGCTTTACAGAACTTTCAGTGAAGATTAGAGCAGCACATGTTGCTAAAACATCCTTGATGGATGCCTTGTCACATCAGGGTATATATTGCAATTTTTTTCTTCAGCATTAATTAATTCAGGATTTTATTCTTCGTAAAAACGAGAAAGCAGAAATATCCACCGTACATGGCAGTGTAACTTTAAATATCAGATGCATTTACAATTCATATCTAGTTTATTTTTAATTTTTTCCTTCTAATTTTTCTCCATAACATAGGATTTTGATAATATGTAATTTAATTGAACTATAGTATGACGAATAAGGATGAACCTATAAGTGTCAAATCAGTGACAAAATATGTAGCTTGTTGTCTCCAGTTGTCATTTTAAATAATGCAGCAAAGCCTACTTTAATGAATTTTTTATGTAAGATTAAGCCTCCAAAAAGAATACGTTTAGTACATGCTAATCTCTACAATCTTTATAATGAAATCTTTAATATCTGTCATTTGAATAAAACAGTTAAGTAAACAAAGGACTTGTACAAATACTGAGGGTTGTAAGATCTGGTCTCACTAATAGATGTGAAAATATTTTCAGGTCATCTCTGCATCATAGTGACAACAGCTGCCTTGGGCCTGGGGGCAAGGTGGGAGGGGCAAGGAAAAGGGCAGAAGGGTGGGGCTTAGGGCAGTCAAATTTGAGTTCCTACCCCATCCCCCCATCAGCAGAACAGCAATATAGCTCTCTGTGGCATCTCAAAGGGGTCCAGAGCTCTGGATGCTGCTTCTGCTACTGCGGCAGTGGCAGTAGCTGGAGCTCCAGGCCCATTTGAAATGCTAGGCCTGGGAGCAACTGCCATCTTTGCCTCCCTCCTCTGTTAGGGCCTGTCTCTGCAAGTCAGATTTCACAGTTTTATCTGGTATCTTCCCACTGAAGGGACATTCTGTGTTTGGATTCTATTCATATGTTTTCCGTTTACACTAGAAAGTGTCCCTAGTTTAGTGAGCACACAGACCTGCAGCACCTCATTAGCTGCTTTTGAAGTGCCGCTTTCGAAATGCACGCTGCTAATGTAGATAGGGGCCTTTTGAAAGGACCCCGGACTTCAAAGGCCCCTTCTTTCTATTTAGTTTTGGGAAGAAGGGGCTTTCAAAATCTGGGGGGGGTCCTTTTGAAAGGCACCTGTTTACACAAGCAGTGTGCATTTAGAAAGTGACACTTTCAAAATGCATGCAGCCACCATTATACTAATGAGGTGCTGCATACTCATGTCAATGCCTCATTAGCATCCGCCAAAGTGGCTCATTAGCCTACCTCTTTCGAAAGGTGGGGGCTAGTGTAGCCATGGCCAAAATGTTTTAGCAAAACCATTAAAAAAAAAAACAACCAAACACCTCTTCTGCAAAAAGCCCAACAATGTAGAAAAACAGCTGCACAGTCCATTTTTACAATATTAAATCAAAAAGGAAAAAAAAACTCGTACAAATAAACGATGAACTTATCACAAATAATCATATTTACTCTTATTGTTTTAAATCAGAGATGATGCAAAACTGAAATTTATATTCCAAATACCTGAAAGAATGGAAGAACTAAATGATGTAGCTCTCCCAGATTCCCATGTTAGGTCCTGGCTGTATGAGCTGTGCTAGGCCAGCATAAACACAGACATCCCTGTAGAAAATGTGGAGTTGCCTTCACTCCATGCATTCTGGAAGCGTGTGAATCTGGCCTGCTTATTTGGCTGTTAGAGTACTTTGAAAAAGCAAAAATAAGTAGAGTATTTGGCCACTATGTCAGACACACATTTTACTAGCATTTGAATACTATAGTTAATGAACGACTGTCAGAGCTGAGCATATACATCCTTGGCAAATAAACTATCACAAAGGATTGATAAAACATTTATTCCAGTTAAAATATGTCCAGTTCACTATCTTTCAACACCATTTACTTATTTAGTCCAATACTGACATTTCACCCCTAAAAGCTGCTGTCTTAATATTTTTGATGTTCCTACCACTATACACTCTCTTTCATGAAGGGCAAGAGACACTCCAAAGAGAGAGACCATGATTTCTGTCCCCAGATGAAGTCTCATTGCATAAAGGGTCACTTGCTCTGTTGATCTCACAGTATGTTACGGAGTTAGAACAAAATGATATCTGCATATTAAAGGCTCCTATGTTCCATCAATATTTAATACTCCATAATATACAAGAGCTACTTACCAGGATGTAATAGAAACATAGTAATTCACATAGGCTGTGTCTACACAACCCACCCTTTCAGAGGGGATATGTAAATTCACAGGATCAAAATTTTCTTCTTCCAATTAGTTTTGGGAATAAAGAAATTTCAAAGTTAGGGTTTTCTTTCTGAGGTGCGAGCATCTACATGGCATTTAACTTTCAAAATGACCCCACTTCAAAGGCTGCATCTGGTGGGAATATGCAAAGGAAGCATGGGATATTTAAATCCCCGCCCCATCTGAAATTTTGATCCTGCAGATTTACATACCCCCTCCGAAAGGGAGAGGGTGTGTAGACATGGCCAAAGTATTTATGGACAGGGAAATTAGGTACACTAAATTTTAAAAACCATATCTTTTGTCAAAATTATGGGTTTAACAAATTTAAGGAAAACCAACAGAAAAAATGCATGTTTAGTATAGCAGGAAAGCATGTTTCAATGCCTTTACAAGTACTCCAAGAAGTGCTCAATCCTGTAAAAATACTACTTTTGTTTGTACTGTGAAGGGACAGTGAAAGCTTAGGTTGTCTGTCACATAATTGCCGGTCATGCCCTGTTTATCTTGTAATCACCATACTTAAAACTATCGTTTATACATTTTTCATTTATCAGTTTGACAGGACTTGTGTTGCTCATCTTCTCCTGCACATACACTGACCACAAACCACATGTAATTATCACTGCCTACAGAGACCAAAGATTACTTGCGCTGAAGATTACTGCTTTGCTAATTATAGCTAAATGTTCAAAAGGTTAAGTGAAGTTTGGTTTCATGCTGGAAGACTATGGACACCTCTGAAACCCATAATTGTGTCTTCAGTTGTGAGGTGAGTAATATTGTTTATACCAATAACATGAGACAGGCCCCCAAAATTGTAGGATTGACTTAAAGTTATGAAATTTTAAAAATAAATCTGTGTTCCTTTTACTTATCCTCTGGGTGGGAGCCTTTAGGGGATTCAATTTTCCAATTTTCTGCAACTCTAAGGGCTAGAAATTTAATTTTGTAATAAAAGTTGAAAGAGTCTTCCATAATCAAATAAGTCAAGGAGCTGGAGTTCAAGAAAAAGCACCAAATATTGTGACTCATGATAACATTGTGCCAGTCAGCAACACTAGGTGGAGAGATTGTCATTGGAAGCAGAAAGACAGAACATATGGAAGATCTCATGAAAGGAAGGAGGCCAGTGAGCCCGAGCCCGAGCCCGAGCCCGAGCCCGAGCCCGAGCCCGAGCCCGAGCCCGAGCCCGAGCCCCCCCAACTCTAGTCTTCTCACACTCTCCCCCACCCCCTTTCCCCCTGTGAAGGGTTTTTAAAGGCCTCTTATTAGCCCAGTCATGGAGTCAGCTGGCCTCAATTAGGCTGAGCCATCTCCCACCCAGCTGCCTGTGATTGCCCTGCCGGTGCTCCACAGGCTGCTGGTGCTCCAGGCAGGACCCCCTAGGCCTCCTAAGAGGCTCCTGCTGTGGGATGCACCTCCCCATGGTTGGGAGGTGAGGTGCTGGGAGACAGACAGCCCCTGGCTGCCTGAAGCCCCCTCAGGGATGTCCCCCCCACTTCTGGGGTCAGCTTCCCTCCTGCCTCGGGCAGACAGGCTGTTTCTTTCTCCCCCCAACTCCTCCACCCTCCCAGCTAGTTCTCTTCGGAGCTGCTGAGTGGGTGGGGGACTCTTGCTCCCTGCCCTTTAGCAGGGGGGTCCCCCCTCCTTTCCATCCTTTGCGGGCGGAGACTGCTGGCCCCCCATTTGGGCCCACCCCTTCATCCAGCAGCTGCTGCATCCTCGCTGCTTGGAGAAGGTAAGGGGCTTTCTTAAAGCGGCGGTTGGGCTCCCTCCACAGCCTCCTGTGGAGTGGCTTGGGGAGGGGTGAGTTTGAGTGGAGCCCCTCTTCACTGGGGCTCCAGAGGGGCGGCTGCATAGCCAGGGGTGGGGTGTTAGGGTGTGGCTCCTGCCCCAGCCCCACACCTGCAGCCACCCCCTCCCTTACTGCCCTCCCCACACTCAACTGCCACAGGAGCCTTCCCCATCTGGGCCCCCCCCCCAACCAGCTGCCCTTTCCTTCTCCCCCTGGCTTCTTGAGGCTCTGCAGCAGCTGCTGCAGGCCCCCCCCGGCTCCCCCTAGGCTGGCTGTGCCACCCCTCCTTCCAATCCCCGCTCCTCCATGTGCCCGCGCCCCGCCTCATTTCTGTTTCAGTCAGGCGCCTGAGCTCCCCCACACACGCGAAGAGTTTGATTCCCCTCACATCCCAGTGCAGAAACAGGAGCCATCTCACCACCTTGTTCTGGGAGTTGTGGCCATTTTTGTGTTCCCCTTTCCCTGATCTCACTCCCCTTGCCCTGCCCTTCCCCCATCTGACCGGGTCCTCAGCCCGGCTAGCGGGGGAGGGGCAGCCACTCCTCACTCCTTCCTCCCCTTCCCCTCTTTTCCTCCTCCCCTGCTCTTTCTTAAAGGCCCCCACGCTCAACAAACGCCCCTCCCTCCTAAACCCACCAACATGCCCTCTGGGCCCACTGGGGGGTCATCTGGTGACCTCCCCCTCCACTGTCACCCCTCCCACCCCTGAAATGGCGGCCCACTCATCCAGGGCCACCCGGAACACTGCCACCATGTCGGCTGAGGGCACAGGCTCCTACCGCCTCTGCCACAGCACCCTCCGGTGACCCAGCCCTGAACCCACCCCCGCCCCAAAAGGGCAGGAAGGGCCAGGGGAAAAGAAAGGGCAAGAGCCCCACCCGGCAGGCCAGACCTCCCATGGCTGGGACTCTCACCCCGTCTGCTAAAACATCCACTGCAGCCTCCCCTTCTTCCCTCCCCGCTGCTCCCTCCACCACTCCTGGGGGCTCCGACCTCTCGGCCCCCAGGTTGTACGCCCAGGCAGCAGCCGCTGCCTCGCACCCTGCTCCTTCTGCCTCCACCGGGACTACCATCCCTGATGGTTGTGGCCCCTTCCCCGCGCTCACCAGGAGGCACGGAGTCTGCTGCCTCCTGGTAGCTGCCTTGCCCCACGTGGAGACCTACGTGAGGGCGTTGGCACGGGTGGTGGGGCCCACGGCCATGGTGGTGGCCTCCCGGATGTTCGGGAAGATCGTTTTCTTCCTGGCGTCGGAGGCCGCCACCCAGGAGGCGGTGGAGAGGGGCCTGGCGGTTGGGGGCGTGCACGTGCCCCTGGAGCCGCTTGAAGACCTGGGCGTGCGGGTGGTCTTTTCTTCCGTCCCATCCTTCCTTCCCAACTCTGCCCTTCTGCCATTCCTCACTGCCCTGGGCCGGCCTCTGTCAGTCCTGAGTCCTCTCCCCCTAGGCTGTAAAGACCCCGCCCTACGGCACATGCTCTCCTTCTGCCGCAGGCCCGCGTTCAACTGCCGCCGGCAGCAGCACAGGGCGGGGTGGCCCAGGAGGGGACTATACTGGTGCCCTATCAAGGGGCCCAGTACCGCGTCTTCTACACGCTGGGGGAGGCCCGGTGATTTGTGTGCCACGTGGCGGGGCACGTCCAGAGGGATTGCCCCTGGGCCCAGCACAAAGAGGAGCCTGGGACCTCCTCCGACCCGGTGGGGCATCAGCCACGAGATTGGCGGTGCCCCGACCGCGACAGGCCCTGGGACCGACCCTCCTCCTCTCGTCCCGGACGGATCCATCGCTGCTCAGGCGTTGGAGGGCGCCTGGCTGCATGGTGCCAGGCAGGAAGAAGTGGGCGCCAGCACCCGAGCGGGCACAAGAGCCAGGCCCACAGAGGAGAGGGAGGCGGGGCCGGCGGCAGGACCAGAACAGGCACCCCAGTACCTGGTCCTCAGTGGGGATTTCAACTGCACCCTCGAGGAGCGGGACCACATGGGGACCAAGCAGTGCCAGGCCACTGCAGACGTCCTCGGGGAGCTTCTCACCCATCGCTCCCTGGTGGATGTCTGGCGCAGCCACCACCTGGACAAGGACGCTGGTTTCACCTACGTCTGGGTGGCGGGCCATAAATCCGTACACTCCCGTTTGGACCGCATTTATATCTCGCGGCACCATCTCTCTCGGGCCCCCGCCTCCAGCGTGTGGCTGGCCCCCTTCTCGGACCACCACCTGGTGGCTGTGAAGGCTTCCCTCTCTCCAGGGAAGCGGGGTCGGCCTACTGGCGTTTTAATAACAGCCTGCTGGAGGACGTGGGCTTCGTGGCATCCTTCCGGGAGATCTGGCTGGCCTGGCTTGGGCAACGGCACGCCTTTCCCTCGGCACGGCGGTGGTGGGATCTGGGAAAGCTGCGCGCGCAGCTCTTCTGCCGCGACTATACTTGGGGGGCCAGCCGGCAGCGGGATGCGTTGATAGGGCAGCTGGAACGGGAGGTCCTTGAGCTGGAGAGGTGTCTAGCCCCCAGCCCCGGAGATCCATCCCTCTGCGGCACATACCAGGAGATAAGGGATGAGCTCAGGGCCCTCGACTCCCTCCGGGCACAGGGGGCCTTGGTGAGGTCACGAATCCAACTCCTTCAGGAGATGGACCGCGGCTTCCACTTCTTCTATGCCCTGGAGAAAAAGAGGGGTGCCAAAAAACACATCCTCTGCCTTCTTGCAGAGGACGGCACCCGTCTTAGGGATCCAGCGGAGATGCGTGAGAGGGCTCACACCTTCTACGCCACCCTTTTCTCCCCGGATCCGACTGATGCTGACGCCCGCAGGGTGCTTTGGGACCAACTCCCTTCGGTCAGCACGGGCGACCGGGACTGGCTACAGCTCCCTCTCACTCTAGCTGAGCTCTCGGAAGCCCTTCGTCTCATGCCCACCAATAAATCCCCGGGCATGGACAGGCTGACCGTGGAGTTTTACCGCGTGTTTTGGGACGTCCTTGGCCCAGACCAGGTCAGCGTCTGGGCCGAGGCCTTGCAAAGCAGGGTCCTCCCCCTGTCATGCAGGCGGGCTGTCCTCACCCTGCTGCCTAAGAAGTGGGCCCCCCTGCGACCTCAGGAACTGGCATCCCATCTCATTCCTCATCATGGACTACAAGATTATTGCTAAAGCCATCTCCTGTCGCTTGGGGTCCGTGCTGCAGGACGTGGTCCACCCCGACCAGACCTACACTGTCCCAGGCCGTACCATCCTCCACAATCTGTACTTGGTCCGGGATCTCTTAGAGTTTGGGTGTAGGGACGGCCTGTCGTTCGCCCTCCTGTCCTTGGACCAGGAGAAGGCGTTCGACAGGGTGGACCACGGGTATCTCCTGGGCACCCTGCAGGCCTTCGGCTTCGGACCCCGCTTTGTTGGGTTTCTCTAGGTACTGTACGCTGCCTCAGAGTGCATGGTCAAGCCCAACTGGACCCTGACCGCTCCGGTCAGGTTCGGACGGGGAGTACGACAAGGCTGCCCGCTCTCAGGACAGCTGTACGCCCTGGCCATCGAGCCCTTCCTCTGTCTCCTTCATCGAAGGTTGACAGGATTGGTGCTTTGAGACCCGAGGCTGCGGCTGGTCCTGTCGGCGTACGCTGACAACGTGCTCCTTGTGGCTCAGGACCCGGGAGACCTGGCACGGCTGGAGGCTTGCCAAGCTGTCTACTCGGCAGCCTCCTCCGCCCGGGTCAACTGGGTCAAGAGCTCTGGCCTGGTGGTCGGAACTGGATGGCAGACGAGCCACCTCCCACCCGCGCTTCAGGCCATCTGGTGGAGCGCGGGCCCGCTGTCCTATCTGGGTGTTTTTCTATCTGCCACGCATCCCTCTCTGCCGGACAACTGGCAGGGTTTAGAGGGCAGGGTCGCTCAGTGGTTGCGGAGGTGGACGGGGCTGCTCCAGTGTCTCTCCCTACAAGGGAGAGCACTGGTGCTGAACCAGCTAGTCCTGTCCATGCTTTGGCACCGCCTCAGCACCCTGGTCCCACCCCCGACGTTCCTGGACCAGCTCCGGAGATTAATCCTGGAGTTCTTCTGGCCAGGACTGCACTGGGTCCCTGCAGGGGTACTCCATCTTCCCCTGGAGGAGGGGAGACAGGGCCTGACTTGCATGCGCACTCAGGTCCGTGACTTCCGCCTCTGGGCACTGCAGGGACTCCTCAACACCAACCGTGCAGATAGTCCAGCATGGAGTACACTGGCGCATGCTTTCCTCCGCCGTTACCGAGGGCTCCGATACGACCGGCAGCTCCTTTACTTATCCTGGAGAGACCGTCCGCGAGGCCTCTCAGAGCTGCCGGCCTTCTACCAGGACCTCCTCCGCGCTTGGCGGCTGCTTGCAGCCTCCAGGTCCTCAGGGGCCGCCGCGGGGGAAGACCTCCTCGTGGAGCTCCTGCTACACAACCCCCACCTTCGCGTGCAGGCGGCAGAGTCTCCCACAGTGCGCCAGAGGTTGGTCCTAGGTGGAATCACCAGGGTCGGAAACCTCCTGGACTACGACCGGGGGGACTGGATGGAGGCCCCAGCGCTCGCCCGGCGCATAGGGCTCTCCTCCCTACGCTTCCCACCCCCACCCACCAACATGTACTCGAGGAGGTGAAGGCCACCCTGCCGCCCACTGCTCATATCTACCTCAGTCGGGTCCTGCGAGAGGGTGCGCCCTGTGCCCTTCTCACTCCTAGCCCTCCGGACCTCTCCGTGGGCCCCTGGCTTCGTTACCCTGACCCCCTCACCATCCCAGCCAGCTGCATACCTTGCACCCGGTCCGCTTCCGAACCACACTCAGACATCTTCTGTACACGCTCGTGCTTCACATGCTCCACTTCCCCACCCTCATGCCCCGCCCTGACCACAAATGGTGGGACCTCTTACCACTGTTGGAAGGTGGGGAGCCCCAGTGGGCCAGCCTCTATTCCACCTTGGTTCCACGGCCCACTGGGGACATCAGCTGGAGAATCCTCCATGGAGCGGTCAGCACGGGCGTGTACCTGGCGCGGTTCACCCCATCCCAGACACCTGCACCTTCTGCAGCATGAGGGAAAACCTGTTGCATATCTACGTTGAGTGTGCCAGGCTGCAGCCCCTCTTCCAGCTGCTCCAGAACCTCCTCTTGAGGTTCTGGCTTCACTTTTTCCCCACACCTCCTCATCTTGTCACACCCTATCTGCGGCCCCACAAAGTCGCGGGACCTCCTTGTCAGCCTCCTCCTGGCCATGGCCAAAATGGCCATCTACAAAACCAGGGAGAGGAGGCTGGCAGAGGGGGTGACCTGCGACTGTGGGGCCTACTTCCGTTCCTCCCTCCGGTCACGAATCCAAGCAGAGTTCCTCTGAGCGGCGTCCACCGACACCCTGGACACCTTCGAGGATCAGTGGGCACTGTCTGGGGTCCTCTGCTCGGTATCCCCTTCCGGCTCCTTTATTTTAAACCTCTGACCCTCACTCACTCCCACCCCTGTTTTTTCCTTCGTTGTCCCCTGAACTTATTTGGGACCAGTTGCTTTTAGTAGGTCCCCCCTCATTGTGAGAGGGGCCTTTCAGTCGTGGGCAGGCTATGCCTGCCCACTCCCCGGCCTCCAATAGGTGGTCCTCTGCAGGCTCTTCTCCTTGTTTGGGCACCCTCTGAGGGGATCCTCCACCCTGGCCTTTCCACAAGACTTACTATTTTTGCCAAAGTCGCTCTGATATTTGTCTAAAAATGTTACTGTAAATCACAGAAAATGTCCCTGCACCCTGATAACCCACTTAGAACTGGGTCCTGAGGAAGTCAATGGGAGTATTTCTGTTGACTTTGGATAATGGATGCGGTGCTTACAGACAGCGTAGTGATGTCAGTGTCCAGCAGAATTATTGTTCCCAGCCCACACAGTTTAATCCCAATTTTGGATTATTTTTTATTGATTCTATTTGATTGACTTTAGGAAAATGCAATCCCATTTGTTTCCTGAACATAATTTCTGAGGCCCACAAGAGCAAAAGCTGTTAACCTTTACTTAGTCTCTCTGCTTCCACTTTCCTGAGCTCTAAAGTGGTTGAGTACTTGCTTAACATAGGTGTTGGGAAGATTCATTAGCTATAGTATTTACAGCACAGAAAAATATATACAACATAATTTCTGCCTCCTCCTCCACACCAGAGGCTGTACGGGTACATGCCATAGGACCTAACGGAGGGGGATTCAGCCACATTTTTGGGGCTTAAAGTCCTTACCCTCACCACCTTCAGTAAATTTGGTAGTGGTTCTGGCTACCAAACAATTATCCCACATCCCATCATAGTCTCCTCTCCTGACTTACATTCTCACTCATCACTATCAGAGAAGAATCAGCTGTGAGGGGGACACTAACAAGGCTACCTGACTTTCTTCATTCTGTAACAGCAGGCTCAGACACCTACCTGTCTTTAAGTCTCCATGGTTGACAGTAGGTTAACTGAGAATGTGTGTGTAATTAGCCAATACACACCAATCCCTGCCATATGACAGGGATGTATACATACATAACCCTAACGCATATACCTTGATCAGGGCCAGGAAATAAACTACCAGTCTGAGACATACCTCTATTCACTCATATTAAGACCATTACATTACATTAATGCCTATAGGCCAGTTAGGTGAGGATTCCATTGTGTTATTTGGATCAGTACAAACACATCGAAAATGGAGGTCCCTGCCCTCAGATGCCTACAATCAAAAGCAAGCAAGTTGAAAAAAAAAACAAAACAAAAAGGTAAAACTGATAGACGAGGCAAATAACTGGGCTGGGGTAAGAAATATTTGGGTTACGGTTACACTACAGCACTCTGACAAACGTCACTGTTGGAAGAGATTTCCTGACAAAACTTCTGTTGACGAAGTGCAGCCTACCCACAAAAGCCAATTTGAAGAGTGCTCTGGCTGCTCTCTTGACAAAAGAGGCATCTGGAAGCACACCACACAGGGCTGCCCATTGTTCTGCATGGCCTGTCTTTTGAGAGAAGGCCCCCCCCAGAGTGTCCACACAGCTATTTTGTCAACAGAATCTGTTGACGGCAGCATTACGCTTCATTGCTGAGAGGCAGAAATCTGATGGTGAAAGTGCTGAATTTTGTCAACACACTGTCAACAACATGAATTTTATGTATGGATGTTTAACCAATGACAAAACCGGGGTTTTGTTGGCAAAACTCGCTAGTGTAACTGTCACCCCCTCTCTTTCTCTCAACAGAGGGAATATACAATTAACCAATAATAAATCTCACACATTATTAAATGTGCTACTGGACTGCTTTTTTGTATTGATAGTATATAGACTAGCACAGCTTTCTCTCTGTTGTTATAAAAGAATAACTCTCAAAAACACCTTTCATTGGAAGATCTCAAAGTACCTGTCAGGTTAGTACAACGGCCAACATTTACCAACAGTTATCAGAGAAAGCTCAACAGCTTTATTAATGACCTGGATGAGGGACTGGATTGTGCCCTCAGCAAGTTTGTGGATGACACCAAGACAGTGGGAGAGGTAGATATGTTGGAGGGTAGAGATAGGATCCAGAGTGACCTGGATAAATTGGAGGACTGGGACAAGAAGTGTAGAGTCCTGCACCTGGGACGGAAGAATCCCAGGCATTGTTATAGGCTGGGGACTGACTGGCTCAGCAGCAGTACAGAGGAAAGGGACCTAGGGATTATAGTGGAAGAAAGGCTGGATATAAGTAAACAGTGTGCCCTTGTAGCCAAAAAGACCAATAGCATATTGGGGTGCATTAGGAGGAGGATTTCAAGCAGATCTAGAGAGGTTGATGTTCCCGTCTATTCAGCACTGGTGAGGCCACATCTGGAGTACTGCATACAGTTTTGGGCCCCCCATTATAGAAAGGATGTAGATGTGCTCGAGCAGGTTCAGAGGAGGGCAACGAAAATGATTAATGGCTGGAGCACATGACCTATGAGGAGAAGTGTTTTTTAAGTCCCGGCTTGACATAGTCATGGTTGGGATGACTTAATTGGGGTTGATCCTGCTTGGAATAGGGGGCTGGACTCGATGACCCCTTGAGGTCCCTTCCAGCTCTGTGATTCTATGATTCTATGATAAGCGTCAATTGGTTGCTTCCTTTCTAGAGAATGGAGGAAAACAGTGATTAATACTGTCTCTGGGCCTGCAAACATCTCTACTTTATGCATAAGTTAATTGAGGTTCAGAAGGTTAGGTGATTTCTCTTCCCCGTTGGCAGAGGAAATCTAGAGCAGAATTCATTATGCTCTGCCTCATGTTCTAGTCCCCAGACAATCTTTCATGCCTTAAAGAGAAAACTTAGAGTGTTTTAGGAATTAACTAGATTTTTGTGAAAATAGAAGAGACTGTAGTTCATAAAAAGGTAGAACGTATTTCCAGGAGGCTGTCACTTTCCTAACAAAAGAAAGGGAATAAGTAAAGACATTAAGACAAGAAGAAATGCAGTCTATGTTGAAATATGCAATACGGAAAGCAATGGAATTTAAATCCTGCTTTTAGACATAATGTAATATGCATCTGTATCAGAGTAATTACATGAACCTTATTAACTTACCTGGAAATAAAACTAAGAAATACAAAAGCATCTTTCACTGATTCCACATGATGACAAGATAACCTGCATTGCAGAAAAGAGGTGCGCCTTTGATTTGTCACTTTTCCCTGCCTCAGTCCACTATGTAGACCAGCCTATTCCTGCAGACTATTTTTCTTCTCACCATTCAGCTTGACAGTAGCCCACTCACTGTGTTGTGATCTCATTCCTGTACTGTGCTTCATTTTCATCTCAATTGTGCCCTTAGTGTTACAGGGCACTATGCTCTCTGTTGCTGCCTGAATGAAGATGGGAAAGCCTATTTATCCTCGCTACTATACTTCAGTACATGGAAGAAAGCTGGTTTTAGAAAACTAGGCTGAAGGTGCAGGAAAGGTGTTTGTGCATGCCTCTGTGTGCGTGGGTGTGTGCGCGTGCACGTGGGTGTGCACGCACATGCATGCGTGCATTTAAAAGCAGTATAGGTTGCATGCTCTTTCAAACTCCCATTTGTCATCTTACAATAAAAAAAAATACATTTTTTTGAGGTCGGAAGTGGGATCCCTAAACAAACTCAAATTACTTTTAATCTAAACTTTAAAGAATGCATGTTGAACCACATAAAAATAGAGTACAAAGTTACTTGCTTTCCCCGTTTATTTCAGTGCATATTTAATTTCTACTTGATCTATTTTTTTAACTTCCTGTCTGCTTGCAGGAAAATGGAAATTTTCATGGAAAAAATTCAGGCATTCAGAGATCCAGCAAGTCTGAAATTGCAAAAGTCATTTCTAAGTTATATTTTCTGTTTACACACTTGTGTTTCATGCAATGCTTGATAGAGCACTGGGAGTTTTCATTTTATATTTCAGTTAATCAGTTAGCTATGGTTGTTTCCTTCCTCCTGCTACAAAATACATCCATGGTCAGGTCCCACAGTAGCAGTCTGATTAATGTATAGAAAAGATCCTCTTATTTTTTGTTATTCGTTTAGAGAGCTAGTAACCTCTCTAGCCTACCACTAACAGATTTTGATGCTGTTCCCCTCCAGTAAGGGTTGGTGGAAACTTCACCTGAAATACCTACCAGAGGAAATGCTGGGGGGCAAAGATCCACCCCCTGAAACTGGATGTGGGGCCGTGATGCTATTTAAAAAGCCCGCCCTCAGGAATCTCGAAAGAGACTTCACCCCAATGGTCGGGAAGGATCCTTTTAAAAAGACAGAAATGGTCATTAATCAAACAAGCCATTCTGTGGCTGCTCTAAAGAAGCTGTTTGAGAGATTAAAGGAAAACCTTCAAAGTGAACAATGTCTTCCCAGCAGCACAGCCTATAACATGCTTTTAAACAATACAAACAGGTTACAACATAAACAGAACACACACAGCCAGCCATAACAACAAAAGAAATGCTCCACACCACAAGCAATTGAGCTGTGTCATGCTAACGAGAGCTCTTGTTTCCTCTGCACATGGAGCTGGCAGTGTTTAAATGGGGGAATCTCAGAAATTCAAGAAAGAATAATATAATGAAATTCACATTTAAAAGTGAAATCAACCACTCAGGTCTACTTGGTGCACCCCAAAATTATTTTGCTCTACCTACATGTGTAAAACTTCCACTGGGGTCAGTGGAATTTAACTCACTTATCAGTCTAGATATCTGTAATCACCTGAAAGTAGAATTTTATCTTGGGAGGCAAATGATGTGATAGAAACATACAAGCTGAACATCTCTCACCCAGCGCCAGTGAGAGAATTTGCTGGACGATGGGAGGTCAATACTTTCTAGCACATTACCAATACTTTCACTACAGTTAAACTACAGTGATCTGTGAACAGAAGTCACTGTCAGAAGAGATTTCTTGACAAAACTTCTGTTGACAGCGTGTGGCCACACCCAAAAGACAACTGGGAGAGTGCTCTGCTCTCTCGACAAAGCAGCCAGACTGCCCAGCTGCTCTCTCGACAAAACAGGCACCCAAAGCACAGCAGACAGGGTTGCCTATTGTTGTGGATGCCCTGTCTGTTGAGAGAAGACCATGCAGAGCATCCACATAGCTTTGCAGGGGGGATAGCTCAGTGGTTTGAGCATTGGCCTGCTAAACCCACCATAGTGAGCCCAACCCTGGAGGGGGCCATTTAGGGATTGGGGCAAAGGGATGGTGCTTGGTACTGCCAAAAGGGCAGGGAACTGAACTAGATGACCTCCCAAGGTCCCTTCCAGTTCAAAGAGCTGTGTATCTCTCATATATATTTTATTTTTGCCAGAATCTGTCGACAGCAGCATTCTGCCTCAAAGCTTTGAGGCAGAAAACTGCTGGCAAAAGTGCGCTGTGTTTTGTCCAGATGGTGTTGACAAAATGCATTTTGTGTGTGCTTACCCCACAAGTTCTGCAGATAAAACCAGGCTTTTGTGGGCAAAACATGCTTGTGTAACTGTAGGCAAGTAGGGGTAAATTACAGCTTAATAACAGCAGAGAACATTGAGAGACAGGACTGGTGGCTGTAAACAAACTTTATGGGACTACAGGAAACTTGGCCACACCCATGATAAATGGTTGTCTGGAGTTTGCCAGATTAGAGAGGTTCAAGCTGTAATTTCAAAAGCAGTATGACACATTGAGAACAAATTTAGTGTATTATGTCATTTACTGATAGCTATTTTGATATATTGATGACAAAAAGGCTCTTAATTCTACAACAGGATCCACTGAAAAAGACCCAATTTCTATGGGCCTCTGCACAGGCCTGTGCTTGGCAGGTCTCCACATTGAATAGCAGCTTGAAATCTCAAAGCTTCTTCAATAGAAAACTGTAAAATAGAGCAAACAATCAGAACTCTCCAAGTTTGAAAAAAAAATTAAAATAAAACCTACATTATAGTTACGTAATAAATATTCAGTCATTGGTTTGTGTTAATAAAAACAACAAACAGGCTTCTATTAAAAATGTTTGGCAATGTTAAGTTTTGATAGCTGCTTTCACCATTTTCAGAAGACACTTCGGCTGGGTCTACACATGCCCCTTGCTTTCGAAAGGGGCATGTTAATGAGCAGGTTCAAAATATGCTAATGAGGCGCTGCAATGAATATTCAGTGCTTCATTAGCATGATGGCAGCCGTGGCAATTCGAAAGTGCAGCTTTTCAAATCGTGCGCCGCCCATGGAGACGGGACCTTCCAAAAGGACCGCCCCAGTTTTCGAAAGCCCTTCTTCTGATCACAGATAGGAAGAAGGGCTTTTGAAAACTGGGAGGTCCTTTCGGAAGGTCTTGTCTCCATGGGCAGTGTGCGATTCAAAAAGCCGCACTTTCGAATCGCTGAGGCTGCCATCATGCTAATGAGGCGCTGCATATTAATTGCAGCGCCTCATTAGCATCTTTTGAACCTGCTCATTAACATGCCCCTTTCGAAAGGAAGGGGCACGTGTAGATCCAGCCTTCATGGTGTACCTCAGAGACAGAAAACCCCTATTAATATTGTGAGTAGAAAATGATATCTTTTTGCAGTTTCAGTTTGTGGGTACTCCTATAGATGCACAGAAATCTAAATGAGGAAATTCATCCCGAGTAAATGCCAATTATTTGTTGAGCCTGTGTAGCCTGAGAGAGATCTGAAAAGTTGCTCCTTTAGTTTTCATATACAATAGATCTGTTTTCCCTCAGTATTCACTACATTTCCTCCCCATTTTAAAATGTAAAGATAGTACAAAACTTATTACAATCTGGAAAACTGGTATAATTGATGCCTTCAACACAGAACCTTTATTGAGTATTCTGAAAGATCTTTAATAGTTGATAGGTATGATCAAAACTCTAAGGAATTTTAAAAAGACAATTTCCTTCCCCTGGCTATCCCAGCCAAGCCTGATGTTGGCAGCCTTTTAATATTTTTCCAAATTCTCAGTTCTATTCAAGAACTGTCCTTAATAAGCATTCCCCTGGGCACTTCTGCACTAAGTTGTTCTGTGTCCATGACCTGGATCTTGTGAAGGGATCGGCAGGGGGAAGATCCTTCCTCCCATGCAGAGCTGAATGAAGTCAGGGGAGTCGGCACAGATGTGTATCTTTGCAATACTGAGGCCCAAATCAGTAATTTTCTTTTGCATGACCTAGTTTTCTCTCAAAGAGATAGATGATCTATGGTCGACAATTAATTCATGTTTTATGGTAAGATAAATTAATGAAAGAAATTTAAGAAGTCACATCTAAAACCATCTCAGTGATTCTTCTTCTAATTTCTTTGTTATTAATTTCTCTTACCATAAAGCACGAACTACTGGAAGACCTTAGATCATCTATCACATCTGTATATGCGAGGAAGAGCTCTGTGTAGTTTGAAAGCTTGCCCCTTCTACCACCAAGTAAAAGATACATTACCTACTTTGTCCCTTGTGGTATTGAATAGAGCATATATTGTAGAGGACAAAAAAAATAAAAGAAATCAAGAAGTGGGGGAAAGACAAACGCTATAAGCTTATCAAGAAGGCAAAGTAAAAAATCTGAAAACACAAATCAATATAAGGAAGTGGGTTTGTAATACTAAATGAAGTAACTGCATTGCAGAAATGGTATAAAGAACTGCATGGCTATCACTACAGAAAATAGAATTTTCCTGTAGCTTAATGTGTTAATTTTCTTTAGAAAACAAAGCAGCAGTGTTTTCTCTGGTCCCAAATCCAAATCATAGGCATTGCCTACCTACCATATTTTGATCCATCAATCTACAAATTCACAAATTCAGGTATGTGATTAGCATAGCTGAAGTCCATGTACTTAGGTTTACTTACTGTGGCATCGTCACTGCACTGAGTCAGTCAGTGGCTGACACTTCTTGTTCTGGTGAAGTATTGGAGTCAATGGGAGAGCTCTCAGGCCATGGCTACACAAGCCCTAGCCTTTCGAAAGGGGGATGCTAACGAGCCACTTCAGCAGATGCTAATGAGGCGCTGATATGAATATGCAGCACCTCATTAGCATAATGGTGGGCATGTGCATTTTGAAAGTGCGGCTTTCTAAACGCACGCCACTCACGCAGACAGGGGCCTTTCGAAAGGACCCCCGGACTTTGAAAGCCCTTTCTTCCCAAAACCAAATGGGAAGAAGGGGCTTTCAAAGTTCAGGGTCCTTTTGAAAGGCCCCTGTCTGCACGAGTGGCATGCGTTTTGAAAGCGGCACTTTCTAAATGTGCGCAGCTGCCAGTATGCTAATGAGGTGCTGCATATTTATGGAAGTGCCTCATTAGCATCTGCTGAAGTGGCTCATTAGGATCCCCCTTTCAAAAAGCAGGGGCTAGGGTAGACACAGGCATTGTGATAAATCAGCCTCAGCTCTACTGATCTCTACCTGTTGATCCAGTGGGTAGTGAAGGCATGTCCATAGTTTGCATCATTAACTGGTCCTACTAATGACAGGTAACCCTCCCCCCACACTGCTTCCCCCTCCCTCCCTTCTATATAAACCCTGGATGCTATTTTTCTGCTCCAGCCATCTGAGGAAGTGGGTCTTACCCATGAAAGCTCATGACTGACAAAGGCATTAGGTCTCTAAAGTGCTACAGGACTGCTTGTTATTCATGAAACTGCAGACTAACACAACTACCTCTCTGAGATCATTCACTGTTAAAGAGATATTCTAATCTAAATATGTTACATACAATGAACACTTTTAATATTTTTCTTCTTTAGTTGTATTGCTCTCCTAATTAAACATTTCCTGGAAATAAAGACCAGTTTGTAGCAATTTCTCTCCCATGGCAGAGAACACGACTTTCTTTCCTCGCTGGTCTCAGACTGCATGTCTAGGAAGATAATGAAAATATGCTGTTTCCCAAAACAATTTTCCATACTTCCTAGGTAGGGCTAAAGTATTTTTTTAGGTCTGAAATCTCAGCTTTGTATTATGGTATGTGCTCTTATCTTGGATTTTGGCTTAAGAGATCTACATAAACTTGCCCCTTCCACTTCGTGAGTCATTTCCCCCATCATTTTCTTAATCAGGTTAGTTACACATTCAACTGTGTTTTTTGTCTTCAGCTTCTTGTGTAATCTTTATTGTGAGGTTTGAGCATCATATTCTACTTCTCTGGTCTTTAATGTTATTATTAAAATACTGCAGTCATTTGAAAATCTCTGTGGGCAGATACTTTAAAGTCAACTAGTGAGAAAATGAATCTTCAGTCTCTACAACTGTTGCAGTATGTAGTTCAGTTGTGGTGCTAAAGCTTTAATAGATAGCAATACTGTAGGCTTCCTGTATGAATTTCTTCTAGGAGCAGATGAATTACTGAAGGCTTCTCTATATTAGTTTCCTCAGCTCCAGCCACTACTAACGTTTGTGCAGCTGGTGAGGAGCAAGCGCCCTTGTTGAAGTCTAGAACTTTCTCTTGGAGACAGTTTATCTCCTTCATTTGGTAATTTTTCTAGTCTTCCTGTAGTTTACAGGAATAAGGTAGTTCCCTTCAATAGTTTAGGAGTCCTCTAGTGGTGTTCACTGTTTTAGAAATTCCAGAACTATGTACATACCTGTGCCTTGGATATTTGGACTAATTTGGTAACGCTATGCCTACACTACAAACTAAGATCACAGTTCCTAGTGTCTGTATGTATACTTGTTCTAGCTCAATGAGAGCTTGCATGGATATGAATAGTGTAGCAGTGGTAACACTGGCAGTGGAAGCACGGCATAGCCATGATGTGTACAAATCTGCTTGAAAGCTATAGCACTTCTTAGCTGCTACTGCCTGTGCAACTTCAAGTACAGGTTACATATATTTCCTCTAGTTGTCATCAAGTTAGCAGAAGTACGTGTATGTGAGCTGGAAATCACCTCCCCAATTCACAGTGTTGATGTCTACTAAGTATGGCTATTTCTGGGCTAACTATGCCTATGTGGGTCCTCTATGTGGCTATAGTTGTGCATAGAACAAAAGACACCATGTCCTGACTGACATTTCAGTGTGATTTGAAGGAACAGTAGAACTGAGTATATTGAAACTGCTAGTTTGTCTCTTTGCTTTAACACTCTTCACAGTCCCACAATTGCTTCATTAAAGCTGTGTCTACACAAGAGCTCTTTTGTAAGGCTGGAGTTCAAATGACAACAGTCGAATTCTAGCCTTTTGAAAATGTGCGGCTACACACAAAAGCAGATTGAAGGTTCGATCCGCCCTTTCGAAAGACCGGTGCATTCTTTAGAAAAGGAGCGTCCACGCAGCTCTGGGCGCTCTTTCAAAAGAACAGAGCTGGAGGTGCTGCAGATGGGGTCATGTGGCTGCCAAGCCCTTCCAGGGCCTGCAGCCAGCCACTTTCTTAAAGGGACCCTCCCAAACACCCTTGGCCTGCACATACTGAGGCCTGCTGAGGTGCCACAAGCAACGCAGAGCCCAGCACGCAGCATAGTGGAGTCTGAGTGCCTGCTCCTGGCCTTAGACACCAACATCTCGGACAATGTGCTACAGCTGTTGAGCACAGTCATTGCAGCCGCCCCCCACCTCCTTGGGTGGCTGAGCTGCCCCGCCAGCCTGCCCCCGTCCCCCAGGGCCATGAAACCCCCCAGCCTGGATCCTGCCAGCGACTTCCCGCTGTAGACCAGTCTGGTGGGAGCAGCCAGTGCTGGGGCAGTGGGACGATGCCAGATGGCTGTGGAACTTTCACACGAGCAGGCAGACCTTCCAGGAGCCTTGCCACTGGCTCGCCCATGCTGAAGCACCAGGACACCACCATACAGCCTGCTCTCCCCCTCAAGAATTGCATCACCATCACTGTATGAAAGTTGACCACCCCAGACAGCTACCATTCTGTGGGGCATCAGTTTGGGGGAGGCAAGGCCACTGTCGGGGCTGTCCTCATGGAGGTAAGCCAGGCCCTGGGTCACACCATGGGGAGGGGGATCCTGCGAAAGCGGACCCTTGGCGGTGGGAGGCAGGGGCTGGTGGCCATGAGGCAGCAGGGGAACAGGGGCTGGTGGCAGGGAGAAGGCAGGGGCCAGGGTGTGGGGGCTGGGACCTGCCAGCCATACCCTCACAAGAGCACAGGCCCTCCATCCCGAACGCATTGTATGTGTTGACGTTCTTTTGAAAGGGAGCCAGGATTGTGAATTTATTTACATGTGTAGACACAGCTTAATAGAGCTATGACATCTCTGGTCTGGCGACATCCATTGTCTTGCAAAACCGTGGTGGTTGGGAGCAGGGGCTGGCTGGGAGTCTGAGCAGAGTGGACAGTGGCTGGGAACTTGGCTGGAGCCAGGGCTGGGAGCATGTCAGGGTGGCGAGCCTGGCAGCTGGAAGGCTGGAGGCCCCCCAAATGAGCCTGGAGTCTGGTAACAGGGACCTTCCCTGGGCTGGCAAATGCCCTTATTCAGGACTGGTCAGGTCCCAAGGGTGCCATACCAGGGAGGTTCAGCCTGTAGATGCTAGCCACGTAGCTGGCCATATGTCTTCCTGTGCTGTACATTCACTTGCTAAGAAGGAAACTGTTCATGTAGATTCTGCCTTAAAAGAATAAAAATGCAAGCTGCCCAAGAAATTAAGGGTCAGTTCTTTTGTGTAATTCAGAATTGTTCTCTTGATATCAATGGCTCCATGCTGATTTCCACAAGCTGAAGATTTGGGCCCAAAGTTTGAAAACTGCACAAATATATTCACTACATAAACAGGCACATACTAACAGCCTAAGTGCAGAACAGCAAATCATGAATCACTGAAATCTAATCTTGATGCTGGCACAGACTGACTTTTATGGCCTTGAGCAATTGATCAAGTTTAACTAGTTATCTGCTTCTCAGATGTTTTGTGAAATCTAATATCTGCAAGTGCTTCAGAAATAAAAAAATGACATGAGTGCTAAGTATTAGTAATTATATGCTGCTTAATATGCATGTTAGGATGAATTTGGAAATCCTTACTGCAAGGATCACCTGTTCTGTCTGTTTCCTCTAGGGCACCCAACATTGGCTGCTGTCAGAAGACAGGACACTGGATTAGATGGACCTTTGGTCTGACCCACTATGGCCATTCTTACGTTCTTAAACTAAGTAATACTACAGGCAGAACCCTAGCATTTCTGGTTTGAACCTCATGGGGATGGAGAAGGATGGAGTAAAATGTGAGTACAGTTATGTGCAGCACAATAATGCATAATTATTCTATTAGCCTAGCTCAGATTGGATTGGGGCAGATGCATGGATGAAGGAAATGCGTAGTAGGAATACCATACTGTGATTTTCATGCACCCACTATTAGCACTGATAGCACTTCTTTGCAAACACACTAAAGGAATGGCCTTTTTCATTGGTAAAACATGGCCCATAGGATACCACTGGGTCTGGTCATAGGGCTCTTTTTCTACAGGGAAAGAGGTGGTTTAACCCATACCACTATTCACTCATGCATACAGATTTTGAATTTTGCAATATATTTAAAATGGAGGCAATGATATGCATTAAAAATAAAATGCATATCATACAAATGTTGATGATCAAAACAGACACAACAGAAAACAGTTTTAAATCCTCTTGTAAGATAATTTTGAAACAGGTAAATAAGCTTGCATTTTAATACTCCAAGGCCTTGAGGAAGTTTATTTGTCTCTCCTCCTCCCACCAAATCATGTAGCTCAAGAGTTACATAAGACAGAAAAGTTTCTGTAGCTTTTTACTGCTATCACCATGGGACAGCCAACATGGCTTCTGTAAGAATCAGTGAGCTGAATTCTCTCTCTCATCAACACAATTATTTCCAACTTCCAATCACTCACACCTGTGTAAACCCCAGTAGCCTTTGGACTACACAGGTGCCACTGAGAGCATAATTTAAAGGCACTAAATTGCACAGGTGTAGCTGAGACTCTAAATTGGCTTTCAGAAATTTTGTAGCTGATTATGTACAAGAAGAACTCAGCTTGACTCTCAGCCCAGTTTTCAGGGCTGGCTGGCTGAAAAAAAACATTTTTAAACTTGTAAACAGAGTGCAATAATCATGGGAATCCAATAGGGCATGCTTAGGGTCACTGTTAAAAGAAAAGCATTTCCAGAGAACATTGATTCTAAGGCCAGGAGGCACCACTCTGACCATGTAGTCTGACCTGTATAGCACGGGCTACACAATTTTTGCAAAATAATTCCAAGAGCTGATCTGTTAGAGAAAACATCCACTCCTGATTTAAAAATTATCAGTGATGAAGAAGCCACAGTGACCCTTGGTGAATTGATCCAATGGTTAATTGCTGTCACTGCTAAAATGCTATGCCTTATTTCCAGTCTAGCTGCAGCTTCCAACCACTCAATCATGCTCCTACCTTTCTCTGGTAGAGCTGAAGAGCCTGTTATAAATATTTGTTCCCCATGTAGGTACATATAATGTCCAATATGTTTTCTGTTTGCCGCACGTGGCGAACTGGACACTGCGATGTGGTGAAGCGGCTTGTAAGAGCTGCACAGGTGGACTGTCCTCTGCCCACTCCACGCAAGTGCTCCATCACTTGGTGGGACATGGTAGCAGTGGCGGAGGCACCATTCCAGTGGTGTGGCATGTTCCCAGAACTTGCTGCGGCTCCGAGGTGGTGGCTCCAGTGAGTCACCAGCAGCTTGTTTGGGGGGATGGAGTGCCTGGCTCTGAGAGTGGGGGAGAGGGAGGGAGGCACCTGGCCCAGGCAGGAGGAGGGCTGTGGTGATTCATTAAATTTCTTTTGGACATCACTGTTATAGACTATAATCAAGTCACCCCTTAATCTTCTCTTTGTTAAATAAAATAGCTTGAGCCCCCAAGGCTATTACCGTAAGACTTATTTTCTAACCTTTTAATCATTCTTGTGGCTTTTCTCTGACCCTCTTCAATTTATCATCTGGCTTTTTGAATGGCGAGCAACAGAACGGGATGCAGTATTCCAAAAGTGGTCACACCAGTGCCAAATACAGCATTAAATAACCCCTGCATGTCTCAGGATTCCCTAGTTTATACAGCCCAGGATATCATTAGCTCTTTTTGCTACAGAGTCACACTGGGAGCTCTTTTCCAGCCAATTATCCATCATTACACCCAAATCATTTTCTGAGTCACTGGCTGTGGCCACACTTGGCCAAAACTTTGAAATGGCCATGTTAATGGCCAAATTGGAGAATACTAATGAGGTGCTGAAATGAATATTCAGTGCCTCATTAGCATACTGCTGGCCACGGCACTTTGAAAATACCACATTTCGCTGGCGTGTGGCTTGGCTACTCAGGGGTTCTTTTCAAAAGGACCTCACAGCCTTCGAAATCCCCTTATTCCTATCAGCTGGTTTGTCTCAGCTGTGGTTTGACACAGTCCCTCTTTTTTTGTATAAGGGTGGTGTACATGCTTTGTTCCTAGACGTATACATTTAAGCTGATGCATCTGACGACGCAGGTCTTTGCCCACGAAAGCTTATGCTCCAAAATATCTGTTAGTCTATAAGGTGCCACAGGACTTCTTGTTGTTTTTACACTTAAGCTGTGTCTAGATTCGCATTTCTCTTTTGAATGAGGTATGCAAATGAGTGAAATAAAAATGCAAATAAGTCACTGATTTACATATCTGGCACCTCATTTGCATGTTCTCCTTTCAAAAGAGCTTCTTTAGAAAGAAAAAAAGCAGTGTAGAGGGGGTTCTTTTGAAAATAAACCCCATCTTTGAAAGATCCCTTCGTCCTGAAACAAAATAGGAAGAAGGGTTCTTTCGAAGATGTGGTTTACTTTTGAAAGACCCCCATCCATACTGCTTTTTTTCTTTTGAAAGACACTTTCAAACGGAGAATATACAAATGAGGCACCAGATATATAAATCAGTACATCATTTGCATTTTCGATTTCCCTCATTGACATGCTTCTTTCAAAACAGGAATGCAAAGTGTAGACACAGCCTTACATTTAGCTGTATTAAAACACATATGCCACATCTGCACTACAGAGATCTTTTGGAAGAAGCTTTTCCAGAAGACCTTCTTTTGAAAGAGTGTGTCCACACACAAAAAAGCCGACCAATAGAGCAAGCTGCTCTTTTGAAAGAGCATCCACACAGTTATCTTGTCTGCGGCTGATGTCAGGCTGATGTGACAATAATTAGCCAGGTCATTTGATTTATCCTTCCCAGTCAACTCAGACCAACCCTGAGCACTTGTGAAAATCCCACCTTTAATGAACATGCTTTTTGGGAGCTCACTGGAGACCTTTTATCTCTCCGGTGTACTGTGGATTTCCAATGAAAGACCATCACAGTGAGAGAGAATTTTCATGAATCATGGCAGGTGCTCTGTGAATGAATATCCATATTTCTCTAATACACAGAATGTGTAACACTCATGAGTTTAAACATTTTAAAATCATTTATCAGTTGTGCGTAAAGAAGTGAAAGCCCCACATTTCTTTACATCCCAATTAAAATGAAACAAAGACAAAGTAAGATTTCCTATGTCTGTTTCAATCATCTCCTATGGAGAAATATGTTAAAGACTTCCCACTCATATCCTGGCCTTCAGCTAAACCTACTTCCAAATACTCATTTATTTGTGATGGTATCTGTTCATTTGATTTGTATCAAGCCTTTCTTCCTGCTCACTGTGGGTATGCTAAAAGCAGGGCGACCATAGCTCCCTGACCCAAGTATGGCGGGGAGAGGAGGCTCCTCCCAGCTCCCCCAAACACTAGGGAGCTGGGATGGAGGCGGCAGCTGCCAGCCCACCCAGGAGCCCCAGGTAAGCTGCAGCTGCCGGGACCCCGGGGAAGTGGCAGCTGTGGGTGCTCCTGGCCCCAGAGCCCTGGGGAAGCAGCAGCCGCTGGTGCTCCTCTGCTTTCCTGAGGCTCAGGGAAGTGACTCCTGCCAGCAGCTGTGCCTGCACAGCTGCTGCTGCCAAAAAAAGGTCGGTGGGGAGGGCTCAAATACGGGACAATTAGTCCCTTTTAAAAAATAAGTCAAGATGCCTTTTTGGCATCCCAAATATGGGACGTCCCACCTAATATGGGACGCATGGTCACCCGAAGTAAATTGGACTGAAAGAACAAACCAGATTCTACCACTTGGAAAGAGGACTGAAAAAGAATGCTTCTCTCTGGCCTTGTCTACACGTGCCCCAAACTTTGAAATGGCCATGCAAATGGCCATTTCAAAGTTTACTAATGAAGCCCTGAAATGCATATTCAGCGCTTCATTAGCATGCGGGCTGCCGCGGCGCTTCAAAATTGATGCGCCTCGCCACTGCGCGGCTCGTCCCGACGGGGCTCCTTTTTGAAAGGACCCCACCTACTTCGAAGTCCCTTCATTCCCATCAGCTCAAGGGAATAAAGGGACTTCGAAGTAGGCGGGGTCCTTTTGAAAAGGAGCCCTTCTGGACGCGCCGCGCGGCGGCAAGGCGCGTCAATTTTGAAGCGCCGCGGCAGCCCGCATGCTAATGAAGCGCTGAATATGCATTTCAGCACTTCATTAGTAAACTTTGAAATGGCCATTTGCATGGCCATTTCAAAGTTTGGGGCACGTGTAGACGTAGCCTCTGTGGAAATTCATACCTCCACAGAGGCCAGCACAGGCCTATGCATTAAGTTCCATTTAAGCTCTCAAAATATCATTTAAATGGGACGTAAGTAGTTCAGAGGCCTTGGCTGCCCCTCCTCAAGGGGTTGAATATAACTTCTCAGCATATGGGGCAGTCTCTGCATTTGGAGATCTCAGTCAGCATTGTGGAGTTCTTGTGAATGAGTAATGAACATGGCTCCTCATAGCAGGATCGGATCTTTTCTAGCTGGGAAGTAGATAAAGCTCAGCCTGCCCAGTTTCAACAGTACAGATTCAAACACTGATTTCACTCTAAGTTTATTTGATTCTGGCATAGCAGTGGTCATAAGTGGAGTGACCAGTAGCCCAACCTCTGTGCATTAGGGCAAGGGGTTGCACTGTTTCTTTTATTCTATTAAAGAAGAGCTGTTTGCATTTCCATAGTTAAAGATGAGTTGTTTTGCACTTTTAACAGAGATGAAACCACTTTGCATGGAGAGCACAGTTATCCTCTCTGAAATTAAAGCACTTACTCTTGAGTACTGAATTGACTTTCTGAGGATTTACAAATAAATTGGTTGATTAGTTTGAATTAAAATTAATTTTAACATGGATCCTTAAAGAAATTTATCACACTGAGTCAAATGTTTCTGCTGAATGATCTTAATAATAGAACAACACAAGTGCTTCAAACTTCTCTTGCCACTAAAACTCACTGTGTGTTTGCATATGCTGTCCTTGAAAGCTTTTCATGTTTAAGGATGAAGGGTTATTTTTCCCATTCTCTACTACATATTCAAGAGAGTTTGTCTGTCTGTGTGTTCATGAACTCCTCCTAAATTGTATGAGCTAGGACCACCAAATTCTGTATACAGTTTCCTCTTATCTTACAGCGCTTTATCAGGGTTCAACAAGAACTGGATAAATTCATGGAGGCTTGGTCTACCAATACTCATTAGCTAGGCTGGGTAGGAATGGTATCCCCAGCCTTTGTTTAACAGAGGCTGGAATGGATGACAGGAGAGGGGTCACTCAATGATTACTGTTATTTTTATGAAAATTAAGGGTAAAAATGACTAATCCTAAATATTTCTTTTAAAAAATTACCCACTGTACTTGGTGTATTCAAAAGAGAGGGAAGAAGGAAGGCAGAGACTAAACATATGAATGGATACATGTGGAAAGAGAAATATGGAGTACAAGAAGGAGGATGTAAATGTGAACTCTATACCTTGCAATGTGGGCAGACACAGGAGCAGAGGGAATTTAGAGTGTGTGTGAGAGAATCTGGGGGGCAGGTGGGTGGGGATATTGGGGTATACATTGCAGCCGTGTTGTGCTAGCCTGGCCATGCCAATGCAGTTCTAAATTCAGCTTAACTGCCCCATATGGTTTGTACTGCTCTAGAGTGACATAAAGCAGACAAGACATACTGGTGAACGTGCCCATCATTTTTTAAAATTGTTGCCAGTGCTCATGATTGTATTGCTAGTCTCATGACAGCTGATGTTTTACTTAATCCTCTGCACCTGAAGTCATGTTAACCTCATCTTTCTTTTTTTTTTTTTAAATATGTTTCTAGCCCTCACAGATGCAGTGCAAACCTTGAAAATAATGAAAGGGGTGTACCCCAGAAGGTTTAGGCAGAGCTACAAAAATCCATGGAAATTGGGAACAAAAGTCTTCACAGATATAAACCTTAGCACCCAGATGGCAAATAAGAGCGCCATGTTTATTTTTAAAATACCTGATTATTTTAGGTCAATCACTTTATCTTCAGGGGCCAGAGTCATGATTTTTGAATGTTTGGGATAAACAATATTGAAGAAAATACCTAAGGTAGATATGTCATATCTTTAAATAAATAAGAGATGTCACTGTAATATTTTAGGTTTCTGTCTACTGTTTATGGCTGAAATTTCTAATTACATAAAGGGAAGTCTCAGAAAAAAACTAAATTAAGATGGGTATAATGTTGAGAGTTCATACCAGCAATGAAGAATAAAATAGATTAGAAAGATGGGCAAATGACAGAATCAAGGATGACAAAGAGAGAAAATTAAATTTAAAAAAAATCCAAATATATTAAGGTCTGAGAATGGACAGTTAGATTTCAGATTACTATTCAGGCTTGCCCTGTATTGATAAAGGGGTCTCGGGGAAAATGTAGCATGCCTTATAAGCAAATCAGATTTATCTAATCAGGATATAAAAAAGGGTAATCACAACCATATGTTCTTCCATGGCTTCACTAAAAGGAGAGCTATTGTTTAGTCCCTTGACCATGCATCTCCATATTCTAATATGTTTTAATATTTTCTAAATTCAAGTTTAACCTCAATAATGAATTTCCTGCTTTATAACACTTGGTTTTGGGATCATTACAAGAGTCCTGTAATGTAGTTTACCCTAATTTACTGAATTATACTCTTATTTTTATATTTTATACCAGGATAATCTGGAGTAATCTCAGTCTTAACTTGGTTCTATGTATGGTTCTATGTATAAATAATTAGGATATTAGAGAACTGTACTAGTTCCCAGGATTAACAGGCGTTTGGAAGAAAAAGCAAATATAGAGTACCGGTCACAATTCCTGGGTATGAAATGTTAGGAGAGGCAGAATGCTTGGGCAGAATAATAGAGTTCAATTTCCTGGGTCGGTACTAGGCAAACAGCAATTTGAAAAATAAAAATCATTGAGGGTATGCTTGAAAATAGTTCTACAACTACGGTGATCATTTACTATGTAGCTTGTTAACTGTTAGTGCATGTTGAAATTTGGTTTGCTGGGAAGACAAGTGTGAAGACATAAAATATGATTAAAGATTTAACAGCAATAACAACCGCTCTTTTGAATCATCTTCACATTCTTAATGGAACAATAATTGCAAGTACTGTGTTCCTGTTATTCTGGCTGCCATAAAACAGTCAGCATATGTTTAGTTGTCTATTAAATAAATATTTTTCAATCAGCACTTAAACTGTGAAAATGGCTTTAGCAAGATACTAAACAAGAGCTCTGAAATGTTAATATATTTATAGGTATGCATAATATCCAGAACCCCATTCCAAGCATTGTAAACTGTACTTTTGGATTTCGCAGTCATGCATATAAAATTATATTAGGTGGCAATAAAGTGTTTTACCATCTGATGGTTTAAGTGATGGCTCAAGTGTCTGAGAAACATCCCTGTAATTCAGGACATCAGTTAATGTCTTCAGGTGATTTATTTGGCTAATAGAGAGACAGATAGCCTCTCCGTAGTTAAGGCTGAAAGCCAAATTACATTTTAAGTCTTATTTCGATGCACGGATCATTACAATTTGTAGAAGGGAAAAGAGGGATTTGGTAGGAGATTTTGAGATCAGTTCAGGCCAAGAAGAATTTATTCTTGGGAGTTTGAAAGTCTGGGATGTATAATTTTCAAAAGGACAAATCCTCCATAACAAGGGTCTGGAACATGACAATTGCATGGGGGCTGCAGAAGGGTGGGACCTAAATGTGTCTTTTACATTTTTAACATTTAAAATAAGTTTTAAAATAAAAATGTATGTTCCATCGAAAGCAGTATCACGCCATTTTGAGCCTAATGCTCTAAAGCTGAGGTGGTTTTCACTACAGTATGTGGAATGTACTTCCACAGCTGTTTGTTATAATTGTACATATTGGATGCCGGGGGAGTGGGCAGGCATAGCCTGCCCACGGCTACAAGGCCCCTCTCACGATGAGAGGGGACCCATTAAAAACAGCCCGGTTCCAAGTAAATACAGGGGACAACGAAAGAAAAACCAGGAGCGGGAGTGAGGGTCAAAGGTTTAAAATGAGGGAGCCAGAGGGGGACACCGAGCAGAGGACCCCGGACAGCGCCCACCGTTCCTCAAAGGCGTCCAGGGAGTTGGTAGACGCCGCCCAGAGGAACTCTGCTCGGATTCGTGAGCGGAGGGAGGAACGGAAGTAGGCCCCACAGTCGCAGGTCACCCCCCCTGCCAGCCTCCTCTCCCTGGTTTTGTAAATGGCCATTTTGGCCGTGGCCAGGAGGAGGCTGACAAGGAGGTCCCGCGACTTTGTGGGGCCACGGATAGCGTGTGAGAGGATGAGAAGGTGTGGGGAGAAGTGCAGCCAGAACCTCAAGAGAAGGTTCTGGAGGAGCCGGAAGAGGGGCTGCAGCCTGGCGCACTCAATGTAGATGTGCGCCAGGTTCTCCCTCGTGCCGCAAAAGGTACAGGTGTCCGGGATGGGGGTGAACCGCGCCAGGTACACGCCCGTGCTCACCGCTCCGTGGAGGATTCTCCAGCTGATGTCCCCGGCGGGCCGCAGGACCAAGGTGGAGTAGAGGCCGGCCCACCGGGGCTCCCCACCCTCCGATGACGGCAAGAGGTCCCGCCATTTGTGATCGGGGTGGGACACGAGGGTGGGGAAGTGGAGCGTGTGAAGCACGAGCGCGTACAGAAGGTGTCGAGGCGCGGTTCGGAAGGGGACCGGCTGGAAAGTGTGCAGCCGGCTGAGGTGATGGGGGGGAGGGGGGCGGGCAGGATCGCGAAGCCAGGGGCCCACGAAGAGGTCCGGAGAGCTAGGAGTGGGAGGGGGGCGGGGTGCACCCTCTCGCAGGACCCGGCCGAGGTAACTGTGAGCGGTGGAGGGCAGGGCAGCCTTCACCTCCCGGAGTACGAGACGGGGGGAGCGTAGGTCGGAGAGCCCCATGCGCCGGGCGAGTGCCGGGGCCTCCATCCAGTCCCCCCGCTCGTAGTCCAGGAGGTGTCCGACCCTGGTGATTCCACCTAGGACCAGCCTCCGGCGCACCGTGCGAGACTCCGCCGCCTGCACACGAAGGTGGGGGTTGTGTAGCAGGGGCTCTGCGAGGAGGTCTTCTCCCACGGTGGCCCCTAAGGACCTGGAGGCTGCGAGCAGCTGCCAAGTGCGGAGGAGGTCCTGGTAGAAGGCCGGCAGCTCCGAGAGGCCTCGTGGACGGTCTCTGCAGGATAAATAGAGGAGCTGCCAGTCGCATCGGAGCCCTCGGTAACGGCGGAGGAAAGCGTGTGCCAGCGTGCTCCACGCCGGACTATCTGCACTGTTCGTGTTGAGAAGCCTCTGCAGGGCCCGGAGGCGGAAGACATGGACCTGAGTGCGCGTGCAGGTCAGGGGGGAGATGGAGTACCCCTGCAGGGACCCAGTGCAGTCCTGGCCAGAAGAACTCCAGGATTAACCTCTGGAGCTGGTCCAGGAACCCGGGGGGTGGGACCAGGGTGCTGAGGCGGTGCCAGTGCATGAACAGGACTAGTTGGTTCAACACCAGCGCTCTCCCTCGGAGGGAGAGACACTGGAGTAGCCCTGTCCACCTCCGCAACCGCTCAGCGACCCTGCTCTCTAGGCCTTGCCAGTTTTCCGGCGGAGAGGGATGCGTGGCGGAGAGAAAGACGCCTAGATAGAGCAGCGGACCAACGCTCGACCGGATGGCCTGAAGCGCGGGTGGGAGGCGGCTCGTCTGCCATCCGGGCCCGACCACCAGGCCAGAGCTCTTGACCCAGTTGACCCGGGCGGAGGAGGCTGCCGAGTAGATAGCTTGGCAGGCCTCCAGACGCGCCAGGTCTCCCGGGTCCTGGACCACGAGGAGCACGTCGTCAGCGTACGCCGACAGGACTAGCCAGAGCCCTGCCTCTGGAAGCACCAACCCCGTCAACCTTTGCCGAAGGAGGTAGAGGAAGGGCTCGATGGCCAGAGCGTACAGCTGTCCTGAGAGCGGGCAGCCTTGTCGTACTCCCCGTCCGAAGCTGACTGGAGCGGTCAGGGTCCAGTTGAGCTTGACCATGCACTCCGAGGCAGCGTACAGCACCCGGAGAAACCCGACGAAGCGGGGTCCGAAGCCGAAGGCCTGCAGGGTGCCCAGGAGATACCCGTGGTCCACCCTGTCGAACGCCTTCTCCCGGTCCAGGGACAGGAGGGCAAACGACAGGCCGTCCCTACACCTAAGCTCTAAGAGATCCCGGACCAGGGACAAATTCTGCAAGATGGTGCGGCCCGGGACGGTGTAGGTCTGGTCGGGGTGGACCACGTCCTGCAGCACGGACCCCAAGCGACGGGAGATGGCTTTGGCAATGACCTTGTAGTCCGTGCTGAGGAGCGAGATGGGACGCCAGTTCTTGAGGTCACGGGGGTCCCCCTTCTTGGGTAGCAGGCTGAGGACTGCACGCCTGCACGAGAGGGGGAGCACCCCGCTTTGCAGGGCCTCGGACCAGACGCCGAGCAGGTCTGGGCCGAAGACGTCCCAAAACACGCGGTAAAACTCCACGGTCAGCCCGTCCATGCCCGGGGATTTATTGGTGGGCATGAGACGGAGGGCTTCCGAGAGCTCGGCCAGAGTGAGAGGAAGCTCCAGCCGGTCCCGGTCGCCCGTGCTGACCGACGGGAGTTGGTCCCAGAGCGCCCTGCGGGCGTCGGCGTCAGTCGGATCCGGGGAGAAAAGGGAGGCGTAGAAGGCGCGAGCCCGCTCGCACATCTCCACCGGATCCGTAAGAGGGGTGCCATCCTCTGCCAGAAGGCAGAGGATATGTTTTTGGGCACCCCTCTTTTTCTCCAGGGCGTAGAAGAAGCGGGAGCCACGGTCCATCTCCCGGAGGAGTTGGATTCGCGACCTCACCAAGGCCTCCTGTGCCCGATGGGCGTTGAGGGTCCTGAGCTCGTCCCGCTTCTCCTGGTACGTGCCGCAGAGGGATGGATCTCCGGGGCTGGTGGCTAGACGCCTCTCTAGCTCAAGGACCTCCCATTCCAGCTGCCCTATCAACGCATCCCGCCGCCGGCTGGCCCCCCGAGTATAGTCGCGGCAGAAGAGCCGCGCGTGCACCTTTCCCAGGTCCCACCACCGCCGTGCCGAGGGAAAGGCGTGCCGCTGCTCGCGCCAGGCCAGCCAGAACTCCCGGAAGGACGCCACGAAGCCCACGTCCTCCAGCAGGCTGTTGTTAAAATGCCAGTAGGCCGACCCCCGCTTCCCCAGCGAGAGGGAAGCCTTCACGGCCACCAGATGGTGGTCCGAGAAGGGGGCTGGCCGTACGCTGGAGGCATGGGCCTGGGAGAGATGGTGCCGCGAGATGTAAATGCGGTCCAACCGGGAGTGTGCAGATTTATGGCCCACCACCCGGACGTAGGTGAAACCGGCGTCCTCGTCCAGGTGGTGGCTGCGCCAGACGTCCACCAGGGAGCGGCGGTTAATGAGCTCCCTGAGGACGTCCGCAGCGGCCTGGCACTTCTCGGTCCCCGTGCGGACCCGCTCCTCGAGGCTGCAGTTGAAATCCCCGCCGAGGACCAGGCACTCGCGAGGATCGATGGTGTCGAGGAAGGCCGCCGCCTGCCGGAAGAAGGGGGTTCTCTCCGGGCCGAGTGTTGGGGCGTAGATGTTGACAAGGTGAAGAGGCATCCCCTCCACCCGCACCCGGAGATACAGCAGGCGGCCCGGCACGACCTCGACGCTCCCCAGCACCTCGGGCTGCAGGTCTGGGGAGAACAGGGTCGCTACCCCGGCCCGCTGGGCCGAGAGATGACTAAAGTGGACCCCGTCTCCCCACTCCAGCCGCCACTTGGCTTCGGCGGCCGGAGTAGTGTGGGTCTCCTGTAGAAAGGTGACCGAGTACCTGCCCTCTCGGAGGAAGGAGAGCACTCGGCACCTGCGGAGACCCGACCCGCAGCCCCTGACGTTTAGTGTGGCAAGGATGAACGGCGCCATTTGGAGGGCTGGGGAGGATCCTCGCCAGAGGGAGCGCCGGCAGTTCCCGTGGGGCCACGCACCAAGCCGTGAGCCACGCCAAAGGTGACGAGGGCGTCACGGAAGCCACGGGCCCGTTGGTAGACCGCGGCGTCCCTCTTCCCGGTCCCCTTGCCCTCCCTCAGAAGGGCCCTCGCAGACTCCAGGGCAGAGTGAAAGTCTCCCCAGCGCTGGAGGGCGAGAGTAACCTTGTTCTTGGAGCTGCGAACGTCCTCCAAGAACTGGCACATCTCGCCCGCCAGCACGTGGGCTGCCGAGGTCTCGGGGTCTTGAGAACCCGTCGGCCTCGCGTTCTTTTGGGCCCCCTGGCCAGAGAAGAGGTTGGGGTAGGGACTGGGGCCTGAGTTTGGGAGGGATGAGGGCGGCGGGGAGAGAGCAGCCCCGGAAGTACTGGGAGAGGGCAGTGCAAGAGGGGCCTCCTGAGGGGTTACGACCTCGGGGGCAGGTATGAGTGGGCAGGGGTAAAAAGGAGGGGGAGGGATGGGGGCAGGGGAGGTAGAGATCAGTGGGGGAAGAGAGGGGTCATGGGGGGGAGGGAAAGGAGGGAGTGGGGGGGGGAGGAAGGGGAGGGTTTAGAGTGGGGGGGATTGCGGGTTCTGGAGCGGGGCATTGGCCGGGAAGGGGTATGGCGGGGGTGGCAAGCAGTGAGGCCAAGGTGGGAGCAAGGGCGGAAACACGGGCCAAGGAGGTCTCCAGGAGGGGGGCTTCCTCAGGCAATGGCAGGGTAGAGGTTGAGGTGCCGGCACTCTCAGCGGGAGGCGCCGGCAGGTCGGGGGAGAGGGTATCGGGGTTTTCAGTTGCGGGGACGAAGGGGGGGCGCAAGGGGAGCCCTAATTCCCCTGGGGCGTCCGGGGGCTGGCCGACCTCCGCCAGGGGGTCGTCCCTAGTTGAGGGAGGGGTTGCCCCTTGGGACAGTTCAGGGCAGAAGGAGGTGGCAATTGAGGGATCGCTGGTGGGAGGGGTGGGGGAAAGTGGGAGGGGTGAGGGAGAGTCCATAGGCGGCCCACAGGCCTCTAATAGCAGGCCTTCCATGTCCAGGGCCACCGGGGTGAGGCCCAGGGCCTCGACCTCCTGCGAGAGGAGGGCGAGGCCGGGAGCCACCTCCTCCGGGCGCTCCATTACAGCCACCTGGGTAGCGGCCGGAGGGGTGTCGGAGGAGGGCGCGGGCACAGGGAGGGCCGTCTCGGCCTCTTTTGGCTCTGGCTCCGGGGCCGAGGGGGTGTTAATCTCCTCGGCCGCCGCAGCGGCAACCTCCGTCGCCCCCGGCAGGTGGTTGGTAGCCGGGGGTTCGGCGGGTGGAGCGGGGCTGGCGGATCTCTTGGGTGCCTTGCGCGGCACCTCCACCCTGTGCTCCGGCGGGGAGGGGTGCCGGACGTGCGCACCCCCTTTTTTCCTTTTCCCCCCCACCAATACCCAGCCCTCCGAGGAGGGGGGCTGGGCAGTAGAGGAGGAGGGGCCAGGGGATAGGGCTGACAAGGAGGGAGGGAGGGAGGAGGGGGGTGGGGCGGCGAGGGAGAGGGGCGACCCGCCTTGGGGTGGGCCCTCTTTTGGTCCTGCCGCCGGCCCTGCCTCCCTCTCCTCCACAGGCCCAGCTTTTGTGCCCGCTCGGGCGCTGGCGCCCGCTTCTTCTCTCCCGGCACCATGCTGCCGGGCGCCCTCCGACGCCCGAGCGGCGATGGATCCGTCCGGGCCTAAAAGAGGAGGGGCGGTCCCAGGGCCTGTCGCGGTCGGGGCGCCGCCGGTCTCGTGGCTGACGCTCCCCGGGTCGGAGGAGGTCCCGGGCTCCTCTTCTTCGTGCCGGGCCAGGGGGCAATCCCTCCAGACATGCCCCGCCGCCCGGCACCCAAAGCACCGGGCCTCCCCCAGGGTGTAGAAGACCCGGTACTGCGCCCCTTGATAGGGCTCCAGTATAGTCCCCTCCTGGGCCACCCCGCCCTGTGCTGCCGCCGGCAGCAGTTGGACTCGGGCCTGCCGGCGGAATGAGAGCACGTGCCGGAGGGCGGGGTCTTTGCAGCCTAGCGGGAGGGGACTCAGGACCGTCAAAGGCCGGCCCAGGGCGGTGAGGAAAGGCAGAAGGGCGGCGTTGGGAAGGAAGGGCGGGACGGACGAGAACACCACCCGCACGCCCAGGTCTTCCAGTGGCTCCAGGGGCACCTGCACGCCCCCAACCGCCAGGCCCCTCTCCACCGCCTCCTGGGCGGCGGCCTCCGAAGCCAGGAAGAAGATGATCTTCCCGAACATCTGGGAGGCTGCCACCACGGCCGTGGTCCCCACCACCCATGCCAACGCCCGCACGTAGGTTTCCACGTGGGGCGAGGCAGCCACCAGGAGGCAGCGGACCCCGTGCCTCCTGGTGAGCGCAGGGAAGGGGCCGCGACCGTCGGGGATGGTAGTCCTGGCGGAGGCGGAGGGAGCAGGGTGCGGGGCGGCGGCCGCCGCCTGGGCATACAACCTGGGGGCCGAGATATCGGGGCCCCCAGGGGTGGTGGAGGGAGCAGGGGGAGGGGGAGAAGGGGAGGCTGCAGCGAGTGCTTGGGCAGCCGGGGGGAGAGTCCCCGCCGCGTGGGGTTTAGCCTTCCGGGCGGGGCTCTTGCCCTTCCTTTTCCCCTGGCCCTTCCTGCCCTTTTGGGGGGGGTGGGTTCGGGGCCAGGTTACTGGAGGACGCCACGGCGGAGGTGGTGGGAGCCCCGGAGCCTGTGCCCGCGCCCTCAGCCGACATGGCGGCAGAGTCTTGGGCGGCCCTGGATGAGTGGGCCGCCGTTTCGGGGGTGGGAGGGTGACAGTGGAAGACGAGGGGAGGAGGGGGTCACTGGATGACCCTCCGGTGGGTGTGGGGGTCATGGTGGTGGGTTTGTAAGATGGGGGAAGTTTGTTGGGCGTGGGGCCTTTAAGAGAGAGCGGGGGAGGGGAGGAGAGTGGAGTGGAAGGAAGGGTGGAGGCGTGGCTGCCCCTCCCCCACCGGCCAGGCTGAGGACCCAGTCAGGTGGGGGAAGGGCAGAGCAAGGGCAGTGAGGTCAGGGGAAGGTGAGACCTAAGATGGCCACTGCTCCCAGCACAAGATGGTAAGATGGCTCCTTTTCTGCACTGGGATGTGAGGGAGTAAAGTTTATGCGTGTGTGGTGGTGGGGGGTGGGGTGAAGTGAAAAATAAAGGGGGGTGGGAGGGGGCGTGGGCACAGCCAACCTGGTGGAAATGGGGCGGGTGGGGCTGCCCACGTGCGCCTGAGGGTGAGGGGGGGGCCCACAGCAGCTGCTGCAGAGCCCTCAGGAAACCAGGGGGAGAAGGAAGGGGCAGCTGGTTAGAAGGGGGCCTAGGTGCAGGAGGGGCCCCCAGCGGCGGCTGGGTGTGGGTGGGGGGGCAGTAAGGGGGGGTGGCTGCAGGGGTGGGGCAGGGGCACACCCTAACACCCCACCCCTGGCTATGCAGCCACCCCTCTGGAGCCCCGGTGGAAAGGAAGGGCTCTGCCCAAACTCACCCCTCCCAGGCCACTCCACAGGAAGAGGCCTGTGGAGGGGGCCCAACCGCCGCTTTCAGAAGCCCCTTAACTTTCCGGGGGGGTGAGGATGCAGCAGCTGCTGGATGAGGAGGTGGGCTGCTCAAGTGGGGGGCAGCAGCAGTTCCCCTGTCTTTGGTTGTGTGGGGAATGGGGAGCAGGGGAACGCAATGCTGCTGAAGGCTGGGAGGAATGTGTCTCCCAGAGGTCATTTGCATGAGAATGCAAAGGTGAGCATGTGTGATACCTTTTCAGGCAAAGCCTAATGGGTAGCAAGTAAGCCATGAGATTTGGTCTATTGTAAACATGTCGTTGTAAAATCACAATGTAAGCTGACACTTATTGCAGGACTTGTGAGATCTCACCTATGCTCTGGGTTGTTGTGGGGGACAGGGCAGTCCCCATAGCTGCATAGGACATTGATTACACAGGGCTCCCTGGTTTAAAGCATTGTAAAAAGAAAGGGGAGGGGCAGTGGTTGAGCTAGCTTGTTGAGTGCCATAGCACTGCCTATGCCTTGGCTGTATAGCTATAAGCCTGGCTTGACTAACTCTCCCCACCTGTTGAAAGATAGAGCTGGATACTAGGGCTACGTCTACACGTGAAGCCAACATCGAAATAGGCTATTTCGATGAATAACGTCTATACGTCCTCCAGGGCTGGCAACGTCGATGTTCAACGTCGACGTTGCGCGGCACCACATCGAAATAGGCGCTGCGAGGGTACGTCTACACGCCAAAGTAGCACACATCGAAATAAGGGTGCCAGGCACAGCTGCAGACAGGGTCACAGGGAGGACTCAACAGCAAGCCACTCCCTTAAAGGGCCCCTCCCAGACACAGTTGCACTAAACAACACAAGATCCACAGAGCTGACAACTGGTTGCAGACCCTGTGCCTGCAGCATGGATCCCCAGCTGCCGCAGCAGCAGCCAGAAGCCCTGGGCTAAGGGCTGCTGCCCACGGTGACCATAGAGCCCCGCAGGGGCTGGAGAGAGAGCATCTCTCAACCCCGCAGCTGATGGCCGCCATGGAGGACCCGGCAATTTCGACGTTGCGGGACGCGGATCATCTACACGGTCCCTACTTCGACGTTGAACGTCGAAGTAGGGCGCTATTCCGATCCCCTCATGGGGTTAGCGACTTCGACGTCTCGCTGCCTAACGTCGAAGTTAACTTCGAAATAGCGCCCGACGCGTGTAGCCGCGACAGGCGCTATTTCGAAGTTAGTGCCCCTACTTCGAAGTAGCGTGCACGTGTAGACACAGCTTAGGGTTTTTGTGAAACCTGATATGAGAGGTACCAGGAGCTGAAATCACAGAGTGGCAGCTGAGGCCACACATTGCTGAAATCACAGGGTTCTGCCTTAGGGTGATCCCAAGCAGTGGGGTTGGGAGTGATGACGGCAACTGGTGGGCAGCTGGTAGGAGCGGCAGCGGGTGGCCAGTAGGAGCAGTTGCGGACAATGGAGCCTGGCAGGCAGCCGGTAGGAGGAGTGGTGGACAACAGTGACCCACGGGCTAGAGCGGGCGGCTGGTGGCAGCAAGGGGAGGCTGCAGACAAGTGGACAGCTAGTACTGCCCTGGTGATGTATCTGCGGGCTTTGGGTTTGGGACTGCACAGCAGAAGGTACACCCTGTAACTGTGTGTGGGGTAAAGGGCCAAGAGCCCCAGCAAGAGACTAGGTTCTACTGCATATGGGGATGGTATCTGGGTGAAGGGGGTTTGTCTCTTCTTTGCTTAGATATACTGCATCTGTCACCGTAACCTTGGGGTAGGTTATGGTCATTAAACAAGCCATTTCTATCTCAGACTCTGTGCTTGCGAGGGCGGGGGAGAACTGCCTTACAGGCACCCAGCATGGGGGAGAAATTGTCCCAGGCCACTGGGTGGGGGCTCGAGCCGGTTGGTTGTATCCTTGACAGGAAAACCCCACAAGAGTTGAACCTGGCCCTTCTGGCAGGCATCTGGCATTAATAAAAGGGTTACATAATAGGTAAACTTAATGATGTGCCCTGTTGTGCTGTCACACTGTTCTGCAGTTAAATCTTTGATTATTTACTACTTGTGTAGCTTGCCAGCTCATAATAAAGAGAACAACTACTGGGGAGACAGGCAGATTCCATTCACAGAGAAGAAATAATGCTGTTGAAAGCAATTCGTGACCCTCAGTTAAGAAAGTGTTTGAAGTTAGTGAACACTGTTGATAACAGCCCCAATAAAGTATTCCCCAGAGTCAATTACAAGTATGATTTTTTCTGTGCTTGAACACTTTCGATTGCAGATTCACCATGCCACCTTTGTAAAGTGGTAGTTTGTTTTTGTCATCATAAAAAAGTGGAGTTGAGGGCTATGTGGTTATTTTACAATTTCCTTAACAACAACAACCACAACAATAATTCTTAGTTATTATGAACTAATGAAACTCAAGTAAGAGCTAAGTGTCAGATTATGATATTGGGCTATGACTACACTATGAGATAAGTTTGAATTTAAGGCAGTGAGCTCGATAGTACAACATGTCTGTCTTCAATGTATATGCCATTAGCTCGACTTAGGGAGCACTATCATCAATATCATACTATCGTCGGAATTGTCTGGGGATAGCGTCAAATTTGAATTTAAAAGTTTGAATAAAGGCCAGCGTGGAAGGGCCACATCTTAACATTGACTTTATTAGTCTCCACAGGTGTCCTGTATGTAACCCACGATGTCCATCAGTGCTCCACTCTGGCTGCTGCTCTCAGGTATGCAGGAATTAGGTAACAGGAAGACTGTGAATTTCAGTTTGGGACCAGAAAGCCCGTGGCTGCGGGGTTATGTTTGTATTAGAGTCTGAAAAACGTCTTTCTTACTTTGCTATTAGTGCTGTTAGTGCATCTACCCATTACAAATAGCCCCTGCACTGAGTTCGTGGTTCTGTGTCTACCTCTGCTTGCTGAGCACTTCATACTTTTTGTTTTGCTCCACTTGGTGCCAGGTGCTGCCTCACCACACAATAAGAGGCTGAGAAATTTCTTCTCAGCTGTTTATATTTGTGCCTGCCCCACCTCCACCACAGGTGCCATGTAGTCAGGGTCTTTCCCACGTTCAACCACATCATGTGGCTAGCCCCAGACTCAATACAAGGATGTGCCTGCTATTCAGGGCTGACCATTCTAGCAGGCAGCACCATGCTCTGGCTTGCATGTGGTTAGGACTCTAAGAGTGGGAAAGATTTTGGGGGGCTTGCAGCTCCTGAGGAGAAGTCTCCCTCAGTGGCTAAGGTGTTTTGGGGCATTGCTGCCACCAGGGGGAATTCTCCACTGGAGACTAAGAATTCTGGGGGCTTGCAGCTGTCCAGGGGGGACTGCTTCATCTGACCCCCTACCAAAAATATTTTCAGGGCCTTTCTGCAGCTGGGGTGGGGGGAGTCTCCACCAGTGGCTAAGATTTTCAGGGGCTTGCAGCCACCTGGGGGGACTACCTCAACTGACCCCCACACTGAAACCCTCCCATGCCCCCCACCCCAAAAAGGAACTGGGGGGTCAGCTGTTGCTGGGGGTGGGGTGTGTGTGTGTGTAGAAATTTCCTCTGGTGGCTATGAATTGTGGGGCCTGGTTGCCACCTGGGGAACAGTTCAAGTGGCCCTTGAGCTATGGACCCTGCACCCCGCACCCAAAATGATTTTTGGGGACCATGTCAACTGGCCATTCAACCTCCCAAATACCAAACTGCCCCACAATGGCAACGAATTTTGGCAAGCCTGATCTCCCATCCCCTGTGTTGGCAATGTCTGTGTGGTGAAGAGGGAAGACAAAAATATTTTTTCTAGGCTTTTCTATCCTCTTTCTTCTAACTTTGGACCCTTTCATGCAGGGAAGAGTGGGTGGAGGGCCAACTGAGAATACAGACTATGCGCAGAAGCTGTATAATGGACTGGGAACCAAAAAACCCTCCCCTCAACAACTCTTGTTTTTCAAAAAAACTTATTTTACTATCTACTCTTTCTTCATACTTTTCATTTCCCTGTATTATTTTCAGGGATCAGAAGCAATCAAGGGAGGGGAGACAGACAGTGGCTGGCCAGCTGAGAATCACCCTCTCAGCAACTCTCTTTTTTCAAAAGCTTTTGCTTTTCATTGTCCCTGTATTATTTTCAGGATCACATGTAATCAAGGGGACAGTTGGTGGAGAGCCAGTTGAGAAGACACACACCTGCTGATTTGCATAAAATCTTTCATAATTCAGTTACAGCTACAGTTTTAAAAAGTAATTCAGTTATAGAGTAAGAGATTTCTGTGCATTTGGTGATCTTTGTAGATGCTCTAGTTTTCTTTTCTTCCACTTGGAAAAATGGATGTTTGCTTACTACTGGAGGAGAATGAGGACAATGCAATGTGGGAAGATGATGTCAAATATCAGCAAAAATACCCAGAATACTACAGGAATGAGGGAACGGTGGGATAGATTCCCACAATGCACTGCTGCAACAGTTGATGTTTGCTGATTGAGTGTGGTGCGAATAAGTTGCCTTTGTGAGGAGCGCATGGGGAGGTGAGGATAGTCAAATTCAAATTTATAAAATCCAGCATTACAAAATTGATATTAGTAAATTCAAATTTTTCTTATAGGCTATGTCTACACTAGCTCAAATCTTCAAAATGGCCATACAAATGGCCATTTTGAAGATTACTAATGAGGCACTGAAATACATATTCAGCACCTCATTAGCATGCCGCCAGCTGCAGCTCTTCGAAATTGCTGCTTTTCACTGCCACACGGCTCGTCCAGATGGGGGTCCTTTTCGAAAGGACCCCTCCAACTTCGAAATCTCCTTACCTGCTCATAAGAATAAGGGGACTTTGACATTGGAGGGGTCCTTTCGAAAAGGAGCTGTCTGGACGAGCCGCATGGCAGCGAAAAGCGGCAATTTCGAAGAGCCGCAGACGCCGGCAGGCTAATTAGGCACTGAATATGTATTTCAGCGCCTCATTAGTAATCTTCAAAACGGCCATTTGCACGGCAATTTAGAAGATTTGGGCTAGTGTAGACACAACCATAGTATATACCTAGCCTTAGTTACGTTGGCATAAAATAGAGGTCACTTACCTTGAAGAGTAACTGGAATTCTTCGATTTGCATATCTGCATGTATCTACATTTCAGGTGATGGTGTGTCCCAGTGACATCAATCAGAGATAAAAGGTAATAGTGTCCACATGGGTCTCATGTACACGAGTAGGTATATTGTATAACATGTACATGTACACAACTCCAGATCCTTCTTTCCAGAATCCCTACTGCAAACTCTGAAAGATGAGGGATAAGGAAGAAGGGGCTTCTGAAGTCCAGGGGGTCCTTTCAAAAGGCCCCCCATTCACATAGGCATCATGCAATTCGAAAGCAGCACTTTCAATTCACACGTAGCTGCCATTATGCTAATGAGGTGTTGCTTATTCACAGAAGTGCAGCATTAGCATATTCCCAACTTGCTCATTACCATATTCCTTCTGAAAGGAAGGGGCTAGTGTAGACGTAGCCATAATGTTTTGAGACTATGTGCAGAGAGATCCAAGTGGCTACCTTAGAGCTTTCAAATAATGGAACATTAAGGAACCCTATTGAGCTAGTGAACTGTACTTTAATGTGTTTCAGTGGGTCCATATTCCTGATCTGACAGAACATTTAAATATATATAGAAATCCATATTGACAGTCTCTGATTGAATCCCCCTTTGAATGCTCAGTATTAGAGACAAAGGCCGTTTCTACACAGGCCACTTTCTCTGAAAGTGGCATGGTAATACACGGCCCGAGATATGCTAATAAGGCGCGGATGCAAATTCCCTGTGCCTCATTAGCATATGGTCACGTGATTTGGAGTCCGGAAGACCATTCTTCCGGACTCCAAAATGCCATTTAGAAGTGTGGCCCCGGGGGAGCTTCTGGAAGGAAGCCCTTCTTCCAGACGCCCCTTCTTCCCAAAAATTTTTGGAAGAAGGGGCCTCCGGAAGAAGAACTTCCTTCCCGAAGCTCCCCCGGGGCCACGTTTCTAAATGGTGTTTTGGAGTCGGAGAAAGTGGCCTGTGTAGAAATGGCCAAAGAGTCTAGGGGATTTCTGGAAGGGTTTAGTTCTTTCCAGGTAGAAAGGGTGAGCCCTTCTCATGTCCAGAGTGTGTAGGATATCCTCTGTGGGTTTACCAGGTAGCTTAGGGTAAAATATCAAAAAGTAAATAGGTTGATTCATGTGGAATTCAGAGGATATATTCTTCATAAATTGTGGATGTGGACGGTGGGTGACTTTGTCCTTGAAAAATGTTGCATATGGGAGCTCAACCCTGAGTGCCCTTATTTCACTGATCTTTCTGGCTGAGGTAATACTAACCAACTATGCTATTTTCACTGATAAGTGGAGTAACAAACAGGTGGCTAGAGGTTCGATGGGTGGTCTGCAGTGTTTCTGCTACTTTTTTTATGCTTAAGCGTGGAATGACTTGTTATGTGCACTAATATGGAGCTGCATATACTGGTGTCCATAACAAAGGTTGGGGACACGATTGGCTTATCTGAGGAGGTGGATGAGTTCTACGCAGAAGACATGTCTTGGTGTGTCCTCTTTCACTTCCTCACATCTCAGTTCAGTGGATGGTCTAGAATGACATCCCCTAAAAAAGCTCCAGGTCCCCTGTAGTGCCCATAGCAGTGGGAAGCCCATCAGAGGGTACATCCAGGGTGGTCCATATGGCTGAGACCCATATGGCTCCATGATGGTCAAGGGGTTTTGGTGGTGAGTGGTGTAGGGATGCCGAGTAGCGTCCCTGCAGCTCCTCCTCTTCTTAACTTGATAATCTTGCCATTTTCTGGGGGCTGTGAGTTCCAGTGGAATCTTTTGGAGGCTCTCCACACCAAGAACAGGTGATTGCAGTGCCAATGAGATTTCTGAGTCTTTCCGAGAAAGCAGAGACCGTGTTGGTACTGCTAGCTGGGAAGCTGGTGCAGCTGGTGCCGATCCCAGTACTAACCAGTGCTGATGTTGGTTTGGAGGAGGTGGTGCCCACTGTCAGTGCTGCCAATTACATGGTGCCAGGGATGGGGGCATGGTGCATGCTGAGGTTTTCAACACTGAGTCTCATACCTGTTAGCTCAATGCTTTGGCAAAGTCAAGTTTTTGACAGTAGACACCTTCTCTTTCATTCAAACCTCAGTCAGGCCAGAGGTGCATGGAACTTCATCAGCGCTTCCCCAAGAAAGAGGTGGCATTGGGGGAAGCAACCTGGCTGGAGACTGTCTCTGGAGAGATGTGAGAGCCCTCTTTTTGGTTTCCCTCCTGAGAGGTGCCTGGAGAGGCAGTGTGCTTCTCTGTCTCTGATTGGAAGGACTTCTCCAACAGGATCATTTTCCATCTTACATTCCTGTCCTGTGGGCTCTGGCTTTCAGGTTGCTGCACTGGGAGAATTTATGGGGAACATGTTCCTCCCCTAGACAGCATACATGTAAAGAGTGCCTGCCTGAAATGGGCATGGCCCCATGGCAAGAGCCGCAACGTTTGAAGCTCGGGTATTCCAGCAGCTTATCTAGTCAACACCCTTTAAAGGGATGTTGCCTAGCAGACTAACAAACCAATTTTTTTTTTTAATCACACTAATGTCAACTCTAATGTTATGTATCTATGCAATAACCATTAGTACAGTTATTATATATTATAATTATTATAAAGCGTATTTTCTAACTGTTTTGGGGAGAAGTATAACACTGCCTTTGAACTCTGTCTACAGGTAAGGACTGCGAAGTAGGAACTGGAGGGTTCAGATCATGTGTGCCCTATGAGACACCATTGGTGCGATGAAACACCTATTTGTATGCATGATTTACATGGAACACTACCTTAAATCTCCAGTTGATGGCACCAGGGCAGATTACTGCCTGAAGTGGAGCACCCACAGGGGACACCACTCAAAGATTCTAGAGTAACTCCTTAGAAATCAATGATATCAAGATCACATATTGATAACTGAGATTAAAATATGAGCTAATAGTGAACTTTGGCACTTAAAATATTATCTTGCCTTCAAAATACACATGATAGAATGTATTTTTAAAAATTTCCCTTCCTCCTCCTCAGACGGACAACTGATGTTCCAGCCCAGATTTTGTAAGACACTGGCAGAGCCATGTGTACCTGTTGCTATGGCCCATCCAACTGGCTGCAGCACAGTGATTGGTAATGCTGCCTCTTTGTAGTGGGGCTCCTGTCCCACCTGAGCAAGGAAAGGGTTAAGGCAAGTCAGTGGGAGCCTGCCCAGAGCCCTGGCCAATGAAGAAAAGGCTTAGAAATAACCAATCAGATGATGACTTTCTGGAGCAGCCTGCTATGTAAGAAGCTGCTCAGCAGAGTGGAAGGAGTTAGATCTTGACCAGCAAAGGTGCAGGACCAGCTCCTAAGGAAGGAGAAGCACCTTGCACAGAGCAGTGCTAGGCAGGCTCAGGAAAGCTAGAAAGGGAGGCTCCAGCCTGATATTCCCTGGGCTGTAGCCTTGATACAAGAGCCAAAAAGGTGCAAGGAGTTACAGGTAAGTGGCCCAGAGAGTGAGAGGCAGTGAAAGGTGAGAGAAGGAGAGCAGGACAAGGCTGTTGCCAGAGGGTCCCTGGTCTGGGACCTGGAGTAGTGGACAGGCCTGGCTCTCCCGCTTCCCCCTCGCATTGCACCTTACCACTAGGAAGTGACCTTTATGGACTGTGGCTTGTCCCTGAGGTGAGGAACTACACTAGAGCTGCAGGTGGCCATAGAGGCAGGTGAGGCAGAGGACTACTGATACCTGCCAGAAGGGGGCAAGAGAAAGAGTAGTGGGCACTGCCAGAGGGCAGCGTCCAGAAGAGAATGACGTGGTCCTGAGAGTGGTGTGGGTCCAGAGCAGGGCATGGAGAGAGCACATGGTGACAACAGGCGAGAAATTGTCCAGAAGGTGGCACCCTGCTGAGGATAAGAGCTACTATCAGTGTGACCACCAGGAAGCACCATGGCAGTGAGGGTGAAAGGTGAAGAAAGAACACATTGAGGTACATTCTACCTGCCACAAGCCAGCTTGTACAGATTTTGGTAACGGTGCTTCTGACATCAAGAGTATAAAGAGAAGATTTAAGTTGTCAGTGTCACCTCTAACGATACTTCTTACGCTACCTGCTACAGTAATGGGTATAGTTGTAAATAAAACATCTAAACAATATAAAAACATGAAAAACTATATACTAAAAGAAAGATATGGTCACATTTTCTTAAAGCTTAAATGCTCAAAATACAAAAGTAGATAATTTCTCTCTAGACCAATATTAATTTAACACATTTCTGTAGTTTCAGCAATCACAAAATACTTTTGTATTCAGAATATGGTATTTAATTGAATGTTCTTTTCATAGGCACATTCAGTTACATATCTCTCAACACAGAAATTAGTCATTAGTCATAACAAAAACCTTATTTATCTATATTCAAATTCAGTAAAAATGACCTTGCTAAATTTGGTAGAAAAATGACACTACCTACCAATTAACTTAGTCATGAATCCACTCTGGAATCTTAAACTGAATACATGGAAATAACAAGATTCCAAAAAAGGAGGAACTAACGAAAGGAGACTATGGGATGAATACCATCAGAGGATTTAATAACAGCCAGGAGGTGAGCAAGGAGATATTGCATAAACAAATTCCATATGAAAACTTTGCTAAGCGAATGGTGTTTTTTTAGTATTTTGATGGGGTGAGGAATTACACGGGTGGTAGCAGCAATAATTTGTTTGCTTGCCTGGACCTTCACTTCTGTGTGATATGTAGAAGCAGATGCCAGAGAGCATGCTTAATGCAGATGAAATGCTGAGCAATTTTACAAGCAAGTCTCTGTAGAACAGAACACAGAGCACATAGCAATTTCCAAAGATTTATAGCTCTTACAAATATGGACAGATTTTTATGGTGACAACAAAAGACACCTCACTGACACCAGATTTATTCTCCTTACAAATTTCAAAGGCTGGCTCAAATAATGAAATGGATTGGAAGTTATTACTTTCAGAGGCATTTAGTTGTATTCACCAGAAACTGAGTATATTTGCTTAGGAAATACATTGCCTGCCATGTTTCAGTTGGCCATATTCTCTGAAATCTTCTGTGTGTATAATTTCTGAGCAGTGGCATAAAGATGGATAGTCTGGTTTGGGGTATGGATAAATTCTACATGACACTGTTCCCCCTCCTTCAGCACTCCTCAGCCAAATGCAACTGTTGTTTGCATGTGGCTGTTGTGTATTATGCTATGTGCAAACGGGAGAATTTAGTTATTCACTCATCTTGTATTTCATCTTTCTTAAGAAGCTCCTTTTTTTCCTCTCAAGTTTTTTCTGTTCCATTGAACACATTTATCAGGAATCCAGACCTGCAGCAGAGTCACTCTCTGGGCCACTTAATAAGCATATCTAGTCTGAAGTAGGCTGCCTGATTTGTTTGAGGGGTAGGTACACCACCTCTTTACCCCAGCAGGTGCTCAAAGCATTTGCCTACAGTTATGATGATTCCTGCACCTGCTCGTTCCCAGACATGCCTCACTTCAGGTAACCTGAACTTTGGAGATCTGACAGGACTATGGAACAACAGGGTATGTCTGCTAGTTTGGGCTAGACGCACACACAGTAACAACAGCTAATTATAATCTACCTACAGCAATTGATCTCTACAGTTTTGATGCCACAGGTAAGTCTGTAGAGGAAAAGCCTTCTCATGCACACTCACAATGCCATTTCTTTTCTGTCTGAAAGAAACATTACAACTGTCTGTGTGCAATCATGTCATCGTTGCAGCACATAACTTTACTCTTATCAATAGTATTGGGACCTTGTAAGAGATGGGAGAGTGAGCGTGGATATGTTACTAAATAGGAAAATTAAGTGGAGAATGATTTTTTTTTTGCCTTCCAAAAAGTAACTGAGTTATAGTAGACAAATTCTGGCAGACTAAAATGCTTGATGGATGTCTCTGAACAGGCCTATTAACATTTCATATAATCATTTGCAAACTGAAATACAATATTGTAAATCTAAAAAGTGCCCCCCCAACCTAATCAGATCATCCTAAACACGATAAGATGCTGGAAAAAGAAGGTAGAGAAAAAGAGATGTCAAACATCAAAATTGCAGAAAATCTAGAAGTGAGAAGCACATAATGATTTCACTCCCCTTAATTAGAAATGGCAGCCAAGACACACACCTTGGTAACTAAAAGGCTAATTTTTGGTAACATCTAATCCACTTGGCTTCCTGCCTTTCTGAATATGGAATCTGTATCTGACACTCTTATTACAGATTGGATTATGTCTCTGGGGGAGAATTATCAGAGTCTCCTGCAGGAACTAAAAATCAGTGTGGAAGGAGGGATAATTAATGGAAATCACTAGGCTGGTAACAAGTTTGGAGGAGTCAACCACCATGCTCGGAAGACTGCACAGACTGTTTTGACCTTGTTCAACCTGGTTAAAAAGACCTGACAAGGATGAAAACTAGATAAAGTGACCAGCCTGACACGGGTGGGTCCAAGAGGGGTAGACCTCCTCAAAAGGTTTTAAAGTATTTTTTTCTTAACAGGTTCTGCAGGTGGTAGTTGGCTGGCTGCTTGCTGAGCTAAGACCTGCATGTAAGCTGTTTAATTGTTTCTAGAATATATCTTTTCTCTGCAATGCTTTCATTCTGAAGAAGAATAATTTTCCTTGTTAATGCCGGCTAGCATTAACCCTGTCACTAGCCCTGGGGCACATCTACACAGCAACTAAATACCCATGTTGGTGTAGTTCAGCTAACTCAGGCTCATGGGGCACAGGCTACAGAGCTGTAAAATGGTTACGCAGGCATTCAGACGGGGGCAGGCCTCAGAGCCCAGGTTCCATAGTGTGCCTCAATGTCTGCACAACAGTTTCACAACCTGAATCAGCTGACCTGGGCCAGCTGCAGCAGATGTTTAAATATGGGGCAGACATACCCTGAGAGAACAGGATGGCGGGACCAGAGAGTCCCAGGGCTTGGAGGAGGAGGGGCCAGCTAGACCAAAGGCAGGAGCCCAGGGCAGGGCAGCCTCAGCTGCTCTGGCTGCAAGAGAGGGCTTGCAGCATCCAGGGAGCCTGGGCCAGGAGCAGTAGCAGGGAGCACTGGTTGATCTGGCAAAGTGGCAGATCATCGCTGGGCCAGGTGGGAAGCTGTGGCTCCTGGAAGCCATGGCCAGAGCCATGTCGGAAGCCGGGCGGAAAGCCATGCCTGGGGCTGTGTGGGAAGCTGCAACCTGGAAACTGTGGCTGGGGCTGGGAACCAGTGTCTGGGGAGGCTGATTGGGGTTGGGAAGCCACGGGCAGGGAGCCCAGGAGCTGAGGCCAGAAGTGGGACAGAATTAACCAACCAGGTCTGGCAAAATCCCTTGTCTGGGACCACTCAGGTCCCGAGGGTGCCCAAGCAGGGTGGTTGAACCTGTACTGATGTTTCCAGAACTACAATGTGTGCAAACATGTACTATGCATGAGGCCAGTGGTTCCCAACCTTTTCAGTAACATGGCATGCTTCAGTGAGACAACCAATTCCACGGCACACCCACTTTTTTCAGCTGAATCAATTGCTCGTAAATGTCACACTTACATTTAGGGGGGTTACAGTGTTACTGGAGAGGTTTGCAACACAGTAGTACATACAAGAAGTTAAGCAAGGATCAAATGCATTAATATCTCAAATGCACCACATAATACTCCGTCTTGGACAGTGAGCACAGATATTTTCAAAATCTGCTCAACCACATGCTAGGGATGTTGAGTAAACGAGTAACCACTGAAAGCAGGGTCCCCTTTCTGCCTTGCCAGCCGGTTGGAGCCAGGATATGGCATTTAAACTGCATTCAAGCTCCAACAGGCTCCTATCCTCCCTCCCTCCCCTTTGGCACAGCAGGAAGCAGGGGCGGGCTTTCCACCACCTTGTTGTTTGGGCCACGAAGCAGCATTTCAGCTGCCTCCCAGATTGAATGGGGTCCTGCATGGTCAGCATGTCCCCCTTGTGGGGACTCTGAAGACAGCCACTATGTGGGAGCGGGGGACCTGATGACCCCGTGCCAGCTTGGGACTCAGGCAGCCTTGCCACAGCAAGGGGAAATTGATGAAATTCCATGGCACACACTTGGACAGTTCTCATGGCATTCCAGCATTCTGTGGCACACTGGTTGAAATCCACTGCATTAGAATGTCAGCTGGGGCAGTGGATGGGGCAAAGGAGTCTGCAAATTGGTTTCAAAGGCATCATATACTAAGGCGGTCTTCTTTCAAGTGAAAACAGTCAAAAAAACAAATGCCATAAGTACACACTCTCTTCTGTTTCCCAGCCACAACTGTGGAGATTTGCAGATGGAGTCATGGAGGGAAACATAAAGCATTGCTATGGATTAGAAACTGACTGAAAGGCAGGAAATAATGATGGAATGCATAATTCATTGCCAGTGCTCAATGTTCTTTATTAGGACACAGTGTTGTTCATCAGAATCATTAATGATCTCGAAGAAGGTGTGAGCAGTAAGATGGTAATACTTGAACTTGACTGACTCAAAGAGGCTGGTCAAGTTAAAAAGATACTGCAAGGAACCTCACCCATGTGTAAATGGTAGAGCCGGTTGAAATTTTTGGAATGAAATTATGAATCAGTTCTCACTCGAAGACAGCAACATGTTTCCATCAAGCATGTGGTTTTCTCTGAAGATTCCTATGTTGGCTAAAAATTTAATTTGAAAAATTTATGTGGCTGTTTTTTTAAAAAAAAATCTCACACAACCAATTGTTTTCTGGTTAAGTTGATTAGTGAAGTCTGCAACTTGTGACAGGGGACTTGATTTTGTCACTTGTTGTTATGGGTTATTCCTGGCCAGATGAATGTACTCACAAGTCCTGGTGATGGTGGTGGTGGTGGTGGGCGTATATATTTGGCCCAATTGACCTGCATGTCCCAGAGAGAGAGCTATTGCTCCGTTTGGAAAATGTTTTGGGCCTAGGAAGGAGTACCTGTTGCAACTGAGAAGCTGCTTGTAGTGACCCAGGTGTTAGTGGGGGTTCCCTGTAGGGCTATTATATATACCTCTCCACAAGTCTTTCAGGGCAGAGAACAAGGATTTAAAGGTGGCAGCTCTTTCACTGAACATTGTAGCTCTCCTGCTTTTCCATAGTTCCCCATTCTTCCCTCAGATCTACCATCTCCTCCTCCAAGTGAGCACCGTAAGGGAGACCAGTTACAGGAATGCCTGAAGGCAGACTAAAGATACATGAGGAAGGCTGCACCTGGGAACAAGAAAGAAGACAGACCGAGGATCGAAGGTGATGCTCCATTCAGCAAAACGGTGTTAGTGGCATCTTGCAGCACAGGTGGATCCTTACTCAAGAGATGACGCCTCAAGACCTTGCTCCTAAGCTCTTGCCTCTCATTAACATGAGCCCCTTCCCCATCTTAGGGCAATTGCTGACACCAAATTTGACTCCAAAAATAGTGTAGTACCACGCTCACACTCTGCCTTTGGGCTGCCAAGGTGATGCAACAGAAAGCCACCCTGTTGTGTTTCTATGTTAAAGCGAAGTTTAAGCAAATAAGCTTCTGCTGGCAGTAAGGAACCTAACTTTTTTTTAATATTCTGATTTTTTTAAAAACTATTAATGTCCATGCCAATTAGCTGACTTGTCTTTTACACAACTTGCTAACATTCCTAAAATCAATACCTACCACACTTTACCACCAATACTTTGATTCATACCATCATTATTTTAAGCTTAGGATTTTTTATTGGTATTCTTTCCAGATTCTCTGCCCACTCTTTACAAGCCAGGCTTCAAAGCCTAAATTTAAACTGCTCACTTAATTTTCCAGTATCCTCACCCATCACACACCAAATTTTACTTTATATCCCAATGTTATATTCAATAAATGATATTATAGATCTGTCTTTGATACACTCATGGCAAGATACAAGGTGCCTCTACTCAACTGTTTGATGGGGAGTGGATATAGCAAGTACATCCTTCCCTTATGCACCTACAGAAGGGCAGCCAGCCTCTCAGAGCTTGGACTTCCTGGGCCAGACTGTCATCTCTTATTGGTTTTACACAGGCAATTAAATTTATCTCAGTGGCGATACTCCTTATTTACAGCTGTGGGAGAGGAAAACCAGGATCTTTGACAGTGATACTTTTAATTGCAAAGAGGATGTGGCTGAGCAGAGTGAAGGTCTGGCTTCTGCAGCACAGGTAGAATCTCTCTATTCCAGAACTCTCTTGTCCTGCAACATCAGTAATCCGACGTGATTTTAGTTAGCCAGATGACCACTTATCGTAGGTGTGGCCAAGTTTCCTGTGATCCCATGAACTTTGTTTCCAGCCACCAGTCCCAGCTCTCAGTGTTCTGTGCTGTTATTTATCTGTAATTTACCCCCTAAATGTCTTCAAAGAGCCCAGTAAGCACTGAAAGTGTTGGTAATGTGCTAGACAATATTGGCCTTCCATGGTCCAGCAAATTCTCTCATCCAGCACTGGTCAGGTCCCAAGAGTGCTGGATTACAGAGGTTCAACCTGTATAACTTTCTCACTGTATGCATTGGCTGGGGTGATCTGAAGGCAGAGGAATGAGCTTGTACCTCACCTCTCCCCTTCCTCCACCCCCAGTATATATTACTGCTAATGCCCATAAAAGCATTGAGGTACTGAGCACTGCACAAGTGCCTCTGGGCACTGATGCTGAAGTGGAGCACTTGCCTATCTACTTCCAACATGCAACAGCCCTGCAGAGGGAGACATTGGCCTATTGTAAGGACAGCTTTGTCCCTAGCTTGTTATTCCCTCACTATTAATTTGTGTAATTTGATATAAAAATAAGTGCTGCTGATTTCACTGCATGTCATGCATTGTCATTTGATGAAGTTACCCCTCATTGATGTCACCCCAACACAATTGTCATAGAGTGATCATAGGATGACATACTGAAAGTTAGGCTAAAGTTAAGAATGTATAGTAAAATTAAACAAAGGGACACAGCTTTTATTGAATATAGAGAGACCATTACACTATTTCTCAGAAGTAAGCTAACAATATACACAATAATCCCTTTGATATAATCAACCATTCCAGGGCTCAAGCTTAAAACCACAATGGAATCTCCCTAATCATCATTTTGAGAAACCTCAGACACTAGAGGTTTCATCATTAAATCCAATGGCCTCATCTCACTTCTGATCAAAGATGTATCAGCAGTAGAGATGCATTTGGATTTAGTAGACTACAGTTCATTTACTAATACACTAAGAAGTAATGAAGAGAGTTATAACAATTATATTTATAAAAATAAATGAAAATACATTTTATGAATCACTGCCCCTAATTTCTTTTTAAAATGTTTTATTTTTTTATTCATTTTGCAAAATGATCTCTAATTTTCAATTGGTCTCAGGATGACTAGGGCAGAATTATAATGGTTCCATTGTACAAGCACAAAATCAACAATACAAATAAGAAATAAATTGTACCAAACCTCATCAGTGCAATTGAACCTGTGTCCCTTTTACTCATTAATTCGCTGGACTGTATTCACAAGAAACCCCATCATACTCCATCTACCCATTACAACTAATTTGTTCAATTTACAGTTCAATCTTCTCTCTCACTCCTAATGGGGATTTTAAAAAGGGGAATTACATAATGTAGTCAGGAGAATGAAACCTATCCTGAAATGCAATTGCTTGCAGCTGGTAATGATGTTAATTATGCAAATTGATTGTCATATCAAGCCTTTCCTTAAAAAAGCCCAAAACCTAAGCAACAACAACCTTTGCAGATAACAAAAGGACTGATCTTTATTAAAAAAGTATTTAGGAGGCTAACTATGTGGATAGTGCCTACTGGGATTTTCAACAGAGGCTATGTACCTATCTGCATTCCCAGGCACTTAATACCTTTGAAAAAAAAGTCCCCATGTGATTAAATACAGGAAGCTTTGGAAAAAGATCCTGCAGAGAGTGTGAAATCCAGTTGCCTCTTACTTTCTTTACAGAAGCATCTTTTGAAACAAATTATAAAGGGTTGGTCACGGCAGACACTGTATCATGGTCAGATTAAGCTGCTGCTAGCAAGTTGTTAGCTATTTGACCACTTGACAATACGCTTTTTCTTCCATGTTTATCAGCCTATGAAACACAGAGCAAATCCGATGCTTATATTATATTGCTTGCTAGCTACAGTACAGAGAAGCAGAACACAAAAAGTTGAACTGTTGGAAACCATAAAGCCCCTTTGGTTGTTGGCAAAAAGCACTGTCAGATGAATAGAATAATTGTCCAGGGTTTTGATAGCTAATTCCTTTTAAGTACTTGTCATCTAGGAAAAATCAGCTTATTGGGGTATTGTACGTCTTCAAAGAAGAGACCTTCTGCAAATTATATCTTGGGTAGTGTGTATGTTTTATAAGCATTTATAAGCATGTAAGCATTTTTATCCAACACCAATTGAGCCTTATCTGTATTAATTAAATACTCTAGATACAAGTCCATTATTTTGCTAAAAGCATTCAAAAATAAAATAGCTTGCTTTTTGTCTTATGTCAGGTGTGGTCTACAGCTCTAGTTTCCAGTTTCTCATTTTGGATCCCATTTGAATAAAGTGCATTGGGTGAAAATATATCACTGATCTTTCATAGCTATTTTTTCCTGTTCACTATGTCACCATTTAAATTGACAGTAATGTGCAATGCTAAGTGAGCCAAATTCAACCTTCTACCAGCAGTCCTAACTCCATTGACTGTACAGGAGTGTCAAGGGGCTTGCTCACTGCCTGCAGTCCCTCCTGATAATCATCCAGGGAATTAGGCCCCCCCCACATACCATCTCTCAGGTGAAAAGCAGTCAAGTAGCACTTTAAAGACTAGCAAAATAGTTTATTAGGTGAGCTTTCCTGGGACAGACCCACTTCTTCAGACCATAGCCAGACCAGACCAGACTTGGTCTGAAGAAGTGGGTCTGTCCCATGAAAGCTCACCTAATAAACTATTTTGCTCGTCTTTAAAGTGCTACTTGACTGCTTTTTGTTTTGATAGTGTAGAGACAAGCACGGCTCCCTCTCTGTTACCATCTCTCAGGTGGTTTCTTTCTACTCTTGTCTCCTTCTGCTCCTGTAACTGCCCAACCTGCAGTCTCTGGAGTTTGGTGAAGGCACCTCTACAGCTTGAGCGAAAGGCCAGCTGGCTCTCAGCTTAGGCTGTAGAGGACACTTACTTGTTCTTTGTGAAGCGGTCTTGGTACATTACATGGGACAGTTAACCACACGTAGGTGTGTGGGTTACACTACCTCACTCACTCCCAGATTTGTGGTTTCCTCTTGTGGGATGACTCTCTAGCTAGATCACTAAAGTCCTCCCCTTCCAGGGAATTCAAAGGCATTCTAGACTCTGTTGACAAGGTGGCATCTCTTATGCCCTGTACCACTAACAAGTGAGTGGTAAGGGAAACCAGACTGGTTCATTACCCTGGGATCCAGCCCAGTGGTCCTTTAATTTGTAGCTAAGGCCTATATTTCCTTAGCACTTGTTGTTTCCCCTGGGCATCTTCCTTCTTTACTGGGTTGTCCCCTCTCTGGATTTGCCTGCTCCTTAATTGAAGGAGGGGCTGCAGCCTGCCTTCCTGCAACTCAACCTCTAACCTGCTACTTGGCTATATTGCATGGTCTCCTGGTCTGTATTGGCACAGTAGAGCCTACTCCTAATTAGAGGCCAGCTCCCTGGCTCCTTCAGGTGCACTTAGGGAGTTAATTGGCCTGCTTAGCCACCATAAGCTCTTCCAAGTCAGCATGAGGTGAACACTCCATCCCAAGAAGTCAAATAATGTACCCCAAGGATGAATTTGTCCCATGAAGTTTTGCATATAGCCCCAATATGCTTCATTTGACACATTCACATATCAGTATCAAAACAAAAAATCAGTCAAGTAGCACTTTAAAGACTAGCAAAATAGTTTATTAGGTGAGCTTTCGTGGGACAGACCCACTTTGTCAGACCATAGCCAGACCAGAACAGACTCAATATGTCTTAAATATTGAGTCTGTTCTGGTCTGGCTATGTTCTGAAGAAGTGGGTCTGTCCCACGAAAGCTCACCTAATAAACTATTTTGTTAGTCTTTAAAGTGCTACTTGACTGATTTTTTTTGTTTTGATACTATATAAACTAACATGGCTCCTTCTCTGTTACGATTCAACATATCAGAATGTGGCATTAAACATTCAAATTTTACCAGAGCACATTCATAATTTTCTCCAAAGTATTTACTACATAGCATCCTACCTGTAGTTAGAATGGGAAAAAACCACTGATGCCATAGTAACCTGTGGCCCATAGTAGGTTTTAACAAAATACTATGGCTTCATTTCCCTTTTTATTAATCTATTCTAAACTGCTTCTCTGTCAAAATTGTGACACCTTCTACCTCATTTATTACTTTAAAAAGTCCTATTTGTGTGGGTGCTTATTTTCATGTCGGAACTTGGCCTGGTGTTCCACTTCACAGATATTTCTTAGCTGTGTCAGGCTGTGTCTACACTACAGTGATTTTTTCAAAAGAAGGTCTTCTGGAAGGTCTCTTCTGAAGAACCCCTTCTTTAGAAAGAGCACATCCACACACAAAAAAGCGGATCAAAAGATCAATCCACTCTTTTGATAGAGAGCATCCACACAGTCCCTGCTCTTTCAAAAGAATGGAGCAGTGATCGAAAAATCCAGGACCATGAGGACTGTTCTTTCAGGAAAAAAAAGGCCCACGGAATGTCTACATGCTTTTTTTTAATGAAAGAAGCTTTTGAGAAGAGGTGCTTTTCCTGATCTGGGAGCAGAAAACAGCTCCCCGAAGAAGATGTGCGTTCTTTCGATTTCGTATAGAAAGAGTTCATTTTGTGTGTGGCTGCTCTGTGCATTCTTTTGAAAAAGGGCTTGATTTTCCAAAAGAAGTTGCTAATGTAGACGTGGCATGATCAGTAAGGTATGGGGATTAACTAAAAAGTCTGGGTATGGTTGCGGGTACACAGTTTCTAATCTTGTTGGGCTTGTAAATTATTATTAATATTGTAGATTTCAAAAACTGACATACCTTTGACATACATGCTCTGGTTACAGCAGGGAAAAATTACCATTCTGCTATATAGTCAAACATGTAAAAAGATTCAGTTGTATAAATAATTGATTATAAACAATTATGGAACTCTAATAAATGTGAAGTGTATATTCTGGTAATGTAATAATAAGGTGATGTTAACATGAAATGTATTAGAGTCAGATGGTTTTTGTTGGCTTTCAAAATTTGATGTTTTAGAAAACAATTTTTAGATAGTAATGTAAATCATGTTTTTTTCTTGGTTAACAGTGCTAAAGCCATTATGAAAACTAATATGTTGCATCAAGTTCAGAAAGTTACTGTTTCTCTTTTACTTTTCAACTTTTTACACAGCAAAATTAGACTGGGTAAAAGTAGGATCTCATGATACATGGTTGACATTAAAGTGTCTCTTCAGTCTTTTGCATAACAGACAAGTATACCACACAGCATATAATAAATGTACTGTAAAATATGTAGACTTCCAAAGTGAATTCTGAACTCATTTTTATGGTCTCCAAGTGCTAATAGGATGGAGAAAATAGCAATGTTTGATGCATTATCCAGAGGGTTCAAAGCCTTAAAACATAACATCTTCCCTGCGGAGACAGCAAGAGAGGAGGGAGAGAGACTCATTGATATCGCTTGCTGACGTTTGTAATAAGTGAAAAAGAGATCTGCAATGAAAAGTTACAAACTGCAAATTGGAATGAATTGGATAAAACCATAGTGACCTCAGGAGGTCATCTAGTCCAGCCCCCTGCCTAAAGTAGGAAGCCGCTGCTACTTTGCCTTCATCGTGAACAATGCAAGGCAGTGCTGTCCTCCGGCTCTCTTCTCAAAATACCACATAGAGCTCTTTTGAAGTGCAGATCGCAGAGCCCTGTCCCCTATACCTCTCCTCCATTCTCGCGTGCTAGTGGGTGTGGCGGCGGGGAGGGAGAGCCCCATCAGGTGCCTCCCACAAAGATGAAACCCTGAGCCCTGGCAGGTGTGTCCTGGCTCTCAACCTTCAAAAATTGTCATCTGCAGCTCAGAAGTTCTGTAAGTTTGTGCACCTCTGCAACATACCATAGTTTGGCAGGGAGCTCTGTGATTAAAGGTTTGAATTTGATTTGACAGATTTTTGACTTACGGATTTCACAGTCATTATATTCAAGAGTCAGAAGGCCCTGGAGCACAACACTCAGAAAATGACAAACACAATTCCTGTATTATACCAAACTTAGGCTTATCATTAGTAGAACGTGGGCTAACATAGAACCAAGAATATGGCTGCCATCTTCTGCCACCCTCCCTTGCTGAATGGAAAGTTTTCAACTTTTCTGGAGAATGAGTCTACATATTGTGGTATATAAAGGGCATCAGTTCGTTAAAAAGGGTCAGCTAATCAAAGTGACATTTTCAAATTCTGAAATATGCAAAAGCTGTGTTTTCAAATGCAAACAAAGGCTAGAAAGTGCATTTGTATTGTTAGAGCACCTGGCTGAAGGTGGAGGTGGGGGGAAACCAATGTTCAAAGTTTAGGTTACAAGGCTTGCACAGCAGGGGGCTTTTCATGGGCTTACGCATTGTGGAATACAATGTGATTTAGATGTCAGATGAGTCCTGTTCCCATTGAACTTAGATCCTGGAGTGACAGCCTCACAACAGTATGACAAATGGGTCCACTGTGGTAAAAATGCCTTTATATATATGTTATTGTGGCGTTATATGTACCTATCTAAAAGCATGGGGTGCTAAGCCCTTTGAAACGACTCCCTCAGAGAGAGAGAGAGAGAGAGAGAGATCTATGTATATATACACACTATTTCAAACTGGATTCTCTAAGAAACAACAATGAATGTAGTTTTGAATAAATAGCCCAGTTTCAAATTGGCCCAGGGCCTTCCTCTGGACCCAGCAACCAAACAGGAAGCTGACTTTGGGTGGGTGGGACAATAATGGGCAGTGGGGTTAAGCCCTGGTGCCCAAGCCCTGCTCCCTGGCTGTAACACTGGAGGAGCCTTGCTCCTTGGCTGCAGCACAGGGTGGAGTGTGGTAAGCCACAGCTGTCCAGTCCCACTCTCTGGCGGCATCTCCGGGTAGGCTGGCTGAGCAGGACAAGCACTGGGACATGAGGAGATCCATGGATGGCTGCAAAGTAGGCCTGGATACAAAGTAGCTGAGCCGTGACCTCCTCAGGCCACCCAGGGCTACAGTCCCGGTTGGAAGGACTGGGCCTTTTGAGGCCCCATAAGACTGAATGTTCTGAGCAGAAGTTGTGATGAACTTGTGACCACAAAGGAAATGCTGTGGTGTTGTAGGACTGCTCCTGTCATAACCACCGTAGCTCTAAGGGGTACTCTGATAAGCTTATTAGCATGCATGTGGGGTCCTTTATTTGTTTTAATATATTTTCTCTATAGTGCTTTTACCCTAACAATAAAATTGGATAGGAAGAAGAGGAGGAGGAAGAGGATCTCTTTGGTATACATAACTGTTACCTATCTCTGAATAGAAAGAAAGCTGGTGTGACTGGGCACGCCTCAGCTGAGAATAACACAGAGAAGACAGGAAACGGCAGAGTCTGGGAATCTCTGGTCAGAAAGAAAAAGAAACATGAGTTTCCACCCAAAAAAGACAATGCTGGCAGGTGGAAGCTTGAGTGTGGGTGCTGTTGCTGGACCACTGAAGGAAATACTGTGGTACTGTTGCCCTCAGCTGTGACAGCTGACTTTCACAGAATCACAGAATCACAGGGCTGGAAGGGACCTCAGGAGGTCATCTAGTCCAGCCCCCTGCTTCAAGCAGGATCAACCCCTACTAAGTCATCCCAGCCAGGACCTTGTCCAGCCGGGACTTAAAAACCTCAAGGGATGGAGAATCCACCACCTCTCTAGGCAACGCATTCCAATGCTTCACCACCTGCCTGGTGAAGTAGTTTTTCCTAATATTTAACTGTAACCCTTCTGTTAATGCCAGATACCTGCCAGAAGGGCCGGGTTCAACTCCTGGGGGATTTCCTGTCAAGGATACAACCAACCAGCTCGAGCCCCCACCCAGTGGCCTGGAACAATTTCACCCCACGTGCTGGGTGCCTGTAAGGCAGTTCTCCCCCACCCCTCGCAGGCACAGAGTCTGAGATAGAAACAGCTTGTTTAATGACCATAACCTACCCCAAGGTTACAGTGACAGATGCAGTATATCTAAGCAAAGAAGAGACAAACCCCTTTACCAAGATACCATCCCCATATGCAGTAGAACCAAGTCTCTTGCTGGGGCTCTTGGCCCTTTACCCCACACACAATTACAGGGTGTACCTCCCGCAGTGCAGTACCGAATCCAGAGCCCACAGATACATCACCAGGGCAGTACTAGCTGTCCACTTGTCTGCAGCATCCCCTTGCTGCCACCTGCTGGCCACTCCTCTTACTGCCACCTGCCATTATCCACCCACTGCTCCTCCTAACAGCTGCCTGCCAGTCACAGTTGTTGCTCCTACCAGCTACCTGCCAGTCACCCTCATTGCTCCCTTACCAATCACACTGCTAGGGATCAACCTGGCTACGTCTACACGTGCACGCTATATCGAAAGAGCTTATTTCGATGTAGCGACATGTAAATAGTCTATTTCGATGAATAACGTCTACACGTCCTCCAGGCTGGCAACGTCGACGTTCAACTTCGACTTTGGGCAGCACCACATCGAAATAGGCGCTGCGAGCGAACGTCTACACGCCAAAGTAGCACACATCGAAATAAGGGTGCCAGGCACAGCTGCAGACAGGGTCACAGGGCGGACTCAACAGCAAGCCGCTCCCTTAAAGGGCCCCTCCCAGACACAGTTGCACTAAACAACACAAGATCCACAGAGCCGACAACTGGTTGCAGACCCTGTGCATGCAGCATGGATCCCCAGCTGCGGCAGCAGCAGCCAGAAGCCCTGGGCTAAGGGCTGCTGCACACAATGACCATAGAGCCCCGCAGGGGCTGGAGAGAGAGCATCTCTCAACCCCTCAGCTGATGGCTGCCATGGCGGACCCCGCTATTTCGATGGTGCAGGACGCAGATCGTCTACGTCTACGTCTACACGTGCCCCAAACTTCGAAATGGCCATGCAAATGGCCATTTCGAAGTTTACTAATGAAGCGCTGAAATGCATATTCAGCGCTTCATTAGCATGCGGGCGGCAGCCGCGCTTCGAAATTGATGCTCCTTGCCGCCGCGCAGCGCGTCCAGACGGGGCTCCTTTTCGAAAGGACGCCGCCTACTTCGAAGTCCCCTTATTCCCATGAGCTCATGGGATGTGTAGACGTTATTCATCGAAATAGACTAGAAATAGACGTTATTCATCGAAATAGACTATTTAGATGTCGCTACATCGAAATAAGCTATTTCGATATAGCGTGCACGTGTAGACGTAGCCAGGTTGATCCCTAGCAGTGTGATTGGTAAGGGAGCAATGAGGGTGACTGGCAGGTAGCTGGTAGGAGCAACAACTGTGAGCTCATGGGCTCACATGAGCTCATGGGAATAAGGGGACTTTGAAGTAGGTGGCGTCCTTTCGAAAAGGAGCCCCGTCTGGACGCGCCGCGCAGCGGCAAGGAGCGTCAATTTTGAAGCGCGGCTGCCGCCCGCATGCTAATGAAGCGCTGAATATGCATTTCAGCCGCTTCATTAGTAAACTTCAAAATGGCCATTTGCATGGCCATTTCGAAGTTTGGGGCACGTGTAGACACAGCCTACATGTGCCCTACTTTGATGTTCAACTTCGAAGTAGGGCGCTATTCCCATCCCCTCATGGGGTTAGTGACTTCGACATCTCACCACCTAACATCAATTTCAATTTCAAAATAGCGCCCAACACATGTAGCTGTGACAGGCGCTATTTCAAGGTTGGTGCCACTACTTTGAAGTAGCATGCACGTGTAGACATGGCCCCTGAGGCACAGCCCTGTGATTTCAGCTCTGCATGGCCTCAGCTGCCACTCCCTGATTTCAGCTGTTAATACCACCAATAGAGCTTCATAAACACCCTGGTAACCAGCTTTATCTTCTAACAGGAGGCAGCCTAACTAGTACCCCTCCCCTTCTGTTTTACAAGGCTTTAAACCAGGGAGCCCTGTGCAATCAATGTCTTATGCAGCTATGGCGACTGCCTTGTCCCCCACAACAACCCAGAGCATTGGTGAGATCTCACAACTCCCACACTGAGTGTCAGCTTAAATTGTGATTCTGCAACAACATGTTTACAATAGACCAAATCTCATGGCTTACTTGCTACCCATCTGCACACCTTTGCATTCTCATGCAGATGACCTCTGGGAGACACATTCCTCCCAGCCTCAGTAACCTTGCGTTCCTGCTGCCACATTCCCTACATCACCTACACCTTTTCCTCTTCAACTTCTGACCATTACTCTTTGTTCTGCCATCTGACACCACTGAGAACAGTTTCTCACCCTCCTTTTTAGAGTTCCCCTTCAGGAAGTTGAAGGCTGCTATTAAATCACCTCTAAGTCTTCTCTTCTGTAAACTAAACAAGCCCAAATCCCTCAGCCTATCCTCATAGGTCTTGTGCTCCGACCCTTAATCATTCTTGTTGCCCTTTGCTGAACTTGCTCCCACAAATCCACATCCTTTTTATACTGGGGGGCCCAAAACTGGACACAATATTCCAGATGTGGCCTCACCAGTGCTGAACAAAGAGGAATAACTACTTCTCTCAATCTGCTCTTTGACAACTGTGATGCTGGTATGAAAAGGGTTAAGTAGGTAGCAGCGTAAATGCCTCAAATTCTACCTTTAAAGACATACTAGGTAAATATGTAAGTGGTAAATTAAGGCTCTTCCTTACACACAGCTAGCAAAGAAATGCTAGATAGACTACAGCAGAGGTGGTGAAATTTACTGACTCTCTGAGCCACTCATGGTAACCTTCAGTCATATACAATAATCTTTGAGAGCTGCAAGACATACACAACCTTTACATCAAAACAAAAAAGCAGTAAAGTAGCACTTTAAAGACTAATAAAATACTTTATTAGGTGATGAGCTTTCGCAGGAAAGACCCACTTCTTCAGACCATAGCCATACTAGAACAGACTCAATATTTAAGGCACAGAGGACCAAAAATAGTAATCAAGGTTGACAAATCAGAAAAAAAATTATCAAGATGAGCAAATCAGAGAGTAGGGGGGGAGTCAAGAATTAGATTAAGCCAAGTATGCAAAAGAACCCCTATAATGACCCAGAAAATTTGCATCCCGGTTCAAACCACATGTTAATGTGTCAAATTTTAATATAGAAGAGAGTTCAGCAGCCTCTCTTTCCATAGTAGTGTGAAAATTCTTCTTCACTAAGACACAAACTCTTAAGTCATTAACAGAATGGCCCACTCCATTAAAATGTCGGCTGATCGGTTTGTGTTTTTATGTCTGTTTTGTGCCCATTAACTCTTTGTCTAAGACAGTTTGAAGTCTGCTTTAAATATTGAGTCTGTTCTGGTATGGCCATGGTTTGAAGAAGTGGGTCTGTCCCACAAAAGCTCACCTAATAAATTATTTTGTTAGTCTTTAAAGTGCTACTTGACTGCTTTTTTGTTTTGCTAGTATATATACTAGCATGACTTTCTCTCTGTTATTAAACAACCTTTACATATGTATTATAACAGGGCTGTCAAGCAATTAAAATAATCATGATTAATTGTGTTGCTAAACAATGACAGAATACTATTTATTTAAATACATTTGAATATTTTCTATATTTTCAATTATATTGATTTCAATTACAACACAGAATGCAAAATGTGCAGTACTCATTTAATATTTATTTTGATTACAAATATTTACACTGTAGATAAAAAAATGAAACAGTATTTTTCAATTCACCTAATAAGTACTGTAGTGCAACTGCTTTATCTTAAATGTTGAACATACAAATTTGTTATGTCTGCACTAGAGAGTTTTGCAGACAAAACTATGACTTTGTAGAAAATGCATTTTGTCAACAGAAGCCATTGACAAAAAAGCTGTGTGGATGCTCTGGGGGACCCTTTTGTTGATAGAGCAGATCAAAAGATTGATCTGCTTTTATGCATAGACGTGATCTGTCGACAGAGGTTTTGTTGGAACATCTCTTCTGACAGTAACTTCTGCAGACGTGCTTCTAATGTAGACATAACCCTGCAGAAACACAGTAAACCTTAGACATACGTGGCTTCAAGTTGTGTGTGACTTGCTTTAACATGAGTTAAGCAGAATTTGACGCTACTCTGCAGCCCCTTCTCCCTGCCTTCTTGCGGCTGCATGGTGGGGAGGAGGCAGGGAGAAGGGGCTTTTAGCTGCCCTACATGGCACCACTGGGAGAAGGTTGGGAGAAGCAGTCAGGAGTGCTGTTCAGTTTCCTGGTGTGCTGTTCACTTTCCTGGGTCCTGCAAGTGGAAAGGAGCTGGGAACCAAGGGGCAGCCTGGTTCCCATCTCCCCTCTGACTTACATGAAAATTTGAGTTATGTGGGGGGTTGCAGGAACACAAACCCCACGTAACTTGAGGGTTTCTTGTATGTAGAAAAATAACTCCATTCAAAATAAAACAACATGTAAGTTCAACATTTCTTCTTTCACATCTATATCAGTAGAAACATAGGCTGTGTCTACACTACAAAAATAACTTCGAAGTTGCTTCCTTCAAAGTACAACTTTGAAGGAAGCAACTTCGAAGTAGAGTGTCCATACACCCTACTTCAAAGTTAAACTTCAAAGTAGGGCACCACTCTATTCCTGGGAATGGAGTAAGGACTTCGAAGTTGGGTTCCCTACTTCGAAGTTAACTTCAAAGTAAGGGAAAATGTGTGTAGACTTTCTGCTGGCTCCTTCGATGTACTGCTTAACTTCAAAGTTAACTTCAAAGTTGGTTCCTTGTGTAAATGCACCCATAGTGTATAAATATTGCTTGTAGTGGTTTATCTTGAATATCTGTGTGTAAACCCAGAGCCACTGAGACCACGTACTAGGGAGAGTGCAGCCTCTGTGGAACAGCCTTAGCAGAGAGCCAGCTGATCTTCAGCACATATGGCAAAAAACAGGGCTTTCGTTCCTTTGCTTGCAGATTCAGTCCCTTCTGCTGATGACCTGTGTCCATTAGTGTCAAGTATCGGCGGGGTAGCTGTGTTAGTCTGGATCTGTAACAGCAACGAAGGGTCCTGTGGCACCTTATAGACTAACAGAAAAGTTTTGAGCATGAGCTTTAGTGAGCACAGACTCACTTCATCAGACCAGCATCTGATGAAGTGAGTCTGTGCTCACGAAAGCTCATGCTCAAAACTTTTCTGTTAGTCTATAAGGTGCCACAGGACCCTTTGTTGCTGTGTCCATTAGTGTTACTTGTGAATTCATCTACAGCTAAGCTGCATATTTTTAGATCATGTTGCTTGCTTCATTTGTTGCGTCAGCTTCCTTACAGAACACACAAAATAGTGTCTGTTGACTGCTGAGATGTAATTTTAATGTATTTACCTGTTCTTTCCCTTAATTCTGTTCCAGGAGGGTACTTCAATGAAAAATAATTGAGAATTGTTTCACAGTGATGTTTCAAATTGCTCATTTTTCAGTAAGAGTGTGAGGCACTGCAGGTTAGGCATAGGGGTTTGCTACCTTTATAAGTGAACACAAAAATCTTTCTCCTGTTCTGGCTGAAAACTTCCATTTTCTTCTTCATACTTGCATTTCTTAACCATTTGGAAATGCCATGATCATCCACGTAATTAACTTACACTTAAATCTAAAACTAGTCATACAAGACTTATGAACGATGAACACAGCTTGTAGGATGCAGCATGCAGGGAGATCACAGCACGCTACACAGCACAACAGTGAAACAATTTCCTGTTCAAATGAGCATCTGCAGCTAATGCCCACAGCACCAGCTAGCCTCCTCATGTGGTGGGGTCCAGGCTGCCAGTCGGCCATACAGGATCCAGTGTCCAGGGTGGCTGCCTGGTCCCACAAAGCAGGGCTATGGGGTAGGCTGCCACCCAGTCCTGCAAGATCAGGCTGCAGCCCATCCCTACATATTATTGGGCAGACTTGGAAGTCTGGGGTCCAGGCTGGGCTGCCATGTGGCTCTGAAGATTCAGGGATCTGAGATCCAGGGCAGGATGCCAGCCACCCCATACTGCTAGAGTCAGAGCAAGCTGCCACCCAGCTCCACAAGTTTGGAGACTGGGGCATGCTGCTGCCTGATCCTTCAGACTCAGCATTCTGGGGTGTAGGGCAGGCTTTTAAATGGCCCAGCAGGCTTGGAGATCCAGGATCAGGGGAGGCTGCAACACTGCCCCATGGAGTGGGAGCCAAGGTAGGCTGCCATCTGGCCCCACAAGGCTGGGGATCTAGGGGCAGGATGGGCTGCAGCCTGGCCATGCAGGCTTAGAGGTGTGGAGGGGGTTGATGCCTGCTCCCCCTACCTCAGGTACCCAGGGTTAGGTTGGGCTGCTGCTTTCCCCATTGCTCTGCACTACCACCTGGCCTCTGCAGCCTAGTTAACACATTGTCAGCCACATATGCAGCCCACAATGATAAATTAATTGAGAACCACTGTTTTCACCAATGCTCACTCTCTTCTTTAAAAAAAAATAACTTAGTTAATAAGAATTGTCTGTAAGCGTATAGTTGGGTAAGATCTGAAATATTCATTAACCTGGGAGGCAATGTGTCCAATCCTTTGGGACTGGTAGAATTACTTATTTGACTTGGCTGTCTGGGATGGAGCTGATGGGCTGGATTGCTTCTAAGGAAACACTGTTTTGGATTCTGTGTAACCATTAAGGTATTATAGTGGCTCTTCTTGGCTAGCTTGGTGTACCTAAGTATTGGAATAATCACCAGCTTTGGGGGTTCCTTCTCCCATTCTTTTCAGTTTGCCCTAAGTGACTAAGCTCTCTGGGCTTCCACACCCTTGAAATGCTGGCCACAGCAACATCTGAGTATTGTGAAGCAAGCAGCTTCCTCCTCTCCAGCACACATTTATAAAAGAGTGCCAATTTGACTAATGATGTGGAAACTCAGCTGAGTATGTTGAGGATGAAAAACAAAAACCAGCTTATTAATAGGGCAGATAATCACCTCTGCAGTAGCCTGACCCGAAAGGAAAACAGATTTTCTCTAATGCTGTGGACAAGTATATTTATGAGTGGATCTGTTAGACTACAAATGCCCTTTTTATTGAAACCCGTATAAATCAACAGTGTTTCTAAAACAAAGTCCAGTGTGTTCAAAGGTTCCTTTTTGTCTCTGGCCCTTTGAATAGTGATATAAATGAACTGCTGGGCCCAGGGTCTGTGCTGCAGCATGCTGGCTTTGGTCTGCACTGCTGGCAGAAAATGTTCCTGCAGCTAATAAAAATGAGCTATGGGAGGAACATCACACCCTCCATGCACCCTCTGGTGATACAGAGCTGGTTCAGCAGTTATACCCAGCTCTCCCTGCTGGTGGGGATACATATGATTGGTACATATAATAAAGTCAGAAATGGGAATGACAATTCTGCTGAAGAAATCTTCTAAAAGCAGAATTATTCCTTTGTGCACAGGCTTTTCTCTGGCAGACCATACACAGGGGAGCTTTGGGGAGTACCATTAAGCTAACTTCTGCTGACTTTGAATTGCAAGATAAGAGCCATTATTTGTGCAGGGGGAGTGACAGCTCAGTGGTCTGAACATTAGACTGTTAAATGCAAGGTTGTGAGCTCAATCCTTGAGGCCCCCCTTTAGGGGTGTAGGGCAAATGGGGGTGGGGAAGATGGTCCTTGGCCTTGCTAAGAGGGCAGGGGATTGGACTCAATGACCTCCTCTTCCAGCTCTATGAGAGGTGTGTGTCTCTCTCTCTCTCTATATATATATATCAAGATATGGAGCATTTGTCGTTCCCTGTTGAATAGCTGCTGTGTTAGTAGTGCTCTTCTGCTTATTACAATCTACTACTTTCTCTTTTGTTGTTCCATAGCCAATGGCACAGTTAAGGATAGTACTGCTTTCCATCTTGATGCAATATATGCTAGCAATGGCAATAGTTTCATAGCTGATGGCTACTGCAGAGGAAAGTACATGCTACGGTATAATGGCACAACTCTATTCATCAAACTTTATTCTCTCAGATGTATCTCTACAGCTAGTGCCATGGAGATGCATATTGGATAAACATTTCTGATGTCATCTGTCTAACTCCTAAGACAAAGCATCTTCTAATAATTTTATCAACAAATAAGTCATCTAGGGACAAATTCTGCCTGATCTTTATAGGGCTTTTCGGAAAGAGTAAGAAACCTCCTTTCCTTCTTGGCTTGTGTAAGAACTAGGCAGAATTGTAGACCCTGCACACACAAGAAAGTGCAGGGACTACATGCATGTTACCCAGGGGGCATATGGTGTCCTAAAAGAGATGGTGAGGGGAGAAGATGGAGCTGGCTACACCCCCACAACATGCTGGCAAGTACGACTGCAGTAAGATGTGTGCTCCTTCTGTTTACCAGTGTCCTCAGAACCCCTCCAAGCAGCTCTGCACCGCTCCTTCCCTCTTGCTATGTGCAAATCACACAGTCGAGCAGCTATGGTGAAATTTGTGGACAATACAGTCCCTTCCAACCAATCCTGTTGTCACCTACATTGTTTTTTTAAAAAGACTGAAGTCCTAGGTTTTTATCATCTGACAGCAACACATTTTTATGTAAGTGTACCTGGAAGCCATATGAACATACATTCCTGAATCACCTTCAGGCAAATGTTCTGCAAGCAACAGTAAAGTATCTGTGGGCCTTAGGGAACAGCACAATGACTGGTAATTATTGTATTGATTTAAGGTGCTTGTTTAAGATTTAAATTTGCCTGTATAGTGCTAGGAGCAAATACTTGCACTAATTTCTCTGTTTCTAACTCCTGCCCCACTTCTCCTCACTAGAATAGATGAAAACACATTATAAATGAGGTAATTCAGAAATGTAGCAAAGATTAAGCAATACTGTCCTTTCCAAGTACATTCTATTCTGTTAGGTATGCAACATGTAAATGAACGTAAACAACTGCTGTGAATCAGAGTCCCTACAACACCACAGCCACAGCATATTAAGTTACACTGCTGAATCAGCTAATGAGTAGTGAGAAATGGAGCCAAGTAATTTCTAGGATACTAGTTTATAAACAACGCAGGCTGGCAAAGACTGAAAGTGACCATTGCTATTAGCTAACTGTTAGGGCACTGGTGGTATAATGGTGCATATAGCTGCCATCTAAGCAGTTGACCAGGATTTGAGTCCTAGCTCAATACAATTAGGGAACTATTGGGTAGATTTGGCTACCGGTGTCTGTGGAATGAGGAGCTCCTTTCACCTGAGATCCTAGATATTTTAGTGTCCCACATAACCTTCCTTTCCCTTCTCAATGGCATCTGAACTGGCAACCTCACTGGAAATCTTAGGAGAGTGAACAATCATGAAGATCAAGCTATGTTGTGCCTGAGAGTTACAGCATATAGTCCTCATCACTGTAGCATCTGAGCACCTCATAAACATGAATTAATTTATCATTGCAATGCCATTGTGAGGTAGGAGGGCAGTATTATTCCCATTGTAGAGTCTGGTGCACAGAGATTGACTTGGCCAATTTCACAAAGTGGCAGTTCCAATTACAAAAGTGTACCACAGAAGACCAGTCCAACATCTTATTTCTAGAACATAGTGTCTCCCATATCTAGTGTTAGACACTTTAAAGCAATGATATCAAAAAGCTTGCACTGTCTATGTTGTATCTGATGTACAAAGAGGAGAATTTCACTCCTTTATACTGTCAATGCATTACATTTCATGAATCTAAATCGACTCTAAAAGAGACATAAACAGAAGGAAGCATTGCAAATCAGCAAACATCATGGGTTAGTTATAGCAAGGACTTCATTATGCCTCCTGAGGCTTGGAATCTAGTTTTACACAAAGTGTGCTATAAATAAATTTCAAGCATGTTAAGAGGACTTTCATCTCAGACTTAAATGGTCATTTTACATTTCAGTGCTTTAGAAAGTTTCTTAACCTAACGAAAAATATGGTTTAAGGTTATCAGAGTTTTTTTGGGACAGTAAGGCTTTCTTTTGTTTTTGTTTTTGCTTTCTGTGAGCTGGAATAGAAATAAAGATGAAGAACTTTTATAGAATATTCTTAATTATAAAGAGGGAATTAAGTTTATCTGTTTTTCTTCATTAAGTTCTCCTGAAGGCTTTGCAAGTGTACAACAATTTTTAACAAAGGGTTTAAACTTTCACTTTCTTGTTGATAGACAATGGATTCATTCAGAGACTACTATCAGTGAAACACCATAGAATGATACAAAGTGGATGGTTGTGGGAAAAGAATATCAATACCACTTTTTTTTTTAATCTCTGCAAGGTAATTTGCACAATACCTGGGAATCTAGATTCCTCTCTTGTATTCATTTTTCCAGTAGATAACATAGCAATCCTATTTCATATTAACTTCTAAAGGTATTTGAGAGAGGAGGATTTTTGCAGAGATGCAGAATTCTCAGTAAAAAATATATATGCTGCACTATTTTTAAAATATTGGTCCTGAAGTTTATAGGAACTTCTGTACACAAGTGGTTTCAGTCATTAGTGTAGAATGCGATCCCATTTATTTTTAACAGGAAAGGTGCTCTTAATTTTGATACCAAAGAAGAAATAAAATAGATTAATAACTTACTTTTTGTAACAACTCCTTCAAGGCGAATTATATTTGGGTGGTCAAACTGTCCCATGATACTGGCCTCTCTCAAGAAATCTCTTCTCTGCCTGTCCACATAGCCACCTTTCAAAGTTTTAATGGCAACAGGAATCTCCCTTTTTCCTGGTGTCTTCAGACGTCCACTGCATACTTCTCCAAATTCTCCTTAAATGGACAAGAGTAAATTATTTTGTTAACCAACAATTCACATTTTTGAGAGATCATACTCGATTAACATAATAGTTCAGTCTGGCCTTAGAATTTGAGGCACAAGGGGCTGGCGACAGGTGGGGTGTTAGCTGGCAGAGCCATATCCACATGGCTTCTGCAGTGCCAGCACCCGCTTCTGCTGGCAACGAACTCTCACGTGGCTATGGTAATGAACTTTGGGAGTATGCAAATGAGCAGCCATTTGCAATCCCAAGAAGGTCTCTTTGCATAGCTCTGCCAGCAGCAGCACTGGGCAGAGCTCCATGTAGACATAGCCTAGGAAAAAGAGAAAGACCAAGGAAACACAAGTCCTTTGCCTAATGGAGAAAGAGAACTAATATCTGATGACATTTAGAAGGCTAAGGTATTTTGTGCGTGCTTTGCTTCAGTCTTCACATAAAGCTTAATGGTGAACAGGATACTCACTACAGTTAAGACTAACCAAACAAGGGAAGGGATGCAAGCCAAAATAGGAAAAGAAAAGGTGCAAGAATATTAAATAAATTACATGTATTCATGTTGTCAAGGCCCAATGAAATTCATGATAGGGTACTAAGGAATTGGCTGAAGCAATCCAATGTTGGAAATACCAGCAACTATATTTGAGCACTCACAGAGTATTGGCGCAGATAGCTGAGGTGGGCATAGCACATTTTTCAAAAAAGGGGAACAAATAGGAATGAGGGAATTATAGACTGGTCACCTAACTTTGATAACCCGGAGAAACAAATCACTAAACAAACAATCAGCTTGTAAGCATTTAGAGGATAATGGGGTTATAAGAAATAGCCAACATGGACTTGTCATAAACAACTGATGCCAAGCCAAAACAATTTCCTTCTTTGATAGGGCTACAGGCCAAGTGGGTGGGAGGAGAAGGTGGGAAACCAGTAGAAGGTGATATAGCTTGATTTTTGTAAGGCTCTTGATAAGTCCCATATAAGATTCTCAATTCATAAGCATACAAGGGAAATGTTGTCTAGATTAAATTAGTACAAGGCAGGTTCATAACTCATCAAAAGGGTAGTTATGAACAGTTTGCTGCACAACTGGGAGTGTGTATCAAATGTGGCTCTACAAAGGTCAGTTGTGTATCCTGTACAATACAGTATTTTGTTTAATAACTTGAATAATAGACTGGGGTGTATACTCAGAAAACTTTGGAAATGTTGCCGTGCTGGGACGGGTTGCAATCACTTCTGAAGACAGAATGAACATTCAAAATGACCATGACAAATTAAAGAATTGGTCTGAAGTCAGCAAGATGAAATTCAATAAAAATGAGTGCAAGGAAATATCTAATACAGACAACAAAATAGGGAATAACTGATGAGGGCGAAAGGATCCGAGGGTTAACTGCTGTAAAGCATCTGAAGATTCTTGACAATCAGAAAAAAATATGTCAACAATGTGATGCAGTTACAAAAAAGACTAATATTCTGGAATGCATTAACTAAAGTGTCATATAGTCTCAGGGAGATAGCCATGTTAGTTTGTATCTTCACAAAACAAACAAGTAGTTCTGTAGCACTTTAAAGACTAACAATATTATTTTTTAGGTGATGAGCTTTCAAAAGGGGAATGTAGTGTAGACACAGCCTAGTTGTCCAGGCCAAGTTGAGAAAACTTTTTTTTTTTGTTTTTTCAGCATAGACCAGTGGTTCTCAACCTATTTATCAACATGAGCTGAATATGGAGCTCTTTAAGTTATGTGGGATGCATCCACGTGTTATATATATGACTGGTATGACCCTAAGGATGTTAAATGTACTGCAGCTATGTGCTGTTTGGTCCACAAATGATCCACATAGTGAGAAGCACTGAAAATAGCCATACTCAAAAGTAGTGAAGTGTGGAGGTAAGTCACAGCCATTCTTTACTCTGAGGGTTACTAAAAAGTGCATTTAAATCCATACCAAATGCACTGTGGATAGATGAAGGACAGGTTTAGAATCATAGAATCATCAGGCTGGAATGGACATCAGGAGGTCATCTAGTTCAGCTCCCTCTTTATTCGGCTTTGGTGAGGCTGCATCTGGAGTACTGTGCCCAGTTCTGGGCCCCCCAATTACAGAAAGGATGTGGAACACTGGAGAGGGTCCAGCGGTGGGTGACCAAAATAATTAGGGGGCTGGAGCATATGACTTATGAAGAAAGATTGAGGGAATTGGTACTCTTTAGTCTGCAGAAGAGAAGACTGAGGGGGGACTTGATAACAGCCTTCGGCTTACTGAAGGGCGGTTGCAAAGAGGCTGGAGAGAGGCTGTTCACAGTGGTCACAGATGGCAGAACACGGAACAATGGTCTCAAGTTGCAGTTGGGAAGGTCCAGGTTGAACATTAGGAAAAACTTTTTCACTAGGAGGGTGGTGACGCATTGGAATGGTCTACCCAGGGAAGTAGTGGAGTCTCTATCCCTGGAGGTGTTTAAGTCTTGTCTCAACAAAGCCCTGGTGGGGCTGATCTGATGGGTTTGGTCCTGCTTAGAGCAGGGGGCTGGACTCGACAGCTTTTTTAGGTCTCCTCCAGCTCTATTGTTCTATGATTCTATGAATCTCAACTAAGTCATCCCAGCCAGGACTCTTTCAAGCCAGGACTTAAAAACCTCTAGGGACAGAGACTCTACTGTCTCTCTAGGCAATGCATTCCACTCCTTCACCACCCTCCTGGTGAAGTAGTTTTTCCTAATATACAACCTACTCCTCTCATTCTGTAACTTCAGGCCATTGGTCCGTGTTCTGCTACCTGACACCTCTGAGAATAGTTTCTCACCACCCTTTAGAGCTCCCCTTCAAGAGCTGCTATGAAATCACCCCTCAGTCTTCTCTTCTGTAAACTAAACAAGCCCAAATCCCTCAGGCTCTCCTCATAGGTCATGTGCTACAGCCCCTTAATCATTTTTGTTGTTCTCTGATGAACCTGCTCCAGCACATTCACATCCTTTCTATACTGGGAGTCCCACAACTGGACACAATATCAAGATGTGGCCTCACCAGTGCAGAATAGAGGGGAACAACTACTTCTCTAGATCTGCTCGAAATACTGCTCCTTACGCACCCTAATATGCCGTTAGCCCTCTTGGCTACAAGGGCACACTGTTTACTCATATCCAACCTTTCATCCACCATAACCCCTAGGTCTCTTTCCACTGTACTGCTGCTTAGCCAGTCAGTCCCCAGCCTAAAACAATGCTTGGAGTTCTTCCATCCCAAATGCAAGACTTTACACTTCTCCTTGTTGAACTGCATCAAATTTCTTTTGGCCCAATCCTCCAATGTATCCAGGTCACTTTAGATCCTGTCTCTACCCTCCAATGTATCTACCTCTCCCTCAAGCTTAGTGTCATCCACAAACTTGCTGAGGTTGCAATCCAGTCCCTCATGCAGGTCATTAATAAAGATGCTGAACAACACTGGTCCCAGAACTGAGCCTCAGGGCACTCCACTTGAAACCGACCACCATCTAGACATTGAGCCATTGATCACTACCTGTTGGGCCCGACCAACAAGCCAGCTTTCTATCCATCTTATAGTCCATGGATACAATCCATACTTCCTTAATTTATGGGCAAGAATGATTTAAGGGGTAACAATTCTGTAAATCAAAATCAATATTCACAAAGCCATCTTTTCCTCAGTATGAGCTACATTTCCACGTCAAATTTAAATTTTCTACTCCAGCCATTGTGGAGCCTCAGCTATTTTAGTACTGTTTAAAAAAAAGTCCCACAGAGACAAATGTATATTCAACAAAGAGAAGTACTGTCTCCATTTTCCAGTCACTATTGCCTGAGCAAGCATGCTTATATTTTCAATAAAATAAAATATTAAAAATTATATAAAATTAATTCTGGGAGACTCGAATGTGCTAAATTTCAGCCTGAAAGACGGAAGTTTTAAAAAACTGTAACTGGCTGCTATAAAGGGGTTAGATTGGAAATACTTATGCAATCCCACTCTTCCCAAGGAAGTGCTATAAAGCCATGCAACCCAGGAAGAGTGGGAGGAATTATGTAATTTTACAACTTGTCTTCCCCTCAACATACAACAAGAGCAGCAAACACAAAGCAGCTGATTTAAGAGAATGTGAACATAATCCTTGAATATTTAACAGCTATCCAATGATGAATGAGTTCAGTAGATTTTGTCACAGTCAAAAGAGCAAATTTGCTTTATTTTTGCATATTTTTAAAATCAAAGATAAAAATGCAATGTTTGTGTGAAAGACAGCAATGACTAGATAAAAGCTCTGTTTCCCAGTACTGTACAAAAGGCATAGTGAGTTTACCATCTGCTTTGATTAGTTTCGCTTCTGAATGAGGCTCTGCCTAAAGCGTAACCAACCAGACTATTGACATAAGAAGGTAGCAGCAGATTTAAACTTCCAGCATCTTTATTTCCCCTCTCTGTTTTGAAGGAGGGATGGAGCAGCTCTCTTTTATTCTGTGCGGCATCCAGAACTACTAAATTGCACTAAGACTTCTCTTCGGAGCACTTTCTGATGGCTTTTCAAAGTGAAACAGCCTGAAATTAAAGTGAATCCTCCAAGTCCTCATCTGAAAGCAGCGGGTGTGGGGAATGACGATAGAACTTTAGGATGAAACTTCTGCCCTCATATGTGAAGTTCTACATCATCATTGTTCAGCATAATTTAGGTCACAGCATTAGATGTCAAAGTTTGTACTATCCACTGTCTTGCCTATACTGTGTTGCTCTGTACAGCACAGAATTTGAAATGCCTGGTAATGTTTGCCTGTTAGAATGCATTAATTTCACAAGGAATGATTTAAGTGGATTCTTCTGGCTTAGGCTTTTTCCACACCACGCAGCTTTAAGCAACATGGCTGTGTTACTTAGAGTTGGGTAACATAAACACTGTTTGTTTAAACCCTCCTGTGGCACACACTCTATAGCTGTGTCTACATGTGCAAGAAACTTTGAAATATCCAGCCCTCTTTCAAAAGAATGGGAGGAACATCTATGTGTGTAACATGTTAATTTGACAGAAAATCCAAGGAATGCAGTGCAGACTTCGAAATCCCAACCCCAATCCTGAATCATGGAGCACACCCCACTTTTGAAAAATTATTTTGAAAGATAGTAACAGAGAGAAAGCCATGCTAGTCTATATGCTTCTTTGTTTTGATAGTATTTTTGAAAGAGTATACATGTAGACACTGCATGACCTGATCTTTCGAAAGAGGAGTCCTCCACAGCACTGGCCAGCTGGACCTCAGGGATGCTGTAGCCTGAGCAGTGGGGCTCTATGATCCCTGCATCTGGCTGCCCTTGCAGCAGCATGGATACAGGAGCCCTGTGGCAGGAAGCTGCGAGCGTGCTAAGAGCAGCCCCAGCATGCGCTCCCATAGCATGCCCTTAGAGCAGCCCCAAAGCAGCAGTGTACACGAATGGCCAGCAGACAGATCCCACAGGAGACCCAGGGGCCCAGGAATGAAAAAAAATGGGGTCCCTCCTAGACAGAGTGGGAGCTGAGGGACCTCCTTTGTTTGTGGAAGGAGAAGGTCGTCCTCTGGGAAATGGGTGTGAAGCAGTGATATGTTGCTGCATTCGCCCACCTGGCCCAGGACCTTCTCACAAGGGGCCATCTGGAGCGCACTGCAGACCAGGTCCACAGTAAGGTTAAAAAACTGCAGCAGGGCTATGCTCGGACCCGGGCCCAGGCTGGCTGCTCCGGGGTAGCTCCAGCAACTTGCCACTACTATATGCAGCTATGGGGCATCTGGGGGCCCCAGGACAGCTCACCAGCCCTGGTGGTCCTTGACACCTCAGTGGACGAGCCACAGCCGGAGGTAGAGGAGCAGCCTGGACTGGGAAGCCAACGTCACCACCGAGCTGTTTAGCGAAGAGGGGGACCTGACCATCTACATCCCTTCCCGCTCATCCAGCCAGGCAACTGGGAGCTGGACATCCCTGGATGTTGCCGAGGGATCCTTGCGTATGCACACAGCAGGGCATGCACCCCAGTCCACAGGATAGGGGCAATGCACCTGACAGCCAGCTACATACAGGACCAGTGGTTCTGGGCCAGACATATCCCAGCCTGGCATGGCACATGGCACCCTGGGACGGCCATTGGTGATGGTCAGCACACACCCCGGTGGACAGTGCTGTCATTCACGCACGGGGCGGTGGGTAGTTGGGGCTGGACAGCACTTGGGGATGCTCCACATAGGCCAGGAACCCCCAGTCGCCAGAGATGCCCCCTGGCTGCCACACCATCAGATGGGACACCACCCCAGGGAGAGGGGTGCCGGTCCCAGGAGAGGGGAGGGTGGCCCAAGGGGGAGGGGTGCTGTCCCACAGGCATGGCCCCCAGGGCCATAATACGGTACCAACACCCTGTCCTCTCCATGCAGCTGCACCATCTGAGGGCCAGGTGAGCCCTGCCCCCTCCATTATTTCGGAGAGCCCCTGGTGGAGGTGGAGCATGCCCCCCGCCCCAACATGGCACGCTGTTGGGGCTGTGGCCAGAGGGCTCTTTAGTGGGCAGAGGAGGACCCAGCCAGCTGACACACCAGGCTGAGGTGGCCAAGCAGCACCTTTGGCTTGCTGAGGCCAATCTGGAATGGCAGTGGGCAGCTTGGGACAGGCTGATCACAAACCTGGAGGGCATTGGCAGCACCCTCAGGAAGCATGTGGCCAATGTGGCCAATGTGGCCTGCTTCCTTGGCCTTGCCACCCCTCTGCCAAGCCCTCTGCTGCCCGTCCCTCCTGAGCCCCTGCCACTCCTCTCACTGAGCCCCTCCTATGCCCTTACCTCCTGGTGCTCCCTGTCCCCTCCCAGCCCCACCGAGGACCCTGCCCCTGTGGGGGAACAGGGGGCCCCAGATCAATGGGGCTTGCAGGCTACCACCCCAGCCCTGGACTGAGTCCTCTCTCCCCGCCAGGTTAAGAGCCCTCCAGCGTCCCCTCAGTACACCACTGTTCTCCCCTCCTACAAAGACTCCTGTTCATAGTGCAATAGTGAGTAGTTAAAGTTTTGTTTTGCTAACATCCTTGTGCCGTACTTTTCAGGGAGGGAAGGTGGGTGCTGGTGGTGGTGGTGAGGGGTGGATGTATGTGGGGGATAAGTGTGGGTGGGGGGTCACAGGTGGATGGCTGCGAAGCTCTGCTGGAGGGCCTCCCTAATTTGGAGTCCGTCCTGGGGGGGCCTGGCAGATGGGGGCAGTGCCCAGCTGTTCATAGCTAGTGGAGGCCCTTCTGGGCCCCCCCCCACAGATGCAAGCTTTCCCCCTTGCTCTACACAGTGTTGTTGAGGGTGCAGAAGGCGCCCACCACCTGGGGCACATTCAGGACTCTGACCTCCAACCTTGAGTGGAGACACTGCCATCGCCCCTTAAGGAACCTGAAGGCCTGCTCAACTATGTTGTGCGCCTGGTTGGGGCAGACATTGACCACCTCCCAGGTGGGTTCGATGTGGCTTGTATACAGCTGCATGAGCCATGGCTGTAAGGTGGGGGAGCCACGTCTGCCACCATGCAGAGCAACATGGTGACATCTCCCTCCCCACTGGAATCTCATGCTGTGGAAAAAAGGTGCCGGCCCCCATGTGCCGGAAGAGCCTGGAGTTTCTGAAAACGTGGGCGTCATGTGTATGGCCAGCCCAGTCCATGTAGATGTTGGTGAACCAGCTCCAGGAGTCCACCAGGGCCTGGAGGATCACCAAAAGGTAGCCCTGTCTGTTGATATACTGGCCAATGCTGTGTGCTGGGGCATGGATGGGGGGTGCGCATGCCATTCAAGGTGCCAAAGCAGTTTGGGAAGCCCCATGTGGTGAATCCCATGACAGAAGCATCTGGATGTCCCAGGTGGATAACCCTGTGCAGCAGCATTGTGTTCACTGCTTGGACCAACTACACAGAGGGAGGGGGACATGCACTCCCATGAGGCTGTGACGGGCCATCCGTGGCCCCTGCCCCCTACCTGCCCCCTCCTGACACCTGCCTGCCCCCCACAGCTGAGGGTTCCCCTTGCCCCAGTCCCCCCCACCCCTTCATTTGGGGTTTGTGAGCCAGGCCTTGCCTACCTCCATAAGTATTGCCCCAACTGTGGCCTTGGCCACCCTGAACTGTTGTCCCACGGAGCAGTAGGAGTCCGGGGTGGCCAGCTTCCAGATGGCTATGGTGACCTGCTTCTTGAGGGAGAGAGAGGGCCGCGTGCAGTTGTCCTAGTGCTGGAGTGCGGGGGTGAGCCAGTGGCAGCCCTCGTGGAAGGTCCACCTGTTCATCCTGAAATTTCAGTGCCACTGTTTATCGTCCCACTCCCCCAGCACCAGGCACTCCTACCAGCTGATGCTGTCGGGGTGGCTCCAGAGGTGCCAGGACACTCTGGTGGGGAAGAACAGTGGGATCCTGGGTGAGAGGGCCACACGGTCCTGGGGGCTGTTCAAGCCACCTGAGTAGATTGGGGACAGCTGCAGTGACAGTGCACAGCACTGCAAGCAGCGTCTCCACGTTGAGGGTGTCCTCATCCAGGAACAGCTGCTGGGATTCCATCCCAGGGCACCAGTGGGCTCTGCTTGGCTGGGGGCAGCTGGGCAGCACCCAGCTCATGTGGGGTGGAGCATGGAGGGAGGGGCTTTTTAAGGGAGTGGCTAGCTGAAGTCCCAGAAGGGCTTGTCGGCCATGCAACCCTATCTGTGGTGTTTCCGGATCCCTTCTTTCGAAAGTGCCTGGAGTCATGTGGATGCTCCCTTTCAAAAGACCGCAGCAGCCTTCCGAACAGGCGTATTGACCCATCGATCCGCTTTTAACATGCAGTCACTCCCGTTCGAAAGCCGCACTGCACATTAGTAGAGGCAACCGCTCATATACAGTGTCATGAATTATGAGTAATTTTTCAACCCCTTCTGCAAAGGAGATACAAAAGCAGAGGTGGGGGAGAAAATGAAGTAATCCTTTAATGAATGATGGACCAGCAGCAACAGTCTTCAGCTGCAGCCTAAAGAGAACCTCACTTGGCCACATTGCAATCTATGGTGGAGGGTATGGACTGGAGTTAGAATCTCTGAAGCAGATGTTCCAAAAGTTTGTTTCCCAAAGGGATATCACCCAGGTTTTGAGGACACATGTCTGTCCAATACAGAACTGCAGGAAAACCTTGAAGCATCTGCGCATCTAAGCATTATCTACTGATTTAATATGACTGTGTCTCAGAAGAAACAAGATCTCCTAGGGTTTTTCAGCATAGACAGAGGTACAGTATCTGCACTACGTCTCAGTGTGTCACAAAATTCTCTTCTTCCTTCCTGCTGCATTGTCTCTGTTCTTGGGCCAGTAAGGAAGGGCAGCAGAGGGCATCACCCCTCTCCTTTCTGGGTGGCATGGCTCAATATATGGAGAAACTACTACTGTGATTTGCTGTCACTGGATCATTAAATGGGCTGGGTCATTTCCTTGCATATGACACTCCTGTTCTCTTACCCAGGCATCCACAATCTAGCCCTATGTACTAGAGAAATCATACTTTTTGGCTCTTGCTAGGCTGACTCCATCCACCATATTAAGATGAGGCAGTATTTCTTTGCATGAATCTTGATATTATCAAGATATTTTCACATTCAGTTTAGTTACAAGAAATAAGACTGAGTTTGCTATGGAGCTTTCTAAGTCAGTCCACACATTCCTTAGCATGCAGCAACAGCTACTGTTCAGATACTACTACTAATACCACTAACACTACTGAATCCGAATCCTTCTCTTCCAAACTGCGCAACTAGGGCAGATATGTAAGTCAGACAATTTCAGCTATAACACTTATATTGTAGAAAACTATACAGCCAATACACCAAAATTTCCATTCACTTTGTCGGGTACTTGTTTGCAGTTAGTTAAGTGAATAAAAAAACAAACAAACCACCATTCCTTGTGCCTTATGGACAACAAATGCTGATGTTTAAGTATTCTTGAATGAATTGAGTGCAAGTTGAACCTCTCTAATCTGGAACTTTCTCATCCAGCAAACTCCATAATCCAGCAAGATTTTAATTAGCTGAATAACCACTTTTCATGGGTGTGACCAAGTTTCCTGTTGCCTGATAAATTCTGTTTCCAGGAACCAGTCTTGTCTCATAGAGTTCTGTGCTGTTATTTAGCTCTAATTTACTCCTAAATGTCTTCTAAGGCTACGTCTACACGTGCAGCCAACATCGAAATAGCTTATTTCGATGTTGCGACATCGAAATAGTCTATTTCGATGAATAACGTCTACACGTCCTCCAGGGCCGGCAACGTCGATGTTCAACTTCGACGTTGCTCAGCCCAACATCGAAATAGGCGCAGCGAGGGAACATCTACACGTCAAAGTAGCACACATCAAAATAGGGATGCCAGGCACAGCTGCAGACAGGGTCACAGGGCGGACTCAACAGCCAGCCGCTCCCTTAAAGGGCCCCTCCCAGACACAGTTGCACTAAACAACACAAGATACACAGAGCCCACAACTGGGTGCAGACCCTGTGCCTGCAGCATAGATCCCCAGCTGCTGCAGCAGCAGCCAGAAGCCCTGGGCTAAGGGCTGCTGCCCACGGTGACCATAGAGCCCCTCAGGGGCTGGAGAGAGAGCATCTCTCAACCCCCCAGCTGATGGCCGCCATGGAGGACCCAGCAATTTCGACGTTGCGGGACGCGGGTCGTCTACACGGTCCCTACTTCGACGTTGAATGTCGAAGTAGGGCGCTATTCCTATCTCCTCATGAGGTTAGCGACTTCGACGTCTCGCCGCCTAACGTCGAAGTTAACTTCGAAATAGCGCCCGACGCGTGTAGACGCGACGGGCGCTATTTCGAAGTTGGTGCCGCTACTTCGAAGTAGCGTGCACGTGTAGACGCAGCTTAAGAGAGCAGTGGAAGTGTTGGTAACAGTGCTATGCAACTGTGATCTCCCACGGTTTGGCAAATTCTCTCGTCTGGCTCTGGTCACACTACCCATAGAATTTATAAATAAACCATGGGAAACTTAATTCAGGAAATACATCAACTATGTAATATAGCATGGAAAGAAGGGAAGGCACCTAAGGAATGGACAAGATCTGTGCTAGTGATAATACCCAAGAAAGGAAGTACATTGGAGTTCAAGATCTACAGAATGATTGCCCTAATGAGTCATCTAGGTAAGGTGCTGATGATGATACTGACTGAGAGATTATAATCACAGACAGAAAAATCTATAGCAGATGAGCAATCGGGGTTCAGAAAAGATAGAGTACCCTACGACAGATATTGGCACTAAGACTTATAGCGGAGAAAGCTCGACGAAAGAACAAGAACGTACACACTTGCTTCATTAATTTTCAAAAGGCATTTGACAGTATAGATCAGAAAGTGACTTGGGTGGTGTTGGAGTCACATGGAGTGGATAGCAGACTGATACGGTTATTGAAGGATATCAGTGATAATGCAGAGGCAGAGGTGAGAACATATAAGAAGTTGGTTTAAAACAAGTAGAGGTACGAGACAAGGAGATCCAATATTGTCAAGTATCTTCATCGCACATCTGGAGAGAGCAATGGACGAGATCAAGGAAGAGGTAGAAGGGATATCTGTGCGCGGGAAAAGAAATAACAACTTGAGGTTCGCAGATGATATAGTTATCATTCAGGCAGATAAGGAGAAGCTAGCGAAAACGGTGCAGGTGTTAAACGAAGGGAAGCGATACGGACTGATTATGACCATAGATAAAACAAAAACAATGGTATCTGGAGATAAGGAAATAGGAAAGCAGATCAGTATTGATGGTATTGAACTACAAAATGTAGAGAAGTTTACATATCTGGGGAGCAATATAACGTATGATCTAGACTGTAAGAAGGAAATAGCGACTAGAGTAGCGAAAGCAAGAGTGAGTTTGAAGATAATGGATAAGATCAGGAAAAGCAAAGCAATTAGCTTAAGAATGAAGCTGAGCACCTTGAAAACGTTTGTATTCAGCAGCATGTTGTATGGATGTGAGACATGGATGATAACAAAAGATTTGAAAAGAAGAATATTGGCGTTTGAAAGGAGCTGGTATAGAAAGATTCTGAGAATAGGATGGATGCAGAAGGTCACCAATGAGGAATGGCATTTGACAGTATAAGATAGATACAGAAAGAGAACCTGCTGCAGAAATATATAGCCGAAAGAGATCCTGCTGCAGAAGGTTATAAAACGGAAGCTACAACTATTTGGGCGTATTTGCAGAATGAACGCTAAACAAAAAATCAAGACCCTGGTATGCGGCATAATGGACGGTTTGAATAGGAGAGGCAGACCCCACAGAGAATGGATAGATGATATAGTAGATTGATGCAGAGCTAGTCTACAGAAACTAAGCCACTGTGCACTGGACAGGGAAAGACAGAAGGAAATAGTGAGAGAGGCAACAGACACCAACAGGCGTTGAGCCCACGATTATTGATGCTGATGATGGTGATGATGATGGGAAACTACACGGTATACTACTCTCTCTGGCCAATGTTTTTACATCATTTTGGATGCATCCGCTCTACAGGTGAGTGGAGACTTCAGTTTCCATGGCCATTCAACCCTTGGCCTATTTGACAAGAGAGACAATACAGATTTCAATTGTGGTTGTTTTTGTGATGCTAAGACACAGCATGAATAGCGATTGGCTTGCCACACTTTTATTTAGGTAAAGAGTTTTAAATGATTGTAAAATCAAAAGAAAAAATATATTCTCTGACAGGATTAAAATCATGCTTTTCCTGAAGCTAAATCTGATTGCTCAAGATAGAAGATTTTAGTTAAACAAAAGAAATGTTGACTGTGAGGCAGTGGCTCGGGTGTGTGTGATACATAGGAGGTGGGAGCCAAAAGTCAGTGCAGTTGACATCTATGCTTGCTCAGGGGAAAAGCTGATGCTAATTAGAGAAAACTGAAGACTTCACTAACTATTCAGCTTTAATTATGTGCAAATGATGCTTGCTTTAGTGACATAAAACTGATTTTCCCTACAGTGCAGTAGGAAGAAAGAAGTTAATTGAGCAGTCCAAGAACTTGTTTTTTCTATACAAACCATGCATTCCTCTCTTTCAGCTTGTCAGACAAAAATGTTATGTTTTGTTTAAAGTGAAACAGGCTTAGCCAAATGATTCCCATTCTGGTAGCCACTACAAGGTTACCATATTGGGTCTTGTGCATAGGAACAACTACAGCTACTTCTGCTGGAACCATGACATGTTACCACCACATGCAGCAAAACCAATTGACATGGTGGTAATCATAAGGCATTAAATGGAGATGCGGGAGAGCAGGTGGCAGATCGAATTTAGTAGGAATTCATGAACTGGATATGAGTATCAGAAAGGTACTGTGTTAGTCTGTAGCTTCGAGAACAACAAGAAGTCCTGTGGCACCTTATAGATGAACCGATATTTTGGAGCATAAGTTTTTGTGCGCAAAGACCCGCTTCGTCAGATGCGTGAGTGCACTCATGCATCTGATGAAGCAGGTCTTTGCCCACAAATGAAGACGAGAAGATACCTTGCCCTACTGTAGCCCACTCTCTACGAGCAGTCCAATATTCAGCACTTTTCCTATTGAGAGGCTAACGATCAGCACTAAGGGAAGCAGAATGTCTCCTGGAATGCTCCTGAATGCAGGAGGAGGCTGTCCATTGCTTCGTTGCTTTGTCTGAAGCAGAGCGCTTCCTCATTCTCTGTATCTAGTCTCTGCTGGATAAGCACAGAAGGAGCAGCATCATGGCTGCACCTCCTTTCCATCTTCCATGGTGTGACCAGCATTGCTAATGTGGCTGGGAGAAAGTAGTTCTTTCATGCAGAGGGGGGTGGGGGCTGCTTTCTGACTGGAACCTGTCTGGGCCTGTAGGAAAAAGAAAAATGCACTATGCACATACTCAAGCTTTTCCACCCTGCCTTATCTGGCCTGCAGCCTGTTGAGCCACCACTACTCTGCTTCTAGGTCTGAATCTCCAGCAGCATACCTGCACTTTCAGGTGCTTCACACTGACAACGTGTGGTGAAAATGTTTAAGAATTCAGGACAAACTGGAAGGAGAAAAAATGAATGATGTTGAAAGAAGTGTCACTAGAAGGGTAGACAGGAAAGGACTTTATAATACCTTGGACAGTGCAAAGAATTCAACATGGAGACAGTCACAATTAATTCACCTGGAGAGATGACATAGCACTGGGAAGATAGATCAAGTTGGTGAGAGGTGGTAAAGAAATATACAAACACATTAGTGACCAGTAACAGAGAGATAGCTGTGTTAGTCTATATTCTATCAAAACAAAAAAGCAGTCCAGTAGCACTTTAAAGGCTAACAAAATTTACATCAGTGACCTGTGTGATTGCTTGACTAAGCCACCATAGAGTATTTAATACAGTAAGAGCTTTTAAAATGTTTGAAACCAAGAGTGCGTAACATCAAGATGTTTGGTGATAACACTACGAGGAGCAGTGGGAAAAATAGGAGGAATGCAGTGCAAACCTGTACTAATAGCTAAAAAAACAAAAAGCAGTCAAGTAGCACTTTAAAGACTAGCAAAATAGTTTATTAGGTGAGCTTTCGTGGGACAGACCCACTTCTTCAGACCATAGCCAGACCAGAACAGACTCAATATTTAAGACACAGAGAACCAAAAACAGTAAGCAAGGAGGACAAATCAGAAAAAGATAATCAAGGTGAGCAAATCAGAGAGTGGAGGTTACCGAAAACCTACTGATCGCTATACTTACCTACACCCTTCTAGTTTCCATCCTGCACACGTAACTAGATCCATTGTTTACAGTCAAACTCTTAGGTATAATCGCATTTGCTCTGATCCAACTGACAGAGACCAAAAACTACAAGAACTTTACCAAATATTCATAAACCTGAATTACCCACCAGGAGAAGTAAAAAAACAAATCGACAGGGCCAGACACATACCCAGAAACCAGCTACTCCAAGATCAGCCCAAAAAAGCCAAGAACAGAACACCACTGGTCATCACCCACAGCCCCCAACTCAGACCACTGCAACGAATTATTAAAGACCTACAACCTATTCTTAATCAGGATGCTACACTCCAGAAGGCCCTGGGTGACATTCCTGTTCTCTCCTACAGACAACCTCCCAACCTCATGAGGATCCTTACTAACAGCCACAGTCTATACCCCAGGAACACCAGTCCTGGAACCTTTCCCTGCAACAAAGCCCGCTGCCAGCTTTGTCCACGTATCTTCTTTGGAAATACCATCACTGGACCTAACCAGGTTACTCACAGAATCACGGGCACTTTCTCATGCTCCTCTACTAACATCATATATGCCATCATGTGCCAACAATGCCCAGATGCTTTGTATATTGGACAGACTTCTAACTCCCTTAGACAAAGGGTCAACGGGCACAAAACAGACATCAAAATGCTCCAGATCCACAAACCAGTCAGTCAACATTTTAATGGAATGGGGCATTCTGTCAATGACCTCAAGGTATGTGTGTTACTGAAAAGAAATTATCGCTCCTTTGTAGAAAGGGAAGCGGACACACTGACATATATATTCAAATTCGGAACACTAACACATGGTTTAAATCGTGATGTGAACTTTCTGAGTCACTATAGGGGCTCGTCTGCATACTTAACTCAATCTAATTCTTGATCTACCCCCCCCACCCCTCCACTCTGTGATTTGCTCACCTTGATTATCTTTTTCTGATTTGTCCTCCTTGCTTACTGTTTTTGGTTCTCTGTGTCTTAAATATTGAGTCTGTTCTGGTCTGGCTCTGGTCTGAAGAAGTGGGTCTGTCCCACGAAAGCTCACCTAATAAGCTATTTTGCTAGTCTTTAACGTGCTACTTGACTACTTTTTGTTTTGATAGTGTATAGACTAGCACAGCTTCCTCTCTGTTACCATTAATAGCTAAAAAGAATAAGTAATCTCATCCTCTAGATCACACCTATTGCTGGAATGTCCCACGAAAGCTCACCTAATAAACTATTTTGCCAGTCTTTAAAGTGCTTCTTGACTGCTTTTTGTTTTGCTGTTGCAGGAATGTTTTACCACCAGTTTACAATCATTTAGTTGCTGGCACTGTAGAGAATAAATGTGGTCTCATCTTATATTTTTACAAGGAATTTTCCTTGCTTTGAACATGCCATCTCCTCATTCATCAATCTTCACCACCCAGAGGAGTGAGACTCTTAAATTTCATTGGATGGCCAGGCAGTACTGTTCTGATTACTGTATTCACTCCTTGTATTAAAATTGAATCAATTTGTCTTAAATAGCAGTGGTTTTATCTTTGCTGTTATAATTGTCAAATGTTTTCCAACAAAACTAAAAACCTCCTGTTGTTGCCTGAAGACTGTTTTGATAGTAAACGGTACTATTTCTTCACTTTTGCATTTTGTGTTCTACGTGTGATGCTAGAAGGTCTTAGCAAAGGGTTAACACCGGAGAACAGCCAATATGGTGGAGGGTCTGCCAATGAAATAGATATGTACTAGTTTCGAGCTTCCCAGCTTATGGATCAGGACCCAAACAAGGGTTGTAATTACATTTCAAAGGGGGTCGTCTGCTGGGCTGGGCAGCTCCAGAGGTGGCTATTAAGAGCAATTCACACTCCTGAAGTGGTTTTCAATTTCTTAATTGGATTAACAGCCATGAGGCTGTTAAGCCAATCAACTACACTGAGAACCATTTCAGCTGCAGGGCAGAGAAGTGCATACCAGAGGAGCAGCGCCCAGCTCAGGTAAGCTGGGGGCCTGAGTCTGAGCTAGGGAGGGAGGGCAGAGGTGATCAGCTCCCTGGCTTCCAGCCTCTGCTAGTTTCCAGCTGCAGGAGTCCCTGTGCCTTCCCTAGCCCCATCCAGCCTGTGAGTGACTCCTAGCCCGAGTGTAATTCCCCTAGCTCCCTCTAGGCCCCTCCAGCCAATGAGTGTGACTCCCTTAGCCCCCTGCAGCCCCTGAGTGACTCCTAGCCCGAGTGTGATTCCGCTAGTCCCCTCCAGCCTGAGTGTGACTCCCCAAGCCCCTGGTTGTGGGGTTTAAGCTGGGGGCAGCAGTTTGGGGATAAGCATCTTTGTACCACCACAACTCTGACTAGCCAGGGTAAATATTGTGTTATTATTTTATGAAATAACTATTATGAATATATAAACATGAAGGGGCAGTATTTGATATTCTTGCCTCAGGCACAAAATTAGCTAGTTACTGTGCTGCTCATGTCCCTCTCTTCCCTGTTTTTGAATTGCCTTTGGTCACCAAGTCTTCCTGAATTGTCAAAATGGGTCCCTGTCTGGAAAAGGGTTGGGAACTGCTGTACTAGAACAATGAGCTGGCTGTTGCTCAGAAGAACTATTTCCTCTTAGGAGGAACTATAATGAAGCAATGAATCACTTGACAACGTACATTAATCTACTTTGTGAGTTATCTGCAAGAGGGACTGAAAGATTGAGTGGCAGGCCAGAAAAGGAACATGAGGTGGTGCATGAGGGAAATGCAGAGAGGAAGAATTCTGGAGTCTCTGACAGGTCATTAGTTCGAAGGTGGAAGACTCACTTTAATGTTCCATGAATCTGATGAAGCGCATGCAATTTCTGTTAGACATACATCTGGCAAAGTGGGTCTTTGCCCATGAAAGCTTATGCTCCAAATAAACTGTTAGTCTATAGGGTGCCAAAGGACTTCTTACTGTTTTTGCAGATACAGACTAATACGGCTACCCCTCTGATACTTTAATTTTCCAAGTAGCTTTAGAAGATTAAAAAGAAAATGTTCAAATAACTATAAATTCACAGCAACACAACAGAAGGACTGGGGCTGAACAGGGAAAACTGCCTCCCCTCACTTTAAAGACACTATGCTCTGGTGAATGAAAACTGTTTCTGTTTGAACCAAAAATCTGTAAGCCCCATTCTTCTCTGCTACCATTCATCTCTTCTGAAGCGCAAGAAGATACATGAGGGATGAATTTAGCTCAATATACTTATACTACAAGACCCAATAGATATATAGTATGTTTGAAAAATGAAAAAACAACACAAAATCCTGACTGCAAATTTTTTGCAAAGGAACACCCCTCTTGGGTTCTCCCAAGTTAATAATTGAAGTGGTACACAGCAGTGGAAACTATTTTTAATCAGGTCTCAGCCATCAGTTAAGCCCCTTAAAGTACACTAGCTATATGGAATGTACATTAAAACAAAATGGCTGTGGCCACACTTGGCCAAAATTTCGAAAGGGCCATGCTAATGGCCAAATCGGAGAATACTAATGAGGGGCTGAAATGAATATTCAGTGTCTCATTAGCATGCTGCCAGCCACGGCACTTTGAATGTGCTCTGTTTCAATCTCACGCGGCTCGTTTACACAGAGCTCTTTTTGAAAGGACCTCGCAAACGTTGAAATCCCTTTGTTCCTATCAGCTGGGCCCTTTCGAAATTTTGGGTAAGTGTGGCCACAGCCAGTCTGTTTCCCTTTTCAAGTGAAAACTTGATCCCCTTTTGTTAATGGATAAGATCTTGGTTTTGATTTATTGTTTGCATGTCGTTGTCTAGGGCAGTTGGCACTTGTTAATAACAATGGAGGGATTTAGCTTAGCGTGACTTTAATTAAGTAATGTGTTATCAAATGAGAGAACAACTGAAAAATACTAGTTTTTAAAAAGTAAGGAACGCGTATAAAACACAAACAGAAAAACCGGTGCAGAAGTCCCAGTGTGCTGTGTGCACTGATAACATCAAACAAGATATAACCGTAGCCTTGAGATCTCAGATCTTATCTAATAAATAATAGAATAAAATTTAAAAATATCCCAGGAATGATGAGCTCAAAATATTAATACTAATGGAATATAGAACTTTTCACTTATCTCTCTGACTTGAATAAAGTTCAGGTGAGTAAAAGCCAAAAGAAAACCTCCAGACATCTCTGGTAGCTAGTAGAAATAATTACCAACTGTATGGTGCTTTACAAACAGCAATTAATCTCTACAACATCTTAGTGAAGTAGGGGGGCTATTATTATCCATATTTTACTGAATGGGGAAGATGACAAATTTAAATGACTTGCATATGGCCATAAAAAGAACTGGTGTCAAAGCTGTTTTTAGAATTTTTTTCTAAAAAAAATTTTTGTGACTGACTCCTACTCCTGTGTTGGTCAAAGCTACCAGCACTGATATCCTCAACTCTCTTAGTAGAACAGCCAACGGTTTGACAAGACCAGAATGTAAACAATCTAAATTCATGATGACTAGTGGAAAAAAATCACTCTCACTTAAACTCTGTGTCTTACAGCCATGAAAACTTGAGTTAAAAAGAAAACAATCTTACAAGATTCCTTAGAGAAGGAAGAAAAGCATCTTCTTTTAATAAAGAACCCACTTAATCTTGACCAATGGAAGTGTTCTGGAGAGAAAACTGCATAAACCATCCAGACCTTTTCCATGCTACCATAGACCTGAGTACCTCTCACTCACAGTGGTTCTCTTTTATCCATGCTGTGCCCCTTTTAGAGCCTGGCAAAAGGCCCTCATCTTCACTCTTATGTAAATATTTTTCAATAATAAAACAAATGTGGAAGAGTAGTATTTTCCTGGATCAGGAAAGACAACACCTAAAACAAGGGGAGGGAAAAGAGGTAAAGCAGAGGTATTCTTTTGTTGAACACACATAGAACAGTCAAAACTAAATATAGTGGACAGAAAAATAGCCACATCAATAAAAAAATTCTTGTACATTTTCATCTTTAGAGTGCAATGGCAGTGCTCAGATAGGATCTGAATAAATCACTGAATCTTGTTCTATTTTATAAAGAGAGGAGACACTTAAGGAAAGACAAATATATTAACAACATTTCTGAATCTTCATGCCATCTACCATTGCAGTATATCAATAAAATGATACATGCAACTTTTCTGATATAAATGATATAAACCAAAGTTCTTCAAGCCCTAGACACACAGTTCCCTTTGGGAAATGCTCACGTTTTTGTGTCTGACAGCGCATATCTCAGGTTAACTGCTAGGAACTGAACCCAATTTTACCCTCAGTGTTTCTTCATTTGCGTTTGCCTCCACAGAGATTTTCAGAGCTTTCTGGTATACAAGAGCATTTTGGGCAAAGCACCAAAAGTCTCAATATTTTCCTATGTAGGAAAGTGTTTCTAAGTGCTCTCAATCACTGTGTCTGGCTGGGTGACTGAGCTCAGACAGGGAAACTTAACAGCATGCATTTTCCCCAAATAAAAGAAATTTCCAGTTCTTTTCAGTTGCCTGACCTATCTATTCTCAGACTCTGAGAGTTAGAACATAACTATGCCCTGCTTGGATTCATCATTCTCTGGTGGAAACTTTCCAGACTAACAGGCTGTTTTTCAGAGAGTAACATGAATCACCCACCATATTTTAAGAGGCTCAGAGAAGATTAATCTCTGCAAACATACTGTCATTGTCAGCTAGCTCAGCACTGTGACCTTCTCCCTTTTACTCATTAAACTATATATTCTGTAAGTAAAAGTAAGTGATGTGACATCAGTAGGATGACCATATCTCTCTGTCCCAAATATAGGACAGGGAGATGGGGGGGGGTGGCTCCTCCCACCTCCTCCAAGCCCTGGGGAGATGGGAAGGAGGTGGCAGACCCCAGTGATCCTGGGAGCCATGAGGAAGCGGCAGGGATGGGGCAGCCATTGGACTTCCTCTCCCATGCCTTCCCTGAGCCTCAGGGGCAGGGATGGGGAAGCTGCAGCACTTCCCTTTGCCTTCCCAGACCCCCAAGGAAGCAGCAGGAATGGGGCAGCCACCCGTGCTCCCCCTGCTTCCCTGAGCCCCAGGGAAGGGGAAAGTAGGCTAACCTGTGGGGTCCCTGCTCCTGGGAGGGGATGCTGGCCGGGAGGGGGTCAGAGGGGTGCTGGCTGGGAACACCCTGCCGCACCCTCATGAGAGTGCCTGGCTTCCCTCCCATGCAGGTTGTCCGTGCCATAAAGGCCATGCTTCTGCACTGGGTCATCTGTGTAAGGGACCTGGACGCCATTGTCAGGGGTTTCTCCTTGTTGGGGTTCCCGAACTGCTTCAGTGCCCTGGATGGGACACAGATCCCCATCTGTGCCCCATCACTCAGCAACGGCCACTATATCAACCAGAAGGGCTACCGCTCGGTGGTCCTCCAGGCCCTTGTGGACCACAAAGGCCAGTTCATGGACATCTACGTGGGCTGGTCGGGGCAAACCCACGACGCCAGGGTCTTCTGCAATTCCAGCCTGTGCCAGCGTATGGAGGCTGACACCTTCGTCCCCCAGCAGGAGATGCTGGTTGGGGACATCACCATGCTGCTATGCATGGCTGCGGATGCAGCATACCCCCTACTGCCATGACTGATGTGGCCCTATACTGCTCATTTTGACCCCAGCTGGGAGGCCTTCGACACCTGCCTCAACTAGGCCTGGCAACTGGTCGAGTGGACCTTCGGGGGCCTCAAGGGGCGGTGGCTGTGCCTCCTCACCTGCCTCGAGATTGGGGTGTGCAATGTCCCCCAAGTGGTGGGCACCTGCTGCATCCTCCACAACATTGTGGAGGGCAAGGGGGACACCTACATGCAGGGGTAGGCAGCCAAGGCCACCATGGGGTTTGAGCAGCCAGCTGCTGTCGCTGGTCACCAGGCGAGCTGTGACGAGGTCCAGATCCAGGAGGCCCTCCAGGTAAGCGTTACCCTTGGGCCACACTGACCCCTCCTGATGCCCTAACCATCCCCCCATGCATCCACCCCCTACCACATGCACCACCACCACCGCACCTATGCCTCCCCCCACAGGCCCACAGGACACAGGCATTGGTGCACAATAAACATTTATAACTTAAACCAAAAACCAGTGTAGTATTTTAACATTTAACTATTTACAGTGTAGGTGGGGGGACATGCCGGTATGCTAAAGGTTGGGGGATCCTCAACTGGGAGTGGGGTGGACAGGGTCTGAACTGGGAGGATCACTCAGGCAAGGGGGTTGCAGGCCGAGAGCCCCATTGGCCCCAGGATCCCCTCCCCCCCCGGGAGAGAGCTCCATGGTGGGGCTGGGTCAGGGTGGGGAGCACCGGAAGGTAGGTGGGATAGCAGCGGGGGCAGCAGTGTGGTGTGGGGGTCTCTGTGGGGGGGTCACTGTGGAGGGGGACTCTGCAGGATCGGGGGGGTGGGCAGCTAGCGTGTATGTGTGGAGGGCCAGGAGCCATGCCACATTGCCCACATGCTCCTGCAGAGTCCCGTGGATGCCCTCCAGGCAGAACACAAGCCAGTTCCATGCCTCCCTCTGACACGCCAGGTCAGCCTCCTCCAGCCGGAGGTGGTGCTCCAGGAGCTCTGCCTGGCAGAGGCTGGCAGGGTCATCCCCTGTGCACCGCTGTGCCTGCTGGCCGCGCACCTGGCATCTTGGTGCAGCTGCAGGTGCCTGGCTCCTATCCAATGACTCTGGGGGGGGCTCTCGTGGACCACTGAGGCCAATGGACTGTGTGGGCCCTTGCTTGCTGCACCTGGAAGGGCAGATGGATGGCATGTCAGTCCCCAAGCAGGATCCCTTCCCCCTGTCCTGCAGGGGCCCCACCTCCCTGTCTCCCAGGGCCTGGCCATGGTGGGCATGGCATCCATGCAGCGTTGGGTGTGTGCACAACTTCCCCCCCAACCCAGGTGGGACCATCCCCCGGTGTGGGCTGGCCCGTGGACATCCCACTGGGCAACCAGGTGCCTGGAGCTGTCCACGGGTCTGGGTGCTGAGTGGTGCAGGCAGGCACAAGGTGCATGTTGGGGGCTGCGGCCAGCCAGAGCGTCTGGATCTGGGACTCTGGGCGGCTGCCCGGTCAACTGGAAGGGGTGCCGCCCCTGCTGTGCACTTACTGGGGGGCACCACGATGACCTCCGTCGATACCTGGCTCCCCCTGGCCCAGCTGGACAGCCTCAAGGGAATGTCGATGAAGAGGTTGCCCTCATCGCTGTACCACTCCCGGGTGGTGTCCGCCCCCTGGCTCAGGCTAGTTGGTCCTGGCTCATCCAGCTCATCTGGCTTAGATTGGTCCGCAGAGGTGTCCAGACTGCTAGGGGCAGGCAGCTGTCATAGATCCCCAAGATGGTATGGAGCTCCCAACAGAAGAGGCAGGTGGAGGCACCTGCCCCTGAGTGCTGGCCTCATACCGGACCCTGGCATGGCCCTGCCAGAGCTCCTTGACTTTGCTCTGGACTTGTTCTGGGGTCCACTCTGGGTGGTCTTGGCTGGTCAGTCCAGGGGCCATGTGGGTGAATGCGGCAGCGTTCCGCCACTTGACCCCCATCTCCTGGAGGACTTCCTCCTCCTTCCAGAGGCCCAGGAGGTCTCAGAGTTCAGGGTCTGTCCAGGAGGGGCCCTTTTTCTGGGCCGGGCTCCAGGGATCCCTCTGAGGGCTCAGAGGGGGTGCCCTGGGGTTCAGGGGGCTGCTGGGTGCTGGCCATGTGGCCTGGGTTGTCGTCGGGGGTGGCTGAGCGGGTGTGCTGTTAGGGGCTAGTGTGCTCGCAGCTTGCCTGCTCTCAGCTTCCTGCCATGGGGTTTCTGGGTCCATGCAGCTTGAAGAGCGGCCAGACACATGGATCATAGAGCTCCACTCTGCGGGGTAGGGTGTCTCCACACTCTGTCTGGGCGCCATCGTGGAGGACTCCTCTTTCGAAAGAGCGGGCCATGGAGCGTCTACATTTGTCTTCTTTTGATGTTGTTTTTCAAAGGGGGGTGCTCTTTCCACTATGGGATTGGGGTCCGGCTTTCAACGTCTGGGCCACGCTTCTCCGATTTCCAATCGAAAGAGCACATGGCATGTGTCAACACTCCCACTGTTCTTTTGAAAGAGGGACGGTCTTTTTGAAATAATGTGCATGTGTAGACACAGCCAGGGTGTACAGATGTGGGCATCTCAGTGTTAGCTACTGTGCCTGAATACTAATTAGCAGTAGCCCAATTGTCAAGGAGTAGCTTTGTAGAAGGCAGGGTGACTGACCCACTGCACAGGACAGAGTGGTAAGAGTTGGGAGATCTATGGTCCATTCCTCACCCTCCTGAGCAATTATCGGGCTATCATCCTCATAGTGATCCCTGGCCAGATTATGGAGTGACTGCTATGGGACTTAATTAAGAAGGCTAGCAAAATTAATGAAAATAAACATGGGTTTCTGCAAAATAGAGCCCATCAAACAAATGTGATTTTTTGATTGATAAAGGTAACAAAGACTTTGGCCACAGCACTTTGATTAAAATTGAGAATAATTTAAAAGTAACAGATACATTAAATGGATTAAAACTGGTCAAATGATAGGTCTCAAAATGTAACCAACTACAAAAAATCATCTCTGAGTGGGTCTGCTTCCAGCGGGGTCCTCAGGTATCGGTTCTTGGCCCTATGCTATTTAATAACTTTATCAATGACCCTGGAAGAAAAAAATTCAATAATCACAGCTAAAGTATGCAGATGACCTAAAAATGGCAAGTGGTAAATAATGAAGAGTCCAGGTCACTGATACAGAGGAATCTCAAATTTTTGGTAAACTGGCTGCAATCAAACAATATGGCTGTTTCTACACAGGCCACTTCCTTTGGAAGTGGCATGCTAATACACGGAGCGAAAGATGCTAATGAGGTGTAGATGCAAATTCCCCACACCTCATTAGCATAACTTCACGTGATTTGGAGTCCAGATGACCGTTCTTCCGGACTCCAAAAACGCCATGTAGAAGCGCGGCAACTGGCGAGGGCTTCCGGAAGGAAGTCCTTCTTCCAGAGGCCCCTTCTTCCCAAAAATTTTCAGAAGAAGGGGCCTCCGGAAGAAGGACTTCCTTCTGGAAGCCGTCCCCCCTGCCCCCCACCCCCGGCAGCTGCGCTTCTATTTGGCATTTTGGAGTCTGGAAGAACGGTCTTCCAGACTCCAAATCACGTGATGTTATGCTAATGAGGTGTTGGGAATTTGCATCCATGCCTCATTAGCATCTTTCGCTCCATGTATTAGCATGCCACTTCCGAAGGAAGTGGCCTGTGTAGAAATGGCCTATGTGTTTTACTATACCTAAATGTACATGTATACATCTGAGAACAAAGAGTGTAGGACATACTTATGGGATGGGAGACTCTATTCTGGGTGACTGTGAAAAAATGTGATGATCATAGTGGATAATCAACTGAACATGACTCCCAGTGTGATGCTGTGACCTAATGGACTAACGCAATGCTGGGATGCATGACCAAGAATCTCAAGTAAAAGTACAGAGCTTATTTTATCTCTGTTATTTGGTATAGAAACAAAACTGATGCTCACAATGATTAAGGGTCTGGAACACATGACTTATGAGGAAAGACTGAAGGATTTGGGCTTATTTAGTTTGCAGAAGAGAAGACTGAGGGATGATTTGATAGCAGCCTTCAACTTTCTGAAAGGAGGGTCTAAAGAGGATGGAGAGAGACTGTTCACATTCGTGACAGATGGCGGAACAAGGAGCAATGGTCTGAAGTTACAGAGGGAGAGGTGTAGGTTAGATATTAGGGAAACCTATTTCACCAAGAGGGTGGTGAAGCACTGCAATGTGTTGCCTAGAGAAGAGGTGGAATCTCCATCCCTAGAAGTTTTTAAGTCTCATCTTGACATATTCATGGCTGGGATTATTTAGTTGAGGTTGAGTCTGCTTTGGGCAGCGGGCTGGGCTAGATGACCTCCTGAGGTCCTTTCCAGACCTAGAATTCTATAATTCTATGATGCTATATGCTAAAGAGGATTCAGAGAAAAGCCATGAGCATGAATAAAGAATAAGAAAACATGTCTTCTAGTCATAGATTCAAGGAGCTCAATCTATTTGAATTAAAGAGAAGTCTAAATGACTTGATAACAGCTGGAAGTATGGATGGGGAACAAACAGTTAATAATGGGCTCTTCAATCTAGCACAAAAAGTTCCAACACAATCTTATGGCTGAAGGATGAAACTAGACAATTTAGACTGGAAATAAATTTTAATGCTGAGAGTAATTAACCATTGGAGCAATTTAACAAGGATCATGTGTATTCTCCACAATTTACAACATTTAAATGGAGATTGGTGGTGCTTATAAAAAGCCTGCAGTAAGAATTAGTTTAGGGAAGTCAGTGTGGCTTGTTGATATAGGAGGTCAAACTAGATGACCACAATGGTCCAGGATAAATGAAAAGTGCTCAGGTGAAACTGCATGGCTGTGTCTACGCTACCTCACTATTTTGAAGGGAGGATGCTAAGTAGGGTGTTGGGAGTTTATTAATGAAGTGCTGCACTGCATATGCAGCACTTCATTAAGCAAATTCCGCCCCCCCCAACCCCCTGTGGAAACTTTGAAGTGTTAAACTTTGAAGTGCCAGATTGTGTCGAGCTGCAGCTCACCTGCTGGTACTTTGAAGTGCTTGGGCAACTTCAAAGTCCCTTTATTCCTCAAAATTTTAGCCGCAGCTAGATGTGAGCCAGCACTTCGAAGTTTAACACTTCGAAGTTGCCACAGGGTGGGATTTGCTTAATAAAGTGCTGCATATGCACCACAGCACTTCATTAATAAACTCCCAACCCCCTACTTACCATCCTCCCTTCGAAGTAGGGAGCTAGTGTAGACAAGCCCCATGAGCAGTAGCCCAGCTGTGGAGAAAGCACTGAAAACTCACAGTTTAGACATATACTCTTCCAACATAGTTTTTCCATCTATAAGATGAAGAGACTAATACTTATTCAGCTTAGTAAAATTAATTATATATAAAGGGGAAAGCATTCTATCGAGTGCTAAGAATGAATATGTGCAGAGCATATGTGGATGTGGTTAGCTTTTGGTATTAGATGTACCTGTGGAGGACTGTTTCCAGCCTACTCCTATTAATATCTGCTGTGCATCCCATCCCCCAGCAGAAATTTGATGTAGTTTCATGGCAGTACATGCCATATGGATGAAAATAAGCTGTGCTACGCTTTCACAACGAAACACCCTAATTTGGAAGAATGCCGTCTAGCCTAGATTAAGGTCAAAGTTTGCAAACTCTTCTGTGAGCCCGGGCTGAGTTGTGAACAAAGCATGGTGAGATGATGATTTAATTGGGAAACAATGGGTGGGGTTTCCAAAAAGCATCTTAGAGAGTTAGGAGCATGACTCCCACTGACTTTCAACTGATTTGTGCTCTTGATACCTTTAGGCACTTTGGAAAATCCCATCCCATACGCACCTCAGTGCTGGTGTAAGCTTGAAGTCAGATGAAACTGTACTCTTGGCTTAATTTCAGTTTGCATTTTGGGGTGAAACTGAAGACATGAAAATCCACATGAAATGAAATCAGAAAAAATATTCAATAAAACCTTATGTGCAATAAAGTTACTACATTCTGCACAGCTTGACAAGTTTTGGCATTATTTTTCCAAGGCTAACTAAGAATTAGACCATTTTATAAAAAATGTAGTATTTAAAATAAATGAACATGCTTGAGTGAACAATAACTGGAAACATTCCAGAACCATGAGCTCTGTTTTGATAGTCTTCATAGAGATCCTGAGGTATTCTGCACGCTCTCAAAGAAAGAAAACAAATGCTTTATCATTCTGGAAAGGAAGATACATTTAACTCTGTCAATCAAGGTCTATGCTCATTAAATTTCTGGAAGACAGACAACAGAGGGAACTCTGAATAAGTGTGAGGAAAATTAATGTTTACAAAAATAACAAAAAGAATGCAAATTGTATTTGCATCCCAGCAGTACTTGGGAAAATGAATATCATTTGGGATATACATAGTCTATTTCAGATGATAGTGCAAAACGTGGCTGCACTGCCACTCAGCTTGCCAAACAGCAACATTTCTTTTTTGTTATTTAGTGAATGTAATACTCACTTTTCCTTACTTTTCCAATACCTACTTTTCCTACAATGCCATCTTTACTAGGAATAGACTATCATCCTATCTCTGTCTTCATTTTTTGGAGTGGAAATAGAGATGGGCACCATCGGACTTTTCCACCTTCCCTACCACCAGCATTTTTAAATTTGCCTTTGAGCTTTAAAATACAGCAAAATATTTGCAAAGACTCTACATCTGTCACAATCCTTTCTCATAAATATTCAGCCACCCGTCCCTAAGGACTGCTCCTTGGACACACAAGGACCCTAGCTAACCTTAGCCAGCTTATGGAGGAGGGATTAAAGTTCCACTTGTAGTGGTTGTTGTTCACTCTCCATTGTATAAGAAGAAAGAAGAACCCCAGGACAGGCCTCCAATAATCAGTGGAGAAGCCAAGAGATGTAGTTTACCACTGCTACCAGTCCGAACTCTTCTGAAAGAATTGGGCTTGTTTAGTTTGGAAAAGAGAAGATTGAGGGGGGACATGATAGCAGTTTTCAGGTATCTAAAAGGGTGTCATAAAGCAGAGGGAGGGAGCTTGTTCTTCCTTGCCTCTGAGGATAGAACAAGAGGCAATGGACTTAAATTGCAGCAGGGGAGGTTCAGGTTGGACATTAGGAAAAAGTTCCTAACTGTCAGGGTGATCAAACACTGGAACGAATTGCCAAGGGAGGTGGTAGAATCTCCATTATTGGAGATATTTAAGAAGATGTTAGATGGCTTTCAGGGATGGTCTAGAAAGTGCTTGGTCCTGCCATGAGGGCAGGGGGCTGGACTCGATGGCCTCTCGAGGTCCCTTCCAGTCCTACTCTTCTATGATTCTATGATTCTGGAGGCAACCCATTGACCTTTAGCACCACACTTGCATGATCTTGAAGGAGCAACTAGTTCCTCCTTTGTTCTTCTGGGCTCTTCCAAAGCGAGGGCAGCCTGATCATGCTTCTGTAGCAGCAGGACAGAAAAGACATCTATTGCCACACCTTTTGCACCTTTAGCACAGCAGGTGAGTGACGTCACAAAGTGTCCTTGCCTTTTGGAAAACTCTACGCACATTCAATATTGTATTTGATTACCACCATATGGCTTCAAGTTGGGTAAGGCAACTTCTCTATGTCTAGGGAAGGCAATTATTAATATTCTTTGCAAGCCTGAAAGCATTTACCTGCCCCTATAACTCTCTCAATACGGATTCTTGAAGGATCTATCTCCTTTGCAAACTCATGGACAGCGAGAGTTGGGTCTTCATATGTGTCTGGATCAATATATGCTTTTATTCCGGGGAAGTGCACTGGAAAGAAAGGAAGAAAGGAACCCTATGATTTAGTCAAAAATCCTTTAACAAACATTCCCATGCTATAACAAATACCAACTGTAAAAAATGCAATGACCGGATAGCTCAGTGCATTAGTGATGGGATATTAAGCCCGTCATATTAAAGTTAACAGAAACAATTTACACTAGGCTAGTAGTGACTGAAAATTATTAGCAATTGATTGCTAATTAAATTGTAGACTCCGGAAAATAAATCAGTGTCCCAACGTCTATGAGAGTTGGTGTGCTTGTTGGCAGCTTAAGAGGATTGAATGAATATGGAAGCAACCATAGTTTCCCCCCATAATGGTGGTCTTACTATGTGGGCTTGAGCAACAATGGCAGCATGAGTGGCAGATTACATTTCGATTAACAGAGTCTTCACTCTGCAGTTCTGCTAATCCAGCACCTTGCAGCACCCAGAACACTCATTCATTCAGAAATAAAGACCTCCACCCTGTAAATCCCACCCTGCTTTCAAAAATGTTGTTCATAATTTGGTGTCTGATTCTGTTACCCTTACATGAAGTACTACATTATCAGTCAAGCAGTATAGTAAATGTTCAGTGGAATAAAGTACAACTCAGCACGAGTAAGAGTGCAAGAATCAGACACCTTAATAAATAAAATGATCAAATTAAACAATGTTATAGCTATATTCAGTATATATGAAGCCTTCAATTGAATACTCAGACCCTATTCTTCTGATTTGGACATAAATGATTTAATTAATTTAAGGACACTTTACTGCATTGGGAAAAAGTAGGTCTGCAGCAGAAAAGTACTGAATCCCCATTTGAGTATTTCATGTAATACTACCATTATGATTCTTCTGTTAGCACACTTAGGAGGCAGTGTATTACCATTAAGGAAGACACTACCAAAAGGGAAACATTGGAAATGGTAAATAAATAGACAGCATACTATCAGTATATTTTTGGCACATCCAATCTGTCATGTTTGCAGCAGAGACAGGAAACTGCTGCAAAGAGAATGTTTTCTTGCCCTACAGGAGCTGTGGTTTTCCAAGATCTGCTGCCCAGAGTTTCCACCTTTGTTGAACAGGTGCCCCAGGTGTACAAGATCATATTCTTTTTAGCTAGTAGAATCCATTGAGGCAATACTGGCAGGAGCTTAGGATGTAAACGGTAATGTAGGCCCAACACTTCCTTCTTCAGTATAGAATTGCATAGAAGAAGGAATGAGCAATAATGGGAAAGGAAGGCAGGTGGTGAAATCTGTATTGATAAAATTTCTCAAAAACCACAGCTACTATAGCATAGAACAACAGTTCTTTTTCGAGGGACTGTCCACATGGATTTCACTCTTGGCAATTAATGAGCAGTGCTCTTTGTATGGAGGTGGATATGAGGACTCCTATTTGAATAGTCACTGCAAGATTGCCCTGCTAATGAAAAATTCCCAATCATGCATGAAAGGTGTATGCACTGCAGTAGCAAATTCAATGGGCAATCATTTCATGAAGAATAATACAATACAGAACAGTTGTGAATTCACAGGCGAGCCTGGGAAACCGATAAAAACATATTAACACTGAAATCCAAAACCTGATGGATTTGCACAGTAAAATAAATGACAGTTTCTCAATGAACTTTTGCAAAGAGGACACCCAAATATGAAGAGAACCTTTGATCCTACCATAAGTGTGGGTCTGCACAAACCACAGTGTCTTTGCATATGGATTAGGTTGGAGGATCAGGGTCAAAATGTATAATTAAAACAATATACAAATTTATTTTAAAATATGACATAGGCATTAAATAAGAAAATGTTGTATTACTTACAATGCCCATTTTGCAAATGAGCTCTTCTTTTTTCTTCAGACTTCATTTTGGCCTTTATGTACCACTGGCATCTTTTAAAAGAGCAAACAGTTTTTGTTAAAACAGTTGTCATATGAAGAATGCACAATAAGTTTTCTATAGGTGTTTGTGACATCATAAGCTACTTTGATTAGAAGATCTACCTATTCTGAATTTGCAGAAATGTATAGGTAACCAGTTTTTGAAAGATTATGCATTTTCAGCAACTATAAAAACAACATACAAAAATAAATATATAATGTGTTTGGAATGATTGATATTGAAAAGAACTATACAGAAAATCAACTTAAGACTTAATAAAACTAAACTTTTCAAGTTTACCTCAAACCAGATATTGAATTTCCTCATTTTGCAGTTATCTTTAGCTTTGTCTAAAAACAACAACAGAAAATCCTCCCAATTTGGTGATAAATTATTAAATTTAGCCTATCTAATGCTATGCCTTAGTGGTTTTGTATGTTGATTTGTGCATTTTAAACCCGATCCTATTATCTTTAATGCCCTGTGGGTTAAAGCAGCTCACTTTTTCTATATATATGTAATAGATTCTATGACACTAATGGGCTTCATGAAGGATAAGATGTCAAAATCACATATTTTCTCTGATTAGCTTCTGCTCCAATCTCTGCACTCATTATTTTGTCACCTCTGCAAAGATGTTAGTGGTCAGACACAACAAACAACACACAACCAGCTGTGTGAGTTTAGCCATTAACAATATGTCTGAATGCATATATATCCAACTACAAACTCCATTTTGTATTGTGACCACCATTTGGTTAGGAGATTCTACTCTTCCTGTTTTTGGGTGTATGTGTGTGGGGGGGTGGTTGCCTCCACCTTGGATTGTAATTCCAAGAAGTGCTGAGAGAGGGCAAACTATAAGGTGTCATCAAGTATTGTTAAACTTTAAGGGCAGCTTTGAAGCAGGCCTGGAGGGTTACTTGACAGTGGGGACTGGAAAGTGCAAAAGGAGAAGTTCTTCCCATGGTAGCTTTCTCTCACCAACCAGAATAAGAAGGGCACACTGGAAAGGAGGAGCAAGACAGTGTTGGGACCATGAAAGGGCAGACCAAATCCCAGAGGCTGCTTGGAGCAGTTAGGACACCGGTGGGAGGGTTTTTGTGCAAAGATGTTTATTACATTTGCATAGACCTGTAAATCTTGTATGCTTTCTCTGAGACAAAAGGGGGGTGTGTACTTAGAAATCCCTCTGCATTGTGTCTTCCTTACACTACCACACAGCCCCAATGAGGAAAGCTGTAAATCAATGGGCCCACAGTGTAGGTGACACTTTGAGAACATGCAATAGCTTCTGGGAAAGCTCATGAGAGGTGGTGCTAGCTTCAGGGTCTAGGCAATAGGAGCACAGTGTCCCTCTCACTGCCAAGACTGGTGTCAGACATGGCATCTGCACCTATAGTTTAGACCTAGATACTTGTAGCCTGAGTAACAGTGCCTCAAATCTGTCCAGCTCCAGCATGCCAAGAGCACGTGCAACCAAAGGTTTGCATCCAGTATCAAGTGCGTGCCCAGAAATTTCACCACTTCCACCAGAGCATCACTCAGGTTTGGTTTGGTGGCCCCTCCATCATGACAGAGCATCTGTCTGGCTAAATGGCAGAAGCAGGCTCTGTGATCCAGTGAACTGGGTTGCAATCCCACTCCACTGAGGGGCTCTCATTTCCCCTTCCTGGGAGGTCCTTTTTCCCCTTGTGGGTGGTGCTGCCGCTGGCAATGTTATACACCATATGTAACTCACAAACAGCAGTGGGCATCTGTGTCCACTTCAGCAGCCTGGTGCGTATCTAACAGGGGAGCTCATCTGGCTTGCAACAGCGAGTCTCTCAGTTTTGATGTGTTTTCATTATTGGTAGTTCACTGAGGGATAATTTCTCTGATGATCAAAATAAATCACACCAGATTTTAATGCTGAGTTCCATGGACTTTAGCCAACCACACCCCATCATTTTTGCGGCTTTAAGTCACCGCATCTTCCATTTTAATATCTGAAACTTGATGGAAATGATTCCTATTTGCTCTTAGTGGCTAATCGCTCACTGAAGTACACAAGCAGGTGTTTATCTCACACTGCCTCTTCAATATGAATAGACTCATCAGCAGCCTTGTGATTCGACAGTCCATCAAATTGCTAATTCTAAACAGTGAAGCGGAACACATCTGCTGGGTACCAATGCAATCCTTCACACTGAAATTTGCCTCCAATCCTCCAGTAAATGAAGTATTTATTCCAAATTTTCTCACTCTGTCTTCAGAGAATGATTTCCAGTGAATACTCTTATCACTCTGTTTAAGAGATATTTCAAAATAAAGCCATATCTTACTTAATTGAAAAGTTCCATTCAGTAACTTTTAGAAAGCTGAAAGAACCTCTGATGTTCTTAAAATTGGCAAAGAGAAAGAATGAAAGTAGAAAGAATTGCAGAGTGTTCACACCAATACTAATCTTATTCTACCACCGAGTTCCTTTTAAGAAAGGCAGTCAAGTTATGTTTTAGGAATGCCACTTGTTCATTCTGCATAATTATTTCTTTCACAAATTTCCTCTTTGTTGGCTGAATCCATCCTTATTTCCATTGAAATAATACATTATTTTCCAGTATTCACAGCAATCACTTATTGTAAAGATCTCTGCTTATACTCCTATTATTTAAATTGTCACAAATAGTCTCTGAAGTTAACTTCTCCTATTTATCTTCATGTAATGTTAACACCTACTGGTTCTATTGCTTTTTAGTCTTTCATGTTATAGGCTTCACAAGACAGCAGTGCATTAATTTACATGGTGATAGATATATTCCCATTCAGAAGGGCTAGAACTTCATCTGTCAGCCAAGTGAAACCTCAGATTCTAAATGAGAGCAAATACAGTCTTCAGTTCCATTCAGCCCAGAGCTTCCACCTCCCCACACCCACAACAACCAGGAGGGAAGGACGCAGAAAAAGGGACTCACTAATAATCCCTCTTGGGAAGTACTTCCACTTTACTATATTGTGTGGGGGAAGGAAGCCCACGGTTTGTGCCTACACAATCCCCCAACATGAAGCAGGCTATGGGGCTCCTCCAAACCCCAAAAAACAAACAAACTTCTCTATCGATTCTCTGGGATCTTTAGTGCTATATCCAGACGAGAGTGATTTGTCGACAGAGGTGTCTTTCCTTGTGGTGAGTGGGGTATGGCTGTCAACAACAGTGCTGCGTTCTGTCAACTTATTGTCAACAGAATGCCTTTGGGGACTTGGACACTCCAGGGTTTTATCAACAAAACAGCTGTTTTTTCAAGAAAACTCTCTAATCTAGACGTAGACTAGGAGAATAGTTGAATCTGTAGAGAGACCTCATTCCGCTGAAGCAGCTCTGTCTCCCTGAGGGTTTTCCTATTTCCTAAAAGCATAACCCCCGAAGAGCTGCAGAACTCCCACTGGCCATAGGGCTTGCAGGCTCAAAAGAGTGTGGGAACACCCTGTTTTTGACTTGGGAACTCAATTAGGTTCAGCAGGAGGTGGTGTCTATCCATCTAGCTCTCTCATTTCTTGCTGTCCTTCCCATTTCTCATGAAACCTTGGTGTCAGAGGGAGGCCGCGCTGGGGCCCAGGGGTGCCTGAGCTGTGGAGGTAGTTGAGTCCATTCTTCTGCATGAGAGGGGCAGACTGCTCTATTGATATACTTTGTGGAGGATCTGAGAGACACGATTCCCCATACTGGCAGGGAGCCAGGTTCTAATCTCAGTTATATCTGGGAAAACTGGTAGTAACTCCAATGGGGTTATATGAGTTTACTCCAGAGTTACATTGTGTAAGGAAGAGCAGAATCTGGCCACAGAATCAAAGCAACTCCTCACCCAATTAACACAGTGTCAGTAGTAGACCATGATCATCATATCAAATGAAGCAAGCTGAACAGTCAGAATTGTATTGCAAGGAAAGAAATTGAAATGGAATAAGAGAATCACTGGGTAAGTCCTAACAGGTCATCCAGAGCATCCCCTGCTAATGCATCAATGTTTGCTAAAGAAGATTTAATAAGGGTTTGTTCAGTCTAATTTTAAAAAATCCCAAGCAAATAGGACCCTCTTCACTTCCCTTGGGGAAGCTGTTCTACAATCCAATTAGCATTACAGTTAGTATGCTAATTCTAATGCTTTTTAGATTAGCTTTTCCCTTACTTAAGTTTATTGCATTTATCTTACTTGTCCTCCTGCCCAAGAACCACTACCCAATCTTTACTTTAGATTAGTAAAGCCATGATTCTATAACAATAGTGCACTGTTTTGATAAATAAGATATAGATGTAGGTGTAGACATATAGATATATAAAACATTGATCAGGCAATAGATTTCAATCAGTATATTTTCTCTTTGTACATTTTAAATTTTACATCTATCATTGGATATGTACTTTTTTAAGTTAAAGACAGAAAGAGTTCACTAAAATAGGTTAATAAAATATATACTATTGCTAACTGCAAGCATACAAAATAATGAGTCAAGCCCCTGTACCACTCATCAGATAGTCTTAAAACCACAAAATTAAAAATTCTTTTCATTTGCCTTCTGGTTTCTGAACCTTTAGGGTGCACTTGGATTGTATTTTACAGCTTTCTCTGAAATGAGAGCTAGAAAAAATGAAAGTAGAGATTCTCACCTAATCACATGACTCGAGGAGTGGTGCTTTAAACAAAACACCAAGTGTTCTCACCAAAACTGGGAGAATGGCCAACAACTCGTAAGGGTCACATTCAAGCTACAACACTTGGACTGCACAAAGTCCTGTTCACCACATAAGCTATGGAGCAAAGATTTAGCTAATGTGAGCCCACTCATTGGGATGAATTTCACTCTAATTGCACTAGTTCAGTGTGATATGAATTACCTCCCAGTGATTAGGAAGAACAGAGTGAGGATAACCAGGAGAGTGAATCCACCAACAGCAGCAGTGGCAATTACAAGAATCTGCCCCTGCTCCGCAGCTATATCAGAAGCTGAAAGAGAAACACAGAGAAGAGGGGTTAAAGTCCCCCTGAGTGGGACACACGTAGAAAGGATTATAATATTCCACCAGCCAAATGTCTGACTACTACAGGAGAAGTGAAAATTGCAATGATTTCTCAGGTGGTTAATGAGGGCAGTGGGTGAAATGTGCCTGTGGGGTGAAAGAGAGAAGGTCAATGGGCAGCTATGTAGTTCTTTTCATTGCTTCTGAAGGTGGGAAGGCATGTTTGGGAGGTAAGAATTAAAGAGGTACTTGAAGTCTGTGCAAATGTAACCCACACACCTATGTGTGGTTCACTGTCCCATGCAGTGGTACCTAGACCACTCCCCAGGGAAAGAATAAGTGTCCTCTACAGCCTAGGCTGAGAGGCAGCTGGCCTTTAGCTCATGCTATAGAGGCACCTGCCCTAAGCTCCAGAGGTGGCAGGTCTGAGCCTGCCTGTGGGCAGTTACACAGACATTGCCAATGCCATTTTCTCCTCTGTTATGTTGTCAGAAACTTCTGCTCCTGCCTACAAAATCTTATAACATACAGTCAAAATAACTGAAATTTTCAATCCTTGCAGCTATCAGCTCATAAAATAGCCAAAATTTATTAAATTTAAAACTGAATGTGCTCTCCACTGCTCTCCAGAGCCATGTAGCCACACTACCAGATACAGATGGCTAGACAGGCTTTCCATCTAGCAATGTCCACCTGATGGAGTGTTTATGCAAACCACACAGTTGCACACACACAATGATAGTATGAAAATCAAGACCAGTATTTAAAAGAGCCAAAATGCTTGACTACATTAGATAATAGTAATAAGATAATAGCAGAAATAATGCTTTGAGTTCTTTGCAAACACAAGGAAATAAAACTCATGAAGGGGAATTGTTTTATAAGGCTTTTATAAAAGAAATTGTTCTTCTCAGATTTTTTTTAAAACAATGTAGTTAAAATCCTAAATGGTTTGTGGCCTTGCTAAATGAATAAAGTGCCACTTCCTTATGTCCTGTTGCAGTTGTTAAAGTCAGCTTTGGCTGCTGAATACAAACTTTACAAGATAATAAGGTGAATGTCTATGGAATTCTCAGACTCTTGCAATTTGCCAGGAACAAAGGTTAGCAGACTTTTAGACATGTTTGAGCTCACGTTTGTATTTGTCCTGTGGACAACTCTTCCAGTATTGTATGCATAGGGACTACATAACTGCATGCCACAGAAGCCAGAGGCAAGACTCTAATTTGCAGCACAGGTTCTTCAGGTTGCTAACATATTTGTAGCATTTTAATTGTGAAGTGCTTTGGTGAAAGGTATCTGTAGGAGGACACAGTCCCTTGTCCTGCTTTTTTGCACCCCGGAAACAGAATGGGAATGTACTGGTTGTATACCCAATGTATCATTTGCATTCCCTCCACCAACATCCCTACTGTCCTAGGCAACCATACTGTTTGCAATATTCCCTGTGCTTTCCATCCTCCCTTCAGGACCATGGAGGAGCAGAAGTCTCCCTCCCCGAACGCCCCTGTGAAACTGAGTTCAGGTAGCCCTGCTGCTCTTCATCTGGTACTTCCTTCCTCTACCTCTTTATCAGTCTTGAGCTGATGGACTAATTGGCTCATTAGCTCATTCAGCCCATCAGTCTGATTTGCTAATTACCTATAATAAATCCAATCAGTTTTCTCTGGGGGAACTAATGGGCTTGAGTTTAAGCTCATCTATTAATTCCCTGCACTGTATCTGAGCAACAATAATGTTGTTCTGAGATTGGTGTGTTTTTATTATTTTCCCTAATGAACCCTCAGTCTAAACAAATCACCTGAACATATTGCGTCTTTGAGTCGAACCCTATTATTATTATTATTATTATTATTATTATTATTATTATTAATAAACATTTACATTGTGTTAGTATCTAGAGGATAATCATTTCTAGGCCTCAGTCTGTTAGACACCATATGAATGAGAGGATTAGGCTCTGTTATTTTAGCCACTCTTGCTCTATAATCCTAAGTATCTTTATCTGCATCTAATTTTATGTGAAAGTTATCACCTTTCAGTACATTTCCATCTATTCTCTAGTTTTTTATTTTGTATGAAATATATATTACTTTGAGAAACAAGAGTACATGCCCTATTACTAGGTGTTCTAGCTGACATCAACAAATATAGGAAATAGATCAACCCCAGCTTCCTCAAGAAAACAAAACCTGATTTCATGCATTGTGCACAGCTCAGAAAGCACAACATGCAATTCTCCCGGGACCTAAGTTGCTTCAAAATTAGGTGTATCATCTAGGCTCCTCTGAGGAGAAGCTTCAGTATAACTTGCACTTTGTGAAACCCAGAAAACTATACAGTACCCCAGAAATGCACGACTTCAAGTTGTGCTTAACTCATGTTAACATGAGTTAAGCACAACTTGAAGCAGGCACTGCCACGGCTGTATGTCTCCCAGCTTTCCCCAGACAGGGGGAGCCGGGCAGGCAGCCATGGTGGTTTGGCTTCTCCTAGCTGGGAGAAAATATGCCACTGCAGCTGTCTGCCTGGCGCAGCTTCTCCCAGCTGGGGGAAGCCAGGTAGGCAGCTGTGGTGGTGTGCCTTCTCCCAGCTGCGGGAAGCCAGGGAGAAGCTGTGCCTGGCTCCCAGAGTGGTGGGGAGCCGGGAACCAGGTGGTAGTCTGGCTCCTGTCTCTCTTCTGCTGGCAGGAGCCAGGAAACTGACCAACTGGTGCTGGCCAGTTTCCTGACTCCCACAAGCGGAGCAGAGCCAGGGACTAGGTGGCGACTCCCCGCCACTTGCTGGACCCCAGAAACTGACGAGGACTGATGTCCTCATCAGTTTTCTGGCTCCCCAAGTTGTACAGGAAATTTGACTTATGGGGGGGTTGTGACAATGCAATCCCCACATAAGTCAGGGGTCTACTGTATGGAAATAGTCAAAAGCCACATAAAAATGTTGTATCCAAGAAGGAATATTTGGACTTTAGGTAATATTTGTAAATGATTTAGCAACTAATAGTATGACCTATCTGTTCAACAGCAGCCAACGCAAACAAAAACAATAGCAATTTAAGCCCAATTTGAAACCTGCCCCCACACAATGTATTAAATCTCTGGCATTAGGTTTCTGTCACTATAATTTAATGGAGATATGTGCAAACAATAAATTACAGTACTCCATTCTGTATCTGTACTTATAAATGTTTCACAGACTAGTTAGACACATACATCTTCCAATGAAGTACTCTGATACCTTTTATCAACTATTCACAAAATAATTAATTAACCAAACAGTAACTAGTGATTTTGTGGAAATGGCTATTGACTCTGCACCAGGCTATATTGAAGAGTAATATTTACTTGGAAAAAATCAACATAACAACAAGGATGTGACAAGTAAAATGTAAATAATAATAATAATAATAATAATAATAATAATCTTCCCAGGCCTTCAGCTCAAATGTTGAATACCATCTTTTAACTGTCAGTGCCTTTGGCAATCATCTGCAGAGGTTGTTCAGGCTAGAGACATTATAAAGCTCTAAAACGAGAAGGAGTTGTATATTGCTACCATCTGAAGTGGGGACCAGAGGACAAATTGCAGCCCTCTCAAAATGAGTCTGATAGAGAAAACAAAAGATTTGCAGAAACAAGGAATTCAGCAGGTGCAGCAGAAAATGGTGGAGGTTCAGATATTCTAGTTCCTGAACATATTTAATACACATTTGCTGCTAAATGGACAATCTCAGGCTTTCTTTTCTGATAATTGAAGTTCTGACTATTGGGGAAGGATAGCATTTGTGTTGATAAAAATAGGTTCCATGGCTCAAGTGACATAATGCTTAATACCCAGAACAGCAGAAGTCAGTCTTCCTGGATCACTTCTGTTTTTCGGCTTTTTAGCTAAAATGAAGTGTAATAACATGCAGACATACAGAGCTTCTTTTTCTCAACCTGTGTACTACCTAGATTTTTTGCATTAGCTTCTACATAATTTTAAATTCTGTTTTTATCAGTTTAATAACATAAGTTCTGTAACCAGGACTATATCCTGCACATGCAGGGGAAACTCAATGACTAAATTTGTCTTTTCTGTCTCTCACCAGTATGACCCTGAGCTAGGATTTTCTATCCTTAGAAAGTCATTATTTTTCTCCTTTTGTTCTCTTCTACCATCATGGCACCACACTCCAATATATTAGGATTTTCTTCAACTAGCCTCGTCACTACAAAGGGTCTTTTCAAGCCTGACTCTTCCTGATGACCTTAATTTACTTGTCAGATAAAAATGTCAAATGACAGACAAGTATAATTGGAAAATGTGGATTTGGTAAAAACTGACAGAGAAGTAGGTAAGTCCCGGAAAGTGACAAAAATGCTTTTTTGCTTGAAGTGATCTTTGTAGAAATCCATAAAAGTGCAGTGCAATGAGCAACACACATACACATCACCGCCCAGAAACACTGGCTATGCCATGGGACTATAGCAATAAAACAAATGCAATTTTCAGTATTCTTACAAAATTCTTGAAAGCAGAACTTAGATCAGGTGTTTTGCTGTCCTAGGCAAATTTTAGCTTATGTCCCTCTTTCTAACTGATCTATTTCATCACCTTTTTTCCACTTCTAGCTATTTATAAAGTTAAGCTTTAGGTATTAAGCAATAAAATCTTTAAGATTTATTATGTCTCTTTTATGCGTTTTTCTTCTTGCCACCTCCCTGCTTTTTTCTTCTGAAAAACAAAAACAAAAACAAAAACTTTTCTTCAGAATATTAGTCAATAGAAGAGGTTTGTATATTCTAAGACTGTCACTGTATCATCAAATGTTATACTGAGAAAGATTTCCCACCAGACCAGGAGCAGTTTGGATTGCTAGACTAAAACAAACCTGCCACATCAATGAGAAACAAACAAAACAAACCCTCTCTTTCCATTGGTAGTAAGACTGACATTATAAAAGATTTTTCATTTTAGAGATAACTCCTAACAAGATGGCTACAACACAAAAATAATGCACCATGGAACTGATGGGCACAAATGGCCTCTGAGGTTGGATAGTAGAGGACATTCCCGCATAAACAGGAAAACTTTAAATTATTAAATAGTTTAAAGGTCTCTTGTAAAGCTCTAATTCAAAAATAATAAAACAGACCTTAAAATGTGCTTGCATGGGACCAGATATTTTGCAATGGGGGATTTGGATCAGAAGAGCTCTTTTTGATACACCACAGAGAAGTTTAGTGGTTTGCGTGAGAAAAAGTAACTCAGGTACATGGTGCACCTGAGCCATACCAGTAAGAAATAAATGAGTTGGATTATGGCTTATGCACCATGGTAGCTGAGGGAGGCAGGTACAAACAAAGCAGTTGGTGAAGACTTTCTGCCCATACGTTACTGATGCAGGCAGAATGCTCCAGGGGGCATTAGGAAGAACATATATGCAAAACCAGCAACTACTCTCCCCTCCATAAAAAGTTACTGCATACAAGCCAATCAGTACCAGCCTCTTAGCCATAATGGGTGGAACAGAGCCCTGATCATAATTCCACTCCACTCACCCATGCCCTTTTAAAGCATGGAGCGCTTCGGGCATTATTAATATGGCTATGATTTAGTCATGGCTATTTTTAGTAAAAGTTATGGACTGGTTACAGGCAAAAACCAAACATTCATAGCCTGTCCCTGACTTGTACTATACACCCCTGACTAAATTTTAGTTTTGGGGGGCTGATTCTGCCCCCTCTGCCTGTGGGACTGCTACTCAGGCAGTCACTGGGGCCAGCTGCATGGGAACACTTGAGCAGCAGCTACTGCAGCTGGCTCCAGGGGCAACCCAGCAGCAGCTGGTGTGGCTGTCTCTTGGACCAGCAGTGTAGGTGGCGTGGGGTCAGTGATGCTGGCTGTTGCAGAAGTCATGGACGTTGAGGAAAGTCACAAACTCCATGACTTCCATGACAGATAGGCTGTGTCTACACTACAACTTTGAAGGGAGCATGGCAATATCATAGCATCATCATCATCATCATCATCAATAACCGTGGGCTCAGCGCCCATTAGCGTCTGATGCCTCTCTCACTATTTCCTTCCATCTTTCCCTATCCAGTGCAGAGTGGCTTAGTTTAACTTTCATATGGAGAATAAATATCAGCTTTCTGACTGATTCATTTGCTGGTAAACAGAGCTTGGGGAGGGTATCCTGAGCTCATCTGGCCCACACACCAAAAGACACAATCTACCAGTCAACAGAATATAAAGATCTTCTCACAAACAAGTGCATAACTACAACACCAGATGCTCTTAGTTGTTGGCATTGGTGCTCAGTGCGAAATTTCCACTGTTTTTACTGCAGCATGTACATGTAGCATATAATAATGGTTTAATGATGACTGTAAGCATCAAGTTAAGATTTACAAATTCTCCTTCACTTATTTGCTATTTTCAGTAAATTTTCTTGGAACAAACAGCTGTCTATGCACCAATTACCACTGGTGAAGTTTGGACTGAAACAGTCCTGTATTTAATTTCTGTCCTTTCCTTTTGCTTTTTGAGCTGCTTGCTCCAGATAATATTAAACTCCTTTATTTACTCTCTACATAGAATATATCATGTCTAACCTCATTTTTATTTCTTCTGTTCTCTCCCCAGTTCCTATGACCCAACTTCGTCTCTTTTGTTCACATACATTTTATTGTTAGCTACTATTAAGTCAAGTGTCAGTTTAAGCAAAATTTGCTCTGAACCTGAAACCACACATCTCTATAACACTTTTACCTCTTCATATCTGCCCATTAACCACACTGTCTTGTTCTTAGGCCTGGTTTACACTAGGAAGTTACGTATAAATTAGCTGACAGGTTGATTTTCTAAGCAATCAGTCCACACCTCTACTGATGTTAAGGCTCCTAAGGTCGATTCTGGTAGTCCTGCTTTCCACAAGTACTAATGCAAAATTTGATCTTGCATAGTTGACTTTAGGGTAATGCAGATGGATTGTTGTGAAATCTATCAGAGAGGTAGCTGTGTTAGTCTGTAGCTTCAAGAACAACAAGAAGTCTTGTGGCACCTTATAGACTAACAGATATTTTGGAGCATAAGCTTCTGTGGGCAAAGACCCGCTTCATCAGAGGCATGAGTGGGGGGGTGGTTTCAGAGGGGTATTTAAAGAGTGGGGTGCCATTAAGAGGGAGGGCCAGAGCTGACAAGGTCTATTCAGCAAGGTGGAAATGGCCCAATATCAACAGTACTTATCAAAAGAGGAAAGAGCAAGTCAGATCAGACAGGGGGATGTGAGTCTTTGTCGGAGTCTAATGGGGAGCTATTAGCACCCAAAGCAGAGAAACTGCCTTTGTAAACTGTGAGCCATCTGTGGGATGTGGGAGTGGCTTGCAGCTTACAAAGGCAGTTTCTCTGCTTTGGGTTCTAATAGCTCCCCATTAGACTCTGACAAAGGCTCACACCCCCCTGTCTGATCTGACTTGTTTTTTCCTCTTATGATAAGTACCATTGATAATGGGCCATTTCCACCTTGCTGAATAGACCTTGTCAGCTCTGGCCCTCCCTCTTACTGGGACCCCACTCTTTAAATACCCCTCTGAAACCACCCCCCCGACTCATGCATCTGATGAAGCGGGTCTTTGCCCGCGAAAGCTTATGCTCCAAAATATGTTAGTCTATAAGGTGCCACAAGACTTCTTGTTGTTGTGAAATCTGACATTCTTGGTCTCCTGGAGGTGTCCCACAGTGCCCCAAAGTGAACACTCTGCCCACCACTTTGAGCTCCACTGCTCTCCAGGTATGCAGGAAATGGCCCAGGAAAATTTGAATTTCTTTTCCTGTTTGGCCAGCGTGGTGAGTGGAGCAGGCAGCACACCTCAGCAACCCATCTGGCTATGAATTTCCATGGTCATAGATGAACTCCAGCATGAAGCAAGCAGGAGATCCAGGACCTTATTGCTGTGGAGGGATGAAGCTGTCCTGGCAGAACTACAAACCAGCAAGATAAATGTAGACATCTGTGCCAATATCTCAACAGGAGACTGAAACCCTTGTGAACAACTTGGCATGTCAAGGGTTCATATGTTGTATGGACCAGGTTAATAATTCTGGATAGGATGTGAGTGCGTTGCAGGAGTTTCCACAAAGCATCGAAGGCTGTTTCCAAGTCTGTGAAGGTTTTAAGTATCAGAAGGGTAGCGGTGTTAGTTTGTATCCAAACAACTGTCTTTATTTTATATTCAGAAATACTTTTTCCTGTTTCTCCCAATTACGTGATTCCCTGATTAAAAGTACTCTGAAATACAAGGACAAAGTCACTTTCCTAGGAAGACTTTAGTAGTGCCTTTCACTGCATATCTACAAAAACAACAAGAAATCCTGTGGTACCTTATAGACTAACAGATTTTCTGGAGCATAAGATTTTGTGAGCAAAGACATGCCTCTGATGAAGCGGGTCTTAGGAGCTTGATAAGGTAGTCATGTTTCCAGTCTTGTGGGGTCTCCTCAGTGTCCCAAACTCTCCCAAATAGATTATACATCATATTGACTGATGTCTCATTACCTGCCTTGATTGCTTCTGCAGGGATGTTCTCTGGACCAGGTGCTTTTCTGTTTTTCAGGTAAGAACATGAAAACATAAGAACGGCCATACTGGGTCAGACCAAAGGTCCATCTAGCCCAGTATCCTGTCTGCTGACAGTAGCCAATGCCAGGTGCCCCAGAGGAGGTGAACCGAAGACAATGATCAAGCGATTTGTCTCCTGCCATCCATCTCCCGCCTTCGACAAAAGGCTAGGCACCATACCTTACCCCTTGCTAATAGCCATCTGTGGACCTAACCTCCAAATATTTATCGAGCTCTTTTTTAAACTCTGTTAGAGTGCTGGCCTTCACAGCGTCCTCTGGTAAGGAGTTCCACAGGTTGACTGTGCGCTGTGTGAAGAAAAACTTTCTTTTATTAGTTCTGAACCTGCTACCCATTAATTTCATTTGGTGTCCTCTAGTTCTTATATTATGGGAACAAGTAAATAACTTTTCTGTATTCACTTTCTCCACACCATTCATGATTTTATATACCTCTATCACATCGCCCCTCAGTCTCCTCTTTTCTAGACTGCAAAGTCCCAGTCTCTCTAGCCTCTCCCCATATGGGACCTGTTACAAACCCTTAATTATTTTAGTTGCCCTTTTCTGAACCTTTTCTAATGCCAATATATCTTTTTTGAGGTGAGGAGACCACATCTGCATGCAGTGCTCAAGATGTGGGCATACCATAGTTTTATATAGGGGAAGTAAGATACTCTTTGTCTTATTTTCTATCCCTTTTTTAATTATTCCTAACATCCTATTTGCTTTACTGACTGCCGCTGCACACTGCGTGGATGTTTTCAGAGAACTATCCACTATAATTTCAAGATCCCTTTCCTGATCTGTTATAGCTAAATTTGCCCCCATCGTATTGTATGTATAATTGGGGTTATTTTTCCCAATGTGCATTACCTTACACTTACCCACATTAAATTTCATTTGCCATTTTGCTGCCCAATCACTCAGTTTGCTGAGATCTTTTTGAAGTTCTTCACAGTCTGCTTTGGTTTTGACTATTATGAACAGTTTGGTGTCATCTGCAAACTTCGCCACCTCACTGCTTACCTCTTTCTCTAGATCATTGATGAATAAGTTGAACAAGATTGGTCCTAGGACTGACACTTGGGGAACGCCACTAGTTACCCCCTTCCATTGTGAAAATTTACCATTTATTCCTACCCTTTGTTTTCTGTCTTTTAACCAGTTCCCAATCCATGAAAGGATCTTTCCTCCTATCCCATGACCACCTAATTTACACAAGAGCCTTTGGTGAGGGACCGTGTCAAAGGCTTTCTGGAAATCTAAGTATACTATGTCTACTGGATCCCCCCGTCTGCATGCTTGTTAACCCCTTCAAAGAACTCTAATAGATTAGTAAGACACGACTTCCCTTAACAGAAAACACATTGACTTTTGCTCAACAAATCATGTTCCTCTACGGGATCCACCTCACTAAAAGAGGAAAGAGCATCTTTGCGGGCAGGCTTGCAAACCTAGTGAGGAGGGCTTTAAACTAGGTTTGTCAGGGGAAGATGACACAAGCCTGGAGGTAAGTGGGGAAGGAGGAGAGAACAATCAAGTGGGTTTCCTGGGTGAAGAGGAGAAAGTGGGCCAATCGGCCCCTTTTCTCAGATGCTTGTACACTAATGCCAGACACCTGGGGAACAAACAGGAAGAATTAGAGGCCCTGGCACAGTCACACAAGTATGAGGTGTTTGGAATAACGGAGACTTGGTGGGACAATTCGCATAACTGGAGCACGGTCATGGAAGGTTATAAATTGTTTAGGAAGGACAGACGGGGGAGAAAAGGAGGAGGAGTTGCGCTCTATGTGAGGGAGCAGTATGATTGCTCAGAGCTCCAGTATGAGGAAGGAGAAAATCAGTTGAGTGTCTTTGGGTTAAGCTTAGAGGTGGAAGTAACAGAGGTGATGTTGTAGTTGGTGTCTGTTATAGGCTGCCAGATCAGGGAGAGGAGATAGATGAGGATTTCTTCAGGCAGCTTAGTGGAGCTTCCAAATCACAGGCTCTGGTTCTCATGGGAGACTTTAATCATCTGGACATTTGTTGGGAGACCAATACATCAGCACACAGACAATCCAGGAAGTTTTTGGAGAATGTTGGGGATAACTTCTTGGTACAAGTGTTGAAGGAACCGACCAGGGGCTGTGCACAACTTGACTTGCTGCTCACAAACAGGGAAGAACTAGTAGAAGAAATAGAAGTGGGAGGGAACCTGGGCTCCAACGACCATGAGATCGTAGATTTCAGGATCCAGATGAAAGGAAGAAGGGTGAGCAGTAATATACAGACCCTCGATTTCAGAAGATCAGACTTTGACTCCCTAAGAGACCGGATGAGCAGGATCCCTTGGGAAACGAAGATGAAGGGGAAAAGAGTTGAAGAGAACTGGAAGTATTTTAAAGTCTTACTGAAGGCACAGGAACAAACAATCCTGCTGCGTAGTAAGAAATGCAAACATGGTAGGCAACCAGCTTGGCTTAACAGGGAAATCCTTAGTCAGCTTAAATTCAAAAAGGATGAATACAAGAAATGGAAATGTGGACAGTTGACTAAGGAGGAGTATAAACATACGGCTGGAGAATGCTGGGCAGTAATCAGGAAAGCGAAAGCACAATTGGAACTGCAGCTGGCAAGGGATGTGAAGAGTAACAAGAAGGGTTTCTACAGGCATGTGAACAATAAACAGGTTATCAGAGAAGGTGTGGGGCCGTTACTGGATGAGGGAGGTAACCTAGTGACAGATGATGCAGGAAAAGCTGAAGTACTCAATGCTTTTTTTGCCTCAGTCTTCACGGACAAAGTCAACTTCCACATGACGGTCCTAGACAATGCAGTATGGGAAGGTGGTGGGCAGCCATCTGTGGGGAAGGAACAAGTTCTGAGCTATCTAGAAAAACTAGATGTGCACAAGTCCATGGGTCTGGATTTAATGCACCCCAGGGTACTGAGGGAATTGGCAGAGGTCATTGCTGAACCTTTGGCCATTATCCTTGAAGACTCTTGGAGATCGGGGGAGATATCAGATGACTGGAAGAAGGCAAACGTAGTGCTCATCTTTAAAAAAGGAAAGAAAGACAATCCAGGAGACTATAGACCTGTCAGCCTTACCTCAATCCCTGGGAAAATAATGGAGGGAATCCTCAAGAAATCCATTTTGAAGCACTTGGAAGAGGGGAAAGTGATCAAAAGTAGCCAACATGGACTCACCAGGGGCAAGTCCTGCCTGACCAATCTGATTAGCTTCTATGATGAGGTAACAAGCTCTGTGAACACGGGGAAGTCAGTGGATGTGATATACCTTGACTTCAGCAAGGCTTTTGATACAGTCTCCCACAACATTCTTGTCCATAAGTTAAGGAAATATGGATTGGATCCTTGGACTATAAGATGGATAGAAAGCTGGCTTGATGGTTGGGCCCAATGGGTGGTGGTCAATGGCTCAATATCTGGATGGCAGTCTGTTTCAACCAGAGTGCCACAAGGCTCAGTTCTGGGACCGGTGTTATTCAACATCTTTATTAAGGAGGGACTGGGTTGCACCGTCAGCAAGTTTGCGGAGGACACAAAACTAGGGGGAGAGGTAGGTATGTTGGAGGATAGAGAGAGAATCCAGTGGGACCTGGATAAATTGGAGGACTGGGCCAAAAGAAATCTGATGTGGTTCAATAAGGAGAAGTGTAGAGTCCTGCACCTGGGGGTGCAAGAATCCCAAACATTGTTACAGGCTGGGGACCAACTGGCTCAGCAGCAGTACGATGGAAAGGAACGTAGAGGTTATGGTGGATGAAAGGCCGTATATGAGTAAACAGTGTGCCCTTGTAGCCAAGAAAGCTAATGGCATACTGGGGTGCATTAGGAGGAGCATTTCGAGCAGATCTAGAGAAGTAGTTATTCCTCTTTATTCAGCACTGGTGAGGCCACATCTGGAATATTGTGTCCAGTTTTGGGACCCCCAGTATAAAAAGGATGTGGATTTGTGGGAGCAGGTTCAGCGAAGGGCAACAAAAATGATTAAGGGTCTGGAGCACAAGACCTATGAGGATAGGCTGAGGGATTTGGGCTTGTTTAGTTTACAGAAGAGAAGACGTAGAGGTGATTTAATAGCAGCCTTCAACTTCCTGAAGGGGAGCTCTAAAAAGGAGGGTGAGAAACTGTTCTCAGTGCTGTCAGATGGAAGAACAAGGAGTAATGGTCAGAAGTTGAAGAGGGAAAGGTGTAGGTTAGATATTAGGAAAAACTACTTCACCAGGCGGGTGGTGAAACATTGGAATGTGTTGCCTCAAGAGGTGGTGGATTCTCCATCCCTTGAGGTTTTTAAGTCCCGGCTGGACAAGGTCCTGGCTGGGATGACTTAGTAGGGGTTGATCCTGCTTGAAGCTGGGGGCTGGACTAGATGACCTCCTGAGGTCCCTTCCAGCCCTATGATTCTGTGATTCTGTGATATGTGTCTGACAATTTTATTCTTTACTATTGTTTCTACTAATTTGCCCGGTACTGACATTAGACTTACCAGTCTATAATAGCTAGGGTCTCCTTTAGAGCCCTTTTTAAATATTGGTGTTATATTAGCTGTCTTCCAATCATTGGGTACCGAAGCTGATTTAAAGGATAGGTTACAAACCACCGTTAACAGTTCCGCAATTTCACATTTGAGTTCTTTCAGAACCCTTGGGTGAATACCATGCGGTCCCGGAGACTTGTGACTGTTTAGCTTATCAGTTAGTTCCAAAACCTCCTCTAATGACACTTCAGTCTGGGACAGTTCCTCACATTTGTCACCCATAAAGGACAGCTCAGATTTGGGAATCTCTTCAGCCGTGAAGACTGAAGCAAAGAAATCATTTAGTTTTTCTCCAATGGCATTATGTTTCTTGATTACTTCTTTTATGTCTCTATCGTCCAGGGGCCCCACTGCTTTTTTAGCAGGCTTCCTGTTTCTAATGTACTTAAAAAAACATTTTACTATTGTTTTTTGAATTTATGGCTAACTGTTCCTCACAATCTTTTTTGGCTTTTCTTATTGCATTTTTACATTTAATTTGGCAGTGTTTATGTTCCTTTCTATTTTGATCACTAGGATTTGACTCCCACTTTTTAAAAGATGCCTTTTTATCTCTCTCTGCCTCTTTTACATGGTTGTTAAGCCACGGTGGCTCTTTTTTAGGTCTCTTACTGTGTTTTTAATTTGGGGTATACATTTAAGTTGGGCCTCTAATACGGTATCTTTGAAAAGTTTCCACGCAGCTTGCAGGGATTTTACTCTAGTTACTCTACCTTTTAATTTCTGCTTAACTAATCTCCTCATTTTTGTGTATTTCCCCTTTTTGAAATTACATACCAGAGTGTTGGACTGTTGTGGTGTTCTTCCCAACACAGAAATATTAAATGTTATTATGTTATGCTATTTCCAAGCGGTCCTGTAATAGTTACCTCTTGGACCAGATCCTATGTTCCACTCAGTACTAAATCAAGAATTGCCTCTCCACTTGTGGGTTCCTGTACCAGCTGCTCCAAGAAGCAGTCATTTAAGGCATCAAGAATTTTCTCTCTGAATCCCTTCCTGAGGTGACATGTACCCAGTCAATATGGGGATAATTGAAATCCCCCATTATTAGTGAGTTTTTTATTTTGATAGCCTCTCTAATCTCCCTTAGCATGTCAGCATCACTATCACTGTCCTGGTCAGGTGGTCAATATATCCCTAGCGCTGTATTCCCATCAGAGGAAGGAATGCTATCCATAGTGATTCTATGGAACATTCTGATTCGTTTAGGATTTTTATTTCATTTGATTCTATATTATCTTTCACATACAGTACCACTCCGCCACCCGCTTGACCCATTCTGTCCTTCCGATATATTTTATATCCCAGTGTGACAGTGTCCCACTGATTGTCCTTATTCCACCAGGTTTCTGTGATGCCTCTTATATCAATCTCCTCCTTTGATATAAGGTACTCTAATTCACCCATCTTATTAGACAGACTTCAAGCACTTTGTGTAAAAGCACTTTAAAAAACTACCACTATTCATATGTCTGCCCTTCCCTGACATATTGGATTCTTTTACATGTGATTTTTTTCTCATCTGATCTGGCCCATACTCTATCATCTCCCTTCTTCTCTTTCTGACTGAATTCTAGAGAATCTCTATCAATGGAGTCTCGCCTAAGAGAAGTCTCCGTCCGATCCACGTGCTTCTCCGCACCAATCGGCTTTCCCCCATCTCTTAGTTTAAACACTGCTCTATGACCTTTTTAATGTGGGCATTGGCTTTCCTGACTCCTTTCGTAGCTCTGTTGCTGTTAATTTGCAGAGGTATATTTGCAGGTGGTAACTCAAGAGGTTCCATGTGGGCAGGATGATTCAGTAGCGCTTCAGAGTGTTCCTTCTACCTACTAAGCTGTTCGCTTTGGTTTGTTAGCATATGTCCCTCCTTGTCCTGTACTGGATGACCCACTGTGTGCTGTGATCCAGCTAGCTTCCTTGTGATGTCTTACAGCTCTTTCATGTGTCTCCATCCTGCAGCTTGTTCTTCTTGTTGTCTAAAGTCTTCCACAAAGTTCTTCTTGTCTCATTTTACCACCTTTTTCACATCTCTGTTGGCTTCTGCATATGACCTCTGAGCTTCTGCCATGGCTGCTGTTGTTTTGCTGTTGTGACTGCGGCTTTTCTGTCCTTTCGCTCCTTCACTTTTCTCAGAGTTTCTGGTGTGATCTATACTTTGTGACACCTTGTCCTCTTTCTCAGTGTTTTAATCACAGGTCTCTTTCCAGGCTGTTTTGGCGTGTTCCCAAATTTTTCCACAGTAGCATCTTTTGTGGAGAGGTTTGCCAGAAGTGCATATCAGTGGGACAGCTCCACTTGGAAACTGGCTAATGGCTCTATATCCTTCAGCAGTTCCATGTAGAATCTCAATCCTGGCTTGGTCACTTATGTGGTGTACCTCTTGAGCTTGAACTTGAGTTTTATCATGACCAAATGGGGGTCTGAACCTATATATGCTCCTCTTCTAGTGTGGATGTTTTGCATCAATCTTCTCAAAGACCTACTGATACAGATGTTATCAGTTTGGTTTTCTGACTGATGATCCAGTGAAATCCAAGTGGTCCTACAACTTATCACCAATCTGTTGAAGGAACAAAAGTCACTTAAGAGCTCTCCATTTTCATTCATGTTGACTAGGCAGTCTTTTCCTACAATCTGTTCTCTGTCGGTATTTATGCTTCCAGTTTTCTCACTGAAGTCACCCACCAAACTCAAGATATTCTTCTTTGCTTTCTGGTTCACAACACTTTGCAGTTTCTCATAGAAGTCTGTTGTACATGTGTTAGCTCCTCAGATGGTGCATAGCATTGCATAATCAATACCTTCTGCACTTTGTTGTAGAATCTGGCTGTGATGATGCATGATGATACTGTTGTTCATTCCATTAAAGCACAAGATACCTCTCTTGATAACATAAAGTGCACACATTCTCTGTGTGGTGCGCCCTCTTCTTCATGTCCTGAATAGATGAGGGTTTCATCTGTAGCCAGGTGTAACTGCCCAGCTTGTGTCCATCTTGTTTCACACAAGCCCAAAAGTGCAAGCTTGTACTGCTTCATCTCAGCTGCAATCTGTTCTATCTTCCCTGCTTGATGCATGGTCCGAACATTCCATGTACTAAACTGGGTGGTTGTCCTGGGCCAGAGAAAGGTCCTCTCTGGGACAGCTTCCTTTCGGGTTTCACTACCGCGCTTCATACTCAATCCCTGCCGGTTGCCAACTCTTGCCAAGATTTGTGTAGTTGTAGGTTTATTTGTAGATGTTTCTGCAACTTTTGTTTTTTACCAATAGTGTTGTTAACCCTAAGTTAACCCCTTTTCACTTTGCGGAGAGGTGATCCAAATCTGTCTGGCCTCTACCCTTTGACCCGTCCAGGTTGAGTGTCCCTTCCAGGAGCAGTAACTCCTGCTGGCATTGCTCTCTGGGTCACTAAGACACACAAGTGACCTTACCATGACAGTGAATAGATCTCACAGTATATGGTAGAAAAAAGATATACGAGGGATGTCCAGCAGTGCTGTGTGCAAATAAAGAATCTCTGGCAGGTGTAGGATAAGATCAAGCAAATTGACTTTCTGGGTAATTGCCGCTTCTGTGAGCAGCTGCATGGGATTCTGGGGTTGCAGGGGACCCAACCACTGTCCCCAAACAATTGTGGATAATTCCAAAGTGATTCCTCAGGTAGTCTCTGGCAACAGCAGGGAAGACATGGTGAATGAGGAAAAGGAGGAGGAACAACTTGTTATGTGTTTGGGGCTAGAGCAGCAATCTTCCCTGAACATCTCCATAATCATTCCAACCTCCACCATAAGTCTCTTTTCCATGTGAAGCCAGCAGTAAGAAATCTGGCATCATCACAGAACAGAGCAGCACAGCATACAAACAAGTTTTCTGTTCACATTCACTTAGCATCCATTCCTTATCATTGTGTGTTATTCTAAGAAGAATGATACCCCACAGTGCAACCTAGAGGAAGCAAGGGAAGGAGAATTAAGCGGTGATAGCACAAACTGCTCTATCATGCCTGGGCCAACCCCCAATCCTCCCCTGAGCTCCTGGTTCCCTGGTCTCCTGGGTGAAAGAAAATTTTCACTGTCCCAGCAATGGCGGAGTGGGGGAAACATGCAGTGACTGTGAGAATTACACAGCCTGAATAGTACAAGCCACACTGCCATGGCTTGCCTCCCCTTCCCTGGGCTCCGGGGGAAAGGGAAACTTTCACTGTCCTAAAAAAAATGGAGAGGGGAAGTATGTGGTCACTGTGACTGCAACAGCCCTGAAAGCCACCATGCTCCCTTTCCCCCAACAGCATGCACAGCTGCAGAAACTGCTTCTGGACTCCAAGGTCCTGCACAAGGCTAGAAAGCATGTTCCAATCTGTGCCTTATCATGAGTGGAAGTGAACTGTGCAGAGCAGGTCCCTCAAGACCTCTGTGTAGCATCTGCTGCACAGAGGATGCCTAAAAGCAAAAGATGGGAAGATATGTTCCAGGAGCACATGCAAGCCACCTACTTGGGCAGGGCACAGTTAGATGCATGGAGGACAGGAGGGTGGATTGGGTGGATATGAGAGTGGACTGGAAGGAGAGAGAACACTCAGAGAGTGGCCAGACCAAGGAGGAGATATTGAAGCTCATGGTGCAGCAAACATAACTCCTGAGGTGCCTTCTAGAGGAACACAGAGCCCCACTGTTGGACCACATGCCCTCCTCACCATGTTTCATCCCCTTCTCCACCTCAGCACCTCAGAATGCAAGCGGGGGCAGAAGTCAAGGGCAGCCTTGCATTCAACCCACAGGGACAATTCTCAGAGCAGATGGTTGACATTTTCCCCAGCTGTGATGACGAATGACTCTTGCTTTTGCTTATCCGCTTCTGAAACAAGCCCCTGCCATGATCTCCCTTTATTGTGTGTATCATTTTGTCCCCTAAATAAAATCAATTAAGCTCTCAAAAACAATGTCTTCACTGCTTATATTGCACGGGGGGGCGGGCTTTACAGGGTTTACAGAGAAGCACACATCATACAGGTGACATCTCCTTAAGAGCCTCCCTGATTACCAGTGCCCCTCACTATGCTCTCCTTCCTGCCCTGGTGTCTGACTACTCATAATTAGTGGCCAGGTGATCTGCTTCAACCCTCCAACCTGTAATGAAATCCCCCCCACCCCCTCACTCTCATGTAAATTGTGGAGCACACAGCAAGCTGGCACCATGAGGAGAATGTTGCTTTTGCTGAGGTCTAGCCAAGTCAGGAGCCTACTGAACCTGGCTTTTAAATAGCCAAATACACATTATACTACCTTTCTGCACTTGCTCAGCCTGTAGCTGAACTGCTCCTTACTATAGTCCAGGATACCTGTGTAGGGCTTCATGAGCAAAGGGAGCAAAGGTAAACTGGATGTCCCAAGATCACTACTGTCATCTCATTTCCAATAGCAATTTTCTGGTCTGGGAAGAAAGTGTCATTCTGCAGCTTTCCAAACAGATCAGAGTTCCTAAGGATGAGTGCATCACACATCTTTCTCAACCATCACATATTGATGTTGGTGAAATGGCTCTTGTGAGCCAACAGTGCCTGCAACACCATTGAGACACCTGTGTGTTTTAGTGTTTTAAGTACTCTGTAGCCAAGTGGTGCCAAGTTAGGGATGCATGCACCATCTGTCGCTCCACTGCAGTTAGGGAAACCCATCATGGCAAAACCATCCACTATGTCTTGCACATTCCCCAGAGTCGCTGTCCTTCATAGCAGAAGCATATTGATTGCCGTAGCTATTGAATGACAGCAATCCCTATTCTAGATTTGCCTACTCTGAACTGATTGCCCACTGACTAATAGCTGTCTGGGATTGCAAGCTTCCATAGAGCTATTGCCATTCACTTCTGAACTGTCAGAGCAGGTCTCATTCTGATACTGTTGCACTTCAGGACAAGGAGAAGCAATCTGCAAAGTTCCATGAAAGTGACCCTACACATGTGGAAGTTTTGTAGCCACTGATAGTCTTGTCATATCTGCAAAACAATGTGGTACCACCAGTCTGAGCTTGTTTCACAGCACCAGAATCTTTGCTTCACTGTGTACAAAGCATTGAGTGCAGCCAGCATCTCCCACTTCTTCCTCTCCATGTTTCACATTTGCACATGCCCATGTCCCTCTCTGAGTGTTCATCACTCTGAAAGCTGCTTAGGCTCTGCATGTACCACAGCACAATGTGTGAGGTGCTCACAGCACTTGCCGTAGCATTTTGAAGCTGGATGGAGTCCATGATAGCCTTGCAATGGCATCTGCACAAACACCCAGTGAAAAAACTCTTTTTGCTGTTGATTTCCAAAGGGAGGAAGAGGAGATAAGTGCACTATGACTGGCTGACAAAACATACTCAGAAACATCCGTGGCACTATTTTGTCCATGTCAGATACTGGGAGCTTAACCCAGAATGTAAGAGAGCACAAGAAACTCTGGAATAGGTATCCACAGCGCACTGCTGACTAAGCTGAAGCTACCCACCCTAGTAGGGACACACTTAATCAACTTCATGTGCCAGCGTGGGCATGCACCCTTGATTTTATAAAATCTGTGCTAAAAAATTGACCTTAATAAATTTGACCTAGTCTCCTAATGTGGACATATCCTAAGCCATAGTAGTGCACTATTATTGCCTTGCTAACAGGCTAGCCATTATGGCATCTGGGATGATGGTCATTGAAAGCACTTCTGAAACACTTTGCTTTATACCAGCCCTTGGCTTTGGTTTTGAAAGAACAACTTCAGGTATCCTCAAAATAGAAGACCTCCTAATGAGAGAGAGGGAGCGGGAGCGGGAGCGGGAGCGGGAGCGGGAGAGAGGCATATAGAAATGGGAAAAGATGTTTTTTCCTAAAAAGGATTGAGAAGGGAAGAAAGGGGAGAAAAACAGAGTGAGGTAAGGAAGAGGATAACAGGGAACCACAGTGTAGGCAAATACGAAAGCAATGACAGAACACATTCTAAACTGTACTGTGTTCTATCAGGAAATCTTACAGTTGATCTTCAGTACGTATTTTCCCAGCGATATTTTTGTTGCTTTCCTTTTCTGACCAACAATCTTACCTAGCTATTGATTAGTACTAATTCCAAGCTCTAAGCTCTATGCTCTCCCACATTTCTGAGTAGTCACACAATATGAATTCTACAGCTTCTTTGATTAATTAACTTCTTTATTACTCCCACAGGGTCAGACAGTCCTCTTTCTGCTTCATGCACCACCATTAATAATCATTCCAAAAAATCTTGCTGTTCCTCGTAATGATATATCTAATTTTATCCCAAATAATTGCAGCAGCACAAATTGCATTTCAACCAGAAAACTGGAGCATGCATGACAGCAGTTTTCCACTGAAGGGAAGCTTAGTTCAATATTAAGGAAAGGAAGGTTACTTGTAAATTGACTTCTTTGAGATGACCCCTCATACTGATGCTCATGTGTAATGTGCCAACCTATGCAGCCTAATGGCAGAGACTTTTCCAAAGTGCCCATTAAAATTGCCCATTGAAGTGAAAATGTGTCCCTTCCTATAGGCCCCCTGAACGTATATGAACATTCTGAGGGTGAACACAGGTAAGATATGCTGTCACTGATGTAAAGGAATTAGATCTGATATCAGTAGTGCAGGAGCTGCTGTTAACTTGTGACATTGAAGGACATATTGTTTTACCCATGTAGAAACAATTGAGAAGATACATGATCACCTATACGATTCTTACTGTAACAAACAAATTAAGTAGAAGATTTCCTAAAACCTTTAGCTCTGTATAAATAATATGCTAAAACCCTTCTAGCATCTACATGCATCTGATGAAGTGGTTCTTTGGCCATGAAAGCTTACGCTCCAGTAAATCTGTTAGTCTATAAGCTGCCTCAGGACTTCTCCTTGTTTTTTCTAGGATATAGAGTATGTAAAGCAAATTTCTCTTTATTGGCATGTGGCTTTGGAAAAATGACTGGCAAGCTTTTTGCCTGTTTGATATGAAATTTGTGCATTATTTTTGATACAAACCTCAGCTCAGATCTAATAACTACCTTCTCTTTATGAAAAATACTAAGGTCTGCCATCAAGGCTACAGCTAGATTGCCGAGACCTATCTGCAAAAGATAAGCAAATTGTGCATTGCATTTGCGTATCTTCCTCCTACGGTTCTGTCAGGAGAGGTTTTCCTAACATTTGGACAAACCACATGGGGCCAAATGTCAGGAAAACCCCTTCTGCCCGACGTGGCAGACTTCTGCTGAGAGACGTCCTGTCTACTGACAGAAGCCTGCAGTTTAGACACAGCCCTACGCATTCAGTTTGCTCACCTTGTGGCTACTATGTTAGCCACTCTCCTGGTGCTTTTTGGCTGGGGGAGTTAGCTTGAGGTGTGGTGGCAGGGCTAGTGCTAGTATTTGGTTGGATGTGTGCATGTCGGAGAGGCAAGGCTGAAGGCTAGCCTCCCCCGGCCAGCAGATCACACACAGACAGTGATCACACATAACATAGTGGAGAGAGCACCTCCATTGTTATTGATGTAAAATACAGCATTCATTTCATCTCTCTCTCCCTGCATAACTTTCCCCCGTATATGAGGAAGAAAAGTTCAGAGATACAGGTCAATCACCCTTAAGTCTAAAACATCTGTGCACGTATTCTGTTCTGGAGACACCCAGTGACTTTGAATGGTTAGAGAAACCAGATGTACTTCCTGATCTGTTGTTCAGTTCATCAGAGAGTATTGTTATGAATGACAAGAGAGACCTTAAAAGTCATTGGCTATGTTTGTTTATCCCAACAAAGAATCCAAAACATTCTGTGGCACAGTAATTGACATGTGAAGATTGTCCAGATTAGGATTGTAAATATGAGCCATCCAATGGTGCCTCATTCTGAGACATGCAAATATAGTGACATAAGAAGTAACTTGCATGAAACCCATCAAACCTAAACAGAAATTTGTTTCTGGGTCTGTGGCTATGATGTTTGAAATAGACTACACTATCTTCCAAGGAAAGCCATTTCTGCTATTGAGTCCAGTACAGTTCCCATGAAATTAATTCTGAGCTGGAGCTTTTGAGGCAGCTCTAGATCGCTAAGAAGATAAGTTATAAAATGGATTTAATGTGACTCAGAAGATCTTCTCATGAAGAAGATTTTATCAGCCAGTCACCAAAATATGGGTAAATAAAGGTATTCTGTTTTCTGTGATGTGTTGTTACTGCAGAAAGTTACGTTGTAAAGATTCTTGGCACTGCAGAGATGACAAGGAGCAGGACCTTGTACTGGAACTATCTCTGTCCCAACACAAAACAGAGGCATGTCCAATGATTTGGCCAAATACAAATATCGAAATATTCTTTAAATTGAGAAGTGTTCACCAATCCACGGCTGAGAGTATGGAATGATGGAAGCATGAATTAATATTGGAAAGTGAAAGATTTGGAGAAATGTGTTCAACCTTCTTAAATCTAAGATTGGACCGAAACACTCATTTTCTTTCTGCACCAGAAACTATTCTGAACAAAAGCCTGACTCTCCCTCCTGCTTGTGAGCTTCCTTTGTGCTCTAAACAAATTCAGTCTCTGAACTTCCTAATGAACAACCTTGTGAGATGGTTCCTCGAAAAGGGAAGGATAACAAACTAAAAAGTAGTATTTTGACCCATGATACATAGACTTTTTCTCTTATTTTATAACATATTCGTGAGATATAATAAGCCTCCCCCAGTTGATAAAGTGAGCAAGACTATTTCCAAACTTTTGACTCTTGTGCCTGAGCTGTGGTTATGCATTAAATGAAAAATATGTTGAAGTGGATCTGCTGTAACTTTGGTCTGGACCTGAATGGCTTCTTCTCCTGAGATTGGCAGGAAATTGGTGTTTTGCTGATGTTGTTGCTAAAGTTTCTGAGATAAAAACATGAAGGAGGTTGAGCATAAAATGCTCTCTTGTAATTGAAAACAAGGAGAAGGCTGTCTTCTTCCAGCACTAGAGAATAAACCCATAGAGGCTACGTCTACATGTGAAGCCTACATCGAAGTAGCTTATTTCGATGTAGCAACATCGAAATAGGCTATTTCGATGAATAACGTCTACATGTCCTCCAGGGCTGGCAACGTCGATGTTCAACTTCGACGTTGCGCAGCACCACATCGAAATAGGCGCTGCAAGGGAACGTCTACACGCCAAAGTAGCACACATCGAAATAAGGGTGCCAGGCACAGCTGCAGACAGGGTCACAGAGCGGACTCAACAGCAAGCCGCTCCCTTAAAGGGCCCCTCCCAGACACAGTTGCACTAAACAACACAAGATCCACAGAGCCCACAACTGGTTGCAGACCCTGTGCATGCAGCATGGATCCCCAGCTGCAGCAGCAGCAGCCAGAAGCCCTGGGCTAAGGGCTGCTGCACACGGTGACCATAGAACCCTGCAGGGGCTGGAGAGAGAGCGTCTCTCAACCCCTCAGCTGATGGCTGCCATGGCGGACCCCGCTATTTCGATGTTGCGGGACGCTGATCGTCTACACGTGCCCTACTTCGACGTTCAAATTCAAAGTAGGGCGCTATTCCCATCCCCTCATGGGGTTAGCGACTTCGACGTCTTGCCGCCTAACGTCGATTTCAACTTCAAAATAGCACCCAACACGTGTAGCCGTGACGGGTGCTATTTCGAAGTTGGTGCCGCTACTTCGAAATAGCGTGCACGTGTAGACGCGGCCAGAATGAGCAGTAGACCTAGTCTTTTATGACTTTCCCACAAGTTCAGTTACCCTTTTTAATGAAAAAACCCACCACTCTCAGAAGGAGATATTCCACCTTAAAGCTAGTGTCCACAGTCAAGGATGAAGACCCTAACTAAGCATGACTTCTCAAAGAATCCACAGAAGCTAAGCTTCTTGCTGAAGAATCGGAAGCATCAAATAAAAGCATGCTTTGCCATATTTTGCGCCTCTCTCAAGATAGCACCGGCTAATTTCCTCTGATTGTCTGGTAACTCTTGCACAAACATAAACATTTCTTCCTACAGCTGGAACATTACCACATATTAATTAGCTATGCTAACATCTAAAGATTAAGCAGAAACAGCCTTCCTTCCAATGGCATCCAATTTCTTGACTTTTCTATTTGCTAGGGTTGACTGGGCTTCACCAAACCTAATTCTATTACTCATACCTGGAATCACTAAGGAATTCAGATCAGGGTAAGTATAAAAACACAAAACACGCTCCTGTGGGATCTGATACGGTTTGTCTGTTTTTTTTAGAAATGGGTTGACAGGAAACAAAATAACCCAAATGGCCATAGCAGTTGCAAAAGCCCACTCAAAATAAATAAAGACATGCTGTTCCTCAAAGAAACAACAAGAATGTCAGATAGGATGCAATGTCTCTTCCACAGATGAGTTCAAAAGTAGATGCCAGGTGATCCAATAAACTCAATTCTTTGGCACTACTGTCTGCAATGCAGATCGATCTGGGTGAATCTGGCCTGAAGATTTAAGCAGCTGGATCCTTATCATCTGGAATCATTACTCCATCCCAAAGTAAATACAAAAAAGCAGTTAAGTAGCATTTTAAAGACTAACAAAATAATTTATTAGGTGATGATCTTTCGTAGGACAGACCCACTTCTTCTCTCTGTCACCATCTGTAAGTGGATGGCTCAAGAGCTCATCTGGTGGAGCCCAATAAAACTACAATGCACAATGCTTCAATGCTTAGTGTCTGAGAACATCTCCATAGGATGTGGTGGCACAAACTGACCAAAAGACTAAGGAAACCTGGAAATGGGTGGCATAAATCTGGAGAGCTTATGTCTTTTGATTCTCTTATGATCCTCTTCTACCTGTGATTTCAACAACCTGGGTCTGCAATGGGTTTCACTGCAGACAACTGCATTGGAGGATGAACTGACATGAAGGGTGAGAAAGATATGCCCGGTGACCCCCCAGAAGTCTCAAAGGGAGAAGAAAACAGAGGTGGTTCTATGTCTCTGTTCAGGAGTAGGGTGCTTACACTGTGGAACTGATGACATCTTCCTCTTCCTCCCCCCACAAGGAACTCACACTAGGATCTGAAGAATGATCAGGGGCCAAACAGTGAACATTAGTTACTACTGGATGTTCTTTGATGTTGGCACAGAGGTTTGTAAAGACAATGGTTACAGACGTAGGGTAACCAGATGGTGCCTGTGACATCATGGCAGCCTTCATAGGAGGCCATGATCACATAGAAAAGTAAGCTACCAAAAGCACAGATCCCTGGGACTTATTGGACATCTTAGCTTTATTTGTTGATGCAATCAGAGACAATATGGGCCTCTTAGCCTTCAGATGCAAAGATCTCCTAGAACCTGAATGGTTAGTAGGGAGAATTTCCTTGAACAGGCCCACCTATGGTTTATTCAGCCTCTACTTAACTGATCTAGGTGTGATATTGTGACAGATGGAACACGCAGAAGGGTGAGTGATCCTGGCTGAGTCACTTCAGACACTTCCATGATCATCCAATACCAGAAAGAAGGGTGGGCACAATGCATATAGCCTTGCCCTGAGAATGTTCATGAACACTTGGGGAAGGTATACGAGAAAGAACTCACATGCTCTGATAGGCACTGCTTGGAAAAGGGGCTATTGTTAGGTTAGTTTGTGCATTACCCATTAATGAGAATGTGCAAAGCCCCTTGAAGAACAATCACTTTAAATGATAATTTTTAAACCTTACTGTAGTGAGCCGCTGCAGCCTTCCACAGACTCAGAGGTGGAGGAGGCTGCTCAGAGGCCCTGGTGGGCAGGCCCTGAGCTGGAACACCGGTGCCCTGCCCCTCAGAGGACAGGGCCTAAAGCCAGAAGGGCCACGGGTGGAGCTCGGGGCCCATTAACTGCTGGGCCGCCGTGCTGGGAGGGAGCTCCTGCTTGGGCTCCTGGGCACCAGGGGCAGAGAGCCCGCTGCCACCCCGCCTGTCAGCAAGAGCTTCCACCCAGCTGCCCAGACCAGCCTGGGCAGCTACAGATACGGATGCCCCAGGGGACCTACCCAGACTTCCTGGATTTACCAGGGCCCTCACGCCAGTGGAGAGCCCCCTCCCCGGAGGGCCTGCCAGGCCCAAACAGACGGCCTGGGCCTAGCCACCCAAAGGTCCCGGAAGTGGCTGACCCCGGAGTTCCACTGGACCCCTGCAGTGCAGAAGCCCCCGATTGCCTTGGACCCACTGTGCTGCCCCCGCCAGACTACCCCAATGATGTAGAGATGTCAGACTGGCCGGAGCCCCCAAAGGCAGACGACTTGGAGGGGATCTACCTGCTGGGACCTGCTGACCAGGCTGACTGGGACCCTACCCAGATGGAGGTGGAGGTAGGAAGTGGCCCAGGGAACGCTTCACCAGAACCCATGGCAGTGTGTTGCGGCCTGGATCCCCACTGCCACGGGCAGGTGTAAGCGATCCACAGGGCCCCGGGCCGGGTCACGTCGCAGTGGAGTGGGAGGGCCTGCAGCTCCCTACCCCCTCCCTGGCGGGGTCAACCCTCGCCGGGCTAAGCCAACCCCACCTCAGGGAAAGCCAAACTCTGCTGTAACTGCTGTCCCACCCTGAACTGAGGGCTGGGCTTTTTCCCTGCAAACACTGTAACTGCTGCCCTGCCCTGAACTGAGGGCTGGGCTTTTCCCCAAACGCTGTAAGTGCTGCCCTGCCCTCAACTGAGGGCTGGCTTTTTCCCCAAACATTGCAGCCTTACCTGTCGCCCTGCCCTGCCGCAAGGGCCGGGGCCATCTGAACTACTTGCAGGCTGCCTGCTGCCTTGCCTTGAGGGAAGGGTGAGCCTTCGGGGCCGTCCCGCCCAGGCCAGAGGCAGCCTCCCCAGCTGGGGCCGACCGCCAGCCTGTCCCTTAAAGGAGCCAGAGCCCAGGGTCCATTAGGACTGTGGGAAAGCTGTGGTAGCCCGTGCCGCCCAGCAAGGGGCGCTATCGTAGCACGGGCCTCTACACTTACATTCATAATACTTTCTCTAGAGTAAGTCACCAGGTTTCATTTTACTCATGAGACCTATATTTTAGCCTCCATTTTCTTCAGATAGTGCTTAATTATATTATATTGTTGTTACATTAGCAAATCCCAGTGACATAAAAATTGGCAGGTTTGACAAAGTCCTTCTCTCTTTAATGACTAATAGAGCAAAAAAAGGCTTGCTATGGCTATATGTATCTACCTTGTTTCTGATAGTCCAGAGTTTAAAATCTTTATTATTTATTATCATTCATATCTAAACCCTTGTGAAATCACTTTCTGTAAACCATGGAATATTTGAAATATTTAAATATAATACTACAGTTTTTATTCCTTATCTGAGACCAAAACTCAACATCAAAGTAAATTTTTCAATTGTACTTATAACAATTACAAAAACATCACAGCCCATTTTATACTGAGGAGACATTTTTATGCTTGCTTTATCAATTAAATATGTTTATCTTAAAATGTTTTATTAAATTTCATCCAATGAGCTTTCAAACAATTTTCTCTCTTGAAATATATCACATTATTCATATTCTAGATTACTCATCCTGTTACAATTTTTCTTCACTTCTACTGAAGGGATAGGTAAATATATATTATTATTACCCATAAATAGTTCTGATCGTACTGAAATGCCACAGGTTCCAGGCCCAGATGGTGGGTTCTGTACAAACACACAAAATAAATAGTCCTTTCCCTGAAGGAAGTACTATCCAAAGCAGATGTGGATTCAACATACAAGAAAATGAAATTTAGCAGAATGTGTTACACTGATCCACAGGCATACACGCATTCAACAACACGGATGGGTTGTAGGGGGCACTGCTGGCAGGGGTGGGGAGAGACCCCACAGCCCTGCAGCTGGAGCAGAGCCAGCTGTCGAGTCCCTGGCTGGGGGCACGGAGACTAGCAGCCTCACTGCTGGAGCTTTCTCCCTCCCTTCCCCCAGCCACATGGCTGCCTGACAACAGTAAATCAGCTGAACACAGCACTTTTGTTGACAGCATTCTGCCATTTCCCCATGAGACAGAATGACTCTGTCAACAGATCTGGTCAGTTTCCCAGGTCCCACAAGCGGCTGGGAGCTGGGAATCAAGTGGCAGCCTAGTTCCTGGCTCCCCTGTGCTGGTGGGACCTGGGAAACTGACCAGGCATTTGATGGTCAGCTTCCCAGTTCCTGCAAGTGGTGGGGAGGCTGGAAACAAAGCAGCAGCCTGGTTCCCAGCTCCCCTGAGCTGTTGGGATGGGGAAACTGACCAGCCCTGAGCTGGTCAGTTTCCTGCATCCTGCAAGCTGTGGGGAGACTGGAACCAGGCTGCCTCCTGGTTCCGAGCTCCCTGACATACTGGGAGCCAGGAAACTGAACAGTTTCCTGGCTCCTGAAAGCCCAGGGGAGCTGGGAACCAGGCTGCAGCCTGGTTCTCAGCTGTCCTTGATTTGGGCGAAAATTTGAGTTACGTGGGGGTTGCAGGAATGCAACCCCCGTGTAACTCAAGGGTTTACTGTAACTCAAGGGTTTACTGTACCTGTATTATAGAGGGGTTTTGGTTTACTTTTTATTTAAACTGGGGTTAACTACAGAGAACTAATCACAGGTTGTCAGCTGTCTATACAGGATGAGCAGGCTATTGCGTGTATCATCACACAGAAACGTCAGGCAACAATTGCTATGTACTTGTTGCTATGTGCTAAATGTACTTGTCTAAGACTATGTCTAGGTTACAGCAATTTGTCAACAGAAGTTTTTGTTGTCTTCTGCCAAAACTTCTGTCAATAGATCATGGACAGACTGCAAAGCAGATCGTAAAAGCAATCTGCTCTGTCAACAAAGGACAGCTGGACTGCCCAGCTGCTCTCTTGACAAAATGGCCAACCAGAAGCACAGCAGACAGGACTGCCCAGAGACCTGGAAGCCCATCTGTAAACAGAGGCCCGCCCCCCAGAATGTCCAGACTGGCTTTCTGTACCTATCAATAGAGGCGTTCTGCCTTATGGGGGAAAGGCAGAATGGTGTTAACAAAAGTACTGCATTCTGTTTATTTACTGTTGACAGAATGCTTTGGGAATCTGCATGTTCCCCCCATTTTGTCAACAAAACACCAGTTATATCGAAAATAGCCTTAAAGTTTAGGAAATGCCATCCACACTTAAATCTTTTGACACCCCTCAGACTGCAGGAACTATTAAAGATGTGGAGAGCAGCCCTCAAACTTCTACTGATGACAGGACATCAATCCCTTTTTAGTCTCCAGATATTGATTCATCCTTTTAGTTTTTCTTCCACGGGTTTTGAACTCTAGTGGAAGAGCTAAAGTCAATCTGCTGTTTGCCACAATCACATGTGGAAACACTTAACACATAATGGGTGATACTGAGTCCAGTTTTCATCTTGCCTTCTCTTTTTACAACTGCAGTTATTTGCATACATTATTTAGCTCATTACAAAGTACTTAATCTGTTAACTAAATTAAAATGTAGTTGCAAATAGCTTTGGCCACAAAATTGCATTGCTTGGAATTCCTACTGAAATGTAATGAGTCCCCATGTTTTCATCTATGGGGCACTAATCATTTTAAACTAACTTACTGCAACCTGGCAATATATTGAATACCTATTTCATGTTTGCCCGTGTCTAGACAATCCAGTATTCAAAATGCAATTCTTGTGGAGGATCAAGTCATTAGTATTAGGTCTATTGAATATATCACCTGAACTCTGATTCTTAAGGTGTGTCAGGGAGACTCAGAAAAAATAATGAATTTTTGTTTTCTCTGAATCAGGAAAGACCTTTAATTTTAATTCATGTAGATCACACACAATTCCATTTTGCATTGAGTTAGGCATTTGAGTAAATCAAATAATTTTTAATATAACCCAGGTGAAACAGTAACATGCTAACTACAGGTCAAAACAACTGACTTCCCAACCATTTCCACCTGAAACCATTAATGAGCCCAGATTGACTGAAAACTCAGCCCAGACTTACCAAAAATGTGAGAAAGGTGTGCTTTAATATTTGTATCAGAGAGGTAGCCATGTTAGTCTGTAGCTTTGAGAACAACAAGAAGTCTTATGGCAGCTTATAGACTAACAGATATTTTGGAGCATAAGCTTTTGTGGGCAAAGACCTGCTTCATCTGATGCATCTGATGAAGCGGGTCTTTAATATTTGGTTTGCAATGAAATGTGAGAGAGCAATACACTAGGAATATTTAATGACATTATTAATCACAAAACTTAAAACAATGCTCATGTCAATGATTTCTTTCATATAGCAAGCCTAACACCCCAAATTACAAAGATGTTTTCTGTACTTCACCTAACATAAATTTCAGAATGAGAAAACTTCTAATCACAACCCCTTGGTACACATATGTAAAAAGAACTTTCTTCCTTTTCTTTATTTGTGATCTGATTTACACTTAGTCCTTTATTTCAAGGAGCAGGGTCTCATGGTTCTAGAAATAGAGGTTCAGATTCGGTCCCCACAAACAACTCCAAAGAGCATCATCACAGGTGATAGCCCTTATAGGAGTTTGAACTGCTGCAGAACTCAGACACTTGGGGTGAGGTTGTCTGTCCAGAGTGAATGTATGTACCACACCTAGGCTTATGACACTACTGCTGTCTGCTTGTGAATGCATGAGCCTATACTGTTTCAGCTAAAGTTCCAAGCATAAGCTTTTTTAAAATGAGTTAGGAGCCTGAGACACATTTTCAAAAATAACTCAAGTACATTGGTTACTCATATAGTTTGTATTTCTATTTTTCAGTGGTCAAATGAAGAAAAGCAAAGTACGTGTTTCATATTTTTTAATGAAAGTGATGTGAAATTCGAAAGTTGAAGTGTTTCACTTCAAAAATCTCAAACAAAAATTTTGGAAGTACGCAGAATTTTTGAAAACCACACTAATCAACTATTTGTCTTTTAAGGTAGTTAGATACCTTTAAAAATCTGGCCCTAGGTTATTTTTGAAAATGGTATTTTAGAGTAAAAGGCTTAAGGGCACTTTTGATATTTTTACTCCAAGTTTATTAGTGCGGTGTCAGGGGCTGTCTGAATGGTCACCTAAAATCTTATGTAGGAACTATTGTCTGAAGAGACAATTTTAATTTGATTTTGCATTTTAATAACTAATTCTTTATATTCTTGTCTTCTGAATTCCCAATAGTCCCATAATTTTGACTGGTAAACAGTTTGGCCATGTCTACAAGAGAAGCCTCTGTTGACAGAAGTCACAGTCAGAAGCACTTTCCAATTAAAACTTCTGTCTACAGATTGAGTCTCCACATAAAAGCAGACCGAAAGAGCAATCCGCTCTGTTGACAGAAAGCAGCCAGACTGTCCGGCCCCCTCTTGACCAGAATGACTGGAAGCTCTGCAAACAGGACTTCCTGGTGAAGTGGAGGCCACGTCTGTTGACAAAAGGGCCCTGGAGCATCTACGTGGTTGTTTTGTTGACAGAACACTGTCGAGAGAGGCGTTATACCTAAATGGGGAGAGGTATAGAGCTGCCAGTGGATGTGCTGGGTTTTGTTGACAAACGGTTGACAAAACACATTTTGCATGTAGATGCTCTGGGGTTTGTCCCAACAATAGCCCAGTGTTGCTGGGAAAAGCTGCTCGTGTAGACATGGCCTTTGTACGGACACTTCATTAAGGATTCATAGTACATATTAGCAGCAAAATCACTTTGCCAAAATAGTACAGAATTAGAATTCATGGATTTCACCTTGTGATAAAACCGATATTTTCTGAATTAATTTAACATATTTATGTTAAATACATTAAATTAAATTTTGTCAGCAGTATTATATGATTCTATTTATAAGACTTCTATAATTTCTTATTTATCTTTGAAGTTTATTTTGAGAAGTTATACATTTACAAGAAGACTTGGCTCTGTACTTCTGCTTAAGTGGCATGAATATTAACATCTTAATGAGACATAGTATGGATAAGCGGTCAATTAATGTAATTTCTCTAATGAGTGTTTTTGAATGTGGTATCTATGCTAAAATATTTTCAATCATCCTAACTGGGATTTTAATGGGGACTTGAGTCTTCAGTACAGAAGTTGTTCACAGATCTTTTTGAGGCTATCTTTTGTGCTTGCCTCTCACTTAGGTAGTTAGCAGATTTACTGTTTGATTGGAAATATACATAATTGTTTCCATTCCATTGTTTTTAGATAATGCGAGTACTGAACGTCAACTGATGAAAGGCTCCTTGTGAGAGTATATCAGGTTCTAAGGTCTTGCATGAATGTCCAGGACCACACTGCTGGCATCCATGCTTTGTGGGTTTAGAAGATCTATTTTTCAGGAGGATTAAAAGGAAAAGGTCTCTAGGGAAAGAAAGGGGATGAGGTGAGGAAATCTTGATAGAAAAAAAACCCTCCAGTGTTCATCTCAGTTTGATTTTTCTTTTGTTGTTCCTCAGAGCAGCATAAAGGATACCCTCAAAAGGGAATGGGTGAGAAAGCTTTTGTTTTTGTTTTTGATTAGCCTAATGGACACTCTGTGTTGAGCGTGTGGTGAATATTCAGCTCATTCCCACTCCCAATGTCTGACTGACTTAGAATTTGACACAATTTCTACTGCAGCCACTTTTGTCCCTTCCATAAGACTTACTTTCATCTCCAGTTTCAAACTCAAACTTCTGGCTAAAGCCGCTGTATCCAGCTGCAGTCCTGACTCTGATATGAAATATATACTTGGTGGCTGGCTTGAGACCTGTGATGATAACACTTGGAGCCTTGGACCTTGTGGAGGAATAGCTGAGCTGCTCATGCTCCTGAGGGACAAAAGAGGGGAGAAATTATATCAAGTTGAATTGTGCAAACTTTGTAATAACAACAGTCCATTTAGAAAACTCTGCTTCTTTCTGATGATATAAAACTTGTTCATAGAATAGGGTGCAGGTATGAATTTTAATTCTATGATATTATGCTATCATCACAATGTATGACATGACTTTGGATCAGAAATGTTTTAAGAAATCTTGCCTACTCTTTAATACAACACACCTTGTATGTTTGTGATTTGGGTTAGTAATTATACTGTAGTCAATACAGAAATTAGTACAAGACCCTCACAGAAGATGGCAGCTGAAATGGCAGCAACCTATTTTGCAGAATGGACAAATTAGAAGTTCAGTAAGTATTAGCAAAGTATAAATATGTGGGAGTATTCAAATACCCGCTACTCACTTCTACCCGCAGGTAGTGCCAAAATGCCGGCGCTATCCGTGGGTAGGCCTGTAGGTAAAAGAAAATATATATTAACTTTTTTTTTTTTTTTTAGTCTGAAAACTTTTAACATGGTTCAAGTGCTTCTTTGCTGTTCTTGAACTTAATTTTTATATCCAGGTAGCTGTAATGTGATTGTACATACATTCCCTGGCACACGATAATGAAAAAAAACATTCTTTGTAGAATTCCCATTTTCCAGCTGATTGTGAGGGTTATTGAAAATCCCCAACTCCTTCCAAAGTCACAGGGAGCTCAGCACTTCTCACGATCAAGTCTTTAGAAGAGAAGTTCACTTTTCAGATGACTGCACGAATTCAGTAACACGTACAAGCTGAACCTCTCTAATTTGGAACTCTCTCGTCAGGCAACATTCCTAATCCAGCATGATTTTAGTTAGCTGGACAACCACTTATCATGGATGTGGCCACGTTTCCTGTGGCCCCATAAAGTTTGTTTACAGACACCTGTCCTGGATCTCTGTGTTCTGTGCTATTTAACTGTAGTTTCCCCCAAATGTCTTCTAAGAGCCCAATAAGCAGTAGAAGTGCAGGTAATGTACTGGACAACACTGACTTCCCGTGGCTCAGCAAGTTCTCTCATATGGCACTGGTCAGTCCCAAGGGTGCTGGATGGGAGAGCTTCAACCTATAATTTTGCACTCAGCAGGTGTTGTTGACAATTCCATGTTTTTAGGACACAGTGAAGGTGTCATAGTGCAGAAAATGATTTTATTACTTACTGATATACCATGATTCAATAAGCTGCCATATTTTACACAATGCCCTCCGGTCATTCTATTTGTGTTAAAGAATATTTCTTTTACAATTTAAGCTGAACCAGAAGAGCCACAGGGCATCACAAATGTACACTATCATGCACTGATATGCTTTGTGGTACATTAATTTATTCAAAAATTGTTCATAGCTTGTTAATATGGAGAGGATACAGCAGGGAAAAAGCAGTTTAGATTTATATTGCAGAAATTTACTATTTGAAGAATGTACATATTCTTTTACATGAAACAAGATGGCAAACATACTAACCTGGATTCATCCTTGACAGAACCTCAACTGAGTTCAATGGAGTTACACTACAGAGGAATTTAGCACATGGCAGGAGGCAAATTAATGTTTCCGTGGCTTGAATATAGCAAAATCATCTAACTAAACCACATAAAGATTTCACACAGTTAAGGGTTGATATTTGGGGTTTGGGGAAATACCTACGAAAAATTAAGATTATGACAACCAGTGTCCACTGTTCAAATCTTGGAGATAATTTGAAAAATGGTATTATGAGAAAGTCATCAAGTTGCTACTAATTTAAAGCAGTCAATTAAATTTTGAAATAACAACCAATAACATAAAAAATATGTAACTTTTAAAACACAAATGCAGACACGGAGGGAGAAGAGATAAAACAAACAGAATATTAAAAAGTGATAGAATGGTATTGTACAGTACCAAAAGGCAAAAGGATTCTGCTAAATCTCAAACAAATTTTAACCATTTTGTTTTGGTCAATTTTGTGACCCTTAAACTTCCAGTTTCTGTGAAGCTTGATAAAACTGGTTATTTTCCCTTTAGGAAAAGCAAGCATTCTAATTTTGATTTTTAGAACTACTGAACAGAGTCTTTTTTTTTTCTTTTTTTTTTTGAGAACTGGCTCACTTTAATTGGAAAAGAATACATAGCTGAGAAATAAATCTGATTTTCCTCTGGTGAAATGGGCCAGTTTTCAGGTTTGTAATGCTATGTCAATACTAGGGGTATCCAACCTTTTACATGGGGGGCACACAGCAATTTTTATATGTTCCATGGGCTGAACATAAAATAGTCCCAAAACAGCCCCCTGCTCCCAGCCTGAGACCCTTCATAACCCCAAACCACCTCCAGCCTTAACCCCTCCACAGGCCCAAACTGCCCCCAAACATCATGCTGAAAGAATTGGACCCAATTTAATTGGTTTAATGCCAGCTCCCACCAGCTAGCCATTAAACCAATTAAACTGAGTTCTACTCCAGTGTTTCTCAACCTTTTAAATAAAGTACAGCTTTTTTTTTTTAAAAATATATATGTATGAACCACAGTACCCACAATTATCAGACATACAAATCTCCAATGCAGGCTCCCCTTTCCAGAGCTAGGCACCCCCATTCCCCTTGCTTTAGCTCAATCCTTCCTCCCACAGAGCCAGGTACTCCTAGTTCCCCACATTAAACCAATTCCCCCACCCATACCCCACAGCCAGGCACTCCCAATCTCCCCACTTTAAACCAATTCATAGAATCATAGAATTCAAGGGCTAGACGGCACCTCAGGAGGTCATCTAGTCCAGCTTACTGCCTAAAGCAGGATCAACGCCATCTACATCATCCCAGCCATGACTATGTCGGGCCAAGATTCCACCACCTCTCTTGGTAACACATTCCAGTCCTTCACCACCCTCCTGGTGAAATAGTTTTCCTAATGTCCAACCTACTCTTCTCCTTCTGTAACTACAGACCATTGCTCCTTGTTCTGTCATCTGTCACCATCAAGAACAGTCTCTCTCTCTCCATCTTCTTTAGAGTCGCCTTTCAAAAAGTTGAAGGCTGCTATCAAATCACCCCTAGTCTTCTCTTCTGCAAACTAAATAAACCCAAATCTCTCAGCCTCTCCTCATAGGTCATGTGCTCCAGACCCCTAATCATTTTCATTGCCCTCCACTGAACCCTCTCCAATGAGTCCACATCCTTTCTATACTGGGGGACCCAGAACTGGAGGAAATACTTCAGATGTGGCCTCACCGGAGCTGAGTAGAGGGAAATAATAACTTCTCTAGATCTGCTGGAAATGCTTCTCCTAATGCATCCAATATTCCATTAGCCTTCTTGGTTACAAGGGCACCCTGTTGATTCATATCCAGCACCTCATCCACTGTAATCCCCAGGTCCTTTTCTGATGCATTGCTACTTAGTCAGTCAGTCCCAAGTGTAGGACTCTGAACTTCTCCTTGTTGAACCTCATCAGATTTCTTTCGGCTCAATCCTCCAATGTATCTAGGTCACTCCAGACCCCATCCCTACCCTCCAATGTATCTACCTGACTCCCTACCTCAGTGTCATCTGCAAATTTGCTGAGGGTGCAATCCATCCCTCATCGAGGTCATTAATAAAGATGTTGAACAGTACTGGCCCTCAAACTGATCCTTGGGGCACTCCACTTGAAACCAACCACCAACCAGACACCGAGCATTGACCACTACCTGTTGGGGCCATCTATCAAGCCAGTTTTCTATCCATTTTACAGTCCATGTATCCAATCCATACTTCCTTAATTTATGGGCAAGAATATTGTGGGAGACGGTATCAAAAGCTTTGCTAAAGACAAGGTATGTCACATCCATTGACTTCCCCGTGTCCACAGAGCCAGTTACCTCATCATAGAAGCTAATCAGATCGGTCAGGCATGACTTGCCTTTGGTGAATCCATGTTGACTGCTCTTGATCACTTTCCCCTCTTCCAAGTGCTCTAAAATGGATTCCTTGAGTATTCCCGCCATGATTTTTCTGGCGACAGAGGTGAGGCTGACCAGTCTATAGATCCCTGGACTATCCTTCTTTCCTTTTTCAAAGATGATTGCTGTTTTCCAATCATCCGGGACCTCTCCTGATCTCCACAAGTTTTCAAAGATCGCAGCCAAAGGCTCTGCAATAATATCTGCCAAATCCCTCAGTACCCTTGGATGCATTACATCTGGACCCATGGATTTGTGTGCGTCTAGCTTTTCTAAATAGCTCTTAACGTATTCTTTCCCCACCGACAGCTGCCCACTTCCTGCCCATACTACATTGCCTAGTGTCATAGCTGGGGAGCTGACCTTGTCCGTGAAGACTAAGGCAAAAAAAGCATTGAGTATTTTAGCCTTTCCCATATCATCTGTCACCAGGTTACCTCCCTCATCCAGTAATGGCCTCACACCTCCCCGATAACCCTCATATTGTTAACATACCTGTAGAAGCCCTTCTTGTTGCTCTTCTCATTCCTTGCTAGCGGCAGTTCCAATTGTGCTTTCATTTTCCTGATTACCATTCTCCAGCCGTATATTATACTCCTCCTTACAAATCTGTCCAAATTTCCACTGCTTATATGCATCCTTTTTGAGTTTAAGCTCACCAAGGATTTCCCTTGTAAGCCAAGCTGGTTGCCTATTATATTTGCTTTTCTTACTGCGCATTGGGATGGTTTGTTCCTGTGCTTTCCATAGGACCTCTTTAAAATACTGCCAGTTCTCCTGAACTCCTTTCCCCTCCATATTAGGTTCCCAGGGGATCCTGCCCATCAGTTCTCTCAGGGAGTCGAAGTCTGCTCTTCTGAAATCAAAGGTCTCTATTTTACTGCTCACTTTTCTTCCTTTTGTCAGAATCCTGAAATCTACCATCTCATGATCACTGCAGCCCAGGTTGCCACCCATTTCTATTTCTCCTACTGGTTCTTCCCTGTTTGTGAGCAGCCGGTCAAGCTGTGCACAGCCCCTAGTCAGTTCCTTTAGCACTTGCACCAGGAAGTTATTCCAAACATTCTCCAAAAGCATCTTGGATTGTTTGCATGCTGCTGTATTGGTCTCTCAACAAATGTCTGGGTGATTAAAGTCTCGCATGAGAACCAGGACCTATGATTTGGAAGCTTCTCTTAGTTGACTGAAGAAATTCTTGTCTACCTCATCTACTTGGTCTGGTGGCCTACAGCAGACACCAAACACTACACAGTCTCTGTTGCTTCTGCTTTAATTTAACCCAAAGACACTCAACTGTCTCTTCTCCCTCCATAAACTGTAGCGCCGAACAATCATATTGTTCTCTCACATAAATCGCAACTCCCCCTCCTTTTTTCCCTTGCCTGACCTTCCTGAATGATCTATACCCTTCCATGCCAGTGCTCCAGTTATGTGAGTCATCCCACCAAGTTTTCTTTATTCCAATCACCTCATACTTCTTTGACTGTGCCAGGGCCTCTAATTCCTCCTGTTTATTTCCAAGGCTTCTTGCATTCGTGTACAAACACCTTTGATAATAAGCTCATTGGACTACTTTCTCCTTGCGAATGAGTAGTCCTCCTTTGTTGTACCTTCTTCCTTCCCCACTTATATCAGAGCTTGGTTTAACACCCTCCTCACTAGGTTTGCAAGCTTCCCTGCAAAGGTGCTCTTTCTTGTCTTCGTTAGTTGGATCCCGTCACTTCCTTGCTCTCGAAACAGAATCACATGGTCAAAGAAACCAAATCCCTCTCTCCAACACCAGCTGAAAAACCACACATTTACTTCCATGATTTTACAATCTCTACCTGGACCCCTTCCTTCAACAGAGAGGATGAATGAGAATACCCCTTGCGATCAATATTCTTTAATCTCCCTTCCCAGAGTTACATAATCTGCAGTGATCTGCTCAAGGTTGTTCTTTGCTGTGTCATTGGTTCTCACAGAGAGATGTAGGAAGGGGTAATAATCTGCAGATTTGATGATTTCTGGAAGTTTTTCTGTCACATCCTGGATTCTAGCTCCTGGTAAGCAGCAAACTTCCCAAGATTCCAGGCCTGGATGGCAGATGGATGACTCAGTCCCTCTTAGGAGGGAGTCCCCAGCCACCACCACCCATCTTCTTCTCTTGGGGGTGGTGGTTGTAGAACTGACATCCCAAGGACTACACATCCCATGCCTTCCAGCTAGTGGGGTCTTCTTCTGATCCCTTTTCTGAGAGGTCTCTGACAAAGCATTCTCCACTATATCACCCATGCAGAGAGCTTGAAAGCAGTTGCTTACCTCTACAGGACTTGGAGATAACTGAATTGATTTTTGTCTCCTGGAGGTTGCATGCTTCCAGTTTTCTTCCTTGGTTTCTACTGCCCTCATCAGTAGCTCAGCTTGCTGTGCCTGCAGAACTAAATGATGCCTTTTATCAAGGAAGTCTTCACCTTCTCTGGTGGACCAAAGGGTTGATATTTGCACCTCAAGTCCTCTAACCTTTTCTTCCGAGATGGCTACAGATTGCACTTGGTACATACAAAATCCCTTCTGTCTCTCAGGAGGAAAACAAACACAGCATATGCAGTGCAGGTCACAACAGCTGACTTGTCAGTAGACTTGTCACTCTCCACTTTTTTTTCCTTTCTTCAGATAAGTAGCTCAGAAGATATCAGGGCTGATTCAGTGGGGTTCACCTTCTCTCCCATGCAAACTCCCCTGTTAGCAGCTCGCAGCTGGTCACACTCCTGCTGGTCGGTAGCCTCTTGCTTGTTAAGCCTTCTTTCCTTTGGTCCTTCCTACTCCTGGTAAGTCATAGTGGGAGGGACACACTAGCTCCCACACTAACTAGAATTCAAATTCAAGCAGACAATGAGCCTAGCAAACTAAAATTAAAATTCAAACAATTAGCCTAGCAATGAAACTGACCCACAAGTAACTGAGATCAATTAGTAACTAAAATTCAAAGTCAAACAACCAAACAGCCTAGGAAACAAATACACCCAACACCTCTCACCTAATTCAGTGTGGTTCACCTTCTCTCCCAGGAAAACTCCCCTGTTAACAACCCTGTTTGCAGCTCCCAGCTGGCCATGCTCCCACTGGTCACGAGCCTCCCATCCCTCACAGACACGCACCCCAGCTTCCTGCTTTAGTGCAACCCCTGCACCATCCCCCAGTGCCAGGCTCCTTCCTTGCTTTAAATCAATCCCCACTCCCATACCCCAGAGCCAGGCACCCCCAGCCCTCCCTCTAAATAAACGCCCTCCTTTTTCCCCCAGAATTAGGCGCCCTCAGCACAAACTGAATGCAGCGACTTACCAGAGCTGCTGCCACCTCAGGAGCTGTGGGAGCTGGGGCTGGAGCAGACTCTGCATTGGTGCCCAAGCCAGGATCCACACAATCTGCACTGGCAGGAACCACACTGGCCGGAGCCGGGGACTGTGTGAGCTGTGCTGGCAAAAGCGGCAACGTGTGTGAGCTGTGCCAGAAAAATTGTGGCGCTGCCAGTGGTGTGGTCCAGATAAAAAGGCTCCATGGGCTGGATTCTGGCCTGCAGGCTGCAGGTTGGACACCTCAGCTACATCCACCCTAGAAGCAACTGTCAAGAGATGTTACTCTTGGAAGAGATGCCTGACAAAACTCTTGCCAGATTGCATTCACACAGAAAAGCAGGTTGATCTTTTGATCCACTCTGTCAACAAAAGGGCCCTCCAGAGTATCTATACAGCTTTTTTGTTGACAGTTTCTGTTGACAAAACGCGTTTTGTGTGTAGATGTTCTGCGAGTTTTGTCTACTAAACCCCGATTATTTTATTTTATTTTTTTTTGCAAAACTCTCCAGTGTAGATGTAACACCCAGGTCTAGACTGCAGGCTTCTGTTGACAAAACAGAAGTTTTCTTGAGAGAGCATGCATCCAGACTGCAGATCTCTCGGAAGGGATCTGCCGATCAGGCGTGTTCTGTTGACATCCCTGTACACCTCATTCCACGAGGAAGAAGGGATGTCTCAACAGAGCGCATTTTTCTGACATTGGGCCCTCTGAGGACAGGCCAAATGTCAGAAAATCCTCTCCCACAGAACTGGTGACAAAAGAGATGCAAATGCATTGCTCAATTTGCAAATCTTATGCCAACAGTTCCAGACAATCTGGACACTGCCCAAGAAAATTATGATCCTTCCCTGCCCCATCACTGAACATATAAGTACCCTGCTTTTATGAATGTTTATATCTTATACACTAAAATAATAGGCTAGACATGAGATAGGAACCAGAAGCATTAAAAACTGTTTTTGTGAGAGTCATATTAGACAAAAGACAGCCAGCAAGAACTGAGTGAGCAGCGAACAAAGGAGAAGCCTCCAACTGTGGAGTTTTGCCTGAGAAGCATCTGAGAGGAGCTAAGTGAAGTGTAGCATTGTGGGGGTGGGCTGTTGTGAGCTGATGGGGTGAGTATTTGTATCAGAGTGTGTCTGTCTGTCTGTGACCATTTGTTTGACTGGGGCTAGTTGCTGGGACTGTTTGTGTGCTTGGCGCTGGTGCCATGGCCTGGGCCATCTTTGGCGTCTGATTTTTCCAGATAACACAGGAAGCACTAGCTGCCAGGGACTCCTTCAGCTTTAGTTGTCCATAAGGACACTGAGGAGCTCAGTCAACAATATAACATAGTAACAATTTGTATTAAGTTTGCCAAGAATTTCTGCAGGGCTTGAAGTACATGTGTGTGTAGGGCAATCAAACAAATTTTGTGCCCTTATTTGTTCTCTCCACAACACATAGGCTTGCATGGAGGAGCACACGTTCACAGACATTTTGGGGAGTCCATCATAAGTGGAAAATAATTCTGTAAAAATGTCAAACCCTTTTGCAGGAATAGATAAGGGCACACAATGGCTCCAAGACATTAAATTCTGCAAATGGTCTCTCTTCTGTATATGGATCTGAGACCATAGGAGACGTATAGTATTTCTTCATGTTAACAGTGATACTTCACTGTAGTTTTCAATCAACTTAATGTACTTATCCGAAACAAAATTAAAGAACAACAAGAAGTCTTGTGGCACCTTATAGACTAACAGATATTTTGGAGCATAAGCTTTCATGGGCAAAGACCCACTTAACACACAGGCTAAAAGTGTGAAGTCAGAGTTAAAGAGGTAAATCCAATGTAAATGATACAAGTTCATAATGCTAGCTCACAACCAAAAATAAGATGAAGTCTGACTCCGAGTGGTCCTCTCCATGAGAAAGAAAGAAACAAACTTAAACCCAAACACCATTAATGCCATTACAACAGCGCTACTGAACCTGACTAAATAGTTTAGGATTATCTGTCCAAAATCTTAGGTAGAAAATATGCTCTCAACTGTATGTGTGATACCTTTATTTCTCTTCTTACTTCTAAGGGTGTTCTCTCTCTCTCTCCAGTTAAGAACACCTGAACATAAGAGCTACCATACTGGGTAAGACCATGGTCCATCTTTCCTTTCTCTGAAAGTGGTGTGGTTCCTGATCTTCAGGGGGAGTCAATTATGGAACGTTAAACCCCCATCTGCTGCACCTGGCAGTCAGAAATAAAATGTAGACCCCGGCCTTGGGGTGTATCTCTGATCAACTTGGGTAATACCCAACAGTGGATACATCATCCACAAATGTACCCGTATGTTATAAAACCCAGTTATACTCATGGACGTCACAACATCCTGTGGCCATGAGTTCCACAGGGCACTTGTGCATGGCAGGAAAAAGTGCTTGCTCTTATTTGTATTAAATCCATTGTCCATAAATCCCATCAGGTGTTTCAATATTCTCTATTCATTTTTGACCACACCATTCATGATTTTACAGACCTCTATCAGATTTTCCCATAGTCATCTCTTTTCTAAGCTTACCAGCCCTATGTTTTTTAGACCCTTCATATATGAAAGCTGTTCCATAATCTTGATTATCTTTGTTGGGTTTTTTTTTAATCTTCTCCAGTTCCACTATATCCTTCCCAAGGTGGTGTGACCAGAAAGGACAAATTATTAAAGGAGTGAGTGCTCCCTGGGTAAATCTACCAGCTTTACGGCATTTTCTGTCGTATTTTATATCCTGAGTAACTTAGTAAAAGTAGTAATTGTCAATTCAAAGGACAATGGAAAAAAAAAAGCAAAAAAAAAAGCAGAGCAAACACCATGTCCATGGAAGTAAATTAGGGCTATAACTATAGCACCTTACAGAATCGGCCCCTTCATTAGCACCATCATGGTACATAAACCTGAATATAGAATATGCACATGCTGGACTTTTTACAAGGCCAAAGATACTTTTCTGAATTCCAAAGGAAAATTGCTCTTGTTATGCCTTATAGATCATAGTTTTCTTGGGAAGGTCTCTGGTTTGAGTGTAAAAAATTATGCAGTGGCACCGATGGCACAATACGAGACGTTGAAGTGGAGTGCTGGCATTGGTATAATAGGTACATGATCAGATTATAGCAATAACAGAAAGACTGTTGTTTTTAAAGTTCATGACAAAGGCAACATCTCTCCCATCAACTTAAACAGTACACTTTGTGGGCCCATCTAGGATCTGGGGCTGCTGTATGATGGGAGGGGGCTGCCAGGAAGTGGGCTTGGGGTGTGGTGTCTGGGTGGGAGTGGGCGTGGGAGTGGGGAGCAGAAGGAGACTGGGGGCATGGGGTCTGGTTGGGAGGGGGCACAGGAGCAGTTGAGGATCATGGGGTCTGGATGATGGGGGCGCAGCTAACCTGGGCAGCTCTCCAGATGCACATGGCCCTTTACCCTCTCCCTCGACTCCCAGGCGCTGCTCTCTGCTGCACTGATTGGCCAGAATTCCAGTCCATCAGAGCAGCAGGTGGAAGCCTATGGGGAGCACTGCCACTGCTGCTGTTTTCTGGCAGGTCTTCTCACCCTTCATAGAAGAACGACAGAGAGAAATGCATCCTTATCAAACCAGTCAGCTCTTCAATTTCGAACAGGAAAAGACAGACAGATATAATTGGCTAAAAATTTAAATTACACCAAAAAAAGTGCAAGAATTACTTCCCTCCTCTGAATTACTTTGCCTGGATTATTTCAAAACAAACCAGCTGTCATGTAGGGCTTTAAAGACTAGCAAAATAATTTATTAGGTGATCATCTTTTGTGGGACAGACCCACTTCTTCAGATCACTGGCATTGCCAGTCCAGACTGACAGTTACGGAGCAGAGAGGTCCAAAAAGTGAAATAAAAACTGACAAATTAGATACATGGAACTGAAGCAGCACGGGTGGGGAAGGGGGAGAGATTCTACGACTACTAGTAATAATTATAATAATAAAATTATTTTGTTAGTCTTTAGAGTGCTACATGACTTATGGATTATTTCAAGAATGACACCTAAGGCACACAGTTCAATGAGTATCATGAGTCATTGACATACCCTCAAAGTGGCACATGGGTTTTGCAAGGCAGCGCTGATCTGCAAATTGCCCTTCAAAACTTTGAAATTTGTGCATGCAAAAAGGATTCACAAAGACAATAACTGGCCATTTGAATGTGCAGTCAGCTGTTTGGCTTGCTAATGTGAGTTGCAAACACTGTGTCCACAAACGGAAATTTGCCCTTACATTGTCCCTCATCAGTATGTTCAAGGCATTATCAAGGCATCTATTATTGTAGACATAAAACATCACACTTGAACCTTTGTACTCTCGATGTCACTAAACCAGGAACATCCACTGTACAGAAAAGTAAGCAGCTTTGCATGGTGCCACTCCTCCTTCACCCCTGCCGCCCCATGCTCCAGCAGCACAGAAAGTGGAGGAATGGAACCATAGAGACGTGTCTCCTGAGGCTTTTTCCTGCTGTTGCCACAGTATTAGGGATCAGTGTCCATGAGCAGTAGGGGGTCTGGAACCATGTGTGCCCTTGGGGGGGGATGTGCCATATAAGTACCCCACCCCATCCCCCTCACACTCCCTCCTGCCCACCTGGGCCTGGCAAATTCTTTAATTCAGTATATCCTGTTTCCCGGGCTGCCAGATTAAAAATGTTCAAATGTAATAGAGGTTTTGTAGACAATGGCAGGCGGACAGGCAGCATTTTCTCCTGAGTACAGGTCACAATGTCAGAGCTGAATAAATACAATGTTTTAGCAAAGAATAATATTATCAGGTTTTGCCACTTATGGAATGTCGATGTCTATTTAAAATCAGAGAATTGTACACTTTCCTGTGTTCATCAGAGCAATCCAATGTTATCTCCTTTCTGGTTGCCTCGGCCTGGCTGTTGAGAGAAGCAGCAGTACGAAAAAGCATGACCTAAAGCTTGGCGGCAAGAAACACCTCTTAATTTCATCTCTGCAGCTATGGGAAAGGGGAAACCTCACATCTCTTCTTCGGTTTCTTCATTTGTAAAATGGAGATAATACTAATTAGCTACCTGGAAAGGGAACATTTGCGTAGCCTTAAAATACAGCACATGCTTGTGACAGATGGGACACGTTAGAAGCATGGGAATTTCAGTAGGCTGTTGTACTGAGTTGTGTCAGATGCCAAAGATACTGGGATTAGTAACATATTTATGCATCTATGAATATTATATGGAATTATTGGCACTAAGAATTGTATACTATTTTCAGAGAGTGATACCAAACTGCCATAAAACACTGAAACAAGGGAAGGGATAATAATTACCAAACATTTTGAGATAGGGAAATATCTCCTGAGAAGATCCTTCCTTAGGGATGAACTGCATATGCTGGTTCTGCCCAGTTCAAGAGGGCCAGGAGACAAAGAACTTATGATATCAAAGGCCAGTCCAATCTGTTGGAGAGGACCCTCATTTTGATCCAAAAACTGACCAGATAAAACAAACCAGCAATCATGTAGCACTTCAAAGACTAACAAAATAATTTAGCTTTTGTTGGGCAGACTCACTTCCTCCACCGCTTTGCTCCCTTGCCTTGTGTCCTATGTATCTGATTTGTAAGTTTTTATTTCAAGGTTTTTGTTTCTCTGTCTTATAAAACCACCATACCATTTCCAGTACAGCATTAGCTCCAGACCTGAAGAAGTGGTCTGCCCCACCAAAGCTCATCACCCAATGAATTATTTTGTTAGTCTTTAAAGTGCTACATGATTGATTTTTTGACCTGATAATGTAACCAACAGGCACCCTGCTCAAAGGATGTGAAGGACAGGAACCTTCCTGAGTCTCCATTTGGAATTTAGTTGACATGTAGCAAGCTCAGCTTGCAGGGAGACTGTTTATGGGTTTATGACAGGTTTTCTCTGTAATGCATTAGTCTTAAAATAAATGCACAAAGCTTTGTGAAAGTTGCTTGGTCACTGGATACAAGTCACTGTCCCTTGAGAGAGTGCATATGGCAGATGCTAGATGAACATCAGAGGCACTGGAATAATCACAGTAAATGGCAGGGGAATGGTAAGCTCACATTTTTGGTCTGGAGGGATAAGGATTTGGGTCCTTGCTCACAGAAAGACAAACATTAGAGGTCAAAGATCTAAAGGGATGTCATGGAAAAGACCAGGGAGGGACATAGTTGTAGTTAAGACTTTTAACCATGCTCACAGGTACAAAAGGTCTTCGAAAACAGACGAGTCTTGAGCTAGTTGGAGAGTCTACGAGGAGAAAGCAGGAAGTCATCAGACACTGAAAATGTCTGTGGTGTCTGTTCTGGAGAAGAAACTAGCAAATTTGTATGGCATAAGCCACCACATGTGTAATTTTTGTTTTGTTTTGTTCTAATACCTGTCACTAATCTGAAATATAACCATATAGGTGCCTGAAATACTGAAGCATGCTTTACCACTTTGGCCATTTAGTACTTTTATGTTTTGATTGCCTGCCAGTCTGTTTATCACTCTTTCCATAGATAAGCAAAGCTGTCAACATGAAAGGGGTAGAATGGCTAACCAATCTAAAGAAAATACAGAGAGGTCAGAATCCAGCCAAACATCACTTTAATTGGATTATGTACCAGGAAAGGTTGAGGTGAAGTGAGGTGAGCCATGAACAGGATAGCATAAAATAGAAAGAGAAGGGGGCAGGGTGACTCCAAAAGGTGCTTGAAATCTCATCAGCCCAGTGAATGATGTGGGCAAAGTGAGAGAGGATGTGTTATTAAAAATTAAATAATACGGAGAACCAAGAAGAAAACAGACTATATAGACATTAGATAAGGCATTATAAATCACATTGACAAGGTGATCAACGGAGGAATAAAGTTAAAGCTACGCTCTTAAATTAGTTATGGAAAATCTACAATCTGCAATCTAAAATCTACAATCAGAATACAGTAAATGGGGTTGGGCATGTGTCTTGAAAATTCTACGCAATGTTGTATATTAAATTCCTCCTCTCCAGCAGCCATAAGATATTCTAGTTTTTTTAATCTTTTCTAATTAAAAAATGTTTACTAACTAAAACTTTTGAAGCAACATTTTGAAACCTGCTCTTAATTTTGACAGGCCAAAAGTTAGAAAAATTGAAAACTTGCCTATCTCAAAATAGCATGAATCAAGCACCCCAAATCCTGAGAATGGCTTATAAAAATCTGAGATTAAAAATAAAACCAAAATCATTTGATGTTCTTTTGCCTGTCTTCTGGTTTGTAAAGCCTGGATGTGCACTTTTCTCTGCAGGGCTAAAAATGTTTTTCTTTAAACGAATCACATTCACAAGACCCTAGGAGCTGCAGCTATAAGCAACACAGCAGTTGTCACGACATTCACGATAAAAATAATGAGTGTTGGCAACACTGATCAATCCAACCATAAACGACTTTGTCAAGCCTAAATCACAGCCTACTGCAACAGCAGAACCTCAGTGTGATGTTAGGTGCCATTCCTGGCTACAAATTAGCATTGCCTCAGTTATAAGCAGCACAAATCAATCTTTACTCAGACTGTGCTAGTTTACCTACAAATCACCTCTGGACATAGATTCTAAAATTTACCCCTAAGGACCAGGGTCCATAGAATTTGTGTGCCCTCAGAGACATGCCATCAGGCTAGTAGTGCAGAAAAGATAAACTACAGCTGAGAACTGTACTATCCTTGGCAGAAGTCACCTATGTTATATTTTGCATCAGGCCTGCCAACAGGGGGAAGCTCTGAAGGCTGCAGGTGTGTGTAGGGGTACAATGATCTGGGCAGCACTAAGGGTTGCCTGCCCTTGGCAATGCCCCTTATGCCCTTGACCACAGCCCTTCGGGGGGGAGGGGTGCAGAGCCACACCTGCACACCTGGTCCTGGGGCATGTACTGCTATCGGCCCAGCTGGTTTACATTATTAATTTGAACATTATGCTTCGAAAAGTTCACGTATATAGCCAAACAACAGACAGAATTCTGTGTAAAGCCACCAGTCACCTTAGTTGCTTTATCAGCCAAATACCAAACAAGATTATTTAACAGCAAAGGGCTGACCACAGTTCCTGTTATATTCAATGAGCTGTGAACATAACGGTAGTTAACTTTACATACTTAATGTGCTGTGGATAGTGTCTACATGTCCTACAGCACACATTGTCAACATCATCACTTAAGAGGTTTTATCGCTTCAGAAATTAAGGTGATACATGTTGCTGTGTGCAAAATTAACATTTTATTCAATTTCTCCATATTGTGAGATCTTGAGGTAATTTTGCCATTTTAATTTATTGCAGTTCTTCACTTTTGCAAAGTTGCCTGACCTACTTTTCTAAAATTTTATGCCTTTATTTTATTATAGGTGTCTGCATTTCATTGTTCTATTTGTGAAAATTCAATATGAAAAAATTAATTACCAGATACAAGAGATGAATGTAGTGATCATTTTAAGAGGTGGATTAATGTACTACACTACACTGACCATTCCCTAAATATAATAAAAAAGCAAATGGATAGGCAATTGTGAGTTCTCTTTCTTTCCCCTTCATTTATTTTATTTAGGAACAGTAGTATAGTACAGCTGAAGCACAGAAGTTGTGAATTATACTCTCATAAAAACAGAGAAGAGAGAAAGAACAAAACAAAGTCAGGATTCCATCATAAATATCAAAATTGGAAACCTTTAATTTAAGATCACACAAAACTATAGAGTACCAACAACATTCATTAGATGGAACTAGCACTGCGTCCTAAAACCCCAAACATACGGACAAAAAGGTACATAGCTGAAATCCTTCAAATGAAATTTAGCAAGCATTAGGGCAGGGATTGGCAACCTTTCCAAGATGGAGCACAGAAATTTGACCTTTTGACTGATATGTATGGTCTGAGCACCGGTGATAACTTTTAACATGCAACAATAGTCCTACTCACAACAGCTTCATTAACAATTTAATAAAGACGCAGAGCTATACCATTTAGGTGGTGGTTGGTAGCATTAGCTGGTCTTTTGTTAATCCACAGTTGGCATGGCTTTGAGCAAGCTCCCAGCTGCATGGCTGAGGAGGGGTGGAGCTGAGCTCCTGCCTCATGTGCCAATGAAAATCAGCTCACTTGCCAGTCTTGGCACTCCAGCCAGGGGTTGCTGACCTCCACTTTCGGGCAAACTCCCAACACATATTGAAATCCTAATTTACTAATGTGTTAAATGTAACTCCTAAAGTGGAGTGAGTGTCTTCTGCTGGAGATCAGCTTCATAGTTCTCCTAATACACTCTTTAAAAATGTGTGTGCACACTCATATACACACTTTGCTTCTGGCTAGAAGTAAAGACCATCACCATAAAACCCCTTATATCAACCAAAAGAATTAGTTAACAGTTTTGCACTCTTCATAGAACTGTAGTGCTGGTTTTCTTGCATCACTGCATTCTTAGCATGTGATAGTACAGCAGTGCATAAATATACAAATAGCAGCACAGACAGTTCCCTTTCACACTGTGGTGTCTTTTTGTTCCTACAAAAACTTTGCTATAAAACACTGTTCTAAAGTAAGAGTGGGTACTCTCTAAAGTAAGGAAAGGGTAAGGGAAGATTGCTGCATGCAGTGTGTAAAAGGGTTCTCCTTTCTCATCTTTACCTTTGAACATAACATACAATTCAATAAAGAGATTTTTAAGGCAAGCAACTCGTATTCGTTAAATTAAGTGTAGTGTAGGTGTGTACCTCCCTCACCTGCCAACCCCTTATCCCCACTGCTCTCTGGGTTCAGTCCTACCAAGACGTAGTCTGGAAAACAAGAAGTGATTCATATGAGACAAAAAGAATGAAGGTTTTCAGGTCTGAGAATTTTATTTTTATACATATGCACCTGCTTGCTTGCAAAACAAAGCTGCGTCTACACGTGCACGCTACTTCGAAGTAGCGGCAGTAACTTCGAAATAGCGCCCGTCACGTCTACACGTGTTGGGCGCTATTTCGAAGTTGAAATCGACGTTAGGCGGCGAGACGTCGAAGTCGCTAACCCCATGAGGGGATGGGAATAGCGCCCTACTTCGACGTTCAACATCGAAGTAGGGACGTGTAGACGATCCGTGTCCCGCAACATCGAAATAGCGGGGTCCTCCATGGCGGCCATCAGCTGGGGGGTTGAGAGATACTCTCTCTCCAGCCCTTGCGGGGCTCTGTGGTCACCGTGGGCAGCAGCCCTTAGCCCAGGGCTTCTGGCTGCTGCTGCTGCAGCTGGGGGTCCGTGCTGCATATACAGGGTCTGCAACTAGTTGTTGGCTCTGTGTATCTTGCACTGTTTAATGAAAGTGTGTCTGGGAGGGGCCCTTTAAGGGAGCGACTTGCTGTTGAGTCCGCCCCGTGACCCTGTCTGCAGCTGTGCCTGGCTCCCTTATTTCGATGTGTGCTACTTTGGCGTGTAGACGTTCCCTCGCTGTGCCTATTTCGATGTTGGGCTGAGCAACGTCGAAGTTGAACATCGACGTTGCCAGCCCTGGAGGACGTGTAGACGTTATTCATCGAAATAGCCTATTTCGATGTCGCAACATCGAAATAAGCTATTTCGAAGTTGGGTGCACGTGTAGACGTAGCCCAAGACTGAAGGATAGTTTAACCCCAATGACATGGAACGCTGACAGAGGAGTTGCTTATTAAGCACTTGTATACTCAGAAATTTCCAGAAAAAACACCAAAAAGAAGGTAGATTCATGGAGATTTTGAACATAGTACTAAGTGTGTGAAACAGCATTTTGGAGTAAACTCTGAGTTCAAAACTAGAGTACTCTAACTAAATGTTCACCAAAGCAATGGAAGGGTGGAATTGGTTTTTAGGAAGACAGACAGTACACATGTGATACTTTGTTACAGCATGCTGTTGGCTGTTCCATAGCACAAGTGAAGCCAGTATCCCTTAATAAATCCAGTTTATTTTATCCCAGCTTCCTCAAGGAGAGACCACACCTATTGTAATCTGTATGCTACATTTCATCCCAAGGTAGAGCTTGTTTGAAAGTTTGACAAAAATTATAAACAGAATCCTAATGTTATGATGCAAATATTTTGCTGTCTACTTTTTTAACATGTTGCTAACTGTTTTTGGCTTATCATCTATTCAACTCTTTCAGCAGCACACCTGAGACAAAACACACGTAATACTGTGCTTTGTATACACAGTACGTTTAGGTAAAGATGGAAACTAGGTCACTGACTGATAAAGTTTTCAAAGTGCAAATGCAGAATTCTAGAAGGAAAATAACAAAAAATAGCTAGATCAAGTAGCTTTTAAAAATGTTCTAAGCCACACAGTCAACCATTCTCTAAGTTGCTGTGACAAATGAATGGGAAGTGTTCTCATATTAGCCTACTGTCAATGTCAATGCATGTGATTATAAAAATGTGGTGCATATAAACTGATGCATTCCAATATGGCATGGCCTAGCAAGTTTTCAGTTTCTTTATTTCAACCTGAATCAGGAGACATTTTAGATTTAGGGAAGCCATTTAAAGCTAAAACTAAACTTTAAATAAAACAATGAAGATTCAATCTTCAGGGGGAGGAATCCAAAATGGAAGTTGTGATATAGAATTATAGTTCAACTAACAAAAACAACAGTTTTAATGCGAGCGCACAATGCCACATATACCATTAATATTCAAATGGGCATCAATGCAAACAAATTACAAAATATTACAAAAGTAAATAAGTTGAATGAAACTCAGGATGTTCTATGGTGCCTAAGACAAGTGCAATTTGGTTCATTTATGCATCTGTAGATGCTCATCTGATTTCTTAATCCCCAAAATGGTCAGGGTGGTTGGATTTTGGATTTTGAGCCCACCTCTGTTACTGTACCTGTTTGCGGGATCCTGTTCCTCTGCAACTGAGATGAAGAACTTTAGCTGATCTACACAGTTGTACTAATGTACTTTGTACATTTCTAGGCCTGCCTTTTTGAAAAATGTTACACTACCTCACAGACCTTATATGATATAGACCCCATTTAATTCTCTTTTCTTACAGACTTTCAAAGTGGGAGGACGTGAGCATGACTGTGCTGCTTTTGAGATCATTGGACATCTAGCTTGAAATGTCCCCACCAATGTAACCCTTTACTTTCTCAGAACCCACAGATTTATAAATGCTTTCTTGTTTTCCTTAGCCAGAGAGACTATTGCATTTACAGATAGGAAGAAGCTCCCTAATGCTACATTCTTATCCAGTAGCAACAGATAATTAAGGCTAAATTTCTTATGGTTCCTAAACACACAGGAGAAGTCTCTGAATTTATCTGAGCATACCCAATTAACTCTAAATGTTTCTGTTAAATTGGCTACTTAAACAGCCAAGACCAAGTATTTTTATTGTATCAGAGGCCTGATTCTTCTGAGTTATGCTAATATAATTTGGAATAACTCCACTGATGAATACAGAATGATTTCAGATTTACAGAGAAAAATCTGCCCCATAGTTTTCTATATAAACATTTCAGTTTTAATATTGCTTTTTGAAGTGTGAAATAATTTAAATATCTCCCTTTCCATAGAAAAATAGTAACTGTTAGTCTACAACCATGTTGAAAAATATTTAATGTATCAGTAGCGGTATAACATTATATAATTGTGAGTCACTATCTCTGAAATACAAAGCAAAAACTTTATCTATGAGGTTAAATAGATTTTGCTAATCACTAATATAAACTGTGGTCAAAATTGTATTATCTTCTGTCATGCTAAGAATGGAGAAAATAACAGGGAGCGGAATTATGTAGGGCAGTGAAAAATAATGAGAGGGTCAATTTAAGCTGAGTATCAGCAAAAACTTCCTGTTCAGTTATTGAATAGAGTCCAAAAAGAATAGATGTAAGCCCAGTCTTTTGTGACATCCGAAACTAGACTGGACAGAGCAGCAATAAAAATACATGACAGATGTGCCTACACTACAAAAGAATTTTGAAGTTGCTTGACAGTCTACACACCCTACTTCGAAGTTAAACTTCGAGTAGGGCACTATGCCATTCCCGGGAATGGAGTAAGGACTTCAAAGTAAGGGAAAATGTGTGTAGACCCTCTGGTGGCTACTTCAAAGTAGTGCCTAACTTTGAAGTTAGTCCCTAATGTAGACACACCCTTTGAGTAATAAGCGGTCATGTGGCACTTTACAAACTGACAAATTTATTAGATCAAAGGCTTTTGTGGATAAAACCCATTTCCTCAGATGAATGGAATGGAAAAACTGAATCCAGGGTTTATATAGTGGTATAGAGGGAGGGGATAGAAGGAAAAAAAGAAAGGGAAAAAGGGGTTATCTGTCAATAGTAATATCAGTTAATGAAGCACATTAAGTAGGATGTGTCCCATTCCTGTGAATATCAAATCACAGGAATGAAATTGCTCTTGTAATGTATAGGGTAGTTAAGATCCCTCTAGGTTAAACATGTTAAATTTGTAAATGAATTCCTACTCAGATGTCTCTATGATCTTGTAGTAAATTTCTTTTGTAGAAGAATAACTACTTTTAAATCCATTATTGAATGTCCATGGAGGTTAAAGTTTCCCCCGTAAGTGTATTGTGATGGTGGATTTATGTCCACTCATCCTTTGGGGCAGAGACATTTTGTCCAATGTGCATGGCAGAGGGGCACTGCTGGCATATGATGGCATTTATTACATTAGTGGATATGCAGATAGATGAGCCCCTGAAGGTGTGGGTGATGCAGTTGGATCCAAAGACCGACAAGAGCTTTATCAAGCATACTTAAAACTTAATTACCCACCTGAAAATGTAAAGAAACAGATTGTCAGAGCCAGATGAGTAAGGGAAGTAGATGGGAGAGCTTCTCCCATCAGCCTCCTGGTGTGGGGCTAGTGGCAAAAATCAATTTAAAGTATGTTGACTCCAGCTATGCAATTCACCTAGCTGGAGCTGCATATCTTACATCATAGAATCACAGAATCATAGGTCTGGAAGGGACCACAGAAGGTCATCTGGTCCAGACCCCGACTTCAAGCTGTATCAACCCCCACTAAGTTACCCCAGCCAGGACCTTGTCAAGCTGGGTCTTAAAAATCTCGAGGGATGGAGAATCCACCACCTCTCTAGGCAACACACTCCAATGCTTCACCACCCTCCTGGTGAAGTAGTTTTTCCTAATATCCAGCCTACACCTCTTCTTCTTTAACTTCAGATCATTACTCCTTGTTCTGCCATCTGACACCACTGAGAACAGTTTCTCGCCCTCCTCTTTAGAGCTCCCCTTCAGGAAGTTGAAGGCTGCTATTAAATCATTCCTAAGTCTTCTCTTCTGTAAACTGAACAAACCCAAATCCTATCCTCATAGGCCTTGTGCTCCAGCCCCTTAATCATTTTTGTTGCCCTCTGCTGAACCTGCTCCAGCACATCCACATCCTTTAGGTACTGGGGGGCCCAACACTGGACACAATATTCCAAATGTGGCCTCACCAGTGCAGAATAGAGGGGAACAGCTACTTCTCTAGATCTGTTCGAAATACTCCTCCTTATGCACTCTAGTATGCCGTTAGCCCTCTTGGCTACAAGGGCACACTGTTTACTCATACCCAACCTTTCATCCACCATAACCCCAGGTCCCTTTCCGTAGTACTGCTGCTGAGCCAGTTGGTCCTCAGTCTATAAGAGTGCTTGGGATTCTTCCATCCCAGGTGCAGGACTCTACACTTCTCCTTGTTGAACTGCATCAGATTTCTTTTGGCCCAGTCCTCCAATTTATCCAGGTCACTCTGGATTTTCATATCATTTACCCCCCCAGTACAGACCTGGCCTATGGTTCCATATGTTTATAAAACTAATTACCCCATCTGAATCTTACAAAACTTGGAGAGAAAACAATGTTGAACTGAGAACAAGTTTGGAAAATGCTTGTTTTTAGGAAAAAATATACATACTTAAATCAGATTTTTAAAATGGAAATGCCTCCTTAACAACTGGTACAGTGTGACAACTAAAATAACATAATCTCCTAATATCTGTGGCAGTGGGTAAAGGGAGACACAATAATTTTATTTAGAAGTCCTTTTCTGTGAAGGTTTAAAATCAATATATTTTAGCACAAGATCTCTGCAAATACAAGAGGCATCATTTTCTGGAGCAACATAAATGTTTTTATGAGAAGCAGGGGTATTCATGCAAAAGACCATAAAACTAGTAACTCAGGGAGGAGTATGTAATAATAGGTTGTTAACTGAGCTTCCCTGACAAGAGTACTGAGAAAGGGCTCTTTGAAATTATTACTATGATACCAATAAAAAATAAAATGAAAGCTTTGAAAGATGGGGTTTTCTATACACAATTTCTTTGAATCAATAGCATTAGCTTTCTTGGTTTAAATAAGACAATCATAATAGAACTACCAGTGAGGTAGCTGTGTTAGTCTGTATCTTCGAGAACAACAAGAAGTCCTGTGGCACCTTATAGACTAACAGATATTTTGGAGCTTAAGCTTTCGCGGGAAAAGTACCACTTCATCAAATGCAAGAGTGGGGGGGTGCTTCAGAGGGGTATTTAAAGAGTGGGGTCCCAGTAAAAGGGAGGGCCAGAGCTGACAAGGTCTATTCAGTCAGGGTGGAAAAGGCCCTTTATCAGTAATATGTATGAAGAGAGGAAAAACACAGGTCAGATAAGATGGGGGGGATATGGCCCATTCTCAGTCTAATGTGGAGATGTTAACACCTAGGGCAGAGCAGCTCCTTTTGTAAGGTGCAAGCCACTCCCAGTCTCTGTTTAATCTTTGGTTAATGGAGTCAAATTTGCAAATAAATTTCAGCTCAGAGATTTCTCTCTCCATTTGATTTTTGAAATTTCTTTGTGTCAGGACTGCTACCTTTAAATCTGCCACTGTGTGTCCAGGGAGACTGAAGTGTTCTCCCACAGGATTCTGTACATTACCATTCCCGATGTCTGATTTATGTCCATTTATTCTTTTACGTAGAGACTGTCCAGTTTGGCCAATGTAAATTGCAGTGCGGCATTGCTGGCACATGATGGCATATATTGTATTAGTAGATGTGCAGGTAAAGGAGCCCCTGATGGTATGGTTGGTGTTAGGTCCTGTGATGATATCACTGGTGTAGATATGTGAGCAGAGTTGGCAGCAGGGTTTGTTGCAGGGATTGGTTCCAGGCTTAGAGTTACTGTTTGGTGACCTATAGTGGCTGGTGAGGATTTGTTTAAGGTTGGCAGGCTGTCTCTCTCCATCCTCTTTAGAGCCCCCTTTCAGGAAGTTGAAAGCTCCTATCAAATCACCCCTCACTCTTCTCTTCTGCAAATGAAATAAGCCCGGATCGCTCAGCCTCTCCTCATAGGTCATGTGCTCCAGCCCCTTAATCATTTTCGTTGCCCTCTGCTGAACTCGCTTCAGTGTTTCCACATCCTTTCTATACTGTAGGGTCCAGAACTGGACACAATATGCCAGATGTGGCCTCACCAGTGCTGAGTAGAGGGAATAACAACTTCTGTAGATCTGCTGGAGATGCTTCTCATAGTGCATTCCACTATGCCGTTAGCCTTCTTGGCTACAAGGGCACACTGTTGACTCATATCCAGCACCTCATCCACTGTAATCCCCAGGTCCTTTTCTGATGCATTGCTACGTAGGCAGTCAGCCCCCAGTGTAACAGTGCTTGGGATTCTTCTGTCACAAGTGCAGGACTCTGCACTTGTCCATGTTGAACCTCATCAAATTTCTTTTGGTCCAATCTTCCAATTTATCTGGGTCACTCCAGACTCTATCCCAACCCTCCAATGTATATACTTGTCCCCCTACCTTAGTGTCATCTGCAAATTTGCCAAGGGTGCAATCCACCCCCTCATCCAGTTCATTAATAAAGATGTTGAACAATACTGGCAGTAAAACTGATCTTTGGAGCACTCCACTTAAAACTGACTGCCAACCAGACACTGAGCTTTTGACCACCGCTCGATGGGTCCGTCTGTCAGTCAAGCAAGCTTTCTGTCCATCTTACTGTCTATACATCCAATCCATACTTCCTTAACTTATGGACAAGCATGTTGTGGGACACTGTATCAAAAGTTTTGCTAAAGTCAAGGTATCCATTGACTTCTCCATGTCCACAGAGCTAGTTACCTTATCATAGAAGGTAGTCAGATTGGTCAGGTATGACCTGCCCCTGGTGAATCCAGGTTGACTACTCTTGATCACTTTCCCCTCTTCCAAGAGCTCCAAAATTGATTCCTTGAAGATCCTCTCCATCATTTTTCCAGGGACTTAGTAGACTTCAAAGTACAGGGTATTTCCAAACACTGTATTTAATTTTAACAGAGAGGAAGCCGTGCTAGTCTATACACTATCCAAACAAAAAGCAGTCAAGTAGCACTTTAAAGACTAGCAAAATAGTTTATTAGGTGAGCTTTCCTGGGACAGACCCACTTCTTCAGACCATAGCCAGACCAGAACAGACTAGTCTGGTCTAGAATATAATTAATTGTATAATTTCTGGAACTGACATACTACAGGTTGTATCTGACTCTGATGGCTGTACTGGCAAAGGCAAATGTCCAGATTTGAAGAAGTGGGTCTGCCCCACGAACACTCATCCCCTATTAAATTATTTTGTTAGTCTTTAAAGTGCTACATGACTGCTTTTTTGTTTTGATTTTTTGAGATGGTGAGCTCCTGGCACTGCTAGCCAAGGCACCTATATGTATCCAAAGGAAAACAAATAGACACGCGGTGTCCAATATGTTATCCAGTTTGCTACATGTGGTGAATGTGGCTCATTACAGCCACACACATGGAGCCCCCTTCGCCCCTCCACACCTGCGCCCCACCACTTGGTGGGACAAGCGTAGTGGCAGCAGCAGAGCTGGCTCCTCCTGCAGCTCACTTGCGCCGTGGGATGGCTCAGGGTTGGGCCGCAGGATGCAGCTCTCTGGGCTGGGCTGGGCAGCTCGGGCATTGCGGCACAGTGCGGTGAGGCGTGGCTCTGCTTTCTGGGCTGGGTGGCAGAGCTCTCTGTGCTGGGCTCAGTGGCTCAGGCAGCATAGCTCAAGGCTGGGCTGGGAAGGTCAGGTGATGTGGCTCTTGGTGCTCCACATGGCTTGGGGCTGGGCTGGGCTGGGCTGGGCTGGGCTGGGCTGGGCAGCGTGGTTCCAGTGGTGGCTCTGGGGAGTGAGCAGGGGTGGGGTAGGGCACCTGGCTGCTGGGGTGGGGCACCAAGGAGCACGTGGCGATTGGTTCAATTGGTTTAGAACATCACTGAAATAGAAAACAGTTCACTCCAGAACAGCATCTACATTGATATGCTCAATATGTCTCTTGCTTAAAAGATTATGTTAGTCTCTTTTGTGCATTTGGCATGTTTAAATTTTGAGATCCATAACATCCTTTTCATGCTACGTTCATCTATGTTTTTTCTCAGTGTGATCTCAATGACGGCAGGCTGCTGTTTATTTTAATTTTTAGCTTATTGATCTGAACGCTTCACACTAACAGCTTGTGTGTACAGATTCCTATATTCGTCTTGTTTTAACTACATCATTTGAATACTATTTTTTTGTAAGTGTGGGCTTCTAATGCTGGTTGGATAAAATGAAAGCTGAACACAACTCTTCTTAGAAATCCATGTCTGTCATCTGCTTACAGTCCAGCTGTTTTTGAGGTAATGAACTAGTTGTGTGATGCTTTATGTGTATGGATTTGTAAACAGACTTTGCTCAGATTTTTCAGGTCCAGATCTTTGGAGTAGTTTTTTTAAAGTGCATCATTTGAATATCTAGTCTATTGGGTTTATGGGTTTAATAAAAAGTTACAGAAATTAAATGTAAATCAGCTCATTACATTTAGTCCCTTACAAAAAAATTATGATCAGCTTTTAAAAACTTGAAAATGGAAGGCAACCACATTGGAATAACAATCAAATATAAATATCTGCTCACTACTCATTGTTTTTGTACTACCCACTCAAATATATTCAATGCACTTCTTTTACATTCATGTATCTTACTGTATTGCAATGCTTACTTCATATTAAAAAAGAGAAACTATAATGACTACAGAAGGGAACGCTAGAAAAGCTAGGACTGAGGGATGTTTTCTTTAAATCAAATCCACTAGGATTGCTTAAACAGCATTATGTTTCTTAGTGAGAACCTTGGTTCAGCAGGAATGATAATAGTAATAGCTCTCTGGACCACTTTATTTTTAAATACAAAGTTTCAGAAGCTAGCTCTAAATAATTGAAGACACCCATTAGGAGACAAACAAACCAGGCACCTAATGCAGAAGGCCTAGCTCAGAATCTCTCTAATAGAACCCTGGGCTATATGTAATTGATATTTAGAGGCTACATTTCCTTTTCTCCTAATAGTAATTATATCCATGTCATTAATAATGGCTGCTGTAAGGTCTTTGGGTTTTTCCCAAAGGTAAAAATGATATCTGGTCAGAGAGCCCTCATAATTATTCACTCATTTTCAACAGTGCTGAGATCTAAATTTTTCTCATTTGAGAATGTAAGCTTTTATGGTTTTTCCCTTGGGGATCTGCATTAATAATACCAGAATAGGGAAATTGAAAAGCCTGCTAAACACCACTCACCATACTAGAATCGGCTAGGCAATTTTGTTTTAATGGTTTATCTCCCAAAGCACATTTGCAGTAATGATTTTTTAAATCCTCCAGGTGTGGTTTATTTGCAGGTGGTTTTGAAGTGCTTCCTTATACTGGAAAAGCAAGGAGGATTCATGAAGCTTGTGGTCAGACTGATGATCAGTTCCTTGAAATATCGTCACAGCAAAATCCAAGGTTAGCTTTACCTCAGTTTTCAAAAGTGCATGTTCTTATCCAAATTATTCAGGATTCTTGAGTCTTCAAACGTACATTTGAACTCTTGTGAGAAAGTGGTTATCTCAAGAGACTTATGTTTCTTGTTTCTGGCAGCTCCAGGTAGATTATTCTTCTACAAAATGTCAGCCTAAACGTTTTGACTCAATCATATGTAACAGACTAATTGCAAAACTGTTACTGTTAAACTATTCACTATTATCAAAACAAATAGCAGACAAGTAGCACTTTAAAGACTAGCAAAATAATTTATTAGGTGAGCTTTCGTGGGACAGACCCACTTCTTCAGACCATTCACAACTATGAAAGACTTGAAAGGAATTAAGTGAACTATATAAGGTGATGTAAATATCTAAGAAGGGCAGAGACTGTGGGACAAACCTCCTTAACATTAACCTCCTTATACCACAGATTTACACTACCTCTACTCTATGAGAAATATTTGAATTTATTAATATAGATTTTGCAATGCTGGACTTTATAAATTCCAATTTGACTATCCTCATCTCCCCATGTACTCCTCACAAAGTCGACTTATTGGTGCCACACTGAATTGGCAAACATCGATTGTTGCAGCAGTGCATTGTAGGAAACTATCCCACAGCTCCCTCATCCTTGTAGCATTCTGGGTATTTTTACTGGTATTTGATATCATCTTCCCACATTGAATTGCCCTCATTCCCCTCCCATGGTAAGCAAACATCCATTTTTCCATGTGGAAGAAAGGAAAACAAGAGCATCAAAAAAGATCACCAAATGAACAGAAATCTCTTTCTTTTATAAGTGAATTGCCTTCTAAAACTGTAGCTGTAACTGAATTATGAAAAATTTTATAAAAATCAGCAGGTGTGTGTCTTCTCAACTGGCTCTTCACCAATTGTCCCCCCTGCTCAATTACATCTGACTCCTGAAAATAGCACAGGGACAATGAAAAGCACAAAGGCTGCAGCCACACTAGCCCCCTCCTTTCGGAAGGGGCATGCTAATGAGGGATTTTGGAAGATGCTAATGAGGCGCTAACTTGAAGATCTGGTTTTAGGAAGAAGGGGCTTTCGAAGTCAGGGACGCCCTTTTGAAAGGCCCCCCTCTACCTGGGTGGCAGTGTTCCAAAAGCAGCACTTTCGAATCACGTGCAGCTGCCATTATGCTAATGAGGTGCTGCATATTCATGTCAGTGCCTCACTAGTGTCCTCCGAAATCCCTCATTAACATGTTCCTTCTGAACAAGGAGTAAAAGTCTGAAGTTGAAGAGGGAGAGGTGTAGGTTAGATATTAGGAAAAACTTCTTCACCAGGCGGGTAGTGAAGCACTGGAATGCGTTGCCTAGAGAGGTGGTGGATTCTCCATCCCTTGAGGTTTTTAAGATCCGACTGGACAAGGTCCTGGCTGGGATGACTTAGTGGGAGTTGATCCTGCTTGAAGCAGGGGGCTGGACTAGATGACCTCCTGAGGTCCCTTCCAGCCCTGTGATTCTGTGGGCTTGTGTGGCTACACCCCATGAGTAGATAGTAAAGGTTTTAAAGAAAGAGATTTGGTGGGGGAGGGTATATGGCTTCCCAGTCCATTAGGCAGCTTCTGTGCACAATCTGTATTCTCAATGGGCCCTTCCCCCTTTCTCAGGGGAGGGATAGCGCAGTGGCCTGCACATTACCATGCTAAATCCAAGGTTGTGAATTCAAATAGGTTAAAGAAAAATCTATGAGAGAAGGTGATAGGTCCTCCTGTGAGTGCAGGGCATTGGATTCAATGACCTCTGAATGTCCCTTCCAGTTCTATGAGATAGGCATGTCTCCACATTTCCCTTTGTGAACGGGTCCCAAGTTAGAAGAAAGAGGATAGAAAAGGCTAGGATAAAATATTTTTGGGTTCCCTCTTCACTACACAGACATTGCCAACGCAGAGGATGGGGATGGGGCTCACCACATTTCATTGCCATTGGAGGGCGGTTTGGTGCTTGGAAAGTTGAACGGCCAGTTGACATGGTCCCCGAAAATCTTTTCTGGCTGTGAGGTGCAAGGTCCATGGCTCAAGGGCCACTTGAACCGTTCCCCCCAGGTGGCAGATAGGCCCCACAATTCGTAGCCCCCGGGGTAGACTTCCCCCAGGTGACAGCTAGCCCCCTGGGTCCTTGTTGGGGTAGGGGGTATGGGGGGTTTCAGTGGAGGGCCAGTTGAGGTAGTCCCCCTGGGCAGCTGCAAGCCCCTGAAAATCTTAGCCACCAGAAAAGACTTCACCCCTGGCTTCAGCAACACCCCAAAATATTTTTGTTGGGAGGCCAGTTGAAGCATTCCCCTCCCAGACAGCTGCAAGCCCACAAAAATCTTAGCTGCCAGGGGAGACTTACCCCTGGTAGCAACAATGTCCAAAATATCTCAGCTGCTGGGAGAGACTTCCTGATGGTGCCAGAAGGGCCCCAAAAATATTTTTGGTGGTGGCGGGCAGTTGAAGCAGTCTCCCCCAGATGACTGCAACTCCCCCAGAATGTTAGCCGTTGGGGGGGAGAGACTTCCCCCTGGTGACAGCTAGCCTCCCAGGTGCTTTTGAGGTGGAGGGTATGGGGTGGTTTCAGTGGTGGGGGGATCAGTTGAAGTACTCTCCCCCATGGCTGCAAGCTTCCAAAATTTTTGCCACCTTTGGAGCTCTAACCGCGTACAAGCCAGGACATGGTGCTGCCTGGCCACATGGTCAACACGAAATTGCAAGCACATCCTTTTATTGGGTTGGGAGCTAGCCACATGATGTGGCTGAGCATGGGAAAGACCCTGACTGCATGGCGCCTGGGGGACGGAGGGGGGCAAGCACAAATGTAAACCACTGAGAAGAAGTTTCGCAGACTCTTACACAAGCCTGACCCCCCACAACACCCTTGCTGCCACATGGTGCAGTGGGGCAGCAGCTGGTGCCAGGCACAGCAGAAAAAAATACCATGTACTCAGCTAGCAGTGACAGCGCCAGAACTACAGACTCTGTGCAGGGGCTATTTGCAATGGGTAGATGTGCTCACAGCGCTAATAACAAAGAAAGAAAGAGGTTTCTCAGCCTCTCATACAAACATGAGCCCACAGCTTCAGGCTTCCTGGTCCCACACTGAAATTCACAGTCTTCCTGTTTCCTAATTCCTGCTCATCTGAAGAGCACTGGCCAGAGCAGAGTACTGTGGAACACTGTGGGGTAGATATGGGCCACCTCTGGAGGCAAATAAATTTGATTTTAAGACATTTCCACACTAGCCTATATTCAAACTTTCAAATTTGAACTTGACGTTACACCCACCCGGTTCAATCGATACCAATAATAGTGCTCCCTAAATCAAGCTAATAGTATTTACAGTGAAGACAGTCTTGTTGTAATATGATTTAACTGCCTTAAGTTCAAATTTATCTCATAGTGTATGTTGCCTTAAAGAGCTCCTTTATATACACTATAATAGAAACATTTGTAAAGTGATCTGAAAAGTATTTAGGGTTAAACTCTGGGGCTACGTTGACACTACAGCAAACCTTCAAAGGAAGTTTTTCTGGAAGATCTCTTCAGAAAATAAACTTCTTTCAAAAGTGCACATCCACACAAAAAAAGCCAATTGAAAAAAAAACAGATCCGCTCTTTCAATAGAGAGTGTCCACAGAGCCCCCACTCTTTCAAAAGAACAGGCCAGGGATCAAAAAATCTGCTGCCATGAGGACTGCTCTTTTAAAAATGAAGGGCTCCTTGGGTGTCCACACACTTTTTTTTCCCAAAAGATTCTTTTGGAAAAAGGCGCTGTTCCTCCTCTGGGAAATGAAAAGGGCTGTTGCAAAAGAGACTGTGTTCTTCTAATTTAGTGTGTAGACGCTCTGTGTGATTTTTTGAAAGAGCCCCAGCATTTTTGAAAAAACTAGCTAGTGTAGATGTTGCCTGGCTGTCCCTCATGTAGCAAGAGAGAGGGAGTGTGCATGTGTGTGAATACAGGAAGGAAGTGGACCCTCACACAGACCATGGGTGGGCAGAACTGTAGTCGCAACACATAAATGAATACAGATACCTATTTCTTCTTACCTCCAGTAGTGCCCCCCAGAAAAACAGGGGAGGAGAACTGACAGACCATATGGGGGAGAGTAAGCTGTACTGCATAAAGGAATGGAGGATTTTCAAAATACTGCAGAGATCTGGCAGGTATACATGCCCTCTGAGCCAGAATGATTCCATGTTGTTCACTGGAATGGAATATAGTAGACCCCCAACTGACATGATTTTGACTTATGCATTTCCTGCAATAACGCCAATTGAACTTGTGAGTGGAGGCAACCGGGAACCAGGTGGCAGCCTGGATCTTGGCTCCCCTCCATTTGCGAGAGATGAGAAACTGACCAGCACTACTGCACTGGTCAGTTTCCCAGCTCCCAAGAGTGGCAGGGAGCTGGGAACCAGATGGCAGCTTCCCTCTGCTTGTGGAAGCCAGGAACCAGGCTGCCAGTTTCCTGGCTCCTGCAAGTGAAGGGGAGCCAAGATCCAGGCTGCCACCTGATTCCTGGCTCCCAGCCACTCACAGGAGCAGGGAGCCAGGCGCAGCCAGGACCAGGGGACGAAGGCGGCAGGGTCCTTCCCCCACCCGGTCCTGACTTTCATGACATTTTACTTACATATGGTTGCCCAGGAACGCAACCTATGCATAAGTTGGGAGTCTACCGTAGTATTTCCAGTGCAGAGCTTCACTTAAAGCTTTACAATCTATTCTTTACAATGGACTTGGAAAAGTGGCGAGTCATACACTGGCAACTTTCATGCCTGCATATATTCATAAAGTATGCAGCTTTTCTGGATTCAGTATCTAGAATAAATAATCTATTGTGCACATATACTGTGACATTTAATGACTACTGAGCACAGATTCTGAGTTTAAAATATATCAGAATTTAAAATACATTTCCTATGATAGACACATTCATAATAATATGTAAAAACACTTTCCGCAGCGGTTTGAATTCTGCAGAACACACTTGGCATGCAGGCTCTTTGGAAGAAAATTCCTGACTCATTAACAATTTTCAACCTGTTCATTTGTAGGTAATCCTGACATTTAATATGCATTGCTGAGTGATATTCTAAAAATACCCATTTTAAATTTTCATATTGCTCCTACAAAAATCATTGACTTTGAGCTGATCTTATGAATCTTACTGTCCACATTCAGGTTTATGCATTTTAAATAACACAATTAAATGAGGTGGAACAGATTGTTTTCATATTTGTTTCTGAAGGGGAGCATCAATACAGCCTGAGGCAGATGGAAAAATTAGCAGTCATATTGCTTTCAAAATTCCTTAAGCCCAATGCTACGTTGTCTGTCTTTATTCCATCACCTTAATAAAAAAAAATAAGCTCTTCATCTTTTCCCGGATTCTCACCTGAACACTAATTTCTCCCAGGCCATATTACTCAACGGCTCTCCCTCTTTTAATTGGGGTCAGCAACCCCAGGCGTGCACACCACTCTTGGCATGCAAGCAGCTTTGCAGCAGCAGCTCAGCCCTGCCCCTCCCCCGCATGCAGCATGGGAGCAGCGACTGGGATGGGCAAGTCCCACCCACGCGTCAGCTGGCAGAGGGGCATGCACCTGGGCTGTGCGCCTGCACCACCCTCCTCACTCCTGCCCTGCACCTTCCCGTCTAGCGCCTGACTGTGCCCTGCCTGGCCTGCAAAAGTGATCTGCATCCCGGTAAGTCACTGTGTGGGGGCTGGGCAGGGGCTTCATAGACTCAACCTGAGTCTGCCTTGTGGACTGTCTGTGGGGCCCCACTCCCCAGTGCTTGCTGGCTGTGACACACCCACCAGTCAGCAGGATGCTGGCCCCTCTCCCCTTTGCACCAGGGCAAACTTGGACATGAGGCGCAGGGCCCAGGAGTCTCAGGCTGATCCAGCTGCCCTGGTGTGGCGCTGCTGGCACACAGTGTTAGAGGGGCTGGAAGGTGTGGCCATGGGGCAGTTTCCCCTGGTTCTGCCGCCCTTGTGCTGTGCAGTGCATGCCAGGTGGCTTCAGCTCTCCCACTAGATTGCTGGTCTCAGCTCCACACCCTGACTATCTCCTGTCCTGCGCTAATTGCTGCTCCCTTGTGGGGGGGAGGGGGGAGGTGTGCCCCTCCCTCCACATGGCCAGGCCCAGGCAGAGAAGGAACAAAATAACCCTAAAGCACCCTAACAACAATCCCCCTTATAATCATGGTTTGGCAGGAGTTTAATACCCTTGCAGTACTGTTCAGAATTTTGCATTATTTGGATTCAGTTCAACCAAGAGCCTTAACACTCAGCCTCGAAAAGGTTGCTGGTCCCTAATCTAAACAGTAAAGACCTGCATCTTAATCGATTTACTAAAGAAGCTGTTGTAAGTAGCACTATTAGTGACTTGAAAAATAAGGAGAAGTCCTGTGGCACCTGATAGACTAACCGATTTTTTGGAGTATAAACATTCATGGGTGAAGACTCACTTGAATGAGTCTTTGCCCACAAAGGCTTGTGCTCCAAAAAATCTGTTACTCTATAAGGTGCCACAGGACTTCTCATTGTTTTTGTGGATACAGACTAACATGGCTGCCTTTCTGACACTTGACTTTAATAAGTATCACCAGCACTTGGATGACACATATAGGTCAAAAGGTCAGATTTCAGCACTCCACCTCTGAAAGATTGCCAGCCCCTGTTTTTCTATAACCATGCTCAGCATTCAATTAAAAAGAATGGTGGAATGTAGACTTCAGATTACAGAGAATCCAACATTTACTTTAGTTGCCTCATACTGCTGAGGAAGGCAAAACACCCACCATGTCTCTGCCAATCTGACGCACAGGAAAATTCCTTCCTGTCATGATCATGAGGGTTAGCCAGCAGCCTGGGAGTAAAAGGGTTAACCTCCTTAGCCAGGTGGGGTTGGCCTATAGGAATGTAGGTAAGAATTGAATTTTTTGGCTCCTCCCTTTTTCTGTCCTCTGTTGCTTCTTCTTTCTCGCCATGAGGGAGACAGACACAGAATATCTCCCTCCAAGAACAGGCCCTCCAATCTTCTGTAAGTAGGGTAAAGTTTAGATAAGTCCATTAGGCTTTATTGTTTTATGGTTTGGGAAGTGGGATCTGATGTCTGGGCACGTTTTAGAAATGTTCTTTTACTCCCCTTGTAACTAAGTTCTAGGCCCATGGTGGAGACTCCCCAGGTGTTTTACTTTGTGACTCTTCCATCTGGTCATGAGTCTTGTGACACGAATATTGTTGTAATAATAAAAGTTCTCTCTTTTTCTTTTTGTTAACCTGGTATTGTTAACCAATGTTTGTGTCCTGGTTTTTTTACTTTTGGGGCTGAGATTTCCCAAATAGTCTCTCCCTGGTTTCCTTATTATTACTTGGGTGGTGGCAGCGAATTTTATCCCCAAAATCTAAGGTGTTTAGGATTTTGGGGGGGAAGTTTATACCAAAACCTGGTAGATCAGGTTTTGGAGGTTCTTTTGCTGGCCCCCACTTCTGCATTTGTCTTGCTAGAGCAGGGGAGGAGCCATGACACTTCCTGACTGTCACTGAAGATGCGGCAATCAAGGGAGACCCTGAAAATGTGGGCAAAACCCACTTTAAATCATTAGGCAATCACATAGACAGATAGCAGGCATATTGTACTAAAAGACCTAATTTGAAATGTCTAATACCTCTGAGGATAGCGAAGCAGGAGATATTAAGAGCTTCTTTGCAGGGTGGCTCTTGGATTTCTAGGTTCAAACATTTAATAGATTGTATATTTGTCTCTGTGCAAATTCATTTATCATCCAAGGTGGCAAATGTTGCTAAATAGTCTTTGGAATCATTCATCGCCCACTAGAAATAAGGTGTTTCAGTTTGCCGGGTTTCAAGATACAATGTTATTGAATTAGTAACAGAGAGAAAGCCGAGCTAGTCTATATACTATCAAAACAAAAAAGCAGTAAAGTGCACTTTATATTGAGTCTGTTGTGGTATGGCTGTGGTCTGAACAAATGGGTCTGTCCCATGAAAGCTCACCTAATAAATTATTTTGTTAGTCTTTAAAGTGCTACTTTTCTGCTTTTTTTTGTTTTAATGTTATTGCAGGTTCATGAGAATCTGTAGCTGATAATATCACAGAATTATTCAAGCCAAGGAAAACTTTTCACAATGATTTTTTTTTCTCTGCTAGGCTGACCCCCAACCCTATACTCCTTTGACTAGAACAAGAGGTGTGTAAGATGGGTTTAATTGGCAGGCTGCACCATTATCAGTTATGAACCAGGGATAGGCATTATAATACTCATTCCCTGCTCCCATATGTCAGGTTCCAGCAAGGGCTGCAGGGGCTTTAGAATCCAACAAGAACTGCCCTATCTATCCCACAGATATAGGTCAGCTGTGCAAATTTCTCTGCTGACAACCAAGGGTGCCATTTCAGAAGGGTGAGCGGGGGGCATCAGTGTACTGGAATGCTTGCTCTTTTTTCCCATTCCCTGACAATCAGGGAGCTAGGAGAAAACACACAGCTTGAGTGTATGCCTCTCACTCCTGGTTGGTGGAGTTCCATGGTGAGGAGAAATAGGATTTTTGTGTTCTATCAAAACAAAAAAGCAGTCATGTAGCACTTTAAAGACTAACAAAATAATTTATTAGGTGATGAGCTTTGATGGGACAGACCCACTTCTTCAGATCATAGCCATATCAGAATAGACTCAAAATATAAAGCACAGAGGTCCAAAAATTGTTATCAAGGTTGGCAAATCAGAAGAACAGAGGGACAGCTGGGGGTGGAGTGGGGAAGTCAAGAGTGAGGTGAAATATCAGAGTATGTAAGAGATTCCTTATAATGGGTCAGGTAGTTGCTGATCCTGTTCAAACCACATGTTAATGTGTCGAATTTGAATATGAATGTTAGTTCTGAGCATTCCCTCTCTAGATGGTTGTTAAAGTCTCTTTTCAGTTGAACACAAACTCTCAGGTGTTTAACAGAATAGCCCACTCCAATAAAGTGCTGGCTGCCAGATTTGTGTATTTGGAGATTTTTGATGTCTGTTCATTCTTTGTTGAAGAGTGTTTGCAGTCTGCCCTATGTACATGGTGTGTGGGAATTGTTGGCACAGGATGGCAAATATGATGTCAGTTGATGAACCAGAGAATGTGCCCACAATTCTGTAATTAATGTGGCGAGGTCCAGTGATGGTATCTCCAGCATAGATATGTGGGCAAAGTTGGCAACAGGTCTTGTCGCAAGGAAAAGTTCCAGGATTAGTATTACTGTGGTATAGCCTGTGGTTGCTAGTGAGAATCCTCATAAGGTTGGGAGGTTGTCTGTAGGAGAGAACAGGCCTGTCTCCTTGGGCCTTCTGGAGTGTGGCATCCTGATTTAGGATAGGTTGTAGGTCTTTAATGATGTGGTGCAGTGGTTTGAGTTGGAGGCTGTAGGTAATGACCAGTGATGTTCTGTTATTGCCTTTTTTGGGCCAATCTTGGAGTAGTTGGTTTCTGGATATTTGTCTGGCCCTGTTGATTCGTTTTTTCACTGCTCCTGGTGGGTGAATGTTTATGAATGTTTTGGTACAGATCTTGAAGTTTTCTGTCTCCGTCAGTAGGATCAGAGCAGATGCGATTGTATCTCAGGTTGCATTTGCAGGTTTTGGGGTAGGAATGTTCCTCTTCATTTCTGCATACAGTTTTTTCTTTGCATTTGGCCACTATGCCCATTTGTTATCATGTCTGTAAAGCCTAATATGCTCCAAATGTGCTATATAAATAATTAAAATGATACGAAATAAAAAAAATCATTAACATGGTTTCACCAAACATATTAAATGGCACAAAGCCAAATGTACTACTTCCAGAAATTGGCCTTCAAGAGTTGTCCATGCCTGATGTTTCAGAGAAAGTTGTAACTTGTCTCTTTTTTTTCCGTTAGCTATCATCCTACCGTTGTTGCTGGCCCTGCTTGTTTCCCAGTTTGCCTTCTAATCAGTACTGCCAAAAGTCTCTCTCCTGCAGGCTGCTGACAAAAGGTGCTTTGTTAAAATAGCATTGATTCAATATAATGAGTGACTATCAAAAGGCATTGAGGGCAAAATAGCCACTGGGGAGAAGCAGCTCCACATGCCAGCAATGAATCCTTCTTGCTCTCCCTGCCACGTGTAAGAGAGAGAATTGTTTACAGCAGAAAGATGCATCTGATGAATTATAAAGGATTAGAAAAGAAACTGGTGCTTCCTATGTGGAGTTGGACAAGATTTGTTTGAGGTTTATATGCCTATTAGGACTATGGTGCACGTGACTCTACTGTGCAAGGCCAACTTCCTTACAAATTGCTAGATTTTAGTGCTGGATTGGCACTATTAAAGAGCAATCCTGTGCTCAGTAATACTATATTGTCTTTGGGGTATATTCTACCAGTAAGTACCCGCGTCTACACTAGCCGGCTATTTCGAAGTAGCTGTGCCAACTTCGAAATAGCGCCTGCTATGTCTACACGTGACGAGAGCTATTTTGAAGTTGAAATCGATGTAAGGCGGCAAGACGTCGAAGTTGCTATCCTCATGAGGAGATGGGAATAGCGCCCTACTTCGACGTTGAATGTCGAAGTAGGGCACGTGTAGACGATCCGCGTCCTGCAACTTCGAAATAGCGGGGTCCTCCATGGTGGCCATCAACTGAGGGGTTGAGAGACGCTCTCTCCAGCCCCTGAGCTCTATGGTGGCCGCATGCAGCAGCCCCTTAAAGCTCCCCGCCCCCTGAGTTCCTGTGCAGGAAGCTGAGAGCTCGTGCAGGAAGCAGCGCTGCCACGTGCCCAGCCTGCACGTCTCTCCGCAGCCTGAAGCCAGCACCCTGCACCCCATGGCATCCAGCCAGCCCCCCAGGTGCCCACAGGGCACCCCACACAAGGGGGCCCAGGGCTCCCAGCCTGCCAGACAGCAGGGGAAGAGGCAGCGGGGCCCCTCCTGGATGGAGGCTGAGATCCGGGACCTGCTGGGGCTCTGGGGTGAGGAGGAGGTGCTCCAGGTAATGGGGAGCAAGAGGCGGAACGTGGATGTGTTCGCTCAGCTGGCCGAGGGCCTGGCTGCCTGGGGTCACCCTGCCCGCACTCCTGACCACGTCAGGGGTAAGGTGAAGGAGCTGTGGCAGGGTTACGCCAAGGCCCAGGATGTGGCCAGCCGATCTGGGGCTGCCCCCGCCACTTGCCCCTTTTACAGGGAGCTCAGATCCATCCTGGGCCCCCGGCACACCTCCTCCCCCCCGGCCACTCTTGACACATCAGCTGACGAGCCCCAGCAGGCCCCAGAGACAGAGTCCACCCTGGAGGCAAGCCCTGCACCCCAGGGGCCCCCACAGGAGCCCACCCCTGGGATGCCGGAGGAGGAGGAGGGGGAGTCCTCCAGCAACGGGGGGCTCCACATCGCCCTCCTGTCCCGCAGCTCCAGCAGGGCGTCTGCCCAATGGGTGTCCCCTGAATGTGGGAGTGGACCGTCAGGTATGTACACCCCCGGGGTTAAGGGGTGGGGACAAGAGACATGACCAGGGCCCTCCACACGCCCAGATGACCATGGCCCCAAGGACAGCAGTGGCATGTCCCTCAGAAGAGTATATCAGCCCCTGCCCCCCAGCAGGACAGCATCATGCCCCATGCCTGGGAATGGGGGGAGCGGAACCTCTAGGGTCCCCCGTTGTGGGGGTACACCCATCAGCAGCAGCAGCATCTCCGGGGGACAGGGATGGGGAACCAGCAGCAGAGGGGTTGGGGGACAAGGACCACAGGTCAGGGCCCACACTAATGGCTGTCTCCACTCTTGTTCCCCCCTGTGTTCCGCAGCTGCACCATCGGAGGGCCTGGAGAGCGCCGGCGAGGTGTCCATGGTCCCGGAGAGTCCACCGGGGCCATCCCAGCAGGCCAGCCCCTTGGTGGAGCGCAGACCAGCCCCAGGACGAGGCCAACAGAGGAGGAGCCACCCGCAGACGGCCACGGACCCCCAGCTGCTCGCGACCCTCCACCGTCAGCTGGAGGTGTCGGAGCGGCGCCTGCGGGTGGAAGAGTGGTGGCTAGAGCTCCAGAAGTGAGCGCTGGCCTGGCGCCAGGAGGCTTGGGGGGCCTTCATGCGCACTTTCCAACAGATTGCACAGCACCTGGCTCCCCCCGCCACTCCGCCCACCGCTCCGCCCGCCGCTCCACCCGCCACTCCACCTGCTGTCCCTCCACCATCTGCCACCCTGGGGCTTGCCGCCAAGAGGGATCATGGGCCTGCGGACACCGGTCGGCCCTATTTGCCAGTTCTCCCGGCCCCCACCCAGCCTCGACCAGGGCTCCGGCTGAGACGTGGGTCGCGCCCCCCAACACCAGGCACTGGATAATAGGGTGTGGGGCCGAGGACGTTGCCCCCCCTTTGTACATATTACCCCCATGTTTGTAAATAGTTTTTGTTCTGCCCCCCATGTACATAGTTCCCCCGTTCCTTCTGTTAATAATAACGTTGCACTGTTTTGTTTCAAAAAACATTTCCATTTATTTCAAAGAAAAGTGTGGGTGTGGGTGTGCTCTCGGGTGCTCTGTGGTGTGGGCTTGGGGGCAGGGAGTGTTGTGGAGGATGGGAGGGTGCAGTGGGTAGCTCACCAGCAGCTGGCCCTGCCAGCATTCACCCCACAGCCTGGTCAAAATCGGCCTGCAGGGCCTCCCGGACCTGGATCCCCTCAGGGTCGACCTGGGGGCAGCGGGTGGCTGGATTTCGGCCCTGCCGGCCTCCACAGCCCAGCCCTGGAAGAAGGCCTCTCCCTTGCTCTCCACCAGGTTGTGGAGTGCGCTGCACACGCCCACAACCTGGGAGATGTTGGTGAGCCCTGCATCCAGGCGAGTGAGGAGACACCTCCAGTGCCCTTTGAGGCAGCCGAAAGTCCGCTCGACCACCTGGCGCGCATGGTTCAAGTGCATGTTGAACCGCTCCTGGCTGACTGTGACGTGGCCCATGTAGGGGTGCATGAGCCAGGGCCAGAGTGGGTACGCTGCGTCTGCGATGATGCAGAAGGGCAGGGTGGTGTCCCCCACAGGGATCTCCCGCTGGGGGATGTAGGTCCCTGCCTCCAGCCGGCGGCACAGGCCTGAATTTCTGAACACCCGGGCGTCGTGGGTGCTGCCAGGCCAGCCGACATAAATGTCCAAGAGTCGGCCCCGGCTGTCCACCAAGGCCTGCAGGACCACGAAATGGTATCCCTTCCTATTGAGGAAGCATCCTCTGCTGTGCTCCGGGGCACGGATGGGGATATGGGTCCCATCCAGAGCCCCAAAGCATTTGGGAAGCCCAGGCTGGCAAACCCCGCAATGGAGGCATCCGGGTCCCCAAGCTGCACGAGCCTTTGGAGGAGCAGGGCATTGATTGCGCGGACGACCTGCAGGGGAAGGATATGAGAGAGCACCGGTGAGGGGTGTGCAGGGTGTGTCCGGCCCTCCCCACAGGGCTCCCCCCCTCCCCAAAGGGTTCTCCCCCTCCCCCTGGGTCCTCTTACCTCCATGAAGATAGCTCCGATGGTGGCCTTGCCCACGCCAAACTGCTGCCCCACGGATCAGTAGCTGTCTGGAGTGGCCAGCTTCCAGACAGCGATGCTGACCCATTTCTCTACTGTCAGGGCATGTCGCATGGGGGTGTCCTGGTGCCGTAAGGCAGGGGTGAGCCACTGGCAGAGCTCCAGGAATATCTGTCGGCTCATCCTGAAGTTCCGGAGCCAGCAGTCGTTGTCCCACTCGCCGAGCACCAGCCGCTCCCACCAGTCGGTGCTCGTGGGGTATCTCCACCGCTGGCAGCGTGTGCGGTGGGGGGGGGGCAGGGGCTGGGAGGGCAGCAAGGTCTGGGGCTGCTTCCTTATCCCTGGGGGCAGCTCCTCTTGCACAAATAAAAGATGGTCAGCTGCCTCCTGCATAGCACTGAGCAGGGCAGCCCCTGGTCCTGCAGGGGCGGGTGTGGGGGCCTCTGGCTGCTGCTGCTGCTGCTGCTGCTGCTGCTGGGGGTCCATGCTGCTTCCACGGGGTGTGTGGGCTTGTGGCTCTGCAGACCGCGTGCTGTGCAGGCTGAGTGTGTCTGGGAGGGGCCCTTTAAGGGAGCGGCTAGCTGTTGCCCTGGAAGTGCTAGTCCGCCCTGTGACCCTGTCTGCAGCTGTTCCTGGCACCCTTATTTCGATGTGGGCCGCTTTGGTGTGTAGATGCTCCCCTGCAGCGCCTACTTCGATGTAGTGCTGCCCAACATCGAGGTTGAACATCGACGGCACCAGCCCTGGAGGATGTGTAGAAGCTATGCATCGAAATAGCTTATTTCAATTTCGCTACATCGAAATAAGCTATTTCAATGTAGTGTCCCAGTGTAGACGTAGCTAATGTGTGCAAAACAAGCATCGGTGCAATCATAGTAGGGAAGCAACATTGAAAAAGTTATGGAACAAGTTCTTCAAGATCCCTGGAATTTGTGTATTGTCCAAGCCTCCTTGTCTCAGGTGGCAAATATGATAAAGACAGTTTAACATATTTTCCAAACTGTGTAAGTTCAGTGGTTGAGCTTTCCCAGTTCTAGCCTAGATAAAATAGCATAAGTGTGCATGGAATGGCAGATTCAGTACTTCTCAGACTGAAAAACAGGCAGTGCAGACATTTAGGAAGTAAAACACTAACTCCCTTTTCCTGTCTCTACTTTAGATGATGTTCCTCAATGTTCAGTTCTCCTTTCTATTTATTGCTTTGTGCATCTTAGAAAGAGAAAAGGAAATACTACTATCTCATTATGGCAGGTTGAGATGAAGATACCTGAAAACTCCCAGATGTGTTTCAAAGAATACAATTGCCAAGAACCTTTTGCTTTGTAGCAAGGCCTACTCTTCAAACTGCGGTGTGCACAGAATATATGTGCACAAAAGCAGACCCTGCTTTGTGCTTACATAGATGGGTGAGTGCACATCTGTCTGAAGTGAGGGTGAGGGAAGTATGTGTGCACCTTTGCCCACATGGGCTTGAAGATTTTGTGTCAGACTTGTGACATGAATATTTGTTTCTTATGTGGTTCTCATTTCTCTTTCTAAACTAATCTTTTTTTTAGTTTAATATTCTCTGTTCTTTCGTACACCCATATCTTGATACATCCATTGTGTGATTTGTTTGCTGCTAAATTAGACCACAAAAAGATAATCACAATGACATTTATCATAATTGTATTATATCATGACAGTCTATACATCAAAACACATCAGAGGGGCCATACCTTTACAGTATTTATAAACTTCAGTAATTTGGCATCATGGCCTACATCCACACTTACCAAAAGCTTCAAAATGCTAATGGCCAGATCGAAGAATACTAATGAAGTGCAGAAATGCATATTTAGTGCCTCATTAGCATGCTGCTGGCAGTGGCACTTCAAAATTGCCGCGTTTTGCTCTCGTGCAGCTCATCTACACCGGGGTCCTTTTCGAAAGGCCCCCACAAATATCAAAATCCCCTTATTCTTATGAGGTCATAGGAATAAGGGGATTTATGTTGGTGGGGTCCTTTAGAAAAGGAGCCCAGCGTAGACGAGCCGCGTGGGAGTGAAACACAGCAATTTTGAAGTGCTGCGGATGGCGGCATGCTAATGAGGCACTGAATATGTATTTCAGTGCCTCATTAGTATTCTTCAATGTGGCCATTAGCATGGCCATTTCAAAGTTTTTGGTAAATGTGGATGTAGGCCATGAGATGGGCATGTTTTTATACTCCTACAGGTTGAACCTCTCTAATCTGGCACTCTCAGAACCTGACCTGTGCCGGATGAAAAAATTTACCGGATTACAGGGGGTCAATATTTTCTAGCAGCATTACCAACACTTCCACTGCTTACTGGACTCTTAGAAGACATTTAGGGGCAAATGACAGCTAAATAACAACACAGAACACTGAGATCCAGCACTGGTGGCTGGAAACAAACTTTATGGGTCTTCAGGACACTTGACCATACCTATGATTGTCCAGCTAACTAAAATCATGTCAGATTATTTAAAAGCAACGAAGGGTCCTGTGGCACCTTAGAGACTAACAGAAAAGTTTTGAGCATGAGCTTTCGTGAGCACAGACTCACTTCATCAGATGCTCATGCTCAAAACTTTTCTGTTAGTCTATAATCTGCCACGGGACCCTTCGTTGCTGTTACAGATCCAGACTAACATGGCTGCCCCTCCGATACTTGACGCCAGATTACTTGTTGCTGGATGAGAGAGTTCCTAATTAGAGAGATTCAACCTATACTGTACTCGAATCTGACATAAAACAAGACAAATCAAAACATAAATATATCAGTATAAAATAAAACTAACACTTAAACATAATAATTGTTTGTAGGATAAAAAAGTGAGAACAAGTTGAAACAATATAGAGATATTTCATATCTGCACTGTAGGGTTTTAGTTGGTTTATGTTCCAAGCAAGACCTACTTTCTCATAGTACTTGATCTCGTAGTCCAGAATGGCTCCATTGGGAAAGTCAGGCTCTTGCCATGAAAGGGCAATGCTGTTTTGGGAAGCCCAGTCCTTCCTTACCGTACCTATCAAGGTGGGTGCTGAAAGGGAAAAGAATAACTAAGGATTAATGAGAAAGCACACTGTTTATTTCTTTTTGACTTGATTGTCTCAGGGTACTGATAAGTGGTGATCTGTAGGCAGAAGAGCATGACAGATGGAAATTCTCAGCCCAACTCTGTAACTTGGAGTTAATGTTGAAAATACATATTTAATTGTTAAAACCTATATTTTTGAGAAATGCCTAGAAAATGGTAATAACTTTGTGAAAATATCTGATCCCAGTTATACTTGTTGACTTCAGAGACCAACAAAAATAGATTTTATTGTTTTATTCTTCTTAGTACTACAGAACCAGCACAATCACCAGTAGTGTTAGATTCTGTCACTTGTTCAGTTGCAGAGTTGTTACATTCACCTCTGTTGCATCTGTGTAATTTTTTTTGACAACGTCACAACCACAATCTGGGAACCATCGTCTAAAGGCAGTGGGGTTGCACTGTTATCACGAAGGGAGTGTCTACACCAGGAACTAACTTTGCAGTTAACTTTGAAGTTAGCCACTACTTTGATGTAGCCCACAACGAGCTCACACACATTTTCCCTCACTTCAAAGCCCAACTTCTAAGTCCTTTCTCCATTCCTGGGAATGGCGTAGTGGCGTACTTCAAAGTTTAATTTCAAAGTAGGGTGTGTGTAGAAACTCAACTTCGAATTTGTACTTCAAAGTAAGCAACTTCAAAGTTATTTTTATAATGTAAACACAGCCTAAAGGTAGTTTCAGATGCAGAACAACATGTAAGAGACAAGGTAAAAATTTGGAGTAATCTGAACTGATTCACTACTTTTTTCAGAATAAATAAGTAAATTTTGTATTCAGCTTATATGTTGGGTCAAAAGAAGCTAATGATTTAAATAGTCAGAGAGTTCTTAATTTTGTTACCTCTGTCAAAATGACAAAAGACTGTAACCCAGTACATTTTATTAAGTAAATGAGATTGTGTCAGCCATAAAAATACGCAAGGATATTGTAATACATGCATTTTAGGTCTTTTTCTTCACTGTGATTGGAACACAAATGAATCTACATTTTTAGATCATAGCCAAATACTGAGGATTATATAGTTTGCTCTGGAACAAACTGTGTGTAGTATACATAGAAATTTTACCCATTTACAGGTTTACAGAAAACTATAATGTGAGCAATATTCTACACAAAACTCAAAAGCAGTAAAACCCACATCTTAATACTGCAAGAGTTATTGATTTACAAATACATTTTAACATTAATTTAGAAAAAGTTGTTAGAACATCCAGGTTGTCAACAAGCACTTTTAAAAGTAACTCTGCCATGAGGCCTCTAAGGGTTCAATGCCAGTCCCAAGCCTGGATAAATGAGCAGAGTTGGTCAGATGAGTGAGAATGTGCTGATCGCGAAACAACAATATGAATGAAATCTGATGCCAGTACAACTAACTGATAGAGGATGCTGGCTCGGATGATGCCCAGATAAACAAGGTCCACGAAACCAATCAAACGATTGAGGTTGGGTCGATAAGTTGACTACCAAAAGAAAATTACAACAACCACATATACTATCAATTGGAATGTGGAACACTGTGGCCAACTGGAATGTTAGAGCTGCTTCAAAAGGAGATGGTGAAATAATGATGTGATATATTTGGACTGGCGGAGATGCATTGAATGGCATTGGGAGAGATGTGCAATTGCAAAGTCATTTGTTCAGAGAATGAATTGAAGCATGAGGCAGGAGTCAGATTCCTTCTTAGCAAAAGAGGAGCATTGTTAGGATACAAACTGGTGAGAGAAAAAATGATGATGGTGAGATTTGAAACAAAATTGTTCAAAATCTCATAACGTCCCATAAAAAAGGAAAGAAGGGTTCTTTTGAAGATGAGGTTTACTTTGGAAAGAGCTGTGTCTACACTGCTTTTTTTCTTTCCAAAGAAGAACATATAAATGAAGCAGCGGATACGTAAATCTGCACCTCATTTGCATTTTAATTTCCCTCATTTGCATGCCTCTTTTGAAAGAGGAACTCAAGTGCAGACACAGCCTTAACCTTTAGAAGAAAGTTTCTTATTAACAGACTAAAATAAGAAACTTTTTCCAATACCAAACTTTCAAGTAAATTTACTTTTCATGTAAATATTTTAGATATATGTTAAATAGTAAAAATAATAAATAAACACCAGAATGAGAGCAAGGCAAAACTCGGTGGAGTTGTTTCTTTCCATATGGGAAAGGGAGCTATATTTAGCTACATCTTTATCTATTTTTATATATCTAGAGCTGTGTCTACACGTGCACGCTACTTCGAAGTAGCGGCACTAACTTCGAAATAGTGCCCGTCGCGGCTACACGCGTCGGGCGCTATTTCAAAGTTAACTTCGACGTGAGGCGGCGAGACGTTGAAGTCGCTAACCTCATGAGGGGATCGGAATAGCGCCCTACTTCGACGTTCAACGTCGAAGTAGGGACCATGTAGACGATCCGCGTCCAGCAACGTCGAAATTGCCAGGTCCTCCATGGCGGCCATCAGCTGGGGGGTTGAGAGATGCTCTCTCTCCAGCCCCTGCAGGGCTCTATGGTCACCGTGGGCAGCAGCCCTTAGCCCAGGGCTTCTGGCTGCTGCTGCCGCAGCTGGGGATCCATGCTGCAGGCACAGGGTCTGCAACCAGTTGTCGGCTCTGTGGATCTTGTGTTGTTTAGTGCAACTGTGTCTGGGAGGGGCCCTTTAAGGGAGCGGCTTGCTGTTGAGTCCGTCCTGTGACCCTGTCTGCAGCTGTGCCTGGCATCCCTATTTCGATGTCTGCTACTTTGGCGTGTAGACGTTCCCTCGCTGCGCCTATTTCGATGTGGTGCTGCGCAACGTCGAAGTTGAACATCGACGTTGCCAGCCCTGGAGGACATGTAGACGTTATTCATCGAAATAGCCTATTTCGATGTTGCTACATCGAAATAAACTATTTCGATGTTGGCTTCACGTGTAGACGTAGCCTAGTAGTGTCAAAAGGCTTCTTAGAAAAATACGTTTCTCTGCCTGGGAAGAACTATTCTCCAAAGTACAAAAATTTAGTCCCCTCTGATATTTGAAAAGCATGCACAATGTCATACTGCAACCAAACTATTTAAAATTATGTGAAGCTGGTGGTCAAAAGTGAGTTTACAAAGGAAACTTACACCTTTATCTATAAAGTCTCAGCCATGGTTCTATGATACCTTTGTCTTACACAGTGGAGTGTAAGCAAGGAAGCAAAAACCCAAAACCTTATTGAACTATTATGCTGACAATAAAAGACATAGGAATATTAATCAATGAGTGCTTTAAAATATGCATTATAAAATATTAACACAATATAAACCTAATTTTTCCCTAGAGGTAAACATATAAATACCTTGATGAAAATGACAACTGTGTACATGTATTTGAGAGTAGAAGATGACCCCTGCACAATTATAAATGAATCAGTAGCCTGAGATGAAAATGCCAGCAAACACCAGCTCATATTTGTTAACAGGCGATAATAGGCTTGCAATCTGCACCAGACCTGCCACTTACATGAATTTGCTTTGCCGTTTAGAGTATCTGTTGTTTTCAGTCATTGATATGTATTGTATTGAATTTGTTCCTTAGCAGTTGTTCCATTTAAGCAAACTGGCATGCCATTTATCAAGTTATCAAAACACCACATTAAAATGTGGCTATGTACACACTATTGTGATTGTCGTCATTTCTGTCATTTGCTACTTTAATTTCTCCTAAAGTTCTGAGTGAAAACTCTTCCCAATATGCAACATATGGTTGATTATTATATAGTGTTTACTTTCCAAACTTATATAGTCATTTGTATTGGTTTTCAACATGAGTTCACTGCACTAAATACTATGCTTTGTTCAATGAGTGTCAAATCACGCGGTGGCTCAGGAAGTTATTTCAAATGTTCAGTGTTCTAGTCCGTCACCTCTCTCTTTGGAACAACTCAGAAAAAAAATTAAAACACAAAGTTCTTTCAGCTGCCTCCCAAATCAATAATGCGTGTCCTGACTTGCAACATTGAAAATTTGTACAGTGGAGCTTAGACATATTGATGTGGTAACCCTAAACTGCTGGTTTTATATCTTGGCTGTGTCTACACTAGCTCCCAACTTCGAAGGGAGCATGGTAAGTAGGGTGTGGGGAAATTATTAATGAAGTGCTACAGTGCATATGCAGCACTTCATTAAGCTAAGTCTCCTCCACGGCAACTTTGAAGTGTTAAACTTCAAAGTGCTGGCTTGCGTGTAGCTGCAGCTAACCTGCAGGTACTTCAAAGTGCCTGGGTTATTTTGAAGTCCAAAATTTTGAGGAATAAAGGGACTTTGAAGTAGCCTAGGCACTTCGAAGTACCCACAGGTTAGCCACGGCTGCACGCGAGCCGGCACTTCAAAGTTTAACACTTTGAAGTTGCCGTGGGGGAGAATTGGCTTAATGAAGTACTGCATACGCACTGCAGCACTTCATTAATAATTTCCCCACACCCTACTTACCATGCTCCCTTCGAAGTTGGGAGGTGGTATAGACACAGCCCTTGTAAATTAAAATATATTTAAGACTTACACATTACTCTGCTATTTTATTCCTGGATTAGGGGACTGACTGAGCATCAAACAATTTCACGCACTCCAAATCACCATGGCTCAGAGAAATAAATAAGCAGGCCCATTATTAACTGTTTCTGGTAAGTTCACAGATAGATGACTCTGTCATATGAAAGTTTTTTTCCATAGGGAGACACAATGACTTAGACAAGAAAGAGAACTCAAACTTGCAAATTCATTCTACCAAAAAAGGAAAAAACTTAAAGCAATGATAAAATAATGTGTTCAGTTGAATTATGATTTCTTTAGTTCTCTACAGAAAAAAAACCAACACTTTTTACAAGAGAGTAATCTACTTCTAGGGGCTGCTCCTCTCTAGAGAAGCAAAAGCAGAAGTTAAGCCCCAAAGTAGTAAGTGGAGTTTGCCTATGGATCAAAGGTAATTTTTCACGACTTGGAAATTTAAGGGCAGGTGTCTTTTGTATGTTATTTATAAAACTGTTTTGTTCACCTCTAATGAGTCAAAGGTAAATTATTCTTGTTAGTCATTTGAAATTCAATACTGTAGGAGAGTTTTAATTCAATTTACCTGATGAAGACATACAAATGAATTTGATTAACATCTTAGCATGTCTTTGAAGACACCATTTAATGGTTGCACCTCCTTGCCTTTGGTGTTAGGCTGAATGATGCTCTCCTGAACTCACTGCTTTTCTTTGCTTTGTTTGAAAGCTTATTTGTTTCATCTGGTGTTCATATTTTCCTGTATTCTGTAATAGATTTCTTGAATTGCAGTGAGTCATCTTCTATACTGTTACATTTTTCATTGTTTCTATATTCATCTCTTTGTAATTTCCCTTTTATACTGTGTTAATGAATATTTATTCTGTATTTCAGAGAAAATTTGTCGTTGTAGAGTACAGTCATATGTTCAAAGGTACTTTTTAGTCTCATTTTCATGGAGTACATAGAAAGTGTAGAATAGGATTGTAAAGTATTCAGGTTTGCCACTTCTCCATGGACTCACCTTTTCCTGGTATTTTTCAATTACCTATGGACCTCTTTCTTTGGGCATAGATAACTCAGATCCCAGAAGCTTTATTTTTCCTCTCAGTCCCTTTTTCTGATATTCATTGTCCAGGTTTTTTTCTTCCCCACACTGGTTAAAACTATGTAAAGAATTGCTATAAGCACGCATAATATCCAGAAAAAATGTCTTTGGCTTTTTAAAGACTGTTATCATAATTTCTCAAAATAGTTTCTTCTAGTAACCCTTCAGAACTCTTACATATTACAAAATTCAAACTTACACAAATGCAGACTTAATTTCTCAGTTCATCTGCCTATGCGATATCACCTCTCTTTCTGTGTGTCTAACAGATAAATATTCAAGTAGAATGGGAGCTGGCAGTTATCCTTGTATTTCAGTTGGCTAACACTTTCCATTAGTATAGATTCTCACCGCATTTGCAGAAACTAACATTAGTATCATATTGTATTGTATTTACTGTATTACAGCAGGCCTTTCAAAAATCGCTAGGGGGAAAACCCTGGTGGCAGAGATGTCTGTGTCTTTTGCTCATTCCACGACACTCCAGTCAGGTCTGGCTAAGTTCTAAGGCACTGAAAATCACCACTCCCTCTCTTTGGCCTACACTTCTGAGCATAATTCTAGCAGCGTTCCAGAATATTCGCAAACTGGGATCGTGACGTCCCCCCATAGCAGAACCAGCATACACTGCAAAGAGAATGACAGGGAAAAGAGAGCATAGCCAGCGATGGAGAAGCTGCAGCAGCAAGGGAGGAGAGCAAAGAGAGCTGTGCCTGCCCTTCACTGACCATGCTGAAGACTTCACACATGGCCCCAGTGGAGTCTCGACTCCCTGTGGCTACAATGCATGAGGTAGGAAAACCCTACGCTTCTGAGGGGCAGGACAAAAGATCCAGGAGCACACAAATTCAAAGGAGAAATTAATGGAAACCCAGAAAACTGGAGCTGAGACTCAGTTCTGAGAGATGATAATTCTGTAGGTGTCACAACTCTTGCTATTAAACAGCATCCTACAACTACCTCACTGGGAGTTCATACAAGCTGTGAGTAAAGCCCAGGTCTGTAATTGCGCAGTCCAAGTCCCATCTATTTAGTTACACTACTTCTCAGGAAGCATCTGTCATATCTTTGTCCTTGCCTACTCTCTCAATACAATGGTGCTATTTCTAAATGAATTTTATATGAATAGGTGTTATGCTGCATCACCCAGTGGCTGACTCACAGAGGCTATGTCTACACTACAGAACAACTTTGAAGTTGCTTACTTCAAAGTACAACTTCAAATAAGAGCTTTGAAGTAGAGCATCTACAGAGGAAAAGCACCTCCCTCACTTTGAAATAGGCTCCCTCCACTTTGAAGTAAAGCATCTACACAGCAACAACCCCTACTTTCAAGTAAGGGGCCAGGATATGAAGCAGGCTGGGGTCACATGGCTCACAAGCCTTTCCAGGCTACCAACCAGCTGACTCCCTCCCAACGTCTCCACCTTGCAGGTGCTCAAGGCTGCCAGGCTGCACACAGCAGGGCAGACTGTGCGCAGGGGAGCAGAGCTGCACACCCTGTCCACCCAGACGCTCCCCAAGGAGGATCTTCTCTACACCCTGGCCAGCCTGCTGGCCATGCTGGTCACTGTGCTTTTCCAACAGTGTGACTGGGTCACTTGCATGGGTCCCCATCCTCCAGGCCCTGGCCAGGGCCCTGCTGCCCCTCCCCTGGGTCCCTGATCCTGCGCTGATGGGCCTTCACTACCGGCACTGAGTGGTGGGACTGGGTGGTGCTGGAGGACTGGGATGATGAGCAGTGGCTGAGGAACTTCAGGATGACCTGGCAGACATTCACGGACCACTGCCATTGGCTAGCTCCAGTCCTCCAGCACCGGGACACCCGGATGCTGCCAGCATTCCTTGTGCAGAAGAGGGTGGCCATTGCACCATGGAGGCTGGCCACCCTGATAACCACTGGTCCATTGGCCACCAATTTGGAGTCAGCAAGGCCACCATCAAAGCAGTGATAGAGGTAAGTCTAGCCCTCAACATGGACCCACCCTGGGAGAGGGCCACTGGGCAGGAGGAAGGGGGACCCTGGTGGGGAGGGGAGAAAGGGTGGGGGGGCCACCTGGTCTGGCATTCATGGACTTGTCTTCCTTCCACTCCTGCAGGTAACCCAAGCTATCAACGTGGTGCTCCTGTGATGTGTTGTGACCCTTGGGGACCTGGATGCTGCCCTCACCAGGTTTGCAGAGCTGGGGTTCCTGAACGCATGTAGCAATCTGGGCCCTAGATCACAGCAGAGGCACCTACATTAACAGGAAAGGGTACTACTCAGTGGTTCTCCAGGCCCTGATGGATATGAAGGGCCATTTCCTGGACATGTGGCTGGGCAGGGCCCACAATGGCCAGATGTTCTGAAATTCATGGCTGGGATGCTGGATGCAGGAGAGCACGTATGTCCCACTGTGGGAGCTCCTGCTCGGGGACAACACAATGCTCCCCAGCATCATAGCTGATGCTGCATACCCGCTACACCTGTGGCTCATGTGGCCCTATACTGGATGCACCACCCCAGCCCAGGACACTTTTGATAGTCGTTTCAACCATGCCAGGGGCATAGTAGAGCGGGTGTTTGGGAGGCTGAAGGGGAGGTTTTGCAGCCTCCACACGAGGCTGGATGTCAGCCTCCCAGATGTTCCCGCAGTGGTCGCTGCATGCTGTGCCCTCCTCAATCTTCTGAAGGGCAGGCAGGAGCCCTTCTACCAGGGCTGGACTGCGGACCCGCAGGCCGGCTGTGAGCAGCCACTTGCTGTCCCATGCCACAAGGCCCAGAGGGCTGGGGTAAGGGTCTGGGAGGTCTTGTGCCAGGCCTTCACCCAGGGCCTGCCCTGACACTCTGCACCACAGCCCCCTGCTCCCCATCCCTCACAGTCCACCACCAAATGCACCCCCGCCTGCTCTCCCACCACACCAGGGACTCGGGGTTAGAGTGGGAACAATATACACAACTGTGGGGAATAAATGTATTTGAACAAACAAAACAGAATGTGTCAAACTATACACAGTGCATGGGGGTAAACACTCCGTGGAAGGGGGTAGGGGGCTGGCTGGGGGGACCGAACCTGGAGTGGGGCTGGGATGGGAGAAAACTCAGTTGCCCAGTGGCATGGAGGGCTGGGAGCCATGGTGGCTGCAGCTGCCCCTCCCACTCTGGGTCCGGGCCTCCCTGCGGGGCGCTGATGGGGCTTGGAGGTAGGGGTGGTGTGGGGGTGTCACGGGCTTAGCCTCTGTAGGGGGTGCAGTGGCCGCCTGGCCAGTACCACTGAGCCAGCTCTATGCAGGCAGCTGGGGACAGCTCTGCCATGTGGTGGTTGCCTTTGGGTGGGGGGGGAATCCACTGCAGGAGAGGCAGCTGCGGGGGAGGGCGGCTGCAGGGGGGTGGCTGCCAGAAGTGTGTCGGAAAGGGAGGTGACTGCAGGGGGGCAGTTGCAGGCCAGGTTGGTGAGGGGGCTGGAGGTTGGCCAGGCAGGTGGCCAAGGCCTGGGCCACACTGTCCAGGTTGCCAGCCAGCTACACCCACACCTCCTGCTCCATCGCTAGCCAGTCCCGGAACATGCTGGTCATTTCCCGCACCACTGCCCGATTGGCAGCCACCTCCTCATTCCACCAGCACCGACTCCGTGTGGCCTGGCCATGGCCATCGGGGGATGTGGGCTGGGGCGATGGGGTGGCCTCCTGGCCCCTGCAGCTGTGGCCTGCTCCGATGGGCTGTGGTGCTGCTTGATGATGGACCTGTGGAGACAAAAGGGGATGGGGGATGGCCCGAGAGTGCTGGGTTCCTACCCCAGGGAGCCTGAGCCCCCACTCTGCTGGCCCCCACCCCACTCTCCTGCCGTCCGATGACCCAGGGGCCCCATGCATCCCATGTGCCCGGGGGTTCCCGCTTGGCAGAGGTCAGGCCGTGTTCACTTCCCCCCACATCTCTGGCCGTGTGGGCTGCAGGCCTGTTCCAAGGCAGTCACATCTCCAGGCTTTGTGACATCCCAATTGCCCTGTACTTACCAGCTGCGACCTCCCAGGACTTGGGCTGCGCTCGGCTCTACAAGGTGCGGCTGGGTGTCCTGGAGCAGAGGGTGATGCTGAGGGGCCCATCGTTGGAGCACTCGTCATTGCCCTTGGTCTCGGTGGGCTGGCCTCCGCAGGGGGGAGGCTGCTAGTACCAGATGGAGCCGTCTTGTCATTGGTGTCTGCGGGTGGGCGGAGGCAGCGCTGTCCATCAGGTGCTCAAGGCCAGCCACCTCCCTCGGCCCCAGGAGCTTGTGCAGGTCCTTGTAGTGGGGGCAGTGCAGGGGCCGTGCACCGACCAGCTGGCAGCGTTGTGGGCTTTGCAGTATGCCTGCCTCAGTTCTTTAACTTTGATCCGGGCTCTGCTGCTGGTGCACTCGGGGTGGCCCTGGGCAGCGAATCCCCGGGCCAGCCTGTCATAGGCCTCTGTGTTGCACTTGCGGGCAGCAGTTTGCCAAAGAACCTACTTCTCCCCGCAGAGTGGGAGGAGGTCCTTCAGCTCCCGCTCTGTCCAGGAGAGTCCCCTCTTGGCATGTCCCTTGCCCAGGAACTGAGAGCCCTCGGACTCGTGTCTGGGAGCCCTGGGGGGGTGAGGGGGTCCTGCCGTGCTGCCATGGTGGCTGGACAGTGCGGGTGATAGCTGGAGCCTCAAGCAGGGGCAGTCTGAGTGGGAGCTCGTGCTACCCCTGCTTGTGGCACGCGCTCAGATTCCTGCCTGGGGTTGCTGGTGAGCTGGTTCCTGTGAGGCAGCCGGCAGGGACCATAGAGCCCTGCCTGGGCTGGTCAGAGTGTCTCCCTGATCCAGGGGGGCTGCCGCCATGGATGACCCCTTACTTCAAAGCACTGAGTGCAGAACGTCTACACGCACCATACTTCGAAGTTAACTTTGAAGTAGGGCACTACTCCATTCCCTGTGCAGAGGACCCCCTCCCTTCAGCTGAAGGGAATAAGGGGATTTTGAAATGTGCGGGGTCCTTTCAAAAAGGAGTGAGCCCTGTGTAGCTGCACCGTGCTGTGGGCATTCGAAAGTGGTGCTTTCGAAGCACCATGGCCAGAAGTGTGCTAATGCTAACGAGGCACTGAATATTCAATTCAGCACCTCATTAGTAATCTTCAAAATGGCCATTAGCATGGCTACTTCAAAGATTTGTACCAGTGTAGACACAGCCGGTGTCCTGCAACACCAGGATTTTTGTGGACAGAAATAGAAATTATGTACCTTTTCTGTTACTAGAAAATACATTTATACTTGTATGATACATCTTGACACATGAAATCAGTGGCTGGACTCAGCATTAACAAGGGAAAGACCGAGACAATGAGGATCAACAAGTCCAACACCACCACCATCACACTGGGAAGGGATGACCTGGAAGATGTGGAGCAGTTCACCTACTTAGGGAGTATTATGGGCACAGATAAGGTTATAAATACGAGGATAGGGAAAGCAACAGTGACATTCAAGACTCTCTATACCATATGGAGTTCACAAATAATATCTGCGAAGACGAAAGTGAGGCTCTTCAACACAATGTGAAGAGTGTGCTCTTGTATGGATGTGAGACCTGGAGTACTAAACATCTTCAAATCACAAGCGATAGACATTCATAAACAGATGTCTGAGGTACATCCTTCACATCAAATGGCAAGACTTCATCACAAATGAGGAGCTTTGGAACAGAGCAGGACAAGAACCAATTGACACTGAAATCAAGAGAAGAAAGTGGGGATAGTGAGGCCACACTCTCAGAAAACCATCACCCAGCATAATAGTCAAGCTGTCACATGGAACCAAAAGGAAAACACAAAAGAGGAAGAGCTTAAACAATGTGGAGAAGATCTCCTGAAACTGAAAGACCACTTGGATACTCCTGGAGCCAGCTAGAAGTCTTGTGGCAAGACAGGGTGAAGTGGAGGAGACTTGTAGTTGAACCTATGCACCACTCGGAGTACACGGGTTTAGTAGTAGCAGTAGCAGTAGCAGTAGACACATTTCAACCTAGATTTTGGTAACTGATTAGAATTTATGAAATTTGACAATAAAGCCATGTCCACACTAGTCCCCTTCTTTGAAGGGGGCACAGAAATGACACAGACCAAGGAATATCAATGAGGTGCTGCCATGAATATACAGCACCTCATTAACACAACGGCAGCCTCACAAATTATGAAGCTGCTACCTTTGAAGTGCTGACAGGCTGTCCAGAAGCGGGTGATTCGAAATATTTGCCCAACTTTGAAATTCCCTTATTCGCAATTCATTTTGGAAGTGAGGGAATTTCGAAGCTGGCTGTGTGTTTTGAAGCACCCGCAGCTAGACTGCCTGTCAGCACTTCGAAGCAAGCAGCTTTGAAATTCACATGGCCACTATTATGTTAATGAGGTGCTGCACATGCATGGCAGCGACTCACTGATATTCCCTGGTCTGTGTCATTTCCATGCCCCCTTCAAAGCGGGGGGCTCGTGTAGACACGGCCAAAGTAAAATGTCATCTCATACATGGCAATAAAAGGAGTTGGGGATTGTATTCATATTCTAACACTTGGCATGAAAAACATGCTGTTATGGTACACTGGAGGAAAACTATGGATTTTATTTCTGATTCTGAAGAGTCTGTAGGGAAATATAATGAGGAATAAAAAGATGTTTTCTAAAGAGACATCTCATCTTAGCAACAGCACTGGAGCAACTGAAATCACATTTCCTGATCAACACTGCAGGGTTCAGCATAATTAACATTTGAACTATATGTACATTAAATACCAGCGTTAGTTCTACGGCACAGATGCATTTTTTAAAATCTTTGCTTGAGCTGGTGAGTACATTGTTTTCATGCTTCCTTGTAGAAATAGCCCCAGAGAAAGGAAGGGAGATTGTCTTAGAGATGAGCTTTATTTCTAGATGAGCTGTGGAGTTGCTGTATGATTTTGGACAATTTATTTAATCTTTGTTCCTTGGTTCCCCAATTCTAAGATGTGGATAATATTTTAATGTTATTTTGTATAGTGAGGATACATTTATTAATGTTTGTGAAGTGTCTCTATACTATCAGGCTACATCTACACTAGAGAGTTTTACAGACAAAACTGGGGTATTGTCAACAAAACTTGCAGGCTATGGTTACATTGATGTGAACCGCCAGCAGCAGTATGCAAATGCATGGTCTTGAAAAGGCAAATGGCTGCTCATTTGAATATCTGGTTACCAGCAGTCGCTGCCTCAAGCACAAAAAAAGCTGTGTAAACATGGGTCTGCCAGCGACCCTCCCCACATTGTTAGCAGCTGCTTATGCCTGGAAAACATCAGGCATAAGAGGCTGCCTACAAATGAGGGGAGCGAGGAGGAGTTTGCCAGCAGAACCACATTTACACAGCTTTTTTTGTGCCGGTGGCAGAGTCTGCTGCTGAGTGAATATGCAAATGAACATCCATTTGCATTTTCAAAACCACCCATTTGCATACTGCTGCCGGTAGTTTGCATTAGTGTAAACTTAGCCACGGAGCATCTATGTTTTGTTTTGTAGATGCTCTGGGGGGCCCTTTTGTTGACAAAGTGGATCAAAAGATCAATCTGCTTTTATGTGTAGATGCAATCTGTTGACAGAAGTTTTGTTTGAACATCTCTTACTACAGTAACTTCTGTAGACAGATGCTTCTAATGTAGACATAACTTAAGTTATGGGGGTTATGTAAATATCCAGGTGAGTAAAAATTATTTCTTGATCTGTTCTTCATATATTTTAAAGACAACAACATAGCATCACCAGAACGGAAACATCTTTTGGTTTACCCTGAATTGAATGAGGATTATTTTCATAATATAGAAGTTAATTTCCAAATAAGCACATTGACTAAGTAAGATATTTGATTCCTCACATTAGGGAGTCTCTTATCTTGATAAGTACTTCATTGGCAATTCACAAGTACAGTGTGCAGGAGATACGTTATGACTAGCACTGACCATAGTGTCCAAAGTTGAACTTGAATGTTTACTGGCAGAGCACTACAGCTATCACATTACACATATTTGGTATGAAAAACAATGTTTTGTTCATTTTCTAATTCTGCCTTCATAAAAGTTAGCTTGCGGAAGACAGTCTTGAATTATATTCACAAAGTGGGATTCATTAATTGAAAAAAAATTCTGCCTCTAGAATGTGGTAACTATGATTCCTCCCTTCCATTTCTAGAGGGTTTTCTCCTGCCATTTTCCTTTGTCCAAAAACAGTGAAAGGAAGTGAGGTGGATCTAATTCTATGGTTGAAAAGTAGACTCAGCTGCATTCCTCTGAGCAGAGAGTTTTGAGAGTTCCACAACCTATTTCTAATGAAAACTAAATTGTAGAATTGATCTTTTTTTCAAATTTCTTCTATCAGTAGATTTTTTCTCCGTTTACCTCAGGACCAATAACAAACAAGAGAAAACTTGACTGAATGCCGTAATTCAGACATCATATAATATTGCTACACCTTTGTTTGCTATAACTTTTACTGTTGTATATTTTATTGAAAATTGGAGACTGCCAGTTGCTCATTGCTCTCTTGAGGAATAAGCAGGTGCTAATGCTGCAAAGCATATTAGGATGGAAATTGTATAAAGATTGTACAAAATAGGTCAGCCCTGCAGTCACACTGTGTAGCTGTCCTCTCCCAATCAAAGCTCCGTGTGTGTGTGTTTGCATGTGTACATGCAAACACAGAAGCTCTTTTAAAGTTGCACAAAAGTTTGAACTAATTTGCAAACGTTAAAACAAAACAAAGCATAAAGCCAGTCTGATGCATTTTATTTATAAAAATGCCTAAACAACAGTAAGTTGCAAATATCACATCAATATTTTCTGGGAACATGTTTTAAGTATTACTCTATATACCCTATGTGTTTGAGGTACCCATAACAAGTTCAATTCAAACAAGCTTAGAGAAGTCATAATCCTCTGTAATGGGGTTGTGGCTGCCCTGTATTGCTCACTGCTGGCCAAGTGTTTCACTATTAGCCCTTCCTGTTTCAGTTTCTCTCCCCAGGGTGGCTCTCCTTGGCTTACCAGATACTAGTATGTTCTAGAAATGTGGGTTAGCCAGCAAGCCAAGTCAGAGTCAAGTGTAACTCTTCTCAGGTAGCCGAAGTCTAGACTGAAAGACCAAGCAAACAAAAAGGTTCCTCTGCTATTCTCTAGGTACCATTCCTAGTCTCTTTTTGGGCTATGTTTGAGAGTCTTTCTGGATCTGAGATAAAGTGATCACCTCCACCCCAGCTGATTTGCTGGAGTGCCATTCCCAGCCCCTGCTGGGCTCCATTCCTTGCATCCTTCCCTGCTCTGGGATGGAGCACTGGGACTGAAGCTGATTCTTCTGAGCACACACAAATTTACAACTGGAGGCAAAGGGCCTCCACCCCAACCCAGTGCTTTCCTTAGTAGCACAGGCTGATGCTAGGGGCGAGTGCATGGCAGTGGACACTGCTGCCATCATGTAAGACTCCTAGGCTATGTCTACGCTAGAGCAATCTGTCAACAGAAGTTACTGTTGGACGATATCTTCTGACAAAACTTCTGCCAACAGATTGTTGCCACACATGAAAGTGGATTGCTCTGTTTATCTGTTCTGCCAACAGAGAGCAGCCAGGCTGCCCGACTGATCTCCCAACAGAACAGCCAACCGGAAGCAAAGTGGACAGGGCTGCCTGGTGTCCCAGAAGCCCTGTTTGTTGACGGGGGCCCCCTGGAGTGTCCACAATGTCTTGTCAAGAAATGCATTCTGCCTCTTGGGGAACTGCAGAACGCTGCCAACCGAAGTGCCACGTTCTGTTGATTTACTGTCAACAAAACACATTTGTAATGTGGATGCTCTGAGTTCTCTTGACAAAATGCCAGAAAAGGTGCGAGAAAACCAGACAGAAAAACTGAATTAGTGCAAACAAAAATGACCTATTGACATGGCTGAAAAACTATGCTGAGAAAGGACTTAATAAATAAGACAAATGTGAGAATGAAGTTATCTGTGCCAGATTTGAACTTGTGGGAATGGACTTAATGAGTGAATGAAACAACGATGGGGATGAACTTTGCCACCCAGTTCCCCCTTTTGGGGGGACTTAAACGGAGACTTTGAGAACATATCCTGGCTTCCTAGCTTGTCTCATCTTCCTCAGTCCCAAGACAGAATGAACTGACCATGCCAAAGGATTTTCATCTGAAGAAGGCAACCATCAGGCCTTGCTCTTGTTTAGGGCACTTTGTTTTCACCTGACAGTCACCATATTGTAATACACTCATCCCTTGCTATACGAGCACAATTGGTTCCCAACTTTCTGCTCGTAGGTGAAAACTTGTAAGAGCGGCACTAAATTCCCATTAAAATACATGTAAAAGTCTCTGATTGGCTCCTAGTGCTCCTAATTGGGGGAAGGAGTCACAGCAGGCCCATTGAAAAGTAAGTGAACCTTGGGGGGGGGGGTTGTTGGAAAAGGTGCAGTACCTGTGGGGGGTGTGGTGGGCTGGGGGGTTCCGGGCCTGGGTGGGTGTTGGGAGCAGGCAGGGCTGTGGGGGGGTCTGTGGGGAGTTGCGGGCCAGTGGTGTTGGGAGCAGGCTGGGTGGGGCTGCGGGTCTCCCTGTGCCCCGGCCAGGGACCCCACGGCTGGCTTGTATAAGCAGGGGAAGTTCACTCTTTTAATGAACAAAGGTATGTATTTAAGTCCCTCGTTTTGCGAGTACCTGTAACTCAAGTACTCATTAAGCAAGGGATGAGTGTATCCTGTTCTCAAAACATGAGTGGGGAGATCTAATTGTCAGCACTGTAGAGGCATATACAGTAATCTCTCTTTTATCTGGGGTATTCAAACAACTGGAATTCTCAGTTAACCAGCATTCTGTCCTGCCCAGCCACCTGCTTCGTACGGCAGCGGCCTCTGAGTGTGTGCACGGCCAGCAGATCCTTTGCTCTCTCACCCAGTGTCCTCCCCACAGAGCCATCCCCAGAGTAGCTCCCAGAGAGAGACACAGTGGCTCCCAGAGCGTCGCAGCAGCCACCCCCAAAGCATCTCCCCACCCAATGCATGGTGCCGGCAGCCACCCCCAGAGTGACTCCTTGCAAGGCAGTGGCTCCTAGAGCAGCCACCTGCATTGCAGCAGCTCCCAGAGTGGCTCCCCATGTGGCAGCTGCCTCCAGAGCAACAGCATGGCAGCAGCAGCAGCTCCCAGAGCAGTGTGGCAACCACCCCTAGAGCACCTCCCTGCCCAATGCCCGCTGCTGGCAGCGGCTCCCCACCTAGTGTCCATCTCCCAGAGCGGCTCTCCACATGGCACAGCCATGCCTTAGCCATGCAAGCAGCTCCCCGCTGTTCCCACCAAAAAGGTAAGAAGCCAGTGATTCAACAGGAGCTGGTGTACAGGGATGGAGCTGAACTTTGTTATCCAGCATATTTAAATATCCAGTAGCTTCCCAGTCCCGAGGCTGTTGGATATTAAAGAGTTAACTGTATGATCCTATTTGGTCTCCCTTCCCTTTTGTGTTACTTTCTGCCCCACTACATTTTTTCCTCCTATCCTATCTCTCACTCCCTCAGCGTCTGAACAGATCCTGAAATCAACTGTATCATACACATCCCTATAACAATATGAAATGGCCCATTTAGCATGGACTTGATGAGAGAGAAAAGACTCAACAAAACATCATCTCTGACCAGAATGGGAGGCTGTGTTCATGCAATGGGTGCCACAGTGGACTTATGAGTCTAAATTGCCCATTTGTGACTGGCTAGTGTTCCAAGAAGACCAACAAAAGTCAAATTGCCCCTACATGTTCTGTCCTGGCTCTCCACCATTGTCTGGCTTAAAAATGGGAAAAGTGAACACACATGAGGACAGAGAGTGAATTGAACTCTTTTCTTTTCACCAAAGAAAGGTTATTGGGGAATATAATAGACTGAACTATTGCGTCCAGAAGGAGAGAGCCATTTATATGTTTTCAATGTTTGGTTTTGTATAATTATTAAATGTAGTTTCAATGCCATGATTGTTTTGATTTCTTCTGTGATCAATAATTTTCAACCTTAGAATGAATGCTTTTGGGGGTTTGCCAAGAAACTGAATCAATCAAGATCTGTGTCTAAACTGTCCCAAACCATTTAACAATGCCAGCAGTACAGTGAAAGCGTTTAGAACATCTTTAACTCTTTTGACTCTTGTGATCATGGCAACCACCTTTTCAAAGGCTACTTCTGTACATTGGGAAAGGGTGCCAGTGGAACCAGAAAGGGTCTGGAGGATTATTTCCCAAACTTGATTGCACTCTAAGCAGCAGAATTAACAAACTAGGGTTTGATTCTGCAACCATTAATCATGAAAGCATGTCCCAATGAGTCCCAATAGGACTATTGTACATAAATTGAAAGGCTGAATTGCCAGCATCACAAATATCTGACACTGATTAGTTTATAAAAGTCTAATACAAACGATTTCATTCATGTCGTCTGAGTTTAAAATATGTTTATGCTGCACTGGAAACCACATCAAATCAATCTACTTTGACGTTCCAAAGAGAGTGGCACCAAAACAGCCAAATACTTGTCCCTGTGCTCTTTTTGCACATCTGGAGGAGTGCAAAGGGATAGCAAGCAGGTTAAAACAGCCATTTAGGGATTCCCCAGGCACCAGCAGCTCACACCTGGCTGAGATCCCTAGGACAGGCTCTGGAACATTCTCACAGTCAGTCAGCGGCAGAAGATTGCATTACAGTTTGGGATTCTAGTTACACCTACACTTCAACTATTGCTTTTTCATTGGGGAGCACTCCTCTCAAAAGACTTAGGGCATGTCTACACTTGCGAGTTTTATAGACAAAACTTGCAGAGCATCTACATACAAAATGTCTCTTGTCAGCAGAAACCGTCTACAAATAAGCTGTGTAGATGCTCCGGGTGCCGTTTTGTGGATCAAAAGAGCGATTCGCTTTTATGTGTAGACAGGATCTGTTGACAGCTGTTTTTTTCAGAACACCTCTTCAAACAGTAACTTCTGTAGACAGATGCTTCTAGTGTAGATGTAGCTATAGTGCATAGGGGTCTCTGCAAGCATCCCGCTGTGCAACAGGTGAGACACTGTCTTTTTCAAAGGAAGGCAAAAATGCTATCAAGCAGTGGGTGAATTGTTGCCAACTCCATTGCCATACTGCTTCCTTTCCTATCACTACGGCCCAACCAAATTCACAATCCATTTTGGTCGATGTCCCGGTCATAGGTTTTTAAAAGTGGTAAAGTTTATGATTTCAAATATTTAAATCTGAAATTTCAAGGTGTTGTAATTGTAGGGGTCCTGACCCAAAAAGGAGGAGTTGTGTGAGGGTGGCAAGGTTAGTGTGTGTGAGGGGGAGGTTGCAGCACTGCTAGCCTTACTTCTGTGCTGGTGCTGGTGGAGGTGCTGCTTCAGAGCTGGGCAGCTGGAGAGTGGTGGCTGCTGGCTGGGAGTCCAGCTCTGAAGGCAGAGCTACTGCCAACAGCAGCAGCAGCAGCAGCACAGAAGTAAGGATGGTTTGGTATGGGCCCCTCTTGTTTCTACACTGCTGCCTGCAGAGCTAGGACCTTAGTCACAAACTGTTACTCTCCAGGCACCCAGGGCTGAAAGCAGCAGTACAGAATTAAGGGTGACATGGATATGGTCAAGCCTGCTGATAAGGTGGAGTGGGAAGGGGGCAATTGTCCCTGAGCCCGGCATTGCAAAGGGGACCAGAGCTCCTGCTGTGTGTGGCTATGAGGGAACAGGAGGAGGCAGCGCTGTGCTCCAGGTTGTGCTGAGAGCTGACTACCCTTGGCCACGCTCCTTAAATAAATACATGGAGATACACATCTCAGAGAGCTGGAAGAGACCTCAGGAGGTCACTGAGTCTGTCCCCTGCCCTCTTGGCAGGAGCAAGCACCATCCCTTTCCCCCACCCAAGTTGCCCCAGATCCCTAAATGGCCCCCTCAAGGATTGAGCTCACAACCTTAGGTTGAGCAGGCCAATGCTCAAACCACTGAGCTATCCCTCCCACTTCTGTTTTTGGTCCCACCCTTCTGGGGTGCAGAGATGGATCCCCCTCCCACCTTGCGCTGGCACCCATGGAAGCCGTTGGTGTCACTGCATATGGTATTGCCACCCTTCCTTCTGCACTGTTGGTGGCTGGGTGCTGCCTTCAGAGCAGGGCACCCTGCCAACATTATAGCCACCATCTTCCAGATGTCTAGTTCTGAAGGTAGCAGTGCAGAAGGAAGGGTGGCAATAGTGTGACTCCCCCACATACAACCTTGCAACTTTCCTTTGGGTCATGACCCCCAATTTAAGAAATGCTGGTGTTCCCGCTCGCACTTATCCCTGTGGGATCCATAGATTATAGCATAAATGCACACAAAAAGCCAGATTTCACAGTCTCTGATGTGCTTTGAATGGCTCTGATTTTGGTAGGGCCCTACTTACCACCTTACCAATCTTGCTCTGCCCCAAGCAGAGGGAGAAGAAAGCTGTGCCCTTAATATATAAGGATATAAACAAATTTAATGACCTAATGAAGCCATTCAGATTTGGAGCCCCAGTGGTAAGGACCAAGATTGTATGAACATGCTTCATCCTTCCACTTGTCTTAAACTCTAGGACTTAGAAGCTGAGTGTAAGGAAAGTGGGAAGGTGAGAGGGGCATACATTTAAAAGTCTGAAATGGCGTTCATGGCGGAAGTTTTTAGAATGGTAGGTGGGGAATTCCTTTTAAAAATAAAGTGAGGGATAAGCAATGATGTTTCGCCATGTGGGTGTAGCCAGACAAAGTCTCCCCCTTACAAGCCAGCTTGCTCGTTGCCCCCCCCACTGAGGAGCACACAGGGCACGGAAATGGCTGCTGACAGCACAGTCTTTGATGCCCTCATTGAGGCCCAGATATGCTGGCTTATCGTGACCCTGAGAAGCAGAAAGTACAGCTAGAAGGCTAACAGGCCAGACTGTCAACATGAGAGGGGGGGTGGGACCCTCAGAAATCACCCCAGCTGGCATTGATCAATATGATGCACACACACAATCACCCAGGAGGGGACGTGCCCCGCCCACACAAAAGAATGTCCTGTACTCCTAAATTGTTTATCTCTTGTCTTACAAGTGCAAACTAAGTAGAAATGCCCTTGTAACAAACTGGCGTCACAAAGACAGACCAGTATGATCTGGCACCATAGATAAGAAAGAGAATACGTAACCCAAAAGGGGGTATAAAAGGTGGGTCCAGCAGAACTCTAACTTTGAGTGCATCTCCACCAACTACCTGCTGGTCGGGTCAGGTGATTGCCTCCCAAGGTCCACAGCTGGGGACGCCCAACCTCGTATTCGTCTTTCCGCGGAATTGAGTGACCGATCCGGCTTGGCTACGCTGGTATCGAGAGACGCAGAGAGGGTAAGATACACCCATGCTAGGTCTCTGACTTTTTTTGTGCACAGCTAAAGAATTAGAGCTCTGTAACTAGTATCAAGATATCATTGTGTTAGATGGTAACAGATATCTTTGTATTGGATTGTAACGTAACTTGTTAACACCTGTACTTTGCTAGCATATAAGAAGTAAACAATAGCCTTTTGTAACCGCACGCTTATAACTGTAGCTTAAATAAACTTGTAACTAGTTAAGATCCAAGCCTAACCATTTTGTTAACCCTTTTGTCACTGCAACACAGCCGGCACAACAAAAGAACTTTAACCGTTTGGTTACTACAGCCTGGCCGTGGGTGAGTGTGCTAGGAGCTGCCTGCTCTAACAGTAAAAAACTGGGTTGTTTAGGACCCAGGGGAGTACCTCACCGCACATTACCTGGCCGCCGGCTAACAGTGGGCTAGTATAAGAAAGGGGGTGAGAAAAAGAGATCTGGTTTCATCAGCAGACTCTGGTTATCACCGCAGAGCTGTAATCAGCATGGAGTGGGACCTGTTTCATCCACTGTAGCCTAAGCAGTAAGAAGCACACTATCCTCAATGAACTGGGGACAGGTTGTGGTTGCAGGTTTGCCTGAAGATTTGTCATCAGTCAGTCTTCTAATGTTACTTTGTAATTAGTCTAAGTTTATTGAAAACAGAATTTGAGGTTAAGAAGGCATAATTTATTATGGCAAGGTGTCATTATGGAAGTAGTTCAATACATAAGTCTCATTCAGCACACCCACTTCTTGGTCAACTGAGAATCAAATTACTGAGAATTACCTGCTGTTAAATTGGTCTTTGAAGTTTGAAATGAAATAAACAAGAAAATAAGCATTCGCAAATCTTTTAAACTTTCCCCCTCATTATTTGCTGCTTATACTGGAATATACAAAAATTAAAACATAATGTACGTTCATTTAAGCAAACATTCCCTATCCGTGTATTCATCCAAATGTTAAAGTCCATTGAATTGTAGGTCATTTTCTGTCCAACAATATTATATATGTCCAAAAGAAGCTTTTACTTTAGCAGTGAAATCATGAATAATTTATCTGAACATCTTCTCTAAGCCTGCTGTAAAAGCTATGTTTGTTGGCATTTGTTGAGAATGCCAGAGTCAGTTACCGTAATTTAAAATCTTCAGTTAATATGCAAAAGTGCATGCAGGCATATTTTAAATCATTGGCCAATGTCCCTATCCTAACATTTCCCACCCCAACATTTTGGTTTTTACATATAATTTTATAAATCAACATCATATATATTTGACTTTATGAAGTAATTTACTTACTTACGATAGACAATAAATAAAGCATATTACTGCTCTGAAGTACAGAAAATGAAATCATCAATGTACAAAGACTCCATAAGTGGAATCCTGACTATGTGTCAAAATGCCCACTGACTTGGATGGGTCAAGAATTTCACTGTGACACAACATTGGATTCTTACTGAAGCCGCGTCAACACTACGAGATAAATTCCAATTGAAGGCAGTTAGTTTGATACTACCAGGTGACCGTCTTCACCATAAACACCATTAGCTCCATTTTGGATGCACTAATCTCGAGATTACAAAGCCGTAGTTACCTGAGGGGTATAGCGTCAAGCTCGAATATGGAAGTTCAATTAAAGGCAAGTGTGGAAGTGCCATGTCTCAAAATAGAATTTGTTAGCCTCCAGAGGTGTCCCGTACGTAACCCACAATGCCCCTCACTGCTCTGCTCTGGCCACTGCTCTCCAGTAACAGGAAGACTGTCAGCTATCGGAGGGGGTAGCCGTGTTAGTCTGGATCTGTAACAGCAACGAAGGGTCCTGTGGCACCTTATAGACTAACCGAAAAGTTTTGAGCACGAGCTTTCGTGAGCACAGACTCACTTCATCAGATGTGAAGATGTGAATCATCAGATGAAGACTGTGAATTTCCAACTGGGAGCAGCTAGTCTGTGGCTGTGGGCTCATGTTAGTATGACAGCCTGAGAAATGTCTTTCTTTGCTATTAGAGCTGTGAGGGCATCTACCCATTACAAATAGCCCTGCAGGGAGTTTGTGGCTTTGTTTCTGCACTTGCTATTTTTTTCCGCTCTGCCTGGCGCCAGCCACTGCCCTGCCGCACCACATGGCAACGAGGCTGTGCTGGGGGTCATGCTTGCGTAAGACGCTGAGAAACTTCTCAGTGGTTTACATTTGCGCGCGAACCCCTTTCCCTCCCCCACAGGCACCATGCAGTCTGGGTCTTTCCCATGGTCAGCCACATCATGTGGGTAGCCCCCAACCCAATAAAAGGAGGTGTTTGCTGTTTGGTGCTGACAAGCTGCCAGGTGCGCATTTAGGGCTCCAAGGGCAGGAAAGATATTTTGGGGCTTGCTTACACCATGGGGAAGTCTCCCTCCCCCGCGGCTAAGATACTGGGGATTTTTGCTGCTGCTGGGGGAAAGTCTCCCCCGGAGGCTAAGATACATGGGGGAAATACCTCAGCTAATTCAGCAGTCACAGATCACAGCACCCACTCACACCCCGCCAAAAATATTTTCGGGAGCTTGCTGTCCATTACAGACAACTTCTGGTTTTATATTTCAGTTATAAAATCTTTTTGCTGATATCTGCTATCTGTTTTCATGCCTTGATCCTCTCAGAAGCATGGAGGGGGTTGTCTAGTTGAGATTCCTGTTTGTGTTATAAGTTCAGGGTATGTTATTTCACTGACATCAACTGTGGGATAGATTCCCACAATGCACTCCTGCAACACTTGATGTTAGCCAATTTGAGTGTGGCAGTAATGAGTCAACTTTGTGACGAGCACATGGGAAGTGAGGATGGTCAAATTTGAACTTATAAATTCCAGAATTACAAAGTCGATATTAATGAATTTGAATTTATCTTGTAGTGTAGACGCAGCCAAAGATTATGTTTTTATGCAGGCAAATCGGCTTGAACATTTTAAACACTTTCTACATGTCTTCTCTTACTAAAAATGTTTGCTTACTTCCTACAGTTTTAAACAACTAACACAAATACTTTGAAATTATTATTTTCATGCACAAATTGGCAATTGGACACAGTTTGTGAAGCATGAATGAGCTGACACTTGCAAACAACAGGGTTTTTAGGCAGTATCAGTTTAAAAGGAATAAATCTTTTCACACATACTAGATTACCTTTTAATACCATTATAAATTAGAGGATGAGAAGAACATTTTAGCTGTTGTATAGTTGGATTTTAGTAAAACATTTGATACCATGTCATGAAATTTTAATTGAAAAATTAAACTGAATTGTCTTGGATAAAACTGCTATTGTGTGGATTGAAAAACAAGCTAACGAACCATAAAGAAGGCTTAATAAGTGGCAATTTATTAGGCTGGAGTGAAGTGTCTATGGGATACCAAAGAGCCTGGCGATTAAAAAAAAAAGTTTGGCAGTTCTTCAAGGAGTCTAATCCAAAATAGGCTGTATGTGTGCAGGCACACAGTTTCAGAATAAATTTGGCTTATTCCGGTGCTTCCCTGTAGTGTAGATGCATTATTTTGGAATAGCTTATTTTGGAATAATAACTCTGGAATAAGCTATTCTGGAGTAACTTTCCTGTATATACATACCCTCACACAGAGAAAGGTCTAGATCTGGCTCCATCTCCATTACAGGGAGTACAAAGAGGTGAGTTGTTGTAAGTTATAAGTGGTTCACTGCTTTTACCCATACTGTCAAGTAACAGCTTTTAACAGCCAATAAAATAAGTTTCCTTTGGCCAACACATTGCTCAGCAGTGCCTGAGGTACCAGCTCTCTGCCCCTTAACCCCAGCTAATCCGATGTCTGAAGTGCCAGTACCAGCAAGTACTGGCACATAAAAGCACTGTTGCTTACCATCCCTTTATTTCCTCTCTGAAATAAGACATTATGATATTCAAAATTTCCCATAAAGACTTAATACTGTGCATTTCAGATGTCCCTCTTTACCCCATCTTGCAGACTTGCAGGTTTCAGAACTCAATCAGACTATACCAAAACAATTTCATTGTCCAGGAAAATTAAAAGCAAAACCATGTCTATTCATTTTCATACACCCCACCTAGCAGCCTGTGCTTTAATACCATTCATCTCTGCCACTCTGTCCGGGAGGTCATTTTACACAGTAGGCCACATTCTCAGGTATGATCTGTTTCCTTTGTGCTCTAATAGCCTGGCTTGTGCATAGCAATACGCTGAATCAGGGAGCTGTAACTGTGAAGGTGATCTTGGACACAGCAAAGACTTTGTCCCTGCATGTATAGCAATTTCATAAGTTCCAAATATAGAATATTATCCTATCATAGTTATATAAAGAATCCCACATTTCATATATATGAGAGAGAGTTACAATTGCTAAGCCGTGTTTTCTACATCTAGAAAATGTTACCCTACAGCAATCTGTTGACAGAAGTTACTGTCAGAATCTTCTGGCAAAACTTCAGTTCATGGATCAGCAGATTGAAAGAGCAATCCACACTCTCAACAGAGAGCAGCCAGACTGCCTAGCTTCTCTCTCGACAGAACAGCCAACCAGAATCTCAGCAAACAGAGCTGCCCAGTGAACTGGAAGCACTGTAGGTCAACAGAGGGTCCCTGGGAGCATCTACGTGGCTTATTTTGTCAACAGGAAACTGTCGACAAACACGTTATTCCTCAACATGGAGAGGCACAATGCTGCTGGTGGATATGCTGGGCTTTGTTGACTCTCTGTCAACAAAGTGCAATTTGCTTATTAGATGTTCTGTGAGTTTTTTTGACAAAAACCCAGTTTTATCAGAAAAACCCTCTTGTGTGGATGTAACCACAGTGTACAGAAAATAAGTACCAGAAAAATATGTTCCAATAGGAACATTAAAAATGCAAACAAAAGAGTCATTTAAAAATAGTAACTTATATTGACTGTATATAAATTCATTCATTCATCAAAATAATTCTGTACTTATAACTTTTCCACGAAGCTAATGATAACAAATCAGCCTTTTATCTAGCACTGTTTTTTCACACAAGCCATGCACTTGTTAATTTAAAGAATCCAGATACCTGGCGGAGCTATCAAGCTACCTCTGCAATAAATCAGAATTTTCCATGCTTCGTTTATGACTCTGATCACAAATTATTTGTGGGCTGGACTTAGCTATTCAAACAGCAGATGGTCAGAAAAGATGTGATGGAGGATGTGAGACTGCTCAAATAACTCTGGTTGATCTCTCTTTGAATACATTTTCCCAGAAATTCCCAGAAACTAAAGGCATAAAACAGATTTGTGGCACAAAGGCTAAAGCCATTTATTGATACCAATTAACATATTTAGTGCTAGATAATGCGATCACCTGAACATAGGCAAGCAACACTAAGGCGCGTCTACACTATGAGCTAAAATCTATTTAATTAAAATCAATTTCTTAATGCTAGATTTTATCCATTTGATTTTGAACATCTGCACCTTCCCTTCCCATGTGCTCCACACAAAATCGACTTACTGCTGCCACACACAAGTAGCTTAAATCGAGTGCTGCAACAGTGCATTGTGGGAACCTATCCCACAGTTCCCTGAGCCGCATAGCATTCTGGCCCCACAAGTAGATGTGGGTATATGATGACATCTTCCCACATTTCATTCTCCTCTTTCCCCTGCCGTGTTAAGTCTGTTTAAGTAGACACGGGTGCTACACTGAAACTCAAAGGAATCACTGAAACAGTTATGGGTCAGGGCGGCTAAAAAAACACAGACTACAGACCTGCCAAAAAACAACCTCAGAACAAGAATATTCCCTTCTGCAAGCCTTGCTTTGAGAACTGTGGTAATTGTATAGCTAATACATTGCCTTAATTGAAGCAGGTATGGCTCGGGGCATCTAAAAGACTCCCAGTTACAGCCAGCACCTGAAAACCGTGACGTTTGACAGCCCCAAAAACCATGACTGCCCAGAGAGACCTACTACCTGCCCCTATTAGCAGCTTGCCGAGGCTTTGATTGATTTTGGCCTTGGATATGGATTTAGGCCTCCTGGAAAAAAGGGCCCTAAGTCGACATAGGTGCTACACTGAAAATTGAATAAATCATCAGTAATGGTTCAGGGCGGCTAAAAGACAGCAGATGTTTGACAACCCCGAAAACTGTGACCACCCATGGAAACCTTTGATTATGTTTGGACCTGAATCTGGATTTAGGCTTCCTGCCAAAGAAGATCTTTAGAGGAAGAATATGTTTAAGTGGACACGGTTGCTACACTGAAACTTGAATGAATCATTGAAACAGTTATTGCTTGGGATGGCTAAAAGATCCCCTAAATAAAGCCAGCCCTTTTGGCCTCTGGAAAAGCCAATAGAAAAAGTTTGGACTGAGGGGACAACCACTCTAGTAACAAAGTATTTTCTTCCATTAAGAGACATATTATTTATCAAATTTTGCATAGTGCAGTTAGTCTGAAAGTAAATAATAAAACCTTGAACATTCATCAGATGCATCATGGAGTACATAAAATGAGTCATATCAAGTTTCTCGTCATTGGACAGATCATAATGTATTTCATTTTCAATAAAAACTAAAACATGTAGAATTTTAAACTCTTTTGGAATTGAAGCACTAATATATTTTTGTAAATTGGCATATATCTTCAAAATGTACAAAATATTATTTCTAGATGATTTTACACTATCACATTTGCATGCTTGTATCTAAGATTATTTTAAGAAGCTTTTTGATTACAAAATATTTTATGATTTTTCAGAAACCAAGAGAGATAATTATCCTTCTATGAATAATTATACTGCAAAGAAAGGAAAACAGAATATGCACATTATTTTGTGAAGTCTAAATTAGTTTCTATCCTCTGGTAAGTATTAGCAGTGTGAATGCTGAGAGGTACCAGATGTGCTCAGTCAGGTTTTAACAATTTGTTGAAATATTGTGAGACACAGACCTTTTAAAATCTGAGCCTGAAAGGCAAATCTGCACTTGTGAAAGTGTGTATGAATTATTTAACAAGTGCAAAGCCACAGTTACATAAGAAATAAACTGAGGGAAAACAGTCAGACCTTTGACAACAAATATTTAATATTATACCACTTTTTCAGGGTGCTAATATTTTGCAGCAGTTCTTAAGTTTTAAAAATGTATTTGGACCTCTTTTGCAACATCTGTTATGGTTACTATTATCTTTTGCTCTCAGTTTAATAACAGATTTTTCTACATCTGTTTCATTCAGCATTAAAAACATGTTCCATATTACTAACATTGATGGAAAATCAAATTAGTTATCCCTTCAAACATTTTGGGTTACTGAATACATATTTTAAGTGCTCCTTCCTCCTCATTTCTAAAAAAAATGTGTAGAAATCAGTCAGCTATCCACCATCTAACAAGTACACGCAGATTTTACTTTTTCACCAAGGCCGCAACTATACTACAGCGATCCTTCGAAAGAAGTACTTCTGGAACAGATCTTCTGAAAAAACTTGTTTTGAAAGATTGCATCCACACACAAAACAGTGGATTGAAAGATTGATCTGCTCTTTTGATAGAGAGCATCCACACAGCCTCTGTTCTTTCGAAGAACAGGCCAGGGATCAAAAAATCCAGTACCATGAGGATTGCTCTTTTGAAAGAAAAGCCACAGAGGCTGTGTCTCCATGTGTATTCCTCTTTTGAAAGAGGTATGCAAATGAAGGAAATCAAAAACGCAAAGGAGTTGCAGATTAGCATATCTGGCACCTCATTTGCATATTCTTTCTTCAAAATAGCTTCTTTTGAAAGAAGAAAACCAGTGTAGACGCTGCTCTTTTGAAAGTAAACCCCATTTTCAAAAGAATCATTCTTCCCTTTTTTATGGGAAGAAGGATTCTTTCAAAGATGGGGTTTACTTTCAAAAGAGCAGTGTCTACATTGGTTTTCTTCTTTCGAAAGAAGAAGATGCAAATTAGATGTCAGATATGCAAACCTGCCCCTCGTTTGCATTTTCAATTTCCCTCATTTGCATACCACTTTGGAAAGAAGAATGTAAGTATAGACAAAGCCAGCCAGAGTGTCTATACATGCTTGTTTTCCAAAGAATCTTTCAGAAAAGGCGCTCTTGCTTATCTGGAAGAGGAAGAGGGCTGCCGGAAAAAGGGCTGTGTTCTTTCAATTTCTGACTGAAAGAGCACAATTTGTGTGTAGATGCTCCATCGGTTCTTTTTGAAAAAGGCATGACTTTTCCGAAAAAACTTGCTAGTGTAGATGCGGTCCAAGGTAATACAAATAGCGTTCATTACTTATTCTAGCCACTGTACATATAATGCCCAGCTAGATTTTTCTCTCACTACAGCATTCCTATCTGCTGATAGGAATAAGGGGATTTTGAAGTTGCCAGGGTCCTTTTGAAAAGGAGCCCCATCTGGGTGAGCCGCGTGGCGGCTAGCCACAGCAATTTCGAAGTGCCGCGGCTGCCCACATTCTAATGAGGCGCTGAATATGTATTTCAGCACTTCATTAGTAAACTTCGAAATGGCCATTTGCACAGTCATTTCAAAATTTCAGGCTAGTATAGACACAGCCTATAGTTTAGAAATGCTGCTGTGGTGCCGTATGGGAGTTCAGGTACATCATGCTTCCATTCTTTTCTATTGTTGAGGATCCCTTGGTGGACCATAATGTACCTTGATCTCCTCTTTATCATGAGGAGGAGGTAGTTGCATTATGGGAATCCCTGGACATAGTGCCTGATGGGAGAGGCAGTTCAGTTGGGAAGCTCAGCCCATAGACAACAATGGGCACATTAGAAAACTGGAAAAAAAAATAAAAAAACTTCCATGAAGACCCACACGGATGTACAAATCAAAAATTTTCAATTCCATATTCCTTTCCTTAATATGAAAGCAAAATTTGCTGCAGAAAATAAAAACTTTTTTCTGGAAAAAAAATCTTCATTCAGAAAAAAATAATGCATCAAAAACAGCTTTGACAAAAATGATTTGATAAGTTCTGTTCATGATTTTAGTAATAGTCTTGAATAATGCTGAATTTGCTGTTTTGAGCCTGTGAAACTGATGCAAAACTTGGAACACAAGAATGACTAAATGTTAGATATCATCATAAACACAGGCACAAAATACCAATACGTGGAATGAATATGAGATTGAGGCAGACAGAGTTTAAAAAAAAATGTAGGAAAATCCATAAGCAATATGTTCTTTCAGGAGAAACTAAAACAAGTCTAAAAGTTGCATACTTGTACAGGCTAGCCTGATTGCAGCCAGTCTGCTAAACTGAGAATAACTGAAAACCCCTGTGGATTACTAGTATTACATATAAGTAATGAAGGTGGCTAAAGGAAGCTTTCAAAATCAGGCATCAAAAATTAATCATCTTATTCCTGAGCCACAACAAATTCAGTCTTGAACAATTTTCAAGTGGCAAAGGGAAATGACAAAAGGACTGATTGAGATCAACAGCAGAGTGCCTAGTTGATGGAACACTAAAGACAAAGCTGAGATCAATAGAATACAGGGTACACGCTTCATGCTTGATCACATAAGCAAAGTAATGTTTCCAGACTTAGAAATACCAGCTTTTGGAAACAGAGCTACTCAAGCAAAATGCAGACAAGACAAATGCTGGCACTGGGAACTAATACAAGTTTATTACCATGGCCGTGTCTACACTAGCCCAAATCTTCAAAATGGCCATGCAAATGGCCATTTTGAAGATTATTAATGAGGTGCTAAAATACATATTCAGTGCCTCATTAGCATGCCACCAGCCATGGCACTTCGAAATTGCCACTTTTCGCTGTCGCACGGCTTGTTCAAACAAGGCTCCTTTTCGAAAGCACCCTGGGAACTTCGAAACCCCCTTATTCCTATCTGCTGAATAGGAACCATCTGCTGATAGGATAGAGGATTTCGAAGTTCCTGGAGTCCTTTCGAAAGGAGCCCTGTCTGGATGAGCCACACAGCAGTGAGCTGTGGCAATTTTGAAGTGCTGCGGCTGGTGGCATGCTAATGAGGTGCTGAATATGTATTTCAGCACCTCATTAGAAGTCTTCGAAATGGCCATTTGCATGGCCATTTCAAAGATTCGGGCTAGTGTAGACATAGCCCATGAGTTATTTATTTAGTACCCAAAGTGCATCTATGAAGAAAATGTCCTTTTTCAAAAAGATCTGAATGTATCAGGTGATCTCAAGTGAGGTTACTCAGAAGGGGGTTGCACCATACAACAATTATACTTGGTGTGCTATTTGGACCTGATACACAAAAGCATCTTTACCCATGAAGAACATGTAAGCATGGGCTGAGTCCTAATGAATGGCAGTCTGGATCTGCTCCTAGGTTAGTTATATTTCCTTCTCTGTCCTTGTAAACTGTTTTCCTTACCTTTTGTATTTTTTATAACATTTTACTAAGTTAGGTTGAAGACAGGTGATATAACACCATTTGTACCTTAAATAATGACTAGCAACAATGGTGATGGCTGGAATTATTTCTGAATTAAGAATTCCACCGTCAAAACCATTGCTTTTACACAAATCAATGGGATACTCCCAAGCAAAAAAAAAAAAAAAAAGTCTGGTAGGACTTTAAAGACTAACAAAATAATGTATTAGGTGATGAGCTTTTGTGGGACAGACCCACTTCTCCAGATCTGGAAAATTCTGATAAATGGTAACCGAGATGAAGAGAGTTTAACAGAAAGATAGACAAAATTAAATAAAAACTGACAAATCAGCTATCTAGGACAGAAGGGGAAATCAAAGGGGGCAGAAAATTACTTACTGCAAGTGTCTATTAAGTTAGTGGGCTGCCTGCAATCACTACGAATATCAAAGATGGGGAAACTGTCCTTGTAGTGTGTAGGATAATTGATATTTTTGTTGAGGCTGAAGTGTAAAGTATCAAATTTGAGAATGAACTACAATTCAGGTGTCTCCCTTTATAATCTGGTGTTAAAGTGTCTCTATTTTAGAATACAGACTTCTAAGTTTTGAATTCTATGACCTACTATGTTGAAATGCTCATGGACAGGTTTACATGTATTCAGATTCCTAACATCTGATTTGTGTCCATTCATTCTTTGGAGAAGTGATTGTCCAGTCTGTCCAATACATGTAGCAGAGGGGCATTGTCTGCACATGATGGCATATATCACATTGATGGAAGTACAGGAATATGAGCCCCTGACCATGTAGCTGTTGTGGTTAGGTCCAGTGATGGTGCCTCCAGTGTAAATATATGTACAGAGTTGAAACAGGGTTTGTTACAGGTTCCAGGATTAGTATTCCTGTGGAGCAGCACGTGGTTGCTAATGAAAATTTTCCTGTGGTAAGGTGGTTGTCTGTAGGAAAAGGACAGATCTGTCACCCAGGGCCTGTGAGAGAGCAGCATCGCGTTCCAGCATAGGTTGCGGATTGTTGATAACGCACTGGAGGAGTTTGAGTTGGGGGATATGGGTGATGATAGCTGGTGTTCTCTTATTAACCTTATTGGGCCTAGCTAGAAGTAGATGGTTTCTAGGTATTCATCTGGCCCTGTCAATCTGTTTTTTTCCCCAGTTCTCCCAGTGGGTAATTAGATTTTACAAATGCCTGGTGGGATCTTGATGTTTTTGGTCTCTGCCAGTACGATTGGAACGGATGTGATTGTATCTAAGTGCTTGACTATAAATGATGGCTCATGTTATGTGTCCTGGATGGAAGTTGGAGGCATGCAGGTAAGAGAAGCGATCAGTGGGTTTTGGGAGACAGTGCTATTGGTTTGGCCATCAGTGATTTGTACTGTGGTGTCCCAGAAATGGATGTCTCATGTGGAATGGTTAAGGCTAAGATTGATGGTAGGGCACACGTTGTTGAAATCCCTGTGGAATTCTTCAAGAGTGTCTTTACCATGGGTCCCAATGACAAAGATATCATTGATGTAATGTAAGTAAAGGAGGATAAAAGGAGATGGGAGCTGAGGAAACACTGTTCTAAGTTCGCCATAAAAATGTTAGCATACTGTGGGGCCATGTGGGTATCCATAGCAGTGCTGCTGATCTGGAGGTATAAATTGTCCCCAAATCAGAAATAGTTGTGGGTGAGGACAAAGTTACATAGCTCAGCTACCAGATTTGCCATAGTAACATCTGGGATGGTGTTCCTGATCGCGTGTAGTCCATTTTCATGTGGAATATTGGTGTAAAGAGCTTCTACGTGCATGGTGGCAAGGATGGTATTTTCAAGAAGAGTTTGGATATTCTGTAATTTTCTCAGGAAATCAGTGGTATCTTGGAGATAGCTAGGAGTGCTGGTAGCATAGGGTTTGAGGAGGGAGTCTGCATAGCTGGATAGCCCTGTAGTAAGGGTGTCAATACAGGAAATAATAGGGTATGCAGGGTTTCCAGTTTTATGGCTTTTGGGAAGCAAACAGAAACAATACACTTAGAGCTGGATCTTGGTTGTTATAATGTAAATCTAGCTTAACTTCATTTCTGTCAAAACATTAAGAACGAACTTTCACCAGTACAATTTAGGAGTAGAATTTGGCTCTTACACTATATTAAATATATAATAAATTCTTTCAAGTCTGGCATTCAATCATCCAGAACTCTCAAATAACTGGCATTTTAACCATAAGTAAATTTTAGTCATGTTTACCATGAGCACAGTACAGTGAAAGTAAATACAAATAAATACAGTATAAATTTACAGCATTCAATACTACTTCTATTGGTAAACAAAGTAATCTGCATGCGTTTTTGTTTGTTTCTTCATATCTAATCTTGTTTTTCTTTAGTGCTCTGCATTGCTAGGTATGCCTCTTTATTACACAGAATATTTGATCATCTGGTAACCTGTACAGTGCTACCAGCTTCATTTAATACTTTTAAGTTAGCTAGTTATGACCTGTTTTTCAGAAGAACTCATAGCCCTCATTAAATTCAACTGGATTTATGGATATTTAGAGCTGCTGAAAATCAGGCTATAGCATCTAACTAGAACTAATCTCTGTTATGCTTTAGTCTTGATTATGACTTAGAGGTTGTGTGGCAGGAAGGTGTCTTTATACAAATTACACCAACTGATTGCAAAAATCATTAGAGCTGTGAATAATGGATTTTTCTGTTCTCTGGCAAATAAAAAGAGTTTGACATCAGACCAATGCATTTATTTATTTAATATATGTATTTGTGTCAAATCAAAAAGCCGTAATTTTGGTTTCAGGTTGAATGAAACATTTTGTTCAATTTTTGAGTATTTTAAATGTTTTCTGCTTTCTGTTTTAATAGTAAAACCAAAACATCTTTAGCATTTAATAACCAATGTCCTGTGGTCATCTTATTGACTTGGATAAATGAAGAGGAAACATATTGATAAGCTAAGATGTTAAAAAATTAAAAACCAGGCAACAAAATACAGGGTCAGAAGCCTAATTTAGTTAACTGTTGATCTTGGGACAAGTCTCAATTATTTTTATGAAAATCTATAGCAAGTATTTAAGTCTGCACTTAATTCTGCAGGCATTTACACCAGAGTAAAGTTGTTATCTTTTTAGGGCTATTCCTGATTTACATAAACGTAAGAAAGCATGGAACTGGGTCCTATCTTTGAGTTGCAATGTGTCTTCAAAGATGGACTACTTACATTTGTGACTACCACTGCTCCTTTGACCAAATCAGATGACCATATTCCAGCCTTTTTGTGTTTAAATGTCTCCTGTTTGTGATCCTACCATTCTTTGCAGATGGGCTGTATGGGACTAGTATTTCAGCCAGGTGGGGAGAAAAGTTCTTACAGAACAAGCCTAGAAGACTCAAAATGAGTAGAAAACCTTCAGAGGAAATAAACTATGGAAGGAAATTCATATTTTCATTATTTCTCTATCCAGTGGTAATGACAACCACCGTGGCCCTGGGGCAAGGGGTGTGTGTGTGTGAGAGGCCAGTTCCATGCTCCAGGAAGGGGCGGAGTCTTGGGCAGTCAGCCTTCAGCCCAATATCTTGATTGTTCCAGAAGTATTTTAAATGGCCAAATTAATTTTAATCATTGCAAGCATATTATTTATTTAATAGAATATAAGATAGTTGTTCTTTTAATACTTCTACTCTATTCTGTAACTGTCCGTACCTATTCTTATGTAGGTACTTTGGTACGGACAGTTACAGTGAGGTAGCCGTGTTAGTTTGCATCATCACAAAACAAGCAGTCCTGTAGCAGTTTAAAGACTAACAAAATAATTTATTACGTGATGAGCTTTCATGGGGCAGACCCACTTCTTCAGATCTAGAAATAGCCAGACAGTACTGAAAGTTTACAATTATATCATCTAATAGTTCATATCTAAATGTGGAATGGAGGGCTCATGGTATTTAAAATAAAAATTAAGTTAGAAGAGGAAACTCACTAAATTCTAATCAGTTTCTTGAAGTCTGACATTATTAAAAAAGGAAAACTTATCTTTCCTGCTGCCCTTCTGAAATTCAGTTTGAAATAAGGAGTGTTCTTCCATTTCTGCAATGTTTCTAATTTGTGTTTCTCTCATGTTTTGCAAAAGTCCATAATTATGTTTAGGAAGTCCAATGTCATGTTTAAATAATAACAAATACGAAAATTACACCAACAGGTTCCAACATAACAAAAAAATACAGGGTGCACATCCCTGGTTCAGCACCCTTGGGACCTGAGTAGTCCAGAACCAGGGATTTGCTGAACCAAAGGAGGCTAATGCTCCCCTGCTGGTCACTGAGCCCATCTCTGGGTTCCCCACTAGGCCATGAGACTGCTCCTAGCTGCCACTCCTAGCCAGTGCACTGGCCCCCAGCCACAGCTCCTGCTCCCTGGCCCTTGCTGTCCTGGCCCTGGCTGCAGCTGTCTTGCTCTGGCCGGGCTTCCTGATGCAGGAATCCCAGCTGTGAGGGATCTCTGTTTCAGCACCTTCTGTGGTCATGCCAGACCACCACTGGCTCAGAGATTCCAGAGTATTTCAGAGGTTCAACCTGTAATTGCAAGTTTTCTTTAAAGGAAATTGCAATAGGAATCACTGTGGGTTATAATGTATCCTACTTCTTGATAATGTTCATTAGGGCTTATTTGTTCATTCATACAGCACTGTAGTATAGAGGCTTTTTCTGGGAGATGGGGAACTGTCTGATATGGAGCATGGCAATACAAACAATAAATGAGACAGTTAGGAATATTTCCATGTTTTCTCCAAGAATTTTTGTTAGTTCATTTTAATAAGTGAGTGGCATTGGCAATTCTGTATCCCATCTTAAAGTATACAAACAGAAGATGAAACCCGGAATCCCTAGTGAGGAGGGCTTTAAACTAGGTTTGATGGGGACAGGTGACCAAAGTCCACAGGTAAGTAAAAAACCAGGAGACCTGGGAGTTGTGCTGGAAATGGGAGGGAACATGGGATATAATAACAAAGAAAAAAGAGGGACTACAACTGGAAGGCAAAAGCAAATCAATATCTTAGATGCCTATATACAAGTGCAAGAAGTATGGGCAATAAGCTGGAAGAACTTGAAGTCCTAATAAATAAACACAACTATGACATAATTGGTATCACGGAGACCTGGTGAGATAATACACATGATTGGAATATAGGTATAGAAGGGTACAGCTTGCTCAGGAAGGATAGGCAGGGTAAACAGGGAGGAGGTGTTGTCTTATATATCAAAAATGTGCACACCTGGACTGAGGTGGAGATGGATGCAGGACATAGACATGTTGAGAGTCTCTGGGTTAAGTTGAAAGTGGTAAAAAAACAAGGCTGATGTGCTAGGGGTCTACTACAGACCACCTACTCAGGTAGAAGAGGTGGATGAGGCTTTTACTAAGCAACTAACAAAATCATCCAAAGAACAGGATTTGGTGGAGATGGGAGATTTCACGTATCCACTAACACAGTGAGGCACAATCCAGAAAGTTCTTGGACTGCATTGATGACAATTTTTTTATTTCAGAAGGTGAAAGAAGCGACTGGGGGGAAGCTGTTCCAGATTTGATTTTAATGAATAAGGAGGAACTGATTGAGAACTTAAAAGTGGAAGGCAGCTTGAGAGAAAGTGACCAAGAAATCATAGAGTTCATGATTCTAAGAAATGGTGAAAGGGAGAACAGCAAAACTGAGAGAATGGATTTCAGGAAGGCAGGTTTTGATAAACTCAGAGAACTGGTAGGTAAGGTCCCATGGGAAATGAGACTAAGAGGAAAACAAACTGAAGAGAGTTGCCAGTTTTTCAAAGGGACATTATTAAGGGCCCAAAAGCAAGCTATACCACTGTGTAGGAAAGACAGAAGGTATGGCAAAAGACTGCCTTGGCTTAGCCAGGAGATCTTGTATGATCTCAAAATCAAAAATTAGTCATATACAAGTGGAAACTAGGACAAATTACAAAGGATGAATATAAGCAAACAATTCAGGTATGCTGGGGCAAGATTAGAAAGGTAAAGGCACAAAACAAGATCCAACTAGCCAGAGACATAAAAGCTAACAAGAAGACATTCTGTAAATATGTTAGAAGCAATAGGAAGATCAAGGACAGGGTATGTCCACTGCTCAGTGAGGAGAGAGAAACAATATCAGGAAACTTGGAAATGGCAGAGGGGCTTAATGACTTCTTCTTTTTAGTCTTCACCAAGAAGCCTGATGCAAAAATTCCAAACATGGTGAATGCTAGTGGGAAAGGGGTAGATTTAGAGGACAAAATATAAAAAGAACAAGTTAAAAATTACTTAGAAAAATTAGATATCTGCATGTCACCAATGCCTGATCAGGCTACTATAAGGTGGGTGCATACCTGGCTGGATAACTGTTCTCAGAGAGTACTTTGTAATGGTTTGCAGTCATGTTGGAAGGACATAACAAGTGGGGTTCCACAGGGATCTGTTTTGGGATCAGTTCTATTCACTATCTTCATCAACAATTTAGATATCGGCATAGAGAGTACACTTACTACATTTTCGGATGATACCAAGCTGGGAGGGGTTGTAACTGCTTCGGAGGATAGGATCAGAACTCAAAATGATCTGGACAAAATGGAGAAATGATCTGAGGTAAACAGGATGAAGTTTAATAAGGACAAATGCAAAGTGCTCCACTTAGGAAGGCCCAATCAGCTTCATACATACAGAATGGGAAGCAACTGTTTAGGAAGGAGCACTGCGGAAAGGGATTTAGGGGTCTGTTACAGGCAAGCATAATTTAGGTTCAACACTGGGTTCTCTGAGTACAAAACACACTGCAGTTTATTCCCTGACAGGTTTTAACAAAGCCTCTCAATTAAAAAGCATGACAGGAAAGCAGCTCTTACGTCCCTTCAGCAGCAGGGGACCCCCATCGGCTGCAGACAAGTGGGAATTCTCAAGTCTTCCGAGGCACTGTTTCCGTGGTCCATCGGTGAAGTCCAAATTGCCATACTTTCTCTGCTGCCTTATATACAGTTTTTTCCTGCCTTGCTATGCAGTTCTGTTAGGTCACTTGTTACCATTTAAGGTATTCCTTATTTGTTAGTTATTGATCTATCTGTAATTGTTATGTTCCTCTTTTTGCTTACATCTGTTTGTTACATCTGGTTGCACTAGATCACAACGTTTGGTCCCTTCCCTCTATGCTTATCTACCTATGTTCTGCTACAGTAGTGCCACCGCTTATCTGGAGTGCTGTTTTTTCCTAAGGCATGTCCTCGGCTTATCAGATATGGGGAGTGTGTTACCAAAACAACCCTAAACTGTTGCATACAAAGTTCTTCTGCAATTAACCCCTACAATTTGCCTTGTAATTTTAGGTAAGAAGTTCTTACGAGGCAATGCTATCGATAAAAAGGCAAAGATGGCCTTTGGTATGAAACTGAAAGAAGAAGTGGCAGTGGGAGAGTTCCAGGCTTTCATACACCATAGTTTCTCCTCAAGAGCAGTAATTTGAAGTAATGAGTAGTCCTTGTTGGATGACCTTGTGCATCTGCTGCATTACCCATTCCATCAGTAACTCACTTTCCATCACGTGCACTTTCCATCACTTGCACTTTGAGGCCGAATAAATACACCATTAGAAAGTCCTAAAAATGAACACCACACTTTCTGCATATATTCCTGGCTATTTAGCTTGTGACTAGGCTGGTGGCAGAAGTCCATCCTAAACCTTCTGTTCATGCCAAAGTGCAATTTGTTGATTGAAAGATGCTGGGTGATGGAGTTGGAATAGGATGGCAGGGCTTGTGTGCATGCATAGTAGCACAGAGAGAACGATTTGAGATTGGCAAATGTGCTCTGAGCCAACTTTCTGCTAAGAGGCCACCTGGACTGTGATATGAAATACACACACCCCGCTTCCTCGTAGGCACTCTATAATCCCTCAACAATATATCATGAATAAAAACCTGTTCCTGTGTTGAAACAAAAAGGGATGGCTGTTTTGTCAGAATACTGATATCAAAACAAGGATTTTTCTTTTGGGGATGATTTTGTTTTCAAAAGCTCTGGTGGAATCTTTTCTTATGGATTTTTAGGTACATTGTCATTCAAAACCTGTTCAGCACTCTTTTATTTTCTCTAAATAAAAAATTAAACAAACAAAGAATGACCCCTATCCTTCAGTGGAATCTACATGGATGTACCCTAATGTCCAAGCCGAGCCCCACTAGAGTCAATATGATTTTTCATAATGCTCTGTGGTGGCACAAAGATATGCCTGTGCAAATTCCATTGCAGAATCTGGGCAAAAGGCAGGCTACAGGTGAAAAACTGCAATTTTGAGCAGTATGAATGTACAGTAAATCATATAGAAGAGGCATTGATTTTAAAGCATGAAAATGAATCGGGAGCTGAACTGAAAAACAATTTTTGCAATTGATCCAGCACATGCTGAAGACAATGGGCATTTCATACCATTGACTGCAGTGCAAGCCAAATTATTCCCATCATGTTCAAGATCTACTGGACTTTGTAGTGAGGCAGTAGGCTATTCTTCTGGCACTCTGTTAGACCATATCGTATAACAAGTGCTTTTATACATTGCTGTTAAGTATAGAGACCTGTCCTCCATAACTTTTCTATGTTTCCATGTTTTTTAAATATAGCAAGGGACAAGGTAGGTGAGGAAATATCTTTCATTGGCCCAGCTTCTGTCGGGAGAGACAAACTTTCATTCCCCACAAAGAGCTCTTTTTCAGGTCATTGTGGCTCTAAAGCATGTCTCTCTCACCAGCGGAAGTTGGCCCAATAAAAGGTATTACATCACCCACATCACCCCTAATATCCTGGGACTAACACCACTACAACTACAAGGTGTACAAATGTAGTAAGAGTTAGCTGTCACGAAAAAGTTTTTGTAGAACTAGTAAAAGCCCATTGCTGTTCCCTTCTTCTCCAGGTTTAGAGTTAAATTCCCCCTACCAGTGAAGAACATATGGAGGTATACCTATCTCATAGAACAGGAAGGGGCCTTCAGAGGTCATTGAGTCCAGTCCCCTGCACTCACAGCAGGACCTATCACCATCCCTCACAGATTTTTTTTTTAAACTCTTTGCCCCAGATAACCAAATGTCTCCCTCAAGGACTATACTTACAACACCAGGGTTAGCAGGCCAATGCTCAAACCACTGAGCTATCCCTCATCCCATGCTGTTGACTAATATTTAGCTTGTGATCCATTATGACCCTGTAGGGGTCAATTGCAGAAGAACTTTATACGCAACAGGTTAGGGATGTTTGGGCAACAAACTCCCTCATATCTGATGAGTCTAGGACATGCCTTAGAAAAAAACAGCACTCCAGATACCTGGTGGTGCTACTGTAGCAGAACATAGGTAGATAAGGATAAAGTGAAGGGAACAAACATGTTATGATCTAGTGCCACCAGATGAAACAAGCACATGTAAGCAAAATAGGGAACAGAACAATTACAGATAGATCAATAACTAACAAATAAGGAAATACTTTAAATGGTAATGAGTGACTTACCAGAACTGTATAGCAAGGCAGGACAAAACTGTATGAGGCAGCAGAGAAAGTATGGCTATTTGGGCTTCACCGATGGGTCACAGCACCAGTGCTTTGAAAGACTAGAGAACTCCCACTCACCTGCAACTGACCAGGGTCCCAAGCTGCTGAAGGGATGTAAGAGCCGCTTTCCTGTCATGCTTTTTAGTTAAGGGGTTTTGTTAAAACCTGTCAGGGAATAAACTGCTTGTGTTTGACGGACACCTGTGTAGCACGTTTTGTACTCAGAGAACCCAATGTCAAACCTAAATTACTCTTGCCTGTAACACAAATACCCTAACACTGCTTGTTATCATTTTGAGCTGAAGACTGGCTGCCAAAGAACTGTAAAATATGGACACCGACCAGCATTTCCCACTCTTTGATATATAGCAGGGAAGACTAAGTTTATAGTTCAGTTTTAACCCAAGTCAGTGCTGTATGTTCATTTACTTGGACATGTATATTCTTAACTCTTCACTTAGTGATAGACTGACACAGACTACGTCTACACTAGAATGCTATGTCCAAGTAACTTGATTAGATGTAGAGACGTCGAAATAAGCTACTTTGACATGTAGCCTCTACACATCCTCTGGGGTTGGTGCTGTCGCTGTTTAATGTTGATGTTGGGATGGGTAACATTGAAATGGGCCTCCCCAGAGAGCATCTAAACACAAAAGCAGCTCTTTTTGAAATAAGGGCCAAGAAGCCCTGCGGACGGGATCACAGGGTGGACTAACCCTTCCGGGGCAACAGCAAGCCGCTCCTTCAAAGTGCCCCTCTCAAACACACCCCACCTGCACAGCACGAGGTCTGCAGAGCACTATCTACACTCTTGCAGACTGAGTCCCAGAAGCCATGGACCCCCAGCAGCAGCAGCAACAGCAGCAGCAGCCAGAGGCCCTCAACCCTGTTGCCGAGGCAGCATCCCCGCTGCTCGGCGTACCACAGGAGGCTGCCCAGTACCTCCTGCAACAGGAGGCCTCCCCAGGGCATGAGGGGGATGTGTCACACTCATGGGCCCCTTCCGCTGGGTGCTCCGCCACCTCTGGAGCTACCCACCAGCTCGGAGTGGTGGGAGCACCTGGTCATGGGGGAGTGGAACGACAACATGTGGCTGAGGAATTTCTGCATGCGCTAGGAGACTTTCATGGAGCTCTGCCAGTGGCTCACCCCTGCACTGACCATGTAGAAAAGGGTAGCCATCACTGTCTGGAAGCTGGCCACTCCAGACAGCTACTGGTCAGTGGGCCACCAGTTTGGTGGGGGCAAGACCACAGTTGGGGCCGTGCTGATGGAGGTGAGGTGAGAAGGCCTGGACATGCACCCACTGGGAGGTATGGGGCCACGGAAGAGGTGCCTGGGGGGCTGCCCAGGGAGGGGAGCTGCCCGGGGAGGGGCAGTGACCGGGGGGTTTGCCAGACGCACCCAGCACAGGTGCCTATGTCCCCTCCCTGCAGGTGGTCCAGGTGCTGAACGCTCTGCTCCTGCACCGATGGGTGAGGATCGGGGACCTGGATGCGGCCATTGTGGGGTTGGCAGCCATGAGGTTCCCCAACTGCTTCAGGAACATGGATGGGACCTACATCCCCATCCATGCCCCGGACCACAGCAGGGATGATATATAAACAGGAAGGACTACCATTTGGTGGTCCTGCAGGCCATGGTGGATAGCCAGGGACACTTTCAGGACATCTATGTGGGCTGGCCAAGCTGCTGCCACTATGTTTGCGTCTTTCGCAATTCGGGCCTCTGAGAGAAGATGGAGGTGGGGACCTACATCACCCAGAAGGAGATCCCCCGGTGCTCCCCTGCCTCATGGCCAATGTGTCCTACCCCCTCCAGCCTTTGCTTATGCACCCTTACACCGGCCACCTCAAAGCCAGCCAGAAGAGGTTCAATGGCCAACTGCACCATACCCAACAGGTGGTAGAGAAGGCATTCAACCACCTCAAAGGCTGCTGGCACTGCCTCCTAGCCCCAGCTTGTGGTCGCATCCTAAGGCCGACATGACCTATCCCTAGCCAGCCACTGCCCCCAGCTGCCAGGCCCATGACAAGGGATTATGGGTCAGGGAGGCCCTGCAGGGCTTCTTTGATTGGGGGCAAAGTGAGCCCTGCCTAGTCATCCCTAGTAGGCCAGCCGCACACTGCCCCCACCACCCGTACACTGCCCCCCTCCAAAGAGCACACACCACACAGGGTTTGTGAAAACTAAAATGGGTTATATATGTTTTTTAACAATGAAAACTTTTGTTATAAATATATCTGTAAGTCCAACTCTTTGAAACTGTTTACGGTGGGAGGAACACTATACTAAAGAGGGGGAAATAACTATTTACAGGTGAAGTGGGAGGAGGGAACTATATACAGGGGAGGGGGGGCCTGGGTGGCCCAGTCCTTGGCCCCTCTCTCTGGCACATCTGATGTGGAGAGGCACAACTTCCACTGGCTCTGGGTTGCCAGCCCCACCCTTGTCTGGGATCCCTGTGGTGGCTGGGTGGGCTCCAGGAGGATGGGCAAATATGGCTGGGCTCAGCCCGGTGCCCCATGGTCCTCCTTTTCAGGCTTTGGAGCAGGTGGGCTGGCGGGAGCGATGGCACTTGGTATGTTGCAGGGGGAGGGCAGCCAGTCCGCGAACCGGTCCAGGGTTGCCGCAATCTGCCAAAAGGTCTCCATAAGGGATCCCCAGGCCTCCTGGTGCCAGGCCAAGGCATGCTCCTTGAATCTGAGGTGGCGCTCTGCCACCCTGACCTGGCGAGGTAGACCTGGGGCGGGGGGTTGGTGGGGAATCGTGGCTGGCTCTGGTGGTGGTGGCTTGGTCCCAGTGGTGTTTCCCCATCCTGGCTGGCTGCCACAGTGAGAGGGTCCCGGCGGGCTCTCCAGAACCACAGAGTCCGTGGTGCTGTTGTGGCCCTCAGATGGTGCGGCTGCAGATAGGGGGAAGAGAGAGGACAGCCATTAGCATTGGGCCCATCCCGCGGTCTTCAGCCCACTCCCCCCACAGGGGCACTGGGTTTCCATCCCCTGTCCTCTGGCCTTGGGCGCAGTGTCCCTGTGGCTGGCCCTCCTACAGTGTTCAGCCCCCCCCCGCCCATCCCCCCAGAGGACGGGCTGCGACACTGTCAATGGAGCTGGGTGCTGATGGGCTATGGTGGCCATGCTGGGGCTGTACTGTGGCTGGGCTCTGGCAGCCCAGGGTCTGCTGGGAACGTGGGGAGCTCCTGGGGGTGGTGGCCCTGCCCCATGACTGGGGGTGTGTGCCCTGTGGTGTACATACCTGATGGTCCACTCCCACAGTAGGGGGACACTTAGCTGGTGGGTGCCTGGCTGGAGCTCCGGGAGGGAAGGCCAGTCAGGAGCTTCCCTTCCTTGCTGCACCCCTCCTCTGTGGTCCCACAGGGCTGGCTCCTCTGGTGGCGCCTGGGGTGTGGGACTGGCCTCTGTGCTGGGCTCAGGCTCAGAGACCTGCTGGGGCTCCTCAGCTGAGGCGTCAAGGGTGGCTGGGTGCATGGAGGGCAAGCAGCAGTAGTGGCCCCAGACTGGCCGGCCAAGTCCCGGGCCCAGGCGTAACCCTGCCGCAGCTCTTTCACTTTACTTCGGACATAGGGGAGTGTGGGCAGGGTGACCCAGGGCAGCCAGGCCCTCGGCCAGCCGGCCGAACACATCCGCGTTCAACCACTTGCTCCCCATTATGTGGAGCACTTCCTCCTCCTCCTCTTCCTCCCAGTGCTCCAGCAGGTCTTGGAGCTCTGTGTCGGTCCAGGAAGGGCCCCACCTCTTCTTGCCCGACCCCCGGCTGGACACCTGGGAGCCCTGGGTCCCCTAGGAGGGGGGGAGCCCTGGGAGCGCTCAGGGGGTTGTCTGGATGTTATCGTGAGGGTGATGGCTGGGGTGGCTCTCTGAGTGCATGCAGGGCAACTGCATGTTGCTGCTGGTGTCTGCACTGCTCCCAGCTTCCTGCCACAGGATGTCCAGGTCCATGGAGCTTTAAGGGCTGCTGCATGCAGTGATCATAGTGATCAACCTCCCAGCTGATTGCCACCATGGGGGATGCTATTTCGACGTAGCACGACGTGGATTTTCTACACACACCCTACTGTGGTGTTGAATGGATGGCATCCCAATTTATTCTGTCAGAGGGGTAATTGCTCTGTATTTTCAAGTGGCTGCTGCCTACTTCCCTGGCTCGGGGAGCTGGGACCTGGACCTAGATGTGGCTGCCCCACCTTCACCTTCCTCTAGCTGCTGTCCCAACCAAAGCAGGACAAATGGTCACCCTACCTGGGAGTCAGGAGGTGGCTGCCCTGTGGGGTTGTCACCCTGTCAGCGAAGCTCCCAGCTTCCACCAGCTGGGGAGCCATCGTACTGCTGCTCTGGCTCCCAGCTCCCCTAGCTGAGGGAAGCTGGGGGGCAGCCATGCTGCTGTGTGGGTCCAGCTCTGGATCGCCCAGCTGGGAAAAGCTGGGGGGCAGCCACGCTGCAGCAGGGGAGCTGGGGGAAGCTGGGGAGCAGACCTGGTTCTCTGTCCATTGCTTCTGTACAGGTTGAACAGGTTTAAGACTTTGTTATTTAAATATATACCCAGCACAAGAATAGATGTCCTAAGTTTATGGCTATCTCAAGGCACTATCTGTTCAGTTAGGTCAATTGGGCAGGTTCCTATACAAATGAACTTTGGTAATATGTAAAACTCAGCATTTTTATGGAATTTGTGAACTTTACATTTGAGCTCTTTACCACATTATAGAAAAGATTCCTTCCTCAATGAAAACAAGACATTCAAATCAGACCTAAAACAATGCAAGAAGATAGTCATTTCGTTTCAATTCTTGGTCAATACTTTTTCAAATCAGGTACTATAACTATAAGTAACACACTTGTTGGAGGCCTCAACACAAAAGCTGTGGACTGAGTGGGCACAAGATGAATTATACCATTTTTCCCTTGAAGTAGTCCCTGAATGTCAGAGTCAAGACACATTCATCAGGCAAGCACAGAAAAGCTCAGATTATGTTGTCTGTGATGTTCTCTAGATTAATCATGGCTGCAGCCTTAAACACCGGCAACTGGCAACTTTTCAAAAGCATTATGTTCACTAAAACAAATTTTACGAAGATGAACATACTCACATGCACACGTTATCTAATAAGGTGGGAAATGGAAGTATTATTTCCACTATTATTGATCATATTACCTTTGAATTAATAGTTTTTGCTGACATTTCTGAATTATAAAGACATCAATAACTCAAGGAAAATAATATCTTAAGTCAGTCGGTTAAATAATGTTAAAGCATTATTGTGATGTTTGAGGGGTTCACAGATTTTACATCAAATTATTCTTTCATTAATATAACCATTTCTTCTATTTGAAATTTAATCTGCAAATTCATAAACTGGTTGAAATTTTGTTTGCTTACAAAGGCACTCAGAGCAAAGAATAATTCTAATGGTGCCACAGACACATAGGAAACTCACAACTTTTACATGGATAATCACTGAATAAGCATTTATACGGCACCCACTGCCATAACATACAGGGAAAGCTTGACGTGGCTTACCTTGCAATCAATACTGCCCATTTAGGAAGCAAAAATACCCAGTTTAAATCGAGGTGTGTTCACAGGAAATAGACACATATTGTCAAAAGACTTAATGACAGGGTGCTCAAACAAGCAGTTCACAAAACAAAACAAAAACCTATACTTCAGACTTAGGTTACTTTCTTTTCATTGACAGTTAAATAACTTTTTTGCAAAGGGCCATCTCAATGATGTCACAAAAGTGTAAGTGAGAGTTATTGGAGACAACTATATGCCCCGTGAGTGAATGAAGTGGTGACAATTAAAATGTATGGACTATTACGGCTAGAACAAAAAAGATTTGGATAATGCACTGGGATGCTGAAAACAAACCTTTGTAATTCTACAGCCATATATGTGACAGTCGGTGCTCTTATGTATACTCTGTTTAGAAGACTATGATAAATTTTGTTCAAAGGATGCCTTGTAAAATGTGTGTCTGTGACAACATTGTATGTAGCGTTTTGAGTCTACCACGTGACTTTACTGAGACATGCTCCAAGCTCAGAAAAACAGACATGTACCAGTTTTCCAGAGGAAAAAAAGGTAGCCAGGTGTCAACATAACTAAATGGACTGTCACCTGTTGAAGTGGCCATTTTTTGGCAGGAAAAAGGGTCTGAGTGAGAAATCTACACCTTGTCTATGGAACAGCTGGAAGTTCCTGTGAAAACACACTCTCTGGCTCCTGAACCTGAGCTGAAGTTTATTTTTCAATGAAGAAAACAACTACAAAAAAGTGAGAATAGAGGGCTCACAGCATCAAGGATACTTGAGAAACAAAGGCTGTACCTACCCTACAAATTAAAATTGAGTTTAGGAGTTATCTTGATATTAAAACGTCACTGTCTTCACTGTAAATACCAATAGCTCGATTTACTGAGACCTAATACTGGTAACAAAATGTTGATATTATGGGATGGGTATAGCATCAATTTTGAATTTCAAATTTCAAATGAAGGCTAGCATGGAAGCACCATGTTTTTAATTCACATTTATTAGGCTCCAGAAGTGTCCTGTATATATCCCACAAAGTTACGTGGTGACCCTCCATGTATGACTACTTCCTCCTCTGCTGCTCTCCATCCAGGTGTGCAGGAAGAATGTCACAGGAAGCGTGTGAATTTTTAATTGAATTAGAATTTGAATCCAGCAGTGCCCAGGCCTGCAAATATGAAGGGCTCCCATCATGAAAAAAGAATCCTTTGCCCATCGCATTGCACTGCATCGGTAACCATCACACCACATCAGTAGCAATTGCACTGATAGTCATCTCCTGCAATCATAAGTACTCAGGGTAGTGATCTGCCTAGTACTTCTCAGGCTCAAAAGAGAGCCCCAGCATGGACCCATCAGGAGATTCTGGATCTTCTAGCAATTTGGGGAGACCCATTGGTGGTGAAGAGACTGCAGGTGGCCAAGAGAAACACGTCAACCTATGAGCAGATGTCACATGAGATGACCGCCAGAGGTAACTGGCAGGACTCAAAACAATGCTGGGTGAAGGTGACAGAACTCCGGCAGGCCAATCAAAAAATCCAGGAAGCCAACCGATGGTTGGGGTACCTCACAGACCTGCTGCTATTATGAACAGCTGCACATGCATATGGGGAGAGACCCCACTGTGGAGCCTGGCATGAGTTACAACACTTGTGGAGGCCCTGGTCTGGAGTCTGGGTGAGCTGAGAGGAGCTGGGTGCCCTGGAGGAAGAGGCCAATGAAGAGGAGGAATGGGGCAATGAGCAGGCGACCGAGAAAGCTCTTCCCAAAAGTCTGGAGCTCTTCACCATGCCACGCCAGTCACCTCCACACTGGTCCCCTCTATGCCAGTCCCTGAGCTCCTTGGATCAAGTGGTTAGGGTGAGCAGTTATTTTGCATGCTAGAAGCAGGTCGTGAGTGGGTATAGATGTAAGTTTGGGTATGGGTACAGGTGTGCTATGGATCTGTACCCCTCAGAAGAGCACGTTAATGTCTCTTGGGATGGAGCGCTTCTCCTTTTTGGCCAAGTGTGGCCACAGATCTCCTCAAAGGCCTCATCCAGGCACTCTAGTATTTTTTTCTTGACGTCCTTGGGCAGGCCTGACTTGTTGTAGCTTCCACGCTAGCACACCTTGCCATACCCGGCAACCAGATAGCGATCTGGTGTCATGGCGTCACACAGCATTTTAGCAAATTTTCCAGGCTTGTGGTCACACAGCATTAGCAAGTCTTCTTTGCCCACATCTGTTAGTTTTAGTAGGGTGATGTCTTCCTTAGCAACCTACAGAAGCATGGGAATTTGCATCGGATTTTTACCATGCTTCCTGCCCTTCTACATTTCCCTGGAGCAGCTGGCAAGCGCTACGTTCTCCACTCTCCAATGTGGGTTGCATGTTCTGGGGGACCTCTTCTCTCCCATGTCCCTTTCTTCCCAGCATTTCTTTTGACTTTACAGGTATCCCCAGCCCTTCTTCAGGACATGTGAAGGCTTCCCCTGCTTTGCAGCCCTCTTCCTTCCCCTGAACGGGCAGAATCCCCTGGGAAACAAAGACGAAGGGGAAATGAGTTCAGGAGAACTGGCAATATTTTAAAGATGTCTTGCTGAAGGCACAGGAACAAACAATCCTGCTACGTAGTAAGAAACACAAATATGGTAGGCAACCAGCATGGCTTAACAGCTTAAGTCAGCTTAAACTCAAAAAGGATGCATATAAGAAGTGGAAACTTGGACAGATGGCTAAGGAGGAGTATAAATATACAGCTGCAAAATGCCTGGCAGTAATCAGGACAGCAAAGGCACAATTGGAACTGCAGCTGGCAAGGGATGTGAAGAGTAACAAGAAGGGTTTCTACAGGCATGTTAACAACAAGAGTGTTACCAGGGAAGGTGTGGGGCCATTGCTGGATGAGACTAGTAACCTAGTCACAGATGATGTAAGAAAAGAGGAAGTACTCAATGAGTTTTTTGCCTCAGTCTTCACAAGCAAGGACAGCTCTCACACTAAGGTGCCAGACAACGCAGGCTGGGAAGGTGGAGGGCAGCCATCAGTGAGGAAGGAACGAGTTAAGAGCTACTTAGAAAAACTAGATGTACACAAATCCACGGGTCTGGAGTAAATGCACTCAAGGGTACTGAAGGAATTGGCAGATGCCATTGCCGAGCCTTTGGCCATTATCTTTGAAGACTTTTGGAGATCAGGAGAGATTCTAGATGATTAGAAAATAGCAAATGTAGTTCCCATCTTTAAAAAAGGAAAGAAGGACAATCCAGGGAACTACAGACCGGTCAGTCTTACCTCAGTACCTGGGAAAATAATGGAAGGAATTGTCAAGGAATCCATTTTGGAGCACTTGGAAGAGGGGAAAGTGACCAAAAGTAGTCAACTTGGATTCACCTAGAGCAAGTCCTGCCTGACAAATGTGATTAGCTTCTATTATGAGGTAACTGGCTCTGTGGACATGGGGAAGTCAGTGGATGGGATATACCTTGACTTCAGTAAAGCTGTCGATCATCTCCCACAACATTCTTGCCCATAAGTTAAGGAAGTATGGATTGGATACATGGACTATAAGATGTATAGAAAGCTGGCTTGACAGTCGGGCGCCAAGGGCTCAATATCTGGATGGCGGTCGGTTTCAAGGGGAGTGCCCCAAGGCTCGGTTCTGGGGCCAGTCTTTTTCAACATCTTTATTAATGACCTGGATGAGGGACCGGATTGCACCCTCAGCAACTTTGTGGACAACAAAAAACTAGGGGTAGAAGTAGATAACCTACGGATTATGGTGGATGAAAGGCTGGATATGAGTAAGCAGTGTGACCTTGTAGCTAAGCAGGATAATGGAATACTGGCGTGCATTAGGAGAAGCATTTCAAGCAGATACAGAGAAGTTGTTGTTCCCTTCTACTTGGCACTGGTGAGGCACATTTGGACTATTGTGTCCAGTTTTGGGCCCCTCAGTATAGAAAGGATGTGGATGTGCTGGAGCAGGTTCAGCGGAGGGAAACGAAAATGGTTAAGGGGCTGGAGCCCATGACCTATGAGGAGAGGCTGAAGGATCTGGGTTTATTTAGTTTGCAGAAGAGAAGACTGAGGGGTGATTTAATAGCAGCTTTCAGCTTCCTGAAGGGGAGATCTAAAAGGGATGGAGAGAAACTTTTCTCAGTGCTGCTGACAGACAGCAGAACAAGTGATAATGGTCTGAAGTTACAGAAGGAGAGGGGTAGGTTGGATGTTAGGAAAAACTACTTCACCAGGAGGGTGTTGAAGCACTGTAATGCATTGCCTAGGGAGGTGGTGGAATCTCCATCCCTGGAGTTTTTTAAGTCCCTGCTTGACATAGTCATGCCTGGAATGACTTAGTTGGGGTTGATCCTGCTTGGGGCAGAGGGCTGGACTCGATGACCTCTTGAGGTCCCTTCCAGCTCTGTGGTTCTGTGATACTATGAATAGGGAATGATTGCTTATAGCTTACTATATCCACAAATAAACGTGCTGGATAAGTGATGGTGAGTGATGTACTGTGAAATACACACTTAGAATCACATCCTTAATAAGCCTTTCGCAGCCTTCCAGACAGAAACTTACCCTGATAGTCGACATCGAGACCCTTTCATTCCATTTGAAAGCACATTGCATGACCTGTATCTTTATTTTGACCTTCACTTTCCAGCTGCCACGCCCAGCATAGGAGACAGGTTGAGGAAGAGATCTCATCCTGCAGCACATGCAGCGGAATAAAGCAGAACATACTCAGCTGACAAAGGACACTGCTCACTGGCATCATAATACAGCTCAGTGGCGTCATAGTCAAGCTGAGTTTCCGCACAGAATGCTTGATTTCCAGCTACAGCAAGCTTCAAAGCAGATTGAGGCCACAGCAAAGCAGAGTCAGGCTGCAGCAAAGCTCCTAAGGTAGTTACGGAGCAAACGTTGGTCCTGTGCTCCTAGCTGCGTCTGAAGAGGACTACCAACACAGAACTGCAGGAGCCAATACCTGCTGCCTGGAGTCCCCGAAGAGGCGTTGCCCAGCTCCCATCATTGCAGTCCCCCAAAGGAGAGGGAGGGCAAGGATAGCCTGCCGCTCTAGTCCCAAGGGCTACTGCAAAAGGCTATTCGAGCACCTTTGAGAAGGCTTCTTTTCCCAGCCACTTAAACCTCTCCTCCCCCCAAAATAGAATCACTCCTTTGAGCTCGGTGTGATTTTGTGGCATGCAGGAGTGGTAAGGAACACAAATCATTGTGGGGAACGAGGTGGGTTGAGGGAGGGCTGAAGGCACAGCTGTGTGCTGCTATGTCCAGGTCTGCAGCAGACACGTGGCTAACGGCACTGGGCAGTTTGGGGGAGGGATGAAGGCACACCTGCCCACCACATGCCTTCTACTTACTGCAATTTAACCTCCTTTCACCCAGTAAAAGCATTCATTCATTAAGACACGGTATGATTTATTGGCATTATGTCACAGAAATACATCGGTAGCAAGCGTGTTACAGACCATTCACGACCCTATGTTTAAAGTGTCCCTTATTGCTGCTGCCTCAGTGTGGTTATTGGTGGATGGTTGTGTAGGCAGCTGCGAGTAAGCCCTGCCTATGGCCTCGGCTTCGGAATTCCAGATGGACAGGAAAGTCTCCTGCCTGGATTCAGAAACGTTATGCAAATTAGCACACGCTGTAATCACAGTGGAGACATTAGTTTCAGAAAGCTTCAGACGAGTCAATAAGCATCTGAACTTCACTTTTAAATGGCCAAAGGTGCATGCCACCACCATTTTGCACCTGCTGAGCCTGTGACTGAAGTTTTCCTTGCTGCAGTCCAGGGCTCCAGTGTAGGGCTTCATAAGGCACGGGAGCAGAGGGTAAGCAGAGTCACCCAATATTACTATACGGTTGCCAAGTCACCAATTGGCATTTTCTGGTCTGGGGAAAAAAAGTCCCATCCAGCAGCTTTCTGTACAGCCCAGAATTTCAGAAGTTGCATGCATTGTGAAACCTCCCTGACCATCCATTGCTGATGTTGGTGAAATGACCTTTGTGACCTACTAACCCCGCAAAACCACAGAGAGGTACCCCTTTCTCTTTACGTACTCAGAGGTCATGTGATCGGGGGCCAGGACGGGGATGTGCATACCATCTAGTGCCCTACTGCAGTTAGGAAACCCCTGGGCAGCAAAGCCATTCACTATGGCCTGTACATGTCCCAGGGTCAGAGTCTTCCTGAGGAGATGCCGACAGATTGCATGGGCCACCTGCATTAGCACAGACCCCACTGTAGATCTGCCCACCCTGAAATTATTTGCTATTGACTAGTAACCGTCGGGCGTTGCAAACTTCCACCAAGTGATTGCCACTCACTTCTAAACTGTTAAAGCCAGCCTCTTTCTTTTGTTGATGCACTTCAGGGCGAGGGCCAGCACATCACAAAGGCTGTGGCCATGCTAGCCCCTCCTTTCAGAAGGGCTATGGTAATGTGGCACTTTGGAATATACTAATGGGACACTGCCATGAATATGCAGCACCTCATTAGCAGATCGGTGGCTGTGCATGCTTCGAAACTGCTGGTTCCAAAACGCATGCTGCCCATGTAGCCGATGACCTTTTGAAATGGCCCCCTGATTTCAAAAGCTCCTTTTCCCATTTGGTTTTGGGAAGAAGGGACTTTCAAAATTCAGGGGAGCGGGGGGTAACTTTGAAAGGTCTCCCCAGCTACATCGGCAGTGTGCGTTTTGAAACCGGCAGTTTTGAAGCACACGTGGCTGCCATTATGCAAATGAGGTACTGCATATTCATGGCAGTGCCTCATTAGTATATTCCAAAGTGCCACATCACCACAGCCAAAGTTGCGTAAAAGTGGTCTTGCGCATGGCCAAAGTTCTGCACCCACTGCTGGTCCTCCCAGGATTCCAGAATGATGTGCTCCCACCAGTGTGTGCTGGTCTCACGAGTCCAAAAACTGCTGCTCCACTGCCAGCACTGCATCCAGGGCAGCCTGCAGCTGTGAGTTCTTACACCGCAGTTGCAAGATTTCCTCTTCCAAAGCATCATCACCAGCGTCATTATGAGACTGAACCATCACTGGGCTTTGCAACTGAAAGCAGAATTGCGTGAGACCCAGTGTGGTTGATGAAATGATGTGTGCTACGAGCTGAAGCCTTTGGGGACCCATTCTTTCGCTGGCAGAGAAAATGCCATCATTAGACCCTGGAGTGATCAGCGCTGAAAGATTCAGCCAGTAAGCCTGCTGGAACATGCTGAGAGAGAGAGAGAGAGAGAGAGAGAGAGAGAGAGCCTTTGCTTCGACTTCACTTTAGCTTGTTAAGTTAGCTGTTAGTTTGTGTTTTACATTTTATTTTCTTGTAACTTAATTCTGACTTTTATGCTTCATTGCTTGTAATCCCTTAAAATCTTTCTGTGGCTAATACACTTGTTTTATTGTTTTATTTAAACCAGAGGGTTGAGACTGAAGTGCTTGGGGAGCTCCACTAAAGATAACAAGGTTACGGCATATAATTTGCTATTACTGCAATGACAGACTTTATGTGAGCTTATCTGGGAGAGTACAAGACACACATTTCTGAGGGAAAGCCTGGGATTGGTTGGTAGGCTGGCTGGGCAGGCTTGCTGCTGTCAGGGACGGGGCAAAAGGGCCAACTGCTCCAGGGCTCAGTGATACAAAAGGGCCCATAGCCTTTTAACTTGGGGCTGAAGCACCATGCGGTGCTTTCTGGGCAGAACTAGAACCAGGGAGAATGCTGTGGTTTGGTTGGTGTTGGGGGCTGGCTGCCCATAGCATCACCCCTTCCAATGACACAGAACAGGTCCCCCCTGCTTTGTCCAGGGGCCTGGGAAGGCTGTTGGCCCTACTGAGGCTGGGTGAAGCACTCAGTACAGCTGGGGATAATTTACATGCTGACAGCTGTGCGTGAGGAAGTCAGGAGTGGTACTGCTCACAAGAAAGCAATGTAAGAAGCACCCCATATTGGAGAACAAAGGCATCCAACAGTCCAGATAGTACTCTGTGTATTGTCACAACATAAAAGTCAGGAATCAGAGAAGCCATATCTGAGCCAAGTATCAGAGAAGTAGCCGAATTTTAGTCTGTATCTTCAAAAACAACAAGAAGTCCTATGGCACCTTATAGACTAACAGATATTTTGGGGCATAAGCTTTCGTGGGCAAAGATCCGCTTTGTCAGATCCATGAGCCAAGTAACTGTCCCTCATTCCATCCACCCAATATTCCTCTTCAAATCCTTACTCTGTGTGCGTGCGTGCGCATTTTCACACACACACACAGAGGCTACGTCTACACGTGAACACTACATCGACATAGCCTATTTCGAAGACTAACGTCTACACATCCTCCAGGGCTGGCAACGTCGACGTTCAACGTTGACGTTGCGCAGCACCACATCGAAATAGGCGCTGCGAGGGAACGTCTACACGCCAAAGTAGCACACATCGAAATAAGGGTGCCAGGCACAGCTGCAGACAGGGTCACAGGGCGGACTAGCGCTTCCAGGACAACAGCTAGCCGCTCCCTCCCAGACACACGCAGCCTGCACAGCACGCGGTCTGCAGAGCCATAGGCATGCACACCTCGAGCGACGCAGGCATGGACCCCCAGCAGCAGCAGCAGCAGCAGCAGCAGCAGCCAGAGGTCCACACAGCCGCCCCTGCAGGAGCAGTGCTCGCCCTGCTCCATGCCATGCAGGAGGCAGCTGAGCACCTCCTTGCCACAGAGGAGGAGCTGCCCACAGGGGAGGAGGATGCAACCCCCAACCCTGCAGCACCCCGCTCCCCCCGCCTCATACGCCACCGGCTGTGGAGCTACCCCACGAGCACCGATTGGTGGGAGCGGCTGGTGCTCGGAGAGTGGGACGATGACCCACTCAGGAACTTTCGCATGAGCCGGCAGACATTTCTGGAGCTATGCCAGTGGCTCACCCCCACACTGAGGCACCAGGACACCGCCATGCGGCGTGCCCTCAGCGTCGAGAAACGGGTCAGCATTGCTGTCTGGAAGCTGGCCACTCCAGACAGCTACCGATCCGTGGGACAGCAGTTTGGCGTCGGCAAGGCCACCGTCGGGGCTGTCTTCATGGAGGTAAGAGGACCCACGGGGGAAGGGGGAGGCAGCCCTGGGAGGGGAGGAGGGGGAGGCAGCCCTGGCAGGGGAGGGGAGGGGAGGGGGGCCCTGGCAGGGGAGGGCCACACACACCCTGCACACCCCTCATTGGTGCTCTCCCATGTGCTTCCCTTGCAGGTCGTCCACGCCATCAACGCCCTGCTCCTCCACAGGCTCGTGAGGCTTTGGGACCCGGATGCCACCATTGTGGGCTTTGCCACGCTGGGCTTCCCCAATTGCTTCAGGGCTCTGGATGGGACTCACATCCCCATCCACGCCCCAGAGCACAGTGGAGGACACTACCTAAACAGGAAGGGCTACCACTCAGTGGTCCTCCAAGCCTTGGTGGACAGCCAGGGCCGTTTCCTGGACATTTATGTGGGCTGGCCTGGCAGCACCCACGACGCCCGGGTATTCCGGAACTCGGGCCTGTGCCGCCGGCTGGAGGTGGGGACCTATATCCCCTAGCGGGAGATCCCTGTGGGGGACACCACCATGCCGCTCTGCATCATCACAGATGCGGCATACCCCCTCTGGCCCTGGCTCATGCACCCGTACACGGGCCATCTCTCTGCCAGCCAGGAGCACTTCAACCAGCGCCTGAATCATGCGCGCCAGGTGGTGGAGCGCACATTTGGCCGCCTCAAAGGGCGCTGGAGGTGTCTCCTCACCCGCCTTGATGCGGGCCCCACCAACATCCCCCAGACTGTGGGCACGTGCAGCGCCCTCCACAACCTGGTGGAGAGCAAGGGGGAGGCCTTCTTTTAGGGCTGGGCTGTGGAGGCCGGCAGGGCCGATGTGCAGCCACCCGCTGCCCCCAGTCGCCAGGTGGACCCCGAAGGGACCCGGGTCCGGGAGGCCCTGCGGGCCCAGTTCAATGAGGCCGCGGGGTGAACGCTGGCAGGCCCCCCACTGCAGCCCCCCCCATCCTCCACAACACTCCCTGCCCCTACGCCCACACCACAGAGCACCCGAGAGCCCCCCCCCGCACTTTTCTTGTAAAAGTAAAAGCAGACAGTTGTTCGTCAACTCAAATATCTTTAGAACTCTTATTATTATTATCAACAAGACTAACTAACTATGTACAGGGAAAATCTAACTTATAATATATATATATTATAAAAATAGGGATAACATGAAAGGGGAAGACAAGGAAGGGGAGAACTATTTACATGGGGGGGGGAAGGATCACCATGGTATCAGGGGTCAAATATACAAACTATTTACAGCAAAGTAACTTAAAAACTTGGGGGGGGATATATACAAAGGGGGGGGGCACGTCCTGGGCCCCACGCCCCTAAAGTCCAGTGCTGGGAGTGGGCGGCTGGGATCCCCTCCTCGGCCTCAGCCCTGGCCGGGGCTGGCTGGGGGCCGGGCGGACCGGGAGATACGGCCGGCGAGTGTCAGCTGGCCCCAGGTCTCCCTCGGCGGAAGGGCCCTCGGTGGTGGGTGGCGGTGCGACGGCAGACGGCGCAGCTGCTGGAGCAGCGGGTGGAGCAGCAGGTGGAGCAGGCAGGGCGGGTGCTGCGGCGGCTGGCGCGGCATGGGGGGCCAGGGAGTCCGCGATACAGTTGAGGATCTGCATGTAGGCCCCCCATGCCTCCTGGCGCCAGGCCAGCGCCCACTCCTGCAGCTGGAGGCGGTGTTCCTCCACCCGCAGCCACTGCTTGGCGACCTCCAGCTGCCGACGGTGGAGGGCCAGCAGCTGGGAGTCCGTCGCCGTCGGCTGCTGGTGCTGGGTCCGCCGTCTTCCCTGCCGTGGGGCTGGTCGGTCCTCCGCCGAGGGGCTGGCCTGGAGTGATGGGCCCGGAGGGCTGTCTGGGAGCACTGACGCCTCGCCGGCGCTCTCCGGTCCATCCGATGGTGCAGCTGCGGAACACAGGAGGGGGGGAAGAAGAGTGGAGACAGCCGTTAGTGTGGGCCCTGAGCCGTGGCCCTTGTCCCCCCACCCCTCTGCTGCAGGTTCCCCATCCCCGTCCCCGGGAGATGCTGCTGTGATGGGGTTCAGGGGTCCCCCTGCACTGCACCCCGTCCACTGGCAGCAGTGACACTCACTCAGCAGGTACAACAGGAGGTTTATTAGGCAACAGATGCCCAGTTTCTCACAGAAGTGACAGTACAGCAGTCAGAGACAGTCCTTCCAACCCGTCCTGGGGAGAAGACCCCGAGGGGTGCCCCTCTGGGGTGTAGCTTTCCCCCTCCTCAGGCTGACTGCCTTCTAGCTCTCCCTTCCCCTAGCCTCTAACTGCTGCTCCTGATTCAAACCCAGCTCGGCTCCTCCCTCCTCTTTGCTCAGGGCAGAGGTGTAACCTGCCAGTTGTCGCCCCAGGATCATCCTTAGCCACTGGGAGCTATTCAGCTTGTTTCTCATATCTAGCATGAGTCTTGCATTTGTACTCCTCCCACTCCATCACATGCTGCTGCTGCTGCTGCTGCTGGGTGTCCCACCCACTCCCCCTGGGGGACCCTAGAGGTTCCGCTCCCCCCAGCCCCAGGGATGGGGCATGGAACTGTCGTGCTGGGGCGGGGCAGGGGCTGATGCACTCTTCTGAGGGACATGCCACTGCTGTCCTTGGGGTCATGGTCATCTGGGCATGTGGAGGGCCCTGGTCATATCTATTACCCCCGCCCCTCAACCCTGGGGGTGTGCACCGGGGGGGGTACATACCTGACGGTCCACTCCCACGGTCAGGGGACACCCGGGGGGCAGACGCCCGGCTGGAGCTCCTGGATGGGAGTATGATCGGGAGGCCGGCGTCACTCGAGGAGGACTCCCCCTCCTCCTCCGGTGCCCCGGGGGTGGGCTCCTAGGGGGGCCCCCGGGGTGCGGGGCTTGCCTCCGGGGCGGACTCCACCTCCGGGGCCTGCTGGGGCTCCTCGGCCGAGGTATCAAGAGTGGCCGGAGGGGAGGAGGTGTGCCGGGGGCCCAGGATGGCCCTGAGCTCCCTGTAAAAGGGGCAAGTGACGGGGGCAGCCCCCAGATTGGCCAGCCGCATCCCAGGCCCGGGCGTAACCCTGCCGCAGCTACTTCACTTTACTCCGGACATGATCCGGAGTGCGGGCAGGGTGACCTCGGGCGGCCAGGCCGTTGGCCAGCCAAGCGAACTCATCCGCCTTCCGCCTCTTGCTCCCCATTACCTGGAGCACCTCCTCCTCGCTCCAGAGCCCCAGCAGGTCCTGAAGCTCGGCCTCTGTCCAGGAGGGGCCCCGCTGCCGCTTCCCCGCCTGGCTGCTGGGCTGGGAGCCCTGGCTCCCCTTGCGGGGGGGTCCCCTGGGGGCCCTTGGGGGGCTGGCGTGCGGCCATCACAGCTGGGGGGGTGTCTGGGGCGGCTGAGGGACGTGCAGGCTGGCCGCTTGTCTGGGCTGCCGCCTGCACATTCTCTCAGCTTCCTGCACAGGAAGGGAGGGGGCAGGGAGCTTTAAGGGGCTGCTCCATGCAGCCACCATTGAGCTCAGGGGCTGGAGAGAGTGTCTCTCAACCCCTCAGCTGATGGCCCCCATGGAGGACCCCGCAATTTTGACGTTGCAGGACGCACAATGACTACACGGTCCCTACTTCGACGTTGAACGTCGAAGTAGGGTGCTATTCCCATCCCCTCATGGGGTTAGCGACTTCGACGTCTTGCCGCCTAATGTCGATGTTAACTTCGAAATAGCGCCCAACACGTGTAGCCGTGACGGGCGCTATTTCAAAGTTGGCGCCGCTACTTGGAAGTAGCGTGCACGTGTAGACACGGCTACACACACATACTTGCGCAGCCTCTGGTGACTCGACTTAACAAGAGTTCAATAGAACTGGCTCTATTTTGGCCCCACCTACAGTATGGCTAAACCCCTGTTTACCAAGCTGTTTTTAAAGATATTTTAAAATGTCCCTCTTACTGTATTATCTGCTTATTCTTTACAGATATTTCTCATGTGCAGGAATGCTCCCCAGTGATAACAGCTCCTCATCTGCTTCTTCTTCTTATCCTGCTTTCAGGACCAGGTTCCAACTAGGGTCAGGGTGACTCTGCACATTAGGAAACTGCATACCACAAGACAGCAGCGGGCTTTGCAACAAGTTCTGAAGGTGACAGTGCTTGGGTGAAGCCTGTTTAAGCAATCTGTGACACAAGAGAAATGTAGAATACATACTGTAGAAAACAGTCATGTAAAATGCATGCAGGCTGAATTAATTCGAGCGTTAAGAAATAAAAAAGCCAGCAACAGGGGAAGAGAAATTAAGAATGCTTAAGGCATAAAAGATCTTTTAAGTCTAAATCATGAAGAGTGACTGAACCTGAGGCAAAGAGACACATTCTGGCAGCTCCAGCTAGCAGCAGAGACAAGCTCATTTCAAAGTGGGCTCTTTCAGCATTTGGCACTGCCTGCACAGTGGTATTTTGAGGCATCCCTTACTCGTCCTGCCACAAGGTGCAAAGGGATGCCAAAACAGTGTGCCCATTACTCAGAAAAGTATTTTGAAATACCAGGCATGTTTCGCAAACGCAGAGTAGCTATTTCGGGAAAGTGAGGTATCCTGAAATAGCTCTGCAGTGTAAACATAGCCACAGTGGGCAGCTGGCAATGGGGCATTTCATGTTGCTAACCATGGACTGGGTAAGTCATCTCCCTGCCCCAAACCCCTCCCAGCAACAGCCCTCAGCCACAGTACCAGAGGGCAGGAAGCTGCCTCGTCCCCCAGAACAGACAGCAGGTCTGGGAACTGTGGCCCTACCCCTCCAATGCTGAGCAGCACAGCACTGATCCCCGCCCCCGAGCCAGCACCACCTTGGCTGCCATGGGCAGCTCTGGTAATGCCTCCTCAGAACTCCCAGCCCTCTGCCCTGTGCTCCCCACATACACAACCCCTACCCTCCACCTCTACCCTCTATGGTGAGCCTCCAGCCCTTTCCCACACTCCTGCAACCCCATCTTCCAGACTCTGCCCTGACTGCTGCACACCCCTGTCCTGAGCCCCCCTAACCCTGCCCTCAGTACTCCATCCCCGCACTGTATTCTGAGACCCCCTGCCCATGCTGTGTCCTCAGTCCAGCACCCCATACCCCATGCCATGAATCCCCTCCCAGGCCCCTTTCCTATGCAATCATTTAAATACAACATGCATATTTTCCTTTTAATCTTTTCTTTTTTTAAATGACCACTATTACTACAGTTAAGGACTCAAGCAACGCTCGGTACACCTGTTAGCTATCTTTATTTCTAATATGTTTTCCATGCCTACTTTCTACGTTAATGTGGTAGCACAAAGAATTATTTTTCTGCTGTTAGTTGCTAAATATGCTAAGATACTGAAAATCTACTTGGGATGTTATTGATATCTTTAAGACTAATATAATTAACTTCTCAGTGAAAAGTGTGTATTGCAAAACCGTAAGGAAGGAAAAAATATAACTTAGAGTTCATTCAGCATTAATGCATTTAGTCCATTGTCTAAAAGAGAGAACCATTTTGAGAATTACTCTACCAAAACAAAACAAAACAAATAAACTCCAACCACCTTAAACTTGACATATCCAAAGTGATAAATCTTGCATTAAATCATATTAAATGTCAAAATGAAGAGGAAAAATATCAATAGCAGTGCTGAGGCAGCAGTGTGAAGTCAGTCATTCTGTGCTGCAGTGACAGACCGCCCTTGCCTTTTTAATGGCAATATTTTCAAAATGTGAAATACCTACGGTCAATGGACAATCATCTTGTGGACTGAACTGCCTTTTCGCAAGAGAATTATTAATAAAACATTCCATTTTTGGACAGTGCAACTTTAACATAGCAAACCAACATGTTTCAGGCATTCTCATAGTCTGTTCACCAGTCTCATCTTGCTAATTTCATCTTCTACAAACTCACATTATAGTGGCTTCTTCTTAAGACTGCAAATTACACCACAGGTTTTTTTTCCACTGAAAATGAACTGAAAAGTGTGAGTCTAATCCTGAAAATTTATTTTGTGTCAGGAGAACTTTATCCTTATGTCAAATTCAATGGCCTCCCAATTAGTGGAAATGTGAGAAAAGGGGCTCAGTAGCTGAGACAGCAGACCTTCCCTAGGTCCAGGGAGAATAGTTACTGAATGAATAACAGTACTTGCAAGTAGCTTGCTATATTACTGATCTGCATCTACACAGCCCCTCCGTTTTGGAAGGGGCATGCAAATAACTGAGATAGGAAATGCAAACGAGGCATGGATTTAAATATCTCATGCCTCATTTGCATATGTCCACGTGATCTGTCTTCCAGAAGAGCCATTTCTGGAAGCCAAAGCAGCCATGTGGATGAGGTTCCTGCGAAAAGAAACCCGCCTTTCAAAAGCACCCTTCTTCCTATTTTGTTTCAGGAAGAAGAGTGTTTTCGAAAGAGATTTTCCTTTTAAAGGAACCCCACTCACAGGGCTGCTTTGGCTTCTGAAAATGGCTCTTCTGGAAGCCAGATCACACAGGAATAGGCAAATGAGGCATGAGACATTTAAATCCATGCCTCATTTTCATTTCTGATCTCGCTTATTTGCATGTCCCTTCTGAAACGGAGGGGTCTGTGTAGACACAGCTCTGGACATTATTCAAATAATGGAAGAAGTGGTGTTTTGGAGAGGTACATAGTATAATGTTTTCCATGTCAACTAACTATGCTTCTTAATTTATTTTAGCAGGACCTCAAGTTAAATATATTCTGGGCTAGAAGCAGTACTAATTGCATGTTTAATCATTTTTAATTAACTGAGAGTTAAGCAGAAGTCCACTGTAACTGTAGAACTTCTGGATAGGTCTTAGTGACCACAGCAGATGATGAACATTCTCCTTTTTGTCCTCCATAAGTGGAGAAGGTTGTTTCTTTGGAAAAGCAGATCTCTGAGCTAATAGCAGGGCTCACTCACTCTAAAGAAAAATGGCATTAACTCATTATCCTATTCCTAAACCTGTCCTGCTGTATAGTAAAATATATTTCATACTGTGAGAATATAGATTGCTTCTTCACAGTCTTAAGGGGGTGTCCAAAATGAAGACGTAATCATATTACAAAATAGTACTAATATATACTAGAAAGCTACACAGTGAGGTTTTCCCTTGAAGGTTAGACACTGTATTTATTACATATATCCTCTATTGCTGTTTGCAGTGAAAATAAGAAAAAAAAACACGCTACGAAGACTATTAATGCATCATATGAGAAGTTGTTTTCATTTTAGGACTTTATGTACAGCTAGAGAATGTCATCCAGCTTCTGAAATGAGATTTTTTTTCACTCCACCACTTACTCCAATACCAGCATTAGTACAATCATGGTGCTGAACAGCGGCCTGAGTCAATTCATTCTGAAATGCCTGAGTAGACTACAACACTTCAGAGTTTGACTGATAGACTGCTGCTTTTCCAAATCTGGTGGGAATCTTATTCACCTGAATGTGGTCAATAAATGTAAAATGAGATAACATTTATTATCTTTGAAGAGCTAGTAGTTCGATACTTTCCTTCAAAATATCTTGGCCCTGGAAATTGATTCACAAACGTGAATTAAAAAAAAAAACACTATTAGCAAATTAGTAGCAACCGGGATGTGAATTGATTTCCTCAAAACATTTTTAATTCAGGAATTGGTCTCTCGGGTATAAAGACAGCATAAAAGAAAACTGCACAGGCTATGGAATGCTGCATGTAAGATGTAATTCAGCACCTGCTTTTACATAACCATGGAGATCAGAGAATCATGTCATTACAGGCAGAAAATGCTCTCTGACAGATTACAGAAATATATTTTGGGTTCTTTTTATTTACTTACAGGTTTTTGAAGGTTTAGGGTGCATATAGTTCATGCTTTCAAGCTTCTCTCTGGAAGGGATTTCAATTTTTATACCAAATGGACACTGGGAATCTGATAACTTCAGGAATTGGACTTTAAGAATTAGGAAAAACCTTATGAGGATTCTCACTAGCAACCACAGGCTATACCACAATAATACCAATCCTGGAACTTTTCCTTGCAACAAGCCCCGTTGCCAACTTTCTCCACATATCTATTCTGGAGATACCATCACTGGACCTAACCATGTTATTCACAGAGTCACTGGCACATTCTCCTGTTCCTCAGCTGACATCATGTGCCAACAGTGCTCATGCACCAGGTATATAGGACAGACTGCAAACACTCTTTGACAAAGAATGAATGGGCACAAAACAGACATCAAAAAACTTCTAACACACAAACCTGTCAGCCAGCACTTTCACAGAGTGGGCCATTCTGCTAATGACCTGAAAGTCTGTGTTTTACTGAAAAGGAACTTTAACAATTGTATACAAAGGAAGTGCTCAGAACTTCCATTTATATTCAAATTCGACACATTAACATGTAGTTTGAATTGGGACAACAATTACCTGCCCCTTTATAAGGATTCTTTTACATACTTTGTTTTATCTAACTCTTAACTTCCCCACCCCACACTCCCGTCCTGCCATCCCTCTGCTCTTCTGATTTGCCAACCTCGATCACAATTTTTCTGATTTGTCAACCTTGATAACAATTTTTGGACCTCTGTGTTTTATATATTGAGTCTGTTCTGGTAGGGCTGTGATCTGAAGCAGTGGGTCTGTCCCACGAAAGCTCATCACCTAATAAGTTATTTTGTTAGTCTTTAAAGTGCTACTTGACTGCTTTTTAGTTTTTGATAGAATACAGATTAACACAGCTATCTCCCTGTCACTCTTCAAGCCAGGTAGTTTCAACTCCCACTGCTCCCCTTGGAAGTTTGTTCTATAACACCATTTCTCAACCAAGGACATGTGTACCCTAAGGTGTACACCAAGGTCTTCTAGGGGGTACATCAACTCATCTAGATATTTGCCTAGTTTTACCACAGGCTACATAAAAAGCACTAGTAATGTCAGTACAATGTTAAAGTTAATTCAGACAGTGACTTGTTTCTACCGCTTCATATGCCTTATCCTGAGAGGTAAGTACAAGATTTCTAATTCAATTTATGTATTTGATTATAAGATGGCAGAAAGTCAGCAAGTTTTCAGAGTAGTCTTCTATGATATTTTTGCATGTTTTTGTAAGTTAAGTAGTTTTAAAGAGAGGTGTCACTTGGTGATATGCAAAACAAATCTTGCTCCTGATAAGGGTACACTGATCTGGAGAGGTTGAATGACACTTGTTTCGATAGTAGAGTGACCACATTGCCCTATGGCAAATATGGGACCCTGACCTCTGGGGATGGTTGGCTGCTGTCCCATGTCAGGGCTCCTCGGAGATGGGTGCTGCTGTACCACGGTGAGGCACCTAGGAATGGAGTAAGGACTTCGAAGTTGGGCTCCCTACTTCAAAGTAAGGGAAAATGTGTGTAGACTTTCTGCTGGCTACTTCAATGTGGTGCCTAACTTCAAAGGTAACTTCAAAGTTAGTTCCTAGTGTAGATGCACCCTTAGGCTATGTCTACACTAGGACATGGACATGCAAATGGCCATTTCGAAGTTTACTAATGAAGCGCTGAAATACATATTCAGCGCCTCATTAGCATGTGGGCAGCCGCAGCACTTTGAAATTGACGCGGCTCACCGCCGCACAGCTTGTCCAGATGGGGCTCCTTTTCGAAAGGACCCCAGCTACTTCGAAGTCCCCTTATTCCCATCTGCTCATAGGAATAAGGGGACTTGGAAGTAGGCAGGGTCCTTTCGAAAAGGAGCCCCGTCTGGACAAGCCGTGCGGCGGTGAGCCGCATCAATTTCGAAGTGCCGCAGCCGCACACATGCTAATGAGGCACTGAATATGTATTTCAGTGTCATTTTGCATATTTACCACCAGAAACTGCAATAAAAACATGTAAGGCGATGGGGATCTAACATCAGAATGTATATCTCTTTGTTTTCTTGACTAGCCCATTCATCTGAAAAAATCAAGGAGGAGGTAGAGGTTTGTGTGTTCTGGGACAAACACATCTCAAAGAACTGGAAGGGACCTTGAGAAGTCATCTAGTCCAGCCCCCTGCCCTCACAGCAGGAACTATCACCATCCTGGACATACTTATTTTTTATTTTATTGCCCCAGATCTCTAAGTGGCTCCCACAATGATTGAATTCACAAGCCTGGGTTTAGCAGGCCAATACTCTAGCCACCGAGATATCCCTCCCCACCTCTGCTCTCAGCTCAGTCAGTGATGAGACCCTGCAGTGACGCAGAGATTACATTGCATAACACAACCCCTCTTACAAACATATTCTACCTCATAACCTCTACCACAGTAACTACACCCCATAACAAACAAGAGCAAAAAATAGTAACAGAGAGAAAGCCGTGCTAGTCTATACACTATCAAAACAAAAAAGCAGTCAAGTAGCACTTTAAAGACTCACAAAATAATTTATTAGGTGAGCTTTCATGGGACAGACCCACTTCTTCAGACCACCTAATAAATTATTTTGTGAGTCTTTACAGTATTACTTGACTGCTTTTTGTTTTAAAAGCAAAAAAGATTGCAATAATGAAGGCATACAAGCAGACAAGCATTAGATCAGCAATAGAAAAGAGCAGAAAAGGAGAGCAGAAACAGCCCCAGCTCTGGAGAAGGCCCAGCAGCTGTCTGCAGAAACTGGCTGGAGGCAAAAGCCTGCAGATCCACTTAAATAAGACAAGGTCTGTACTGAACAGTGTAAGTGTTAATCTTTCAGAGATTTAAGCTATTTTCCAATGCACCATGTTGATGACACTTCAGAATTAATAAGGAAGCAAAGCATTTAAGCATGTGCACCTGTTCAGCAAAAGCACCCCACACTCGTACAAACTGGCAGAGTGCCTCGGATGAGCTATGATGAACTGAACTATTAAAGGATATGGGCATTCGTAATTATAACCTTTGAGTGGACATTGATGTGTACATTTTGACTTTACACACTCTGTAAATGAACATATTACTCCCATAAAATAGCAGCAGCACCTTAAATATAGAATTAGTACATCAGGTGAGCATTTACATTTTTTCTTGTCATTTACAATACGTTTCAGTGGTTAGTAACAATGAGATAATATCTGTACAGTGAAAAGTTAAACCAAAAGCTAGAAAATGGTGATATACTTACTACAGAGAATAAAGTTGGAAGGACTTATTGATGTGCCAGCTTCCAATATCAAATGTCACAACTGCAGTATTGACTAACATCATATCAAAATAAAAAGCTGAAAACTGAGATTATGCTGTAAGCTTCCAGGACAATCATCCTGAACCAACATCATTGCATTGATGTGTGTGTGGGCGTGTGCATATATCTGTGTGTGTATATACACACACATACACAGGTTAAACCTCTCTAATCTGGCACCCATTGTACCTGAACTGTGCTGAATGAGAGAATTTGATGGACCACATGAGGTCAATATTGTCTAGTACATTACCAACACTTGCACGCTTACTCAGCTCTTAGAATACATTTAAGGGTAAATTACAGCTAAATAACAGCACAGAACACTGAGAGCCAGGACCACAGGAAACTTGGCCACACCCATGACAAGTGGTCATCCAGCTAACTAAAATCAAGTCGGATTCTGGATGTCACTGGATGAGAGAGCTCTGGATTAGAGAGGTTCAACCTGTACACACACACACACACACACACACACACACACACAGACAGAGGTTGCACCTCCCTGGTCCAGCATGGTCCTGAATGACAGAATTTGCTAGACCAAGAGAGGTCAAGGGCTTCTGCCCCAGGTGGCTCCAGCCTCCTTCTCTCCTAGGATTCAGGACTCCGTGGCTGCCATGGTGCTCTGGACCCTGGTCCATTGCTCCCAGGATTGCCACATGGCTCCGGCAGGCAGGAGCACCATTCCCAGACCTGTGAGGCAGGGGAACATTGCTGACCCCGCCCCTGCACTTCTTCAGGACTGGCTGGCTCCCACTCTGGCCCTGGCCAGGCTATCAGCCACTGCTCTGGCACTAGCCACTGCCCCACAGATGTGGGTCCAGCCTCAGCCCCAGGCCCAGAACTCTCTGGTCTTGCAACCCATGGTTCAGATGTTGCTGGATGAGTTTGTGGATGGATTTTTGTGGATGGAGTTTGTGGATGGATTTAAGAGGCTCATGCTGCATGTGTGCACATTTGTATGTCTATATTCATCTGCTAAAGCATATAAAATCTTGTTAAATTTCTATTTGATGGGATGCTAATATTTATCAGTTCTGTTATAGACAACTAGCTGCTAATATTTTCCTTATTCTTGTTATGCTGCATTTCACTGAGTATCATTCCACAGGGACGTTGGCAAAGGATAACAATGACTTTTACTTAATCTTAAACTCTTGAAACAATTGTTTTGGGGATAAGGGCCATGGCAGAAAACCATACAAAACAATATACAATGCGGCTGGTTAAATAGCAAAACAAAGTTGAAGTGTTTATCACAGCAAAATTAATTTGTACTGAGTAAAATCCAACCCTGCTGTCATTATTCATATCATATAAGACACAGAATAATTAAATCAACCATAACAAAGAATGTTTCTCCTGTCCTATGATGGTATAAAAAGTTCAATGCTGATGCTTTGCCAAACTTTCTTCTGATATCACTAGAAGGGTTTGGCACAAATGAATAATTATCTATCAGGCTCAAAAAGGAAATGTTTTAGGGCATAGGTTGTTTGGTCACAGGTAAGTTCAATAAAACTTTTCAGTGTCATGTGTTGGAGGACAACTTTTTTAGTGGACTAATTTACTGAAGTCCTTTTATGAAATATGGTTCTATATCCATTTTTATCAAATTAAAAGGAAATATTTATGGTTATGCAACATTCAGGCTGCTCTGTTAACATTTTTTAAAATTAAAAGTTAAGGATCAACTAGTTGAACTTGGTCACATTGCAAATACTGTATGCAGCAAATTTTATTCCTGCTTTCTGGTTAAATACATGAATCAATATCTTAAGTTCTAAATGTTTTGTAAAATATGCAAGTTATGTATCAGATTCATTAACAATGAAAACTTAACCTTTGCCTTCTGACTTTAAAATTGTGAATGGTGCATAGCTAAATGTTGTCTAACTATACATTTAATTTCATTATACATACATATGTATGAAGAAAAAGAACTAATGTTAGATTTTAAATGTTTCCAATCATATGTCAAATCCAGACCTCCATTTGCAGGGAAGGAGACTGCAGGGTTTATTTACAAGTGGCACAACCAGTCAGAGGTACTATAGTCTAGTGACAGCAATATCTAATATCTAACACCCTAAAGACATGAGTTACATTTTGAGATCTCCCACAAACTTACTGTATGATGTTGGGAACATAGTTTAAATACCTTTGGCTACAATTACAGTAGCGAGTTTTGACAACAAAACCCCGGTTTTGTCAACAAAACTGGTGGAACATCCACAAACAAAATGAAGAAGCAATCAAGCCTTTTATGTCCCTAAACATTGTGCTTTCTGACTCATGAAGATTAATCTCTGCCAAGACCCTAAAGACTCCTGTAAGTCTACAGCCATGGACCCTCTCGTCTACATTAGATTGCAGAAGTAGGGTTTACATACATAAAACAGTACTGAGATTCGGCACTGTCATATGGAGAATAGGAACTAACCAACCTGCACTCTGTTCTGCAGTGGGAAGAAGGAGAAATTTTTGTCACATTCTTCCAAAAATTGACCTGGGATCTTAGACTGTCAACTTTATGGGTTATTCCTATAGAATAAGGATTGTGTAGGGAAAACTTCTAACCTACAGGATATTCCCTTTGATAAACCACTTGTGCCCATTCCTAAGAGCAGTCAATCAGAATTTCTTCATATCCCTAGACTCCAGAATAAGGAGCAGGGGGAATTTCTGCCCTCTGCCTCTCTGCTAACTGGCTGTAAAGAAGCAGAGTAAGAAAGAGCAGTTAAGGAATGTTACAAACTGGCCCAGTAATCTACTGTACTGCCACCAGTATGCTGAGAGTCGCTCCCAAACACTGGGTCCCAGATACTTTCAAGCCACCTGGGTCTCGGGATAATTTAGTCACTGTTTCTAGTGCTAGAGGTACAGGGCTCATTCTCATCTTCAGACCTCTCAGGCCTTTCTTTGGGGCACAGCCAGTCCAGCTCTCCTATACCACAAAAACCTGTGTCTCAGGCCTCCTGAGTGATTCTGTCCAGCCACTTACAAACAATCTCTTGGAATTCTACCCTGGCTGTGGGCCATTCTGGGCTGCTGGTTTAACCTTTTCACAGACAGTGTGGCAGGAAAAGAAGGAAAGAAATATTTTAACCACACTGAATTTGCTCTTAAAGCATTTGAGAATTACAGGTTCTTAAAAGCAAAACAAACCTGAGAGGTACCCGCTCACCTCTGATCCTGCCTTTCAGCAAGACTTGGGTTCCTCAGTACTTCAGGCTAGGCAGAGTATATCCAGCCCCTCTCTCTCTCCCACAGGCCCTGCTATTTGTACTCACGGTCAGCCCCTAGCACAGGGCAGAATCCTTTTCATTTAGAGCCTCCATCTCCATGATGTGTGCACTAACTGAAGCTTCGTAGCCACTAGAAATGCTGCAGCTGCACCACTGTTGTGCTTCTAGACATTCATTACAGTGACAGGCGAGGGGTCTCCTGTTGTTTTAGTAATCCACATTGCCCAGAGCGGGTAGTGAGGGTGACAGAAAAATTCTGCCTTTGAGTCAGCATTGACTGCACCAGGATACCAGGCTACCTTTGGCAAGTCAGTCCGCCATTCACACGACAGTGATAATGTATCAACACAGGTACAAAACACACTGCACAGTCTGATGGTCAGCTCCCACTCCATACAATGAACACCTATTCCTATGAGCATTTAGTGCTGCCTACCCAGTTCACAACTCTGAAAGGGTGTAAAAGACCCCTGCCCTGCCCCTCACTCTAAAAGGTTTGGGTTGGAGAAAGGAGAGAAGCAACAAAATACTGTGGGAGGAAGAGAGGGGAGAAAGACTAATAAAACACAATGGAGGAAAAAGAGACTAGGGGAGGGAGTCTCTGTTGCCCCCTTTCACTCCTGTTCTGTTTTCCACGTCCTGTATTTCTCTGTTAATTTACCCAAATGTATGATGTAATTTTTTGTTTGTTTTCTTGATGTTGCCAGGTATAGGGTATCTTTTGCTCCTGGACAACCAACAATTCTCTGTTTTTGTGGAATCATCCAAAATGACACCTAAACTAGTAACCTGTAGGGAATTGATTCTATCTGTCTCAAAAGGATGTAAGCTTAGGCTATCGCATTTGGATTTGGATGTGTTTCTCTAGGATATTAACTATCTCCCATCTCATAAGTTGATTACTAAACCATCTTTGCCAACTAAATAACATTGAAAATACATACAAAAGCAAAAGATTGTGTGGATAAAGAAACTCTTTGAGTCCCAGTTATACATTTTCCAGGCTCCATCTTCTCTGGGTGTAAGGACAGGGAAAGACTGCACTTACTGAAAGTTATGCCCCAGCCCAACCCTGTGAATCCAAGACCTGTGATGAAAACATTCCTTTCTCCCACTACTCCCCTCTCAGACACCCGTCTGTTACACCTGCATTTGGGTTTTCCTCAGCACCATCATCAAGAACCAAAGAAGAGACCTAGAGGAAGGTTCTAGGTAGGTGGATTTCAGTATAGAAAGAGTAGCGATGGGCACCAATTCTGCTCCTTATGCCTCCCCAGTATTATTATTTTGACTGTCTTAGCTGCACCAAGAAACAGTACAGGGAATTCACTTGGGGAGAGCCAGAAGTCACTCCTGCTTACAAGCAGATCTGCCTTGGACGATCTGGGTTTGATGCTGGCAGGCCCAGGGCCAGCTTATGCTAATATCCCTTTGTCTCATTCAGACACTAAGGCTGTGGCCACAGTTCCCCATCCTTTCAGAGGGGCATGCTGATGAGCCACGTTGGCAGATGCTAATGAGATGCTGCAATAAATATGAGTGCCTCATTAGCATAATGGTGGCCACATGTGATTTGAAAATGCCAGTGTCAAAATGCATACCGCCTGTGTAGCTGGGGGCCTTTCAAAATGACCCCCTGATTTTCAAAGTTCCTTCTTCCCATTTGGTTTTGGGAAGAACGGGCTTTCAAAATCAAGGGGTACTTTTGAAAGGCCCATGGCTACGTGGGCAGCATGTGTTTTGAAACCGGCAAGTTTGAAGCACATGTGACTGCCATTATGCTAATGAGTCACTGCATATTCACCTGATTAGCATCTGCCGAAGTGGCTCATTAGCATGCCCCCTCTGAAAGGCAGGGTAGTATGGCCACAGCCTAACAGACACATAGCTGGAATAAGTCTGGTTTATTTGTGGGTTAATATTGATAGAACATTAGAATGATAAACTATGTGGTGTTTGGAGGCTATTGAATGCATGTGAGGTGCTGCATGCATTAATCTTACTAGCAATACCTGTGTTCTATATTGGAATGTAATGTTTGAGTGGTTGTAGTGTGAGCCCCTGATAGCATAAATCATGTCTTGGGAGAGGGTCATTAATTTGCATGCAGAGGTGCTCTTCTGTAGAAATGGTTATGCCCCTCTTGAAAGACTACACATGTCCATACCACAGGAGCTCTGGTTCGACCTTGCAACTGGATAGTCCTTGCATCTGGACTGAGAGACTGTCAGCCAAAGGACTAAAGGGAAGGACTTCTTCCTTCTCACATCCCTCTCCACAAAGATGAATCATGTAAGTGGGCTTCTCTCATCAGCTGAGTTTGTAGCTCAGAAAACATGGCAGGAGGGAGACTAAAAATCCCAAACAACAGGAACTAGTTATCTCTCTGCCACCTGGATTCAGGGGAAAAGGCCAGGTGTTTCTAGGCATAAGCAAGACATCTTCAGCTGCTTAGCATGGGTTAGCCCTGAATGGCAAACAAAGCTTGCTGATCATAGAAACCTATATTGCCTTTTAAAACCTAAGCCTGCAATTCATTGATGTGTCTATATTTACTTGCTTTAACCTTGAAAATAACTGATTTCATTTTCCTATTTTACTGTAGGATTGGCTACAAACCTTGTCTTTAATGTGTGACCCAAAGATGAAAGTGAGCTGTGTAAATGAATGGCCCTTTGGGATCAGAAGTGACCTGAATATTGCTGAGATTCTTGGTGTAAGAGGCCATGTTTGATTATCACAGAGATATGTTCACCTGGCTGGCAAACAGAAAAGAAAATGTAAGAGGACTGTCTGTGACTGCATGTTAAGGTTGTTAAAGCGTATATGAGTTTGCACAGTTGTAGTTGGTTGGTAAAATCTAAGTTTAGAACTCAGACAGACAATTAATTGCTTTGTGTCCTGGTTATTAACAGTTTATCCTGAGGTTGGTACTGACACTCCTATGTCACCACTGGTATCGTTACTATTGGATCGAATTAGAATGGCAATACACAGAAGATAGCAGCAGAGTTATTGAGTATTAAAGTAACAAAGTCATCTCATCTAGTTTTCAAGTGATGTCTAAATCAGGTTAGCCTTGCTTGGTCTTACACTCACAAAAAGTAGATCAAAGTGACTTAAATGCAAAGTTCTTTCACCAGTGGGCCTGATCCAACCTTGGCTCCTTAGATAAGGAAGGGAGGAGGTGAAGTGATCTGTCTTTCATCCATTGTCTTTATCCAGAAGCTGCAATTTGATGGATACAATGAGACCCTTTTATTTTGGCTAACGGGACCTGATTGGTTGACATCTACTCCCAGCCCAGTAATTTTAACTTGTCATAGAGAACAGAACAAAAAAAAAAAAAAAAAAAGAATGGTATAAACATTAGAGAAAAAGTAATTCAGGACTGACATCAAGCAGAACATTTTGCATAAAATGAATATCTGGAACAGACTTATAGCCATTGTTTTTGAGGCCAAAAACAATGGGTACAGTAATGTAAGCAATCATTATACCACATTCTGAGGAGAAGAGAGTACTAAATGTGAGTAGGAATGAGCTTTGATGATTCAATGGGCCCCTATTCATTTCCCAAATGTGTATGTGTATGGCCTTACATTTAATTCACCCAAGAGCAATAAATCCAAAGAACAGGAATATGAAACTTGAAATAATTTTGCTTGTAAGAAATCTGTCCAATTAATGTGGGGATATAGAAGGAAGAAGATAAATGGATTTACTGTTATATTACTAGAAAATGAGAACTACAGAATAGCTGCAAAGTAAACATACTGAGTCAAATTCTATTCTCAGCTACATCTGTGCAACCCAATTACTTCAGTGGAGTTGCACCTGTCTGGCTGAGAGCAAAATTGATCCAATATGCATTTTCCCTGCACGAAGTCCATCCTCCTGAGCTAGACCTAAGTGAATAATTCAAAACTAATGTTTAAAATTTCAAGTGAGTTCATTGAGTAGCTATGAACAGTTCATGGTTGTCTCAAATTTATTTTTTATTCAAAGCTACCTGCCAGCATTCTTCAAAAAAGCCTTATTCTCTTCCATTGCTTGCTATGGCATTCAAAATTCAAGCTCTGATTAGTTACAAAATGCACATAGTATTCATTCTAGTAATTGTAACTTAACATAGTGAAAATTGGTTTTCACTTTCAGTACTAACTTGGGGCTTGTCAATATGGAAAAACTGACCACAACATTTTCCACTTAGAAGCTTAACAATTATTCCAGAACAATGTGTCCACCTGGGGAATTATTCTGGAACAGCTAATGCAGAATATTTTATTCTGGAATAGCTATTCCAATCAATTACTCTGTGCGAAAAAAGCTCTTACCGCTTTTTCCATTATGAGGTGGATATAATTTCAGTGTTCTCTCATTCCACCTTGCCTTTCAGAACAAAAGGTCTTAGTTAAAACCAGCTAACTGGGAAGTGAGGAAGTAACTGTGCTGGAGGGACAAAGAATGCACAGGTCTACTGGGAACTGCTAGTTTGAGTCTGAACAATTTACTACTTCCACAGTGGGTCAGGGCAAACCTGAGTGAAGAATGCCATGGGAATGCAAATGTGACCTGGAAATTATAAGATCACGGGATAGATGATCAAATATGGCGGAGAAAGCATGATCCAGGAAATACACCGACTATGTAATATAGCATGGAAAGAAGGGAAGGCACCTAAGGAATGGACAAGATCTGTGCTAGTGATAATACCCAAGAAAGGAAGTACATTGGAGTGCAAGAACTACAGAACAATTGCCCTAACGAGTCATCTAGGTAAGGTGCTGATGATGATACTGACTGACAGATTAAGATTGCAGATAGAAGAACATATAGCAGATGAGCAAGCGGGGTTCAGAAAAGATAGAGTACCATACACCAGATATTGGCACTAAGACTGATAGCAGAGAAAGCTCGACGAAAGAACAAAAACCTATATACTTGCTTTGTCGATTTTCAAAAGGCATTTGACAGTATAGATCAGAAAGTGACTTGGGCAGTGTTGGAGTCATACAGAGTGGATAGCAGACTAATACGGTTGTTGAAAGATATCAATGATAATGCGGAGGCAGCAGTAAGAACATGCGGGGAGTTGGGAAGTTGGTTTAAAACAAGTAGAGGTACGAGACAAGGACATCCAATATCGCCAAGTATCTTCATCGCACATCTGGAGAGAGCAATGGACAAGATCAAGGTAGAGGTAGAAGGGATATCTGTGCACGGGAAAAGAATTAACAACTTGAGGTTCACAGATGATACAGTTATGATTGAGGAAGATGAGGAGAAGCTAGCGAAAATGATGCGGGAGTTAAACAAAGACAGGAAGCGATATGGACTGATTATGAACATCAATAAAACAAAAACAATGGTATTTGGAGATAAGGAAATAGGAAGGAAGATCAGTGTAGATGGTATTGAACTAGAAAATGTAAAAAAGTTCACATATTTGGGGAGCAACATAACGTATGATCTAGACTGTAAGAAGGAAATAGTGACTAGAATAGCAAAAGCAAAAGTGAGTTTGAAGGCGATGGATAAGATCTGGAAAAGCAAAGCAATTAGCTTAAGAACGAAGCTGGGCGTCTTGAAAACGTGTGTATTCAGCAGCATGTTCTATGGATGTGAGACATGGATGATAACAAAAGATTCGAAAGGAAGAATGTTGGCATTCAAAAGGAGTTGTTAGAGAAAGATTCTGAGAATAGGATGGATGCAGAAGGTTACCAATGAGGAATTATATAGGAAGATACAGCCGAAAGAGAACCTGCTGCAGAAGGTTATAAATGGAAGCTACAACTATTTGGACATATTTGCAGAATGAACGATGAACGAAAAGCAAGACCCTAGTATTCGGCATAATGGATGGTTCGAATAGGAGAGGCAGACCCCACAGAGAATGGATAGATGATGTAGTAGATTGGTGAGGAGCTAGTCTACAGAAACTAAGCCACTCTGCACTGGATAGGGAAAGATGGAAAGAAACAGTGAGAGAGGCATCAGACACCAATGGGCGCTGAGCCCATGGTTATTGATGATGATGATGATGATGATATGTTTCTATCCAATACACAGAAGTAGCTCACTAAATTGGCTATTCATTTCAACACAAGGAATTGCAAGAGTTGGAGAAAAATAGTGTCATGTGCAACTTAAGAGATGGAGAAGATTAGTTTGGATGGTTATCTGACACTCATCTCTACCTTCTGGACATTTATCTTCTCTCTCCCATTCCTTAATCAGAAATCCTTGTTGTTCCCCTTGCTTTTCTTTTCCTTAATCACTACCAATGTCTGCTCCATCTACTTAAACCTCTAAATAAAGGTGGAATATCTATGGTGGCTGTAAAGAGTTTCTCTCCCTCTTTTGAAATTTTACCTGCCTCTTCTTCACATATGTTGGGCAGGCCTATTTTTTCCCAGGAAGTATGCATTTCCCCTGCCATCCAGCACTGGGCTACGTTGACACTTTGCAAGATTTGGGAACAGCAACTGGCTTTGCAGTCATGCTGAAAATGTGAGACAGTTCAGAAAAAGTTGGGAAACCTACTTGGGACTAGGGAAAGAGAGACAAGTTGACCTAACCATTATAATGATTCTCTATGTAAAAACTATAAATGCTCAAATCTGAAAGTTGAAATAATTCAAGCAATGTAGGTTGAAGGATTTGTTATTCTTAATATTTATAAATGTGAAGTTAATCACTACTACTCACCGAGTGTACTAAATGAGCCTTTTTCACCTGTTCAGGCAAGAAAGAGAATTGTGGAGATGTATGAAATAAACATGGATGGCCATTACACATAGGCTATGTCTATAATTGCCCCCTTCGGTAACCAGGAGGATGGGAGATTACTAATGGACTGCTGTGATGCATATGCAGCACTTTATCAGGAAAATTCTCTCCCGCAGCAACTTCGAAGTGTCAAAGTGCTGCCATATTCAGCACAGCACTTCATTAGTAATCTGCCATTATCCTGATTACCATGCCCCCTTCAAAGTATGGGGCAACAGTAGACACAGCCATATTGAAGCAAGTAAAAAATCAAGTCTGAGCCTAAATGCTAACGGAAACTCCTTGGTCATGTCGACACTCACCCCTCCTTCCAGAAGGGGCATAGTAATGAGACGAGCAGAAGATGCAAATGAGGTGAGGATTAAGATACCTAGCACCTCATTTGCATATTCCCACGAGATCTTGCTTCTGGAACATTTGTGGAAGAATGGTCTTCTGAAAGGGGGATTTCCTTCAGAAGGACCCCTGTTTCCTTTCAAAGGAGCCCTGTCTACATGGCAGCTTTTGCTTTAAGAAGGGGATCTTTCAGAAGCGAGATCTTTTGGGAATATGCAAATGAGGCAGGAGATATTTCAATCTGCACCTTATTTGCATCGTCTGCTCTGCTTATTACCATGCCCCTTTCTGAAGAGGGGTGAGCATAGATATGGCCCTTGTTTTGCTGCACATACAACAAAAAAAATAGGTATATGAGCCTAAAAGAATTTGTGTGTATGATGTGACTCTAGTATTTATTGTTTGTGTTAGGATAGCACATAAAGTCCACAATCTGTGTTCCATTGCTGTATTCCTATAATTAAAATTATTCCTCCCTCAAAGAACTTAGAGGGAAAGTAAATACAAATCAGATCACTGAAGGTCAGTGTAAAGGGTAAAGTCACAGTGTTATACCACATCATTTTTATAAGTTAAAAATAAATAAGTTTTGAAAAATGTATCCGACTCCTCCTGAAAGTTAAGTCTATAATCTAGGATGACCCTGGACTACAATCCAACTTTTCCAAACCACCAAGGACATCTCTCTCTACATATTAAAGGAATAACAAACACATCCTGTCCTGTTCATTTATTTTGTCCTCAATTATAACTTTTTACTTAATGTTTTTTTAATAAGAAACTCACTGCATTTCCCTGGTTTATATTACGCAATATTTTCCATCCACATTTCACTACCATTTTTCCCCTTAACCGAGCTTGTTCTGTCTTTTCCTGTGTTGTATTTAGTATCATTTCCCTCTTTTCACTCTGCTGCTCTTCCCTCCATTAATAGTGGTTTTTCTTGCTGTACTCTATTTTCTTTACTTTCTTTTTTCTTCCTCTCTTCTTCATTGCTCACTCTCTCACACTTTTTATACCTTACAACTTTTTTTCTCTAACTTATCTCATTGCTTTTTTCATGTTCCACTCAGCTTGCCACACACAGAAACTCTTCTCCCCATATGTTAGGCTTGGAAATTGTAGCACCACTTAGAAGCAACGGAAGAAAGTTGACTATCTAATGTCTGAACTGAAAAGTGCAAGTGGTAGAGAGGGGTTAGAATGTCCAGGGACAATACTAACTCACTCTTACGCTGCTAGGATTCCTACCAGAGTATTTCTGACTATGGACATTGCACAATTTTTCACACAGCGTGGAACTCCATGCCAAAGGAGGCTGTGAAGGCGAGGATTATAACAGGGTTTTAAAAAGAGCTAGAGAAATTCATGGAAGTTAGGTCCAATAATGGCCATTAGTCACGATGGGTAAGGAGTGGTGTCCCTAGCCTCGGTTTGTCAGAAGCTGGAGATGAATGGCAGGAGAGAGATAGTTACCTGTTTGGTTCACTCCCTCTGGGGCACCTGGTATTGGCCACTGTCAGCAGACAGAATACTAGGCTAGTTGGACCTTTGGTCTGACCCAGTATGGCCATTCTTATTCTCTTATGTACAAGTAGACTTGCCATTTGTGTTTAAATCCCATACAATTTGTAACATATCACGCAGAGACAGACTGTCCCACTTAATAGCCCATGTTCTAAAGCGGCACACTGGACTACAAGCCAAAAGCTGTTGAGTTCTAATTCCACTGTCTGCTCTTAATACTTCTATGCACTATACAACCCTTATTAATCAAGGAGACATCTTTCTCCTTTAGGGGAGGCAACTATTATTAATCCATTGAGCAGAGGAGATAATAGTTTGGATGAGATCAGGGCTGGGAAGAAGACACAGATCTCTATCATGACAGACAGCCTCATTCTACTTTGCTGTGCTGCCTTTCAGAAGAAATACCTTACGTTGTATGCTTGTCAACCTATGTCCTTCTCCAACAGTTCACACTGCCTCCAGTGTTGACCTATGTAATCCTTTAGCTACAGTGGCAGGTGCCTATGTTTTTAAAGACATTCCTGTCTGAAGCACTGCAGATCATACGCACAGTAGCACCTCTACATTTGGCTGGGCTTGCTGTCTAAACACTAGGCCTTATTAAGCTCATAAGTTTCCAGCTCTAGGTCACAAATAGCTGTGCTTCAAATGGTAGGCAGGTGTGTGATCTTCTGTTGGCTGCTCACCCCATAAAGTAAAACAGCTTATCTTCTCTTGTGTTTATCATGGAGGTGAAACAAGTCTGTGCTACAATCCTACTGGTTCTAAACTGAACGATTAACCTTGTTTCGTGTAGCAGGTTCTGGTGACATTGTACATTGAAGTGAAATAATTAAAAGAATGGTTTTATTTTGGAAAATATATTAATAACTGAATTTCAATATTCTGTTAATTGTTTTATTGGAGTAGTTTTAGTGTCTATATTTTGGTTTATGAGAGATGTCCCTTTAAGAATAGGGTGGGACAGAGACATATGAGGGTTTATCTGAAGAAGACAGCAGTGTGTGCAAGATATTGGTTGTGTGTATAATTACTGCAATGCCCTGATTATGCAGGTTTCAAAAGATCACAATTTGTTTAAATAAGGTTATCTATCCAGTAAAAAGAAATTACTCTTGAAGATGTCACATTAGCACCTTCGGTACAGCCAAGCCCGGCCCAGCAAGAATTAAAGTTAAATTAAAGATTTGTAGAAGTGGGTCTATCCCACGAAAGCTCATCACCTAATAAATCATTTTGTGAGTCTTTAAAGTGCTACATGAGAGCTGTTTTGCTTGGTTAGGATACAGACTAACACGAGTAACTCTCTGTTATTGTTTCCACCTGGCGGATGTTTGTTCCTGACCCCCTGGTGGGAGTTAGGTGGGTCTAATTTCTAGAGCCTGCATCCTAAATTTACCATCACACTCTCCAATCCAGCAGAGAGACTCAGCTACCCATGCTGCCCCAAAGGACATTTTGCACCCTCATCACCCAGATCAAGTATGTTGGTAGAGGCGTATGGCTATATCTATATTGGAGCAATGTGTCGACAGAAGATCTTCTGACAAAAATGTCAACAGATCACGGCCAGACTGCCAAGTGGATTGAAAGAGTGAGCAGCTCTGTCAACAGAGAGCAGTCAGACTGCCTGGCTGCTTCCTTGACAAAACGGCCAAACAGACATACAGCAGATAGGGCTGCCCAGTGTCCCACAAGCCCTGTCTGTTGAAAGAACCGCCCCCCTGCCCCCGAAATGTCCACACTGCCTTTCTGTTGACAGATTCTGCCGACAGAGGCATTCTGCCTCATGGGCAAGCGGCAGAATGCTGTTGACAGAAGTGCCACATTCTGTTGATTTACAGTTGACAGAACGCCTTGGGAACATGGATGCTCCACGGGTTTTGTCGACAAAACACTCTACTGTAGACACAGCCCATAGGTGGGAAGCATGCATGGCTACACTATGGATGACGTAGAGGACTTTCTGCATTATAGCTACATGAACACTAAATCCACTTGTTTTAGTTACATGGTCATAACTTGCAAATATCCACAGTTTATTAAATAATCTGCTTAGAATACTACACATGGAATTGCAACGAAACCACTTCTGTAATTGCGTACAGGGTTTCTATCTTTCTAATCAATGACTGGCTAATGTGATGTACTTTAAGCTATCAACAAGCCCTTCAGCAATAGGAAAGGAGAAGGAATAACCAATCTGTAGCCTTCCTTGGTGTTGAAAATCGAAGTGTTTGTCATCCTGACACTAATCAGCCTCCTGCATCAGGGGTTTCTCTGCTGCTTTACCTCCTTTCCTGCATCCTGGCTGCTACATACAGGGTGTGCCTCTGTTACTAATTTTTTGTAAACTTCACAGCAGGTCACAATTTCTAAATGACAGTGAAAAATCTCACAGGAAAGCCATGGTCATTAGAGGAGGCAGAGCTGAATTTTGGGGTGACAACTGCATTCGTTTGTAGTCTGTTCATATTTAGAAGGTTATTTTTGCTAACAAAATCTAAGAAACTTTTTGTTTTTATTAGTTTAAGTTCTACTGACACAAATGGACCTTGCCTGAGAAACCTTCATATTTATGCTGTGTGATTAGGCAACTGGATGTTTCAAGCCTTAAAAATAAGCCATCTCTATTGCCAGCTTCAAATCCTGTAGTTCCTGCATCAGTGTCTTTACCAGCTCAATGGGAGCAACATATCTGTGAGCCCAAACATTGATGGTCGATCTCCAGTACAAAGGCTCATTTGCCACTGCTCCAAGGGTTCCCATTCTAATGCATGTTTTAGATAGAATATACAACCATTTGATGTAGATAAATCCCTTATATTCAGGAACTGATCTAAATATTATGGAAAATGTTATTGTAAAATACTAGAGATAGATACAGTGAGGGAACATTAGAGAAAAAACACCATTTTAAAATTCTCTTAGTTTAATTTTTGAAATCCGGTGGCTGGTGATGAGATATTTCCACACAAAAAAAATCTCAGTGAAGATATTTTAAGGCTTTATTCTTTCATAATTCCTAGTAATAAGATTTGACTCTTTTAAAATCAATAGTCAATTTGCCAAGTGGACAGTATCCTATTACAAGGTGAACCTCTCTAATCTGGAATCCTCGGGATCTGACGAGCGCCAAATGCATTTGCCGAACAACAAGTCAATATTGTCTAGCAGCATTACCAACACTTCCACTGCTTACTGCACAGAACACAGAAGCTACATTTACACTATAGGGTTTACCCAACAGAAGAGGCATTTTGTCGACAAACTGCCCCAAGTGTCTACATCTAAAATGAGTTCTGTCTGCATACTGTTGAAAAAATGAGGCACTTTCCCCAACAGAGTTCTGTCTCTCCCCCATGCGGCAGAATGCCTCTGTTCACAGATTCTTTTGACAAAACTGTAGTGTAGATGCTCTGGTGGTAGGAGGGGAAGGGACTTTTGTTGAGAGAAGAGTCCTCCAGAGTGCCAGACAGCTACTGTCACAGCTCTATGCCCTGTACCTCTGGCCAGTCTTAAAGGTACAGGGAGCCCTGGAAACTCTGTAGCAGGAAGCAAACAATGCATGAGCAGCAGAGGCACCACACTGTCTTCTGTCTGCTTCCTAGCACTCCCTGCGGCCACGGACGGCATATGGCAGCTTCACAGACACCCCCATGACCCCTCCAGGGAGTGGGCAAAATACCCCTAGGACCCATCCTGTGGCATGAAGAGGCAGGACCCCTTGTGGACACAGCTGGAAATTTGGGACCTGCAGGGCCTCTGGTCCAAGGAGGCCGTCTTACTCGATGCATCTGCCAAGGGTGCCCCTGGCTACAGCCTGGTTGCCACTGCCCTGGTGATGTGCAGCCACCCTGCAAAGACCACAGAACAGGTCTGGGCAAAAATAAAGGAGCTGTGCCAGGGCTGTACCTGGGCCCAGGACACCGCACAGGGGCATGATGGGCAAGCTGGCCATATTACACTGAGTTCCATGAGCTCGTGAGGGCAGAGGACACCTTCCCTACTATGACGCCCTCCCCTCATCCCAGATATGGCCAAGGAGGCCCCCTCTCCCCAAGCTAGAGTTCCACACAGAGGAACCAGTCCAAACTGCACACAGAAGGTGACATTGCCTTCATCAGCAGCAAGGGGACCCTCATCATCTCCTTGGAGTCAGGCCCCTCCTCCAGCCAGGGCACCTCCAGGGCCTCACTAGTCCTTTTCAAGGGACCCTCTGGAGAATACCTCTTGGGGCACACACCCTGGGGCATGGGGACCGGGTGCAGGGGGAGCAATCTCAAAGCACCCGCAGACCGGCTAGGGTGGGATCCCAACCTGTGGGTCCAGCATGTGCACATGTACGCAAGGCAGCATGTTCCACCCAGTCCAACACTGCAGGGCATGGATGCCAGTCTGCTGCCAGCCTCATTGGAGGCCACAAGAGCCCCAAGGCGACAGAAGAGGAGTGGGCCTGCCTGCCTCTGACAGGGCTGGGAGTGGGACAGGAGCCCTAGGGGGCAGAAGGCCCTGAGCGACAAGGTCTAGCTCCCCTCCCCCAGAGTCCCCAGCAGAGGGACTTGGGAAAAGACTCTTGGCTCAGGGGAGATGAGGAGCTAACAGCAATGAGCTGATGGAGCTCCCTCTCCTTCCATTCCATGAGGACTCAGGAAAATTCACTGACCTGGGGAACTTGGTGGCTTAGCTGCAACTGTCCTTGAGTGATCCAGCTAAGGGCATCAGCAGGCTGGACAGGGAGGAGATTTACCATCTCTTATAAACTGGTGATGGCCCAACCCAGATACAAAACTGGGAACTGTGGCTCTTGGGCACACTTGCAGGCAACAGGCAGCACCCATCCCTATGGACAGTGTCCCAAGCCACACACATGTGGGCCCCCCAGAGGACCAGTCAATGCCCAGCTCAGCCACCACCCATGTGGGCACCCAACTGTGGCTGGACAATTCCTTTTGACGGGGGCCCATCAGATGGAGGAGTGGGGAGGGCGCAAGGAGTGGCCCAGTCTCAAGGGCACTGTGGACGCCCCTATACAGCAGGGCCTGCCTGTTCTCCCAGGACATTCCCATCCCTCAGTCCAGGGGTAAGGGCTGCTGCTGGTGAGGGACAGTGTAGGGAGTGGGGCAGGCCTCAGAGGCCATGCGTCAGGAAGGACACACCATCTCTCCTCCTTGTCTCCCCTACAGCTGCACTGACAGAGGGCTGGGCCAGCCCCACATGCACACCAGGGCCAGCCAGTCCCAGAGAGGAGCCAGAGCTATGGATGCCATGCGCACCACCAGTGCTGGGGTGCATCAGTGCCCCACTGTGGTGGAGGTGGGCCTGTGGCCAGAGGACTCATCCCCAGGGTGAGGAGGAGCAGGGGGCCTTGGGTGGGTCACCAATATCATGAAGCGGCAGCTGTGGGCTGACAAGGAGCAGTGGGTATGGGACTGGACCAACCACCTGTGCCCGCTTCCCCCGCTGCTCCCCCTGCCCCCACTTCCCCAGCCCTGAGTGCTGTACCCCTGCCAGACTTCCCCATGTCTGGCCTGGAGCTCACCCAGTGGATTCTGTCCACAGCTGCCCCACCTTCCCTCCAAGCATCCCCGCTGAGCCTGCACCCCTGTCCCTCATGCCCCCTCTGTGTTCAGGCCTCCCCTGCTCCCCCCACCAAGCCCAACCCTACTGCAGTCCCTCCCCGCCCATACATCCCTGTGCTCCCAGCTCCAACACAACCCCAACAAGGACCCCAGACTCATGGCGGGAGGAGATCCTGCAACTAACAATGCTTGGGGTCCCTTCCCCCTTTGGGGTTGCAGCCCCCCAACCACTCCCTGGACTGAGGTCTGCCACCACCAGTCCCAAGCCCCACTTCAAATTCAGATGGTCACACCCTGTCCCAAGAACCTCTCCCCCATGTATACATGTTCAAAATTACAATTTGCAAATAGTTTTCATAACAAAAAGGTTTTTTTACACTTTTTTTAAATTTTTGAATACTAAAGGTTTTATTTTTGCACCACACCCATGTCCTTCATTACTGGGGAGGAACCAGGGAGGAGTGAGTGGGCAAAAGAATGGGCCATGGTGGGAACAAGATGGGGTGGCAGACGAGGTCCCCACTGGCATGCACTGGAGGCATTAATGGGGTGCCTGGAACAATCTCTCCCACATGGCCTCTCAGATCTGCAGCCTGTCTTGATGGGCCTGGAGATCGGAGCTGCATCCAGCTCTTCACAGACATGGCCAGAAGCTGGTCCCCAACCTGAGAGGAAGGACTTGCCCTCTCCCTCCACATGGGTGTAGAGGACACAACATGCTTCCACAACTTGGGGAACATTGTTTTCCCCCACATCCAGGCATGTCAGGAGACACCTAAAGCGTGCCTTTAGATGTCTGAAAGCACACTCCAACTGGCTCTGTTCCTGCTTGAAGAGGGCCTTAAATGGTTCTTGTGGTCCGAGAGTCTGGAGTTGGGTCTCATGAGCCAGGGCAGGTAGTGTCCCCCACAATATAGGGTGGCATGTCCATGTACCCAGTGGCCAATTCCCAGCATGGGACAAAGGTGCCAGCCTCCATCCTCTGGAACAGGCTGGAGTTGCAGAACATCCATGTGTCACGTGCCTGCCCTGCCCACCTGATGTACATATCTATGAAACGTCCCCAGTGATCAGCCAGGGCCTGCTGCACGATGGAATGCTAACCCTTCCTGTTGATGAACCGGGTTGCAGTGTGGTCTGGGGTGCAGATGGGGATGTGGGTCCCACTGATGGCCCTGAAAGAATTAGCAAACCCCAGGGCATTGAATTCAGCCATGGCTGCATTGATGTCAGCCAGATGGATGATGCTCCACAGCAGGAATGTGCTGATGGCCCTCCCAACCTGTGATGGGAGGAGGTGAGACACACAGGTAGGAGACTGGAGGGATTAAGCCCTTGGCCCTGGGTTGGGGGGAGTTCCCTGGCCTCTCCTGCCCCCCCGGAGCTCTCCAGGGCCCTCCCTGGGATGCCAACCCCCCCTGTGGCAGGGCTGTGCTGTGGAAGGATGGCACGGCCTACCAGAGATGAGGATCCCCATCACCCTGCTCCCCTCTCACACATCAGCCCTGCTCCCCACAAGTCCCCCATCAGGCAGGATGTCCCCCATCCCCTTTTCTCCCCTCATGTGGGGCCTACAGCCCAGGAATGCTTTTCTTTCATGAGGACAGTTTTCATAGGGCAATGATGATCCTCTCCTCCAGGAGATGGTGGGGGCGAGAAAGAATGTGTCCTTCCACATGCACAAGTTCAGAAGCTACTACTGGTCATCCCACTGTCCCATCACAAGCCAATCTCACCAGTTGGAACTGGTGGTGTATCTCCAGAACCATGTGTTCACCTAAGGGGGTGGGTGCCAGTGGTGCCCCATGGGAGTGAGGGTGTATGCCTCATTGGTGGTGACACCCTCGCCCCTCCAGAGGAGGATTAGGAGGAGGGCCAAGATGAGGTGCAGCAGAAGAAGATGGCATGGGTAGCATGGGGATAGAATCAGGCCCAAAGTTTTAATATTTGACAGACAAATATTATTCATGTTTGGCCTGTTTTAAGACAAATAAATATACCAAGTAAGCCATCAAAGCTGTGCTACCACAGGGCATTCATGTGTGCAAGAGTAATATATAATCTTCTTGGGTTATCCAAGGAGAAAACTCTTACTAAAATTAATGTTAAAAGTTCACTGGATATTGTCCCCATCCACTGAACTAAAAACACTTTGTGCTTGTCAACATAAAAGATCAGCACTGAAGGAAAGTAGTATGAAGTGATGGTTTTGGGCAGTTTAAAAGAACTCTGATTGTGTTAGATACTTGAGCATTTTTCAAAACAGTGGCATAGAAAAAGGTGAAGCACCTGTTTGTAGAAATGTTGGATTTTATTCATCACTGCTATGACCATGCACACTTCTGCAAAGTGAATAATAAAAGCTGTCAAATGTAAATGGTTACATTTTTCACTCAGTTTACAGAAGTGCACATGACTAAATGAGATGAAAGGGAATGGAAAATCTGCATTCTTATATGCACTATCACTACTTAATGTTTGGCCAAGATCAAGAGTAGCCCCAGCTTTAGTACTAGATTCATTCTCCATCAAGTGAATACATCTGAGAATGGAGTCAGTTATCTAAAGATACTTTTTCTATCATTATGATCCTATGAAACATTCAGGAATAAATGGTAGATCTCAAGTCATCTGGAGCTATATTTTCCTTACATAAATTGTATATTTATTTTAAAACAACTACAGTTAAAATAGTCTTTTCCCATTTGATCTTTACCACTATGTGGGCTATAAAATAAAGAAAAAATATTTTGTCCATTCATCCAAAATTAATAAAATAAATTCTGGTGATTTAAAATATACTGTATTGATCACAGGCATTTTATTTTTCTTGAATAACATAGACCTCTTTTCAATAAACTACTGAATGAAGATTCTTATCTTCTGCTTCTTTTCTCTTTATTTCCCCCTTTATCCCTAGAGAAATAGCACCTGGACCTACATATGATCTTGTCAGGTCTTATATCCTAATCAGTAAACATGCTAGAAAAGGATTTGGATGTGAGGCTGTGAGGATGAATTCAGATGCTGGTGGGGGTGGTCTTGACTAAATAGTTGCTATTCCTTTCTCAGAACTGAGCCAATGTCCACCACGGCTTGGACACAGAACACTGTATGCCTCTTTCAAATAAGATATGAAACTAAGCTTCTGAACACTTGCAGTCATTAAAGATCACATCAGAATTAAGGTTAGCCCAATTTCTGCTTGTGCACCAGTGTCCCACCTAATTACAGTATTCAGTTAAATAACTAACAAGGCATTTTCTTCCTCACTGTATTGCACCATGTTACTAAAAAAATCAAGCTATGATTGTACCCTTGTTCTTGTTTTCAAGTACTCCCTAGGCCAGTCCTTCTTTCCCTATCTTTGGTTTCCTTTGTAAACTTTTTACATAATCTCACCACTGTTCGTGTGGCAGCTTTCTCCTCTGCAGCTTCTACAGCCCTTTTTGTATCTCACTGTCTCATTTGCACAAATTCAGGACGTCAGAGTACAGGCAAAATTAACACCATATCACTGTCTCAATCATCATCTAAAAATGTATTTTCTTTCCTGACTCTGTAGAGGGAATTTGTTTCAATTTCTTGGACTCTTTCATCTTTGTAACTCTACTGTAACTATAAGTATTGCTGGATACATTGTATATGAAATAGTACAAAATGAAGAACTGAAATAGTATGTATAAAAACACAGCATCTCCTTCCCCTCTTCATGAAAGGCTTTACATAAATGACACAATTACTGTAAGAATTAAGTTTGTGTGTAATTTTTTAGCTTCCCTTTTAATGAAATGGGAGAAAAAATCCATGAAAATCTATCATGTCAGAAAAAGGAGGAAAACTAGATTAATTAGGGAGACTACTTCAGAGTCAGCAAAATCTACAACCGTGGCAGTAACCCCCTATTCCGTTAAGGATGTGACTGTGTGTGTGCATGCGGAGTACTCTAGAACTTCATCTCTCTCCTAGTTTTAATTTACATGAAAGACACCCACAGATGTTCTCCCAAAGAACTCAAACTGCTTCCCTAACCTGATAGCATCTTAATGTTTTGTTCTAATGGAACTTTGGAACAGGTAGCTAATAAATTAAGGCATGCTGTCCATTATTGGATGGCTTAGTTCCAGCCACATCATTCTCAAATGGCAGCATGTTTCATGTAAATTTTATTGTACTGAAAGTTTCATTTGTTACCAAGAGATTCAGCGTAAATGGAGAGAAATGCAAATTATACTTCCTATGCTAAATAGAACTGTCAAAACAAAAAGCAGTCATGTCGCACTTTAAAGTGCAATATGACTGCTTTTTTGTTTTGATAGAATACAGACTAACCTGGCTACCTCTCTGTCATTAAATAGAACAATGTTAAACAAAAGGCAAACAAATAGTGTTTTACTCGTGGCATTGCATTCTCTGGTGCAGTAACTAGCAAGATAAAGAAAAGTATTTAATTATTAAAATGATTAAATTAACACAAAAATGACAAATTACTCAATATTTTGCTTTGTTTGAGACCAAAACTACTAAATCAAACTACTCTATCAGAAGTAGATACAATTCCCATAATATTTCCATAGCTGTCTCCAGCACGAAAGTTTCTTACTGTTTTTCATGGAAAAAAGATAACTGACTATTTCACAGAATATGACCTATATTCTAAATAAGTAACATTGTGGGCCATATTGTCCCCTTCTGGTGGAAACTCAACAAGTTGCCCTTCATGGGGTTTTTTCTGGATCATTCCGTCAGAGGTCGGGGTGCACGTGATTTGCTCTCAATGATAATCCTCAGCAGATGGAGCAGAGAAGCAAATGGCTAAGACCGATTTGCCTCGTAGGTTGGTGGTTCAATGTGTTGACATGGATACAGTGTAAGAATGTTTTCATCTATGGTCAGAGTGATGTTGCCATCCTGCTGTGTACTCACAAGAGTTCTGCACGATCTTAGGGTAAAGGGCATTCTGCATTGCTCCTGCTTTTCCCTTTCATACTCAAGAGCTAAAGACTATGGAATACTAATCCATTCTACAGAATTGTTCAGACAGGAGCACAAGGCCTTCTGCAATGGGCACCAAGATAACTTGCTACATTTAGTGAACAACAAAAACTAATTTTTACTTGCTAAATAGAGGTCTTCGTGGGGGAAGGTGCAATGATGGTTAGTATTCAAGGCATGGTGGGATATCGTTCTGATATATTCCATTTCTGGTTTTGAGGGAAACTAGTAGAGTATATTTTTTTAAATTGTATTATACGTCAAAAAGGCCTTGGAGATCTTGCATCCTGCAGTGATTGGTTATTTTTGTTAATTATTCCTGAAGTATGACCCTTTTGCACAGTATATGGAATCAATGAAAAAACCAACAAAATGAACAGCAGGCTTTTATCATTAGGTCTTTATGGAGTTTTATTCACATTTTTATTATTTGTGGAGCTAGTATTCTATTATTCTGTTGCTTATTTGTGCTCTTTCATTAACAGAAATTATGTCTGTTTCCATGCACAAGTTGCAGAAATTGAAGTCTCTATATCTTTGTCTTTGGCCTTTTTATTTTTTTTTCATGCTTTATTTCACTATATAGATGACATTTTGAAACAAAATAGGTAAACATTGATGTAATGCCAGGTGCACATAGAAACCCTATGTCAAAAATGTTTTGTTTGGTATTTATTCTGAGAAATAATAGAATTAAAGGAAAAAAATAAAACTTACATTTCAATACAGAAAAATTATAACTTGCTTATGTTTCAAAATGCATATTTGCAAATTAATTATTCCATTTATCTTGCTTTGAATACATTTGTTCAATTAAGTATTGATAACTTTTTGGAAGCATGATATCATTTAAACTCTTGGAATTAATAGCTAAAATAATACACTTGATACTTCAACATTTTGTATATTTTAAGGAGACATTCTACAGTATTTATAGCATTTCATGTTGGCTAAGTATATTCTCAGCATAATGGGAAAAATATCAGGAGTAACTAAGAATAAAAACATTAATTTCTGTGTACTCAGAAGAAATATGGTGTGGTTCATATTTTCAGTGTTTCTGAAAAATCAGAGCCTGTACTTTTTAAAAATCACTCTTCAGAATGGAGGTTCTTTTGCAGTCTGTATACTTGATAGAAAATAGACCTCAGTCACCCTAGTTACTGAAGTTTCTTCACCATGCTGTTTTAGTGAAAGATTATTTTTTCTTTTAAAATGGATAGGCCAGCTTTTTTGAAGTGTTTAGTGAAGTAATATGCTAGTCACCTTATTATCGTGCAGCATATAGTAGGGTAACTACTACATAGTAGTTTAAATTACCATTGTTCCTCAAGTGACAGTTGATGTAGTTATCCCTACTCTCATCATTAGCCCTTAGAACCACTGTGTATTTGTGTTGGATTTTACACATACTGTAGTGGTTTAGCTCCTAAGAACTCAGCTTCAATCTGAACTGCTGATGTCTAGTGTCCGTAAGTTAACCCTAAGCAGCATCCATCAGCCTTACAACTGGGAGACCAACTTGTAAAGTTGACAGACTCTGGTCATTGGTGGGAGGGACTGAACATGCAACTTTAGGTGCTAAAGCCACGTGCTCTACCACACGGGATAAAAAGCCAGCTGCCTATTAACTAAAGCTTTACAGCAGACTTCATTCTCTCTTTCTCGGTAGTCTCAGTGCCTCTGGGTTGCACATTAGAAATAACTACGGACTCACTGTAAAATTAATCATTTGTTTTCCTTCTGAGAAGACTACGAGAGAGTTACTCACATAACCTTCATGTGTGTCCCTCGGGGTGGCTCCACTTCAGGTGTTTGTGTACCCCTGCATTCGTAATTGGAGATTTAGGGAAGCGGTGCCTCGTTAGGTTGCACATATGCAACTACAAGCAGTTATCTGCATCTGACGAAGTGGGTCTTTGCCCTCGAAAGCTTATGCTCCAAAATATCTGTTAGTCTGCAAGGTGCCACAGGACTTCTCCTTGTTTTTAGGTGGCACTGTGCAACCAGTTCCTCCATACAGTTTCATTGTGTACTGCAGAGCCTGAGCATAGAACACCAAAGTAGAGGGGAGGAGATGAGGTCTGGACACCTGACAGAACCTATGCTGCTGCACAAGGTGAGTGATTCTCTCTTATTCTTCAAGTGCTGTCAGTATGGGTGTTCCACTGAGGGTGATTTCACAGAAATGCCCTCTGGTGGAAGGGCTTCAGAATTAAATCTGTAGCAGATGACAGCACAGTGAATCTGAACAGGGCATTAGAGGTTGCATATTATTCTAATGCATAATGATGAGTAAATGTATGGGTGATGCCCAGGTTGCATCTCTACAGATTTCTGAAATGGGAATGTAGTTAAGGAACACTATGGAGACCAATAAGGCCTTGGTAGAATGAATGTAACCATGCCACTCACTGCAGCAGTTTCTGTGAAACAAAGATTTTACAGCAGGGTCTACACCATATTGTCTGATTTGCAGCAGCAACTATGAAACTATGTTGGCTAAACATGATCATAATAACTACATGAAACTCTCAGAATCCACAGACGTTATTTCAGATGACAAAAACAATTCACAGCACTTGTATTGGAGGGGCAACTTATCTCTATAGTAGCACTGCAGGCTATTGTGAGTACCCTGTAGGAAGAGCTGCAGTGACTGCAAAAGTAATGAGAAGTGCTTTCTGGTTCCACCTCTCTGGTTTCTCCAGGCAAATACAGTCGATGGCCATAGATCTACCCTTCAAGGAGCCCAAACTCTTCACTGTTACGGCCAATAATTCCTTGAATACACACACAGGCAACACTGAGATCTCTGGGTATCTATATACCCAGAATCAAGAAATGACAGAGCAGTTGCTATGTCCCACAGCAGTATTGCTACATTCCATACTGACAACAATACAGGCAATATGAAAAATTGTGAAAAACAGGCTTCTGAGGAGACACCAACCCACTCCTCCAGCTAATGTGTCCAACCACTGACATCCAAACAGCAAATATGAAACCTTGATTAAGGGCTTGAGACCCCCACATCTTTCTGTGCTGTAGTTTTGTTCCAGGATGGGGCCCTGTGTCTACTGGCTAGGCAACACCTTCCTCATCAAGCGGTGTGCTTCACGCCCAGCTCAAGTGGTTTAAAAGATAAGAAATAATAGATCCACAGTAATCATAATAGCCCCCACATTGCTCCAACATACCTGTTATATTTATCTTCTCAAGATAGTGGTGCATCCTCCATGCATGGTTCTGTTTCTGTCTCAGGCTGTGTCCTTCACCCAGATCCCCAAAGACTCCATCTCAAAGCATGATCACTCTGCGGCTATTTACATATATATATATATGTTTATTTATTTATTTACACACACACACACACACACACACACACACACACACAGCCCCTTTTCATCTTGAAAGATAGTGGTTAGCAGTGGCGGTGAGGATCTATGGGCGGTGCTTGCATCTGCAGCTTCTCTTGTGGCTTATCCTCACCAGACCTCCATCTGAGCTCCTAGTAACATCTCCCCTATTACAGCTTTCCATGAAGAGTGTGCTCCTAGTAGCCATTACATCAATCATGGGAGAGGTGGCAGCTCTTGGGGCTGACCAACTGAACACGATCATCTTCAAAGATAATGTTTCCCTTGGGTTAAACCCCAGTTTTCTAGATTAACCTATCTACCTACAAAACCCTTGAGGATAGATGGAAGTCCAGTCTACATACCTTGGATGTATGCCTGACACTAGCCTTTTGAGTAGACAGAACAAAATCCTTGACACTGCTGTAAGATCTTTGTTTCACAGACACTGCTGTGGTGAGTGGTATGGTTGCCAGCATTAAGTGCTGTGTCATTTTGGTTGCTGTGCAGGTATGTGCTGGCGTGCACGCTTAGTACACTGCACTGGCTAAAGAGTGAGCCACAGCCTGTGGCAGTGCAAAACCACTCTGTGCTGATGACAGAGTCAAGCTCAGTGGCAGCATTTAAAGCATGGGGAACCCATGCAGTCATATCTGGGAAGGTTTCTGTCTCTGAAGGAGAGACTAAAAATACTCTGGAAGTTCAACTGAAACTTAATTCCTTATGAGTAAAATCCGTTCTTACTATTTAACCTTACCTGTAGGTAAAAACTAAGACAGGTAAGGTAAATGGAAAAACATTGCTAAATGCTCCAACTCAACTCAAAGCTGGTAAAGACAGAACTGACGTATGGTTGGTCACACAGTGCCAGATAACTGCCTTAAGGGTCATGAGATGGTGACTGCACCACAGATACTGATACCATCAATTACTAAGTATAAGCATAGGGAGGAGTTCTGACAGAGGAGCAGGGTAGGAAAGGCACAATTTCCCTGGAGCCCAGTGATTCAAAGAGGCCTGAAGCTCCCAGGCCCCTCCACCGCTACTGTTGGCCCTGCTGAGCACAGGGGTGCCCAAGCACCTAAAATGGAGATCCCCCAGGGACATCACTCAAAGAAGAATAGAAGATTCAGTCAAGAATTGGAAAGAAGGTATGACTAGAGGGAAAGCATTTTGATACTAGGCTTGGAAATATCACCCAAGCCAAGTTTTTACTGATGTAGGGAATGTGGCAGAAGGAACGCAATGCTGCTGAAAGCTGGGAGGAATGTGTCTCCCAGAGATCATTTGCATAAGAATGCAAAGGTGTGCATGTGTGATACCTTTTCAGGCAAAGCCTAATGGGTAGCGAGTAAGCCATGAGATTTCGTCTATTGTAAACATGTAGTTGTAAAAATCACAATTCAACCTGACACTTAATGCGGGAGTTGTGAGATCTCACCAATGCTCTGGGTTGTTGTGGGGGACAGGGCAGTCGCCATAGCTGTGTAAGACATTGATTACACAGGGCTCTCTGGTTTAAAGCCTTGTAAGAGAGAAGAGGAGGGGCATTGGTTAAGCCAGTTTGCTGAGTGTCATGTCTCTGTCTATGCCTTGCCCATATAGCTATAAGCCTGGCTTGACAAACCCTTCCCCCCCACTGTTGAAAGATAGAGCTGGGTACTAGGGTGTTTGTGAAACCCCATATGAGAGGTACTAGCAGCTAAAATCACAGAGTGGTGGTTAAGGCCATGCAGAGCTAAAATCAGAGGGTTCTGCCTTAGGGCAATCCCAAGCAGTGGGGTTAGAAGCAATGATGGTGGGCAGCTAGTAGGAGGAGTGGTAGACAACGGTGGTGGCTGTTGGCTGCAAGGGGAGGCTGCAGAAAAGTGAACAGCTAGTATTGCCCTGGTGATGTATCTGCAGGGTTTGGGACTGCACTGCAGAAGGTACACCCTGTAACTGTGTGTGGGGTAAAGGGCCAAGAGCCCCAGCAAGAGACTGGGTTCTACTGCATATGGGGATGGTATCTGGGTGAAGGGGGTTTGTCTCTTCTTTGCTTAGATATACTGCATCTGTCACTGTAACCTTGGGGTAGGTTGTGGTCATTAAACAAGCCATTTCTATCTCAGACTCTGTGCTTGCGAGGGTGGGGGAGAACCGTCTTACAGGCACCCAGCATGGGAGTGAAATTGTCCCAGGCCACTGGGTGGGGGCTCGAGCCTGTTGGTTGTATCCTTGACAGGAAAACCCCACGTAAGTTAAACCCGGCCCTTCTGGCAGGCATCTGGCATTAATAGAAGGGTTACACTAGCATGCTCCTGCTGAAATGGAGATACCTAAATGTGTCAAGTGTTGAAGGAGCATGAGCAAAAATACAGTCATGATTAGATAAAAGAGAAAAAGTACTGAAAAAATCAGCAAAGGTATTTGCCAAAATAATTTAATTAAAGGAAGATATAAGAATTTTGAATCACACACCATAAATCAAACAAATGTTTTAAAAAACAGCACAGGTATTCTATAAATATTGTATAGCTCATGATCTTTTGAATTCTGTGGGAGACTGATCTTCTACAGATCAGTCTTTTCTCTTTTGAATTCTTTTTTCAACCTACTTCTCCATTTGACTTTCCTACTTTTGATTGATTTGCATAAAATTGAATAGTACCCATGTTCCTTAGTCAGTTTTATAAATAAAATAAATAGCTTTAGAATGTGATATCTTCACATTAAAACAAAAACAAGAAAAATCTAATTGGTTCATTTATATGGAAGCTTTAAATAAAACAGGTCAAACATAAGTGAATTTCTGATGCCTCAAAAGAAAAAATAAAACCTCAGAATATGGAACACAAACTCAGTTGCAGATCACTAATCTAGGAAGGAAATGTTTTAATCCCTATCCAAAAGTTTCATGTCATGCATCCTAATATTCCCCTCAATATAAATAGCAAGAGATACATATGCAGAGAAGCTGTCATTTATTTAGAGCAATTACAGAATAGAACCTTCAAAGAAGAACAAAGCTGTCAGCAGCTTTTCTACTTATGGGCTACAGTAAATTAAACTTGCTTTCTACTGTTCAGTCCCTTCCCTTCTGAATCTTATTAGTTACCAGTGGATTTAGATTTCTTTATTGCTCTTTAATGAATGTCAAACATTCTAGCTCTTTTCTCTCCCTTTGTATTTTCTTTCTTAACAATTGGCCTTGTTTTCTTTTTAATCTGTGACACATCTATCATCATTATCTTATTAATATTTATATTATGTTAGTGCCTAGTCTGGCACAGGGCTCTGTAATACAAGGACATTTAGAGATGTAAATGTGATCCCATCATAATCTTAATTAACAATTTACAATGACTGAATTGAGTCTGCTTTAACTTCCCCTTCATTTCACATACCCTTTTGTATTCTTTGTGGTGTTATTCCGAATCATGGCTTATTTCTGTAACATGTTTAGGTGCATAACCTCCAACTTTATCTTTTTTGAAATTTATTTTTGGGAGAAAACACCAAAACAGAAAGCACCAGGTAGCAGCAATCACAAACATAAAAAAGGTCTGTCCATGTTACAAATTTAATGACATTGGTTTGAAATGCTTTTGATCTGTGAGCCTTAGGTTTTTCCCACTGACCTTCAGGGGTTTTGCATTTTGGTGTCTAGTACTTATTTAGGGTTTCTAGGTGCTCTTGCAGAAAAGAAAAACTGTGATAATGTAAAACACAGCTGGTAAGAATGACAGATATTGTCATGTCATTTATCATGCAAACATTCAAGTTTTCTGTATTTTTTACAGTGACAATAGAAACAGAAACATCTTCAGCATACGGTAAACCCTCGAGATATGCACAATCTAGTTGCATGTGTCTCGGGTTAATGTGACTGCCACCCCTGTGCAAGGCAGCAGCCATGTGTTAGGCTGCTGTCCCTGACAGACAGCTGTTTACAGTGCCGGTTCTCCCACCTGGGAAAACTGGCACTGCAAACAGCTGTCTGCACACCTCCCTCCCCAGCTGGGAAAATCAGCGCTGCAAGCAGCTGTCTGCGACAGGCTCCCCCGCTGGAGAGCCCCAGCTGCCTGCAGCACAGTTTCTCAGACACAGCACTGCAAGCTGCTGTGTACCTCTCAGTTGGGAGAAGCTGGGGGTCTCGGGGCTGCCCCCCACTTCCTAGGGTGGCCATCCACCCCAGTTTCAGTGGGACAGTCCGGTATTTGGGATGCCAGGATGGCATCCCAATTTATTTTACCAAAGGGGCTAATTGCCCTGTATTTTCAGGCACCTGCCACCGGCTTCCCCTGGCTAGGGGAGCCAGGAGCTGGACCTGTGCCATGGCTGCCCCCTCCCCGAGCTTGGGAAGCTAGGAGTTGGAGCGCCAACATGGTGGCCCCCCTGCTGATGAAAGCTGGGAGCTTCACTGGCAGGGTAACATCCCCCACAGGGCAGCCACCTCCTGATTCCCAGATAGGGTGACCGTCTGTCCCGTTTTGGCCAGCACAGTATCATTCCCCTTGTCCCATACTTGAGCAGGGAAAATATGGTCACCCTACCACTTCCCCAAGCTGCCCACTCCCCCAACGCCTGCCCAATTCAGGTGAAATTCGATTTACGCAGAGGTTGCCCAGAACACAACCCCCATGTAAATTGACAGATTACTGTATCTGCACTATGAATAAAATAACGTGAAAATAACATGAATTTTATACTGTCAGGCTACATCTAGACTATAGCAGTCTGCTGACAGAACTATCTGTTGGAAGGTACCAGAGAGATAGCCGTGCTAGTCTATATACTATCAAAACAAAAAAGCAGTCCAGTAGCACTTTAAAGAGTAACAAAATAATTTATTAGGTGATGAGCTTCCATGGGACACACCCAGTTCTTCAGATCATAGACATACCAGAACAGACTCAATATTTAAGAGGCTACTGTACTCTCTTTTATATCTCTTTTATATATTTGGGAGGGTGACCAAATTCGACACATTAACACATGGTTTGAACCAGGATGGGAATTTTCTAGCTCATTATAGTGGCTCTTTTGCATACTTGGCTTTATCTAATTCTTGACCCCGCCCCCCCGCCACCTTCTGCCCCTCTACACTCTGATTTGCTCACCTTGATAATTTTCCTGATTTGTCAACCTTGATTACAATTTTTGGTTTTCTCTGCCTTAAGTATTGAGTCTGTTCTGGTATGGCTATGGTCTGAAGAAGTGGGTCTGTCCCATGAAAGCTCATCACCTAATAAATTATTTTGTTAATCTTTAAAGTGCTACATGACTGCTTTTTTTGTTTTTATGTGTTGGAAGATATCTTCTGACGAAACATCTGTCATCAGAGTGCAGCCAGACAGCAAAGCAGACTGAAAAAGCAATCCACCCTGTAGACAGAGAATAGCCAGACTGCCTGGCCACTCTCTCAACAGAATGGCCCCTGGAACATGGTTAAACAGGGTTGCATGGCCAGCAATCCCTTCTGGGAGACCTGACAATTCATGGTTTTAAAGGGCCCCCCCAGATGCCCATTCTCATCCCATGAGGAGGCATGCCTACCTCCAAAAGGGTGAGCACAGCTGCTCAAGCAGGGCTTCAGTGCTTGCAAGAGGCACACAGCTTTCCAGAGAGCCATGATGCCAGAGCAGCCCCCGGCTGTGCTTCATCACCTGCTGCACCTCATCACACCCATACTCCTCTTCCTCTGAGAGAGGAAGCCTGGCACCAGTTTTAAGCAGCATGCTGTTGCTGCTGCATGGGCTCACCTGCACTTTCCTCCCCCACCCGGCCAAGGTGCACAGGTAGATCTGGAGGCTCTGCATTAGTTCCAGCTGGTGAGACTGGCTGCTCATGGGGCAGTGGGTTGACCAGCAGTGGCTCCAGAACTTCCACATAAGGAAGGACACCTTCCTGGAGCTCTGCACCTGGCTCACCCCCCCACCCTCAAGAGACAGGACACCTGGCTGCAGCTCGCCATCCCTGTGCAGAAGCAGGTCACCATTGTCCTCTGGAGGCTTGCCACGCTCAACACCATCACTGCATGGGAAACCAGTGTGGCATGGGGAAGTCCACTGTTGGGGCCCTCCTCGTGGAGGTAAGGCACTCTTGGGCTGTAAGCCCTGCATGGGGGTCTGTCCCACACAATGGGGACCCTTGGGAGGTGGGGTCAGGGGCGCGAAGTGTAGTGGGAAGAATCCCCATCCCTGGGGGACCATGACATCCCACCCTCACACAGCCCTGCTGTCAGTGGGAGGGTCACAGGGAGGAGGGGGCACATGCCAGAGAGATTGGGGCAGGAGGGAACGGAAGAGCAGGGAACACCCCTGGGTGCCAAGTGCTCCCTTCCCTCAGTCCCTGATGTGTGTTTTGTCCTCTCTCTTTGCAGGTCGTGACAGCCATCAAAATGCTCCTACTGCAGAGGGTCATCCATCTGGCAGATGTGGAAGTAGCTGTGGTTGGATCTGCTGCCTTGGGGTTTCCCAGCTTCAAGGCCATTGACACAACCCACATCCTGATCCTTGCCACAAAACACAGCACAGCCAAGTTTATAAACTGAAAGAGGTACTTTTCCATGGTGCTGCAGACCCTAGTTGACCACCATGGACTTTTCATGGACATTTACATTAGGTGGTCAGGCTGGGCACACCATGTCTGTCTGTTTCACTACTGTGGCCTGTGCCAGAGGATGGAGACAGGCACCTTCATCCCCTGCTGGGAGCTGGGGATGGGCACATGCCACTGTGAATTGTGGGGGATGCGGCCTTCCCCCTCATGTCTTGGCTTATAAAGCTGTACACCAGCCAGCTGGTCCTGAACCAGGAACCGCTTAATGCCTGAATCAACTGGGAATGGAGGCAGGCTGTGTGTGCCTTCAGCAACCTCAAGCCATGCTTTAGGTGCCTGCTCAGCTTTCTGGACATGGGAGAGCACAACATCCCCCAAGTTGTGGCCACATGTTGTGCCCTGCACAGTATACTGGAAGGGAAGAGGGAGGCCTTCTTTCTGTGGGGGTAGGGGACACTAGCTACAGCTATGAGCAGCCTGGTGCAGCTCCACTCCACCAGGCACGCAGGGATGGGCTGCAGATCTGTGAGGCCCTGACGGACAGCATCTCCTGTGGCTCCCAATGACCCTCTGCAGGGCACTGCCAGCGGGGGGGTGGTGTTCAAGCCTCAGGCCTACCTCATCCCCACCACAACCCCTCCCTTTGTCCCCACATCCCTCCCGCCCCCTGCCCAATAACTGTGGAGGTGGGGGTGGTAATCAACCAACTTGTTTACTGAACAAAGATGAACTTGTGGGAAATAAATGTTGTAACAAAAAACTATTTACAATATGCAAAACCAGCTAACTAGGTACTGTGGGTGGGGGGCTTGGGAGAGGGGATGGGGGGCATCACACCATGGAGGGGATGGGGACGGTGACCCCCTGGGAGAGTAGAACCCTGAGCAGCATCTGCTTTGGGGTCCATTCCCACTGTGGGTTTGCGGTCCCCATCGAGGCTGGGTTGGGGCCAGGAGCACAGGTAGGGATGGAAGCAGTGTGGCTGCAGTGGGGTCTGGGTCAGCGGGGAAGGCTCTCATCCACTGCCAGAACTCCAAGAAGCCCTATGCGATGGCTGTTGGGGGTGGGGGGGCAGGGTTGGAGAGTGTGTGGGTGGCAGCCTTGGGCAGCTGGGCCAACAGGTCCTGCTATACATCAGTGGTGGTATCAAAGTGGGATGTCTGCTAGTCCCAGGACCATGACCACCACTCCCATTCACCCCACAGTAACTGATCCAAGAGGTATGTCAGCCTCCAGAGGGTGGCACTGTGGACCCTGTGGAGGTCCTTGTTACCCAGCGATGGCCCTTCTGAGCACGGGCCCATCCTTCTAGTGGGGAGCTACCAGTTTTCCCTGGTGCTGCTTCAGGACTGCCTCGCTCTGATGCTAGGGTGGGTCTGGCTATGTAGTACTGATGGGGGAGGTTGGTGGGGACGTGTCATCTGGCCCCAGGAGCTAGTGCAGCTCCCAGAAATAGGGGCAAGTTGTGGGTCCTGCCCCAGATCTCCATCCAGCATCATGAGCCTGGGTGTAGCACTGCCAGAGAACTTTCACCTGTGCCCACACCTGCTCCATGGTGTGGGTGGAGTTGACACTCCTGCCAGGGCAGTGGCCAGCTGGGAGTATGAGGGGGCATTGTGACACTTGGCTTTGGGTTAGAGGAGGGTCTCCTACTCCGCTCACAGGTCCAACAGGGCCTGCACATCAGGCCCAGTCCAAGAGGGGGCCCACCGTTTGGTGCCCCAGGATGGCTCCTGGGACCCCTCTTGGACTGGGCACAGGGGTAGGTCTCATGGCAGCTGTGCCTCTGCCATACTGCTGGCTGGAGTGGCTGGCTACATCTACACAAGCCCCAAACTTCGAAATGGCCACGCAAATGGCCATTTCGAAGTTTACTAATGAAGCGCTGAAATGCATATTCAGCGCTTCATTAGCATGCGGGCGGCCACGGCACTTCAAAATTGATGCGGCTCGCCGCCGCGCATCTCATCCCGATAGGGCTCCTTTTCGGGAATAAGGGGACTTCAAAGTAGGTGGGGTCCTTTCAAAAAGGAGCCCCGTCGGGACGAGATGCGCGGTGGCGAGGCGCGTCAATTTCAAAGTGCCGCAGCCGCCCGCATGCTAATGAAGCGCTGAATATGCATTTCAGCGCTTCATTAGTAAACTTCGAAATGGCCATTTGCGTGGCCATTTTGAAGTTTGGGGCTAGTGTAGACACGGCCGCTGTGAGCATGTTGGAGGGAGTTGCGTGGCACACCGCTGCTCCAACACTCAGCTTCTTGCCACAGGGTTTCCTGGGCTCCCTATAGCTTTAAGAATGGCTGGAGGCCAGGACCATTGAGCTTTGCTTGTTGTGGACAGGGCATCCCTTGCATGGTGTCCTGGAGGCCTTTTCTGTCAACATATGGCCCCCCAGAATGTTCAGACTGGCTTTCTGTCAACAGATCTCTGTCAACAGAGGTGTTTTAGTTTGTGTGGAGTGGGATAACCCTGTCAACAAAGGTGCTGTATTTTGTCAATACACTATGGAAAGAATGACATGGGAATGTGGATGCTCCAACGGTTTTGTCGACAAAACCCTCTAGTGTAGACGTAGCCTTTAAATAACAATTAAGATGATGCAAAAAAGTTTTCATTATTTTTCTTCATGTGAAGAAAATATCTAAATCTCTGAAACCACTTGAACAAAATGTATTCCATTGCTATTTGGTTGCCTCATAACTTCACCAAGAACACTGATAAATCACTTGTAAAATGAAATAGCAGATTGAGATTTTCCACTATTTTTCTTGTCACTGTGCAGAGCTCTCTACTACTGTGGGCCACCTCTACCCTGCTGTGATGAATCGGTGCTTCAGAAAGTGGTGTTCTCTTTATTGTGTGAAATCAGCAGTCAGACAGAGAGAAGCTGTTTCAAAAAAAGCCATTTCAGCAGTGCTAGAAGAAATGGTCCAATTGCAACCACAGTATATAATTAAAATGTGTAAAACAGAAAAGGGAGAGAAGAAATGGAAGAATGTGACAGAAAAGGAGACACTAAAGAGGATGCAAATGAGTGTTAAAATTTGTAGTTTAATAAAAGGGAAAATGAAAAACTCATGTGTAGTTGCCCAGGCCCAAATGTAGAACAAAGTGAGATGGGTCCCTGAAACGTTAATGGACCAATATTATCTTTTTTCCAATGACATGTCACAGCAGTTGCAACTGGCTGGGAAGGTTATGTTATCTGTCTCTAGGTTTGCACTCTTGGGATGTCTCCACTTGCAGTAACCAACCTGAGGCACCAAATCTCAGAGCCTGGGTCAGTTGACTTGGATTCATGTAACTGTAGGGCAGGTGTACAGGCTTGTGCTGGAGGCAACATTTTGATACCCAACCACCTTGCTGTGTTTTAGTGTTGAGACTCCTGCTCAAGCCCCAACATCTACATTGCAGTTTTTAGCACTGTAGCCCAAACAAGTGAAGCCTGAATCAGCAGACCTGGGCCAGCCACAGCCATGCTGCAGGTATTCACTGCAGTGTAGATGTACCTGTAGAGGGCTGTCTACACAACCTAAGGATATGGTTACACTAGTGAGTTTTGCCAACAAAACCCTGGTTCTGTCAACAAAACTGGTGGAACATCCACACACAAAATGCATTTTGTTGACAGTTTATCAACAAAACTCAGCACTTTTACTGGCAGCATTCTGCCTCTCAGTCATGAGGCATAACGCTGCTGTTGACATATTCTGTTGACAAAAACGCCGTGTGGATGTTCTGGGGTGGGGCGGGGGCGCTTCTCTAGAAAGAAAGGACATGAAGAACAATGGGCAGCCCTATCTGCTGTACTTCTGGGTGCCTGTTCTGTAGAGAGAACAGCTGGGCTTGTCTGCGGTTATGTACTTAAGAATTTGAGAACCCTCAAAACTCTTTATCAACTGGTGAGAATATTACACATAATTACTTCTAGCAGTATTATTTTGAGTAGTTACTTTCAGCAGTATTATTAGTGATAGGTCAGTACACGATTTATACAAGGTATCATGGAATGCAAGAGATGAGCAGGTTTCAAAATAGTATTAGACATATAACCAGGTAAATGGAAGATGTCGCATTAAATAGCGAATACACAAGTTTTGAAAGGGATATAATCCCTCAGGCATAAGCCAATCTCTGAGTAGCGACAGTTCAGAGGAACCTTTCCTTTGGCACGACTTTCTCACATTATATGGTACTGGGTACTGTCAGACACAAGCTATAAAACTAGAAGGACCACAAATCTAATCAAAAGTCTGGCAATTCCCATATTGACTATGCACTATGAACATAAAATATTGAATAATCAGTTAAAAAATCTTAACATAAAACATTAAGGACCTATCCAAAATGAGTAAAAGATATTTAAAACTAAAACATCTCTGTCCCGAATATTTACTGGTAGGACTCATCTGCTTTTTTTAACTTGTATAGAGGCTCAGTTTATTAAGAAAATTTTCCAGAAAGAAAGGGGGCCCCAGGAGCCCCATCATCTTCTACTGTTTCAGATCAGACACAATGAGATTCGCTCCTAGAGGAGACAGTTTCAAAATGGAAATGGTGATACACTCTTAATTATAGGACTGCTATGATTCTCTATTAACACGTTTTGAGTAAAATCCAGACACTATTGAAGTCAATGGCAAAAGTCCAACTGACTTCTATTGGAATCAGGATTTCACTTTGTCTCAATGTACATTGTCTACTCTGTCAATGTTTTTTTTTTAATCAAAGCTAAACTTTGAGGGTCAGTCTATAGCTGCATCTACACATGCAAAAACCTTCAAAAAAAAGGCCTTTTTTCGAAAGAGCGGGTGGAGCGTCTACACGTACAAACCCATCTTTCGAAAGAAAATCGAAAGAACGGGGCTCCGAAATCGAAATCCGAACCCCGATCCTGTATCAGGAAGATCTCTCCCTTTCGAAATAATAAATTGAAAGAGTACATGTGTAGACGCTCCACAGCCACTCTTTTGAAAGACAGGTCCACCATGGCGCCAATCAGCTGGACAGCGGGGCTGCTGCAGCCAGCAGCAGCGGGACTCTATGGTCCCTGCTTTCGGCTGCCTTAAAGCCCTAGGCACACAAGGAACCCATGGCAGGAAGCTGAGAGCATGCTTGGAGCAGGCTGTACACATGCTCCAGTCACACGCTCCAGCACCATCGTGGACAGCAGCCAGCCCCCCCCCACGAGCCCCATGCCCCCCTACAGCCTCCCAGGGCTCCCAGGGGGAGAGAAAAAAACGAGCCCCCTCCAGGACAGGGCGGGACCTGTGGGACCTCCTCAGCCTCTGGCAGGACGAGGAGGTCCTCCGGCACATCGGGGGGAAGCGGCAGAATGCTGCGGCCTTTGACCGCCTGGCCACGGGCCTCCAGACCTGGGGCCTCCTGGAGCATACCTCGGAGCAGGTACGCTCCAAAGGTAAGGGGCTCCATCAGGGGTATGCCCAGGCCACAGACCAGGCCGGACACTCTGGGGCAGCTCCAGCGACCTGCTCCTCCTACCGGGAGCTCCGTAGTACCCTGGGGCCCCAGGAGAGTTCCCCCCCAACCGCCTTCCTGGACACCTCCAGGGAGTAGCTGCAGCCGCCTGAGGTGGAGGAGCAGCCCGGACTGGGGACCACAGACTGGTCGAGTGAGGACGGGGAGCTGACGATCCTGTTCCCCGCCCGCTCTTCCAGTGGGGCAACCAAGGCCTGGGCATCTCCGGATGTCGCCGGGGGACCCTCTGGTACGTACAAGGAAGGGTGCACAACTACACTCTGGGGGGGGGTGTGCGACGTAATGGCTAGGCGCCCACACATGGCATCGCTGGTCCCAGGGCATACACAGGCCAGCCCCCACATGGGATGCGGCACCCTGTGGTGGCACATCAGCCACACCCAGCACCTGCCCTCAGTGGACAGCACCGTAAGCCACACAGGGCTGGTGGCTGGTCAGTGCCTGACGGCGCCTGGGGCCCACATACCACAGCCTGGGAAGGGCCTCCTGTGGGACAGACCCCTGGAATCACACCCAGGCTGGGAGGCCCAGTCTCAGGGGAGGGTGGCGGGGGCGGGTCGGTGCTCCCTGGGGGGTCACTGTTCCTTGTGGGGGTGGGGGCCCCATGGGGTCAGCTCGGGCAGGTGCACCACAGCCGAGTCCCGTCCGTTTGAGGCACACTACTGACATGCTCTCCTCCTCTCCACGCAGCCGCACCATCCGGGGGCCAGGACAGCCCTGCACCATCCCTCGTGCCGAAGACCCCACCAGCAGCTCCCATCCGGACGCCACCCCAGGCAGGGCGCCGTTGGGGCCGCGGCCAGAGGGCCCCCCGGAGACCCAAGGAGGACCCAGCCACCCAGCAGCAGGCCGAGGTGGCCGAGGAGCACCTGCACCTGGCCCGGGCCAACATGAAGTGGTGGAGGGTGGCCTGGGATAGGATGCTGGACATGCTCCAGGGCATCGGCCAGCCCATCCGGGACCACACTGCCACTGTGGCCCAGCTCCTGGCCCCCCAGACAACTTCTGCCCCTGAGCCTGCCCCTGCTGCCCCCCCCCCAAGCCTGCCCCCACTGCCACCACCAGGCTCACCTGCCAGTAGTACCTGCTGGTGGTACCCGCACCTCCCCCCCCACCACCAGGGACCCCACATCCAGGGGAGCAGGGGCTCCAGGGGCCAACAGGGCTCGCAGCCCAGCACACCTGCCCCAGAATGAGTGCCCCCCTCCCCTCTCCAGGTTACATGCCCCCCTCTGCCCTCCAAGTTAGGTTCCCCCATACATAAATAGTCAGAAAACACATTTTTGTTTTGATAAAGTTTGTTTGTTGTTCACCACCCCATGCTGTGCTCCTTGGTGGATGGTGGGTGGTGGATGTGTGGGTGCGGTGCTGGTGGGGGTGGCAGGGAGGGTGGGCGATGGATGTGCATGGGATGTGGGCGTGCATGCGGGTCAGAGGAGGCCTTCGGCAAAAGCCTGCCTGAGGGCCTCCCGGATGCGGTGGCCATCCTGGTGGGCCTGGCGAATGGAGGCAGTGCTTGGCTGGTCATGGAGAGTACCATCCGGAGGGCCTCCCCCCGGGACACAGGCGTCCCCCTTTCCCTCCACAATGTTGTGGAGGACGCAACAGGCGCCCACCACCCGGGGCACACTGGGGACCCCGACCTCGAGGCGTGTGAGGAGACACCTCCATCTCCCCTTTAGGTGCCTGAAGGCCCATTCCACTATGTTGCAGGCACGGCTGAGGTGCTCATTGAATGCCTCCCGGGTGGGGTCATTGAATGCCTCCCGGGTGGGGTCATTGAATGCCTCCCGGGTGGGGTCGAGGTGTCTCATGTAGGGCCTCATGAGCCAGAGCTGCAGGGGGTACGCCGCATGAGCTCGGGGGCAGCTGCGGCGAGGGTGCACAGCACTGGCAGCAGGGTGTCCATAATGACGCCGTCTGCCAGCAGGAGCTGTCGCTGGGCTTCCATGAGCATGAGTGAGTGGGCTCTGCCGGGCAGGAACAGGCTGGGCAGCACTCGGCTCGTGTGGAGGGGAGGGTGGAGGGAGGGGCCCTTTAAAGGAGGCGGCTGGCTGCTGCCCCGGAAGGGCTTGTCGGCCATGGGACCCCCATCTGCGGCATTTCCTGCCTCCCTTCTTTCGAAAGAGAGCTTGGAGCCGTGTAGACGCTCTCTTTCGAAAGACCAGGACGGCACTTCGAAAGAGCGGATCGGAACACCGATCTCAGAAATGGTGGTGGGGGCTGTCTTTCGATCGCCTCTTTTTCAAAAAATAAACTTCGATGTTTGCCCATTCGAAAGGGCGCTTACGTGTAGATGCAGCTTACATGTTTTCAGAAATGCAGAACTGAAACTTTAGCATTTTCATGGTCAATTTCATGCTTGTGTAAAAGAACAAATTAAGTGACATCGTTTGCTTAGTTAATGACTGACATTAGAAAACTTCGTGATTGCTGAAATGCCAACCCTTAATAAGGACATGACGCAAGATTCTTGTCAATGTACAGTAGATCTATAAGCAGGAGATAAATACTTCTAGAGTCACAATTTTTAATGGCAAGATGACTGAGCAATTTCATTGACATACAGTGATGTTCAGTATTCTGAGTTTGCTTCATCAGGGCTTGTTGCCTGAAATCACTTGCTGTGAGATACAGAGTTTCTCATAACCATCATTACAAGACTGCAATTTTGAATGGATCATCAGCCAAGTCTAATACCTAATTATCTCCTTTAAGTGATACTGTCTTTCAGGTACAACATTTATGTTTTAAAAAATATTATTACTGGTGGGTAAATATCAGCATTTTTCTTGATTGTGTTCAGAGAAAAATGAATAAAGTTTGGACACTTACACACAAATACTTAAGCTTTTTTGTATAAAACAAAGCGCATATGTTAACTCCTAATGGCCAGGAAATTGGGAGCAGATATTATCAGACTGAAGAGTGGAAAGAATAAGCCAAAGAAGTAAGTTTCAGAGAAGAAATCTGGAGGAGGAGAGGGATAGTTGGTGGCTTTGCTTCAGTGCAATAACTTCATTCAAGGCACAAAAGGTGCAACTAGAAAAACAGCACAACAGAAAAGTTGCAAACATTACGAGGAATCAGCTACAGCACTTGGGCTAGGAATGGAGAATGCACATGACATGCTGATAGCCTATGAAAGAACTGGAATTGATGCAGGCAGAACTTTGGTAGCCTTTTAATCCTGAAATTATGAAGTATAACATGAATTTGTGTATTCCGTATTATACAAATATTTTACTTTGCTTAAAACAGGAAAAATAGATTTCCTATAATCATACAGCCTTATATTTATGTTCTGTATTACTGTACTGTTTTCAGTGTCTAATAATTTACTTCCCTCTACTGCAGTATGCTTTTCGCCACTTGATTTCCTATGGTCCCTTTTTCAGCTTTATAAAAATCAAAATAAAATAAAATAAAACAATCAAAATTAAAAATACTTCTAAGCATAATCAGTTATATTCATCAATAACTTGCTTCATGAAAAATAGAACAAATCATTGTAATGTGAGTGCATCTAAACAAACCTTCTTCATAAACATGGTGAAATGCATTGATTACATTTGACGTAACTAGTTATGTTGAAAATGCCAGTAAAATGTCCCCCGTCTCCTCATTCCACCTCCCAAATCTCTATACTCTCATTTAGGCACATTAAAATACCACATGCTGAAAAAGGTAATATGTGTATGAGTGCAAATGAATGCTCCATTAGCCACGCAACTGCCCCATTTACATGTACAATCCAGTTTCTTTTTTATTTCAGAAGTGCTGTATATATTACGCCTCCCATTCAGTTTTTCAGGTAAACTAAATCCTTGTCAATTCTGCTTTTACATGATGAATACAAACTCAAAAGGACAACTATTATTAGGCTCAGTGAAATCATTCCGAACAGCAGAATATTCTATGCAATATTCTATACAATACTGTGCAGAGGCACTGAAGGGAATGAAACTGTAACAGGACTGCAATAACATTTGAGACACAAAGTTAGGTAATCAGCCTTGTGTGTGTGTGTGTGTGTGTGTGTGTGTGTGTGTGTGTGTAGTGGGAGGGCAAAGGGGGAAAGTCATCCCAGGGTGTGGCAATTCAAAAGGGCCCAGCGATTCTGGATGCCACTGCTCCTACTGTGGCAGCAGCACTAGCCAAAGCCCTGGGATTTTGACTGGTCACCAGAGTCCCATGTGGCATGTTCTAAACAGCACTGAGTACTTGGAGGCGTGGCGGGCAGTGCAGTCCAGGCATCCAGCTCTTCCCCCTCTGCCTGAGGCCCCTCCCCTTGCCCAATGGCTTGGCAAGGCTGTCAGCCCTAATTTACTGGGGCCCTACTGGGATAGTCTGCCCCAATGTGGCAGTTCTTATGCCCATTGTTGGCTTCTGAGTGCTAGCGGAGCTGCAGCCAATAGAACCCCACCCATCAGAAATACCTCCCTTATCACCGCCATTGCCCCTCTGCCATCTGTAGGAGAGCAGAAAACAAGGCCCTTAGTTTGCTAAGTGCACTGATGAGGGCATGAAGCTGATATATTTACTCACCTTGAGGAGTATTTTACTCAATGTGAAATTCATGTGTATGCTGCCCTGCCGATATGCTTCATCTCTGCTCAGTGGAGAACTTCTTTACGGTCTCCAAGACCCATGCAGTTCTTGGTGTCTGCTGAGTTTGCTAATTACTGCCAACTTTGATGATGACTTTGCAATGTGGAAGCAGGGACTGAGACGATCTAAAAGGGAAAGCTGCACTGATTTAACATAAATCAGTTTTTAAAGCAATTTCAATAAAACAGTGTGAAAGCCTTTGTAGATGCTCCGATTTTAGTTTATGAGCGGCTTATGTCAGTTTAGCTAAATTGACTCCTGACTGAAGCTAAGCCAAAATAAGCATGGCTTAGACCATACACCATTGGTGGCAGAGTCAGGCATTTATTATAGAGACCTAGACCTAAAGAGATACTTGAGATTTATTTAGTTAATGTGCTATACAACTATTGCAAAGCAGCCTTGTAATGTAATGTAATAGGATTCCTGAGGCCTACATTTGGTTGGAGAAGCACTGTGTGGTTTAGCCAAGTGAATAGAGAAAGGACAGCAACACATAATTTGGTCATTTCTCCAAAGAGGGAAAGTGGATGTGATTTCAGTAGTAGTATTAAAGAGCAGGGTTCTATTCCCAGCTTTTCCTGAAATAATCAACTTTTCAGTTAATTTAGATAGGCAATGGGCCACCAAACAATACTACCCCTAAAGATGAAGCATGATACCTTGTGGTGAACAAAAGTTACAGAGTGTGCAGAAAACCTGGTTTAGAGATCAGTGCACAATCCCTTTCACTACAGTGTATTCTATGGGAAAGGGTTCCCCCTTTCCATTTTTCCTGAAATGTGAGAAAGTGTGACTAACCTGCCAAAGATGTAAGTGTCATGTGCCACACTGGCAGGTCCACCTGCCACGCAGATTTAATTGTTGCAAAAAAATAAACTTGATGGTCAGGCCCAACGGGAAGTGGTCAATAGCTCAATATCTGGATGGTGGTTGGTTTCAGGCAGAGTGCATACTAGGGTGCATTAGGAGGAGCATTTCGAGCAGATCTAGAGAAGTAGTTGTTCCACTCTATTTGGCACTGGTTAGGCCACCTCTGGAATATTGTGTCCAGTTTGGGCCCCCCCCAGTATAAAAAGGATGTGGACGTGCTGGAGCAGGTTCAGTGGAGGGCAACAAAAATGATTAAGGGGCTGGAGCAAAAGACCTATGAGGATAGGCTAAGGGATTTGGGCTTGTTTAGTTTACAGAAGAGAAGACTTAGGGGTGATTTAACAGCTCCTGAAAGGGAGCTCTAAAGAGGAGGGTGAGAAACTGTTCTCAGTGGTGTCAGATGGCAGAACAAGGAGTAATGGCCTGAAGTTAAAAAAAGGAGAGGTGTAGGTTAGATATGAGAAAAAACTACTTCACCAGGAGGGTGGTGAAGGACTGGAATGCGTTGCCTAGAGTGGTGGTGGATTCTCCATCCCTCGTGGTTTTTATATCCTGTCTTGACAAGGTCCTGGCTGGGATGACTTACATGGGGTTGATCCTGCTTGAAGCAGGGGGTTGGACTAGATGACCTCCTGAGGTCCCTTCTAGCCCTATGATTCTATGATTTCTATGATTTCACAATTTGAACCTCTCCAGCTACTGTATTTTTAAATCTCTTATTCTTGCAGTGCCACTGGAGGTATTCTGGACAGACATGACCAGCACCCTGACTCTCATGTTGAATGGTCATGTGTGGCATCACATATGTGCGGAATTACCTTGTGATACCAGGATACTGTACTAATGCTTTGGCAAGAGGAGTCCCATGAAAATGCCAAAAAAGCTGTCATAGCACAGTACAACAGTCACAAGTAAAACATGGCTATAATCATGTCTACTAAATACAAGAGAATAGTTTAAATCAGGTAAACGACTTTGGCTGACTGTTCACAGCGTCTTTTTATTAGTTTCCTTTTTTATGAATTTACCATTGGTAACATCACTGGATAGAAGGATGAAAACATTGTCTTATTTCCATAAAAATGGAAGAACTTATTAAATTAACTGAGTTTAAATTAAATGCATGCACTTATGAGGGGAGGATTCAAAGATAATTAAAATTTCAAGAAGATAAATTAAGCCGAGACAATTTTGTTAAGAAGCATCATGCTTTTCATTATTTAGATCAGAGTTCAGTCACCAATGAATATAATCAAAGCAAAAAGAAATTGAATCAGCAGTTTTTCATTTAACTTTGCTCATACACATGACACAAAGAGAGCCTGCCTCACTTGTAGGAAAGAAAAGTAGCTGAATCCCTTTGTTCAAAAAGTATGTCTTTAAAACACTCACGGTCAGGACTTCATTAAAAATTCACACGTGAGTCCCACCGTAATTTCACGGCATAGTTAGAGTAACACAGGATATGTTTAATATTTTCTTCCTAAAGAGAGCTGCTTGTGTCAAGATAAAATGTACTAATGTGAAGAATAGCAATATGATGGATGAACAGATTACAGAAGCACAAATTATTGAAAGCACAAGCATACACATCTAAAGGCATTCATACACACACACTAAAACTGGAAGACATATTGACTATGTATTTTCCATTCCACTCCTTAAACTGCAGTTTACATTGTACAAAAGAAAGTATGTTTCCAAGCTCCTTTCACATACTAAAATGATATAACATCAGTGGCTATTCTTCACTTCCCATGTCCTCTCTACATGCACATCTGCCTACCTGACATGCAGGCTTATGCCCTTTTCCCTACTCTGAATCTCATATTCTTTATTTTGGATTTGTGTAATAAGCTGTGACATGGCCCAGATGTTTTTTCCTTCCCCACAGAGTGCTTTGCTGAAAAAAAGTTATTATTTCTGTGTTGCAACTATCCTGCCAAATGAAAAATGTATTTTAAAAATTCTTATAGTATTTGATACCACCTCTCTTTAAGTCAGTGGAGAAAGTCTAACAGCCCTCAGTGTTAACCAGATCAAGAGTATGGTCATTAAATGCTACCACCACAGACACAAATGAGTTCCGTGCTGCTCCTAACAATTATTTATCAGGCACAAGTTGACTCTAATTAGGATCCAAATGACAGAATAATCTGAAGGAAGGCTCTCTTCACAGAATTTGTGATTGTGACACATGAAAAAGGAGTCATACAGCATTGACATTTTTTTCAAAAAGGCAACAAATTAAAGTTTCCCACTGGCAGTTTGAAATGCTGAGAAAGGTGAATTAGTTGAGGTCATAGAAAGGTGACCAACACAAGTGTATTACTAACAAAAGCAGGCTCCCTGACACAGGAGGGCAAAGGTGGCAACTGCCCTGGGGCCCAGCAATTCTAAAGGGCTCAAAGCTCCCAACTGCCACTGTCAGTAGTGGTGCCTGGAGCCCCAGGCCCTTTAAATCTCTACTGGAGTCCTGTGTGGAGCACTCTGGGCAGCTTATAGGGCTGGCTGAGGATGGAAGCAGCATGGTGTAGTCCTGGCAGTGCTGAGGACTGACTGCCTCAGGCCTGCCCCTTCTGCCCAAGTGCCCCCTCCAGGAGCACGGAGCTGTCTCACCCACCTCGCCCATGGACTCGGCAAGTCTGTCAGCTCCCCGAATGGAAACATTATCAAATGTACAAGGCCTCATGAATCCAATGACAAAGCAACTGTCTACCTCCAGCTTTTCTAATAAAAAAGCTGAAATAAATGCCCAGTGAACCAGACCGCTAACATTTTCCTCCTACATTTATATCCACCTTCAGTAAACACCCACACAGCTACATGGACCTGAGCAACCTTCTCAAAACCTTTTGACTTTCAGTCTTTCACGAGCAAGATTTCCCGTTCTATTACTATTAGTAAAAATCACATTCAGATAGTACTCACAAGATGCTAGATTGATTTCACATATGCATGAATGAATTCCATAATACAGAATGAGCAGAAAGTTGTCTTTCTGAAATAGTAGTTCATAGCTTTCAAATATATTCACAGTCTAAGAGGCCTGAACATTTTATTTATTAAATAGCCAGCTTTTAGTCATGCGTAAGGAAAAGCTTTGAAGGTGATAATGTGCTCTACTTAGTCATAAAACCAGACAAATAACATTTTAAAATTTGTACCAAAATAGCTCCTGTTCTTAAACTGTATATAATACTCTGTAGTTTGATTAACAAATGCTGAAGTTATGGAAAGGGTGTGCATTGTTGAAAGACTCAACGACATAAGCACAAGTGAATACATCAATAAGTGATGCATTGTGATGATACGCTGTGCTGATCTCTCCAGTTCAAATAGGGCTTGTAAAGAGACAGATGTACGGTAACTACCTGATTTACTACTTAGCAATTTAGTAAGCGATTGAAAGATACAATGCTAATTTCGCACAAAACATTTGCATTGATGTGTATGAGATACTAAAAAACAGCGTTCAAGTTAACCTTTCACGTCTCCCTTTCCATGATGGATGAAACAATCCCTGTATGTATATTGCCACAGAAGAAAGAACGTGCATCTGATGAAGTGAGTCTGTGCTCACGAAAGCTCACGCTCAAAACTTTTCTGTTAGTCTATAAGGTGCCACAGGACCCTTTGTTGCTGTTACAGATCCAGACTAACACGGCTACCCCTCCGATAGAAGAAAGTCTCGTTAGCTGACAGTTACAGTTGCTAGCAGTAATTCCAAAGACAATATGCCATTTCACACACCACTAAAAGTCACAGACATCACAAGCTAACCAAAATCCACAATTTTACATCCACTTCATACACAAATACCAAAACCAAAACAACTCACAGAAACCAGTGAGGGAAGGAGGAAGTTTTTGGGAGCATGGGACTAGAAGAAATCACAAATAGCTGTGACAGGGGCACAGAATTGGTGGAGATGGTGAACAAGGGGGACAGAAGTATATGACAGAGTAAGAGTGAAAAAAGAAACAAAGCAGAGCTGCGACTGGATACAAACATGAATTAGTGAGAAGGTGTGTGTAAGGGCATTAGAGGTTTCGTGTGATCCTTGAGAGGGATAGGAATCAGTAGGATAGACAGGAGTTATGGGGGGCAAAGTGGAATTGTGGGGAAAGTGGACAGGTTTGGGGCATGGAAAATGGGGCAAGAGGAAAGCCTAGGGAGAAGGTGGAATAGGGGTTCCTTGGAGGCAGTGGTTAGAATGTGGGGTGGGGTGGAGAAAAAGAGAGGGAAAGATGGAACTGATGGTCAGAATGGCCATGAAGAAGGTAGGAGAGGATATAAAGTAGGCAGGGGAGCCATTAACATTGCTAAGCAGAAGTGTGGGGGAGGGCGGCAAGGAAACCGCAATGGGTAGATGGGGATTTGAGGACTAGACATCCTCATCTACTAGCAGGCTGCGCCTGGGATAATGCAACAGTCCACAGTGTGCCCTTGTAGCCAAGAAGGCATATCTGGGGAGCATTAGATGTAGCATTTTCAGCAGATCTTGAGAAGTTATTATTCCAATTTACTCAGCAATTGGTGAGGCCACACCTGGAGTATTGCATGCAGTTCTGGGCCCCCAGTATAGAAAGGAAGTGGATGCATTGGAGCAGGTCCATCAGAGGGCAACAAAAATGATTAAGGGGCTGGAGCACACTATTAGGAGAGGCTGAGGGATGTAGGCTTATTTAATTTGCAGAAGAGAAGAGTGAGGGGCGATTTGATAGCTGCCTTTGACTTCCTGAATGGGGGATCTAAAGAGGATGGAGAGAGTCTGGCCTCAGTGATGACAGATGGCAGAACAAGGAGCAATGGTCTCAAGTTACAGTGGGAGAGGTGTAGGTTGGATATAAGGAAAAACTTTCACCAGGAGAGTGGTGAAGCTTTGGAATGCATTATTTATAGAGGTGATATGAATCTGGCAGTATTTTAAAGAAGTCTTATTGAAGGCAAAGGAACAAACCATCCTGATGCACAGTCAGAAAAGCAAACATGGTAGGCAACCAGCTTGGCTTACTAGGGAAATCCTTGGCAAGCTCAAACTCAAAAAGCACGTGTATAAGAAGTGGAAATTTACACAGATGACTAAGGAGGAGTACAAATATATGACTGGAGAATGCCGGGGAGTAATCAGGAAAGCAAAAGCACAATTTGAACTGCAGCTAGTAAGTAATGTGAAGGGTAACAAGAAGGGTTTCTACAGGCATGTTAACAATAGGAAGGTGATCAGAGAGGATGTGGAGTTGTTACTGTGTGAGGGAGTATCAGAGGGGTAGCTGAGTTAGTCTGTATCCTCAAAAGCAGCAAGAAGTGTCACCTTATAGACTAATAGATGTTTTGAAGCATAAGCTTTTGTGGGCAAAGACCTGCTTCGTCAGATGCTTGAGTGGGGGGCTCCAGAGGACGGTTTAAAGAGGGAGCTTCAGTCAAGGGGAGGGCCAGAGTTGAAAAGGTCTGTTCAGTCACAGAGGATGTGGCCCATTATCAGTAGCTAATGTGGAGGTGTGAACATCAAGAAAGGAGAAATCAGGTCAGTTCAGTCAGGGAGGATGTGTCCCATCATCAGTAGCTAATGTGTGAACATCAAGAGCAGAGAAACGGCTTTTGTAATTGGTTAACCACTCCTAGTCTCTGTTCAATCCTTGGTTGATGGTGTCAAATTTGCAAATGATTTGCAGCTCTGCAGTTTCTCTTTGGAGTCTGTTTTTGAAGTTTTCTTGCCATAGGATGGCTATTTTTAGATCTGTTACTGAGTGTCCAGGAAGTGTTCTCCTACAGGTTTTTGTATGTTACCATTCCCAATGTCCGATTTATGTCCATTTATTCTTTTATGTAGATACTCTCCAGATTGGCCAATGTAAATTGCAGTGGGGCATTGCTGGCACATGATGGAATATAGTATATAAGTAGATGTGTAGGTGAAAGAACCCTGATGGTGTGGTTGATGTGGCTAGGTCCTGTGATGGTATCGCTGGTGTAAATATGTAAGTAGAGTTGGCAGTGAGGTTGATTGCAGGGATTGGTTCTGGGTTTAGAGTTACCATGATATGGTCTATAGTTGCTGGTGAGGATGTGTCTAAGGTTGGCAGGCTGTCTGTAGGCGAGGACAGGCCCTGCCTCCCAATGTCTGCGAGAGTGAAGGATCGTTGTCCAGGATGGGTTGTGGATCACTGATGATGTGCTAGAGAGGTTTTAACTGGCTGTATGTGATGGTCAGTGGTGTTCTCTTGTTTTCCTTGTTGGGCCTGTCTTGTAGTAGGTGGCTTCTGGGTACATGTCTGGCTCTGTCAATCTGTTTCTTTATTTCCTTAGGTGAGCATTGTAGTTTCAGGAAAGCTTGGTAAATGTCTTGTAGATGTCGGTCTCTGTCTGAGGGACTGGAGCAAATGTGGTTGTACCTTGGTGCTTGTCTGTATACAACGGATCGTGCAGTGTGCCCTGGGTGGAAGCTGGAGGTGTGCAGGTCAGCATAAGGATCTGTGGGTTTCTGGTGTTAGCTGCGTCTACACGTGCACGCTACTTCGAAGTAGCGGCACCAACTTCGAAATAGCGCCCGTCGCGTCTACACGCGTCAGGCGCTATTTCGAAGTTAACTTCGACGTTAGGCGGCGAGACGTCGAAGTCACTAACCTCATGAGGAGATAGGAATAGCGCCCTACTTCGACGTTCAACGTCGAAGTAGGGACCGTGTAGACGATCCGCGTCCCGCAACGTCGAAATTGCTGGGTCCTCCATGGCGGCCATCAGCTGGGGGGTTGAGAGATGCTCTCTCTCCAGCCCCTGCAGGGCTCTATGGTCACCGTGGGCAGCAGCCCTTAGCCCAGGGCTTCTGGCTGCTTCTGCGGCAGCTGGGGATCTATGCTGCAGGCACAGGGTCTGCAACCAGTTGTCAGCTCTGTGTATCTTGTGTTGTTTAGTGCAACTGTGTCTGGGAGGGGCCCTTTAAGGGAGCGGCTGGCTGTTGAGTCCGCCCTGTGACCCTGTCTGCAGCTGTGCCTGGCATCCCTATTTCGGTGTGCTACTTTGACGTGTAGACGTTCCCTCGCTGCGCCTATTTCGATGTTGGGCTGAGCAACGTCGAAGCTGAACATCGACGTTGCCGGCCCTGGAGGACGTGTAGACGTTATTCATCGAAATAGACTATTTCGATGTCGCAACATCGAAATAAGCTATTTCGATGTTGGCTGCACGTGTAGACGTAGCCATAGGGTGGTATTTATGTGACCATCACTTATTTGCACAGTATTGTCCAGGAAGTGGATCTCTTGTGTGGACTGGTCCAGGCTGAGGTTGATGGCGGGGTGGAAACTGTTGAAATCATGGCAGAACTGTGTGGAGGAAGTAACCTAGTGACAGACGATGCCGGAAAATCTGAAGTACTCAATGTTTTTTCGCCTCAGTCTTCATGGACAAGATCAGTTCCCAACCAACGGCACTAAGCAATGCAGTATGTCAAGGAGACGGGCGTCACTCGGTGGGGAAAGAACAGGTTAAGAGCTACTTAGAAAGGCTAGTGGTACACAAATCCACATGTCCAGATTTCATGTATTGAAGAGTACTGAGGGAGTTGGCAGATGTTATTGCAGAGCCTTTGGCCATTTTCTTTGAAAACACATGGAGATCATGACAGATCCGAGATGATTGGAAAAAGGCAAATGTAGTTCCCATCTTTAAAAAAGGAAAGAGGGACAACCCAGGCAACTACAGATTGGTCAGCTTTACCTCAGTCCCCAGAAAAATCACTAACAGAGAGACAGCTGTGCTAGTCTATGTACTATCAAAACAAAAAAGCAGTCCAGTAGCACTTTAAAGTTCTGAGGGAGTTGGGAGATGTTATTGCAGAGCTTTTTTGTTTGACAAAAACACTCCTGGACTGCTTTTTTTTTTGACAGAAAAATCAGAGAGCAGATCCTTAAGGAATCCATTCTGGAGCACTTAGAAGAGGGGAAAGTGATCAAGAGCAGTCAACATGGACTCACCAAGGGCAACCCAATTTGATTAGCTTCTATGATGAGGCTCTGTGGATATGGGAAGTCAATGGATGTGATATACCTTGACCTTAGGAAAGCTTTTGATACAGTCTCCCACAACATTCTTGCCCATAAGTTAAGGAAGTATAAATTGTACACATGGACTGTGAGATGGATACAAAGCTGGCTTGATGGACGGGCCCAATGGGTAGTAGTCAATGGCTCAATGTCTGGTTGGTAGGCAGTTTCAAATGGAGTGCCCCAAGGATCAGTTCTAGGGCCAGTACTTTTCAACATCTTTATTAAGGGCCTGGCTGAGGGGATGGATTTCACCCTTGGCAAATATGCGGGTGACGTTTTGGAGAGTAGGGAGAGGTTCCAGAGTGACCTAGATAAATTGGAGGATTGGGGCAAAAGAAATGTGATGAGGTTTAACAAGGAGAAGTGCAGAATCCTGCACATGGGATGGAAGACTCTTAAGCACGGTTACAGGCTGGAGACTGACTGTCTAAGTAGCAGTGCAAAAGAAAAGGACCTGGGGATTACAGCAGATGAGAGGCTGGATATGAGTCACCAGTGTGCCCTGCTAGCCAAAAAGGCTAATGGCATACTAGGGTGCATTAGAAGAAGCATATTCAGCAGATCTAGAGAAGTTATTATTCCCCTCTGCTCGGCACTGGTGAGGCCACATCTGGAGTATTGCGTCCAGTTCTGGGCCTCACAGTATAGAAAGGATGTGGACGCATTGGAACAGATTCAGTGGAGGCTAACAAAAATTGTTAAGGGGCTGGAGTACATGACCCTTGAGGATTTGGGCTTATTTAGTTTGCAGAATAGAAGACTGAAGGGCGATTTGATAACCTTCTTCAACTTCCTGAAAGGGGGCTCTCAAGAGGATGGAGAGAGACTGTTCTCAGTGGTGACGCATGGTAGAACAAGGAGCAAAGGTCTGAAGTTACAGAGGGAGAGGTGTAGGTTGGATATTATGAACAACTATTTCACCAGGAGGGTGACGAGGTACTGGAATGCATTACCGGGAGAGGTTTTAACTGCTGGCTTGACATAATCACGGCTACGATGATTTAGATGGGGTTGATCCTGCTTTAGGTTGGGGGCTGGACTAGATGACCTCCTGAGCTCCATACTTCCTCTTTTGCTCCAGTACAGAAGTTTCCAAAGAGTAACGGATCTTAAAATTATTTTGCATACGCTGAAACATTGAGGCTTCCTCTGTGTGAAAGGTTCAGTGTGAAATGCTAATAGTTTCTGATTCTGAATCTTATGTTATAACATCAAATTCAGCTTTGAGAGTTCCTTTTAAAGATGTTTTGCTTTCCTATTGCAAACAAATCTTACGATTTTTGTAAATCACTATAGGAACATTCTTAGTACAAAACCATAATCAAAGCAAAGGTCATATTAGGTCTTACATAGTTTTGCAGCCCTGGATGTATGCATCAGATCAGATCAGGGATCAAGACATCAGAAAGTGGAAACCATTAGCCAACATATTTCTGAACACAATACTGCCCACTCACATCTCTGTACACAGTGGACATAAAGTAAAATAAAGGAAAGACTAATTTAAGGAAATTGTGATTTACAACATCTCTTGTTCTTTAAGGTCACATTCTCTTAAAGAGCAATTGATCATTCTAGCACTTGATGCCACAAGAACAGTTGACAGTAACTGTAATACATATATATAATCATTACTGACTAGATATATAACACACATGCACACCCATCTCCTGCCAATAACTGCAACCTAGTTACAAAAACTCTAATGCTTCCTTCAATTTGCTTTCTCATTTTAGACTGGCAAATACATTTGCAAAGGAAAGTCACCTTCACATCCACACAGGCACAACTACACAGACAGAAAATGCTCGTTGCTTCAATCAGAATAATTTTTAATAGCGCTTTCCTATTTTCCGATATGTCAGATAGGACTGCGGCAAAGGTAAGAAGTAGCTTTTTGATGCCTTTTCCAATCATCATGTTAGTATTTATTTCAAGCTAGCAATTAACTTCCTGCCTAATTTGTCACACTTAATTTGAAATCAAGCATGCAGTGATGTTTAGGGCTATAGACATGGCACTTGTGTTTGGCTGAGGCACTAGCCACTAGCACGCTCAATTTATCACTTTTAATTTCAGCTCTCTTGTCAATAATGTCCATTCTTAAAAGCTGTGACGGGCACTTATGGATTTCAAAATCAAAGTGAAAATAAATTACAGTTAAGAAATCAGCAGGTCAGATCAATGAAAAACTGTTTTATAACTGGGTGTACTGCAGTTAAATCTCAGACACCTGACAGAAAGAGTTTAGTGCTCCAAAAAGGGCTCCCCCCACTAAACACTCTCAGAATATGTTTTCACTACCAAATAAGCCACCTGGAAGTGTGCATAGGTAGGCTGTCACTGGTATATACTCAGGGCATACAGGCTGTTTACACTTGCATTCCTCTTTTGAAAGAGGCATGCAAATGAGGTGCCTCAAAAGAGCTTCTTTCAAAAGAAGAAAAGCAGTGTAGACGCAGCTCTTTAGATAGTAATCCCCATGTTTGAAAGAACCATTCTTCCTTAAAATTAAAAAAAAGAAGGGCTCTTTCAAAGATGGGGTTTACGTTCAAAAGAGCCATGCCTACACTGCTTTTCATCTTTTGTAGGAAGAATATGCAAATGAAGCATCAGATACACACATCTGCACCTCATTTGCATTTTCAATTTCCCTCATTTGCATGCCTCTTTCGAAAGGGGAATGCAAGTGTAGACACAGCCACTAAGAAGTAAGAGCCTGAAGGTAAAGTGTGTTCAGTTAGCAGAGCACTGCTATCCTATTAATGCAATCTAAGGAGTGAGTTATTGCTTTTGATGCGAGATTGTTTTTACATTGCATTAAAAGAAATCTTTTAAAAAGTTATTTAGAAACAGATGGTATATACTCTTCCAGTAGAAACAGAAAAAACAGAATTTAGTAGAAAGGGATTATAAATACCTTTTAGCAACTGTTCAGAATGTAAACGCTTGTTTTCTTTTCCTGGCCTTCTTTCTCTCTTTCTGCTTTTGGGGTTATGGAGTCAAAGGAAGAACTCTGAAAATCTGGGGCTGTTACCCCTCAGAGCCCACATCTACAATTACCAAAAACTTTGAAAAGATCGAAGAATACTAATGAGGCACTGAAATGAGCTCATAGGAATTAGGGGATTTCGATGTTGGTGGGGTCCTTCCAAAAAGGACCCCGGTGTAGATGAGCTGCGTGGGAGTGACATGTGGCAATTTTGAAGTGCCGCAGCCAGCGGCATGCCAATGAGGTGCTGAATATGCATTTCAGTGCCTCATTAGTATTCTTCGATCTGGCCATTACCATGGCCTTTTTGAAGTTTTTGGTAAGTATAGACACAGCCAGAGTCTGTAGCCAGTTTCATCTCTCTCATATAAAAAAATCAAACAGCTCAATTTATCTGGAATGCTAGAAAGGAACTTTAACATGGCTGAAAGGACCACACACACACACACACACACCTGCTCTGCTGCTGGTCTCTTCTGTAGGAAGCACCTTGCAAACATTATTTGCTTGTTCAGCTCTTTATTCACCTTCCTCTTCCCCAACTGTATCTCAAGATCCCTGCAATCTTTTTACCAATAATAAATTATACAGGTTGAACCTCTCTAGTCCGGCACCCTTGGGACCTGACCGGTGTCGAATAAGAGAATTTGCCTGACCACGGTGGCCAATATTGTGTAGCACATTGACAACACTTCCACTCTTTATTGGGCTCTCAGAAGACACTGGTAATTTAGGGGTAAATTACAGCTACTGAACACTGAGAGCTGGGACTGGTGACTGTAAACTAACTTTATGGGACCACAGGAAACTTGGCCATTCCCATGATAAGTGGTCATCCAGCTAACGAAAATCATGACAGATTATGGATACTGCTGGATGAAAGAAGTGCTAATTGGTCAGCAAGCATTCCCCAGCTCCCAAGATTTAATCTAATGCAGGGGCCACATGGAGCCACTTTTAGCTTTGTTCCTGCATCACACTCTACCCATCTCACCTAGGAAGGGGAACCTGCTGTGGCAAATGTTGCAGGTCGAGCCAATATTCTGCTTAGAATGTTCAGGAAGAAATTTTTATCCCATGGGCCAAAGGGCAGAGGGCAAAGCAGGTTTTTACCTTCCCTTGCAGCACCTTCTGACCACAGTGTGTTAAACAGGAACATGCTTTGTACCTAACTGAAATACTGGGAGACAGTTATTTTTATTGCAACTTGCAGCTGATTTCTAGTGAGATTAAGAGGACAAAATGAGTGATTCCTAGAAATATAAGACCTGGGATTTTGGTGATGTGCTCAACCTATGATATCCAGTACTTGAATTCTGACAGTAATTAGAACTGAACTCCTTTTGAAGCAACCAGATACCCCAAATTATTGGAAACTTTTAATAATTTTTGGTTGAGAAGTCACCTGCACTAGCTGTCTTCATCTCTCAGAACAGATACTGTGCTCCACTTATGTCTAAATCAAGAATTGCCTCTATCTATATCCATGTATATGGTGTTTTCCAAATAACTTTAAATAACTTTAAAGACCACAGAGATCATTACAAACTGTAATCAACTTGATTATGATCAGGGTCATTTGCATTACAGCTAATAAATCTGTGAGAGTATTGTTTGGAGACGAGACTATCGACTCAGTGAACAATCAGAAGGTGCAGGCAGAGAAGAGTTTTATATAGAGGCTTGTATACCTGTACAGTGTGGAACTCATAGGCCAAATCTACACTAGCCCCCTCCTTTCAGAAGGGGCATGGTAATGAAGGATTTCAGCAGATGCTAATAAGGAGCTCCCAAGAATATGCAGCACCTCATTAGCATAATGGCGGCCACGTGCAATTCAAAAGTGCTGCTTTCAAAATGCACACCACCCGTTTAGACGGGCATCTTTTGGTAGGACTCCAGGACTTCGAAAGGCCCTTCTTCCTAAAACCAAATGAGAAGAAGGGGCTTTCTAAGTCACAGGGCCTTTTGAAAGGCCCCTGTCTACATGGGTGGTGTGCATTTTGAAAGTGGCATTTTCAAATTGCATGCAGCTGCCATTATGCTAATGAGGAGCTGCATATTCATGCAAGTGCATCATGAGCATCTACCAAAATCCCTCATTACCATGCTCCTTCTGAATGGCTGGAGCTAGTGTAGATGCAGCCATAGTGCATCTAACCCATGCAACATTCATCCATGGTTCCAGCCATGCAACTGGATCTGCTGGCACGAATCACTGAGATGCCTCACTGAAGTAAACATGGTTCATTCAGAGCTCAAGAATCCACACTTGTTTGCAGGATTGGAGTTATGCATGCATGTGAGTGGATTCAAAAGGCACATAAACATACACTATTTTAAGTAGGGTAATATACCCGCTGAGAGAATCCAGAGAGACCTGGATAAATTGGAGGACTGGGCCAAAAGAAATCTGATGTTGTTCAACAAGGAGACATGTAGAGTCCTGCGCCTAGGGTGGAAGAATCCTAAGCATTGTTACAGGCTAGGGACAGACTGGCTCAGCAGCAGTATGATGGAAAGGGACCTAGGGGCTATGGTGGATGAAAGGCTGGATATGAGTAAGCAGTGTGCCCATGTAGCCAAGAAGGCTAACGGCATACAAGGGTGCATTAGGAGGAGCTTTTTGAGCAGATCTAGAGAAGTAGTTATTCCTCTCTATTCGGCACTGGTGAGGCCACATCTTCAATATTGTGTCCAGTTTTGGGACTCCCAGTACAAAAAGGATGTGGATTTGCTGGAGCAGGTTCAGTGGAGGGCGACAAAAATGATTAAGGGGCTGGCGCACAAGACCTATGAGGATAAGCTGAGGGATTTGGGCTTGTTTAGTTTACAGAAGAGAAGACTTAGGGGTGATTTAATAGCAGCCTTCATCTTCCTGAAGGGGAGCTCTAAAGAGGAGAGTGAGAAACTGTTCTCAGTGGTGTCAGATGGCAGAGCAAGGACTAACGGTCTGAAGTTGAAGAGGGATAGGTGTAGGTTAGATATTAGGAAAAACTACTTCACCAGGAGGGTGGTGAAGCATTGGAATGCGTTGCCTAGAGAGGTGGTGGATTCTCCATCCCTTGAGGTTTTTAAGTCCCAGCTGGACAAGGCCCAGGCTGTGATGACCTAGTGGGGGTTGATCTTGCTTGAAGCAATGGCTGGACTAGATGACTTCCTGAGGTCCCTTCCAGCCCTATGATTCTGTCATTCTGTACCAAATGCATCCTACAAACTCTATTTCAAAAATCAAGGTGGCCGACAATAAAACTATCACAGTTACACTAAGATAATTTTAGACCTAAAGCAGAAATTTACTTCTAGCTAATAAATCTCTAGGATTTCATTACCCACTATATAGATTTGTCAAATGCACAGGAATAAGAGGTATAATAATATGCAGATCTCGCATAAAAGTTTGAGTTGTGTTTGTAAACTTCATATTCAAATGGTAGACACAATATTACTGTTATTGTTGAAACTATCCTTAAAAGACCTTCTTACCTGCAATTATTGTAAGAGAAGCTAATAACCATGCTCAACAGATCCATGTAATCCATCCATAAAACCACAGTTCTAAGTAAAGATGACCAACTATGTAAAAAGGCGAAGCTTCCAATAATATTAAGAGAAATTTTTAAATATAATGGGACAAAAAGGCCAAAACTATGGTAACCTTACCACATGGGTCAAGAGGTTACATGAATGAGCATGACTTTACAGGAGCAGGTACTTATTTTACATCAAGAAATCAGAATTACATGTATATCTTTTGGTAGGTTGAATCACACATAGTACCACAACAGTGTATTTCTACTTCTGTTACACTGGTGAATAATAACCTTTTGAAATAAATGTTGCATTTTTGTACATCTGCTATATTGCAAATACACCAGGAACCACAGCTTAAAAATAAATCAGTATCCACAACAGGGACAGATTTTCAAAATAGCTCAGCTCTTTTTTTACATAGCTAAATTAAGTGGGCAGATGCACAAGAACCCTGGTGCTTCCTCTCTCCCCTTCAACACACCTCACTGAGCTGCCTAACTAGGAGCTGAACACTCTTGATAATCCTAAAAAGACTCAGGCTGAACTTTCCGCATCGTGAGAAGTTACAACTCAAATGCTCATTCTGAGTATTCCCATTAAGTGGAACACAGGAATAAATCATCAGAGGATCAGGACCTTTTTCAAGTGTCTGGGATGGGAGCTATTTGGTGCTGAGATCTTTTGAAAAAATCTAGCTCTCAAAGTAATTAATATTCCATATTTCACTTTTATATAAGGCAATATGCACTGTTCATATCAGGCACTGGAACTGAGGCAAAGGTGATGAGGTAATATCTTTTGCTGGACCAGCTTCTTTTGGTGTAGACATAAGCTTTAAAACCTACATAGAAAAAGAGTTTTAAGGAAACTCAAAGCCCTGTTTCACCAACAGCTTTTATTGGACTAATTTCTGTCACCTCACCCACCTTGTGTTTCTAATATCCTATGACATGGCTATAACTCACTACCTAAGCACTTAAGATGTTTAGTAATCTCTGCCGTACTTCAGACATGTAGGAAGATGGTTTAAATCATACTGGCTACATTTACACTAGCACACTATGTCGAAGTAGCCTATTTCGACGTAAGAACATCGAAATAGGCTACTTCGACGCATATCGTCTACACATCCTCCAGGGCTGGTGCCATCGACGTGCAATGTCAAAGTAGCGACGAAGAACGTCGAAAGCAGCCGCCCCGGAAGGAAATGTGGAGCATCCACACACACAAGTGCTCCCCGTCGAAATAAGGAGCCAGCAAAGCCCCAAGCTGCTCCCTTAAAGGGCCCCTCCCAGACACACTCGGCCTGCACAACATGAGATCCACAGAACCGACAACCGGTTGCAAACCCCGTGCACGCAGCATGGACCCCCAGCTGCAGCAGCAGCAGCCAGAAGCCCTCAGCTAAGACCATAGAGCCCCGCAGGGGCTGGACAGAGCATCTCTCAACCCCTCAGCTGATGGCTGCCATGGAGAACCCCGCTATTTCGACACAGTGGGACGTGGATCGTCTACACATGCCCTACTTCGACGTTGAACGTCGAAGTAGGGCACTATTCCCATATTCGGATAGGAACAACGATTTCGACGTCTCGCCGCCTAACGTCGATTTCATCATCGAAATAGCTCATGGCATGTGTAGACGCGATGCGTACTATTTTGACATTGTGCTGGCTACTTCAAAGTAGCTGGCTAGTGTAGATGCACCCACTGTAATGTATTTAGTGTAACATGTCGGGATCTTACTCGTGAATTTTTTATTTGTAATTGTCAATTATACCAAGAAGCTACATCTACATGAGAAGCCTCTGTCGACAGAAGTCACTGTCAGAAGGGATTTTCTGGCAAAACTTCTGTCAACGGATTGCATCTACGCATAAAAGCAGATCAAAAGAGCAATCTGCTCTGTTGACAGAGAGCAGCCAGACTGCCCAGCCCTCTCTCAACAGAAGCCCTGTCTGTCGACAAAAGGGCCCCAGGGAACCTACATGGCTGTTCTGTTGACAGAACGCTGCCAAGATAGGCATCATACCTGAATTGGGAGAGGTATGATGCTGCCGATAGATGTGCTGGGCTGGGTTTTGCTGTCAAAGAGCATTTTGCCTGTAGATTCTCTGTGTTTTTTCCCGACAAAAGCCCAGTTTTGCCAGGAAAAGCCTCTTCTGTAAATGTAGCAAAAGTAAACAGATTTATGTGCGTCACTAGTGAAACTTTATTTTTGAAAAAAAAAATTGTCTTTGCAACAACCTTATAATTGTGACTAAATATTATAACATTATTGCAATATATCAAAATAATTAAAATAACATTATTTCATTATTGGAAAATAACCCTTCCGATAGAGGAACCTAGTGAATCTGAATTAGCAATTAATTAGTTTAAAATGAGTGTCAAATCATTAATTCCTTTATTATAAAACCTGATTTTTATACAATTATCTCTCAGTGTGTGTACTTTATATCAACTGAAAATGTAAATTATACTTAATTATAACAGAACTTAATTGGGGAGTTTAATTAAACACTACCAACTGAAGAAATAAATAAAACTGACCTGATCATAATACCAATATATTCAGTATTGAAAAAAATAGTAATTGCACATACTGCATAAATTAGTGATGCCTAAACATGTCAGGTTTATTCCTCACTAGTTTGAAGAAAGCACACATTTAATGTTGGGAAATTTAACTGTTGAATATATGCTTAAAACTACTCATTCATTATTCTTAACAATATCTAGAGACACACTGCCATTTTCAAAATAATAGGTAAAAGCTGGTCTCTAACAATATTCTGTCTACATTTGCAGGAGCTAAACAAGATCAGTATCCAGAACAGAATCACGTTAAGTTTATGTGCAACACGAAGAGCTGAATGCATACCACTCACTGAAGTATGATTTTCAGAGATGAGCACTCACTAAGGCAAATGACACCAGAGGAAACTGCACTTGCTCACCACCTATGAAAATCGGACCATAAATATCACAGTGTAAATAGACTGGAGAAAAAAGCAATGATTTTTTCCCCTTTTAAAAAGAGAAGATACAGAAGACAGATAAATGTCCAAGTTGGTTTTAAAGTCTCTATCCATGCAAAATGACATATGCGGATGGGTCTGCTGCACCCAATGCTGAGTCCCGTCCACAGATTGGTAGGAAGTGATTTAGATTACGGTATATTGTTATTGTAATGCTCTGACCATGCACTGATCTCAATAGGGCTACACGTGTACTGGTATGATTCATTGTCTGCACCCAACTGAAAGTTCTAACTGAGGTCATTGGAAGGACTCCCACTGACTTAATGAGAGCTGCATGGGAACATTAGTCACTAGACATCAAAATCTGGCCATGAAGATCTGTCAGACAGTCCATCATCTTTGTCAGATGTGTCTGTGGCCTCAGACTAATAGAATATTGTCATTTCATATACAAGCCAACACTGGAACGGGCACGCTTAATGGCAATTCCATCAAGAGACCAAGGATTAAACGGTTTCTCAGGTGGTCTCTCAGGGTCAGCATCAAAATATATTGGTGGTCTTGCATATCAAAGCTCCTATCTCAACCTATTCTGAGCAATAGGTTCGAGGTTTAATCTTCATGCTGCTGTTATTCTGTTACCATCACGAATGTCTCTTAAAAACAAAACCAAAATACACCATAATTTTCTAAAGCAAATAAACTTTTCTTGATAAGTGAGTATTGTGCTTCTTCTTTAACTGTCTCTTATTTTCAGGAGATTTTAGTTACCTTCCACGATTAATGTATTTATATATAAAGATCAATAGATTAGAAGAGCTGACACAGGGGATCTCAAATATCAGTAATATGTTGTCTTATATTACACTCCTTTTTACTAATACATCAAGCCATACCTACAAAAGTGGCAATGACAAGTCATAACATAACAACAACACTGATATTAGTTAAGAGTGCACCACCACAAAAAAAAACACAGACTCAGTAAAACAGAAAAAAAGCAGAAGACAACTTCAAATCAGTTCTATACAGTGAATGACAGTGCTATTCTAATACAAAATACACGGAGCAAAAATAAATATTGTTATATTCTCTGTTAGGAAAAGATAACGTGGCCTGTCACCACTGAATTTTAGATCAAACTTCCTGAATTCTACTAACTTAAATCCAGAACAATCTTTTCTAGTCCTTAGTGAACTTCAATTACAGAATAAAAATTGATATTAGGTAACAACCATAATAATGGAATTCAAAAAAAAAAGGTCCACCATTTCATTTAAGCATATATGAACCAACTATCTGAACCAGTAAATTTGTTTCTAGACAAATTGGTCATTTATTTCTAAAATGTAACATACTGATTTCGAAACTGACTAAACTGCTCGTCGACAGTTTGCAAGATTAGAGATTAGCTGCTTGTATTGCATATATCATAATTTATGAATCACTTAAATAATATGCATTAATCGTTAATTCTTTTATACAATTATGAATCAAGCTAATGATTTAGAAGCTGTTGCAGATACTATTTAAGACACACACAAAAGCTATCGTAGGCTTTATTTTCAGTAGAGTGAATTCTGTGGGAAATTATAGTCCATCCAGCTTTGGTTGCTGCAGTTTAAACATTAATAGAGTGCATATTTGGATGGTCTAGGAACACACAACTAATGTAACCACAAACACAGTCACACAAAAAGTATTGTTTGTGTGATGAATTATAAGATACACTCACACAGCCATTTATACAACCTGAGAATCCATGCACTGGCCAACGCTATATTCATACTCTCTTAACCAAGAAATTCATAGAATTGGGTGAGACTCTTAATAAGCAGTCATCAAAGAGAGGCTGTCCCTCAATGAGCTCATCCTCCTTTGCAGTCTTCCAATCTGAGGAACCATTTTTTACATTGTTTTGACTGCACTGAAAATGTTATGCATACAGCAAGTAGTTTTCAACACTCTTTTCATGTATTTACATACCTTGGCTACGTCTACATTGGCATACTGCTGCCACCAGGGTAATGCAAATAAGGGTGCTTGCGAACGCAAATGAGGCACTAATTTACAACTTGCATGCCTCATTTGCATACTCACATGATTGCTGTCCTCCCAGCCCCTTATCCTTGTCAAAAATGAGGGCTGTCAACAAGCGGGCTTTTGGTTGACAGTACCAGTGTGGAGGAAGTTGGATGTGTGGTTGTGTCCATGACAGACTACAGTACCACGGCCCTGGTTTGGTTGCAGGTTGTGTATATTGAGAATGCGTACATGTCATCTTTTGCATCTGTCCCACATACGAAAACAGTACAGAATATTCCTCCTCCTCCGCCTCCTCCTCCTCGCTGGGGGAGGGTGGTGCCATCCTCAGAGGGAAAAGGGAACAGTGCTGTGATTCCAGAGAAAAGAATAGTGATAGAGGGAGTTCATGTGTGAGTAGCGGTGACTCAGACATGTCTAATCTAATGATATCTGCATTCCTGGGGAGAAGAAAGGAGCATCATGAGTTCTGGAAGTTACAATGGTTCCATGGGGGAGTGCATTTTCTCAACAGCCAGCAGGTGGAGTCAAGGGGGAATCAAGGGCTTATTCAGTGCTGACTGTCTAGTCATCACTGGAGGGCCTATAGATGCTGAGATGCCAACACTGATAGAGATGCCAATGTTCACAGTTTTGTTAGTGCCGCAGTGCCTGAAGATGATTGGTCAGGGCAATCAGCATTATTTTTGAGTCTCATGCCACATCTAAGAAAGTGCAGTCACTGGTAGGTCTGCTAACATTAATCGTTTCACAGATGCAATCTTTTTATTATTTCTATAAGAGAAATGCCTGAATTTTACTTTGTGATGAGAGAATATTCAGGTCTATAATCTAGAGACAGAGCTGTCTGAGAGATGTCCCTCATTAGAGACCCTGGTCAGGACTAGGTGAATGTTTATTATTTGAAATTATTATTTGGAAAGTAACTCAGCTGCAAAACAAATAGTTTTCTGAAACTCCAGGTGTTTTTGAGATTGCTTTTGACCTTATTCTAAAGACCTCTTTAGTATCGGAGGTGTTTGGGGAGTCATGGGAGCTATTTCTCATCCACCAATGTGTGAGGGTGGTCGCAAGAATCTCTCCATGATGAGAAGTTGCCGCTGAGCATCTTGGTCCTTTCGGGCCCTGGCTGTCAGGGTGTGATAGTGAGTGCAATTGTGTGTGACACATCCTTCTCCAAGGCATGATACACATCTATTTCATACACATTGAAGCATTTCTCTTTGAAGCCACAGATTATGGTATTATAATAGAGGAGATGTGGGGGATTACTGTGAGATTTAATGGTATTAAGAAAGCCTTTTATTGAAGTGGGGATGTTTCTCCTGTAAAACTTTCAAACCCTTGACATTGGCTGTCATGCCCCAGTCCTCAGTCAGAAACAGAGTACACACAGGATGAAAAAAAGAAATTAAGCCTCACTTGTGCCAGGAGTTAAGAGAAGAGAACATATTTCAACATAAAATATTCAGTGTGCATTTCCTAGCTAACATTAATCTTTTCACAGATGCAATCTTGTTTGTTATTTCTGTAAGAGAAATGCAAGGATTTTGCTTTGTGATGAAAGAATATTCAGGTCTGTAATCCAGAGACAGAGGTGTCTGAGAGATGTCCCTCATTAGAGACCCTGGTCAGGAGTAGGTGAATGTTTATTATTAGAAATTATTACTTGGAAAGTAAGTCAGCTGTGAAACAAATAGTTTTCGGAAACTTTAGGTATTTTTGAGTTTGCTTTTGACCTCATTCTAAGGTTTATAACTTAATGCTAGCATAGTATATAAATGAACACTGTCTCCAAAAGTGCAAGCCTGAGGCAGATCCATATAGAAGAGTCACAGAAGTGGAAGAAGTGTTGCTGAGTGTAATGAAGAAACTACTTTTTAAGAAGCAAATGAATCGGAGCAACCTGCAACTGACATAATTGCTTTAAAGACCCCATAGCAAGCATCAGCAGAATTAGTTTGTAATTTACCGTGTCCTTCACTTTGAACATGCTCCCTAAAGGTTTATGTGAAAGTCATGACACTTACAAACACAATTTGTTTCAGATTGACTAGCCATGATTAATGTCTTCCTTTACTGCCTTTGACCAAAATAATTCCTCTTGCTAAGAAAGCAACAGAAGTCTTCATTTTGCTTCTGAAGTGGTGGAAATGTTAGCATTTTTAAAATTAAATACCTTTCAGAAATGTTTAGGTAAACTGTGAAAACATAAGGCTGCTAATACAACTGCAGAATTTCAGCAGCCAATTAAGTTTTGTGGCAAAGGTTTCTGAAGCCACAGGCTCATATCTGAACTCCTTTGTATCCAACCTGACTAGAATATCCAATGCTGATTCTTCTAACTACATATCACTCATTGTGAGAGGTTCCAATTAAATGAAATATGCTTGATTATTTTAATATGGTTCTTAGCTGAGTAGGGTGCACATTGTATAAATAGGCTTACTGAGCCTTCTTTGCTTTAAATCACGCACAATGATGAACAAACATCTTACTCTCTCAGGGTATGAGCCTACGAATGCTTTTAACTCCCACCAATTGCACTGGGGACAGTTAAAGAAATCTTCTTCCTCCACTGCTATAAAATCTATTGATTTATATAGAATGCTCATTTTACTTATTTTATCACAAAAATCACTATTGCAAATTAAAATTGAGTGCTTGGAGTGTTATTCTCATGGATCATCAGTTTGCACTCAGAATTTTAGTCCTGGACCTTAACGTGGTAATTTGACGGAAAATACACATCAGATTCTAAATACCAGTTATTTCATAAGAATGTCCATAGCGGGTCAGATGAAAAGTCCATGTAGCCTAGTAACCAGTCTTCCAATAGTGGCCAATGCCAGGCATCCCAGAGGAACAAACAGAACTGGATACCTCCTCCATGACCTGTTCCCAGCTTCTGACAAAGAGAGGCTAGTGAATCTTTTCTTATTCATCCTGGCTAATAGTCACTGATGGACCTTGAATTTATCTAGCTCTTTTTATGTCCCCGTTGAGGTCCTGATCTTGGTAACATCCTCTGGCAAGGAGATCTGCAGGTTGACTGTGCATTGCCTGAAGAAATATTTCCTTTTGTTTGCTTTAAGCCTGTTACCTATTAATTTAATTTGGTATCTCTTAGTTCTTGTGTTATGGGAACAAGTATATAAACTTTTCCTTATATATTTACTTTTTCAGCAGCAGACATAATTTTATAGACCTGTATCACATGCACTCTTAGTTTCTTTTTTTCTAAGCTGAAAGCTCCCAGTCTATTCTGTCTCTCCTCATATGGCAGCCATTGCAATCCCCTAGTCATCTTTGTTGATCTTTTCTGAACTTTTTCCTATGCCAAGATATCTTTTTTGAGATGAGGTGACCGCATCTGTATGCAGTATTCAAAATGTGGGTGAAGCATGGATTTATATAGAGGCAAAAATATTCTCTGTCTTATTTTCTATCTTTTTCAATGATTCCTAACATTCTATTTGTTTTTTGACTGCCGCTTCACGAAGAGTGGATGTTTTCAGAAAAATATCCACCAGGTGTCCAAGGTCTCTCTCGAGTGGTAGTACCTAATTTAGTCCCCATCATTTTATATATATATTTGGGAATATGTTTGCATTTATGAACATTAAAATTCATCTCCCATTTTATTGCCCAGTCACCTAGTTTTGTGAAATCCTTTTGAAGATCTCCACAGTCTGCTTTGGACTTAATTATATTGTGAAGTTTAGTATCATCTGCAAATTTTGCCACTTCACTCTTTACTCCTTTCTCCAGATCATTGGACCAGTATGGCCCCTGTGGGACATCACTAGTTATCACTCTCCTTTCTGAAAACTGGCCATATATTCCTCTTCTCTGATTCCTTTCTTTTAACCAGTTATCAATCCAAGAGAGGAGCTTCCTTCTTATCCCTTGACTGCTTCCTTTGCTTGAGAGCTTTTGGTGAGGGTTCTCGTCAAAGGCTTTCTGGAAATCTAAGTACACTATATAAACTGAATCTTTGCTGTCTTCATACTTATTGAGGCCTCCACTCAAAGAATTCTAGTGGAATAACGAGGCATGATTTGTCTTTATAGGAACCATTTTGACCTTTCCCCAACAAATTATGTTCATCCATGTGTCTGCCAATTCTGACGTTAGTCTTACTGGTCTGTAATTGAAAGGATCACCTCTAGAGCACTTTTAAAGATTGACATTACATTAGCTATCTTCCAGTCACTTGGAATAGAAATAGATAGGCTACAGACAACATTTAGTAGTTATGCATTTTCAATTTTTGTGTTCTTTCATAACTCTTGGGTTAATGCCATCTGGTCCTGATGACTTATTACTGTTTAGTTCACCAATTATTTTCCAAAACCTGCTCTTACGATACCTCAATTTGGGACAATTCCTCAGATTTGGTCACCCAAAAAAGAATGGTTCAGGACATTCTGACCCATGAAGACTGACGCAAAGACCTCACTTAGTCTCTTCACAATGACCATATCATCCTCGAGTGGCCCTTTGGAGTCTTGATTGTCCAGTGGCCCCACTGGTTGTTTAGCAGTCTTCTTGCTTCTAATGTTCTTAAAAATTGCTATTATTTTTTGAGATTTTTGCCTAGCTGTTCTTCAAATTTCTTTTGGCCTTCCTTTTTATGCTTCATTTGACAGACATTATGAGCCTTTCTATCTTCCTCACTAGAATTTAACTTACACTTTTTAAACAATGCCTTTTTATTTTTACTGTTCCTTTTACTTGGTTGTTAAGCTATGGTGGCATATTTTTGGTTCTCTCTGGTTTTTAATTTGGAGTATACATTTAAGTTGAGCCTCCATTATGGCATCTTTGGAAAGTTTCCATGAAGCTTGCAGGGATTTATTTTTGGTGCTGTACCTTTTAATTTCTGTTTAACTAATCGCCTCACTAAGGACCAAATCAAAAATTGTCTTTCCCCTTGTGGGTTCCAAAACCAGCTGATTCAAGAAGCAGTCATTTAAGGTGCCAAATTACAAATACACTACTCAGTCAAATACATTGTTTGAAAAGCTATGGAGACCATATCAATGGATGCATTAGTTATAGATAGATGGCCAAATCAAATTTTGTTGCCTTCTGTTCTCCAATACATCAGTTAAAGACATTTCCCAAAGCTGAGTAGACTCTTTTACCCAGCTGATAATGTTGGATTGTAAGATATTAAAGTAAACAGAATTAATTGACTTGTGCTGCACTAAAGACTGAGAAAAGGAAAAAAAAATATCTACAGGTAAAAAGGACACAGTTATTAAGGGAAAATAAACAAGATATTCCAAATCTTGAGGATATATAAGGAATTTTTGTAGGTTGATCATCAATTATCGTACAGAGCAATCACAGTACACCCTCTCCATTAGAGGATTTGCTGTATTCCCATTAAAAGAAGACCACACTGTATTTTCAAGTGTGTGCATGGGGCGGGAGAGGGGGTTGTCTGTCTGTCCAAGGGAAAGGAACAGTATTTTACAGACTGAGTGGGAAAAGAGATCAGAAGCTGCTAAAAAAAAGTGGTGGGAATGGGTCTGTGTGGTGACACTGACTCATCCGGAGAGGTGGAAGAACAAGCAGAGGAAGGAAAAGTCCAATTCCATTGAGCAGGCATGGCAGAATACAACCCCCCCGCCCCCCGACCCCTTTAGATGGCAAAATACCCAGGTTTGATCAGGGTTTAGGAGAGCTGTAGGAAAAGGGGTTAGACTCACTGCTGTATCATTTCTGGCAACCCTGAACCACCCCTGGGAGCCTGGGAGCAGGAGTCTGGCCAGTGGGTAGGGAGCTCCACTGGCAGTCCTATGGTGGGGAGTCAGGCAGGGAGTGGAGAGCCACCCCGCACTTACCCACTCACCCACCCAACCAGCCAGCAGCCCCAGAAGTTTGCAGCAACAAAAAAACTTTGTTTTCTCAACATAGCAGTAAATATGCTGGAGGAAAAAACTAATGGCTTGTTGCTTGATAGAAACTGACATTTTCTCTGTCTTCTTTGATGTAAAACCTACTATTCTCACTACAATATACAGCTACAGAATTTCTAAGACTACAAAAGTGCTTTTATCTTCATAAAATGTTTTATAAAGGCTTGTGGTTTCCACTGCCTCTTTCTGTAAAACTATCCTTTTTATATCCAAATAAAGTGGCAGATTCCAAAAATCCATCAGTAAATTCTCTGAAGCTTTAATAGCAACATTTTTAGAGATGTAAGAATTATTGTGAGAAAAAAACAGAGCACCTACTAGAATTTACTATTGTGCTGTCACAGATTACCGAACCATAAGTCTCTTCCCTGTTTGACTAAACTGAAGTGAAATTCTATACTGTTGCACTGAGAATTGACAATAGCAAAACACATGTTAAAAAAAATCTTTGGTTTAGCTGAAATTCACAAGCTGTGTTCTGATAGCCATTTGCCAGCTTAAAAACAAAATATCTCTGGTGACCTCTGCCTGTGCACACTTTGTGAAATGCATTTACCATCATATAACAGTGCCTCTAAAAATAATTACATACAGTATGTGCTTCTGACACAGGTTTTGCTTTGAAAAATGGTGAGATTTTTCCAAAAGGGATGCACATGCAGAAGTGCTACAAACCCTATGAGGGATCCAGACAGTTCTCAAAACAACAAAAAATGTTATTAGCATGTTATAAATTTTATGCCATTAGGTTTTGTTATTACTATCATCAAGTTAAGTGGGGAAAAGGGGGTGGGGGGCAAAATAGACTTTGTGTTTGTTGTGGTCAATTTTCATAACCATTTCCTAACACAGTGAGTTGTCAGTTTTTGTCTGCCCAAGTGGAAACAAAATCAAGCCATTACTCACTCGTCAACAAAGCTACTCACCCCAGAATTTGCAAGGCTGACCTATGCAGGAAGTAAGTGTCAGAACACAATAAGAAGGTGTTATTAAGGCTTCCACTATGTACTGATACATTAGCACTTCTACTGATAAAAGTTTGACAAACTGATTATTAAATATTCCACTACCTGAAGCTTTCTATTAAGAGCTTCAGATACAGTTGCAATGTCACAGCACAGCGGGTAAAAACACATTTCTGGAACAAATATCAGCAAGGAATAATTTTGAAGCAACCTTTTGAGATACAAAACCACTAGTTAAGAGAGAACACCAATATAGATAATATTGTTGGTAAGACATGGTGCTGTTTGCTGTCATAGTAAGTATTTCTAAGGGATCCAGCAGGGAGAGAGAGGCAAGAACACAAATAGAAATAAAAGATACAGAAATACTTCTAGTTTATCATGTTTCAAATTAAAAAATCCACCCACAAACATAAATTTAGTTACAAAACAGAATACACACCCAAAACAACAAAATCCCCAACCCTTAAATTTGAACCTTAAACCCCATATCTAAATCTCTCTAACACACATGTATGTTAAGGTATCTCACATGATGAAATATTGTGGCTGAAAAGGCTATGTAGTAATAACTATAGCATACCAAATAAAATCATATCTGACCAAGTTTCCCAATAAAGTACATCTCAGTTTACTTTCTTTTCAGCTTCCTGAAATGTGAAATACAGGAAGTCAGTGTATACATAGTGTTACATTCTAAACTTTTAAAAGGAGTGTATCATTTGCATATATCCATATTCCTCAGATTATAACATGCCAATAAAATGCACAGATTCATCTGTATACTTCACCATTTAAAGACTGACAATTCCCTCTTCCTACCAGTGATATAAGAACCAGTTGTGAGAAGTACTGAGTGCTACTAATGAATGAGACTGACAAGAGTGCTCAAAAACCCCACAAAAGGCACTTAGCAAATTATAGTAAATTGCAAACCTTATTCCTCATCAAAATGGAAACCATTAAAACAGGTGCTGCAAATTTACATAAACTCTACCAACAATTGATGCATATCAACAAACCTTACCATCTTGGTCTGTGGTAACTGTGATGGCTGTGAACGGTTTGGGAGAGAAACTCAGCTCAGAGACTCCATTCATGGCTTCAATTTCGAAGGTATAGTTCACATGAGACACAAAATCAAGCACAGTCACCGATGAGTTAATCAGGCCTGTATGTCTTGGGATGAAACGGATCCCTCCGCCGCATATCTCACATTGGCTGGTGTCCGAGCCACATTTCTTACAGATGACACTGTAGGTGAGATCTTTTCTCCCACCTGTGTCACTAGGTGGGCTCCATTCCAACATAAGGGCTGTTTCATTAATATTAAAAATCACATTCCGTGGAGCAGAAGGTGGCCCTGGAGGAAAACAAAACAGTTAAACTCTTATCCTTACTCTGTAATTTGGGAAAAAGAGATAGCCTGAGCTATTGACTTATAAGAAACGGCAAGAGTTATATATGTATAATTTGGATAAATGACAAATACAAGGGAGCTGTCTAAAATTATTGCATCACAGAAAATATTAGTAGTTTAAAAGTTATCTAAGATCTTAGAGACCAGGGGTCAGCAACCTTTCCAATGTGGACTGCCAAAATTTGACCTTTTGACCTTGACATACAGTCCGAGCAGCGGTGATACTTTTTAAAGTCACTAATAATTCTACTTACACCAGCTGCATTAACAAAGAAATTAAGTTGCAGACCTTTACCGCTTAGGTGGTGGTTGGTAGCATTAGCTGGTCTTTGGTTAATCCAAGGGCAGCAGGGCTTTGAGCAAGCTCCCAGCTGCATGGAGACAGAGGGGTGGAGCTGAGCTCCTACATCGTATGCCGACAAAAATCGGCTTGCGTGCTACTCTTGGCCCCCTCACTACTTCTTCCCAAAGCCCCACCCCTTCTAGGAGCACAGAAACCCCCTCCACCTGCCACACACACCTTGCCCAATGCCCAACAAGTCTATTAGCTCCCCAAAGAATATGGTACTGTTTGGGACGTTCAAAAACTAGGCCTGACAAAACAAAAATTGCAATGGGCCAATGGGAAGCAGGCATAGATTTTTATACCTCCAAAATAGATTTTATTTTTATAATGCTAAGTTTTTAGGATCTCTTTTTTATCAGTTATTCCTCTGGTTTTTGCTACTCTAAAAGATTTTAAGAGAAATAAATTAAAAAAAAAATAAAAAGTGTGCAGCAAGGAGTAATTCTGCTCTGATTCAGAGGAGACAGAGAACTAAACTGAGCTTTTTCCAATCCCTGAACTGTTATCATCCTACAACTTGGCCCAGTCCAAGAACTGTGACTTGCTTGGGATAACAGAGACTTGGTGGGATGACTCGAATGACTGGAGTGCTGTCATGAAAGGGTATAACCTGTTCAGGAAGAATAGGCAAGGCAGAAAAGGAGGAGGAGTTGCACTGTATGTAAGAGAGCACTATGATTGCTTGGAACTCCAGTACACAGAGGGAGAAAAGCCTGTTGAGAATCTATGGGTTAAGCTTAGTGGTGTAGGCAGCACTGGAGATGTGGTGGTTGGTGTCTGCTTCAGGCCGCCAAATCAGGATGATGAGGTAGATGAGGCTTTTTTTGGACAACTGAGATAAGTTTCTGGATTGAAGGCTCTCGTTATCAGGGGGGACTTTAATTACCCTGACATCTGTTGAGAGCCCAATATAGTGGTACACAAGCAGTCCAGGAATCACTTCTTGGTACAACTGCTAAAGGACCTGACCGGAGGTCGTGCACAACTCGACCTGCTGCTTACAAACAGGGAGGAACTAATAGGGAAGGTAGAGGTGGGGGACAACCTGGGAAGCAGTGATCATGAGATGGGAGACTTCAGGTTACTGACGAAAGGAAGGAAAGAGAGCAGCAAATTACACACCTTGGACTTCAGAAAAGCAGATTTTGACTCTTTCAGGAACCTGATGGGCAGAATCCCCTGGGATGCTACCATGAAGGGAAAAGGAGTCCAGGAAAACTGGCAGTATTTTAAGGAAGCCCTACTGAAGGTGCAGAAAGAAACTGTCCAATGTACAGCAAGAGAAGTAAATATGGTAGGAGACCAGACTGGCTTAATGGAGAAATCCTTGGAAAACTTAGGCACAAAAAGGGAGCTTACGAAAGTGGAAACTTGGACAGATGTCTAGGGAGGGATAGAAAGGTATAGCTCGAGAATGTAGGGCAGCTATCAGGAAGGCAAAAGCGCAACTGGAATAGTGACTCGCAAGGAATGTGAAGGATAACAAGAAAAGTTTCTACAGGCATGTTACAAAGAAGAAGGTGATCAGAGAGGGTGTGGGGCCCATACCAGATGAAGGAGGTAAGCCAGTGACAGATGATATAGGGAAAGCTGAAGTACTTAATGTTTTCTTTGCCTCTGTGTTCATGGACAAGGACAGCTCCCAGACTAATGTGATAAGGGATGCACTGTGGGATGAAGGTGGACAGCCTTTGGTGGGGAAAGAACAGGTTAGGAGCTATCTAAAAAAGCTAAACATACATAAATCGATGGGCCTGGACCTAATTCATCTGAGGGTTCTGAAGGAGTTGGCGTATGCTGTTGACGAGCCCTTGGCCATTATCTTTGAAAAGTCGTAGAGATCAGGAGAGATCCCAGATGACTGGAAAAAGGCAAATGTAATGCCCATCTTTAAAAAAGGGAAGAAGGATGATCCAGGGAACTATAGGCCGGTCAGTCTTACATCAGTCCCTGGAAAAATCATGGAGGGGCTCCTCAAGGAAGTCATTTTGAGGCACTTGGAGGAGGGGAAAGTGATCAGCAATATTCAGCATGGATTCATGAAGGGCAAGTCATGCCTGACTAATCTGATTAGTTTCTACAATGAGATAACTGGCTCTGCATATAGGGGAAAATCAATGGATGTGATTTATCTTGACTTTAGCAAAGCTTTTGATATGGTCTCCCACAATATTCTTGTCAGCAAGTTAAAGGAATGTAGATTGGATAAATGGATAGTAAGATGGATAGAAAGCTAGCTGGAAGGTCAGGCCCAGTGGGTAATGATCAACAGCTCGATGTCAGGATGGCGGTCAGTTTCTAGTGGAGTGCCCCAAGGTTCGGTTCTGGGTCCTATTCCATTCAAAATATTTATCAATGACCCGGATGAGGGGTTGGATTGCACCCTTGGCAAGTTTGCGGATGACACTAAACTAGGGGGAGAGGTAGATATGCTGGAGGGTAGGGATAGGGTCCAGACTGACTTAGACAAATTGGAAGACTGGGCTGCAAGAAATTTGATGAGGTTCAATAAGGACAAGTGCAGAGCCCTGCACTTGGGCTGGAAGAATCCCAAGCATTGTTACAGGTTGGGGTCCGACTGGCTTGGTAATAGTTCTGCAGAAAAGGACCTGGGAGTTGTAGTGAACAAGAAGCTGGACATGAGTCAATAGTATGCCGTTGTAGGTAAGATGGCTAATGGCATATTAGGTTGCATCAAGAGGAGTATTGCCAGTAGATCCAGAGAAGTGATTATTCCTCTTTATTTGGCTTTGGTGAGGCCACATCTGGAGTACTGTGTCCAGCTCTGGGCCCCCAATTATAGGAAGGATGTGGACACACTGGAGAGGGTCCAGCGGAGGGCGACCAAAATAATTAGGGGGCTGGAGCATATGACTTATGAAGAAAAGTTGAGGGAATTGGGAGTGTTTAGTCTGCGGAAGAGAAGACTGTGGGGGGACTTGATAACAGCCTTCAACTTACCGAAGGGAGGTTGCAAAGAGGCTGGAGAGAGACTGTTCACAGTGTTCACGGATGGCAGAATATGAAACAATGGTCTCAAGTTGTAGTTGGGAAGGTCCAGGTTGAACATTAGGAAAAACTTTTTCACTGGGAGGGTGGTGAAGCATTGGAATGGTCTACCCAGGGAAGTAGTGGAGTCTCCATTTCTGGAGGTGTTTAGGTTTCGCCTCGACAAAGCACTGGCTGGGCTGATCTGATGGGTTTGGTCCTGCCTAGGGCAGGGGGCTGGACTTGATGGCTTTTTTAGGTCTCTTCCCACCCTATTGTTCTATGATTCTATGAACTTATTTAAAAGATGGCAGCTCTACCAAGACTGAAAGGTCTCACTAGTATCACTCTGGGCTACTATTCAGTTATGATTGAGAGGAAATTTTGTCATTTGCTGACCCATTAAATCCATTGCTGCTGATGATAATCGTCTTCCATCCAAATTATGAATATGTCCAGAATGCATTTAATTTGTGAAGCCTAACAGGATCATGTTATAGATTCGTGTTACTGCAAATGAAGGTCCATTATTATTGTTATAAAAGTTCATTATTATTCCATTTCCTGACCACCATTCTGCTGTCCAGTAAGACACAGAGCAACAGTGAGAACTGTCTAATGATTAATGTAGAACTGAAAGCCAAGAGACTCTTGAACTCTAATTTTAAAGGTAAATCAGCATTTGCCAATGAGGATGCCTCAAGTTAGGGTCTTTGCCCACGAAAGCTTATGCTCCAAAATATCTGTTAGTCTATAAGGTGCCACAGGACTTCTTGTTGTTCTCAAAGATACAGACTAACATGGCTACCTCTCTGATAACTGCCTATAAAGACACACAAAATGGTCTGATTTTCAGACATGCTAAGCACTCAGAATGCCCAGTTGCTTCAAGGTATTCACCAGCAGCTCCTAAGGCCTAGTCATTTATCTGGTTGCCTAATTTTGGTTTCCACACATGAAAATATTGCTTTAGGATGGGATAGGCTCTGTAGTTTCCTCCTGCGCTTGCCTAAGTCTAGATGGAATACTACCTGGCTCTTCCAGGATCTTCAAGGGATGCTGAAAAGCCTCTTCGCTAAACTTGTTTTTCAGGAAAGCCACCCAGTAAAGGCAAGTTGCATGCTGACCTCTGTTTCATGATACAGCCAAGAAAGACACCCACTACTTCTGTGAGTCAGGTATGTACTGAACTGGCAGCAGAGACACACAGAAAACCACAGTGTAGTAACTATGGAATACCTAGGATTTCCAAGCAAGAACCATAGCTGTGAAGCCTGATTGTTCAGAAGCCTCAAGGGAGGTTTTAAATTATCCTGCTAAATATTACAGGATTTCTCTGCAGGATTTAGTAATAGAGTTAGTTAGGAATGGGAATGTTAGTCTGAGAGGATTGTGATGAGGCACACTTGCTCTGCTGACAGGCCAAACAGCCCTCATGAAGAGGTCCATTGTATCAACTCTGGCTATTGTGCCACAAAGTCCTGCTGAACAGGGCAGCCCTACTGGCTGTAGTGGTGAGACCACACAGCTGTGAAAGAGGACTCCCTGATTGACTTCTACCTTACCCCAAGCTACCCCAGGCCGAGGATGGTTGTATAGACTCAGCCACCATTAACCTTATTCCATCCCAAGATGGGATGAGGCACACTTGCCGCATGACAGGAAAACAGAAAAACATTCCTTCTTCCTACTTATTCACCATGTGGCCAACATGGCCTGAACCCTGATACTGTCATATTGGACACATTACTCGAACTCCTTCGGTACCAACCTTCAGGCAAGGTTGACACTGTGAAGTAGGCTTGTGATTTCCCTGCTTGTGTGCACATCCTCAGGCTGCCACTGACGTAGCATGACTATAAGTAGCAGTGCAGCCTTAGTACCATGACAGGTGGCATCAAAGGCATGGCTGAGTAGCATCAGTGCTCCTGATGTTACTATCCAGACCAGAGCAGCCACACTCTTATTTACACTCACACAAGCGTGATGAAAATGAGAGTAAATACATGAATGTGTGCACATGAACAGGGACTAATACCCCAGCTCACAATGCAGCTATAGCCAGGGGCCACAGCTATACTACAGCAATCCTACTGAGGACCGTATTCCAGAAGCTGCCTTCCAGAAGATTACGTCCACACCTAAAATGCGGCCCAAAAAGAGCTACCTGTCGCTTTGGAAGAGCGTGTCCACACAGCCATGTGCCCTCTTTCAAAAGAATGGGCCAGGAATGGCATGGATGGGGTTGCATGGCCAGAAAGTACTTCCAAGAGTGCTGGCCGCGCAGGGTCTTAAAGGGCCCCACCCAAACACCCACACCCTGAACATGCTGCTGAGGCCTGCTGAGCAGTTTACAGTGAGGCTGAGCCCATGTCTGGTTCTGACCATTGCTTGCAAGAGACGTGGACCCACAGCAGCTGTGGATCCCAAGGATTGCCCAGGCACACCTGCTGGCTAATATCCTGGCAGTCTTCCTCCTCCTCCACCTCCTGTGAGCTGGAGACCCTGCCCTTGGGGCCCCTACTGAGGCCTCCCAGGTCCATCCGACAGGTCTGGACCGACCCTGGCAGCACTGACTGGTGGGACCGGGTGGTGCTGACCGAGTGGGACAATGTGCACTGGCTGTAGAACTTCCAGATGAGGAGGGACACTGTCATGGAGCGCTGTACTTGCCTCACCCCCATCCTCAAATGCCAGGGTGCCCACATGTTGCCTGTTCTCTCTGTGGAGAAGTGCATGGCCATTGCCTTGTGGAAGTTTGCCACCCAGGACAGCTATCACTGCATCAGGCAGCAGTTTGGGGTAGGCAAGGTGACTCTTGATCCACACTGCTTTCCACAGCTGCCATGGGCTAGGAATTGCACTCTACAGCCAATAGGGGCTACAAACACCTGTACCTACAGAGGTGCAGGTAAATACAGGACAGCAGCCCTCCAGGGGCCAACCCTGTTGAATTGCCACCATTTTATTTCCCACCCCTCTATTATACCCTCTTACAAGACTCTTAATAATTAATCCCTCGATTTAGTCTTATTATATTTCAACGAATCAGTTAGTGGCATGAGGTTTCCAAAGCTAATTTTTCATACAAAATGAAATATGATCACAGAAGAATTCAGAATAAAAACTTGATACCTGTCAAAATACAAAGCCCAACAATGAATAACTCATATTTAAATAGCAAATGATATGTGATCTCAGAATGCTGGCTAACTCCCCCTTACTATGTGCAGTGCACTGTGGGGTATGATACTCTATCTGTGGTTTGATTGTCTTGAGGATTTCTTCACCTTCCTTCCATCATCTTGGAAGACTAATTTTGGGAATTCAAAAAGAGAGTCCAGTGTGAAGTTTGTGTTACCCAAAAGACTGCTTGATCTAGGCCACGGGTCTGCAACCTGCGGCTCTGGAGCCACATATGGCTCTTTAAGGACTTCTATGTGGCACCCAACACTATAACTGCAAAGTTTAAAAAACAAAACACAAAACTCCTCCAGATTATTTTCAATAAACGGTGAACATCTAAAAGCCCAACAATGAACAAGGCATATCTAAATAACAAAACAAAAAGCATGTGATCTCAAAATGTTGGATAACTCGCCCTTTAATATGTGCAATGCATTGCAGGGTATGATACAGTATCTGTGGTTTGATCATCGTGCTAATAAAGTCTAGATTTTGAAAAGGAAAAGGAAGCTTGTGGCATTCCTGCTGTGAAGGGAAATATACCTTTTAAAAAAGAAAACTGAAATTAAACATGAAATAAAATTGGCATAATTAAAGTAGGTTCAGGAGTGAAAATCAGCATGGTAGTGGTACAAACACACCCATGTAAACTGCAAGGAACCAGAATATGTAAAAAATTTGTGAACATCCTGCAGTCAACACCTATGGCATTACAAATCATTGAGTGTGTGCTGTTCTTACAATGGGGTGACAAAAAGTATGGTTTGATATTATTTATTAAGGGCCATCTTGTATTCACGCACTTCACGGCTCTTGAATATTGAGCTTTTCACCACATTCGCAAAAAAAAAAAAAAAAGGCTCTTCTTGCTGTCTTGGTTGCTGACCCCTGACTCAGAGACTTGAACTCAAAGTAAAGAGGTATATCTCCACTTCCTATGCAGTTTAGGGCTCATCTCCCCTCAATGCTCCAATAACCTCTATAAAAAAAACAAGCATGGTTTCAGCTCTGGCTTCTGGTCAGTGATCCTGGGCAGTCCTGAAGATGTAAAGGGGGCATTACCCTCTCCTATCCACCCTCTCATTTATATAACCTGGGGACATTAGTTCCCACATGGAATCTGCATTGTAGCAGCCTCACTGGGCTGTGGCTCCCTATTTATTGAAGGTTTACCTTTTTTTTTTAAGTTGTAGCCTCTGTATTTATCCATATAACAGCATAGATTCCTCACTGTCTCCATGTTCACGCACATCCATAAGTTATCTCTCACATTAGAAGTTTTCTTCCAACTATGTCAAAATACACATCTTTGTTCCCCTTTTAGTCCTTTATTTGAGTATACCTACTAGAATAAAGAGCTTACCCACACTTCCTGAACATAACAAGAACTGCTATTCCACTCCAAAGCCAAAAAGCCCACCAAATGATTATATCATATACTAAAGCATGTATATTGTGCTGTAGCAAGCAATGTAACATCACAGATATGCTACTTATCAGCATCAGAATGCTGCTATAGTGTGATTTGTCAAAGTGATAGGAACTTAGTTTCTAGTAATAAAACAGTTTTCTACTGGTTCAAAAATGAAGCATGACACTATGTCAGTACTTCAAAGCAACTAGCTACACAAAATAACAGCAAATAGAGACAATATGCAGTAAAATGGACAAAAATAAAAATGTGAATGGCACATAAATTGAATTATTGTCAATATTAACAAAATAGGAGAAAAGATGAATAGCTTGATTTTAAAAGGCCGTATGTTAACTGAAGTCCTTTTCTTACCTTCAAAACCCCCCATATCTTCACACTTCAATCTTTCTTTTCCCAAGAATTAGAAAACTAGTCTTAGTTTTAACAATTTTATTTGTAACTAATGTCCTACCAGTAATTAATCTTTTTACTTTTCTTTTGGCAATTAGAGTCCTGTAACAATAAGAATTACACTGTATACAGGACACATGTTCCCTTTTCTCATTCCACCAACAGTAGAGACACCTGGCCCTGACTGCTTTTCTTTTGTTTTCATTCTAAGTTAGGCTCCCATTCTGCAAACACCTGTTCACAAATCACTTTGGCTAAGTCTACATGAGCAGCCTCTGTCGACAAAACTGGGCTTTTGTCGACAAAACTCACGGAGTGTCTACACAGTTAAAGCCCTCTGTCAAGAGTTTGTCAACAAAACTCAGCTGCTCAGGTGGCAGTGTTATACCTCTTCCCAATCAGGTATAGTGCCTCTCTTGACAGTGTTTTGTTGACAGAGTGCCTGTGTGGACACTTCTGTCGACAGAGAGGGCTTCCAGTTCCCCAGGCAGCTCTGTTTGCAGAGCTTCCAATCAGCCACTCTGTCTGGAGAGGGCAGAGCAGTCTGGCTGCTCTCTGTTGACAAAGCAGCTTCCTCTTTCGAGCCATCTTTATCTGTAGATGTGATCTGTTGTCAGAGGAACTGCTGGGGTTTCTCTGTCAGCAGTGACCTCTGTCAACAGAGCTTGCCCATGTAGACATAGTCTTTATGCATGCAAATAATTCCACTGATGCCAGTGCACATATGCAAGGATATTCACATATGTAATTGTTTGCGAGATAAGGGGCCCTACACACTCATCATGTAATGAGCTTTAAGTAGTTGGGCCCCAAGCCCACACAGAGCCCAAGGAAAGATACACAGGTATTGGGGTCCAGTCACACAGCTTATTGCACTCTCCTGGCCATAGGCTGAAAACGCTTTGAAATACATACTGTGTCTTAACTTGTCAATGCAGGTACTCAGTTATGCACTCCAGTCGCACTATATTTATAAATTCAGTACTAGCAATGATTTATCTGTGAACTGAAGGTTTGCTTTAAATAGTGTCTAGTATGTATGTCTGCTTGGACTGGGTAGATCTACCTCTCAATGACAGTATGTTACATGGTATAGCTGTTAATTTTCTACGCGTGTGACCAGTATTATGTTTTCTTCCTTTGGCATATCCGGGAGTAGGGTTCCCAACTTTTTGGTCACAGAAAACCAAAACACCCTTGCCCTGCTCTGCCCTTTTCCATAAGGCCTTCATCTGCTCAGTCCATCCCTACCCCTTCTCCCACCCTTGTGATCTCACACATTTCCACTGGGCTGGGGAAAGGGGCTGGGATGCAGATGGGGGTGAGGGCTCTGTCTGGGATCGTAGGCTTTGGCACGGGGCCAGGATGATGGATTTGGAATGCAGGAAGGGTAAATGGGCTTGGCTGAATGTTTTGGAGTTTGGGAGCAGGTGGAGGCTGTGGGAGGGAGTTTGGGTGCAGAGAGAGGCTTAGGGCCAGGGCAGGAGGTTTGGTGAGGATTCTGGGGAGTACTTAACAAATGGTTCCCAGAAGTGGCTGGCATGTCCATGCCACCCCTAGGCGGAGGTCCTGTCAGGTGGCTCTGCAGGCTGCTCCTGCCTGCCAGCCCCACCCCTGCAGCTCCCATTGGCCATGGGTCCCAGGGCATGGGCTGCACATGGAACCTCCCTAACTGCCCCTGTGCATGGGAGTCACAGGGACATGCTGGCCACGTCTGGGCACCATGTAGAGCCAGGGCAGGCAAGGAGCCTCTCTTAGCCTCACTACACCAACAACTGAAATTTTAACTTCACAGTCAGCAGCACAGGCTGGACCCATTTTTTTGGCCTATTTTTGACTGGGCATTGCCTGGATGCCTGGCAATCCTTTCCAGGAGCCCTGAGAGGTACATGTATCAAAGTGAGATTAAAAGAGTGTTTAAAATGTCCTGAATAAGAAGAGAACATTTGTGTTCAGAAGAGATTGCTGTTTTCTCTGCGGAAGACTAAACAAAAGAGTCTGGTTATACATTTACTGGAATTATATTTAATCAGAGCAGGTTGATGTATTGATTTATGCATTCTTTACAAATATTTTATCTTGTTGTAGGATAGTCTGCCTGTGGTCTTATGAGATTGTCAACAACCTAGGCAATGAAAGTAGGAAAAATATATCTTTTCCTGCAGGTATTCACAACTCGGAGCTCTTTCTAATAGAGGCATGGCTAAAATTGCTTTTTATAATTAGTGGCACAGGAGATTATTTGAATTCTTACCATTAATTTTTAAGTTGCTAGGAAATATAGATAAGTAACATAGTGTCTATTTTATTACAGGTATTTATTTGTAACTGTTAAAGAAAAAAATTGTTTTAGGTAGATGAGTTTTGCATTCAGGGTGGTGATAAATTAGCTGCTCTATTTGGAACCATACAAATAAATCCAGGCCTTTCTACTGGACAAGCATATTTATGAAAGGGTGATCCTGGGTAATCTCTGTCTATATAGACTGCTGACGTCAGCTACCAGCAGAAATCTGTTAATATTAGAGGTGCCAGGGAAATTTTGTAACCTGGTTCTAAGGGTCAGAAAATATGATGAAATAACAAGAAGAGACAATACTTCCACTCAATTTCCACACTTGCCTTTTCCTTTTTATTAATTTAAATGTTAAATAATTCTTTCCTGGATCTTAAACATGACACCATGATATATCTAACATTGAAAAACTGGAATAGTTTAATTAAAAATATGCATAAATACTGTGATGGACCCCTTGACCATCCCTAAGGAGTCCTGCACTTCCAGGTGGTTCCCTGTGGGCCTCAGAGACCCAGAGAGGCTCCCCTCTTTGCCCTGAGACTTCACAGAGGGAAGGGTCTCCCTTTACTTAGCCATTTTTATCATAGGCCAGTCTGAATTTGGGGTAGAGCAGGTTCCCTTCTCCTCCTGCCTCAAGCTGCCTTGGTCCTACCCCAGTTGGTCAGCCCTATCAGGGAGAGTGGTGGGGGGAGTCCAGTCCCACCCACTGGCTTGGACTCTGGCCCAGGGACCCTAGGCAGGGAGGGAGACAGTGGGGCTTTTTGCCCCTGCCCTATGACAGCTCCCTTTCCCTGGGCCTCTTTCACCCACCACTGCTTTCTGGGGTCTTTCCACCTGTACTGTGCTGCTGGCCACGCTGCGCTGCACTGCACTGCGGTCCAGTCTGGCCCAGTTTCCACACCTCCCACCTGCTTCTCTCTGGGCACCATGTCCCTCTCTTTCCTGCTGCCGGGGAAACCTTTTAGAGAAAAGCCTGAAGGCCTTTATTGGTCCCAGGTGCTTCAGTTACAGCCTGATGCTGGCTGACCCTGAGTGAGCCCCAGCTGCCTATGCAGCCTGCAGGACTGCGCTCTCTGGGAACATACAAGGGGAACAAAAAGGGGTTCCGCCAGTGCCCAAAATGTTCCTCCTCCCCTAGGCACCTGTCAACTGCAGACTGTGATCTGCCACAATATCAATTTATTGCCACATGAAATCATGTTTACTATCACTTTGCCACTCTTTTCACCCCTCAGGCTTCTCAGAAATATACGAACCGTAACCTTGGGAATGGAAATTTCCAGCAAAATTTACAAAAAGCAGTCACTAATTTTGTATGTCCTAATTCTAAGCTACTCTGCTTAGGACAGAAGGGCTACGTCTACACGTGAAGCCAACATCGAAATAGCTTATTTCAATGTAGCACCATCGAAATAGGCTATTTCGATGAATAACGTCTACACGTCCTCCAGGGCTGGCAACGTCGATGTTCAACTTCGACGTTGCGCGGCACCACATCGAAATAGGCGCTGCGAGGGTACGTCTACACGCCAAAGTAGCACACATCGAAATAAGGGTGCCAGGCACAGCTGCAGACAGGGTCACAGGGCGGACTCAACAGCAAGCCGCTCCCTTAAAGGGCCCCTCCCAGACACAGTTGCACTAAACAACACAAGATCCACAGAGCCGACAACTGGTTGCAGACCCTGTGCATGCAGCATGGATCCCCAGCTGCGGCAGCAGCAGCCAGAAGCCCTGGGCTAAGGGCTGCTGCCCACGGTGACCATAGAGCCCCGCAGGGGCTGGAGAGACAGCATCTCTCAACCCCCCATCTGATGGCCGCCATGGAGGACCCGGCAATTTCGACGTTGCGGGACGCGGATCATCTACACGGTCCCTACTTCGACGTTGAACGTCGAAGTAGGGCGCTGTTCCGATCCCCTCATGAGGTTAGCGACTTCGACGTCTCACCGCCTAACGTCGAAGTTAACTTCGAAATAGTGCCCGACGCATGTAGCCGCGACGGGCGCTATTTCGAAGTTAGTGCCGCTACTTCGAAGTAGCGTGCACGTGTAGACACAGCTAAGTACTGATCCCCCAGTTTCAAATAGAAATGACAGGGAACCTGACTGTGGTTAAGAATCTTTGAAATTCTGCATCCAGGTGTCTAAATTTGGAGCACTTAAAAATGGAGGCACCTGAAGTTAACACTTCGAAATATTTTTTTCAAGTACTTAAATGTGCTATATGTATTTGGACATCTGAAAAATTGGAATAATTATTCCTACCTATCCATATTTGAGGATTAAATGATTAAGGGGCCTAAATCCCATTACTAAGGTCAATGGAGAGTTTTGGCTGTGCCAAGGACACAAGATCCATGTGAATAATCTGGGCCATACTTACACATGTGTTTAACTTTACACCCCTTCAAGTCAATAGTAACCCATGCATTTACAAATAAGCATATGTATAACTGCTTGAAGGACTGGAACCAACATCAGTAAAGTGGGTTGAATTTAGCACTACATGGCTACGTCTACACGTGAAGCCTACATCGAAATAGCTTATTTCGATGTAGCAACATCGAAATAGGCTATTTCGATGAATAACGTCTACACGTCCTCCAGGGCTGGCAACGTCGATGTTCAACTTCGACGTTGCGCGGCACCACATCGAAATAGGCGCTGCGAGGGAACGTCTACACGCCAAAGTAGCACACATCGAAATAAGGGTGCCAGGCACAGCTGCAGACAGGGTCACAGGGCGGACTCAACAGCAAGCCGCTCCCTTAAAGGGCCCCTCCCAGACACAGTTGCACTAAACAACACAAGATACACAGAGCCGACAACTGGTTGCAGACCCTGTGCCTGCAGCATGGATCCCCAGCTGCCGCAGCAGCAGCCAGAAGCCCTGGGCTAAGGGCTGCTGCCCACGGTGACCATAGAGCCCCGCAGGGGCTAGAGAGAGAGCGTCTCTCAACCCCCCAGCTGATGGCCGCCATGGAGGACCCGGGTATTTCGACGTTGCGGGACGCGGATCGTCTACACGGTCCCTACTTCGACGTTGAACGTCGAAGTAGGGCGCTATTCCGATCCCCTCATGAGGTTAGGGACTTCGACGTCTCGCCGCCTAATGTCGAAGTTAACTTCGAAATAGCGCCCGACGCGTGTAGCTATTTCGAAGTTAGTGCCGCTACTTCGAAGTAGCGTGCACATGTAGACACAGCTCATAAGAGATAAATATGATGATGATGATGATCAGTTTGATAACAAGATGAAGATAAGAGATAAATATGATCACGATGATCATCAGTTTCAGTTTTAACAAAATATTTAACTTGATTTGGCAGGAAAAGACAAAGCAATTAAAGTTAATCTAAGTATGAAAAGCTTGGCTCTCATATTTTCTGGATTTATCTGTGTTAATTTTCTGCCATTACCTATGGATGATATAAGTACAGGAATGACTATTAGAGATAAAATTATTTTACTTTGTTGGTGTTCCGTTGTGATTTTGTACTAGGAACTGATATATTCAGTGTTTTGGGCTTTTCCTAAATTATAATAGGAAACATGAATTATTGAGTATTTGTATTTCCATTAATAGGAAGATTGTTATCATTTACATTGGGGTTGTCTGAAAGTATATCACTGCCCGCTTGCAGATCCTGAAAAGAAAAAAAAAAAGACACCTTTCATACTCAAGGGCCCTCGTGCCAATTTGCACGATGATTAAATAGCTTTTTAATTGCCATTAAATTATGCCAGCTAAACTATGATTTCATGCAAATATTAAGCTGTAATGACATGCAGTGAATCATTTTCTAAGATTTAGAACTTGGAACAAAAAAGAGACAATTAATTCTAATCCTCAGATTCATATAAATCTTGTGTCACTGGGCTTTTATGAATGTAGTCTGATTCCTTTGTTATCATTTATAAATTATGCAAAGATTATTTGAAACCATAAAAAGACTTGGCAGCAATAGCCCTTATGCAGACATCTGTGCACAAATCTCACAGGGGTTTCCTTGTATTGTGTGTGTGATTTTAAGAGAAACAAATAAATTGGTGAAAATGAAGGAGTTTACCCTCTCCTTTCAGCAAACATCATGGCTGTTCTGATTATGTATAATAACATTAATTATTTTTAATACAAAATGCTAGATTTTTTTTTACATAAGAAAGTATTGTCTTACCTCTGCTTGGGTGAAACATTATGAAAGTCAACAAGGTCTGCAGAATTATTTACCCATCAAAAACGGCAGCATAGATCTCTGCACTAGCTAAATATAGTATGGCATAAAAATCTACAGATGGGAGCCACAGATCTAAATTTACAAGGATTGACTGTTGTCACCATATCCTGTCCTATCTGCGAGGAGGGTTGCTTGCAGAAGCTATTCCAGCAGCAGGCCAGAATCATCAGCCACGTATGGGATGGAGTGACCCTGGACAGTAATCCACAACCTGATCCTGGGTTGTAGAGTGACAGGACTTCACTTTATAACAGTTTTTTGGAGATCTCAGATGTCTAAGAGGATGAAGTTAACTGCATGCCCTTGTGCATAATTGCTCAGGAGGAGCTAATTAAATGCAACAGACATCTAAGCAGCAAAATATGGTATCTACTGGCTGGAAAGTAGACTTTTGAACAGTCGGCATCAATTATAAAATTGTCAAATTGGATGTATATGTGCAATATTTAGCCATTCAAATTCAGCTGCAGAATTAGTAGTAATGGAATCCCGCCGTCCATTGACATGGGGCAGCTTTTGGCATATCTGACCCCAGGAAGCAGTAGTAGTAGGATAAAGGAGACCACTGTGTTGGTAAATAAAGTACTCTGAATACATTTTTGTTTGTTTCTTAATATCTCATCTTGTTTTTCTTTAGTGTTATGCATTGCTAGGTATACCTTTCTATTATCCGGAATATTTACATATCCGAATATCTGGCAACCTCACAGTTCTAGGGCTGCTAGGTATGAAAGAGTTTACTGTACTCTAATTTTTCTGAACCTCCCCCCACAAACCAACCTCCCCACCCTGTTTCCCCATGAGAAAGGACAAAAAAAACCCACAACTTTTTAAAGTGGAGAAACTTTTTAAAAATATTTTTAGGAGCATTAAAACTAAAGAACCTTGCTGACTGATTTGTGATTAAGGAAAACCTTTTCCTTAGTTTTCTTTGAGCGGAGGTAACAAAATACAGAGATGCCATCTTTATTATGTGAAAATAAATAAATACGATGAAAATAAAGGGAATTAAAAAAAAACTGGTACAGATCAGACTTACTAGTACATGCCATAGTGGGTGGATCTTTCTCAGCTCTGAAGTAACCTTTTTCACACTGACAGACAGAAGTTGCTTCTACGTAGGTTAAACTGTGTGGAGGGCACTTGGAGCACTTGATATTTCCAGCAAATGCTTTATAGAATCCTGGTCTGCAAGCTGTGAAAACAGAACAATTATTTGGTGTCATCTGTGGGTGTCTTTCATAAATACAATATGTTCAGTGCATTTCCAGTATATCCCCGTTGCTCTGTAATCTAGATACTAATTACATAATAACCAGAGGATTATCCTCTACTTGGCTTAACATTCAGCTACATGCACTGACTTAAAGAATCACTACTCTCAGTACTCGAGAAAGGACAACTGCGAAGAGACAAATAGCTCTCAACAATTTGCAGCTGGGTTTTTGTCAGCACTGCTGTCAGGTAACCATTGTATACAAGTCGATGGTAATATCACACAATATAGAAGCAAGATGTGTGATATATATTAGTTCCATCTGTTAGTAAAGAGAAAAAGTGGCCTAGGCCAGTACCCATGGAAGGTATTTCTATGGTCCCCATTACTAAAGTAATGGAACTCATTGCAGTCTTCAAGTGATAATAAATAAAACACCCTTGTGAGAGAGGGATGTGTTATTGACATTATCGATGGGTAGCAAACAAGAGGACACTAAATGGTTGGGCCAAAGTTCACACACAAACAGTCTCTAGTGAGGCAGAGGAATGAACCCAGCCTCCTAAATTCCAGGCTAGCACGCTAGCAACATTCCATTCATTATGGTAATTGTGACACTGGTAGACTAGGTGCCAGTTTTTGTCAAGCACATAAACATCAGCTGAACTCTAACAAGTTCAAAGCTAGAAACTAGACCAGCAAGACAGCTGTTAGGCTTGCAAGGATGTGCTTAGATTCCATGAAATGTTTGTAATTGCTGCATGCATTAATCTCACTTGAAATGTCTGTACTCTGTGCTACAAGGTGAAATTCATTTGTTTTATAATTGTAAAAATGCCTTTTCTGCACTTGTGAACTCAGATGGGAAGAATGGCTGCCCCCAGCTAACCAGAAGGGCAATAAAAATTAAGTGGGCCACTACAAGACAAAAGTTTTGTTGATTGCCCCAACCGTCCATTGAGGAGCACATGCAAAAGCCTTATCCCATTGGTCTGAATGCTAGAAGAAGAAAATAAAAATGGCTGACAAAGATTTTTTACTGTTTACTGGCCTCTTTACTGTTTGGACTTTTACAGAGGCCAGTACTATGAAACAAGTAGGTGGAGATATTCAGGGTGAACTTGAGTTAGTCTTAAAAAGACATTCCTTGCTGACAGATTACTACACCTGTCAAACGTATAGCGGTCAATGGCTCAATATCTAGATGCCGGTCAGTTTCAAGTGGAGTACTCCAAGGCTCGGTTCTGGGGACGGTGTTGTTCAACATCTTTATTAATGACCTGGATGAGGGACTGGATTGCCCCCTCAGCAAGTTTGTGGATGGCACAAGCTAGTAGGAGAAGTAGATAATTTGGAGGGTACAGATAGGATCCAGAGTGCCCTGGATAAATTGGAGGATTGGACCAAAAGAAATCTGATGCGGTTCAACAAGGAGATGTGCAGAGTCCTGCATCTGGGATGGAAGAATCCCAGGCATTGTTATAGGCTGGGGACTGACTGGCTAAGCAGCAGTACAACGGAAAGGGACCTAGGGGTTATGGTGGATGAAAGGCTGGATATGAGTAAACAGTGTGCCCTTGTAGCCAAGAAGGCTAACAGCATACCAGGGTGCATTAGGAGGAGCATTTTGAGCAGATCTAGAGAGGTTGTTGTTCCCCTCTATTCAGCACTGGTGAGGCCACACCTGGAATACCGTGTTTAGTTTTGGGCCCCCCAGTATAAAAAGGATGTGGGTGTACTGGAGCAGGTTCACTGGAGGGCAACAAAAATTATTAAGGGGCTGGAGCAGAAGACCTGTGAGGATAGGCTGAGGGATTTGGGCTTGTTTAGTTTACAGAAGAGAAGATTTAGGGGTGATTTAATAGCAGCCTTCAACTTCCTGAAGGGGAGCTCTAAAGAGGAGGGTGAGAAACTGTTCTTAGTGGTGTCTGGTGGCAGAACAAGGAGTAATGGTCTGAAGTTGAAGAGGTAGAGGTGTAGGTTAGATATTTGGAAAAACTACTTCACCCGGAGGGTGGTGAAGCATTGAGATGTGTTGCCTAGAGAGGTCGTAGATTCTCCATCCCTTGAGGTTTTTAAGTTACAGCTTGACAAGGTCCTGGCTGGGCTGACTTAGTTGGGGTTGATGATGCTTGAAGCAGGGGACTGGACTGGATGACCTCCTGATGTCCCTTAGAGCCCTATGATTCTACGATCGGTCAACTTTTGGAACCATAGAATGAACGCATTTGTTTTTTATATACTGCCTGCTTCAACCTTTAAATATTTCACTTCCTTTTCCTAGTTAACAAATCCTTAGTTTACTATGGGATTAGCAGTCTGCATGTCTTTAGGTGTGAAATCTAAACTGCAAATTGATCTGTGGAAGAGATGGGTCTCTTGGGACTGGAAGCAATTTGAATATTCTATGATTTCTGGTATAAGTGACCATTTATCACTAAGCCCACCAAGTCTGGGAGTAAGATAGTCTCCTTGACTCTCTTGTCTATCGGACTCAATAGTAAAACTATTACAGTGATTCATTTGGTGCTAATTTGCTTTAATCTAATTGTACAATACACCACCCGTTTTGTCACATCTGCTCTGCTTTTTATGATCTGTTCTGAGTTAAGCAGTCACAGTTTGAACCACTCCAGACACCACCGTAAGTCTGATTTCAATGAGTTTTGTTCCCAGTTTTGGTTATTTACATTGGCCTAAGATAATGTTCCCCAAACCAATAATGCTACTGAGAAATCTATTAAATAAGCGAACCTACACAGAAGAGAAATCTAACTCAAGAGAAATAATAGAATCTATATCTATATCTATCTATCTATCTATCTATATATATCTGTTATTAAAATGGGAAAATTGGAAATGTTCAGGCTGTTTTCATTTGATTTCATTTTCATCAGTGTAGGAGAAAGAATATTTTACATATCTTTCAGGGAGGCATGCGCACGCACGCAGGCATGCACACACGCAGGCACACACACACACACACCCATATAAAAGGAGACCATGATCTCGTGCTTCACTTTCTACCTCTGGGGGCTATCAAGAGGTCCTGAGAGCGGCTTCCATGAGAAACTGAGGATGGGCAGACTGGAGTGGACATCTTCTATCAGCATTGCTTTTGATTGCTAAAAATTTCCTGGGGGGTACCTACACGTTATTACTATATAGTCCAACCAGTTTCTCCTAATGAAAAGTATCAATACCCATTGCTTACAAATGTTCCAATACAATAGCCTTGAGACTGCTCTAACTTACGTCAGAAGAGAAGCTGACCCCAAGGATGGGAGAGGAGGAGTACAAAGATGACTTAAAGACAACTTTCCCTCTTACCCTCCTGTTAAAGCCTGCTAAGCCATGCTCTGAAGTATTGAGGATCTGGGCCAAAATACTGTGTCAACTGACTTAATGCAACATTTTCTTACTCAAGCAATTCATTTACAAGAAAGCAACAAGACCTTATATTAAGCCTACCAGGATTCTGTTCTGCAATATTTTGAAACCAAATTCAGGCCCACACCACTTATTCTTTGATAGCAGATTTTCTTCCTTATGCCACCTGCAAATTTGCACACCTGTTTGACTTGTTTATGGCTTTTACTATATTACAAATTGACATTTAACATAACAAAACAGAAGTGCTGTATGCAGTCTCATACTCCTTCCAACTTCTCCACCATGAAAGTTTTTGTTGTAAATATTATTTCAAGCATTAATTTGCCTTTTTTCTGATCTTGACGCATTCAGGCACACCTGATCTAGCCTCTCAAAAAAAGCAAAAGAGCATTTCTGTTCTCAGTCATAAGAAGCAATGATTTTACCAATGTAATAATACAAATCTGAGGTCATCTTCAAATAGACAGCGACTACTGGTGACTGGACTCTTTAGAGCTACATTGTCAGTTCATATTGAGTGCACATGTTTTACACGGTCATCAACTGATATGTAACATGCCTACAGGCTAGTGCTGTCCACTGTGTTGAGTCCAATATGTTTGACACAAGACAAGCTCGTCAGTGGCTTGGGTTGAAGGGAAGGGATGGGGGAGGGAAAAGGCAACAATTATGCGTGAGAAAACCAATTTTTTTCAATTTCAATTTCAAGGGGATATCTTGGGCCAAACAGCTTTAGCCCTTTCCCCAGGGTGCCTCACCTACTCTTTGTTGAACTGGCATTTAGGAAAAATGATGTCCTTGACATTATGCTGCAGGGACCTTTGTTGGATATGGCTGAGAAGCTGTGTTGCCCTTTTTGAGGGTTGCTAGAGAGCCAGTCAAATACCTGCAACGTGGAGGCATCTCCCTCCCAGGTCAGTGTGGGGATGCTGACCCAGTTTCCCGAAACAACCAAAAAAAAGTGTGTGTGGGGGGGGCTATTTATGCCTATTTAATACCTGGGGAGTGAATGCTCCATCTAGTGTCGACACTTCACAGGGAATGAATAGCACGATCATATAAAAGGGATCAGGAAAGGATTTAAAGCAGGCATTTTTTAAAGGAGCATGACTGGGGTTTCAAAGTGCCTGGTATGGCAGGAAGTCAACCCTCCTTTATACATTCAAGTGAGGGTGCCAGGTCCTAGCAGTTTTTGTGTGTGGATTGGGATGGGTGGTGGTGTCGGGGAGAAGGATGCCACACCCCAAGGATATGTAAATGACTATGAAATTACATGCACAACACAGTTTTATCTGCTGCGTACTCCCAGCCACATAGGGATAAAGTTGAGGGCCATTAGATCACATCTACTGTCTCCTTTCCTCTTTTCCGCATAGCCAGCAGTCCCTCCTGTGGTCACTGAAAAAACCTCCCAAAACAGTAAGTACTTCTGGGGGTATAGAGGAGAGGACTTGGCAGGCTTGGCATGAGCAAGGAAGATCTAGGGCCAGGTACTTTTGTGATCATTACTTGGGTGCCACGAACGCTACCTCTAAGATTTGCAAGGCCAGAGGTGCCTGCTCTTACTGCATATACCAAATCTTCAACCAGGTCAGGTACAGGAGAATGGAACTCAACTCTTACATGTTTATAGTAACATGTGATATGCAGAGAGGATTAGCCAGAGTTTAAAGTCACACGCAGACAGCAGCAACTAGAAAGTGTTTTAGTGCTTAGAAGATTAAATGAGAAGTTCAGCACTTGAAAAGATTATATAAGGAAAAAGGGACAACCTTTGTCCGAGGAAATATGTTCCAGTAGTTAGGATGCTATTTGAAGACTCACAAAACCAGGGATCAAATATACTTCCTCTGCCACAGGATCTCCTATATCACCATGGGCTTTTTTTAAGCTACTTTAAGCTACTACTAACTGCAGCGGCAGTTAGTAAAGCAAATAGGATGTTAGGAATTATTAAAAAAGGGATCGATAATAAGACAAAAGATATCATACTTCCCCTATATAAAACTATGGTACGCCCACATCTTGAGTACTGCGTGCAGATGTGGTCTCCTGACCTCAAAAAAGATATATTGGCATTAGAAAAGGTTCAGAAAAGGGCGACTAAGATGATTAGGGGTTTGGAACGGGTCGCATATGAGGAGAGGCTAGAGAGACTGGGACTTTTCAGTCTGGAAAAGAGGTGATTGAGGGGCGATATGATAGAGGTATATAAAATCATGAATGGTGTGGAGAAAGTGAATATAGAAAAATTATTTACCTTTTCTCATAATACAAGAACTAGGGGACACCAAATGAAATTGATGGGTAGTAGGTTCAAAACTAATAAAAGGAAACTTTTCTTCACACAGTGCACAGTCAACCTGTGGAACTCCTTGCCCGAGGAGGCTGTGAAGGCCAGGACTCTATTAGGGTTTAAAAAAGAGCTTGATAAATTTTTGCAGGTTAGGTCCATAAATGGCTATTTGCCAGGGGTAAAGTATGGTGCCCTAGCCTTCAGTACAAGGGCAGGAGATGGATGGCAGGAGATAAATCACTTGATCATTGTCTTCTGTTCTCCTTCTCTGGAGCACCCGGCATTGGCCACTGTCGGCAGACGGGATACTGGGCTGGATGGACCTTTGGTCTGACCCAGTATGGCCATACTTATGTTCTTATGTACTTAGTTGCCCATCTGTACAACATGGATGACAGTATTTCCCTGCCTCCCAGCAGTGCTATTAGAATACATCAGAGACTGTTAAGTGCTCCATTATTAATGGAAAGGGGGTCGTACAGTTTACCTTATATCAACAGAGAAGGGCTTATCACTGGTAAATGCAACATAAAAGGAAACAGTCTTCATCTGATGAAGTGGGTCTTTGCCCACAAAAGCTTATGCTCCAAAACATCTGTTAGTCTATAAGGTGCCGCAGGACTTCTTGTTGTTTTTGAAGATACAGATCCAGCTATGTCTCTGATACCAGTCTTCCCTGGGCTCTTAAAAGTTACATCAAACCAAGTATTCTTATTTACTGATCAATTTCCTAGTAAACCAACTTTTCCTTATAGTCAGTGCACATAAGAGAAGAAGACTGTAGATAGCGTATTACTAAAAATAATCCTATTACTTACATTACTGTAGCATCCAAGAGCCTTGTCAACTGGTCTGAATGTTGTACACATACAGAAGAAAAAGACAGATCCAACAGTGGGACAGGGGCTGACGCGAGCATAGAAGAAAAAATACCAAGTGCTCAGCTAGCAGAGCAGAGACAGATCCATGAACTCTGGGTTGGGGGCTTCTCACCTCTCATACAAGCACAACCCAAAAGCTGCACTAGTAGCAAAGAAAGAAAGAGGTTTCTCAGCCTCTCGTACCAGCATGACCCACAACCATGGGCTTCCAGATGCCTAATTCAAATTCACCAGCTTCCTGTCACCTAATTCTTGCACACCTGGAGACCAGTGGATATGGACGCGTCCACAGTGGAGCACTGCGGTGCATTGTGGGACACCTCTGGAGGCTAATGAATTCGATTTTAAGACATGGTGCTTCTACACTGGCCTTCATTTGGACTCTTAAATTCGAACTTGATGCTACACCCAGGCAGTTTTGATGATATTATATTGACATTATTGCTCCCTAAAATCAATCTAGTGGTATTTAATATATATTTATTACATATAAGTAGTGGTATTTAATATATATTTATTACAGACGTTGTAATATCAAGTTAACTGCCTTGAATTCAAATTTATCTCATAGGGTAGGTATAGCCAAGCTCTGATCCAGCAACTGACTGCATGCGTCTGCACAGAGCACCTTGACTTCCAAGAGGATCTATGTGGGTGCAGGGCTGGGTTGCACAGAATCAGTGGCTGGCATGGGACAGAGTGTGAGACGAAAATGACAGAAAAAGTAGGGAAAAGGAGAACAAAGCCTACAGTTAGAAGAGCAATGGATTGCTGTAATGTTTCTGCATACATCTTATTGGGTCTTCATTTGTAATTACTTGGCTTGCTTTGTGTATTTTTCATTTATAAACATGTTTACCATTTTGTTTTGAGGATACATAGAGACAAAAGAAATTTACCCCATAAACAAAGGTAGGAAAGGGAATAGCAGATTGATACATTCAAGTGAATAAGAGAATCATTTCAGTTTTGCTGACAAACCAAGCAAATATAGCTGATAATCCACGTACATACCACATAACCTAAGGCAAAAGAAAATGATAGCACAGAAGGATTTTTTGGTTAATTTTACAAAACTATTGTCAAACCCCAAGGCCAAATGTAAAAATAAAGACAATGATAGTTACCAGACACTTTAAAATAAAAATCAGTGCTTGATATAATACCAAAACACAAGCTACTCCCCCCGACACAAGTGATCACAAACTCAGAGGCTATGTCTACACTAGCACACTACGTCGAAGCAGCCTATTTCAAAGTAAGGACATTGAAATAGGCTACTTCAACACATATTGTCTACACATCCTCCAGGGCTGGTGCTATCAACGTTCAACGTCGAAATAGCGACGGAGAACATTGAAAGGAGCCGCCCTGGAAGGAAATGTGGAGAGTCCACACACACAATCACTCCCCGTCGAAATAAGGGGCCAGCAAAGCCCCAAGCCGCTCCCTTAAAGGGACCCTCCCAGACACTCGGCCTGCACCGAGCTGACAACCGGTTGTGCACGCAGCATGGACCCCCAGCTGCAGCAGCAGCAGCAGCCAGAATCTCTGGGCTGAGGGCTGCTGCACACAGCGACCATAGAGCCCCGCAGGGGCTGGACAGAGCATCTCTCAACCCCTCAGCTGATGGCTGCCATGGAGGACCCCGCTATTTCGAAGTAGCAGGACACAGGTCATCTACACACGCCCTACGTCGCCATTGAACGTCAAAGTAGGACACTATTCCCATCTTCGGATACGAATAGCAATTTCGACGTCTCGCTGCCTAACGTCGATTTCAACGTTGAAGTAGTGCACAGTGCATGTAGACACGACACATACTATTTCGACGTTGTGTCAGCTACTTCAAAGCAGCCGGCTAGTGTAGATGCACCCAGAGTAATTCAATTCTGCAGACTACAATTGCCAGATTAAAAATGAAAAGAAATATGCTGCTTCTCTGTATAAGTGAATTCATACACAATCAGAACCTGAAATAAATCATTTCAACTGTTACACCTGTCCAGGCTTACAATCTGTTTGTGAATATCAGTTTTGAGTGGCAGAATTTCACCTAAGTATTCGATAAAAATATACTGAATTATTTCCACAGAGGATTTACAAAGATTAAAATTACAAATAAGGATTATAAAAATTTACGATAGCGTTCATTAATACAATCCAGCAAAGAAAGCAGAACATTCTGTTGAAGTTTATTTCAGACAGAGATGGTGACATAAAGGATCAGTGTGCATGTAAAGCTTTACTAGGAAATCGATCAATACATAAGAATACAACGTTAGCATGGATTGAAGGAGAACCTCTTCCTACCTGGACAAAGGACAGCAAATGCAGGCTCTGAGTTGGAGGAGGATGGAACATCACATATATATGTTAGGTGACAAAAAACAAAGAAGGATGCCCTCACACATTCTAGTTAAACCTTGGATTTGGTGGAGGTAACATTGTTTTCAGAGTTATGTTCAAGCTTAAAATTAATTAGGATTTTGTGCAATATGTTCTCTGGTGCCTAAAGACAAAACTATGACTTGTGTAAGGCTTCAGAGGCCTTAGTGATGAAAAGGACTCATGCATCCTCACCCATGAGCCTTTCTCACTTTTTTACCCACAGTGTATGTAGACTTTCCCTCCCTGGCTATGTCTACATTAGCATTGCTCTTTGAAAAGAGGCACAAAATGAGGGAAATTGAAAATGCAAATGAAGCTAGATTTACCGATCTTGCACGTCATTTGCATATTCTTCTTTCAAAAAGAGTTTCTATTTAAAGAAAGAAAGCAGTGTAGACGTGGCTCTTTCAAAAGTAATCCCCATCTTCAAAAGAGCCCTTCTTCCCCCCCCAAAAAAAAAGGAAGAAGGGTTCTTTCAAACATGGGCTTTATTTTTGAAAGAGCTGCCTCTACACTGCTTTTCTTCTTTCGAAAGAATATGCAAATGAGGTGCCAGATATGTAAATCTGAGCCCCATTTACATTTTCGATTTCCCTCATTTGCATGCCTCTTTCTAAAGAGGAATGCAAGTGTAGACACAGCCCCTCGCTTCTCCCTTTCTAGCCCTTTGTAGTGTGCAGATGATAGCAGAAGACTGGCACAGAAGTCATCCACGTACTCCCCATTGTCTGCAGCCAAGCTATGTCTACCCTTTGTGATGATGCACTAACATCGTATGGGAATGGAGAGAAGGAAATTTCTGCAGGCCTTTGTCTCCATCCCTAGCACATCAGAAAAGGACAAGTTATAATTAGCCTAAATTATCTTAATAACTTTTAAGGCCCCAGGGCAACAATGTCATCTACAGTTGTAAAAATTACAAATATACAAACCTAGAAAACTGTGTTAAGAATTTAATTTTATAAAGAGGTTCAGTGGTGTCTTCAAAATTGCTGACACAAATTTGTGAGTTTTGGGGCATGAATAAACACTTAAGTGTGCAATCTGCAGTCATGCATAAACACATGAGACACCAATTGTCTTTCAGACTGTCATCGCAAACAAGAGCCTATGCAGCTTGAAAATACAGTAGACCTTGATTTACATGAGGCTTGCGTTCCCATGCAGCCTTGAGTACTCTGAATTTTGTGTAAGTCGGGGTGGCTTTTCCCCAGTGAAACGTCCATGGCTGCCACTTCCCTGGGGCTCTGGGCTGTGGAGTGCCCATGGCTGCCACTTCCCTGGGGCTGGTGGTGGTGGTGGTGGTGGTGGTGGGGGCAGCTCCCCAGGGCTTGGGACAGCCAGAAGGAGTCACCTCTCCCTCCCCTAGATGTGGGAAGAGGTGGGGGGGTTAAGCCTGGGGTCGGTTAAGGCTGCAAAGGGAGGGAGGTGAGCCAAGAGCCGTGTGTGAGTGGTGAGCGGGGCTGGGGGAAGGTTGAACTGGTGCTGAACTGGAAGGTTGAACTGGGGCTGGGGGGTGTGGGGGGGGATTTTAGTTTTTGCTTAACTTGCATTAATGTGAGTTAAGCACAACTTGAAATCATGCATTTTGAGGGTTCACTGTATTAACATGAAGAGAAACATTCAAGTTTTAGAGGCCTACACAAGGTGTAATCTACATGGCCGTTTCTGCACAGGCATGCTAATACACAGAGCGAAAGATGCTAATGAGGTGCAGATGCAAATTCCCCATGCCTCATTAGCATAACATCACGTGATTTGGAGTATGGAAGAAAAAAAATTCTGGGGAAGAAGGGGCCTCTGGCAGAAGGACTTCCTTCCAGAAGCACCCCTGGGGCTGCACTTCTACACAGCGTTTTGAAGTCCGAAAGAACAGTCTTCCGGACTCCAAATCCCATGACATTATGCTAATGAGGCATGGGGAATTTGCATCCATGCCTCATTAGCATCTTTTGCTCCGTGTATTAGCATGCCACTTCCGAAGGAAGTGGCCTGTATAGAAATGGCCTATGTGACTATTTAGGACCCAATTGAACCAGGGACTAAATCAACTGAACAACTTACATGGAATAAACAGCTATGTGCTTTATTCATTCTTTTTTTTTGGCCACATTGGGACCCTAGTTGTGTGTAAATCACCAGAGTATGCTTGCTACAAGTAGGTTAGCTATACAGAATTACTACTTAGCACACAAAATGACTGCTGAACTAACATATAAAACACATTACATCAATATTCAAAGTTTGCCTCCAATGTGGAAAATATATTTCCAAGTCTGAGTTGAAGCAGGATTGACTAGAAAATTTTTACCAAAAGGATGTATATTTACCAGTCTGCCTGGGTTCTCATGTAAAAATACTGTAAAGCAGCGCAATGGAAAACCATCTGCATACAAGATTAATGTGAGGATGTGAAGGCCAACATAGAGGAGAACGTCAGGGACTCAATTGCCAGGATCATCCCAACTCTGAGGCAAAACAATGAACTGTGGATATAAGACAGAGGCATAACGACACGTTTTTATTCTTTACCAAGGAAGCAAAAAGCAACAGCAATTTCTGAAGTCATGAGAAGGGGATCCCAGCCATGTTGGTGGAACATGCTGGGGGTTTGTTTATGAGGAGAGATTGGGATTTTACAACTATGTTTTGTGTACAACCATTTCTGTCTCCATAATTATCCTTATCCCATATCTCTTAAATCTTCACCTCTGATAATAAACTTGTGATTGCTTTCACTGTGGTTATGTCTACCGTATGAACCATAGTCAAATTTATTAAAGGTGACTTTGTAACTCTGGATTTTACAAAGTCGAAGTTGAGTGTCCACATGTCTGCAAAGTCGCCTTAGTGCATTCCCACTAAATCACCCAAGGTCAACTATTGCAACAGTGCATTGTGGGAACCGATCCAACAGTTCTCTCAGCCTTGTGGCATTCTGTTTATTTATTTATTTATTTATGCCAGTGCATTATGGGGAAAAAGTGCCCCACAAGTTGTTGTGAGTGTGTGATTTCATGCTGGGGCTCGTTTGCAATCCTGAAATGTCATGGCTAGATGCGATCAATGCTGGCCAGAAAGAAAATGAATTCAAATTGCTGGGCTTCCTGTTTTCTACTTCCTGCTCATCTGGAGAGTAGCAGAGGTGAAAGTGAACAGAATGGACTCATTTGGGGCATTGTGGTATACCTCTGAAGGCCAATAAAATCAATTTAAAGTAACACTATTTCCACACTAGCACTAATTTGACATTTTAAATTTGAACTTGGTGTTACACCGCATCGGACGGGCAGGGCAAGAAAGTCAACCTTAGCAGCTGTTAAAAACTGACCTAATGATATTGGCAGTGAAGACAGTCACATTATAAAATTGAGCTAAGTGCCTTAAAATTGACTTTATGCTCTAGTGTAGACATAGCCTATACATAATCTCAGTGCTATGGCCTGTGTCTACACATGCACGCTACTTCGAAGTAGCGGTACTAACTTCGAAATAGCACCCGTCGCGGCTACACGCGTCGGGTGCTATTTCGAAGTTAACGTCGACGTTAGGCGGCGAGATGTCGAAGTCACTAACCTCATGAGGGGATCGGAATAGCGCCCTACTTCGACGTTCAACTTCGAAGTAGGGACCGTGTAGATGATCCGCGTCCCGCAACGTCGAAATTGTGGGGTCCTCCATGGCAGCCATCAGCTGGGGGGTTGAGAGATGCTGTCTCTCCAGCCCATGCGGGGCTCTATGGTCACCGTGGGCAGCAGCCTTTAGCCCAGAGCTTCTGGCTGCTGCTGCTGCAGCGGGGGATTCATGCTGCATGCACAGGGTCTGCAACTCGTTGTCGGCTCTGTGTATCTTGTGCTGTTTAGTGCAAGTGTGTCTGGGAGGGGCCCTTTAAGGGAGCGGCTGGCTGTTGAGTCCGCCCTGTGACCCTGTCTGCAGCTGTGCCTGGCACCCTTATTTCGATGTGTGCTACTGTGGCGTGTAGACGTTCCCTCGCAGCGCCTATTTCGATGTGGTGCTGCGCAACGTCGATGTTGAACATCGACGTTGCCAGCCCTGGAGGACGTGTAGACGTTATTCATCAAAATAGCCTATTTCGATGTCGCCACATCGAAATAGGCTACTTCGATGTAGGCTTCACGTGTAGACGTAGCCATGATGTTACATTGGAGCTAATCCTCCGCTGATTCAAACAAGTTCATGTGTGCACTGTTGCTCTGGGGAAACTTACCTGCTAATTTCTGTGAGAATCCCAAGGCTAAGGACAGATTGGTGCAGGGGAATGGGTGAAGCTATTGTTAACCTGTAAAGGCAAAATAAAGACTGGTAGTGTCTCGAGGAGATTGGCTGGCTGGCTGAGAGACTAGGGCTGTATCTACGTGACAACCTAAGCTCAAAATAAGCTAAGCAATTTGTGTAGTTTATTTCAAGGTGACTTCGAAATAGGCTACTTCAGCATGTGGGGCTGTCTAAACAGTGACACATGACGAAATAAAGCTCTGTTTCAAGATATCCCTGTACTGCTTCTACAACAAGGAGTCTGGGGATGCTGGAATAGCATGTTCATTACCTTGAAAACAGTTTCGAGACAACAGGAACTTTTCTTAGACATGGGCAGCTATTTTGGGATGAGGCCATATCCCAAGTTAGGCTATGTCTACACGGCATGCGCCAAGAGAACCAAGAAATAACACACAAGGGCCACGTCTACACGTGCACGCTACATTGAAATAGCTTATTTTGATGTAGCGACATCGAAATAGTCTATTTCGATGAATAACATCTACACGTCCTCCAGGGCTGGCAACGTCGATGTTCAACTTTGACGTTGGCCAGCACCACATCGAAATAGGCGCTGCGAGGGAACGTCTACACGCCAAAGTAGCACACATCGAAATAAGGGTGCCAGGAACAGCTGCAGACAGGGTCACAGGGCGGACTCAACAGCAAGCCGCTCCCTTAAAGGGCCCCTCCCAGACACAGTTGCACTAAACAACACAAGATCCACAGAGCTGACAACTGGTTGCAGACCCTGTGCATGCAGCATGGATCCCTAGCTGCCGCAGCCGCAGCCAGAAGCCCTGGGCTAAGGGCTGCTGCACACAATGACCATAGAGCCCCGCAGGGGCTGGAGAGAGAGCATCTCTCAACCCCTCAGCTGATGGCCGCCATGGTGGACCCTGCTATTTCGATGTTGCGGGACGCAGATCGTCTACACGGTCCCTACTTCGACGTTCAACTTCAAAGTAGGGCGCTATTCCCATCCCCTCATGGGGTTAGCGACTTCGACGTCTCGCCACCTAACGTTGATTTCAACTTCGAAATAGCGCCCAACACATGTAGCCATGACGGGCGCTATTTTGAAGTTGGTGCTGCTACTTCGAAGTAGCGTGCACGTGTAGACACGGCCAAGGAAATCTTCCTCACTGGAGGAAGGGGGTAACAAATTGACTTAGTCCTGGGCATCTTAAGAATGTGTCACAATTATCATCATAAAATGTAGGGATGGACAGGATCCTGAGAAGTCATCATTGGATAAGTTTGTATATCTTTTGTCTGCTCCTCAAATAATACTTATGGGCTGCCTCTACACTAGCAATGAACTTCAAAGTTAAATTTGAAGTTGGGCTCCCTTACTTTGAAAGAGCCCCTAACTTTGAAGTCCTCACTCCATTCCCAGGAATGGAGTAGCACCCTGTTCTGAAGTTAAACTTTGAAATAGAATGTATGTAGATGCTCTGCACCCACTACTTTGAAATACTGGGTCTGCCACGGTGGTGGCCCTGTGGGAGCCTGGAGATGCTCTGGCCAGGTCAGACGAGGCTCTAAGGTAACTGCCAGCCGTGTGTCAGGAAGCAGCTACCCAGCAACCCCAGGCAGGAAGCTGGATGTGGCAGAGGCAGGGGGACCATGAACTCCCTGCTGCACAGCCCCCTTTCGACACTGGATGCGAGCTACACAGCCCCAGCTGTCAACGTTATCAAGCCAGGACCCCCCTGCCACCTCTGGAGCCCACCAGCGAGACCCCTGAGGGCCTGAAGCAGCCAGGCAAGCACGCCAGAAGAGGGGCTCCTCATGGACTGAGGCGGAATTGCAGGACCTCCTCAGAGTGTGGGCGGGACAAGGAGGTCGTACTCCACAAAGGGGCATGGCAGTGGAATGTAGGCACATTCAAGAGGCTGGCCAGGGAGCTCGCAGTCTGGGGCCACCCTGTCCGGACTGCGGAGAGCATTTGCACAAAAGTTAAATAACTGCAGCAGGCACACTGTTGAGCAAGTGACTCCACCATCTGCTCAGGGCATAGCCCACCCATTGCCCCCATTACGGGGAGCTGCATCAGCTCCTGAGGCCAAAGGAGGTGGCCCCACCATAGCACCTTGTCGACACCACCAACCCCCACTTCGCAGACACACAGGAGGAGGCAAGTCTATCGGGTACTACCGCCTGGGACCGGGACACAGAGGCCGAGGGCAATGATGAGGGGTCCAATGATGGGACCCTCGTCATCGCCTTTCCCTGCAGGACAAACAGCCAGGCCTCTTCCAGCTGTGTGTCGCCCAAGGTCCCGGAAGTACCAGCAGGTGAGTACGGGGCATTTGGGATGGCAAAGAGCCTTGGGACAGGCCCCCCTCAAACAGTCCCAAGGTCCACACTCCCTTGCCACACTCACACACCCTCCCGCTCCCCCCTCTCCGCTCCCCTGCCACGCACTAGGGATTTGGGATTAGGGTTAGAATGTTGATATTTACTGGGGTTTGAGGGGAATAAACATGTTTTCTTTTACAAAAAAAACAACGAATGAACCTATTTACAATGGGGAAACTATGTATGGGAGGGATGTGAGGGGCCAGGGTGGGGGCCCAAACTGGGTGCAGCGGGTATGCGGCATCAGTCACGATATGGGGGAGGGCATCATGATGTCCCCCAGCAGAAGCTCCCACGGGGGGGCGGGGAGGGACATAAGTGATCTCCTCCATCCAGGAGCCACAAAATCCATGAAACAGCCCCTTGCATTGACCAGGGCCTGGAGGACCACCAAGTGGAACCCCTTTACGTTCACATAGGTGCCCCACTGTGGTCTGGGGCCCAGATCGTGATGTAGGTTCTGTCCATTGCGCCAAAACAGTTCTGCAAACCCAGTGAGGGCAACGTCCAGGTCCCCGATGATGATGTGGCGAAGAAGCACCTTGCTTATGGATTGGACAACCTGCATAGGGCACAAGAAAGACACATCCAGGAATGCCAGACTGGGTGGTCCCCTTCCCTCTCCTCACCAGGGCCCCCTTCTCCCTTCCCTGACAGGGCCCCCTTGCCCCATCTCCAGCAGGGTCCACTTCCCCCCTCCGCCACAGGACCCCCATCCCACTTCCCCCTTGCCCAGTAGCCCCCTCCCCAGGGTGAGTCTGTGGTCTGAGCCAGGCTTACCTCAAGCAGGACTGTGACAGTGGCCTTCCTCACCCCAAACTGATGGCTGCCAGACTGGTGGCTGTCTGGGGTGGGCAGCTTCCACAGCACTATTGCCACCCAATTCTGCACAGGGAGTGCAGGCTACATTCTTGTGTTGTGGTGCTGGAGTACTGGGGCGAGCCAGTGGCAGAGCTCCTTGAATGTCCACCCTGTCATGCAGAAGTTTCTCAGCCACCACTCGTCACCTCAATTTCCCAGCACTAGCCGGTCCTACCTTTCTGTACTGGTACGGAAGGCCCATCAGCACCAGATGCGGGGAGAGGGTGACAGGGATGAGGCAGCAGGGCCCAGCCCGGAGCCTGCAGGATGAGGCCCATGTGATTGGCCCTGCTGCACTGCTGGAAGATGGCAGCAAGCACTATGGACAGCAGGCTGGCCACAGCAGAGAGGAGATTCCCTTGGAGGAGCAGCTGGTGAGGCATCTTGTCCCTGGCTAGCTCTGCTCCCTAGCACATGGTCTGCCTTGCTGTGTGCAGCCTGGTAGCCCTGAGCATGTGCAGGGTGGGGGGTGTTGGGAGGGCCTCTTTAAAGGAGTGGCTTATCAGCCATGCGACCCCTATCTGCATTGTTTCCTGGCCTCTTATTTCAAAATAGGTGACACTGGTGCATAGACGCTTCCTTTTGAAGTACTGGGATGCTACTTCAAAATAAGGGCAGGGGGTTTGGTGGGTGTAGACGTTCTACTTCAAAGTCTGTTATTTTGAAGTTGGACTTTGAAATTGGCAGCTTCAAAGTTACTGTGTCCTGTAGAAACGACCATGGTGTCTCAGTTTCAGAAATTATTTTTGTATGTTTGTGCAAGTATGCAAATTAGTCAACTTAAACTCTGAAAAACATCCCAATTTGATGATTATTCCAAAAATAATCTTGTTAAACACACAGGATATTTTCTAAGTGTCAAATTACCAGTAGATGTGTTACTTTCCCTAACTTTAACTGAAATGACTCATATTCCAGTAACTATACTAACTACAGTACATGAGATCTGACTTTTGTACAGTATAGAGGCATAATAATATGTTGCCTTAATTGTTAAATCATTAGCAGCATATTTGACTGTACAATTAAAGCCTCCAAAGTAGGTTTTCTCTCTCCAATGAGGTACCAGGGAATCACTAACATTTTTAATTGTTGGTTGAAAAATAAGAATCATTGTGCATGTACCTTATTGCAGTTTTACCAGGGCTTGATTAAAATATATTTAAATAGCAGAAACTATATAATTGATATTAATTTTCTTATCTAATACATTCAATTGCATTACTCATTGAATCCCAAAAGAAAATCAACACTCTTACAAACCTCAAATGAATTTTCTGAAGACAGTCATCCATTTAGTGACCATCTCTTTTACATTACAATACATTTTCTTTTTTTCTTGAATCACAGATGAGGGCCATTCTCTTACCTAACATTTAAAGTACTGAGAAAAATGTCAGGTAGCCTCAAAATTGACATTTTTCTTTTTTTCTGGACACTACATGAAACACTTGCATGGAAAAAATGCTTCGCTATGATAATCTCATCTTTCAAATAGTCTTTACACTTTGTTTTTGCAGATATGTAAGCTTCCAAATCTTACAACATTGTATAAACAATAATCCTGGCAAAACAGTCTTGCTCTTCTGATTTTTTTAATTGCTGAATTATTGTGTTTTGTAGCACAAGATTTACCACAGCCACTAAAGTCATAGCTTCTTTATCCATTTTGGTACTTACATCTTATCATATCCCATTCACTAATCATTATGATCAGGTTGACACAAATTTGTTTTTTTGCATATACTTTCTCCCCAGAGTGTTATACTATACTCATCATTTCAATGTCTAAACACCTTAGAAAAATACAGCTTATTTGTAGTCCAGTCATGCCCACTATGTGCTAAACAAAGCCCAACTATGTAAGACAATCCCAACCACAGTTTACAATCTAGATAAAAGCTACATACAAAAGAACTGAGGAGACCAATACAATGCATATACACATATTTTATATTTCATATGAAAAATGTTAAAAGAATATTGAGGTTGCAAAAAATCAAGTTGTCCAAAATTAGGAAATGTCAACTCATGACTAAGACCAACTGTGTTACATCAAGTCGCCCTTCCTGAACCTATTCATTATTACACAGTCATTCTATGTGCTTTTCTCCACACGAGCCCTGCCTCATTCAAGGCAGCGAGAGGTCATAGAATCAAAGACTCCTAGTCCAGCCACTCTCCTAAAGCAGAATCAATCCTAACTAAAACATCCCAGCCAGGACTTTGTCAAGCTGGGACTTAAAAACCTCTGAGGATGGAGATTCCACCACCTCTCTAGGTAATGCATTCCAGTGCTTCACCACCTTCCTGGTGACATAGTTTTGCCTGATATCCAACCTACTTCTGTACTTCCGTAACTTCAGATCATTGCTCCTTTTCTGCTCTCTATCACCACTGAGAACAGCCTCCTTGCATCAGCTTTAGAGCCCCCATTCAGGAAGCTGAAAGCTGCTCTCAAATTGCTCCTCATTCTTCTCTTCTGCAAGCTAAACAAGCCCAAATCCCTCAGCCCTTCCTCATAGGTCATGTGCTCCAGCCCCTTAATGGTTTCCATTGCCTTCTGCTGGACCTGCTCCACTGCATCCACATCCTTTCTCCAATGCGGTACCAGGGCCCAGAACTGGACACAATATTGGTTGCAGTAACAGTTGTTAGAGAAATGACTGTGATGAGGGATCAGGTCAGGTGAGGAGATAAAAAATGGATGTTAGTTGAAGCCATGTAAATGGATGACATGATCACACATAGAAAGGGAGAAAGAGAAAAAAAATATATTGGTACCCCCATGGGATCTCTAGGAAGGGCAGAAAAATGGACAATGAAGAGCCAACCAAGGAGGCACTAAAAAAATGATCAAAAGGTGGTCCCTTGGTCTCATTTCCTCGTTATTTCCCAGGAGGGAGTTGGGACTTTACTTTTTCAGTAGACATGCAGCATTTTCCCCCCATTGTCTTATCTTGTGAATGTTCCTTGACTTTTGTTTCCATTTACACATTCCACCATCTTTTGTTGGTCTGTGACCGTGTCCAACGTTTAGCTATCCTGAGCCGTGTCTACATGTGCACGCTACTTCGAAGTAGCGGCACTAACTTCGAAATAGCGCCCGTCACGGCTACACGTGTCGGGTGCTATTTCGAAGTTAACATCGACGTTAGGCGGCAAGACGTCGAAGCCGCTAACCCCATGAGGGGATGGGAATAGCGCCCTACTTCGATGTTCAACGTCGAAGTAGGGACCGTGTAGTCGTTGCGCGTCCCGCAACATTGAAATTGCGGGGTCCGCCATGGCGGCCATCAGCTGAGGGGTTGAGAGATGCTCTCTCTCCAGCCCCTGTGGGGCTCTATGGTCATCGTGTGCAGCAGCCCTTAGCCCAGGGCTTCTGGCTGCTGCTGCGGCAGCTGGGGATCCATGCTGCATGCACAGGGTCTGCAACCAGTTGTCGGCTCTGTGGATCTTGTGTTGTTTAGTGCAACTGTGTCTGGGAGGGGCCCTTTAAGGGAGCGGCTTGCTGTTGAGTCCGCCCTGTGACCCTGTCTGCAGCTGTGCCTGGCACCCTTATTTCGATGTGTGCTACTTTGGCGTGTAGACGTTCCCTCACTGCGCCTATTTCGATGTGGTGCTGGCCAACGTTGAAGTTGAACGTCGACGTTGCCAGCCCTGGAGGACGTGTAGACGTTATTAATCGAAATAGGCTATTTCGATGTCGCTACATCGAAATAAGCTACTTCGAAGTAGGCTTCACGTGTAGACGTAGCCCTGGATCGTTAGATTTCCCTTTTATTTTGTTTGGTTATCCTGAATATTTAAGGATGTCACAAATAAGGAAATGAAATTAGGTTTTCTTCTACCTTTTCATTACTCTTCTTTACTCACTCATTTCCAAGCATTCACACATTTGAATTTCCTATTGATTCTTTTTATTAAAAATGCATAATGAGAAATAACAAAATAGATCATTGGCAGATAGTAATAGTGTTTTCAGTTCAACTCAGCGCTGCTTATTCCATGAAGTACCTTGAGCAGTGAATTTAGGTCACAAAAAGCACTTATCTAAACTCAGACTATTGAATGCAGATGAGGAGAGCAATCAATTATATTAAATTTCTGAGTACCTCTCATGCTAGACACAATTCAGTAGCCTACCAAACAATGAAGACCTGCACTATACAGCATGGATGAATACTATCCTCCATTTTTTAAAGACTTTGCAGCTAGTTCTCAAAAAATAAATAAACAAACAAATAAAATTAAGGCTGCAGCTAAGAAATCTTGCTAGCAACATAAAGCAACACTTTGTGTGCTGTTGAAGTGACTTAAAATAGCCTCTTTCTGTATGCAAGCACACACTTCAACTACATTTCTATGCTCTGCTTCTGGCATACAGTACAACAGTCTTGCAGTGACAAAGGCTGCTTTCAGCATTGCCCTTAAGGACCAATGAAGGCCTGAACTTTTGCATTTCCCAGTAATAGATAGCTTTGCAAAGTTCTGTAAGGAAGACTGGCACTCAGCATTCTAAGCACTGCTAAACCTCCCTTCAACTGGGGATCTGGATTCACATCTGGTTAAGGGGTTTTGAAGCAATTCACCATTGGCAGCTTTTAAACTGTGTAAATTTTACAAAAGCAGGGAAAGTTGTACTATCCCTTGGATACTTTTGTTTCATATGAAATGTTTTAGATCCTTCTGCTAGTTGCTTTATCCACTGCCTATACCATCATAAATATGTACGCTTTCCCACTGAGTTAATTCAGCACATTGAATTTGCTTTTTGGTAATCCACCAGACATTATTTGAAATCTACTTAACTCTGAAAGATAATGTCCTTCCATTTTTTTTGAAATATCATACCTTTGACATTCTAGTGTATAATGTTTTATGCTAATGCCTTTATTAATTTGTCATTATCTCAATGTCAGGTGAAGTCCTGTAGCACTTAGGAAAATCTGTTTGGGGTTCTTTTCACCTTTTATCTATTATATGTAGCTGCTTACATACTCATCCTTGTCAGATCTAAGCACCTTCCAGTATAACTTGATTTAATACCTGTCAGATGTTTGTTCTTTCATCCTTTTGGCAGGAAGTGAAGTACATGCAGAAGGATGGTTTAAAAACAAATAAAATACACACATTATATAATTAACGCAATACATCAGAGAGACGAGGTCAAAGAAACGTGCTTTGCCCTTCCAGTGGAAGATGTGAGGTTTGTGATTAACCACTGTTCCTGTAAGACTTTATTCTAAAATCTTTGAGCAGCCCATGAGAGAACTTTCTTTCCTTTTATTATTTTTGCCCTTTGGTGATCACCAGTTAAATGTTCATGCAAGCTTAGTTATAAATAATCTCTGAAATGTAATTGGTTTTATTAGAATTAGAGCATATTTGTTTTCATAAGACACCAATGTGAGTGTGGGGGGGGTCCAATGAGGTACCATATTTACTTGATTAAATTTACATTTGTGAATACAATATTAATAATTTCACTGTATAATACAAATGTTTGTCCTTTTTATAAATAACCGTACATGTTTGTCTTTTCAGCCAGAAGAATATGAAAAAAAAGAAAAAAACAATAGACTGTGACAGCTACCTGTGGGAAGAGGGATTTTGAGATTTCACTAAAGGAGGAATATGCACATAAGTTTATTGCATGATGTCACATCTTATTTTTGAAACAAAAAGCAGTCAAGGAGCACTTTAAAGACTAGCAAAGTAGTTTATTAGGTGAGCTTTCGTGGGACAGACCCACTTCTTCAGACCATAGCCAGACCAGAACAGCTGTTCTGGTCTGGCTACGGTCTGAAGAAGTGGGTCTGTCCCACGAAAGCTCACCTAATAAACTACTTTGCTAGTCTTTAAAGTGCTCCTTGACTGCTTTTTGTTTTGATAGTGTATAGACTAGCACAGCTTACTCTCTGTTCTTATTTTTGAAGTTTGCCTAATAATCACAAATTAAGAGAATTTTACCATGCAACAACATGGGAGAGTGTACAGTGAAGCCATTAAAAAAAATCAACAATACATACACATGTACAGAGGAAGAAAGAGAAGAACCAGACAAATGAAAACACCTATTTATGTGTCAGGTACTTCATAAGTACATTAAATTTATGCAGTCTTTTGAGAGATTATATCACTTAAGTATGAAGATGAGAAGCTAAAGTGTTTAGGAGTCACCGGGGTCAACATTTTGAAAATAGAAACCAGAGGCTTGATTTACAGAATGTGTATCCTCATCACTTTCAACAAGTCAAGTCCATTCACATTACCCCTCCACCCAAATAATCACTAGTTTCTTTCAAAAATATTGACATGGGTGAGTGCTACACACTTTGGCTGCTTTTCTCCCAACTTAAATAAAATAATCATTCAAAACAACTCCCAAAGAAAACAAGTGTATCTTTTCAGAGAGGTAGCCATGTTAGTTTTTATCTTCACAAAACAAAAAACAATCCTGTATCGCTATAAAGACATACAGTATATTGTGTGATGAGCTTTAGAGGGACAGACCCCCCCTTCTTCAGATCTGGAAAATCATTCATCATTCATCAAAATCATTCATCCCCGAGGTGAAGCTATTGAGGATGCATTTTTCAGGTTAATCTAATCTGAGGCCACAAACACTAAAATATCAAACTTTGTTGAGATTCTTGTATGGTGTCACTAAAAGACAGAGTAAAGGCTACCTGGATGCTTTAACTATACATTTTCCTACCTCAACATGTTTGGATTTTTTAAAATTTAACCACAACTCTGAATTTCCTGGATTTACAATGCTTACTTTTATTACAATATCCCTATAATATACTACCAACCTGTACTCTCATCAACAGGCTTCTTTCTGGGACTGTTTTCAAAGGTTCTCACCAAATTCATAAAATTCCAACCCAGAAGATGGTTTCCTAGGATGTGAAGACATAAGGGGAGAGCACTACCTGGGACAATGGCTGCCGTTCAGGTCACCATCCCACTCACAGACATCAGAATGTCCTTGTGGAAGAGAACAGAGTCACGGTTTCTTTTGTACACTGTCCCGCTCTTGCACCCTGGGTATATTATTATTATTCCTGTCGTTAACCTTCTCTATTTCATATTTTCTCCTTTTTGACCCATCTTGTCACATCATTCCTGAACTTTGCTTATAAGCTCTTTAGGGACTACATCTTTACATGGTACTGTGAGGCACCTATTACATTTTACAGTGCTCTAGATATAAATTACATGCAACAGCTATCATAAAGAATATGAAGGTTGTGAAATCAAGCACCCAAAAACTAGGAAATGCCACAACTAAAACTGCGTAAGTCTATTCAGACAACTCCCCGGCCCACCTCCCCAGCCAATTTGTAGCACAGGCATGTAACACAGCAAAATGAGACCTCAGAAAAGGAAAGTGCTTTGTTCTTCAGTGGATCTAAATTTCAGAGTAATGCAAAGGCAAAAAAGTAAGGCTGCTTTAAGTCAGGCCAGCCATCAGGACTGCTCTGACCTACACTGTGGTCTGCAGTAGCCCCAGAGCAGACCACAACGTGGGAGGTACAAAGTCACCTTTGTCTGCCTCTCCTTCCTATGTTGCGCCCTTCAAGGGGCACAGTACAGAAGGGACAAGTACAATACTCTACCTTACGATTTCCAGCCTCAACTTTACTAGACAAGGCCTATAGGACTAACCTGCTTGCTTATATTGTTCATTTAAATAATAGATTTATTTCCTTATGGCCTTGATTATCCAGTAAACTCTTTCATACTCAGCATTCTATCATCTGGAACTCTCAAATAACCAGCATTTTAACCATAAGTAAATTTTAGTTCCATTTTCTATATGAACAGTAGTGAAAGCAAATACAAATAAATATAGCAAATAAGTTTACAGAGTACAATTTTCTCTGAAAATCAGACAAGAAGTGCTTGTGTCTGAAAACTTTGAGGGAAAGTTTACTAAGGTTGTACATTCTTTGTTATAGCATTGGAGAATCAGGCAATAAATCCATATAGTAATACTTTACAAGCACCACAGTCCATATGCAGATCTAAATAAAATCTTACTTCCCAATCTCCTCATTTGTTCATGTAGTTCCTTTGCTGATTTGGTTGCCTAGAACAGATATGCTTCTCTCAAATCACTGACACAGCTTCACTGGTTAGAGAATAATTGCTAGCTTTCTTCTAAGTATAGCTGAGAAGGACAATGGATTTTCTTCCCTTTTCCTTTTTCTTTTCTTTTCTTTTTTTTCCTTGAGTAACTGAATTTGTTTTTGCAAGCTGCAGTTTATGTAGGCATGAGTGACAGGATCCAAAGCAAAATGAAATTGTTTAGACAACTCATGGCCTCTCTTATGAATACATATTAAAAACATACACATTCATGCAGGCACAATAAATTTCAGGCTTTGGTTAGTTTTCCTATATTATTTTATTTGTGGAAGCTATTTACAAGAGTGCTTGGTGAACAATACACAGTACTTGTCGACTTTACAGCAAGGAAGCTTCTTATACATTATGAACATAGTTTTTAGGATTAACATTTGCTTTTAGAAGACCTTGTTTTCAGTTGCTTGAAACTTTGCTAAACTTTATGGGTGTGTCTACATGGGCACAAATCTTTGAAATGGCCAAGCTAATGGCCAGCTGAGAGGAATAAGGGGATTTCAAAATGTACAGGGTCCTTTCGAAAAGGACTCCCATGTAGCCACAACGAGCCGCACATGTTCAAAAGCAGTGCTTTGAAGTGCCCTCATGCTAATGAGGTGCTGAATATTCAATTCAGTTCCTCATTAGTAATCTTCAAAATGGCCATTAGCATGGCCATTTCGAAGGTTTGTGCCCGTGTAGATGCACCCTATCTGTTCATACTGAGATGGTTCATACTTTTTTTTGCCTCTGTTTCAGCAAAGGCAATTAAACCATTTCTGACACTACCAACATTTAAAGCATGTTCCAGTCATTTCTTTGAAGAGCTCTGTTGCCTCCAAATTAGTCATTTTGCTACAATCTCTGAGCATTTACATCTCTGTTAAGCATGCTTCAGCTCTGTGTAGCGGTCTAATATGGAACTAACTCTTCTGAACATGTGCATATGTATGAAACCAGATCTGCAGACAGGGAGACCATGCAAAAGCAGCAGCAGCTGCACCTTTAGTCCATGGAAAGTGTGCTGGGTGATGAGATCATGAGTTCTGGTCTCAGCTCATCTGTTGGCTGCTGTGAATAATTCTCTGTGATCTGCACCTGTTATTGTTCAGCAACATTGTACGTGCTCACATGGCTGTGGCCACATCAGCAAGTGACGTTGAAAGGGGTAATCCCGATTGCCACTTTGAACTGAGTTGCTTCGACACGAAGTGACTACACACAAAACACAGATTGACGCTGAAATCTGCAAAACGGAAGAGACCCCCCCCGTCCTTTCAAAAGGGAGTGACTACACAGCACAGAGCCTCCTTTTGAAATAATGGGGCAGGAAATGGAGAGGGAAGGGTCAAACGGCCAGCAAGCCCTTCCTGGAGCATGGACCAGCCACCCCACTAAGGGGCCCCTCCCAAACACCGCCCCTCACCCCACACACATGCTGAGGGCTCAGGCTGCTTGCAGCATGTGACTTTCAGCACAGCACCAGCAGAGCCTTGCTCAGCCCCAACCCCACAGCCTGGCACGGACCTGCAGCACTTCACAGACGGGGACATCCTGGACATCATGGCCAGTCTGATGGCCATCCTGGCAGCATGCCACTTCAGGCTCCATGCCCATCATGTGGCTGGCCTCCTGCAGGCCCTCCCCACCACGGTGCATCCAGAGCACCCCCTTCCCCGGCCCACTGTTGCCTCGGGCGGTACCCCACTAGTGGGGAATGGTGGGACAACGTTTTCCTGGAGGAATGGGACAACGAATGGTGGTTCCACCTTCACGGAGCTGTGCCAATGGCTGGTACGAGCACTTTGCCACCAGGACATCCGCATGAGGCCTGCGCTCCCCCTGGAGAAAAGGGTGGTCATAGGCATGTGGAAGCTGGCCATCCTGGACAGCAACCGCTTCGTCAGCCACCAATTTGGGGTGGGGAAGGCCGCCATTGGGGTCATCCTTTTAGAGGTAAGGAAGCTGGGGCTATGCACCCATGATGGGGCCTGGGGAGGGTGTCCCGAGAAAGGTTTCCCAGGGAGGGAGGCCCCCTGTATGCCGCCACACACTCACGAGTGCCTTTGCCCTCCACCCCATGCAGGTAGTTGATACCATCAACCGGATCCTCCTGCGTCTGCTCATCTGCTTGCGGGGCATGGATGCCACCTTGGATGGATTCCAGCAGCTGGGATTTTCCAACCGTATCAGCATGTTGGACAGCACTCACGTTGCCATCTGGGCCCCCCCCACAGACGCAGATAACACATAAACAGCTACCATTCGGTCATCCTGCGGGCCCTTGTGGATACCCGAGGACAGTTTACAGACATTTGCATGGGCTGGCCGGGCAGGGCCCATGATTCCCATATACTGCAGAACTCATGGCTCAGGTACAGGATAGCCGAAGGCAGCTACATCCCACCATGGGAGCTCCTGGTGGGAGACATGATCATGCCCCATACACTGTCACCGACGTGGCCTACCCACACCAGACCTAGCTAATGCTCTCCTACGTGGGCCACACCAAAGACAGCCAGGACCACTACAACGCCTGGCTCAACCAAGCCAGGAACATGGCTGAGCAGGCGTCTGGGTGGCTGAAGCTGCGCTGCAGGTGCCTGCTGACATGGCTGGAGGTGGGCCTCCCCAGCATGCCCGCAGTTGTGGATGTGTGTTGTGCTCTCCACAATCTCGTGGAGATCAAGCATAAGCTCTTCGTGGCGTGCTGGGTTGCCAAGGCTGTGCCACAGTATGACCAGCCAGATGCAGTCCCGTGCCACCAGGTGCACCGGAATGGGTTGCATATGCGGGGTGCCCCCACCTCTGCCCACCAGCACCCCTCCTGCCCCCTGTCCTCACCACCCTGCTCCTACCCACCATGTATGCAGCTGAGAGAGAGGGGCTCATGCGGTGGCTGTGGGCAGGTGCACACAGCCTGACCATGGCTCCACTGCCCCCGCCCCCCCGCGAGTATGAGGCCATCACACCTCCAGTGGGCCCCTACATACCTGCACTCTCGGTGCCATCCCAGCTCCACAGGAGGCCCTGGACCCAGGGTGGTCACGGCTTCTGGGGCCACCATGGCTGCCATTCCCCCACCCCTATGGATGAGTGAGGACCCCCATTCCCATTGTAAACAGTTCGCCCCCCACCACCCCCTTGTAAATAGCTGGAGGCATTTTTGTGTTGGAAAAATCAAGTTAACTTTATTGGATAGTGTCTGTCGTGTATGTGGTGGGGACGGTGAGGGACATGCATGTGGGCAGGGATGATGGTGGGGCAGAGGTGGGGGTGCATTGGCCAGGCCAGGGCCAGGGAAAGGCCATGCATGGAGCAGACAGCTGGGCCAGGTGGTTGGCAAAAGCCTGGGCTAGGGTGTCGAGGTGCCCCAAGGAGGGATATGTGGGCTTCTGCTAAGTCATTGGCCTGGCTGCAGCAGTGGGCCCACCTGGCATGGTGCCCAGTTCTGGGGATCATCAGTTCTTCCCCCTCGCTGGCTGCTGCAGGGCTCCCTGGCATGTCAAGGGGGCTGGGGTGGCCCGTAGACGTCGAGGCTGTGAAGACATAAGGGGAGAGGGTGGTGCCCTGTCAGTTACATTACTGGGTAATGTGGACCGGTGGCCACATCCCTACTGCCATCACTCTCTGCCTGAGGGGGAGGACCCTGGGGAGACCTGGCTGTTGTGGGGGGGGGCTGGTTCAGCCCCCCCCACCGTCCTCAGGCACGTGCCCTGTGTGGCTGTGTATGGCCCCAGGCGAGGACCCCTGCTGCACACGGGCCCCTCCCTGATGGCAATCACAGCCTTCCCTGTGGCCCCTGCCTCATGGTTGCTGGCCATGAACCTGGGCCTGTGCCAGCAGGAGCTGGGAACCCCACCCCCACATATGCTCAGGATGCCCCATGCCCGGTTCTACCTGAGGGTACATCAGAGGGTTCAGGGAAGGCCTGGATGGAGGTGCCCCGGCTCCCGTCATTCAATGGCACAGTGATGTATATGGTCCCCTCGATGCTGCTGTCCCCATCATCGGCTCTGGGCCTGGGGTCAGTGGAGCTGCGGAGGGTCCCGGCTCTGGATCCTCGCCCTGCACCTCCAGGTCAGCTGGGCTGAGGGTCTCCTCCAGTGGTCCAGTCTCCCTGGGGTCAAGGAGCTGGTGCAGGTGGCAGGCACTGTCCCCAGCCGCCTGACTGAGCACCTTGCGTTCACATACCCCTGGTGCAGCTCCCTGACTTTCAACCCCACCTGGTCGGGGGTCCGGTGGCAGGGTGGCCCCTTACAGTCAGGGTCTCAGCCAGCTGGGCAAAGGCAGATGCCTTCCACTTCTGCCCCTCCACCCTCAGCAGGATGTCATCGTCCTCCCAGACTGCCAGCATGTCCTGGACCTCAGCCTCCAGCCACAGGGAGCCCCTCCTCTTTGGGTGCTGCCTACGGTCCTGGGAGCCCTGCGGCTCCCAGGGGTCTTGCTGGCTGGCCATGGCTCCAGCTGGATACCTTTCTGCCACTCAGAGGGGGTGCCGTAGAGTGTGCAGCTGTGAGCATGTGCTCCTTTGGCTGTCAGCAACCTCAGCTTTCTGCATGGGGTTTCTGTGGCCCTGCAGCCTTCAGGCAGCTGGCGCTGACAGCCATAGAGCCCTGGGTGCTGTCCAGGGCATCTCTGTGCTCGGGGGAGGGGCCAGCTCTGTGGAGGAATTGTGATTGCAAAATGGCAGCCAGGGGAGCAGCTACACAGGTTTGCTTTCAAAACTGACATCGAAATGGGGCATTGCTCCTAAGAGGGAGTGGAACAACGCTTTCGAAATGAGCACCTTTTAGCCCCATGTTGATTTTGAAACGAGCAATTTGTGCGTCGTTGCTCTGCTGCTCATTTCAAAATTGCCCCTCATTTAAAAAAACGCTTTCAAAATTACTTGCTAGTGTGGCCACAGCCATTAGGAGACAAGGAAACATCCTTTCACCCATTTTGCAGATGTAGTAATTGAGTCATTGTACTGTCCTTAGGCGTGTTGCCTGATCTTCATAGTGTGCTTAAATGTATATATTACTCAAAGTTCCAGTTATCACTTTGAGGTTTGACAGGTCCTTGTCCCAGAAACAAACAAGTGGGGAGGGACAGCTAAATGGCTAGAGCAAGATCCTTGTAAACTGAGGGTTATGAGCTCAGTCTCTGAGGGTGCCTTTCAAGGGTCTGTAGCAGGAAGCATTAAAAAAAAAAGTCTGTGAGGGATGGTGATAGGTCCTGCTGTGAGAGCAGGGGACTAGACTCAATGACCGCTTGAGGTCCCCTCAAGCTCTACAACATGTGCATGATATAGATTAGCATCAGTCCCCATATTTAAATTATTCTAGGGTTGGGAACCCTGATGTACACAGTTGTGAAGCTAACACTATAGGTCCTCTTGTATATTTACAAATATAGTTTATTAATACACTCAGCACAGTCACAAACACCCCAACATCACAAGATAGATAGGAAATGTACAGCTATAGTTCTACATACTGACAATTTTTCTTCTACAACAGGCTGAAGTAGTAGCTGTCATCCTCATCACCATCACCTTCCCCATCATCACCAGAGGCCATCATTCTGGCACCTCTCACAGACTAAATCTCCTTCTCCTAATGCCCTCTGCCTCCATTATAGAATGCCACTTTTATAATATGTTACAGTGACATTCTGCATGAGACATATTCAGTAGGGGATGTTTCCCTTTTTCATTATTTGTATTTCCCCCACTTACTAATGGTACAGTATCTTTCTCCTATAGGTCAGTTTATCACTGATCTCAATTTATTACCCCATCCATCAATTCATTATCCTGGTCCTTCATATGGTTATGAATCAAATTTACTGTTTGTATCCTACCCGGTTATACAGTCTGGTCTTAACTGTTTATTTTGGGTTATTCCAAATAGTGATGTACTTGTTAAGTTTGAGAGTATTCTTGGATGCCCATATCCATTGAAGGTTGCCTTGTCTAGGTGAAATGTCGCAGTTGTATGCACACTGACTTTGCTATCTGAGTGAAAGATCCCAGGCATGTATATCCTGGCTTTGCCTTATAGGCCACATCCTGTATGTTAAGCTAAGTCCCTTGCATTACCACCAAATTGCCAAACTACTTTAATATAAATTTAGCGTAACCTATTATAGTAAACATACAGTAAACTCTTTCATATCCAGCAGCCCCAGGACTGGGAGGTTGTTGGATATTCAAATATTCTGGATTCTAGAGAGGTATACCTAGCCATACATGACACTAAAATAACAGATTAGATATTAAGAATCAAAAATGTATGCAGACTACTTTATTTATGAACAATAGTTATTCTGAGTCAAAATACTTAGAATGCGCCCAAATGAAATATTTTGACTTTCTAAATGTTTTTGTTTTTCTAACATGTAAAATCTGACAAAATTAAATTTGTGAAACATTCCAGTGCCATCAAATCTGAATTTTAGAACCAAAAGGAAAAAGTTTTGGACAGGAGAATCAGAAGGTGATGATTATGCTCTAGTCTTGAGAAAGCATATTTCTTTGGTAATTTCTGCTTCTTCCCCCACCGCAACACCCCTAAATCCTGATTCTGAGAACAGCATCCCCTCAAGAAGGAAGTTATCCATCTACCTCCTTGAGATCACAGTGCTTGCAGCGAACTATTTAGTGTAATAGCTCTTCACTCCTGGTCCTGCCATGTTACAGTGGCTGAGCAGTCAGACCATTTGATATATGCCTTCCTCTATAGTCTACACTTTTCCTTCTATGGCTACAATGGCTGGGAAAACAGCCCGTGTAAACACATTTAGTCTTTATTGGCATTGTTGTTCCTGGTTTTCTTGGTTCAAGGACATGTCTGCTGATAGGAATAAGGGGATTTCAAAGTTGGCGGGGTCCTTTTGAAAAGGACCACCATCTGGATGAGCCACGTGGCAGCAAAAAGCAGCAATTTTGAAGAGCCGTGGCTGGCGGCATGCTAATGAGCCACTGAATATGCATTTCGGTGCCTCATTAGTAATCTTCGAAATGGCTGTTTGCATGGCCATTGCGAAGATTTGTGCTAGTGTAGACATAGCCTGGAAGACCTTGACTTTGTGGATGACATTGTGTTGCTTTCCCACACCCATCAACACATGCAGGAAAAGACGCAATGTCTATGCAACTTGGGACACCACATTGGACTGAGAGTTAGGCAAAAAATACTCCAGAGACTAGCAGTAGCAGCATCCTTCAGTCTACGTAGACTATGGATTGCGCCCTTTGTAGTTCCATTTGGGATCATCATTTGCAGCGTCGACTGTGACTGTGAAGGCCCACATGAGAGTGACAGTCCTTGCTGCATCTGTTGCATGTGTAATGAGTGTCTGGCAGGTCCTTACTGTGCTTTCTGTGGGCTCACTTCTCCTCTGCTAGCTGTCTGATCTTCATCTCATCCTTCTGAAGGCTCTTGTGTAGTTCCTGCCTCCATCTGCTGTGATCATCTGCCAGCTCCTCCCAACTGTCTGGCTTGATGTCTACCTCCCTGGGGTCCCTCTTGCAAACATCTTTGTAGTGCAACTGGGGGAGATCTTTTGCCAGAGGCTAGCTTGCCATACAGGATGTCTTTTGGGATCCTTCCATCATTCATCCTGTGGATGTGGCCAGGCCAGCGGAGCCGCCGCTGCCTGAGGAGGGTGTGCATGGTTGGGATTCCAGCTGCTCAAGGACGGTGGTGTTGGTCACTCTGTCCTTCCATGATATTCCAAGAATGCATCTGCGGCAGCGCAAGTGGAAGACGTTCAGCCTCTTTTCCTGGCGGGCATACAGCGTCCAAGTCTCGCTGCCATAAAGGAGGGTGCTGAGGATGCAGGCTCTGTAGACTTGCATTTTGGTGTGGGTGTACAGCTTGATGTTATTCCACACTCTCTTGCTGAGTCTGGACAGAGTTGTGGCCGCTTTTCCGATCCTCCTATTTAGCTCAGACTCCAACGACAGGGTGTCAGTGATGGTGGACCCGAGGTAAACGAACTCGTGGATGGCCTCTAATGAACAGTTGTCAATGCTGATAGATGGAGGGTCAGCAACGTCCTGAGCAAGTACATTTGTCTTCTTTAGGCTGATGGAGAGCCCAAAGTCCTTGCACGCTTTGGAGAACCGATCCAGCAGTTTCTGAAGCTGGTCTTCTGTGTGTGACATGACAGCAGCGTCATCTGCGAACAGAGACTATGACTCTCAACATAGGTTGACTGGCACCAGTCAAAACAGATGATGCAGACCTATCCAGCACAGACAGTTTTACAAACTTAGGCAGCAGCATCTGCCATAATGGAGGCACTAAGAGCAACATCCAGAGCAGATGTCCTCAGAAGCATGACCAGTGTATGGAGATCCACATAGTACAGTGTCCACACCAAGCTTAATCTGTACCAGAGCTGTGTTATATCAACACCACTATATGGCTCAGAGTGCTGGCAGATGACAGCGCACAACCTTGTCAAGCTCTCACCCTTTCACATCACAAGCCCTCACAAGTTACTTTGCATCTTTTGGCCAAAGACAATCTCCAGCTAGGACCTGCTTTTCCAATGGCACCAGGAGAACACAACCACTATCATCATGAGAAGATGCTGGAGATGGATAGGGCCTGTGATGAAAAGGGAGGCGGATGCCATTGTAAAGATAGCACTTCATCATTCATTGAAGAAGGACAGAAACATGGGGGGCCCAAGACAACATGGTGGTGTACTGTTGAGGCAGGTATGAAGAGAATGAACTACAACTGGGGTACACTGGAGAAAATGGCCAAAGACAGACAGAAGTGGAGGACCTTCGTTGCTGCCCTACACGACAGCAGGTGTAACAGGCTTTAACCAAACTAATTAACTAACTAGTACCTGCACTGTAGTCCTTTGAACAATACAATGTCTCATTTGTGGGAGTCAATTTTATTCATACAAACAAAAAATGTGGGCATTTTAGAATAACTGCTACTCATTGATGGTATAAAACATACCAGAGCTTTCAAGTTGATTAAAAAGAAGCACAGTAACACACACGTCCGGACAGAATAAATTAAACTTTACAACCACATAAATACATAATCAGAGGGGGAGGCATGCTAGTCTGTAACCACAAAAACAACAAGACATCCTGTGGCACCTAACAGATTTTTTGGAGCACAAGCGTATGTGGTCAAAGACCTACTTTGTCAGACACGCATCTGACGAAGCGGATCTTTGCCCACAAAAGCTTATACTCCAAAAAATCTGTTTGTCTATGAGGTGTCACAGGACTTCTTGTTGTTCTTATAAACACATAACAGTAGCACTCATTAAAGCTGCTTCCCCATACCCAGGCACATGACAAATTTAGTATACATTAATAGAGTGTTGTTATAAAAAGCTATCAAAACAAAAAGCAGTCTAGTAGCACTTTAAAGACTAACAAAATAATGCTAGGGGATGAGCTTTCATGGGACAGACCCACTTCTTCAAATCATAGTAATACCAGAACAGATTCAATATTTATGGCACAGAGAACCAAAAATAGTAATCAAGTGCTGACTGACAGGTTTATGAATGTCTGTTTTATGCCCATTAATTCTTTGTCTAAGAGAGTTTGAAGTCTGTCCAATATATAAAGCATCTAGGCATTGTTGGCACATGATGCCATATATGATGTTAGTTGAGGAACATTAGAATGAGCCCATGATTCTGTGAATAACCTGGTTAGGTCCAGCTATGGTACAGTATGGGCATAAAACAAAGACATTAATGAGCATAAAACAGACATAAAAACACTCCTGATTCACAAACCTATCAGTCAACACTTGAATGCAGTGGGCCATTCTGTTAATGACCTGAAAGTTTGCGTTTTACTGAAGAGGAATTTTCACAGCAGTTTGGAAAGAGAGGCTGCTGAACTCTCTTTTATATTCAAATTTGACACATTAACACATGGTTTGAACCGGGATGGGAATTTTCTAGGTCATTATAGGGGCTCTTATGCATACTTGGCTTTATCTAATTGTTGACTCCCCCTACCTCCTTCTGCCTCTCTGCTCTCTGATTTGCTCACCTTGATAATATTTTTTCTGATTTGTCAACCTTGATTACTATTTTTGGTTCTCTGTGCCTTAAATATTGAGTCTGTTCTGGTATGGCTATGGTCTGAAGAAGTGGGTCTGTCCCACGAAAGCTCATCACCTAATAAATTATTTTGTTAGTCTGTAATGTGCTACTAGACTGCTTTTTTCTTTTGATAGTATATAGACTAGCACGGCTTTCTCTCTGTTATTATAAAAAGCTGTTTTTCAACAATTTTTGGAAATTTTTATTAAGGCAAAGATACAAGAAAGCATCCACATGCAACATTGGCTGTGACCACACTACCCTCCCTTTCAGAGGGGGCACATTAATGAGGGAGTTCAGAAGATGCTAATGAGGTGCTGACATTAATAAGTGATCTCAAGAAGTTGGTCTGTCCCACGAAAGCTCATCACATAATACATTATTTTGTTAATCTTTAAAGTGCTACTGGACTGCATTTTTGTTTTCATAGTATATAGACTAGCATGGCTATCTCTCTGTTACTATTCTTTTTTTGATAATGTGCAGTACTAAGGCTAACTACTTAAAATAATAAAACCCAATATTCATTCTTCTGTTTAAAATGTAGCTCTTTTACTGGAAAAAAATAAGGAGGCCTGGGGATTTTTTGGGAGCTGACATTTGGTCATAAGATTGCTCTCTCAATAATTTCCTCCAGTAACCATTTAATTTCTGAATCTAAAATTACTCTTTTCCTCCAGCTCCGCCTATGGTGTGTTTCCTTAGAAAAAGAGTATGATGAGTATACAATGGCATTTTACAGTAATTTATAAACACTTATGAACTACCGAAATTAAAGATGTATATACTTTTCCTCCATAAAGGGACCCTCTCACCCAGAGCAATTTCTTTGTCTAAATCCTTCCATCTTTTCAACTGGGTTATTTCTTAAGATTATTTTCAATCTTTAATATTCCTAAAATGCATTTTCTGCTCAGTGTGCAAGAGATATATTTCAGCTAACTAACACTTGTCTTACTTTTTCATACTTTCCCTTGTATTTTTAAATAAAACCGATTTTAAAAAATTCTTTGGTAATTGAGAAAGTGTCAGTAGTTCACACTGTTTTTCTAGTTTCTGAGCAAAGAGACTAGATAGCAATTGTAAGCAGCAGATGTCCATTTTATTATTTTAGGAATGGAGGCCGATTAAATGGAAGTGGGAAAGGATGATGGGGAAGGAAAGAACAGAGGGTCAGGGAATAAAATTATGTACGTGCAGAATTACATGATATTGAAGAGGGAAGCAGAAAGGGAAAAGCAAATGGTCTTCACATCAAAGGGGAGATTTAAAAACACATATTTTGCAAGTACTTAAATACAGATGCAGAGCTAGCACACAGCATATGCAGACTAAGCAATTGCCTATGGGCACCCCCTTATTATTGGTTAATATGTTAACAGATGGGGGAGAAGGGAAATTCTTGCTTAGGGAACACACTGGGTAGCACTACCTCTAAAGATGCAATAAATATGCTTTGTACTGTTACACTGGATATTAATTTTGAAGCTTTGCCCCCATTTTTCTAGAAATATATTTTTGAATATGTTTTATGCAAAACAGGTCAAGTAGCCTGTGATTCAATAGCCTGTGGTCCCCTGAATTGTGTGCATTCTATTCATTTGTGTGTGTGTGTGTGTATCATTCCTGAATATGAAGTTAGAAATATGAATTGTATACTGCTTATTAATTTAGATTTTCTAGTGAGAGCCATTAGAGGTACTTAAGGGACTTAGTGGCCCAGTGCTCTAAACAATGATCTGTACGTGGCTTTGTTTTATTTTCCTGTAAGGTGAAATGCTGGTTGGTCCTACAAAGACACATGACCATGCCATCTTGAATTTGGTATTTTTCCATTGAGATAGGGAGAACTAAACAAAGGATTCCTGCTTTGGGAAAATTCTGTTTAAGAGATGGGACACAATAAATAACTGTCTTCAGACGTCTTCTGCAAATTGCTTCCCCACCCTAAGAGAATACACAAGAAGGTATCAGACCCTGGCCAAAAAACAGCTCTGACATGAAGGATTTTACCTGATATAAGTACTAGAGTGAGAAATATGATCAGTAACAATCTCTCTTGGCGTATTAGGTTTAGCTGACATGTTTTTTGTGTGTTTTATCATTAGTAACCTGCTTTGATCTGACTGTATTCATTTGCAATTACTTAAATATTACTTTTTGTTTTTAACAAAAGCATTTGTTGATTACTGAATCCAGTGTTAAATTGTTACCGGGGGGAAAGCAATGGCTTTGCTTATCTCTTGACTGATAATAGAGCAAACATGAGTTTTCTCTGTGTAAGACTTTTATGCAGAGTAGGACAGATTTATCTGAGTTCTGGTGTCTTTTAAGGGCAGTGCTCCTAGATACTGTCAAGTCCCTGTAAGTGAGCTCTCAGAAAGCTGTTATTAGCATCTGTCCTGCTCTTCTGGGGGGGCTGTTACCCCAACTCTGTGCCTTTGCTGTGGGAGAACAGAACTTCTGGCCCATCAGGACAGAGGGGTGGGTGAGGGGGAAATCCCAGAGAGCAGGTAGGTGCAGACCTGTCCTTATCCATATGCAGAATATGCAACTGTGTAAGGCACCCAAAAATTTGGGGCACCACTCAGTCTTAGGCTGTGCCTACACTAACTAATTCTTTCTAGAGAGTTTTTGAAAAAAGGGGCTCTACTGAAAGATCCCGCGGGGCATCTACCCACAAAAAATATTCTTTCAAAAGTAAATTGAAAGACTGTGGCACTACTTTTGAAAGTGCTCTTCCACTCCCGTTTGAGGAAGAACGCCTTCTTTCAAAAGCTTCTTTTGAAAGAAAAAAGCGTAGATGCTCTGCAAGGCCCTTCTTTCGAAAGAGCAGCCCTCATGGCACCTGTTTTTGGTTTTTTTTTTATTGCTGGCCTGTTCTTTCAGAAGAGGGGGAGCTGTGAGGATGCTTTCTTTCAAAAGAGCAAATCACTCTATCTGCTTTTTTGTGTGTGGACACACTCTTTTGAAAGAAGTTTTATAGTTTTGTTTCTCTTTTGGCCTTCAGGACAGTTCTAATATCGTCTGAGGGAATTCTCTGAAGAAAAGAAAAAACAGATTGCGATAAGTCTACTGACAAGTCAGCTGTTGTGACTGACACAGCATGTGCTGTGTTCCTCTTCCTCTCAGAAGATAGAAGGGATTTTGTATGTACCAAGTGCAAGCTGTCTTGGAAGAAACGGTTAGAGGACTTGAGGAGCAAATATCAACCCTTTGGTCCATCAGAGAAGGTGAAGACTTCCTCGATAGAAGGCATCATTTAGTACTGCAGGAACAGCAGGCTAAGCAACCCATAAGGACAGTACAAACCAAGGAAGAAAACTGTAAGCATGTAATCTCCAGGAGAAGAAAGCCAATTCAGTTATCTCCAATTCCTGTAGAGGTAAGCAACTGCTTTCAACCTCTCTGCAAGGGTGACATGATGGAGAATGTTGTGGCAGAGACCTCTTAGAGAAGGGACCAGATGAAGACCTCACTGACTACAAAGCATGGGATGTGTAGTCCTAGGGATGGCTGTTCTATGACCATGCCCCCCAAGAGAAGAAGATGGGTGCTGGTGGTCAGGGACTCCCTCGTCAGATGGATGACTCCACCCATCTTCTGTCCAGACCTGGAATCTCAGGAAGTTTGCCACTTACCAGGAGCTAAAATCCAGGATGCAACAGACAGACTTCAAAAAACCATCAAACCTGTGGATTATTACCCCTTTTGTATTTCTCCATGTAGGCACCAATAACACAGCAAAGAACAACCTTGAGTGGATCACTGCGGATTATGAAACTCTGAGAAGGAAGATTGAGGAATATGGAGTGTAAGTGGCATTCTCATCTATCCTCCCTGTTGAAGGAAGGGGTCCAGGTAGAGATTGTCAAGTTGTGGAAGTACATGGGTGGTTGCACAGTTGCTGTCAGAGAGAGGGATTTGGTTTCTTTGACCATGGGATTCTGTTTCGAGAACAAGGATCGCTAGGAAGAGATGGGATCCACCTAACGAAGAGAGAGAAGAGCATCTTTGTGGGCAGGCTTGCAAACCTGGTGAGGAGGGCTTTAAACTAGGTTCATTGGGGGATGGTGACACAAGCCCTGAGGTAAGTGGGGAAGGAAGAAGGTACAACTAAGGAGGACCGCTCATTCAAAAGGAGAAAGTAGGTTGAACCTGTCTAACGTGGAACTCTCTTGTGTGGCAAACTCTAATCTGGCATGATTTTAGCTAGCCGGATATGTACGTATCATGGATGCAGCCAAGTGTCCCATGGTCCCATAAGTTTATTTACAGGCACCAGTCCTGGTTCTCATTTAGCTCTAATTTACACCACGTCTTCTCAGAGCCCAGTTAGCACTGGAACTGTTTATAATGTGCTAGACAATATTGTCTCCCAGTGGTCTGGCAAATTCTCTTATCTGGCACAAGTCAGCTCCCATGGGTGTCAGAAGAGAGAGTTTCAACCTGTACCAATTAATTGTACCTATTCCTCATCATTATGGTGAACTTATATCCTTATTTTACAGTTCAAAATACTGAAGAGACAATTGTAAGCAATACCAGAGACATCTTATTTAGTACTCTCATATTCCAGAATGCCTGGGTCTGACTTTCTGATCCACTCATTTGATTTACACCATAATAAAAGTGTAAATGCAGAGTTCATGCAGCAAGTTCAGTTCCTTGAGTCAAAGTTCATGAAGTACTCTAAGAAGCCTTCTGAACTAAACAGCAACAGCTTTTTAGGATTTAGTTGGTGTAGTCTACAGCAGCAGTACAGAGCTAGATGTAAAAAGTAATCAATACAAAAAAATCAAGATGGATAAGAATATTCCCTCCAGTAAATTATCCTTTAGCTATCCTGCCAATTTCAGGTATGTAAGACAAGATGGTGAAGTGGTTTAATAATCTGTGTTACTGAGTAAGCAAGAGAGTGAGATTTCCATAGAGTCTTAGATTTGAACAGCAGTTTTATTTATTTAATATGAGACATTGCACATTGATTGTAAGTCATAAAAGGAAAATTAGAAACCTGGAAGTTTGCTAGGTGTTTTGTTGACTGCTGGAAAATAGGAATCTGTCAAAAGGACAAAAACAGACAATATAAAGAAGAGCAAGAACCAGAGTAGGAGAAAGCCTGCTGTAGCTTGATGTTAATTATGGGATGGAAGTTTAAGAGTAATTAAGAGCCATTGAACCAGAAGAGTAATAAAACAAGAAATCACAAACCAGTGATCCATACTCTGTATATTATGGTATAATGATCAGAAGCTACCCCATTCTAAACATGCAAATCCTGAGTGAGAGTAATGTGCTATTGTTTGCTAGATTACTTTTACACACTTCAAAGCACACTCAAAAAGGCTGTATTGGGTCTCCGTAATCCTGAAAAGAATAAATGTAGCTTTTTGTAACACCTGCATTCCACTGTTTTAATTGCTAAAATGAATTTCCATTTTCCAAATGCATGTTGCTTGCATTGTATGAACACTTCACTTATTTATTTCATTATAGCGCTGGGACTACGCGTTCATTCTTTTCACTTGCATGTGTTGCTCTTGTTTTGTTTATAACTATCTTATTTTAAACTCTTCGGTTTACTCTGATTTTAGCATCTTATGTTAGCCTCATAATTTCTATTTTATAAGTTAATTAGATGTAGGTGTAATAGATATAATTAACTTAAATGTAGGTCCTCATCCCAGATGCACTTAAGAATTCAATGTTTGCAATGTTGTTGTAGTCCTGCTGTTAACAGTAGGGAGAGAGATTTTATTGGACCAACTTCTGTTAATGAAAGAGATGCACCTTTGAGCTACACAGAGATCTTCTTTGACCAATATGAGCTCTGTGTAGCTCCAAAGCTTGCCCTCTTACCAACCAAAATAGGTTCAATAAAGATTCTCTCTTCCACTGTCTCTCTAACAAGCTAAGTAAACTTTCTCATGTGCATATTTACTAACTTCTCACTTGAGTAGTTACTAAAATCTGAAAGAGTGTTCAGGAGTGTTCATATATTCCCTATCCAAAGAATTAGCCAAAAACTAAACATAGCCAAACACGAGACAAAACAAGAGTTCAAAGCCTTCCTTTTCCTGGGAAATGAAGGGAGAGATTAGTGAAAGACAAGTTGATCTGAAGGAGAGAGCATTTCCCACACAAGCAGTTATACCTGCTTTCTACCTTCAATATAATTTTAGTAGCCTAATCTGGGCAATAGACATTTATGAATCCCTGGACAATTGAACTGCTGGATATCTACTATATATTATGAATAACGTTTAATATTCAAGTACTGAGCTGGTGTTAAACTTTATACTGAATGAGCCTAATTATTTTCACTCAAGAAGTCTCTGCTCTTGGAAATTATGAACTTGAAACATATAGCTGTGTCTACACTACAGGTTTCTGTTGACAGAAGTCACTGTCAACAGATATTTCCCAACAGAACACCTATCTACAGAACACATCCATGTCTAATACAGGCTCCCTCTGTCAACGGAGAGCATCCGCACACCCTAACTGTTCTGTCCACAGAGTGGGCTCCAATGACCTGCAAGGCAGGGTTGCATGGATGCCCAGCCCTTCCTGGAGAAACAACCCAGCCCACTCTGAAACAGCCTCCCTCCAGTCCACACTCTGCCCATGCTCATGCTTGCATACATCTTGGAGGGATAGCAAAGCTAGTGCAGGGTTCCCACACTTGAGAGAGACTTTTGCTGGCCACACCCATGCCTGCTGCAGCATGTCATCTCTGTCGTCCTCCTCCTCTTCCTCCGCAGGGAGGAGTCTGACCCCTCCCACGAGGAAGAAGCCATTGCTACTGCTGCCTTGCTGCAACGGCGCCCACGCCCCCAAATCAGCTGGTGTGGCTGGCGCTATGCCACCAGCTCAGACTGGTGGGACCGGCTGGTGAGGGGCAAGTGGGACAACCAGTGCTGGTTCCAGAATTTTCACATGCAGGAGGACACCTCTCTGGAGCTATGCACCTGGCTCACCCCTGTCCTCCGCAGGGAGGACACCTACCTCTGGCTCACCATCCCCCTGGAAAAGAAGGCAGCCATCGCCCCCTGGAAGCTGGCTACCCCTAACAGCTGCTGATCTGTTGGGAACTGGTTCAGCATAGGGAGGTATACTATTGGCTCTGTCCTCATGCAGATAAGACACTCTCAGACTGCAGGCCCTGCCCAGGGCAGCGAGGAGTCCCAGCCCAGGGGGACCCTCTCGGAACAGGGGTGGAGGTGGGAGAGAGGGGAATGGGAAGGGGGAAGCCCTGTCCCAAGGGCATTGTGCCATCCCACTTGCTCAGACCCTGCTGTATGGGGAGGTGACTTCCTGGGAGGAGGCCTACAGGGCCAGGGTGGGCCAAAGTGGATGGGGAAAATCCTGTAGCCAAGGACCTGACCACCCCAATCCCTCACCTGCATGCCCCCCCTCCTCCACCTGCTGCTGCATAGCCTCACCTACCTGGACAATATCGACACAGTGGTGGCCAGATTTGAGGCCTTGGGGTTCCCCAACTGATTCAGTGCCATCGCTGGGACCCACATTACCATCTGTGTCCTAGACCACAGTGCGGCATGGTTCATTGATAGGAAGGGCCACCACCGCAGGCACTTCACTGATGTGTACATGAGGTGGGCTGGCTGGACACATGATGTGAAGGGGTTCCAGAACTCCAGCCTCCTTCGGAAGATGGAGGAGGACACCATTGCTCCCCGCTGGGAGCTGGCCCTCGGTTATGAGGACATGGCCTCTCTGCATGGTGGGGGACACTGCCTACCCCCGCTTGGCATGGCTCATGCAACCTTACTCTGGGCATTTAGACCTCACCCAGGAACTCTTTAACATGTGCCTGAACTGGGCCTGTTTCCTAGTGGAACACGCCTTTGGCCATCTGAAGGCCTGATTCCAGTGTTTACTTACGCAGCTGGATGTAGCCCAAGTTGTGTACCCCAAGTTGTGGGGGACTGCTGTACCCTCCACAATCTTCTGGAGGAGAAGGGGGAGGCCTTGTTTTGCCAGGGGGCCTGCTTGGTGGCCATGGCTATGAGGAGCCTGGTGCAGCCCCTATTCACCAGGCCCACTGAAATGGGCTGTGCATCCAGGAGGCCCTGTGGAAACAGTTCTCCCAGAGACCCCAATAACCCTCCTCCCCACTGTGGAGCACCCACTATGGGGGTTGCAGGCCAGCTGCCCCACCCTATCTCCTCCCTTTGCCCACCCAGCCCTCCACAGCCCCTCCCTAGAAATAGAGACACAGGGATTGTGAATAAATAAACCTTGACTTTTAACAGATGAATGTGTGTGCAAAACCTCAAAAATGAACTATTTACAAAGTGCAGGGGGGGTGAAATATGTACAGTGAGGTTGGGGCTTGGAATGGGGGTGGGGTGTGCAGGCCTCACTCTATGCAGGGGGTGGAGGTTTATGACCCCACAGGAGAGCAGGGGCCCTAGTGGTGCTGGCCAGGGGATACTCTCCAGCCACTGGTTCGGGGTCCCTATCAGTGCTGAGTAGGGGCTGGTGGCATGGGGAGATGTGGGCAGGGAGGGGTCATGGAAGGATCAGGTTCTGCTGTGCAGGTTTGGGGATGGGGGGCATTGGGTCAGGCAAGGACAGAAATCCATCAGCGAAGTCAAGGACAGCTGAGGGGAGGCCTGGTGTGGGGAAGGCAGTGGTGAGGGGCAGCAGGCATAGGTGCCTGGCCCAGCTGGTCCCACCAGATGGCAGTGGTGCTGTCCAGATGGGACATTAGCTGGTGCCATGCCTGCGCCTGCCACCCCCAGTCCCTTGCACACCGTGCCTTGTCAGCCTTCATCTGCCGTCCCATAATGTCAGTGATCCACTCTCCCTGAGGGCCCCCCCGGTCCTCCTCCACCCAGCGATAGGCCCTCCATTCATGGGGCTGCCCGCACCACCATGGCACTGAGCCAAGCCCTGGCACGAATGGTCCTGCGGCCATGTCTGGCTCTAGCTCTGACTCCAGGCCAAGCTTCTCCCCGGGTCTGGCTGGCTGGCCCTGGCAAAGAGGTAGGGCCAGCCCAGCCCACTGACAGTCCAGCTGCAGGGCGGTGGGGGAGACAAGACGGTAAGTCCTTCCCTTCACCTGGTCCCCAGGTCCTCCCACCCCTCCTCTCCTGCATGCATGCAGCTCGGGCACTGTCCATGGCTCTGGGTGCTGCCTGTGTCCTGCAATCATGCCTGTGAGTGAAAGGTCACAATCCGTGGTGGTGTGTCTTGGATTGGGCCCTTCCCCATGTGGCTTTCCCACCACCAGCCATGTCAGAGCAGGCAGCCCCCTCCCCTCAGGGCCTTGTCAGCTTCCCATGGGGCTGATAGGAGGCTGCTGCCTGTGCCCTGCAGCTGCTTGGTTGGACCGGGTGGACCATGTTGCCCTGAGCACATGTGCAGGTGCTGGGTTTGCAGGGTGGGATCCTGCTGAGCTGGCCCAGTAGGGATTGCAGCATGCCTCACCCTCGTCTGCCCCTGAGCTCTGGGGTTTGTGTCTTGTGGGGTACTCACCAGCAGGAACCTTGGAAAGGTCCAGTCAGGCCCTGGAGGTGTCCTGGCTGGAGGAGGGGCCTGACTCCAAGCTGTTGGGCAGGGTCCCATTGCAGGCCAGGGAGGTGGTGTTGCCCTCGCCTTCAGGCTGCTGCTTCCCTGGGTGCCTCACAGGTGTCCAGGAAGCTCACGGTGGGCGAGGTGTCCTCCACCTGAAGGAGCTCATGTAGCTCCCTGTAATAGGGACAGCTGGGCCGCCATGCCCCTGAGCAGCGGGCATCATCCTGAGCCCAGGCAGAGCTGTCCCGGAGTTCTTTGATTTTTGCCCAGACCTTCTCCATGGTCCAGGTGGAGTGTCCCGGCTGCCTGGCTGTTGCAACCTGGTTGTAGCCTGGGGCATTCCACCTCTTGGCTGCTGGGTCCAGCAGCACTGTCTTCTCGCCAAGAGGCTGATGAGGTCTCAGACCTCAGTGTCTGTCCAGGATAGGGCACGCTGCCTTCTGGCCAGGAGTGTGTCCAGGAGCTCCTGTCCCTGGCGGGCTGGGCTGGGCTGGGCTGGGCTGGGCTGCTGCCATTGTTGTGGAGTGGCTGTGGGCAGGCTGCAGGCATGCTGACTAGGCTGCTCACATGCTTCCTACTTCCTGGTATGGGGTTTCCAGGGCTCCCGTAACTGTAAGTCTGGCTGGAGGAGTAGAGCATAGAGATCTGCTTACAGTGGACAGAGTGTCTCCTGGCACCAGGTGGCTGATGCCATAGAGGACCTCTCTGTTGACAGAAGAACATCTACACTATTATTTTGTCAACAGAATCTGTTGATAGAGGCGTTATGACATGACATAACTGCTGGGAAAACTGCTGCATTCTGTCAACAGATTCTGGACAGAACACATTTGTAGTGTGGACTCTCCCTAGTTTTGTGGGCAGAAGGCCTCTTCTGTTGACAAAACTTTGTCTTGTAGACACAGCTTGTATGTATCTTTTAAATTGTATTGCTAGCACCAACTTCATATCAAGATGCTTAAAAGTGATAAGGTAAAATATCCTCAACTTTGTCAGAACTACTGTGTTTTTTTTAAATACGTTATCAAATGAGAAGGCTAAAACCTAGTATAAGAATCTTCACAGTTAAATAAGATTGTGAATCCATAGGTTGGAAAGACTTAATATATGGAGTCTTTTCCTTCTTGCTTTGTAAAGCATGGTCCATTCTGCTCAATGCAAACCTTTCCAGCCAACCACCCTCAATGACAAAATACCCACCCTTAAAGGAACTAACATCTTTTTTAGGGGGAGGGGAAATAAATTACTGCAGACATTGGGGCGGGCAAAAGAATATCAGGACTGAAGTATTATCTCCTCAGGCAAATAGCATATACTGGTTCACACCAGGTTCAGAAACTCAGGAGACAAATGAAAGAGGTATAAAGGGTCAGCCTGTACTGAATTAGTGGGCCATCATTTTTGGTATACCAAAAGAAAACTTGAGGAATGGAGGTAAAGTCCGACTCTGGTGAATAAATCACAATGCTTTGCAGGGGGACTTCAACCTAATCCTAGGTCCGGAAGGAGAGTTGGCTGGACTTTGCCAACAGAGAGTTCAAGGTCAGTGGCCTAGGACTTAATGGTATGTTCAAGTGACACTCCTTTCAGGAGTCAAAAGTCCAGCTACCCTGAAAAAAAAGTTTCCCCAATCTCCTTAGGGTTTTCATTCCCCCTTATGTTACTACCACGTAGCAGAGGGACAGTACTATAGATTTTATTCAATTCCTTCCTTCAGCTCCAGGGTTTCCAGAAGGGAGGACAGGGGGTAGAGAAAATGCACACATATTCATGCATAGAAGGTGGGAGCAGGAAATGGGGATGTGGTGATGTTATATTTTACACTACCGCATTGTGCAGGGTTGGTGACGTTTTGAATGCTGCTCTACTGAAAGTCCCCAAATAAACTCTGCGTGTTTGGGGTGAATCATTTCCCACCAAAGGACTGTATAAAATTCACTACTGCAAAGATGTTTAAAATAAGAACGTTATGAGGGCATTAAGGTACGTTAAGCTATTTTAAAAAGCTGAACTGCTAAAAATCCTTGCTACGTCTAGTATTTTGTTCAAATATACAATATATTCTCGCTTTTTATATTACAAATGATAGGTCTTGCATTCCTGGTTTTTGCTTAATAATCCTTTTTGGGACTAGTAATCAAATTTACATCTCTGGTGGGTTTTCATTTAGTACCTTTGGAATGACAGACTAGGATATAAACATTTTTTCTTCATGGAATTCAAACACTATTTAAAACGGTTTCATCTTTCTACCCGGATTTATATTTGTTAAGAGAAGAAATGTTTAAGGGGAAAAAAGAAGTTAGGGCAACAGTGGAAGTGAGCAGGGCTGTGTCATCCTACTTCTGGTCTACATCCCAACTCTATCACACAGCTGGCAGATTCTTAACCAGACTACTAGTCTGTGCCAAAAGGGACAAAACAAGGACAACAGGAGTATTCTAATGTAGTAACAGAAGTTGCCTGGGAAAGCATACAGAGCACATCTTGTATTCTAGTTGACACCAAGTAGTGCTATGCATCTGTAATTTTCAGACGTGTCTCCAGTAATTCCCCACAAGCTTCTTGTCAACCAAGCACTTACTTGATAAATAGTGAACATCCTACAGCTCAAGTAATGGATCCTAATCAGTCCCCTTCACATGCCATAATTAAGCCACACAAACATTACACACAGAAACACAGTTAAATTCTCAGTCACTTATTAGTGACTTTGGGGGAGAACAATAGACTGACCCCCTCTGAGAAGGGAAATGGAAAAGAAGATTTTCAGCACAATGATTAAGGATCACCGAAACTGAACAAAAGCAATAGATGTGTCCATCATTCACAGAGTAAGACCCCTTAAAAACAAAAAGCATGGAACAACCTCAGTCCTGCAATACTAAATCAGTGTAAATGGGGTATGAACCCTCAATCAGCTATATTTCTCCATACCACCTAAAAATCAGTCCCAGTAATACAGCTGCTGCCCCATGTACCTGTTTCTAATACACAACTTCAGTACACAGATGTATGTGAACAAGCCTTAACCTTAACTGAACAAGTGAAAAAATCTACTCTAACCTATTCAGCTCCACTAGCTCCTTCCAGCTCTCACAGCCCACATCCATGCTAGGGGACTGGACAGTAGGTAAATGAATTGGTGTGAAACACAAGCATATGCACCTACAACACAGCATGTTTACACCTGCCATGCTGTTTGAGGTGCAGCTTTACTCCACACACATCCCTTTACTGTACGGCACCACTACAGCCACCACCATCTTTAAGCCACCTACTCTACAGTTTGTGGAATGCTCTCTGAAGTAGGGACCCAGAGGCGCTTTGAAATGCCTTTTGGGTGTCCAGTCAGCTCATGTGAAAAATCAAATTAATAATTCCCTGAAGGAGAGAAAGAAAAAAAAACACACCCAGACATATTGACAGATACCACATCATTTCCAATTCCTTTTCTCAAAATGGAGGCCAGGAAGAACTGTTAGCTCTTGCTCCCTACTCAGCTTTCAAAATCTTGAGCAGAAGCCTTTCCTTTCTAGGAGGCATATGGGGTTGCTGTGATGAAGCAGTGGAGAATGCTCCAAAGCAGTAATGGAGAGTAGAGACCAAAACTAGCACTGAGCTGAGTTACTTTTGCAACTACCTTGCTACTCGTGTCTTTGGGACTGCTGAATCAGGAAAATACTTGAGGAGAATGAGCACCAGCAGGGAGACTACTTTTGGATTCAAATCACACAGAATGGTAGAACCAGTTTTTCTGGAGATTAAATGAGCAGCCAGGACTGTTAACTTCAAAAGTAAAAGGGAGAATTTTCTATACCTCTGTTAAGATCTCACCCTGACATTGCCTGGCCACAGCAGGAGGATGAGAACTTCACTCAGCATAGAAAAGAGAGGTGACTGCCTTGTGACAGCTGGCCACCTAGAACAGCGGTGGCCCTGCAAGCCTTGGTGGAGTTTCATGGCAGGCACCTGGACATTTATATCAGAAGGCCTGGTAAAAATGGAATTTTGCAAATTCTTGCATCATATATGTCTTTCCAAGAGAAGGAATGGAACATCTCTAGAATGCATAACCCTATGCCCAAAAGCAGCCAACTAGGATAGGGGTTGACAATTTTTTAGAGATGTAATTATTCAATCTTCTGCAAAACATTAATGAAATATTTTAAAGCAAAATTTTAAACTACGTCCTGTAGACTAAGACAGTAAGTTTAAAAACACATGGTCTATATCCAGACCATAGTTCTTGGTGAACCTACGTACTCACTTTCCCCACTACTCGTGAAATTATTTCCAGATTATGTGAAGCTAGAGATATTCCAATTCTCATGTGCACTCTGCAGGCAAGAGGAAGGTGCTGGAGCATTCTTTTGGCAGGTAGAAAGGGAGAAATACCTGTTCCCTGCCAATAACAGGTCAGTGACTATCATACTAATATCTCCAGTGTGTATTCAAGTGAGAGCAAAGACATGGTGTTCCATAACCAGAGGAGCAAGGAGGCTGCTGGACTTGCTGCAATTTACACAAAGCCAGATAAACAAGCTGTCACAATTGACGCCACTACCCATAACCATCCAACCTACACTTGGCGTACTGCTCAAAATCACAAAAGCTCCATACACGCACTTACAGTCTGACAGTGGGAAATAGGGATCAGCCATGCATACCAGGGAAGTGCTACATTTATTATTTGCAGTCAACTTTTACAAGGTAAGGTGGCTTTGTCTTTACAATACAATTAACTCCACTCACTTCATTTTGATAGGAAGCAGATTTATAGGGTACAGAATTTTCTAGTCCCAGCATACACTCACACCTGAGATGCCTCCTCATGGCTAGGTCTGACCATCAGCTCTCATCTTGGCTGGGGCCCCTTTGATGTTACAGTAGTTCCACATTTCAGGACTGCAGGTGCTCTCTCTTCCTTACTCAGCCTTCCAGCAAGATCACTGTATGATTTTCCATATCTAGAGTAACCAAGTCCCCCTCGACAATCCATCCATGAACAGTTTCAGGCAGCCTTCTGTAATTCCTGGTCTGTGCCACTTTCCCAGTGGCTGATAATGGGCAGGTCTTTGTTCCCCTACTTTATAGTCCTGTTCACAGATCCCATCAGCAGCCAGAGTAACACAGTCTCTTTCCTTGCTTCTCTTTCCCTGGGCTGCTACCAGAGTATACCCTCTCCAGAGGCCTTTTTTTCCCAGCAATCTTTTGCATAAACCTCTTCTACCACAGAAAGACTCTCAGAGCTTTTGTTCCTTCTCTGGCTTCCTCCTAGCTTCCTCTCTATACCCAGAGAACAGTAACAAACTCCTTCCTTGCAACACTCTTCTATCCAGCTAGGCTTCATTTCCAACTAGAGCTTAGCTTTCTCCAGGTACAGCCTTTAAGGTTAAATGGCCTCTTCTCAGCTCTCTTAAACCCTTTAGGGTCGGTGTGGGGTGAGCACTCCATTACCAGTATAAGTACTTTGTAGGTATTAAGATAAAAGGCAGAATAAAATGTGATTGCTGGCAGATAAGAGCAGTGTGCTAGTTAGGGGCCATTCTCTAGTGAGTGGGCTAACACAATGTTTTCAGCATGGTGCTCAGCGTTTAATATCTTGCAACAAAACAAACTTATCTTTAGAGGAGGGTATATAGGGGTTCCTGATCAGTTTCTTTTCTCTGCTCGTCTGCCATTAGAGTCCAATCCATATGATATGGCTAAACCAGCTGCTGTGCACACTGAGCGGGTGTGTTTTACCCTGAAAAAATGCCCATACAGAAGTCAGGGGTGTCAAACCTGAGGAAGTTCCATAACGAGAATTAATTGGAGGACCCATGAAGGGGCTTGGTAGCTACCATATATGCTTCAGAAACAGAGAGGAGGGGAGAATAACAGAGGGAGAAGAGGAAGGGGGATTGGCAGGGCGGGGAACGAATTGGACATTTCCGTGTTTGTGTGAGGCTGAATCCCTCTCCCCTCTGGGTACTAATCAACAATGCAGAATCCTTGCTTAAAAATTAGCCCGCCTGAATTTCCTATAAATTTCAATACCTACCATAAGCAATCACTTGTCCCTCCACTTCCTGCTGTACCAGGTTGGTTACAGTTTACACAATAATGCATGGACACTGGATTTTATAAACAGGACTTAGACATTTTGAAGCACTACATAGGCTTCCTTAGAATAATATCTCATCTCCACTTGGTCATCCCACAATCAGCTGTAGACCGAAATGTGCCTTGTGACTGTGTTCAGCAGACCCTACATTCCCTGTCTCACCAGAGGGTTAGCAGTAAATACTTGCTACCTCCACGCCACTCCCAGCATGTGCTGAGAAAGGATCTTCTCAGGCATCCTGGCAAAGCAGAGTGAAGTGAGTCACTTCTGAAAAAGCTGGCTGGTAGGAAAATAACACACAAATTAGTTCCATACCACATAAAGCACTATGGCTATATCTGCACTTGCCCCCTTGTAATCAGCTTGATCAAAGATTACTAATGAAGTGCTTCAATGAATATGCAGCACTTCATTAGGTTAATTCTTCCTGCAGTAACTTCTAAGTGTCAAACTTCAAAGTGCCAGCATGCACGTAGCCACGGGCCCTTCCAAGTGCCTTCACTCCCCAGAATTTTGGGGAGTAAAGGCACTTGGACACAGTGTGGGCACTTCAAAGTGCCCGCAGTTACACACATGCCGGCACTTTGAAGTTTGATGCTTTGAAGTTGCTGCATGGAGAATTAGCCCAAAGAAGTGCTACATATTCACGCAGCACTTCCTTAGCATTGTCTGATCAGGCCGATTACCATGGCCCCTTCAAAGAAGGGGGCAAGTGTAGACATAGCCTATGTCTTCCATTAATATGACTTCTGGAAAATTATACAAGTTGAAACTCTCAAATCGGGAACTCTCTTGTCCGACAAACTCCGTAATCTGGCATGATTTTAGTTAGTCGAATGTATGCTTACCATGGGTGTAGCCAAATTTCCCATGGTCCCTTACAGTTTGTCGCCAGCCACCAGTCCTGGCTCTCAGTGTTCTGTGCTGTTATTTAGCTGTAATTTACCCCATGTGTCTTCTAAGAGCCCAGTGAACAGTGGAACTGCTGATAATGCTGCTAGATAATATTGACCTCCTGTGAGCTGGAAAATTCTCTCATCTGGCACTGGTCAGGTCCCAAGAGTGCCAGACAAGAGAGGTTCAACCTGTACATTGGTTTGTTCCTAGTTCAGTGGCAGGGCTGTGCACAAAGGGAGGCAAGCAGAGACACACTGCTCCTCCAAGAATCATTGGGATGCACAGAACTTCTTGGGCCCCAGAGCTGTGAAGGCAGGGAAGTGAGAGTGGGGTGAAGGGTGGGATGAAGATTGATGCCATCCTTGGGCCTGGGTACGGGGGAGAGTAAAGTGAGTTCCTGCTGGGGCAGTGAAGGGGGAGAGAAGAGCAGATTCCTGCCAGGAGGAGAAAAGAGGAAGCTTGTGCTGGGGCTGGGGCAGTGAGCTCCTCCCAAGCCTAGGTGGGGAGGGGTGAAAACCAACTGTTATGGGGGAGGGCACAGAATAGCCCCTCCTCAAAGTGGTCAGATTTAAATTCATGCACATGCCTCTGTGCTGTAGAGTCCAGAGAACAAAGAAGACTACGCACCATCGTGGCTATGGTGTCATTAGCACTTGGCTAGAGGAGACTGTCAAGCTGAAAGACCATCTGGTGCGTCACTTTTTGTGCAAAGGAAGTCTGAGTCAAACAGTGACACCCTTGTGCATATGCTCATGTGGTTTGTTACAAGCAGGGCTTGAGGCTCAAAATGGTGGTTATTGTCCCAAACTTTAACCAAAAAGACCAGAGTGGATATAAATGGGAACAACCTGGCATTCCCTTACCCACCAGCAATATTTCACACTGACTCATTCACATGATATTCTTCCCCTGCTCTCTCTTGCAATACAGAGGGAGACCAGAACCTGTGAGGACCTGACCTGATTTTGTGATGGATGGCTCTTTGCCCCTTTAGTAATGGGGTTTATGTTGGAGATTTTGTTTGTGGCGAACTTCGTACTTTGTTCTGCTTCAAAGACAACATTACAGCTGATGGCTGTTTCACTGTGCTGCTGCCAAGGCTGGAGACAACGGGCCCTGGAGAGAGAATGGAAGGAGCTGCCACCAACTGACTGACAGGCCTAAAAACACGTGGGAGTGAACTAGTACACAAGGAAAAGCAGCTCAGTACAAAAAGAAATTAGGAGCCCATTTATTGTCCAGGAGATATTTTATCACCTGCCACTCTCCATGTCATTGAAACAGAGTGGTAAATTGAGGTGAGTGAAGGGAACTCAGGTATGTCAGTAATGGCTGTTCCAGCGAGGGGCTGAGAGGAACACGGCAATTCCAACCCCTGTACAAAGCATTATTAGCTGCTGTGGAGGAGGATGAAAAACCGTAGAGTTATTGCTCCCGCTTTTAGGTTTCTCAATGCATTAGCTATTTTATGTTTTGTACTGGACAGCAAACAGTATATGTTAAATTCATGTGCGTTGTGTAACTGGCAGAAAGGACAGTGTTCTGACTGAAAGTAGCTTTTTGTGCATGTAAAATCTGTACTTATCAAGTATTTCATCAAAGATGAAGCACAACTATTTGTATTTTAATGCCTGAGTTGTGGTTATTAGCCACTTACCTGTAATAAGGATAACACACAGCCCCACCACCCCATGAAGACATCTGTGAGGGATTTTAACTTTTTGAGACAGTGGCAATCCTGTATGTCACCAGCAAGTAGGAGGGGCATGCCGAATGCATGGCCTTCAGGAGCTCCCATCTGCACACTCTGCAATCTCTGGGGCACTAGAGAGGAGTCAGGCCCAATTTTCCTCTAAGTATTTTACCACCAGGACCTTGCAGTGTAAAAATAAGGAAGAATTAACCTTTTATGGGTTTCCCACCAGCTTTCAAGTAACATTTTCAGCCACCTGTACTGAACATATACCTCCCTGGGGAAGCCTTTACTAGTCCCTTGGCAAGTCACTTTACATATTCCACAGTCTTTGTCATTTAAAGAAATAACAATCTGCTAAATCCAAATCTGTTCTTGAAAACACATACACTTGTGTATGAATCTGCATGAGTCAAGTACCTGTTTGCTCCCTAATGCAAATGTATTATGTAGTTATTTTCAGGCAGACTTTTCAGTTAGCAAATATGTCTTGTATGAAGAAATCTGTCATCATTCGCAATCAACTCCCCATTCTTAATTTTTAAATATAGATTTTTTATTTATACATGAAATATTTATTTTAAAAATATAAAATTACGCACTCCCTGCCTGATCATCCTATTGTTTAAAAATGTTTTCATGCCTTGTTTGGCTGACATCATAAATCAATTATCTCCTTTTTCCTGGCATGAGCCAAACAATTCATGAGAGCACTTTATAAAACCTAATAAAAGGAGACTTTTCAAATATAAAGAAATTTCAGCTACAGGCAATTACTTAGAAGAGTGACAACAATTCAGAAAAATTCATTCAGGGAAGTAATTTTAAATAAATAGTCAAAGAAGCAGAACAGAACAGGTAGGACAAGGACAAGTAATGCTGAATCAGAGGATGACAGAGCACAGCCAAACCAGACATGAATTTGCAATTCAAGATTGCAATAAAAAGACCAATGAACTATGGTGTTCATATGCATAGAAATGCAACACGAGGCTCTTGACATATCATTTGGGTGCAAGTGTGTCAAATGATGTATTAATGTCTGGGAACCTTATTGCAGAACGTTGGGAACCATCTGGAGGCAGTTCAGAGAAAGCAACAAAGATGATGTATTGCACTGGAGAGATTGATTTACAAGGAAAGCTTAAAATAGAACATGTATAGTTGGGCAAAGCAACAGCAAACAGAAGGACAAGAAAATATTTTTCAAATATTTAAAAATCATTATGGTAGGCTGGGGGATGGGCTAGGGTCTGCTGGGAAAATTTAGGCTGCATAACAGGAAAAATAAATCCCTGACAGCCAAATCTATTCTGTTGTGAAATATTCTCCCAGAGGACAGGGAAGGTCCACCAATTCTGACATTTACATCTAGATTAGACAATCCACTAATACAATATAAATTATGCAGAGAACAATCCTGCATTGACAAAGGGTTGGAGTGGGTGACGTAAAATGAACACACTTTTCCACCTTTAATTTCTAAAATTCAGCAAACAGCAGATAAAGCCATCTTTCTCTGAGGTTGGTCTCAGATAGTGGAATCTTGAATGGTACATGCCTCTAGAAATCATAATTTCACCTGTGATAGTTATACATGGACTGTACAATTTCAATTCCTGCATTTCCTTAAGTAATCCCTAGAAAAGAGATTTCCTTTATCTGAATGCTGAAGAAGTGGAACTATATTATCTGAATCACAGGTGTGTCTTCAGGGAAGAGAACAAATTACCAAGATTGCTATTTATAGCACATTAAGGCCTAAGGGTATGTCTTAAGAAACAGAAAATGCTACAGGGTTCTTAGTTATCTTTTGTCGTGTAATAGCAAAAAGTAAGGGATGTGTACCATACATATATACTGAAAGACTGGCAAAGCAGGAAGAATTATGGAATGTCCAGAATTTTACACAAAGTGCACAGCAGCTCATAACAGAAAAGCTAAGTGTCTCTTTTCCATAAACAATAGTGCCAGCTTTGAAAAATGCATGCAGTGTTGTTATAGCTGTGTCAGTCTCATGATATTAAAGAGTCAAGGTGGATGTGGTATTGGACCAATTTCTGTTGGTGTGAAAGAGAGGCTTGTGAACTTATGCAAAGCTCTTTATATTTTCTCTTTGCACAAAATAACTGGGCAAGGCAAGCAATATGAAATCTTGGGCAAGACATTGTCCAGCAGGGTGAAGGCCGATATAAAAAGAATGGAAAGGGACAGCAATTTCAAGTGCAGTTTTAAAAGAAAAATGGTTTTCTGTCATCGCACATGACTCTACTGGAGCAAATGACATCTGGCTGAATCAACTGAAACACTGGCCTGAAACTCTGAGTCCGTCTATGGCTGTAGAACTCAACCAGCCACTCTAAAATCCATCAGTGCTGTTAGCCATCAACCAGCTAATTCAATGGAAAATGAAGGCAAATTCACAATGCTCATGGGTAAGGATCCAGACCATTTCACCGTATAAGGCTGTTAGTTGCGTATTTCCAATCAAAAAAGGGGCACAGTGCTTCAGGCACAAAATAGCACAACAGCTCTGCTTCCTCTGTGTCCCATACAGAGACATATCTGCTCACTTTCAGTAACAAATACATTTTTAAGTATTTTATGCTCCTGTTAGCAAAGATGAGCCACTTCAACCCTGGCATACCGAGCTACATTCTATTTTGCCTCCGAGAAATGAGCAGACGTTTACAGTAAAGTCTGAGTTTTCCACAGGGTTGCCAGCTTTCTAATGGCAAAAACTCCTGTATACCCACCTCACCTCCACTCACTCTATTCCCCTGCCTTTGTTGCTCATTCTCACTTGCTCATTTTCACCAGGACAGGAGATTTGGGGGAGGGGGGGGAAAGGGTTCTTCAGAGATGAGGAGTTTGGGTGAAGAGGGTGGGGGCAGCAGCTACAGGATGGGACCCTGGGATCTGGAAAGTGGGATGGAGCTTAGATCTGGGGTCTGTAGATACTTCTACTATATGGGTAATATCAGATGTGGCAGAGTTAGGATTAGAATTCAAATCTGCTGACTCCATCTGTGTTTACCCCAGGGGTGGTTAGCGTGATAAGAGTGAGGCGTCTTTGTGGGAAGTGTAAGAAACTACACTGCTGTTTCTCATGTTGTCCAATCTGTGGCTAAAATTAGGACTGTGGTCTCCACAAATGTCCTTCTAGCACCTATGATAAACACATTCTCAGTTCAATGAACTTTTGTAAGCATGGGTGAAGATCCAAACTTCAAACCCGGTGGTTTCACAATGGGAGGTGAATCATTTGCAGAGTGCTCAGTTAAAGGCATATGGAATAAGTGAGGTATATGCAGGATGAAGAAAGAGTTTAGGGAAGTATCCTGTCAAGGTGCGAGAGCTGAAATATAGAACTTGCTTTATTCATGGCCTGCATTTCTACTTTAGGATTTGGCTAAAGTCCAGAATCCTCACTCTTCTTATTGCTTACACCTGGAGGCCCAGTTGGTGGAGCCAGAAATCAGGCAGAAATGTCTTGGGTAAGCATGCGAACACTTTTAAAAGATACATTCATGCATTAGGCTAGCACCTGAGAACAGTATTTAATGAAAAGAACACTTGACACATTAATATATCACTTTTCTTGAGATAAGAGTCTTGATAGGTTTCAAGACAAGTGTAGAATTTGAACTTTTCACATTTTCTGTTCTGTATAGGTTATTCCATTACTGAAAACATTAGCCTAGGAAAAGAGCACAGTAGGCAAGTCAGATTCCAGGCCCACTTAATACTGTTTGTAGAGATGCATGACATGTGAACTAATGAAAAATGACAAAACCTCAGAAGTCTTGCTGAAGTGTAAACACAGGTCCTCTTGTAATCCATATGCTTATGAGAGAAATTTTCCCTGGCCATGAAGCTCCAGAGGAGACCATAAGTAACCCAAGGTCAAAGCTATGAATAGTATGCTGCTTGCTCAATAAAAATGTAAATACCCTCCATTTTCTGAAAGTGTTCAGATGACCAGTTACACAGTGAAACAAAACAGCAGGGAAGAAAGATTGATGGTACTATTATCCATAGAAAGCCAGTTAGATATTGATAAATGGAACAATAGAAAGTACATCTCTCGATATTACAATACTTACTTGATTGTAGATGAAGCCCCTGCCACGTTAGGATAATGTACATGTACGTAATTTACATAGTGTAAATATACATGAATCTACATTGATCAAAGATGAGATACAAAAATTAAACTAAAAGCAGGTATTTTATTTCCATGCATCAATAGTGATTATAAAGGTGACAAAATACCCGAAGTGACTTTGAAACCTTTAAAAATGCTTGAAGGCAGTTTGATATTGTGGTAACATCATTTATACAGTTTTACCAGTAAGTTACCTTGGCCCAGTTATATGACATAACAGTTTGGGGATTTTTTTTTTTCTGTTTTAAATCTCTCTCTCTCTCTCTTTCTCTCTCTCTCTGTCCTGATTCAATCTCACAAAATGTCCTTTTGAGCTTTGTAGAAATCCACTTACAGGTCTTGATGCTCAAAACAACAATGCTATAAGCATAATAATCATGTCAAATATAAAGCAGGTACATAAATCAGCAATTACTTATATTTCAAGCTCCTTGGTGCAGGGTATATCTTTTAAAGAAACAAAACAGAAGAAATGTAGCACTTTAAAGACTAACAAAATGATTATTTTTGCTCCAGGACACAAATTCCCAGGTCTTTAACAGAATGGCCCACTCAACTGAAATTTTCACTGACCGGCTTATGTTTATTGAGTTTCTTGATGTCTGTTCTGTATCCATTTATTCTTTGGCCAAGGTTTTACCCAGTCTGCCCAATGTACGTAGTGGCAGGGCATTGTTGGCATATCATGACATATATAATGTTGCTGGAAGTTCATGAGAATGTGCCTTTGATCCTGTAAGTAACATGGTTAGGTCCAGTAATGGTATCCCCAGAATAAATATGTGGACAAAGTTGGCAGCGGGGTTTGTTGCAAGGAAAAGTTCCAGGTTTAGTATTATTGTGGTGTAGCCTGTGATTGCTGCTGAGAATCTTTCTTAGCTTAGGGTGTTGTCTATAGGAAAGGACATGCTTGTCTCCTAGGCCTTCTGGAGTGTGGCATCATGATCCAGAATAGGTTGCAGGTTTTTAATGATGTGTTGCAGGGGTTTGAGCTGGGGGCTGTAGGTGCTGACTAGTGGTGTTCTGTTATTGTTCTTCTGGGGCCTATCTTGAAGTAGCTGGTTTCTGTGTATTTGTTTGGCCCTGTCAATTTGCATTGTTTTTTTTTTACTTCTCCCAGTGGGTAATTAAGTTTTATGCATGCTTGGTGGAGGTCTTGTAGTTTTTGGTCTCTGTTAGTAGGATCAGAGAAGATGCAGTTGTATCTATGGGCTTGACTATAAATGATGCATTGTGTGGTGCGTGCTGGATGGAAACTGGAGGCATGTAGGTAAGTTTGGAGCGCAAGTGGTGTTCTCGTCCATCCTTCCTGTCAAAGGGAAAGGGCTAGGTAGGGACCATCGAACTGAGGAAGTAAATGCATGGTTACGCAGGTGGTGTTGGAGAGAGGGCTTTGGATTCTTCAATCATGGGGCGCTGTTCTGGGCACAAGGATTATTGGGAAGAGATGGGGTCCACCTAACCAAGAGAGGTAGGAGCATTTTTGCAAGTAGGCTTGCAAACTTAGTGAGGATAGCTTTAAACTAGGTTCGCTGGGGGAAGGTGACAGAAAGCCTGTGGGTAGAAAGGAACTTGGAGGCTGGGAAGAAATGCAAAAAGGAATGTACAACAAAAGTGGACCCTTGGTTTGAGTAGTGAGGGTGGGGAGATCAACTGGTTATCTAAGGTGTTTGTACACCAATGCCAGAAGCCTGGGTAACAAGCAGGAGGAATTAGAAGCCCTGACTCAGTCCAAGAACTATGACTTGATTGGAATAACAGAGACTTGGTGGGATGACTCGCATGACTGGAGCACTGCAATGAAAGGGTATAAACTGTTCAGGAAGAACAGGCAAGGGAGAAAAGGAGGAGGAGTTGCACTGTATGTAAGAGAGGACTATGATTGCTTGGAACTGCAGTACGTAAAAGGAGAAAAGCCTGTTGAGAATCTATGGGTCAAGCTTAGTGATGTAGGCAGGACTGGAGATGTGGTGGTTGGTGTCTGCTACAGGCTGCCAAATCAGGATGATGAGGTAGATGAGGCTTTTTTTGGACAACTGAGAGAAGTTTCCGGATCGCAGGCTCTCGTTATCGTGGGGGACTTCAATTACTCTGACATCGGTTGGGAGACCAATACGGCGGTATGCAAGCAGTCCAGGAAATTTCTGGAGAATGTTGGGGATCACTCCTTGGTACAAGTGTTGAAGGACCCGACCAGAGGTCATGCACGGCTCGACCTGCTGCTTACAAACAGGGAGGAACTAATAGGTAGTTCCTATTAGGTAGAGGTGGGGGACAACCTGGGAAGCAATGATCATGAGATGGTAGACTTCAGGATCCTGACCAAAGGAAGGAAAGAGAGAAGCAAATTACACACCTTGGACTTCAGAAAAGCAGACTTTGACTCTTTCAGGAACCTGATGGGCTGAATCCCCTGGGATGCTATCATGAAGGGAAAAGGAGTCCAGAAAAACTGGCAGTATTTTAAGGAAGCCCTACTGAAGGCGCAGAAAGAAACTGTCCCGATGCACAGCAAGAGAGGTAAATATGGTAGGAGGCCAGACTGGCTTAATAGGGAAATCCTTGGAAAACTTAGGCACAAAAAGGGAGTTTACAAAAGTGGAAACTTGGACAGATGTCTAGGGAGGGATAGAAAGGTATAGCTCAAGAATGTAGGGCAGTTATCAGGAAGACGAAAGTGCAACTGGAATTGTGACTTGCAAGGAATGTGAAGGATAACAAGAAAAGTTTCTACAGTCAAGTTACCAAGAAGAAGGTGATCAGAGAGGGCGTGGGACCCCTACTGAATGAGGGAGGTAACCCGATGACAGATGATGTAGGGAAAGCTGAAGTACTTAATGCTTTCTTTGCCTCTGTCTTCACGTACAAAGACAGCTCCTGGACTAATGCAATAAGTGATGCATTGTGGGATGAAGGTGGACAGACTTTGGTGGGGAAAGAACAGGTTAGGAGCTATCTAAAAAAGTTAAATGTCCATAAATCGATGTGCCTGGAACTAATTCATCCTAGGGTTCTGAGGGAGTTGGCGTATGTTGTTGACAAGCCCTTGGCCGTTATCTTTGAAAAGTCGTAGAGATCAGGAGAGATCCCACATGATTGGAAAAAGGCAAATGTAGTGCCCACCTTTAAAAAAGGGAAGAAGGATGATCCAGGGAACTATAGGCTGGTCAGTCTTGCGTCAGTCCCTGGAAAAATCACGGAGGGACTCCTCAAGGAAGTCATTTTGAGGCACTTGGAGGAGGGGAGAGTGATCAGGAATAGTCAGCATGGATTCATGAAGGGCAAGTCATGCCTGACCAATCTGATTAGTTTCTACAATGAGATAACTGGCTCTGTGGACAGGGGAAAATCAATGGATGTGATTTATTTGGACTTTAGCAAAGCTTTTGATATGGTCTCCCACAATATTCTTGTCGGCAAGTTAAAGGAATGTGGATTGGATAAATGGATGGTAAGATGGATAGAAAGCTGGCTAGAAGGTCAGGCCCAGAGGGTAGTGATCAACGGCTCAATGTTGGGATGGCGCTCGGTTTCTAATGGGGTGTCCCAAGGTTCAGTTCCGGGTCCTGTTCTGTTCAACGTATTTATCAATGACCTGGATGAGGGGTTGGATTGCACCCTCAGCAAGTTTGCGGATGACACTAAGCAAGGGGGAGAGGTAGATACGCTGGAGGGTAGGGACAGGGTCCAGACTGACTTAGACAAATTGGAAGACTGGGTTGCAAGAAATCTGATGAGGTTCAATAAGGACAAGTGCAGAGTCCTCCACTTGGGCCGGAAGAATCCCAAGCATTGTTACAGGCTGGGGTCCGACTGGCTTGGTAGTAGCTTTGCAGAAAAGGACCTGGGAATTGTAGTGGATGAGAAGATGGACATGAGTCAACAGTGTGGCATTGTAGCCAAGAAAGCTAATGGCATATTAGGTTGCATCAAGAGGAGTGTTGCCAGTAGATCCAGAGAAGTGATTATTCCTCTTTATTCGGCTTTGGTGAGGCCGCATCTGGAGTACTGTGTCCGGTTCTGGGCCCCCAATTATAGGAAGGATGTGGACACACTGGAGAGGGTCCAGCGGAGGGCGACCAAAATAATTAGGGGGCTGGAGCATATGACCTATGAAGAAAGGTTGAGGGAACTGGGAGTGTTTAGTCTGCGGAAGAGAAGACTGAGGGGGGACTTGATAACAGCCTTCAACTTACTGAAGGGAGGCTGGAAAGACGCTGAAGAGAGGCTGTCCACAGTGGTCACGGATGGCAGAACATGGAACAATGGTCTCAAGTTGAGGTTGGAAAGGTCCAGGTTGAACATTAGGAAAAACTTTTTCACTAGGAGGGTGGTGAAGCATTGGAATGGTCTCCCCAGGGAAGTGGTGGAGTCTCCATCCCTGGAGGTGTTTAAGTCTCGCCTCAACAAAGCCCTGGAGGGGCTGATCTGATGGGTTTGGTCCTGCTTAGAGCAGGGGGCTGGACTCAATGGCTTTTTTGGGTCTCTTCCAACTCTATTGTTCTATGATTCTATGATCCTAAGTGTAGCAGTCAGTGAGTTTCCCATAGAGAATGGTATCAATGTGGCCATCAGTGATTTGTACTGTGGGATCCAGGAAATGTACTTCTCACATGGAATTGTCAAGACTGAGATTGATGGTAGGATGCAGGTTGTTAAAACCTCTGTGGAATTCTTCCAGAGTCTCTTTACCATGGGTACATATGATAAAGACGTCACCAATGTAGTGTAAGTAAGGAAGGGGTAACGGGACGAGAACTAAGGAATTATTGTTCTAAGTCAGCCATAAAAATGTTAGCATATTGTTGGCCCAAAGCCAATCTCAAGGTACAAGTTGTCCCCAAATAGAAAATAATTGTGGGTGAGAACAAAGTTACATAGGTGAGCCACCAGATTTGCTCTGGTAACATCAGGGATGGTATTCCTAAGACAGTCAGTGAACACTTCAGTGGAGTGGGCCATTCTGTTAATGACCTGATAATTTGTGTCCTGGAGCAAATAGAATTTAAAAACAGATTAGAGTGAGAAAGTTGTGAGTTGGAATTCATATTCAAATTCAATGTATTAACATGTGGTATGAACAGAGTCATCAACTACCTCATGCAGTACAAGGACTGCTTTCCTTCCTTTGATGCTCATAATTATCTCATGCAGAACAATTAACATCCCTCCCCCTACCCCCATCCTCCTGTATCAGTTTTTATTGCAATTTTTTTTGGTCCTTTGTGCTTATAAATGTCAGTCTGTATTGGAAATGAGATTGATCCGATGAAGTGGGTCTGTCCCACGAAAGCTCATTGCCAAATAAATCATTTTGTTAGACTTTAAAGTGCTACATTTCTGCTGTTTTGTTTTGTTAGAGTACAGACTAACATGTCAACCTCTCTGTTACTGGTCTATCTTTTAGTTATGCACCCAGAAGAAAGAGAATCTAATCCATGACTGGACCCTGAAATCACAGAATTCATAGAATAATAGAATTATAGGGCTAGAAAGGACCTCAGGAGGTCATCTAGTCCAGCACCATGCCTAAAGCAGGATCAACACCAACCTATTGTTATCATGCCTGTAGAAACCCTTCATGTTACCCTTCACATTCCTTGCTAGGTACAGTTCCTATTGAGACTGCACTTTCCTGATTACTTCATGACATTCTCCAGCCATATATTTATACTCCTCTTTAGTCATCTGTCCAAGTTCCCACTTCTTATACACATGCTTTTTGAGTTTGAGCTCACCAAGGATTTCTCTGGTAAGCCAAGCTGGTTGTCTACCATGTTTGCTTTTCTTACTATGCATGGGTATAGTTTGTTCCTGTGCTTTCAGTAAGACTTTTTTAAAATATTGCCAGTTCTCCTGAACTTCTTTCCCCTTCACATCCTTTATGAATCATAGAATCATAGGGCTGGAAGGGACCTTAAGAGTCATCAAGTCCAGCCCCCTGCTTCCAGCAGGATCAACCCCAACTAAGCCATCCCAGCTATGACTATGTCAAGCCAGGACTTATAAACCTCTAGGGATGGAGATTCCACCATCTCTCTAAGCAATGCATTCCAGTGCCTCTCCAGCCACCTGATGAAGTAGTTTTTTTTTCCTAATATCCAACCTTCTCCTCTCATTCTGTAACTTCAGACCATTGTTCCTAGTTCTGCTATCTGGCACCAATGAGAACAGTCTCTCTCCCTCCTCTTTAGGGGTCCCCTTCAGGAAGTTGAAGGCTGCTATTAAATCAGTCCTCAGTCTTGTCTTCTGCAAAATAAATAAACCCAAATCCCTCAGCCTCTCCTCATAGATCATGTGCTCCAGTCCCCCCAATAATTTTCATTGCCCTCTGCTGAACTTGCTCCAGCTCATCCACATTCTTTCTCTACTGGGGGCAGGGGGGACACAAAACTGGACACAATATTCCAAATGTGGACTCACCAGTGTCAAATAGAGGGGAACAAAAACTTCTCTAGTTATGCTCAAAATGTTCCTCCTAAGGCACCCTGATATGTCGTTAGCCTTTTCGGCTACAAGGGCATACTGTTTACTCATATCCAGCCCTCATGTCAGTTGGGAGTCTACTGTACTACAATACAAGCTGCAACTAAAACAATTTGCTGCCCATACAATGAACAATAATGAACTAAAAAATAAATCTCACTAATATATTGTATGAAACATAATTGGGTTTTTGTAGAGTGGTTTTCATATTGAAGTCATCCCCAAGTCCTTCACCATATGATAAACCAAACTGCTGTACAGTGACTGACAAGTAAACAGCCATTATGCAGCTAACATTTCCTCTCACACACTTTTAGGCAGGGTATTGGCATGAGAGGACACTGGTATTGCATGACAATCCTTCTAAAAAGCCATAGAATCTTTAAGGCTACATCCACACAAAAGGGTTTTTCTGACAAAACTGGGCTTTTCTTGGAAAAACTTGTGGAGTGTCAACAGAGGCTGGGGGCTGGTGGGAGTGCAACTCCTCCACTATATCCCTGCTCCAGCTCCCGGTTCCCCCAGCTGGGGGAAGCCGGGGAGAAGCTGCTCTACCATGGCCATCTGCCTGCCAGATTCTCCCCGCTGGGGTAAACTGAGTAAGCAGACAGCCGCGGCAGCGCAGCTTCTTCCCATCTCCCACCACTGTGGGAGGGAGAAAACTGACCAGCACTGGTGCAGTGGTCAATTTTCTGGCACGAGCAAGCCCAGGGTTCCTCTCTCCCCCTGACTTGCGCAAAATTTGAGTTACACGAGGGTGCCAAAGAACACAACCCAGGATTTCAACTCATGTCAATGCAAGTTAAGTGCAAGTCGAAATCACATATATCGAAATCACATTATTTAACAGTATAATGACTGAGGGTAAAGCTAAACTGTCCTACTTCAAGCTGAAACTTGTGGAATATGAATTATTTTGATCCCATAAAAAGGAGTATTGCAAGTACACAAGGCAAAAGAAATCAATTCATGCTATCCACCCCAGATGAGAGAATATTCTGAGAAAGGGCTACTGCTAGTCAGCCACGCAAACTGGAGAGCTAAACAAGTTAGGAGAATGGGAGCATTTAGAAAGGCAAGAGATAAGCTCTGCAGTTTCACAACTGAAACAGTCATTTTATGCACACACACAATGGGCTATGTTAAGATCATGTGAGAGGCAGAACTGAAGTTTTGTTATGCAAAAATCTTGTCTCTACCCAGAGCAAACATAATATTAATTATTATTAGTGTCAGAGTTGCATCCAGAAGTCCAAGCCATGGACCAAGCCCTCACTTGGCCAGGTACTACACAAAACTGAAACAAACTCCCTTCCTCTTCTCTGTTCCCCTTCTAAGGAATTAGCATACTTTTCACATCTGTTAGCTGATTTCAACAATTCATCTTTAAAACACCAGTCGGAAGAAAAAGAGAAAAATCATTAGCCTAATAAAAATGTGATGCTTGGGATGCATGACAGTGAATTAAATGATAAGTTACAGAGCAGTGGGAGTTTTAGAAAAAAATGTGAACACATGCTAAGGGCCTTTTTTAATTGACTTCAAGGGGTCTTAGATTAAGCCCTTAATTACATTCCCTTTTTACCATTTAAATAAACTACAGCTCAGTTACATGAAGGAAATAGGGGAAGGAGTAGAAGAAATGGAAATCAGTAAAATTAAAAATACAGACACAGACATTTCCAATCACTCCTGTATTTGGAACAGCAAATCACTCAATCAATCAATCAATCAATGTGCTTACCTTGACCAGAAGTTAAAGAAGAAAAGCAGTAATCTTATGCTAGTATTAAAAGTATTTATATTGTATGAAAACCAATCTAGATGTCATTAGCTTTTCATAATGATCTTTGTCATATGGAAAAAATATTAGCAATCTGATAATATGATCTGAGAGAAAGAAATGGATTCTGGATTTATAAGAAGTTATTTTATTAGAAGATGAACATTCAGAGTTCTAGGTATATGTATATATGGATAGGCACTGAGCACTGATGATTAGTTCATATATTTTGAGAGTGGGAACCATGTCATGTTCAACCCAGATGACTATTCCCTAACACCACTTCTACACTCAGCAAGTTCTTTTTGGAAAATCAAGCCCTTTTTCAAAAGAACACGTGGAGTGTCCTCACACAAAATGTGCTCTTTTGATCTGAGATTAAAAGGATGCGGCTCTTCTTCCATAAGCCCTCTTCCACTCCTGGATCAGGAAAAGTACATCGTTTTGAAAGATTCTTTAGAAAAAAAGCACGTGCAGACACTCAGTGGGCCCTTTTTTCGAAAGAGCAGTCCTCATGGCATTGGATTTTTCAGTCCCTGACCCATTCTTTCTAAAGAGCAGGGGCTGTGGGGATGCTCTCTGTTGAAAGAACAGATCAATCTTTTGATCTGCTTTTTGGTCTGTGGACATGCTCTTTTGAAGGAAGATCTTTCAAAAGATCACTGTAGTGTAGGCACAGCCAGAGGGTATGCTTACACAGAACAGCTTATTTTGAAATTATGCCGCTACCCACAAAAATGCATTTTGAAATAGCACTTAGCTATTTTGAAATACAGTCCCTACACACATAGGCTACATCTACAGTCACAAAAAACTTCGAAATGGCCATGCTAATGGCCAAATCAAAGAATACTAATGAGGCACTGAATATTCATTTCACCACCTCATTAGTATTCTTCAATTTGGCCACGGGCATGGCCATTTCAAAGTTTTTTGTAAGTGTAGACACGGCCATATTGTGACATAGTTCTATGACTTATTTTGAAATAGGCACAATTCCTTATCCTAAAAGCGCCTATTTTGAAATAGGCATTATTCTTTGTAGAATGAGGTTTACCAATTTCTGAATAAGCCAACTGCCATTCTGAAATTATTTTGATAAGTGGTTGCATTATGTAGATGCTAAGATTGTTATTTTGAAATAACTCTGCTGTGTAGACCTACCTTAAGGTTGTGTCTACACTTGCATTCCTCTTTTGAAAGAGGAATGCAAATGAGGGAATCGAAAATGCAAATGTGGCACTGATTTACATAGGTAATGCTTAATTTGCAATAATCTCTTTTTGGAAGAGATGTTTTTGAAAGAAAATATAATGTAGACAGGGTGTTTTTGAAAATAAATCCCATCTTTGAAAGAGTCCTTCCTCCTATTTTGCTTTAGGAAGAAGGGCTCTGTAGGAGTGTGAGAGGGAGGGCAAGTAAGACAAGGGTTAAACAAGGCCTGTTAGCCCAATCAGCCCCACCCCAGTTCACCTGCGGCCAGTGTCAGGCCTGGAGGGGTATAAAGGGAGGGAAGCCAGCTCAGTTTGGGGATGACCAGCTAAGAGGCAGGAGCTGGCTCTGAGGCAGGAGGCCCCAGGCCAAAGCTGCTACCCGGTTAGCTGCTGGAGGGCACAGCCCAGGACGCTCCCCCAGGTCCTGAGGGGAGCAGGGAGCCCCCACCCCTGGGAACCTCTCTCTCACCAAAAGAGGGGACTAGATCCTTGGGGCCACACCCCAAACTCAGGCCATAGACTCTCGGGTGGGGCTGCAGACCCACCCAACAGGCCCTGGCCAGGGGGCCTAGCCACTAGGCCACCTGGGCCCAGCTGTGAACCACTCACACATGGTGGAGGATGTGTGTATAGCCTGGCTCTGAAGAAGGGCCATCCTACTGTGACAGCCATAGACCCAGTATGTGCAAACCGCTGGAGCAATGGAGCCCCTACTGAAGTGGATGTTGGAGCAACAGGCCAGCCAGCAACAGCAGCAGCAGCGACAGCAGCAGCTGCTCCAACAGATGGCTCAGCAGCAGCAGCAACTAATTGGGGAATTAGCAACCCACCAGCAACAGCTGATGCAGCAGGTAACTTCCCTGACACTACCCTGAACCCCAGGTGGGCCATGGGCGCCGGCACCAATCAAACTCGCAAAGATGGGCCCAGAAGACGACCCAGAGGCATTCTTGGAGACTTTTCAGTGGGTGGCCACCGTAGCCCAGTGGGCCCGAGGGCAGTGGGCGGCCATTGTAGCACCTTACTCGACAGGGGTTGCTCAGACTGCCTATTGGGCACTGGATGTGGTAACTGCTGAGGACTATGCCCAGGTCAAGGCAGCAATCCTGGATGCTCTGGATATCTCAGAAGAGACTTTCCACAGCATTTCCATGGGGAAGCATGGATGCCTGGAACCCAACCCCACCGTACTGCTCAGAAACTGCAGGATGCCTGCTGGAGGTGGCTGAAGCCCAAAACAAAGTCCAGGGTGCAGGTAGCCAAGCAGATCCTGCTTGAACAGTTCACACAGATTCTGCCCTCTGGGGAAAGGGAGTGGGTGATGAAGAACCATCCGGAAGATATGATGGCAGCCAGCCAGTTGATGGAGAATTATCTAGCAGCCAAGTCCCCGGGGATACTCCCTGAGTAGCCCCCATGCCAGCCGGAGGCACCCCAGCATGAGGGACAGAGGAGGGGCCAGGAGTCATAAGGCCAGGGTGGGCCACAGTGCCTGCCGCTCCTTTCTGGGCCCCAAAAACCTCAGAGTTATCAGGCTAACTCTGGGCTTCAACCCCTGGGCCCTGGACCAACCCAGCAGCTCCCCCATAGGGAACCCAGCCACCTCTCAGACAAGGAAACAGCGACCCCACTCATGCCCCAGCCTGGAGGCCCAGTTCCACATCCATCCCTGCCATGGGTCCCTCGAGGAGACCCCCTGAAGGCCACTCTGGAACAGGACTCCTGCTGTACATGCGGGGGCAGTGGGCACTGGTCCTGAGACTGCCCATACATGGAGTGCAACTTTGGGAAGCTCTGGGCCCCACAAACATGGGTGCACCCCCAAGGCCCTACCAAGCTGACCATCCCTGTGTATGTCAATGGGACAGAGGCAATTGGGCTGATCGACTCAGGGTGTGCCCAGACCCTGGTTCAGCAAGCGTTTGTGCCTGATGTAGGGCCTCTCCAAGGCACCATCAGGCTGCAGTGTGTCCATGGGGATGTGAAGGCCTATCCCTGCACCCAGGTGACCCTACAGGTGGGAAGGTACGAAGAACCAATGATGGTTGGCCTGGCCCCAGATTTTGCCTTTCCAGTAATACTGGGTAGAGACTGGAAACATTTTCATGAACTACTAGCAGGACGTGGGAAGCCTTCAGCTAGGGTGTGGCAGCCCCAGCCACTGAGCAAGAGAAAGGCGGTGACCACAAATCTGGATGGAGTAGGGGAGGTGGCAGACCCAGGGGAAGGGACTTCCCAGGGACCAGCCCCTGCCCAGGTGGACCCGAGCCCCCATCAACTGGAGAGGGAGTCACCCCCACTGCCTGAATTGGCAGTCCTTGCACGGCCCTCGGACTTTGTGTGGGAGCAGCGGACAGATAAGACACTGAGCTGAGCATATGATGAGGTGGCTGTAGTGAATGGGGAGACCACTGGAGCCCATCCAGGGGGACAGTTCCCCCATTTTGAAATCCAGGGAGACCATCTCTACTGCGTGGAGAAGGACCCACAGACAGGAGAAGTGCACCACCAGCTCCTGGTCCCTCGGCCATATCGGAGGGAGGTCATGCGGCTTGACCATGCCATCCCCATGGCGGGACACCTGGGGAGAGACAAGACCCTGGCCCGGATCCTGGCCTGCTTCTTTTGGCCCAGCATCCACAGAGAGGTTGCAGGCTTCTGTGCCTCCTACCCAGAGTGCCAACTCACAGCACCTCGGTCCGTAGAAAAGGACCCATTACTTCCTCTCCCACTCAGGGGCATACCTTCGAGTGGACTGGCATCGATATAGTCGGCCCCCTGGCGAAGAGTGCCACTGGATACCAGTTCATCCTCATTGTTATTGATTATGCAACTCGGTACCTGGAAGCCATGCCGCTACACTCCATGTGTGCCAAGAGGGTGGCAACTGAGCTCATGAACATCTTCGCTTGGGTCAGTGTCCCACAGGAGTTGCTAATGGATCAAGGGACCAACTTTGTCCCAAACAGTGCAACAACTTTGCCGGCTGCTAAAGGTCAAGACCCTCCGAACGTCTGTCTACCACCTCCAGACAGATGGACTAGTAGAACGGTTCAATCAGACTTTGAAGGCCATGTTCCTCAAGTTTGTGCTGACGGATGCACGTCACTGGGACCACCTCCTTCCCGCCCTCATGTTTGCAGTTCCGGAGGCGCCCCAGGCCTTCACAGGGTTTTCACCCTTTGAACTCCTGTATGGGAGGCAGCCGCGGGGGATTCTGAACCTAGTAAGAGAGCATACGGAACAGCCCTCCCAAAGCAATAACGTGGTTCAATATGTGCTCAACCTACATGAGAGACTTGAAGCTCTAGGTACATTTGCCCAAGAGAACCTCCTCCAAGCACAGCAGGCCCAGGAGGCAACTTACAACAAACAGGCCAGACTCTGTGAGTTTCAGCAAGGAGATCGAGTGCTACTGCTACTACGAAGTACTGACTGTAAGCTCCTCGCCCTCTGGCAGGACCCTTACGAGATTATACAGGAAGTGGGCCCAGTGAACTATGAGGCAGACCAGCCGGATAGACGTAAGGGGTGGTAGATCTACCACGTAAATCTCTTAAAACTCTGGAAGGCCCAGGAAGTGCTACTAATCACCCCCTACCCACCATACCCAGAAGCAGGGCCCCAGGCAGTGGAGGTGACAAACCCTGGGGAGGTACAGATTGGGCCCAACCTTACCCCAGAGCAGAGACTTCAGACCCAGAAGTTGGTGGCCGACTTCTCCTCGGTCTTTTCAATGAAACACAGTTGAACTCACCTGGCTGTCCACCGTATCCAGACCGAACCCGGGGTTAAGGTCCGAGAAATGCCTCAACCCCTTCCTCAGACGTTGAGGGAGGTGGTAAAGCAAGAACTGCAGTCAATGCTAGCACGGGGGTAATCGAGGACTCTTTCAGTGAATGGAAAAGCCCAATAGTCCTAGTCCCCAAATCGGATGGGAGCACTCGCTTTTGCATTGACTCCCGGAAGTTGAATGCCATCTCCAATGCCATCTTCGAGGCCAACCCAATGCCCCAGGTAGATGAGTTGCTCAGTTGGGTTGGGGAAGCTGAATAGATCATCACCCTCAACTTAACTAAGGGCTATTGGCAAATCCCCCTCACGCCTGAGTCCAAGGAGAAGACGGCCTTCTCCACTCCCTTTGGACTCTTCCAGTTCCGGACCATGCCCTTCGGGTTGCACGCTGCCCTGGCTACGTTCCAGTGCCTAATAGATCGGCTTCTACGTCCCCATAGTCAATACACCACAGCATATTTGGACGATATAGTGATCTATAGCCGCAACTGGCAGACCCACCTACAACATGTATCTGCCGTACTGCAGTCCCTCCAGGAAGCTGGCCTGACGGTGAACCCAGCAAAATGCTGCCTCGGAAGGGATGAGACCACCTACTTAAGGTACACCTTGGGGAAGGGCTTGTTATGCCCCTTAGCGGGGAAGGTCCGAGCCCTCCAGCAGTATGCCCCTCCATCCTCAAAGAGAAAGGTGCGCCAGTTCCTGGGGTTAGCCGGGTATTACTGCCGCTTCATCCTGGGCTTCACCTCCATCAATGCCCCTCTTACCGACCTCCTCAGGAAAGAGGTTCCCAACCGTGTCCCATGGATCCCAGCGTGTGAGGAAGCTTTCCAGGCCCTAAAGACCCAGCTCTGCCAAGAACCAGTCCTGTACAGCCCCGACTTTTTGAAGAAGTTCCTGCTACAAACGGGTGCCTCGGATGTCGGGGTGGGAGCGGTGCTCTCCCAAGTTGTGGGAGGCAAGGAGCACCCGATTCTTTATATCAGCTGGAAGCTTTTCCCAAGGCAGAAGGCCTACTCAATAATAGAGGAAGAGGCCCTAGCAGTCAAATGGGCCATAGACTCACTCCAATACTACCTCCTGGGTAGACACTTCACCCTCATCACCAACCATGCCCTCCTGCACTGGCTACAGGCGATGAAGGAAACAAACCCCAGAATCACGAGGTGGTATCTCTCCCTCCAACCCTTCTCCTTCCAGATCCAGCACCATGCAGGAAAGGATCATGCAAATGTGGACTTTTTTTTCCTGGGGAAAAGGAACACAGTTGGGGATGTGTACAAGTGTGAGAGGGAGGCCAGGTAAGGCAGGGGTTAAACAAGGCCTGTAAGCCCAATCAGCCCCACCCCGGTTCACCTGCGGCCAGTGTCAGGCCTGGTGGGGTATAAAGGGAGGGAAGCCAGCTCAGTTTGGGGATGACCAGTGAAGAGGTAGGAGCTGGCTCTGAGGCAGGAGGCCCCAGGCCAGAGCTGCCACCCAGTTAGCTGCTGGAGGGCACAGCCCAGGATGCTCCCCAAGGTCCTGAGGGGAGTCAGGAGCCCCCACCCCTGGGAACCTCTCTCCCACCAAAAGAGGGGACTAGATCCTCGGGGTCACACCCCAAACTCAGGCCATAGACTCTTGGGCGGGGCTGTGGACCCACCCAACAGGCCCTGGCCAGGGGGCCTAGCCACTAGGCCACCTGGGCCCAGGTGCGAACCTCTCAGAGGTTCTTTCAAAGATGGGATTTATTTTTGAAAGAGCCCCATCCACATGGCAGTTTTTCTTTTGAAAGAATCTCTTCTGAAAAGAAATTATGCAACTGAAGCATGAGATATGTAAATCAGTGCCTTATTTGCATTTTCAATTTCCCTCATTTCATTCCTCTTTTGAAAGAATGCAAGTGCAGATGCAGCTTAAGAGAGCTCTGCTACACACACCTGTCTCCAGTTATTTCATTAGGAGATTCGTCTGAAAGAAAGGTTACTACAATTTACTCATGTATGCTATTAAAAATTATCTTAAAAGAAATGGGACAGTTTTTTCATTGAGTTTGGCAACTGCAGCTGCTCAGTGGAATGCGGCCTATGTGAGAAACACCCAATATTATATGAAATGCCTTGGCATGACAAACAGTCTATTTAGGAAGGCCTGTTGGAATTCTAACTGGACTCAGGTGCAGTGGCACAGCTGTCTGAGCCAGCTTCCAAGACAGATACCCCTGTTCTACCTCACTATCTGCAGTGGTATCTGTCTCTGACTTTGGTCAGCACTGAAAATTCACCTGTCACGAAGCAGACAGTTATTTTCCAGATCAACAGACATCTGTTGACTCCGGGCTCTTCCTGGCTGCCTAGCAACTGCGCTCTTGCTATGCAATAATGACGCACTCCTTCCATAAGGAGTCGCTCCAGAGGCAGCAAGTGACAGGCAACACTACTTCTCCAGCTGCTTTTCCTATGTGCCTAGGGAAGTTCTGTTCCCCTTGTGATAGCAAAAAGGAAAAAAACAAACAAAGCCTACAATGCAGAACTAAAGTCTCTAACTGTGTGGTTTCTAAACAGGAAACAGTAATTTACAGAGCAGTCAGTAAAGTTCAGAAGGCCACAGTATGTTCTTTCTGGTATTGCCAGTGTGTGGTGCTACCCAGCTGTTTCTCCTTAAAAATTTATTATACTTGTTTCTTTTAAAAATTCATTCAGAGCACAGAAGGGACTCAGCCTACTGTGACCAGGCTACTTCACTCTCACAAGGCACACAGAAACTGAGTTAAAGCACAGACTCGAGCCCCTTTCTCAAGTCATTCAGAGTACGCAAAAAAAAAAGTATGTCTCAGCTTTCTTCCCATGACTGGCTGTTCCCAGACATTCCCATGACATCTTTCTTTTTGCTAGTTCCCTTTCCACTCTCTCTCACCCCTCACCTGGAAAGCAAATTAAATGGTGTCTGCCTCAAGGAGGCAGCAGTACTGCAGCAGCTTTTATATCAGTTAACACATTTGCTGAGAGGCCAACAGAAGACTCTTGCTACCCCTAATAAAAGTCTAACCCTATGGAACTGAGGATGAATAGAAAGCATTTGCTGGAAGTTAATGGAACTTGCAGCATTCTGAGGGATTTTTTGAAGGATTAACCTGTTTCAAATGAGAAAATGCTATTTAATTTAGAATGAATGCCTTCCCCTTCCTTTCCACTGCAGCTGCAGTAGCTTAGTGTTAACACAGATGGGCTATTTTTTCAGGGAGGGCGTATAGGAGAGGAAGGGCTCTATTTTAAGTGTGCATATTAAACAAGAGCTCCCTCATTTCTCTACTCTTAGTATGAGAGTTCATATGAGTACTTACTACTCTTAGTATGAATCTGCTCCTTTCTGTAATACAGAATTCAATAAAGCATTTCCCCTGTGTATTTATTGCATTATATTCTGAGGAAATTAACTGGGATGTACATATATTTTTAGGAACAGTTTTAGTATCAAAACTTGAAAGAAATAACACTCTTTCATCTAGGCCACTGATGTCATAAAACTTGAAAAGTTCCAGTTCTCTACAGCAGCATAAAATTTGTACATTAAGTTACTAATAATGTCCAAAAGGTTAAAACTCTAATTTATTTGTAGTCTGGGTTCCTGTTAGGGTTTGTAATAACTCAGCACCGTTAGTTCGTATTTCCATATGGATGACAGTTTTATGGAGTGAGGTAAGAAGCAAGATAGTGTACAAAAAGTGGCTCTGTTCTGGTTTACACGTGTGTAAATCAGTCTTAAATCCATTAAATTAGTGTAATTACACTGGGATAAGGTAGATGAGAGATGAAAACCCATTCCAAAAATACATAAAAATGAATTCAGGAGGCTCCCAAAATAGATCTTTAGATCCACAACTTAATTTTCTGTTGTATTTCTGATCTATTCCATTAAATTTTCTGTTTACCTATTTTGAGCATGCATATTCCAACAGGAGACACAAAACAAACAGGAAACATTTTAAGTTTTCGTTTATATTTACCCGGCAAAACTAATTAAAATAATGAGCATGAAAAACCTGCTAAAATGTATTCATTTTAAATCAAGAGACAAGTTAAGCCTTGCTATAGCTTGAGAGGCATCATATAAATGCACTTTTTTTACCCATGTGAAGTGTAAAATACAGCACCTGCCAATGTATAGATTTGTAGAGAGCAAAATGTAAGAATTCTAAGCTACCATTGTAAGTGGACTATCAAAGGCTAGATTACAGGGGTTTGTCTGCAGAAGTTTGTGTTAGACGACATCTTGCAACAAAACTTTTGTCAACAGATCATGTCTGGACCACAAGGCTGATCAAAGGAGTGATGTGCTCTGTCAACAGAGAGGCCAGGCAATCTGGCTGCTCTATCGGCTAAACAACCTCCCAGAACTCTGTCAAACAGGGTTGCAGGTCACAATTTCCTTCCAGGAGCCCCGTCGAGATACACACTTAAAGGTAACCCCCTTAGACACCTGTTCTCTGCCTTACACTTACATGGGGGTGGTGGTGTCATGGAAACTCCTTTGTACAAATTGTTCATTGTGCGTCTTGAAATGTTAAGTTACGGAATAGTATGTATCCATATATCTGTGTATGTTTCTTAAACCATTAACTAAATATATCATGATATACTAATTGCCTTGATTTTTAGCTTCAAGCTCTTTGTATACCTTCTTCCCACAGACATTCACAAATCAATTAACTTCCTCTAAATCTCACTCTTAAGGATTCACTACAGGGGAATGGTCAAAGACAAACTAATCATCTTCCCTATTCCCAATGTTGCCTCTGTCAACAGCACTCACTATTTTAAGCATAGATAGGTTGTGACTCAGAAAGGGCATGCTAAATCTCATCATAAAAAAGCCTAACAAATTTTACCTCACACAATTCAGAGTTAATTAACCCCCAAACAAACCAATCAGCAAAAATAAAAACAAAAGAATCCAGTTACCGAAACCATAGCTATTACTTCCTTGAATAGCTTTGTTGGAGGATATAAAATTTCAGTACAAACCCAGACTTCCAGATCACATTTGTCCCACAGTATCCCTCTCCCTGATAAAGCCTTATATGAAGAGTTTCACGATAGAAGTCATTTGCAGTGTGCAACAGTTACACACTGTCTTGGTCTTACCAAACCCATGAAAATGCTTCATATTCTTGAGCATACATTTTATATGAAGTAGATTTTTAAAAATACAGAGAAAACATACAGCATTTGTGACATTTTTTACCTACTTGGCCCCTCTTAGAGGACTAGTGAATTGGTAATTAATGACATATTTTCCCACTCACTGCACTGACTAATAAAAGGCTGCCTGAAAAGCAGATCAACTCAGACAGTTGTTTCTAAATATATGGTTGTGTGGTCAGTACTTTACTCTGAGGGGAATTCTGTGTGAAAGCAATTAAAAATTCTGTGTACAATATTTTTAAAATTCTGCATCATTTCTTTGTCAAAATAACACAATATAATGGTGCTGGCTGTCAGCCCTGGAATGCTGGGGCTACCACCAGCAAGACTGATGGGAAGGTTCACAGCTGATGGGTGCTTTGTATCCACTAATTTTTCCCTGTGAGTTCTCCAGTGCCAGAGAACCATGAAGTTGGCACCTATGCTTCATGGGACATTAATATTTAAATCTTTATTCTGATATTTACAGAGTTGGGATTATGTTTTGCGTTACTTTCTTCATTGTATTGACTGCCTAATTCATACAACAGTTACAGTGTGACGGCACACAGAGCTGGCTCCTCCTTATGACACCCTGACAAAGTCATATTAATTAAAAGACAACTAACATACATTAAACAATTCTCTACTAATCATTACATTTCACACAGAGAAATCATATGGCACATAATATAGAAGAATTTAAGAGTCACTACACATAAGGCTTACATCATGCAGGTGAGATAGCTTTCACCAAAACCTCTGCAGTGTATTATTTTTCTGATTTCTGAATTGAGACCAAAGGAACAAATTTGAGGGACCTAATAATAGTAAATTTAAAAAACTACAATACCATAATCGAATAATAACTTTCAACAGCAGCTGCCATAAACCTGAGCTATGTTTGAATTGGAGCTGAAGATGAAAGGTTCTAATATCCCATGAAGCCAAGGTCATTCAAGAAGGCCTACAGGAATTGTTTTAATGTTTATATATATATTCCTCTTATATATAAATATATATTAAAATAGCATAATCATTTCAGTAGGCTACCATAACAGAATTAATTGTAATCATGACAAAGTGAATAATAAACAGTAATTCACTGTCACTGTTTTCCACAAATGATAATTAAAAGTTACTTCTCAAACATATAACAAACATCCAAATACTACACAGGGGGATAAGAATCATGCATGAGTTACATCATCACTATAAAGCGAACTGTGCTTTAGTTCCTCTCCTTAGATAATGGGCCTGTGCCCAGTCTGATGGAACCACATGGTTTGATTACACTTAGATTGGGCCTTGGGGCTGCAGCCCTCCTGATTCCCATTCATATTAGTGACACAGAGTTAATGTGATTTTGGTTTCCTTTTGGGAAACTATGGGTAGAGCTATACTGCACAGTTATTTTGAAACAACCTTGCTAGCCTCTACGGCAGCCTTATTTTGAAATTGTTAACCCTTGTTGCATGAGGCATAGTGCCTATTTCAAAATAGGTGCTAAGACAGGGAACAGTGCTCATTTTGAAATAAGCCATAGCGCGTCCAATGGCTCTATTTTGAAATAAGCTTTTTGGCTATGGCTACACTAATGAGTTTTTTCGACAAAACCAGAGTTTTGTCCAACAACATTCACTGCATGTCCTCACACAAAATGCATTTTGTCAACAGTCTGTTGACAAAACTTGGCACTTCTGCTGACGACCTTCTGCCTGTCCCAGATGAGGAAAAGTGCCTCTGTCAACAGATTCGGATGACAAACAAGCTGCGTGGATGCTCTAGGCGGACTTCTGTTGACAGGCTGGGCTTCCAGAACAATGGGAAGCCCTGTCTGCTGTGTTTTGGGTTGGCTGTTTTGTCAAGAGAGTGCTGCTCTGTCAACAGAACAGACCACTCTTTTGACCTGCTTTAGTGTATGGCCTCACTCTGTCGACAGACATTTTGTTGGAAAATATCTTCTGACAGAAAGGTCTGTCAACAGATGTTCTAGTGTAACCATAGCCTATGGGTACAGCCTAGGCTGTATTCAAAATAGCCAAGTGCTAGTTCAAAATGCATTTCTGTGTGTAGCAGCATTATTTCAAAATAAACTATTCCAGAATAGATTATTTCAGAATAAGCCTACCCTCAGACAGTGTGGCTGTGTCTATACAAGCCTCTCCCTTTCAGAGGGACATATTAATGAGGCACTTCAGAACAGGTTAATGAGGCACTGACATGCATATTCAGTGCCTCATTAGCATAATAGCAGCCAGGTCACACTTTGAAAGTGCTGCTTTCGAAATGCAGATAGATGCAGGTGCTTCAAAATAAACCCTGGACTTCAAAATTCCTTTATTCTCAATTTGTTTTGGGATAAAGGGAATTTCAAAGTGTGATGCTTATTTCAAAGTGCCCGTGTCTATACAGCCTGTTTGGCTGTGTCCACACAGGCACATATCTTCAAAATAGCCGTATTTCGAAGATTACTAATGAGGCGCTGAACTGAATATTCAGCGCCTCATTAGCATTAGGACGCTTCCGGCCACGGTGATTCGAAAGCGGTGCTTTTGAAGCGCCGCGGCCAGAAGCGTCCTAATGCTAATGAGGTGCTGAATATTCAATTCAGCGCCTCATTAGTAATCTTCGAAATGGCCATTAGCATGGCTATTTCGAAGATTTGTGCCCTCTGTGTTTCAAAAGCAGCACTTTCAAAGCACAACTGGCAGCTATTATACTAATGAAGCACTGAATATGCATGTCAGCACCTCATTAACCTGTTCTGAAGTGCCTCATTAACATGCCCCTTCTGAAAGGGGTGGGGCATGCGTACACACAGCTTCTAAGTTTTCAGTGACACAAAACCAGTGTCCTCAGAACAAAGAATCATTTATTCTTTCTTCAAAGGTACAAACCATATACAGCAAAGGGTAAAACTTACAGAAAGTCTGAATACATGGATCTTATGTTACACATTGAACTTTCTTTGCCAACTCTTGTAATTTGCTAACTCCTTGTCTGGCAGGGAGAGGCAGCCTGTCCTACTTCTGTGTATCTCAAAATCAGTTCATCACCTTTCACTGAGCAACTTGAGTAGCCTCTGGCCAGTTCTCTCCTTTCTTCCCTAGCACCTCTGAAGTTTATGATCTTTTTAATCTTTGGCTCACATCCTTGAGAAATGTAAACCATTCTAGCCTGGACAGAACCAGATAGGGAGTATTTCCTGGGTAAACCCTCCCCCCACAAATTGTTTCTTCCAGCAACCTAATCTTTCGCATTATTTCATTTCCTTCAGGTTTTCCTTCTACAGCCTTCTTTGATTTAGCTCCTAGAGTTTACACAGGTTGATATCAAACAGATGCCCGGAGGAGCATTTGAAGTTTGTAACATTAATAACTTCGTTATTCTCCATAACATTTTAGACACACTGTGACAGCATGGGATCTCTCTACTGAAATGAAGGTTACTTGTGACTAGAGTCCTTCAACATGACTCTAAATATTCACACTTCTGATTACTTTGCTGCATACTTGTGCTTTATGGTACAAAACCTGCCTGTTGCAGTACACATATGCCCCTTCTCCTCTCCTCAGTATTTTCTGAGCATCTGGAGGTTGAGACTAGATAAGGAACAGTCTGCCTTCTACCATACTGATTCCTCTTACTGCCAACCAAAAGACCTTGATAGGACTCTGAGAAAAAGGTGGGTGAGAAGTGTGAATATCATGAGTCATCTAAAAGAATTCTAGTTACTAGTAAGTAATCTTAAAAAAACCCAAAACAAACAAAACAAAACAAAATAACCCCATAACAACATCAAAAAAACCACCCCAAGATGGGAAAGATTCGCAGTTTGATCATGATTGTAACACAGTTCTGGCAAATGCAGTATTCAATACCGAAAGCAAGGTCTAACCCATAATGTTTGGTGAACGTGTGTGTTGACTTGCAAATAGAAGAAGCCTTGCAAAATTCCCTAGGAACATGTTCAAGTGAAGTCAAAAATCCTGCTACTGCTCTAGTAGAATGAGACTGTACAATTTGTTGCTCAGGAATTTCAGCTACCTGTACCACTGCACAATGCACTAATTAGCCCACCTTGAAAGAGTCTGAATGGGAACAGAGTGACCTATACAATTTTAGTAATTAGCAAGAGCCTGCCAAGCATCCAGAATATGTAGAGTACACTCTGTTTTATTAGCCTGAGGCTGGGGAAAGAAAACCAATATATTAATTGTCTTATTTAAAGGAAACTCAGACACTATTTTTGGTTAAAAAATGGGATCGTGTCTGAAAATCATTTTTTTATTTGTGAAATTTAGTAAATTGTAAAAAATTAACTCTGTTACATGCAATTTTCTAATCCTTCTGGATGATGTAATATCAGTAATGAAGACCATCTTGATAGTTCATTAAATAACATCCCCCCACATGATTTAAAGGGTCACTCCATAGGCATGGAGTATACTAAAGTAAGATTCTAAGATTGGATAGGATAACCCCTTCAAACACCTTTCAAAAGAGTCATGCAAAAATAGTGGCTTACTCTCAAAGCATGGCAAACTGAGATTGCAGACGTGAAATAATAAAGAATTTGAAAATACTTCAAAATTTAAGTACATTAAATATTCCAAAATACTGGGCATGGAAGAATTACCTTTCATCTAAGAAACAAATCTCATCTATTTTCATTGGTAACGCTTTCTAACAGGTACTTTTTTAGAACCCAGAAGAACATCGTATACCAAGGAAGAACATGACTATTGGAAACTAGTGAAAGCCCAATGGCTCACGTTGTCAGATGAAGAGACTATGAATCTGGATGGAGAATCCTGCCTTACTGTTGTAACAAAACATCCAGAAACAGAGGAAGAAGCAGGTCTGTTCCACAGCCATCTTGTCCAATCTGGAGCAATCAGTACTATTTTTGCTGTGGCCTACTGAATCTTCTTCACCACATGCTATTTAAAGCGAGGAAATGTATATACATTAAACTCTTTAAAAACTAGCACTCTGTCATCCAGAACTCTCAAATAACAGACATTTTAACCATACGTAAATTTTAGTTACGTTTTCCATAAGTACAGTATAGTGAAAGTAAATACAAATACATACAGCAAATACAGTATTGGCACATCTACACTAGCAAGTTCTTTTGATATTTTTGAAAGAAGGAGCTCTTTCAAAATATCCCGGGGAGTGTCTACATACAAAAAGTGTTCTTTTGAAATTAAACTGAAAGAACAAAGCACTCCTTTCAAAAGCGCTCTTCCATTTCCATTTCAGGAAGACTGCCTTCCTTCGATAGCTTCTTCTGAAAGAAAACATGTGTAGATGCTCCACAGGCCCTTTTTTTTCAAATGAGAACTCCTGATTGCACCGGATTTTTCGATCCCTGGTCCATTCTTTTGAGAGACTGGGGGCTGTGTAGAAGCTCTCTTGCGAAAGAGCAGCTCACTCTTTCGATCTGCTTTTTTTGTGTGTGGACACACTCCTTCAAAAGAAGTTCTTTTGGAAGATCTCTTCTGGAAGTGCGTCTTTTGACAGATCACTATAGTGTTGAGATAACCTTCAAGTTTACAGTGTACACTACTGTTGCTGGTAAATAAACTACTCTGCACACATTTGTGTTTGTTTCTTAATATTTCATCTTGTTTTTCTTTAATGCTATGCATTGCTAGGTATACCTCTATTATCCAGAATATCTGGCAACTTCCTGGTCCCGGGACTGCTGGATATGAAAGATTTCTCTGTAGCTGACTCTTTCTCAAGTATAGAAAGAAAGCATCTCTGCTCTTAAATGGAAGGTGGGGCACTTTCTTTATATTTTTGTCACACTCAGCTCTACCTTGGGTTGACCCCAATGAGAAAAGATGTCTTGAACTACTCGATCCTTCAGAGACCACTTGTACATTTGACAACTGTGTCTGCTGAGATAGTCTATCAGCACACTGTACTCCCCTGCTAAATGGAGGGTCACTGGATAGGTATAGCACCAGCCACATAGCGTGACTATTTTGGCACAAAGCTGGAAAGAGTGAATTCCTGCTTCTTTGTTCAAGTAATAAACAACAGCCACAATGTCCACTGCTGCCTGGACCTTGCTTCCTATAAGGGAGTAGTGATCCAAGTGCCAAATGGATGGCTCTTAATTCCAATAAACTGATGGATCAACTCTTTTCTTAGAAAGCCTAGTGATCTCTGAATGTAACTTGATCCAAATGGGCACATTACCTGTGTTGGTAATGTCTGACATTATCAATGATGGGAGACAGAAGAAGCAGAGAACCTTAAAGAACATTTGATTTGTTTATACACCTGTCTAATGAATCCAAAATGTGTAAAACAATCTGTCTTTAACTGGAAGTGTAAACTCACAGCATTCAATGCTGCACTGTATGCATAATATGATGAGTGAAAGGGGATATGTAAGTGGTATCTTGAGTTCACGAGACCCATGAAGAGAATCACTTTCTGATAACCAACAGGCCTGAATTTGCAAAATGTGTTCTATTTTTAGAAGCTTGTCTCCCCACTACTGAGTCCATTGAGCCTATAAAGGGAATTTTTTGAGTTGAGCAGAGATTTGACTTTTTGATATTGAGATGCAACCCCCGATCTCAGAAGCAATTATTGTTGCATAAAGCCTCCGCTCAGTCCAGCAGAATGCAGATGTAAGTTCTGTAACTGCCTTAATTCCATGAATTGAAGATAGTTTTGATGACTGCAAGATAACAGTATGAAAATATGCTTTCTTTAAATCAAGAGTGGTGAACCAACACATAACTGTGAGTGAGGAATTTATGGACGCCAGAGTTAACACATGAAACCTGATAACTGAATGTAGTTGTTTACATTCCTTAAGTTTCAAATGAGATGTAACCCTCACCTCTTTTTTCTGAATTAGAAAATAACTTTTCTAAAACCTCTGACTTGAAAGATGTTCAGGTACCCCCTCAATAGCTCCCATCCGGAGCCACATGTGTACTCTCTTAATAAAGTCACCTTTTGAGAGGGTTCCTGAAAAGGGAAGATCAGGGGAAACCGAGGCAGTTTTTTAAATTAAATAGTAGAACCCTTTTCACTAATTTTCACTCTCCATGTGCCTGATATACTTTGCCTCTATTGATTGATATATTGGACTAGCTTGTCTCCGAATAACATAGGAGACTGTACATCGCTGATTGGTTCACTCTCCATCATCACATCAAATCTATAGTATGGTGTTTGCTGAATATGAAGAAGAGGGAGTTAGTAACTCCTCTTCTTCTGCTGAGACTGAAGTGAAATCTATTGTTGCTGATGCTGTTGCAGTTGTGTCTGGCTCTAGGAAAAATAAGAAGTTGATAATTGCCATTAATACTGTGTCTGGTACCTAAAAGGAAGAATAGAAGGCCTCTTCACGCTCGATGGAAACAGATCTAAAGAGTGAGGAATAAATAAGTTCCCCGTGAATTTTTCCAAGCACTCATATTTCTTGGAACTTAAAAGATCATCCCCTTCAAAGGGGAGATGCTTGGCACTGGACACAAAAGTTAAGGTAGAGGAACATGATCAGAGCCAAACATGTCTACTAAAGAAGACTGCGGATGCTAAAGCTCTCACAGAAATGTCTGAAGCACTGAATGATGCCCTGAGGCCAGGCTTTGCCACATTGTGGCTACGTCTACACGTGAAGCCTACATCGAAATAGGCTATTTCGATGAATAACGTCTACACGTCCTCCAGGGCTGGCAACGTCGATGTTCAACTTCGACGTTGCGCGGCACCACATCGAAATAGGGGCTGCGAGGGAACGTCTACACGCCAAAGTAGCACACATCAAAATAAGGGTGCCAGGCACAGCTGCAGACAGGGTCACAGGGCGGACTCAACAGCAAGCCACTCCCTTAAAGGGCCCCTCCCAGAAACAGTTGCACTAAACAACACAAAATACACAGAGCCGACAACTGGTTGCAGACCCTGTGCCTGCAGCATGGATCCCCAGCTGCCGCAGCAGCAGCCAGAAGCCCTGGGCTAAGGGCTGCTGCCCACGGTGACCATAGAGCCCCGCAGAGGCTCGAGAGAGAGCGTCTCTCAACCCCTCAGCTGATGGTCGCCATGGCGGACCCCGCTATTTCGAAGTTGCGGGACGCGCAACAACTACACGGTCCCTACTTCGACGTTGAACGTCGAAGTAGGGCGCTATTCCTATCCCCTCATGGGGTTAGTGACTTCGACGTCTCGCCGCCTAACGTCGAAGTTAACTTCGAAATAGCGCCCGGCGTGTGTAGCCGTGACGGGCGCTATTTCGAAGTTAGTGCCACTACTTCGAAGTAGCGTGCACGTGTAGACACGGCTTGTGTACGTCAGTGAGAAGATCATTAGTCAGTCTTTATTTGTCCTCTGGCAAGTTTTGCACAAATACAACCCTTTGTTTCCCTCAGATACAAATATCAGTCCATTACTGTCTGTTAATTAACCACCCTAAAACTCAAAAGAGAAGATGAAACACATTCTTTCCCCAGCACAATAGTCGTCCTCCCTTTTCTTTCTGCTGGGGCATAGTAATCTTGGACAGACCAAAATTTGTCATTAGCAGCAGCAACCACCAGCAAATGTGGTACAGGATGGGTGTAAAAAAATATGAAAAACCTTTTTGGAGGATGCCACATAAAGTTTGCCTGCTTTCTTCAATACAGGCTGAAAGGAGACAGTAGCAGACAAAGTAGCTTTAGCAGGCTGCAAAGGGTAGGTCTTTTACAACCCAGTTTATCAGGAAGGAGTAACTTCACTTTCATTTGTGCTTCCATCTGCAAAGGGTGAGAAGTTTCCCTTTGTTGCAGCAAGAACAGGAAGTTGTATAAAATCTGTTTTTCTCCTAGAGATAATGGGGTTGCAAAAGTTTGTCAGATTCAAAACCATAACAGCAAGTGTTCCTGCAAAGCTACTTCTTTATTCTATGTCTCCTGCTGCTTCCCTGCCATACAACAGCAGCCGCAAAAAACATAAATAAAGGGAAGAGTCACAAATACAGACTAGACTGTGTTGCCTCAGAGCTAACAATTATAGGACAATATATTGCCCACTTGGTTTTAGTCAAAATATTAATAAATAAAGGAAAAAGAAACTCCATGATCATGAAATTTGAGATTCAACATTGCTGAGAAAAAAATCTACAGTAGTTTATAAAGCCATATTTTTGTCTGGGGTTGTCATTTTGCCCATGAAAATAAGTACACTGGTTTCTAAAGGTAACACCAATTGTGTTTTTCAAGTGATCTGAACCAGACAATTCTGAAGTGACACAACTGTGGAATTCCATATTTTGCTCCTTTTTCCAGTTTGCATTTGTAAGTTTTTCCCCCCTGTAACAGCCATGTCACTGACTGTACCACAGGTCTTAGGAAACAACATTCCTCATTTCACAACAATGGTGGAGTCAAGGGAAGCTGGGGTGCAGCCATGCTGCTGTGTGGCTCTGGCTCTCCGCTCTCCCAGCCGGGGCAAACTGGGGGCAGCCACGCTGCAGTGGGGACCCAGGGGAAGCTGGGGAGCAGCTGTGCCGCTGTGCAGGTCCAGCTCCTGGCTCCCCAGCCGGGGAAGCTGGGGGGTCAGGCAGCCACGGCACCACGCAGGAGCTGGGGGAATCCGGGGGGCAGCCACGCGACATCAGGGGAACTGGAAGAAGCTGGGGAGCAGACGCGCTACTGCAGAGGTCTGACTCCCGGCTCCCCCAGCCGGGCGAAGTGGGCGGCAGCCACCTGAAAATATTGGGCAATTAGCCCTTTGACAAAATAAATTGTGACTGTCCTGCCGAAACTGGGATGGATGGTCACCCTAAGTAAGGTTTCAAAATAATTGCAACATAATAGTTAAAATAGCAGTCTTGGGGGACAGCTTCCAGCTGTCTAAAACCTTGTTTCTCTCAGGCCCAGTCTTTGTGGACACAAAGGGTATGTTTTATCATAGTGTTAGCTCAATGTAATTGTAAAGGACTGTCAAGACATATGCTAGTACATCTGAAACCCTGTTTGCTGAACGAGAGAGGAAGGCTGCTTCAGTATTAAGACAAGTGTGTCACTTAGGAAATTTAGGTTATATTCTCTGCTCTGCCACAATCCCTCTCTGTTACTTTGGGCAAGCCTGTTTCTCTGTGCCTCGGTTTCTCTACAAAAACAGGAATAATAGTACTCCCCTTCTTAAAAGGAGTTATGAGACTAAATACGTTAAAGATTGCGAGGCCCACAAATTCTACAGTGGGGTCCACAAAAATATCAAAGATAACAAGCACAACTCAAAAACACACTCTTCTTGACAATACAGGGCCACAGGCAGTGTTCCCTGTAAGCTGAGCACTTGGGCAGCCACCCAGGAGAGATTCAGGTGCTGCCCAGCTGATTATGAGTCCACTTTTGCCTACAGCCAGCAGCATGTGTTTGTATAGGTGTGGGGGGGAGGCACATGTCACTCACACACCTCCTATGTGTGGTTCACTGTCCTGTGTAGCGGTACCTACACCACTCACAGAGAGAAGGAATAAGTCTTCTCTACAGCCTTAGCTGGCTTTAAACTCAAACTGTTGGGGCTAATGCACTAAACTCCAGAGGTCCCAGGTTTGGTTCTGCCTGTCAGCAATTACACACATAACAACATTCATCCCATACATGGATGGGACAATCGGCCACAGGGACTAATCTTAATGAAATATCTCTAACAGGTTTGGAGCAGGGATTTCAATTTGTGTTTTCCACGTTGGAGTTGAGTTCCAACCAGAAATTTTGGCTTTACAGTTACAGTCACTTTTAAAAAGGTAACTGTATGTCACTGAAAAACTGGCTTCATTTTTTTCTCACTCCCATCCTAAGAAAGGGAAAGGGAAAGCCTGGCAGGGAACTAGCGGACACTGGCTGATTATAAGAGGTTGACTGAACAATCAGTGCATCCAGTTGATAAGTGACTAAAGAAATTGCATGTATACTGTGGCATCTAATTTTTGAGCCATCTGCATGAGGCTAATTTATATACAGGCTATATTTGATTAGGGTCCTTTTGCATCCTTGTTTTAAAATAAATTTTAACTGACAGGTAGTTAGAGTCATGTGAGCAGAGGAAAGCTGAGCTCCATGGATTCGAATGTTCAAAGCTATATTGCTCCACAATGCCCTGGCAGACTAGAAGACAGGGCAGTTGCTGGAATGGAGAGATGAGCAGGAAACTGGTGAGCAGCAGATGGTACGACTGCAGTGCTCAGTGCCAGAATTACGAAGCACTGTTCTGCTCTGCATTATATACACAGTTGGCACCGTAGTGCTGTTATTATACAAATCAGACATTCTCCTCTCCTCCTTCTCCCACCCACCATTATAGTGGTCAGGCTACAGTGGAGACAGACCATGGGCACACAACGGTCCGTTTTATTACAATCTGATGCCTGAAATAACTTTTCTGGTTCAGAGCCTCCACTCCTCAAACCACCATTATAATGTGCAATATGAACTGGAGGTTGCAGTGGCTGGACATAGTTCCTCTCAGTTTAGGCCTTTTGCCTGTATCCTACAGAGTTAAGAGCTTCTCTTTCAGAGTCTGGATTTGCTATTCTTCCACTTCTTGTTAGGGAAACATGATCTGAATGGCTGATGTAAGGCTTTCTTCAGCTGTCAATATAGTTTACTTTACATTACTCATATCTGTTGTACTCCAGCAAATTTTGCCTAAGTAGAGTTTCATTAGCTTTTATTTGTCAGCCTGTGCAACACATGCAGTAGAAATTAGTAACTTGAACTAGCAGGGGTCCTTTCCCACAGACAACTCAAACCCCTGCTCCACCTCTCTGGTGCTCAGCTGCTTAGATTATTTGTCCTTTGATACTGAATACAGAGTCTGACTTCCCCCAGTTACGTTGCACAGCTGGAAAACTGGTCTGCAGACTTATTCATAGCTCTCTGCAGATATACAAATCTTAGACACAAATTTTGATTATCAAATTTTATAGTCAATTATTTTGCACAGAGTAAGATAGCCAGAGCTGTGTGTTTGAGGTATGTCATTTATCCTTGTACTCCAGCCAAGAAGAAGTGCTGATAATGAAATACTATTTTAGAACACTAGCAATCATATTTTGAGTCCCCATAATACCTAATCAAATAAAAATCTTTCCCTTAAAATACTTATGCTCTATGTTACTCATAGTAATTATGTAAAACATCATTTGTTATTAGAGTGCACACTGGATGTCCAATATAATAAAGGTAAGAAATGGAGTAAAATAAGTTAGTAGAATCAGAAATACAAGACTTACTAATGATTAATTACTTGCTCATTAAAGAAAAACTTCTAGTTTGAAAAGAGGGAGATGAGATAGAAAGCACCAAATGTGCCTCATGAATGTGAGGATTTGGACAAAGTAGTACAGCTTTCTTTGAAAGGAGTAGTACAGCTTGCTTGGTAAGCTGAAGAATACAAATGTCAATTTAAAATAGGTAAGAGGAAATGGGTAAAGCTGAATGCAGCCTAAGAGAGGAAGCAGTTCTTGGATTCTTTTCCTGAGTGATTGTAGGTGCATAACTAGGAAAATCCAAGGAACATGCTCCTGCCGAGGCAGTTGATAGGTGGGACTGACAGTGCTTCCTATTATTACGATGCCTCACACTTCCTGTTATAAGTTCTTGTTTCAGTTTCTTATAACATTGCCAAATCTTACCTCTATGTGCTGACTTTTTACAGAGTGGATGTCTCTCTCAGTCTGAATTTTCTTTTTTTCTCTCTCTCTCTTTTGAGGGGAGCATAAGAGGTGTTTAGCCAAATTGGTTCAGCTGCTACCAAGAACAAGGATAGGCAAATTCCGGTCACCTATTACAAAAAGATCTAATACCCCTCAGGTTTGGAGAAGGGTCTTGAAATTTGGCAGGAGGTGGCTTTTGTGCCAGGGACATGTTCTTCCACATACCTTCGAAAATATGCTTAAATTTGACCGCATTTTTTACCTTTTGCAAAATCGCAGCTTGTGCATGCTCAGTAGAGACTTCTTGGCTTTGAGCAGATAAAATCTTCAAAACTTCTGTCCTTTGAGCAAGCTCAGTCCTGTAACAGTTCCTAATGCTGAGCACAATGCACTTATACCATCCCTACAGAGCAAATGAGCCCTGAGCTAAGGAATGAAACCAAACTTCCAATGTAACAGCTGCTCTGAGCTGGGCTGGGGCTCACCTGAGTATCTCAACTGACTGTTGGGACCCTGCTCCTGATCATCCATGGTTGGCTCCCAGGCAGCATATAGGAAGACGTCTTCTGATTCAGAGTTTTGACCAAGCCCCGCTCAACCAGACACCAATAATAGCTTTGTCTGCAAGTTCCTGGCCAATATGATGCAGAGTAAAAGGAGATTGAACTAAGATAGCACATATGACCTGAATTCTGGATTTTCCTAGCTTTCGTGTGCTTGACATTGTTCCTTCCATGCTGTGCTTTTCATACAGTTTTTCTGTGTATGTAGAATAAGAACAGCTACAATTATTACTCCGAAAGCTGTGGGCTTGACTGGATGAAGGGTGTCTAAAGAATAATAGTGACTGACTTACTACAATCATTGTCCCTAAACACATAAGCATCATCTGTAGTATTACAAATTAGTGCATTAAAAAGAATATCATAATAGTGAATTATGGAAAAATTCCTGTGGCATAGAAGCATATGCTCACCTCATTGAGAAATATGCCCAAAATATTAATAGTGTTGGGACCCAAGTGGAATAAGCAGGGAATTAGCTGAAAAAGGAACATTTCTTTCATTTATATAGGTCATAGTGCAAGGAACATCTGTCTGCATAAATAGCGGGTCAGAAACAGCAGTGGAACTGGCATATTTACCGTGGACACACTTAAAAATGTGTTAGATAATCTATACCATGGCATTTTCCCCATTGAGAAAATATTATCTTTAGTTTACTCGATGCCATTGTTTATTAAATATTAAAAATGTATTTCTAGATCTTGGCATTTACTGTAATGGAGAATGAAAATAAATAACATTCACTGAAAAGGAGAATGCATTATTTTGGATCAAATAAATAGGGGCAAATGATTCAAGATCAGAAAATTATTAGGCTGAAAAAATAAAAACACCTGTGTTTTGAAGGGGCAAATCTGATTGTAAAATATATTCAGATTGCTTCCACTCACAAATGCAGAAAAATTCAAACACAACAACCTGGTAAAAAACTAACTTTTAACAAGATTCATTGTCAGCAAGGGAACATAATGAAAATGAAGGAATTCTGGTTTATTTTACCAACTCACCCACCTTGTCTCTCTAAATGACCTGAAATAGTAATGAACCATAACTGCCAGAATAATAAACCTAAATGTCCAGAACATTATGTGCGCATAATATTTTCAATCGCACAAAGGCAGTAATAGAAAATTTGTTATCTTCTGCAATGTACGTTAAGGGAAAAAATATACTGTATATTTGAAAATGAAAATATCTAAAATATTTAAAATAAATGAAGCTGTAATTTTAAAGTAATACATATACATCCATGCAGAAAGTTTGGACGAGATCTTCAGACTAATTCCTGATGTTCTACACTACTGCAACAGCAAAAATATCCAGAAAATCATCAGACCCAGCTTCTCAAGAGGATTCTTTCATTGTTGTCACAGAGTTACTTATTTTACATCATCCTCCCTGCAACCATCAGTTTAGTAGGTGATCCCAGAGCTAAAATGTATGGCTGACATCTTGTTTCTAGAATGGGGCTATTGGTAACCAGGTGTAATTCACTGTAGTCCTGAGACTGACCTGAGCGCCAGTGACTTCAACATGATTTTGAATATGCTTTGGTTAGCCCCCTAAATTAACTCTGGGATTTGTACAACATACAACCAGATACAAGACTGGGAACTGGTAAAAGCATTCAATATGGCTGTATCTACACTGACCCCTGGTGCTGACAGTTTGATAAATATAAGCAGCCTCGGAAATGTAAAATGGTAACTCATTTGCATATTTGTGTGTTATGTACATACTCATGATGCCAATTTTGCATATCCAGGGTAGAGTTTGAGCAATGTAGATGTGGTTCTGCCAGCAAAAATCGAGGCACAAGGGACTGACAAACAAAGGGGGTTTTGCCAGCAGTACCACGTCTACACTACTCGAGTTCTGGCCCAAATATGTAAATTAGCCTCATGAATATACATATTAGTGGTGTGAATATGCAAATATGTCACCGTTTTGCATTTTTGAGACTGCTTATTTGCATCAAACTGTTGGCACTAGGGCTCAGTGTAGACACAGCCTATATGGATAACTTTGAATATGTATTTCAGAGCTTCATTAGTAAACTTTGAAATGGCCACTTGCATGGCCATTTCAAAGTTTGGGGCTAGTGTAGACACGGCCATAGATTTTAAGGCCAGAAGGGCATGATTCCCTAGACCGGGATGGACAATAATTTTTATGGAGGCTATTCAAAGAATTTGGAAAGTGGTCAAGGGCCATTCTCTTACACGATAGTAATTGGGGAGGGTACAGGGACAGGGATGGAGGCTGGAGCAGAAGGAAGTGTGGGGAAAAGGATTTGGGTGCTGGAGGGAATGTGGAATCTAGGAGAGAGTTTGGGTGAAGCAGAGGATTGTGACTGGAGCAGGGACCTGGGGTGCATGCTGGGGAGGGAGTATGTGCAGGAGAGGATTCTGATGTGGAGGACAGATGTAGAAGGGGGTGGAGGGTCTGGGAGAAGGTTGTGACCAGGGCAGAGGTGCAGAATGGGGTGAAGAGATTTGGGATCAGACCAGGGCAGGGGACTGGGCTGGGGGATCTGGGAAGGAGTGTAGGTGCAAAGTACTTGAGTTATGTGGTGTAGGGGTGCAGGACCTGGAGTAGCAGAGGGCTTGGGTTATCTAATGTAGAGTTTCAGATGGGAGGTCAAAGGATTGTGGGAAGAGAAGGCCTGTGGTGCCAAAAGAAGGCTCTGTCCAGGAGGCACTTAGCTGGGTGGCCCCTGGCCATCCCTCTCAGTTTTGCAGTTCACCTTTTTTGTATATTCTGCATCTTTGGGAATTAATGTCTCAAGTTCTGGGGATATTGTTTATAAGCTGTACAAAGGACCGCACTGCCATTTTGACAATTTAATGAAACAAAGATGAAAAACTACACTGACTCCATTTACTGTTTCATTTGTATTTCAAACACTGACAGATACATAAGACTTTTTGTTGTGTTAAGGTTTCACTTGTGGAAGCTTTTTTCTTCAAAGAAGACATACAAACAGGCGCAGACTGGATCATGGCTTAGAATATCCATTTGAATAGGGATGGAATAATTTTGAAAGCAAATGGAAAATGTATATAAAAATGCTTCACTTTTATTAAGATAAGGAAAGATGCCAGGTATCTGCATGCAAAAGACAGCTTCTTTCTTTGGCCACTTGCCATTGGCCACTTGCCACTTGCCATTTGGCCACTTGCCATCACTTCTTTGGCCATTGTGAAAAAGTAATATCATTACTACTTAAAAGATGAAGGCCTTTGTATTTTTATAACCAGATTGTGTTTGTTTAACTCATGAAATAATGGCAATCATGAAATATGAAACAAAAACTTGAACACTGAAGGAATTAAATGTTGGAAAGACAGAGAGTCATAGGAAACTGTGCATTTAATGTGACATAGTGAGGGAAAAATAGATAACTGGGTAAGACAAACCAACATGAAAAACACCTTGAAAGCTAATATAATGAAGCAGCAAAGGGCTGACTCTGTCACATGAAGAAAAGATATCAGCTGGACTTCCTACAAAAAGTCTGACACACCAATTTTTGGAGGCAAATGTAGAACAGAAGTGACAAAGACAGATAAAAGTGGCAAAATCTATATAGCCAAGTTTGGCATTGCCAAAAGTGATGGGTGGGTGAGAGCTGTCTGTCAGGCAACACTATGAATAAAGACTAAGCAATAAGCAAAAAAGTAAACTGAAAAGAGCAGATGACTCGTGTTTGTATAGAAGGTTCATTCAGAACTGTAAAAGCAAGGAGTTGATAGGCACCTATAAAAGAGATAGTGAGGGATGGTTGTGAGACTAGACTTTGACAAGAGCCTATCATAGAATGAGACCTTCATTTATTTTCACATTAAATCTATGACAGAACCTCCCCTTTTTGCTCCCCTCTGCACAGAGGTCAGTGGAGAGAGCACTTGTATAGCTCCCATTATGGATAAACTACATCATCCACACCTTCTTCCTCATACTCTGGCAAACATCAGACCAAGGCTTCCACCGAATATCTCCTTTCTGCATGCTGGAGGCAATGCCTCCCAATCCCATATCTGCCTTTTCTATTGGAAGGAGATGATTCCGATCTCTAGTTCCCACTCAAATCAAGTCCTTATAAAAATATTTGTGCAAAATGATTAATAAACAAGGTGCTTGGCTGGCACAGGAAATTCACTGTGATTTCTTGTCATTCTAGGGTCTCAAAATGGGGTAATTCAGTGCTACACATTATTACATTCTGTTTTACAGTTCTGTGTATAATCATTGAATAGCTAAGCACACATGTTTTATGTAGATATGTATTCACATACACACAGATAGGATGAATGTTTATGCTAGTGTACTTATACAGTAAACCCTCGAAATAGCTCACATTAGTGCAACTGGAGGGGAACCCCAGAAACTCCAGGCAGAGGTGGTAGCCGTAGCACAGGAGAGGGGGGAGAAGGTCCCCCTGTCAAAAGGGAACAGAGTTCTTCCCCTAAGTGCCATCACCAGGTGGGGGTGTCGGGGAGAGCCTGACCCCACCCCTGACCCGCCCCCAGTGACAGCACTCATGAGAAGAACTGGCTGTGCCAGCTCTGTTACCTTTTACAGGGGGATCTCCTTCCTACTTGCCTGTGCAGCAGCAGCCGCTGCCTTTGGCTGACCTGCGGAAGCTTTGTTCCTCCAGCCAGCAGCCTTTTAATGGGTGGGATCCCTGTTAACAAGGGAGCCCCTGAACTCTCCACCCCCCACAATGGCACTGAGGGCACCACAGGCCCTCACAGGGGGATCGCCTCCCCACCCTGCCAGCAGCAGTGGCTGCTGCTGCTGAACTGGTTCATAGCCAGCCAGCCAGCCAGCAGCCTTTTAACATGGGGATCCCTATTAACAAGGGGCTCCCCATCCCCCGCCTCCCCAGCGGCAGCTCCCCTGGGCACAGCTGGCTGAGCAAAGTGCTCTGCCAGCTCTCTTCCCCCTTAACAGGAGGATCACCTACTCCTGGCTGTGGCAGCAGCTGCTGGGGCTGAGCTGGAGGTCCAACCCCCTCACCCTCTCGACTTGTGTGAATTTCGAGTTATGCCTAGTTTTCTAGGAATGTAACTCTCATGCAAATCAAGGGTCTACTCTAGTCATTTTTAACAGGATGCCTATGAAAGCTGGATTAGAAATTGTTGTCAGTCTCAAAGACTGGGTTCTGCATTGCAGAAGCAGATAAATAAATCAAAGGGCTCCATAAATTCATTAGGAGAAACACAAGGGAAACAATATGCCCTTATAAAGGACAACATCAAGGAGGCTGAATGACTTAATACCTGTTTTGCTTTAATTTTCACTGATAAGTTTAACTGTTCCTTGTTGCTTAGCAGAACTAATCTTTAACAACATGGAGAAAGTATCAGAAAGGTAGTGATGTTAGACTGTAGCTTCAAGAACAACAAGAAGTCTTGTGGCACCTTATAGACTAACAGATATTTTGGAGCATAAGCTTTCATGGGCAAAGACCTGCTTCATCAGATGCATGAGTGGGGGATGGGTTTCAGAGGGGTATTTAAGGAGTGGGGTTCCAGTAAAAGGTCTATTCAGCAAGGTGGAAATGGCCCAGTATTAATAGTACTTACCAAAAGAAGAAAAAACAAGTTAGATCAGACAGGGAGATATGAGCCTGCGTCAGAGTCTAATGGGGAGCTATTAACACCCGGGGCAGAGAAGCTGTTTTTGTAATATGCGAGCCACTCCCAGTCTGCTTAATCGTTGGCTAATGGAGTCAGATTTGCAAATAAATTGCAGCTCAGAGATTTCAGTGTAGCCCCAAGGGTTGAGAAACACTGGACTAGATTTAATTACTATGGGTGCACAAATGGTTGAAAAAATGTAGAGTATTTTTAAGTGGTTCTTTGTCAGTCTAGGAGGACTATGCAGAGAGTCAAGAGGAGTCATTCTTGCTTCCAGTACTCTTCAGTATTTTAATTAAAAACTTGGATAACAGAATTGAGTATATGCTTGTAAAAACTGAGGATGACATCCAGCTGAGAGGAGTCACAAGACTTTTGGAGGGAAAGACTGAAATTTAAAATGACATAGATAAATTGGTCTGAAGAAGTCAACAAGATGAAAAATGCTTCTCTTAAGAAGGAAGAACATAAAATACACAGCTACAGAATGGGGAAATAGCTAGGTAGGCAGTAATTGCACAGAGAAGGATCTGGAAGGTATAGTGATTCACAAACTGAATATGAGTTTACAGTATGATGGACTTGCAAATGGCAAATTTCATTCTGGGCTATATTAACGAAACAGTCATATAAGGGATATGGGAGGGCATAATTATTTTGATTAAACTGATGCTGGTCAGGTTATTGAGCTGGATTAATGTGTACAATTTTGGGCACCACAAATTAAGAGAGATGTGGACAAATTAGAGTGTACCCAGAGGAGAAAGAGATTGAAAAAGATAAGTTTAGCAAAGCTGACCTATGAGGGCATTTTTAAAAACAGGAAATATTTAAAATCTTGAAAAAAGAAAACTCAGGGGGAATCTGCTAATGTCGTTCAAAAAACGGATGATTTCCATGCCCCCAGAAGTTATGAAAAAATAAGTAATTAGCTTAATCTCCAGCAAAGGAGATTTAGGACAGACACTGAGGCCTGGTGTACACTTAGGAACAATGTCGATCCCAGATACACAATTCCAGTGACACCATGAACGTAACTAGACTCGACATACCAGGATTGACTTTGTTCCCTAATGAAGATCAGAGCCTGTGACGATGTCCTTTATGCCGCGCGATAGCATGGAGTACCAGGGTTGATGGCCAAGCCCAAAGAGATTGATTTTGCCACATCTGTGAAGAACTCCGGAGGATGGATCACGGCGCATTGAATGCCAGGTAAGTATAGGCATACCAAAGGAGAAAACTTTCTAATTGTAATGATAGTTAAGCACTGGAACAGATACCCAGTGGAGATAACTTGTGAAACTCACATCATTGAAAGTTTTTAAGAAAAGGTTAGGCAAATACATATCAGAGAATTTGTACTTGGTCCGGTCTCAACGTTGGGTTTTGGACTAGGTGACCTCTTGAGTTCTGTTTTAGCCCTACATTCTATGATTTGATGATTTCCCAGCACCAATAACAACTAACATACTTTTGTATTAAGTCTTGCTAAAAAGTACAAATATAATTTTGATAGTTCAACGCATTGAAATAGCACTGATTTTATTTAAGGAAATGGACTGTTTTCCCAAAATGGCTTTCATTCTTTACCTCAGTAATCATTCCAGTATCCTCCAGGTTTCACCTTTTAAATGTTGAATGTGTTTAAAGGACATAACTTCATCTTTCTTAGACAAACAGGGACAAAAGTGCAAATATCATTGGCTGCTATTGTGGAAAGAAATTTACTCTTTTCAGTTGGATGACTATGTTTTGAATCCACTTGCAACAATAAAAGACAAACAGTCTAATAATTGTACATACATTCACATCTCGGCCAAATTACAGAGCTATGGTCTAGAAAATAACTCTTTCAACACTTATTTTCAGCAAATAGCATGATAATCTGCTATGATGCTATGATACTGCTATGGTGGATACTCCTGCAGAAGATTTATAGCTATTTGATAATTGTTTTTCAAGTAAAAATTAATTCAAACATTGGAATGAGAATGATAGCAAAATACTATGCTTAGTGACCCAAGTTTTCAAAAATAAATCAAACACATGGTTCTATTTATTCATATTCATACATATTCACAGCTCATATTTTACTCTAAGCAGATTTTATTTATTTATTTAGAAGACCTTGTAGAGATAACCTGCACACTTTCATAAACTGACATTCTTGCTAACCATCCTGACTGAATCAGAACATGCATAGGAATCGGTGGTGTCCCAGCTTTGAAAGGACCCCACTTCTACTATGTCTTCACATGCAGACAATTGTAATCTTTTTGTAGTGTCAAAAAGCATCTAAAAAGAATTTGTTCCGACACCTGAAACATGGTTGTGTTCTGAGCGTATAACAATTACATGTTTCAGAGCACAATGGGGTACGAAATATATTACTAAGTAAATTATTCTAATAAAAAAGATAACATCCACAGCCTTCCTTTTCCTTTTGCATAAAATGCCCTAAATATATATATAAAAAAAGGAAGTTACCCAGGATAGCAATATGGAGCTATTTTAATGTAACTTGAGCTAAGCAAGGCAAAGGAACTGGGCTGGGAAGGGAAAAGAGCGGAGGGATGGCTGGGGGAAAGAAGCTGAGCTGGTGTGCGGGGAGGCAGAGGGCCACTGGAGCCAAGCTGGACATAGGACTGCTGGAGAACAAAAGTATGCAGGGGATGGCTGGTGCGGGGTGTGGGTGGGGGCAGACAGGGGAAGTCGGCTGGGAGGGGCACATCCAGGCAGGTGGGGGATGGGTTGTGGCTGACCAGGAGGTCTTCTGATTGAGGGGTGTCACTCAAGGTTTCCCTGGGTGGAGGTAGCACATGGCTCTGCCCTAGGGAGGGCGTCATAGTTTGTGCTGCCATGGGGCCCAGAATTCCTGTCAGCAGACCTGCTCAGGAGAGACTGTACACTGGCAGGGGGAGCAGGGCAACCTAACATCAGGACCTCCTTCCCTGCCCTGCCCTATCTTCACACCACTACTGCTTGAGTCTTTTCCCTCCACCCCAACCAACAGCCTGCCAGGCCTGTCTGCCATTGTGGACCTAGTGCCAGGGATAGGAGGATTCCACATTAATGTTTAGATTCAATAATTTCCTTGGAGTTGTCCCACAGCCTCCTCTCCCCACAGACCAGGAGATCTACCCTGCCCCTGTAGTTCAGGAAGAAGTGCATCTGTGGCTCCGGGCCAGCTTGCTCAGATATGCAGTAGAAATGTGAGCTCTACTTGCTGACCTGTTTCAAAACTTCCGCAGGGCTTTGATAGAGGAGAGGCCAATACCTGTATAGCTGCCAGGTAGAAGAGTTCAAAACGAGGAGCAGAGTGGTCACACTGGGAATTGTGGAAGAATGCCTCCTGGCGGCCAGTTACGGCACCTTCATGAACACGCTGTCCACACTGATGCTCTCTTGATGTAACTTTGCCTCAAAAACCACGGCACCTCCCCTCAAGGTGTTTTTTTTTGTCAGTAATCAGGAGAGTTTTGTTGGCAGAAGGAGTACTGTAGTGTGTGCATTGCCGCTGTTTTGCTGATAGACACTGCCTTTTGCTGACAAAACACTGTAGCATAGCCAAGGCTGTAAACCAGTTGTTCTCAGCCTGCGGGTCAAGATCCTAAAATGGATCCATTTGAATGGGGTCGGAGGGCTGGCTTGCACTTGCTGGGGCCCAGGACTGAAGATAAAGCCCAAGGGCTTCAGCGAAAGTCAGAGGTGTTCAGGTTCCCTGCAGGTGGCTGATGCCCTCAGCCTTCTTCCTCCTCCCTATCCTAGGCTGGTGGGGCTTGGGCAGGTTCATGCTTCAGGTGCTCCTCGTGAGGTAGTGTAGCAATTTTTGTTGTCAGAAGTGGGTTTCAGTACAGTGAAATTTGAGAACCTGTGCCTTAGAAGCACATGTCCCATGCAACCACACAGAAGATAGGAAGATATCTCATAGTGCCACAAGAGACCTTTTGAGGACATTGAGGGGAGTCTCCTGCCCTCACAGCAGGACCTACACCACCCTCCCTCCTAAATTATCTTCCTTTGCCCAGACCCCTAAACAGCCCTCTCAAGGGCTGAATGCACAACTCTGGATTCATAAGGCCAATGCACAAACCATTGAGCTATTCCTCCCCCCGTGTCAGGCAAGCTGGACTTGGCCCTTAAAAACAAATGTGCACTTAATGCATATATTTCTGTCTCCCCTTCTGCCTTTGTTTTGTTGTTTTATTATTCTTAATTATTAAGGATTTTTTTGCATGAAAACAGATTTTTAAGTAAGAGTCACATGATTATGGTACTTGTTCTTCAATAGTACTCATCTTCTGTTTTTTATATTCAAAGAAAAACCCTTTGACATACAAACTAGAAGATTATGCGTTAAGGAGCACAATAAATGTCAGGAGCAGCTATATTAAGAAACGAAGACCTTATTTCTTTGCAGAGATTCTTACTAATAAAAAAGAGAGAACAGTCATACAGAAAATACATGATATAGCAGAACTGTTTCTTAATATAATATTTTCCACAATGTCTCAGCAGTCTTTAAAAGCTCGCTCAACAACTACGAAGCCTGAGCATACCCACAGGAATCATAGAAATTGGTTTTAAGTTAAGCCTTCTTCTTCAGCGAGACATCCAGCAGGCTCCAGGAAAACATTTTCAGTTTCTTTTCAGTGTCTTTGCTAAGCTATGGCATGAGGCAGGGTAGGGCAGGAGGTGAAATCTCAATCACAGATCTTTCGTTCTGAGAGTTTTCGATGTTTGATGCATCAAAAACTTTTTAATAGTTTCATATCAACTGGTTTGTTTGTTGAGTTCTGCAGTGAAAAGGAATTTCCCTTGCACTCTTGTATAAATTATCTCTGTACTGGTAGCGGTGGCACTGTGCCTTCCTTTCATAAGATATTTTGACACACAGTTTCTATATTATAAACTTCGCACGAGCACATCTCACTGTCAGATTTCAATGTATGCACTTGGGTGAGGTAATCTTAATAAACACTTTGGCTGAATTTAATCCATTATTTTATATTTGTCAGCTTTCTCTCATCATATTTTCATTAGTAAGAGAGAGAAAGCCGTGCTAGTCTATATACTATCAAAAAAAAACCCAGTCAAGTAGCACTTTAAAGACTAACAAAATAATTTATTAGGTGATGAGCTTTCGTGGGACAGACCCACTTCTTCAGACCATAGCCATACCAGAACAGACTCAATATTTAAGGCACAGAGAACCAAAAACAGTAAACAAGGTGAACAAATCAGAAAAAAAAATTATCAAGGTGAGCAAACCAGAGAGTAGAGGGGCAGAAGGAGGAGGGGAGTCAAGAATTAGATTAAGCCAAATATGCAAACAAGCCCCTATTGTGACCCAGAAAATTCGCATATTTTCATTGTTCAACATGTTTCAATACAATGCCTTATGCTAGTGTCTTTCAACTTATCCATTTAAGTTCCCATATGCTTCGTTAGAAATGTGAGCTGTTTTAATTTTGCACAACAGGTCACAAAGCAAATTTCTGTTTCCTGAGGGAATGAATAAGAAAACTGATGATTAAAAATATAAAATGTTCCTTTCATAATACAGTCTGCAATATTCACTTACAAGTTGCTCTTCTGCCACACAGTCCAGCTAATTGAACTTCTTCACCAGAATATTTTCAGAAAGCAAGTAAAAAGGGCAAACTGAAGAAATTACACAAATATTTACCACTAATCTCTGCAGTTTTCGTAGAGTGTGGCAAAGAATAAATACAGAGAGGTTAACTGAATTGTTTTCTGCAGTCAATCGCTATCTTTTAATGGGACTTTTATCAAGTTGCTTCATGGTCTCTAAGAGAAGCTCAACAGTGATGTTTTAAGTATGGTGAAGCCAATGTATGTTTTAATAATTATTATAATAAATAGTGATTTTGATACCACAATTTGTAGATGATGGAAAGCACAAGGTTTGCAAGTTATATATACTCTTAATAGAGCCATGGCAAACATTACCCCCCAAGAATTACCTGGCAAATGCCCTGACAGATTTCTTTGGTTGTTCTACTTGCAAACAGTATAATTTCTTATTAATCCATGACCAATCAATTCCTGCAGGAGTTACATTTCAAATTGCTAATCTCACACTTATAAAAATAATGCATCATGGATTTATAACTTAGATACTAAAATTGACTCTGGGCCGAAAGTCACTACATTACATCTTCTGTTGCCGTTTTGAAGATTGTATGTAATTTTGTGTACATCTTTGAAATAATAACTTGTTTTAAACACAGGCACCATTCTCACATAAGCAAGGTTTAAAAAATATGGTATTGCAAAGGATTGGCTCATAATGTAACGCAATTCCACTTGATATTTTCAGTTTTGATCCCTTCTTTGGTGTTCCTCCCTGCTCCCCAACATTCTCCTGACCCCTCTGCTCTAGGCACAAAAATTTCTCTTGTCCTATCACCATTTCCTACTTAGACTGCGCATTGTGAATGCAGCAGCCTCAGGGCTGTGTGACCGTAGCTGTAACTGCCCTAGAAACAATGGCAAATGATAGTTATTTTATTATTTATTTGATTATTTACTTTGCTACAGTAAGAGAGACTGTCTATTGGTCTGTGAACCCATGACCGTCTTCTAAAAAGCCATTCTTACAGGGTGGTTGCAAGATTATTGTAGGGCGGTCACAGTATTACTACCTTTACTTCTTTGCAGACTTCAGAGCTGGATGATCAGAGTGGTAGAAGATGGCTGGGTGCCCAGCTCTGAAGGCAGAAGCACAGAAGTAAAGGAGACTATACCATAGCATGCTATCCTTAAACATGTGCTGCTGGTGGCAGGTGTTCTGTCTTCAGAGCTGTGTTCCCAGCCAGCAGCTGCTACCTCCCTGTACCCAACTCTAAAGGCAATGCTGCCATCAGTAGCACCACAGAAGTAAGACCAGAAGCAGTGCAGCCCTCACCACCCACCCTGCTAACACTGTTTTGGGTTAGGACCCTACAATTACAATACCATGACATTTCAGATTTAAACGTGTGAAATCATGAAATTTATGATTTTTTCAATGCCATGACCATGACATTGACTGAAATGGTATGTGAATTTGATAGGGCCCTGCTCATAAAGCCATCAATTGCCCCATAACATATGAATCAATTAACTGTGCATTATAAATGTACCAAATATTAATTAATCTCCTCCCATGATTCCGGCATCACTGCTACCTAGCCCTACCCATTCCCCATCTCCTCACAAGCAAAGGAGAAAGGAATGAAATAACACCATGACAAAATTTACAAAGTTGGGCTGTCACAAACTGGTGTGAAACAAGCTCCAATATTTTCCTTCACTAACATCTGATTGCACACATACAAAATGCCCCCCAGCCACATGACCCATAAAATAAACAATGAGAATGCAGAACAAAAAAGCAGTCAAGTAGCACTTTAAAGACTAACAAAATAATTTATTAGGTGATGAGCTTTTGTTGGATAGACCCACTTCAGATCATAGCCTTACCAGAACAGACTCAATATATAAAGCACAGAGGTCCAAAAATTGTTATCAAGGTTGACAAATCAGAAAAATTGTCATCGAGATTGGCAAATCAGAAGAGCAGAGGGGCAGCAAGAGGCGGGTGTGGGGTGGGGAAGTTAAGAGTTAGATCAAAAAAAGTATGTAAAAGAGTCTTTATAATGGGCCAGGTAATTGCTGTCCCAGTTCAAACCATGTGTTAATGTGTCGAATTTGAATATAAATGACAGTTCTGAGCACTCCCTCTGTAATTGATTATTAAAGTTCCTTTTCAGTAAAAGGTTTGTGAGTTAGGAGTTTTTTGATGTCTGTTTTGTGTCCCTTCATTCTTTGTCAAGGAGTGTTTGCAGTCTCTCCTATATACCTGGTGTGTGGGCATTGTTGGCACATGATGGCATATATGATGTTAGTTGAGGAACAAGAGAATGTGCCTGTGATTAACCTGGTTAGGTCCAGTGATGGTACCTTCAGAATAGATATGTGGACAAAGTGGGCAATGGGGCTTGTTGCAAGGGAAGGTTCCAGGACTGGTATTATAGTAGTACACAGAGGCACTGAGACCTCATACTAGGGTGAGTGAAGCCTCTGTTCTACAGCCTTGGCTGAGCGCCAGCTTGCCTTTAGCTCTTGTGGTAGAGCCCAGGGCTTTAGCCCCTATGATTGCAGGTTCAGTCCCTGGCGCCAGCAACCTGTGTCTGTTGGTGTTATAGTATTGTTGTGGCATAGCCTGTGGTTACTAGTGATAATCATAAGGATGAGAAGTTGTCTGTAGGCAAGAACAGGCCTGTCACCTAAGGCCTTCTGGAGTGTGGCACTCTGATTTAGGATAGGTTGTTGGTCTTTAATGATGCATTGCAGTGGTTTCAGTTGGGGGCTGTAGGCAATGTTTTGTTAGTCTTTAAAGTGCTACTTGACTGCTTTTTTGTTTTGATAGAATACAGACTAACGGGGCTAGCTCTCTGTCACTATTCAATGAGAATAGCTAAATGAAAAAGAGCATTCACTTATTTTTTCTCCTTACTAACTTATCCTGCCCACATTCAACAATGTATTGGAAACATGATCAGAAATACTTTTTGAAACAAAACACTTCTAGGACATATTTGTTGGAACCTTTTGAATATTTTAACTATTTTCCTGCTCATGTACCTAACTATTGCCAATAGGTTTTATTTGCCTAGATAATTTTACACAAAAACTGATTTACTTAGGGCACAGTTCTAAGATGAAAATATGCAGGTTTCCTTTTGTAATAAATATTATATTAAAAATCTAATAGGAAAAGCAATTATGATGACATTAAATGGCAATTTAAATGATAGTGACCTGAACATCCAACAGCTGTTTTTTACCTTCTTTCTAACTTGAAATTTATGAGTAGATGAAAATATGCCTTGTGCAGTGCCTCCCAGTTGCCAGTCTCTCTGCGTGGCATGAAAATTGAAACTATCATATTAACATATTGCTTATAATCCTAAATGCTGAAAACAAGATCTTAAACAGAATAGAGCAACATCTTTCTCTTGCTCTTGGTTAAAAAGCAATTGTTAATGACCATTGAAATTGTTCTGTTTAAAAATACATATAAAATGATTTATTCTCTATCAATTTTAAATGAAAATATAATGTATGCATACATGTATACCCCCTTTCAACACACTCAGGTGTGTTCATGTATTAACATCAGCAGTATAAAATCCCACTTATAAACTGTCTCTCACAAACACACAATAAACATTTTGAGAAAAAAATTAACAATTGTAGAGAGCTGGGGATCTTGTTCCCATTTTAGACAAGCTCATTTTTTGAGACATAACACAGATTTACAAAAACAAGGGTTTGATGTCTACCGCAGACACAGAAATCTGCCACCTTCTCAGTCACACAAGCACTGAAACGGTACTCCTCACCCTACAATTACATTGACTCTTGGCACTGCAGTGGGAATGAGGGAACCACACACATTCTTCAGGATCAGTTGCTTGGACTGACTGGCACATTTTTGCACTGTTTTAAAATTACCAGTTATTACCCACTCATGTTTTAATTGCTGACACTAGCTAGCAGATTAGTAACAGAGAGGGAGCCGTGCTAGTCTATATACTATCAAAATAAAAAAGCAACCATGTAGCACTTTAAAGACTAACAAATAACTTATTAGGTGATGAGTTTTTGTGGGACAGACCCACTTCTTCAGACCATAGCCATACAAGAACAGACTCAATATTTAAGGCACAGAGAACCAAAAACAGTAATCAAGGAGGACAAATCAGAAAAAAATGATCAAGGTGAGCAAATCAGACAGTAGAGGGGTAGACGGGGTCGGGGGGAGGGGAGCTAGCAGATTGTTTTCATGTATTCCCAATCTCAGTGTTTACTCTACTATACATTGTTGCTGACTCTTGCATCTCTTTCACCTTTGTGATATATACCTTTGTGGGAAATACAATTTAGGATAACATTCAGTTATTGGACATATGCAAAAGACATTGTATTAAAAGATAAGGAACGCTATAAGCTAATGTAATACAATCGAAAGGTACCTTGATACCAGAATGGCAGGCAATAGATAAGTTGAGGGAGGGTATTTTTGGGGACTGAAAAGCTATCCATACACTCTAAAGATAAATCAACTTAATCTAAAGGTTATAGTAGGGTGGAAAAATAAACATGGTTGATAACTGTAAGCAACCACAGTGCCTCAGCCCTGGAACATTGCTTGAGTGAAAATAGTTTGGCTGCTAGCCCAAACAAGGTCAAAGTTTTTTCAATAGTGATTAATTTACATAAAGTATGCTAGAGCTCTCATTTGACCAGGAATCTTGCACTCTCTTTGCATCAAGTGTTAAAAGTGTTTGGTCCTGTGAATGCTCATAACTCAGTACTTTCAGACTCTCATTTGGAAGAGCAGCCACACGGAACAAACTTTTGGTAATGGTTCTCAATCACTGTTTTCTTCTGTGGTAGAAACAGAGGAATAAAATAGGTCAAGATAGTGTCTAGTAAAATACACCTGTTTTATATGATGTTGATGCCTCTGGGATTTTTAATGCTAGAAACAGGTGCGGTTTTCAATGTATAGAATTAAAACAATTTCATTAAATCACAAGTTTTCTTGTGTCAACTCACAGGGGTCGCATCTACACTAGCTCGCTCCTTTTGAAAGGGGCTTGGTAATGAGCCACTTCGGCATGAGTGGGCACAGCAATGAGCCATGAACATGCACCTCTTTAGCATAATGGCAGCTGCGCACGTTTTGAAAGTGGCACTTTTGAAATGCACACCACCCATATAGACAGGGGCCTTTCAAAAGGACCCCCTGATTTTGTAAGTCCCTTCTTCCCATTTGGTTTTGGGAAGAAGGGGTTTTCAAAGTCTGGAAAGTCCTTTCAAAAGGAGGGAGCTAGTGTAGATGCAGCCAGGCAGTGTGGATGTTCAGAAACATAATTGGAATTCATAAATAAGTGTTGTAGTCATGTCCTAAGTAGGAGAAAATATGAATGCAAAGTTTGATCACAAAATGGATTCTCAACAAAATATGCTAATATTTGAGTTTATGAATTTTCTGTTGAATTGCTAAAAATGTTCTGCATACATTGTTACAGTGTTAATACTTTGGGATATACTTTTACATGCCACAGAACCTCACCCACCCAATGCAGAAATAGACACCTAACCTCTGGCTGATTTACTGAAATCCTGAAATCATGGTCTAACAACTTCAAGAAAATTCACCATTTACACTAGTTTAAACTTGAAAGATGTTTTGCCCCCACTACTTCTCTTTGAAGGCTGTTCCCAAACTTCACTCCTCTGATGATCAGGCATCTTCATTTAATTTCAACCCTAAACTTGTTGTTTGGGCTGTTTATGTCCATTTGTTCTTGTGTCAACATTGATGGTAAACCCCTATGCCATAGCCTCTGACAGGGGAAATTTCCTTCCCCACTCTCAATATGGCAATCAGTTGTACCTTAAGCATGTGGGGAAGACCCACTTGGGAAATAATTCTCTGTAGTAACTCCCTATCAAGTGTCCCCTCCCCATACCTTGGAGGGTTTTTTCCTACTAGCAGTTGCTGATAAGCCACATGCCATGGTAAGCAGTCCCATCATACCACCCAACTTATCAAGCACAATCTTGAAGCCAGCAAGATTTTTCATCCTTGATGCTCCCTTTCTAAGTTTGTTACAGAACTTCTTCAGTTTTCTAATGGCAAAAACCCTTTGTTGAAATTCAAGCCTAAACTTGTTGCTGTCTATTTACTCTTTTTTATCCACCTTGGTGCTTAATTTATGTAACTCCTGGGCTATGTCTACACTAGCCCCCGCCTTTTGAAAGGGGGATGCTAATGAGACACTTTGAGATATGCTAATAAGGCACTGCAATGAATATGCAGTGCCTCATTAGCATAACGGCAGCTGCGGCACTTCGAAAGTGCCGCATTCGATCACGTGTGGCTCGTCTACACGGGGTCCTTTTCTAAAGGACCCTGCACACTTTGAAATCCCCTTATTCCTACTTGGTTATAGACATTATAGCTAAACAACAGCACCAAATACTGAGAGCCAGGACGGGTGGCTGTAAACAAACTTTATGGGACCACGAGAAACTTTGCCACACACATAATAAATAGTTCTCAGGCTTACTAAAATCATGCTGTATTATAGATGTTGCCAGACAAGAGAGTTCGAGACTAGAAAGTTTCCACCTATGCTAACACTTCCTTGTCTCTACTGGAAATGCCTCACCTAATGTGCCCTAGGACTGAATTAGTCTTTTTTGTGATGGCACAACACTGATGGATCATGGTCTTCCTGTGATGAAGCAATATACACATCCTTCTCCTGGTCTCTTGTTTTCAACTAATAAATCCACAGCTTATAGCAAAAATTCTTTTTGTTAGCTCCTAAATGCATGAGCTTGCACTCCACACTATTACATTTCATCCCATTTCTATTACTCCCATTGATAAGGTCTTCAGGTCATCTCATATGATGTTCAAATCTTCCTCAGTATTGCCGAAACCTACCAATTTGTTGTCCCCAGATTTCATTAGTGCACTTTTACTTTTTGTGCCAGGGGTGACTAATAAAAATGATAAATAAGTCTCAAGAGTGACTTGTGAGGAATGCTGCTAGTAACCTCCCTCCACTCTGACAGTTCACCTTTCAGTACGACCCCTCCTAGTCTCCCCTTTAATCAGTTTCTGATACACTTTTCAATTCTCATATTAATTCCCAGCTTCTCCAATTTAACTAATTCCCATACAAAATTGTAGCAAATGCCTTATCTAAATCCAGGAAGATTAGATCTGCATTTACGTTGTCAAAAAAAACCAAACAAAAAAACACAGTTGTCTTCTCAGAAGAAGGAGGTCAGTTTGTTCTGGCACATTATTTGTAAAAACATTCTATATTTTATCCCAGTTACAATTCTGCTGTGTGTTATTAACTACTTTCCCTTTCAAAATTTGTTCTAAAACATTGCATACACTTAAGAGAATAGTAACAGGCCTGTAATTTCCAGAATCACTTTTTTCCCTCTCATAAAAATAACTATATTAACAGTTCTCCAATGATGGGGTACAATTAAAACTCCTTGCTGTTGGCCTTGCAATTTCATATGCCAATTCCTTTAATATATTTGGATAGCATTTATCCAGGGTCTTTTTAAGTTTGACTTCCACCTCTGATGTGGTAATGCTTATCTCCATATCCTTATAGACATTAGCCATCTTGCCACTATCCCCAAGATCTTCATTAGCTTCACTGAAAAATAAGGCAAATGATTACTTTATCTGTTGGGCCATGCCAAGATCAGCTTTAATCTCCACCCCATCTTCAGTGCTTAAAGGTTCCACTTCTTCTTTCTTTCTTATTCATAAAGCTATAGAACCTTTTACTATTGACTTTTGAGTCCCTTTGCCAGGGCCAGTTCTGCTTGGCTTTTGGCAGTTCTCATTTTTATCCATACACTTTCTGACTGCCAAGAGGAAAATTCCTTGCTGGTCCTTTCCACGTTCCATTCCTTTTGGCTACCTGCTTTCTCTTAATCACCTGTTTGAAATGCTAGCTCATCCAGCTTGAAACCCTTCCACATTGCCTGGGATACAGGCTTCATATGGCTTCTGAAACTTTGATTTTCCTTCCTCTCAATGTTAAAATAAAGGCTATCAATTAATCAGAGTTAATTCAAGTGATTCATTATAAAATAATCACACTTAATCACAGTTTTAATCACACTGTGAAACATTAAAATACAAATTTAAATTTTTTAAATATTTTTATGCTTTTTCAAATACATTGTTTTCTATTATAACACTGAATATAAAGCATACAGTGCTCAGTTTATATGATAATTTTTATCAGAAATATTTGCACTGCAAATATTATAAAAATAGTATATTTCAATTCACCTCATACAAGTTCTGTAGTATAATCTCTTTACTGAGAAGGTTCAACTTACAGACAAAGATAGCCTTCATTTTAACATTGAGAGGAAGGAAAATCAAGTAAGAAAGGATACAACAGTGGACAAAGGAAAAGCATTAGGAAGGAGAACAGACGTTAAGAGGAAGGATAGCTCTGATACCAGTCAGATAAGCCATACTGGCAGTAAAATGTACCTAATCAGTCAAGAAGTTTGGGTGAAGACAAGTCACAAGGGTTAAGATGTTTATACACCAATACAAGGAACCTGGGTAACAAAATGAATAGAAGCTTGCTTGCAAAACTAAAGCATTCTCACATCAGCATAGACACATCCTCTGCAATGGAAGGCAAAGCATGAAAGGCCATATGAATCTTTAATTGCATCTGGCACATACATATCTTGAGATGCTGGCTCCACCACACATTTTCTCACTTTCAGGTTACACTGTAAATATGAAATAGATAAAATTATCTCCTCTAAATGTAAAGAAGCTAGTCTGTCTGAGCAATTGGCAGACCAAGAAGTAGGATGGTCGGGGTCTTATATGCTGTAAAGTTTTATTTTTGAGTGCAGTTATTTTTGTACATATTTCTACATTTGTTAAGTTCAACTTGAATGATAAAGAGACTGCACTGAAATACCTGAATTAGGTGAACTGAAAATATATTATTTCTTTTACTTCTTTTTTACAGTGCAAATATTTGTATTCAAAAATAAAGGGACCACTGTACACTTCATATTCTGCATTGCAATTGAAATCAGTACACATTCGAAGGTCTGCATTCCAGGTGTCCCTATTCCAGGAACACCCATGGTACAGAGGAGGAAGTGACTCTGTGTGCTGCCACTCCCTCCTCATCCACCCCCAGCTAGAGGAACACCACTTCCCCTGAGGCTTTTTACTGCCACTCCCACTAAGTGGTATTCTAACATTATTCAGCAGTCCAGTTTAAGGACATAAATAATCAGAAATAATTTGACATCTCTAGTTACAATTAGGCATGGAGATTACATGAGCATCATAAGAACATAAGAATGGCCATACTGGGTCAGACCAAAGGTCCATCCAGCCCAGTATCCCGTCTGCCAACAGAGGCCAATGCCGGGTGCCCCAGAGAAGGAGAACAGAAGACAATGATCAAGTGATTTATCTCCTGCCATCCATCTCCTGCATTTGTACTGAAGGCTAGGGCACCATACTTTACCCCTGGCAAATAGCCATTTATGGACCTAACCTGCAAAAATTTATCGAGCTCTTTTTTAAACCCTAATAAGCTGTGTCTACACGTGCACGCTACTTCGAAGTAGCGGCACTAACTTCGAAATAGCGCCCGTCGCGGCTACACGCGTCGGGCGCTATTTCGAAGTTAACTTCGACGTTAGGCGGCGAGACATCGAAGTCGCTAACCTCATGAGGGGATTGGAATAGCGCCCTACTTCGACGTTCAACGTCGAAGTAGGGATCGTGTAGACGATCCGCGTCCCGCAATGTCGAAATTGCCGGGTCCTCCATGGCGGCCATCAGCTGGGGGGTTGAGAGATGCTGTCTCTCCAGCCCCTGCGGGGCTCTATGGTCACCGTGGGCAGCAGCCCTTAGCCCAGGGTTTCTGGCTGCTGCTGCGGCAGCTGGGGATCCATGCTGCAGGCACAGGGTCTGCAACCAGTTGTCAGCTCTGTGGATCTTGTGTTGTTTAGTGCAACTGTGTCTGGGAGGGGCCCTTTAAGGGAGCGGCTTGCTGTTGAGTCCGCCCTGTGACCCTGTCTGCAGCTGTGCCTGGCACCCTTATTTCGATGTGTACTACTTTGGCGTCTAGACGTACCCTCGCAGCGCCTATTTCGATGTGGTGCTGCGCAACGTCGAAGTTGAACATCGACGTTGCCAGCCCTGGAGGACGTGTAGACGTTATTCATCGAAATAGCCTATTTCGATGTTGGCTTCACGTGTAGACGTAGCCATAGAGTCCTGGCCTTCACAGCCTCCTCCGGCAAGGAGTTCCACAGGTTGACTGTGCGCTGTGTGAAGAAAAGTTTCCTTTTATTAGTTTTGAACCTACTACCCATCAATTTCATTTGGTGTCCCCTAGTTCTTGAATTATGGGAAAAAGTAAATAATTTTTCTATATTCACTTTCTCCACACCATTCATGATTTTATATACCTCTATCGTATCGCCCCTCAATCACCTCTTTTCCAGACTGAAAAGTCCCAGTCTCTCTAGCCTCTCCTCGTATGGGACCCGTTCCAAACCCCTAATCATCTTAGTTCCCCTTTTCTGAACCTTTTCTAATGCCAATATATCTTTTTTGAGGTGAGGAGACCACATCTGCACACAGTACTCAAGATGTGGGCGTACCATAGTTTTATATAGGGGAAGTATGATATCTTTTGTCTTATTATCTGTCCCTTTTTTAATAATTCCTAACATCCTATTTGCTTTACTAACTGCCGCTGCACACTGCGTGGATGCCTTCAGAGAACTATCCACTATGGCTACGTCTACACGTGAAGCCTACATCGAAGTAGCTTATTTTGATGTAGAGACATCGAAATAGGCTATTTCGATGAATAACGTCTACACGTCCTCCAGAGCTGGCAACGTCGACATTCAACTTCGATGTTGCGCAGCACCACATTGAAATAGGCGCTGCGAGGGAACGTCTACACGCCAAAGTAGCACACATCGAAATAGGGATGCGAGGCACAGCTGCAGACAGGGTCACAGGGCGGACTAGCGCTTCCGGGGCAACAGCTAGCCGCTCCCTTAAAGGGCCCCTCCCAGACATACTCAGCCTGCACAGCACGCGGTCTGAGGAGCCATAGGCACACAGACCCCGGGCAACGCAGGCATGAACCCTCAGCAGTAGCAGCAGCAGCAGCAGCAGCAGCAGCAGCCAGAGGTCCACCCAGCCCTCCCGGCAGGAGCAGGGCTCGCCCTGATCCATGCCATGCGGGAGGCAGCTGAGCACCTCCTTGCTACACCGGAGGAGGAGCTGCCCCCAGGGCAGCAGGGCTCAACCCCCAACCCTGAAGCACCCCGACCCCCCCCCACCTCACACGCCGCCGCTGCCTGTGGAGCTACCCCACCAGCACCGACTGGTGGGAGCGGCTGGTGCTTGGGGAGTGGGACGACGACCGCTGGCTCAGGAACTTCAGGATGAGCCAGCAGACATTTATGGAGCTGTGCCAGTGGCTCACCCCCGCACTCAGGCACCAGGACACTGCCATGCGGCGTGCCCTCCCTGTGGAGAAACGGGTCGGCATCGCTGTCTGGAAGCTGGCCACTCCAGACAGCTACCAATCCGTGGGACAGCAGTTTGGTGTCGGCAAGGCCACCATCGGGGCTGTCCTCATGGAGGTAAGAGGACACACGGGGGGAGGACAGGCCAGGGGAGGGGGGCCCAGGCAGAGGAGGGCAGGGCAGGGCAGAGCAGGGCGGGGGAGGGGAGGGCAGGGCAGGGCGGGGGACGGGAGGGGAGGGCAGGGCAGGGCCACGCACACCCTGCTTACCCCTCATTCGTGCTCTCCCATGTGCTTTCGTTGCAGGTTGTGCGTGCCATCAACGCCATGCTCCTGCACAGGCTCGTGAGGCTGGGGGACCCAGATGCCACCATCGCGGCCTTTGCCACACTGGGCTTCCCCAATTGCTTCGGGGCTCTGGATGGGACTCACATCCCCATCCGCGCCCCGCATCACAGTGGAGGACGCTACATCAATCGCAAGGGCTACCATTCTGTGGTCCTCCAGGCCTTGGTGGACAGCCGGGGCCATTTCCAGGACATTTATGTGGGCTGGCCTGGCAGCACCCACGACGCCCGGGTTTTCCAGAACTCGGGCCTGTGCCGCCGGCTGGAGGCGGGGACCTACATCCCCCAGCGGGAGATCCCTCTGGGGGACACCACCATGCCCCTCTGTGTCATCGCAGATGCGGCGTACCCACTCCGGCCCTGGCTCATGCACCCGTACACGAGCCATCTCTCCGCCAGCCAGGAGCGCTTCAACCAGCGCCTGAACCACGCGCGCCAGGTGGTGGAGCGCTCATTTGGCCGCCTGAAACGACGCTGGAGATGTCTCCTCACCCGCCTGGATGTGGGCCCCAACAACATCCCCCAGATTGTGGGTGCCTGCTGCGCCCTGCACAATTTGGTGGAGAGCAAGGGGGAGACCTTTTATCAGGGCTGGGCTGTGGAGGCCGGCAGGGCCGACCTACAGCCACCCGCTGCCCCCAGTCGGCAGGTGGACCCCGAAGGGACCCGGGTCCGGGAGGCCCTGCGGGCCCACTTTGATGATGAGGCCGCGGGGTGAACTCTGCCAGGCCCCCCACTGCCCACCCCTTCCTCCACAACACTCCCTGCCCATACGCCCACACCACGGAGCACCCAACCACCCCCCCCCACACTTTTCCTGGACAAATGACAGCACGCACGTGTGGCTGAACTTAAACTGGTTTTTCTTTTAGAACTTTTTTTTTTAACTATAATTAAAACAAGAACAAACTATATACAAGACCTCTTCTAACAAAAGTATTCTGTACAAATAAAACAATAATAAAAAAGATTGCATAGAATGGATATGTTCTTCAATAAAAACAAACCAGGGATTATAAGGAAGGGGAGAACTATTTACATGGGGGGGCACAAATAAATGTCGCAACAGTCTTATATACTATATACGGGGGGGGCCACGTCCCGGGCCCCACGCCCCTATAGTCCGGCACTGGGGGTGGGCGGCTGGGAGCCCCGCCTCGGCCGCAGCCCTGTCCGGGGCTAGCTGGGGGATGGGCGGACTGGAAGATATGACTGGCGAGTCTCAGCTGGCCCCAGGTGTACCTCGGCGCTCCGGCCCTCGGTGGTGGGTGGCAGGGTGACGGCGGATGGGACGGCGACGTGCGGAGCAGCAGGTGGTGCGGCGGGTGGAGCAGGCAGGGCGGGCGCTGCGGCAGCCGGTGCAGCATGGGGGGCCAGGTAGTCCACAAGACGGTTGAATGTCTCCATGTAGGCCCCCCATGCCTCTTGGCGCCAGGCCAGCATCCGCTCCTGCAGGTCCAGGCGGCGTTGGTCTACCCGCAGGCGCTGCTCCGCGACCTCCAGCTGCCGACGATGGATGGCCAGCAGCTGGGGGTCCGTCGCCGTCGGGTGCTGTTGCGGGGTCCGCCGTCTAGCCCACCGTGGGGCCGGTCGGTCCTCCGCCGAGGGGCTTGCCTGGAGCGATGGCCTCGGAGGGGATTCCGGGACCACTGATGCCTCGCCGGCGCTCTCTTCCGGTCCTTCCGATGGTGCAGCTGCGGAACACAGGAGGAGGGGGGGAAGAAGAATGGAAACAGGCGTTAGTGTGGGCACCGAGCCGTGACCCTTGTCCCCCCACCCCTGTGCTGCAGGTTCCCCATCCCCGTCCCCGGGAGATGCTACTGGGATGGAGGGGGTTCAGGGGTCTCCCTGCACTGCACCCCGTCCCCTTGCGGTAGTGACTCTCACTTCACTCAGCAGGGTCTGACAGGAGAGGTTTCTTAGGCCACAGATGCCCGGTTTCTCTCGGGAGTGACCGCACAGCAGTCAGAGACAGTCCTTCCAACCCGTCCTGGGGAGAAGACCCCAAGGGGTGCCCCTCTGGGGTGTGGCTTTCCCCCTCCTCACGCTGGCTGCCTTCCAGCTCTCCCTTCCCCTAGCCTCTACCTGCGGCCCCCACCCCGATTCAAAGCCAGCTCAGCTCCTCCCTCCTCTTTGTTCAGGGCTATTCAGCTGGTTGCTCATATCTAGCCTGAGTCTCCCTTTTGCACTCCCCCCACTCCATCACATGCTGCTGCTGCGGGGTGTCCCACCCCCTCCTCCCAGGGGACCCTCGAGGTTCCGCTCCCCGCTGCCCCGGGGATGGGCCATGGCACTGTCGTGCGGGCGGGGGGGGCAGGGGCTGATGCACTGCTGTGAGGGACATGGCCCTGCTGTCCTTGGGGCCATGGCCATGTGGGCATGTGGGGGGCCCTGGGCACATATCTATTACCCCCGCCCCTCAACCCCGGGGGTGTACACCAGAGGGGGGTACATACCTGTCAGTCCACTCCCACGGTCCGGAGATCCCCGGGGGGCAGACGCCCGCCTGCTGCTCCATGAGGGCGGGAGGAGGATCTGCAGCCTGGACTCTGCAGAGGAGGAGCCCCCCTCCTCCTCCTCCTCCTCCTGCCGCGATGGCCCAGGGGTGGGCTCCAGAGGGGGACCCCATGGTGCGGGGCTTACCTCCGGGACGGACTCTGGCTACAGGGCCTGCTGGGACTTGTCGGCCGAGGTATCAAGGGTGGCCGGAGGGGAGGATGTGTGCCGAGGGCCCAGGATGTCCCTGAGCTCCCTGTAAAAGGGGCAAGTGATGGGGCGGCCCCCGATCGGCCAGCTGCATCCCGGGCCCGGGCGTAACTCTGCAGCAGCTCCTTAACCTTACTCCTGACATGGTCAAGAGTGTGGGCAGGGTGACCCCGGGCGGCCAGGCCCGCGGACAGCCGAGCGAACGCATCCGCGTTCCGCCTCTTGCTCCCCATTACCTGGAGCACCTCCTCCTCGCTGCAGAGCCCCAGCAGGTCCCGCAGCTCGGCCTCCGTCCAGGAGGGGCCCTGCTGCCGCTTCCCAGCCTGGCTGCCAGGCTGGCTGGCCTGGCTGCTCTGGCTCCCCTGCGGGGGGGCTCCCCTGGGGGCGCTGGGGGGGCTGCCGGGCAGCTATGGCAGGTGCTGGCCCTGTTCTGGGTGGCTGAGGGATGTGCAGGCTGGCCGCATGTCTAGGCTGCCGCCTGCACGTTCCCCCAGCTTCCTGCACAGGAAGGGAGGGGGAGGGGACTTTAAGGGGCCACTCCATGTTGCCACCATTGAGCTGAGGGACTGGAGAGAGCGTCTCTCAACCCCTCAGCTGATGGCCACCATGGAGGACCCCGCAATTTCGACGTTGCGGGACGTGCAACGACTACACGGTCCCTACTTCCACGTTGAACGTCGAGGTAGGGTGCTATTCCTATCTCCTGATGAGGATAGCGGCTTCGACGTCGCGCTGCCTAACGTCGAAGTTAACTTCGAAATAGCGCCTGACACGTGTAGCCGTGACGGGCGCTATTTCGAAGTTAGTGCCGCTACTTCGAAGTAGCGTGCATGTGTAGACACGGCTTATAACTCCAAGATCCCTTTCCTGATCTGTCGTAGCTAAAGTTGACCCCATCATGTTGTACGTGTAATTTGGGTTATTTTTTCCAACGTGCATTACCTTGCACTTACCCACATTACATTTCATTTGCCATTTTGCTGCCCAATCACTCAGTTTGCTGAGATCTTTTTGTAGTTCTTCACAATCCCTTTTGGTTTTGACTGTCCTGAACAACTTGGTGTCATCTGCAAACTTTGCCACCTCACTGCTTACCTCATTTTCTAGATCATTGATGAACAAGTTGAACAGGATCGGTCCCAGGACTGGCCCCTGGGGAACACCACTAGTTACCCCCCTCCATTGTGAAAATTTACCATTTATTCCAACCCTTTGTTTTCTGTCTTTTAACCAATTCCCGATCCATGAAAGGATCTTTCCTCCTATCCCATGACTGCCTAATTTACATAAAAGCCTTTGGTGTGGGACCGTGTCAAAGGCTTTCTGGAAATCTAGGTATATTATGTCCACTGGGTGCCCCTTGTCCGCATGTTTATTATCCCCTTCAAAGAATTCTAATAGATTAGTTAGACACGACTTCCCTCTGCAGAAACCATGCAGACTTTTGCCCAACAATTTGTGTTCTTCTATGTGCCTTGCAACTTTATTCTTTACTATTGTTTCTACTAATTTGCCTGGTACTGATGTTAGACTTATCAGTCTATAATTGCCAGGGTCTCCTCTAGAGCCTTTTTTAAATATTGGCGTTATATTGGCCGTCTTCCAGTCATTGGGTACCGAAGCGGATTTAAAGGATAGGTTACAAACCACTGTTAATAACTCCGCAATTTCACATTTGAGTTCTTTCAGAACCCTTGGGTGAATACCGTCTGGTCCTGGAGACTTGTTACTATTCAGCTTATCAATTAACTCCAAAACCTCCTCTAATGTCACTTCAATCTGGGAGAGTTCCTCAGATTTGTCACCTAAAAAGGCTGGCTCAGATTTAGGAACCTCTGTAACATCCTCAGCCGTGAAGACTGAAGCAAAGAAATCATTTAATCGCTCCGCAATGGCACTGTCTTCCTTGATCGCTCCTTTTATATCTTTATCGTCCAAGGGCCCCACTGCTTTTTTAGCGGGCTTCCTGCTTCTAATGTATTTAAAAAACATTTTACTATCATTTTTTGAATTTGTGGCTAGCTGTTCCTCAAAATCTTTTTTGGCTTTTCTTACTACATTATGGCTAAGTCTACACGTGAAGCCTACATCGAAGAAGCTTATTTCGATGTAGCGACATCGAAATAGGCTATTTCGATGAATAATGTCTACACGTCCTCCAGGGCTGGCAACATCGACGTTCAACATCGATGTTGCGCAGCACCACATCGAAATAGGCGCTGCGAGGGAACGTCTACACGCCAAAGTAGCACACATTGAAATAAGGGTGCCAGGAACAGCTGCAGACAGGGTCACAGGGCGGACTCAACAGCAAGCTGCTCCCTTAAAGGGCCCCTCCCAGACACACTTGCACTAAACAACACAAGATCCACAGAGCTGACAACTGGTTGCAGACCCTGTACATGCAGCATGGATCCCCAGCTGCAGCAGCAGCAGCCAGAAGCCCTGGGCTAAGGGCTGCTGAACACGGTGACCATAGAGCCCTGCAGGTGCTGGAGAGAGAGCGTCTCTCAACCCCTCAGCTGATGGCCGCCATGGCGGACCCCGCTATTTCGATGTTGCGGGACGCGGATCGGCTACACGTGCCCTACTTCGATGTTCAACTTCGAAGTAGGGCACTATTCCCATCCCCTCATGGGGTTAGCGGCTTCGACGTCTTGCCGCCTAACGTCGATGTTAACATCGAAACAGCACCCAACACATGTAGCCGTGACGAGCGTTATTTCGAAGTTAGTGCCGCTACTTCAAGGTAGCGTGCACGTGTAGACATGGCTTATGACACTTAATTTGGGAATGTTTATGTTCCTTTCTATTTTCCTCACTAGGATTTCACTTCCGCTTTTTAAAAGCTGCCCTTTTCTCTCTCACTGCCTTTTTAACATGGCTGTTAAGCCATGGTGGTTCTTTGTTAAGTCTCTTACTGTGTTTTTTTATTTGGGGTATACATTTAAGTTGGGCCTCTAGTATGGTGTCTTTAACAGTTTCCATGCAGCTTCCAGGGATTTTAGTTTAGTTACTCTACCTTTTAGTTTCTGTTTAACTAGCTTCCTCATTTTACTGTAATGCCCCTTTTTGAAATTAAATGCCAGAGTGTTTGACCGCTGCGGTGTTCTTTCCAACACAGGAATATTAAAAGTTATTATATTGTGGTCACTATTTCCAAGCGGTCCAGTAACAGTTACCTCTTGGACCAGATCCTGCGTTCCAGTCAGGACTAGATCGAGAATTGACTCTCCCCTTGTGGGTTCCTGTACGAGCTGCTCCAAGAAGCAGTCATTTAAGGCATCAAGAAATTTAATCTCGGAATCCCGTCCTGAGGTGACATGTACCCAATCAATATGGGGATAATTGAAATCTCCTATTATTACTGTGTTTTTTATTTTGATAGCCTCTCTAATCTCCCTTAACATTTCAGCATCATTATCACTGTCTTGGTTAGGTGGTCGGTAATATATTCCTAATGCCATATCCATATTAGAGGAATGAATTGTTATCCATAATGATTCTATGGAACATTTTGATTCCTTTAGGATTTTTGCTTCATTTGATTCTATATTATCCTTCACATATAGTACCACTCCGCCACCCGCACGACCTGTTCTGTCTTTCCGATATAATTTATATCCCGGTATGATAGTGTCCCACGGATTGTCCTCATTCCACCATGTTTCTGTGATGCCTATTATGTCAACTTCCTCCTTTGACATGAGGTACTCCAGTTCACCCATCTTATTAGACAGACTCCTAGCATTTGTGTAAAAGCACTTTAAAAAACTACCACTATTTATATGTCTGCCTTTCACAGACGCGTTGGATTTTTTTATATGCGATTGTTTCACATCTGATCTTGCCCATATATTATTTCCCACGTTCTCTATCTGACTAACTTCTAGGGAATCCCTATCTATGGAGCCTCGTGTAAGAGAAGTCTCCGTCCGATCCAGGTGCTCCCCCGCACCAATCGGCTTTCCCCCACCTCTTAGTTTAAAAACTGCTCTACGACCTTTTTAATGTTTAATGCCAGCAGTCTGGATCCACCTTGATTTAGGTGGAGCCCATCATTCCTGTATAGGCTCCCCCTACCCCAAAAGTGTCCCCAGTTCCTAATAAATCTAAACCCCTCTTCTCTACACCATCATCTCATCCACGCATTGAGACTCTGAAGTTCTGCCTGTCTATCTGGCCCTGCGCGTGGAACGGGAAGCATTTCAGAGAATGCCACCATAGATGTTCTGGATTTCAGTCTCTTTCCTAGTAACCTAAATTTGGCCTTCAGAACATCTCTTCTACCCTTCCCTATGTCATTGGTACCGACATGTACCATGACCACCGGCTCCTCCCCAGCACTGCCCATAAGTCTGTCTAGATGCCTCGAGAAATCTGCAACCTTCACACCAGGCAGGCAAGTCACCATACAGTTCTCCCGGTCATTACAAACCCAACTATCTGTATTCCTAATGATCGAATCCCCCACTACTAAAACCTGCTTCTTCCTAACAGCTGGCGCTCCCTCCCCCGCAGAAGTATCCTCGGCGCGAGAGGATACCATAGCACCCTCTGGAAGGAGGGTCCCAACTATGGGATGGTTTCCCTCTGCTCCCATTGACTGCTCTCCTTCCCTCAGCCTTTCATTCTCCGTAACAGCATCAGGACTGTCAGATTGGAGGTGGGACAGCCCTACTATGTCCCGGAAAGTCTCATCAACAAACACCTCTGCCTTCCTTAGCTCCTCCAGTTCAGCCACCCTGGCGTCCAAAGCCTGCACTCGGTCTCTGAGGGCCAGGAGCTCCTTGCATCGAGCGCACACATACGCCACCCACCCACGGGGTAGGTTGTCATACATATTGCACTCGACACAATAAACAGGATAGCCCCCCACTCTGCTGCTGGGCTTCTGCCTCCATTTCCTACTCTAATTACATCTCCTAATATCTAATTACATCTCCTAATAGTCTCCTTTGATTTGCTAGTTTAATGAGCTGTGCCAGCCTCCATCCTAGAAACCTGTTTCCCTCACCACTCAGGTGAAATCCATCTCATGAGAGCTGTCATCTGTTCATGAATACCTCCCAGTGGTCAAATATCCTAAAGCCTGCCTTACAGCACTGGTGCCTGAACCATCTGTTGAGCAGCAGCAGCATCCTCTTGTTCCACCTTCATTTTCTCCTTCTCTGCAAGTCACCTTGTTTCCATTTCTTTAAATGTCTCCCTCAGCCTGACATAGTCTTCCTTCATATGCTCTGTTGAAAATCTACTTATGTCTTTTGTTCTCATGTGAAGTACAAACTGGATTCTTTCCTGCTCCCCTTTGGCTCTTCTTCAGCTTCAGGTCCACATCCTGTACCATAGCTAAATGAATGTATGGAGATGCACATCTCATAGACCTGGGAAAGAGCTTGGGAGATCAGAGAGTCCAGGTACCAGCACCATGCCTTTTCCACAGACCCCTAAATGGTCACCTCAAGGATCAAACTCACAGCCACAGGTTTAGGAGGCCAATGTGCAAGCCACTGAGCTATATCCCTCAGCCCTGGAGCTTGCGCCCCTCCATTCTCCAGATCATATTTGCTGACAGGTCTGTCTGTTCATAGTAGGATGCCCCCACTCACATAGACCTGACATTTCCTGGTTGTAACACTTCAAGCACTCATTGCCACAGTGCCTCCTGCTGGTCAGTTTTGGAATTACCTCAGACTCTCAGAAAGGCACCCTCTTCTGGCCGGCGTCTTGCCTGCCATCAGGCTGCACTCCCTCAACACTCTAAGGCTGGATTTGTGTTGCTGCAGGACCATGGAGTCCTCTTCAGTACACTGCCTTCTAGCAGCACCCTCTACTCAAGCCTTCTGCCCCTTCCACGGGTGGCAGCAGCCTCACAACTGTCAGTGTGGCCAACTGCAGCAAAGTCTAACCCCTCACCTAAAGGGAAAGCTTCAGTCTGCATTGGCCACATGCCGCAGTAGCTAGCTGCAGTACAAGGAGAAAGCAGGCCACAGTCCTAAGCCCACCCAACTACTCTGGCACCAGCCCAGGGATCCTCAGGTATCTGCCCTGTCCTGACTTCTTTACTGCCCTGTCCTGCCTCTCATTTCTTGGGCCACTTTCCCTGTGACCCTTGCACCTTCTTTGCCATTGGCTTCTCTTGCTCCCCCAAGCCTGTCCAACACTACTCCATCCAAGGTGCTTCCTCTCAGGGAATCAGTCCCACAGTCATGACCAACTGCCCACTGCTCTGCTAAACAGCTCCTTATAAACAGTGTTGCCTAGCAAACCACCTTCTGATTGGCTCCCTATGAGCCTTCTCCTGGTTAGTCTTAGCTAATCAGGGCTCCCTCCATCCTCTTTAATCTTTTATGACCAGAGTGGGGCATCTGCCACCCTACACTGGTGAGAGTGTGGTTCTCTGGTCTTCCTCCTGCTCCTTTCGGCTGTGAGTCCTCATGTCTTTTATTTTTCCTTGCAATATTCTGAAAGTTTTTCTATATCCTCCTGGGACTCTGAACTCTTGGGTATGTCCATTGGTTCTTCCACTGTACTTACAGGATTAGCTGTTCTTCTTTTTTAACTTGCCCTCCTTCAGTTACACCTTACAGTGCGCCTTCTTCATTTTCCAATTCAGCAGATCCCTTCCTGAGCTCTAATTCTTCTTCTCTAGACAGTCTTTTCCTCTGCTTGATTCTTGTAGTCACATGCTTCAGATAGCCACTTTCATCACCCAGAAGCCTCCCCTTTGAGTTTTTAGTTCAGCTTGCATCTGGAAGTATTGACGTTTCTTTAGCCTTCTTTTACCTTTGCTCTATCTGCTCAAACCTTCTTCAAAATTCAACCATAGTTTCTATCTGCATCTCCAGGCCTTGGATATACTCTTCCATCAGCTCTATCAAGCAGCATTTCACACAAATGAAGCTCTCTCCAGGTACATGATCTAGGGTTATGTATATCTGACAGCTTCCATATCTAGCCATCTTCATTGAGTCTTCCATTTCTAGGGTTATTCCTACGTCTGACTCTCTAGCTGTCATAGCTTTCCCACCTAAATTGCTGTCAAGGCAGGGGGGTACGACCCAAACCAAAGGCTCAAATACCGAAAGAAAACTAGAATAATGCCTCCACTTCCAAATTCCTCTTATGGATTCCTCTGTTTACTGCTCCTGTGATGCTGCAATGACTCACCATTTGGCTGCCTCTATAGGCTCCCTCATTTGGGAAGCCTCACCCTTAATCCAGAAAGCCCTGCCTTCAGGCAGGGAAGCACCACCCCCACTTAAGGCTCTGGTTCTCTCAAAACTCATTCACTGCCTCCCAAGGACCAGAGACTTGGACCTTCCTTCTCTTAAAACAGAAATTCTGCTCCAACTTGCCTATTTACAGCTATGTTTTATGCTCCTCTGCCACTGCACTTGATTTTTTAAAACATGAATGAGCTCTATTTCTGAAGTTTTGAAGTCATAAAACTGTAACACAGAAATATGGCCTCTCTTACAATAGGATATATCCCCTTATACATCAGTCTGCATGGCCCTTCTTAGTAAAATAATGCAGCTAGTGATGGCCTAGTCAATTTTTTAAAATTACTCTCATGATACTCTCCAAAAGAAAATTTTTCTGCTACTCTGATCGACTGCCAGACAAAATATTATTTGATATGCAATGTATTCCTCACCTTTCCACATTGCGTGTTTACGATTGTCTCAACATTCAGCTCATTTTTCTCTTAACAAGTAACACCCCACACTAGTGTATAAAGGACAAAAGTACTATGTCACAATTCAGAAAATTACTCCTACTTCCTGCAAAAAATCTATAAAACAATGAGGAAGGAAAAGTCTGTACAGAGATTAATAATACCCCCTCCCTACATTTATGGTTTTGGATAGTAATTTTCACACCCGAAGTGTATGAAAATATTTCACAAAGCAAGATATAGCAGTTGCAGTGACTACAGGTTCACATATAGGCTTTTCTCGAGAAACAAGTTTTAGTGAAAAAGTGAATACTAGTCAAGACAATGACACTATTTTGTATTATTAGGCAATGAAACACTTCATTTCCATGCTAGACAATGGATATTAGCCCAAAATTAGGCATTGGAAATGAGGGAATTCAACAGAAAAACTTAGATTTTGAGAGGTATAGATTCCCAAATTAACTAGTAATCAGATTTTGCCATTTGTGTTTTTTTAAAAAAAGGTTTCCAGAGATCTTTTGATCTCCATTTGGATGGCAATCAGAAACAGGTGGGAAGCGAGACAGTAGACCTTCCAGCTATAGTCTGATTTTCAGGCACATGCAAATTTGGTATGTGATGCTGTCTGTCTGCTCTGAATGTCTGCTTAATCTATTTCAAAATAACTAATAGACACGACATTGATATGTACGTATAAAATCTGCTCACCAAACAAGCAGGCTGGAATGCAGAATGACTGTCAATTTTATATCCTGCCTGCTTCAAGGAATGGAACAGACATGGGAAGAAAAAGGGCAGCATCCCATTTCCACACGATCAGAACACATGCAGGACCTAGACGTGGTGCTTTCGCAACACTTATAAAGAAGCCATTGAAAATTCAACAACATTATTTTATTTTAAATGAGATCATTGATCAGCAGGTAAGTTTTGAGATATAAAATGCGTATAGAGTGACACAAAAATCCAATCAGGGAACCACAGAGTGTTTATATTGTTTACTCCTTCCGTAAAAGTTCTGACTGATTGTTTTTTTTCTGCTACTGAATGGATATAACCTTGGTGACCCTAACTTAAATCTAACGTAATCTATTACCAAAAGCATGCAAACGTACACATTAGCTGAGAAAAAAATGAGATACAGAAAATTTTAAATCTTTCATTGCTCATGGCAGACACTAAGAAATATTTCCAATATTTAACAGAGTGAAAGCTTAATCTTCACAATTACAATAGTCATTGTGAACCTTTTTAAATTCAAGTGCACGCAGAAGCACTACACATCAAATCCAGCTGTAGAAAAATTGCAAATACATCAGATAAAATCATTCTTCTGCTAATAATTTTGAAAGAGTTTTGACGGAGAAAAATTTAATTTTGTTGATAGGAAAAATGAGCAAATGGAGTGTGATGCAAAATGTTACATCAAAGGTATCTGAGCGGGGGCAAAGATTGGTAATTCTCTGAGTGGCAGCCAAGAGAATTACAGGAGCTGTGCCCTCTGCCCTCATCAGCATTCCCATGCAGTGCAGGGAAACCTGACAGAACAGCTGGGAGCAGGTGGCATGAGAACAGTCATAAAATAACTTGCTGGATTCATTAGGCAAGAAGCTCAGTAATTGAGAATCATGGTACTGACTATGTTAGATAAAGAGCACCATGATTATCATCTCTCAGTCACTGAATTTGATGGAAAATTCCAGGTTACCATAAAAATGATAGCAAAAAATAGAACTTTATGCTTTTCATTAATCTCTTCAGCCTTACAGCCTGAGAAAATATAATTCTTTTTAAGGTTACTCTACACTGAGGAAATAAAGAACATTTGATCAAATGGGGAAAATCATTCAAATTTAACAAACATAACAATTCATGAGTATGCATAATTTTCGTGATGTGCATGCATGCAGAACTTGATGCAAATTTAATATTCTGTTAGGATTTAAACTTTCCACAGACTAAATAGACACAGTTATGATGAAACAACTTTATACCTCTTTGCTTTTTAAATTAACCTAGATATAAAAATTGATTAGATCTATATCTACTTAATGCTACAAGAGCTAACAAATTTGATTGTAAATTAAAGGAATCCAAAATCATGTTAGACAAATGTTGAAATCGCAGAGGGATCACTTTTAACTTCTTTGAACTTCTACATTACTGAAGAGGGTTATTTCTAACATTACAGGCAATTCAATATATATCACAAGAGTACTCAGCGTGATTTTTGCAATAATACAAATCTGTTTAAATTCATAACAAACACATTTTAATCACACTTTAACTGGAAAACTAAGAACAACCTTAATTACGGAGCCATTAATAATATTGCATTAACAATCAGGTTGGTTAAAGACAATAAGTAAAGCAAACATTGACGTTGAAGAACAGCAAATCATGCTATATAAAACATATATGAGTAATTAATAACTTGTTAAAAGATTAATTTTATTTTTACATTTATAGTGATTCTAAAATATTATGAATTATCCTGATTATCTTAATTCAAAAACTGTATAATAGATTGATATGATATTAGACCTTCAAGACACTATTATGTGCAATATGGCATTTGAGTGAAAATGCACCATACATAATAATATTTATTTATAACATAGAAAGCATCAGAATATAGTGGAAACATTTCCTACTAAGGACTTCTAAAGTTAATATTGGAGGTGTTCATATTTTATGGTTGGCAAAGCACAATGGGAATACTGTGGAGTTATTTGCTGGAAATAGATATCCCAACTGTGATTAACAATGAGGAAGCATATATTGAATTAATGAATATACATGTTGGCTTTCAGCTTCAGTTCACTGAAATAATTACTTCACATTAACATATCAACAAGCAAGCAATCAACAATCTGACCTCTCCAGTCCCTGAGTACTTTCTCAAAGGGATATTTTGGGGTTTATTTCCTCCACAGTTTGATAGACTTAATGCCAGATTTCTAATCATCCTGTCACATGCCCAACTACATAATATTTCAATATGAAAGGAATTAAATATATTTCTATATATTAAGTATTGAAGTAAATGTACACGTGGTACTAATACAAGTTGAGGCTCTCTGGTCTGCCAATATCCATGGTCCCAGAGCAGACAGCCTCAGTTCACAGAGGTTGCCAGTGGCTGGCAGTAGAGATGGTCCCACAAAGAGCAGGGGCCTGGGTGGCCAGGAGCAGAGCCTGGCTGGCAGCTGGGGGCAGAGAGGCTGGCTGGTGGGATGGGACTGGAGCCATGCTGGCAGGCCAGCAGCAGGGAGCCAGGTTGGTGGGCCAGGAGTAGAGCTCAACTGACAGACCTGTGGCAGGGGAACCAGCTGTTGGGTGAGTAGTGGAGCCCCATGGCAGGGAGTTGAGCTGGCAGGCTGCTAGTGGAGTCTGACTGGCAGCCTGGAGGCTGAGAGCAGAGCTCCAGTGGCAGCCAAGAACATGGAGCAGGGCTGATGGCTAGGAGGGGAGCCTGTGTGGCTAGTTGGGGAGCCTAGGAGAGATGGGAGACCTGACCTCCCCAGGTCTGGCAAACTCCGTTGTTTGGGACTGGTCACGTCCCAGTGGAGTAAGAGCAGGGAAGATCAGCCTGTAGAGATATTCCTCTTATCTGTTTTGGTGTACATAGTTGGTAAAGATCTGGTGCAGAAAGTGAATATGTAACTGGATAGTTTTGGTCAGGGATCTGCAACCAAAATAGCGAGAAGAGCCATTTTTTTTCAAATTCAGTTAAAAAATCATTCCTTCAAGTGCTGCAATGAATGTGAATGAGAGTCTTTAATAAATAACATCAAACTGTACTTTGACACCCCTATTTTAAGACAAGCACACACACAATGGTTTGTACCAGTTAGAATGTTGTTACCCCGCATCTCCAGCCTTTATGTGCACCAGCCCCCAAATCCACCCTCCTATCCCCAAGTTTTACCCCCCATCCTGCAAATCACACGACATCCCCAGGTTTCAGCCTCATCAGCTCCAAACCAGCCCTCCACCCCCAAGCTTAACTCCCATCAGCTCCAAACCAGCCCCCTCATTCCCAGGATATACCTGCCTGAGACGACGCCTCTCCCACTGCTACCCCCTGCCACCTGGGTGTTTATTCAGGGTGTTTATTTTAAGGGCTGTTCAAAGGGAAGTGGCTGATTTCAGCTAGAAGAAGCTGAAAGCCCAGTGTGGGGGGGCAGATACCCCCTGAGGCAGGAGGGTATCACTGTGCTGGCCGTGCACCCTGGGCTCGACATGACGGCAGCAAGCCATGCAGGCCAGCCCCATATGCACTGGTTTGATCATGGTGAAGGTTCAAGCAGCTTTCGCAATGGACAGCAGCTCCCGTGTGACTGGGAGGCAAAGCCCTCTCACCCTCCCTTTGCTGGCTGGCAACTTCCCAGCTTCCCAGTCTTGTGCGCCCCCGCCCTCCCCCTGGCAGTTCTCCTCCCATATGCAGTGGGTGGGTGGCTGCTGGATTCCTCTTCCGGAGCTCCCTGCTGCTGCTGACACCACGTGTGGCTCTGGAGGCTGCCACCACTTAAACAAATAAACCTAAGCCCATTTTAACAGTGAGCTTTGTTTGAGAAGTGGCATCCTCCACAGCTGCAAGAGGAGTCAGCAGCGGCAGCACGCAGAGCCACAAATGGTTCCTTAAGGAGCCCCATGCAGCTCTGGAGCCATAGGTTGCAGATCCCTGGTTTAGGAAATTGCAGTAAATGGCTTTCAGCTATAGACAACCTTTTCAAATCTGAATCATATGGTATTAAGAAGGAGTTTTCAGTATGATTGTTTTCTGGTAGTCCATATTGCTGTCTCAGTGGGCAGCTATTCACTGCACTTAAACTACTATGGCACAAGTTAAGCCTTTGCTGTCAGATTCAAAGGACAAGCCTGAATGGATACAGAGGCTATCTTCTTACCTCTGGAAGTCTTCCCATAGATGTTGAAAACTTGCTTTACTACAAAAGAAAGCATTTGCTTACTAATTGTTCATTACTTGCACTGTATGAAGTAGTGGGGTCCTTAACCACATTCTCCACAACCCACTGCCTTGTGGGTTCTCCTGGGAAGGAGAGAGGCTAAGGGAGTAAACCCTGACAGAAAATCCGGAGTGGAGTCCGAAGGCAGTTTGGTGTCAACTTCTGGCACTGTCCCGGCAACTCCTGCAGCTGAGCTGGTACCAGACGTGGAGGTTATCCTCTCCTTTGGACTATATCAGTAAAGCCGAGAGGGGGACACTGGTGTCTGGGCAGCCCAGAGTCTCCATAATAAGTGCCCAGGCTCGCGCCCGGAGAGGTACTCGGGCATTGCTGAACAGCGTTGCATCAACATGGGAAGCAACAGATACCAGTTATAAGCTCTTGCTCGACTGGCCTAGAGAACGAGCGCCAGGGGTTGCCTTTGACGGTGGGAGAGATCCTCGCATCTCACTGGACAGTCACCGCCCGCATCAAGGTGGGCAGCCCCCAGCCAATAGGGTACTGTCCTGCCACAGTTCATCTGCCTCGCTGGGTGTGTGAGGCTTAAGGTTCCTGAACCTGACAAGTGACTGAAATTTGGGCACCAGGCAAACCAATAAGAAAATCAACAAGAAATGAGACACATCAACAATTTAAGCTTGCTTGCTGGAATGTGCGGACCATGCTGACCGGCTTGACTGAAGATCTTCAGGCCATCAGTGACACCTGAAAGAACGCTGTCATCAACGAGGAACTGAAGAGGCTCTGAGTTGATATCGCTGCACTGCAAGAGACGCGACTCACAGATTCGGGATCTCTAAAGGAAAAGGACTACACCTTTTTCTGGCAGGGTAAAGCCCAAGAAGAACCCAGAAAGCATGGTGTTGGCTTTGCTGTCAGAAACACCCTTCTACAAATGGTGGAATTAGTCATGGGTGGATCAGAAAGACTTCTTTGGATCACGCTTCAAACTTGCGCCGGTCCCGTCCACCTGATCAGCGCTTATGCTCCAACCCTGTATGCCACACCAGAAGTAAAAGACAAGTTCTATGACGTGCTTAGTGCTGCTGTAGCGCAAATACCTGCTTGTGAACAACTGTACATCTTGGGTGACTTCAATGCAAGAGTTGGAGCTGATTGGGCCTCATGGCTTTCCTGCTTAGGACACTTTGGTGTGGGAAAAATGAATGACAATGGACAGCGTCTCCTTGAACTGTGCACGTACCACAATCTGTGCATCACAAACACATTCTTCCGAACAAAGCCACAGCACAGAGTGTCGTGGAGACACCCACGCTTGAAGCACTGGCATCAACTAGATGTGGTCATCACTAGGCGTAATAACCTCAAAAACATCCTTCTGACAGGCAGCTATCATAGTGCTGACTATGATACAGATCACTCACTAGTTTGCTCCAAGCTCAAGCTGAGACCGAAGAAGCTGTACCGCTCTAAACCTGCTGGAAGGCCCCACATTGATGCCAGAAAGATGGCAAACTCGGAGAAAGCTGAAAAGTTCAGAAAGACCTGTAGCCAGACAAAGTGTCCCCCTTACAAGCCAGCTTGCTCGCTGCCTCTCCCCCACTGAGAAGCACACAGGGCACAGAAACGGCTGCTGACAGCACAGTCTTTGATGCCCTCATTATTGTGACCCTGAGAAGCAGAAGCTTATCGTGACCCTGAGAAGCAGAAAGTACACATAGAAGGCTAACAGGCCAGACTCTCAACATGAGCGGGGGGGGGGGGGGGGACCCTCAAGAAATCACCCCAGCTGGCATTGATCGATATGATGCACACACACACAACTATCCCAGAAGGGGAAGTGCCCCACCCACACAAAAGAATGTCCTGTACTCTCAAATTGCTTATCTCCTGTCTTACAAGTGCAAATTAAGTAAGAAATGCCCTTGTAACAAACTGGCGTCACAAAGACAGACCAGTGTGATCTGGCACCATAGATAAGAAAGAGAATACGTAACCCAGAGGGGTATAAAAGATGGGCCCAGCAGAACTATAACTTTGAGTGCATTCCACCAACTACCTGCTGGTCGGGTCAGGTGATTGCCTCCCGAGGTCCACAACTGGGGACGCCCAACCTTGTATTCGTCTTTCCGCGGAATTGAGTGACCAATCCAGCTTGGCTACGCTGGTATCGAGAGACGCAGAGAGGGTAAGATACACCCATGCTAGGTCTCCGACTTTTTTGTGCACAGCTAAAGAATTAGAGCTCTGTAACTAGATGTCATTGTGTCAAGATATCATTGTGTTAGATGGTAACAGATATCTTTGTATTGGATTGTAACGTAACTTGTTAACACCTGTACTTTGCTAGCATATAAGAAGTAAACAATAGCCTTTTGTAACTGCACGCTTATAACTGTAGCTTAAATAAACTTGTAACTAGTTAAGCTCTGAGCCTGACCCGGTCATCCTTTTGTCACTGCAACACAGCCGGCACAACAAAAAGAACTTTAACCGTTTGGTTACTACAGCCTGGCCATGGGTGAGAGTGCTAGGAGCTGCCTGCTCTAACAGTAAAAAACTGGGTTGCTTAGGACCCAGGGGAGTACCTCACCGCACATTACCCGGCCACCGGCTAACAAGACCCTCCAGGAAAATCTGTGCAGCAGCCTTGGGGGCGCCGATGTGACATCCAAATGGCAACATCTGAGGGATACAGTTTACAACACGGCCTTCTCAGTGTTTGGAAGAAGAGCTAGAAACATGAACGACTGGTTCGAAGCTAACTCCGATGAGATGATTCCAGTCATCGAAAAGAAGCACGCTGCATTCCTGAAGTACAAACGCTCACGGAGCCAGAGTACCCAGCAAGCACTTAGAGCGGCCAGAAGAAGAGTACAGCAGACAGCCAGGCACTGTACCAACAACCACTGGCTACAGTTGTGCAGCAGCATCCAGACCTGTGCTGACTTTGATAATCTCAGAGGAATGTACGAGGGTATGAAGAAGGCATTAGGACCCACCCAGAACAAGACGGCACCTCTGAAATCCAAATCTGGTGAAGTCATTGCTGACAAAGCCAAACAGATGGAGCACTGGGCTGAGCACTACTCCGAGCTGTACTCATGCAAGAACATTGTGGTTCACGCAGCCCTCAGGAACCCACAGGAACTGACTGTGGATGAACTGAAGAGAGCCATCGACAGCATTGCAGCAGGAAAGGTCCCTGGCCAGGATGGTATACCACCAGAGGTAATCAAGTGTGCCGTGGACACACTCCTGGAACTCCTACATGAGCTACTGTGCCTGTGCTGGAAAGAGGGTGAGGTTCCACAGGATATGCGCAATGCTAACATTATAACATTGTAAAAGAAGAAAGGAGACAGAAGCGACTGCAACAACTACCATGGAATCTCCCTCCTAAGTGTCACTGGTAAACTGTTCGCTCGCGTCATCCTTGGCAGACTACAGAAGATTGCTGAGAGGGTGTACCCCGAATCGCAGTGTGGATTCTGCGCAGAGAAGTCTACCATTGACATGGTCTTCTCTCTAAGGCAGCTGCAGGAAAAATGCAGGGAGCAGAAGAAGCCACTCTACATAGCCTTCATTGACCTGACCAAGGCCTTTGACTTGGTCAGCAGGGATGGTCTGTTCAAACTGCTCCACCAGATAGGCTGTCCTCCATGGTTACTCAAGGTGATCCAGTCGTTCCACGAAGACATGAGGGGAACCATCCAATATGACGGCGCTTTATCGGATGCTTTCAGAATCAGGAGCGGCGTCAAACAAGGATGTGTGCTTGCTCCGACATTGTTCGGGATCTTCTTCGCACTCCTCCTGAAGCATGCCTTTGGATCTTCAACAGAGGGCATCTTGCTGCACACAAGATCTGATGGGAAACTGTTTAATCTTGCAAGGCTGAAAGCTAAGTCTAAGGTGCAGGAAGTCCTCATCAGAGACATGCTGTTCACAGATGCTGCTGCTGTAGTGTCTCACACAGAAGACCAGCTTCAAAAACTGCTGGATCAGTTCTCCATAGCGTGCAAGGACTTTGGGCTTACCATCAGCCTAAAGAAGACAAACATACTCGGTCAGGATGTTGCTGAATCCCCATAATCAGCATTGACAACTATACGTTAGAGGTCATCCACGAGTTCGTTTACCTTGGGTCCACCATCACTGACACCCTGTCGTTGGACACTGAGCTAAATAGGAGGATTGGAAAAGCAGCCACAACTCTGTCCAGACTCAGCAACAGAGTGTGGAATAACAACAAGCTGTACACTCACACCAAAATGCAAGTCTACAGAGCCTGCATCCTCAGCACCCTCCTTTATGGCTGCGAGACTTCGACCCTGTATGCCCGCCAGGAAAAGAGGCTGAACGTCTTCCACTTGCGCTGCCTCAGGCGCATCCTTGGAATATCATGGAAGGACAGAGTGACCAACACCGCCGTCCTCAAGCAAGCTGGAATCCCAACCATGCACACCGTCCTCAGGCAGCGTCGGCTCCGCTGGCTTGGCCACGTCCACAGGATGACTGATGGAAGGATTCCAAAAGACATCCTGTATGGTGAGCTAGCCTCTGGCAAAAGACCTCCCAGACGCCCCCAGTTGCGCTACAAAGATGTCTGCAAGAGAGACCTCAGAGAGGTAGACATCGAGCTGGACAACTGGGAAGAACTAGCAGACGACCGCGGCAGATGCAGCCAGGGGTTACACAAGGGCCTTCAGAAGGGCGAGATGAGGATCAGACAGCTAGCAGAGGAGAAGTGAGCGCACAGAAAGCACAATAAGGACTTGCCAGACACCCACCACATCTGCAAGAGATACAGCAAGGACTGTCACTCTCATGTGGGTCTTCATGGTCACAGTAGACACTGTAAATGAAGCCCTCAATTGAAACTATAAAGGGTGCGATCCATAGTCTATGCAGACTGAAGGATGCCTACTATCATTACTTGTACTATTCTTGAAAACTTCAATGGGAACTCTGTGCTACCCATTACTGTATGGCAATGATAAAGGCCTGGAAAATGCAACAGCTTTTCATCCTTGAGAGTGCTATTGTGTCTTCCTGTGTCTTCTAGTACAGTAAGGACATATGTTTCTGGGTATGGCAGAAGGCAGAGGACCTTCACGTAATACTTCTCTTCATTTTTACTGAGTGGGTCTCCAAGCTCATTTCTAGGAAGTCATTGGGGTATTTGTTTAAGGACTTTGTCTGTAACTATGGAATTAAGAAGATCTTCAAAATATTATTTCCAGTGAAAATTGAGGGCGTTGTTGTCCTTCAGGAGTGGGGTTACCTCCTTAGACCAAAGAGGATTCATGCCATAAAACAAGCTGGCCCATAGACAGCCTTAATGAAACTGAAGAAACCACTTGTGTTGTGGATGTCTGAGAGATGCTAGAAGTTCTTAACCTTTCTCAGTCCACCATTTGTTCTTGAGTTCTCTGGTTTTACATTGGACTGCTGCCCTCACTTGGGCACAGGCTTCTCTCTTTTCATTACAATGTATGTCATTCTGCCAAGCTCAAAATGCCATTCTCTTCTCATTGATGAGATGCCCAATTTCAGCATCATTCTTGTCAAACCAATTCTGATATTTTCTGGTTTGGTGGCCGAGGGTTTCCTCACTGGCATTGATGATTACTGTTTTCATCTGGCTCCACTGTTCCTTGATTTCTTCTGGGAACTCTGATGGAAGCTTTTCTTTTAAGGCTGCTTGGAATTGGTTATGCTTAATGAGGTCCATTAAATCACAAACTTTCACCTTGTGCCTGACCTGTTTCTTTTGCAGCCTCCATTTAGCGGCAATCAATTTTAATTGTGGTTCGAATAAGGTGGTGATCAATCCAGCAACGATCAGTGCTGAGATCTCGGGCATGAACTATGGCATAGTCAAGATGATGCCAGTGCTTTGACTGTGGATGTCTCCCAGATGTTTTGAACTTGTCCTTTTGTAGGAAAAGGTGTTTGTGATGATAAGTTCATGTTCAACACACTTGGTCAAGAGCAGCATTCCACTTTTCCAACTCCTTCTTTCCTGATTACTCCTTTCCACAGGTGTGAGTCTTGTCTCATCTGCATCTCATCCTGTACTTGCACTGTAATCTCCCAGAAGGATGATCTTATCTTCTTTTGGCTCACCAACAAAATGATTTCCAGTTGATAGGAGAAATCTTCCTTTACATCCTCAGCAGTGTCCAGGGTTGGTGCATAGGGATTCACGGGCCATGTCTACACTAGCACCAAACTAATGAGGTGCTGAAATCTCTTCTAGTTTCAGACAAGGCAGCAATTTCAGTGTTAAATAAACTCAGTTCAAAAACAAGAATAGCTGTATGTTGCTCTGGTCAGTCACTGTTTGAGTTGCTCCTCAAGAGTATGTACGTTCCAAGTTCCAAAATTAAAAAGTTTCTCACATTTTCAATCACTGGGATGGTGATTCTGCTGGATATGGCTATCCAGCCAAGAGGAACAGAGGCAAAACTATTTATTTTAGGACACCTTCTGTAGTCTCCTCCCCAGGTGAGATGAGCAGAGTGGACCCTAAAAGGGAATGCTCAGAGAACTTGTTTCAAATCATAATTTCTAATCCGAGTTATTATTTCAGTGAAGAGTTTTCAGGCCGTAACTGTCCTTACTGACCTGGGTCAAGCAGGTCTTCTCCTCTCTGTTATAGTTTTTTCCCCACTTATGTTTTCATATATCTTCTTGGAATGGTGAGGCAGTCTGCAAACCCAGCTGAAGACGATCATTGTTTAGTTCCCTTGCCTTACATAGGGCAGGAAGCCTTTGTTCTATTCCCTTGACCCTCTATGGAAAAGGCTGGATTCCAGCATCAAGCCTGTCAATGTCACATGCCTTTCTGGGGACTCTGAGCCCCACGTAATGGCTGGTTCATAGGAAAAACCAACCCATTTACAGATCATTGTCATTATCAATGACATCAAGTTTCGTTTCTGAAATACCCTTAATGGCCATCACTTAGCATGCCTAGACTAGTAATAGCAGCTTTATACTTCATATTTCTAATTTCAAATACCAGAATAATATATGTTCATAAATAGAACATATGCACTCAGTAGATTAAAAGTTTTCCAATGTTACCTTATAGGAATTATTCTGCATACAACATTTTCCAATTATGCATTCAAAAATGTATTTTCATAAAGCATAGGGCATGCCCATTATAACTAACACCACCAACAGCTCCACTCATGATTTGTCTCTTTTTGAACTCCAGGACTTATCCTTTGCACATCTGTTACCTATTCAGGTTTTCAGTCTATAACGGCAGAGATTAGAGTTGCAAATTTTGGTTGGATATATTCCTGGAGGTTTCATTATATGACAGAATCTTTAATGATTAATCTTTAATGTTTGGTGCCTCTGGGGCAATCCTCATATTGGAGTACCGGGGGAGTGGGCAGGCATAGCCTGCCCATGACTAAAAGGCCCCTCTCACAGTGAGGGGGGACCTACTAAAAAACCCGGTCCCAAATGAATGCAGGGGACAACGAAGGAAAAAAAACAGGGGCGGGAGTGAGGGTCAGAGGTTTAAAATAAGGGAGCCGGAAGGGGATACTGAGCAGAGGACCCCGGACAGCGCCCACCGCTCCTCGAAGGTGTCCAGGGAGTTGGTGGACGCCACCCAGAGCAACTGTGCTCAGATTCGTGAACGGAGGGAGGAGCGGAAGTAGGCCCCACAGTCGCAGGTTGCCCCCTCTGCCAGCCTCCTCTCCCTGGTTTTGTAGATGGTCATTTTGGCCATGGCCAGGAGGAGGCTGACGAGGAGGTCCCACAACTTTGTGGGGTCGCGGATAGGGTGTGACAAAATGAGGAGGTCTGGGGAAAAGTGCAGCCAGAACCTCAAGAGGAGGTTCTGGAGGAGCCGGAAGAGGGGCTGCAGCCTGGTGCACTTGACGTAGATGTGCGCCAGGTTCTCTCTCATGCCGCAGAAGGTGCAGGTGTCTGGGATGGGGGTGAACCGTGCCAGGTACGTGCCCGTGCTCACCGCTCCGTGGAGAATTCTCCAGCTGATGTCCCCGGCGGGACACGGAACCAAGGTGGAGTAGAGGCTGGCCCACCGGGGCTCCCCACCCTCCGACGGTGGTCAGAGGTCCCGCCATTTGTGGTCGGGGCAGGACACGAGGGTGGTGAAGTGGAGTGTGTGAAGCACGAGCGCATACAGAAGATGTCTAGGCGCGGTTCGGAAGGGGCCCGGCTGCAAAGTATGCAGCCTCTGGGGCAATCCTGGAAGGTAGGTAAACCTAACAGAGACATAAGGCTTACTCCTTCCAATACCAATGCCAAATTTTCATGGCATCTGGTGGAAGGGCCAGACCCATTTTCTTTACATTATTTGTGAAGTGCTGAGCATAAGTTAGTGCTCTACTAATAAATGATGATAATTAAGCATTCTGTCTAGTGTATACTGAGATTTATACCATCAGAATTATTAATTAAACAACCCTTTTGATTTACCACTGAAATAAAACTAGCAAATATGAATGATTTACTATTATTATGCTGTGTTCCCTGGTTAATGTAATTAGTTCCATTAGCTAATGACAGATCTTTTTTTCTTTTTTGGCAAAGACTTTCTTTGCCAGCCAAGTGTCCAATGTATTTATTCCCTTTCTCTCTCACACATACACTACAGTGACTCATTTTGTGAATAATTCTGTGGCTTCCTAAATTAATTTTGCAGAACATGCCACTGGTCTTTTACAAAGTTATAATTCATGTTCCCGCTTCAAATGATAGAAGCACATTGTAGGGTAAACTCATGTTAACATATGCTTACAAGTGTTCTGTTTTCTTGAATAATGATATTACAGATTTTGTTAACCCTAACAATATTTATCACAAAAGATTGTCTTTAATTTTCAAGTTAATCTTTCCTTCCATCTCTGCCTTCTAGAGAGAAGAGACGTGCTCTTAGTGACCAAGACACATTGAAATAATTGCTCTGACATTTAAACAGTTATTTCACTTTCACATTGCCTATGCCCTTTAAACAAATAGCTAATTATGAATTTAGTTGTTTTCCATCATTCAAGCTATATGATCAGAGGCAACATGTCCAGGGTGTACAGGGGTCACATGCATCCCCAGTGTCTGTGCCATGCCATGCTGCGCTGGCTATGGAGCAGGGGTGGGGAGTGGGCAGGGCATGGCCAGAGCTGGGGCAGGGAGGGGACAGGACATGAGCGGAGAAGGGGCAGGGAGGGGCACGGGTACATGGTTGGTGCCCCCCTGCTGTAGCCCTGTTCACCACTTGCCACTGTTAGTGATATATAGCCCTAAGTTGAAAAGGTAGTCAATTCACTGAACAGATTCCACTGTGCTTAATGTACCCTCGCAGATTCTTTTAATTTGTCAAAGCAAGTTCTTATTGCTTTAAGATTATCCTTAACTAAATCCTCTACTAATGGCTTTCAGGGAGCACACTGTCAGCAAATGCTTCATGTTGGAAGAGACTGCAAAGGGCTTACAACTCAACTCAACAGCATTTCTCTGGCTTCTGTCTGCCAAGTGATTACTTATGAATGCTGCATCTGATCAATCACAACATTTCAAGGAATGTCCTAGGCATCAGTAGCCACGGGACCCATTGACATTTGAACAGAAAACCCAAAGATGCAAAATGCACATAGAGTCCTTGCAAGCTCTTTGGCATATACATAATTTCAGGCCTCTCTGCCCTTGCCTAAAGGTAAACCATCTAGTTGAAAACTTCTAGCATAACAATACTGCATGCTCATTTTCCAAATAAAGTGTAACATTTAGCACTGTGACAGCTTTAACTCTCAGACAGAATAATAATGGTGGGGAAGAGGAAAATGGGGGCATAATGGGAAGGGAGGAACTTGCATGAGCCGGGAGCCTCTGGCACTGGGGGTAGAATTGGTGACCCTAGTGACTTCTAGGTCACTGGTGACTGCTGGTATGGAGCAGGGAGCAGACAGAGTTGAAGAAGGTGACAACAGAGGAGCAAATGGTGCACTTCGCATGTAGGAAAGAGAACAGACAGGCTACGTCTACACGTGCAGCCAACATCGAAATAGCTTATTTCGATGTTGCGACATCGAAATAGTCTATTTCGATGAATAACGTCTACACGTCCTCCAGGGCCGGCAACGTCGATGTTCAACTTAGACGTTGCTCAGCCCAACATCAAAATAGGCGCAGCGAGGGAACGTCTACACGTCAAAGTAGCACACATCGAAATAGGGATGCCAGGCACAGCTGCAGACAAGGTCACAGGGCGGACTCAACAGCCAGCCGCTCCCTTAAAGGGCCCCTCCCAGACACAGTTGCACTAAACAACACAAGATACACAGAGCTGACAACTGGTTGCAGACCCTGTGCCTGCAGCATGGATCCCCAGCTGCCGCAGAAGCAGCCAGAAGCCCTGGGCTAAGGGCTGCTGCCCACGGTGACCATAGAGCCCCGCAGGGGCTGGAGAGAGAGCATCTCTCAACCCCCCAGCTGATGGCCGCCATGGAGGACCCGGCAATTTCGACGTTGCGGGACGCGGATCGTCTACACGGACCCTACTTCGACGTTGAACGTCGAAGTAGGGCGCTATTCCTATCTCCTCATGAGGTTAGCGACTTCGACGTCTCGCCGCCTAACGTCGAAGTTAACTTCGAAATAGCGCCCGACGCCTGTAGACGCGACGGGCGCTATTTCGAAGTTGGTGCCGCTACTTCGAAGTAGCGTGCACGTGTAGACGCAGCTACACAGTGATAGGGATCATGGGGAACCTTGGTATGGGTAGGAAATAGGGAACACATAGGCTATGGCTACACTAGAGACTTTTATTGACAAAGCTTGCTGCATGTCCACACATAAAAGGCATTTTGTTGACAATTTGTGTACGTAACTCACAGTGCCCCTCACTGCTCCGCTCTGACCACTGCTCTCCAGGAATAGGAAGACCATGAATTTCCAAGCAGGAGCAGTGAGCCTTTAGCTGTGGGCTCACATTTGTATGAGAGCCTGAGAAATGCCTTCCTTTCTTTACTATTAGTGCTGTGAGTGCATCTGTCCATTTAAATAGCCCTGAGGGTGTTCGCGGCTCTGTCTGCACACTTTCTATTTTTTTCTCTGCTGCCTGGCACTGTCTGGTGCCCAGCCGTACCATGCATCATCAAGGCTGTGGTGGGGGGTTGTGCTTGCATAACATGCCGAGAAACTTTTTCTCAGCAGTTTACATTTGTGTGCGAACCCCTTTACCTCCCCCACAGGCGCCACACAATCAGAGTCTTTCCTATACTCAGACGCATCATGTGGGTAGCCCTCAAACCAATAAAAGGATGTGTCTGCTGTTTGTGCTGACCTTGCTGCCAGTTGCATTTTAGGGCTCCAAGGATGGGAAAGATATTGGGGGCTTGCTGCCACCACTGGTAAGTCTCCCTTTGTGGCTAAGCTACTGGGGGCTTGCTGCTGCCATAGGGAAGGACCACTTCAACTAGCCCCCCACTGAACCCCCTTTTGCCCATACCCCTGGTGTGGGAAGACATTCCCCTGGCAGCTAAGATACTGGGAGGTGTTGCTGACAAGGGGAGGAAGTCTCATGAGCTGGGGGTGGTGCTGATTCCCCATGAAGGGACCAAGTCAACTGGGCCCTCTCCCCAAAAACATACGCTGTCCCCCTCCCCCCAACTAATGAGATTTGGGGCTTCCACCATCACCTTTCAGTGATCATCATCATTCTTTCCGTGTTGCTCTGTTTTGTTCCAGTGATCCCAGCTGAGAACACAGTCATTGCACAAAAACCTTATAGCGCACTGGAAAGCCAAATACTCTCCCCAACAGAAATGTAATGATGGGGGATACCAAAATTTCTTTTTTCCTTCACTTTTCTATCGTTTTCCTTCTCACTTTAAAATACAGTCTGGGACCCTGTATTATTTTCAGGGACCACATGCAATGATGGGAAGTGGGACAAGTGGATGTCCAGTTCAGAATACCGTTGCTGCACCCGTGTTGGCAATGTAACGTGGGGGGAACCAAAATTCTTTTTTCCTAGACTTTTCTGTCCTCTTTCTTTTAACTTCGAGGGTCTCTGCATTATTTCCAGGGTTTGGAATATTTTCAGGGATTGGGAAGGGAATGAGGCAAATGCGATGTGGGAAGATGTCAAGACCAGTGGGCATACCCAGAACGCTACAGGGATGAGGGAACTGTGGGATAGCTTCCCACAATGCACTCCCGCAACAGTCAATATTAGCTAATTTGTGTGTGGCAGAAATGATTCAACTTTGTGAGGCGCACATGGGAAGTGAGGATGGTCAAATTCAAACTTATAAATTCCAGAATTAGATAATCAATATTAATAAATTCAAATTTATCTCATAGTGCAACATAGCCTCAGGGTAGGACGTGTTGCAAGATCATCTCTAGGCAGTAGCTGAGGGATTTGATCAAGGGATTCTAGGACCAGGGAGGAGGGGCTGTTCAAGACCTTATTTTGTAGTGCTCCCTCCAGCAAGAAGCAATGGCTTCCTTGCCTTTCAAGAGTTGGGTACCATCCTTTGATCTCAGAGGATTGATTCCAAGGTTTCTCAGTCCATAAACAGCTTTGGTAGCACTGAAGAAACCTCTTGTATTGTAGATATTTGTGAGATGCTGGATTCTTTTGTTCTCAGTCCACCACTGGTTTTTCAGAATCCTTGTTTTATATTGCACTTCTGCGTTGGCTTTGGCTTGTGCTTCTCTCTTCGACATGCAACTGATGCTGTTTTGCCAGGCCCTAAAGATTTTCCTTTTTGCTTTAATGAAGTGTTTAGTTTCTACATCATGGTCATCAAACCAGTCCTGCTGCTTCCTTGTCTGGTAGCTGATGGTTTCTCCACAGGCTCCAATGATGGCATTTTTCAATTCACACCAGTGTTCTTCCACATCTTCAGGATGTACTGTCGGAAGCTTCCTTTCAAGCACTGTCTGGAAGTCACTTCATCTGATGGGGTCCTTGAAGCCTTGCACATCAATCTGCATTGGATCTGTTTCCTCTGTCTTCTCCATTTTGTGACAATCCTGATCACCATTGCGGATCAGATTAGGTGATCAGGCTAGCCGTCTACACTAGTCATTGCACATGTGAGAAGGACATTGTGCCGATCCTGAGCGTGGATGATGCCATAGTCTGTGAGGTGACACTGCTTTGATCGAGAATGTTGCCATGAGGTCTTAAATTTGTTTTTCTGGTGGAACAGGGTGTTCGTGATGATGAGCTCACATTCTGCACATTTTGTAAGGAGGAGCATTCCATTGGAGTTGCTGTTGCTGACTTCTTCTTTGCCAATGGTGGTCTGCCAGAGCGCCACTTCTCCTCTCACCCTGGCATTGAAATCCCTCAAGAGAATAATCTTGTCTTCTTTGGGTATGTCATTCAGGACTGTCCCCAGTTGGGTGTAGAACTTCTTCCCATCATCTTTGGTGTCTAGAATTGGTGCATAAGCACTGATGACAGGTGCCTGTTGGTTTTTGGGATGCTTCAAGCAGACAGTCATTAGATGCTCACTGATGCCAACGAGGACTTCAGATAGGATCTTTGTCAGTTTGCTTTTGATGGCAAATCCTACCCCATGAATTAGTTTTTCTTCCTTTGGGGCTCCTTTCCTTCTTCTCTTAGCTGTCCTTCTTCTTCTACACATGCTCCTGCCAGGGCAGCGATATCGAAGCTGGATTGTCACAGCTTGTGGGAGATAATTACTGTGAATCTTTCGGGTTGCTCACTGGGTTGTCCATTACAGTCCGAATACTCCATGTTCCAAAGTTTATTGTTCAACTTCTACCACATGGAGGTGAACCCACTGGACACAGTTATCCAGTCAGGGGGATTGAGGTGGACTATGTTTAAGGTACCTTTTCTAGCCCCCTCCCATGTGGGGTGAGCAGAGTGGACCCTAAATAGGGCTGCTCCATCATGAATGCAGCAGCCAGAATGTTCTACCACATCAGTACTCAAAATGGAATGACTGATACATACATCCACAGCCTACATGCTGGTTCATGACTAAAAGCTTCCAGATTTCACAATCCTGCTTCTGTTCCCATTCACCAGTCACTGTAGGGCTTAAGTGTAGAAGAGTAGTACACAGAGGAAGATGCCTGTGTGTGACTTCTTTTAACATGGGGGGACTGATGCACTGTAGCCAAACACAGTTCTTGATAGATAGAAAACTCAGGTCCAAAGGCATGGAATCTATGACAACAGGGATTCTCCTGTTCACTGCAGCCTTCATCTGCCTTCACAGCCATTGTAGCATTACCTTTGCTATCCTCCACTTGTTCTGCCACTGAGGACTTTTAGGATCATTCTTTGTCTGGACTCCCCCACCCTATCATGCCACCATGGATGTCCCTGCTGGGAGTATGTGAGGCTCCCTAATACATCACTCTTGGGTTCACTGAAATGCACAAGCCCACACACCACAACAAGGTGCTGATCCAGAGATCATCTATATGACATACTATAGGACATTTAATTACAATAAATGTGTTAGTCTTTAAGGTGCTACAAAACTGATTGTTACTTATAATACATTCAGCAGTAGAGAAATACACATTTCCTTGACACTACACACACTTTGTTTTCAACATTATGTTTTGCATGTTTCTTGATGCTTGCATATATCACATGATGAGGGTGTGCCCTGTCATGGGTTATTGCTTCAGAGCTCCTTAAAATTGTTATTTAAAAAAAAAGAGAAAAGTCTTTACTCTGGGCACTATATGAAAGACATTGATGTTACTATACATTGTAAACAGGCTTGAAATACTCTCTGAAATATCTGGAAAGAGAAAGCTAATTCTCAGTGTGACCTACAAGAGGTGCTGAATCAATGTGTCAACCCCTTACACACACACTCCCACACATATTGCCTTGGGAATATGCAGTGCCAGGTACCATGAGAAGTAGGTCCATCCCAGTAGCCCAGCTCGGCATGAAGGGCAGAGAGCACAGGGGATGGAGGGCAGGTAAAAAGGTTAATAAAAAGAAACTAACTACACGACATCTGTTTTTAACAGGGGTCCAGTCAACTTGATGTTAATTTGAACATTTGCACTGCATCATTCTGACTGATTGCCTCTGAACTTGCTTGAATATGAGTAATTTTACAAGGTGTCATAGTCTTCATAGGGAAACACAGGCATCATAATTCAGTAAGACCAGACCCAGAGTAGACTAGCAGGACTTTTAAACTATTTGGAGGACATGTATCTGCCTCCATAATAAATGGATAGAAAGCTACTAATAATGCTGATCATATTCTACAGGAAAACATAATGATTTAAAAACTACTTGGAAAAATAATTCACAAGCAAATTTTCAAACATAAAGTTCATTAATTTACAATAATCACGTTACCAAAATCTAAAAGAGAAATTGCAATAACCAAATCTATAACTGTTCAGACATTTCCTAGAAAATGTCCATTAGGATAATAAACTAGTTAAATAAATCATAGAAATATTTAAAAATGTTTGTCAGGACTTGTTTACACTGAAGAAATTTTCAATGGAGTAAACACTGTAGATGGATAAACAGGCTGCACTGGTTCAGGGTGAGCCTTGTCCCCATGCAGCTTAATCTAGAAACATACAGAAGTAAACTGTAACAAGGAGGTAAGCACACCTTGCACTTGTGAAGCACATCTAGACCAGGGATTTATATCCGTATAGATTTCTTTACTGTTGAGAGCCTAGTGTTGACACACATGCTACATCTACGCTCGCATTCCTCTTTCGAAAGAGGCATGCAAATGAAGGAAATCGAAAATGCAAGTAAGGCACAGATTTACATATCTGGAACCTCATTTGCACATTCTTCTTTTGAAAGAGCTTCTTTCAAAAGAAGAAAAGCAGTGTAGACGCAGCTCTTTCAAAATTAGACCCCATCTTCGAAAGTACACTTCTTCCTAAAAAAAAATAGGAAGAAGGGTTCTTTTGACGATGGGGATGACTTTAGAAAGAGCTGCATCTACACTGCTTTTCTTCTTTTAAAAGAAGCTCTTTCAAAAGAAGAATGTGCAATTGAGGTGCCAGATATGTAAATATGTGCCTCATTTGCATTTTTTATTTCCTTCATGTGCATGCCTCTTTCGAAAGAGGAATGCTAATGTGGACATAGCCATAATGTCTAGGAGTTGTAGGGGTTATAAATTTACTTCCTAACAAGGTGAATTCGCAAGACAAACACTCCTCTTAATTAACTGATTTATGAATATTCATCAGATCAATTTAGTATGTAATTAATCCTGGAGATTTAGAAAAAGCTTCAACCTTTTATTAAGGACTTAACCTTTGTTATTTTTAATCCAGTAGTTCATTGTACGGACATTAAATGTGGCACTTGAAGAATCCTGTGGTGTTAAAGCATGCAATGCTCATTAGGATTTGGAGAGTTTCTTCAAGGAAATGTTGATTTAATTAGTTTTTAACCAAATGTGTGTAAAGTAGAATAAATAGCACAATATAAGTTAAACAGGGAAGTTGTCTAAGTAATGAAAATTTTGCTTTTCTGTCAAATTCAAGATTAGAAAAAAAATCTTTTGGGTTGAACCATTTAATTTTCACACTTTAAAACAATTTCTAATTTTTAAAAGTAAAATTAAAAGGCATTTCAAAATAAAGAGTCAAAGTGAAAATTCAAAACATTTAATTTTGGAAAATACAAAATGAAATTTTCTGTGATTTTTTTTGGATTTTTTAAAGTACTCTTTTCCAGCTGAAGCAATTCAGCAAAATTGACAAGACTTTTTGAAAGGTTTCAATACAGCCAAATCTTCTGCATTTACACTAAAAAAAGTTTCAGAAGAAGAATTATAAATTATTGCTAAGGCTGAAGAAATAACAGGAGAAGTAGCATCCAAGGATGCATGTATCAAGTGGCAGAAGACTGGATTTTCCTGTGCTACAAGGCTACCAGGAGACCATGGGGAAGATGGACTGTATCCTACAAGAGCATGCACAGTACTGAAATGTGGTCTACATCAACCATGCTAAGCAATCTACTGTGCAGGTGACAGTTATGGGAATATTACTGATGGGCCAACCAAACAACCAGCCACAAAAGAAGTAAAATGTGGGCAAGCAATAGGTGGAGACAATAGCAGAAATGGGCAGCACAATCAAAAGAATGAATTTAAAATTAATGTGAAAATAGGGTGACATCTTTCCCTATACCAAACAAGGGACACCTTGTAAAATTGTTTGGACTTGAGTAAGTTCAATGAAAATTAATCAGGCCTATGCAATACAAATGTTCAAAATAACATTGTTTACTGAGCACCCAAGAAAAGGACACACTCCATTTTCATAACTAATAGGTAAAATATAAAAATATATTTTTAACTGAATTGAAGTTAGCCAGAAGTTTATAATGGAGAATGCTGCGTGTTCATGGCTTCTAATGCAAAAGCTACCTTCTTGTCTTGCAGTGAGGTGTACATGACAACGTAAAGTCAACATTTATCAACTGTAAGCATGTACATGCTGTGGGGAGCCAGGAATGGGGTGTGGCTCCCAGCTGCCTTGCGCCACGTGGAAGAGGGAATAGGGCTGCAGCTCTGAGGGTGTGGCTCCCAGCTGTTCCAAGCTGTGTGATGCTGGGAATGGGGCTGCAGTACCATGGGTGCAGCTCCCAGCTACCCCAAGCTACAGGAAGCTGGGAACTGGGCTGCAGCCCTGCTGGTGCAGCTCCCGACTGCCCCACACCACGTGGCACTGGGCATGAGGCTGAAACTCTGCAGGTGCAACTCCTGGCTGCCACCTGCTATGGGGAGCAGGGAACAGGGCTGCCACCCTGTCCTGCAAGGTCGAGCTCTCCAGCTGCAGATGGCAGCTGCCCTGCAGCACAGCTGGGATGGGGCTACTTCTCTGCAGGTCTTCCTGGCTGGAGTGCAGCTTCCCAAAGAGGGGCACCAGGTCCCCTTAAAATCTCATACAAGGAGTGAGTGGGGGACACACACTACCCCCTTCCCAAAAAACCCTGCCTTACATTATGGCAGGGCCCCAAGCTTCCTCTCCTGCTGCTACCTGCAGACCTGAACAGTCAGTACATGCATATGCTCTCCGGCCAGCACCTGGTATCTGCAGCTGCACTGACTTGGGGGAAAGGCAGCTCAGCAGGGGGTGTGAATATGGGACAATTATCCCTTTTGTTAAAATAAGTTGGGACACCTTCCCGATGCCTGAAATACAAAAATGGCGAAAATGGGATAGATGGTAACTCTGTGTGAAAATAGACGAGCACTAATTAGTCGAAGGATTTAAGAAGTGAGGACAACATGGTGAAAATGGGTGGAATAGAAGAAGGTTATATTAGATTTAACATGTTGAACAGACCATACAGAGGGGGAAGAGGTGACAGGGAGCCATGAAAAATGGGATTACAGTCAATCAAAAGAAAGAAAATTATGGTATGACCAGTGCCTTAAAAGGAGGGATAGCTCAACATTAGCCTGCTAAATCCAGGGTTGTGAGCTCAATCCCTGAGGGGGCCATTTAGCAATCTGGGGCAAATAGATTTAAAAAGGGGAGGGAGCTTGGTCCTGCCAAGAGGGCAGGAGACTAAACTCAATGACCTCCTGAGGTCCCTTTCAGTTCTATGAGATGTGTATCTCCATATATTTATTCTTGGCTTGTGGACAGGGTGTTTGCTAACAGGAGGGAATATTGAGAGGAGCTCTCCTGGTGAAGGAGGGGGCAATTTACAGCACCTTGGGGTAAGTGGCTGTCTGGAGCGTGTGGGTGTTTGTTTGGGGGCTCAGGACTTGAGTTGGTCTGTTTAGAGTTTTGGGTGCTGAGTTGTGTTTGTTTGTTTGCTTGTTTGTTTTGAAAGGCCGTGTGCCTAGGCTGGCAGTTGGAAGCTGCGAGCCTTAATTAGGATTTGAAATAAAAAACTCTCTGCTCATTGGTCAAGCCATAGCCAGAGCAAGAGACTATCAGGAAGGCCAGAGCTTTATAAACTCTGCTAGTAAGTGATCAGGGCATTTCCTAACAGAAGGGAGTTTAGAGGGGGTGCTTGGAGGGTACTAGTTACTTCTGACCACCTTTAGATGTAAAACTTTATAAAACTATATCCCAAACATTTAAATAAAAGCCCTGTATATAAACAACTTTATTCTCAGGAAAAAATGCAGGCAGAAGCCCGGCAGCAGAGTCAGGGTCTATCCTGTTAATTGCATCAAGTGGGCTTCCCTTCCCTGTGGGCTGATGGCATATGTGTGCACCTGGTGCAAACAGCTCCTGATCCTCAGAGACTGAGTTTGGGCTTTGGAGGCCAAGCTGGCTGAACTGGAGGAGCTAAGGGAGACAGAGAGACTTGCTGATGCAGCTTTCCGGGACACTGTAGTACTGTCCCACCTCCAGTCTGACAGCCTCACTGCTGTTAAGGAGGATGAAAGGCTCAGGGAAAGAGAGCAGTCAGTGGAAGTAGAGGGAATTCATCCCATAGTTGTGACCCTCCTTCCAAAGGATGTTATGGTACCCTATTGCACTCAGGATACCCCTCTGGGGAAGGGAACGCCAGTTGTTAAGAAGAGGCAGGTGTTAGTAGTGGGTGATTCGATCATTAGAAACATAGATAGTTGGGTTTGTGATGACTGAGAGAACCATATGGTGACTTGCCTGCCCAGTGCGAAGGCTGCAGATCTCTTGAGGAATCTAGACAGACTTGTGTGTAGTGCTGAGGAACCGTTGGTTGTGGTACATGCAGGTACCAATGATGTAGGGAGGGGTAGGAGAGGTGTCCTGGAGGCCAAATTTAGTCTTCTGGGAAAGAGACTGAAATCCAGGACCTGTACAGTGACATTCTCAGAAATGCTCCCTGTTCCACGCACAGGGCGGGGGAGGCAGGCGGAACTTCAGTCTCAATGTGTGGCTGAGATGATGGTGTAAGGAGGAGGGGTTTAGTTTTATTAGGAACTGGGGACACCTTTGGGATAGGGGGAGCCTATACAGCAAGGATGGGCTCCTCCTAAACCCATGTGAATCCAGACTGCTGGCACTAAACATTAAAAAGGTTGCAGAGCAGTTTTCAAACTAAGAGATGGGGGAAAGCCGATCGGTGAGCAGGAACACGTGGATCGGACAGAGACTCCTCTTAGAGGAGAGTCCACTGACAGAGATTCTCTAGGGTTTAGTCAGATAGAGAAGAGGGGAGATGATACAATACGCACCAGATCAGACAGGAAACGCTCACATATAAAAGAATCTAAGACAACAGGGACGGGCAGAGAAATAAACAGTGGTTATTTTTTAAAGTGCTTCTACCCAAATGCTAGAAGTCTAACTGAGAAGATGGGTGAACTAGAGCACCTCGTATTAAAGGAGGAGATTGACATAATAGGCATCACAGAACCTGGTGGAATGAGGACAATCAGTGGGACACAATCTTACGGGGATATAAAATGTATCGGAAGGACACAATAGGTTGTGCGGATGGAGGAGTGGTACTGTATGTGAAAGATAATGTAGAATCAAATGAAGTAAATATCTTAAAAGAATCAAAATGTTCCATAGAATCACTATGGATAGTAATTCCATTCTCTAATAAGAATATAGCAGTAGGTACATATTGTTAACCAGCTGGCCAGGACAGTGATAGTGATTCTGAAATGTTAGGGGAGATTAGCGAGGCTATCAACATAAAAAATACAATAATAACAGGGATTTCAATTATCCCCATATTGACTGGGTGCATGTCACCTCAGGATGAGATGCAGAGATAAAGTTTCTTGATGCCTTAAACAACTGCTTCTTGGAGCAGCTAGTACAGGAACTCACCAAGGGACAGGCAATTCTCAATTTAGTACTGAGAGAAGCACAGGATCTGGTCCAAGAGGTAACTACAACAGCACTGCTTGGGAATAGTGATCATAACTATTGATAATGATAATAACATTTAATGATAATGACATTTAACATTTCTGTGGTGGCAGGAACACCTCAGCAGTCCAACGCTCTGGCATTTGATTTCAAAAGAGGGAATAACACAAAATGTGGAGGTTAGTTAAACAGAAATTAAAACTTACAGTGACTAGTGTAAAATCCCTGCAAGCTGCATGGAACATTTTCAAGGACACCAAAATAGAAGCCCAACTTAAATGTATACCTCAAATTAAAAAACATAATAAGAGACCTAAAAAAAAAGCCATCATGGCTTAACAACCATGTAAAAGAAATAATGGGCAATAAAAAGGCAACTTCGAAAAAGCGGAAGTCCAATCCTAGTAAATAAGAAGGAACATAAACACTGCTAAAGTCAATATAAAAATATAATAAGAAAAGCCAAAAAAGATTTTGAGGAGCAGCTAGTCAAAAACTCAAAAAGTAATAGCAAAATGTTTTTAAGTATAATAGAAGAAGGAAGCCTGCGAAACAACCAGTGGGGCCCACAGATGATTGAGATACTAAAGGAGCAATCAAGGACGATAAAGCCATCATGGAGAGACTAAATGATTTCTTTGCTTCAGTCTTCACTACTGAGGGTATTAGAGAGATTCCCTAAACCTTCATTGTCCTTTGCAGGTGATGAATCTGAGGAATTGTCCTGGATTGAAGTGTCATTAGAGGAGGTTTTGGAATGAACAGAAAAATTTAACAGTAACAAATCTTCGAGACCGGGCGGCATTCACCCAAGGGTTCTGAAAGAACTCAAATGTGAAATTGCAGAAATATTAGCTGTGATTTGTAACTTTTCCTTTAAATCAGCTTCTGTACCCCAGGACTGGAAGACAGCCAACATTAGGTCAATATATAAAAAGGGCTCTGGAGAAGACCCTGGCAATTACAGACAGGTAAGTCTAATGTCAGTACCAGGCAAATTAGTTGAAACAATAGTAAAGAATAAAATTGTCAGACACATAGAAGAACATAATTTGTTGGGCAAAAGTCAACATTGTTCCTGTATAGGGAGATCATGTCTTACTAATCTATTAGAATTCTTTGAGGGGGGTTAACAAACATGCAGGCAAGGAGAATCCAGTAGATATAGTGCACTGAGATTTCCAGAAAGCCTTTCAGGATCCAGACAAAAGGAAGAAGGGTGAGCAGTAACATACAGACCCTGGATTTCAGAAGAGCAGACTTTGACTCCCTAAGAGACCGGATGGGCAGGATCCCTTGGGAAATGAAGATGAAGGGGAAAAGAGTTGAAGAGAACTGGAAGTATTTTAAAGAAGTCTTACTGAAGGCACAGGAACAAACAATCCTGCTGCGTAGTAAGAAATGCAAACATGGTAGGCAACCAGCTTGGCTTAACAGGGAAATCCTTAGTCAGCTTAAATTCAAAAAGGATTCATACAAGAAATGGAAATGTGGACAGTTGACTACGGAGGAGTATAAACATACGGCTGGAGAATACCGGGCAGTAATTAGGAAAGTGAAAGCACAATTGGAACTGCAGCTGGCAAGGGATGTGAAAAGTAACAAGAAGGGTTTCTACAGGCATGTGAACAATAAACAGGTTATCAGAGAAGGTGTGGGGCCATTACTGGATGAGGGAGGTAACCTAATGACAGATGATGCAGGAAAAGCTGAAGTACTCAATGCTTTTTTTGCCTCAGTCTTCACGGACAAAGTCAACTTCCCCATGATGGTCCTAGACGATGCAGTATGGGAAGGTGGAGGGCAGCCATCTGTGGGAAAGGAACAAGTTCTGAGCTATCTAGAAAAACTAGATGTGCACAAGTCCACGGGTTTGGATTTAATGCACCCCAGGATACTGAGGGAATTGGCAGAGGTCATTGCTGAACCTTTGGCCATTATCCTTCAAGACTCTTGGAGATCGGGGGAGATACCAGATGACTGGAAGAAGGCAAACGTAGTGCCCATCTTTAAAAAAGGAAAGAAGGATAATCCAGGGAACTTTCGACTCATCAGCCTTACCTCATTCCCTGGGAAACTAATGGAGGGAATCCTCAACGAATCCATTTTGAAGCACTTGGAAGAGGGGAAGGTGATCAAAAGTAGCCAACACGGATTCACCAGGGGCAAGTTCTGCCTCACCAATCTGATTAGCTTCTATGATGAGGTAACAAGCTCTGTGGACATGGGGAAGTCAGTGGATGTGATATACTTTGACTTCAGCAAGGCTTCTGATTTGGTCTCCCACAACATTCTTGTCCATAAGTTAAGGAAATACGGATTGGATCCTTGGACTATAAGATGGATAGAAAGCTGGCTTGATGGTCGGGCCCAACGGGTAGTGGTCAATGGCTTGATATCTGGATGGCGGTCTGTTTCAAGCGGAGTGCCGCAAGGCTCGGTCCTAGGGCCGGTGTTATTCAACATCTTTATTAATGACCTGGATGAGGGACTGGGTTGCACCGTCAGCAAGTTTGCGGATGACACAAAACTAGGGGGAGAGGTAGATACGTTGGAAGGTAGAGAGAGTATCCAGAGGGACCTGGAGAAATTGGAGGACTGGGCCAAAAGAAATCTGATGCACTTCAATAAGCAGAAGTGTAGAGTCCTGCACCTGGAGCGGAAGAATCCCAAACATCGTTACAGGCTGGGGACCGACTGGCTCAGCAGCAGTACGATGGAAAGGGACCTAGGGGTTATAGTGGATGAAAGGCTGGATATGAGTAAACAGTGTGCCCTTGTAGCCAAGAAAGCTAACGGCATACTGGGGTGCATTAGGAGGAGCATTTCAAGCAGATCTAGAGAAGTAGATATTCCTCTTTATTCAGCACTGGTGAGGCCACATCTGGAATATTATGTCCAGTTTTGGGACCCCCAGTATAAAAAGGATGTGGATTTGCTGGAGCAGGTTCAGTGAAGGGCAACAAAATGATTAAGGGTCTGGAGCACAAGACCTATGAGGATAGGCTGAGGGATTTGGGCTTGTTTAGTTTACAGAAGAGAAGACTTAGAGGTGATTTAATAGCAGCCTTCAACTTCCTGAAGGGGAGCTCTAAAACGGAGGGTGAGAAACTGTTCTCAGTGGTGTCAGATGGCAGAACAAGGACTAATGGTCTGAAGTTGAGGAGGAAGAGGTGTAGGTTAGATATTAGGAAAAACTACTTCATCAGGCGGGTGGTGAAGCTGTGGAATGTGTTGCCTGGAGAGGTGGTGGATTCTCCATCCCTTGAGGTTTTTAAGTCCCAGCTGGACAAGGTCCTGGCTGGGATGACTTAGTAGGGGTTGATCCTGCTTGAAGCAGGGGGCTGGACTAGATGACCTCCTGAGGTCCCTTCCAGCCCTACGATTCTGTGATTCTGTGAACTACTGTGATGTCTACGCTTGCCCCTTTCTTCGAAGGGGACCTGGTAATCAGTGTGATGGGAGATTACTAATGAAGTGCTGTGGTGAATATACAGCACTTCATTAGGCAAATTCTCCCCAGTGGCAACTTTGAAGAATCAAACTTCGAAGTGCCGGCATGCTGTGTAGCCGCTGGCACTTTGAAGTGGTTACTCCACTTCAAAGTGCCTTTACTCCTCAAAATTTTGGGGAGTAAAGGCACTTTGAAGTAGCATGTGGCTACACAGCATACCATCACTTTGAAATTTCACACTTTGAAGTTGCTGCAGGGGAGAATTTGGCTCATGAAGTGCTGCATACTCATCATAGCACTTCATTAGTAATCTTCCATCACCCTGATTACCATGCTCCCTTTGACAGAAGGGGTGAGTGTAGACATAGCCTAGGGGTATTACAAGAAGTCATGGAGATTACATCTCATTTCCATATCTACACATTTTATACTCACAAAAATTAACAAATTATTGTACTCATCTTTGAATGATTATCACCATTTCATGGCAATGAAAATATCCTGGGAAAATAAAATAAGAGACCACAGCCATCCACTTTTTGGAAGATGATCTTTTTCCAAAGGGGTGGGGGCTCAGCACCCCCATCCTATTTCTGTAATACCTAAAGGCTATATTGGTCTAACGACAGTCATGAGAGTGATAGGCAAGTTACAAACTACTGTTGCAGGCATCCCATATGGGGAAATCACTTCAGCAAAAGGAAGATCTGACTAATAGTCATAACTGCCTTATTATAATAAATACATGCTTATCTACTTTACTGTTTGTAACTATACACACAACTGAAAAATGAGTCACAAAAACTCCAATTTCAGAGGAAATGTCTGAATTTTGAATAATCAATTTCAGATCATCAGAATTCACCAATATGCTTTTTTATGCCTCTCATATGAACAATTATAAACCACACAAACTTATGTTTAATAAATATATCATGAATCTCTGACCACTCCCCTTGCTGAGAATTAATTCATCTCTCCAGATACTAATTCTAACATTCTAGCCCCTTGATTTCTCCCTCCCAGAATCAGAATCAAACAAAGCCTGGATACAGGTTCAGCTTGAGCAGTCCCAAAGTTCACTACAATTATTTCTATAACTTGATATACTGTTTTAAATGAACTAGACTTTAAGTATATGACACAATTTACAATATGATGGGCCTGATGAGCACCTATTGTTGATAGAAGAAATGTGCAAGAGAAGAAATAGTGGATATATTCTGGTATAAAAAGTTAGATACTCCAATATCAAGTATGAAGAAAGCTCTGTACGATAACAGTGATTGATAAAGGCTGTGTCTACACTACCACCCTCCTTCGAAGGAAGGATGGTAATTAGGATGTTGGGAGTTTACTAATGAAGTGCTGCACTGCATTAAGCAACTTCCCCCTCCACAGCAACTCCAAAGTTTTAAACTTTGAAGTACCGGCTCACGCTTAGCCGTGACTCACCCACCGGTACTTCGAAGTGCCGGGGCAACTTCAAAGTCCCTTTACTCCTCAAAAGCACAAATAGCAACTCTCTCAAGAGCAAACAAAGGAGCTGTGATATGTTTTCTGTTGCTGTAGTGTAGTATATTTTCTTCCCTTATTCAACGATGTGGATATCATTCTTTGAATAAACTTGTTTGAAGACCTTTCAAAATTTACAGACAAATTCTCAAAAGTGCCAGCCCATTTAAGTTCGATGTTAGTGCGGTAGTTCTCAATTTTTTTTCCATATTGGAACTGTGATGCCACAGGAGTTCTCATGTTTCATTTAACAAAAGGCTTAGGAATACTTGCAAACTTTACATTGAGAACCTCTGATTTAGGACCTGATTTTTAGAGCTTTTGAACAGCCAAAGAATCCACTGGTATCAACTGAAATTCTGGGTGTTCAACATTTTGAAAAATCAGTGAAACACCCAAAGGCTCCTTTTGAATATATCTCCTTAGTAGTAGTTAAAAAATATTTTCTTCCTTTTCTTATTGCTTGCAACCTGATATAGGGGAAATAAAGGATGATATATTCTACATCACAACAAGAAAATACAGGTAAAATTATACAGAACTCCCATAATTAAATAGCTTTTAAACACAAATTATTATCTGCCCACATTGTGCCACTTATTTTTATTAGGAAGTCCCGATATTTTACAATGGGAATATCGCTTACAAATAACTGATCCCATTGTATCACCCTTCATTTTTAATCATTACAAGGGTAAATATAACACGATGTTAAGATGGAGGAAGGAAAATATTCTGGGTAAAACATAGAACTAGAAATGGGAAGATCCTGAATTTATTTCATCAAAGATTTCTTTTGCTTAATCCTGGATACATTTTATGCTTCAATTCCTCCATCTTTGAGTATTTATATCTGCTTTAAATTTAACATTGCATGCATACTTCTGAAGATTTGACCCCAAGCTATGTTTTCTACTCTGTCAGCTGGGGTGGAATCCCATCTCCAGTTTACATAACTGCATGTGTTCACACAGAAGAGTGGTCTAAGTGCAATAGTTCAAGCACTGGAGAACACTGGCATGTCCAGGATGCATCCACAGACTTCAGGCAGGTATGCAGTTGGTGCAACTAGCTTATATCACTGTTTCTCATTGACTATGCTATTGCACCTACAGTACCATTTTTAGTGTGCATTATTAGCTCAACAAGAGCTAACATGGAGCTCCAGAGCTCCAGGTACTTGAGTTAGGAACTACACCTCTAACTCATAGAGTCAGTGTAGCCAAAGTATCTTGCTGTGATGGATGCTCGTTGCAAATTACAGCCCAAAACAAATGCAGCAACTAGTTCACTACATTTCAAATAAAATGGGGTAAATCCCCAGTCATTTCTTTTTTCATGATGGGAATTAACTGTTTTGTGCATACGGCCCCTGATGTCTCTCTATCAGGATAAGAGATATAAGTAGCAATTATGATAATTAAATGTAATTATATTAAAATAATTAGCACTTTAGCTATCAATTGCTGTGTATTACAGCACAATTAAAATACAGGCCAAATTTCAATAATTTTTTATTACTGTTCTTCATTCAAAACATTAAATGGAACAGAATATTTTATTTTCATGCGTGGTATGTTCTCAGCTGAATGATTGCCACAGTTCTCGCAGAAGAATAAACATTAGTATAGAAAATACAACTGTCAAAATATTATAATTGGACCATATTTCTCTAAAAGGCAAGCCTAAGTAACTGACTTTAATATCTATACTTGTGAAAACATGAACAAATGATGCTTGTCATCTAACTTAATGGTTTAATATATTATTTTTATTCAAGTTAATTAAATGAAATGATGACTGATAATTGGGTCAGATATAATTGGCCAGCCTACATGGACCTCTGATGCCACAACCTCAAGCATGAAACTTAATTTATAAAAGCAGTCCTATGAAATTAAAAGTACTACTGGCCTGTATAGAGTGACACAAGAGTACCTGTGTCTGTCGTATTAGACCACTTTTTAGTTAAAAGAATAAAACTTGTAGGCTCTGACTAGATGAATTAAATTATTCACTTAGACATGATGTCGTAAAGAACATACTTGAACATTTCATACTAGATATTCCTTGCAAACAAGAACTTTGCTTAAAGATCCTCAAAGATGGCTCAGTTCCTCCATCCAGACTCAATTTTTTCTTATTCTAAACACAGGCCCAATTACCTTCTTCCCCAAGATCTGTGCATGGAGAGGCCTCCCTTCATTTATAGGTCTTCCAAAGATCACATAGAAAGTAGAGAGGGCACCTCTGGATCCCAAAAATTGTACAGCAGAGGTATTGTTCCACGTACGAAAAGTGGACAGAGGGGTTCAGGGCTACAAATGAACACAATTGTCTAACCTCTACTTAACACTTGTTCTATGTAAAATGCCCAGAAAAATACAATAGAGCCGTATTATCTATGTGTGAAGATATGCCCCTCTCCACATTCTCTAGAGCCCTGGGGCACAGGTGACCCAAAACTTCTCTTGATCTCTAGTGTTGGGGGCAGTCTCAGCAGTATATTTTACAGAAAACTCACTCTGCCAACAGACTGCATGTCAGCGAGGAACAAATTATAATGGCTCCTCTCACAGAAACCTCTCCACAGTGGGTTGGTTTGTTTGTTTTGTTTGTATGTTTTTGTAACGATACAGTCTGGCCACTAAAAGCAAAGGGAGAACTTCTGGTGTAAAGTACCACTCAACCAGTAGTAAAATATCAGTCCATGCTTAACTCCCATGCTTACCAAAAATATTGTGTGGGGCAACAGTCTGCAAAATTTCCTAACTTATAGTACAAAAATACTATCTTTAATTCTTCAGAACATTAAAATAAGATTCTACTCTGAAATGTGACTATAAAAATAGCATTTTGGTTTTCCATATTTATTGCCTCTCATTGATTTCCAGGTCAAATGTGCTCAGTTTCCAAAATGATTTTTCCCAAAAATATAGCTCTACAAGGACAACCTTGGATTCTCATATTCAAGCTTTCAGTGATTTCTTCTTTCTGATCAACACCAATAATAAAGATTCGGCAGCTCAAACCTTGCCCTCATAATTACATTTATGTGACTGATTGATGTTTAGTAAATAACCCATTTAATGATGTCAAAGCAGGAACACAATCCAGTTCATATATGCTCAGCTGTTTAGATTCTGTGGTCCTAACTGGAGTGAAAAGTGGTAAATTAAGCAAATAAGTGGAAATTTTTGTTTTAAGTCTCACCAGGCCTGCCTCTGGGATGGGGGTTGGGCAAATGGGGCAACTGCTCTGCAGCCTAACAATTCTGGTGCCCCCTTTGTATCTACATTCAAATTGTGCCTAATCCTTCTTAGCCCCCAGGGCACCCAAGGCACCTTGGCACAACTGGGGCTCAGGATTCACCAGTCATTCTTACTCCTCACACCATGCCTCCTCTGGACTGTACCTGATGGCTGTGTCTACACGTGCCCCAAACTTCGAAATGGCCATGCAAATGGCCATTTCGAAGTTTACTAATGAAGCGCTGAAATGCATATTCAGCGCTTCATTAGCATGCGGGCAGCAGCCGCGCTTCGAAATTGACGCTCCTTGCCGCCGCGCGGCGTGTCCAGACGGGGCTCCTTTTTGAAAGGACGCCGCCTACTTCGAAGTCCCCTTATTCCCATGAGCTCACCAGCCATGTGACCCTGTCTGCGCCGGTTCCTGCCCCATTCTTCTGGAAGAACATCTGTGCATGTGTAGAAACGATCCTCCCAAAGAAAGGTCTGCTCTTTCGGACCATGTTTTATGTGTGGATGAGATCTTCCAGAAAATGATCCTCCGGAAGCTGTCTTCTGGACGATCCTCTTCTGGAAGATCATGCATGTGTAGACATGGCCTCTGTGTGGAATAATGTCCATATATGTTGTGTGGTCTGTCTGCCAAATACTGTGAAATATAAATGACTATTATTTAGAGCTCTGTAACTGTTACAACCTTAACAGTGTCCCTGACAGTTACAGGATGCAATAAATCTGGGAATCACCAGAACATGTGATTTTTACACATAACTGCATAAATTTACCCAATCTTGTCTATGGACAGCCAGGAATAGCTTCTGGAACAGAAATCAGTAGTTCTATAAGTTTATACATTTGTTGTAAAGTAATGATCATGATGTTTATTTTTACATGGGGAAGACTACTCAGTGAAGCAGGGCATTTGGTAAAATCAAAGGAGATTGAAAGTCATTATGTTGATGGAGGCACCTAGAATGCACCTTCACCTACAGGCTGCAACATGGTATGTCGCATCAAGGGGCTCCAGATGAATTTGTGTGTTTATGCAAACAAACATAGTGAGGGACAGCATATGCTGAATCTGTGTTTTACACTTCATTATGAAATACCTTTAAACCCTCATGAAACAATGTTACAATTAATTATTTAAATGTCAACTATATGTTCAGTGACCTACAGGAAACAGGAGAAAACATGATTTCCTCCCTAAGGAGGGCAGAAAAAAATCAGGCAAAGCATTATATCTGTGTTGACATAATGGGCTAATGAAAACATTTTGCTAGCATGTCTTAAAGTTTGCAGTCCTGGTGGCTACCTGAGTCAGGGACCCTGTTTATACCATATACTCCTCATCCCTTAGGAAGTCAGAGCCACAGTTGCTTGCTTCTCCTCAATATAAACCATGCTTAGTGAACCCTGGAACAGAAAACACTGAACTTTCCTGATCAATAAGAGCTAACCAACATAGTATAAATTTCAAATACACTAATTATCTGAGCAATCCAGAAAGTCTTTCCCTTTTTCATTTTTTTAAAAAAGTATTCTGAATAAATAATTATAATAAATAAATTCATGAAAACCACAACTTACTTGTGACATTCTGTGAGCATGAAAAGAGGATAAATTCATCAAGTAAATTATTCATGATGAATTATTCACTCAGCTGTAGACACGATCAGTAGACTAAAAATGTCATAGGACATAAAAACGAGTTGATGAACTAAAAATACCAGTCATCTTACCATGCACACATGTTTTGTGCTGCAATGGTTACTTAAATAGCCTATCTGCATATTTGGATGTCTTATTAAAGGCATCTATATTCAAAATCATGGCTCAAAGGACTAGAATCACAAATGATTTAGGCTCCAAATTTTCAGGATCAGGCCCCTCTGGGATGCACAGTCCCTTTCGATACCTAAACTCACTCACCATCTACTTTTTGCCATAAAAGTTCTTTGACCATCAATATTTTTGTCTCTGCATATGTAACACTGCATCCTCATGCCAGGTGTCTGGATGCTTCAGCACCAGAGTGATGCACAAACCAGTGGACTGCTAATTTGCTTGTGGGGCCTGATCCAGATCGCATGCCAGATCAAGACCCCTTACATAAAAATGCCCAGCACAGTAGTGAGAGGGAAGGGAGCCCTCTTTTATGACTTTTAGCCTAATAGTTAGGGTACTCGCCTGGGATGTGGGAGACCCTCAGTCAAAGTCCCTCCTCTGCCTGGTGAGAAGCGATTTGCTCATGGATCTGCCACCTTTCAGGTAAGTGCCCCAACCACTGTGTTAGGGGACATTCTCATGTGGGACTCCTTCAGCCTCTCCTGTTGAATGCCAGGGTAGTCCTTATCTTTATGCAAAATATGCAGCTGTGCAGGGCACCCCAAAACCTGGGGCACAACTGGGTTTTAACGTCCACCTCTTCTTCCCATCCCTCTTTGCTTCCTCCAGGGAGGATCTAGTTAACTTAAAAGTGAAAAAAAAAACCCAAAACAAAACAACAACAACAAAACTGCTAGACCTATTAGTAGTAGAACGCTGAATCTGTGAAAGAGGCATGCAAGTGGCTATAAAGTGATTTAATGGGCATTTGCTAATTTCAGGTATATACTGTCAGTTTTTGAATTTAAGGTGCTACAGGAGTGCTTGGTGGTGGTTGTTGTTTTTTTCTTCTGAATTTACTGTGTTAGTTTACAGAAGGTTAGTTTAAAATTTATTTTAAAAATATTTCATTAGCATGTTGCAGAAAATTATAAAATTACATCTCTAAAAAAATGTATCCTCTTCTCCTCTCCCGCACCCCCTGCCCAGCTGTAATCAGGCATAGATGCTTCAGTTTAATAGCACTGTATAGGGTTCCATAAATCCTAAGGAAAGGCCTATTGAAAGCTATTCCACTTTGCATAACACTTTTAAAAAGCCACTGGAGCAGGACCACAGGATCTTGTTCAAATCTCCTGTTTCTCTTCTGGGTGGAGGAGGGACTCCCACATGCTAGGTGAGTTCCTTAACCATTGGGCTAAAAACATATGAGGAAAGCCCTCCCCTGAACCTCAAGGATCTTGCTGAAATAGTGTAGGCACTTCACAGCAAGGAAGGGTTTGCAGCAGAGCACATAAGGGTCACCATCATCGACAGAGAGGTGAAGATTTACCACGTACCCCTTGGTTGGCTATATAGGTATGAAGCTGATTAGCCTGCTCGTATTTGTGAATCCCATTGTGAAGTGCCTGTCTCTCCCCAGTCAGCAGACAGGACATCCTTAGAAAGAGGTTCACATAAACAACCCAAGAACAAACTTAAAAAAATAAATAAAGAAATCTGATCAACAGAGCACTGTGGGGAAAAAAAAGTTCTCACTTCAGGGGAGAAAAATATCACATTTGAAAATCAGGCAATGATTAGTACTAGTTTGATTCTCTCTGCATTGTTTCACACAAATTAATACACTCATAAATAATTTAGTATATTCTTTTAAGAGTAAGCTTCTGCCTGGTGCTGAAGTTCTTACTCAGAAAATAAACTAGTGACATCAAACAGAGTGTGCATGCCTGAGAACACAGAGATTGAGAATTGGGTTCTTAAAAATAATGAATGAGGATTTACAAAAAGAAATGTAAAGAAAAGTTGAAAAGGCCTTTCTTTTATCCGGAACAAGACAATAATAAACATAATTAAGCTTGTAATACAAAATTGTTATCTATGCAATTTAAGTAAACTGATAAACTGGACAGCAAATGAGTTTAGCTACTTTTCACAAAGACTTTCTGATGTTCATGTGAAATGGTAGGGTGAAAAGTTCATCCTAGCTACATCTAAACTAGAGAGTTTTGTCAAAAAAGCTTGCAGAGCATCCACACTAAAAATGCATATTGTTGACATGCTATCAACAGAACTCGGCACTTTTATCAACAGCATTCTGCCTCTCCCCAGTCAGGCAGAATGCCTTTCTCCACAGAATCTGTCAACAAAAATACCATGTGGATGCTCCTGGGGACCCTCTGTCAACAGACAGGGTTTCTGGATCACCAGGCAGCCGTGCGTGCTGTGCTTCTTCTGGTTGGCTGTTCTGTTGAGAGAGCAGCCGGAAAGTCTAGCTGCTGTCTGTCAACAGAGCAGATTGAGATTTCATATGTGGCTGTGATGTCGACAGAAGTTTCATCTGCAGATATCCACACACAGTAACTTCTGTCAACAGACCCACAGTAGTGTAGATGTAGCCTCTGAGACAGATTACAAATGAGACAATCATAATCCTCTTCAGAAAATTTAACTGACCACCATTCTGCTAGGACTGTAAAGTTAATTGCTAGGCTGAGAAGGATATCAAAACCGTCTAACATGACAGCTGTATAATTGATCATACTTAAGAAATAGGACCCAGGAGGAAAGGATTAAATTGACAGGAATAGTTCAACCTAGAGCAGTGTTCATAATCTTCCCTCCCCCCCCACGCCCCCGACCATTCCTTTGTGGACTGCTAAAACATGGAAGTAAAGATCCCTTTAGAAATTTTAGACATAGTCTGCGTACCCTGAGGGGTCTGCAAACCACGGGATGAAGCTACTGTTCCAAGGTAATACAACGTTTCACAGTACCCTTAGGCATAATCTTCAGAACTCAGTGGTCCACGAACCAGAGATTGAAAACCACTGGCCTAGAGAAAAGATGGAGGAGTAACAAGGTAAATATCAATAAATATATAAAAGGACACCTATAAAGAGGAAAGAGAACAATTATTCTCACTTGCTTTGAGTCCAAAAGTGGTAGCAATGGGATGCAGGTACATCATAGCAAATTTAGGTCAGGTACTGGGTAAAAATAGAATTACCTGGAAACCCATTACACAGTGGGGGGGGGGCATTGCCAAGGGAAGTTGATGATTCTCTCAGAGATCTTTAAAGAACATAAGAATGCCCATACTGGGTCACATGAAAATTCTGTCTAGCCCAGTATCCTGTCTTCAGATGATTCAGAGGGAATGAATAGAACAGGGCAATTGTAAGTGATCTGTTCAAGCACTATGGCCTGCTCTGGAGTCTGAGGTTTAGAGACATCTGAGCATAGGATTGACTCTCTGACCATCTTGACTATCAATGTTGATGGACTTATCATCCATGAACTTATCTAATTCTTTTTAAACCCAATTATATTTTGACTTTCACGAAATCCCAGGACAATGAGTTGCACTGTGTCACAGTGTATTGTGTGAAAAATTACTTACGTTTATTTTATACCTGCCATCCTTGTCTATACTAGCTCCCTACTTCAAATGGTACACGGTAATCAGCCCAAGCGAGGAATAGCAATGAGATGCAACAATGCATATGCAGCACCTCATTAGGCTAATTTTTGCCATGCAAACTTTGAAGTTGATAACTTCGAAGTATTGGTAAGCTGTGTAGCTGCAGGCACTTTGAAGTACCCACACAACTCTGAAGTGCCCTTACTCCCAAAACGTTCCTAAAATGCAAAAGTTCTTCACTGTTAATTTTCTGTCATCCTCAGAAAAATGAAGAAGCTGATAGACACATATTTTGCACTTGGGTAACCCGAAAACTACAATTTTTCAAAGTTTTATTTTAGTGTGGACTTATTCTTTGATGAGGTCTAATGATTTTACATAAAGGAAATTCTGTCTGTCAAATAAATTTAAGAACATGCATAATTTCTAAAAACTTAATTTGTATTAAAAATATGTGATTATACATTAATTTATTGAGGAATTGCATCAAGGTATGTCCCATACTGTGTTCCAATTAAAAATCTTTTATTGAAGCATAATGCCAGGTATTCAAAAAGTGTTAAGTTAATTTGTCTGTTTCATTGCAGTAGAAACTATGCTTAAATTCTTATGGGACCAAGCAATAAATATAGGTGCTTATTTAGCTGTATAAAGGAGTGGGCTGTGGCAAACTAAGGAAATTCACTAGGAAAAAACAACAGAGAACTACTTTTCTTAGAATTATTTTACTTGTATTTTGCATAAAATTGATGTAGTCCTTCCAAAATATGGTTCTTTTGGGTAACAAATTCACCTGAAATTTCTCTAAATTAACAGTATGCATATTTTTAAGTAAGGGTCAGATCCTGGAATCTTTTTGAAAGTGAAGTTACTTCAGTAGGGCTTCTCATGTGAATAAAGGAAGCAGGAATTGGCATGGATTTTGGAGAATAGTTTAATAACTTTATTAAGCAACTGATGTTTTCTGAATAATGAATCCACATAAAAGATAGACAATGGCTCTGTCTACATGTGCCACTTCTTCTGGAAGCGGCATGGTAATGAGCCGTCCAGAAGAGGCTAATAAGAAATGAATGTAAATTTCCCATGCCTCATTAGCATATGGACATGTGATTGGGAGTCTGGAAGAAGCTTTTCTGGACTCCAAAATACACGTGCAGACGCGCGACCTGCAGGGATCTTCCAAAAGGAAAACCTCCTTTTGGAAGCCTCTTTTTCCTCAAAGTTGTGGGGAAAAAGAGGCTTCCAGAAGGAGGGTCTCCTTCTGGAAGATCCCAATGGGTCACACGTCTGCACATGTAGTTTGAAGTCTGGAAGAGCTTCTTCCAGACTCCAAACCATGCACCAACACGCTAATGAAGCATGGGCACTTTACATCCGCGCCTCATTAGCTTCTTCCAGATGGCTCATTACCATGCCGCTTCCAGAAGAAGTGGCATGTTTAGACACAACCAATTAGACTGACATACTTCAGTATAGAACCATTGGACTAACAAAACACATATGCGGAAACACACACTAGCATGCATTATATCTGAAGGGAATTTGTTTACATTTCCACAAATTCAAAAGCAATTATTATAAGATAATTTTGTGTTCTGAATATAACAGTAAACCCTTCATAGTTTATGCTTCTGCAGAGACAGGCAGATGGAAAGGTACAAGAATTATTGCTTTTCCTTATTAACAAAAGATTCTAGTTTTGTATAAACTTGCAAGTTCTCTACACATATTTTAATCCAACATAAACCAACTCAACTACATGCCAAACAAAACAAATATAATTCTTAATCTTCTACATCCCAAAAGTTAAGCCTTGTTTTATCAGATGCTTACTGCCTAAGGCTGCATCTACACTACAAGATAAATTTGAATTTCTGGCAGTTATCTCAATATTAAGACATCACTGTCTTCAATGTAAGCTCCATTAGTTTGATTTAGGGAGCATTAATATCGATATAATATCCATCTCACAATATCGTTGAAATTGGGTGGGTGTAGCATTAATTTCAAATTTCAAATTTCAAATAAAGGCCAGTGTGGAAGCGTCATGTCTTTAAATTGAATTTATTAGCCTCCAGAAGTGTGTATTCCACAAAGCTACAGGGTTACCTGCCAGATAAGACCACTTTATTCTCTGCTGCTATCCCTCCAGGTGCGCAGGAATAAGGTCACAAGAAGTCCTCATTTTTGGTTAAATTGAATTTGAATTCATCAGCACCCAGGTGTGCAAACATAAAGGGCACACACAATGAAAACAATATTTTACCCATCTCATCGCATCACACGGCATCAGCAGCAATTACATCCGTAGCCATCTCATGCAATTATGAGCACTCAGGGTAGTGATCTGCCTAGTAGTTCTCACGCTTACAAGAGCTCCAGCATGAACCCATCAGGAGATTCTGAATCTTACTGCCATTTGGGGAGACGAATCAGTGGTGAGAAGGCTTAGGGTGGCCAAGACAAATGTGGTAATCTATGATCACCTGTCGCATGAGATGACCACCAGAGGTTACTCCTGGGACTTTATACAATGCTGGATGAAGGTGAAAGAACTGTAGAAGGCCTATCATAGTGTCCGGGAAGCCAGCTAGTGGTCAGGGTCATCGCCACAGACCTGCCACTATTATGAACAGCTGTACATGCTTGTGGGGGGTGACCCCACCATGGAGCCTGGTATTAATTATGACACTTGTGGAGGCCCTAGTCTGGAGTCTGGAATGATCCAAGAGGAGCTGGGGGCCCAGGAGGAAGAGGCCAATGGAAAAGGGAACAAGCAGAAGATGGAGGAAGTTTTTCCCAACAGCCCGGAGCTCTTTGTCCTAGATCTGGAACCAGTCACCCGTTACACCAGTCCCCTCTATGCTTGTATACTAATGCCAACAGCCTAGGGAACAAAGAGGAAGAATTAGGGGCCCTAGCACCGTCAAAGAAGTAGAGGTGGTTGGAATAACTGAGACTTGTTGGGATGATTCACATAACTGGAGTACGGTCATGGAAGGTTATAAATTGTTTAGGAAGGACAGACGGGGAGAAAAGGAGGAGTTGCGCTCCATGGCCATTTCTACACGTCCCACTTTCTCCAAAAGTGGCATGCTAATAAATGGTCAACAATATGCTAATGAGGTGTGGATGCAAATTCCCTGCACCTCATTAGCATAAGGTCACGTGATTTGGAATCTGGAAGACATTCTCCCAGACTCCAAAACGCCGTGTAGAAGCGTGGCCCCCAGGGGGTCTTCCAGAAGGAAGTCCTTCTTATGGAGACCCCTTCTTCCTAAAAATTTTCAGGAAGAAGGGGCCTCCAGAAGAAGGACTTCCTTCTGGAAGCCCCCCCCCCCCCAGGCCATGCTTCTACACGGCATTTTGAAGTCTGGAAGAACATCTTCCGGACTCCAAATCATGTGACCTTATGCTAATGAGGTGCAGGGAATTTGCATCTGCACCTCATTAGCATATTTTGGGTCATTTATTAGCATGCCACTTTTGGAGAAAGTGGCATGTGTAGAAATGGCCTATGTGACGGAGCAGTATGATTGCTCAGAGCTCCAGTATAAGGAGGGAGAAAAGCCAGTTGGGTGTCTTTGAGCTAAGCTTTGAGGCGGAAGTAACAGAGGTGATGTTGTAGTTGGTGTCTGCTATAGACCGCCAGATCAGGGAGATGAGGTAGATGAGGATTTCTTCAGGCAGCTAAGTGAAGCTTCCAAATCACAGGCCCTGGTTCTCATGGGAGACTTTAATCATCCAGACATTCGTTGGGAGACCAATACAGCAGTACACAGAAAATCCAGGAAGTTTTTGGAGAATGTTGGGGATAACTTTTTGCTACAAGTGCTGAAGGAGCTGACCAGGGGCCATGTGCAACTTGACTTGCTGCTCACAAACAGGGAAGAACTAGTAGGAGAAATAGGAGTGCGTGGAAACCTGGGCTGCATTGACCACGATATTGTAGATTTCAAGATCCAGACAAAAGGCAGAAAGGTGAGCAATAACATAAAGACCCTTGATTTCAAAAGAGCCTTGACTCCCTGAGAGAACTGATGAGAAGGATCCCTTGGGAAATGAAGATGAAGGGAAAAAGAGTTCAAAAGAACTGGGAGTAATTTAAAGGAGTCTTACTGAAGGCACAGGAACAAACCATCCCGCTGCATAGTAAGAAATGCAAACATGGTATGCAACCAGCTTGGCTTAATAGGGAAATCCTTAGTCAGCTTAAACTCAAAAAGGATGTGTACAAGAAATGGAAACGTGGACAGCTGACTAAGGAGGAGTATAAACATGAGGCTGGATAATACCAGGGAGTAATCAGGAAAGCAAAAGCACAATTGGAACTGCAGCTGGCAAGAGATGTGAAGGGTAACAAGAAGGGTTTCTACGGGCATATAGAAATAAACGGGTTAACAGAGAAGGTGTGGGGCTGTTACCGGATGAGGGAGGTAACCTAGTGACAGATGATATAGGAAAAGCCGAAGTACCCAATGGTTTTTTTTTGCCTAAGTCTTCACGGACAAAGTCAACTCCCACACGACGGCCCTAAACCATGCAGTATGGGAAGGTGGAAGGCAGCCATCTGTGGGAAAGGAACAGGTTCTGAGCTATATAGAAAAACTAGATGTACACAAATCCATGGATCTGGATTTAATGCTCCCAAGGGTACTGAGAAGGAGATCCTGGATGACTGGAAAAAGGCAAACATAGTGCCCAACTTCAAAAAAGGAAAGGAGGATAATCCAGGGAACTTTCGACTCATCAGCCTTACCTCAATCCTTGGGAAAATAATGGAGGGGATCCTCAAGGAATCCATTTTGGAGCACTTGGAAGAGGGGAAAGTGATCAAAAGTAGCCAACATGGATTCACCAGGGGCAAGTCCTGCCTGACCAATCTGATTAGCTTCTATGATGAGGTAACAAGCCTTGTGGACATGGGGAAGTCAGTGGATGTGACTTGACCTTGACTTCAGCAAAGCTTTTGATACAGTCTCCCACAACATTCTTACCCATAAGTTAAGGAAATATGGATTGGATCCTTGGACTATAAGATGGATAGAAAGCTGGCTTGACGGCTGGGCCCAGTGAGTAGTGGTCAATGGATCAATATCTGGATGGTGGTTGGTTTCAAGAGGAGTGCCACAAGGCTCGGTTTTGGGGCTGGTGTTGTTCAACATCTTTATTAATGACCTGGATTAGGGACTGGATTGCACCCTCAGCAAATTTATGGATGACACAAAACTAGGAGGAGAGGTACATATGTTGGAGGGTAGAGATAGAATCCAGAGTGACCTGGATAAACTGGAGGACTGGGCCAAAAGAAATCTGATGTGGTCCAACAAGGAAGAGTGTAGAGTCCTGCAACTGGGACGGAAGAATCCCAAGCACTCTTACAGGATGGGGACCGACTGGCTCAGCAGCAGTACAATGGAAAGGGACCTTGGGGTTATGGTGGATGAAAGGCTGTATCTGAGTAAATAGCGTGCCCTTGTAGCCAAGAAGGCTAACAGCATACGAGGGTTCATTAGGAGGAACATTTCGAGGAGATCTAGAGAAGTCATTGTTCCCCTCTATTTAGCACTGGTGCGGCCACATCTGGAATATTATGTCCAGTTTTGGGACCCCCGGTATAAAAAGGATGTGGATGTGCTGGAGTAGGTTCAGCAGAGGGCAACAAAAATGATTAGGGGGCCGGAGCACAAGACATATGAGGATAGGCTGAGGGATTTTGGCTTGTTTAGTTTACAGAAGAGAAGACTTAGGGGTGATTTAATAGCAGCCTTCAACTTCCTGAAGGGGACCTCTAAAGAGAAGGGTTAGAAACTGTTCTCAGTGGTGTCAGATGACAGAACTAGGAACAATGGTCTGAAGTTGAAGAGGAAGAGGTATAGGTTAGATATTAGGAAAAAAATACTTCACCAGAAGTGTGGTGAAGCACTGGAATGCATTGCCTACAGAGGTTGTGGATTCTCCATCCCTCGAGGTTTTTAAGTCCCAGCTTGACAAAGTCTTGGCTGGGATGACTTAGTGGGGATTGATCCTGCTTGAAGCAGGGGGCTGGACTAGATGACCTCCTGAGGTCACTTCCAGCCCTGTGATTCTATGCCGGGCTCTGTGGACCCTGCTACTGCAAGCCAACATATGCAGCACAGGAGGGTGTGCCCTCCTTTAAATGGCCTTTTTTTCCCTGCTGAGAGCTGCTCCAGTGAGTGACGAGAAACATTTTTCCCCCAACTTGGCAGATGGCAGGAACCCATGACCCTCCCCTCCCCTCCCAGTATTTAATTTTACTTTTCAGGGATACTCACTCCCACCACCCAGTCATCCATGCGGCTGGAATGGAACACTTCCCCATTATCGCCTCTTGCCACATGGCTGCTGGGCTCTGTGTGCCTTGCTCATTGCTGAGAATTGCACCAGGAATGGTCGAAAAAAGTTTTTGCCCTGGCTTAGGACACCTGATGGCTTCCCCTACTTTGCAGCCCTCCCTCTTCCCATGAAAAGTGGACAATAGCTTATCATGTCCACAACAAAATGTTCTGGATAAATGATGGCTTGTGCAATGCACTCTTTGAATTCCATCCTTAATAAGCTTTTAGCAGCCTTGCTAAAAGAAACTTTCCCTGATAGGAGAGAAAGAGACCTATTCATTCCATGGGGAAGCACTTTGTTTGAATTGTATCTCAGTTTTGACACTTCACTTTCCAGCTGCCATCCCCAGCGTGGGAGACAGGGCAAGAAAGCAAAAAAGGTGCAGGTAGGATTTCATCTTGCAGCTGACAGAGCAGTCTGAGGTAGAAACCAGTACGATGACAAGGGACACAGCTTGGTGGCGGCAGACTACAGCTGAGTGGCAGAAGAAAATGCTTGAGTTCCAGCAAGAGCAAGTGGCAACGCTCGTAACAGTAGTAAGTGAGCAAACAGAGGTCCTGTGCTCCATGCTGCAGCTGCAGAGGAACTCCCAATTCATCACTGTGGGCTCTGCTCACTGCTGTCCAGAGTCCCCCAAAGAGAAGTTTCCCACCCAGCCCTATTGTTGCGGTCCCCGAGCACGAAGAGAGAGGACAAGGACAGCCTGCCACTCTAGCCCCTTGGACCACTGCAAAAGGCTATTCCAGCACTCTTGACAATGCTTCTTTTCCCTGCTTCTTAAACTTCTCCTCCCCACAAAATAAACTTACTCTTTTGAGCTTCGTGTGATTTTTTTCGCATGCACGAGTGGTAGAGTGTGCAAATCATTGTAGGGAACTGGGGGGGGGGTGGAGAGGGCTGATAGCACAGGTGCCCCCCACTAAGCTATGGTCCGCAGAGGACACATGGCAGATGGAGCCAGGAGGAGGGTGTGAACAGGCTGCAACCACAGGTGCCTGCTTCAAAGCCAAGTTCTGCAGAGAACTCTTAGCTGACAGAACCAAGTGGGTGGGGGGGTAAATGGGCTGAAAGCACAGCTGCCCACCATGACACGAAGGTCCACAGAGGACTTGTGGCAGATGGGACTGGGCAGGGCAGGGTGAGTGGGCTGAAAGCACAGGTACCCGCCACTAAGCCAAGGTCCCTAGAGGACTCCCAGCAGACAGAAATGGCTGGTGGGGAGGGGGCTGAAAGCACAGGTGCCCTTTTTTAGGAAAATAACCCTCCCTTCACTTGCATTATACTTCCTGCAACTTAGCCCCCTCCCACCAAGTAAAAGCATTGTTTCAGTAAGACATGGTCTCATTTATTGGTTCACATTTGGTGGGGAGCACAATCAGTTTGGGGAGTGGGGCTTGGTTAGTATTACAACAGAGAAATACATTGCTATCATGTGTGACAGATCATTCATGAAGCTATTTTTAAAAGTGCCCCTAATTGCTGCTGCGTCTGCATGGTAATTGGTGTATGGCCATGTAGATGGCTGTGGGTAAGCCCTGCTCATGGCCTCAGCCTTGGAATTCCAGGCAGACGGGAAATCCTCCCACCTGAATTCACAAATCTTATGTAAAATAATGCATGCTGTAATCACAGTGGGGACACAAGTTTCAGAACAGTCCAAATGGGTCAATAGGCATCTGAACCTCACTTTTTCAATGGCCACCATCATTCTGTACTTGCTGAATGTATGACTGAAGTTTTCCTTGCTGCATTCCAGGGTTTCTGTGCCTGGCTTCATAAGGCAGGGGAGCAGAGGGTAAGCAGAGTTACCCAATATTACAATAGGCATCTCCGCATTGCTAATCTTGATTTTCTGGTCTGGGAAAAAAGTCCCATCCAAGAGCTTTCCGTACAGGCCAGAATTTCTGAAGATCCAGGCACCATGAACCTTCCCCAATGATCCCACATTGATGTCGGTGAAACGACATTTGTGATCTACCCATGCCCATGAAATCATCAAGAAGTATATGTACTCAGAGGCCAGGCGGTCTGGGGCCATGATGGGGATGTGTATGCCATTTATGGCCCCAAAGCAGTTAGGAAACCCCATGGCAGCAAAACCATTCACTATTGCCTGTACATCTCCCTGGGTCACAGTCTTCCTGTGGAGATGCTGACAGGTTGCATGGGCCAGCTGCATCACCCTGGACCCCACTGTAAATCTGCCCACCGTGAACTGATTTTCCACCGACCAGTAACTGTCAGCTGTTCCACACTTCCACAGAGCAATTGCCACTTGTTTCTGAGCTGTTAAAGCCAGCATCATTCTCGTGTTGCTGCACTTCAGGGCAGGTACCAGCATATCACTAAGCTGCATAAAAGTGGACTTGCACATACGAAAGTTTTGCACCCACCGCTGGTTGTCCCATGACTCCAAACAATGTGGTTCCACCAGTGTGGTCTCACAAGTCCAAAACCACCACTCCACTGTCAGCAATGGATTCAGGGCAGCTAGCATTTGTGAGTTCTTGGAGGGCAGTTGAGAGATTTCCTCTCCAAAACCGTCATCATACTGAACCATAACTGTGCTTTTTAATAGAAAGCAAAATTGCATGACAGTCTGGGAAGTTGCCATAACGGTATGTGCAATGACATGAAGAATTTGGGCATCCATGCCTGTGTTAGCACTGTGCTGGATAAAATGTCACAAGAAATGACATGATCTCCAGTTCATTTTCACATGGTTACTTGGTGCTCTGGATTCTAGGACAGTGCTTTGCATTCTAGTATTCTGACATGAAACACCAACAAGCTTGTGGGGCTAAGGCACTATGGGATAGGTAACCATAGTGCATTGCTCACGCAGTCAAACTTGGATAAGGTAATGGGGATGTGGAAATGGTGGGTCGAATTTCCAAAAGCTCTGTGGACACTTATATTTGAATTCGTAAGAACAAGGTTAAAAACTGAATTTATTAAATGTTGAATTTATCTTGTAGTGTACATGCAGCCTCAGAGGAAATAGAAGGAACAGTAGTGACTTAGATCACAAAGTAGTAGGGTGACCATATACCCATAGGCTTAATATGGGACACCCTGGTGGGGGAAGCCCTGGCTAAAATGGGTCAGATGGTCACCCTAGTCAGGCAGTGGCTGCCCAATGGCTGCCCTCCTTGGTGGTGGGGTGCTCCCTGGCTGTGGAGGGCAGCTAGAATGCCTTGAGGGGCCGGGAACTGGCTGCAGCCCAATGGGTGATCTCCCTGTGCTGGTGCTCCTCTCAGCTCCCAGAATTGTGAGGAAGTGGGAAAATGGCAACCACAATGGGGAACCCAGAGACAGGCACAGCAGGAGTCAGGAAAGTGACCCAGAGCTGCTGTGCCTGGCTTCTGGCTGTGCCTGATTCCCTGCTCCCATGAGCGTCAGGGAGCCCAAAGCCAGCCTCAGCTGCACTTGTGCACCCAGCTCCAAGTAGCCATTCAAATATGGGGCAATTAGCCCCTTTGTTAAAATAAAATGGGATGCCAGGAAGGTGTCTCAAATACAAGCTGTCCCACCCAAAACAGGATGGATGATCACCTTACAATTAGCAATATGAACTTTTAAACTGGCACAGATACAACACACACATTCTGGCTATGTCTACACTGGAGTTTTGTAGACAAAACTCATAGAGCATCTACAAACAAAATGTAATTTGTTGACAGTTGTGTAGACTTTCCAGGGAGCCCTTTGGTTGACAGATCAGATCAAAAGATCTTTTATGTGTAAATGTGATCTGTGGACAGAATTTTTGTTGGAACATCCCTTCTTACAGTAACTTCTGTAGACAGATGCTTCTAGGCTATGTCTGTGTGGCATGCTGCTGCCCGCAGGCTCATGCAAATGAGGGCACTCAACAATGGAAATGAGGTGCTTATTTACAAACTGTGCATACTCTCACCTGATTGCTGTCCCAGCAGAGACTTCAGTCTCCACAAAACAAGCCATGTAGAAGGGGTTCTGCTGACCAACCCCCTACTTGTTGGCAGCCCTTTATCCCTCATTTTTGACAGGCATAAGGGGCTGTCCCAAGGAGGTTATGGTCAACAGAACTCCATATACACGACTTGTTTTATGGTGACTGAAACCTCTGCTTGGACAGCAATCAGGCGAAAGTATGCAAATGAGGTGCACCATTTATAAATAAGCACCTCATTTGCATTGTCAAGTGCCCTCATTTTCATGATCCTGCTGGCAGCAGCATGCCATGTAGACATAGACCTAGTGTAGACATAGCCTTTGAGTCTTATACTATCCTTTTCTTAGGTGCTCTACTTCAATGAGTTTGTTAATGAACTGGCAATTTTTGACATCCCACTACAGTTTCCTTTGTTCTTTTCTGTCTCAGGGACTTTTTAAATGGATGTTGTCTTAGATATTTGGAAGTGAAAATAAACGTTTGGCTTTGTTAAGTTAAACCACTGACAGGTTAATGTCATGTTCACCTAATGCAAGTCATTCATCAAAAGAACCACTGAATATTTCTCAGCACTCACCAAGCAGCTTGCCCAAAGCAAGGTCATATTAAGCCATTATATCACAGAATCACTGTACATGAACATGTTAGCTCTGTGGTGTGTCATTTTATGTTTATAGCAGCATTACTCCAAGTTTGATGTAAATTTTATGACTCAGAAGGTTATATCATTTAGGCAATTTGTCAAATCTCATCAACCACATCAATCAAACTACATTTTTTGATGGAAGAAAGCAATTTATGCATATAATAAGAAGACTATCTCACCCCCATTCCTCAAACGGATGTACACCCAAGCTGATTAAGCTATAGAAACAGTGCGTTTTACTGCGGTAAAACAATGACTATGGAATCCTACATGCCATTTTTATTATGTCATTTTTCAGAGTTAAGCCATATTTGAAGGGTACCTTAAGGTAGCCACACTCCAAAATAATATTACTTGACAATTGTGAATTGTTACTGCCCTGCCAACACACAGCCCTATTGGCAGTAACAGATGAATAATTTCTGTCACCCTTTGACAAGATTAAAATGCTGCCTTCTCTCAATGCATTTTCTAGGGCACAAGAAAAAAACAAACAAAAGAAATCCAAAAAATCAAGCAGTCCTGTAGCATCTTAAAAACTAACATTTATTTATTGGGTAATGAGCTTTCCTGGGTAAGACACGGGTAGGAAGGAGAGAGAGAGAAAGAGGGAGAGAGAGAGAGAGGCTATGTCTACACTAGCAAGTTTTTTTCAGAAAAAAGCTAGAGCTTTTTCGAAAAAATCCTGCTGAGCGTCTACACACAAACTCCGTTCTTTCTATATTAAATTGGAAGAACATGGTGATGTTTCTGGTGTCCCTCTTCTGCTCCCAGATGAGGAAGAGTGCCTTTTTCTGAAAGACTCTGTCAGAAAAAAAATGTATGTAGACACCCTGGGGACCCTTTTTTCAAAGGAGCAGTCTTCATGGCACCAGATTTTTCAATCCATGGTGTTTCCTGACCCACTCTTTCAAAAAAGCAGCCACGGTGTGGCCATTCTTTATTAAAAGAACATCTATTTTTCAATCCGCTTTTTTGTGTGTGGTCATGATCTTTCAAAAGAAGTTTCTTCAGAAGAAATCTTCTGAAAGAACTTTTTTTGAAGGACTGGTGTAGTGTAGATGTAGCGAAAGAAAGAAAGAAAGAAAGAACCCCCCGCAGTAAACTTTATAGTGTGAACACAGGGCCCTAGGACCAAAATTGGGCAAATGGGTAAAAGTCAGATATATGTAATACTGAACTGAAGAAACTGTCCACGTGAAATGAAAAGCATCTGATGACCCATGGTAAAACAACCAATTCAAATCAAGAAAACAATGTAAAAATATTATGACAGATCTGTATAGATATCCTTTCCCCCTTCTCTTTCTCTAGATCACTAGGTTGTACCCAGGCCTATTCACAAGTTTGTGTATCTTTCACTGCTGGGAGGTGATTTAGGTCCTAGTTCTAATACTTAGGCCCAGTCAACACTAAGGCTATGTCTACACTAGAGCGATCTGTTGACAGAAGTTTCTGTCAGAAGATATCTTTCGACAAAACTTGTTGACAGATTGTGTATGGACTGCCAAGTGGACTGCAAGAGCGATCTGCTCTGTTGACAGAGTGGCTGGACTGCCCATCCACTCTCTTGACAAAATGGCCAACTGGGAGCACAGCACACAGGAGTGCCCAGTGACCTGGAAGTCCTGTCTGTTGACAGAAGACCCTACAGAACATTGTGACTGGCTTTCTGTCAACAGAATCTGTTGACAGAGGTGTTCTGCCTAGGGGAGTGGCAGAATGTTGTTGACAGAAGTGCTGTGATCTGTCGATTCACTGTTGACAGCTCTGCAAACTTTAAGGGTTGTTAAAGTCAATTCTGGTACGCCTGCTTTTCACAAATAGCAATGTAAAATGTGACCTAGCATGATCTAATTTAGGGTAGTGCAGATGTAGCGCTGTGAAAGTTGATGTTCTTGGTCTCCTGGAGGTGTTCCACAGTGCCTCAATGTGACCACTCTGTCTAGCACTTTCACCTCTGCTGTTCTCAAGGTATGAAGACAAAGGCCCTGGGAAGTTTGAATTTCATTTCTGTTTGCGCCATGTTGTGAGCTGAGCAAGCAGCATACCTCAGCAGCACACCTGGCCCTGAATGCCCAGAGCACAGATGAGCTCCAGAGTGGGCTACGCAGAAAATCATGGACCTGATTTCTGTTGGGGGTGGAGGGAACCTGTGAGGGTAGAATTATGAAGCAGCAAAATAAATGCTAAGATCACACAGAGAATGGTGAAAAAAGGATTCACTAGGGATGCCAAGCAGTGTTACATGAACATAAAGGAGGTCAGGCAGGCATACCAGAAGACAAAGGAGGCAAACAGATGCTCTCAGTCATAGCTGCAAACATGCTGCTTATATGAGCACCTGTATGGGATTCTATGGATAGAACCAACCACAGTCTGAAAGCTGTCCATGGATAACTCCCAAGAGATTTTTCAGGGACTTCGGCAACAGATAGGAGGAGAATAGTCAGCAGGGAAATAGAGCAACCTGATCTCACCAACAGCCAGGAACTTTTTCAAATTGAGGAGCCAATCCTATCCTTCCAGGACATATTGCTGCCAGATTCTGATGACAAGGACTGTGCTTCTGGGGAGTTCACCTTTTAACTCAAGCTACATGTGGGTTAAGGCAGGTGGGCATGAGCTCTGGTGGTCACTCTGCCTACACAGCAGGAGCCCCTGGGAACAGCTTCTTAATGTGTCTGGAGCCAGAGAGGGAATCCTCCCTGCACATCTCCATAAAACTCACAATGTATCTTCCCAGCTTTGTGGGTGGGGGGGCGTTTTTTGTTACAGCAGATACAACTATTGCCCACTCCCTTGGCTCCTCCAGCTAGCACAGAGCTGAAGGTGAAAACATACTTGGAAAGGCCATGTTCCTTGAGCAAATGGAATCTGCCTGCATGGACAAGTGCAATTAGATGCACAGAGGAGAACAACACTAAAGGAGAGGAAGATGCAGCATGAGGAGAGACAAGTGGAGCATAAGGAAATGAGAATGTCCGGGAATGAGAAGCCTAGACTCAGGAGGAGCTACGGAGGCTGATGAGGCAGCAAACAGAGATGCTGACATGCCAGGAGAGAAAAATGGAGCACAGAGTGCCTCCCCCCACCCCCACAGCCTGTACTGAACCACATGGCTTCCTCTCAATGTTCCATACCCTCCTCTTCCAGCTGCCCTAGAATGCAGGGACAGGGGGAGAGTCAAGGCAAACCTTCCACTCAACTACCAGGGATGTCTCCCAGAAGAGGAGGCTATCACAATGATGGGAAGGTTGCTTTTGTTGAAGTCAATAAACTCTGAAACCTTTCCAAGAAATGGCCCAAACCAATTTCTACCACCATGCTCGCACTTGCCAAGCCTGTAGTTGAACTTCTCCTTTTACTGTGGTCCAGACTGCCTACATATGGCTTCACAAGGGGTATCCTGGGACTCCAAGGATAACTATTGACATTCCCATGTCTCCAGCAATCATAATAGCTATCCAAAGTGCATTGCTGTCAAAGGTACCCACCCTATGCGGAACACTCTCCATTGAACTCATGCGCGCAGTTGGGCTATGCCACTTCAACTTTACAGATTTGGGTGCTAAAAAAACAATGTTAATAAATTCAACCTAATCTTGTAGCATAGATGTGCCCTTATGTGCACGCTTAACTTTAAGTCTAAGAGTAGTTCTACCAACATTAAGCACACACATTCATATTTAGAAGATGTGGCCTTAGCACATCAGGCATTAATGAAATATAAAGGACTACTACTACAATTTTTGTACAGTATCAGAGGGGTAGCCGTGTTAGTCTGGATCTGTAACAGCAACAAAGGGTCCTGTGGCACCTTATAGACTAACAGAAAAGTTTTGAGCATGAGCTTTCGTGAGCACAGACTCACTTCATCAGATGCTGGTCTTGGAAATCTGCAGGGCCAGGTATAAATAAGCCAGAGCAAGGGTGGGGATAACAAAGTTAGCTCAGTCAGCAAGGGTGAGGCTTCCTACCAGCAGTTGATCTGGAGGTGTTTCTGCTAAATGAAATGTTCTAAACTTTTGTGAGCTAAAGCAAGGCTTGAAGAATGTGAAATATCCATACAAACAGTAGTTACCCAGTCATTCTTCACAGTGAACTTTTCATATATTTTTCTTGTGTGTGGTCAATTGCCTTGAAAAGTTGAGTAGTTGCTGCTAAATAAAATTAATAGTATGTTGTAGAATTTTAGACATGACATAAAAGAAGCAAATGCTGTACTGGCAGTAGTAAAGAATGGAGATAGAAGATGATCTTTCCAGGGAAAGTATTTTATTTAAAAGTACTGCCTGCATGACCACCTGTCCTTTGAGTTGACTAGCTCATTCTAAATAAAATTAGTTGTAAGCAGTGAAGGAAATTTTGAAACAAAGCGAAAAAGCAATGAATACAGTCTGATACTACAATAAATTTTGGAAAAGTATGATAGATTTTCTTGTGAAGGAGGTTTTATAGGTACTGTTGTTTATGACCAGTCACCCAATACAACTGATGAGAACAAATAAAAGAAAACTGAAAAAAGCAGCCAATGAACTGCCTCACAAAGATGACTAGCTGAAAAAATTCCTTCCTTGTGTGTACCTTGCAACCTTCCCTCCTTCCTCCTCTTCCCCACAACTTATAATTGAAACATAACTACTTCTGAGGGAATTATGCTTCAAAAATACAAACTTCTGCACCAAAAATCCAAAATTCTGTATTTATCATTTGTCAAATTAATGCAATACAGTCTTACAAGTTTCATCTATTTTGGTAATTTATTAAATGACCACACAGGAAAAAAAATACAACAACCATTCAGCATTTCTTAAACACATGAAAGCTAAGTAACAAATACTTGGAAAACAAAACCCTGCATTCCAGTTATAACTTTGAATTTTCATTTAAATTACATTATTTTATTTTGATGTTTGGTGTTTTGTGAAGTCTAATGTCATTTTAAATTGCTTGCATTTTCATACATGAAAGTCATACAGTTTTGCTACTCTGGCTAAGTCTACACTAGCAAGTTCTTTCAAAAGACTTTTTGAAAGAAGGGAACTCTTTCAAAGAGCCCATGGAGTATCTACACACAAAAATAAATTGAAAGAATGTGGTGTCCCTTTTGAAATCACTCTTCCTTTCCCGTTTCAGGAAGAGTGCCCCCTTTCAAAAGACTCTTTGGAAAAAAAATGTGAGTAGACACTCCACAGGGCCCTTCTTTTGAAAGAACAAGTCTTCATTTTTGATCCTTGACCTGTTCTTTCAAAAGAGTGGGAGCTCTGTGGACGCTCTCTTTCAAAAGAGCAGACTGCTCTTTTCAGCCGCTTTTTTGTGTGGCTGAGTCTACACTTGCGTTCCTCTTTCAAAAGAGACATGCAAATGAGGGAAAGTGAAAATGCAAATGAGGTGCACCTCATTTGCATATTCTCCTTTTGAAAGAAGAAAAGCAGTGTAGATGCAGCTTTTTTGAAAGTAAACCCCATCTTCAAAAGAACACTTCTTCCTTGTACACAATTCCCTCAGATCTGTCCCACGCAAGCTCATCACAGAATAAATCATTTTGTTAAGTCTTTAAAGTGCTACATTTCTGCTGTTTTGTTTTGTTGGAGTACAGACTAACATGGCTACCTCTCTGTTACTATAGAAATTTCTAGTTCAGGATGTCATTTACAATAAGGCCATGGCTACACTAGCCCTCACTTTTCGGAAGGGGCATGCTAACGAGTCACTTCGTCAGATGCTAATGAGGTTCTTCCATGAATATACAGTGCCTCCTTAGCATAAGGCAGCCACACGCATTTCCAAAGTGCTGCTTTCGAAACACACCCCACCCGTGTAGACAGGGGCCTTTCAAAAGGACCCCCAGACTTCAAAAGCCACTTCTTCCCAAAGTCAAATGGCCCCACTGTTGCAGCCTTCTCCCTCACTTCCCTCAGACATGCAGCTGTCTGACAGCCCTTCAGCTGGGGGAAGAGAGGGAAAAGGCTCTCAGCCTGGTTCCCTCCCCTGCGCTGGTGGGAATGTGAAACTGACCAGCCATGAGCTTATCAGTTTCCCAGTCCCGCAAGCCATGGGGAGACTGGAAGCAGCCTGCCCCTGGTTCCCAGCTCCTGCCACTTTGGGAGCCAGGAAACTGAAGAGCCCTGGTGATTCCTAGCTCCCCAACCCTTGCATAAAAATTTGAGATATGCAGGGGTTGCAGGAACAACCCCTGGGTAACTCCAGGGTTTACTGTATTAGTCCCCTCCCCTACCCACCCTGCAGACCTCACCCTTGGCCAGAATTTAACCCCCACTCCAAAGTCCCAAACTGTCCCCAGCCTTAACCCCACCCCAGCAGCCCCAAACTGACCCCTACCTTACATACAACCCCCTCCCCCCCCCGCATCCCTCAAAACCCTCTGAAACCACCACGCCCACTCATGCATCTGACGAAGCGGGTCTTTGCCCACAAAAGCTTATGCTCCAAAATATCTGTTAAACTCAACTGGTTTATATCAAGTTACAAGCACTTCGAATGAACTGGAGACTTTTGCATGTATTTTAATAGGAATGTAGTGTCGCTGTTATGAGTTTTCGCACCTACCAGCAGAAATTTGGGAACCAGCTCTGCTCGTAAAGTGAGGGATGAGTGTATTCTGCTGAGATAAAGGAGCCTTAAATTACTAAGACTGGGAAAAATTAACTAACAATGGAACATTAGGCCTCCATGGGAGTACATGGCAATAGGGAGGGAGAGGGATAAAGTGAGTCTCACTCACATGCACACGTATCCAGCCTTTCTCCTTCTCCTCCCTTGTGATGATCTGCTCCCTGCTGCGTGCTGCTTCCAGCAGACATTCCTGGGCTGCTGGGGAAGAGGTGTGAGCTCCCCACAGGTTTCTTGGCTCCCCTGTTTTTCTACAGGGAAGTTTAGAAATCGGTGAAAGGTATGAATTTTGCACCCCTCCACAGTACACAATTCCCCCAGAGCTACAGAAAATATATTGTAATCTATGTTAATTTATCTGGGGGGCAGAAATTGCTTTTGTTCTTGTGTGTTTGTACAGCATCTTACACAACATGGACTCAGTTAAAAATGGCGACTGCTTAGTATTATAATAATAGTAAAGAAGAATAGGCTTCAAAAATAGTGTAATGTAGTGGAAGGAGCTGAGAACTAGGAACAACAAGGAATGATTAAGTTCTAATGTTGAACAGAACACTAATTCCAGCTATAGTCTGACATTAACTCCATCTATAGCCTTAGGATATTTACTTATTCTCTCTGCAACGATACATATTTTGTAGGTACTGAATGTATTAGGTTTTTTTTCATTTTTTGAATATTTTTAAAATATATTTTTAGCCCTACGGTGAGTCGATATTAATTCTGAGGCCTAACAGCATGTTAGTTTCTATAGTTGGAAGGAAACTGATGTCATATCATCATGTCTGGTGTAATTTGATTACAGGATGCATATTCTTATTTATACCATGTACTAGTTTCTCTCATACCAAGAGACCCGCCCCCCGCCCCCCAATGCGCACAGTCAAATTGGCAGCCTCCAGTTCAGTTACCCTGTGCTGCTGGCACTATGGATAGCTGCCTGATAACAGTCTTTCCTATTGCTACTGAACCTTCCCTCTCTTGCGAGCTTTCACTTTTCAGTCAGGACCTGGAAAAGCAGCAACATATTCACATTGTCATATGCTTATTACTGCTCAGCCAAGTCATTATAATATAGATTAATATTTAGTAATTTTGGATTTTACTATTTATGGTAGCATAATCAACCCTGGCCTTAGCCTCTGTGAGGGCAAAGTTGAATGGATTAACAACAAGAATCAACAGATGTAATTAATTATCAAGTTTTATTAGCTGTTTTTCTAGTGATCTGTTTTGTGTTTCTGTATACATTATGACAGATATTTGGAATTTAGTGCAGTAATATATTATATCCAGGGGATTAGTACCAGGGGATTAGTACCAGGATTTTGCCTTTTTCTTCATTGCACAGTTTATTATTCATTGATGTCATTTGTGATAAGAAATGATGGCGAGGAGGTAGAACAGAGAAAGGATTCTATAGTTCCTGATAAATACGTGGAGGATGGGACAGGAGAAATGTTTGTGCTGGGGATGCTTCTTTTTGGACGGGGAATTTTAAACATGCACTCTATGAAGTTGTGGCTTCCCAGATGTCCTAGAATACCCTACATATAATTTGGTTTGAACAGATATCACTGATCCTTGATCCACGGACAGGATTTTGCTTTCTTTTTTTCTGTAACTGCCAAATTCATGCGCCTTTTTTCCCTCATTTCCACCAGTCTATTTCTTCTTTTCTGTGAACAATGAAGGATTTGATTACTGATATAGCAAATGTTATTGGAATGAGGTGCATCATTAAATTACCTTTGTGTGTTCTTCACTGTTTTTTTTTCTTTTTTCTTTAATTTTGTTTAAGATAGCATGCCCAGGCACATTGAAACTTTTATTATTATTTTTATCACTACATTGTAATAAGTTATTTATTCTAAGAAGATAAGAGTCTGACTGGAGTACATGACTGTACTTGTAGTTCTTTTCTCCATTGTGGATACTGAGATAGTGTTTCTAATTATCTTCAGTTTGGGCGTGAGGGGTTGGGTAAGCTAAGATTCAAAAAAAAGTACACACATACATCCATGCATGTACTGGTAATTCCCTTCTCCTTACCCTCACACCATCATACACTTCCATACACAACACTCTCCCCAACAGAACACTCTTCTACATATACAAATTGTTGTCTAAATATATAATTTGATCTTTGCTATTTGTACACATAGCAATTCTTTAGAATTTTTCGTCAAACAATCATATATTTCTGCAGCTTGTTACTGGTCTAACCTGTCATTAGCTGTATATTGCATTATATTCTGTGCTTTGGATTTGATCCACTACCACTGAGCCAAGAGAGGAATTGGCACATGATCAGCAATGATATCTACCGTCATTGACAAGTCTTGCCTTCATGCCATTCAAGTTTTATACAAAACCTGTCAGGCTTTTATTTGGCATGAATGGACTGGCAAATGTAGTGCCCGTCTTTAAAAAAGGGAAGACGGATGATCCAGGGAACTATAGGCTGGTCAGTCCTACATCAGTCCCTGGAAAAATCATGGAGGGGCTCCTCTAGCAAGTCATTTTGAGATATGTGGAAGAGGGGAAGTGATCAGGAATAGTCAGCATGGATTCATGAAGGGCAAATCATGCCTGACCAATCTGATTAGTTTCTATGATGAGATAACTGGCTCTGTGGATAGGGGAAAATCAATGGATGTGATTTATCTTGACTTCAGCAAAGCTTTTGATATGGTCTCCCACAATATTCTTGTCAGCAAGTTAAAAGAATCTGGATTGGATAAATGGATGGAAGATGGATAGAAAGCTGGCTAGAAGGTCGCGTCCAGAGGGTAGTGATCAACGGCTCGATGTCAGGATGGCGGTTGGTTTCTAGTGGAGTGCCCCAAGGTTCGGTTCTGGGTCCTGTTCTGTTCAACACATTTATCAATGACCTGCATGAGGGGTTGGATTGCACCCTCAGCAAGTTTATGGATGACACTAAGCTAGGGGCAGAGGTAGATATGCTGGAGGGTAGGGACAGGGTCCAGACTGACTCGGACAAATTGGAAGACTGGGATGAAAGAAATCTGATGAGGTTCAATAAGGACAAGTGCAGAGTCCTGCACTTGGGCTGGAAGAATCCCAAGCATTGTTACAGGCTGGGGTCTGACTGGCTCGGTAGTAGTTTTGCAGAAAAGGACCTGGGAGTTGTAGTGAACAAGAAGCTGGACATGAGTCAACAGTGTGCCATTGTAGCCAAGAAAGCTAATGGCATATTAGGTTGCATCAAGAGGAGTGTTGCCAGGAGATCCAGGGAAGTGATTATTCCTCTTTATTTGGCTTTGGTGAGGCCGCATCCGGAATACTGTGTCCAGTTCTGGGCCCCCAATTATAGGAAGGATGTGAATACACTGGAGAGGGTCCAGAGGAGGGCGACCAAACTAAGTAGGGGGCTGGAGCATATAACTTATGAAGAAAGGTTGAGGGAATTGGGACTGTTTAGTCTGCAGAAGAGAAGACTGAGGGGGGACTTGATAACAGCCTTCAATTTACTGAAGGGAAGCTGCAAAGACGCTGTTCACAATGGTCATGGATGGCAGAACACGGAACAATGGTCTGAAGTTGTGGTTGGAAAGGTCCAGCTTCAACATTACGAAAACCTTTTTCACTAGGGCAACGTCTACACTAGCCAAAAACTTCGAAATGGCTATGCAAATGGCCATTTTGAAGTTTACTAATGAAGCACTGAAATACATATTCAGCGCCTCATTAGCATGCAGGTGGCCGCGGCACTTCAAAAATGGCGTGGCTCGTCCAGAGGGGGCTCCTTTTTGAAAGGACCCCAGCTACTTTGAAGTCCCCTTATTCTTATCTGCTCATAGGGGCCGTGTCTACACAAGCCCCAAACTTCGAAATGGCCACGCAAATGGCCATTTTGAAGTTTACTAATGAAGCGCTGAAATGCATATTCAGAGCTTCATTAGCATGCGGGCGGCCGTGGCACTTCGAAATTGACACGCCTCGCCGCCGCGCGTCTCATCCAGATAGGGCTCCTTTTTGAAAGGACCCCACCTACTTCAAAGTCCCCTTATTCCCATCAGCTCATGGGAATAAGGGGACTTCGAAGAGGTGGGGTCCTTTCGAAAAGGAGCCCTGTGGGGACGAGACGCGTGGCGGCGAGGCGTGTCAATTTCGAAGTGCCGCGGCGGCCCACATGCTAATGAAGCGCTGAATATGCATTTCAGCGCTTCATTAGTAAACTTCGAAATGGCCATTTGCGTGGCCATTTAGAAGTTTGTGGCTCGTGTAGATGTAGCCAGGAATAAAAGGACTTCAAAGCAGCCGGGGTCCTTTTGGAAAGGAGCCCCGTTTGGACAAGCCGCACGGCGGTGAGCCACGTCAATTTCGAAGTGCCGCGGCCGCCTGCATGCTAATGAGGCACTGAATATGTATTTCAGCACTTCATTAGTAAACTTTGAAATGGCCATTTGCATGGCAATTTTGTAGTTTTTGGCTCGTGTAGACACGGCCTAGGAGGATGGTGAAGCATTGGAACAGTCTACCCATGGAAGCAGTGGAGTCTCCATCCCCGGAGGTGTTTAAGTCTCACCTCAACAAAGCCCTGGTGGGGCTGATCTGATGGGTTTTGTCCTGCTTAGAGCAGGGGGCTGGACTCGATGGCTATTCTAGCTCTGTTTTCTAGCTCTTCCAGCTATATTGTTCTATGATTGTGTGACTATGGCCGTGTCTACACTAGCCCCAAACTTCAAAATGGCCATTTCGAAGTTTACTAATGAAGCGCTGAAATGCATATTCAGCGCTTCATTAGCATATGGACGGCCGCGGCACTTCGAAACTGACGCGGCTCGCCACCGCGCGGCTCGTCCCGACGGGGCTCCTTTTCGAAAGGACCCCGCCTACTTCGAAGTCCCCTTATTCCCATCTGCTCATAGGAATAAGCGGACTTCGAAGTAGGCGGGGTCCTTTCGAAAAGGAGCCCCGTCGGGACGAGCCGCGTCAATTTCGAAGTGCCGCGGCCGTCCATATGCTAATGAGGCGCTGAATATGCATTTCAGCGCTTCATTAGTAAACTTCGAAATGGCCATTTGTGTGGCCATTTCGAAGTTTGGGGCTAGTGTAGACATGGCCTATAAGTGATAATGCAGTGGGACACCTTATAAACCAATGGATAGAACACTCTGGACAGCAAAACACTCCTCATGGCTAAAGTCACACTGACCCGAACTGCTGTCAGCAGTATGCAAATGGGAAGTCTCAAAAAATGTAAATGCTCCTCATTTACACATTTGCTTGCTGCCAACAGAAAAAAGCAGTGTAAACTTAGTTCCATCAGTGACACCCCTCCTCTTGTCAGCAGCCTCTTATACTTGACTGTGTGAGCTGCAGACACATGTATGGGTGGAGGTGGGGGTTTAACCAGGGACGTGCAGGTCAGGGCGGCTGAGCCAGGGCTGAGGGGAGCAGGATTTTCATATTTTTTGAGGAATTACTGTACTAATTGATTAGGCTTCCACCAGTTCTCTTTGGTCTCTCTGAAGACTATTCCACTGGCTAACCTCACAGGAAAGTTTCCTTGATGTTTAGCTTAAGTGCCCTCTTTTTTATATTCATCCTATACCTTCCATCCAACAGTTATCTCCATTCTGCTTACAGCCTCCATCTATTTTGGGTAGTTTTTGGTTTAAGATTTCTGTTAAGAAATCACTTTTTTCCCCCCTTTATGGGCATTTTTTTCCAGGGGAAAAAATGATGGGAAGTACATTTTGTTAACCAGTCTTAGGAAAGAGTCATTGCCCTTCATTCATCTCCCAGGATTAGCCCCAACTAAAACAGGTCTTTTTACAATTCCAAGCTACTGGGATGATAGGTTGCAGTGAGTGAGGGCTTCTTATGGTCATGGTAATATAACTAATATTTTCACTCACACAGGGAAACTTCTCCTAATGGAAGCTGTACTTCCAAAGATCCTGCCTATCAAAGGCAAAGCCTATCATTAAGCTCCTCATTCACTTTAGCTCCCACCAACACATTTTATGATGCAATTGGACACTGACTACAAAAATCTGTGGCAGACTGAAAATTGAAGTTGTGGAAGAACTAAAATAAACTGACTTTAATATGAAAATAGCACAGGGGTCACCAAACTGGTTTTGTTGTTCATTTCGTATTTAAGTCAATATAAAACCTACTGTCTGATCCATCTGAATCTATATCTGAATTCTACTAGGATATATCAGAAACTAGGGCGCTTGCCACTCAGTTTGGGAGCAATCTTCTCAGAGTGCCTGGGGCCTTGGTAACAGGGCTGCGTGGAAAATATGTGTTCCCTGGCTGGTTACACCCTAGCAAAATGCCAAGTATTGGCATGTATATGAAAAAGGACTGCAATTAAAATGTACTGGCTAACTAGAGTATTATTTTTAAAAGGCATATCTAGCATCCAAATTACTGCACTTCAAATGGAAGTCACGTTTATGTTTAAGCTGCTTTAAGGAAAAGAAAAAAAAACAAATTTTAGACTAGTATTATTGTTTCATTCTTAGCAAAGGAAATTGTTTTAGGTTTAGATAATGCAATTTAAGAATATCATCCCTCACCTTTTGTAATAATTACTGTGGCAAGGGCCCCTCTTATCTAGACCATGGTTCAGGTTAGTCTCTCATCTTTCCAGTCTCTCATCCCCTTTTCCCCTGGAGTTGAGGCTTGCAATAGCTCTCCAGGGCAGGGAGCCAGGCTACTATTCCAGGGGCTCCCTCCTCTGCTGTCCTGACCCCCAAGATAGCACGCTTTGGTTTTAATTTAGGCTCTCTAACTCTGCCTTCGCTGCACCTCTCCTCCTTGTCTTCCAGCTGTGGAGGGTTCTTAAAGGCTTCTTATTAAGCCAGTAGTGGAGTCAGCTGGCCCCAGTTTGGCTGAGTCAGCTTCTCTCTCTCCCGCTCCCGCTCCCGCTCCCAGCAGCTGCTTGTAGTTGCCCTGCTATTTGGGCTGCCTTTCTCCCGCTCTGCAGGAGCCCTCTGGACACTACCTAAAAAGTTGAAATGCCCTAAAAATGCAGTCTGAACTCCAGAGGAGTATTTTGCTTTGATGAAACCCTCAATGACAAAGAAGAAAACTCAGTAATCATAATCTAATTTCAGTCTTGTAGAACACAGCTGAAATAGTGGGCAGAGGCAACAGTTGCTTCCTAATGAATCATCCTTTCCCTCTCATGACTTACCTCCTTTCTCACGTCTTCTAAAAGCTGTGAGATAAATAACTTTTGTATTCCTCAGATCCACAAACACAGGCTATTTGGGCCTGGCCTTTTGTGTCTGTCCTATTCATATTTCCCTTACCCTGAACGTTTCTTCTTTTCCCTTTGTTGTGAGTGAAGGTCTGGCGACAGAGGGGGTTTTGCCAGCAGAGGCACATCTATACGCCCTGTTTACAGCCAGTGGCAGCTTTTGCCGGCAGCAAGATCTCACGCGGCTATGCTAATAAACCATGGGAATGCACATTTATTTGCAATTGCGAGACTGCTCATTAGCATGAAGATGCCAGCAGGACATCTCTGTGTAGACCCAGCCTTAATGTAGTAAGAGTGAGAATTAATGAATCACTTTGTATACATGGCCAAAGGGTTAAACTGCTTCAACAGTTAATTTCATATCTAAACTTTGGGTGAGTTCTTGTCTGAGCTCGATGGTATAATCAGGAGTGACTCCCACTGAAGTCAGTAAAAAATAATGACAGATCAGAATCAAGACTGTTATTTTTAATGAAAGTTCTTATCACAGCTTGGAGCAGTCATCTTCTTAATGTAACATTTCAGCTTACATTGTAGAAGCCTCAAGGTCACAGGGGCTCTTGGAGATTTTGGTGTTGAGGGGTGAGAGGCAACCTGTGTATGGCATGACATGGGAGGAGTCAGAACACAGAGGGGGAATCAGCAGTGTTACTGAGTGTTACATGCTCAGTACAAGTCTAGCAGCAAATTGGGGGTGGGAGCCCTCTTCCCCACACACATCACTTCTTTCCAGGAGCTACTAAGGTCCTGGAAAACTTTAGTTTTTTGGTAGATAACTTAGCAATTATCTGACAGGATAACTGTATCTAAATCCTATATAAAGGAAAGAAAATTAAATACATATGAGATCCATTCAGCTCTAATTCTAACATATTGTGACATGTTATGGTGGATTATTTAGAGGACACTGGTTAGCCTTAAAATTTTAATATATATTCTTACTTTGTTACAAACTCTGTGGGAGTGGGGGAAAAAGAGAGAGAGAGGAGAGACTGCCGTCAGGACTGCTGGGCTCTATCAGTTCTGGATGGGGAGTGGGATGTATTTGGTTATAGCAGTGGGCAGATACATTTGGGCTCTATATAAGAACATCAGAATGGCCCTATGGGTCAGACCAATGATCCATCAAGCCCAGTACCCATATTCCAATAGCAGCAATACCAGCTGCTTTAGAAGGCATGACTAGAAGAGGCAATAGTAAAATTATCCATTGCCTTGAACTTATTTTGTTCTTACTGTAACATTATTATGTTTGGGGCCCTTACAACATCCCCTGGCAATAAGTTCCACAGGTTGACCGTGAAGAAATTATTTATTTATTTATTTATTAAATCTGCTGCCTATAGATTTCATTGGGTGAACTTCTTGTGTTAGTATGTTAGTGAGGGAGTATATAACATTTGCTTATTCTACTTTTCCACACCATGCACGATTTTCTAGACCTCTAACATATCCCCCAGCCTGTAATAGTTTCTTTTTCAAGTTGAATAGTCCCAATCTTTTTAATTTTTGCTCATATGGAAGCTGTATCTTACCCCTAATCATTTCAGTTGCCCTTTTTGTACCTTTTCCAAATCCAATATAGTCTTTTTTGAGATGGGACGCACAGATATCCATGATTCAAGACGTGAGAATATCATGACTTAAGATGGAAGCAATGTGGTATTTTCTGTTTTATTATCTATTCTTTACCTAAAGATTCCCAATAATCTGTTAGCTTTTTAGATTGCACATTGAGCAGATGTTTTCAGGGAACTATTCACAATGATTCCAAGATCTCTTTCTTGAGCGGTAACATCTGTTTTAAACACCATCATTTTGAATGTATGGTTGGGATTATATTTTCCCATGTGCATTACTTTGCATTTATCAGCACTGAATTCCATCTGTCTCTTTGTTGTTCAGTCACCCAGTTTTGCATGATCCCTGTGTAACTTTTTGCAGTCACCTCTGGACTTAAGTATTTTGAGTGATTTTGTATCATGTGCAAATTTTGTCATCTCACTGTTTATCACTTTTCCAAGATCATTTATGCATAAATTGAATGGCAGCAGTTCAAATACACATCCCTGGAGCACACTATCCATTCTTAGTCTTTCCCCCCACACCTTTTAAAAAGAGAACTTGTCAATGTTTTCATAATCATCTAAGGATCTTTCAATTATTTTAATGAAAAGCCTTTTGCTCACTTAATCACCCTGCCTCCTTCTGTCTATAAACAAACTCCCTCCTCCAACCGCAAAGGAGAGAGCAGCCAGGGCAAGTTCTGTTGCAGTTAAGAGCAGCCTCTGGAGCTAAGCCATATACTATGAGCAGACCTCAAGTATGAAATTCAGGGGTTGAACTTGTGGGGGAGGGTCTACAAATCCACCTAGTATACCATAAATGACACCATTGCAGCCCCAGTCATATATTTTCTTCATAGTGGACTACTCAGGCATTCCACTATTCACTGAAGTGTCAATGAGCAGCCCCCTGTGCTTTACCAGTGGAATCAAATTCCTGGAAGACTACAAACCTTTGTAAAAGCTCATGACCCAGACAAAGGCTTTTCCATACATAAAAAAACTTTGCCTTGTGAATTTTAATTATTGTATTCTGTTAAACCAAGAATTCCCACATTTATTAGTGGATATGAATAGATTCACAGTAGTCCCAAGAGCATTTTCTAAATGCACTATCTGTCCTTCTGTATGCAGAAGTAGTATCTGCCAATATGTCTATAAAATTTTGCCTCATCATCTGTATCAGAAAATCAGAATAACTGTCTGCTTCTGGAAAAGAGGAATGGAAAAGCATTTCACAGCAATTCAGAGTTTATAAACAAAGATGAAAAGAATATTTTTATTTTATTGGAAAGTCTAATAAAATAAATAAGTAATATGGTATGGCCTCAAATTCAGAAAAGGTTGGTCTGATTCTCCTCTCACTAACATAGATGTAGATCAGAAATAACTCCACTGAAGCCAGTAGACGTACACTAATTTATCCCAGGCTGTGGCCACTCTTGGACAAAACTTCGAAATAACCATGGCAATGGACAAATTGGAGAATACTTATGAGGTGCTGAAATGAATATTCAGCACCTCATTAGCATGCTGCCGGCCATGGCACTTCAAAAGTGCCATGTTTCGCTTGTGTTTCGCTTGTCTACATGGGAGTCCTTTTCAAAAGGACCTTGCAGACTTTGAAATCCCTTCATTCCTATTAGCTTTCGAAAAGGACTCCCACGTAGACAAGTCACACATGAGCAAAACACAGAACTTTGAAAGTGCCGCGGCCAGCAGCATGATAATGAGGCTCTGAATATTCATTTCAGTGCCTCATTAGTATTCTCCAATTTGGCCACTAGCATGGCCATTTCAAAGATTTTTCGAAGTGTAGACGTAGCCCATATGAATTCCTACAGTCCAAGAGAATCCACATAAAATTTAGATTTTCTATTAAATCCACCTCACTTATTTTTAATACACTTCATAGGGCAAATCAACCCCCCACCTTCTTTTCATCTGATTTATGATGAGAAATTGCACATAACTCTTACCACCATCATCTTTTATTTCCTCCAAAAATCTTTGCAAATGGTTGTTTTGGATCACTCTCATTCCTGGGCTATTTGGTTGATGACCAGTTGACCTGTTTCCCTATCCTAAAGCTGGCAGTGGGTAGGCTATGATTTATACATTTATACATACGTATTTTGAAAATGTGGTTGCAAATGCCTGCACAGTCTCTCAATTGAGTGTAGATTCTGCAGCTATCTCTACCATTGGCATTTCTGTGTTCTGATTAACAACCTCCTCATTTTGTGGCAGTGGCATTAAAACGTCTTTTGTGGGTACCAAGTTTTCATCATCAGTACTGGAAGTGTCACTGTCAGTATGATCACCATCTAATGGCTAAGATGTCTTTTCAACAAATAATGATGTTGATAGCTTTAAATTCTTTTCTGCTGCTTCACTCGGTTGCTTTTGCCATTTCTTACATATGTATGTATACATATGATTGTATGTGTACATATATACACAACTACCTGTAAAGTTGCATACATTCCATATCACTTAGCAAAATTTATGTTATGGAGGGATGAAGGCTCACAATATACATTGGCAATTTAAAGACAAAAAACGTATCAGGTATGTAATTATTCCCCAAACCATACTTGCTTTGGGAATTCATTCAGTAATCACACATATTACATTAATGTTTGAAATATTGTAGCTGTGTTGTTTTCAGGATATTGGAGAGACAAGGTGGGTGAGGTAATATCTTGTATGGACCAAATTTCGGCTGATGAACAAAACATGCTTTCAAGCCATTTGGATCTGCAGAAGATTTCTGTGTAGCTCAGACCACGTACCTTTTTTCACCAACAGAAGTTGGTGCAATAAAAGATATTACCTCATCATCCTTGTCACATTATATTGAGGCATTTTAATGTTTTTGGTCCCAGTGAGGGGGAGTCTTTCTTGTGGCAGCAATGTGTCAGCCCCCTGGCCCTCTAGCATTTCAGTCCTCTCCTCTGGGCTATGCTAGCCCTACCTTCATCTTGCAGGTTAACAACTGGTGCACCCCAATCCCCCAGAAGCACTCCCATCTGATATCCAGCCTCTAACATTGCCAGCTCATGGGAATTTCAGATACTTTGCACCAGACCCTGAGCTGAAGCGCACTCCAGTTTACTAGTTTCACCTTAACTCACCATGTCCCTGAACTGCACAGCAATTGCTAGCTCTTACAATCAAAGAAAACAGGCTTATTTAAGAAAGGAATATACATTTAACTACAAACAAGAGAAAGTAATATCAACAATGGGCAAGAAAATAAAAAAAAATCATAAAAAATCAAACTTGGGTCTACATCAATGGTTGCCTTTCCTATCTAGGGCCATGTCTACACTGCACAATAACTTCAAAGTTGCCTATTTCGAAGACCAACTTCGAAATAACATGCTTCGAAGTTGTACATCTACACATATCAACCCCACAGCCCTTATTTTTAAGTAGAGCCCCAGTCCTACACACCAGTAGCACCCACTTTGAAATAAGAGTCCAGGAAACGACATGGACAGGAGTCTCATGGCAGACAAGCCCTTCTAGGCTTGCAGTCAGCTGTTCCCTTAAAGGGACCCCTCCCAACACCCCACATCCTTCACATGCTCAGGGCTGCCAGGCTGCACACAGCAGGGCAGACCGTATGCAAGGGAGCAGAGCTAGCCTGGGACAAGATGCCTCGCCGGCTGTTCCCCCAGGGGGAATCTTCTCTCTCCTGTGGCCAACCTGCTGGCCATGGTGATTCCTGCCATCTTTCAGCAGCACAGCAGAGCTGGTCACATGGAACCCATCCTGCAGACACCGGGCTGGGCCCTGCTGACTCACCCCCAGTGATCTTACGCTGATGGACCTTCCCTACCAGCACAGAATGGTGGGACTGGCTAGTGCTGGAGGACTGGGATGATAAGCGGTGACTAAGAAACTTCCACATGAACAGGTGGCCATTCAAGGAGCTCTACCACTGGCTCACCCCAGTCCTCCAGCGTCATGACACATGGATGAGGCCTGCTCTACCTGTGCAGAAGAGGGTGGCTATAGCGTTATGGAAGCTGCCCACCCCAGATAGCCACCGGTCTGTTGGCCATCAGTTGGGGGTGGGCAAGGCCACCGTCAGGGCAGTCCTGCTTGAGGTAAGCCTGGCTCAGACCACAGACCCACACGTGGGAGGGGGCTATTGGACAAAGGTGGAAGGGGTTCCTTCCGGGGACGGGGGAAAGGGGGAAGGGGTCTTGCCAGGAAAGAGGGAAGGGGTCCCTGCTGGGGAGGTGGGGAGGGAAACTACCCAGACTGGCATTCAGCGATGTGTCTTTCATCCACCCCATGCAGTTCATCTGAGTCATAAACAATATGCTCCTTCACTGTGTCATTAACATCAGGGAGCTGGACGTCTCCCTTGCCAGGTTTGCAGAGCTGGAATTCCTGATCTGTTTTGGCGTGATGGACGGAACAGACATTGTGATTCGGGCCCTCAACCACAGTGGGGGTGCATATGTGAACAGGAGGGGTGCCACTCTGCGGTCCTCCAGGCCCTGGTTGATGCAAGCGGCCACTTCAGGGGCATCTGTGTGGGGTGGCGGGGCAAGGCCCATGACCCCTGGGTGTTCTGAAATTCATGCCTGGGACACCAGATGGCGGAGAGCACTTATGTACCCCTCTGTATCATGGCTGATATGCGTGGCTCATGAGGCCCTACATTGGACACACCACCCCATCCCAAGAAGTTTTTAACAGCCACCTCAACCACACCAGGGCCACAGCTAAGAACATAAGAACATAAGAATGGCCATACTGGGTCAGACCAAAGGTCCATCCAGCCCAGTATCCCGTCTACCGACAGTGGCCAATGCCGGGTGCCCCAGAGAAGGAGAACAGAAGACAATGATCAAGTGATTTATCTCCTGCCATCCATCTCCTGCCCTTGTACTGACGGCTAGGGCACCATACTTTACCCCTGGCTAATAGCCATTTATGGACCTAACCTGCAAAAATTTATCGAGCTCTTTTTTAAACCCTAATAGAGTCCTGGCCTTCACAGCCTCCTCTGGCAAGGAGTTCCACAGGTTGACTGTGTGCTGTGTGAAGAAAAATTTCCTTTTATTAGTTTTGAACCTGCTACCCATCAATTTCATTTGGTGTCCCCTAGTACTTGTATTATGGGAAAAGGTAAATAATTTTTCTATATTCACTTTCTCCACACCATTCATGATTTTATATACCTCTATCATATCGCCCCTCAATCGCCTCTTTTCCAGACTGAAAAGTCCCAGTCTCTCTAGCCTCTCCCCATATGGGACCCGTTCCAAACCCCTAATCATCTTGGTCGCCTTTTCTGAACCTTTTCTAATGCCAATATATCTTTTTTGAGGTGAGGAGACCACATCTGTACACAGTACTCAAGATGTGGGCGTACCATAGTTTTATATAGGGGAAGTAGGATATCTTTTGTCTTATTATCTACCCCTTTTTTAATAATTCCTAACATCCTATTTGCTTTACTAACTGCCGCTGCACACTGTGTGGATGTCTTCAGAGAACTATCCACTATAACTCCAAGATCCCTTTCCTGATCTGTCGTAGCTAAATTTGACCCCATCATGTTGTACGTGTAATTTGGGTTATTTTTTCCAATGTGCATTACCTTACACTTACCCACATTAAATTTCATTTGCCATTTTGATGCCCAATCACTCAGTTTGCTGAGATCTTTTTGTAGTTCTTCACAATCCCTTTTGGTTTTGACTGTCCTGAACAACTTGGTGTCATCTGCAAACTTTGCCACCTCACTGCTTACCTCATTTTCTAGATCATTGATGAACAAGTTGAACAGGATCGGTCCCAGGACTGACCCCTGGGGAACACCACTAGTTACCCCCCTCCATTGTGAAAATTTACCATTTATTCCAACCCTTTGTTTTCTGTCTTTTAACCAATTCCCGATCCATGGAAGGATCTTTCCTCCTATCCCATGACCGCCTAATTTACATAAAAGCCTTTGGTGTGGGACCGTGTCAAAGGCTTTCTGGAAATCTAGGTATATTATGTCCACTGGGTGCCCCTTGTCCGCATGTTTATTAACCCCTTCAAAGAATTCTAATAAATTAGTTAGACACGACTTCCCTCTGCAGAAGCCATGCTGACTTTTGCCTAACAATTCGTGCTCTTCTACGTGCCTTGCAATTTTATTCTTTACTATTGTTTCTACTAATTTGCCTGGTACTGATGTTAGACTTATTGGTCTATAATTGCCAGGGTCTCCTCTGGAGCCTTTTTTAAATATTGGTGTTATATTGGCCGTCTTCCAGTCATTGGGTACCGAAGCGGATTTAAAGGATAGGTTACAAACCACTGTTAATAACTCTGCAATTTCACATTTGAGTTCTTTCAGAACACTTGGGTGAATACTGTCTGGTCCTAGAGACTTGTTACTATTCAGCTTATCAATTAACTCCAAAACCTCCTCTAATGTCACTTCAATCTGGGAGAGTTCCTCAGATTTGTCACCTAAAAAGGCTGGCTCAGATTTAGGAACCTCTGTAACATCCTCAGCCATGAAGACTGAAGCAAAGAAATCATTTAATCGCTCCACAATGGCACTGTCTTCCTTGATCGTTCCTTTTATATCTTTATCGTCCAAGGGCCCCACTGCTTTTTTAGCAGGCTTCCTGCTTCTAATGTATTTAAAAAACATTTTACTATCATTTTTTGAAATTTTGGCTAGCTGTTCCTCAAAATCTTTTTTTGGCTTTTCTTACTACATTATAGCTGTGTCTACACGTGCACGCTACTTCGAAGTAGCGGCACTAACTTCGAAATAGCGCCCGTCGCGGCTACACGCGTCGGGCACTATTTCGAAGTTAACTTCGACGTTAGGCGGCGAGACGTCGAAGTCGCTAACCTCATGAGGGGATCGGAATAACGCCCTACTTCGACGTTCAACGTCGAAGTAGGGACCGTGTAGATGATCCGCGTCCCGCAACGTCGAAATTGCCGGGTCCTCCATGGCGGCCATCAGCTGGGGGGTTGAGAGATGCTCTCTCTCCAGCCCCTGCGGGGCTCTATGGTCACCGTGGGCAGCAGCCCTTAGCCCAGGGCTTCTGGCTGCTGCTGCCGCAGCTGGGGATCCATGCTGCATGCACAGGGTCTGCAACCAGTTGTCGGCTCTGTGGATCTTGTGTTGTTTAGTGCAACTGTGTCTGGGAGGGGCCCTTTAAGGGAGCGGCTTGCTGTTGAGTCCGCCCTGTGACCCTGTCTGCAGCTGTGCCTGGCACCCTTATTTTGATGTGTGCTACTTTGGCGTGTAGACGTTCCCTCGCAGCACCTATTTCGATGTGGTGCCGCGCAATGTCGAAGTTGAACATCGACGTTGCCAGCCCTGGAGGACGTGTAGACGTTATTCATCGAAATAGCCTATTTCGATGTTGCTACATCGAAATAAGCTATTTCGATGTTGGCTTCACGTGTAGACGTAGCCTATGACACTTAATTTGGGAGTGTTTATGTTCCTTTCTATTTTCCTCACTAGGATTTGACTTCCGCTTTTTAAAAGCTGCCCTTTTCTCTCTCACTGCCTTTTTAACATGGCTGTTAAGCCATGGTGGTTCTTTGTTAGGTCTCTTACTGTGTTTTTTTATTTGGGGTATACATTTAATTTGGGCCTCTAGTATGGTGTCTTTAAACAGTTTCCATGCAGCTTCCAGGGATTTTAGTTTAGTTACTCTACCTTTTAGTTTCTGTTTAACTAGCTTCCTCATTTTAGTGTAATTCCCCTTTTTGAAATTAAATGCCAGAGTGTTTGACCGCTGCGGTGTTCTTCCCAACACAGGAATATTAAAAGTTATTATATTGTGGTCACTATTTCCAAGCGGTCCAGTAACAGTTACCTCTTGGACCAGATCCTGCGTTCCAGTCAGGACTAGATCGAGAATTGACTCTCCCCTTGTGGGTTCCTGTACGAGCTGCTCCAAGACGCAGTCATTTAAGGCATCAAGAAATTTAATCTCGGAATCCCGTCCTGAGGTGACATGTACCCAATCAATATGGGGATAATTGAAATCTCCTATTATTACTGTGTTTTTTATTGTGATAGCCTCTTTAATCTCCCTTAACATTTCAGCATCACTATCACTGTCCTGGTTAGGTGGTCGGTAATATATTCCTAATGCCATATTCACATTAGAGGAATGAATTGTTATCCATAATGATTCTATGGAACATTTTGATTCCTTTAGGATTTTTGCTTCATTTAATTCTATATTATCCTTCACATATAGTACCACTCCGCCACCCGCAAGACCTGTTCTGTCTTTCCGATATAATTTATATCCTGGTATGATAGTGTCCCACGGATTGTCCTCATTCCACCATGTTTCTGTGATGCCTATTATGTCAACTTCCTCCTTTGATATGAGGTACTCCAGTTCACCCATCTTATTAGACAGACTCCTAGCATTTGTGTAAAAGCACTTTAAAAAACTACCACTATTTATATGTCTGCCTTTCACAGACGCCTTGGATTTTTTTATATGCGATTGTATCACATCTGATCTTGTCCATATATTATTTCCCACGTTCCCTATCTGACTAACTTCTAGGGAATCCCTATCTATGGAGCCTCGTGTAAGAGAAGTCTCCGTCCGATCCAGGTGCTCCCCCGCACCAATCGGCTTTCCCCCCACCTCTTAGTTTAAAAACTGCTCTACGACCTTTTTAATGTTTAATGTCAGCAGTCTGGATCCACCTTGATTTAGGTGGAACCCAACATTCCTGTATAGGCTCCCCCTACCCCAAAAATGTCCCCAGTTCCTAATAAATCTAAACCCCTCTTCCCTACACCATCGTCTCATCCACGCATTGAGACTCTGAAGTTCTGCCTGTCTATCTGGCCCTGCGCGTGGAACTGGAAGCATTTAAGAGAATGCCACCATAGATGTTCTGGATTTCAGTCTCTTTCCTAGTAACCTAAATTTAGCCTCCAGAACATCTCTTTTACCCTTCCCTATGTCACTGGTACCGACATGTACCACGACCACCGGCTCCTCCCCAGTACTGCCCATAAGTCTGAGCTGAGCGGGTGTTTGGAAGGTTAAAGGGGAGATTAGATTTCACTGACTCCTTACGAGGCTGGATGTCAGCCTCCTAATGTGCCCACAGTAGTTGCCACCTTCTATGCTCACTACAATATTGTGGAAAGCAGACAAGAGCCCTTCATTTTAGGGCTGGGCTGTGGACCCATGAGCGTGTATGAGCAGCTGTCTGCTGCCCCATGCTGCCAGGCTCGAATGGATGGGGTGTGGGTGAGGGTCCAGGAGGCTTTGTGTGAGGCCTTTGCCCAGGGCCCGCACTGACCCTCCCAGACCCCAGCTCCACCCCATATCCCCGCTCCTCCGCCCCTCTCCACTCCCCCACCATGAACTAGGGACTTGGGATTAGGGGTAGAATGTTTACTAGGGTTCATGGGAATAAACGTTTTTTCACAACAAGACAACAATGAATGAACCTATTTACAAGGGGGAAACTACAGGAGAGATGGGTGGGGGACCGAACTTGGAGTAAGGGGGTGGCGTGGGGGAGGTCTCAATTGCACACCAATGTGGAGGGCCAGGAGCCACAGGTGCCTCTACTGCACTGGGTCTGGGGCCCCCTGTGGGGCTGGGATATGGACAGGACCATGGGGAGGTATGGGTGCAGTGGGGGTGCTGTGGGCTTTGCCTCTCCAGGCTGTGTGGGGGAAGGCCACTGGGGCCACTGCCAGTGTGCCTGCACTGGCCAAGAGACAACGGTCCAGTTCTATGCAGACTGGTGGGGACAGGTTCACTGGGAAATGGGCTGCTGTGGGGCGGAAGAGGGTAGCTGCAGGGGGTGGGGTATGTGGACTCTGGGGCTGTTGGCGAGGGGGGGCTGTCCCCACTCTGTGTGATATCCCAAATGCCCCATATCTACCAGCTGCTCCCTCCAGGACCTTGGGCAATGCATGACTGGAAGAAGCCCAGCTGGTTGTCCCAGAGGGGAGGGTGATGATGAGGGTCCTATCACTGGACCCCTCATCATCACCCTTGGCCTCTGTGCCCTGATCCCTCGGCGAAAGGCTGGTGGTGCCCAATGGACATGTCTCCTCCTGTGTGTCTGTGGAGGAGGGGTGGTGGTGTCCATGAGGTGCTGTGGTGGGGCCACCTCCTTTGGCCCCAGGAGCTGGTGCAGCTCCATGTCATGGGGGCAGTGGGCAGGCCGTGCCCCCGAGCAGCTAGCATCATCCCTTTCTTGACAGTTTGCCTGCTGCAGCTCCTTGCCATTGGTTTGGATGCTTTCCCCAGTCCAGGTGGGGTGGCTCTGGGCAGCAAGCCCCCAGCCAGCCACTCAAATGTGTCCAAATTTCGCTGCTGCACCCCTATGCTGAACAGGACCTCCTTATCTCCCCCACAGCCTGGGAAATTCCTGAAGTTCTGCCTCAGTCTAGGAGGGGCCCCTCTTCCGGCGTGGCTAGCCCAGCTGCTGCAAGCCCTCGGGGGACTCACTGGTGGGCCCCAGAGGCTCACAGGGGTGCTGGCTTGGTGCAGTTGCTGGCTGGGGCTGTGCGGCTCGTGTGCAGTGTCAAGGGGGGCCATGCAGCAGGGAGCTGGTGGTCCCCATGCTTCTGCCATGCTCTCAGCTTCCTGCCTGGGGTTGCTGGGTAGCTGCTTCCTGACACGCAGCCAGCAGCAACCATAGAGCCCCGCCTGGGCTGGCCAGAGTGTCTCCGGGCTCCTGCGGGCCTCCATGGCAGACCTGCTATTTCGAAGTTGCAGATGTGGAGTGACGGCACATGTCTTATTTTGAAATATGGTGCTACTCCTTTCCCAGGAATGGAGTAAGGACTTTGAAGTTGGTCTCCCTTACTTTCAAGTTAATTTTGAACTAATGCAAAACATGTGTAGGTGCTCTGCAGTCTACTCAAAATAGCCTCTAACTTCAAATTTAACTTCGAAGTTCATTGCTTGTGTAGATGCAATCTAGGAAAGTAGATTCCCTCCCTTCACAGACCATAAAAGTTCAGTCTTTTGCAGAGCTGGTTGGTTCACGAATTCCTTCCTGAAGGGGTTCCTTAGTGAAGGGATGCAGAACATCTTTCCCCTCATTCTGTTATGCTCAGAACATTCTTTAGTGTTTATTCATAGATAGGGTGAACCCGTCTTGTAAAGTTGATATAATTTGACAAGCTATGAGCTTTCTGTGGTTACCTTACATGTTACTCTGTATGGACTGTATGGATAAATAACTTGCAAGATACATATTTGGTGTAATGAGTTGTTTGGGCCAAAGATGAGATTTGTTTGTAAATAACAGGTAACCATGTGCCAACGGTGGGGGGTCATCATATTATATATGTGTAAACAGCAAAACATGCAACAATGCATGAGGAAGAGGAACAGGCAACATCACCTTCTTGCATGAAAAATCTGTCACAGATGAAAATATATAGGTGAAGGATTTATTTTATTTTATTTTGGGGAGAAAGCTAAGATCACGCATTCCCAGCAAAAGACTAGATAGATAGATAGATAGATAGATTTTTTCCACTTCTGCATAAAGTAAATCAAACCAATAAACAGAATTGTAAAAGGCTCACAAACTGTAACTCTGAGTGTATCTGTCTGGTTAGAGGCGTTTTATTTGCTGTTTTCCCTGTTTTAACCCTAATCACCTCCAATTTAATCTAATGGAATGCAGAAAGCAGTGCCTGAGACTGTAACACTAGGGAAAGAAAAAACATTTGCAAGATGTTCAACAGCAGTTAATTCAATTACTCTATTGTTCTCTATGGTAAACAATTACATCACTCTTCTAGCATTAAGTGAACACAAACTATCATATTGTCACTGCAGGATTTCACGTACCCAATTGGAATTAAATTATTTTAATTCAGGTGACAGCTCAAGGGATAAAACTGTACACTTGGACCATCACAGACAGGTTAAAATCAATTAGAATGGATCAAACAGAAGTTATTTTCAAAATTATCCAAAGAAAAACTGCAGATTTTACAGGATTACACTCTTCAAATATTCTGTCCAGCTACACTGTCCTTAGAAAGGAACCAAGCTCTGAAGTATAAGCAAGTTTGAATTTAAAAGGTCAAATTAATGCTAGTGCAGAAACAGCATCACTTTAATTCGATTTTATCAGCCTCCAGAGGTATGCCACAATGGTCCAAATATGTTCATTCTGTCTGCTTTCACCTCTGCTCCTCTCTTGGGCTGTGGCCACATTAGCCCCTGGGCTATGGTAATGTGGCACTTTGGAAGACGCTAATGAGGCAGTGCTATGAATATGCAGCACCTCATTAGCATAATGGCGGCTATGTGCGATTTGGAAAGTGATGGTTTCTAAATGCATGCTGCCCGTGTAGCCAGGGGCCTTTCGAAACGACCATCTGATTTCTTCCCAAAACCAAATGGGAAGAAGGGGCTTTCCAAATCAGGGGGTCATTTCAAAAGGCTCCAAGCTAAATGGGTGGCATACATTTTGAAACTGGCACTTTTGAACTTCACGCAGCCACTATTATGCTAACAAGGTGCTGCATATTTATACCAGCACCTCATTAGCATCTTCCAAAGTGCCACATTACCAAGCCCATCCAAAAGGAGGGGCTAGTGTGGCCATAGCCTTGGTGTTCACATCTCGCCACCTGCTGCTGAAAGTGGGCCACATCCTCCCTGACTTAACTGACCTTGTCAACTCTGGCCTTCCTCTTGATTGGGACTCTCTTCTTTTCATGAGCCTGTATATTTAGATCTGCCTCTGGAATCTCCATTACAAGGATCTGATTAAGTGGGTCTTTCCCAATTAAAGCTTAAGCTGCAGGAAATCTGTCACTCTATAAGGTGCCACAGGACTTTTCATTGTTTATACTTTTCCTTCTTTGAGAATAATATGAAGGCTTTCACTGTTTGCATAGACACACTTTGTTCCATTTGGGTATATGGGCTTCAGTTTGGTGTATTTTCACAGGAGGAAGAGACTTCCAAAAAATGGATATTCTTCACTTCCGTGTGGTGATGGTGCACAGATTTCTCTCTCTCTCTCTCTGTCTAGTTCAAACCTGCCTCCTTCAGCCTCTCTCTCTCCACTTGTACTTAATATCAGATTGAAGTTGCTTGAAAAAAACTCTTTTGGACAGTCTGCCTCTTTCCGTAAAGATGCTTTTTGACTAAAAAAAAAAAAACAACTGCCTCTTTCCGTAATGCAGATGATTCAAATAACTTCTCTCATCAGGGAAGGAGACTTCTGAAAAATGGATGTTTGTTTTCAGTGGCAGGAGGGAAAGAGGGCAATGTAGTCTGGGAAGATGACATCACACACAACCACTTGCAGGTCATTTTTTCCCATAACACACAGGCAAAAAAAAAAAAAGAAATCCAGAATGCAATGGGAGTGAAGGAAGTGTGGGACAGGTACCCACAATGTACTGCTGCAAGAGTCAACCTTTGGAGATTTAGTGGATAGCAGGTGCGGACACGCAACTTTGACTTTATCAAATCTACTGTTACAAAGTTGACTTTAATAAATTTGACTTTTTTTCATAGAGTAGATATAACCTCAGAGTCCCTGTATCTATTAATATTATAAGTGCAAGGGTGGCTGGATTGAGCTTTCTACAAAATGAGCTAATCCGCCCCAAATGGCCAACAGAGTGGATAATAGAGAACAACCTGACAGGTCTCTCCTATAAAAACAAACAAACAAACAAATTGACTACCAACCAACCAAACTCGAGTGTGCAGTTACCATAGTTCTCCTATTATTCCTGAGCTAAAACACGTCTGAATATTTTATTTCACAGTGTTACACAGAAGATATTACTGGTTCCATTTTTCTCGGCTTCTCTAAATTCTTAGGAGATTGTGTACAACAGGGCTATGTGAAAAACAGCTGAAACAAGGCAAAATAAGTGCATTATTACACTGCAGTTAACCAAAAGAAATAAAGCTAAAAAGTTAAAACACATTTTGACGGCATGAAAATGTTTATGTGTTCCGAATTATTTATAAAATTAAGGGAAGGCAAGTCAATTCTTTCATCTTAGTCTGTGATGCTGATTTTAAGGCAATCAGATTCTAATTACATTTCAAAATGCCAGTGCTGTTATTACATGTAAATAGGACTATCACAGTAAAGTTATTCAAGAATGTGCCCCTTACAGATGAAATAATGTTTGCAGCTACCTACAGTTAGTATAGAAATAAACTGTGTGGCTATCAGTCCATTTGGCCCACAAACATTATGGCTACATCTACACTCCAGCAACCTATTGACAGAAGTTATTGTCGGAAGGGATTTCCTGACAAAACTTCTATCCACAGACTGTGTCTACACATGAAAGCAGACTGAAAAAAAATGATCCATTCTGTTGACAGAAAGCAGCCACATGCTCCAGCCTCTTTGTTGACAGAACTGGCTCCAAAATCCCGGAAGACACGGTCACCCTTAAAGTGCCCCCCCTCAACCCATGTTCCCATCCATGCTTAATTTTGCCAACCTCCTTGAGGGAAACCAAAGCTGCTCCAGGGTTCCCTAGCCATTCGTGAGAGACCCAGGTCTTTCCTGACCACAAGCATCCCACGGCAGCCCCTGGGCTCGCCCTGGATCAATGAACAGCTGCTACAGGCTCTGCTAGTGATCGTACTGGCCACCTTGCACTACATCTGGGGGTCATGAGCCTACCAGCTGGTTCATGGAACATGCCCACAATGCCCCAGTGCCCAGCCTGCTCTCATCCCATTGGGAGCTCAGGCTGGTTTGGAGGTAAACCACCATCTCTGACTGGTGGGACTGACTGGTCAAGGGGCAATGGGATGATCAGCAGTGGCTCCAGAGTTTCTGGATGCGCAAGGAGACCTTCATGAAGCGCTGCACCTGGCTCAGCCCTGCCTTCCAATGACAGGACACGACCTCGCAGCCTGCCCTCCCCCTCGAGAAGAGGGTCACCATTGTCCTCTGGAGTCTGGCCACCCTGGACAGCTACCACTCCATTGCCAACCAATTCAGTGTTGAAAGTTCCAATGTTGGGGCCATACTCATGCAGGTATTGCACTCCCAGGCAGCAGGCCCTGCATGCGGGGGTGGGGAGGGGGAAGGGAGAGAGAGGAAGGAGAGCTGGATGGGAAGCAGGGGCAGGGGTGCGAGGATGGGGCTGTGGGACGGGGGGAAGCCATGTCCCTGCGGGGACCACGCTGCTTGTCCCTCAGACAGCTCTGCTGCCAGGGAGTGGCTTCCCAGGGTGAGCACCCAGAGAGCTTGTGGGGGAGAGGATGGGAGGGGTCGGGGGAGCCCACCAGGGTCCAGGGATGTGCTCTCCCCCAGTCTCTCATGTGCACATCTGGTTTCCTCCCCTTGCAGGTAGTGACAGCCATGAACACATTCCTGCCCAGAGGCTCATGCGCATCATCAACCTGGATGCCACTGTGGCCAGCTTCAACGTCCTTGGCTTCCCCAGTTGTTTTGGGGCAATCAGCAGGACCCACATTCCCACCCAGACCCACGACCACAGCACAGCATAGCACATCAGTCGGAAGGGCTATTACTCTATTGCGCTGCAGGCCCTGGTGGAACACTGTGACATTTCTTGGATGTGTATGTTAGGTGGTTGGGCTGTACCCAAGACCCTAGTGTGCTCCACAACTCTGGCCTGTGCTGGAGGATGGAGGTGGCAACCTACGTTCCTCACCAGGAGCTAATCGTTGGGGATGCGGACATGCCTTTGTGCATGGTGGGGGATGCGGCCTACTCACTCATGCCCTGGTTCATGAAGGACCACACCAGGCAGCTGGACCCCTCCCAAGAACAGTTCAACATGTGCTTCAACTGGGCATGCTACCAGTTTGCGTGCACCTTCAGGCATATGAAGGCAAGGTCTTCATCACCAGACCCTTCACCTCATTGACGGCAAATTTCCAGATGGTGTGCGGATTGTCTACAGAATGAATGGGAAGCTTTTCAGTCGAAGTGCCATTGCCAGAAGCATGCTAATGCTAATGAGGTGCTGAATGTTCAATTCAGAGCCTCATTAGTATTAGTCTATTTGGCCATTAGCATGGCCATTTCGAAGTTTTGGCCAAGTATGGCCACAGCCTAAGAGAAGAATGCTTCAAGTTGTTGTGGTAAGCGTAAATTCAGGAATAAAATAGTAAAAGATCAAGATGAATTTGTAGTGAACAACAGAGAGGAGGCATGGAAGCTTATCCTATTGAGTAGCTATTTGGAGACAAATTAAAATGTACTCATTGACTTACTATGTTTTTGGGGTTACCCTTTTTTGTTATTACAGAGGATTCCTAACTGTAACATAATGCAACTGATGCTTTGTTTTTTTAGTTTTGCAGTATAAAATTACAGTGCAGAGAAACCTTTTAATTTAGAATAAACTGGTGAGAACACATTGGTAACTAGGTATAGCAGTCCTTTCCCAATGTCCAAAATTACCTTGGCCAGTCAGCTTGACACAGTTTTTGCACTTCCTTTGGCTGTAGATGAAAAACCTGATTCCTGCTTTTACTCCTGCACTGATGTGAGTACGTAGGTGTCTCTCTTATACAGCCCCTTTCTATCCATCCACAGAATTAAAACTCTCATCCTGTCTCTCATTATCTCCTGCCCTGATCATTACACAGCCTTTTCCCTGGCCTTGACAAATAGAGCCCTGCTCACTTCCATTCAGAATGCTGCTGCAATCATTTTCCTCACCTATCATTTTGACCATGTCAGCCCTCGCTGCATTTCACTTCTCTATTACTTCAAACATAAGCATACTTGTCTTCACTTTCATGGTCCTTCACGGACTACCCCACCTTACTTGCCATCTCCCATTTAGTCATTTAAAACTTTCCTTTTCCACGTTGCCTAGAAAGAAGTTGACAATGATTATACTGCTGCTTTGCTAAACCCACTACTTATCATTCTGATTAACAGTGTCTCATGTGTCTCTATGTATCTCTTCGTTGTCTTTTGTCTTAGACTTGACTGTACGCTCCTTACGTGGAAGGAACCATCTATTTCCTCTTTATTTCTACCACACATAGCACAATGGTGTCCTAGTCCATATTTCAGGATTTCTAGGTGCTGATGTAATGCAAATAATAAATCTATTGCCAGGCTGCCAGTCACAACATATAGAAACAGGTCTTATGTTCCTTTTAATAATCTAGGCCAGGGTTACACTAGCAAGTTTTGCTGACAAAAACCGAGTTCTGTTGGCAAAACTGGTGGAACATCCACACACAAAATGCACTTTGTTGATGGATTGTCATCAAAACTCACCACTTCGCCAGCAGCATTCTGCCTCTCAGCCATGAGGCATAACACTGTTTTGACAGATTCTGTCAACAAAAAAACTGTGTGGACATCTGGGGAGGGGTGCTCCTCTTGACAGAGAGGGCATCCAGAACAATGTGCAGCCCTGTCTACTGTGCTTCCTGATACCTGTTTTGTTAAGACAGCAGCCGGGAAGGGCAGCTGCTCTGTCAACAGAGTGGAGCAATCTTCCGATTGGCTTTAGTGCATGTCCGCACTCTGTCGACAGAAGTTTTGTTGGGAAAATCTCTTCCAACGGTGACTTCTGTCAACAGATAGCTGTAGTGAAACTGTAGCCATAATGAATTGTATTTCTTTATCCAGTTTCCCTTACAGTTTCTTGATCTTGACATAACCATAAAAGTCCCACATCAATCTATTATGAACCACTGAAACAGAGTATATCCCGTGTCTCTCTTTTGTTTTGATGACTTTCCAATGCATTGGAAGCTATGATTTTTCCAGGCAACTATCTGTTTGTATTATTTGTCTTTTATCTCAGACAAACTTCCTGTTAAATTACAAATTCTCAATCCTTTCTTCCTTCAGTTGTTGGCCAAATCAATATTGTAATAGAGGTACTCTCAATAGAGTGCCTTCCTTCTTTTGACACTACAGACCACCAAACAAATTCAAACATCTCAAGTCTCCTTTTTGTTAAGTCCAATTCCATAACATTGTTGAATGTCTTTAAGCCCCAAATTGCTGGAGCTATTGCATGCTCTTTCTGAATTAACCTCAGGGAGGACAATTTATGTTGAGATAAACTCAACCCGAACAGGTAGAGCATACTGTAAATATTTCATTGACTATTATAAGAAACAGTTTTTTGTACTTACTCTCTTTCTCTCTCTCAGGAGGGCTAAGCATGCTTTGCCTGTTTTTTTTTTTCTTTAAGTTTAAAGCAATTGTAATACTAGGTTCTTAACAAATGCTCCAATCTTATCAAGGACTCAGTGAGATGTCATGCAGGCAGAAGAGTCTACCTTTACAAAACTCACGACAAGATCAGGCCTTAGAGTATAATATTAGAAACACCATGCTTAAAGGTCATTTGTAAAAGATTGAAAAGAAAAAATCATGTTAATCCTCCTTTATGATGTAAAAAAGTAACCTGATTTTCCAAAATTGTTTCCTTTTTTAGGTTTATTGCTCACTTTCTATTTTAGAAATGCCAGATGTAAGAAGTCTTCCCTGGTCCTCCCTGGTTTTATGGGAGGACCTCCTAGGACATTTTAGGAATGTTTTTCATTTAAGAATGTGTAATTATATAAGACGAAAATTAATTAACAAATGTAGCAAAAAGCTTCTGTTCTAAAATTGCTCAGTGCAGCTCTAAGATGGATTGTCAATGATGTAATCACAATACTAAGCTGTTATCACATTACTTTCTCCAGTCAGATGGTATATTCAATGAGTTTTCAAACATTTTTCATATGTTAGAACTATTTCTGAAAAATTTAAAAATGAGTATTTATACTAAAGATTAACAATTAAAGGACCTACAGTAATTGGTATTATTTAAGAATGTACTTCTCCAGCAGCAGAGGTGTATAAATAATGTTGGCATCTGAAAAATATGTCATTTTGCATAATGTTTCTTGACATTGCTGCCACCTACAGTACAACACGGGATAAAAGACTGTTGCAGAGGAACTTTGTTTTATTCTAATTTGCTATTCAACTTCTAGCCACTATATTTGACCTGTTAGCACCAAAGACTGTCCAAATATATTTATTTTAAATATGAGTGAAGGATACAGTTGGAAGGCTTCTAAAATATTGTTGACATTTCCAAGCATCAAATATTTTGCAAAACAAGTTCGAGCACACCCATAGGCTGTTTATTTCATTATTTTTAACTAAATGGATTACTTTACATCAGGTGGAATTGAAAAGTATACTGGTCTCTGTATCAGAGAGGTAGCCATGTTAGTCTGTAGCTTTGAGAACAACAAGAAGTCCTGTGGCACCTTATAGACTAACAGATATTTTGGAGCATAAGCGTTTGTGGGCAAAGACCCGCTTCATCAGATGGATGAGTGGGGGTGGTGGTTTGAGAGTGGTATTTAAAGAGTGGGGTCCCTCCCTTTTACTGGGACCCCACTCCTTAAATACCCCTCTGAAACCACCACCACCCTACTCATCCATCTGATGAAGCGGGCCTTCACCCATGAGAGCTTATGCTCCAAAATATCTGTTAGTCTACAAGGTGCCACAGGACTTCTTGTTGTTCTCACTGGTCTCTGTGTTAGCAGGATCTATCAAAGCCTCACTCTTCTTCAAAGTCTTAAGGTAAAAGAAAGCCCATTCTTTCCATGGAAACAAACATGTCTTGTTCTTTTACTATCAGGAAGCCTCCATATTTTGTGATAACATATGGTAAACTGTTGTTACTATCTTTAAATAAATATTTGATTAAAAATGCATACTGATCTGCAATGAAGATTTAAATATTAATCAAGAGGATATTTTTGTTGAAAATACAAGCAAATTAAATTTTTAAAAAGTTTAGAATCAAACAAAGTGGTAATATTGCAATGACACCACTAGAGTGTAAATGTTTTAAATGTCTTTATATATAAATTACTGTAAAATCATAGAACCTCTGTATATTTTCCCCACAAATAGCTTCTATACAATTTGGGATACACATGCAGGTTGGACCTCACTGGCTCAGCACCCTCAGGACCTGACTGGTCCCAGACCGGGGATTTTACTGAACTGGGGGAGGTCAATGATCCCCTGCTGGCCTCTGGACCCTGCTCCCAGGCTCCCTTCCTGGCATTTGGCCAACTTCTAGCTGCCAGCCCCCTGCTTCCTGGGTGCTGGGCTGCTGGCCTCCTTTTCCTGGCTGCCATCCCCCTGTCACTGGCTCAGCTGTGGCTGCTCGGCTCCAGCCGCTGGCCTGTCAGCTTCCCTTTCCCGTCCACGGACTTCCTGGCCATCGACCACCAGCCTCCCGGCTCTGGCTGGAGACTGTGAAACCCTGGACATTGCCATCCCCCCATCAACAGCTCAGCTGTGGCTGCCGAGCCTGGGGCAGGACTCCCAGGCACTAACTCTCAACTGCCCCACCCATTATGTCCCTTCCAGGATGGCAGGGCTCTCTAGTCCAGCAACACCCAGGGTCCTGCAGAGCCATGGCTATTGCTGGACTAGAGAGTCATGGATATTAGAGGTTCAACTTGTACATGCTGTTTTCTGATTTAATTCCATTTCTAAGCTATGAGTTAGAAAGTTGCTTTGAAATTAATTTTACTTTGAGCTTGCGAGAGACCTTTAAAAAGGAACTTTGAGAAGGTAAAAGAATCTACTGAAAAAACATCCTACTCCCCCCATCTATGGCAATCTTTTTGCTAGTCCTGTTTGGAGAAAATGATTCTATCTCTGACATGTAGTACTGTCTTTTCTTTTAGCTAATATTAATTACCCCACATAACAAATATTTCAATTCAAGGAAAAATAGGTTATTTTGATCTAATTTTGTGATTCTCAGACAGCTGTGGAGTTCTCCCAACTGCTAAAATACATGAAATTCACACACATCTAACTGTATACCTTTCTTTCAGACATTACTAACTTCATCAGGAGGAAAACTAATGGATTGAACTGTAACTTTCTATGTTCAGTTTTCTTCCAAAGTTGAACAAAGGAGAGTTTGTTAAGATATTTTTGAGTTTGTCAAGGATGAAAAAAAGTACTTCTCACAGAAAAAATATCAAATCATCAATTTTAGAAACTGCTGCAACTTTTTGTTGTCATCTCTTTGTCTATGAGAAATGGTAGGAATTGCACCCTGTGATGTAGGTGGTTTGTAATGTCTTGTGTGAATGAATAATCCAATTCAAGACTTGAATGATCTTTTTTGGTACATCTTGACCTTGGTAAGCCTTTTGCTACTGTGTTTCATGACGTTTCCATAAACTAAGCAGAGTAATACAACCTAGATGGAGAAACTATAAGGTAGGCGAGAAACTGTTTGGAAAACCATTTCTAGAGGGTATTTATTAATGGTCCACAGGGGGGCATAACATGTGGAGTCCTACAGAGATCAGTTCTGAGTCTGGTTCTGTTCAGAATCTTCATCAATAATTTAGATAACGGCAGAGTACACTTATAAGGTTTCTGAATGATGCCAAGCTAGTAGGGGGTGCAAGTGTTTGGAGAACAGGATTATAATTCAAAATGATCTGGACAAACTGAAGAAATGGTATGACATATAGGCTACGTCTACATGGCTACGTCTACACGTGAAGCCAACATCGAAATAGCCTATTTCGATGAATAACGTCTACACGTCCTCCAGGGCCAGCAACGTCGATGTTCAACTTCGACGTTGCTCAGCCCAACATCGAAATAGGCGCAGCGAGGGAACGTCTACACGTCAAAGTAGCACACATCGAAATAGGGATGCCAGGCACAGCTGCAGACAGGGTCAACGGGCGGACTAGCGCTTCCGGGGCAACAGCTAGCTGCTCCCTTAAAGGGCCCCTCCCACATACCCTCAGCCTGCACAGCACGCGGTCTGAGGAGCCATAGGCACACAGACCCCGGGCGCCGCAGTCATGGACCCCCAGCAGCAGCAGCAGCAGCAGCAGCAGCAGCAGCAGCTAGAGGTCCACCCAGCCCTCCTGGCAGGAGCAGGGCTTGCCCTGGCCCATGCCATGTGGGAGGCAGCTGAGTACCTTCTTACCCCAGGGGAGGAGATGCCCCCAGGGCAGCAGGGCTCAACCCCTACCCCTGCAGCACCCCGCTCCACCCCCCGCCTCACACGCCGGCGGCTGTGGAGCTACCCCACCAGCACCGACTGGTGGGAGCGGCTGGTGCTTGGGGGGGTGGGACGACGACCACTGGCTCCGGAACTTCAGGATGACCCGCCAGACATTCCTGGAGCTGTGCCAGTGGCTCACCCCCGCACTCAGGCACCGGGACACTGCCATGCGGCGTGCCCTCCCTGTGGAGAAATGGGTCAGCATCGCTGTCTGGAAGCTGGCCACTCCGGACAGCTACCGATCCGTGGGAAAGCAGTTTGGTGTCGGAAAGGCCACCGTCGGGGCTGTCTTCATGGAGGTAAGAGAACCCACAGGGGGAGGCCAGGCCAGGGCAGGGGGGCCAGGCCAGGGCAGGGGGGCCAGGGCAGAGCAGGGGGGCCAGGGCAGGGCAGGGCAGGGCAGGGCAGGGCAGGGCAGAGCAGGGGGGCCAGGGCAGGGCAGGGCAGGGGGGCCAGGCCAGGGCAGGGCCACGCACACCCTGCTCACCCCTCATTGGGGCTGTCCCATGTGCTTTCTCTGCAGGTCGTGCGTGCAATCAGCGCCATGCTCCTGCACAGGCTCGTGAGGCTGGGGGACCCACATGCCACTGTCGCCGCCTTTGCCACCCTGGGCTTCCCCAACTGCTTCGGGGCTCTGGATGGGACTCACATCCCCATCCGCGCCCCGCACCACAGTGGAGGACGATACCTCAATCGGAAGGGCTACCATTCTGTCGTCCTGCAGGCCTTGGTGGACAGCCGGGGACGTTTCCAGGACATTTACGTGGGCTGGCCTGGCAGCACCCACGACGCCCGAGTTTTTCGGAACTCGGGCCTGTGCCGCCGGCTGGGGGCGGGGACCTACATCCCCCAGCGGGAGATCCCTCTGGGGGACACCACCATGCCCTTCTGCGTCATCGCAGATGCGGCCTACCCCCTCCGGCCGTGGCTCATGCACCCCTACACGGGCCATCTCTCCGCTAGCCAGGAGCGCTTCAACGAGCGCCTGAACCATGTGCGCCAGGTGGTGGAGCGCTCATTTGGCTGCCTCAAGGGACGCTGGCGACGTCTCCTGACCCGCCTGGATGCGGGCCCCAACAACATCCCCCAGATTGTGGGTGCCTGCTGCGCCCTGCACAACCTCGTGGAGAGCAAGGGGGAGACCTTTCTGCAGGGCTGGGCCGCCGAGGCCGGCAGGGCACACGTGCAGCCACCTGCTGCCCCCAGTCGGCAGGTGGACCCCGAGGGGACCCGGGTCCGGGAGGCCCTGCGGGCCCACTTCGACGACCAGGCCGCGGGGTGAACTCTGCCCAGGCCCCCTACTGCCCGCCCCTTCCTCCCCCACACTCCTGCCCCAACGCCCACACCATGGAGCACCCCACCGCCCCCCCCTTCCACTTGTCCTGGACAAATGACAGCACGAACTTGTGGCTGAACGTAAACTTATTTTTTGTCTTTCAGAAACTTTTTTTTTTTTCAATAACTATGTCAAACACAAACCAAAAAGTAGGGACAAACGTTCAACAAAAGCAAGATGTGCACAAATAAAACAATACAACAACAAAGCAAACTAGTGTGCGCCATCAACCCAAAAGAAAACCAGGGAGGAGAACGGGTAGAACTATTTACATGGGGGGGACGGGGCAAACGGGGGCACCAAAAAAAAACAGTCCAACTATATACACAACAACAAGGGGGGGCCACGTCCCGGGCCCCTCGCCCCTAGAGCCCAGCACTGGGCGTGCCCGGCCGGGAGCCCCGCCGTGCCTGCAGTCTGGTCCGCGGCTGGGTGGGAGCGGGCTGGACCAGAAGGTATCGGTGCCGGCGAGTCTCAGGTGGCTCCAGGGGTCCCTCGGCGCTGTGGCCCTCGCGGGTGGGTGGTGGGGTGACGGAGGACGGCCCGGCGACGGCCGGAGCAGCTGGTGGTGGGGCTGCAGGAGCGGGTGGGGTGGGCGATGGCTGGGCCGGCGCGGCATGGGGGGCCAGGTATTCAACCAGGCGGTTAAATGTCTGGATATAGGCCCCCCATGCCTCCTGGCGCCAGGCCAGGGCCCGCTCCTGCAGCTGGAGGTGCTGCTCCGACACCTCCAGCTGCCGGCGGAGGATGGCCAGCAGCTGGGGGTCCGTGGCCGTCGCCGGTAGTAGGTGCGGGGTCCGCCGTCTTGCCCTCCACGGGGCCGGTGGTTCCTCGGCCGAGGGGCCGCCCTGGAGCGATGGTCCCGGAGGGCTCTCCGGGACAACTGAGGCCTCGCCGGCGCTCACTTCCGGTCCTTCGGATGGTGCAGGTGCAGGTGCAGGACACAGGAGAGGAGGGGGGAAAGAAGAATGGAGACAGGCGTTAGTGTGGGCCCCGAGCCGTGGCCTCTGTCCCCCCGCCCTGTGCTGCAGGTTCCCCATCCCCGGGAGATGCTGCTGTGATGGACGGGGTTCAGGGGTCCCCCTGCCCTGCACCCCGTCCCCTGGTGGGAGCGACTCTCACTTCAGCCCGCAGGGTCTGAGAGCAGGAGAGGTTTCTTAGGCCACAGATGGCCAGTTTCTGGCAGGAGTGACAGCACCAGGTGTCGGGAGAGACAGTCCTTCCAACCCGTCGTGGGGAGAAGACCCCAAGGGGGGCCCCTCTGGGATGCAGCTTTCCCCCTCCTCTGGCTGGCTGCCTACCAGCTCTCCCTTCCCCTAGCCTCTACCTGTGGCCCCCGCCCTCGCCCCCCAATTCCAAGCCAGCTCGGCTCCTCCCTCCTGTTTGTTCAGGGGAGAGGTATCACCTGCCAGCTGTAGCGCCAGGATCCTCCTTTGGCCCTGGGAGCTCTTCAGCTCTTGTGGCTCATATGTAGCCTGAGTCTCCCTTTGGCACTCCCCCCACTCCATCACATGCTGCTGCTGCGGGGTGTCCCACCCCCTCCTCCCGGGGGCCCCTCGAGTTTCCGCTCCCCCCTGGCCTGGGGATGGGGCATGGCACTGTCATGCAGGGTGGGGCGGGGCAGGGGCTGATGGCTGCAGTGCTGTGAGGGCCATGGCCCTGGTGTCCTTGGGGCCATGGCCATGTGAGCGTGTGGGGGGCCCTGGACACATCTCTGTTACCCCCGCCCCTCAAGCCCAGGGGTGTCCACCAGAGAGGTGTACCTACCTGTGGGTCCGCTCCACCGGTCCGGAGATCCCCGGGGGTCGGAGGCCCGGCTGCTGCTCCGGGATGGCAGGAGGAGGATCTGCAGGCTGGATTCTGCGGAGGAGGAGCCCCCCTCCTCCTCCTCCTCCTCCTCCTGCTGCCGCGATGTCCCGGGGATGGCCTCCAGGGGGGGCCCCCGGGGTGCGGGGCTTGCCTCCGGGGCGGACTCCATCTGCAGGGCCTGCTGGGCCTCGTCAGCCGAGGTGTCAAGGGTGGCCGGAGGGGAGGAGGTGTGCTGGGAGCCCAGGATGTCCCTGAGCTCCCTGTAAAAGGGGCAAGTGACGGGGGCGGCCCCAGATCAGCTGGCCGCATCCCGGGCCAGGGCGTAACCCTGCCGCAGCTCCTTGAGTTTACTCCGGACATGGTCCGGAGTGCGGGCAGGGTGACCCCGGGCAGCCAGGCCCTCGGCCAGCCGAGCGAACGCATCCGCGTTCCGCCTCTTGCTCCCCATTACCTGGAGCACCTCCTCCTTGCTCCAGAGCCCCAGCAGGTCCCGCAGCTCGGCCTCCGTCCAGGAGGGGCCCCGCTGCCGCTTCCCAGACTGCCTGGCCCTCTGGCTGGGCTGGCTGCCCTGGCTCCCCTTGGGGGGGGTCCCCTGGTGGTGCTGGGGGGGCTGCTGGGCAGCCATCGCCGCTGTGGGGGGGGCTGAGGGCTGTGCAGGCTGCCCGCTTGTGCAGGCTGCAGCCTGCACGTTGCCTCAGCTTCCTGCAGAGTCAGGGCGGGGGAGGGGACCTTTAAGGGGCCGCTCCACACGGCCACCAGTGAGCTGAGGGGCTGGAGAGAGCGTCTCTCAACCCCCCAGCTGATGGCCGCCATGGAGGACCCAGCAATTTCGACGTTGCGGGACGCGGATCGTCTACACTGTCCCTACTTCGACGTTGAACGTCGAAGTAGGGCGCTATTCCTATCCCCTCATGGGGTTAGCGACTTCGACGTCTCGCCGCCTAACGTCAAAGTTAACTTCGAAATAGCGCCTGACGCGTGTAGCCGCGACGGGCACTATTTCAAAGTTAGTGCCGCTACTTCGAAGTAGCGTGCACGTGTAAACACAGCTCATGTGTCCCAAACTTCGAAATGGCCACGCAAATGGCCATTTCAAAGTTTACTAACGAAGCGCTGAAACACATATTCAGCGCTTCATTAGCATGCGGGTGGCCGCAGCACTTCAAAATTGACGTGCCTCGCCGCCACGCGTCTCGTCTAGACGGGGCTCCTTTTCGAAAGAACCCCACCTACTTCGAAGCCCCTTATTCCCATCAGCTGAATAGGAGCCCCGTCTGGATGAGACGCGCGGCGGTGAGGCACGTCGATTTTGAAGTGCGCGGCTGCCTGCATGCTAATGAAATGCTGAGTATGCATTTCAGCGCTTTATTAGTAAACTTCGAAATGGCCATTTGCATGGCCATTTTGAAGTTTGGGGCACATGTAGACACGGCCATACAGTGTGAAATTCAGTAAGGATACAGGTAAAGTACTCCACCTATGGTGGAACAATTAGTTGCACATATACAAATTTGGAAAGGACTGACTAAGAAGGAGTATTGCAGAAAGGATCTGTGGATCATTGTACATCCCAAGATAAATATGAGTCAACAGTGTTACACCGTAGTCAAAAAAGTGATCATTTTTGCATTAGTAGCAAGAGTGTTGTAAGTAAGGTACCAGAAGCAATTATTTTACTCTACTCTGTGCTGATTTGACCTCAGCTGGAGTTTTTTGTCCAGTTTTGGACACCAGATTTGAGGAAAGATGTGGACTTACTGGACAAAGAGAAGAGCAAAAAAATGATTAAAGGTCTAGAAAATATGGCCTTTGAGGAAAGATTGAAAAAAAATGTTTGTGTAGTTGGGAGAAGAGAAGACATGATGGCTATGTCTACACTAGACCCCACCTTTCAAAAGGGGGATGCTAATGAGGTACTTCGGCCGATGCTAAATCACCCCAACCAGGACATTGTCAAGCCAGGACTTAAAAATCTCTAGGGATGGAGATTCTGCCACCTCTCTAGACAATGCATTCCGGTGCTTCTCCATCCTCTTAGGAAAATAGTTTTTCCTGATACCCAACCTACACCTCCCACTCTGTAATTTGAGATAGATACACAAGCACAGTTAGAAAAACTACCCTATCTCTGGAGACTCTCTTGGTTATGATAATCTTGCAGCGCAACACTCTTAAAGGAAGGCCTCTCGTGCATTCCACTCACTAGCCTTTGCCCATTGCTGTTCTAGATCAGGGTGCACAAAGTGGGGGGCATGCGCCTTTGGAGGGCATGAAATTTTGTAAGAGGGATTCAGCACGATTAGGCTGCCCCTTCCCCTCCCTCTCCCCCACAGCCTCCATTACTTTCTCTGCCACCTCTCTACTCTTTTATACTGAGCTCTGGTAAGTGCTGTCTCTGGGTCTTTTCTCCCCCTGCCTCCCCACCAAGGCAACAGCTCACTCCATGTGTCACACCCTGAAGGAAGGTGCTGCCTTGCTGCAGGAGAGCAGCTTGATTAATGATCCTCCTGGGGGGAAGTGAGCAGCAGTGGCTGAATTTTCTGGTGAACTTAGGCTGAATTTCACACTGCACATCGCCTACCCCTTGCCTTTCAAAAGGCTTGATAAATTGTATTCAGATTTAATTCCTTCAGGCACCCTGGGCTCGGGTTGTTTCAAAGCTTCTGAGACTCTGATACAAAGAGAGAGGAACATATTTTGATTAAAATTTCACTGCTGCCAAGAATCTCTTATAGTAAGAAGCAGTGTTAAGTTACAAAACTAGCACAATTATTATCAACCTCTTTCTGTTTAGTGCCAGTGTCAGAGGAATGATTCCATGGGTCCAATCAGTAAAAAGATTTATAAAAAAGTTTTAGTGGTCTCTCTTCCTTGAATGAGCTCCAAATAAAAACAAAGCTTTTTTCATTTTTTTAAAGTGGCATTCAGAAAGCAGATTTATCCACTGCCTCCCCTTTCCCCCAAAGCCTTCACTGTCACTGTTGCTGAGAGAGTACAACACGTCACTTCCAGGAACCACCATGCACTTCCGGTGGGTGGTGGGGCTTGATATTTGCAGGGACAAAAAGTGAGCCCTAACATATGCTCACCCCGGTCTAGATAATATTCCTGGCAACTGAAGTAGATGACCTCGCAAGGTCCCTTTGGCTGGGTCCACATGGCATGGCAAATACTGTGGTATCCCAAAATAGCTGCCCACATCTATGCAACATGCCCAATGTCATGAAACAGTTTTTGAGATAATGGGTGCACTGTTCCAGCATCCCTGCACACCTCGGCTACGTCTACACATGCACACTACATCGAAATAGCTTATTTCGAGGTAGCGACATCGAAATAGTCTCTTTCGATGAATAACGTCTACACATCCTCCAGGGCTGGCAACGTCGACGTTCAACTTCGACTTTGGGCAGCACCACATCGAAATATGAACGTCTACACGCCAAAGTAGCACACATCGAAATAAGGGTGCCAGGAACAGCTGCAGACAGGGTCACAGGGCAGACTCAACAGCAAGCCAGTCCCTTAAAAGGCCCCCTCCCAGACACAGCTGCACTAAACAACACAAGATCCACAGAGCCGACAACTGGTTGCAGACCCTGTGCATGCAGCATGGATCCCCAGCTGTGGCAGCAGCAGCCAGAAGCCCTGGGCTAAGGGCTGCTGCACACGATGACCATAGAGCCCCGCAGGGGCTGGAGAGAGAGTGTCTCTCAACCCCTCAGCTGATGGCTGCCATGGCGGACCCCGCTATTTCGATGGTGCGGGACGCAGATCGTCTACACGTGCCCTACTTCGACGTTCAACTTCGAAGTAGGGCGCTATTCCCCTCCCCTCATGGGGTTAGCAACTTCGACGTCTCGCCACCTAACGTCGATTTCAACTTCGAAATAGCGCCCAACACGTGTAGCCGTGATGGGTGCTATTTTGAAGTTGGCGCCGCTACTTCGAAGTAGCGTGCACGTGTAGACACGGCCGTCATCGTATGAGTACAGGGATGCCTTGAGACAGAGCTTCGTTTTGGCATGTGGCACTATTTAGACAGCAACAGATGCTGAAATACCTTATTTCGAAATCTACTCGAAATAAGCACTGCAATTTGTATAGCACAAATTGCGTAGCTTATTTTAAGTTTAGGCTGTCGTGTAGACACAGCCTTCTAGAACTGTGCTTCTACGATTATGCCACAAGCCTTGTACTCCTTGTATTTACTTTACAAAAAATACAACTTAAATTTTACAACACGACTTTTTTGCACTGTGTCGTGAACATTCCTACTAATGAGCACCCTCAATAGGGTGGAGACAAGAAGACCAAGAATTGGAAAACAAAGTTAATTCAATTTTCATTTGAGCAAATATTTATAGAAAATCTTAGAAAATTTGTCCCACTCTAAAAAAAAAGAGTTTGGTAGTACTGAAATTGTGAAAAGTGTGAAATAAACTCAATTAATGAAGTAGAACTACAGCTGGGAAATTCTGAAGTGACTTCTTGAAAAAAATATTGAATAATGTGGCCATAGAGTCTAAAGAGGAAAGGTTTTTTTATTTTTTTTCCAAATACCATTTTACTACTCAGTATCAGAATGTTGTTTTTATGCTAGTTTTTAGCAAAATAAGGTGCTACAAAGAGACATAGATATAGAAAAAATAACTTTTCCTTACAGTTTAAACAAAAGGATTATATATAGATTTAAAGGATGGAAATTTGTTCCCTGTTAATGCTGTTCTTATTTTAGTTCTCACTGAAGAGGAACTGACAGATGGAACTATAAAGTATGTTTACTCATATCAGACTTTTGATATGCAAATGACTGTTTGGAAAGAATTAGAAACACACTGACCAGTAGACATTCTCTTAGAAGAGAATCATCACAACCTAAGGGAGAAAAGAGATAAATACGACTCAGCAAACACACAGGCTGCATCTACACTACAGTTCTGTTTTGAAAGAACATCTTTCGAAAGAGAACATCGAAAGACAGTCTTTCGAAATGGAGCATCCACACACACCAGCGGGGACCGAAGGTTCAGTCCGTTCTTTCGAAAGGCCCCCAGCACAATTTTGAATGAGAGCATCCACGCATGCCAGGCTGCTATTTCGAAAGAGCAGGGACCGGAAGCTCCATGGGCAAGGTCTCATGGTGGATGAGCCCTTCCGGGGCCGCCGCCCACTGTCCCCTTAAAGGGCCCCCCCGTACCTCAGCCTGCATACTCCGAGGGCCAGCAACCCTGTCCCCAGGGAGTGCGAGAGCAAGAGAAAGAGACAGCGAGAGTGAGAGAGACAGTGGAGGTGGCATCCCAGCCCCCATGGACCCTGAGCAGCACCCCACTTCCATCGTAGCCCTGGCCAGCACCCTAGCTGCAGTCCTGGCCAACATACTGCAGAGGCTCTGGGTGGCCACCACAATAACCACCCTCTTGGATGCCATCCTCAGGGTGCAAAGTCCCCAGCCAGTCCCCTGGGTCATCCACCTCCTGTGGAGCTTCTCCATAAGCAGTGACTGGTGGGACCGGCTGGTGCTGGAGGACTGGGGTGATGACTGGTGGCTACAGAACTTCAGGAAGACCAAGGGAACATTCCTGGAGTTGTGCCACTGGCTCGCCCCAGTCCTCTAGCACCAGGACACACACCTGAGACCAACACTCTCCCTGCACAAAAGGGTGGCCATTGCCCTATGGAAGCTGGCCACCCCGGACAGTTACCGATCTGTTGACCACCAGTTCGGGGTGGGCAAAGCCACCATTGGGCCCGTCCTCATCAAGGTAAACCATGCCCAGCTCACACCTAGACTGCATGCGGGGGTTGGGAGGCAGCCTGGCTACAGGCACCATTAGGAGAAGGGCGGGCACCCCGGGGCCAGGGGCAGGGAGGGGGACGGGCACCCCAGGGAGAGGGGCGGGGATGGGGACAGGCACGGGCAGGCAAGCCGCACCCCACCCCACGCTCATGAGCGCACCCCACTATGCCCTGCAGGTCGTCCGGGCAACCAACAAGGTGCTCCTGAGGCTGCTGGTGTGCTTCAGGGACCTGGATGATGCCATCCATGGATTTCAGGAGCTGGGCTTCCCCAACTGCTCTGGGGCTCTGGATGGCACCCACATTGCCATCAGGGCCCCGGAGCACAGCTACGTGAATCGCAAGGGCTACCACTCGGTGGCTGGTCCAGCTGTGCTCACGACGTAAGGGTCTTCAGAAACTCGGGGCTGGGATGTTGTATGGCCAAAGGGACCTTCATCCCCTAGCGGGAGCTCCCCATCGGGGACATGACGATGCCGCCCTGCATCGTGGTGCACCCGGCCTACCCCCTGCAGGCCTGGCTGATGTGGCCATACACCGGGCACACCGAGCCGAGCGAGGCCCTTTTTAACGAGTGGCTGCACCATGGCCAGAACACCATGCAGCGGGCATTTGGCTGCCTCAAGGGACGTTTTAGATGCCTCTACGCCAGGCTGGAAGTGGGTCTCCCCAATGTCCCGGTGGTGGCTGGGGCCTGCTGCACCCTCCATAACCTGGTGGAGGTGAAACACGAGCCCTATATGCAGGGGTGGGCCGCTGAACAGCAAACAGCCCCCTGCCACTCCATGACACCCGGCCCAGCAGTATGGTGTGCGTTTAAAGGAGTCCCTGCACAAGGCCTTTGAGCGGGGGCCATGGTAACCCCCCCACCCTGCACACCCTCCCAGGGGGAGGTGGGGAGGGAGCAGGGCCTCAAGGTCAGCCTGCTCGGTGGGGGGGGCGTTGTGGGGGACGCAGGGGGGCTGTGTGATTGGGGTGGGGGAGGCAATAGGGGTGCATCACTCGGGGGGGATGTATCAGTGAGGGGGGCGTGGGGGATGGTGGGAGAGGCGATGGGAGGTGTGGGAGTGACCCGCGATGGAGTAGCAGCAGGGGCCAGGTGGCCGACCACGGCCTGCGTGAGGGCGTTCAAGTTGGACACCACCTGGTCCCATGCCTGCCACTCCATGGCAAGCCACTGCTGCATGATGCCCGTCAGCTCCCTGAGGGAGGCCGTGTGGGCTATGTCCCCTGCCTCGTCCTCCCCAGACTGGTGTCTCCAGCAGTGGGACCGGCGATGGTCCCGTGCTGGCCCTGTCCAAGGCCTGGGCTGCTCCCCCTCGTCCTCTGTCATCGGGCTCCTTGGGCCTGTTGCAGGGCTGGTCTGGCTGCTGTGGCTGTGAAGAAAAAAGGGCAGAGGAATGGGCCATTAGTCCCGGTGGGGGACCTGCTGAACCCACTGCCCCATCCCTCACACCCCATCCCGGTGGTCCTGAAGGGACCGCAGCTGGGGTTCCCTGTCTGGGTTGCGGGAACCCTGGCTCTCCTCTGCCTTCCTTGGTCCCTTTGCAGCACGGAGCCCTGCGGTACTGTCTGGCCTGCATGGTGCTGGGTGCCACACGTCAGCCCTGTGAGGCTGGGGCGGTGGGGCCATCTGGCCTGCCTATGCCCTGGGGCTGATGTCCCTTTGGGTGGAGTGCAGCCACCCCGGGCCAGACTGTGTGCCCCCCACACTGGCCCCACGGCCATCAGCTTGCATGGTACATACCTGTGGGTCCCTCCAGGAACTCGGGCAAGACGCAGTCAGAGGGGGCTGGGCTGGATGGGCCCGACAGGACGTCGATGATGAAGGCCCCCTCGTTCGAACCCTCATCGTCACTCATGTCCTGGATCCGTTGGGGGCATCTGCGGGTAGCTGGTGCTCCAGGCCAGTCCTCCCCCTCTGTCCCTGTCCCTGTCCCCATCCCCATCCCCATCTCCTCCAGTTTGGTCGGGCAGGGGGGTCGGCGGTGTCCAGGTACACAGCTGGGGGTCCCGCTTCCTTGGGCCTAAGGAGGCAGTCCAGTTCTCCATAGTAGGGGCAGCTGGTGGGCGGTGCCTCTGACTGCCCAGCCATGTCCCGAGCCTGGCAGTACGCCTGCCGGAGCTCCTTGACCTTGGACCTCACCTGGTCTGGGGTCTGGGTGGGGTGACCCCAGCCTGTGAGGCCCCTGGCCAGGTGCTCAAACACCGTGGCATTCCGGCACCAGACCCCTGTCTGCGGCAGGACCTCCTCGTCTTCCCACAGGGAGAGGAGGTCCTGCAGCTCGGCCTCGGTCCAGGAGGGGGCCTGACGTTTGGGGGGCCGGGTCCCCTCCTGGGAGGACTCCCCCTGGTCCCTGGATAGCCTTTGGGGTGGGCAGGAGTCCTGGCTGCTGGCCATGGTGCCAGAGGTGCTGCGGCTTCCCCTGGGGTGTCGCGGCCGGGATCTGTGTGAGTGGCAGCATGGGCTCCCTGCTGCCCACACACTCTCAGCTTCCTGCCTAAGGGCTTCTGGGAGCCTGAGTGCTGAAAGGTGGCCAGACGCTGAAGCCATAGTGCTCCGCTTGTGCTGTGAGCAGCACTGCCTCCTGCCAGGTGATCGCAGCCACGGAGGACCCGCTCTTTTGAAAGAGTGGGCTGCAGAGCATCTACACTTGCTCTCTTTCGAAACTGTCTTTCGAAAGAGGGAGCTTTTCCCATCCCAGGAGGGGAGGACCAACTTCGAAAGAACGAGCGAGTTCTTTCAAAGTTAATTTTGAAAGAGCGCTGTGTCAGTGAAGATGCTCCATGGCTTCTTTCAAAAGAACTCGGTCTTCCGATCCTAATTTTGAATGTTCTTGCTAGTGTAGATGCACCCATAGTGAATAATGCGTATGACAAATCTTGTTATCCTGTCACAACACTCCCCTGTGGAACATGAAGGCTGCGGCTACACTAGCCCCCTCCTTTCGGAGGGGGTATGGTAATGAGGCACATCACTAGATGCTAATGAGGTGCTACCATGAATATGCAGCACCTTATTACCATAATGGCAGCCGTGCACGCTTCGAAAGCACAACTTTTGAAATGCCCATCACCCATGTAGCCGGAGGCCTTTCGAAACAACGCCCTGATTTCGAAAGTGCCTTCTTGCCAAAACCAAATGGGGGGGTTGTTTCAAAAGGCCACAGCTGTAGTGTTTTGAAATGTAACATATTGCCTATATTTAAATTAAATGAACTTAGGTTATAGAAGAGTGAAATCTCCAAGAGAATAACTTGAATAACCGAATAACTCCTCTCATGCTATTTTTCTGAAAATTATTTCAACATACCAGTAATTAAGTTTAATAACTCAGTTATGGAAATACATGGCAGGAGTTCTTTATTTAGGTTATATATACAAAAAGGGACAGTTTTTCACCTGGTGTAATTTCGTGCATCTGCATTAATTTGAACGAATGATGCCAATTTACATTCGTTGAAGACCTCGCTTAAAGTCACTTCATTTAAAATGATTACTCAAATTCACAAAAATGTTCATAAATACAAGAAATCAAGATTATTATGAAAAGGCCATTTGCAACTGAAGGCTGAAGTGAACTTTCAGATTAAAGCAGGGATTCAGTCTGTACATGATATATACAAAAATACAGCATATACTCATCATTACTGCACCACTTTTTGAGTATAAAATGAACATTCTGAGAATTTACAAGTAAATTATGTTAGAAAGAGCAGTTATAAATGAGGCTGGATCCAGATCAGGAAATAAATGAGATGGAAACATTGATAATTTGGTTGAGGCACACTGCTCAGTTTACATTTCTAAATATTTTACTTTTTAAAAATTTACATTCTTGCCTTTCTACCTTGCAACCAAAAGCAACAATGAATGGCAGAGGGCATACAGTACATCTTCTTGACCTGGATTTTCAAGGTGAAAGCAGAGAGGGTCCTCTGGGCTAGATAAGTTGAGATACCTACTTTGCACTATAGGAAACTCAAGTAATGTTTTTGATGCTACAGAGATTTATTGCACACCAGTTACAGAACTTATGTTAAAAGTAGCTCAGTGAAAGAAAGTATTTCCGATACTTTAACTACAGCAAGAAAAGAAAAATTTACATTGGGACCTATTAGCAAATCTGTGACATGACACACTTGTCCTTCCATAGACCTAAAATCTATACTGGTATGGTTTTTTTTCATCTGTTCGTATAGGGATATAATGTGTGTACAAATAGATTACCTGTCACCTGAAAAAAATTGTCTAATCTCTTTCCATTTTTACTTGTAAGAAAATAGAGCCTATTTTGAAATAAGCCATAGTACATCCAATGCCTCTATTTTGAAACAGGCTCGGTGTGTGTAGATGCTGTATCTCAAAATAGCTAGGTGCTATTTCAAAATGCATTTTTGTGTGTAGAAGTGTTATATCAAAAAAGCTATTTCAGAATAGCTGCTCTGGAACAGCTTATTTTGGAATAAGGCTGCTCGGGAGACTCTGTGTTGTGGGAGTGGATTCCTCAAGTATACTAATACACATTGGACCTCCCTGGTCTGGTATCCTCTGGGCCTAACTGGTCCCAGATGACGGAGTTTGCCAGGCCAGGGGAGGTCAATTTCCACCTCTCTGCTCATCGACTCTGGGTTCCTGGTTGGGCTACCCTCCTGGCTGCCAGCCAGGATCAGCTGCCAGCCCTAGCCAGGGGCCCCAGGCCATGGGACTCTGTTCCCCCATCTGCGAGCTGATGGAGGCCTTGTCCGGCTAAAGGTTTTATGCCCCCATCCAGGCTCTAATGCCAGCCCTGCACCCCTGGCTGAGCTGCAATGCCGGCCCTGGGCTCTGCGCCTCTGGTTGGGTTGCGATGCTGACCCCATCTGGCCACAGGCTCCATGTCCCCCACCTAGGTTGTACTGCCAGCCCCAGCTGCTGGTCTCCCTGCCCCTTGACAGGTTGCGATACCGGCCCCAGTTGCACCCTGTCCCCAGCCGCCAGCTCCTCTCCCAGCATCTGGTACCCATGGGCTCTGATCCAGGGTCTCAATCGTCCAGCAACAACCCTAGTCTAGCTGCACTGGAGTATACTGGATTAGAGGTTTAACATGTAGGCACACACTGAGCAAGCCTCCTATAATTCTGAGCAGTACTGTTTCCAGCTAAAATATCAGAGAACATTTTTTCTTTTCTACTACAATTATATTATTCCCCACACCGCTGCAGTGTGGCCACAATTATTATCAGCATTTTTGTCCGTACAACACAGAATCTAACCTAAGTCAATCATTAACAAAGGAGTAATCTCGGTGGTGCCTTTTTAAAAGTAAACTATTTAGTGAGATTAATGTCACTAGAGCGAGAGATTATTTTTCTGAGGGTGTATTATTTTACTTGTGTACTATTTGTGAGAAGCAGCCATTTTTCCATGCACCATAGAAAAAATTATTTATTTCCATTGACTGTGATGATCAATATGCAATACATTTTTAAAGTCATGAAATATGCTGATATAGACAAGTGTGAATTCCTGAAGTTGTACATCAACCTCATGACTTCTATATTGTGACTGCAAGTAGTGCTCTAGTGAAAAATATGAAAATGGAATTTTATTTTATTCTGATGTTATCTATCCTTTACCACTTCTTAAATGGAAGTGTAAGGAATGGGGCAGAAGGAACGCAATACTGCTGAAGGCTGGGAGGAATGTGTCTCCCAGAGGTCATCTGCATGAGAATGCAAAGGGTGGCAGGTGTGATACTGAGGCTGGGACGAGTGTGTTTCCCAGTGATCATTTGCATGAGAATGCAAATATGTGCATGTGTGATACCTTTTCAGGCAAAGCCTAATGGGTAGCAAGTAAGCCATGAGATTTGGTCTATTGTAAACATATAGTTGTAAAAATCACAATTTAAGCTGACACTTAATGCGGGAGTTGTGAGATCTCACCAATGCTCTGGGTTGTTGTGGGGGACAGGGCAGTCGCCATAGCTGTGTAAGACATTGATTACACAGGGCTCCCTGGTTTAAAGCATTGTGGAATGAAGGGGGAGGGGGTACTGGTTGAGCTAGTGTGCTGGGTGCCTTGGCCCTGCTTATGCCTTGTCCATGTAGCTATAAGCCTGGCTTGACTAGCCCTCCCCACCTGTTAAAAGATAGAGCTGGATACTAGGGTGTTTGTGAAACCCCACACTAGAAATACCAAGAGCTGAAATCACAGACTGACAGCTGAGGCCACACAGAGCTGAAATCACTGGGTTCTGCCTTAGGGCAATCCCAAACAGTGGGGTTAGGATGGGCAGACAACAGCAAGACTGGCGGGCGGCCGGTAGGAGCAGCGGTGGACTGGCGGGTGACTGGCAGATGGCTGGTGACAGCAAGGGGAGGCTACAGACAAGTGGACAGCTAGTATTGCCCTGGTGACGTATCTTTGGGTTTGGGACTGCACCACAGAAGGTACACCCTGTAACTGGCTACGTCTACACGTGAAGCCAACATCGAAATAGGCTATTTCGATGAATAACGTCTACACGTCCTCCAGGGCTGGCAACGTCGATGTTCAACTTCGACGTTGCGTGGCACCACATCGAAATAGGCACTGCGAGGGTACGTCTACACGCCAAAGTAGCACACATCGAAATAAGGGTGCCGGGCACAGCTGCAGACAAGGTCACAGGGCAGACTCAACAGCAAGCCGCTCCCTTAAAGGGCCCCTTCCAGACACAGTTGCACTAAACAACACAAGATACACAGAGCCGACAACTGGTTGCAGACCCTGTGCCTGCAGCATGGATCCCCAGCTGCCGCAGCAGCAGCCACAAGCCCTGGGCTAAGGGCTGCTGCCCACGGTGACCATAGAGCCCCGCGGGGGCTGGAGAGAGAGCATCTCTCAACCCCCCAGCTGATGGCCGCCATGGAGGACCCAGCAATTTCGACGTTGCGGGATGCGGATCGTCTACACGGTCCCTACTTCGACGTTGAACGTCGAAGTAGGGCGCTATTCCGATCCCCTCATGAGGTTAGCGACTTCAACGTCTCGCCGCCTAACGTCGAAGTTAGTGCTGCTACTTCGAAGTAGCGTGCACGTGTAGACACAGCTACTGTGTGTGTGTGGAAAAGGGCCAAGAGCGCCAGCAAAAGACTGGGTTCTGCTGCATATGGGGATGGTATCTGGGTAAAGGGCGTTTTGTCTCTTCTGTGCTGAGATATACTGCATCTGTCGCTGTAACCTTGGGGTAGGTTATGGTCATTAAACAAGCCATTTCTATCTCAGACTCTGTGCTTGCAACGGGGGGGAGAACCGCCTTACGGGCACCCAGCACGGGGGTGAAATTGTCCCAGGCCACTGGGTGGGGGCTCGAGCCGGTTGGTTGTATCCTTGATAGGAAAACCCCACAAGAGTTGAACCTGGCCCTTCTGGCAGGCATCTGGCGTTAACAGAAGGGTTACATAAGTGGGGGCTCGTCCGGGATCTCTTTTGCTGGGTAGTACCCCTCGCAAGCACACATATATGTATAACATTGTAAGTAGTTCTGTTGTTGCGGCATAAAGAGAAGTTACTCACCTGTGTAGTAACGATGGTTCTTCGAGATGTGTCCCCATGGGTGCTCCACAGTAGGTGTCGGGCTCGCCCCGGCGCCGCAGCTCGGAAAATCTTCAGCAGTCTCCGTCGGGTCGCGCATGCGCCGATGCGCATCAGCTCTTCGCGCGCTTACGGTCACATGCGTGATCCGGTCCCCTCCAGTTCCTGACCAACCGCTCTGGACGCCCCTGAAAAACACACAAACAGAGCTCCAAAGTGGGGAGGAACGGTGGGTAGTGGAACACCCACGGGGACACATCTCGAAGAACCATCGTTACTACACAGGTGAGTAACTTCTCTTTCTTCTTCGAGTGGTCCCCGTGGGTGCTCCACAGTAGGTGACTACCCAGCAGTAACCCCCCCCGAAAAAGGAGGTGGGTACCCGATTTACGCACAGCTTGCCCGTGAAAGGACTGCTGTTGACAGGCGTGTATCCTCATCAAGCATCCTGTGCATGGTGTAGTGCTTGGCGAAGGCGTCATAGGAAGACCACGTCGCCGCTCTGCAGATATCTCTCAGAGCGACGCCTTTGAAGAAGGCCGTTGACGCCGCCATCGCCCTAGTAGAGTGGGTTCTTGGCGGAACTGGCAGAGTCTTGCAAATCTCGTAACACAGTCTTATGCAAGACACAATGTGATTTGAAATCCTCTGTGAAGATAGCGCTTCTCCTTTTGACCTGGATGCAAGGGACACCAGTAGTCTGTCCGTTTTCCGGCAAGGTTTAGTTCTATCAATGTAGAAGGCCAGTGCCCTTCTTACGTCAAGTAAGTGCAACCGTGCCTCTTCATTTGAGTTGTGAGGCTTAGGATAGAACGAGGGCAGCACTATTGGTTCGTTGATATGAAAGTCTGAAGAGACCTTCGGAACGAAGGCTGGGTGTAATCGTAAGACCACCGCTTCTTTTGAGAAGATCGTGCAGGGTGGTGTGGACATTATGGCCATGAGTTCGCTCACTCTGCGAGCTGACGTGATTGCCAGGAGGAAAGTCGTTTTAATAGTAAGTAGTCGAAGGGGGACCGTAGCCAATGGTTCAAAGGGCGGTCCCAAGAAGGTGTGTAGAACTAGGTCTAAACTCCACGACAGCGGTATTGGTTTCCGAGGGGCGTACAGATTCACCAACCCCTTTAGGAAATGGGAGACAACAGGATGGGCAAATGTGGTTGATCCATACTCTTCATGCCAAAACGCTGATATAGCCGCCAAATGCACTTTTATAGAGGATAGCGAAAGTCCATTTTGTTTGAGATGTAGCAAATAATCCAGAATCGTAGGTATGGTGGCGTCCTGGCGTATTAGTTGCCTGGAGGAACACCATTCGGAAAAACGCAACCATTTGTGCTGATAAGTCTTTCTGGTGGAAGTTCTCCGACTACATTCAAGGACTTGTTGTACTCCCTCTGAGCATGTAGTCTCTAAGGCGCTTAGCCATGGATTAGCCATGCTGGTAGCCGAAGTCTCTTCAGGTGCGGGTGCAGTATTGACCCCCGAGCCTGAGTGAGAATGTCTGGTACTGTTGGTAGGGGAAATGGCCGATGTTGAGCCATGCGCAAGAGCAATGGGAACCACTGTTGCCGGTCCCAGGTTGGGACTATGATTATCATGTGTGCTTTCTCCCTTCTGGCCTTCTCCAAGACCTTGTGTATAAGTGTCGTGGGAGGGAACGCATAAAGTAGAGGGCTCTTCCATGGGATCATGAAGGCGTCCCCCAAAGACTCCTGTCCCATGCCCGCTCTGGAGCAGTATTGGGGACATTTCTTGTTTTCTCGGGTGGCGAACAAGTTGATTTGGGGAAAACCCCATCTGCGGAACACCTGGTGAAGTAGGTCTGAACGGATCTGCCACTCGTGAGTGGGCACAAAGTGTCTGCTGAGTTGGTCCGCCTTGACGTTGTGGACCCCCGGTAGGTATGCAGCGTTTATGATTATATTGTTGGCGATGCACCAGTTCCAGAGTTGGACTGCCTCTGCACAAAGTGTACGAGACCTGGCTCCCCCCTGTCGGTTTATATAAAACATGGTGGTGGTGTTGTCGGTATTCACGCCGACTATTTTTCTGCGCAGATAATTGTGAAAATGCCTGCACACATTGAACACTGCCCTGAGCTCCAATATGTTTACGTGCAGTGTCTTCTCTGCAGGGGACCATAATCCTTGAGTGGTTTTGTTGTCCATGTGAGCCCCCCATCCCATATAGGAGGCATCTGTTGTAATGAACACAGTAATTTGCGGTTGGCGGAAGGGCACCCCTGTTAGGAGATTCTTGGGGTTTCCCCACCATGTTAGCGAGCTTCGTGCCTCTGTTGTAAGTGACACCCTCTTGTGGACGGTGTGGATTGAGGGTTTGTATACGGTTGTCAACCAATGCTGCAATCCTCACATATGCAGCCTGGTGTTTTGCACCACAAACGTGGTGGTTGCCATATGCCCCAACAGTTGTAAGCACGTGAGAACTGGAACAGTGGGGCTGTACGTTAGTAGTTGTACGAGAGATTCGATGGCACGAAAACGAGCCTTGGGTAAATACACCCTTGACGTGACTGAGTCTATCCGAGCCCCTATAAACTCTATATTTTGCGTGGGGTCGGTCTTTGACTTTGAGAAATTGATGATGAGGCCCCGTGAGGTAAATGTTTTTGTGGTGATGTGTATCATCCGTAATACCTCCGCCCGGGAAGTTCCCTTTAGCAGGCAATCGTCCAGGTATGGGAAAATGAAAACTCCCTGTCTGTGTAGGTATGCTGACACCACCGCTAAGGTCTTGGTGAAGACTCTGGGTGCTGAAGAGAGTCTGAATGGGAGGACTCTGTACTGGAAATGATCTGTGCCCACAAGGAACCGGAGGAAACGCCTGTGGGCTGGATGAATTGTGATATGAAAATACACATCTTGTAAGTCGAGGGCTGCAAACCAATCGCCATGGTCTAGTGCCGTGATTATTGAAGCCATCGTAGTCATTTTGAAGCGCTGTTTGCGTAGGTACTGGTTCAGTGCGCGTAGATCCAAAATGGGTCTCCACCCTCCTGTCTTCTTTTCCATCAGGAAATACCTGGAGTAGAACCCTTTGCCTTGAAATTGTTCCGGTACTCTCTCCACCGCCCCTATGAATAGGAGGTGGTCCACCTCCTGCCTTAATTCCGGTAGGTGAGAGGGGTCTCTGAGAAGGGGTGCGGTGGGAGGATTTGGTGGAGGTAAAGACTGGAAGGGGATCATGTATCCCGTGTTTACAATCTCCAATACCCACTTGTCCGGCGTGATGCTTTTCCATTGTGGGTAAAATGGCTTGAGTCGGTGATGGAACATGTACTGAGATTGGCACTGAGGTACGGTCTTGGCTTCGCGGCCCTCGACATACCCGTCAAACTTGCTGTCTTGCACTTTGCCCTGCGGAGGCGTTGCCCTGCTGAGGCCGGCGCCTAGGGCCCTTATAATGTGTTTGTTGATGACGCCCCTGATCATACCCCCGTTGAAATTGGGTACATTGCTGTTGGTAACCATAATGGCGTTGCTGAGGATAAAATTTCTTCCTTCTGAACGGTGGGGTATATATCCCCAAAGTCCGAAGTGTCGCTCTGGAATCTTTGCTCGAGTGTAGGACTGAGTCAGTTGATTCAGCAAACAATTTTATTTTGTCGAAGGGGAGGTCTGCAATTTTGACCTGTAACTCCTTTGGAATGCCGGATGTGTGAAGCCATGACTCTCTCCGCATTACCACTGCAGTGGCCACAGCATGGGCCGCTGTGTCCGCCACATCCAGTGCAATCTGCATGCCCGCTCGAGAAGCCGCGTAGCCCTCTTGCACAATTGCCTTAAGAATTGGCCTTTTATCCTCTGGAAGGAAGTTAACAACTTTTAACAGAGTAACTAACTATAATAACTATAGAACTGCTAACTATGAACTGTTAAAAACTATTAACACAAGAAAAAAATAAGATTTATCTGTTTCAGGCGTTGGAGCCGGAGAGGATTCCGTCTGCAGCCATTAGCGGTTGAGAAGGAACTGGCGGGGACCGGATCGCGCACGTGACCGTAAGCACGCGAAGAGCCGATGCGCATCGGCGCATGCGCAACCCGATGGAGACTGCTGAAGATTTTCCGAGCTGCGGCGCCAGGGCGAGCCCGACACCTACTGGGGAGCATCCACGGGGACCACTCGAAGAAGAAGTTAGAGTTTATACCATGGCTGGCCGTATGCTAGAAGACTGGCGTGAGGAGTTGGGTATTGACCCTAGAAATTGTCCATTAGTTTTAGGGATACCTGAGGGTATGGAAGATGGCCCAATTGAGGCCCTTCTAACAAAAGCCATTGATTCTCTAACGAGGTGTCGCATACGGGGGCGTAGACCTCAAGTAGACGACAAAGCATTTGTGGTGCTATGTGAATTGCCAGTAGCTGTGGACTCTTTGCAGATCCCAAGGGAGATAAAGATTCCCACTGGCACCTTGAAAGTTGTGATCGCCAAGGCCTTTGCAACAGGCCCCGCTTCACAGGCTGTATTTGAGGAGAAGATAACAGCCTTTTTGGCACAGGAAGGAAAGACTATGGCAGACGTGTCAAGTCTACTGAGTGCTGAACCATCAGCCCCTGGCCCTTCTATGGATGTATGGGCCAAAACTTTGGGACAAGCATTGGAGAAGGTCCTGCGACCTCATCATGAGTCTAGTTCATACCGTAAGTTACGCTATTTTCGGGTGGTGCGGTCCCAATACCAGGGGAAGAAGCGTTTGAACCCTGGTTAGAATATACCACTGAAATGCTCCGAGAGTGGGCAGTACCTGAAGCTGAGAAGAGAAGGCGACTGATAGAGAGTCTCCGGGGTCCCGCGCTGGATGTCATTCGCACGTTGAAGCTGGGTAATCCAGATGCTAGTGCAAATGATTGCTTAGAAGCTCTCAATCATGCCTTTGGGAGGACTGAAGATTCGGAGGAAGTTTATTGCAAATTCCTGAGCACCAGACAACAGAGAGGCGAAAAGTTATCAACCTATGTTCAGAGGTTGGAGAAACTACTGCAGAGCAAATGGACAGCGGAGCAAATGGATCGAACTCGAGTGTCCCAAATTGTGAGGGGAGCGCAATACCAGCACCCAATCCTATTCCACCTTCGGTTAAGGGAACGTCTGGCGGCCCCACCCAGCTATTCACGATTGATTAAAGAGATCCGAGAAGAGGAAGAAAGGCAGGCCACCAGTGAGAGCGGGGGCACTCAACCATCCAAACATGGCAGCACGGCCCCCTCGCAACTCCCCAAAACATTGATGGTGAACGGTGGAGAGGAGGTCGCCCAGAGAGTGCAAGACCTGATGGTGCAGGTGGACGAACTGAGGGGTGCTGTAGGTTCAGCCTGGGCACCAGGAAGTGGTGAACAGCTAGCAGCAGCGGTCCATAAGACTGGGCTCAGGACAGCTACTTCTGCAGGCTGGCCAAGTATAGGATCCTTCTTCTGCTACAGAAGGAATTAGCAAATATGAAGACTAGTATAATGTATATACATGGAAATGTACATTTGCTCATAAGAATTGTTACCTGTAACTGATCTATGAATCAAAATTATCATGAAATCTCATTTTACCTGTCACTTAAAATTAAATAAATTGATATGTCTGAAGACCAACTATGCATATATAAAATCACATTCTTCTGAGACTAATGGAGAATTATCGAGGTTAAACAGTTAAATTTAAACCATTCTAATGTTGATGACTAGAGGTTTTTCTGACTAAATTTGCACTTATATTAGCAATTGCTTAGCTCTTGCCCACATGAATAATTAGATCACAGTGAGCTGAGGTGAGAGTCTAGCCCGCCTTGGTCTAATGGTCCACACTGAATCACAGAATACTAGAACTGGAATCTCCTTCGGAAAATTACTGCAGTGCTTAACCATCCTGATACGTAAGTGGCCATCCCTTATGTCCAACCTAAACCTCTCACACTGCAATTTAAGCCCCTTGGTTCTTGTCCCATCATCAGAGATTAAGGACAATATTTTTTTTTCTGCCTCCTCCCTGTAACGGCCTTTTAGGTACTTGAAAACTATCCATAACTCCTCTCTGTCTTCTCTTTCCCAGAATAAAGAAACCACATTCTTTCAAACTCCTTCCTCTTAGGCCATGTTTTCTATGTTCCTGTGTTTCCACGTTCTTTTAAATATTTTCCTTGATCTTTTGATCTTCATCAATTTGTCCACATCTTTCCTGAAATGTGGTGCCCAGAACAGGACATAATACTCCAGCTGAGGCTTAACCAGCACAGAATAGAGCAGATTAATTACTTGTTGTGTCTTGCTTATAACACTCCTGTTAATACATACATCTGCAAGCATGTGTTAAAAATTTGTCACAGGGCATTAATCTACTCCTTTTTGAAGTGGGACCATTTCAAGTTGCTTTAATTATATTAACAAGCATCAGTAGGATGTACACAGACATTTGGACTGCATTGAGTGAGTATGGTGTAAAATGAAATCCAGTTTGGCATGGGTCTAATTGTTTATGTGGACAAGCACTTAGTTAACCACCTATTTCTCTTAGATTTCCATGAACACCATCACAACTACCTACCATTTTCCTTTGACAGCTGAACATAATTCTTTCACCATTTCATTCATTCACACTGTTTACACATATTTTTGTACTGCATAATACAAGTACATGAAATTTATTGATCATTAAAGAATTGACAGATTCTTGCTATGAGGACCAGACAATCCAATGACCCAATATTATAAATATAGGTAGTCATCATTCACTTGCCTGACCTGCCTGAGTACCTACTTCTTGCAGGGATCCCAAAATGCTGGCTCCATCATGCTGGACTCACTGCTATTTTCAGGAGCTACTGCAGTTAAAACTAGAACAAATATGACTATGAGACCTCCAAATTACACCTCCATGCTCAAATCTATATGGGCCTTTTGGGAAACTACACATTTGTGTGTTCCGTCAGCAACTTTCAAACACATCATTGCCCTAAATTTTGAAAATGTAGCACTTGATATGAATTCAATATATATATTTATGGCATTTGATTTTCTTGACTTTATCAACTCTTAAACATACACAAAGCACCATCAACGTAATACTTACTGTTATAATTAGTTCTAATAAAATAGTTTTAAAACTCCTTAATAATATTTAGAGCCAGTTTGCAAGAGAAATACTACAACCCCCCCACCCACAGCTCACTTTATAGACCAAATACATATTACAACTTCACGTTTACGTTTCAATTACATTTTACAAATTACAATAAGTCATGTGGTACCTTAGATATCAAAATTTATTAGGTTATGGGCTTTCACGGATAAAACCCACTTCACCAGATGGATTTGGACAAGAAATTTGTTTGCTTCATTCCTGTGTGAAACGTTCCACCCACACTCACAATGTAAACAAAAATTAACTTTTACATTGGCTTTTTAACATCAATGTTGTCATTTCTTGTAGAAGCTGTTAAAAAAGCAATGAGCAACCTAGGCTAGTGAGTGGTCCACATGAGTGGCCCTCCTTCATCTCAGTGGGCCAAAGATTGTCTTAACCAAGACATTTTCCCAGGATAGGGTAGTTTTGCTAACTACTCTTGAATAACTAGAAGTTGTATGTCTGGAGGTAGGAGGGTTGCTGGTTGAACTATAGCAGCACTTTGACCGGATACAGAGGGAGTGCATGGCTCTTACTGTCATTGTTGTGTGCAATCAGCAGGCACCTCACTTCACATGCCTTTCTTTTATGTGTGTGTGTGTCACTTTTGTAAAACCAGCAGGAAAAAAACCTACATGGCTGGAAACCAGCAGAATCTGGCAACCCTGCTATAGGCAATGGTAAACAAAATGTTGTGAGGGTGATACACAAAACCTGATGAGCCTCATGCAGTTCGCAGGCCACAGGTTACCCACTGCTGCATTCAAAGGACAATATTTGCCAAAAAGGGGAACAAAGAAGACAAGGGGAATTATAGACCAAGAAGTCTAACTCCATTATCTGGAAAGGAGCAAAGTATTAAACAATCAATTTTAAAGTTTCTAGAAGATAGTAAGCTTGTTAAGAAACAACTAGTATGGAGTCTTCAAGAATAAATCAGGCCAAACTAACCTAATTTTCACCTTTGACTAGGCTACTGGTCTAGTGGATATCAGGGAAGACATAGACATGGCCTATCTAGACTGTAGAAAGAATTTTGACACTTTCTGTCACGGGGTCTCTCAACACAAGCACCTGCTGGGCATTTTGGGGATTAGCTGTGGTCATTATACAAGTCCTCCAGCAGTGGTGGCTCTCCCATCCTCATCACTCCAGTGTCACTGATTTTGCTTCATGCTGCAGCTCTCCTGCTGTGTTATAATCCAGTTTCTCTCCTTTGAGGGATCTCCTTTTGCAAAACTCCAGCTGCTCCCTGCAGTATCTTTGCAGTCCGTACTCTGGCTGTTTCTTCAGCAGCAAGGGGGAGGGATAACTAGGCCCACCCACTACTCTGGGTCCTAAACCCAGAGACCCTGTAAAAATAGCTAACTTCTGCCCTTCTTTCCTAGTTCACCAGTGTGTCTTAATTCTCTGAGCCTGTACCCTCAATGCCTTCAGCTCCTCCCTCTGGCTCCCTCACCTTCTTCTCAGAGCCTCAGGCTTGCAAATCCTAGTAGTGCTGTTCAAGTTCTAATATCTACAACACTCTAAAGAAGCCAGTCCCCTCCTTTGGGCTTCCTGAGGCTGACTGATTTGCTCTGCCCGCCAGCTTCCTTTTATACAGGCCAGCAAGACCCTGATTCGTTGGTCCAGCTGCTGCCCTAACTGGTTGTAGCTACTGCCCTCATTAGCTACTTCCTTGTAGACCTCCAGGCTGGATTCTAACCATATCTGGGGCAGTGTGGGGCAGAAACCCTGTCACACAGTCCCACACAATAATCCTGCAGGCAAACTATGGAAATGTGGCCTAGATGAAATTACTGTAAATGGGTGCACAACTCAGAGCAGTGACCAATGATTTGGAGTAAAACTGGGATGGGGTATGTCACAGGAGGCTGTAGGGGGTCAGTTATGGATCTGGTATTATTCAATATTTTCATGAATGACTTAGAGAATACATATAAAATTTGCAGGTGACAACAAGCTGTGAGGGTAGGGGCAGTTGCAAAAACTTTGCAGGAAAGGATAAGATTTGAAAACATGCTTGACAAACTGGAGAACCTGTCTGAACTCAACAAGATGAAATTCAGTAAAGAAAAATGAAATACTTTGCATTTCAGTACGAAAAATCAAATGCATAACTACAAAATAAAGAATAACTGGCTTGATAGCAGTACTGATGAAAAGGATCTGGGAATTACAGGGGATCACAAATTAAATCTTCATAAAAATGTGATGGAATTAAAAAAGGACTAATATTCTGGGGTACTTTAGTAGGAGTGTGATATATAACATAAAAGAGGTAATCGGCCAGCCTTATTTGGTATGGGTGGGCCTCAGATGGAGTATTGCATCTTAATCTGAGACCCACACATTGGGAAAGATGTTGACATATTACAGACAGTTCAGAGGAGAAAGACAAAAACAACAAGAGGTTTAGAAAACCTGACCTCTGATTAAGTCAAAAAAAAACCCTGGGATTTAGACTTGGTAAAAGAATATGGAAGGTTGGGACCCGATAACAGACGTCAAATACGGCAAGGGTTGTTTTGAAATGGATGTTGATTAATAGCTTTCCATATCCTCTGAACGTAAGAAAAGAAATAAGGGTGTTAATCGGTAGCAAGGAACATTTAAATTAGTTATTATGAAAAACTAATATAGTAGCTAAATTCTGGAACAGGTTTCCAAGGCAGGTTGTTGAATACTCATCACTGTAAATTTTCAAGAAGACTGAATAAACCAACTATTGGGGATGGTTTAGCTTTACTTGTTGCTGCCTCAGTGAAAACTGCTGGATTACATGGCTTCTCAAAGTCCCATCATTTTACACATGTCTAAGATACTAATCAATAGATGACAAAAAATTAGAAAATCTCTGTAGGTCATTCTCCCAAGAAAATTAATTCCAAATTCTAAACAAGTAGGCATTGCTTATGTTATATCTCATTTCATAGAAATAATAGGCCTGGAAAGGACCTTGAGAGGTCATCAAGTCCAGTCTCTTGCATACATGGCAGGACCAAGCACCATCTGTGCTATCCCTGACAAGCATTTGTCTAACCTGCTCTTAAAAATCTCCAGTGATGGAGATTCCAAAACTTCCATAGCCACTTAATGCCAATGGTTAACCATCCTGACAGGAAGTCTTCCCAATGTTCAACCTAAACCTCCCTTTCTGTAACATAAACACACTGCTTCTTGACCTACCATCACAAACTGAGAACATCTTTCTCTTTCCTCCTAGTAACAACCTTTTAGGTACTTGAAAATTATTGCCATTGTCCCCTCTCAGACTTCTCTTTTCTTGACTAAGCAAACCCAATTCTTTCTATGTTCAATCTTTTAGTGTTCATTTTCCTGTTATGGTACATTAGTTTAGCTCACGAGTGCTCACTACAATACTTAAATAAGAGGAGTTTCAGTCATCCAGTCATTTTACAAAGACTTTTATGTGTTTTATCCCTCATCAACACAGTTCAAACTTAGAGCATAAAATGCTCAGAAGAAAAATCCTTGTGATAAGATACAAACTAAAGTTGGATGGATAAACGTTGACAGAAAAATTTTCTGTCTGAAAATGAAGTTCAGTTGGAATCAAAAGACTGTGCAAAATGGTACGAGTTTTGCCACAATTTCATTTAGAAGAAAAACTGAAAATAAAAGTTCTAACAATTGCAAAACATCTTGTTTTGACATCCAGAACAAAATTTTGGTAATATTTTCCATATTTTAAATTTTGTATTAAATTATAGTAATGTGTAAAGAAGTCAATCTCAGAATGGAACATTTTCATTGATCCCAAAAGATTATTTGGATTATTTGGATTTTTTTCTGTTTAGAAATAATACCAGTGTTAAAATGTAGATGTTTCATGAAATGCAATTTTTTTCCTCTTCACAGATCTACCACAGAACAATAATTAAACACATTTTCAATAATCAATACATTCAATATAACCACAACTCATTAATAAGTCACAAACAGAAACACAAGCAAAATATTTAAATTGATTATTTCTCACTATGGGTAGGGGAGTTTCCACCCTAACTCTGAAGAAAACATGTACAAACTCTGTACAGAACAACCATCTCCCTTTTTGGGCTATGTCTTGATTATCATCCTAAAATACAACAAACCAAAAATCAGCTTAATTTCTTTCCCCAACAATCAGATCTAAGGGTGCTCCCAAACTTTCTAAATCAGTGAGACTGTCCACCTCCTTTTATGCTTTTGTTACTGCATTTAGGATGCATCTCATCTCAACTATGAGTAGCAAAGCAAAAAATACCTGTGAATCTTTGTGTAGGTTCAAGAATCTAGTAGGAGTCAGACGTATACAAATTTCTTATATCCTGACACAGGTTTCTAGAATATATATATTACTTTCTAAGGCCTACTACTCATTTATTATAGATATCTATTATTCATAGTATCACACGAAAATATATCTCAGATAGCGCTGTTAACAACTGATGACAAGCTGACTCTGCACCTCTATTCTCTCACATTCTGCATTGTTACATAAAATGATATAAATGTTTCAAAACAGAAACAGAACAGAGGAAGTTATAGATTAATATTTTTTCTGAGCTACAACCTCAATACTGCATATACCCAAACCATTTTAATGTAAAAATGAAACACATCATACTTAATCTTAACTATAAAAATTTCCCATGGAAAGTAACAGTTTATACTAAATGAAGTCTAAATTTTGACCCACCTGGAAGAATATGATGCTGTTTAACTTGCTTTTCTATAGGGACTTTATTAGGCCTGCTACTGAACTATGGATCATTTTAATTAGAATTAACACTTTCATCTTCTTTATGAATATATATAAGATTAATTTTGAAATGTTGAACATCTGGGATATAGTCAAGCTGTCACAACAAAATTAAGACATTTCACATACATAACTGCTGTTATATAGTAACCATATACCAAATAACCAAACATTCATTGTTAGCATTCACAGTAAAAATCCCTTCATGCATATATTTCCATGTCCTTTGGGAATGTATGCATGCTTTGATCATTATCCCTTTGAAGTAACTCTCCTTTAAAGAGAGACTTTTCAAGTACAGTCCTTGACTCTGTTAGATGTTCTACTGGTAGGTATGAGACTTATTTTACATAATTTATGCTGCAGTTAATGGACATTTTACTGCAACAGTGAAAGCATACTGCCGTGGAAAAATTTCTAAAGATCACCTTCCTTGATAAAAACATTTACTTTTCAGGTTACTTAGATTAATGGAAATAAGAGTATGATCATCAGGTCATGAGCCTGTCAATGCAGGATTGCTGCCCCGAGTACTATCTTCAGAGATTTTAAAGGTCTAGTTTAAAACACTGAAAAATTGGAATTTCACCACTTTTTCTGGAATACCAGAGGTTGAATCTCTCTGTAGTACAACACCCTCTGGTTTTGTAACAGCCATAGTCCACTTATCATGGGTATGGACAAGTTTCCCAATATTCCATAAAGTTCATTTATAGACACCAGTCAGCGTTCTGTGCTATTATTTAGTGCCAGTTTACCCATAAATGTCTTCTAAGAGCCCAGTTAGCCGTGGAAGTGTTGGCAATACTGATAGACAATATTGACCTCCCCTGGTTTGGCAAATTCTCTAGTTCAACACTCATTAAGGTCCTGAGGGTCCTGGACTAGAGACATTCAGCTTGTATTTTACTAGATGTTACTATTATGAGATTATGTGTGGGGATGTTTTTCATTTAAAAAATTGCTACAGCAAAGGTAAAAAGCAAAGCAGCTTTCTCACAATCAGGCATACTGTTGGCTGCCTTTCATACTATCCTGTGCTGAGGTATGGTTGGAACCATGACTCTGTTCCCTATCACAAAATCTTCCCGTTAACAAAGATTACCATTGTAAGCAGCCCCTGAGCTTGCATGGAAGAAGGTTCTTCATTCTCTTACAGTGTTTGCACCTCTACAGGGGAGGGGAGGACCTCACAATCTTGCCATTAGTGGCATTGCTGAGGGGCTGACAGTCTTGCTGGGCCCCTGGACAAGGTGTGGGGGGTGAGGCCTCAGGCAGAAGAGGTGGGCTGGTGGTAACCAGCCCTCAGGGCTGCCCAGACCATGGCACGTATACCCCTTAGCCCTCAGTGCTGCCCAGAGGGAACCATGTGGCAGCCTGTCAGTGATTTTAAGGGCCCAGGCTCTGGCCATCACAGCTACTGGAATAGCAGCAGTGGTGGCTGGGAGCTCCAGGCCCTTTTGTATCACTGCTCCTTGGGGCAACTACCATCCTCACCCCCATCAACAGGCCTGGGCATCTTACTTGCCACTAATTAAGGTCTTTATCTAGCAAGCTGTTTAAGCTTTTTAACAGTCCCTTAAGCGCTTTGTTGGGTTAATGCCTCAAATATCACAGAAATTTGTAATTATTTATACATGTTTTCTGAGGCTGTTGTTTTCTAATACCAGATGCCTTGGAATACTAAATTAGTGCATCTGACTTATTATCCATCTTAATTCTGCATTACTCCAACACGATAAAAATATTCAGTTTCAGTCTGAATCTTTGTGAGAACAGAATACATTAACTGGCCATAGTAAAGCTCATATCTCTGAGGGGACTGAGTGTGAATAATAAGAGTCAGAGAAATTTCAACATTTTATCACTCACATATTTCTTTTAGTATGCTCAGCTAGGAAAGGCTCTGAGTAGCCTATGGCAGAAAAAACCTTTAGACCCAGGAGAAGCATGAGGCTGTGCCCAGCTTAACGCTCATTGGAAAACTTTTTTTTAATTTTAAATTTTAAGTTAATAAATCAGGTTATTGTCATTGAACCTATGAAAGCCTTGGTGAAGAAATAATGTTTATTGAAAAAGCCCTTGAAAGGGGACAGGACTGGAACTGTTGCAGGACACAGAGGCTACATCTACACTAGTGAGGTTTTTTTGAAAAAGTCAGGACTCTTTCAAAAAATCCCATAGAGCATCTACACAAAAAATGTGTTCTTTCAATATTAAATTGAAAGAATGCAGCACTTTTTCTGGTGGCCCTCTTCCTCTCGCAGACCAGTAAAAGTGCCTTTTCCCGAAAGATTATTTTATAAAAAACAAAAAAAAAAGTATGTAGATGTCCTGGGGGAAGTTTTTTTGAAAGAGGCGGTAATTTTTTTTTGGCACTGGACTTTTTGATCCTTGGCCCAGTCTTTTGAAAGAGCAGGGACTGTGTGGATGCTCTCTCTCAAAAAAGTGGATCAATTTTTTCAATCTGCTTTTTTGTATGTGGAGGCACACTTTTGAAAAAAAGTTTTTTCGGAAGAGATCTTCCCAAAGAACTTCTTTCAAAGGATCACTGTAGTGTAGATGAAGCCAGAGAGTAAATTCTGGTCATGAGGGAACATACAGGAGGTGGCAGGCCTGGTGACAGACTGCCAAGGACAAATAATTGTACTTTAACCCAGATTGCTAGCAACTGGTGCTGATATCAAATTGTGCAGCTCTCTCACTGAGTCTGAAGCAAGAAACAAATCAATGGGAAGAGAGTCACTTTAGCAATTTTTGCCTAGTGTTTGTCAAAGATAGCTGGAGTGATCAATATCCAACAGTATAAAGTTGTATAAAACCTAGACCCAGAAATACTTATGCTTCTCAAAACTTCACACAGTAACTGTAGGAGGGCAGATAAGAGTGATAATTTTCATTGGAAAACTAACAAGTAAAACACCTTAGCTATACCAAGTTTACTTGATTATTCCACTGCAGACATATATTTCACACTATATAATGTATGAATAGTAATAGAGAGCTAGCCATGCTAGTCTATATACTATCAAAACAAAAACAAAACAAAAAAGCGGAGGGGTCTTTCTTTCTGCCCCACTTCCTCCACAAACTTAATACAATTCTGTGGTGACCTTGAAGCCTTCTTTCCCTACTGGACTGATTTTTTGTTTTTATATAATGTATGTATTTATATACATTTTAGCATCAGTTAATTATGTCTACTGAAAGACCTTTTGTCACTGTAAAGCCGTGTCTACACGTGTACGCTACTTCGAAGTAGCGGCACTAACTTCGAAATAGCGCCCGTCACAGCTACACGTGTTGGGCGCTATTTCGATGTTAACATCGACGTTACGCGGTGAGACATCGAAGCCGCTAACCCCATGAGGGGATGGTAATAGCGCCCTACTTCGAAGTTGAACGTCGAAGTAGGGCACGTGAAGACGATCTGCGTCCTGCAACATCGAAATAGCGGGGTCCGCCATGGTGGCCATCAGCTGAGGGGTTCAGAGACACTCTCCCTCCAGCCCCTGCGGGGCTCTATGGTCACCGTGTGCAGCAGCCCTTAGCCCAGGGCTTCTGGCTGCTGCTGCTGCTGCAGCTGGGGATCCATGCTGCATGCACAGGGTCTGCAACCAGTTGTCGGCTCTGTGGATCTTGTGTTGTTTAGTGCGACTGTGTCTGGGAGGGGCCCTTTAAGGGAGCAGCTTACTGTTGAGTCCGCCCTGTGACCGTGTCTGCAGCTTTGCCTGGCACCCTTATTTCGATGTGTGCTACTTTGGCATGTAGACGTTCCCTCGCAGCGCCTATTTTGATGTGGTGCTGTGCAACGTCGATGTTGAACGTAGACGTTGCCAGCCCTGGAGGACGTGTAGACGTTATTCATCGAAAGAGGCTATTTCGATGTTGCTACATCGAAATAAGCTACTTCGATGTAGGCTTCACGTGTAGACGTAGCTTAAGAGATGCATATTAATTGATTATGTTATCATGAGATCACTCAGGAAACTTACTTATTTAGCACCAATGCACTTTCACCTATCTGCATATTTTTTAAAAAAAAATCAATTTACATTTTTCATTGGGAATTCTAAATTCTGAACCAGCTTTCCTTTTCAGCTGCTTTTCAAAGTTTATTATGCAGTGTTTTACATAGCTTAACAGGTGTGCAGGTGGCTGCAAATGTGTCAGGAGGGTGGGCTGCCAATTATGGGGGGAGTTAACATGGAGGAAGATATAAAAACTTGAAGAGGCTGATATTTCGCAGTCTACTAACGCAGGAAGTTGTGGAAAACATGTTCCCCTAAATAATGATTTCACTGCTGTCTTTTTACTTCAGTATGAAGCAAAGTACATCAGCAACAGACTTTAAAAAAATCCTTCAACTCTAACGTATTGTATATGAAAAGAAGATGTCAGTTTGGTACAAACTAGAAAATTTGAACAGATCAAAAGTTGAATGATTTTGGAGCTTCCTAGCATTCTCTCTCTCTCTGTCTCTCTCTCTCTCTCTCACACACACACACACACACACACAGAGCAACATCATGCATCTGCAGATGAGCTCGAAGTTGCACAACATTATACAAAATGTGGTTCAATTGATCTTTTCAGTATCTTAACTATTTCTTTATTATTTAACAGATGCTCAAAGATGAAAAATTTGAACTGATTCTGTGTGTCCTGTTTGTAGTTTTATTTTCTTTGCTCTAACTGACCAAAGCAAATTTTTTTTGTCAAAGCAAGCAAAATATTTTCTGTAACAAAGAGTCAAAATCAGTTTGTAAACTCTCAGTTTTACAGACCCTGACTTAGTGGACTTCAGGATCAATGGACAGACCCATTGTTCCTGAAGCCCACAGGGGTCTGTAAAATCCTAACCCCTCCTCTGCAAAAATAGTTAAGGCACTTATAGCTGCAGTGTCCTGGAGGAGCTGCCGTCTCTTCCACTGGAGCCACAACATGCTCCTCTCACCGGGGTAGGGCACATACATGGGCAGGCGGCACTCGCATACATGCCCCAGCCCTGGCGGGAGGAGTGTGTGGCAGCTCCACCAGGCTGCATGGTGAAGGTCCCTGCAGCCACGTGCGGCAGGGTGCCTCGCCTCCAGCTACGCATGGGGAGGCAGCTCCAGCCTCATGTGGTGGGGTGCCATCAGGCTACTGGCACCTCCAGCTGCGATCCAGCAGCTCCAGCCATGTGGTGGGCTCCAGTGGTTCCAGCTCCAGCGGTAGTGACTCCAGTGAGTTGTCAGCTGTTTTTTTGGTGAGAGGGAGGGTGGAACTGGGGCTGGCGGGAGCCTGGCAGGGATGGGTGGGCAGTAAACCCTCATTTAATAGACTTTCAGGAACAACAGACATCCCTCCCCCATTAGTCGTTAAATCGAGGGTTTACTAAAATGGCACATGGAAAAGAAAGAAAAAGGTAAATGCAAAGCAAAAATAAAAGACTCCCCACTGGTGCAGAATATACTGCAACAGATAATAATACGAATAATGCTTTACAGTTTATCTGTTTTTATTTAGAAAAAATAATCTATAGAGTACTTGAAATACACAAGGTCAAATACAATTTGTGCAGCTTTCCAAGAGTTATCTGTAGTTAACTATATTCAAAAGCTCTGTCAAAGTCAATAATAATTGTTTCTCTACATTGACTATTATCCACAGAACACATAGTTCCTGTGTATTTCTGTATTACTTTGCTAGAATGCATTAACAAGTAGTCTTTTGGAAGAAGTGCCAATCAAAAGATGGAATTAATTGGAAGCACTGAATTGCAGTGACATTTCCTCAATATTCAGATTCAGATTCAAATCTCTCTCTCTGCTTCACAGATACCATGCTACTCAACATGACAGACAGCATATTACTAATGTGTATTTTACATTGAAAAATAATCAGAGCTTTTCTTGAAAACATTTGTATGGAGAAACAGTGAAACGTTTTGATGTCAGGCCAAATAAATGCACAACGTTAAATAATATGTTTAATTTCTTTGGAATAGTAACAAAAAAGATGTCTAATTTACAAGTGATTCCTCCTAATAATTAGGAATTCATACTAAACTCCAGTAAGATAAATGATTGTATGGAATCATTTTAAAATATTTTAATTACTGGTTAACTTCCAGAAGATGAATACAACCATACTTACTATATGAAAATAGTACTAAATCCAGGTTATCCCAGGATGAGATCCATGTGCAGAGGGAGTCCTCCATGTATGGGTGTCTTCTCTGACTTACAAAAAATAGAGAGATGGTCATCTACTTCTGTGGGACTCTTTCCTTCTCTTTCTTGGGACATCATGGGGGTTAAGATCTATGCAGTGCAGTGGTTTTCAACTGATGTGCTGCAGTACACTGTTGTGCCATGCGAACTGTCTAGGGCCATTTCTACACAGGCCACTTTCTTTGGAAATGGCATGGTAATACACGGGCCAAATATGCTAATAAGGCGTGGATGCAAATTCCCCATGCCTCATTAGCATAACGTCACGTAATTTGGTGTCCAGAAGACCGTTCTTCCGGACTTCAAAATGCCGTATAGAAGCGTGGTCCCCGGGGTGGGGGTGGCATCTTCTGGAAGGAAGACCTTCTTCCAGAGGCCCCTTCTTCCCAAAAATTTTTGGGGAATTTGTATATATGCCTCATTAGCGCATTTCGGGCCGTGTATTACCATACCACTTTCAAAGAAAGTGGTCTGTGTAGAAACGGCCTAAGTGTGCTGCAGAAATGTCATCAATTTTCCCTCCCCCAGCTCTTTGCTAGTGCAGGGTCCTTCCTGCAGCCCTTTTGCCAAGCCACTTCAAGAGGAAATTGCCCACCCCACACTAGCTGGGAGCCAGGCAGTCTTGCTATTTGAGCGCCCAGCTAGTGCTGGGTGTCAATTCCCTCCACCCTGCAAAGGGTCGGGGAGGGGAAATTACAAACATCACTACCAAGACAGTAATCATAGTAAACATTAGTTAATGTGACATTTATGAGCAATTGTTTCAGCTGGAAAAAGTGGGTTTGCCGTGGAATTGTTTGTCTCATTGAAGTATTCTGTGTTATTGAAAAGGGTGGGAACCCCTGGAAGGACTGGTTGGGCTGCAGTATTTTACCACCCCCATTTCAGTCCTATGTATCTGATTTATCATGCTAGTTCATTTTGTTTTCTTTTTTTTTTTTTTGGATCTCTGTGTTATAAAACTATCAGTGTTATACTACCTATCTCCAGATCTGAAGAAGTGGGTCTGTCCCACAAAAGCTCATCTCCCAATACATTATTTTGTTAATCTTTAAAGTGCTGCATGCCTGCTGGTTTGTTTTGTTAGAATGCAGGCTACCAGGAGCTACCTCTCTGTTACAAGAGTGCAAAGTTATCCAGTAAAATTAAGAGGCAGTAGATTTAAAGCAAACAAAGGAAATACTTATGAGTTCAAAAGGAAAGATACTGTGAACAGTCCTCGCTGCCAACTCTGCTCACATATCTACACCAGTGACATCATCACAGGACCTAACATCAACCATACCATCAGGGGCTCCTTGACCTGTATATCTACTAATATAATATATGCCATCATGTACCAGCAATGCCCCACTGCAATTTACATTGGCCAAACTGGACAGTCTTTCTGTAAAAGAATAAATGGACATAAATCAGACATAAGGAATGGTAATGTACAGAAGCCTGGGGGGGAACACTTCAATCTCCCTGGACACTCAGTGGCAGATTTAAGGGTGACAGTTCTGAAACAAAAAAAATTCAAAAATCAAATGGACAGAGAAATCTCCGAGCTGCAATTTATTTGCAAATTTGACTCCATTAACCATGGATTAAACAGAGACTGGGAGTGGCTTGCAGTTTACAAATGCAGTTTCTCTGCTCTGGGTGCTAATGTCTCCCCATAAGACTCTGACAAAGGCTCACATCCCCCTGTCTGATCTGACTTGTTTTTCCTCTTTTGATAAGTGCTGTTGACATCTGGGCCATTTCCACCTTGCTGAATAGACCTTGTCAGCTCTGGCCCTCCCTCTTACTGGGACCCCACTCTTTAAATACCCCTCTGAAACCACCCCCGCACTCATGCATCTGATGAAGCAGGTCTTTGCCCGCGAAAGCTTATGCTCCAAAATATCTGTTAGTCTATAAGGTGCCACAAGACTTCTTGTTGTTCCCACATCTGTCACCTATACTGCTCTTTGCCTCAGTTTACCATCTATAATAATAACTGCTAATTGACAAGAAAAGTTGTGGAGCTCAGTTAAAGTTTGTAAAGACCAATGAGATTTTCACACAGTCATAACATACATTTTGGCATGTTAACAGTGTAATGAATCTGCTCATAAATAAGAGGCGAGCAGAGACTCCTTACTGGAGAGCAACTGAAGGGGGGATGTGTCTGTAGTAGACTGTGGGAGGACTGTAACAAAGGCCAGGTGTTCCCCAAAGCAGCCTGTACTCATTGATCCAGAGAGGCCTCTGTAAAACTGGGTCTCTTTTAATTTAAGACAGAGAGACACATGGCTTATGTAAGCATATATGTACAAACGTAGCATTGATGTTACAACAATTTTCCATCAGGCTGCAGTGTCTCAAAATTGGACCCACTTCTCCCCATAGACAACAGTATAATAAAAACAAGTACAAACTATTACTATAGCTCAGCATAGAATTGTACACCACATTCTCCAACTTACTTTGTATGGCAAGGAATAAGGAGCCAAGAGACACACATGAGGAGACAATAGAGAAAAGGGTTGAGCTAGTGCTCTGGGTCTCATGACATCTGACCATGTTTTCTGACCATTCCACAACAGTGAAGGTATAACTATAATCCTTTCTTCTCTGCATAGGGGATTTCCTGTGCTCTTCATATGGCTCTACCATAGCATGGCACCAGTCTTCCAAGCAGTAACTTTACAAGTGAACACTGTTTTCCACTTAACTGTGACATACACTGATACTTGGGTTTCACATAGAATGCATCTCCACTTAACACCTGTAAATCTGTATGGACACTTACCCTGTCTACCTGTGTTGTTATTTAGTGTTTTTATTCCTTCAAGAAAAAAATCTGGACCCTAGAATGGGTCTGAAGAGCCAGTTGAATGACATGCAATGTGCAGTGTTTTCTGTAGAATAGGCAGTAGTGAAATTTCCCCAAGCTGTAGAGTGGCAGCAGCATTTCCCTGACAACTGATTAGCCACATAACTGCAATAACTATATCCTTTGCTGTCCTCTCTCACACACTGATGAAAGAGGAATAACTAGAGGATCCATGTAGCCATCTCTTCTTTGGGCCTTGTGTCAAAATGCAAAATTATATGCACCTTCTGTGACTGCACAAAACAGCAATTGTAGAACTGCAGAAATGTGCTTGTGCTTTTATGGGGAATCCACCTGTAGCTAGGCTCACACCGTCTTGGCTTCCCATTCTATGCAACAATGCTGCTCTGGTTCTACTGTCAGATGGATCCTCCTTGACGCTGTGTGGGGAGGAAGAAAGAGGGGTTCCCCTTAAAATATCTTTTAATTTTGCTAAACTCAATTTCTATTTGATTATTTTCCGACTTTTTCTACATACTTCCTCTGTGTACTTACCTACACTGTGCATGAGGCAATGACATTAGTTTCCTTACATAACAGAGGTAAATAAATACTGGTAAAACCTCTAACAAAACATTATGACTCTGCGTCCAAAACAGACTTACTCTTCTGTTGTCAGCATATTTTTCTTTGTAAGCAGAGGTGCAACTAAAGCCTGATTAGCTCAAGGATTTTCTGGTTTTAGTTTTAACACCTTGGTAAGTTGGAAGTTTCCAGATCATAAGTCACTATGAATAGTAACAGAGAGATAGCTGTGTTAGTCTGTATTAAAACAAAAAGCCGTCATGTAGCACTTTAAAGACTAACAAAATAATTTATTAGGTGATGAGCTTTCGTGGGACAGACCCAGTGAAGAAGTGGGTCTGTCCCATGAAAGCTCATCACCTAATAAGTTATTTTGCTAGTCTTCAAAGTGCTACATGACGGCTTTTTGTTTTTATATGTTTTCCAAGATTGTCCCTGGAAGCAAACAGATTTTTTTTAAATCAATTTCTTCAGTGTTAAAATAATTTCTAAACGAATTACAAGTAGTAATGCTTATGACAGGCTACTAAGGTATAAATCCTACAGCTGTAATGCTAGTTTAAACTAGAACTAACTGAACAACAGGAAAAGAAGATACTTGTTCCATTTATTGGTAAATTCTAGTGGTGCTCATATATTACTCTCATTGTCAAGTACTACTTAGTCAACTTTATTTCAAAATATTTCATTTTCAATTTACTAGTTAATATCATTGTAATGTGATAACCAACTTAACGTGACAATCTATTAGTGCTCATCCCACATGTGAACCAATCCCTCGAGAAAGCCATTTACATTATTTTACTGAGAATATTCTTGAAGGACATACCGCTTGTAGATAAATAAATTGCTGCAAGCATATTTGATTGGCAAAGACAAGGAAATGGCAGTCATGCTGTTGCAGATGTAAAAACTGAGATTATGTCTACACTAGACTTAAAAGTTGACAGCAGATAAGCAATTTTAGCTACATCAATTGTGTAGCTAAAATTGACGTGTCTGTCGTTGACTTCCATGTCTGTCTACACAGGGGAAGGTCAAAGGGAGCATTTTTCCCTTAGACCTTCCTTATTCCTAACCTCTCATGAGGAGCACTGGGGTGAACTTTGACCCCGAGACTGTCATTTCATGCATGCATGAAATCATACCCCAGAAGATTGACCCTGAGCAGGTTGATATTCCATGCTAGTATAGATGTAGCCTCATACTGGTTAATGCACACCATAAATAATGCATACTAACACTAGCAAATTCAGCTGATTTTCCGTTTGATCATGATAACCCAATTAGAGGCATGTTAGTCATATTGAATGCCTTAGCTGTGATAGTCAATCAAAAACTATTCCATGTGACTTTAATAGAGAATAACAGCATTGATTATGGATCATCTAATTAAGTAGTCCTTTTCTGACTATACTGTATTGTCAAAGCTTCAGAGGATGATACACAAGTATCCATTATACACTGTGGTACCAAAAGCCCTGGGAATTCCTTGCTAACACAAACCAGCAACTAGCAGCCATTTTGTTGTTACCCCAAGTAATCAAAATGCACATTCTCTTCCTATTTAAATGTCTGCTCTTTACTTATTAAATTATCTGTCCCAATTATATTCTGCATTGATTTATGAAATGTAGTTTAATTTCAAACTTTATTTTCTAGAACTAAGTAAATACAGATATATGGTAACTTCTGTTCATATGTTCTATTGTGTTATGTTTCATTAACCATTTCAAATAATTATAATACCAATGAATTACAGAAGCAAATAGCAGAGATCAGACCGTCATGTGGGAAGGTGTTATGTAGGATTCTGTACACAGCTTTGTCAGTAAACGTTGCTTGTGAGTTCCAGTTTCTATGCCATTCTTTTTCCCTGTGTCTACACGTGCTCCTTTCTTTCGAAAGGGGCATGTTAATGAGCCAGTTCAAAAGATGCTAATGAGGCGCTGCTATGAATATGCAGCACCTCATTAGCATAATGGCAGCTGTGGCAATTCGAAAGTGAGGCTTTTCGAATCGCGCACCGCCCGTGGAGACGGGACCTTCCAAAAGGACCCCACTCCAGTTTTCTAAAGCCCTTCTTCTGATCACCAGACAGGAAGAAGGGCTTTTGAAAACTGGGGAGAGGTCTCTTCGGAAGGTCCCGTCTACACGGGCAGCACGTGATTTGAAAAGCCGCACTTTCAAATCGCCACGGCCGCCATTGTGCTAATGAGGTGCTGCATATTCATTGCAGCACCTCATTAGCATCTTTCAAACAGGCTCATTAACATGCCCCTTTTGAATGGAAGGGGCACGTGTAGACCCAGCCTTTCTGGTGAGCACAGAATGCAAATAATGCTGAAATCAACATACGCCATCTTGTGGTTTGTAGTATGTCTGTGGATAGGTTTGGGAGATCCAAAGGCTATGGGACTAAACCCAGACAAAAAATCTGGAGTGGAGATCCTAAAGCATATTCGACAAACCTGCTTCCTGGCATCTCCTTGCACTCACCTCAGTTCCAATCACACTGACGTCTGTCTTTCCTCTGGATTCAACTGGGGTGTCTGAGAGAAGGAAACCATCTCTCGGGTAATGCACTTTCTCCAAACACTAGCCCAGGCAATGCAGCATGTAAGAGGGTGCCAAATGGAGAGAACACTCCATCCTTGCTGATAGCATGGAAACAACATGGGAAGTGGCAGTTATAGGTTATAAGCCCTCCTCAACTGTTGAAGAGGAGGACGCCTTAGGTTACTTTCATGGTGTCAGGAGTCACTGCACTCCACTTGTCAGCTACTGCCCACCTCAAGCTGGGCTGCCCCCAGTCAATAAGGTGCTGACCTGCCACATCTGCCTTCCTTATTGGGCACATGGGAATAGACCAAAAATTGAAAACTAGATGTAAATGATGTACCCACCATAAAACAAAATAATAAATCAACTTGCCTCCAGCTCGGTAGCTGGAATGTGCGGACCACATGTCCAGGACCTGAATCTGTGCATGACCTTTTGAACATGGACTCGATATGCAAAACAGCAGTCATAGACCAACAGCTACACAAACAGAATGTCGACATCGCTGCCCTCCAGGAAACCAGGCTGGCAGATGCTTGATCAGTGAAAGAAACCAATGCCCCACAGCAGTGTGGGAACCAGGGCAGGACCCTCACTGCCCCGCAGCAGTGGAAGAATCAGGGCATTATAATTGAACACCCTAACCCTATGAGGAATCATCAGACTTGAGTTCCGGTACCATTTTTTCTTGAAAAAAAGCACTGGTCAACACAGAGCAGCCCGACTGCCCAGCCACTCTATCGGCAAAACAGCCAACTGGAAGCACAGCAGACAGAGTTGATTGGTGTCCCAGAAGAACTTTATGTTGACAGAATGTCCCCTGAAATGTCCAGACTGGCTTTTGGTCAACAGATCTCTGTTTACAGAGGCATTCTTCCTTGTGGTGAGCAGAGTACAGCTGTCAATAAAGTGCTGCATTCTGTCGACTTATCGTCCTTGGGAATCTGGACACTCTGTGGGTTTTGTCAACAAAATCACTGTTATCCCAACAAAAGGCAGTTTTGCCAACAAAGCCCTTTAGTCTAGATATTTATAAGGAGAAGTGAGGTATGAATACTGAAATTGGTACAAAGACATGACCAAATCAGTTTAAGTCTCTCTATATAATTACATAACAACATTAATTTCTTTGTAGTAGATATGTCTGGTTAAACTGCTGCTAATAACTCTCCCAATGGCACCATGAAATTGATGATTGTTGACAGTTTCCCTTCAGTCCACAGGATTTTAAGAGAAGCAGTAAAATTGACCAAAGATTTATTCATTCCCTCTGTAGATGCTTAGAGAAGTAAGAGCAATAGAAAAGAGTCTCTCCACTGATTCAGATAAAACAGTGCTGAATCAGTAGATTGTAGTTATTTTCACAGCTTTAAGAACTAGAATTTTGGTTGAGTTCAGTGGCCACTGATCCATGCCCTCCATGAAAGGTTCATTATTCATCATTGGCAGGGGAGTGGGTAGATTACTCAACCCATGGAGAACCAAAATCCAGCACACAGGAAAAATATGTATGGGGAGCATAACATGTATTCTTATAGTCTTCATAGGTTGGCCTTTCCCCTCCTAGTAATCCTTAAGCATACTCACAAAATATCAGAAGAATTCTGGGGAAATTCTGAAATTTCACTATGGCTCCAAATGGAAAAATTGCAGAATTCCCCCAGAACTAATATCGGCATTGGGTAATGTTAAGGATATTGCAAGTAATTTGGGCTACAGAATGAAACCATAACTGGTCTGAGGGTTAACTAGCTTTTTCTGTCCCTTCACACACAGACTTGGAGTTCCATGAGAGAGTACATCCACTGAGTGGTACAGCTAGAAGTGAATTAAATAATTTGAATGTTCAGATATCTCGGAGATACACAACTGAATGAAACTTCAATGAGAGAAATCTGGACAAAAGTGGAATTCTGTTGGCAATGTTTGAAATAAATAAGCATCACAGTGATCTTAAACATAAACACAGAGGACAACTTACTGGGGGCAGAAGGGCGTGGCAAAGGGGGAAACTGCCCTACGGTGCTTCGATTCAAAAGGGTTTGAGGCTCCTGGCCACTGCTGCTGGCATTGTGGCAGCAGCAGCCACCTCATGTGACATGCTCTGTCTGGGGCTGAGGGCTGCCTGGGGAAGGCTAGCCCCAGCCCTGCCCCTTCCACTTGAGACTTCACTTCTTCTGGGGGCGGGGTGAGTAGCCACACACCTCATCCCCCCATCTTGCTCAGAACCCTGGTGAATCCGATGTCGCCACTGAAAACACAATTGGTTGTGTGTGTTTTTTAAAAAATATTTTCACTCTTCCTTCCTGTCTTTAGTAAATAAATTAGAAATTCAAAATGTTGAATTCATTTCTGTGCCATAGAGATAATTTTAAAATCATTTTAAGATTCAATTTCTGTATAGACCAGATGGCTGAGCTGGACTTTTTAACTTTTACTTTTAGGCACTGCTACAGTTCATCATGCTTCCATCTTAGATGAGGTTGTTTAACACTTTTCTTGATCCTCTTACTGAATTAACAATTGAAGATGATGTACAGCAAGAATCTTCACAGTCACACTCCCTCGGTTGAGGGTGCAGGTAGCATTGCTCACACTTAGCTCTTTATTATGAGTCAGATGACGCAATGACATTCTCTAAGTATGAATAGCTTTTGTTGTGGAAAATTCTTCCACTTTTAGCCAGAGGTAAAGTGAAATCCTATGTGAAAACACAATCAACATCTTAACTGTATACACAATTCCAATGCTGGAGTTGCCCAAAATGGTATATTTTCTGATGGATATGTTTCAGGAGACAATGCTGGCAATGCTAGAGAAAGTGACCTACACTTTCTGATGGCAACACATGTAATGGTTGTAATGTCCAGTGCTGATGTTCTCATATTCTCCCTATTATTTATTCATCTAAAGTTTATACAATATTTTTCACCGCAAATAGCAATGTCCCTTGTGTAGTTTAAAGAGCTCTTTTGGCTTTTCTCCCTCCTTCTTACAAGCCAGATATTAGATTAAAGCAGGCAGGGACTTCTGTGCAAAAACAAGTGGTTTTGCATAGTGTCACACCCTTGGCAACTTACTGTTGAGGAACAGAACCACCGCATTCACAAACATGCATGCAGTTATTGCAGAAAGGAGAATAAAAGAACATTAAAAACAGATAATGTTGTTTAGTACAGCCAGATTACTTCTGAACCTGGCCAGTATATTAAGTTCCAGGGCATTCTACAAGATGTACAGTAACAATTGTCTGTATCACTAGTGAAAATAAATGAACCCCCTTTCTACGCTGGTGGAAAGTGAGTGTTGGCATGTATATTGTCTGCTGACATTAGGGTCAAATTCATCCCTGGTATAAATGTAGTTGCTCTAGGGATACATTTTTACCAAAAGAGCTGGTGATTATAGATTTCAAAGACTTTTCAAGGTGTCCTGTGATGGGTGGGTATGCAGCAAGTATTACCAGAAGGACACTTGATGATAAACCTGACAGTATGATGTAAGGAATGTGGCAGCAGGAACACAACGCTGCTGAAGTCTGGGAGGAATGTGTCTCCCAGAGATCATTTGCATGAGAATGCAAAGGTGTACATGTGTGATGCAAAGGGTTGCATGTGTGATACCTTTCAGGCAAAGCCTAATGTGTAGCAAGTAAGCCATGAGATTTTGTCTATTGTAAACATATTGCTGTAAAATCACAATTTAAGCTGACAGTGTGGGAGTTGTGGGATCTCACCAATACTCTGCATTGTTGTGGGGGACACGGCAGTCACCATAGCTGCATAAGACATTGATTACACAGGGCTCCCTAGTTTAAAGCATTGTAAAGCAAGAGGGGAGAGGTACTAGTTGAATTAGTTTGCTGAGTGCTTTGGTTCTGTCTATGCTTTAGCCATATAGCTATAAGCTGGGTTTGATGAGCTATCCCCACCTATTGAAAGATAAAGCTAGTTACCAGTGTTTTCATGAAACTCTGCACTGGAGGTATTAAGAGCTGAAATCATAAAGTAGCAGCTGAAGCAATGCAGAGCTGAAATCACAGGGTTCTGCCTCAGGGTGGTCCCCCAGCAGCCTGACTGGTAAGGGAGCAATGACAGCAACTGGTGGGTGGCTGGTAGCAGGAGCAGTGGATGATGGCAGGTGGCTGATAGGAAGATGGGATACTGCAGACAGGCAGACAGCTAGTACTGCCCTGGTGATGTATCTGTGGGCTCTGGGTTCAGGACTGCACCATGTACACCCTGTAACTGTTTGTGGGGTAAAGGCCAAGAGCCCCAGCAAGAGACTTGGTTCTATAGCATATGGGGATGGTATCTTGTTAAAGGGATTTGTCTCTCCTTTGCTTAGATATACTGCATCTGTCACAGTAAACTTGGGGTAGGTTATGGTCATTAAATAAGCTGTTTCTATCATAGACTCTGTGATTGCGAGGGGTGGGGGAGAACTGCCTTACAGGCACCCAGCAAGTGGGGTGAGATTGTCCCAGACCACTGGGTGGGGGCTTGAGCCGGTTGGTTGACAGGAAACCCCACAGGAGCTGAGCTTGGCCCTTCTGGCAGGCACCTGGCATTAATAGAAGGGTTACAATTATACAGAGGGTGGTATAAGCTGCATGTTTATACCAAAGAACAGACATCTTTGACAGGTACAAAGAGCACAGGGCTGAAAAGAACTGCCACTACATGACCATATTTTCAAATTTTTGGAGAAATATATCCCAACCTTACAAAAATTACTAATCTTACCCAAGAATGGGACTTTGAATTTTATCTGAATGTCTGTTTGCCGTATACCAATAATTAGTAGATTAAGGTTATAGATGGATTTTTCAGTTGAGCAAAATGTTTAATCATCACCAAGTTCCAATGATGAACCCTTTTTTTGAAGAGTCAGACACAAATAATAATATATTCCACTAACAATACTTGAGAGCAACAGAAGATTTTTTTTGCTCAAACTTCGTAGAATCCTAGAATCCTAGGGCTGGCAGGAGGTCATCTACTCCAACCCCCTTCCAGAAGCAGGATCAACCCTATCTAAATCATCCCAGCCAAGACGGGAATTAAAAACCTCTAGGGATGGAGATTCCACCACTTCTCTTGGTAATGCATTCCAGTGCTTCAGCACTCTCCTGGTGAAATATTTTTTTTTCTAACATCCAACTTACACCTCTCCCTCTGTAACCTCAGACTATTGTTCCTTATTCTGCTACCTGCAACCACTGAGAATAGCCTTTCTCTATCCACTTTAGAGCCCCCAGAAATCATACAATCATAGAATCACAGAGCTGGAAGAGACTTCAAGAGGTCATTGAGTCCAGCCCCCTACCCCAAGCAGGATCAACCTCAACTAAGTCATCCCAGCCATGACTATGTGAAGCCAGGACTTAAAAACCTCTAGGAATGGAGATTCCACCACTTTCCTAGGCAACATATTCCAGTGCTTCACCACCCTCCTGGTGAAGTAGTTTTTCCTAATAACCAACCTACTCCTCTCCTTCTGTAACTTCAGACCATTACCCCGTGTTCTGCTCTCTGTCACCACTGAGAATAATGTCTCTCCATCCCTTGTAGAGCACCCCTTCAGGAAGTTGATGGCTGCTATTAAAGCACCCCTTGGTGTTCTCTTGTGCAAATGAAATAAGCCCAAATCCTTCAGCCTCTCCTCATAGGTCATGTGCTCCATCCCCCTAATCATTTTTTTTGCCCTTCTGCTACAGCACACCCACATTCTTTCCATATTGGGGGTCCCAAAACTGGATTCAATATTTCAGATGTGGCCTCACCAGTGCAGAATAGAGGAGAACAACAACCTCTCTAGATCTGCTCAAAATGCTCCTCCTAATGCACCCCAATATGCCATTGTCCTTCTTGGCTACAAGGGCACACTGTTTGCTCATATCCAGCCAATCATCCACAATAATGCCTAGGTCCCTTTCTGCTGTACTGCTGCTTAACCAGTCGGTCCCCACCCAAACCAATGGTTGGGATTTTTTCCATCTGAAGTGCAGGACTCTACACTTCCCATTGTTGAACCGCATCAGATTTCTTTTGGCCAAATCCTCCAATTTATCCAGGTCACTCTGGATCCTATCCCTACCTCCCAATGTATCTATCTCTCCCCTAGCTTTGTGTCTTCCACAAACTTGCTGAGGGTGCAACCCAGTCCCTCATCCAGGTCATTAATAAAGATTTTGAAGAACATCGGCCCCATAATTGAGCCTGGGGGCACTCCACTTGAAACCAACAGACAACCAGATATTGAGCCACTGACCACTACCCATTGGGCCCGACCGCCACGCCAGCTTTCTATCCATCTTATAGTCCATGTATCCAATCCAAACTTTCTTAATTTATGGGCAAGAATGTTGAGAGAGACTTTCTCAAAAGCTTTACTGAAGTCAAGGTATATCACATCCACTGACTTCCCCATGTCCACTGAGCCAGTTATCTCATCATAGAAGCTAATCATATCGGTCAGGCACAACTTGCCCTTTGTGAATACATGTTGACTACTTTTGATCACTTTCCCCTCTTCCAAGTGCTCCAAAATGGATTCCTTGAGGAACCCTTCCCTTATTTTCCCAGGTACTGAGGTAAGGCTGACCAGTCTATAGTTCCTTGGATTGTCCTCCTTTCCTTTTTTAAAGATGGGCACTATATTTGCCTTTTTCCAGTCATCCAGGATCTCTCTCCATCTCCAAGCATCTTCTAAGATAATGGCCAAAGGCTTGGCAATGACCTCTGCCAATTCCCTCAGTATCCTTGTGTGCATTAAATCCAGACCCATGGAGTTGTGTACATCTAGTTTTTCTAAGTAGCTCTTAACACATTACTTCCCCACCGAAGGCTGCCCTCCACCTTCCCACACTGCATTGTCTAGAACCATAATGTGGGAGCTGTCCTTGCCCATGAAGACTAAGGAAGAAAAGTTGAAGGCCACTATCAAATCACCCCTCACTCTTCTCTTCTGCAAACTAAATAAGCCCATGTTCCTCAGCATCTCCTCATGGATCAGGGGCTCCAGCCCCTTAATCATTTCCTTTGCCCTTTCGCTGGACCCGCTCCAATGTGTCCACATCCTTTCTATACTGGGGCGGGCCCAGAACTGGATGCAATACTCCAGTCGAGGCCTCACCATTGCCAAACAGAAGGGAATAATAACTCCACTGGGGCTACAATGACCTGTTCTCCTGGCAGCTTCATGCTAATGATCAGTCTGACAATTGTAAATGTCTGCTCATTAGCATAATCCTGGGGCTAATTAACATAGCCATGTGAGATCTTCATGCATAAGGAGCTGGTGACAGAGGAACTTTCAGCAGGAAAAGGCAGGTCTACACAGCCTGTTTGATGCCAGCAGCAGCCTCTGCCAGCAGGGAGATCACATGTGATTATGCTAATTATCGCTGGGACCATGTTACTCAGCAGTCATTTGAAATTGCGAGACTGCTCATTAGCATGAAGCTGCCGGAAGAAGAGGTCAGTGTACACATAGCCTAGATCTGCTGGAAATGCTTCTCCTAATGCACCGCAATATGCCATTATGCCACACTGTTGACTCATATCCAGCCTCCTATACACCATAATTCCCAGGTTCTTTTCTGTTGCACTGCTACTTAGCCAGTCAGTCCCCAGCCTGTAACAGTGCTTGGGGTTCTTTCGTCCCAAGTGCAGGACGCTGCACTTGTCCTTGTTCAGCCTCATCAGATTTCTTTCGGCTCAATCTTCCAATTTATCTATGTCACTCTGGACCTGATCCTTACCCTCCAACGTATCTACCTCTCCCACTAGCTTAGTGTCATCCTCAGATTTGCTGAGGGTGCAACCCATCCCTCATCTAGATCATTAATAAAGATGTTGAACAATACTGGTCCTACAACCAATGCTTGCGCCACCCCACTTGAAATTGAGCTCCAGTCAAATATTGTGCCATTGATCACTACCCATTGAGCCCAATCATCTAGACAGCTTTCTATGCATCTTACAGTCCATGTATCCAATCCATACTTCCTTAATTTATGGGCAAAACTGTTGTTGGAGACTGTATCCTTCTTTTCTTTTTTAAAGATGGGCACTACATTTGCCTTCTTCATTGGTCTAATCCAGCAACATCAGGTAGAGCCAAGAAATAAAAGTATTTTCCCTTTACAGCCATCTTCAAGAAATTGCTATTTGATGTGAGAAATCATTCATGTATTTCCATGCCATGACTAAATGCAATACTGTATTCTATCCTACATATTATATCTGTTCTAAATAATACTAGAACACAAAATAATTTTTATGGAAAGTTTTAAATCCCAAAGCTACTGAACAGCATTGGAGTACATGGATTTTTCAAGGAGACAACAAGCAGCAACAGGCAAATACTGGAGAAGATTTCTTACTGTTGTCCTTGTTTAGATGAAGAAGACAACCAGCCGGTATTTTTCAAAGCAAGAAATGGTAATTGATATTTCTTTCTTAAAAATCAAACTTACTGAAGCACCAATACTGGCTGTGGAGTATAATTCAGTATTGTAAAACAGAATTCAAGTAGCCTTATTTTTGAACTTTCAAATTCACACTGAACTTATATGCACACAGCAGTAAATCATCTTTTCTCTGTGATTGAACTCAGCACCCACATATTTCATAGCTAATTACTGGGTGTTCATGAAGTACTTAAAGCTTAAACCACTTAAAGCACTTAAACCCTATTCGGGATGATTTTAAAGCTGTCACTTGGAAACTTAAAGTTTCCTTACAAACCAACAATACCACAATTTAAAAAGTACATTCTGCTTATTTTCTGTAGTGTTGAGGCATTCCTTATAAATATGTGGTGCATTTTTTTCAACACACAGATGCATAAGGTAAGTTTTATAAAGTTCTGTTTTCTTACCATGGCAGGAACCATCTGCTTCCTCATATCCTACACTGCAGATGCATCGCCCAAGAGGCACAAGCCAATCCCCATCTGCTCCACAATACAGTTTTGGAGTATCCCGTTCTTCAGCACTTTTCACACAGGAACCCCGTACTTCCACCAAAGAGGAAGAGTCAACCCTCGGAATAGTATCAGGAAACACAGCCAAGTTACGAACTGTGAAAGGACACTTCTTGTAGTAAACACGGACAGAGACCAGAGCTATGCATGCTCCAATGTCCTGGAAAGCAAGATAGAATCCTTTCCTGTTTATTGGCCCAACCTCACGAACTTCTGTGTTGAGCTTCAGGATGCGGTCACCCAAGTCCATCTGGGTAAAACTCTCATCTGCTGCAACAGTATCAATTTTAGTGTATTGGCTTGGCTTGAATTTAACTCCATGGGACTCATCTGACTCCATGTAGTAAAGGTTAAAAGTTTCTTTACAAGTTCCCAATACCCATGGAATGCTGTTGCAGTCCCTCAGGGTAAACTTCATTTCCACATAAATTTTCTGTGCTGCATCACGGGAGATCCAATTTGTACGAAGCCAGTTGTTTTGGTTTGGTTCCATTACGTTACATACTTGGTAGGTATGAATGGGTCGATTGTGTTCATCCATTTCAGTTATGGCATCCCACTGAAAAGAAAATAAGTTGTTTGAAAAATCAAGAATTATAATATATATCTTATATAACTTATTAGAGTTAGAACATTATCATTATTTAAAAATTCAGAGCATAGATATTGGTTAGAAATAGGTTTACCATGGAAAAGATAGCTTGTATCACAGAAGTTACATGTTGGACGACTAGAAATCTAGAAACTATCAGTAAAATAAAATTTCTAATGTTCCTGGCTTCAATGGGGATGTTGAGCATGTCTCAACATCAGATCCTCTATTTCTGCACGACCCTTATTGTTTCTTCATCATTTCCTGATCTTTTTTGTTGCCACTCCTTCAGCAACATGACTCTTCCAGAGTTCCTCTCAGCATTCTAGGGCTACGTCTACACGTGAAGCCTACATCGAAATAGCTTATTTCGATGAATAACGTCTACACGTCCTCAAGGGCTGGTAACGTCGATGTTCAACTTCGACGTTGCGCAGCACAACATCGAAACAGGCGCTGCGAGGGAACGTCTACACGCCAAAGTAGCACACATCAAAATAGGGATGCCAGGCACAGCTGCAGACAGGGTCACAGGGCAGACTAGCGCTTCCGGGGCAACAGCTAGCCGCTCCCTTAAAGGGCTCCTCCCAGACACACTCAGCCTGCACAGCACGCGGTCTGAGGAGCCATAGGAACACAGACCCCGGGCGATGCAGGCATGGACCCCCAGCAGCAGCAGCCAGAGGTCCACCCAGCCCTCCCGGCAGGAGCAGGGCTTGCCCTGATCCATGCCATGTGGGAGGCAGCTGAGCACCTCCTTGCTACACCGGAGGAGGAGCTGCCCCCAGGGCAGCAGGGCTCAACCCCCAACCCTTCAGCACCCCACCCCCACCCCCACCTCACACGCCGGCAGCTGTGGAGCTACCCCACCAGCACCGACTGGTGGGAGCGGCTGGTGCTTGAGGAGTGGGACGACGACCGCTGGCTCAGGAACTTCAGGATGAGCCGGCAGACATTTCTAGAGCTGTGCCAGTGGCTCACCCCCGCACTCAGGCACCAGGACACCGCCATGCGGCGTGCCCTCCCTGTGGAGAAATGGGTCGGCATTGCTGTCTGGAAGCTGGCCACTCCAGACAGCTACCGATCTGTGGGACAGCAGTTTGGTGTCGGCAAGGCCACCGTCGGGGCTGTCCTCATGGAGGAAAGAGGACACACGGGGGGAGGGCAGGGCAGGGGAGGGGGGCCCGGGCAGAGGAGGGCAGGGAAGGGGAGGGGAGGGCAGAGCAGGGGAGGGGAGGGGAGGGCAGGGCAGGGGAGGGAAAGGGAGGGAAGAGGAAGGCAGGGCAGGGCAGGGGAGGGGAGGGGAGGGCAGGGCAGGGCCACGCACACCCTGCTCACCCCTCATTGGTGATCTCCCATGTGCTTTCCCTGCAGGTTGTGCGTGCCATCAACACCATGCTCCTGCACAGGCTCGTGAGGCTGGGGGACCCAGATGCCACCATCGCGGCCTTTGCCACCCTGGGCTTCCCCAGTTGCTTCGGGGCTCTGGATGGGACTCACATCCCCATCCGTGCCTCGCATCACAGTCGAGGACGCTACATCAATCGCAAGGGCTACCATTCTGTGGTCCTCCAGGCCTTGGTGGACAGCTGGGGCTGTTTCCAGGACATTTATGTGGGCTGGCCTGGCAGCACCCACGACGCCCGGGTTTTCCGGAACTCGGGCCTGTGCCGCCGGCTGGAGGCGGGGACCTACATCCCCCAGCAGGAGACCCCTGTGGGGGACACCACCATGCCCCTCTGTGTCATCGCAGATGCGGCATACCCCCTCCGGCCGTGGCTCATGCACCCGTACACGGGCCATCTCTCCGCTAGCCAGGAGCGCTTCAACCAGCGCCTGAACCACGTGCGCCAGGTGGTGGAGCGCTCATTTGGCCGCCTGAAGGGACGCTGGAGATGTCTCCTGACCCGCCTGGATGCGGGCCCCAACAACATCCCCCTGATTGTGGGTGCCTGCTGCGCCCTGCACAATTTGGTGGAGAGCAAGGGGGAGGCCTTTTTCCAGGGCTGGGCTGTGGAGGCCGGCAGGGCTGACGTGCAGCCACCCGCTGCCCCCAGTCGGCAGGTGGACCCCAAAGGGACCCGGGTCCGGGAGGCCCTGCGGGCCCACTTCGATGATGAGACTGTGGGGTGAACTCTGCCAGGCCCCCCACTGCCTACCCCTTCCTCCACAACACTCCCTGCCCCAACGCCCACACCATGGAGCACCCAACCGCACCCCCCTCCCACTTTTCCTGGACAAATGACAGCACGCACTTGTGGCTGAACTTAAACTGCTTTTTCTTTTAGAACTTTTTTTTTTAACTATAAATAAAACAAGAACAAACTATATACAACGTGTGGAACAAAAGTAATGTGTACAAATAAAACAATAGTAATAAAAAAGTTTGTTCAATAATAAAAAGAAAACGAGGGATGATAAAGGGGAGAACTATTTACATGGAGGGAAGGGGGCAAACGGGGGGCACAAATTAATAAGTCCCAACTATATACGGGGGGGGGGCCATGTCCCGGGCCCCTCGCCCCTAAAGTCCGGCACTGGGCGTGGGCGGCCGGCAGCCCCGCCGCGGCCACAGCCCTGTCCGGGGCTGGCTGGGGGCGGGGCAGACCGGAAGATATGCCCGGCGAGTGTCAGCTGGCTCCAGGGGTCCCTCGGCACTCCGGCCCTCAGTGGTGGGTGGCGGGGCGACGGCGGACGGGACGGCGACGTGCGGAGCAGCTGATGGTGCGGCGGGTGGAGCAGGCAGGGCGGGCGCTGCTGCAGCCGGCGCAGCATGGGGGGCCAGGTAGTGCACCAGGCGGTTGAAAGTCTCCATGTAGGCCCCCCATGCCTCTTGGCGCCAGGCCAGCACCCGCTCCTGCAGGTGCAGGTGGCGTTGCTCCACCCGCAGGTGCTGCTCCGCGACCTCCAGCTGCCGACGGTGGATGGCCAGCCGCTGGGGGTCCGTCGCCGTCGGCTGGTGGGGGCGCGGGGTCCGCCGTCTAGCCCGCCGTGGGGCCAGTCGGTCCTCGGCCGAGGGGCTTGCCTGGAGCGATGGCCCCAGAGGGGTCTCCGGGACTACTGATGCCTCGCCGGCGCTCTCTTCCGGTCCTTCCGATGGTGCAGCTGCGGGACACAGGAGAGGACAGGGGGAAGAAGAATGGAGACAGGCATTCGTGTGGGCCCCGAGCCGTGGCCTTTGCCCCCCAGCCCTGTGCGGCAGGTTCCCCTTCCCCGTCCCTGGGAGATGCTGCTGTGATGGATGGGGTTCAGGGGTCCCCCTGCACTGCACCCCGTCCCCTGGTGGGAGCAACTCTCACTTCACTCTGCAGGGTCTGATAGGAGAGGTTTCTTAGGCCACAGATGCCCAGTTTCTCCCAGGAGTGACAGCACCAGCTGTCAGAAGAGACAGTCCTTCCAACCCGTCCTGGGGAGAAGACCCCAAGGGGTGCCCCTCTGGAATGCAGCTTTCCCCCTCCTCAGGCTGGCTGCCTTCCAGCTCTCCCTTCCCCTAGCCTCTACCTGTGGCCCCCGCCCTCCCCCCCGCAATTCCAAGCCAGCTCAGCTCCTCCCTCCTCTTTGTTCAGGGCAGAGGTGTCACCTGCCAGCTGTAGCCCCACGATCATCCTTTGCCCCTGGGAGCCATTTGGCTCTTGTTGCTCATATCTAGCCTGAGTCTCCCTTTTGCACCCCCCCACGCCATCACATGCTGCTGCTGCTGCTGTTGCTGCTGCTGCTGCTGCGGGGTGTCCCACCCCCTCCTCCCAGGGGCCCTTCGAGGTTCCGCTCCCCCCTGCCCCGGGGATGGGGCATGGCACTGTCGTGCAGGGTGCGGGGGGGGCAGGGGCTGATGCACTGCTGTGAGGGACATAGCCCTGCTGTCCTTGGGGCCATGGCCATGTGAGCATGTGGGGGGCCCTGGACACATATCTATTACCCTCCGCCCCTCAAGCCCAGGGGTGTACACCAGAGGGGGGTACATACCTGTCGGTCCACTCCCACGGTCCAGAGATCCCCGGGGGGCGGAAGCCCGGCTGCTGCTCCGGGATGGCAGGAGGAGGATCTGCAGCCCGGATTCTGCGGAGGAGGAGCCCCCCTCCTCCTCCTCCTCCTGACCCGATGGCCCGGGGGTGGGCTCCGGGGGGGGCCCCCGGGGTGCGGGGCTTACCTCCGGGGCAGACTCCGGCTGAAGGGCCTGCTGGGGCTCGTCGGCCGAAGTATCAAGGGTGGCCGGAGGGGAGGAGGTGTGCCAGGGGCCCAGGATGTCCCTGAGCTCCCTGTAAAAGGGGCAAGTGACGGGGGCGGCCCCAGATCAGCCGGCCGCATCCCGGGCCCGGGTGTAACCCTGCCGCAGCTCCTTCACCTTACTCCTGATGTCATCAGGAGTGTGGGCAGGGTGACCCCTGGCAGCCAGGCCCTCGGCCAGCCGAGCGAACGCATCCGCGTTCCGCCTCTTGCTCCCCATTACCTGGAGCACCTCCTCCTCGCTCCAGAGCCCCAGCAGGTCCCGCAGCTCGGCCTCTGTCCAGGAGGGGCCCCGCTGCCGCTTGCCAGCCTGGCTGCCCCTCTGGCTGGGCTGGCTGCCCTGGCTCCCCTTGGTGGGGGGTCCCCTGGGGTCGCTGCCGGGCGGCCATTGATGGTCCTGTGGCTGCTGAGGGACGTGCAGGCTGGCCGCGTGTCTGGGCTGCTGCCTGCACATTCCCTCAGCTTCCTGCACAGGAAGGGAGAGGGAGGGGACCTTTAAGGGGCCGCTCCACGCGGTCACCATTGAGCTGAGGCGCTGCAGAGAGCGTCTCTCAACCCCTCAGCTGATGGCCGCCATGGAGGACCCCGCAATTTCGACGTTGCGGGACGCGCAACGACTACACGGTCCCTACTTCGACGTTGAACGTCGAAGTAGGGCGCTATTCCTATCCCCTCGTGAGGTTAGCGACTTCGACGTCTCGCCGCCTAACGTCCTAGTTAACTTCGAAATAGCGCCCGACGCGTGTAGCCGTGATGGGCGCTATTTCGAAGTTAGTGCCGCTACTTCGAAGTAGCGTGCACGTGTAGACATGGCTTAGGTGTTCTATTACTGTGCATATTGCTGAGACATGATCACTTTAAACACAGTCCCTTCTTAAGTGGTTTAAAAAGCCTGTGATAAATTAGGAATGATAAAAAATGTTTTTGAATAGTGCGGGCTTCTTGCCAACCTGTAGCATTTACAGAGGTTAACAGGAAATCGTGTTTTTAACATGTAGCTCAACTAACATCACAAAGAACACACAGAATTACAAAAGAGCCTATCTTGTGAAGGTTAGCTGTGAATTTCAACTTTCTCAAAATTGGGAAGGTTGGGGAGGAATCTGGTTTCCCAGGTCTGGAACTAATGCTTTACCTTTCCAATTGAAAATTGAAAAATCCAATGTGTTTCCAGCAGGATTTATCTAACCAAGGGGTTTATTCTAATGCTACACATGAATGACTTGTAAGCTGCTTATTATACTATGAAATCTACCAGTTTAAATGGACTGTTAAATGGTTGTCAAATACATACTTAGTGAATTTGAGTCAAAAATCATGTTGCCTCTAAATGCTCATTAGCAGCAACAGAAACTCTGGACCTGTGTCCTTATGTTCCTTAAGAACAATACGAGAAGGCACCATGCAGATCTGTGTTTTAAGTGGCCTTTCAGACGTACCATTTTCATATAGCATTCTGAGATGCCATTAAGCTGAACAGCTGTTCTTAAATATCAGTGAAAATTCCAGACTTCTTTCTTTCAGTGCTATAAACCATCACAATTTATATTAACTTTTATAGCTTATGTTTGCCATGCTTTCAATTTGAACATACATTGAATAAAATTTATTTGCATGCAAATTTGTTAATAAGGCATTCTTTGAAAACATCAACAATTAAACATAGAGAAGACCATGCAGTATTTTATCTCTTGACACTTAATTTAATGTTGGTATATTAATTACATAACAATGTTCTGTAAAAATATGCATTAGAATTATAGGCAATATGCAGTTTCAGCTGCAATAAAGGGATAATTACCTTTGAGTCATTAAAGTAACATTATTGAAACATCAATTCACACAGTCTACGTCTACACTAGCCCCCTCCTTTTGGAAGGGGCATGGCAATGAGGGAGTTTGGAAGATGCTAATGAGGCGTTTACATGAATAAGCGGCACCACATTAGCATAATGGCAGCCGTGCAATTAGATATGAAAATGCCACTTTCGGAACTCATGCCACCCATGTAGATGGGGGCCTTATGAAAGCACCCCCCCAGACTTTGAAAGCCCCTTCTTCCTACTTGGAACACTAAAAATATATTGCCAAAGCCACAAAAGACAAAACCAACATATTCTAATTTAGGTATCTAAGTTACATGTCTAAATAAACGCTTTGGCTTTGGAGATGCACAAGATCCACTGTTCCTGTTTACTTCAATGCCCTAAAAATGTGTGTTTTGCTTAATCTGGAAAGAGAAATAGGTTGTTTATGCTGATTACAATCGGAGTCCCATACTGCATTCACCATTTATGAGTAAAAGAGATGTTACACTCTGATTCTGAGGTCAAATGGGAGATCACATCTGTGCCCTCTTTTGTTGTGGGTATCAGGTGAAGGAACTAGCTAATAATTAAACCCTGATTCTGGTTTTTATTTAATCTAACACTTGATGCCATCTTAAAGGACAATGTGAATACACAAATGCAGAGAAAAATAGTATTATTTAATGCTATAACTTTTTAGGGCACATAGCTAGTCCCACAGGTGGAAGGCCACATGGGTTTCCAAGGGGCTTCATTTCACCTACATCCTTCCTAGCAGTCTGTAAGAAAAGCAGTAACAGGTCAAACACAGCCTGGTGTCACAGCCTCATCAGCCTGGTACCACAACAACCAATTTAGTTAACTTTTAACAGCCTTCTGTCACCAACAAAACGAGTTTAGTGTCTGTGAAGACTTCCTTCTCTCGGAGCTAACGGATTTGGGAAGAGGAGGAGATAAGTGTCAGCTGAGAAATCTAGGGAGGCAGAGGGAACACGTCCAAGTGGTCATACAATATGAGAAGAATGTTGAGGGCTCAGAGCATAAGGAAAAGATAAGTAGGAGCTCATTAGATTAGAGTTAAAATAAGAAACAACCAATCAGGGTTAGAAAAGCTAGAGTTAAAGAATAAGATAAAATATCAGGAAGAATTACAAAATTATATTCCTATAACACCTCTGGATCCCCTGTCTACATATTGTGTAGTCTATAAATTCTTTGAAACAATGATATATCATCTTGTTCATGTGTAAAGCACAGTTTGGGAACTACATAGGTAAGTAAACCCATAAACTCATGTAATGTAAACAAAAACAACAAAAAAGTGCAAAAGGCCCTCCACTGCCACATGTGTCAGGGCACATGTGTGAGGAAGATGCTAGAAGAAATAGCTCCAGAGACCTCTTACAAAGAGAGTAAAAAACACACAGGATTGCCCATAACATAGCTTCTGAACAGGGAGTCAGTCCTATTTTAATGAATTTGCATTAAAGCAAAAATCTCCAATATGCTATGCTCTCCTTCAAAATATATTGTTGTAATATTATTCTTTAAATATGATATTTGCCTCAGAACTATTTAAATATTCACACTGAATCAGTACCCTGACCTGAACTTTGAAAAAAGTATTTAATTCTGCTGCTGGGCATATGGTTTAAACGTAAATCTGTTTTTTCTGCACCGAGGGAAAGAGTTGGCTATGCACATAACAGCTAGTTTCAAAGAGTAAAACAAGAAGATCCATATGCATAGGGTCATTTTTTTCTAGTCCATTCAGGCAGATACACAACGTTATGAAAAATACAAATGCATTAAACAAGAAAGTAATAGCTGGATGATGAATATGTAATATATCTGTAATGAATAGCTAATATGCTCCTGCCATTTCATTTGGAAATAGAGTGAATTAGAAAATACACATTCATATGTTTGTGTGTTATTTATCTCTGCTCTTGGATGTTAAATTCAAAAATGGAATAGGACCCCAAAACTTCTACCCAAATTATTCCAAAATATGTATTTGTGGTAATCTGTAAGAAGAACATGCTGAGCCTAACATAAATGATTGTTTACTATCTATTCTATTCTTTACAGTTAATATAGTCTCTTGCATTTAACAGATAATAATGGTTCTGCAATACTGAACAATTTCTGAAATCACTACTTAAAGCAAGAACGATCAGAGCCAGACCCCTGAAAGTGTCTGGTTAATACATATGGTAGATGCTTTATATTTCTGAAAATGGGGCCCTTTGAAATTGAGTCAAGCTGGGCATTCAAAATGTTTGGACACTTCTGAAAATTTATCTCAAGTTGATTTATGATTCCATTTACTTTAGAAATATTTGATAGCAGCAATAGCATAAACTTCATTCCATCAACTACAGTACCAAGGCAAACTTAAGTGACAAAGAAAAAATGTCAAAATGGACAAATTTTGAAGAGAAGATTTGATAATTTTATTTTGACTTTGTAATTATGGTTGTGCTTGCCACACTCCACTCCTGGGGTATGTCTACACTACAGAGTTATTCCAGAATAGCTTATTCCAGGATTTCCTGCCTTCCTTAAGTGCCATGACAACTGACGCAGGAGATCATAGCCCTCCACCACATCTATTCTGAGTGCTTCCTAGCATTTTACACTGCTTCTGCACCGTACCCAGGAAGTAATACTATCCCATAATTTCTCTTGCTGCCTACCTCTACCCCATTTACCATCTAATTTCCCTGTCATTACTAGGTGTTCAAGTCCTAATTTCTTCATTACATGTCCTATAAATCTTTTCTTGTCTTGTCCTTGTTCTCACTAGCAACAATCTCCTACACTGTGCTTCAATCAAAACAGACTCATTCGTCCTCTTAGCTGTCCATGGAATAAACAACATCCTCCTTAAAAACCACATTTCTGTGGCTTCAATGGACGTCTCAGCTTGCTTGCTGATTGTCCACTCTTCAGACCAATATAATAATATTGGCTCAATATAACATCACAAAGCTCTTTTCCTAACTTCTAATGATAAGGACTTGTTAGTGAGGATACTCCTCATTCTCTGGAATTCAGACTTCGCTTGTGCAATTCTGCATTTAACTTCCATTGCACACCTACCATCTGATGTGACATAACACCCCAAGTATTTAAATTTAGTCACCTGACGTTTAACTATCCCGCTCGCACTTATGTCGCACTTGGGCATAACTTTGCTTTTAGTTATTACCATTAATTCTGTTTTTGCAAGGTTTAACTCAAGTCCCTTCAGCTTACTTTCCACGTTGACTAATTCTTGAGGATCCCTTTCATTTTCTGCAATTAGAACTGTATCATCAGCATATCGAAGATTATTTAAGTTGTATCCACCAATATTTAACACAGGAAGACCTTCTACTTTTCACATAATTCTTTCACTATAAAAATTAAAAATATCTGGTGAAAAAACACAACCCTGTCTAACCCTCCTTTTTATTTTCCTATAGTCACTTAGTTCGCCACCCATTCTTACAGCTGCTGTTTGATCCCAGTATATATTCCCAATTATTCTTAAATCCCTTCCATCTATGTTCAGTGCCTCTAAGATTTTTATCATTTCATCATGCTTTACCCTATCAAATGCTTTCTCAAAGTCTATCAAGCATAATATATGACCTTCTGTACTTCTAATGCTCTTTCTATTGATGACCATAAGATGTAAATAGCATTGGTAGTACCTTTATCCTCTAGAAAGCCACATTGTGCTTCAGAGATAACTGATTTTATCCTATTTCGCGCCCTATTCCTGAGGATTTCAAGAGTAGTTTGGTAATGTGGCTCATGAGACTTATTGTCCTACGTTCTTCACGTTCCATAGTCCCTGGTTTCTTAGATAAAGCAACAAAAACTGACTTTGATAAGTCGACTGGGATATGACCTGTATTGTATATTTCATTTAAAAGTTTTGTAATTACATCAATACCAAAGTCTTCCAATGCCTCAGTCATTTCACTTGTAATACTGTCTGGTCCAGCTGCCTTGTCTCTTTTTATGCCTTTTTAAGCTTTCCTTACTGCTTCCTGAAGTTATCTGTGGACCATCTGCAATCTTACCCATGATGAAATTTTCAGGCCTTACATCATCATATGGTTCTCCTATGTATTCTGATCATCTATCTAGAATATCCAATTTCTCTGTCAATATCATGCCGTCTTTTGATTTCAAGCAGCCAGATGATGAGCATGATATTTTTCCTGTTACCTCCTGGATGCACTTATGCATCTCTTTTGTACCGCATCTATGCTGCTGTTCTATTATCTTACACTGCTCATTTAGCCAATTCTCCTTCACAGTATTACATTTTAACACTACTTTCTTATTCAGTTCTTCATATTTATTTGTTTTCTTCTTATTTAGTCTCCTTTTGTCCATTAACTGCAAAATTTCCTCCATCATCCATTTCTTCTTTGTGGCTCCTTTCTTTACTGGTATGCTCTCTACTGCGGTGGCCTTAACTGAATCCCTCCCTGCTTCCCATTGTTTTTTGGCATCCCTTAGGTCTCCTAAGGCACTATATCTATTCTTGGCCGTGTCTACACGTGCCCCAAACTTCGAAATGGCCATGCAAATGGCCATTTTGAAGTTTACTAATGAAGCGCTGAAATGCATATTCAGCGCTTCATTAGCATGCGGGCGGCAGTGGCGCTTCGAAATTGACGCGCCTTGCCGCTGCGCAACGCCTCCAGACGGGGCTCCTTTTCGAAAGGGCCCTGCCTACTTCGAAGTCCCCTTATTCCCATGAGCTCATGGGAACAAGGGGACTTTGAAGTAGGTGGCGTCCTTTCGAAAAGGAGCCCCGTCTGGACGCGCCGCGCGGCGGCAAGGCGCGTCAATTTCGAAGCGCCGCTGCCGCCCGCATGCTAATGAAGCGCTGAATATGCATTTCAGCGCTTCATTAGTAAACTTCAAAATGGCCATTTGCATGGCCATTTCGAAGTTTGGGGCACTTGTAGACATAGCCCTTAACAGCTATACTGAATTGCTCCTGAATTTCTCTATTTGTCTGCTGTAACTTTAGATCCAGTTTTATGTTTCTCTCTGCTCTTCTGCTTCACTTTGCTCTCAGCTTTCCTACCACTGGTACATGATCACTATAGCAATCAGCCCCCGGCATTGCTTTAGCTGATATGAGAGCATTTCTGAATCTTTTATTTAGCAAAATAACACCAATTTGTTTTTTGACATTATCTCCTGGACTCCTCCACGTCTACAACTTTCTTGGATGTTCCTTGAATCAGGTATTTCCTATGATCAAATTCTGAATTCTTGCCCATTCTACTAGTCTTTCGCCTCTCTCATTTCTACAACCTAGACCATGAGGCTCTGCAATATCCTCTGTTCTTTCACATCCAACCTTGGCATTGCAATCTCCTGGAACAACTATTATTTCACCTGACTTACAATAATTCTTTGCTTGCTCTACTTCTGCACAGAACCTTTCTATGTCTTCTCCTGAGCTATCTGCAGTTGGGGCATAAACCTGAATTATGTTCAAGTTAAAAGACTTGCTTTCCGGTTTTGCTAGCAGGACTCTGTCAGATATTGTCCAATAACCTTTCAAGCTATTTGCTTCTCCAGGACTTAAAATGACCCCCACACCTCTTTCACGTTTTTCTCCACCTCAATAAACTACTTTGTACCCTTCTGATTGCACTATTCCAGATCCCTTCCACCTTATCTCACAAAGCCCCATCACTCCTATCATCATTCTTTTCATTTTTTGCTTGATGTTTTCAAGTTTTCCATTCACCAATAATGTTCTCACATTCCATGTAGCTATGTATAAGATGTTCGTTTGAGCTTTATGTTTTGGTTTGCTACCTTGGCGTGGTGAGAGAGCTTGTGTGTCCTGATGACCCGAGGAGCTATGCTGGCTTGAATTTATCTCTTGGTAGGGCCACCCAGGCTGGACAGGTCTGAAGGTAGGCACAAGAGGAAATGCAAGTCAACCTGCTGCCTTCCAGGAAGGTATTGGTTTACCAAAGACTAACAGAGACAACCAAAGATAACCAATGGAAGGCAAGGGGAAACCACCATCAAATCATTCCCATGTACATTATGACCCAAAATCACTATTTATTTTCTAAGAATGACATAAAGGGAGGTTGCAAAACATCCTTGTCCAGTAGGGTTCGTCATGTGCTACAGGTGACACCAGACTGTTATCAAGCAACTGTTAACAAACCAAAACCATCCCAAGGTGATTACTTCAAAATCAGATGTTCTGTAATAATGCATCTACACTATAGGGAAGACCCAACATAAGCAAAACATTAAGGCTGTGTCTACCCTCTAGAGATTTTTCAACAGAAGGAGCCTTCTGTCACCATAACTCAGGGAACGTCTACACACATAAAGTGTTCTCTCAACGGAGTCTTGACAGAGCACTGCTTCCAGGGGCTCTAATCCAAAGTACTGTCTATACAGAAGCTTTATTTCAATATAAGTGATTCTGGAATGGATTATTTCAAAATAGCCCCTATTCCCTGTCTAAACAGCCCCTATTTCAGAAAAGGTGCTATTCTTTGTGGAATGAAGTTTACCAATTTTGAAGTAAGCCAACCACTATTTCAAAATTATAGTGGTTGCATTTTGTGGATGCTCACAAAGTTATTTCAAAATAGGGGCCGTTATTTCGAAGTAACTTTGCTGCATAGACATACCCTCAGAGTAACCGTTGAAATAGTGGAGAGAAGAATTTGGAGTTTGGAAGAGAATAAAGGGCAATGAAATTTTATTGTTAAAATCTCAAATGTTTCCATACCACTAATAGCTAATTTATAACCTTCCCTTTTCATTTTAGGACTTGGCTGATATTTAATAACTATACAAGGAATACAGTAAAGGGATGATGCCTTAATTTATTACCTACTGGTAGCATTGTTATAATACTGGAAATTGTTTGCCTGGTCTGTCCCACCTCATGGGTGTGTCTTTAAAAAATGAGTACTACTTCCAGGTCAAAAAATAACCATAGAAAAATTGCTATCCAGTAGGTGGTATTGATTAAGGTTTTATATCCCCACCATTAAGGAAAGATTATATTTCATGAACTCAGTTATTTTTCAAATAGTTTTTAATTTCCATTTGATAATATTATTGCAAAGAAAGAAAGATACTGGGCCATTTTCAGTCCACTGTAAGTAGGTATATCCCCTCTGAAATCATTGGAGCAGCACCTGTTTAAACCACACACAAACTTGGCTGTGCATGTCCAGGATAAAAAGGCTTTTCCTGCACTAGCATGCACCTATATAATCCCTGCCACCCGCCCAGCCTCTTCTGGGTGGATAGTGGAGCGGGAAATGATGATTAATGACCACACACTGACCTGGTCTAGAACTGCAGCAGAGAGTCACTTTCTGGCTCTCTGTCCCTTAAGGGGGAAGAGACCATTTCTAACAAGTAAGAAAACGACCCCTCACTATTTAATATGTAGTGAGATTGTTAGTTTGACAAGGAATGAATTATTGTGAAGGAAAAGAGTAAATAATGAGGAATTCAAAATAATACAAGATGTCAGAGTAAGCAACTATTCTTTATTCCTGTAACTCTTTATTTCATTCCTTCCTAGAAAACACATCTGAAAATAGAGTGTCTCAGAGGGGTGGCAGTCATGTTAGTCTGTAGCCTCACAGAAGCTAAGCAGTCCTATAGCACCTTAAAGAAAAAAATTATTAGTCTTAAAGGTGCTACAGGATTGCCCGCAAGGAGAGAGACAGACCAAATTTCTTCTAAAAATGCATAAATGCTTATAGTTCTGTATAGGCAATATGCAATGATTTTTCTTCCAAATTAAAGAACAAAACATTTAGGATTCTCTCAGTGAAGAAGAAAAAAAGAGGCCAAATCTATTCTGACCTTCCTTTTTTAAAGAGCATTTTACCATTGTTTAGCACACAATTCTCAACGAAACACCACATAAAAATGTAGACAAGCATTATTAAACCAAACACCTTATGTTATGCATTTAACATTAAGTAATTTGAAGTACATTCTTATCTTCCACTGATGTCAATGGATTGAGGAACAGAATCTTTTAAAAACAGCATGGTTATGTTGGTACAAGTTGAACCTCTCTGGTCCAGCATTATCTTGTCTGGCAAAATCTGTAATGCGGCATTTTAGTTAGCTGGATGACCACTTATCCTGGGTGTGGCTGCACTTCCCTTGGTCCCATAAAGTTTGTGTCCAGCCACCAGTCCTGGCTCTCAGTGTTCCGTGCTGTTATTTAGCTGTAATTTACCCTTAAAGTCTCCTAAGAGCCCAGTAAGCAGTGGAAGAGCTGGTAATGCTGCTAGACAATATTGACCTCCCATGGTCTGGCAAATTCCCGCATTCAGCACTGGTCAAGTCCTGAGGATACAAAACTAAAGTGGTTCAACCTGTAAAATAAACTGCCATGATTCAAGTGCACTTATGATGAAGGGTGTGACACTGCAGGGATGTCCAGAATGTGCAGGAATGGTTAATTATATTTCACTTAATCATTACATCTAATGGGAGATAGTCAATATTTTTTCTATATTCGTTTTTAAAATTCACTACTATCAATTAGCTAACTTATTACTTCATTTGGGTACCAGCATTTGCAGATCTCATCTGAAAGTTATAAGATGAAATCTACAAGTAAATTCTCACTTTCAAGAGAAAGCTCCTGACAGTCTTTTTGATCCCATTTCCATGGAAACTGAGGTTGAACTGGTGAAAAAAAAGTAAGGGGTTTTAAAAGTTTTGAAAATTCCTTTTTTCTGTTTCCATTGAGATGATCTCCATGGAAATGGGATAGGAAAGGTCAAAGCTAGACAGCAGCATAGAAGAACTCTCACTTAGCATATTTAGGCTGCTGGCATTTGCAAAATATGTTCCCATTTATAAATGCAGTTTTCAAATTCCACCCACAGTAACAGCATTCAGTGCAAAGACAAAATTATAGGAGTATGAATTTTGAAAAAAATTCTAATTAAAACTTTTAGAAAGGGTCATTTAAAGTATGGTTGCTCTTTAAAATACAAATCTTTGAAAATAGTAAGGTCATGGAGTATTAATCATAAGTATATGCATTTAAAAAGTTTAAATTTTAATGTATTAAATGCATATCTTCTTTCTACTTATCTCGTGTTCAACTCTGTTTCCTTTAGCTCTGTACTTGCGCCCACAATGCTGCAGATATCAGAAGTTAGTGCCTCTAACATCAGTAGCATTAAAAAATTGCAATACATTGTGCTGCTGTCGGGAGCATGGAAAAGGGGACGTTACATTTTAGAGCCCATTTCTGGAACAATGCATCATTGTAAGGCCATTATAATCTGAAATCCTAAAACTTCTATTATGAAATTTGGGTGAGGACGTAAGTGACACATCTCCATTTAACACGTGGCACAGAAGAAGATCAACAGGGGTCAGCAACTTGTGGCTCTGAAGCCACATGTGGCTCTTTAAGGAGTGATCTGCAGCTCCGTGTGCTGCCACCACTGACTCCACTTGCGGCTCCTTGCCCTGCCATGCTGAAATAATGGAACTAAATGTAATTGATTTCCCAGCTGGCAGGGCGGTGGGAGGGATAGGGCTGGTAAGCCAATTAAATTTAGTTCCATTATTTCACCACAGCAGGGCAGGGAGCTGCCTGTGCTGCAGGTGGGGGAAGTGAGCAGGAGAGCTTGGGGGAGGGGTAGCTGAAGGAGCCCCTGCTAGAACCAGGCAGCACTGCTGAGAGGGGGGTGAGGGGGAGGAGGAATGGCAGAGCACATGCAGCTGCAGGCACTTGTCCAGCTGAGGCAGGTTAATCCTGGGTTTGGGGAATGGGAGGGCAGGTTTGGGGCAGAGAGGGGTTAAGCCTGGGGATGGGGAGATGAAAGTAACAAACTTTTTAACTGAACAAATCATTGTGTTCTTCAAATACGGGTAACAAAAAGTAGAGTTTGATGTTATTTATTAAGGACTTTCTCACATTCACGTGCATTGTGAATTATTGATTTTGTGACCGAATTTGGAAAAGCGGCTCTTCTCGCTATGTTGGTTCCAGACAGACTGACAGACCACATCTCTCTGAAGAAGAATGAGGTATGTGAAACAATTTGCCTTCAGGAAACTATAGACAGGAACCAAATGAAACTTCAAAGAAGCCAATAAATCAGATGATAGCAACTTTAGTGCAAAATTATGTCAGTGAGGATTCATCTGTGAATTTGTTGACTCGGGAGTATGAAATCACAATGAAAACACAGCACAACACTGTTCTAGCTTTGCAGAACAACAGTAATAGGTGCTTTTCTGAGCTAAGCAAGTGCCTGAGTCATAGCCCTGAGCTTGGAAAGCAGAACCAAAGGCACCCAACAGGCTAATACATTTGGATTTCATGACTGAAGATGGAATGTGACAGACCCTGGCCCCCAGCCGCACTCCTCCTCTCCCCTGTCCAAAAAAGACACTCCCTTTGCCCAGCATGTAGAAAGGAAGTATCATAAATGTATCTAGAAACAAAAAAAAACACTTAATGGGCAATGCCTGTCCCTGATTATCAAATGCAAGTCAGGGAAAGGAAAAGCCATTTGCTTTGGACACAGCAGATGCACAGTCAAGCTGGTCAATCAACAGCTGTAAGAAAAGACATTCTACAATCTGCATAGCTGGAATTCTCTTTATAACCTGCCAGAACAACAAAATCCTAGAGCTGTTAAGATTTACCAGCAACATTGTCTGAATATTCAAGTCAGACAGTGAAACCCAAAAGCACAATCTCACCTCCTACCCACATATATCAACCCCCGCAAAACACCTTCTATTCTAAAATGAGAGAATTGACAGACCTGCCAGAAAGGCTGTTTGGGACCTTGCTGTTGTTACTAATTTCTGTGTGGCTGGTACTCAAATACAGTAAGTGCCACGAGTTACACAAGGGTTCCGTTCCCATGCACCCTTGCGTAACTTATGTAAGTTGGCAGGGGGGTCCCTGGTGGAACGCATGTTCTCCAGCTGGGGTTGCAGCAGGAGCACCTGGAGCTCATTTTGAAAGGTAAGTCCTGGCACTGGAGAGGAGGGGGGCAGTTGGGTAGGGTTAAGCCTGGCGGTGGGTTGGAGCTGTGGGAGCAGGGCAGGGGAGTTAAGCCGGGGGTGGGTTAGGGCTGCAGGGGGTTGGAGTTGAGCCAGAGCCGCATGCAGGGGAAATTAGCTGGAGCCATGCTTGGGTGGTGAGCCAGTGGGGGGGTTTAACCAGGAAGAGGGGGTTGAGCTGCATGCTGGGGGTCTGAACAAGGGCAGGGGTGGTGAGTTGGAGCCAGGCTCAGTTGCTGAGCTGGCAAGGGGTTTGAACCAGGGCTGGGAGGATTGAGCCAGAGCTGAACGTGGGGGTTTCAGCAGGACTGGAGGGGCTGAACCACAGCTGGAGCCATGCATGAGGGGTGCTGAGCCAGAGCTGCACTCAGACGGTGAGCTGGTGGGGAGGGGTGTGGAACCGCAGCTGCAGGGGTTGAGCCAGAGTCACACAATAGGGGCAATGAGCTGGAGCCAGAGCCGGGTGCAGGGGCGTGGGGGTGAGCCGCAGCTGTGCGTGCGGGGTGAGCGGGGCTGGTGGGGGGATTGAACTGGGTCCATGGAGGGTTGGGGGGCATTGAGCCAAGACTAGGGGGAGGGGGATCTGGAGTTGTACTTAACTCACGTTAATGAAAGTTAAAATTTTCGGGAAGAAGGGGCCTCCGGCAGAAGGACTTCCTTCCGGAAGCCCCCCGGCTGCCGCACTTCTACACGGCGTTTTGAGTCTGGAAGAATGGTCTTCCGGACACAAATCATGTGACATTATGCTAATGAGGTGTGGGGAATTTGCATCTGTGTCTCATTAGCATCTTTCACTCCCTGTATTAGCATGCCACTTCTGAAGGAAGTGGCCTGTGTAGAAACGGCCTTAGAGTGTAAGGTGACACAGTGAGTGCTGACGTGGAGCCAGCTGAAGCATATGAAGCAAAGTTGAAAGAGATCATTCAGGAAGGAAGATACGATCCATGACAAGTCTTTAATGTGGATGAGACAGGACTTTATTGGAAATGAATGCCAAAATGTACCTACATTTCTGTTAATGAAAAAAAAGCCAGGCTTCAAAAGAATGCCTGACAGTCTTGCTCTGTGGCAATGCCAAGGGAGGCAAGAAAATTAAACTACTGCTCATTTATCATAGTGAGAACCCTCATGCCATGAAAAATTACGTCAGGTCTCATCTCCCTGTCATATGGAAGTCTCAGTGAAAGGCTTGGACAACAAAGCAAATATTCTGTGACTGGTTCATGGATTTTTTTTTCAGGAAATAAAAAAAAATTGCAAAGAGCAAAATCTGACATTTAAAATTCTTCTTCTTGTAGACAATGCTGCTGCACATGACTTAGATTAGGAATCATTATGCCCCAACATGAACATTGAGTTTTTACCACCACATATCACATCACTGATCCAACTAATGGATCATGGTGTAATCACTAACTTTAAAGCCTATTATCTATGTAGGCCATTCAAGAGACTCATCAAGGATACAGACAGAGAAGGAAAACAAATCATACAGGAATTTTAGAAAACTTTTAACATAATGGATGCAGTGATGCACATTGGCGCAGCATGGGATGAAGTAAGTGTTTGATGCATGCAGACTGTGTGGAAAAAAATCTATCCCAAAGCAGCGGGTGACTTTGTCGGTTTTGATAAGACCACAATTTAAAAGGAGTTGGTGACACTAACAAAGATGTGTTTGACAACGTCAACAAAGAGGATTTCACCGAATTGCTTTCTTCTCCTTCAGAACCTCTAAGCAATGAAGACCTGGAAGAGTTAAATAAACAAGCATTTGAAGAGGAAAGCCAGGACAAAGATGAAGAAGAAACAATGAAGAAGGAAGATAAAGGACTTACAGTGAAGTCTCTTCACCATATTTTTAACCTTGCTGATGAAATCGATACAATCAAGATTCGTGATCATCTGACTGATCGCTCTTGCGAGTTTGCACGTCTCCTAAATGACAGCTTGTCATGCTACTGAGAGCTTTTGGATGCGAAAATTTGTGGTGGTAAGCAGACAACACTAGAGTCTTTCTTTAGGAAAGCAAGAAACCTGAACCAGTCATGGAAGTAGCTGGATGTTCAGGTCTTCAAGACATGGAAGAAGCAAAAGCAACAGTTGTTGCACAGACTTCAGGCACTAAGGAGGATGAAGAAATTGACATCTTGGATGATGAAGAGATGGTGGCATATGACTTCCCTATCCCAGCTCCCATTTCCTCCACCTAATTCTCACCAAGCAGGAGAAACTGTTTCAGCATCCCTACTTCCATCATCAAGCCCACCAAATCCATTTACAAGGTAAGAATAACAACATACTTGTTTTTATCTATTTTATTTACTGTTTTATATGGGTTACAGGTACATTATTTGTATATACATGTGTAAGAACTGTATGTGTTGGGAACATATCTCAAGCTAATTACTTTATTCCTTATGGGTGTTAATTCCCCTTTATAAGTCATTTTGCTATAAATTGCATTATTTAGGAACATAACCTGGACTTGTAATGGGGACCCCCTGTATATTGTAATTTGGGAACATATGCACTAGTGGAGGTTAGTTTGCTGCATCAGCTGTTAGTTTGCAACTGCTTGCTGGAATTCTGCAAACAATGAGCAAGATCCATGGTGCATGGGTAACTGCCCACAGGGGCTATGTCTACACAAGCCCCAAACTTCGAAATGGCCACGCAAATGGCCATTTCGAAGTTTACTAATGAAGCACTGAAATGCATATTCAGCGCTTCATTAGCATGCGGGCGGCCGCGGCACTTCGAAATTGACGCGCCTCGCCACCGCGCGGCTCGTCCCGATGGGGCTCCTTTTCGAAAGGTCCCCACCTACTTCGAAGTCCCCTTATTCCCATCAGCTCATGGGAATAAGGGGACTTCAAAGTAGGCGGGGTCCTTTCGAAAAGGAGCCCCGTCTGGACGAGACGCGCGGTGGTGAGGCGCGTCAATTTCGAAGTGCCGCGGCTGCCCGCATGCTAATGAAGCGCTGAATATGCATTTCAGCGCTTCATTAGTAAACTTCAAAATGGCCATTTGCGTGGCCATTTCGAAGTTTGGGGCTCTTGTAGACACGGCCAGGCAGTCTCAAACCTAGTACCTCTGGAGCTTAGGGCAGGTGCCTCTACAGCTTGAGTTAAATGCCAGTTGGCTCCCAGCTCGGGCTGTAGAGCAGAGACTTCACTCATCGTAGCATAGGGTCTCAGTCACCCTGGGGGTTCCTGGACTGAGGAAGTGCAGCCTGAGCTTCTGAGACTTTCTAGCACTTCATCTCTGATGAACCCCACAGAGGGGATTCAAACCTGGGACCTCAGTGCAGGTACTACTACAGCATGGAGTAAAGGCCAGCTGGACCCTAGCTCAGGCTGTAGAGAGCACTTCTTTTTTCTCTGTGAAGTGGTCTAGGTACCACTACATGGAACAGTTAACCACACACAGGTGTGTGGGTTACACAGGCATCTAAATATATTCCAACAAGACACTACCAGTCTCTATCACAGCTACAGTAATCAAATTCCTTAGGAACACCTGCAGTTTGTAAAGATCTCCTTTTCATGCCTTCTTCAATAGTTCAATTCATTTATTGCCTCTCATATGCTGCTGGTTTTAGAGACAGGAATTTTTTCAGTCTCAACATCACTGATATGAATACAGAGATGCAAGCAATGTGGCTATAGTCCAAGTAGGAAAAAACACTATCTTTGAATTACTGCTACTTATATTAGCTATGGGCTAATTATTTGTCATTTTAAGTGAATACTTTCCTATATTAAGTGATGTCACTAACACTGGCAATGCCAACCTTTCAAAAATCATGATTCATTTCCCCAAAACATCCTGAGATTGGCTTAAAAACAAGAATTTATTTTTATTTGCGTCTTATGTCTTGAGCCTTTTGAGTTCTCCTTTTTAAACTTCTCGCCTCAGCCACGTATACTTTTTAAAATATGAAAGTTGAGATATTATATAATTACTTGACTTCCTGAGATGCTCCATAAAATTGCAAGAGTTGACAATTTTGGGCAGATTTACCATTTAAAGCAAACAGATTAAGAATTAAGTTTGCCATTTTCAAAACTGCTAGTCAGAGAGGTGAAAAGATGGTCAATTAAAGTACACGACTATAAACTAAGAAACCTTCAACTCCATCCCAATGCTACCACACACAAAACCAAAACCAAAACCAAGTGGGAAGAAGGGGCTTTCAAAGTCTGTGGGTCTTTCCGAAATGCCTCTGTCTTCACGGGCAGTGTGAGTTTTGAAAGTGGCACTTTCAAAAGTCATGCGGTCACCATTATGCTCATGAGCATGCGGTGCCTCATTAGCATCTGCTGACGTCGTTCATTACCATGTCCCTTCTGAAAGGCGGGGGCTAGTGGAGCCATGGCGTCCTTGTGTGTCTTCATAAGTATCAAAAGACCTCTCTGTGCCTCAGACATCCCATTTTAAAAATGGGAAAGAGATCAACTGTGAGTGTCAAGAGACCTAAATGCCTGAAATAAGTAAATGTTCAATGGAATAAAACAGGATTCTTAACTCTGGTAAAACTGGCAGGCAGTGTTTCCATCATTTCCTTCCATCACTCCTTGAGATCCCAGTGTTTTAGAAGATGTAATGGAGTTCCTGCCTCTCCATCCAATGATTATTAGGTACAAAAAGCTTTGTACACAGCAGGGGTCTCAAATTCTATTTATCTTAGGATCAGTGGGTGCCCCCTTTGGCAGGGCTCTGGGTGCTCTGTGCATTACTACAAATCTTCACGTTTGCTGGCCTGCTTGCTCCCACCTCCCACATCTCCAGCCCTTCCTGCTGCCCCTGGGCAATTTAAAACCACCAGGGCCTCTGCCACCACCATCACCACCACCACCAGAGCAGCAGGGCTAAAGGAGCTTCTGGCTACTAGCTCCACACTGCTAGCACATCTCTGTGGCCCTGGGGGACGTGTGTGCAGCGCTGTTCCAAACTTAGGTGTAAGCTGTGAGACTATAAACATTTGTGAAATTCACTACATATCAATGAGAGCAACTTTTCTGATCTGATTTGGGAAGTGCTCGGACCACCAATAGCCCAGAAGTCTGAGACCCCCAGTTTAGATTACAAAATCAAAACCTCATCACTGGGACATGAATAAAAATAATACTTATGCAAAGCAACTGTATAATGTTTTTCAACTTCAGAGATTTTTATTAACACATTAATCCAGGCTCAGGCATAAAATGAACACCAGAGAAACGAGAGATAATGAGCGGAAGGTTAGAGTAACAGATCACTGCTTTTACTCAAGTGCAATGAGAGAGCGGCAATGAGGACCTCACGTATCAATGTGCACCCCCTTTGTCTGACATCATAAACACACTACGGACTTTCGAATAATTCAGCAGCACTGGTTCACAACTTCAGCGGGGTACTGTTACCCTCCTTAGTTATATATTAACGAAGGACACTTCTGACAGTATCCTTCTTTCCTCTTCGGTAGCCGTTATTCAGCTATAAAGATATCATCGGCCAGGCTGCTGACGCCCCGCCCCACTGCTGCCACCGGTGGCCAGCCAGCCAGTCCCATAGCTGCCAGCCCTGACCCCAGCCTGGAAGCTGGCTCGCAGCTCCACTGCAGCTGCCAGATGGACAACTGATTCTGTAGCTGCCAGCCCCCAGAGCAGCTGGTCCTGCGGGTTGCCGACCACTCCACAGCAACCAACCCCACTCTGCCAGCCCCAGCTACATGCCCAGCAGCAGGTCAAGTGCCAGTTAGCTGAACATGCTGGTTATCCAAATTCCGGGTAACCTGGCTTTTAATGTATTATGTTGTTTTACAAACAAATGTCATGGGTATATGCTGTAGAATTAGGATTAATAATATTTATTTTACTTTTATTTTCTCATTCTCCGAGTGGAGCAGTGTTCTAAAGGCAAGATTCACCAGCACAACCCACTACACTCAGAAGACTGTTGAAGAGAAACACTAGAGTTAGAATGTTGGAGATATTACAGTATAGATTGAAGATTATTGGCTTGCATGTGGATGCTTCTATGCATTCTAGATTTAGCTTAAACCAGAGTGAATATACTCTTCACTTTAACTGAAGAGAAAAATTTTAGAAAATGAAGTTTGACAACAAAGAATAGGACTTACAACTGGAGATACTCAAACTGGTTTCAGTAAATGAAGAACTAACCCAAATATTTGCCCAATCCTTGAATTTATGAACACTTGCCTCTTGCCATGTCCCATGATTTTTCTGGTTCTGGTTTAGAGCAGAAGTGTGAAAATACCAAAAAATGCTATTGAAGACAGTTCTACCCTAAATGGAAAGAAAGTACCCAAAGACTTATCTATTTCATAAGTATTCATTATATTATACACTGTAATTATGCAATATATTCATTGAATAATCATATTTGTGTACATTTTAATTCCACCAATACCAATACATAGCTCACTTTACCTATCCCTCCCAAAAAATCCAAAGTGGGAATAGGGAAAAGATTAATTGAAAGGTGAGGGCAGAGTGGAAAGAACACACTACTTTATCATATATGATTTCTTCCATATCCTGTTTAATTATCTATTTAGAGCTTGAAGGTAGTGCTATCTTGAGAGGAGACACATTCTCGTAGGGCATGTCTGTACTTCTGGGAAGATCGACCCAGTCAGAGTCAATCTTCCAGAGTTTGATTGTGCATATCTGGTACAGATGTGCAAAATCAATGTCTCTGAGATCAGCAGTCGACCCCGTATGCCACACTATTGCATGGAGTAAGGGAGATTGATGGGACAGTATACAGGCTAGGTCTATCCTAGGGATATAAGTCAATCCTGATATGTCAGTTTTAGCTAGGCAAATATCATGACTAGAATTGCACATCTAAATTTGACTTATTTCCCTAGCACAGACCTAGCCTTAAGATGAATTCATCCACTTTTATGGAAAAGCTCATGAGAGAGGAAATCACTTTCCTTCCATCTCATCTCCAATAGCGCAAGTGGAGGGAAGCACTAGGCCCTTAATAATTATTTTAAAGTATGATGCTACCAATATCTGCCAACACTGTGGTTCATAATAGGTGTCGAATACAGTATTTACTTAATAATCTGTTGTAGCCTGCATTCTGTGAATCACCCTTTCATAGTTACTTTAATAAGGCAAAGATATCATCTTAGATATTGAAGGTGTCATGTTGCTTTTCCAGTGCCCCTTTATTTTCAGGTTATAATAAATGAGATATGCGCCTAACCATTTTTTTTAAAGTCAATGGTATATTGTAGAGATGAAATATCACTTTAATATACTGAAGTGTGCTCAGGTTGGCAGAGTAATGCCCAAAGTATTCTCTAACTAAAAACATGTAAAAAGTGTTTCTAATCTATCCATTATGTTACAAACTTATATTTTATGACTTTGGGTCATATTTAGCATTGGTAGTTTCCTCCTCTCTGTAGAACAGGGCAGAGTCCCTTTCTCAAGTGGCTTACAATCAACAGCTTAAATTCCACCATGGGATCCAGAACTGTGGACACTTTGCTCCCTAGAGGGGGTCCCACTGCAGTCAATAAGACTTAGCTGCTGTATCGACACTAGTAAGTTCTCTTGGAAAACTAGACCTTTTTTCAAAAGAACATGTGGAGCAACCACACACAACGTGCTCTTTCGATCCAAAATCAAAAGGATGTAGCTTTTCTTCCGGAAGCCCTCTTCTACTGTACCTCTTCTACTGTACCTCTTCTACTCCCGGATCAGGAAGAGCGCCTCCTTCCAAAAGCTTCTTTTGGAAAAAGCATGTGTAGATGCTCTGCGGGTCCTTTTTTCAAAAGAGCCGTCCTCTCAGCACTTGATTTTTCGATCCCTGACCCGTTCTTTCAAAGAGCGGGAGCTGTGTGGATGCTCTCTATCGAAAGAGCCGATCAATCTTTCGATTCGCTCTTTTGTGTGTGGATGCACTCTTTCAAATAATCGCTGTAGTGTAGACCCAGCCAGCAAGAAAGAAAGGCACTCTGTCTATGCACCCCTTTGGAAGATCTGCACTTAAATTCGACAGTATAGAGAATCCACATATGGACTGAAAATAGTGCCCTAGACTGAAAATGGTGTTGATTTTAATTTTGTTTCCTTACAATTGTTCTTCATATCATGAATTTGTTTCTCCAGAGGTTAGCTGACGTAAAACCTCAACACAGAAATTAATTTTAAGAAGGAATTTGAATATATACTTCTAAATGTGTCCACTTCTGCTAAATAACTGCTTTTGAAAATAGGCCAATTACTTCACTTTTGAATATATTAATGCGGTTTTTGCCTCCCAAAGGGATCTTCTCTATGATACAGACAGAGCTGTGTACGACCCTCCTTGCCATATTTACATATTAGGAGTGTTTTGTAATAACTACATTTTACAAAATCCCTTTCTGAGTTGTTCTCTCAATAATATGTTTATGGAGAGTCTATAAATATAAATATAAATATAAATACTGTTTTCTTGCACTGTATTTAAACTTATTTTGCTTATAGCATCATTATGGTGCTGGGGTGGTTCCAGAGGTGCTGGGGCACCCGGGGAGGGACCAATGGGTATATATATACACACTGTACTGTCTAGCACAAATTTAACTTGTAAACATGAGAAACAGCAAGGCACTGTACTGTACAACCAGTGGTTTTCTGTTTAATTACCTATATACAATAATAAAAAAAAATAACAGTTTAATACAGTGTATTAAGGATTTAACTTAAGGATAAGGATTTATACCTCTTCTATATTTATAGTACTCTATAATGGTTTGAACATGCAAAAGCTTTAATAATAGACTTTTTTTTACCCTTCATATTATGGTGAACACCTGTGGTCCAGAAAATTTCAAAAGGTTACCAGATTAAACAGGTTCAAGTGTAACAATATTTCTTAATGATTTTATTTCACCTTTGACAGGAGCACAGGAATATCTAAGCTGACTGCAGCACTGCCTATTGTCTCCACAGTATTGTGTGCTATAGTCCTGCCCACATTTGGGATCTGTGATGATGTCCCTGGAAGGGAAACCTATGGTGTCCTTCATGCTTTATCTGCAGGTGGAATCTTCCCCAAGCTGAATAAGGAATCTGTTAGATTCTTTTACTCAATGTAAAGGGGCCAGAGCTTTCATGGGGATTTAGGGTAGGTCTACACAGCAATGTTGTTTCAAAATAACAGCCATTATTTTGAATTAGTTATATTAGCAGCTACTAAACGCAAATATTATTTTGAAATAATTTCAAAATAGCAGCTGGCTTACTTCAAAATTGTTAAACCTCATTCTAGCTGTGTCTACAAGAATGCAGTCCTTCGAAAGGCTGAAAATCAAAAAAAGGAATTCAAAAGTGTGGCCTTTCGAAAGATAGAGACCACACATAAAAAGCAGGTCAACGTCAAGCTGCCCCTTTGAAAGACCACTTCATTCTTTTGAAAGGAAGCATTTGCATGGCTCCAGGCAGTCTTGAAAAGACAGCCAGAAATGCTGAAGATGGGTTTGCATGGCCAACAAGCTCTTCCGGGGCCGCAGCCAGCTGTGCCCTTAAAGGATCCCCTCCAACACCCCCAGCCTGCACGAGCTGAGTCCTGCCCAGCTGCCCGCAGCCAAGCAGAGCCCTGCGTTCACCAGCATGGAATCACAGCTGCTGCTCCTTGCCAAGAACACATTGCTAATGGAGACCCTGCTTGCACTGCTGTGCATGGTTGTCACGGCTGCCCCTCACCTACTCGGGTGGCTAAGCACCTCTGCTGGGGCCATGCAATTCCCCCACCCAGGACCCCGTTGGTCCTTTCCCGGGTGCCCCGGAACCTCTGGAGCCACCCCAGCAGCACTGACTGGTGGGAGAGCCTGGTGCTGGGGGCAGTGTGATAATGCCCAAAGAATCCACAACTTCCGGATGAGCAGGCGGACCTTCCATGAGCTCTGCCACTGGCTCACCCCTGCACTCAGGCACCAGGACACCTGCATGAGGCCTGCCCTCTCCCTGGAGAAGTGGGCCACCATAGCTATCTGGAAGCTGGACACACTGGACTCCTACCACTCCGTGTGACACCAGTTCAGGGCAACGCCACCATCGGGACCATACTCATAGATGTAAGTTGGCCCCAGATCACATGCCCTCTATGGGGTGAGGGAGTCCAAGGCAAGGGAGACCCTCAGCTTCAGGGGGCCAGGAGAGGGGCAGGGAGGGGGGCTTGGAGGGGGCTGGCAGGGGTCCAGGAACACCTCACCATGCTTTCATGGGAGCACATGTCCTCCCTCCCATAGACGTCAGGGACTGTTTCACAGATGTCTTTGTGGGCTGGGCCAGTTGGACACATGGTGCCTGTGTTTTCCTGAACTCCAGCCTCTGCCAGTGCATGGAGTGGGCCATGGAGTGCCTACACATGTAGTCTGTTGAAATAATATTCAAAATATCTTCTGGACACGGGATTGGGGATGGGATTTCGAAGTCTGCACTGAGTTCCTTTGATTTCCTTTCGAAAGAACATGTTTCACGTGTAGATACTCCTCACATTCTTTCGAAAGAAGGCTGGTTATTTTGAATTTTCTTGTATGTGTAGACACAGCTTCTATGAGAAATAGTGCCTATTTCACACAGGTATTTCAAAAAAGGCACTGTTAAGACAGGGAATAGAGCCTATTTCGATATTAGCAATAGTGCATCCAATGGCTTTATTTCAAAATAGGCTCTATGGCTACATCTACACAAGCCCCAAACTTCAAAATGGCCACGCAAATGGCCATTTTGAAGTTTACTAATGAAGCACTGAAATGCATATTATTGAGCTCATGGGAATAAGGGGACTTCGAAGTAGGCAGGGTCCTTTCGAAAAGGAGCCCTGTCTGGACAAGACACGCGGCGGCAAGCCGCGTCAATTTCAAAGTGCTGTGGCCGCCCACATGCTAATGAGGCGCTGAATATGCATTTCAGCGCTTCATTAGTAAACTTCGAAATGGCCATATGCGTGGCCATTTCAAAGCTTGGGGCATGTGTAGACACGGCCTATGTGTGTAGATGCTGTAGAGGCTCAATATTCACAAACCAAAGGTTTGTGAATTCAATTATTTGTGATTGGCCGGCAGTCGCCACTTCCCCCATGGCTCTGGGCAAGAGCGCCACCATCTGCTGCTTCTCCTGGGGCTCCAGGCAGGAGCACCGGCAGCTGCCGCTTCCCACAGGGCTTTGGGAAGGAGTGCCAGCAGCTGCCACTTCCCCAGGGCCCTCGGCAGGAGCGCCGGCAACTGCCACTTCCCCCGGGCAGGCCAGGAAACACTGTGGATGGGGTTGCATGGCTGCCAAGCCCTTCCACGATACCATAGTCTGTCTGCTGACCATAGTGCTCGTTGCCACCCTCCAACTCCTCTGGCAGGCTATCTCCCCAGCCACAATTGTGCAGGACCCCTCTTTGGGGAACCATCTACACCTACTCTCCCAGGTGCTCTGGCACCTGTGGAGCTATCCCATGAGCTCCAAGTGGTGGGACTGGCTCATAATGGGTGAGTAGGATGATGACTGCTGGCTCCAGAACTTCCGCATGACCAAGTGGATGCTTCTGGAGCTGTGCCACTGGCTCAACCCCATCCTCCAACACCAGGACACCTGCATGCGACCCACTGTCTCCCTTGAGAAGTGGGTCGCCATTGCCATGTGGAAGATGGCCATCCCGGACAGCTACCGGCTGTGGGGCACCAGTTCGGGGTGGGCAAGGTGACCATGGAGGTAAGACATGCTTGGGTCAGACACCTGCCACAGGGAGTGGGGAGGCGGCTCTTGGGCAAGAGGGACCCTCGGGGCCCACGTGCAGGTATGTGAGGGGCCCTGGAGGTGACAAGGGGAGAGGAGGTTGGGAAAGAGGGGCCATGGGGGGGCGGGGACCAAGGATGGGTGGGTCTGGAGCACTCCACCACTCATGAGTGCATGCGTTCTCTGTCCCATGAAGTCATCAGGGCAATGAATGATGTCCTCCTACAGAGCGTCGTCTGCTTCAAGGACCTTGATGTGGCCATCACGGATTTACTGCACTGGGGTTCCCCAACTGTTTCAGTGCACTGGCTGGAACCTACATTGCAATCCATGCCCTACACCACAGTGCAAGTGATTTTATTAACAGGATTTTATTAACAAGTGATTTTATTAACAAGTGCCACTCGGTGGTGCTTCAGGCCTGGGTGGATGTGATGACATGGCTGGTGGCTGGCCTGCACAATGTGCTCACCATCATGGGGGCATGACACACTGTGCACAATGTTGTGGAGAGCAAACACGAGCTCTTCATGCAGGGGTGTGCTACCAAGGCCGGCCACAGCTATGAGCATCCAGCCACTGACCCCTGTCACCAGGCCTACTGGAATGGGGTGTGGGTCAAGGAGGCCCTCCACGAGGCCTTCGCTCAGGGGTCCCAATGACCCTCCACCAGGCACTCCCCCACCATGACTCTGCTGCCCACCCACCCCTCACCGCTCCCCCACCATTCACAAGGAACACGGGGTAGTAAAAAAATAAACTGTTTAATGAAATATATGAACTGCGTGAACAAGACAAACTGTGCAAGTAACTCTATACAGTAGGCAACTGCGGGGAGGAACTATATACATTGTGGGGTTCTGGGTTGGGGACTGGGGCACTAGAATTTGGAGGGGGGTCTTAGGATGGAGAGCTGTGAGCTGCAGTGGCTGTGGGAGCCCCTACTGCCCTGGGTCCAGAGTTCCCATCAGGGTTGGGATGGGTCTGGGACCACAGGGAGACAGGGGCATCAGAGGAGTGCAGTGTCCTCAGGCTCAGCAGGGGATGTGGAGAGGATGTGGGGGATCTGGCTCAGAAAGGCCCACCCTGGCCATGAGCCGGTCCATGAGTTCTCACACGGCAGCTGCGGGGAGGTTGGGTGGGAGCAGGGCAATGAGGGAAGGGGTGGCGGCAGGAGGCTGGGACACCAGGTTGGTGATGGCCCACGTGAGGGTGCAAAGGGCCACTGCCACCTCACCCCAGGCGTCCCGCCACCAGGCCATGTCGGTAAGCTGCAGCGCCAGCCAATCTTGCACCATCGTGTTCTGCTCACACAGAACAGCCATGTGGGTGGTGGCCTCCTCATCCTGGTGGTGGTGATATGGCCTCTGGGCATGGGCCTACACAGGCACTGGACATGGGGGTGCCCCGGCCTCATCTGCAGCCGCTGAGGGGTTCCCTAGCCCCTGGACGGGGCTCACCCAGCCCTCAAATGGCAGAGCTGTAGGAAAAAAGGGTAGATGACCCATCAGACCAATGGCCCAGCCCCAAAGGCCGTGACTCCCACCCTCTGTGGACAGCTCCCTGCCTCCCTGTCCAATGGCCCAACAGTCCTGTGAGTTCCCAAGCACTGAGGGGTCCCTGCATGGGTGTGTCATGCATGCATCATGGTCCAGCATCCCCCAGCCCCCTCCCAGGACATGCAGCTGGTGGTGCCAGCCGTGAAAGTGGGTGCTGAGTGGCACACGCTGCCGTCTCTGCGGGCTGGGAGATGTGGCCATCTGGAGTGCATCCAGACCGGGGCCAATGGCCGTGTGGCCAGCTCGCTGCTGGTCATGGGGGAGTTGGGCACCCCCTCCCCACACCCTGAGGTGTTTGTTGCACCAGTTGCTTACTGGAGGATCCTTTGAGGAACCTGGGGGATGCCTGGGTTCCAGACTGGATGACACTGATGGGAGGGCGATGGTCCCCTCCTCATTGGATGTCTGCTCCAGCTCCTACTCCTGAGGTATGGTCTGGCCTGAGGGTCCTGACAGCTACTCTGCCTCCATCTGGGGCTCCCCCTTGGGCCCCATGGTGTCCAGCACTGTGATGGGGCAGGGGCTGTATCCTTGGCCCTGAGAAGTCTGTCCAATTCTTCATAGTGGGGCAGCTGGTGGGCACTTTCCCTAAGTGGCCAGCCACGTCCCTGGTCCTCACATAGGCCTGCTTCAGGTCCTTCACCTTAGACCCTAGTTGGTCCAGGTTGCAGGTGAGGAGTGCCCCGGGTGAGGAGTGCCCCAGGTGGTCAGGCTGGCAGCCAGACGCACAAAGGCTATGGCATTCCTGCACCTGTTGGTGGTCTCCAGCAGGAACTCCTCATCTCCTCAGAGGCTGAGGAGGTCCTGCAGCTCTGTCTTGGACCACTATGGGGCCCTCTTCTTGGTGGCCTGGGCAGGCTCCTATGAGCCCTCTGCTGGCTCACTGGGGGCAGGGGCTTGGGGGCAGAGGGCTCCTGGCTGCTGGCCATAGGGGCGATATGGTGGCTTGTGGCAGTGGAGAGTTGGCAGGAGGGCATGCTGCTGCAGGATTGTGCCTTTGCTGCTGCCAGCACACACTCAGCTTCCTGCCATGGGGTTTCTGGGTCCCTGTGTCTTTAAACGCAGGTGGAAGCAGGGAGGTTCACTGGCCAGGGCATCTCCACACGCCACCTGACCAGTGCCATGGAGAACTACTCTTTTGAAAGAGTGGTCCGCGGAGCATCTGTACAAGTTTTCTTCTGAACAAGTCTTTCAAAAGAAGGCGCTCTTCCTGATCTGGCAGGGGGAGAACGCTTTTAGAATAGGCCCCACTTTCTTTTGATTTACTTTTGAAAGAATACTTTTTGTTTGTAGAAGCTCGACTGGATATTTTGAAAGATCCCCTTCTTTCAAAAAATATTTTGAAAGAGCTTGCTAGTGTAGACACGGTCCTAGTGTAGAATATAATTTTTAACTTTTAGTTTTCCTTTATGTCCTGCTTACGTGAAATCAATCATGTTACCTCCCCTGATGATTAAATAACCCCTTTACAATCATGGCAGCTGTTTATATTGTAAAGTAAAAGCAGAAAAATATTTAATGCACATTTACCTTGTGTTAATGTGAGGCAGAAGCTAGAAATAAGGCATCACGTGATCACAAAGCTCTTTGCAAACTACCACCAAGTGCTCTACAAACCACTGGCAGCCCTAGGATGGTAGTTTGTGAAATTCTGTGGTACAGTTTATGCAGGCTGAAGCTCTCTTACCCCGGATTCAGGCACAGATCTTGCCCAAGGTGAGTATGAAACTGGTAACTATGTTGTTCCAGCATTTTTATTTTCTTTATTAATAACTTGTAAACCAATGGTTAAGAAGAAAGATTGGGGGTCTGTAGTGAGCTTTAATATGAGCGTGATTAGGGTTGAACGAGATTTCATTTAGCAGTCAAAGAAGCTTAAGGGCTAGTAGTTCACTTTCACATTTTTAGAAAACATTACTCAATGATACATTCCACTCTCGTTATGCAGCATATTTTTTTTTTATAATTTCTTCTTGCATTTAAAGATATATTATCTTAGTCAAAGAGACTGATTTGAAAATGTGTTCAAAGAACAGCTCTTTATTATTGGAAGTTCATAAATTTTCTGGAAAACATAGCACATTGATCAGTTATTAACTGATATTGCCACCCAACACTAACACAACTCTTCACTTTCATCTTTCTAAGTTGTAGGTTAACAATTGACCCTTATCACCTGAGACATAATGGGTTATATTTCACCCTAAAAAAGGCACACTCTACCTTGCTAACATATACAAAGTTGAGGTCATACTTTTATTTACTTGTAAGAGTTTCCCCCATGGTCCCCCCACCCTTTTCTTATTTCCTCATGCTTGAGGGTGATACTGTTTAAAAAAGATAATTGTTCAGTTTGTGATAGTTAATGCCAAAATTTAGAGAGTTTGATTCTGAGACATGTAAACCAGCCATGAGCTAATTGAAATTAATTGCAATTGTGATTTTAGAAACTAGTTTTGAACATTTTGTTTTATTTTTATTGACTATATGAAATAGAGTGATACAAGTAAAAGATATTTCAGTTCAAAGGTAATTGCTAAAAAATTAAAATTGTTAAAGGTTGAACAGTACAAGACACTTAATTTTGATAATGTTTTTAAAATAATATTTGATGTAACTGAAATTGTATTTTTCACAGAAAAAATGTTTTGGCCAAAAAGTTTCATCCACCTCTAAAATGAAAAGTTATATTTTATTATAAACTTTCTTTTAAATGTGCTATCCTTAAGGTTTATTTATTAAGTTTCCATCCAGAAGAAATGTACTTCATTATTTTAAAGCTGATTGCAAGAGGCAGACAGTGGGACTTGTTGCCTGATTATGTGAACTATCTCACAACAAAATGTACCTTGTATGAAGCCTTATAGAAACAAAATGAAACACATTTAGACTCAGAGATTTTAAGGTGAGAAGAGAATCTTCTGAAGACGCATTTGTCTGTGACATAGGTAACAAGAAATAAATTCTCCTTTGGTTTACACATAATACCTTATAGGTACAGTTTGAACCTCTTTCATCTTGGGACCTGGACTGTGCTGAACAAGTGAATCTGCTGGTCCATGGGAGGTCAATATTGTCTAGCAGCATTACCAACACTTCCACTGCTTTGAGGGCTCTTAAAAGACATTTAGGGGTAAATTGGACCTAAATAATGGCACAGAACACTGAGAGCCAGGACTGGTGTCTGCAAACAAATTTTGTAGGACCACAGGAAACTTGGCAACACCCATGGTAAGTGGATATCCAACTAACTAAAATCATGCCAGACTACAGATGTTGCCAGATGAGAGAATGCCAAATTAGAGAGATTAAACTGTACTTTTCTAACATTTTGATAATAGATCGTACTAGGAATTACTTTCATTTTTGGTATATACAATGTGCCCAGATCTGCAATCAAAGGAAACTAAAACTTCATGTTATTGCATGTTGCCTATTTAAGGTGTGAGCAGATCTGTTAATAAAAATTGGATTAATTTTATTTAAATCATATACATTAAAAGGCAGACAATCCTTTAACTCTGTACAGCCCATAAACAGATCTTTCTATCATCATTTATATACCAGACAGAGTTATATTTTTATTACTAAACAACAAGGATTATTTTGTATATAATTAATTTTATGATGTGTGAGATCAGTTCCTGAAGCTTTGTAAATTGTCTGTTTAGATAGGTGTTTTCTAAAAAAAATTTAGGGCATCTGTCTTTTGTTTCTCCCAAGCATAAAAAGTAATTTTTCCTATTGTAAGTAACTTTGAAGGCCAGTTTATTATTTCATCCCATGTTTTTAAATATTAGCCATATTATTTAGTATATTAACTCTTTATTATCAATAATTTTAAAAAAATGTCCACTTATGTGAAAGACTCTTGATATTCAAAAACAGGGCTCTCAAATACATTTCACTTTAGGGCCAGTGCCAGTCCTGAAATCCTCCTAGAAGTCCTGCAGGCAGCACCCTCTTGCAGGGCTCTGAGGGTGCATGTCTCTGTCCATTCGCCACAACATGCATCTCTTGGCTACACCTGCTGGCCCATGCACTCTCTCCACACATCCCTTGACCCTGCCTACTGTCCCATGTGCTCCCCCCTTGGTGATTTAAAACCCGCGGGGAGTGGGGATCCCAGTGGCTTGCAGCCATTAGCTCTATGCCCTGGCACATCCCTTGGGCCCAAGGGAGTTGTGTACAGAACTAGCCCCATACATAAGTGTAAGCCAGCGTTTCCCAATTTTAATTGGCTGCGGAGCCCTTTTAAATTCCAAAGAATTTTGTGGAACACAAAATAGCACTCTTATCTATAGCTTAACCCCTCTCCACTCCCTCCCATCCCTCCCCTCTCCACTCCCTCCCATCCCCAGGATAAAAACTGCCTCAGCATCACACCGACCCCTGGGATTAACCCATCCACCAAAAGAGGCCCCCCAGCCTAACCCTGACTGAACAAACTCTGCCAGAGTTAGCTCCTCCTGTTACCTAACTCAGCGTGGTGGATGAAGCCACCTTAGCCACCACTGCTCCTCTAACTCTAGTCCCGAGGGCCCCGACTTCACTGGCTGCGTTATGGCAATGTGAAATGCCATTTGCAGCCAGTAAAAGGCAAGGACGATGCAGGAACTGCCGGTCCCATCTGACTCCCTTTCGGGATAGACATTGGCTCCAATTGCCCTGCTCCATTGCGTGTGCACCAGCTACTTTGTGTGTGAGGGGCTCCCTGCCATGTCACTGCTGAAATAATGAAACTAAGTTCAGTTGGTTTAACAGCTGGATCCCTCATGCCACCCTGCCAGCCACTGAACCAATTAAATTTAGTTCTCCTGTTTCAGCAGCAGCAGAGCAGACAGCTGCAGAGGAGTCAATGGCAGAAACTGACTCCTTGGTGCTGCATGTCACTCGGGAGCTGCAGCTTGCTGACCCCTGATCATTTTCTCACAGAAGCCTTATTTTCACTTCACAGAACCCTGGGGTTCTGCAGAACACCATTTGAGAAACACTGCTGTAAGCTGTTAAACTCTAAAATCATTTTGTGAAACTCTCTAGATATCAGTGATACCTCATCTCCTGTTTTGATCATAAGCCTCCTGATAATTTGATCACAAGCCTACTTTTCTTTTCTTTTTTTTTCCTGGAAAGCTCCAGCCACATCCTCATGCTGAGATCCCATGGGGTAACCAAAAGTAAAACCCACTGATCCCACTAACTACGTAAGTGGGTAAACTTGGGCAGTTCACTGGCCAGCGCAGTTTGCATTGTGACAGAGGCAGCCAGAGTGGCTTCTCTCACTGAGTGGCACCCTCTGCAGCCAAGAACGGTGCTAGGGGCCTGCGTGCAGCTGAGAGTCATGCAAACAGGCAATTGCTAGAGCATCTCCTCTTCCTTCCATCCCCACTGCTAGGCTGGCAGCCGTGCAGGCCTGATTAGATAACTGTTTCAAAATGTTTTACCGTCTGGACTGGGGATGCGCTTGCACCTTATATTGCCCATGGGCTGTGAGTTTGAGACACCTGTTCTAATATGATAACATGACTAGGGCAAATACCAGACTCTGAATACAAAAGATATTGTGAGGGAACATTACCTATACTGACCGACATTTCAATTTAATCTAAAAAAATATGGAGATAGAGCTAGCAAGGAATTTCAGAAGTCATCAAGTCCAGTCCTCTGCCCTTATGGCAGTACCTTCTACCATTCTTAAGAGATTTTTCTTTTTAATCCAGTTGTCCCAGATCCCTAAATGGCCCCCTCAAAGGCCTGAGCTCACAACCCTGGGTTTAAGCAGACCCATGTGCAAGCCACTAAGCTATCCCTTACCCCAAGACTGCATCAGGAGTGGGAGTTCTGTGGTGGTAGTTAATTTGCTCATAAACCCCATCTGATTAGGACACACAATGTAAGCTCCTTTATATGTATTTGCTAAATAATCATGCAGGAACACTTATTTACCTTATTAATGATCTCACTGAAGTATAGAGAACATAGCACTCTTCTTTGTGGCTTCAGCAGGCTCCTCCAAATCCGAATGAGTGGGGCTGAGGCAGGGCATGCACAGCTGCAGTGCCGCCGCTCAGGTTTGACTAAACTAATAGGGAGCAAAACCCTGGCCTCCTTGTGGCTTCTCTGTGTCTGCAGCCTATGTGGATGCATACATGTGGCTGACACAAGATTGTGGGTAGTATCACTGAATTTTTGGAGTCGGCATAATTAGTGCTTTTCATTATCTTTATGCAGGAGATAATATTATGAACTCAGGAGTTTAGAGGTTTTCGGTTGCAAACAGGAACCTCCCTGGCACGCAAGGAGGCAATCAGTATGGCACTGTCCCTTCTCAAGTGCTGCAAGACAGAGGCTGCAGTTGTCTCCTGGTTCTCTGAGGATAAAAATAGCCTTAAGAAGTCGTGCAGCTCCAAACAGCACAGATGGAGTTGTCAGCCAGATATCAGACCTCATCCCCTTAGGCAATCAGAATGGAGGTGAGTGCCTGTGATGAACTGTACCAGATATTTCCTACCAATTAACAATTATAAAATAAAAGTAACAGACTTAAATTAGCCTTCTTTTAGAGTAGTATTGTGTGTAATTAACTTTGAAACAAGTCTTTCATATTGCAAGGTATTTTCTGTGATCTCCCCTCTCATCTTCCAGTAGGCAAACTTCTCTCATTCATGCAAAAGTATTATCTTCACAGGATTTCTGGCCTAATTTGCCAGACCTAAAGGTTTGCACATCTTTCTGTGCACACACTGTAATTGGTGTGTACTTTACTCAAACACTGAGGTACACCAATCACAAATCTTAAACCAATTATGGCATCATGTTACTCTGTGTTGAGGTTATACAACTGTGGTAAAGAAAATGTGCCATTGCTTTCTTTAAAGAAATGCTTAAATAAGTATCTATGCTTGTTCTGAATCCATGTTTGTAACAGGATCCAACACAATAATTTGTGTACAGTAGGCCAGGGAGAATGTAACATATTTCCCCTTTCCAATCCAACTTTCAAAAAATTCATTACTCTATCACCCATAACCAAAGGCAATTAAATATGTATAACTAAGGAAGTAACAGCACTTAATAACAGTCTATTTTATCACGTATGGAAACGGATCATATTTAAACTTTAGTAATAGATACTGGTTTCTAAAATTATTGCACTAGTTTTCACAGAAACTAATTATCGAACATTTCAGCACAGCAAGATGAAAGGCCAGCCTGAGAATTCCCACTTCCTGAATTGCTAGAGATGAGGTGTGTTTCTGATACAATTTTCTTGTTGTGGTATATGGGAAATGAAAGGAAACGAGATGCCCTTGAAGTACCCATTACCGTACATTCTGATTTCCCATTGTACCACTGATAGCAATTAATCTACAGGTAGAAAGCTTGTTTTGAGAGTGAGAACTACAAAAAAGGCAATATAGAAGAAAAAGGCATATCAAATTAATGAATTGTAAAGAAATTCATTATGAAAACATACACGTTAAAAAGAAATGTTGCTTTTATGCACATATTGTTGAGTCTCTTTTTATGCAGGGAATAACTAAGTATGAACTTGCTTGTATGTGGAACCTGCCAGTATGTACGGCTATATCCACCCTCCCAAATGGTGCCCTTGGCAAAAGGGTACAGCCACAAGTGAATTTTTATACCAACATGAAAAAAACCCCAAAGAATTATAGGAAATAAATGAAGATGAAGTCAGGGTACAGAATTTGGTTTTTTTTCCCCCTCCATTACTTGCCAAACTAATATTTCTCCTTAAAGTAACTGGTTGGTAAATAGCTGTGTTGCTGAAATACGGTACCAGTAAAGCAGCACTTATGCTTTAATGTGTCATGGATCAATAATACTGTTGTATAGTTCCTAATATAATGTAAGGCTGCATCTTCACTGACCCCTCCCTTTTGAAAGCCAAATGGAAGAAGAGGCTTTTAAAGTCAGGGGTCCTTTTGAAAGGCCCCTGTCTACACAGGCGACATTTGTTCTGAAAGTGGCACTTCATATCACGCATGGCCGCCATTAGGCTAATAAAGTGCTGCATATTCATGGCAATGCCTTATTAGCATCTTCTGAACTCCCTCATTCTGAACTCCCTCCCTTTCGAGAGGACGGGGCCAAAGCAGACTCAGCTTAAGACACATAAGCCTCTGCTCTTTCTCAAAATGAATTCTGTGCTTACTTTCTACTTTATAATTCTAATTAGTGCATGCAGATATGGTTATAATTTTTTAAGACAAAGAACTGGAATTGTCAAACACTAATTTTAGACACACAAGGAAAGGCTATAAAAATCACATGTTGAATGTTGAAAAAAGAAGAAAGCTAAGCATAACAATCCACGTGTACACCTTCTCAATTATTTAACCTTTTGGTCATTAGGCTACAGAATTTTTACTCTACATTTTGCTATTGAAAAATGAAAAGAAATCTGTATTCTGCTTGGTTTTTATCATAGCTTTAATAATGTGATTTAGATATTTTCATATATTTAGGACTTTACCCAAGACTCGATAATGAAGGAAAGAAGGCTATGTGAATGCACAGGCAAAAAAGGAGGAAAGTCAAACAAACAAACAAACATACAAAAGAAATAAAAGAAAATAAATCAGCATTATTTGTTTTTGGAAGTAATACTAGATAGCAAACTGCCCTTTTTCCAGTAATTTCACACCAAGAAAAACAATGAACAAAAGAAACAGTTAGTTAAACTTTAGTGCATGTTGTTACAATTTATCTCATTATTTTGAAGCTTGAAAAATTCCAGAAAGTGTTGATTGATTGATTGGTCAGTCCAACATTGTCTCAAGAGCATGTCTCACAGACATTTTAAAATAAGCAGAGGACTTGGCACTAAACTTGTGGTTAAATTGTGCCAGGGCTTGACAGTCTAGCCTTAGCAGTTCATAGCCCTTGCAGCTCTGGGCTCTCACCCAGAGGCTGACAGTCTATGGCTGTCCACCTCTGAAGGCAGCATCACGACCAGCAGTACAAAAGTAAGGGTGGCAATGCAAAGCAGGTGATAGTCCATTGGAGACCTAACCAGGAATAATTTTGCCTCCCCACATACAACACATCCTGAAAAAACAAACAGGGAGGCCCTTAATAACTGCTTAGTCAGCTTATATCTAGTATCAGCTCCGATACCTCACTTCTGTGATAATACTGGCGAGGTGCTCCCTTCAGACATGGCTGCTTGGCCAGCAATCACTCTTCTCTCGCCACCCACTTGGATTTGAGCATCATAAAGAGTTGCTAGCATGGTGAAGTTGTCTAATGCATGTTGAATAGTAACAGAGAGGTAGCTGTGCTAGTCTGTACTCCAACAAAACAAAGAAGCAGAAATGTAGCACCTTAAAGACTAAGAAAATGATTTATTTGGTGATGAGCTTTCCTGGGACAGATCTGAAGAAGTGTTTCTGTCCCATGAAAGCTCATCACCGAATAAATCATTTTGTTAGTCTTTAAAGTGCTACATTTCTGCTGCTTTGTTTTGTCTAATGCAGACAACTTCATAAGAACATAAGAACATAAGAATGGCCATACTGGGTCAGACCAAAGGTCCATCCAGCCCAGCATCCCATCTGCCGACGGTGGCCAATGCCAGGTGCCCCAGAGAAGGAGAACAGAAGACAATGATCAAGTGATTTATCTCCTGCCATCCATCTCCTGCCCTTGTTCTGAAGGCTAGGGCACCATACTTTATCCCTGGCTAATAGCCATTTATGGACCTAACCTGCAAAAATTTATCAAGCTCTTTTTTAAACCCTAATAGAGTCCTGGCCTTCACAGCCTCCTCGGGCAAGGAGTTCCACAGGTTGACTGTGCGCTGTGTGAAGAAAAATTTCCTTTTATTAGTTTTGAACCTACTACCCATCAATTTCATTTGGTGTCCCCTAGTTCTTGTATTATGGGAAAAGGTAAATAACTTTTCTATATTCACTTTCTCCACACCATTCATGATTTTATATACCTCTATCATATCGCCCCTCAATCGCCTCTTTTCCAAACTGAAAAGTCCCAGTCTCTCTAGCCTCTCCCCATATGGGACCCGTTCCAAGCCCGTAATCATCTTAGTCGCCCTTTTCTGAACCTTTTCTAATGCCAATATATCTTTTTTGAGGTGAGGAGACCACATCTGCACACAGTACTCAAGATGTGGGCGTACCATAGTTTTATATAGGGGAAGTATGATATCTTTTGTCTTATTATCGATCCCTTTTTTAATAATTCCTAACATCCTATTTGCCTTACTAACTGCCGCTGCACACTGCGTGGATGTCTTCAGAGAACTATCCACTATAACTCCAAGATCCCTTTCCTGATCTGTCGTAGCTAAATTTGACCCCATCATGTAGTACGTGTAATTTGGGTTATTTTTTCCAACATGCATTACCTTACACTTACCCACATTAAATTTCATTTGCCATTTTGATGCCCAATCACTCAGTTTGCTGAGATCTTTTTGTAGTTCTTCGCAATCTGTTTTGGTTTTGACTGTCCTGAACAACTTGGTGTCATCTGCAAACTTTGCCACCTCACTGCTTATCTCATTTTCTAGATCATTGATGAACAAGTTGAACAGGATCGGTCCCAGGACTGACCCCTGGGGAACACCACTAGTTACCCTCCTCCATTGTGAAAATTTACCATTTATTCCCACCCTTTGTTTTCTGTCTTTTAACCAATTCCCGATCCATGAAAGGATCTTTCCTCCTATCCCATGACCACCTAATTTACATAAAAGCCTTTGGTGTGGGACCGTGTCAAAGGCTTTCTGCAAATCTAGGTATATTATGTCCTAGATATTATGTCCTAATATTATATTAACTTCACCATGCTAACAGCTGTTTATGATGCTCAATTCCAGTGTTTCACTGTAGATGCTACAGTGCATATTTTGCTCTTATTTTCTCATCTTTATCTTGCCAATTCATCTTTTGTATCATAATTTGAACAGGTATTTGACAGTTTAAGCTGGTTATGGAGACATGATAGTGCTCTTGATGGAAATGAGACTTTGAGCCCAAAGAAGTCAAAGACAGGTGAAAGCATAAACCTCTGAATTGGCTAATGCTACAGATGTGACTGGCTTTTCTTCAGAACAGTGCTCCAGCTCAATTTGTGATTTCCCAGGGCAGATCAACTGACCGAAAGATACAGTGTTCCATCACTAATGTACAATGCTCAAATACTCATGAATAACTCACGAGAACCTAGGGAAAATCTGTTTCCATAATGTGTAATGACTAACTCAGGGCATGAGCTAAAACTCAATTAGGAACCATTCAAAATGGCCTGTAGGAGTAATTTTCTCCCTAGTTTACTATATAGAGATATAGCCTAACCACATGGAAGCTGATGGTGCTAGCAAATATAATAAATCTAAAATGAAAATCATTTACAGAGTAGGAATCCCTCTGGATGTAGCTACTATAAAATAGGCATTATGCTTACAGAACACAAAATGGATTAGAGGTACACCTAAAATTCTTTTCCCAAAAACTTCTGTATTTCTAATAAATGAGAGCAATGACAAGATCATGTGTCTTAAATGCACCAGAAAGAAAAAAAGAAACATGTATAGGCCACAGCATTGTACCCTCTTCCTGCAGAAAGGTTCTTGCACACACTCACCCCGCCCACCCAACATCCCATTAGCCTCAGTGGGTTCTGCACAATACTCACTAGGGCTGCATCTACACTGGCAAGTTCCTTTGAAAGGATAGCTTTCGAAAATAAACATTGAAAGACGGCCTTTTGAACAGGAGCATCCACACTGGCAAATGGGGCCCAATGGCCCAAGCCATTGCTTCGAAAGGCCCTACCACACTTTTGAAAGAGAGGGTCCACATGTCCCAGGGCTCCCATTGGAAAATGCAGGGCCAGGAAACACCATGGGCAGCGTTGCATGGTGGCCAAGCCCTTTTAGGGCCATCACCTGCTGCCACTTTAAAGGCATCCCCCACCCAGGCCTCAGCCTGCACACACTGAGGGCTGGCTAGCTGTACCCAGGCAGGCAGAGGAAAAGTGAGTGGAGAAGGTGCCCAGGCTCCGATGGACCCCAATCAGCTCATCCCCCCACTGAGGCTGGACGCAGTGCTCCAGAAGCTCTGAGTGGCCACTCTCCTGGAGGCCGTCTTGAGGGCGTGACGACCCCACCCTGTTCCCTGGGTCATCCGCTGCTTGTGGGGCTTCCCCTCAAGCAGTGACTGGTGGGACTGGCTGGTGCTGGAGGACTGGGGTGAAAACCAGTGCCTACAGAACTTCAGGATCACCAAGGGGACATTCCTGGAGCTGTGCCACTGGCTCACCCCAGCCCTCCAGCACCGCAACACTTGCATGAGGCCAGCAATCCCACTCCAGGAAAGGGTGGCAATTGCCTTCTGCAAACTGGCCACCCTGGACAGTCACTGATCTGTTGTCCACCAGTTCTGTGTGGGCAGGGCCACTGTCGGGGCCATCCTTAGTGAAGTAAGCCATGCTCAGGTCACACTCCCACCACAGGTGGGGGGCAGGAGGCAGAGGGAAGGGGGCTCCCAGCCATGGGGCATCATCGAGAACTGGGGGGTACGGTTCCTCCTGGAGATGAAGGTGGGGATGGGGCAGTGGAGATGGGGGGGCATGTTGGGAGGAGGGGGATGGTGCCCCAGGGAGGCACACCCTGTGGGGGATGGGGGACAGGGATAGGCAGGCACGTGGCTCCCTACCCCACACTCACATGTATGTTCTCCCTTTACACCCTACAGGTCATCCGGGACACCAACAAGGTCCTCCTGTGGCAGCTGATCCACGTCAGGGACCTGAGTGACCTCATCTGGGGCTTCAACGAATTGGGATTACTGAACTGCTTCAGGGCACTTGACAGCACACACATTGCCTTCTGGGCCCTGGAGCACAGCGATGGGGCCTACGTGAATTGAAAGAGCTACCACTCCATGGTCCTGCAGGTGCTTGTGGATGCAAGGGGATGGTTCCAGGACATCTGCATGGGCTGGCCCAGTCACGCCCACAATGCCAGGGTGTTCAGAGACTCAGGGCTGGGCTGTCAGAGGGCTGCAGGGACCTTCATCCCTCAGTGGGAGTGCCCTCTGGGGGACACCACAATGCCACCCTGCATCACTGTGGATGCGGCCTACCTCCTGCAGGCCTGGCTGTTATATTGGACCCCAGTCCCCTGAAACCCAGGGGCTTTAAAGCTACTGAGTTTGAACAGTGCCAAGGTACTCCCTCTGGCTGCAGTCCCTGGACGCATTCTTGGGGTACAGATCCTAGTTAGCACCCCCTTCTCAGAGCTGAGAATTCACAATCCAACTGCCTAACCCTGTGATGAGTGTCGACTTCTTTCAGCCTACGCACACCTCTTCCCAGATCTCCAACCATGTGGACTTTCTGCGTTTGCAGCTTAACTCTGCAGGGGTACATGATAGGAGAAGCAAACAGAATTTGACTTTGCATAGCACTCTAAACACCCAGAGAAGTCTGGCAGACTTGATGGACTCCTGAGCAAGATGGAGGTGGGGCCAGCTCCAAGCTCCAAGGAGAGGCTGTTGGAAGGGTAGGGCTGGGGAAGCCAACCCTCAGCACTGCTGGAAGGAGTGTGGTATACTGCACCCCCCATCCAGGCAACCCTCAGCACTGCTTGGAGTGCACAGCAGCAATGGCAACAGCCAGAAGCCCTGGCCCTTTTGAATCACTGGGCCCTAGGACAGTTGTCCTCTTTGTTTCCTCTGTTTGTGGGCTTGTAAACAACCTTACTCTCTCTTTAGATATCACAAGCAACACACAGATGCACATAAAATAATAAACACAATACCCCTTTCCTTGCCTTAGGGCTTGTTGATGCTGAGTGAAAGCTCAGCTTCACAGTGGTCAGTCTCCTGGAGTTTGGTTTAGCGTGTCTGGTAGTTCCTCTATGCAGAGAAGTTGGAGGAATGTGTTTTCGTACTCAGAAAACCCTGCCCCCCAGCCCAGCAGACTCATTCTTTAATCAGAGCACAATTGTTAATGGCCTTCACTTTCCCTGGTCTAGTTGGTACCAGTCATGAACTGGTGGATTCCACATATACTGGCATTCAAAAATACAACAATTTAATAACATAAGAATAATAAATTACATGTAGACTGATAGCCCATGCCATCACAGCAGTACTGTACTGAGCATTGTGTAGGTAGTGGGGAAGGAGCATATCTTCATTAGTTCAGAAGTTACCTTACAAGTTTGGTCCTTAAAATGACACTACAATGAAGAAGTATCGGAGGGGTAGCCGTGTTAGTCTGGATCTGTAACAGCAACAAAGGGTCCTGTGGCACTTTATAGACTAACAGAAAAGTTTTGAGCATGAGCTTTCGTGAGCACAGACTCACTTGTCCAGCATCTGATGAAGTGAGTCTGTGCTCACAAAAGCTCATGCTCAAAACTTATCTGTTAGTCTATAAGGTGCCACAGGACCCTTCGTTGCTGTTACAATGAAGAATGCATTATAAAAATTAAAATAATCTGCTCTCTCTTCCTCTCTCTCTCTCACACACACACAAATAAAATTAGTCCCTATTTCTGCTGTCAGACATGACAACACAGACTCCAACCACGCCAGTGTGTATCTGCCATGGCTGTGGATTTCCAACCTATGAGATGTCCTATAGCAGAAGAGGGAACTTCAGGAAAACCAACACATGCACAGTAAACTCCTTGATATCCAGCAGCCCTGGAACTGGGAAGTTGCTGGATAATCAAATATTCTGCTTGGCTGTGAGTTACGCTAGTTATTCAACTGTATTGGTGAATCAAATAGCAGTTAAACAAGAGTTTGCTGTATAGTTATTTGCTGTTAATCTGTTTACACACAGGACTTACAGAAACTATCCTTTTAATTAACCGAATTTACTACTCTTGGTGAATTAGGGAATAAGAAAAATCCAGGCAATCATTCAGTCTGTCAAAACATTTATCTTGCTTAATAATCTCAATAGTTGTGACACATCATTGATAATAATTTTCAATGGCTGGTATGTATGTATTAAAATTAACAAAACTGTAAAAAGTAGTTCAAAATTTAAAAGACCACACATGCAGTTATTGTACACCATAAAAATAAAAAAAAACCCAACCTATCCTGTAGCAGTTCAGTTCTAGAACTTTCAACTATATTAATACACCAATTGCACCGAAGTCCTTCGGAAGAGCTACTGTTATTACATTATTTGCAAATAATTATGGTGTCATTTGATGTCAGGAAGAGCCACTATGACAAATTTTACAATATTGCTAGTTTCCAAAGCTATAAAAGAATTAAATGTTTATAAAAGCTTTTTTGAGAATGTAATCATTTTAGAGAAATAAACCTCTCTCTCCTAAAATGAACAAGAATTATTCCTTGAAATGGCAATAAAACACAATACACGACATTTTCACATGTGAGGATATTTACCTGCTTCTTTAAAATTTGCCACATCAGCAAATGATGGAGTTCACAAAATGTTGCTCTTTGTGGCAACTAAACCACATCATCTCTCTCTGTCAACATCATACTTTAAACTCCCAAGCTTTAAACTTGCCTAGATTTCCAAGGAAAGACTGATTCTAGCGAACCTCGCTCCAGACATTGTGCATGCTATGATAACTATTTCTCACCTGGACTGGGACGTACACTGGCTAATTCTCACTCAATATGTGTGTGTGTGGTAAGGAGGGAGGGAAAGGAAGCTGGTTCTGTATTTTGCTGCATGGAGAAGGGAAACCTCAGACTAAGGCTTTGTGGAATGGAAGAGAAAGCTGGAATGCACTCACCTCATGTTTGTTACTGATGGAGTAACTGTTCAAATTTGTACAACTTTATGTTTGTACTTATATAGGATTAAATCAATATTTTACAGTACCCCAAAATGCATTAGGCACTTAACTGCACCAAAAGAGATGCAATGCCACAGTGATTTTTTGTGGCTGTTTGTGCCAGTACTGTAATGGCACCTCCACTAAAATAAATCAATGCTCCCCCAATCTGGGGATCCAGTGGTTGGGCCTGCCAATGGGGCTCTGTGCCAGCCGGCTCCCAGCCATGGTGCTGCGGGTCTCTCCCACCCCCAGCCAGGGGTAAGTACTAGCACTTCTTTTTCTTTTACAAAAAAAAAGCACTGTGATCCCAGCTCCAAAGAGTTTATAATTTACTTTTATGCATTGTGCAACAAGCAGGGTGAATACTCAGGAGTGAAAGGGTTATATTAAGATCACAAAGTAGCTGTGTTCCATTTAGACACATCCATCTTGCTAGTTAATTAGATGTTGATTAGTACTTCCACAGACACATTTCTCGATATCAAGAGAAAAGTGTGCTTTAATGAGTTATGTGAAAGATGGGAGTGTATTAGTTGGGCAGACCTGAGAGGTGCTTTAGATATGTTGGGAGAACAGGACAAACTCCACTGTACCAGTTTTGGGTTCTAGGAGCAGCAACTACACTGAACTAGACAAGCACACTAGACAACTAGACAAGCACACTGAAGCAATATTGCTTTACAGCTGTGATTTTTCATTCACCCAAATTAGGAATTTGACAGTAAGCACTCTCCCTCCACACATAGGATGGTGTATTAAACGGCCTTAATTTTAATGCATTACACAGATATCGTATAGGAGTTAGAGCTGACATGGGAATCATAACTTGCCATCTCATTGCCTTTATGCACACGCAGAAACAATCAACACCAATATAGTCACATTAATAGCTCTTTTTAATTGCATTCAACTTCCTTGATGAAAACATTATGGTGCAGTTATAACCCACAAACCTATGTGTGTTAACTGTTCCATATAGTGGCACTTACACCACTTGACAGAGAAGGAATAAGTGCCCTCTACAGCCTAAGCTGGGAGGCAGCTGTCCTTTGGCTTAAGCTGTAGAGGTGCCTGCACTAAGCTTCAGAGATCCCAAATTCTACTCAGCCTGTGGGCAGCTATGCATGCATTTACCCATACAATCAAACATTTGAAATCGCCTTCATTCTAACACTGAGGTTCTTTACACAATGGTGCACTGTAATTATATTCAGGACCATAACACTGAAAGGCTAATTTTATCAATTTTATCAATTGATGCATCTGGTGAAGTGGGTCTTTGCCCACGAAAGCTTATGCTCCAAAATATCTGTTAGTCTATAAGGTGCCACAAGACTTCTTGTGGTTCTCGAAGCTACAGACTAACACGGCTACCTCTCTGATATTTCTAAGAACTTCCTTTTTGTGGGTGATAGCTAAAGAAGGACATGTCTCCTCTTGAGAGCAGAAGTTATTTAGGGAAGAACCTCTTCTTTCCTATAAACAGAGATTTTTAATCACAACAAATAAAGATAAAACAATGTCCCATTTTTAAAGTTGCACTTCTAAAATCCTTCTGAAAAAATAGTTCTTAATACATTAAAATACTTTCCATCTTAGTATTATTAGCTTTTAATAGTATTTCAACTTGGGAAAATAGAGTGGGGAAAAAGAGACATCTGCCTTGAGGAATAGCCTGCTTCCATGTGCCGCTGCCACTGTCCTGTCTCTGGATCCACTGTGTATGTATAGTACTAGACCCAAAAAACAAGCACTTCAGTGCTATCAAGCGAAGTGGTGCTTTTTAATTAAAATTCAGTGAGCTGCAAATCATTAGCATGGTGTGAGAAAGAAAAACAATCCTTAGTCTATTGGACATGGGTAATAAAGTTTTGTTTTTCAGCCTACTGACCTCATCTGTGAAGGTGAAGATGAAGGTTAACACTGCAGAAAGAGCATGACTCTAGACTCAGGACCTCTGTCTGCACATCATTCTTTCCTCACATCCTTATACAGGACCATGCGTTAATTCCAAGATTACAGACATTTTTGTACTAATCCTATCCCCCCCAGGTTTTTTTAAACACAATGTGCAGCAACCTCTCCATGATGGCCATATGCTTATAAAATAGTAATTTAAAGCAGGCACTAGTATAAATGAAGCATGCCTAACTTCAGAATAACAGATATGAGCACGTTTTCAAGACTTTAGTCATTTACATTCTGACAATGTAAAAAAAAAACCTACAGTTGGTATTCTGAATGACAGTACTAAAGAGGAATAGATACTCATCCGAACTCAAACAAAAGATGTAAAAAACATATTTTGAAGTATGCAACATTTTAGGTTTCTTAATACTTTCTTTTTTACTCTAATTATAGCCTTGTTTATCAAACTGTGATATGGTCTACAATATATTATCTAACTTCAGGAAAAATACCTAATTATCAAGAAACAAATTTCTCAGCTTTCATTTTCAGGGATGTTATTTCCACTGGCTGCATCTACACTAGCAAGTTCTTTTGAAACAGACTTTGAAAGGAGGGCCCCTTTCGAAATATCCCACGGAGCATCAACAATCGAAAAGTTCTCTTTTGAAAATAATTCTGAAAGATCTCAGCACACTTTTTGAAATCGCTCTTCCCTTCCTGTTTCAGGAAGAGCTCTCGTGTTCAAAAGAAGGCATGTGTAGATGCTCCGTGGGCTGCTTTTTCAAAAGAACAGTCCTCCATGGCACCAGCCAGCTAGCGTGCAGAGACGCCCCTGTCAGCATAAGCAGAGCTCTATGGGCAGTGTGTCCAGATGCATTTAAACACACAGTGACCCAGAAACCCACGTGGCAGGAAGCTGAGAGTGTGCTGGCTGCAGGAACCCCACAAGCCTGCAGCAGCATGCTCCCCCAGCGATGCCAGAGCAGAGTGAGACACCCCACCGGCCCCATGGACAGCTCTCAGAACCCCCGTACCTGCCAGGTACCCCCTCTGACCCACCAGAGGGATACCTGGAGGCCAGCCAGGGGCCAAAGAAGACGACTCCCTCCTGGAGATAGAGGGAGATCAAAGAGTGGCTTGGGCTGTGGGGCAACGAGGTGCTCCTCCACACCTGTGGCCAGCACCAGAATGCTGTGGCCTTCGTCCAGCTGTTGGCATGACTCAGGACCCGGGGCCACCCCCTCCACTCAGTGGACCAGGTGAGATTGAAAGTAAAAGAACTGCGGCAGGCACACACCCAGGCCTGTATCAGAGGGGTAGCCGTGTTAGTCTGTATCTTCAAGAACAACAAGATGCCCTGTGGCACCTTATAGACTAACAGATATTTTGGAGCACAACCTTTCGTGGGCAAAGACCCGCTTCATGTGGCCAGCTGCTCGGGGTTAGCACCCACCGGCTGCCCACACTACAAGGCACTTGACTGTGCTGGACATGGCTGCACCTGAGGCAGAGCCCCAGCTGCTGGTGGGCGACCAGCCAGGAGCCACTGCCAGGACCCAGGACCAGGAGCCAGAGACATTCTTGGATGTCCAGCTGGAGACATCCTCAGTTATTGAAATCCCCTCCAGCTCCTCAAGCCCGGACTCCTCTACACAGGCCACCCTGGAAGTCCTTGAGGGACCCTCAGGAAGGTGACCGACAAATCAGACACCCCAGGGCGAGGGTGGGGCCATCAGGCACAGCCGACAGCGGGCTGGCCACATGGCACCAGCCCCTTCCTGACACATTCTGGCTATCCACAGGCCCCAAACCATGGAGAGGCCCACATGAAGCTCTCAGCACCCCCTGTCAGTGAAAGCATCACAACCCACAAGCATATCACAACCCACATCACAACCTCCCCTCCCTGGGGAAGGCTCTGGGAGGGGTTGGATCCCATCTGGCATATGACCCACCCATGTGGGGACCGCTGAGTGCCCAGGATCCTCCAGGGTCCACAGGCCATCACAAGGGGGGGGGGCTGGTCACAGAGGGTGGAGGGCACGGCCCCCAGGGCTAGATCATGGGGCTGATGGGTTGCCCCCTTTCCCCTTCTGTCTCCACAGCACCACCATCTGAGGGCCAGGTGAGCCCTGTCCAGGGCCAGGGGATCCTCCCCACCCAAGTGCCAAAGGGGCCAGGCCACCAGGACACTCATCATCGGTGTGGACCCATGCCTGGAGGTCACATCACTGCTGCCATGGTGAGGAGGAGGAGGAGGCCACTTCACAGACTTCAGCCATCTGGGAGCAGACCGCTGAGCTCCATTGGTGGCTAGAGCTCAAGGAGGTGGTCATGGAGTGGCGGCATGAGGCCTGGGACACGTTTGCTGGGGCCCTGTGAGCCCTCACCCAGGCTGTCATCCAGCACCTGCCCCCACCACTTGCCACCTCCCATGCCACCCCCCTACCACCACCCTTGCCACCCCCTGCTCACTGCCCTGCTCCCACCCTACTCCAGATGTCCTGTTGGAACTGGCGCAGCTGCTCATGGACAGAACGGGCCATGCCACACTACCCCTCCACCCCCTGCCATCGAGCCTGTGGCCACAGCAACTGCACCATGTCCCTACCTCCCCATGGTCATAGCTCCATCCCAGACCCAGGGTGATAAGGCCTCCTGCATGACCCTTGTGGAAGACTAAGGCCTCCCCATCCCCTCCCACCTCCAGGTTCAGGTGTTCCCACCCCCTCCCACCACACTGTACATAGTTCCCCTCTTTCATTCCTGTATATAGTCCCCCATTTGTGCTATTGTTTAAAGACAGTTTGTTTTGAAAGTTTACACATTTATTTACAAACACCCCTGTGCCCCATGTGATAGGTGGGGGAGGTGGGAGGGTGCATGTGGGGGGCAGTGGTGAGGGGCATGGGTATAGGGGGCATGTGTGTGGGGGGGTTGTGGTGGAGGATGCCGGGGGGGGGGTCATTGGGGCATCCCAGCAAAGGCCACCATGAGGGCCTCCCTGACCCACACACAGTCCCAGTTCGCCTGACAGTATGGGGTATGGGCTGGCTGCTCATATACAGTCACAGCTTTGGTGGCCCACCCCTGCACGAATTGCTCATGCTTGTTCTCCACAATACTGTGAAAAGTGCAGCATGCACTCACCACCAGAGATTAACCTCCAGCTGTGTGAGGAGGCACCAAAAGCACTCCTTCAAGCATCTGAAAGCCAGCTCCGCCATGCCCTGGGTCCAGTTCAAGAGCCCATTTAACAGCTCCTGGGTGGGGTCCCTTTGTCCCATGAAGTTATGCACGATCCATGGGTGCAGGGGGTAAGTGGCATCAGGTACAATGCAGGGGGGCACGGTAGTGTCCCCCATGGGAAGGACCCATGTGGGGACATATGTCCCCTCCTGCACGCTGTGGCCCAGCCAGGAACTGCAGAAAATCCAGGCGTCATGGGTATGCCCAGACCATCCCACGCAGAGATCTAGGAAACAGCCCTGGGCATCCACAAGGGCCTGTAGGACTAAGGTATGCAGGGGGGTCTGGTGGTGTCCTCAATGGGAAGGTCCCACAGGGGGGAGAAAGGTCCCCTCCTGCATTCTGTGGCCCAGACATGAGTTGCAGAAAATCCAGGTGTCATGGGCCCTCCTGGACCATCCCACACAGATAGCTAGGAAGCAGCCCTGTGTGTGCATTTGAAGTGCATTGAACAGTTTAAGCTATTCACTGAAAAGTTTATAAAAATGAAGGAAGTTTTGCAAAGACTCAGAATCAGAACTCTAATTTATGAACCACATTATAGGGTATCAAGCTATCAGATAAAATTCTGATTCTCACGTGACTAAGCCAGAAAGCTGTACAAATATAATATAAAATGACTAGAAGACTAACCCAGCATTTCTTGAGTCCTTCAGGGCAGGGGGCTGGTGGGTGCAGGACTCAGGGCATGGGCTTGGGGATGTAGGGTACTCCAGATAGGAGGCTGGTGATTTGGAGGGTGCAGGAGTCAAGGCTGGGTTTGAGATGGGGCTCGGGGCAGGGGCCAAGAATGCAGGGTGAGGGAATTGGTGATGGGGGGGTGCAAGGAGGGGTTCAGGACAGGGAGTTGCTGGTGCAGGGGCTCAGGGCAAGGAGTGAGGAGGGGCAGACATCAAGGCAGGGGAGTGGGAAGAGATGGAGCTCAGAGGAGAGGCTGGGGGGGCTGAGGGCAGGGAGTGGTGGTGTCTGTTGACTTCTCCTGGGGGCAAAGGGGAACATGTAAGTTGACAGCACACTACCCATGGCTGGCCCAGGGGTTGCTCAGGTTCCTTGGGGCCAACCTGGGGGCAGAGAGGGCTGTGATGACTGCCTGCTGGTGACCAGCAACTGCTCCCTGCACCAAACTGGGGTGACAGGTACTTGTGGCCAGAGGTTGCTCTCTGGGGTCTTGCTGATCCCTAGTGGTCATTCGTATCCCTGTGCTTGCTGGCCTCCTGTGGCCAAGCCCGAGTATAACTGTTCTTGCCATCACACCCCTCCATTCCCATTTGGTATGAAACATTCACATTCCATGCACATCAGGTAATCTTGGCACAGCCACACTCTGACCTTGCTCTGAGTTAGGATAAGAGGAAGCTGAATACGGAATTTGGTGTTCCTAGCTCTTACCATTTAGGTGGAGTTCTTGAACAAACAGACTCTCAGAAAGACAGACACACATTTCTGCAATAAACAGTAAGCTTCATTCTTCCATCAAGTGTCACATGAACTTTCATGGCCAAAGTGCTTAGAAGCACAGGCACGCATCACTAAAATGGCAACCGCAAGAGAGCGTAGCCCACAAAATCATGGCAGGAACACTATTTGTGTATTTATTCAGAAGGAAGAATTCTCTGAGTTGCTAAAATGAAAGCCTTTGTTAATCTGTTTTCTCTTTAGGAGTTTCTTATCTTTGAATTTACCTGACTTTGTTGTTAACATCAGCACACAGTGACTTACAAAGATGATAATACAGGTTGAACCTTTCTAATTTGGCACCCTGGGGATCTGACTGGTGCCAGACAAGAGAATTTGGTGGACCATGGGAGGTCAAAATTGTCTAGCAGCATTACCTTGCACTGTTTACTGGGCTCTTAGAAGACATTTAGGGTAAATTACAGCTAAATAACAGCACAGAACACTGAAAGCCAGGACTGGTGGCTGGAAACAAAGTTCACGGGATCATAGGAAACTCGACCACAGTCATGATAAGTGTTCTTGCATCTAACTAAAATCATGCTGAGTAGCAGATGTTGCCAGATGAGAGAGTGTCGGATTAGAGAGGTTCAGTCTGTAGTTAAGTATCCCACAAACAGGACCAGACTAACAGTTTGTGAGCCGGGAGCCAAACATATTTGTGGCACCATGTAGTCGTTATCAGCCCTTCCAAGTGTGGGTCTGGTGTGGCAGTGCTATAGTATACATAGTAGTGAATCTCAAAGGCTTTTTTCATGATGATCAAAAACCTCAGCCCCTAGTTTTGCTCACTGAACTGCACACCCATGTGGGTTTACCAGTATCCACAGTGAGCAGAAATTTCACAGTGAGCCGGGGATAATCCCCACAGATTTATCTCCTTCCTTATCCAGGCATTCTATAGCCATGTCTCCTGGCCTATCCTATTTCACCAGTCACTGTATGTATGTGGTTCTGTCTCAGCTCAATAAAGTCCCACAGACAGTGGTCATCTGATCATTTCTGACAAATCCTTCCCCAGCATCCCATCCTGCCAGGTGAACAAGCCGCTCGTAAACACCACTTCCCTAAAGGGAGCACTTAGCCCCTGGTAGCTCGAGGTCACCTGCCTTTCTCCCTCTGCTCCCATCGGACATGCTGGTCTAGTACCCAGTCACCACCCGCTTTTTTTCCCTTCTTTCCCTTGAACATGCTCCCCAGCTAGCTGGAGCTTTTCTCTTCCTATAAGCCTGACTTGTTCCCTCTTTCCCTTTTCCCCTTAACTTTCCTTTCCTACGAGTGACCACTGTTCATTGAAGTTAACTTCAGTTTCTTTATTTGCTTCTAGCTTAATGGCTCCAGTAGTCACAGAGCCACCTGCAGCTTCTCTGACAATCGCGGACAATTGCCACAGGCCAGGCTTAAAAGCTGAAGCTACTTGACATGTAAGGCGTGACAATTTTTAGTCTGAGCACGCTGGAACCTTGCAATGGCAGCACTGGGGACTCTAAATCCTAAGCACTGGCCCTAGACAGCTGCAGACTCTTCAGTCCAATGCTTCCCTCTAGGCCAGGGTTCTGCAACCTGTGGCCCCAGAGGCACATACGGCTCTTTAAGGACTTCTTTGTGGCTCCTGATGCTATAAATGCAAAGTTAAAAAAAAAACAACACCCTCCTTATTTTCAATAAATGGTGAATGTCTAAAAGCCCAAAAATGAACAACTCATATCTAAATAGCAAATGATATGTGATCTTGAAATGGTGGATAACTCCCCCTAGTATCCTTCAGAGAGATAGGGCTCAGGAGTGAAAGTCAGGAAGACAGTGGTACAAACACACAAGTAAAGTGTGAGGAAATAGAATAAGTAAAAAGTTTGTGAACATCCTGCAGTAAACATGCATCGTAGTACAAATCATTGAGTGTGCACTGTTCTTAAAGTAGGTGTTACAAAAAGTATGGTCTCACATTCACGTGCATTGTGGCTCTTGAATTACTGCGTTTTTTTACTAAATTGGAAAAAATGGTTCCTCTTGACGTTTTGGTTGCCGATCCCTGCTCTAGGCGATGGTTTTACATTTCTAAGATGTTCATTACCTGCAACAAGGGACCTCAATTTTCATGCACCCCTCAGCTAGCACACAGTCTTGCAGAAAGTGCAGCATGAATGATTTTGGAGGCTGGGGTGCCAGGAGATTCCCATCTTTGAGCAGCAGCTATGCAACAAGTTCACAGCACACCCCTCCACTGTAGGACTGGGACCCCATGAAAAAAACTGAGTTACCCTGTGTGTAATTAGTTCTGCCCAAAGCCTGCTGAACTGAGAGTCTTTTTGTAGAAGCAAAAGACCCATTTTAGACTTCAAGAGCAAGGTCATTTTATGCTGCACTGGTTTATTATTATAACAGGAGGGTTTCACATGACCTAGTGAACAATCAATACCACCTCACCCAATTGATAAATGTAAACCTGCTTAGCTTACAACAACTAAAGATATTATTAGTGAAAAAAGGAAGGCATGTCTGAATTCAGTGGGAATTCTGGAGGTTCACAGAGTAGGTTCCTGTATGGTTACAGAACTGGGGAGCAATTTTCAGTTTGTGTGATTAGAGGATATCTGGTGTCCTACTGTAAGAGAGTCCCACAGAATAAGCATAAGTTGATGTGCCCTTGCTGTTCTTCTGTTCTACTCCTTGTTTCTGTGGGGAAATCACCAATGCAATAGTATTGTGTTCTTTTTAAAAGAAGACTAACAACAAACAAAACCAAAACAAAACAAAACAAAAACCAACCTGATAATGGCAGTTGAAAACAGCAAATCCAGTCTTAGCACTGGGAAAATGGCAGCATTTCTTGCTCCATTTTATCCTAATTTTTCTACAACAAAATTGCAGTGGATCAGTGTTTGATTTTGGTGGCATGATGTAACAGCAGCCCAAATTAAACTTGAGCACTCCTGTTTGAATCTGGACAGGAGGTGCTAGATTCCCTTTCTAAGTGTTAGAGAAATCTGGAAAGAAAAAGCCCATTTCTGCTTCCATCGCTGTGAAAATAGAGTCAAATCTTCCTGCATGCCTACTCTACCTAATGCTGGCCAGGCTTTTTACTTACTTCTCATATTAACTTCTCCTGGTGGGGTCCACATATCTCCCTTGCTCGGCTTCAGACAGGGGTGCACTATCCACTCAGTATACCCAATTCCTTCTTTAAGGGCAGTGAACCAAAGCCACTAGCATCCCTAATACAGTCTGGGGAAAGCTTCTGAGAGTGAGGTCTAGACCAAAACTCCTTCTGTGGACACATGCTCTCCACTCACAGCACCACCCACTTCTAGCAGCCAGCTCTCCATTCACAATACCTGTGTAAGGCTCTCACAGCTTCACGCGTTCTCCCTCCCTCCCTTTCCCGTTGCTCGTGGACACAGTAATTCTGGAACATGTAGTCTCTTCCCTGCTCCAGGATCAGCTCTCTGAGTAGGGAGCTGGCCAAGAAACTACAGCTCCCAGAGTACCTTGAGCTCTCAGGTCCCATGCGATCATGCCCTGCAGGCTCCTACTGCACTGTGCTGTGCAGTGGGGAGGAGGGGAAAGCTACCAGGCCCTAAAGTCTAGATGGAAGTAACAGAGACACTCTTGTGTGGAGTAGTCAATGAAATAAGTATAACCCTATTTTGGTTCTTTATCTACCACAATTTTACAGACCCCTTTCCTTTGCCTCTCTCCCACAACCAAGACCAGAGTTAATCACAGGGTCATTTATTCCTAAACAATGCCACTTGTACTATGGCACCTGGGAATGATTTACTAGTCAGAAACTGAAACATATCATGGAAAGTTTCCATTGATTGTCACTGTTGCTGGTTTTCTACAATGTCAGCTACTGAGCTGGATTGGTAAACCTGCAACATAATAATCCTCACATCTAATTTTCCCTCAGGTAAGGAATAAATGCTTTCGTCTCACATTAATTATGAACCAATATTTGAATGCTGTACAACGTAACAAATATTTTTATTAATTGTTACCTGTTTTAAAGAAATACTTAATCTTCTCATGAAAGCAAGGATATGTTTAGAGTTTATGAAGACATTTTTATATGAGCTAGGGACAGCCAATATTCCATAAAGTTCAAGTCTGTGGATCATTCATATTGTTTGCTGAGTTTGCATAATGAGCTTGTATTTGACAGTTTTTTTCCTATGCTGAGTACAGGACCCCTGGCAAGTCAATGTCAATCAATCAGAGCCGTGCAGCACGCCATAAAACTCCAGAGCCCATCAGAAGAAGAGGGGTCTTTGAAGTCTAGGCAGGGGCTGGGCCACAGGCACAGGCTTAGTATGACTTCTATTTTGGGACCAGGGCCATCAGAGCTCATTGATTTTGCTGATGATGTCGCCCTCCTTTCACACCAACATGAAAGCAGGAAAGAAAAGGTCACACAGGAGACAAAACTGCTTCAATGACTTGACTGAACATTAACAAGGGAAAGACCAAGACCAGGAGGATCAATCAGTCCACCAACACCACCATCACACGGTGAGGGGATGACCTGGAAGGTGTGGAGCAGTTCACCTAGTTGGGGAGTACTATGGGAATACATGGAGGAGCAGATAAGGATATCAACGCCAGGACAGGGAAAGCAACAGCTGCATTCAAGACTGTCCATCCCATATGGAGCTCACAAAACATCTGCGAAGACAAGACTGCGGATCTTAAACAGAAATGTGAAGAGTGTGCTCCCGTATGGATGCAAAGCCTAGCATACTAAAAAGCCTTCAAAGCACAAACTACAAACATTCATAAACAGGTGCCTGAGGTACATCCTTCACATCAAAAGGCAAGACTTCATCACAAATGAGGAGCTTTGGAACAGAGCAAGACAAGAACCAATTGATGTTCAAATCAAGAGACGAAAGTGGGGATGATGAGGCCACACTCTCAGAAAACCAACATCCAGTGTAGTTTGTTAAGCTGTCACATGGAACCTGCGAGGAAAACACAAAAAAGGAAGACCTTGGACAATGTGGAGAAGGTCTATGAGATTGATGGACAACAACCGGGGTACTCCTGGAGCCGACTAGAAGTTTTGTCCCAAGACAGAGTGAAGGGGAGGAGACTTCTAGAGTAGTAGTAGTAGTAGTAGTACCCAGCAGGGCTCAAGCCAGTTCCATATGGCAGGTCTGGGTAAGCAATGGGATTCCACAACTCTGTTTCGTATCAGCAGCCACTCAGCCTGTCTTTGTTAAGGTGGAGTGGGAGGTGCAATCAAGAATTACAACTCAGAAGTTGGCAGCTCAATTCAAAGAGTTGGATAACAGCTCAGGGTGCAGGGAGGGACTAGCTCAGGGTGTGGAAAGAGGGGTAAGCTAGGGACTGGTGTGAGCAGGCAGGGGTGGCTCAGTGTACAGGGAGGAAATATCTAAAAACTGAGTCAGGAGAAGTCCCCTGCAGTCCCTGTTCCCTCAGGATTCTGCCGGCCATACAGCCAGGTCCCCGACCTTATAGCTTCCTGTTGCTTTTACTAGGTGTGTGAGATTAAGGGGGCTGTAATCTGAGGAGCAGCTTCAACCTGCTGTCCCTTCAGCAGCAGTAGTAGAAGAGGGAACACCAGCCAGAGCAACACCTCCCCTGCAGTGCAACTTGCCACTTCTGCCACTGGCCTCATCCTGCCTCTCCTACAAACTGGCCAGGGGACAGAGAGAAAAGGGGTGTGTGTGTAGAGATGTAGCCGTCCCCTGGTCTGCCTTGCACTTGCACTGTAGATTGAGCAGCGTGGCCAAGACCCACAATGCCCCCAGCTCTGTCCATGGGGTCAAGGGGCTTTTGCAGCAGGAGGAGCACTGGGAATTTGCTGCTCCCAGCTTCAGCAAGGGGAGGGGGGTGCATCGCGGATTGGGGGTCAGGCAACAGGGATCAAGGTTCCATCCCCACAGATCCTGCCTTTAGCCTCATGGGGGTTGCTAGGGCACTCACCCCTCTACAGCTCCTGGCTTCAGAGGGGATGGAGGTGCCAAGGATCAGGACTTCAGCCTAGTGTGTGGGGAGATGCTGGAGATCAGGGATTCTGCCCCATGGGTCTTGTTTCAGTTCCATGGGGGCCACTGGGGTACAGGTTCTGGGTGTCATCATTAGTGCCCAGTGGCCTCCCTGAAGGGGCTTGAGAAGCCTTGTTGAGAACACCTTTAAGTTCCCCATTGGGAGCGGTGACACACCCCTACCCCTCCATCACACACAGGGCAGCCTCCTCTCCTACCTGATGTTACCACTTTCCCCGTCCTGCCTCCCCACCAAGCCTGAGGCAACCTTGTGCTCTCACTGACTGGCCACAGCCTGCCCACACTCACCCACCAGCTCTGAACAAGGCACAGCTGGGGCCTGCACTGACTGCTAGCCGACCCATGGGGAAGCATGAAATATGGAACAATTTTGTCTTTTCTTTCTTAGGACAGGACACCTGTAGGACAACGTAAATATGGTCTGCTTTGTTAAAAATGAGATGGATGGTCACCCTGCCAAAGATGAGTCACTTAAAAGTCAAAAAGAATTCTAGCCTGTGCTGTTTATAGGAAATTGAACATGCTCCTGAAAGGCTGGACAGCACATTCATAATTTTATCAGTCTCATATGCACACACACACACAACACATAATGTATTTTTATCACAATATTTCTCTGCTCTGCACCTTGTTCCTCATTTCAGTCACTGTTTTTCTCACCCAATCCTTTCTATAAAGCTCCCAAATTTCATGCTGTTTTTCCCCATTAGATACTTTCTTCGTTGTTCCCTCTCTACAAAAGAGGACCTGAAACCAACGTCACAATTTGAGTCAACATATAAAAGTGACACCTTTTGGCTGAAGTTCGGTTTAGTGGACTGAACGCTTGCCACAGATATGAGGAAGCAGGCTTCCTCCTGCAGATTAATGACAGCTCTCCAGATTTCCATGAGGGGAATAACTTGTCTCTGGATTCCCAGGTGTGTTAAGCTTCCCTAGTCTCAACTCAACCGAGCCATTTTCACTGCCTCAGAGGGGCCGAGGTGGTGGGGAGGCAGTTCCATGGTTCCAGAAGGAGTTTCTTGGACAGCAGTGGAGGTCTGGGGGAGCCAGACCTCAGCGCTACCCAGAAGGCAGAACCGGGTGCTGCAGAGGTGGTTTAAAGGCAGAATTAATAAATTGCATTGATAAACACCATTGATCATTACAGCAAAGAGACAAGTACTTCTAATTCTGGTGCTATCACTGATGTGTTATATGGTCTTGGGCAAGTCACTTAACTCAGTGTTTTATTTTCCCCAGTCTATAAAGAAATACAACCTACTCCATAAGTCATTTGAGGAATGACTGTACTGTCAAATCAATACAGACGTACTGGCCACACTATGAATTAACATTCTCTTTATCACCACTAGATAGATAGAGTACTAAACCGAAGATAGTATTGGTCTTTTTTCTAGACCCCAGTGCTTGTCTTTTTCAATTATTTGTTCTCCATCTTTCGATCTCAATGTGCTTTACAAAGGAACTAAAGGTATATGTTTTCCTTTCTACGTATGTAGAAACCGAAACACAGAGGTTGTGTCTACACTACAAAACCCAGGGAGTGTCTACACTTGTAAAGCATTTTGTCAACACAGTCATGACAAAACACACCATTTGCCCAGACCATGTTATCCCTCTCTGCATTGAGGAATAATGGTTGTGTAACAGAGTTCTGTTGACAAAAGTGCAGTGTAGATACTTGAGGCCCCCTCTGTCCACAGAGCGAGGTCCTCCATGGTGCCCACCAGCCAGAGCTGGGAGGCACCCTCTGCCCCAGAAACAGGACTCTATGGTCTGTGCCTACTGTGGCCCTTAAAGGCAATTGGAGCCCAGTAAACCCTGTTCCAGGAAGCAGACAGTGTGGAAGCTGCCCTGCACCAGACAGCAACAGCTGGAGCAATGGCACAGGTGCCCAGAGACACACCTGGTCCCTTCAGGAACCCCAGCAAGGGGTTGCAGTTCCCACCCTGGGCCCAAAAAAAACCATGAGTGCCCTCCTGGTCCAGGGCAGAATTAAAGGACCTGCTGGCACTGTGAAGAGAGGAGACCCTGCTGCTGGATACTGCAGCTAGGCAGCTCAATGTCCCGGCTATGCTCACCTTGCTGAAGCCCTGGTGGAGTGTGGCTACCCTGCCCACACTTTGGAACAAGTGCAGTTAAAGTTGAAAGACCGCTGCCAGGGCTATATGAGGACTCAGGACGTGAGGTGGAGTTCAGGGGCAGCCACAGCAATGTGCCCCTTTTATGAGGAGCTCCATGGTCTTTCAGTGGACAATGATTGTTCCCCTTGCAAGGGAACCGTGCACACCAGCGAGGTGAACCCCCCACCCCAGAGTGAGAAGGAGCTGGACTCAGAGTCCCAGCAGGTGCCCACCACCCAGGGGTATTAGGACGACTCAACTCAGAGGCTTCTGGTAATCGTCCTGAAGTCCAGCCCCTCCAGCAGGGCAACTCCAGGGTGTCAAAAGTTCTGTTCAGGGGATCAGGTGAGTACAGCATGGACACACACCCAGGGTAGAGAGCGGGCAGGTGGGCAGGCAGCCACACCATGGATGGGCGGAGGTCAGCTGCAGGGGCAGCACTGTCACCAAGGGACAGCACCCCAAGCAGCACATATGTGGGGTGGGGGTGTGTCCTGCCACCTCACCACCTATGCTGGGACCCTCAGTGGTCACACACCTTCTTGGCCACTGGCGTGGTGGGCAGGGTGCCAGGAAGAGTTGTGGCAGGGCACTGTGCAGGACATACTTGTCCCAGGGGTGGAGGCCATTGCTCAAGGTGGACGATGGGGCATGCCCCTGGGGGCCATGTGGCAGGAGTGACTCACCATGTCCCCCTTTCTTCCTATAGCTGCACCATCAGAGGCCCATGCCAGCTTGTCTCACAGCCTGCAAGGCACATGCTCTGGGCTGCAGGGAGTGGCTGAGAGGGGCCGTTTAAGGGTATGTGGCGCTGGCCACCCTGGAAGGGCTGGCTGGCTATGCGATTCCTATCTGCAGGCTTCTGGGTTCCAATCTGTCAACAGAGCGGCGTGAGTGTATGGATGCACCCTGTCAACAGAGCGGATCACTTTTTGGAGCTGCTTTTATGTGTAGATGCCATCTGTCAACAGAACTTTTGTCAAGGCAGCTCTGCTGATAGCAACTTCTGTCGACAGATGCTTCTAGTGTAGATGTAGTCAGACAGAAACAGTGACTTGCACATGGTCATCCATCAGAGCAGTGGTAAAACTGGGAACAAAAGCATGTTTCTTTCAGTGTCCCAGTTTAGTGTTGTATCCACTAGGCCATACTGCATCTCAACAATCAGACCACAGTATCTCCTTTTAAGAACAACCTTTTTCATTATGTACTTTAAATATAATTCCTCAAATGCATTAATTTTCATTATTCTTGCACTTGTTTTCTTACTTGTTTTATAAATTCACTAAGGTTGTCCTTACTTTTCAGCAATTTTCAATGTATTTGTAGTCCAGACCAAGTTAATATCTTCAATGAAATTATTTATATCTATTTCCAAGACATTTGTGAAAATATTAAATATAAGGAACAAACACTGTGCTTTTTGCAAGCTCCTGAGACTTCTCCTGAATGCACTGTCATGTTGTTTATAGTTGCTGTCCTTTAGATTTTTCCCTAAAAATATCTATAAACAAACCAGATATAATAAAATCATAGAAATGTAGGACTGAAAGAAACCTCAGGAAATCTTCTCATTCAGTCCCCTGAAGGACTAACGCATGTGGCTCATTCCAACAAGTGTTTCTAAAACCTTCTAGCGAAGTTCCCTTGGTAACCAATTCCAGTGCTTAAACTATCCTTACATTAGATAGTTTTCTCTAGTCCCTGAATCTCCTTTGCTGAAAACTGAGCCAATTACTTTGGTTCTATCTTCAATAACAAGGGCACATTTGATCTTTGTCCTCTTTATAACAGCCTTTAACATATGTAATCAGCACCCCTTTCAGCCTGCTCTTCTCAAAAATGAACACACATCATTTATAACCCTTCCTCCTAGGTCAGCATTTCTAAACATTCTCTTTATCTTTCTTAATCTATGATACCCAAAACTTTACACAGTACTCCAGCGGAGGCCTTGCCAGTGTAGAGAGGAACAATTCCCTTCCATGACTTATACAATCCAGAATTATATATATTAACTTTTTTTTTTTTTTGCAATGCCATTACACTGTTAACTCATGTTCAGTTTGTGGTGCACTTAACTCTCAGATCTCTTTCAACAGTACTGCTGCCTAGCCAGATATTCCACATTTTGTATTTATGCATTTGATTTTCCTTCTTAAGTTTGTAGTACTTTCCACTTGTTCTAAATATATTTCATGTTGTTGGTTTCAGACCAATTCTCTATTTGTCAAGGTCCTGAACTCTAATCCTAATTCTAATTCTTGCAACATGGCTTTCCCAGTCCTTTGTTGGTGTAATCTGAAAATTTTATAATCCTATTGGTTTTTTTCATAGAATCATAGAATCCTAGGGCTGGAACGGACATCAGGAGGTCATCTAGTCCAGCCCCAGCCTAAAGCAGGATCAACTCCAACTAAATCATCCCAGCCATGACTATGTCAAGCCAGGTCTTAAAAACCTCTAGGGATGGAGATTCCACCACCTCTCTTGGTAATGCATTCCAGTGCTTCACCACTCTCCTGGTGACATAATTCTTCCTAATATCCAACCTACACCTCTCCCCCTGTAACTTCACACTGTAACTTGTTCTGTCATCTGTCACCATCAAGAACAGTCTCTCTCTCTCCATCCTCTTTAGAGTCCCCTTTCAGGAAACTGAAGGCCGCTACCCAATCACCCCTGACTCTTCTCTTCTCTTCTGCAAACTAAATAAGCCCAAATCCCTCATCCTCTTCTCACAGGTCACGGGCTTCAGCCCCTTAATCATTTTTGTTATGCCTTCCACTGAATCTTTACAACGCATCCACATCCTTTCTGTACTGGGTATGCCCAGAACTGGACACAGTACTCCAGATGTGACCTCACCAGTGCTAAATAGTGGGGAATAATAACTTCTCTAGATCTGCTTGAAATGTTTCTCTTACTGCACCCCAATATGCTGTTATCCGTCTTGGCTACAAGGGCACACTGTTGACTCATATCCAATGTCTCATCCAATATAATCCCTGGGGTCCTTTTGTGATGCACTGCTACTTAGCCAGTTGGCCCCCAGCCTGTAACAGTGCTTGGGATTCTTTCATCCCGAGTTCAGGACTCTGCACTTCTCCTTGTTGAACCTCATCAAATTTCTTTTGGCCCAATCCTCCAATTTGTCTAGGTCAATCTGGACCCTATCCCTATGCTCCAATGTATCTACCTGGCCCCCTAAATTATTGTCATCTGCAAATTTGCTGAGGGTGCAATCCAGGTCACTAATAAAAATGTTGAAAATACTGGCCCTAGAACTGATCTCTGGGGCACTGCACTTTAAACTGACTGCCAGTGAGACATCAAGCCATTGACCACTACCCATTGTGCCTGACCATCTAGCCAGCTGTCTATCCATCTTACAGTCCATGTATCTAATCCATACTTCCTCAACTTATGGGCAAGAATGTTGTGGGAGACTGTATCAAAAGCTTTGCTCAAGTCAAGGTAGATCACATTCACTGACTTCCCCATCTCCACGGAGCCAGTTACCTCATTGTAGAAGCTAATTAGATTGGTCAGGCATGACTTGCTGTTGATGAATCCATGTTGACTACTCTTGATCACTTTCCCCTCTTCCATGTTCTCCAAAATGGATTCCTTCAGGATTCCCTCCATGATTTTTCCAGAGACTGAGGTAAGGCTGACTGGTCTATAGTCCCCTGGATTGTCCTTCTTTCCTTTTTTCAACAACGGGCACTACATTTGTCTTTTTCAAATCATCCAGGACCTTTCCTGATCTCCATGAGTTTTCAGAGATAATAGCCAAAGGCTCAGAAATGACATCTGCCAATTCCCTCAGTACCCTTGTACGCATTAAATCCAGACCCATGGATCTGTGTGCATCGAGCTTTTCTAAATAGTTCTTAACTTGTTCTTTCCCCATAGAGGGCTGCCCAGCACCTTCCCATATTGCATTGCCTAGTGCCATAGTCGGGGAGCTGACCTTGTCCATGAAGACTGAGGCAAAAAAAAGCATTGAATACTTCAGCCTTTCCCACATCATCTGTCACTAGGTTACCTCCCTCATTCAGTGACGGCCCCACACCCTCTCTCACCACCCTCCCATTGTTAATATGCCTGTGGAAACCATTCTTGTTGCCCTTCACATTCCTTGGCAGCTGCAATTCTAATTGTGCTTTCACTTTCTGGATTACCCCCCTGTTTTCCATTATTCAAGTTGTAAGTGAAAATACTGAATAGTAGTGGACCCAAGAGTGACCTTTTGAGACCCCATGAGAGATGCTCTCCTAGCTTGACATCAAACTATTATTTCAATGTGGTATTTCAGTGAATTATGCCCCCAATTTATAGTAATTTAGACCATGTTTTCCTAGTTTTCTTATGAAAAGAGGGTTAATAAAAATCAATATACATCGTGTTTCTTTCTCCCCTTCTGTACACCACACTATTAACCAGGCCCACCAACCAAAGAGATCGAACAGGGCAATTACGCAGGGGACCAGCAATTCAAAATCATTGCCTGAGGCCTCACCCTTTCTGGAAGCATGGAACTGAGCCCTCACCGACCTTGCCCAGGGACCTGACAATTCTATTGGCCCCTCTGCCAGTATCCCTGTCAAATCCTGCATTGATAACATCAGCAGTTATCTTCCAGATTGAAAGTGCACCTTCTGCAGTCTGGGTCCCAGAACATGGCATGCCTGGAAAGGTGGAAAGAGACTGTTGAAAACCTTGATTTAACCCACTCAAGAATCCAAGTCCCTGCTGAGCCACAATGAAAGAAGCAGTTGCCCAGCTGAATTCCCAGAGGATGCATCCAACTATCATCCCATCTTTCTCCTCTCAACCACCAGGAAGCTCATGGAATGGGTGCTGCTCCACCTTCTATCTGATATTATTGTAAACATCCTCCCAACAGAGCAGGCAGGATGTCACCCAAAGCAAACCTGCTGTGACAAAATAGCTTCAATTACCAGCTACACTGAAGCTGGATTCCAATGTAAGTTGAAGACAGGAATCCCCCCCTGTAGAGCTGTCCTCAGCATACAACACTGTCTGGACACAGGGCCTCCTCCTCCAGATCTCACACCACACCATTCACAGCTGGCAAATGATCTGCCTCTTGGCAACAATGACTGGGGGCCACAGCTTTAGAGCACACCTTAATGGCAGGATCAGTAGACTAAGAATTCTTAAATTGAGCATCGTCAGGATTTGGTCCTGGCTCTAATGCTTTTCAATCTATAGACTCTGGATATACCATCAACAGAGTCAAGGAAATTCGTTCATGAGGCTGACATTGTCCTAGCTGTTGAGCTGAAACTTAACCCAAGATTTTAGCAAAATGGCAAAATATTTACAATTCTGGAAACTAAGGCCTAAAATACAAACTACATAATAACCAATTTCTATCTGAAAAAAAATAAAATCACTAATATCAAACTTGCTGTGTAGCTCTTCAGTGAGAGCATCAGTCCTGAGGCTAATGCAAAGTATCTTGGCCTTACACTGGACCTAAGTTTGATGTTTTAGCATACCTCAAAAATACCTCCCCCCCAAAAAAAAAATTCAGATCTCATGTTGCACTTATCAGAAAATTGGCCAGAACTGCTGCTGGCTTTTATATTCAAATTCGGCACATTAACACGTGGTTTAAACCGGGACGGGAACTTTCTGAGTCACTACAGGGGCTCGTCTGCATACTTGGCTTAATCTAATTCTTGACCTTCCCCCCCACCCCTCTACTCTCTGATTTGCTCACCTTGATTATCTTTTTCTGATTTGTCCTCCTTGATTACTGTTTTTGGTTTTCTGTGCCCTAAATATTGAGTCTGTTCTGGTCTGGCTATGGTGTGAAGAAGTGGGTCTGTCCCACAAAAGCTCACCTAATAAAACTATTTTGCTAGTCTTTAAAGTGCTACTTGACTGCTTTTTGTTTTGATAGTGTATAGAGTAGCACAGCTTACTCTCTGTTACTCTTTCAATAGGAAATGAGGCCAACACCTGTATGTGATTGGGGTCACCAGTCACAAATGATGAAGTACGTTATATCTGAATGTCCCCATCATTCGCCAACTTACTCCTGTGGCAATTTCCTGACTATCACACTTAGGTATAATTTTGTAGTCACTGCTACCTAAGGAAAAAGAAGATGACCTTGCTGAGGAAGGGAATTAGGCTGGTTTGGCATGATTACTTCTTGATAAATCTACGTAGGTTATTACTTATCATGCTGCTCTACGCTGATGCTTACAAATTGATTTTTTTAACTATTTGTTCCAGTATTCTCTCCAGATATTGAAGTAGGCTGACTGCTGCATATTTCCCCATGTCTTTTGCATTCCCCTTTTTAAGACAGGTGCTGTGTTTGCCCTTTTCCAGTCTTCTGGGACCTTACTTGTCTTCCCTAAGTTCTCAAATATAATCATTAATGGGTCAGAGATTGCTTCAACTAGTTCCGTAGTGTCCTCGGTTAAATTTCACTAGGCCCCGACAACTTGAATACATATAACTTATCCCAATATTCTCTGACATGTTCTTTCCCTCTTCTGTTTTTTATTCCTTCCCCCTTGCTGTTAATACTGTGTTAAGTATCTCATCACAATTAACTTTTTTAGAAAAGACTGGAGCAAAACAGATCTATACGATTGCTTTAATATAACAAAAAAGTCACCAACTTGCAAGCCATTTTTAACACTTGTCATGCCAGTTGCTATGCAAGATCAAAAGGGACAGTCCCTGCTCTGAGGACCTCTAGAATATGGACACAAAAGAGGAAATATATTCTGGGAGTCATGCAAAAGCAACGAGGGGTCCTGTGACACCTTACAGACTAACAGAAATGTATGAGCATAAGCTTTCGTGGGCAAAGACCCACTTTGTCAGATGCATACTCTGGGAGTCGTGTATCTATATGTTCATTCATTCATTCATTCATTCATTCTTGGGTCTTCAGGAGAAATCTGAATAGGGAAGATAAGGTTCTGGCACATTGGGACTAACAGATAATTCCATGGATGTGGGCAACGAGGAATGAAGTCTGAAAACAGATAAGGGAATAAAAGGTATATTAAAGATACCATTTTGGACAAGGCAGCCAAAGGGAATGCAATAAGAAATGAAATTCCACAGGCAGACCAGGACAGAATTGTACAGGACCTTGAGGATGACTAGTTTAAACTTGACGCAAAGGGAAAGGGAACCCACTTGCATAATATGTCCTGATGGTTAATTAATATGATCATTTTGGCTGCTGCATTCTGGTCAAGTTAAAGGAAGTGATGTATCAGGAAGCCTAGTGAGGGGAAGGTTACGGCAAAAGAAGGCAAGTAGTAGAGAGGACTTGAAAATGTTTTTCAACAGCTTCGCTATTGTGCCTTCTATTAGCAGTACATGCATTAGCAGTCAAGTGTGGCAGTGAAATTAAGCCTGTATAGCAACACATTATTTCATTTAAAAACTAAAAATACTTCTTAAAATTTGTTCTTATTCCTATTAATACAGAAATAAACCCCTTAACTGTTCTGTGTGCCACAAAAGAAGCTGTCTTTTCTGTTCCATGCATCTGATCAACACGTGCACACACATCTTACAATACACTTACTGGCCTTGCTACCTGATCAGATAAGAAGACAGCTCATCCCTTTTCCTGCTAATGTACTGTTCAGTAAAAATGAGGGCTGTCAATTAAAGTGTGTTAATGCCTATGATTAAAGCAGGGTGGATTTAACACATTAAAAATTAATTCACATTAATCAGAGGCCTCAACACTGTTAAATTGACAACCCTACTTTAAAGTTCTCCATGCCTGGCTGGCTCCCAGCCCCGGGACTGCCAGTGTTCCTGGCCTCACCCAGGTCCCCTTGGCTGGAGCTGCTGACAGAGCTCTGTGCCTTGGCCAGCTCTCGGGCCTGGGGATGCTAGGGTTCCCCAACCCCGGCCAGGTTCCTGCACTGGGAGGGCTGCTGGCAGGGCTTTGCAACCCAGCCAGCTCCCAGTCGGAGGGCTGCCCCTAGCCAGGGAACCCCAGCAGCCCTGTGGCTGGGAGCTTGCAGCCACGGGAACCCTCACTGGGGGCAGCCCCATGGTTGGGAGACAGCTGGGATACAGAGTCTCGCTGGCAGCCCTGGAGCAGCGGGGACCCCAGCTGGGGCCAGGAGAATCCCTGCAGCCCCACAGTTAATTGCACAATTAATGGTAATTATTTTTTAATTGCTTGACAGCCCTAGTACGAATACAAAAAAAAAGAGAACTTTACAGCCTCAAAGAAATTTATCAATTAAAAAAGTAATTCTCATAGAAGTAACATGCTTAAACAAATAAACCTGTTAATTTTTCCTATCAGGAAAACTGCAAATTGGAGCCTCTTTCCACCAACCTCAACATAAAATTTCTTTAACTAAAAGATCATGCATTAAATAGCATATGAGAAAATTAAATAACCATTTTCAAACACTAGCTTTTTTCTTCTTTTAGTCTAGTACGTTGTGTTTGTCGCTTTTGTTTTTAATAGTGATATATTTTGCTGTGCCAAGTCATGTGTTTATTCCTAGTTAATTCGCATTGCATTTCCATTGGCAAAATTTAAATGGGACCAAGGATGTGGGGACTCTGGGCTGGAGCAGAGGTATTCAGCATGCAAGAGGAGGTTCAGGCTCTGGGAGGGAGTTTGGGTGCAAGAGGGAGCTGCACGATGGGGCAAGGGATAGGGTGTAGGATAGGGCTGGGCAGTACATATATCAGGTGACTTCCAGAAACAGTGGTACATCCTCCCTCCAGCTACTGCTCCGGCAGAAGTCCCTGGCTGCAGGTCCTGGCCAATGGGAGCTGTGGAGACAGCACTTGGGGCTGGGGCATCATTGCAGTCAGGGACAGCACATGCTGGACACTTCTGAAAGCCCCAGGGAGCCTGCCTTAGCCCCATGCAGTGCTCAGTAAAGTCTGAACAGTCTAGTCAGCAGTGCTGCATGGAGCTACCAGGGTCCCTTTTTGACTGGGCATTATGGTCAAAAACAGGATGCCCACCAATCCTAGAATCATAGAATCATAGAATGCTAGGACTGGAAGGGACCTTGAGAGGTCACCAAGTCCAGGCCCCTGCCCTCATGGCAGGACCAAGTACTGTCTAGACCATCCCTGATAGACAGCTAACTAACCTGTTCTTAAATATCTCCAAAGATTGAGATTCCACAACATCCCCTGGCAATTTATTCCACTGTTTGACCACCCTGACAGTTAGGAATATTTTCCTAATGCCCAGCCTAAACCTCCCTTGCTGCAGGTTAAGCCCATTGCTTCTTGTTCCATCCTCAGAGTCCAAGAAGAACAAGTTTTCTCCCTCCTCTTTATGATACTCTTTTAGATACCTGAAAAGCTCTATCATGTCCCCCTGCCCCCTTAATCTTCTTTTTTCCAAACTAAACAAACCCAATTCTTTCAGCCTTTCTTCATAGGTCATGTTCTGTAGACCTCTGATCATTCTTGTTGCTCTTTTCTGGACCCTTTCCAATTTCTCCACATCTTTCTTGAAATGCGGTGCCCAGAACTGGACACAATATTCCAACTGAGGCTTCACCAGTGCAGAGTACAGCAGAAGAATGACTTCTTGTGTCTTGTTCACAACACCCCTGTTAATGCATCCCAGAATCATGTTTGCTTTTTTTGCAACAGCATCACACTGTTGACTAATATTTACCTTGTGGTCCACTATAACCCCCTAGATCCCTTTCTGCCATACTCCTTCCTAGACAGTTGCTTCCCATTCTGTATGTGTAAAACTGACTGTTCCTTCCTAAGCGGAGCATTTTGCATTTGTCTTTATTAAACTTCATCCTATTTACCTCAGACCATTTCTCCAATTTGTCCAGATCATTTTGAATTTTGACCCTATCCTTCAAAGCAGTTGCAACCCCTCCTAGTTTGATATCATCTGCAAACTTAATAAGCATACTTTCTATGCCAATATCTATATCGGTGGTGAAGATATCGAACAGAACCAATCCCAAAACAGACCCCTGCAGAACCCCACTTGTTATAACTTACTAGCAGGATTGAGAATCATTAATAACTACTTTCTGAGTATGGTTATCCATCCAGTTTTGCACCCACCTTATAGTAGCCCCGTCCAAGTTGTATTTGTCTAGTTTATTGATAAGAATATCATGTGAGACTCTACCAAATGCCTTACTAAAGTCTAGGTACACCACATCTGCCGCTTCTCCCTTATCCACAAGGCTTGTTATCCTATCAAAGAAAGCTAACAGATTGGTTTGACATGATTTGTTCTTTACAAATCCATGCTGGCTGTTCCCTATCAGCTTACCACCTTCCAAGTGCTTGCAGATGATTTCTTTAATTACATGTTCCATGATCTTTCCTGGCACAGATGTTAAACTGGCAGGTCTGTAGTTTCTTGCATTGTTCTTTTTCCCCTTTTTATAGATGGGCACTATATTTGCCTTCTTCCAGTCTTCTGGAATCTCTCCTGTCTCCCACAATTTTCCAAAGATGATGGATAAAGGCTCAGATTCCTCCTCTATCAGCTCCTTGAGTATTCTAGGATGCATTTCATCAGGCCCTGGTGACTTGCAGACATCTAACTTCATCTAAGTGGCTGCATCTACACTACAGCCCCCTTTCGAAAGGACGACTTTTGAAACAGAACATCGAAAGCTGTTCTTTCAAAAGGGAGCGTCCACGCAGAAAAACAGAGACCAAAGGTGCAATCCGCTCTTTTGAAAGTCCCAGAGTACAATTTTGAAAATGAGCATCCACACTATGTTCTTTTGAAAGTACAGGTGCAGGAAGTACCGCGGGCAGGGTCGCATGGTGGATGAGCCCTTCTGGGACCGCGGCCTGCCATCCCCTTAAAGGCCCCCCCATCACATACGTCAGCCTGCACACCTCAAGAGCCAGCCACCTGTCCCCAGGCTCGCACACCGAGGAGATCAGAGGAGGCACCCCAGGCCCCCATGGAACCCAAGCAACCCCCCCATGCCCCTCAAGGCCATGGCCAGTGCACTGGCTGTGGCCCTGGCTGCCGTGCAGCAGTGGCTACAGGCAGCCAGCCTACTAGCCACCCTCCTGGAAGTCATCCAGAGGGTGCAAGGTCCCCAGCCGGTCCCCCGGGGCATCCGCCGCCTGTGGAGCTTCCCCACAAGCAGCGACTGGTGGGACCGGCTGGTGCTGGAGGACTGAGGCGACAACCGGTGGCTAAAGAACTTCCAGATGACCAAGGGGACATTCCTAGAGCTCTGCCACTGGCTTGCCCCAGCCCTCCAGCACCAGGATACCCGCATGAGGCCGGCACTCCCACTCCAGAAAAGGGTGGCCATCGCCCTCTGGAAACTGGCCACTCTGGACAGTCACCAATCTGTTGGTCATCCGTTCGGGGTGAGCAGGGCCACCATTGGGGCCGTCCTCAATGAGGCATGAGGGGGCAGGGTATGGGGGGCACTCCGGCATGGGGCACCATTGAGGACCACAGGGCAGCCACCACCGGGGATGGGACAGGGATGGGGACAGGGGTCCCAGGGAGGCCTGCCCTGCAGGGGACAGGAATGGTTGAGCATGCTACACCCCACCCCATGCTCATGAGTGCACCCTCCTCCCGCTCCCAGCAGGTCGTCCAGGCCATCAACAGGGTCCTCCTGCGGCAGCTGGTGAGCATCAGGGACCTGGACGATGCCATCCGGGGCTTCGAGGAGTTGGGCTCCCCAAACTACTTCAGGGCCCTGGACAGCATGCACATTGCCATCTGGGCCCTAGAGCACAGCGGTGGGGCTTTCATAAACCGGACAGGCTACCACTCCGTGGACCTGCAGGCACTTGTTGACACCAACAGTCACTTCCAGGGCACCTGTGTGGGCTGGTCCAGCCATGCCCATGACGCCAGGGTGTTCCAGAACTTGGGGCTGGGCCGTTGCATGGCTGAAGGGACCTTCATCCCCCAGGGGGAGCTCCCCATTGGGGACACCACAATGCCACCCTGCATCATGGCGGACGCAGCCTACCCCCTGCAGGCCTGGCTCATGAGGCCATACACGGGACACACACAGCCCAGCCAGGATGCTTTTAATGAGTGGCTGAACCGGGCCCGCAGCATGGTGGAGCGGGCATTTGGCCGCTTGAAAGGGCTCTTCAGATGCCTCCTCACAAGGCTGGAGGTTGGCCTCCCCCTTGTGCCGGCAGTGGTTGGGGCTTGCTGTGCCCTGCATAACCTTGTGGAGGCACAGCACAAGCCATTCATGAATAGGTGGGCCATTGAGGCAGGGTGTGGGTATGAGCAGCCCCCTGCTGCCCCATGCCACCAGGCCCAGCAGGACGGAGTGCAGGTACAGGAGGCCCTGCACCAGGCCTTTGAGCGGGAACTGCAGTAATCACCCCACCCCCATGTACACACACCCCACCCCACGCACACATGCACAGCGGACCCAGATGGAACCACAAAATAAATACTTTACTTAACCGATACTACTGCTTTGCCGCCTATGTACAAGGAGGGGTATCCCAGAAAGGGAGGCTGGGAGGAACTATATACAGGGGTGTTTTGGCCCCAGATGGTCACCCTCTGGGCCCTGGGAGGGCCAGAGGTAAGGGTGGAAGGCCCTATTCATTTATGGAGGTTGAGGGACGGGATCCCCGTCGCCCATGTCCGCCCCTTCCCCCCCGGGTCCACGTGGTCTGTCGTGGCTGGGCTGGGGCAGGTGGCATGGGGAGGTAAGAGCGCTGCTGTGGAGGGGTCCCTGTGGGCTCCCTGGGGTCGGCATGGGAGGTGTGGGGGGTGGGGGGGGATGGCCTCACCTTGGCTAGCCCTGGCCATCAACATATGGGCCAGCTGCATCAGGGCAGATGGGGGCAGGTGGGTTGGGACAAGGGCAGAGAGGTCAGGCTCATGGGGAGGGGTTCGCTGCAGGGGGTGCGGTGGGGGGGAGACCAGGGGGGCAGGAGATGTCGGGGGTGGGGAGGCTGACCGGGGGACTGGGGGGGTGGCTGGGTGACAGGGGGATGAGGGATGGTGGGGTGGGGGCAGGGGGTGCGGGTGCAGGAGTGGCTTGCAGTGGGGCGGCAGCTGGGCCGCCCACCATAGCCCAGGTCAGGGAGTCCATGTTCGCCGCAACCCGGTCCCAGGCCTGCCGCTCCATGGCAAGCCACTCCTGCAGCATGCCAGAAAGGTCCCGCAAAGCTGCGGGATGGGCAGTGTCCCCCGCCTCTTCGTCGCCACCCTGATGGTGCCGGCAGGTGGCCTGGTGGCAACCCCACACAGTCCCTGCTCAGGATGCTGGCTGCTCCCCCTCGCCCTCCGTGGTGGGGCTGGTCTGGCCACTAGCTGCAGGAGCCGTGGAGACAGAAGGGGAGGGGGGAATGGGCCATTAGTCCCAGGTGCAGGTCCCTGTGTCCTGGCCCCCCACCAGGGTACATGTCCCTGGGTGCCCCACAGGGGTACCGGGAACACCCCCCCCCACCCTGTTTCCCACTCTCTCCAAGTCTGGGCAGCCCCTGATGCTGTCCCATCTATGTGGTGCTGAGTGCCGCGCATCATCCCCCTGAAAGCCCGGGGAACATAGCTGTCCAGGGTCCACACGCACCTGGACTGGTGGCCATGTGGGATGCCTGTGGCCACCCCAGGTGGGACCTGACACTCCCTCCCTGGGCATTAGGGAGGCTGGTGTGCACGCCACCTACCTAGGGGTCCCTCCGGGAAGGCAGACGAGGCACGGTCAGATGGTGCCTGGCTGGATGGCCTGTATGGGAGGTCGATGACGAGGGCTCCCTAGCTTGAGCCCCTGTCATTGTTGGTCGGGTCGAGCGCCTGTGCTGTCCGCAGTCGCCTGGTGCTGGTGAATGACCCCGGGTGCTCCTCGCCCTCAGTCGCCATCTCTGGCTCGGTGTCACTGACCAACATGTCCAGGAAGATGGTGGGGGGTCCGGCCTCCTTTGGCCCCAGGAGGAGGTGGAGCTCTGTGTAGCAGGGGCAGCTTGCGGGGGCTGCCCCCGACCACCCGGCTGCGTCCTGGGCCCTGCAATACCCCTGCCGCAGTTCCTTTACCTTGGGCTGGACCTGGTCTGGTGTGCGGGTGGGATGGCTGTGGCCAAGCAGCGCCTTTGCCAGCCGCTGGAATGCGACCGCATTGCGGCAACGGACCCCCGTTCATTGGAGGACCTCCTCATCTTCCCAGAGGGAGAGGAGGTCCTTGATCTTGGCCTCTGTCCAGGAGGGGGCTCAACGCTTCGGGGCCTGGTCCGCCTCCTGGGACAACTCCCTGCTGTCTTTGGAGGGCCCCTGAGGTGGGCAGGGGTCTGGGTGGCTGGTCATGGGTCCGGGTAGTGTGGGAGACTGGCTGGCCGTTGCGGTGGCTGGTGAGCTGGAGAGCAGCGTGGCCTCACTGCTGTCTGCACACTCTCAGCTTCCTGCCTGAGGGTTTCTGGGAGCCTGCATCCTCTTAAGCATGGCCGGATGCTAGAACAATTGAGCTCTGTCTGTGCTGTGAGCGGCGCTGCCGCCTGCCAGAGGATCACCGCCATGGAGGACTCCCTCTTTCGAATGAGCAGGCCGCAGAGCGTCTACACTTGCTCTCTTTCGAAATTATCTTTCCAAGGAAGGCACTCTTCCCATCCCGGGAACAGAGGACCAAGTTCGAAAGAACGCGGGAGTTCTTTCGAAGTTACTTTCAAAAGGGTGCGGGGTGTGTGTGGACGATCCACAGGCTCTTTCGAAAGAGCTCAGTCTTCCGATCGTAATTTTGAATGTACTTGCAAGTGTAGACGCGGCCAGTGAGTTTTAACTTGTTCTTTTTTTTATTTTATCTTCTAAACCTACCCCATTCCACTAGCATTCACTATGTTAGGTGTTCCTTCTTCAGACTTCTCAGTGAAGACCGAAACAAAGAAGTCATTAAGCACCTCTACCATTTCCAAGCTTCCTGTTACTGTTTCTCCTTCCACATTGAGCAACGGGGCTACTCTGTCCTTAGTCTTCCTCTTGCTTCTAATGTATTTATGAAAAATTGTCTTGTTTCCCTTTATGCCTGGAGCTAATTTGAGCTCATTTTGTGCCTTTGCCTTTCTAATCTTGCCCCTGCATTCTTGTGTTGTTTGCCTATATTCATCCTTTCTAATTTGTTCGAGTTTCCATTTTATATAAGATTCCTTTTTTATTTTGAGATCATGCAAGATCTCCTGGTTAAGCCAATGTGGTCTTTTGTTATATTTTCTATCTTTCCTGTGCAGCGGAATAGCTTGCTTTTGGGCCCTTAATAATGTCCCTTTGAAAAACTGCCAACTCTCCTCAGCCGTTTTTCCCTTCAGTCTTGCTTCCCATGGGACCCTACCTACCAGCTCTCTGAGTTTACCAAAATCCGCCTTCCTGAAATCCATTGTCTCTCTTTTGCTGTTCTCCTTTCTACCCTTCCTTAAAATTATGAACGCCAAGATTTCATGATCACTTTCACCCAAGCTGCCTTCCACTTTCAGATTCTGAATCAGTTCCTCCCTATTTATTAAAATAAAATCCAGCACAGCTTCTCCCAGTAGCTTTTTCAACCTTCTGAAATAAGAAGTTGTCTCAAATGCAGCCCAAGAACTTATTGGATAGTCTGTGCCCTGCTGTATTAGTTTCCCAACATATATCTGGATGGTTGAAGTCCCCCATCACCACCAAATCCTGGGGCCTGGATGATTTTGTTGGTTGTTTAAAAAAAGCCACATCCACCTCTTCCACCTAGGTAGGTGGCCTGTAGTAGACTCCTAGCTGGACATCACCCTTGCTTTTTACCCCTTTTAGCTTAACCCAGAGACTCTCAACACATCCGTTTCCTGTGTCCATCTCCACCTCAGTCCAAGTGTGTACATTTTTAATATATAAGGCAACACATCCTCCCTTTTCCCCTGTCTATCCTTCCTAAGCAAGCTGTACCCTTCCATACCAATATTACAATCATGTGCATTATCCCACCAAGTTTCTGTGATGCCAACAATGTCAAAGTTGTATTTATTTTTAGCACTTCCAGTTTTTCTTGCTTATTACCCACATTTCTTACATGTGTATATAGGTACCTAAGATATTGATTTGACCTTGCCTCCCAGTTTTGTCCTGACCCTCCTTCTTCTCTGCCATTATAGAGCGTTCTCCCTCCCATTTCCAACCCATCTCCCAGGTCCCCTTCTTCTCTACTTACTCATGGGCTTTGCTCCCCTGTCCCCATTGAGCCTAGTTTAAAGCCCACCTCACTTGGTTACTAATCCCTTTGCAAAATGCCAGCTGTATATTAAAATACATATTTTGTATTTCCCTTTTTTGTGAAAAGGGAGGCCAACTCAATTGACGCACTTTATAGCTCCATAAAAACATTGACAAGGAAACAACATGTATTTCACAGACTTTTCACTGAAGCAAATGTTCATTTTATGGATTGGAACCAATTCTTTTCACCTGCTACTGAAAGGCTGAAAAAGGAACTTCATTCCTTTGATAATTAGCTTGATTCCATCAACTTAGTTTCAGGATTTAATGTGTGACTGCACTTGGCTTTCAGTGGTGACTGTCTAAAAATAAACAAATTGTCAAAAGTTTACATTGAATACACAACTGCTTCTCTTTTCGTGTCAGCAATTGTGTATGTGCTAGCACTTGCATTCTATGTATATCATCCACCAATATCTAGTCCAGGGTACATTAAAGCAAAGCCATGCGGAAAATGGGTAATGTTATTTTTGTCCTTTGCCTCTCTCTTCTCACTAGGTCCAGTGTATAGAGTAGTTACATCGTGCTCCAAAGATTCCTTACTCTTATTGCACACATTCTTTGTAACTGGCTGCAATCTTTGATGGTTCGTATGTCATTTCTTATCTTTTGTAATGGGCATTCAGTAGACTTAGATATAAACAAAGTGATAAACATATGAAAATAAAAGTAGTTATACAATATAGAATATTATTTTAAAACAAAATGTTTACCATGTTATATGCGCTGTATATCTGTTTTATTCTTTAAAAGGTGATTATGACAAACTTTATAAATGTAAAGGTATCAAAGAGAGGAAGTTTAATGAAGGTCCATATAGCTATTTTTGCCACCTAATAATATACATCTAGCTCTCATTAATAATGAAGGGATTTACAAGCAATATGGGAAGAGTACAGTATCATGAGCTGAGACTATATTTTGCCAAAGAATACTTTTGGAGAACTTTTTTTTCCAGTTAAATATAAAATGACTGAAGCTGTGGTCATTTTCCTTCCAAAAGAATTATAATTAAATATCATTCTTAGGATCTTTATCCTTAACAGTAAAAGCCTAATCTCAAATCCTTTCCATGGGAATCATGAATTTTCAGTTTTCACAGGAAATACAGTTCTGAATGCTAATTAACCAATATTGTTTAATCAAATATAACATTACCTATTTCTCATTAACATCCTTCAAATCTGTGTTATCCGTTCTAAAACAAAAGTTCATAGTGAGACCTGGTTCTTTGCATTGCATTGCATATTGCATAAACAGTAGAGTTTTCTCTCTAACCAAATGCTTTTAGACTTCAAATCCACATGTCTAAAAGTAATTAACACTAAGTGTCTTATATGCTATTTTCATTTTGAGTGTTTTACAGTAAAACATTAAAAAAACAAAGTCCAATTTAAATCAAGTAAGATACTTAGGAGAACTACTTCCTATAATTTAAAAATGTTATCTGAAGAAAAACCTGATACTAATAGAAAATTTATACTCTACTTTTATTATAAGAATCTAATATTTTCTGAGCACTACACAATTTAAACAAGTTTAAAGTGAATGTTCACAGAGATAATGGCTAACATACTTATTTCAAGTGAAAGATGCCAAGATATGAAGAAGTAGATAAGCATGAGTTAGCTCATTTTGGAAGAATAAAATTATACAACAAAGCCTAACTTTCCAGAGAAATGGCATTATGCTTTCCTATTCATCCTTTAATAAACCAAATCAACTGACACTCATACAGTATCCAAACAACAAACAAAAGAGGGAATTCTTGCAACAGAAATAGAAAATATCTGGAAGACTTTGCCCACAACAATAAGATAGATATTTAGGGTAACAGAGCTTGCTAATTTGTATCACTATATGATGTGGTCTTTAAGGAAAAAAAAACTTTACCAGACAAATTTACATATTTGCATTTGTGCATTATTTCAGTCATCTATTATTATATCAATTTCTCCATCTAGGAATTACTGAAAGGCTCAACCTCTTCTCATTCTGACTCTATTACCAATATGGTGATTTCTAAATATAAAAAAGCCACTTGCAAATATATAACTAGAAGAGAAGGGCCAAAACAATTACTTTAGACAAATCCCTTCCAATTCCCTCTCAGACACCAGGAGGGTCCCCCATGGAAGTTAGAGCAACATGAAAACTGCTGTGAAATGGACTTGGTTGCCAACTGCTACGAGAGCTTCTAGGTGCCACTCATTCAAACAATTTAATGATGATCCACCCAAGCCTCATTTTCCCTGGCTACCACATCACTCTCACATACATGTATTACCCAAAAAGATATGGCCCTTCAAATACCATTTTAAATCACTGTTGATATTTCACCACTCATTTTCAATTATTAAAAAGTCATGCTGTATCATATTTTTTTAAATCAGGTCAACAAAGACTATGCTAACATGAAAAGCCCTTGAATCTTATTAACATCTATCCTTTTAATAGTGTGGAATCATGGATATTTTGGATATTGATTATTTGCAAAGAAGTGTGTAAGCAAGTGAAGTATAGTGGTTACTAAAAAACTGTACTGAATCTAAGAAATTTTTCCATCTTTGAATATCCTAGTTATGCTCGATATCCTAATTGATTTTGGGTACTTCAGTACATCTTCCATGACTTATACCACATTGTAAAGTGCAAGGCAAATGACAACTTATACAGCTATTAATCCTCCATTACCTTAGTTAAACTTCTAATGGCTCATCCATAAATTGAACTTAAAATTCTTCATTATCCAATTATAATTTTAATATAATAATAAACATGTTATTAAGGTGTCAGAAAAGATTAAGGTGTCATTAAGGGAGATTTTGGAACAAACTGATAAACTAAACAGTGATAAATCAACAGGAACAGACACCAAAGGCTGTGTCTACACTACCTCCCTACTTTGAAGGGAGGAGACAGGCTGTTGGGAGTTTATTAATGAAGTGCTGCAGTGCATATTTTAAACTTCCAAGTGCTGGCTTGCATCTAGTCATGGCTCATCCACCGGTACTTCAAAGTGCCCGGAGTACCAAAGTCCCCTTACTCATCAAAATTTTGCATTTGCCCGAAGCTGGGAATGACTCACTGTTCAAGTCATTCCTGCTGGGGCATCTGGCAATTGCCACTGTCAGAAGACAGGATACTGGGATAGATGGACCTTTAAATCTGACTGAGTATGGTAATTTTTATGTTCTTAAATTAGGAAAGATGCTCTAGTGGCAGAACAAAGTATTGCAACATGTGAGATTAAAGAAGCTCTTCCTATCCTTGTCCCATAGAGTTGGCAGGGGGTGGCAGATGCCGCAAGCTGAAACTGCAGGTGACAGAATTTTATCCGTGACCACCTGAAGCCAAAGATGGACTGGTTCCACAGGAACCACCACCTAGACCATGTTATTCTGGTGAAAGTTGCTGAGCCCTGGGGTTGGTGAGAGTTAAATATAGGCCAGGAAAGGTGCCACACATACTGTTCTTTTGATATCTAAAATTGTCCATATGATGTATCCTGGAACACTCATTTTAGATGGTTACAATTTATCAAAGTGGCTTATACAATAAGCAACATCTCCCAAGAGCTATTGCATATATGTCACAAACTTGTAAAAGAAAAATCTCATTTCTCTAGCCCAAGCAGAGGAATTTTAGTGTCTTCACTGGAGAAGTTAAGGATGGTCTGACATAAAAAATCTACGGTGTTAGGCACTCTCTTGAGGTACAACTGTACTCTAAGAGTGACAGAGAAAAAAATGGCAATGCCTCTTAACTCAACTGGCCTTTCCCTCAACCCCTCCCCCATATATAGTCCAACAAGTCTACTTACTTTAGTGAAATAAAGGTTCAAATGCTGTTTTGCTGTCATTACCAGAATGAGTGGGTGAGCTGGAGCCTTCTCTGCTTTGTGTATCAAAAGAGGTGAGCTTTGAAAGAAGCATAAGTCATACACATAGGCATCCAGTTCTCAGTGACATTCAATGGAGATTGGATCGGGGTGATGAATTGCCTTTGGCTCCTTTGAAAATCCCACACAGTTAGAGGTTAATGGTTAACTAATGTTAGATGTCTCACCAGTTACACTGGTGCAAATACCATGATTGCACCAGTGTAGCCGAGGACACAATTTGTTAACCAACAGAACAGATGTAACTGATATTGCAATTAAACTTGCAAAATCTTTATTACTATAACTGGTAATAATGACCAAATCAAAAGAGGACACGGCTGGGCCTGTCAAATGAGAGGTTGAATTTGCTTAGTTGGTAGCTTAAGGGGGAAGATGTACTTGTAAAGTGAACAGATTTGACTCTGGAAGTGAGTAGGTCACAAACATGGAACCTTGAAATGCACTACAGTTGAATGTATTTTCAAGCCCAGTCTTGAATTCCTGTCACTTCTGAAATTGCTGACTGCAATGGGAGATTTGATAATGAAAGCAACATGGGACTAGGCCCCAAAGTGGATCAATTCTAGTATTTGGAAACAGGATGTATACAAATTAATTGTGAGAGCATATAACACTATGAAGAAGCTTCCTAGAAGTTATTTGTGTGAAAAATAAAACAATGTCTGTTTCTCAGAAATGTATCCAACCTGGCTTCATTGGAGCAGCAGTATGAATAGACATAGTAGAAGCAGAAGAATATCCATGTGGAAGCTTTCAGTGCCATCTTGTTCCACTCTCTCCCCCTGCCACCTGTTTTTTATTATTATTATTATTATTATTATTATTGCACTGTGTTGAAAGTTGGTCTAGAAAAGCACAGTAAAGCTACATCAAATATTTCTTACAGGGTTTATTATATGGTCTTAGTAACTTTTCAGTGGACAATGAAAGTGCTGTATGGCATTATCCATTCGTTTTCACTAATGGGTTATTCCATGCCTTATCAGCTATGCCTTCCCATTTACTTTTATTGATCATCCCTCAGACTGCTACCTACAGATTATCTATCTATCTATCTATCTATCTATCTATCTATCTATCTAAGCAGGAGGTTTTTGCAGTTGGAGCTTACTAAATACCAAATGTATTTTGAATAAGTTCCTCAGAAAGAGAACATATTTAACACTGATGTTAAATCTAACGTTAAAGTGCAATTTCTTTGATGTCTTTGAATTTGAATCCACCTATGCCACTAGTGAATTTGGCCTATAAATTGTCTTTTTCCTCCCAGAGTAGATATCTGAATGTTGGGCCAACTTTGAAGATCAGAAGCAAAAAAGAAGTGTTTTTCTTTTATTACATAACTGCAGTTAGGTAAACTTTTTTAACATTTAATTTAATGTAAACTGGAACCAGGACTTCATATGACCTGGTTCTTTAATATCTTTTGAAAGATCATATTTTAATCCTACTGAAATCAAAACAAAATTGTCATTCACTTCAGAGGGACCAAGATTTGTGCCAAAATGCAATCTTCAAGCTCGACCTGTCATGCTTTTCAGACACAGAAGCATAGCCAGCATAGAGTTAAATTCCATACTCTGAGGCCATGTCTAGAGTTTTGTTGACAAAACTGGGGTTTTCTCAACAAAACTCAGGGAGAGTCTACACACAAAAGGCATTTTGTTAACAGAAACTCAACAAAACAGAGCACTTTCCCCAACAGTTATCCCCCTCCATGTTGAGGAATAATGCTTCTATCGACAGAGTTCTGTCAACAAAAGTGCAGTGTAGATACTCTTTTGTTGACAGACAGGACTTACGGTTCACTGGGCAGACTTTATGGTCAGTCATTCTGTTGAGAGAGGGATGGACATTCTGGATGCTCCTGTCAACAGAGTGGATTGCTCTTTAGATCTGGTTTTATGTGTAGACGCAATCTGTTGACAGATGTTTTGCTGGGAAATCCCTTCCAACAGTGACATCTGTTGACAAATTGTTGGAGTGTAGGCATAGCCTGAGGCTGGGTTTATGCTAAGGCTATGTCTACATGACAGAGATCTTTCGAAAGAAGCCCTTCCAGAAGATCTCTTCCGAAACAGCTTCTTTCAAAAGAGTGTGTCCACGCACTAAAAAGAAGATCAAAAGAATGATTTGCTCTTTCAAAAGAGAGCATCTACCTGGTCGTCATTCGTTTGAAAGAGCTGGCTAGGGATCGAAAAATCAGGCCCCATGAGGACTGCACTTTCAAAAGAAGGACCCCCAGAACATCTACACGTTTTCTTTCAAAAGATGTTTTTGAAAGGGGGTGCTCTTCCCAAAACGGGAAAGGAAGAGAGATTTTGAAAGGAGTGCCACATTCTTTCAATTTACTTTGGAAAGAACACTCTTTGGCTACGTCTACACGTGCACGCTACATCGAAATAGCTTATTTCGATGAATAACGTCTACACATCCTCCAGGGCTGGCAACGTCGATGTTCAACGTCGATGTTGCGCAGCACCACATCGAAATAGGCACTGCGAGGGAACGTCTACACGCCAAAGTAGCACACATCGAAATAAGGGTGCCAGGAACAGCTGCAGACGGGGTCACAGGGCGGACTAGCGCTTCCGGGGCAACAGCTAGCCACTCCCTTAAAGGACCCCTCCCAGACACACGCAGCCTGCACAGCACGCGGTCTGCAGAGCCATAGGCACGCACACCTTGAGCAACGCAGGCATGGACACCCAGCAGCAGCAGCAGCAGCAGCGGCCAGAGGTCCACCCAGCCGCCCCTGAAGGAGCAGTGCTCGCCCTGATCCATGCCATGCAGGAGGCAGCTGAGCACCTCCTTGCCACAGAGAAGGAGCTGCCCGCAGGGGAGGAGGACGCAACCCCCAACCCTGCAGCACCCCGTGCTCCCGCCGCCTCATACGCCGCCGGCTGTGGAGCTACCCCACCAGCACCGACTGGTGGGAGCGGCTGGTGCTCGGAGAGTGGGACGACGACTGCTGGCTCCAGAACTTTCGCATGAGCTGGCAGACATTTCTGGAGCTATGCCAGTGGCTCACCCCCGCACTGAGGCACCAGGACACCGCCATGCAGCGTGCCCTCAGTGTGGAGAAACGGGTTGGCATCGCTGTCTGGAAGCTGGCCACTCCAGACAGCTACCGATCTGTGGGCCAGCAGTTTGGCGTCGGCAAGGCCACCATCGGGGCTGTCCTCATGCAGGTAAGAGGACCCACGGGGGGAGGGGGAGGCAGCCGTGGCAGGGGAGGGGGGCCCTGACAGGGAAGGGGAGGAGGGGGGAGGGGGGCCCTGGCAGGGGAGGGCCACAAACACCCTGCACACCCCTCATTGGTGCTCTCCCATGTGCTTCCCCTACAGGTCGTCCAGGCGATCAACACCCTGCTCCTCCACAGGCTCGTGAGGCTTGGGGACCCGGATGCCACCATCGCGGGCTTTGCCACCCTGGGCTTCCCCAATTGCTTCGTGGCTCTGCATGGGACCCACATCCCCATCTGCGCCCCGAAGCACAGTGGAGGATGCTACTTAAACAGGAAGGGCTACCACTCAGTCGTCCTCCAGGCCTTGGTGGACAGCCGGGGCCATTTCCTGGACATTTATGTGGGCTGGCCTGCCAGCACCCACGACGCCTGGGTATTCCGGAACTCGGACCTGTGCCGCTGGCTGGAGGCGGGGACCTACTTCCCCCAGCGGGAGATCCCTGTGGGGGACACAACCATGCCCCTCTGCATCATCGCAGATGCGGCATACCCCCTCCGGCCCTGGCTCATGCACTCTTACACGGGCCACCTGTCAGCCAGACAGGAGCGCTTCAACCTGTGCCCGAACCACGTGCACCAGGTGGTGGAGCGCACATTTGGGCGCCTCAAATGGCGCTGGAGGTGTCCCCTCACCCGCCTTGATGCGGGCCCCACCAACATCCCCCAGATTGTGGGCGTGTGCAGCACCCTACACAACCTGTTGCAGAGCAAGGGGGAGGCCTTCTTTCAGGGCTGGGCTGTGGAGGCTGGCAGGGCTGATGTGCAGCCACCCGCTGCCCCCAGTCGCCAGGTGGACCCCGAAGGGACCCGGGTCCGGGAGGCCCTGCGGGCCCATTTCGATGAGGCCGTGGGGTGAATGCTGGTAGGCCCCCCACTGTCCCCTCCATCCTCCACAACACTCCCTGCCCCTACGCCCACACCACAGAGCACCCAAGAGCACCCCCGCCACTTTTCTTGTAAATAAAAGCAGACGTTTGTTCGTCAAATCAAATATCTGTAGAACTCTTATTATTATTATCAAGACTAACTATTTACAGGCAAAATCAAACTTATATATATATGTATTATAAATAAGGATAAGATGAAAGAGGAAGACAAGGAAGGGGAGAACTATGTACATGGAGGGCAAGGATTAGCATAGCAACAGGGGTCTAATATAAAAACTATTTGCAAAATAACATAAAACTGGGGGGAATATATACAAAGGGGGGGCACGTCCTGGGCCCCACACCCCCTAATGTCCAGTGCTGGGGGTGGGCGGCCGTGACCCACGCCTTGGCCTCAGCCCTGGCCGGCGCTGGCTGGGGGCCGGGCGGACCGGTAGGTACGGCCGGCAGGTGTCAGCTGGCCCCAGGTCCCCCTCGGCAGAAGGGCCCTCGGTGGTGGGTGGCGGTGCGATGGCGGACAGCGCAGCAGGTGGCGCAGCGGGTGGAGCAGGCAGGGCTGGCGTAGCAGCGGCCGGCGCAGCATGGGAGGCCAGGTAGTCGGAAATACGGTCGAAGGTCCACATGAAGGTCGCCCATGCCTCCTGGCACCAGGCCAGTGCCCGCTCCTGAAGCTGGAGGCGGCGTTCCTCCACCCGCAGCCGCTGCTCGGTGACCTCCAGCTGCCGACGGTGGAGGGCCAGCAGCTGGGGGTCCGTCGCCGTCGGCTGGTGGTGCTGGGTCCGCCGTCTTCCCCGCTGTGGGGCTGGTCGGTCCTCCACCGAGGGGCTGTCCTGGAGTGATGGCCCCGGTGGGCTGTCCAGGACCACAGACAGCTCACTGGCGCTCTCTTGTCCTTCCGATGGTGCAGCTGCGGAACACAGGAGTGGGGGAAGAAGAGTGGAGACAGCCGTTAGTGTGGGCCCCAAGCCGTGGCCCTTGTTCCCCCACCCCTCTGCTGCAGGTGCCCCATCCCAGTCCCCGGGAGATGCTGCTGCTGCGGCTGCTGCTGCTGCTGCTGGGTGTCCCACCCCCTCCCCCGGGGGACCCTAGAGGTTCCGCTCCCCCCAGCCCTGGGGATGGGGCATGGTACTGTTGTGCTGGGGGGCAGGGGCTGATGCACTCTTCTGAGGGACATGCCACTGCTGTCCTTGGGGCCATGGTCATCTGGGCATGTGGAGGGCCCTGGTCATATCTATTACCCCCGCCCCTCAACCCCGGGGGGGGTACATACCTGATGGTCCACTCCCACAGTCGGGGGACACCCGCTGGGCGGACGCCTGGCTGGAGCTCCTCGAGGCCATGATGATGTGCAGCCCCCCATCACTCGAGGAGGACTCCCCCTCCTCCTTCTCCGGTGCCCCAGGGCTGGGCTTCTGGGGGGTCCCCTGGGGTGCGGGGCTTGCCTCCGGGGTGGACTCCGCCTCTGGGGCCTGCTGGGGCTCCTCGGCCGATGTATCAAGCATGGCCGGAGGAGAGGAGGTGTGCCGGGGGCCCAGGATGTCCCTGAGCTCCCTGTAAAAGGGGCAAGTGACGGGGGCAGCCCCAGATCGGCCGGCCGCATCCTGGGCCCGGGCGTAACACTGCCACAGCTCCTTCATTTTACTCTGGACATGATCCGGAGTGCAGGCAGGGTGACCCCAGGCGGCCAGGCCCTCGGCAAGCCGAGCGAACGCGTCCGCGTTCCGCCTCTTGCTCCCCGTTGCCTGGAGCACCTCCTCCTCACTCCAGAGCCCCAGCAGGTCCCGAAGCTCGGCCTCCGTCCAGGAGGGGCTCCGCTGCCACTTCCCAGCCTGGCTGCCAGCCTGCGAGCCCTGGCTCCCCTTGGGGGGAGTGCCCTGGGGGCACTTAGGGGGCTTGGGGGCGGCCATCGCAGCTGCGGGGGGTGTCTGTGGCTGCGGAGGAGCGTGCAGGCTAGCTGCGTGGCAATGCTGCTGCCTGCACGCTCTCTCAGCTTCCTGCACAGGAAGGCAGGGGGCAGGGAGCTTTAAGGGGCCGCTCCACGCGGCCACCATCGAGCTCAGGGGCTGGAGAGACCGTCTCTCAACCCCTCAGCTGATGGCCGCCATGGAGGACCCTGCTATTTCGATGTTGCGGGACGCGCAACGAATACACGTTCCCTACTTCGACGTTGAACGTCAAAGTAGGGCGCTATTCCCATCCCCTCATGGGGTTAGCGACTTTGACGTCTCGCCGCCTAACGTCGATGTTAACTTTGAAATAGTGCCCAACACATGTAGCCGTGACGGGCGCTATTTCAAAGTTGGTGCCGCTACTTCGAAGTAGGCGGCACGTGTAGACGCGGCCTTTGTGTGCAGACACTCCATGGGATCTTTCAAAGAGCCTCCTTCTTTTGAAAAGTCTTTTGAAAGAACTTGCTAGTGTAGACGCAGCCTAAGAGAGGGTCTAAAATGCATTTACTACACTTGAGGATGACTTCCAACTTTCATTCTAGTCTCTTCTAAAATAACTCACAGCTTTTTAAGGCTGAAATTTTCCATGCTTGATCTAAATCTAGTGGATTTAAAATAAAATTGTGCAGGAGTGATTGGTTATGGTGGGGGTGCAGGATGGGAAGTATGGGAAGTAGAGAAAAAACAATGGACAACACTTCCTTACACAGTTCAATCAAAATTATTGTACCTGGATAAAATTTTAAAAAATCTAGACTGTTTTAGACTTAAATTGTTTTCTAGATCTCATTTGAAATCTCAGGAATAAACCACATTTAAATATATATTTTTCTTTAATTTTACTGCTAAAATATTTGATTAGTTAGAATTTGAAACAGCCTATAATATGTTAGATGATCCAGAATAATCCAAAAAAGTCTACTAGATTGTTATTCATGCCACATTTTATACATTCATAAATTTTAATCTGCTCCAGTATTTCAAAACTTAGTTTTTTTTAAAAAATGAGGAACTTTGGGTAATTTATTTTTTCTCTTGCACCTATTTTTCAAGCATGCCATTACCCACATTCAAATAATAGTTTTCTGAATGGATAAGTCAACTGAAGAAATATCAAACTTGGCATCTAAGCAGTAAGCCAAGATTAAATAACACTGGTTAAGTAGCAAAAAGCATTTTTTCAAAATTTCAAGTGTTGCTCTAAGTTGGTCAATGGAGTTCCAGTTGGAACTCTACCATGCACTATATGTTATAAAGTTAAAATAGTGATATAACCTGAGAGTTATATATTATATACGCTCAAACTCTGCTTGAACCTTGCACTTCCTGAAATTTATATGCCTGATTTTTAAACCTAAATAAAACATTTAAGCTGCGTCTACACGTGCACGCTACTTCGAAGTAGCGGCAGTAACTTCGAAATAGCGCCCGTCACGTCTACACGTGTTGGGCGCTATTTCGAAGTTGAAATCGACGTTAGGCGGCGAGACGTCGAAGTCGCTAACCCCATGAGGGGATGGGAATAGCGCCCTACTTCGACGTTCAACATCGAAGTAGGGACGTGTAGACGATCCGCGTCCCGCAACATCGAAATAGCGGGGTCCTCCATGGCGGCCATCAGCTGGGGGGTTGAGAGATACTCTCTCTCCAGCCCTTGCGGGGCTCTGTGGTCACTGTGGGCAGCAGCCCTTAGCCCAGGGCTTCTGGCTGCTGCTGCTGCAGCTGGGGGTCCGTGCTGCATATACAGGGTCTGCAACTAGTTGTTGGCTCTGTGTATCTTGCACTGTTTAATGAAAGTGTGTCTGGGAGGGGCCCTTTAAGGGAGCGACTTGCTGTTGAGTCCGCCCCGTGACCCTGTCTGCAGCTGTGCCTGGCTCCCTTATTTCGATGTGTGCTACTTTGCCGTGTAGACGTTCCCTCGCTGTGCCTATTTCGATGTTGGGCTGAGCAACGTCGAAGTTGAACATCGACGTTGCCAGCCCTGGAGGACGTGTAGACGTTATTCATCGAAATAGCCTATTTCGATGTCGCAACATCGAAATAAGCTATTTCGAAGTTGGGTGCACGTGTAGACGTAGCCTTAGTGTTTGCTCTCTTCCCTTCCCACCCTGCCATCTAATGCTCCATATTAAGATGAGAAAGAAATATAAGTTTCAGGGTCATAGACAAAGAAGAACAATGCATATACCTATGCCTTTTTCTTCTATACAAATAAGTATTGCTGCTATAGCCCGAGCTGTTGTTTCAGCCCCGCTGACTTACCTAGGTTTTCTGCCCCAGTCCTTGCTGCTGCTCTGGCCTGGGACCTAGCCTCAGGCAGCATTCCCAGCTCCAAGGTGCTGGTGTAATGTGCCCCTCCAACAGCAATCCCCTTCTTTATAGTTTAGTTATGTAATGTACAGAGAGAAATCTTGCAATTCTACCTTATTTTATTCAAATGTACAATAAACACCTAAGTTAACCATTCTAGATGCCTCTGGAACACCTCATAGGGTCTGTGTCTGAAGTAACAATTTATTTATAAAACTAAAAAACAACACTAAATTAAACAAAAGTATTAAAAGAACATTTCAATGGCACATCTACTGGAACATAACAGAGCTGAAAGGACAAAAACATGAAGAGGAAAAACAACATACCATTTACTATTAAATCCATTCCAGATACTAAATACCCAATGGCAGAAATTAACAAGCAGATATTTGAAAAGTGAAAGTCTGGAATGGCAACTTGGATTTTTGCTACGAAATCTGCATGAGATGGCAAATGACACTTTCAATTCACTTTCCAACAGAACGGGAGACCATGATAAAGATCCTTTTGAAAATGCCTTTGGCAGGCCATCTGACCGGCTCTGTCTCAAAAAGAATGTGGCATGTAAAACATTTGCCTTCAGTTGAGTGAGATGAGAACAAACTGAGACACTGATCAATTTTTATGGCACTTAACACTCTGTGAATTTGCTAATTTGAATTGTGAGATAATTCAGTAAACAGTTCCATATTGTTCATCGTCAGCCAAAGCTCAAGCTGGTCAACCGAATGGATCTTTTGTGAGCTACTGAAAAGGCCAAGTCATGGCACTTGAGCACAGAAAACAAAGTATCGTCTGTTCATATCCTAGAGTTAAAAGAATGTATAGTCCCAGCAGGCCAAGTGTCAAGAAATAAACGAGCATTTTATATCATACTGAGGTACTAATTCTGGTGGAGGATCCTCTTAAAACTAGCTCAAATAGGCAGAAGTAAAGAACATGAAATTCATTTGTCCAGCTATCTGAAAGAAAAAAGATGTTGTTCCAGTAAGGGGTCTCTTTAACAGGGGGATGAAGGGAGAAGAATTACAACAGGTATGGACAGAAGGGACAGAAAGACTTTAAGAGCAAGATTTTTGCACAACAGTAATTCAAATTTTAGATACGGGTGGTCTTTTGAAGACTGTATTAACACAATATTTCTGAAGAGCCAAACATTTAAGGCTAAGAATGAATAGTCAGATTATACATCTAATAATACATGCAAGGAAGTTTTAGAGACATAATTTCATAATATTTAAATGAGATATTTAAAGTGAATTTGAAACTATGGTCCCATAGATGAGCTGGTTCTGAGTAAATGTGTGATGCACAACTATTTTTTGTCAGTAAATTCAGAAAATGACACCCCAAAGATGACAAATCCTTCTTAAATGGCTTCACTGCTACTTACTGACTCTTTTAACAGGTTCAGAGTTATGCTAATTGATCTAGCAAGCGAGAAGGCCTCATGTGGAAGCCTGCAGAAAGAGTCAGAATAGGAATAGGAAGACATGGAGGTTGGACACTAATGCCTTCCCTTGCCCCTTATGCCCACTGCCCATGGCACTGTGAAGAACATCAGCTAGAAGTAAAATCAAGTGATAAAATGCATTGCAATGAAGTTGAGAAACCATCTGCAGCTACTAAGATGAGTTCCTTCCCCGATGAAACACAACTGGTAGCTGAGCATCGTGGGGGGCACACAGATTCCAGTGCAGGGGATGGCTTAAGACTGTGCACATTGGAACCAACAGCTTAGTTTTTTGACAGCAGGGATTGCAGAAACACTGATTTGCCCAAGAGCAGATATTTACTGCTGCTGGTGGCTTTATTATTTTACTTGTATCCGAAATGGTCAGAGGAGTAGCCCTGTTAGCCTGTAGCGTCACAATAACCAGCTCATTACCTAATAACTACAGCTGTTATTCTTTCAGGTGCTTGTTATATCCGAAAGGGTGTGAGTCACCTCCAAATACAAAAAAAAACCCCACAAGATCCTATTCCCAAGGAATAGAAAAGCTATTTGAAATAGGCTATGAGGGCACTAACTACATAGAAAAGAAGGGCAGTAGCAAGGTTAGTGTCCTCTCCCATGTACCAGTTTTGTAATTTAATTTTAATAACAACACAAATGGCAAAGGAATGAGTACGACGAAAATTAAATTGACAAGTTTCTTGAAGGCATCACAGAAGACAAGTTGTAAATTTCTATCCCTTTCCCCAGTATTTATCTATTTTTAAAACATTTTCCTGAAAAAGGGTGAAAAAGCAAAACCCATAAGTACTATGGTCGTGACAACTGGAGAATCTGTCTATGTGTACAGTGTATGAGAGATGGTAAATTTTATGAAATTGCTGCATGACTGAATACCTCAGTGTCTGTGGAATCAGTCTTCTGCTACTGGGGCTGGAGCTGAGGCTGTGCCTACACCATGAGATAAAACTGCATTTATTAATATAAATTTTGTAACTCTGGAATTTATAAATTTGATTTTGACTGTCCCAACCTCCTCATGTGCTCCTCACAAAGTCAACGTTGCTGCCACACTACACTGGTAAACATCGATTGTTGCAGTAGTGCTTTGTGGGAACCCATCCCAGAGTTTCCTCATCCCCATAGTGTTCTGCGTATGCTCGCTCATCTTTAACATCATCTTCCCATATTACATTTTCCTCATTCCCCTCCCATGGTAAGCAAACATCCATTTTTCCAATCACAAGGAAGGAAAAGTAGAGAGTCCATAGAGATGGCAAAGTTAGGAAAGATCTCTTTTGTCTGTAACTGAAATGAAAATCAGCAAGCATGTGTCTTCTCATCTCACTATCCACTGACTGTACCAGCTCCTGTGATTGCATCAGATCCCTGAAAATAACACATGGACCCTGAAAGGCTTGAAAGAGTTGCTGAGGGGAAATATCATACACTGAATTTACAATGGAAACAGGAATGTCACTTAGCCTTCCACCATTGTTCCCTGTGCTTTTGAGGGGACCAAAGCATGAAGAAAGAGGGTAGAAAAGGTTAGGAAAAAGATTTAACAATTGAAATATCAAAGATTTTGCAAAAAGTAGAAGGTGTCTGCAATGGGCAGCAAGCCTCCGAAAATATTTTTGGCAGGGGGCAGGGGGGAATATGGTCTGCAGCTGTAGAGCCAATTGAAATGTTCCACCAGCCCTGAATATCTTAGCTGCCAGGGGAGACTTCCCCTCCAGTGGCATCAAGCCCATGGGTCTATAGCTGGGGTGTGAAGGGGCTTCATGGAGGGGCAGTTGAAGTAGTCCCCCCGACTACTATCTTAGCTGCCAGGGGAGACTTCCCCCCAGTGGCAGCAAGCCGCTGAATATCTTACCCACTGGGGGATACTCCCCCTGGTAGCAACAAGACCCCCGGCTCCTTGCTGGGGCATGAAGACTTTTCAGTGGGGGGCCAGTTGAAGTAGTCCCTCCGAATATTTTAGCCACTGGGGGAGACTTCCCCCCTCATGGCTGCAAGTCCCCAAATATCTTAGACACTGGGGGAAACTTCCCCCTGGCAGCAGAAGGGCCCCGAAATATTTTTGGTGAGGGGCCAGTTGAAGTGGTCCCCCCAGATATTTTAGCTGCCAGGGAAGACTTCCACCCAGCGACTGCAAGCCCACAAAATCCTTTTCTACTCTTGGAACCTAACCATGCACAAACCAGGACATGGTGCTGCCTTGCAGCAAGGTCAGCACCCAATGACAGGCACATCCCTTCGTTGGGGCTAGCCACGTGATGTGGCTGAGTGCAGGAATGACTCCGACTGCGTGGCACCTGTGGGGGAGGGAGGGCGCACACAAATATAAACTGTTGAGGAGAAGTTTCTTGTCCTCTTATGAAAGCATGACCTCCACAATGGCCTTGTTGCCATGTGCTGGGCGGGGCAGTGGCTGTCACCAGGCAGCACAGAAAGAAAAAACAAGTGTCGAGACAGAACCACAGACTCTGAGCTGAGGCTATTTGTAATAGGTTGATGCACTCACAGTGCTAATAGCAAAGAAAGAAAGATACTTCTCAGACTCTCATACAAACGTGACACCACAGCCACAGGAATCCTGGTCCCAATTTGGAATTCATGAAGGTCTTCCTGCTACTAATTCCTGTACACCTGAGCTGGGTCAACACTACAAATTTCTGTCTACAGAGGTCACTGTCAACAGAGTTTTGCCAACAGAACCCGTCTACAGAACACCTCCACACCTAAAATGGGTTCCCCCTGCTGATGCCCTCTGTCAACAGAGAGTGGCCAGACTGCCCAGGCTTCTGTCAACAGAACAGCCAACTGGAAGTTCTGCAAACAGGGCTGCCAGGTGAACTGGAAGCCCTCTCCATTGAAAAGACATCCCCCCCATATTTTCTACACTATTTTTGTGTCTACAGAATCTGTCTATGCCTCAAACTTCCATGACAGAACTCTACCAGGAGAAAGGTTGTGTTCTGTTGACAAATTCTAGACAGAATGCACTTGTAGTGTGGATGCTCCCTAGTTTTGTTGACAGAAGGCCTCCTCTGTTGACAAAACTATGGAGAGCAGCAGCCAGAGCGGAGCACTGTGGGCACTGTTGGTTACATACCGGGCACCTTTGGAGGCTAATAAATTTAATTTTAAGATGTGGCGCTTCCACACTGGCCTTTAATCAAACTTTTGAATTTGAGCTTGATGCTACATCCATCAGGTACCAGCTATGTTGGGATATCAATATTACTGCTCCCTAAATCAAGCCAATGGTATTTACAGTGAAGACAGTCACATGGTAATACTGAGCTAACTGCCTTAAATTTGAATTTATCTCATAGTGTACTTGCAGCCTGAGTCTCTCCCAGGCCAAGGCCAGTGAAGCTTCATTACCTTATCTTCCCATTCATATGAAAGCAACTAAGAACAATCAGAGGGAAGCCAGTTCTGCCCTGCTAGTCCACAGGAGGAGAATAGAGAAAATTGCCTGTGGAACAAAGGAACTAAGAAACCAAATACCAGCCTTTAGAAGCCCAGATGCTGGCAAGTTCAGGGAATCCAAAGAGATACACTTACTTAGATAGAGGGAATCTTTTGAATGCCTTACCTCAGGCTGAAGAGAGTTCACAACAAGGAAGAAAAAAGACTTAGCTGGAGAAGTGAAGAACCTGGAAAACCTGAGATTCATTGGAATCCTTGACATCATATAAACCATCTCAGATGACGTTCTTTGACAAAGAGTTAAGAAAGAGGGTTGAGCACATGGAACACAGAAGTTTGTTGGAACAAGTATTCAAAGGATAGATATAGGTTGTTCGAATCATTCACTAAAATGATACAAATGCAGATGATTGTTACACTTTACTGAAATCAGTACTTCCAGCAAGAAAATAAAAAGGGAAAGAGTTAAAGTCTAAAAGTGAACTAGGAAGCTGGAACAGGGGGTAGGGTAGGGCTGAGAGCATAGCACAGATATGGGGCCAAAACTGGTTTCCAGTACTGGTGGGGCACAAAACTGATGAGCAGATAAGATGTGAGAACCCCTGTAGTGGGGCCAAAATCATTCTCTCTCTCTCTCTCTCTCTCTCTCTCTCTCACACACACACACACACTTTGAAAAATTCTGTTTTTTTTTATCTCATGAGGCTGACAAAAATGCCAATGTACACGACACTCTGAACACAGGCACCAAGACAGGGTTTCACTTACATGGAATAACTTAGTGACCTATCTCAAAGAAATATAGTAAGAATTAGCTAATGTTAAAGTTCTTTGAAGATCAAAAATGCTATAAAAGTTATTAGGTGGTAATGTTCTTGTCCAATGCTTACAAGCTTAAGTCTTCTTGATTTAGACTACTGAAACATTATAATAATCCTACGTCCCACCCCAGAGCTAACCACGAGACCAGGTCAAACACCCTTGAAGGTCAGAATAATTGCTGTGAATGAAGGATTAAATACACTGAGAACATATTTAACCTTCTGTAATTAACCTGATTATTTTATTAGCAACTGCCTTCTCCCAAAATTTTATTTGTGTGTGATGAGTAAATTCTAAATGTATCTAATATTATAAGTAGGGGTGAAGTAACTACATAGCATTTAGAGATACAGCTCTTTATTAGCATACAACCACCCAGCGAGCAAAAAAACGGTGCTCAGGAACCAGTTACATTTTTGTTAAATAACTGTTAGCTGCACAGCGATGGTGCTCAACAATCTGCAGAATTCCGTGGTTGTTTCTTGCTGAGCCCTTTAATATTAAATACATACCCATCTCATTTAGTAGTGACAAAATAATATAGACCATTGACACTGGTAAGGGCTCATGCTAAAGTTCAAGGTTACTGAAGCAAAGCTACAGATAAAAATAGAAAGTTTTTACAATTTAAAAATTCTTACTTAAAAAAAAAACTACCTTCCAAATATCTATGGGAATTAAAACACAAGGGCTACGTCTACACTAGCACACTACGTCGAAGTAGCCTATTTCAAAGTAAGGACATAGAAATAGGCTACTTCGACGCGTATTGTCTACACATCCTCCAGGACTGGTGCCATCAATGTTCAATGTCAAAGTCGCGACGGAGAACATCAAAAGGAGCCACCCCGGAAGGAAATGCGGAGCATCCATACGCACAAGTGCTCCCTGTCAAAATAAGGGGCCAGCAAAGCCCCAAGCCGCTCCCTTAAAGGGCCCCTCCCAGATACACTTGGCCTGCACAGAATGAGATCCACAGAGCCAACAACCAGTTGCAGACCCTGTGCACGCAGCATGGACCCCCAGCTGCAGCAGCAGCCAGAAGCCCTGGGCTAAGGGCTGCTGCACACAGTGACCATAGAGCCCCGCAGGGGCTGGAGAGAGCGTCTCTCAACCCCTCAGCTGATGGCCGCCATCGAGGACGCTGCTATTTCGAAGTAGCAGGACACGGATTGTCTACACACGCCCTACTTCAACGTTGAATGTCGAAGTAGGGCGCTATTCCCATCTTCAGATGGGAATAGCGATTTTGACATCTCACCACCTAACATCAATTTCAACGTTGAAATAGCATACTGTGTGTGTACACACGATGCGTACTATTTCGACGTTGTGCCAGCTACTTCGAAGTAGCTGGCTAGTGCAGATGCACCCAAGAAGTTTGACTCATATCAAATATTTTCACGTATCTGATTAACAAAAATGGAGGATTATTGTGGATGAACTCTAACAAATAAATACTGAACCACTTTTTAAAAGAAGGACCAAGAAAATCACAGGCTTTCCAGTTTAAAATCCATCATATAAAGGCAGATTGCTATCTATATTGGAGATTCTATTCTTCAGACTCCCTAAATGGGTCATAGATAAAAGAAGTAATGGTCTTGTACAGCACACAGTTTATCTTGACTTTTAGAAAGCTGTTGATAAAGTTCTGCCTGACAGGATTTTACTTAAGCTAAAAGCATTAAAAAAGAGTCAGAACAAAAAAATTGAAAAGAACTAGTTAATAGAATAAGCAAAGGAAGATCTATATCAAACAAAGGGAAAACATTGAGAGTAAAAGTGTACATGTTAGTACTTGAGAAGGAACAGCCTTTTCAAAGATAAAGTGAACCAGACACATCCAAGGATATATATATGTATATTTTGTTTTAAGAAAGAAATGTGGAGAGGGTAAAAAAAATATTCACCTATGTCGCTTAAAAGAAAGTTCCAAGGGAATGGAATGGAAGCATGGGCAAAATGGCAAAGTATGTACACTGTATCAGTCTAGCTTACATTTTTTTTTATCTTGAAACATAAAATCAGACAAAATAGGTCAAAGTAACAAAGACAAATAAATTCAGGACTTCAGAAAGGACATTTTTAAGTGAAAATGCTTAAATGGACTTTAAATCTTTGATCAAGATACCATTTTAAAAAAGTCACTCTGTGATAAAGCTACAATAAAAACATTAAAAGAGAAACTGCATCCATTTTACTTACTCCCAGCACTATGAAAGTTCACATAGCAAGAAGTACATGGTCCCATTAATCAGCTATATAATAATGTAATGCAATTCCCCCGCCACAAAAATGATACGAGGGCAAGATTGCACACGGAGGAGGGCAGATCAGAAAAAGGACTAGGGAGTAGAAAATGAACACTTTGCTGTTAAGATCCTTATTATCTTCTCTAAGGCCATGGCTAGACTGCAGGGTTTTGTCATTTGTCAACAAAACCTGGGGAGCATCCAGATGGCAAAGTGCATTCTGTCAACAGTAAGTTGACAGACCGCTCTTACCATGAGGAAGAACACCTTTGACAAGAGAGATCTGTGGACAACGGAAAAGGCCTCCAGGATGCTGTGCAGGTGCTCCAGTGGACTCCCTCTCCACAGCAATCAGCACTCTATGGTTCCTGACTCTGCCCCTTCTTAAAGATTCAGGGAGCCCAGGGAAACCTGTGGCAGGAAGCTGAGAGTGTGGGAGCAGCTGAGCAACACGCCCTCACAGCCACACCTTTTCCCACAGCAAGGACATGGCTGAGCAGCAAACAGCCTCAGACTCCTCTGGGCCCTCAAAGGAACAGCTTCTGGGGTCCCAGGATCCACCCCAGGGGTTCAAGAGGCATGCCCCAATCCTGGAGCAGGGCACAGAGCCAGGCTTTCCTGGATCTCTGTGCTGAGGAGGAGATACTGCAAGACCCCAAGGCTCACTGCAGGAATGCAGACATTTACAGCCACATTGCCCTCACACAACAGGGCCAATCCCGCCATGCCCTGGAGCATGTGATGGCAAAGACCAAGGAGCTGCTGCAAGGGTACATCAGGGCCAGGGATGCAGCAGGGGCAGAACACTCATCCTGCCCTTCTTACTCTGAGCTCCACCACATCCTGGGTGGGGGAACACCTCACCCCTGGGCTGAGCCTGGACTTGGGGCTTGAGGCCCCCCTGGTGGAGCAGGACCCAGATGACGAGGACCAGCAACTGGAAGGCCAACACTTGCAGGAGCTGGACTCTAAATTGAGTATCCTGGTGATCATCCTGGACCCAGTGCCTAGCAGCCAGGCCACCTCCCAGGCCTCCTTTGAGCTTGCAGAGGGTCCCTCCAGTGACTGTCCCATGTGTCACACCCCCCAGAGTGTGGGAGGCTTGTGCAGATGGGGTGAGGTGGGAGCATCACTTAGCAGGCTTGATTGGGACATCGCGCTGTGGTCCCAACATGTGGAACCACATGCAGAAGTAGGATGAGCCACCTACAACCAGCAGACAGCCCCACTGCTGGACGGCATCCTGCTGCCAGGCTCACGAGGGGTGGGGGAGGCCCCAGTGGGGAGGCCCTCCCAGCACCTGACATGGCTGGAAGCAGGCTAGCTACAAGGGCACTGGCCTGACCCCAGACACACCAAGAATGCAGTATACTGCACACGGGTACGCCTGCAGGCAGAAGGGAGCACCCACACCTGCAGGCAGCACTGTGGGCGACTGGTGTGTGAGTTGGCCCGGGGGAGGGTTAGGCTGTTCCTGGTTCACCTGCCACCCATGAGAGGACCCGTCTGTGGACAGACTTCTCCCTCAGCTGCTGGCCCGTTGAACAATGCAGGGAGGGGATGAGAGCAGCAGCTGCCAGTGTGGTCTCAGAGGCACCTTGGGGTCCCTGCGGATCAGGGCCTGTTGCGTATGCCACACATGGTTTTGCTCCCAGGACATCCCCATCCCTTGGCCCAGGGGGTGCTGGTCGCTGATCATGGTGAGGGGCACAGCCTCAGGAGATGTGTTTCTTGAACGACTCACCATCTCTCCCTCCCTCTGTTCTGTACAGGTGGCTCAGCAGTAACTAAGGGCCGGGGCACCTCAAGTGCACCATCAGACCATACCTGGCGCCACAGGAGATGTCTATGCGAACACCTTGGGGCAGCATGTCACTGTCCTGAAGGACATTCAATGTACACTGGCATACCATGTCCGGGAGGATGTCAAGTGGTGGATGTGGGCATGTGACCAGCTGATGTCCCACTGTGACTCTGACCAGCATCTGGCGGGACATGCTGCCCCTGCCACCCTAAACATTCCTGCCCTCCTGCAAGGTGCCCTGGATCTCTGCCTGCTGTCCTGGGCAATGGCCATACCTCCTTCCCCCAGACCTTCCTGCCCTCCATACTCGCCCTGCCCCCCGACCAAGCCAGTCCCTGCCCCAGCTCCTCCTTGTCCATACCTCCCCTGGTCCCAGCCCCAGGCCAGCCCCACCAAGGGCCCCAAACAAGTGGTGGGAGAGGATCCCAAGGCCAATGACTATCAGGGTCCTGATCCCCTTTGGGCTCACGACCCCCCCATGTTGAAAGGCCCCCACTCCCGTCCCAAACCCTACTCATGTACAAGGTGAAAAGACCTTCAAAACCCTACAGTCCCAGCCACCACCACCCCCCTGCACTTTGTGTGTAGTTTTCACAGTAAAGCCAGTTACTGTTCACCACACAAGCATCCACCTTTATTCTGCAGGGGTCAGGGAGGGGTGAAAGGGCAAAGGGAGGGGTAGTGATGGGGACAGGCTAGGGCTGTAGGCCTGAGGCTCCCACTGGGGGCGTCCTGGGGAGGGTTACTGGGTTCCTCGGGAGAAGCTGTCCCTCAGGGCTTCCAGGATCTGCACTCTGTCTTGATGCACCTGGTGGACAGCAGCTTTCCTTGGTTGCTCACACGTTTGCCCCTCGCAGCTGGTGGCTACCCCCACCCCAGGAGAAAGGCCTCTATCTTCACCTCCACTATGTTGTGCAGGATACAACAAGCTCCAACAACCTCAGTCATGTTGCATTCCCCCATGCTGAGGTGGGTCAGCAAGCACCCGACCCATGTCTTGAGGCAGCTGAAGGTGCCCTTAGCCTGCATCCTGGTGTGGTTCAGTGGCTTGTTGAATTATTCCCTGCTGGGGTCCAAATGTCGAGTATACAGCTTCATCAGCCACAGCATGAGGGTGTAGGCCATGTCCCCCATGATGCATACTGACATCTGCACGTCCCTGACTGCCAGTTCATGGCCAGGAACAAATGTGCCCCCATCTTCAGCTTCCAGCACAGGCTGGAATTGTGGAACACACAGGCATCACATGCTCTGCCTGACTACCCAATGTACATGTCTGTGACTGTCCACAGTGGTCAAACAGGGCCTGCAGCACCATAGATAAGTACCCCTTCCTGTTGATGAACTTGGCTGCATGATGCTCTGGGGCATGACTCGGGATGTGGGTCCCTTTGATGGCTCCAATACAGTTTGGGAACTCTAGAGCCACGTCTACACATGCACGCTACTTCGAAGTACCGGTGCCAACTTCGAAATAGCGCCCGTCATGGCTACACGTGTTCGGCACTATTTTGAAGTTAACATTGACGTTAGGCGGCGAGACGTCGAAGTCGCTAACCCCATGAGGGTATGGGAATAGCGCCCTACTTCGACGTTGAACGTGTAGTCATTGCGCGTCCCGCAACATCGAAATTGCGGGGTCCTCCATGGCGGCCATCAGCTGAGGGGTTGAGAGACGCTCTCTCCAGCCCCTGAACTTGATGGTGGCCACGTGGAGCGGCCCCTTAAAGCTCCCTGCCCCCTGCCTTCCTGTGCAGGAATCTGAGAGAACGTGCAGGCGGCAGCCCAGACACGCGGCCAGCCTGCACTTCCCTCAGCCGCACCAGACACCTCCCCCCAGCTGCAATGGCCACATGCCAGCGCCCCCAGGGGACCCCCCCAAGGGGAGCCAGGGCTCCCAGCCCAGCAGCCAGGCGGGGAAGCGGCAGCTGGGCCGCTCCTGGACGGAGGCCGAGCTTCAGGACCTGCTGGGGCTCTGGAGCGAGGAGGAGGTGCTCCAGGTAATGGGGACCAAGAGGCAGAACACGGATGCGTTCGCTCGGCTGGCCGAGGGCCTGGCCGCCTGGGGTCACCCTGCCCGCACTCCGGATCATGTCTGGAGTAAAGTGAAGGAGCTGAGGCAGGGTTACGGCCGGGCCCGGGATGTGGCCGGAGGATCTGGGGCCAACCCCCTCACTTGCCCCTTTTACAGGGAGCTCAGGGACATCCTGGGCCCCCGGCACGCCTCCTCCCCTCCGGCCACTCTTGATACCTTGGCCGAGGAGCCCCAGCTGGCCCCGGAGGCGGAGTCCGCCCCGGAGGCAAGCCCTGCACCCCAGGGGCCCCCTCAGGAGCCCACCCCTGGGGCACCGGAGGAGGAGGAGAAGGAGGAGGGGGAGTCCTCCTCGAGTGATGGCGGCCTCCAGATCATCCTCCCATCCAGGAGCTCCAGCCAGGCGTCCACCCCCCGGGTGTCCCCCGACCGTGGGAGTGGACCGTCAGGTATGTACCCCCCCGATGCACACCCCCGGGGTTGAGGGGCAGGGGTAATACATATGACCAGGGCCCTCCACATGCCCAGATGACCTTGGCTCCAAGGACAGCAGTGGCATGTCCCTCAGAAGAGTGCATCAGCCCCTGCCCACCCCCAGCACAACAGTGCCATGCCCTATCCCTGGGGCTGGGGGGAGAAGAACCTCTAGGGTCCCCCGGGGGGAGGGGGTGGGACACCCAGCAGCAGCAGCAGAATGTGATGGAGTGGGGGGAGTGCAAATGCGAGACTCAGGCTACATATGAGAAACAAGCTGAATAGCTCCCAGAGGCTAAGGATGACCCTGGGGCTACAACTGGCAGGTGACACCTCTGCCCTGAACATAGAGGAGGGAGGAGCCGAGCTGGGTTTGAATCGGGGGCGGCAGTTAGAGGCTAGGGGAAGGGAGAGCTAGAAGGCAGCCAGCCTGAGGAGGGGGAAAGCTACACCCCAGAGGGGCACCCCTCGGGGTCTTCTCCCCAGGACGGGTTGGAAGGACTGTCTCTGACTGCTGTACTGTTGCTTCTGTGAGAAACTGGGCATCTGTTGCCTAATAAACCTCCTGTCATACCTGCTGACAGGGATGGGGTGCAGTGCAGGGGGACCCCTGAACCCCCTCACAGCAGCATCTCCTGGGGACAGGGATGGGGAACCTGCAGCAGAGGGGTGGGAGGATAAGGGCCACAGCTTGGGGCCCACACTAACGGCTGTCTCCACTCTTCTTCCCCCACTCCTGTGTTCCGCAGCTGCACCATCGGATGGACCGGAGAGCGCCGGCGAGGCGTCAGTGGTCCTGGACAGCCCTCCGGGGCCATCAATCCAGGCCAGCCCCTCGGTGGAGGACCGACCAGCCCCACAGCGGGGAAGACGGTGGACCCAGCACCACCAGCCGACGGCGACGGACCCCAAGCTGCTGGCCCTCCACCGTCGGCAGCTGGAGGTCGCCGAGCAGTGGCTGCGGGTGGAGGAACGCCGCCTCCAGCTGCAGGAGCGGGTGCTGGCCTGGCGCCAGGAGGCATGGGGGGCCTACATACGGACCTTCAACCGTATCGCGGACTACCTGGCCCCCCATGCCGCGCCGGCCGCCGCAGCGCCCACCCTGCCTGCTCCACCTCCTGCTCCACCCGCTGCTCCAGCCGCTACGCCAGCCGCCGTTGCACCGCCACCCGCCACCGAGGGCCCTTCTGCCGAGGGGGACCTGGGGCCAGCTGACACTCACCCGCCGTGTCTCCTGGTCTGCCCAGCTCCCAGCCAGCCCCGGCCAGGGCTGAGGCTGAGGCGGGGATCCCGGCCACCCACTCCCAGCACTGAACGTTAGGGGCGTGGGACCCAGGACATGGCCCCCCATCCCCCTTTGTATATATTCCCCCCAGTTTTTAAGTTAGTTTGCTGTAAATAGTTTGTATATTTGACCCCTGTTTCAATGCTGATCCTTACCCCCACATGTAAATAGTTCTCCCCTTCCTTGTCTTCCCCTTTCATCTTATCCCTATTTTTATAATATATATATATAAGTTAGATTTTCCCTGTAAATAGTTAGTCTTGTTGATAATAATAATAAGAGTTCTAAAGATATTTGAGTTGATGAACAACTGTCTGCTTTTATTTTTACAAGAAAAGTGGGGGGGATGCTCTTGGGTGCTGTGTAGTGTGGGCGTAGGGGCAGGGAGTGTTGTGGAGGATGGGGGGGCAGTGGGGGGCCTGCCAGCGTTCACCCCGCGGTCTCATCGAACTGGGCCCGCAGGGCCTCCCAGACCCGGGTCCCTTCGGGGTCCACCTGGCGACTGGGGGCAGCGGGTGGCTGCACATCGGCCCTGCCGGCCTCCACAGCCCAGCCCTGAAAGAAGGACTCCCCCTTGCTCTCTACGAGGTTGTGTAGGGTGCTGCACACACCCACAATCTAGGGGATGTTGGTGGGGCCCGCATCAAGGCGGGTGAGGAGACACCTCCAGCGCCCTTTGAGGTGCCCAAATGTGCGCTCCACCACCTGGCACATGTGGTTCAGGCACTGGTTGAAGCGCTCCTGGCTGGCTGACAGATGGCCCGTGTATGGGTGCATGAGCCAGGGCCAGAGGGGGTATGCTGCATCTGCGATGTCCCCCACAGGGATCTCCGCTGGGAGATGTAGGTCCCCGCCTCCAGCCAGCGGCACAGGCCAGAGTTCCGGAATATCCGGGCGTCGTGGGTGCTGCCAGGCCAGCCCACATAAATGTCCAGGAAACGGCCCTGGCTGTCCACCAAGGCCTGGAGGACCACTCAGTGGTAGCCCTTCCTGTTTAAGTAGCGTCCTCCACTGTGTTCCGGGGCGCGGATGGGGATGTGAGTCCCATCCAGAGCCCCGAAGCAATTGGGAAAGCCCAGGGTGGCAAAGCCCGCGATGGCGGCATCCGGGTCCCCAAGCCTCACGAGCCTGTGGAGGAGCAGGGCGTTGATGGCGTGGACGACCTGCAGGGGAAGCACATGGGAGAGCACCAATGAGGGGTGTGCAGGGTGTGTGTGGCCCTCCCCTGCCAGGGCCCCCCTCCCTCCCCCCGTGGGTCCTCTTACCTCCATGAGGACAGCCCCAATGGTAGCCTTGCTGACGCCAAACTGCTGCCCCACGGATCAGTAGCTGTCTGGAGTGGCCAGCTTCCAGACAGCGATGCCGATCCATTTCTCGACGCTGAGGGCACGCCGCATGGCAGTGTCCTGGTGCCTCAGTGCAGGGGTGAGCCACTGGCATAGCTCCAGAAATGTCTGCCGGCTCATGCAAAAGTTCTGGAGCCAGCGGTTGTTGTCCCACTCTCCGAGCACCAGCCGCTCCCAAGATTCGGTGTTCGTGGGGTAGCTCCACAGCCAGCTGCGTGTGCGGCGGGGGGGGGGGAGCACGGGGTGCTGCAGGGTTGGGGGTTGTGTCCTCCTCCCCTGCGGGCAGCTCCTCCTCTGTGGCAAGGAGGTGCTCAGCTGCCTCCTGCATGGCATGGAGCAGGACGAGCACTGCTCCTGCAGGGACGGCTGGGTGGACCTCTGGCTGCGGCTGCTGCTGCTGCTGCTGCTGCTGCTGGGGGTCCATGAATGCATCGCTTGAGGTGTGCGTGCCTATGGCTCTGCAGGCTGTGTGTGTCTGGGAGGGGCCCTTTAAGGGAGTGGCTAGCTGTTGCCCCAGAAGCGCTAATCTGCCCTGTGACCCTGTCTGCAGCTGTTCCTGGCACCCTTATTTCGATGTGTGCTACTTTGGCGTGTAGACGTTCCCTCGCAGCACCTATTTCGATGTGGTGCTGCGCAACGTCGACGTTGAACATCGACGTTGCCAGCCCTGGAGGACGTGTAGACGTTATTCATCGACGTGGCCTATTTCGATGTCGCTACATCGAAATAAGCTACTTCGATGTAGCGTTCATGTGTAGACGTAGCCTAGGACAGCAAATCCAAGGTCTCCCAGACAGATGACCCTCCACAGCATGATCAAGATAGTGACCTGCAAAGGATGCGACCAAACACACATGACAGAGACTGAGGGAGGGGAGTACCTGAGCCCTTGGCATGTCCCTGGCTTCCTCCCATCCACTTCCCCTTGGAGCTCTCCAGGACTGCCCCACTACCGTGAGGCTGCCTGACAGCAGCAGGGCTGTGTGAGGGCAGGACTTCATGATCGCCGAGGGATGGGGCTTCTCCTCTCCCCTTCCATCCCTCACAGCCCCCAACCCTGCTTTCTGAGGGGTCCCTTTAGCGGGATGCCCCCTGCCATGTGTGGACCGCAGACTGAGAGTGCCTTACCTCCATGAGGAGGGCCCTGATGGTGGACTTCCCAATGCCAAACTGGTTACCCACTGACCAGTAGCTGTTGGGGGTGGTGAGCTTCCAGAGGAAGATTGTGACTCAATTCTCCACAGGGAGTGCAGGCCACAGCTGGGTGTCATGTCTCCAGAGGACAAGGGAGAGACAGGCATAGAGCTCCAGGAAAGTAGCCTTCTACATGCAGAGGTTTTGGAGCCACTGCTGGTCATCCCATTCCTCCATGACCAGCCAGTCCCACCAGTCTGAACTACTGTGGTACCTCCAGGTTCTCCTGTGCACCGCAATGAGTGGTTGCAAGTGTGTAGCTCCTGCAGCCAGGGTGGCAGTCCCAAAGATGATCTTGGGGTCAACTCGCTGAGGAACAGGAAGGCAGCTGCCAGAAAGTTCAGCATGAGCCACAGCATGTCCTTGTGGGGCCATCACAAGCTGTGGAGCAGCTTGGCACCCAGGGAGCAGCTGTGTCACCTGCAAATGCAGGGCAAACACAGCGGGTACTGTGAGAGCTGTGGTATCCCTCACAGGGGTAGGCAAAACCACAGCAGAGGCAGGGATCAGCTGTCAGAAGGGGGTCCCTTTAAGCACACGCATCCACAAGACTCTAGCACTGGCTCTTGGAAGGAACTGGTGACCTGCAACCCTGGCTGACGTGGTTCCAGGTGGCTGTTTTGCTGATAGAATGGCCAGGCTGTCTGAGCCACTCTCTATCAGACAGAGCAGATTGCTCTTTCAATGCACCTTGCTGTCTGGATGCAATCTGTTAGCAGGAGTTTTGTTGCCGATACAAACGTCTGTTTGCTGTTGTTTGCAGTATCAGAGTTCTTCTGTTTGCAGATATCAGAGTTTCTAATATCAGAGTTCTTCTGTTTGCTGTTGTCCAGACTGCCGTCATCATCATCAACTATGGGCTCAGCACCTGTTGGTGTCTGATACCTCTTTCACTGTTTCCTTCCATCTTTCCCTGTCCAGTGCAGAGTGGCTTAGTTTCTGTAGACTAGCTCTGCACCAATCTACTGTATGATCTACTCATCCTCTGTGGGGTCTGCCTCTCCTATTCAAACTGTCCACTACACCAAATACCAGGGTCTTGACTTTTCACTCGTTCATTCTGCAGATATGCCTGAATAGCTGTAGATTCCATTGTATAACCTTCTGCAGTAGGTTCTCTTTTGGCTGTATCTTCCTATATAATTCCTTGTTGGTGACCTTCTACTTCCATCCTATTCTCAGGATCTTTCTACAACTCCTCTTGAATGCCAATATTTTTCTCTTCAAATCTTGCATTATCACCCATGTCTCACATCCATACAACATGCTGCTGAACACACACATTTTCAAGACATTCAACTTAGTTCCTAAGCTGATCGCTTTGCTTTTCCAGATCTTACGCACCGCCTTCAAAGTCACTCTTTCTTCCACTATTTTATTTCCTTCTTACAATCTAGATCATACATCATGGTGCTCCCCAGATAGGTGAAATTCGCTACAGTCTCTCATTCCATCCTGTCTACACTAATCCTCGTTCTTATTTCCCTATCTTCAAATACCATCTTCTTCATTTTATTGATGTTCATAATCAGTCTGTACTGCTTCCCTTCCCCATTTAGCACATGCACCATTCTCATTAGCTTCTCTTCATCTTCCCTGATAGCCATATCATTTGTAAACTTCAGGTTGTTAATACTTATCCCGTACACCAATATTTCTTCTACCTCTTCCTGAATCTTGTCCATTGCTCTCTCTAGGTGCATGATGAAGATACTCGGTGATATCAGATCTCCTTATCTTGTACCTCTACTCCTTCTAAACCATTTTCCCAACTCTCTGCACATTTTCAGCACCGCTGCCACATTGTCGTTGACATCCTTCAACAACTGTATCAGTCTGCTATCCAGTCCGTAAGACTCCAACACTGCCCAAGTCACTTTCTGATCTATACTGTCAGATGCTTTCTGAAAACCAATGAAGCAATTGTAGATGTCCTTGGTCTTTCATCCAGCTTTCTGCACTATCAATCTTAGAGCCAATGTCTGCTGTATGGTACTTCTAGCTTTCCCAAATTCCGCTTGCTCATCCACTACATGTCCTTCTGTGTGCAATCTCAGTCTCTCCATCAGTACCATTAGCACCTTGCCTAGATGACTCGTTACAGCAATCAGCCTGTAGTTCTTGCACTCTAACTTGCTTCCTTTCTTGTGTATTGTCACTAGCACAGATCTCATCCATTCCTCAGGTGCCTTCCCTTCTTTCCATGCTATATTACATAATCGGTATATTTCCTGAATTATACTATCTCTGCCATATTTAATCATCTCTCCTGTGATCTTACCATTTCCAGGGCTCTTGTTCTTTAGTCATTTCACTGCTCTTTCTACCTCCTCCTTCAAAATATCTGTCTCACTCTCGATGCTGGTGGTGAAATCTTTTTCAGTTCTTCCATCAGTCTGTCCAAGACACTCAGGTCAACAGCGTTCAGATGTTCCACATTCTGATTGATGGTATACTCATTAGTTGTAATTTTATTTTGGTAGCCAACTTATCAACCCGATCACTCGATTGGTATCACAAACCTTGTTTATCTGGGCAAAGTCCAAGTGGCATCTTTTATCAGTTAGTCACGCTGGCATCAGACTTCATCTGTATTTTTGTTTTACGATCAGCACATCGACACTCATCTGACCAACTCTCCTCCTTTATCCAGGCTTGAGACTGGCATGGAACCCCTAGAGGCTTCATGGCAGAGTTAGTCTAGACATAGCCTAAGAGAACATATACAAGTCTGCAATTTAAGATCTGACTCTGTAAACGCAAGTAAATTTAAATAAACGTGGGCTAAACTCACTCAATGAGATATGCCAGGGGCTTCAGCATGCTTTTTAAAAGAGCTTTTATTTAGAACTGGCATTTTTTGGCTTTTGGGTGGGTGTTCGTCATTTTACTTTAAAATCATATCATATCACACACAGTCAGTGTAAAAAACCCATGAAGAATATGGAAATAGGTTTACAGGGTGCATTAAAAATTGGTTAACCAGCACAAGTAGAGCATGTTTAATATTAAACATTTCAGTCTTTTATGACTCTTTCATGATTTTTCTAATATCAGAGTTCTTTATAAATTTTTTCACATTCTTCTATTTCTTCTCATAAATGTACATATAAAAATATAGAACAAGCCAAACTAATATGGGAAATGCAGCAGGGAACACCACTCTCAAAACACTTCCCATAAGGTTCACTGAAAGAAAAAACAGTACAATCAAAACCTCATTTGAACAAAGAAAAGAGCGTGAATTTCTCTGCTTTTGTTCCATAGTCAGATATCAGTTGGAGACTATAATATAATACAACTCTTCTGGCTGAAATGGAAATGTCTTAAAAAATACAGGAACACATTCTCAGACTGCAATTTTTGATGCAAACCCCATGTAACAGTATGACTACCAAATAAATATATTTTAAAATGCGAACAAAGAAAACTAAAAATCTGCTGGGACTGAATTCCAAAAGCTCCTCATCCGATTCAGAAAAATCAAATTTGCTTCTTCTCTTTCCTGGCATCTTTTAAACCCAGCTTTACTTGTAAAAGAAAGGATTAAAGCTTGAGGCATTTATCTCCTCAAATAAAACTAACAACGGAAAGGCTAAAGAGGATGATGCAGTGTAGGAATCAGAGGATGTGTGCTTTTCAGGATCATCTTCAAGAGATAACTAAGCATTTCCAATGAATGAAAATTGCAGATAGTGAGCATGGAGTCTCACTCTCTTGTTTAGAATAGTCAGTTTCTGAATAGCCTCTTGCCAGGTGGCATGTTCCATTAAACAAACAGCATGAACATTTCTACTGTATTAAAAAATCTGTCCTGAGACATAAGAGTTCATCGTCTACAATAGGGTTAAATCTACACTACCAGATACGTTCGATTTTATTAAAACAAAAAGCAGTCAAGTAGCACTTTAAAGACTAGCAAAACAGTTTATTAGGTGAGCTTTCGTGGGACAGACCCACTTCTTCAGACCATAGCCAGTTATGATACTGCGTTTTATAAACTTGATTTTGCACATCCTCACTTCCCCACAAAGTTACTGCTGCCACACTAAATGGCCAAACATTGACGGTTGCAGCAGTGCATTGTGGTAACCTAACCAACATTTCCCCACCCCACATTCTGCGCCCTCCCCCCAGGCCCTGCTGCATGGTTCACAGGTCCCCACAGCTTAGGCGAGCTGGGAAACACCAGCACAGCTGCACCTGGGTCACCAGAGCTGGCAGCCAGGTGCAGCAGGGAGCCAGATGCAGCAGTGCCAGTCAGTTTCCTGGCTCCCATGAGTGGCAGGGAGCTGGGAAACAGTTGCAGCAGTGTCAGTCAGTTTCCCTGCTCCTGCAAGTGGAGGGGAGCCTGGAGCCAGCTGCAGGAGAGCCCTCAGCATCTGGAGGCTAACGAGTTCAGTTGAAGGACATGGCACCTCCACACCTGCCTTCATTCAAACTTTTAAATTCAAATTTGACACTACACCCAGCCGGTTTCAATGATGTTATGATATCGATATTAGTGCTCCCTAAATCGAGCTAATGGCATTTACAGTGAGGACAGCTACTTGGTACAATCAAGCTAACGGCCTTAATTTTGAAGTTATCTGGTAGCGTAGACATAGCCTAAAGCTGCTCCCATCACTGCTTAGGTACTGATGCCTTCAAGTTATATAACTAAAATTTTCCGTTTTATATGGCTCTGTACCAAGACGTGTACCCAGAAGCCTCCTGCTATAAGACAAGCCCAGCAAGGAAAACAAAAGAACACCATTGGCAATCACATACAGCCCCCAGCTAAAACCTCTCCAGCGCATCATCAGTGATCCACAGCCCATCCTGGACAATGATCCTTCACTCTCACAGGCCTTGGGAGGCAGGCCCATCCTCACCTACTGACAGCCTGCCAACCTTAAACAAATTCTCACCAGCAACTATGGACCACACCACAGTAACTCTAACTCAGGAACCTATCCCTGTAACAAACATCAGTACCAACTATGCCCACATATCTATGCCAGTGATATCATCACAGGGCCTAACCACATCAACCACACCATCATGGGCTCTTTCATCTGGACATCTACTAATGTAATATATGCCATCATGTGCCAACAATGCCCCTCTGCAATATACGTCGGCCAAAATAGACAGTTTCTATGTAAGAGAATAAATGGACACAAATCAGACATCAAGAACGGTAACGTACAAAAACCTGTAGGAAAACACTTCAGTCTCCCTGGACACTCAGTAACAGATTTAAAAGCAGCCATCCTGCAGAGAAAGAACTTCAAAACAGACTCCAAAGAGAAACTGAAGAGCTGCAATTCATTTGCAAATTGACACCATCAGACAAGGATTGAACAGAGAGTGGGAGTGGCTGGCCAATTACAAAAGCAGTTTCTCCTCTTTTGATGTTCACACCTCCGCGTGAGCTGCTGATAAGGGGCCACATGCTCCCTGAATGAATTGACCTTGTCAACTCTGGCCCTCCTCCTGACTGGGACTCTCTCCTTTTCATGAGCTTATAAATTTAGAGCCTCCTCTGGAACCTCCACTCATGCATCTGATGATGCGGGTCTTTGCCGATGAAAGTTATGCTCCAAAATATTTGTAGGGTAAAATTCCTAATGCATATTATGATTTATGTAAAACCCCTTCTCAGCATTGCTAAGTTTCATAGTCTGGTATGAGGCCTAACTATCTTATAACATGTATCGTGGTTCATAGGCAGTCAGCGTTAGTGAAAATCTGCTGTCTCTACCCTTCATCATACATTACAGGCCTCAACAAGGCCAAAAACAGAAAGAGTGCTTCAAAGTCTGCAAAAGAGATAACTACCATGGTAGCAGCTACATTTCAAGGTCTCAGAACTAGGCTAGAACACTTTCTCTCTCTCTCTCTCGACCCAAACACTTCCCACTGTTGTCAGCTTTTAGAGATATAAACAAGGTATAATATATTCAATATGCTTGCCATTTATCTTTGCTGTTTTTGGTTTAAATCCCTAGTTATGCATCATTGGATCATACCTACTTCGAAAGAATCACCATCACTCCCTGGAACTCATAATTGGAATTCCATGCATGCAGTGTTTAATTAAACCATTAAGAAGTAGTATCAATGTATTAGATAAACTTTATTTGAGCTATGGGCAGATTCATTTGTGTAACCTGGTAGATTATTGGCTTATTGTGCTCATTTCATCTTGCTGCTAGCACCTATCCCTTCGCTTCTCTCCGCCCATTGGCATCCTGTATAATCAAGTGTAACTAATTGCTTGTTGGTGCCCACTGACCCTAATATACAAAGTGGCACTCTGCCAGTTGTGTGTGTAATAAACCCATGTGCTTTCTTCAAACATAGAGTCCATACTTTTGTTTCCAACAATACCTGTTAGTATATAAGGTGCCACAGGACTTCTTGTTGTATTTGATAGTGGGGCTGCTGAGATAGAGGAGTAAGTACCTAGAATCTTAGAATCATAGGACTGGAAGGGCCCTCAGGAGGTCATCTAGTCCAGCCCCCAAACTAAGTCATCCCAGCCAGGACCTTGCCAAGCTGGGACTTAAAAACCTCTAGGGATGGAGAATCCACCATCTCTCTAGGCAACACATTCCAGTGCTTCACCACCCACCTGGTGAAGTAGTTTTTCCTAATATCTAACCCATATCTTTCCCTCTTCAACTTCTGACCATTACTCCTTGTTCTGCCATCTGACACCACTGAGAACAGTTTCTCACCCTCCTTTTTAGAGCTCTCCTTCAGGAAATTGAAGGCTGCTATTAAATCATCCCTCAGTCTTCTCTTCTGTAAACTAAAGAAGCCCAGATCCCTCAGCCTCTCCTCATAGGTCTTGTGCTCCAGCCCCTTTATCATTGTTGTTGCCCCCCGCTGAACCTGCTCCAGTACATCCACATCCTTTTTATACTGGGGGGCCCAAAACTGGATACAATATTCCAGATGTGGCCTCATCAGTGCTGAATAGAGGGGAACAACTACTTCTCTAGATCTCCTCGAAATGTTCCTCCTAACGCACCCTAGTGTGCCGTTAGCCCTCTTGGCTACTAGGTCACACTGTTTACTCATATCTAGCCTTTCATCCACCATAACCCTTAGGTCCCTTTCCACTGTACTGCCGTTTAGCCAGTCGGTCCTCAGCCTGCAGTAATGCTTGGGATTCTTCTGTCCCAAGTGCAGGACTCTACACTTCTCCTTGTTGAACCACATCTACCTCCTTGTAGAAAGCAATTATGGGGCTTTACAAAACAGGGATTCTTCCCAGTTTGCTAGGACTTAGTGCCATAATTAGTCTTTTTTACAGAGTTTTATTGTACAAACATAGAAACAAATTAAACAGATGAAAACAGTTCCTCAGCTCACTCTTTGCATCTCAGGCACTCACAACTCCTTTTCCTGATAGACTTCAGTATCCCTGTATGCTGCAGCTTCCTTGCTCTCTCTTAGCCACTTCCTTCTCATGCAGCTTCCTTCTGATGCTTTTAGCTCTTGGGTCATTTCCTCCCTGCCCGCCTCACAGTTGTTCAAATGGGATCCCCTTATCTGGCAACAGGGAGCTGGGCCTGTTTCAGTTACAGGAGCTAGCTGCGCTCCCACATATATTTTACCCTGCTATCATTTTAAAGTCAAACACTTCAAGATTGACACTCTTCTGGTTATTTATTTATTTATTTGTTTAGTGACCAGCAAGGGTTCTTCTAGACTAGGCTACTCTCCCCTGCAAATGAGAACATGGAAGCGGTATGTATATTCATACATATCAGCATTCCTCAAATTTCCCAAAGTATTTTCAACCAGCCTTGCAATTCATACTCTGACCAGGATGACATTCATACCATGGCATCTTCACCAGGGCTTTAGAGATCACTTCATGCAGATAATCAAATATTCTCAAGTTCATTTCAGCCCAGAGAATCAGGTGACCTTTCTTCTTCTGAGCAGCTCCAAGTTGCACAGCCAGCTTATTCTTTCTCTTGCTGATTCTTCTATAGCTCGTATTCTGGCCACCAGCTGCTCAGGGAGCTCCTCAGCCTGGTAAAGAGCGTGTAAAATAGGTCTCCTCTGCCTTTCTACCTGCAAAGCATAACTTATCTCAACCTGGGGCTCTTATCTGAGTCCTGACCTGAAGATGAGGTTCTTTGTAGCTCACTATACCTTGTTCAGCTGGAAGTTTTGTCTGGATACCTCCTGTTTGCTAATTCACCTCTGCTATCAGCTTCTATTTCAGGGCCCCTTCTCTATCCAGAGTGTAGCCAACTACTATTCCAGCATTAAGTACCATTGTCTCCAATTCTCTGCCGTCACTCTAAAATACATTCTAATCTTGTTCTAATCTAACCTTGTCCTAATCTAATACTTGTTCCAGTCCCCTCCAACCATGCCTAGATCCTCCAACTCTTGTATATATCCTTCTAGCTGAACTTATATCTCTGGTGGCAATTCAGCCTCTTGGCCTCACTCTACCACCTCTATTAAAAATTTGATCTCCCTCCATCCCTTTCCACTGTCTATGAAAAGATAATGGAAAAACAATGGAAAAAATAATTAAGCAATCAGTTTACAAACACCTTGCAGATAATAAGGTAACAGTCAGAATAGATTTGTTTCCCAGCTCCAGCCACCAGCTTTCTGCTCCTAGCCCAGCCATGGTCTACCAGCATCCTGGCCTCAGATGCCACTCCCCAACTCCAGCTGTGGGCCATCAGCTTCCCAGGCCTGGCCAGAGCTGCCCAACCACAGACACAAAGTTCCCTGCCTCAGATGTGGCTTCCCAACCTCAGCCACCAGTTTTCTGGCCCTGACAGCAGCCAGCCCCCTGCTGCTGGCCGAGCTGTGGCTGCCCAGCCTGGGCTGGGGCTCCCAGCTGCTGAACTCCCAGGTACCCCCTCCTCTCAGCCACTGGTGTTCTTTGTTCCAGCAACTTCTGTGATCCTGCTGAACCACAGATGTTGCAAGACCAGAGAGTCCTGGATTTCAGAGGTTCAACTTGTATGTTCATCTTTGATTTACATAATGGCACAGAGAGTATACATATAAAGTTTGCAGATAAGATGGCATTACAAGTGCATAAAACCTCTGGGGGTTCCATGCCAGTCCCAAGAGTGGATGAAGTAGGAGGGCTGGTCAGATAAGTGTCAATATGCTGATTGTGAAACAACAGTATGAAAGAAATCTGATGCCAGTACAACTAACTGATAAAAGATGCCAGCTCTGACGTCTCCCAGATAAACAAGGTCCGTGATACCAATCAAGTGATTGGAGTTGGGTCAATAAGTTGACTACCGAAAGAAAATTACAACTAACAAATATACTGTCAATTGGATCATGGAACGTCCAAACACTGTGGATGACTGGAAAGTTAGAGCTGCTTCAAAAGCAGACGGAGAAATAACGATGTGATATACTTGGACTGGCAGAGATGTGTTGGACAGCATTGGGAGAGATGCGTGATTGAGAAGTCATTTGGTCAGGAAACTAAACAAAGCATGAGGCAGGAGGTGGATTCCTTCTTAGCAAAAGAGCTAGAAGAGCATTGTTGGGATACAAACCGATGAGTGCAAGAATGATGTTAACGAGATTCAAAGCAAACCATTCAACATCTTAGTCGTTCAGGTGTACACCCATGTTGGACAGTACGGAGGAAGAGATCAAGCTATTCTATAAAGGCTTTACAAAAGAAACCGGAGGAGATGTCAAGGAGAGATGTGTTGATCATTGGAGGAGATTGGAACGTGAAGGTTGGAACAGATAATGAACGTTGGGAGAGAGTCATGGGAAGGCTTGGATATGGAGAAAGAAATGAACAAAGTGAAAAACTACTAGGCTGTGGCCACACTAGCCCCTCCTTTTGGAGGGGGCATGGTAATGTGGCACTTCAGCAGATGCTAACGAGGTGCTGCCATGAATATGCAGTGCCGCATTAGCATAATGGCAGCTGTGCATGCTTCAAAAGTGTCACTTTCGAACTGCATGGCACCCATGTAGCTGGGGCCCTTTCAAAATGACCCCCTATTTCAAAAGTCCCTTCTTCTCATTTGGTTTTGGGAGTAAGGGGCTTTTGAAATCAGGGAGTCATTTCAAAAGGCCCCTGGCTACACGGGCAGTGTGAGTTTCAAAAGTGGAAATTTTGAAGCATGCACAGCCACCATTATGCTAGTGAAGTGCAGTGTATTCAGGTGCATGTTCTGTTCAATGCACTTCTCTTGTATTTGTCTGACAGCATACACCGTAACGGCTGTGCTCCAGCCAGGTCCAAAACCACCTTGACTTTCAGGTAGATTTGCCTCGGAAATACTGGCTATTAGGCGGTTCAAGATGATGCAGGCGATGATCTTCCCTCCAACAGAGAGGAGAGATATGCCTCTGTAGTTTCCACATACTGCTTTGCTGCCTTTATTCTTGAAAAGGGAGACAATAATACCATCGTGGAAGTCCTGTGGTATGTCTTCATCCTCCCAGATGCTGATGATCACGCTATGGAACGCTGCTAGTGCTGCTGGACCTGCCACTTTATATATCTCTGCTGGTATCCCATCTTTTCCAGGAGCTTTTCCTGAACTCATCTGGCTAACAGCTTTCTTAATCTCACCTATCGTGGGCGGAAAGTCAAGATCTGTCAGGATGGGTTGTTGTGGAATTTCATTGAGGACGTTGTTATTCACGGTCGATGGTCTGTTCAGGAGGTTGCTAAAGTGTTCTCACCATCTTTCGTTGATGCCCTCTTTGTCTTTGACCAGTGTTGTGCTGTCTGATGAGAGCAATGGGGTAGTCCTTGGTTTAGAAGGTCCATAGACAGTCTTAATAGCACTAAAGAACATCTTTGAGTTGTGGGTCTCAGCATAGTGCTCAATTTCTTTGGCTTTGCTCTCCCACTAGCTGTCTTGTATCTGACGGAGGTCTTTCTGTGTTTTGCTCTGAAGGTGCTTGAAATGGTCCTGTCTGGAGGCTGAGGAGGGGGCATTCTGCCATTCAATAAAGGCTTTTCTCTTTGCTTCCTGTGCTGAACATATTTCTTCTTGATTCTCATCGAACCAATCCTGATGTATTCTTTTCTTTGGGCAAAGCGATGTTATTGCTGTGTCAGTCACTATCTGCTTGAACTGATCCCACTTTTCGGTCACAGCACCGATCAGTTGACCATGGGATGTTAATTTGTCATCGAGACTCTTCTGAAAATTGTTGAAACATTGGGCATCCTTCAGTTTGGCTACATTAAAAGCAGGCTGCACATGTTTAAAGCATTTGTGCTGAGAGGGAGCGATGTAAAGTTGAAGAGACATCCTGACTAATCTGTGATCTGTCCAGCACTCTGCACCTCGCATTACTCTGGTGATCAGTACATCTTGGATGTCTCACCTTCTGAGAATGGCATAATCTATCAGATGCCACTGTTTAGACCTAGGGTGCATCCACATTGTTTTGTATTTATCCGCTTGTCAGAACATAGTGTTGGCAATAGTCAGGTCGTTTTCAGAACAAAGGCTCAAAAGGAGTAGTCCATTGTTGTTCATTTTGCCTACACCATGTGGCCCGGTTACTCCTTTCCAGTTCTCATTGTCAGCCCCAACTCGAGCACTGAAATCTCCAAGTAGGAGTAGTAGGAGTAGTTTGTCTGTTGCAGGTGTGGCCTTGATCAGTCTGTCGAGATCTTCATAGAATTGTTCCTATGAGTTGTCAGGGCATGTTAGAGTGGGTGCATATGCACTGATGATGGTGGCATGACATTTGGCATTTAGTGGGAGGCGTAGTTTAAGCAATCTTTCATTGATACCCACTGGAAGGTCTGGGAGTTGATGCATCAATGAGGTTTTTATTGCCAGACCAACTCCATTTAGTCTATCCTCTGTCTCAGTCTTACCCTTCCAGAGGAAGGTATAACCACTTCCTGGTTCACTCAAGAAACCTTCCCCAGCCAATCTTGTTTCACTTAATGCTGCTATATCGATGTTATAGTGGGCTAGTTCACGAGCTATGAGAGCTATCCTTCTCTCAGGTCTTGCAACAGCTTCTCAATCCATGAGAGTACGAACATTCCATACACCAATGGTAAGTTTTCTCAAATTTTTCTTTTGGTTTCGACCACAAGTAGGGTTGAACTGCCAGCCATGGCTTGCTGGCCAGTTATTGTTGTATGGCAGGCAATTTTTAGGCCACCTTTTCTAGGCCCCTCCCTTACTAGGGTGAGCAGTGCTGTCCTAAAGAGGACTGCTCAGATGCCTGGGATGCTGCCAGGCAACTCTGCTGCCCCAGCTACAGAGCTGGACGACCACTTGTTCACAGGCTGCCTATGTGCGGGATTGGGACTTCAACTCCCAGCAGTAACCTCCACCTGTCACTTCACCCCTCCCCCATTGCCACAGGACTTGGGTGATGTGACGACATGATGATTTGCACAGGACCTGTGCGTGAAAGCTTTTTAAGTGGTAGAGCTGTTGCACAGGAGCAATCCCACTGTCTGGACCTTGGAAGCCAGGCACCAGCGGTATGTAGAATTGTCACAACTGGTAACTTCTTTGGTTGCAGTGGATGGTCTTGACATCCTTCATGCCTCGTCAAGCCCTTCACTTTCCACAGAGCGTTGCAGAACCGCCTTCTTGGCTGTTGGATCTAAATGGTCTCTTCTGCCCAGTCTGCTGGAACTGACTTCACATGCTGGGTAGGCACATCCGAAAATTCACTGAGGGTTTGAGCCCCCATCGGTTACACTCACTGGTTTGGCTGACCTATCAAAGCCATTGCCTGGGGTGTGGCTGCTGCACATGCTGCAGCTACTTGGAGCCACAAGTGAGAGCTGAGTGACAGGCGGGGACCAAAGTGGACAGACTACCTCCAAAGGGGTATGGCAAGTCCCTCCAACACAGGTACTACCCCTCCCTGTACACCCCATATACCCCTAAATGGTCCCCATCCAGGATTGAACTCACAACCCTGGGGTGAGCAAGCTAATGCTCAAACCACTGAGCTACCCCTCCCACTCTGTTTAGCAAAGAGTACTGAAGAAAACGACCTCAGGGTCCACCTGGGAACCCCACAGTTTAACCACTGCTATGGGGTAACATGCCTTGCAATGTATACACATGTACCAGGAGATGCTGGCTTACCTTCATTGAAGTCACTCATCTTCCAAGTCATGTCTGTACCCACAACCAGAGACCACAAGCCCTATGATATTCAAAGTGAAACCCAGGCCACACAGTCACTGTAATCACAGCCACAGTAATCACCATTAATGGGCATTCTTACCTAATATTCCAAGGCTTCCCATATCAAAAGAGGACCGTAAGTCTTCCATAGCTACCGCCACTATTTTTCCCCAGAAGTGCACTAGACTGCTGGGGTGCCCAGGACCCAGATTGCTTCTATGTACTGGGTTATACATTACCTTTTTCCATGTAAAGCTTCCCTGCAACATCATCTCTTGGGCCACTCTTACTCTGCCATTCATTCAGGCATTGTGTCTCCTTGGTCTATTGCCTCCCCTATGAGGAAGGTTGATATCACTTTTACTCATCTCTTGCTCCCCTTGGGCCTTTAACAACTGTTCAAGGATTATCCGGTCCATGACTTTCTCTACTGACCTGGTCTCCTGGTGTAGCCACCAAGCCATGTGGTCCCATGATCTTTGAGTGACTTCCTATGGCTGTAGGTACATGGAGATGGTACAGTCTGAAAGCAGTGTCTATACACTCCTGGAATCATTCCTAATGTTCACCACATTATAGACGCTCATCTACTTGTCCTACCTGTAATTAGGCTGCCTGTCAGGAATGGTACAATGGGGCCTAGCCAACTAAACCCCTCCCAGCCTGCTGCATTGCCATTCTCTTGAAACTAGAGAGGAAGGCCTCCAGATTGTCTGTTGGCTCCAGCTTTACCAGGCCAAGGACCCACCAGCCTGAGTTTCCCCTGTCAATCAGCAACCACATTCCCCTGAGTCACTTGGACCAACTGTTTCTGCAGTCACCATCTATTATGGGATGTCATCATCTTGCCATTTCATGGTTGGGATTGTCACTGCCATACCATCAACAAGGGCTATATGCATATAAGCGTACAAGTGAGAAGGATCGGAGTTCTCTGTCACACAGCCCGCTTGGGACCTCCAGAAAGTTATTTAACCACTCTGCTTCCCTTTCCCCAAATGCAAAAAAGGGTTAATCAGAAAATCAGAAGGGTACTGCGATCCTTAATTCATTCTCAGGAGTCAGAAGGCTTTGTAGAAGTGCTATGTGTTATTTTTAATAACGTATAGGTTTATGTCACACTGGTAGTCTTAGAGATCATTTCTCTTATTATAATAGATGATGAGATAAGAAAACTTTCCCTAGGGCTACGTTAAGAAGTGCCCACATGATTTATTTACTGAGCAAGATAGAAAATGTCTTTGTACATATTAATAAAATACGCATGACTTCTATAAAAATCCTTTACCTGGCCACTAGGTGTAACTGATTCCTTTCTTGTACTTATTTATAAATAGGTAATCTAAATATAGATATATTAACATTCTTTCTCTTATACACTGCAGAGAGATTTATTTTCCAGTTTTCTTACAGTGCTGAGATAGAGCATTAATCTGCTTTGAGTATCACTGGGTAACTTGTCAAGGCCAGGGTTATGGTGATTACGCAACAGGATGAAAAATTATACATATGTGGGGACTCAGATACCTAAACAAAAAGCCTCAAAGGGATAAAAACAGAAATCTATAGTAATTTACATAATGCTTGACTTAGTGTATTATCACTAGATCATGTGTCATTATCTCCAAGTACATATCCAGGGATGCTGGCTAATAAAATATGCTGATTGGTAGAGCTGGGGCTATCAGTCACTCCTGCTCTACTCCCCACCTAGGCCAGGCAGTGGGCTGCTGGCATCACAACAGCAGCTAGCTCTGGCCGGCGCATTGGCCCGTGGCCGGTGGCCCCAGCTTGGCATGCTAGCTAACTAAATGTGCTGGCTATCTGAACGCCACACAGCATAACTTTTACTGTATTTGCAAACAGGTACTCATTTCTCTTACCATCCTTAAAGTAGATGTTTGGGGAGAATTATTTTGTTATTACACAAACTAATCACTCTATCTTGTAAAAGACAAGACGACTGAATCTCCAAAAGGCAATGCTACTAACTAGTTCATACAGTAAACTCTTTCATATCTGACATTCTATCACGCAGAACTCTCAAATTACTGGCATTTATAACTTGTTTGGGATAACAGAGACTTGGTGGGATGACTCGAATGACTGGAGCGCTGTCATGAAAGGGTATAAACTGCTCAGGAAGAACAGGCAAGGGAGAAAAGGAGGAGGAGTTGCACTGTATGTAAGAGAGCACTATGACTCCTTGAAACTCCAGTACGTAGAGGGAGAAAAGCCTGTTGAGAATCTATGGGTCAAGCTTAGTGGTGTAGGCAGGACTGGAGATGTGGTGGTTGGTGTCTGCTACAGGCCGCCAAATCAGTATGATGAGGGAGGTGAGGCTTTTTTTGGACAACTGAGAGAAGTTTCCGAATCACGGGCTCTCATTATCTTGGGGGACTTCAATTACCCTGACATCTGTTCAGAGACCAATACGACAGTAAACAAGCAGTCCAGGAAATTTCCGGAGAATGTTGGGGATCATTTCTTGGTACAAGTGCTGAAGGACATGACCAGAGGTTGTGCGCGACTCAACCTGCTGCTTACAAACAGGGAGGAACTAATACCGTAGGTAGAGGTGGGTGACAACTTAGGAAGCAGGGATCATGAGATGGTAGACTTCAGGATCATGACCAAAGGAAGGAAAGAGAGCAGCAAATTACACACCTGGGACTTCAGAAAAGCAGACTTTGACTCCTTCAGGAACCTGATGGGCAGAATTCCTTGGGATGCTACCATGAAGGGAAAAGGAGTCCAGAAAAACTGGCAGTATTTTAAGGAAGCCCTACTGAAGGCGCAGAAAGAAACCATGCGCAGCAAGAGAAGTAAATATGGTAGGAGACCAGACCGGCTTAATGGGAAAATCCTTGGAAAATTTAGGCACAAAAAGGGAGCTTACAAAAAGTGGAAACTTGGACAGATATCTAGGGAGGGATATAAAGGTATAGCTCGAGAATGTAGGGCAGTTATCAGGAAGGCAAAAGTGCAACTGGAATTGCGACTCCAAGGAATGTGAAGGATAACAAGAAAAGTTTCCACAGGCATGTTAGCAAGAAGAATGTGACCAGAGAGGGCATGGGGCCCCTACTGGATGAGGGAGGTAATCCAGTGACAGATGTAGGGAAAGCTGAAGTACTTAATGCTTCCTTTGCCTCTGTCTTCACGGACAAGGACAGCTCCCGGACTAATGCGATAAATGATGCATTGTGGGATGAAGGTGGACAGCCTTTCGGGGGGAAAGAATAGGTTAGGGGCTATCTAAAAAAGCTAAACGTACGTAAATCCATGGGCCCGGACCTAATTCATCCGAGGGTTCTGAGGGAGTTGGCATATGTCATTGACGAGCCCTTGTCTGTTATATTTGAAAAGTCGTGGAGATCAGGAGAGATCCCAGATGATTGGAAAAAGGTGAATGTAGTGCCCATCTTTAAAAAAACGGAAGAAGGATGATCCACTGAACTAGAGGCTGGTCAGTCACACATCAGTCCCTGGAAAAATCATGGAGGGGCTCCTCAAGGAAGTCATTTTGAGGCACTTGGAGGAGGGGAAAGTGATCAGGAATAGTCAGCATGGATTCATGAAGGGCAAGTCATGCCTGACCAATCTGATTAGTTTCTACAATGAGATAACTGGCTCTGTGGATAGGGGAAAATCAAGGGATGTGATTTATCTTGACTTTAGCAAAGCTTTTGATATGATCTCCTACAATATTCTTGTCAGCAAGTTAAAGGAATGTGGACTGAATAAATGGACGGTAAGATGGATAGAAAGCTGGCTAGATGGTTGGGCCCAGTGGGTAGTGATCAACAGCTCGATGTCGGGATGGCAGTCGGTTTCTAGTGGAGTGTCCCAAGGTTTGGTTCTGGGTCCTGTTCTGTTCAACACATTTATCAATGACCTGGATGAGGGGTTGGATTGCACCCTCAGCAAGTTTGCGAATCACACGAAGCTAGGGGGAGAGGTAGATACGCTGGAGGGTAGGGACAGGGTCCAGACTGACTTAGACAAATTGGAAGACTGGGCTGAAAGAAATCTGATGAGATTCAATAAGGACAAGTGCAGAGTCCTGCACTTGGGCCAGAAGAATCCCAAGCATTGTTACAGGCTGGAGTCCGACTGGCTTGGTAGTAGTTCTGCAGAAAAGGACCTGGGAGTCGTAGTGGATGAGAAGCTGGACATGAGCCAACAGTGTGCCATTGTAGCCAAGAAGGCTAATGGCATATGAGGTTGCATCAAGAGGAGCATTGCCAGTAGATCCAAAGAAGTGATTGTTCCTCTTTATTCGGCTATGGTGAGGCCACGTCTGGAGTACTGCGTCCAGTTCTGGGCCCCCAATTATAGGAAGGATGTGGATACACTGGAGAGGGTCCAGCGGAGGGCGACCAAAATAATTAGGGGGCTGGAGCATGTGACTTATGAAGAAAGGTTGAGAGAGAATTGGGACTGTTTAGTCTGCAGAAGAGAAGACTGAGGGGGGACTTGATATCAGCTTTCAACTTACTGAAGGGACACTGCAAAGAGGCTGGAGAGAGGCTGTTCACAGTGGTCATGGATGGCAGAACATGGAACAATGGTCTCAAGTTGCAGTTGGGAAAGTCCAGGTTGAACATTAGGAAAAACTTTTTCACTAGGAAGGTGGAGAAGCATTGGAATGGTCTACCCAGGGATGTATTGGAGTCTCCATCCCTGGATGTGTTTAAGTCTCGCCTCAACAAAGCCGGCTGGGCTGATCTGATGGGTTTGGTTCTGCTTAGAGCAGGGGGTTGGACACAATGGTTTTTTTGGGTCTCTTCCAGCTCTATTGTTCTATGATTCTATGATTTTAACCATGAGTAAATTTAATTATGTCTTCCATGATTATGGTATAGTTTAAGTAAATACAAATCAATACAGCAAATACAGTATAAGTTTACAGTGCACAATGATACAGTTGTTGGTAAAGTATTCTGCATACATTTTTGTTTGTTTTTTAATATCTAATCTTGTTTTATTTTTTTAATTTTATGCATTGCTAGGTATACCTCTCTGTTATTCAGAATATTTAAATATCTGGCAACCCAGGGCTGCTGGATATAAAAGAGCTTACTGTACAATGAACTAATACAGTTTTCCTTTTATGTGTGGAGCTCACTGCTGCCAACAACTTGGGGATGGACATTTTGGATTCCCTACACACCTACTACAATCTGTGGATATGTCTATACTAAAGGGCTTTGTTGACAAAACTGACATTTTTGTCAACAGTAAATCAAAATAATGCAGCACTTTTGCTGACAGCCATATCCCACCCACCACAAGGAAGAACGTCTCTGTCGACAGAGATCTGTCGACAAAAGGACAGTCTGGACATACTGGGGGGATTCTGCCAACAGAAAAGGCCTCCAGGGCACTGTGCAGGTGCCCCGGGGAACACCCTGTCCACAGCAATTAGTGCTCTATGGTGCCTGCCTCCAGCCACAGGGAGCCTAGGAAACCCTGTGGCAGGAAAGTGAGAGAGTGGAAGCAACAGAGGTACCATCTGTGGTCCACCACACACTGGCAGACACTTTTTTCTCAGGACCTGTCACAGTAAGCAAACAGACAGCCACCCCAAGTCCCCTTTGGGCCCTTGAGAGAGCAATCCAAGGGGTCCCAGGAGCCACCCTGTAGCACAAAAATGCAGGCCCTCTCCTGGACTGAGGCTGCAGTACAGGCCCTCTGGGACCTGTGGGGCGAGGAGGAGGAGAAGACCCCCAAGCAAAATGCTGCAATGCTGCCACCTATACCCAGATGACCACCACCCTGGCAGAACAGTGCCTCTCCCCACCCCCAGCAGCATGCAGTAGGTCTGTGTGAAGGATGTCTGGGAGGGCTATGTCCTGGCTGGGATACTGGCCAACACTCCAGGGCAGGACCGGCCACCTGCCTCTATTACAAGGATCTGCACAACAATCTGTGGGGTGGATGAATGTCACCTCCTACCCACACCATTGACACAGCACTGGAAGCCCCCTCCCACCACTGTCGGAGACCCCAGAGGAGGAGGCCTCCAAGTCCCAACCCCTGCCAGAGCCAGAGGCAGACATAGCCTCAGAGGTCAGCAGCAGCACCCTGGTCATCACCTTGGAGCTGGTCCCTGCCAGCCAGGCCACCTCCCGGGCATCTTCAGAGCTGGATGAGGGTCCCTCCAGTGAGTACTCTGTGTGTCAGACAGCCCAGGGCACGGAGGTGGGAGTAGATGGGGCATGCTGTGAGTATCGCCCAGTAATCACAAGCACCAGCCTGCTGTCAGCCACATGGGAAGTTGGACAAGCCCCATGCCCCAGAGGTGGGTCCTGCCAGCACCTTACCTGGCTGGAAGTGGGCTGAACACAATGGTGCTGGCCTGACAAACCAAGGAGTGTGGCTGTCAGCATGCGGGCATGCCTACAGGCATGAGGCAACACCTGCTGTTGCAGACAGTGCTGTGAGCTGCATGTGTGTGGGGTCCCCAGAGAGGACCAGGCCGCCCCGACTCACATACTACCTATGAGGGGACCCCTCTGTGGCCAGACAACCTCTTGGCTACTAGCCCATTCCCCAGGGGTGGGGAGCAGTCAGCGCTGTCACAGTGGCACTGTGGTGTCCCCGTGTGGCACTACTTATTGTGCAGGCCACACATGGCTTTGCTCCAAGGATATCCTTTTCCCTTGGCCCAGGAGGTATTGGCTGCTGCTCTTGGTGGGGGGCAGGGCCTCAGGGCCTGTGGTGAGTGAATGACTCACTGTCACCCCTCCTTGTCTTCCTTACAGCTGGACCCGCTCACTCTGAGGGCCAGGCCAGCCTCACCTCACCACCAGCAAGAGCCAGTCCCATCTCACTGCCAGGGCAAGCCAGTCCCACCCCAGCACCAGGACAGTCCCACAGCCAGTGCTGCCATTGTCACATCCAGGAAGACCTCCAGAGGGACCACAATGCCACTCTTTGGAAGATGACTGACCTCCTCGAGTGGCAGCTGCATGATGAGAGGGAGTGGTGGTTGCAGGCCTGTGACCAATTAATCATAGAATGATAGGGCTTGAAGGGACCTAAGGAGGTCAACAAGTCCATCCCCCTACTTCAAGCAGGATCAATCCCAACTAAGTCATCCTAGCCAGGACTTTGTCAAGCTGGGACTTCAAAACCTCTGGGGATGGAGATTCCACCACCTCTCTAGGCAAGGCATTCCAGTGCTTTGCCACCCTCTTGGTGAAGTAGTTTTTCCTAATATCCAACCTACACCTCTCCTTATGTAACTTAAGACCATTACCCCTTGTTCGGCCATCTGTCACCACTGAGGACATGTCCCGCTTTGACACCACCCCAGCACTCTGTTGACAGAAGTTTTGTCAGAAGATATCTTCCAACAAAAACTTCTGTTGACAGATCACTCTAATCTAGACTTAGCCTGAGTGGGGAAAGTGCTTCCATATTTACTTATTTTTGTGAATACTTCCACATGGTTTTGGAGTGACTGAGCAAAGAGAGTGTGGGTATATGTATATGAAGAGACAAAGAGTGCACAGAGGCAGACAAACATCTAGCAAGTGTAGATGTATGACCCTTGAAGAAACCTGGGGAGAGTTTTTTTTGTCTGGGTAACAGCTGTTATTGGTGCTGTGAGCAAAATAAGTTATATCCTGCTATTTGATTCCCTTCTGTGTTCCTTCTGTTGATTCTAAATAAAGAAACTTGCATTAAAAATACGTCCTTACCAACAATTCCTGTTTCCAACTAGAAATTACTAGGGCTCTACACTGTGACTAGCCACTTAGGGCATGAACAGATAGATAGATAGATAGATAGATATATGGATGGCTAGATAGATAAACACTTGTAGAGATTTACTCTCTGCCCTTTTACTCACCTTCACAATTTACAGACGAAATGTGAAAATAACTCCATATAATTTCACTTACGGTCTACACTAGGCATTGAAGTTCATTCCAGATACATAGTTCTAGCCACACTATCAGCAAAGTACCAGGGTCAACAGCTGAGCCCAGAGAGACTGATTTTGCCACATCTTCACACACACAGCAAAATCAATCCCCAGATCTACTGCAGCATGACAAGCCACTCGTAAGTATAGACATGTGCTTGGTCAACTGGAGAACAAGATTAGGAGTACTTGATAGACTCTACTCTTACAGGTGGTGTTATGCTGACACTTGAAAATTTTCTTTGTTTCAAATCCTTTAAAGTTTTTAATTCCTTTCTCTCCCTAATAATAAAACAGCAGAAATGTAGCACTTGAAACACTAACAAAATGATTTATTCAGTGATGAACTTTCATGGGACAGACCCACTTCATCAGATCAGCTGAAGTGGGTCTGTCCCACGAAAGCTCATCACCAAATAAATCACTTTGTTAGTCTTTAAAGCGCTACATTTCTGCTGTTCTGTTTTGTTGGAGTACAGGTTAACATGGCTACCTCTCTGTTACTCCCTAATAATGTAGTGTGCATCAGAATGCAACAGTTCTTGCAATTAAACAAAATAATACATTTTTTGCCACTATCTCTAAAGCCAGCTCTTCCAAAAGCATTTTTATATACTAACATTACTTTTATTTAAACAAAAAGCAGTCAAGTAGCACTTTAAAGACTAGCAAAATAGTTTATTAGGTGAGCTTTCATGGGACAGACCCACTTCTTCAGACCATATCCAGACCAGAACAGACTCAATATTTAAGACACAGAGAACCAAAAACAGTAAGCAAGGAGGACAAATCAGAGAAAGATAATCAAGGTGAGCAAATCAGAGAGTGGAGGGGTTGGGGGGGAAGATCAAGAATTAGATTGAGTTAAGTATGCAGAGGAGCTCCTATAAGTGACTCATACTTAACTCAATCTAATTCTTGATCTTCCTCCCCACCCCTCCACTCTCTGATTTGCTCACCTTGATTATCTTTCTCTGATTTGTCCTCCTTGCTTACTGTTTTTGGTTCTCTGTGTCTTAAATATTGAGTCTGTTCTGGTCTGGCTATGGTCTGAAGAAGTGGGTCTGTCCCACGAAAGCTCACCTAATAAACTATTTTGCTAGTCTTTAAAGTGCTACTTGACTGCTTTTTGTTTTGATAGTGTATAGACTAGCACGGCTTACTCTCTGTTACTTTTATTTAGTTTTTCTAATAATATCTGAAATACACTATCTCAACCTCCTATGAGAATTTAAAGTAAGCTGCAAAGAGATTTATAGTTAACCAATTTTTTTATTTTAAAAATGAGGAAAATATGCTAAATGTAATGAAACAAGGGTTTAGTGTCTTTTCTATCATTTTTCCCACTCTTCCTTCTTAATTTATTCTTCAATATATTTGGCAATAAGATTTTAGAAATCTACTGCAAGAGGAAACGTATTGTATTGTACTGTAACATACATAAGGCATTGTAAAGCAAGTCTCAAGTGCTCATTAAGGTGCAACATGCCTCCAGCAGCTGAAGCCATTTAGTGAAACACCTGAGGCTTGACTTAATAGTTCTGTAATATTTTTGCTGCGTTTTCTTGTTTAAAATTACAAAGTAAAACAAAAGCTTCAATTCTCCATTTACTGGAAAGCAAGACATATTCCTTTTGTACACACTTGGTAGATTCGAATAACTACCAATTTTGTGCAAGAGTATATTATAGGTACTTATATATATATAATGCCCTAATATTTATGCACAGTTACAGATTAGCAAAGAAAAACTGCTGTATAAAAATTAAAATTTCTTTCTACATACAATTTCTTCCTTTCTACAATGAAAAACATAACACAGACAAAAGGTGGGTTAGTTAATAACTTCTACTGGACCAACTTCTGTTTATGGAAGAGACAAGCTTTCAAACTACAAAGAACTGTTTTTCAGATCTAACATTTCCTCTCCCAGAACTGAAGAAGAACTCCATGTAACATTAAATCTTCTCTCTTCCATCAACAGAAGTTGATTCAATAAAAATTATTACCATACCCATCTTGTCTTTTATATATACTAGGATTAAAACAGCTACAACAGCACTGAAAAAAATGTGTCTAACATCTCCCGTTATGGAACTCTATTTTGAAAAAAAAAAACTAAATTACTTTATGGGGCTTTATTACCAGACTAATCAGTGTGCCATCACAGTTTTGCAATGCAACAAAGAAAAATTCAGATTTTCTTTGCTTGCAACATTTACTTCTGTGTGATCCACTCTTACACACTGGAAGTCTCTAAGACAGTAAGACCATACTAAGACCAAGACCTAGTGTACAGTAACCAAGGCAAATGATCAGTATGCCTTTCCTTAATATTTGCTCTTCTGTACCTCATATTTGTTTTTAAGTAGATCTGTTAAACTCCGCCATGAAGCCAGTAAGAGCTCCATGCCAGTCCCAAGCCTGGATGAAGGAGAAGGGTTGGTCAGATGTGTGTTGATGTGCTGACTGTCAAACAACAACACGAATGAAATCTGATGCCATTACAACTAAATGTTAAAAAATGATGGCATGGATGTCGTCCAGATAAACAAGGTCCGTGATACCAGTCGACTGATTGGGGTTGGGTTGATAAGTTGGCTACTGAAAGAAAATTACTGTTAATACATATACTAGCCATTGGAACATGGGATGCTTGAACACTGTGGGCAGCTGGAAAATTAGAGCTGCTTCAGAAGGAGATGGAGAGATATCAATGCAATATACTTGGACTGGCAGAGATGCGTTGGACGGCATCAGGAGAGACTTGTGGTTGCAAAGTCATCTGGTCAGGAAATGAAAGGAAGCATGAAGCAGGAGTTGGATTCCTTCTTAGCAAAACATCTGGAAGAGCATTATTAGGATACAAACTGGTGAGTGCAAGAATGATGGTATTGAGATTCGAAGCAAAACCGTTCAACATCTCAGTCATTCAGCTGCATGCACCCACATTGGACAATATGGTGGAAGAGATTGGGCTAGTCCATAAAGACTTAAGAAAGATGGTGGAGGAGATACCAAAGAAAGATGTGTGGATCATGGGAGGACATTGGAATACAAAGGTTGGAACAGATAAGGAAGGTTGGGAGAGAGCCATGGGAAGGTTTGCATACGGAGAAAGAAACAAATGAGGTGACAAACTGCTACAGTTTGCTACAGAGCATGAGATGGTAATCTGCAACATGAGATTCCAACAAAAGGACTGTAGGAAGTGGACCTGGAGATCGAATGACGGGAAGTCCAAGAACATGATAAATATGATTTTCATAAGAAGAAGATGGATAACATCAGTACAGCAGTGCCGAACTTTCCAAGGAGCAGATATAGATTTGGATCACAGTGATCACAAACATCACAAACATCAAGATAAAACTCAAAATGAAATGTAACACACAGTTTAAGAAAAGAACAGACATGGCAAGGCTATGTGAGTAAGAAACAGGGAATGCATACAGAGCAGCGCTCAAAGAGAAGTTTAAGAATGTCTCCATAGAGAAAGACCTAGATAAGAGAGTCACAGGGATATCAACCGCTATAGAAGAGGCAATTGAGTAGACTGTTCCAGAAGAAGAAAAGATCAATAAGAAATGGATTAGGCAGGAGACACTGAAGTTGGTTCAAGAGAAGAGAGTGTTCAAGATCAGAAGAGATGTTTCTGAGATGGCAGAATAACAATATGGGGTGAAATGCAATGAGGTAAGGAAAGCAGACAGAAAGGATAAGGAGAAATGGTTAGAGGAGGAAATGTGAAGATATAGAGAGGTATTAAGGCGAATGAAAGACCAGGGAGGTGTATAAGACAATTAGGAATATTAATAGGAAATGGCAACCAAAGCAGATGGTGATCAAAGATGAGAACAAAGAAGTGCTCAAGAACAGGGAGAAGATTATGCAGCAGTGGACAAGATATTGCACTGATCTATACAAAGCACAGTTAGACCCGAGTGTCTCAGAGAGACTGATTGAAGAACTGAAAAAGATATCTCCACTGAGCATCAAGATTGATACTTTGAAGGGGGAAGTAGAAAAAGCAGTGAAACAACTCAAGAACAACAAGAGCCCTGGATCACAGAAGAGATGATCAAATATGGTGGAGAAAGCATGATTCAGGAAATACACTGACTATGTAATACAGCATGGAAAGAAGGGAAGACGCCTAAGAAATGGACAAGATCTGTGCTAGTGACAATATCCAAGAAAGGAAGTACATTGGAGTGCAAGAACTACAGAATGATTGCCCTAACAAGACATCTAGGTAAGGAGCTGATGATGATACTGACTGAGAGACTAAGATCACAGATAGAAGAACATATATCAGATGAGCAAGCGGTGTTCAGAAAAGACAGAAGTACCATACAGCAGATATTGGCACTAAGACTGATAGCAGAGAAACCTCGACGAAAGGACAAGAACGTAACCACTTGCTTCATCGATTTTCAAAAGGCATTTGACAGTACAGATCAGAAAGCTACTTGGGTGGTGTTGGAGTCATATGGAGTCGAAAGCAGACTGATACGGTTGTTGAAGTATGCCAATGACAATTGGAGGCACCGGAGAGAACATGCGCGGAGTTGGGAATTTGGTTTAAAACAAGTAGAGGTACAAGACAAGGAGATCCAATACAGCCAAATATCTTCATCACACATCTGGAGAGAGTGATGGACGAGATCAAAGAAGAGGTAGAAGGGATATCTGTGCATGGGAAAAGAATTCACAACTTGAGGTTCATGAACGATATAGTTATCATTGAGGACGATGAGGAGAAGCTATAGAAAACAGTGCAGGTGTTAAATGAAGAAGGGAAGCAGTATGGACTGATTATGAACACCGATAAAACAAAAACAATGGTATTTGGAGATAAGGAAATAGGAAGGAAGATCAGTGTTGTTGGCACTGAGCTAGAAAAGACAGACAAGTTCACATATCTGGGGAGCAACATAATATATGATTTAGACTGCAAAAAGGAAATAGCGACTAGAATAACGAAAGCAAGAGCGAGTTTGAAGGCAATGGATAAGATCTGGAAAAGCAAAGCAATTAGCTCAAGAACAAACCTGAGCGTCTTGAAAACGTGTATTCAGCAGCATGTTGTATGGATGTGAGACATGGGTGATAACGAAAGATTCAAAAAGAAGAATATTGGCATTCAAAAGGAGTTGGTATAGAAAGATTCTGAGAATAGGATGCATGGAGAAGGTCACCCATGAGGAATTATATAGGAAGATACAGACAAAAGAGAACCTTCTGCAGAAGGTTATAAAATGGAAGCTACAACTATTTGGACATATTTGCAGAATGAACGACGAACGAAAAATCAAGACCTTGGTATTCGGCATAATGGACAATTCGAATACGAGAAGCAGACCCCACGTAGAATGGATAGATGATATAGTAGATTGGTGCAGAGCTAGTCTACAGAAACTAAGCCACTCTGCACTGGATAGGGAAAGGTGGAAGGAAATAGTGAGAGAGGCATCAGACACGCACAGGTGCTGAGCCCACGGTTATTGATGATGATGATGACGATGATGATGAAGATCTCTTAATTTACAGAATGTATGTAGTTCTTTGCATACTTAGGATCCAGGGTTACTCCTTTTTTTTCCTCAATGATTTTAGTAAGTGGAGGACTGGACCTCTGGAACGGAAATTATTTTGGATATATACTGTTGATTTGGCAGATATAGTGGTAAATGACATATTCCATCTATATTACATGGGGCAGGCTATTGGACTGAGTTGTGCAATATTATGTGTGTTGTCATGTGTTTTTTTTTTAACTTCAGACACAATAATTGATAATAAGCTCCATTTCAGCAGCCAAAAGAGAGGTCTGCTTGTGACATAAAGGATTCTGTAGAGAAGTAAGATGATGTCCTAGCTGGTATGATTTAGTTAGGGTTGGCCCTGCTTTGGGCAGGGGGCTGGACTTGATGACCTCCTGAGGTCTCTTCCAGGCCTAGTATTCTTTGATTCTATGTTATTTGTTCGTTGGAAAAGGAGGATGGGTGATAGCATCCTATGCAAGATGCTTACTTGCCTGTACAGTAAACCCTCAATTTAGTGGACCAATTAGGGGAAGGTCTGTTAATGTTGAAAGTCCATTATAGCCAAATGGTTATACTGTATGATGATGCACTGACCTTCCCAGCCCATCACTGACTCCTGTCCTCTGCCTACCTCTTCCCTCCTCCCCCCCCGCCCCATTCTTCCCTTCACACCTCCCTCTTCCTCTCCCAATTACTGGGAAAGAAGCTGAATGTCGGCGTGGCTACTTCCACCTCCTGCAGCTCTCAGTGCTGCAGCTCCTCCAGTCCCCAGCTCTGAGCCACCTGCGTGAAGGTAGAGCATGGCCACCCCCAGCCTGCCAGTGGGCATCAGCCTCCAACACCATGGCTGCTGCTCAGGGCCATTGCAGGCAGTGGCGGCTGGGTGCTGACATGCTCCATGCACATGAAGCTGGGAGACGACAGCTCCTGCACCGTGAGGCAGCCGCTGACGGCTTCTCTATCCCTGCTGGCCCCAGCTGCTGTGATGGCCCCTCCCCTCCAGCCCCAGCCATTCCAGCAGCTCCTCCAGCCCCGGCGGTGACTCTCGTGAGTCTCTGGCATTTATCTGGGGGAGGCAAGGGGAGAGGGACTGGCAGACAGCATCCATTATTTCTGAAGTCTCTTATATCAGGGCTTTAAATCGAGGGTTTACTGTATTGTTCTGGCAGTATGAACGGCTCCAGAGATTATAAGGAGAAGATACTTTTATAGTAACACTGATGAACAGCACATGACATGTTGCACTGATGACAAAGATGAGTGGTTGGTAAAGTGGACCTTGTTCTGATCTTATAAACACAAGTGTTAAATGGATTTCCTCCTGATTTAACATATGTCATTATACGAATGTAAAACTAGTTTAAATTAGATGAAAATGAAGCTCAGTAAGCAAGATTCCAGAGGTGAAATGGCTGCTTAGAGCATTAGTAATGTTGTGGTCAGGATTTAAAATTCACCTTGGGCAACATCTGATGAAAAGACAATGGGGTAAATTGTTTCTGAAGGATAACATTTTGCACCAATGGTAACAGAGAGGCAGCCGTGTTAGTCTGTACTCCAACAAAACAAAGCAGCAGCAATGTAGCACTTTAAAGACTAACAAAATGATTTATTTGGTGATGAGCTTTCATGGGACAGACCCACTTCTTCAGATCACCAAGTTGCACCAAGTTGTTTATTAACTCTGAGACTACTTATAGCTGGAACTTTTTGATAGTCTGCAAGGCATGACTCTTTCCAAATATACATGAATAGATGGCAGTTTTAGTCTATGAAGCTGTCTGTTTGTCAGTGTATTTTAATACATTTCTTTCATCGGTAACAAGGGATTGGGCAGTTAGATTGTTCCATGGAACATACTCAGAAGAAAAAGCGCTTTATGTGTTTCCTCTATTTTTCTTTTGAATTTCCTTGCAAACCATAATCAGACTGCACACAATCCTCGCATATATTGTCAAAGACATTTGAGTTTAGAAAACTGAGCCAAAGGGACAATATTTATAACTAAACAAATCCTAACCTAGCACATGGACAGCTCAAGGAAAACATAAATATTGGAGACTCTGAATAAAAGTTCCTGCCACTTACAATAATACCACCAGAAAGTACAAATCTATATAATTATTGATGAAGATTGTTTACTTGGTAAGAATGGAAGCATATAAGCAGTATGTTCTATGTACTTTGAAGATGCTTAATTAATACCCACTTCTGATCACTGGAAGATGATTGGGGAAGTGGTCAATGAGATATTCCTTGTATTAATCACACACTAATAAAATAAAAATTGAGTAACACTGGCATCTTAGATATACTGCATGTTCAGGAACTGAAACAGCACTCGTTGTATGATTTGAAAATTTGTCAAAAATATTTTGCCTGGATCTTTAACTCAGACAAAACTCTCACTTGACGTATGTTAAAGTTCTGAATGTCTAAGGACATTCTAAAGCATGTAATGTGTGTTTATACTAAATTAGGCTGGGTCTACACTTGCCCCCAATTTCGAAGGGGGCATGTTAATCAGAGTGATGGGAGATTAGTAGTGAAGTGCTACAGTGAATACACAGCACTTCATTAGGCTCATTCTCCCCCACAGCAACTTCGAAGTGTCAAACTTCGAAGTGCTGGCATGTGTGTAGCCGTGGGCACTGCAAAGTGCCCGCGCTACTTTGAAGTGCCTTTCTTCCACAAATTTATCCTCACCCTCATCTTCAAGTCTGTAGAACATGAGGCCACAGGTGCTCAATTAAATTACACACAGGATCCACCCTTTCAGATAGTACTCATGGGGGAGAAGGGAAGGAGGAGGTGATTCCTTGGTTATTAACAGAATATTAAATTTGTGACCTCTGCATTTAATTGTGCCTTGGTATATATTTTTCATTACTTCTGTGTCTTTAGCAATTCTTCCAAGAAACACTTTGTAAAGTTTTGATGTGTAAATATTTAAGCATGTGCAGAACTTGCACATGTGAATAGTCTGACTGAAGTCAGTGGGCATACTTACACAAGTGAAGTCCGCCATATGCTGAAAAGTTTTACAAGCTTGAGACCTTACTCCACCTACAGGATAATGATTAATTTCTTTGTCTATGTGTTACTATATAGAAGTGAGGGATAGCTCAGTGGCCTGAGCATTGGTCTGCTAAAGCCAGGGTTGCAAGCCCAATCCTTGAGGGGGCCATTTAGGTCAAGTAGATTTAAAAAAAAATCTGTCAGGGATGGTGAGAGGGCAAGGGACTGGATTTAATGACCTCTGAGGGTCCCTTCCAGTTCTACAAGACAGGAATATCTCCTTATATTACAAATTATGTTAATTATTTATGTTATAATTAATTAATTATGTTAATTAACAATTCATGTAATCATATTATATTGTAAATATAATTTATGTAATACTACTGTACAAATTTGTACTATTGTACAAATTTTAAGAAAGTGGTTGTTTTTTCAATATGTATATTGGAACCAGTATTCATTATTCCATTTCAGTGTTTCCTACTTGATTAATTGCTCTATCCATACAGCCTTTTACTAATTAACGTATTTTAAAGAGACAAAACTGTTGGGTTTCTTTAAATCTCTTTCCTGTACCTTTCCACATTATATCAGAATAAAAAATCTTAAAATACATTTTATATAAGTTTGATTTTTGGTTAGCATTCATTTCTATCCTTAATAATGTATGGCTAGCTCTTACCCAACACTTTTAATTAGTAGATCCGAAAGGAGGCACCTATCCCTATTTTACAGATGGAGAAACTCAGTCACTGAGAGGTGAGGAGATTTGCTCAAGGTCACCCAACAGAGCTCAAATATCCTGAGTTCCAGTCCTGTGCTTTATTCTCTAAACTATGCTGCCTCAGGTTACTACACAGTCAAGACTGATAGTTAGCATACAAAAAGGGGCATAAGAACAACCAACCTGATAGCTTTTTTTGACACGATAACGAGACTCGTAGATAAGGGAGAAGCAGTGGATGTGGTATACCTAGACTTTAGTAAAGCATTTGATACGGTCTCGCATAATATTCTTATCGACAAATTAGGCAACTCCAACTTAAATCGCGCTGCAATAAGGTGGGTGCATAACTGGCTGGCTAATCACACCCAGAGAGTAGTTGTTAATGGTGCTCAATCCAGCTGGAAAAGCATAACAAGTGGGGTTCCGCAGGGGTCTGTTTTGGGACCAGTTCTGTTCAATATCTTCATTAATGATTTGGATATTGGCATAGAAAGTACGCTTATTAAGTTTGCAGATGATACCAAGCTGGGAGGGGTTGCAACTACCTTGGAGGATAGGGTCATAATTCAGAATGATCTAGATAAATTAGAGAAATGGTCTGAAGTAAACAGGATGAAGTTTAATAAAGATAAATGTAAGGTGCTGCACTTAGGAAGGGATAATCTGTTTCACACTTACAGAATGCGAAAAGACTGTCTAGGAAGGAGTACAGCAGAAAGGGACCTAGGGGTTCTAGTAGATCACAAGTTAAATATGAGTCAACAGTGTGATGCTGTTGCAAAAAAAGCAAACATGATTCTGGGATGCATTAGCAGGTGTGTTGTGAACAAGACACGAGAAATCATTCTACCGCTCTACTCTGCGCTGGTTAGACCTCAGCTGGAATATTGTGTCCAGTTCTGGGCACCCCAATTCAAGAAAGATGTGGAGAAATTAGAGAAGGTCCAGAGAAGAGCAACTAGAATGATAAAAGGTCTGAAGAACATGACTTATGAAGAAAGGCTGAAAGAATTGGGCTTGTTTAGCTTGGAAAAAAGAAGATTGAGGGGGGACATGATAGCGGTTTTCAGATATCTTAAAGGGTGTCATAAGGAGGAGGGAGAAAACTTGTTCTTCTTGGCCTCTGAGGAGAGAACAAGAGGCAATGGACTTAAACTGCAGCAAGGGAAGTTTAGGTTGGACATTAGGAAAAAGTTCCTAACCGTCAGGGTGGTCAAGTACTGGAATAAGTTGCCAAGGGAGGCTGTGGAATCCCCCCCGCTGGAGATATTTAAGAACAGATTAGATAGATGTCTATCAGGGATGGTGTAGATAGTGGTCGGTCCTGCCATCGGGGCACGGGACTGGACTCGATGGCCTCTCGAGGCCCCTTCCGGTCCTAGTGTTCTATGATTCTATGATTCTTGCTTTTTCATTGAATTCTTACCACATTCAGTATTTTTTTCTCACAGACAATTCTGATTGCTATTCAGCTATATTGCTTTTTTTTTAAAATAGGTTAGCCATATTCCCCTATGCTGAATATGGGACACCTGGTATGATTACTAGTATTCAAGCAGGTTCAATGGCAATGAGAGCTATGCAGTATAAATCTTCAAATTAACATTAGGCTGACTGAGCTCCTGTTAAAAAGAAATACTGTGTAGCTGGAGTCTTTTTATTTACCTTATCTTGGTCGGCATATGGAACCATATCTTCTTACAGCAAATTTATGGGGGCAAGAAGGGTCACAGCTCCTTCCCCACCACATTTCTGTCACACCAGAATGTGGCCAGCAGAAGCCTTTCAGCACTGTGTAGGAGGGAAGGGATGGGAGCTGCTTCCCCCAGCAGAGAAGTAATTGTAGGGACAGGATGACCTGGACCATGCCTTTGTAGAGGTTCTCTTCCCCGCTGTGCTCCCTCCCCTTTGTCTAGAAGCAGCTTGTCCCTTTCTGCACACAAAGGCTACGTCTACACGTGCAGCCAACATCGAAATAGCTTATTTCGATGTTGCGACATCGAAATAGTCTATTTCGATGAATAACGTCTACACGTCCTCCAGGGCTGGAAACGTCGATGTTCAACTTCGACGTTGCTCAGCCCAACATCGAAATAGGCGCAGCGAGGGAACGTCTACACGTCAAAGTAGCACACATCGAAATAGGGATGCCAGGCACAGCTGCAGACAGGGTCACAGGGCGGACTCAACAGCCAGCCGCTCCCTTAAAGGGCCCCTCCCAGACACACTTGCACTAAACAACACAAGATACACAGAGCTGACAACTGGTTGCAGACCCTGTGCCTGCAGCATAGATCCCCAGCTGCCGCAGAAGCAGCCAGAAGCCCTGGGCTAAGGGCTGCTGCCCACGGTGACCATAGAGCCCCGCAGGGGCTGGAGAGACAGCATCTCTCAACCCCCCAGCTGATGGCCGCCATGGAGGACCCAGCAATTTCGACGTTGCGGGACGCGGATCGTCTACACGGTCCCTACTTCGACGTTGAACGTCGAAGTAGGGCGCTATTCCTATCTCCTCATGAGGTTAGCGACTTCGACGTCTCGCCACCTAACGTCGAAGTTAACTTCGAAATAGCGCCCGACGTGTGTAGACGCGACGGGCGCTATTTCGAAGTTGGTGCCGCTACTTCGAAGTAGCGTGCACGTGTAGACGCAGCTACAGAGTTGAAAAGCAGCTAACACCACCAAGCTGCTCCTGGCCTCTGATATAACCCAGCCACTTCTTGTTCCCCTGCCTCCCTCCAGCATGGGCAAGCAAGAATGAAGTCCAAAGACTGCAATGTGCACCAAGGCCCAGAGAACCTGACTACAGGGGCTTCAGGGAATCCATCCAGAGAGATGGCTCAGCAGGAGAGGGTGCCTAGAGGGAACATAGCAGCACTGTGCTTGCTGAGGCCAGGACCTAGGGTTGGGGCAGTGTGCAGAGCATGCTGACAAGTGCCCCTGCCTTGGGGGCTGTTGTGGAGCCTGCAGGGTTTAACTTTAATTCTATTGCTTATACTTTGAGTCTTCGGGAGGGGAGAGGTATACAGCATCAGTCAACTAAGATTCTCACCTACATACTTAATTCTGAAACAGAAGTAAATACTGAATTGGGTGGGGGAGGGGGTTTAATGACTAAGACAGGATTGGCTCATCTACACTAGCCCCCTGCCCCCCTTCCAAGGGGGCATTTGAATCAGACCAATTGGGAAATAGCAATGAGGTGCTGTGCTGCATATGCAGCACCTCATTAGCATAATTCTCACCTCGCAAACTTCAAAACTGGTAACTTTGAAGCAGCGGCAAGCAGTGCAGCTGCGGGCACTTCAAATTACCTGCACAATTTCGAAGTTCCCTTACTCTCAAAACGTTTTGGGGACTAAGGGAACTTCAAAGTTGCATGGCTACACTGCTTGTTGCTGCTTCAAAGTTAGCAACTTCAAAGTTTGTGAGGTGGGAATTATGGTAATGAGGTGCTGCATACTCAGTGCAGCACCTCATTGCTATTCCCGGATCAGTCTGATTCAAATGCCCCCTTCAAAGGAGGGGGCTAGTGTAGATGAGCCCACTGAGTTTACAGCAGGTATAGATGCTGAACTGGCAGAACGTAATACATGCTTCTACTATGTGTTTTCATTTTGTGTAACTGCCCTCAAATCACCCACTGTAAAGAGACTGAGTCAAAACCTATCAGGTTCTAACATCTACTTCCCCTAGAAAAGCCTTTTGCTTAACATCGTCAAGGTTGAGTAGATTAAGGCACAAATCAAAAGAGGAGCAGTAGTGATACTGCACCTGTTTCAGAAAGTGAAGATGGTGCTAATGACACTGATGACATGATTAACTATCAGCCATCCTGTCTGGTCCCACTAATTTGTATTTGTTTTTCCACTGCAGTCCATTGTGTGTGTCACCTAGTTATTTGAATGCTAAAAATAAAGGTTATTCACAAATTCACAGTTAACAGATTAATTACAAATAATAAAGCCAGAAACATGTATATACAAGCATGTTATATTTCAGATTAGAGGACATCCTATGCAACTTCCAAAATCTGAATGACCAAATCCATCTTGCACATTTTATGGAATATACACAAAATATAGCTCAAGCATGCTGAAGTTTTACTTAGAGTATGTAACTCGTTGTTGGGTTACATACAATCTGCATACTTTTATTTTACACGCACACACACACATTAAGATGGAAAGGGGACAAAATCCTCGAAGTGTTCATGTGAACTACACTTTATCGTATGGAATCAAAGAAGGTTATTAACTGAAAACAAATATTATCTCCCACCAAGAAACCACAAAGGTAAGTGGTAGATTGTGATACTACAGCTGCCAAAACTACAGAAGAATCCAAATTTAATACATTCTGCTACTGCAGTAGATGCTGAGAATTTCCTGGTTCTCTGTGAGACTAACATACCCCTCTGCAGTCTTTCTAAATATTAGGAGAGCAGTGGAAGCATTCTGTCCATATGTACAAAATCACAGTGAACACAAACACATATGACAGTGCTCTACTCTTTCTGTGGTCATATGGAACAAACTTTGGAGACTATTTGTTGTTCATGTGAATACCAAAGGAGGGAATTTGTCCCATCCTTAAAGATATCCACAGATGTATCACATGATGAGGTAAGTCTGTAACTCCCACTTGAAGTTTTATATGGATGAAATTAAATCCCATCCAACAATGCTTTCCTTTTATCAAATTAAACAGCTGAAAAAAAGTTCTCTGACAAAAGTAAAATTTATTGGCTGCCTAGGCCACATAGCCTCTGTTTTGCACTTTATGCTGGAAGTTTCTTTTTTGAGACCATCAGGGTTACATCATTTACTGACAAGCAATACTCTATCACATGTTGTGGCATTAGTTCCATTGAGCTGAGCTGCTGCCTCCATGGAAGTAAGTAACTTCCTGTGGACAATGCATTACACAATATTTGGAACAACGACTGAAAAGTCCCATGTACAATCGAAGTCCTCAGATGCATAATAGAACTTTGGGAACCTTTGCGCCAACACAGTAAGCCTGCTGCTGTCACCTTCACCATTCCAGTTTTTAAATCTTGAGTCAAGTGCCAAAAATACAAATTGGGTGCGTCTACATTAGCCGACTACTTCAAAGTAGCCGGCACAACGTCGAAATAACGCGTCACGTCTGCACGCGCTGTGTGTTATTTCAATATTGAAATCGACTGTAGGTGGCGAGGTGTTGAAATCACTATTCCCATTCGAAGATGGGAACAGTGCCTTACTTCAACGTTCAACGTCGAAGTAGGTGTATGTAGACGATCTGCGTCCTGCTACTTTGAAATAGTGGGGTCCTCCATGGTGGCCATCAGCTGAGGGGTTGAGAGACGCTCTGTCCAGCCCCTGCGGGGCTCTATGGTCACCGCGTGCAGCAGCCCTTAGCCCAGGGCTTCTGGCTGCTGCTGCTGCTGCAGCTGGGGGTCCATGTTGAGTGCACAGGGTCTACAGCTGGTTGTTGGCTCTGTGGATCTCATTCTGTGCAGTCTGTGTGTGTCTGGGAGGGGCCCTTTAAGGGAGCAGCTTGCGGCTTTGCTGGCCCCTTATTTCGATGGGGAGCACTTGTGTGTGTGGACGCTCTGCATTTCCTTCCGGGGCGGCTCCTTTCGATGTTCTCCATCGCTACTTCGACATTGAACGTCAATGGGACCAGCCCGGGAGGACGTGCAGATGATACGCATCGAAGTAGCCTATTTTGATGTCCTTACTTCGAAATAGGCTATTTCGACATAGTGTGCTAGTGTAGATGTAGCCATTAAGTCATACCAAAGTGTAGCCAGACAAAGTCTCCCCCTTACAAGCCAGCTTGCTCGCTGCCCGCCCCCCCGCCCCCCCACTGAGGAGCACACAGGGCATGGAAACGGCTGCTGACAGCACAGTCTTTGATGCCCTCATTGAGGCCCAGATGTGCTAGCTTATCGTGACCCTGAGAAGCAGAAAGTACAGATAGAAGGCTAATAGGCCAAACTGTCAACAAGAGGTTGGGGGGGGGGGGCCCTCAGGAAATCACCCCAGCTGGCATTGATGGATATGATGCACACACACAACCACCCCAGAAGGGGAAATCTCCGCCCACACATAAAGAATGTCCTGTACTCCTAAATTGCTTATCTCCTGTCTTACAAGTGCACATTAAGTAAGAAATGCCCTTGTAACAAACTGGCGTCACAAAAGACAGACCAGTATGATCTGGCAACATAGATAAGAAAGAGAATACGTAACCTAAAAGGGGTATAAAAGATGGGTCCAGCAGAACTCTAACTCTGAGTGCATTCCACCAACTACCTGCTGGTCGGGTCAGGTGATTGCCTCCCGAGGTCCGCAACTGGGGACGCCCAACCTTGTATTCGTCTTTCCACGGAATTGAGTGACCGATCCGGCTTGGCTACGCTGGTATCGAGAGATGCAGAGAGGGTAAGATATACCCATGCTAGGTCTCCGGTTTTTTTGTGCACTGCTAAAGAATTGGAGCTCTGTAACTAGACGTCGTTGTATCAAGATATCATTGTGTTAGATGGTAACAGATATCTTTCTATTGGATTGTAACGTAACCTGTTAACACCTGTACTTTGCTAGCATATAAGAAGTAGACAATAGCCTTTTGTAACCACACGCTTATAACTGTAGCTTAATAAACTTGTAACTAGTTAAGCTCTGAGCCTGACTGCTGTTAACACTTTTGTCACTCCAACACAGCCGGCACAACAAAAACAACTTTAACCGTTTGGTTACTACAGCCTGGCCATGGGTGAGAGTGCGAGGAGCTCCCTGCTCTAACAGTAAAAAACTCGGTTGTTTAGGACACAGGGGAATACCTCACTGCACATTACCCGGCCACCGGCTAACAGAATTGGCGCAGCGAGCAGGGTTGTGACGCAGGCTGTACCTCAGTGACAAAATGAAACCAGTCATGATAAACAACATGGATTTCCCCAACATAGAGAAGGAATTCACCCGGGAAGGATGGGGTGACCCTAAGCGGGACGAGGAAATGTTGGAAAAGAACTGGGGACAATCAGAGGAATCATGGTTGCTGTTCTGTAAGCAGAGAACTGTTTGTAAACTAAAAGGGAAAAAGGAATATTGGAGCAGTTGTATCTGGCTGTCAGAAACAGCTCCTTGGACAAAAGCCCGGATTATAAGACCTTGAAGAAACTGCCCAACTCTGAAAGCTTTAGTTCAAGTTCTTAACTCTTTGTGGTACAAAGTGTAGTTATGTAAACATTTATGTTGTGGTGTATGTGTATATGTCACGGAGTTTTGTTTAATGTTGTTTGTTTGTCTGTCTGTCTGTTTGTCCTGCTGGTGCATCCATAAGGAGGGGACGCCTTCCAATATGGACACCTTCCAATATAGGAAAAACAGTACGTTTAGGTATAAAAGATCTAAATCCCTTTAGTAATACTTAAAATGGTAATATCCAATAAAATGTCATTTTGGAAAATAAGCATGTGATTTGAGGTGAAGAGTAAGTGAGTAAGTCCTTAACTCTGAAGGGTCTGGAGAAAATTCAGAGTGAGTAGCCTGCAGAGTTTAGAAGGAACTGAGCATATTTGTAAATGGAGTATTCCAATATGTAACCTGCCACCCCAAAGGGGGTAGAAAAGTATTCTTTTGTCTTTCAGAAACACAGAGAAAAGCTGGTAGTTACTGAAGAACAACCTAAACATCATGAATCTCCTTTTAAAATGAAGAATGTGGTTTTATATTTTATGTTTGTGCTTATCTTATTAATAGCATTATCAAATTGTCTATGTTGGTAAGTTAAAGTATACATGGGCTCACAAATTAAAAGAAAATGGTCTGTATATTGCTGCCTTATTAAATGCCTTGGCTGACACAGCAGCTAAAGCTGCAGACCTTTCCTCTCTTGGGCCACTTCACTGTTTCCCATTTTTACAGATTCCCACTCTCCTATTGCAACCCTTATTGATACTGCACTATTCCAAGATCAGGCCCTAAATTCAGAAGAAACAATCTGGAGACTGGATGAATGCCTTTTGCACCCTGAACACCTTTGGCGCTCCCCGGACAGCCGCCTGGTTGCACCCAAGGTCTTTCTCCCTTATCTTGCTTGCATGCGCCACAGCCTGACTCATGTAAGCGAAGCAGGGGGGTGATTACTGCTGTTCAAGCAAATTGGTTTGCTTCCAAATTCTCCTAAGTGGCCCAAACAACTGTCTGGCTTGCCCTGTCTGCCAAGCCCACGACGTGGGCAAACCTGTAAAGACAGTTCTGGCAACCAGATCTCTGCCTTTAGGACTGTTCCTGAAGTTATAAATGAACTTCATTCAGCTACCCAAATGTAAATCTTTTAAAAATGTGCTGGTTATTGTTTGTTTGTTCTCCGGGTGGGTAGAGGAATGTCCACGTGGGAAAGCTGATACCGCACAGAACTCCACCGTAATTAAGGAATCCCTATGGAAGGTGGGAATGCCTAGTGAGTACCACCATGCCACTGAGCAACCCCTAAGTATAGGACATGTGTCAACCCACCAAAAGAATAACACCCTGGCTGCATAGCTAAATAACCTGGCAGATGCAGCAGCCCAGATCTCTGCCACCCAAGTAGATTGGGAACGTTTGTACCTATGGCTACAAGAGACTCTGGGGCACACAGGGAGTGATGAGCCGGTGCGGCAAGCACATATCAGGGGGTGGCCTATCACCCACCAACAGGCCAGAGAGCTGGTGCAAGCCTGTACTATCTGTGCTAAAACCCTGAAAACACATAGCTAAAGGACAGCGATTTGCCAGACTAAGAGATGGGAAAACACTATGGGCAACCTGGCAGGTTGATTACATTGGCTCACTACCTACTATCAGGAAAAGGTGTAAGTACCTCTTGACTGGAGTGGAAGTTGTTTCAGGAATTGGTTTTCATACCCTGCCCGATTGGCAACAGGACTGTCCACAATTATGGGACTAAACCACTTAACAGCAATTGTCCTAGCACCCCAAGAAATTCAGTCTGACAACAGCTCACACTTTAAAAACAAAGTAGTACAAGAGAGGGCTACTAAACATGGAATTCAATGGACTTACCACCTCCCTTACTGACCCCAGTCCAACGGCATAGTCGAGCACTGGAATGGGCTGTTAAAAAGCCACTTGAAGCCCACGGATGGCACTTGGGAAAACAGGCTGGATGAGGTGGTGCAGCAACTAAACAACCAGCAAACCCCTATGGGCAGTCCAATTAGCAGAGGATTCTTCCCTACACGGAAAAATTCCTCAACCTCGGCTGCGCCACTCAAGGACTCCAAATCTAATCCTGGAGATACTGTTGTAATTAAACACCCTAGCCTGGGAACACAGACTCATGTACTGCACTCATGCAGAGGTGGGGGTGTGGACTGCTTTAGACTCTGAAAGGGAACCAGTAACCAATACCGAGGCTTGGATCACATCCAAGACCAGCTGACCTTGTATTTTCTCTCCAGAAAAGAAGGAACCACCTGGAATACACACCTCCCTGGGAGGAAGCAAGGCAATGGCCACCTGTAACATCAGTACACACCAAAGAACTTTAATGCATATAATATATGCATGCTGCTAGATGCCATATTAATACTACTAGACTCTTAGTAATTGCTATAGGCCTAGTTGTGTTGTAGCTACCTTCAACCCAGATGACAGCATGGCACCTCAAATCCTCGTCATCTTCCTGACTACCTCGCTGACCTCTGCTACACCTAAGCATCCCCTCAGGAATGCCATCCAGTCCATTGTCTCCACCGCTGGTGCCACGGATTGCTGGATGTGTACCCTGCTGAACTCCTCTACCAGATTGGGAATTGAGTTTGTCCCTCTGAACCTGAATGATTGGTGGGACAAGAGCAACATCTTCTGGTGGGGACCAGTCTGTTTTGATGACAGCGACGTCCACTCCTACCTTCACCGCAGCCCCTGGGGTTCATGCTGCGATAGGGTGAACTCCTACTTGGATAAGGAATCTGGAAGTTCTGGTTCTGGTTTTGTTATCGTACCCTGTAATGGGATGAGGCTTGCTGGAATTTGCATCCCTGACAACCTTGTCGTCCCAGGTGCTGGGAGGGTGGAACTGAGTGTTTTGCTTGTAATTCCTCGGAGTGGAAGCCATCGCGTGCGAGGAAGCTCCAAGGTTAGGCTGGGCCCTTCTGTCCCGTCCTCCCAGCCAAACTGGTGGGGGTAGAGGTAACCGGTTTGAACTTTCTGGATTAGACCATAATTCCCAACTGCCTTCCTGTCTAATTGTTCTCTGTCTGAGTGTCAGCAAGGGATGGCTGGGTCTCAAAGTATGCAGTCCTGGCCCAACAAGAAAGAGTTTGCGCTGTAATTAACCAATCTTGCTGCTTTTAGGTAAACACTCAGAACAGATTAAACAGGATGTATCTGCCATCAAAGATGCAGTTAAAATCTTACATGCTGTAACTAAGATGGAAAGATCTCATGGTTAAAATGGTTAGCTCAACAATTAGAATTTTCTCTTACTCCATTCCTGCATTCTATTGTAACCACTATTTTGATTGTTCTTATCATAGTAGTTGTGTTTTGCATAATACTGTGCATCGTTAGGAGACTAACTGACGTGGCTATCTCCTCCACGCAAATCCAATACATGGAGCTGGCAAGTGATCCTAGCCAGTTCCGCGATTCCCCACATACTGATAGGATCATTGGGTACTTTTAGATTTCCTCCAAGGAGGGCAAGAGGTGCTGGCATCACCACCACCTTGCGTTCTGGGATGTAGTGTGGTGCATCAGGGGGTGGAATGTAGCCAGACAAAGTCTTCCCCTTACAAGCCAGCTTACTCGCTGCCCACCCCCCCACTGAGGAGCACACAGGGGCACGGAAACGGCTGCTGACAGCACAGTCTTTGATGCCCTCATTGAGGCCCAGATGTGCTAGCTCATCGTGACCCTGAGAAGCAGAAAGTACAGATAGAAGGCTTACAGGCCAAACTGTCAACAAGGCGGGGGGGGACCCTCAGGAAATCACCCCAGCTGGCATTGATGGATATGATGCACACACAACCACCCCAGAAGGGGAAATCTCCGCCCACACAAAAAGAATGTCCTGTACTCCTAAATTGCTTATCTCCTGTCTTACAAGTGCACATTAAGTAAGAAATGCCCTTGTAACAAACTGGCGTCACAAAAGACAGACCAGTATGATCTGGCAACATAGATAAGAAAGAGAATACGTAACCTAAAAGGGGTATAAAAGATGGGTCCAGCAGAACTCTAACTCTGAGTGCATTCCACCAACTACCTGCTGGTCGGGTCAGGTGATTGCCTCCCGAGGTCCGCAACTGGGGACGCCCAACCTCGTATTCGTCTTTCCACGGAATTGAGTGACCGATCCGGCTTGGCTACGCTGGTATCGAGAGATGCAGAGAGGGTAAGATATACCCATGCTAGGTCTCCGGTTTTTTTGTGCACTGCTAAAGAATTGGAGCTCTGTAACTAGACGTCGTTGTATCAAGATATCATTGTGTTAGATGGTAACAGATATCTTTCTATTGGATTGTAACGTAACCTGTTAACACCTGTACTTTGCTAGCATATAAGAAGTAGACAATAGCCTTTTGTAACCACACACTTATAACTGTAGCTTAATAAACTTGTAACTAGTTAAGCTCTGAGCCCGACTGCTGTTAACCCTTTTGTCACTCCAACACAGCCGGCACAACAAAAAGAACTTTAACCGTTTGGTTACTACAGCCTGGCCGTGGGTGAGAGTGCTAGGAGCTCCCTGCTCTAACAGTAAAAAACTGGGTTGTTTAGGACCCAGGGGAATACCTCACTGCACATTACCTGACCACCGGCTAACACAAAGTCATCTGGTTTTATGCACTTCTGCAGGAAGGTGGACAAAGAGGCAAGGAGGGAGCCACCAATCTTGACAGAGTACTTGTGCTCAAAGGGAGCAATGATCGTAATTTTCATTGTGTTGGGTGCCAGAGCTCTGATCTCCTTCTGCATCCTGTCAGCAACGACTGGGTACATGGTAGTACCACCAAACAGGTAATTGTTAGCGTACAGATCTTTACGGATATCCACGTCACACTTCAAGATGGAGTTGAAGGTTGTTTCATGGTTGCCACAGGATTCCATACCCAAGAAAGATGGCTAGAAGAGGGCTTCTGTGCTCCTGTACCTCTTGTTGCCAATGGTGGCTCCATCTTTGCCTCTCTGTCCACCTTCCAGCTGATGTGGATCAGGAAGCAGGAGCGTGATAAATCTGGACCCTCCATTGTCCACCACAAATGCTTCTAAACTAGACTGTTACCACATCTCTTTTGGCGCTTGACTCAGGATTTAAAAATAGGAAATGGGAAGGTGACAGCAGCAGTCTTAACATGTCGGAGCTAAGGTCCCCAAAGTTCTACGATGCATCTGGGGACTTTGATTGTACATTTGGGTTCTTTTAATAGTCATTCCAAATATTGTGTAATGCTTTGTCCCCAGGAACTTACTTCCCCCTGTAGAGGCAGCAGCCCATCTCGAAGGAACTAATGCCATAACTGGTGTTACAGTACTGCTTGTCGGTAAATGATATAACCCACCAAATGTCTTTGTATCTGCTGCTTTAAACCCAAACACAGTTGATCCTTTTTTCTTTTCCCCCAAGATCAGTCATTTTCTTCATATTACACTGAAATGTTGTGATTGGTCAAGATAGTCAGGAATAACAAGCAATTCTGCCACTTTCAGAGGGGTGTGGGTTTATGTCCTGCCCTCATAAGCCGTGTCTACACGTGCACGCTACTTCGAAGTAGCGGCACTAACTTCGAAATAGCACCCGTCACGGCTACACGTGTTGGGTGCTATTTTGATGTTAACATCGACGTTAGGCGGCGAGACGTCAAAGCCGCTAAACCCATGAGGGGATGGGAATAGCGCCCTACTTCGAAGTTGAACGTCGAAGCAGGGCACGTGTAGACGATCCGCGTCCTGCAACATCGAAATAGCAGGGTCCTCCATGGTTGCCATCAGCTGAGGGGTTGAGAGACGCTCTCTCCAGCCCCTGTGGGGCTCTATGGTCACCGTGGGCAGCAGCCCTTAGACCAGGGCTTCTGGCTGCTGCTGCCGCAGCTGGGGATCCATGCTGCATGCACAGGGTCTGCAACCAGTTGTCGGCTCTGTGGATCTTGTGTTGTTTAGTGCAATTGTGTCTGGGAGGGGCCCTTTAAGGGAGCGGCTTGTTGTTGAGTCCGCTCTGTGACCCTGTCTGCAGCTGTGCCTGGCACCCTTATTTCGATGTGTGCTACTTTGGCGTGTAGACGTTCCCTCGCAGCGCCTATTTCGATGTGGTGCTGCGCAACATCGATGTTGAACGTCAACGTTGCCAGCCCTGGAGGACGTGTAGATGTTATTCATCGAAATAGCCTATTTTGATGTCGCTACATCAAAATAAGCTACTTTGATGTAGGCTTCACGTGTAGACGTAGCTATAGAGTGGGAGGAATGGTTGTCTTTATGCCATCCTTGTGAATACCACGTAGAATTTCAGGGCAACAGTGTCCTTGCCCAGTGGCTTCTGCAAGAGATGGCTGGAAGGTAGGAGACCAGTAGCCCTTTGAAAGAAGAAAAAAAATCTGGGTTGATAATTATTGCATGGATTCTTCCATAGCTTCTGATAGGTTATTGTTCCAGCATTCAATACATAATAGCTGTAGACAGACTGTTTATACCCTGATGTCACGTGTAATTTGTTAATAGTAGGGCTGATTTGCCAATTGTTTGCACGTTTGACATTTATGTTTGAGATTTGTGTGCTTTGTATGCTATCAGCATAGCATCATTGCTCCTCAGTGATGCTTTGTACTAGGCTTGTAAAGATTAATTCTGGAACCTGGTACACCATGTTCATTCAGGACTGAACCCCTCCAATTTCAACTCATTTACACTTTTGCAGTCCCTCTCTAAGTTCAGGACCTCATACACCTGTCTGACCTCAGTGCAATTACTGCCATCCCTGATTGGTAATAGACTCTCCTGTCTGCTGCCAAACCCTAGGTCACAATGGCAAGACCTATAATGCTCTAAGCCTCACAACTGCTTCCCTTACTCAGATTCACAGATTTTAAAGTCAGAAAGGATTGTTATGACCTATGACCATGTAGTCTGACTTGCTCGTCACAGGCAACAGAACCTCACCCACACATTTCCGAAATGGACCCATAAACTGCCTAAGTTACTCATGTCCTCAAATAATGATTTAAAGATTCAAGTTACAGAGAATCTGCCAGTTACTCCAGTTCAAAGTAGCAAGTGTCACCACACTATAGAGGAAGGCAGAACAAAACAGGGTTTCTCCCAGTTATGCACACCTGCAAATATGGTGATCAATTGGAGCCTGAGACTTTGAGCAAGATCCACCAGACACCTGGGAAAGAATTCTCTGTAGTAACTAAGATCTCCTCATCAAGTGTCCCCCATCAGCTGTTGGAGATATGTGCTAATAGCAGTTACAGATGGGCTGGCAACCTCGGAGGGTAGACAACCTCATCATCCCATTTCTTCCATGATTTAGCAAACTCAGCCTAGAAACAAGCTATGATTTTCTGCCACTTCTCCTCTTAGAAGGCTATTTCAGAACCTCATTCCTCCGATGGTTAGAAAACTTCTTTTAATTTCAAGCCTAAAACTGTTGATGGATAACTTATATACATTTGGTCTTCTGTCAAAATTGGTCCCTAACTTAAATAACTCCTTTTCCCCAATGGTGTTTTTCCCTCTGATATATTTATAGAGTGCAATCACATCTTCTGTCAGCCTTCATTTTGTTTGACTAAACAAGCAAAGTTTCATAATATTCATCTCATAAGATACTCTCTGATCATCTTAGTAACCTTTCTTTGTACCTTTTCCAGTTTCACTTCATCCTTCTTAAACACAGGAGAAGAAAATTACCAAACCATATTCCAAATTAGGACTCACCAGCACTTTGTATTAAGATCTCACCAATGCCCTTTATCTCTACTGGACATACCTTGCAGATGCATCTTTTAACTACATTACACCTTTCTTTTTTTTATGTCTGCATCCCATTAGTGACTCACAGTCACTGTGTGATCAATCAGTACACCCAAGTTGTTGTTCTCCATCACTTCCAACTGGTAAATCCCCATCTTACTGTAAAAATTCTTATTGTTAGTCCCTAAGTGCATAACCTTGCACTACGTATTATCAATTTCAACTTATTTCTATAACTCCAGTTTTTGAGGTCATCCAAATCTTAGAATCATAGATTCTGAGGGCTGGAAGAGACCCTACGAGGTCTTTGGTCCAGCCCCCAGACCAAAGCAGGGTCAACCCAAACTAAATCATCACAGCCAGAATTATGTCATGTATGGTATTTCAGTCTTCTTCCATCCTGACAATGGCCCCTTGCCAACTTTGCATCATCTTTAGGTTCTATTAGTATACTCCCACTTTTTTGCCAGTCCTGCCTCTTCTGTAATTTTCTTCTTATTTTTATAGCTACAGAATATTTTACTGTTGGTTTTAATATCTCTTGCAAAGTCTACATCTGCTTGTTTTTGGCAGTTATAATTTTTTTCTTTGTATTTCCTGAGCTTCATGAGGTAGCTTGCCTTGCTGATTCACTTCTTCTTCCATTTCTTGTAGGCTTTCTGTTCTCTTAATATTTGCTTGAGGCACAAGATCACTCATTTTGATCTGCACCCCTTCCCTATAAACTTTCCCTGCTTGCTTCAGATTCAGTCTAGTTAGCATCTGCAATTTTTGCTTCCCCTCCCCACTCTGCCATATAATTCCTAGTTAAAGACACACCTCCTTAATTAGTGACTGTAGCTTACACCCCAAATCCCTCTGCTAATTCTAGAAGGAAATCTGGCCACATCAATCCCTGACTGACCCAACAATATGCATTTACAGTACAATCAGTGTTGTGACAGACAACCACCAACTGTTATGGAAAATGCATTATGAATATTAATGTGCATAACTTGGAAATGTTTTGAAGAAAATATGTATTGTAACCTTTCATTTTAATATTATAACTAGCTGAATCGGTAAATCATATTTTGTGCATGTATCATTTTCTATATGAAGTTGGAAATATGAAGTGCATGTCTGTTTATAGTTTTGAAAGTGCTAATAACAGCTATTAGTGGAATTCCTGGAACAACTCAGCAGGCAGGGTTATCTTCCCCAATAACTGAGCACTCAACATGATGGCCTGTAAATGGCTTTATTTGTCTTGTAGGTCTGGGAGGTGGTTGGTCAAGAATAAACATGTGACCATGACCTTGGTGCGGGCCTCCATTTTGGAAATTTTTTTTCCCCATCAAGGGGAGCGGGGAGACCTATTAAAGCAAGAGGAATATTTCATCACCATTGTCTTCAACCTGCCTTGGAAACTGCCTGACACACCCTAAGAAAAACAGAGAATTTTACTGGAGACCTCTGTCAGAAAAAGATCATTTCTGACCTGAAGATTTTACCTAATATAATGGCAGTAGTTTAGGGCAAGAATAGAATTAGCTATTAACTCTTTTGTTTGACTTGGCAACTCATTTCGATCTGCTTGCCTTTGTCCATAACTACCAAAATTCTACTGTTTTGCTTAATAAAAAACTCTTTGGTTATGATCAAGTCCCATGTAAATTTTTGTTACCCAGGGAGGGCTACCACTGTGCACATCTCCCTTTCATTGATAAGGTAGGCTTACTTAATGCATCCTCCTCGTGCATGGTTTTGATCCCTTCTGGAGGTTGATTTCCTGGGTGCTGTGCCCTAGAATTGCATCCACCCAGAGCTGTGGTTTATTAATGTCTGTATTGCTCTGCAGAGGGGCAGTAATTCCAACTCTGTGCCATGGCTGGGGGAAACCACAGGATCTAGTTCAGCAGGACAGGGTAGTAGTGGAGCTCCAGAAAGCACGAAGATGAGGATCAGTGGCATGATCAGCACACTGGGGAATATCCAAAGGGGTCTGCTGTGACTACCACACCCCATCAAAAACATATTCTAACAAAGCCGACAATTATGGATGCACATGCATTCCCATTTTAAAAGGACCTTTCCCATCCTCAACAATTGCTTAAAACATGGCCCAAGACAAGATAAACTCCTAAAAGTCAGCTTCACACTCAACATATAAATTGTCCATAAAGAAAAAAAAATACTGTGCTGCACTGTTGCCCCATTTACCACCATTTCTAACATCTTTACTGGAATCCTCAAAAGATGAAAACTATATTTCTGTACATGGGCCATACAATTTTCACATTTTCTTTCTGTCAGAAATCTTTAAGTGAAATATTTGTTTTAAAAGAACTACCACTGAAAAACAATTGCATCTCATCCATGTCCTTATATTAAATGTGTGAACTTACAAGTGAATCTTAGCTGAAGAAGGGCAATCTTTATCTAAGCTAATTTAAGTCTAATCCAGTGCCTTTCACTTGCAATACCTATATCTTTGTCAGTATAATCATATGGCTTCTGTTCACTACAGCTCAGGAGAAACTTATAGCAGCTGTTGTAATTTAAAACTAACGATTTGCATGTATCACTCCTGATACCCATTGTATTTCTGAAAGTATCCTTCAAAATGCTACAGTTCAGAGAGGTCACCACTATACTCTTTACACAGTAAATTAAATTGCCCAATGGTCACTCTTGCCGTGTATTGTCCTGATCTTCATTCTGTTTCCTTCAGCATCTGGAAACTCTGATCAGACTAAACAGGTTGCTGATAGGTGCCTGAAGCAGTGTGTCAAGCTTTCTAATTGAAAGTATGTTTCAATTTAATTAAGGGTGGGGTACGTCAAGTTCAAGACCCTAGTAAATAAAGAACTAGTCACATTCCTTTGGTTAAGAGGATCAAATTATTTATACTGGAGAGCTCTGCAGTTGTACTCCAATACTGTATTTTCTCTAAATACTCTCAGGTTTTGTGGTAAATCAAGCAGATTTCTTATAAATTACAGGTATTCACTTGTTTTTTTCTAGAGGAAAATAAATGCTACTCATGCAAACCCTGCCTCCACATAATACAATTTTAAGTGAAAAATTTAAAGGCAAAATGTGTGACTGTGTGATGAAGGGAGAGGCAAATTCTAGTGGTGTGAGAACAGGATTGAGAGCCAGGAACTCCCAAAGTCAAATTCTGTCTCTGTCACCAAATGTCTCTGGGGGAAATCACTTATTTACTGACTCTTTTTCCCATCCATGAGACAACCTACCACACCAGTGTTCAAAGTAAATTCATTAATGTCTTTAAAGACCTTTTAATATGAAGTTCTATAGATATAATTATTTACCTTACAGATGTGCCTAGATAGCCAAAATAAATTGAAATTCTTTTGAATAAGCATTACGCTATTACAGGGAATGCATTCCCTGTGGCAATAAATTTAGTATGTAAGCTGTATTATTACAATATTTAAAACCTTTCTTATTTAGGGTGAAGTTTTCAGAAACACTTTGGATAAGTTTCACTGGATGTGAGTGGGACTTTTACCACTAGCAGTAAATACATTGTGCTTGATAGATAACCTTTGGTATCTATGCTCCTTATCTTTTTGGTGTTCAAATATTATACCCCTCCTAAATTCACTGGTTAATGAAAATGAGTGTTTTTTTAATTCTGTGGACTTGATTTAAAATCAAAAGTAACTTAAAACATTGTGCTATTACCCTTCCACCAGGTGGTGTTGGGAGCAATAAGAGCCAGGTTCAATACAAAACTGAATCAGTTTGATCCTCAACCCAGAAATCTAGGAAAAATATATTTTGCTGAGCACATCTGATACAATACTTCCCTGCACACAAGTGCTGAGTTTGTGCATAACAAAAGGAAACATATTAAAAGCAGAGGGAACACAGCATTTATAACCTAAAGAGTCCCTATATACCAATTGGCAAAGGACATTCCAACCACACTGTTATCAGAATATTTAGCCAAACAGCACATTGTAAAGTAGCGTATAAAAAACTGGTGATGGTCAAGGTAACAGGCAGATAAGAAAAGAAAAAAAAAAAACCCACAGCTGTCCTTATAAGCAAAGGACAACAGAAGTACACTTGCACATAACGTAAACAAACAGACCAAAGTCAATCAAGAAAACAAAAACAAATTGATCAAATTGAAACAAGGGGCATGGTGCCAGCACTTCAAGTAGCAGAAGAGAGGAACTTTGTCTGGGCTTGCTTTTCGAACATCACTTTAGAGGACAATGGGAACAGCACAGAATGGATTTTCCAGCTTGAGGGTGTGGGAACGGTATAAGTTCAATGTGAGAAAGCTGCTTATGCAAAGATTGTGGCTTGCTAAAGTTAGTTTTAGTGTTTAGAAATTTGTTTTGTTTGGATCAAAACCTATCTTGTCCTCTTAAATCTTCCTCACTTAAATCTACATTAACCATCTCAGTGCAGTCACATTGAGTCAAATGTGCATGTTCTGCTGAACCAACTAGCTGGTGTGTATTCTGTCTCCTTAACTGAATAGATTTGGTTGGTTAGCTTCTGTGAGTGGTTACTGAGAGGAACTGACACTCTAGAGCGATACTTCTGGGAAACTCAGGAACTGAGGTTCACTGAATTACACTCATAAGGCAACATTTCAGAGTCTTGAGAAGTTTGCTGGTGAGGAGGACAGAATGGTGTGGCCGGAAGTTATCAGCTTAAATTCCAGAAAAGCCCTCTCTCTCGCTAAGGCAGAGATCAGTGAAGTGGCTTATCATTCTGAGATACCTGAGGAATCCTCACAGTATTAATTTTAGAAAACACTGCGACAGCTATTTATATGTAAGTAAACACTCACATTTCCTCACCACAGTGACAGGCTCTGGCAACAGGAAAAGACTCCCAACACCTATCTACCGGACACTTTCCCTACTGACTCTTTCTACCAGAATTTTTCCTGGCCACATGTAACTACAAACCAAAGTGACAAATGTGGATGCTGCCTTCTTTCAATGCAGTGTGTAGGTACATGGGAATCTTTTGCATTCCATATGCTGCCATAACTGTACGCAAGAAATAGGAGCTGTTGAGCCATTGGGTTAAAATATGTTGCACGAATGACAAAAATATTCCATTCAGGTTCCAGTGAAAATGTCAGGTTTCCTAGACAGCACACCATTTCATTTGTTCAGTCAAGTTGACACTGGTAATAACTAAACAGCTAGGCACATAGCAGGCTTCCAGTTAGCTGTGAATTCTGGAGGGAAAAATAAAGAGGAGAAATGTAAAAAAAAAAAAAAAAATAGTTTGGCCATTTTCAGAAGATTGTTCCTTCTCACATACTGATTGTGGCTCTGCTCTTTCATGCTCTGTACAGTTGTCTTGCAGTGTTAGGCAACTGAATACGACTTTTAGGAAAGGTAAAAATCTGATGTAGCGCATAACAGTGGGAAAATTTTAATGACTACTGCAATATGGCATGCAATATTTTATAAGTTAACATCAGCTCATCATAGCCAGAAGTCATGAAGATACATGCCACAACATGTTGTCAGTTATATCAGCGCTATAGAATACACTGCATATGAGAGTTGCGTGGTAATAATATTATTTGGTCAGTAGGTGGGAGTGTTTATTTCTTTGCCACCAATAACAACCTTTCCTGTGATTTCACAATGAAGTAGGTCAGAAGTAAGCATCTGCTTTACAACCTTCTGTGGGCACTCCAAGCAGAACAAGTGTTATTATTTGTATAGTGCTATAAGTATGCAAGTACTTTACACGTATATATGAACGCAAGTTTCCTGGACTACGTAGCTTATAGTCAAATAATCCATCCTGGTAGGATGTTAAGTTTCTTTAACTCTCATTAACTTGGACTGTATTTAAGGGTGCTCAGCCTTATGAAAGATATGTCCCTAAATTAAACAGAAATAAAACACACATGAATAAAGCACACTAAGGCTGGGTTTACACTTGCCCCCAACTTCGAAGGGGGCATGTAAATCAGGGTGATGCAAGATTACTAATGAAGTGCTGCGGTGAATATGCAGCACTTCATGAGGCTAATTCTCCCCCACGCAACTTCGAAGCGTCAAACCGTAAGAAATCAGTCCATTTGCTGCATTGTGTTGGCTGCAAGCCCTATTTATATATTAATAAACTCTTCCAGTTAGGTACTATCAAGTCTAACAAAGACATAAAATGTAAAGAGAAGAAAGGTATTAGCAGAACAGGTCCATCCTTTATTTTCGGTTTAAGAAAATCACAACTTATTGCTTCTTTCCCCATTCATTTAAATTCCCACATCCAAAAAGAAATCAAAAGTTTCAATTCTATCCTCAGTGTGCACTCTACTATCTTCAATCATGGACTTCCCCATGTCTGAGCATTTTGCAGTAGCACTACCAAGAAACATATGTCAGAATACTGTGCTTGTCCACAAAAGAATGTAAGATCATATGTTCATAGTTACCATGGCTCTTTGGAAGCTCCCCGCAAGGCAGCATGGTTTAATTAGAAATTGGACATTTTATCTCTCCAAAGTGAATATCTATACATAAAATATCCAGAGTGGTATTTGCTTTACAGTGCTTTTGTAATCATGAAACAACCTTCAACTCAATCTTGAAGTGTGATGTGATAAAGACCTGTACGCTAACAATTTTGTAATCATGTTGCTCTCAAATCCCAGGATATTAGAGACAAGGGCTATGTCTACACTATAGTGATCTGTCCACAGAAGTTAATGTCAGAAAAGATCTTTCAGCAAATTGTCTCTCAACAGATCATGTCAACACACCAAAATGGATCAAAAGAGAAATCCACTCTGCTGACAGACAGTGGCCAGATTTCCGGCCTCTCTCTCAACAGAATGGCCAGTCAGAAGGTCAGCAAACAGGGCTGCCTGGTAAACCGGAAGCCTGATCTGTTGACAGAGGACACCACTGAGTGTCTATATGGCTTTTTTGTCAACAGAAACTGTCAACAAAGGTGTTATTCTACATAGCAGACAAGCAGAATGCTGTTGGTGGAAGTGCTTAGTTCAGCTTGTCAACAGAGTGTTGACAATACACATTCCCAGTGTCTACATAAGCCCCTTCCTTTCAGGAGGGGCATGTTAGTGAGCAGGTTTGAAAGATGCTAATGAGGCGCTGTCATGAATATGCAGTGCCTCATTAGCATAATGGCGGCCACAGCAATTTGAAAGTGCGGCTTTTCGAATCGCGCGCCACCTGTGGAGACAAGGACCTTCCAAAAGGACCCCCCAGTTTTTGAAAGCCCCTTCTTCCTAACACCAGATAGGAAAGGGCTTGTGTAGACCCAGGGATAGTTTCTAGACACTCTGTGAGTTTTGTTGACAAGACCTTGATTTTTTCAAAAAAAATACTCTCTAGTGTAGACACAGCTAACGTGCATAAAATAATTTTCACCGGACCAACTACTGTTGGAAAAAGAGACATGCTTTCATTCTTACACTATGCTTTTCTTTGGGTCTGGAGGACTCTTTCCCAGACCTGAGAAAGAGCTCTCCCTTGTGGAAGCGCTAATTCTTTCTAGCAGAATAGACAATCAGCTGTCTCAAACTTTAGCTCAGATGTCCAGACTTATGCCCATACCACCCTGAATCCATGAAAGCAATCGTGGATTTACTCATCTTCTAGTTACATAAAATTCTTGCCTCTAAGTATTCAATGACCACAGCTACTCCTGGCTGCAAAACCTTTCTTGCAAGTGTTTTTAGTCATATCTGAATTATTTAAGAAAGGTGTGGCTTTTCTGAAGGTTCTTTTACAGAATTAGTTTTATCCTCTTTTAAGCATATTAATTCCTTTTACTATCTTTTGTTAAATCTGAAACCCCTGTATTACTTCTTGTTTAGAATAAGTGAACTTATCCTGCACATTCAATGATAGCTTTTCCTGATGTACATGAACTATCTTCAGTAAAACCTTATTTAGACTTTGATGTGTATGATCTGCTGTAAGCATGATGTGACAGAGGCGAAGCATCTGTGGTAAATTCTACTGAAGGAGAAAGCTGAACTAATGTGATCAGGAACCATTAATTGCAACTTCCAGTGAAAACAGAATACACATGAAGAAAACACTAAGGAATCCATCTATATATTTTAAAAAATGTTCGTCAGTCCATCTGTCCATGGAGCCATTTGTTAAAGAGCTCCTACTAAATGGTAAGAGCTAGGACCACCAAATTTGATATGCAGGTTCCTCTTGTCACACCTTAAAGTGAGGTAAGAGTTTGGCTGTGCCTGGAAAATGAGATGTGCCTGGAATGTGATTGTTTCTTATTAAACAGAAAGGGAAGGGTGTGAGAGCAGAGACAATTATAGCTCAGGAGTTTGAGCTCTGGCCTGCTAAACCTGGGGTTGTGAGCTCAACTCTTGAGGAGGCTATTTAGGGACTGGTGCTTGGTCCTGCCAAAAGGGCAGGGGACTGGACTAGATGACCTCCTGAAGTCCCTTTTAGCTCTAGGAGGTGTGTGTGTTATAGTCACTTAGACCAGAGGGGGTGGTAACCACAGGGGACAGTTACATTCATGAGCATCCCAATGGTCCCTTGCTGGCCATCTGCACAGCCCTTGAGGAGTATCTGTCCGTTGCCCTGTGGCCCCACGGCCGTGGGCTACCCAGGGGGGAGCATTGGTGGGTGTCCTCCACAGCCCTCAATGGCTCTGAGCCAGTAAGCAGCATACATGGCCCAGCCTGGTCCTGGGAGATGCAGATGGCTGTGTTGTGCAGTGCCCCCTTGCCCTGGGGAACAAATGACCAGTGGGGTGCTTGGCCATGCCTGGAGCACCTGCCTTGCTGCAGCAGGCAACTTGCATGACCCAGACCAGCCCCAAGAGAAGCCAGTGGCCATAGTGCATGGTTCCCTGACTTTGCCCCAAGAAGCAGCTGGTGGATGGGGTGCTTGACCAGCACCATGGAGCAGTGCTGACCTTCCCATGGCCCTGTCAGCCTTGGTATGGCCAAATGAAGCACTGGCAACCTGTGCAGACCCCACCAGCCCCATGGAGTGCCAGCGGGTGGCTGTGTGGCCTGTGCCAGTCCTGGAATAAGTTGGTGGCTGCAACATGTGCCCCCCTCCACAACTCAGGGAACAGCCAGTGGGCAGGTGCTCACCCCCTCAGCCTTGGGCCAGTCTCAGAGAGAGGCCAGTAAGACCGGGTACCTAGCTCCCTGCCTGTCCTGGTCTGATCCCAGGGACAAGATGGAGGGCAGGCTGCCCCCTACCCCTAACCCAGACTTGCTTACTAGCTTAAAATATAAGATGGGCACTTCATACTAAAGAAGACAAATTCCATTTATCTTTTGTCTTGCTACTCATCATGAAAACAAGCAATCTCTTGCAGGTGCACTGTAAACAGAACCACATTTTAATACAATAAGGTATGGAAACCTCAAAGCATCTTCCTGGAGCGATGGGGTTCTGGAACAGGCAGAGAGGTTTTAGATTCATGACCACATGTGCATTGATGGTTTAATTCATATCAATAACACCAGAATTCTTAATCTCATCATATCTTCAGGATTAGATAATTTCTTCTTTTTACAAAAAAATCTTGAACATTCTCAATCAATGACCAATTATTGATTAATTCATTACTTCAGCTTGCCTATAAATAAAAATGAATGCATTTATTGTTTGAACTTTTACAGCCTATTTTATTGTACCAGCTATAAATGATGAAAGAAGGAGCTGTCTGGAAAAATTCAACAGGGTTTTGGGATGCATTACATTAGGCAACAGAATGACATCCTGTGTAAATAAACCAGAGCTATACCAATCTTTTGTGATGCAGAATATGAAAGCATATTTACATACAAAGTGTGTTTACATAACCCACACACCTGTTGGGAGTGGTTCACTGTCCCATTTAATTGAACTTAGACCACTTACAGAGGGAAAGAATGAGTCTCCTCTACAGCCTGAGCTAAGCGCCAGGTGTCTTTTAGTTCAAACTATAATGGCTCATGCATTAAGGTGCAGAGGTCCCAGGTATGGTTCTGTCTGTCAGCCTTATATTTACTACCTCGTCCCATTCCATAACATATGAAATTACAGTATAAACATGATATTTTACTAAACTGTTTAAAATTGAGATGGTACTTTTGCTGTAAAGTGTGGACTTGAACCTGGACTTGACCTTTCTTCTACTTTGCTCAATAGTCTGGTGCTCTTCTTCCCATGCTTGGCTGGGGCAGAGTACTGAGCAGCCTTCAGCTCGAAGAGACTCATCTGGAGGCAGCAATATTTAGCAGTTGAAGGCTCTGTCCCTTTGGGCAGTGCAAGGCTTGGTCAGGTGGTTTACCTCAGGCTCCTGTTGAAGGTAGCCAGCAAACACTCCATACAGGGGCCGGATAAAGATAAGGTATCTGTCCTGCCCAGATACTTCCAGTTAGTAGGATGTGGAGAGTTCAACTCCACTCACCAAACAGAGCGTAGTAGCTCTCCAGTCCAGGAGGAGGCCACTCTGTCTCACTAAAGCCCCTTATTTGCTATGTTGAAAAAGTGTTGGAATGCAGCAGTCCTTGGAGATTCAAAAGCAAAATTATGTAGATAACAGTTCAGTCCTTGTTCTGCTTGCTTCATTCTCTATCACTTCCTTTCCTGCCACATTTCCCCTTACCTTCATGTTTTTGCTGTTCTATTGCATGGCACAGTAGTTCAGGAATGTGGACACAATGTCCACTGCACACTAGAATAAGACCATAATATATATATTCCATTTATTACCTCAGAAAGGACTCAAATTAGACTATTCATAGATGAAAGACTTAAACCCTAATTTTCACTGAGGGTAAATATAAAGGAAATGAGGAATATGAGAAAGAATTTTTAGAAACTCTTGAGGCTCTTATGGGAACAAAAAGGAATTCACTGGAGGAAGACAATTTTCATTTACTTACAGCACGTTATTTTATCAAAGTGAGTTTCCAATTACATTTTGTAAAACACCTATGGCATACATACATTTTAAACACACGGAAATGCGCTGTAGTCATAAAAATCACTCTGCATTACTAGAAAATGTACCGATGCTCAGAGGGTTTTTTAAATTTAAAGATCCATTTTTTATTTTCTCATTACTTCAGAAAACATTCTAGAAGAACAGCTAACTGAATCATCTGTAGATAATATGTGAAATCATACGCTGGAGTAAGACAAAGTGTGCAATCAATACACTGAACATTTGAGTAACAATGGAAAAATTCTATTTTGCCTGGGGCAAAACACTTCAATAAAGATTGAAAGAAGGAAAATTGCGACTTCCCTGTGAAAGATCTTTTGATTCTTTACACTTGATTTTTAACCTACAAATATTTCAACATGTAAAGGAAAAATTAGATTCAATATGTTCTAATGATTTAGTTTAGAAGCTTCATATAAAATCATTCCCTTCTTCAAATAAACCACACAGACAGTGTTCAAAATACAAAGGAGAACATATTTCTCATCAATTACTTAAACCTGGACCTGTTGACTAAACCTGGCATATTTGGAATTGTTCAAGCGTGGGATTTTTTTCCTTCAATTTTAAGACATACACTTGGTAGTCTAAAATAGTTTGCAACTCAGTACATATGTGAGATTGTCCATATCTGACAATGGCATCACAGTACATTGTGTGTTCTTTGGCTGTACAGTCCTAGCTTCATGGAGCAAGATCACAAAAACGTCACATACAAATATGCAAAGGATCATACTAAAGGACTGGCATGATGCTTCGCCCTTTTTTCCCGATCAGTTTTTTCTTAACTGTCTTTCTCAACGTGTTTATAACCTTTATTGATTTTTGCTTTCCACTCAGATCTGCCCTTGCTTTTGTCTTCAAAGATATTAATATTTATGCCACACTGATAAATTGTGATCAATTCTTAAAATGAGATTCTGCTTAAGGATATCTTTATGGTTTTTACATTGTGCAATCTTCCTGCACTTGCTAAGTTTCAGTTCACTGCAGAAAGTGTTGGGGGGCTTGTCATCACCCGTTCTGAAAAAATCTAAATTGATCACTGGTAATCATTCCCTTGCTGCCATTTTTATTTTCTTTCAATGATCTTAATATTTGAAACTCTGTCTGGCTATTGGACCTTCAGAACACAGCACACGTGACATTTTTCAAGTTGCTTGGTGCATCTGCAGTAAACTTGCCATGTTTCACATTCACATAAAAAGGGAAAGAGAGGCTGCCAAACTCTCTTTTATATTCAAATTTGACACATTAACACGTGGTTTGAACCAGGATGACAATTTCCTAGCTCATTATAGGGGCTCTTTTACATATTTTGCTTTATCTAATTCTTGACTTTCCCCACCCCCTTTCTGCCCCTCTGCTCGCTGATTTGTCTACCTTGATTATAATTTTCCTGATTTGTCAACCTTGATTACTATTTTTTGGTTCTCTGGCTACGTCTACACGTGAACGCTACATCAAAATAGCTTATTTCAATGTAGCGACATCGAAATAAGCTATGACTAACGTCTACACGTCCTCCAGGGCTGGTGCTGTCGACGTTCAACGTCGAAGTTGGGCAGCACCACATCGAAGTAGGCGCTGCAGGGGAGCGTCTACATGCTAAAGCCGCACACATCGAAATAAGGGTGCCAGGAACAGCTGCAGACAGGGTCACAGGGCGGACTAGCGCTTCTGGGGCAACAGCTAGCCGCTCCCTTAAAGGGCTCCTCCCAGACACACTCAGCCTACACAGCACGTGGTCTGCAGAGCCATAGGCACGCACACCTCGAGCGACGCAGTCATGGACCCCCAGCAGCAGCAGCAGCAGCCAGAGGTCCACCCAGCCGCCCCTGCAGGAGCAGTGCTCGCCCTGCTCAATGCCATGCAGGAGGCAGCTGATCACATCCTAGCCACAGAGGAGGAGCTGCCCACAGGGGAGGAGGAAGCAACCCCAAACCCTGAAGCCCCCTGCCCACCCCACCGCCGCACACGCCGCTGGCTGTGGAGCTACCCCACGAGCACCGAATCTTGGGAGCGGCTGGTGCTCGGAGAGTGGGACGACGACCGCTGGCTCCAGAACTTTCACATGAGCCGGCAGACATTTCTGGAGCTATGCCAGTGGCTCACCCCCGCACTGAGGCACCAGGACACCACCATGCGACATGCCCTCAGCGTCGAGAAACGGGTCGGCATCGCTGTCTGGAAGCTGGCCACTCCAGACAGCTACCGATCCGTGGGGCAGCAGTTTGGCGTTGGCAAGGCCACCGTCGGGGCTGTCATCATGGAGGTAAGAGGACCCACGGGGGAAGGGGAAAGCAGCCCTGCCAGGGGAGGGGAGCCCTGGCAGGGAAGGGGAGGGGAGGGGAGGGGAGCCCTGGCAGGAGAGGGCCACACAAACCCTACACACCTCTCATTGGTGGTCTCCCATGTGCTTCCCCTGCAGGTCGTCCGTGCCATCAATGCCATGCTCCTCCACAGGCTCGTGTGGCTTGGGGACCCGGATGCTGCCATCATGGGGTTTGCCACCCTGGGCTTCCCCAATTGCTTCGGGGCTCTGCATGGGACCCACATCCCCATCCGTGCCCCGGAGCACAGTGGAGGACGCTACTTAAACAGGAAGGGCTACCACTCAGTGGTCCTCCAGGCCTTGGTGGACAGCCGGGGCCGTTTCCAGGACATTTATGTGGGCTGGCATGGCAGCACCCACGATGCCCGGGTATTCCGCAATTCGGGCCTGTGCCGCCAGCTGGAGGCGGGGACCTTCATCCCCCAGTGGGAGATCCCTGTGGGGGACACCACCATGCCCCTCTGCGTCATCGCAGAGGCGGCACATCCCCTCCGGCCCTGGCTCATGCACCCTTACACAGGCCACCTGTCAGCCAGCCAGGAGCGCTTCAACATGCGCCTGAACCACGCGCGCCAGGTGGTGGAGCGCACATTTGGCCGCCTCATAGGGCGCTGGAAGTGTCTCCTCACCTGCCTTGATGCGGACCCCACCAACATCCCCCAGATTGTGGGCGCATGCAGCACCCTCCACAACCTCGTCGAGAGCAAGGGGAAGGCATTCTTTCAGGGCTGCGCTGTGGAGGCTGGCAGGGCCGATGTGCAGCCACCCACTGCCCCCAGTCGCCAGGTGGACCCTGAAGGGACCCGGGTCCGGGAGGCCCTGTGGGCCCAGTTCAACGAGGCCGCTGGGTGAACGCTGGCAGGCCCCCCACTGCACACCCCACATCCTCCACAGCACTCCCTGCCCCTACGCCCACACCACAGAGCACCCAAGAGCACACCCACCCCCACTTTTCTTGTAAATAAAAACAGACATTTGTTCATCAAAACAGATATATGTTGAATTATTATTATTATTATTATTATTATTATTATTATCATAACTAACTATTTACAGGCAACATAAATAATATATGTATATATGTATTATAAACAAGATAAGATGAAAGAAAAAAGGGGAAGACAAGGAAGGGGAGAACTATTAATATGGGAGGGCAGGTATCAGCATAACAACATAACAACAGGGGTCTAATACAAACTATTTACAAAAGAATATGATTACTGAAGGGCATATATACAAAGGGGGGGGCACGTCCTGGGCCCCACAACCCCTAATGTCCAGCACTGGGGGTGGGCAGCCGCAACCCGCGCCACGGCCTCAGCCCCGGCCAGGGCTGGCTGGGGGCCGGGCGGACCGGGAAATTAGGCTGGCGGGTGTCAGCTGGCCCCAGGTCCCCCTCAGCGGAAGGGCCCTCGGTGGCGGATAGCGGTGCGACGGTGGATGGAGCAGCGGGTGGGGCAGTGGGTGGAGCGGCGGGTGGAGCAGGCAGGGCAGGCAGAGCGGTGGCCAGCATGGCATGGGGGGCCAGGTAGTCCACGATGCGCTCGAAGGTGCACATAAAGGCCCCCCATGCCTCCTGGCGCCAGGCCAGAGCCCACTCCTGGAGTTGGGGGCGCCACTCCTCCACCCGCAGGTGCTGCTCGGAGACCTCCAGCTGCCGATGAAGGATTGCCAGCAGCTGGGGGTCCGTCGCCGTGCGTGGGTGGTGCTGGCTCCGCCGTCGTCCCCACCCTGGGGCCGGTCGGTGCTCCGCCGAGGGGCTGGCCTGGACTGATGGCCCTGGTGGGCTCTCCGGGACCACCGACACCTCGCCAGTGCTCTCCAGTCCTTCCGATGGTGCAGCTGTGGAACACAGGGTGGGGAAGAAGAGTGGAGACAGCCGTTAGTGTGGGCCCCAAGCCGTGGACCTTGTCCCCCCACCCCTCTGCTGCTGGTTCCCAATCCCCATCCCCGGGAGATGCTGATGATGATGATGGGTGTCCCACCCCCTCCCCCCGGGGGACCCTAGGTTCCGCTGCCCCCATCCCCAGGGATGGGGCATGGCACTGTCGTGCTGGGGGGGCAGGGGCTGATGCACTCTTCTGAGGGACATGCCACTGCTGTCCTTGGGGCCATGGTCATCTGGGCATGTGGAGGGCCCTGGTCATGTCCGTTACCCCCGCCCCTCAACCTCGGGGGTGTGCACCAGGGGGTACATACCTGATGGTCCGCTCCCACGGTCGGGGGACACCTGGGGGACGGACGCCCTGCTGGAGCTCCATGATGGCAGCGCGATTCGGAGCCCCCATTGCTGGAGGAGGACTCCCCCTCTTCCTCCTCTGGCGTCCAAGGGCTGGTCTCCTGGGGGGGCTCCTGGGGTGCGGGGCTTACCTCCGGGTCGGACTCCACCTCCGGGGCCTGCTGGGGCTTGTCGGCCGAGGTATCAAGAGTGGCCGAAGGGGAGGAGGTTAGCTGGGGGCCCAGTATGGCCCTGACCTCCCTGTAAAAGGGGCAAGTGAGGGGGGCGGCCCCAGATCGGCCAGCCGCATTCCGGGCCCGGGCGTAACCCTGCCGCAGCTCCTTCACCTTACTCCTGACATGGTCAGGAGTGCGGGCAGGATGACCCCAGGTGGCCAGGCCCTCAGCCAGCCGAGCGAACACATCCGCGTTCTGCCTCTTGCTCCCCATTACCTGGAGCACCTCCTCCTCGCTCCAGAGCCCCAGCAGGTCCCGAAGGTCGGCCTCCGTCCAGGAGGGGCCCCGCTGCCACTTCCCAGCCTGGCTGCTGGAATGGGAGCCCTGGCTCCCCTTGGGGGGGGTGCCCTGGGGGCGCTTGAGGGGCTGGGGGGTGACAATTGCAGCGAGGCGGCTGTGTGTGGCTGCAGAGGGGCGTGCAGGCTGGCTGCGTGGCTGGGCTGCCACCTGCACGCTCTCTCAGCTTCCTGCACAGGAAGGCAGGGGGCGGGGACCTTTAAGGGGCCGCTGCACACGGCAACCATCGAGCTCAGGGGCTGGAGAGAGCGTCCCTCAACCCCTCAGCTGATGGCCGCCATGGCGGACCCTGCTATTTCGATGTTGCGGGACGTGCAACGGCTACACGTTCCCTACTTCTATGTTCAACGTCGAAGTAGGGTGCAATTCCCATCTCCTGATGGGGATAGCGACTTTGACGTCTCACCGCCTTACGTCGATGTCAACTTCGAAGTAGCCGGCACGTGTAGACGCGGCTTCTGTGCCTTAAATATTGAGTCTGTTCTGGTATGGCTATGACGTGAAGAAGTGGGTCTGTCCCACAAAAGCTCACCACTTAATATATTATCTTGTTGGTTTCTAAAGTGCTACTGGACTGCTTTTTTGTTTTGAAAGTGTTTTAAAATTTCTCCTCCCTGTAACAAGCTGTTTTTGAAGATCAATGAAGACAGCATATGGTTCCATATTTTGTTCAATGAATTCTTCGTGAACTTTGCTCACTATGTCTGTGGTGCTCCAGTCTTATCTAACGCCACATTACATCTCTAAGGCCATGTCTAGGATGACCATATCTCCCCCAGCCAAATATTGAACGTGGGGGAATGGTGCCATCCTGGCCAAAACAGGATGGATGGTCACCTTACCCACGAGTCAGGCGGTGGCTGCTCTGTGGGAAATGCCACCCTAATGGGAGGCCTGCGGAGGGCAGCTGTGGTTTGTGGCTGCCTCATGACTTGGGGCACCAGGAATGCGACTGCTGCCCCACCAGTGAAGCCCTCAGTTTCCACCAGCTGTGGGAAGCCAGGTGGGAGCCACATCAATTCAGAACCTGGCTCCCCCAACCTGGCAAAGCTGGGCAGCAGCTGCATGGGTCCGGCTCCCGGCTCCGGGCTCCCGGCTCCCTCAGTCAGGTGAAGCAAGGCAACAGCTGCACTGCTGCATGGGTCTGGCTTGCAGCTACCCCCAGCTGGGGGAAGCTGGGTGGCAACCATATGCGTATGGCTCCTGACTCCCCCCAGCCACAGGGAGCCAGAACTGGGGGCAGCCACCTGTGTTCCTAATAAAGTAGAATAAGGGGCAGTTAGCCCCTTTGGCAAAATAAATCGGGATGCCAGGATGGCATCTGAAATGTAGGACTGTCCTGCCCAAAACAGGATGGATGATCACCTTAGATCTGTCTAGATTAGAGCAATCTGTCGACAGAAGTTTTTGTCAGAACATATTTTTCAACAAAATTTCTGTCGACAGATCACAGCCAGAAAACAAAATGGATTTCTCTGTCAATCTGCTCAGTTGACAGAGTAGCCAGATGGTCCAGCCACTCTCTCAACAAAATGGCCACCCAGAACACCATCAGACAGGGTCACATGTCCTGCAATCTCTTCTGGAAGCCCTGGTGAGATGAGCCCTTAAAGGTTCCCTGCTCCCTCCTGATGCCTGTTCCCTGCCCATGTTGAGGCATGCCTACCTCCACGAGGGACAGCACAGCTGCTAGAGCAAGGCTTCAATGCTTCCTAGGGGACAGCTCTTTTCAGCGAGCCATGGTGCCAGAGCAGCCCTCAGGGTTGTGCTGGCCCCACAGACGGGTGCTTCAGCACCTGCTGCACCGCCTCACTGGGCACCCCTTCCTCGTGAAGGGTGAGCCTGACACCACTTTCAAAGAACTTGCCCTGGCTGCCGGATGGTCAGACCCACTCCTGCCCCCCACCCGCAGGTGCACAGGCAGCTCTGGAGGCACCACATCATTTCCAGCTGGTGGGACTGGCTTGTCATGGGCCAGTGGAACGACTAGCAGGGGCTCCAGAACTTCTGCATGTGGAAAAACACCTTTCTGGAGCTGTGCGTCTGGCTCTCCCCCACCCTCCGGAGACAGGACACCCAGATACAGCCTGCCAACCCTGTGGAGAAGTGGGTCACTGCTGCCCTATGGAAGTTCGCCACTCTTGACAGCTCCCGTTCAGTGGGAGCCAGTTTGGAGTGTGGATGTCCACCATCGGAGCTCTTCTCATGGAGGTAAGGTACTCTAGGGCTGCAGTCCCTGCATGAGGCAGGTGGGGTGGGGGGTTGTCCCACCATAGGGATACTCTCTGGAAGTGGGGACGAGAGTACGAGCGGTGAAGGGGAAGTCCCACCCCCAGGAGATTGTGCCAGACCACCCTCACACAAAAAGGCACAGTTGCTGCCTGGAGAGCAACAGGTCATTTCCCGAGCCTCAGGGATGCCAAGGGAGCACCAGTGGCTGCTGCTTCCCCAGGGAGTGCTGGGGGCTGCTGCATAACTGGGGCTTCCAGAGAACGCCAGCACCTGCTGCTTCTCAAGGGAGCACTGGGGGTTGCTGCTTCCCAAAGGCTTGGGGAGGGCTGGCAGCTGCCACATCCTTCCTTTCTTTCTGGGGCTTGGTGGAGCTGGGAGGAGCCGCCCCTCCCGCCATATCTCCATGCCTTGTATTTGGGATGGAGATATACGGTCACCCTAAAAAATTTTGTGAGCAAGAAAGGTGTTATAAATGAATTAAAATAGTAGAAGGCTTCCTTCAGTAGATGTAGACTATGGATTGCGCCCTTCATAGTTCCATTTGGGATCATCATTTACAGCGCTGACTGTGACTGTGAAGGCCCACATGAGAGCGACAGTCCTTGCTGCATCTTTTGCATGTGTAATGGGTGTCTGGCAGGTCCTTACCGTGCTTTCTGTGGGCTCGCTTCTCCTCTGCTAGCTGTCTGATCCTCATCTCACCCTTCTGAAGGCCCTTGTGTAGTTCTTGCCTCCATCTGCTGCGATCGTCTGCCAGCTCCTCCCAGCTGTCTGGCTCGATGTCTACCTCCCTGAGGTCCCTCTTGCAAACATCTTTGTAGCGGAATTGGGGTCGTCCGGGAGGTCTTTTCCAGAGGGTAGCTCGCCATACAGGATATCTTTTGGGATCCTTCCATCACTCATCCTGTTGACATGGCCCAGCCAGTGGAGCCACAGCAGCCTGAGGAGGGCGTGCATGGTTGGGATTCCAGCTTCCTCAAGGACGGTGGTGTTGGACACTCTGTCCTTCCATGATATTCCAAGGATGTGCCTGAGGCAGTGCAAGTGAAAGACGTTCAGCCTCTTTTCCTGATGGGCGTACAGGGTCCAAGACTCACTGCCGTAAAGGAGGGTGCTGAGGATGCAGGCTCTGTAGACTTGCATTTTGGTGTGGGTGTACAACTAGATGTTATTCCACACTCTATTGCTAAGTCTGGACAGAGTTGTGGCTGCTTTTCTGATCCTCCTATTTAGCTCAGTCTCCAATGACAGGGTGTCAGTGATGGTGGACCCGAGGTAAACGAACTCTTGGACGACCTCTAACGTATAATTGTCGATGCCAACTGATGGAGGTTCAGCAATGTCCTGACCAAGAACGTTTGTCTTCTTTAGGCTGATGGAAAGCCTGAAGTCCTTGCATGCTTTGGAGAACTGATCCAGCAGTTTCTGAAGCTGGTCTTCTGTGTGTGACACTACAGCAGCGTCATCTGCGAACAGCATATCTCTGATGAGGACTTCCCACACCTTAGATTTAGCTTTCAGCCTTGAAGATTAAACAGTTTCCCATCAGATCTTGTGTGCACAAAGGTGCCCTCTGTTGAAGATCCAAAGGCATGCTTCAGGAGGAGTGTGAAGAAGATCCCGAACAATGTCAGAGCAAGGACGCATCCTTGTTTGACGCTGCTCCTGATGCTGAAAACATCCGATAATGTGCCGTCATATTGGATGGTTCATCTCATGTCTTCGTGGAAAGACTGGATCATCTTGAGTAACCATGGTGGACAGCCTATCTTCTGGAGCAGTTTGAACAGTCCGTCCATGCTGACCAAGTCGAAGGCCTTGGTCAGGTCGATGAAGGCAATATAGAGTGGCTTCCTGTGCTCCCTGCATTTCTCCTGAAGCTGCCTCAGAGAGAAGACCATGTCAACGGTAGATCTCTCTGCGCAGAATCCGCACTGTGATTCGGGATACACCCACTCAGCAATCTTCTGGAGTCTACCGAGGATGACGCGAGCCAACAGTTTACCAGTGATGCTTTGGAGGGAGATTCCACGGTAATTGTTGCAGTCGCTTCTGTCTCCTTTGTTCTTATACAACGTTACAATGTTAGCGTTGCGCATATCCTGTGGAACCTCACCCTCTTTCCAGCACAGGCACAGTAGCTCTTGTAGAGGTTCCAGGAGGGTGTCCGTGGCACACTTAATTCCCTCTGGTGGTATACCATCCTGGCCTGGGGCCTTTCCTACTTCAATGCTCTCGATGGCTTTCTTCAGTTTGTCCACAGTTGGTTCCTGATCTAGTTCGTCCATTACTGGTAGGAGCTGGACGGCATCGAGGTCTGTATCAACCACAATGCTCTCGTGTGAGTACAGCTCAGAGTAATCCTCAACCCAGCACTCCATCTCTTTGGCTTTGTCAGTGATGACTTCACCAGATTTGGATTTCAGAGGTGCCGTCTTGTTCTGGGTAGGTCCTAATCCCTTCTTGATGCCCTCATACATTCCCCTGAGATTACCAGAGTCAGCAGTGGTCTGCATGCTGCCGCATAGCTTGAGCCAGTAGTTGTTGGCACAGAGCCTGGCTGTCTATTCTTCTGGCTGCTCTGAGTGCTTGCAGGGTACTTTGGCTCAGTGAGCGTTTGTACTCCAGGAGTGCAGCATGCTTCTTTTCGATGGTTGGAATCATCTCATCGGAGTTAGCTTCGAACCAGTCATTTGTTTTTCTAGCTCTTCTTCCAAACGCTGACAAGGCCGTGTTGTAAATTGTATCCCTCAGATGATGCCATCTGGATCTCACATCTGCACACCCAGGGCTGCTGCGCAGATTCTCCTCGAGGGTCTCTCTGAACTTTTCGGCTCTGTCTGAGTTTGCTGTCTTTCTGGCATCAGTGCGGGGCCTTGCAGTTGGTTTACAGTGGTACAGCTTCTTGGGTCTCACCTTGAGTTTGGAGCAAACTAGCGAGTGATCTGTATCGCACTCAGCACTAGGATAGCTGTGTGTCAGAAGGATGTTTTTGAGGTTATCACATCTGGTGATGACCACGTCTAGTTGATGCCAGTGTTTCGAGCATGGGTGTCTCCATGACACTCTGTGCTGTGGCTTGGTTTGGAAAAATGTGTTTGTGATGCACAGATTGTGGTACGTGCAAAGTTCGAGAAGACACTGTCTGTTTTCATTCATTTTTCCCACACCAAAGTGGCCTAAGTAGGAAGGCCATGAGTCACGGTCGGCGCCAACTCTGGCATTGAAGTCACCCAAAATGTACAGTTGTTCACGAGCAGGCATTTGCGCCATGGCAGCACTAAGCACGTCATAGAACTTGTCTCTTACTTCTGGTGTGGTGTACAAGGCTGGAGCGTAAGCGCTGATCAGGTGGACAGGACCGGCGCAAGTTTGAAGTATGACCTGAAGGAGTCTTTCTTATCCGCCCGTGACTAATTCCACCTTTTGTAAAAGGGTGTTTCTGATGGCAAAGCCAACACCATGCTCCCTGGGTTCTTCTTGGGCTTTACCCTGCCAGAAAAAGGTGTAGTCCTTTTCCATTAGAGATCCCGAATCTGTGAGTCGCGTCTCTTGCACAGCAGCAGCAATATCAACTTGGAGCCTCTTCAGTTCCTCATTGATGACAGCGGTCTTTCAGGTGTCGCTGATGTCCTTAAGATCTTCAGCCAAACCAGTCAGCATGGTCCGCACATTCTAGCAAGCAAGCTTGAAACTTTGATGGTTTCCTTTTCTTATTGATTTTCTTATTGGTTTGTCTGGTATTCAAATTTCAGTCACTTGTCAGGTTTGGAACCTTAAGCCTCACGCACTCAGTGAGGCAGGTGAACTGTGGCGGGACAGTACCCTACTGGCTGGGGGCTGCCCAGCTTGAGGTGGGCGGTGACTGTCCAGTGAGATGCTATGATCTCTCCCAGCATCAAAGGCAACCCCTGGCACTCATTCTCTACGTCAATCGAGCAAGAGCTTATAACCGGTACCTGTTACCTTCCGTGTTGGTTCAACGCTGTTAAGCGATGCTGGAGTAACTCTCCAGGCGTGAGCCTGGGCAATTTTTTTGGGGGGGGGACCCTGGGCTGCCCAGACGCCAGTGTCCGCCTCTTGGCTTTACTGATATAGTCCAAAGGAGAGGATAACCTCTACGTCTGGTACCAGGTCAGCTGCAGGAGTTGCTGAGTCACTGCCAGAAGTTGGCACAGAACCGCCTTAGGACTCCCCTCTGAATTTTCTGTCAGGGTTTACTCCCTCACCCTTGCTCTTTGCCAGGATAACCTACAAGGCAGTGGGGCGAATTAAAATAATACTGTATAGTAATACAGCGTTATTATTATTATAATATATAGTATGAGTTCATTAATCAGTTAGGATTGTAAAAGTGTGCTTTTAGACACGTGAGCATTATATTATATATACAATATCCATTGACTAAAATAGATGCATATACACTTATTTCACTAATTACTCAACATAATAAGTGCGAATATATTCTAAAATATGCTTCCAAACAGAATGTTTTATGTGAACACTGCTTATATAAAAATGGAATTAAATAAATTCATGCAATGTTACGGTTGAGATTTTACACAGGGAGTTGGCAACCAAAATAGAAAGAAGAGCCATTTTTTTCAAATTTGGTAAAAAATACAACAATTCAATATCCATACTGCATGTGAATACAAGACGGTCCTTAGTAAATGTCAAACCATACTTTTGGTAATTCCTATTTTAAGAACAGTGCACACTCAAAGATTTGTAGTGTGATACATGTTTATTGCAGGATGTTCACAAACTTTTACATATGCTATTTTCTCACAATTTATGTGTGTGTTTGTACCACTGTTTTCATGATTTGCACTCCCAAACCTTCTCTCTCTCTGAAGGCCACTAGAAGGAGTTATGCAACGTTTCTAGATCACATATCGTTTGCTATTTAGATATGAGTTCTTCATTTCTGGGCTTTTAGACGTTCCCTGTTTATCGAAAATAAACAGGATTTTTTTTTTTGTTTTACTTTGCAATTATAGTATCGGGAGCTACAAAGAAGTCCTTAAAGAGCCGCATGCAGCTCCAGAGCCACAGGTTGCAGACCCCAGTTTTACATGAACCCAAGTCAGAAAATTCAACTGATGGTAATCATAAGTCATCACATTGAATTTGTATGAAAACAGGGGGAAAGTTATCAATATAAACAAAAGAATATCCTATATGCAAAAAAGAAGACCAAATCATGCTGGACACATAGCCTTGCATTCCTGACATTTGCATTAATACAATTATTTCATATCGCTTAATATTGCACGTCTCTTGGCAAATCTATGCCACTAACAACTGTCCTGCTTCTCTTTTCAAGCCTGAAAAGTTTATTACCAAAATTATTATTCTGATTTTTTTGTCAAGTGGCATTACATAAGCTAGAAAGTTCTACAGAAAAATAGTGCTATCTAGAGCCCTCACCATCCCACTTCATTAATTTTTTGACACAAATGTTCTTATGAAAATTTTAGTGCACCAACAACTCTGTCAAATCCATATTGTAAAAGCTACTGAGTTTTACAGGAAATCATATTGTACTAAAACTTATTTCTGTACTTTCCTGATGATTAAATTCCACTGTTGTTCATTGTAATATGTTATTTTTAATTACAGCTGTCTTTCTTCTCAACCAGGCCTGTATAAAATCAACTGCACCTATTTCCTTATCATACATCACTCCTCTGAACTATTTGACCTTTCATGTTACTTGTACTGATTATCATTCTTTCCCTTTTTACTGCAGTTCTTCTGACACATTTGAAGCATACTACATTAGGTAAACATTTTTCATAGTCTGTTTATCTAATTTACAGCTTGGATAGCCACTGGAGATGTACAGAAAACTAGGACTACAAATAATAAATTTCTCATAGAACTGATTTGCAAATAACACTATAAAATGAGTTGTCTTTTGAAATTTTCAGTGTTACCTAGAGCCACTTTTTCAGTTACAAATATTTAACATACACAAATTAATGTTAATTTTTCAGTTTTTAAACAATATAGCTGTGTCTACACTACAGTGTTCAGTTGACAGAAGTCACTGTCGTCCAGTATTTCCCAACAGAACCTCTGTCTACAGAACACGTCCACACCTAATATAGGCTCTCTCTGTTGACCCCTGTCGACAGAGTGTCCATGCACCCTGACCACTCTGTCAACAGAGTGGGCTCTGATGATGCAGAAGTCAGAATTGCTTGGATGCTGAGCCCTTCCTGGAGCAACAGCCCAGCCTCCCACTCACTTACAGCCCTGCTGCATGGGAGGCAACCTCCCAGTAGGGGGCCTAAAGGGTCAGGTGGGCTGAAGCTGGCGGAGAACACCCTGGGACCAAGGGCCTGACCACCGCAGTCCCTCACCCGTGCGCCCCACCTCCTCCCCCTGCAGGTCATAAGGGCCATCAACTGCTTGCTGATGCGGAAGTTCATCTGCCTGAATAATGTCGATGTTGCAGTGGCCAGATTCAAGGCCCTGGGGTTCCCCAACTGCTTTGGCGCCATTGACAGGGCCCACATTCCCATCTGTACCCTGGACCACAATGCATCACAGTTCATCAACAAGAAGGGATAGCACTCAATCATGCTGCAGGCCCTGGTGGACCAACACAGGAACTTCATGTACATCAGGTGGGCTGGCCAGGCACATGATGCAAGGGTGTTCCGTAACTCCAGCCTCTTGAGGAAGATGGAGGAGGGCACTTTTGGGGACATGGACATGCCTCTTTGCATGGTGGGGGATGTCACCTAACCTTTAATGCCATGGTTCATGTGGTCCCATACTTCACATGCACCTGAACCAGTCCTGTTTGCTCATGGACAATGCCTTTGGCTGTCTGAAGACCCAGTTGTGGTGTTTACTCATGCACTTGGATATGGGGGAGGGCCATGTACCCCAAGTTGTGGGACACTGCTGTGCCCTCCACAATCTTCTGGAGGGGATGTGGAGGCCTTGCTCCCCCACAAGGGCCAGCCCACCAGTCATGCCTATGAGAAGCCCGGTGCAGCCCCCATTTACCAGGCCCACTGAGATTGGCTGCACATTTGAGAGGCCCTGTGGGACCAAATTCCCCCTCCTCTGGGGCACCCCCTTTGAGGGTTTCAGGCCAGCTGCCCCACCCTGTCCCCACCTTGGTCCCTCCCTTCACCCACCCAGCCCTCTACAGCCCCTTCCCAACAACTAGAGACACAGGGGTTGTGAACAAATAAACCTTTTCCTCTTAACAGATGAATGTGTGTGCAAAAAAAACAAAACAAAAAACAAAACTGTTTACAATGTGCAGTGGTGCTGAAATATGTACAGTGAGGTTGGGGCTTGGAATGGGGCTGGAGGACAGGCCTCACTCTAGGCCATGGGGCACAGCCCTGCGGGAGAGCAGGACCCATAGCGGCTCCAGCCACAGCATCTCCTCTTGCTGCAGGTTCGGGAGCCCTGTTGGGGCTGTGTAGGGGGCAGTGGCAAGGGGAGGTGTGGGTGGGGAGGGGCCACGGAAGGGTCAGTCTATGCTGTGAGGGCCTGGGGGACTGCGGGGTCAGACATGGCTGACGGAGTGTGGCGGCCTGCAGGGTGAGGGGGTGGCTGAGGACAAGATCCATTGGGTGAGGTCCAGGACAGCTGGGGGGAAGACTGGTGGGGGAAGGGCAGCAAGGACAGGGGAAGCGGGGACAGCTGGGGCAGTGGGAGTGCAGACAGTGGGAGAAGGGGGAACAGGGGCAGCTGTGGGAGCAGGAGAGGGAACAGTGGGGGACGGGGGGGGTGGCTGTGAGTGACTGGGCCAGCTGGTCCCACCAGACAGCAGTGGCACTATCCAGGCACCATCACAGGCTCCATGCCTGCACCTGCCACTCCTGGTCCCTTACCCACTACACCTTGTCAGCCCACAGCCACCACTCCATGATGTCAGCGACCCGCCTGAAGGCCCCAATCCTCCTCAACCCAGCAATGGGCCCTCCTTCCATGGGGCTGCCGGCACCACGCTGGTGCTGCACTGTACCCCAGCACCGGTGATCCTGTGGGTAGGCCCAGCTGTGGCTCCAGGCCTGGCTCTGGCTCTGGCTCTGGCTCCTGCTCTGGCTCCTCCTGGGGGATTGGCTGGCCCTGGCAAAGAGGTGGGGCCACCTTGGACTGCTAGGGGTCCAGCTGGAGGGGAGACAAGGAGGCAAGATGGCAAGTCCTTGCCTCCACATGGCCCCTCCCACCTCCCTGCCCCGGCATGCATGCGACTCAGGCACTGTCCATGGGTGTGTGTGCTGCCTGTGTCCTGAAGCCATGCATGCCAGTCACAGTCCCCAATGGTGTGTCTAGGGTTGGGCCCTTGTCCATGTGGCTGTCCTACCCACAGCCGTTTCAAGGTTAGGGTTAGGGTTAGGGTTAGGGGGGTTAGCATCCCATGGGGCCGGCAGTTGGCTGGTGCTGTGCCCTGCAGCTGCATGGTTGGTCCAGGTGGACCATGGTTCCTTGAGCACATGTGCAGGTGCTGGGTTTGCAGGGTGGGATCCTGCCCAAGCCAGGCCAGTAGGGATCACGTCATGCCTCATCCTCCCGCATCCCCCTGGGCCCTGGGATGTGTGCCCTGGTGGGGTACTCATCAGCAGAGACTTTGGAAAGGTCTGCTGAGGCCCTGGAGGTGTCCTGACTGGAAGAGGGGCCCAACTCCAGGCTGATGGCGAGGGTCCCATTGCTGTACAGGGAGGTGGTGTCACCCTCGCCCTCAGGCTGCTGCTCCTCTGGGTGGGACTCTGGCTCCATGGCAGATGGGGAGCTCCCCAGATGTGTCCAGGAAGCTCACGGGGGGATGTCCTCCACCCAAAGCTGCTACATAGCTTCCTGCAAAAATAGCAGCTGGGCTGTTGACCCCTGAGCAGCAGGCATCACCCCAAGCCAGGGCATAGCCCTGCTGGAGTTCTTTGATTTTTGCCTGGACCTGCCAGGGTCCAGGAAGGGTGTCCCCCATCTACCAGGGCTGTGGTGACCCAGCTGTGGCCCAGGGCATTTCTCCTCTTGGCTGCTGGGTGCACCAGGACTGTCTCCTCCACCCAGAGGTTGATGAGGTCTCGGGCCTCAGAATCCATCTAGGATGGGACATGCCTCTTCCTGGTCAGGTGTGGATCCTGGAGTTCCTCTATCTGCTCCCTGGTGGGCCGGGCTGCTGCCATTGCTGTGGAGTGGCTGCTGAAAATGGCTGTGGGTAGGCTGCAAGCACACATGCAGGCTGGACTGCTCACATGCTTCCTACTTCCTGGTGTTGGGTTTAAAGGGCTGCTGTACCTTTAAGTCTGCCTGGAGGAGCAGAGCACAGAGTTCTGCTTGCGGTGGACAGAGCTTCTCCTGGCCCCAGGTGGCAGACCATGGAGGACCCCTCTTTAGACAGAAGAGTGTCTACACTATTTTTTTGTTGACGGAATCTGTTGACAGGGGCGTTATGCCTCAAACTTTCAAGACAGAACTCTGCTGGGAAAACGGATGCATTCTACCGACAGATTCTAGATGGAATGTATTTGTAGTGTGGATACTCCCTCGTTTTGTCGACAGAAGGCCTCTTCTATTGACAAAACTTTGTAGTATAGACACAGCTTATATTACTACCCTTTTCTACAATAAATGAATAAATTAATAAATAAACAGTCAAACCTCTTTAACCTTACAATTGTTAACATTGGCAAGCACCATTTCTGTGCTACAGCTGTCATGTATTGCACAAAATGGATATTATCTACCAACCACACATACACAGTTTGTCACTCTAGTGTAAATCACTGCTCAAAAATACCAAGAAACTAAAAAAAAAAGAAATTAACCAGTACTTGCTGGCACAGTGGAATGTGACCCCTCTCTGAAAGTATTTGTTTTGCAAAACAAATTCCTCCCAGGAACTACTGAAATTAAGACCCTGGAACATAAGATTTAATTACTACATCCCACAAAACCCACGCTAAACTATGCTTCTAATTAGCATGAGGAAACTGAGATTTTCAGAAGCTTATAACTTAGCCAAATTTGGGCAGATTTTCACAGACAGCAAAACACACAGCCCTGACACTGGGGAAAACTCGTACATTCCCTGTTTTGAAGCATGGAGGCAATAAAGGTTTTCAGTTAAGCAACTACAAGAATTTTACATGAGGAAGTGGGCAGGGCAATGTTTTTCCCAAAATTGGTTATCAAAAGTGGTTGAAATGTTTTTCCTAAAACATATATTATAGAGAGCGTCTGCCTGCCAGTGAGTCCATCCATCTGGGTGTCTATGAGACCATTTGTTCAAGAAAAAACAACGAGAAGTCCTGTGGCACCTTATACACTGACAGATATATCAGAGTATAAGCTTTCGTGGGCAAACACCTACTTCATCAGCTGCCCCCATCCCTAACCTCTGCCCTCACTGGCCTTCAGCCACAGTGCCAGACAGGGTGAGGCCCACAAGCCAACAACACTACCACCGTGATGCAGCCAGGACTATCCGCCTGGGCTGAACTGAACAGCTTGCTGCACTCCACCCAGAGCTGGGGCTGGGAGTCATGGCTCACCTCGCACCTGGAGGACAGGCTGAGGTTTTGCCCCTTCATCCCATAACAGATCCTGGGGGCAAGGAGCTGGGAAACATGGCCCACCTCGCAGCCCCAGCAGTGGATGCCAGAGGGGCTAGGAACAGCTTCTTGCTCCCCCTCAGAAGGAGATGCTGGGGGTTGGGCTGAAAACTGAGGACAACCCCACAGACTAGATGATGGGGGTCTGGGAATTGATGACTAGGACTATTTTCATGTATTTTCAAAAACTGTGAAAGGAAGCCAGAGTTTTAGATGTACACACTTGTTATTATTTGTATACAATGAAATGAATAAATATAATTATGGCTGTATGGTAGTCTAGGTCATTTTTTTTTCTTTGACACATTACTTCTAAAAGCCAGTCCAAAGTCAAAGAATACAAGGCTACGTCTACACGTGCAGCCAACATCGAAATAGTCTATTTCGATGAATAACGTCTACACGTCCTCCAGGGCCGGCAACGTCGATGTTCAACTTCGACGTTGCTCAGCCCAACATCGAAATAGGCGCAGCGAGGGAACGTCTACACGTCAAAGTAGCACACATCGAAATAGGGATGCCAGGCACAGCTGCAGACAGGGTCACAGGGCGGACTCAACAGCAAGCCGCTCCCTTAAAGGGCCCCTCCCAGACACAGTTGCACTAAACAACACAAGATACACAGAGCTGACAACTGGTTGCAGACCCTGTGCCTGCAGCATAGATCCCCAGCTGCCGCAGAAGCAGCCAGAAGCCCTGGGCTAAGGGCTGCTGCCCACGGTGACCATAGAGCCCCGCAGGGGCTGGAGAGAGAGCATCTCTCAACCCCCCAGCTGATGGCCGCCATGGAGGACCCGGCAATTTCGACGTTGCGGGACGCGGATCGTCTACACGGTCCCTACTTCGACGTTGAACGTCGAAGTAGGGCGCTATTCCTATCTCCTCATGAGGTTAGCGACTTCGACATCTCGCCGCCTAACGTCGAAGTTAACTTCGAAATAGCGCCCGACGCGTGTAGACGCGACGGGCGCTATTTCGAAGTTGGTGCCGCTACTTCGAAGTAGCGTGCACGTGTAGACGCAGCTCAAATGTTATTTCTATTGCTCCATGAGAGAGCTCTGATTATGCCGATTCTTCAATTTAAATTGCAACCTGATTTCCTTTATAAGTCTGCTTCTGATACTCTCATTTACTAATTGACTAAAAATATCTTTCTCTTGCTTTAATATTTGTGTAGCAGTACCCAGAAAAAGATAACCAGTATTGAATAAATTTGAGGTGAACTGGTGAGAGCATTTGAGATGCAGGATTTCATTTTTTTAAAAAAACTCTGAACACCCAATTATGAAAAATAGCTTAAATTAGATTTTTTTTTGTAGACTCACTAAGAAGGTCTAGTGAAGTAGTTTTCCAACTCTACTGGTCTGTCTGCAGAGAGCTCCCTGTCATACTATGCTAGCCGCTACTTCCTGTCTGCAACAGCCTGGATATTTGTGGAACCATAAAGAAACAGAGAAGAGGACAGTCCAGCTGCCTCTGCTAGAGACAACAGTTTTTAAAAAAAGAGAAGAGGAAACAGCAGCCATTTTCAGGCTATAAGCTATCAGTTGAAGCTGTCAGGAACTGCCTATGAGCCTGGAGTCATCAGGGAAAGGAGAAGGTCTCATTGGATGTGCTGCTAGTCAAGGAAGACTGTGTATGGAGGGAAATAAAATGACAAAGGTATGACCTGGTACAGGCAGGACAGCATGGAGGAATCAGACTTGAAAGGAAAGGAAAAAAGGGAAAGCCAAGAAAGGGCAGAAGTAGATCAAAAGCTTCTGTTGTTATGCTTTCAAAGATAATGGCTGCGTCTACACTGCAGTTCTGTTTTGAAAGAACGTTTTTCGAAAGACAACATCAAAAGACGGTCTTTCAAAATGGAGCGTCTACACACACCAGAAGGGACTGAAGGTTCAGTCTGTTCTTTCAAAAGGCCCCCAGAGCAATTTTGAAAGCGAGCATCCACACACACCAGGGCACTCTTTCGAAAGACCAGGTGCAGGAAGCACCATGGGCAGGGTCGTGTGGCGGACAAGCCCTTCTGGGGCCACCGCCCCTCGTCCCTTTAAAGGCACCCCCCCGCTCCCCTGCCGTACCTCAGCCTGCACACTCTGAGGGCCAGCAACCCAGTCACCAGGCAGCGCAAGAGCGAGAGAAAGAGAGAATGAGTGGATGTGGCATCCCGTTCCCCATGGACCTCAAGCAGCACCCCCCATCCATCGCAGCCGTGGCCAGCACCGTGGCCGTGGTCCTGGCCACCGTGCTGCAGCAGCTCTGAGTGGCCACACAATAGCCACCCTCCGAGACACCATCCTCAGGGGGCAACGTCCCCAGCCAGTCCCCCGGGTCATCCACCACCTGTGGAGCTTCCCCACAAGCAGTGACTGGTGGGACCGGATGGTGCTGGAGGACTGGGGTGATGACTGGTGGCTACAGAACTTCAGAATAACCAAGGGGACATTCCTGGAGCTGTGCCACTGACTCGCCCCGGTCCTCCAGCACTGGGACACACACCTGAGGCTGGTACTCTCCCTGCACAAAAGGGTGGCCATTGCCCTATGGAAGCTGGCCACCCCGGACAGTTACCGATCCATCAGACAACAGTTTAGGGTGGGCAAAGCCACAGTCGGGGCCATCCTCATCGAGGTAAGCTGTGCCCAGCTCACACTTAGACTACTTGCGGGGGGCAGGGTCAGCCTTCCGACAGGCACTGTCGGGAGAAGGGTGGGCACCCTGTGGACGGGGTGGGGATGGGAACGGGCATGGGTGGGCTAGCCGCACCCCATCCCATGCTCACGAGTGCGCCCCCCCCATGCCCTGCAGGTCATCCGGGCAATCTACAAGGTGCTCCTGACACAGCTGGTGCACGTTGGGGACCTGGACGACGCCATCTGGGGATTCCAGAAGCTGAGCTTCCCCAACTGCTCAGGGCCCCGGATGGCACCCACATCACCATCCGGGCCCTGGAGCACAGCCACGGGGCCTACGTGAATCACAAGGGCTACCACTCCGTGGTCCCGCAGGCCCTGGTCGATGCCAATGGCCGGTTCGAGGACATCTACGTGGGCTGGTCCAGCCACGCCCACAACATGAGGGTCTTCAGGAACACCGTATGTCCGAGGGGAACTTCATCCCCCATTGAGAGCTCCCCATCGGGGACACGACGATGCCACCCTGTATCGTGGCGGATGCGGCCTACCCCCTGCAGGCCTGGCTGATGTGGCCATACACCAGGCACACCCAGCTGAGCCAGGACATTTTTAATGAGCAGCTGAACCACGCCTGGAACACTGTCGAGCAGGCATTCAGCTCCCTCAAGGGGTGTTTTAGATGCCTCTACACCAGGCTAGAGGTGGGCCTCCCCAATGTCCTGGTGGCGGTCGGGGCCTGCTTCATCCTCCATCACCTGGTGGAGGCAAAACACGAGCCTTATATACAGGGGAGAGCTGCCGAAACGGGACGCGGGTACAAACAGCCACCTGCTGCCCCATGCCACCAGACCCAGCAGGATGGGGTGCATGTAAATGAGGCCCTGTGCCAGACCTTTGAGCGGGGACCACGGTAACCACCCCCACCCTGCACACTCCCCCCGACCCGCACCCTGCATACACACTCCCCCCACTGGCACCCTGCACACACATGCACACCCACCAGCACACATGCATGGGGGACACAGGGAAAACCATATAAATAAACTGTTTATATGGAAAAAATGTGCCCCTCGTTATCTAGGGGGAACTATATACATGTGTGGGGGGAGGGCGAATGAGAAGAACTATTTACATGGGGGGGAGGGCAAACAGAGAGCTTGGGTGGGGGGGCCTCACCCCTCCAGGGGGCTTGATGGCCGGGAGCCCCATCTCCGATGCCTTCCTCCCCATGTCCAGGGGGGCCAGGGCCAAGCCAGGGCCTGTGGCACAGGGAGGTGGGGGCGCAGCTCGGGCACAGTCTTTGGACCTGTGCTGGGCTCGGCATGGAGGGAGTGGGGGCAGGGGCTCGGCTTCCATCTGGCCAGCCCTGGTCAGCAGGGTGTGGACCAGGCAGATGAGGCTGGCCGGCGGGAGGTGAGCACAGAGCAGGGCCTCCAGGCAGCCTCCTTGGGGGGCGGGTGTTGTGGGGGAGGCAGTGGGACGTGGGATTGGGGCTGGGGGAGAGCAGGGAGGGTGGCGAGAGGATGCATGGGTGAGGAGGGCCTGGGGGATAGTGGGGGGGCAATGGGGAGTGTGGGAGTGACCTGCAATGGAGCAGCAGCAGGGGCCAGGTGGCCAACCACAGCCTGGGTGAGGGCGTTCAAGTTGGACGCCACCTGGTCCCATGCCTGCCGCCCCATGGTAAGCCACTCCCGCACGACGCCCGTCAGCTCCCTGAGGGTAGCTGTGTGGGCCGTGTCCCTTGCCTCCTCCTCCCCAGCCTGGTGGTGCCGGCAGAGGTACCAGCGGTGGCCCTGTGCTGCCCCAGACCGAGGCCTGGGCCGCTCCCCCTCGCCTTCCGTCGTCGGGCTCCCCGGGCCTGTCGTGGGGCTGGTCCGGCTGCTGGCTGCTGGAGCTGTGGAGACAAAAGGGGAGAGGAATGGGCCATTAGTCCCAGGGAGGGACCCCCTGAACCCCCCACCTGTCCCTCCCACCCCATCCCAGTGGTCCTGCAGGGACCGCATCCGGGGTTCCCCATCTGGGTTGCGGGAGCGCTGGCTCTCCTCTGCCTCCCCCGGTCCCTCCCGCCTGGCCTGGCAGCCCGTAGTACTGTCCAGCCTGCACGGTGCTGGGTGCCGCACTTCAGCTCTGTGAGGCTGGGGTGGTAGGGCCATCTGGCCTGCCCATGCCCTGAGGCTGATGTCCCTGTGGGTGGGCTGCGGTCACCCTGGGTGGGACCGCATGCCCTGTCCCCTGGCCCCGTGGCCATGGGCATGCACAGTACATACCTGTGGGTCCCTCCAGGAACTCAGGCGAGGTGCAGTCAGAGGAGCCCGGGCTGGATGGGCCCGAGGGGACGTCGATGACAAGGGCCCCCTCACTCAAGCCCTCATCATCGTTGGTGTCCTGGATCCATCGGGGGCGCCTGCGGGTGGCTGGTGGTCTGGGCCGGTCCTTCCCCTCGGTGCCCATCCCTGTCTCCTCCAGCTCAGTCAAGGGGGCGTTGCAGTGTCCAGGTACATGGCCGGGGGTCCCGCCTCCTTTGGCGCAAGGAGGTGGTCAAGTTCTTGGAAGTAGGGAGAGCTGGTGGGCGCTGCCCCTGACCACCCAGCTGTGTCCTGAGCCCCGCAGTACGCCTGCCGGAGCTCCTTGACCTTAAACCTCACCTGGTCCGGGGTCTGTGTGGAGTGAAGCCAGCCAGTGAAGTCCTTGGCCAGGTGCTCAAATGCTGTGGTGTTCTGGTGCCAGACCCTCATCTTCTGCAGGACCTCCTCGTCTTCTCACAGGGCGAGGAGGTCCTGCAGCTTGGCCTCTGTCCAGGAGGGGGCCTGACGTTTGGGGAGCTGGCTTTCCTCCTGGGAGGACTCCCCTCAGTCCCTGGAGGGCCCCTGGGGTGGGCGGGAGTCCTGGCTGCTGGCTATGGTGCCAGAGGTGCTGCGGCTTCCCCCGGGGCATCATGGCTGGGAGCTGTGTGAGCGGCAGAGTGGGCTCCCTGCTGCCTGCACACTCTCAGCTTTCTGCCTGGGGGCTTCTGGGAGCCTGCATGCTGAAAGGCGTCCAGACGCTGGAGCCATAGAGCTCTGCTTGTGCTGTGAGTGGTGCCACTGCCTGCCAGCTGATCGTGTCCATGGAGGACCCGCTCTTTCGAAAGAGCAGGCCGCAGAGCATCTACACTTGCACTCTTTCGAAAAAGGGCACTTTTCCCATCCCAGGAGGGGAGGACCAACTTTGAAAGAACGGGGGAGTTTTTTTGAAGTTAATTTCGAAAGAGCGCTGTGTCAGTGTAGACACTCAGAGGCTTCTTTCAAAAGAACTCGGTCTTCCGATCCTAATTTCAAATATACTTGCTACTGTAGATGCACTCAATAAGACCCAAATGTCAAAACAAAATAAACAAAATACTACTTAACTAAAGGGCATATAAAACACCAATAATTTACTAATATTCATCTTCCATGTAAACAACTGCTTTAGTTGCCATGAAGAAGCAGGATTATGAATACAAAGATGAAGGTCTGTAAAGATTATGAATGCAAAGATGAAGGGACCTAGGGGTTATGGCAGATGAAAGGATAGATATGAGTAATGAGTGTGCCCTTGTAGCCAAGAAGACCAACAGCATATTAGGGAGCATTTCGAGCAGATCTAGAGAAGTAGTTGTTCCCCTCTATTTGGCACTGGTGAGGCCACATCTGGAATACTGTGTCCAGTTTTGGGACCCACAGTATAAAAAGGATGTGGATGTGCTGGGGCAGGTTCAGCGGAGGTCAACAAAAAAAGGGGCTAGAGCACATGAGATTTAGGTCTTCCACTATCACCTTATTATACCTCCAGTGACATTCTTTCTGTGTTGTTCTGGTTTGTTCCAAAAACTACCTTGGCAAAGATTCTACCAGGGACATCTTTTACAGAACACGCATGATTTTAAATCATTCTCATCCTCTATATTATCTTCTCTCTTATGTAAACATTTTGCCAGTGGGCCTAATTTCACAGCAACATAGTGAGGGGGGAAACCAATAATTCTTTTCTCCTAGACTTTTCTATGTTCTTTCTTCTAACTTTAAAATACAGTGCAGGCCCCTGTATTGTTTCAGGATTCACATGCAATGATCCCAGTTGAGAACACAGTTGTTGCACAGAAGCCTTACAGTGTACCGGAAAGCCAAATACTCTCCCCAACAGAAATGTAATGAGGGCAGAAACCAAAAATCCTTTTTTCCTACACTTTTCTATCCTCTTCCTTCTCACTTTAAAATTCAGTTGGGGCCCCTGTATTATTTTCAGGGATCACTTGCATGCAATGATGGGAGGTGGGACACTCAGTGGATGGCCAGTTGAGAACACCGTTGTTGCACCCATGTGGGTAATATAATGGGTTGGAAAACCAAAAATTCTTTTTTTTCCTACACTTTTTTCTATCCTCTTTCTTCTCACTTTAAAATACAGTCTGGTATCCTGTATTATTTGTAGGGATCACATGCAATGTTGGGACATGAGACACTCAGTGGATGGCCAGTTGAAAATATAATTGCTGCACCCGCGTTGGCAGCGTAATGTGGGGGGAAACCAAAAATTCTTTTTTCCTAGACTTTTCTATCCAATTTCTTCTAACTTTGATGGTCTCTGTATTATTACCAGGGATCAACATATGTTCAGAGATCTGGAGGGGAATGAGGAAAATGCAACGTGGGAAGATGATGTCAAGACCAGAAAGCATACCCAGAATGTTATGGGGATGAGGAAACAACATTCTTGCCCTTAAGTTAAGGAAGTATGGATTGGATACATTGACTATAAGATGAATAGAAAGACAGCTTGACAGTCAGGTCCAAGGAGTAGCGGTCAATGGCTCAGTGTCTGGATGGCAGTTGGTTTAAGTGGAGTGTCCTAAGGATCAGTTCTGGGGCTGGTGTTGTTCAACATCTTTGTTAATGACCTGGATGAGGGACCAGATTGCACCCTTAGCAAGTTTGCGGATGACCCTAAACTACGGGGAGAGGTAGATACTTTGGAGGGTAGAGACAGGATCCAGAGTAACCTGGATTAATTGGATGATAAGTCCAAAAGAAATCTGATGCAGTTCAACAAGGAGAAATGTAGAGTCCTGCATTTGGGACGGAAGAATCCCAAGCATTGTTAAAGCCTGGGAACCGACTGGGTAAGGAGCAGTACAGCAGAAAGGGACCCACCCTATGGTGGGTGAAAGCCTGGATATGAGTAAACAGTGTGCCCTTGTAGCCAAGAAGGCTAACAGCATATTCGGGTGCATTTTGAGCAGATCCAGAGAAATTCTTGTTTCCCTCTATTTGGCACTGGTGAGGCCGCATCTGGAGTATTTGTCCAGTTTTGGGCACCCCAGTATAGAAAGGATGTGGATTTGCTGGGCAGGTTCAGTGGAGAGCAAGGAAAATGATTAAGGGGCTGGAGCACATGACCTATGAGGAGAAGCTGAGGGATTTGGGCTTGTTTAGTTTACAGAAGAGAAGACTGAGGGGTGATTTAATAGCAGCCTTCAACTTCCTGAAGGAGAGCTCTAAAGAAGTTGGAGAGAAACTGTTCTCAGTGGTGACAGACAGCAGAACACTAAGCAATGGTCTGAAGTTACAGAAGGAGGAGAGCAGGTTGGATATTACGAAAAACTACTACACCAGGAGGGTGGTGAAGCACTGGAATGCATTGCCTACAGAGGTGGTTGAATCTCCATCCCTAGAGGTTTGAAAGTCTCAGGTTGACAAGTCCTGGCTGGGATGACTTAGTTGGGGTTGATCTTCCTTGAAGCAGGGGGCTGGACTCAATGACCTCCTCTGGTCCCTTCCAGCCCTATGATACTATGATTCTTTGAACTGTGGAATAGCTTCCCACAATGCACTACTGCAACAGTCAATGTTAGCCATTGCAGCAATGATTCGACCTTGTGAGAAGCACATGGGAAGTGATGATGGTCAAATTTGAACTTATAAATTCCAGAATCACACAATCAATATTAATAAATTTAAATTTATCTTGCAGTGTAGACGTAGCCTAGGTTTCATAAAAGATTACCAATTCCACTGGCAAATTTGGCAGAGCCTGCAAACGTCTTCTTCTGAACCTCTATAATTCAACCCCCGTGTATTTGATTTGAATATCATGTTTTCCTCTGTTTCAGTGAACAGTTGTCACCTTTATACAACACTTATAATCACTGTAAAATGTAGTCTTTATAAGAAAGGGTATCAATTTAACATTCTCCCACAGAGCAATGTCATGACATTCTTTAAAAAAAATTACATACAATATACACAGCATGCTTAAAATACTGCAGTCAGTGAAGTAATACTTTAAATGAGGATATCCACCAGTTCCATTAAAGACACATAACTGATCATGAATCAGTGCCTAACCTCCATCGCTACCAATGATAATTCTCTGACTACTAGCCACCAATCTACCACATTTCATCTAGAGATTTTCTACAACCACACTGTGCACACAGGAAAGATAACGTAGAAATACCTAGAGTTTCAGGGATTACCTCAGTACTGGAGGTGCAATTCTAGTTCAGATGTACATGATGGAAGTTTCATCTATCATATTGTAATTACCAGAATACAACTCTTAATCGACAGAGGACTACCCCAAATACAGACACTGTAGCACATCAACTGACTACTAGCAGGAATATAAACATCACTCATCCCTAAATTTGCATTCCATGAACTAGCTTGTTTCATATCCACCACGAGTAGAAGATCAAAACCTACTTCATGTATGCTGCAGAACAGACACTCATTGTATATACAATGCACACACATACAAAATATTTGTCACAGATAGGTAGCCTGTGGGCAGGCATAAAGATCAGTTTTAATTTTTCTTTCACAAAGAGCTTACATATTTAATTTCCAGATGTCTAAAATAGTATCCACAGTGTTTATATTAATCTGATAACTATTTACCACCTTAACTGAACCAACCAACTGAACAACATACTGTAGAGGGCCTAGAGGAACTTTGCTTTTCACTGCTCTTATCATATTAAGACCCATTTGCTGATGACTGGAGATGCTTAGCTAACCCCTACAAACACATTGCTATGACCAATTCAGCTATATACATATAAAACGGTAATTAAGAAAATCAGTACATTGGAGGAAATAGGCATGGGAGATAGACTTCATCATAGGTGCCCTTTGCTGGACTTTAGTAGTAGATGAATCAAGTTTGCACCCCAAAAATTCAGCCTTCTAAGTATTAATATGGGTAAAGAAGAATGAAATAAGGCAGCAAAAATGTAGGATCATTTGAAAGTAGGTCACTTTAATATATTGTTTGAAACACATATCCACCACTTGTAAAGATCATGGGATAACAGCCCTTCCACAAAGTGTCACCACACAGTAACTCAGGAACCCTGTCATCCCAAAAATCCCAAATTAATGGGTGAAGCAGGAATTTTACTGCAAGATGTTGAAGCACCAATAAAAAGCTCTTTGTTATAGATATTTCAGCACATTAGGATATGTGGGGGAAATAAAGACAGCCTGAATGACATGGAAAAGGACATCAAACGAGTTTTCTAGACCCACACCTCAGTCAACATGTCTTTACTGGAAACCTGATACTGAAGGCCTACTAAAAGAAGAGGAAATTTTTCCTTCACATGGTGGAAACCTAAAAGAGACAAAGCATTAGAATAACCAGATGATAAAATTTCTCTAACGAGGAACTGATGGACTCCCATCATGTTTAACGTCAATCCCTCTGCCATCAGGACTATCATAAAAATTGAAGACATTTACATAAAGGCACATTTCAGCTTTGTCTTCATCTGTGTTAAAATTAGCATTTTCATGAGTTCTTATGACAATTCACATATTTGTCCAATGGCTAAATTTTGTTATTTCGAGCCAGGAACACAAATTTAACAGGGAAAAATGGCAAAATGAATGCAGAACAGATTGATTGCCAGAGGGAGCTAAGTGATGCAGCCAGAAGAAATGAAAATGTGGCAGCCCTGACAAATACATGAGGAAGGGAAAAAAAAAAAAAAAAAAAAGGTCAAATGAACTTAGACTTGCAGCCAGGAGACTTGGGAGACAACACAATACCAGAACTTTACAGTTAAAGTATTTGACATATACAGTAACAGCTCGGTTTTCTGGGCACAATGTGTTAACCAGCATGTCATGGCCACTGGGCGAGGGCCATGGGACTGGTTACCTGGCCAGGGCTAGATACTAGAGGGCTGGTTACCCATTCAGGGCCAGCTACTGGAACTGCTCCACTATCTGGCACATTTGATTATCTGGCATCCTGAGGTCCCCTGGGGTGACAGTTAATAGAGATTTTACCGTACCAGTAAATGCACACCAGAACATGTGTGACCATGAGAATGAGCTACAGATATTTTTATTCTGTAATATTACTAATAAAATAATGCAGTATTATCATCAGTTGAATTAATATTTTCCAAATATGAGCCTGATAGTTTAACTATTGGGACAGACAAATACTAAATAGCACAACCGACAAAGAAATAGCCATGGTTATCCAAAAATAATTCATTAAAAACTTTCTCAAAGCAAAATTCACTTGATCCAGTGGTCCTATAGGGCATCAGGAGAACAAAGCTCTAAATGAAGAATTAGTAGGTCAACATCTCTCAGTTCCCTAGCTTATTTACAAGTAATTCTGGATTCTGCATATCAAAACATCTGCCACCATATTTTCTTTCTTTGCTGTAGCTGCTACTGTTGGAATCGTTTTTAAGAAGCTAACACCTAGATACAGCAATTCCATTGCCACATAGCTCAAAGTCTCTTTCTAGTGTATTTAGTATTCAAGAGGATAAACATATTTTCAGGATATATGAGTAGATTCCCTTCATACAGCTGAAATAAGAATCTGGCCCCCATAATAGAAAATCCAGTTATTTTTGTTGTTTGGCCATGCAGACCTTTAAAGTTATGACTATTTTCTTTCAAATAAGCATGTCACTATGTAAGTTCACTTGAAAACAAACTACATGTTAGTATTTAATTTGATTAGTATTCCTGTAATAGCATCAAAACCTAGTAGTGGCAAAAACACTAGTTCTAAAAATTATTTTACTTTTCTTAACTTTTATTAACCTTCTCAATGACCTGCCAACTGAAACTTACCTCATGTCCCATAAATTATTGGCAATTTCTATTTCTGGCAGCGTATCTTTAGGATGTGTATTTAACATTCTAAAGCAACTCAAACTGCTTTTTCCATATATAAATGTTATGCATTTCTGGGTACTTAAAAAGGCTAATTTTCTTTTCAGTTTGATTGTAGCCACCATACTGACTTAGATCCTGTTTTTCAGAAATGCATGTACTTCTGACTGACCTTTTGAGTGTGTGTGTGTGTGTGCGCGCAAATATGCTATTTCTGTATACCACATGCCACATACGCTGTATTTTTATATTTCTGGAAGGCATCCAAATGTACTCATATTATAAGGAAAACTTATAAATGTATCTCATTCAGGCAACTGCTATGCAGTGAGTAAAAAGGAAGACATGATTGGAAAGGACAGCTGCAACACTTTTTTTTTAAGTTACTCCTAAATGTTCATTAGCTACAGAGGCTGTTGGATGGTGCACAGCCTTGCTACAACCATCCATTTAGAGTGAGACAGCTGACCTGGATATTGTCACCCCGCTCCCCCTTTTTTTTTTTTTAACTTGCAACACACGTTTGTCAGACATACATTCTCTTAGTCATTCTGCCTTACAGAAGGAGAATAGTTCAGAGGGGTCTAGGCTTGAAAAGTCAGCAGCGTTCCATATGTCTGGGGGAAAATGATGCATGCTGTTCCCAACAATGACCTTTATACAACAGCAGGTACACTGGAAGGAGTGGTATGACCACTCTGCTAAGATACCAGTTATTTGGGGACTTAGGAGTTCCATCCAAGGTGTTAGCTGGTTCCTTGCCTAGCACTGAGTGAGTGGAGGGTGAGGGTGTCCAAGGGAGGGTCCCTTCCCCTTATGGAGTCACACAAGATGTGGGAGAATTTACTCAGAAGTCAAAACTGTTCTTAAACAAGCATGAAAGAGAAGGGAAATCAAAGAAAGATAGGAAGTTTACATTTGCTTTCATTTCAATAGCTTTGTAAAAATACTTTTAACCTAAAGGGGATTTAAAAAATCATTGGATTAACAAAATTCCTGCCTCAAATATCATGTCAGTCATCATTAGCTGTGGCATTACTTTAGGCAAACTCAGATTTAGAATAGAAAATATTAATTTTCTAATGTCATACTCCCTAGGGTTAAGATTGTAATTGCAAACAGTGACACAATGATATTAACATTACTGTATCTGGTTTCATGTGCTTTCATTCATTTTATTATTTGACAAAGCCACAAAATATTTATGGATCCCTGAATTTATTATGTAAGATGATGTAATTGACTTTGACCTTATTTTTAAGGACACATTTAAGCATTTTTAGCTCTCCTGCCTGAAGCAATTTCAAAGTTTATATTGTGAGGCTCAGGAGCACAAATGGAATGCCAAAAGAAACCTGACACATTCAGGAACAACTGCTCCAAAATAATAAATCCATACACAAATTTTGAGAGAAACTGAAGTCTGAAGCAATGGGAGCATAGGAAAACAAAAATCAAAATCTTAAGAACAATAACTAGAGTTTAAACAAAATAACTGAAAGAAGGGATAAAAGCAACATAAATTGAAAGAATGATCCCCTTCAAGAGAGCCAACCCCATAATTACAGACCATCCTAAAGTGGGGGGCAGGCATGTACTGGGCTGGATGGCCACATTAAGGGAATTGTGCTTTTTGCACTGGAGGAAGGGAGTGGAGCAGAGTGGAGGGAGATGACAACTGCTGAGTCACACCTGAGAATGACAGGTCTAAAAGTAACAATCCTATGCCTTAACCATCCCTTTTGCATAGAACAGACTGAGGTTCTACTCACTCTTCCTTCCCTTTACATGGTAAAATACTAGGTTTAGCTCACGCCCGCTGTGGGCATAACACTAGCTGCCCCTTTGCTGAAAGAGGTCAGGGAAGGAATTCTTCCCTGGACACCATATTGGTCTAAGTGGAGTTGGGATTTTTTTCACTTTCCCCACAGCAGGTTCAGGTGGGCTCTGCTCATGCATGACATGAAGAGTGGTAAGCTATATGTCACATCTCATTATTTAACAGAGAGGGAGCTGTGCTAGTCTATATACTACCAAAATAAAAAAGCAGTCAAGTAGCACTTTAAAGACGAACAAAATAATTGATTAGGTGAGCTTTTGTGGGACACATCCACTTCTTCAGACCATAGCCATACAAGAACAGACTCGATATTTAAGGCATAGAGAACCAAAAACAGTGATCAAGATTGACAAATCAGAAAAAAAATTGTCACGGTGAGCAAATCAGAGAGCAGAGGGGCGGGCGGGGGGAGTCAAGAATTAGATTAAGCCAAGTATGCAAAACAGCCCGTATAGTGTCCCAGAAAATTTGCATCCTGGCTCAAACCACATGCTAATGTGTCAAATTTGAATATGAAAGAGAGTTCAGCAGTTTCTCTTTCCAAAGCAGACTGAAAAGTCTTCTTCAATAAGACGCAAACTATTAAGTCATTAACAGAATGGTCCACTCCATTAAAATGTAGACAAATGTAGGTTTGTGGATCAGGAATGTTTTGATGTCTGTTTTGTGACCATTAACTCTTTGTCTGAAAAAGTTTGCAGTCTGTCCAATATACAAAGCATCAGGGCATTGTTGGCACATGATGGCATATATGATGTTAGTTGGGAACATGAGAATGTGCCCGTGATTCTGTGAATAACCTGGTTAGGCCCAGTGATGGTATCATCAGAATAGATATGCGGACAAAGCTGGCAGCAGGTTTGTTGCAAGGAAAAGTCCCAGAACTGGGATTCCTGCAGAATAGACTGTGACTATTGGTTAGAATCCTCATAAGGTTGGGAGGTTGTCTGCAGGAGAGAACAAGCCTGTCACCTCGGACCTTCTGGAGTGTGGCATCCTGATTAAGGATAGGTTGTAGGTCTTTAATAATTCGTTGCAGTGGTTTGAGTTGGGGGCTGTAGGTGATGACCAGTGGTGTTCTGTTCTTGGCTTTTTTGGGCCTGTCTTGGAGTAGCTAGTCTTTGGGTATTCGTCTGGCCCTGTTGATTTGCTTTTTTTTATTTCTCCTGGTGGGTAATTCAAGTTTATGAATATTTGGTAGAGATCTTATAGTTTTTGGTCTCTGTCAGTAGGATCAGAGCAAATGCGATTTTACCTAAGGACTTGACAGTAAACAATGGATCTAGTTATGTGTGCAGGATGGAAGCTAGAAGGGTGTAGGTAAGTATAGTGATCAGTGGGTTTCCGGTACAGTGTGGTACCTATCAGGCCATCCTTGATTTGTACTGTAGTGTCCAGGAAATATCTCTTGTGTGGAGTAATTGAGGCATAAGTTGATGGTGGGGTGCAAATTGTTAAAGTCTCTGTGGAATTCTTCTAGAGTCTCTATACCATGGGTCCAAATCACAAAGATGTCATCAATGTATCTTAAGTAGAGGAGGGGTAATATGGCACGACAGCTGAGGAATCATTGTTCCAGGTCAGCCATAAATATATTAGCATATTGTGGGGCCATGCGGGTGTCCGTAGCAGTTCCACTAATCTGGAGGTATAAATTGTCCCCAAATTGGAAATAATAGTGGGAATAGTGGCAATAATATTCCACACAAAGATGTATTATAAGCAATCAGGAATACCATCCCTGATGTCAACACAGCCAATCTGGTGTCTGACCTCTGTAACTTTGTTCTCATCCATTGTTTACAATGCCTTAAATATTGAGTCTGTTCTGGTATGGCTATGGTCTGAAGAAGTGGGTCTGTCCCACGAAAGCTCACCTAATAAATTATTTTGTTAGTCTTTAAAGTGCTACTTGACTGCTTTTTTGTTTAGATTTGTTTTTTGTTCTCATTATTTAAACGTACCATAGATGTCCAGTGCAGGTATGCCACAGGAAAGACACACAGTGATCAAATACATGCCTTGGAAAAGTACTTAAAAAGAGGTGTTCAGTAAAGGAGCAAGATGAAGGAAGGTGGAGATGCCTATAATTGATACAGCAGGGAGTCAACTCCCACGATTATAGCGAGAGGCCTTTTTACAAAAAAGGTAGGTGCTGGTACTTTGCTAGCTCCCTCTCCCCTCAGCCAGTCCCATGGCTTGGGGTGCTCAGTACAAGAAAGTACCGGCACAAAAAAACCCACTGATATAGCCCATCTTAACCATCCTGGGGGGGCATGTGGTAAGATCCTGACAATGGATTTGTTGGAGAGACATGGAGAGAAAAAAAGGGAGGGAGCTAGTAACAGTCCCCCCTAGTAATTATCACTGATCATTGGTACTGTCAATTTATAGTACTTAACTCACACAATTAACTCAAAAACTTGTGATTTAAAAATTAATCAGTTGTGATTAACTGCAGTTTTAATCACATCGTCAAACAATAATAGAATATTAATTGTAATTTATTAAATATTTTGGATTTTTTCTGCATTTTCAAATATATATTGATCTCAGTTACAACACAGAACACAATGTATACATTACTCATGTTATATTATTTTTAGTACAAATATTTGCCCTATAAAAAGATAAAAATAAATAGCATTTTTCAGTTTACTTCATACAAGTACTTTAGTTCAATCTCTTTATTGTGAAAGTGCAGTTTACAACTGTAGATTATTTTGCAGCCTAACGGCAGGCACACACATATAAAAATAAATGTAAAACTTTGCGGCCTACAAATCCACTCAGACCTACTTCTTGTTCAGCAAATTACTAAGACAATTTATTTACATATACAGCAGATAACGCTCTCCACTTCTTATTTACAATATCACCTGAAAGTGAGAACAGGTTTTCACATGGCACTTTTATAGCTGGCTTTGCAAGATATTTACACACAATATATGGTAAATATCTATGTGCCCCTTCTTGCTTTGGCCACCATTCCAGAAGACATGCTTCCACATGGATAATGCTCATTAAAAAAACAATCTATTGATTAAAGTTGTGACTGACATCTTTGGGGGAAAATTGTATGCATCCTGCTCTGAATTTTACCCATATTCTGCCACATATCTCATTTTATAACAGTCTCACATGATGACCCAGCACATGTTGTTGGAGTTAAGAACACTTTCACTGCAGTTTTGACAAAACACAAAGCAGGAACTAAGCTGAGATTTCCAGAGATAGCTAGTAGTACTTGACAAGGTTTGGAACATGCCTTCAGAAGTCTTAAAAGAGCAATACTATAGAACCCAAACCATCAAAAAAAATCAACCTTTTGCTGGCAGCATCTGACTCAAGATGATGAAAATGGACAGTTAGTCTGCACTGGTTTGGTCTATCACTGAGCAGAACCTGTCATCATCATGGACACATCCTCTGAAATGGTTATACGAGTACAAGGGATATATGGCTCTTTAGATCCTCTGACACATAAAATATCTTGCTATACTGGAGACAACAGTGCCATGAAAACACCTGCTCTCACCTGCTCTCACTTTCAGATGACACTGAAAATAAGATGGAAACTGCATTGTCTCCTGCACATGTAAAGAAACTTGTGCATCTGAGCAATTGTCTGCACAAGAAGTATGGATGAATGCAGGCTCTCAAGTTTCACATTGTTTTATTTATAAGTGAGGGTTTTTTTGAACATAACTCTACAACTGTATGTTCAACTTTCATAACAAAGAGGTTTCACTACAGTACTTGTATTAGGTGAACTGAAATGCTATTTCTTTTTCTTTTTTACACTGCAAACACTAGCAATAAAAACAAATATAAAATGAACACTATTCATTGGGAATTCTGTGTGGTAATTGAAATTAATATACTGTAAAATAAAAAAAACTGCTCAAAAACTCCCCTAAAGGATAAGAACTAGGACCACAAAATTTGCTATGCTACCTTCTCATGTCCCACTTAAAGCAAAATAAGGAATTGGTTGTGCTAGGAAAATAGGATGTGCCTGGAATGTAATTATTAGACAGCCACCACTGACTGGGTACTGTGACGCCAGGGAGGTGCTGCTGGCTCAGCACTATGGTCCTCACCACAATGGGAGGCCCCCCAACGATACCCAAGCCCCTGTCCTGATTCCTGAAACCTACACTCACTGCCACAGGCCCCCCACCTTACACCCTGCTCTGACACCTGCATCCTCATACACATCCCACGCTGTGCCCTCTATAATAATTTGAGAAATGCCAGTAAATATTCTAATATTTAAATAAATGGTACAGTAAATATTCTAATATTTAAATAAATGGTACAGTAAACCCTTGATTTAAAGGACTAATTGGGGGAAGGGTGTCTGTTAAACACAGAAGTCCATTAAATCTGAGGGTTTACTTTCGCCCCACTGCCCACCCACCCCAAGGCTCCCCAGCCCCAGTACCCCACTCCAAAGAAAAGAATGCCAGCAACTCACCAGAGCCACTGCCACTGGAGCCAGAGCAGCAATTGCATGGAGCCCTGCCATGGCTCTGGTAAGCTGCCATACTTTTGGCAGGAATGGGAGGGCAGGATTTAGGATTTTATGGACCCCAAGAGACTTTGGGAACAACGGGGGGCTTGCGAACATCCATTGTTCCCAAAGTCCACTAAATCACAGTCTGTAAAATGGAGGTTTTATTGTACTCTATTTTGTTTAACAGTGTGGTTAATCAACATTATTTTTCTAATCATGTAATTAATCAAAATTAATTTTAATTGCTTTGTCACCCTCTTAATCGCCTCTTTTGGAAATGTTCTATACTTTAGCCAAACACATTATTACATGCCTTTTAATCCTTGTAAATGGAAATACTTGTAACAACCTTCCTAATGACTGGATAATATAACTGTTTAAACAATCAAAACACACATATATTCAGACACAAAAACCAGTGCAGGTTCAACCTCTTACATCTGGTACTCTCTCGACTGGCAACATCCATGATCTGGCAGGACCATGTATGTTCTAAAACCAGAGAGTCTGGGGACTGAGGCTGGACCTACACCATTGGGGTAGGGGCTCGGGCCAGAACAGTTGCTGGCAGCCTGGCCTGGGCTGAGCAGGAGCCACCACTGGTCCTGCTGCAGCAGGACGAAGGGAGGACAAAGCCCTCATGTAGTGCAGAGCTGGGGCTCTGACTTAAGATACTATCTGTCAGAGTTCCCTCCAAACCCCTACAGGGGTGCTGGGAAGGAGAAGCTGGTGGGCCCCAGTGGTTGGGGAGACAGCAGTGCATGATAGAGCTGTTGATGTTTAACAGCAGCATTTCCAAGCAGTCAACCTGGGACCCATGGGGCTGGGAAGCTGTAGGGCTGGGGAGCCGGCAGGAAGCCGGCCAGGGAACCACAGGAGCAGGAAAACCGTGGAAAGCTGGGTGGAGTCACCTGGCCAGGTAACAATCAGGAAGCCAGCGGGAGAGCAGTGGGCCATGCGGCTGGGGAGCCAGCAAGGCCAGGGAGCTGGCCAGGAAGATAGCTGGAGTGTAGTGGAGACCAGTGGGGAATCTGGCACCTGTGGACTCAAAAGCAACCGTCCCTGGTAGCTGCAAGTGCCTTCAGGAAAGTGGCTAGAGTTGGTGACCAAGAGGGGAGCCCTAAGGCCTTTTACCTCCCCTGGTCTGGAAAAATCTCTCATCTGGGACTGCTCAGGTCCTGAAGGTGCCAGACCAGGAGGTTCCACCTGTATCTTCATTAGGCAGCTTATATAGTTAAACCATATATTTATATTAATTATTCTTTGTCACTGGCTCAGAAAGGCATAAGTTAAAAGTTGTGAAGTTACTCATGCTTTTTTTCCAGTGCTGAAACAGCTATTTAGAAGTAAAATCTTAAATGTACTGTAATTTGAGCTGGCCTTAAACTTTTCTTCTGTGCACCTTCCGAGGCAATCCATGTGGAGTTTAACTATACGTTGTGACACCTTTCAGCAAAAACAGGCAATAATCCAACCCTGTGGCCAAAAATTCTTTCCTCATAACTGGATCAAATGGCCAAAGCTAACATAACATCTTAATTTGAGTGAATGGTTGTCACATATTCTTACACAATCACAGTATTTAATTTAAAGTGTTTTTCAACATTTTGGAACAAAAAAAGGCTTTTGAAAGAAACACTGTTTTCTATGTTACAAGTAAACAAACTAATTATTCTTGTTTGAAATTCTTGTCCAAGCAAACTTTCTAGGCTTCTGTTTCTCTAAATGTAGTCTCATAGAGATAAAGACACACTATTAGTATGTTATTATTGTTACAGTCCTATTCTTGTCACTTAGCTTAAAAACAACATCATAATTTAGTGAATAATGTTCTTACAAACTTGTTTTCACAGAAGTTCCAAATATTTCTCTAAATATTCCTACTTTCAGGGCATAAAGTGTGTGAAGAATTTTAAAAAGATATATACATTACCCAACATTACTTCAAAAGGCTTGCATGTGATAGGAATATAAAAAGCCATCTCAATATCCAATACAGAATAAGGCTTTATCCCTAGAAGTGAGCATAAATAAATAAATATATGGAGATATATATCTCATAGAACTGGATGTGACCTTGGGAGGTCATTGACTCCAGTCCCCTGCCCTCTTGGCAGGAGCAAGCATCCTCCCTTCCTTTTCTGGTACAGATTAGAGGTAGCTCTAAAGACCAGAATAAATCTCAGTAACCCCCAAAAGTAGAGAACTAGAAACAGGTTGCTTAAAACTATCTTTGCCCAAAACCTAAACTGATACTACGTCATGCAATTCAGTTGAATTTGGAGATTAGGGCCAAAATCCCTACTGGAAAGTTAACAAAACAATATGGTTCTAATATTCAATATTTTATTTTCCTACTTTTAGCTATATGTAAACCTTAACATATGACCACATTTCTTGAAAAAATATGCCATAAAATATTTAGGATATGTAATAACTGCCAGTTAGTGTTACTGGCAAAAAAACCCCTCAATTATATTTCCTATTGCTTTAAATTTTTGAAGCATGCAAGCTCTCATGTTATACCATGCATTTTTTAAAAATTTAGCCCTCATTGTAATTTCCTTTTAAAGAGAAAGATAAAAATGTTTATCCATACAAGTTAGTATATATAAAGTCTCAGTTTAATCTTGAAATCATGAGGCTTTTCCTGACAAGGAAAAGTTCAAACTTTTGCTGAGATGTATACAATATAGGAAAGGGGAGCTCCAAACTGTGGTATTGTGAGTTTTTAGCTGGAGACAAGAGACAAACAATGTATGATAGGCTCTGAAAAAGTGTACAGGATACCCTCTTAACCCCAATTATCACACCCAAAGTAGACAACTGGACAACCAAGATCTTATTTTTGACATTGTGCACACACAAACATGCACACAGAAGATCGGGGAGGTGTTTAAAATGATTAGGAATATTAATAGGAAGTGGGAGCTGAAGCAGATGGCAATCAAAGACGAGAACAAAAAGGTACTCATGAATAAGGAGAAAATTGTGCAGAGATGGACAAGATATAGCACCGATCTATACAAAGCACTATTGGACCCAAGTGTCTCCGAGAGACTGATCAAAAAACTGAAAGAGACATCTCTGCTGGGCTTTGAGAGCAAGACCAATATTTTGAAGGACGAAGCAGAAAGAGCAGTGAAACGACTAAAGAACAACAAGAGCCTGGGAAATGATAAGATCAAGGGAGAGATGATTAAATATGGCAGAGAAAGTATGATTGAGGAAATACACCAACTATGTAAGATAGCATGGAAAGAAGGGAAGGTACCTAAGGAATGGACAAGATCCATGCTAGTGAGAATACATAAGAAAGGAAGCATGTTGGAGTACAAGAACTACAGCACGATTGCTGTAACCAGTCATCTAGGCAAGGTGCTGTTGACACTGATGGAGAGACTTAGATTGTGCTCATCTAGTGCAAGAGCAAGAAGGGTTTAGGAAAGATAGAAGTACGATACAGCAGATATTGGTGCTAGGATTGATAGTGGAGAAAGCTCTACAAAAGAAGAGGAACATCTACACGCTTCATCAATTCTCAGAAGGCATTTGACAGTATAGATCAGAAAGTGACTTGGGCAGTCTAGTAATCATGCACAGCAGATAGCAGACTGATACAGCTGAGAAAAGATATCAGTGACAATGTGGAGGTAACAATGAGAACATGCAGAGAGTTGGGAAGTTGGTTTAGAACGAATAGAGGTATGAGGCAAGGATATCTAATATCGCCGAGTATTTGCATCATGCATCTAGAGACAGCGATAGACAAGATCAAGGAAGAGGTAGGAGGGATATCTTGCACAGGATAAGAATTAACAATTTGAGGTTCACAGATGATATAGTTATCACGAGGAAAATTAGGAAAAGCTAGCGAAACAGTACAGGTGATAAATGAGGAAAGGAAGCGGTATGGACTGATTATGAACTAGGATAAAACAAAAACAATGATATTTGGAGATAAGGAAATAGGAAAGAAGATCAGTGTAGATAGGATTAAACTAAAGAACATAGAGAAGTTCACATATTTGGGGAGCAACAGAACATATGATCTAGACTGTAAGAAGGAAATAGCAACTAGAATAGCGAACACAAGAGCGAGTTTGAAGGCAATGGATAAGATCTGGAAAAACAAAGCAATTTTTAGGAACAAAGCTGAGCGTCTTGAAAATGTGTGTATTCAGCAGCATGCTGTATGGATGTGAGACATGGGTGATAACGAAAGATTCAAAGAGAAGAATCTCCTGAGGTCCCTTCCAGACCTAGAATTCTATGATTCTATGACTCAATGATTAAGAATATTGGCATGCGAGAGGAGTTGTTATAAGAAAGATCCTGAGAATAGAATGCATGCAGAAGGTCACCAACAAGGAATTACACAGGAAGATACAGCTGAAAGGTTACACAATGCACGTTACAGCTATTTGGGCATATTTGCATAATGATCAATGAATGTAAAAACCGAGACCCTAGTATTTGGCATCACGGAGAACTGGAATAGGAGAAGCAGACCCCACAGAGGATAGGTAGATGATATAGGAGATTGGTGCTGAGTTACTCTACAGAAACTAAGCCACTCTATATTGGACAAGGAAAGATGGAAGGAAATAGTTAAGGAGGCATCAGACACCAGACACATGGGCACTGATCCCATGGCTGTTGACGATGATGATGATGATGATGACACACAAATGGGTAGTATTTATACATCATTTTTAATATAATTGACCTGCACTGCATACAAAATTGTACTGACTGTATGCATAGCACAAATGGCCAATTAATAAAAAAAATCTGTTCATATAATCCACACACCTAGGTAGTTCACTGCCCCATGCAGTGGCATCTAGATCAACTATACAGAGAAAGACTGAGTCACTTCTACAGCCTTAGCAGACAATCCTTACCTACCTTTTAGCTCAAACTATAGAGGCTCTGCACTAAACTCCAGAGGTTCCAGGTTTGAATCTGCTTGTGGGCAGTTACATTCACATGTGTGGCTAATGAAAGACCCTGTGCCAGTCCATTATGAAGCACCTACATTAAATGTGCATATGCTTTTTGGTGCCTATAGTCCTGAAAATGTGTGCTGGATACTTTCATGCAGACAGTTACATCTTGCACATGCACCCAAGCCACACCCTTGCCTATCAACTAGGAAAAAATAAACATCGGCTTGAAAGTCTAAATATGTTCAACAATCAGGCATAATAGATACAATGATGGGATTCCCCTCACCATATCCCTATTCTCTACAGCTGTGTCTACACTAGCTCCCAACTTCGAAGGGAGCATGGTAAGTAGGATGTCGGGAGATTACTAATGAAGTGCCGTGGTGCATATGCAGCACTTCATTAACCTAACTGGCCCCCGCAGCAACTTCGAAGTGGTAAGCTTTGAAGTGCCAGCTTGCATGTAGCTACGGCTAACCTGCCGGTAGTTCGAAGTGCCCGGGCTACTTCAAAGTCCCTTTACTCCTCAAAATTGCCACTTCGAAGTTGCCCTGAGGGAGAATTAGCTTAATGAAGTGCTGCATATGCACTGCATCAGTCATTTCCCAACACCCTACTTATCATGCTCCCTTCGAAGCTGGGAGCTAGTGTAGATGCAGCCTCTGTTGTAACTTAGACTCTTGTACCTTTTTCTCATGCATCTGGTATTTTCCATGGACAAAGTCTGGATATTGCATGAGATACTACTGGTTTAATCTGTTATGTCAATTCCTAAATGTATTTTAGTTCATAGGAAAAGAACATTTCAGATTCAATGAAAAAAATAAGCATCAGGATTTGATTACTGAACACTAGCATCATCATATAACAAAGCTTGAAAACAAACTTTGCGCACTGAGAACAGAGAAAAAGAAAATGAATCAAAAGGGAAAAAGGCAAGAGCCTGCGATACATCAATGTGTGCTGCTAAGGCAAGTGCCCTTACTTATTGTGTCATAAAATGAAAACTAATCCGGTTAACTATCCCACATGAAAATGGGATCTAAAGCTAATCCTTTTCTAGTGGATGTATCACATGAAATGGGGTATTTAAGCAAATCCCTTTAATCATCATGGTAAGAATCAGGGAGCTAAAGTCAATCCATCTAGATATCCCACATGAAACAGGGAGCCATAACAATCTCTTTAGTTATGGTGGTGTTAAAAAGCAACTCTGTCAATCTTTTAAGCTGACATGAAATGACTTAGCATTACACTCCTGATCATACTGAAGTCCAAACTGTGTACACAGCAGTACTCCCAGTGAAACAAACCTAAAATTATTTGATTTTTCCAGAATAAATGACGTATTCTATACCCTCCATTTCATGATACAGTACTTTGGGCAGCATGGGCTACAATGCAATACAAACATGAATTCTGTGTGAAACAAAATTAAATTTTTAATAAATTACGCATAGTTCACTTAATGAGAAAAAAAAAACAGCCCAGTCTGGTTACCAGGTGTAGTAAGAATTAAACAAGGCTCTGTTAGAATATACTCACATTCTATATGATTTTAAATATTTTGTCCACCAACCTCAATTTGGATAATTTTTTGACCTTTCAGTGGGCATTGTGCCAACTATTAATTTAATACCACTTTTTGGGGGCCTTTGTTTAAATAGATCTGATTGTTAATCTTACCCTAGTATTACCAAAGTAATACACAGAATTATGTCTAAGAGATAGTGCAGAAATTATCATATAATGACTATCAACCTAACCGTCTATGTGGAATATATAACGGTATACAGACTAAAAAGTGTAAGAGCCAACTATATTACTATGAAGTAATTATAATATGAAGTCAAGCATTAGGAATTGTCAATAACTATACACTATGGGTGGAGTTAGTAGTGATATATCTGTATCTATATCTATATCTATATATATGTAACCCTTCTATTAATGCCAGGTGCCTGCCACATGGGCCGGGTTCAGCTCCTTGGGAGTTTCCTGTCAAGGGTACAACCAGCCAGCTTAAGCCCCAACCCAGCGGCCTGGGACAATCTCCCCACTTCTGGGTGCCTGTAAGGCGGTTCTTCCCCCACTCCCTCGCAAGCACAGAGTCTAAGATAGAAACAGCTTATTTAATGACAATAACCTACCCCAAGTTTACTGTGACAGATGCAGTATATCTGAGCAAAGGAGAGACTTTAACCCTTTAACAAGATACCATCCCCATACGCTATAGAACCAAGTCTCTTGCTGGGGCTCTTGGCCTTTACCTCACACACAGTTACAGGGTGTACCTCTCATCGTGCAGTCCCAAACCCAGATCCCACAGATACATCACCAGGGCAGTACTAGCTGTCTGCCTGTCTGCAGCATCCCACTGGCTGCTCCTCCTACCAGCCACCCGCTGGTCAACAGTGTCACTCCCTTACCTATCATACTGCTGGGGGATTGCCCTGTGATTTCAGCTCTACATAGCCTCAGCTACCACTCTAGGGCTAAGTCTACACTAGCCAGCTACTTCGAAGTAGCCAGCACAACATCGAAATAGCACCCGTCGCGTCTACACGCGCCGGGTGCTATTTCGACGTTGAAATCGACATTAAGCAGTGAGACGTTGAAATCGCTGTTCCCATCAGAAGATGGGAATAGCGCCCTACTTCGACGTTGAACGTCAAAGTAGGGTGTGTGTAGGCGATCCGCGTCCCACTACTTCGAAATAGCGGAGTCCTCCATGGCGGCAATCAGCTGAGGGGTTGAGACGCTCTGTCCAGCCCCTGCGGGGCTCTATGGTCTCTGCACTCAGCGGCTCTTAAAGCCGCAGGGACCCAGAAACCCCGTAGCAGGAAGCTGGCAGCATGCGCGCAGCAGCCCTGCCACGTAGTGTCCCTACACTGCCAGAGGGACATCATGGCAGCCAGCCAGCCTCACGAGTGCCCCCAGAGCTCCCCCTCTGGGCCATCCCAGGGCTCCCAGGCCTCCAGCCGGCAGAGTAGGAAGCGGGGCCCCTCCTGGACAGACCCTGAGCTCCGAGACCTGCTGGGGCTCTGGGGAGAGGAGGAGGTGCTGCAAGTCATGGGCGGAATGCGGCGGAATGTGGAGGCGTTCGCCTGGCTGGCCGAGGGCCTGGCTGCCCGGGGTCACCCTGCCTGCACTCCTGACCATGTCAGGAGCCAGGTCAAGGAGTTGCGGCAGGGTTACGCCCGGGCCCGGGACTCAGCCAGCCGGTCTGGGGCTGCCCCCACTGCTTGCCCCTATTACCGGGAGCTCAGAGCTATCCTGGGCCCCCGGGGCACCTCCTCCCCCCCCCAGCCACCCTTGACACCACAGCCAACAAGCCCCATCCAGCCTCGGAGACAGGGTCAGGACCGGAGGCCAGCCCGGCCCCCCCACACCTACAGCCGGGACCCTCCACCCCAGCCATGGAGTGGTCCAGTGAGGAGGAGGAGCTGGTGCTGGACATGCCGTCCCGCAGCTCCAGCCGGATGTCTGCCTCATGGGCATCTCCGGAGCCTGGCAGTGCACCATCAGGTACATACCCCACAGGGCACAGACCCCCTGAGCATGGGGCGGGGGCACCACTTGACCAGGGGGCCCCCACATCCCCACAACACCCCAGCCTGACATGGCCCGGGCAATCCACAGCACAGGGACGGTGCCACAGCCACCAGTGCCCAGCAGCACCTCCACCCATGAACAGTGCTGTGCCCCACCCCTGGTGGGAGGGGAGACGGGAGGACCACTGGAGGGGGCCACCCACAGGATCACTGCATGCACTAATGGGGGATGGATGGGGCAGGGACACAGGCCCTTGGGGGGATGGGGGTGTGGGCCACGGGTCAAGGCTGGGTACTCACGGCCTCCCTTCCCCCTTTCCCCCTATTTCTGCAGCTGCACCATCCGTCATCCCTGGCAGCCCTCCCAGACCACCGGAGCACCAGCTGTCAGGGACACCGCCTGCCCCAGTCCGGGTCCACTCCCAGGGATGACACTGCCGCACCACCACCACCTACGACACAGAGGTGGCTGCCGCCCTCCGGCGCCAGGCGGACCTCATGGAGCGGAGGCTCCAATTTGAGGAATGGGAGGCCGCCTGGCACTGGGAGGCCTGGCGCGAGTTCATGGCCACCTTTAACCGGGTGGCTGATACCCTTGAGGAGCTGGTGGCCCGTCTGCCTCCCCCCAGTGTCCTCCGTCCTGCCCTCCCCGTCACCCCGCCTGCTGATGTCCCACCCGCTGTCATCCCACCCACTGTCGTCCCGCCTGCTGTCATCCCGCCTGCTGCCCCACTCACCAGCTCCTCAGAGCAGGAGCCACTTGGGGCTGTGGACCCACCTCAGCCATACCTCCCTGTGCTCCTGGCCCCCAGCCAGCCTCGCCAGGGACCCCAGCTGAGAGGGGGACCGGCCATCCAGATGCAGCGGGGGTCACACCCTTCAACCCCCGCCCCAGAATGATGGGCCGATGGGTGGCCTGCCCACATCTCCCCCCTGTAAATAGTTGTCCCCACCCTTGTATATAGTTATTTATAGCTGACCCCCCATTATACTTTGTAGAGATGTCCCCACTTGTACATAGTAGTTATTTTCATTAATCTGTTTTTTTGCTAATATTATTATTAATTCGTCAAAAAGAGGTGACATTTTTGTTTTTCTTGTAAATAATGACAGTTTAATTTTTCCCAAACCTGTGTCCCATGTGCTTTTGGTGAGGGTGAGGTGTGGGTGCTGGGGCGGGGTGCAGGGACGGCCGGGGGGGGGGGGGGGGGTCGCTTACTGGGCTCCCTGGTCAAAGTACTCCCTTAGGGCCTCCCGGACTTTGACCCCGTCCTGGTGGGCCTGGTGGCTCGGCGCGGCGGCTGGCTGGGGGGTAGGCTGTTGCGGCCTCCTGTGCCCAGCCCTGCACGAAGGCCTCCCCCTTGCTTCCCACCAGGTTGTGGAGTGTGCAGCAGGCCCCCACAATCTGGGGGATGTTTGGGAGGCCCAGACCTAGGCGTGCCAGGAGGCATCGCCAGCGGCCTTTCAGGCGCCCGAAGTCTCGCTCGACCACTTGTCGGGCATGGTTGAGGTGGGTGTTGCAGCGCTCCTGGCTGTCAGAAAGGTCACCTATATAGGGCCTCATATGCCAGGGCTGGAGGGGGTATGCCACATCCGCCACAAGGCAGAGGGGTACAGTGGTGGTATCCCCAAGAGGGATCTCCCTCTGGGGGATGTACGTCCCTGCTTGCAGTCGGCAGTGTAGTCCCGAATTCCGGAAAACGCGGGCGTCGTGGGTAGAGCCGGGCCAGCCCACGTAGATGTCCTGCAAGTGGCCATGGCTGTCAACCATGGTCTGCAGGACCACAGAGTGGTAGCCCTTCCTGTTGACATAGCGGCCACCACTGTAATCTGGGGCACGGATGGGGATGTGGGTCCCATCAAGGGCTCCGAAGCAGCTGGGGAATCCCATGGTGGCGAATCCCTCAACAGCCGCGTCCAGGTCCCCAACTCGGACGACCCTCTTCAGCAGCAGGGCATTGAGTGCATGCACCACCTGCGGGGAAGGAACACGGGTGCCTGTGAGGGTTTGCAGAGTGTGACCCCCTCACCCACGCCCCCCTCCTGAGGCTGCCCTCACCCAGGCCCTGATCTCCCAGGCCCCCCTCCCCAGCAGGGAGTTCAGCCCCAGGCCTCCTTACCTCCATGAGGACAGCCCCGACTGTGGCCTTTCCCACTCCAAACTGCTGTCCCACGGAGCGGGAGCTGTCTGGAGCAGCCAGCTTCCAGACAGCTATTGTGACCCACTTCTCGACGTGGAGGGCATGCCACATGCGGGTGTCCTGGTGCCTGAATGCTGGGGTGAGCCACTGGCAGAGCTCCGTGAAGGTCTGCCAGCTCATGCTGGAAGTTCCACAGCCACTGGTCATCATTCCATTCCCCCATAACCAGGTGCTCCCACCACTTGGTGCTGGAGGGGTAGCTCCAGAGTCGGCAGGGCACCCGGCGGGAGAGGACAAGGAGGGCCTGATGGTCGGGGACATCTCCTGGTGCTCCTGGGGAGGACTCCCATTCCAGAAGCTGCTGGGCGGCTGCCCAGGCAGCATCGAGAAGGGCGCCTGCTCTGCCAGAGGCAGCTGGTAGGGCTTCCAGCTGCGGCTGGACGTCCATGTCTGCGGGCTCGAGGTCTGTGAGGCTTGTCTCACCAATGCAGAGCTGCTCATGCAGTGCAGGCTGAGTGTGTCTGGGAGGGGCCCTTTAAGGGAGCAGCTTGCAGCTGCCCCAGAAGGGCTAGTGTGCTCGGTGACCTAGTTCGTGGGCTTTCCTGGCCCCTTATTTCAAAATAGGGGGCTTATGTGTGTGGACACTCCGCGGCTATGTCTACACGTGCCCCAAACTTCGAAATGGCCATGCAAATGGCCATTTTGAAGTTTACTAATGAAGCGCTGAAATGCACATTCAGTGCTTCATTAGCATGCGGGCGGCAGCGGTGCTTCGAAATTGACGCTCCTTGCTGCCGCGCAGCGCATCCAGACGGGGCTCCTTTTCGAAAGGACACCACCTACTTCGAAGTCCCCTTATTCCGGTGAGCTCATGGGAATAAGGGGACTTCGAAGTAGGCAGGGCCCTTTCGAAAAGGAGCCCAGTCTGGATGCGCCGCGCAGCAGCAAGGCGCGTCAATTTCGAAGCGCCGCTGCTGCCCACATGCTAATGAAGCACTGAATATGCATTTCAGCGCTTCATTAGTAAACTTCAAAATGGCCATTTGCATGGCCATTTCGAAGTTTGGGGCACATGTAGACACAGCCATTGTGCCTTAGTGTACACATAGCCTAGGATTTCAATTCTTAATACCACTAGTGGGGAGTTTCATAAAAACCTGAGTATCTAACTCTATTTTTCAGCAGGTGGGGATAACTATTCAAACCAGACTTAGAGCTATAGGACCAAGGCCTAAACAAGACCAAACCACTAAACAAACTCACTCAACTAACACTACACTACATTACACTACACCCCTTCCCGCTTTAAACCAGGGAGCCCTGTGTAATCAATGTCTTATTCAGCTATGGTGACTGCCCTCTCCCCCACAACAACCCAGAGCATTGGTGAGATCCCACAACCCCCACACTGAGTGTCAGCATAAATTGCGATCTTACAACAATGTGTTTACAATAGACAAAATCTCATGGCTTACTTGCTACCCATTAGGCTTTGCCTGGAAGGTATCACACATGCACCCCTTTGCATTCTCATGCAAATGATCTCTGGGAGACACATTCCTCCCAGCCTTCAGCAGTGATGCATTCCTGCTGCCACATTCCTGACATATAGGCTATGTCTACACATGAAGCCAACATTGAAATAGCTTATTTCGATGTAGCAACATCGATGATGAATAACGTCTACACGTCCTCCAGGGCTGGCAACGTCGATGTTCAACTTCGACGTTGCACGGCAACACATCGAAATAGGCGCTGCGAGGGTACGTCTACACGCCAAAGTAGCACACATCGAAATAAGGGTGCCTGGCACAGCTGCAGACAGGGTCACCGGGTGGACTCAACAGCAAGCTGCTCCCTTAAAGGGCCCCTCCCAGACACAGTTGCACTAAACAACACAAGATACACAGAGCTGACAACTGGTTGCAGACCCTGTGCCTGCAGCGTGGATCCCCAGCTGCCGCAGCAGCAGCCAGAAGCCCTGGGCTAAGGGCTGCTGCACACGGTGACCATAGAGCCCCGCAGGGGCTGGAGAGAGAGCATCTCTCAACCCCCCAGCTGATGGCCACCATGGAGAACCTGGCAATTTCGACGTTGCGGGACGCGGATCGTCTACACGGTCCCTACTTCGACGTTGAACATCGAAGTAGGGCGCTATTCTGATCCCCTCATGAGGTTAGCGACTTCGACGTCTCACCGCCTAACGTTGAAGTTAACTTCGAAATAGCGCCCGACGTGTGTAGCCGCGACAGGCGCTATTTCGAAGTTAGTGCCGCTACTTCGCAGTAGTGTGCACGTGTAGACACAGCTATAGATATATATAGCTATAGATAGTTATATATGTTAATGTAAATTAATTGACAGCCCTAATGCCTGTGATTAACAGAAAACAGATTTAACATTTAAAAATTAACATGTTCATTGCAGGAGAGTTAATGGACAGCCCTACTTTTAAGTGTACTGGCAGGTCATGGTCTGCACCCTGGCTGGCCCCCAGACCCAGACCGACAGGGTTCTCTACCCAGCTCCTTAGGGCTAGAGCTGCAGGTGGGGATCCCAGCCCTGGTGTTTCTAGGATTCCCCCAGCCAGGTCCCCAGAGCTAGAGCTGCAAGCAGGGATCCTAGCCCTGCAGATGCTGGTCTTACCTTGGTCCCAGCTGGGTCCTCAGGCCCACCAAGTATCCCATATTCCATGCAGAACACATCCCCCCTTAGTTCTCAAGGAGAATTCCCCTGTCATTTTTCTCTCATCAAGGGAAAGCAATGTGGTAAGTACTGAAATATTAACACTTGACTGTTGCTCACAGATTCAGTCTTGTTAGACTTTGTTAATTTAGGTTTCTTATAAAATATTGTGCTTCCATATACAACACAGTGCTTTTAATAAACTCCTAGTGAAGTAGCTTTTCCTAATATCCAACCTACTCCTCTCCTTCTGTAACTTCAGACCATTGCTCTTTGTTCTGCTGTCTGTCAGTTTCTCTCCATCCTCTTTAAAGCTCCCCTTCAGAGGTTGAAGGCTGCTATTAAATCACCACTCAGTCTTCTCCTCTGCAAACTAAATAAGCCCAAATTCCTCAGCTTCTCCTCATAGGTCATGTGCTGCAGCCCCTTAATCATTTTTGTTGCCCTCCACTGAAACTCCTCCACATCTACATCCTTTCTATATTCGGGGGCCCAAAACGGGACACAATATTCCAGATGTGGCCTCACCAGTGCAGAATGGAAGGGAAAATAAGTTACTCACCTTCGTACAGTAACAATGGTTCTTCGAGGTGTCAGGCTCGCCCTGGCACCACAGATCAGAGATCTTGATAGCTGTCTCTGCCGGACAGCACATGTGTGGCTCCTCTGCTCCTCCTCACGCTCTTTTCATCACATGCGCGGTCCGGTTTGATCCAGTTCCTCAAAACCACTCTGGATCTGAAACATAAAGCACAAAGAAGAATCCGAAGCAGGGAGGAAGGGTGGGCGGTGGAGCACCCACAGGGACACATCTCAGAGAATCATCGTTACTGCTTGAAGGTGAGTAACTTCTCTTTCTTCTTCAAGTGTCCCTGTGGGTGGTCCACCTTAGGTGACTGAGTAGCAGTGCCCCCCCCTCCAAGAAACTAAGAGGCAGGTACCAGATTCAGGTCTTGTCGAGGACAGACAGCACCACTGTGGACAAGGAGGTATCCTCAGTCATCTGTGGGTAGATGCTGAAGTACTTCACAAACACATTTTAAGACACCCAGGTCACCACCCTGCAGATATCGCAAATGGGGACTCCTCTGAAGAACACTGTCGATGCTGCCATCGCTCTCATTGAATGTGCCCTCAGTTGGCATGGCAAGGATATGCTCCTCAGTGAATAGCAGGTTGTGATGCAGGATGTGATAAGGTTAGAGAGTCTTTGTGAGGAAATCGCCTCGCCTTTAGTGCTACGGGCCATGGACACCATCAGCCTCAGAGTCTTCCGAAAGGGCTTGGTCCTGTTGATGTAGAAGGCCACGAGCACTAAACCTTGACTTTTTAGCTCTAGTAAGTAGTCAAGTATCGAGTGAATTTGTGTCTCATCCAGTACTAGTTGTCTCTTCGAGCACCATGTGATGAATCGTCACCATGTTGCACGATACATTTTTTGTGTGTTTTCTCGTCTACTCTGAATGAGGACAGATTTCACTTTGTCTGAACAACGGTTGAATCAGCGATCAACCAAGCCGTGAGGTGTAGGGTGTGTGGCTGTGGGTGTAGGATCATTCCCTTCTCCTCAGTCAGTAGATCTACAGGACAGGGTAGGAGACGAGGTTCTTGGAGCGACATTCTGCGTAGGATCGGGAACCGGTGCTGATGCACCCATGCCAGCACTACCATTCCCGTTGACCTTCTATAAGACTCTGGGGATCAACACCATCGGTGGGAGTGCGTAGAGCAGTGGACCCTCCAGCTGATCAGGAACACATTGCCTAGGGAGTGCAGTCCCAAGCCTGCTCTGGAACAGCATAGCTCACACTGGCGATTGTCGTGTGTTGCAAACAGGTCCACGGTTGGAAACCCCCACTGATGAAACACCGTAAGGAGGATGTCTCTGTGGATCTCCCACTCGTGATCTGGCACAAAGTGTCTGCTCAGTGCGTCCGCTTCTGTATTGTTGACCCCGGGTAGATGGCATGCAGTTAGCATTGTCCCATGGCAGATGCACCAGTTCCATAGACAGATAGCTTCCGCACAGAGGGACTGACAGCGGGCTCTCCCTTGGCGGTTGATGTAATACATTGTAATGACATTGTCCATGCGGACTTTGATGGGCACACCATGAATGCTCGGTAGAAAAAGCTTGCAGGCATTGCGTACCATCCTGAATTCTAGTAGGTTTATATGCAGGTTCAACTTTGCTGCAGACCATTGACCTTACGGACTGTCCATTGAAGTGCGCTCCCCAGCCCAACAAGGACGCGTCTGTCATCATGAGAGCCTTGGCCTGTGGGCATTGAAAGGGGAGTCCCACCAACAAATTGTTTGGTGCTGTTCACCATCGTAGAGAGTTGCACACATCGATTGGCACTGTTACCCATTTGAGTGGGTTTCGGTGTACTGGTCTGTAAACGGTTGCTATCCAGAGTTGGAAACATCGGAAACACAACTGTGAATTTTGCACCTTATATGTAGTGGCGGCCATGTGACCCATGAGGCATAAGCACGTTATGATCTGCACCTTTGGACCTGTCCACACCTTGTGAAGAAGGTCCTGGATGGCTCGAAAGTGGAGAGGTGGAAGATATGTGCGGGCAGTGGTAGAGTTCAACCTCACCCCGATAAATTCTATTTCCTGGGTTGGTTCCAGAGTCAAATTTTGCTCATTCATCAGTAGACCCAGAGCGAGAAACCTGGCCCTGGTGACCCGGACCATTGTACAGACCTCCTCCCGGGAGGGTCCTTTTATGAGGCAGTCATCCAGGTATGGAAAGATGACGACATCCAGGTGGCTCAGATGAGCTGCCACCACTGCAAGCATTTTTGAAAATACCCTGGGAGCTGTAGCTAGGCCGAAGGGTAGCACCCAGTACTGAAAATGGTCCTCCCTCACCATGAACCGAAGAAATCACCTGTGTGCGGGGTGGATGGTGATGTGAAAGTAAGCATCTTGTAGGTTGAGAACAGTGAACCAATATCCTTGTTCGAGCACACGAATTATGGAGGTCAACGTAACCATTTTGAACCATTGCTTTTGCACACGGGCTACGTCTACACGTGAAGCCTACATCGAAGTAGCCTATTTCGATGTGGCGAAATCGAAATAGGCTATTTCGATGAATAACGTCTACACGTCCTCCAGGGCTGGCAACGTCGATGTTCAACATCGACGTTGCGCAGCACCACATCGAAATAGGCGCAGCAAGGGAACGTCTACACGCCACAGTAGCACACATCGAAATAAGGGTGCCAGGCACAGCTGCAGACAGGGTCACAGGGCGGACTCAACAGCCAGCCGCTCCCTTAAAGGGCCCTTCCCAGACACACTTGCACTAAACAGCACAAGATACACAGAGCCGACAACGAGTTGCAGACCCTGTGCATGCAGCATGAATCCCCTGCTGCAGCAGCAGCAGCCAGAAGCCCTGAGCTAAGGGCTGCTGCACACGGTGACCATAGAGCCCCGCACGGGCTGGAGAGACAGTGTCTCTCAACCCCCCAGCTGATGGCTGCCATGGAGGACCCCACAATTTCGACGTTGTGGGACGCAGATCATCTACACGGTCCCTACTTCGACGTTGAACGTCGAAGTAGGGCGCTATTCCGATCCCCTCATGAGGTTAGCGACTTCGACGTCTCACTGCCTAACATCGAAGTTAACTTCGAAATAGCGCCCGACGCATGTAGCCGCGACGGGCGCTATTTCGAAGTTAGTGCCGCTACTTCGAAGTAGCGTGCACGTGTAGACACAGCTACGGTGATTTAGATTGTGGAGGTCCAGAATGAGTCTCCACCCTCCAGATTTCTTTTGCGTGGGGAAGTAACAGGCATATAAGCCTCCTCCTCTGAATTCCTCCAGCACCGGCTCTATCACCCCTATGGTGAGAAGGTGGTCTACCTCCTGCTGTAACATGACTTCGTGTGAGGGGTCCTTGAAGAGGGGTGTGCTCGTTAGAGTGGTGGGAGGGGTGCTGCAAAACAGAATCATGTAACCCACAGACACTATCTCTGGCACCCATCTGTCTGTCGTAATTTTGGATCATTGGTTGAAAAATGGTTGAAAGCGGTGGTGGAACAGTGCCCTAGAGGAGGATGAAGCTACTGGCTTGGGGGAGGTTCGGCTCTCGACAGTGACGCCGTCAAACTTGTTGCCTGGGCTGTTGTTGCTGTTGCTGTTGGCCACAAGGCTGTGTATGCCTGCACCTGGGTGGCCTCTGGGAGGACCTGGGATGTTCGTATTGTCTGGGCTGGTACTGCCTCTGGAAAGGTTGGGCATACCTTCTCTGGTAAGGCCCGTATCACCTACGTCTAAACAGCGGTGTGTATGTACCCAAAGTCTGGAGGGTAGTACACGAGTCCTTGCTTTAAGGGAACACCACATCTGTAGTTTCAGCAAAGAGCTTCTGTTTATCAAAGGGCAGATCCTCAACCTTAGATTGAAGCTCTTTGGGGACACCCGAAGACTGCAACCACGAAGCCCTTCTCATGACTATGTCTGTGGCTTTGGAGTGAGTCGCCATGTTGGCCACATTGAGGGCAATCTGAACACTAGCCCTGGAGGCCGCATAGCCTTCTTGTACTATGGCCTTCAGTAAGGGTTTATTAGAGTCAGGCAAGTACGATGTAAGCTTGGAGTAGTTGTCAAAGTTGTGATTGGACAGGTGAGCAGCATAGTTTGCTATGCGCAACAACACTGTGGAGGATGAATAGACTTTACACTTGAATAAGTCCAACCATTTTGAGTCTCTTTCCAGGGGTTTATATTGTGGGGCCTTTGCTCTTTGCAGTGAGGATTCCACCACCAAAGAGTTAGGCTGCGGAGAGGTAAATAAGTACTCCATGCCCACAGAAGGGATGAAATACTTCCTGTCCACTCTCTTGTTAGTGGCTGGCATAGATGCAAACGTTTGCCAGATATTGTCAGCTGCTTCTACAATAGCCTCAACCAGCAGGATGGCAATTTTGGTGGAGACAGTGGGCCTTAAGTTCTTCAGCAACCCGTATCTCTTAGGCAACTCTGCTAACTGAATCCCCTGAGATCTTGCCACCCTCCAAAACAAGTCCTGAAATTCACAGAGGTAATCAAGGGAGAGACATTGCCCGGAATGACTGCGTCATCTGGCAAAGATGAGGATGGATCGTGTGGTGAAGCAGGGCCCGGAGGGAAGTCAACCTCCAAAAACTGAGCTTCTTCCTCTCCAGACAGTGGAGACAATGGCTGGGTGGTCAGCGGAGGTGGAGGCACTGGAGATGGGCTAGGAGACCAGGACACCACCAAAAGCCTCTCTGCTGAGTATTCCATCAGCTCATGCACATGGCATTTGGAAGACCAATGCCACTCATAGTGCCAAAGCCTTGTGCAACATAGAGAATGGTAGTAATGACGAGCAGGGGAGTAGCGTTCGCAGTCACGTTGACATGATGAATGGCAATGAGAGCACCTGCTATGCTGATGCGGTGATCTGGATCTGTCACCACTCTGTCGCCCTCTGGTCCAGACTTTGCGCCAGTGTGGGGCTTGTGGACCCAGCACTGTGGATGGTGACCTCATAGCATGGTAAGGAGACCTAGAGTAGCATCCCGGAGAAATATGTGAGGTGACAGAAATAGGTGATACAGAACACTGACGTGGGGAATTCCTGCGATGGGTGTGGGAGGATGTACTCCTTGCCTTTCCATGCACTGTGCTTGCGTTGGCACTGATGAGCTCGGTGCCGAGCATGGAGGACACCGTTCTTTAGTGTGTGGCACTGAATGTGTTGGTGCTGGGAGCATCAGTGCCAGGATCATCGCTGCCATTGAGGAACGCCGCTGTGCCACGGCTGTCGGTGTTGGAGTTGTCGATGCCATGGCTGTCGGTGCCAAGGTCCAACGTCTTGGTGCCAGGATTGTCAGTGCCGGTGCTGTCAGTGCCGACAGTGCTCTAGACTTCATCAGTGCCGATGCTGTTGGTGCTGGCAGCATTATAGACTTTACCGGTGCTGTTGCCAGGACCGAAGCCTCCCGTGCTGCTTCAGGGTGGTCAGGGGTTTTGGTGGTGCTGGGGCTCGCTCTCCTGCATCAGGAAGGAAAACTTTCTCTTTGTCTTGGCCTTCTTATGAGCACCAGACACCTTAGTCTAGCCTGTTTCAGCTTTGCTTGTCGCATGCACAGACAGACTGGGTAGCGATCAAGTGAGGGAGACTCTTGGGTGCTTATGTGCTACCTCCTTGGTAGATGACGCTCTGCCCTTAGGGTGGTCCTCCTGAGAGGGCTCACCACACTCCAGTGGATCCAGTTGCAGCGCCTTCTCAAACAGGAGCATGTGAAGATGCATTTCCCTGTCTCTGCAAGCCCTCGCAGTTAACTTTGAACAATGGGAGCACTTTGCAGGTACCCACCCTTCAGCCAAGCACTGGATACAGTATGAGTGGTGGTCACAAGCAGGCACTGCCTCCTGGCAAGACTCACACTCCTTAAATGCCGGCATATTAACAATAGCTAAACAGATTAGCAAGTCAATAGATAAGGAGCCCTTGCTCTGATAACGGATTCAACCAACTAACAAGAACTAAGCATCAACCCAGCGATGGCTAAACACTAAACAGTCAATTAAACAATAAAAGTACTTGAACTAGATTAACTTTACGAATTGTTGCAGAAATAAAGGAGGAAAAATCAAAGAACTGAAGCCCAGGAGAAAGCAGTTGGAAGCTCCATCTGCAGCCATTGGTGGTTGACGAGAACTGGATCAAACCGGACTGCGCATGTGATGAAAAGAGCGCAAAGAGGAGCAGAGGAGCCATGCATGCGCGGTCTGACAGAGACAGCTGTCAAGATCTCTGATCTGTGGCGCCAGGGCAAGGTTGACACCTAAGGCAGAGCACCCACAGGGACACTCGAAGAAGAACAAGAACTTCTCTAGATCTACTCAAAACGTCTCTCTTAATTCACCCCAATATGCTGTTAGCCTTCTTGGCTACAAGGGCACACTGTTTACTCGTCTCCAGCCTTTCATCCACCATCATCCACTTACCCTCATCTTGAGTCAGATTTAAAGAGGAGAGACTGCCTGCTTGCCATACCAGTCACAGAAGTACAGAACACAACTCCTTTAAATCATTTCCCAGTCAGTTACATAATTTTATATGGAGTATCTTCACTGCATATATGTCACAAAGTTGTAAAAGCTACAGGTTGAACCTTTCTAGTTCAGCACTCTCTTGCCTGGCAACATTCATAATCTGGCATGATTTTAGTTAGCTGGACAATCACTTAACATGGGTGTGGCCAAATTCCCCAGGATCCCATAAAGTTTGTTTACAGGCACCAGTCCTGGCTCTCAGTGTGCTGCACTCTTATTTAGCTCTAATTTATCCCTAACTGTCTTCTAAGAGCCCAGAAAGCAGTGGCCGAGCCAGGTGGTGGACACACAGCATGAGGTAGCTAGGCTTGGGAGTATTACATTCCATGAACAATTCCTGGACAGTAGTCATGTCGAGACAGAAGAGGTTAAGATAGCTGTCCCACCACAAAAGAGTGCTGACATACCGTCAGTGGAGGTGGAGATGGCTCAGGGGTACACTGGCTGCTGGTCACTTCCAGCAGTGAGCAGTGTTCTAATCCTGCTCCTAATTCTCCCACTGTGGTACTGGAAAACTGTTATGCTGTTCTGGATATGGGAGATACAGGAGATAAGGAATCACCCCCTACAGGTGAATCAGAGAAGCCTTGTACCTCCTAAGGCTGGGAGGTCTGCTGACACCACTATGAGAAAGAAACGTATGCTAGTGGTGGCAGGAGACTTTCTTCTGAGGGGGAGAGAGGCACTCATCTGTCACCCTCACTTGTCATCCCATGAGGTACGCTGCCTGCCAGGAGCCCATATCTGAGATATTACGGAGGCATTGTCAAGAATTATCTGTCCTACTGACCATTACCCCATGCTACTCATCCATGTGGGCATGAATGATACTGCAAGGTGCAACCCTGGGCAGATCAAGAGTGACTACAGGGCTCTGGGAGTACAGGTGAAGGAGTTGGGAGCACAGGTGGTGTTGTCCTCAACCGTTCCTGTTCAGGGTAGGGATCCAGGCAGAGACAGGTGCATTCTGGAGGTGAATGCCTGGCTGTGAGGATGCTGTTGCCAGGAGAGGTTTGGCTTCCCACATCACAGGATGCTGTTTCATGAAGCACTGCTAAGCAGGGATGGAATTCACCTTTTGAGGAATAGTAGGCATCCTTCAGTCTGCATAGACTATGGATTGCGCCCTTTAAAGTTTCAATTGAGGACTTCATTTACACTGTCTATTGTGACTATGAAGACCCACACGAGAGTGACAGTCCTTACTGCATCTCTTGCAGATGTGGTGGGTGTCTGGCAAGTCCTTAGTGTGCTTTTTGTGCGCTCGCTTCTCCTCTGCTAGCTGTCTGATCTTCATCCTGCCCTTCTGAAGGCCTTTGTGTAACCCCTGCCTCCATCTGCTGCGGTCATCTGCTAGTTCTTCCCAGTTGTCCAGCTCGATGTCTACCTCTCTGAGGTCTCTCTTGCAGACATCTTTGTAGTCCAACTGGGGGCACCTGGGAGGTCTTTTGCCAGAGGCTAGCTCCCCATACAGGATGTCTTTTGGAATCCTTCCATCATTCATTCTGTGGATGTGGCCAAGCCAGCGGAGCCAACGCTGCCTGAGGACGGTGTGCATGGTTGGGATTCCAGCTTGCTCGAAGACGGCGGTGTTGGTCACTCTGTCCTTCCATGATATTCCAAGGATGCACCTGAGGCAGCGCAAGTGGAAGACGTTCAGCCTCTTTTCCTGGCGGGCATACAGGGTCCAAGTCTCGCAGCCATAAAGGAGGGTGCTGAGGATGCAGGCTCTGTAGACTTGCATTTTGGTGTGAGTGTACAGCTTGTTGTTATTCCACACTCTCTCGCAGAGTCTGGACAGAGTTGTGGCTGCTTTTCCAATCCTCCTATTTAGCTCAGTGTCCAACGACAGGGTGTCAGTGATGGTGGACCCGAGGTAAATGAACTCGTGGACGACCTCTAATGTACAGTTGTCAATGCTGATTGAGGGGGGTTCAGCAACATCCTGACCGAGTACATTTGTCTTCTTTAGGCTGATGGTAAGCCCAAAGTCCTTGCACGCTTTGGAGAACTGATCCAGCAGTTTTTGAAGCTGGTCTTCTGTGTGAGACACTACAGCAGAATCGTCTGTGAACAGCATGTGTCTGATGAGGACTTCTCGCACCTTAGACTTAGCTTTCAGCCTTGCAAGACTAAACAGTTTCCCATCAGATATTGTGTGCACAAAGATGCCCTCTGTTGAAGATCCAAAGGCATGCTTCAGGAGTGCGAAGAAGATCCCGAACAATGTCGGAGCAAGCACGCATCCTTGTTTGACGCCGCTCCTGATTCTGAAAGCATTCGATAATGCACCGTCATATTGAATGGTTCCTCTCATGTCTTTGTGGAACGACTGGATCATCTTGAGTAACCGTGGAGGACAGCCTATCTTGTGGAGCAGTCTGAACAGACCATCCCTGCTGACCAAGTCAAAGGCCTTGGTCAGGTCGATGAAGGCTATGTAGAGTGGCTTTCTCTGCTCCGTGCACTTCTCCTGCAGCTGCCTTAGAGAGAAGACCATGTCAACGGTAGACCTCTCTGCGCGGAATCCGCACTGCGATTCGGGGTACACCCTCTCAGCAATCTTCTGGAGTCTGCCAAGGATGACGTGAGTGAACAGTTTACGAGTGACGCTTAGGAGGGAGATTCCACGGTAGTATGTTGCAGTCGCTTCTGTCTCCTTTGTTCTTATACAACGTTACAATGTTAGCGTCGCGCATATCCTGTGGAACCTCACCCTCTTTCCAGCACAGGCACAGTAGCTCATGTAGGGGTTCCAAGAGTGTGTCTGCAGCACATTTGATTACCTCTGGTGGTATACCATCCTGACCAGGGGCCTTTCCTGCTGCAACGCTGTCGATGGCTCTCTTCAGTTCATCCACTGTCGGTTCTTGATCCAGTTCGTCCATTACTGGTAGGAGCTCGACAGCATCGAGGGCTGCGTCAACCACAATGTTCTCGCGTGAGTACAGCTCGGAGTAGTGCTCAACCCAGCGCTCCATCTGTGTGGCTTTGTCAGCGATGACTTCACCAGATTTGGATTTCAGAGGTGCCATCTTGTTCTGGGTGGGTCCTAATGCCTTCCTCATACCCTCGTACATTCCTCTGAGATTACCAAAGTCGGCACAGGTCTGGATGCTGCAGCATAACTGGAGCCAGTGGTTGTTGGCACAGTGCCTGGCTGTCTGCTGTGCTGTTCTTCTGGCCTCTCTAAGTGCTTCCTGGGTACTCTGGCTCGGTGAGCGTTTGTACTTCAGGAGTGCAGCGCGCTTCTTTTCAATGACTGGAATCATCTCATTGGAGTTAGCTTCGAACCAGTTGTTCGTGTTTCTACCTCTTCTTCCAAACACCCACAAGGCCATGTTGTAAACTGTATCCCTCAGATGTTGCCATTTGGATGTCGCATCGGCACCCCCAGGGCCACTGCGCAGATTTTCCTGGAGGGTCTCTCTGAACTTTTCAGCTTTCTCCGAGTTTGCCGTCTTTCTGGCGTCAATGTGGGGCCTTCCAGCAGGTTTAGAGTGGTACAGCTTCTTGGGTCTCAGCTTGAGTTTGGAGCAAACTAGCGAGTGATCTGTATCACAGTCAGCACTATGATAGCTGCGTGTCAGAAGGACATTTTTGAGGTTATTATGCCTAGTGATGACCACATCTAGTTGATGCCAGTGCTTCAAGCGTGGGTGTCTCCACGACACTCTGTGCTGTGGCTTCGTTTGGAAGAATGTGTTTGTGATGCACAGACTGTGGTATGTGCACAGTTGAAGGAGACGCTGTCCATTGTCATTCATTTTTCCCACACCAAAGTGTCCTAAGCAGGAAGGCCATGATGCCCAATCAGCTCCAACTCTTGCATTGAAGTCACCCAAGATGTACAGTTGTTCACGAGCAGGTATTTGCACTACAGCAGCACTAAGCACGTCATAGAACTTGTCTTTTACTTCTGGTGTGGCGTACAGGGTTGGAGCATAAGCGCTGATCAGGTGGACAGGACCGGCGCAAGTTTGAAGTGTGATCCGAAGAAGTCTTTCTGATCCTCCCATGACTAAATCAACCATTTGTAGAAGGGTGTTTCTGACAGCAAAGCCAACACCATGCTCTCTGGGTTCTTCTTGGGCTTTACCCTGCCAGAAAAAGGTGTAATCCTTTTACATTAGAAATCCCGAATCTGCGAGTCACGTCTCTTGCAGTGCAGCGATATCAAATCTGAGCCTCTTCAGTTCCTCGTTGATGACAGCGGTCTTTCGGGTGTCACTGATGGCCTGAAGATCTTCAGTCAAGCCGGTCAGCATGGTCCGCACATTCCAGCAAGCAAGCTTAAATTGTTGATGTTTCTCATTTCTTGTTGATTTTCTTATTGGTTTGCCTGGTGCCCAAATTTCAGTCACTTGTCAGGTTCAGGAACCTTAAGCCTCACGCACCCAGCGAGGCAGGTGAACTGTGGCGGGACAGTACCCTATTGGCTGAGGGCTGCCCAGCTTGAGGCGGGCGGTGACTGTGCAGTGAGATGCGAGGATCTCTCCCACCGTCGAAGGCAACCCCTGGCACTCGTTCTCTACGCCAATCGAGCAAGAGCTTATAACCGGTATCTGTTGCTTCCCACGTTGATGCAACGCTGTTCAGCGATGCCGGGGTACCTCTCCAGGAGCGAGCCTGGGCACTTATTATGGAGACTCTGGGCTGCCCAGACACCAGTGTCCCCCTCTCGGCTTTACTGATATAGTCCAAAGGAGAGGATAACCTCCACGTCTGGTACCAGCTCAGCTGCAGGAGTTGTTGGGACAGTGCCAGAAGTTGAGGAATGGGAAGGATGTATTTGGATCTAGACTGGCTCACCTAGTGAGGAGGGCTTTAAACTAGGTTTGATGGGAAGAGGTGACCAAAGCCCACAGGTAAGTGAAAAACCTGGAGACCTGGGAGTTGTGTTGGAAATGGGAAGGATCATGGGATATAATAGCAGCGATTTAGATATTTGCAAAGAGAGTATGCTTATTAAGTTTGCAGACGATACCAAACTGGGAGGGGTTGCAACTGCTTTGAAGGATAGGCTCATAATTCAGAATGATCTGGACAAACTAAAGAAATGGTCTGAGGTAAAAAGAATGAAATTTAATAAGAACAAATGCAAAGTACTCCACTTAGGAAGAAACAATCAGCTTCATACATACAGAATCAGACGTGACTGTCTAGGAATGAGTACTGTGGAAAGGGACTTGGGGGTCATAGTGGACAACAAGCTAAATATGAGTCAACAGTGTGAAGCTGTTGACAAAAAAGCAAACATGATTCTGGGATATATTGATAGCAGACACAAGAAGTCATTAGGCCTCAGTTGGAGTATTGTGTCCAGTTCTGAGCACCACATTTCAAGAAAGATGCGGAGAAACTGGAAAAGGTCCAGAGAAGAGCAACAAGAATGATTAAATGTCTAGAGAACATGAGCTATGATGGAAGACTGAAAGAACTGGGCTCGTTTAGTTTAGAAAAGAGAAGATTTAGAGGGGACATGTTAGCAGTTTTCAAGTACCTCAAAGAGGGTTACAAGGAGGAGGGAGAAAATTTGTTCTCTTTGGTCTCTGAGGATAGTGCCAGGAGCAATGGGCTTACACTGAAGGAAGGGAGGTTTAGATTAGACATTAGGAAAAAACTTCCTAACTGTCAGGGTGGTCAAACACTAGAATAAGTTACTTAGGGAGGTTGTGGAATCACCGTTGCTGGAGATATTGAAGAGCAGGTTAGACAGACACCTATTGGGTACGATCTAGATGGTGTTTGGTCCTGGCAAGAGGGCAGAGAACTGGACTCGATGACTTCTTGAGGTCCCCTCCAGTTCTAGTATTCTACGATTCCATGTAATGCTGCTAGTCAATATTGACCACCTATGGTTCAGCAAATTCTCTGATTTGAGACCAGTGAGGTCTTGAGGGTGCTGGATTAGAGAGGTTCAACCTATATTAATTTATCTGCCTCCCCACTGCCACCAAATACCTGGATAGATTCCTAGATTGCTACCACTGCCTTCTTTTGTACCGGCCAAAACATATCCTCTCCCTAGTCTGACAGATGTACTTCATCCTCCAAATGGATTCATTGTGCTATTCCTGTATAAGAAAATGGCTGTGGGACAGAAGGGGAGCCCAAAATCCCTCATCCGAGACTGTGCAAGTCCCAAAGGTAGCAGACGAGAGAAATGCAACCTATAGTTTTTACTTGTGATTTTTAAGACTATTTTAACAAAAAAAAATCCGCATATTTTGACTAGTAGCAATTTTGTATCTTCTTTAAGCTTGAAGAGTTTGGATATATGTATTTACTCTCAACTCAAACAATATTTTTAGTGCTGAGCTTTCAATGGTCTTGAAAGCATCTATAAAGGTAAGGAAGCAAAGACAATTCACTCATAGAAAATGAATATTTTTAGAGTAACAGCCTCATTAAAAGCCATATTAGATTGATAAAGTTGAATCATCCATGTTGATACAATTTGCATTTTACCTCCCTTGGACTAGTTTATGTTAATCATTTGAACAGCCATGGAGGATGAAATGGAGATGACAGCATCCCAGCTTGATGTCCCAGTCAGAGGTCATCTTGCTGGAAAAATGAGCAAGAAAAATTGTTCTCCTTAGCAGATGTGCTATAGCTTCAACAGGTACAGTTGTGCCTGTGAATCTCTGATCTTTATCAGATAGATATTTGTATGCACTATTACCCAAATGCAGTAGGGATGCTATAAAAAGGGTATGCCATATGTTTATATGAGAATATTTTGCCACACTGCCTAGCAGCTTTATAAACAATGTCAATAAATCGCTTTAATGCATTATCTCTAAATCACATTGCTACTACTGCTGATCATTGCTTCTAATTGTGCATATTGTTCGTATATGCTGAAGTATTCTATTAAATTTGTCATTTTATACTTCTTCCTTCCTACACATCTCCTTACAAGCTGCTTATTGATTTCCAACTTATGTCTTATCTTTCAGACTGAATCCTCTCAGGGGTAAAAACAGCTGTAGTTTGTATAGTACAGAGCACATCTGGACCTCAGTCTGTCCCAGGTTTCTAGGGTGCTAATATAAATGTATCCATTATGGCTACATCTACACTAGTATTCCTCTTTTAAAAGAGGCATGCAAATAAAGAAAATTCAAAATGCAAATGAGGCTCAGATTTACATATCTGGCACTTCATTTGTGTATTCTCACTTCGAAAGAGCTTCTTTTGAAAGAAGAAAGGCAGTTTTTCAGAAAGAAGGGTTCTTTCAAAGATGGGGATTACTTTCGAAAGAGACGTGTCTACACTGTTTTTCTTCTTTCAAAAGAAACTCTTGCATATAATTTGAACAGACATGGAGGTTTACAGATATGTAAACCTGTGCCTCGTTTGCATATTCAGTTTTCTTCATTTGCATGCCTCTTTCAAAAGAGGAATGCTAGTGTAGATGTAGCCATATGTGATTAATTATTATTCATTACTAAAGAGTCTCTTCAATGTGATATGCAGCTGTTATTTATGTAAAAGGTTAATGTACAAAAGATGCCCCTGATTGAAACAGCTCTGAAAGGTCAAGATTAAAGAAGTGCTTAATTACCATACCCCACAATCACCTTAGAATAGCAGACAGTTTTTCCAAGGAAGTTAATGGCTTTTGGCTATGCCTCATTGTCAAATCTCAGCAGTATATCATTCATTTTCAAAAAATGCCCTACAACTCACTTTTTTGAGGGAGTGGGGTGCTGGTGGTGCTCTGTCTTCAAATGTGAGTCTGAAAATTAGTGTATGAGGAAGCTCCATGCTTATATGTCTGATTCCCAGATCATGCTTGTTATCTTTAATAGCAATTTTTTTATTCTTTTTTTTTAATCCACATATGGTTGGAGAATGATAAGGTCCCAGAAATAGTTAATGTCCTGGGTGGTTGACAACTGTCATTCACAAGCTGGAACAAAAATTATGAAGGATGGATTTCTTGCACTGGACAGGTTACTAGTGTGTGGTTCCAAGATGAGTTACTTAATAAAGAAGCAGCCAAATTTCTGGGTTGAAGATGTGGTATAATGTAATTATATACTTTTGGACACAGGTGTCAGATAAGAAAGTAAGCACACATCATCTAGTAAGCTGAAATGGCATGTGCAAATTCTTATCCAAGGAACCTTTCTGCTCAAAAGGAACCTCTGCATTCATTACAAATAACATCTTGATTCTCTTTCCTTCAGAGGATTCTCGTGAAGAATGTAAGCCGATATAAGCTGATTCTAACAGAACCGTGTTGCTGAAAGCAGCAAGCAACTGGACTTCACTGACTAAGCAGGAATAAGTGGGGGTCTGTGATGGCCATCAATCTATTCTCAATTTACACGTTTTAATGTTTAAAAAATGCCATTGTTTTATATATAAACACACACAAAGTAACTAAAACATAATTGTCATTATTTGCAATACAAAAGGCACACAGAAACCCACCCACAAGCTGGCTAAGGTCATGCAAATGATTCAAGTGTCTAAATCCACTTTATATTTGACAGAGTTTGTCTGTGAGTCTTCTGTCTGTTCATCTGTCTGTTCTAGAACTTTGCCTAAGTAGTAAAAGGTAGCACCTCCAAATTTGGTATACAACTTCCTCTCATCATAACTTAAAAAAAGGTAAAAGTTTGGCTGTGCTGGGGATGGAGTAAATCTGAAAGTACCCCACCCCCAGATTTGTTGCTTGCTGTTCCCTTTCTTGTCCTTGAGCAAGGGAAAAGTGAACAGTTTACTGCATTCCTCATTCTGGCAGGAGAGGGTAGGGACAGGCAAGGTGTGCATTTTGCTCTTGTTCCCTCACAGGGACAGGAAGGGCCACAGAAAGTGATTGTGAGTGTGGGGGGCTCAGAGCAGGGGCTAGGATGAGTGTGGAAGGGACCAGGAACCAAGGCAGGGGGCTGGGGAGCTCAGGATAAATTGGGAGTCAGGGTTGAGGGTGAGGAGGACCTCAGAGCATGGAGTTAGGGTTTGTGGGGGGTGCACAAGTCAGGGCTGAGGAATGAGGAAGGACTTGCAGAAGGGGGCAGATGTGTTGGGAGGTACAGGAAGCAGGGTTAGGAGGTGAGGAGGGGCTCATAGCTGGGCATGTAAACAGTCATTTAAATTAAGTGTGTACATTCTCCTTTTATTTTCCAAGCCCGACCATTACAGACTTAAGGAACCAAGCAACACTGGGTACATTCGCTAGTGGATAAATAAGTAACCTATAATATCAGAGACTAATATATACACTAAACTGCAAAGTGTACGGTAATTCCATGTGTGATCATACATCCTCATTTTTTTCCAAATGTTTCTATTGACAGGGTCATTTTTTCCATTAATGCAGCATTAGAGTGCTCACTAAGCCAGTCTATGTACAAGGGAGGAACTGCAGATTTCCATTTTTTTTCCAAAATAAACTTTCAGCCACTAAAAATAGTTACTGCATTCCAAAAGAAAGATAAGCAGTCCTATGGTACCTTAATGACTAACAAGGAAAGATAGTCTGCACCTAGCTTAAAAGAGCTGTAAACATGGCATTCCACAACACATGCATTTTTGACAGGTGCAGATGAAGGGTGACTCTCTGGTAACATACCATGTGTGTTGGAGCTGTAATCTACACTTAAATGTTCTGGATTCCAGTAGTCCCTGTTTAATATCTTGTTTGGGAAGAATCACAAGGATAAATAACTTGAAGTATATTTCATATTAAGCCAGATATCCTTCCAGATTTCTACTGACATATCAAAAGCTAAATTCTTTCTCCTTTAGACCCCGACTACTTTCGAAAAGGAGCCCCGTGGGGACGAGAAGCGCGGCGGCAAGGCGCATCAATTTCAAAGTACCACGGCCGCCCGCATGCTAATGAAGCGCTGAATATGCATTTCAACGCTTCATTAGTAAACTTCGAAATGGCCATTTGCGTGGCCATTTCGAAGTTTGGGGCTCGTGTAGACACGGCCTATGAGATAGAGATTGAAACAGTATTAGAAACTATTAAACCACTTACAATTCCTACAGTGATTTATTTAATATTGTTTAAAACATTCTTTTATCAGTGAGAGAGAGCTGAGAGAGCCCAGTTGTCCCCTATCTTTGCACAAATACTTTAACATTGGTACCTGGGGAGGGGAACCACTTTACAAAAGGCCACATTTGAAACAGTATAAATGTTGAAGTGTTACAAATCTAGCAACCCCTTATCTCCAGGTGCTTAGGATATTTTAAGGAACTTGTGTAACAAGCAAGACTTTTTATGCAGTATAAACTGCACAGTATGCCCATTGATAAAACAAAGAGTGGAGAAGGTTAAGGACAAAAGTAATTCATGGGCAGGTACTCCTTTTGGCTATGTCTACTCATTAGAGAAAGAAAGAGGGAGAAGATGGTATCTCTTTATATCCTCTTCCTATGTAGTCTGTATTTACAGAAACAATATTTGTCCTAATTTTCCAAAAATTAGTGCTTAAATTAGTTCCTTACATATTGGAAACGGAAAATGCTGAAAAAGAAAGGAATTTTTTTGGACTATATTCACTGCTTGCAGATTTATTCCAGTTAATACAAAAAGCAGAGAACTCTCAAAAATCCCAACTACATTCAATAATGATGGTATTAATGAACCTAAGACTTTGCTGGACAGAGTGATTTTTCTTGTATCATCAGCATCTAATGTAATCTGTGTATAACTGAAATCAATTTTAAAGTGTATCCCAAGGAACCATTCTACTAACCCTCCTCATAATCTTGACTGTGCCCCCAGGTACAACAATATGATATGCATGGATAAGGTGAGGCAAGAAGTGATTTCTCATAAACTCAGTCTGAAATTCTAAATCTGGCTCTGTTCATTGATGATTTTTAGGCTTTCTGAATCGGACATTGAACTAATTGCTGCTCATTTCAGCAACTATCTGGAGCATTAGGAACAGCTGTGACAAGAGAAGCTTCTCTCCCCTGATGCTTCCCCACCAGTATGGCTAAAAGTGTACAGGTGAGGAATTCCCGATTGCTTCTCCATATGCATCTATGTCTTTCAGTTGTACACAGGATAGATAACCTAGGGTAATCTAGAAAGTGAGAATACTCTTGGATGAGATACACTGGATTGTGACATAGAGCTGGAGACGCACACTGATCTCCCAAGAGATTTTCTCCATAACCTTGTACACATCCCTTAACATCTTGTACCTGAGTTTTCCTGGGTTCTGAAGTAAGAAGGTGCTTGGTCTCTCCTGTCCTCTCTCGTCTTTTAAAGTAAGTTCTTTAAAGCAGTGACTGCTTCTTACATTGCTTACGTACAGCTCTAAGGTCTTTATTTTGGGCAGAGGGTAGGTGGCACTTTGGCACTAAATTTAACATAATTCACAACAAAGCATATGCTGCAAATTACAAGCCTGGCAATACATCCCCTCTCCCCAGCAGAGACCACATACCCGGTGGAGATAAAAGCCTTGGTGCTCTGAGGGAGCCTGGAGTACTACATGACTGCTGGTTTGTTTTGTTAGAATACAGACTAACATGACTACCTCTCTGTTACAGTTCTTAACAATAAAACTATCTAAGCGCCACCAGAAAGATCTGTTCTTGCTACTGCAAAAACAGCCCCCAGGGAGTAGTGACAGATAAAATAACCTGCCCATGACGCTGGGGAGTTGGAAGAACAATCAGTCGCAAGAGGTTGGCATAAAGATGAGAGGTTTTTTGTTTTGTTTTGTTTTGTTTTGTTTTGTTTTGTAAGGGGAAATATTGCAGTGAGATATCTGCTTACAGGAAAGAGGGGGAAGCATGTTGGAATGCCTGATTTATTTTGAAATGAAGAGTACTTTATGCTGCAAGTGTCAAATGTATCCATGACTTAGGTAGAAAACTTATGTAACTTGTCTCAGATACCACTCTCTAATTGAATGGAAGCATCTGGAAAGGCCTCATTTATATTCATTTTGTAAAGGATTTAGGAGAACAGCTTTTTGTTGAACTTAAATTTTAAAATCAATAAATATAAACGAGTAATTTCTATCTTAACACAATGGGAACCCCGCAAGTTATTCTGAAGGTAGAATTTGGCCTTCAGTTTAAAACATGTAGATATAAACCAACCTATACATTGTTGGAAAGTCAGAATTCCATATAAATACAAGTTATACATTACATGATGACTTAAGGGACAGTGTATAAGGAATGTTCTGCAAATTTTCTGAGTGTGTGTAAATGATAATGGGCTGGGAGTGAGGGAAATTGAAATCCTTTTACTTATAAATAGTGATGCAGGAATAAAAAGTTACGTAAAACACAAGGGCCGTGTCTACACTAGCCCCAGACTTCGAAATGGCCACTCAAATGGCCATTTCGAAGTTTACTAATGAAGCGCTGAAATGCATATTCAGCGCTTCATTAGCATGCGGGCGGACGCAGTGCTTCGAAATTGATGCGCCTCGCCGCCGCGCAGCTCGTCCCAACGGGGCTCCTTTTCGAAAGGACCCCGCCTACTTCGAAGTCCCCTCATTCCCATCAGCTCATGGGAATAAGGGGACTTCGAAGTAGGCGGGGTCCTTTCGAAAAGGAGCCCTGTCGGGACGAGCCGCACAGCAGCGAGCCGCATCAATTTCGAAGCGCCGCGGCCGCCTGCATGCTAATGAAGCGCTGAATATGCATTGCAGCGCTTCATTAGTAAACTTCGAAATGGCCATTTGCGTGGCCATTTCGAAGTTTGGGGCTAGTGTAGATGTAGCCAAGGAGTGAAACACACTTTAATATTTAGATTTAAAGATTAATTTCACAGTTGCCACTCAGTACATCTGTATACAGTTTTTTCCCTGTATTATCTTCTGAACTTACTTAAAATCATATATACTTTAATGGAGTTTTTCAAGCATGGTAGCAGCCATTAGCAACAATCCATTTTAGGCAGCAATTTTGCATATGTTTAAATTAGTCTGCTATGAATATTACAAATCCTAAAACACATCCATTATTACAAAAAGGACATAGGATATTATATTTCCTTCTCGATTATTTGTGAAAGAGATTTTCTATAGGCTCAGTTACGGTGTTTACTTAGTGTCAGTGAACATCTAACACCAATGTTAGCAGAGGAACTTTATAACTGCTCAAACTAATACAGGTTGAATCTCTTTATTTCAGCACCCTTGGGACCTGACAAGTGCCAGATGAGAGAATTTATCTGACCATGCAAGGTCAGTGTTGTCTAGCACATTACTAACACTCTATTGCTTACTGGACTCTGAGAAGACATTTATGGGTAAGTTAGAGATTAACAACGGCACAGAACACTGAGAGCCAGGACTGGTGGCTGTAAACAAACTTTATGGGACCATGGGAAACTTGGTCACACTCATAAGTGGCCATCAGGTTAATTGAAATCATGCCAGATTAGAAAGGTTCAACCTGTACTTGCAGCAATTCTGGTTTTTACCTAACCAATGTTTTCCATGTATTTAAGCTACAATTACATAGTTTCCCTTTCCCCAAAGTATTTATCACAGTGTTCTTGGCTCTCTTGTCAGACTCCCAAAACTGAATCCCAAATATTTACAATTAATTCATGGGTAAGCTCTTTGTATCAGAGAAATGCTGCCAATTCCAAAACTGACAAAATAGAAACAATTCCTTGGGAAAACTTCCAACCTATCCGATTTTAAAATGAGCTACAAAATTGAGTGTGGGTGGGACTTACATGAACAGCCACAACATATTCTGATGATTGTTGAGTAAGTTATCTTGTTTTTTTCTTTCTGCATTCAGTTTAGATTTATTGATGGTGGAACAACTGACACTTTTAAGATTGCATATGAAAAACCAATTGCTATTTAAAGGAAATGGTGTCATCTTGTTTGTTTTATGCAAACAAGTAGTCCTGCTGATTTTAATTGACACCATCATTTGACTAAGTTAAAAGGTATTGGTCTTATATTGCAGCTTTCTTATCCGGATCTGATCCTGCTTATTTTGTACATAATTTCAAAAGAACCCCTTCAGAATTTAGAACTAAGGCTGTACAAGGCTAAGGCTATATTTTCTACAACGTAATTTAAATGTGTATTATACTGTTTTGTTGTCTTGTGATTTTTATTAGATACACCTGAATGAGAAGACCCAGTTCCAGACATCACCTCCATCTGGAAGTTGGATAAGATTTCATTCAGATTCGAGTTTGTGAACTTTAAAAATGAAGAAAACCAAGTGTAAAACAACAAATGATGTATTAACAGACACAAAAATCTTCTCTGAGCATACAAAGAACTGGAAAAACCTGAAAAATGTAATCCATAAATTTGAAAACAAGAAACATCACATTGTTTGGTTTCCCTGAGGGCATAGACACCGGCAGCATTTTTAAAGAACAGGTTATTAAAGTACTGAGGACAGACAAATGTATTTTCTGCCAGAATGTGTGGCAAGAAAGAAAATCCCACAGAAAATGAAACAAATCATTTGCCCTTGCATACAAAATATATCTATATCGCAGTTTCAGAAGTCAACACAATACATGCATCATATCCAGCAATTAAAAGATAATACCACCAAATATGAAAATAAATAACACAGAAGGCAAAAGGTAAATTTATGGTTTCCTTAGGATCAGGACCCAGCATATTAAAAGGACTTAATTGCTTCCACATACTGTATCTTAATTAAAAAGTGAAACTAAAAATGACATACAGTTAAGAGCATTGGGCAAGTGGAAAGAGCAATAGACCATTCAAAGTTCAACCACCAATATTTCCCAAGTGATTCCAATTCAAAAAAATGAAAGAACTTCCTCCCTCTTCCAGTCTGGCCACAACATCCCCAAGTCTGCCACCCATGTGCAAAGCTCTGAGGCCTTGTACCCTACGAAACACTCTGCCTCTTGTCATGTCAATTTATACTAACAGTACTGAATAACTGTGTAGAAGACTACCTAAGATATTGACCTTTTGATTAAAAATGTTGTACAGGAAAGAGCCATTTTACATAATTATATCAACTTTGTAAACTTTGGTAGTCTTTTTTTCTCTTTATTTGCAATATTTCAATAACCTATCAGAATTGACATGTGGTAACATGCCATCAGACAATGGAGACAAAAACGTCACTTTGATCATAAATTGTTTCAAAGTACTGCAATAAATGGGTTGATTTTGTTCTACGAAATTTACAGAAAACTTGTTCCTGAACTAAAAACTTAATTTTAAAAGTTTTAGAACAGAAAAGGTATTCATAACTGAACTACAAACCTCATAACACAGACTTATGAGAAATCTTGACAGACCATTATCCATAGAAATAGAAGCAGACAGTCCTGCAATATACGCACATCTATACTTGCTATTCTGGGGGCAGCCAGTGATAACTACAATTCAGATTCTTCCACTCACTATCCTAAAATCTTTTCCATTATTATATACTGCAGGAGAGTATCCATTCAGCAGAACTAGTCTATTCTATTGCTGAAATACCAGAGTGCTGAATGAAAAGGACAACACAAACAAAAGGAGAGCGTGACTTACCCCATTTAAAGGATACGTTTTCCATCCTAACTCCCCAACTGCAGCTGTAGTATCAAGCAACACCACTAAGAATAAAAAGAAATATATATGTGCATTCATTAGATATTTATTTGTTCTAGACAAAGAAATAAGAGTAATATATTTTAAATTCCAGGCCTGCATTCATTTGTCTAGTTCTACCCCTACTACATAGGCTTAACTACTAACTTCACTGAGGTTGCTTGGTTGTAACTATTGACAGAACTGAGATTTGTGTTTAACTTTCACAGTTAAATCTTACAAGATATGACTAATTACATAACAAAAACCTATCTTTTCTACAATGTACATTAAATGTGCATTACACCACTGTGATGTCCTTTGATTATAATTCAATGTGTCTGAATGAAGACACCCAGTTCCAGACACCACTTCCACTTGAGGCTGGGAAAGTTTTCATTCAGGTGCTTTTCTGGTTTCAAGTTTTGTAAATTTTAAAAATTCACAAAAGCAAAGTTTAAATCATATCCACATTTTAAATGTAATTAAAGTAAACTGTGAATTTCACGTCATCATTTGTAACTGAATCTGTAAAACCATAAATAACTAGGAAGTCTGATTATAATTAGTTTTTCTAGTTTATCTGCACTAAGTGCTAAACTACAGGTGGAACTTCTAAAACTCAATACTCTCTGGTCCAACAACATCTGTGGTCCAGAGAGCCTCAGTGGCTGGGACTCAGGTGGCAGGAGAGCCTGCAGCCAATAGCCCTGCCAGGATTGGCAATAGCTGGGCTGGTCGGTAGTCTGGGTGGGGCCAGTAGCCTTAGTGAGGCTGGTGGCTGGGAGCCTGGCCAGGGAGTGTAGCCTGAGTGGGTCTGGCAGCAGAGGGGCCAGCAGCCAGGGCTCTCAATAGCTTGGCACGCAGGGCCAGCAGCCATGAGCCCAGCTGGTATGGGCAGCAAACTCCATCAGGTCCCAAGGGTGCTAAACCAGGGAGGTGCAATTTTTATCATTCTTAAAAAAAACTACTCTGTGAATCTTTGGAAATTTTCATGTATAATTTAAATTGTGCAAAAAGGGGAGGGGTGTCATTACACTGACAAAAGTAATAGAATATTCTTTTCTAAAATATTTTGAGATAACATGTGTTCAGGTCGAAAAGCCCAGCAACCTGGGTTTCTTCCCCGCCTTAACTGTGCAAAAACCAACCCACCCACAGTTCAGAACTTGTAAAGCTGTCAGTAAATTCAGTATCTTGTAATGTGCCCCAGTGTACCTGTGCTAATGGAATGGTTAAGTTTGACCTTTTGGCCCCATCACAGAACTGTAACCTAATAGTAAGATATAATGCTCGCTGCTGACTAGCACTGCTACTTCTGTTTCCCCAGATATGGAGTAGAAGAGTATCAGCCAGGTTTCTGAAGAGAACCTTTTGTGATTTGCATCCTACAGTTCTCTCTTGTCATGCTTATTGCTACATCCAGGGTTCAAAGAGGATGAAGTTCACACCTGTGAACAGCCAGCCAGGACAATTCATGGCTCACATTATTTTCCTGCTCTTCCAAACAGAATGTCCCTACCCCAAACAGCTCACAGATTAAGGAAGCACAAAGAGTCAGCAGAAGAGAAGACTGAGGGGCAATTTGATAGCAGCCTTCGACTTCCTGAAAGGGGGCGCTAGAGAAGATGGAGAGAAACAGTTCTCAAACGTGACAGATGGCACAACAAGGAGCAATGGTTTGAAGTTACAGACGGAGAGGTGTAGGTTGGATATTAGGAAAACCTATTTCATCCGGAAGGTGTTGAAGCTCTGGAATGAATTACCTAGAGCGGTGGTGGAATCTCTATCCGTAGAGGTTTTTAAGTGCTCACTTGGAATAGTTATGGCTGGGATGATTTAGTTGGGGTTGATCCTGCTTTAGGCAGGGGGCTGGACTAGATGACCTCCTGAGGTCCCTTCCAGCCCTAGAATTCAGGTGAACTATACCGTTGACTTTCGCTGCTTTCTTGAGTAATGGTGTGGGGGATGAAAGAAAGCTATACATGCAATGAGTATCCACTTTTCAAAACCAGAGTAAATTCACCACTGAATTGAAATTATATTATGTTTAGGTTCATATCTTCAAAAGACAGATGCACTTCTTTTTACAATAATCACCATCACTCACATAATGAAATTCTGATTTCAAAAAAACACTTTCTGGGCACAAAACGTGTAAGCTGTGTTTAAACGTAAGCACCCTTTCGAATGGGCAAAAATCAAAGTTTATTGTTCGAAAAAGAGGCGATCGAAAGACAGCAGCCGCTGCCATTCTTGAGATCGGTGTTCCGATCCGCTCTTTCAAAGTGCTGTCCTGGTCTTTTGAAAGAGAGCGTCTACACGGCTCCAAACTCTTTCGAAAGAAGGGAGGCAGGAAATGCCGCGGACAGGGTCCCATGGCCGACCAGCCCTTCTGGGGCAGCAGCCAGCCGCCTCCTTTAAAGGGCCCCTCCCTCCGCCCTCCCCTCCGCACGAGCCGAGTGCTGCCCAGCCTGTTCCTGCCTGGCAGAGCCCACTCGTGCTCATGGAAGCCAGTGACAGCTCCTGCTGGCAGATGGCATCATTATGGGTTCCCTGCTGGCAGTGCTCTGCACCCTCGCCACAGCTGCCCCCGAGCTCATCAGGTGGCTGCAAGGTCCCCCTGGGGCCATAGGGCTTCCGCCACTGGGCCACCGCCGGGAGCCCCCCTGGGTGCCTCAACACCTCTGGACCCACCCTAGAAGCACCGACTGGTGGGAGCGTGTGGTGCTATGGGAGTGGGGCGAGGAAAGGTGGCTGCTGAACTTCTGCATGTCGAGGCAGACCTTCAACGAGATCTGTCACTGGCTCGCCCCCGCACTCTGATGGCAGGACACCTCCATGAGGCCGGTCCTCACCCTGCAGAAACGGGTCGCTATCACCATCTGGAAGCTGGCCACACCGGACTCCTACCGCTCTGTGGAACAGCAGTTCGAGGTGGGCAAGGCAACCGTCGGGGCTGTCCTTATGGAGGTAAGGTGGGGCCGGGGGGGGTGGGAGGGCTGGGGTAAGGGGAACCCTCCCCTGCAAGTGGCTGAATGGGAGGGGGCAGGGGTTGCACGGGCCAGGGGCTGGACGGGAGAGGGGCAGGATGGGCTCGAGGTGGGGGGCGATGGCTGCCACACCCGCACTAAAGCTTGTGTCCCCCTTCCCCCTCTGCAGGTCACTCGGGCCATCAACGCCATGCTGCTGCATAGGGTCATCCACCTGGGGGATGTGGACTACACCGTCGCCGGCTTCCAGGACCTGGGATTCCCGAACTGCATCGGTGCTTTGGATGGCACACACATCCCCATCTACGCCCCGCCACACAGCACCGACCAGTATGTGAACAGGAAGGGCTACCATTTCGTGGTGCTCCAGGCCCTGGTGGATGTGAGGGGACGGTTCATGGACCTCTACGTGGGCTGGGCTGGCCACACCCATGATGCCCAGGTGTTCCGGAACTCCAGCCTCTGCCGCCGCATGGGGGCTGGCACATTTGTCCCCCAGAGGGAGATCCCAGTGGCAGGGGACATCACCATGCTGCTCTGCGTGGTGGCAGATGTGGCGTACTCCCTGCAGCCGTGGCTCATGAGGCCCTACATGGGACACCTCGACCCCACCCAGGAGGTTTTCAATGAGCACCACACCCATGCCCACAACATGGTGGAGCAGGCCTTTGGGCACCTAAAGGGGTGATGGAGGTGTCTCCTCACACTCCTTGAGGTCGGGTCCCCAACGTGCCCCAGGTGGTGGGCACCTGTTGCGTCCTCCACAACATTGTGGAGGGAAAGAGGGATACCTATGTCCCTGGGAGGAGCCCTCCAGACGGCACTCTCTACGAGCAGCTGAGCACCGTCCCCATTCACCAGACCCACCAGGACAGCCACCGCATCCGGGAGGCCCTCAAGCAGGCTTTTGCCAAAGGCCTCCTCTGACCCGCACGCACACCCACATCCCATGCACATCCATCACCTACCCTCCCTGCCACCCCCCACCCCCACCAGCACCGCACCCGCACATCCACAACCCACCAAGGAGCACAGCATGGGGTGGTGAACAATAAACAAACTTTACAAAAAAATGTGTTTTGTGGCTATTTACATAAGGGAGCATCTAACTTGGAGGGGGAAGGGGGGCATGTAACCTGGAGGGGGAGGGGGGCATGTAAATTGGAGGGTGGAGGGAGTCATGTAACCTGGAGGGGGGAGGGGGGCATGTAACTTGGAGGGAGGAGGGGGGCATGTAATTTGGAGCGGGGAGGGGGGCACTCATTCTGGGGCAGGTGTGCTGGGCCGCAAGCCCTGTTGGCCCCTGGAGCCCCTGCTCCCCTGGATGCGGGGTCCCTGGTCTGGGGGAGGTGCGGGTACCACCAGCAGGTACCGGCAGTGGGTGAGCCTGGTGGTGGCAGCGGGGGCAGGCTCGGGGGGGCAACAGGGGCAGGCTTAGGAGCGGGAGTCATGTGGGGGGCCAGGAGCTGGGCCACAGTGGCAGTGTGGTCGCGGACGGTCTGGCCGATGCCCTGGAGCGTGTCCAGCTTCCTATCCCAGGCCGCCCTCCGCCACTCCATGTCGACCCGGGCTAGGTGCAGGTGCTCCTCGGCCACCTCGGCCTGCCGCTGGATGTCTGGGTCCTTCTCGGGTCTCTGGGGGGCCCTCTGGCCACGGCCGTGATGGCACCCTGCCTGGGGTGGTGTCCGGACAGGAGCTGCTGGTGGGCTCTCCGGCACGAGGGATGGTGCAGGGCTGTCCCAGCCCCCGGATGGTGTGGCTGCGTGGAGAGGAGGAGAGCATGTCAGTAGTGTGCCCCAAACAGACAGGACTCGGCTGTGGTGCACCTGCCCGAGCTGACCCCATGGGGCCCCCGCCCCCACAAGGAACATTGACCCCCCCCGGGAGCACCGACCCACCCCCCACCCTCCCCCGAGACCGGGCCTCCCAGACTGGGGCTGTGTCTACACATGCCCCAAACTTCGAAATGGCCATGCAAATGGCCATTTCGAAGTTTACTAATGAAGCGCTGAAATGCATATTCAGCGCTTCATTAACATACAGGCGGCAGCCGCGCTTCGAAATTGACGCTCCTTGCCGCCGCGCGGCACGTCCAGACGGGGCTCCTTTTCGAAAGGACGCCGCCTACTTCGAAGTCCCCTTATTCCCATGAGCTTTCGAAAAGGAGCCCCGTCTGGACGCGCCGCGCGGCGGCAAGGAGCGTCAATTTCAAAGCGCGGCTGCCGCCCGCATGCTAATGAAGCGCTGAATATGCATTTCAGCGCTTCATTAGTAAACTTCGAAATGGCCATTTTCATGGCCATTTCGAAGTTTGGGGCACGTGTAGACACAGCCAATGTGTGATTCCAGGGGTCTCTCCCTCAGGAGGCCCTTCCCAGGCTGCGGTATGTGGGCCCTGGGCACCATCAGGCACCAACCAGCCGCCACCCCTGCACAGCTTATGGCGCTGTCCACTGAAGATGGGTGCTGGGCGTGGCTGATGTGCCACCGCAGGGTGCCGCATCCACATGGGGGCTGGCCTGTGTATGCCCCGGGACCAGTGGTCCTATGTGTGGGCGCCTAGACATTACGTCGCACCCCCCCCGGAGTAGGTGTACGCCCCTCCCTGTACGTACCAGAGGGTCCCCCGGCGACGTCCAGAGATGCCTGGGCCTCGGTTGCCCAGCTGGAGGAGCGGGAGGGGATCAGGATCGTCAGCTCCCCCTCCTCACTCGACCAGTCTGTGGTCCCCGATCCGGGCTGCTCCTCCACCTCGGGCGGCTGCAGCTACTCCCTGGAGATGTCCAGAAAGGTGGTTGGGGGGGGAACTCTCCTGGGGCCCCACGATACTACGGAGCTCCCGGTAGAAAGGGCAGGTCGCTGGACCTGCCCCAGAGCGTCTGGCCTGGTCCATGGCCCAGGCATACCCCTGACGGAGCCCCTTACCTTTGGAGCGTACCTGCTCCTAGGTATGCTCCGGCTGGCCCTGGGCCTGGAGGCCTGTGGCCAGGTGGGCAAAGGCCGCGGCATTCCGCTGCTTCCCCCCCGATGTGCCGGAGGACCTCCTCATCCTGCCAGAGGCCAAGGAGGTCCCGCAGCTCCCGCTCCGTCCAGGAGGGGGCTCGTTTTTTTCTCTCCCCCGGGAGCCCTGGGAGGCTGTGGAAGGCTTAGTGGGGGGGGCAGGGGGCTCGCATGGGGGCTGGCTGCTGGCCATGATGGTGCTTGAGCGTGTGGCTGGAGCACGTGTACAGCCTGCTCCGAGCACACTCTCAGCTTCCTGCCATGCGTTTCCTGTGTGTGGGGGGCTTTAAGGGAGCCGAAAGCAGGGACCATAGAGTCCCGCTGCTGCCGGCTGGAGCGGCCCCGTGCTCCAGCTGATTGGCGCCATGGCAGACCTGTCTTTCGAAAAAGTGGGCTGTGGAGCGTCTACACGTGTACTCTTTCGATTTATTATTTCGAAAGGGAGAGATCTTCCTGATACGGGATCGGGGTTCGGATTTTGATTTCGGAGCCCTGTTCTTTTGATTTTCTTTTGAAAGACAGGTTTGTATGTGTAGACGCTCTGCCCGCTCTTTCAAAAAAGGGCCTCTTTTTTCGAAGGTTTTTGCACGTGTAGATGCAGCTGTAAGTTGTTACCCTCAGCAGAACCTAAAGTACTAATTAAATACAGAAAAGCTAGGAAGCTCCAAACCTATCATCCACTGAATTCAAAGTGAGATGCAGCTCCAAGCTGCTAGTGAGGATTAAAGACACAAACACAATTTGTGTTAGCTTTACAATGTCATTAGTGAGAAAGAACCAAAAACTAACCAACCCTGCCCCACAACCCCCCAAAAAAATCAGGAAAACTTGTTCAAACTCAAGAAGAAAAAATATACACACGTAGTAGTTTATGGTATTAGACTATCACTGCAAAAATAAAGAAAAAATCCAAACTAGAATATACATGTATACAGTAACATAGAACAGAAGATTTTTTTTAAATTGCTTATTACAAATACAAAAAAGTAGAGGTATTGCTATATCAAATTTAATATTTTCTTAATTTCCTTAAAGTCTTCCATCAAAATGGACCATTCACATCAATGTTCCCTGTAAGCTGTGCACTTGGGCAGCCACCCTCAAGATATTCAAATGCTGCCCAGTTGATTAGTAGAGTGCTCACAGCCACCCACAGCCAGCACCACATGTTGTTCTTAGGGGTGTACATTGGTACCTGTCTTGGTGCACATAACAAAATTTATTCTGAAGATGGAAGGAAAAAATTAGCAGGAATATTGATCCACATGTAGATATCTGCTTCCCAGGGGCAAACATCTGTGGCATGGTCTCCTGCCAAGGAAGGCCCTCTGAAGGAGTAGGATCCGTGCAAAGGATGAATTGAAAGAGAAGGCACATTCACCTGTGTCTAAAAATTTCTCTAAGTCAATTTCATTCAATTTTCCTTAACTTTGACAAATTTGACCTTTTCCTCTGTCTGCCTGTATCAAATGCAGTCAGACTATGATCATTGGTTCATAGAGAACCACCAACTTCCTGTCCCCTGATTAATTCATTTTTTATCAGTTGTAAGGTCTAAAGGAGAGTTTCCTTCTACTGGGTGCAATACTTTGTGTTGGAAACGCTACAATTTTTAAATAAAGTAATGGTATTTTAATACCAGCTGCATTAGCTCAACATCATGTGTCTTTGCAGTGGAAGTCCCCCATAATATACAAGGAGACCCCTGACTTACACAACTTCGACTTATGCATTTCTTGCAATAATGTGAGTGGCAATTGTGAGTGGCAGGGAGCTGCGCAAAATTTGACTTACGCATGGTCACCCAAGAATGCAACCCATGTGTAAGTTCAGGGCCTACAGTACAGTAAACCCTCAATTTTACAGACTCCGATTTAGTGGACTTCAGGAACAATGGACTTCCAACAGCCACCGCCCATTGTTCCTGAAGTCTGCTTAATCCTAAAATCCTAAATCTCAACCCCCAGCCCCGCCCCAAAAAAGAAAGACAACTCACCAGAGCTGCCCCTTCTAGATGCCGAACACTGCACCACAGCCTGGTCTGCCGCTGGAGCCACCCTGCGCTCCTTCTACTAGAAGTCGGGCATGTACACAAGCAGACCACTCGCATATGCTTCCCACCAATAGTTGGTGGAGCACATGGCAGCTCCAGTGGCAGTGGTGGCTCCATGCTGGACAGCTTCAGCTGCATGGTGGGATCGTTCTGGCCATATGGCGGGAATCCTCTAATCATGCAGCAGGTCCAGGAACTCCAGCCCTGGTGGCAAGCACCGGTGGTTCCTCCAGCAGCAGTGGTTCCAGTGAGTCAGGGGCCTTTTTGGGGAGGAGGAGAGGGACTGGGGCTGGGGAGCCTGGCAGGGCGGGGGGGGCAGTAAACCTTGGTATTTAATAGACTTTTGGGTTTAACCGACACCCATCCCCTCATTAGTCCATTAAACCCAGGGTTTACTGTATGTTTTTTTCTTTTCACACATTCCAGAGAGTTACTTACAAGCTGCATCTCCATTAGCAAGTTCTTTCAAAAAAAAGTGGGCCTCTTCCGAAAGAACCCGCAGAATGTCTACATACAAAATGCACTTTTTCTCGCTGAAATCGAAAGAATGCAGCACCTTTTCCAGCAGCCCTCTTCCTCTCCCAGATGAGGAAGAGACTCTTTTTCCAAAAGATTCTTTCGGAGAAATACAAATGTAGTCACCCCGCAGAGCCTTTTTTTGAAAGAGCAATATGATGGTACTGGATTTTTTGATCCCTGACCCGTTCTGTCAAAAGAGCAGGGTCTATATCAACACTCCCTATTGAAAGAGTTGATCAATTTTTTGTGTGTGGATGCACTTTTTCAAAAGAATTTTTTTTTTTTTGTTTTTGGGAAAGATCTTCCAGACGATCTTCTTTTGAAAGATCACTGTAGTGTAGATGTAGCCACAGAGTAAATCATCCTGCTCTCTCATCTGCTTTGGTTGCTTGTTGAAAACTCCAATCTGTATCTCTTCTGGACTGTGTTAGTCAGCACATTGATCCACATGAATTCAAAATTCTGTGGTTCTGAGTTACTGATAACACAAAATAATGTATTTAAGGTTGTGTCCTGATGTAAAGATCCAGTTCTCATATGTCTTTTACCCACTCTAACCAGGCTACGTAATGATTTTAACATTGCTAACATGCACGTCATCTAATCAGGTTTCAGTAATGCCAATTATATCTTTACTGAGAATTTTCAAATCTAGCTGCACAGTACTCAGACTCCTAGTACTGGTACATAGGCAACCGAAAAATGGATTAGCTTTCCTTTCCACACTATTGGAATCTATTCTTGACACAGAAGTTTGGAGTCTGTACTTCATCTACTTCATAGCACATAAACTTTTTGAGAGGTTTGTTTAATACCACCATGGCTACTCTGGTTAATCTTCAAATGAGAATATTAGCCCCTGGCCATCCAGTTTGTACAGTTTCTATCCACTGTAATATGACATAATTTTCCCAAAAACCAAAACCCTCAGTTTCACATCAGTCACACAGGCAGCACCTCCAGCATTTATTGCCTTTTCTTTTCTCTCACTTGTGGGACATGAGGGATCATCAAGAAATCTTCAGAATTTTCTCTTCTTCAGCTCCCTTTTAAGATTCCTGAAGTTTTCGATATTCTATCTCATTCCATGTCACTTGTTCCAATGGGTATAAGCAGTGGAATCTAGCAGAAAACTTCCAAACTGCACTCTTCCTCTTACATCTTGTATTTTGTTCCCAGAGGACAGAATGCTGTCCTGTTATCCTTGTGTTCCTTGCCGAACTGTCTACCCTTTTCGTCTTAAAATGGAATGATCAGTGACAATTATTTACTTTCGTAGGGTGGCTGAAGAACCTCTCCATAGCTGCGGAATGCATATCATAATCACATCCACATTTCCTGTTCCCATCACTCAAAAAGAAGTTTATGGGTAATAGACTCACTGGCTGTGTCTACACTAGCCAAAAACTTTGAAATGGCCATGCAAATGGCCATTTCGAAGTTTACCAGTGAAGCGCTGAAATACATATTCAGCGCCTCATTAGCATGCGGGCGGCCGCGGCTCTTCGAAATTGACGCAGCTTGCCACCGCGCAGCTTGTCCAGATGGGGCTCCTTTTCGAAAGGACCCTGCCTACTTTGAAGTCCCCTTATTCCAGGAGCAGATGGGAATAATGGGACTTCGAAGTAGCCGGGGTCCTTTCAAAAAGGAGTCCCGTTGGGACGATCCGCGCGGCGGCGAGCCGTGTCAATTTCGAAGTGCCGCGGCTGCCCACATGTTAATGAGGCGCTGAATATGTATTTCAGCGCTTCATTAGTAAACTTCGAAATGGACATTTGCATGGCCATTTCGAAGTTTTTGACTAGTGTAGATGTAGCCACTAAGTATTAAATAACAATTCCTTACTTCTAGCTTGGTAGAGTGCTTCCTGGTCTTCCTCACCCTTTCAGAAACAAGCCTACAGTCTGCTTTTTCAATGTCTATGCTTTAGAGATCCCTTATCACTGTTTACCCCCTTGTGGTATCTGTGGAAATGATTTCAGACTCTGGGTTGTACAAAAAGTCTTCTTTGATGTCGTGTGGCATTGAAAGTTGCATTTCCAGACTCTGTCTTTCTAGTGCCCTTTACTGATGGTTGTTTTGATCATGTTGCCTCTTCCCTTCACTCATCCTTCTTGCCAATCACTTTAAACTTTCTCTGGTCAGGGTTCTCACTTCTCACACAGACAGTCTCTCACTTAACAGTGGTCACTGATTCAATATTTTCTGGTTCTAGACGGTGTTTCCAATGAAGAGAATCAAGGGCATCTCCCTGGAATTTTATCCAAACACAAAAGCAAAACACACCACATTGAAAACATCTCCCCCTGGCTTTATGTTCGGAACTTTTAACTCACCCTGGGTCATACCACACCTCTTCACACTTCTGTAGAAAACAGACTCAAGAGTTAATTTCCTAGATTTTTGCCTTCATTCTTTCTGCGTTTATCCCCAAGGGTGCTGCCAGTTGGTACATTTTCTCTGAGGCCCAGTCCTGGAGGCTTTCATCCCTGCTGCATTCCCTTAGGGTAAAGGTGTAAACTCCCTCCTGAAGTACCTTTTTATACTTCATTCCCTTTCCTCCTGTAACCCCTTCTCTCTTTATGGAGACCACCCAGTGTGTCCTCGAGCTGGGACTTGTTTTCAATTGGTCCTGGACCCCCTCAAGGTGCATCTAGTTATGATATTGGTCTCATGTCTAATGAGAAGAAATCTCAATTATTCCATGATGGAATTCTGAGAGGAAGAGAAAAGAAAGTCACCCACCACAGTGGTAAGAGCACCTGAGATATAAGACACCCATTTCAAGTTCTGTGAAAAGTTTGGGCTCTGATGAGTTCATCAAGCTAATAAAGTTCAGTTAAAATTTCCAAATCAGTTCTATCACTCACACTTTTTTGCAATATTGAACCAGAAAAAATTAATTCCTACTTTTGAATTTCACAGTATGTTACAATTAATGTCTCCAAAGTAATTCAAAGCCCAAATGCCATTTCTCTGGCTTAGGGGTTATTTATCAACGTGTTTATGAACATTTTTAGATATTTATCAACATCTTCTGATTAAGCCTCCATGAGAGATGTACCCAATGTAAGAGTTTCTGTTAGCTACAAATGATGGTTAAATGTTTTAGCAAGTTTTGATAAATTGCCATATATGTCTGTTCTCCTTGGACAAGATCCTGGTTTGCAGTGTCTACAGGGGAAATGAGACATGAGTCCATATGTGCTATTTAAATAATACAAAGGTCATGCTTAAGGCATAAAATCACAAAGGTGTGAATAAAATGTGGTATGACTTATTCTATTTTCAGTATTTTAACATTTAGGGTGTCCCCCTTTTAGAAGATGTAATACAGGACAACTGATTTGAAAAGAGTAAGGACGCAAGTTTCCAAACCTTAAATAAGGTTTAAAATTTCCTTTGCCTTTTCCATGTCTTGTTTAACTATTTAAGAGTGCAATATAAAAATAGGTGGGAGCTCTATCACAACATACAGTATCCTTATGAACAACACCCTTCTCGACATACCAGCTCTGTTTATATACTTGCCAAATGTTACAAACTGTGCCCAAATTCTGCAGTTTACTGTGTATTGGCACATCCCCGCAAGGAGTCAGGGAAGTTCATATGGCTATGCATAGATACACCACGCACAGCTGATAGCTGGATCAGAACCCATTTTGAAGTATTACAAGAGCTTAAGATTTTCGCATTTTTAAACAGCCTGCAATATTGGAGCTCCAAGTGTTGAAAGTCAGGCATTGGGATGGCTTTATAATTTTCAGAGAAGTACAACCATTGCATAAAAGCCTATTCTAATGTCCTGCTCATTGCCCTGATTTACAGTTTATTTTAAAATAATGTATTTAAAGGAGCATGTTTCCTAAAAAAAAACATATACAAAGGATTTTTTTTAGACGAGTCATAAATATAGCCAACTTTAAACATGAATCCTGGGCACCTCAATGTCTTTAGCTGTATCTACACGTTAGCACTGTTTCAAAAGGGGGAAAATCGAAATTCGGCCGTCGAAATAGCGGCTGTCGAAATAGAGCACCCACCGCCATTTTTCAGATTGGCACTTCGATCCGCTCTTTCGAAGTGCCGTCGAGGTCTTTCAAAAGAGAGCGTCCACACGTATCTAAGCCCTCTTTCGAAAGAAGGGAGGCAGGAAATGCTGCAGACGGAGTCCCATGGCCAACAAGCCCTTCCGGGGCCACAGCCAGCTGCCTCCTTTAAAGGGTCCCTCCCTCCGCCTTCCCCTCCAGACAAGCCGAGTGCTGCCCAGCCTGTCCCAGCCTGGCAGAGCCCACTCGTGCCCGCCATGGAGGCCCAGCGACAGCTCCTGCAGGAGGACGCCCTCATCATGGACACCCTGCTGGCAGTGCTGTGCACCATAGCCGCAGCTGCACCCAAGCTCTTCGGGTGGCTGGGCAGTCCCCCCAAGGCTGCAGGGCTCCCCCTCTGGGGCACCGCCGGGTGCCCCCCCGGGTGCCCCAACGCCTCTGGACCCACCCCAGCAGTACTGACTGGTGGGAGCACGTGGTGCTAGGAGAGTGGGGTGAGGAAAGGTGACTGTGGAACTTTCGCATGTCGAGGTAGACCTTTGAGGAGATCTGCCCCTGGCTCACCCTCACACTCCGGCACCACAACACCTGCATGTGGCCAGCCCTCACCCTGGAGAAACACGTCGTGATTGCCATGCGGAAGCTGGCAACCCCAGACTCCTATCGCTCCGTGGGACAGCAGTTTGGGGTGGGCAAGGCCACTGTTGGGTCTGTACTAATGGAGGTAAGGTGGGGCCAGGTGGGTGGGGGGGCTGGGGCAAGGGGAACCTTCTGCTGCAAGGAGCCAGATGGGGCAGGGGCCGGATGGGAGGGGGCAGGGGCTGCACAGGCCAGGGGCTGGCAGGAGGGGGGCGGCGCCTGCATGGGCCAAGGGCTGGATGGGAGGTGGGCAGAATGGGTGCGAGGTTGGGGGCAACAGCCGCCACACCCGCACTACAGCACGTGCCTCCCTTCCCCCTCTGCAGGTCATCAGGGCCATCAATGCGATGCTGCTCCAGAGGGTCGTCTGCCTTGGGGATCTGGACAACATCATTGCCAGCTTCCAGGACCTGGGCTTCCCGAACTGCATCAGCGCTTCAGATGGCACACACATCCCCATCCGCGCCCCACCATACAGCGCAGGCCAGTACATGACCCGGAAGGGCTACCATTTGGTCGTGCTGCAGGCCCTGGTGGATGCAAGGGGCCCATTCACCAACCTCTACGTGCGCTGGGTTGGCCACACCCATGATGCCCGGGTCTTCCAGAACTCCAGCCTCTGCTGCCTTATGGGGGCCGGCACTTTCGTCCCCCAAAGGGAGATCCCCATGGCAGAGGATGTCACCATGCCACTCTGCGTGGTGGCAGATGCAGTGTACCCCCTGCAGCTGTAGCTCATGAGGCCCTACATGGGACACCTCGACTCCACTCAGGAGGCGTTCAATGAGTGCCTCAACCACACCTGCAACGTGGTGGAGCGGGCCTTCAGGTGCCTTAAGGGGTGGTGGAGGTGCCTCCTCACACGGCTGAAGGTCGGGGTCATCAACATGCTCCAGGTGGTGGGCGCCTGTTGCGTCCTCCACAACATCGTCGAGGGAAAGGGAGATGCCTATGGCCCTGGGGGGACCCTCCAGCCAGCGCTGTCTATGAGCAGCCAGGCACCGCCCCCCCATCCACCAGGCCCACTGGGATGGCCATCACATCCGGGAGGCCCTCAGGCAGGCCTTTGCTGATGGCCACCTCTGACCCCCACACACACCCACATCCCATGCACATCCGTCACCCACCGTCCCCGCCACCCCTGCCTCCACCAGCACCGCACCTGCACATCCACCACCCACCATCCCCCAAGGAGCACAGCACAGCGTGGTGAATAACAAAGAAACGTTTATATAACTGGGTATTGGTAACTATGTACAGGGGGGACCCTAACTTGGAGGGGGGAACCTAACTTGTTGGAGGGGGAAGCTTAACTTAGAGGGGGGAACCTAACATAGAGGGAGGTGAGGTGCTCATTCCGGGGCAGGGGTGGTGGGCTGTGAGCCCCGTCAGCCCCTGGAGCCCCTGCCCACCCGGGTTTGGGGTCCCTGGCAGGGAGGAGAGGGTGCGGGTATCACTGGCAAATATTGCCAGTGAGTGGGCCTGGTGAGGGCGGAGGGGGCGGGCTCAGTAGGGGCGAAGGGAGCGGGCTCTGTAGTGGGGTCAGAGGGGCTGGACTCTGTAGTGGGGGCAGGCTCAGTGGGGGCGGAGAAGGCAGGACCAACAGTGGGAGCTGCCGGGGGCGGGCCAGAAGGCAGGCCACAGTGGCCATATGGTCCCGGACGGCGTGGCCAATGCCCTCAAGGTTGTCCAGCAGTCTATCCCAGGCTGCCCTTCACCATTCCATGTCGTCCTGGGCAAGCTGGAGGTGCTCCTCGGCCACCTCGGCCTGGCGCTGCCTGGGGTGGCGTCTGGACACTTCCGACGGCTGTGGGTGGGCTCTCGGGGATGAGGGATGGAGCGGGGCTCTCCCGGCCCACGGATGGTATGGCTGTGTGGAGAGGAGAAGAGCATGTCAGTCATCTGCCCTGGACAGAGGGGACCCAGCTGTGGCTTACCCACCCGAGCCCACCCCATGGGGCCCCTGTCACCCCAGGGACACTAACCCCCCCAGGGAGCACCAACCCGCCCCCCACAAACTGGGACTCCCAGCCTGGGTGTGCATCCAGGGGTCTCTCCTGCAGGTGGCCCTTCCTGGCCAGCAGCGTGTGGGCGCCGGGCACCATCTGGCATCGACCGGCCGCCACCCCTGTGCAGCTTATGGTGCTGTCCACTGAGGGCGGGTGCTGGGTGTCGCTCCTGCGCCACTGTGGGGTGCTGCATCCCATGTGGGGGCTGGCCTGTGTGCAGCCCGGGACCACCAGTCTCATGTGCAGGCACCTAGCTGTTGCGTCGCCCCAACCCTGTGGAGTAGGGGTGCGTCCCTCCCTGTAGGTACCTGAGGGTTCCTCGACGACGTCCGGGGATCTCCGGCCCTCAGTCTCACGGCTGGAGGAGCAGGAGGGGATGACTATGGTCAGCTACTCCTCCTCACTAGACCAGTCCATGGTCCCCTTGCCCTCCTGGGTTCCCTGCTCCTCCTCCAGCTGCCGCTCCTCCCCAGAGGTGTCCAGGAACGCCGGGGGTGGTGAGCTCTCCTGGGGCCCCAGGATGCTCCGGAGCTCCTTGTAGAAGGGGCCCATCACTGGAGCCACCCCAGAGTGTCTGGCCTGGTCCGTGGCCCTGGCGCAGCTCCTTACCTTTGGAGCATACCTGCTCCACGGTATGCTCCGGGTGGCCCCTGGTGTGGAGGCCCTGCACCAGGTGGCCAAAGGCCGAGGCATTGTGCCGCTTGACCCCCATGTGGCACAGGACCTCCTCCTCCTGCCAGAGGCTGAGGAGGTCACGCAGCTCCCGCTCCGTCCAGGAGGGGGCCCTTTCTTTTCCTCCCCCTGGGGGGGGGGCTCGGAGGGGGGTCCATGGGGCTCGCGGGGGGGCTGGCTGCTGGCCATGCCGGTGCTGGAGCGTGGGGCTGGAGCACGTGCGCAGGCTGCTCCTAGCATGCTCTCAGCTTCCTGCCACAGGTTTCCTGTGCGCGTGCGACTTTAAGGCAGCCAAACACAGGTACCATAGAGCCCCGCTGCTGCCGGCTGGGGCAGTCCCATGCTCCAGCTGATTGGCACCATGGCAAAACTGTATTTCGAAAGAGCTGACCATGGAGCATCTACACGTGTACTCTTTCGACTTAGTATTTCGAAAGAGGGTGAACTTCCTGATACGGGATCATGGTTCGGATTTCGAAGTGTGCGCCCCATTCTTTCGATTTTTTTTCAAAAGACAGGTTTACACGTGTGGACGCTCCTCCTGTTCTTTCGAAAAAGGGCCACTTATTTCGAAGTTTTTTGCACGTGTAGACACAGCTTTTTTGTTTAGTTTTTTAGTGAAGAGAAATGTGCTGTTGTCTGAACTCTGAGAATGAGACTGGACAAAATTTCTCCTTGAGGTAGTGTCAGTGATCTAAGTGGAATTGCACTTGGACCTGATTTACAGAAACATATTTAACCCTAAATATAGAAGTTAGCATTGGACCAAAACCAACAAGAAGTCCTGTGGCACCTTATAGACAGATATTTTGGAGCACGAGCTTTTGTGGGCAAAGACCCGCTTTGTCAGATAATGGCCCATTTTCAGTAGTATACATCAAGAGAGCTAAAAACAAGTCAGATCAGCCAGTGGAGATGTGGCCCATTGTCAGATTCTAATGTGGAGGCGTGAAGATCAAGAGTAGAGAAACTGCTTTTGTAATGGGCCAACCCCTCCAGTCTCTGTTTAATCCTTGGTTGATGAAGTCAAATTTGCAAACGAACTGCAGCTCTGAGACTTCTCTCTCCATTTTATTTTTGATTTTTTTTTGTTGGACTGCTACTTTTAAATCCATTATTGAGTGTCCCCTGACTGATCTGACATGTTTTTTCCTCTATTGATGTATACTACCAATAATGAGCCATTCCCACCCTGACTGAATAGACCTTGTCAGCTCTGGCCCTTTACTGAGACTCCCTTCTTTAAACCCTCCTCTGATCCCCCCTCCCACTCATGCATCTGATGAAGCAGGTCTTTGCCCACAAAAGCTTATGTTCCAAAATATCTGTGCAGTCTATAAGGTGCCACAGGATTTCTTGTTGTTTTTGAAGATACAGACTAACATGGCTACCTCTCTGAGCATTGGACCAGTTTCCCTCTCCCATAGGGTTCCCTCTTCCAGTCCTCCTCTTGTCATCCTCTTCCCCAAAGGCTGGGGTTCTACAACAGCTCTTGTCCAGCTCTTAGGAAACTGCTGTACACACAGGCCTGCCGACCAGCGAGAGGTAAAAGGGGCAGTTGCCACTGGGTCCCTTTGAAATGCTGCAGCAGCGCTGCTCTGGCTGCATGTGGCACTGAGACCAGTATAGAAGCAATAGTGTCTCCAGGACTCTAATATGAGCATTAGGATCATTGGGTTTATGTAACTGCAGATATTAATACTCTTACTCTGTCTGATGCATCAGTCTATATCTTCCACATTTTCCTTCCTACCCTCAGGAGACTGTCCTTATGGCTATGCTACTGGTGGTTGGATTTATGAAGGGCTAAAGCGGAAGCAGCTGTCCCTTTGTGAGACTATGACTTTTACCCAGTGTCGATCTATTTCCAACATCACAAGTTTAAGCCATGTAACTCCCAAATTCACGAAAACATTCCAACAATAAGGAAGCAACCAAACGATTATTAGTTAATGACAATGGAATATAATACCATTCTGTTTCAAGAAATTAGGCATTTTCCCAATATCTCAGTTTTGTATTTGATTTCATGTGATCCCAACACCCGGAGATTCATTTCTGTGCATTGACATGGTCCAAAGAAATATTTCATATGCATAAATATGTGATAATAAACTTGTACTGAAATATTTTGGGTTAATCATTACAATAAGCCTACTAGTGTTAGTTTTTTATCTGTAAATTTTTCTTCTGTGCACAATGTTGCCAGAAGAAACCAGCACACATTTTCTAGAATCTGAAATTGCTGTCAGTTTTTCCAAAAGATCAATTCATAAATATAACAAAGGAGCGAAAAAAGGAATGTAAAACTCCTATTAACACTAAGAGACAGTCAATCTGTTAGGCCTGAAAATACAGTGCAATCTGCAAGTTTTCTAAACAGAGCACAGAAGGAGAAATAAAGTGGAGGGGTGAAGTCTTGCTCAACATGGTATAGGACATAAAGGTCCTGGAGTATTAAGCCTCACATGGGATGCAGTTAGATTGCTGCAAGCCAGAAGATGGGAAAGTTCATCTGAGGATCTCTGGTCCATGAACACAAAAGGAACCAGCTATATAAGTATCAGAGAGGTAGGCAAGTTAGTCTGTATCTTCAAAAACAAAAAGAAGTCCTGTGGCACCTTATAGACTGCACAGATATTTTGGAGCATAAGCTTTCATGGGCAAAGACCCGCTTCATCAGTTGTATAAGAAGCACCTGATGGGACATCAATGAAATCTGAAGATAGAATCCTCAGCCCAGCAGCACAGGCCTCTACCATTTGAGCTAAAGGAATAACTCCTCTTAGGTGGTAGAAGTAGACTGTTATCCTTTAGTAGACTATTCGGGAAATTAAGTTTCAGATGAGAATACATTCTCTGAAACAGTGTTTTGTCTCTTAGTAATAAAGGCTGAGTGAATAGCCGAAATATGCTTTGTGTCCCTCATAGTGCTGTGTGAATTTCTGTTAATATAAAAAGTCCAGAAACTAATGCTACAAAACAGCCTTTGTCTTATGACTTGCATTTTTCAAAACTTCTGGTCTCCCAAGTGGAATCTGATTAGCGCAACTGCTAAATTTGATATGAATGTGAGTTCAAACATCAGTGTAATGAAACCATCTTCCCTGCAGAACAAAATTTGGTTCTGACCTAAAAAAGCTACTTAGCTTGCTAATCACAATTATGTTGAGCTCAAAAACGGGCTACTCAACAGATTTTGTAAAGTGAACGTAAGTATCTGAATTTTCTCTGCACAGTTTAATAATTTGAGTACATTTTGATTAGGAAAATTAGAAATAAATGAATTACAAAGTTTTCCATTACGCTTGTAAAGCTGAAAAGATTCACTGTATTTGAACTCGATCCAATCTAATTTGAGATTGGGGAGGAATTTTTTCCTGGTCAGAAAATTAGATATCCTGGTAGGTGCGTTTTTGACTTCTTCTATAGCCTGGGTCACTCGCTGGTTTAAACTAGATTAAATGCTAGATTCAGTGTAATCTGAAGGCTGCATCTACACTACATTCCTCTTTTGAAAGAGGAACGCAAATGAGGGAACTCAAAAATGTTTCAGGAAGAAGGGTTCTTTCAATTTTTTTTTGAAAGAACCCCGTATACACTGCTTTTTTTTTTTCAAAAAAACCCTTCTGAAAATGTGATTGGAAGAGATTATGCAAATGATGCATAAGATTTGTCAATCAGCTCTTCATTTGTATTTTCTATTTTCCTCATATGTATTCCTCTTTTGAAAGAAGAACGTAGTGTACCCACAGCCAAAGGGTGTAAATCAAGATTATAGGACTTCAGTATCTCAGCCACAGATTCAGGGTTTATTACAGGACTGAGTGGGTGAAGTTCTGTGGCTTGTAATGCCCAGGAGATCAGACTAGATTACACGCTAATGCCTCATGGCCAAAAATCAATGAGATTGGGGCTTATTGCTGTGTCAACATCATATGGAGTCAACATTCTCCTAGTTGTATTTAGCCTTGAGTTCACAGTTCAAATTAGCATTTTTATTATAATGGTTTATTTCAAACTTAAAGTCATTTGCACTAAAAATAACTTGTCATGACTATTTTTAAAAGCATTGACAAACCAAACAATATTAACTCAGAAAACATTAAACTCATTTCCCCGTTTGAATTAGAGTGCGTATTACAGTGCTCTTCCTTTAAGTAAAAGCCAAGCAAAAGACTCTGAACTAGTTACACTTATTGACTGATGCTTCCAGAGCTGTTACCTGGTCTCCACCTGGTTTCTAGTGCACTTTCTCTGCTCAAGAAGTTGCTTCAGACAACTTCACACCAACTTCTTTATAGGACTTATAGGAGGAGACAGTGAATAGCCCAATGACCTTCTGCCTCTTCTCTGCACATATGATCCCAAAGAAGGCTCTCCCTGGGCTCCCCAGAAGAGTGTGAAATGTTATTACAAAGGTAGCTGTTGCCATCACTATATTCATGACTGTAGAGTCTGTCTGGACATGCACCTTGAACATGTCAAGAAGCCTCCATGCTGACTAGTAGATAACCTGAACTTTCAATGTTACAACTGATCAGTAGGTATAGGCAGCTCTTCAGTTCTCTTTACACATATCCACCTAAACTGTTCGCAGCAGGGTAATTCATTTCAATATTTACTCTCTGACAGTGGTCTCTTTCATGTTCACAGAGATTGCTTTTATTGGGACAAACAGATTTTAAGTCCATTTTAACTGAACTATTACAGCTTCCATTTATTACCCATATTAGTATGTGAAGGCTAATTAATACTACTTATAAAATTTTTGCCCACAGTTATAGCTGTGTCTACACTACAAAATAAAATTGACTTTATTAATATCAATTTTGTAATTCTGGAATGAATAATTTCGAATTTGACCTTCCTCATCTCCTATGGGCTCTTCACAAAGTCAACTCTTTGCTGCCACACTCAAATTGGTAAACATTGACTATTGCAGTAGTGCATTGTGGGAACCTATCTCACAGTTCCCTCATCCCCATAGCATTCTGGGTATGCTCGCTGGTCTTTGACATCATCTTCCCACATTGCAGTTTCCTCATTCCCCTCCTGTGCTAATCAAACGTCCAAAAGTAGGGCATCCACACAGATGGCAAAAAGTTTACAGAAATGCATTTCTTCTGTTGCCGAATTCTCAGCTGGCCATCCACTGAGTGTTCAACCTCCCGTGATTGCATACGATCCCTGAAAATAATACCGGGACTCTGACTGTATCCTCAAAGTTAGAAGAAAGAGCATAGAAAAGTCAAGGAAAAAGATTTTTGACTTTACAGAAAATAATACAGGAACCTCAAAAAGCATGAAGAAAGAGAAGATTGGGAAGTTTTTCAGAAAAGAGAGTTGTTGATGGGGAGAGTCTTTGGCCTTTTGGTGCACTATAAGGCTTCTGTGCAACAACTGTGTTCTCAACTGGCCATCCACTGAGTGTCCCACCTCCCATTATTGCATGTGATCCCTGAAATTAATACAGGGGCCAGACTGTATTCTAATGTTAGAAGAACGAGGATAGAAAAGTCTAGAAGAAAGAATTTTTGACTTTTCCTTCGCTACACAGATATTGCCAACACGAGTGATGGCAGTGAAATATCATACACTGAACTTATAATACAAACAGGAATCTCAGCTAGCACACTCCACCTCTGTGTTTCTGAGGGAGTCAAAGCATGAAGGCAGATAGCAAACACTAGCAAAAAGATCTTATAATAGGAATATAAACCAGCAGCTGTCTGCAATGGACAGCAAGCTCCCAAAAATATTTCTGGTGAAGTGTGGGGGCTCCTGTGGCCTGCAGCTGCAGAGCTGCTTGGAATGTTGAAACAGCTTGAATGCTGAAACAGCTATCTTTGCCACTGGGGGAGACTTTCCCCTGGTGGCAGCAAACCCCCATTATCTTAGCCGCTGGGGGAGACTTCCCCCCAGTGGCTGCAAGCCCCAGTGGTCCCACGCTATGGGCATAGAGGGGTTCAGTGGGGGGCCAGTTGAAGTGGTCCTCCCCAAGTATCTTAGCCACGGGGGACACTTCCCCCCAGTAACTGCAAGCCCCCAAATATCTTTCCCACCCTTGGAACCCTAAACACACACAATCTACAACATGGTGCTGCCTGGCAGCATGGTCAGCACCAAACAGCAGGAACACCTTTTTATTGGGTTGGGGGCTACCCACGTGATGTGGCTGAGTGTGGGAAAGACCCCAACTGCATGGCACCTGTGGGGGACAGGAGGGGGTTTGCACACAAATGTAAACAGCCGAGAAGAATTTTCTCAGCATGTTATGCAAGCACAACCCCCACCACAGCCTTGCTGACATGTGGTACAGCGGAGCAGCACCTGGTGCCAGGCAGCGCAGAGAAAAATAACAAGTATAGAGACAGAGCCACAACCTACCTGCAGGGGATACTTGGATGGCTAAATGCACTCACAGCACTGATAGCAAAGAAACAAAGACATTTCTCAGGCTCTTATACTAGCATGAGCCCACAGCTAAAGGCTCGCTGCTCCTGCTTGGAAATTCACAGTCTTCCTGCTACTGGAGAGCAGCGGCCAGAGCAGAACACTGAGAGGGGCATTGTGGGTTACATATGGGACACCTCTGGTGGCTAATAAATTCAGTTTTAAGATGTGGCACTTCCACACTGGCCTTTAATCAAACGTCTGACTTCAAGCTTGACGCTATAGCTGTTGGGTAACTGCAATTTTGCAATCTCAATATTAGCGCTCCATAGATCAAGCTAATGGTATTTACAATGAAGACAGTCATGTGGTAATGTTGAGCTAGCTGACTTAAATTTGAATTTATCTCAGTGTGGATGCAGCCTAAGGAAAAAAAAAGATTTCTGCAACATCTAGTAAGATTTCAATTTTCCTCCCAAAATCTTCTGTATCCCCGTTATTGAAAGAAGAGTGTAAGAAATAGCTGTCTTTGGGAAGTCAGGGACTTCTGTCACTACTCACAGCCCTGGGACCACACCACAAACTTGAAAGGAAAGGAAGTTGACAAAGATGTGCCCTTAAACCTGTGAGGTGGTGGTCTGGAGATCTGGATTTCTGAATATGTTTCAGCTCAGGTCAGAGGTCAGTAGCAGTAGGCCTGCACACAGCAATACCGGAAGCTCTAAGTGCCCTAAATGCATACCCGCAGTCCTTTTGGGACAGCCCTAGGCAGGACTGTGCATCATATCACAATGGAGCTCATGCAGTGTGCTGATCTTGTTAATTTTATGTAGTCAAAGATCAAAAAATAAGAGTAGCTTTCATTAATTCAATCTATAAAGCAGTTTAATTAGGACAAATCATCTAGTACCTTGATGAGTAAATAGAACAACTTGTTATGCCTAAAATATCAGGTCACTGATTTTAGACATACCATATCATTGTCTGCCCTTTACTAGCAGGGAATCTGAAGCACAGCTGTAAAGTGATCTGCCCAGACCTGCATAGCCCATAGGTGGCAGAGCTGTAAATAGAACCCAGGTTGCCTGATACCCATAGTAGAGCTTTATCAACTGGTTTACATTGCCTCCACCAGTTAAAACATAGCCTTCAAAAAGGTTGGGTGAACTGTTACACAATGCAAAAGACAATGTATACACAGTGACACTGTGCAAAATTGGAGCTACCACTCAGAAGTCACCCAGGAGATGTATGAATAAACAGGAGATGCACCGCTTGAAGAATGAAAGGGTACTCAAATTAATCTTTTTTTTGTAAAAAAAAAAAAAAGAGGAGCCAGTACTCAGCTGGTGCCCCACGCCCTTCACCAGCCAATCCCATAGCTGGGTCTGCCGGGATGCCAGTACTCAGTACCGGCAAGTACTGGCATTAAAAAAAAGCATTCATTATCATCATTATCATCATCATCATCATCATCACCATCATCATCAATAACCGTGGGCTCAGCGCCCCTTGATATCTGATGCCTCTCGCACTATTTCCTTCCATCTTTCCCTGTCCAGTACAGAATGGCTTAGTTTCTGTAGACTAGGTCTGCACCAATCTACTATATCATCTACCCATTCTCTGTGCGGTCTGCCTCTCCTATTCGAGCCATGCATTATGCCAAATACCAGGGTCTCGATTTTTCGTTCGTCGTTCATTCTGCAAATACACCCAAATAGTTGTAGCTTCCGTTTTATAACCTTCTGCAGCAGGTTCTCTTCTGGCTGTATCTTTGGTATTAATAATTATAGCCATACCCAGAGTTAGGGCTCTGTTGCACTATGTTTTGTGTCATCATAAACTCAGCACATGTTGTCTTAGCACATTGGGGGAAACAGAGTGATGTAAGAACAATGGAAGAAGAGGACTATGATCAAAATATGTATTTTTTTCCCTAATTACTTTGGGGGTTAACACTGGCTGGCAAGCATTCATACTGCTGACAGCAGCATGTACAAGTCAGCAGGCAGCAAACCTCTACTGGGAGAAGTAAGTGTGGTTTTCAAAGCTACCAGTGTAGCGAGGAAAATAAGCCATTTTACCTCACATGGTTTCTTGGTGACTAAAAGACAGAGGTCTTTGATAAGCTTCAGAATCTTTTCCCTCATTTACATATTTTAAAAACAAATTATGTAAAGGAAAGAGTATAAATGAGTTACAGGGAATGAAGAGACAATTAAAAAAAAACAAGAAGCAAATGTGATATGTAACAGATCTCAGATCATTTGTAGTAAACATTGTCATGGAAATCTGCTATGTAAAATGTTTAATTTTATATAATATTTATTGCAGATTTTCAGGAGGTGACCAACAACAAATGCAGTTGAAAAAAAGCTGTGAGATTTTTTCACTGATTATAAATAGATCCAGAAAAAAGACTGGTCTTATCCTCATGACTATTAAATACTTCTAAGTCCTTTTTGAAAATATGAACCTAGCCATTCAATTTAATATTTCTCAGCTTTGTAAGCCTGATTCACTGATCCAGTCTGTCACTTTCTTCTAACTCTTCATTTATAATTTACAGTGTTAAACACCAAGCCCTCGCAGCATGTACATTTTATAGGTGCTAGGTCAAGCTGTCAAACTGAAGTGCATGCTAATAATCGGTAGCTCTGACAGTCTCAGTCTCTTTACGTACCATGTAGTATCAGCATGAAGGCTACAACTGTTTATATAAACAACCAGGTTTGCAAAATTTCTACTATTAACTGTCATTTGTTTGTTATGTCATTTATAGAAGATACTATTTTGACTGTCTTACCAAAAAGTCAATTGCCTTACAAAATTGGACAGCATGAAGTACATAATATTAACACTTGCAAGGCTACAGCTTTGGCTTTGAATGATATACATAAAAGCACATTAACTATGAAATCCTAAGGGTGCACTTTTAATGGAAGAATACTAGAGATCTGAGAACTTCACACTTCATATAGACTATCCATAATTACACCTCAGCTGCCTACTATTTACTGATATATAATTATTTTTCCTGTTACTGTAACTAAGTATTCCCAGTGCTTTTTTTTCTAGGAAAAAAGTGCCGGAACGTAAGTCTGATGATTCCTCACAGGAGTTAGGGTGTTCAGTTTTAATGCTATGATCCCCATGCTGCTGTGGGACTGGTGAAGGTTCCTGCCTCAGTCCCTACGCTGCTGTGGGACTGGTGGTGAAAATTCTTCTGGTGTTCTAATGGAAAAAAAAGGTGCCTAACATCATTCCGGGGTGTTCTGCCAGAAAAAAGCACAGAGTATTCCACAAGAAGAAAAAGCTATTTTTTACTGAAGTGAAACTGTACCTAAAGAATTCAATAGATACAGTTTTCCCATTCTACCTTAATATAAGTAATTATTTGGGGGAAAAGGAGAGAGTGCTTATACAAAGAGCCATTTTCGATACCTCATATTCTATTCCATTGTTCCATAAGGGAAAAGAAACAGAAAAATTAGTTATACACTCAAGTGTGTATTATTTGAGTAAGGATCATTTTATACAAATCTTATTACTAAGTAATATAAAACAGTCTAAAATAACTGAAAATAGACTTTTGTAATAAGGAGAAGTCACTTGTACACAGGCTACAAAAGTGTTTCTCAGATTTCCATTTATAGTAAATAATATATTTGGGACATGGTGATTAGATAGGGAAAGTGCAGCAAAAGTATTGTTTCTCCACTGTTAGAAATGCAGGAGTATTGCTTTGGCTTAGTTCAAAACAGTGCCTCAAAGAGCATGTCAGAGCCTCTTACATAAGCCAGTGATATAAGTGGAATGTCACTGAGGATTGCTGGAGTGGCACTGCAGAAATTTAAAGGCAATGTCAAAACCAGACTGTATTGTACTGCATCAATTCCATTAGCTGAATTTGGAACATTTACATTTTTACTGCTGTAACTGTGTTAGTTAGAATTAAGGATTTTGCATTACAATGTTTGAGGGACATTTTTTTTTACTGTTCTGCCTAGCAACTCACCTGAGAAATTGCAGAGGGGATAAATAGCCCCTCCATTTTACAATTAAGTACTTCCTTAGATGTTAGAAGAAATATTGTAGCAATTACATTAGCCTCCTATCAAAATGAAGAGCAACAAAAATGCTTAAACTATCTGGAAGAATTCAGAGATGGCAAAGTACAATGTTGAACCTCTCTAGCCCAGCACCTTAGGGACCTGACCCGTTGCTGAATGAGAGAATCTGCAAAACCATAGGAGGTCAATATTGTAGAGCAGCATTACAAACACATACACTGCTCACTGGGCTCTTAGAAGTTATTTAGGGGCAAATTAAAGCTAAATAACAGCACAGAACACTGAGAGCCAGGAGTGGTGGCTGGAAACAAACTATTAGGTCCACAGAGAACTTGCCCACACTCATGATAAGTAGATATCCAGCGAACTAAAATGACACTGGACTATAAATGTTGCTGGATGAGAGAGTTCCAGAGAAGAGAGGTTCAACCTGCATTGCATTTCAATAACAAAACACCTATGATCTATTAAAAAGGAATGAGGTATTGTGACTTTCTATGATACAGCCTATCTTGGTGTTCATCCAACCAACACTGGAAAGAGTTACTTTTAACAAAGGGCTCGTCTATATGGAATGGTATTGGAGACAATAAGGGAAGAATCAGTTCATTAGAGTGGCTGTGGAAACAGACAGTTGATTGAGGGAACATTTGATTGCTTGTGCCTACAGAGTACAGGATGAATTAAATTGGTGTACTACACACAACACAGAGATTGAATTTGGTGTGGGCATAATATGCATTGATAGTCTAGGAGGAAATACAGACTAAAGGCAGTAGTGGAAGAGTATTAATTGAGCCTCTAACCAAGTGATTAGATAAGATGAGTGAATGTGGGTTGGACTGAGGCCAGACACATGTCTGAGAATCATTTGGTGGAAGGTCAGGAATCAAAAATTAATTACTCCGAAGGACAGAAAATTGATTCATAGGAAAGAAAGGAAAACAGGGGACTGCTGGGAAGGTTGGAAGATGAACAGATGACAGTGATCATAGATTGAAGAGGTAAGTAGGCAGAGGCTGAACTGGGGATTCTCAGCAGTAATCAGAGGATGGATTGTGTGTCTAGAGATTGTTTTAATGAAAGTGCACGGGTAGAAAAGAGAAGGAGAAGCAGAAATTTTAACTGGGAAGCTGGGGAAAGATGTGCGATTCAGAGAATGATGGGTGAGCTATGGTGACGGGGGAATGGATGGATCATGGGCAGAGCTGATCAAGGGGCTCGGGAATAAGTAAGAGCATGGATTAGTGGCTGATTGATTGATGACAGAATTCAGAATTTAAAGTTAAGAAGTGATATTTTCAGAAGCCATAAAACTAAGATATAGAAGTGGACTTTCCACTATCCTTTCACTCTTCCTTTCAAAGTAAAAGCATCTCATTTAAACTGACTCAAAAGTAGCCAAATAATGTTTTTAGTGAAAGTAACTGCCTTTATAAGCACTCTAAACCCTTCACTCTAAAGAAAAACCACTAGTGCTTAGAAAATGTTTTAATAACAGAGCAGTGTTTACTTCTAAGTCAGTTGATAATGATGCAAACCTTTGCTGTTATTTAGTAGTAGTAGTAGCATCCTTCAGCCTATGTAGACTATGGATCGCGCCCTTCGTAGTTCCATTTGGGATCATCATTTGCAGCGTTGACTGTGACTGTGAAGGCCCACACGAGAGTGACAGTCCTTACTGCATCTCTTGCATGTGTAATGGGTGTCTGGCAGGTCCTTACTGTGCTTTCTGTGGGCTCACTTCTCCTCTGCCAGCTGTCTGATCCTCATTTCACCCTTCTGAAGGCCCTTGTGTAGTTCCTGCCTCCATCTGCTGTGATCGTCTGCCAGCTCCTCCCAGATGTCCAGCTCAATGTCTACCTCCCTGAGGTCCCTCTTGCAAACATCTTTGTTGCACGACTGGGGGTGTCCGTGAGGTCTTTTGCCAGCGGCTAGCTCACCATACAGGATGTCTTTTGGGATCTTTCCCTTATTCATCCTGTGGACGTGGCCAAGCCAGCGGAGCCACTGCTGCCTGAGGAGGGTGTGCATGGTTGGGATTCCAGCTTGCTCAAGGATGGCGGTGTTGGACACTCCGTCCTTCCATGATATTCCAAGGATGCGCCTGAGGCAGCGCAAGTGGAAGACGGTCAGCCTCTTTTCCTGGCGGGCGTACAGGGTCCAAGACTAGCTGCCGTAAAGGAGGGTGCTGAGGATGCAGGCTCTGTAGACTTGCATTTTGGTGTGGGTGTAAAACTTGATGTTATTCCACACTCTCTTGCTGAGTCTGGACAGAGTTGTGGCTGCTTTTCTGATCCTCCTATTCAGCTCAGTCTCCAATGACAGGGTGTCAGTGGTGGTGGACCAGAGGTAAACGTACTCGTGGACGAGTTCTAACGTATAGTTGTCAATGCTGATTGATGGAGGTTCAGCAACGGGCTGACCAAGTACGTTTGTCTTCTTTAGGCTGATAGAAAGCCTGAAGTCCTTGCATGCTTTGGAGAACTGATCCAGCAGTTTCTGAAGCTGGTCTGTGTGTGACACTACAGCAGCGTCATCTGCGAACAGCATATCTCTGATAAGGACTTCCCACACCTTAGATTTAGCTTTCAGCCTTGCAAGATTAAACAGATTCCCATCAGATCTTGTGCGCAATAAGATGCCCTCTGTTGAAGATCCAAAGGCGTGCTTCAGCAGGAGTGCAAAGAAGATCCCAAACAATGTTGGAGCAAGGACGCATCCTTGTTTGACGCTGCTCCTGATGCTGAAACCATCTGATAATATGCCATCATATTGGATTGTTTCTCTCATGTCTTCATGGAAAGACTGGATCATCTTGAGTAACTGTGGTGGACAGCCTATCTTGTGGAACAGTTTGAACAGTCCATCCATGCTGACCAAGTCGAAGGCCTTGGTCAGGTCGATGAAGGCAATATAGGGTGGCTTCCTCTGCTCCCTGCATTTCTCCTGCAGCTGCCTCAGAGAGAAGACCATATCAATGGTAGAACTCTCCGTGTAGAATCCACACTGTGATTCAGGATACACCCTCTCAGCAATCTTCTGGAGTCTGCCGAGGATGACGCGAGTGAACAGTTTACCAGTGATGCTTTGGAGGGAGATTCCACAGTAGTTGTTGTAGTCGCTTCTGTCTCCTTTATTCTTATACAAGGTTACGATGTTAGCGTCGTGCATATCCTGTGGAACCTCTCCCTCTCTCCAGCACACGCACAGTAGCTCATGTAGGGGTTCCAGGAGGCTGTTCGTGGCACACTTGATTATCTCTGGTGGTACACCATCCTGGCCTGGAGCCTTTCCTTCTGCAATGCTGTCGATGGCTTTCTTCAGTTCGTCCACAGTTGGTTCCTGATCCAGTTCATCCATTACTGGTAGGAGCTGGACGGCATCGAGGGCTGTATCAACCATGATGTTCTCGTGTGAGTACAGCTCAGAGCAGTGCTCAACCCAGCGCTCTATCTGTTTGGCTTTGTCAGTGATGACTTCACCAGATTTGGATTTCAGAAGTGCCATCTTGTTCTGGGTTGGTCCTAATCCCTTCTTGATGGCCTCGTACATTCCCCTGAGATTACCAGAGTCAGCACTGGTCTGGATGCTGCTGCATAGCTCGAGCCAGTACTTGTTGGCACAGCGCCTGGCTGTCTGCTGTACTGTTCTTCTGGTTGCTCTGAGTTCTTGCAGGGTACTCTGGCTCGGTGAGCATTTGTACTCCAGGAGTGCAATGCACTTCTTTTCGATGGCTGGAATCATCTCATCGGAGATAGCTTCAACAGTCATTTGTGTTTCTAGCTCTTCCTCCAAACACTGACAAGGCCGTGTTGTAAATTGTATCCCTCAGATGCTGCCATCTGGATCTCACATCGGCACCCCCAGGGCTGCTGCGCAGATTCTCCTCGAGGGTCACTCTGAACTTTTCGGCTCTCTATGAGTTTGCTGTCTTTCTGGCATCAATGCGGGGCCTTGCAGTTGGTTTACAGTGGTACAGCTTCTTGGGTCTCACCTTGAGTTTGGAGCAAACTAGCGAGTGATCTGTATTGCACTCGGCACTAGGATAGCTGAGTGTCAGAAGGAGTTTTCTGAGGTTATCACATCTAGTGATGACCATATCTAGTTGATGCCAATGTTTCGAGCATGGGTGTCTCCATGACACTCTGTGCTGTGGCTTGGTTTGGAAAAATGAGTTTGTGATGCACAGATTGTGGTACGTGCAAAGTTCGAGAAGATGCTGTCCGTTTTCATTCATTTTTCCCACACCAAAGTGGCCTACGCAGGAAGGCCATGAGTCTCGATCAGCTCCAACTCTTGCATTGAAGTCACCCAAAATGTACAGTTGTTCACGAGCAGGTATTTGCTCTATGGCAGCACTAAGCACGTCATAGAACCTGTCTTTTACTTCTGGTGTGGCGTACAAGGTTGGAGTGTAAGCGCTGATGAGGTGGACAGGACCGGCGCAAGTCTGAAGTATGAACTGAAGGAGTCTTTCTGATCCGCCCATGACTAATTCCACCAGTTGTAGAAGAGTGTTTCTGATGGCATAGCCAACACTATGCTCCCTGGGTTCTTCTTGGGCTTTACCCTGCCAGAAAAAGGTGTAGTCCTTTTCCTTTAGAGATCCCGAATCTGTGAGTCGCATCTCTTGCAGAGCAGCAATGTCAACCTGGAGCCTCTTCAGTTCCTCATTGATGACAGTGGTCTTTCGGATGTCGCTGATGTCCTAAAGATCTTCAGTTAAACCGGTCAGCATGGTCCGCACATTCCAGCAAACAAGCTTAAAACTTTGATGGCTTCCTTTTCTTGTTGATTTTCTTATTGGTTTGTCTGGTGCTCAAATTTCAGTCACTTGTCAGGTTTGGGAACCTTAAGCCTCACGCACTCAGTGAGGCAGGTGAACTGTGGCGAGACAGTACCCTACTGGCTGGGGGCTGCCCAGCTTGAGGTGGGCGGTGACTGTCCAGTGAGATGCTATGATCTCTCCCACCGTCAAAGGCAACCCCTGGCACTCATTCTCTATGCCAGTTGAGCAAGAGCTTATAACCGGTATCAGTTACCTCCCGTGTTGGTTCAACGCTGTTAAGCGATGCTGGAGTACCTCTCCAGGCACGAGCCTGAGCAATTTTTTTTTTCGGAGGGGGGACCCTGAGCTGCCCAGTTGCCAGTGTCCCCCTCTCGGCTTTACTGATATAGTCCAAAGGAGAGGATAACCTCTACATCTGGTACCATCTCAGCTGCAGGAGTTGGCGGGTCAATGCCAGAAGTTGGCACAGAACTGCCTTAGGACTCCCCTCCAGATTTTCTGTCAGGGTTTACTCCCTTCGCCTTGCTCCTTCCTAGGATAACCCACAAGGCAGTGGGGCTATGTTTTTTTTTAACATACTATAAGCATGCATTACTTATTTAGGATCAGATTAATTCAAAGAACCTAGTTAAATCTTCTAGATTCCAGATTCGGAAGCCCTCCCTCCTCAGAGAAGGGTAGAAATACAGACTCTCTTTTTAAATATCAATCTTCTTTTTGATTATTCTCTCCATACAAAATATTTTCTTTTTCAAAGACAGGACACATTTTACTATACTGTAATTCTGAAGAAGGAAGGGCCACTTATTTCCAGTAACGGGATCCACAAAGTCGAGCAGCAAAAAAATGTCATTTTCTTTGGATCGCTATGAATTTGGCATTCTTTCATATGATCAATTTCTTTAATAACTTTCTCTTGAACAGTCTAATTCCTGAACACAATCACACATGCACATATTTTCCCTTCCTCTGAAACCCCTCTAACAGGGCACGCCGTTAGAAGTAAAAATAGGATGGATCTTAACTGGGGTCAAATACCATTAATACATTAACAAATAATTTTCTTTTTAAGCTACACAAATTGAAAATGTATATCCCCCTTCCCATAAAGGGGGACAGTCATCCAGATCAACTTCTTTGTCTAAATCCCTCTCCCATTCTGTTAATTTTTTACGATAACAGAAGAAATATATTAAAAGAAAAATAGTGAATAAGTTTTATTTTTGATTCCATTTGTGGTTCCTCTGACAAACTTTGAATTTCTTTGCAGTAAAGTCTAACTGCAGGCCTACAGACCACAGCCAATTAACTCTTCATTGATATTTCAAGATTTCTAAATAATGTGATATTACATATAGCATAATGCTACACAGGCACAGAATGATTAAAAGATGGTATATACAGTCTGAAATTTGAGCCTTAAATGTGAGAATTTCTTTTACACATTCAAACGTGACTTTAAATAAGAACTGAAAGCTCACACCATGAGAAGAACTGTTGTACACTCATAAAACATCTAATACATATGAAAAAAATTAAATGATCATTTCTAATTTTTTTTGTGGAAACAGCTATATTGACTAACTGGAACATTTGTGATACCCAGTAGCATGGGAGCTCAAAATATACAGCACATTTACTAGATTCTATAGGGTTAGACCATCTTGAATGTTTACTATTTAAACATAGAGCATGGAATGTTTCATCGTCATCATCATCATCATCATCATCAATAACTGTGAGCTCAGCGCCCGTTGGTGTCTGATGCTTCTCTCACTATTCCTTCCATCTTTCCCTGTCTGGTGCGTTTACACAGCACTAATTATGATGTGAACCCAGAAATCAAGCAAGCGAGAAACTGGTTTATAATCCCTGACATTGTGACATCAGAGAACTAGGATCACAAGGCACTTCACATTTCAGTTTGTACCTACCACAATGTCTAGGTATAGAGAAAAAAAAGGATGACCTCTTAATTCTTGTGACCAGATTGTATATAACTTCACTTCAAAACTTACTGAAATTAATTACATCTTGCATAGAAAATAAGAGTTTCAAAAATGACTTAAAAATGACCAGTACTACCTATTCAAATATATACCAAAATATGTTTACATTAAAATAAAGCAACAGAAGCACTTGCAATATGAACACCCTAAAACAGAGTTTAAAGTGGAAATCATGAAGCATCCTCTAACTACAGTGGCACTCAAGAACAACCTTATAAAAATTCACATATACAATGAACATCAGTGCTCATGAAATTAAAAATGAGTACCACACACAGGGCTTTATCCTACACAGTGTTCTCCTCCAAACCAGCAAAAAACACTTAAACACTGCTTAATTTTAATGTGAACAGCCCTAAGGTCATTGCAAACTATTCACACATGCTTAAGCACTTTGCAGGGTTGGAGCCAGGATCAGCAGAACCTTGCAGGGTCAAGATCATAATACTTATTTTAAAATGTTTAGCCAACTTATTAAATTATTTCTGTCATAAATATCTTGTGGATACCTATCTAAATGTAAGGAAATTTAGAAAAGAGAGGGGAGCATTGCCCTGTCATTTCCTTTACCTTAGCAGATTTATGGACTGCAAAGACCAAGATTTAATTAGACAGTATGTTTTAGAGAATATTTACTGTTATTTAAGCATATGAGTAGACAAGCTTCTTTTTAGGTGCATAGCTGCAAATGGTTTACATTTAAATGCATACATAACATGTTAATATCAAAAGTAACCATTGACTATTATTTTGCTTACTTTTCATCATTAGAATAACTCCACTCTTACAATGGCTAACAGAGTACATCACTGCGTACCCAGATAATATGGATATAAATAGCAGCACAGAAAAGACATGGCTTAGGAAAGCAGAACAAAGAGACCTATATGCCTGAACTCTTTGAATATATAATCTTCATGGCTTTCCACAAGATCAGACAGTCCCTTCTAAATCTAAAGATCTATTTTTTAACAGTGCAGCATCCCACTGCAGGAAAAGCCTCTGACTACAAGGAACTGCTAAAAGTGTTTTACCAAAGCCTTTTGCTTCCATGTATAGCTACATGGAAGCACGTGCAGATGCAGACTACCCTTCAGCGTAGCCTGTTGCTACATGAAAGGACCATGGTTAATAACTGTAATTATTTCTTTTGATTTTAAGCATGGTGCCCCCAATGCTTGTCAAAGAACCTTACCAAAAAGATAGTGACAATCACACACCTGAATTGGCACTGAAAAAACATCTGACTTATTTCTTTTTTCCCTACAGTATGGATTATAAATTTATAATAATTTTGGGGATAAAATTATTTGTCACCCAAACTCTGAAACACTTCTTTCTAGCCCACATTCTTCATTCAGATAGCTGCCACTTTGGACTGGATGTTTCCATCCAATAGCCAAGCTACATTTTCAGTTATAATGGAGTAAATCTATACCAATATTATCCTTAACAGAATTAACACACAGACAAACCAACGTTTACACAGGTATGCCTAAGAACAGTTCAAAGGTCTGTTTCCATATACAGGTTGAATCTCTCTGGCACCCTTGGGATCTGACCAGTGGCAAACCAGAGAATTTGCTGAACCACGGGAGGTCAGTGTTGTCTAGCAGCATTACCAACTCTTTCACTGCTTACCGGGCACTTAGATATTTAGTGATAAACTAGAGCCTATTAACAGCACAGAAAACTGACAGCAAGGACTGGTGGCTGGGGACTGTAAGACAATTGTCCAAACCCATGGTAAGTGGACATCCAGCTAACTGAAAATATGCCAGATCATGGATGTTGCCAGACCTGAGAGTGCCAGTCTAGAGATGGTCAAACTGTATTACCTATTAAAAAGGAGGACTGTATTTCAGTGACCAAGCTAGAATGAATAAAGTTAAAAACAGTACTTCTGTAGAATGAAAAATGTCATTCTTTTTTAAATGCAGAGGTGAAAGGAAAAATTATGCTAAAACCGTTGCATAATAAAAACACTATCCTGAGTTAAAATATTTTCAGTAAGCATCTATTTTTTTTCTATTTTTAATGCATATACGATCAATCAAAATGTGGCACATCTGAACTTTGTTAGCGCCTGGAAAGTTAGAGCTGCTGCAAAAGGAGATGGAGACATACCAATGAGATATACTTGGACTGGCAAAGATGCATTGGATGACATCAGGAGAGATTTGCGATTGTGAAGTCATTTGGCCAAAGAACTAAATGAAGCATGAGGCAGGAGTCGGATTCCTTCTGAGCAAAAGAGCCAGAGGAACATTGTTAGGATACAAACCAGTGAAGTGCAAATGATGTTAGCAAGACTCAAAATTAACTTATTCAACACCTCAGTCACTCAGGTGTATGCACCCACATTGGACAGCACAGAGGAAGAGATAAAGCTATTCTATAAGGACTAGACAAAGATTCTGGAGGAGATGCCAAAGAGAGATGTGTTGATCAGAGGAGATTGGAATGTGAAGGTCAGAAAACATAAAGAAGGTTGGAAGAGAGTCATGGGAAGGTCTGGATATGGAGAAAAATTGAATGCAGTGAGAAACTACTAGAGTTTGCTATGAAAAACGAGATGGTGATCTGCCACACGAGATTCCAACAAAAGGACTGTAGGACATGGCATGATGATCGAGCAACAGGAAGTCTAACAACATAATAGATATAATTTTGAGAAGAAGAAGATGGGCATCAACAGTACAGCAGTGTCAAACTTTCCAAGGAGCGGATATAGAATCGGACCATAGTCTATTGATTGCAAACCTCAAGATGAAACTCAAGAGGAAGTATAAGAGACAGTTCAAGAAAGAGAGACGTGGTGATGCTAGTCGAGGAAGAAATCGGGAATGCATACAGAGCAGTGTTCGAAGAGAAGATCAGGAATGTGGGCACAGAAAAGACCTAGATAGGCGAGTCCTAGACAGAAGAGGCAATTGAGCAGATGGTTCCAAAAGAAGAGAAGATCAATAAGAAGTGGATTATGCAGGAGACACTGGAGTTGGTCCAAGAGAAGAGAGCACTGAAGATCAGATGGGATGTTTCCATGAGGGCGGAACAACAATATAGAGTGAAATGCAACGAGATAAGGAAAATGGCCAGAATGGATAAAGCAAAATGGTTAGAGAAGCAGTGTGAAATTATAGAGTATTACAGAGAGTGAGTGTAAGACCAGGGAGGTGAATAAGATGATTAGGAATATTAATAGGAAGTGACAGGCCAAGCAGATGGCGATGAAAGATGAAAACGATGAGGTGCTTATGAACAAGGAAAAGGTTGTGAAGTGGTGGAAGAGCTATCGCACTGATCTGTACAAAGCACAGTTGGACCTGAGTGTCTCAGAGAAACTGATCAAAGAACTGAAACAGATATCCCCACTGAGCATCAAGAATAAGACTCAGAGGGGTAGCCGTGTTAGTCTGGATCTGTAGCAGCAACGAAGGGTCCTGTGGCACCTTATAGACTAACAGAAAAGTTCAGAGCATGAGCTTTCGTGAGTTAACTCACTTCTTCAGATGCTGGACCAGCATCTGAAGAAGTGAGTTAACTCACGAAAGCTCATGCTCTGAACTTTTCTGTTAGTCTATAAGGTGCCACAGGACCCTTCGTTGCTGCTAAAGACTAAGACTGATACTTTAAAGTGGGGAGTAAAAAGAGCAGTAAAACGTGTAAAGAACAACAGCCCTGGAAATGATAGGGTCACAGGAAAGATGAAAGTGGAAAGAAGGGCAGGCAGGTGCTAAATGAGGATGGGAAGAAATATGGACTGATTATGAGCATCCTTATCTGGAGATAAGGAAATGGGAAGGAAGATGTAGCTGGGATCGAGCTAGAGAACGTAGAGAAGTTCACGTATCTGGCAAGCAACATGACATATGATCTAGATAGTAAGAAGGAAATAGCAACTAGAATACTGAAAGCAAGAGTGAGTTTGAAGGTGATGGACAGGATCTGGAAAAGCAAGCAATTAGCTTAGGAATGAAGCTGAGCATCTTGGAAATGTGTGTATTCAGCAACACGGTGTATGGATAATGAAAGAGTTGAAAAGAATATTGATGTTCAAGAGGACTTGTTATAGAAAGATCCTGAGAATAGGATGGATGCAGAAGGTCACCAATGAGAAATTACATAGGAAGATACAGCCAAAAAGAGAACCTACTGTAGAAGTTTATACAACGAAAGCTACAGCTGTTTGGGCATATCTGAAGAATAAATAGCCAGTGAAAAGTTAAGACCCTGGTATTCTACATAATGCAAGGCTTGAATAGAGGAGGCAGACCCCACAGAAAATGATTAGATGGCCTACTCTACAGCAACTAAGCCATTTCACACTGGACAGGGAAAGATGGAAGGAAATAGGGAGAGAGCCCATTGTTGCTGATGATGATGATCTATTTTTCCTTTTACGACTAATCAGATATTAAATATTGCATTCTTGTTGAACCTCAAAGCAAATATGACTACTAGGATAATACTAAGATAGGAGAATATCAGATTCACAGAATAACTACTCACATTTGAAACCCTTAAGTTCTTCTAACAGCAGCTACCTCAGTATGAGCACTTCCTCTGAAAGAGAACCAGAATCACAGCAGGTCCTTGGTCTGATTTTTCTGCCCATTCAAAACCCTCTCTGAATATTTAATCAATATTAATGTTGCATTCTAAAGGGGGATGGTCAGAAAAACATCAATAAAATCAACAATTATTAACCCTTTCTCCCATATCAACAGCAATACTTTCTTCAGCATTTCATTGTGTTTTCCTGACAGCCTGTAATTCTTACATTTCCGATATACTCGCAAACCAAAATAAATGATTTAGATCTTATAATTTATAACAGATGAAAGGGGAATTTAAAATGCTATTCATGTAAATTACAAGTTTGTAGCCGTGTAGATTACCTCTTTTATATTGTTTAATTGCTTAATTTATTTGCTACAAGAACAATAAAATTGACACTATTCAGCTATTTTTCTAATGACCAAGAGATATCAAATCATGAGAAAAGTGGACACTGAATTACACTACATTAAGATGAAACATCAAATGAAATCTCACTTTCAGATTTGGGAATAATTTTTCTCACTTTCTTCTGTGCAAATTTATATGGAGTAAAAATATTTAAGACAATTATTAATATGCATAAAATGTTTCTATATAATTACAAGAAATCATACTAGGACTTGTGTGGTACAGACATATGAGAGAGAGGCTTGGTTCTACTGTGTCACGTCTTATTTGTTTTAAATGTAAATGATCCCAGAGAAGCTGTGTCCAACTATTATTAGAGCCCCAATTTAAAACAAATGAACAAACAAACAAAACCCTGTTTCATCATATACCTAAGCCCCCTCCATAGGGCAACTACAATCTGGATGGGGCAATGGGTAGATAGACTCTAGCTCTAGGATCATGAGGCTAGTTTCAAGCTTTTATATATATAAAAGCTTGAAACTAGCCTCTTGATCCTAGAGCTAGAGACGATCTACCAATCGTCCCATCCAGATTGTGTGTGTATATATATATGATCTTTAAGTTCCAGCTACAGAAATTTTCAACCCTGCCCAGGAGACAAACTTCTGGGGAAGACAGCCAAATCAACACTGCTCTAGGAAAAAGAAAATCCTCCTCCTTCTTCTCAAACACAATTTTTGAACAGCACGAGAGGGAGACACAGATACCACTTTTGCAACAGGGTTCCCTTTGTGGGTCTGTTTTTTTTTTTTCTCTTGTGCAAACGGAGGAGCCTGTTGTCTTCACCCCTTCTCTCTTATGCAGCAATGCCTGGCCTAGTAAGGGGTAGGGTGATAGATGAAGAACATGTGGAGTTGCAGGGATGGGCAGATGTGAGACTAAGAAAGATGAGGCAGTTAGAATTCTGGTGTCCGGAGGGAAGCTGGAAGCTCTGTGTCAATAGGCACATTATATAGAAATCTGTATAATTTTATCTTGGCTGTGTCTTCCAGTGAGAACTCCTGCTCCAGGGTCAAAAAATCACTTTGCTCTACGAATCTGGAAGATTTGACACCACTACATGGTAAACTCTGTCTTAACAGGCATTCTACCAACCATAACTCTCAAATAACCAGCATATCAACCATAAGTAAATTTAACTATGTTTTCTATAAGTAAAATATAGCAAAAGTAAATACAAATAAATACAGCACATACAGTATAAGTTTACAGTGTACCGTACACTATACTGTAAAGTTTACTGTAAATAAAGTACTCTGCATACATTTCTGTTTCTTTCTTAATATCGAATCTTGTTTTTCTTTAGTGTTATGCATTACTAGGTATACTTTTAACTATTCAAAATATTTGAATATCCAGCAACCTCCCAGTCCCAAGGCTGCTGGATATGAAAGAGTTTACTGTAACTCTCATCCACTGAGCGAGAAGGGGGAATTTAAAAATAAACCACCTAATCTTCTGGAGGATGACTCATGATTTCTGAGGTTGGCAGCATTGCTTCTGTGTTCTGAGCACTTACAGTTCGTAATTTCTTGCTTTCCTCCTTAACCATGAGGGCAAGAAATTTTTTTGTAATGACAACTGAGATTTTCATGTAATTGCCTGACTTCAAAAGCTGGGGGGTTAAAGAAATACTGAGATGCACAATATAAACTTGAGTTGGCATATATTTGGAAAGGGCTCTTCCACATATAAGGCAAACCCTACACGGCTTACATAAGGTTCCCTCCACAGTTAAAGGTGGGATGGGGAATTCTGGATCAAAATAGCTGTGTCTACACGTGCACGCTACTTCGAAGTAGCGGCACGAACTTCGAAATAGCGCCCGTCACGGCTACATGCGTCGGGCGCTATTTCGAACTTAACTTCGACGTTAAGCGGAGAGACGTTGAAGTCGCTAACCCCATGAGGGGATAGGAATAGCGCGCTACTTTGACGTTCAACGTCGAAGTAGGGACAGTGTAGACGATCCGCGTCCCGCAACGTCGAAATTGCCGGGTCCTCCATGGCGGCCATCAGCTGGGGGGTTGAGAGACGCTCTCTCCAGCGCCTCAGCTCACTGGTGGCCGCGTAGAGCGGCCCCTTAAAGGTCCCCTCCCCCTCCCTGCCTCTGCAGGAAGCTGAGGGCACGCGGCTAGCCTGTACCACCCTCAGCGACCCAGTCAGCTGCGATGGCTGCCCGGCAGCCCCCCCAGCACCCCAAGGGGAGCCAGGGCAGCCAGCCCAGCCAGAGGGGCAGCCAGGCTGGCAAGCGGCAGCGGGGACCCTCCTGGACGGAGGCCGAGCTGCGGGACCTGCTGGGGCTCTGGAGCGAGGAGGAGGTGCTCCAGGTAATGGGGACCAAGAGGCGGAAAGCGGATGCGTTCGCTCGGCTGGCTGACGGCCTGGCTGCCCGGGGTCACCCTGCCCACACTCCTGACCACGTCAGGAGTAAGGTCAAGGAGCTGCGGCAGGGTTACTCCCGGGCCCAGGATGCGGCCAGCCGATCTGGGGCCGCCCCCGTCACTTGCCCCTTTTACAGGGAGCTCAGGGACATCCTGGGCTCCCGGCACACCTCCTCCCCTCTGGCCACCCTTGACACCTCGGCTGACGAGCCCCAGCAGGCCCTGCAGACGGAGTCCGCCCCGGAGGCAAGCCCCGCACCCCGGGGGCACCCCCGGGACATCGCGGCAGGAGGAGGAGATGGGGGGGGGGCTCCTCCTCCGCAGAATCCAGCCTGCAGATCCTCCTCCTGCCATCCCGGAGCAGCAGCAGGGCCTCCGCCCCCCGGGGATCTCCGGACCGTGGGAGCGGACCGACAGGTAGGTACCCCTCTCTGGTGGACACCCCTGGGCTTGAGGGGCGGGGGTAAGAGATATGTGTCCAGGGCCCCCCACATGCTCACATGGCCATGGCCCCAAGGACACCAGGGCCATGGCCCTCACCGCACTGCATCCATCAGCCCCTGCCCCCCCTACCCCGCATGACACTGCCATGCCCCATCCCCGGGCCAGGGGGGAGCAGAACCTCGAGGGGACCCCGGGAGGAGGGGGTGGGACACCCCGCAGCAGCAGCATGTGATGGAGTGGGGGGAGTGCCAAAGGGGGAGACAGGCTACATATGAGCAACAAGAGCCAAATAGCTCCCAGGGCCAAAGGAGGATCCTGGCGCTACAGCTGGCAGGTGACACCTCTGCCCTGAACAAACAGGAGGGAGGAGCCGAGCTGGCTTGGAATTGGGCGGCGAGGGCGGGGGCCACAGGTAGAGGCTAGGGGAAGGGAGAGCTGGTAGGCAGCCAGCCTGAGGAGGGGGAAAGCTGCATCCCAGTGGGGCCCCCCTTCGGGTCTTCTCCCCACGACGGGTTGGAAGGACTGTCTCTTCTGACAGCTGGTGCTGTCACTCCTGGCAGAAACTGGGCATCTGTCGCCTAAGAAACCTCTCCTGCTCTCAGACCCTGAGGGGTGAAGTGAGAGTCGCTCCCACCAGGGGACGGAGTGCAGGGCAGGGGGACCCCTGAACCCCATCCATCACAGCAGCATCTCCCGGGGACGGGGATGGGGAACCTGCAGCACAGGGCTGGGGGGATAAAGGCCACGGCTCGGGGCCCACACTAACGCCTGTCTCCATTCTTCTTCCCCTCCTCCTCTCCTGTGTCCTGCACCTGCACCTGCACCATCAAAAGGACCGGAAGAGAGCGCCGGCCAGGCGTCAGTCGTCCCAGAGAGCCCTCCGGGACCATCACTCCAGGGCAGCCCCTCGGCTGAGGACCGACCGGCCCCACCGCGGGCTAGACGGTGGACCCCGCGCCTACAACCGCCGACGGCGACGGATCCCCAGCTGCTGGCCAACCTCAGTCGGCAGCTGGAGGTCACGGAGAAGCACCTCCAGCTGCAGGAGCGGGCGCTGGCCTGGCGCCAGGAGGCATGGGGGGCCTATATGCAGACATTTAACCGCCTGGTGGACTACCTGGCCCCCCATGCCGCGCCGGCCGAACCATCTCCCACCCTGCCTGCTCCTGCAGCCCCACCACCAGCTGCTCCGCCCGTCGCCGGCCCGTCCGCCATCGCCCTGCCACCCACCCGTGAGGGCCGGAGCGCCGAGGGACCCCTGGAGCCACCTGACACTTGCCGGCCCCCATACCTTCCGGTCCAGCCCGCTCCCACCCAGCCACGGACCAGGCTGCAAGTGCGGCGGGGCTCCCGGCCAGCCACGCCCAGTGCCGGGCTATAGGGGCGAGGGGCCCGGGACATGGCCCCCCCCCCTTGTATATAGTTGGACCCTGTTTTTTTGGTCCCCCCGTTTGCCCCGTCCCCCCCATGTAAATAGTTCTCCCCTTTATCCTCCCTGGTTTTCTTTTTAATATTTATGGCAGACAGTTGTTTCTTTGGATTGTTTTATTTTTGTACATATTGCTTTTCTTGAACGTTTGTACCTCGTTGTTTTCTGTTTGTGGTTCACATGTATTTATTTACATCCAAAAAAAATTTTTTTCGGAAAGAAAAAAAAAAGGTTCGGAAAGGAAAAAAAAAATTTACGTTCAGCCACAAGTGCGTGCTGTCATTTGTCCAGGACAAGTGGGGGGCGGGCGGTGGGGTGCTCCATGGTGTGGGCGTTGGGGCAGGAGTGTGGGGGAGGAACGGGCGGGCAGTAGGGGGCCTGGGCAGAGTTCACCCCGCGGCCTGTTCGTCGAAGTGGGCCCACAGGGCCTCCCGGACCCGGGTCCCCTCGGGGTCCACCTGCCGAATGGGGGCAGCAGGTGGCTGGACATGTGCCCTGCCAGCCTCCGCAGCCCAGCCCTGGAGAAAGGTCTCCCCCTTGCTCTCGACCAAATTGTGTAGGGCGCAGCAGGCACCCACAATCTGGGGGATGTTGTTGGGGCCCGCATCCAGGCGGGTCAGGAGACATCTCCAGCGTCCCTTGAGGCGGCCAAATGAGCGCTCCACCACCTGGCGAGCACGGTTCAGGCGCTCGTGGAAGCGCTCCTGGCTAGCGGAGAGATGGCCCGCGTAGGGGTGCATGAGCCATGGCCGGAGGGGGTAGGCCGCATCTGCGATGATGCAGAAGGGCATGGTGGTGTCCCCCAGAGGGATATCCCGCTGGGGGATGTAGGTCCTCGCCTCCTGCCGGCGGCACAGGCCCGAGTTCCAGAAAACCCGGGCGTCGTGGGTGCTGCCAGGCCAGCCCATGTAAATGTCCTGGAAACGTCCCCGGCTGTCCACCAAGGCCTGCAGGACGACAGAATGGTAGCCCTTTCGATTGCGGTATCGTCCACCACCATGATGCGGGGCGCGGATGGGGATGTGAGTCCCATCCAGAGCCCCGAAGCAGTTGGGGAAGCCCAGGGTGGCAAAGGCAGAGATGGTGGCATGTGGGTCCCCCAGCCTCACGAGCCTGTGCAGGAGCATGGCGTTGATGGCACGCACAACCTGCAGAGAAAGCACATGGGACAGCACCAACGAGGGGTGAGCAGGGTGTGCGTGGCCCTGCCCTGCCCTGCCCTGCTCTGGCCCCCCTGCCCTGGCCCCCCTGCCCTGCCCTGCCCTGTTCTGGCCCCCCTGCCCTGGCCCCCCTGCCCTGCTCTGACCCCCCTGCCCTGCCCTGCTCTGCCCTGCTCTGCCCTGCTCTGGCCCCCCTGCCCTGGCCTCCCCCCGTGGGTTCGCTTACCTCCATGAAGACAGCCCCGATGGTGGCCTTTCCAACACCAAACTGCTGCCCCACGGATCGGTAGCTGTCCGGAGTGGCCAGCTTCCAGACAGCGATGCCGACCCGTTTCTCCACAGGGAGGGCACGCCGCATGGCAGTGTCCTGGTGCCTGAGTGCGGGGGTGAGCCACTGGCACAGCTCCAGGAATGTCTGCCGGCTCATCCTGAAGTTCCTGAGCCAGTGGTCGTCATCCCACCCCCCAAGCACCAGCCGCTCCCACCAGTCGGTGCTGGTGGGGTAGCTCCACAGCCGCCGGCGTGTGAGGCGGGGGGTGGAGAGGGGTGCTGCAGGGGTAGGGGTTGAGCCCTCCTGCCCTGGGGGCATCTCCTCCCCTGGGGAAAGGAGGTGCTCAGCTGCCTCCCACATGGCATGGGTCAGGGCAAGCCCTGGTCCTGCCGGGAGGGCTGGGTGGACCTCTAGCTGCTGCTGCTGCTGCTGCTGCTGCTGCTGCTGCTGCTGCTGCTGGGGGTCCATGACTGCGGCGCCCGGGGTCTGTGTGCCTATGGCTCCTCAGACCGCGTGCTGTGCAGGCTGAGTGTATGTGGGAGGGGCCCTTTAAGGGAGCGGCTAGCTGTTGCCCCGGAAGCGCTAGTCCGCCCGTTGACCCTGTCTGCAGCTGTGCCTGGCATCCCTATTTCGATGTGTGCTACATTGGCGTGTAGACGTTCCCTCGCTGCGCCTATTTCGATGTTGGGCTGCGCAATGTCGAAGTTGAACATCGACGTTGCCGGCGCTGGAGGACGTGTAGACGATATTCATCGAAATAGGCTACTTCGATGTAGGCTTCACGTATAGACGTAGCCAATATGTTAAATTTATTACGAAAATGGACTCCCAGCTAAGAAGGAACATACAAATTCCTTTCTCAGCCGCTTCCACAATCTGACTGAAAATCTGGCTAAAAAGAGTAATCCACTGATGGCTGCATGAGCTTCCTCACATCTTTGCTCTATAATGTAGATATCCTATGCACTCAAGAACAAAGATGTACTGCTCTGAAGCTTTGTCTAGGCTACAGCAATTTGTCAGCAGAACAAAAAAGCAGTCAAGTAGCACTTTAAAGACTAGCAAAATAGTTTATTAGGTGAGCTTTTGTGGGACAGACCCACTTCTTCAGACCATAGCCAGACCAGAACAGACTCAATATTTAAGGCACAGAGAACCAAAAACAGTAAGCAAGGAGGACAAATCAGAAAAAGATAATCAAGGTGAGCAAATCAGAGAGCAGAGGGTGGGGGGGGAGGTCAAGAATTAGATTAAATCAAGTATGCAGCTGAGTCCCCTATAGTGACTCAGAAAGTTCCCGTCCCGGTTTAAACCATGTGTTAATGTGCCGAATTTGAAACCAGGATGGGAACTTTCTGAGTCACTATAGGGACTCGTCTGCATACTTGGCTCAATCTAATTCTTGACCTCCCCCCCAACCCCTCCACTCTCTGATTTGCTCACCTTGATGATCTTTTTCTCATTTGTCCTCCTTGATTACTGTTTTTGGTTCTCTGTGCCTTAAATATTGAGTCTATTCTGGTCTGGCTATGGTCTGAAGAAATGGGTCTGTCCCACGGAAGCTCATCACCTAATAAAATATTTTGCTAGTCTTTAAATTGCTACTTTGCTTTTTGCTTTGATAGTGTATAGACTAGCACGGCTTCCTCTCTTGTACTTGTCAGCAGAAGTTTGTATCAGAAGATATCTTGCAACAAAACTTCTGTCAACAGATCACAGCCAGACCACAGGGGGGATCGAAAGAGCGATCTGCTCTGTCTAGAGAGAGCAGCCAGACTGCCCAGCCGCTCTAGTGGCAAAATGGCCACCCCAAAGCACAGCAGACAGGGTTGCGCAGGATCCCAGAGGCCTTTTCTGTCAAAAGAAGATTCCCCGGTATGTCCAGACCGGCATTTTGTCAAGAGGGCTACGTCTACACGTGAAGCCTACATCGAAGTAGCTTATTTCGATGTTGCGACATCGAAATAGCCTATTTCGATGAATAGGGTCTACACGTCCTCCAGGGCCGGCAATGTCGATGTTCAACTTCGACGTTGCTCAGCCCAACATCGAAATAGGCGCAGCGAGGGAACGTCTACACACCAAAGTAGCACACATCGAAATAGGGATGCCAGGCACAGCTGCAGACAGGGTCAACGGGCGGACTAGCGCTTCCGGGGCAACAGCTAGCCGCACCCTTAAAGGGCCCCTCCCACATACACTCAGCCTGCACAGCACGCGGTCTGAGGAGCCATAGGCACACAGACCCTGGGCGCCGCAGTCATGGACCCCCAGCAGCAGCAGCAGCAGCTAGAGGTCCACCCAGCCCTCCCGGCAGGAGCAGGGCTTGCCCTGGCCCATGCCATGTGGGAGGCAGCTGAGCACCTCCTTGCCCCAGGGGAGGAGATGCCCCCAGGGCAGCAGGGCTCAACCCCTACCCCTGCAGCACCCCGCTCCACCCCCCGTCTCACACGCCGGCGGCTGTGGAGCTACCCCACCAGCACCGACTGGTGGGAGCGGCTGGTGCTTGGGGAGTGGGACGATGACCACTGGCTCAGGAACTTCAGGATGACCCGCCAGACATTCCTGGAGCTGTGCCAGTGGCTCACCCCCGCACTCAGGCACCGGGACACTGCCATGCGGCGTGCCCTCCCTGTGGAGAAACGGGTCGGCATCGCTGTCTGGAAACTGGCCACTCCGGACAGCTACCGATCCGTGGGGCAGCAGTTTGGTGTCGGAAAGGCCACCGTCGGGGCTGTCTTCATGGAGGTAAGCGAACCCACAGGGGGAGGCCAGGGCAGGGCAGGGGGGCCAGAGCAGGGCAGGGGGGCCAGGGCAGGGCAGGGCAGAGCAGGGCAGGGCAGGGCAGGGGGGCCAGGGCAGGGGGGCCAGGGCAGAGCAGGGGGGCCAGAGCAGGGCAGGGCAGGGCAGGGCAGAGCAGGACAGGGCAGGGCAGGGCAGGGGGGCCACAGCAGGGCAGGGCAGGGCAGGGCAGGGCAGGGCCACGCATACCCTGCTCACCCCTCATTGGGGCTGTCCCATGTGCTTTCTCTGCAGGTCGTGCATGCCATCAACACCATGCTCCTGCACAGGCTCGTGAGGCTGGGGGACCCACATGCCACTGTCGCCGCCTTTGCCACCCTGGGCTTCCCCAACTGCTTCGGGGCTCTGGATGGGACTCACATCCCCATCCGCGCCCCGCATCACAGTGGAGGACGATACTTCAATGAGAAGGGCTACCATTCTGTCGTCCTGCAGGCCTTGGTGGACAGCCGGGGACGTTTCCAGGACATTTACGTGGGCTGGCCTGGCAGCACCCACGACGCCCGGGTTTTCCGGAACTCGGGCCTGTGCCGCCGGCTGGAGGCGGGGACCTACATCCCCCAGCGGGAGATCCCTCTGGGGGACACCACCATGCCCTTCTGCGTCATCGCAGATGCGGCCTACCCCCACCAGCCGTGGCTCATGCACCCCTACACGGGCCATCTCTCCGCTAGCCAGGAGCGCTTCCACGAGCGCCTGAACCGTGCGCGCCAGGTGGTGGAGCGCTCATTTGGCCGCCTCAAGGGACGCTGGAGATGTCTCCTGACCCGCCTGGATGCGGGCCCCAACAACATCCCCCAGATTGTGGGTGCCTGCTGCGCCCTGCACAACCTCGTGGAGAGCAAGAGGGAGACCTTTCTGCAGGGCTGGGCCGCGGAGGCTGGCAGGGCACACGTCCAGCCACCTCCTGCCCCCAGTCGGCAGGTGGACCCCGAGGGGACCCGGGTCCGGGAGGCCCTGCGGGCCTACTTCGACCAACAGGCCACGGGGTGAACTCTGCCCAGGCCCCCTACTGCCCGCCCCTTCCTCCCCCACACTCCTGCCCCAACGCCCACACCATGGAGCACCCCTCCGCCCCCCCCCCCACTTGTCCTGGACAAATGACAGCACAAACTTGTGGCTGAACGTAAATTTTTTTTTTTCTGGCCGAACCTTTTTTTTGGGGTTTAAATAAATATGTGAATCACAAACAGAAAACTAAGTACAAACGTTCAACCAAACAAATATGTACACAAATAAAACAAACCAAAGAAACAACTGTGTGGCATACATAATAAAAAGAAAACCAGGGAGAAGAAAGGGGAGAACTATTTACATGGGGGGGACGGGGCAAACAGGGGCACCAAAAAAACAGGGTCCAACTATATACAACAAGGGGGGGGCCACGTCCCGGGCCCCTCGCCCCTATAGCCCGGCACTGGGCGTGCCCGGCCGGGAGCCCCGCCGCGCCTGCAGTCTGGTCCGCGGCTGGGTGGGAGCGGGCTGGACCGGAAGGTATCGGTGCCGGCGAGTCTCAGGTGGCTCCAGGGGTCCCTCGGCGCTCTGGCCCTCGCGGGTGGGTGGTGGGGCGACGGCGGATGGGCCGGCGACGGCCGGAGCAGCTGGTGGTGGGGCTGCAGGAGCGGGCAGGGCGGGCGATGGCTCGGCCGGCGCGGCATGGGGGGCCAGGTAGTCCGCGAGCCGGTTAAATGTCTGCATATAGGCCCCCCATGCCTCCTGGCGCCAGGCCAGCGCCCGCTCCTGCAGCTGGAGGTGCTGCTCCGAGACCTCCAGCTGCCGGCGGAGGATGGCCAGCAGCTGGGGGTCCGTCGCCGTCGCCGGTAGTAGGCGCGGGGTCCGCCGTCTAGCCCTCCGCGGGGCCAGTTGTTCCTCGACCGAGGGGCTGCCCTGGAGCGATGGTCCCGGAGGGCTCTCCGGGACAACTGAGGCCTCGCCGGCGCTCTCTTCCGGTCCTACTGATGGTGCAGGTGCAGGTGCAGGACACAGGGGAGGAGGGAGGAAAGAAGAATGGAGACAGGCGTTAGTGTGGGCCCTGAGCCGTGGCCTCTGTCCCCCCAACCCTGTGCTGCAGGTTCCCCATCCCCGTCCCCGGGAGATGCTGCTGTGATGGATGGGGTTCAGGGGTCCCCCTCCCCTGCACCCCGTCCCCTGGTGGGAGCGACTCTCACTTCACCCCGCAGGGTCTGAGAGTAGGAGAGGTTTCTTAGGCCACAGATGGCCAGTTTCTGCCAGGAGTGACAGCACCAGCTGTCGGAAGAGATAGTCCTTCCAACCCGTCGTGGGGAGAAGACCCCAAGGGGGGCCCCTCTGGGATGCAGCTTTCCCCCTCCTCTGGCTGGATGCCTACCATCTCTCCCTTCCCCTAGCCTCTACCTGTGGCCCCCACCCTCCCCCCCAATTCCAAGCCAGCTCGGCTCCTCCCTCCTGTTGCTTCAGGGCAGAGGTGTCACCTGCCAGCTGTAGCGCCAGGATCCTCCTTTGGCCCTGGGAGCTCTTCAGCTCTTGTGGCTTATATGTAGCCTGAGTCTCCCTTTGGCACTCCCCCCACTCCATCACATGCTGCTGCTGCGGGGTGTCCCACCCCCTCCTCCCGGGGGCATCTCGAGGTTCCGCTCCCCCCTGGCCCGGGGATGGGGCATGGCACTGTCATGCAGGGTGGCGGGGGGCAGGGGCTGATGGCTGCAGTGCTGTGAGGGCCATGGCCCTGGTGTCCTTGGGGCCATGGCCATGTGAGCGTGTGGGGGGCCCTGGACACATCCCTGTTACCCCCACCCCTCAAGCCCCGGGGTGTCCACCAGAGAGGGGTACCTACCTGTGGGTCCGCTCCCACGGTCCGGAGATCCCCGGGGGTCGGAGGCCCTGCTGCTGCTCCGGGATGGCAGGAGGAGGATCTGCAGGCTGGATTCTGCGGAGGAGGAGCCCCCCTCCTCCTCCTCCTCCTCCTCCTGCCGCGATGTCCCGGGGATGACCTCCGGGGGGGGCCCCCAGGGTGCGGGGCTTGCCTCCGGGGCGGACTCCGGCTGCAGGGCCTGCTGGGGCTCGTCAGCCGAGGTGTCAAGGGTGGCCGGAGGGGAGGAGGTGTGCCAGGAGCCCAGGATGTCCCTGAGCTCCCTGTAAAATGGGAAGTGACGGGGGCGGCCCCAGATCGGCTGGCCGCATCCCGGGCCCGGGTATAACCCTGCCGCAGCTCCTTCACCTTACTCCTCACATGATCCAGAGTGCGGGCAGGGTGACCCCGGGCAGCCAGGCCATCGGCCAGCCGAGCGAACGCATCCGCGTTCCACCTCTTGCTCCCCATTACCTGGAGCACCTCCTCCTCGCTCCAGAGCCCCAGCAGGTCCCGCAGCTTGGCCTCCGTCCAGGAGGGGCCCCGCTGCCGCTTGCCAGCCTGGCTGCCCCTCTGGCTGGGCTGGCTGCCCTGGCTCCCCTTGGGGTGCTGGGGGGGCTGCCGGGCAGCCATCGCAGCTGACTGGGTCGCTGAGGGTGGTACAGGCTAGCCGCGTGTGCAGGCTGCAGCCTGCACATTCCCTCAGCTTCCTGCAGAGGCAGGGAGGGGGAGGAGACCTTTAAGGGGCCGCTCCACACGGCCACCAGTGAGCTGAGGGGCTGGAGAGAGCGTCTCTCAACCCCCCAGCTGATGGCCGCCATGGAGGACCCGGCAATTTCGACGTTGTGGGACGCGGATCGTCTACACTGTCCCTACTTCGACGTTGAACGTCGAAGTAGGGCGCTATTCCTATCTCCTCATGGGGTTAGCGACTTCGACGTCTCGCCGCCTAACGTCGAAGTTAATTTTGAAATAGCGCCTGACACGTGTAGCCGCGACGGGCGCTATTTCGAAGTTAGTGCCGCTACTTCGAAGTAGCGTGCACGTGTAGACACAGCTCAGATCTCTGTTGACAGCAGCGTTCTTCCTCGTGACTTGCGGGGTACGGCTACCAACAAAAGCGAAGCATTCTGTTGACTTATTGTTGACAGAATGCCCTTGGCAATCTGGACACTCTGATTTTGTCCTGTAGTCTAGACATAGCCTGTTTTGCATATTTTGAAACCGCAGCACATTTTCAGAGTTCTTATAATATCAGATTCACTGTTTCTTTTCCTAGTTATATGTAAGTGTCATCTGGCATATTTAGCACAGCATAACTTTAGCCACAGGCTGTTATCTCCAGATGAAGTCAACATACGGAATGGGGGAGCAAACTTTTTCAACTTTGTGATTCAGTTAATCAGCTCACATAACCAAGCAACTTCAGCTAACCTGGAAACTATATTTCAAACATATCGTTGCTCAGAAGCTGGTAACACACACTATGTAAGGATCATAGACATTCTTAGGATTTATCGTGTCCTATGTAGCACTATTAAACTTGTACTCCTATGCCTGATGGCAGCCAGGGTGGGGACAACCTCTTTTTAGAGATGTGATTTTATACGCTTCAGCAGCACACTAATGAAATGTTTTAAAGCAAATTTTAAACTAAGCTCCTGTACACAAACACAGTAAATTCAGAAACTGACCGTCTATACCTGGAATAGGCAAATGCCTATTCAAAGGCTTCATTACCTTTTGAATGGCTCTTTCACAGGTTCAGTGTTCTGCTTCTAGGCCTGGCAGGCTTTTTCACTATAAAGTTAACTCGATCCTCCCAAAAGGTATCAGAGCCACAGAACATGAATCAGAAGAGGTGGGCAGGTGGACACCCAGTGGTGCCCTAAGTCAGAGGCAATGCATGAGGGTGAAGGTTGGGCCATACGCACACCTCCCAAGGCAGGAGGGGCTGGCCAACAGCTGGAAGGGTGACCAGCAGGCTGGAGGTTTGAAACCCTCACCAGGCGTCTGCAGCTTGCCCTCCTGCACCCTTTGGCAGTGGTGAGGAAGGTGTCGCAAGGCAGCTCCAACTTGTGCGGCGCTGCTCCCCAGCTGCACCACTCTGGGGGAGAGGAAAGACCAGCCCAGTACTCCCTGGAAGGAAGAGGCACAGCTGGAGCCACCTTGTGCTTTTGCTGTCCCCACTGCCAGCATCAGGAAGCCACGCTCCCTCCCCTCACCCTGTATTCACTAGCAGATGGGAGGGGGAAGCATAGTAAATTGGTGCCAGCCACACCACTTCCTTCCGTGGAGTGCTAGGGTGGCCCCACCCCTTCCTTGGTTCAGTGCAGCTGGAGAGCAGCACAAACTGGGGCTGACTTACTGCACCTTCCCTGCCACTGCCAGACAGTGTGTGTGTGTGGTAGTGGGGAAGGTGCAGTGTAGACTCCTGCTGCTGGCCATAGCCCTGTTAGTCCCCTGGGCCACCCCAGCTGAGGGAAGATGCACAGTGGGAAGGGATGGAGGAGGGGTGGGGAGAAGCAGAGGCTGGGCTAAAAGGGGATTGTCCTGGCCCTTCCCTGGGCAGGGGGTAGGCATTTGGCCTGTACCACTCTCCATCCCCTGTCACCAGTCACCTCTGCCCCAAACTTTCAGGTGCCCTACGCCATTGCTTGTTCTGTGAGTGAGTAAAGATGGCCTTGGTGAGGAGGCTGGAAGAACGTAGTAACTCTTTAAGGGACCTTCTCTCTGGCCGCGCTCACATTAGCCCCTCCTTTCGGAAGGGCTATGGTAATGAGGCATTTCAGAATATGCTATGAGGCACTATCATGAATATGCAGTGCCCCACTAGCATAACGACAGCTGCACACACTTAGAAACTGCTGGTTTTGAAACGCACGCCACCCATGTAGCCAGGGCCTTTCGAAACGACCCCCTTGATTTCCCAAAACCAGATGGGAAAAAGGGGCTTTCAAAACCAGGGAGCCGTTTTGATAGGGCCCAGGCTACACGGGCAGCGTGCTTTTCAAAACCAGCAGTTTTGAAGTGCACGCAGCCACCATTTATGCTAACAAGGTGCTGCATATTCATTGCAGCACCTCATTAGCATATTGCAAAGTGCCACATTACCACAGCTCTTCTGAAAGGAGGGGCTAGTGTGGCCACGGCCTATGTGACTCAAAGCAGTATCTTCACAGGCAATTACAACAGCAGTTGCCAAAAGTAGAGCAGAGCCCATCTGTAGTCCCTGACTAGGACTGGGTGAAGACTACTGGGTAAATTAAATATTTAGGTAAATTAGAGGCCAAATGTCTATTTTGCTTTGTTTGCCTGCTTCTGTACTTGTTTCATTTGCATTAGCTTGTGTCAAAAGTACTTTGTAAAAGAAGAACTATAGGTTTTGCCCCCTCAAAAAAAAAAAAGACTCATAAGCAGGAAGCTATGGTCTGCTCCTAGCGGAAGTTCAACTGCTGGTGCTACTGATAGAATGATCCACTAGTACAGGCGTGTCAAACACAAAGCCAGCTGAGGATCACACAAACAAAAACTGATAGCTTGCATGGCCACCAAAGAAAATGTACTTTTATTGCAAAGTTGTAATTATTAATTACTATAGATTATGTCTTAGGTATATTTTATAATATTTTTTCAGGTCCTGTTTGAATTTAATACAATAATTTTAATAAGAATTTAATAGTATGAATTGCACTGTTTTATAATTTAATTAATAGTTTATAAATTTGATGTGTAAAATTGTTCTTGTTCATGTATATTTGTAATTTAAATATAAATTTAAGATACTCGGAAACCTGGCTGGTCCCCAGCCATAGGGCTGCCAGGGTTCCCCCAGCCCAATTTGGGTCCCTGGGGCTGAATCTGCCAGTAGGGCTCTGCTCCTTGATGGCTCCAAGCCCAGGGCTGCAAAAAAAACTGATTGGGCCACATGTTTGACATGCTTGCACTAGTACCTAAACATTGGCCTACGCGCACTTTTTTTTTCTTTTCACCCGTTACTTTCCACTGCTCCCCTTCATTCATTGTGTAGGGTGATTGATTATCAGAAAAGTGAAATATAAAAGTTATATACTTTAGAAACATATAGGCACTTAATTAACACAGAAGGACAAGCCTACTGTAGTGTCATCTTTGCCACTTCTCAGAACTTTCACACTAATATTACAGCATTCCAAATGCACTTTTCCTCACTAGAGGGTTTTGCGTACACATACTCATTTACTGTGCTTCATTGACCACAACAAACAATTTAGGGAAGATGTACAGCGACCATTACATTTAAAACTTGGCATTTAATATTACAAAAGAAATACTGTCCTGTATGGCACACCACTTATGAACATAGTACTACAGGGACTGCATTGTTCCATAGGGTCTGGGCCAATGATATAGCAGTAGCTGTCAATCACACCCTCTCCAGCCAGAAAGGTACTCTCCCTAAAGAATTTTGTTTTATTTTTATCGTGACAATGCTGAATAGCACTATTTCTCAGAAAACTACAGACTGGTCGCTTCAATACAGTCACTTAAATATATGACAAAATGCCATACAGCACTTACTAGTCATACCAGGTTCTCCTATGCCAGAGGCTCACGCTTAAAACTTCTGCTGCCAAAGAGAAAGCAAGCTAAGCGTACATTTGTTTCCTTATACAAAGCTCAATCCATCTCTGGAAACTACCCATTCATCCCCCCACAGAAGATTCATCCCTATCAATAATGTTTTTCAGATGTCTTCAAGCACAGCCATAACTGCACCAAATTTATTTATCAATTTATGTATTCTTTCAGAAGAAACTATTTGCAGGGGAAGATGCCCAAGAAACAGCGTACAGGACCTCCAGTCCCTCCACTACAGTCCTCCTAATTATATATGTTAAGCACTGTACTATATAATCAATCTAAATAGTTCCTGGGGGAAAATGTCAACTTTTCCAACACTAGGCTTTTAGCATGTTTGTATTTCTTGTGGAGTTTTTCTTGGTTATAGGTAGGATAAGTGTGCTTGTTTAAATAACTAGATATCCAAGTCTATTTCTGCATACTATCAGGTGGGGAAATTTTTGTAATAACACTTTGTTAATAACAGACTAAATGAGAAGTGACAAATATGAAAGATGAAGGACACTACAAAATATTTGAAGATAAAAATGTAATAAGGATGTAGTTCACCTTTCTCTGTCTATTGTAAATACCAAAATGTTACAACAAAACATATACAAATAATGCCTTTCCATCACCACTGAGTTTCAGCCATTTTGTTGATATTAATACACACACTTTCAATGTTACTGTCTGCTTCTGAATCTTAAGGACAGCAAGAGAGTAACTTTTTCCCCCTTCACAATATACCAGCCACAATTTAAAACCACTCTAAGAAGCATAGCATGAACTTCCTTCTCCCCACTCTACAAACACAGATTTGATCGGGGTCAGCAACCGTTGTGATGCAGTGTCAGAAATTTGTCCTTTTGACCTCTATGTCCTCTACAGGAACAACAAGAAGTCCTGTGGCACCTTATAGACTAACAGATATTTTGGAGCATAAGCTTTCGTGGGCAAAGACCTGCTTCATCAGATGCATGGGGGGGCGGTGTTTCAGAGGGGTATTTAAAGAGTGGGGTCCCAGTAAAAGGGAGGGCCAGAGCTGACAAGGTCTATTCAGTCAGGGTAGAAATGGTCCATTATCAGGTGTATGTATCAAAAGAGGAAAAAACAAGTCAGATCAGACGGGGGGATGTCACTCATTGTCAATCTAATGTGGAGATGTTAACACCCAGAGCAGAGAAGCTGCTTTTGCAAGGGCCCAGCCACTCCTGGTCTCTGTTTAATCCTTGGTTGATGGAGTCAAATTGGCAAATAAATTGCAGCTCAGAGATTTCTCTCTCCATTTGATTTTTGAAAAGTCTTTGTTTTAAGACTGCTACTTTTAAATCCGTTACTGAGTGTCCAGAAGTGTTCTCCTACAGGTTTTTGTACATTACCATTCCTGATGTCTGATTTATGTCCATTTATCCAGTCTGGCCAATGTAAATTGCAGTGGGGCACTGCTGGCACATGATGGCATATATTATATTAGTAGATGTGCAGTTAAAGGAGCCCGATGGTATGGCTGATGTTGGGTCCTGTGACGATATCACTGTTGTAGATATGTGACCAGAGTTGGCAGCGAGGTTTGTTACAGGCTTTGGTTCCAGGTTTAAAGTTACTGTGTTGTGATCTATAGTTGCTGGTGAGAATTTGTTCAAGGTTGGCAGGCTGTCTGTAGGTGAGGACAGGCCCTCCCTGGATCATTGTCCAGCATGGGTTGCAGATCACTGATGATGTGTTGGAGAGGCCTTAGGTGGAGGCTGTATGTGATGGCCAGTGTCCCTCCCTTTTACTGGGACCCCACTCTTTAAACACCCCTCTGAAACACCGCGTCCCCATGAATCTGATGAAGCGGGTGTTTGCCCACAAAAGCTTATGCTCCAAAATATCTGTTAGTCTATAAGGTGCCACAGGACTTCTTGTTATTTTCAAAGACACAGACGAACAAGGCTACCTCTTTGATATATGTCCTCGACCATCCAACACATTTTTACTTTTTAAAGTCATTAATAGTCTGAATTACAAAAGCTTCATTAATAAAGAAATAAAGATGCAGCGCTTTACCATTTAGGTGGTGGTTGGTAGCATTAGCTGGTCTTTTGTTAATCCACAGGTGGCATGGCTTTCAGCAAGCTCATGGCTGCATGGCAGAGGAGAGGCGAGGCTGAGCCCTCGTCACAACTGCCAATGAAAATCAGCTCATGTGCCACACTTGGCGCCCATGGTGGTGGTTGCTGATCCCTGGATTAGATGTTTCTAAATTATTACACAAATTTTTAATATAACCCTCCCAAGAGCATAGCACACTAATGTCCTACAAAACTGAATTTTTGACCAAGAGCAGTTTTGCCTAAAAAAGTGTAATAACTTGTTGAAACTGTTTCTGCTTGAAAATGGGACACTGTCTCAAGAGCTCCCTTTGTGGCCTGGGGTGGCTCTGCAGTGCCCTGCCTCAGTTTCCCTCATTTTCAGAGCTCCGCAAAGACTCCACCTATTCAATATTTTATTAAAACCTTAATTTTCTGGAGGAGAACCAATTTATTTAGGTCTCACAGACATGGTACTCCACAGTCCATCGAATATTCTCTCCTTAAATCAGGAGGCAGCCCTCCTGACAGAGCTGGGTTCATCTCAGCATATCTTCTTGCCTGAATGAGTACTCCACCTCCTTAGTCCTCTGTCTTGGAGCTGGATTGTAACACAGTGGCTGGGAACCAGGAGTCCTCAGCCCTTGCTTCTACAGCTGGCTTATAATTAAAACACTTCTTTACTCCCTGCAAAAGCCAGTCTTGCCCCTTGCAGCACTCACCTACAGTTGTTTCCTCAGGCCAGCTGCAGCTCCGAAGCTCTGTTCTGAATAACATACACAGTCCTACCAAGCTATAGTGTTGCAGATTCTCACCCAAGCTCCTCAAAATCTATCTCTCAGATCCATAAGCCTGACCTAAATTAGTATGTGATCTCCTTCATTACTCCTCTTCCTCAAGGTGACCATATTACCCTAAGGCACAGGACACTTGTATTCAAGCGAACTCAGTGGCAATCGGTCAAGACTACATAGCACCAATGTTCAAATAAATATGAAGCTGGCTGAGCTCCTGTTAAAAAGAAATACTCAACAGTGGGATTCTTTTTATTTATCTTCTTTTCTGTAAGAATTTAGGTTTCACATGGGGAGAAGTAACATACTTCTTTACCCCTCTCTCTCACATGCGGAGTGACTTGCTGACCTGACACTCCCTTCCAGGTGCTCTCCATCCTGCATGACAGCCTCTCCTGGTACCTGGTGCCATATGTTCCTGAGGCAACGTGGCAGGGGGTTAACACTGCCATGACTATTGCCATGATTTCTGCTAGGGTTAACACCAGAATGTAGCCAACAGCAGCGCTTTTGTACTGTGCAGGAGGGAAGGGATGGGAGCTGCTTTCAGCTGCAGGAGAGAAGTGACAAGGGGGAGAATCGCTTTGTCCACCTTTTTTCAGAGTTTATCTTTTCTCCCTCCCACCCTAGGGATGGAAGCAGCTTGTACCATTCTGCCCACAGTGTCAAAATGCAGCTAACCACTCCATTATTCTGGCCACCAACATAAGCCAGCTGCCTCCTGTCCCCTGGCTATAGTGCAGGCAGGAAGGGTTAAAGCTCTACGGATGCATTGTTCACCAGAGTCCGGCAACCTGACTGCATGGGCTTCAGCAAACCCAGCCAGAGGGGCAGCTCAGCAGGGGAGAGTGCCTAAGGGATGGAGCAGCCCCTCTTTCCCTGGGAGTGGGGATGGGCTGGCAGCATCCATAGTAGAGGACCAGGTGAAGCAGGTGCTAAGCCCCTGCCCAGGGTGGCTGAAAATTGCTTCCCTCCACCATCCACCACATGAGAGATTAGCTGGGAAATAGAGGGTCCACTGCATGCTGTTGTTGGAGGGTCCTGGAATTTTCCAGGGCACCAGCCAAGAGAGAGGCACCGCGAGGAAGGAAGGAGCCTACCAGACAGGCTCTCGGTGAGATGACAGCACTGACCAAGTGCTGGATATGGAAGAGTAGAAGGGCTGGGTAGCGAAGGATCAAAGCACGGAGAGGACCATAAGAGAGGGAGCACATAAAGGGCTAACAGGTGCTCAGCAAAGGTGAAACATTATTAGCCACCACCTGGCACCTGCCTGACTTCAGTGGCTGCCACAGCTCACAGTGTATAATGTGATGTCTCTTGGCCTGCTGGAAACAGGACAGGGGCAAGGGCCTGTGGGCCAAGAGGCATCACACAGTGGGAGCTGCACTGACAGACCAGCAAGAGGAGCAGCCACGTATTGCATCTTCATCCCACACACTCATCTTCAGTCACTGGTGGGCAGGTGAGTGGCTGGCATGTCAGAATCAGGCCAGCAGCAGAAGCTGTCAGTGAGGATGAGAGGGAGACTGAGAACCCAGCACAATTTGTCCATTTTTTAAGAAAAAGACAGAACCACCTTCAGGAGGGCTTAAATACCAGTCTTCCCCATTACCCTATCTTCCCCTTCACAGTCTGCCTAACAGCCAGCACCTGCATCCTGATGTCTATCCAAGGGTTTTGAACACTGTATTATGACCAGTTACAAGTTACTACTGTGTGTGGCACAATCTCTCACTGTAATTAGTGTAGTACATTGATTGTAATGAATTTTTCACTTTCAGTCCATTGGGTATGATGCTCATCTGTTTGCACTTGGAGAGGAAGATGATGTCTGCCTGTATCTCTCTGTTTCATCTTGTAGTTGGTGGATTTCCACTCCAAACGGCTAAAGGCAGTGCCTTGCATGGTCAATAGTCTCAGAGGGGTAGCTGTGTTAGTCTGTAGCTAAAAACTGCTGGTTATTTGTGAAGCTACAGGCTAACACACATACCCCTCTGAGACTATTAAGCAAGTACATTTATTTTTAAAAGACAAGCATTGGAGAGAAAATATAATAAAACTAATAAAATTTCCCGTTTGCATGCCCAATGAGAGCTTATCCTTCAGACCAAAGTCCTTCCAAGCTTCTTCTAAGAGTTGGGGCTTTCCATGAACAAACAGTCCTGTCTTTTTGCTTGGTCAGAAAGAAGGCCCTAAAGGAATTCAAACCCACCCCTTTACACCAAAACCGCTTTTTTGGTCAGTCTTTGAAAAATCTTCCTTGGCCAAGTATATACCTTGGACGAGTATATGCAGGATACCCCAGGTACTCTCTGGAGGTGTTCACAACTTGCATGAGCTATATTAACCACTCACCACTATTCTTAGTTCTTGGAAGAGATGTGACAACAACCCAGCCCCACCCTGATGCTGCATACAATCCCTGATCCATAGTTTTATATAACACTTCAATAAACATAATACAATATGTTGCCCTAAAGATAATATACGCAATTACCACATTTGTCACATTCCTCATTCAGGGAAAAGAGCTAAGTCTGTTTCAGGTACAGGATGAGCTTCTCTAGTTTGGCACCTTCAGGGCATAACTGGTGCTGAACCAGAGAATTCGCTGGACCATGGGCAGTCAATATTGTCTAGCAGCTTTACCAACACTTCCACTGCTTACGGGGCTCTTAGAAGATATTTAGGGGTTATTTACAGCTAAATAACAGCACAGAACATTTGAGAGCCAGGACTGGTGGCTATAAACAAGCTGTATGGGACCACTGGAAACTTGACTACCTCCATGATAAATGGTCATCCAGCTAACTAAAATCATGTTGGATTATGGATGTTGCCGGATGAGAGTGCCAGACTAGAGAGAGTCAACCTGTACAAATGAACTCCATCTCCACTTCAACAGCCCACCCACCAGGACAACCACATATGCTCATATTTAAGCCAATTAATATTTGAAACAATAATGCTTCATATATTTTTTTTCTCAAGCTCAGAACTTTGCAAGGCTCTAGAAATCCACACAGCTATACACGATGAAAACATACAGGTGTTTGCACTTATGGTGGGCAGGTTGCCAAAAATATTAGTAAATATAAAAGACTCCAAGGGAGAAACTCTAAAGCCTGGTCTACACTAGGAAACAAAGCTGATCCCAGATACACGATTCTAGCTCTGCCATTAGAGTAGCGAGAATCAACATATCAGGATTGACCTTGTTGGCTGCTGTAAATCAGGGCTCTTCAGGCTCACACTGATGACCCTTACTCCATGCAGTGGGTGACCCCATCTGCCCCACTGCCACAGGTACCCCAACAACCACAAAGTCACTAGTTCAGGGGGTTCTCACCTTCCTTCAGATGGGTGAGAGGTGACAGTTCAAAGACCGGTCTTACTTTAGGCAGGCACTGGGAAAATTAGCTCTTGTCAGGGTCTAGCCCCAGGTCAGGGCGACAGCAATCCCATGGTCTTGGAAGGCCCCCAGCCCTAGCTCAGGGCAGGGCAACAAACTCACAGCCTTAGGTGGCCCCTGGCCCAAGCTCAGGGCATGATGGCAAACATCTGAGAGAGCCCAGGCCCTGGTGCAGGACAGGGTGGCAAACATCCAAAAAGGAGCCCAAGCACTGGTGTAAGGCAGGGCAGGCCCAGGCCCTAACTCAGGGCAGGGCAACAAAACCAAACAAGCCCAGGCCCTGGTGCAGGGCACAGCAGTAAACAACAGTTCATGCACTTCAGGAGGCCCAGCCCCTAGTGCAGGGCAGAGCAGCACATGAACAATCTCCAAGTCTTAAGATGGACATAGACACCTCACCTGTGCAGGCAGAGGTGGGGAGACTGCCACCTGGCAAGTGGGTGGCAGGGGGGACGTGGACCTGCCCTCTCCACTGCATCCAGACCAGGGGCCCTGGTTGCAGCAGCACGGTCTGCTGCGTGGGTCCTCGGGGAATCCAGAACACGACATGTTACCCAAGGACCTGTCACAGTCCTCTCTACCCCCTGGGCCACACCCGGTCTTCCCCTGGCACATACCCTATGTGCAGTGAACTTCTCATGGCTCACAGGGTTCCAGATCTGGCTGGGGTCCAGGTGGCCCAATCCAGGCATATGCAGCCTATCAATTCCACTGCCTCAGGCCTGCACAGGGTACAGACTGAGGCGGGTACTCTAGGTGGTCCTCTGGGTCCAACTGGTCTTCTTCAGGCAGCAGGTTCTGCTGGTGTCCCCAGGGTGTCAGGATCAGCAAAGGCTCAGGCTGCCCAACCCAGGCCTCGGCCTCACTCAGCAAGTCCTGAACCTCCCAGGCTGAGAACCCAGAGCCGTCCTCTGGCTCCTCTGAAGGCTGGCCCCCAGCTGCATCCTCAGGTTGCCAGGCAGGAAGCACAAAACCATCCTCTGGAGGCTCCCTCCCAGACCGAGTCCTCAGGATGAGCTTTTCTAGGCTTGGCCCCAACTCCTGACATCTGGTTAGGTGACAGGGAGGAGCCAGGCTCAATACAGAATGGCTGCCAGGAGGGGTCCTCCCCTTCTGAGTAGTCGGGTGGCCACTCCACCCCACTACACACCTTAAGAGGAAGATTATGAACTTAATCCTTTCATCTTTCTGTTCATCTATTGCCATTATGTCCTCCTCTGAAAAATAAGCTTCCTGCTTTATATTTTATCAGCTTTATCCATGAAACTTGGCATCATTATACAGCAATAAAAATAAAATATATCACTGTGTTTTTAAAAGTACACAGAGATTTGATTTTACACTTGCTTTCAAAATAGCATCTGTATGAAGTCCCGCACCACAATAGGATGCTTAAAAGTATTTTTCTTGAATCTTGAATTATAAATTTGTAAATTTCATTGACCTTTTTCTTTGTGTTCTATCTTTTTAACTGTCTCAAATTATTTTACAAGTCTATTCTAATACCTCATCATAAACCCTTGCATATTGAAATCTGATTTTTGTTTTTTATTTTTTTTCCAGGAAAGTGTTTTCTTCTTTTACTGGCATTTCAAAATAGAACACAAAAAACCTTTATAACATATGGTGCATTTATACCCAAATTTTCACACTTGCGTGCCTAAAATTAAACACATTTAAGTACTAAGTGAATAGCCTTCTTTTCGGAAGTGATGAGCAGCTGTCAAATCACAGCTGCAATTGCTAAGCTGCTCCAAGAATCAGGTCACTTATTTATGTGTCTAAATAAGGCTTGTTATGAATAATCTTGAACCCAGTTTGCAAATGATCATATGGTATTAGTTCCATACTTCTGTTATTTATGAGTAAATTTAATCAAGAGACCATTCTCTTACCTTCCTTCCATGAACTTGCCTGAAGTTTCTATGCCTTGCACAAGGACTAGCAGTAAGAAAGTCTACAGAGCAAGCCCCAAAATAAACATATGTCCTACTAACAAAATCATACACATTTTCCTGATGCTTACCAGATTATGGATCTGGCAGGGGAATAAAACAAATTGGGTCACAGAGACATGGGCGCTTTGCTGAAAATGTCATGGAGACAATACCTCCAAAACCCAACAGCATCATTGTTATCTGTATTACATGAATAACAACAATAGGCAACAGTAAGAGCCCTATCCATTCAGAAAAGATGAGCAGATGGATGCTGTACTTGTTGAATCTTTCAAAGCCCCTATTAAAGACAGCCCAAGTAGAGTGCATCACAATAATCAAACTAAAGATTACAGTTGCATGACTCAGACAGTTACATAATTATGGTGGGAAAACACACCACAATAGACACCACAAACATCACTAGAGGTTTCACATGCACCAATGGAATCAAAATGACCCCAAGACAGCAAGCCTTGTCAAAGAAGGGATGCCACTAAAAGATACGCTCAGTATCATCTACCTAAGGTTTCAAACTCCATGTTTCCTGCTCCCAAAGGCCTCCTCTACACAGGCAGGATCCTCCAGAAGAATGGTGCCTTCTTCTGGAAGATCCACAGAGCGTCTACACATGTAAGGTGCTCTTCTGCAAGAAGGCGTATGTAGATGCTTCTGGACTGCTTCTTCCAAAAGAAGCGGTCCACCAAGGCAACAGCTCGCTGGACAGCAGGGACATTCTAGGTGACCCCAGCGGGCCTCTATGGCCTCTGGGTCCTGCAGCTTTTAAAGCTGCAAGGACCTGGAGACCCCGCGGCAGGAAGCTGAGAGTGTGAGACAGGCAGCACGTGCAGGACTGACTGCCACACTCCCCTGAGGCCCTGCAGTGCCCAGCAAGCCCTGACCTGCAGAGATGGCCAGCAGCCCAGAACCCCACACTGCTCAGGGAAGCCCCAGGAACCCAGACAAGGGCAACCAAGACCCTGACCAGGCTCCAAAATGGAGGGCCACCTCCTGGACTGAGCCAGAACTCCAGGACCTCCTGGGGCTCTGGAGCAATGAGGAGGTCCTCCACGACACCAGTGGGCACCAGAGGAATGCCCCAGCCTTTGTCTGCCTTGCCCAGGGCCTGGTTGCCCATGGCCACCCCTCCCGGACACCAGAGCAAGTCAGGTGCAAGGTGAAGAGGCTACCGCAGGGCTATATGTGGGCCTGGGACAGCGTCCACAGATCCGGCCATGCCCATACCAGCTACCCCTTCTACTGGGAGCTTTGGGATCTCCTGGCTGTGGATGATCCCTCACCACCCTGCACCACCGTGGAGACAGCCGCACCAGAGCCCCCTGCTGCACAGGAGGAGGAGGGACCTGCCACTGTGGATGTCCCACCTGATGGGGAGTCCACAGATGGGTCCCTTGTCATTGCGCTGCCCTCCACCGCCAGCAGCCAGGCCCCCTCCAGTTGGGCATCACCCGACACATACAAGGCCACCTCGGGTAAGTGTGCACCATGGCAAAGGCCCATGGGGGCAAGAGCACACCCGTGCCCCAGCCCTGGGCCCCGAAGCCTCATAGCCTGTCCCTGGTCACACCCATGCCTGCGGGCAGCACCCAGTTCCCTCCCCCATGGAGCGCCCCCCCCCCCGAGCATGCTGGGGGCCCCTCAGCCAGCATGGCTGAGCTCAGATCCCCCACGGCCATGCCCCCACAGCCCGCAGGCCCGTTACCAGAGTGGGCCACCATGGACAGAGCCCCAGCCCCGGCACCATGCCCCAGGCACTGCCGTAGTGAGTGCACACAGGTCTGCATGGCAGCATCCCCTGGCACACAGCCATCCTGCGGATCTGGGGAGGGGCAACCACCCGGGGGGGTGACCAGGGCTATGCCACCCAGTCCAGATGTGGCACTGACTCCCCCATCTCCCCCACACCCTCTCTCTCTTACAGAGGCACCATCCAAGGTCTGGGGCAGCCAGACAAGGAGCCTGGGGCCTTCCAGCCCTGTACAGGCTGGAGGACACTGCAGCCACCAGATGGGCTGGGACCAGCTCCCACAGTGTGGCGGACATGGGTGCCAGACTAGGCGCAGCCACCATGAGGATGAGTTTGCCGCCTATACTGCAGCCCTCCGCCACAAAAATGCCCCCACCAAGAGGCAGCTGGCCCACAACGAGGCCAAGCTGCGATGGAGTCTGAACCCATGGGGGGAGGTGGTGGGGATGCTGCGAACTGTGTGCGGGGGCCCTTGCAGGCCAGCACCCAGCCTCCCCACTACTCCCCTTGTTGTCCCCCCCCCGAGGCCCACCCAGTTGCTCCTCCTGCTGTCCCCCCCAAGGCACCCCCTGCTGTTCCCCCACAACTGGCCCCTCGGCTGCTCCTGTCCCCCCAGCCCATGACCCTGAAGCCCTGGCAGCCCTACTGCCCCCACGCCTAACCACAACTGCATTGAGGGACCTCACAGCATGGCTTGTGGCCATGGTGGGCCCCCAGGACAGGGCTTACTTGGAGGACAACAGCCCTGACAGTGGACATGCCCTCCCCGAACTGCTGCGCGACTGACCAGTAGCTGTCTGGGGTGGCCAATTTCCATATGGCGATGGCCATGCACTTCTCCGGGGAGAGGGCCAGCCTCATCCAGGTATACTGGTGTCATAGCATGGGGGCAAGCCACCTGAAGCTCTCCAGGAAGGTCTCTTTTCTTCATCTGCAGGTTCTGCAGCCAATGTTCGTTGTCTCACTCCCCCATGATGGCCCCTACCTACCAGTCCATGCTGGTGCTGTGGGTCCAGATGCACTGGATGGTCTGGAGGAGGCCTGGTAGGGGTAGTGGGGGTTCAGGACCCACGGGCCTGGGCCTCTGTCTCCACAGGAGGCCAAGGAGGGTGGCCAGAAAGATGGCTAGCCTGTGGGTGAGGGCAAGCCTGCTGTCCCGCGGCTGCTGGGGGTCCATGCCTGGTGGTCGTTGGGAGCTGGACAGGGACCTGGGTCTGGCTTGCAGTGCACAGACGTGGAAAGCTGTTTGGGTGGGACCCTTTAAGGGGCCATGTGGCTGGTGACCCTGGAAGGGCTCCCTGGCTGTGCGACCACATCCACGCCATTTCCTGCCTTGTTCTTCTGAAAGAGCTCCAGTGCATGGGTGGATGCACTCTTCTGGAAAAAGGGGCGGCTCTTTTGGGGGCCTGCTTGGTGTGCAGATACAGTCTTCCGGAAGATGAACCCCCAGAAGACATCTTCCAGGGGATCATCTTCTGGAAAAAGTGGCATGTGTAGAAACAGCGAAAGACTGGCTTAAAAGTAATCTGGATTTTTTTAAAAATATTTTATTTAGGTTCTTTTTATTTGCCTTCTGGTGTTTGAATGTTTATGGTACATGTTTTCAAGGTTTTCCCTGCAACCTTGAAGTCTAGACAAGTACTTGTTTTTAATGAAAGATGAGATTCTCAGGTAATCTGATTCTGGCACATAGTGCTCTACGAAAAGCACAAAATATTGTGCGACTCAATAAAATTGTGAGAATTGGGAACAAGAACATTCATAGTAGCTGTGTCTGCATACAAAATTTTGTCTACATAAGAGGCCTTCTGTCAACAAAATTAGGGAGCATCCACACTACAAACGTGTTCTGTCGAGAATCTGTGAACAGAACACAACCTTTTCCAGGCAGAGTTATGTTGTGAAAGTCTGAACCATAGCACCTCTGTGGACAGATTCTGTACACAGAAAAATAGTGTAGATGCTCCGGGGGAGCCTCTGTCGACAGTGAGGGCTTCCAGTTCACTTGGCAGCCCTGTTTTCAGGGCTTTCAGTTCACTGTTCTGTCTACAGAAGGCTGGGCAGTCTGGGCAAAGGGCGTCAACATGGGGAGCCCTTATGAGGTGTGGACGCGTTCTGTAGACAGAGATTCTTTTGGCAAAAACTCTATTAATAGTGACTTCTGTAGATAGAATTTTGTAGTGTAGACCCAGCTAGTCTATGGCTATTTCCTTTGCAGTCTCCCCCTTATCTACTAGCTCTGCTTCTTTGTTTATCTGAATTAGACATAAGTTTTGTTTCTTTGTTTGTTCCATTTTTTTGTTAATTTTTTTAATTTATGTATTCATCTCCTTCAGAGACCATCATGTATAATAAAAAGTCAAACAGCGCAATATTGGGTGCACTGGCAGAAACATCTTCTTTATCAGCTGTTATGTGCACCTTAATCAGGAATGCTGACAAGGATTGTATCCATATAACCAATACGTGAAAGCCCTCAGTGAGAATGAGTACAGTCTGGCTGGAGACAATCAATGCCTGAAGCTGAAATTTAATGGTCTGGTTGGGATAATTCGATGATGTTATGATTGTGTCAAATTCAAAATAGTACACAGTTGGGATTACTTCACTCAAATAAAAACTATATTCCTAAAACCATTCTACATAATGGGCAAGAGCAAAATAAACCCATGTTTAACTAATTCTTTAAAATATCCATTGGGATTTTAGTGTCAAAGGCAGTTACACTTGTGTCTCTCCCAATTTTAAACTTCTGCCCATTTCGCCTTTCCCCAACAACATTTTCTCCCATATCCTGCTGCTTCAGAAACTCAAGCGCCATGAAAACCCTGACAGTTTGGGTTTTCATGTTGAGGTTTGGCAGAGGTAGAATTAAAACATTTTAAATTAAGGGTGTTTATTGACATCTTTTTCCTCAGAACTAAACAGAACGTGGTCCTCACGAACACCAAAAGTGAACTTAAAGAAAACAAGACATTTTCAGAGTGAAATCCTAGAAGAAGCTTAAGGACAGGAACAATGAAAATATTATTTGTTTTCTAAACTACAGGTTTAACTTGTCTAAAAAAATATCTCTCATCCAGCAAACTCTGTAATCCAGATAGATTTTAGTTAGCCAGATGACCACTTATGGGTGCAGCCAAGTTTCCCATGGTCCCTGTTTACAGTTACCAGACCTGGCTCTCGGTGTTCTGTGCTGTTATTTAGCTCTAATTTACCCTAAATATCTTCACAGAATACTAGAACTGGAACTGGACGGGACCTCGAGAAGTCATCAAGGCCAGTCTCCTGCCCTCACAGCAGGACCATGCACAATCTAGATTATCCCTGAAAGATAACTATCCAACCTGCTCTTAAATATCCACAGTATTAAATATTCTACAACCTCCCTAGGCAACTTATTCCAGTATTTAACCACCCTGACAGGAGGTTTTTCCTAATTTTTTTATTTTTTCCTAATGTACAACCTAACCTTCCCTTGCTTCAGTTTAATCCCATTACTTCTTGTCCTATCTTCAGAGGCCAAGGAGAACAATTTTTCTCCCTCCTCCTTGTAACCTTCTTTGAGGTACTTGAAAACCACTGTCATGTCCCCTCTAAGTCTTCTCTTTTCTAAACTAAACAAGCCCAGTTCTTTAGTCTTCCCTCATGTTTTATGTTCTCAATAACTTTAATCATTCGTGTTGCTCTTCTTTGGACCTTCTCCATTTTTGCCACATCCTTCTTGAAATGTAGTGCCCAGAATTGGACACAATACTTCAATTGAGGCCTACACAGTGCTGAGTAGAGCAAAAGAATGACATCTCATGTCGTGCTCACAACACTCCCATTGATGCATCCCAGAATCATGCTTGCTGTTTTTGTAACAGCATTGCACCACTGACTCATATTTAGCTCATGGTCTACTACAGTCTCTCTCTCCCAAGCTGCCTTCCACTTTCAAATTCTCAACCGGTTCCTCCTTATTTGTTAAAATCAAATGTAGAACTGATTCCCCCCAGTAGCTTTTTCCATCTTCTGAAATAAAAGAATTGTTTTCAATGCAGTCCAAGAACTTATTGCATAGTCGTGCCTTCCTGCGTTAGTTTCCCAACATATATTTGGATAGCTGAAATCCTCCATCACCACCAAATCATGAATTTGGATGATTTTGTTGGTTGTTTAGAAAAAGCATCTCCACCTTTTCTACCTGAGTAGTGGCATGACATCAGCCTTGTTTTTCACCCCTTTTAACCTAACCCAGAGACTCTCTGAACATCTGTCTCCTGCATCCATCTCCACCTCAGTCCAGGCGTGCACGTTTTTAACATATAAAGCAACATCTCCTCCCTGTTTACCCTGCCTATCCTTCCAGAGTAATCTATACCCTTCTGTACCAATATTCCAATTGTGTGTATTATCTCACAAAGTCTTCTAATAGCCCAGTAAACAGTGGAAGTATTGGTAATGTGCTAAAATTCTCTTGTACGGCACCGGTCAGGTCATGAGGGTGCTTGATAAAAGAGGTTCAGCCTGTACCAAAATGAGGAAATGTCACCTGTGTGGATGGAAATAAAAGGAGACAGTTCCACGCTACCAGTTGTAGCCCCTTCAGCCATTTTTAACTATCTACTGGAAAAGCTTAACCTGGAAGATTCTGACCAATTCTTTCACAAGAGACTACTAATCAAACTAAGCAGTAGTGGAGTGACAAGTGAAGTACTCTCATGGATCAAAAACTGGTTAAGAGACAAGAAGAGTAGGAATAAATTATCACTGTTCATTATGGCACAGCAGGGACCAGGGTTCAGCATATTTATCAAAACCACGAGTAGGATTTTAATTCTGTTTTGCAACAGAACCGATTCTCATCTAGTTTAAATCAGTGTAATGCAGGAGTAACTTCACTCAATTCAATAGATTGGCAGTGCAAATAAAACTGATATGAGAGAAGAAATTAGGCCATAAGAGGCTTTGGGTTTCTCTAAATACTCGAGCAATACAAAATTTAATATAACAAGAATATTAAATTAGATGTCACATATGATAAACAAGACTATAATACATTCAACCCTTAGGCTAATGCCTGAACAATCAGATGAGCTTTTTGCTAATTTTATTATCATTTGTTCATTAACCTTTACAATATATGAACAATGATATATATGAATTGAGAATAGAGGTATGGTTGCAAATTAGTAGGAAGACTGTGTTGTCAGTAAATTTTAACATTCTGGATTTACAGTGCTAAATGTCAACATCTAATCAAGCCTAATCTATTATTGATTTTCTTTTTTGTTTTCAAAATATCCATCTGCAGTACCAATTTCAATCAGCATATATTTCTTGAGGCACATCTCCCAAGTATAAAATACATGATCTATCAGACTGTAGTTATTAAAAATGATTCCCCAATTTACTCTAATGTGATGGAAAACCAGTAACGCTGAAGCTCTGGGACATTACTTAGAAAGAAAAATACTTACTACAAAATTAGGAAGGAAAAGATAAAAGTGAAGTGTATAAACTAAATATTATAGGAATTTGTGATGTGCCATGGAAACAAAACAGATGCTATATTATGTAAGGACTAGAACTGAGGGTACTGATGCAATTGGCAGACATCGGTGCTGAGCCTTTGGCCATTATCTCTGAAGACTCTTGGAGATCGAGAAAGATTCCGGATGACTGGCAAAAGGCAAATGTATTGCCCCTCTTTAAAGGAATGAAGGACAATCCAGGGAACTATAGACTGCTCAGCCTTAATTCAGCCTTACCTCAGTACTTTGGAAAACAGTGGAAGGGATCCTCAAGGAATCCATTCTGGAGCACTTCAAAGAGGGGAAAGTGATCAAAAGTAGCCAACATGGATTCACCAGGGGCAAGTCCTGCCTGACCAATCTGATTAGCTGCTATGATGAGGTAACAGGCTCTGTGGACATGAGGAAGTGAGAGGATGTGATATACCTTGACTTCAGCAAAGCTTTTGATACAGTCTCCCACAACATTCTTGCCCATAAGTTAAGGAAGTATTGATTGGATACATGCACTATAAGATGGATAGAAAGCTGGCTTGACGGTCGGGTCCAAGGGATAGTGGTCAATGGCTCAATATCTGGATGGCAGTTCAGTTTCAAGCAAGTGCCCTCAGGCTCGATTCTGGGGCCTCTGTTGTTCAATATCTTTCTTAATGACCTGGATGAGGGACTGGATTGCACCCTCAGCAAGTCTGGGGATGACACCAAGCTAGGGGGAGAGGTAGATGCACTGCAAGGTAGAAATAGGATCCAGAGTGACCTGGATAAATTGGAGGATTGGGCCAAAAGAAATCCAATGTGGTTCAACAAGGAGAAGTGTAGAGTCCTGCACTTGGGACGGAAGAATCTCAAACTTTGTTATCAGCTGGGGACCGACTGGCTAAGCAACAGTACTATGGAAAGAGACCTAGGGATTATGGTGGATGAAAGGCTGGATATGAATAAACAGTGTGCCCTTGTAGTCAAAAAGGCCAATGGCATATTGGGCTATATTAGGAGGAGCATTTTGAGCAGATCTAGAGACGTTCTTGTTCCCCTCTATTCAGCACTGCTGAGGCCACATCTGAAGTATTGTGTCCAGTTTTGGGCCCCCAGTACAGAAAGGATGTGGATGTGCTGGAATAGGTTCAGCAGAGGTCAACACAAATGATTAAGGGGCTGGAGCACATGACCTACGAGGAGAGGCTGAGAGATTTGGACTTACTAGTTTGCATAAGAGAAGACTGAGGGATGATTTTATAGCAGCTTTCAGCTTCCTGAAGGGATGCTCTAAAAAGGATGGAGAGAAACTGTTCTCAGTGGAGACAGACAGCAGAACAAGGAGCAATGATCTGAAGTTACAGAAGGAGAGGAGTAGGTTGGATATTAGGAAAATTTACTTCACCAAGGCAGGTGGTGAAGCACTGGAATGCGTTGCCTAGAGAGGTGGTAGAATCCCCATCTCTAGAGGTTTTTAAGTTCCAGCTTGACATAGTCACGGCTGGGATGACTTAGTTTGGGTTGATCCTGCTTGAAGCAGGGGGCTAGACTCGATGACCTCTTGAGGTCCCTTCCATCCCTATGATTCTATGATAAAGATGTGTGCTGCAAAACATTCAAAATTAAGAGAGCAGAGCATCTACGATGGCAATGCAGGGTGACATATAGAAATACACATTCTTTATGAAGAACTGAGACACCTCTGAGGAAAGAATAACATCTGAAATGAAGAATGAGAGTAATAGGCAAGTGGGATAACTTTACAAAACCTTTACCGTGCTTTTTAAAGAATACAGGACAAGGTGAGAGGACACAGATTTTGATTATACAAAACTCTGGTAGCTGGTGGTCATGGCCTCACGTGCTGAGGATATTGCAACATAAAACAACAGGAGAAGGAAAAATTGGGGTAGACAAGTGGAAAGGAAATACTTATCTTGGAAGCACTTGAGTAAGATACAACATGAGTTCTGACTTCAGACAGAAGTATGCAAGCTTGCAATTACCACAGGCCCTTGAGATGTGACTAATCTTCCCCTGTGTCTAAGGGACCCCTTGTTCTAACTTGCAGAGTATCATTTGTGGGTCTTTAGATCATATCCTGCACTGGGAAAATACGCTATAGAAAAAGGCCCAGGAACAGAGCTTCAAAGCATTCTGTGGTGTTTGCTACTGCTGTTTCTTGTGGGGCCATACGTCAGAGCCAATGGGCAAGGAGACCCTGGCTCTCCTGCTAACCAACCCCCTTTGTGAAAGGGATAACAAACCCCTTCTTCCACAATGGAGATAAGTGAAATAGAGAAAATGAAGTCCTGAAACAATGATGCACAACCAACAAGGCCCTGGAGCAGAGCTGAACACCATTTCTCTGGTGGGGACATTATATTATATGGATTTTGGTAGATTTTTACCCTAGCTGGAGGGTTGAGTTGCTCCCCCTCACTGAAAGCAGGATTGCCACGGCACTGGAGTAACTGCAGGCAGGGAATGCCAAAAATCAGGAAGAGCTGGGAACCAGTGACTTAGCAGCTGGGCAGCACCATCAGTAAGCCCAGACTCATCGCATCAGCTAAATATCTCTACATTACCCATTGCTCTGGTACCTGAGCATTTTACAACTGTCTTCCCCCTTGTGAATCCAGTGAGACCAGGAGATTTTTATTGTTTATGATTGGGCATTCCCTTTGGGGCCAGTGGGGCATGACTCATGACACAGCTCCACAGAGATGCTGGTCGTTCCAAAGGGTAGTTCGGAGGAACCAGCCCTCTGTACAACTGTTCCTAGATCAATAAATTTGTCATGGATTGTGTGACATTTCTAAGATGGGACTTGACTGAGAGAAAAGTCTTGCTGCTCTTGAGCCCCTCCCCATCCCCCGCCAAAAAGCTGGGAACTTATTTGTTTTCAAATATCTTTAACCCTCCAGGATATTTTGTTGGAAGATACGATCGAAGTGGGAAAGTATGATCTAAACTTCAATTTTCAGTTAAATAAACTATATGGGTGCATCTACACTAGCCAGCTACTTCGAAGTAGCCGGCACTACGTCGAAATAGTATGCATCGCATCTACACGTGCTGTGTGCTATCTCAATGTTGAAATCGACGTTTGGCGGTGAGATGTCGAAATTGTTATTCCTATCCAAAGATGGGAATAGCGCCCTACCTCGACATTCAACGTCGAAGTAGGGCATGTATAGATGATCCGCGTCCCACTACATCAAAATAGCGGGGTCCTCCATGACGGCCATCAGCTGAGGGGTTGAGAGATGCTCTGCCCAGCCCCTGTGGGGCTCTATGGTCCTCGTGTGCAGCAGCCCTTAGCCCAGGGCTTCTGGCTTCTGCTGCTGCTGCAGCTTCGGGTCCATGCTGCGTGCACGGGGTCTGCAACCAGTTGTCAGCTCTGTGGACCTTGTGCTGTGCAAGCCAAGTGTGTCTGGGAGGGGCCTTTTAAGGGAGTGGCTTGGGGCTTTGCTGGCCCCTTACTTCGACGGGGAGCGCTTGTGTGTGTGGACGCTCCGCTTTTCCTTCCAGGGCAGCTCCTTTCAACGTTCTCCATCGCTACTTCGACATTGAACGTTGATGGCACCATCCCTGGAGGATGTGTAGATGATATGCGTCACAGTAGCCTATTTCGATGTTCTTACGTCGAAATAGGCTACTTCAACGTAGTGTGCTAGTATAGACGTAGCCTATAAGTTTTAGTTAAGTAATTTACACACTTCTGGACTTAGGAGAACAAGTACTGTTTGGTGAGAAGTCTATTTGATTCTGTGTTAGGATTTATTTTATGTTATTTTAGAAAATGGAAAGCAATAGCAAACTGAGAATTTTGTATTCACCACTAAAGTTTTCATTTTGATGTAATTTTACTATTAACACATTATAATTATTCTATGGATATGTGTTTTATCTCTCATTCTATTGTTTCCTTTTTTTTCACACAGAAGTAACCAGAAATCTGAGACTATGAATGGCAACAGCTTCACTCTAACCAAAGAGCCCCAGCTAAAGCAAATCATGCATGTCACAGTGACTATATACACTATTTCCCCTTTCTCCTATGTGTAGAAACCTTTAAATGGATGGAGATTGTAAGGGTTCCTGCTAAAAACATCTTTAATATGTCCTCATTTCATGTATGTGATTTCATGCTGTGTTTTACTACTATTTTTTCTGATTGCCTATTTTTATTTTCCTCAAGAGGTGATTTTATTTCCAACTACAATACGCCATAATGTCCACAGCCTGATGAAATGAGGATGCAACAAATTACCAAATTTTCAGTTGCTATCTATTCATATGAAGATAATTCACCCTAAATGATTTTGTTCTACACTGGATTGACAGTATTTCTTCAGGGCTACAATATTGGGTCATTCAGACTCAACTCGTATAAAGAACATGCAGCTGCGCGTTTCTATGGAAAGTTCCCAGATTCACTAAAGCTGCTAATCTGCTGATAATACTTTGTGTGAGGTGTTGGTCACTTGGCAGGACAGAGCAGAATTATGTCTGTTCCCCTACACCATTGCACTCTTGAGTGCTGTGAATCCTGACCTTGTGGGGACTGTCCACCTTGAAAGGAAGTAATCCCTACACTCTCCTGAGCACCATGATGGCAGCTTCACTTGGACCTTATGAAAGGCCTAAAGTTGGGTGCGGACCATCTTTATGCCCCTTCAGTGCTTACTCATACAACGGGCCCTGTAAAAGCACATCGTATTCTGATTTGACTATATACTGAAAATGCTGCTTCTATTCAAGGCATTCAAACACTGCCAGCCTCCCTCCCAGTCCTACCCGGCCATGCATTTTGCCCTCCCTGCATTTGAATTATATGGCTTCCTCTTCCCCACTTTCTGGGTGCCAAGAAGGTCACTGAAAGAACAGGAACAACAGGATTCCTGACCTCAGCTCTGGTATCCAACCTGAAGCAGTCATTTTCTTCTGGAGAAAGTCTGGTAGTCCTGCAGTCCTCAGCAGAGGGAACATGATAAACTGGGCACATGCATAGTCTGGTCAGGGAGTGTGAAAAATTAAAAAAAAAATTAAAAAAAAAAAGGAATATGCACACTCTCTGTGGGGATGGCACATGCAAAATTAAATCAATTGTAGCAACCATTATAGGCTTGTGCATGCTTAGGATGGAATCTTTTGAGCTTTAGCTAATAAGAACTGGCAAGTCTATAATTAACATGTCTGAACTGCAGTTTTTCACAGGTCTATAATTTGATACTTATTGAAGATTTTAAAAGGGATAGAAATAGGCAAAGGCCACACCTGCCAAATTTCAAAACTTGTTCCAAAGCATGTGGATGCTATAGATTTCTAAGATAAAGGTTACCAATATTTTGTCACATTAAGAACAATGTATTTTTGGATAGCCTGTTTTCTGGAGATAAATGAACCAATTTGATTGACATTTTCAAATAAATTCAGCCAGAGACATTCACTTACATACTAAATATTAGCTCAAACAATTACATTTCAGCAACCTTTTAAAAGAAACTAAAAAAAGAGTCTTAACCTGGGAAGTGTTGAGCAACATTAACAGGCAATTCTGTGAACACTGTCTATATATTATGCTATATTATATTATTCTCCATGTTATTGAAACAAAATATTTCTATGGTTTCAAATAAAATATGTTCAGCGTTTGTGTCTTGTGGGAAATTTTAGCTTAACATTGTTCTGATTCAGGACCCAAATAAATTTTCTAATGTCACAATTTCCCACAAAATGAAAATTTCATTTTTAGTTAGTTCTAACTTGTATACCAAAAATATCTGAATTTTATAGCTACTGTGCAAATCAGCTTCACTTCAAAACATATGGCTATTTAATACTCAAGTGTAGCACAGCAGTGGAAGTGGATTAACATGTAGTTGAACCAGCTGAAGAGTGAAAATATATAAACCAAAAAATACCAAATATTAGAAAAATTGTGAATTATTTAGCTCAGGGGTAGCAAATTTTTTACATGAGGCTCCTCTTTTCAGCCCTGCAATTAGCCATCACCCTCCATGAGCAGCCTGTGAGAGGACCACAGGAAGGGATGTGGGGAGGAGGTTGTGCTCAGGAAGGGGGTGAGATGCTCAGGAAGGAGTAACTGGAAGGGTGAAGGGGGTGCCCTGAAGGGGGAGAGGTACTCGGGGGAGGACACCAGAAAAGTATGTGTGGGACTTAAAGGGACTCACCTCACGGCTGCATTGTGTTGACAAGCTGTGGTGGTACCAGGCTGAAGGCAGCCCTGCACCCCCACAGGCAGCAGCACTAACTCCTCACCAGCATCTTGGGAGATTCCTAGGGGCCAGCATGCATGGGCTACATGGACCAATGAGGCTGTCTTTCCCAGGTGGCTCAAACATTCTGATTGGCCCAGCGGGTGTTGGGGGGACATTCCCTTAGTGACAGCAGCAGTAGCTGCGGTGGAGAAAGTAGAGGATTGGGGAGGCAGCAGAAGCTGAGGAGGGGGGAGCCCATCACTCTGCACTTCCTTTACAAAATGTCACACCCCCCACTTTATGCACACGGGACTTAGCTAATAGTATTTGACTGCTTACAGAGTAGGCTGAATTTCAATAATTAGTTATTAATAACTGTTCTGAGACAATCATGCCAACCATTATAATGAATATTTTCAAATTATTCAACCAGCTCTACATTCTCTCGACATTTTTGGAACTTATTCCAAATGCACAGACATGAGACAACAAACACTAGAGATTCTTACACTTCACACTCCACAGACATATGTTGAGAGTACTGAACAATGACACATCAGCAAAACATTCCAGACTTGCTAGAACTAAAACAAAAATGACTTTCAAATCAAAATGAACTCTCAGATATATAAACAGGCCTCAGGCAGAAGACACCTGTAAAAAAGGCACTTGAGTTGAAGCAGAATTTGCCAATGAACTGTACTCAGCTTATATACCTTAGAAGTAATGTCTAAATTAAATGGAATCTCACAGGGATAACCGAACAGAATTTGTAATGCCTACTAATTATGTACTGAGTTATTCTTAGACATGGAAAGAACAAGAATGGTATATCCACAAATGAATTTGTTAAAAAAATGGTAACAAAATATAAACTGGACTGAAGGATCTCTGTGGAAAACCAATGAAGGTAAGATTACCTTGCTACCATCTGTTAAAAGTTTTGTAGCATGCTTAGGTTTGTTTGACAAGTCCTGTTTTCCATAAAACCAATGTGGACTGTTAGGTTATCCTATCTATTAATTTTTTAAGTCCTTTATTAACATTTCCTTTACTTTCTCTAGGACTGATGTCAGGCTGACAGGTCTATATTAACCTAAATCACCCTGCTTGTCCTTTTTGAATATTGCCACATTAGCACAATTTCTGTTTTCTGGAATTTCTTGGGTATTGCAAGATTTATGAAAAATTGCCATAACCAGGCCAGAGATTTCCTCAGGCAGTTGTTTTAGGCTCCTTGGACGCAAGTTATCAAAGTCTCTTGATATGAAAATGTCTGTTCCTACAGAGGTATAGGCAATAATTTTGGAGGGTGGGGGCATTACTGAAAGAATTTGGTATGTTGTTAGGGGCCACACTTTTCTTTTTGATAATAATAATAATATTAATGGAGGGCTGCAGAACACAGTTTGGGTCCCTCTGCCCAAGGGTCCTGCTGAGCCATGGCAGGCTGGATCCAAATATTTGGCATGCCAAATCCAGCCCACTGTCTGTATTTTGTCTGCCCCTACACTAGTGAATGATGTTTAACAACCTCCTCAGTTATTAATGACCTAGAAAGTGCTTCATCAGCCTTATTTCATGCATTTACCTGATCCTGCTTTTCAATCCACTCCATTGATCACAGTTATCATTATCCATCATAATAAAGTCTAAAAGAGTTACATGATGATTGGGGTCCTACGGAATTCACAGCCACAGAAACACATTGCAGAAATATGGTCTCCTCTCCCCCATGAACTTTGCAACTGTGTACTATACAAATTTCAGGGGTGAGAACAGCGAGTCTGAAAATGGGGGGCCCTGATGAAAAAGGGAATTGTCGGGGTATGACGAGGTTATTTAGGTGTTATTTTATGTAAACCCCCCACCCAAAATACCCTTGATACTCTCCTCCAACTCCTTGTTAATAGGGCCCTGATAGTATTCTCAGTCTTTACTTCTGTGTTGCCTTTAGAGCTAGGTTGGCGATGCACTCAGCTCTGAAAGCAGCACCACACCAGCAGCAGCACAGAAGTAAGGGTGGCAGTATCTTACCATACCACTCTTAACTCTGTGCTCCTGCCTCCAGAGCTAAGCAGCTCTAGAGTGGCAATTGTTGAGGAGGGCTCAGCTCTGTAGGAAGCAACATAGAAGTAAAGGTACCATAGTATCCCATCGACGCATCTCTGCTACTGCTGGTGGCAGCTCTGTCTTCTGAGCTGAGCTCCTGTCTAGCAGTCCCTATCTTCCAGCTATCCAGGTCTGAAGGCAGCACTGCCATAAGCATAAGGATCGGTACAGAAGAATAGCAATTTGCAGTTCTCCTCCAACAATAACCCTGGAACCCTTCCCACAACTCCTTTCTGGGCCAAGAACCCTATAATTACACCACCACAAAATTTCAGATTTATATCACTGAAATCATGAAATTTATGACGTTTAAAATCCCATGCCCATGAAACAGACCAAAATGGTCCACAAATTTGGTAGAGCCCTATTCATCATAATCTGAAGATGTTCAGAAATTACACTAGATTGACTTTCACTACTGCCAAATAGAGAGGAATTGAAAGTGTTAACTCAGCATGTAGAACTAATATTTTATGAAGTGTTCTCTTCAAATCTGTTTATCTTAGATATTTAAATATTACCTTCTAGACTACTAGATATATGAAGGTGCACACACTACTTAGAAGAGTCCATGCTATCATTAGCACTCAAGATTATCATATGTCTCTACGACAATCTACAAGAGTTTAAATTCTATAAAAATTATTGCTGGCTTGTGGAAGAAATCTTTATGTTTTGGTCTTTTAAATAGAAGAGGTATACTTCTCCCAGACTGGTATACTTAATTTTTTTCATTTTTCTTTAGATTTTCCAAAATGATGTTAACAGGAAGAAATTGTAGAGAAAGACATCCCAAAATGACAATTTCTCCTACCTGCAATGTTGACAGCAGGCAGAACAACTTCCTTACTCAGGGGCTATGTCTACACTAGAGAGTTTTGTCGACAAAGCCCACAGAGCGTTCACATTCCTAAGCCATTCTGTCAACAGTAAATCAACAGAACACAACACTTCTGTTGACAATATTCTGCCACTCCCCCATGAGGCAGTGTTTTATATGAGAAATATATTTATGCATAAGAAAATGGATTTCTAAAAAAAAACTGCATTCAGACAATAATGAGTTTGGGTGAATACCAATCTTGCTCAGATTTCAAGTACTGTCCTACTGTTGAAGGGCTCCATTATCTGTACTTTGAGCCGTGCAATTCAATTTTCTTGCAGAGGGTAGAAGGGTGGAGAAAAGAGAAAATCAATCTCAATGTTAAATTTTGACATAATTTTGATACTGCCCAGTACTAAGTAGTCAACAGATAGTTTCTTTTTATAAACTGCATGAATCAGACCATGCTTGTATTGTTCATGAGGTGGCAAAATGTATTCATCCGTAGGATATTAAAATGTATAAAGTTATTTGGACATGCATGAAACATGCCCTAAAATTCATTAAGCCCTGTCATTTTCTTTTGCAATCTTAACATTTTGTCACAGAAAACAGTAAATATAATATATCAGAGATTGCAGCCCAGGAATTCCAACATACAATATTTAAAAAAAAATACATTGTTTAAGATTGTGAAATAATTTGGTCTGTTATAATCCACATTTTCTAAAGATCAATAAATGTATTCCTGATACAGTAGCATGTAATTAAGGTGATGCTTTATCTGAGGGAATAATTAAGACATCTGCTCTGTGTTTGACAGCAAAAGAACTAAACAATACAGAATAAAATATAGTCTCTCATATCAAGCTCACTGAAGGTTGGATATTTGTATCTGATCTATGTCCATCTGGACAAACCTTCCACCCAAGACCTACCCAGTGAGGTCTATGTTACAAAAATGCCTGTTTCAGGTTGATTTCTGATTCACTGCCTGTGCACAGAGATGTGTGGACAGTTATCTTGTCTGTCCACATATCTTTTTTAACTGAAGAAAGGAGCTCTTAGTATGGCTGCAATTTATTTTTGAACTTACCACTCCATTAAGATAAATGAGTAAGTTCACTCCTCTGTCAATACTATTGTTCCAATGTGCCTTGCTACAGATAGAACAAGACACCATGCATTGATTTTCTGAGTGAAGGGTATGAACCAAGGAATCTAGGAACTACATAAAAATTAGAGTTTTTCATTCTGATTTTAAAAGGAAAAGCACCCTGGCCTATTATGAATTTATGGATTTACTGAGTCCTTTATAAACTGGAGTATATACAGTACTATTGACATGATAATAAGATGATGTTTTTTCTCAGAAGAGTAACTGCAAACACAACATTTAAAGCTCTCATCTTTACCATAGTGAGATACAGTAAATTATTTCATTTTTCTTTTTTCTCATTACAGAATATTCCTTTCTGGTTATTCCAAACATTGGATATTAACATTGACCTATATTTTCACCATTTACAAATATATATTATAATATAAGAAGTCAAAATCATCAAATCTCGAAGCCAAATTAAAAGCTCAATTGAAGTTAATCAGTCTTTTATTTATCCAACTCAAGTAATATATTGAAATGATGCCATATGAAAACTTATAGCACAAAAATGTCTTATTTTTTCTTTACTGCACTATAGCAGATCTTGACATTTCTTGTATGTGCTTTACATTTGGACTCCCAAATTTCAGGAAGTGGTATTTTAAAACAAATCCTTTAGCATATATGATTGACTTCCCTAGAGTATCCAGATTTTGCATTTCATTCCACTTTCAGTTAATGAAATATTTCTCACTTTTCACTATATTTTGAAAAAATCTCCATTAAAACAAAACTTGGATAACATGTTATTAAGCAGATGCTCTTATGTGAGTATTTCCAATCTTTGGTCTATTTTTGCCCTTTTTCAATTCAGGATTAATATCGGATCGACTATGATTTTTCAACTGTGTGACTTTTGGAATATAATCATGAGTCTCAACAATGATCTTTCATGATACTGAAAGTTTGCACAAGTAAAGTGTAAAAGGAGAAAGTAATTATGAAAATGTTAGGAAATCACGCAGTATGGCATTTACTTGTATCCGAACATTGTTCATGACAGTTATCAGCAAGATAAATTTTTATCTTGAATAAATTTATTGAAAGGAATTTTAAAAAGCATCCTGGAAAAATTCTTTTTGGCATAGTTTGCTAATAAACTTCACTCATGCATTTTTTACAAACTTAATTACCCCATACACATCAACTGATAACTATTAATCTTATTTGAAGAATTCCCTACAAAAATCTCTATCCTCAGTCCAAGTAATATGGCTTTACATTTAAGTAATTTCAGATAATAAACCTGTCCCGCTTCCTCATGAAATGTTTGTGGTTTTATGTGATCACATTTTCCTATTTCTAAAATTGTTATTTTCCATTCTGTTTTTCTGATAAAATCCATTAAAAACGTATTGTTCTGAGAAAACATGACATTGATTACAAATCAACTGATTACAAAGCACTGTCAGATGCATGATTTAAAAATCAATTCCTTTTCTCTAATCTCTTCCTACTGTGGCAATCACAGCTATTCCTTTTTATGGCAATGGTTAAAAATATTTTAGGTAAACATAATTTAGGATGTGTCCCTTTAAAACTGTCCTTCAACTACTTTATCTTACACCTACACTAAAACTACATCACATGAAGTTGAGTCATGCCAAAAATCCAAAACAACATAGATGTTCCTGGTTAAGGATTCAATATATTACACATATTTTCCAATACTTGGTCAGAAAAATGTGCATTGAAGGTGCTTTTAAGGAAATGCTCTATTCTATTCAGATGGTGTATGCATGTAACAGAGTATGCTTCCCCTTGAGCTAAAGTTTTTTTTTCTTTTAATTTTTTTCTGACAAAACCACAATGTTCCCTGAATATACAGAATGTTTTCTAAGGATCCTTTTAAACAGATTTCTCTAGCATCATTTATGGTACATATTAGCACCATAGGAGGGGGAATATATTATGTCAAATACTACATAACTGATGTGTACTAGTCCTAATACATTAAAGGAGCTATTTGGACAATCAAGAATTGACAGATGTCAATAAGAATTAAAATGTCATCTTGAAATCTTTTAGTTATGTACCTATGAAAACAGACATTGATATAGAACACCTGTTAGGATCTCAATTAATTACATCATGGCTAACAGACTGTTTTCTATGCTACTTTCATAGTGCTATTATAGAACAAAAAAGTCCCTTTAGTACCACATGGATTTCATTCAGAATGGTACCCTGTTCTACACATCGTGTTTTAGGATTCAGTCTTACCCCCTTTGAAAATCAAATAGAGTTTCCTGTGGACTTCAATGATTATAGGATTGGTTCCTTCTTGCAAAAGAACACAGCTCTAATATTCAACCCCCAGCCGCCCTGGCCTCTCAAACACATATAGTGTATGCCTCCTTCCCAGAAATACTAAGCTTTAAGGAGTCATCTACTTGACTTCATAGGAGTTACCTGCCAAATGGCTCACAAAGAACAAACAAAGAAGAGGTGTATTCGCTTTCCTTTTATCTGTAGGAGAACCAATCAACCCACCCAAAGGAAACCCCTGCAGGAAGGCACCGGCTGCATTTTACAGGAATGAGCAGGCTAGTTAATCTATTTGTCCATAGGTTTCATGGGAGCCAAAGGAACAGTCTGTAGGTAACGTGGACAGCGGGACGACCTCCCCAAGTTCCGATGAGTTTGATAAATCAGTGCCACGCTCCCTGCTCACTGAGAGCGCTGGCCCGGCCCCTGCCACTGCGGAGCCCAGCTGAACTTGCTCCTCTTCTGGGGGCTTTGCAATTCGCACCTCAGTGGGACAGCCCATTATCTCCCTAGACTACGGAGAACAACACCCCCGCCCCCCGCGCCGCCCTGCAGGCTAAGAGTCTACCTCAGGGCCACGGCTCCTGCCCCCTCCCTCGGCCCGCCATGCTACAGCCAGGTACCCAGAGGTACGAAAAGTTGCTGTGAGCAAAGCCACACAGCGGGACGCCCCCGCCCGCCGCCCCGCGCCGCCCCGTACCTTGGGTGCTGGAGACCGGGCTGCAGGCCGCCGGGCCCGCCGTCAGCCAAGGGAAGAACAAGCCAAGTGTCCAGAGCAAACCTCTCGCTTCACGCCGCCCCATGGCTGGGGCCAGCGCCCCGGGCAGGCGGGGCGGGCTGCGGGTCCTCTTCCTCCGCCAGGCCAGCTGGGGGAGCAGGGCCGGGGGCCAGGTGTCCGGGCCAGGCACTGCGCAGGCTGGAGTTATTGCAGCCGCTGCCGGGGTCCCGGGCGGCCGAGGGAGGCGGCCCCGAGCGGGCATAGTCGGGGGGGGGCAGGCACCGGAGGCTGCAGCTGCCGTCCGGCCTCGGCTGACACCGGAGCGGGAGCCCCCCGGGCGAGCTCCAGCAACTTTGCCTCGGCGCGGCAGGTCGCTGCCCTCAGCCCCGCAGCAGCCTCCGGCTCGGGAGCAGCCCCATCCCGCCTCGCCGCCCCTGCCGCCGCCAGCCGCCGCCGAGGCGCTGCACCCCGCCCCCAGCCCGGCGGGAGCTCGCTCTGGCCCGCGCCCCGCCCCCGCCCCCGCCTTGCGGCGGGGGGCGCCGGGGGACGCTGGACAGCTCCCGAGCCGGCCAAACTTGCCGCGCCTGGAGCCCAGCGGGCGCCGCCGGCAGCAATCCCGGGGCGGCGGCGGCCGCTCTCCGCCGGGCTGCCCGCCCTTCAGCTCGGCTGCAGCCGGGGGTTCCGCGGTCGCTCCTCTCGGCCGCCTGCCGGGGGCTCAGCCTTCATTGGCGCCCGCGGGGGAGCTCCGAGCTGGTGGCTGGGGCGCTGCGCTGGGGCTCCCCGGCCGGGCGGGCATCGCAAGCGGCGGGCAGGGCTCGCCCCCCAGAAAGGGCTGTCAGCGGCGCGGGGCGGCGGGTTCCCGGGCGGGGCGGGCGGAGCAGGGGAGAGAAGCCGCACAGCGCCTGGGCGTTCGCCCGCCCCTCAGCCGCTCTCTGAGGAGAGGTGACAGCGGAGGGTGCGGGTGCGGGTGCGGGTGCTCGGCGAGCCGGGGAAAGCTTCCCCCGCCTGGCAGCTGCCAGCCGCCCGCAGGTCACATGCAGCCTGTTCGGCACTAGAGGGGGTTAGCTGACAAGACAAACTCCCTCCCGGGCGCGGGGCGGGGGGACCGGCAGCTGGGTGAAGAGGGGAGACGCGCGTCCCCTCAACTCCTTGTTAAAGGCGCCAGAGTCAGCCTGGCAAGGGAGCGGGCAGCGGGGTTGTGCTCCGTGACTGCCTCGCGCCTCCCTGCGACCATTTGTCCTTCTTGGAGCAAGTTGTTCCCCCTTCCCCGGCATAACGAGGGCCAAAGAACTAGTGGGAAGGCGGGGAGCGTGCCCGTATGTCTAGGAGGGGAATAATTTTGACTAGTGGCTTTGAAAGTAAGGGAAAAAAAGGCTTTTATAGTCACCTGGACAATTGACCAACTGTTGTATCAAGCATCTAAGGAAAATTGTGGTATGTAGGGCACTCAGTACACTACACTCGAATACATCCCAGCTATACATATTTGGGCTGTAGGTTTGAGGGAAAGTGAATTATGGATTCTTTCTAACTCAGTTAGTTTGTGTGTCCTCTCTAAAGCAAACAAAAAGAATGCTACTTGCAGCCTTTTGAAGAAGTATGAAACATGGGTAATTTATGGGAATGTGGATATATTGGTCATATCTACATGGTCCCTCTCAGATGTTAGATCCCAGTTTATGGCAAGAGGCATTTCTGTAACTTTTGCTCTGAAATGGAGTCAATCTTTTAATTACTGTACTTAAAAATAACTATGTTATTTGTTGGGTCACCCTTGTCACTTATTTTGCCATTATTCCATTATTAGTATCAGTTGAGACAAGGCATGAATTTCTAGAGCTAGGGAAAAATATAAAAATATAGGGGTGCAAATTTCTAACTTGAAGGCCATACTGTAGACATTAATAAAAATTAATCTAGTTTTCAATGGAGCAGAGCACCCACCAGTCCAGTTTAAGTTAACAAGAAACTCAGGTAGAGGTGCACAGTACAGCAGAATATTCAGCCTTTTTTACTTAGCTACTGCCAAGTTGGCATTAAGCATATGAAGCATTTCATGGAAACGTGGCTGCTTTGTAATACAGGAATTTAAAATATTGATTTAAATTTAGAATCAGTAATCTTACTAAGGTTTTCATTAAAGTTGCTACTTAATGTAATTTATCTTTCTATTGTGAATGAAGTAACATATATTTCCAAATTTTTAAGTAATATGAAATACAAACTGACACTGAACTAAGGTAAACTTCCACATTACATTAGCTTAGGTAACAACATGTTATGAAGTTCCTTTCCTGCGCAAGGGAAAGTTAACAGGAGCTGACAAAAAGTTTCTCAGCAATTGGATGAGCATTAGTGCCCTGCTGTAGTTTCATTTTGGAGGCAAGAGAAAAAAGTTAGATTTTGTTTTTAGAATTTCATCCACCACATGGAAGCTAAAATTAAAATATCTTTACAACCAAACCATTGCTATTACGTAAAGAAACTGTAATGAGACAAAGAGATAGTATTATTGAACAAGAATGCTAGTTGTATTATTTAAGGAGAATTCAGATCTCTCACATATTTCAAATGCACATTTAGTTTGTTTTTATTTCAACAAGATGCTTTCCAGCTGAACTATCACATGAAGAACTTGTTTAACAAACAAACAAACAAACAAACAAAAGGTACCTTCAGTTAAAGATGTATCATTTTGGCTTCTTCCTATCCATGAGAATTAGTGGCCAATTAAAACACATATTAAAAAATATAGTGGCCAATTAAAATATATTTTAAAAATATAAAACCAAATACAAATACCATGATTAAAGTGGGCTTCCATCCTTCACATTTCCTTTTACTATATGCAGATTGTGTCTGTTTGTATTAGATTATCCTCAGTCAGAACCCCTTCAGAATACTACATATTTGTATATACGAAAATGGAATGCACACTATTATATATCTTTTTTCAGAGGAGTCTGTATGACTTAAACAAAAGTTGCTTATACTACACCCTTGTGAAGAAAAATCCAAATAAAGTCAAAAACACTAAAAAGTTCTAGTTTACAAACTTTTTTATTTTTACGTGTCATGTCAAGAAGCATGTAAATAAGGTAAAAAGGAGTCGGTAAAGGTTGTGATAATATCACTGCAAATTTTTCTCTGTTTTCTTAAAAGTAGAGCACAGTCTAACTTCCAGGTAACCTTCAATTCTACAAGCTACAGGGAACTTGTTATGTAAGGCTATGTCTACACTAGCATTCCTCTTTTCAAAGAAATCAAAAATGCAAATGAGGCACAAATTTACATATGTGGCACCTCATTTACATGCACTTTTTCAAAAGAGCTTCTTTCAAAAGAAGAAAAGCAGTGTAGACGTGGCTTTTTCAAAAGTAATCCCCATCTTCAAAAGACTCCTTCCTCCTGTTTTCCCTAATTTACATTTTTGATTTCCTTCATTTGCATGCCTCTTTCCAAAGAGGAATGCTAGTGTAGATGTAGCCTAAGAGAGAACAACTAAAAGGGGTAACACTTTATCTTAAGGGTCCACTAATGCCTAGCTAGATGGTGAATTTCTACAAAACTAAAGGCTAATCTAATGCATATACAAATGTTAGGTGAAAATTAATATTGCCATGACTGTCAAGTGCAGCCTTAGTCAGATACTTTGTTTTATTTAAATACAAACAAACTAAGCATAAAAGAAAAGGGAAAAACAAAAACACGAGGCATAACTATAATAGAAACACACTAGGACACTAGACATAAATATAGCATAATTTGCCTAGTCAGAGATTTCTGAGAAGGAACTCAGCAACTATATTAGTGTGCATCATTTTCTCTGTTTTTAGTTCATTTTCTTTGAAACAGGTGGGACACTGATTACAAACAGCAATGAAACATGAGAGGTGGGGATAGAATTTTGGAGCCACTGCAAATCTGAAAGAAAGATTCCTGATAACCATATTTTTATAGAATCAAGGAACTTGCTCCTCTTTAAACCAGCCCTGAATTTGGCCCATCACTTTGACAGAAAATATGTGATTGATTTTTTTCTGTATTTTTGAATATACGATATACTCTGCAAAACTGATTGTTTTTCTTTCTGCTTAGTGCACCACATAAAGAAACAACTAAGATATTATCAAATTAAACTTCATGAACAATACAATACACGGCAAACAGACTTAGCTTTGAATTTAGTGAAAAAACCCTGTGAACTGTACCTTATATTTTGTTTATGAGACGTGAGGTGTGAATTAACACCAGGTATATTTACAATATTTTACTATTCTGCATCCATGCTTTCTCTATTTTACTATTTTCTCTATTATATACAGAACTTGTAAAAATAAAATAATTTTAAATAAAAAATTGGTACCTTGAGAATACTATAGCCACAAAGTGTAATTAACTTGGGGGAACTGATAGGATTTAGCATTTTTTAAATATTGTAATATCTGAGCCAACATTTGAATAATCATCCAGGGTTAAAAACAGACTAATATGGTAAATAAATAATTAATTTAGAGTACATAAACTCAATAAAAGCATTGAAATACAGATTTAAATATGTTACATAGATTCCATAAAATTGTCTGTGCTGTTATTCTTAGTTAAGTATACCATTGATTTGTTGGCTCCACCAACAATGATTTTTACAGAATAGGTTACATGTTCAAGATTCTAAAATTACACTTTACAAATAAATTTTATGTGAGTTCCATTGTGTAGAATTGTGCTGCAGTTAGCAGTGCTTTTAGGTTAATACTTTTAGTAAATTTAATAGTAAACTATTAATAGTACAGGACAAATAGTTTTCTTCCATTAAAGTCATACTCCGTGTGAAAGTGTAAAATATTGTAGTTTCATAAGTAAAATGTAATCAGCTAGGCAAGTAACTCTTTTATTGCATACTTGCAGATTCTAGTAGCTTTCTAAGTTCAAAGGATCCTAAAAGGCAAAAAAGGCAGAACATTAAAATGTATATATATGTGTGTCAGCTATATAATCTAATCTAACATATTGATGATACACAAAATTGACAAAAATCACATCACCACATTGTTTTTTAAAAAGGACAACTTGATTAATCAAGATAAGATATTTCCAGTATTCTACTACAAAAGTAGATAAAACATACCAAGCTTGGACAGAAATGTTCAGATTCTGACATTGCCTAACATTATTAGCTTTATAGACTTTTAAACTTTCACTAATTCAAAATAGCAGGAAAATGAAGACAACCATTTCATTGTTTAGTACATTACAGAAAATAGTGTAGAGGGAAACAATTTCTGTGTATATCGTTACAAGGAAAATTGTTTGCTAAAGTCATGTTTGCTATTATTCGATGGGAGTAGTTAGACTACTTATTTCATTATTGTTAACTTGTATATACCATGGACATATTTTAAGCATAGTAACTCTAATTCTCTGCACTATGTAAGAACATGTAATTTCATTGTCTTAGTGAACCAGTTATATTGAACAATCTTGGTGAGAGGAGGCAGTAATTGGCAAAATATGACAGCTTAATATCCTGTTACAGGGACACCGTGTGTAGCTTGGCTTTACCCAAATAATTTTACAGTAACTACTGACTTACTAAGCTTAAGTGGGATGTTTTGTTATTTTTCCATTTTTCACACAGCATAAAATAGTATGTTAATTAGCTTACTGGAAACTGTGCATGAGTGCTATGTTCAACTCCACTATTGTTTGAGCTCTAGAAATCCTTCTTGAAAAAATGTACCTTGTATAATTTCTTTAAAACAGCTAATACTTATTTTGTTCAGTATGTTGATCACCTGCAGTTTTCTCAAATAGTAGCAAGTCACCAGGATTAGTAGTCAAGCCAAAGGATATATGCCACAGGTACATGCTAAACAAGGTGGGTGAGGTAATATCTTTAACTGGACCATGTTCTGTACAAGCTTGGAAGATTGTCTCTATCACCAACAGAAGTTGGTCTAGTAACAGATATTATCTTGCCAGCCTTGTCTCTTGAATATCCTGGGAACAACGACATATATGCTTCATACGACTTCATGGATGTATAATACGTTGTGCTCTCCAATTTCTTGGGAAAAATCAGGAAACTTCTTGTACTTTGTTAATATATATTGCTTCTGAAATCAAACCCTGTGGCTACTTACTGTTTGTCTTGAACTAATATGATATTTATTTAAAGATTTGAATCTACCTGCTTGGTTTTTCCTTTCAGTGCTGGTGCCTTGTAGATGGAAAAGGGAAAACACGGAGATCGGAAACTGTGGCACAGTACACATAAAAATAAATGTAAACAACCAGACTTATTATAACAACATATCTTTTTGCCTTTATCCAACTAAGGCTTAATGTTGAAATTGCTTCAGACACAGGATCAGACATGTTTATCATTACCACAGATTAACATTCTTTTTGAACAGTAACACTGCCCCTATTCCTGCCTATATTATCTTACAAGCTGTTGTGATGTGATGTGTATGATTCTAAAATGTCACATTGAGCTGGTCCACAGTAAGAGAAAGCAATTTTTCCAAATTGTGGCAGGGTAGCTGATACAATCTCTTGTGCAACTAGTCTGAAAAAAAAGGTCATATTCTGCCATGCTGCAAGTTTGTGCAAGAATCCTTGTGTGTGGGTATAACAGGTCTTTGTGAACCACTGCTGTAGGCACAGCTGCTCTGCTATACTCTACCAGAGCAAATAGCAGTGTGGGAGGAAAAAGATAGCAAAGGTGAGTGTGCCAGTCCTGTCTATAGGCGTTTCACTGGAGCAGCCACTTTGAAAGCTGGATTGTCCTCATCTTCCAAGAGATGGAAGGGCTAATGATAGCCCAGCGCACTAAGGCTATGGCTACACTGTGCCCTAAACTCAAAATAAGATAGCAATTTGCACTATGTAAATTGCATATTCTATTTCAAAACAAAAAGCAGTCAAGTAGCACTTTAAAGACTAGCAAAATAGTTTATTAGGTTTCAAGTTAGTTTCAAAATACCTTACCTCAGTATCCCAAAATAGCTGTGCAGTGTAGATATAGCCTAAGATAAAAGGAGCGATATAGTCAGATACTGGCTGGAGCCAGATGAAAGAAGATGTGCCTCTCTGGGCAGCGCCAGCCATCTGTGGGTACATCTTCACTGCAAGAAGATAGACTTTTCTGCGTTTGATCATCTGGAGTTCAATTAAGCATGCCTAGTGGGTACTCCTGCTCCCTGTTAGGAGTACGTGATAGAGATAGAGATGATTCAGAAGCCCAAATTAAGTTAAGTTGACTCTAGCTACATAATTATAACGTAGCTGGAATTGGTACCTGAATTTGACCTTCCCAGGTAAAACATCCAACATTCCTAATGTCCTGAGCATCATCCATGCAAGGCACTGAAGGGAGTCCTGTGGAAAAAAATATGTGATTTGTATCAAAAAGTATTATAAAGCAGATGTACTATGGGTCATTATAAGGTTTTACAGTATCAGATGTAGTATTTTTTTTTACAAAATATGAGTGCTTGATTTTGCATTTTATGTAATTTATAATGTAATGTTTAGATATTTTATATGGAAACACACTGTAAAAGACTCAGGCCCTCAGCCAGCTACAGCACCCTTGTGGAGGGGAGATATATACGCAGCTGAGTATGCGCTTTTATGTTCCCCAAGGAGTAAGGCCCGGGAAGGATCAGCCTGCTGCACCAGGGTAAACAAACACCTGGGGCTAATTAAGCAGCTGCAGCTAATTAAGGCTTCTGAAGCCCTTGAAATATAACGCCCCCCCACCCCCCCAGGAAAGAGGGGAAAGTACATGGAAGATGGACAGAGACTGTGGAGAGACAGATTCACAAGGGAGAAGAACTGTGATTGTCAGAGAAAGGTACTAGGGAAAAGGAGGTCTAGAAGAAGTGGCCCAGGGAGGCGGACTGTGGTACTAGGAGGGCCTGGGGAGGGAAGCCCCTCCTGCTGCAACTGCCTAGGGTCCCTGTGCAGGAACTCAGGATGTGTGGGAGGGAACTGTGTTCCCCCCCAGACCACCCCACACATCAGGCCAGCTTTAGAGGGCAGAAGAAGGCAGGCCACCCCTAAGGGGTGGTGGGCGAGAAGGGAGACTCCTCCCCGAAAGACTGTATTTTCGACTGGCCAATGATGAGAATGGCCTGGTGATGTGGTGAACCAAGCCCCTGTGAGTACAGGAAGCAGGGTGAGGGACACATTGGGCCTCTGAGACTGCTTTTAAACTGACACTTAGCACAGGGACCCACAAGGACAAGCCTGGGGTTTTGTCACAATACATAATATGTCACAAGATGTAGTAATGTGCTTTTCCATACACATGTGTGAACATACGTATAGAATAGCATTTATTCACATACATATATTTGCATAGTAATTTTCATATATATTTCAAAGCATTTACATACCTATCTCTATGGGTGTTAATATCGTCACTTAGTGCAAGGATGCACACTCACTATTGACTTACTCATGTTTTTAAATATACATTGCAATTGTCCTTTTCTATGCACCAAATAACAGGTATCAAAGTTTCTTTAAGTTTTCAAGAGATCTACCAAAAAAAAAAAACAGTGAAAGGCTCATGGAAACCAAAGAGAAGATCATCCTAACAATTGCAGATAAATTCATTTAAATAAAGCAAGAGGAAAACATTAGGATTTTTAGTTCTATAGCTCTTAGTTCTACCATTTAAAATTCTATATGCAAATACCTTTTCAAAAATGTACACAAAATTTGCAAATAATCTATTTTATGGTAGACTGTGGCATGTCAGCTTTCAGGTTTGTTTGACTTTGTTTATTAACTCACAGGAATGGGTCTGAAAATTGCTTTGTGACAATAGGCTTGCTTCAACCTTAACTGTGGAGAAGTCTACATATCTTTTCATCATATAGTCCTGTTAAAGTCTCATTAGGAAGTCATGATGTGTAAGGTCAGACCTAGGAACTGTATAATCAAAGAAACCTCTTTTTCTTTTTTCAGTTTGGTCTTGGGGAAACACAATTTACCCTATATCTTGTCACAACATAGGAAAAGCCAGTCTCAAGAGACGATGGATTTCTGAAGTGACACTTTGAAATGAAGGGCAATCCAACCTGGTAGGTTGACATCAGTTCCCAAGAAGAAATAGGAAATGTTCAGTCTTCTGCCACCAAAAGTCCATACCAAAAAGAATAGTTTCCCACTGCAAGGAGGAAGTTAGTAAGGGCGCCCAGCTAGGGACATTCTGAGTACTCCATTGCAGTTATTCTCCCTGTGTTAGGAAATGGGATCCATTTTCCTTTACTATGCTTAGCAGTATTTCCCTTGCAACGTCTGCCTGACAATCACCAATAGATCTGTTAGATTATTTCTAGCCAGAGTTTCAGCTGGTGGCCTTCCTCTGTCTAATCCCTGTGCTGTTTGTAGGGTTTACTTAACAATGCAGAGCAGGATTTTAACAACCTGCTTGCTAGATGCATGGCTGGCTACATTCACCAGGCTTTAATTCCCCATGATACAGTTATAGAGCTATAAGGAAACTCTTAGCCCTGCATTGATTGGAGCCCCACGGTACTCACACAAGTTTAGGAGAGCTGGAGCTGTATAAAGAATGTATTTCTTGCTTTACATGCTTCAATGAGTAAGTCTCAGTGAATATTTTTTTCTGTTCTTCTTGTCTCCCAGTGCCACATGTACTGGGAATCAGACTGAGACCAGTGGAGTGTTTAGTTCCTTACCTCATTTGGAAACACTTCATTCCCAGTGCTCTTCCTGCTCAATGCTATCAAAGTCATTTTATTTCTAACTATAATACCCACCAAATAAATTCTAAACAATTAAACTACTCTGTATAACCTATCCTTAACATAATAGAATAGACTGACTTGTGAATGTACCAGATAGAATGAAATACAGTAGTCATGATTTTAATCCATTACTGATATAATGGAAAGCATCTAATAATAATAAAAAATGTAGTGGAATGCATATAACAGCAAATTAATAATAGAATTCCTGTGTACTAAAACAAAATAGAGCATCAAAGACAATTTAAAGCGTAATATAATTTCTTAGCTCTTGTTCTTCACTGAGTCAAAAAAAACCTTTAAAAGAATATCACTTTCAAAAAGCTGGAGATGACATGCAGCACCCTACTTTATATATATATCTGTATATATATACACACACACACACACACACACATGCACACACGTATATATAATTGCAGATAGGAATGTTCAACTGATCTCAGCTGCCGAGTGTTTTTTGGAACAGAACAAATGTAGTTGAAGTACTGCTTTTGGGACCGTTGTTCCGTACAATAGAAATTAAGAAAGCATTTGAAGGATTCTGGTAGGGATTACTGGAATTCCCATTAATGCCTTTTGACGAAATAGTTTCAGAAAAAAGCAAAAAACACCACGACTGTGTCTCCACGGGCATCCACAGTTGAAAGGGCGAAAACAAAAGCCAGGAATCGACATCCCAGTGTTCGAAAGCATACAACTACACAGCAAAGGCGGATCGCAGGTCCGACCCCCTCTTTTGACAATGCATCCCATTTTTTTGAAAGGGAGCATCCACATGTATCTGAGCGCTCTGTCAAAAGAAGGGAGGCAGAGACACCATGGAAGGTGTCGCATGGCTGCCAAGCCCTTCTGGGGCCCACAGCTAGCTGCCTCCTTAAAGGCACCCCCCCAACTCACCTGCCCTGCACAAGCAGAGGCCTGCTGAGCTGCCAGCAGGAATGCAGACCCTAGCTCAGCAGCACCATGGCTGATGACACCCTGCTCCTGCATTGGACGCAGACATTGTGGACACCATTGCCCACCTTGTCTGCATGGTCGTTATGGCTGCCCCTTCCTCCTCGAGAGACAGAGCGCCAAGGACGTGGATCCCCCCAGTCTGCACCCCACCCCTGGCACCCTGGCTCCCATGGAGCTATCCCAGCAGTGCAGACTGGTGGGAGAGACTGGTACTGGGGCAATGGGACATTGCCACATGGCTGCGGAACTTCCACATGAGCCAGGACACGTTCCATGAGCTATGCCACTGGCTGGCACCTGCACTGAGGCACCAGGACACCACCATGTGGTCCACACTTCCCCTTGAGAAGCCAGTCATGATCACAATATGGAAACTAGCCACCCTGGACTCCTGCTGTTCAGTGCGGCACTAGTTCGGGGTGGGCATGGCCGCTGTCGGAGCAGTGCTTGTGGAAGTAAGCCACGTCCAAGGCACACCCCCAGCATTGGGAGGATGGTGGGGCCCCCGGTCACAGGGACCTCCAGGGCCTGCTGGCCAGGAGGGGGCAAAAAGATCCGTGGGGGCTGCTGGCTGGTACAGGGCATGGGGACCCCCAGGGAGGCACTGGCCAGGAATGCCCTGCTGCACCCTCATGAGACTGCATGGCCTCCCTCCCATTCAGATTGTCTGTGTCATAAACACAATGCGTCTGCATCAGGTCATCTGTGTTGGGGACCTGGATATTGTCATCAGGGGTTTCTCCTCACAGGGGTTCCCGAACTGCTTCAGCACCCTGGATGGGCCACACAATGCTGGCCACTATATTACTTGGAAGGGCTACCACTCAGTGGTCCACCAGGCCCTGGCGGATCACAAAGGATGTTTACATGGGCTGGGTGGGGCAAACCCACGATGGCAGGGTCTTCCACAAATCTGGCCTGTGCCAGCATATGGAGGCTGGTACCTTCATCCCCCAATGGGAGATGCCGGCTGGGGACACCACCATGCCACTATGCATGGTCGCAGATGTGGCATACTCCTTACTCCCAGCTGGGAAGCCTTCAACATCCACCTCAACCAGTCCCGGCCCATGGTTGAGCGGGCCTTTGGGCACCCCAAGGGGTGCCTCCTCGTCTGCCTCGAGGTCAGGGTGTGTAACATCCTGCAGGTGGTGGGCGCCTGCTGTTCCATCCACAGCATCATGGAGGGCAAGGGGGACCCCTACATCCAGGGGTGGGTGGCTGAGGCCACCACGGGGTTTGAGCAGCCGGCTGCTGTCAGTAGGCAAACCATGATGGGGTCTGGATCCAGGAGGCCCTCTGGGTGAGCCTCGCCCTGGGCCTCACTGACCCACCGATGCCAACCCCTCACCATCCCCCAATGCATTGTCCCCCCACCACATGCACTACCACCACCCCCACACCCATGCCTCCCCCGCTCAAGACCACAGGACACGGGCATTGGCATGCAATAACATTAACCACAACCCTGTGCCTTTGCAAACGTTTAACTACTTACAATGGGGATGGGGGCCAGCCATATACGTCATGAGGTGGGGAGGGGCCTGAACTGGGAGGGTCGCTCAAGGATGGGGGTTGCAGGCTGAGAGACCTGTCAGCCCTGGGATCCCCTTCCCCCCTTTGGTGCAAGCTCCATGGCGAGGCTGGGACAGGGCAGGGAGCACAGGAAGTTAGGGGCATTGGGGAATGTCAGAGGGAGCATCAGCATGGGGTGGGGCGGGGGTCTTTGTGGGGGGTGTGGAGTGGGCAGGGACCCTTGCAGGGGGAACCGCAGGGGGTCTCTACAGAGGACTCAAGGGGGCTGGCTGGTGCGTGGGGACTGGCCAGGAGCCAGGTTACCTTGCCCACGTGCTCCTGCAGGGTCCCATCGATGACCTCCATGGGGAGACATGAACCAGTCCCACACCTCCCTGTGCTACGCCAGGTCAGCCTCCTCCAGCTGGAGGTGCCGCTTAGTCAGCTCAGCCTGGCTGAGGCTGGCAGTGTCGTCTCCTATGTGCTGCTGTGGTCTCCAACTGCACAGCTGGTGCATTGGCGCCACTAGAGATGCCTGGCCCTGTCCACTGCCTCCGGATGACTCTCAGGGACCACCAAGGCTGATGGGCTGTGCAGGCCCTCACTTGCTGCACCTGGAAGGGGAGACAGACAGTGTGTCAGTACCTGGGTGGGACCCCATCCCCCCATTTCCCCTGGGACCTTGACCCTCATCCTCACTGTGGTCCTATCCCCCCCCCCCAGGACCCTGTTCCCCCATCTCCCCTGGGACCCACACCACTGTCCCCCTGGGGCCCGCACTTGGCAGGCACAGCATCCATGTGGCACTGGGTTTGCACAGGGGTTCTCCCATTGGGTGGTACCATCCCTGGGTGCGGGCTGGTCCGTGTACATCCCACTGGCCATCTAAGTGCCTGGAGCTGTCCTTGGGTTCTGGTGCTGGGTGGTGCAGGTGAGCTCCAGGGGCATGCCATGGGTCATGGCCAGCTGAGGTGTCTGGCCCTGGGCCTCGAGGCCCGTGCATGGTCCACTGGCAGCTGTTGTGCCCCCGCCCTGCCAGCTGGGGTGCCAGCCCCACAGTGCACTTACTTGGGGGGTCCCACGATGACCCTCCGGTGATGCCCGGCACCTGTGGCTCATCTGGACGACTGCAAGGGGATGTCAATGATGAGGTCACCCTCCTTCCTGGACCCGTTGCGGGTGGTATCCGCCCCCGGCTCAGGCTGGCTAGTCCTGGCTTATACCACCCCTCTGGATCGAGCTAGTCTGCAGAGGTATTCAGGACCACTGGGGGCAGGGAGCTGTCCTGGGGCCCCAAGATGGACCAGAGCTCTGGGTAATAGGGGCAGGTGGTGGGACCTGCCCCTGAGTGCCTATCCTCATCCCAGACACAGGCGTAGCCCTGCCAGAGCTCTTTCACTTTGCTCTGGACTTAATCTGGGGTCTGCTCTGCATGGCCATGGATGGTCAGTACCCAGGCCAGGCAGGCAAGGGCTGCAGCATTCCTCCACTTTATCCCCATCTCCTGGAGGATCTCTTCATCCTTCCATAGACCTAGAAGGTCTCAGAGTTCAGGGTCCATTCAGGAGGGGGCCCTTTTTTCTTCTCTGGGGCAGGCTCCTGAGAATCCTGTGAGGGTTCTGAGGGGGGCCCATGGGCTTGGGAGGTCTCAGGGCGCTGGTCATGTGGCCTCTGGAGTCATTGGGGGCGGCTGAGCAGGCATACTATTGGCAGCTCATGCACTCACAGCTCACCTGCTCTCAGCTTCCTACCACGGGGTTCCTGGGTCAATGCAGCTTTAAAAGCGGCCAGATGCGTGGGTCATACAGCCCTGCTCTGCAGGGCAGGGCATGTTCATGCTCCAGCTGGGCGCTGCCATAGAGGACTCCTCTTTTGAAAGAGCGGCCATAGAGCATCTACACATACCTTCTTTCAACCTAGTTTTTTGACGGGGGGCACTCTTCACACTATGGGTTTGGGGTCCGGCTTTCAACATCTGGGCCGCATTCCTCCAATTTCCAATTGAAAGAGTACATTGCACATATAGATTCTCCCTGTGTTCTTTTGAAAGAGGGACTGTCTTTTCAACATAATGTGCATGTGTAGACACAAGATTCAGGCTGCACTAATAATGCCAGAGTAGTGCTTATATTATATTATCTGAAGATAGTGCAGGAGAAGACCTGGTACCGATGACCCTGGATATTCTTCCCAGCTAAAGGTTTAGAAAATATCTGCTTTTATTTTTGGCAGTCTGAGTCTTTATGTAGTCATGAGCAGGTGTCTTGGACGGTTTAAACACAACAAATCCTGCATCTTGGCAGAGGCTAGACTAGAGGATCCTTGTCGTCCCTTCTATGTAAGGTATTCATTTAGTTGTTTTACAGAAACATAGGTAATGCCTTTGTATGCCACCCTAAATCTAGAAACAAATCTACTAAACTGTGATATTCTAGCATTAGGACATTTCTAGCATTTTCTTCCAAAACCAGATGATCAAACAGCAGCCCTCTAATCTTTTACACTTCCCAAACTGTACAAGTATCATATCTGAAATTCAGCCAGACCTGTCTGGTGTGGAGTGTCAGTAATTTTTTTTACATCCATGGGGAAGAAGTCCCAAACCCCAGCACATCTGGGGCTGAACTCCTGAACCCAAGTATCAGAGAGGTAGCTGAGTTAGTCTGTATCTTCAAAAACAACAAGTCTTGTGGCACCTTGTAGACTAACATATTTTGGAGCATAAACTTTCATGGGCAAAGACCTGCTTCGTAAGATGCATCTGATGAAGTGGGTCTTTGCCCTGAACCCAAGTGCATCTCATGGGGTTGAAGCCTCAAACCCTGGTGCCTCCCTTGAGGGCTCTGGGAAATACTCTTTGAGAATTTGAGCCTCATCAAGTACTGTAGATCCAGGCTGCGTCTACACGTGCACGCTACTTCGAAGTAGCGGCAGTAACTTCGAAATAGCGCCCGTCACGTCTACACGTGTTGGGCGCTATTTCGAAGTTGAAATCGACGTTAGGCGGCGAGACGTCGAAGTCGCTAACCCCATGAGCGGATGGGAATAGCGCCCTACTTCGACGTTCAACATCGAAGTAGGGACGTGTAGACGATCCGCGTCCCGCAACATCGAAATAGCGGGGTCCTCCATGGCGGCCATCAGCTGGGGGGTTGAGAGATACTCTCTCTCCAGCCCTTGCGGGGCTCTGTGGTCACCGTGGGCAGCAGCCCTTAGCCCAGGGCTTCTGGCTGCTGCTGCTGCAGCTGGGGGTCCGTGCTGCATATACAGGGTCTGCAACTAGTTGTTGGCTCTGTGTATCTTGCACTGTTTAATGAAAGTGTGTCTGGGAGGGGCCCTTTAAGGGAGCGGCTTGCTGTTGAGTCCGCCCCGTGACCCTGTCTGCAGCTGTGCCTGGCTCCCTTATTTCGATGTGTGCTACTTTGCTGTGTAGACGTTCCCTCGTTGTGCCTATTTCGATGTTGGGCTGAGCAACGTCGAAGTTGAACATCGACGTTGCCAGCCCTGGAGGACGTGTAGACGTTATTCATCGAAATAGCCTATTTCGATGTCGCAACATCGAAATAAGCTATTTCGAAGTTGGGTGCACGTGTAGACGTAGCCCTAATGTGTAAAACAAACTAATGTTTCAGCTGTAGTAAGCCTCACCCTTGCTGACTGAGCTAACCTTGTTATCCCCACCCTTGCTCTGGCTTATTTATACCTGGCCCTGCAGATTTCCAAGACCAGCATCTAATGAAGTGAGTCTGTACTCACAAAAGCTCATGCTCAAAACTTTTCTGTTAGTCTATAAGGTGCCACAGGAACCTTCGTTGCTGTTACAGATCCAGACTAACACGGCTACCCCTCCGATACTTCAGTGTTTGGGACACTGGTGAGTGACTTGTATTCTTCTTGAAGCTCATACACTCAAGCCAAAGGGAAAAGCACAAAACAGGCAAGCAGAAACAGGACAGAGAAATTACAAAAGGTCAACAGAAGGCATGCGGGGAATACAAGAAGAAGCATTTCTTTTCTGATTTCCCTGAACTGATTGTTTTTTAACGGTGGTGCATGCTAGACTGTAGGAGGAAGCAAGACAGAAAGAATTCACAGGTGAACTTGATGGAGCCCCATATCTTGAGCACCACCTCTCACTCCTGCAATAGTTACACATTTAGGCTACGTCTACACGTGCAGCCAACATCGAAATAGCTTATTTCGATGAATAACGTCTACACGTCCTCCAGGGCCGGCAACGTCGATGTTCAACTTCGACGTTGCTCAGCCCAACATCGAAATAGGCGCAGCGAGGGAACGTCTACACGTCAAAGTAGCACACATCGAAATAGGGATGCCAGGCACAGCTGCAGACAAGGTCACAGGGCGGACTCAACAGCCAGCCGCTCCCTTAAAGGGCCCCTCCCAGACACAGTTGCACTAAACAACACAAGATACACAGAGCTGACAACTGGTTGCAGACCCTGTGCCTGCAGCATGGATCCCCAGCTGCCGCAGAAGCAGCCAGAAGCCCTGGGCTAAGGGCTGCTGCCCACGGTGACCATAGAGCCCCGCAGGGGCTGGAGAGAGAGCATCTCTCAACCCCCCAGCTGATGGCCGCCATGGAGGACCCGGCAATTTCGACGTTGCGGGACGCGGATCGTCTACACGGTCCCTACTTCGACGTTGAACGTCGAAGTAGGGCGCTATTCCTATCTCCTCATGAGGTTAGCGACTTCGACGTCTCGCCGCCTAACGTCAAAGTTAACTTCGAAATAGCGCCCGACGCCTGTAGACGCGACGGGCGCTATTTTGAAGTTGGTGCCGCTACTTCGAAGTAGCGTGCACGTGTAGACGCAGCTTTAGTGAAACAAGAAGGTTGCATTGGACTCACCCTAATCAGGTTTTTAAGTTTAGATTATTTTTTTTCTTGATACTTGTGAATGCTAGTGAACCTCATCACAAACCACAAAATTATAACCACTCAAGCAAAATGATCAAATGCGAAGTGTCATAGTTTGTAGTGAATGTAGGCACATTAATGACACTATTGTACATTGAACAAGATGCTATGATGGCTCTGTAAATGCAGAAAGAGATTATTATGTCTATTGGTGCTATGGAAAATAATGGCAAATCTAAATGTTTGCTTTAGCTCACTCTGATTTGGTTGTTATATCACTATTGTTTATGTTAGTCTAATAACGCCCCCCCACAAAGACTGAGATCTGATTGAGCTAGGTGCTATACAAGTCCCTTTTCTAAAGAGTGTATAACCTAAAATAATTTAACTTTGAAGAGTGAAGGATGTATGACTATGGCTACGTCTACACGTGCACCCTACATCGAAGTATCTTATTTCGATGTTGCGACATCGAAATAGGCTATTTCGATGAATAACGTCTACACGTCCTCCAGGGCCGGCAACGTCGATGTTCAACTTCGACGTTGCGCAGCCCGACATCGAAATAGGCGCAGCGAGGGAATGTCTACATGTCAAAGTAGCACACATCGAAATAGGGATGCCAGGCACAGCTGCAGACAGGGTCAACGGGCGGACTAGCGCTTCCGGGGCAACAGCTAGCCGCTCCCTTAAAGGGCCCCTCCCACATACACTCAGCCTGCACAGCACGTGGTCTGACGAGCCATATAGGCACACAGACCCCGAGCACCGCAGTCATGGACCCCCAGCAGCAGCAGCAGCAGCAGCAGCAGCAGCAGCAGCAGCAGCTAGAGGTCCACCCAGCCCTCCCGGCAGGAACAGGGCTTGCCCTGGTTCTTGTCATGTTGGGGGCAGCTGAGCACCTTCTTGCCCCAGGGGAGGACATGCCCCCAGGGCAGCAGGGCCCAGCCCCTCCCCCTGCAGCACCCCGCTCCACCCCCCGCCTCACACGCCGGCGGCTGTGGAGCTACCCCACCAGCACCGACTGGTGGGAGCGGCTGGTGCTTGGGGAGTGGGACGACGACCACTGGGTCCGCCACTTCAGGATGACCCGACAGACATTCCTGGAGCTGTGCCAGTGGCTCAGCCCCGCACTCAGGCACCGGGACACTGCCATGCGGCGTACCCTCCCTGTGGAGAAACGGGTCGGCATCGCTGTCTGAAAGCTGGCCACTCCGGACAGCTACCGATCCGTGGGGCAGCAGTTTGGCGTCGGAAAGGCCACCGTCGGGGCTGTCTTCATGGAGGTAAGAGAACCCACAGGGGGAGGCCAGGGCAGGCCAGGGGGGCCAGGGCAGAGCAGGGGGGCCAGGGCAGGGCAGGGCAGGGCAGGGGGGGCCAGGGCAGGGCAGGGCAGGGCAGGGGAGCCAGGGCAGGGCAGAGCAGGGCAAGGGGGCCAGGGCAGGGCAGGGCAGGGTAGCGGAGCCAGGGCAGGGCAGGGCAGGGCAGAGCAGGGCAGGGGGGCCAGGGCAGGGGAGCCAGGGCAGGGGGGCCAGGGCAGGGCAGGGCAGGGCAGAGCAGGGCAGGGGGGCCAGGGCAGGGCAGGGCAGGGTAGGGGAGCCAGGGCAGGGCAGGGCAGGGCAGGGCAGGGCACGGGGGCCAGGGCAGGGCAGGCCAGGGGGGCCAGGGCAGAGCAGGGCAGGGGGGCCAGGGCAGGGCAGGGCAGGGCAGGGCCATGCACACCCTGCTCACCCCTCATTGGGGCTGTCCCATGTGCTTTCTCTGCAGGTCATGCGTACCATCAACTCCATGCTCCTGCACAAGCTCGTGAGGCTGGGGGACCCACGTGCCACTGTCGCCGCCTTTGCCACCCTGGGCTTCCCCAACTGCTTCGGGGCTCTGGATGGGACTCACATCCCCATCCGCGCCCCGGACCACAGTGGAGGCCGATACCTCAACCGGAAGGGCTACCATTCAGTCGTCCTGCAGGCCTTGGTGGACAGCCGGGGATGGTTCCAGGACATTTACGTGGGCTGGCCTGGCAGCACCCACGACGCCCGGGTGTTCCGGAACTCGGGCCTGTGCCGCCGGCTGGAGGCGGGGACCTACATCCCCCAGCGGGAGATCCCTCTGGGGGACACCACCATGCCCTTCTGCATCATCGCGGATGCAGCCTACCCCCTCCGGCCGTGGCTCATGCGCCCCTACACGGGCCACCTCTCCGCCAGCCAGGAGCGCTTCAACGAGCGCCTGAACCGTGCGCGCCAGGTGGTGGAGCGCTCATTTGGCCGCCTCAAGGGACGATGGCGATGTCTCCTCACCCGCCTGGATGCCAGCCCCAACAACATCCCCCAGATTGTGGGTGCCTGCTGCGCCCTGCACAACCTCGTGGAGAGCAAGGGGGAGAGCTTTCTTCAGGGCTGGGCCGCCGAGGCCGGCAGGGCACACCTCCAGCCACCTGCTGCCCCCAGTCGGCAGGTGGACCCAGAGGGGACCCGGGTCCGGGAGGCCCTGCGGGCCCACTTCGACGACCAGGCCGCGGGGTGAACTCTGCCCAGGCCGCCTACTGCCCGCCCCTTCCTCCCCCACACTCCTGCCCCAACGCCCACACCATGGAGCACCCCACCGCCCCCGCCACTTGTCCAGGAGAAATGACAGCACGAACTTGTGGGTGAACGTAAATGTTTTTTTTGTCCTCACGAATTTTTTTTTTTTTTTAAATAAAAAAATATATATATGTGAAACAGAAACCAAAAAGGAGGGACAAATATTCAACAAAACCAAGATGGGCACAAATAAAACTATGTACAACAATAAAAATGAAAGCACTGTGCGCCATCAAAAGAAAAACAAAAAGCAGGGAGGAGAACGGGGAGAACTATGTACAGGGGGGGACGGGGCAAACAGGGGAAACACCCACACCACCCACCCAGTCCCCAAAGTCTGTCCAACAAGGGTGGGGGGCACGTCCCGGGCCCCTCGCCCCTACAGCCCAGCAGTGGGCGTGCCCGGCCGGGAGCTCCGCCGGGCCTGCAGTCTGGTGCACGGCTGGGTGGGAGCGGGCTCCACCGGAAGGTAGCGGCGCCTGCGAGTCGCGGGTGGCTCCAGGGGTCCCTCGGCGCGGTGGCCCTCGCGGGGAGGTGGTGGGGTGACGGCGGACGGCCCGGCGACGGCTGGAGCAGCCGGTGGTGGGGCTGCAGGAGCGGGCATGGCGGGCGGTGGTGCGGCCGGCGCGGCATGGGGGGCCAGGGAATCAATCAGGCGATTGATGGTATCCAGAAAGGCCCCCCACGCCTCTCTGCGCCAGGCCAGTGCCTGCTCCTGCAGCCGGAGGTGCTGCTCCGAGACCTCCAGCTGCCGGCGGAGGATGGCCAGCAGCTGGGGGTCTGTGGCCGCCGCCGGTAGCAGGCGCGGGGTCCGCCGTCTGGCCCTCCGCGGGGCTGGTCGTTCCTCGGACGAGGGGCTGCCCTGGAGCGAGGGTCCCGGAGGGGTCTCCGGGACGACCGATGCCTCGCCGGCGCTCTCTTCCGGTCCTTCGGATGGTGCAGGTGCAGGTGCAGGACACAGGAGAGGAGGGGGGAAAGAAGAATGGAGACAGGCGTTAGTGTGGGCCCCGAGCCGTGGCCTTTGTCCCCCCCGCCCTGTGCTGCAGGTTCCCCATCCCCGTCCCCGGGAGATGCTGCTGTGATGGATGGGGTTCAGGGGTCCCCCTGCCCTGCACCCCGTCCCCTGGTGGGAGCGACTCTCACTTCACCCCACAGGGTCTGAGAGCAGGAGAGGTTTCTTAGGCCACAGATGGCCAGTTTCTGGCAGGAGTGACAGCACCAGCTGTCGGAAGAGACAGTCCTTCCAACCCGTCGTGGGGAGAAGACCCCAAGGGGGGCCCCTCTGGGATGCAGCTTTCCCCCTCCTCTGGCTGGCTGCCTACCAGCTCTCCCTTCCCCTAGCCTCTACCTGTGGCCCCCGCCCTCGCCCCCCAATTCCAAGCCAGCTCGGCTCCTCCCTCCTGTTTGTTCAGGGCAGAGGTGTCACCTGCCAGCTGTAGCGCCAGGATCCTCCTTTGGCCCTGGGAGCTCCTCGGCTCGGGTGGCTCATATGTAGCCTGAGTCTCCCTTTGGCACTCCCCCCACTCCATCGCATGCTGCTGCTGCGGGGTACCCCACCCCCTCCGCCCGGGGGCCCCTCGAGGTTCCGCTCCCCCCTGGCCCGGGGATGGGGCATGGCACTGTCATGCAGGGTGGCGGGGGGCAGGGGCTGATGGCTGCAGTGCTGTGAGGGCCATGGCCCTGGTGTCCTTGGGGCCATGGCCATGTGAGCGTGTGGGGGGCCCTGGACACATCTCTGTTCCCCCCGCCCCTCAAGCCCCGGGGTGTCCACCAGAGAGGGGTACCTACCTGTGGGTCTGCTCCCACAGTCCGGAGATCCCCGGGGGTCGGAGGCCCTGCTGCTGCTCCGGGATGGCAGGAGGAGGATCTGCAGGCTGGAATCGGTGGAGGAGGAGCCCCCCTCCTCCTCCTCCTCCTCCTCCTGCCGCGATGTCCCGGGGATGGCCTCCGGGGGGGGCCCCCGGGGTGCGGGGCTTACCTCCGGGGCGGAGCCCGGCTGCAGGGCCTGCTCGGGCTCGTCAGCCGAGGTGTCAAGGGTGGCCGGAGGGGAGGAGGTGTGCCGGGAGCCCAGGATGTCCCTGAGCTCCCTGTAAAAGGGGCAAGTGACGGGGGCGGCCCCAGATCGGCTGGCCGCATCCCGGGCCCGGGCGTAACCCTGCCGCAGCTCCTTGACCTTACTCCGGACATGGTCCGGAGTGCGGGCAGGGTGACCCCAGGCAGCCAGGCCATCGGCCAGCCGAGCGAACGCATCCGCGTTCCGCCTCTTGCTCCCCATTACCTGGAGCACCTCCTCCTCGCTCCAGAGCCCCAGCAGGTCCCGCATCTCGGCCTCCGTCCAAGAGGGGCCCCGCTGCCGCTTCCCAGACTGCGTGGCCCTCTGGCTGCCCTGGCTGCTGTGGCTCCTCTTGGGGGGGGTCCCCTGGGGGCGCTGGGGGGGCTGCTGGGCAGCCATGGCTGCTGTCAGGGGCTGAGGGCTGTGCAGGCTCGCCGCCCCGTGTGCAGGCAGGAGCCTGCACGTTGCCTCAGCCTCCTGCAGTCAGGGCGGGGGAGGGGACCTTTAAGGGGCCGCTCCACGCGGCCACCAGTGAGCTGCGGGGCTGGAGAGAGCGTCTCTCAACCCCCCAGCTGATGGCCGCCATGGAGGACCCGTCAATTTCGACATTGCGGGACGCGGATCGTCTACACTCTCCCTACTTCGACGTTGAACGTCGAAGTAGGGCGCTATTCCTATCTCCTCGGCTACGTCTACACGTGCACCCAACTTCGAAATAGCTTATTTCGATGTTGCGACATCGAAATAGGCTATTTCGATGAATAACGTCTACACATCCTCCAGGGCTGGCAACGTCGATGTTCAACTTCGACGTTGCTCAGCCCAACATCAAAATAGGCACAGCGAGGGAACGTCTACACGGCAAAGTAGCACACATCGAAATAAGGGAGCCAGGCACAGCTGCAGACAGGGTCACGGGGCGGACTCAACAGCAAGCCGCTCCCTTAAAGGGCCCCTCCCAGACACACTTTCATTAAACAATGCAAGATACACAGAGCCAACAACTAGTTGCAGACCCTGTATATGCAGCACGGACCCCCAGCTGCAGCAGCAGCAGCCAGAAGCCCTGGGCTAAGGGCTGCTGCCCACGGTGACCACAGAGCCCCGCAAGGGCTGGAGAGAGAGTATCTCTCAACCCCCCAGCTGATGGCCGCCATGGAGGACCCTGCTATTTCGATGTTGCGGGACGCGGATCGTCTACACGTCCCTACTTCGATGTTGAACGTCGAAGTAGGGCGCTATTCCCATCCGCTCATGGGGTTAGCGACTTCGACGTCTCGCCGCCTAACGTCGATGTCAACTTCGAAATAGCGCCCAACACGTGTAGACGTGACGGGCGCTATTTCGAAGTTACTGCCGCTACTTCGAAGTAGCGTGCACGTGTAGACGCAGCCCTCATGAGGTTAGCGACTTCGACGTCTCGCCGCCTAACGTCGAAGTTAACTTTGAAATAGCGCCCGACGCGTGTAGATGTGACGGGCGCTATTTCGAAGTTAGTGCCGCTACTTCGAAGTAGCGTGCACGTGTAGACACAGCTTATGTGAAATAAAGATAAGTGAAGTATTAGCAGAAAATATGAATGAAAGGATTTCTTAAAGGTAATCATGTGACAAGGTCAGTGCTCAAAATATAACTAAAATTAGAGTGTCTAGAATATGGTCAGCCTGTTTCACTGAAACATTGAACTTGGACTTTTAATTTCAACAGTTAAGGTTTGTCTTTCTATTATACTTATTTGAACGAAAATAATGCCTGTAATTTGTGCTTGAGTGCTATGTCTTATTCCAATATTAAATCCTGTGTCGTAATTTTGTCCATAGTTTGGATATATTTGTCCACAGATGTAATCTCTTTGTTGTAGCAACCACACCCCAGCTCTCCCAGTAAACTTGCTTTTACTTATAAAGCAGTTGGACAAAATTTTCAGAAGTGCCCGCATGCCTTGGGGGGCTGATGTCTCATGGAAATTCATTGTCAGGGTTCTGAAGGTTTCTCTACACGTAGTGCATAGTGTGCAATTATCAGTTTGAGGAGACATCCCTGTTAGCTCTCTCTGAGCTAGAATGCTAAAAATAGAGCATAGCCACAGTGCCATGAGGGGCTAGCCACCCTAAGTATGTGTCTAGCATCTCAGATATTTACATACTTGGAGCAAATACCCACCGCCCCTTGCATGGTAGCTACACTCTATTTTTAGGCTGCTAGCTCTATCAATGCTAATGCAGAAAAAGTCTCACTGCAGCTTGATGTAGATATATAGTAAACTCTTTGATACCCAGCATCTGACTTGGAGGTTGCTGGATAATCAAATATTCTGGATAATAGAGAGTACTCATGCTGGATGGGAGACCTGAGGAGTCTGCCAGCTGCACTCACACAGCATGGAGGGACACAGCGCAGCAGAGGAAAGCAGTGCTGAGCGCTGCCCTGCAACCCTCCATGCTGAGTGCGAGTGCAGCTGGCAGCCCCCTCTTCTCTCTGTGTGCTCCTGCCCAGTGTCTGCTGAACAGAGAAGAGGTGGCGTCAGGGTTGGGGTTTGTTTATACAGTGTGAGCAACGCCATGCCCCTTGTCAGCCTGCTCACTGCTGCCCTGCATACCTCCATGCTGCATGGAGTGCAGCCATCAGGCTCCTCGGCTTTCTTTATGCTCCCACCCAGTGTCTGCTGCCCAGAGCTGCCCAGCTGAGAGTTATGCCAGTTATTCAAGTGTGTCAGTTAATCAAATAGCGGTTAAACAAGAGTTTACTGTGCTCTCACTACCTACGTCTCTATTGAAGGTGGGCTATAGGTGCTTTTGGCCATGTCTACACTAGCCCAGATTTTTGACATGGCCATGCAAATAGCCATTTCAAAGATTACTAATGAGGCACTGAAATACCTATTCAGTGCTTCATTAGCATGTCGCTGGCTGCGACACTTCAAAATTGCCACGGCTCACTGCCACACGGCTTGTCCAGATGGGGCTCCTTTTCCAAAGGACCCTGGCAGCTTCAAAATCCCCTTATTCCTATCAGCAGATAGGAATAAGAGGATTTTGATGTTCCCAGGGTCCTTTCGAAAAGGAGTCCTGTCTGGACAAGCCATGTGGCAGTGATCCACGGCAATTTCGAAGTGCTGCAGCCAGTAGCATGCTAATGAGGTGCTGAATATGTATTTCAGTGCCTCATTAGTAATCTTCGACATGGCCATTTGCATGGCCATGTTGAAGATTTGGGCTAGTATAGACGCAGCAGCCATAATCTTTATCGACGGCAATTATTATACAAAACTCAGCACTTTTTTCTGAAAGTATTTAAGATACAAGGCTGTTCTTTTTCTTTTTATTTTTTTCTTCCTAATTGATTGAGAATTTGGCATGCCTCTGTTGGGCAACCAAAATTTAAAAGGCTCTGGTTTGCTTTGCTTTTGTTTTTAAACTGAGCACCCAATTTTTCAGAGTCAGGCTCGATACTGAAATTGAATAGGTTCATTGAGCTGGACACCCAAAATCCAATGCACTGAAAATCACCACTTGGTTGAAAATGTTTCTATGAAACATTTATAATTCCATTCAGCTTTAAATGACAAAGAAAAAGATGATCCCTTAGCATAATTATTGTCTCAGTCCTTTGTACTGTCTTCCAGCTTCTTTGCCCATCATTTCATTTACTTTCCAAAAGCAAATACTCTTCAGTGTTTTATAGCTGGAGGCCACAGTGGGGTAAGCATGTGGGGGGAGTTAAGTTCCAATAAAAATAAAAAGATACAAGCTGAAACTCTCTCATTCGGCACTCTCTTGTCTGACAACATCCCTGGTCTGGCAGGACCGCAGACGTTGCTGAATCAGAGAGTGCCTGGACCAGAAACCTCCAGCTGTGTGGCTGCAGCAGAGCCCTGCTGGTGGCAGGGAGTTCCATTGGCAGCCCTAGGTGGGTAGCCAAGTTGGAGAGCCAGGTCAGGGAGCCCCACTGAGTAGAACCTGGCTGAGGTCAGGGAGCCCCACAGGGTGCCATGCTGGCATCTCTGTGGCAGGGAGCTGGACCAGGGAGCCCTGCTGGGTTAGGAAGCCCCACACTGGGGAGACGGCTTGAGGAGACTGGCTGAGGCACAGCTCCCTGCCAGATATCAGAAATGGCAATATACAAAAACCCGTAGGAGAGCACTTCAATCTCCCAGGCCACACAGTAGCAGACTTAAAAGTAGCTATCCTACAGCAAAGAAATTTCAGAACCAGACTCCAAAGAGAAATTTCTGAGCTACAATTCATCTGCAAATTCGACGCCCTCAGTTCTGGCTTAAACAAAGACTTAGAATGGCTGGCTAAATACAGAAGCAGCTTCCCCTCCCTTGGTGTTCACACCTCCAGATCAACTGCTGGTAGTAAGCCTCACCGTTGCTGACTGAGCTAACCTTGTTATCCCCACCCTTGCTCTGGCTTATTTATACCTGGCCCTGCAGATTTCCAAGACCAGCATCTGATGAAGTGAGTCTGTGCTCAAGAAAGCTCATGCTCAGAACTTTTCTGTTAGTCTATAAGGTGCCACAGGACCCTTCATTGCTGTTACAGATCCAGACTAACATGGCTACCCCTCCGATACTAGAGCCCTGCCATCAGCCCAACAACAGTAGGGAGACCAGCCAGGGTAGGGGAGCCCTGTTGTAGGGATCTGGGTCAGGGAGCCTGTCTGAGGCATGGAGCCCACTGGGGAGGCCTGCTGGGGCATGGAGCTCCACAAGCAGCCCCATGGCTAGGAGTCCTGTGGGAAGCCCAGGCAAGCAGCTTAGTGGCAGGGGAGCACCGCAGGCCGCCTGGGGCAGGGAGGAGGTGGTGGCCAGGAGGGGAGCCCAGCCAGGAGGCTGGCAACCCCCACCCTCCAAAGCAGCCAGGAGGCCTGACCTCCCCTGGTCTGGCTAATTCCCTTGCTTGGAACCACACAGGTCACCAGGGTGCCGGCCAAGGGAGGTACAATCTATACTTCAATTCAATCCTCGGGCTAAATGCCCAGTAATGATAATTTCTTTAAGATAGATTCCTACTCTAAACCTGTTTGACACATACATGAAGGGAATAGCAAGTGTTTTGTTATTCTATAAAAACTGCATTTGATATTCCTCTGATGAATCTATTCTAAGTATACGGAGCTAACGAGTGAGGAAATGAAACCAAGGTTTGATGGTTGTCTATTACATGTAGGATGCCACTAGAGGGACATGTACAGCCAGAAGTATCTTGCATAAGTCTATGAAAGATCTGGAAAAATGATACATAATGAAAACATTTGAGTCATATCTACATTTATATTTTTAAATCAAATGCTGAGAAAAAAAGAAAGTTTGCTCATCTGTTTATCCATTAACTGAGTCTTCCCAGTAGCATCTAACCTTCTTTTGCTTACATTTGACCTTCTAAAAATATTACATCAAAGATGTGCTGACAATACCTTGTATATTACCACAGTTAACTCTGGAATTTGATATGGTTTTTTAATTTTTGTAAAATACCTTTTACATATAATCATATTTTACCTGGCTTTACTGCATTTTTACAGACATCGGCATAATTAAATATATCCACTTGTACCTGTGGAAAGAGGAAGAGGTGATAATGAGCAGAAAAATGTGTAGTGTGCACACAGTGTATATGAAAATTATTTCATGAAGGAATGGGGTTGAAGAATTCTCAAAATGACCTTTTCCCATAGTTTATTTGAAGGTGATGTTGATCTGACAGGTATTTGGCTACAATAAGTGAACAGTTAATATGTAATTTCCTGAAATTACAATATATGCACAATCTGAATTGTAGAAAATCATGTTTTTGCCACTGCAGGTTTACTATTCATAGTTATTATTTAGTAGAACTATATAATGCCAATACAAATAGAAAAACATTTTGCATCATGAGTACAGCTGATTAAGAGATTATTCACAGAAGAATGGCAGTTTTGGACAGCTATAGATATTGGCACATTTGGGACAAATTTAATAAATAATTTCAGACAAAAAGTTTTTTTTTTCTTAAAAAAGTCACTTCTATGGTTTGACATTTTGAAATTTAAAATTTTGATATTATTTCAAAATAGTGATTTTGTTTAAAAATAGATTTTTAAAAAAGAAATCCACCTTTCCTTTGGAAAAAAATTGAAAACCTTTAAGAAAAGTTTTCATTGGCCTCTAAATATTTTTTTCTGGGGTTTTGGTTTAGCTAGTAAACAAACAAACAATCAAAAACAAAACAAAAAACAAAAAACAGACCCCACAATTATTCACTAAGCTCTAATCATGAATCAGTAAGAAATAAAAACAAGCTATTAAGTCCTCTGCTGAAATATTTAAAATGGCAGTTACAATGGCTTAATGGTTAAGGAATACACGTGATTTATAGTAACGGAAAGGAAATGAATGAGTATACTGAAGTGTACCTATACTTCTATGTAATACATTTAATGTAACTATTTATACAATTTTTCAAGTGATGTGATAAAGTCAGATTTGACCATAATTCAGATTTGTTAAAAATAAGCTTTTCCAAAGCCAACATCATTAATAGCATTTATGATTTTTAAACTTAACCAGTATTACAATCCAAATATTGCAACCCTGTGTTGTATTACCTGAAAATGAAATTGGCTAGATACTGAATCTGACTAGATAATTTATTGTCCAGGAAAAGAGAAGAACAAGAGAGGACAGCATAATTCTCTAAATTACTTTAATATAAGATATATTTTCAATATTAAGAATTTTTTTTTAAAAATGGGGAAAATTATGTTATGACACAGAAATCTTGACTTTAAAAGTTTATGGCTATGTCTACACTGGGACGCTACATTGAAATAGCTTATTTAGATGTAGCGAAATCTAAATAAGCTATTTCGACGCGTAGCATCAACACGTTCTCCAGGGCTGGTGCCGTTGACATTCAGCGTCAGCACAGGAAAGCACTAAATCGAAATGGGCCCTGCAGGGGAGTGTCTACATACAAAAGCAGCCCCAATCAGAATAAGGGCGCTAGGAAAGCCTACAGACAGGGTCACAGGCTGGAGTAACCCTTCCGGGACAACAGCAAGCTGCTCCCTTAAAGGGCCCCTCCCAGTCACACTTGGCCTGCACAGCACAGGTTCGCAGAGCTGACAACTGGCTGCAGACCTCGTGCACGCAGCATGGTCCCCCCAGCAGCAGCAGTAGCAGCAGCCAGAAGCCCACAAGGCCGCCTCTGAAGCAGTGGCTGCCCTGCTCGGCCCCACGGAGAAGGCTGCCCAGCACCTCCTGGAAGATAAGCTGTCCTCCTCGAGGGGTGAAGGAGCTGCCCCAGACCACCATGTGCCCCCCCACTGGGCGTGCCACTGGCTATTGGAGGTACCCCACCAGCACACAGTGGTGGGAGTGGCTGGTGCTCGAGAAGTGGGACAACGACTGCTGGCTCCGGAATTTCTGGATGAGCCGGCAGACGTTCCTCGACCTCTGCCAGTGGCTCACCCCTGCCCTGCGACACCAGGACAGCCCGATGAGGTGTGCCCTCACCATTGAGAAATGGGTCGGCATCGGTGTCTGGAAGCTGGCCACTCCAGACAGCTACCGATCCATAGCACAGCAGTTTGGTGTGGGCAAGGCCACCGTCGGGGCTGTTGTCATGGAGGTAAGGGGAGCCTGTGGGGAGGGGGAGCCGGGGAGCGGAGCCCAGGGAACAGCTGGGGGGAGGGCCAGGCACACCCTGCACACCCCTCATGGATGCTCATGTCCTCCTCCCGCAGGTGGTCTGCAAGCTGAATGCTCTGCTGCTCCACAGGCTCGTGCAGCTCGGGGACCTGGATGCGGCCATCGCAAGGTTTGCCCGCATGCGGTTCCCTAACTGCTTTGGGGCTCTGGACGGGATCCACATCCCCATCTGTGCCCTGGAGCACAGCGGAGGACACTTCCTGATCAGGAAGGGCTACCACTCGGTGGTCTTCCAGGCCATGGTGGACAGCCAGGGCCGTTTCCTGGACATACGTGTTGGCTGACCTGGCAGCACCCAAAATGCCTGGGTTTTTAGGAACTTGGGCCTGTGCCACCGGTTGGAGGAGGGGACCTACATCCCCCAGAGGAAGATCCCTCTGGGGCACACCTCCGTGCCCCACTGCCTCGTAACAGATGTAGCCTACCCCCTCTAGCCCTAGCTCATGAGCCCCTACACGGGCCACCTCAGCGCCAGCCAGGAGCAGTTCAACACCCGCCTGAACCACGAACTCCAGGTGGTTGAGCGGACTTTCAGCAGCCTCAAAGGCCACTGGAGGTGCTTCCTCACCCTCCTGGATGTGGGGCTCCCCAACATCCCCCAGGTTGTGGGTACACGCTGCACACTCCACAGCTTGGTGGAGAGCAAGGGGGAGGCATTCATGCAGGGCTGGGCTGTGGAGGCTGGCACGGCATACCCTGAGCCAGCCTATGCCCCGAGCCACCAAGCTGACCAAGAGGGGATCTGGGTCCGGGAGGCCCTATGGGCCCATTTCGACCAGGCTGCAGGGTGAGCGCTGGTGGGGCCAGCCTGGTGGGCCACCCACCACCCACAACTCACTACACTGCCCCCATGCCCACACTACCGTGCCCTGAAACCACACAACACACGTGTTTTGTGTTAAATAAACCAAACTTTCTTGAAACCCAACAGAAATGATGAACTTTCTAAACATGAATGGGGAACTATGTACACTGGGGGCACCTACTAAGGGGGGTGGGACAAGGCAACTATTTACAATAATGGGGGGACTATGTACAAAGGAGGGGCTTGGGTGGCTCAGTCCTTGTCCCCCTTCCCCCCTACTGTCCAGCGCCCGGCATGGCGGGGCATGACCCACATCTGGGCCGGAGGCCCTGTCGAGGCTGGGTGGGGTTTGGGATGACCTGCAGGTATGGCCAGGCCGGCTCCTCAGTCCTGCGGTCCTCCTCCTCGGCAGGCTACAGGGCAGGTGGAGGGCAGCTGGGAGGGACGGCAGCCGGAGCAGCAGGGGGTGCCATCCACTCAGTGATCCGCTCAAATGTCCTCATGAAGGACCCCCAAGCTTCCTGGCACCAGGCCAGCTTGTCCTCCACTTGCAGGTGGCGCTCTGACACCTCCACCTGGTGCCAGAGGGTGGCGAGGAGCTGGGGGTCAGCAGCTGCCCGCGGCTGGCTCTGGCAGGGGTGGGCTCATCCTGGGGCCGGTCCCTGCTCCGCTGCCTGGCTGCCACGGTGTGATGTCCCTGGTGGGCTGTCCAGCATGACAGATGTGGCGTTCATGCTGTCGTGGCCCTCAGATGATGTGGCTGTGGAGAAGAGCAAAGACAGCCTTTAGTCTGGGCCCTGACCTGTGGCCCAGGCCCCCCACCCCTCCACTGCTGGGTCCCCATCCCCTGTCCCCCAGAGATGATGATGGGTGTGGTGTCCCCCTCGTGGGTGACCCCCTTCAGGGGTTCTGCCCTCCCTTACCCCCAGGGATGGGGTGTGGCACCATCCTGGGGGGCAGGTGCTGATGGGCTCTGAGGGATGTGCCACTGCTGTCCCGGGGCCATGGTCTGGCTGGGCCGTGGTGGGCCAGGGTCAGCTGGGTGTTTGGAGGGCCCTGATCATGTCCCTTGCTCCCACCCCTTAACCAGGGGTGTGCACCTGGGGTACGTACCTGACAGTCTGCTCCCACAGTCGGGGGACACCTGGAGGGTGGACACTCTGCTGGAGCTGGAGGAGGGGAGGTCAATCAGGAGCCCCGCATCACTGGAGCCCTCCTCCTCTGCTGTGCCAGGGGTGGGCTCCTCTGGGGGACCCCGGGGTGCAGGGCTGGCCGCTGGGTCGGACTCCGGCTCCAGGGCCTGCTGGGGCTCCTTGGCTCAGGGTGGCCGGGGGGAAGGAGGTATACCGAGGTCCCAGGATCTCCCTGAGCTCCCTGTAAAAGGAGCAAGCAGCGGGGGCGGCCCCAGGCTGACTGGCCGTGTTCTGTGCCCAAGCATAACCCTGCCACAGCTCCTTGACTTTACTCCTGACATTGTCAGGAGTGCAGACAGGGGGACCCGAGGCAGCCAGGCCCTTGGCCAGCTGGGCGAACACATCTGTGTTCCACTGCTTGCTCCCCATTACCTGGAACATCTCCTCCTTGCCCCAGAGCCCCAGCAGGTACAGGATCTCAGCATCTGACCAGGAGGGGCCACATCTGACCAGCCTCTTCCCCCGCTGGCTGGAAGGGTGGGAGCCATCTGATGATGAACCAGCTGACGATGCATGATCCAAACAAGACATGACAAGATCCACAGACTTGTATGTAGACTGACAGTTATAAAAAACTGGCAAGGGCTGATGGGCTTTGGGTGCATTGTGCATCAACAACAGAGCATCTGATCATGAATGACAGAGCCCAGCACTCCCACTCGTGCAGTCTAGATAGTAGATTGATTCAAGCAATAGTAAGGACTGGTAATTATAACACCACTTTAGGAATTCTGTGGCTGTGTCTACACTCGCATTCCTCTTTCGAAAGAGGCATGCAAATGAGGGAAATCAAAAATGCAAATGAGGTGCAGATTTACATATCTGTCACCTCATTTACATATTCCTCTTTCAAAAGAGCTTCTTTCAAAAGAAGAAAATCAGTGTAGACATGGCTCTTTCAAAAGCAATCCCCTTCTTTGAAAGAACCCTTCTCTTTTTTTAGGGGAAGAAGGGTTCTTTCAAAGATGGGGTTTACTTACCTTTAATAAGTTTGCAGATGATACCAAGCAGGGAGGGGCTGCAACTGCTTTGGAAGATAGGCTCATAATTCAAAATGATCTGGACAAAGTGGAGAAATGATCTGAGTTACACGAGATGAAATTTAGTATGGGATACATTAATAGGAGTGTTGAGAGCAAGACATGAGAAGTCATTCTTCTACTCTACTCAGTGCTCATTAGGCCTCTTGTTGGAGTATTGTATCCAGTTTTGGGCACCACATTTCAAGAAAGATGTGGAGAAATTGGAAAAGGTCCAGAGAAGAGCAACAAGTATAATTAAAGGTCTAGAGAACATGAACTATGAGGGAAGACTGACAGGACTGGGCTTGTTTAGTTAGAGAAGACTTAGAGGGGACATGATAGTGTTTTTCAAGTGCCTCAAAGTGGATTACAAGGAGGAGGGAGAATAATTGTTCTCCTTGGCCTCTGAGGTCAGGACAAGGAGTAATGGGCTTAAACTGCAGCAAGGGAAGTTTAGATTAGACATTAGGAAAAACTTCTTAACTGTCAGGGGCCGTGTCTACACTAGCCAAAAACTTCTAAATGGCCATGCAAATGGCCATTTTGAAGCTTACTAATGAAGCACTGAAATACATATTCAGCACCTCATTAGCATGTGGGCGGCTGCGGCACTTCGAAATTGACGCAGCTCGCTGCTGTGCAGCTTGTCCAGATGGGGCTCCTTTTCGAAAGGACCCCGCCTACTTCAAAGTCCCCTTATTCCTATGAGCAGATGGGAATAAGGGGACTTCGAAGTAGGCGGGGTCCTTTTGAAAAGGAGCCCCGTGGCGGCGGGCCGTGTCAATTTCGAAGTGCTGTGGCCGCCCGCATGCTAATGAGGCGCTGAATATGTATTTCAGTGCTTCATTAGTAAACTTCAAAATGGCCATTTGCATGGCCATTTCGAAGTTTTTGGCTAGTGTAGACGTAGCCAGGGTGGTTAAACATTGGAGTAAATTGCCTAGGGAGGTTATGGAATCTCCATTGCTGGAGACATTTAAGAGCAGCTTAGGTAGACACCTATCAGGGATGGTCTAGATGGTGTTTTGTCCTGCCAAGAGGGCAGGGAACTGGAGTCGATGCTCTTGAGGTCCCCTCCAACTTTATTATTCTATGATTCTATGACCAATCTGATTAGCTTCTATGGTGAGGTAGCTGGCTTTGTGGACATGGGGAAGTCAATGGATGCAATATACCTTGACTTTAGCAAAGCTTTTGATTCAGTCTCCCACAACAATCTTGCCCATAATTTAAAGCAGTATGGCCCAACAGGTAGTGTTCAATGTCTTGATGTGTGGTTGGTGGTTGGTTTCAAGTGGAGTCCCCCAGCGACTGGTTCTAGGGCCAGTATTGTTCAACATCTTTATTAACGACCTGGATGAGGGGATGGATTGCACCCTCAGCAAATTTGCAGATGACACTAAGCTGGGGGTCAGTTAGACCCATTGGAGGGTGGAGATAAGGTCCAGAGTGACCTAGACAAATTGGAGGACTGGGCCAAAAGAAGTTTGATGAGGTTCAACCAGGAGAAGTTCAGAGTCCTACACTTGGGATGGAAGTATCCCAAGCACTGTTACAAGCTGGGGACTGACCGGCTAAGTAGCAGTGCCTCACAAAAGGACCTGGGACTACAGTAGATGAGAGGCTGGATATGAGTGAATCGTGTGCCCTGTAGCCGAGAAGGCTACTGGCATATTGGGGTGCATTAGGAGAAGCATTTCTAGCAGATCTAGAGAAGTTATTATTCCCCTCAACTCGGCACTGGTGAGTCCACCTCCGGGGTATTGTGTCCAGTCCTGGGCACCCCAGTATAGAAAGGATGTGGACACACTGGAGAGGGTTCAGGAGAGGGCAAAGAAAATGATTAAGGGCTGGAGCATACGACCTATGAAGAGAGGCTGAGAGATTTGGGTTTGTTTAGTTTGCAGAAGAGAAGAGTGAGGGACGATTTGATAGCAGCCTTCAACTTCCTGAAAGGAGGCTCTAAAGAAGATGGAGAGAGACTGTTCTCAATGGCGATAGATGGCAGAACAAGCAGCAGTGATCTGAAATTACAGAGGGAAAGGAGTAGGCTGGATATTAGGGAAAACTATTTCACCAGGAGGGTGGTGAATCATTGGAATATGTTGCCTAGAGAGGTGGTGGAGTCTCCATCCATAAAGGTTTTTAAATCTTGGCTTGACATAGTCATGGCTAGGATGATTTAGTTGGGGTTGATCCTGCTTTAGGCATGGGGCTGGACTAGATGACAACATGAGGTCCCTTTAATAATAATAATAATAATAATAATAATAATAATAATTAATAATAAACATTTAGAAGGAAATGGTATTATCTTTGACTGTAAGTACACAACGTTTTTAAGGTTTTAGTTTCAGTTTTTACTCTCTTCATTTTATGCTTTAAGGTCCAGAGACTGCAAATCTGTAGGGTAACATTTTCCTAAGAGACCAAAAAATGTAGTCTCATTTTGAAAAGTGACAAGGTTTCTGACCCTTAAGAACCTGCATTTGTGCAAGTGAATGAGATTTAAATGTGTATTTTAAAAGGTATATAGGCATTTCTGAAAATTGTGCCCATAATAATAAGATAAGTTTTAGTGGGAGAATATGGAACAGCCAGATTGAATTAAATGACATTACTCATGTGATTAAATCAATTATATGCATATGCATTTGATGGATTTGGAAAATAAGTTAATTTGTCAACTATTCATTACTAAAGTAGATTTTCTAATACAACTGAATCCCAGCTGTGTATAAGTAAATCCAGTAGGCATTCAAGATTTTTTCTGGTAGGGAAAAGCTGTAGCCAATATTTTAGATGTAATTTTCACACTGTTGGTTTTTTTTCCAGGTGAAATTTTTTTCCTGCTTAACTAATACTGTCTAAAGTGACTGCCATTAAATGGAAGTAAAAGTGACAGAGAATAACATCTTCCCTCACCCCATTCAGGCATTGTTGGAGGATATGCAGAAGTTCATTATTGAATACCTTTGCCGTCTGTTACAGGTCTCCTTCAATATGTTAAGGCTGTGTCCACACTACAAAAATAACTTCAAAGTTGCTTACTTCGAAATACAACTCAAAGTAAGCAACTTCAAAATAGAGTGTCTATACACACCTACTGCGAAGTTCAACTTCAAAGTACAGCACTACTCCATTCCTGGGAACGGAGGAAGGACTTTGAAGTTGGGATCCCTACTACAAAGTTAACTTCGAAGTAAGGAAAAATGTGTGTAGACTCTCTGCTGGCTACTTTGAATATAGTACCTAACTTCGAAGTTAATTCCTAGTGTAGATGCACCCTTATAAGAAAATGAAAGGAAAAGACAGGAAAATGGGAACAAGACAGGAACCAAGAGCTCCCTGTAAGGTCAACTAGGTCTTAAGCACTGTACTTAGCTAGTATGTTTTAGAAAAATAAAATTGATAGTTAACGTATAACAGCATTATCTTTCACAAATATTAATATCCAAGATGGCTGTTTCATGTCAAAGTTCTGAAAATATCCAGTAGCAGCAGCAGCAGCTTCCTGCAAGAGAGGGCACTGAAGACTTTTTCCTCTTTTGGAGGGGACTGGGCAAAAACCATGGGCTCCTTCAGTAGCAATTTTGGTCTTTTAGAACCAAAAATAATCCTTTATTATAATTACAGATGATTCCATTTATAAATGAATGTGATGAAATCAGAGTAAAGCTAGGACTGCATTTTGTTATCATTGCATTAATGAAAGTATTGAACACATAGATAACACAATATTTAGATGGCTACTGTTCCCATCGGCACTGACCTTAAATTTTATGATTGTTGCCTCTTCAAAGGAAATGGCTATAGAAGGATCATGTTTTAAAAATATGGGAAAATATGTTTTTTGCAAGCCTAATGTTTGCACCTAAAGAGGGGGGATGTTGTCCAGGCTTGCAGGAGGAATCCAGAGGTGCTTTATAGCAGACGAGGCGGGAAGGAGGGGAGAAGAAGAACCCAGGTCAGAAATTGCTGCAAAAGCATGGGTGAACAAACAAGGTGTTTTTTTTTTCTCCCCCCAGTGAATTGTTTGTTTGCTGAAAACTGCAGTTTGGGTTGACTTCAGTGACTTCATGCTATTTGTGAATTTGTATCAAACTTGCTGATTTTTTATTTATTTATTTATTTATTTATTTCTTGGACCAAAACAAAGAAAAGCTCAGTGTTTTGGAATGTCAGAACATATTTCATTTAATTTTTTCCCCAATTTCAGGCATTTTGACAAAAATAAAGGACCTTTCACCCAGTGGTTAGGACATTGCTTTGGACTGGGATGATCTATGTTCAATATTTTACTTTTGAGGGTTTCCCGGTTCTTAGGCAAATGCCCATTGAAAAATGCAACATTATATTATATTATATTATATTTCTCAATCTCTCTTGTTGAATCTGTTCTTTTTATGAATAATTAAATAGCCATTAGAGCACTGACTTCAACTCTGGTCTCCCACATCTATGGGAGGGTGTCCTAACCACTAGACCATAAAGTCATTCTTATACTTTTCCTGACCTAGGGGTTATTCATTGTCATGAATGTCCTGAGTTCTAGAGGACTCTCTAGGTGGCTTTACCCCATTGCTAGCTATATGGTGGGAACCCTTTAACAGTGCGCTGGAACCAACTAAATACCTGATAAGATATAGCAGAGGGTTGGCCCATGGCTTCTGTTCATGTCATGTTATGTTAGTGAAGCTGCAGCCTGTCACTTGAGTTCGTCCCATGAACCTGTGTGTTCTGATCAAGCCATAAGAGGTAGTTTACTTCACACTCCGTTAATCTCTTTGTTACTTGCTTTGGTGAATGTACAGTGATTTGCCACTTAATAGGATCTCCATTTAGACCCATTATCTTCATTCATACATGATAGGCTGTTATAGGCTGTGCTTTGTTTTACCTAGGCTCTTTATTACCAGTACCTAGAGTGGCTGACAGAATTTCCTGACCCCTGGGCTGGGGTGAGTGGGGAGTGTCTCTGTGTTCTTGGAAGGGGCAGGGTCTCATGCAAAAGGGCTAGAGCTGGGTTGAGGCTATCCTCCCTCCACCACTTTTGGTGGGAGAATATGGAATAGAGCTATGCAGGGCTTCAGTGGCAATTTAAAGGGCCGAGGGCTCCAGACACTGCTGCAGTAGCAGTGGTCAGGAGCTCCAGGCTCTTTAGAATCACTGGGCTCTGGGGCTGTGTCCCCTTTTGCCGACACCCCTGACTGTGGGCCTATCAATACCATGTTTTTTATTCTGTGCAGGAAGTTGGTGTCGCATCTCTACCCTGAGTTCTATCCCATCACTGCAGTTTCTCTCTGATCTTAGCCTAGACGTTCCCCTCATGCCAACCATAAAGCAAAAATGGAACAATGCTCACATGGAACATGTGACATCTAGAAAGACATTTTTCAGTTATATTGTAAACATTTTGGAGAGGGTCTGCCTTTTTGTTCCATGTTTGTACAATACCTGGGGCAGTGAGGTCCTGATCTGGGATTAGGCCTCTTGGGTGCTATGTTAATACAAATAAATAATGATGGTGTGAAACTGCTATTCATGTGGTTGTTTGTTTTCAGTTTTCATCTTAACATTGCAAAGAATTGTGCCTGTGGGCAGAAAGAGCAGGCACTGCTCTTTTCAGTGGTGCTGGAGCCTGTTAGAGAAGAGACATGGATCATGCTCTTAATGTGATTTAATTTTCCTTCTTTTGGTTTCCTTAATCTAGAGTAAATCATTTAACAGCGAAGAGGTATTTTTTCCCCTTTGTGTATGAAAGCATTCATATACTATATGCTAACTTTCAAATATTTGTTTGGAAGCAATTTTATTATTTTAAATCTCTCCCATCTCCCAAACTTTAAAACTTAATGATGTTTATACAGTCTAGTGAGGTTTTAAGATTGCTGAGCTAAGTAATGATTGTATGGCAAAAATTAGGGCTCCCACCTAACTTTAACAATCACAGCACTGAACATTTACACATTGAAAAGTGTCCTTCAGATAGTATTTAGAATTTACCTAAGTTATGGAGACAAGCTTCTGAGAGCAAATTCCCAACTCCCACCAGTTAATTGTAATCAGTAGACCTTATCTGTTTAGGGTTAGGTTAACCATTAATATCCCTATATTCAGTCTATATTAATGAAAATGGATCTTAGTTATCTGAAACTGCAATCGACCAAGATATGGAACTATCAGTGGGTACATCCTGCCACACCATCACTTATAAAACAAAAACAATGAGTTCTTGATGACATGTACAAACATAGTTTAATAATGGATTTTGATTTGTTAAGTACACAGTGATTAAGTATTCAAGATATGCTGCAATATTTTATGGTTTCCATTAAGAGCTTGCCTATTGCACCATTTCTAGACTGTAAATTATTTAAGTCAGTTGAACATTCTGCCTTGAATAATTTATATACCGTGAGACTGTAAATTACAATATCCTGTCAAATTTCATGCAATCTAGCGGAAGTAATCAAATATATTGAAGTCTGATATTATTGGTTATATGAGCTCCACCAGAAAACTGGAAAGAAAATACAAAATAAACTTTAATTAGATATTCCAGAAGCAGAAAGAAAAATACATTAGACTAGTAAAAAAACAAGGGAAAAAATCAAATCACTATGCCACAGAAAATTCTCTAATTTTTTTTTAAAAAATATATATCTTAAAGATTTTGATATCTAGACAACAGCAATGTTTGGTATTTAACTATCATAAAACTTTGTATGTTTTATTTACGTTGTGAGGCTATTTAACAGATTTTGAGTATGCTTTTTAGCAGTTTCTGTTTAATAGCTCACTTTGTTTAGATACTGATAACTGACTGCAACTTTTAAATCTCTTCTGAAAATAAATGCAGTTTTCATTGCCTAATGAAAAGGTATTTTCTGAAATAATAAACGTTTCAATAAAAACAAACATGTACATGTTGAAAATTGGTAATGTTTTAATATGTTTGTACTTTTGCAACCTTTATCCTATGACTTAATGGCAGATAAAAATTTGAGTGACATTTCCAATGGAAAAGGAGTAAAGGCTCTTTCACTCAGGCTGCATCTACATTAGCATGCTCTTTCAAAAATATTTTGAAAGTAGCTTCTCTTTCAAAATTTTGGGCATAATAGGTATACACAAAAACCATTCTTTCAAAATTATTTTTGAAAGAACACAGACCCACTCTTGGAAATGCTCTTCCATTCCTGTTTCAGGAAGAGAACCTTATTTTGAAAGATAATTTCAAAAGAAAATGTGGAGATACTCCACTGGCTGCTCTTTAGAAAGAGCTGTCTTCCATAGCACTGCCCACCCAGGAGTGTGGAGACACCCTGGCAAGTGACTGTGAAGCTCTATGGTGACTGTGTCCTGCTGTGTTTACAGCAGCAGTGACCCTCCAACACTTGTGGCAGGAAGTTGAGAAAGGGGAAGCAGCAAGGCCTTGAGGCTCCAGCTGACCACCTTCTCAGACACTTTAAAAAATTTTTTTAAATTGTGTGTAAATGCTGTCTGGCTGCCAGAAGCAAAGAGAGCACCCCCAGCAACCCTGCAGAGGGCTTGGAAGACTCTGCAACATCTAGCAAAAGAAGGCTGCTTTGTGGACAGACACTGAGCTGCAGGACCTCCTTGCACTGTGGGGACATGAGGAGGTACTGTGGGTGACGAAATGCCCAGCATTCACCCTCCTGGCTGCTGCCTTGGCCACCCATAGGCATCCCCACCACAACTCAGACCAGGTCTGGTGCAAAGTAAAATAACTGTGGCAAGCATATGTCCAGGCCAGGGATGCATCCCTGGATGTCTTGGGGTTTGCCAGCAATGTGCCCGCACTACAAGGACCTGCACAAGCAGGGCACGGCCACTTGGTCCGCAGGGCATGGCCCCTCCAGTCAAAGTCCTGGACTTGATTAACCCAGAAGCACAGCTTGAGGAGGAGGAGGAGGAAGAAGAGGAGGAGGTGGTGGTACCATGCACCCGACCACCCTCTGGGAGCAGCCTTGGACCTCAAAGGAAGAGGGATCGAGCATTGACGAGGACATCGTCATCATCGCCATTCCCTCCTCTTCAATGAGCCAGCCACCCTCGAGCAGGGATACTCCGGAATTCACAAAGGAGCCTTCTGGTAATTACCTGTCACAGACTGGGACACACCAGGACCATTGACCCACACACACAGAGCCTCCCATGCAAAGGCCTCACGGAGGGGGAGGGCCTCCCTCATGACCACCTGTGCACCTGGTGATAAGGTGCAGCTATTGCCTGTGCATAATGGTCGCCTGCCTCAGCAGCCCACTCCTTTTTGAAGGGCTCACCCTTAGTTTCCACCACGTTGTGCAGAGCACAGCCATCACTGACAACAATGGGCACATTCATCAGGCCAACCTCTAGGAGCATCGAGCCAACCTCCAGGCACTGAAAACATCCCTTCAGTCTCCCAAATGCACACTCACCGCTGTTCCAGACATGGTTCAGCCAATTATTAACAGTTCCTTTGTCAGATTCAGGTGCCCTGTGTAGGGCTGCGTTAGCCAAGGTTGCAGGGGGCATGAGGCATCAGCCACCATGCACAGGGTCATGATGGCATCTTCCATGTGAAGCTCCCACTGGGAGATGTAGGTCCTGGCCAACGCCCTGGGTCTGAGGCTCAAGTTTCTGAACACCCAGACATCATTGGCCTGGCCTGACCAGCCCACAATCAGGGCCCAGCCAGGGCCTGAAGAAGTACAGAATAGTACTGTATTGTTGATGGTTGATGAAATGCCCCACACTGTGATCTGGAGCACAGATAGGGATATGTGTTCCATCCAGCACTCCAAGGCAGATGGGGAACACCAGTATACTGGATCCCACAACACCTGCATCAATGCCCTTAACGCGGATGACCCTTGATAGGAGCATGGTGTTGGCAGTTCTGACAACCTGCAAGGGATAGATAGGGGGAGCATGCAAGCACGAGTGCATGTCAGGGTGATCCTATGCCCCCCCACCTTCTCCCCATTCCCTCCCTCCAGAGCCCCCTCCTTCCTTGTCTCCATCCTCTCCCTGCAGACCCTGTTCCTCCCCTGTCACCATCCCCACCCTCCAGAGTCCCCCTTGTCCCCTGACCACCTGTGTGCAAGGAGGGGCTGTTAGGAAGAGGCCCTAGAAGGGAGCAGCTGACTGAGACTTGTGGAAATGCTTTGCAGCCATGCGACCACACCCATGGTGTTTTATGCTCCTGTCTTTCAATAGGGCACCAACTGTGTAGATGGTCTCTTTTGAAAGAATGGGGTGTTCTTTCAAGAGAAAAAATTGAAAGCATGATCCGCTTTTTTTTGTGTGAGTACTCTCTTTCAAAAGACTACTTTCATATTCAAAATTTCAAAAAAAGGTTCTTTTGAAAGAGAGCTGTAGTGTAGACATAGCCTCAGAGTATTGTAGTGAAGTGTCTGGGACTAACTATGGGGAGTAAACCAACCTAGGTATGGGTCAAGTAACAGCGTAAGTACTCAATACTGGGGAAATAAAACAAAAGACTGTCTAAACAGAGAAAAGGCTAAAATAAACTTGGATTATTGCTGATAAAACGAAAGTGTTATGTAACTGTTACACTTTAGAATTAGACCTAATATAAGATAGGAAAGTTTGTGAATAAGTTATTCTCTACCAAATACCTGATCAAAATTTATTTGTGACTGAGGAAAAATTACTGACAAAATTGCAGAAAGAGGAGATTCAGGAATATTATGTTATTAGTTTGGTATGTAATTTTCTCTGCAATCTGCTTGTTTAATATTTTCAAATTTATGTCCATTTCAATAATTAATTCTTCTACTTGAATATGATTCCATGGACCTGGCTCTCCTCCAACTTAAAAAGGTGAATGTCCAGGAAAACAGTGTGGTACTGCAATGACGGCACAGTCAGTTAAAATAGCAAGACACAGGCATCGGGATCATATATTTTTCGAATGTACTTGCAGTGAATACCAACACAATGTATTGGTTCTTTGCATGTGGGACTAGAATTCTTAAAAGAGCCTTCATTGTATGCAGTTTATTTATTAAATCATCTTTTTTAAAATGTAAAATTAATGTTTTGCCACACAGAGAAGTATTATCCTTAGTAAAATCTACTTCACAACAGTAACCCTGTCAAATTATGTTTTCTGAGGTTCTTTTCAGAGCAAAAATTAATAGCTAAAGAGCAAAAGCTGCTTATGTTCTTTCAGGATATACTGCTGATCTATTGCTACTCTTCAGATAGCTTCTGATATTAAGTGATCAAGCTCAGATTATTCTAAAACTAATTTCCATTTACTGTAAAGTATTGTATCATCATTTAGTTTTTCCTCCTGACACAAATGAATTCAGACAATACATGAATGACTATTTACTCTTGTTTTTTGCAAACCTTAAAATATGTTTTCTCTTGGTTACCCTGGGACTCCAATGGTCCAAAAACACCTCTAGCATTTGATTCAAAATCAAATTGCCATTGGCTATCTGTGAAAACAATGTTTACGTCCTCTTTCTAGGTTCCACCCATTAGAAAGCAAGGCATATGTGGGGTTTTTTCCATTTAAAAAAAGTTATTGACTCCAGACACAAAGCTGAATTTAAATGCAACATGTATTTTTCTGCACATATCTTTCCATATCTGAATGTCAGTTCATTCCACGCCATCAAATGTTGTTTAAGGCGTGATATGAAGTTCTACCATTCTTCACTATCCCAATCTCTTATTTGCACTTCCTCTATGTTAGTAAGTCCCAGGTATTTTCTGTTTCTGAGTACTGTTGCACAGCAAGTCTTTTTTCAGTCTCTTTTAAGCATTCTTCAAGATGTCCAGTGGTAGATGCTCTTGCTTCTTCTTAACTTGTGACTCAGATAGTTTCATCTTCTTTTCTGTAGAGTTGCTGAATGTTCTGTATTTCAGCATTAGTTGCAGAATTCCTTTTATACTATTTTAATGTAATCTTTGTTTTCAAGGCATGTAGATGTCCATCTACATGTATGATGGACTTCTAGCCTTCATGTGGTAAGGTGGAAGTACAATTCTAGTTGATGGTTTGTTGATGGGTTGTAGATTTTTGATGAGCAAATCAAGGTTAAGCTGGTGAATGAAACTGCCACCTTACAAATTTGAGACATTTCTTCTGGAGAGCCTTAATGGCTTTGATGCTACTATATAGAGTCCTGCATAGCCACTTAATGTCCATGGATATCCTCATCTATGAATGTGTATATCCACAGATCATTTTCACAGTTAGTGGAGCAAGAACCTGCACACAGGTTTCCCCCTACCCTGTACCCATGTGACAGCTGGAAACGGGGCAGGGGCAGGGCAGCCCCTGCACTGCTGGTGGGGAATGGATGCAACAAGCTCCTAAATCCCTCTGCAGGAGGGAGAAAATGATGACCATGTCCTACTTGCCAAATCCCACGTGGTGATCATGGACCTGTGCGAGCCCCAGCTCCCGTGTGGCTCAGGGAGACCTGCGGCCTGCCCCACACACTGTTCTGTGCTGTTGGCTAGCACATTGGGGAGCATGCTTGGAGGATACAATTATTTTCTGGGAGAGGAGGAGGGCTCCCAGCAAATTAGCCAGCTGCCCTGCTCTGAGGAGGAGGGCCACGCTCTGGGAAGTTGAGGTTGATGCTGCAGAGACCTCGTCTCCCCACTGCCATGGGAATTTGAGTGGGCAGGACCTCCAGGCAGAGCCACTCCACCCTGGTGTGATCTGACCACAGGATACAAATCTATTCCCTTCCTTCCATCCCTCACCCTCTCCCCAAAACCTCCCCTGCTCCCATGCTGCCCCTTACCACCATCCCACCCCTCATGTTTTCTACCTGTTTCCTGCAAGACCCTGCCCACCCCCACTAATCTGCTCCATCTCCCCACCGCCCGGGCTTGCTGCATGGATGCAGATGAAAGTAAATTCTGGATCTCAAATTGCAGAATGAATGATGAGCTGAGCCCGATGAAAGTGGATCAGATGCAGAGTCACATTTTTATACCCACACAGGGCTCTACTGCTGCAGGTACAGTATGTGAATTGCCTCACCTTTAGTATTCATTTACTTGCTAACTTACTGCTTGAGTTGGTGAGTAGGGAGGCTTTTTGGGGTTTCTCATGTAGGGAATGTGGCAGAAGGAATGCAGTGCTGCTGAAGGCTGGGAGGAACGAGTCTCCCAGAGGTCATCTGCATGAGAATGCAAAAGGTGTGCATGTGTGATACCTTTTCAGGCAAAGCCTAATGGGTAGCAAGTAAGCCATGAGATTTGGTCTATTGTAAACATGTAGTTGTAAAATCACAATTTAAGCTAACACTTAATGCGGGAGTTGTGAGATCTCACCAATGCTCTGGGTTGTTGTGGGGGACAGGGCAGTCGCCTTAGCTGTGTAAGACATTGATTACACAGGGCTCCCTGGTTTAAAGCATTGTGAGAGAGCAAGGGGAGGGGTATGGGTTGAGCCAGCTTGCTGAGTGCCTTGGTCCTGCCTATGCCTTGGCCATATAGCTATAAGCCTGGCTTGACTAACCCTCCCCACCTGTTAAAAGATAGAGCTGGATACTAGGGTGTTTGTGAAACCCCACACTAGAGATACCAAGAGCTAAAATCACAGAGTGGCAGCTGAGGCCACACAGAGCTGAAATCACTGGGTTCTGCCTTAGGGCAATCCCAAGCAGTGGGGTTAGGACCGGCGGACAACAGCAGGACCAGCGGGTGGCCGGTAGGAGCGGCGGCGGTAAACGACGGCGGACGGCCGGTAGGAGCAGCGGCGGCGGTAGACACCGGCGGGCGGCCGGCAGGAGCGGCGGCGGTAGACGACGGCGACCGGCGTGCGGCCGGCGGTGGCGGCGGTCGACGACGACGAACGGCGTGCGGCCGGTAGGAGCGGCGGCGGACGACGGCGACTGGCACATGGCTGGTGACAGCAAGGGGAGGCTACAGGCAAGTGGACAGCTAGTATTGCCCTGGTGATGTATCTGTGGGCTTTGAGTTTGGGACTGCACTGCAGAGGGTACACCCTGTAACTGTGTGTGTGTGGAAAAGGGCCAAAAGCCCCAGCAAGAGACTGGGTTCTACTGCATATGGGGATGGTATCTGGGTAAAAGGGGTTTTGTATCTTCTGTGCTAAGATATACTGCATCTGTCGCTGTAACCTTGGGGTAGGTTACGGTCATTAAACAAGCCATTTCTATCTCAGACTCTGTGCTTGCGAGGGCGGGGGAGAACCGCCTTACAGGCACCCAGCACGGGGGTGAAATTGTCCCAGGCTACTGGGTGGGGGCTTGAGCCGGTTGATTGTATCCTTGATAGGAAAACCCCACAAGAGTTAAACCCGGCCCTTCTGGCAGGCATCTGGCGTTAACAGATGGGTTACACTCAATTTATATTATCATAAGCAATTAACGTCTCTCTGTACAGTGATGGTCAATATTCCCATTTTTTTCTTCCATGTTTCTGTGTCACTTTTTTCATAAAATCATGGAATCATAGAATTCTGGGGCTGGAAGAGACCTCAGGAGGACATCTAGTCCAGCCCTTGGCTTAAAGCAGGATCAACCTCAGCTAAATCATCCCAGCCCTGACTATATCAAGCTGGGACTTAAAAAGCTCTAGGGAGGGAGATTCCACAACCGCTCTAGGTAAAGCATTCCAGTGCTTTACCACCCTCCTGGTGAAAGAGTGTTTCCTAACATCCAACCTAAACCTCTCCCTCTGTAACTTCAGACCATTGCTGCTTGTTCTGCCACCTGTCACCACTGAGAAGAGTCTCTCTCTCCATCCTCTTTAGAGCACTCTTTCAGGATCACACCACACTCTTCACTTCTAAATAAGCCCCAATCTCTCAACCTCTCCTCAGAGGTCATGTGCTCCAGACCCTTAATCATTTTTGTCGCCCTCCAATGAACCTGCTCCAATGAATCCACATCCTTTCTATAGTGGGGGGCCCAGAACTGGATGCAATACTCCTGATTTGGCCTCACCAGTGCTGAGTAGAGAGGAATAATAACTTCTCTAGATCTGCTAGCAATGCTTCTCCTAATACACCCCCCCAATATGCCATGAGCCTTCTTGACTACAAGGGCACACTGTTCACTCATATCCAACACCTCATCCACTGTAATCCCCAGGTCTCTTTCTGACGAAATGCTACTTAGCCAGTCGGCCCCCAACCTGTAACAGTGCTTAGGCTTCTTCCGTCCCAAGTGCAGGACTCTGCACTTCTCATTGTTCAACCTCATCAGATTTCTTTTGGCCCAATCCTCCAATTTGTCTAGGTCACTCTGGACCCTCTCCTTACTCTCCAGTGTATCTACCTAACTCCATAGCTTAGTGTCATCTGCAAAGCTGCTGAGGGTGCAACCCATCACCTCATCCAGGTCGTTAATAAAGATGTTGAACCGTACTGCTCCTAGAACCAATTCTTGGGACGCTCCACTCGAAACCAGCCTCCATCCAGACATTGAGCCCATCCATCAAACCAGCTTTCTACCCATCTTATAGTCCATGGATCCAATCCATACTTCCTTGAATTATGGGCAAGAATTTTGTGGGAGATGGTATAAAAAACTTTTCTAAAATCAAGGTATATCGAATCCATTGACTTCCCCATGTCCACAAAGCCAGTTACCTCATCACAGAAGCTAATCCAATTGGTCAGGCATGACTTGCCCTAAGCAAATCCATGTTGACTACTCTTGATCACTTTCTCCTCTTTCAAGTGCTCCAAAATGGATTCCTTCAGGATCCCCTCTATGATTTTTCCAGGGACTGAGGTAAGGCTGAGAGGTCTATAGTTCCCTGGATTGTCCTTCTTTCCTTTTTTAAAGATGGGCACTACACTTGCCCTTTTCCATTCACCTGTGACCTCTCCCGATCTCCAAGAGTTTTCAAAGATAACAGCCAAAGGCTCTGCAATGACATTCGCCAATTCCTTTGCTACCCTTGGATGCATTAAATCCAGACGCATGGATTTGTGTATCTATAGTTTTTCTAAATAGCTCTTAACCTGTTCTTTCCCCACCAAGGGCTGCCCACCTCCTTCCCATACTGCATTGCCTAATGCTGTAGTCAGGGAGCTGACTTTGTTCATGAAGACTGATGGAAAAAAAAAAAAGCATTGAGTACTTCAGCCTTTCCCACATCTTCTGTCACCAGGTTACCTCCCTCATCCAGTAACGGCCCCACGCTCTACCTGATAACCCCCTTATTGTTAACATACCTGTAGAAACCCTTTTTGTTGCCCTTGACATTCCTTACCAGTTGCACTTTCAATTGTGCTTCCGCTTTTCCTGATTGCCCCCCTACCTTCTCCATCCATATATTTATTCTCCTCCTTAGTCATCTGTCCAAGTTTCCACTTCGTATATGCATCCATTTTGCCAAGGATTTCCCTTGTAAGCCAAGCTGGTAGCATACCATATTTACTTCTTTTACTGCACATCAGGATGATTTGCTCCTGTGCCTTCAGTAAGACTTCCCCTGAACTCCTTCCCCCTTCATATTAGCTTCCCAGGGGATCCTGCCCATCAGTTCTCTCAGAGTCAAGGTCTGCTCTTCTGAAATCAAGGGTCTGTATTTTACTGATCAAATTTCTTCAATCTACACTCTCGTGACCTCTGCAGCCCAGGTTGCCACCCACTTCTATTTTTCCCACTATTTCTCTTCTGTTTGTGAGCAGCATGTCAAGCTGGACACGGCCCCTAGTCAGTTCCTTCAGCATTTGTACCAGGAAGTTATCTGCAATGTTCTCCAAAAACTTACTGGATTGTCTGTGCACTACTGTATTTGTCTCCCAACAAATGTTTGAATGATTGAAGTGTCCCATGAGAACCAGGGCTTGCTAATTGGAAGCTTCTCTTAGTTGTCTGAAGAAATCCTCATCTACCACATCTACCTGATCCGGTGGCCTATAGCAGACACCAAACACAACATCATCTCTGTTGCTTCCGCTTCTAAGCTTAACGCAAAGACACTCAACTGGCTTTTCTCCATCCATATACTGAAGCTCTGAGCAATCATAATGTTTCTGCACATACACCACAACTCCTCCTCCTTTTCTCCCCTACTACTCCCCTCCCTCCCTGAACAGTTTATACCCTTCCATGACAGTGCTTCAGTTATGTGAATCACCCCACTAAGTCTGTGTTATTCCAATCACCTCATACTTCTTTGACTGTGCCAGGGCCTGTAATATCTTCTGTTTGTTTCCCAGGCTTCTTGCATTTGTGTACAAACACTTTACATAATAAGCTGATTGGTCTACCGTCTCCTTTTGAAGGAGGGGTCCTCCTTTGTTGTACCTTGTTCTTTCCCCACTTACCTCAGGGCTTGTGTCACCATGCCCCAATGAACCCAGTTTAAAGCTGTCCTCATGAGGCTTGCAAGACTGCTCACTTTTCTGCTTTGTCCTTTTCATATGAACTTTTTGCTGGGTTCTTTTTGAGGAGTTAATGTTTGTTTTCACTTATTGCCTTCTTTCATGCAATTTCACATATTATCATTTATCCACACTTTAGGTTTGTATGTCAGGAAACCAGCTACAGTTTTGTCATCTATGTTACATGCACTTAGACCTGAGTAAAATTTTTCAGTCAGTAAACTCTTTCATTTCTGTCATTCTGTCATCCACATCTCTCAAATAAGCGGCCTTTTAACCATTAGTAAATTTTAGTTACATTTAAGTACAGTATAGTGAAAGTAAATACAAATAAATACAACAAATACAGTGTAAATTTACAGTGTAAAATACTACTGCTGTTGGTAGATAAAGTACATTTTGTTTGTTTCTGAATATCTAATATTGTTTTACTTTAGTGTTATGCATTGCTACATACACCTCTCTGTTATCCAGAATATTTGAATATCTGGCAACCTGCCACCCCCGAGGCTGCTGGATATGAAAGAGTTTATGGTATATTTGCCAAAAATGCATTTTTGGGTCAACACACTATTCATGAATTTGTGATAAACTGGTCAAATGATTCATTTCAACTGAATCAAAATGGTCAACAGTTTTTGCTAATGTCAAAAAGAAAAAATGTTGCTTAAACTTTCCACCCTTATACTTTTTTTCAACATGCCTAAACCACTATAAGGGTGTGACCACACTAGCCCCTCCTTTTGGAGGGGCTATAGTACTGTGGCACTTCAGAACTTGCTAATGAGGCACAACCATAAATATGCAGTGCCTCATCAGCATAATGGCAGCCACGCGCTCTTCAAAACTGCTGATTTCGAAACACATGCCTCCTGTGTAGCCAGAAGCCTTTCAAAACACACCCTCCTAATTTCAAGCCCCCCTTCTTCCCCTTCTTCCAAAATGATCCATCCCCTGTTGTGCAGCACCTGCATTTGGAAGTCAAAGGCTCAGGGCTACCCAAAATGTGGGATTCCTCATGGCTAATAGCCTTTGATAGATCTACATTTATCCAATTCTTTTTTTAATACAGTTGGGCTACATCTACAGTAGCCCCTTCTTTTCGGAAGGGGCATGGTAATGAGCGAGTTGGGAAGATGCTAATGAGGGTCGGTCATGAATATGCAGCACCTCATTAGCGTAATGAAGGCTACGTGCAATTCAAAAGTGCCACTTTTGAATTGCACACCACCCTAAGAGGGGGCTTTTAAAGTTCAGGGGGTCCTTTCAAACTGCCCCTGTCTACACAGATGGCGCGTGAGTCTTTTGAATTGCACATGGCCTCTATTATGCTAATGAGGTGCTGCATATTCAGTGCAGCACCTCATTAGCATCTTCCCAAATTGCTCATTAACATGCCCTTTCCAAAAGGAAGGAGCTAGTGTAAATGTAGCCTTGTAGTTTTGATTTTCACAATGTCCTTTAGCAATGAATTCCACAGGTTTGTTAGGTAACATTTTGCCTTTAATGTGCTGAGGCATATCGAATGGGTGTTTTCAGAGAACTATCCACAATAACTCAAAGATCTCTTGAGTAGTAGCAGCTAATCAAATCCGATCATTTTGTATACATAACTGATATTCTGTTTTCCAATATGCATTACTTTGCATTTATCAACATCAAATTTCATCTGATATTTTGCTGCCCACTCACCCCCAGTTTTCTGAGATTCCTTTGTAACTATTCCCAGTCTGCTTTGGACTTAACTCTCCTGAGTAATTTTCATCATCTGCAAACTTTGCCACCTCACTCTTTAACCCTTTCCCGTATTGTTGATAAATATGGTGAACAGTACTAGTCCTCGAGAACAACAAGAAGTCCTGTGGCACCTTACAGACTAACAGATATTTTGGAGCATAAGCTTTTGAGGGCAAAGACCTGCTTCCAAGAAGCTTCCAGAAGTGGGTCTTTGCCCACAAAAGCTTATGCTCCAAAATATCTGTTAATCTATAAGGTGCCACAGGACTTCCTGTTGTTCTTGAAGATACAGACTAACACAGCTACCTCTCTGGTACTTGTCCTGGTAAAGCTGAGGGAGAGAGCGTGCTACTTACCTCTCTCCATTGTGAACACTGACAATTTATTCCTACCTTTTGCTTCAGGTCTTTTAACCAGTTGCAGATGCATGAGAGGACTTTCCTATCTCATGAATGCTTATTTTTAAAAGAGAGTCCTTGTCAAAAGCTTTTTGAAAGTCCAAGTACACTATATCCCTGTGATGACCCTTGTCCACCTTTTTATTGCCCCCTTCAGAGATTGGAGATGCATGATTTCTTTTTACAAAACTCATATTGACACTTTCTCAACAAATCATACTCATGTATGTATCCGATAATTCTGTTCTTTACTATAGTTTCAACTAATTTGTCTGTTTGACAAAGTTAGCCTTACCAATCTGTAATTCCCACTATCATCCCTGGGGCCTTTTGGGGGCAGGGATGGGAAAAGGGCATTGCATTAGCTATCCTCCTTCCTTGAGTACAGAAGCTGATTTGTTATGTTATATATCTCAATTAGTAGTTCTGCAATTTCATATGCATTTCTTCAGAAATCTGCATACCATATGGTTCTGCTGAGTGATCATTTTTTTAATATATCAGTTTGTTGAAAAACTTCCTTTACTGATACATTAAGCTGGCACAGTTCTTCTTATTTGTCATTTAAAAAGGATGGTACAGGTGTGGAGGTCTCCCTCACATACTCTGAGAGTAGACCAACGCAAAGAATTCCTTTTGTTTCTCCTCAATGGTCTTTTCTCCCTTGAGTGTTCCTGAAACATCTTACTCCTCCAGTTGCCCTGATTGCCTGTCAGGCTTTCTGCTTCAGATATACTTTTTTGCTGTTGGTTTTTGAGTCTTTAGCAAGTTGCTTTTCAAATTCTTTATCCTCATCTCTTTTATATGTTTAATTACTCTCCTGTCTAAAATGTATTATTCCATAACATTAGAGTTACCATATTTGATCTTTCAAAAAAGAGGACACTCCTGAGAATGTATCTGTATCACTATCTACCAACTCAATTGTATTAATGTACTATAAATACTGTAACACATTAATACAATGTGAGTTGGTAGTTGAGAGGGAGTGTATCTGTGTCATTATCTACCAACTCACGTTGTATTAATGTGTTATAGTATATATAGTATATTACTACAATGTGAATTGGTAGATAGTAATACAGATACACTCTCTTTGTGTGGTAACCCTACATAACATTCCTTATAGTGTAGTGTCAAACTGCTGAACTTGAAAGGCAGATGTACAGTAAAGTCTTTCTTATCCAGGATTCTATCATCCAGAATTTTCAAATAACCAGCATTCTAACCAGAAGTAAATTTAAAAAAATAAAAAAGCATTCGTATAGCACTCTAAAGACTAACAAAATTTATTAGGTAATGAGCTTTCGTGGGGCAAACACACTGCTAACAACATTTTCATTTCTAGTAACTTTGGACCAGCATATCTTAGTATATCTATTAAGATATTGTATTATTAAATTATATATATAAAAAACTGGACCACCAGTAAAGTATTGCGGTTGCGCTACATGTTGAGATTAATAACAGAATGGCCACAGAGCAGTGTTGATTCTGGAGTTGGTCTCATTTGCAATTGACTTAATCAGTCTTCTAGATTGTACTGGGAAGCAAAGCCTGGCCAAATCCTACCTCTATCAGCAGCACTTGCACTCTGCTGGGCAATTTAGAAAGCATTACAAAAGGCAGTCATTGTGACCCAGTCTGTTTGCAGAAGATCCATAAATGAAGACTGTAAAATAAATCAAGGGATTAGGCTGCCCAATTATGACCCAATCTGATGTCTATCAATCATACAGGCGAGGTGGATGGTGTTCAGTTCCGGCAAATCATATCAGGTCAAGTACTTGCATTACTGTTAGCAGATATGAAGGAGTTGCAGCACAACCTGCAACATACTACTGCTGCCTTTTGGTAGCTTCACCTTCTTATCATCATGGGTGTCATAAGTGATGCCGTAGGGATGGAAAGCTGGCTAATGACATGAATTTACAATGAGTTTGAATCTGGTTTAACTAGGGGTGAAATTAACTATGAAAAAAAAAAACCCTATCCACCACTAAATACCCAGTTAAATTCTTGAACGTTAATTAAGCAGACATGTAAGTTTTCCACAGGTCTCAGCTTGTCTTTCTGCATATAGATGAATTTCATCCATAAGTTTGCTGTGATTATGAGCAACATAAATAGAAATGTTCACAGGAGGATGTGTGAAATGCAGTAGAGAAGATCTGCTCTAGCCTAGTCAGTTATAGTTGTTCATCTAGCTGATTTCTATTTTGTAGAACATCTTCCATTCAGTAAAACAGTGAACAATTGATTCCAAAATTTACTCTAAGAGTATTCCTTCATTAATAAAACAAATGAGCTGCTGCAGAGAATAACTTCTGTCCATGCATTTTTTTCATCACGAGAAAAATCTGTATTTTTCCAATCATCTTTTTAAAGCTAGAATCTAAGATATTGTATTGATGGGAACATGTACGCACCAGATGTTGTACAGAGAGCTACAGTTCATTTATATTTGTTTTCTGTAGCAAATATATAACTCTGTTTCCAAGTTCACAGACCTTCAGCTTACAATTTAGTATACATGAGTAACCAAAATAACTGTGTCAAACTATAATTATGTTAATTTGCTTATAGCTTTATGTTCTACTGTTTTGAAGTCCTCAGGAAACAGGATTGTAACTTACTTGTATTTTGAATCAAACAAGTACGACAAGGAAAATTTAAGTAGAAGCTTTGTTTAAACAAATTCATGTTATTTATACAAATGTGTACTAAAAGAACACTATTAAGTTCGCAAAGCAAAGCAATCAAGTAAAGGAATGAAAGAATTAAGGTTGCCTGTAGAATTTTAATACAGTCTTGTGTACGACTTGGTGCAGTCTAACTATGCAAACACATACTGTTTGTTTTCTCAGGGACACCTCCCTCATTCTGTGCACAGAATGGATGCTGCTCACCGAATGAGCAGCTCTGCAACATGTTGTTTTCTTCTCATTGCTTAGGCTGCGGCTACACTACGAAGTAAATTCGATTTTTAACCTCGTTCTTACGAATTGGAATTAAGTGTCCACAAACGTCATACAATTTGACCCACCATCTTTCCCGTGTCGAGTTTCTGCATCCCCATTGCCCTATGGCTATCCCACATTTCCTTCACCCTGGTTGCTTCTGGGTGTTTCATGTTCGAATCTCAGAATGCAAAGCACCGTCCCAGAATTCAGAGCACCCAGTAACCATGAGAAAACAAACTGGAGAGTGCTCCATTTCCTGTGGCATTTTCTCTGCCAGTGCAAGCATGGGTCCCCAAATGCTCCAGATCATAGCACACATCATTTCAGCAACCACATTGGCTGTCATGCAATTTTGCCTTCAATTACAAAGCTCAGCGATGGTTTAGTATCATGATGATGATGATGATGATGATGACGGTTTTGAAGAGCAAATATCACAACTGCGGTCCAAGAACTCACAGCTGCTGGCGGCCCTGGATGCATTGGTGACAGTGTAGTGGCAGTTTTGGACTCATGAGACCAGCACACACTGGTGGGGGCCACATCATTTTGGTATCCTGGGATGACCAGCAGTGGGTGCAGAATTTTCACACGCACAAGTTCACTTTTATGGAAATTTGTGATGTGCTGGCCCTTGCCCTGGAGCACAGCAACACAAGAATGAAGCTGGCTTTAACAGTTCAGAAGTGAGTGGCAATTGCTCTGTGGAAGTTTGCAACGCTGGACAGTTATTGGTCAGTGGCAAATCAATTCAGGGTGGGCAGATCTACAATGGGTGATGCAGGCGACCCATGCAATCTGTTGGCATCTCCTCAGGAAGACTGTGATCCTGGGAGATGTACAGGCAATAGTGGATGGCTTTGCCTGCTCAGAGGTTTCCTAACTGCGTTGGGGCAATAGATGGCACGCACATCCCCCATCATGGCCCTGGACCACCTGGCCTCTGAGTATATAAACTGAAAGGGATATTTCTCAATGGTGTTGCAGGGGTTGATAGATCACAAAGGTCATTTCAGTGACATCAACGTTGGCTGGCCAGAGAGGTTTCATGATGTATTCATCTTCTGAAATTCTGGGCTGTACAGAAAGCTCCTGGATGGGACTTTTTTCCCATACTGGAAATTCACAATTGGTGACATGGTGATGCCTATTGTAATAGTGGGTGACCCTTGTTATCCTTTGTTCTCTTGCCTTATGAATCCCTACACAGGAGCCTTGGAATGCAGGAAGGAAAACTTCAATCACAGACTCAGCAGGTACAGCAGAGTGGCCGAATGTGCCTTTGGCCATTTAAAAGTGAGGTTTAGGTGCTTATTGACCCATTTGGACATTTCTGAGACTAATGTTTCCTCCGTGATTATAGCATGTGCTATTTTGCACAACATTTGTGAATCAAGGAGGGAAACTTGCCCATCCATCTGGAATTCTGAAGCTGAGGCCATAGGCAGGGCTTACTCACAGCTGCCTACACAACCATCCAGTAATCATGCTGACGCAGCAGCAATAAGAGATGTGTTAAAACACAGTTTCACGGATGATCTGGAACACACATGCTTCCAATGTATTTCTCTGTCGTAATGCCAATTAACCATACCATGTCCTAATGAATGAATGCTTTCACTTGGTGTGGGGTGGGGGTAAGTAGAATGCATTTGGCGGGCAGCTGTGCCTTCAGACCTCCGGCAACCCACCCAGTTCTGTCAGCCATTCATCCACTGTGGTCCTGGGTATATCAGTGGGAAGCTGTGTCTTCAGTCCTCCCGCAGTCTCCTTGGGTTCCCTGTGCTGCAAGTCCGTGGTGGACCTGGGTATAGCTGTGGGCAGCTATGTCTTCAGCCTTCTTCCAACACTCCCGGTTCCATCACCTGCACATCCGCTGTGGACCTGGGTGTATTGGGCAGCTGTGCCTTCAGCCCTCCTGCAACCCCCACAATGATTTGTGTTCCCTACCATTCCTGAACATCACAAGCTCACATCAATTGCAAAGGAATTATTTTGTTTTGTGGGGAGAAAAGGTTTAAGTGGCAGTGAAAAGAAGCTTTATCAAGGGTGTTTGAGTAGCCTTTAGCAGTTGCCCCGAGTGTTCTGCTTTATTCTGCTCCATGTGGTGCAGGATGAGATCCTGCTTGTGCCTCTTTATCTTTGTCAACACGTCTGCCACACTGGGCATGGCAGCTGGAAATTGGAGGTCAAAATTAAAATACAATTTACATAATGTGCTTTCAAATGGAATGAATGAGTCTCTGTGTGTACTATCAGGGAAACTTTCTTTTTTGAAGGCCACTAAAGGCTTATTAAGGATGGGATTCTAAGCATGCATTCCACAATACATCATTTACCAATATGTCTTTGACCAGCATGGAGGGGACCAGTGTGGAGGGGACCGGTTCCAGGTCTATGAGGAACAGCTCTAGGCTGTTGGGAACAACTTCCTCAGTACCCTGCTCATTGCCGCCTTCCTTCTCTCTCTTGGCCTTTTCCTCAAGGGTATCCAGCTCTTCTTGGCTCACCCCAAATTCCAGGCCAGGGCCTCCACAAGTGTTGAAAGTAAGATTGGGCTCCATGGTGAGGTTACTCCACATAAGAATGTGCAGCTGTTCATTATAGTGGCAAGTCTGTGGAGCTGCCCCAACTGCTGGTTTGCTCCCTAGACTTTTTGATAGGCCTGCCAGGGTTCTTTCACATTCACCCTGCATTGCATAGAGACCCGGGAGTAACCTCTGGCACTCACCTCAGGCGACATCTGATCATAGGTTGCTGCATTTCTCTTGGCCACCTGAAGTCTCTTTGCCACTGACTGGTCTCTGCAAATCACAAGAAGATCCAGAATCTCCTGGTGGGGCCACCCTGGGGCTCTCTTGCAAGCCTGAGAAGTACTAGGCAGATCACCACCCTGAGTGCTCATGATTGGAGGACATGGCTACTGATGCAATTGCTACCAATGCGATGCGATGACTATTGATGCAGTGTGAGTCAATGGACAAAGGATTTTTTTCATTATGGGTGCTGTAGTGGGGCTACCTGACCCACATCACTCCTGAGGGCTCTTGCATTGTCTCTTGGGCTCCACAACCAAGTCAAGTCTCAGAAGTCTGGTTAAGGTTCACAGGCCCAGCAGGCTAGTCAATGAACATCACTTCTGCTTCCAGGGTAGTGCGACCTAACAGTTAAAATCAATACCAGTCGCCCCTATGGTTAGACATTGATGCCTAATAGCCACAGTCAATATGAATTGCCCCTGCCATTGGGGCAGTGTGGACTAATGGCTAAAGTGAATAGTAATTGCCCCTACAGTTGGGCAGTGAGGCCTAATAGCCAACATCTGGCCTCAGCAGCCTAATCAAAATCTGGAGGCTTCAGCAGCTGTGCCACGGTTTGCAGGCCTCAGCTGCCTGGCCAATGTATGTTGGTGTGGTGGCTTAATCAACCTGCAGAGACCCCGTCGCCTGGTCCCAATTTGCATACCGCAGCGGCTGAGTCACTATGCAACAGCCCAGCAGCCTAGTCAGTCTGTGCAGGCCCAGTGGCCTAGACACAGTTCCCGCTTCTGGGGAGTCCATGGGGTGGGGGTAGGGGAGCTCAGGCCTGCCCTCTCCACTGAGCTCCAGCCAAGGGCCCTGTTGGTGGTGAGTGTGTGACCCCAGCCGCCAGGTCAGTGGGGATCCTCACCACAACACGCAGAGCTCACAACAGGGGCCCTCCTGGTCCACTGCCCTGGGCTACTTCCTACTCTGCTCTGGAAGCACTGGCCATCCTGGCTCTGTCTCTGTCTCCCCAGGCTGCTGCTGCTGCTGTGGCGGTGCAAGTGCTGTGCCACTGGTCGCTGCTGCTGCTGCTGCTGTGTCTGCTGCTCCTCAGGTGGTTGCTGCTGCTGCTGCTGCTGCTGCTGCTGCTCAGGAAATTGTGGCTTCACCTCTGGTGAATGTTGCCCCCACCCTGTGGCAAGAGCTTCTGTACCCTGGGTGGCCAACCCCAACTGACTGGCCTCCCTGGCCTTTATACCTGGCCTACAGCTAGAGCATGGCCCAGCAGGGCCTCGGGGGAGGGCCTGTTCCATTCGATAATCCTGCTCAGTGTGGGGTTGTTACACCCCATCACAGGTGCCCTTTATACTTGCAGGCCTGGGTGCTGCTGAATTCAAATTCTAATTGAATCAAAAATTCACAGGCTTCCCATGACCTTCTTCCTGTGCAACTGGATGGAGAGCAGCAGAGAAGGAAGTGGCCATACTTGGTAGGTAACTGCGTAGCTTTGTGGGATACATATAGGACACTTCTGGAGGCTAATACATTCTAATTAAAGATTAAATTAAATGCTTCCACACTAGCATTTATTCAATATTTTACATTCAAACTTGATGCTATGCCTATCCCATAATATGGACATTTTGTTATTGATATTAGACCTCAATAAAATTGAGCTAATGGTATTTACAGTGAAGACAGTGATGTTTAATATTGAGCTAACTAATGCCTTTACATCTGATTTTATCTCACAGATAAAGATACAGCCTGAGTGTCTTCCCACCTTACCAGCACAACAGGGAGTGAAAACTTCCCTGTTCTCTTAAAAACAGCATAACTAAATGCCAACTCATACTCACAGGGTTGACTTTGACTTATGTTCCAAATAGACTGGTTCATAAATCAGAAGAAAACACCGTTGCATTCTATCATGACAAAAAGCATATAAAAAACCTTGTTGTCAAAGCAAGTACGAGCTCACAATTGAATGTACAATTCAGAAATTTACTTCATAATTCCTAGGTTGTTCAAAAATCACTTCAATACCTTTTTTATAAATAACCATGTTTAAAAAAACACAGCTATTAACACAAACACATGGCTGACATAATACACCATGGGCTACGTCTACACGTGCACACGACATCAAAATAGCTTATTTCGATGTAGCGACATCAAAATAGTCTATTTCAATGAATAACGTCTACACATCCTCCAGGGCTGGCAACGTCGACGTTCAACTTCGACGTTGCGCAGCACCACATCGAGATAGGCGCTGCGAGGGAACGTCTACACGCCAAAGTAGCACACATCGAAATAAGGGTGCCAGGCACAGCTGCAGACAGGGTCACAGGGCGGACTCAACAGCAAGGCGCTCCCTTAAAGGGCCCCTCCCAGACACAGTTGCACTAAACAACACAAGATCCACAGAGCCGACAACAGGTTGCAGACCCTGTGCATGCAGCATGGATCCCCAGCTGCGGCAGCAGCAGCCAGAAGCCCTGGGCTAAGGGCTGCTGCCCACGGTGACCATAGAGCCCCGCAGGGGCTGGAGAGAGAGCGTCTCTCAACCCCTCAGCTGATGGCTGCCATGGCGGACCCCGCTATTTCGATGTTGCAGGATGCGGATCGTCTACACATGCCCTACTTTGACAGTCAACTTTGAAGTAGGGCGCTATTCCCATCCCCTCATGGGGTTAGCGACTTCGACGTCTCGCCGCCTAACGTCGATTTCAACTTCGAAATAGCACCCAACACGTGTAGCCGTGACAGGCGCTATTTTGAAGTTGGCGCCACTACTTTGAAGTAGCGTGCACATGTAGACGCGGCCCATATGAAGGGTATGACATGAAAGTTTACATAGGATGCTTTAAAAAATACTCTCTAATTTTCAATTTCTGGATTTTCAGCCCCAATCAGTAAATGTTGAGATACTTTTTCCAAGATGCACTGTAGCTCTGTCATTGGTATATGTGCATGATTACTCTTAAAGTCTCAGTGGTGCCTGCTCCGCTAATGAGCCAGGATAAAAATCATTAAAAAGTAATTGTGTGCAGGTTTTACAGATAAGCCTCCGCTCTAGGACAAGGCAATCCTGACAGACTGTAATATTTCTAAGGCACTATACTCCTCCCTTCCTGTTTAATGAGCCATAGACTTTCAATTTGGGAGATTTTGGAGCTAAGCAGAAAGAATACATAGGAGGTATTGTTTGCATGTGCCTCCTTGCTCTATACACTGAATAACTATAATCATCACAGGAACAGGTAAGAGGGAAGTCAATACCCAGTTTTAGACTCTCCAAAAATACTGATTTGCCATCTACAGAGTATTTTGTTTTCCTTACATTTGTCACTCTACCGGTCAGTATGTTTCTGAGCAACAGACCTAACTGCTGTTGAGCTCCCTTCATGAGAGTGAAATTTCTGTTTACTCAAATAATATCATTGCTTTTTTTTTTTAAAAAAAAAGCTTTCAATTACATAAGGCAATGACTGGCACTAAACCTAAACCATAATCACCAGCTAGTAAAACATTAACAGAGTAATACTATAGAAGGATAAAAACATGTCCAATTCTTAAAATTACAACAAAATATTACATAAGAAATACAGTTATAACATAGATAAATAAAAATTAAGACACCCATAAGCACAGCAAGGAAGAGGGAATTAACAAAGGGGTAAAGGGTGAAGATAAGAAAAAAAAAGCTTGAATTAACATGCTACAAAATAACATTCACTATAAACTACAATGCTATAAAACTACATGATATGGCCTTCCCCACCCCAAAACCCCCTAAAAACTTCCTTTGGAAACAGATCATGTGTGGCGCTCTTAACTCACAGAACCTTAAGGGTAAAGAAATGAAAAGATAAGCCATGTAAAAATACATGTTCTTTTTATTCCCAACCCACAAACCAATGCCATACCACTGCTACAGCACACCACAGATCACACACTACACCTCAACTCTGCCACTGTCTCTTTGCCTGTCTCCAGGCACACATTTAATCAAGCTACCTTCTCTAAGGCAGTGCACCAGACTACCTTGGAGCTTTCCTTCCTACACATATTTCTGATTACCAGTTCCCAATTCTATATGTAACATAGTTTTGTGTGTTTGGTGCAACACATTTTGATATATTGGAAGGGAAATTAATTAAAAACTCTTCTTTACATAGTAGATACTTGCATATAGACTCACTAAATCCTTGTTTCTGTTTTCACAACAGGGTCCTCAAGCTTTGAAATGGCTGTCAGAAGATATCTTGGACCAGTGAACTTTCCAGGAGAGAGACCTGCACCTGCTGCAGCCCATATATTCTGGCTAAAGATGTGGGGATGCCTTATAGAGATTTTAAAGCTCCTGCCACAGGAATACCCTTGGTGCAGGAACTGAGTAAGACATTTGCAGGTTGTCTTCTGATGCATAGCTTGGCAAACCCAGGTGAGACTCTAACCAGTGCTCCTATCTCCAAGGCTTTGATAGGCTTTGATTAACTTTGGTTTGCATAATTATTCAGTTCCATTGTGGTTTGTTTTATTGTGATTCCTTTCCTGTTGTGTGTTTAAGTGATACTTTTCTAGCCTCTGGCATGTATTTCATAGTGTGTTTGCTATGGCACTAAGCAGGCAGAATCCTCTGCATAACAAATGCAGAACCTTGTTTAAAAGTAAGTAATGGTGGACAGCTACAGGGTCACATGAACACTGTTGACTCTTTGGGCCCATATACGCCATCTAAGGCTACATCCACGCTACTAGATAAATTCGAATTTAAGGCAGTTAGCTTGATATTACCATGTGACTGTCTTCACTGTAAATGCCATTAGCTTGTATTAGGGAGCACTAATATTGATAGCATAATATCGTTGGAAGAGGTACACCTGCTGAGTGTAGTGTCAAGCTCAAAGTTAAAAGTTTGAATAAAGGCCAGTGTAGAAGCACCATGTCTTAAAATCAAATTTATTAACCTCCAGAGGTGTCCTGTATGTAATGCATAATGCCCCACAGTGCTTCAATCTGGCTGCTGCAATGGGGTGTGCAGGAATTAGGTAACAAGAAGACGGTGAGTTTCAAAGTGGGACCAGGAAGCCTGTGGCTGTGGGCTCATGTTTGTATAAGAGGCTGAGAAACATCTTTCTTTCTTTGTTATTAGCGCTGTGAGTGCATCTACCCATTGCAAATAGCCCCTGCACAGAGTTCGTGGTTCTGTCTTCACACTTGATATTTTTTTCTGCACTGCCTGATGACATGTGCTGCCCTGCATGGTAGCAAGGCTGTTGTCAGGATTGTGCTTGCGTAAGAGGCCAAGAAAATTCTTCCCAGCAGTTTACATTTGTGCTTACTCTCCCCTCCTCCAGAGGTGCCATGCAGTCAGGGTCTTTCCCATGCTCAACACATGACCTGGCTAGCCCCTCACCCAACAAAAGGACATGTCTGCCGTTCAGTGTTGATCATGCTGCCAGGCAGCACCATGTCCTGGCTTGCATCTGGTTAGGGATCCAAGGGCGGGAAAGATTTTGGGGGGCTTGCAGCCTTCTGGGGGGACTGCTTCAACTGGCCCCCAACCAAGAATATTTTCAGGGCCTTTCTTCCACTGAGGGGAAGTTTTTCTCAGTGGATATGAATTGCAGGGGACTTGCAGCTGCCCTGGGGGACAACTTCAACTGGCTCCAAACTGAAATGCCCCCCGCCCCAATAAAGGACCCAGGGGGGCTAGTTGCCCCCTGAGGGAAGTCTCCCTTGGTGGCTATGACTTGCAGGGCCTGGTTGCTGCCCAGGGGGAACGGTTCAAGTGGTCCTTGAGCCACAGACCCTGCACCTCACAGCCAAAAATGATTTTTGGGGACCATATCAACTGGCCATTCAACCTCCCAAATACCATACTGTCCCACAATGGCAATGAAATTTGGCAAGCCTGATCTCCCATCCCCTGTGTTGGCAATGTCTGTGTGGTGAAGAGGGAAGACAAAAATCTTTTCCCCTGATGTTTTCTCTCCTCTTTCTTCTAACTTTGCACTCCTTCATGCAGGGAAGATGGGTAGAGGGCCACTTGAGAACACAGACTGTGCACAGAAGCTGCATAATGGACTAGGAACCCAAAAACCCTCCCTCAGCAACTCTGTTTTTTTTTTTTAAACTTTACTATGTACACTTTGTTCATGGTTTTCATTGTTCCTGTATTATTTTTGGGGATCAGATGTAATCAAGAGAGGGGGGACAGTCAGTGAAGAGCCAGTTGAGAAGACACACACCTCATGATATTTATAAAATCTGTCATAATTCAGTTACAGCTACAGTTTTTTAAAGCAATTTAGTTATAGAAGAAAGATTTCTGTACATTTGGTGATCTTTATTGATGCACTAGTTTTCCTTCCTTCTGCCTGGAAAAATGGATGTTTGCTTACCCTGGGAGGCAATGCAATGTGGGAAGGTGATGTCAAATACCAGTAAAAATACCCAGAATGCTACGGGGATGAAGGAACTGTGGGATAGGTTCCCACAGTGCACTGTTGCAACAGTTGATGTTTGCCAGTTGAGAGTGGCAGCAATAAATTGACTTAGTGAGGAGTATGTGGGGACGTGAGTATAGACAAATTTGAATGTATACAATCCAGCATTACAAAATTAATATCAATAAATTTTAATTTCTCATATTGTAGATGTAGCCTAACTTCATACAACTGCAGACATATTTTATTGGGAGATTTGAAAGCAAGTGACAATTTTCATCTGCAGATAGAACTCCTCTTGCTGAGTATTTCTTTCCCTTTGTATATAGAAAATATGAAGCAACTAGCAGGCATGTTAATTGAGGAGGGTGTGGAAATTTATAAGAAGCAGAAGAAGAAAAGTTAGAATCAGCAGGATGTTGTTTTTTCTTTACAGATTATCCATAGAGCCACTGGTTGACTACAGCTCACCAAATTCAATTAAAGAAAATTTCTGATAAAGACAGATTTTAAAGGCAATTTTTTCCCTCACATTTCCTTTACATCCATCTAATATCACAGACTTCAGTGGACTGCCATGTGGGAAAAGACTAACTCAGATGGCCAATTTTTACTCTTTTTCACCTGGGTAACTGTGGAAAATTTGTGATGTCAGCAGATGTACTCTAAGATTTAAAATAATGGCAGTATTTACAAATCTTTTCCATGCTGAGCAACCCATTCTTTTTCCATTTGTTGTTGCCACACACGTGTGACTTTTATCTTCCAGGCTCGAATGCAAAGAATTGTTTTGGTGCGGGAAGATACTCCTGTAATTTAACTCTCTAGGTAAAGAGCTTTAGTACCTGGCAGCTTCCTTAGGCTTCTAACAGCATGAATATTGGAGGTTTATATCACAGTGGAAAAGATTTCATTGTCTTTGAGGGTTCTTTTTTCCTGCTTTAAAAAGGATTAAAAGAGAATTTGTTAAAAGAGAGTACAAAGAAAATACAGACCATACTTTAAAAATAAAATCATTGTCTTGTTAGTGGCATTAAGGCTCATTATAAAGATGACTAAGATCTGAAAGAGGAACTTCTTTCTCAACTTCTGAGGCCATTCTGTTACAATTAAGGAGATATGTATCTTGTTTGCTATCTAAGTACAAAACATTCAAGAAGCACTTGCTATTCATTCAGATATGACTGTTAGTAAATTTGGTTCTTATGGATGAACACATCACATAATCAGATCTCAAAAATGTCACAGTACAGACATAATAGAAATGTATTGTCTAAAAGCCCTTATAATGTAGAAAGCAGTGTGTTGGGTCTAGCTAACTAGACATTCTGTTTGTAATTATTAAATGAGAAAGATTGTTTAAAGTACCAGGCTGAGAGAAGGTTTAACTTTATACTTTGCTGTTAGGGAACTCCTGGGCAACCACTAGCAAATTTTTAAACTGACTCAGTTTCCCTTTATATAATATGAGGGTAACATGTACTACATCTTTACATTGAGAATTAAGGCTGTAATCCTGCAATAAACTCCACAGTTTGACTCCTTTCCAGGAGTGGTGTTTACCTCTTCAGTGCTCATAAAAAACGCTGAGCTCTTTAGACGGATTGGGCTATATCACTGCAAAATGACCTCTACAGCTGGTGAAAGTGTTTGGTCCTCATTTGCACATTTTAGTAGCCCCTAAGGATAGGACTATTAAAAAAGGTATACAGATTACATGAAGGAACATTTACCAACCTTAACCCTGGTCTCATCTGAACATCCACACTTCCACAACTAGAGGTTGAACCTTTCTCATCCGGAACCTTCGGGACCTGACTGGTGCTGGACGAGAGAATTTGCTGGCCTACAGGAGGTCAGTAATTTCTAACACATTACTGACACTTTCGGGGTGTATGGGGTGTACAAGGAGGGGTAGTACCTCTGTTGGGGGGACTGGTCATACCACTCTGGGGGTAGTCCGTCCACTTTGGTCCTCATCTGTCACTCAGCTCTCACTTGTGGCTCCAAGTAGCTGCAGCATGCTCAGCGGCCACACCCTGGGCAATGGCTTCGACAGGCCAGCCAAACCAGCTGAGTATAACTGATGGGGCTCAAACCCTCGGTGAATTTTCGGTGAATTTAGGCATGTGCCTACCCAGCATGTGAAGTCAGTTCCGGCGGCCTGGGCGGAAGAGATCATTTAGATCCAACGGCCAAAAAGGTGGTTCTGCAACGCTTTGTGGAAAGTGAAGGGCTTGACAAGGCATGAAAGATGTCAAGGCCATCCACTGCAACCAAAGAAGTTACCAATTGTGACGATTCTATGTACCACTGGTGCCTGGTTTCCAAGGTTGAGAGAGTGGGATTGCTCCCGTGCAATGGCTCTACCCCTTAAAAAGCTTTCACGAACAGGTCCTGTGCAAATCATCATATCATTACAACACCCAAGTCCTGCAGTGATGGGGGAGGGGCGAAGCGACAGGTGGAGGTTACCACTGGGAGTCATAGTCCCAATCCTGCACGTAGGAGGCCTGTGAACAAGTGGTCGTCCAGCTCTGTACCTGGGGCAGCAGAGTTGCCTGGCAGCATCCCAGGCGTCTGAGGAGTCCTCTTCAGGACAGCACTGCTCACCCTAGTAAGGGAAGGGCCTAGAAAAGGTGGCCTAAAAATTGCCTGCCCTACAACAATAACTGGCCAGCAAGCCGTGGCTGGCAGTTCAACTCTACTTGCAGTCGAAACCAAAAGAAAAATTTGAGAAAACTTACCATTGGTGTATGGAATGTTCATACTCTCATGGATCGAGAAGCTGTTGCAAGACCTGAGAGAAGGACAGCTCTCACTGCTCGAGAACTAGCCCACTACAACATCGATATAGCAGCACAGATTTGGCTGGGGAAGGTTTCTTGAGTGAACCAGGAAGTGGTTATACCTTCTTTTGGAAGGGCAAGATTGAGACAGAGGATAGAATACATGGAGTCAGTCTTGCAATAAAAACCTCATTGATGCATCAACTCCCAGACCTTCCAGTGGATATCAATGAAAGATTGCTTAAACTACGCTTCCCACTAAATGCCAAACGTCATGCCACCATCATCAGTGCATGTGCACCCACTCTGACATGCCCTGACAACTCATAGGAACAATTCTATGAAGATCTTGACAGATTGATCAAGGCCATACCTGCAACAGACAGACTACTCCTACTTGGGGATTTCAATGCCCGAGTCAGGGCTGACAACGAGAACTGGAAAGGAGCAACTGGGCCACGTGGTATAGGCAAAATGAACAGCAATGGACTACTCCTTTTGAGCCTTTGTTCTGAAAACGACCTGAATATTAACAACACTCTGTTCCGACAAGCAGATAAATAAAAAACGACATGGATGCACCCTAGGTCTAAACAGTAGTATCTGATAGATTATGCCATTGTCAGAAGGCGAGACATCTGAGATGTACTGATCACCTGAGTAATGCGAGGTGCAGAGTGCTGGACAGATCACAGGTTAGTCAGGATGTCTCTTCAACTTTACATCACTCCCTCTTGGCACAAATGCCTTAAGCATGTGCGACCTGCTTTTCACATAGCCAAACTGAAGGATGCCCAATGTTTCAACAATTTTCAGAAGAGTCTTGATGACAGACTAACATCCCACGGTCAACTGATCGGTACTGTAACTGGAAAGTGGGATCAGTTCAAGCAAATAGGGACTGACACAGCAATAACATCACTTGGACCAAGGAAAAGAATACATCAGGACTAGTTCAATGAGAAGCAAGAAGAAATATGTTCAGCACTGGAAGTAAAGAGAAAAGCCTTTATTGAATGGCAGAATGACCCATCCTCAGTCTCCAAATGGGACCATTTCAAGCACCTTCAGAGTAAAACACAGAAAGACCTCTGTCAGCTTTGAGACAGCTGGTGGAAGAGCAAAGCCAAAGAAAATGAGCACTATGCTGAGACCCACAACTCAAAGATGTTCTTTAGTTCTATTAAGACTGTTTATGGACCTTCTAAACCAAGGACTACCCCATTGCTCTCATCAGACAGCACAACGCTGGTCAAAGACAAAGAGGGCATCAACGAAAGATGGCGAGAACACTTTAGCAACCTCCTGAACAGACCATCGACCGTGAATAACAACGTCCTCAATGAAATTCCACAACAATCCATCCTGACAGATCTTGACTTTCCGCCCACGATAGGTGAGATTAAGAAAGCTGTTAGCCAGATGAGTTCAGAAAAAGCTCCTGGAAAAGATGGGATACCAGCAGAGATATATAAAGCGGCAGGTCCAGCAGCACTAGCAGCGTTCCATAGCGTGATCATCAGCATCTGGGAGGATGAAAACATGCCACAGGACCTCCGCGATGCTATTATTGTCTCCCTTTTCAAGAATAAAGGCAGCAAAGCAGAATGTGGAAACTACAGAGACATATCCCTCCTCTCCATTGGAGGGAAGATCATCGCCCGCATCATCTTGAACCGCCTAACAGCCAGTATTTCTGAGGCAAATCTACCTGAAAGTCAATGTGGTTTTCGACCTGGCCAGAGCACAGTCGACATGGTGTTTGCTGTCAGACAAATACAAGAGAGGTGCATTGAACAGAACATGCACCTGTATGCTGTCTTCATAGATCTGACAAAGGTGTTTGATACCGTCCTCAGGGAAGCCCTTTGGACCATTCTAATACAACTTGGCTGCCGAAGAAAATTTGTCCAGATTATACCACCTTTTCCATGACGGCATGACAGGCGAAGTACTGTCTGATGGAGCCACATCAGCCCCCTTCAACATCACCAATGCCATGAGACAAGGATGTGTTCTCACTCCTGTCCTATTTAACCTGTTCTTTGCATGCGTCCTTAACCATGCAATGAAAGATCTGGACCGAGGTATATACTTGAAATACCGGCATGATGGTTCACTTTTTGACCTCCGTCACCTGAATGCAAAAACTAAGACAGTGCAGAAAAACCTTTTTGAGGCACTCTTTGCCGACGACTGTGCCCTTATGGCTCACACTGAAAATGATCTTCAGCAATTGTCAACAAGTTTGCTGAGGCCTCGCAACTTTTCAGACTAACTATCAACCTCAGAAAGACAGAAGTTCTCCATCAACCTGAACTTGGATCAAATGCTCCTGTCCTGAGTATCTCCATTGACGGCACTCAGCTTAAAGTACTGGAGAACTTTAAATACCGGGGTAGTGTCATATCCAGTGATGGATCACTGGATAATGAGATCAATGCGTGAATATCCAAAGTGAGCCAGGCACTTGGCTGTCTGCGTGTAAAAGTCCTAAACCACCACAACATCCGGATAAACTGTGTACAGAGCTGTTGTTCTCTCATCTCTTTTGTACAGGTGCGAAACATGGACAATATATAGCCATCACATCAAGCAGCTTGACGCATTCCACACGTGCTGCCTCTGTAACATCATGAAGATCTGCTGGCAAGACAAAGTGCCCAATCTTGAGGTCCTCCAGAGAGCCCAGATGACAAGCATTGAAATGATGACTATGAAGTCACAACTACGTTGGACTGGTCATGTCAGCCGCGTGGATGCCAACAGAATCCCTCGCCAGCTTCTGTATGGTGAACTCTCTCAGGGCATCCGGCGTATAGGTCATCCATGGAAACGCTACAAGGATACCATCAAAGCCAATCTGCAGTACAGCAGTATCAAACCTAGGGACCTTGAGGACACCCCGGCTACGTCTACACGTGCAGCCAACATCGAAATAGTCTATTTCGATGAATAACGTCTACACGTCCTCCAGGGCCAGCAACGTCGATGTTCAACTTCGACGTTGCTCAGCCCAACATCGAAATAGGCGCAGCGAGGGAACGTCTACACGCCAAAGTAGCACACATCGAAATAAGGGAGCCAGGCACAGCTGCAGACAGGGTCACGGGGCGGACTCAACAGCAAGTCGCTCCCTTAAAGGGCCCCTCCCAGACACACTTTCATTAAACAGTGCAAGATACACAGAGCCAACAACTAGTTGCAGACCCTGTATATGCAGCACGGACCCCCAGCTGCAGCAGCAGCAGCCAGAAGCCCTGGGCTAAGGGCTGCTGCCCACGGTGACCACAGAGCCCCGCAAGGGCTGGAGAGAGAGTATCTCTCAACCCCCCAGCTGATGGCCGCCATGGAGGACCCCGCTATTTCGATGTTGTGGGACGCGGATCGTCTACACGTCCCTACTTCGATGTTGAACGTCGAAGTAGGGCGCTATTCCCATCCCCTCATGGGGTTAGCGACTTCGACGTCTCGCCGCCTAACGTCGATTTCAACTTCGAAATAGCGCCCAACACGTGTAGACGTGACGGGCGCTATTTCGAAGTTACTGCCGCTACTTCGAAGTAGCGTGCACGTGTAGACGCAGCTCCCCAGTGACAGAACACAGTGGTGTGCAACAGTCAGCAATATCTGCACTGCCTTTGAGGAGCACTGCTGCTGGCATCTACAAGAGGCACACGAACGACGTCACAGAGCATCGGCAATGCACAACCCACTGATTGTGAACTTCCCATGCACCATCTGCAGAAAAATGTGCACCTCTAGAATTGGCTTATACAGTCACCAAAGGGCACACCATGAGACCAATAACAGATGATCTCCATAGATTTGTCATCATCGGCTCGATGGACTACCATTACTGACACTTTCACAATTTAGTGAGCTTTTAGAAGACACATGGGGTAAATTAGAGCTAAATAACAGCACAGAACACTGTGAGCCAGGACTGGTGGCTGTAAACAAACTTCATGGGACCCCTGGGAAACTTGGCCACACCCATGATAAGTGGTCACCTGCCTAATTAAAATCATGCCAGATTATGGATGTTGCTGGATAAGAGAGTTCCAGACTAGAGAGGTTCAACCTGTATTGATTTTAAAATGTTCTGCTGAGGGAGTATATTTTAATAATTCTTCTGTTTTCTACATTCATTCCTGCAGCTATATAATTTCAAAGATCACCCATGTGTCTTTGACATGTAGGAAAATTCTATACATTCATAATATTTTATAATCATTTGCTTTCTGACCTGCTCCCTGGATTATTCAGACTTTATGTAGTTAATTGGTCACATTTACAATGGTCCCTAATCCTCACTTAATGTTGGCCATTATAAATTACACACTGAATGTTATTTGTTGCTGGGTTCCTCCATGAAACTGGGGATGCTTTGAGAAGCTGGAACTCAACTTGTCCACTTTGCTGCTCCAGCCCTACCTCCTGCCCCCTAAGCAACTGAGCTAGTTCTGCAGTCTGTGATTTGAGGGATGGGAGGATATACAGCCACTATTCGTTCAATGGCACTACATAGTTCTTCCATCATAAATCTGTTCTCCTTCTTTTGTCTTTAATGCAGCTGAGGAACATATGAAAATTAGCCTCCATTAACTTTACCACTGATTTTGCCTATGGATCCGCTAAGGTTTTGACTGGGAGTATGCTCATTAGTCTGGCACTTCCCACCAATAGCTGGCTGTACAGAAGGGAAAAGGTGGTCTCATGGAATAGGGAGGTAACAGCATGCCCCACTTACCTGCTTTGGTGTATGACTGAATGACAGAGCTGCTTGTTGCAACACTGACCATTCTAGAATTAAATTACTCATCCCCAAACCTCGTGGGTATCTTTTTCTCTCTGGCTGGTTGCATATGAATACAAAATGTACATTAGGCAGAGGGACTTCTCTTCATTTAATTATATGGTAAGATAAAAACAATTCACAACAGAGATCAACCACACACTGCATATTTACACTTTTAAATGTAGTACTTTAAATAAAGTTTAAGTGTTTTTTTGTTCAATGACAAATTTTTCATTTTTCAATAACTGACTAAAACATACCAGCTGCATCTACACTAGCCACCAATTTTGAAAGTTCAGGCCCTCTTTCAAAAGGAAGAGAGGAGCATCTGTACATGCCACCTGCTCTTTCGAAAAGAAATTCAGAGGAACATGCCCCAACCTTCAAAACCGCTTTTCCAAACTTAAAATAGGAAAAGCCTGCTCTTTCGGAAGGCACCGCAGACCTTTCTTTCGAAAGAGTGGGGTCTGCCATGGCGCCGGGTCAGCTGGGACATGGAGATGGGCTTCCCAGCACCTGCAGGATTCTATTGTCTGTGTGCACAGCACAGACCCAGAAACCCTGTTGCAGGAAGCCAAGAGTATGCAAGCAGCAGCCATCACATGTGGTGCTCCTGCAGGCCCCAGCAAGACCCCCAGCTGTTCACAGAGCAGCAAGGCCAGCACCCATCAACTCCAGGGACTTCCCTCTGAATGTGCCCAGGGCTCACAGGGGTCCAGCCAGGGGATGGAAAAAGAGAGGTCCTTTGTGAAATGGGCACGAAGAGCCAGGGTGTGGCTACTTTTGCCCAGCTAGCTGAAGGCCTGAGTACCATGGCCATCCTGGCTGTTCTCCTGATCAAATCAGGAGCAAGGTCAAGGAGTTGTGGCAGGGCTATGCCCAGGCTCGGGACATGGCTAGCTGGTTGGGGCCAGCGCCTGCTCATTCCCATTTACAAGGATCTGCGAGCCTCCTGGAGCCATGGGACACCACCTCCCAACCTGCCATCCTCAACACATCTGCTGAGGAGCAGACACCAAGGACCATCCAGCCCAGGGATGGCGACAAGCTGAGACTGCCGGCCAGCCTGACCACACCAGGGTCAGACCTGGAGCCAGCCAACAAAGGGTCAAGCGAGGAGGGTGAGATGGTCATAGACCTCTCCTCTCTCACCTCCAGCTGTTCATTGGCCAGCTGGGGATTCCCTGACCTCAGCAGTGGACCCTCAGGTATGTACCCAACTGGGCACACACCTTTAATCAGAGGGCAGGAACTCCATATCCTCCTGAGGGCCCCACACACTCCCAGCAGAACCTGGCTGGCCAATGCCCAGCCAGGCTGGGGCCTGCTGGATGGTGTCACAGCTGCCAGTGGCCTTTAGCACCTGCTCCCATGGATGGTGCTGCAGCTGGAGGATGGGGACCCACTGCCCATGGGGGGGATGAGGGCTGTGACCCACGGGGCCAGGGTTGGGACTCATAGCCTGTACCTCTCTTCCCTCTTATTCTTACGGCTGTGCTATCAGAGGCCCAGGAGAGCCTTACGCCCTCGATGGTGCTGGACAGCACCCCAGAGGTGAGGGATGGCAACCGGGCAGCACCACCACTGGCACCAGGGTGTCCCTGCTTCAGGAGGGGCCAGAGGAAGACCACTGGGACATCCAGCTCGCTGCCTCCATCTGCTGCCAGGTGGAGGTGGTGGAGCAGCGCCTCTCCCTGGAGGAGGGCGAGGTTGCCTGGCATCAGTTGGTGTCTTGTTGAGGACACCAAGGCTATTTGGGTACCCGAGGACCATGAAGCCAGCGATGGCTGCATCCAGGTCCCTGACGTGGATTACCCTCTGGAGGAGCAGGTGCTGCTGTTAGTTGAGACTGTTGATAACATCTCTATTTTTAAATAAAAGCTTTAAGGTAAGATTTAACTCTACTTTCAGAAATTTTAAAAATATCTAAGATCTTGAGTATAATCTCATTTCTTGTGACAGAAACAATGTGAGCTCCTCTATAATTTTCCCTTTCTTTAAAGGTTTCAATGCAATACTAGCCTTGTGTTATTAGAATGTATAAGAATTGATTGACTTTTCTTTTGTATAATACATGACTGGCAATAATGTTCTAGTACCAGTAGAACTATTAGCTTTCCATTCAATGATCAGAATCCTTTAGAGGCTGAAGACTTAGAAGCAATTTAAAACCTAACTCTGTTCATAGAATAATACACTTTCAGGAGATAAGAACATCAAATAATTTACTTTGTCATATAATAAGACTGACTTTTAAAACTAACAACCTTATTACTCACTAAGCCTAGCTTCATGACTGAGGGGAAGCTAATATTCCATATGATTATATTAATTCATCAAAGCAGATTTAGAAAATCTACTTGAATTAAATCTATCATTAAAGCCAATTTATTTATACCATCACTGTGAACTATAGGTTTGGGTAATTGTGTTTCTGGGTTCACTGTAACTGATTATATTTATCAAAAGGGGATAAATTTGAACTAGCTAAACAGATACCCAGCGATTTTACATTACTGTGACAAACATCGGGAAAGTAGTTGTGCTCAAGACTTACAAGACAGAGAATACGGAAGTAATTTTTTGTCAAGAATTTCAACACTAGTCACTCCCTGTAAATCTGATGTAACTCATGTAGCTGTCGGACATGCTTTATACTCAGAGGTTTGACTGTGACGTTAATTCCTTTCCATTTTCCAAAATGTTGCTGAGCGGAGTTGGATGAAGAATGGGAGGACAGAGTAGTTGCGAACACTTAAGCATATTTTGATTCACATTTTGATTTGGTCATTTTCAAGCTATTTCTGGCAAATGAAGACTTTAGTTATGTCAACATCATGTGGTATGAACATTTACTGAAGGCAAAATCCTGGCATGTGGCAAATATCTGTTCAATCAAAAAGGTAGTTAATGTTTGTTTTCTGTGAAAGCAACAGTACCTTATAAAGGTCAGGCCAGGCCAGGCAACTGAGGAATGCACGGTGGATATGTCATACAAGACGAATGACACAGCTTGAACAGTGGGTTCTAAATGCCAAAAGATCAAACAAATACTATAACTAACATGTGAGCAAGTCAAAGGCCACGTAAACTATCAACTACATGACCACAAACTCCCCACATTAATATATCATGTTCTGTTTGAGGATGACTTGCAAATGGAAAAGGCAGAACTCATATTATTCATGTGACTAATTTGACCTGCTCTTCTGCTGAGTTTCATGACCTTCACTGACTATTGAACTCCTTTACCCTGTCTGATATGTGATAATGCTTCCTTTTTTATCCCCTGAAATTAACTAGGATCTCACTTGTTCTCATTTTGGGGAATCCTGTGAGTGCCTAGAATGGTTATTTAACTTAGTAACTTGGTTTGCCATCTATTTCTGACTAGCGTGGTGCTGTAGGAGGTTCTTAGAAACAGATGTGTCACATAGCCAAAATGTAATGGGTCTTAAATGTATTCAGCCTAGTCTAGAAATAAAACAATTCTTAAGTAGAGACTGTTCTTGTAAAGTGCTGAGCACCTTCTGTGGCCATGGGCTTGATTCAGATCAAGGATGTTCTGCTCCTTGCAGGACTGAGGCTCTTAAGAAGCACATGGGATCAATTGAAAACATTAATCTAGAAAAGCACTGAAAAGATTTCATTAAATCCAGAAAAGTTTGGAGTTTGAACTACAGGCCTTAGGAAGTGGATTCCAGACCACCCTTCAAAGTTTGAGAATTGCAGATGCAAGAATTTTGTAACTTGCCAATCAGAGAGTTAGCTTAGCTCCACATAAGCTCTACTCAAATGATAATAATAGAAATTCATGATAGTAAAGTTAATCCCTTATCACAAACCACTAAAATCTAGCCTCTGTCAACCTCAATTAATTAACTGGTGTTTCATCTGGAAGAGATTATCAGCTTTTTCACGGATGTCACCAAATGAGTTAGTTTACATCTTTGTGCACAGCCATATTAATGTTTTGCATTAATAACTTTAATTGAATAAATATTAATTTTCTGCTTAAATCCCATGATTGTTGGAATGTAAAATCTTTTGTACCTGCTTAGTTTGATTTTCATTTGTTTGGTTGCTTTTTTACCAGTAAGTATATATTACCATTTAAAATTAAAGCTGCGTCTACGTGAGCCGGCTACTTCGAAGTAGCTGCGCCAACTTCAAAATAGCGCCCGCCACGTCTACACGTGGCGAGCGGTATTTTGAAGTTGAAATCGACGTAAGGTGGCGAGACGTCGAAGTTGCTATCCCCATCAGGAGATGGGAATAGCGCCCTACTTCGACGTTGAATGTCGAAGTAGGGCACGTGTAGATGATGCACGTCCTGCAACATCAAAATAGCGGGGTCCGCCATGGCAGCCATCAGCTGAGGGGTTGAGAGACACTTTCTCCAGCCCTTGAGCTCTATGGTCGCCGCGTGCAGCAGCGCTTTAAAACTCCCCGCCCCCTGTGTTCCTGTGCAGGAAGCTGAGAGTGCGTGCAGGCAGCAGCATTGCCACGCGGTGAGCCTGCACAGCTCGCAGCAGCCCCAACCCACCACCCTGCACTGATGGCCGCTAGGCAGCCCCCCAAGCGCCCCCAGGGCACCCCCCCCAAGGGGAGCCAGGGCTCCCAGCCTGGCAGCCAGCCTGGGAAGAGGCAGTGGGGCCCCTCCTGGATGGAGGCTGAGATCCGGGACCTGCTGGGGCTCTGGGGCGAGGAGGAGGTGCTCCAGGTAATGGGGAGCAAGAGGCGGAACGCGGATGTGTTCGCTCGGCTGGCTGAGGGCCTGGCTGCCCGGGGTCACCCTGCCCGCACTCCTGACCACGTCAGGAGTAAGGTGAAGGAGCTGCGTCAGGGTTACGCCTGGGTCCAGGACGCGGCCAGCCGATCTGGGGCCGCCCCCGCCACTTGCCCCTTTTACAGGGAGCTCAGGGCCATCCTGGGCCACCGATACACCTCCTATCCCCCCAGCCACTCTTGACACCTCGGCCGACGAGCCCCAGCAGGCCCTGGAGATGCAGTCCGCCCCGGAGGCAAGCCCTGCAGCCCGGGGCCCCCCCAAGAGCCAATCCCTGGGATGCCGGATGAGGAGGAGGGGGACTCCTCCAGCGATGAGGGGCTCCAGATCGCCATCCTGTCCTGGAGCTCCAGCAGGGTGTCCACCCAGTGGGTGTCCCCCGACCGTGGGAGCGGAGCGTCAGGTATGTATCCCCCCGGTGCACACCCCCAGGGTTAAGGGGCAGGGACAACAGACATGACCATGGCCCCAAGCACAGCAGTGGCATGTCCCTCAGAAGACTGCATCACCCCCTGCCCCCCAGCAGGACAGCGCCATGCCCCATCCCTGGGGATGGGGGGAGTGGAACCTAGGGTCCCCTGGGGATTGGGGACACCCATCATCATCATCAGCATCTCCCGGGGACGGGGATGGGGAACCAGCAGCAGAGGGGTGGGGGAACAAGGGCCACAGACCAGGGCCCACACTAATGGCTGTCTCCACTCTTCTTCCCCCCTGTGGTCCGCAGCTGCACCATCGGAGGGCCTGGAGAGCACCGGCGACGTGTCAGTGGTCCCGAAGAGCCCACCGGGGCCATCCCAGCAGGCCAGCCCCTCGGCAGAGCACTAACCAGCCCCAGGATGAGGCCGACGGCGGAGCTACCAGCAGAGGATGGCCACGGATCCCCAGCTGCTCGCGACTGTCCGTCGTCAGCTGGAGGTGTTGGAGCGGCGCCTGCATGTGGAGGAACAGCGGCTGGAGCTACAAGAGCGAGCGCTGGCCTGGCGCCAGGAGGCTTGGTGGGCCTTCATGCGGACCTTCGAGCGCATCGCGGAACACCTGCCCCCCCATGCCGCGCCACCTGCCTCTCTGCCTGCTGCTCTGCCCGCCGCTTCGACTGCTGTCCCTCCACCGTCTGCCATCCTGGGGCCTGCCGCCGAGGGGGACCTGGGGCCTGCAGACACCGGCTGGCCGTATCTGCTGGTTCACCCGGCCCCCACCCAGCCTCGGCCGGGTGCCAGACAGTAGGGGTGCGGGGCCGAGGACGTGGCCTCCCCCTCCTTTGTACATATCCCCCATTATTTGTATATAGTTTGTATTGGACCCCTGTTCTGTTCTGGTACCTGCCCCCCCATGTAAATAGTTCCCCCCTTTTTTATATCTATCTATCTATCTATCTATTATCATTAATAAGAGATTGCACTGTTTGGTTTCAAACAACAGGTCCATTTATTTTCAGGAAAAGTGTGTGGGGGGTGTGCTCTTGGGTGCTCTGTGGTGTGGATGTGGGGGCAGAGAGTGTTGTGGAGAATGGGAGGGTGCAGTGGGTGGCCTGCCAGCATTCACCCCGCAGCCTGGTCAAAATGGGCCCACAGGGCCTCCCGGACCCGGATCCCCTCGGGGTCGACCTGGCGACTGGGGGCAGTGGGTGGCTGCACATCGGCCCTGCCAGCCTCCACAGCCCAGCCCTGGAAGAAGGCCTCTCCCTTGCTCTCCACCAGGTTGTGGAGTGTGCTGCACGTGCCCACAACCTGGGGAATGTTGGTGGGGCCTGCATCCAGGCGGGTGAGGAGACACCTCCAGCGCCCTTCGAGGCAGCCAAAAGTGCGCTCGACCACCTGGAGCGCATGGTTCAAGCGTGTGTTGAACCGCTCCTGGCTGGCTGTGAGATGGCCCGTGTAAGGGTGCATGAGCCAGGGCCAGAGGGGGTATGCTGCATCTGCGACGACGCAGAGGGGCATGGTGGTGTCCCCCACAGGGATCTCCCGCTGGGGGATGTAGGTCCCTGCCTCCAGCCGGTGGCACAGGCCTGAATTTCTGAACACCCGGGCGTCGTGGGTGCTGCCAGGCCAGCCAACGTAAATGTCCAGGAAGCGGCCCCGGCTGTCCACCAAGGCCTGGAGGACCACCGAATGGTAGCCCTTCCTGTTGAGGAAGCGTCCTCCGCTGTACTCCGGGGCACAGATGGGGATATGGGTCCCATCCAGAGCCCCAAAGCAAGTTGGCAAGCCCAGGCTGGCAAATCCCGTGATGGCAGCATCTGGGTCCCCAAGCCGCACGAACCTGTGGAGGAGCAGGGCATTGATTGCGTGGACGACCTGCAGGGGAAGGACATGAGAGAGCACCAGTGAGGGGTGTGCAGGGTGTGTCTGGCCCTGCACCCCAGGGCTCCCCCCCCAGGGCTCACCCCCAGCAGGGCTCCCCCCCCGGGTCCTCTTACCTCCATGAGGACAGCCCCGATGGTGGCCTTGCCCATGCCGAACTGCTGCCCTATGGATCAGTAGCTGTCTGGAGTGGCCAGCTTCCAGACAGCGATGCCGACCCGTTTCTCAACCATGAGGGCACATCGCATGGAGGTGTCCTGGTGCCATAAGGCAGGGGTGAGCCACTGGCAGAGCTCCAGGAATGTCTGCCAGCTCATGCAGAAATTCTGGAGCCAGCGCTCGTTGTCCCACTCACCGAGCACCAGCTGCTCCCACCAGTCTATGCTCGTGAGGTAGCTCCACAGCCGGCAGCGTGTGCGGTGGGGGGGTGGGGGGGGCGGGCAGAGGGCCGCAAGGTCTGGGGCTGCTTCCTCCTCCCCTGGGGGCAGCTCCTCTTCCACGAATAAAAGGTGGTCAGCTGCCTCCTGCACAGCACTGAGCAGGGCAAGCACTGCTCCTGCAGGGGCGGGCGTGGGGACCTCTGGCTGCTGCTGCTGCTGCTGCTGCTGCTGGGGGTCCATACTGCTTCGTTGGGGTGTGTGTGCCTGTGGCTCTGCAGATCGCATGCTGTGCAGGCTGAGTGTTTCTGGGAGGGGCCCTTTAAGGGAGCAGCTAGCTGTTGTCCCGGAAGTGCTAGTCTTCCCTGTGACCCTGTCTGCAGCTGTTCCTAGCACCCTTATTTCGATGTGGGCTGCTTTGGCGTGTAGACGCTCCCCTGCAGCGCCTACTTCGATGTAGTGCTGCTCAACGTCGACGTTGAACGTTGATGGCACCAGCCCTGGAGGACGTGTAGACGCTATTCATCGAAATAGCTTATTTCGATTTCGCTACATCGAATAAAATAACTATTTCGATGTAGCATCCCTGTGTAGACGTAGCTTAAGTCTTTTATTTTTCGCCCAATTTCTCTGATAAACTTCAATGGATCCAGATATTGAATGATGCGTCCACCTGACTATACTCCACCACTTTTTTCCTAATTTACTTTTATTACATAAGTAACCTTGGAGGTGTCAAACAAGATCAGAAGGTCCATTTTGATGGGTTTACTGATACATAGTGTGGTCTTGTCTAAGCACCAGTTATAACTATGTAGGTACAGTTCAAATAATACAATCTTGCAGTTATATCACTATAGATTATTTACCATTCATGCTTGGGAAACATTATGTGCATGAATGATAAACATGTCACACTTTGTAGGTGACAAATCTGAGGAATTGTCCAAGACTGAGGTGTCATTAGAGGAGGTTTGTTAAACTTCACAGTAACAAGTAACTGGGACCAGATAACATTCACACAAGAGTTTCGAAAGAACTCAAATGTGAAATTGCAGAACCATTAATTGTGGTTTGTAACCTATCCTTTAAATCAGCTTCTGTACCCAATGACTTAAAGATAGCTAATGTAACACCAGCATTTGAAAAGGGCTGTAGAGGCAATCCTGCTAAGTATAGACCAGTAAGTCTAACGTTGATACCAGGCAAATTAGTTAAAACTATAGTAAAGAATAAAATTGTCAGACACATAGAAGAGCATAATTTCATGGTCAACATGTTTTTGGTGAAGGGAAATCATGTCTTACTAATCTATTAGAATTCTTTGAAGGGGTCAAACAAACATGTGGATAAGGGGGATTCAGTAGATATAGTGTACTTGGATTTCCAGAAAGCCTTTGACAAGATCCCTCAACAAAGGCTCCCATGTATATTAAGTTGTCATGGGATAAGAGGGAAGATCTTTTCATGGATTAAGAAATGGTTAAAAGTCAGAAAACAGAGAGTAGGAATAAATGGTAATTGTTCAGAGTGGAGAAGGATAACTTGTCATGTTCTCCAAGGGTCAGTCCTAGGACCAATCCTATTCAACATATTCGTAAATGACCTGGAGAAAGTGGTAAACTGTGAGGTAGCAAAGTTTGCAGACAACACTAAACCGCTCAAGGTATTTAAGACCAAAGCAGACTGTGAAGAACTTCAAAAGAATCTCGCAAAACTGAGTGATTAGGCAACAAAATAGCAAATGAAATTTAATGTGGATAAATGTAAAGTAATGCACATTGGAAAAAATAACCCCAGCCATACATACAGTATGATGGGCGCTAATTTAGCTACACCTAATCAGGAAATAGATCTTGGAGTGATTGTGGATAGTTATTTGGAAACCTCCATGCAGTGTGCAGTGGCAGTCAAAATGTTAGGAATCATTAAAAAGCAAATAGAGAATAAGACAGACAACATTTTATTGCCCATATATAAAACTGTGTTATGCCCGCAAATTGAATACTGTGTACACATGTGGTCTTATCTCAAAAAAAGCTATATTGACATTTGGAAAAAGGAAACTAAAATGATTAGGGGTTTGGAATAGGTCCATGAAGAGAGATTAAAGACATCAGAACTTGTCATCTTGGAAAACAGGAGACTAAGGGGGGATATGTTAGAGGTACATAAAATTATGAGTGCTGTGGAGAAAGTGAACAAGGAAAATTATTTACTTGTTCCCATAATATCAGAACTAGAGGACACCACATGAAATTAGTGGGCAGCAGGTTTAAAACAAACAAAAGGTAGTTCTTCTTCACACAGTGTGCAGTCAAGCTGTGGAACTCCTTGCCAGAGGAGGTTATGAAGGATAGGACTACAACAGAGTTTAACAAAGAGCTAGATAAATTCATGGAGGTTAGGTCCATTAATGGCTATTAATCAAGATGGATAAGGAATGGTGTCGCTAGCCTCTGTTTGTTAGAAGCTGGATATGGATGGCAGGAGAGAGGTTGCTTGACCATTACCTGTTCGGACCACTCCCTCTGGGGCACCTGACATTGGTCACTGTCAGCAGACAGGCTATTGAACTGGATGGATCTTTGGTCTGACCCAGTAGGGCCATTCTCATGTGCTTATACACTGGAATAAGCCCATTGATACTGGTATAACTGCATCCAAATTACAGTAGCTGCCAATATATCAGTGAAAAATTGCAGTCATAGCTGACACATTGACATGGTATAAACCAGTGGTAGGCAATTTGCAGCTCAGCAGGGTAATTAAACAAAGATATACAGACATATCTTTTAGAACTGGAAGGGACCTCAAGAGGTCATTGAATCCAGTCCCCTCTACTTACAGCAGGACCAATCACCATTCTTGAGAGTTTTTAATCTAACCATCGCCATACCCTTGAAAGGCCCCTTCAGGGATTAAACTCACAAGTGTGAGTTTACAAGGTCATTACCCTAACCACTCCCTCTCCACCTCCCATTTGATTGTGGGCCACAAGAAATTTTGATGACTTTGACCATCTGCAGGCACTGCCCCCCTCTCAGCTCCCAGTGGCCATGGTTCATCATTCCTGGCCAACAGGAACAGCGGGAAGCAACATGGGAGTCTTGTGGCTGGGGGCTGAAGGTTACTTACCACTGATATAAACTAAATGTAGAACAGGCCTGAAACAATTCCTACCCGTGTGACTTTACAGCCTAAATAGACAAGTGGTGGGATGGTAAACAAAGGTGAAGTGAGGAAGCAAAAGTCAAGGAGTTGGTCAAAGGTAGAATTTGGAATAGAACCAAAGTCTTCTTACTCCTGCTCCATTGCAATGTTACCAACTATTGTGGCTTTATCACAAGAAGTCTGATATTTAGGTCATGCCTATACAATAAATGTACACTAGTATAACTCCATTGCTCAGAGCTGTGAAAAATCTACTCTCCTGAGTGACAATTATATTGACCTAACTGCTAGTGTAGACAGTGTTATAACAATGGAAGAATCTCCCCCACTGACATAATTACAGCTTTTGCAGAGATGAATTAATTATGCTGACAGGAAAAGTTCTCTCATCAGCATAATAACCGCTCCACTGAAGCACTACAGTAGCACAGCTGCATTAGTACTTCTGCTGCAGCATTTTAAGGTGAGACCTGCGCTTAGCGTTTCTCTTACAGCTCCAGCTTTTGAAACTATGTGACTAGATGAGAACCTTTGCTTTCATTTTTAAATAATTTTCTAACCCTCATGGATGTCAAGAAAAGCTTGAAAATGTAAGCCCCAAAGACTCAAGCTGGAAAGCAAAGGAAAATTAGCACAGAATATTAAAATCTCATCATTGCTAAATATGGTTTTTAAATTATTTTAGTGGGAGGGAGCAGATTTGACTATGGTAATAGTGTCATTACTCTGGCCAGTAGAATAGTGTTTCCTGAGTGAGATATCACCTCAAGAACAAGGTGGAGACCAGGGAAGTCAAACTAGGGCAAGAATGATCTCAGTTAGGCCCCACTTGACAAAGTCCTGGCTGGGATGATTTAGTTGGGATTGATCCTGCTTTGAGAAGGGGATTGGACTATACGGCCTATGAGGTCTCTTCCAGCCCTAGTCATCTATGATCTATGTATGTATACTAAAAGCATTTTTTTCCCAAAGGGCTGTTGACAAATGGGTTTTCTGTCAAAGGATGTTTGACATATAAATTAAGCATTTTAAATTAACATGGTGGATAATCTTACCCACAAATTCAGTAGGGGAAGAGAAATCAATGGGGAGGCAACAAACTAGAGAATAAATCACACGGTATTAGACTTACAGAGAGGACAAACGATGAACTATGGGGAACTAGATAGAAAGCAATCCGCACTCCCTTCAAATTTTAATCTGCTTCTAGGAAGTAGTTGGGAAGGGTAGTTACGTTCATAAAAATTGAGTTACAGCTTGCCATAGTTGTAAATCTGCAAAGGACGTTGGATGTGAAATAAATAAAAATAAACTTCTTTAGAAAAAAGATTATATTGTTAATTTCTACAAAGCATGTTAATATTCTTTTGTATATAACTTTGTTTCCATTTTCCTTACTCATGATCTCTTAAATCTCTGATAAACCTTTTGTTTTCACAAGAAATATAACTTAGTGCTGTGATGTGGTAGGTGCTGACTGAGTCATCTAGTTCATATTGGTATGAATACAGTTTCTTTGGGCACAGCAGGCCTGGTACATGTGAATCTTCAATAGAGAAGGAGTTTGTACAATGTAGAAGAATGCTTTAAGTGGACATAGGATCTGGGGTACATCCGTTGTTAATCTGCACACAAAGTGGAGAAGACTAACAACAAGCTGGTGCTGTCAGGGAGATGGCACCAGTTAAATGCACGCAAGTTTTCCTCTAAGTGGAATCAGGGGCTAACAAGATGACTTTCATTCACAGTTTAAGAGCAATGTAGGATTGGAAGGGACCTCAGTAGGGCTTCTGGTACAGTGATCTGTTCTGAGACAGGACTAACTACTATCTAGATCATCCTTGAGAAGTGTTTGTCTCACCTGCTCTTAAAAAACCTGTAATGATGGAGAGTCCACAACCTCCCTAAGTAATTTTTTCCAGTACTTAAATAACCTTAGGGTAAGAAAATTTGTCTTAATGTTTAACCTAAGTCTCCCTTGCTGAAATTTTAAAATCATTACTTACTGTCCTGTCTTTGAGAGATAAGGAGAACAATCTGTCACCCTCCTTTTATAACAGCATTTCACATAGCTGAAGACAGTTATCGTGTCCCTGTCGGTCTTGTCTTCTCCAGACTGAATAACCCCAATTTTTAAACAAATTTTCCTCAGAGATTACATTTGCTAGGACCTTTAATCATTTTTCAGAGGGGTAGCTGAGTTAGTCTGTATCTTCAAAAATAAGAAGTCCAGTGGCACTTTATAGACTAACAGGTATTTTGGCGTATAAGCTTTTGTGGGCAAAAAAACAAGAGGATTGTGTTGTTGTTCATCATTTTTGTTGTTCTCCTGTAGACTTTCTCCAATTTGTCCACATTCTGAAGTATAGCGTTCAGAAATGGACACAATACTTCATCTAAGCCCTTATGGCTATGTCTGCACTAGCCCCCAATTTTGAAAGGGGAATGCTAATGACACACTTTGGGATATGCTAATGAGGTGCTGCAAAGAATATGCTATGCCTCGTTAACATAATGGCAGCTGTGGCACATCGAAAGTGTTGCTTTCAATCACGCACTGCTCGTCTGCACGGGGTCCTTTTTGAAAGGACTCCACACACTTCGAAATAACGAAATAGGAATAGGGGGATTTTGAAGTGTGTGGGGTCCTTTCAAAAAGGACCCCCTGTAGAAGAGCTGTGTGATTGAAAACAGCACTTTTGAAGTGGTGCAGCCACCATTATGCTAATGAGGCACTGCATATCCATTGCAGTACCTCATTAGCATATCCTGAAATGTCTCATTAGCATCTCCCTTTCTAAAGGGAGGGCTAGTGTAGACATAGCCTATGGGTGCGTCTACGCTAGAAACTAACTTTGAAGTTAACTTCTAAGTTAGGCCCTACTTCTAAGTAGCCAGCAGAAGCTGCGTCTACACGTGCACGCTACTTCAAAGTAGCGGCACCAACTTTGAAATAGCGCCCGTCGCATCTACACGTGTCGGGCGCTATTTCGAAGTTAACTTCAACGTTAGGCGGCGAGACGTCGAAGTCGCTAACCTCATGAGGAGATAGGAATAGCGCCCTACTTCGACGTTCAACGTCGAAGTAGGGACCGTGTAGACGATCCGCGTCCCGCAACGTCGAAATTGCTGGGTCCTCCATGGCGGCCATCAGCTGGGGGGTTGAGAGATGCTCTCTCTCCAGCCCCTGCGGGGCTCTATGGTCACTGTGGGCAGCAGCCCTTAGCCCAGGGCTTCTGGCTGCTTCTGCGGCAGCTGGGGATCTATGCTGCAGGCACAGGGTCTGCAACCAGTTGTCAGCTCTGTGGATCTTGTGTTGTTTAGTGCAACTGTGTCTGGGAGGGGCCCTTTAAGGGAGCGGCTTGCTGTTGAGTCCGCCCTGTGACCCTGTCTGCAGCTGTGCCTGGCATCCCTATTTCGATGTGTGCTACTTTGACGTGTAGACGTTCCCTCGCTGCGCCTATTTTGATGTTGGGCTGAGCAACGTCGAAGTTGAACATCGACGTTGCTGGCCCTGGAGGACGTGTAGACGTTATTCATCGAAATAGACTATTTCGATGTCGCAACATCGAAATAAGCTATTTCAATGTTGGCTGCACGTGTAGACGTAGCCAGAGAGTCTACACACATTTTCCCTTACTTTGAAGTTAACTTCAAAGTAGGGAGCCCAACTTGGAAGTCTTCACTCCATTCCTGGGAATGAAGTAGTGCCCTACTTAGAAGTTTAACTTTGAAGTAGAGTCTATGTAGACGCTCAACTTCTTTTTTTTTTTTTAATTATTATTTTAAAATAAAAAAAAAATTTAAAAATAATAACAAAAATATTTTTGTAGTGTAGACACAGCCTATAAGAGCTAAATAGAGTGGAAGAATTATTTCTTGTGTCTCACTTAGAAGACTTCTGGTAATACATGCCAGGATGATGTTTACTTTTTTAGCAATAATACTAAATGTTGACTCATTTAATTTGTGACTCACTGTAACTCCCACAACCTTTTTTGCAGTATTTTTTTCTGGGCTGCCATTTCCCATTTTGTATTTGTACAGTTGAATATTCCTTCCTTTGTGGAGCACTTTATATTTATGTTTATTGAATTCCATATTATTTAAGAACATTTCTTCAATTTGCCAAGATCATTTCGAATCCTAATCCTTTCCTCCAAAGTACATGCATCCCTTCCCAGCTTGATATCATCTGCAAACTTTAGATGTGTTCTCTCTATGTCACCATCCAAATAATTTTGAGGGTATTTTTTAGCTGGTTGAACTCACTGCCTCAGCGCCTCTTGCTGGTCAGTCTGGGAATTTGCTCCATTCATCAGCAGAGTGCCTTCTTCTGGTCATGTCTTACTTATTGTCTTTGCTGTCTTCAGGCGGTGGCTCTGAACCTGCATCACTCCCTTGGTCCATTAGGTTTCTCTGGCAGTGCTCTCTACTCTGTTCTCCCCTCTTCCAGAGGTATTACAGTCCTCAGGCCATTCACCTGCCATCAACTGCAGCCCTAAAGTTGATCACCTTCTATCAGGAGCCAGCTACAGTCTGTAAAGGGCCATGTACATCCAAAGCGAGGAGTGGTACAAGGGTGGTGGGCAGTTTGCAGGCTCACTCTCTTCTCTGGGTCCTTTCCAAGGTACCCTCTGGTAGCAGCCATGTCCTGCTCTTCTTCACTCCCCTCTACAGCTTGTGCTCCTTGGGCCATGTTCCCATGAACATTACACCCACTCAGCCTTTATCTCAAGATCTGCCATCTGGCAATGGTTAGCCAGAGCTTTGGCTGCCCTGCTCAGAACTGCTTTGTCTCATGTCTGGCCCTCTTTCTCTATGAGCCTGTCCTTCATGGTCAGAACAAGAGTGAGCTCCTCTCAGTCCTGCACCCTTTTATAAGGCTCAGCCTGGCCCACTGACTTCTCCCTTCCTCTAACTGGCTCTCTCTGACCTGCTTTTAACCTTTTTCTTGCTGGAGTGGGGCAGCTGCCCCACTGGAGTATTGCTATATAATAGTATAATAGAGTATTACATAATCTAATACAGTATAACTCGATCAGTGTTCTGACTGTGGTTTGTCTAGGTTGCATTTCTATAGTTTGCTTAAGAGACAGTCATGTGAAACAGTATCAAAAGTCTTACTGAAGTCAAGTTACATAAAAATAAGTTGCCTTGAGAAATGGCAGTTTCCAAACAAGAAAATGCAGATTTCTTCAAGAATTCCAATCCCTCTGAGTATATACTGGAGATTTAATTTATTGTACTTCCAGTTCCACGAATAATAGAACTGCCACTATTGGACCAATATACAACATTCAATAAAAGAAACAAGCTTTCAGCAAGCAGATTGGTTTTCTTTGTTTTATTAAAGTTCAAGAACTAAAAGGTCACTTGATCATGAGGGGCTGAGGTGAAAATCAACATGGAAAATGGAAAGCTTCAAATCCACTGAGGGCAAAATGATTGTAATTCAGGCTGTGAAATATGCCATGGAATTCATTAGTCTGTCCCAGGGAAATGTAATTTTGTGGTTGCAGTCAAGGGTCCTGAAGAGCACTGCAGGTACAGGACTGTGTAGCTTCTACTTGAATGTAAGATGTGTAGCACCCTCTTTTCTTAGTCAATTGGATATCAGAATTATAGATACCGCATTCTGGGGAAGTTCTGCAGGCCAGTCTGGTATACAGGAGGTGAGGCTAGAAAGTCACATCCCTTCAGGACCTGGATTCTATGGATTTTTCATTGTCCTCTTTTTAAGTGATCTTTTTCCAGCAGTGGCCAATATGAATTCAAACATCACCACACTTGTGGTTGTCATACTTCTACATTCGCCACAGCCCACCTGCCACTCTAAATAAATGTCTTAGCTCTGCCCCAGAGCCAGGTACTCCCTGTTCCCCATCTAAATAAATGCCCTCCCCTGCCCCAGAGCCAGGCTAATGTAATGCCAGTGACTCACCGCAGCCATGACTGGGCATGTCTTCTCTCACCAAGTGGTAGGGGGCCTGAGCAGAGCAGGTGGACAGAACTCCCTGCATGTGGCTCTAGGAGGAGCCACATTTAAAGGCTCCAAGAGCTGCATGTGGCTCCAGAGCTGGATTTGCCACACTATGATGTCCTGTTTACCATGTGGCAAGTGACGAATGTATTGGACGCTGTGGTTTTAGATGAATTCTAATGATCTTGAAAGCTATCTGATGACCTGTACAGTAAATAAGTCTTCTATTTTATCATGTTGACAGAGTGACATAAAAGCCCTGATGCTAGACTGTATTAGTTCTGATTTTAAGTAAGGTAAGAGAGCCTACTTCCCTGAAAACATGCTTCATAATTGAGAAATCTGTGACCAGTCAGTTCTTAGCTCCTTTTGAGATGCAAAGTGGTGCCGCATACCATGATGACTTTTTACCAGGAAACACATCACTTTCACATAGACTTTGAACTGCCATAAGGTTGTAGCTGGTGTAGGTCCCTATCAGCAAGGAAGGACTGAGCACATGACACTGACCTGGAAAACTTAATCTTATTTCCTATTCTCTCAGCCTATCAACACCACAAAACTTTTCAGTCTAATTGGGTATACTCTAGCACTTGAAGTAGAAATTAGAGATGGTAGAATTACTAACTGGGAACATGTTAGCAAAATCTGTCACTTTTGTTCATAAATTGTCTGCAAAATATTTCAATTTTTGGATTTTATGTAATATTGCATACAGGCAAATATTAATGAACAAATGATTTGTAAAATGTTCACTGATCACTAATTTGGGTATTTAAAATTATCTTGTGCTCTAGCGTATTACTGATGTTTCCTGACCAGATGACTTTGCTTTTATTAATAGGAAACTAACAGAGGATTTAAAAATACCTTGGTTCCTTCTGATTTTGGACAAGAAAAGATTAAAAAACATCTATTAGCTTTTTCACTAGCTTATCTCATCTACCTAGAATTACAGGCCATAATTACACTACAGCAGTCTGTCAACAGAAGTCACCGTTGGAAGAGATTTCCTGACAAAACTTCTGTTAACAGAGTGCAGCCACACACAAAAGCCTATCTGAAGAGTGCTCTGCTCTGTATACAGAGTGGCTGGACTGCCCAGCTGCGCTCTCAACAAAACTAGCACCTGGAAGCACAACAGACAGGGCTGCCCAGTGTTCTGGATGCCCTGTCTGTTGAGAGTAGGTCCCCCCAGAGCATCCATACAGCTTTTCTTTTTTTTTCTCATCAACAGAACCTGTAGACAGCAGCATTATGCCTCATGGCTGAGCGGCAGAATGCTGCCAGCAAAAGTGCAAAGTTCTGTCAAACTGTGGACAAAACGCATTTTGTGTGGTCTTTCCACCAGTTTTGTCCAATGGAAGCTGAGAAGATCCTATTCTCCATTTCTTATTACCTTAAACACTCTGGTTATGACACTTAAGCTGGGAGTCAGAAGTGTGTATGTGTGGAAGAGGAGCTTCTATAAGAGATTTAAACACTAAGGATTTTCCTATGGAAGAGGATCCCGAGGAAGCTAGATCTGCTGAGTTTTGAACTGTTTTACACCAGTGCAGTGATGCAAAGGTGTGTCATGTAAAAATCTAGCTCTTACCTGATACACTATGTAGGGTTTCTGTGTTACTGGTATATCTCATTAGAGTAAAGTTACTCAATTTAACATTGTACCTGGAAGTAAGGCATGTATTTAAATGTCAGACTTTCTTTAAAAAAAATAGTATTTTGGAAATATTTTTTTGTATTGTTAAAGTTGCTACTTTTCTATATGAGTCCCATGGGTGAAAGATCAGTTACATGTCAAATCCCAGCCAAGTTGTTTGAATGAATTCACAGTAACTTAAACACATTGTTGAAAAAAGCAGTGCTAATCTTTGGTTTAAGCCTCCACTCTACAGATATGACATGATTTAAGGTGCAGTTTTTCAATCCTGACATTTAATCCATGGGTTTAAAATACTCCAGGGACCAATCAGTGTTCTATTTCTTAATCTAGGAGCTAAATATGATGCTAGATTGCTTGCATGCTGTAATATCTTGTGCATTACCATCATGCAGTCATGCATCATACTGGAATTTTTGAGAGCAGACAGAAAATTAGCCTGCCAATTTTTCAACTTCACAGGACTGTAAAGTGAAATGCTTGCTTAATATCTTTACTCTTAAATGTAAAAATCCTAGACTTAGGCTGTGTCTACACTAGCTCCCAATTCAAAGGGAGCACTTCATTAAACTAATTCTCCCACACAGCAACTTCAAAGTGGCAAACTTTTGAGGAGTAAGGGGACTTTGAAGTAGCCTGGGCACTTGGAAGTACCTGTGGGTTAGCTGCAGCTACATGCAAGCCAGCACTTCGAAGTTTGCTGCTTTGAAGTTGTTGGAGCGGAGAATTAGCCTAATGAAATGCTGCATATGCACCGCAGCACTTCATTAGTAATCTCCTGACACCCTAATTACCATGCCCCTGTCAAAATTGGGGGCTAGCCCAAGAGGTGAATATCTCTCCTGTGATAAAATAAATATGTTGTGGGGAGGAGGACTGTTCTCTGAAATTATAAAACAACAAAACAAAACCAAAAACATATATAAGTATATATAGCTAATAGAGCTACTGTTGAGAATACTGTTCTGACCACCCAAACATTCAATAATTAGGGTTAGGAAAGTTTAGATACAGGGGGTCCTCTTTATATGTCACTCCAATATACATTGTTTCATATTGACATTGTTGAGATATTGAGGAAAATGATGTAAAAACACCCACTCTTATGTCGGCACGACTTATGCATAGTCAAAACAATGCTTTGTTTTGAAATTCTTGGCAGCGCCACCATCTTAGCATTATGCACCAGCATCCTCCGCACTGCTTCTCCCACCCAGTGTGTTCACTAACATTGTGACTAGCAGTTCAATGTGCATTTTCTACTGTCAGTCCTTCCATTTTATCATGGTCTTTACTGTATTTGCCACCCTTTAACAATGGGCAAGTGTAGTGCAAGCACAAGTGAAGGTACTAAAATAAAGAAACAAATGTAGTAGTATTGTGTTAAACACTGAATTGGATGTTATAAGTTGTAGAAAAAAGGTGAACTTGTGGTTGCCTCTGATGAGTGTTTGTACAATAGTGAAGAATGCTTCTGAAATAGAAAGCAAGGCTAAGCATACTTTGAAGAACTCAGAGGTAAAAATAATGAGGCAAAGAAGTGAGATAATGGAGAAACTGGAATGTTTGCTGGCATTATGGTTTGAGGATCTCCATAACCAGAACACTCCGATTAGCTTAGCCCTCATTCAGGAGAAGGATTTAAGCTTAGATAAATATCTAAATAAAAAGGAGTCAGGAGAGGAATCTACTTCAAATGAAAAGCCCTTCAAGGCTGCGTGAATATGGTTTCACCATTTTGAAAACTGTATAGTTTTAGAAACAAAGATTCAGGGAGAGGAAGCCAGCACCAACACAGATGCTGCAGAAAGGTTTGTTGACATACTCATAAAAATAATTGAGGTGGGTATGATTTTAAGCAGATGTTTAATGTTGCTGAAACTGGGCTGTATTGGAAGTGCACGTCTTCTTGGACATATATTTCTGTGAAAGAGAAGACTGCTCCTGGTTTCAAAGCCACAAAAGCTAGACTCTCCTTTTAGGTGGCAACGACAATAAGAAATTAAAGCCATTGCTAGTTTATCATATCAAAAATCCAAGAGCACTGAAGAACATTGTAAAATCTCATCTCCCTGTTAGCTGGCAATCCTACCGCAAGGCTTGGATTATGGGGCAAATATTCCAGGAACGGTTAATCAATTACTTATTCCCTGAAATGAAAGAATACTGGAAGAAAGATAATTTAACATTCAAGATTCTGCTCATATTAGACAAAGCCAGTGCCCATGACCTTGATTTTGAACAGCTGTGTCCCAAGGTTAAGGTTGTTTACCTACCTCATCTCTGCTATACCCTATGGACCAGGGTGTCATTGCAACATTCTAGGCCTACTATTTGAGGAAGACATTCCACAAACTCATAGCTGACACTGATGGCAGCAAAAAACCCACAGTTCAGGAATTCTGGAAGAATGTCAGCATTATGACTATTGTTAATTGGCTCTATCTGGGATGAAGTTTCTAGCTGCCTAATGAATGGTTCTTTCAAAAAAATGTGCCCTACTGCAATCCATACCTTCCTTGGCTTCAATGACACATCAGGTGTTCATGATTAAATAATTAAACTGGGAAAGGAAGCAGGCTTCCATGAAATGGAAGTTGATGATGTTAATGAGTTGGAGTCACACGGTTTGCCTCTCAGCAATGAAGATCTATTAGAGTTGGACATACATGGTTTTGAAGAAAATACATCTCATAGTGATGAAGAATGTGGTGATTCTGAACAGGAAGCTATTTTCACAATGCATTCTTGAAAGGAAATGTTCAACCACGTTGAATGTGCAATAGAGATAATGCAAAAATGTGACAATCTTTTTGACTGCTCGTCAATGGTGGCTACAAGCACTAGAGAATCTATGGCTTGCTGCTGAGAAATATTAAAAACAAAACAAAAAGCAGGAAAGCAGACAACCCTGTATTCTTTCTTTAAGAAGAAAACAAAGCAACCATCCACTGATTAACCTGAAGCAGGACCCTCTGGGTTTTAAGGTTAAATCCTTTAAAATGTATGTTTGATTCTATGATTTTTACACAAAAATGTGTTGTATGTGGTTTATTGCTAACAGACATAATTGAAACAGTTTCTACTGTTTGTACAGTACACATGTTAAAACAAGAAAACAACTTAAAGGACTTGGCCCCCATCCCAGTGTATTTATATGTATTCTTATGGTAGAAAATTCCCCTTTGTAAGTCATCTAGGCATCACTGCTGCATGGGAGGTCCCCATCCCCCTGTATTTACGTGTGCTCTTATGGGAAAAAAAATTCCCCTTTATACATCACTTCACTTTACATCATGACTTCATGGTTCCTAACCACAACATATAACAGGGACTCCCTGTACATATTTCAACACCTCACAAGGTGCTTCGCTCTGTAGAGTACAGTAGTGCCTTATATTGGCTCTCCTTAAAATCCAGATATTTGATTTTATGATGGACAGATTCTTCCTCAAAACTATTATGAAACTGAAACAAATGACACACCCAAGCCGTTCTCTCTTGCTTTAGTCCTCTGCCTTACATGTTTTTAATTTCCTCAACAGTGGAGGGAGGAACAGACACAGGTGACTGCCTAAAACTTTTTCAGTTACTCAGCACTATCCATCCTGGGTGCGGAATGCAGAAAATGTGTGGATGTGCAACAAAAGATCATAATGTATACATATGCAGCTGGAGGAGAATTAAAGTTTCATTATAATTTATTGTTCCTTGTATGTACACTGTTTTCTGTTTACCATATTTGTTTGCAATATATTTAAAACACAACTTGAAAAGCTTGCTTTTTCTGCGTGCATATCCATACAACATCCAGGAAATAGATCAAATCAGTTACAACAGTTTTTTGTTGGTCAGTTTATTACATCACATAAAAGGACCAGCTTGTCATCCCGCATTGTGATAGCTTCTCATATAATTGTATTTACTCCAAGCTAAGGAAAGTGGTTGAAAACTTGCAGTAGTGTACTTGTCCTGTAATAAATTAGAAAATACCTGCTCATCTGTTTGTGTGGATACTGTATACGTATAATAAAAGATAAAACTTATTTTTTTTTAGAATGAAAAATAGAAAAAATACGGAATAGGGTTTTTCTCCTTGCAGATAACCTAATGGTGTCTGAGAAAGCAGCGATTTGTAAAATGTGTATCAAAGAATAAAGATGTCTTTTTCTGGTCAAAGTAGCTGGAATCATATCTGCTATTTTTGAGAGTTCATCTATTTGTCTGTTTGATCAAGAACGTCTCTTAAATGGTAAGAACTAGGAATATGGAAATTAGAATATGCAAATGAGACAACAGACGTAAATCTGCACCTCATTTGCATTTTTGATTTCCCTCATTTGCAAGCCTCTTTCAAAAGGGTAAACACAGCCCCACTGTTTATTGGGCTCTTAGAAGACAATTTTAAAATTTCAGCTAAATAGCACCACAGAACACCGAGAGCCAGGACTGGTGGCTGTAAACAAACTTTATGGGACCACAGGAAACTTGGCCCAGCCATGATAAGAGGACTTCTGGCTAACTAAAATCATGCCAGACCACTAATGCTGCCAGACCAGAGTGCCTGACTAAAGAGGTTCAACCTATACCATTAGTAGTGCTATTCCTCAAAATCCTGATCTTCATTCTTTGATACACATTTTACAAATCACTGCTTTCTCAGACACCCAAATTCAACAAATGATGTGGAACACAGTGTGCCAGTCGAAATGTCAGAAAAGGAGGTAAAGAAAATTAAGTAAGAAATGTAAACAAAACAAAGGAATAAAGGCTAAAAGCTAATTGTAGCCCAGTCAGTCATGTCAGTCCCAGGATATTAGAAACACAAGTTAGATGAGATAATCTCTTTCATTGGACCCCTTTTTGTTCACGTTCAACTTCTTCAAGAGCTCTATGTAGCTCTAAGGCTTCTCTTTTTAACCAACAGAAGTTGGGCCAGGAAAAGATGTTATCTTGCCCACCTTCCTCTCAGAGGCTAATTTTCCTAATAAGAGGTGGTAATAGCAAGTTTTCTACAGCTTTACTGAACTCATTTAAGAAAAGGATGCTATAAGGTAGGATAACTTAGAGTAACAGATATTCTAAGCCCTATCTCTTCCTCCATTGAGATACTACACATTCCAAATAATTACAAAGGGAAAACATGCTGTAGTAAGTGCAGAGATGAACATTCACAGGATAATGGTAAGGCAGTGATGGTGTATAATTATTGCAACTATGATCATTGGAAACTTGGTTCAACAAATAAAGGATTTACAGAGGCAAAGCAAACTAGAGACATAAAAAAATGAGTAAGGCTACATCTACATTATGAGATAAATTCAAAGTTATTAATATCGATTTTGTAATCCTGGATTTTATAAATTTGAATCTGACTATCCTCATCTCCTCATATACTCCTCACAAAGTCCACTTATTGCTGCTACACTCAATCAGCAAACATCCACTGGTGCAGCTGTGCATTGTACAAACCCATCCCACCATTCCCTCATCCCTGTAGCATTCTAGCTATTTTCCTTGGTATTTGACATTATCTTCCCACGTTGCTTACCACAGGAGGGGAATGAGGGCAATGCAAACTTCCATTTTTCCAGGTGGAAGGAAGGAAAACCACTAACTGTCCAACCTCCCTTGATCGCATCTGATCCCTGAAAATAATACAGGGGCAATGAAAAGCATGAAGAAACCGTTGACAGTAAAGTTTTTGAAAAAAAAGAAGAGTTGCTGTGGGGGGAGCTATTTGGCTTCCCAGTTCATTATACAGCTTATGTGCACAATCTGTGTTCTCAAGTGGCCCTCCACCCATTCTTCTCTGTGTGAAGCGGTCCAAAGTTAGAAGAACAAGGATAGAAAAAGCTGGGAAAAAAAGATTTTTGTCTTCCCTCTTCACCACACAGACATTGCCAACACAGGGGATGGAAGATCAGGCTTGCCAAATTTCATTGCCATTGTGGGACAGTTTGGTATTTAGGAGGTTGAATGGCCAGTTGACATGGTCCTCAAAAATCTTTTTTGACTGTGGGGTGGAGGGTCCATGGCTCAAGGGCCACTTGAACCGTTCCCCAGGCAGCAGCCACCCCCTGCAATTCATAGCTGCTGGAGGAGACTTGCATATGGTGACAGTCAGCCCCTCTGGGTCCTTGTTGGGTTGGGGGGCGTTTTCGTGGGTCTGGGGCAGCTGAGGTGGTCATCCTGGGCAACTGCAAGCCCTCAAAAATCTTAGCTGCAGGGAAGACTTTCCCCCAGTGGCACAAAGGCCCACAAATATTTTTGGTCAGGAGGCCAGTTGAAGTAATCCCTGTGGATGGCTGCAGGCCTCCAAAAATCTTTCCTGCCTTGGAACCCTAACCCTGCATAAGCCAGGATGTGGTGCTGCCTCACAGCATGTTCAGCACTGAACGGCAGGCATGTCCTTTTTTGAGTTGGGGGCTAGCCATGTGATGTGGTTGAGTGTAGAAAAAGCCCCCAACTGCATGGTGTTTGTGGGGGCAGGGGCATGCACAAATTTAAATCACTGAGAAGAAGTTCCTCAGCCTCTTATACAAGCACAACCCCCACAGAAGCTTTTCTGTCACAAGGTGGAGGGGCAGTGGTTGGCACCAGGCAGTGCAGAAAAAAAATACCAAGTGCTCAGCTAGTAGAAGTAGAGACAGAACCATATTGAGGCTGTTTGTAATGAGCAGATGCACTCACAGTGCTCAGAAAGAAAGAAAGATGTTTCTCATCTCCTTATATAAACATGATTGCACAGCCACAGGCTTCCTGGTCCCGAACTGAAATTCATAGTCTTCCTGTTACCTAATTCCTGCAGACCTGGAAAGCAGCAGCCAGAGCGGAGCACTTTAGAGCATTGTGGGATACATATGGGACCTCTGGAGGCTAATACATTCAATTTTAAGACATGGCGCTTCCACATCGGCCTTTATTCAAACTTTTAAATTCGAATTTGATGGTACTCCCAATCGGTTCTGATGATATATGAACATTAGTGCTCCCTAAATTTAGCTAATGGTATTTGCAGTGAAGGCAGTCTCATTGTAATATCAACCTAACTGTTTTATATTCAAATTTAGTGTAGATATATCCTAACAAGCAGAAGCTGCTAGGAGATTCTGAAGTGGGAAAAAAAGAATGTTTGGGGAAAGGGACTAGCCAGCAACAAATTAATGGGAAGGAAGTAACAATTTACATTGGTGGTAAAGGGAATTGACATACTAGAATCATTATAGAAACAGAGGTTCATTCAGTTTATGACTGAAGGAATAAATTATATGTCTCCAAGAGTAAAGAAAACAGAAAATGAAAATTGTAATTAAAGATGCCAAAAAGTAGCTATGGGGTAGCTACCTATCAGGGGAATGTCTTCATATTTGCCTAAGTGAAGTAAATATTGATGGTTAAAAGAATGGTGGTTATGGTTTTCAGCTGGTCTGCCCATAGCAAATGTGCAGGAATTAAAGAAAAATATTATCAACATGAAAACAAAGCCTGACATAATATGCATATAAGAGACTTGGGTAACAGAAAAGTTAAATTATAAAATCCCAGGCTATAGAACATACAGACATGATGGAAAACAGGAAAGGGTATTTGTACGTATGTTTGCGCTTTTGCTAATGAGAACTTCACTTACACAGAAGTGGTTAAAAAGCAAAAATATCATTTATAAAGCTACTGAGAAACAGTTACAAACAATTTTGCATCTAAGACTTTATAATGTTATAGCCTGTGCAGGAAACTATAGGCTATGGGCCAGAAAGAATTAATTGCAGATGTCCATTCATTACCTATGGTGATCTGAATGGTCATATCAGATTGTGAGGAACTGAGAAAAATGGAAAATGTGTAAAACAATTCTTTGGGAATAATGTATTAAACTTAAATGATGGCACACCTACCAGATTCAGTACAGGTGGGAATAACATCTAGCACCACAAAAAGTAAAAGAATCCACCTGGGAAATTTACAGATAGAGGGAATGTTTTTGGGACCACTACCTGACATTAATTACATATCAAGAAAAAGGAAATACTAAAGATGATGATAATACCCTCACTTGGAATTTTAAAATACCAAATTGGAAACTCTTTGAAAACTTGAAGTGAGGAATGTGACATAGGAATGCATAAATTAAGTTTTTGACAAATTCTCTTTGTAGTGCTACTAAGGAAATCACAAAGGCAGCTTGTGTTGCTATCCCTAGGCTACCAGAACTATTTAGAGACAGGAAAAACGTACTTTGGTGGAATGAAGAATGTGAAATAATTAAGGAAATGAGTAAGGCATGCACGGCAGCAGAAGAACTTTAAATATCAAGGACTTAATGAAATGCAGTAAGGTGTACTGGAGAACATACTGCAGGAAAGTAAATAAAGATACAAATACAGCAGTAGTAGATGAACAAATAAGGGAAATGAATGGAATAAAGAGTAATAGCCACATAATACCAAGCCTTGCAGTTTAACAGCATGGAGTAATAAGTGCAAAAAGAAAAAGCCCAAATACTGGCCACCATGTTTTTTAAAAGTCAGAAATATTGACCCTCTCAGGTCAGTAAAAACATTCATTAAGGATAATTATGTGGTGATGAAGAGTTGGGAGAAGGATGTGGACATTATTGTAAATGAAACTTTAGTATGATTGAGCTCCTGAAAGTATCAGGAACAAAAGCACTTCACTAGACAAGAATGAAATGATCTTTTAAATGCCTAAGTCAGGGGTGAGCAACCCGAGCTCTGGAGCTACATGCCTTAGTGGAGACACTGCAACTTCAAGTGCTGACTCCTCTGCGGCTCTGGACGCTCGACTTGGGGTTACCATACAGCTGGTTGACTCTCTGTCCAGCCAGGTTTCTACAAAATATGAAAATGTCTGGGATTTTTCTCAGCCCCTGCAAACTCTTTCTGCAGCCCAGGAGTTTCCCTCGACCCCACCCCACCCCTGTTGTGTTTGCCTCTGCTCAAATTACAGCTGCCTCAGCATCTGGCAGGGAGCAGAGTCAGAAAGGGAGTGGGCAGAAGTGGACCCATGCTAGGAGATAACAGGAGAGTCCCCCCCGCACCCGTTCTTTTTTGTTTAGAAAAATAAGATTGGGGTGGGGGTTCAGGCTGGGAGCTCAGCCCCTCCAGCTGGCAGCATGTTTGCAGGAAGCCAGCCCAGGCATTGCCACTGACTGGTAAGGTAAGCACTCTCCTTGTGGGAGCTGGTTCAGGCTGGGAGCACAGCCAGCAGGCAGAGTGTTTGCAGCCCAACTGTTAATGGAACCAGCCAGTCCAGGATTGGGGGAGCAGCCCTAGGGAGGCTGCATTGCTGCAATTACCATACAGAGCTGCCTTGGCCTGATCGCTGTATGGTTACTGTCAGGGTTTTGAACATTGTGCACTAATTAATATTGAGATTTTCCCAGGCTAGGGACTCAGGGGAGGAAGAGACGAAACAAAGTGTTTAACTTGGATGGCAAAAGGGTGCTCACATTCACCGCGGGCTAGTGGATTCTCTTCTGCCTACTTCCCTACATCTGATGATGTAAGGCTCAGGGTCTGCCCACAACTGATGGGCTTTCATTTTCTCTTCTTGCCTTGGGTTGTAGGTCCCAGAAACTAGGGTGCTTCAGAACAAAAAGTAGTCAAGTAGCACTTTAAAGACTAACAAAATGGTTTATTAGGTGAGCTTTCGTGGGACAGACCCACTTCTTCAGACCATAGCCAGACCAGACCAGACTCAATATTTAAGGCTCAATGGGAGCTCATGGGAATAAGGGGACTTTGAAGTAGGCGGGGCCCTTTCGAAAAGGAGCCCCGTCTGGACGCGCCGCGCGGCGGCAAGGCTCGTCAATTTCGAAGCGCCGCTGCCGCCCGCATGCTAATGAAGCGCTGAATATGCATTTCAGCGCTTCATTAGTAAACTTCGAAATGGCCATTTGCATGGCCATTTCGAAGTTTGGGGCACGTGTAGACACAGCCAGAGTGACCTACATGAATTGTAGGATTGGGCCAAAAGAAATCTGATGCAGTTCAACATGGAGAAGTGTAGAGTCCTGCACTTGGGATGGAGGAATCTCAAGCATTATTGTAGGCTGTGGACCAACTGGCTAAGCAGCAATACAGGGGAAAGGTACCTATGGATTATGGTGGATGGAAGGCTGGCTATGAGTAGTGTGCCCTTGTAGCCAAAAAGACTAATGGCATACTGGGATGCATTAGGAGGAGCACTGCGAGCATATGTAGAGGAGAATATGTCCCCCTCTATTTGGCACTGGTGAGGACACATCTGGAATATTATGTCCAGTTTTGGGCCTCCCAGTATAGAGCAGGTTCAGTGGAGGGCAATAAAAATGATTAAGGGGCTGGAGCACATGACCTATGAGGGAAGGCTGAGCGATTTGGGCTTATTTAGTTTACAGAAGAGAAGACTGAGGGATGATTTATTTAATAGCAGTCTTCAAATTCCTGAAGGGGAGCTCTAAAGAGGATGGAGAGAAACTGTTTTCAGTGATGACAGATGGCAGAACAAGGAGCAAGGGTCTGAAGTTGCAAAAGGGAGGAGTAGGTTGTATATTAGGAAAAAACTACTTCTCTAGGAGGGTGGTGAAGCACTGGAATGCGTTTCCTAGAGAGTTGGTGGAATCTACATCCCTAGAGGTTTGTAAGTCCTGGCTTGACAGAGTCCTGGCTGGGATGACTCAGTCGGGGTTGATTCTGCTTGAAGCTGGAGTCTGGACTCAATGACCTACTGAGGTCACTTCCAGCCCTATAATTCTATGAAAACCACTTTCAATGTTGGTGTGCCATTTATGGCCTTCTGCTTGAGCTGAACCAATGAAATGCTGGAAAAAGACTTCTTCGCCAGATGCCTCTGCTTCTGCTCTCAACACTAAGCCAGGGATGTGAAATTTGATAATGGGGGCCATAGTGCAATCAGCTTCCCCCCATGGCCTCTGCTGGCTCCCTGCCTCAACCCTACCATTGCCAATGTAGCATGGTGCATAACTTATGTGAGACAGATACTTGCTTTTGGGGCATAGGACAAGCTGGGGGACGGACCCTAATAATGCAGGGACAAAAAGTGGGGCCCAACATAAAAAATGTTTGCTGACCTGTATGCTCCTAAATTGACCCTCTTTGGATGACCAATTAACTTTTTGTACTCATTGCCACTAGATAAGACTGGTCTGGGAGCTTACTAGGACAAAGGGTTAAATATTTACTTGGATTACATTGCAAATTATTGTGTGTGCACAATTCTTAAAATAGGGGTTACAAAAATATACAGTTTGACATTATTTATTAAAGACTGTCTCATATTCACGAGCACTGCAGCTCTTGAAGTATTGATTTTGTAACTGAATTTGAAAAAAAAGAGGCTCTTCTCACTATTTTGGTTGCAGACCCGTGATCTAAGTGAAGGTGATTGACACACTTTTGTCTGTGAGAGATGGTCGGGACTGCAGTGTATAATGTAGCTGCTTTGCAATATCTCATTTAACTGAGTAGTCAAATTCAAGATTTGCATGACCATTGGCAATAAACTGCAAATGTATACATCTTGGTTGGGAGCTGCTGCTTTCTACAAGCTCTTTTCTCTTGAAACTGTAGGATCCAGTTTCTTTCATGGACTTTTGGTACCATGATGGCATCATCACTTGCCCAGACTTTCAATTGGTCCAGATCAATTCCCCCAATTCCTTCATACCTTATGTGCATACAGCAATACTGACAGCCACAATGGGCATGGGGGCAAGGTGAGAGAAGGCCCATCTCTTTGCCTGAGGGTGGGAATGGCAGGGCTTAGGGCAGTCAGTCCTTTCCCCCTCAGTGCTTCCTCAGAGCTGTCTGCAGAGCTCTACTTCAGCAGCAGTAGTATGTGGAACTCTGGGAACCTTTGCAATGCTGGACATTGGGACAACTGCCACTTCTATCCCCCACTTTCCCATTAGTGGGCCTGTTTGCATGTGTCTTTCTAATGAAGCCTGAGATCTCCTGTTTGTCTTGTGATTGCTCCCTGTGTAGTATCTCCATGGATGTGTCCATCTTCCCAACTACTCATATGGCCCAGTCAGTGCAGTTGTCTTTGCTTGAGCAGGGCTGTCACATTTAGTAAGTTTGCTCTTCAAAGAACCAGCGGTGCATTGATGACATTATCTTGCCACTTGACTATGTGGTATAAACAAGATAGCTGGAAAGAGTTTAACCTTTTCTCCTGCTGACAATAAGTTGTCCATGTTTCCTCACTCTACACAAGAGTGCTGAGGATACAAGCTTGGTACACTAGCATTTTGGTCTTGATAGTCAGCTTTGAGTCATACCTTTGACAGCCTTTACAAAGTGAACATTTAGTTCTTCATCCAGTGAGAGGCTGGATACCAAAATTTTATCACAACATACGGAGAAAAGGTGAAATATCTAAAGACTGAAACCATGATTATTGTTCCAATGAAGGAACTGGCTAAGTTGTGCTCAATTCCTGAGGTACACAGACCAATTGCCCTCATAGCACATTCAGGAAAAACCATGTAGAAAATGGTATAAGAGAGATTAGTAGAATGTCTAAAAGAAATAAGTTCTTTGTTTGGGGTGTGATTGACCACACAGCAAGGATAGAGACAGAAGCACAAAAGAGGATGACAATCAAAGAATTCATGATAGACCTATGATGCATTATGGATAAATGGATTGCTTCCTGAAGTGGCTCTAGGGTATTACAGGAAAAATGTGCACATGGATAAGGGACTTCTTAAGCAAAAGAACTATACCAGTCAAAACAGAGAAAGCTTTTCCCAGCAAATGTTCAATCACACACGCAACTCCACAGGGAGAGAGTAATTAACCTAACCCCTTTTAACATTATGGTAAATGGTTTTTCTAAGGGTATGAGTACAGAAACCGAGCTCGCATTATTTGCTGACAGCTATGCCATATGGAGCCAAAGCACATTGCTTGAAAGCACCACCAAAGGAATCAGTGATGTGCTTTAGAGAGGTGCAGAATTGGGGAAACAGGTGGGGACTTCAAACTCTCCATTAACTGAACTAAGAAACTGAGCTTCACAGGAAGGAAAATCCAAAACCATGTTAAATAGTATTTATATGACCAACACATAGATATAGAAAAAACTGAAAACTTTTAGGTGTGATGTTTGATAACAAGCCCACTTAGTGAGATAGTACTGAAATATTAAAAGTGCAAAGACAAAATTAACTGAAAAATTCACTTAAACGTCTCTGAAACATCCTGGGGAACAGATTTAAAAAGTGATAATGCTGTACAGGCCACAGACCAGAAATTGAGTATGGATGACAGACCTCTGGGTCAGTGAAGCACACAAATCTGAGAATACAACATTATATCCAAGCACTGGTTTTGTGTATCACATGTAGTTCCTTCATTGCTTCACCTCTATGTGTACCATGGAGAGCAGCTGGTGAAATACCCATAACTCTTAGAATGGCATTCCTAAACTTAAGCTTTTGGGCCAAAATATTATGTAATAGGAACATTGACAACATGAAGGTAATACATAATGGCTACGTCTACATGTGCCCCAAACTTTGAAATGGCCACGCATGGGAATAAGGGGACTTCGAAGTAGGCGGGGTCCTTTCGAAAAGGAGCCCCGTCTGGACGAGATGCGTGGCGGTGAGGCGCGTCAATTTCGAAGTGCCGTGGCTGCCCACATGCTAATGAAGCGCTGAATATGCATTTCAGTGCTTCATTAGTAAACTTCGAAATGGCCATTTGCGTGGCCATTTCGAAGTTTGGGGCACGTGTAGACACGGCGAATGATTGTTGGGAATTAAGTAGAGGCTGTATAGAAAAAAAAATCCTGTAAATACAGTACAGAAGAGATAAAGAATTGTAATGACAAGAAAAGAATTGAAAAAGAGACCAAAATACAAAATTATGGTAAAACTCTATAAAACCATACACATGGAGTTACACAATTGTAACCCTTCTATTAATGCCAGGTGCCTGCCAGAAGGGCCGGGTTCAGCTCCCAGGGGGTTTCCTGTCAAGGATACAACCAACCAGCTCCAGCCCCCACCCAGTGACCTGGGACAATTTCACCCCACTTGCTGGGTGCCTCTAAGGTGGTTCTCCCACCACTCGCAAGCACAGAGTCTGAGATAGAAACAGCTTATTTAATTACGATAACCTACCCCAAGGTTACAGTGACAGATGCAGTATATCTAAGCAAAGAAGAGACAAACCCCTTTAACAAGATACCATCCCCATATGCAGTAGAACCAAGTCTCTTGCTGAGTCTCTTGGCCCTTCACCCCACACACAGTTACAGGGTGTACCTCCCACAGTGTAGTCCCAAACCCAGAGCCCACAGATACATCACCAGGGCAGTACAAGCTGTCCACTTGTCTGCAGCATCCCCTTGCTGCCACCTGCTAGCTACTCCTCCCACCAGCCACCTGCCATTATCACTCCTTTACCAATCACACTGCTGGGCATCTCCCTGAGTCAGAACCCTGTGATTTCAGCTCTTAATACCTCCAGCATAGGGCTTCATGAACACCCTAGCATCCAGTTCTACCTTTTAACAGATGGAAAAAACTAGTCAAACCAGGTTTACCACTCTGGGACTAAAACAAAAACTCAGCAAGCTAGCTGAACTACTACCACTTCTCTACAACTTTACAATGCTTTAAACCAGAGAGCCCTGTGTAATCAATGTCTTATGAAGCTATGGCGACTGCCCTGTCCCCCACAACAACCCAGAGCATTAGTGAGATCTCACAACTCCCACAATGAGTGTCAGCTTAAATTGTGATTTTACAACAACGTGTTTAGAATAGACCAAATCTCATGGCTTACTTACTACCCATTAGGCTTTGCCTGAAAGGTATCACACATGCACACCTTGGCATTCTCATGCAAATGATCTCTGGCAGACACATTCCTCCCAGCCTCAGTATCACACATGCAGCCCTTTGCATTCTCATGCAGATGTCCTCTGGGAGACACATTCCTCCCAGCCTTCAGCAGCGTTGCATTCCTGCTGCCACATTCCGTACACAATGAAATGAAAGTATCATAAATATACAAGATACAGCAAATCAATACAATTGTGATGAGTGGAGAAATTTTGGATACATCTATGTACAGATGTCTATAAAAAGAAGGAATGGTAAGAGTGAGAACAGCTTTCTGTATTTCATTAGGTGATTAAACACCTAATCAAAAGTGAGCTTAGGAAAGAATGGCCAGAATTGTGGGCACTGAAATGAAAGGGAAATAATTCCAAAATGTATGCCCAACAGTTGAAATAGTTGATATAATCCTAGGTCCTCAGAGGAAGAATGATGTGGCTTTATTTAGAATTCTAACAATTCTATTGTGGATTAAATAATTTATTTCTTATTAATGACCATAAAGATGGATTATGTGTAACATATGACGTGTAAAGACCGTCAGAGAAATGTTTTTATACAGAAAGTTCTGAAGCCTTTAAACAACATTTTTATCTTGTAACACCTCTCCAGAGCAAAAGAAAAATAGGGTCCCATCTTTTTGTTTTTGCTCTTTGTTTAAGCTATTGTGCAGTTTTTTGGAATACTGGAAAGGGCTCATGACTTAGCACCTTGTGCAAGACACAGGGCATGGACGTCAGACTCCAGAGGTGAGTCTGCTGTGAGGCATAATCCAAGAAGAAGAAAGAGGGGGACTGGGAGATAGTGAAGAATTCTGCAGTTACTCTTGAGGTGGTAAATGGGGAAAAAGTAGAGAACAAGAAGGCTACTCCTGCTGGGCATGAAGTAATCCTGGGGAAGGAATAGACCTGCAAAATAGGAGGTTGGTGCAAGATCCTGTTGCTGTCACTGACTCAAGGGTAGTAACAAGATGTGTGGGGAAACACTGAGTGGTGGTCCTCATTACTGAGATCCCAGGGAGAGGTGGGGAAAAGAGTCCAAGGAGGTAGTAACAGGGTGTCTGATGAAGCAGAACTTGACTGCTCATCATAGGGTCCCAGGGCTGGAACCCAGTGAAGAAGGTGAGCTTGGTTTCCCCTACCACCTCCTGGGAGGATGGCATTAAGTCTCTCGATATAAGGACAATTTGGACTCTCAGGTAAGAATAGAGGGATCAAGAATTGAGGCTGAAAACCTGACGCAAGGTCTTGGAATTGTGTTGCACATTTATCCCAGAAGAGGAGAAATTTTAAAGTGGGCTGGAGGGCTGAGTCATACAAAAAAGCAAATATCTACAGGATCAGGATAACTCTCAGCAGAAAGCGTTAGAAAGGAAAAACTTCTACACCATACCCACCCATAAGGGAGCACTCCAGCAGTAAGTCTACTTTTCTATAAATACCAAGCGACTACTTGGTTTATACCTGTGCACCTCTTGAGGATTCTGATAAATGCATGAGTAACTTCTGAAACTTCTTGGACTTAGCTCATTTAAACATGATGCACCAGAAATATATTTCTCAGAGTTGCATGAACCATTGGGCAGTCTGAAATTTCTTCTTGAAGACTTATGCTGCATGACAACCAGGCTCAATTGTAGGAAGCTTCGTATCCAACAAAAAGATGATAACTATGCCAAAGATTTTTGTCTTTCAACATCTACACAGAATATAAGAAAAAAAGGGTCCATTTTTAAATAAAAGCTATTGAGCAGTTCTTCAAGAATATTGGGAAAGACACAAGATTCTAAGTCATGAAGAAGACACAGGGCATGGCTGTCATATACTCCAGAGGCGAGTCTGCTATGTGACATAACCCAAAAAGTAGAAAGAGGTGGCACAGACACAATAAAGAACTCTGCACTTATTCTTGTTTTGGTAAATGGAACAGCATTTTGAAAGCTTGTAAATCACAGATTCTTGAATAAGGGTCTCTAAGGCACTCTGTGGCATTCAAAATAGTCAGGGCCTGTGCAACCACTTCAGAAAGCAGGCCATCTGACATGTTCCAGATAATCTGGGAAACTTCACTGCTGCTGATTGACACCACAGTGCAGTCAGAGACGCTTCGTTTATTAATACTGAGAAATAATGTGGTAGCAGTTGCTGAAGAAAGCTTTGTAATAGCCCACACTCATTTTAATTCTGTGGCTTTCAATAAACAGACACATGTACCTAAATGTTGATATTTACACTTTAGAAATGGAAATTAACTTGGACTCTCTGTAAAATCTATAAACCTAGGCTAATGATTTTAAATCTAGTTTTTAAAGTTTGATTTTGGAGTAATTTATTTGCAGATGACCATGAGTCTTGTGAAAAAAGGAAGATAGACCCATTTATATCTAAGCAATGAAAACACAGAAACTTTGAATTTTAAGGCCAGAAGGGATCATTATGACCATAGCATAAATCCCTCAATAACCATGGCTATAGAATTTCACCCAGTCATTCCTGCATCAAACCTTCAACTTCTAGGTAGGTATGCATGCTTTGGTAAGTGCGATGGACCCCACAACCATCCCTTAAGGATTCTGCACTTCCAGGAAGCTCCTTGTGTGCCTCAGAGACTCATGAAGGCCCCTTTCATTGCCCTGGGTCTTCCTGATGGCAAGGGTCTCCCTGTACCAAGTCATCTTCTTCATAGGTCAGTCTGATTTTGGGGTGGAGAACATCCCCCTCCACAAGCCTTGTGCTGCTCTGACTCTGCCCCGATGGTCAGCCCTCCAGAGGAAGTGGTGGTGGTGGGGTGGGGGGGGAAGAAAGAGAAGTCCGTCCCACTGCCCTGGACTCCATCCCAGGGACCCTAGGGAAGGAGGGAACTAATGGGGCTTTTTGCCTCTGCCCCCCAGCAGCAACATTTCCCTGGGCCTCTTCACTCACCACTACCCTCTGGGATCTTTCCCCTATGACATACCTTGTTGCTGGGGTACCCTGGTCTATTCTGTTCAGTACACTTCCAGCCTCCTTCTCTCTAGGCACCACTCCCCTTCCCTTCTGCTGCCTGGGGAAACCCTTTTATAGGAGGCCTGGAGGCTTTAACTGGTCACAGGTGCTTTAATTACAGCCTGTTGCTAGCTGACTCCTGATGAGCCCCAGCTTGCCTATCCAGCCTGCAGGACTGTACCTCTGGTTGTGTCTACACTTACCAAAAACTTTGAAATGTCTGTGCAAATGGTCAGATTGAAGAATACTAGTGAGGTGCTGAAATGCACATTCAGAGCCTCATTAGCATGCTGCTGGCCACGACACTTTGATATTGCTGCATTTCGCTCCTGTGTGGCTTGGCTACATGGAGGTCCTTTTCGAAAGGCACCTATCAACATCAAAATCCTCTTATTTCCTACGATCTCATAGGAATAGGGGGATTTCGATGTTGGTGGGGTCCTTTTGAAAAGGACCTCCATGTACATGAGCCACGCAGGAGCGAAACACAGCAATTTTGAAGTGCCGTGGCCAGTGGCATGTTAACGAGGGTCTGAATGTGCATTTCAGCACCTCATTAGTATCCTTCCATTTGGCCATTAGCACGGACATTTCAAAGTTTTTGGTAAGTGTAGACGTAGCCTCTGTGAATTTAAGAGGTCAGCAAAAAGCCTCCATCAGGCACTTGTCAGCTGTAGCCTGTGATCTGCCACACAAGATTTCCAGCCTTGATATAAGGACTTAGAATAAATGAGAAGCTACCACTACCCTATATAAGTAGTTCTAGTCCCTTACTATTCTCACTTAAACTTACACTGTCTAGCATCTGCTTCTGGCTATTAGTTTTTATTATACCATTGCTGGCTAGAAAGAAGAGGACTGTAGTGTTCATTATGGGTCTCTGGTAAGATAGCCAACCTTTTGAACTCATTCTCATTCTTAGAAAACAAACCCCATTATCAGTGGCATGCCCTTGAGCTGGAATATAACTTTCAAAATCCCAACAATTATATTAATCTTTTTAAAAAAGTTGTTTTATTCAGCACTTATTTTTTCCTCTATCATTAAGTAAGCAACTGTTTGCCTACTTAGTAGCTCAGAATAAGTGTTGTGTGGTATGCCAAGGGAAGGATTAGCATGTTGTAAAGGATAAATGACTGAAGTCTAATGCAATTCCAAGGCAAAATGTCAGAACTATTTAAAACTAAAGAAGCTGTGAATCAACAATATGAACAATACACTGACATATGTAAACAATTAGCAGAATTTATTTTGTTGAGAACAAGTAGAATATAGTGATATATGAAGTCTTTAGCCTTAATGATCTTTGAAAAGCTTCTACTTCAACAGTATCAAGGAACAAAAAGATATTTAGCATCCCTATTTTAGCTTTCAGCTTCATTCTGGGAGATCAAAAATGTTACACTGAACATAATCCATTAGCTTGTCAGTATGATTTTCTGGGTACGAGCTCAAACTGACTGTGTTTTTTTTTTTTTGAAGATCAGCTGAACTGACTCTTTGTGTGAGCTGATGTGCTATATTGAATGCACTGAATGTGATAGTGCTAAAGATGATCAGTATTTCACAAACCATTGAAGATAGAATACCACTACAACAAGATTCAAATTATACATATAGAGAGAGACGTACATAGCTGCATGATCTCATACTAAAGGCTTTGATACACTAACCTCTGCATTCACTCTCACACACTTCAATGTTAATAAACATCTTAAAATATCCAAGTTGTAGTCTGTAAACGAGTCCTCATATTAGAGGAATGAAGATGTTAGGTGAGATATTTAACTTAAAATCATTTTATTTTTGTTCTGTCATTTCTGAATATATGTAAACATTTTATTAAGTATAACTATTACCACAGAAACATTTAAACACACTATTATTTGTTCATAGCTACTCTCTAAATCAAAAGATTTGAAATAAGGAAAAGCTTTATTTTCCCTTGGTTTTTGCATTCTGCTTGCAACAGGAACAAATGCCAAGTACACCTATGCTGGGATCCCTTAGCAGTATTTCCGCAGACTTGCATTGCAGTTAATGGACTTGCATATGGGTTTGCAGGAATGCATTTCAGTGTAGTAATAGAGTCAAAAGTCATAACAAAATAGACTTGCATTTCAAGGTCCTAATGAGAGCAGAAAAGCTTTAAACTGCAGTCTGTATACTTGCATGAATGTTATTCTCACTGAGCTAAGGAAGGATGCGCAGGTGTGTATGGTCGGCTCAGAGGGAGAAACTGGATAGCAGAGGCACTGACTCCGTGGATGCTCCAGCCTGCGAGCACCCATGGAAAAAACATTAGCTGGTGCTTAGCACCCACCAGCAGCCAACTTCCTCCTCTTCCTCCTATCACCTGCCACCCATGAGTGCCCTGGAAATCAGCTTTTCCCATTCCCTTCCAGCCCCTCCCACCCACCTTAGAGCAGCTGTTTCATGGCATGCAGGAGACACTGAGAGGGAGAGGGTGGAACTGGGCTCAGAGGCATGGTGTGGGCAGAGTGGAAGTAGAAAGGGGTGGAGCGCGAGCAGGCTCAGGGTCTGAGCAGGGGTTCAGCAGCCCTGGAGAAAAGAAGAAGCAGTGCCTGTGGTTGATGGCAAAGCAGGGTGGAAGGCATTTGTTTTCTAAGCTATCTTCAGTACTATACTTATATGGTCACCTCTATTGTACTGTACAAGCATTTCTCAATCTTCGATGGAGCCATTCTCACAACACCCCAGAGAGGTAAGGGATTGCTATTCTCTCTGCTTTCCTCATCTGTGAAATGGGATTAGTGACTTGCCCAAGATCAGACAGACTGTGTGGCTGAGCAAGTGCTTCAACTCAAGCCCCAAACCTTAAGCAAGCCCCCTACTGATAAGATCACCCTGAGTCAGAAATTTTACATACAGTGATAAATTAATCTGCAACATCTATAGCAGTGAGAACATTTGGATGTAAATTCACAGAAAATTAGTGTAAATAGTCAAGTAGTGTCACTAACACTGATATGGAATTCAGTGGTTTTGCAAAATAAGTATCTTACCTAACCATAAAGTGGTTGTAAAACTTGGCTCATGCCCTACGCTGGGGGATGGGGGAGTAACCAGGTTCCTTTTATATTTTGTTTGGGCATTTATGTGTAAGTGAAAGGACTGTTCAGCATCTACAATTGACAGACATGGGGAAGATGGAAAAGAGATAACACTTAAACGTCTGAATTCATCCCCCTGAAATGGCAATACTAATGTGCAAAGAAACCAAAACAATATTTTTATGGCTTGAATAATTCTATGGCCTCTGGTTAATTTTTGCAGATAAATTGGTAATGAGGGTTCATAAGTGCACAGACAGATGACTAGAAAGCAGTTATTAAGATGACTTCTTTTTATATAACTATTTTAGAAGATGCAAAGTAATGACAAAATTCTAAGTACACTCAGAAGAATGCATCATAATGGCATAGAGCAATGGGACTAACATTCAACTGTATTCTCAAAACTAACTCTACACATAATGTCATTTGGTGTCTTGAATCTTACTGATTCATAAAAAATGTGATCTTTCTATAAACCCAAATGGTGTTCATCCTGTCCAATTTGTGAGCTAAAAGTGCACCAGGATTGTCTTTTTCTGCACATCACTGCCAGGAAAATGCTTCAGACCTAATTGTGCCCTCAGTTACATCTGTGCAATGCTAATGAGGTAGCTGAGATGCAGCTGAGGCCATGATACTGCATGATACTGAGTCAGAGCTCAAGTTGAGTTTGTGGGACTGGCAGTCAAAAAATAAACAACTCCCAATATCAAAATTAAGCATATTTCACACGGAACCCATCAGACTAAAACACAGAACCCTACAATTTGGTTTCATTACTTTTCAGAGTATAAAACGTCAAGGGTTTTAAACCATGTAAAAGATTATATTTCATTATGCAGGGATATAGCAAACATTACGAGCCTAGCAGGGTAAGAGTAATACTCAGAAGAGCTACAAAGTTCAGTTACTGTTTGGTCTATGAATAGATGTGATGCGAGGAGGAGGAGGAGGAAAGGCCCGTTGAAATGGGCTGGTGTGAGGAAGAGCACGGTCTAGAAGGCAGTTAGACCCTCACTAGACCCTCACTTTAGACCCTCATTAACAATTTACTCATTTCATATGGACATCACAGAAATAAACTTCTAGTGCAATGTACCCAGGTGTGTTATTCAGACAGACTGGGCCAGCAGTGAGTCATCTTACCAAACAGGCTACCTAATGTCTCTGCTGCTCTTTGCTTCATCACAAAGGGCCAGATTCTGCATCCCATATTCATGTTTAGATAGCAGCTTATGATGAGAAGACCCTCTGATTAAATCATACAACTCGTAATACGGTATGAGTCAGGATTACTAAAAGTTGTAGAATCTGAATATAGAAACAGGTAGCAATGCGTGGTAATAACCCAGTGGCATTTGGGCAGCAACGTAGATCAATGCAACTTTTATATAAGGACATACGATACAGTGCTGTGAAACTATCATCTTTAACTTCACTCATGCAAAATATTTGCAAGAATTTAGAGGACAAAACACTTCAGTCTTGTGGACATCTTTTCTGTTGTTTTTAAATGAACTGCAGACAGTAGGCACTGACACAATTTGTATGCTTAGTACTGAAAGCTCAAATCCCTTTTCTTAGAGAACTTAGTGAAGGTTGAGGCAAAACAACATAACAGGTCTGATTATTCTCTTGCTTATACCTATTTAAACCAGTAAAAATCCAATGACTAACCCATGGAGATCATGTTGATTTATGCATGTATTTACCAGAGAATTGGGACCAGTCACCTTTGAAGAGATAAGAAAACCTTTCTTTTCTTGTAAAGATACAAAGAATGACCTGTCGAAGATCTTAAAAACGGTGACTCTTTTCCCAATGCCTTTAAGCTTCTGATGTTTTCTTTGTTCCAGATGTAGAGAATCTGATGGCTGTAATTTTGTGGCTTAAAATATGAGTCAATTTGCCAACTCAAAGTTGGCTGTCGACCTTTGGGAGGATCAATAGTGACAGAGAGATAGCCGTGTTATTCTGTATTCTATCAAAACAAACAAAAAACCCCCAGTCATGTAGCACTTTAAAGACTAACAAAATAATTCGGTGATGAGCTTTCATGGGACAGACCCACTTTTGGACTGTACTTGCTAGTATGGCAGCTTGTTTTTCTTTTAATTTATTTTTTATGAAGCTCTCTTCAAAAAGATGCATTTGTTTTAAGTACTGTTACTTGTAAAACTAACATCAATGCTGCAAGCATCTAAAAGTTTAAAAATTCGTACTATTTACTCCTTTCCACTTGTCTTTATTGTTTCTCACCATCACAATCCATTCTGTGAACATACAACTAAATGATGTCATCAACAATATTATACAAGCCATCAGTGTGAATTTAGAATAGAATTAAATCAACAAAAACAACACCAGAATTTCAAATAGAATATTACTTTGTATTTCCTTTGGGGGACAGAGCCATAGATTTAAAAAAAAAATATTCAAGATTTTCTAGTCTGTCTGAGCTAAATGTGGTACAAGCTTGGAAAGCCTGGTGTAAAAGTGTGTTGGTGCCTTTGCTATTCACATTCTTGAGGCTCATCTTAATGCCTATCCTAACCCAGAAGTTAGTCCAATTCTGCCTTGAAACGCTCCTTAAATGAAAGCCCGAGCCATCTATTGCCCCAGCAGTAGTACTACCTGCAGGCCTTCAAGCACTGAGGGCTGGCTGCCCTTCTGCTGGATGGCCCACCCTTTAGGGAGCACAAAGCTGCTCTCTACCACTTACCTGGTGGCCTGCTGAGTCTGTTGGCTTACCTGGCTAGTTGTCAGATTGCCAGAAAACAGCACTAATCCATCCATACCCTTTTTAACTGTTCCATCTCCTCCAAGAGAGACCAGGAAAAAGCTTGGTGTAGAACTGCTATTCTGGCTCCATGCTAGTTATGCACAGGGGATCCAGACAGAAGCTAGTTAAGCAAGTTTAGCAGCTTCTTTTCATTTGTAGAGCAACAATAGAGCAACAAGATCATAAGGGAGAAATGAAATCCTAGTTTTTCATTTAGTCTTTGCCTGGCCTAAAACTTTACATACAGCCATCCATATCACTTTCTAAATGATGATATCCCAATATGAGCTTAATTACCAATGTGTTTAGTTATTTGATTTTGGAAGTTCCCTGGTGGATTCATTATACAAACTGTGAAATGACCAAACCTGCATGTGATTAAATGTATGCTTAAGCATAGACACGTTTTAAAACAAAATTGTTTGAATGTCATGATGGTATAGGTGTCCTGGACAAATCAATTGTTCATCCAAAGGGCATGAACAGGATTTTTTTTTATATGAAGCCCTGTCTCAGTTCTCATGGATGGTTAGTGGGAGCCTGCAGTTTACAGGTTTGGAGAACAGTGGGCCACCTCCACCATTCTTTCTACCTGAATTTCAATTGTGTGAAAAATGAGTTAGGTCTTTCCAGCTTCTTTCCCCTATCACTTCAGTCCCAGGGGGCAGAAGAGACCATCAAGCACACTGGTATGGGTCTGGAAATGCAAAGTTGACATGCAGCAAGGAGCAGCACAGAAGTATTGCTTCATAGCTAGTGTGACGTGGGAGTTGATGGGAGGTGAGGCAGTGTGCATATTAGCAATGTGTCTGGTCTGGAAAATTCAATTCTGCATGTTCAAGATGAGTATAACAAACCTTTCCAAAAACTAGAATGTCAAGCTCTGGTTGACTGTTCAGATAGGCCATCACAAATGCGGTTAGAGCTGAGCACACATATGAGTGTACAGGTTGAACCTCTCTAATTCAGAAGGCTCTCATCCAGCAACATCTGTAATCCACCATGATTTTAGTTACCCAGATGGCCGCTTATCAAGGGTGTGGCCAAGTTTCCAGTGGTCTCACAAAGCTTGTTTATAGTCACCGGTCTTGTTCTGTGTTGTTATTTAGGTCAATTTACCCTTAAATGTCTTCTAATGGTCCAGTAAGCAGTGGATATATTGGTGATGAAGCTAGATATATTGACCTCCTGTGGTCTGGCAAATTCTCTCATTTGGCACCAGTAAGGTCCCAAGGGTGCAGGATTGGAGAGGTTCAACCTGTATAGTACTTCCACACAATGAAACAAGATCAGATAGCAATTTGAAGGAGAGCTTGATTTTGCTTCAGAGCTTGATTTCTAGATTAGGAAAAGCAGTGGGTTCTTTCTGCAAAAATGCTCAGTCTCATGTGCAGATAAGATCAACAAGCACTTAAGTTTCCCCAAGTTTACCAAGTTTTAAACTTCATTTCATGTAAACTTCATTTCCTTTCAACAAACCTACTTGTTCAAATTAATTAATTAATTATCATTAATCAGTCTAGGTTGTTAACTCTTAAAATGGATGAATACATTACACTCAGCTGTTGATTAAATTTAACTTCCATACAGCATTCACCTTTCATCATAGCAGATTTGTTATTCTTTTTCCCAAACAGAATATAAATATATTAATTCCTAAAATTAATGATGTCTTGACATATACAGGACAGAGTGTCATCTTGTGTCCTTCACAGAAAACCTGGATAAAAGAAGTGACTTAAAAAAATTCTCTGTCAACTTGCAACCATTTGTAATTAGGTTTATTTATTCAAGGTATTTCTTATATAGGCAAACCAGCTAGTCCTGGGAATACCAATCTTTGGACAAGTCTAAATCCAGTCCTTTCAAATGTAAGTGAAAAAAATATTAAATCATAGATTCATAGAATACTAGGACTGGAAGGGACCTTGAGAGGCCATTGAGTCCATCCCTGATAGACATCTATCTAACCTGTTCTTAAATATCTCCAGCAATGGAGATTCCACAACCTCCCTATGCAATTTATTCCACTGTTTGACCCTGACAGTTAGGAACTTTTTCCTAATGTCCAACCTAAACCTCCCTTGCTGCAGTTTAAGTCCATTGCCTCTTGTTCTATCCTCAGAGGCCAAAAAGAACAAGTTTTCTCCCTCCTCCTTATGACACCCTTTTAGATATGTGATAACTGCTATCACGTCACCCCTCAATCTTCTCTTTTCCAAACTGAACAAGCCCAATTCCTTCAGCCTTTCTTCATAGGTCACATTCTCTAGACCTTTAGTCATTCTTATCGCTCTTTTCTGGACCCTCTCTAATTTCTCCACATCTTTCTTGAACTGCGGTGCCCAGAACTGGACACAATACTCCAGCTGAGGCCTAACCAAGCGCAGAGTAGAGCGGAAGAATGACTTCTCATGTCTTGTTCACAACACACCTGTTAATGCGTCCCAGAATCATGTTTGCTTTTTTTGCAACAGCATCACACTGTTGACTCATATTTAGCTTGTGGTCCACTATAACCCTCTAGATCCCTTTTTGCTGTAGTCATTCCTAGACTGTCTCTCCCCATTCTGTATGTGTGAAACTGATTGTACCTTCCCAAGTGGAGCACTTTGCATTTGTCCTTATTAAACTTCATTCTGTTTACCTCAGACCATTTCTCCATAAATACATAAACTCTGTCTATACTACAGAGTTCTGTCGACAGAAGTCACTGTTGAGAGACATTTCCTGACAGACCCTCTGTCTACAGAACATGTACACACCTAATACAGGCTGCTCTGTCAATACGCTCTGTGGATAGACAGTGCCCAGACTGCCCAAACCTCTGTTCACAGAACAGACTACCGGAAGCTCTGCAAACAGGGAAGCCTGGTGGACCAGAACCCCTCTGTCAAGGGAGGGCCCCCCCCCGGAGCATCTACACTGTTTTTTTGTTGACAGAATCTGTCGATAGAGGTGCTCTGCCTTGTATGGTCAAGACAGAACTCTGTCGGGAAAACTGTGTTCCTTTGACAGATTCTCGACAGAACACATTTGTAGTTTGCACATCCATGAATTTTGTCGATAGAAGGCCACTTTTGTCGACAAAACTCTGTAGTGTATATATAGCTATAGTGAATTACCATGACAGTGAGCCACATTATCGAGGTCTTAACACAATCATCATTCATACTGTAATAAAACATGTGTTGGCAGGGAACCAAAAAAGGTTATTTGAATTGTTCCAAATGTATTGTACTTGTGCTAAGAGGCATTTTGTAAAAGAGGCAAATCTGGGTTGCTATTTCTTCCTAGCTGAAAACCCTGGAATTCTTTTTCTCCAGCAGTGCCTGGAAACTTAAGCAATTTTTTCTCTGGAAAGAGTAAATATTAAGAATGATGAATGCAACTGATTGAAAGAATTCTGCAAATGAATTCAGGGTTGTACTGTTTTCCTTTCTTTCATGCTATGTTGGCTACGTCTACATGTGAAGCCAACATTGAAATAGCTTATTTCGATGTAGCAACATCGAAATAGGCTATTTCAATGAATAACGTCTGCACGTCCTCCAGGGCTGGCAACGTCGATGTTCAACTTCGACGTTGCGCGGCACCACATCGAAATAGGCGCTGCGAGGGTACGTCTACACGCCAAAGTAGCACACATCGAAATAAGGGTGCCAGGCACAGCTGCAGACAGGGTCACAGGGCGGACTCAACAGCAAGCCGCTCCCTTAAAGGGCCCCTCCCAGACACAGTTGCACTAAACACCACAAGATACACAGAGCCGACAACTGGTTGCAGACCCTGTGCCTGCAGCATGGATCCCCAGCTGCCGCAGCAGCAGCCAAAAGCCCTGGGCTAAGGTCTGCTGCCCACGGTGACCATAGAGCCCCGCAGGGGCTGGAGAGAGAGCATCTCTCAACCCCCCAGCTGATGGCCGCCATGGAGGACCCAGCAATTTCGACGTTGCGGGACGCGGATCGTCTACACGGTCCCTACTTCGGCGCTATTCCAATCCCCTCATGAGGTTAGCGACTTCGACGTCTCGCCGCCTAACGTCGAAGTTAACTTCGAAATAGTGCCCGACGCGTGTAGCCGCGACGGGCGCTATTTCGAAGTTAGTGCCACTACTTCGAAGTAGCGTGCACGTGTAGACACAGCTAACAGTGGAACTGCAGTATGTGCTTAGAAACAAAAATGATCAGATGATCCCATTTAATAGAAATCAAGCTGCAATAAATGGGCACATCTACACTAGAGAGTTTTGTAGACAAAACTTGCAGAGCATCCACATATAAAATGCATTTTGTTGCATTTTGTTGACAGAAACTGTTGACAAAATAGCCATGTAGATGCTCTGGGGGACCCTTTTGTTGACAGAGCAGATCAAAAGTTTGATCCGCTTTTATGTGTAGACAGAATCTGTTGACAGAAGTTTTGTTGGAACATCTCTTCTGACAGTAATTTCTGTAGACAGATGCTTCCACTGTAGACATAGCCACAATGAGTATGTATCGTGTCTGTACATGTATGCTGTCCATGGTACTTGTATATTTGGCATTGTCTGCACCAAGGAGCCCTCATTGAAACATAAATGGTATTCTTCCTAGCTTCCACTAAAATACCAAACCTCAGTGGAGCTAAATAATTGGGTGGTGTGTGATTGTTCTTTTTTCATGCTGGATGCTTTGTTTTGGTTCAACAATATCATAAAGATAGTGTAATATGTAATTTAATGACCGTAATCTCTTCTTCAAAGTACCTAATGCTACCTAGAATTTTTCCTGTTGTGATAATTGGTCTCCTGCTAAATCAAATAAATAAATAAATAAATAAATAATCTAAGGATCATTTTAGCTCCTTTTTGACCACAGCATTTAACTGGGAACTCATGTTCAGCTGATTTTTTTTTAACCATGACCACCTTTTTCAGAGTTGTTGCTTCCCAGCATAGAGTCCCTCCTCCTGTAAGTACAGCCTTCATTCTTTGTTCATTTATATTTTCCCATATTGAAATCTTACTCATGTTCTGCTAACAAAATGTTCTGGATAGCTATTTTGACTGAATATATAGTCTTGTTTTGAGTCGAGTGGCTTCTCCACTTGCTTGCTTCCTTGCAACTGTGTAAGTTACATTTACAATTGTTACAACATTTTTACAGCATAGATCTATCTTTGCCTTTACCAGAAAGAAAAGCAAGAAAACTCTTCTACTCAAAGTATGAACAGTACATAAAACATATTCCTACTGCCGTAAGAGTTGTGGTCTTACTTGTATTATATTGATCTATTCTTGTCTCTGGATAGATTTTTAGGTTTTTCAGTCATTTTACACTTCATTGGTGTAATTATGTCACCTTGTTCTAGTGAGGTTAAGCACCCCCTACGTCTATAATATCATTTGCTGAAAGAGAAATGTGCATTCCATCTTTTTATTAATTATGTTGGAGCAGCTGGTGACTATTTTTATGTATTACTAGCCTATTGCATGAACTCTGCCTTTTTCGTTTTTTCATCTGATGTGAAAGGTCAAAGTGATTCATAAACTAAATGGTACTGGTAGTTCATCATAACAAAATGTAATTGCATGGTACTCTTATGTTAAATGATTTTACAACAAATTAGCATTAACTTCCTCTACTATCCTTATTTTATATATATTTCTGGAAACAGAAAATACAAACTACATGTCTCTCATGTGCAGATGGGTAATGAAAATAAGCAAGCGTATAAGCATATTTTTTCTGATGCTGGGCATGTTATAATAGAGCTAATTTCCAGGAGTCAGTAGTCTTAATAAATAGATATCTAGTTGAAGTGCTGATGAATGATCTTGATGGGGAGTTGGGCTGAAAAGATTACTTTATTTTTTTAATGCCATCAATATGCTGTTTATAGGCTTGATGTCACAACACAGAGCATGTAAAACTACCTTTTTGTAACATCACAACTCCATAAATTAAATAGGAATGGAGTTTTGAAGATCAGGATAAAACTTTAAGATTATCATCCAGACCTCTCAGAGGTAGGGTGGGGTCCTAACTCCTAAAGAAGGACAAACATAGTACTCATATTTAAAAAGTGGGAGACAAAGGAAAGAGATTTAGGGACTTATAGACCAGCCAGTCTAACTGTGATACCTGGAATCCTGTGACATTCCCTACACGTGAAGTGTGGTTCAGGGTAAAAACCACAGTAAAAAGCAGGACGTGTTCACATTCGCTGGACTGTGGTAGTTAGACATGGCAATGAGAAGGGAGGAGAAGCAGAGGGGAGCAGAAGTGATGTCTTGATTTTTAGGAAAGCTTTTGACACAGTCTCATAAGCAAATTAAGGAAAGGAGGTTTAAATTACTATGAGATCTGTGTATAGCTCATTGAAAAGCCATACTCAGAGTAGTTATTAATAGTTTATTGTCAAACTAGGAGGGCATGCCAAACAGGGCCCTGCAGGGTTCTGTCCTGGATCCTGTACTTTCTCTAATGACTGGAATGATGGTCTGGAGAGTATGCTTATAAAATATGCAAATGCCATTCATCTGGATGGAGAGGGATTTCAGGCCCTTTAAAGATAGTATTATAAATCAAAAGGACCTTGATAAATTTGAGAATTGGTCTGAAATCAAGAAGATGAAATTCATTAAGAAGAGGAAATGTACTACACTTTGCGAGGAAGAATCAAATAACTGGCCTTTTACTATGAGTTTTACCAAGAATCAGTTCCACAAGATGCAGGAGTTAGGTTGAAGGCCTTGAGCTACTGGCCTGCTGTACCTGCTTTGTGAAGAAAAAGATAGTGCCTCCAGTCAAGGCTGTTACAAAAGAATGATATCTTTCCATTTTTGTTTTTGAATGTCATATGTTTGTCTTCATTCTTTAAAGCATGCTTGAATTCCTGTTATCCATATTTCTAATTATTAATAGGACTCCTGAACTTCTTCCGAAATGTAGAGTAGGCAAACTGTCTTGGGTAAAAGAATGGCCTCATTTTTCTAAGAACTTGAATGCCAACAATGTATTGAGTGTATATGTTATTTTTTTAAGTCATCCATCATCTATCAGCTTATCATGAGGCTTCAGACAGTGCAATGACTAGAGATCTGATTTGAAAAAAAGGTGATGCAATTTGGTGAAAAATAAAACTTAGCTTTCATCAACAGTCCAGCAAAAGTCTTTTGGCTTTCTATATTAGCTTGTCCCCATTCAAATAATAATGACTTTGCACCACCTGGGTCCTACTGCCAATAGATTTTGTATGTGTGTGTAAAAGTACCACTGTGGCTGTGGCTATACTACAAAAATAACTTTTAAGTTGCTTACTTAGAAATAAGCAACTTTGAAGTTGAGCATCTACACACACTCTACTTTGAAGTAGGGCACTGCTCCATTCTCGGGAATGGAGTAAGGACCTTGAAGCTGGGCTCCGTACTTTGAAGTTAACTTTGAAGTAAGGGAAAATATGTGTAGACTCTCTGCTGGCTTCTTGAATGTACTGCTTAACTTCAAAGTTAGTTCCTGTAGATGCACCCCAACAGTGGTGAAAGCTGAATCAGGATTTAGCCATATAATGGATTTTGAATGCACTATTATAAAACAATTATCTCACAACTTACATTTTCTGTGGCATAATAACAGAACTTTTCTGATAAACTATAGTTACTGTATCATGCAGCTTCTATGTAGATAAAATATCCAGTTACGTTGGCTAACAGCATTAAGAAGATAATGGTCTAATATCTTTAACTTCAACTGTTGCAGACACTTAGGTTATGTCTACACGGTCACCCTCTGCTGAAAGATGGCGCTGTTGACAGTATTACTTCAGCAAAAGATCTGTCAACAGAGAACAGGCACAAATTAAACAGGCTTGTGCTCTGTTGATAGCAAGTGTCTACACGCCAGCCAGATCTGTCAACAGAGGGAGGCCCTTAACCCCGGAAGTACGGCATGCATGGAAGGCAAACCCTTCCAGGTTATCTGGCTCCATGTGTCTGTAAAGGGCCCCCCTGACTCTGTCACAGTCCCTGTGCGAGCCCAACAATCACACCTGGCAGCATGCCAGGCCAGCCTCCAACCGGTGCCTGGGACAAGGGGGAGCTGCCCTGTCCCTCTGCACCCTCCCACTAGCAACCTCCAAGGAGGAACACAAAACTGTGAGAAAGGAAAACCTTTAATCCCAAAAATATAGTTCAGCAATAAAAATACAACTTTTAACAGACAGCCCTCCTGATTGCAAATGGGGAGGGTGTCACCTGAACTGGGGAAAGGTGATCACTCAGGGTGGGGGTTGTGGGCTGTGACCCACATGAGCCCCTTTTACTCCATGGTCACCCACCATGACAGGGCTGGGTCAGGGCTAGAACTACAGGGAGGTAGGGGGCTGAGGGATCTGGTGCAGTCCTAGGCTCATCAGGTGGGGCAGCAGGGCCAGGGGTACCTTGGGGTGGATGGATCCCTACCATGTCCATTTACCACCAAATGGCATGTGTCATGATATGTGGCATGGGATCCGGGGGGTCAGGCAGGAGGGGGAGCCCCGCCTTGTAAGGGGATGAGGGAAGGGGGCCCAGAGAGTGGGGTAGTCCTGGCCACCCAGCCCTTGGCAATGTCCAGAAGCTGGTCCACCTGGGCTAGCCACTGCTCTGACCCTGGTGTGTGGTCCCGATGCTGCTTGTCCTCCCAGTGCATCTACTTCTCTGTGAGGTTGTTGTGGTGCTGGAGGGCAGCCATGTGCACCCGGAGGGTGTCCTCACTGGGGCAGGGCCAGGTCTTGTGGATGTGCAGATGTCCTGGGGCCTATGGGCTGTCTGCCCTCGGGGGCACTGGTTGCTGGTCCCCTGCCTCTGCCTCACCCGCTGTCTCCTCCTAGGGGCTGGAAAGACTTTCAGACACTGGAACTGTGGGGAGGAATGGGAAGGGTAAGTCCTTCTCCAAACACAACTCTGGGGCCTCATCCCACACCTTGCCCCCGCAGCGGTCGCAGCCCTCACGCCTAGGCTGCGGGATAGTGCTGTTGAGGGTGCGTATGTCCACGCCCTTGCATGGTGGGCCCTGCCACACAGCATATCTGTGCTGTCAGTGGGAAGGGACGGGCCCCATGTCCCTAAGAGCTGGAGGCACATGGGGATCCCAGCATGGGTGGAGGGGGACCCGGTGCTGCCTGTTGTGTGGGTGGTACACATTACTGTGACCATGTGTGCCGGTGGCAAGCCCTATGGGTGGCCTGCCCTCCGCCCGCCCCCAAGGCCAGAGGGATGTGACAGCCAGGCTAGTCACTGGGTGGTCCGGAGAACAGGTCTGGGGTTGTCCTAGTGGAGCTGGTGACACTAGTGGTGGTGGAATCGAGGGCAATCACCAGGGTGCCTTGGCTGGACTCGGGGTCCGAGGCTGACTCCTGGTGGGGTGGTTCCGGCGAGCAGGGTGGCTCTGGGGAGGCACTTTCAGGTGTGGGAAGGCTGCTCCCCGGTGTCCATGGGGGCAGTGCTGGGGGCCCCATCCTTCCCCCAAGGGGGTGGTCCAATGCCCTGTAATAGGGGCATGTGGCAGACCCTGCCCTGACCACCAGGGCATGTCCCAAGCCCACATGTAGCCCTGGCAGAGCTCTTTCACCTTCGCCCACGCCTGCTTAAGGGTGCAGGAGGGGTGGCTGTGCTCCACCAGGGTGTTAGCCATCTGTGCGTAGCCCAGGGTATTCCTGTGTTTGGCAGTGGGTTCCAGGACCACCTCCTCTTTGGCTCAGAGGACCACCAAGTCCTTTATTTTGCAGTCAGATCAGGCTGGGGCCCCCCTCCTGCTACCCCTTCCAGAGATGTAGGATCCTTTCCCTGAGTTGTGGGAGGGCCCAGCACGGTCTGCAGCTCCCTGGGACATGTTGGCCGTGTCTACACGTGCACGCTACTTCGAAGTAGCAGCGCCAACTTCGAAATAGCGCCCGTCACAGCTACACGTGTTGGGCGCTATTTCGAAGTTGAAATCGACGTTAGGCGGCGAGACGTCGAAGTCGCTAACCCCATGAGGGGATGGAAATAGCGCCCTACTTCGAAGTGGAACGTCGAAGTAGGGCATGTGTCGACGATCCGCGTCCCGCAACATCGAAATAGCGGGGTCCGCCATGGCGGCCATCAGCTGAGGGGTTGAGAGACGCTCTCTCTCCAGCCCCTGCAGGGCTCTATGGTCACCGTGTGCAGCAGCCCTTAGCCCAGGGCTTCTGGCTGCTGCTGCCGCAGCTGGGGATCCATGCTGCATGCACGGGGTCTGCAACCAGTTGTCGGCTCTGTGGATCTTGTGTTGTTTAGTGCAACTGTGTCTGGGAGGGGCCCTTTAAGGGAGCGGTTTGCTGTTGAGTCCGCCCTGTGACCCTGTCTGCAGCTGTTCCTGGCACCCTTATTTTGATGTGTGCTACTTTGGCGTGTAGACATTCCCTCGCAGCGCCTATTTCGATGTGGTGCTGCCCAACGTCGAAGTTGAACGTCGACGTTGCCAGCCCTGGAGGACGTGTAGACGTTATTCATCGAAATAGACTATTTCGATGTCGCTACATCGAAATAAGCTATTTCGATGTAGCATGCATGTGTAGACATAGCCGTTGTCAGCTCCCTGGGCATGATTGCTAGGGTGTGCCTGTAGCCACATGCAGCAAGCCTGCAGCCAAACCCTTGGCTTCCTGCCTGGGGCTGCGGTTCCTTTAAATGCAGCCAGAGGCAGGAGCAATAGAGTTGTGGCAGGAGGGAAGGGTGTCTCCTGGAGGACTTATTCTGTTGACAGAAGGAGCCCTGAGCGTCTAAACAGCAATTTTGTCAACAGAACACCGTTGACACAGTTATTATGCCTGCTTAGGGAGGCTACGTCTACACGTGAAGCCAACATCGAAATAGCTTATTTCGATGAATAACGTCTACACGTCCTCCAGGGCTGGCAACGTCGATGTTCAACTTTGACGTTGTGCGGCACCACATCGAAATAGGCGCTGCGAGGGTACGTCTACACGCCAAAGTAGCACACATCAAAATAAGGGTGCCAGGCACAGCTGCAGACAGGGTCACAGGGCGGACTCAACAGCAAGCCGCTCCCTTAAAGGGCCCCTCCCAGACACAGTTGCACTAAACAACACAAGATCCACAGAGCTGACAACTGGTTGCAGACCCTGTGCCTGCAGCATGGATCCCCAGCTGCCGCAGCAGCAGCCAGAAGCCCTGGGCTAAGGGCTGCTGCCCACGGTGACCATAGAGCCCTGCAGGGGCTGGAGAGAGAGCATCTCTCAACCCCCCAGCTGATGGCCGCCATGGAGGACCCGGCAATTTCGACGTTGCAGGATGCGGATCGTCTACACGGTCCCTACTTCGACGTTGAACGTCGAAGTAGGGCGCTATTCCGATCCCCTCATGAGGTTAGCGACTTCGACTTCTCGCCACCTAACGTCGAAGTTAACTTCGAAATAGCGCCCGATGCGTGTAGCCGCAACGGGCGCTATTTCGAAGTTAGTGCCGCTACTTCGAAGTAGCGTGCACGTGTAGACACAGCTGGAGAGGCATAACACTGTCGGCTGAAGGGCATGGTTTTGTCAACAAAATCTCAATGGAGCACTTTAACTGTGTGAATGCTCTGTAACTTTTGTCGACAAGAGGCTTACTCTGTCAACAAAGAGTGCCCGTGTAGACCCAGCCTTGATGTGCTCATGCACTTAATAGTCCAACATTTATTTAGACTCTGACAAATAGATTATTAATGAACTATAGAAGATTGGCACTGTCTTGCCATAAATATTTAGTAGATGTTATGCTAAAATTATACTTTCTTATACAAAGATGGAATATTTTCCTTGTATGTGATGAATATTCTATCCAACTGGGTGGGTAACATTATTTTGATAGACTTCTCTAGTTTCATAATGTGGCAACAAGATTTTTCAAATTGCTATTTTTTTAAGTCTTTGAAAATATTCATGTGCTTTCTCTACTCAAAATTCTCTACACAAAATTCCTAGATGTGGTGGAACTTTTGCTAGATGCTTCCTTTCATTGGACGGTATCTTTCACTGGTAACAATTCATTTTCTCTAAATGACTCATTCAAGAAACTCTTCAAAATAACATCTGTGATATTCATTAGAAACCCCATTTGCTGGTCTGTCACAGCTTCATTATACATGTTAATATGGCCTATGGAGACTGTTTTGCAACATCAAAAAAAAACAGTTTCAGAATCTAAATAATACTTTAATTTATTCTTTTGGATTTATGTACAAAGCCTACACAAAGTCATGAAATAAAGTAAATTAATTTCGTGTCAATTGTAAAAAGGAGCATTACTTTTTCCTCTTGAAAAGCCCTATCCAATTCTGGACCATGCATAGATTATCGCTTTGGGTCGGGGGTAGGGGGAGCAAATTATGATGTCTTCACTTCTATTTTTTTCTGTTCATTTCTGCAGATTTGTGGTGGATAAATTTGTCTCTTTTTATCATAATTTTAGAAAAATATATTCCTAAATCCTTTCTTGATATTTTTGGTTAAACGTTGTTTGAATGTGCAATCAGCATTTATTTTGTCAAAAGATAGCTGTCTAGATATTTATAATTAGATCAACGACTCAAAGTTCTCATACTTTAAAACCTTCAGCCACAGTATGCAAATCTTTCTTACAATGAATAAATCCGACCTCCATTTTCAATATAACACTGCCAAAATACAGCATTTTCCACATAACTCTAGAAATTGAAGCATATCTCCCCAAGAAGTGTCCTTATTGAACAGTATATCATCCATTTACTACTGACGAAAGACTAAACAGCTTTTAAATGTGCTGTACTCTTATAGATGTTATAGATATAAATTTTATTGTATATGGTGATTTAACCTGTCGCTGGGCTTGTCTACACTTGCCCCCAACTTTGAAGGGGGCATGTTAAGCAGGGTGATGGGAGATTACTAATGAAATGCTGTGGTGAGTACGCAGAACTTCATTAGGCTAATTCTCCCCCATGGCAACTTCAAAGTGTCAAACTTCGAAGTGCTGGTGTTTGTGTAACCCACGCGACTTCCAAGTGCCCATGGCTACACGCATGCCAGTACTTCAAAGTTTGACACTTCGAAGTTGCCGTAGGGGAGAATTAGCCTAATGAAGTGCTGCATATTCACCACGGCACTTCATTAGTAATCTCCCATCACCCTGACTAACATGGTCCCTTTGAAGTTGAGGGCAAGTGTAGACCCAGCCGCCAAGCTTGGGGATCTATAGTAAGTGGGCAGAGAATAAAGATAGACTGAACTATGTACAAACCTGTGGGAAAAAATACAATGAACATCTTGGGAGACAAGAAGCAAGTCAATAAGCAAGCAGTCCTCCTCGCATGTATTGAAAAAGCAGCATCCACTACCCTCCATACCCTGTATTAATTCCAGCAACTCTGAAGTCTAGTGAGAACTGATATTTTTGTCTTTTCGGCTGCATGACACGTTTTAAGGAACAACATTCCTTTGTGAATTGTGTTCCTTTCTCCGGCATTAGGCTCCTTGTAAAATGTTAGCAAAAATAAATCTACCTGCACAATTACACCGAGCTCTTAAAATCTCTGCAGCTTGTTAGTCAGATTTTTGCTTTCTTTAAACAGAAAAATGTCACGGTCAGCATGGAGATCCATCTAGCCCAGTATCATGTCTTCTGACAGGGGCCAGTGCCAGGTGCTTCAGAGGGAAAGAACAGGTAATCATCAGATGGTCCCCCATACCTCATTATCAGCTTCTGGCAAACAGAGGTTGGGGCACCATCTAATAGCCATTGATGGACCTGTCCTACAGGAACTTATCTGATTCTTTTTTGAACCATTCTGGGCTTGGCCATCACAGCATCCTCTGGCCAATAGTTCCACAGCTTGACTTTGTATTGCATAAAAAATACTACTTTTTGTTTGTTTTAAACTTCCTGCCTATTAATTTCCTTTCATGACCCCTAGTTTTGGTGTTATGAGAAGGAGGAAGTAACACACACTTGGTAAGTCTACACAGCAGCATTATTCCAAAATAAGCTATTCTGTAAGGGTGCATCTACACTAGCCAGCTACTTCAAAGTAGCCAGAACAACGTTGAAATAGCACGCGTCGCCTCCACACGCGTCGTGTGCTATTTTGACGTTGAAATCGACGTTAGGTGGTGAGACGTCAAAATTGCTATTCCCATCCAAAGATAGGAATATCGCCCTACTTCAACGTTCAACATCGAAGTAGGGCGTGTGTAGATGATCCGCGTCCCACTACTTTGAAATAGCGGGGTCCTCTATGGTGGCCATCAGCTGAGGGGTTGAGAGATGCTCTCTCCAGCCCCTGCAGGGCGCTATGGTCACCACATGCAGCAGCCCTTAGCCCAGGGCTTCTGGCTGCTGCTGCTGCTGCCACTGCTGCTGCTGCTGCTGCTGCTGCAGCTGGGGGTCCATGCTGCATGCACAGGGTCTGTAACTGGTTGTCGGCTCTGTGGATCTCATGCTGTGCAGGGCAAGTGTGTCTGGGAGGGGCCCTTTAAGGGAGTGGCTTGAGGCTTTGCTGGCCCCTTATTTCAACAGGGAGCACTTGTGTGTGTGGACGCTCCACATTTCCTTCCAGAGAGGCTCCTTTCAATGTTCCCCGTTGCTACTTCGACGGGGAACGTCGATGGCACCAGCCCTGGAGGATGTGTAGATGATACACGTTGAAGTAGCCTATTTCGATGTCCTTACTTTGAAATAGGCTTCTTTGACATAGGCTGCGTCTACACGTGCACGCTACTTCGAAGTAGCAGCAGTAACTTCGAAATAGCGCCCGTCACGTCTACACGTGTTGGGCGCTATTTCGAAGTTGAAATCGACGTTAGGCGGCGAGACGTCGAAGTCGCTATCCCCATGAGCGGATGGGAATAGCGCCCTACTTCGACGTTCAACATCGAAGTAGGGACGTGTAGACGATCCGCGTCCCGCAACATCGAAATAGCGGGGTCCTCCATGGCGGCCATCAGCTGGGGGGTTGAGAGATACTCTCTCTCCAGCCCGTGCGGGGCTCTGTGGTCACCGTGGGCAGCAGCCCTTAGCCCAGGGCTTCTGGCTGCTGCTGCTGCAGCTGGGGGTCCGTGCTGCATATACAGGGTCTGCAACTAGTTGTTGGCTCTGTGTATCTTGCACTGTTTAATGAAAGTGTGTCTGGGAGGGGCCCTTTAAGGGAGCGGCTTGCTGTTGAGTCCGCCCCGTGACCCTGTCTGCAGCTGTGCCTGGCTCCCTTATTTCGATGTGTGCTACTTTGCCGTGTAGACGTTCCCTCGTTGTGCCTATTTCGATGTTGGGCTGAGCAACGTCGAAGTTGAACATCGACGTTGCCAGCCCTGGAGGACGTGTAGACGTTATTCATCGAAATAGCCTATTTCGATGTCGCAACATCGAAATAAGCTATTTCGAAGTTGGGTGCACGTGTAGACGTAGCCATAGTGTGCTAGTGTAGACGTAGCCTAAGAGATATTCTGGAACAGCTTATTTTGAAATAATGCTGCTGCCCACAAGATGCATTTCAAAATAGCCGTTAGCTATTTCAAAATATGGTGTCTACACTCAAATAGAGCCTATTTCAAAATAGAGCCATTTGATGCACTATGATGTATTTTGAAATAGACTTTATTGCCTGTCTAAACAGCTTCGATTTCAAAATAATTATTTCAAGATAGGTGCTTTCCTTGTGCGATGAGGTTTACCTATTTTGAATAGTCAACTGCTTACTGAAATAAGTACAGTAAACTCTCTGATATCCAGCATCCATGGGACTGGGAGGTTGCCGGATAATCAGATATTCTGGACAATAGAGAGTACCCACCCTTGGTGGGAGAACAAAGGAGCCTGCTGGGTGCACTCACATACAGCATAGAGGGAAACAGGGCAGTGGAGGAAATCGGTGCTAAGAACTGCCCTGCATCCCTCCATGCTGTGAGTGAGTGCAGGTAGCAAGATACTCTTCTCTCTCTGTGCTCCTGCCCAGCATCTGCTGCGCAGAAGAGAAAAAGCGTCAGGGCTGGGGTCTGTGTATACAGCATGAACAATGTCCCAGCCTCTCGGGGATTGGGGGTGCGGTCTGCTCAGTGCTGCCTTGTGTCCCTCTGTGCTGCGTGCGAGTGCAGCCATCAGGCTCCTGTGTTTTCTCCGTGCTTCCGCCTGGCATCCATTAACCAGAGCTGCCTGGCTGTGAATTATGCTGGTTATTCAAGTGTGCCGGTTAAGCAAATAGCAGTTAAACAAGAGTTTACTGTATAGGTATTCTGAAATAGTGATTGCATTCTGTAGATGCTTGGAAAGTTATTTCAAAATAACACCTCTTATCTTAAAATAACTTTCTGTAGACTTACCCTCTCTTTTTCTACTCCAGTCATGATTTTATAACCTCCACCTTTCAGCTGCCTCTTTTCCCAGCTGAAAAATCTAAGTCTTATTAAGCTGTCCACATACAGAAGCCTACTCCCTAATTATTTTGTTGCCTGTCTCTATACCATTTCTAATACACCTGTCCCTTGATTTATGAATGTAATTCATTCCATGACAACTCTTTGCAAAGTGAAAAAAGTGAAAATTCATAAATCAAAAATTAAATTCTCATTAATTTCAATATAAAAAATTCTGACTGGTTCCCAACTCCCCACCAAAAACACCCAATATTTTCCCCACATGTTACCACACTATATAATTATAAAAATGAGAACAGTGCTACTTTATTGCGTTTTATGACATCTATTACCACTAGTCAGTTCTTAGATAGTGGTGAAGAAGATGGTGTTCATGTGAGTTCCATGGGATCATCTGCATCATGATTGGAAAGAGCTCTGTAGTGGCGTCAACCTCCTTAATTTTGGTTTTATCTTCAGCTTTTGAGATCGAGAATTAAGGATCAGTGGATGTTTATGAGGGTTTAGGAGGAGATGAGGAGATTGAGGGTTGACAAAATGGTAGAACTGGAGTTTGTACTGCAGCCCTTTCTCCTGTCGTACAACTCCTGATAGTATTGAAAGACTTTGGCTACGTCTACACTAAACCAAAATCTTCGAAATGGCCATGCAAATGGCCATTTCAAAGTTGACTAATGAAATGCTGAAATACATATTCAGCACCTCATTAGCATGCGAGCGGCCACGGCACTTCGAAATTGACGTGGCTCACAGCCGCGCGGCTCATCCAGATGGGGCTCCTTTTTGAAAGGACCCCAGCTTCTTCTAAGTCCCCTTATTCTTATCTGCTCATAGGAATAAGGGGACTTAGAAGTAGCCGGGGTCCTTTCAAAAAGGAGCCCTGTCTGGATGAGCTGCGCAGCGGCAAGCTGCATCAATTTTGAAGTGCCGCGGCCACCCACATGCTAATGAGGCGCTGACTACGTATTTCAGCGCTTCATTAGTAAACTTTGAAATGGCCATTTGCGTGGCCATTTCGAAGTTTTTGGCTAGTGTAGACGTAGCCAAAATCTTTCAATACTATCAGGAGTTGTACGACAGGAGAAAGGGCTGCAGTACAAACTTCAGTTCTACCATTTTGTCAACCCTCAACCTCCTCATCTCCTCCTAAACCCTCATAAACATCCACTGATCCTTAATCCTTGCATGGCCATTTCGAAGTTTTGGCTAGTGTAGACACGGCCCTTATGAATTTGTCACTTGCATGCTGAAGTCCATTCTAAGTTTGAATCATTTTCATTGATAATTTATGTAGCTGCTTCCAATGCACTCAACATTTTTGAGAGTGTTTAGTGTACAATGTTTTTTGTGGTTCATTCAATTCTTCCTCCTTCTCTTTTGATAATCTTCAGCATCCATTAGTCAATTCTCCACCAGTCTCAAATGTCATCTGTGGCTACATCATTGAATCCTGCTTGAGTTGCCAGTTGCACAATACAGTTTGAATGTCTTTCACTTCATCTTCAAAACCATGGAAATCATGAACATAAGAACATAAGAACATAAGAATGGCCATACTGGGTCAGACCAAAGGTCCATCAAGCCCAGCATCCCATCTGCCGACGGTGGCCAATGCCAGGTGCCCTAGAGAAGGAGAACAGAAGACAAGTGATTTATCTCCTGCCATCCATCTCCTGCCCTTGTTATGAAGGCTAGGGCACCATACTTTATCCCTGGCTAATAGCCATTTATGGACCTGACCTGCAAAAATTTATCAAGCTCTTTTTTAAACCCTAATAGAGTCCTGGCCTTCACAGCCTCCTCGGGCAAGGAGTTCCACAGGTTGACTGTGCGCTGTGTGAAGAAAAATTTCCTTTTATTAGTTTTGAACCTACTACCCATCAATTTCATTTGGTGTCCCCTAGTTCTTGTATTATGGGAAAAGGTAAATAATTTTTCTATATTCACTTTCTCCACACCATTCATGATTTTATATACCTCTATCATATCGCCCCTCAATCGCCTCTTTTCCAAACTGAAAAGTCCCAGTCTCTCTAGCCTCTCCCCATATGGGACCCTTTCCAAGCCCCTAATCATCTTAGTCGCCCTTTTCTGAACCTTTTCTAATGCCAATATATCTTTTTTGAGGTGAGGAGACCACATCTGCACGCAGTACTCGAGATGTGGGCGTACCATAGTTTTATATAGGGGAAGTATGATATCTTTTGTCTTATTATCGATCCCTTTTTTAATAATTCCTAACATCCTATTTGCCTTACTAACTGCCGCTGCACACTGCGTGGATGTCTTCAGAGAACTATCCACTATAACTCCAAGATCCCTTTCCTGATCTGTCGTAGCTAAATTTGACCCCATCATGTAGTACGTGTAATTTGGGTTATTTTTTCCAACATGCATTACCTTACACTTACCCACATTAAATTTAATTTGCCATTTTGCTGCCCAATCACTCAGTTTGCTGAGATCTTTTTGTAGTTCTTCACAATCCCTTTTGCTTTTGACTGTCCTGAACAACTTGGTGTCATCTGCAAACTTTGCCACCTCACTGCTTACCTCATTTTCTAGATCATTGATGAACAAGTTGAACAGGATCGGTCCCAGGACTGAGCCCTGGGGAACACCACTAGTTACCCCCCTCCATTGTGAAAATTTACCATTTATTCCAACCCTTTGTTTTCTGTCTTTTAACCAATTCCCGATCCATGAAAGGACCTTTCCTCCTATCCCATGACCACCTAATTTACATAAAAGCCTTTGGTGTGGGACCGTGTCAAAGGCTTTCTGGAAATCTAGGTATATTATGTCCACTGGGTGCCCCTTGTCCGCATGTTTATTAACCCCTTCAAAGAATTCTAATAGATTAGACAGACACGACTTCCCTCTGCAGAAACCATGCTGACTTTTGCCCAACAATTCGTGCTCTTCTATGTGCCTTGCAATTTTACTCTTTACTAGTGTTTCTACTAATTTACCTGGTACTGATGTTAAACTTATCGGTCTATAATTGCCAGGATCTCCTCTAGAGCCTTTTTTAAATATTGGTGTTATATTGGCCGTCTTCCAGTCATTTGGTACCAAAGTGGATTTAAAGGATAGGTTACAAACCACTGTTAATAACTCCGCAATTTCACATTTGAGTTCTTTCAGAACCCTTGGGTGAATGCCATCTGGTCCTGGAGACTTGTTACTATTCAGCTTATCAATTAATTCCAAAACCTCCTCTAATGTCACTTCAATCTGAGTGAGTTCCTCAGATTTGTCGCCTAAAAAGGCTGGCTCAGATTTAGGAACCTCTGTAACATCTTCAGCCGTGAAGACTGAAGCAAAGAAATCATTTAATCGCTCCGCAATGGCACTGTCTTCCTTGATCGCTCCTTTTATATCTTTATCATCCAAGGGCCCCACTGCTTTTTTAGCAGGCTTCCTGCTTCTAATGTATTTAAAAAACATTTTACTATTGTTTTTTGAATTTTTGGCTAGCTGTTCCTCAAACTCTTTTTTGGCTTTTCTTACTACATTATGACAGTTAATTTGGGAGTGTTTATGTTCCTTTCTATTTTCCTCACTAGGATTTGACTTCCACTTTTTAAAAGCTGCCCCTTTCTCTCTCACTGCCTTTTTAACATGGCTGTTTAGCCATGGTGGTTCTTTGTTAGGTCTCTTACTGTGTTTTTTTTATTTGGGGTATACATTTAAGTTGGGCCTCTAGTATGGTGTCTTTAAACAGTTTCCATGCAGCTTCCAGGGATTTTAGTTTAATTACTCTACCTTTTAGTTTCTGTTTAACTAGCTTCCTCATTTTAGTGTAATTCCCCTTTTTGAAATTAAATGCCAGAGTGTTTGACCGCTGCGGTGTTCTTCCCAACACAGGAATATTAAAAGTTATTATATTGTGGTCACTATTTCCAAGCGGTCCAGTAACAGTTACCTCTTGGACCAGATCCTGCGTTCCAGTCAAGACTAGATCGAGAATCGACTCTCCCCTTGTGGGTTCCTGTACTAGCTGCTCCAAGAAGCAGTCATTTAAGGCATCAAGAAATTTAATCTCTGAATCCCGTCCTGAGGTGACATGCACCCAATCAATATGGGGATAATTGAAATCTCCTATTATTACTGTGTTTTTTATTTTGATAGCCTCTCTAATCTCCCTTAACATTTCAGCATCACTATCACTGTCCTGGTTAGGTGGTCGGTAATATATTCCTAATGCCATATTCATATTAGAGGAATGAATTGTTATCCATAATGATTCTATGGAACATTTTGATTCCTTTAGGATTTTTACTTCATTTGATTCTATATTATCCTTCAAACATATTTCAGCAATAGCTTTTTTTTTCCTCCGTTTGTGTTCTATGTCTGATGCAGATACAGGATACCTCATTATCATTTGCGGATAGTAAGCTTTAAATGTAGCAGTGACACCTTGAGCCGTTGGCTGAAGGATGGAAGTAGTGTTTGGGGACGTTGATAGGGTGCCTGGGAACATTATCGAGGATCAGCAGACTTTTATTATCCAGATTATTTTCAGCACAATATTTAGAGATGAATGATGAAAGGTAACTTGTTATGTAATCAGCAAAAACCTGCTTTGTCACCCATGCCTTTCAATTAGAATGCTAGACCACAGGTAATGATGCCTTGTTTAAGTCTTTAAGCACCCTCGGATTTTCCAAATGCTAAACAAGGAGAAGCTTCAATTTCACATCTCCTTCCAACTTTCCATGAAGAAGTAATGTCAGTTGATCCTTTGAGGCCTTGAAACCTTTTGTTTTTCTTTTATCTCTTGAAATAAGGTTTGAGACGGCATTCTTTTACAGAAAAGCCCAATTTTGTCAACATTAACGGTTTGTTTTGGAGAATATCCAACTTCATCAATTATTCATTGCAATCTAGCTGGGAAAATGTTAGCTGCCTGTATATCAGTAAATGATGCTTCACCTGTATGATTCAGACTATGATACACTTTAAAGCACTCAAACCAACTGTGACTTGCTTTGAACATTACTTTGGTGGCCCCCACTTGCCTCTCTTCCTCAGCCTCCTTCTTCAGGTCCTCAGACAAAGACAGGGCTTTCTCCCCTATGATGAAAAGCACAAAGGCATGTTGTGTTTGTTTTGGCTGTCAATCCAATGTACTAAAAGTCTTTCAAGTTTATCCATTGTTGCCTGGCCTAGCCTTTGTTATTTGATGACATTTTAGCTTCACCCACATATGTTTCTGCCATTTCTTTTATCTTTTATTTCTGCACAAAAATTGAATGCACTGTCGATGCTGCCAAGTTCACTGCCAAACATGCCTTTTGATTGCTGGCCCTCTTCAATTACTTTAATAACTTCAAATTTGGTGGCCATGGATATTGCTTTCCTTGGTTTCTTAGCCTTAGTGACAGCAGCTTAAGAAACTTTTTCACTGCTAGGGCCCTTCATGACCACAAATTACAGAGATATTTGAAGATTAGTATCACTCACAGTCAAGATAACATGAAAACAGGAAGCACATGAACCAACTGGGAAGAGCTAAGCAGCTGAGGGAAATGTGTCAGCCTTGCACGGCATACTGCTATATTCCTCTGCATTCATTACTTACAAAGTGGATGGTCAGATGAAGGTTGGTTCTTCTTTGTAGCGAAAATATGTTCATAAATTGAAAAATAGGTATACATTTATATTGTTTGTAGCAAAAATTCATAAATTGAAAGTTTGTAAATCGAGGGATATGTGCCCATCTTGCTCACTTCATCCTTCATCTCAACTACCATAACCCTCTTGTCTTGTCATGATAGTTTCTCAAGTGGCTTTTCTGCCAACCTCTGTACTTTCTCCTTCAACCTTCCTTGTGCCTTAGATACCTTACATCTCTTCCTTCACTCTTATCATTAATTCTCTGCCTTCTTTGACTTTTTCTTCAAATGTGCTGGTATATCCTTATAAGATGGTAGGAACTCACTGACTGGATGAAGTAGAATAAAGTTTCTAACAACTGTTCAGTTGAAGACCCTTTCTTCAGGTCTGGTTTTATTTTCCAATAAGAATTTCAAAACAAGAATAAATACTGTCAAGTGCTGAATAGTCAAGGCTTCTCCAGAGTCTGACAGCTGAGAGAGGATAGACAGTGGCCATGTTGCCAATACTGGTGAATTTATACCTAGTTTCAGAGTATGAGTGTGTGTATGGGGGTTTGTTGTATTTGTCTGGATTAATTTTAAACCACGGTTCCTAGGTTCAACACTTTTTTAAACAAAGAAGTAATGAAAGTAAATTTCTATCTATCCTTGTTATACTGAAGTCATGAAACCAAAATACTGATTTCCTCATTAAGTATATACCTGAGCATATACACAACACTGGGCAAGGTATGCCATTATAGTTATGTCTTCATACATTGCCCAGCGTTGAGGAATCTCTTAAACAACAGAAGTCAAAAGACCAAAATGTTACAATTTTTTTTCAAAATCTCATGCTATTTAACCTATTGGCTTGACACTTAATTTGTGAAGGCGACAGATGGTATACTCCTCCCCTTTACTATCTCTTTCAGGGTTTTGAGAAGAGACCTATACCAGAGCTTTAGTAAACCTGGGTCTCTGCTTCCCCAGCCTACAATGTAGGGAGTCCTATATCTGGCTTCAATCTGGTTATCAGCAAACGAGAAAACCAACAACTTACTGTAAAAGCTGTGTTAGCCAGAACTTGGATAACCAGAAAGCTCGTTTGCTGGCATGCCTGGCTAGGGCCAGCTATCCAGCCAGGGCTGGATGCCTGATGCCTGTGCAGGGTCAACTGCCCCAGCTCAAATATCCAACACATTTTATTATCTGGAAACCCAGTTCACTGAGGATGCTGGATAATAAAGCTTGTGCTGCATATATTTACCAAACACAAGGAGGTCTCAAAACAGAGATCTCAGCTAGTTGATAGCAAGAGGCCATTAAATACTAGGGTAGTAATGAACATATAAATATACCAATTAAACTGCCATCAGCAGAGGCTTCAAATAAGTAATTAAAGTGTGGCTCTCCAGGCACTTCAGTTTAAAGCCAAATGTCTCTATGCAACGTCTTAGGGCTTTCACAACAAGGAGAAGCAGGGAACCTTCAGGAAATTGCGTAATAGTTTGAAAAACTTGAAGTTGGGAAAACACAGTTGTCTAGTGAGTGAACTGTCTTTCCACATAAGAAGTTAGTTTAAAGTAATCAATATTAGGGTAGGAAGGAATTATAAAATATTTACATCAGTGAAGACATGGCCCATTTTCTCCAGCAGCATTAAATTGAGGAGCAGCACAATGAATGTTTCACTCTCTGAAACCTGTGGAAACAGCCAACATCTCCATCTTTCCAGCAGAATATTGGGAAAAACATCAATGTTACTTACTATGATTTTTCCTAGATGTCCTCCATTGTAAAAGATGCATATAATTGATTGGATATTAAGGGTAGGACCACGTTTTCTGTGTTCTTAACATGGAAAATACTGCTTGATAGCTTTCCTAATGGTAATAGAAAATGTGTGGAAATGTTGTAATGATGGCTAGTAGGAAGTCACTCCAAGGTAAAAACAATAAATAAGAGAAAGAAAGTGGCTTTAAAAGGCATTATTTAGGTCGCTCCAATCCATGGAAATAGAAATAAAAAAAATCTCTTGGAGGCTGATAGGCAGGAAGAACATAAGTAACGGCCATACTGGGTCAGATCAAAGGTCTGCCAACAGTGGCCAATACCAGGTTCCCCAAAGGGAACCAAACAGGTATTGATCAAGCAATCTTTCTCCTGCCCTCCATCTCCAGCTTCTGACAAACAGAGGTTAGGGGCATCATTCCTTACCCATCCTGGCTACTAGCCATTAATGGACCTAACCTCCATGAATTTATTTAGCTCTTTTTAAACCCTGTTATAATCCTTGCATTCACAGCCTCCTCTGGCAAGGAGTTCCAGAGGTTGACTGTGCGCTGTGTTGAGAACTTCCTTTTATTTGTTTTAAACATGCTGCCCGTTAATTCATTTGGTGTCCTCTAGTTCTGATATTATTAGAACAAGTAAATAATTTTTCCTTGTTCACTTTCTCCACAGCACTCATAATTTTATATACCTCTATCATATCCCCCTTAGTGTGCTCTTTTCTAAGCTGAAGAGTCCAAGTCTCTTCAATCTCTCTTCATATGGGACCTGTTCCAAACCCCCAATCATTTTCGTTGACCTTTTTGGAACCTTTTCTAATGCCAATATATCTTTTCTTTGAAATAAGCAGACCATAACTGTATGCAATATTGAAGATGTTGGCATGTCATGGCTTTACACAAGGGCAATAAGATATTCTTCATCTTATTCTCTATCCCTTCTTTAATGATTCCTAACATCCTGTTTGCTTTTTTTGAGTGTTGCTCAACACTGCATGGAGGTTTTCAGAGAACTATCCATGATAACTCTAAAACCTCTTTCCTAATGAGTTATAGCTAAATTAGCCCTCATCGTATTGCATGTATAGTTTGGGTTATTTTTTCCAATGTGCATTCCTTTCCATTTATCCACATTAAATTTCATTTGTCATTTTGTAGCCCAATCACTCAGTTTGGCAAGATCCTTTTGAAGTTCTTCACAGTCTGCTTTTGTCTTAGATACCTTGAGCAGTTTAGAGTCATCTGCAGACTTTGCCACCTCACAGTTTACTCCTTTCTCCAGATCATTTATGAATAAGTTGAATAGGATTGGTCCTAAGACTGACCCTTTGTAGAGGTCTTGTAGGTTTTGGTCTCTGTTGGCAGGATCCTGGATACCACAAGACTTCTACCAAGCATTTTCTCCACAGGGAGAAATAAAAAAAAACAAATTGACAGGGTCAGATGAATACCCAAAAAACCAGCTACTTCAAGATAGACCCAAGAAGATCAACAACACCTGTAGCCCCCAACTCAAACCCCTGCAATGCATCATTAAAAATCAACAGCCCATTCTGGATCAGGATGCTACACTACAGAAGGCTCTAGGTGACAGGCCTGCCCTTCCCTATAGACAGCCTCCTAACCTGAGAGAGATTTTCACCAGCAATCACAGCCTACACGACAATAATACAAATCCTGGCACTTTTCCTTGCAACAACCCCCTCTGCCAACTTTGTCCACATCTTTATTCTGCGGATACCATCACTGGACCTCACTGTGCTAGCTGCAAGATCAAAGGCACATTATCGTGCAATTCCAGCAACATTATATGTGCTGTTATGTGCCAACACTGCCCTGACACTATGTACATTGAACAGACTGAAGAATAAAAAGAATAAATGGACACAGAACAGACATCAAGAAACTCAATGCATATAAGCCGGTCACTGAACACTTCAATGGAGAGGGCCATTCTGTTAAAGACCTGAGAATCTGTGTCCTGCATTACAGAGAATTTACCAACAGATTAGAATGTGAGATTTGTGAGTTAGAGTACATATTCAAATTCAACACACTAACATGTGGTATGAACGGAGACATCAATTACCTCATGCATTAGAAATATTGCTTCCCTTTCTTTGATGCTCATAATTCTCTCAGACAGGACAATTAACATCTCCCTTCAACCTCTCCCTCCCTCCTTTCTATCCTATTTGATTTGGCAGTTTTTATTGCAATCTATTTTTTTTTTTTGGTCCTCTGTACTTATACATGTCAGTCTGTACTGGAAATGGAATTGATCCGATGAAGTGGGTCTGTCCCACGAAAGCTCGTCACTGCATAAATAATTTTGTTTGTCTTTAAAGTGCTACATTCCTGCTGCTTTGTTTTGTTTCTACTATTCAGTTTATTAATCAGTTCTAAAACCTCCCCTAATGAAACCTCAGTCTTAGACAATTCCACAGGTTCATCGCTTACGAAGGACAGCTCAGGTGTGGGAATCTCCCTAACATCCTCTGTCATGAAGACCAAAGCAAAGAATTCATTGAGTTTCTCCACAATGACTTTCTTAGCTTTGAGAGCTCCTTTTGTATTCCAGTCATTTAGGGGCCCCACTGGTTGTTTAGCAGGGTTCCTGCTTCTGATGTACTTAAAATACATTTTGGTACTGCTTTTTAAGTTTTTGGCTAGCTGTTCTTCAAACTCCTTTTTGGCTTTTCTTATCATATTTTTATATTATTTTGGCAGTGTTTGTGTGCCTATCTATTTTCCTCACTAGGATTTGACTTTGACTGTTGTAAAAGATGCCTTTTTTTTTTCTCTCACCACTTCTTTTACATTGTCGTTAAGCCTCGGTGGCTTCTTGTTGGGTCTTTTACTATGTTTTTAAATTTGACATATACATTTAAAATGGGCCTCTATTATGGGTGCCTTTGAAAAATTTCCATGCAGCTTGCAGGGATTTTACTCCAGTCACTGTACCTTTTAATTTCTGTTTAACTAATCTCATTTTTGTATAGTTCCCCTTTCGGAAATTAAAGGTCACAGTATTGGACTGCTGAGATGTTTTTCCCACCACAAGAATGTTTGGTCACTATTTCCAAGCAGTTCTGTTATAGTTCGCTCTTGGACCAGATCCTGCACTCCACTCAGAACTAAATTAAGAATTGCCTCTCTCCTTGTGGGTTACTGTATTAGCTGCTCTAAGAAACAGTCATTTAAGGTATCAAGAAATTTTATCTCCTCATCTCGTCCTGAGGTGACATGTGCCCTGTCAGTATGAGGATAACTGAAATCCCCTACTATTATCAAGTTTTTTTTTTTTGATTGCCTCCCTAAGCTCCCTTAGCATTTCATAGTCACTATCACTGTCCTGGGCAGGTGGTCGATAATATATCCGTATTGCTATATTCGGATACACGGAATTTTCATCCATAGAGATTCTATGGAAACTTTTGATTCATTTAACATTTTTACTTCATTTGAGTCTACATTTTCTTTCACATATAGCGCCAATCCCCCACCTGCACAACCTGTTCTGTCCTTCCGATATATTTTATGCCCCAGTATGATTGCGTCCCATTGATTGTCCTCATTCCACCAAGTTTCTGTGACACCTATTATATCAAGATCCTCTTCTAAAACAAGGTGCTCTAGTTCGCCCATCTTATTATTTAGACTTCTACCATTTAAAAGCTTGTCTTTATTTATTTGTCTACCCTTTCCTGATTGTTTTATATGAGATTGTTTCTCTTCTGATCCAGCCCATACTTTATCCTTTTTCACCCTCTCCTCCTGACTAAAACCTAGAAAATTTTTATCAATAGATTGTCCCTTAAGAGAAGTCTCTGTCTGATGCACGTGCTCCTCTGCACCAATCGGCTTTCCCCCATTTCTTAGTTTAGGGACCAGCTGATAATCTCACTACTGGATTTTAGCAATTGACTTCCACGAGCCAACTTGTAAAAAGAAGCACAAAGACTTTAGGTCAAGGTTGGCTGCTATTGCGTGTACTACTTCAGAATGGAGGAGGTGGGTTTGTGACCAGGAATAAAAACATTATAGTTTTATTTCTAAAAATGTTTACACTTCTCCATTGACTACTGTTTGGGATTTTGCTTTCAGTCTAGTGATGTACTCAATAGCTGTGTCTACACGTGCACGCTACTTCGAAGTAGAGGCACTAACTTTGAAATAGCGCCTGTCGCGGCTACACGCGTCGGGCGCTATTTCGAAGTTAACTTCGACGTTAGGCGGCGAGACGTCGAAGTCGCTAACCTCATGAGGGGATCGGAATAGCGCCCTACTTCGACGTTCAACGTCGAAGTAGGGACCATGTAGACGATCCGCGTCCCGCAACGTCGAAATTGCCGGGTCCTCCATGGCAGCCATCAGCTGGGGGGTTGAGAGATGCTCTCTCTCCAGCCCCTGCGGGGCTCTATGGTCACCGTGGGCAGCAGCCCTTAGCCCAGGGCTTCTGGCTGCTGCTGCGGCAGCTGGGGATCCATGCTGCAGGCACGGGGTCTGCAACCAGTTGTCGGCTCTGTGTATCTTGTGTTGTTTAGTGCAACTGTGTCTGGAAGGGGCCCTTTAAGGGAGCAGCTTGCTGTTGAGTCCGCCCTGTGACCTTGTCTGCAGCTGTGCCTGGCACCCTTATTTCGATGTGTGCTACTTTGGCATGTAGACGTTCCCTCACAGCGCCTATTTCGATGTGGTGCCGCGCAACATTGAAGTTGAACATCGACGTTGCCAGCCCTGGAGGACGTGTAGACGTTATTCATCGAAATAGACTATTTCGATGTTGCTACGTCGAAATAAGCTATTTCGATGTTGGCTTCACGTGTAGACGTAGCCAATGTGTGCAGACATAACTGCATGCCTTGCCCAGTGTTGTTTATGTATTCAGGAATATATTTAATGATGGTAATGGTATATAACTACCATCTTACCTGGTATGCAAAAACTCAACATCTTAAAGCAAAATGTAAGATTACACCAAGTAACTTTGGGAGAGAAGTGCATGGGATGGTTAAGATAGTTGTAATAAGCAAAATTTAATTTAATTTGTTTTTCTCAAAGGGGACTTAAGGTCAGTATAAGCTAGAACACTGTACTCAGGTATGAAAAGGAAAACCCCAATATGTATTAAGGAGTAGAATTCAGGATGCTGTCTGTGGACTCATAAGGTTAGGAAGGGAATTGAAAAGGGACTGGAGAAAGTGCTGAGGAGCAATGCAGAAACAAAAGCAAAAGTAAAGCGTTGTCATAGACTAGCTTCCCACAGCACTTCCGAGTTTCCCAGTATTGGCCATAAACAGCCATAGGTAATTATCTTGTGGGTGCTAAAACTGCAAGCCTTTCTTACAACTTCAGTTGTTGCCATTGAAAATGCTGACCTCTTTTCTGTTGCTGTTGCTAGTGAAACCACGATGTAGATCAGTTCATCTGCTGAAACACTCTTTCTGTCTAGTACTCAGACTCTGGATTTTGGGAGTATTCTGCAGATTACTATGAAACACAAAAGCTGTGTCTACACGTGCACGCTACTTCGAAGTAGCGGCACTAACTTCGAAATAGCGCCCGTCGCGGCTACACGCATCGGGCGCTATTTCGAAGTTAACTTCGATGTTAGGCGGCGAGACGTCGAAGTCGCTAACCTCATGAGGGGATCGGAATAGCGCCCTACTTCGACGTTCAACGTCGAAGATAATGTGTGCGTTCAACGTCGAAGTAGGGACCGCGTAGACGATCCGCGTCCCGCAACATCGAAATTGCCGGGTCCTCCATGGCGGCCATCAGCTGGGGGGTTGAGAGATGCTCTCTCTCCAGCCCCTGCGGGGCTCTATGGTCACCGTGGGCAGCAGCCCTTAGCCCAGGGCTTCTGGCTGCTGCTGCGGCAGCTGGGGATCTATGCTGCAGGCACAGGGTCTGCAACCAGTTGTCGGCTCTGTGGATCTTGTGTTGTTTAGTGCAACTGTGTCTGGGAGGGGCCCTTTAAGGGAGCGGCTTGCTGTTGAGTCCGCCCTGTGACCCTGTCTGCAGCTGTGCCTGGCACCCTTATTTCGATGTGTGCTACTCTGGCGTGTAGACGTACCCTCGCAGCGCCTATTTTGATGTGGTGCCGCGCAACGTCGAAGTTGAACATCGACGTTGCCAGCCCTGGAGGACGTGTAGACGTTATTCATCGAAATAGCCTATTTCGATGTTGCTACATCGAAATGAGCTATTTCGATGTTGGCTTCACGTGTAGACGTAGCCAAAGTCACTCATCCATTCTCTCTTAATATTGACCTATGTGACACCTTGCTGTGAGTTACTGTGTTATATCTCTGCCTCAACAAAAGTGAGTGTTGTTTCGCTATGCTATGAGTCAGATCCCTAACCTGCCAGCTTCTCTGGCTTTCTGGCAAACACCATAGAACTCTGCCAGTCTAAAACCTTGTCTCATACTAAACTTTAGTTAAGTTCCCCTAGCAATACCTTCTGTAATGTTCAGTCCATCTCATATGACCCCCACTGCAGATATCAAACTTGCTGCCTCTAAAGAGGCAGAACATGCACCATCCTGTTTGGCTGTGGATTTTAACCTTAACATTTTTACATAGCATTGAGATGGCTTTGTAATAAAACAAGTTTGATAACAAGGAGCAGAGATGTAAGTGATAATAAGAACAGGAGATACCAATATGGTTACAAGTAAAACAAACCAGGCTTTCAAGTGACTAAAATTTACAATCTTCTTAGGTAGGTTTCTCCCTAGTGGTCAATTTTCAGAGATTCCAAGTCCCAGAACTGAAATATCCAGTTTTACAGATTACAATAAGTCTGTCCCATTACCAGTGATGGATGACAAAATAGCTTTTTGCCATTGTGTGTATCTTCCCAAAGTTCATGGTAACTATATTAAGAGGTAGGAAGGTGTGGTGTTTTAGACGTAATACTGCTTGCGATTGCTAGAGCTGAGGGCACTGGCTCCGGGGAGTCTGGAAGAGCAGGAAACAGGAAGGAGGAGAATATGTGGGGACTTGGAGAGACCAACAGAATGACGCAGCAGCTTTGTAAATAGGTTTCACTTTTGTAAATAAAGTTCTATCAAAGTTTTCTAGTAAGTTGCTTGCACAATACAATATTTTGGTGATGAGAATGGATTGTCTGCTTCTGAAACCACCTGCACCCTTTCTGCAAAGCCCAGGTGAGCCTCCAACTTATTTTAGTGCTTGTTTAGCATGTCCAATCCAACAAAAGCTACAGGCATTTCTGACAAAGATGGCCCAGCAATCCTAAATAGTTTGATCCAGTTTTGCCGTCTTATTTCACAGTCTGTGATGAACTTTCTTTGCTTGATGGCTGTGTGCTACAAGGCACACACCAGCTACTTGTGCCAGTAGAACTACAGTCAAAACTCATACACTGGCCACATAATACTCATCAAGGAATTATCAGACTCAAACAGTGACTACAAGGTGTGTAGTGGTGGCCAGGTATGGACACACAAACTGAAGTTCATAAAATCCTGGGTCAGTTGCCAAATGCATGATAAGACAGCAGTGACGTACTCCAGAACTATAGCTTGTTCCTATTCTAGATTCTGCATGAGAAAAAGTTGTGACTGACATTGTAGGACCCATTGCTACTTCTCCAATTGACTGTCATTATGCCATCACTTTAAAGATAATTTCAGTAAATGTCCTGAAGTAGCATTTACATGACAAATCTCTTTTGCGAAAGTGATTAAATTCCTCACTACAGTTTTTAGCAAGGAAGGTGATCCCAAAGAACTGGTTTCAGATAATGGTAGTCAATTTACTTCGCTGGAATTTGTAACTTTTCTAGCAGAGAGGAACATTTTACATAGAGGATCATCTGCGTATTACTCTCAAGCCAATGGGAAAATTGAAAGGTTTAACAGAAGCTTGAAAGTGAGTTTGCAAACAGCTAAACTGGAAAGGCAATCATGGATAACCTTCGCTACTGATTTCTTGCAAGCAAATGGGGCTATACAACATGCCAAACTCAAAGATTACCTGCAGATTTACTGCATTGGAAACAGATGAATATTAAACTAAACATTGCTGGGTTGTTTAAAGTCAAGACCTGATGCACCAAAATAGGATGATGTGAGAAAAAGAGATGAACAGAGACAGGAGAAGTATAAGGCTTACACAGACAAACAGTGGGGTGCTAAGGAACTGAAGTTTGCATGTGGTTCCTTTGTTAGAGAAAGAAAACCTGGAATTGTATGCAAAGGGGAACATAAATTACCATCTCTTAAAATCATAGAGAAAAGGTGACCTTGCACCTATTGGCTTTCTGATGGGCATAGGAGTCAAGAATCCCTAAGCAACTCCTTTATGGTGAACTCTCCAAGGGCAAAAAGAATCAAGGTAGGCCTCGCAAGAGATGTAAAGACTGCGTGAAGGCTGACATTGTTCATACTGATTTAAAACCAGATCAGCTAGAGAAGCATGCAAAAGACTGAACAGGCTGGCATGCTCTTGTACGACACACGAATAACAACTTTGAAGAGTAGTGCTGCGTATGCCTCACTGATGCTCATGAGAGGAAGAAAGCAGCAGCAGCAGCTACACCAACAGAGCCAGGACAATTCCCTTGCCCCCACTGTGAATGCCCATGCCATTCAAAGCTTGGACTCCTCAGTCACATGTGAGTCCACAACCAATGAGCCTGTGCAAGCTCAAGACATCATCGTCGGACACGACAGACTATCTACAAATAAGGAATGATTCTTATCTTGCACCTGCCTATGCCCCAAGAGGAGATGATGCTTACACCCAGCCCTTGTTGGATAACTTCACCATAGCACCAACACAATAAGACATTGCACCAGAAAGTGGGTTGGAAAGACAGTTTGCCAGACCCAGACAGCCACCTGCCTGGTCTAGAGACTATATTATATAGTATTTACAGTGTTTTTCAGAGTACTATTTCTGCCAAAATTATAGTGGCTTGTTCTATATTTGTTGTTGTAGTTAGAACAACAGTGTTTATTTTATAATTAAGAGAGAAGGGAATGTGGAGGTTTTAGATGTAGTACTGCTTGTGATTTCTAGAGCTGATGGCACTGGCTTTGGGAGTCTGGAAGAGCAGGAAACAGAAAGGGGGAGGGAGGAGATGAGCTGGGGGCTTGGAGAGAGCTACAGAATGATGCAGCAGCTTTGAAAAGAGGTTTCACTTTTTTTGTAAATAAAGTTCTGTTAAAGTTTGCTAGTACCTTGCTTGCACAATATAACAGAAGAATTCCTGGGGGTGGAGTCTTCATCTTCCATTATGATTATTAAGCAACTATCTTCCACTTGCTTGCCTAAAGACTTAGTTTACCATACTTACAAATTTGCTTTTATTATCTTTGTCCTCACCTTGCTTAATCTGCACTGAGGACAATTAAGCCTGAGAGACAATTCCTTCATCTAGGATTTTATGAAATGTATTTGTACCTGTGTCATTTCTGGGATATAAATGAGAGGAGATGGCTGAAGTAATGGCTATTATTTATGTTGGTGAGAAGGACAAGATTTTAATGTGTTTGTATGTTTCGCCAACAGAAGCTGGTGAAATAAAAGCTATTATCTAATCTACCTTGTTTGTCTAGGGCTACGTCTACACGTGCAGCCAACATCGAAATAGCTTATTTCGATGAATAACGTCTACACATCCTCCAGGGCCGGCAACGTCGATGTTCAACTTCGACGTTGCTCAGCCCAACATCGAAATAGGCGCAGCAAGGGAATGTCTACACGTCAAAGTAGCACACATCGAAATAGGGATGCCAGGCACAGCTGCAGACAGGGTCACAGGGCAGACTCAACAGCCAGCCGCTCCCTTAAAGGGCCCCTCCCAGACACAGTTGCACTAAACAACACAAGATACACAGAGCTGACAACTGGTTGCAGACCCTGTGCCTGCAGCATAGATCCCCAGCTGCCGCAGAAGCAGCCAGAAGCCCTGGGCTAAGGGCTGCTGCCCACGGTGACCATAGAGCCCCGCAGGGGCTGGAGAGAGAGCATCTCTCAACCCCCCAGCTGATGGCCGCCATGGAGGACCCAGCAATTTCGACGTTGCGGGACGCGAATCGTCTACACGGTCCCTACTTCGACGTTGAACGTCGAAGTAGGGCGCTATTCCAATCTCCTCATGAGGTTAGCGACTTCGACGTCTCGCCGCCTAACGTCGAAGTTGGTGCCGCTACTTCGAAGTAGCGTGCACGTGTAGACGCAGCTTAGGATTGGCAGACAGTTTCTAAATCCAGCCTAACACATTGTGGGAGTGTATTTCCAGAAGACCCCTCTAATTGTTTACATATCACCTCTACATACATCATGCAATGATATTAATGAGTAGTGTATTACCAGTTTGAATATGACTCCTTACACAATACCATTTAGGTAGAGATTATGACAACAATGAATTTGGAGGGGTGATGAGTCAGTCAGGTCTGCGGAGTGTTATGGCCTGCAGGCATCTGAGGGATTCCCTGCATCACAGCCTGCTCTTGTTTTGCGAAAATAGCAAACTGCTCACAGAGTATTCTCTAAGAAAAAGAATGACAATATTCATTAGGTAAATGACTCTGTATGAGCTATGGTCCCATCTTTACTTTCTCTCTGCTATTCTTCTGCTTAGATGAACACTCCTCACTAGGGCTAAACGAACACATAATTCCATATTCTGCCCAGCTGTGTCAGTCTGCTTTCCTCCTTGAGTTAACAGAGGTAAAGACAGTAGATTAGCTTTTATAAATATACCCATGGAATCTGCCATGTTTCTTGGGGAAGAAATGCACATGTGAAAAGTTTCCTTTCATTTCTTGCCTTGGAGGAAAGACACTTAATTTAAAATTAAAGTTTTGACAATTCACATACGGCCTGACTGCCTTGGGCTGTTCCCTTAGCAGTAACAGAATTTCATGGTTGGCTAAATGATGTCATGAAACTTCTGCTGAGATAAGGCTTAGTCATTGTTGTACTAGATGGAAGAGTTTATTTTAAAAGACAATGTCTGAGATCAGGAAGCTTATGAAAGATCCTTTTTTTATTCATTTCTATTTCTTGAGTTGTATACTATGTTGTGCAAGTTTAAAAGCACTCTAAATACATAAATATTGAATAGTGCTTAGCTAGTGTTTGATATGGCAAAAAGTGAAATTTTGCTGACAAAGAGATGGCAGGCTCACAGATCCAGAGTAAAACAATTTTAGGTTCACTCTCAGCTGGGAACTACCCACTTATGGCTTTGCTGTGATACCATGATGCTATCCCTTTTGAGTCCTTCTTCTTGGTGGTCAATTGATAACAAGTAGGACATCTTCATGTCACTCCCCTATTTCTGAGTCCATTGATGGCTGATCAACCCAATTCTGGAGCCACAGATCATATAACAGAAGAGCAGGTGTTGGTAGCTGTTGGAGGGGCAGTGGAAAAGAACTGACCAAGGTGCTCTCTGAGTTTTTGACACTTTCTTTTCTTCTCCACTTCTCCTCGACTGTGCTGCAGCAGGACCTCTCAGATTGTGCCACCACCGATGGATTACCGTTCTCCACTGGGGACCGTCTTGGGCCAGGTTCTCCCAAGTGTTGACACTGTTGCTGCACTTTTTCATGTGTGCCTTTAGCATGTCCGTATATCACTTCTGCTGGTCCACAATGCTCCTCTGTCCTTCCTCCAGTTTGGAAAACAATTTGTTTTGGGAGGCACTTATCAGCTATCTGAATCACATGACCAGTCCAGCAAAGTTACTGACGAATGATAATGGCTTCAGTGCTGGTCATGTTCAACTCTTCCAGGACATTAGTGTTCTGTGACTATCCTCCCAAGAGATATTTAGGATTCTCCTGTAGTAGCATTGATGGTAGTGTTCAAGTGACTTCAAATGATGCTTGTATGTTGTCCAAGTTTCACATGCATACAGTAGCATACAACAACCGCTGCACGATATACAAGGAGCTTTGTCGTGAAGTAAATGTTCTGGTTCTCGAAGACCCTTTGTCTCAGGTGGGTGAAAGCAGCGTTTACATGGCTCAGACTATGCTAGATTTCTGCATCAATGTCGACTGTAACAGAAAGATGATTTCCGAGGTTTGGGAAGTGCTCCACATTTTCCAGCAGTTCTCCATTGACAGCTCTCCAGATCGTCACCTTGTTGCGTTGAGTGGGCTTGTGTGTTCCAATTAATCTGAAAGCAATGCTGCAGGGAGACTTGTACTCCCAGAAGGGTCACTCATGGTGGCAAGATCCAGGGGAGGGGCCAGACAAAGAACGATCCTAAAAGTCCTCAACAGCAGAACAGGAAGAGGATAGCAAAGGTAATGCTACAACAGCTGTGAAGGAGGATGAAGGCTGCAGTGGATACAAGACTCCCAGTTGTCATGGATTGCATGCCAATAGACCTGAGTTTTCTATCTGCCAAGAACTATGCACTGGCTGCTCTTCAACAGTCCCCGCCCCCCGCCATTAAAAGAAGTCATTCTCAGGCATCTTCCTCTGTGTGCTACTCTTCTAAACTGAATCCCTACAGCAACTGGCAAATAGCAACAGGAACAGGATTGTGAGATCTGGAAGCTTCTAGTCATGAAACAGCAGGTAGGTGGTGGATGTATGTGCTGGTCATTCCATTTTGAGGACTGAAACAGAGGTGGTAGAAAGGAGTAGCTGCTGCATCCATAACTGAGCAGCCCTATTTAGCTCTGCTCACCCCACATGGGATGGGGCTAGAAAAGGAGCCTTAAACATAGTACACCTCAACCCCACTGACTGGATAAATGCGTCCAGTGGGTTCACCTTCATGCATTGGAAATTGAACAGTAAACTTTGCAACATGGAATATTTGGACTCTAATTGACAACCTAGTGAGTGACCCGCAAGATACATGGCAGTTATTGTCCGTAACTTGCAATGATTCAACATCAATATCGCTCCTCTGGCAGAAACATGTAGATCAGAAGAAGGAGAGCTAAGAGAAAAAGGCAGAGGGTACACATTTTCTGGAAAGGAACCCCAATGGAAGAAAAACTATTTCATACAGTAGGATTTGCCATCAAAACCAAACTGACAAAGACCCTGTCTGAAGTCCCTGCTGGTGTCAATTAGAGTCTCTTCTTGAGATGGCTGAGGCAGTCTACCCATTCCACAGCAATATATTGAGTTACTGGGGGAGCCTATCACCACTCTTGTCAGTGCAGACTGGGCATTCCACCTCTACAGCCTGCATTATGTCCTCGAGAAAGGACGCCTCCGTCCCGGACAATCCATCAGCACCCTACAGTCCCATGTTTTAGTGGTTGCCAAAGTGGTTTTAGTGAGAGCCAACTATTAGCCTGTATAGAGAAGATAATCAGGTGGTGTTGGAAGGGTATCATATTCACAGCAGCAAGTTGCAGACTTAACGCTCCGTTGGCATGAGTGGGCCACTTCACGCCTCTAAGAGCTATTGTTTCATTCTGTCTCTTCTTGGTTTACTCAGGGCACATTGTCAAGCTATTTAGCATGAGAGCTAGAAATATAATTTTATTTTTAAATGAAAGATGAGATTCTGATATAATTGCATGCTGACAAGCTGGAGCTCTATGACATACTTCTAACAATACGCTTTGGTTCACATCTTGTCTAGCACCTGCAGCACTGATGGCCAACAAAATAATTGCTTTTATTTCTGCAATCATTAGCAATACTTTGTTACATAAGGATGAATAATTAGGTGTGAGTATAACTGCTTTTTTGTGGAAATGATCCTAGTATAATTGCTGTTACTTTTCAAAATTCCAGAATCATCAAAAAAATTCAACATACTGACAAGACGAAACACAATTATAAATGCTGGTGAGACCTGTAAGGATTCTGTTGGGAGATACTGTATCTCCAGATGAAATGTCTAGTAATGGGTATTGATTGTAATACCCTTGTTAAAGGGAAATTGATAGCTATGTTGTGATTTCTCCCAGTGCTGTGAGAGGAGGTATAGATAGTATTTCATTTCCATTCATTTCACAAAAGTTATTTTAATTGGTGTAGGTGCTAGTCTGATATTTTAAATTACAGTATTGGTATCTAAGAGTGAAAGAAAACAGAGAAAGGGAAAACTTTTGAATGGCTAGCTCACTGAAGCTGCATAATTAATTTGTTGTTTAATTGAACTAATGCAGGTACATGATTATCTGAATCAACTGAATTTATGAAATTAAGACTTCTCAGGCTATGTGTCTACACTGTGAGATTAGGCTGAAATTGTTAAATCCAACATTTAGCATCTGATTTTATAAAGTTGAAAGTGCATGTCCTCATTAGGCACATTTGGCTGACAGAGTGCATCCCCACGATCATAGTTCCTATTGACATACAGCTCCCACAGTTACTGCTGCCAATTTGAATTCTGCGTGAGCCTTCCAATGTCTGATGGGACAAGAGTGTTGTCACGGGTGGTTCTGGGTTCCTGTAATCAGCCTCCCATGATGCACTTAGGCCGCGTCCACACGTGCACGCTACTTCGAAGTAGCGGCGCCAACTTTGAAATAGCGCCCGTCATGGCTACACGTGTTGGGCGCTATTTCGAAGTTGAAATCGACGTTAGGCGGCGAGACGTCGAAGTTGCTAACCCCATGAGGGGATGGGAATAGCGGCCTACTTCGAAGTTGAACGTCGAAGTAGGGCACTTGTAGACGATCCGCGTCCCGCAACATCAAAATAGCGGGGTCTGCCACGGCGGCCATCAGCTGAGGGGTTGAGAGACGTTGTCTCTCCAGCCCCTGCGGGGCTCTATGGTCACCATGTGCAGCAGCCTTTAGCCCAGGGCTGCTGGCTGCTGCTGCTGCAGCTGGGGATCCATGCTGCATGCACGGGGTCTACAACCAGTTGTCGGCTCTGTGGATCTTGTGTTGTTTAGTGCAACTGTGTCTGGGAGGGGCCCTTTAAGGGAGCAGCTTGCTGTTGAGTCCGCCCTGTGACCCTGTCTGCAGCTGTTCCTGGCACCCTTATTTCGATGTGTGCTACTTTGGCGTGTAGACGTTCCCTCGCAGCACCTATTTCGATGTGGTGCTGCCCAACGTCGAAGTTGAACGTCGACGTTGCCAGCCCTGGAGGACATGTAGACGTTATTCATCGAAATAGACTATTTCGATGTCACTACATCGAAATAAGCTATTTCGATGTAGCGTGCACGTGTAGACGTAGCCTCAATCTCCTGCCTCCCTCTCTCTCTCCCACCTTGAAAACAGCAACAAACAATCATTTTGCACCTTTGTCCCCACTGCGGTTATCCACAAAGAAGCCGTGTCTACACGTGCACACTACTTCGAAGTAGCGGCACTAACTTTGAAATAGCGCCTGTCACGGCTACATGTGTTGGGAGCTATTTTGATGTTAACATCGACGTCAGGTGGCGAGACGTCGAAGCCGCTAACCCCATGAGGGGATGGGAATAGCGCCCTACTTCGACGTTCAACATTGAAGTAGGGAACGTGTAGTCGTTGCGCGTCCCGCAACTTCGAAATTGCGGGGTCCTCCATGGCGGCCATCAGCTGAGGGGTTGAGAGACGCTCTCTCCAGCCCCTCAGCTCAATGGTGGCCATGTGGAGCGGCCCCTTAAAGGTCCCCACCCCCTCCCTTTCTGTGCAGGAAGCTGAGAGAGTGTGCAGGCAGCAGCAATAACACGCGGCTCGCCTGCACGCTCTTCTTCAGCCACCCAGTCCCCCAAAGGACCTCATGGCCACCTGGAAGCCCCCCCAGCGCCCTGAGGGAACCCCCCCAAAGGGGAGCCAGGGTAGCCAGGGCAGCCAGGGCAGGAGCCAGGCCAGGAAGTGGCAGCGGGGCCCCTCCTGGACGGAGGCCGAGCTTCGTGACCTCCTGGGGCTCTGGAGTGAGGAGGAGGTGCTCCAGGTAATGGGGACCAAGACACGGAACGCGGATGCGTTCGCTCGGCTGGCTGAGGGCCTGGCCACCCGGGGTCACCCTGCCCACACTCTGGACCATGTCCGGAGTAAAGTCAAGGAGCTGCAGCAGGGTTACGCCTGGGCCCAGGATGCGGCCGGCCGATCTGGGGCCGCCCCATCACTTGCCCCTTTTACAGGGAGCTCAGGGACATCCTGGGCCCCCGGCACACCTCCTCCCCTCTGGCCATGCTTGACACCTCGGCTGAGGAGCCCTGGAGCCCTGGAGCCCACCCCCGGGGCACTGGAGCAGGCGGAGGAGGAGGAGGAGGGGGACTCCTCCTCCACTGAGATGGGGCTCCAGATCCTCCTTCTGCCATCGAGGAGCAGCAGCCGGGCGTCCGCCCCCCGGATGTCCACCGACCGTGGGAGTGGACCTACAGGTATGTACCCCCCCGGTGTACACCCCCAGGGTTGAGGGGCGGGGGTAATAGATATGTGGCCAGGGCCCTCCACATGCCCAGATGACCATGGCCCCAAGGACAGCAGTGGCACGTCCCTCACAGGAGTGCATCAGCCCCTTCCCCCCACAGCATGGCAGTGCCATGCCCCATCCCTGGGGCAGGGGGGAGTGGAACCTCTAGGGTCCCCCGGGAGGAGGGGGTGGGACACCCGGCAGCAGCAGCAGTAGCAGCATGTGATGGAGTGGGGGGAGTGCAAATGTGAGACTCAGGCTAGATATGAGCAACAAACTGAATAGCTCCCGGGGCTAAGGATGATCCTGGGGCTACAACTGGCAGGTGACACCCCTGCCCTGAACAAAGAGGGGGGAGGAGCCGAGATGGCTTTGAATCGGTGGGTGGGGCTCAGGTAGAGGCTAGGGGAAGGGAGAGCTGGAAGGCAGCCAGCCTGAGGAGGGGGAAAGCTACACCCCAGAGGGGCACCCCTCGGGGTCTTCTCCCCAGGACGGGTTGGAAGGACTGTCTCTGACTGCTGTACTGTCACTTCTGGGAGAAACTGGGCACCTGTTGCCTAAGAAACCTCTCCTGTCAGACCTGCTGAGTGAAGTGAGAGTCACTCCCGCCAGGGGACGGGGTGCAGTGCAGGGGGACCCTTGAACCCCATCACAGCAGCATCTCCCGGGGACGGGGATGGGGAACCTGCAGCACAGGGGTTGGGGGGCAAGGGCCATGGCTCGGGGCCCACACTAATGCCTGTCTCCACTCTTCTTCCCCCCCGTCCTGTGTTCCGCAGCTGCACCATCGGAAGGACCGGAGAGCGCCGGCGAGGCATCAGTGGTCCCGGAATCCCCTCTGGGGCCATCGCTCCAGGCCAGCCCCTCGGCAGAGGACCGACAGGCCCCACGGCGGGCAAGACGGCAGACCCAGCAGCAGCCGCCGGCGACGGACCCCCAGCTGCTGGCCCTCCACTGCCGGCAGGTGGAGGTCACGGAGCAGTGGCTGCGGGTGGACCAATGCCGGCTCCACCTGCAGGAGCAGGAGCTGGCCTGGTGCCAAGAGGCATGGAGGGCCTACATGGAGACCTTCAGCCGCACAGCGGATTACCTGGCCCCCCATGCCGCGCCAGCCGCCGCTGCGCCCACCCTGCGAGCTCCACCCGCCGTGCCACCCGCTGCTCCTGTCGCCGCACCGTCCACTGTCGCCCCGCCACCCACCACCGAGGGCCGTTCCACCGAGGGAGACCTGGGGCCAGCTGACACTCGCCAGCCATATCTACCGGTCTGCCCGGCCCCCAGCCAGGCCTGGACAGGGCTGCGGCCGAGGCAGGGATCCCGGCCGCCCACCCCCCAGTGCTGGACTATAGGGGCATGGGGCCCAGGGCGTGCCCCCCCCTTGTATATATTCCCCCCACTGTTTTGTTTTCTGGGCTTGTATATAGTTTGTATTTATTTATTTGTGACCCCCATTTGCACAGTCTGATCCTTCCCCCCCCATGTAAATAGTTCTCCCCTTCCTTGTTATCCCTGTTTTTTTTGTTAATATATACATACATATTTAATATTAAGTTAGTTAGAAGTTCCTATATATAGTTAGTATTAGTTAGAACAGAGTTCCAAGTAAACAAGTTTGATTTCACAAACAAGTGTCTGCTTTTATTTGTCCAGGAAAAGTGGGCGAGGGGTGTGCTGTTGGGTGCTCCGTGGTGTGGGCGTAGGGGCAGGAAGTGTTGTGGAGGATGGGGGGGGACAGCGGGGGGCCTGGCAGCGTTCACCCCGCAGCCTCATCGAAGTGGGCCCGCAGGGCCTCCCGGACCCAGGTCCCTTTGGGGTCCACCTGGCGACTGGGGGCAGTGGGTGGCTGCACATCAGCCCTGCCGGCCTCCACAGCCCAGCCCTGAAAGAAGGCCTCCCCCTTGCTCTCCACCAGATTGTGTAGGGCACTGCACGCACCCACAATCTGGGGGATGTTGGTGGGGCCCGCATCCAGGCGGGTGAGGAGACATCTCCAGTGCCCTTTGAGGCAGCCAAATGAGCGCTCCACCACCTGGCACGCATGGTTCAGGCGCTGATTGAAGCGCTCCTGGCTGGCAGACAGATGGCCCGTGTACGGGTGCATGAGCCAGGGCCGGAGGGGGTATGCCGCATCTGCGATGACGCAGAGGGCCATGGCGGTGTCCCCCACAGGAATCTCCTGCTGGGGGATGTAGGTCCCCGCCTGCAGCTGGTGGCACAGGCCCGAGATCCGGAATACCCGGGTGTCGTGGGTGCTGCCAGGCCAGCCCACATAAATGTCCTGAAAATGGCCCCGGCTGTCCACCAAGGCCTGGAGGACCACTGAGTGGTAGCCCTTCCGGTTGATGTACTGTCCTCCACTGTGCTCTGGGGTGTGGATGGGGATTTGAGTCCCATCCAGAGCCCCGAAGCAACTGGGGAAGCCCAGGGTGGCAAAGCCCGTGATGGTGGCATCTGGGTCCCCCAGCCTCACGAGTCTGTGGAGGAGCATGGCGTTGATGGCGCGGACGACCTGCAGGGGAAGCACATGGGAGAGCACCAATGAGGGGTGAGCAGGGTGCGTGTGGCTCTCCCCTGCCAGGGCCCCCCGCCCTCCCCTCCCCTCCCCTCCCCTGCCCTGCCCTGCCCTGCTAGGGCCCCCCTGCCCTCCCCTGCCAGGGCCCCCCTGCCCTGCCAGGGCTGCCTCCCCCGCCTCCCTCTGTGGGTCCTCTTACCTCCATGAGGACAGCCCCGACGGTGGCCTTGCCGATGCCAAACTGCTGTCCCACGGATCGGTAGCTGTCTGGAGTGGCCAGCTTCCAGACAGCGATGCCGACCCGTTTCTTGATGCTGAGGGCACGCCGCATGGCGGTGTCCTGGTGCCTGAGTGCGGGGGTGAGCCACTGGCATAGCTCCATAAATGTCTGCCGCCTCATCCGAAAGTTCCTGAGCCAGCGGTCATCGTCCCACTCCCCAAGCACCAGCCGCTCCCACCAGTCGGTGCTGGTGGGGTAGCTCCACAGCCGCCAGCGTATGAGGCGGCGGTGGGGGTCGGGGTGCTGCGGGGTTGGGGGTTGCGTCCTCCTCCCCTGCGGGCATCTCCTCCTCTGTGGCAAGGAGGTGCTCAGCTGCCTCCTGCATGGCATGGAGCAGGGAGAGTACTGCTCCTGCAGGGGTGGCTGGGTGGACCTCTGGCTGCTGCTGCTGCTGCTGGGGGTCCATGACTGCGTCACCCGAGGTGTGCGTGCCTATGGCTCTGCAAACCGCGTGCTGTGCAGGCTGAGTGTGTCTGGGAGGGGCCCTTTAAGGGAGCAGCTAGCTGTTGCCCCGGAAGCGCTAGTCTGCCCTGTGACCCTGTCTGCAGCTGTGCCTGGCACCCTTATTTCGATGTGTGCTACTGTGGCGTGTAGACGTTCCCTCGCAGCGCCTATTTTGATGTGGTGCTGCGCAACGTCGATGTTGAACATCGACGTTGCCAGCCCTGGAGGACGTGTAGATGTTATTCATCGAAATAGCGTATTTCGATGTCTTCACATCGAAATAGGCTACTTCGATGTAGGCTTCACGTGTAGACGTAGCTAGAGTCTATAGAACAGCAAGCATTGACCCTGCTTAGCTGCACACTGCTGTGACAAGCATTGCAAACACTTTGCACATTATCCCAAGGTTTGTCCAGAACCTAGCCAGGTGCTACCTGTGTGAAGAAGAATATGGGGCACAAGAACCCACTAAATGACTCAATTGACACATACTGGTAGCACAGGCATGTTGACACAGTGGATTCTTGTCCTGAGAAACAAGCACAAACTGGTCAGTTGGCATAGTTGTGGCTATTGGGTGAGGGACAGTGACTGCAAAACTTTTACATTCATATGGCCACTTTCAGGGCACTTTGTGAATTGATTTCACCTGCCTGAAGTGCAGCAATACCAAAATGACTCCTGCTCTGGCAGTGAGAAGCAAGTGACAATAGCCTTGTAGAAGCATGGAATGCCAGACTGCAACCAGTTGGTCAGGAATCGGTTTAGAGTGGGCAAATCTACATCGGGGCTTCTGCAATCTCAATAGCCAGGACAATCAGTAACCTTCTACTTGGAAGGATGGCTGAACTCAGTAGATGGCTTTGGTTGTACTGGGGTTCCCTGACTGTGGTGAGTGATAGAGGGAATATCCTGAAACCAGGCCACCTCGCCCAAGAGTACATAAACTGCAACGGGTACCTCTTGCTCCCATGACTCATGAAGCTGTACACAGGGAGTCTGGACAGCAGTAAGAAGCAGATCAACTAAAAGCTGAGCAAGTGCAGATTGGAGGTAGATAACCTTCTTCACTCTTATTAGATTTGTCAAGTCACAATTTATAGTAGAAAGTAAGTGAAAAAAATGCCTTCCAAGAAAATACACATTCAACAGACCCTGTTGGGTATGTTTAAATTTAAATGTGAGGAAATGAGGAATATTCAGTCAAAAAAAGACAAGAAATGAAGAAACTGAAAGTCATCCACAGGGAAAAAAATGCTGACACTTTCAAGTCTTTGTTATGTGAGCTTCCACAAAGACTGGTGGTAAAGAAACACAATACTCAACTGTGTGCTTCAGGTGGTAACCTTGAGTGCACAGTATGTTCTGACATTTCCACTTTGAAGCTGCATTCTGCAATAGATCTCTAAATTGGGCCTCTAGTATATGTGGAAAGAATAAAGAGACAGAACTGCCCTCCCTTTGCAAAAAATAAATGAATATAAGAAATCTGCAGCTCACGTGGAAGCTGAAAAGTTGAAGCCGTTCAAACACGTAATTTGACTGCTACAAGTGAACAATCAGCATCTGAAAGTATTGCACGTGTATCCCATACAGCATACTACATTGTCAAAACAAATTGACAACTCAATGACCACAAGAGCCTCACTGAGCTACAGAAAATCAAAGGAACTGAGGGGGGAGGGGGAGAGTTATTGATTATGTCTACAGAAACTGTTCTACTATTCAATCATATCCACTGAATGAAAAAAGAAAATTGATCAAAAATCATTCTCAGAATAAGTAAAAAATTATTTCTCTAGTCAATTAACCAACTACTCTCACTGGAAACTTGATTCTCTTCACTCATTTGAAAGCCATGGTAGATGGAATTATGAGGCCAGTTATGCTTCCTCTGTACTTGATTGTGAAAATGTGTGAAAATATGTCTTGGAAAAGGCCAATATGCAAACCCATGTTCAAATTCTCTTCATATGGTGGTGTTGGTATCCATCCACCCACTGTGTACCCCCTTGATCATGCCCCCATGAAATTTATATTACTCATGTTGCAAGCTGTATGCCATCAATGAAATCTCACTTTTAAAGAGGTGATTTCTCTGGTCCATTTATTGTTGTATTGTTAGTTTCTGAAATGGCAGCACAATTTCATTTTTATTTCTTTCTTTTCTCTTGTTCTGTGACAGTTTTCTTTGGCTAAAGTATGCAAGTCGACAGAAGAGCTGATTATTCTCACATTTTTGTTGGTGACAAAAATATAGAAAAGATTTAAAAATATTTCATCCCATTGTTGCATGAATAATCAACAGCATAGCATATGCTTTAAAACAACAGTGCTTATTATTGCAATGATATGGCAATAATTGAAGGAAAAAGCCTTTCTGTGCTATGAGATAATGAAAATAAAATCCACATACAATAAATTACCATAATGGAAGCATATTTATGGCAGAATCTTTTTTTCCACTGGTATTCATGAATAGAGGGATGATTCCCTAGAAGACTTATACCAACTCATTAACAGCCAAAGATACCAGAAAGTTCAATTATTAACAGTAGATTTTTGCTCTCATTTATCTCAAATCTCCCATTTTTCTATCCATCTTGGAATTTATGGCTGCCATCATTGTAGCTTCTGAGCACCTTAAAAACATTAATGAAGTTATCCTCAGAACACAAGGGGCTGTGCTTGTAATCAAATATATACCTGTGAAGCCTTGGCTCAATTGATTAGTCACAAGACTGTACTTCAATAGAACCAGCAGTAAGCTCTTATATGCATAAGAGTACCCGCTAAGTTTTCTGAGGCATTAAATACTCTCTCATCACGTATGTATGGCATTTCTGTTTATCTTTCACGAAACATTCTCTTTAAAAGGTAACTCACTAATTTAACAAAGCAGCCTTTAACATTTGCATGCATTATTTTAATTTATATTCTTGTCTATTAGCATTTTTCGATGCTTTATGGGCAGAGCAGCCTGTGGCTATCCATAGTGAAAATGTGACCCACGCCCCGACTCAAATGGGGTTATAGTGAACATAAGTGGTTACAGATTTTGGTCTACAGCTAGACTTTTTTTTGCTTTAAAGGCAATTTTTGAGCATATTGACACCACATTATACAGAAATGTAAATGCATTTGGGAAAACACCAAGTCTGTGGCCACACTTAGCAAGACTTCGAAATGGCCATGCTAATGATCAAATCAAAGAATACTAATGAGGCGCTGAATTGAGCTGAGAGCAAAAAGGGGATTTTGAAATGTGCAGGGTCCTTTCGAAAAGGACCCCCATGTAGCTGCAAAAAGCCCTGCGCGTTCGAAAGCAGAGCTTTCAAAGTGCCGCAGCTGGAAGCTTGCAAATGTTAGTTAGGCGCTGAATATTCAGTTCAGCGCCTCATTAGTATTCTTTGATTTGGCCATTAGCATGGCCATTTCGAAGTTTTGGCCAAGTGTGGCCACAGCCTAAGAGTGAAACATGGGCTTTTTTAAGGGAAAAATCATAATTATCATGGTAAATGCAAAATCTTGGTGCAACTGCCGAGGAGATATTGAGGGCTGTGGTAAAACAGGTGTTCTCTCAGGACTGGTTACAGTTGCTCAGGGTGGATTGCCATGAAACTATGCAGATACACGTGCTGCTGGCCGTACTATTCAGACCAGTTTTGCAGGTTTCTGAAGACATGCCCCTGCATGCCATGGTTTGAAAATTGTGTAGAGATCATGCACTGGTTGCATCTGTTTTCGTTGCCTTCCCTGCTAGCAGAACTACACGGAACGTAGCAGGGGTAGCTACAAGCACACTCTCTTCCTTTCTGCATCCCAGAGTTAAGAATCCAATACAAGCCACATTATAAATATTCCTGGTAAGTTCCCCAGCGCGTGTTACGTGAGACACTCTTACGCAGAAAAAAGAGTGTAGGACTCTTGCCTTGAACTTGCATTCCAAAAGTTCTGTGTCTGTAACTTAATTGGGTGAATAGCATTTTTCTGGGAGTCAATAAAGAGGGTAAGTGACATTCCCAAAGAACAGGACAGATAAACAACAATCTGTTGACAGAAAGCAGATCGCTCTGTTGATCTGCTCTCTCGACAAAGAGCACTCAGACTGCCCAGCTGCCTTTTCAACAAAATGGCCAACTGGAAGTACAGCAGACAGGGCTACCCACTGACTTGGAAGCCCTGTCTGTCAATAGCGGGACCCCTGGAGCATCCACACTGGCTTTCTGTCGACAGATTCTGTGGAGAAAGGTGTTCTGCCTTCTGGAGAAAGAGCAGAATGCTGCTGGCAGAAGTGCTGTGTTCTGTTGATTTACTATCAACAGGATGCATTCGTAATGTGGATGTGTCACGAGTTTTGTCAACAAAATATCAGTTTTGTTGACAAAACTCTCTAGTATAGACATGGCCATTGACTTCAGTGGAGCTCCACGTAGTTGTCTTTACAGGGTCTAGGTTCTTAAAATGTCAAGCTACCATAAATCCTACTGTAGACAATGGGAGCTACAGATGCTCAATGCTTCTGAACATTGAGAGATCTTTTCATCTGAGAGCCTAATAAGGCTTTCCAGGTTTGACTGCAGTCAGGGGCGCTGTACCACGTCATGGGTGCTGTAATTTTCAAATTTGACAAATCAAGTAAGAGCAGTCTACTGTCCTGGGAAACCTTGAACCAAACTATAAATCTGAGAGACAGAAAGCATTTCAAGCCAGGATGTGCCACACCACCACAGCTCTTCTACTTCCAGCAAATTTGCTGCAGGCAAAGATGACCTCTGGCAATGGCAAAGTGAGGCAACCACTCTGGGCCCCATGCTTTGAGTGCCATGTGGGCTGATGTGATTGGCTTGCATGGTGACTCTCAAAAGACATATGCACGGGAACTAGGGTCACTGGGAGTGCTGCAGCACACAGGTTCTCAGTTGCCAGCAGCGCATGCCCAAGGTCCCAACTTCCAGCCCCATCTGACTAGAGCTCCAAGGTTGGATCTATCCTGCTGCTGGTGCAGAGCATAGCCCCCAGGCTGTTACGGGACAGTTGGGGGAGAATCAATTTGTCCTAGGCCCCATACTCTGCTAGGGATGGTCCTAGCTGCAGGCACCAGGTTTGGAAAATTTCAGTCTAAAAATTAAGTCCTGTTCTTTAATGTATTTGATATTATATATGCATGATTTGTGTATTTATATCTAATTTATTACCATTTTCTTTCAGAATATTCTAGCATTTGCTAAGGAAAAGAAAAAAAAGATAAATTATGCATTTGCATGTTATTAAAATGCTTCCTTCAGTTATTCCTCCATTCTGTGGTCTGTTGTGGCATTCTACAGATACCAGTTAATCCCTCTTTGCAGCAAGCACTGTATTATAATTAATTGCACTGCAATTCAGTGTACTTATGCATATTTACGTGCTCCAGTGTGATTTATTAAAAAGTTGTCTTAATTGGAATGGCATCCAGGTTATGAAATATCACATGATGATGATGATGATATTTCATGCATGAGAGATGAATGTGGAATGCTTAATAGTTCAGTAGTATTTATCCCATTTGGCATATATGTGTATTAGAGAAGGGATCTGAATACCTTTATAGCAAATTGCTGTTTGTAAATGAAGAAAAAAAAATCTTACTCTCACAGAAGAACGTATTCCATGGTATAAAGCACTGGAAATTCATGCTGCATTGAACAAAGATCATACACATGCATTTAAATCACTTAATCTAACTTTTTAATGGTGCAATTTAGAATTACGTTCTTTTTGCATTTGTAATTAGAAGGTGGAACAGATGTGGAAGGCTTAGTTTAAAGTGATGTGTTCATTAAAATAATCTTTTGTTGTCAAGTGATCTCTCACCTACAGAAGGGTTTTTATTTTTTACATCAGATTTTTTGCTCCAAGCTGTACAGAATTTAAGAGGTTTGTTTTGGGAGCAGGAGGATTACTACAAAGGTATTTACTGAGGCTCCCACTTCGAATCCATCTCTTAATGCTGAATTTTAATTCTGCCAGACAACTATGGTGTGTATGTCTACGCATGTCGCGTCTATCCTGAAACGCAATGGGGCTTCAGGGCTGTCAGGTCAAAAATGGACATGATTTTCTCACTTCGACAGCTACAGGAAAAATGCAGAGAACAAGGGAAGCTGTTATTCACAGCATTTGTGGACTTAACAAAGGCGTTTGACACAGTTAGTAAATCAGGACAATACAGAATATTACCCAGGACTGGCTGCCTACCAATCCTACACAGGCTCATAACATCCTTTCATAAAAACATGAAAGCAACAGTGCAATATGATGGATCTACATCGGAACCATTTGCAATGAGCAGCAGAGTCAAACAAGGGTGTGTTCTTGCCCATACCCTCTTTGGCATATTCTTCTCAGTTCTACTAAACTGAGCATTTCAAAACTCACACAACCTGGCAAGACTCATGGCCAAAACTAAGGTCAAGAAAGTCCTCACCAGCGCTGCTAACCACCATCTTTCAGGATGAAAAGGGGCCATACTATATATGCTATATGTCACTGATTCACCACTATAGTAAGGTCTCAGAGTATGCGAGGGTTCCATTCCACGCTTTTCGTTCCTCGCGTAAACCTGGATTTCATGCAAGTTGGGGTCTGGCTTTTTCCCTGGCAGAACACATGTTCTGCAGCCAGGGAAGCAGCATGAAGGTAAGTCCTGGGGTTGGGGAGCAGTTGGGGAGGGTTAAGCCTGGCAGTGGGTTGGGGCTGTGGGACTGTGGGGCTGTTGGGGCTGTGGGCCTGTGGGGGTGGGCTAAGTGTGGGGTGACTTAGGGCTGCAGGGGGATGAGGGGCGGAGTTGAGCGCAGGTGGTGAGCTGGGCTGCGGGGGGTGTGGGGGAGAGAGGTGGGCATGGGGAGTTGAGCCAGAACCAGAGCCAGGCCTGGGTGGTGAGCTGGTGGGAGTGGGTCTCACCAGAGCCGCATGCCGGAGGGGGTGGTGGTCGTTGTTGTGTGAGCCGGCAGGGGGGTCATGCTGGAGCCGCGTGGGGCGGGTGGGCAGGCAGGCAGCTAGCTTGTGAGGCATCAGGGAGGTCGCGATGGAGCCACGCAGGGCGTTGGGGATAGCTTGAACCAGAGCCACTTAAAGGTGGTTTAAACCAGGCCAGAAGTGGGTTCAGGGTCAGACACGTAAGAGCAGGGTCGCGCACTCTGAGTTCGTGTACTTTGAGACCTTACTGTATATGAGATGGTAATTTTAATGTACCATACAATATGGTAATTAATATGGTGAATTAACTCCTCGGACTTTGATTAGGAAGTCATTTTGGCCAGGATGGTTATTTGAATTGCAAACTCCTTGGGCCAGGGACCCTGTTCACTGTTCCTTGAGCAATGCATATTGTAGTACACAGTTGATGTTACATAAGATTTAAAAATCTCTCAAACTAAAATCACCCGTAGTTGTCATCTGCGGTGGGCATACCAGATGGAATATACAACTAGTGTAATTGCTAAATGTGCTCATTACTAATACAAGTAAAAGTAACATTTAAAAATAAACAAGCATTAAGCATTTAGACTCTAATTCTGGAAAGCACATGCATAATGTGAAATGTATCCTTAAGTGCTTTCCTGAATGAGGACATTTCCTTGAATCAGGGCATTATAGACTAACTCATTTAAAAATGTCAGTATATTTTGTGATAATCTTGCCCATGGACAAACTGATTTGAGAGGATGTCACTAGTTAATTTCATGGTGAACTAATGTCACTCTATTGGAACAAATAGTCATCAGTTAAAATGCCTAAACATGCATTCAATATTTGACATTCAGTAAAAATACAAACATACTGATCACCACTGTCTCCCATTCCAAAAAAGAAAGTTGACTGGGAATGGTTTTTAACTAGAGTCTGAAGATCAAAATGTCAGGTACAAAGCCACAGAAAATAGCAAGAACATTCAAATCACTAGGTTGTATTGTGCTAAGGCTTTTCTCTTTCATAACATATATCTGAAACTTAAAGCATCCCTTTTTTCTAGGCCTGCCTTTAAGTTTTCCCTTTAGTGCTCTGTCCATGCCAAAGACTGCTAAGCTCACATGACTCTCAGAAAGATGTAGTAAATGACAGAGAGAGAGAGAGATGATGCTCTTCAGTTTATTTTAAGAATTGTGGAGGAAATGAACAAAAGGCAGATGTTCAAAGCTGAGGATTGGGAGGTGGAGGTGGGGAATCATTTGCTGATGTTTCTAAGGAAAGTATCCTGAACAAGAGACAATTTTACTATTGGGTCCAAGTGGAACATACAGGGGATTAGATGTGGTTCAAAGAAGCAAAAATTGTAATGAGGCTGCCACAGTACAATTTACATAAACAGAATCTCCATGTATTTAACTTCTGTTCTTAGTTTACTAGAACAAAGAAAAAGACGCACCAAAAAGTTTTTCCAAGCTATCTCATAAATTTTTTCCTCTTTTCATGTAAATATTGATCCTTAACTGTTAAGCCAGTAATGCTGACAGTTTAAATCCTGGGCTGTAGGTAACATACATACAAAGGTTCTCTCTCTCTCTCTCTCTCTCTCTCTCTCTTTTTAAAGAAAGTTTAAAAAATTGTTACTTATTTTTCAAGGACTGACCATGACATCTAGAAGTGTCACATGGGAAGTCTTGCTGCAATGATATCATGTGGTACAATTGCTAATCTTTAGCCTATATATATGTGTGTATGTATGTATAAGCTAACTCCCTCTTGCTGTGGTCCTTGTCATACAAATAAATGTTGTGGACTAGGTCACAGAAGGTCACAAATTCTAACTTAAAGTATTATGGCCAACATATACTGTACTGGGTACAAAACCATGGAGCTAGAAGCAGTTCCTAGCTACTAACTGCAAAGTCTGACTGTTGGCTAAAAGTCACTGTGGCTAATTGCTCAGATTCAGACTGAGGCAAAGTAAATGGTAGAGAAAACATCCTGACACTGACCAAAATTGGCTTTATAGCTGCTATGTGGTACTTAAACATCTAACAGCTGAATGACATGATATTAAGTAGGGAGTATATCTGTATCAGTATCTACCAAATCATGTTGTAGTGACATACTGTAATGTAGTACAGCGCTTATACATGCCATAGTACATTAATACAATGTGGCCGCATTCACATGGGCAGCTTCTGTCAACAACACTGGGCTTTTGTTAACCAAACTTGCTGAGTGTCTACATGGTTCAAATGCTCTGTTGACAGTTTGTCGACCAAAATTCAGCTGTTCTGTTGGCAGCATTATCCCTGCTCCCAATCAGGTATGGCACCTCTGTAGACAGCATTTTCTTGACAGAGTGCCCGTGTAGACACTTCTGTCAACAGAGAGGGCTTCTGGTTACCTGGGCAGCCCTGTTTGCAGTTTCCAGTCAGCCATTCTGTCGAGAGAGGGCAGGGCAGTCTGGCTGCTCTCTGTCAACAGAGCAGATTGCTCTTTCAATCTGTTTCTGTGTGTAGGTGCAATCTGTTGACAGAGGTACTGCTGAAGTTTCTCTGTCGACAGTGACCTCTGCCAACAGAGGCTGCCTGTGGTGATGTGGCCTGTGAGTTGGTAGAAACTGATACAGAAACACTCCCTGTCAGGGGGTGTCCTCATTTTTAAAAGTTCAGATATGAGCCGTGTCTACACGTGCACGCTACTTCGAAGTAGTGGCACTAACTTGGAAATAGCACCCGTCATGGCTACACGCGTCGGGCGCTATTTCGAAGTTAACTTCGACGTTAGGTGGCGAGACGTCAAAGTTGCTAACCCCATGAGGGGATAGGAATAGCGCCCTACTTCGACATTCAACATCGAAGTAGGGACCGTGTAGTCGTTGCGCGTCCTGCAACTTCGAAATAGCGGGGTCCGCCATGGCGACCATCAGCTGAGGGGTTGAGAGACACTCTCTCTCCAGCCCCTGCGGGGCTCTATGGTCACCGTGGGCAGCAGCCCTTAGCCCAGGGCTTCTGGCTGCTGCTGCGGCAGCTGGGGATCCATGCTGCAGGCACAGGGTCTGCAACCAGTTGTCAGCTCTGCGTATTTTGTGTTGTTTAGTGCAACTGTGTCTGGGAGGGGCCCTTTAAGGGAGCGGCTTGCTGTTGAGTCCGCCCTGTGACCCTGTCTGCAGCTGTTCCTGGCACCCTTATTTCGATGTGTGCTACTTTGGCATGTAGACGTTCCCTCGCAGCGCCTATTTCGATGTGGTGCCGCGCAACGTCGAAGTTGAACATCGACGTTGCCAGCCCTGGAGGACATGTAGACGTTATTCATATTTCGATGTAGGCTTCACGTGTAGATGTAGCCATGGTAACCCTATAAATCACTTGGGCTTAGGGAGGAAGAGAGAAACTTGCCTGGCTGACAGGGATTCTTGGATGCTCACTTGCACATGAAACTGTATCTGCCTGTCCCTCTCCTTCATCATTAGGTAATCTTTTCCACAACCTCCAGCTGCTGAAGTTATATATGTGTATGCTGATTTTCCTGTGGCTGCATAGTACTACCCTTACTTATAAGCAAAATGTATGGACTGAACCTGCTCCTGTAAGATTTTCATCCTACATGAAAGAGCTTTCGCTGGTTTTGGAAAAGCACCTGGACTTTCATTGCCTAATATTCCTAAGGGTGTGAAGTATCCTTCAGGGCTAGTCTGTCAGTTTCTCTCACATGGAATAGTAGCTTACTTTAAAATCAAGATGATTACTCAAGGTAAGGCATAAATCTACACAAAGAAGGGAGGCTGAATCAAGCCATAAATAAACAGATGAATAATGCTCAGGACAAAACATTTAATGGCAATTCAGGAGAATGGAAGAGACGAGAAGAAAGGATAAAGAAGATTGACTGGGGCTACGTCTACATGTGCATGCTACATCGAAATAGCTTATTTCCATGTAGCGACATCGAAATAGTCTATTTCGATGAATATCGTCTACACGTCCTCCAGGGCTGGCAACGTCGATGTTCAACTTTGATGTTGGGCAGCACCACACCGAAATAGGCGCTGCGAGGGAACATCTACATGCCAAAGTAGCACACATCGAAATAAGGGTGCCACGAACAGCTGCAGACAGGGTCACAGGGCGGACTCAACAGCAACCCGCTCCCTTAAAGGGCCCCTCCCAGATACAGTTGCACTAAACAACACAAGATCCACAGAGCCGACAACTGGTTGCAGACCCGGTGCATGCAGCATGGATCCCCAGCTGCAGCAGCAGCAGCCAGAAGCCCTGGGCTAAGGTCTGCTGCCCACGGTGACCATAGAGCCCCGCAGGGGCTGGAGAGAGAGCGTCTCTCAACCCCTCAGCTGATGGCCGCCATGGCGGACCCCGCTATTTCGATGTTGCGGGACGCGGATCGTCTACACGTGCCCTACTTCGACGTTCCACGTCGAAGTAGGGCGCTATTCCCATCCCCTCATGGGGTTAGTGACTTCGACGTCTTGCCACCTAACGTCAATTTCAACTTCGAAATAGCACCCAACACGTGTAGCCGTGACGGGCGCAATTTTGAAGTTAGCGCCGCTACTTCGAAGTAGCGTGCACGTGTAGACGTGGCCTGGGTGAAAAAGGAAAAACAACACAAAATGTAGTAATGCAACTGCATTACTCTCAACTGATCCTTACCAGTAGAAGAATGAACAAAACATTTCTGTATCATTAATCATGCTTTTTCCCTAGGAAGTAGCCCATTCACCGATTGACCCCTTGTCTAATTTGACTTGAATCGTGGTGTTATTAATTATTAGTATCCTGAATGTGCTAGACTTTTCTAACTAGTCCATTAGCATGTTTACGTGATTAGATGAATTAAAAAGAGCATCCTTGAATAAACTGAACCCTTGTTTAAATTAACATAAGATAGGGTTTATTCCTTCCTTATAATGTTTCCATTTGTGTTGTGGTGATTACAAGCACCAGCTGTTCCTTACCTATATAAAGCTACATCTACACTGGGATGCTACATTGACATAGATTATTTCGATGTAGCGAAATCGAAATAAGCTATTTCGACGAATAGCGTCCACACATCCTCCAGGGCTGGTGCCATCGATGTTCAACGTCGACGTTGGACAGCACTACATTGAAATAGGTGCTGCAGGGGAGCGTCTACACACAAAAGCGGCCCAAATCGAAATAAGGGTGCCAGGAACAGCTGCAGACAGGGTCACAGGGCGGACTAGCACTTCCGGGGCAACAGCTAGCCGCTCCCTTAAAGGGCCCCTCCCAGACACACTCAGCCTGCACAGCATGCAGTCTGCAGAGCCACAGGTACGCACATCCCGTGAAGCACCATGGACCCCCAGCAGCAGCAGCAGCAGCAGCAGCCAGAGGCCCACACACCCGCCCCTGGAGGACCAGTGGCTGCCCTGCTCAGTGCCATGCAGGAGGCAGCTGACCATCTTTTATTTGAGGAAGAGGAGCTGCCCCCAGAGGATGAGGTAGCAGCCCCAGACCTTGCTGCCCTCCCAGCCACCGCCGCCGCACACACCACCGGCTGTGGAGATACCCCACGAGCACGGACTGGTGAGAGCGGCTGGTGCTCGGCGAGTTGGACAACGACCGCTGGCTCTGGAACTTCCAAATGAGCCGGCAGAGATTCCTGGAGCTCTGCCAGTGGCTCACCCACGCACTGAGGCACCAGGACACCCCCATGCAACGTGCCCTCACTGTAGAGAAATGGGTCGGCATCGCTGTCCGGAAGCTGGCCACTCCAGACAGCTACCGATCTGTAGGGCAGCAGTTCGGCATGGGCAAGGCCACTGTTGGGGCTGTCCTCATGGAGGTAAGAGGACCCAGGGGGAGGAGAGGGAGCCCTGGGGGCGGGGGGGCGAGCCCAGGGGGGGAGCCCTGGGGGGAGGGCCAGACACACCCTGCACACCCCTCACCGGTGCTCTCTCATGTCCTTCCCCTGCAGGTCGTCTGCGCAATCAATGCCCTGCTCCTCCACAGGCTCGTGCAGCTTGGGGACCCGGATGCTGCCATCGTGGGGTTTGCCAGCCTGGGCTTCCCAAATTGCTTTGGGGCTCTGGATGGGACCCATATCCCCATCCGTGCCCCGGACCACAGCGGAGGACGCTTCCATTCCGTGGTCCTTCAGGCCTTGGTGGACAGCCAGGGCCACCTCTTGGACATTTACGTTGGCTGGCCTGGCAGCACCCACAACGCCCGGGTGTTCAGAAATTCAGGCCTGTGCCGCCGGCTGGAGGCGGGGACCTACATCCCCCAGTGGGAGATCCCTGTGGGGGACACCACCCTGCCCCTCTGCGTCATCGCAGACGCAGCGTACCCCCTCTGGCCCTGGCTCATGCACCCTTACACGGGCCATCTCACAGCCATCCAGGAGCAGTTCAACACGCGCTTGACCCATGCACACCAGGTGGTCAAGTGCCCTTTTGGCCACCTCAAATGGCGCTGGAGGTGTCTCCTCACCCACCTGGCTGCAGGCCTCACCAACATCCCCCAGGCTGTGGGCGCATGCAGCGCACTCCACAACCTGGTGGAGAGCAAGGGAGAGGCCTTCTTCCAGGGCTGGGCTGTGGAGGCTGGCAGGGCCAACGTCCAGCCACCTGCTGCCCCCAGTCGCCAGGTCGACCCTGAGGGGATCCGGGTCCGGGAGGCCCTGTGGGCCCATTTTGACCAGGCTGAGGGGTGAACGCTGGCAGGGCCAGCTGCGGGTGAGCCACCCACTGCACCCGCCCCATCCTCCACAACACTCCCTGCCCCCAAGCCCACACCACAGGGAACCTGAGAGCACACCCCCTCACACACTTCCGTGCAATAAATGGATTTTTTTTTAAACAAAACCATGCAACCTGTATTAATTATTAACAGAAGAAGGGGGGAACTATGTACATGGGGGGGGCAGGTACAAAACAGGGATAGAACAAAAACTATTTACAAAGATGGGGGGAATATGTCCAAAGGAGGGGGCTTTGGGGGGGCAACATCCTCGGCCATGCACCTCCTGTTGTCCTGCTCCTGGTGTTGGGGTGTTGGTGGAGGGACGGCAGGCGGAGCTCTGGGTGGAGCGGCAGGTGGAGCGGCGGGCGGAGCGGCGGGCAGAGCGGTGGGGGGAGGGGGTCAAGTGCCACGCGATGTCCTCAAAGATGCGCATGAAGGCACCCCAAGCCTCCTGGCACCAGGCCAGTGCTCGCTCCTGGAGATGGAGCCACTGCTTCTCCACCTGCAGGCACTGCTCGGACGCCTCCAGCTGACGCCAGAGAGTGGATGCCCGCGGATGGCTCTGCCGCTGTCGGGCTCATCCTGGGGCTGGTCCGTGCTCCGCCAAGGGGCTGGCCTGGTGGGATGGCCCCGGTGGGCTGTCCGGGACCACTGACGTCTCGCCAGCGCTCTCCGGGCCCTCCGATGGTGCAGCTGCGGAACAGAGGGGGGAAGAAGAGTGGAGACAGCCGTTAGTCTGGGCCCTGACCCGTGGCCCTTGTCCCCCCACCCCTCTGCTGCTGGTTCCCCATCCCCGACCCCCGGAAATGCTGATGATGATGATGGGTGTCCAACCCTGCCCCCCCCGGGGACCCTAGGTTCCACTCCCCCCATCCCCAGGGATGGGGCATGGTGCTGTCCTGCTGTGGCAGCAGGGGCTGATGGACTCTTCTGAGGGACATGCCACTGCTGTCCTCGGGGCCATGGTCATCTGGGTGTGTGGAGGGCCCTGGTCATGTCTCTTGTCCCCGCTCCTTAACCCCGGGGGTGTGCACCAGGGGGGTACATACCTGACGGTCTGCTCCCACAGTCGGTGGATACCCATCGGGCGGACACCCTGCTGGAGCTGCAGGAGGGGAGGTCTATCAGCACCCCCCCCCCTGTCGCTGGAGGCCCCCTCCTCCTCCTCCGGTGTCCCGGGGTGGGCTCCTGGGAGGGGCCCCTGGGGTGCAGGGCTGGCCTCCAGCGCGGACTCTGTCTCCAGGGCCTGCTGGGGCTCGTCGCCCAATGTGTCAAGGGTGGCTGGCGGGGAGGAGGTGTACCGGGGGCCCAGGATGGCCCTGAGCTCCCTGTAAAAGGGGCAAGTGGCAGGGGTGGCCCCAGATTGGCTGGCCGTTTTCTGGGCCCGGGTGTAACCCTGTCGCAGCTCCTTTATCATACTCCTGACGTGGTCAGGAGTGCAGGCAGGGTGACCCCGGGCAGCCAGGTCCTCGGCCAGCCAAGCGAACGCATCCGCGTTCCACCTCTTGCTCCCCATTACCTGGAGCACCTCCTCCTCGCCCCACAGCCCCAGCAGGTCCCGGATCTCGGCCTCCTTCCTGGAGGGGCCCCACTGCCTCTCCCCCCACTGGCTGGAAGGCTGGGAGCCCTGGGTCCCCTTGCAGGGGGTGCCCTGGGGGCGCTTGTGGGGCTGGCTGGATGCCACAGGGTGCAGGGTGGTGGGTTGGGGCTGCTGAGGACATGCAGGCTGTGCATGTGGCTGTGCTGCTGCCTGCATGCACTCTCAGCTTCCTGCAGAGGAACTCAGGGGGCGGGGAGCTTTAAGGGGCTGCTGCACGTGGCAACCATAGAGCTCAGGGGCTGGAGAGAGCATCTCTCAACCCCTCAGCTGATGGCCACCATGGAGGACCCTGCTATTTCAATGTTGCGGGACGCGGATCGTCTATACGTGCCCTACTTCGACGTTCAACGTCAAAGTAGGGAGCTATTCCCCTCTCCTGATGAGGATAGCGACTTCGACGTCTCTCCGCCTTACGTCGATTTCAACTTCGAAATAGCGCTCGGCACGTGTAGACGCGGCGGGCGCTATTTCGAAGTTGGCACGGCTATTTTGAAATAGCTGGCTACTGTAGATGCGGCTTAAAAGAATGCATTTGCTTGACATTCCACAGCCTGACTTCTAAAGCAGCAGTTCTCAACCAAGGGTTTGGGACATTTTGGTAGGATGAGAACAGGTTTCAGGGGATCTGTCAAGCATGGCCAGAATTAGTCACTTGGTAGCAAGGCAGAAAGCCAAAGGCTGGCCACATTCAATTTTGAGCATCTTCACCTTCCCACATGCTCCCCAAAAAATCGACTTACTGCTGCCACACACAAATAGCTTAAATCGAGCTTAAATGGAGTTTTGCCATAGTGTATTGTGGGAACCTATCCCACAGTTCCCTGAGCTCTGTTGCATTGTGGCCCCACAAATAAATGTGGGTATATGACACCATCTTCCCATAGTTCATTCCCCTTTTTCTCCTGCCAAGTCAAATATGTTTAAGTAGACACAGGTGCTACACGGAAACAGCATGCCTAGGCTTTATTTTGGGCTTGGATACTGATTTACATCTCCTGGGAAAGAAGACCCTTATGCTTAAGTAGGCACATTTGTTACACTGAAACTTGAATGAATCATAAGTAATGACCCGTGGTGGCTAAAAGACAGTACACCGTTGACAGCTACGAAAATGTGATGGCCCATGGTGGCCCTTTCAGGAACTTTTACCTGGATTTAGGCCTCCTACCAAGGAAGACCCTTATGTCTAAGTCGATATGGTTGCTACACTGAAACTCAAATGATTCATCAGGCTAAAAGATGCCAGACTACAGCCCGGTTTGCCCCTGGACAAGAAGACCCTTAGGACAAGAATATTCCCAGCGGCAAGCCTTACTTTGACAACTGTCAGAGTGGTAGCCAAGTTAGTCTGTATCTTCAAAAACAACAAGAAGTCCTATGGCACCTTATATACTAACAGATATTTTGGAGCATAAACTTTCAAGGGTAAAGACCCACTTTGTCAGACGCATGGTGGGGGAGTTCAGAGGAGGATTGAAAGAAGGGGTCTCAGTGAAGGGGAGGGCCAGAGCTGACAAGGTCTATTCAGTCAGAGTGGAAATGGCCCATTATCAGTAGTTAATGTGGAGTTGTGAGCATCAAGAGAGGAGAAATCAAGTCAGTTCAGTCAGGGGGAAATGTGGCCCATTGTCAGTTACTAATGTGGAGGTGTGACCATCAAGAGGGGAGAAACTGTTTTTGTAATTGGCTAACCACTCCCAGTCTCTGATGAATCCTTGGTTGATGAAGTCAAATTTGCAAACAAATTGCAGCTCAGAAATTTCTCTTTGCATTATATTTTTGAAATTTTTTTGTTGTAGGACTGCTACTTTTAAATCTGTTACTGAGCATCCAGGGAGACTCCCTGCTACAGCCAGCCACCAAAAATTGTTACTGCCAAGAGAGAAGTCCCCCAGGTGGCTAAGAGAACACCTGCTAAAGCCAGCCCCTGAAAATCATGACCGCCAAGGGAGATGTCCTCTGGGCAGCTACTGGACCGCTGGCTACAGTCAGTCCCCCAAAATCATGACCACAGAGGGATATGTCCCCTGGGTGGCTAAGAGACCTTCGGCTACAGCCAGGCCCGGAAAATCATGACCCTCACCACGCGCAGTCTGACTGGCACTTTTAGCAGCACATCCATTTATTGGTTCAGGGTCAAGCCACGTGATGCGGCTGGGCATGGGAATGTTCCAGACTGTGTGGCGCCTCTGGGGAGGAGGGAAGGGAGGGGATATGGGGGTCAGGACAACAAATTAATTGCTGAAAAGAAGTTTCTCATACTACCAGACAAGCACAACCCTCACCCACAGCCTAGCTAACATATGGTACGGGGGGGGGCAGCGGCTGGTGCCAGGCAGATCAGAAAAATCCTGTGCTTTGGATGATTTTGTTGGTTGCTTAGAGAAAGCCTCATCCACTGCTTCTACCTGGGTGGTCTGTAGTAGACCTCTAGCATGACATCATCCTTCTTTTTACCCCTTTTAACCTAACCCAAAGAGTCTCAAAGCTTCTTTCTCCTAATCTATCTCTACCTTAGTCCAGGTATGTACATTTTTAATATATAATGCAATACCTCCTCCCTGTTTATCCCACCTATCCTTACTGAGTAAGCCGTGCCCTTGTATACCAGAATTCCAATCATGTGTATTATCCCATCAAGTCTTTGTGATAGCAACTATGTCATAGTTCTGGTTTATTTACTAGAACTTTGAGTTCTTCCCACTTATGCCATACTTTTTGCATTTGTATATAGACATCTAGAATACTGATGTGATTTTGCCTCCCAGTTGTGGCTAGTCCCTCCTTTTCCTCTTCTGTTATAGCCTGTGCTCCCTCCCTTTTCTGCCCAAACACCTGGGTCTCCATATTTTTCACTTACGTGTGGGCTTTGGTTACCTGTCCCCATTGAACCTAGTTTAAAGCCCTCCTCACTAGGTTAGCCAGTCTGCATCCAAATATGGTCTTTCCCTGTCTTGAAGGGTGAATGCCATCCCTGCTTAGCAGTCCTTTTTTGGAAAAGCATCCCATGGTCAAGGAAGCCAAAGTCCTCATGGCAACACCATCGACAAAGCCAGGCATTCACCTCCACATATTTTTGGAATCACTCTAGATGAAGCAGCCTCTTTTTCCCTCCTGCCCCCTCCAATGACTAAAAGGGAGTTAAGGAAAAGAAGGTGAAAAAAAAATAGCTTGTGGGAGGGAGGTGTTTAGTGAATTGTAGATTGTTGTAATAAGCCATAAATGCAGTGTCTCTGTTCAGTTAATGATTTTTAGTGTCTTGCAAAGATGAAGCTCCTAGGCCAGGGGTCTGCAACCAAAATAGCAAGAGACATTTTTTCAAATTCAGGTATGAAATCAATAATTTAAGAGCTGCATTGCACGTGAATATGAGATGCTCCTTAATAAATAATGTCAAACTGTAATTTTTGTAACCCCTATTTTAAGACCAGCTCACACACACAATGATTTGTACCAGCTAGAAAGTTAAGTTACGCCCATCTCCAGGCTTTACCTGCCTCAGCCCCCAAATCCACACCCCCGCAATCACAGGCTTAACTCCTTCATCCCACACAACAGGATCTATCTGCATCAGCCAATGAGCTCCAAGAGCTGCTGCTGCTCCCACCTGCTGCCTCTTTCTCTTCATGGCTGCACAGGTCCAGCAGGAGCAGGCTCGGCCACCTGTCCCCCCAGCTCTCCTTTGCAGGCTGACTTTCCCTATGTGGAGGGAAGGTGGGGGCACGGAGAGCTTCCTGCCCTGCCGCTTTCCTCTTCCGGGTTTCCCTGCCCTGCCAGCTTCCCCCTTGCCACAGCTGACTGCTCTGTGGTTCTGGAGGCTGCCACCACTTATACAAAACAACTAAATCCTGTTTTAACTCTGGGCATTGTTTAAGCAGTGGCAGCCTCCAGAGCCACAAGAGGAGTCAGTGGTGGCAGCGCTCAGAGCCGCAAGTGGCTCCTTAAAGAGCTGCATGCAGCTCCGGAGCTGCAGGTTGCCAAGCCCTGTCCTAGGCTCATCTTCTGAAGGTTTTGTGCAGATCTCCTTTGAGCAGGAGGACTGTGAAGTCAGATATAGAGTGATCATTTTTGTAAAATGTGTGTCTTTGGGAAAAACATTTGAAGATGCTTTTCAATAATTGTGAATGAAGGAATAAAGAGTAGAGAGTTTCACCCCTGTAAGCTCTCAGGAGCGCTCAGCCCTCTAAACTGACTGCTGCCTGAATTAATATTGTTCCTTAAAGGTCTGAAAATTGTAAGGGAATGGTTCAAGAAAATGCTAGACATAATATCACTTTGGCATGTACAGGTTAAAAAAATTTTCTAGCCAAATTTATCCCTGATGTATAAGGATCCCCTGGAGTCTAATAAAGTTACTAGAGAGATCCTGCAAGCCATGCATTGACATTTGTCGGTATTTTATAGCCAGGGGCAATAAAATCTCTGTTCTATTTCTTCTGAACCATAAGTAAACCTGTTGGACAGCTTTTCTGGTGCTTTTGCCAAACACTGCAGAAACCAAGTATAATTCTTATTGTATTTGGTCTTCAGCGTTATGAAAGGGTCAAGGTAAGCTCTGGTGGAATGCCTTTATATTCACTGGTATTACACCAGAGACAAATTAAGATGATATTCTGCATGCTGTTTGATATTTTACTTTCTTTCTCAGGTCATTCTTCAGCTGACACTCTCTTCTTCACTGCGTTTCAAAGCACTAAGGATTCAGAAAGGACATGAGCAATTTGTGTATGCTCTGAAAATATAGTAATTTTTTTCATTATTTAATCCTTATTTAATCGTAGTAGCCACTAGGGATGCCATCTGAGGTTTTACAAATGGCCAGTAAGAGACAGATTCTGAACCAGCAAGCTTATGTTCTAAATAAACAAGACAAAGTGTGGGACAGGAAAGAAACACAAAGAGAGGGTACCTGCACAGGGCACTTTTAGTATGCAGTAAATGTGTCCACATAAAGTATTGATACGGAACAGCTAGTGCACTGTACATTCAAATCCTAGGTTTCTCTGCCCTATCTTTCCCATGGAGACAATACCTAAATTCATGCAGCAGGAGGATAATCGCAAAGTCAGTAATAAAACCTACATCTCCTGGGTCCCATGCCTGTGGTCTATTGACACTAGACTGTGCTGGCTTTATGTTTTTTTTTTTTAAATAATACTTAGTACTCGAATCAGAGGCGATTGGAGAACATTTTTCCCTCCACAGAAAATTGAGTTGTTAGTGAAAAATAAAATAAAAAAACTCTAACATTTCATAGTTCAGTTCCGAAATGCCACCCTGTTGCTTCACGGAAGTTGTGGTCGAAGTTCCTCATGTTTCTTTTCTTCTCGACTCCTCTAGTACACATTGTTTCCCCAATTCCCACTTGGGGATGTGGGCATGTAAAATGGATCATAACATATGGACATAGTGCATCACAGGAGACAGTTTCCAGATCATAGAGAAAAAAACAGGATTGTGGGAAATTCGAATTACAACACCTGACATACATCAGAGTAATATTTAAAAAATAATTATTTTTGGCTGAAAACCAAAATATTTGTGTTCAGCTTTTTGATGAAACACTGAAGTTTTCTGTAGAAAGTCAATATTTTCTATGAAAAAGTATGCTTAAGAAAAATTTAATTTTCCATACGAAAAAAGTTATGATCAAAAATTTTCAACCAGTTACAAAGGTAATTGTTTAAAAAATCAAAAAACGGATCATACACCTTCTATAACAACCCCCAACGTCTTAGCCATAACTTTTTCTTTACTACAAAATAGGAATTTGTATGATTTTTTTTCATTATAAACAAATGTGAACTTTATATTTCAATCACTTGTAACTTGACTTTTCTGTGGGTTACCCATTTGATTCTCACCTGCGTGCTGTAATCAACTGTTGAGGCTGCATCTAATCTCTGGCAGAAATATGCGTCTTCTCTTGCTAAGAGTGTTTGCATCGTTAAATGTTGTCAACAACTAAAGAAGCATCTTAAAGGAAAGCATTCCTTTAAATTGTGACAATGATGGGTGATCCATACGCATAAATAAATCTATAACAATATGTTTCTGTGTTGAAGGATTTGTGGCAGGGCCAGGGTTGAGGGCCCCCTCAAAGGGAGCCCAACCAAACAAGAAGGGCCAGCAGGGCAATCACAGGTAGATGAGTGGGAGATGGCGCAGCCTACCTGGGGCCAACTGACTCCATGACTGGGCTCATAAGAGTCCTTTAAAAGCCCTTCACAGTGGGAAGGGTGAGGAGACAGTGTGAGAGGTGAGCAGAGAGACGCAAGGAGACCAGAGTAGTGGGAGAGAGCAGATTTGAGAGGAGCGGAAGAGAACACCAGAAACCACAGAGGGAGAGTGAGGAGCTTCAGCAGATCAAGAGTGGGGACTTGCGACTGCTGCAGCCGGGAGAAGGTACCGGGGGAATTGTCTGGGTAAGTGGCCTAGGAAGAAGAATTGCTGTACCAAGGGCTAAGGGAGTCAGCTCCTCCCACTAGCAGCCACATACGGTCCCTGCACGAGCGGGTGGGGGCCGGGTTCTCCCACAGACCACCCCTCACCCCAGCATGGGCAACTGGGTCCTTAAGTGGGCCCAATGGACTGAACAGAGGCCACAGGCCCAGGAATATGACTGACTTTGTCACAGATTAAATAATGAGATCTTGGTTAAAAACAAGTATATATAGTGTGTGAGAGACAAAAAGGCCAAACAGGAGTATCACAAACACTGAAAATGAATAGATGGGAAATAAAGCAGAACTATTTTTAGCAAAATAACAAATTACTCATGTCCTGAATTGAACTAAGTGAGGTTATACATGCCTAAGGCAACATTAGCAATGAACTGATTTAAACCTAGAGTATTTGAACATGATTTAACTGCTGGTTTCACCATGGATATACAGTAAACTCTTGCTATAATGGACTAAACAGGGGGGCCATGTCTACACTAGCCAAAATCTTCGAAATGGCCATGCAAATAGCCATTTTGAAGTTTACTAATGAAGCGCTGAAATACATATTCAGCGCCTCATTAGCATGAGGGCAGCCGTGGCACTTTGAAATTGACGTGTCTCGCCACCGCACGGCTCGTCCAGACGGGGCTCCTTTTCGAAAGGACCCCAGCTACTTCGAAGTCTCCTTATTCCTATGAGCAGATGGGAATAAGGGGACTTCGAAGTAGCAGGGGTCCTGTAGAAAAGACGCCCCGTCAAGGTGAGCTGCACAGCGGCGAGCTGCGTCAATTTCGAAGTGCCATGACCGCCCGCATGCTAATGAAGCGCTGAATATGTATTTCAGCGCTTCATTAGTAAATTTCGAAATGGCCATTTGCATGGCCATTTCAAAGTTTTTTGCTAGTGTAGACATAGCTGGGGAGGGTTGTCTGCTATTCCTGAGAGTCCGTTATATGTGGGGTTCACTGCCCGCCCACCCCTGCCAGATTCTCCCAGTCCCAGCCTCTCACCCCCCAAAAAAACCCCTGTCATTCACCAGAGCCACCACCCATGGAGGAGTTGCTGGACCCTGCTGTGTGTGGCGCATGGTTTGAGGGGCTGCATGGCCACAGATGGCTCACTAAGCACAGCTAGAGACACCCAGCCACACAGCCAGCGCTGCTTCACCACACATGGGTGGAAGTGCCCTGCCACCCAGCCAGAACTGCCTCACAGTGGCTACGTCTACACGTGAAGCCAACATCGAAATAGCTTATTTCGATGTAGCAACATCGAAATAGGCTATTTCGATGAATAACGTTTACACGTCCTCCAGGGCTGGCAACGTTGATGTTCAACTTCGACGTTGCGCGGCACCACACCGAAATAGGCGCTGCGAGGGTACGTCTACACGCCAAAGTAGCACACATCGAAATAAGGGTGCCAGGCACAGCTGCAGACAGGGTCACAGGGCGGACTCAACAGCAAGCCGCTCCCTTAAAGGGCCCCTCCCAGACACAGTTGCACTAAACACCACAAGATACACAGAGCCGACAACTGGTTGCAGACCCTGCGCCTGCAGCATGGATCCCCAGCTGCCGCAGCAGCAGCCAGAAGCCCTGGGCTAAGGTCTGCTGCCCACGGTGACCATAGAGCCCCGCAGGGGCTGGAGAGAGAGCATCTCTCAACCCCCCAGCTGATGGCCGCCATGGAGGACCCAGCAATTTCGACGTTGCGGGACGCGGATCGTCTACACGGTCCCTACTTCGACGTTGAACGTCGAAGTAGGGCGCTATTCCGATCCCCTCATGAGGTTAGCGACTTCGACGTCTCGCCGCCTAACATCGAAGTTAACTTTGAAATAGCGCCCGATGCGTGTAGCCGCGACGGGCGCTATTTCGAAGTTAGTGCCGCTACTTCGAAGTAGCGTGCACGTGTAGACACAGCTTGTGTGTGGCTGGAGGTGCCACCGCACAGCCTGGAGAAGTCAGCACCACGTATACATGGTGGCTCTAGGGCAGGAGGTGGCAGCTTCTCCAGGCTGCACCAGCGGTAAGTCTTTTAACTTTTCTTTTGGGGTGGGGGCTGATTTTAGGGACCCCAGCAGACTTCAGGAACAATGTGTGTGTGGGGGGGGTGTCCATTGTTCCCAACATCCACTAAATCAATGCCGATAAAATCGAGGGTTTACTGTAACATACAACAGAATGTACAATGCGTTTTGCTCTTGCAGTCATGGGCTACGTCTACACGTGAAGCCTACGTCGACGTAGCCTATTTCGATGAATAGCGTCTACACGTCCTCCAGGGCCGGCAACATCGATGTTCAACTTCGACGTTGCTCAGCCCAACATCGAAATAGGCGCAGTGAGGGAACGTCTACACGCCCAAGTAGCACACATCGAAATAGGGATGCCAGGCACAGCTGCAGACAGGGTCAACGGGCGGACTAGCGCTTCCGGGGCAACAGCTAGCCGCTCCCTTAAAGGGCCCCTCCCACACACACTCAGCCTGCACAGCACGCGGTCTGAGGAGCCATAGGCACACAGACCCCGGGCGCCGCATTCATGGACCCCCAGCAGCAGCAGCAGCAGCAGCAGCAGCAGCAGCAGCAGCTAGAGGTCCACCCAGCCCTCCCGGCAGGAGCAGGGCTTGCCCTGACCCATGCCATGTGGGAGGCAGCTGAGCACCTCCTTGCCCCAGGGGAGGAGATGCCCCCAGGGCAGCAGGGCTCAACCCCTACCCCTGCAGCACCCCGTTCCACCCCCCGCCTCACACGCCAGCGGCTGTGGAGCTACCCCACCAGCACCGACTGGTGGGAGCGGCTGGTGCTTGGGGAGTGGGACGACGACCACTGGCTCAGGAACTTCAGGATGACCCGGCAGACATTCCTGGAGCTGTGCCAGTGGCTCACCCCCGCACTCAGGCACCAGGACACTGCCATATGGCGTGCCCTCACGGTGCAGAAACGGGTCGGCATCGCTGTCTGGAAGCTGGCCACTCCGGACAGCTACTGATCCGTGGGCCAGCAGTTTGGTGTCGGAAAGGCCACTGTCGGGGCTGTCTTCATGGAGGTAAGCGAACCCATGGGGGGAGGCCAGGGCAGGGGGGCTAGGGCAGGGCAGGGGGGCCAGAGCAGGGCAGGCCAGGGCAGGGGGGCCAGAGCAGGGCAGGCCAGAGCAGGGGGGCCAGGGCAGGGCAGGGTGGCCAGAGCAGGGCAGGCCAGGGCAGGGGGACCAGAGCAGGGGGGCCAGGGCAGGGCAGGGGGGCCAGAGCAGGGCAGGCCAGGGATGACTGACGGCTCGCCGGCGCTCTCTTCCGGTCCTTGTGATGGTGCAGGTGCAGGACACAGAAGAGGAGCGGGGGGGAAGAAGAATGGAGACAGGCATTAGTGTGGGCCCCGAGCCGTGGCCTTTGTCCCCCCAGCCCTGTGCTGCAGGTTCCCCATCCCCGTCCCCGGGAGATGATGCTGTGATGGATGGGGTTCAGGGGTCCCCCGGCCCTGCACCCCGTCCCCTGGTGGGAGTGACTCTCACTTCACCCCGCAGGGTCTGACACCAGGAGAGGTTTCTTAGGCCACAGATGCCCAGTTTCTGCCAGGAGTGACAGCACCAGCTGTCGGAAGAGACAGTCCTTCCAACCCGTCGTGGGGAGAAGACCCCAAGGGGGGCCCCTCTGGGATGCAGCTTTCCCCCTCCTCAGGCTGGCTGCCTACCAGCTCTCCCTTCCCCTAGCCTCTACCTGTGGCCCCCGCCCTCGCACCCCAATTCCAAGCCAGCTCGGCTCCTCCCTCCTGTTGCTTCAGGGCAGAGGTGTCACCTGCCAGCTGTAGCGCCAGGATCCTCCTTTGGCCCTGGGAGGTGTTCGGCTCTTGTGGCTCATATGTAGCCTGAGTCTCCCTTTTGCACTCCCCCGACTCCATCACATGCTGCTGCTGCGGGGTGTCCCACCCCCTCCTCCCGGGGGCCCCTCGAGGTTCCGCTCCCCCCTGCCCCGGGGATGGGGCATGGCAGTGTCATGCGGGGGGGGGGGGGGGCACGGGCTGATGGCTGCAGTGCTGTGAGGGCCATGGCCCTGGTGTCCTTGGGGCCATGGCCATGTGAGCATGTGGGGGGCCCAGGACACATATGTCTTACCCCCGCCCCTCAAGCCCAGGGGTGTCCACCAGAGAGGGGTACCTACCTGTGGGTCCGCTCCCACGGTCCGGAGATCCCCGGCAGTCGGAGGCCCTGCTGCTGCTCCGGGATGGCAGGAGGAGGATCTGCAGGCTGGATTCTGCGGAGGAGGAGCCCCCCTCCTCCTCCTCCTCCTCCTCCTGCCGCGATGTCCCGGGGGTGGCCTCCGGGGGCGGCCCCCGGGGTGCGGGGCTTGCCTCCGGGGCGGACTCCGTCTGCAGGGCCTGCTGGGGCTCGTCAGCCGAGGTGTCAAGGGTGGCCAGAGGGGAGGAGGTGTGCCGGGAGCCCAGGATGTCCCTGAGCTCCCTGTAAAAGGGGCAAGTGACGGGGGCGGCCCCAGATCAGCTGGCCGCATCCCGGGCCTGGGAGTAACCCTGCCGCAGCTCCTTGACCTTACTCCTGGCGTGGTCAGGAGTGCGGGCAGGGTGACCCCGGGCAGCCAGGCCGTCGGCCAGCCGAGCGAACGCATCCGCGTTCCGCCTCTTGCTCCCCATTACCTGGAGCACCTCCTCCTCACTCCAGAGCCCCAGCAGGTCCCGCAGCTCGGCCTCCGTCCAGGAGGGGCCCCGCTGCCGCTTCCCAGACTGGCTGCCCCTCTGGCTGGGCTGGCTGCCCTGGCTCCCCTTGGGGGGGTCCCCTGGGGGGTCCCCTGGGGGTCTACCAGTGCTGGGGGGGCTGCCGGCTAGCCATCACCACTGGGTGTGTGGCTGAGGGTGCTGCAGGCTGCCCGCGTGTGCAGGCTGCAGCCTGCACGTTGCCTCAGCTTCCTGCAGAGGCAGGGAGGGGGAGGGGACTTTTAAGGGGCCGCTCCACGCGGCCACCAGTGAGCTGAGGGGCTGGAGAGAGCGTCTCTCAACCCCCCAGCTGATGGCCGCCATGGAGGACCCGCCAATTTCGACGTTGCGGGATGCGGATCATCTACACTGTCCCTACTTCGATGTTGAACGTCGAAGTAGGGCGCTATTCCTTTCCCCTCATGGGGTTAGCGACTTCGACGTCTCGCCGCCTAACGTCAAAGTTAACTTCGAAATAGCGCCCGACGCGTGTAGCCGCGATGGGCGCTATTTCGAAGTTAGTGCCGCTACTTCAAAGTAGCGTGCATGTGTAGACACAGCTATGGTGCTACAACATACAAGTTCAATAGCAATTGTCTGACAAGATGTTTTATTATGTAGCTGTAAGTTCCTGAACCGAGTCATTAAGGCTGTGTCTATGTAACAAAAAACTTCAGAATGGCCATGCTAATGGCCACATTGAAGAATACTAATGAAGTGCTGAAATGAATATTCAGCGCCTCATTAGCATGCTGCTGACCACGGCACTTTGAAAGTGCCCCGGTTCACTCGCCTGTGGCTTGTCTGCATGGGGGTCTTTTCAAAAGGACCCTGCCAACATTGAAAAGGCCCCCTGTGTAGATGAACCGCAGCACTTTTGAAATGCCTTAGTTGGTGGCATGCTAATGAGGCACTGAATATTCACTTCAGTGCCTCATTAGTATTCTTCAATTTGGCCATTAGCATGGCCATTTCAAAGTTTTCTGTGAGTGTAGACAGCCTAAGTATAGAATAGGGTAAAACTCAGATAAAAGACTATGCAAAATTATACATATACAAAAGCTGCCTAAGGTGAGATAACTGAATATAAAAAAGTTCTCTTCAGCAAGGAAAGATGAATATTCAGTCCTGCTTCTTCTAAGTTATATTATCAGACCGTGAACAGTATTTGTCTTCCAAAAGGTAATAGTTGGTTACATAAAGTAAGGCAGTTCTCCCCCCCTCGCAAGCACAGAGTCTAAGATAGAAACAGCTTATTTAATGACAATAACCTACCCCAAGTTTACTGTGACAGATGCAGTATATCTAAGCAAAGGAGAGACAAACCCTTTTAGCAAGATACCATCCCCTTATGCTATAGAACCAAGTCTCTTGCTGGGGCTCTTTGCCCTTCCCCCACACACAGTCACAGGGTGTACCTCTCACAGTGCAGTCCCAGACCCAGAGCCCACAGACACATCATCAGGGCAGTACTAGCTGTCCACTTGTCTGCAGCACCCCACTGACTGCCACCTGCTGGCCCTGGCTACTCCTCCAACTAGTTGCCTGCCAGTCACCATCATCTGCCACTGTGCCTCCTACCAGCTGGCATCTGCTAGGAGATTGCCTTAAGGCAGAACTCCCTGATTTCAGCTCTTAATATCTCGAGTAGGGAGTTTCATGAAAACCCTAGTATCCAGCTCTATCTTTCAACAGATGGGGAGAACTAGTCAAGCCAGGCTTATAACTATGTAGCCAAGGCATCAACAGGGCCAAGACACTCAGCAAACTAGCTCAACTAATATTCCTCTCCTCTCCCCTTACAATGCTTTAAACCAGGGAGCCCTGCTAATCAATGTCTTATGCAGCTATGGCTACTGCCCTGTCCCCCACAACAACCCAGAGCATTGGTGAGATCCCACAACTCCCACACTGAGTGTCAGCTTAAATTGTGATTTTACAACAATGTGTTTACAATAAACAAAATCTCATGGCTTACTTGCTACCCATTAGGCTTTGTCTGAAAGGTATCACACATGCACCCCTTTGCATTCTTATGCAAATGATCTCTGGAAGACACATTCCTCCCAGCCTCCATATCACACATGCACCCCTCTGCATTCTCATGCAAATGATCTCCGGGAGACACATTCCTCCCAGCCTTCAGCAGCATTGCGTTCCTGCTGCCACATTCCTTATACATGTAAAAGGTGATGCGCTAGTATGTTTTCAATTCACAATTTTACAAAATGTGCTTTGATAAGATGAGAGCTCAAGATTAAAAAAACAACAGAATCCTCTGTTACTGATTCTAGGTGAGAAATATGTTCAGACATCTGGTGTTTCTGCATCACAGATCCTCCCCAACCTCCTAGAATTTCCTGTATTTCTGTTTTTACTTAATCATCTCAATTTTTCTGTCACTTGATTCTTTTTCTGCCATTATATTTTTGTTCTGTCCATTATTGGTTTTATTTCTGTTGTCTGCCCCTTTATTCTGAACATATTGGCCATGTCTACACTAGCCAAAAACTTCGAAATTGCCATGCAAATGACCATTTTGAAGTTTACTAATGAAGCGCTGAAATACATATTCAGCGCCTCATTAGCATGCGGGTGGCCGCGGCACTTCGACATTGACACAGCTTGCAGCTGTGCGGCTCGTCCAGATGGGGCTCCCTTTCAAAAGGACCCCGGCTACTTTGAAGTCCCCTTGTTCCTATGAGCAGATGGGAATGAAGGGACTTCGAAGTAGCTGGGGTCCTTTCGAAAAGGAGCCACGTCGGGACGAGCTGCGCAGCGGCGAGCTGCATCAATTTTCGAAGTGCTGCGGCCGCCCACATGCTAATGAGGCGCTGAATATGTATTTCAGCCCTTCGTTAGTAAACTTTGAAATGGCCATTTGCATGGCCATTTCGAAGTTTTTGGCTAGTGTAGATGTAGCCATGTTCTCTTTTTGATAACTGCTTATTTACTCTACTAAATCTCCTCCAGTTACTTCTCCCTCCATTTTTTATTTGTTTTTCCTTTCCTGCTGGCAGGCAGATGGATGACTGGCTGCTTGGCGCTGGAAATATTATGGGAAGACTTGGTATCCATCCCACTATGAGAACAGCCTGTTCCTGTGATACTTCTTCACAAATAGAATTAAAACACTTTTCTCAGCTGGATAGAATAGAGTGCCAAATGGTGGTTTTGTGTTGCGTCTTCATAATACTCTGCAGGATCCTCAAAGATGTTGAAGGAATTCTTCTAATCAGAAATATTCACCCACCTCTATTGGCAGCATGGGAGTGAATTCTCAGCTCTGTCACAAATCCACTGTTCTCACTAAATAAAAATAGTACTGTTATGGGGGGAAAGAAACCCATAGAATCATAGATTCCAAGAAGGCTGGATGGGACCTCAGGGGATTGCGTATTCCAGACCCATGCCTGAAGCAGGATCAACCCTAAATAAATCATCCCAGCCAGGATTTTGTCAAGCTGGGACTCAAAAACCTCTGGGGATGGAGATTCCACCACCTTTCCAGATGAAACAATCCAGTGCTTCACCACCCTTCTGCTGAAATAGTTTCTCCTACTATCCAACCTACAACTCTCCCTCTGTAACTTCAGACCATTGCTCCTTGCTCTGCCATCCATCACTACTGAGAACAGTCTCTCTTCATCCTCTTTAGAGCTCCCATTCAGGAAGTTGAAGGCTAATATCAAATCGCTCCTCATTCTTCTCTTCTGCAAACTAAATCTCAGGTCCCTCAGTCTCTCCTCGTAGGTCATGTGCTCCAGCCCCCTAATCATTTTTGTTGCCCTCTGCTGGACTCGCTCCAATGCATCCACATCCTTTCTATACAAAGTGACCTAGTACTGGATGCAATACTCCAGAGGAAGCCTCAACAGAGCCAAGTAGAGGGGAATAATAACTCTAGATCTGCTGGAAATGCTTCTCCTAATGCACCCCTATATGCTGTTAGTCTTCTTAGCTACAAGGGCACACTATTGACTCATATCCAGCCTGTCATTTACTGTAATCCTCAGGACCTTTTCTGCTGCACTGCTACTTAGGCAGTCGGCATCCAGCCTATAACAATGCTTGGGATTCTTCCTTCCCAAGTACAAGACTCTGCACTTGTCCTTGTTGAACTTCATCAGATTTCTTTTGGCCTAATCCTCAAATTATTTGGTCACTCTGGACCCTATCTCTATCCTCCAATGTATCTCCCTGTCCCCCAGCTTAGTGTCATCCACACATTTCCTGAGAGTGCAATCCATACCCATCATCATTAATAAAGATGTTGAACTATAATGGACCTACAACTGATCCTGGGGGCACCCCATTTGAATATGACTGCCAACCAGACATTGTGCTATTGATGACTATCCATCTTACAGTCCATGTATCCAATCCATACTTCCTGCACTTATGGGCAAGAGTGTTGTAGGAGACTGTATGAAAAGCTTTGCTAAAATCAAAGTCTATTACATCCATTGACTTCCCCATGCCCACAGAGCCAGTCACCTCATCATAGAAGCTAATCAGATTGGTCAGGCACGACTTGCCCTTGGTGAATCCATGTTGACTACTCTTGATCACTTTCCCCTCTTCCAAGTGCTTCAAAATGGATTCCTTGAGGATATCCTCCATGATTTATCCATGAGACAAGGCTGACTGGTCTATCATTGTCTTTCTTTCCTTTTTTAGAGATGGGCACTACATTTGCCTTTTTCCAATCATCTGGGGCCTCTCCCAATCTGTACGAGTTTTCAAAGATAATAGCCAAAAGCTCTGCAAAGACATCTGCCAATTCCCGCAGTCCCTTTGGATGCATAAAGTCTGGACCCATGGATCTGCGTGCATCTAGCTTTTCTAAATTGCTCTTAATGTGTTTATTCCCCACCAATGACTGCCCACCTCCTTCCCATATTGCATTGCCTAGTGCCATAATCTGGGAGCTGACCTTGTCTGTGAAGACTGAAGCAAAAAAAGCATTGAATACTTCAGCCTTTCCCACATCATCTATCACCAGGTTACCTCCCTCAACCATAACAGTCCCACACCCTCCCTGATAACTCTCTTATTGTTAACATGCCTGTAGAAACTCTTCTTATTGCCCTTCACATTCCTTGCTAGCTGCAATTTCAACTGTGCTTTCACTCTCCTGCTTACCCCTCAGCATTCTCCAGCCATATGTTTATACTTCTCCTTAATCATTTGTCCAAGCCTTCACGTCTTAAATGTGGGGTTTTTTTTGAGTTTTAACTCACCGAGGATTTTGCTGGTAAGACAAGCTGGTAGCTCACCACATTTGTTTTTCTGACTGTACATTGGGATGGTTTGTTCCTGCACCTTCAATAAGACTTCTTTAAAATACTGCCAGTTCTCCTGAACTCCTTCCCAGGGGAACATGCCCATCAGTTCTCTCAGGGAGTCAAAGTCTGCTCTTTTGAAATCAAGGGTCTATATTTTCCTTTTCACCTTTCTTCCTTTTGTCAGGACCCTGAAATCTACTATCTCGTTGCTGCAGCATAGGTTGCCATCCACTTCTGCTTCTCCTACTAGTTCTTCTCTGTTTGTGAGCAGCAGGTCAAGCTGCACACAGCCCCGGTCAGTTCCTTCAGCACTTGTAGCAGGAAGTTATTCCCAACGTTCTCTAAAAACTTCCCGGATTGTCTGTGTGCTGCTGTATTGGTTTCCCAACAAATGCCTGGATGATTAAAGTCTACTATGAGAATCAGGGCCTGTGATTTGGAAGCTTCTCATAGCTGCCCAAAGAAATTCTCATCTACCTCACCTACCTGATCTGGTGGCCTATAGCAGACACCAACCACTGCATCACTTCTGTTACTTCCACTTGTAAGCTTAACCCAAAGACTCACAACTGGATTTTCTCCCTCCATATACTGGAGCTCTGAGCAATCATACTGCTCTCTCACACGCATCACAACGCCTCCTCCTTTTCACCCCGTCTGTCCTTCCTGAACAGTTTATACCCTTCCATAACAGTGCTCCAGTTATGTGAGTCATCCCACCAAGGCTCCGTTTTTCCAATCACTTTATACTTCTTTGACTGTGCCAGGGCCTCTAATTCTTTCTGTCTGTTTCCCAGCTGTCTTGCATTTGTGTACAAACACTTTAGATAATTAGCTGATTGTCCTACTTTCTCCTTTTAAACCTGGGGTCCTCCTTTGTTCCTTCTTCATTCCCCACTTACCTCAGGGCTTGTGTCACCATCCCCCAACAAACCTCATTTAAAGCTCTACTCACTAAGTTTCCAAGTGTGCCCATGAAGATGCTTTTTCCTCTCTTCTGTAGGTGGATCCTATCAGTTCCTAGCAATCCTTGCTCTCTAAACAGAATCTCATGGTCAAAGAAACCAAATCCCTCTCTCCGACACCATCTGTGCAACTATGCTTTACTTCCATGATTTGATGTGAGAATTTTGGCATGTGACCCTCAAATATATCTGAACAGTTTTTAGAGGTTGAAAAGGTCTGTCTTTGGTCCAAATATAAACATTTCATTTTATGCTCTTAGGGTGGGTTGATACAGATTGTCTCAATTTAGTGCTTTGCTCTGTGCAGATGAGCAAAAGATCAATTTTATGGATATGCACAGAAGCTCTTAAAATGTGCCACTGATTCTCTGTGTTGCTAGGTTTGTTAGGAGGAATGATGGTTATGCCTCCTTTTGGTGTCATTTAGTCTATGGCTTTTCCTGCTTTTGTAAAATTTTTCTTTATACAATAAAAGATAGGTTATCTGGCACCTGGACAGCTGGCACATTGTGTGAAGTGGTATGCCATGGCTGCCAGGCCAGCTGCTGTGAGGCCAGTTACCCATCTGGGGATGGCTGCCTGTCTGGGCAGGGCCTGCTGACCTGCTGGGGCTGGCTGCCAGGGGACTGCTCCCCTACCCAGGACATTTGATTATCCGCTCCCCACCAAGTTTCTTGGGGGTGGGTTCTTGATAATAGAGATTTTACTATATTCAAAGATATTTTTTTCATTTCTAAACATTTCTAGAGGAATCTCTAAACATTCTGGTCTTTGAGGTACCAGTACTTGGCTTGCACCTGGAAGGAGGATCATTCGAACAATTGGTCTATGAGCACCCTTTCAGTGATCTTTCTGCATTCTCTGGAAATAATGTTTCAGTTCTGTCATTCAAGTACAGATTAAGAAGTATTTGTAATGTATCCTGTTTAATAACAATCCCACAGACTGAGACTCTAGTATTTCTAGTTTCCAATGGCATCTTAACTCTTCAGATAGAGTTGACAGTATCAGGATCCTCTTTGCCTTCAAATGAGTTTGACTAGTTTACCCAGTACATAAACATTTCAAATTGCCATTAGGTAAGCAACTTAACTATAGGAATCAGGTCGGCAGAATTATATTATAATTGACTGAAATAAATGACCTCTCAAGATCCCATCCAGGCCTACACTTGTATGATTCATTTTCTAGTCTCGAGTTTCCCTTTATCACTAATGATAGCCATCTTTTATTTCAGGAATGAATTGAACAGAGGAGAAATAGAGTTCCTCTAGTTAAAATATTAAAATTATTTGATTAGTTTAATAGATCTGGGGAAAGAACCATGAAGAAAGGGAGGCTATATTTTTACATATTGACTATTCAGATCCTCGTTTCCAGAGCAACTTTGTCATATAAGCAAGTTTCAACAGCTTAGATTGACAGCATTTTGTGCTTGAGTGTGCAGATAGATGTTTACACAAGTCAAAACATCAACTCACTGCTTCAATCTACAACAGAAAATTAACACAAACAGATGTGGATGAATATGTGAGCCATAACACCAGCTGCTTGACATCTAACACCAAAGATCTTTCATTCATCTCTTGCAAACTGTGACTGAAATCTTCAAAGCTGCCAAAAAGACTTGAACGTTCAATTCCTAGTAACTTTAAAGGAAACTGAGCCTTCAAGCCCCTTGGACATTGTTGAAAATCTCCATTTAAATTTATATTTTCTTTAGACAAACAGAGAATTTTTTTTCTATCTTGACTTTAAGAACTGAGGCCCATTTCTGTAGTCCTTGTTCAGTCACAGTGTCATTTGAAGTTCTGACCCTGCAGGATCTCTATGCTTCTGAGAATGTTTCATGTAACACACATTATAAAGAGAAACAAGAAAAGGACTAGAATGTTTATAAAACCCAGGAATTTGAAGCCTCTCCTTGTCTTTGGGATATCACATTTATTTGATAGCTACTTACAATGACAAATTTTTGTCTGATGTTATCTGTGAACATCAAAGTACATTTTAATATAATGTTTAATCGATTTCTGTTGCCTTTATTTTTATAGCTTGTCAAACTCTATACTCTACATTTTATTTCTAGTTTATGTCTACAAATAAAGAATGTCATGTGATTAATATATGAAAGAGTTTTATTTTCTATTTCACAAAAGGATGAAATATTTTGGAAGTGTTTGGTTTTTTCTATTTTTTCTAATCTTGGACCTGATGTTGGAACATTTTATATATCATCTTGCTTAATTTTATTTTTGAAATTGAAGGTCTTGGAGCTTGAAACATCACATTTTATAGGCAGGCTCTGTTCTACATAATATGCTAGCCTACATTTTTTTTCTTCTTCTTAAATTTCCATTTTAAACACTTTAACTAGCCAGTGCGGTCGAGAAGCAGAAGAGTGGCAATTTTCCATATGAATGATCCAGATTGAGGAATGATGACCTTGAGATTCTCATTTTCTTATCCCAAGGAGACTGTGTATTGTAGAACTGATGTTCTGTTTGTATGCAAGGATGCCAGCCACATTCATTTTCAAAGCCTCACAGGCCTCAGAGACTATTCTTGGTGAATAAACAAAGCAAGTAAACAATGAAAAATTTAAAATAAGTTAAGTTTACATTTGACAGATTTAAATTAAAAATAAGTTATCTCTAAATCCCCAACCCTGCAAACATGTAGGTCCATTCTTAATCTAATGCATATAAGTAGTTCTATTTACTTCAATGATACTGTTTACCTAAGTAATGTTAAATAATTGCATTGACTATGTAGACTCAGTGCCTAAGTTCTTCCTAAACTGAAATATGGCTACCTGAGATTGGTAGTGGGATTCAGCCTCACCCCAACTCTAACTGTAAAATTTATTTAAAGGATTTAGTCTTGTCAGTGTTTAAGGCTGGTAACAGGATATTGAACCTTCCATATCTAGATTGCTGGTCTGAATCAATTTCAGGATTTTAGTGAGCCAAAACCAGTGCCGTGTAAAGACCATTTACTGGCCAGTGTTAATTTTATAGTGGAGAGGGAGTTGCATTGCAAAAATTCCTGTGAGCTGTTGCTCTAAAGCTAAGGAGCCTTCCTTTTAAATTAGAATGAACTGTTGTTGTGTGAGGAGATGGATTTTGGCAGTAAGATTTAATCTCCCCTCTGCCTACAGGAGACAGGATTTGTTGACCTTCAGGCCTATTTATTTATTTAGTCTTTTTGTCCCAGATTCTCAAAGATATTTTAGTGCCTAACTGCCAGAGTTACCTTTGAGAATCTCGGCCTTTTTATTGTGTTGAGGGACATTTTTAAGACTGGCTGGGATATTTTGTGTCTAACGAATCAACATATTTTACATATGGTTTCCTGTGAGAGGGTATTGTACAGTACAGCCACCTAAGCTTGACCTCTAACAAAGCTGAAATCCATTAATTAATGATTATAAAAGTCCTGTGCTAGAACTTTTAGGACCAAAAGAAATAATTATCAAAGGAGAGACTTTAACTGTGAAGTTTGCTACCTGTGACATCCAGCTATGGGCCAGATTTCAGAATGTGGTATAATATTGTTCCTTACTTGTCAGAGTGCTACTTACCTGTGTGTGCATAAGACTCATTCTTTTGAATGTCGTTATGAAATGAATATAAGGCACCAAGGTCCTGCAGAATTGGTTCTCAACTTTTCCTTATAATTGTGCCCCTCTCACTTCAAAACTTCTTGCTTACAAAATCAGACATAAATATGCAAATTGTCACAACATACTATTGTTGAAAAAATGCTTACTTTCTAATTTTACCATATACCTATAAAATAAATCAGATGGAATAGAAATATTGTACTTACATTTCAGTGTGCTACTTGAGCCTGTTTTTCACTTGCGATCATCATCTGAAAACTGAGAACCAGGCACAGGGGAGCGGAGGGGCTGAAGCATGTAACTTAGTTTCAGATGGGTCCCCTGTGGTATGGAACCCTGAATAGTTGCCCAGCTTGCTGCCCTGTAATGTCAGCTCTGGACTTAAGACCCCAATAAACTCATCCCACAACACCTTAGCTTTCCTGTTGAATAAAATCCCCAGGTTGAGAAACACTGAGCTAGATGAGTTGAGTACAGGTTGAACCTCTCTAATCTGGCACCGTTGGAATCTAACCAGTGCCATATGAGAGAATTTGCAGGACCTCGTGAAGTCAATATTGTCTAGCACTGTTACAGACAGTTCCACTGCTTTCTGAGCTCTGAGAAGACATTTAGAGTAAATTACAGCTAAACAACAGCACAGAACACAGAGAACCAGGACTGGTGGCTAGAAACAAACTTTACAGGACCACAAGAAAGTTGGCCACATCCATGATAAGTGGCCATCCAGCCAGCTAAAATCATTCTGCGTTAGGGATGTTGCCAGAGGAGAGAGTTTTAGATCAGAGAGGCTCAACCTGTACATCGTGGAAAACTCCTTAGTATCCCTAGAGGTACATACAGCCCTGTTTAAAAATTGACTTTGGGGAATTATAGGCAAATACTGCAAAAGGTAGGTTGATGCTTTGACATATGTGGTTAACTACAGAGTGTGAATGGTCCCAAGCAGCCACTGGGACTACTCAAGGCATGTAAAGCTAAGCTCATGTCTTTGCAGGTGCAGGACCTGGGATCATATCTCGCCAGTACTATGTTTTATTCTGCATTGCAATGCTTAACAATGTTGCTGTTGCTTGACACTGACAGTGTTTCACAGCTGTTGTGCAAATCTGTCTGCAGGGATCACTTCTCTTGCCTACAGCTGGCCTGGGACTTAGGAATCTCACACTTACGTGCCCAAGGGTCCTAGTTGTGTCTCCACTAAAATGGCACCCCAAGACACCTAAAATAATTGGGTACCAAACTGTTCAAAGTATAAGGTCCAGTTTTGGGGCATATGTGCTGTTGTCTCAATCTAGAAATCTAAGTGTCTGTCACCCAACTACACCCCAAGAAGTTTTGCAAACTGATGGAATACGGGAGTTTGGCTGCATGAATTGTTTGGCACCCAATCCAATAGGTGTGCTCAGAAGCTGCCAATTAGTTGAGTCACATTCAAAATCTGTCATGAGGTGGTACACAAGATGTCTGTTGCAGCTCAGGGATTAGAGCATTTACCTGGAATATGGAAGACTCAGGCTCAATTTCCTTCCTTTCTACCAAAGTGGGAGAAAAGATTTAAACCTGGGGACTCTGTTGTAACAACTGGGCTATAATTTTTGTCTTATGAATTTGCTGTGAAAAAGTAGGTCAGGTTTTTTCAAAAAAGAATGTTATGAACAGATGCAAGAGAGAGAATAAATAAATCCAAACATAGCAAGCTATACTGGTACAATTCAGGGACTGTGTTGAACTCATGCTTGGTAAAAGCAGATCTGGAACTAGACATTCATGAAGCAAAATTGGTTTGTCGGATAATGGGGCCTAATTGGTGGGCAACAAAAAGAGATGATTGACTTTTCCAGCCATTATTCTTTTTGTTGGATCACCCTCATGGCTGTTACACTCATGGTCACTTATGACCCTGGAATTTCTTCACCCTAAACCTGACCTACCAGGCCAGAGAAAAGGATCCAGATGACATTAGCATTCCCACCATCTCCAGCTGACTCGGAAACACCTGTGAGGAAGAAGTATCAGACCTTAACAACAGCAACTCCAGTCATATCAATTAAATTCTTCTCTTTCCCCAAAAAGGACAGTTTGGGTAGGTCTACACAGCAAAGTTATGGAATAACTATCCTACACAGGCTCCATCTACATTACAATGTGAATTTGAAAGAGAAACCTTGGAAAACCACTGTTCGAAAGATCTCCTTTCAAAATCATGCCCCTACAGATAAAAAAGTGGATTGAAAATGCCATCCACTCTTTCAAAGAAAACGTCCATACATCCCAGGGCACCCTTTTGAAAGAAAGGGCCAGGAAATGCCATGAATGGGGTCGCTTGGCAGACAAGCCTGTCTGGAGGCTGCCACCAGCTGGTCCCGGAAAGGTACCCTCCCAAGCACCCGTATCCTAAACATACTGAGGGCTGCCGAGCTTCCCCAAGGCACAGCAGACCTCAAACATTCAGCAGAGCCACTGAGGAGACCCCTATGGATTCCCATCAGCTCTCTGATGGGGAGCTCCTCAAGGCCTTGGCCAGCCTGCTGGCAATGATGCTTGTGGCCATCCACCAATGGTTCCAGGGAGCCACCCACATAGCTCCCTTCCTATGTGTCCCATCCCTTGGGTGATCCACCACCTGTGGGGATATCCCACCAGCAGCAAGTGGCCAGATTGGCTGGTGCTGGGGGACTGGGATGTTGACTGCTGGCTCCCGAACTTCTGCATGACCAAGCAGATGTTTATGGAGCTATGACACGGGCTTGCCCCAGCCCTCAAGCACTATGACACCCGGATGTGGCCTGCACTTCCTCTGCAGAAGAAGGTAGCCATTGCCCTGTGGAAGATGGCCACCCTGGCCAGCCACCACTCAGCTGGCCATCAGTTTGGAGTGGGAAAAGCCACCATTGGGGTAAACCATGCTTGGGTCATACACCCACCATTCAGAAGGGGGAGAAGGATCCAGGGCATGGGGGCCCTGTAGGCAACAGGGGAGGAAAGGCCTCGAGGGGTGAGCATGGTGCACCCTGCCACACACTCACTGTGTATTCTCCCTCTACCCCATGCAGATCATGATGGCCAATAACCATGTCCTCCTTCACTGGGTCATTCATGTCAGGGACCTTGATGTCACCCTTGGGGGGTTCGAAGAGCTGGGCTTCCCCAGCTGCTTCAGGGCTCTGGATGGGACCCACATCACCATCCAGACCCTGGACCACAATGCAGGCACATTTGTCAACCACAAGGGATACCACTCTGTGGTGTTCCAGGTCCTCATGGATGCCAAGGGGTGCTCCAGGTGAGCCCATGAAGCCTGCATTTTTCACACCTCATGGCTTGGTTGCAGGAGTCAGGAGGGGAGCTGTATTCCTCCTGAGGGATCTCCTGGTCAGGGACATCACCATGCCCACCCCCCACACACACATTTTGGCCAAGGCTGTGTACCCCATACATCTGTGGCTAATGACACCATCCACTGAACCAACCAACCTCATCCAGGATGTTAATGGCCATCTCAACCAGGTACAGAACACAGTGGAACAGGCATTTAGGTGCCTGAAGCTGCACTTTCGGTGCCGATTCACGTGGCTGGAGGTCAGACTCCCCAGTGTGCCAGCCATTGTGGGAGCCTGCTGCACTCTCCACAATATTGCTGACAGCAGGTGTGAAGTATTCATGCAGGGGTGGGCCATTGACGCCAGGCCCAGCTATGAGCAGCTGGCCCCCATTCCATGCTGTCAGGTGCTCTGGGATGGGGTGCAGGTCATGGAGGCATTCAGGGAGGCTTTCACCCAGGAGTCTTATTGACCCACTCCCAAGCACCATCCACTCTGACCTCCTCCACACACACCCCCCTCACCGCTGAACCACCAGCATGTGGGATAAGGGGGTGGTTGTCAATTAACTCTTTATAATGAACTATTGGAACTCTTCTGATAGCTCTTCTGATTGTGGGGAGGAGGGATAGCTCAGTGGTTTGAGCATTGACCTGCTAAGTCCAGGGTTGTGAGCTCAATCCTTGAGGAGGCCATTTAGAGATTGGGGCAAATAGATGTCAGGGATGGTGCTTGGTCCTGGTATGAACAGGGGGAACTATGTACACCATGTGGGGCAAGGTTGGGGGCACCAGACTAGGAGGAGGTCTTGGAGCAGGGGTCATTAGTTGCCTGAAGGGTTGGGAGCCTAGATGGACCTGAGTAAGCAGTCCCTATTGGGGCTGGGACTATGGGAACGTAGGGTGGGGCAGGGGTTCTGTGGCTGTAGGCTCACTCACCCCTAATGCAAGCAGCTGGGTTCAAGGCAGTGAGTGCTGGGGGGAGATGCAGAGGGACTGTGGGAGTGGCTGGCATCAGAGTGGAAGGCTGGGACAGGAGGACAGTCACAACCTGCGTGAGGGCACCACCACCCATCCACAGGCCTTCTCCTTCATCATGAGCTACTCCCACAGGATGCTGTTTTGATCCCACTGAGGAGCTGTGTGGGTGATGGTGGCCTCCTGTTCCTCATGGCACAGCCCTGCTGCATCTGTGTGTGGGCATAGGAGGTGTGGGAGTCCCAGCTCCTTGCAGGCTGCTGCAGGGTTCCCTGGCCTGTGGATGGGGCTTGGCCAGCCACCAGATGGTGGCACTGTGGAGACACAAGGGGACAGAGGTTTGACCTGTCAGTTCCATGCCCCAGCTCTAGGAGGCCATGCCCACACCTTCAACCTCTCTTCCCCCAGTCAGCTGGCTCAGGGTCCCTGGGAGATCCTGTTCATTGGGGGTTCCCACAGGCCTTGGTCGGGACCCCCTGTTTCCTCCCTGGGCATGTGGCCAGTGGTGCAATCCAGGGAGGCAGGTGCTGTGTGCTATGTGTGGCACCACCCCACCCAGCGCCCGTGGAGCACAACTGTCCTTGATGTGTCTGGACTGAGGGGGTGGCTGTGTGAGAGTCCCTGCTGCTGGTTGTGGCTGACAAAGGAGCCCCCTCTCCACATGCTGGTGCATCTGAGGTGCCTGGGACCTACCTGAGGGTCTCTCCAGGAACCTGGGAGGAGGCCAGGGTGGAGAGGGCCCAGATGGATGACCTGGACAGCATGGCGATGACAGTATGACAGTATGACAGTATGGCCCTTGTCATTGCTGTTTGCCTACCAGGTCTTCGGGCTCAGGCTCAGGCTTTATCCTGGTGATGTCCAGGGCCACAGATGCGGGTGTTGCCTCCTTTGTCCCAAGGAAGAGTCTAGAGCCCCGAGCGGCTGGTTACAGTAGGCCTGCTGCAGCTCCTTCACCTTGAAGTGGACCTGGTCTGGGGTGCGGGAGGGGTGAGTCTGGTGGAGAGGTGGCTGAATGCTGCTTTCTTCCACCACTGGCTGGTGGTATGGAGGACCTCCTCCTCCCCCGAAGTCCCAAAAGGTCCCTCACCTCAGCCTCACTCCAGGAGGAGTCCCTCTTCTTTGACCCCTTGCTGGGGTCCTGGGAGCGCTCAGATGCCTGGGAGGGGGTTCTGTGGGGGGGTGTGTGGTGATCCTGGGCACTGGCCGTGGTGGCAGTGGGGTGTCTGCTCTTGCTCTGGCATCACTGGGAGGGTGTGCTGCTCGAGGCTTGTGCTCTCCCTACAGCCAGCACACTCTCAGGTTCCTGCCACAGGATTTCTGGGTGCCTGTATCTTTAAACACTGGCAGAGGTGGAGACCATAGAGCCCCACTTGTGCTGGCGGGGGCATCTCTGCACTCCAGCCAGCCGCTGCATGGAGAACTTCCTCTTTCGAAAGAGCGGCTTGCAGAGTGTCTACACACATTCTCTTTCAAAAGAGCCTTTCAAAAGGGGGCACTCTTCCAGATATGGGGAAGGAAGAGCAATTTCAAAAGGCAACCTGCGTTGTTTTGAAATTCCTTTAGGAAGAATGTGGTTTGTGTGTATATGTGCCTTGTGATCTTTCAAAAGAGGCCCTCCTTTCCAAATGTTTTTTGAAAGGACCTGCTAGTGTAGAAGCAGCCACAATGCAACTACTCTTCTGAAATAATTTCAAAATAGTGGTTGGCTTATTTAGAATTTGGTAAACCTCATTCTATGAGGAAAACCACCTTTTTCAAAATAACTATTTCAGAATAGGTGCTGTTAAAACAGGTAAGAGAACCTATTTCAAAATAAGCCATAGTGCATGACTGTATTTCAAAATAGGCTCAATGTGTGTGTATACACAGTATTTCAAAATAGCTAAGTGTTATTGTGAAATGCATGTTTGTAAGTAGCAGCATTATGTCAAAATAAGCTATTGTAGAATAGCTTATTTTAAAATAAAGATACTGAGTAGACATATCCTTATTACCACCACTGATACCATCTAAGAGACTGTCAACATTATTTTTCCTTCTAAAATTTCCCCAGTTTCAGTGACAGGAAACAAGATAAATGATAAAATAACAATCTTGTTTAATACTTTACATTTCAAATCCTTTAACTGTGTTTTTTTATTCAGTATGTATAAAATATTTTAATAGAATGTTTGCAATAGCACAAAGAAGACAGGTGTCTGTATGTTCAATCCCTGAGGGCATAGCTACACTAGAATCTAACTTTGGCTGCTGCTACACTACCATTGTTCCATCGGAGGTGCCATGGTAATGAGGTAATTTGAAGCAGGCTAATGAGGCACTGACATGCATATTCAGCACCTCATTAGCATAACGGCAGTTGCACTAACACACTTCAAATTTTAGACTGACCATGTGGATGGGAGCAGCTTTGAAATAAGTACCTTGAGTCAACATTCTGACCTAGTTCTGGGGGAGCAGGAGAATGTCAAAGTGGGCCGCTTATTTCTAAGCTGCCCCAATCTTCACTGTCAATTTGAAATTTGAAGTTTGTTTGCTCAGCCACCATTATGCTAATAAGGTGCTGAATATGCATGTTAGCACCTCATTAGCCTCCTTTGAATTGCCTCATTACCTTGGCACCTCTGACAGGACAATGGTAGTGTTTGAAGTTGACAGCCTTTGAAGTTAACCTCAAAGTTAGGCACTACTTTGAAATAGCCAGCAGAGAGCGTACACACATTTTCCCTTATTTCAAAGTTAACTTCAGTGTAGGAAGCCCACCTCTGAAGTCCTTTCTCCATTCCTAGGAATGGAGTAGTGCCCTACTTTGAAATTTAACTTCCAAGTAGGGTGTGTGTACACACTGTACTTCGAAGTTGCTTACTTCCAAGTTGTACTTCCGAGTAAGCAACTTCAAAGTTATTTTTGTAGTGTAGACACAGCCTGACTGTTTAACACTGGTTAGTGTTGGGCAGTGAGTGGGTTATGCCAGCACTCATTTATTTAATCTAATTTAATACAACAAAGGTGAGTGAAGAGAGACTTGTTCTCCCATATGTGGATAGCTATTTTGCCACTGTTAATAGAAAGGCTAAGTATATAACCTTTCAGACTCTGCAGGTCTATTGAACCTGATCAAAACATCTTACACTAGGGTCTGTACAAGTTTCTTCTCATGGTATTTATTCTCAAATAATTTCATTATAGATAATGGTGTATTGCTCCCAAAATATTTTCTCTTTTTATGCAAGGTGTTCATATAGTTAAGAGAGCAAGCATTCATAACCTTCAGGAAGGTCTACAGATGGATTATTTTGTAGTAGCAGAGTTGACCCAGCACAGCAGTAACTTGCTTTCTGTTAAGCTGTAATAAAGTAAAAATGGGAGTTAGATTTCCCTCTAATCCCTGTAAAACGGATCAGCAAATTTCTAATGATAATCAAGCCACAGACCTCACAGACTGCAGAGTAAAAACCTATCCTTAAGCTCTGTGCTGTCAGATAAACACTTTCAATTTGGTGGTTGCTGTCTCAGTTTGTGGTCTAATATATTACAAAGTTAACACAAAAAAAAGGTAGAGAAATGGAAGCTAAAATGTATTTTCACATGCAGTTGACAAATATTTAAATTCCAGACAATGATTAAAATTTCTATGGAACAGAAATGTGTTTGGGTTCTTTTCATGAATGCTTACGTCAAATTGCCTAAATTTGAAGGATTTTGCAAAGTTCAGTTTTGGTTTATAGATAATAATGTAATGCCCTCAGTTTAGATAAAATACCAATTAGATAAATATGCCATCTATTTATCTATGGGACCTAGCTCTATGACCTTGCACACACAAAATACTACTTAAGTCAGTGGGAGTTGTGGATGTGGAAAGGATGCAGATGTCAGCCTTTTAGTTGTGTCTCTTTGACCAGCAATGCTGAAAAACACTCTAACATACTCTTTGTGCAGCACAGGACTTCTGGAAAAGACATTTTCATCATAGCATTTTTTAAAGGGATGAAGCATGATTTCTGAAGTGTTTATGTTGAACAAGGAATTACTTAGGAAATAATAACTGACTTGGAAACACCTCCTGGTAAATCTCTCATAAAAGTCTAAAAATGTAATTTTTTTTTCATTTGTGTTAGAATAATACGTTAAAATATTACAGTAATGGAGCAAATCAAGTTAGAAAAGTGAACCTAATGTTTCAGACCACACATTCTCTGACCCTGTATTCTCTTGCAGTTCAGAGTCCTGATCAAAATAACATTACTTGTGAGATGATATCTAGAAGTGCCCTATTTATAAAGACATGTATGAGAATTATCCTATCTATCTAATCTGGCTGTCTAACCTATTCAATTTGTCTGTCTGTCTGGCTATCCACCATCTCTCCATCCATCTATTTTTAAAAAAAAAAAACTTTCAGAAACTTTTCACACATTAGTGAAGAAACATACAAACTTGAGTGCTTATGGTAGGTTTCTTAAAGGCATGTACACATAATTCCTTAACTACAGAGATCTGTAATTTTGAGCAGCCATATATGGCAATAGTAAATAGCTGTATTTTCATGAAATGGGTAAACATCTCCTCCAACATGCATCTCTTTTTGCTTTCTGAGTAAGGAATCCTTTAAAGGGAAAAGCCCATTTTAAAAGCCTGTATGCCCTGGTCTACTTGAGAAAATTAGGTTGCTTTAAGTCCATTAGTCAGGAGCATGAAAAATCCACATTTTAAGTAGCATAGTTAAACCAGCCTTCTCTAGATTTTCCTTTAGTGTGAGTGGTAAGGCATGTGTCAGAGTTCTCTTCCCATTGCCACATTGGGTATAATTTAAAAGGTGAAAGAATGAAAGAATTATTCTGCCAACCTAGCTCCTACAGGTTGAACCTCTCTCATCTGGCATAAAAAGGTAGAGAAATGGGAGCTAACTGGTGCCAGATGAGAGAATTTGGAGGTTGATGGGAGGTCAATATTTTCTAGCACATTACCAACATTTCCAACATTTACTTAGAAGACATTTAGGGGTAAATTACAGCTAAATAACTTCACAAAACTGAGAACCGGGACTGGTAGCTGTAAACAAACTTGGTGAGAGTATAGGAAACCCATGATAAGTCATCATCCTGCTAACTAAAATCATGCCAGGTTATGGATGTTGCCATATGAGAGAGTTCTGGATTAGAAAGGTTCAACCTGTATCTCTTCAGGAGGTTGATAAACAAAAACAATGGGAAGATATAACTAGAGTCCTGCAAATCTGTGCATATCGATGGAAATCTGGATCTGCAGATGCGTATCTCTGCAGACCATATTTGTGGATTATGGATTTGATGGTGATACGCATATTGAGTAAACACAAGGCTCTAAGCTATAGTCTCGAAATTTCCCTCCCCAGTTCTACCTTTAAGAATAGCCTTCAAATCCTGGATCTGCCTGAAGACTAGGTCTGAATCCCTGATGTCCTTTGAAGGCCTGCCCCTGTGTGCTATTTACTGGCCTTTCTTGCCATATTTATTCATGGCTCATTCAAGAGACTCATTTCCACTCATTCTCTGTCCTTGAGGTGGTTGTTTCCTGCCTCCACCCATGCCACTCTATTCTGACTGAAGGTACCATGCAGAATTTACGTTTTCCACTCAGCACAAATTCCCATACAGATTTGTGACTGATTAGCTGCCACAATGACTGAGGAGCCAGTCATGCTACTAGAGCCAATACTCACTTTCCTGATGGTCTCAAAACCAAAGAGTCTCAAATATAGTATGTGTAAAAGATTTTCTCTGAGGTCAGCAGGAAGAGAGGAACATGATGCTTAATCACTGATCCTTGCTTTGCTTGGCACTTTGTACGTAGTGAAGGTAATTCTTTGCCCTACAGACAAAATGGTTGTAGTACCTCTATTCCCACTGTATTATTTTAAGGTTCCTCCTTTTCTATGATGTAGAATCAATTCTGTGGAATTTTATGCATACAGAATCAATGACAAAACCTATGATATTAAGGAAAGAATGTGTTTAAGATAGTCTGTGTGAGAAAAGAGATGATATTGCTAAAATTCAAATACACACTGATGTAGCTACCTCTTCGCCCCACCAAATGTTATGCAACAAACCGAAGTATAAATTGCAAATATTTTGCCATACACATTATACTATTTTATGACCAACATACTTTCTCATGTTAGATAGAATTATTTTTAGATTGTGTAAAGGTGTGCATATATCACCTTTTAAATTACACCCAATGTGGCACTGGGAAGAGAACTCTGAAAATCTAGAGAAGTGTAAAGCACTGTTATTAAATTCATTCTTTTGAAGGATGAGGTCACAAAGGGCCAAAGTGCTAGTGAGATTCTTGATGTATACTGGAAAGGAATGTTTGCAAGTTAGAGTCCGCAGGTCTTAGATCAAGAGATCTTAGCACCACTCCAATGACAGTAGCATTAAAGCATATTTAGTATGCACCAAATATATTAATCAGGTGCTACAACTTTTAAGTGCAACGGGTGATGAAAAGGGGCCATTTTGAAATTGCAAATACTCTGCAGAGAATTCCTCTAAGTTAGGGAAATTTTATGCTGCCAGTGGAGCCCGTGCTACCTGCTGTAGTGGATGTGGAAGTGGATGTGTCTGAACACAATTGGTGTGGAATGTGTTAAGGACTCTAAGCCAACGGCAGTATTCGGGGCTATTCCTGAGTGGCTTAAGTTGTGTTGGGGCTGGTCTCGCCATGAAAACAAGGGAGCTGAAACTGGTCACTGGGGCCTTCCATCCAGAGGTTTGCTTGATACAGAAGAGATGCTAGTGTCTTTATCTTGAGAAAGATGAGGTGAAACTCTATGAAGGTGTTTGGTGTGGATTTTTTTTTGAAGTAGTTAAAGGGAGATATTCTTTTCTAAAATGTTGATTTACAATAACGAGACATCATTCAGTGTGTTGCTGTGAAAGAATGAACATACATTCAATATATACATTGTTGAGAACAAAAGTCTAGAAAGCTAGCTGTGTGAGATGACAACTAAGTATAACAAAAAAAGGAGGGTTGAAAGGCTTTTGACAGTTTTCATTAACAGTGTCGTCTCAGGAAAAATGCCTATTTTGCCAGTTTTGGCAGCAAGCTAAGACAGCAGTACAGGAAATGTAATAACCCTGGGCCCTAAGCCAAGTAATTTTGTAGTAGCATTATTATGGAAAACACATTAAAGCTTTGACACACATTAGACAATATCAGTACACTTCCTTTTCTAAATGTCATGGTCTTGACTTAAAAAAAGGTGGGATGATCAAAGATGGAAATTTTAACTCTAAGAAGCCTTACTTACCAAACCACGTGTGCCATAAAAATAGGAATTAATAGCTTTTAACTTTTGGGGGAAAATATACATATAACTGCAAGATGCCCTTTCCATAAGGTAGTGAGGTACTTAAAAGAAAACAAAGAACTTTTTGATATACCTTAGAGCTTATTTCCACTTCTGAACAGTAACTCCAAAGTATTTTTTTAAACATCTTGGTAGCATGTTTGAATTTTCAGACACTATATGGTTTTGTCTGTTTAAAAGGGAACATTGGATCCAAATCCCATTGAAATCAGCAGGCTCTGGCATGGGTACTTAGCTTTGTTCAACAAGGTGCTTAAACATGTGCCTGAAATTAAGCTCAGTGAAGAACTGAGACATTTAAGACAGACTTAATAACATAGTTGCCTTATTACCTATTTTGGTGGGCAGTTTTTATATAATTTAAAATGTTGTGTAGTCTTTTATATTTAATTTGTTTCCAAACATTGGGCTGGATTGAGCCTTTAGGGTCAGACTTGAGTATAAAGGTAGCATGTAGCTGTGCTGTTCAGAGAAAAGCATTAGGGAGGAATTTTGAGCATGGAATTTATATCCTTAGTGATTCTATGGAACCTTTTGGCCCATTTAAGATGTTTACTTCATTTGAATCTACATTTTATTTCACATATAGTGCAACTCTCCCACCTGCACAACCTCCTTCTGTCCTTCCAATCTATTTTATAACCCAGTATGATTGTTTCTCATTGATCGTCCTCATTCTATCAGGTTTCTGTGATTCCTATTATACCAATATCCTCTTCTAATGCAAGGCACTCTAGTTGACTCATCATATTATTTAGACTTCGAGCATTTGTGCATAAGCAGTTTAAAAGTATGCCACTATTCACTTGTCAGCCATTTCCTGATTCTTCTTCATGAGATTGTTTCTCTTCTGATCCAAGCCCATACTTCATCCTCTTCCACCCTCTCCTCCTCAGTAAAATTTCTGTCAGTAGACTGTCCTGTACGAGAAGTCTCTGTCCGATCCACATGCTCCTCTGCACCAATCGGCTGTCCCCCATTACTTAGTTTAAAAACTGCTCTATGACCTTTTTAATGGTAAGTGCCAGCAGTCTGGTTCCACTTTGTTTTAGGTAGAGTCCATCCTTCCCGTATAAGCTCTCCCTACCCCAAAAGTTTCCTTAGCTCCTAATACATCTAAACCCCTCCTCCCTACACCATCATCTCATCCACTCACTGAGACTCTGAATTTGTGCCTGCCTACCTGGCCCTGTGACTGGAACTGGAAGCATTTTTGAGAATTCCACAATAGAGGTCCTGGGTTTCACTCTCTTTCCTAGTAACCTAAATTTAGCCTCTGGGACATCTCTCCTACCCTTTCCTATGTCCTTGGTACCTACATGTTTGCAATTACCTGTTTGCAAACTCCCCAGGTCACTTACTAACAGGCTTCATAAGGTCTGGCCTTACTGATTGCCCCTTGGCTACGGCTTACTGATTGCCCCTTGGCCCCGCCCCTTGGCTACGGCTTGACCAGAGAGCAGAGAGCTCTAGATTTCAAACCCGAACCCTCATCACACGGTCTTTCAAACAAAGAAACAGCTCAGTACATGGATCTCCAAACACACAGATAGACAAGCACAGTACATTACAACAATAGAAATCACTGTTGGGAGAGAGTTCCTGCCAAAACTTCTGTTGACAGAGTGCAGGTGCACACAAAAGCAAATTGGGAGAGCATTCTGCTCTGTTAACAGAGCAGCCAGACTGCCCGGCTGCTCTCTTGACAGAAGAAGAACCCAAAAGTACAGCAGACATGGCTACCCATAGTTGTAGGTGCCCTGTCTGTCAAGAGAAACCACCCCCACCAAGCGTCCATACAGCTTTTTTGTTAATAGAATCTGTCAACAACAGCATTATGCCTCTTGGCTCTGAGACAGAACACTGCTGCTGAAAGTGCTGAGTTTTGTCCACAAACTGTCGACAAAACGCTTTTTGTGTGTGAGTGTTCCACCAGTTCTGTTGACAAAGCCAGAGTTTTGTCAGAAGAACTTGCTAGTATAACTGTAGCCATAGAGTGGTAAATAGCTAGGAAGCTGCTTACCTTGTGTGATGGACTCTCTTCCCTTACTATCTGGCTATGGGCTGGTCAGCAGAGATGCTCAAGCTAGAACTTTCTTGATATAAAAAAGACACAGCTTCCAGAAAGACATTTTTTGTGTGGCTCCTGGAATTCTGAAACTTGGTCCTTCCATTTTTCATCCCAAGCAGCCCAAATCTATTGATCTTTAGTTCACATTATCTATTCTCTAGGGCTTTTTGTGGGAAATTAAGGTTGTATGTAGTAGGGTGGTAAGTTTTTTTTTGTTTGCTTTTTGTTTTGTTTTGGTTTTGTTTTTTAAATAACCAGCCAGTAAATTTCATTGTTCTGTGTAGGATGAAAATTCCTAACTTATGTTATGGTTTCTGTTAAGAACTCTTCTCATTATTCCCAAATTTCATAGTCTGGTATGAGGTTTATATATCTTATAACACATATCATGGTTCAAAATGCTGTTAGTGTGAGTGGGAAATTACCCTAGTCTGTGTTTGAAAGCTAGCAAGGCAGTAAACTGAGATGGGATTTCAAAGCCTGGAGAAAGATAGCAACCCCAGCAGCTGAATTCCAAGGCGGATCTCAGTCCTCGGAGAGAGAGAGGGGCTTAAACCATTAATAATGAGATACAGCATCTTAACATTCTGTCCTGTCCTCCCCACCACATATTGCCCATATTTGCCAGCCTGTGTTCTAAGACATAAGAACAAAATCTTACAAAGAAGTATGCTTGCCATGTATTTTTACTTTACTGTTTTCTGCTTTAAATCCTTCAGATACATACTTGTTTAACATAGTGGTACCAGGAGTGTCTGGAAAGAATCATCATTACTGTCTTGGACACATAATTAGAATTTAATGCATGTTTTAAGTAAATTGTAGGGGGGAAACCATGTGTGTATGAGACAAAATGTTCTGTGAGCTATGAGTGAAATCATTATGTAACCTTTTAGATTAGGGAGGTTTAGGCTGGACATTAGGAAAAAGTTCCTGACTGTGAGGGTGGTCAAACACTGGAATAAATTGCCTAGGGAGGTTGTGGAATTTCCTTCACTGGAGATATTTAAGAACAGGTTAGATAGATGTCTATCAGGGATGGTTTAGACAGTACTTGGTCCTGCCATTGGGGCAGGGGGCTGGACTCGATGGCCTCTCGAGGTCCCTTCCAGTCCTAGTATTCTATGATTCTATGAGTCTATGATTATTGGCTTATTCTGATCATTCTGTCTTGCTGCTGATGCCTATCCAGGGTTCAAGAACTCCCACACCATCATTTCCCTGCCACTGGCATCCTATACAATCAATTGTAACTAATTGCTTGACAGTGCCCCCTGAGCCTAATAAGTGAAGTGGCACTCTGCCTGTGCTGCGTGTAATAAACCCACCTGCTTGATTTATACATGGTGTCCAGACGTTGTCCCAACATTCTGAAAGTATACTTTTATTAAGATGTCTATTTTGTATGGGTTAGAGATCTAGAATTGCGGCTAGATGCCTTTCTTCATCCCTCCATCTCATATGATTTATATGGAAATGAATGGTCCCATGAGAAGAGACCTTATAAGCCTTATTGAATAGTGGACTGTGTTGTCACTGCAGAGGTAAGCCCATGAATAGCAGTTCATAATTGGAATGCTAACATAATAGTAAGACTAGTTGCAACATACTAGCTCTGCTAATATGGCTGTAAATCTACCAGTTCAGCTAGAGTAGCCACTAGAACACAAATGTTTTTCATAAGATAGAAACATGTTAATACGACAGGGACTCTGTGCTGTGTATTTATGAGCTTTTGCTTTTTAAGCAATTATTTTCCAGCTAATGAGTTCTTTGTTTTCCATTTTTCATGCTTAAGTACTTTTTTATTGTTTTCCTGCTGTGGAATCTTTTATACTGGCAGATTTAATTTTTTTCCTCTTTAATATTTAAGGTTGTAGGTATTCTTTCTCACGGCCTCCCTTCCATCCTATCTATGAAAATGAATACCCAATATCATTTTTAAGAGCTTTTTCTTAGTGCTTTCTTTGATTTCCTGCTGTGGGGAAATGTTTTAATAAATTGTTTCTTGAAGTTTGTTCTTTTATTTTTGCTCTTTATGTCCTGTTGTAAAATTGTAAGCCTGGTAAAATTAAAAATTATGCATTTTTAAAGGTACTTGCCCACCTAGGTAGTCAGGTGATTGGCAGGCTCCTGGAATTACCCTGTGATGGGATGCAGTCACAGAAGACCCTGGGGATGTTTCCCAGGGTGCTGCTCATGCCACTGAAATCCTCATTGCTCTCTGGGGCTCCCCATCACCCTGTCCTGCTAATACAAAACTTCTCATCTGCCTCAGCCAAAGCACGGAGTTGAAGTTACTGTCATTCTGAAGAGCAATGAAGACACTGATTTATTTCAGCTCTGTGAGATGCAGTTATAGGGTACAGCACCCAAGAAATCAATCCCCAAAAGAGATCAATCCCCAAATAAATCTGTCTCTCTTTGTACAAAAGATTTGCACAGGGAGTGCTCACTAAGCTCATTATTAATAAAAGGGAGATATGCACAGTGACAGCCCTTCCCAGGTAATAACGATTTACGCTAGTCTTGATCATAAACAAAAAAATTTTATTGATCAAAACAGTAGGCTTTAAGTAGTTATAAGAAAAAATAGGCAGATCAATGTGAGTTATCAATTAAAATTAAAGAAAATGCATAGCTAGTTCTTCCCACTAAGAAGGTAGTTACTTGTGAGCTCTTACCCTAAAGAGCTGTTCCTATATTAGGTAAAAGCTTCAGGTAGAAATGATCTTATCTTGACTTTGGTCTCCAGTTCATTGCAAAATTCTCTGTCTCTCTTAGGTTGCATCAGGCAATTCCCAAGGCAGTCTGAAGACAAAGATTTATACCTGTCTCCTGTGGCAGGAATTCCATTGTTCTGTTTGTGTAAAATGATACTCCAAAATGGAGATTGCCTAATAAGGCCAGGGACAGGTGATTCACTCATGTAACATAAGCCATTGCTTATTTGCTGGTCTGAACATATATATTAAAGTTATTTAGATGTGCATTGGCACCCATTCAAGGGCCTTTGTCAGCTAAGCATTGCTATCCCTTCTCAAGACATACTCTCACAATAGAGTAGCCTTTGCAGAGATAAACATTTGGAACACAAACAGGTAGATGATACATATAACTTCAACTACCAAAATGATACATGCACAGAAACAGCATTTACAGATCCAACAGATTATACCATAGAAAACAACTGGTCATAAGGGGTATTTTATCCAAGAATTTCTGAGTTATATATATTTATATTATTAACCCATTTCCCATAAATCTGGTTCTTAGCCCCAACCCCTCTCTTGCGGTACTCAGGATCCTGCCACGGTAGTTTTAAAGATTAACTAGGAGTCCTAAACAGGACCCAGAATAGAGAATGAGTTATTATGCCCCCTTGAAAAAGAAGTTTCAGAGAAATATGAAGTACACTTCCCTGTGGGTTATTTCTAGTTACCCTGTCTTTGGAGTCCTTCTAGCCCCACAGTGCTCCTGTGAAGCAGGAGAGAGCTTGTGGGTGCCTCCCATTGAACTTGGAGTCAAGCTCTGATTGGATCCTCAGCCATTAATCTGGCAAATGGCGGATTGGTTTAATTATTGTGGATTAGGTTAGCTGGTGATTCAGGGGTCACAGGGTATCCCTGGTGATCTTTATGATGAGCCTCACAAGTACAACAGGCCTATGGCTGATCTGAGAATGCCATCTTTTGTTCTTCTGCTCCCTTCTACTGTTATATGGTGACATTCTTCTGTGTCTGGATACCTGGTATTGTTGGTTTGTTGTTTTGTATTTGGGAATCTTTGATACATTGTCAGAAAGTCATATGATAGTTCACTATTTCAATACTTAGTTAGCAATGCATTTACCTTCAGGACTTGCGAGGTTAGCTCACACTATGTGAGAGGGTAGAAAGTAATTTAATGCAAGGTTTTGATTGTTCTTGGGTGATTCGTTTATCTTCAGTGGATTTTGTTACTTCTCAGGGGCTATCAAACATTGCAATTCATGGTGTAATGCCAGTGTGTTACTGTATGTACTTCTCAGTTTTATAAGGTTGATTAATCTCACCAATTAAAGTTTGATTCATACTAAAATGAGGGTTTGACACATATGAGTAATAGCAGGATATTGAGACCTCATATCCTGATACCAGTCATAGGCACTGGCTTAAGGTTCACAAGGCAAATACCTATTATGTTGGCTAGTTTAATATCAATTATTCCAGTGGTGAATGATACACTGTAAGGGGGTCCACTCATGGGTTAGTCACCACCAGAGTCAGTTCTGCCTTATCAGTAGGTGATGGAGTTCTCAGTGTTTGTAGCTCTTGCAATGCGTACTTATCTCAGGCAGGTATGTCTCACTCTTTATAAACTGTGGACACTGATCTCCAGCTCCAGACCCATTTTATTTTATTTTATTTTATTTTTTACAGCCTGGTGTAAATCTGTCTCAATTTGTTGTCACCTATATAATTGCTTTGCTGTACTTCAAATTTGTTTTTTCTAGATCAGCTTTTTCGTAGACCTACTAAAACTCGAACATCAGCCCCCTTTTCAGAAGGGGGCTTTGTTCTGATTTTTATCTTATCTTTCTGACTTCGTCTGTGGCACCTCAGATAAGCTTTCACTGCTCTGGTACTAGGACACTTCTGACTCACAAAGCAAATATTCAACTTGCATTTTTTCTTTGAATCACAGGTTTTGAGCTTTGACTTTATCACCTGCATAGCACTAATTCATCAGTCATTTCTGTCCGAGATGCCACCCTGGAAAGTGCCTCAATACTGCACTGATATCAGAACAGAGACCTTTCCCTGGCAGAGCCATAACATGGTGCCAGAGCTTTAGTAAAAATGAAGATGAACCTCATCCAGATTCAGAGGGCCACTGCAAGTCCTATGTACCATTTAAACCCTGAGGCCACATCAGACTTGTACTAGCCTTCTGCCCCTGCATAAACTTCACCTTTTTTTTTCACTTGCATATTTCTACGCCATGTCAGTTTACAAGTGCAGTCTATCTGTATGGATAAGATGAAAGAGGGGAAAAAATCTTATTTTTTTCCATTTTGCTGGATTGCAAATATTTATTAAATAAGAAATTTATATGCTTAGCTTTAATGAAACAATAGTAGACTGAATGAGATATGGTACAAAGAAATATGTGATAACAGCATATCATTGTACTGTGTGAGTAATTAAAAATGTGAGCATACTGCAGAAATGACTTTCTATTTGATTCCATAGATAACATATGTATTTGTGTAAAATCACTTTATGACAAACATTTTTGTGTATCATCATCATCATCATCACCAACAACCATGGCCTCAGTGCTCATTGGTGTTCGATGCCTCCCTCACTGTTTCCTTCCATCTTTCCCTGTCCAGTGCGAAGTGGCTTAGTTTCTGTAGACTAGCTCTGCACCAATCTACTATATCATCTATCCATTCTCTGTGGGGTCTGCCTCTCCTATTCAAACCGTCCATTATGCCTCATACCAGGGTCTTGATTTTCATTCATTGTTCATTCTGCAGGTATGCCCAAATAGCTGTAACTTCCACTGTATAACATCCTGCAGTAGGTTCTCTTTCAGCTGTATCTTCCTATCTAATTCCTTATTTGTGACCTTCTACAGTCATCCTACTCTCAGGATCTTTCTATAACAATTCCTCTCGCATGCCAACATCCTTTTCTTCAAATCTTTTATCATCCATGTCTCACGTCCATAGAACATTCTGCTGAATACACACATATTCAACAGCAACAAAGGGTCCTGTGGCACCTTATAGACTAACAGAAAAGTTTTGAGCATGAGCTTTCGTGGGCACAGACTCACTTCATCAGATGCTGGTCTTGGAAATCTGCAGGGCCGGGTATAAATAAGCCAGAGCAAGGGTGGAGATAACAAGGTTAGCTCAGTCAGCAAGGGTGAGGCTTACTATCAGCAGTTGATCTGGAGGTGTGAACACCAAGGGAGGGGAAGCTGCTTCTATATTTAGCCAGCCATTCACAGTCTTTGTTTAAGCCAGAGCTGAGGGCATCGAATTTGCAGATGAATTGCTACTTTGTTATCCCCACCCTTGCTCTGGCTTATTTATACCTGGCCCTGCAGATTTCCAAGACTAGCATCTGATGAAGTGAGTCTGTGCTTACGAATGCTCATGCTCAAAACTTTTCTGTTAGTCTATAAGATGCCACGTGACCCTTCGTTGCTGTTACAGATCCAGACTAACATGGCTACCCCTCTGATACTTGACACATTTTCAAGACACTCAGTTTTGTTCCTAAGCTGATCACTTTGCTTTTCCATATCTTATCCACCACCTTCAAACTCGCTCTTGCTTTTGCTATTCTAGTTGCTATTTCCTTTTTACAGTCTACATCATACATCATGTTGCTCCTCAGATACATTAACTTCTCTATGTTCTGTAGTTTGATCCCATCCACACTGACCTTCCTTCCTATTTCCTATGTCCAAGTACCACTGTTTTTGTTTTATCAATGTTCATAATCGATCCATATTGTTTCCCTTCCTCAGTTAGCACCTGCACCATTCTCACTAGCTTCTCTTCATCTTCTTCAATAATAACTATATCATCCGTGAACCTCAAGTTGTTGATTCTCATCCCACGTACAAATATCCCTTCTACCTCTTCCTTGATCTTGTCCATTGCTCTCTCTAGGGCTGCGTCTACACGTGCACGCTACTTCGAAGTAGCAGCAGTAACTTCGAAATAGCGCCCGTCACGTCTACACGTGTTGGGCGCTATTTCGAAGTTGAAATCGACGTTAGGCGGCGAGACGTCGAAGTCGCTAACCCCATGAGCGGATGGGAATAGCGCCCTACTTCGACGTTCAACATCGAAGTAGGGACGTGTAGACGATCCGCGTCCCGCAACATCGAAATAGTGGGGTCCTCCATGGCGGCCATCAGCTGGGGGGTTGAGAGATACTCTCTCTCCAGCCCTTGCGGGGCTCTGTGGTCACCGTGGGCAGCAGCCCTTAGCCCAGGGCTTCTGGCTGCTGCTGCTGCAGCTGGGGGTCCGTGCTGCATATACAGGGTCTGCAACTAGTTGTTGGCTCTGTGTATCTTGCACTGTTTAATGAAAGTGTGTCTGGGAGGGGCCCTTTAAGGGAGCGACTTGCTGTTGAGTCCGCCCCGTGACCCTGTCTGCAGCTGTGCCTGGCTCCCTTATTTCGATGTGTGCTACTTTGGCGTGTAGACGTTCCCTCGCTGTGCCTATTTCGATGTTGGGCTGAGCAACGTCGAAGTTGAACATCGACGTTGCCAGCCCTGGAGGACGTGTAGACGTTATTCATCGAAATAGCCTATTTCGATGTCGCAACATCGAAATAAGCTATTTCGACGTTGGGTGCACGTGTAGACGTAGCCTAGGTGTGTGATGAAGATACTCGGCGATATTGGATCTCCTTGTCTCGCACCTCTACTTGTTCTAAACCAACTTCCTATCTCTACACAAGTTCACAACAATGCCTCTTCATTGTTGTTGATATCCTTCAACAACTGTATCAGTCTGCTCTCCACACCATACAACTCCAACACCACCCAAGTTACCTTCTGATCAATACTGTCAAATGCCTTCTGAAAACTGATGACGAAGTTGTAAACATTCTTTCTTCGAGCTCTCTGCTATCAATCTTAGTGCCAATATCTGCTGTATGGTACTTCTATCTTTCTTGAATCCCACTTGCTCATCTGCTAGGTGCTCTTCTATCTGTGATCTCAGTCTTTCCATCAGTAACATTGGTATCTTGCCTAGATGACTCATTTGGGCAATTGTTCTCTAGTTCTTGCACTCCAATGTGCTTCCTCTCTCGTGTATTGTCACTTGCTTGGATCTTGTCTATTCCTTCTTTACATGCTACATTACATAGTCAGTGTATTTTCTGAATCATACTTTTCTCTGCTGTAGTTGATCATAGCTCCATGATCTTATCATTTCCAGGGCTCCTGTTTTTCTTTAATCATTTCTTTACTTTTTCAACTTCCTCCTTCGATACATCAGTCTCACTCTCGTTGCTCAGTGGAGAGATCTCTTTCAGTTCTTTCATCAGTCCTTCTGAGACACTTGAGTCCAACTGTGCTTTGTACACACTGGTACAATAGCTCATCCATCACTATGCAACCTTCTCCTAGTTCATGAGCACCTCATTCCTGTCTTTGCTCACCATCTGCTTCGGCTGCCACTTCCTGTTAATATTCCTGATCATCTTATTCATCTCCCTGGTCTTACACTTGCTGTAATATCTCTCTGTATCTTCATACTGCTCCTCTAACCATTTAGCCTTATCCTTTCTGGCCACTTTCCTTACCTCATTGCATTTCACCCTATATTGCTGTTCTATCCTCTCAGAAACATCCTTCTGATCTTCAACACTGTCTTCTCTTGGACCAACTTCAGTGTCTCTTGTGTGATCCACTTCTTATTGATCTTCTCTTCTTCTGGAATAGTCTGCTCAATTGCCTCATCTATCACTGGGTTTATCCTTTCAATTATCTTATCTAGGTCTTTCTCTGTGCCCGCATTCCTAATCTTTTCTTCAAGTGCTGTTCTGTACACATTCCCTATTTCGTCCTTGCCTAGCGTTGCCACGTCTCTTCTTTTCTTCAACTGTGTCTTATACTTTCTCTTGAGTTTCATCTTGATGTTTCAAATCACTAGACTATGGTCTGAGGCTATAGCCATTCCTTGGAAAGTTTGGCACACTATACTGACGTTACCCATCTTTTTCTTATCAAGATCATATCTATCATGTTCTTAGGCTTTCCATCATTTGATTGCCCTGTCCACTTCCTACAGTCCTTTTGTTGGAATCTTGTGTTGCAGATCACCGTCTTGTGCTCCATATCAAACTATAGTAATTTCTCACCTCATTCATTTCTTTCTCCATAGTCAAACCTTCCTTTGACTTTCTCCCAACCTTTGTTATCTGTTCCAACCTTCACATTCCAATCCCCTCGAATGATCAACACATTACTCTTCAGTGTGTGGAACAAACTAACTGTTAGGCTTAATAAATCTAGTTTTGCACAAAATTCCATGTTCTGTAATTTCTTTTCTACCTAGTTACCTATTTTAGGATCTTATCTGGACCTATTTATATGGTTTCTGGATTGCTCTCTATTTTTCATGTATTTATTCTTAAGTGAACCTGGTGAGGTTGGCATGTGCCTTTATCCCCAGTATATAGACGAGCAACTTAAGTGCAGTGATATTAAAAGTTTAGATCTTCAATATGGATAAGATCATGAAAATCCTTGCTTTTAAAACCCTGCCACATTTAATTATTTCCTGAAGTCACCCATTTCACAGATCTATCTCTTGACATCTACAACCCTCAAGTAACCATCAGTAGAAAATGCTGAAAGGAAACATAGAAGTGGCTGGTGGGGATTGGGGAGGTGATGGAACACTAGCTAAGACTCACAGTTCAAGACTTCCACTTTACAGTACTGCTTTAAGTGGATAATAATTCGAGGGACTGGCCCGCATGGGAAAAAAGTGATGTGATTGCATGTGCAGTGCTTCCAATAGTGTTCCTTCAGTGAAATTAATTTCAGTCATATGCAACCTATGTATCACAAGTGTGTTTGTAGGGCACTAAAGTTAGACTGAAGCCCAGTACAGCATCTCTGCAGCCACAATTTTCACGCCCAGGAATGAGGTATGGCCGTGCTTGCTGCCTCGATTTAATCCCTCCAATGGAGTGTTAAGGTAACTGGGTTTTTCTGGTTGTGGACTTTGCCTATCCTGTCCCCCAAGGTACTTTTATGTTCTAAGGCAATTTAAAGCCCTTGATAATAGTACTAGGGATGAGGAGTGCTCTCCTGTGTACTGGCCACCCATACCTGCCCTGTCTCCCAGGCTGTGTCTGTACTGCAGGGTTTTGTGGACCAAATGGCCTTTTTTTGTTGTTGTTGTTGTTTTTTTTTTTGTTTTTTGTTTTTTTTTGGGAAAACCTGGGCCATGTTGCAGGTACATTCTGTGGATAGTAAATCAACACAACCCAATCCCCACCAACGCATCCCCCATCATCTGAGAGCTTTGCTGTCCCTCCAAGAGGTAGGCAAGCTCACATCAGGGACGGGGAATAGCTGTCAGGAGGGGTCCTTTTAAGCATTCATCTCTGCAGGGCTCCAGCACCAGCACTCAGAAGGAACTAGTGAACTGCAACCCTGCCTGACATGGTCCTGGGTGTCCATTTTGCAGAAAGAGAGTCCCATATTTTGTGTCTGGATGAGCTCTGTCAACAGAAGTGTTTTTTAGAAGATGTCTTCTGAAAACAGTTTTTTTTTGACAAAAGCCTGCAGGGTAGACGTAGACCCTCTATTGTTTGAACTCACCATACGGCTTATATGGTGTCTTCTCACAGGTCTTCTGATCAGTAAATACATTTAGAGTCCCTTTATGAGGTACTAATGTCCGTTTTTCTTGTTTGTGTATTAGTGGCAGGTTTTCGCCTCTCAATTAATGGTGCAGTATTTACAAGCTTAAAATTATATAAGATGTTTATTGGTACTGCTCTCTAAGGCTACATCTACACGTGCACGCTGCATCGAAATAGGCTATTTCGATGAATAACGTCTACACGTTCTCCAGGGCTGGCAACGTTGATGTTCAACGTCGACGTTGCGCAGCACCACATCGAAATAGGTGCTATGAGGGAACGTCTACACGCCAAAGTAGCACACATCGAAATAAGGGTGCCAGGAACAGCTGCAGACAGGGTCACAGGGCGGACTAGCGCTTCCGGGGCAACAGCTAGCCGCTCCCTTAAAGGGCCCCTCCCAGACACACGCAGCCTGCACAGCACGCGTTCTGCAGAGCCATAGGCACGTACACCTCAAGCGACGCAGTCATGGACCCCCAGCAGCAGCAGCAGCAGCAGCAGCAGCAGCAGCAGCAGCAGCAGCCAGAGGTCCACCCAGTTGCCCCTATAGGAGCAGTGCTCGCCCTGCTCCATGGCATGTAGGAGGCAGCTGAGCACATCCTTGCCACAGAGGAAGAGCTGCCCGCAGGGGAGGAGGACGCAACCCCCAACCCTGCAGCACCCCACCCCCCCCACCACCTCATACGCCTCCGGCTGTGGAGCTACCCCACCAGCACCGACTGGTGGGAGCGGCTGGTGCTCGGAGAGTGGGACGATGACCGCTGGCTCCAGAACTTTCGCATGAGCCAGCAGACATTTCTGGAGCTATGCCAGTGGCTCACCCCCGCACTCAGGCACCAGGACACCGCCATGCGGCATGCCCCCCCTGTGGAGAAAGGGGTCGGCATCGCTGTCTGGAAGCTGGCCACTCCAGACAGCTACCGATCTGTGGGACAGCAGTTGGCATCGGCAAGGCCACCGTCGGGGCTGTCCTCATGGAGATAAGAGGACGCACGGGGGGAGGGGGAGGGGCAGGCAGCCCTGGCAAGGAAGGGGAAGGGAGGGGAGGGGGGCCCTGACAGGGGAGGGCCACACACATCCTGCACACCCCTCATTAGTGTTCTCCCATGTCCTTCCCCTGCAGGTCATCCGCGCCATCAACGCCCTGCTCCTCCACAGGCTCGTGAGACTTCGGGACCTGGATGCTGCCATCACGGGCTTTGCCACCCTGGGCTTCCCCAGTTGCTTCGGGGCTCTGGATGGGACTCACATCCCCATCCGCACCCCAGAGCACAGTGGGGGACGCTACTTAAACCAGAAGGGCTACCATTCTGTGGTCCTCCAGGCCTTGGTGGACAGCCGGGACCGTTTCCAGGACATTTATGTGGGCTGGCCTGGTAGCACCCACGACGCCCGGGTATTCCAGAACTCGGGTCTGTGCCGCCGGCTGGAGGCAGGGACCTACATCCCCTAGCGGGAGATCCCTGTGGGGGACACCACCATGCCCCTCTGCATCATCGCAGATGCGGCATACCACCTCCGGCCCTGGCTCATGCACCCTTACACGGGCCACCTGAACCATGCACGCCAGGTGGTGGAGCGCACATTTGGGCGCCTCAAAGGGTGCTGGAGGTGTCTCCTCACCCGCCTGGATGCGGGCCTCACCAACATCTCCCAGGTTGTGGGCGCATGCAGCACCCTACACAACCTCGTGGAGAGCAAGGGGGAAGCCTTCTTTCAGGGCTGGGCTGTGGAGGCTGGCAGGGCTGATGTGCAGCCACCCGCTGCCCCCAGTCACCAGGTGGACCCCGAAGGGACCTGGGTCCAGGAGGCCCTGTGGACCCATTTCGATGAGGCCGTGGGGTGAACACTGGCAGGCCCCCACTGCCCCCCCATCCTCCACAACACTCCCTGCCCCTACACCCACACCACAGAGCACCCAAGAGCACACCCCCCCATCTTTCTTGAAAAGAAATAAAACCAGACATTTGTTTGTGAAACCAAATCTCTGTAGAGAACTCTCCTTATTATTAATCTCTTAACTAACTACTATGTACAGGCTGGATAAATATTTTATATATATATATATACATATGTATATATTACAACTCCAATAAGATGAAGGAAAAAAAGGGGAAGACAAGGAAGGGGAGAACTATGTACATGGGGGGGGCAGGTATCAGCATCCATAACAACAAAATATAACAACAGGGGTCTAATAGAAACTATTTACAAACACAAACATACAACTGAGGGGAATATATACAAAGGCGGGGGGGCACGTCCTGGGCCCCAGACCCCCTAATGTCCAGCGCTGGGAGTGGGTGGCCTCAGCCCTCGCCGGGGCTGGCTGGGGGCTGGGCGGACCGGGAGATGCGGCCGGCGGGTGTCAGCTGGCCCCAGGTCCCCCTCGGCAGAAGGGCCCTCGGTGGCGGGTGGCAGTGCGATGGCGGGTGGAGCGGCAGGTGGAGCAGCGGGTGGAGCGGCGGGTGGAGCAGGCAGGGCAGGCAGAGTGGTGGCCGGCGCGGCATGGGGGGGGCAGGTAGTCAGCTATGCGCTCGAACATTCGCATGAAAGCCCCCCATGCCTCCTGGCACCAGGCCAGCGCCCGCTCCTGCAGCAGGCGGCACCGCTTGTCCACCCGAAGCCGCTGCTCCGCAACCTCCAGCTGCCGATGATGGATGGCCAGCAGCTGGGGGTCCGTCGCCGTCCAGGAGGGTGGCTGGCTCTGCCGTCGTCCCCGCCGTGGGGCTGGTCAGTGCTCTGCTGAGCTCTCCGGGACCACTGACACCTCGCTGGTGCTTTCCCGGCCTTCCGATGGTGCAGCTGCAGAAGACAGGGGGGAAAAAGAGGGGAGACAGCCGTTAGTGTGGGCCCCAAGCCATGGCCCTTGTCCCCCCACCCCTCTGCTGCAGGTTCCCTATCCCCATCCCCGGGAGATGGTGCTGCTGCTGCTGATGGGTGTCTCACTCCCTCCCCCTGGGGGAGCCTAGGTTCCGCTCCCCCATCCCCAGGGATGGAGCATGGCACTGTCGTGCTGGGGGTGCAGGGGCTGATGCACTCCTGTGGGGGACATGCCAGTGCTGTCCTTGGGGCCATGGTCATCTGGGCATGTGGAGGGCCCTGGTCATGTCTCTTGTCCCCGCCCCTCAACCCCGGGGGTGCACACCGGGGGGATACATACCTGACAGTCCGCTCCCATGGTCGGGGGACACCCGGTGGGCGGACGCCTGGCTGGAGCTCCTGGATGGCAGTACGATCTGGAGGCCCCCGTCACTCAAGAAGGACTCCCCCTCCTCCTCCTCCTCCTCCGGTGCCCTAGGGGTGGGCTCCTGGGGGGCCCCCGGGGTGCGGGGCTTACCTCCGGGCCGGACTCTGACTCCACGGCCTGCTGGGGCTCGTCGCCGAGGAATCAAGAGTGGCTGGAGGGGAGGAGGTGTGCCGGGGACCCAGGATGTCCCTGAGCACCCTGTAAAAGGGGCAAGTGACGGGGGCGGCCCCAGATTGGCTGGCCGCATCCCGGGCCTGGGCGTAACCCTGCCACAGCTCCTTCACTTCGGACATGATCCAGAGTGCAGGCAGGGTGACCCCGGGCGGCCAGGCCCTTGGACAGCTGAGCGAACGCATCCGCGTTCCGCCTCTTGCTCCCCATTACCTGGAGCACCTCCTACTCACTCCAGAGCCCCAGCAGGTCCTGAAGCTTGGTCTCCGTCCAGGAGGGGCCCCGCTGCCGCTTCCCCGCCTGGCTGCTGGGCTGGGAGCCCTGGTTCCCCTTGTGGGGAGGTCCCCTGGGGGCGCTGGGGGGACTGGGGGGCGGCCATCGCGGGGTGTGGGGGTGTGTGGGCGTGGAGGAGCGTGCAGGCCGGCCTCGTGGCTGTGCTGCCGCCTGCACGCTCTCTCAGCTTCCTGCACAGGAAGGCAGGGGGTGGGGACCTTTAAGGGGCCACTGCACGCGGCGACCATCGAGCTCAGGGGCTGGAGAGAGCGTGTCTCAACCCCTCAGCTGATGGCCGCCATGGTGGACCCTGCTATTTCGATGTTGTGGGACGCGCAACGACTACACGTTCCTTACTTCGACGTTGAACGTCGAAGTAGGGCGCTATTCCCATCCCCTCATGCGGTTAGCGACTTCGACATCTCGCCGCCTAACGTCGATGTCAACTTCGAAATAGCGCCCAACACGTGTAGCCGTGACGGGCGCTATTTTGAAGTTGGCGCCGCTACTTTGAAGTAGCTGGCACGTGTAGATGCGGCCTAAATGACAGAGCATTACCATAATTCTAGTGCAATCTGTTTATTGTGTTTTGAGTCATTTGCCATCACTTACACACCTTTTAACAGCTTCTTACGGTTGAGAATACTTTGCCAGTTATATTTTCCAGATTTCTTACTGAAATGCTTTTGGAATGAGTATTTTATTCTCACAAACATGAAAGGATATCCATAAAAATGCTAGCCGTAACATCTCAGGACAGGAAGGAGTCTGCAGTCATGGCAGGACTAAGTATTATGTAGACCATCCCTGATAGGTGTTTGTCTAATGTAGAAGATGAACAACAATAGCACAGTCCTATAGGTTTCTTCAATACTCAATACCACAATCTGCCTGTTTCCTGAAAAGATTAGATGGCTGCCTAAGAGGATAGTAATTATGTTCACTGTGGACTACCCATGCTATTTATGCCAACTGTTTCATGATACACTTTGTTAAATAATGCAGACAGCTGTTTCATAATGGAAGAAATTCGCCCTACTTTGGACAGCCATCACAAGACCTATGCATAACGTGCAAGACCCATACATAACTTACATCCTATGTAAATGCTATTTTGAGGACATAGGTCCTCATGCAGCAAATGTTTCTTGTTAACTTTAATAAGAAGCGTCTATCAGGGATTTGGAATGTAACTGACCAAAAGATTTCTTTAAAAGTATTTCTTCCTGTTTCTTTTATTTCCTTCTTGAAACTTCTACTTGTCCAGTACATTTTTATAATTCAGTCCAATTGCTACTCACTGACACTCACACATATGAAAGCATGCAGTCTTTGATGAGCTCCACATTCTCAGTTTTTCTAAACCACTTTTTTCCTCCGGTTGTGGATTATGAACTTCTAGCTAGGTGTGTGTGCATGCACCTGGGGAGATGATTCAGTTGTTCCCCATTATGGCTGCAAAGGAAGAAGTAGTTGATTAAGAGTAAGTAAAATTATGAAGAACTGTACGAACATGTACCAAAGTGCTAAAGGGATTATTAGGTCTGTGGGAAAAGGGAACCAAAAATGTATGATCATTTGTATAGGCTGATGGTCATACAATGCTTAAATGAATTTACTAATGCATTGCTGAGGCTTTTTGTTCAGTCCTTTTCCCTGGGTATGGTAAATGCAGAATCTAGTAATGGAGCCAAGTTCAGCAGAATTGAACCATGTGACTAGATCAGATGGCTTCCCCACTCCTTGGTGGGTGATTTTGATTCGATAACACTTCATTGCCAAAGGTTCAAAGACCCGTTGACATCGTTTTTTCCTGCATCAACCTTCGCCCGCACCTCCCACAGTGGTACCGCTCTTGTCAATAATGGTTTTTATAAGCAGAAGATCATAATTTTTCCCCGCTAAGTGCAGTTGTAGCCTCCCTTCTTCAATCCTCCCCTTCTCATTACATTTGTCTCTTCAACCCCTCCCTGTCACCAAGGAATCAGAGCTGAGCCCCAGTCACATGTTAAGCATTTCTTCTGTCACAAGCAGTTCTAGACAAACTCTTCCTTTCATTCAGAAACTCTCAGTCCAAGAAGTCATGGAATGTACTTCTGAAGACATGCCTAAGTGAGCTGTGAGGATATTGACTTTGTGTGCAACAGAATATAAGAATGAAGGCATGGAACGAATTGCATTAACGTTATTGAGATACTTGTGAATGATTTTGTGACTATACAAATTGCCTACTTCTTTCTCTGAATATCACTGTACTTGGCAGTGAAAGTCATTAGATTTTTCACTAGTGACTTCAACACTCATGAAACCAAAAATTTGTTAAGGTTAGTGACAAAAATTTCTAAGTTGGCACCATTATTCTCTGCCCCGAACTGAGGGGTCAATTCCCCTTTAAATCTCACCCACAGTGGAGCATGTTCAGCATGCAGAAGTGGGATGGATGTGGCTTCTCCTTCCCAAAGAATGTAAGAACATAACATCCACACTGGGGCTATGTCTACACCATGAGATAAATTCGAATTTACTTATGTTGATTTTCTAATTCTGGAATTTATAAGTCCGATTTTCACCATCCTCACTTCACACCATGCTCCTAACAAGGTCAAGTCATTGCTGCCACACATGCATTGGCTAACATCGACTATTGCAGTAGTGCATTGTGGTAAGCTATCCCACAGTTCCCTCATCCCCATAGCCTTCTGGATATGCTCTGTTGTCTTGACATCATCCTCCCCCATTGAATTTTCATCATTCCCCTCCCAATCACTAAAAATATGTCAATCCCTGGAAATAATGCAGAGGACACTCAAAATTAAAAGAAAGAATTTTTGGTTTCCCCACATATTACGTTCCCATCACGGGTGCAGTGACTGTATTCTCAACTGGACACATGCGGATGATTGCATTCAGGTGATCCCTGAAAATAATGCAGGGGCCCAGAATGCTTTTTAATTTGAGAGGAATGTAGGATGGGAAGAAAGAATTTTTTGGTTTCCCCTGTGCATTATGTAGTTTATGGAAAGGGTATCTGGCTTTCCAGCTCACTGTAAGGCTTCCGTGAAATGACTGTGTTCTCAACTGGCCATCCACTGAGTAGCCCACCTCTTATCATTGCAGAAATGTGATCTCTGAAAATAATACAGGAGCCTGGAATGTTTCTTACTTTGATAAGGATGTGGGAAGAATTTTTGGTTTCCCCATACACTATATTGGTGTTGGAGAGAGTCTTAATGGGGGGTCCCAGACTGATTTTTAAAGTTAGAAGAAAGAGGATAGAAGAGTGAAGGAAAAAAAAAATTTTTGATTTTCCCCTGGCAGCAGCAAGCCCAGATATGGGCCAGCGGGAGGAACATAAGAACATAAGAACAGCATACTGGGTCAGACCAAAGGTCCATCTACCCCAGTATCCTGTCTGCCGACAGTAGCCAATGCCTGGTGCCCCAGGGGAGGTGAACTGAAGACAATGATCAAGCGATTTGTTTCCTGCCATCCATCTCCCGCCTTCGACAAAAGCCTGGGCACCATACCTTACCCCTTGCTAATAGCCATCTTTGGACCTAACCTCCAAATATTTATCGTGCTCTTTTTTAAACTCTGTTAGAGTCCTGGCCTTCACAGCGTCCTCTGGTAAGGAGTTCCACAGGTTGACTGTGCGCTGTGTGAAGAAAAACTTTCTTTTATTAGTTTTGAACCTGCTACCCATTAATTTCATTTGGCGTCCTTGAGTTCTTATATTATGGGAACAAGTAAATAACTTTTCTGTATTCACTTTCTCCACACCATTCATGATTTTATATACCTCTATCATATCGCCCCTCAGTCTCCTCTTTTCTAGACTGAAAAGTCCCAGTCTCTCTGGCCTCTCCTCATATGGGACCTGTTCCAAACCCTTAATCATTTTAGTTGCCCTTTTCTGAACCTTTTCTAACTCCAATATATCTTTTTTGAGGTGAGGAGACCACATCTGCACGCAGTACTCAAGATGTGGGCGTACCATAGTTTTATATAGGGGAAATAAGATATTCTTTGTCTTATTTTCTATCCCTTTTTTAATTATTCCTAACATCCTGTTTCCTTTACTGACTGCTGCTGCACACTGCGTGGATGTTTTCAGAGAACTATCCACTATAATTCCAAGATCCCTTTCCTGATCTGTTGTAGCTAAATTTGCCCCCATCATATTATATGTATAATTAGGGTTATTTTTCCCAATGTGCATTACCTTACACTTACCCACATTAAATTTCATTTGCCATTTTGCTGCCCAATCACTCAGTTTGCTGAGATCTTTTTGGCAGAGAGGTGTCACTGGATGACCAGTTGAAGTGGTCCTTCCCCGGCAGCAGCAAACCCCTCAGCTGCCAGGTGAGACTTTTCCCCAGCGGCAGCAGCAAGTCCAGGTTATGCACTACTTGATATAGGAGACAAGGAATCACCCCATACGAGACAGGAGAAGCCTCATACCCCCCAAGGCTGGGAGGTCAGCTGCCACCACTGCGAGGAGGAAACATAGAGTAGTGGTGGTTGGAGATTCTGTTCTGACGGGGACAGAGGCGCCCATCTGTCACCCTGATATTTCATCTCAGGATGTATCCTGCCTGCCGGGAGCCCTTATCCAAGACTTCATGGAGGTGTTGTCGAGGATTATCTGGCCCTCTGACTACTACCACGTACTACTCATCCATGTGGGCACTAATGATACTGCGAGGTGTGACACTGAGAGGATCAAGAGTGACTACAGGGCCCTGGGAGTAGGGGTGAGGGAGTTTGGGATGCAGGGGGTTATCTCTTCAATCCTTCCTGTCAAAAGTAGGGGTCCAGGCAGAGACAGGGGCATCCTGAAGGTGAGTGCCTGGCTGCAAAAATTGTGTCACCAGGAGGGCTTTGGCTTCCTTTACCATAGGATGCTATTCCATAAAGGCAGACATGGTGTTCACCTTTTGAGGACAGGGAAGACCCTATCTGGACACAGACTGGCTAATCTAGTGTAGTAGTAATAGTAGTAGGCATCCTTCAGTCTGCATGGTTTATGGATTGCGCCCTTTAAAGTTTCAATTGAGGACTTCATTTACAGCATCTATTGTGACTATGAAGACCCACACGAGAGTGACAGTCCTTGCTGCATCTCTTGCAGATGTAGTGGGTGTCTGGCAAGTCCTTATTGTGCTTTCTGTGCAGTCGCTTCTCCTCTGCTAGCTGTCTGATCTTCATCTCGCCCTTCTGAAGGCCCTTGTGTAACCCCTGCCTCCATCTGCTGCGGTCGTCTGCTAGTTCTTCCCAGTTGTCCAGCTCGATGTCTACCTCTCTGAGGTCTCTCTTGCAGACATCTTTGTAGCACAACTGGGGGCGTCCAGGAGGTCTTTTGCCAGAGGCTAGCTCACCATACAGGATGTCTTTTGGAATCCTTCCATCATTCATCCTGTGGACGTGGCCAAGCCAGCGGAGTCGACGCTGCCTGAGGGGGGTGTGCATGGTTGGGATTCCAGCTTGCTCGAGGATGGCGGTGTTGGTCACTCTGTCCTTCCATGATATTCCAAGGATGCGCCTGAGGCAGCGCAAGTGGAAGACGTTCAGCCTCTTTTTCTGGCGGGCATACAGGGTCCAAGTCTCGCTGCCATAAAGGAGGGTGCTGAGGATGCAGGCTCTGTAGACTTGCATTTTGGTGTGAGTGTACACCTTGATGTTATTCCACACTCTCTTGCTGAGTCTGGACAGAGTTGTGGCTGCTTTTCCAATCCTCCTATTGAGCTCAGTGTCCAACGACAGGGTGTCAGTGATGGTGGACCCGAGGTAAACAAACTCGTGGATGACCTCTAACGTATAGTTGTCAATGCTGATTGATGGGGATTCAGCAACATCCTGACCGAGTACGTTTGTCTTCTTTAGGCTGATGGTAAGCCTGAAGTCCTTGCACGCATTGGAGAACTGATCCAGTAGTTTTTGAAGCTGGTCTTCTGTGTGAGACACTACAGCAACATCGTCTGCGAACAGCATGTCTATGATGAGGACTTCTCGCACCTTAGACTTAGCTTTCAGCCTTGCAAGATTAAACAGTTTCCCATCAGATATTGTGTGCAGCAAGATGCCCTCTGTTGAAGATCCAAAGGCATGCTTCAGGAAGAGTGTGAAGAAGATCCCAAACAATGTCGGAGCAAGCATGCATCCTTGTTTGACGCCGCTCCTGATTCTGAAAGCATCCGATAATGCACCATCATATTGGATGGTTCCTCTCATGTCTTCGTGGAACGACTGGATCATCTTGAGTAACCGTGGAGGACAGCCTATCTGGTGGAGCAGTTTGAACAGACCATCCCTGCTGACCAAGTCAAAGGCCTTGGTCAGGTCGATGAAGGCTATGTAGAGTGGCTTCCTCTGCTCCCTGCACTTCTCCTGCAGCTGCCTTAGAGAGAAGACCATGTCAATGGTAGACCTCTCTGCGCGGAATCCACACTGCGATTCGGGGTACACCCTCTCAGCAATCTTCTGGAATCTGCCAAGGATGACGCGAGCCAACAGTTTACCAGTGACACTTAGGAGGGAGATTCCACAGTAGTTGTTGCAGTCGCTTCTGTCTCCTTTGCTCTTATACAACGTTACAATGTTAGCATTGCGCATATCCTGTGGAACCTCACCCTCTTTCCAGCACAGGCACAGTAGCTCATGTAGGGGTTCCAGGAGTGTGTCCATGGCACATTTGATTACCTCTGGTGGTATGCCATCCTGACCAGGGGCCTTTCCTGCTGCAATGCTGTCGATGGTTCTCTTCAGTTCATCCACTGTCGGTTCTTGATCCAGTTTGTCCATTACTGGTAGGAGCTCGAGAGCAGTTTGCAAGGTGTGAATTGGGGGAGTTCCCTGCCAGGTGAGCCTTCAAGGGCTGATTAGACTGGAGGCAAGGCTTTGAGCCAGGCCTGACCAGCTGGGAGCTCTCCCTATAAGAAGGGAGCTCCCAGCGAACAAGGGGTGAGCAGCAAACAGGGGCAGCAGCTAACAGGGAAGGGAGTTTGCCTCTGGGAGTTCACCGAGGGAGGAGCCCTGTGTTTGTCCTTTTCAGGTATGGTGTTCGACCTGTACCCTGCAAGGCAGCATTATCAGGAAAAGGAGTCTCTGAAGAGAAGAGCCTGAAGAGTGATGGGGGAAGGTGGATCTGGGGGCACTGAGAGCAGCTGAGGGGAGGGGGGCCAATGCAGTGAGGAGGGCGGACATGGGAGCAGATGGGGGTAGTGGGCTGGGGAGGGTCCTATGGTGATGGTAGCTGCGGGGGAGGGGCGGTGAAAGGTGGGGAGGAGGGTCCTGGGGATATGAGGTCATTGCTCTGCAGGGAGCTATGGTGACTCGTGGTAACAGGGAGGCATCAAGTAGTTGGATCCTTAACCACATTCTCCACACCCCACTGCTTTGTGGGTAATCCTGGGAAGGAGAGAGGCTAAGGGAGTAAACCCTGACAGAAAATCCAGAGTGGAGTCCGAAGGCGGTTCGGTGTCAACTTCTGGCACTGTCCCAGCAACTCCTGCAGCTGAGCTGGTACCAGACGTGGAGGTTATCCTCTCCTTTGGACTATATCAGTAAAGCCGAGAGGGGGACACTGGTGTCTGGGCAGCCCAGAGTCTCCATAATAAGTGCCCAGGCTCGCACCTGGAGAGGTACTCCGGCATTGCTGAACAGCATTGCATCAACACGGGAGGCAACAGATACCGGTTATAAGCTCTTGCTCGATTGGTGTAGAGAACGACCGCCAGGGGTTGCCTTCGATGGTGGGAGGGATGCTTGCATCTCACTGGACAGTCACCGCCCGCCTCAAGCTGGGCAGCCCCCAGCCAATAGGGTACTGTCCCACCACAGTTCACCAGCCTCGCTGGGTGCGTGAGGCTTAAGGTTCCTGAACGTGACAAGTGACTGAAATTTGGGCACCAGGCAAACCAATAAGAAAATCAACAAGAAATGAGAAACATCAACAATTTAAGCTTGCTTGCTGGAATGTGCGGACCATGCTGACCGGCTTGACTGAAGATCTTCAGGCCATCAGTGACACCCGAAAGACCGCTGTCATCAACGAGGAACTGAAGAGGCTCAGATTTGATATCGCTGCACTGCAAGAGACGTGACTTGCAGATTCGGGATCTCTAAAGGAAAAGGACTACACCTTTTTCTGGCAGGGTAAAGCCCAAGAAGAACCCAGAGAGCATGGTGTTGACTTTGCTGTCAGAAACACCCTTCTACAAATGATTGATTTAGTCATGGGCGGATCAGAAAGACTTCTTTGGATCACACTTCAAACTTGCGCCAGTCCTGTCCACCTGATCGGCGCTTATGCTCCAACCCTGTACGCCACACCAGAAGTAAAAGACAAGTTCTATGACGTGCTTAGCGCTGCTGTAGCACAAATACCTGCTTGTGAACAACTGTACATCTTGGGTGACTTCAATGCAAGAGTTGGAGCTGATTGGGCCTCATGGCCTTCCTGCTTAGGACACTTCGGTGTGGGAAAAATGAATGACAATGGACAGCGTCTCCTTGAACTGTGCACGTACCACAATCTGTGCATCACAAACACATTCTTCCAAATGAAGCCACAGCACAGAGTGTCGTGGAGACACCCACGCTCGAAGCACTGGCATCAACTAGATGTGGTCATCGCTAGGCGTAATAACCTCAAAAATGTCCTTCTGACATGCAGCTATCATAGTGCTGACTGTGATACAGATCACTCGCTAGTTTGCTCCAAGCTCAAGCTGAGACCCAACAAGCTGTACCGCTCTAAACCTGCTGGAAGGCCCCGCATTGACGCCAGAAAGACGGCAAACTCGGAGAAAGCTGAAAAGGTCAGAAAGACCCTCCAGGAAAATCTGCACAGCGGCCCTAGGGGTGCCGATGCGACATCCAAATGGCAACATCTGAGGGATACAGTTTACAACACGGGCTTGTGGGTGTTTGGAAGAAGAGGTAGAAACACGAACGACTGGTTCAAAGCTAACTCAGATGAGATGATTCCAGTCATTGAAAAGAAGCGCGCTGCACTCCTGGAGTACAAACGCTCACCGAGCCAGAGCCGGAGTACCCAGCAAGCACTTAGAGAGGCCAGAAGAACAGTACAGCAGACAGCCAGGCGCTGTGCCAACAACCACTGGCTCCAGTTATGCAGCAGCATCCAGACCTGTGCTGACTTTGGTAATCTCAGAGGAATGTATGAGGAAGGCATTAGGACCCACCCAGAACAAGATGGCACCTCTGAAATCCAAATCTGGTGAAGTCATCGCTGACAAAGCCAAACAGATGGAGCGCTGGGTTGAGCACTACTCTGAGCTGTACTCGCGCGAGAACGTTGTGGTTGACGCAGCCCTAATCTAGTGAGGGCGGCTTTAAACTAGGTTCGACGGGGACAGGGGAGCAAAGCCCTGAAGTAAGTGGGGAAGGAAGATGGAACAATCAAGTGGGTTTCCTGAGTGAAGAGGAGAAAGTGGGCCAATCAGCCACTTCTCTAAGATGCTTGTGCACTAATGCCAGAAGCCTGGGGAACAAACAGGAAGAATTAGAGGCTGTGGAACAGGCAAAGGAGTATGATGTGGTTGGAATAACGGAGACTTGGTGGGACGATTCACATAACTGGAGCACAGTCATGGAAGGTTATTAGCTGTTGAGGAAGGACAGACAGGGGAGAAAAGGAGGAGGAGTTGGGCTCTGTGTGAGGGAGCAGTATGATTGCTCAGAGCTCCAGTATAAGGAGGGAGAAAATCCAGTTGAGTGTCTTTGGGTTAATGTTAGAGGTGGAAGTAACAGAGGTGATGTTGTAGTTGGTGACTGCTACAGACCGCCAGATCAGGGAGAAGAGGTAGGTGAGGAATTCTTCAGACAACTAAGTGCAGCTTCCAAATCACAGGCCCTGATTCTCATAGTAGACTTTAATCATCAAGGCATTTGTGGGGAGACACAGACAATCCAGGAAGTTTTTGGAGAATGTTGGGGATAACTTCTTGGTACAAGTGCTGAAGGAACTGATCAGGGGCCATACGCAACTTGATCTGCTGCTCACGGACAAGGAAAAACTAGTAGGAGAAAAAGAAGTGGGTGGAAACCTGGGCTGCAGCAACCATAAGATCGTAGATTTCAGGATCTGGACAAAAGGCAGAAAAGTGAGTAGTAACACACAGACCCTTGTTTTCAAAAGAGCAGACTTCAGCTCCCTGAGAGAACTGAAGAGCAGGATCCCTTGGGAAATGAAGATGAAGGGGAAAAGAGTTCAAGAGAACTGGCAGTATTTTAAAGTCTTACTGAAGGCACAGGAACAAACCATCCTGCTGCATAGTAAGAAATGCAAACATGGTAGGCAACCAGCTTGGCCTAACAGGGAAATCCTTAGTCAGCTTAAACTGAAAATGGATGCATAGAAGAAATGGAAACGTGGACAGTTGACTAAGGAGGAATATAAATATACGGCTGGAGACTGCTGGGCAGGAATCAGGAAAGCGAAAGAACAAGTGGAACTGCAGATGGCAAGGGATGTGAAGAGTAACAAGAAGGGTTTCTACAGGCATGTTAACAATAAACGGATTATCAGTGAAGGTGTGGGGCCGTTACTGCATGAGGGAGGTAACCTAGTGACAGATGATGTAGCAAAAGCTGAAGTGCTCAATGCTGTTTTTGGCTCAGTCTTCATGGACAAAGTCAACTTCCACATGACAGTTCTACACAATGCAGCATGGGAAGGTGGAAGGCAGCCATATATGGGGAAGGAACAAGTTCTGAGCTATCTAGAAAAACTAGATGTACACAAATCCATGGGTCTGGATTTAATGCACCCGACGGTACTGAGGGAATTGGCAGAGGTCATTGCTGTAACTTTGGCCATTATATTTGAAGACTTTTGGAGATCAAGGAAGATAGCAGATGACTAGAAAAAGGCAAATGTGGTGCCCATCTTTAAATAAAGGAAAGAAGGACAATCCAGGGAACTATAGACCCGTCAGCCTTATCTCAGTCCCTGGGAAAAAAGGGAGGGGATGCTCAAGGAATCCATTTTGGAGCACTTGGAAGAGGGGAAAGCAATCAAATGTAGCCAACATGGATTCACCGGGGCAAGTCCTGCCTGACCAATCTGATTAGCTTCAGTGACGAGGTAACAGGCTCTGTGGACATGGGGAAGTCAGTGGATGTGATATACCTCGACTTCATCAAAGCATTTGATAAGGTCTCCCACAACGTTCTTGTCCATAAGTTAAGGACACATGGATTGGATCCTTGGACTATAATATGGATAGAAAGCTTGGTTCTGGGGCTGGTGTTATTCAACATCTTTATTAATGACCTGGATGAGGGACTGGACTGCACCCTCAGCAAGTTTGCGGATGACACAAAACTAAGGAGAGAGGTAGATGCATTGGAGCGTAGAGAGACTCTAGAGTGACCTGGATAAATTGGAGGACTGGGCCAAAAGAAATCTGATGCAGTTCAACACGGAGAAGTGTGGAGTCCTGCACCTGGGACAGAAGAATCCCAAGCATTGTTATAGGCTGGGGTCTGACTCCATCAGCAGCAGTACAATGGAAAGGGACCTAGGGGTTATGGTGGATGAAAGGCCGGGTATGAGTAAACAGTGTGCCCTTTTAGCCAAGAAGGATAACGGCATACTAGGGTGCATTCGGAGGAGCATTTCGAGCAGATCTAGAGAAGTAGTTATTCCCTCTATTCTGTACTGGTGAGGCCACATCTGGAAGATTGTGTCCAGTTTGGGTCCCCCAGTATAGAAAGGATGTGGATTTGCTAGAGTGGGCTCAGTGGAGGGCAACAAAAACAATTAAGGGGCTGGAGCACAAGACCTATTAGGGGACGCTGAGGGATTTGGGCTTGTTTAGCTTACAGAAGAGAAGACTTAGGGGTGATTTAATAGCAGCCTTCAACTTCCTGAAGGGGAGCTCTAAAGAGGAGGGTGAGAAACTGTTCTCAGTGGTGTCAGATGGCAGAACAAGGACTAATGGTCTGAAGTTGAAGAGGGGGAGGTGAAGGTTAGATATTAGGAAAAACTACTTTACCAGGAGGGTGGTGAAGCACTGGAATGTGTTGCCTGGAGAGGTGGTAGAGTCTCTATCCCTCGAGGTTTTTAATTCCCGGCTTGACAAGGTCCTGGCTGGGATGACTTAGTGGAGGTTGATCCTACTTGAAGCATGGAGCTGGACTAGATGACCTCCTGAGGTCCCTTCCAGCCCTGTGATTCTGTGGTTCTGTGAAGTGGAGAACATGGAGACCTAGGAGATGGGTTAGAAATAGGAGGGAACACAGGCTATAATGGCAGAGTAAAAGTGGGTCAGGGCCAAACTGGGAGGCAAGATCAAGTCCATATCTTAGATGCCTGAATACAAATGCAAGAAGTATGGGTAATAAGCGGGAAGAACTGGAAATGCTAATAAATAAATACAACTATGACATCCTTGGCATCACAGAAACTTGTTGGGATCATACACATGAATGGAATGTTGGTATGGAAGGATACAGCTTGCTCAGGAAAAACAGAGTGGGGAAAAAGTGGGGAGGTGTTGCCTTATATATTAAAAATGTGCACACTTGGACTGAGGTGTAACTGGACATAGGAAATGGATGTGTTTGAGAGTCTCTGGGTTAGGCTAAAAGGGGTGAAAAACAAGGGTGATGTTCTGCTAGGAGTCTTCTACAGGCCACCTACCCAGGTGGAAGAGGTGGATGAGGCTTCTTTTAAACAACTAACAAAATCATCCAGGGCCCAGGATTTGGTGGTGATGGGGGACTTGAACTATCCAGATATATGTTGTGAAACTAACACAGTGGGGCACATACTATCCAATAAGTTGTTGGACTGCATTGGAGACAATTTTTTTTATTTGAGAAGGTTGAAAAAGCTACCGGGGGGTGGGGGGAAACTGTTCTAGATTTGATTGTAACAAATAGGGAGGAACTTCTTGAGAATTTGAAAGTGGAAGGCAGCTTGGGTGAAAGCGATCATGACATCATAGATTTCACAATTCTAAGGAAGCGTAGAAGAAGGGACAACAGCAAAATTCAGGAAGGCGGATTTTGGTAAACTCAGTGATCTGGTAGGTAAGGTCCCATAGGAAACAAGACTGAGGGGAAAAACAACTGAGGAGAGTTGGCAGTTTTTCAAGGGAACTTTATTAGAGGCCCAAAGGCAAGCAATTCCTCTGCATAGTGTCAAAGTTTGACTCAGACTCACAATTTATCAGACCACTCTGTTTTATTAGCAAAGCCGCTCTGCTAATACATTTAGAAGTGAGCCCCCCGAGTGGGGCTTGTGTCTCTTAATTTATACAGTTTTTTGGAGAACAAGTTACAGAGAAGTTACAGACAAAAGAAGAAAAAGATTTTAGTCACCACCCTTCGAGATCCCTGAGACCAGTCACGTATCTTCAATTACCTGCCACCCTTAACAATCTCCTTTAACAGCTTCCAGTTAACTTAACTAATTGCCCTTCACACCTTCCATTCTGATGCCTGCTTCTTAGACGTGCTGGCTCCATCTTAATTGCTTCTCCATTCAAAAGCTAACTGTCCCTACGTGTGCTCCCTCAGATACTTTGTAACATGTTTTGGCATGTCCCTCTCATATACAATGTATCCAGCATGTCCCCTTATACAACGTTATACTTATACAATGTTATACTTCCACAATAGGAAAGTTGGAAAATATGGCAAAAAACCTCCTTGGCTTAACCAGGAGATATTGCATGATCTCAAAATAAAAAAGGAACCATATAAAAAATGGAAACTAGGACAAATTGCAAAAGGATGAATATAGGCAAACAACACAGGAATGCAGGGGCAAGATTGGAAAGGCAAAGGCACAAAATGAGCTCAAATTAGCTACGGGCATAAAGGGAAACAAAAAGACTTTTTATAAATACATAAGAAGCAAGAGGAAGACCAAGGACAGGGTAGGCCCATTGCTCAGTGAGGAGGGAGAAACAGTAACAAAACTTGGAAATGGCAGCGATGCTTAATGACTTCTTTTTTTCGGTCTTCACTGAGAAGTCTGAAGAAGGAGTGCCAAATATTGTGAATGCGAGTGGGAAACTGATAGGTGTAGAAAATAAAATAAAATAGAGCAAGTTAAAAAACCACTTAGACAAGTTAGATACCTACAAGTCACCAGGGCCTGGTGAACTGAATCCTAGAATACTCAAAGAGGTGATAGAGGAAGTATCTGAGTCATTAGCTATCATCTTTGGAAAATCATGGGCATGGGAGACAGGAGAGATTACAGAAGACTGGAAAAGGGCAAATATAGTGCCCATCTATAAAAAGGGGAATAAGAACAACACAAAAAACTACAAACCAGTCAGTTTAACTTCTGTGCCAGGAAAGATAATGGAGCAAGTAATTGAGGAAATCATAAGCAAACACTTCTTGAAGATTGTGCATGTGTAGATGTGGCCTTGGAGTGCACCACTGGTTACCACTCTCCATTCAGTTTTAAGGCTATGTCTAGAATAGAACCCCGCCCTTTGGCAGATGCTAATGAGGTGTGCTCATGAATATGCACCACCTCATTAGCATGATACTGGGTGCGGCTATTCAAAAGTGCCACTTTTGAATTGTACACTGCCCGTGTAGATGGGGGCCTTTTGAAACAATCCCTCAGTCTTTGAAAGCCCCTTATTCCTATTTGGTTTTCGGAATAAGGGGCTTTTGAGGACTGGGGGTGTCCTTTCAAAAGGACCCCGTCTACACAGGCGGCGCACAATTCAAAAGCGGCACTTTTGAACAACCACACCTGGTATTATGCTAATTAGGTGCTGCATATTCATGAACACACCTCATTAGCATCTGTCAAAGTGTATCATTAGCATCCCCCTTTCAAAAAGCAGGGGGTAGTGTGGACATAGCCTTATTCTCAATGTATGGCAGTTAGAGATTTAGGGACTGATGGGGCTGTGTCTCTGACTATCGTGAGAAATAGCCTTTATAGAGGTGAATTAACTAAGTTTCACAGGTTGAATGCGCATTGTGTGAAGAAGTACAGTACTTCCTTGTGTTTGTTTTAAACCTGATGCCTGCTATTCCTAGTTCCATTCACTCAGAAATTGATTTAATTCCACCTCTGAGATAAATGCTGGTAAGCAGTTATGTTGAATGGTGCTAAAAATCTAACCTCCATGATGGGGGTGGGAGAGAGTGGGAAGCCATTGAGAAAGAGGTTTACTAATTTATACTGTCAGAGGTGATTTTCAAATGTAGTGTGTGATGCTTCAACTGTATGACTTCTACATAAATCAAGTTGGCTAAGGCAGCTACAGGCTCATGTTACTCTTTGACAATCTTCTGTTAGAGTATGTCTGCACTGCTGAGTTCCAACCCAAGCTGGCAGCACCAACATTGCTGTTTTTAACGTTCTACTATGAGCTCCTCTAGAGTTAATCTGCCTGCCTGGGCTTGGGGGCTTATCCCCTTCCCCTTCGTCTAGCACCCATTGATGTTATAGAGAATCTTTCCATTGATATCAGTACGCACCAGATCTGTCTCCCAGGGCTGGTATTCATTGCATGTTAGTTTAGAGTATGTGGGTGAAGATTCTAGTGTGCATAGAGTTATGCATTGGCTTGCCCATGTGGACCCTTCTGGCATACACTAAGTATTCTGCAATACACGTTTCTGCAGTCCCCGTTCAAACAGTACTGTGTTCACATGCACTAGGGAACGTTTAGTACATGCCAGCAGAACTAGTTAGTGTGTAACATGCTGGTGTGCATTAGAATTTGCACTACTCTAGAGCAGACTGATGAACTATATAGGCAAGCCTGGGGTGTCTTTAAGGATGTACAGCAGAACAGATGTGAAACAGTGTAAGACTAATTGACCTCTCTCCAGTAGGGAGCTGGCATTGACATAGTCTCAAGAGGATGATGAGTTTGTCACAAGGGCAAGGAACAGTCCTATAGTTTCATCAGTACATGCAGTGGTGGTAGCAGCCATTCCAGTTTAGGATATGTTAATACATCTGAAGACAGAATAATATATGACTCACCCAATGTAGTTGTAGGACCTTAGTGCATCCTAAACCTGCATGGTTTAGGATGTAAATGCTAGTACTGCACCATTTTGCATTGTTAGTTAAAAGTCTATTTCCTTTTCAGAAAGAAGCACTTTCCCTTTGAACGTGAGTAATCACAGAATAGATGAAAATAAGTATAAAATGCATGCATTTATAGTTGTATTAAATCATGCAAAGCACCAAATCCTGTCAGAATCTGGTAACAGAAAATTTTCTCCTGTCATATGCTACTACAACTCTCGTCTGAGTTTCAGGAAACGGTCAACATTGAGTTCTCCGAGGCCAAATCTTGATATAATGAACCAGTCGTGCTCTTCCCCATTCTGCTCTCTTAAAAGCTACACAATAACTTTCACTGCCTTCATTTTTTTTTATCTAGAATCCTCCTGTCCTTCTCAAGCCTCCCATGACTCCATTATAAACTCTCAGTACAAATACAGATAAATTCAATTATTGATGCAGGTAGAACTTTAGGAGATGGTTTAATTTACTGTCACCTGAAGAGCTCATTCTAATCCATTTGCTGATTTTCCAGTTGTATTCCTTTCATTTTCAAGTTACACAGAAGATGCTCTCTATTTTAGTCACACTTACATTATATATATATCTACCTTTAAGGAGAAAGAAACTCAGATCAAAACCAATATCATAACTCTGAAAATCTTAGAGTATACAACTTATGAGCTGCATCTACACATGCTGGCTACTTCGAAGTAGCCACGCCAACTTCGAAATAGCACCCGCCACATCTACACGTGGCGAGCGCTATTTCAAAGTTGAAATCGACGTAAGGCAGCAAGACGTCGAAGTCACTATCCCCATCAGGGGATGGGAATAGCGCCCTACTTCGACGTTGAATGTCGAAGTAGGGCAAGTGTAGCCGATCTGCGTCCCGCAACATCGAAAGAGTGGGGTCCGCCATGGCGGCCATCAGCTGAAGGGTTGAGAGACGCTCTCTCCAGCCCCTGAGCTCTATGGTCGCCGCATGCAGCAGACCCTTAAAGCTCCCTGAGCTCTGCATTCCTGTGCAGGAAGATGAGAGCACGTGCAGGCGGCAGCACTGCCATGCGGCCAGCCTGCATGCCCCTCTGCAGCCCCAGTCCACGCCCCCCCCAGCGATGGCCGCTCACCAGCCCCCAAGCGCCCCCAGGGCACCCACCCCAAGGGGAGCCAGGGCTCCCAGGCAGCCAGGCAGCCTGGGAAAAGGCAGTGGGGCCCCTCCTGGATGGAGGCTGAGATCCGGGACCTGCTGGGGCTCTGGGGCGAGGAGGAGGTGTTCCAGGTAATGGGGAGCAAGAGGCGGAACGCAGATGCGTTTGCTCGGCTGGCCGAGGGCCTGGCTGCCCGGGGTCACCCTGCCCGCACTCCTGACCATGTCAGGAGTAAGGTTAAGGAGCTGTGGCAGGGTTATGTCTGGGCCCAGGATGCGGCCAGCTGATCTGGGGCCACCCCCGCCACTTGCCCCTTTTACTGGGAGCTCAGGTCCATCCTGGGCCCCCGGTACACCTCCTCCCCACCGGCCAATCTTGACACCTCGGCCGACGAGTCCCAGCAGGCCCCAGAGATGGAGTCTGCCCCGGAGGCAAGCCCCTCACTCCAGGGCCCCCCCCACCAGGAGCCGACCCCTGGGATGCTGGAGAAGGAGGGGGAATCCTCCAGCGACGGGGGGCTCCACATTGCCCTCCCATCCCGGAGCTCCAGCAGGGCGTCCGCCCAGAGGGTGTCCCCCGACCGTGGGAGCAGACCGTCAGGTATGTACCCCCCGGTGCATATCCCCGGGGTTAAGGGGCGGGGACAAGAGACATGACCAGGGCCCTCCACATGCCCAGATGACCATGGCCCCAAGGACAGCAGTGGCATGTCCCTCAGAAGAGTGCATCAGCCACTGCCCCCCAGCAGGACAGCGCCATGCCCCATCCCTGGGGATGGGGGGAGTGGAACCTAGGGTCCCCCGTGGGCGGGGAGGTGGGACACCCATCATCATCAGCAGCATCTCCCGGGGACGGGGATGGGGAACCAGCAGCAGAGGGGTGGGGGGACAAGGGCCATGTGTCGGGGCCCACACTAACGGCTGTCTCCACACTTCTTCCCCCCTGTGTTCCACAGCTGCACCATCTGAGGGCCCAGAGAGCGCTGGCAAGGTCTCAGTGGTCCCAGAGAGCCCACCGGGGCCATCCCAGCAGGCCAGCCCCTCAGTGGAGCACCAACCAGCCCCAGGATGAGGCTGACAGAGGAGGAGCCACCAGAGGATGGCGTCAGCTGGAGGTGTCGGAGTGGTGCTTGTGGGTGGAGGAGCGGCGGCTGGAGCTCCAGGAGCAAGAGTTGGCCTGGCGCCAGGAGGCATGGGGGGCCTTCATGCACACATTCGAGTGTATAGGGGAATATCTGGCCCCCCATGCCACGCCGCCCGGTGCTCCACCCACCGCTCCACCCGCCGTTCCGACTGCCGCTCCGACTGCCGTCCCACCGCCGTCCGCCACCCTGGGGCCTTCCGCCGAGGGGGACCTGGGGCCTGCAGACACCCGCCGGCCGTATCAGCTGGTTTGCCCAGCCCCCACCCAGCCTCGGCCAGGGCTCAGGCCGAGGCGAGGGTCTTGCCCTCCAACCCCGGGCGCTGGACAGTACAGGGGTGCGGGGCCGAGGATGTGGCCCGCCCCCCTTTGTACATATCCCCCATTATTTGTATATAGTTTGTGTTGGACCCCTGTTCTTTTATGGTACCTGCCCCCCCAAGTAAATAGTTCCCCCCTTTTGTTCTACTATATATATATATATTGTATTAAAAAGAGAATTCACTGTTTTTTGGTTTCAAAAACAACAGGTTCATTTTCATTTGCGAGAAAAGTGGGGGTGTGTATGCTCTTGGGTGCTCTGTGGTGTGGGCTTGGGGGCAGGGAGTGTAGTGGAGGATGGGGGCATGCAGTGGGTGGCCTGCCAGCGTTCATCCTGCGGCCTGGTCGAAATGGGCCCGCAGGGCCTCCCGGACCTGGATCCCCTCGGGGTCCACCTGGCGACTGGGGGCAGCGGGTGGCTGCATGTCGGCCCTCCCAGCCTCCACAGCCCATCCCTGGAAGAATGCCTCCCCCTTGCTCTCTACCAGGTTGTGGAGTGCGCTGCACACACCCACAACCTGGAGGATGTTGGTGGGGCCTGCATCCCATCGGGTGAGGAGACACCTCCAGCGCCCTTTGAGGCGGCCAAAAGTGCGCTCGACCACCTGGTGCGCATGGTTCAGGTGCATGTTGAAGCGCTCCTGGCTGGCTGAGAGATGGCCCATGTAAGGGTGCATGAGCCAGGGCTGGAGGGGGTATGCTGCGTCTGCGACGACGCAGAGGGGTATGGTGGTGTCCCCCACAGGGATGTCCCGCTGGGGGATGTAGGTCCCCACCTCCAGCCGGTGGCACAGGCCCAAATTCCTGAACACCCGGGCGTCGTGGGTGCTGCCAGGCCAGCCAACATAAATGTCCAGGATGCGGCCCCGGCTGTCCACCAAGGCCTGGAGGACCACCGAATGGTAGCCCTTCCTGTTGAGGAAGCGTCCTCTGCTGTGCTCCGGAGCATGGATGGGGATATGGGTCCCATCCAGAGCCCCAAAGCAATTTGGGAAGCCCAGGCTGGCAAACCCCACGATGGCAGCATCCAGGTCCCCAAGCCGCACGAGCCTGTGGAGGAGCAGGGCGTTGATGAAGTGGATGACCTGCAGGGGAAGGACATGGGACAGCACCAGTGAGGGGTGTGCTGGGTGTGTCTGGCCCCCACCCCAGGGCTGCCTCCCCCAGGCTCCCTCCCCCTGGTGCCTCAGTGCAGGGGTGAGCCACTGGCAGAGCTCCAGGAATGTCTGCCGGCTCATGCAGAAGTTCTGGAGCCAGTGCTCGTTGTCCCACTCGCCGAGCACCAACCACTCCCACCAGTCCGTGCATGTGGGGTAGCTCCACAACCAGCGGTGTGTATGGCCGGGAGGGGGGGTCGGAGGGCAGCAAAGTCTGGGGCTGCTTCCTCCTCCCTTGGGGGCAGCTCCTCTTCCGCGAATAGAAAGTGGTCATCTGCCTCCTGCATAGCATTGAGCAGGGCAAGCACTGCTCCTGCAGGGGCGGGTATGTGGACCTCTGGCTGCTGCTGCTGCTGCTGCTGCTGCTGCAGCTGCTGGGGGTCCATACTGCCTCGACGGGGTATGCGTGCTTGTGGCTCTGCAGACCGCGTGCTGTGCAGACTGTGTGTGTCTGGGAGGGGCCCTTTAAGGGACCGGCTAGCTGTTGCTCCGGAAGTGCTAGTCCGCCCTGTGACCCTGTCTGCAGCTGTTCCTGGCACCCTTATTTCGATGTGTGCCGCTTTGGCGTGTAGACGCTCCCCTGCAGTGCCTACTTCGAAGTAGCGCTGCCCAAAGTTGACAGCACCAGCCCTGGAGGACATGTAGACACTATTCATCGAAATAGCTTATTTCGATTTCGCTACATCGAAATAACTATTTCGAAGTAGCATACACGTGTAGACGTAGCTATGTAAAGTTAAAATTGTTACCAAAGTTATTCTTTTAAATTGAAACAAAGCAAGATTATTTGACATTATCAAAACAGTTATCGGCTACGTCTACATGTGCACACTACATCGAAATAGCTTATTTCGATGTAGCGACATCAAAATAGTCTATTTCGATGAAAAACGTCTACATGTCCTCCAGGGCTGGCAACGTCGACGTTCAACTTCGACGTTGGGCAGCACCACATCGAAATAGGCGCTGCGAGGGAACGTCTACACGCCAAAGTAGCACACATCAAAATAAGGGTGCCAGGGGCTACGTCTACACGTGCAGCCAACATCGAAATAGCTTATTTCGATGTTGAGACATCGAAATAGTCTATTTCGATGAATAACGTCTACACGTCCTCCAGGGCCGGCAACGTCGATGTTCAACTTCGACGTTGCTCAGCCCAACATCGAAATAGGCGCAGCGAGGGAACGTCTACACGTCAAAGTAGCACACATCGAAATAGGGATGCCAGTCACAGCTGCAGACAGGGTCAACGGGCGGACTAGCGCTTCCGGGGCAACAGCTAGCCGCTCCCTTAAAGGGCCCCTCCCACATACACTCAGCCTGCACAGCACGCGGTCTGAGGAGCCATATAGGCACACAGACCCCGAGCGCCGCAGTCATGGACCCCCAGCAGCAGCAGCAGCAGCAGCAGCAGCAGCAGCAGCAGCAGCTAGAGGTCCACCCAGCCCTCCTGGCAGGAGCAGGGCTTGTCCTGGCTCATGCCATGTTGGGGGCAGCTGAGCACCTTTTTGCCCCAGGGGAGGAGATGCCCCCAGGGCAGCGGGGCTCAGCCCCTACCCCTGCAGCACCCCGCTCCACCCCCCGCCTCACACGCCGGCGGCTGTGGAGCTACCCCACCAGCACCGACTGGTGGGAGCGGCTGGTGCTTGTGGAGAGGGACGACGACCACTGGCTCCGGAACTTCAGGATGACCCGCCAGACATTCCTGGAGCTGTGCCAGTGGCTCACCCCCGCACTCAGGCACCGGGACACTGCCATGCGGCGTGCCCTCCCTGTGGAGAAACGGGTCGGCATCGCTGTCTGGAAGCTGGCCACTCCGGACAGCTACTGATCCGTGGGGCAGCAGTTTGGTGTCGGAAAGGCCACCATCGGGGCTGTCTTCATGGAGGTAAGAGAACCCACAGGGGGAGGCCAGGCCAGGGCAGGGGGCCCAGAGCAGGCCAGGGTAGGGCAGGGCAGGGCAGGGGGGCCAGGGCAGGGCAGGGTAGGGCAGGGCAGGGCAGGGGGGCCAGGGCAGGCCAGGGCAGGGGGGCCAGAGCAGGGCAGGGCAGGGCAGGGCAGGGCAGGGGGGCCAGGGCAGGCCAGGGCAGGGCAGGGCAGGGCACGGGGGCCAGGGCAGGCCAGGGCACGGAGGCCAGAGCAGGGCAGGGCAGGGCAGGGCAGAGCAGGGCAGGGCACGGCAGGGCAGGGGGGCCAGGGCAGGGCAGGGCAGGGCAGGGGGGCCAGAGCAGGGCAGGGCAGAGCAGGGCAGGGCAGGGCACAGCAGGGCAGGCCAGGGCAGGGCAGGCCAGGGTAGGGCAGGGCAGGGCAGGGGGGCCAGGGCAGGCCAGGGCAGGGCAGGGCCACGCACACCCTGCTCACCCCTCATTGGGGCTGTCCCATGTGCTTTCTCTGCAGGTCGTGCGTGCCATCAACTCCATGCTCCTGCACAGGCTCGTGAGGCTGGGGGACCCACAGGCCACTGTCGCCACCTTTGCCACCCTGGGCTTCCCCAACTGCTTCGGGGCTCTGGATGGGACTCACATCCCCATCTGCACCCTGGACCACAGTGGAGGCCGATACCTCAATCGGAAGGGCTACCATTCAGTCGTCCTGCAGGCCTTGGTGGACAGCCGGGGACGGTTCCAGGACATTTACGTGGGCTGGCCTGGCAGCACCCACGACGCCCGGGTTTTCCGGAACTCGGGCCTGTGCCGCCGGCTGGAGGCGGGGACCTACATCCCCCAGCGGGAGATCCCTCTGGGGGACACCACCATGCCCTTCTGCATCCTCGCGGATGCGGCCTACCCCCTCCGGCCATGGCTCATGCGCCCCTACACGGGCCACCTCTCCGCCAGCCAGAAGCGCTTCAACGAGCGCCTGAACCGTGCGCGCCAGGTGGTGGAGCGCTCATTTGGCCGCCTCAAGGGACGCTGGCGATGTCTCCTGACCCGCCTGGATGCCAGCCCCAACAACATCCCCCAGATTGTGGGTGCCTGCTGCGCCCTGCACAACCTCGTGGAGAGCAAGGGGGAGAGCTTTCTTCAGGGCTGGGCCGCCGAGGCCGGCAGGGCACATGTGCAGCCACCTGCTGCCCCCAGTCGGCAGGTGGACCCAGAGGGGACCCGGGTCCGGGAGGCCCTGCGGGCCCACTTCGAGCAACAGGCCGCGGGGTGAACTGTGGCCAGGCCCCCTACTGCCCACCCCTTCCTCCCCCACACTCCTGCCCCAACGCCCACACCATGGAGCACCCCACCGCCCCCCCCACTTGTCCAGGAGAAATGACAGCACGAACTTGTGGGTGAACGTAAATGTTTTTTTTGTCTTAACGATTTTTTTTTTTTTGTAAATAAATAAATATGTGAAACAGAAACCAAAAAGGAGGGACAAACGTTCAACAAAAGCAAGATGTGCACAAATAAAACAATATACAACAACAAAGCAGAGAACTGTGCGCCATCAACAAAAAAGAAAAGCAGGGAGGAGAACGGGGAGAACTATTTACAGGGGGGGACGGGGCAAACAGGGGCAGTAACATACAGCAGTCCCCAAAGTCTGTCCAACAAGGGGGGGGCCACGTCCCGGGCCCCTCGCCCCTACAGCCCAGCACTGGGCGTGCCCGGCCGGGAGCACCGCCGGGCCTGCAGTCTGGTCCGCGGCTGGGTGGGAGCGGGCTCCACCGGAAGGTAGCGGCGCCGGCGAGTCTTGGGTGGCTCCAGGGTCCCTCGGTGTGGTGGCCCTCGCGGGGAGGTGGTGGGGCGACGGCGGACGGCCCGGCGACGGCTGGAGCAGCTGGTGGTGGGGCTGCAGGAGCGGGCATGGCGGGCGGTGGCTCGGCCGGCATGGCATGGGGGGCCAGGTAGTCAACCAGCCGGTTGATAGTCTCCATATAGGCCCCCCATGCCTCCCTGCGCCAGGCCAGCGTCTGCTCCTGCAGCCGGAGGTGCTGCTCCGACACCTCCAGCTGCCGGCGGAGGATGGCCAGCAGCTGGGGGTCCGTGGCCACCGCCAGTAGCAGGCGCGGGGTCTGCCGTCTGGCCCTCCGCGGGGCCGGTCGTTCCTCGGCCGAGGGGCTGCCCTGGAGCGAGGGTACCGGAGGGCTCTTCGGGACAACCGAGGCCTCGCCGGCGCTCTCTTCCGGTCCTTCGGATGGTGCAGGTGCAGGTGCAGGACACAGGAGAGGAGGGGGAAAGAAGAAAGGAGACAGGCGTTAGTGTGGGCCCCGAGCTGTGGCCTTTGTCCCCCCCGCCCTGTGCTGCAGGTTCCCCATCCCCGTCCCCGGGAGATGCTGCTGTGATGGATGGGGTTCAGGGGTCCCCCTGCCCTGCACCCCGTCCCCTGGTGGGAGCGACTCTCACTTCACCCCGCAGGGTCTGAGAGCAGGAGAGCTTTCTTAGGCCACAGATGGCCAGTTTCTGGCAGGAGTGACAGCACCAGCTGTTGGAAGAGACAGTCCTTCCAACCCGTCGTGGGGAGAAGACCCCAAGGGGGGCCCCTCTGGGATGCAGCTTTCCCCCTCCTCTGGCTGGCTGCCTACCAGCTCTCCCTTCCCCTAGCCTCTACCTGTGGCCCCTGCCCTCGCCCCCCAATTCCAAGCCAGCTCGGCTCCTCCCTCCTGTTTGCTCAGGGCAGAGGTGTCACCTGCCAGCTGTAGCGCCAGGATCCTCCTTTGGCCCTGGGAGCTCCTCGGCTCGGGTGGCTGATATGTAGCCTGAGTCTCCCTTTGGAACTCCCCACACTCCAACACATGCTGCTGCTGCGGGGTGTCCCACCCCCTCCGCCCGGGGGCCCCTTGAGGTTCCGCTCCCCCCTGCCCCGGGGATGGGGCATGGCACTGTCATGCAGGGTGGCGGGGGGCAGGGGCTGATGGCTGCAGTGCTGTGAGGGCCATGGCCCTAGTGTCCTTGGGGCCATGGCCATGTGAGCGTGTGGGGGGCTCTGGACACATCTCTGTTACCCCCGCCCCTCAAGCCCCGGGGTGTCCACCAGAGAGGGGTACCTACCTGTGGGTCCGCTCCCATGGTCCGGAGATCCCCGGGGGTCGGAGGCCCTGCTGCTGCTCCGGGATGGCAGGAGGAGGATCTGCAGGCTGGATTCTGCAGAGGAGGAGCCCCCCTCCTCCTCCTCCTCCTCCTCCTCCTGCCGCGATGTCCCGGGGATGGCCTCCGGGGGGTGCCCCCGGGGTGCGGGGCTTGCCTCCGGGGCGGAGTCCGTCTGCAGGGCCTGCTCGGGCTCGTCAGCTGAGGTGTCAAGGGTGGCCGGAGGGGAGGAGGTGTGCCGGGAGCCCAGGATGTCCCTGAGCTCCCTGTAAAAGGGGCAAGTGACGGGGGCGGCCCCAGATCGGCTGGCCGCATCCCGGGCCCGGGCATAACCCTGCCGCAGCTCCTTGACCTTACTGCGGACGTGGTCAGGAGTGCGGGCAGGGTGACCCCGGGCAGCCAGGCCGTCGGCCAGCCGAGCGAACGCATCTGCGTTCCGCCTCTTGCTCCCCATTACCTGGAGCACCTCCTCCTTGCTCCAGAGCCCCAGCAGGTCCCGCATCTCGGCCTCTGTCCAAGAGGGGCCCCGCTGCCGCTTCCCAGACTGCGTGGCCCTCTGGCTGCCCTGGCTGCTCTGGCTGCCCTTGGGGGGGGTCCCCTGGGGGCGCTGGGGGGGCTGCTGGGCAGCCATGGCCGGTGTCAGGGGCTGAGGGCTGTGCAGGCTCGCCGCGGGTGCAGGCAGGAGCCTGCACGTTGCCTCAGCCTCCTGCAGTCAGGGCGGGGGAGGGGACCTTTAAGGGGCCGCTCCACGCGGCCACCAGTGAGCTGAGGGGCTGGAGAGAACGTCTCTCAACCCCCCAGCTGATGGCCGCCATGGAGGACCCGGCAATTTTGACGTTGCGGGACGCGGATCGTCTACACTGTCCCTACTTCGACGTTGAACGTTGAAGTAGGGCGCTATTCCTATCTCCTCATGAGGTTAGCGACTTCGACGTCTCGCCGCCTAACGTCGAAGTTAACTTCGAAATAGCGCCCGACGCGTGTAGATGTGACGGGCGCTATTTCGAAGTTGGTGCCGCTACTTCGAAGTAGCGTGCACGTGTAGACGCAGCCAGGAACAGCTGCAGACAGAGTCACAGGGCGGACTCAACAGCAAGCTGCTCCCTTAAAGGGCCCCTCCCAGACACAGTTGCACTAAACAACACAAGATACACAGAGCTGACAACTTGTTGCAGACCCCGTGCATGCAGCATGGATCCCCAGCTGCAGCAGCAGCAGCCAGAAGCCCTGGGCTAAGGGCTGCTGCACACGGTGACCATAGAGCCCTACAGGGGCTGGAGAGACAACGTCTCTCAACCCCTCAGCTGATGGCTGCCATGGCGGACCCCACTATTTCGATGTTGCGGGACGCAGATTGTCTACACGTGCCCCACTTCGACGTTCAACTTCGAAGTAGGGCGCTATTCCGATCCCCTCATGCGGTTAGCGACTTTGACGTCTCGCCACCTAATGTCGATTTCAACTTCGAAATAGCGCCCAACACGTGTAGCCGTGACGGGCGCTATTTCGAATTTGGCGCCGCTACTTCGAAGTAGCGTGCACGTGTAGACACGGCCATCATGTAATAGGCTGTTGGTTCTGTTGGTGAACATGCAAACATTCCTAGCTCCTACTCCCGGGGTTTTTCCTGGGGAGCGCAAGTGTCATTTGACTGCAAAAAGAGAAGGGGTCATGACAGCAGGTTCCAGATTGCACTTGCTATAGAGAGCTCTTCTCATCATTCATGAGAGACCCAGGATCAGGGAAGGAGCTCAGTGAGGCTCTTCATACTATATAGAAAGTCTAAAAACTGTGTCCAGGCCCCTTTCGTAGACGTCGGGGGAAAAAAAAAGAGAAAATATTTCTTCTAAGACGTTTATATTGCATTCAGACTTTTGTACCTTTGGTAAAATCTACTCTCAGGAAAGGGACTGGAAATTTCAAGGATTTGGAAGGTGGCTGTAAAAACTGGAGGGCAGATGCACTGATTATGGTAAATCCTAGATGTTACTCTAAGATTAACTATACCAGATTAATCCACTTGTCTATTCAGTCGGTATCCTGCTCCTGACAATGAGGAATGGTCTTCTGTTTCTCTCCTTCTTACATTGTGAGAGGTAGTTTAGTCAATCTGCTATTACAGACGAATAATCTGTAGAACTGTTTTAGGGTGATGACATTTCTGGTTTGAAAGACAGACACGTACATTAAAGTCTGATTTTTATTGGGGCTAGTGGGTTCTCATACGTTAAGGACCACACCTATCAGTGTTTGCATGAGCTGGACAACAGGACTCCTTCAGTCTCAGCAAAGACTAAAGTTTACCAGTATGAAGCTTTACAAGCCATTCTGTTGCTGTACGATATGCTGTTTGAATCCTTTCCTCTTTGCCATTTGAAGTGGAAACCAGTTTACAACCTTGTAAAATGGATAATTTTGAACATTGTTTCTAGAATTAAAAATCACTTCTCTAGACTGCAACGTGATATTAGTGAAAGACCATGTAAATTAAAACATGCCTTTAAGAGCTCAGAATCTTAGATGAGAGAAAGACATGTACAGAAAAACAGTTCACCAGTATGAAGCTTTGCGATCAGTTCTGTTGCTGAATGATATGCTGTTTGAATCTTTTCCTTTTTTTGATTTGAGGTGGAAACAGAGTGGAAATGAATTGGAATGCAATATGCCTCAGGTTTACCTCTTTAATGGGCACCCAGGGGGCTGGATTCAGATTCAGACCACCACTAGCATGGGACAGTCTCTAGCTACTAGGAAATCTTTTCCACCATTCCTGAAGTTGGGGGCAGGAGGGGGATCTTTGCTTTTTTTTCCCCTCTTTCTTGTAAGGGTGTCAGAAATGAACTTGTATACTAGTGTAGCACCTGGGATAGGGACTCAGAAGAGATGTTTTCTACCTTGTTTATGCTATGGCTTGTGTCTGTGTCAGGTGGAACTACTGAGCAGGCTTGACCAGTCTGAGGGGATGTTTTAATTTCTACCATTTTCTCTGTGAGTGATGTATCATGGGGAAACCTCAAGGAATGGCCTGATGGTACCATTTTCCTGTACCAGAACGTCCCTGTCTGGAGACCGTGGGGCTGACATAGTAAGTTTTCTACTTGCCATCTTGTCCTGACTCTACACTCTGTTCTTGTCCAGCCTGTCCCCTGAACTCCCTTGTGAAAAAACAGGCCTGGTGAAATTTCCATATGACTTGCACCAGGAGGTTGTAATATGCATTGTCTTGGCACCTAGCTGAAAGTTAGAGAAACGACAGAGAAAGAAAGAAGGGTAGCAGTAGAGAGAGGGGGCAAGGAATAAAAAAAAAGAAACTAAGAAGCTAAGCATGGCTTGTAGCTACTCTCACTCTTGCCTTCATTGCCCTGAAGCCTCTAAATTGCCTTCTCACAAGAGACTGTTTTTGCAAGTGATATTTTCTATTCCCATTCTGGCTGAGAGGGCTCAGATTTCTGTGTCCCAGAATTATTAGCTTGGCAACCAATACACTTACACTAATCCATGTGAGATTTCCTCTTGAAATTATTTCTATATTGGAAGTGTCATCATGCAGGAAGCAAAATTAAGCTGAAAGTTGGAAGTGTTGTGTTTAATATTTGATTTATTTTATCCTTTATCTCCTTCCACGAAATTTGAAACACGAGTTCCCCATGCAACAGAACGAATCCTTTGCCCAGCACACGACTTGAGTAACTGGATTATGTGTTGGGGATGTTTTTTATAGGGTGGCTCATCTTCCAAACCCACAGCATATGAGGGTACAAAAGGAGATTCCGCTGTGTTTCCATAGTGCAGACAACCTAGACAGACTCTGAAAATCCAGGGTGCCCATGGTGAAACTTTACCAGCAGTTTCACTGCAGCCAGAGACCTCCACAATCATTGGGTTTAGGAAAGTGGCAGCATTTGACCTATGGTGTGCATGATCACATAAAATTCCCACATAAGATAGAACAGGCTAGGAGCCTAGTGCTATTTTTTTTGTGAAGTGAGGGTCCATGTGAAGCTAGAAACCTGGTTTGTGGTATTTCTTGTAACAGACCATTGACAGAATTTTTCTCTGTAATTACTGTTAGGTGTGGAGGCTTCAGGCAAAATCCAGCATTACAATGCAGTCTTTGCACCCATTCTCCTAGGGGCAAGAATGTACAGAAATTTGGTTTCTGGAAAGCAATTTTAACATTTTTAAAATTGCATTTGAGACAATGTAAGGTCTTAAGGAAGTTAAATCTTTGACTCCCTTTTCTTTTAGCCAAAATGATTGAAGAGGAGGAGGATTTTTTTAAAAAATATGTAAGAGGGTATTTGTGAGCTAAAGCTAAAGCTCCAGACAACAATGCAGGAGACTGTGATTCTGCTTCCCATATATTCAGGCAAATCACGGAACATGTTTGTCTGTTTCCTTCTTTGTAAAATGGGGATAAGCACTCTATTAATTCACATGGTACATGAGCTAAACTTATTAATGATGTTAGAATCCTCTGACATTTTTGGTGAAATGTGTAAATCACTAGTAACAGTCTTTCTGTCTTCATCCCCCAAAAACCACCAAACAAAATGGAAGAAGAAATAGTTAGTTACAAAATCACCCCCAAGTGATCCAGAAACAGATTGAGCATCCACAACTCCTGTACAAGTTAATTCTACTATGAGTTATTGTAAATACAGTGAGGCTGCAATAGTATCTTACAGTGCTTTTTTGTGTGCTGTTACTTGCTGGTGCTCAGTACGGGCACTTTGGCAGGCCCAGCCATGGGAACTGCAGTGGAGAGAGGAGGGGCTGGGGAGCTGGCAGAATACTGGCTCCTCTTTTTTTAACAAAGAAAGTACTGGTATCCTGTATCTGTAATATGCCTACAATCCAAACATAAAGGGCCACTGAAGACTTTCTAAATTGACTGGGAGCAGGACTGGGTCAAAAGAGTGAACCATAGTTTGATTGTAAATTGTAAAGCTTTTCTTTCATCCATGATCAAATCAGCCACAGAAAATTTTACAGATTAAACTATGATTGGTTTCAGGCAATTTTAAAGCTAGGTGAGAGCGGGGAGAGAGAGAGAGAAAGAGAGATCTAATTTCATGAGTGCAAACTTCACTTGTGCATGAATGCACACTGTCCATTCCTCAACACATGTTATTTTATATCCCCTGCATTTCCTCAGACTCATGTATCAGCTATCAGTGAGGCTTATTAACATTGCTGCATGGATCAGCTGGTAAGCCACCCATCCTTACTAGTAAATTGCAGAAACATCTGGCTGTCTAAAGAATAATATTACCGTCATTGCTGTCAGGTCCTTTGTGATACAACTTCCCTATATCATGGCTCCTGTTTACAAAAACAACCAGGGAAAAAGGGGGAGGGGGAATCATTTTACACATAGCTTAAAATATTGTTTTCTATCAGGTTCAGCACAGCCAACCCAAAAGCACAGAAAACCATGAAGTTAAAAATATCGTGAGTAAAAAAAAAGTGGTTGGATCTTTCTATTTTTTTTCTTCATATTTACAAGCTGTGTTTGGTTGAAAAATATCTGATATTGTATGTTTATAGATAAGATTCTGGTCACTTTCTCATGCAGAACAGCACCTTATTCCACAAGAGTTCTTACTAACTTCGGTGTCACTACTCTGAAAGAAGGAAGCTGTGGCCTAGCAGATAGCGCACTGGTTTGGGACTCAGAAGTTGTGAATACTTCAAAAATATGCAGCTGTGTATTCCCATGTAGCAGGCCTGGATACAGGAAATTCTATGTGTGCTTTTTTTTTTTGTAAGTGAGAACAACTTTTTTTAAATATCAAGGAGTTCAAAATAGTCGTGCAATGATTGTGGATAAGATATGTTAATGAAAAAATTGAGTGGAGACAGTGACTGATAATATAATTTTGTTATAACCTTGTAAAAATGTATACAATCATAAAGATTTTATAGAAATTACCTTCTGGGGCCTTGCTGTAATATCGTAGGTGAAAAGCAATATTCCAAAATATTTTGGTCTTCTGAGGATAAATTCTGGGGCAAAGCTGCCTTCTCCCATTTCACCCACATTGTTCACTCCCCCATGCAGCAGTACTCTCCAGGCAAAAGAAATGCTCTTCAAGGGTCTCACAGCTTCCTCCCCATCCCCCTCACTTTCCTTTTTCTATCATGCAAGTACATGTTTGAAAATGTAGTCCCTTCCCTGCTCCAGGACCAGCTCATTGGGCAGGTAGCTGGCCAAGGAACTACAGCTCCCAAGGTGCCTTGGGTTAGAATCATAGAATTATAAAATCCTGGGGCTGGAAGAGACCTGAGGAGATCATCTAGTCCAGCTCCCTGCCCAAAGCAGGATCAACCCCAACTAACTCATCCCAGCCAGTGCTTTGCCACCCTCCTGGTGAAATAGTTTTTTCCTAATAGCCAACCTACACCTCCCTTTCTGTGACTTTAAATCAGTATTGCTTGTTCTACCATCAGTGACTACTGACAACAGCCTCTCTCCATCCTCTTTAGAGCCCCCATTCAGGAAGTCGAAAGCTGTTGTCAAATCTCCTCTCACTCTTATCTTCTGCAGACTAAATAAGCCCAAGTCCCTCAGCCTCTCCTCATAGGTCATGTGCTCCAGCCCCTTCATTATTTTCATTGCATTCCACTGAATCTGCTCCAATGCATCCACATCCTTTCTATCTTTTCAGAACTGGACACATTATTCCAGATGTGCTGAATAGATCTAGAGTAGAACTTCTCTAGATCTGCTGGAAATGCTTCTCCTAATGCACCCAGTATGCCATTAGCCTTCTTGGCTACAAGGGCACACTGTTTACTCATATCCAGCCACTCAGCCACCGTAATCCCTCAGTCCTTTTCTGATGTACCGCTACTTAACCAGTTGATCCCCAGCATGTAACAATGCTTGGGATTCTTCCATCCCAAGTGCAGGACTTTGCATTTCTCCTTGTTGAACCTCATCAGATTTCTTTTGGCCCAATCCTCCAACTCATCTAGGTCACTGTGCACCCTATCCCTACCTCCAGTGTATCGACCTGTCCCCCTATCATAGTGTCATCCGCAATTTGCAGAGGGTGCAATCCACCCCCTTCTCCAGGTCATTAATAAAGATGTTGAACAGCTGCAGCCCCAAAAGTGATCCCTGGGTCACTCCACTTGAAACCGACCACCAACCAGACATCGAACCTTTGATTGCTACCTGTTGGGCCTGAGCATCTAAGCAGCTTTCTATCCACATTGTAGTCCATGGACACTCCTCCTGCACAGTGCACAGGGAAGAAGGGAAAGAAAATAGACTGGGGGTGGGTATGTTTGCATCCTTTGCACCCTGCTGTGTACTGGCCTGTTTAGGTGTACAAAAGTTCACAGCTCTAAAGCCAGAGTGAAAATCCATCTAGTGTGCATACCCTTTTGAATGTCCTTGTTTCTAAATATGCATTTTACATTAGTTTAAAATAATTTGGGGCTATTGCTGTGCTTGAGAATTTGTTCTGTAACTCACTCATCTTCTATGTAAAGAATTGCTGTGTGAATTGCTTGCATTGGTCCCTATTTGTGCCGGCTGCTTGTTCAAACAGCTTGGTGACATTCATCTAATCTTAGCCATCAGGATCTTATGTATCTTACTGTACTACCCTCCTTCCCCTTATTCTCCTTCTTTTGAGGAAACAAAACTGAAATGAGGCTTCTTCCATCATGGTTAAAGTCCCAAAATATGAATAAGTTGATGATAGTTCAAACATTGTAGTTTGTTTCATTTGCTCTGCATAATATGATATTTAAAAAACAAATAAGAGAGAGAGAGAGAGAGAGAGAGAGAGAGAGAGAGAGAGAGAGTGCGCATTTGACAAATCCTATACAGGCATTTTAAATCTACTTTTTAATGTTTCGTTTTCTTTTTTCTTTGCTGCTGTAAAAGACTTACATTCTAATTTAGGAAATGTCTCTGGAATGTGTAATGTTGAGCTAGTTGTGTAAAGACACATAATTGAAATGATATGATTAAACTAATATTCTGCAACATCCGAGAGGTAGCCATGTTAGTCATGCATCTAAGGAAGCCGGTCTTTGCCCATGAAAGCTTACGCTCCAAAGTATCTGTTAGTCTATAAGGTGCCACAGGACTTCTTGATATTCTGCAACATGTGGTTTGAAGTGCTGTTGGGTAAACATATATTTAACATTTTAACATTTTAAATAGCACTTAAGATCTAAAAAGCTCTGATTGTGAAAATATACTGTTTTGGCTTCATTTTCAACAAATACTGGGTATCCTCAGATCTAATGAAGCCAAAGTAACTGAGGGTACTCTGAATTTGTGAAAATCTTGCATCTTGAGCTATCTAGAGCTGGACTTCCATTTACAATCCATTGGAGTTGCAGGAATTGACTGCTAACTCTCGCTGGTGTGGAGAAAGTAAGTAAGGAAAGTTATTTACTTGTTCCCATAACACAAGAACTAGGGGACACCAAATGAAATTAATACGTAGCAGATTGAAAACAAACCAAAAGAAGTATTTCTTTATTCAGCCCACAGTCTACTTGTGGAACTCCTTGCCAAAGCTAGACAAATTCATGGAGGATAGGTCCATTAATGGCTATTAGCTGGGATGGGCATGAATTGTGTTTGTCAGAAGCTGGGAATGGGTGATAGGGCAGGGATAACTTGGTGATTAGTTGTCCGATTCAATCACCTGCATTGTCACTGTTGGAAGACAGGACATTGGGCTAGCTGGACCTTTGGTCTGACCCAGTAAGGCTAGAGTACAAGAATCAATGGGCTTAAATTGCAGCAAGGGAAGTTGAAGTTGGACATTAGGAAAAACTTTGTAACTGTCAGGATGGTTGAACACTGGGATAAGTTATCTAGGAAGGTTGTGGAATCGCCATCACTAGAGATATTTAAGAGCAGGTTAGGCAGACCTCTATCAGGGATGGTCTAGCCAGTGCTTGGTCCTGCCATGAGGGCAGGGGATTGGACCCGATGGCCTCTCAAAGTCTCTTCCAGTTCTGGTGTTCTATGATACTTATGTTCTTATGTGGTTAGCAATTCTGTGGTGGGTAAATCTTGATCTAACTCATACATTACATGGATATACAAATTCAATCACATGTACTACCAAAAGGATTTTCCATAGGAATATATATATTCTTTTTGAACTATTTTTCCTTGATCCTTAATACTACCGCTCTATGCGAATAAATCTTTCGCCTCTGCTGCTGCTATTTTCCTGTAATTGTAGCAGTAGACAATTATTATAACCTTCATAAATGGGTTAGCCTATTGGGGCCTTAAAATATGTCTTCCTTAAAGAAAATAAATCACATACAGCATTGTTAATAGATAATATGTACTTGGCTCTGAATTGTTTATGTTTAGTATGTTAGGTGCTGAACAAATCCACAAAAATAGACCCTCCCACAAATAACATGTATTCTGTATTGACAAAGACAAGATACCAAGTTGGGGTAAGGGCGACTGTTAGCCGATGGCCAAGGATGTTTGGTGAGGTGCCAGCTATGCCCGTTTTACACCATCCGTGACTTTAACCACTAGGACTCACTGTCCCTTCACGGCAGGCAGCCCGGGCCAGGCTGACGGGTGCCCCAAGGTCCTAAACACCCATGACTTTAACTGCTAGAGCTCAGAGCCCCTTCGCAGTGGGCAGTCAACACTGACTGACAGGTGCCCCAATGGCAGCACTAAGAGCCTTTCCACACCCGTGACTTTAACCGCTAGGACTCACTGTCCCTTCGTGGCGGGCAGTCAGGATTGACTGACAGGCGTCCCAAGAGTTTGCCCCATGGAGGCGGCGCAACTCAATGCTAGGCTCTTAGTACTCTCACCTAATGGCCAGGCTTTATAGCCAAAACGGCTGAGGTTCTTTAATTGTGTTGGCTGCTTTACAGTAACCCAGGGAAACAAGTCAGGCTTATGCACAAACGGTTACCAAAATTTATTAAACTAGATTCTAATCATGTGGTTACAAAATTGCTAGTGCCTACTTATTTAAATGTATAGATGTTACACACACAAACAGGATACAAAACTGAAGCCACGATCCCGAAGAAAGAAAACAAAGTATAGAGCTCTATTTCAAAATATGTGTACACTAAAGATAGGAGATCAGGTGTGGGCGCTTCTTACCCTCCTTGCATCTCTCGATTCCAGCAGTGCCAAGCCAGGATCGGTCACTCAATTCCGCGGAAAGACGAATAAGGGACAAGGCTTAGGGACCCCTTTTGCTGCAGAAGCCTTGAGAGGCTGTCACTTATCTGACCAGCAGATAGATAGTGAAAAGCACTCAAAAATCATGGTGCTGTAGGTCCCATACTTATACCTCTGTAATCCTTTATTCTCTTTCTCCTTTCTTATGCCAAATTGGGGCTGGTCTGTCTGGGCAACGCCAGCTCTCGCAAGAGTAGTTTACACTTGCAAGGGAGAGAAACAATAAGTTTCGACTACTGGACATTTCTTTTATTAGGGTAAATATTTTCCCACCTAGGATGTTAGTGTGTGTGCATCAAGTTATTAGTAGGGGCTAAGAGCCATGTCTGTCACAGCTCCTCTGTCTGCTGTGAGCCTAATCGTTGTATATGTTCCCAGAGGCACATTGTAGCAGCACACCTGTGCTTCTCACAGCTTCAAAGGCTGTGCTGGAATTTACGTTAAGTGCCCTGTTGTTTTGGCTCCCTTGTATTCCCAGCAATGCTGGTCTGAGAGGGGGCTGGCTGTCTGGCTACAGGGACACAATACAGAAGACAACATTATCAGGGTGGTGGCTGGTATGAGGCAAGAAAGTCCCAGGATTCATTTTCAAAAAGAAATATTGTTGATTCATACAAAGCTTAGTTTTAATGTGTTTTTCTTTTGGGCTCTTGGATTTCATGTAAGAGAGAGAAGAGCAGGGCTGCAATAAGAGAGGGGAGAGAAAATGAGTGGGAGAAAAAATGAGTGGGAGGGCTGAAGAAAAGAATGCGTGTGCACAGAGGGATGACAAGCATAGTGGAGGAGAGAATGAGGTGGAAAAGTTGAAGGGTTGGAGTGAAAGGAGAGGCATGGGTTAAACAGCTACCAAGAACCAAAAACAGTAGATCTAAGGAAGAAAAATGCAGCCAGCCACCTGCCATGGGGGGAAAGGGAGAGGGGACTTCCTGGGGCCAGCAATGAAAGGGAGATAATGCCAGCAGCAAGGCAGGGAACACTCACCATAGGACAACAGGAGCTCAGCCCTGCTTCCAGCAGAAATCTCTAGCAATCATTGGCCATCTGGGGAAGAGGGGTTATGACTAACCAGCATTCTACAACTCCCAGGACTTAACCTTTCTCAGGAGTCATTTGGAGCCGATTTCAGGTCCCATCCAGCAGCCCACTCAACCCAGGCAGACTAGGAAAGGGAACGCAGTCTGAGGGCTACTGCTGATCACCTGTTTAGGAAACTTCTTAATGTGATGACTGCAGAATAGCTTTTCAATACCTGTAGATATCAGCATCTAGTTTCGTTTGGTTTTCTCTCATAAAACAATTGGTAGAGAGCCAGGAATACATTTGTCTTCTTTGCAGCAATGTCAGGACACGCTGGCTACGTGTCCTGTGACAAAGTCAGTCCAATTCCTGGGCCTCTGTCCTCTGACCAGTCCACTATGACCCCTTAAGGGCCCTGTTGCCCTAGCTGGTTTGAGGGGTGGTCTGGGGGGAATCCAGACCCCACCGACTCGTGGCGGGTTCCGGCCCAGGGACCCTGTGCAGCTGCCAGTGGGAGGAGCTGACTCCCTTGGTCCTTGGCACAGCAACTCTCCTCACTGGGCCACTTCCCAGGTGATTCCCTGGATACCTTCTCCAGGCCATAGCAGTCCTGGGCCTTCTCTCTTGATCTCTTAGGAGCTCCAGCTCTCTCTCTGTGATCTCCAGTGTTCCTGTTGTTCTCTGCTCCTCTCAAACCTGTTCTCTCTTTCTGCTCTCCTCTCGCTCACCACTCACCGCTCACTCTTCCCCCGACCTTCCCACTGTGAAGGGTTTTAAAAGCCTCTCATTGGCCCAGTCATTGGGACCAGCTGGCTTTAATTAGGCTGAGCTGTCTCCTACCCAGCTGCCTCTGATTGCCCTGCAGGTCCTTCTGCTTGTTTAGGCTTCCTTCACACTGGCCCTACCACGCTACACTAGAACGCTATGTCCAAGTATCTTATTTCAAAGCAACGACTTCGAAAATAAGCTAATTTGATGTGTATCGTCTACATATCCTCCAGGGCTGGTTCCATCAATGTTCAAAGTTGAAGTAGTGACGGGGAACATTGAAAGAGGCTGCTCTGGATGGAAAATCAGAGTGTCTACACACACAAGTGGCCCCTGTCAAAATAAAGGGCCAGGAAAGCCTACAGATTGGGTCATAGGCCAGACTGGCCCTTCCAGGCCAACAGCAAGCCACTTATTTAAAGGGCCTCTCCCAGACACATTCGGCCTGCACAGCATGAGTCCTGCAGAGCTGACACCAGACCCACACACTCGCTGCAAGCAGTGATGGACCTCCAGCAGCAGCAGCTGGAAGCTCTCCAGGCTGTCACCCAGGGAGCAAGTGCCCTGCTAGGTGCTGCATTGGAGGCCACCTAGCAGCTCCTGGCAGGGAAGCCCTCCCTGGGGGCAGATGGGGATACCCCAGACCATTGGGCTACCCTGTCTCCACCCAACCCGGTGCTCCGCCACCTCTGGAACTACCTCACCAGTTCCGAGTGGTGTGAGCACCTGGTAATGGGGAAAGCAGTCAAGTAGCACTTTAAAGACTAGCAAAATAGTTTATTAGGTGAGCTTTTGTGGGACAGACCCACTTCTTCAGACCATAGCCAGACCAGAACAGACTCAATATTTAAGGCACAGAGAACCAAAAACAGTAAGCAAGGAGGACAAATCAGAAAAAGATAATCAAGGTGAGCAAATCAGAGAGTGGAAGGGTGGGGGGAAGGTCAAGAATTAGATTGAGCCAAGTATGCAGACGAGCCCCTATAGTGACTCAGAAAGTTCCCATCACGATTTAAACCATGTGTTAATCTGCCGAATTTGAATATAAAAGCCAGCTCGGCTGCTTCTCTTTCCAGAACGGTGCGATAATTCTTCTTCAGTAACACACATACCTTTAGGTCATTGACAGAATGCCCCATTCCATTAAAATGTTGACGAACTGGTTTGTGGATCTGGAGGGTTTTGATGTCCGTTTTGTGCCCGTTCACCCTTTGTCTAAGGGAGGTAGAAGTCTGTCCAATATACAAAGCATCTGGGCATTGTTGGCACATGATGGCATATATGATGTTAGTAGAGGAGCATGAGAAAGTGCCCGTGATTCTGTGAGTAACCCGGTTAGGTCCAGTGATGGTATTTCCAGAGAAGATATGTGGACAAAGCTGGCAGTGGGCTTTGTTGCAGGGAAAGGTTCCAGGACTGGTGTTCCTGGGGTATAGACTGTGGCTGTTAGTCAGGATCCTCATGAGGTTGGGAGGTTGTCTGTAGGAGAGAACAGGAATGTCACCCAGGGCCTTCTGGAGTGTAGCATCCTGATTAAGAATAGGTTGTAGGTCTTTAATAATTCTTTGCAGTGGTCTGAGTTGGGGGCTGTGGGTGATGACCAGTGGTGTTCTGTTCTTGGCTTTTTTGGGCCGATCTTGGAGTAGCTGGTCTCTGGGTATTCGTCTGGCCCTGTCGATTTGTTTTTTTACTTCTCCTGGTGGGTAATTCAGGTTTATGAATATTTGGTTAAGTTCTTGTAGTTTTTGCTCTCTGTCAGTTGGATCAGAGCAAATGCGATTGTACCTAAGAGCTTGACTGTAAACAATGGATCTAGTCACGTGTGCAGGATGGAAACTAGAAGGGTGTAGATAAGCATAGCGATCAGTAGGTTTTCGGTACAGTGTGGTACTGATCAGGCCATCCTTGATTAGTACTGTAGTGTCCAGGAAATGTATCTCTTGCATGTTGTAATTGAGGCATAAATTGATGGTGGGGTGTAGATTGTTAAAGTCTCTGTGGAATTCTTCTAGAGCCTCTGTACCATGGGTCCAAATCATAAAGATGTCATCAATGTATCTTAAGTAGAGGAGTGGTAATAGGGGACGAGAGCTGAGGAATCGTTGTTCCAGGTCAGCCATAAATATATTAGCATATTGTGGGGCCATGCGGGTGCCCATAGCAGTTCCACTAATCTGGAGGTATAAATTGTCCCCAAAATGGAAATGATTGTGTGTGAGAACAAAGTTACAGAGGTCAGACACCAGATTGGCTGTGGTGGCATCAGGGATGGTATTCCTGATTGCTTGTAATCCGTCTTTATGAGGAATATTAGTGTACAGAGCCTCTACATCCATTGTGGCAAGGATGGCGTTATCAGGAACTTTTCCGATGTTTTGTAATTTCCTCAGGAAGTCGGTGGTATCTCAGATATAGCTGGGAGCGTTGGTGGCATAGGGTTTGAGGAGGTAGTCCACGTAACTGGATAGTCCGGTGGTAAGGGTGCCAATACCTGAAATGATAGGGTGTCCAGGGTTTCCAGGTTTGTGGATTTGGGGAAGGAAATAGAATAATCCAGGCTGCGGCTCAGATGGTGTGTCTGAGTGAATGAGGTCCCGAGTAGCAGCAGGGAGGTCCTTCAGTAGTTGTTGTAATTTCCTTTGGAATTCAAAAGTGGGATCAGCAGAGAGAGGTCTGTAAAATGTGGTGTTGGAGAGTTGTCTGCCTGCCTCCTGTTCAGAGTCTGACTTTTTCAGGATGACAACAGCACCCACTTTGTCAGCTGGTTTGATTATAATGTCTGGGTTATTTTTGAGACTCTGGACAGCATGGTGTTCAGCATATTTGAGATTGTGTCTCATTTGGCATTGTTTGTGTATAAAGTCAGCCTGAGCACAGTAGTGGAAGCACTGTACGTAGAAGTCCAGACTTTCACTGCAACCCTCACGGGGACTCCACATAGAGTTCTTCTTCTTTTGTTGTTGGTGGTGGGGGTCGAGACAGTCAGACTGTTGTTCATAGGTGTGCTGGAAAAATTCCTTTAGACGGAGACGGTGAAAGAAGGCTTCAAGGTCACCACAGAATTGTATTAAGTTGGTGGAGGAGATAGGGCAGAAGGAAAGACCCCGGGATAACAGAGACTCCTCTGCTGGGCTGAGTTGGTAGTTTGAAAGGTTAACAATGTTGTTGGTCGAGCTACTGTTATTGTGGTTGAAGTATCCTGAGGAATAGCATCCTCACTAACAGTCACAGTCTATACCCCAGGAGCACCAGTCCTGGAACCTTTCCCTGCAACAAAGCCCGCTGCCAGCTTTGTCCACATATCTTCTCTGGAAATACCATCACTGGACCTAACCAGGTTACTCACAGAATCACGGGCACTTTCTCATGCTCCTCTACTAACATCATATATGCCATCATGTGCCAACAATGGCCAGATGCTTTGTATATTGGACAGACTTCTACCTCCCTTAGGCAAAGGGTGAACGGGCACAAAACGGACATCAAAACCCTCCAGATCCACAAACCAGTTCGCCAACATTTTAATGGAATGGGGCATTCTGTCAATGACCTAAAGGTATGTGTGTTACTGAAGAAGAATTATCGCACCGTTCTGGAAAGAGAAGCAGCCAAGCTGGCTTTTATATTCAAATTCGGCAGATTAACACATGGTTTAAATCGTGATGGGAACTTTCTGAGTCACTATAGGGGCTCGTCTGCATACTTGGCTCAATCTAATTCTTGACCTTCTCCCCCACCCCTCCACTCTCTGATTTGCTCACCTTGATTATCTTTTTCTGATTTGTCCTCCTTGCTTACTGTTTTTGGTTCTCTGTGCCTTAAATATTGAGTCTGTTCTGGTCTGGCTATGGTCTGAAGAAGTGGGTCTGTCCCACGAAAGCTCACCTAATAAACCATTTTGCTAGTCTTTAAAGTGCTACTTGACTGCTTTTTGTTTTGATAGTGTATAGACAAGCACGGCTTCCTCTCTGTTACTGGTAATGGGGGAGTGGGATGACAACATGGCTGCGGAACTTTCTTATGCGCTGGCAGACCTTTCTTGAGCTCACCCCGCACTGAGGCACCAGGACATCCAGATGCGGTGCGCCCTCACTGTTGACAAGAGGGTCACCATAATTGTCTGGAAGCTGGCCACTCCAGACAGCTACCAGTCCTTGCGCCACAAATTTGGGGTGGACAAGGCCAGAGTCAGGGCCATCGTCAGGTGCAGTGGCACGTGGGGCAGCAGGTGGGGAGGGTGGTGAAGAGGGCGGCAGGGAGGGCAGTGGAAGATGGAAGCTGGGTCACAACCTCCTGGAATGAACTGGCGGCATCCCTGAAACCCCTGTCACGTCCTGCCATGCTGTCTGGTGCCAGGCAGCCTCCTCCCGGTCGTGGTGGAGCCTCTCCTTGGCTACCTCCACCTGCCACCAGAAAGTCACGAGGAGCTGGGGGTCCAAGGTGACTGTCCTCTGGGTCCAACAGTGGTGGGTCCGTCCCAGCGCTGGTGGTTCCCCTGGGCGCTAGTGGTCCCTGGACCCCAGGGACTCTCTGGAGTGACAGATGGTGCCTGGCTGTCCGGGGCCTTGGATGGTGTGGCTGTGGAAATGGGGAGGAAGGGAGAAGAAGGCTGTTAGTACTGTGCCATGGCCCATGCTCCCCATCCCCCCATGGATGCGGGGTCAGGAGGTGCCCGCTGGCCGGATGCCTGGCTGGAGCTCCAGGATGGGAGGTCAATGAGGAGCTTCCCCTCCTCACTGGTGGACCCCTCATAAGCAGTCCTGAGGGCTGACTCTTCCAGTGGCCCCCGGGGTATAGGGTTGGCCTCTGGGCTGACCTTCGGGTGCAAAGCCTCCTGGGGCTCCTCAGCCGCAGTGTCAAGGGTGGCCAGGGAGCAAGCGCCCTGCTAGGTGCTACACGGGAGGTGTACTGGAGGCTGAGGATTGCCCTGAGCTCCCTGTAATAGGGGCAAGAAGCAGGGGCACCCCCAGACTGGCTATCCAAATTCCAGGCCTGGGTGTAACCCTGCCGCAACTCCTTTACTTTGCTCCATAGTGCGGGCAGGGTGACCCCAGGCGGCCAGGCCCTCAGCCAGCCGGGCAAACGCTTCTGTGTTCCACCACTTGCTCCCAATTACATGGAGCACCTCCTCCTCACCCTGGAGCCCCAGCAGGTCTCAGAGCTTGGCATCCATCAGGGAGAGGCCCCACTGCTTCTTACCCCACCCGGCTGGATGCCTTGGGGCTGTGGTTCCCCTTAGGGGCGGGGAGCCCTGGAGGCACTCAGGGAGCTGACTGGCTGCCATGGGTGGAGGGTGGGCAGCTCTGGGTGTTGTGGAGGTGTGCAGGGCAAACACATGTGATCACTGCTGCCTGCACACTCTCAGCTTCCTGCCACAGGAAGTTTGGGTCCATGGTGCTTCAAGGGCTACTGCATGTGGTGATCGTGGAGCCCCGCAGGGGCTGGCCAGCATGTCTCAGCCCCACAGCTGATTGCCACCATAGCTGTGTCTACACGTGCACGCTACTTCGAAGTAGCGGCACTAACTTCGAAATAGCACCCGTCGCGGCTACACGCGTCGGGCGCTATTTCGAAGTTAACTTCGATGTTAGGCGGTGAGACGTCGAAGTCGCTAACCTCATGAGGAGATAGGAATAGCGCCCTACTTCGACGTTCAACGTCGAAGTAGGGACCGTGTAGACGATCCACGTCCCGCAACGTCGAAATTGCCGGGTCCTCCATGGTGGCCATCAGCTGAGGGGTTGAGAGACGCTCTCTCTCCAGCCCCTGCGGGGCTCTATGGTCACCGTGGGCAGCAGCCCTTAGCCCAGGGCTTCTGGCTGCTGCTGCGGCAGCTGGGGAGCCATGCTGCAGGCACAGGGTCTGCAACCAGTTGTCGGCTCTGTGTATCTTGTGCTGTTTAGTGCAACTGTGTCTGGGAGGGGCCCTTTAAGGGAGCGGCTTGCTGTTGAGTCCGCCCTGTGACCCTGTCTGCAGCTGTGCCTGGCACCCTTATTTCGATGTGTGCTACTTTGGCGTGTAGACGTACCCTCACAGCGCCTATTTCGATGTGGTGCCGTGCAACGTCGAAGTTGAACATCGATGTTGCCAGCCCTGGAGGACGTGTAGACGTTATTCATCGAAATAGCCTATTTTGATGTTGCTACATCGAAATAAGCTATTTCGATGTTGGCTTCACGTGTAGACGTAGCCCATGTGAAGTAGCAGGTCGCGGATCGTCTGCACACGCCTTACTTCGAAGTTCAACGTCGAAGTAGGGAGCTATTCCCATCTTCTGATAGGAACAGCGATTTCAACTTCTTGCCACCTAATGTCAATTTCAACTTCAAAGTAGCACGCAGCGTTGTGTAGATGCCAGCTAGTGTAGACACGGCCACAGTGTTAAGTACAAATATATTCTGTACTTGGAAGTGGCTTAAGTTAAAAGGGGACAAAGTGCTCTTATTCTAAGTCATTAATAAAAATTATTAAATAGTACTGAGCCCTGAAAGTCCCACTATATACCTCCCTGAGTTTGAAAGTGCACTACTCTTTGAATGCATTATTTTTCAGACAGTTATGCTACCCCCACTATAGTAATTTCAGCTGGATCACATTTCTTCATTTGTTTGAGAATATCATGTGGGGACTGTGCCAAAGTCTCATTAAAACCAAGTTATATCATGTCCCCTGGTTCTTCCTTATCTACAAGGCCAGTAACCCTATCAAAAAAGAAATTAAGTTGATTTGGTGTGATTTGTTCTTCAGAAATGCATATTGTCAGTTACTTATCCCCCTATTATGCTCTACTTACTTACAAATTGATTGTTTAACAGTTTTTTCCCCACTATCTTTCCATGCGTTAAGTCTAGGCTGATTGGTCTCTAATTCTCCAATTCCTCAATACTCCTCATTTTAAAAATAGGTACTATGCTTTTCCGTCTTTAGCCCTCTGAAGCTATACCTGACTCTCTCTCATGAGTTCTCAAAGATCAACCCTATAGTTCCTTTAGGCTTCAATAGCAGGGTGTGTGTAACAACAGATTAGGCTCTGTGTTGTTTGGTTACTGTACTTTGTTTACATGACAGATCATTCTCTCTCTCTCTCTCTCTCTTTATGTTCCTTGCTAATGTTTTTAGGGTGTCAAAGGTTATATTTTGGAGCTCTCTGCTAACCAGAACCCTGTGTGGATACAAATTTAACCCAGGGACCTCAGTGCCAAAGCAGCAGAATACAGGGCTGTCACTTCCACAAGACAGCACCCCACAATGGCAGCTTCACCATCCTCAGCCTCAACCTTATCCTTGTTCTAACCATCCCACATAGCTGTTTGTATCCCCATTCCAGTAAGCCTGTTTCCCATTACAGTGGGGATGTGCCAGATGTTGGAGGAACTGCCACAAAAGATGCTGGATCCTGGTAGAGGTGGTCCCATGTCTTTCCCTTCTTCTCTTTCTCAAGCAAACTATGCCCTTCTATAACAATATTCTAATAATGAGATTTATCCCACCAACTCTCTGTGATACCAATTAAGTCAATTTAGCTGGTGTAGTAAGATTTTCATCTCTTCTCTTTATTCCCCATATCCTTTGCATTTGTATATAGACATCTAAGATGTCAGTCCTGTAGCTAGATATCTCCATCCCCTGGTTGGACAGATCCCAACCACCAGTGCCCTATGTATCCACCTCTTGACATATATGGCCATGAGCCTACCAGCCTTGGGGTTGATCTTCCTTAAGACAGTAGAGTTGTAGTAGTTGTTCCCGAAGTAGTTGTTCTTCCTCAGCCATCGGAATTTGCTCCTCTTAATCTTGATGAATGGTGGTTCTCTGTGGGCAGTTGAGCACGGCCATCTACCTGAGGTGTCTCCTCAGTCTACTCTAGTCAGATAACATCCTCCATCCACGAAATTACCATGTGAAGACTGTCAGTGAAGTGCTTTAACTCATATTTTATGTAGGGAAGACATTTTCTCCTGTAGTTATTTGTGTGCTTCCAGAGGGACTCCACCAAGAAAGATCTCTTATACTGGGTGGTTCTGCCAGCTTTCCTTAGCAGAGACGTGCTGACTGCATTCCCAGCAAGACAAGAGCACAATCTGGATAGAAACTTTCAGACTGTGTCAGGAGAGAGACTCAACATATACAGGCAGAGATAGAACTAGTAGCTGGGAGTGCTGGTAGCATAGGGTCTAAGTAGAGAGTCCTCATATACAGACAATCCTGTGGTGAGGCTGCCAATGCCTGAGATTCCATCCTGTGCCAGCAATGCAATTTACACTGGCCAAACTGGACAGTCTCTACGTAAAAGAATAAATGGACAGAAATCAGACGTCAGGAATGGTAAGGTATATAAACCTGTGAGAGAACACTTCAGTCTCCCTGGGCACTCAGTAACAGATTTCAAAGTAGCAATTCTACAACAGAAAAAAACTTTCAGAAATAAAATGGAGAGAGAAATTTCTGAGCTGCAATTCATTTGCAAATTTGACTCCATCAACCGAGGATTAAACAGAGACTGGGAGTGGCTAGCCCCTTACAAAAGCAGTTTCTCTGCTATGGAAGGTCACACTTGCACATTAGTATCTGACAATAGGCCACATCCCCCCTGACTGATCTGACTTGATTTTTCTCCTCTCTTGGGCTACGTCTACACGTGCAGCCAACATCGAAATAGTCTATTTCGATGAATAACGTCTACACGTCCTCCAGGGCCGGCAACGTCGATGTTCAACTTCGACGTTGCTCAGCCCAACATCGAAATAGGCACAGTGAGGGAACGTCTACACGTCAAAGTAGCACACATCGAAATAGGGATGCCAGGCACAGCTGCAGACAGGGTCACAGGGCGGACTCAACAGCAAGCCGCTCCCTTAAAGGGCCCCTCCCAGACACAGTTGCACTAAACAACACAAGATACACAGAGCTGACAACTGGTTGCAGACCCTGTGCCTGCAGCATGGCTCCCCAGCTGCCGCAGCAGCAGCAGCCAGAAGCCCTGGGCTAAGGGCTGCTGCCCACGGTGACCATAGAGCCCCGTAGGGGCTGGAGAGAGAGCATCTCTCAACCCCCCAGCTGATGGCCGCCATGGAGGACCCAGCAATTTCGACGTTGCGGGACGCGGATCGTCTACACGGTCCCTACTTCGACGTTGAACGTCGAAGTAGGGCGCTATTCCTATCTCCTCACGAGGTTAGCGACTTCGACGTCTCGCCGCCTAACGTCGAAGTTAACTTCGAAATAGCGCTCGACGCGTGTAGACGCAACGGGCGCTATTTCGAAGTTGGCACCGCTACTTCGAAGTAGCGTGCACGTGTAGACGCAGCTTTGATGTATACTACTGATAATGGGCCATTTCCACCCTGACCAAATAGACCCTGTCAGCTCTGGCCCTCCCTTTTACTGGGACCCCACTCTTTAAAGACCCCTCTGAACTCCCTTACCCACCACCACTCATGCATCTGACGAAGCAGGTCTTTGCCCATGAAGGCTTATGCTCAAAAGTATCTATTAGTCTATAAGGTGCCACAGGACTTCTTGTTGTTCTTGAAGATACAGACTAACACGGCCACCTCTCTGATACTTCCAGATTACAAATGTGCATAAAATGACTAACTGGTGTCAATTTGCATGAGAGAGAGGACACTATAAATGGAAGACATCTTGCACAGGGACCCCGGTTTTGTCTTGTCATCACCGGAACATCGATCCAGAACGGCAGAAGCCCGGCTCTACCCTCCTCCATCTAACTCACCTGGCCAGTGCAGTTAGGGGGAGCATCTATTGGCAATAGCAACAAGACAGGAGTGTGGCTCTGTGTGTGTGTGTGTGTGTGTGCGCGTGCGCACGCGCATATGATGTGTTGATTGCTTTATGTGTATTACCAATAAATGTGGTGTTTTGCCTTTCCCTCTGAAAAGATTCCACGCAGTACTTTTCAGTACTACAGTAGAAGTGCTGGGAGTGTACCATTTTTCTGTTGTGGGTTCTTCATTCTAGACTACCTGATATCTAACTCAATGGGCTAGCTTCATTAGACTTCCAGTTATCTGCAGCCATGTGTCCCATAGTATTTTCAAATCTGCACCTGCAAGGTATCATAGAGTTACAAATTATTTTTATCTACTCCGTATTAAAAGTAGCTGGTTGTTAACAATTTTAATATTATACATATATTTCCTGATGAGAGTACAATCTCATTCTTGCCCATGTTGTGCAAGAATAGCACTGCAGTCTTCTGTTAGGTCACATATGTTTTACAAATTTCTAAATAGTAGTGCATTTTTCTATAATCGTTGATTCAGCATGTAGCATCTTCCTTTATTTTCTATTCTCTTATATTTTTGTCACATTATTTTCCTTGTCAGAAAGGTCAGCAATGCATGTTGATATACATTTACTTGGACTCTTTTTATAGGTATTCTTCTTTGTGTGGTGAATATTTTATTAACGTTATTATTACTGTCATTTGGTACTATACATTTTCTCTTCCATCCATAAAATAGCTTCTTTTAGCTGCCATTTATGTTAACTATGAATTTAGTGGCATGTATATGCATACACAACACAGCTTTCCTGGACTGCTATTCAAAGGTTATGATTGTTATCTGCAAAGTTAAGTGGTCCAATATATGACAGCAAAATGTTATTATTACTCTGTGATAACACACTTAAATCTGTAGCAGAGTGTGTAACTGTCTCTTGTATACACATAGTATAATTGTCTTTCAAGGACTCTTTATCTGTCATTATCGTATAGGGCAGTGCAAGAAGCTACACATATCTCAGGTGATAGAAACACTAGAAATACATATTTTACTGTATTCCTGGTAGTAGAAGATTAGGTAGATTGCAACGTATACTTGAATCAGAGTCAAGTAGTGGAACCTTACCATTGTCATCATGATTTTTGAGCACTTACATGTGCACTCTTAATGTTCTATTATTGTTATTTTTGTAGTTTCTTAAGTGCTTAGTTTTTTAAAAAAATCACAAACAAATATTAGTACATAGAAACATACTTCAGTTTTCAGAATTTCTTGACTTCTGGCAGCTGGCAATGTATGGCAAATAACTTGATTAAATTCCGTAATATGTAAATATTTGCCACATCTCCTATGCTGTGGGAAAATCTATGGAAATAAAATTATTTCCTGCAAAATGTATAGCCTTATAAATTGCTTCCTGGGATTTCTCTTGACATGCATCCTTCCAACATATCTTAGGCTGAATCTACACTATGAGACAAATTACAGTTTAAGGCAGTTAGCTCAATATTACCATATGACTGTCTTCATTTTAAATACCATTAGCTCGATATAGGGAGCACTAATATCGAGATTACAATATCACAGTTACCTGATGGATATAGCGTGAAGCTCGAGTTCAGAAGTTCAGTTAAAGGCCAGCATGGAAGCACCACATCTTAAAATTGAATTTATTAGCCTCCTGAGGTGTCCCGTATGTAACTCACAATTCCTCAGAGTGCTCCACTCTGGCTGATGCTCTCAGGTGCACCTGATTTAAGTAACAGGAAGACTGTGAATTTCAAAGTGGGAGCAGCAAGCCTGTGGCTGTGGGCTCATGTTTATACAAGAGCCTGAGAAATATCTTTCTTTCTTTGCCATTAGCACTGTGAACACATTCACCCATTACAGATAGCCCCTGCGGGGAATTCATGGTTCTGTCTCTACACTTGATATTTTTTTCTTTGCTGTGTGCTTGCATAAGACACCTAGAAACTTCTCAGAGGTTTATATTTGTGAGTGAACCTCCCTCCCCTCCCTCACAGGCACCACACAGTCAGGGTCTTTCCTACGCTCAGCCACATCATGTGGCTAGCCCTGACCCGATAAAAGCATGTGCCCATTATTCGGTGCTGACCATGGTGCCAGGCAGCACCATGTCCTGGCTTGCGCATGCTTAGGGCTCCAAGAGCAGGAAAGAATTTCAAGGACTTTCAGCCACTGTGGGGAGAAGTCTCCCCCATCAACTAAGATATTTGGGGCCTTTCAGGCACTGGGGGGAAGTCTTCCGTGGTGACTAAGGTATGTGGGGGCTTGCTGCTGCCAGGGGGAAGTCTCCCCTGTGGCTAGGACACGCGGGGGGTGGGACTACTTCAGCTACTTCCACTTTCCAACCGGCTCTGCAGCCACAGACCACAGCACACGCCCCCCACACACACATCCCGCCAAAAATATTTTGATTTCTTTGATTTTCTGGTTTCATCCTAGCTTCCTGCATGTGTTTGAAGCTACTACTCAATATATCTTTTAGGCTACATCTACACTTACAAAAAACTTTGAAATGGCCATGCTAATGGCCAAATAAAATAATACTAAGGAGGTGCTGAAATGAATATTCAGCACCTCATTAGCATGCTGCCAGCCACGGCACTTTGAGGCTACGTCTACACGTGAAGCCAACATTGAAATAGCTTATTTCGATGTAGCAACATCGAAATAGGCTATTTCGATGAATAACGTCTACACATCCTCCAGGGCTGGCAACGTCGATGTTCAACTTCGATGTTGCGCGGCACCACATCGAAATAGGCGCTGCGAGGGTACGTCTACACGCCAAAGTAGCACACATCGAAATAAGGGTGCCAGGCACAGCTGCAGACAGGGTCACAGGGCGGACTCAACAGCAAGCCGCTCCCTTAAAGGGCCCCTCCCAGACACAGTTGCACTAAATAACACAAGATACACAGAGCTGACAACTGGTTGCAGACCCTGTGCCTGCAGCATGGCTCCCCAGCTGCCGCAGCAGCAGCAGCCAGAAGCCCTGGGCTAAGGGCTGCTGCCCACGGTGACCATAGAGCCCCGCAGGGGCTGGAGAGAGAGCATCTCTCAACCCCCCAGCTGATGGTCGCCATGGAGGACCCGGCAATTTCGACGTTGCGGGACGCGGATCGTCTACACGGTCCCTACTTCGACGTTGAACGTCGAAGTAGGGCGCTATTCCGATCCCCTCATGAGGTTAGCGACTTCGACGTCTCGCCGCCTAACGTTGAAGTTAACTTCGAAATAGCGCCCGACGCGTGTAGCCGCGACGGGCGCTATTTCGAAGTTAGTGCCGCTACTTCGAAGTAGCGTGCACGTGTAGACACAGCTTGAAAGTGCTGCAGTTAGCTAGCCCGTGGCTCGTCTACATGGAGACCCCACCAATATCGGGCAGGGTCCTTTCGAAAAGGACCTCTGTGTAGATGAGCTGTGCGACTTAAATGTGGCACTTTCGAAATGCTGTGGCCGGCAGCATGCTAAAGAAGTGCTGGATATTCATTTCAGTGCCTCATTAGTATTCTTTGATTTGGCCATTAGCATGGCCATTTCGAACTTCTTCGTAAATGTAGATGTAGCCTCAGTGGATGCCCAGTTGAGAATTCACCTACAGAAGAAAGACATTTTTAAAACTTTTTTGCCATCTCTGTGTATTCCCTACTTTTCCCTCCTTCCAGTGGGAAAAATGATTGTTTGCTTACCACAGGAGGGGAAAGTGGGAAGATGCCATGTGGGAAGATGATCTCAAAGATCAGCAAGCATACCCAGAATGCTACAGGGATGAGGGAACTGTGATATAGATTCCCACAGCGCACTACTGTAACAGTCAAAGGCCGTGTCTACACTAGCCCCAAACTTCAAAATGGCCACGCAAATGGCCATTTCAAAGTTTACTAATGAAGCAGTGAAATGCATATTCAGCACTTCATTAGCATGCGGGCGGCTGCGGCACTTCGAAATTGATGTGGCTCGCTGCCGCGCGGCTTGTCCCAACAGGGCTCCTTTTCGAAAGGACCCCGCCTAGTTCAAAGTCCCCTTATTCCCATGAGCAGATGGAAAAAGTGACATAGTATTTTTTAATTTCCCGATCCTCAAAAAAGGATTTAAAAATTTAAATATTAAAAATTTTAAAATTCCTTTGAGCAGTTACCCAATCTGAAAAAAAGTGCATGTTTCAGAACGCTGTGAACAAATGAAAACATAGGTTTGGAAAATAAATCAATATGTAAACTTAATTACAGTATTTTCTGTGGCTTCTTCTAGAACATTACTGATATATTTTCCCCTACATCATTTATTGACGTGTGGAATAATACTGTTTATGTTACCAATCAGCATATGGATTCATCTGATACCTCTCCCTCTGCTGATGTCACTTAATACGATAAAAAGTTGTGTTGCTTTCTATCACCGTTACTTCTTATTGAATCATCCTCTTCCTTTGGCAGTTTATATGTGAGTTTTTTGTGTGGCATTGTGATAAAAGGCCTGTTTAAATCAAGATGAATTATATCCTCATGATATATTGTCTCAATCTGATATGGTGCTCTTGTAAAGCCTTTTGAGTTCCTTTGGCATGATCTGTCTTTCTCAAATTCTCCTTTTGGCTTTAACTCAGTCTTACTGCTGCATATCTTGTTTACTTAGTATTGCCATACAGAAAAAGGCTCAGAGTCTCAGATGTATTTCTGAAGCATTCTAAACTCTGAATGGTAAGTCTGAGATTTTCATGGGCTCCAAAGGGGTTTGGATGCCCAAGTCCCGTTAAGGTTAATAGGAATGGGCAGTCTGGATCCTCTAGGTAGCTTTGAAAATCTCTTCCTCTCTTTTTTTTTTTCTTTTCTTCTGTACAAAACTCAACAAATCACCCTTTGGGACACAATGTAATAGGCCAAGTGTAAGTATAGCAGTTATCTAATTTATATGGCTGTTGAAAACTCAGATCTCATATCTATCTATCTCTCTGTCTGTCTGTCTGTCTATCTATCTGCACCCCACCTCCCAGTTGTGAGTACAGAAGATACAGGCTTGTTAGATTTGTGCAGATGAGAATATATAGAGATGTAGATGTTTGAGCTAATCCAAAATCCTTATCACAATGGGGACTCTGGGTATGTTTTCAGCTTTGGGACAGCTTCTAGCAGGGGCCTTTCCATCTGCTAGATGTCCATGGGATTTTACTCTTCTGGTAATGGTTAGGCCATGCATCCTCAGTGCCTTCTTAGACTAAACCTCTTAGTTGTGTCTACACTACAAAGGCCTTCTGTCAACAAAACTAGGGAACATCCACACTACAAATGTGTTCTGTCTAGAATCTGTTGACAGAACAAAACCTTTTTCCTGGAAGAGTTCTGTCTTGTAAGTTTGAGGCACAGTGCCTCTGTCGACAGATTCTGTCAATAGAGGGGGTGTCTGGTTCACCTGCCAGGCCTGTTTGCAGAGCTTCTGGTTGGCTGTTCTGTTGATAGAAGGCTGGGCAGTGTGGCCACTCTCTGCTGACAGAGGGCATTGACAGGGGCATCCCTATTGGGTGTGGACGTGTTCTGCAGACAGACGTTCTGTTGGCAAAACTCTGTAGACAGTGACTTCTGTAGACAGGTAACAGAGAGATAGCTGTGTTAGTCTATATATTATCAAAACAAAAAAGCAGTCCAGTAGCACTTTAAAGACTAACAAAATAATTTACTAGGTGGTGAGCTTTCATCTGAAGAAGTGGGTCTATCCCATGAAAGCTCACCACCTAATAACTTATTTTGTTAGTCTTTAAAGTGCTATTGGACTGCTTTTTTCTTCTGTAGACAGACCTTTGTAGTATCAGAGAGGCAGCGGTGTTAGTGTGTATCTTGGAGAACAACAAGAAGTCCCGTGGCACCTTATAGACTATAGATGCATCTGATGAAGTGGGTCTTTGCCCACGAAAGCTTATGCTCCAAAATATCTGTTAGTCTATAAGGTGCCGCAGGACTTCTTGTTGTTGTCGTAGAACTTTGTAGTGTAGATCCAGCTCTTTACTCCAGCTCTGCTGCTTACCTCTGTGAGCTCTGTTCACTGAGTCCAGCTGAGATAGACTTCTGGCAGAGATTTGTATACTCTTCAGGTATCTCAACACGCATTTTGCAGTGACACCCAGACAAGATTGTGAGAACAGTAGGGTGTATTTGGCTTCTGGAATGCATCATAGGAAGTCTGCTGAGTGATTAAATTTGTCTGTTGATGCTTTCAACATATGAACAAACCACTTTACCAAGTGATTTGTGGCTCATCTAGCATGCTTTGTCATTCTTCTTTAGCATGCATCAAGCTCTTTTGATATGACTCAAAGAACACTGTGGGGTTGCTGGAGGCATGTTGATCCCAGGTGACAAGGTAGGTGGATGTTAATTTCTGGAGTGCAATCCAAAGAGGTGAAGAATTGTCACCTCTTTTCCTATAATCCCGAGTACCCCATGCTGTCTTTCTACTGTAGCTTTCTACTTCATTTGTTTTTTTTGCTATGTTGCTGTTTTTTTTTCTTTTTTGGTCTGGCAGTTTTTTAATGTAAATTCTGATAGCTGTTCCACATTAGAAATGTTATTGTTTGGTTTTCTGTGATCTAAAAAAATTAAGAAACTGAACTGTGTACAACTGTGTAGATGATGCTTGGTCCTTCCATGAGTGCAGGGGACTGGACTTAATGACTTTTCAAGGTTCTTTCCAGTTCTAGTATTCTGTAATTTTAAGATTCTATGATCAGTTGGTCTGGGACAGATATGTTTAACAACTTTACTTAGACAATGGCATCTGGTTTGAATATATGCTGGTGACATACTAAGACAGGAATTCATAACTTTATATGTAATGGTGCTAGATGCAGTCTACTATTATGATATTGGCTGACACATTTTTTGTTTTCAGATGATACTCCACACAAGGCATGTTTTATATAAAGATTGTTCCAATAATGTATATGGTGTAAGTACAGGGGTGGCATATGATCACAGTGAGGTAATATCTTCTATCAGACCAACTTCTACAGGTGAAAGAAGCAAGCTGTCAAGCAACACAGAGCTCTTCTTCAGGCCTGAGAAAGTTACACAGAGTCTCTAGAGTAGCGCTGTCTGATAAAGTCCATATATAGCAGGTATCTTTCGTATATCTTCAGTGTTTTATGTGAGAAGCAGTACTATTCAGAGCTATTATTTGTGGCGTCCTCCAGCATGCACCCGTTGTTATGAACATTTACGTGTGGTTCTCTGCATAGCTGATCTGTATTTTCTTCCATGTTGTCTGAATCCATTTCCCAGGATAGCAGGATATAAATGTGCATGATGGCAATTGGCATATATCTCTTTATGCATTTACCAACTCTGTTTCCTGATTAAAATTGCCCATGAAAAGTAATTTCTAAAGGTAACTATTATGTAATTATGACAACAATAAGTCTTACAAGGAGGTGGACTCTTTGTGATACTGCCATGCAATATACAGTCATACTCTACCGTAGTTTATTTTATTTTGCACAGTACATGAATTAATCTGTTTATCATCAAATAAATTTGCGCTCACTTCTAATGCAAATTTTTTATTCTTTTCTAAAGACAATGTTTCTTTCAATCTTAGTTCCTTTAGCCCCCTTCCAAAAAAGGTTCTTGCCTTAGCGCCACCTGCTGGTAAATGATAGAAAAATCCAGTAGTGTAAACTTTAGCCTCCTGTTAACTGTACACAGATGCTGGGGCTTTGAGGTTGGCAAATACACCATACGTAACCAGAGGTAGAGTATCCATTTCTTTATGGATTCCACTAATCAGTTATGACCCTACAGCTCTACAACTAACCCTTCTGTTATACTAATCATGGTACTCACCATTTACCTAGTTTTTCTCTAAGGGTAACTTACTAAATCTTTTTTCTGCTACGCCTTTCTGAAGTCAGAAAATGACAACTCCAGAACCAGTTTGCATTATTATCCAGAGAATCATTTGTCAACACTTCAGCATAAGAAGATAAAATGTTCAACATCTGGCAACAGACATGCAGTCTCCTCTGTGTCCTTGTACTCTGTGCAAGGACCACTCCTTTCGCTTCCTCTGTACTCTCTGAAGTGGTGTAAATTGCAAAGGTTGTGCTCTGAGGTCAGCTCTTGCAGCACATCCCAAATGCACACATATAGTTTGACTTCTGGAGGGCAGCCTCAGTCAGGCCAGTGGGGTCACACATCAAGGAGCAAATTTTACACCTTTCTGAGGCTTGCAGTTTGGGGAGGGAGGAATTCCCCCTCCCGCAAACTATGCCCCCTGAGTTCCCCAAACTACATCTCCCTGCCTCCATCAATCTATTCCCAGGCATAAATGTTCCCTATTCCCAAGAAGTACTCATAAGTGAGAGAAGAGTGGAGATGGTCCTGGAGTCAGGGTTGAAGGGAGGTGGGTGCAGTTGCAGGTGTAATAGTGGGGAAGCTTTGCTGGCATCTGGCAGATGGAGCTGTTGAAAAGGGCGGGGCAACTGACCTCTCCAGTCAGCAGTCTTGGGAGGATTGTAATAACCACATGATTAACAGAATGGATGCAGCTACAGACACAGCACCTCCAAATGCCTCCCTGTACCAATAGGCCTGACAAAAGCAGTGGGACACTGGAGGAAAGATCTGCTATGACGACATTTGGGCTTTAGGGTAGGCCTACGCTAGGGACTTCATCTTGTCCGTCTGCGTACTTCACTTCTGAAGTTGTCATTTTCTTGTCCTATGGTAATTCTTCTAGGGTACTGGAGGTTATTTTTTTTTTATAATCTTCAGCTGGAAGGCTGGGTTTCTTGCTTGCTTAGCTGGAGAATCTATTTTTAGTATATTTTCCATTTTCTCAAGGATAATCTTGTGCTTGACTGCTGGTTTTTGATTGGCTGCTCTGGTGGGACTTAGCATGGTGTCTGGTTCTCTCTCTTGAAATTGGGATGAATTTACTTCTGGGGAGGTCATCACTGGTGAGGAAGAAACAATCAGTGGGTCATAAAGACTTAGAGGTATATAGTGTTTGGCCAAGAATAAAAAAGAATTTTTACAGCAATTTCTGTGTATTGATTTATTTTTCCTGCTGGAAATACTCTTATGTGCTAGTTCATATTTTACTCTCCTTATTCTTCCTAGTATTGTAGGTATATTTATATATCCTTCTCAATAACAGGTTAGCCAAAATTTTGTCTTATTTAACACATCCATATATGGCAAAACCCTTCTCTGATGTGGCTCATTATGCATATCACATTTTATGGATGTAATACTATTTTATTCCTCTTGTGAAAGTTGGTGATCAGATAAAGGCTGCATACATATAGAAATACAGGAATTGCCTTAACGACTTCTGTCATTTGTCTCGGTTTATATGCCACATCTGATAGTGACCAGAACCAGATGCTTCAGAAAAAGGGCACCTAAACCTGTTGATAGGCAGTTATGGAGTAATCTGTCCACAGGAAATGTTTTATCCCAATCTCTGTGACTAGTCATTGGTCTTTTCCTTGAAGCATGACAACTTATATTCCTTTTTGAAATTTTCTATTTAACCTTCATCATCATAATGCTACATGTCCTTATTATGTCGATCAATATTTAATTGTTTCTGCATCCTACAAAAAACCTGGTCACAAAGGGTAACACATGGCCATGGGTTTCATAGGCCAGTTGTGCGTTCTCTGGGAATATACTTTTTTCAGTCATATTTGAATATTCAACTTTTTAATGACATCGATTATCTCCTTATTCTTATATTAGGAGAGAGCAAATAAGTCCACTGTACCTACTCCATATTATTCGCTGTTTTCTATAACTCCATCACATCTCTTTGTATTTGTTTCCTAAGGTAGGTTCTTGTGACTTCATGATAACTATGGGAGGAAGTGATTAAAAAGACTATAGATGTAGGACCATTTATGGCAAACTAAAGGCCTGTAATTGCCATATTTAGGGCACTGATAATCTTGCACAATCAAGCACTTACTGGCAAATCCTAAAAGGTGCTGTGTTTCCACATGTCCCCTTTCATTCAATGTTAGGTCCATTCATTCAAATATGGGACTAGATGCTGAAAAGGGCTGAAACTCTCCGGGGAGGAACTTCTCATGTTGAGTGCCTTTTGGAGAACCATTGATCCAATACAATATGTCTGATGCTCACAATTTCCTCTACTTTGTTTGAGTAGTTTATTCTTCTGTTAAAAGGTGGAACCATGCAAATGTCTGTTTTAATTCCCTTTTTTATACTCAGAATAATTATTATATCCAGCTTTGTCAGATGCCTTAATCTTTCTGACACCTGTGTTTGCCACTGGTATTTTTACTGCAGGCTTATTTTCTGCATTGTTTGCATTTGTGCTAACACCTCACTCGCTACCTATGACATTTTCAGTGGAACTGACTTTAAAATTAAATAAGTTGTATACATTCAAAGAGTTTTAATCACAAAGCTGCTTCCCATATGGATAGGCACAATAATGTCCGACTGGCAGATAGACTACAAAAGATGCTATGGGGAATTAAAGCTGTGGTGGCTTTACATAGTCACAAAGTTGGAAATCTAGGATTTGGAAGATTTAGGCATGAGGTTGAAGAAAGAAGAATATGGGAAACCTTATGATAATCTGTTTTAATTAAAAGATTAGATTGTCTGGTGGCTGGGTTTAGGTCACAGATGTCTTATTGCAGCTGCATAACTCACTTAAATTTTGTCAGTAACTTTACTTTAAAGAAAAGTTGTGCTGTGGCATTAATAGCAAAATCCAGATGAATCTGGGTAAGTGATCCTGAAGGACTAGAGATTTAATTAGTGTGAACTTTTTCCTGTCCTACAATCCATCAGTACTTTGTGAATGGCTTGGACATAAAAATTAGCAAATAACTTTGCATGGCCTCATTAATTTCCTGTTGAATCCGACACTGATGATGAAGGTACACTATGTCCCCGATTTACTATTTTGGTTTCAGCCTGGTTGATTTGTGTGGGGATTTTGTTTCTTCCAAGAATCAGAGAGGTAGCAATGTTAGTCTGTGACTTCGAGAACAACAAGAAGTCTTGTAACAGCAACGAAGGGTCCTGTGGCACCTTATAGACTAACAGAAAAGTTTTGAGCATGAGCTTTCGTGAGCACAGACTCACTTCATCAGATGCTGGTCTTGGAAAACGGATTTCCAAGACCAGCATCTGATGAAGTGAGTCTGTGCTCACGAAAGCTCATGCTCAAAAATTTTCTGTTAGTCTATAAGGTGCCACAGGACCCTTCATTGCTGTTACAGATCCAGACTAACACGGCTACCCCTCCGATACTTAAGAAGTCTTGTGGCACCTTATAGACTAACAGATATTTTGGAGCATAAGCTTTCATGGGCAAAAACCCGTTTCACCAAACTCTTTCTTCCAAGAGTTTGGGAGCAAATTAGATTATCTTGTTAAGCTCTTTGGTGGCACTGTTTACTGTCAGTAATTCACAATGGGGCAAAAATGAGGAAGAAACACTTTACTTTTATAATGACAGGCATCGATAGATGCAATTTTGTGGATTTCAGGAGCAAATTATTATTATTTTATTTTTAAGGTGAGTTTTCTCCCACATGATGATAGTCATCCCTTGCGGTTCTTACTTAACAGTACCTCAAAATGCTAGAATTAGGGAAATGGTCTCCCCCAGAACTAAAGAGAGCTTTTCATTCCAATTTCAGTGCTAGGCAGAAGTAGATTAAGAATGGTTTTTACCAACAAACCAAACACAGTGCATACTTATTTGGAATCATTACTTAATAAAAACAACTAAAAAAGGATAATCTGTTTTAATTAATGAAATCCTGTTCCCTGTGAATGCTTTAGCAAAACACCCAGTTATTTGATGAAAATGGTATCAAGAGCCCAGAGCACAATTTCGGATACAGGGTATTATCATTTTGTTGCTCTTAAAATTTTCAGAGAAATTATTTTTGTCTGGTGGCTTTTTGATGGACTGTGTGAAATTAGTGGGTGAATCTCATTTTAGTGCAGGATGGAAATGGGGCCAACATCATAAAACCACTAATGTAAATGATCAAAGGAATGGGAAACCTTTCTTATAAAATGAGACTTGAGGAGCTTGGCTTGTTTAGCTTAACTGAACAAAGACTGAGGGACATCTGATTACTCTATATGAACACATCAGAGGTATTGGCTATGTCTACACTAGCACACTACATCAAAGCAGCCTATTTCAAAGTAACATTGAAATGGGCTTCTTCGACACGTGTTGTCTACACATCCTCCAGGGCTGGTGCTGTCGATGTTCAACATCGAAGTAGTGACAGGGGACATCAAAAGGAGCTGCCCCAGAAGGAAATGCGGAACATCCACACACACACAAGCACTCCCCGTCAAAATAAGTGGTCAGCAAAGCCTGTAGATGGGGTCACAGGCTGGACTAGCCCTTCTAGGGCAACAGCAAGCCACTCCCTTAAAGGGCCCCTCCCAGACACACACAGCCTGCACAGCACAAGGTCCACAGAGCTGACAACCGGTTGACCCTGTGCATGCAGCATGAACCTGCAGCTGCAGCAACAGCAGCGGCAGCCAGAAGCCCTGGGCTAAGGGCTGCTGCACGTGGTGACCACAGGGCCCCCCAGGGGCTGGACAGAGCGTCTCTCAACCCCTCAGCTGATGGCTGCCATGGAGGACCCTGCTATTTCCATGTAGCAGGACGCAGATTGTCTACATATGCATGTTCAACGTCGAAGTAGGGCGCTATTCCCATCTTCGGATAGGAATAACGATTTCGACACCTCACCGCCTAACATCTATTTCAACATTGAAATAGCGCACAGCGCATGTAGACGTGACGTGTGCTATTTCGACATTGTGCCAGCTACTTTGAAGTAGCCAGCTAATGTAGATGCACCCATAAAGAGGATCTGACAGGAATAAGTGAAGCATTAATGTTAACTAGGAAAAATGGGTATAAACTGGTGACCAGCAAAGATTACTGACCATCAGAGAAACTAATTTCTGGCACAACCTGCTATGTGGGGCAGTGTGGGCAAACCCTTGAACTAGTTTCAAAACAGCTTGATAAGGTTATGGAGGGTATGGTGTACTGATGTTAACTGCAATGGCGTGCAACCCATCTGTGACTGCTGGTAGTGAATATCTACAATGGCCAGAGATGGAAGACTAAACAGGCAGGGTTCTAAGTTACTGCTGAGAATTCTTTCCAGGTGCCTGGCTGGGAGACCCAACTGATCCCCAACCCAAAATATGGCAAAGAATTGTCTCCTGTGTCAGGTTGGAAGAGACGCAATCTTTCTTTTCTTTTTTTTTCTCTTTCATGTCTCTTTCAAACACTTTGGATACAGCTGCTCACCTGCGTATCATTCAGAAATGGCATTATAGTTATGGAAGAAGTATTATCTTTTTAATGTTTCATGTATTTCCTGGAAGCACCATGTTTTGGAAACAAAATAAACAACAGAGCTTTGCACTGGCTTGAAATAGCTGTGTGTGTGGGAAGTTATTTTCAGAATCTTTTTAGAGCCTGGTGACTTGATTTTCTTACATTTCAATTATATATCTATATCTATATCTATATCTATCTATATCTATATCTATATATATATCCTGTCAATAGTATTTGATACATTGAGAGCAACAAGGAGAAGAACTAGCAGTGATTTTTGCCTGGACCTATCCCCATAGGGATGAAAGGACACTCTATGTATGTTTCTGCCTTACACAGAGAAGTGGGGAAGGCTCTCACAAAACTTGCTGACTTATCTCTGTATCTAATCCAGGGAAAGCCTTCCCTGAGTTTAGGCTCCTTGCTGAGGAAACAGGTGGATACTGGAAGGGCCAGGATTAGATGTGGGGAGAGGGACACATAGTTCCCTCTTTGGTGCCTGCTAGGGTCCCTTTGAGAAAATATGATGCCAAAGACTTTGTCATCTTTCCCATGGATCTCCTTGGTGATGGACCCACAGTCGATTGAACTGGCAGTGGGGGGAGGGTGGGAGGAGGGAAGGAATTTCTCTGCTAATGAGATTCCAGTGGAGCTGTAGAAAGGCTGTTAATGACCTGGTTTAGTGCAGCAGCAGAGAATCCTTGTGTCACAAGTGACTCCCCATGGCTCTACCTGGGGTAGCTGCTGGGCTTGTGGGTGCGACCTATCATCTTTTCTGCAAAGCTGGAGCAAATTCTGCTCCCCAGTGAGCTAAAGAATGGGACTTTGGCTTGGTGATGCTAGTAATATACATAGATAACTACATTGCTCAGGACGTTTAGAAAATTCACACTTCCAAGCAATGCAGTTATATCAACCTAACCCTCAGTATAGATGACACTATATTGGCTAGTCAACATAGGCACATGTCTCAGGGAGGTGGACTACATATGCCAAAAGGAGAACACCCTCTGTCAGCCTGGGTAGCCTGCTCATTCAAGTAGAACCATCGAGCAGCTGCATTGCAGCAGCCTTTTAAATGTAGACAGGCCCTCACTGAAATAATTCTTGCAGAGTTATTTGCTTTCAGAGCCACCTCCTGAGGGTTTTCTGTGAGAACGGATAATATGGCTCTTGATATCCCTTCATTGTGTACTGCAGTATTAGAGATTTGGTGATCACTGTTTTTCATGAGCTCTGTAAGTCTCAGAGAAGCTTTCACCTTTTATTTTATTTTTAGCTCTCTGTGCTTTGAACCTTTATCTTTAGGCACAGCAGGAGAAAGGAAGAAATTCAGCTGAGGTGAAACAGTGACAGCAAGACCCCATTTATACTCTCTTGATGACCAACCAGATACAACCTTACCAAATCGCCTTTTACAAATGACACTGCCAAGAAATAGGACATGCTGCGATTCTTTTTACAGTGTCCCCCAAGATTCAGGTGTGATACAAAAAAGATTGAAACAGAGATAACAGATAACATGATGTGCTGGATTGAAGCAATGCTTCTTACTGAGGCCAAACTCTGCCATCAGATATTCACGTGCAAGTCCCACGGGAGTTGAGCAGACATATCTGAGGAATGTGTGTGGCCCTGAGAGAGCTCAATGAAAACAAAATTGATTTTCTTTTGATTTGGGAGGCAGTTGGATGCTTTGGTGAGTCTAGACTAAAGAAAGCCCTAAGGCCTTATCTACAGCTGCTGTGGAACATGAACATAAAAGTAACCCCTTCCTCAAAGATTCTTTTATTTCGTTATCTCTTCCCCTATACCATATACAAAAGAAAAAGCCTTAAAGAGAATCTGCCTGAAGTTAAAATTAGTCAGAATCACAAGGAATGTTGCTCAATATACTTTTGTATGTGTGTGTGAGAGAGAGAGAGAGTGAAAGCGAATGTATTCCGTATACATGGATTATATGCTTATGGAATAAATGGAAATATGATATAAAGCATGTATTTGAGGGGCGGCAGTGCATTACACCTAAGTGGTAAAGTCATGAGTGAGTTATACAGCTTATTCCAAAGGAGTGCGGCTTCTTACTGAACTGCACCATCCTGGATTGTGTATTTAGTACACAATGCGTGTCTTTGGAGGGCTCCAGTGATGGCTCTCAGAAGGAATTAGTGACGTGCAACCCTGGCTGACATGGTTCTGGTGGCTGTTTTGCTGAAAGAGCAGGACTTAGGAAAGAAGATCATTCTTTTGATGTGCCTTGGCGTCTGGATGTGCTCTGTCAACAGGAGTTTTGTTGCAAGATATCTTCCAACACAAACTTCTGTCAACAAAACCCTGCAGTCTGGACATAGCCTCAGAGTCTTGGGTTTACTCTCTGTAAAATGGAAATAATGATGACTTGATTTCTTAAATAAAAGGCATTGAAGTTCCAGATGGAAAGTACTACAATAAATATTATATTTAATTTTCATTACTGGTCCACTAATTTCTCCAAAATAATATTTATATGTAAAAGAGTATTCCAATTTTAAACTCAGTGACCCTAGTCCCTTCCAGAAGTAGAAGCCTGCATTCTTTGTCTTGTGGGAGAGATGAGTGCTTTCCCTTTTCAGTGATACTGAAATCTTATTTCTAACTTTGCAGTGCAGTAAGAAAATAGACTGAAATTATGATGATTTTACATGCAGAAAAAACATTTTTTTTTATTCTTAAACTCAGTATTATTCATCTTGGTCTTCAGACAGGTGTAAGTCTAAGATGGAATTCCATACTTTGGAGTTGAAGGAGGAAATGTTTCTGTTGAGATCTGATTATTTTCTTTAAAAAAGAGAGGAAAAAAAGAAGGGCAGGAGTTTGAATCTGGGCAGTAGTTTGAAGTGTTAATTGTCCCAGTAGAGATGGGGTAATTAGCATATGGCACATTACTTTCTCAGATGATAGGAATGATTATATCCACCTTTCTTAATTGTTGTTCTTTAAGGTATGTTGCTTGTGTCTATTCCATATCCCCAGTGTCTCCTGTCTGTTGGACTGTTCTGGCAACAAGGACCACAGATGGTGGGGGTGGCAGCGTTTTATTTACACCACCATAGTGACACCACTACAGGGGGTTCCATAGCTGACCTTACAGATATAGCTAGTCTAAAAGCTTTCCAGCAATCATGCCTGTGGCGTGCACACACCCCTGTTGGAACGCATATGAGTAAGGTATCTCAAAGAACAACAGTTACAAGAGGCAGGCAACTAATTTTTTGCAATGTTATTGCCATGTTGGTCCCAGTATATCACATAGCACTGTATGAATAACAAGATGGGTTATTTGGCTATGCTTGCTGGCTCCCTCAGATAACATAGTTACTCTCTGGCTGTTATTAACAATGACAATGTTTAAATATAATGTGCTGTCTTCAGTGTTTTTTGCAGTTGTTTTGTCCTCTTATTTATGGTCACATGGGGCTTACAACATTAGGCATATACATGCTTTTAAAATTTATGTGTAGCTATTTTCAGGAGAAAGTTTTAAACATTGTGGCTGTGTCTACACTACACACAACTCTCGAAAGGGGGAACGTCAAAAATCTAAATCAAAACAAAGGATTTTGAAATAACATGGCCACACACACACAGCGGATCACCTTACCAGTCTGCTATTTCAAAAGGGCCCCCTGGTCTTTTGAAAGGGAGTGTCCACAGAGCAACATGAGCCCTTTTGAAAGAACAAGCCAGGAAACATTGTGCATGGGGTCACATAACTGATGAGCCTTTCCAGGTCCCGCAGCTAACCACTTCCTTAAAGAGCACCTTCCAAATACCCCCACTCTGCACACACAGAGCACTGCAAAGTGGCAGACAGCACTCTGTGGACCGTGCTCTGCAAAAGTCGCTACACATGGAACAACAGCAGCTGCCCAAGGCTGACGTCTCCACCAGTACTGGGGCCCAGATGATCATGGTCATCCCGGCCACAGTGGAAGCCCTATGGCCCACAAACCTGGGGTCCTACAGGCCCTAATCACTGCACCCCATTCTCTGTCCCCTACGGCACCTCTGGAGCCACCTCAACAGCAGGGACTGGTGAGAGAGGCTGGTATTGAGCTGGTGGCATGGCAAAAGTTGGCTCCAGAACTTCCGAATGCTGAGGCAGCCATTCATGGAGCTGTGCCAGTGGCTTGCACCTATCCTGCAGCAAGTGGACACCCACATGCAGCCCGCACTCCTGGTGGACAAAATTGTGGGGATCGTGCTGCGGAAGCTGGCCACCCTTGATAGCTACCCTTCTGTGGGACACCACTTCAGGGTGGGCAAGCCCACCGTTGGTGCCATCTTCCTGGAGGTAAGCCAGGCCAGGCCCCACACTCACCCGGGGGAGTGGGCCCCTGGGTGGAAGGGGTCTTTCAGGAGAGAGGGGTGGGGGCCTTGCAGGAGAAGGGCATGGAGGGCCATGGGGCTCCCAGCTGTGCAGGCCCACATGTCAATGCCCCCCCACACACAGGTGGTCCTGGTGATTAACTGCATGATCCTGTGGAGGGCCCTCTGACTCGTGGACTGGGATGATGCCATGGCGGGATTCACAGCCATAGGGTTTCTCAACTGCTTTGGTGCCCTCAATGGCAACCATATAGCGAGCCACACCCTGTACCACAGCACGGGACACTACATAAACCACAAGGGGTACTACTTGGTGGTACTGCAAATCCTCGTTGATGCCCGGGGTGGGTTCAGTGACATCTGCATGGTCTGATCTGGGTGCGTCCATGGTGCCTGGGTATTCTGGAACTCCTGGCTGGCGTGCCGCATGGAAGAGGACATGTACGTCCCTTGCCGGGAGCTCTCCATGGGGGACACCATAATGCCACCATGCATAGTGGCTGCCAGGGCATACCCATTGCAGCCATGGTACACCATCACCAGCCTGGATGCTTTTAATCACTGCCTCAACCACGCCCACAATACTGTGGAGCGGGTCTTCGGATGCCTAAAGGGCTGCTTCTGATGCCTCAATGCACGGCTGGACGTCAGCCTGCCCCTGCGTCCCCAGGGTGGTCATGGCTGGTTGTGATCTGCATAACATGGTGGAGGGCTGTGGATGGTGAACCTGGTTATGAGCAGCCACCTGTGGCTCCATGCTGCCAGGCACACACGGATGGGGTTAGGGTCTGGGAGGCCCTCTGGGAGGCCTTCGACCGGGAGCCTCCCTGACCCTCCCCCCCGGCACCCTCTGGCCCACACCCACACCACACCACAGCCTCCATGCACCCACCCCGCATCATGGCCTGCGCATGCATAGGGGACACCAGAGTGCACAACGCAGCAGTTTACTGAACAACACTTAACCAACATGTATGTTAATAAACTGCATATGAACAAAAGCAGTGTGGGCTCATTGTAACTAAATAGACACGGGGATAAACGGGAGAACTATGTACACAGAGGTGGGAGCATGCTCCTGTAGACAGGGCCATGGGCACGGGCAGGCCTAGTCCTCCATGGGGGTGGAGGGGCAGGACCTTCGGCAGGTGTGGGGGGCCCCTGCCTCCCTGGGTGCGGGGTCCCCATCAGAGATGTGATGATGGGGAGGTAGGGGGCACTGTACAGGCAGGGGGGTTTGGTGGGGGGGTGCTGGGGGAGTAGGCTTCCCTTGGCTTGCACTGGCAATGAGCCAGGGGCCCAGTGAGACCAGGTGGCCAGGGAGACGGTGTCTGGGATAAGGTCTGTGAGTTCGGGGGCATCACGGGTGGGGACAGGGATGGAAGGGAGGGTTGGGGGTGGGGTGGAGGGTGGAGGGGCAGGAGGTGTGGCGGGGGGGGCAGGCATAGGGGCAAGACTCCTGAGGGCTGTGGCCACCTCACCCCAGACCTCCCTCCACCAGGCTGTGTCCTCCCACTTTGTCTGGAGCCACTCCCAGAGAACGGACATCTGTTCCTGGATGGCAGCAGTGTGGGCCGCCCCAGCTTCCTCTGGATCAAAGTGATGGCAATGGTGATGGAGGGCCCTCTGTGGCTGGGTGGGCAGTGGCCTGGGTGATGGGGATGGGTGTTCCTCTGCCCCATCAGCTGGCACCCAGGACAGGACTGGTCTGGCCCTCAGAGGATGAGGCTGTGGAGACACAAGGGGGAGAGGTGCCATCAGTGCTGCTGCCTGGCCCCAGGGGCCCCACCCGCACCCCCACCATCTCCCCAACCGTCCCCTTATGTGGTGTCTGCTCACCCAACCCCCCCCAGGGGGTCCTATGTGGCTGCTGGGGCTGCATCCATGGGGCACCCACTGGCTGCAGTCTAGCCCCCACATCTCTTCCCGCTCAGGAGGGCCGGGGCACTGTCCATAGGAACGGGTGCTGGATGCTGCCACACCTGGGTTTGGGATGTGGCCCCAGGATGCGGGATGGGGCACTCCCCCTCCACACTGGGCTGTCTGATCCACCGGTTACCTACCTAGCTTTCTGGAGAACAGATCCAGGGACACCCATCTCAAGGAAGCCTGGATGGAGGTGCTGGAGCTGACCCTGATGAGGAGGGGACCTTTGTCCTCTGAGCTCCTTCCTGGCTCCACTTCCTTGATTTGAACTGATTGTCCTGGCCTGTCGTGCAGATCTGCATTAGGGTCTGGGTTGGGACTGGCCCTCTTGACCATGGCTATTGGTTCAGGGGCATCCTTTGGGCTGAGGAGCTGGTCCAGCATGTGGTAGTGCGGGGACCTTGGGGCGGCCCCTCCCCCTGCTCACCTAAGCTGTGTCTACACGTGCATGCTACTTCGAAGTAGCGGCACTAACTTCGAAATAGCGCCCGTCGTGGCTACATGCGTCGGGCGCTATTTTGAAGTTAACTTCGACGTTAGGCGGCGAGACGTCGAAGTCGCTAACCTCATGAGGGGATCGGAATAGCGCCCTACTTCGACGTTCAACATCGAAGTAGGGACCGTGTAGACGATCCGCGTCCCGCAACGTCGAAATTGTGGGGTCCTCCATGGCAGCCATCAGCTGGGGGGTTGAGAGACGCTGTCTCTCCAGCCCGTGCGGGGCTCTATGGTCACCGTGTGCAGCAGCCCTTAGCCCAGGGCTTCTGGCTGCTGCTGCTGCAGCGGGGGATTCATGCTGCATGCACAGGGTCTGCAACTCGTTGTCGGCTCTGTGGATCTTGCGGTGTTTAGTGCAAGTGTGTCTGGGAGGGGCCCTTTAAGGGAGCAGCTGGCTGTTGAGTCCGCCGTGTGACCCTGTCTGCAGCTGTGCCTGGCACCCTTATTTCGATGTGTGCTACTGTGGCGTGTAGACGTTCCCTCGCTGCGCCTATTTCGATGTGGTGCTGCGCAACGTCGATGTTGAACATCGACGTTGCCAGCCCTGGAGGACGTGTAGACGTTATTCATCGAAATAGCGTATTTCGATGTCGCCACATCGAAATAGGCTACTTCGATGTAGGCTTCACGTGTAGACGTAGCCCTACAGATGTTCCCGGCCTGGGTCTAGGCCTGCCTCAGCTCTTTAACTTTGGAGTGCACTTGATCAGCTGAGCACTGGTGGGGTGGCCCCGCTTTCACTGCCCCAGTGACAGCCGTTAAAGGAGGCTGTGTTTTGGGTCCATCCAGTGCTGTGCAATGGCATGTCCTCCTCTGCCCGGAGGCTGAGAAGATCTTTAATCTCAGCCTCTATCCAGGAGAGGCCCCTCCTCTTCTGGCCATGGTTTGCCTCTGGTGACCCCTCAGGCTGGGAGGAAGGGGGCCTCCTGTGGGTCCCTGGGGTTTGTCATCCAGCCGGTGGGCTGAGTGTCACCTCTGTCTGTGCTGCTGGAGCTTGTGCCAGGAAGAACTCGTGCTCCTGAGGCTCTGGGCATGCTCTCAGCTTCCTGTACAGGGTTTCTGGGTCTGTGCAGCTTTAAGAGGCTGGCCCAAGGGACCACAGAACCCTTCTGGGGCTTGCGAGAGCATCTCTGCACTCCCTGAGGCTGCCGCTGTGGAGGACCCGCTCTTTCAAAATTGCAGCCCCAGTGCATTTACACACTTCCTATTTCGAAATACAATTTCGAAAGGGGCTGCTTTTCCTGAAATCAGATGGGAGGAGTTATTTTGAAAAGCGTGCCCGTTTTCACCTAAAACAATTTCGAAAGAGGCCATTATGCATGTGGACACTCTGTGGTCTCTTCCGAAATTGGGCCCCTTTTCAAAATTAATTTTGAAACACAGGGCTAGTGTAGACGTGCCTTATGAAATGAAAGGGACACTATCACATTGCCTAAAATCTTTTATAAAACTGGGAAATTGTGTGTGTGTGAGAGAGAGAGAGAGAGAGAGAGAGAGAGTGGGGGAGTTAATGATTCTAAAATCCATGCATGTTGATATTTTTGTTTGCTTTCAGCAAATTTTCATCCGACTCTTATTTGTCAGGCTTCTTTACTGGACCGTTGCTCAGATGTCCAATCTGCTCCCTTTGCTGTTAATCACTTTGGCTATGTGCATGTGTTGTCTTTGGACAACAGCATAGATCCTGCAGTTAGCTAACACTGCAGACCTCAGAGAGCCCCCAGGAACCAACAAATCAAGTGAGGTAAAAAGGCACTGGAACCAAGTTTATTGTCATTGGCGCATGGTCTCCAACACCCTCATGAGTCTCCGATATGACTCAACAGTTTACACTGGTACGTGCACACGCCATGACAATGGACACAACTCAGTTGACGGCAAGGGGGCTCTGTCATCCCCTAGGTCACTCGACACAGCCCCTGTTACACACACTTTTATACCCAGGTGTAAGCAAGTTACATATCTATGTACGACCCCCTAATTATAATACATCTATGCCCCACATCACAACTAGATCTACCCATTAACTGGGGGATAGTGGTGGTACCAGCAAAACAACACTATCCATTATGCTGTCATTACGACCTGTTCCTGAACTTGGGTCAGAATGTACCTGGTGCTAAGCTGTTGTCTATGGGGAGGGTATGGGGAGTGCATGGTACGAAGCAGGATGTGTTTATGTATATCACTAAGTGCCTGGCTCTGGGTGCTTTCAGGTGTTTTTATGTACTTTTAGGCCCCGTGACTTATCATATCTGTCTCTTGCTGCATTTTTGTGTGCAGAATGTACCTAGCTCACAGTTTTTGCTTTAACCCACCGTTGTTCAGGCTTGAGGCCTTTGCTGTGTGTTAACAAAGCATTGACTGTTGTCCTCGGACTTTAGTCTTACACCAAACATCTCATTACTACACTTTTATTCATACATGACAAAGTTTTTATGTGTTAAAGAGTGTAGCATCTCTAGAAAGTGCATACATTATTATCCTATATGAAATGGCACTCCCAGAATATTGAATATGGGAATGAGGATATTGAAAGCAGGAAGGTTAAAAAAGTATGTCCATCTTTCAGAGGAATGAAACTGGGGGCAGAGTCGTCCTAATTGTGAGTGATGCCTTTTTCTTGAGACCTTCATCCAATGATAACTTTCCTGAACTGGCTCACATTGTTATTCTCAAAATTTGTAATACCACTGTTAAATGTAAAAATGATGCAGGGTGGAGCTTAATTTGATTCATGAAATGACATAGATGAAAAGTCTTAGCCCTTAATTAGAATAGCCTAGGGTACTGCTAAGTAGCCTGAGGACACAGATATGCTGCCTGATTCAATCTAAGTGCATATAATGACACAGTCTAGGAGTATTTGACACCTTTGTCAAGGGAAATGCTGCATTCTGAGATGAAAGCCCAGCCAATGAGATGGGCCTCATTAAACTTATACAGAAAGTTGAGACAGTCTATAGCAAAAATGGTCTGCTTGATGGCTAACCAGTGATTCATCGTCTCCGATAGCATGTGATTTTATGTGTGTGTGTGGGTGGGTGGGTGGGTGGGTGGGTGTGTTTATGTAGGAAAAGTAAGGATGTGTGCTGGGGAAGTGGTGAGACTGTGTGTTGTAAAATTATAGTAGGAAGCCCCGCAGGAGTGGGAGTTAAAATAGGGTTAAGCCAGAATCCCTGTATGGAAGCAAAGGGAGACATGTCATTACCACACAAGTGAGTTACAATGGTTTATCTTAAAACGTGAACTTAGGCTCATTGACTTAAACATGTCTAAATCCCTGCATGCACTCTCTTATTTGGGTTTAAGTGTGGCCGATTTTTTGACCACCAGATCAGATAGATGAGGTAGAAGAGCATTTCTTCAGACAACTAAGAAAAGCTTCCAAATCAAAGGCCCTGGTTGTCATAGGAGACTTTAATCACCTGGCCATTCATAGGGATACCAATACAGCAGCGCACAGAATATCCAGGAAGTTTTTGGAGAATGCTGGGTATAACTGCTTGGTACAAGTGCTGAAGATGACCAGGAGCCATGCACAACTTGACCTGCTGCTCACAGACAGGGAAGAACTAGTAGGAGAAAGGAGATGGATAAGATCTGGAAAAGCAAAGCAATTAGCTTAAGAACAAAGCTGGGCATCTTGAAAACGTGTGTATTCAGCAGTATGTTGTATGGATGTGAGACATGGGTGATAATGAAAGATTCGAAAAGAAGAATGTTGGCATTCAAAAGGAGCTCTTATAGAAAGATTCTGAGAATAGGATGGATGCAGAAGGTCACCAATGAGGAATTATATAGGAAGATACAGCCGAAAGAGAACCTGCTGTAGAAGGTTATAAAATGGAAGCTACAACTATTTGGACATATTTGCAGAATGAATGACGAACGAAAAATCAAGACCCTAGTATTCGGCATAATGAATGGTTCGAATAGGAGAGGCAGACCCCACAGAGAATAGATAAATGATGTAGTAGATTGGTGCGGAGCTAGTCTACAGAAACTAAGCCACTCTGCACTGGATAGGAAAAGATGGAAGGAAATAGTGAGAGAGGCATCAGACACCAATGGGTGCTGAGCCCATGGGTATTGATAGTGATGTTGATGATGATGGCAACTTGGGCTGCAACGATCATGAGAGGGTAGATTCCAGGATTCTGACAAACGGAAGAAAGGTGAGCAGTAAAATAAAGACTCTTGATTTCATTTCAGCGGACTTCGACTCCCTGAGAAAACTGATGGGCAGGATCACTTGGGAAACAGAAATGAAGGGGAAAGGAGTTCAGGAGAAGTGGCAGTATTTTAAAGAAGTGTTACTGAAGGCACAGGAACAAACCATCCTGATGCACAGTAAGAAAAGCAAATATGATAGGCAACCAGCTTGGCTTAACAGGGAAATCCTTGGTGAGCTCAAACTCAAAAGGGATGCATATAAGAAGTGGAAACTTGAACAGATGACTAAGGAGGACTATAAATATATGGCTGCAGAATGCCAGGGAGTAATCAGGAAAGCAAAAGGCAAATGGTACTGCAGCTGGCAGGGAATGTGAAGGGCAATAAGAAGGGTTTCTACAGGCATGTTAACAATAGGAGGCTGATCAAAGAGGGTAGCTGTGACACTGAGGCTGTTACTAGGTGAGGGAGGTAACTTGGTAACAGATGATGTGGGAAAAGCTGAAGTACTCAATGCCTTTTTTGCGTCTGTCTTCATGGACAAGATCAGTTCCCAACCTACAGCACTAGGCAATGCAGTATGGAAAGGAGGTGGGAAGGACATGGTGAGTATAGAACAGGTTAAGAGCTACACTCATCTCTCGTTAAACGAGTGCTTTACTTACAAGTACTCACTTAAATGAGGGACACATATACCTCCCTTACTTCACTCAATGAGTGAACTCCCTCTGTTATTATGAACTTTACCCCACACCTCGTGGCTCCCACCTACTGTACTCTGATGCCTTTTCACCCGCCTCATGGCCCCAACCCGTGGCAGCCTGGTCTGACCTGCCAGCCCCTCAGATGGGCCCCGGCAGCATTAACCCCCCTGCCATTCCCATAGCCCCAGCCTGTGGCAGCCTGACACCCCCCTGGTGGCCCACAGACTGGCCCCACAGCAGCCTGACACAACCTGCGGCAGCCTTAACACCCCCTCTGGCCCCGCAGACCAGCCCTGCAGCCTGATCCCGCCAGCCCTAAGGCCCTGGCAGCCTTAACCCCTGACCGGCCCTGCAGCTCAGCCTGGCAGCCTCACCACCTCTGGTCTCATGGGCCCGGCAGCCTTAATCCCCTCCACCGGGCCTGCAGACCTTCCTCAGCAGCCTGAGCCCTCCCCAGCCAGCTTGCAGACTGGCCTGCGGCAACCTGACCCCCTGCTGGCCCCGCAGACCTAACCCATCACAGCCTGACCTCCCGCTCCAGCAGCACACCAACCTGCAGCAGCCTTAATGCCCCCACCCATCCTACGCGCCACCAGGTTTTAACCCTCCCTCCAACTCATGGCCCCAAACTGTCCCCAACCTTTAAACTCCCTCCCATGCCCCAAACCCAAGGTTCTCTTACCTTTCAAAAGCAGCACCACACGCTGCCACTCCTTCGCCAATCGGAAACTTTTACATGTATTTTAATGGGAATTTAGCATCTCTCTTATGAGTTTTCACCTACAAGCAGAAATGTGGGGACCAATTGTGGTCATTGAGCAAGGGATGAGTGTATTTAGAAAACCTAGATGTTCACAAATCCATGGGTCCAGATTTAATGCATCCAAGGGTACTGAGGGAATTGGCTGATGTCATTGCAGAGCCTTTGGGTATTATCTTTGAAAACTTGTGGAGATTGGGAGAGGCCCCCGATGACTGGAAAAAGGCAAATGGAGTGCACATCTCTAAAAATGGAAAGAAGGACGATCCAGGGAACTGTAGACTGGTCAGTGTTACTTCAGTTCCTGGAAAAATCATAGAAGGGATCTTCAAGGAATCCATTTTGGAGCACTTGGAAGAGGGGAAAGTGATCAAAAGCAGTCAACATGGATTCACCAAGGGCAAGTTATGCCTGACCAATCTGATTAATGTCTATGATGAAGTGGCTGGCTGTGTGGACATAAGGAAGTCAATGGATGTGATACATCTTGACTTTAGTGAAGCTTTTGATACGATTTCCTACAACATTCTTGCCAATAAGTTAAGGACGTATGGATTGGATCCATGGACTGTAAGATGGATAGAAAGCTGGCTGTCTGGATGGGCTCAAGAGGTAATGGTCAATGGCTCAATGTCTGGTTGGTGGTCGGTTTCAATTGGCTTTCCCCAAGGATCAGTTCTAGGGCCAGTACTGTTCAACATCTTTATTAATGGCCTGGATGAGGGGATGGATTGCACCCTCAGCAAATTTGCAGATGACACTAAGGTAGGGAGTCACATAGATATACTGGAGGGTAGGGATAGGGTCCAGAGTGCCCTAAACAAATTGGATGATTGGACCAAAAGAAACCAGATGAGGTTAAATAATGAGTCTTGCACTTAGGATGGAAGAATCCCAAGCACTGTTATAGGCTTGGAACTGATTGCCTAAGTAGCAGTGCAGCAGAAAAGGACCTGGGGGTTACAGTGGATGACAGGTTGCATATGAGTCAACAGTGTGCCCTTGTAGCCAAGAAGCCTAATGAGATATTGGAGTGCATTAGGGGAAGCATTTTCACCACATCTAGAGAAGTTGTTATTCCCCTCTACTCAGCACTGGTGAGGCCAAATCTGGAGTATTGCATCCAATTTTGCACCCCCTCTCCCCCCAGTGTAGAAAGAATGTGCTCTCATAGTAGCGGGTTCAGCAGAGGGTAACAAAAATGATTAAGGAGCTGGAGCACATAATTTATGAGGACAGGCTGAGAGATTTGGGCTTATTTTATTTGTAGAGGAGAAGGGTGAGGGGTGATTTGATAGCAGGCTTCAACTTCCTGAAAGGGGTCTCAAAAGAAGATGGAGCTTGTTCTCCGTGGTGACAGATGGCAGAACAAGGAGCAATGGTCTGAAGTTATAGGAGAGGTGTAGTTTAGATATTAGGAAAAAACCATTTCTCCCAAAAGGGTGGTGAAGCACTGGAATGCGTTACTGAGAGAGGCGGTGGAATCTCCGTCCCTAGAGTTTTTTAAGTCCCGTCTTAACATAGTCATGGCTGGGATGATTTAGTTGGGGTTGATCCTGCTTTAGGCAGGGGGCTGGACTAGATGACCTCCTGAGGTTCCTTCCAGCCCTAGAAATCTATGATTCTACACTTTTCTCTGTCCTGTCAGTGGCTTTTCCACTGTGGATAAATATTTAAATAGTTCTGAGTCCAGAGACAGAGCATGTTTCTGTAGTTCAGTGACTAGAGCAACCACCTGGGTGGTGGGAGACCTTAGGCAAAACACAATTTTCTCAGGACACCAGGATTGTGAGATGGACTCTTTCCTGACTGCAAGTGGCTGGGGATGTCGGTGTTAGATCACCTTTTCTTCAGGCTGGCACATAAGTATGTTGTTTCGTTAAAAAAAATACATGGAAGTTAACATCCATTTTCTAGAGTCATCTATCCAATATTAGCTTTTGTCAAAGTTTGACTCAGACTCACAATTTATCAGACCACTCTGTTTTATTAGCAAAGCCGCTCTGCTAATACATTTAGAAGTGAGCCCCCCGAGTGGGGCTTGTGTCTCTTAATTTATACAGTTTTTTTGGAGAACAAGTTACAGAGAAGTTACAGACAAAAGAAGAAAAAGATTTTAGTCACCACCCTTCGAGATCCCTGAGACCAGTCACATATCTTCAATTACCTGCCACCCTTAACAATCTCCTTAAACAGCTTCCAGTTAACTTAACTAATTGCCCTTCACACCTTCCATTCTGATGCCTGCTTCTTAGACGTGCTGGCTCCATCTTAATTGCTTCTCCATTCAAAAGCTAACTGTCCCTACGTGTGCTCCCTCAGATACTTTGTAACATGTTCTGGCATGCCCTCTCATATACAATGTATCCAGCATGTCCCCTTATACAACGTTATACTTATACAATGTTATTTATACTTCCACACTTTCTAGGATGAGACCCACAGGATGTTGTACCTACACTCCTTAGAGCTTAGACTGTGCAGGAACTGTTAGTGTGGCACCTTCTTGTGGTTCCATGCATGCAGCAACGATCTTCTGTATACATGTTCCTTTGTGCAAAGGCTTTTCTCAGCAGGCCAACAGACTGCTGCTGTTATGGGAACAATGTCATCCAAGTTCCTCCTGCATCTTCCATTGTTTTTAGTTCAGACCTTCTTGTCAGACTGGCACAGAGCTCTTTGGTCTATATCATGTATGTGTCTGCATAAGCGTCTCAGTCTTTTGAGATTTTGTTTACATCTTCACATGATTTTCTGAAGCATTCTTTGGCTAATTTGTCTTAAACATCCAGGAGTTTGGTAGTGGAATCTCCATTCATCCCTGCATGCAGCAGACACTGTGACCTGAATCTAATGTTCAGCCATTTTAATTTAGTAGGTAATCAACTGGGTCAGCACTGATACAAAATAAATACTTGGTGAAAACAAAATGGTTTTAGCATTTTGAGTCTCACCAGGCTTTGGGGTTTGATGTGCTTTTGTAAATTGAAATTTCATAAAGAGAATATACCTCCCATTGCATAGTGGCTTCCTAATCCCTAATCCTAATGCTTTTGTGATAACTTCCTTTCTCAAGGAGAAAATAAAATGTAAACTTAATTGCTTAAACTCTGAAAAATGCTTTTCTTTGAACTCAATGAAGCACATAGATGAATAGTGTATTACTAAAGGGAATTTAGCTCTATTTACAACTGCTTGTACTGTGAAATTGGTTATTTGTGATCTCTAAAGACTTGCTTTCTTTTCAGTATATTACTTTATAGCTCAAAATACCAAAGAAGACCACACTGTAAGAAAATTAGTCTTTGGGGCATATTACTTCTGTAGTTATGGAAAATACTTATGCTGCTTTACCAACTTTTGGGCCCCATGCAATAAACTTCATTAAAAATCAGTGAAATTACCAAGCCCTGATAACCTTAAAAAGGAGTAGAGTCCTAATGCTTGATCTCTGTTGATTAATGGGTGCCCAGTGCCTCAATCAGGCACTGGACATTAATCACTGATAGTAATGAGTGAGCCTTTTAACTAAGGACGTAGACTAGCTCTCTGGTAATCAATACAAGAAGATGAGCAGATGAAGCATGTGAATGCACCTTGTTTAAACCCTGCCCACAAACATTGTATGCTGTATTGTCATAGCTATATTGGTCTCAGGATATTAGCGAGACAAAGTGAGCCAGGGGTAGTCCAGCAACTCCCTGGGTGCTCCCTGGCCGGAGCTCTCATGGGGAAAAGCCAGGGGCTGTGTACTCAGCAACTCCTCCCTCTGCCTTCCCAAAGCTCATGGAGTGCCACAAATAGGGCATTTGCTGGGCTCAACCTTAGAGAGGGGGGAAGAGAAAGGATGGGGGATGCTTTTGGGAAGAAGTAGGGTGGCTGTGGAGCCCCATGGCCAGAGCACAGCCCAGTTGCTCTGGGGCTCAGTGCACCCCTGTAGGGCTGCACTCCTGGGGCTCCAGAGTCACCCTGCCTTGTCCCCTAAGTGCCCACTCCATCCCTGCTTGGTCAGTGCCATCCTGTCTGCTGCTGCCAGAGCAGAGCCTCAAAGCTGATAAGAACATAAGAACAGCCATACTGGGTCAGACCATAGGCCCATCAAGCCCAGTATCCTGTCTTCCGACAGTAGCCAATGCCAGGTGCCCCACGGGAATGAACAGAACAGAACAGGTAAACTTTAAGTGATCAATTCCCTGTCGCACATTTCCCTTGTCTTGCAAACAGAGGCTAGGGACACCCTCCAAGCCCATTGTGTCTAATAGCCACTGATGGACCCCATGAATTTATCTAGTTCTTTTTTAAACTTTACCGTAGTCTTGGCCTTCACAACATTCTCCAGCAAGGAGTTCCACAAGTTAATTGTGTGTTGTGTGATGGCCTCAGAGGGGCTGGCATTGACCTCCCCTGATCCAGCAGATTCCACGGTTTCGTAGAACCATAGAATTCAAGGACTGAAAGGGACCTCAGGGGGTCATCTAGTCCAGCCCTCTGCCCAAAGCAGGATCAACCTCCATTACACCCTCCCAGCCAGGACCATGTCAACCTGGGATTTAAAATCTCCAGGGGTGGAAATTCCACCACCTCTATCATTCCAGTGCATCACCCTCACCTGCACCTCTCCCTCTGTAACTTCAGACCTCTGCTCCTTGTTCTGCCGTCTCTCACCACTTTGAGCAGTCTCTCTCCGTCCTTTTCAGGGACCCCTCTCAGGAAGTGGAAGGCTGCTATCAAATTGCTTCTCCGTCTTCTGCAAACTAAATAAGCCCAAATCTCTCAGCTTCTCTTCATAGGTCATGTGCTCCAGCCACCTAATCATTTTTTGTTGCCTTCTGCTGAACCCTCCCCAGTGCATCCACGTCCTTTCTACAGTGGGGGGCCCAGAACTGGACGCAGTACTCAACGTGGCCTCACCTGTGCTGAGTAAACGGGAATAATAACTTCTGTGTATCGGCTGGAAATGCTTCTTCTAATGCACCCCAATGTGCCTTTAGTTCTTCTTGGCTGCAAGGGCCATGCTTGACTCATATCTAGCCTCTCATCCACTGCAATCCCTAGGTTCTTTTCTGCTGCACTGGTACTCAGCCGGTTGGTCCCCAGCCTATAGCAGTGCTGGGGACTCTTCTGTTCCAAGTGCAGTTCTCCTTATTGAACCTCATGAAATTTCTTTTGGCCCAATCCTCCATTTTGTCTGGTCTGGGACCAGTCATATCCTGCAGGGTCCAGACCAGGGAGGAAGAGTTTGTATTTATTGGAGCAACTTCTGTCCAAGCTTTTGAACTACATAGATACTAACATAAGTCCATCCAACCAAAGCTATTACCTCACCAACTTTGTCTCTGCACACACACATTAAATTTATTATTATGGTTAATGTTTGAGAAGCTATAGCATAGCATAAAATGGAGACCAACGAGTTCAGTTTATGCACTATCTGAGCTGTTTTAAAAGTTGGCATCCACATACATAGCCAAACATTATGCTCTTTTTGTAAAAGAGGACAAAAGAAGACTTTATGAAGAGTTTATAAAATATTCTAGGCCACCTCATCTGAAATCTATTCCTAAAATGCTCTCCTGTCATCCTCTGCTTAAGAGATTCAGTGCCCTAATGATTGCTTCTGATGCTGCTTCTGTTTATCAAGGGTTAAGTCATCCAATCATGCTGCTGAAACCATACCATGTGGCTCCAGGTGATTAGTCACACAGAGTGAATTTTAAATTCGAGAGATAAAATGCTCAGTAAAATGATAACTACAGGCTCATCACAGAAGTTTATAAGATCAATATACTATTATGTTATTCTTTGACCAGTTATAAATAATGAAACATATATAAATATTAAGATTGAGTGCTAGTCAATTATTAAGTAGGATAAAAGAGGTCATATCAGGTGAATAAATCATTTGTTACATTTTTAGTGGCAATATTTCAAAAAATAAAGATTAAAATAATGAATTCTTCCCAAATGGGTGGACAAACTTCCAATAATATGGTTATTTGTAGAAATATGTGAATCACAGCAATAAACTAAATTAATAGCATATGCTGAAGTGAACTTTAAAAACTTAGTGAAGAAAACATAATCCAATATAGTTAGGGCCAGAACACACTTAATGGCCAGTGATGGGAATCTGAGCTTTACTTGGATTTACCTTATACTAGCAGGAGTTTATTCAGCCTTGGCACTCTGAAAAGCAATTCCACCGATACAAACCTTCCCAACTAGGAGAGAATTAAAATCAGAGGTAGAGCTGCCTGTCATCTGCATGGCAGTGAATCACAGTACAGCTGCTGACAGTAGATCTCAAGTGTAACAAAAATAGGAGAAAATAAATGGGCACTTTTTGACATGCCACACCATTTAACTGCCCTAATCCTTCAGGATATTCACCAGCATAAAACTAACTGAAAATGTCCATGTGATATGTTTAAAGCCAAGATAACAGTGTTCAAAAAGGCTGGATGTCTAGGAGTTACAACCAAAGAGAATGGACGTTGTGATTCTATTTTGTCATGTGAAAGATTGATAAAGTAGGTGTCATGCAAGAACAACAGCCGCAGCGCTCATGCTGTTAGGCCAATGACACCATTTTAGTACCAATCCATTAACATTTTAAATACATTAACCCACTGCTTAGTACAGTGCGAGGAGTAACAATTACTAGCCAATTGCCTGTGCATTGCAATTAAATCAGTCAATACCAACTTCAGTGTATAAGAGTCATGGAGTATGAATTTTTTTAACAAATTCTAAAAGCTTTATGTTTACTGCCTTCAGTATTTCTTCTTGATCTTCCTGTGTTTGGAAGTGTGATCAGAAACTTCAGACAATAAAAATAAGGGTTTTAGTAAAAATGTACATAATATTTACAAAAAGAGGAAATTTCTGTTCACAGGGGACAAATCTGTGACAAATGGTACTGAATGCCATTGAGGCAATACATTATGCCAAAACACTGACCATGCCATATAAATCTTCCCCTAAAATTTTGTCACATTGCCAGTGAAAACTGATCAATTTCAGGAACAGATAGGAGCCTGTTTCTAGGAGAATGTGGCTAAGGATTAGAAAGTTTGAAATTGGCATCTTAAAGTTTAGATTGGTACATAATTGCAAAGCTGAAATTGTCATTTTGTACAGGAGAAAATAAGAGGGGTAAGGAATGACCCAAAATAAACAAAAATTGTGTAAAATTTAACTAGAAATTTTTCACCAGATGCTAGTCCATTAAGAGATTAAATAAGATTATGTACCCAAAGCAAATGGACATACTTCCTCCTCCCAAAAGAATTTTCATGGGGGATTTACATGGCAGAGTGTTTAGAGATGAAGACAAGATAGAAAGTAAAAAATGGGTCAACAAAGTTTTTGTGAGAACCAGAATCACCCTCAATTTTTACTATCTTTAATACAAGCTTTTTCAGTCCTGCTAAATACTTAAAACAGCAAAGTTATTTCCATGTTCATTTCTTGTGTTCTTATCTTCTTTCTTATGTTCTCTTTTTGTGAACACATGAGAGCTTGTAATTCATTTTCCAAAAAAAGGCTTGTGCAGCAAAATCAAAGGAATATTGTAAACAATGTTGCTCATGTACATGTGCACCCATGCTGTCCTTCTCCTCACCTCCTACCTCCCAGGAAACAGAAAACATATTGTGGGTAATTTTGACCTATCAAAACTAAACAAACCAGCTTACTGGTTATCTAATAGTCTGCCCAAATTACAATTCTGTATGGAATCATATATAAAAATTATTCAATAAACTTCAGGAAATTCTGAGTTGTTCCTGGATATCCCCTGACCATAACATTACAGTAAATTAATTGCACAAATTATTTTCTGGGAATTATTCATTGTTCACAGTTTTGTTTCCAAGAGTTGCTCATCAGTGGTGGTTGGCAATAGCAATGATACCATATACCAAGTTAATTGTATTTATTGACATTCTTAACAGCAGCATGCCATTCCTTAGAAGAATTTGCATCTTTAGATGCACTTCTTTTATATAGCTATTTCGTGTATTGATCGCTACTAATATTTTGTTAAAGTCTTTGTAATATTATTCTCTCAATGGAGTAAAAGTAAGAGTAAGTAAACATGATTAACTGCGGGCTATGATGCTAAACATATTCAATTATTCAAGCAAATGTTTCTCTCTTTTACAGCTAATGAGAAATTTATGGATTAGCCTTTTCCTCCTTTCTTTGTGGTTCCTCCCTTCCATTCTTAAGAAACAGTGTAATGAGATGTTCACATTATTATTATCCGTATGTCCTCAAATGGTATTTTTAGGACTAAACGTCCAAATAATATAATTGAAATCAACGAAATTGCAAATGAATTTAGGTGAAGAAAACTAATTACATAATTCATGACAACTTGTTCATTCAGTCACTAGTGGTCTTTTTAAATTAGCAAATATTTTAAATGTTGTTTGGTGATGTAATGTTTCAATGGATTTAGGCCTGAAAAGGGATCAGTCAGTGTTCTTTCAACCACAGAAAATCTGCTGACCTTTGCAAGACTGCATGGGTTTCGTTGCAGTCTTAATGCCAACTTCAAGGATACGCATAAGAAGCAAATTCTCAGTTGTGAGTTAAAGGAGCAGATTGCCCCCATGTACAACAGAACCTGGGAAGAGTAAGAATCTCATGGCTTCCTGCATGCAGAGGTCCATGAGTCAAAGCATGGGTGTTGGGAAAGGAACTGTTATATCACAACTATTAAGCACCTCACACTCTTCCTGGTCTCACTGAAGTTTATCTCCTCTCAGGCCTTGAGCTGTCACCTCTCATTGGTTCAGAATCACACAGTTCTTCCACTCTCAGACCAAACAGATGCAACTTGGGTTCACATCTTGGAAATGATGACCTCTGCCATTCTGTAGCCCAGCAGCATTGTCAAAGCAAAGCGTTGTTGATTTGGAACCAAACTGTGATACTGGCAGACCAGATGCCAGCTCATGCTAAGACCCAGAGTCTTACCAAACATTGAGAAATACATACCTGGAAACCAGTCCATCTCCACTGTGGGTTAGTTTATTTAAAATATGTATTAGTGTTCAGTGGAATGTGTATAGTGTTCATATTTTATGGAATGCTGGCCTTTGTAGGCTCCTACACGTATTAAAATCTACTTATCATACCTGTATCCTAAAGTATAATATTCCATTGAGTGTTTGCACTGTAAACTCTAAGGCTGTAGCCACACTTGGCCAAAATTTTGAAATGACCATGCTAATGGCCAAATCGGAGGATACTAATGTGGTGCTGAAATGAATATTCAGCACCTCGTCAGCATGCGGCTGTCCACAGCACTTCGAAAATGCTGCATTTCGCTCGTGCACGGTTTAGCTACATGGGGGTCCTTTTTGAAAGGACCCCACACATTTCAAAATCCCCTTATTCCTATCAGCTGACCACTAACTCATAAAAATAAGGGGATTTAGAAAAGAGCGGGGTCCTTTTGAAAAGGACCTCCTTGTAGCCGAGCTGCATGCAAGCGAAATGCACCACAATCAAAGTGCCATGGCTGGCAGCATGTTAATGAGACACTGAATATTCATTCTGTACCTCATTAGCATCCTCCAATTTGGCCATTAGCATGGCCATTTCAAAATTTTGGCCAAGTGTGGCCACAGTCTAAATGTTTATCTCAAAAAACGGGAAAAAGGAGCATAAGTTAGTGTAAAGTACTGGTTCTGCAGACTTGAGGGCCTTTGAAACCAAAAGAGCAATGGTTAGACATTAATTGGAGAAAGAATTTGTTGATTACCTTCCCTGTTTAGAGAGGAGGAGTCAGCCTTAGACACTTGGGCTTTGTCTACACTTGCCCCCAACTTCAAAGGGGCATGCTATTCAGGGTGACGGTGAATAGGCAGCACTTCATTAGGCTAATTCTCCCCCTGCGGCAACTTCGAAATGTCAAACTTAGAAGTGCCGGCACCTGTGTAGCCATGGGCATTTTGAAGTGCCTGTGCTACTTCAAAGTGCCTTTTGAAATTTTGAGGAGTAAAGGCACTTCAAAGTAGCGCAGGCACTTTGAAGTGCCCACAGCTACATGCATGCTGGCACTTTGAAGTCTGACATTTCGAAGTTGCCGCAGGGGAGAATTACCCTAATGGACTGCTGCATATTCACCGCAGCGCTTCTTTAGTAATCTCCAGTTGCCCTGATTCACCTGCCCCCTTCGAAGTTGGGGGCAAGTGTAGACAAGCCCTTGTTCTGTCAGTTTGGATTCTGGTATAAAAGTGATAAAAATCCCTTCCTAGGGGAAATTGGAATTGTTGTGCCATCTGGATACTGAGGCGCAAAGATTCCTAAATATAAACAAGAGCTCTCCATGCTCTTTGAAAAGGGTTAACCCTAAAGGCCATATAGATTTTCTTATGATAGAAAGTTAGGCTGATAATCTGACTATAAACTTTGTGTGTGTTTCCTGTTTTACACTTGGAAACAACTCTCATTTTTTCTCAGTTAATAAATCTTTAGCTAGTTTATTACAGGATTTGCTACAGACATTGAGATCTAAATACAAATGACCTGGGATGAGAAAATGGTACTTTGAGACTGGGAATAATCTGACTATTCCTGGCCTTTTCTACACAGGACACTTTCTTTGAAAGTGGCATGGTAATACACAGCCTGAAATATGCTAATGAGGTGCAGATGCAAATTCCCCATACCTCATTAGCATACGGTCATGTGATTTGGAGTCTTCCAAAATGCCGTTTAGAAGCGCGGCCTCCGGGAGGTCTTCCGGAAGGAAGTCCTTCTTCCAGAGGCCCTTTCTTCCCAAAAACGGTCTTCTGGACTCCAAATCACATGACCTTATGCTAATGAGGGCCAGGGAATTTGCATCCATGCCTCACTAGCATATTTTGGGCCGTGTATTACCATGCCACTTTCGACGAAAGTGGCCTGTGTAGAAATGGCCCCAGTGATTGTTGGTGTAAAGTGACCACCTATTGCATGGTCCCTCTGTCCTGAGTGGCAAGGGAGTTTGAAATACTGAAGGAAAATGCCGTTGGCTCCATTGTAAGGCTATTACAGTGCTTTAGGAACTCACACATTTTGCTGGGTTGATGAAATCTAATTATGGAACATAAAATCATTTAGGGGCATCTGCCCTACTTTTCAGTCATCTGTCCTGAGGTTGTCACTCATGGCCCCAAGCCACTCCAGACAGCATGACACAAAGCATTTCAAATAAAAAGGGATTAAATACACAGGCTATACACATCAAGTTTATCGTGTGTCTGCCTATATATCACATGGGGACCTTGGCAGCCCTAAGCTTCTTCTCTACTTGCTTTAGGAAGAATGTGTATCTAAAAATTCTGCTCAATCATTTGGTTACACAGCTCATAGGGACAAACTCTCTTTTTTTATTCTTTATAGTCCTCTCACCTGATTAGTTCCAGCCATTCAAAACAATATATGAAACTTCCTTAGAGGTGGGATGCAGGATCTTCCAATCCAGAGGTTTTCCCATTATCTTTCAAGAAAGTTCTGGGATGTTCTTATCTGGGAGCTATTGTCTCCTTCCAGTGAATTAAAGTAATAAGATAGTCTGTCTAAGTAACCAGGTCACATATAGTATTCATATATTTATTATACAGCAGCTCCATGCAGGGCTGTTGTTGGATCTAGTTCTATGAGGATTCAGTAGAACTTTTTCCTGTGTATGGATCTTTATGTAACACAGAGAAGCCGTGTCTACACGTGCACGCTACTTCGAAGTAGCGGCACTAACTTCGAAATAGCGCCCGTCACGGCTACACGCGCCGGGCGCTATTTCGAAGTTAACTTCGACGTTAGGCGGCGAGACGTCGAAGTCGCTAACCCCATGAGGGGATAGGAATAGCACCCTACTTTGACGTTCAACGTTGAAGTAGAGACTGTGTAGTCGTTGCGTGTCCCGCAACTTCGAAATAGCGGGGTCCGCCATGGCGGCCATCAGCTGGGGGGTTGAGAGACGCTCTCTCTCTCCAGCCCCTGCGGGGCTCTATGGTCACCGTGGGCAGCAGCCCTTAGCCCAGGGCTTCTGGCTGCTGCTGCGGCAGCTGGGGATCCATGCTGCAGGCACAGGGTCTGCAACCAGTTGTCAGCTCTGTGTATTTTGTGTTGTTTAGTGCAACTGTGTCTGGGAGGGGCCCTTTAAGGGAGCGGCTTGCTGTTGAGTCCGCCCTGTGACCTTGTCTGCAGCTGTTCCTGTCACCCTTATTTCGATGTGTGCTACTTTGGCGTGTAGACGTACCCTCGCAGCGCCTATTTCGATGTGGTGCCGCGCAACGTCGAAGTTGAACATCGACGTTGCCAGCCCTGGAGGACGTGTAGACGTTATTCATCGAAATAGCCTATTTCGATGTTGCTACATCGAAATAAGCTACTTCGATGTTGGCTTCACGTGTAGACATAGCCAGAGTGTATTACAGCCTCAGGTCTGCAGTAGTGATAACAGATCCATCCTGTGGCTTAGTCAAAAGTATTTTTTTCTCTGGAGTACTTGGACGCCTTGGAAGCCAGTTATTTTAATTAAACACAGAACATACACTTTTCACGGTATCTATTTTACACTGGAGAGGAATGCATTTTTGGAAATTCAAATGATGTTAATACCTTTAAAAATGAATTTCACTGTGTGTATATTAACACCAAGCAAATCTATCATATTACTAGTTTTCAATTAAAATTTCTATTAATCAGACTTTGCTCTTAGGCTGTTTCACAAGCATCCAGGCTCTTCGAACAATGGAGACTGGTATAGTGTTGGAGAACATACAGAGGAGTCCTCCAGCAGGAGTCCCCTGACCCATAATGAGCTTTGAAGAGAAGAAATTACCCTTTCCCTTTAAAGAGTAATTGCACTAAATGCAATACAACTAACTGGCAAACATGAATTATGTCAGTATGTCATAGATCACTATGATAGCATCTCCCTTGTGGACTCAAAATAAATAGTAATGCTCAGAAAACATCCAGGAAAATGTAATGTCTGAGCACTGAAAGAACATAAATAAGGATCTGAACTCATCAGATCATGTTGTGAATAGAATAAATGGGTGCCCTGAGGACTTCTATCCAAGTGATTGATGAGGGGTTTTCTTTGACTACTGAAAGTGTAAAGAAATAAAAAAATGTGTCTAACCCCCTTACTTTCACTCCTCCTCGTTTGTTCACATCAGCCCCCTCTTCCACCTTTCCCCCAGCCCGGAAGAATGATTGAGAACTACAAGCACAGAATGTGAAGGACATTCAGCCCAACAGGAATATTTTACATCAAAAGCCAATTGAAGTCAGACTTCTGGCATTTAAAGGGATATGGTCCTTTAAAAAAAAAAAACAACAGGATTTGTTTTATTTTTTGGTCTCTATTGGTCATCATAGTAAACTCTCCAAGAACCTTCTGCATAATATACCATAGTGTAACTTTACTCTCCATTTGTCCTCTTCCTTTTGGAAAGTGCCGATTTCTTCCTTGTGTTTCTTACAAGGAACAAGCCAAGTTGATATGCTTTTGTTCATCTTTCTTACTTGCACCACATGCAATATTGATAGTGTCAACCTCCAGCCCGAAGTAGTCTAGGTTTTTATTATTATTTTGGTGTGATTTATAAGTACAATGTATAATCAGATCAAATATATATCTTGGCTGCTGTCAAACAGATTTTATTTTACTCTTACAATGATATCAGTAGATACAGTGAAAACCCTAATCTCTTGTAAATTAGAGGTGATAATTTTACTTGTGTAAACTGTTGTCTTTAAATTTGGACTCATAAAAGAAAAAAAGATTTTATGGAACAAAATTAAGTTCTGGTATAAAGCCCGGGATTTAATAATATTATATAAGTTTTTAGTATAGAATTTGGTCCTAATATTATACCTCAAATCAAGGATAGTGACAAAGAGGAAGCCGTGCTAGTCTATGCACTATCAAAACAAAAAGCAGTCAAGTAGCACTTTAAAGACTAGCAAAATGGTTTATTAGGTGAGCTTTCGTGGGACAGACCCACTTCTTCAGACCATAGCCAGACCAGAACAGACTCAATATTTAAGGCACAGAGAACCAAAAACAGTAAGCAAGGAGGACAAATCAGAAAAAAGATAATCAAAGTGAGCAAATCAGAGAGTGGAGGGGTGGGGGGGGAAGGTCAAGAATTAGACTGAGCCAACAAAACATCGGAAAAGTTCCTGATAACACCATCCTTGCCACAATGGATGTAGAGGCTCTGTACACTAATATTCCCCATAAAGACGGATTACAAGCAATCAGGAATACCATCCCTGAAGCCACCACAGCCAATCTGGTGTCTGACCTCTGTAACTTTGTTCTCACACACAATTATTTCCGTTTTAGGGACAATTTATACCTGCAGATTAGTGGAACTGCTATGGGCACCCGCATGGCCCCACAATATGCTAATATATTTATGGCTGACCTGGAACAACGATTCCTCAGCTCTCGTCCCCTATTACCACTCCTCTACTTAAGATACATTGATGACAGCTTTATGGTTTGGACCCATGGTACAGAGGCTCTAGAGGAATTCCACAGAGACTTTAACAACCTACACCCCACCATCAACTTATGCCTCGATTACAACATGCAAGAGATACATTTCCTGGACACTACAGTACTAATCAAGGATGGCCTGATCAGTACCACACTGTACCGAAAACCTACTGATCGCTATACTTATCTACACCCTTCTAGTTTCCATCCTGCACACGTGACTAGATCCATTGTTTACAGTCAAGCTCTTAGGTACAATTGCATTTGCTCTGATCCAACTGACAGAGAGCAAAAACTACAAGAACTTTACCAAATATTCATAAACCTGAATTACCCACCAGGAGAAGTAAAAAAACAAATCGACAGGGCCAGACGAATACCCAGAGACCAGCTACTCCAAGATCGGCCCAAAAAAGCCAAGAACAGAACACCACTGGTCATCACCCACAGCCCCCAACTCAGACCACTGCAAAGAATTATTAAAGACCTACAACCTATTCTTAATCAGGATGCTACACTCCAGAAGGCCCTGGGTGACATGCCTGTTCTCTCCTACAGGCAACCTCCCAACCTCATGAGGATCCTGACTAACAGCCACAGTCTATACCCCAGGAACACCAGTCCTGGAACCTTTCCCTGCAACAAAGCCCGCTGCCAGCTTTGTCCACATATCTTCTCTGGAAATACCATCACTGGACCTAACCGGGTTACTCACAGAATCACGGGCACTTTCTCATGCTCCTCTACTAACATCATATATGCCATCATGTGCCAACAATGCCCAGATGCTTTGTATATTGGACAGACTTCTACCTCCTTTAGACAAGGGGTCAGCGGGCACAAAACAGACATCAAAACCCTCCAGATCCACAAACCAGTTAGTCAACATTTTAATGGAATGGGGCATTGTGTCAATGACCTAAAGGTATGTGTGTTACTGAAAAGGAATTATTGCACCGTTTTGGAAAGAGAAACATCTGAGCTGGCTTTATATTCAAACTCGGCAGATTAACACATGGTTTAAATCGTGGTGGGAACTTTCTGAGTCACTATAGGGGCTCGTCTGCATACTTGGCTCAATCTAATTCTTGACCTTCCCCCCCACCCCTCCACTCTCTGATTTGCTCACCTTGATTATCTTTTTCTGATTTGTCCTCCTTGCTTACTGTTTTTGGTTCTCTGTGCCTTAAATATTGAGTCTGTTCTGGTCTGGCTATGGTCTGAAAAAGTGGGTCTGTCCCACGAAAGCTCACCTAATACACCATTTTGCTAGTCTTTAAAGTTCTAGTTGACTGCTTTTTGTTCAAATCAAGGAGTATGACGATTATTTTATGACTATTGGTAAAATTTATCATCCAGGCCAGGGGTCTGCAACCTGTGGTTCTGAAGCCACATTCAGCTCTTTAAGGCCGTGGTGTCCAATACGTTCGCCATGCACCACATATGGTGAACAGGACTCTACCTTGTGATGCATCGGGCTCTGGATCTGCATGCAGCTGTTGAGCCTATAGCTGCAGCTTCTTCTAGAGCCTCATGCATGGAGTGCTGTTCATCTGCTCTGCACAGGCCTCCCACCATTTTGTGGGAGACATACATGCCCAGCCATGGCTCTGGTAGTTGCTGGCATTAATCTGGAATGTGGGGTCTGGAGAAGACTGGATCTGGGGGAGGTGGAGCACATTTATTTAGAGTGGAAGGAGGCAGGGTATGACAAATATGGAAGGATGACAACCACAATCTATCTATCTAAATAGCAATTCCCCTTACCATCCTCCAGAGAGAGAGAAGGTTCAGGAATGAAAGTCGGGAAGACAGTGATACAAACACACATTTACAGGGTGAGGAAACAGAACATGTAAAAAGTTTGTGAATGTCCAGCAGTAAACATATATCATGCTACAAATCTTCGTGTGTGTGTACTGTTCTTAAAATAGGGGTTACTAAAACTATGGTTTGATATTATTTATTAAGGACCAACTCATATTCACATTCATTGCAGCTCTTGAATTATTGAGCTTTGTACCCAAATGGAAAAAAAATGTCTCTCTTTGCTATTTTGGTTGCCGACCCCTCATCCAGGCTGAAGTAGAAATACAGTTTAAACCTCTTTAATTTGACACTCTCTCGTCTGGCAACCTCCATCATCTGGCATTATTTTAATTAGCTGAATATCCACTTATCGTGGATGTGGTCAAGTTACCTGTGGTTCCTTAAAGTTTTTTTACACCCACCAGTCCTTGCTGTCAGTGTTCTGTGCTGTTATTTAGCTCTAATTTACCCCTGCATGTCTTCTAAGAGCCCAGTAAGCAGTGGAATTGTTGGTAATGTTGCTACATAATATTGACTTCCCACGGTTTGGCAAATTCTCCTGGTCAGGTCCTGAGGGCGCCAGACAAGAGGTTCAAACAGTACTCACATTTCTCAAAGCGAAGCTTAGCCACAATGGTCAGGAAGGAATGCCTGTTTCCTAAACTACAAAAACAAAATATGGAACTCAGCAAGTGTTTCATAAGGATTTCTCATGTTCCTCTGAACCACATGAATTGCATTAGTAGTCTTACTCATGCTCCGTGCATATGTAACACTCTCCGACTACTTCTACTCACTTTTTTCTTTCTGTGAAACTGGATGTCAAAAAAATAAGGCATTTTTATCATTTAGGACATAATTACAGCCAGTCTACCTTTGGAAATCTCATGTCCTTTTCTTATCTTGCATGTGGATAAAAAGTGTGTGTTTTTCATGCAGTGACCACTGCATATGGCTAAAGCTATAGTATTCAAAATACCATGCTGAGCCAAGATAGGCAATCACCCAGTGGCTCTCAGAGCTACTCTTTTCCAGTTGCTTGTTGTCCAAAATGAGTCATATCTTATTTAAACCATCCTATTATTGATGTCATTGATAATTACTGGGATATTCATAAATCCTCTGGGGGTGCCTGCTACATGTCAGATCTGAGGCTCTAAAGAGCACTGTTTCCTTGAACATGAGTTGGCGGGGGGAGGGGTGCTTTTAGAATCAAATACATCTTTTGCTTGCCAGTCATTTAAACCCCTTGTTTTTCAGCTTGGTGATAGGTTTTGTGCCTCCTTTCAGAAATTTTCTCTCAAACCCATTATCAGTGACAAACACAGATTATGCTATTTGCTAGTTATTTTTAAAATGTAATTGGTGCACAGAAAGCTCATCAATGAGCAATGATGGACTAATAATGACACAAGTATAATGCACTTGTTACACTTAACCCTTCTGAACATGTTCAAGGGGGTTCCCCCTCTAAACTGTGCATACAGTCCACCAGGGTACTTCCCTCCATGGCTTTACTTTTATTATTTTTCCCCTTTTGTACCAGGTACACTGTAACATAGAAAGTGTGCTGCCACACCCTCCCTGCTCCCTGTCTCAGCCTTTTATGCTGTTCACTTTCTTCTCTGAGCTATCCAGCTGGTGAACTAATTACCTCAGCTCATCAGACTCCCTACAGCTACAAGTGATACTGTCTAACCTTCCAAACCTATTTGGACTATGGGACTCCCTCCCACTCTAACTATACCAAGTATTCTCTTTTCTAAGTGATCAAAATGCTGGATCCCCAAACAGGCTGTTTGTAGCTCCTAAGCGCACCCTGTCACAGGCAGTCAAAATCATTTTCAACTTCAGATTCCACAACGCTGGATTTTTAAACTCAATGTCACAGTTTTCAGAAGACAGATCAAACCAAAGCATCATCAAATTGTATTCTGACCTCAAGGTATTATTTTCAAACTGCCATTCAAGGTGCTTCCCCTCATTAGTTTAATTAATGTTACAGCAGTTTGTCTCAGTTGGCTTTTTTCATAAATAATTGGAACCTTTTTTTGCCATGGCTTTATATCGTTTCATGCCCTATTCCTTAATGATTCACAGACAATTTGTTAATCCTCGACTTTACTTCCCTGAAACATGTCTGTCTCGAGTGATTATATTTACAGCTGCGCCAAGCTGTTGGAAAACACTGTTAGTTGATTATGAACCACAGCTTTGCACACATGTTAAGGATACTTGTTACTTTGTTCTCTTAATTCCTTCTCACTACTATTAGAAAGTTTTTGATTGGGAACTAATTAGATGACCAATACTATCTAATTTCAACCGGTATCATAGAACCTACCAGTTAGCCTTCAGGTCTGGTGGTCGCCCGGAGTCAGTACTGGTTACACTAGCTATCTGATGGGCATTCTTATAGTCACGAACTACAGACAAAACATGCATGTTAACTCATATGGATCTACCCTCTACATTAACCCATTAACGCACCACTTTATAGCAAGAGTAGAGCCTATTGCTCCTAGATAACTCTTCTTATTCCTCTCAAACTCATAGTGCTTGTCCTCACTGAGAGCTCTCACATCAGCCAGATTCATAGCATTCCTCTCTTTTACTATTTCTCATCTACTTTTCAACTTTTGTGTTAAACAACTGGGGACATAGTGAGATTATGTGGATTTAATTGTCAGCAGTGCATTGATAGCATATGGTTATATGTATCCTTCCCTTTTGGAACATATAAAGCCTCCAGACACCTGTCCAAATATTTCCAAGAAATAAGCACCTGGCTGAAACACATTTTAAGTTTACCACAAGTAACAGTGAAATTATTTGGGCTAATAGAATCAAGATTCAGCTGAGAGAAGAGAGGGGCATAGTAACTCTGAATACTTCAATTTGTCACTTAGAATAGAAGTATGATAGACTCATAGTTGATAGAACTATGAATCTTAATTATTTTCAAAAAAATTTGTATTTGTAAATTTGGTGGATTGCTCTTTTGAGTCTTCCATTGAAAGAGTAAGTGTGAAAATTAGTCCGTTTTCTTTGTTTTCAGTGACATTATTTTGCATATTACAACATGACCCAGTGGGTAAATTTGGCTGGGTGGCAAGTGACTAACATTCCAGCATCTCTTGCTGTGGCAAAAAAGCAGATTTTTTTTTTTTTTTTTAAGAATAGTGCAGCTGGGACAACACCTGCACTTTATCAGAGCAGGAGTAGCCACAGAACCAGCAGTCCATCATTTTAGTTCATCATGTTAGCTTTCTTTAAGGTTGAACTGTTAGGGCTAAGGTACTGCCATGTGAGATGCAGCCTGAGAAACTGAAAATTGAGATGAAGGTCTGATAGTACTCATCATGAATTTTGGCATCTAGAAGTAAGAGAGGTGCCATTGTATCCTATATTTTTCACAGAGATCTAATTATGATATAATTGTAACTATCAAAATGCATTTTATTCAAGATAAATCATATGGAGTGTCACTGGAAAGGGTTATCCCATTTGTAGACGTGTATCATTTTTTATGTCTGAAGTTAGAAACAGTGTCTATGTATCTATCACATATATGTCTACATCTAAGAAACACCCACAAGTCAAAATAAAGTCTGGATGGCTGACTTGGAAGGGTACATTCAAGTTGGTGAGCCAACAGGCTTGAGAAGAGGCTAATATCCCCTGATCCCAAGAGTTCTTTCTTAGGATGCTGTAAACAGCCTTTAACGAATGGCACCTGTAATAATGTGACCAGATCACCTGGTACTGGATTTCATCTTGAAATACCAATGTTTCTCAACTGATTGGCATGGAAAACAAACTGAGAGCCAAAGCGTTTTTGACATATGCAGAAGCTATTTAAGGCAAGGGAATGACATCATGGCTCTTCATTGACTCCCCACTCATAGGAGACTCCTGAAAACACCTGAGAAAGAAGAACTAAAGTGGGAAGAGGAAGTGCTAGATGTAGGCTGAAGAGATTTTTAATTTGTGAAGGGAATGCCTGGGGTTTTTAAGCTGCAAGCAAGTGCATTTGGCCTCTTAAGAATCTCTGCAACCTGCTTAACTCTTCATTTTAGGTAAGAATTTGCCACTTGTACCCAATCACTTTAGTTTATTAAGCTACATTATATTTATGGTTATTTGTTTGGTAATCCACTTTGATTTGTTTTCTATCCCTTATAATTATGTTAAATCTGTCCTTTTTATTTAATTCATTTTTGCTTTATCTAAAAAAGTGTGAGGAAGTCATAACTCAGGGCGAAAGCCCTTGCATATTTCCTCTCCACATTGAGGGATGGGACAAATTTCACAAGCATACACCATACAGTTTCCCATTCAGCCTCCAATAATATAAATTTGGGTTTACACTTCTGAGGCGTGTGCATGCCTGAGTAGCTAGGAAGTTCTTATGTGAAACCTTCACATGCAGGGCTGATAGCAGCATCTAGGTGTCACTGCAGCTGGGTGTGTCCCTATCTATATGTATGCTGGTGAAAACTGAAAGCAAGGTTGGCAGGCTGGTCACAGAAGTACAGTGTAAATGAAGCCTCGTGTGAGATGGGCTCAGGTGTACCCCCGTCCCATGTGGCACCTTGAGTGGAACCTGTCACAGCAGGTGTACCCTGAGGAGGGATCACAGCAGCTCACACTCCTCCCTCTCCCAGTGATTGCCTTGAGCAAACCAATGATTTGCCCCTGCCCTGTGGGAATAGGTTTTGGAACTCCAAGACAGGGATTGAAATATCTGCCTTCTTCTGGGTGTGAATTGCCCCAGTTGGGGCAGCAGATCCTGTAAGCCCATAGCACTTCCCAGGCCAGGGTGGGACAAACAAAAGGACAGACCATTAGCTCATAAACTGATATACAAATGGTATAAAGTTGCTATGTTGCTAAGTACATGGAATTTGTGGTATGATTAGTTCAAAAATAAATCTCTCAAACATACAGTACTCTACAGTACCATTTACATGACTAAAACCTGGTCTATATCTAGGCTGGCTTAGTTACACTGGTCAGGGGTGTGAAAAATCCACCTCCCTGGCTACGTCTACACGGGAATGCTGCATCGGGGCTGTCCTCATGGAGGTAAGAGGACCCGGGGGGGGGGGCCCTTGTGGGAGGGGAGGAGTCCAGGGGTGGAGGGCCAGACACACCCTGCACACCCCACACTGGTGCTCTCTCATGTCCTTCCCCTGCAGGTCGTCCGCGCAATCAATGCCCTGCTCCTCCACAGGCTCGTGCAGCTTGGAGACCCGGATGCCGCCATCGCGGGGTTTGCCAGCCTGGGCTTCCCAAATTGCTTTGGGGCTCTGGATGGGACCCATATCCCCATCTGTGCCCTGGAGCACAGCGGAGGATGCTTCCTCAATAGGAAGGGCTATCATTCGGTGGTCCTCCAGGCCTTGGTGGACAGTTGGGGCCGCTTCCTGGACATTTATGTTGGCTGGCCTGGCAGCACCCATGACGCCCGGGTGTTCAGAAATTTGGGCCTGTGCCACCGGCTGGAGGCAGGGACCTACATCCCCCAGCGGGAGATCCCTGTGGGGGACACCACCATGCCCCTCTGCCTCAGTGCAGATGCAGCGTATCCCCTCCGGCCCTGGCTCATGCACCCCTACACGGGCCATGTCACAGCCAGCCAGGAGTGGTTCAACACGCGCTTGAACCATGCACACCAGGTGGTTGAGCGCACTTTCGCCTGCCTCAAAGGACACTGGAGGTGTCTTCTCACCCGCCTGGATGCAGGCCTCACCAACATCCCCCAGGTTGTGGGCGCGTGCAGTGCACTCCACAACCTGGTGGAGAGCAAGGGAGAGGCCTTCTTCCTGGGCTGGGCTGTGGAGGCTGGCTGGGCCGACATCCAGCCACCCGCTGCCCCCGGTCGCCAGGTCGACCCTGAGGGGATCCGGGTCCGGGAGGCCCTGCGGGCCTATTTTGACCAGGCTGTGGGGTGAACGCTGGCATGGCCAGCTGCGGGTGAGCCACCCACTGCACCCCCTCATCCTTCACAACACTCCCTGCCCCCACGCCCACACCACAGAGCACCCGAGAGCACACCCCCCCACACTTTTCTTTGAAATAAATGGAAATGTTGTTTCAAACAAAAGAGTGCAACCTTATTATTAACAGAAGAAAAGGGGGGAACTATGTACATGGGGGGGCAGCTACTAAAACAGGGGTTCAACAAAAACTATTTACATATGGTGAAATATGTACAAAGGGGGAGGGCCACATCCTTGGCCCCGCACCCTAATGTCCAGTGCCTGGTGTTGGGAGGCGTGACCCATGTCTCAGCCGGAGCCCTGGTCGAGGCTGGGTGGGGGCCAGGAGAACCGGCAAACATGGCTGGCCGGTGTCCGCAGGCCCATGGTCCCCCTCGGCGGCAGGCCCCAGGGTGGCAGACGGTGGAGGGACGGCAGGTGGAGCGGCGGGCAGAGCAGTGGGCAGAGCGGTGGGCGGTGTGGCATGGGGGGCCAGGTGTTCCGCGATGCGCTTGAAGGTCTGCATGAAGGCTCCCCAAGCCTCCTGGCACCAGGCCAGCGCTCGCTCCTGGAGCTCTAGCCGCCGCTCCTTCACCTGCAGGCGCCGCTCCGACACCTCCAGCTGACGGCTGAGGGTCGTAAGCAGCTGGGGGTCTGTGGCTGTCCGCAGGTGGCTCCTCCGTCGGCCTCGTCCTGGGGCTGGTTGGTGCTCCGCCGAGGGGCTGGCCTGCTGGGATGGCCCTGGTGGGCTCTCTGGGACCATGGACAACTCGCTGGCGCTCTCCAGGCCCTCCGATTGTGCAGCTGCGGAACACAGGGGAGAACAAGAGCGGAGACAGACGTTAGTCTGGGCCCTGACCTGCGGCCCTTGTCCCCCCACCCCTCTGCTGCTGATTCCCCATCCCCATCCCCTGGAGATGCTGCTGCTGCTGCTGGGTGTCCCACCCCACCCCACGGGGGACCCTAGGTTCCGCTCCCCCCATCCCCAGGGATGGGGCATGACTCTGTCCTGCTGGGGGGCAGGGGCTGATGGACTCTTCTGAGGGACATGCCACTGCTGTCCTTGGGGGCCATGGTCATCTGGGCATGTGGAGGGCCCTGGTCATGTCTCTTGTCCCAATCCCTTAACCCCGGGAGTGTGCACCGGGGGGGGTACATACCTGACGGTCTGCTCCCACGTTTGGGGGACACCCATTGGGCAGATGCCCTGCTGGAGCTGCAGGACGGGAGGGCGATGCGAAGCCCCCCGTCGCTGGAGGACTCCCCCTCCTGCTCCTCTGGCGTCCCAGGGGTGGGTTCCTGGGGGCGTCCCTGGGGTGCAGGGCTTGCCTCTGGGGTGGACTCCGGCTCCGGGGCCTGCTGGGGCTCGTCAGCCGAGGTGTCAAGAGTTGCTGGCGGGGAGGAGGTGTGCCGGGGGCCCAGGATGGCCCTGAGCTCCCTGTAAAAGGGGCAAGTGGCGGGGGGCAGCCCCAGATTGGCTGGCTGCGTCCCAGGCCCGGGAGTAACCCTGCCACAGCTCCTTGACCTTACTCCTGACATGGTCAGGAGTGTGGGCATGGCGACCCCGGGCAGCCAGGCCCTTGACCAGCTGAGCGAACGCATCCACGTTCTGCCTCTTGCTCCCCATTACCTGGAGCACCTCTTCCTTGCCCCAGAGCCCCAGCAGGTCCCGGATCTCGGCCTTCGTCCAGGAGGGGCCCCACTGTCTCTTCCCCAGCTGGCTGCCAGCCTGGGAGCCCTGGCTTCCCTTGGGGGGGTGCCCTGGGGGCGCTTGGGGGGGCTGGCTGGATGCCATGGGGTGCCAGGTGGTGGGCTGCGGCTGACGAAGGACGTGCAGGCTGAGCATGTGGCTGTGCTGCTGCCTGCACGAGCTCTCAGCTTCCTGCACAGGAAATAAGGGGGCAGGGAGCTTTAAGGGGTTGCTGCATGCAGCAGCCATAGAGCTCTGGGGCTGGAGAGAGCGTCTCTCAACCCCTCAGCTGATGGCCGCCATGGTGGACCCCACTATTTCGATGTTGCGGGACGCGGATCGTCTACACGTGCCCTACTTCAACGTTCAACATCGAAGTAGGGCGCTATTCCCATCTCCTGATAGGGACAGCGACTTCGACGTCTCGCCGCCTTACGTCGATTTCAACTTCGAAATAGCGCTCGCTACGTGTAGACGCGGCGGGCGCTATTTCGAAGTTGGCACAGCTACTTCGAAGTAGCCGGCTTGTGTAGACGTGTCTCCTGAGTGGTGGTATGAGGCTGACGTAAGTCCCCCAGCAGACCGTGCTAAGTTGTTGGAAGAATTCTTCCACTGGATATCACCTCTTAGTGAGGTACATTACTTCTGTTATGAGGACCTTTCTGTCAGCATGGATACCAGCTACACAGAAGTCGTGCAGTGGTAGAGATGTGTCATTGTAGAATTTTAAGTGTAGTTATGCCCTGAAAGTGGAATATGGCAAGAGTAGAGCACATGATCAAAAATATAGATATATGCATTAGGCAAGCTTCCAAATAGTAAATAACAGCATACGTTCTAGGAGATTAGATTCTCTATTGCTTTGCAACATGTGGGCTACGTCTACACATGCAGCCAACATCGAAATAGCTTATTTCGATGTTGCGACATCGAAATAGTCTATTTCGATGAATAACGTCTACACGTCCTCCAGGGCCGGCAACATCGATGTTCAACTTCGACGTTGCTCAGCCCAACATCGAAATAGGCGCAGTGAGGGAACGTCTACACGTCAAAGTAGCACACATCGAAATAGGGATGCCAGGCACAGCTGCAGACAGGGTCACAGGGCGGACTCAACAGCCAGCCGCTCCCTTAAAGGGCCCCTCCCAGACACAGTTGCACTAAACAACACAAGATACACAGAGCTGACAACTGGTTGCAGACCCTGTGCCTGCAGCATAGATCCCCAGCTGCCGCAGAAGCAGCCAGAAGCCCTGGGCTAAGGGCTGCTGCCCACGGTGACCATAGAGCCCTGCAGGGGCTGGAGAGAGAGCATCTCTCAACCCCCCAGCTGATGGCCGCCATGGAGGACCCAGCAATTTCGACGTTGCGGGACGCGGATTGTCTACACGGTCCCTACTTCGACGTTGAACGTCGAAGTAGGGCGCTATTCCTATCTCCTCATGAGGTTAGCGACTTCGCCGCCTCGCCGCCTAACGTCGAAGTTGGTGCCGCTACTTCGAAGTAGCGTGCACGTGTAGACGCAGCTGTGTAGTCATTTGTAACTGAAAAAAAAAATCTACAAAATCACCATTTTGAAGTGGTGACATTTTACACCCATTTTGCAGTGGTGTAAGTGACCTTAGGGCAGGGTAGCAGGGGAATGTCCCTTGTCATGTATGGGTTTCAGATTCTTTTTTCTGTATAAAAGATGTGGCTGGATTTCATAAGACATAGCGTTTTAGAAATGTTGCCAGAAGAGCAGCATGATTGGTGGACTGAGCAGTTGTGTACAGTTCAAAGCATATACTTCTTCATATGTGAACAGAGCATATCACAGAAAGATTTAGAGAAAAATCCTGTCCATAGTTACTCCTATGGAACTACATTGACTTCAGAGGATTGCTTGAACATATCTGAAGACAGATTTAGACTCAAAAGTGTCTGGCATGGATTGAGTGAAAATAAAGTCTCTATACACTTTGTTTGTAGAAGCAAAATCCAGGATTGAAATGCTCCAGCTGAGCAGTGCATACTATCCAATTCCTCTTAATGGTAATGGGTGGAAAAGTGCTAAATTGAAAACATGAACCAATTTATGAAATGTATTGACTCATGTGAAGAACACATTGATTGCCGGTCCTCACATACTGCTAGCAAAACAGATTTGATTTGGTACTGTGGAAACTATTTGATGTTTGCACTAACTGGACTTTGATCTCAGAAGGTTAATATTTAAAGATATAATTTCTCATGCGTGAAACACTGGTTTGAAGAGATGCAGGTTGGCTTATATAAATTTCAGTAATGAGTTATTTTTGAAAGGTATTAGCCAGTGTGTTTGTTAGATTCCTTAAACAATAGTGTTTCTCTCCTTCCATTATTAGTTCAAGATATTTTGGAAACTTGTGAAAGAGCTATAAATAAAGAAAGTGGTAACATACAGGTTGCAATCTTTTGTCATAATTGAGCAGCTTTCATAGTGGCCTAGTAGGGATTCAGGCAGAGGTGGGTTTCTATCTCTGATCCAAGGATTATCTGGCCAGTTGTACAGTTCCTGGCATAAAGAGGAGCATATACAAGACTCCTTTACTTTATGCTGACTGCCAATAGCCTTGAAGTGCTGTTCCAGCATTGAAGGATTGTGAGCACATGGCTGACTTCACTTTGCCCTCTTTTTCCAAGATCTATCACTCGGGTGAAGGCCAATGGAGGAGGAGATAGGGGCACAACAAGGATTTTCTTATTTCAAGAGCAATATTTTTGGAACTTACACTTTAATGAAAAAAGTCAGCATTCTGTTTAATTGTCCCACTTTGGAATGTAAGCAAATGCCAATATATAGGAGGTTCTTGGGGAAAGGAAAATTCAAATTTTTTTTTCTCCTTTCTACTTCCAGGTCTCAGTACAATATTAGGCACCACATCAAGGGCCCAAGTCAGCAATGTACATATGTGACCCTTACTGATTCAGGGCAGAGAGGGGTGCAGGGGCAGAGGGCAGCACCACAGGAAAGGCCATCCATGGAGTGGGCAGCTGGGCCAGGTGGTTGGCGACGGCCTGGGTGAGGGTGTCCACTTACCCCACCACCCAGTCCCAGGCCGCCAACTCCATGGAGAGCCATTCCCTCAGCAAGTGGTTCTGGTCCCTCCATGCAGCCATGTGGGCTGCCGCCAGCTCACTGGCCTGGTTGCGGGCACGCCAACCCAGAATGGTGCCTGGTCTGGGATGGTGTCACTCCTTCCCCTTCCTCAGCCTCTGCTGGGCTCCCTTGCACATTCAGGGGGCTGGGGTGGTTCGTGGACGTCAGGCTGTGAAGACATAAGGGCAGAGGGCAGCACCCTGTCAGTCATGTGAACAGGTACCATGGGCCAGTAACAGTGTCCCTGCCACCATCCCCCCATTTGTGGTGAGGGACCCTAGGGCGGCCTGGCCACTATGGAGTCCATCCATCCTGAGCCATTGGCAGGGATGCTTTGCACCTCCCACCCAGGCATGTGCCCTGTGTGGCTGTCCATGGCCCGGTGTGGGGACCCTCATGCACGGAGCCCCCCCCCACCATGGTGATCACAGCCATCCCTGGGTCCCTGGCCCATGGCTGTGTGCCGAGGCCCATGTCAGCAGTGTTGGGGACCACACCCCCACGCTTGGGGCACTCCATGCTTGTTCCTACCTAAGGGTGCCTCAGGTGGTTCAGGGGAGGTGCAAGTGGAGGTAGCCCAGCTGGCACCCTCAGATGCCCCCACTATGTACAGCAGCTTCTCACTCCCACCCTCGCCATAGCTGTTCCCATCATCGGCTGGCTGCTTGGGACCTGCAATCGGTGGTGCAGTAGAGGGTTCTGGCTGTGGTCCCTCGCCCTGCCTCTCCAGCCTCGCGGTTTCCAGGGTCTTCTCCAGCGGGGTGGGCTCTCTGGGGCTGAGCAGGTGGTAGAACTCCGTGAAGCAGGGGCAGATTGTGGGTGCTGCCCCCAGCTGCTAGGCTGTGTCCCTTGTCTTTGTGTAGCTCCGCTGCAGATTTTTCACTTTTGAATGGATATGGTTGGGAGTGCGGAGGAGGTGGCCCTTTGCAGCCAGGTTGTCAGTGAGGTGGGCGAAGGCAGCTGCATTTTGCTTTTACGTCCCTTCATTTGTAGTGGGATGTCCTCATCCCCCAGATGGCCAGCAGTCCCAGACCTCAGTCTCCAGCCACAGGACATGCCTCCTCTTTGGCGGTTGCCTGCAGTCCTGGGGGTCCTGCCGCACAGTGCCTTGGGATCCCTGGGTCTCATGGGGGGTCTTGTCTGCTGGCCATGGCTCCAGCTGGATCCCTTTCTGCCATTCTGGGGGGTGCTGGCCAGTGTGCAGCTGTGAGCATGTGCTCCTATGGCTGCCAGCACACTCAGCTTTCTGCATGGGATTTCTGTGTCTCTGCAGCTTTACAGCACGCAGAGCTGACAGCTGTAGAGCTCTGGCTGCTGGCCAGGGTGTCTCTGTGCTCCGGGGATAGGCTGGCTCTGGGGAGGCCTTCTCATTTTGAAATGGCGGTAGGTGGAGCGACTACACATTTCATTTCAAAATCGACATCAAAACAAGGCGTTAATCCCAACACAGGAGTAGAATAATGCCTTTGAAATGAACACCTTTTTATTTTGAGGTTGTTTTCAAAATGAGCAATTTGTGTGTAGTCACTGTTGCTTGTTTCAAAATCGCCCCTCATTCTGAATTCGCTTTCAAAATGACCTGCCAGTAAGGCCACAACGTTAGTATTCACACCTCCACGTCAGCTGCTGGAAGTGGGCCACATCCTCCCTGACTGAATTGACCTCGTCAACTCTGGCCTTTCTTTTGATTGGGACTCTCTCCTTTTCATGATCCTGTATATTTAGACCTGCCTCTGGAATCTCCACTCTATGCATCTGACAAGCTGGGTCTTTGCCCATGAGAGTTTATGCTCCAAAAAAATCTGTTAGTCTGTAAGGTGTCACAGGACTTCTTGTTGTTTTTGCGGATACAGACTAACACATGTACCCTTCTGATACTTGTTGAGTTATAGTGACTCATCTAAGTACTTTGATCTCAGGCGTAATTAGTTTAGAGGAACAAATTAGATACAACCTGAATAGCCACGAACTGGAAAAGTGGATCTCACCCTTCGGAAAATGTATCTCAAAAAGGGTAGATATTGGATATGCACAAATTGGGTAACTACACATGCAGGCAGGTGGATAACAATTTTGTGAGTGTAATTACCAATTCTCAGTACCATTTCAGGATTAATTGATATGCTTATGTTTGAATATTTAGCATTTGGGTTATAATGTCCTAGTCTGTGTACCACTAATCTGCATTGGGAGCAATGTAAGGAAGTCTCAAGAGTATATTAGTTATTTATTTTCATCCTAGTTCCTTAAAATGGGTGGTCTGTAAATTAGAAGCTAGGTGGTAATTTGGACTATGTCCTTGTGTGAGTATGTACCTGCTTCATATTCTGACAAAGGCACCCAAACCATGACATTGCACATACAGGAGCAAGAGGACTGGTATATCAGTTTATTCCTTCTGTGGCACTTGTAGTTGGTGAGGGCAGGATATGAGTAAGGTGAAGCGGGGAATGGGTTCAGGCTTAACTGAGACCTCAATCTGGTGACCAGCATAGCTGAGCTAGTGTAGGGGGAATTACAAGGGATAGAGCTGAACTGCAAATGACTCGGAATAAAGAGGACACACACAAGGAACTGTGGTTCTGAGGGAAGTCTGAATCAAAGTACCCCAAGGAGGTGTCAGGCTACACATCACCCCTGCTGCGGCCCCAAAAATACAATCTGGCTTGAAGAACACACTGACTCTGCTACTGAAAGCTCCAGGAAATACTCTTTCAGAGCATGGTGGAGGGGCCCTTGTTTTTGGAATGGAAATGTTTACTTGTTATGCTTTAGAAATGTTACCTGATTAATCCTTCAACTGCCCTATTGTGATAGGTTAGGATTATGCCTCTTTTACATATCAGGGGAGATAACTGAGGCAAGAGGACAGCTGATATCAGATCTCAGGTGCTCCCAGTCTCCAGTGCTTTGTTAAGGCTACTAGTCCGTATTATTTTTTCTTCTGAAATACACCTGTTTGCAATCATCTTACTAACAGACATCTCAGCAACACATCCAAAATACTCCAAGGATGACTTAATCACACCCCACCATCTGAAATATACATATATTTCCTTTTTATGTCACAAGTATACCTTCTGACAGTCAACTCCAGTTAATACAGATGATGTTGGGTGTTGTACAGATATGCTGCATGCAATTGGCTGTACTGAATGGCACTGAATAGTAAGGAAGGAAAAACCATGTGCAAAAACTACCTATGGAATATATCCATTTCTCATTAGCTATACAATTGTAGCCATCTAATGAACAAAGTGTACAGGTCAACAATACCATCAATAGTTATATTTGATGGCTAGCCTACTCTAATTGCTGCCTGGATAATTGTGTAACTCATGTGCAATTCCCACTGAATTCAACAGAAGATTAGGGTTCTTAACATCTCTTGGTGGACTTGGGTTGAAGATGTCCAAGTAGCAATATGATAACATAATTAAAAAATCTCTCAATAACAAAAACATCCACTGGAATATTGGAAGTTTTATGATGAGACTGCTTTGTGCTTGGAGGAAATATTGTAGATAATTTACATGTATGTATCCCCCCCGCCTTAGGTACAGCAGTAGATTTCACCCACATATAATGATGTAACATCACATAATGAATGTTTTGCAGAAAGAGCAAGTGTTATTGACCTCTTCACACTGATCACTGAAGAAAAATAATAGGCAGCAAGTTTAAACCAAAAAGGAATCACTTTACACACTGCACAATCACCTTGCCAAATTCATTGCCATGGGATATTATGAAGGCCAAGACTATAACCGGGACAAAAAATTAGGTGGGTTCATGGACAGTAAACCTATGAGTGGCTATTAGCCACACTGGACATGGAAGCAACTGCTTGTTCTGTGTGTTCTTAAGCTTCTAATTGCCAAAAACTGGGACTAGACTATGTAATGAGGTAACATCATATAGGCTACGTCTACACGTGAAGCCAACATCGAAATAGCTTATTTCGATGTTGCTACATCGAAATAGGCTATTTCGATGAATAACGTCTACACGTCCTCCAGGGCTGGCAACGTCGATGTTCAACTTCGACGTTGTGCGGCACCACATCGAAATAGGCGCTGCGAGGGAACGTCTACACGCCAAAGTAGCACACATCGAAATAAGGGTGCCAGGCACAGCTGCACACAGGGTCACAGGGCGGACTCAACAGCAAGCCACTCCCTTAAAGGGCCCCTCCCAGACACAGTTGCACTAAACAACACAAGATACACAGAGCTGACAACTGGTTGCAGACCCTGTGCCTGCAGCATGGATCCCCAGCTGCCGCAGCAGCAGCCAGAAGCCCTGGGCTAAGGGCTGCTGCCCACGGTGACCATAGAGCCCCGCAGGGGCTGGAGAGAGAGCATCTCTCAACCCCCCAGCTGATGGCCGCCATGGAGGACCCGGCAAGTTCGACGTTGCGGGACGCGGATTGTCTACACGGTCCCTACTTCGACGTTGAATGTCGAAGTAGGGCGCTATTCCGATCCCCTCATGAGGTTAGCGACTTCGACGTCTCGCCGCCTAACGTCGAAGTTAACTTTGAAATAGCGCCCGACGCTTGTAGCCGCGACGGGCGCTATTTCGAAGTTAGTGCCGCTACTTCAAAGTAGCATGCACGTGTAGACACAGCTATAATGAGGTAACACAGAAATAAATGGTTGTGCTCTTTACAATATTTAATATGTATTCCTTAAAGAATATATTCATCACATATAAAACTGACATTGGTTTAATGAAGTGACTCAGCTGAACTGAATTTACATTTTCCACATCAAACTCTTTACAATGTTAAATGGCATAGAAATGAGCCGATTTAAAAAGTGTAAGAATTACAGTAATATTAATAATTATTAATACAAAAGCTACCTATGGAATATATCCATTTCTCATTAGCTATACAATTGTAGCCATCTAATGAACAAAGTGTACATGTCAACAATTCCAACAATAGTTATATTTCATGGCTAGCCTACTCTAATTGCTACCTGAGTAATTGTGTAATTTAAGTAAATTACTAGAGACAGATTGATTTAAACAGTGATAAAATTCAAAAGGAGTGACAGTATTAATAAAGCAAAATAATCAGAATAGACCTATATGACAGAACCAGTAGTTATAAACTCGAATACCAATTAATTCTGAGTAGGTTGTTTATTCTGGCACTTTCATTGGATTTTTACAGCAATGGCATATACTTTTCAAACTATCCAAAACATCCAAAGAAGTAAAAGGATAATTCATTATGTAAAAACAACATGTGTGCTTAGCACCTGCCTTTTCACTACTCCCATTTGCTGTCATGATAAAAATGCACATGCTGATAAATCCATCTGCTCAAGACAGATAAATCATTACCCCTTTCCTGCATTAAAGTAATGAATTCTAACAGCAAGAGACTCCTGCAGGTGGGGGAAATTGATCCAAATGGAGTAGAGAACAGTGTGAAACAAGTGATGGAAAGCTGCTAAAAATGACTATGGAGCATGTATACATAATGATCCTGATTCTTCTCTTAAAGTAGAAGTGGAAATGAAAGGAGAAGCACACATGCTGTATTTTATTTTATTGGTACCTAGCTCACCACTCTGCGTTCTCCTCTTTTCCTCCTTTGGGTTTTCATAAAGGACTAAGATTAATTGAAACTGGAATATAATGTTTTATTCACTATAAAATGAAAATAAAAATCTAAACTTGCTGTAACTCAGAATTAGTTGAGTAAGTACAAATTTACACAATTTAGAAAAGTAAAATACATAGGCCAGATATCAGTATTGATGTTATGACAGTGAGATCTGTGAATTTATAGCATACACTCTACAGGGAAATGAGGGAAATCTTGTCACTTGAGACACTTAAAATTGGCTGGAGAAAACTCAAAAACTACACCATACTAAGGTGATAGGGAGAGATACATGTACAGACTTACTAATAAAAAACAGTCAAGTAGCACTTTAAAGACTAGCAAAATAGTTTATTGGGTGAGCTTTCGTGGGACACCTAATAAACTATTTTGCTAGTCTTTAAAGTGCTACTTGACTGCTTTTTGTTTTGATAGTGTATAGACTAGCACGGCTTCCTCTCCGTTGCTAGACTTACGAATAATGGGTCTTTTTCTATCTCAAACTCCTGTGAGTCTTGATGGGGATCCATTAATAAATTCAATTCAGTTTAAAATGTTTACTGTTTCCACTAAATGTACGGTAACAGACAGTTATTATTTTCCTTTGAGAGGTTTGAAAATAATAAATTGATTGTAAAAATAAAGAATCAGTGTGACCACATTGCTGTCCTAATAACAAGATTTGTTTTAAAGATAAAACAAGAATTCCTATTTCAACATGGCAACGAAGGATCCTGTGGCACCTTATAGACTAACAGAAAAGTTTTGAGCATGAGCTTTCCTGAGCACAAAGTGAATCTGTGCTCACGAAAGCTCATGCTCAAAACTTTTCTGTTAGTCTATAAGGTGCCACAGGACCCTTCGTTGCTGTTACAGATCCAGACTAACACGGCTACCCCCTCTGATACTATTTCAACATAGTGGTTAAATACATGTTAGGAGAGATATGATACAGTGTTCTGGTTATTTAGTATTTTATTTTCACTGGCAAAGCCATATTCATATGAGGCTAGATATGGGTATACAGGAATAGGTATGGCTTTAATCATACAGCTGTGTTAGAACATAGAATTTTCCATATTAGAGCAATTTACTTAAATACTGAGTGTGGCAAGTATCAACTACTTCCAAGCAACATGCAAGAAACCTAAAGCATACAGCTGGAGTGTAACCAGCCATTCAGGGAATTTTTTGAACTACAGACTTGAGGGATTGTAGCTTGGCCTGTGCCCTTGCAGCATGATGGTCATTCTTGCCAAACTGTTTAAAAATTCTCCCATCTCAAGGAACTCTGGATGGGCTCATTATCCATATGTATGTTAAATCCTTTTATGAATCAGCCCTTGCGGCAAAGAATTCAGCAGGCTAATTCTGATATATAGAATGTCCTTTTCATCAGTTTTAAATTCTCTTTGTTTCATTGTCAATGAAACAAGTAAATTGACTTCATGAAAGAGCAAACCCTTTATGGTTTAACATGGTATAATATTTCAGGTTAGTGATGACCCTTATTAAAATAATGACAGATTGCCAAAGAAACCACTCAGCTTCATGAGTGATGCCTGAATTTGATAGTATGATAGAATAGAAGAGGTAGCAGTCAGAGTGGGGAACAGGCCATGAAGGAAGGGCCTTAGAAGTGAAATAAAGTAATTTGACATGGAGGAGAAGGGGATTGCCAATGACGGGAAGTAAAGACAGTAATGTGAATAGTGATTTGGTAATAAGTAGAGAAAATGATCATTGCAGCTGTATTTTCAGTGGGTGTATGTAGTAGAAGATAGCATTTCTTAAACCCAGAAAGGAAAAGATGACATTAGTCAAGATACAAGATGATGAAGGTCTGACTGTGCTTTTTGTCTCTGTGGGTGGACAGGAAAGGCCAGATTTTGAACATTGTACAGGAGGGGAGCACAGAAAACTGGAGTGAATTTGTGTATTATAGTAGATGTTCTTTTAAAGAATTTTGATTTATTTACCCACCTTCAATATTTAGCATAGAGGGCTATGAACTGGAGACCTAAATACACAAGGCCACCAAAGTGATGTAAAGAAAGGAGGACTGGAAAAGAGGAGGGAGTGGAAATATGGACACAAAAAGATGAACTAACACTATCAGATGACCATAGTAAAGAGACCAATATGGAGGTGGGAGATCTTAGGGTTGTGGAGAGGCAGGAGGAGAGCTAAGAGGGAGGAGACTCAAAACAGAGATTTATAATTTGGTAGATGGGGAGGAGAAGACCAAAAGGGTATAAAAACTTTCCCATAAGAGATGTAAGGGGCTGCAGCATTTGAGTTACAGCCAGAAGAACTACAGGCTGCATCTACACTATGAGCTAAATTCAAATGTAAGTCAGTTAGCTCGATTTTACCACTTGTCCGTCTTCACTGTAAAGACCATTAGCTCGATTTTGGGTGCATTAATCTAGAGATTATAAAACCATAGTTACCTGATGGCTATAGCATCAAGCTCGAATTCAGAAGTTCGATTAAAGGCCAGTGTGGAAGTGCCACATCTTACAAGTGAATTTATGAGCCTCCAGGGGTGTTCCGTATGTAACACCCCTTTCACTGCTCCGCTCTGACTGGTGAGTTTCCAAGTGGGACCAGTGAGCTTTTAGCTGTGGGCTCATGTTAATATGAGAACCTGATAAATGGTTTCTTTCTTTCTATACTATTAGCACTGTGAGTGCGTCTACCCATTACAAATAGCCCTAGCAGCGAGTTTGCATCTCTGTCTGTACTCTTCTTTTTTTTTCTGCCTTGCCTGGCGCCAGCCTTTGCCTCACCGTACCACATGTCAACAAGGCTGTGCTGGGGATTGTGCTTGCGTAACGTGCCGAGAAATTTCTTCTCAGCAGTTTACATTTGTGTGCGAACCCCTTCTGTTCCCCACAGGTGCCACATAGTCTGGGTCTTTCTCGCACTCAGCCACATCATGTGGTAGCCCCCAACCCAACCCAATAAAAGGAAGTGCCTGCACTTTGGTGCTGGCAATGCTGTCAGTTGCGTGTTTAGGGCTTCAAAGGCAGAAAAGATATTCTGGGGTTTGCTGCTGCCATGGGGAAGTCTCCCCCGGTGGTTTAGGGGCTTGCTGCCACTGGGGAAAAGTTCTCCCTTGGCAGCCAAGGGCTTGCTGCTTCCAGGGAAGGACCACCTCAACTGGCCCTCCTCCACTGAACCCCTCCCCCTACAGCCCATACCAGGGCTTGCTGCCACCAACGAAAAGTCACCCCTAGTGGCTAAGAAATTCAGGGTTTGGCTGCTGCCATGGGGAAGGACCACTTAAATGGCCCCTACTACTGCACCCTCCCTTCACCCATATTGGGGCTTGCTTCCACCGGGGGGAAACCAAAAATTCTTTTGTCCTGCATTTGCTATCCTCTTTCTTACCACTTTAATAAACAGTTTGGGATCCTGCATTATTTTAATAGATCAAATGCAATGGTGAGAGGTGGGACACTCAGTGAATGGCCAGCTGAGAACGCAGTTTTTTCACGTGTGGGCAATATAATGGCATGGGAAACCAAAAATTCTTTTTTTCTATACTTTTCTATCATCTTTTTTCTCACTTTACAAAACAGTTCGGGCCCCTGTATTATTAGCAGGGATCACATGTATTGATGGGAGGTGGGATACTCAGTGGATGGCCAGTTGAGAACACAATCATTTCACAGAAGCCCTTATAATGCACCAGAAAGCCAAAGACCCTTTCCAACACCAATATAGTGAATGGGGAAACCAAAAATTTTTCATACACTTTCCTATCCCAATCCTTCTCAATTTAAAAAACAGTTCAGGCCACTATTATTAGTTCAGGCCATTATTTTCAGTAAGTGGGACAAGTGGAGAATACAGTCACTGAACCCGTGTTGCCAATGTAATGGGGGGAGGGGACAACAAAATCTGTTTTCCAAGATTTTTCTGTCCTCCTTCTTCTAACTTTGATGGTCCCTGCATTACTTCCAGGGATCAACATATTTTCAGGAATCGGAAGGGGAATATGGAAAATGCAACGTGGGAAGATGATGTCAAGACCAGCAAGCATACCCAGAATGCTATGGGGATGAGGGAACTGTGGGATAGGTTCCCACAATGCACTACTGCAATAGTCGATGTTAGCCAATTTGTGTGTGGCAGCGATGACTCGACTTTGTGGGGAGTACGTGGGAAGTGAGGATGGTCAGATTTGAATGTATAAATTCTAGAATTAGAAATTTGACATACATACGTTCGAATTTATCTTGTAGTGTAGACACAACCACGGGAGAAGGAAGAAGAGTGGTTACAGTGAAAGTCAGAAGGAGGAAGGCTGAAAAGGAAAGTTAACTATTGAAGAAGTAATGAGATTATGGATAATGAGAAAGATGGAGCTAGAAAGAAAGATAAAAGTTGGGTGAAGTTAAAGAAAAGAACAAAAAGAAGACACTACAAGGCAATATATTTTGTTTTAAACAAACCTAGGTGGCACCACATAAAGAAATAACAAGCTGCCGTTTTAAGATTTATTTTATATATTGACAGACCTTGGGAAGAGGATGCGACAGTGTTCTAACTTCTGGATCGGAAGTTGTAATCTGTAATATTTCAGGAGGTGTAAATGGTTTTGTTTTCCCCTTTCCAGTCAGATTGGAACCACCAACATTTTCCTTAGAAAGGCCACTGCTCACTAGCGTCTGTACTATGGTATGATTCAGTTATTCCATAGGGTATATTTGAATGCTGACAAATCTGTGAAAATGGCAGCTGCACCATTCTCCTGGGCCTGTCTTTACCATAGTACCTTTCTTGGTATTTTATCAAAATATAATTTTCTATTGGCAAGCTTTTCTAATAAATAATTCCAAATAAATACTTGGTGGCTTTTGCTTTTTGTTTTTGGTTTATATTCAGGTTTTATTTTGAAATGATTTTATATTATCTAAGCATACCAGAAATAGTACCTGGTATTTCTCAAAGTTAGGAGGGAGGACTCCCTCACTCTTGATATTTTAAATTTGTATGTTTGTATTTATTTTTGTCCCCCACAGCTTCCTCAAACCTCCTTATTTTTGCTTAGCTGACATAAGGCCTATGGAGAATATGAAATATAGAACCTTTACATGAGGATCCAGAATAAAAAAGGATTATAATTTAATATGAATATAGAGATAATTAAAGACTTAAACCAATGCTGGATAAAAGTGACCTTCACCTCCAGCATTAAGTGTATTAATTGATATAAATTGTCATCTTTTGTAGCTGTTCTGTGACTACCTAATGAAGGGAAGTAAAATGAGAAATCGAGAAGGACTTGAACCCTGGAAAGGTTACTGGTTAATGATATATAACTAACTACACATTTAATTTCAGCAGAAAAACAGCCAGCCAACCAAAAACCACTTTTCTTTCCAGGATAAATGACTACCTTTGTTCAGCTGTCTTTGTCATTAATGTAGGATACAGATTATTTGGAGGCACAACCGTAGACTTAGAAAATATTTATAATATGTATTTCAAAACAAAAACAAACCCACAACCACCCTGGTTAGTAATCTGTTCGTTTCCTGGTGGGCTTGAGCAGAAGAAGGAATTTGAATAATAGATGCTGCATTAAACATACCTTATTGTTTTTCCCATACAAGTGATAACATATGTGGAATGAAATTTAGCACAATATACAAGTCACTGAATTTTCTGTTAAGCTATAATCTTGAAACAACATATATTACCTTAATCTACTGAGGTCAAGGAGGAAGAGTGTTTCATACCTTTATGCCCAGGGCTTCCCCTTTTAATTACTCATTTATAAATTCTATTTAGTGACTCTTAGGCTGCATCTACAGTGGACCACTGTGGACGCTTCACTGATGCGTATGTCAGCTGGTTGGGCAGGACCTATGACGTGGGTTTTTAGGAACTTGAGTCTCTGCTGAAGGCTGGAGGAGGCCAACTTTGTGGCAGAAGCAACATACACCCTCGTGCTGTGGCTCATGAGGCCATACACAGGCCATCTGGATGCCTCCCATGAGCAATTCAATACATACCTCAACCAGGACAAACCGATGATCAAGCAGTCCTTTGGCCATTTGATGTGGTGTTTTAGACACCTGCTCAAGCGTCTGGATATGGGAGTACAGAACATCCCACATGTGAGGGTGTAGTGAGCCACTGTGGCCTCCTGCTGACTCAGAGGCAGAGGAGGCTGTGCAGAGGCCCTGATGGGTGGGCCCGGAGCCAGAACACCAGTGGCCCGCCCCTCAGAGGGTGGGGCCTAGAGCCAGAAGGGCCAAGGGCAGAGCGCGGGGCCCATTAAAGGCTGGGACTCTAGGCAGGGAGGGAGTGCCTTCGTGGGCTCCCAGACGCCAGGGGCAGAGAACCCGCTGCCGCCCGTCTGGTCGGGAGGAGCAAGCCCCCAGCAGCCCAGACCAGCCAGGACAGCTACAGATCCAGATGCCCCAGGGGACCTACCCGGACTTCCCAGATCTGCCAGGACCCTCACACTGGTGGAGGACCCCCTCCTTGGAGGAAACCCCAGGTCCAGTCAGACAGGTGGGGGCTAGCAACCACGAGGCCCCACGAGCAGCCTTCCCCGGAGTTCCAGCGGACCCCTACAGCCCCCAGGCCCAGGACTGCCTCGGACCCACTGTGCTACCGCCAGACTACCCCAACGATGTGGAGATGACTGACTGGCCGGAGCCCCCAAAGGTAGACGATTTGGAGGGGGGCCGACCCTGTGGGACCCCCTGACCAGATGGACTGGGACCTTCCCCCGATGGAGGTGGAGGTAGGAAGTGGCCCGGGGAATGCTGCACCAGAACCCATGGCGGTGTGTTGTGGCCTGGATCCCCACTGCTGTGGCCGTGTGTAAGCGACCCACAGGGCCCCGGGCCGGGTCGCAGTGGTGTGGGAGGGCCTGCGACCCCCTACCCCCTCCCTTACGGGGTAAGCCCTTGTTGGGCTTGTTCCTCAACCCTTGTGCTGCCACCCCGCCCTGAACTGAGGGCTGGGCTTGTGTTACAAACTGTGAGCTGCTGCCCCACCCTAAACTAAGGGATGTGCTGGTGCTACAAACCTTGGGCTTCCTGGGACAGCCGGTGTGGCTGCGGTCCCACCCAGAGCTACGGGTACTGCTATAGCCCCAGGCACCTACAGAGGGGTACATGTTGTGCACTTTGCAATATAGTGGAGAATAAAAATGAGGACTTCCTCAAGGGCTGGCTGGCCAAAGCTGTCCCCATTTATGAGCAGCTGGGCGCAGTAGCCAACTGCCATGCCCACCACAATGGGGTGCAGAAACAGGAGGCCCTCTGGGAGATCTTTGCCCATGGCCCCCAATGACCCTCCACATGCCACCCACTCCTTTGTTTCCAGGCCCCAAGACCTGCTTCTTACATGACACAGCCTCTCCCCCACCAGCACTCATTCCCCCACCACTGGCCTCCAATGGCACAGCTGTAGGGAGGAAGGGGAGTACAGTGAGTCCCTCCCGCCAAGTAGCTCCCAGGGGCATGCCCCACCACACACCATGATTAGTAGCTCATGCCCTTGGGACATGTCAGCCCTTCGTGGCATCCCCTACCATGTGGGAAAGGGGAAACCCTCCCTGGCACCCTCACCCACCAGGCCATTGGGCTGGGGGGTGCCTGACCTCTGGGGGTCCCAGCGTATGTGGTGTGGTAGCAGGACACATGGTGGCCCTTCCTACCCTGCATATGTGGGGTCTGGGGCACTGTCCACTGGGCAGGGTACTGCCTCTGTGGCCAACCGAAGCCTGCCCATGACATGGCCTCCCACCTGCTCCACCTCTGGCCCTTGGTGTGTGCCCATGCAGTACTCACCTGATCCCTTGAAGAGAAGAGGTCTGGGGATGCCCTGGAGGTCACCCTGCTGGAAGGACCGAATGACCCGTGGCCCCTCAGTCTAGGTGTTTGGGTCTCCCTGCACCCTGGATGCCTGCTGGGTGTCCAGGTCCATTTCTGTCTCACTTGTGGATGCAGAGTCCACCTCACTGGTGTCGAGAGTTCCCTATCAGGCGCAGCCATTGTTGCCACCCAGGAGTTGATGGAGTTCCTGATAGGAATGGCAAAAGGCTATGGCTGCCCTCGACTGCCACCTTGTGTCCCAGGTCTTCATATAGCCCTGGCAGAGCTCTTTCCCCTTTGCCCACACTTGTTCCAAAGTGTGGGCAGGATGGCTGTGCTCTGCCAGAGCCTCGGTAATGTGGGCACAGCCTGGGGCATTGTGCCACCTGGCTGCAGTGTCAAGAAGCATGACCTCTTCACCCCACAAGACGAGGAAGTCTTTTATTTCAGCCCAGACCAGGCGGGAACCTGCTTCTTCTTGGCCCAGGGTGTGTGCTGTGACCCTCTCTGGGCCATCACTCCAGCTGCTGATCTGTGGTGCTGGGGTGTGGCTGCAGGCAGAGTGGAGGCTGGGCTGCTTCCCTGCTGTCTACTTCCAGGAATGGGGCTTCCTGGGTCCCCTGTACCTTTAAGGGCCGCTGGAGGACCAGACCATAGAGCCCTGAATCTGCTGGATAGAGCACCTGCTGACCCCTCTCTGTCAACAGAGTGTTATGCCTCAATTTTTTTAGGGATAACTCTGTCAAGACAAAAGCAGAGTTCTGTTGAGACTGTCGACAGAAGGCTTTATGAGTATAGATGCTCCCTGAGTTCTGTTGACAGAAGGCCCCCTCTGTTGACAGAACTCTCCAGTGTAGACACAGCTTTAGAGCTCAGTTAAAAGGAAATTGGGGATCAAATGCTTATTTCCACAAGGTGCTGCATGCCTTCAACTTCCACTGGATTCAGTGAAGATGCCCAACAACTTATGTCATGAATCATTCATTCATTTATTTGTAGCACTGTGGATTCATAAGTGGTTTTCCAAGTGGCTAAGGATTTTGCAGGAGAAAAACCTCATAGTGAAATTATTACATTTTGGGGCATGGGTATGCATTTAGCAAAGTCAGGTAACCTCCAAAATAGTTAAAGGAGCTTAAGAAATCAGGCTCACAGGATACATGAGCTAAGGTCTCATTTCTAATCATAAATTTTAGTAGTCCAGAAGGATGGCTTTCATAAAGTATTTTGAGTTAAATTTGTTGCATTGTTTTGTGGGCATGCTACAACAATTTAGATGCATTAAAAAGCTTCTCTCTTGGGTCTGTGTGCCCAGTTGATGACCACATGAGCCAGGGTGCAGGGAATAGGCGGTGTTGGCCACCATGCAGGGGGACATGGTCATGTCCCTGATCCCAAGCGGGAAATCATGATTGGAGGGATGTAGGTCCCCTCCTCCATCCTGAACCAGAGCCAAGAAATCTGGAAGACCTGGGCATCATGAGCCCCATTGGACCAGCCCACGCACACGTCCATGAAGTGTCTCTTTGTGTCCATGAGGGCCTGGAGCACCACAGAATGGTAGCCCTTCCTACTGATAAAGCAGCCTGCACTGTGATTTAGGGCCCACATGGTGATTTGGGTCCCATCCAGTGCACCAAAACAGTTGGGGAACCCCTGCACAGTGAATCCTGCAATGGCTGTGTCAAGGTCCCCAGCATGGATGACCCTTCTCAGGAAATGGTGTTGATCACCCTGACAACCTGCATGGAACGGAGGGTGTATGTGCTCATAAGAGCATGGCATTGTGCTCCTAAGGTGTTGCCTCCCTTGTTCCCTCCACAGCCACCTCCCTTGTCTCCTACAGGCTCCCTCCCCACATTGTCCAGGAGCCACCTTTCCCCTCCCCACGTCAGGTGTGTGACCCAAGCATGCCTTACTTCCATGAGTGTGGCCCCCAACAGTCTTCTTGACTACCCCAAACTGGTGGCCCACAGACACGTGGCTCTCCAGGATGGCCAGCTTCCATATCGCGATGGTGACCCATTTCTTCAGGGGGAGCACAGGCCACATGCTGGTATCGTGGTGCTGGAGAGTGGTGGGCAAGACAGTGGCACTGCTTCAGGAAAGTCTGCTTTCTCATCCTGAAGTTCTGGAGCTAGCAATTATCATCCCAATCCCCCATCAGGAGCTGGTCCCACCACTTGGAGCTTGTGTGATAGCGCCATAGGCACCAGATCAGCGGGGAGAGGGGATGCGGATGTTGCACCTACACGCACACAGGTAGGATAACCATGGAAAAGTTAGTCTTTAATTTTTTTTCTTCCCAGCACTGTAGCTTCTGAAGTGGGAGAAGGTTGAATGACGCTCACAAAAAAATGGTAGGGGGAACTGAATGTTATTTATTTTATTTCACTTAGTGGAAAAATGGAAACATGGAAAGGTGATGGAAAAACAAAAAATCATTTTTTTTCTGCAGCTGAGCAATATACTAATTTCTGTCAACTTTAAAAAAAATTTTTTTTATCTTTTTCTATGATCATAATAAACAAAGTGCCACTATCTGCACATCTTAGTTGATGACCCTTGGCTTCCCTAGTTAAAAAAAAGCAAAAATGTCTTCTTTAAAAGACTTTTTTGATTAAAATCAATTATATGTTTTGGCCAATGGCTAGATAATTTTAAGGATATGTAAGTGGTCATGTCAGTACTAATGCTTAGGCAATAACTAAGCATACATAAAGAACACTTGATACTAATACTTCATATTTTAAATCAGTTTCAATTGCCCTTGTTTTTTATCAGCTTAATACACATCCCTATTTTATTCCAATTCAAGACATTTTATGGTTACTGTCAAGAAATTTTGGTGAATATCTCTTCCTCTTGGCAGAATAAACTAGTCAGAATACTTTTCTTAGTTTGCCATGCAGTATTTCGTAATTTTCCCCTTGAATTTGGATTTTTTTGACATGGGCTAAAATCTAAAAATATTTCTGGCAGAAGCAGTTAAACCAGACATCTTAATTATTATGTTTCCAGGGAAATGACAGGCTGTGTAAGGGAAGCTGACATGTCTCCCTGAAGCTATGTGCTTTTTATATTGGAACTTTATGCTATTATAAATTACCTAGGACTGAGATTGGCATGTACACAATACATCAGATTTAAACCAGCTGCCAAATAATGTAGTGAGATAGTTAACCCTTTCTTTTTTTCCACTTGAGTGTGCTCACTGCAAAACTAGCTGTACTCAGTATCTCCAAAATGGACTTGTGACCTTTTAATCTGGCCCTGAAATTTACCAGCCATCCTTTGAAATGAGCAATGAGCATAAAGGCTTGGTATATGGTGGAGCTGCTGTGCAGAGCCTGCTGTTCTTGACAGCTATTATTTGATCTGAAGCCCTTGTTGTGCCAAATGTCAAGTGTCCATGTGAGGTAAGGCACATGATCTTTGCACCTGCTACCTCTTGGTTAGAGGAGTGAGGCGGCCTCTGAGTTATTGAGCTAGCATAACTACTGTGTATTGAGCTAAGTTGAAAAAATATATTAAAATAGAGCCTGCTTGGCAGATATTTCAGATTATATTGGCAAGCTGTGTTACTTTGAAATTGACTAGCTTACATTTTGTGAGTAAAGGAATTTCAAAGTTGGACATGTATTTCGAAGTGCTTGCATCGAGAGTGCCTGTCAGCAGTCTGAAGTTTGCAGCTTTGAAATTTGCACTGCCGCCATTATGCTAATGAGGCACTGCATATGGATAGCAGAACCTTATTGATATTCACCAGTCCATGTCATTTCCATGCCCCCTTTCAAAGAAAGGGGCTAGTGTAGACATGGCCATGAAGAAGTACAATGTGGAATTTTATTATTATTATTATTATTATTATTATTATTATTATTTTAAATCCTTGTTTGGAGATGATTTGGTCTCCCATAAATTACACATAGTGGTAACTGATGTACACATTCTTTCTAAGTTAATGTTATAATTCTTATGTGAGAAAATAACTAAGGCAGTAATTATTGAAAGTAAAGGTCACAGCTTTAGAAGTAAGAGAATGAGTAAACATATTGGCCCAGATGTCTTCTTCCTTTTCTTCAAATGTTTTATAATTGTGTATGAATATTTTGTAGCTAGTGACACAGTAAAAACAAGTTTGTAAAAAGGGGCCCTTTGAACAAATTATCGGGGCTTAACATTGGAGTAAGGAAGTCAGACTTCCCTGAACATCATAACATAGGTGCTAATATGGTCCTTAAAACAATTACCTTGAATGAACTATTGGTCTGGCCCATCATAGTGATGTATCTAAATCCATTTATTGAAAGAATGGCTTTTTTTGCAGCACAGCAAGTGTGTAATAATAATTAAAGGTGATATGTACAGACTGGTTAAAATCAAGAAAATAATTTTAAATTCTTTTTTTTTCTGAAGAAATTATTTCAACCTAATTTTGTCCATAAAATTAAAGGTCATGCTAACATAGAAAAACAAAGATTATGGCTAAACAATAGTGATCTCAAATTTGTTTCAAGCTTAAGTGATGGATAACTAATTAAGAGGAGAAAAAGAAAAGGAATATTCTCAGCAATATGCATATTTTAAAAAGAAATCACAATTAAATGTTATCTATAATCATTATAGTGGCAATAAGTATTATTCAACTAATGTAATATTAGATATTATAACAATTGTTTTGCAAGAAGGTCAATAGGCCAGTTTAAGAAGCTTCTCTTACACAACCCATCAAGAATTGTGGATAGCCATATACAAGTGTAGTACTCAAGAAGGTAAGTGCTCAGAAAAATCTGCCTCATCGTTTGTCACAGAAAGATCCTCCTGGATTTCAGAGGAAAGAGTAGCTGTCATATTTTGATATAAACTATATTTGAATCATCACAAACATAAAACAAATCACTGGTAATAAATAACTCAGCACAAAGACAGAAAAAAATGTAGCTCTCTGTGATGCTCTGTAGGTTACAAACGGGTGGTCTTATCAATTTCCCAATGAAAACACTGGAGCTAAGTCTACACCAGAAATCATTTTCAAAAAGCGAAAAATCAATTTTTTCCATTCGATCCCTTTAGAAAGATTGTCTTTTGAAAGAGATCATCCACACACAAAAAACATTTTCGAAAGACGCGTCAGCTCTTTAAAAAGGGAGCATCCACACATGCACATGTGCTCTTTTGAAAGTGCTGAGCAGGAACAGGCACAGACCGGCTTTTGACAGACAGAGGTATCATCACCATTTCTCTGTTTAAAGTTACCTTTGTCAACATAGGCTGCCTGTGTAGACATAGCCAGGATGTTTGTCTGTTGTTCGTAATCATGGGGCTTTCTTAAATCCCTGACTATAAGGAAGAATAATTCAATAATGCCTATTTTTAAAAGACCACTCCATCCATGGTTGCATGGCACATAATTATCAGTTATTCTTGATTAACAACACAACAGCTTCTACACACCTTCATCCTCTCACATCAGTATAAAAATGCACATATCCTGTGACTGATAGAGTAGGAATACAGATGGGTGCAGCACCTGTAGTGGAAGCAAATCTAAATCTGACAGTAATAGCTTTAAAGAAGTTGGATGAGTCATTATAAAGGACACTAGTCAGGGACTTGAGAGACCCAGATTTAATTCCTAGCTCCCTCACGTGCTTCTTGTGTGACTTGGGCATATCAATTTTTGCTGTGCCTCTATTCCCTATAAGCAAAAGGGGGATAGTAGTACTTCACATTAAAGAGGTGTTCAGATACTACAATAACAATAATAGAAAGAGTTTCTTAAGTATTATGTTATGTTTGTGCAAGGAGAAAAGGACAGTATCTTCCCCTCCACCAAGGCATACAGGCAATCTTCCTTCTAGGTGATGTTCAATATACTATTAATTTGGAAGATGTGTCAAGTGATTTTTGTAATAAGGACTTTTTAGTAAGTTTATAGGTTAAGTCCTTCTAATCTAGACCAAGCTCAATGGCAGAGCTTAAGTAACAAACTCTTTACCTCAGTCAATTCTTGGCTTTCCTTTCTGGTCCAAAAACACCCATTGGTTCATCTTCAACATGTTCTGAAAAAATTACCTGGGTTCCAAGGTTCTTACCTGTAAGTAGTGGTGCTCATGCTACAAACAAAATAAAGGTTAGAGGATCTGTTTTTGTAATATTTATTTGGTGTGATTGGATAAATTTGTGAATGTAACTTTAAGTCACTTAAGTCACATTAGGGCTTTCATTCTTTTCAAAAGCATTGGCTGGTGCTCCAATACTACACAGCCTAGTGTTACATAACCTTTAAGAATTTAGACAGAAGGGCTACATCTACACATGCACGCTACATCGAAATAGTCTATTTCAATGAATAACGTCTACACGTCCTCCAGGGCTGGCAACGTCGACGTTCAACTTCGACATTGGGCAGCACCACATCGAAATAGGCGCTGCGAGGGAACGTCTACACGCCAAAGTAGCAACATCGAAATAAGGCACAGCTGCAGACAGGGTCACAGGGTGGACTCAACAGCAAGCCGCTCCCTTAAAGGGCCCCTCCCAGACACAGTTGCACTAAACAACACAAGATCCACAGAGCCGACAACTGGTTGCAGACCCTGTGCATGCAGCATGGATCCCCAGCTGCGGCAGCAGCAGCCAGAAGCCCTGGGCTAAGGGCTGCTGCACACGATGACCATAGAGCCCCGCAGGGGCTGGAGAGAGAGCGTCTCTCAACCCCTCAGCTGATGGCCGCCGTGGCGGACCCCACTATTTCGATGTTGCGGGACGCAGATCGTCTACACGTGCCCTACTTTGACGTTCAACTTCGAAGTAGGGCGCTATTCCCATCCCCTCATGGGGTTAGCGACTTCGACGTCTCTCCACCTAACGTCGATTTCAACTTCGAAATAGCGCCCAACACGTGCAGCTGTGACAGGCGCTATTTCGAAGTTGGTGCCACTACTTTGAAGTAGTGTGCACGTGTAGACGCGGCCAAGAGGGTAAACAAATGGGGTGGGCAATTGAAAAATTGCCATTAAGAAACAAATAAAATGAAGAATTGGCTCATTTCACTGATATGGTAGCTGAAGCAGGGAGGTAGTCATTTCCTAGGAAGGATTACCTTGTGATTAGTTACTAAACTAAAACTTGGGAGATATAAATTCAGTCCTTCATTTTGCCAAAGATTCTAGCATGATCTTGGACAAATCAGTTAATCCCTCTCTCTCTTGTCATCCCCTGACATACAGAATGAGATACTTTGTCTCTCTTGCATATTTAGACTGCAAGCGTTGCAAGCTAAAGACTGTCTGTCATAAGCTACGCCTACAGTGGAGCGCTCTTTTGAAAGAGAGTGGTCAAATGACGGCCTTTCAAAGGTGAGTATCTACACATGGGCCATGGCTAACTCCGTCGATGCGTGCCATCAAATGAGTCACAGCCATCCAGGCCATCAAAAGAGAGCATGCACATACACCCATGCCCTCTTTTGAAAGAACGGGACAGGAAACACCATGGATGGGATTGCAGGGTGGTCAAGCCCTTCCGGGGCTGCAGCAAGCCGGTTCGCTAAAGGGCCCCTCCTCAACATCCTTGGCCTGCACAGCATGAGTCCTGTGGAGATGCCACAAGCCCCACAGACGCAATGTCCTCAGGAAAGGCCATGGACCAGCAGCAGCTGGAAACCCTGCTGGCTGCTGCCAGCATAGTGGGTCCCCTGCTGACTGCAGCACTGGTGGCCACCCTGCAGCTCCTGGCAGCCCTGTCCCCAGGGACAGAAGGGGACACTCCAGACCATGGGGTCCTCTGGGTCCCCACCCCCACGCACTCTGACTGCTCTGGAGCTACCCCACTGGCTCCAAGTGGTGGGAGCAACTGGTTATGGGGGAGTGGGATGAGGAATGGTGGCTCTGGCACTTCTGGATATGGTGGCAGACCTTTCTGGAGCTCTGCCTGTGGCTGTCTCCAGCCCTGAGACAATCACATCACTTGCATGTGGCACTCCCTCCCCCTGGAGAAGAAAATCATGACAGCCATCTGGAAGCTGGCCACTCCAGACACCTACCACTCGGTGGGATACCAATTTGGCATGGGCAATACCACATTTGGGGCGGTCATGATGGAGGTAAGGAGGCCTGGGCATGCACCCACCAGGGGGGTGAGGCCCAGGAGGGCCTGGGGGACCTGGAGTGGGGCCTGGGGTGTCTGAGCACAACCCGCACACCCTCATGGGTTCCTATGTTCCCTCCCGCAGGTGGTACATACCCTCAATGCCATGCTCCTGCAGAGCGTCACTTGCATCAGGGACCTGGACAAGACCATCGTGGGCTTCACCACATGGGGGTTCCTGAATTGCTTTGTGGCCCTTGACAGGACCCACATACCTATCCGTGCCCCTGGAGCACAGTGGAGGACAGTTTATAAATAGGAAAGGATACCATTCAATGGTTCTGCAGGCCATGGTGGACAGCTAAGGACAGTTCCAGGACATGTATGTGGGCTGGCCCAGCTGTACCTGCGACTCATGGGTCTTCCAGAACTTGGGCCTGTGCTGCTAGCTGGAGGCAGGGACCTACATCCCCCTGTGGGAGATCTCACTGGGGGACACCACTATAGCCCTCTGCTTGGTGGCTGATGCGGCATACCCACTCCAGCCCTGGCTCATGTGGCCCTATATGGGCCACCTCACCACCAGCCAGGAGCGCTTCAACGGCCATGCCTGCTGGGTGGTTGAGCTCGTCTTCAGCTGCTTGAAGGGGTGGTGGCGCTGCCTCCTAGCTCACCTGGAGGTGGATGTCCTCAACATTCCATAGGTGGTGGGCACCTGCTGCACACTCCATTGTGGAGGGTAAGGGGGAAGCCTTCATGCAGTGGTGGGCAGTTAAGGCTGGCATGGGCTACCCCCAGCCAGCTGCTGCCCCAGCTGCCAGACTCACTGGGACAGGATCCCTGTCCAGGAGGCCCTGAGAGGGTACTTCGACCAGGCGCTCCAGTAGGCGCCACCCCAGCCACCCCCATCTGGCCTCGCATACACTCCCCTTATTCTGTGCACCCCACATCCACACACACACACACACACACACACCCCGCTCGCCCCACCCTCACCAACCACACAGGATGCAAGTGTTTTGGAAAAATAAACAGGTATATTGAGAAGTACAAAAACTTGTAGGAAATACTGTGTGTTAAGCATAACAGAATGTCCAACAATTTACAGGGGGAAGGGGGCTCACTATTTACATCGGGGAGGGTGCTGCTTCCAGTAAATATAGTTAGATGGACTAAAACTATGCATAGCCAAGATAGGACAAGAGATATTAGAGAAGAAGAAGTGGTGGGAAAACAAGTCCGTGGAATAAAAAGAGGGGTACTAATCAAGAGATGACTATCTGAGGGGTCTTTTCCTTCCCACTCCAGTCTTAGCATTGCTGAGGAAGAACTTTAGAACTTCCAGCTAAATGGAGTGTTAGCCAATACCGCAGGATTACAAGAGCATCTTCAAATGGTATGGAGTGTGTGACATGTGGCTTCCGGACAGAGCTCTGTCTGCCTCTTTTTCAGTTTCAGAGGCAGTCATAGTCCAGGTTCTTTCAGCTGAGGCCTGCTGTTAACAACTAGACACATTAGATAAACTAGCTCAATGCAAGGAGAGAGTTGAAGGCATTCTCACTTTTTAGGCACCCTCAGATAGGACAAAGATGCATCTGGTTGCTCTGTCTGGGAAAGAGAACATCTAAGAGTTTCTAAGGGTTTCCTGAGTGTCTAACCTTTCATTTGGTGATTGGGGAAGAAGTTGTATGTAATTTTTTTTAATTAAGGCTGGTGTGGTGGGTTGTCACCAGTGGGCTACAGTCTGGGAGCCCTGAAAACCACTGTGCTGCCTGACCAGGCAACTGGGGTGCTCTTCTCATGCTGGTTTGTGATTCAGCCATCCTCCCCAATCCCTGTTGTTACACAGTACAACAGCAGGTGGTACCATACATAAAACTGAGCTAGACAAATAATAAATTGTTTTTGTTCATCCTTTAAGTGCAAGATGTTGTACTTCACATGTCATCTCATGTTATTTCATCTCATTTATATCATTCCAGTGTTCAAGGTTTTCTAAATCTTCATGAAGTAGAAGAATTCTACTTCAAATTCTACAAAAAAAGAAAAAAATTCAATCCCCTTGAGCAAGGCCAGAGAAAGGTTTTTTTTTTGGTTTTTTTTTTTGAGGGGAGGGGAAAGTACCTTAATTTGGCCACTATACCAATGGGATACTTACGGTGTCTTGTGGTTTGGATAGCCTTTGTTATCTTAAATATTAAAATGACAATTTTCCTTCCTGATCAATAACATCTTCTCACATGAGATGAGAACAGATGGTTGTAAGTCACTTTTAAATCCTGCCCTGCCTGTTTGTTACCAAGTAGTTGAAGGCTGTTCAGTGACCTATGTGAAAAAGGTTTTCAGACCAATCACAGTGGACAGATGCACACACTAATGAAATAAAAACAATCAGTCTTAGCTGAAAGGCAAAAAGTTCTGTGAATAATGAGTCTGGATCTGAAAGTACCTTCTCAATCTTACAGGATATCCCCTCCTTCCCCCCCCGCCGCACCACCCAGTCATATTGCAAAACCATATGGAAACCATCAGGCTGCTGACCTGTGAATAAAGAATCTGGATAAATTCCCCTTGAAGATAAAAGAAGACTTGATATTGACTTCAGTGGGTTTTGTCTCAAACCCAAATTGAGGACAACCATCCATTTGGCATGCATCAAAGATGAGTTAATTAGATTATTTTAAAAATATATGGCTTTAAAAATTTTTATAATAAACATTATTTCTTCCTGCCTCAATATATAAATCTAACACCATCGTCTTGTGTAAGGATTACTTTTTGTTTTTCAGTAGAAATGGTTATGATGGCTTTTCCAATTCACGTTTTTTAGGCAAATATCCCTCAAGGTAAAGAAAATTTAATTATGATCTAGACCATCATTGCTCCAATCTACTTTTTTTATTGATGGTACAGTTGCTATTGATTTAGTGAGTTAGTGTACTCGTGTATTGTTAATATCCTTTTGCTACCTAGCTCTACAATAGCTGTGAATCAAGTGGTACCTTTCAGTCATACATCCCTTTCTTTATTATCTTTTTATTGTTCAAAGTTCAGCTGTCTTAGTTTCTTTGTAGAAGGAAAGAAAAACACCTCCACTTTCCTCCCACGTAGTACATAGGTTTTTTGTTTTTTTATGAAAATGATGAGATCTGAGAATTCACTTTTTTGAATTTAAATAGACAAAGCACTGAGCATGATAAATGCATTCTAGTTCAATTGATACTTGACAATTATCTCAACATTTATTGTCTTGTAAGGTTTTTACTCTCAAAGCTTTGGCTAGATTCAAAGTGATTTAGGTGCCTAACTACCACTCTAGAGCCGCATCTACACATGCTGGCTACTTCGAAGTAGCCGCGCCAACTTCAAAATAGTGCCCGCCACGTCTACATGTGGCGAGTGCTATTTCGAAGTTGAAGTCGCCATAAGGTGGTGAGACGTCGAAGTAGCTGTCCTCATGAGGAGATGGGAATAGCGCCCTACATCGAAGTAGGGCACGTGTAGCCGATCTGCGTCCCGCAACATCGAAATAGCGGGGTCCGCCATGGCGGCCATCAGCTGAGGGGTTGAGAGACACTCTCTCCAGCCCCTGCGGGGCTCTATGATCACCGTGTGCAGCAGCCCTTAGCCCAGGGCTTCTGGCTGCTGCTGCTGCAGCTGGGGATCCATGCTGCATGCACAGGGTCTGCAAGCAGTTGTTGGCTCTGTGGATCTTGTACTGTTTAGTGCAAGTGTGTCTGGGAGGGGCCCTTTAAGGGAGTGGCTGGCTGTTGAGTCCGCCCTGTGACCCTGTCTGCAGCTGTGCCTGGCACCCTTATTTCGATGTGTGCTACTGTGGTGTGTAGATGTTCCCTCGCAGCGCCTATTTCGATGTGGTGCTGCACAACGTCGATGTTGAACATCGACGTTGCCAGCCCTGGAGGACGTGTAGACGTTAATCATCGAAATAGCCTATTTCGATGTAGGCTTCACGTGTAGACGTAGCCATACAGAGTTTGCAGCTGGGTAGGGCACCCAAACACATGACACTCCAAATGTTTAGGTGTTCCTACACACCGCTGTGCGTGCAGGTGTGCTTCTGGCTGGTCCGAATTGATCTCTGGTTCCCCTCTAGACTAGTGCCTTCCCTGGATGCTCTTTCAGCCACCATTAGCACAGAGGTCTTCTCCCTACCCCTTCCCCCTACCAATGTGTCCCTACCCGCTAGCAGGGCACTGAGTTGAAAATACCTTCCCGCCACCTTGGGGGTGGAGAGGAGCCCTCAGCCTCTGTGGCTCTGCATCAGTCCAGGAAAGTCCTGAGCCCAGCAAAAGTCATACATGGGAGTAGGAGCAGAAGCTAAGACATGGTGGGGTGGGAGAGTGGCTGCAAGGGTAGCCACGAGCCCAGGCAGAATCCAAGTCAGTTAGGCTACAGCTACACCGCGCCGTTCACATATCTTAATTTTAGTTAATTTTTAAATAGGCCATTACAGGACAAATCTCAAATCTCCTCCTGCAATGAGGTGCAGCGTGATGCCAAAGTAGCACACCTATTATTTTGAATAATACTTCAAAATAACAGGTTCATTTCATAGGTGCAGAGTAGCTGTTTTGAGATAATTCGGTATCCCGAAATAGCTCTGCAGTACAGATGTATCCTTAGTGCCAAATTTCTCTTGTTTTAGCACTGGGAGTGTTTGAGGATACTCCTAATGCTGAATCCTGGCATGAGCCATATTGTGAACATAAATTTACAAGCGTGGGAGCCACACATAACATTAATCCCTCTCAAGTTGGAGTTGAAGTTGACCAGTTTTATATCATTAGCTTATTTCTATCTTAAAAGAAAAAAAACAGGTCATGATTTCTAGAATTGCAAGACTGCTCAGCCGTGTCTACACTTGCCCCTCCCTTCTGGAATGGGCATGATAATAAGCGGAACTGAAGATGCAAATGAGATACAGATTAAAATATCTCACACTTCATTTGCACATTCCTGTAAGATCTCGTTCCTGGAAGATCCCCTTCCAGAAGCAACAGCTGCCATGTAGACAAGGTGCCTTTGGCAGGAAATGGGGGTCCTTCCGTAGGAAACACCCCTTCCAGAAGATTCTTCTTCTGTAAACCTTTGCGGAAGAAAGGTCTTCGGGAAAGGGGGTTTCTTTCGGCAGGACCCCCTCAATTTCCTTTTGAAGGAACTTCGTCTACAAGTCAGTTTTGTTCTGGAAGGGGATTTTCCAGAAGTGAGATCTCATGGGAATATGCAAATGAGGTGTGAGATAGTTTAATCTGTGCCTCATTTGCATCTTCCAATCCACTCATTACCACGCCCTTTCTGGAAGGGAGGGCATCAGTAGACGCAGCACTCTTGTAAATGTTCAAGATACATGGTAAGATATTCACCACTTCCCTACCCAATTTGCAGCTGGCATTGAAGTTGCACACCCTCTTTAATTGTTTCCAGTGGGTCGGAAGTCAGGCAGCTTTTCATAAAATCATAGAATCATAGAATTCTTGGGCTGAAAGGGACCTCAGAAGATCATCTAGTCCAGTCCCCTGCCTAAAGCAGGATCAGCCCAACTAAATCATCCCAGACATGACTATGTCACGCTGGGACTTAAAAACCTCTTGGGATGGAGATTCCACCACTTCTTTTGGTAACACATTCCACTGCTCCACCACCCTCCTGGTGAGACAGTTTTCCCTAATATCCAACCTACACCTCTTTCTCTGTAATTTCAGACTATTGCTCCTTGTTCTTCCATCTGTCACCACTGAGAATAGTCTTTCTCCATCCTCCTTAGAGCCCACTTTCAGGAAGTTGAAGGCTGCTATCAAATCTTTTCTTCTGCACTCACTGTTTTCTTCTGCAAACTAACTAAACCCAAATCTCTCAGCTTCTCCTCATAGGTCATGTGCTCCAGCCCCTTAATCATTTTCGTTGCCCTATGCTGAACCTACTCCAATGCGACCACATCCTTTCTATAGTAGGGGGCCCAGAACTGGATGCAGTAATCCATATGTGTCCTCACCAGTACTGAGTAGAGGGGAATTATAACTTCTCTAGATCTGCTGGAAATGCTTCTCTGAATGCATCCCAATATGCAGTTAGCCTTCTTGGCTACAAGGGCACACTGTTGACTTATATCCAGCCTCTCATCCACTGTAATCCCCAAGTCCTTTTCTGCTACACTGCTACTTGGCCAGTTGGTCCCCAGCCTATAACAGTGCTTGTGATTCTTCCATCCCAAGTGCAGGACTATGCACTTCTCCCTGTTAAACCTCATCAAATTTCTTTTGGCCCCATCCTCCAATTTGTTTAGGTCACACTGGACCCTATCCCTACCCTCCAGTGTATCTACCTGACCCCCTAGCCTAGTGTCATCTGCAAATTTGCTGGGGCTGCAACCCACCCCATCATCCAGGTCATTAAAAAAGATATTTAACAGTATTGGGCCCTAGAACTGATCCTTAGGGCACTCCACTTGAAACCGACTGCCAACCAGACATTGAGCCATTGACCACTACCTGTTGTGACCATCCATCAAGCCATTTTTCTGTACATCTTGCAGTACATGTATCCAATAATACTTCCTTAACTTATGGGTAGGAATGTTGGGGGAGATGGTATCAAAAACTTTGCTAAAACTAAGGTATATCACAACCATTTACTTCCCCATATCCACAGAACCAGTTACTTAATCATAGAAGCTAATCAGATTGGTCAGGCACAACTTGCCCGTGGTGAATCCATGTTGACTACTCTCGATCACTTCCCTCTCTTCTAAGTGCTCCAGAATGGATTCCTTTTGGTGGAGCATCTTCTGTTCTGTAAGGAGACAGAGATGGGTTATTTTGGGGGTAAAGTAATGGGTGGGGTCAGAACAGGAGACTACGGAAAGAGCAAAGAAAGACTGGGGGGGCAGGTGAGTGGTGGAAGAAGAGGGAGAGGAAAATAATTTATCTGAGCAGCAGCATATTGAAGGGAATTGATTGGAGGCAACTAAGGGAAAAGTTGTGGAGGATGGCTTTGGAGGCGGGAAGTGGATGGAAAAGGAATGACCCTCCCCCCAGCCACACCCCAGAAATTAGTAGACAGTAAGTAGCAAGGATAGAGATGGCTTTCCTGCACAAACTTGCAGAAGTTAGGAAAATTATGGTGCTGCATTATCAAAAAAAGTTTTAAATGTTTAAAACCTGTAGATAAAAGCCAGAACAGCCATCATTGAATAAGCAGATATTATGTTGTTCTAGAACTTTATAGCCACAATTGGACTGTGTGCAGCCGAAAACCCATTAGTAAAACTATCACCTGAGGTATTTTTCCAGTTGCTAAACAGCTTGTGCATTATCTGAACCTCTTATCCATAAAGCACTTAGGCATTATAATTGAATTTTAGAAAGACATGGATTGATTAGCTCTTATCTTCATTTAGAAAATGATACCCCCCCTCCTGGATTTTAGTGTCTGTTTCCACTAATGTCTTCAGTTTAGAATCTCTTAATATATTTAACTCTGGTCTATCATTCCAATATCTGCAAATCAATAACATTTAGAATAAGTGGGATCCAATTGGTCTTCTAAACTTTACAGATGTTTTCATGCTGTTGCCCAGAGTACACATGGCTTTGTGCCATTCTCTCATGCAGAGCAGATTGCATTATGTTATTTTGTGCCCCTCAGTTTTCCAGTTGCTAATAGTCAAATCCTGTCCTGCTTGTTTATCACAACTGGGCTGTAAGGCTACATTGCTTTTTTACATTGGCTGAGAAACGATTTTGAACGTGGCAGGTTTATTTCAAATTAATTTTCAGCTCAGTTGAATACAGAAGCTTTCAAATTTCAGTTTGAACTTTGAGAATACTTAAGAATGACTGTGAATAAAAAGAAAAAACAATAAACTTTAATTGTAGGAAGGAGAGAAGAAATTCTAGTGTTACATACAAGGAGTTAAATACTTAAAATGGGATCTCAGAGGCTGGGTCAACACAACAGCTATATTTTAAAATAATTTATTTCAAAATAACACAACCACACACAGAAAACATTTTGAAATAGCACCCAGCTATTTTGAAATAGCATTTCCAGGTCCGTAGTGTTATTTCAAAGTAGTGCCACTGAAGTCCATTATGGCCTTTTTTGAAATAGGTGTTATTCCTCTTGGCATGAGGAGTTCTGGAATCGAAATAATGCACCCACTGGCTACACCTACACTTGCCCCTTCCTTTTGGAAGGGGCATGGTAATAAGCGAGTTGGGAAGATACTAATGAGGTGCTGCTATGAATATGCAGCATCTCATTAGCAAATAGTAAGAAGGGGCTTTTGAAGTCTGGGCGGTCCTTTTGAAAGGCTCCCATCTAGCATGTGGCCACCATTATGCTAATGAGGCGCTGCATATTCATGGCAGCACATCATTAGCATCTTCCCAACTCGCTCGTTACCATGTCCCTTCCAAAAGGAAGGAGCTAATGTAGACACGACCACTATTTCAGTGTTATTTTGAAAGAGTGTGCATCAATTAGATGTTGTAAAAGTTATTTCAAATGAACTGCTGTTATCTCAAGATAACTTGGCTGTGTAGATGTTGCCAAAGTGACCTTTGTTTTACAGGAGTAATTATTATTTGCATTGCAAGTAGCACACAGCAGCTGCAATCCTTGTGTACTGTGATACTGTTGAATTATTTGCAAGAGACAATTGTAAATATGTTAATGGAAGCTAACGTATTGAGACCTTGCTATAAAACACTACAGAAGGGAGCATTTAAATGGGCTAATGACTTCCATATCAGAAGTAGGGCATAAATAATGCCTATATGGCACCCATTATTCAAAGGCTGTACCTCCCTTGGCATGCGTATACAAAGTGGTGTAGATGGCGGAAGTTTATGCTCTGTCTGGTCACAAACCCTATCATTGTGCACAATGAATAGATCTGGTGAGCCTTGTATTCCTGGTGGTCCCAGACACACCAAAGTATTCCTGACCCCACCCCTTGCTAGACGAGAAGAAAAAAAAAGCTGATCATTTGTGTGTTGGGGGGAGTAAACACACTGTAGTAGTATATAGTATTCCATATAGTAAAAAGGCATCACTTTACCCTTATACCATGGACTGCGTAGAACCTTATAGTAATTCCGAATCATAAAATCACATAAAGATGGGGTAGAAGAGACCATCAAAGGTTATTAAGTCCAGGTGTGCTGAGTCAGGATCAATTGAACTTGGACAACTTCTGACACGTATTTGTCCAACCTCTTCTTAAAAAACCTCCAATGACTGTAATTACTGCATCAAAACAAAAAAGCAGTCCAGTAGCACATTAAAGAGTATCAAAATAATTATAATATACAAAATATAATATAAAAATAATAATTATTTTGTTAGTCTTTAAAGTGCTACAGGACTGCCTTTTTGTTTTGATGGAATATACACTAACACGGCTATCTCTCTGTTACTGTGATTACTCCATGTTTCTTGGAAACCTAGTCTAGAGCTTAAATACTATCCTTTATCGTTGGCAAGATTTTCGGAATAGCTAACCTATATCTCTCTTTCTAGAGATTACCTCCAATGCTTATTGTCCTAACTTCAGTGGCATAGAGAACAACTGACCACTATCCTCTTTATAGCATATCTGAAGACTGTTATCAAGTGCCCCTCACTCTTATTTTCTCAAAATTAAATGTGCCCAAGTTGTTTTTAAACTTTTATCCATAACTCCTTTTGCTGTTTCTGTTGCTGTCTTCCAAATTCTCTCCAATTTGTCCACATCTTTTCTAAAAGTGAGGCTCCAGAATTGAACATAGTCTAGGTGACACCTCACCAGTGGGACAATTATCTTCCAAGTCTTACATGGGTCACTCTGGTTAATATGTTCCAGAATTACATTAGCTTTTTATAGCAACTGCATCACAGTGTTGTCTCATATACCATTTTGACAAGGCCATTTTGAATTCTAATGAAGACCTTCAAAGTGTTTACAACCCCTCTGAGTTTGGTGTCATCTGCAAAATTTGTAAGCACATTCTCCACTCCAAGTCATTAGTGAAAATATTGAATAGTACCAGACCTCTGTGTGCTCCCAACAGATACCTCCCTTAATCTGACAGTAAACTGACAAATACTCTTGAATACAGTTTTTGAATCAGTTGTATATGTGCCTTTTAGTGATTTCATCAAAACTTCACATTTCCTTAGTTTTAGAATATCATGTGGGTCTCTCAAAAAGCATTTCTAAAAATGAAGATAAATCACATCCACTTCTTTCCATCTATCAAACAGGCCAACAATCCAGTTACCAAGTTACTGAGCCAGATTACATCTGGGGACTCTCACTGGTTAGGAAACCTACCACCTCTCCACACTTCCTTTGATGCACATCTTACAAACAATAAGCTCATCAAAACATCTTTTTAACATAATTTTAGAAACAGAAAGGTTGGGGGTTTTGTGTGCCAGAAGTTGTGTGCGCATGATTCATGCAGTTTAAGAAAACTGTCTCATTTGTTGTTTTTAACAAAAAGTAGTTCACATATTGTACATATCAACTTTCAATCGTGCTAGCTTGCCACATTTCTGAGGATGCTTCTTTTCCACACTCCATTATGTTGATAAACAGAATACCCTCACCTGTTGCATTATTAAATATTCCTTTGGCTACTGCAGAGTTTTCAGATTATTTGAACTGTTAGTAGAGATTTAATTTAGCGTTCTAATAAGCCTGTAAAATGTAAAAGTTCACTTATGAGAGCATTTACATTTACAAGATCTAAACGGAGAATGTCATTTAGAATGACCTGCCTCATGAGATTGGCAGGGCTCAAGAAGAGATTCAAGGCTTCCCTCCCACCTTGTTTGAGAGGGGGGAAAAGCCCACCTTTTAAGGTTGAGGGCATAGTTCAGTGCTCTGGATGAGGTGTGCAGTACAAAGCTTTCATGGATCTATGGCTCTCATTCAGCTAAGCACTTACAGCTACACTTTAGTCCAACCTACTTTATTTAGTTATTTTTTTCTCCAGCTTTCTTCTTTATTTGTTCTGGAATTTCCAGTAAGCCAGAAGTCTGTTGCATATCCAGTTTTAGTCTTAATCCAGAATAAAACACTCTTTGTATTAGTAGCAAATAATTCATAGTCCCTATCATTTATTTCTAGATCCAGAGGGCCAGGGGCATTAGCAGACTTGCTGGGCCCTTGGGCAAGAAGGTAGAGGGTGGCTGAAAAATCCCATAAGGGGTGAGACCTCAGGAAGAAGAGGAAGGGCTTGGGCAGCCAGCCCTTAGCACCACCTGGAGTGTGCCATTCTCCCCCCTCTCCTAGGCACCCCTCAGATCTTCCTGAAAAGTGCCATGCGGTGCTCTGACAGGAATTTAAAGGGGCTGTGGCTCTGGCTGCCAGTGCTCCTGCAATAGCAGTCATAGAATCATAGAACAATAGAGCTGGAAGAGACCTAAAAAAGCCATTGAGTCCAGCCCTCTGCTCTAAGCAGGACCAAACCCATCAGATCAGCCCCTCCAGGGCTTTGTTAAGCCGAGGCATAAACACCTCCAGGGATGAGGACAACACTACTTCCCTGAGTAGACCATTCCAATGCTTCACCACCCTCCTAGTGAAAAAGTTTTTCCTAATGTTCAACCTGGACCTTCCCAACTGCAACTTGAGACCATTGTTCCATGTTCTGCCATCCGTGACCACTATGAACAGCCTCTCTCCAGCCTCTTTGCAACCTCCCTTCAGTAAGTTGAAGGCTGTTATCAAGTCCCCCCTCAATTTTCTCTTCTGCAGACTAAACAGACCCAATTCCCTCAACCTTTCTTCATAGGTCATAGGCTCCAGCCCCCTAATTACTTTGGTCACCCTCCGCTGGACCATCTCCAGTGTATCCACATCCTTCCTATAACTGGGGGGTCTAGGACTGGACACAGCACTCCAGATGCAGCCTCACCAAAGCTGAATAAAGAGGAATAATCACTTCTCTGGATCTACCGGCAACGCTCCTCTTGATGCAAATATGCCATTAGCTTTCTTGGCTACAATGGCACACTGTTGACTCATGTTCATCTTCTCATCCACTACAACTCCCAGTCCTTTTCTGCAGAACTACTACCGAGCCAGTCGGACTCCAGCCTGTAACAATGCTTGGGGTTCTTCCAGCCCAAGTGCAGGACTCTGCACTTGTCCTTATTGAACCTCATCAGGTTTCTTGCAGCCCAGTCTTCCAATTTGTCTAAGGCTACGTCTACACGTGCAGCCAACATCGAAATAGTCTATTTCGATGAATAACGTCTACACGTCCTCCAGGGCCGGCAACGTCGATGTTCAACTTCGACGTTGCTCAGCCCAACATCGAAATAGGCGCAGCGAGGGAACGTCTACACGTCAAAGTAGCACACATCGAAATAGGGATGCCAGGCACAGCTGCAGACAGGGTCACAGGGCGGACTCAACAGCAAGCCGCTCCCTTAAAGGGCCCCTCCCAGACACAGTTGCACTAAACAACACAAGATACACAGAGCTGACAACTGGTTGCAGACCCTGTGCCTGCAGCATAGATCCCCAGCTGCCGCAGAAGCAGCCAGAAGCCCTGGGCTAAGGGCTGCTGCCCACGGTGACCATAGAGCCCTGCAGGGGCTGGAAAGAGAGCATCTCTCAACCCCCCAGCTGATGGCCGCCATGGAGGACCCAGCAATTTCGACGTTGTGGGACGCGGATCGTCTACACGGTCCCTACTTCGACGTTGAACGTCGAAGTAGGGCGCTATTCCTATCTCCTCATGAGGTTAGCGACTTCGATGTCTCACCGCCTAACGTCGAAGTTGGTGCCGCTACTTCGAAGTAGCGTGCACGTGTAGACGCAGCTTAAGTCAGTCTGGACCCTGTCCTTACCCTCCAGCCTATCTATCTCTCCCCCTAGCTTAGTGATGGTGCCCAGTCATGGTGCCCAGGATCCCCAAGTTATTTTGAATCACCAAGCCCTGGGGCAAATGCCTCCTTTGCCTTGCCCCCTTTGGTGGGCCTGAAGAGGGCTACAGACAGCATAAGAACATAAGAACATAAGAACATAAGAATGGCCATACTGGGTCAGACCAAAGGTCCATCAAGCCCAGCATCCCATCTGCCGACGGTGGCCAATGCCAGGTGCCCCAGAGAAGGAGAACAGAAGACAATGATCAAGTGATTTATCTCCTGCCATCCATCTCCTGCCCTTGTTATGAAGGCTAGGGCACCATACTTTATCCCTGTCTAATAGCCATTTATGGACCTAACCTGCAAAAATTTATCAAGCTCTTTTTTAAACCCTAATAGAGTCCTGGCCTTCACAGCCTCCTCGGGCAAGGAGTTCCACAGGTTGACTGTGCGCTGTGTGAAGAAAAATTTCCTTTTATTAGTTTTGAACCTACTACCCATCAATTTCATTTGGTGTCCCCTAGTTCTTGTATTATGGGAAAAGGTAAATAATTTTTCTATATTCACTTTCTCCACACCATTCATGATTTTATATACCTCTATCATATCGCCCCTCAATCGCCTTTTTTCCAAACTGAAAAGTCCCAGTCTCTCTAGCCTCTCCCCATATGGGACCCTTTCCAAGCCCCTAATCATCTTAGTCGCCCTTTTCTGAACCTTTTCTAATGCCAATATATCTTTTTTGAGGTGAGGAGACCACATCTGCAACGCAGTACTCGAGATGTGGGCGTACCATAGTTTTATATAGGGGAAGTATGATATCTTTTGTCTTATTATCGATCCCTTTTTTAATAATTCCTAACATCCTATTTGCCTTACTAACTGCCGCTGCACACTGCGTGGATGTCTTCAGAGAACTATCCACTATAACTCCAAGATCCCTTTCCTGATCTGTCGTAGCTAAATTTGACCCCATCATGTAGTACGTGTAATTTGGGTTATTTTTTCCAACATGCATTACCTTACACTTACCCACATTAAATTTAATTTGCCATTTTGCTGCCCAATCACTCAGTTTGCTGAGATCTTTTTGTAGTTCTTCACAATCCCTTTTGCTTTTGACTGTCCTGAACAACTTGGTGTCATCTGCAAACTTTGCCACCTCACTGCTTACCTCATTTTCTAGATCATTGATGAACAAGTTGAACAGGATCGGCCCCAGGACTGAGCCCTGGGGAACACCACTAGTTACCCCCCTCCATTGTGAAAATTTACCATTTATTCCAACCCATGGAACTGTGCAAAGTAATGCAAATTTTGTTCTGTGCAGTAGGATGTTGAGTGATTAAATTCTAGAGCAAAATTTAAAGAAAAGCCACCATCAGACCAAAATACTTATAATAGGAACTCAGAAAGATGAATTCCCTATGTTCTCAAAGTAACGTCCAAGTCATATAATAGCCAGTATCATTATTGCAAAGGATTTTTCAGTGTTTCATAGATCCATACATTCTAAGGCCAGAAGGGAACATTTTGCTGACCCACCTTCATAACATTTTTGTCTGAAGCCCAAATTTTTGTTTGACCTGTAGCTTGCCTTTGGGAAAGACATTCATTCTTGATTTAAAGACTACAAGCTGTTCCACTGATTAACTACTCTTGATAGTAAATATTTGCATCTTATATTTAGTCTTAATTTGTCCAGCTTCAGCTTCGAACCAGTGGAACTGTTTTTCCTTTTTCTGCTACTTTTCTGATCCATTTTCTGTTAGAAATTTCTTCCCCATGTAAGTCTTTATTGACCACAATGAAGTCACTGCTTAACTGTTTTGTGGATGGACTAAATAGATTGCACTACATTAATTTGCATTTTCTTGCCCTTGAAACTTCCAGCTTTTTCCAATTTTTCAATATTGTTTCTAGAAGTGTCCTTATCAGAACTAAAAACATTATTTCAGTTATGATCTTGCTAATGCTGTTTACAGATCCACTGTACACAGATGTTCTGGGCGCTCAAGTTCACGTGGTTATCTGTCATTATCCCCAAATCATTTTCAGTGTCACTGAAGCCCAAGCGACTGTATAAGTGTTAGAACTAGGGGTTCTGGAGACACTGCTGCATCCCTCTGGCTGGAAGTGGTTTCCATTTTATACAGGGTTTATATTCAATAGCTCTCAGTGCCCCCACAGTATAAATTATTCCAGCACTCCTGTAAGTGTGACCTGAATTCTGTATCTCTAAATGTAATTATATTTGGCTGAATTAAAACAGATGGGCCAGGTCCACACTAGCTTGTCCTTTTGGAAGGGCTATGGTAAAGTGGCACTTTGGAATATGCTAATATTCTCATTCGGTTTTGGGATGAGTGGGCTTTCGAAATCAGGGGGGTCATTTTGAATGGCTCTCGACTACACGGGTGACGTGAGTTTTGAAACCAGAAATTTTGAAGAGAGCGTGGCCACCATTATGATAATGAGGTGATGAATATTCATTTCAGCTCCTCATTAGCATATGCCAAAGTGCCATATTACCATAGCCCCTCCAAAAGGAGGGGCTAGTGTGACCCCAGCCATATTGTTCAAATAAGCTCCTATAGCAAAGCAACACAGACTGATTTTTACTAGCAATTATTTTACATTTTCTGTGGGATCATTGTTAGATATTGAATGACATTAGGTCAACATAAAAATCTGTGCAGTCCCGTACCTGAGGTACCCTCATAGAATGATGATTTTCCTTTCCATTTTGTAATCTACCACTTAAGTTTTTAGTTCATGCAATAGGTGCTGCATTGATTTTGATCTATTTTTTAATCCTTTGAGTAGCTTGCAGGACTAAGTCAAACACCTTAGAGAAATCTATTATATTGAATTGATTTTAAGTTTTTTCTCACCTAGTTGTCTGGAGCTTCTCCAGTGTTGTAAGATCTGGGTGGGGTTTTTTTAAATCAAAATTAAGGGTTCAGAGAATTTCTTGATTATTTTCTACAGTCTTGGGTATAAGTTTTCTGATCCTCCTGATTTAAAAGTAGTAGTGGTTAGACCACTCACTCTGAGAAACCAGGCTCAAGTCTTCTGCAGCTGCTCAGTACACCATTGTCGGAGCCCTGGGTACAAGTCCTGCGTTTTCAATCACACCTTTGTTATTTATCCACAGTAAAATAGCACAGACTGAGAAATATCAGTCCTAGGAAGAGACACACCAGAATAACCCATAGTGAAGTGGTTATGGCACTCTCCTGAGAGATGGGAGATCTCTATACAAATCCCTCCTCCCTCTCTGCTTGAGGTGGGGGGGCTTGAAACTGGGTCTCCCAAATGTCAGGTAAGAGTTTGAACCCACCAGATTAACATTCACAAAGGGCCTGATGTCATCCAGCTCCACCTGTAACTTTTCTAGCCAGATTGTGAAAGGGACTCAATATGGAAGGCCTCTGAGCTCATCTCCGGGACCAGGCCCCACACATGGCTTAGTTAGCTAAAGGTATATCCTCCCTAGTTTGTGAATCACTCCGGGGCTTTGATGGGGAAATGGGTGTCCAAAGGCTCACAATGAGGCAGCATCACACATGCCCTGAGGCAGAAACATAGGCACCTTGTGAATTTTTTCTTTAATAACTTAGCTGCTGAGGGAGTTTAAGTGCCTACAGTTTTGTGCATTCCAGTGCAGCCAAAACTGGGTCTGTGGTACCTAAAATAAGGACTTAGGTACTAACTTCTTTTCCGCAGGCAGGGCTTACTGCTCCTGTACATCTACACATTATATCAGCCCCAGTCCCAAAGACCTTACTCTCTAAACAGACAAGACAAAAGCTGGAGTTAAGGAAAATATTGTTATCCCTTTTCACAGATGGAGGGAAATGAGGTAACAAGGACTAAGTCGCTTGCTGAAGATCACTCAGAAGACTTTGGTTCACCTTTTGGCTCTTCCCAAGCCCTAACTGTGTGCTGTGGACACAAGACCGTCCTTCTCTCTGTTCCAGGACATGCACCACTGCCTTTGGAATTTGTGCTCCTCCGACTAGCGCTTGGTGCTGAACTCAAAATGATGACCCTTTGTTAGGGGAGGGCCAAATCCTCTTAGTGTGTCCAATATAACTGATGAAATGTAATTTTTTCTTAACTTTTCTAGACAGAGGGTTAATGAATTCCTCATCTGAACACTTAAGAGCCAACTATTAAAGGGTCACAAAAACAATAGCTCAGAATGACACAGTAAGTGGTAGACCTCTTTATCTTCTGTTTATATCCAGTCTATCAAGCAATGAAACAAGAAAAGCATCTGTGTGATGGTTTTGTTCCCAAAGAAACTAGAAATGTGTTGAAAAGCTTAAAAGGAATTCTCTTCCATTCTTACAGGGGGAGATCAGTAGAAGTTTGTAACCTGCTAATGTTGTGTGCCTTACGTTGTCAATTTGTGTAACAAATCAGCAAAATTATGTGACCCTGCAGGTTCTGGTTATGACCTGAATTGTGCAGTATGATTTGCAAAAACTGAAGCAAATCAGTCCTGATGGGCTTGTTTGATTGGGACAGAATTCAATAAGCTCAAACCTGCAAGGATCTTTCAAGTGCTGGAGTTAACAGGGAAGGCATGGACAAAGGAGTGTTAAAAAAGAGACTTAATGAAGTGTGGGCATTGAGATAACAAGGAAAGGAGATCAGATTTAGAAGAGGGCAGAGATGTATTCAGTTTTGATGGTGAAGGTGCAGAAAGTGTGAGTGTTGTAATTCAACTGTTTCCAAGCATAATTGCAGGTAAGTAGGTGAAAGGAAATGAGTTTACAGTGACCTGTATTATGTCAAACTTAAACATGCAGAAAATGGAGTCCAAAATTGTTATAATTCCATTATTTTCACTGAAAATGCAACAGATAGAATGGTAAACAAATTCAGTAGGCCTTTTCAGGCTATGTGTACTCTGCAGCTGGAAATTAGCTTGCCAGGCCCATAAACAGATAAGCACTAATAAGCCTTAAGCTCTTGCACTTAAAAAAGCTGAAAAAAGATTTAATTTCTAAAATGTATACAATTTCAGTTGGAAAAGGTGTAAAAAAAAAAAAGATCTCAGACAGAGAAATTAACCTAGATGTGTTCATCTCTCTGCTGGAAAGGGAAAGTACATGTTCATTTTGTGTATTTCACAAGGAAAGAAAACATATAATCGACTGTATCAATGGTATTTGACTCCAATTAGGTGCCATCATATAATTTGTTACTAAGGTGGTGCTCTGTTTCAGAGGATGCAGGGAAAGAGGAACATACTTGCATGTGGCATGATTGTGCCTAGGAATTAGGTTGGGGAGGAGATTATTGAAGAAATTCATTTTATGGTAAGACTCTGGCTTCCTAGAGATACCCTAAGCTACTGACTTAATGTTCCAGGAAAGACCTACATTTTCAACAGAACAGCACATTATTTTTTCATTATTAGCATCAAGACATTTTATTGTGCATTACTGGATAAGTCCTTTGGGCCAGATCAAATGCAGCCAAGAGTGTTGAGAGAGTTGTCTGATATGATTATAGAGCCATTGGCTATTGTCTTTGAACACCTGTGGTGATCAGGGGACATCCCAGACTATTGGAAGAGGGCAAGTGTAATGCCTGTATTTTTAAAAGGGAAGAAGAGAGATATGGGGAGCTACAGACCAGTCAGCATCACCTTGAGCCTTCATCAGCATCATCAATAACCATGGGCTCAGCACCTGTTGGTGTCTGATGCCTCTCTCACTATTTCTTTCCATCTTTCCCTCCAGTGCAGAGTGACTTAGTTTCTGCAGACTAGCTCCTCACCAATCTACTACACCATCTATCCATTCTCTGTGGGGTCTGCCTCTCCTTGAGCCTTGGGGAAAAAATCACAGAGCAGGTCTTCAAGGAATCCATTCTGAAACACTAAAATTCAAATTTAAGGAGGGGGCAGCAAGACTGCAACTTAAAATTAAGTGAAACTCAGTGAAGGTGTGAATAGGGAATAATGTAGTAAAGAATGGGCCTTATTTAGAATACTTTATACATTAAAGATGTGTAACTTGGCAACTAAATTATATTACAATTACTTTACATGTGGAAGCTTAATTTTTCATGTATATTGACTTTTCATCTGCAGATTTTCCCAGTCTTATTTCATGGTTTTTAAATAGAATTATCACAACTTATAGTCTGAATACAACAGTGTTGAGCAGCCTTCTGTTAAAAAAAATCATGTTTTTCTGACTCGGCTATAACCCTTTATTCTTACAATTCCATACAGGCTTCAGAAAATAGAAAAAAAAAAAAAGGAGAAGGTAAAATGCTTAAGTAACAGAACCAAGGTAATCTTCTAAATACTGTGAATGTTTTTCTTTTTAAATGAAACTAACAAAGGTCTTGTTATGTTAATGAAAACGATTATACAATCAGTCAGTGCATATATTTCTGAAAGGAATGATAATATGCCCTTTAAGATCAGACTCCCTTTTGAGCTACAGTAAACTTCAGGTGCTACCAAAGCAGCCCAGCTGTGAAGTCACTGGCCACAGCAAATATCAAACATATTTATAGTTGGCTAAAAATGTGCACTTGTGAACTATGTCAGTCAACCCAATCTCTCTAAATTGACCTAGTGCTTTAAAGAATTCACCTGTGACTTAAACAGAACCTGCACCTAGCACTAGCATCTGCAAAGCAACCCCAAGAGAATGTATTTTTTCACTTTTCAGCAGTTGCTGATGTGGTCTATTAAGTTTTCTCAATTCCTGTGTTTAATAGGTATTTCAGAGTCTTCTCTGAAACCTGCTGTATTTTTTTAATTAATATAACTTATTTTTATCATTAGGAGGTAGTGAGGAGAAACTATTTTTGAAAATAATTTAATAAACTCTCAAGGGAATGATAAAGTAACTATTTTTGTCGAAGTATCAGAGAGGTAGCTGAATTCGTCTGTATCACCAGGACTTCTTGTTATTTTTATAGAAATTGACTACAATGGAGTTTTCTGAAATAACTCACAAATACTAAATAAAACAGTAACAAGTTATTTGCCATTGTCTCAAGTTTATGCTTTTATAGTTAATCATTGCTTTGTCCTTCAATGAGGTTGTGATAAAACTCCACTCACCACACTAGCATTAGTACTGGTCTTCTTGAGATTCAGCTTTGCAGGTGTACCCTGGCAGCGTATAAGGCCTCTTAGGTTTATTAAAGCTTCTCTATGGCTGTGTCTAAACTACAAAATAACTTTGAGTTGCTCATTTTGAAGTTATACTTTGAAGTATAAGCAACTTCGAGGTAGCACGTCTATAAGCAAAATGCAACCTCTCTTACTTTGAAGTAGGCTTCCCCCTACTTCGAAGTTAAGCATCTACACACAATTAGCCCCTGCTTCAAAGTACGGGGCAGGCATGGGGGCCACATGGCCAACAAGCCCTTCCGGGCTACCAGTCAGCCAACCCCTTAAAGGGCCCCTCCCAACACCCACACCCTGCACTTGCTCAGGACCGCCTGGCTGTGGACATCAGGGTAGAGCACATGCTGGGGAGAGCAGCCGAACAACATGCCTTCTCACACCCTCCCTGAGCAAAAAGGTCCTCTCCACTGTGGCCAGCCTGTTGGTCATGCTGGTCACCCTGTTCTTGCAGTGGCATGGCCGAGTTGCCCACCTGCGGCCTCCCTCTGCCAGGCCTCCCTGATCTGGCACCGTCGGGCCTTTGCCACCACCAGTGAGCGGTGGCACAGGCTGGTTCTGGAGGACTAGAATGACGAGCGTTGGCTGAGGAACTTTTGCATTACCCGCCAGACATTCAAAGCCCTCTGCCACTGGCTCACCCCAGTCCTCCAGCACCGAGACACATGGATGCAGCCAGAACTCCTGGTGTGGAAGGAAGTGGCCATCACCCATTGGAGGCAGGCCACCAACGGCAGCTTCCGGTCTATCGGCCACAAATTCAGCATTGGTAGGGCCACTGTCGGAGTCGTGATGATTGAAGTAAGTCTGGCCCCCACCACAGACCCACTCTAGGGAGAGGGCTACTGGGCAGGGGGCAGGGAGAAGGCAATCATTGTTGGGCAGGGAGCAGGGGGGAAGCAGGACCCTGGTGAGTAGGGATTAGGGGGAAGGGGGCCACTGGTGGACAGGGGGCAGGGGAGCCTCCCGGTCTGGCGCTCATGGACGTATCTTCCTTTCCCACCCACAGGCCATCTGAGACATCAACAGGGTGTTCTTGCCAAGAGTCGTGACCCTGGGAGACCTGGACGCTGCCCTCACTGAGTTCACAGACCTGGGCTTCCCCAGTTGTTTTGGACCACTGGACAGGATGCATGTGGTGAGCCGGGCTCCAGACCACAGCGGGGGTGCCTACATTAACAGGAAGGGTTACCACTTGGTGGTACTCCAGGCCCTAGTGGACACGAGGGGCCATTTCCTGGATGTGTGTGTGGGGTGGCTGGGCAGGGCCCATTATGCCTGTGTGTTCCAGAATTTCTGACTGGGACACCAGATGCAGGAGGGCATGTATGTCCCACCCCCATGGGTGCTCCCGCTCAGGGACATCACAATACCCTCCTGCATCATGCCCGACACTCTGTACCTGCTGCACTCGTGGCTCACGTGGTCCTATACCAGATGCACCATGCCAGCACAGAACACCTTTAATGGTTACCTCAGTCATGCCAGGGGCACAGTCGAGTGAGCTTTGGGAGGCTGAACAGGAGGTTTCACAGCCTCCTTACCAGGCTGGATGTTGGCCTTCCAAATGTCCCTTCGGTCATTGCCACCTGCTGTGCCCTCCACAACCTTGTGTAGGGCAAGTGGGAACCCTTCATTTGGGGCTGGGCCATGGACCTGGGGGCTTGGTATGAGCAGCCACTCTCTGCCCTGTTCTGTGAGGCACAGAGGGATGGTATCAGGATCTGGGAGGCCTTGTGCCAGGCCTTCACACAGAGCCTTCTTTGAACCTCTCAGCCACACTCTGCATCACGGCACCCCCAATTCCCCCATCCCTCACATTCCCCCCTCTCCACTTTCCCACCAAACACCAGGGACACAGGAACATTAAACTTTAGTACTGGGGTAATAAACTTTTTTGCAAAACCAAACAGAGCATATGAAACTATTTACAGTGCGGGGAGAGAGGGGTGGAGCAGCCCACAGGTTGGAGGCAGGAGGGCTGGATGGGGGGACTAAAGTGGGAGCGTGGCTAGGTGGGAGAAGGCTCAGGTGCCGAGGGGCGTGCAAGGCTGGGAGCCCTGTTGGCCATGGCTGTCCCTACTTCCCAGGGTTCCTTGTGGGGCTGTGACAGGGCCAGGACCACAGGGAAGTAGGGCTGGTTTGGGGGTGCCAGGCTTGGCCTCTGCAAGGTGTATGGGGTGGGGCACTGGAACTGGGTCAGGTGCACCCGCCTCAGCCAGCAGCCACCTAGCCAACTTCAGGCAGGTGGACAGTGACAAGTCTGCCGGGAGGTGGGCAGCTGCTGGAGGTGCAGCTGCAGGGGAGATGGCTTCAGGCTGAGCTGGTGAGGGATGGGTGGTTGGGTGAGGCAGGCAGCCAAGGCCTGGGCCATGGCATCCAGGCTGCTGGCAAGCAATACCCACATGTCCTGCTCCATCACCAGCCAGTCCCAGAGCACCCCAGTCATCTCCTGAATGACAGCTTGGTTGACAGCCGTGTCCTCGTCCCTCCAGAGCCATCTGCAGGAGGCCCTGCTGTAGCTGCGGGGAGGGGCGTGCAGGCCGGGTTGATGGGGTGGCCTCTTAGCCCCCTGCAGCTGCAGTCTGCTCCAGTGGGCTGCAGCTCCTTACTGACGATGGACCTGTGGAGACAGAAGGGGCAGGGGACTGCCCGTTAATGCTGGGTCCCAACCCTGGGGGACCCGCTGGCCCCCACCCTGCTCCCCTGCTGCCCAATGGCCCGTGAGCCCTGTGTGATCTCGAGTGCCCAGAGGTTCTTGCCTGGTGTGGTCTGGCCCAAGTTTCCTCCCCCTTCCCCATCCCCAGGCATGTGGGCTGCAGGGCTGTTCTATGGGGGCCCTGTCCCCATTCCTGGTGACCTCCTGCTCATCCCGTACGTATTGGCTGTGACTTCCTGGGGCTCTGGCAAGGCTCGGCTGGAGGAGACCCGGCTATTTTCCTGGAGGGGAGGGCAATGATGAGGGTCCCCTCACTGGAGCACTTGTCATTGCCGTTGGTCTCGGTCGGCCACTCCCTGCATAGGGGGTTCATGGTGCCAGAGGGGCCTGCCTGGGCCTTGCTATCTGCAGAGTGGGGAGTAGTGGTGTCCACTACGTGCTCTGGGGTGGCCACCTCCCTTGGCCCCAGGAGCCTTTGCAGCTCCTGGTAGTGTGGGCAGCGGACAGGCCATGTCCCTGACCAGCTGGCAGCATCACAGGTCTTGATGTAGGTCTGCCTCAGTTATCTTACTTTGATGTGGACACTGCTGCCAGTGAGGTCGGCGTGTCCTCGGGCAGTTAGGCCACTGGCTGGCTGGTCAAAGGCCTCTGTGTTCCTCCACCAGGCACCAGTTTGGCAAAGGACCTCCTCATCCTCCCCCTACAGAGTGAAGAGGTCCTTCAGCTCGTCCTCTGTCCAGGAGGGTCCCCTTCTGACATGGCCCTTACCCAGGCACTGCAAGCCCTCAGAATCCTCATCTGGGGCCCTTGGGGGGCAGAAACAGGGGATTCCTGGCGTTCTGCCATGGCAGCCAGGGGGTGAGGAGATGGGCTGGTGTTTCAAGCAGGAGTAGGCCAAGTGGGAGCTTCTGCTGCCCCTGCTTGTGGCACAGTCTCAGCTTCCTGCCTGGGGTTGCTGGGGAGTTGTTTCCTCTAAGGTGTTCGGCAGGGACCATACAGCCCTGCCTGGACTGACCAGAGTCTCTGTCCTCCGGAGGGCCATCTCCTTGGCAGACTCCTTTCAAGTAAGGAGTGCAGAGCATCTACGCACACTTAACTTTGAAGTTACTCTTCAAAGTAAGCCACTACTTCATTCCCAGGAATGGAGTAGGGACAAAGTTAGCCTCCCTTACTTTGAAGTTAACTTCAGAGTAAGGGAAAGTGTGCGTTGACACTCTGCATGCTACTTCAAAATTAACTTCAAAGTAAGTTTGTAGTGTAGACACTGCCATTAGCCTCTGAATGTACTGATTCAGAGCAGTTAATTCAGTGCATAGTTGGTTTAACCTAGAGAATGGCTACCATATTTTCTTGTTGTATGTCACTCTTCAGTAACTGCAAGAGGACTACAGAGAACTAACTTGTTGCAAAATCTTCGTCTGTTTTCCCCTGTATTTTACTCCTAGATATGAGGCATAAAGGTGATTTGCATCAGTGTATGTCTAATCTAGGCCTTTGATCTGTCAAGTCATACTCTTTTAACTACATACCAACTTTGAAAAGCAATGGTTGATATGGAAAGCATGCATCACTAACCTTGAGCCTACTGGTTGAACCCATCCTGTTACCAGGAGAAAGTAATGGCAAGGGTCGTTAAGGTGGTATTTGTGAGTACTCTTACCCTTTTCTCAGAACTAACACAAGGCCATGACATCATAACTCTTGCATATTCAAGATGACACTTCAAATGAATGTCACCAATCACATCTGTGGACTCCATAAATTCCTAGGGTGTGTGACAAAGTCCCTTTTCAGCCCCTGTGGGTCCTTGTGCTTCCTGGCGGTTCTCTATTGTGCCTCAGAGACTCACGGAGACCCCCCTATCTGCCCAGGCCTTTCCAAAGGCAGGAGTGTCCGCTTAGTGAACCATCCTCATCATAGGCAAATCCAGAGTGGGGAGGATAAAGCCAGTCCCCTTGCAGGCCTGTGCCTGCTCCAGTGGCGTAATCCCTCTGGGGAAGGGTGGGGGAGTCCAGACCCACCCTCTACCCTGGACTCTGGCTCAGGGTCCCTACGAGGACAAGAGGCAACTGGCAGGGCCTCTACCCCTACCCCAAAGTAGCAACCTCACTCTGGGCCACTTCACCCACCGCTTCCCCGTGGTACCTACTCACTCACTCTGCTCTCGCTCAGCTCCTCCGGTGCACCTTCCAAAACCTTTCCCCCTGCTACCAAATGGGGAGCCTTTTATAGGAAGTGCAGGGTCCAGCTGATCAATGAAGGCTTGGGCCTAGTCAGGGAATGCTCTGTCCTCCAGGTTTCAGGATTGCCGCAGGGATCCCACCTGGGGAGCCCTGCGGTTGGGAGGTGAGGTATTGGGGGACAGGCAGCCTTTGGCTGCTCTAGCCCCCTCTGGGGCTGTCTCTTGGCCACCTTTTCTTTTTGGGCTAGCTTCTCTTCTTCCCTGTCTTGGGCAGGTTGCCTCTTCGTTCCCCCACTTCACCCTTCCCAGTTAGTTTCCTTCTGGAACTGCTGGGTGGGTGGTGTGTAGGGGGACTCTTGCAGCCCTGCCTCTTGGCAGGGAAGGGGGTATCCTCCCCCCCTTTTTTCCATCCCCTGGGGGTTAGTTTTCTGGCCTTCCATTTGGGCCTACTTCTTCCATCCGCTGGCTGCTGCATCCTCACTGCTTCGGAGGAGGTAAGGGGCTTTCTTGGGCAGTGGCTGGGGTTTCCCTCCACAGCTTGCTGTGGAGTGGCTTGGTGGAGGGGTGAGTTTGGGTGGGGCCCTCCACCAGGCTCCACAGGGGTGGCTGCATAGTTGGGGGTGGGATGTAAGGGTGTGGTCCCTGCCCCGCCCCTGCAGCCACTGCCTCCTTCCCCACCTCCCCCACCCACACACCCAGCTGCCGCCGGGGCTCTCCCCATCTGGGCCCCATCCAAACCATCTACCCCTTCCTCCTCCCCCGCCCCACTTTTGTGGGGCCCTGCAGCAGCAGCTGTTGTGTGGCCCACCCTCAGGCACCCGTGGGCACACTCCTCCCTCTAACCGCCCCCTTTAACTGGTTCTACCCCCCTTCCTTTTGCCCCTCCCCCTTTTTGTGCCCACGCCCCCCCCTTTTTTTCTTTCTGTTAGGTGCCTGAGCCCCTCCCCTTCCACTCACTCACCTCCCCACACATCCCAGTGCAGTAGCAGGAGCCATTTATCATCTTGTGCTGGGAGTTGTGGCCTTCTTGTACTTTCCTCTCCTCCCTCCCCTCTCCTATCCCCCCCCGCACTGACCAGGTCCTCTGCTTGGCTGGTGGGGGAAGGGCAGCCACTTCCTCCTTCCCTTCTCCTCCCCTCCCCCGTCTTTTCTTAAAGTGCCCCATCCCAATAAATTCCCTCACCCTTGCACCCCTCACCATGGCCTACACCGTCCTGGGCTGTACCATCTTCGATAACCTCTGTCTGGTCCGGGATCTCTTGGAGCTCAGGTGTAGGGATGGTCTGTCGTTCGCCCTCCTGTCCTTGGACCAGGAGAAGGCATTCGACAGAGTGGACCACGGGTATCTCCTGGGCACTCTGCGGGCCTTCGGCTTTGGACCCGGTTTCATCGGGTTTCTCCAGGTGCTGTACGTTGCCTTAGAGTGTCTGGTCAAGCTCAACTGGACCCTGACCGCTCCAGTCAGCTTCGGGCGAGGGGTGTGTCGGGGCTGCTTGCTGTCAGGCCAGTTGTACGCTCTGGCCATCGAGCCCTTCCTCTGTCTCCTTCGGCGAAGGTTGACGGGGTTGGTGCTCCGTGAGCCGGAGCTGCGGCTGGGCCTGTCAGCGTACACCGATGACGTACTCCTTGTGGTCCAGGACCCGGGGGACCTGGTGCGGTTGGAGGCCTGCCAAGCCATCTATTCGGCGGCCTCCTCTGCCCGGGTCAACTGGGTCAAGAGCTCTGGCCTGGTGGTTGGGGCTGGGTGGCAGACGAGCCACCTCCCACCCGCGCTCCAGGCCATCCGGTGGAGCACGGGTCCGCTGTCCTATCTGGGTGTCTTTCTATCCGCCACGCATCCCTCTCCGCCGGAAAACTGGCAGGGTTTAGAGGGCAAGGTGGCTGAACGGTTGCGGAGGTGGACGGGGCTGCTCCAGTGTCTCTCCCTACGAGGGAAGGCACTGGTGCTTAACCAACTAGTCCTGTCCATGCTCTGGCACCGTCTCAACACCCTTGTCCCACCCCCGGGCTTCCTGGTCAACCTCCAGAAGGTAGTTCTGAAGTTTTTCTGGCCAGGACTGCACTGGGTCCCTGCAGGGGTTCTCCATGTCCCCCCGGAGGAGGGAGGACAGGGCCTAACCTGCCCCTGCACTCAGGTCCATGTCTTCCACCTCTGGGCCCTGCAGGGACTCCTCAACAGCAACAGTGCAGATAGTCCGGCGTGGAGCATGCTGGCGCACGCTTTCCTCCGTTGCTTCCGAGGTCTCCGATATGACTGGCAGATCGTTTATTTACCTTTGAGAGGCCATCTGCGAGACCTCTCAGAGCTGCCGGCCTTCCACCAGGACCTCCTCCGCACCTGGCGGCTGCTTGCAGTCTCCAGGTCCTTAGGGGCCACCGCGGGGGAAGACCTCCTCACGGAGCCCCTGCTACACAACCCCTACCTCCGTGTGCAGGCAGTGGAGTCCCCTGTGGCATGCCGGAGGCTGGTCCTCAGTGGAATCACCAGGGTTGGAGACCTCCTGGACTACGACCAGGGAGACTAGATGGAGGCCCCGGCGCATGGGGCTCTCCACCCTACGTTCTCCCCACTGCATACTCAAGGAGGTGAAGGCCGCCTTGCCACCTGCTGCTCATGTCTACCTATGACGGGTCCTGCGAGAGGGTGCACCCCACCCCCCTCTCACTCCTGGCCCTCCGAACCTCTCTATGGCCCCTGGCTCTGTGAGCCTCCCCGCCCCCCTCCCCCACATCATCCCAGCTGGCTGCACACCTTGCAGCTGGTCCCCTTTCGAACCGTGCCCAGGTGTCACCTGTACACGCTTGTGCTCCACACGCTCCATTTCCCCACCCTCACGTCCCGCCCAGACCACAAGTGGCGGGACCTTCTACCACCTTCGGAGGGTGGGGAGCCCCGGTGGGCCAGCCTTTATTCTACCTTGGTCCTGCGGCCCGCTGGGGACATTGGCTGGAGAATCCTCCATGGGGCGGTGAGCACGGGCGTGTACCTGGCGCGGTTCACCCCCCTCCCCGACACCTGCTTCTTTTGTGGCACAAGGGAGACCCTGGCGCACATTTACGTTGAGTGTGCCAGGTTGCAGCCCCTCTTCCGGCTCCTCCAGAATCTTCTCTTGATATTCTGGCTGCACTTTTCCCCACACCTTCTTATCCTAACACACCCCATCCGTGGCCCCACTAAGTCGCGGGACCTCCTCGTCAACCTCCTCCTGGCCACTGCGAAGGTGGCCATTTACAACACCCAGGAGAGCAGGCTGGCCAGGGGGGAGGCCTGCGACTGTGAGGCCTATTTCTGCTCACGGATCTGGGCAGAGTTCCTTTGGGCGGCATCCACTGGCTCTCTTGACACCTTTGAGGGGCAGTGGGCACTGTCCAGGGTTCTCTTCATGGTGTCCCCTTCTGGTTCCCTAGTTTTAAACCTTTGACCTCCACTCCCATCCCTGTTTTCTCTTTAGTTGTCCCCCGTACTTTGTTGGGGCCACGTCTTTTAATGGGATCCCTCTCCCTTTAGGAGGGGCGTTTTAGTCATGGGCGGGCGCCACTCCATGGATCTCCAATAGGATCCAGTATACTGTCCTTCTAGGAGGTTCCTGAAGCTTCCAGGTAGGTGTCTGCCACAGGTGCAAATGCCTAATTTGGTATTGGGAAGGTGGGGTTAAGGGAATGTAAAAAGGACTATAATACCCCTTAGGAAGTGGAAAAAGTAGGCTCATAAGAGGCTCCTCAAAGGGTTTCTAGTATCCGTGCCCTCACTTTAATTTCTTTTCTCTGGTACCAGCTTTCTTTCTTTCCAACCTCAACCTCCTTGCTCTACTATCATACAGTCTCCTCTCGCTGTCCATGGAGCAGAGCGGGACTTGACTTCCTAGGATCCTTGGAGGGAGTAAGTATTGTACTTTGTAGAAATGCATAGAAATGAGGGGCGAAAGGGGATCTGTAGCCACTGGTCTCCCTTCTCATAGTATTTCTCTTGTTGGGAATTACCTTCTGTTGAGGTTCAGACAACAGCAATTCTTTCATCAAGGTATAAATTTCTCACTCACATTCTTGTTTTCCTGCCAAAGAATACCTACTTAATGAGGTGTTAGTCCATTTGGTTTGTGGACACTTGATTAAGAAATCAGTTTGTCTTTTGCCCCCAGAAATTGGTTGGGGCCTACTTTGCCAAATGTTGGAGCATATTTCAGCTATGCTGTGTAGTACAATCTTACAACTTTACATACATTGACACACCCATTTTACCACAACAATAATCATCAGCAAATTATGAGTTTTTAAAGGATACTTCAGAAGGCATACTTTGTGCTAGATTTATCATAATTTCGTAAAAAGGGTGAACATAAAAGTACAGACTATCTTTCACCCTTCTATCTGTTGCTAGAACAAAGTGCCAGATGCAGAGCCTACTGAAATCAATTGAAAGTTTTTCCATTGATTTCAATGACCTGTGGTTCCAATCCTATGCAAAAAGGATTTATCAGGATACTAGTATTATTCTTTGCTTGGGTCCTGTTCCTGTGAGGTCAAAGGGAGCTTTGCCATTACTTTCACTGGATGCAAGATTGAGTCTGTAGCTGGGAAAATGGCTTTTTCATTATTACCAGTCTTCAGTGGATTATTTATGTCTTGGGGACTTGAGCGTTGTTGGCTATAATAACGTTTGTAATGCTTGAGGAAAATAAATGAATGGAGTTTTAGATGCTTTTACATCAGATAGGAAAATAGAGATATATCAGTCTTAAAAGCTAAGAAATATTTTGATTTATCCATAACTACAAATCATGATCCTAATCTGGAAAATGCTTCCTCACAAAAACCCTTATTACTTATATTTGGTGGTATTTATCTCTCCCTGTCTGCCTGCTCTCCATCCAAACTCTTGTTGAGTGTGATATAAACACCATTGAATGCTCTGCAATCAGAGAACTGTTGCTGTATTTAGATTCTGTTTTATCGGGCATTCTTTTATGGAGTAGCATGCTGAAAAATCTGAAAACATCAGCTTAGTCCAGATCTTCAAGGCAGAAAAAAATTGACTTTTGCAGGTTTAGGGTCCAACCCTGCTTCCAGTGACTTCAATATGAAAAATAGGAATATTTTGAAGTTGATCTTTCTAATTTTTTTTTAAATTGATCTTTGGTTAGAGTTGTTTCATCTCTGTATCTTGCCAAGATTCTGCCATGTTTCTGAAACTGACAGGAAAGGTGCCAGTTGTGGAGGAGTTTGCCATCATGGTACCTGCCCATGAGACTGATATAAGCTGTGTCTACACGTGCACGCTACTTCGAAGTAGCGGCACTAACTTCGAAATAGCGCCCGTCACGGCTACACGTGTTGGGCGCTATTTCAAAGTTAACATCAACGTTAGGCGGCGAGACGTCGAAGCCGCAAACCCCATGAGGGGACAGGAATAGCGCCCTACTTCGACGTTCAACGTCGAAGTAGGGACCGTGTAGTCGTTGCGCGTCCCGCAACATTGAAATTGAGGGGTCCTCCATGGCGGCCATCAGCTGAGGGGTTGAGAGACGCTCTCTCTCCAGCCCCTGCGGGGCTCTATGGTCACTGTGTGCAGCAGCCCTTAGCCCAGGGCTTCTGGCTGCTGCTGCCGCAGGTGGGGATCCATGCTGCATGCACAGGGTCTGCAACCAGTTGTCGGCTCTGTGGATCTTGTGTTGTTTAGTGCAACTGTGTCTGGGAGGGGCCCTTTAAGGGAGTGGCTTGCTGTTGAGTCCACCCTGTGACCCTGTCTGCAGCTGTGCCTGGCACCCTTATTTCGATGTGTGCTACTTTGGCGTGTAGACGTTCCCTCGCAGCGCCTATTTCGATGTGGTGCTGTGCAACGTCGAAGTTGAACATCGACGTTGCCAGCCCTGGAGGACGTGTAGACGTTATTCATCGAAATAGTCTATTTTGAAGTAGGCTTCACGTGTAGACGTAGCCATAATGACCTTATTTTGCATTAAATGACTGATCCAAATACCAGTGAAATTGATTAACGAACTCCCACTGATTTCAATAGGATCCAAGTCTGATCTTATTTAAACAGATGTCTGTTGACCCAAGAACAGGTGATATACTTAATTTTCTAGACACAGCATAGATTAGCAGGACTGAATTTTATAGCAATTTCTGTGGAATTTGTTCAAAGTATCAGACACATTAATAACCTTTCACTGAAAATAACTGTGCAAAACTCTGTTTCCAGTTGTTCCATCTAGAGTACGGTAAATCTACAGTTCTTCATTTGAAACAATTTTGCAGTTTTTTAGCTGAGAGCAGAATTTATTGGTATGTTTCAGGTTGTTTTGATAACTGACTGCACAGCACATTTACTCTGCTGCTAGGTTACCTGAAAGAATAAGGTAGAGACATCTAAATCTCACTGTCTTTTTAAACCAGTAGATTGCTAGTTCAAAGCATCTTTTTGTTTCTCAAGGTCCAGAACAGCATTCACCACCATGGCCTTTGGAAAGAAATGTAACACAATAAAACAAACAAATCATTTTTCTGATTGATCTATTTGAATTAAACACAAACTCCTTGCTGTAGTGAGGTCTGGTTAATAAATTCAGCAATTATAGACCGGTAAGTCTAATGTCAGTACCGGGCAAATTAGTAGAAACAAAAGTAAAGAATAAAATTGTCGGACACGTAGAGGAACATGATTTGTTGAGCAAAAGTCAACATGGTTTCTGTAAAGGGAAGTCATGTCTTAGTAATCTAATAGAGTTCTTTGAAGGGGTTAACAAGCATGCGGACAGGGGGGATCCAGTATACATAGTATACTTAGATTTCCAGAAAGCCTTTGACATGGTCCCTCACCAAAGGCTCTTATGTAAATTAGGTGGTCATGGGATAGGAGGAAAGATCCTTTCATGGAGTGGGAACTGGTTAAAAGACAGGAAACAAAGGGTAGGAATAAACCGATAAATTTTCACAATGGAAGGGGGTAACTAGTGGCATTCCCCAAGGGTCAGTCCTGGGACCAATCTTGTTCAACTTATTCATCAATGATCTAGAGAAAGGGGTAAGCAGTGAGGTGGCAAAGTTTGCAGATGACACCAAACTGTTCAGGATAGTCAAAACCAAAGCAGACTGTGAAGAACTTCAAAAAGATCTCAGCAAACTGAGTGATTGGGCAGCAAAATGGCAAATGAAATTTAATGTGGGTAAGTGTAAGGTAATGCACATTGGGAAAAATAACCCCAATTATACATACAATATGATGGGGGCAAATTTAGCTACAACAGATCAGGAAAGGGATCTTGGAATTATAGTGGATAGTTCTCTGAAAACATCCACGCAGTGTGCAGCGACAGTCAGTAAAGCAAATAGGATGTTAGGAATAATTTAAAAAGGGATAGAAAATAAGACAAAGAACATCTTACTTCCCCTATATAAAACTATGGTATGCCCACATCTTGAGTACTGCATGCAGATGAGGTCTCCTGACCTCAAAAAAGATATATTGGTGTTAGAAAAGGTTCAGAAAAGGGCAACTAAAATGCTTAAGTGTTTGGAACAGGTCCCATATGAGGAGAGGCTAGAGAGACTGGGACTTTGCAGTCTAGAAAAGAGAAGACTGAGGAGCAATATGACCTGTGGAACTCCTTACCAGAGGACGCTGTGAAGGCCAGGACTCTAACAGAGTTTAAAAAAGAGCTCGATAAATATTTGGAGGTTAGGTCCATAGATGGCTATTAGCAAGGGGTAAGGTATGGTGCCTAGCCTTTTGTCGAAGGCGGGGGATGGATGACAGGAGACAAATCGCTTGATCATTGTCTTTGGTTCACCTTCTCTGGGGCACCAGGCATTGGCTACTGTCGGCAGCCAGGATACTGGGCTAGATGGACCTTTGGTCTGACCCAGTATGGCCGTTCTTATGTTCTTATGTGAGGGTGAGAATCTTAGAAACCCTTTGAGGAGCCTCTTATGAGCCTACTTTTCCCACTTCCAAAGGGGTATTATTGTCCCTTTTACATTACAAAGTCCACTGAGTGTGTCCCCAGCAGATTGTTTAAGTTCGACTGTGGCAGCAGTGCTTTGTGGGTACCTATGCCACAGTTCCTGCAGACCCATTGCATTTTGGGATTCGATGCCAGTGTCTTGTGTCACTGAAAATGGTTCTGGGTTTCTGATGTCATCATCCCAGAATGTATTTCCTTCACTTCTCACTTCCTACTTCCTGCTGAAAAGAAACAGACAAGGGAATTTTTGTTTTGCTTTTACATTGACTGCCATATGCCATTACAAAAATCACATGATCGTGAAACACTTCAATGTTTGGTGCAGTGTTTTCTGATGACTTCTCACATTGTGCTGCAATGTATTCTGAACATAATGCACATGGATTATCAGTGGATTGATGTGGGGTGTCCTAACAGATGTGAAGATCTTGAGAATAGCACTGCAGAATTGTTGGCAGCACTGGAGGCACTGCATAGTATGGAGCACAGGTTCTGGACCTGCAAAACCAGCTCAGACTGGAGGGATTGGATCATTTTGCAGTCATGTGATGATCAGCAGTGGCTGCAAAACTTCTGCATGCTTAAGCCACCTTCATGGAACTTTGTTAAGTGCAGTGATATTGGAAAGAGACCTGCTTTGACAGTTGAGAAATGTGTAGAAGTTGCTCTGTGGAACTTTACAACACCAGACAGTGGGAAATCAATATGAAGTGGGCAAATCCACAGCTGGGGCTGTTGTCATTCAGGTAGCCAAGGCTATCAATAAACTTCTCCTGTGAAAGACAGTGGCTCTGGAGAATGTGCAGGACATGGAGGATGGATTTGCTTGCCATGGGGTTCCATAAATGTGTAGGTCCATGGATGGAATGTACATCCCCATCCTAGCACCAGACCACCAGGCCTCATAGTACATTAACTGCAAAGGTTACTTCTCTATGGTGTTGCAAGTGTTGATGGATCACAAAGGTCATTTCATCAACATCAGTGTGGGGTGGTTAGGTAGTGTGCCTGACTCTTGAATCTTTGCCCCTGGTTTCTTTGGCCCATGAAGGCACTCATACACAGGCACCCTGGACCCCAGTCAGGAGCTCTTCAACTACAGGCTGAGCAGGTAGTTCATTTAAAAGCCAGGTTCATGTGTCTTCTGACCCACTTACACCACAGTGAAGAAAACATTACCCTTGTTTTTGGGGTTTTCTGTGTTCTTCACAACATCTGTGAGGTGAAGGAAGAGAATTTCATGCCAGTGAGGAGGGTAGATGCTGATATTCTGGCAAGAAATTATCAGCAACTGAACATGAGGGCAAACAGGAAAGCACAGAAAGAGGCAATCAAATCACGGATGCCTTGAAAACCAAGTTTATGAATGAGTATGAAAGGCATTAACTAGCATCCCTTCTATTCTCCCCCCGCAAAAAAAAAAAATGCTGTTTTCTTTCCTTTATGAAACTGCCTCTACCTGCATGACAGCCCTCACCACCTCACTCAATCCCAAAGTATGGACCCCAAAGCATGTTAGCTAATGAAGGAAACTTTCTTTTTATGACCTACAATGATTTTATTTGGGGGCTCCAAGTGTCAGAATGGTGGGTATAAGGGAAACAAAAGGATAATAAACTCATGGTGTGTATGTTAGCCTTCTGCTGATGGGTGATTCCCTGGGGGTAGAGTGCAGGGTTCTCCATAACCTCCCCCCTCCCCCCATTTGGGTTTCCAGTGAGTGAAGAGAATGGAATGTGTGGAGGGAGGAGGCATGCAAGGGGGCATAGATTGGAAGGCAGGGGATGGATGCAGAGCCCTAAACAGGGGAGGGGACACATTGTGTGGAGGGAGGTATGCAGTGCGGCGGGGCAGAGCCTGGCGTGGTTGAAGTATACAGGGTCCTGGGCAGGGAAGGATAAAGAATGTGGAAAGGGCAGCGTGTAATGGAAGTGTCTGGAGTGCCTGGGGGATACACAGCCTCACCTAGGTGAGGGGAATGAGTATGGATAGGGTGGCATATAATGGACATGTATTGGACAGGGAAGGCAGAATTCACTGTGTCTGATTTTTGAAGCATTGCTTCCATGATCTCCATCTGCCTGGTCTTTATTGACAGGACTGAAGCATGCATTTTTGCTTGATTGTCCACTTGATTGTGTTTTCATCACACTCTCAGCTCCTCTTTCTCTTTTTCTACTACTTCAAAATAATCCACCTTCACTACTTGAAGCAACTTCTTCCCGATCCACATTTGTGGCAACCTCATTCTGGGGAGACTGGGGCCTCTACTCCAGGTTGCAAGGTTGTTGCCTGAAAAAAATAAGTTGAAATATTAAGAGCATTGTCAATAGCAACATTTTTATCTTTACTCAGAACAATGACCATACTAACAGAATGAATGGCTGTCTGTCTCTATGGAAGAATATATTGCAATGTCAAGGTCTCTCTGTGGATTCTTAAGGCTGAAGAGTGAATGATTCCAAGCAGAATGATTTAAGCTCCTCTGCAGCTTACATTTCCCTTCAACACAATAGTAAACTCTCTTTGGTTTGCAGGAAAAAAAATTGTCACATGTCTGATCACTCACCAGCTGGGCCAGGGTGGGGTGGGGGTATGGAATCTCTGATTGGCCACTAGTGTTGCCCATGGGGGGAAGAGAAGGCCTGTCACGTGCGCTTCTTAAAGCAGGTGCCTGTATTTTAAAGCAGGCTGCTCCAGGAGTTCAAAAATCGTTAAAAATCACTACACGTGCGCACATGAACCAGGACCGGGTCCGATTGCCCATAGGCCCAGGGGAAGGCCCAGCCGTCACGGCTACACGTGTTAGGTGCTATTTCGATGTTAACATCGACGTTACGCGGCGAGACGTCAAAGCCGCTAACCCCATGAGGGGATGGGAATAGCGCCCTACTTCGATGTTCAATGTCGAAGTAGGGACCGTGTAGTCGTTGCGCGTCCCGCAACTTCGAAATAGCGGGGTCCGCCATGGCGGCCATCAGCTGAGGAGTTGAGACACACTCTCTCTCCAGCCCCTGCGGGGCTCTATGGTCACTGTGTGCAGCAGCCTTTAGCCCAGGGCTTCTGGCTGCTTCTGCGGCAGCTGGGGATCCATGCTGCATGCACAGGGTCTGCAACCAGTTGTCGGCTCTGTGTATCTTGTGTTGTTTAGTGCAACTGTGTCTGGGAGGGGCCCTTTAAGGGAGAGGCTTGCTGTTGAGTCCGCCCTGTGACCCTGTCTGCAGCTGTGCCTGGCACCCTTATTTCGATGTGTGCTACTTTGGCGTGTAGAAGTTCCCTCGCAGCGCCTATTTTGATGTGGTGCTGCGCAACGTCGATGTTGAACGTCGACGTTGCCAGCCCTGGAGGACGTGTAGACGTTATTCATCGAAATAGCCTATTTCGATGTCGCCACATCGAAATAGGCTACTTCGATGTAGGCTTCACGTGTAGACGTAGCCCTGGAGAGCAGTGGAGGTGAAACATTAACCAGGAAGAACACATCGAGGGGTTTTGTGGGACTCTTTTGTAGGCTAATAAAGTTGATTTTAATAATACTGTCTTCTGCACTTGTATTGTAAAATTGACTTTTAGGAGTTACTCCTAGTGAATTCTGCATCACAAAAGTAGGCATTAGAGCCCCTTAAAATTGACCTATGGAGTGCTGTGGTGTAGACTGATGGTTTATAAAATCAGCCTAAGCCCCTCAAATTTGACATTGATGAAAACACCATTTTCTCTTGGGGGAAAATACACTTTGACAAAAAAATTCAATGAGCTCTAGCTCTGACATAGAAAAGATTGAAAACACTAGCTCAGAAATATTTTTTTCAGCATTTAACAATAAAAGTCTCCTTTAGCACTCTAAGGCTGATTAGAAGTAATTGATTTAATCAATCCATCCATAGTATTTATATATACAAAGTGCTAAATCACTGTAGGTACTACGTAGGCATTATAAACTACAGGACAGAAATAAAACTGAGCTCTTCAATCTGTTTGTTTGTTTTTGATCTGGTTGATTGTATTTGTTCTTTAATACATTTCTCTCTAAATTGCCTTTATTTCTGTTTATTTAGATGCACTTCTGCATTGGGTAATGAATAACAAAATAAAAGTTTCTAGTCAATAATCTCCTAGTAAATGCTAACTGCGTGTGATGTTCAACAAATAACTTTAGTAAGTTGAAACAGTTTGCACAGATAACCCACCTCTTCTGCTTTATAAGGAATAGTTATGTTTCAGAGGCAGCCCTTTATTTATGACAACACTTTCACTACTTGAATGGCTGTGTTCTTCCAGAAAGTACAGTCATGTAACTCTCCTTGACTGAATTTTATCACTGACTCTGCATCTACACTATGAGATAAAATCGATTTTAAGATAAAACCGATTTTTCCCAGTGCCTGTCCTCACTGTAAATTCTATTAGCTCAGTTTATGGACCACTAAAATCGACATGATATCAAAATCCTAAAATCGTAGTAACCAGATGGGTGAAGTATTTTACTGTAATTTAAGAATCCAAATAAAGGGTAGTGAGGATGTGACATGTCTTTAAATCGAATTCATTAGCCTCCACAGTTCTGCATCTTAGCCTCTGACATTTCCACTGCTCTCAGTTGCATAGGAATTAGGCAACAGGACTGTTACAATTTGGCACCTGGAAGCCCATGGCTGTAGGGTCATGAGAGGCTGAAAAATCTTCCTTCTCTTTCTTCACTGGGAGCGCAGATGTGGGGTCTGTGCTTCTGTGTATACCCCTGCCAGCTGCTTTTTTTTCTGCAGTGCCTGGTGCCAGCCGCTGGCCCCACCATACCATGTGTCAGCTAGGTTGTGGGTGTGGGGTTATGCTTTCTGGTAGTATGAGAAACTTCTTTTCAGCTGTTTACATGTTGTTCTAACCCCTACATCCCCTCCCTTCCCTGCCCCCAGAGGCTCTCCACAGTCGGAAACAATCCCATGTCCAGCCACATCACATGGCTTGACCTCAAACCAATAAAAGGATGTCCTGCGCAAGGTGCCAGGCAGATTGCGTGTAGTGAGAGTCATGATTTTTGGGGGCTGACTGTAGCTGGGGCACTTTTACCCACCCAGGGAATGTCTTCCTCGGTGGTCATGACTTTCAGGGGCTGGCTGGTCTTTTAGCCACTCTGAGCCATACTTGTCTCAATGAAGGCAATGTATTAGCTATACAATTGCCACAGTTGTCTAAGTAAGGCTTGCAGTGGGGAACACTCCTGTCCTAAAGTGTCTTCTTTTCCAGGTGCAAACCTGTCTGTAGTCTGGGGTCTTTTAGCCCGATGAATCATTCGAGTTTCAGCATAACAACCAAGTCTACTGTGACATAAGGTTTTTCTTTCTTGGGTGGCCTAAATCCACATCCAAGTTTGAGAGAGGCACTCCGTGGCTGGTCATGATTAGCGTGGTTGTCAACTGGGTACCCTCTTTTAGCTGCCCTGGGTCATTACTGATGACTCATTTAAGTGTAACAGTTGTGTTTACTTGGGCACAAGGGTCTTCTTTCCCAGGTGGCCTACATCCAGGTTCAAGTCTGAGAGAGGAAATCTATGGGTGGTCAAGATTTGCATGTCTGTCAAATTGGTACCATCTTTTAGCCGCCTCGGCTCATTACTGATGATTCTTTTTAGTTTCAGTGTAACAACCACATCTGCTTAAACAGACTTAACACGGCAGGAGAAAAAGGGGAATGAAATGTGGGAAGATGGCATCATATACCCACATCTACTTGTGGGGCCAGTATGCTATGGGACTCAGAGAACTCTGGGATAGGTTCCCACAGTACACTGCAGCAGCACTCCATTTAAGCTACTTGTGTGTGGCAGCAGTAAGTCGATTTTGTGGGGAGCATGTGGGAAGGTGAAGATGCTCAAAAGCAAATGGATAAAACTCAGCGTTAAGAATCTGATTTTAATAAAATTGATTTTATCTTATAGTTTAGATACAGCCTTAGATCTGCTTGTGGCCTGGGAGTTTTTCTCATATATTAGCACTGCACTCCCTCGGCCACACACAGTTTTGCTTGTAACTTGATGGTAATAAACAACATTAAAAATTCAAAGAGTTTATGGCAAATCATAGGAAATAATGAAGCAGTATATTTTGTTCTCATTAAGGAGTGCATTTTCAGTGTTACATAACCCTTGTTAAAGAGTGAAATGGCAAGAGAGTTACAGGCATGGCTGGTTCAGATAGCTTATACAAACTACTTTTTGTTGCCTGAGAGCTCTTCATGTTTAACTAAAATGGGGAAAAGGCTCACTTTCTTTTGTCTGCATAATTGTATTTGTTTTGTATCAGCACTATGTTCCAGCACAGAACATTTTTTCCCTCTCAAGCCATAGCCACCCTGCACCATTTCCCTGACTCCATGTCAACATGTTAGTTCTGAAATCCTTCTGCTCTGTGGGACTTCCACTGCCTCCTGGAATAGTTTAGGTGTTTGAAGCTTAAGCTCTGCTCAGTGCAGACAAGGTAATGTATGGACTTCATCCAGAAAGGATGGCTGCAGTAATCAAATACCATCTACTGAAAAGGTAAGATGGACCCAGTTTTTTACTCAGTTGTCCCCACCTCACACAGTTAATATCAGAGAGGTAGCCATGTTAGTCTGTATCTTCAAAAACAACAAGAAGTCCCATGACACCTTATAGACTAACAGATATTTTGGAGCATAAGCTTTTGTGGGCCTAGACCCACTGTGTCAGATGCAAGGTCTTCTGATGAAGCGGGTCTTTGTCCACAAAAGTTTATGCTCCAAAATATCTGTTAGATAGTTAGTATAGACTGGTTAAAGCCAGCTATCTAACTGTGCAAGAGTAGAATGAAACCATTTCTAAATAATCTTAAGAAACATTCATTATATTTTGATTTTTAAATAAAGAAGGTTTCTTTGCTTGTTAGGTGCTAATCTGGAGTTCTTAGAAATCAGGACTGGGAGTGCTCACTTGTTTATATTCCACAGTTTTCTGATGAAAAAAGATATTGACTGCAAACAGAACAGATTGAATCTGCAGGTGGTCAGTTGTTCCAAGAAGTAGCTCCTCCCTCACTGTGCATTCGAGTTGGTTAGTAGTAAGAAACCTCATACCGCAATTCAACTTACCTAAACGAAGGACATAAGAATTCTGGAAGCATCTTAAGCAGATTTCTATGAGACATAGAGGGATTTACACAAAGTGCTTAACACTGTATCTTCACTGAAGGCCTGGCCTTGGTAGCAGGTATAAGAGAGTGGGGCTAGGTAGGTGGATCATTCCTTCTGTGCTGGTGGGTGGTTTCTCTGCTTCACTGCACATCGCACCTCATTCCTGTGACTCTCTCCCCTGCACACCACATCTGCTTTCCTCCATCTGTGAAAAGAAGTAAGTATTAGGGAAGGGTCTTCCAGCCTAGTGTAGGACGCAGAAAGAAAAGAGCTGGAGAAGGTGGTACCTCTTATTCAGTGGTTTAGTATCCTTCATGGCGTTTAATCATTGGAGAGATATGATCAGTCACTACTGTGTCATGATTGCCTAAGGGTTGTAGCGGTGTGAGACTATAGTCTATTTTAATGCCAATGTTTCTTTTTTAATCACAGAGTAACCTGTCTCTCCAGAGGGGGACTCTAGCTGGTTCCTATGCACACAACTGAAGGTAGCAGGAACTCTTCTGTGATCCTGGGGTGTACAAGAGAAGTTCTTGGCAGAACTGGGATTTCAAGATTCATAAAATCTCCTCACAGGGTTTGGTACACTGGAGCCTCTTTGGGCCACCATTCTACAGGAGATGATTGGGCCGGGGGTGGGGGGGACACACAATGGTTGAAAATACCAGAGTTAATGGCAGTGGTACCTGGCCATTCCTAAACACTGACATACTTGTTTCCTCTGGGAAAGTGTGTCGCAAGACTGCTGGGCATGGAACTTATTGACCAACAGTCACACGGTACCGTTTCCTAAAGCCTGTTTGTCTCAGGCTTGCTCAGGTAACACTTAGTAAAGTTCACTCTCAGGCCAGCCTCCATTGAAGAATTGTGACACACTTATTACATAGTTGGTGTGATCCTGCCTGTTTTGACTGGAAACATCATCTTTGTCCAAGCAGTGGCATGTCTGCTATGAGATTAAATGACCAGGTCCCTCTGTTACTAAAATGTGGGCAGGCCTCCATTCAATCTGAAGGGCATTATTTAGAACCTGAAGAGTGCAAAAGGGGTGTAGAAAGCTGTCTTTTCTTTGGATTCTGGTGTGAGGGGATCTGCCACTATCCCTTGGTTAGATCCAAAGTAGTAATGTACTTAGCATCCTCTAGCTGGTTGAATAGTTAATCAACACAAGACACTGGGAACACATCCAAGTTTGATACTGCATTGACCTTTTGGAATTTGATGCAAAACCAAGTGGTCCCATCAGGCTCAGGCTAACACTACTGGGTTTTTCCAGTCACTAAATTATTCGTCCATCACTCTCAGCTCTAGCATTGAATTATCCAAATTTTGCCTCATAGTTTCCCTTAATTTTGCTGGGAAGAGGTCGAGGGTTTTCCTTGAATCAACTGCCAGTTCCATCTGAATGCTGTGAGTCATTAGATGGGTCTACCCAAACTGGGCAGAAAATACTGAGAAGATGATGATCAGCTGCTGAACCTTGACCCTCTCTTCTGGGCTGAGATTGCTCCCAATTTTGACCATCCCTTGTTTTGAGACCTAGATAATCTGCAGGTCCAGTTCAAGTGCTAGAGGTAGCAAACTATCAATAGACTTTCCTGGATTCCCCCAGGATTTAAAAGTTGCATGCAGTAGATTTGTCATGCTTTCCACTTGTCTGTTTGTCAGAGTTTGTAAATCAAGTGTTTTGCCAATCGGGGAACTTCATATAACCTCATGTCAGAGGTCTAGGATCTTTGACTCAGAGATTGGAAATATGAAGTGAAATGACTCTGTGGGCTGGTTGTCCCAGAGGTAAGCCCTTTTATTACAGCTGAGGTTGGATTTGCTGCTCTGCCAGAGTGTGTGGCTGTAATATTTTGGTCACTTGCTGCTGCTAGGCTCCTAGCTTGCAGATCATTCGCTGCTGCTGATAGGCCACCTACTGATCACTGGTGTTGATAAGTGTTTGTTCAGACACCTGTTTTAGCTGCTGTTCCATGTGCATTCAGTGAGGGGAGGGTTGGGTGTGGTGGTTGCTTGAGGACTGTGTCTCGTTTAATTCCCTTAGGTGGGGACTAAGGCATCTGCCAGCAATTGCCACCAGCACTGTAACAAGGGGCTTGAAGGGCCAGGTGGTCTAGTGATTGAAGTACCGGACTTTGGGCCTCCATCGCTGATTGAGGTGCCTTAGTCTTTAAGACGGGGAGCTAGTGAGGGGACTCACTCAGGTCCTTAACATTCCACTTGGTCCTGGTCCAGGGCCCTGTGTGTGTTAACTCCTACATTGGTCTCTTTATAGAGAGGAGTCTGACTGTGGGTCTAGGCTCTTTTCTCCTGGTGTCATTTTAGTTGCAGGCATGGCCCCTGTAGTACAAGTCTCTGTAATGGCTTGTCTCAAATATTATCCCCCCTGAGGACCCTGGGTGGCATCCTGTTGCTGCCCCAGGTTCCTCCAGGCAGGACAGCCATGAGTTTTGTGAGGTTTAAACTCCATAAGGTCTCTGTGGTTGCCTTCCTATGTTTCTCCTGGGCGGCTTGTTCCTGGGTGTTTTTCTCAGTCTCCTTTTGACAAGGAAACAGTTTTCAATGTCCACTGCTTGCTTTAGCTGGCAGGCTAATGACACATCCACTCAGGTAGGGAACAGTTAGCTCCTGCCTCTTTGGCAGTCAGGCCCAAATGGGACTAAGTTCCCTCCTTTTCAAGCCTAGCACTAGTTGCAGGCTTAACAGGGCTGTGCTACCTGGGCTCAAAAGCTCTTTTTATCCCCTTCCATGCTGGTAGGTGGTTCCTCTTTTTTAACACCAGGGCACAATTAAGTGCAAGTTTTCCTGCATTTTTATTTTGGATTTTGGGCACACTATTCCTTACCTGGTTTAATAACAGTTCTACTTTTTCAGTTTTATTACCATTTTGTTTAAGAAAAGGGCGCGCCGATGATTTTTTTTTCCTTCAGAAAACTACAAAGTCCCATTTGAGTCTGTCCTTGCTGAGTTGGAAAATGCCGGTTAGGGCCTGAGCTCAGTAAATCAGACTCCAGATGAGCACTCAGGTCAAAATGTATTTTCTTTTGAAACTGCAGTACCATTAGAAATAACCTAAAGGAAATACCTATCGGCCACCTGAACCCTGTGTTTTTGTACTTTGTAAAACATCTGAGAACACAGCTACAATGATGGGGTATATTAAGTTCAGCCATCAACATGCAATTCCCAATTCCCACTGACTTCAGTCAGACTGGCATCTGTTTACACCAGCCTGACTTTCATTTGTTATTTTTAATGCACTGGAGGCAACCATTTGTATTCAGGGTATATCAGCTTCCTCTCCTCCTCACCAGCTCTTGTATTAACATTTTACTAGATATCTCTATCTGCAACCTTTATGCTGGCCATTATCTTGTGTGTAATGGTTGGTCTGCCTTGGAAGATTAGGAACAGACTACACAACCAGGAAGGGAAAGAACAATAAGCAGCAGGTATATGTAAATTTCAAACAGCTAGACATGTCCCAAAGAAGATCCTCCTTTGCTGCTTTACATATATTAATTGAACAAGAACTGAACAACATGCATATCTACTTGTTAAAAATTAGAGACAGCTCACTAGAAAATTTGATTTAAGTTTCAACTGGAGGGTATTTTGGTGCAAGATTTTGATTTAGGCTTCGGCATTCTAGTGTAATGATACATGAGATTGGCATTGTTACTGTAAGACTTAAAATCTTTATACTGTTGAACCAGGATTTCAGAACTATTCTGATTTTTTTTTTAAACGGACAAGCGTTCAGTCAAAGCACAATACTTGATGTGGAATGATCTGTGCAATCTACATCTGACTCCGTCAGGAACTTTGAGCAATCAACAACTTCTCTGTGACTCAATTTCCCCATCATGAAATATGAGAACAACACCCACTTCATGAAATTTGACAGCCTACATTCATTATTTGAAAAGTGATTGTTGATCCTCTCATAAGACTGTAAAACTGCAAAGTAGTTTTAAGACAACAACTCTAACCAATCAACTAATCAGTTTCAAGCTAGAATATTCAGACAAATGTCAAATGGAATGCAAAGGACACTTGTACAGAAAGAAGAGAGTTCACTCTTTTAAAAGAGAGAAAAACTTGCTGCAAACCTTTGTATCCCATTCTCTGCAGAAAGACGAGGATTATGCCCTACTGATTGAACTCCTACCTATGTTCTCAATGGGAAAAATAGAAATACCTCACTGTGAGTATTGTTTCGGGTGTTCATATTAGAAAAAGCCTACTCATGTACAGATCAGAATCTCACACCGTCAGATGCAGAAAAGCAGAACACAAGACTTCACTGCTAAATGTTTCTGGTCATCCTAGAGTGTGGTAAGAACAGTTTATTCCTACATGTGTTCATCACTCTTGATCGAAGACAGTCAGATCCCATAGATCATGTTTGTATCAACCGAAAGTGTTCAATGCCACCTGTGACTTAGGGACCTGCAAATTCAGGGCACAAGTATGACGTGTGCATGGGTACAATTTTAAGATACCCATTTATCCCTAATTTTCAGACCAAGAGACATTGTTGCCCTCTCCCAACACCTAAAAACAAAATAAAGGAAAAGGAGAGTAACATAAAAGTCTTTCATTCAATGGTGCAAAGCCCCTAACACCACTGATCACCTGTTAGGCTGATTGGCTAGGCAAAGCAGTTCTATTGCAATTTCCTTTCACTAGGGATCATTGTTTCACTATAGCACAACAGGAGGCAGCTTTCTGCCCAGATCTCACACTGCACTCATTGCAGAACAGGTGCAATACCAGTGGGTGGATAGAGGCTGCTGTGCTGTCTTCACAGGAAAAAAAGTCAGCCCTCTGCTCCACAGCAAGGAGATGCAGGTGTAATGGGAAACAATGTAAAGGAGAAAGAGAGAGAGAAACAACATCTTGGAGGAAAACTTTAAGTGGGTTACAAGCTTGGGGGCTTTGCATAGGGGGAAATGATGTGTGATTGATGGCAGAGAGAGGACCGACTAGAAATGGAAGTGGAGAATATTTCTTGGTTGGAGTTGTTAAACCTGTATTGGCAATGTAGGCTGGGAACGTATGCCTGGGAGTGGTGATGTCATGGGGGTAACCCTGTTCCTCAACTTTTGTTTGCTGGAAAAATATACACTGAAATGCAGATTCCAGATGGGGATGCTTACGAAACTGAAAGTAGATTTGTTATGCAACTGTCATGGGAAAGGGATTGATATTGCAGAAATGCAACTGGTTGTCAGAGCAAGTCAGAGCAAAAACAAGAAGCTATCTGGAAGAAGTGAAAGGAGAGAGAAAATGTGCAGAACAAAGGCAATCCAGCACAGACTAAAGAGGACTGTCAGCGTGGTAGTAGGCATGTTACAGACAGACTGTCTAGCAACAGTTTGTAGAAAACAAAAGATATTTAAAAAATCTTTTTGCATAAGCCTACAGGAAGGAATGGCTGCAGAACAAGTTATTTTAAATCTGAAGTCACACAACTAAATATAGCTAATGAATCTATATTCAGGATTTTGCATTGTGCAGGGCCACTGAAAATCATGATGAAACAATGATTTGTAATACTGCATCTGAAAGTGTCAAATTCTAAGCCAAATGCACAGTGATGTATGTAATCTTGCCATCAGCTATGAATTTTGCATGTAATCTTGCCATCAGCTATGAATATGTGGCTCTCATTATAAATTTGCTACTGAATTTTGATTCAAAATACAAGTTTCATTCTTCTTATTGCCTACTACATGTAAGAATACAAACAAATAATAATACATTTTACAGAAGTTAATTGCAAACTAGGAATCTAATCCTGGCAGAAGTTATACCAAATAATTAATTGCTCTTATAAAAAAAAAATGCTACTGCCAAAGGATCAAGGAAAACTACCTGAGCTGCGGATAGGCCTGAATTTAAGGATGAAGTCATGCACAAATGAAGTTGTATCAGGAATGAAATTTGGAGCTCAGGTCAGTGGTTACTATAAATTTATTGCACTGACATTTTTACTAGTGAAACTGCATTAGTAATCACTTGCCAAATGAAGCTGCTGGTTTTGTTATATTGGAACTTTCTTTTATCCAACAAAAATGGAGACATCTCAAGATATTGTGCTAAGCACCACTGCACAGAAAAAGGTAATGGGTCTTACAGGTTATGTTATGTTATCACACTGTTCAGTGAAGTTTATAATGAAAAGCCTATGCTGAAAGACCAACAACAGCAAAGTTAAAACAAAAAGAAAGGAAAAGCTATGTGAAAATTAATATTAGATGCTGTGGCTTAATGTTGTTGTTTTCCACATAAGTTTTGGCTCTGGTGTTGATGGTTATTTTTAGCTAGAATATTACAAGAATCCTCTAAACAGCATCTGCTGAAGCTCTGCAGCTGCTTTGTTGTATGTTGTTAGGTTAAAATAAAGAGGAAAAAAAAACCTTATTCATTTGTTTAAGGATACTAATAACATTTCCATTTGGCAAATATTGATTGTGTATACAAGTTCTGAATGAATTTGCGATTAATATGGTCGTTTTTTATTGTCAACAGCTCTAGTTTCTTCAGAGCCTTCCAAGCTAAAATGTCTGCTTACTAATGTGCAACAGCATCACTAATTGATGTCAGCACAGAACAATATTTAACAGTCATTATAAAATCAACAAAGAGAACATAGTGGGTCCACAAAAATACTCCTTTTGTCTCTCGGCCTCAGTGATCGCAGTGAAAAGCAACTAAACACTTCCAATAGGTTCAGTTTCCTCAAAAAGTTACTGCCATTTTAACAAACTGAGAATAAACTCCTTAAGATACTAGAAAATTTTGCGTTTATTTTTCTACTTTTATTCATTGACGTGTAGGTTGTTTGATTCCTTAGTTTTAATTTTAAGGAAAGTTGGGCCAAGGTTCTGGTTCATTTTATTATCTGCATGGCTGGGTCTTTGTAAACAGAATAAGGGGAGACGTCAAATAATGATAGGCTACGTCTACACATGCACGCTACATCGAAATAGATTATTTCGATGTAGCGACATCGAAATAATAACGTCTACACGTCCTCCAGGGCTGGCAACGTTGATGTTCAACTTCGACGTTGCGCAGCACCACATCAAAATAGGCACTGCGAGGGAACGTCTACACGCCAGAGTAGCACACATCGAAATAAGGGTGCCAGGAACGGCTGCAGACAGGGTCACAGGGCGGACTAGTGCTTCCGGGGAACAGCTAGCCGCTCCCTTAAAGGGCCCCTCCCAGACACAAGCAGCCTGCACAGCACACGGTCTGCAGAGCCATAGGCACGCACACCTCGAGTGACACAGGCATGGACCCCCAGCAGCAGCAGCAGCAGCAGCCAGAGGTCCACCCAGCCGCCCCATAGGAGCAGTGCTTGCCCTGCTCCATGCCATGCAGGAGGCAGCTGAGCATATCCTTGCCACAGAAGAGGAACTGCCCTCAGGGGAGGAGGACGCAACTCCCAACCCTGCAGCACCCTGCCCCCACCGCCTCATACGCCGCCGGCTGTGGAGCTACCCCACGAGCACCGACTGGTGGGTGTGGCTGGTGCTCGGAGGGTGGGACGACGACTGCTGGCTCCAGAACTTTCGCATGAGCCGGCAGACATTTCTGGAGCTATGCCAGTGGCTCACCCCCGCACTGAGGCACCAGGACACCGCCATGCGGCGTGCCCTCAGTGTGGAGAAACAGGTCGGCATCGCTGTCTGGAAGCTGGCCACTCCAGACAGCTACCGATCCATGGGCCAGCAGTTTGGCGTCGACAAGGCCACCGTCGGGGCTGTCCTCATGGAGGTAAGAGGACCCACAGGGGGAGGGGGAGGCAGCCCTGGCAGGGGAGGGGGGCCCTGGCAGGGGAGGTGAGGGGACGGGGGCCCTGACAGGGGAGGGCCACACACAATCTGCACACCCCTCACTGGTGCTCTCCCATGTGCTTCCCCTCCAGGTCATCTGCACCATCAGCACCCTGCTCCTCCACAGGCTCTTGAGGCTTCGGGACGCGGAAGCTGCCATCGTGGGCTTTGCCACCCTGGGCTTCCCCATTTGCTTTGGGGCTCTGGATGGGACCCACATCCCCATCCGTGCGCCGGAACACAAAGGAGAACACTACTTAAACATAAAGGGCTACCACTCAGTGGTCCTCCAGGCCTTGGTGGACAGCCAGGGCCATTTCCTGGACATATATGTGGGCTGGCCTGGCAGCACCCACAACGTCCCGGTATTCCAGATCTCGGGCCTGTGCCACTGGCTGGAGGCGGAGACCTACTTCCCCCAGCGGGAGATCCCTGTGGGGGACACCACCATGCTCCTCTGCGTCATCGCAGATGCGGCACATCCCCTCCGGCCCTGGCTCACGCACTCTTACATGGGCCATCTTTCAGCCAGCCAGGAGCACTTCAACCTGCACCTGAACCACGCGCGCCAGGTGGTAGAGTGCACATTTGGGCACCTCAAAGGGCGCTGGAGGTGTCTCCTCACCTGCTTTGATGCGGGCCCCACCAACATCCCCCAGATTGTGGGCACGTGCAGCGCCCTACACAACCTCATGGAGAGAAAGGGGGGAGGCCTTCTTTCAGGGCTGGGCTGTGGAGGCCGGCAGGGCCGATGTGCAGCCACCCGCTGTCCCCAGTCGCCAGGTGGACCCCAAAGGGACCCGGGTCTGGGAGGCCCTGCGGGCCCAGTTCGATGAAGCCGCGGGGTGAATGCTGGCAGGCCCCCCACTGCACCCCCCCATCCTCCACAACACTCCCTGCTCCTATGCCCACACCACAGAGCACCCAAGAGCACACCCCCCCACTTTTCTTGTAAATAAAAGCAGACATTTGTTCGTCAAATCAAATATCTGTAGAACCCTTATTATTATTATCAAGACTAACTATTTACAGGCAAAATCAAAATTATATATATATATATATGTATTATAAATAAGATAAGATGAAAGGGGAAGACAAGGAAGGGGAGAACTATGTACATGGGGGGGCAAGGATCAGCATAGCAATAGGGGTCTAATATAAAAACTATTTACAAAAGAACATTAAACTGGGGGAAGTATATACAAAGGGGGGGGCCATGTCCTGGGCCCCACAACCCCTAATGTCCAGCGCTGGGGGTGGGCGGCTGTGACCCACACCTCGGCCTCAGCCCTGGCCGGGGCTGGCTGAGGGCTGGGCGGACCGGTAGATATGGCCGGCGGGTGTCAGTTGGCCCCAGGTCCCCCTTGGCGGAAGGGCCCTCGGTGGCGGGTGGCGGTGTGATGGTGGACAATGCAGCGGGTGGCGCAGTGGGTGGAGCAGCGGATGGAGCAGGCAGGGCAGGCGCAGCGGCAGCTGGCGCTGCATGGGGGGCCAGGTAGTCAGCGATACGGTTGAAGGTCCGCATGAAGGCCCCCCATGCCTCCTGGCGCCAGGCCAGCGCCCGCTCCTGCAGCTGGAGGCGGCGCTCCTCCACCCACAGCTGCTGCTCGGCGACCTCCAGCTGCCGACGGTGGATGGCCAGCAGCTGGGGGTCCGTCGCTGTCGGGTGGTGGTGCTGGATCTGTCGCCTTCCCCACCGTGGGGCTGGTCGGTCCTCCGCCGAGGGGCCTGCTGGGATGGCCCCAGTGGGCTGTCTGGGACCACTGACACCTCGCTAGCGCTCTCCCATCCTTCCGATGGTGCAGCTGCGGAACACAGGAGGCGGGGAAGAAGAGTGGAGACAGCCTTTAGTGTGGGCCCCGACCCGTGGCCCTTGTCCTCCCACCCCTCTGCTGCTGGTTCCCCATCCCTGTCCCCAGGAGATGCTTCTGCTGCTGCTGATGGGTGTCCCACCCCCTCCCCCGGGGGGACCCTAGAGTTTCCACTCCCCCCAACCCCCCTGTCGTGCTGGGGGGCAGGGGCTGATGCACTCTTCTGAGGGACATGCCACTGCTGTCCTTGGGGCCATGGTCATCTGGGCATTTGGAGGTCCCTGGTCATATCTATTACCCCCGCCCCTCAACCCTGGGGGTGTGCAGCGGCGGGGTACATACCTGATGGTCCACTCCCACAGTTGGGGGACACCCGGTGGGCGGACGCCCGGCTGGAGCTCCGTGATGGGATGGCGATCTGCAGGCCAGCATCGCTGGAGGAGGACTCCCCCTCCTCCTCCTCCTCCTCCAGTGCCCCGGGGGTGGGCTCCTGGGGGGGCCCCCGGGATGCAGGGCTTGCCTCCGGGGCGGACTCCACCTCTGGGGCCTGCTGGGGCTCGTCGGCTGAGGCATCAAGCATGGCCGGAGGGGAGGAGGTGTGCCGGGGGCCCAGGATGTCCCTGAGCTCCCTGTAAAAGGGGCATGTGATGGGGGTGGCCCCAGATCGGCCGGCTGCATCCCAGGCCCGGGCGTAACCCTGCCACAGCTCCTTCGCTTTACTCCGGACATGATCCGGAGTGCGGGCAGGGTGACCCCGGGCGGCTAGGCCCTCGGCCAGCCGAGCAAACGCATCCGCGTTCCGCCTCTTGCTCCCCATTATCTGGAGCACCTCCTCCTCGCTCCAGAGCCCCAGCAGGTCCCGCAGCTCGGCCTCCGTCCAGAAGGGGCCCCGCTGCTGCTTCCCTGCCTGGCTGCTGGGCTGGGAGCCCTGGCTCCCCTTGGGGGGGGTCCCCTGGGGGTACTTGGGGGGCGGCCATCGTGGCGGGTGGGGGTGTGTGGGCGCAGAGGAGCATTCAGGCTAGCCGCGTGGCAATGCTGCTGCCTGCACACTCTCTCAGCTTCCTGCACAGGAAGGCAGGGGGCGGGAAGCTTTAAGGGGCCGCTGCACACGGCCACCATCGAGCTCAGGGGCTGGGCAGAGCATCTCTCAACCCCTCAGCTGATGGCCGCCATGGAGGACCCCACTATTTCGATGTTGCGGGATGTGCAATGACTACACATTCCCTACTTCGATGTTGAACGTCGAAGTAGGGCGCTATTCCCATCCCCTCATGGGGTTAGCGACTTCGACGTCTTGCCACCTAACGTCGATGTTAACTTCGAAATAGCGCCCAACATGTTTAGCCGTGACGGGCGCTATTTCGAAGTTGGCGCCGCTACTTCGAAGTAGACGGCACGTGTAGACGCGGCCATAGTGTGTAGAATTGAAGAGGATCAATTTCAGTTGAACACATCTGTGTTTTTGGCGTAGCAGCTTTCAACTCAAATGTCAACAAAGCAAAGAGATGAAGTGTCACCACAAATTGATCTTTTTAGTGTTTTTGTGTGCACATTTTAATGGGCAGTCATTCTTGAAATATTGATCCCCTCTTTTTCCCATGCGACATTTTCATATTCTTATACTCTCCTACACTTTTCTGGTGGAATGGTTTATTTCCTTTGGTTATTTTTTCATTGTTTTCCTAGGGATGCTGTAAAATGTTTACTAGGCAGGGAAGCATGTGAATCAGAATTGCTCTCTAGTTCATTTTTAAGTCAGAAAGTTCTTCTGAGAAATTTAGTTGTACAAAATGAGCCCCAGTAAAAAGAAAAAAAACAAACAGCTGAAGTCCTTTAGGCAGAAGAATTATGCCATTGTCTGCAGAAGAAACTGTCACAGCTGGACATGCAATAAGAATCCTCTCAGGCAGAAGAGCAATATCGAGTAACCTTTCTTATATGTTATTTTCATCCACTATTCTCCAAGCTCAATGTTTTTCAAACTTCTATATAAATAAATGAATTATGAATAAAACACTAATTTCCAAATAGCTGAGCTTCTGGTGCAGTTTTAAATCACGTTTGCTTTCTTTCAGCACAGGCTTCTGATATATGCACATAACACTTGTACTGTGACACCTGTGCCAGTTGGCACACTGTTATCATGACATATACCCAAAAGAAGGCATGGAATATATGAAAGGAAAACTAATAACTTACTAACATTCTTGAAAGATGCATGTCCAGTGAACCCACAAAGGACTGTATATGTGCTGGGAATAGATTTTTAAAAAAGTATTTGACAAACACTGCCTAAGTCAAATTAATTGGCTTATTACTATAAACTGAAGCACTGCCTTTAGACATAGGAGCGTCGGTCTGCTTTCCTGATGTAAATTAAACAGTGTGTGGCCAAAGACAAAGAAAAGAACATTTACATGCAAGGTAGACAAAGCCATCAGGAGAGCAAATGGGGAAAGGTCATTACTTACAGGATCGGGGAGAGGGAGAGATGAGGGACTTAGAATGGAGATTGCATGCTCAGAAAGCTTTCCCCCCCTCTTGAAACAGCATCAATGAACTTAGAGAAAGAGAGAGAGCGAGTCATCCTTCTGAGCAAACGAAGGAACTGAACACTTTACACTCTGTGCAGGGTGTTGACCAGAACATTTGGCCGGCTATACTGTAAAAGAGCCCTTGTGAGAAACATTTATTTGAACAAGGAGTCTCTCGTTTGTTGTCGGTTTGTAGTCTTAGAAACATCTTCTATGCGTTTTTGCATACAGGTAGGGTGCCGGGGGCAGTTGCTTCTCAGGCATAGTATTTCAAAGGGGCCTACATCTCAGGCTGCCATCACTGCTGCTACTTCGGCACTGGCTGGAGCTCTGTGCCCCTTGGAAGTGCTGTGGCAGTGCTGCCCCAGCTGTGCATAGCTGTGACGGAGCTGGGGAGGGAAGCACCATGGTCCAGGTGGTGCTGAGAGCTAATTGCCTTTGGCTCCACCCCTACTACTCTTGGCCCCACCCTGGCTGGGACACAGAGCCAGGCCCCCTCCCACCTGGCCCTGCAGCCTGCATATAACCTTTTCTATCTTTGTTCCTTACATTGGATATCCCTGAAATCTATTTGTTCTTTTTCATACATTGGTTTTATTATTAACCAAAAAATGGTTCTGTGCATTGATTGAAATTACCTCCAGTGAAGGTGAAAAGCTGTGGGGTGTTGCTAGTTAAAGGGAGAAGCGAGCTTCTTTAGTGCTGTATTTGTGTTTATCAAGAAGGCTGAACTCTGCAAGACAGACGGTTTTGGAGAAACTCAGGACTGGGGGATGTTGGAGTCATCCTGCAAAATGTAACTAGGTGGTGGGAACCAGAGTGTGACTTGCTTCTAGGCTGGCTGTCGGGGTTGGCACCACGCGCCAGAGCAGCATAACATTTCAGGAACCTAGAGTTACTGAGCTGGGTCCAAAGCATCATATCAACATACATTTTCCCCTCCTATTTTCTATGTCGCATGAAGGGTGCAAAGGCTACACATTCACAGTTCCACCCTGTCACAATCAACACATTCTCTGATTTCCCCGGCACTGCCAGGGCTATATTTAGGATCTTAATTCAGAAATGAGAATGGCTAATGGTTTTATGTCATGAGAAAAAAATAAAAGAAAACCCTGCTCCTTCAAAGGGAGCCGAGGGGACAAATTACATTGCAGAATGGGTAACTGACATGGAAGGTAATTTGCTGCGCACTGGAATTTATTTCAAAAATGTTCTCATGTCATCTGTTAGATAAAGGAAAACAGTTTAAGTTGCTTGAATTCCCAAATTGACATTACTGCTTCTCACTTCACATCTTCTGAAATGAGAAAGTCCCATAGCCTGGAATGGCAAAATCAAGAATTTCTTTCTCTCGCTTAGCTTTGGGTTTGATCCTGACCCACACTGAAGTCATTGGTGTTATTCACATAAGTGAAGTTACACATGAGCTACATCTACACGGGGATGCTACATCGAAATAGCTTATTTCGATGTAGCGAAATCGAAATAAGCTATTTCGATGAATAGCGTCTACACGTCCTCAAGGGCTGGTGCCGTCGACATTCAACGTCGATGTTGGGCATCACCACATCGAAGTAGGCGCTGCAGGGGAGCGTCTACATACCAAAGCGGCCCACATCGAAATAAGGGTGCCAAGAACAGCTGCAGACAGGGTCACAGGGTGGACTAGCACTTCCGGGGCAACAGCAAGCCACTCCCTTAAAGGGCCCCTCCCAGACACACTCAGCCTGCACAGCACGCAGTCTGCAGAGCCACAGGCACACACACCTCGTCGAAGCAGTATGGACCCCCAGCAGCAGCAGCAGCCAGAGGTCCCCACACCCGCCCCTGCAGGAGCAGTGCTTGCCCTGCTCAATGCTATGCAGGAGGCAGCTGACCACCTTTTATTCGAGGAAGAGGAGCTGCCCCCAGGGGAGGAGGAAGCAGCCCCAGACCTTGCTGCCCTCCGCTCCTCCCCCCTGCCACACACACCACCGGCTGTGGAGCTGCCCCACGAGCACGGACTGGTGGGAGCGGCTGGTGCTCGGCGAGTGGGACAACGACCGCTTGCTCCAGAATATCCGCATGAGCCAGCAGACATTCCTGGAGCTCTGCCAGTGGCTGACCTCTGCCTTACAGCACCAGGACACCCCCATGCGACGTGCCCTCATGGTTGAGAAACGGGTCGGCATCGCTGTCCGGAAGCTGGCCACTCCAGACAGCTACCGATCCGTAGGGCAGCAGTTTGGTGTGGGCAAGGCCACCGTCGGGGCTGTCCTAATGGAGGTAAGAGGACCACGGGGAGGGCGACGCAGCCCTGGGAGGGGGGAGCCCTGGGGTGGAGGGCCAGACACACCCTGCACACCCCTCACTGGTGCTCTCTCATGTCCTTACCCTGCAGGTCGTCCGCGCAATCAATGCCCTGCTCCTCCACAGGCTCGTGCGGCTTGGGGACCCGGATGCTGCCATGGCGGGGTTTGCCGGCCTGGGCTTCCCAAATTGCTTTGGGGCTCTGGATGGAACCCATATCCCCATCTGTGCCCAAGAGCACAGCGGAGGACGCTTCCTCAACAGGAAGGGCTACCATTTGGTGGTCCTCCAGGCCTTGGTGGACAGCCGGGGCCGCTTCCTGGACATTTATGTTGGCTGGCCTGGCAGCACCCACGACACCTGGGTATTCAGAAATGTGGGCCTGTGCCGCTGGCTGGAAGCGGGGACCTACATCCCCCAGCGGGAGATCCCTGTGGGGGACACCACCATGCCCCTCTGCGTTGTCGCAGATGCGGCGTATCCCCTCTGGCCCTGGCTCATGCACCCCTACATGGGCCATCTCGCAGCCAGCCAGGAACGGTTCAACACACGGTTGAACCATGCACGCCAGGTGGTCGAGTGCACTTTTGGCCTCCTCAAAGGGTGCTGGAGGTGTCTCCTCACCCGCCTTGATGCAGGCCCCACCAAAATCCCCCAGGTTGTGGGCGCGTGCAGTGCACTCTACAACCTGGTGGAGAGCAAGGGAGATGCATTCTTCCAGGGCTCGGCTGTGGAGGCTGGCAGGGCCGACGTGCAGCCACCCGCTGCCCCCAGTCGCCAGGTGGACCCCGAGGGAATCCAGGTCCGGGAGGCCCTGCGGGCCCATTTCGACCATGCCGTGGGGTGAATGCTGGCAGGCCACCCACTGCACCCCCCCATCCTCCACAACACTCCCTGCCCCCACACCCACACCACAGAGCACCCAAGAGCACACCCCCCGTCCGCTTTTCTTGCAAATAAATGGACCTGTTTTTTGAAAGCAAGCAGTGACATGTCTTATATTAATACAACTATATATAGAACAAAAGGGGGGAACTATTTACTTGGGGGGGCAGTTTCATAAGAGAACAGGGGTCCAACACAAACTATATACAAATAATGGGGGATATGTACAAAGGAGTGGGGGGCCACATCCTCGGCCCCACACCCCTACTGTCCGGCGCCCGGGGTTGGAGGGTGTGACCCTTGCCTTGGCTGGAGACCTGGCCGAGGCTGGGTGGGGGCTGGGCGAACTGGCAGATACGGCCGGCGGGTATCTGCAGGCCCCGGGTCCCCCTCGGCGGCAGGCCCCAGGGTGGTGGACGGCAGTGGGACTGTGGTTGGAGCAGCGGGTGGAGCAGCGGGCAGAGCGGTGGGCAGCGCGGCATGGGGGGCCACGTATTCCGCTATGCGCTCGAATGTGCGCATGAAGGCCCCCCATGCCTCCTCGTGCCAGGCGAGCGCTTGCTCTTGGAGCTCCAGCCGCCGCTCCTCCACCCGCAGGCACCACTCTGACACCTCCAGCTGACGCTGGAGGGTCGCAAGCAGCCGGGGTTCGTGGCCATCCTCTGGTGGTGGCTCCACCGTCAGTCCCATCCTGGTGCTGGTCGGTGCTCCGCCAAGGGGCTGGCCTGCTGGGATGGCCCCAGTGGGCTCTCCGGGACCACGGACACCTCGCTGGTGCTCTCCAGGCCCTCCGATGGTGCAGCTGCGGAACACAGGGGGGAAGAAGAGTGGAGACAGCCGTTAGTGTGGGCCCCGACCCGTGGCCCTTGTCCCCCCACCCCTCTGCTGCTGGTTCCCCATCCCCGTCCCCAGGATATGCTGCTGCTGCTGCTGATGGGTGTCCCACCCCCCCGCCCACGGGGGACCCTAGGTTCCACTCCCCACATCCCCAGGGATGGGGCATGGCGCTGTCCTGCTGGGGGGGCAGGGGCTGATGCACTCTTCTGAGGGACATGCCACTGCTGTCCTTGGGGCCATGGTCATCTGGGCATGTGGAGGGCCCTGGTCATGTCTCTTGTCCCCGCCCCTTAACCCTGGGGGTGTGCACCGGGGGGGTACATACCTGACAGTCCGCTCCCACGGTCGGGGGACACCCTCTGGGCAGACGCCCTGCTGGAGCTCCGGGATGGGATGGCAATCCGCAGCCCCCTGTCGCTGGAGGAGGATTCCCCCTCCTCCTCCTCCGACATCCCAGGGGTGGGCTCCTGGGGGGGCCCCTGGGGTGCAGGGCTTGCCTCTGGGGCGGACTCCGTCTCTGGGGCCTGCTGGGGCTCGTCGGCTGAGGTGTCAAGAGTGGCCAGGGGGGAGGAGGTGTACCGGGGGCCCAGGATGGACCTGAGCTCCTTGTAAAAGGGGCAAGTGACAGGGTCGGCCCCAGATCGGCTGGCTGCATCCCGGGCCCAGGCGTAACCCTGCCACAGCTCCTTGACCTTACTCGTGATGTGGTCAGGAGTGCGGGCAGGGTGACCCTGGGCGGCCAGGCCCTCGGCCAGCCGAGTGAACGCATCCGCGTTCCGCCTCTTGCTCCCCATTACCTGCAGCACCTCCTCCTCGGTCCAGAGCCCCAGCAGGTCCCGGATCTTGGCCTGTGTCCAGGAGGGGCCCCACTGCCTCTTCCCTGGCTGGCTGCCAGCCTGGGAGCCCTGGCTCCCCATGGGGGGTGCCCTGGGGGCACTTGGGGGCCTGGCGGGTGGCCATCGCAGCGGGGGGGGGTGTCTCTGGGCTGGAGGGAGGTGTGCAGGCTGGCCGCGTGTTACAGCACACTCTCTCAGCTTCCTGCACAGGAAGGTAGGGGGTGGGGAGCTTTAAGGGGCCGCTGCGTGCGGCAACCATAGAGCTCAGGGGCTGGAGAGAGCGTCTCTCAACCCCTCAGCTGATGGCCGCCATGGCAGACCCCGCTATTTCGATGTTGCAGGACGCAGATCGGCTACACATGCCCTACTTCGATGTTCAACGTTGAAGTAGGGCGCTCTTCCCATCTCCTCATGAGAATAGCGACTTCGACGTCTCGCCGCCTTACGTCGATGTCAACTTCGAAATAGCGCTCACCATGTGTAGACGTGGCGGGCGCTATTTCGAAGTTGGTGTGGCTACTTCGAAGTAGCTGGCACGTGTAGACGCGGCTTAAGAGAGAGTAGATTAGTAAGCCATGACATCAATGTATAACTTTATATTTGTCTGTGTTTCTTTACAAACAAGTCCCAGTATTTATTTGTAATGATATGAGGACATTTTTTTCTAAGCTATGGTTTTTTTTAGAACAGTGAATGCAAAGTTGTTGTTTTTTCCAACCCAGTGCTATACTGTAGCACCCCCAAAGTGACTTGTTTAGTTGTTTATTACAGTTCTTTGTAACAGCATTTCATGTCAATCTTTAGAATTCCAAGGGCCTGTCTACATAGGCTAGTATTTCCATAGCTAGGTACATAATTGGATGGAAGCTTCCAGCTTTTGATATAAATCAGTACATTCAAAAATGATGGCCATGGAATATAATTAAATAAAATGCTGATACAACCAATCTATATTTGTGTTAACATTTCTAAGAGAATAAAAGCATTTGTTATAGAACAAAAGATATTTGCTTTGGACATTTCCACAGTGAAAATTCCCATTTAAAATTAAACTTAATTTTTTACTAATAAATTAAAATAAACACAGATTTCATCAAACTAGTATATTCACGTAGATGTATTTCCTACAGATATGAACTTACACTGAACACCTTTCTGTGTAAGCTGTGATTTTAAGCCAGTTAGTGACCAGTTATTCACAATAGGATAAAGACTCCTAACATCTCTGGGGTTTTTCTGTGTTCTGTTAGAAGAGTTAAAGCACAGTGAGTGTGACTTTTAGTTGGCATGTACTTTTAAACTAATTGAGTAAATAAGAAACCAGTCTGTATTAATCCATTTCCTGAGCGTACAGGAGTGCTAATAGACTCTTGAAAGCAGTCAAACAGAGATTTTGAATTAAGGATCGTTTCTAGAGCTGGTTGCACTGTGGTAACATAGTTATCTGTGAATAATTCTTTCTTCAATTAATTGGGAAAAATAGTGAAGTTTATTTGATAAGCAATTATGTCTCAAACCAGTAACCAGTTTTCAAGTAGAACTGACACATTTTGATGTCCTTCAGCTCCACGTAACCACAATGAATTTATACAAACGTTCTCAGAGAGGTAGGCTGTAGCTTCACAAATAAGCAGTCCTGTGGCACCTTTGAGACAACAAATTTATCCATGGTGTTCAACCACTATAGTGCTTACTGTTCTAGGAAAGTAGCCACATTATTCTGAAAATATATTTATTGTTCAAGTCAACCTGTCACACTCAACCGTCAAATAGCCACGTGTGGCTGGCAGCTTGCTTCTTGGACAGCCCAGTATTAGTTATGAGTTTTTATGGGTAAAATCCACTTCCTCCAATGAAAAATGAATGCTTTCTATTTCATATTATTAAGTGTGCTTTACCCAGGAAATCACATGATCTAATACATTTTTAGTCTCTAAGATGTCATAGGACTGCTTGTTATTAGTTTACGAATGTAGAATACTATCAAAAAAATGGCCAGCTGCCATTCTGATAGCACTACAAAACTGATGCCCTGTTCAAAAGTGGATGCTAAGTTAATTGAAAAAACAAGGTGAAAAGGGATTTGCTGAATACTGCATGGCATACATAAAACTGTGAGTAGGCTATCCTTACGTGGAAGTGCACCAAGAAGAAATGCTCACTTTTCATTTTAATTTCTTGTTTTTGTATCAGTTATTAGGTTTTTCACTGCCCTCATTTAATAGCTAATTCAGAATGTCCGAGGTTTTACCCTTGCAGAAAGTTCAAACTACCAAAAAAAAAATCTGTTGCCCTGGGAGTACTCAAAGCCTAACTGTAAGATGATATATTTAGAAGCAGCAATTCAAACATTGGTTGATTTGTTCAGCATCATCTAAAACAGATTTTAGTTTTTCCTTCTTTTGAAGCATGATCCTACTCACATTTAGGCAGGTTGAGGCACCTAAAACGTGATCCTTCCAAGGGCTGAGATTGTAGTGACATGCGTAAATATGTCTAACTTAAAAAAGATGAGCAGTCTCATTCATTTCTATCATCTAGCACATGCATTTAAAGAAAGTAAATATTTAAAAGTCTTATTAGACAAGGGCTCAGGGGATTTGATAGGAGTGAGAGTTTAGAATGGTTATGATAACAGGGAATATTCCCTATTCTTATAGGGATCTTCTGTGTTGTGCAGGATGGAAAAACCTCAGAAAACCTAGAGGGCTTGTCAGGCCCTCCTGGTTACCCTCAAAAAGCTTGTTAAAGGTCACAACTTCCACTTTAAGTCTTCTGATTTCCTATAAGCCAGTTTCATCTTGCTGTAGATTGACAGCTCGGCTATGACAAGGTGAGTTCTGAGGAGCCTCCAAAGACTGAAAAGGGAGTCAGGTTTGGGGCCCTTTCATATGAGCCTCATTCTTACAGATATTCACATTGCAGAATGTCTGCACTTTAGGGGATGTCTTAACAATGGGTGAAGTGTGACAGACATCAGGACTGCAGACATTAGAGTAAGCTGTGAACATGACATTGAAAAGAACATAGACTTAATAGAAATGAGGGTCTTGTAAGAATGATACAACATTAATGATAGTCTCCAAATCTCACTTGCTAAAATGCTTTTTTTAAAAAATTATGGAAATTATTTTCCTTGTTAGTTGGTGGGGGAGTAAATTTTGTTTAACAACTTTATTTTCCCTGAGACAGCAGTAAGTAATATAGACACACGTATGTATTAGTAGGCCAGTGAAGAGGAATGTGTCAGTCTTTTAAACAGGTCATTGTAAGCAGCTATAACATTCAGTGATTCTTCCAACACTACTGTACGCATGTGTAACCTGGACAACATACAAGTGTCGTTTGAAGGCACTTGAAAAATATCATCAATGCTGTCTCAAAAGAATCCTAACTATCTCTTGGGAAGATAGAAGGTGAACACTTTTATCCTGAAAGAGTCAACCTTGACCAGCATGGAAGCCATTCTTACTCACTAACAATGTTGGACTGGTCACATGGTTCAGATGTCTGATCAGCACTTCCCAAAACAGATTCTGTTTTCTGAGTTGAAGGAAGGATGGAGGAGCAGTGAGGGGCAGAGGAAGCTATTTAAGGACACGATGAAGGCACACATAAAAAAGTGCAGCTTTGGTGTTGCCAGCTGGGAAAACCTTGCCCAGGACCTTCCCCTGTCAACAATGGTAATCCATGAGAGGGTGGTGCAATTTGAGAGGTCCCACTGAAACACAGATGAGGAGAGGTGGAGAAGGAGAAAAGAGCAGCAAAATCTGTTCCATGCTCCTCCAACAGCCACCAATACCTGCCCCTTCTGTGGTAAGACCTGTGTCTCCAGAATTGGGCTGGTCAAATGGACTCACAAATAGGAGGGTGACATGGAGACATCCTACTCGTTATCGAGTGACTGCCAAGAGAGATTCTCTCCTCTGACAACTGCAAAAGTCTTCAGAGCTTTCTTCTATAGGTGGGAGAGTGTGTGTACCGGGGAGTGTCAAGAAGACCCAGCACCTTCTTCTAGAACTCCTGAATTCATTTGTAGCAGTTGTCTCCCCCTTCCTTGGGTAACAACATAATTTTACAATTGATCACGAACTGATTTTGTTTCATGTACTTTCTTTTAGAACTTATATGGAATAGCCTTAAATGTATCACTGCGTTATGGGACACTGAGTTAATATTAATTTTTCACCTAGCCCTTTTAAAATATCCTTTTAGGAAACTGCATTAAGCTCCCTAAGTAATGAAACATTAGAAAACCATCTGGAGGACCTAAAACAATTACGATATAAAGAATTGTAGTTGCACTGGAGCATGACTAGAAAGAGAACGGATATGGTCCATTGTACTAAGAAGCACTCAGGAACATAAAATTAGGCTATTTCAGAACAAAATCTTCTTAATATTGTTATAGTTGAGTTATTCAAAGATTATAAAGATTAATTGCTGCGTCATGTATGCAATGCAGTATCCTTCATTTAACAACACACAAAACCAAATAGAATGTAATGATTACAGTGAGGACTAACTTATTGAACATGTGTTCCAAATCATACAAGCACCTCAATAGTTATTCTAGAGCAACCATTTCTAGTGAATTTAGTTTTCTTTTGGCACTTAGAAATAAAACCCAATATTAGACTGTAAAACTGTATTTGTGGGAGGGGATTTGAGTCCTGAAGCTGCACAGATCTCAGTTTTTCACTTTTTCCAAAGAGGAAGAGTAGCCTAGTAAAATTGTCTTTGGAGCCTGAAGACCCTATTTGCATTGCTTCCAAACTTTAACCTGTGTATTGATGAGGATGTAGATAAAAAGAACCATATTATGTAAGTCAAATAATGAGCATTCTTTGTTACTGATTGACTGTGATTATCCTACATGATCTCTGTGATGTGTCCTATGGTTAGCTATGCAGTTGCTATTGAAAAGAAAAGGTAGAAAATACTTCCAGTCCAATTTCTACTGAAGTAAAGAAGATTTGAAGGTTCTCTGGGGTCCTGCAGGATAAGGACCTTTCCCAGAAAGAGTCCTGTTGTTGTCATAGGGGCTTGAACTGCCAAAACCAGCTGTGAGCAGTTACCCATAAAACATACACTCATCCCTCGTTTCATGAGTACTTTACTTACGAGTACTTGCTAAAACAAGGAAGATATATACCTGCATTTATTCATTATATGAGTGAACTTCCCCCGCTTAGATGAGTGGGGTCCCTGGCCAGGGAATGAGGAGAGCCGCAGCCCTGCGGCTGTCTCAGCTCCAGCCATGGGGTCCCTGGCTGGGGGCGGGCAGACCTGCAGCTGGAGCCTTGTCCCTCCCTTCCTCAGACATGCAGCTGTCTGACAGCCCTTCGGCTGAGAGAAAAGAAGGAGAAGGCTCTTAGCTTGGCTCCCTCCCCTGCAATGGCAGAAACATGAAACTGACCAGCCATGAGCTGATCAGTTTCCCAGCCCCACAAGCCATGGGGAGACTGGAACCAGCCTGCTCCTGGTTCCAAGCTCCTGCCACTCTGGGAGCCAGGAAACTGACCAGCCCTGGTGATTCCTGGCTCCATTCCCCTTGCAGGAAACTCTAGAAAAGAGAGGGTTCATGGTGGAAGGGTCCATGGCTGGGTTTGTTCCAACTGCTGCATATGCATAAAATGGATCAGCCCAACTCATTCTGGGCTGATTAAGGCAGGGGAAGGCCTTTGGCAGAGACTCCACCTGAAGAGTTGTCACAGCCTTTGCCTGCAGCAGCGGGAGGATCTGAGAACTGGATTGGCAGTCTGAAGCCAAAGAAGCCCCAAGAAATCACCATCAGCGAGAAATCCAGAGACCTTGCCTCATGGACTGTATGTTCTGGAAGCACAGTAAAAAGTGTCTGAGGGAGGGTGTGCAAATGGTATCAGCTGCCCAAATGAGGTCTGCATGTTCCAGTAGGATTACCTGCTGATCCCGTGGTGGACCACTGCACTACTGTTAGGGCTCAGGGAATCCATCTTCTTCCAAGTTTTGTTAAATAACTTCAGTGAAAATAGAACATGGTGATGTTAAGCTGCCTGTGGCAACGTGATAGGCTAAAACACTGCATTTTGCAAAAGCCAAAGCCAGGGAAACACAAACTTAATGCTGCAAGTGTGTCCTTAGCTCACCGTGTACTAGTGTGTATGCTGGCTCACAAGTGTAATTACTTGCTATTTGGAGACCTTTCAGTTCTTCACATAACAGGCTGAGCTAAGGATATCGTTACAACTTGAATTCTGAAGTTCTCATGCTTCGGTATGCAGGAGTTTGTTAAATGAATGTAGGTTAATTCCTTTTATTCTATTATTTACAGATAAAAGTGCAGGGCTGAAAAAGGAATGCAAAATCTTTTGCCTTCACTGTAGGTCATAAATGTGAATCCATTGAACTAAGGTTCAGAAGCTGCTGCAAATTTATTTCACAAATCGTGAAATAAAATGGACTATACCCTAGAAGGGGAGGTGTAACACAAGGGCTGTGTCTACACTAGCATTCCTCTTTTAAAAGAGGAATGCAAATGAGGGAAATCAAAAATGCAAATGACGTGGAGATTTACATATCTAGAACCTCATTGTGTATTCTTGTTTCGAAAGAAATTCTTTGAAAAGAAGAAAAGCAGTGTAGACGAGGTTCTTTCGAAAGTAATCCCCATCTAAGAGGGGTTCTTTCAAAGATGGAGATTACTCTTGAAAGAGACCTATCTACGCTGCTTTTCTTCTTTGAAAGAAGCTCTTTCAAAAGGTGAATATGCAAATGAGGTGCCAGATATGTAAATCTGTGCCTCATTTGCATTTTTGATTTCCCTCATTTGCAAACCTCTTTCGAAGAAAGAATGCTAGTGTAGACACAGCCAAGGCGGAACAACCCTCGGAAAGGAAGGAGACTCCCCTGCCCCATGACATCAGCTGCCTCTTAACTGGTGCCATGAGACTAGAACTTCTAAGTCACCTGCTGGTAAGATCTAGTAAATGGCTCAGTTGCTGGGGGAAGTTGCAATGAGTGGGGAGCTTCTACTCCAAGGGAAGAGTACACTTAGGTCGTGGGAACGTAAATGAAAGCAAGGACCTTCTGGGGTGTCAGAATTTTCTACAGTTTTGAGTGGACTTTCTCTGCCTTTTGCTGATTGTCTAAGTTCCATTACTCTACTGCCCTCCCCACAGTCTCATCACCTCAGCCTCATCAGAGTTCTGTCCTCACTATTTCCCTATCCTTCCCTTCAGCATCGCCTCTCTTATTGCCACATGGCTTAAACACTAATTAACTCTCAATATCATGCCCCCAATGAGGGCACTAAAGTGACATTTGCACCCCCACATTGGCTCCTACCCAGTGTCTCTGCGTCCATTTAGATTGTGAATGCTTCAGGGAAGGTGCTGTTTATTATTCTGTGTTTGTACTGTTGCCAGCATGATGAAATCCATTTCTTGGTTGAGCTGGAGGCACTATCACTGATTTAAGAAATGCTTCCTCTTACCCAGGTGTCTGATCTAGGTGGCCACAAATGACGTTAGGGTCTCTGGTCTTCAAAATCTGGTACAAAAAAAAATGTGGTAAAATACACTTGGGTCTCAGCCTAGGGAAACAATACAATCCTAAGGTGACTTTCATAGTCTTAAGTGCCCAAATGACAAACTAACCACAGGCAGTTTCCTTTTGTTTTGTCTGAATAGCCAGAAACAATCAGGCAAAGGTCAGCAAGAGTCTTGGTTACCATCTGCGGAAGAGGCATAGACCCTTTTCATTCAACACTGGCAGTCATTCCCAGCCCCCACATACCTTCCTCCTAGTCTTTATTGGGAGCCTCTGCTTCTTTTTGATTGTTACCCCAGGCCCCACATTCCCTCCTTAGGAGACATGGCTCTTAATTCCTCCACCTGGCAGCTGAATGAGGAACAGCTGTCAGCTCTTCCTTTCTAGTCCAGCAGCACTGGGAAGCTTAAAAGGTGATGGGTTAGATCCTCAAATTGTGTAAATGGTCAAAATCAAGTTAGTTCCACTCAGCTTGATGAAACTTCAAAATTTATGGCACTCATCTGTATGCCTGCCTCTCTCTCTCTCTCTCTCTCTCTCTCTCTCTCCAGTTTAATAGTTTAATCCCTTGTTAGATTCCAAAGGAGCAGGGCACTAACCCCTTCTCAATGGGTAATTAAAGGCTGCACTTGACTCTGTAAAGACCAGTCAAATGGCAGCAAAGGGAGAAATGATAAAAGTAAGCTGTGCCTGGTGAAAGGAGCTGAGTTAGCTTATTTAGTGAGGCATTAGAACCAGGGGGTAGGGGCCCAGGAAGAGTAACAAAGCCAGTGGGGAGTAGGACTGACTGAGACGGGTGAGCTGAAGAACTGTTTATGTTTTTGCTTGTGTTTAGGCAGTAAGCCCATTTAAAGACTAGATTGGGGCAGTCACAACTAAAAGCAAGGGAGCAGCCCCAACTTGTGAAAGTTACTGACAGGTAAATCATAGAATCATAGAACACTAGGACTGGAAGGGACCTCGAGAGGCCATCGAGTCCAGCCCCCTGCCCCAATGGCAGGACCAAGTACTGTCTAAACCATCCCTGATAGACATCTATCTAACCTGTTCTTAAATATCTCCAGCGATGCAGATTCCACAACCTCCCTTGGCAATTTATTCCACTGTTTGACTGCCCTGACAGTTAGGAACTTTTTCCTAATGTCCAACCTAAACCTCCCCTGCATTATCAGAAACAAGATGGAACGCTAAATTACAGCAGTTAACAGTATTGCTAAAATCATCAGTAAAGTGGGATTAAGAGAACAGGAAAACAAAATGCTTCATTTATTTAATGGTTATTTACATAGGCTACATCTACACTAGAAGCCTCTGGCAACAGAAGTTACTGTGGACAGAAAAATCACTACAGAACCTTTGTTGACAGATTGCTGCTACACACAACTTGCTCTGTCGACAGAAAATGGCCAGACTGCACTGCCCTCTGGTGAGAGAAAAAGGAATGGCTGCTCTGCAAACAGGTCTGAACGGCAACCAGAAGTGTCTACACTGCATTTCTTTGGCAGTACTCTTTACGTGTGTAGACGCTCCCTAAGTTATGTTGACAGAAGACTCCTTCTGTCGACAAAAGTCTCTACTGTCGACACAACCACAGTATATTACTGTACATGACTACAGATCGATGTATGGCCGAAACCAGGCAATTGTTCCCATGTTAGCTATATACTGGAGAGCCTAGATTCTGTCTATTCTATCCCAGATATAAAGTGAATAATTAATGGAGTGGTGAGCATCATGTTGCACAAGATAAATGTAAAAGAGTACAGCCAGCAGTTTCTGGTGTTCAGCTGAATGTCAAGTAGATGCTGTCAGCAGTCAACAAATAACTGATATGATTAGATAAGCAGCATCATTTACCCCATGGTGGCCTATTTTCTCCTCCACAAGAGTCATGGGCAGCCAACCAAAGAGCAATCAAAGTATAGTAATATCAACCACTTCCTATCTCCTCATGACCTGAAGACTTATGCATGGTGTAATCATGAGTGGAGGGGGGACGGGAGGGAACACATAATTTTTAGCTTCTCAGTACAAACTTTTCAAGGCATTTTTAAAAGCAGTCTCTGAATCTTTCATAGAAAACATCCATACAGGGGAACAACATGGAATGTTCCTTTTACCCCATGAGAACTGCAAGAAATGGCAGGCAACTAACTTAGTTCCATGCAGCATTTCAGCAGTAACAATTTGAGGATCTATTTTTACACAAGACCACGTTAAAGTACCTTAGAAAAAATAACTTGAAATACTGCTGCATTATGAGTGTTCTACGGTCACTGTAACCATTGAAGGAAGAGACCTGTATGTCCTTTTGGACAATTTAGTTAAAACAACTTCTTGATGTGCATACTCAACAAATTCCCACAAGTGGTTGGGCTTTAATATAAAAAAAAAAAAAAAAAGCTATAGTGCCATAATATATCAAGGGTAAGTCTTAACTTACATACTGGCTACGTTGACACTAGCCCAAAACTTCAAAATGGCCATGCAAATGGCCATTTCAAAGTTTACTAATGAAGTGCTGAAATACATATTCAGTGCCTCATTAGAATGCAGGCGGCCGCAGCACTTTGAAATCGCTGTGGCTCACCACTTTGTGGCTTGTCCAGATGGGGCTCCTTTTAGAAAGGACCCTGGTAACTTCAAAATCCCCTTATTCCATGTTCGCCGCAACCCAGTTCCAGGCCTGCCTCTCCATGGCAGGCCACTTCTGCTACGTGCCAGAAAGGTCATGCAGTGATGTGGTTTGGGCAGTATCCCCTGCCTCCTCGTTGCTGCCCTGGTGGCACCAGTGGATGGCCCTGCGGCAGCCCCACAGAGTCCCTGCTTGGGATCCAGGCTGCTCCCCCTTGCTCTACATTGCGGTGCTGGTCCGGCCACTGGCTGCAGGAGATGTGGAGACAGAAGGGGGGGAAGGAATGGGCCATAGAGGTCACTAATGTCCCAGGTGCAGGTCCCTGTGTCCCTGCCCATGCCCCCGGGTCCATGTGCCTGGGTGCCTCGCATGGGTGCTGAGGGCATGCCCCCCTGCCGCTGTCCCCAGTCCCTCTGTGGCTGGCCAGCCTGTGGTGCTGTCCCATCCATGTGGTGTTGAGTGCTGCGCATTGTCTCCCTGAGCCCAGGGAGCATAGCTGTCCAGGGTCCACATGTACCAGGGCCGGCGGCCATGTGGGATGCCTGCGGCAACCCCGTGTGGGACCTGACACTCCCTCCATGGGCACTAGGCAGGCTGGTGTGCATGCCACCTACCTATGGGTACCTCTGGGAAGGCAGGTGAGGCACGGTCAGACAGGGCCTAGCTGGACGGCCCACACAGGATGTCGTTGACGAGGGCCCCCTAGCTTGAGTCCTCGTCATTGCTGGTGGGGTCAAGTCACCGTGCTTTCCATGGTCGCCTGGTGCTGGCTGATGGTCCCAAGTGCTCCTCGCTCTCCGTCGCTATCTCCAGCTTGGTGTCAGCCACAAATGTGTCAAGGATGATGACGGGGGTGGGTCCAGCCTCCTTTAGCCCCAGGAGCCAAAGGAGCTCCTTGTAGGAGGGGCAGCTTGTGTGGGCTGCTTCTGACCACCTGGCTGTATCCCAGGCCCTGCAATACCCCCGCTGTAGTTCTTTGACCTTCAACTGGACCTGATCAGGGGTGTGGGTGGGGTGGCCGCAGCCGAGTAACCCCTTTGCCAGCAGCTCAAAGGCGACCGTATTGCAGCACTGCACCCCCGTTTGTTGGACAACCTCCTCATCCTCCCATGGGGAGAGGAGGTCCTGGATCTTGGCCTCAGTCCAGGAGGGGGCTCAGCACTTTGGGGCCTGGCCCGCCTCCTGGGATGACTCCCCACTGTCCTTGAAGGGCCCCTGGGGTGGGTGGGTGGTCCAGGTGGCTGGCCACGGGTCCAGGTGGTGTGGGGGACTGTCTGGCTGTTGTAGTGGGTGGTGAACTGGACACAGCATGGCCTCAGTGCTGCCTGCACACTCTTAGCTTCCTGCCTGAGGGTTTCTGGGAGCCTGCGTCCTTAAGCATGGCCAGATGCTGGAGCCACAGAGCGCCCCCTGTGCTGTGAGTGGCGCCATCGCTTGCCATCTGATCACCACCATGAAGGACTCCCTCTTTTGAAAGAGCAGGCCATGGAGCATTTAAGCTTGCTCTCCTTCGAAGGAGGGCACTTTTCCCATCCCGGGAAAGGAGGACCAACTTCAAAAGAACGAGCATGGTGGGTGTGTATACGCTCCTCCAGTTCTTTCAAAAGAGTCTGGTCTCCTGACCTCAATTTCAAATGCACTTGCTAGTGTAGACACACACTGCGTGTGTCTGAGTGTTAACCAGATTGGGATTATTATTTAAAAATGGAAGGAGGGGAAAGACTAACTAATCTTTGACAAATATGTAAAGAGTTAATGCTTTAGGGTGGATTTGCACACTTTGTGAAGGCAGCATATGGAGCATTAAAATAGTGATCCGTATTGAAAACTTTATGAAGCCAAATGGAAAAAATAAAATAAAATAAACAACAAAAATTCTATCCACACTCCTCATTGTTTTTTAATTTAACACACTGACATAAGCAGCTTGTTCTAGAATCTACTGTCAAGTCCTCCACATTTTATCTAACACAGTAGAGTTTTCTCAAGCTTCAGTCCAAGTCACCATATAAGTAAGAAGTCTAAGAAAGTAGATGGGATACAGAATTAGTTTTATGAAGGAAGAAGGCACAGCTCACTCAAATGATCTCTCACTATCACTCCAGGGAACCTGCCGCAGACTGGTATACTTTTAAGTGCCAGTCAAGCACTAACAAATTAAGATTAGAATCACACTTCTCTAAAGCAGAGAAAAAGGAAACAATGTCTCAGCTATCTGATCACTGTTGTAATCAGGAAAATTACTGGAACTTGAGATAAGTTAGAAATATCTGTTGATGGCTTAAGCAACTAATGCCCTGGCCATTCTCCAAAACTGGTGTCGGCTGTGCAAGTCCACAGGAGACGGCCGAGATTACTATTTGTTGCCAGATAACTGAACTCTCAGCTTTAAATGTGTTTGCGTGTGCAGTTTTGTTTTTAAATAATAACACTAATATTTGCTCCTTTTGAGCTGCTGTGTAGGGCTCACAGGAGCCTTACCTTGGCTGATATCAAATGACTTTTTCTCGTTGTTGGCTGCCAACAGACTTTAGCAAGACCTGTGAGTTGAGAGTGCAGAAACGTTGCAATACAGCAGTATTGGAAGAAATCGGAAAGGCTCCTATGAACACTGAATCGCATTCTAATCTTAAATCTTGTATATCTGTTGAAAAACTAATGGTGTAGGGGAAAACCTCTGTCTTTCCATGTTCTCCTCCAAGCCTGCCCAGTTCTCTGTACCTCCCTGCATCATCTTCTGCACTTACCTCCCTCAGTCTTCTCTTAATCGCCAATATTATGTTGCTCTTCTCCCTCAGCCACTTCACCCAGAGATTTCCCTTCCAACACTGGACTTGGCATTTTCATACCACTTGCTACTTGCTCTTCCTGATACTCTCTTTTCACCCATCCTTCTTACCTCTCCCTCTGCCCTCAAACCATGCTCCTGGGCACTTGTCAGTTCGTTCTTTCTGCATCTCCTACACTCCCATGTGCAATGCCCAGACACTACCATTGCAGTAGCACATTCTGGAGCCAATGTTCACATTTATATACAGTATTTTTAATATGTTTTCTTGTAATGCACATAATATTCTAGGCTTTGCCAGAACATGTGGAAAGGAAACAGCCCATCCCAAAGATCTTCCTGACAGTTAACTCAAGCAGCAGATGAAAGGTAAATGGAGTCTAAATATACTGATTTAAAAGTACACTTCAGCTATACCTCAACCTCGTCATTTTTAGCTGGTTAACTTTGTGTAGGCACTGTGGTAGCATAGGAACTTGAATGAGATGAAGGCAATAACTTTGTGGATTGGTTCAGGAAGGGCTGTCCATGTGTAAAGAGTATTGTGTAATTGAAAGTGTGAAGAGACCCATGAGAAAACAGAAAAGGACCCATAAGGGCAATGTCATTCACAAAGCAGGCCAATTTGTATTGCTTTTAAAAAAAAATAGCTGCGTACATGTAAAAACTGCTCTACATGTGTACAGCCTGAGCCATTGTTGCATTTAGACGGAAAGGAATGGGCGAGAGAAGAATTAACCACTACAGAATAATGTAATCTGTCATCTTACAGCATGCACATCTGTGCAGAGCATTTCTCAAGTGCAGCGCAGTGTAGCGGGAATCAGAACTGAGGGTTTCTCCAGCATCAGTATTGGAAGATGTAAAAATATGGTGATGGAAATTTCTGTGCAAAATTCCCTAAATTATGTGCAAAATTGTCTTTGGCATAGCTCTCATGGAAAGCATCTACACTGGTTTTCTTCTTTCGAAGGGCGATCTTTCAAAATAGGAATATGCAAATATGAACCTTGTTTGCATTTTTGATTTCCCTTATTTGCATACCTCTTTCAAAAGAGGAATGCAAGGGTAGACACACCCCATGGAGAAGGTTTCTGTGCTGCGTCTCCTCTAGAAAACTACATAGCAGTGTGAATGCTAGTGTTTTTCTTCTCTCCCAGGCTGTGTCTACACTAGCAAGTACATTCGAAATCCAGATTGGAAGACCGAGCTCTTTTGAAAGAACTTACCTTGCCTCCAGGGGCCTGGCAGGACCCACGGAGAGTGTGAGGCTCTCCCGGCCACCAGATGGTGCAGTTAAGAAAATAGGAGGGAAGAGAGGGACAGGCTGTGAGTAACGACCCCTGCCCCCCTCGATGGTGGCGTGGTCCTGGAGACCCATGGTGGTGGTGGGGGACTCTGTCCCCCAGGGGGCGGCCCCCTTGTGCAGTCTGGCCCTGGCCTTCCCCTCCTCTCAGGAGTGGGCTGCAGCATTACCTATGGCATTGGATGCTGAAGATCACTGGCAGCTGTGCCACCATCCTGAGGGCTGCATCCTGGCTGGACTGTGGCCAGCCAGGGCCTGCTGGAGGTGTGCGGAGCCCTCTGGTGAGCATGCAGACTCTGCTCTGTGGTTCAGGGTGTGTGCCCTGTTGGGTACGTACCTGACAGTCCACTGCCAAGTTTGAGGGATGCACAGCTGGCCAAGGCATGGCTGGAAGTGCAGGACAGGAGATCTATGACAAGGTCCCCTCCTCGCTGGACCAATTTGCTGCTGATGCAGGCTCTGGTTCTGGCCCTGCTGGTGTTGGGCTGGCCAACAGTCCCAGCTCGTCAGGCTCCTCAGGCTGGGTCTCCTCCACAGAGGTATCAAGGATGGAGGGTGGGAGGCAGTGTCCCATGGGCCCAGGAGGCTTTAGGACTCTTGGTAAAATGGGCATGAAGAGGGAGGCTGGCTGAGTCTCAAGCCTGGGTGTACCCCTGCCACAACTCCTTGACCTTGTTGAGAACCTGATCTGGAGTGCAGGCAGGGTGGCCACATGTAGTCAGGCCCTTGGCCATCTGGGCAAAAGTGGCCATATTCCACTGCTTTATGCCCATCTCACACAGGACATTGTCCTATCATAGGCCCAGCAGGACCCGGAGCTCATTCTGTGTCCAGGAGGGGGCTCCTTGGGCACACTTGGAGGGGAGGCCCTGGGGCTTCTCTCCTCTCTGGCTGCTGGCCATACTGTGCCAGTAGCCACTGTGTGTCCAACTAAGGCATACGGGGCATCATGTGCGATGGCTGCTGCCTTCACGCTCTCAGCTTCCTGCAATGGGGTTTGCAGGCCTGTGCAGCTTTAAGAGCTGCTGCACACACAGCCCATAGAGCCCTGCAGGCCCTGAACAGCACATCTCCACCTCACAGTTGATTGCTGCTGTGGCAGACCCCACTGTGGCAGACCCCTCTACACACCCCTTCTTTTGAAATAAGCACTTGAAAGGGGCGGCTTTTCCTATTTCATCTTTGGAAAAGCAATTTTGGAAGCTGGGGTGCATTCCTTCGATTTTGTTTTTGAAAGAGCATGCTCCATGTGTAGATGCGCTGCACTCTCTTTCGAATGAGGGTCTGGACTTTCGAAAATAATGGCTGGTATAGACGCAGCTATGATCATTAACGATCAGAAGTCTAGCTGTGAATTAGCTCTTACTGAACCATTGTCAGTTCACGCTAAGATTATGGTTACAACTGTTCTGTTGTTATTCCCACAAGGATTTTACTAGCATGGCACATCATTTGTCTTTGAATGGCGTGCTATTTTACAGAAGAACTGTCAGAATTCTGTTTTGTAATGTGGAAATAATATTAAAGCAGTCTAAATTTTATTTTAAAATTGCTTAAAGTACCCAACATTTTAATTATAGGGAGTGAGCCTCTGTTATAGTAGTTTTATTAAATTGATTCAACACTAACAAAGGTGTTCTGTAAAGTTAAAGTGAAAATCTAGTAAAGAGTGAAACATCCCCAGCAACCAAAACGTTTTAACATAATCTTATTTTTGACTTGCTTGTAAGGGACTCATGGAAGAATTAGGAAAGAATTAGTTTAGTCCAAGTGAAATTTAAATGGGTCTAGATAGGTGCATATGTCTGGTAAAGTTCTGTGTAAAGATGGTTTGTTTGTTTGTTTTTTTCATAAACTAGTGTTGTATCAAAACTCCACAAAAAGGTAGAACAAAGGACCAAGGAGGTTCAGGGACAAATTGCTGGTATTGTACTTTCATGCTGAATGTCTCCTCTTCCCACTACTGTTTTATTAATAGGAATTTTTAAGCCTATTTATTGGCTTCAGTCAACAAACTTACCTTTTAACACTTGATTTTCTTGGACTTTTATATTGCCCTGAATGCTAGTTATACCAAAAAAGTATACCATTTTTGCCAGAAAAATATTTTGAAGAGTTTCCTCTTTAGTGAAACAGTTTATTTTAGGAAAAGTTAGAAAATTAATGACACCTGAATACAATCGATCTTCTATGCTCAATTTGCTTCACAGATATTTTGAACACTTATTATCCAATCCATACATGCCCCCTATCACTGCATTGGAAGGCTGGCTTGCCTCACATGCTTAACAGATGTATTAAGTGGCACTGCCGCTGTCAAACCAAGAAATGTGAAATTTAAATCAGAGCTAGTCTATAGCAATCTGATCCTGTGAGAAGTTGAGTATTGTTAATGCTAACCGACCTGGGCCCTTGGGAATCAAGAAACTCTAACCAAGTCACGAGCCTGTGATAGCTAAACTATCAATCTCATTTGAGTTTCACGTTTTACACTTTGATTTAGCATCCTTTCATATAACACTTTCCTTCATAATTTAAAAAACGAGCTCTCAATTTTTCTCCCATAAATTCTGATGTACTGTAGCATCTGAGTGACTGTAATATAGATGGTTTTTGTTCTAATGGGCTCTGTTATCCCAGTGTTTTTTAGTGTTTTTAAGCACACTTGCACTTGCATGTTTAGTGTGCATGTCTCACTTTTTTCATTATTTATTTGCAACTCTAAACACATTTGCACGTCTTCCCTATTCAGCACACAGTTATGAAATGTCCACCCAGTGTGCCTACATTCTGTATAGGATCAACAAGCTCGTGTTTGTAGAGCTTATGTTAATAATATACTGAATCCAGCAATGGATTTAGAATAGGCCATCCACTACAAAAGAACTTCAAAAACAGATTACAAAGGGAGAAAGCTGAACTGGAGCTCATTTCCGAGGTCAGTACAATCAATTTAGGACTGAATAAGAATCTTAACTGGCTAACACACTATAAATGCAATTTCCCCTTCTTAATAGTCACATCTCCACAACAAATTAGACATATTCACACTGACTTGATTAGACTCATTAACAATGGTTTTACCCTTGACAAGAATTTATTTTATTCTCTTATACAAAGCCCTGACTCTGTCATTTCCACACAAATTCTTATGATGAAGTGCATTTTACCCACAAAAGCTTATGTCCTAAATAAATGTGTAAGTTAAAGCAAACTGAGAGAGGCTGAGAAGACAGCAAAGCATCAGCTTCCTGAAGCATAAGAGGAGAAAAATGAGTCTACACATTCAAAGTCTATCTTTTAAAGCTTTAATGTACTACAAGAAGAAGAGAACCCCTTGGTTGTCCATCACTTATGGCACAAAAAAGAGTCCAATGCTCTTGAAATGTATGAAAATTGAATCCTTCAACAATATGTCTTGAAGTTTTTTGGAACTAACTATAGGTGAGAAATTTTCTTAAATGTGGACTCTACTCTGTTAAATTAAAAACTCTAAAAAAGCTTTTTTTAACTTGTAACCATTTCTCTGTTGTTCTTGCTTATCAATTTTGTTAATAAAGAACATATGCTTAGATTTTTAGTAAACCCGTCAGTAAACCCGTGTCAAGATAAACTTTGTGTCCTCCATCAGCTAAGAAGCAGGTAGTCATTCTCTCTCTTTTCAGAGATAGTGGACTTTGTTAATTTGTGTGACTGGTGTCAAAGTTTGACTCAGACTCACAATTTATCAGACCACTCTGTTTTATTAGCAAAGCCGCTCTGCTAATACATTTAGAAGTGAGCCCCCCGAGTGGGGCTTGTGTCTCTTAATTTATACAGTTTTTTGGAGAACAAGTTACAGAGAAGTTACAGACAAAAGAAGAAAAAGATTTTAGTCACCACCCTTCGAGATCCCTGAGACCAGTTACATATCTTCAATTACCTGCCACCCTTAACAATCTCCTTTAACAGCTTCCAGTTAACTTAACTAATTGCCCTTCACACCTTCCATTCTGATGCCTGCTTCTTAGACGTGCTGGCTCCATCTTAATTGCTTCTCCATTCAAAAGCTAACTGTCCCTACGTGTGCTCCCTCAGATACTTTGTAACATGTTCTGGCATGCCCTCTCATATACAATGTATGCAGCATGTCCCCTTATACAACGTTATACTTATACAATGTTATACTTCCACACTGGTTAGTAAGAAGAGCTGGACACTCCAGAGATGTGCCCATGGGGAATTGTGTTCACTGAGTATTTCTTGCAAGACAAGTTTTAGACTGGCAAAGTCTCAAGGGATTTGCTGGTGAGGCAGACAAATTGTGGTGGCAAAGAGCTGACTCCTAGCTTAAGTGCCAACAAAGCTCTCTTCGTGAAGGTGAGGAGTGACAGTATCTTATGATTCTGGGCTCCCTGTACAGAATATCACACAATCTAAAGAGACTAAAGCAACACTAATTACAGAGCATTTTTTGCCTGAACTCTTGAAAATCTTACTGAGCTATCTTTGAGCATGACATGCTCTTAACCATAGTACACCTCATCTATATTTTATTTGCATGTGACATATTTAATGAAAACATGCAAACCTCAAGAGTAAATCAAGCTAAAAATGTCAGACAGAAAGGAATCACCACAATCTAGACTCTTCACTCCCAAGTTATTAAAACTGACATACTGTAAGACTTAGGCTAGCATGTGCCAGTTTTGTAGGCTCCCCATTAAACATTGTAAAAGCTCAGTTCCTCTTCACATGGGTTATGGCTTCAGTTTGGTGTATTTTTTATTTTACAGGATAACTTAAAATATATGTGGTTTAACAACTGCGTAGATGCTGGGGAAAACTTGTGAGCTTACCGTTGAATAACAAATCATAGTTCTCTTTTTGCACTCGTGCAGCTGGAATTTTATTCATATGAATAGTCACAGAAAAAATGTGCATTCTTGTCAAAATGCTTTTCTCTGGGCAAAGAAAAATTAACATGGATAGGATAGCAACGGTAACAGCAACCACAAGTGTCATAACATACTGGCTCCTCATGTCATGAAGTCTTCATGTACATGGAAGCCAAATCATCTGCTGTAGGGAGTAAAGACTAACCTCTTACGAACACCCCTGTGCCTCACTGAGGACCATATAGTAAAATTATACATGTATGGGACACTAGGGCTATTCTACACTTGCCCCCTTCTTTGTAGTGGGTATGGTAATCAGGGTGATGGGAGATTACTAATAAAGTGCTGGGGTGAATACGCAGCACTTAATTAGGCTAATTCTCCCCCGCAGCAACTTCCAAGTGTGAAACTTTGAAGTGCTGGCATGTAGTGTAGCCGTGGACACGTCAAAGGGCCTGTGCTACTTCAAAGTGCCTTTACTCACCAGTATAGATCAAATTCAGGTGCATAAATCAGTGACTTGCATGTGTCACAGGTTGATTTTTCTCTGTAAATATGTATTTGTATTTTTGGACAGGTACCTACAAAACTTTAAATTTTAAATCAAAGAATGATAAACACATCATACAACCTGTATGACCAACATCAGAGCTTGACTTATAAGAATTTTTAAGACCAAGATTAAGAAAACTGAAGTTGTTTAAGTAAATTTTGAGTAATATTTTTTCTGTTTGCAGATATTCTATAAACAGGATGAAAAGAAGGATTTTTTTAAAACATAACATTTTGCAAATTATTCACTCATTAGTTCCAATACCACACCGCAGAAATTGTGTTTTGTACACTGGTAAATCTGCTTTTCAATTACTACTTCTGAAGTAACAGAAAAATGTAGTACCTATTGGGCAGGTATTTACCCCTCATGCAAGCTAGTTAATGAGAAATACATTATTTTAGCTCCAGGCCATATTATCATTTTCTACCTTATCCCCAGCTAATTTAAGACAAGGCATGGTTTTTTCCTCCTCACTATGGCTATGTCTACACTACGTCGAAGTACCCTATTTCAAAGTAAGAAAATCAAAATAAGCTACTTTGACGCGTATCATCTACACGTCCTCCAGGGCTGGTGCCGTTGACGTTGAACATCGAAGTAGCAATGGGCAACATCGAAAGGAGCCACCCCGGAACGAAACGCAGAGCATCCACACACACAAGCACTCCCTGTCAAAATAAGGGGCCAGGAAAGCCCGCGGACTGGGTCACAGGCTGGACTACCCCTTCCGGGTCAACAGCAAGCCGGTCCTTTAAAGGTCCCCTCCCAGACACACCTGGCCTGCACAGAATGAGGTCCACAGAGTACTCTCTAAACTCTCGCAGACCAAGTCACAGCCGCTATGGACCCCTAGCAGCAGCAGCAGCAGGAGGCCCCCCAGGTAGTCATCCAGGGGGCAAGCGCCCTGCTAGGTGCTGCCTGGGAGGTCACCCAGCGGTTCCTGCCAGAGGAGCCCTCCCAGGAGGCAGATGGGGATGCCCCTGACCACCGGGCTCCCGTCTTCCTCCCTCATTGGCTGCTCCCCCACCTCTGGAGCTACCCCAGCAGCTCCGAGTGGTGGAAGCAGCTGGTCATGTGGGAATAGGACGATGACCAGTGGCTGCAGAACTTCTGCATGTGCTGGCAGACCTTCCTGAAGCTCTGCCAGTGGTTCACCCCCACACTGAGGCACCAGGACACCCGATGCAGCGCGCCCTCCCAGTCAAGAGGAGGGTCGCAATAGCTGTCTGGAAGCTGGCCACTCCAGACAGCTATTGCTCCATGGGACACCAGTTTGGAGTGGGAAATGCCATGGTCGGGGCCATCGTCATGGAGGTAAGAAGGCCCGGGCAGGCACTCACTGGGGGGCAGGGGGGCCGGGTGTGGGACTGGGGAGGGAGGAGCTGGGTGTAGGGCAGGGGAGGGCGGGGTGCTGGGGAGTGAGGGGCTGGGTGTAGGGCAGGGGAGGGCGGGGTGCTGGGGAGTGAGGGGCTGGGTGGTGGGGTACCAAGGGAAGTGCCCAGGAGGGTGGTAGGGGGGAGGGCCCTGGGGCACCCTGCACACCCTCATGGGGGCCTGTGTTCCCTCCCCACAAGTGGTCCATGCACTCAATGCCATGCTGCTCCAGAGGCTCATCCGACTCAGGGACCTGTATGCAGCTGTCGCCGGATTTACCGCCATGGGGTTCCCGAACTGCTTCGGGGCCCTGGACGGGACCCACATCCCCATCTGTGCCCCGGACCACAGCGGAGGAAGATACATCAACTGCAGGGGCTACCACTCCGTGGTCCTGCAGGCCATCGTGGACAGTCGGGGCTGCTTCCAGGACATGTACATGGGCTGGCCCAGCTGCACACGACACCCATGTTTTTAGGATCTTGGGCCTGTGCCGCCAGCTGGAGGCAGGGACCTACATCCCCCAGAGGGAGATCCCTCTGGGTGATACCACCGTGCCCCTCTGCCTTGTGGCGGATGCAGCCTACCCCCTCCAGCCCTGGCTCATGCGCCCATGCACCAGCCACTTCAACGCCAGCCAGGAGCGGTTCAACGCCCACCTGCACCATGCCCACCAGGTGGTGGAGAGGATCTTCGGCCATCTGAAGGGCCACTGGTGGAGCCTCCTTGCATGCCTGGACGTTGGCCTCCGGAACATCCCCCAGGTTGTGGGCACGTGCTGCATGCTCCACAACATTGTGGAGAGTAAGAAGGAGGCCTTCATCCAGGGTGGGGCGGTCGGGGCTGGCACAGACTTCCCCCAGCCAGCCGCCGCGCCCAGCCACCAGGCTCACCATGAGGGGATGCAGGTCTGCAAGGCCCTACGGGCCCACTTTGATCACAGAGACCCCTGAGCACCTCCCTGGCCTTCCCCAGAGGACTCCCCCACACACAGCCTGCACTGCCCACACACTGCCCCCAACACTTGTACACCACCCCACCAAAAAGAACACATCTTCAGTTCTCTGGAAAATAAAACCATGACTTTTGAAAACTGCTACTTTTGTTTTGTGCACAACAGAAACTGCAACCAATATACAAAGGGGGACAACTATATACATGGGGGACAACTATATACAAAGGGGACAACTAGTGCAAATGGGGGCCTGGTGGACGGCTTGGCTGTCAGCCATCAATCTAGGGTGGGGGTAGAGGGGCATGACCCCCAGTGGGTATGGCTCGTGACCCCACCCCGTGTCCGTGGTACCCAGCACAGCCGGCTAGGGGCTGGGAGGACTGGCAAGTATGGCCGGGATGCCTCCACTGGCCGGTCTTCAGCCCCAGTGGGCTCTGGCCCTGGTGGGCTGGCAGGCAGCACAGCAGGTGGGGCAGCAGGTGGCGAGGTGGGTGGAGCGGCAGATGGGGTGGCAGGTGGCGAGGCAGTTGGGGCATCAGGCGGCACAGTAGGGGGGTCATCAGGTGGAGCGGTGGGGAGGGTGGCACAGGGGGCAGCAGTGGGAGGGAGCCAAGCAACAGCCTCCTGGATTGACCTGGCTATATCCCGGAATACCCCCATGAAATCCTCCCATGCTGCCCACCGTCAGGTGGACTCCTCCCTGTCAAAGCGGAGTCTCTCCTCTGCCACCTCCGTGTGCCGTCTGAGAGCTGCCAGGAGCTGGGAGTCCACAGGGGCCATCCCCAAGGTCCAGCGGTGGCGGGACTGTCCCGCTGGGCTTGGGGGTGTCTCCAGGCGCTGGTGGTGGCTGACCTCCAGCGGGCTGTCGGGAACGATGGAGAGTGCCTGGCTGCCTGGGGCATTGGATGGTGCAGCTTCAGAGAGGGAGGGGAAGGCTGTTAGTACAGTGCCCTGGCCTGTGGCCTGTTCCCCCCGTCCCCCCTTGGGAGCTGGGTCTCCATCCCCATCGGTGGGTGTGATGTCCCTGTTGGCTGTCCCCATTGCATGGTCCCCCCGCCCCAGGGTTAGGGCACAGTACTGTCCATGGGTGCAGGTGCTGACAGGCGCTGATGGCCATGCCACCATCATGGGACTGTGCTGTGGCTGGGCGGTTGCAAGCTGGGGTCGCTGGTGGGTGTGTGAGGCTCCAGGTCATGTCTGGTGCCCCCGCCCCGTGGCCTGTGGGTGTGTGCTCTGTGGGATACATACCTGACCATCCATTGCCATGGTTGGGGGAAGCCCAGTAGGCAGATGCCCGGCTGGTGCTCCGGGAGGGGAGGTCTACGAGGAGCCCCCGCTCCTTGCTGCTGCACTCCTCCTCCACTGTCCTGAGGGGGGCTCCTCATTTGGGCCCCGGAGTGCAGGGCTGGCCTCCAGGCCCGACTCTGGCTCTGAGGCCTTCTGGGGCTCGTTGGCCGTGGTGTCAAGGGTGGCTGGGGAGGGGGAGGTGTTCCGGGGGCCCAGGATGGCCCTGAGCTCCCTGTAATAGGGGCAAGCGGCGGGGACGACTCCAGACTCCTTCACCTTACTCCGGACGTGATCCAGAGGGCAGGCAGGGTGACCCTGGGCAGCCAGGCCCTCAACCAGTTGGACGAATGTTTCTGCATTCCACCACTTGCTCCCCAACATGTGGAGCACCTCCTCCTCACCCGAGAGCCCCGGCAGGTCTCAGAGCTCGGCCTCCGACCAGGAGGGGCCCTGCCTCTTTTTGGCCCCCCACTTGTCTGCCAGGGGTGCCTGGGTCCCCTCAGGAGGGGAGCCCTGGGGGTGCTCTGGGGGCTGACTCGATGCCATGGGTGGAAGGTAGATGAGTCAGGGTCTGTAGAGGGCGTGCCAGGCTAGCATGTGTGTGTGCTGCTGCCTGGACACTCTCAGCTTCCTGTCACAGGAAATCCAGGTCCATGGTACTTTAAAGGCTTCTGCGTGGGGGGGACCATAGAGCCCCGCAGGGGCTGGACAGAGCGTCTCAACCCGTCAGCTGATGGCCGCCATGGAGGACCCTGCTATTTCGACATAGCAGGACAAGGATCGTCTACACGCACCCTACTTCAACGTTGAACATTGAAGTAGAGCGCTATTCCCATCTTTGGATAGGAACAGTGATTTCGATGTCTCACTGCCTAACGTCAGTTTCAACGTTGAAAAAGCACACGGCGTGTGTAGATGTGACGGGTGCTATTTCAACATTGTGCTGTCTACTTTGAAGTAGCCCGCTAGTGTAGATGCACCATATGTGGCTTTCTCTCTTTTCTTTTTTTTTTCCTGGCTTCATGCTACTGGGCTGTTACTGAATACTGATCAGGGAAAAATTACTGTAAATGCCCATAGGAATGAATGAGCTTCATGAAGTTTGCCATCTTGTAAACATCAAGCTTTCTTGGGTTCACAAGTTTTGAAGATTTAGTCCAAATCTGCAAGCTCCTCCCCTACCCTAACGGTAAAATTTGAAACCAAAGGTTTATTTTTCTTGTCTCCCTCCCCACCCAAGTGTTCCTAGGGATATTCAAATTAAAGAACATATTCCAACAATAGCAAAGTATCTACCATATGTTAGAAATAAAAAGTAATACAATCCCAAAGCTGGTAGATACACTGTTGTTTTTTTCATTGGGTCTCTCACCTCTGCTGTCTTTTCTCAGCCATTTATATCTGTGTTCCCCATCAGTCTTTTCAGCCATATGCTGCCTTTTCTAACCCACACTTTTACTGGATTTCCCATCCAGTCCACACTGTAGTTTTTCAGAACAATTGAAAATTAATGCATTGGAAAGCTGAACATTTACATTCAAAGTGGTATTCTTTTAAAATGAAGTGTTAGGTCATTTGTAAAGTCAATAAAGTTGATCTTGTTTTTCAAAGAAATTATGTAAGGTATCATACCAACATTGTAAAGGCATATAAGCCAGGTTAGGTCATTAGATCAGAGTATTATCTGTTATTTTCAGCTACTTTATATGTAATATGCATACATTTTCCATTTTCCTTACAGTCCACTGCCAAAACATTTTATTTACTAAGCAGTTATATATCTGTCATCAGGGTAGGCCTCGCAAGAGATATAAAGACTATGTGAAGGCCAACATCACTCATGCTGGTTTAAAACCAGATCAGCTAAAGCAGCATGCAAAAGACCAAACAGGCTGGCGTGCTCTCATATGACATGCTTATGACAACTTTGAAGAGCAGTGACACGTACGCCTCATTGATGCTCATGAGAGGAAGAAAGCAACAGCAGCAGCTGCACCAACAGAGCCAGGACAATTCCCTTGCCCCCACTGTGAACGCCCATGCCATTCAAAGCTTGGACTCCTCAGCCACATGCGAGTCCACAACCAATGAGCTTGTGCAAGCTCAAGATGTCATCATCATACACGACAGTTTACCTATACATATCTGTGAGCTAGTCAATAGGCAGCATAACTAGTCTGTGCCAGAGTCACTGCCTAATGAGGAAAATGTGGAGTAGAAGCAGGGCATATGATGATGACATCTTCTAAAAATTCCATACTAACTAGACCATTTATTCCCTCTATGAATTTTAAGTCTGACTCTTCTACGACATGTTCTGGAAAACTTAGTATTTAGAAAGATGGCTTGCAAATCTTTGTTAGAAACTAATGAGAGTGCATACAAATAGTCACTGGACTGGTCTTTCAGAACAGGTGGTAGTAATACTCATCGGCTATGTCTACACTGGAAGCATCTGTCGACAGAAATTACCAGCAAGAGCAACACGCAACTTGCTCTGTCAACAGAGAACTCCCAGGCTGCACTGCCCTCTGGTGTCAGAAAATGGAATGGCAGCTATGCAAAGGGGGCTGTCCGGCAACTGGAAGTCCCACTCTGTCACCAGAAGTGTCTACACAGCACTTTTGTCGACAGTAGTCTGCCCAGAGGTTCTGATGCCTCACATTTTTGAGGGATAATACTGTCGAGAAAAATGCAGAGTTCTGTCAAGAGAATGCTTTAAGCGTGTGGATATCCCCAGACTTATGTTGACAGAAGGCTCCTTCTGGCGACAAAAGCTAAGAAAGTGGCCATCAGCACATCCCCCATGACCAAGGACCATACTAGCTAGGCCTCCAATGGAAGGGTGGGGCAAGAAGGGGTAGCTGCTCTGAGGTGTCACCATTTAAAAGGCCTAGGGCTCTTTTCTGCTGCCACCACTACCACAGCAGGAGCTGAAGTCCCCTGAAATAGCCACTGGAGCCCCAGGCATCACGAGCTGGTGGAGGAAGTCTGGACCTCCAGCCCCACCCTTTTCACCCTATGACTCACCCCTTCTGGGGGTGTGGAATTGCCCTCCCCCACCTTGCCTAGGGACCCAGCAGCCCTGTGTACCACTAAGACATTTAAACTTCTTTCACTGCGATAGTGACCTTATTGAATGCAATATTAGGAGGTATTGTGCATAACCTGAAAAAAATAAACCTTCAGTCTCTGCTCTCCAGGGACCTATCAGCACCCACTGAAATCAGTGCCCACACTTGAACTACAATCTATGCTACCCTAGTTTTCCCCGTCTCCTTTTATGTAGAACTAATTGGTTTAGTGGTTGGACCTCAAACCACAGGTGACGCATCGTCAGTTATTCAGTTACAGTATAAACTGTACAAATTGCTCCCTGTGGGATCTATTTCCACTGATCATTTTCTCCATCTGAGAAATGGGTTGAGTAATACTATTCAATGAGGCTTTTGAGAGAGTGAATTAACTAATCTTTGTAAAGTGAACTTAATGTTCTATACAGAGGCAAAGTATTAATAGTTTCCCAGATTTTGTCATGATTGTTATGTGATGCACAGAAATGAACTTTCTGGTCAGGAAGTATTTGGAAATAAACATTGCAATCTATATTTTGCAAATGTCTACAATAGGTGTTATGGGACTGTGACAAGACACTTTATGCACTGGTGTATAAAGGGATAAAATAGCCCAGGGAGAGAGCTGTGGCTAGGAGCCAATTGGGAAAGGGCTTGTGGCTGCCAACCAGCAGGTCTGTACGAAAAGGGATGGCTGGCCAGGCTGAGCACACTCTTACTCGGGCGGGAGATGGACCTAGCTGCCAACTACTTCAGGGTACTTTGGACAGAGGAGTGCTGGGGGAAGGCAGGGTGAACCCAGGGAGCTTGGGCCTGAAAAAATGTCAGATTGAGGCCTGAGACAGGGCCCAGGGAGGTAATAGAGCTGCAGAGGAGCAGTCGGGGCAGGGTAGGAGAAGGCAGCAGTCCATCCCCACTTGCCAATGGTGAGTAGCCATTTCAGATGGCAGTTTGCCCCCAAGGCAGTGGGTCACTGGGTCAAGGTAGGTATAGAAGGCTGGGGATTCCCCGAAGTGCAGGGACATTGCTGCGGGGCAGTACTTAGATGACAGGGGAAAGAAAGGCACAGGTCCGAATGCAAGGTGGTGGAGCCATAAATGGACTCTGGGTAACTGCAGGCAAGACTCTGGAGCCTGGATTCAGTGTCCAGCGGGAATTGCTGTGGCAAACTGGTAACAGGGACAAACCCTGGATGTAAACGTATTTTACCTTTATGGTGGTTACACCTGGATTCAAATCCAGATTCCAAATAATGTGCATGTTGCATCTACAGCTGTCAGGCTAGAGTTAACTTCTTGTGTACCAGAGACTAGGTAGTGCTCCAAACTTCCTCTGAAGTGATGGCATGATCAGTAGATTCATGGCAGAGAAGGCATGATGAGATTGCCCACAATGGTGTGTGGCCCACCTGCAATGGCTACCCACAGAGATCCCCAAAGGCCAGAGAAGGGACACTACAGCGGCAAGTCCCTGAGTCACTAGAGTGAATTGTTCCCTAGGTGTTCCAGAATTCGAGCAGTTAAATGTAAGCTACCAAAGCATGAATGTATTCTTGAATGCAATTGTCAAATGGAAAGAGTTCCATAACCTGTAAAGTACCCTTAGTCTCTGAAGTTGACATCTGAAGCTTTCCTAGACACACAAGTCTCAGTAGGTTTCCGTGCTTATTCTGCAGGCTGAGCCATTCAGAAGAAAGCTTCATTCAACAAGAAAGTAAACCCTTCAGTGCTGCTACTATTACAGCCTCTCATGTGTACCATTATGTTGATTTCTTTGGACAAACAGATGAAATTTTGAAAAATCTTAATGTGGGTGTCTGATCTCAGCAGGCAGGTGTTTGGCATTTGGTTTCTCAGGGTGGACAACCAAGATCATGGCTTGTGCTGAAGATAAGACTTGAAAATGGACATTAGGTGGGAGTAGAAAGCCAGGGACGACTACTTCCAATAGGATGAATCAAGTGTGTGTGTGTGGCGGGGAGAGTAATAGCGTTGGTAAAAGTTGAGGAGGTGTGCAGTGTGACAACAGGGGAAGTATTAGAAGGAGGACGACTGAAGTCACCCACTGAGAAGTCTGGAGAGGGGGAGGTGGCAGGGGGAGGTGCAGTTTTGCATGTTTATGTGTGTTCATTTTAATTTGCCTTTTCAACCTGAAATGATCACACACACATTCTGTGTGGTAGCTTTCCCCATATATGAAAACAAACAAGAAAAAATACGGAAAAAAAGGCAGAATACAGAACAAAACAAACAAAAAGTTCAACCAGTTATGCTGTGAGGGAGGTAAGTAGGATTAACTTGTTTGAGTTCACTGGAGTTGTACCCACTTAAACCAGGTCTGAATTTGGCCCATGACGGTCCAATTAAAGTGCATAGTCATTTACCAGGGCACTTATGGTTGGAAATAAGCTATCCAGTCTTTGCTCCCAGTCTTCTATAAGCCCTGGACCAAATTCCATTGTCATCTCTTGTCTAGTGGGCTTATGAGTATTCTAATATGAACTTTAACATCTTGATTTCAATATGTTCAGAGTTTACATTTAAGGTGAAAAAAGATTTTTTTGTAGAGTTACATACATCAACCATAATTAAGATTATTGAGGACAGAAGGCTGATTATGGAGATGCAGATATGGTTCAGGTTGAACCTCTCTAGTCTCGCACACTCTCTTCTGGTAACATTCATAATCCTGCATGATATTAGTTAGCTAGTGACCATGTACCATGGGTGTGGCCAAGTTTCCCTTCATTCTATAAAGTTTGTTTCCAGCCACCAGTCCAGGCTCTCAGTGTTCTATACTGTTATTTAGCTTAAATTTACCCCTAAATGTCTCCTAAGAGCCCAGTAAGCGGTGGAAGTGTTCGTAATGCTATTAGAAAATATTGACCTCCTGTGATCCAGCAAATTCTCTCATTTTACACCAGTCAGGACCCGTGATGCCAGACTAGAGAGGTTCAACCTGTACTTTAAGTAATGTCCATCTGTGTTACAGTTGAAGTGTAAACCAACACTTTAAAGTTCCTTAACACTAAACTCAAAATGGGACAAATTTTAAGAACTGGTACAGTATTTAGGCAATATGGCTAAGATGCAAACTGTAATTAATACACCAAAATATGATTATCCATATACGAGAAATACATATGACTCTTGTAACTTATTGATAGGCTAAGATTGACTATCACCTTCTTACTACTTAAGGAATTTCCAGACTATTATCTTTAGCTAAGATTCACTGGTGTCTTGAGGTGAGTTTTGGATTTCCAAATTATTTTGAAGATATTTAAGGTGCTTTTTTAAAAAAATCCAGGTTCTAAATAAAAAAGCTTCCTGCATCAGTAGACAGAGTCTCCAAAATAGGGAGCTTTTAATGTGCTCTTATGCTGTTCTTTCCCCAGCTCTCTTCTTCTGTGACTACTGCTAGGTAGCCAGGCTGATCCTAATCTAGAAGGACACTCACACCTCATGAAAGAATCATCACTGCTAATCAAATCAGAGTGAAAACCCACCACTCTGCATCACTGGAGACATTTCATGTGCTGAATATTTCATGGGATCAGGGCTATGGCCACAGACAAAACACTTTCAACAGCTCCTTGTCGCGTGCAAATATTTACTTAAATGCTTTGGTGCCGTCAGACTGGCATGTAGCAACACCAGTAAGCCTGAAATGAGTCTTATAAATAATGGTAATGACATGTGACACCAGGCTTGCTAGGTCACAGTGACTTGCAGTCATCTCCCTTGCTCTGTCAGTGCTCCCCTTGCCTGCATGATTAAGTGGGCATTGTGCCACAGGAAATTTGATGCATACGAGATGACAAATGTCTGTTTTGGCTGCTGAGAATTGAACTCAATTGTAGATCAGCAGAAACATCAAAACACAATCAAGAGCTGACATCAAACCTGTGAGCCAGGAGAATTCCTCAGGCAAAAATGGCTGAACTTGAAAGCAGAAGGAAAGAGTGTGTTTGTTCTCCTTAAGATGCTACACCAATTCATTTCTGGAGAGTTGTTGCAAGGGGAAAAAAACTGTCTCTCTTCCTTTTCAGTTATTCTTTAGATTTGGGTTGTAGCATGTGACTGGCAGAAGAGTAAAACAATATATCTGCCTCTAGTGTTTTTACATTATCTTTTTTATAGAGTATGCAATACTGGATGTTAAACCATATACAGTAAAAAAAAGTGCATTTATATTTACATGATTAATTCTAAAGGTGCTCTCCTTCGTAAATTTGTGACATCAATGGCTTACCCTTATAAAAAGCTATTTCCATAGCTATTTACTCCCGTGTCTATATACTTATCACATATTATCAGATCAGCATGGCACTGCTTTGCCCATATTTTGCATAAGTATAACTAGCAGAGTAGGGCAGTGGAGAATCAGGCAGTGGAAAATCAGATTTTACTGCCACTTTTCCCATTAGATAGCTACATACTACCCCAAAAGCTGAGACTGTAATCAGTAAAGCTAGGGTTGCTACAACATATTTGGTCAACCCTAGTTAAACATTAAAAGTATTGTAGCATAAACAACTAAAGAAGTGGTGGAAAAAATCTGTTGACAAATTTGCCAAATTCTTGAGTTTGTCAAATACTGAAGAAAATATCAGTATTTATATTCATACTAAATTTCAACAAATAATTCATCCAGCCTCATGCTGTGGTAATAGAATTTGGGGATACCTAAACACCACAGTCCTTCTATTGGAGACAAACAGTCACAGAATCATAAAACAATAGAACTGGAAGGGACCTCAAGAGGTCATAGAGTCCAATCCTCTGCCCTCATAGCAGGACAAAGCACTATCTACACCATCCCCAACAGAGGTCTGTCAAACCTGCTCTTAAATATCTTCAGTGGTGGAGATTCCTCAACCTCCCTAGGTAATTTATTCCAGTGCTTAACCACCCTGACAGTTAGGAAGATTTTCCTAATGTCCAACCTCAACCTCCCTTACTGCAGTTTAAGCCCATCGCTTCTTATCCTATCCTCGGAGGCCAAGGAGAACATTTTTTCTCCTTTTTGTCACACTTTGGCTACGTCTACACGTGCAGCCAACATCGAAATAGCTTATTTCGATGTTGCGACATCGAAATAGTCTATTTCGATGAATAACGTCTACACGTCCTCCAGGGCCGGCAACGTCGATGTTCAACTTCGACGTTGCTCAGCCCAACATCGAAATAGGCGCAGCGAGGGAACGTCTACACGTCAAAGCAGCACACATCGAAATAGGGATGCCAGGCACAGCTGCAGACAGGGTCACAGGGCGGACTCAACAGCCAGCCGCTCCCTTAAAGGGCCCCTCCCAGACACAGTTGCACTAAACAACACAAGATACACAGAGCTGACAACTGGTTGCAGACCCTGTGCCTGCAGCATAGATCCCCAGCTGCTGCAGAAGCAGCCAGAAGCCCTGGGCTAAGGGCTGCTGCCCACGGTGACCATAGAGCCCCGCAGGGGCTGGAGAGAGAGCATCTCTCAACCCCCCAGCTGATGGCCGCCATGGAGGACCCAGCAATTTCGACGTTGCGGGACGCGGATCGTCTACACGGTCCCTACTTCGACGTTGAACGTCGAAGTAGGGCGCTATTCCTATCTCCTCATGAGGTTAGCGACTTCGACGTCTCGCCGCCTAACGTCGAAGTTAACTTCGAAATAGCGCCCGACGCGTGTAGACGCGACGGGCACTATTTCGAAGTTGGTGCCGCTACTTCGAAGTAGCGTGCACGTGTAGACGCAGCTCTCATGAGGTTAGCGACTTCGACGTCTCGCCGCCTAACGTCGAAGTTAACTTCGAAATAGCGCCCGACGCATGTAGACGCGACGGACGCTATTTCGAAGTTGGTGCTGCTACTTCGAAGTAGCGTGCACGTGTAGACGCAGCTCTTGTGTTTTGTGAAGCTACAGACTAACACAGCTACCCCCGAGACTTCCGTAGGAGCACAGAGATGCCACCCCAGGAAGCCATCTGGCACAAGGAAGGCAAAATTCCTACTAGAACACACAGGCAAGCATTTCACCTGTACCTGTATCTGTTTATATGTGGAATTTACTCTCTTCTCAGAAGTTGGCCAGCTCTGCAGTTACGTGGATGTGGAACAGTGCCCCAGCCCTTTCTGCTTTCTCTAGGGACCTATGTCTTCCTTTGGATATAGGGACTGCTGCTGTCTGGTCCTTGTAGCTTATGCAAGGGATTTTTGGTGGGGAGAGGCTTTCATATTTCCTGCTCCTCCTTTCTCCTTGTGTGATAGCCAGACATAATCTGGCACCAGATTATGAATAAATCAGATTTATAAATCAGGTTTACTGTGTTAATAGTGCTCATCATCACCCTTTCAAGTAAGTGGAACTAACAATAGCGTCAGGTCTGTTCTTCCTAAACCGTTACTATTCCTGAAGCTTTCATTTCACAAGTGGGCTGTTATCCAACTATTTTAATCACAGCAAATATAAAATCTCAGATCTACCATTAGGCATCATGAATTTTATATTTAAGCCTGTTCACATTTTTTGCTGACTGCCAAAGTCTTAATTTTTAATGTGAGGCTACAAAGGTTTCCAAATAGAATTTTAGGAATCTGAACAATAAATCCACAATTGTGTTCAGCAGTGTGTCTTTGGTTATGTTGTAATTCTGGCTGCCAACCTTAAATGTATATAGAGGTCCAATATTTTGCCGCTGAATTAGCGAGTTATTTGATTTAATTAAAATAGTATCTGTTCCTCTGTACACCAGCACGACCCCCTATTCAGAATATAGCTGCTTTTGCAGAGGTGCTTGTAGATTGGCCTGTCTATAAAAGCAGGTGACACTGCACCCACTCTTTGCTCACATTAGATAGACATGTTCAAGAAACATCTTGGATATTGTAGGTTTTATTCTTCATTTGCATCAAAGCATGAACTGCTCTGCAGATAGGAAATCTGAGCAGCATTTTGGCTTTTTGGAGACTTTCTCCTGCTGGTCTTCCTGCTTTGGAATTCCTGTTTTTAAAAATCTGTGCTGGTGGAATGACACAAATTCTTTTTTTTTTCCTGTCAGAGATTTTTGCATCCATTATGCTGCATGTCACGAGAAGTTTCCCCAGCAATGAGCTTTAGTATTTCAGATTGGGGGTGAGGCTAACTGTCCTACAATATTGATTGCAGGCATTTGCAGCATCCCATGCTATGTAAGAAATTAAAATGTCACTACTAAGAATGCTTAGTGGCTATATGGCATCATTAAACAGGATTAAAATCGGGCTTTTTGCCCATTGCTTGGAAATTGGTGGCTTTCAATTTAAGCAAAAATATGGCTCTGTATAATGTATTTGATTTTTTTATTTGATTTTTTTATTCCGTTTCTTATGTTTTGGTTTGTTTACCACTTCATTATGGGCCTCATTCTGCCAGTTTTATTCCCTAGATATTTTGATCTAAGAATGTTGTAAACCTATGTGAATATTTTTCAGTGAAAGGCACTACTCACTGTGAATGAAGGTTGCAGATCATGTTCATTGAGGAGAGAGACCCAACTGAAAATATTCATTAAAAAGGGTTTTAAATTGTAGAGAAGAGATGTCTAGGATGGAGAAAATCTCTACTGCATTGACGAATTTCAGGCAGATATATCAAGGCTCAGAGGGTTAAGCTCAGTCTTCCAACTCTTGTCAAGTGTCTAAACCCTCCTGAGGCACTTACAGTGTTTCTGTACTGTGTACCATTTTGAAAGATTGTTTCTAGAATTCCCTGTTATGCCATTTAAAAGAGGTAAAAGCTTCCAAACAGAAAAACGTTTCAAGTGTAGTTCCTAAACAAATACTCTGATTTTCAAAGGAACCCAGCCCTCACAATTTACCTTTGAAGCAAGAGGTATGGCTGGTGCTCAGGCCACTTACTTACAGAGCTTAACTTTAGCTACCTAATTTTGAAAACTACTTAATTTGTCACATTCACACAAGGGCAGAATTTGGAATGCAGACTTGAAATTCTGACTCCCAGTTTTGTGTTTGCTGAGATAGCTTGCCTGTCTATTCCTTCACACATTTTGATCTTCAAAGAGTTGTATGTTATTATAGAAAATCCAGTCCTGTGCTCATCTGCCTGTTTAATGTACTTTAAAAATTAGATAAAGGACTAAGAATACATTGTCCTGCTCTTTGTTTTGAAGAGAAAGTCAGAGAGAAATAATTTTCTGAGTCGTCCACTTTATGAAGAACTCAGGCCTATATTAGAAATATTTGTTTGGCTCTACTGAGTTCCCCCTCACTTCCACAATGAGCCTTCATCCACGACAGACTGAAACGAGAGAGGCTCATACAGCTTTGAAGTGGACTACTTACCATTTCTGTTGATAAGCTTGGATGATATGCTAAATCAACCTTATCTAGTGGCAGTCAAGTTTAAAATGGTAACAAGGACAGCAGCATCTTTCATTGACTGCTGAAGGTCATGCATTCTGAATCCTGTCCCTGCTTATAAATAAGACCATTGATTTTGGTCAATTAGTTACAGAAATTGCAACCTCAAGGATCTTTACAACCTTTTGCAATGTCGGAAATAGTAGATTTAGTTATGATATTCCAGACTGAGCTTTAGAGCATGTAGGGATTATAGTTTGTGTGAAGGAAGCTACACATTTTGAATGAGCTGTAACAGCGCCCAGATTTTAGCTTGAAAAAAAACCCCTGCCTGCCAGATATTGAATTGACAAATACATTAGAGAATAGAAACAAAGGGTCAAAGCACTCAACCAGCTTAAACTTGTACCTCTGAGACATTGTGGTTCAATTGCTGCTTGTGCTTGTTGGAAGAGAAAACAATAATGATTAGTTGTAAGCGTACAAACCTTGACACGCCTATCAAGGTGAAGCTTTTAGCAAACATATTAGTTGATAAAGATATCATTTGTAAGAAACTGAAGAGCAACAGAAAAATTAGATAAGCAACATGAAGGCCCATTTGAGAAGAGGATGTAGTGAAGCAGTAATGCCTTCCATTATTTAGAAGGAGGTAGAGTAATAGTTTATTAATCCCACCACTTAAGTCCCTGCATACATTAAAGATATTTGGCCCATGTTGCTAAGTTGATGTAGTCCTGTAAACACAAACCCCTATTGTATGGGTGCAGCACATCTATAGAGAAAGTTTATGCAAGTTAACTGCAAAATTAAATCCCATGTGTCTTCATTAGTGGCTCATATTATTGTAACGTTTTTGTATGTAGCCCATGCCCCGATGCTGAAAAAACAACAGCTCACAAAAGGTAAAATTCATCTCTGTGCCTCAAGGGCCAGCACTTCTTACAGAGATGCCAGTTTTACCTGACACCATGCAAATTATTGTAATTTTCTGTTTAGTGTTTTTGCAAGCAGTTTGCATATATCCATTAGTTTAGGAATATAGGAATTGGTGTATTTTGGTATGAGTTATATCCTGCCTCAAATTGTGGCAGATACAAAATGCTTTAGAGGAAGTTCTTAAAACCAGATAATAGCCAGGTGTTAGGAGATCTCTAATCCTAGTGTCTAGTAATTAGAGATTGAAGTATGAGGTTTATTGGTAATTGGTAATTGTGGTAACTTTGGATATTTCAGTTATCCTTGTTTTGTCCAATCCCTTTTTAAATCAAGAGCTCTGGACTTTGACTTTCTGTGGTAATAAGTTCTGCAGTCTAATTACACTGGCTGTGTCTACACTTGCATTCCTGTTTTGAACAAGGTATGCAAATGAGGGAAATTGAAAATGCAAATAAGGTGCAGATTTGCATATCTGACGCCTCATTTTCCTATTCTTATTTTGAAAATTGCTTCTTTTGAAAGACAAAAACCAGGGTAGACACTGCTTTTTTTGAAAGTAAACCCCACCTTCAGACAAATCCTTCTTCCTATTAAACTAACAAAAGTATTAGGTCATTAGCTAATGTGGCTAAAACCCACTTCCTCAGATGATGGCATGTGAATGTGATCTTCCACTTAAACCACTAATATAAAGTTTCTAGTACTCAACTTGTAACCTTTTATAAACTCCTGGAGACAGGACTAGAATAGTTCTTAAGTTCTTAAATAGCAGATAAAAATAGGTACTGCAGGAGAATTTTTCCCCTCTTCCTAGAAAAGAGCATGTATGTGATCCATTAGGGACATAATGCCAAGATTAAGATAGACTTCAGAAATTATTCTTGTGCACACCCCTAGTTTAAAGATCTAAGATTTAGATCTACAGGGCCAGGTTCTGATACGTTTCACCCTTTCCCAACAGTGTTATTAATTACATGTGTGAATAAATTGAGAATAGGGATTGAGACCTCCGTTTTATAATGCTTAATATATAAATACAACTCTGTTCTTTATCCAGCAGGTGAATGATTTATTTTGTCGCTGGTGTAAATGCCTATGAGAACTAACAACCCGTTAGTATTCTGTCTGTGTGAATGATAAATGGAGTGGTAAAAATTCAAATATTTGTAAGTGCTTTCTGCCTTTTAACTGTTTCATCTTTCACTAATTTTGACCAATAAGTGCTATAGCCAATACTGCCAGTTAGTACAAAACTAGCTATAGTAACGCATACCTACCTATTCCAGAAGAGGACAAAAAAGTCCACATTAGTGTATTCAGAAAAATAAGATTGTGAGCGTCTTGCTAAATTTACATGCATTTATTCTAAAATCTAATAATGAAGCAAAGGAATAGGTTTTTTTCCTCCTGCCATGTTCCCCCAGTTCTCAAATACCATATTACTGTGTCTCCCCGACCCCAATTTAATTTGCAATCCTGTGTGAATGCAGGTGTATGGCTACATTCATCCTCATTTGTGAAATTTATCTCACTGAAAGCAGTAATTTAACTACTGAAATTGTCTCAGTATTTAAATTACTTGGTGAAGAGAAGACAGAATGTCGCACCTCAGAAACCTTCATGATGACAAATGGGAAAAGTAACATTTCTTCCACTTGCGATTTTTCCTGATGATGGTAATACAAGCTGAACAATGTTAACTATTTTTCTTCTTTATTTTCTGAGTGTAACATCTTTAGGCTTGATATGCTATTTATAGTTTTAGCACAAGGTTGAATGCACTCATCACACCTCATTGGTTGCACATTTTACCCTTAGAAAGAGTGTTAAGAGTCCTTTCTTATTGATTTTCAGACTCTGCAATTTCAGTTTTTGTTTTCATACTCTGACCTGTAACCCTAGGATCCATTAGGACACTGAACCAGCAAGGTGTAGACACATCAACTATAAAGGAATAGAGCTAAAATGACACTGTCTCCAGCTAGGATGCATTAATAGGCCTGAATTCAAACGTAGAACAGGCAATTTTTTTTTTTCCTGCTGGGAAGTGAAGTCCTCAGGAGTCATTTCAGACTGAAGAACATGATATGAAAATCAATAAAGGACCTATTGTGCTAGTGATGTGTCCGGGAAGTGTCATTTTATATCTTTCCAGTGGACATCTAAAGGAAGTTAAAGCTACTTTACTCATAATAATTGCATAAATCCTTTTTCATCAGCAGTCTCCTTTGCTGTTCAAAGTAAAAGTGGAAAAATTGTGCAGAGTCCAGTATGAAACCAGATAGGATAAAACTGAATGAATAAGACTGGTGTTAGCTTGCTCATTAATCCAGTAGTATTTCTTTTCCAAAAAGTCATTTGTAGGTATTCTCTTAACAGAGATAAAAAACATACATTAAAAAATAGAAAGTTTTATTTCTTGTGTACTATTTGGTAGAATGCTGCAATGCTAACCAACATTCTGACTACTTGAGTTTGTGGTCCACCTGTAGGGACAATAAATATGTTGTGTGTTGCAGCCCTTGAAGACTCCAGATTTTAGTTTTTATTTATGTGCATTAATATAGATTAAACTAGATGAGCCCCAATAATAATGATGCTTAAAATTCTTTCCAAGCAGTTTGGATATTGTACAATAAAGACATTTATTACGTTCAGTTATTAAAACCAAAAGCACCAAATAAAGTTAAAACCTATAGGGTTGGGGACACTACAATAGAGGGAGGGGAAAAGGGAAAGTTCTACATAACCATATTGAGTTGTGTGCATTAAATTATAGATAAGCCACCATGTGTTTCAGCACTTTGAAGATAGGGGGTTGTATCGATTCTTGTGGATGACGGTCTGGTTTTGCTGGTTAGGTCGCTGAAATTTCATTCCATAACTCTAGATTGTATATTTAACTGTGGAGTTTATAATATTCTCTCTTTCCTTTTCAAGTCAGATCAGTACATGTTCAAACATACAATTGCATGGAAGATGAGTTAGCAAATATTGTGCAATAGCAAATATTGTTTTAAACTTCATTAGTGGCAGAGTAGGAAAGAAGAAGACCTACTTTATGTCCTTCCTTACAGATAGTAAAATTGCATGTCAGTGTGTTAGACAGGCCTAGCCTTTTACCATAGGTAGGAAGTTAGAGTAGGGGTGCTGTCCATACCCTTCACATTCCTCTTCTTGCATCATTCAGAGCTAGCATTTTTTATCTTAGCTCCCACTTACCTTGCTTGATAGAATGCTGACTCTTTCTGATAAAACAAGAATACTGTTGCACCTTACAAGCTAACAGTTATTGGAGCATAAGCTTTTGTGGGCAAAGACGCACTCCATCAGATGCATCTGAATCATCTCTGAGCCTGAACCTCATGAGTCACTCCTGTCTTACCAGGTGAACCCAAAAACCAGGAAAATAGCTCCAGTGTGAGCAGCTACTCCAAGTCTGCTCAATGTGGATACCTCACTGGGACTATCCCCTGTGTCACTTGGTGCTTTTGACAGATTGCTCCTGTTCCAGACATGTTCTTGATTCCTGTCTGACATGTAGTTCCATTCCCTGGCCCAGCCATTAGGTCTGTTCCGTGCTGTTTCAATCCTGAGGCATGCTCTCCCACTTCTCAGTTTTTCAGTTTGAACCAACTCCCCATTTTGTGCCTGTATTCAGCAGCTGAGATGGCAATACATGGAGTGTCCATCATTGAGAAGACAGTTGTCTCAGAGCCTTCTGCATCAAGTTGCTCTTTCACATAATTTTCAGTAGGGTCTGAATAACAACATGAAAGATAAGTTGCATGAGTTGAACACCCTTCACACTAATTTAGACTTGTTTATTGAACTGTGCCTTCAGCCTGAGTCATTTGTTTGAAAGCTGAAAAGCAAAGAATGTATTGTATCCCCAACTGCAAACTTGTCCTGTTGCTTTCCCCTCAAGCTGTTTCAGAGAAAAAGCCCATGTGAATTGAATCACCTCACTAAGTGCAAGGCCTGAGAAGCAGGAATTTTACTGTCCTTGTGTCAGCTTCTGAGGCTATGACATTTCCTCTAATATGGACCCCTGGATATTGTTCACAATTGTGGATTTGCCAGCCCCCAAATTTTTGTGATGTCCACTGCTTCTTGGGGTTAGTTGTCAGTTGTTAACAGAAGATTCAACACAGACTTTTTGAAGGTGTTGACCCCAATTACCAAGCTCCTCTGGAAGTACACCATAGTTACTGTAATGCTGGAAGCCTAATTTACCTTTGATCTATTAATGAAAGTATTTATACCAATGCACAGTTTGATATATCCAGACCTAGCAAAACCCTTCAGTGCTTAAGCATATGCCTCCAGCTATGTGATGTGAGCAGCACTGTCACGTCAGCATAGGCTCCAGAAGGTAACCCACCCTTTTACATTTTAGTCCCAGAACTGATGCCCATGAAACAAAAGTCTATGAAATCTGAAGCCAAGAACTAGAGGCTATCCAATATGCTTTTGAAAAAAAGGTTTTGCCACCTGGAATCTGCATATGTCCCAGTCAAGGTATATACAGGTCACTAGACCCAGGAGTACCTGTGAACCACAAGAGCTTTCAACCAACTCTGGTGTTTCTTCCCCTCCCTTTAGATTTTATTTCACCCTCGCCTATTTCTCAGCTGCCTGCAGTGATAAATCTGAACTGTCCCATAAGGGTGAGTATCTGGACAAAAATGGCTCCTGAACCTCCCATCATCCTTAAACTTTGCCATTTTATCAATAGTTGACAGTGAATAATGACTTGTTTTCTGGTGAATCACCTCCTAGTCCATGATCCAACTGCATGTTATGTTATCTATTAGAGACTTAGGGCCTCGCTCAAAATTTTGTGTAACAAATTGGATTCTCATATTCTATAAGTCTCTGCTGGTGAATCATATCTAGACCTCCTGCAGCCATGCCTTAATTCACCCTGGTAATAACTTCAGTCATTGGAAAACATGAAAGCTGACCTCTCACTTCAGAGGCCAAAACCACATTTGACCTTTGAGTCCCATATTGAATCATGTGATGTCTGTGCTTGAATGAAGATCTCCTCACCCACTGAACTCTTTGGTGCTGTGATTCCATTGCCAACTCCATCTCAGCTCTAGTTAGTTCCTCCGTAGCACAATATAATTGAAATAGAACATGCATTGCTTGAAAAATTGCACTCTATTGTACTTTTTCCTGTTTTTGAAGCATTGTTTAAGCAATTTCTAATATGTGATAGATCATATCTATGCTATTAAATACCAGTTTTCATTAATAATACCACAGAAAAAACTATGGTAAATTAGCATTGAATGGAGTAGGGGGATAATTATTCGAATCTGGAAAATTATATCTCACTCTTGGTCTGATTTATATAGCAAATTCTATTGTCTCAAACATCTATTTCAAGAGATGGTTTTGCAGTATGCTGGTACAGGAAATATATGCTGCAAGTTAGGTTGTCTATTTAGTAAATTATTAAGACAATGAAAGCAGGCACAGAACAGAATGAAATTTGAGTTAAATAATCAAAATTGTAATGAGATTTTCACAGTGATTCATTTTACAATGACCCCTCTAGAACTGATGCACTTAAATGGTCTATCAGAGTTTAATTTACACAATGGTATCAGATAGCCCAAGCCTTGCCATGCGTAGTTTTGATCTTGCTGGTGGGAGTCCTTTTCTAAATACCTCTGAAGAAACTCTGGCCTTATGAGACTTGGAACAGCTACTCTATCACTGAAAAAAGTGACATCAGGTCCAGTTATTCGCTTCTGCAGGCAAACCTGTACTACTATTACAAGAAATGAGTAATGAAATCAGCCTTGCACGGATTTAGAGGATAAATACTTCCATGGATTTAGTCTGTATCATTCTGTTTGAAGGAAGAGTTCTCAGTCTGTTGGGAACAGACCCTGAGGCTAGCTTCCCTCTTTTCCCTCCACCAATCATTTTCAAAGATTCCATGCCCATTCCTTGACACCACTGTTGCATTGCTGGGGATTCACCTTGCCCTGCTTACCCTTAAACAAGGTTCATCTCTGGATACAGGGATATAAAAGTATAATAAGGGTTTTGGCTCCATTAGATTTCCTGGAGAGTCCTTGTGGAATTGTTTGAGGGTTGGGGAGGTTGACTCACAGTCTTGTTCCCAACCTGGGCACTCTTACTCAGTCTCCATCACCTCCTTTCCAAGAAGGGCAAAGGAAGTGTACATGAGAGGATGGATGGAACACTACCACTCAGGTGGCTACATCTACCTACGATGCAGGGTGAGGAAATCGGGGGAAGGGAGGCACAATCAGACTCTCCAAGGTTGTTTCAGTGTTCCACAGACCTTAGGTAAAAACAGTCCCACCTCCTCATTAGCATAAACCCATCTCACCTCAGTGCCAACATGTAAAGGGTAACCCAACCTTACCAAAAGACCAGTAATATCTTGAGTTTTCTTCCTGTTAAGAAACTAGGATGAAAATTCAAAAACATCATAATTCAAAGTTCCTTAATAGAACAGCATATGAGGAAAACTATTTTTAAAATAGATATTTAACTACCTTGGTAGCTATTTTTCACTGATGGAAAAGGTGAAGTGAGGGATAGTGTGGCAGGGAGAGTTCTAAATTTAGATTCTCGTTTTAATAAAATGCATTAGTCACATTAATGAGGATGTCCATGTAAGATAGTTATTTAAATCAGGAACTGTAATAAAATAAGAGATGTTAACATAGCTCTATTGTTCAGTTAAATTTGTTAGAGAGATGAGCTTCACAGAAGAATTCAACAGAAAAGCAGATACCCTGGGGCAGAGTAGAAACTTCTGACCTACAGTTTGTGGCTAAGCAGAAAACCCTAAGACATCACACTTGAAAAAGTGCCATTAACATCTGGATAAAAATCTGTTCACTGGTACTAATAGAGGAACTCCTGGGGAAAATATCTGCTCTGCTACAGGGAACTGTCAGAGGTCAAGAAATTAAGATTCACTATGGCCGTGTCTACACTAACCCCAAACTTCAAAATGGCCATGCAAATGGCCATTTAGAAGTTTACTAATGAAGCGCTGAAATGCATATTCAGGGCTTCATTAGCATGCGGGGGCCGCGGCACTTCAAAATTGACGCACCTCACTGCCGTGCGTCTCGTCCCGACAGGGCTCCTTTTCGAAAGGACCCCGCCTACTTCGAAGTCCCCTTATTCCCATGAGCTGATGGGAATAAGGGGACTTCGAAGTAGGTAAGGTCCTTTCGAAAAGGAGCCCTGTCGGGACGAGCCGCTCAGTGGCAAGGCGCGTCAATTTCTAAGTGCCGCGGCCGCCCGCATGCTAATGAAGCGCTGAATATGCATTTCAGCGCTTCATTAGTAAACTTCGAAATGGCCATTTGCGTGGCCATTTCGAAGTTTGGGGCTCGTGTGGATGTGGCCTGTTTGACACACTAGGTTCTTACACCAGCATTCGGATGCGTGGTGATCCAGTTTACCATGACAGTAACATTCCTGGCTCTCTGCTGTTTTGGGGGTAGGTTCTTGGGACACTTTATGCATAGGGGATGCACTGAGGTATTGGTCTTCTCATGTGGCCAGTTCCATGGACACCACAATATAAATGGCCTCTGTAGGGTGAGCTGGGTCTCTAACAGGCACTTCTATATTGCTTCACTATGCAGGCCACACACTAATGTGCCACGTATGGATTTGTTTAACATATCCTTGAATTCATAGCATTATGCAAGATTTTTCAAAGTTGCTACAAATTTGTACAACTGTTTTGCTTTCTTTCTGCTCTCTTTTGTGAAACTTATACCTTTCTGCAGTTTCCAGTTGTTGTGGAGCATAATGTAACCTCAGGATTTCCACAATGTCACTGTAACATTTAGGCTGCATCTACACTATGAGATAAATTTGAATTTAAGGCTGTTAGCTTGATATTACCATGTGACGTCCTTCACTTTAAATACCACCAGCTCGATTTTTGGGAGCACTAAGACCGAGATTATATTGCTGTTATCTGACAGGTATAGCATGAAGCTCGAATTCAAAATTTCAAGTAAAGGACAGTGTGGAAGCATCACGTCTTAAAATCAAATTTATTGGCCTCCAGATGTGCCCCGTATGTAACTAACAATGCCCCTCTCAGTGCTCCATTACAAATAGCCCCAGCACAGAGTTCATGGTTCTGTCTCTGCACTCATTCTTTTCTGTGCTGTCTGACACCAGCCGCTGCCCTGCCACCCCACATGGCAACAAGGCTGTTGTGGGGGTCATGTCTGCATAAGACATTGAGAAACTTCTTCTCGGTGGTTTACATTTCTGCGCATCCCCTCCTTTGTCCCCCACAGGTGCCTTGCAGTCAGGGTCTTTCCCGCCCTCAGCCACATCACGTGGATAGCCCCTGATCCAATAAAAGGATACGCCTGCTGTTTGGTGCTGACCATGCTGCCATGCAAAACCATGTCCTAGCTTGTGCATATCTAGGGCTCCAAGGGTGGGAAAGAATTTTCAGGGGCTTGCAGCCACCACTGGGGAATTCTCCCCAGGTGACTAAGATAGTCAGGGGGACCACTTCAACTTGCCCCCCACCACACTGAAGCCACCCACACCTTGAGCATGGCACCACTGGGGCTTGCAGTTGCAGAGGGGGACATCTTCCCCAATGGCTAAGATAGATGGGGGGCTCTTTGAGCCACTTTAACATTCCAAGTGGCTCTGCAGCTGCAGACCACAGCACCCCCCAAACAGCCCACCAAAAATATTTTCTGGAGCTTGCTCTCCATTGCAGACACCTGATGGTTTGATATGTTAAAATCTTTTTGTTAACATTTCCTATCTGTCTACATGGTTTGACCCCTCAGAAACATGGGGGAGGGCAGGGCTAATTGAGATTCCTGTTTCTGTTTCTAAGTTCAGTGTACGATATTTTGCTGCCATCACCCGTGTTGACAATGTCTGTGCAGTGAAGAGAAGAAACAATCTTTTTTCCTAGACTTTTCTATTCTTGTCTAACTTTTAGACCACAATCTGGGTCCTTGTATTATTTTCAGGGATCAGATGCAATCCCAGGAGTGGGGACACTCAGTGAATGGCCAGTTGAGAATTCAGCTACAGAAGAAAGACATTTCTGTAATCTTTTTTTCTATGTCTTTGGATGCCCTACTTTTCCTTCCTTCCAATGGGAAAAATGGATGTTTGCTTATCATGGCAGGGGAATGAGGAAAATGCAATGTGGGAAGATGATCTCAAAGACCAGCACACATACCCAGAATGCTATGGGAATGAGGGAACTGTGGGATAGGTTCCCACCATGCGCTACTACGACAATCAGTGTTTGCCAGTTGAGTGTGGCAACAAGTTGACTTTGTGAGGAGCATGGATGTGAGGATGGTCAAATTCAAACTTAAATTCAGAATTACAAAATCAATATTAATAAATTCGAATTTATCTCTTGTAGATGCAGCCTTAGTCTCTGGCTTAACAGGGTGAAGTAAACTGTGTAGCAGAGAGTAGGTCTTAGCCCCAACAAAGTTTAAGAATACTGGAACCTTCTTCTCTTCCTCAAAGTCATTTGCAATAATAAAAAAACTCAATAATCAGGATATACATGCCATTGTTCTATAGTTTCCTCAAAAGGTTCCATCAGCCTTGTAAATATAGCCATAGATTTTTTAAAATATATATTTCTCAGCCCCAGGGCTTCACCCTACTCACAACAAAGCATACCCTGGTTTAGTTTCATTTTGCACCATCAGTGTAACAGTCAGTTCTCGCACTCACCCTTCAGAAGAACAAAAGGGTTGTTTTCTGTCATTGACTTCTTCTGTTGCTGGAGGCAGCACAGGAATCCCACCTTCATTGTTACATTATGTTTTTTGGAGTCACTGAGTTTAAAAGGAAATTGCTTGATCACAGAAAAGCTGCTTTTCCATTTATTCTATCCCATGCTACATGCTAGAACGAAACAAAACCAGCTGGCCTAAATACTCAGTGACCTAACTCAGCTACTGTAACAACCAAATACATAACACACTAGAACAGCTGCTCCTATTGGGAGCATATGTCTGGTCTTGGAGTCACCTGGTTAGACTTTTACTTGTGGATTGGTTGAGCCCTCTAATCAGGCTCAGGCTGAAGGATGACTCATCAGCTTCACAAGCAGCACTCATCATGAGATTTTGTAAGTAGACTGTCAGTTTACCTAGGAGTACCAGAAAGCCCCGAGGTCTGGGAAGGTGAACAGTTAAATCCACAGAGATGGAAATGTGAAACTTGTAAAATCAAATGCCAGTTGAAATGTGTAATTTGGGAGCACATCTTGGCCGCGTCTACACGTGCACGCTACTTCGAAGTAGCGGCGCCAACTTCGAAATAGCGCCTGTCACGGCTACACGTGTTGGGTGCTACTTTGAAGTTGAAATCGACGTTAGGCGGCGAGACGTCGAAGTCACTAACCCCATGAGGGGATGGGAATAGCGCCCTACTTCGAAGTTGAACGTCGAAGTAGGGCACGTGTAGACGATCCGCGTCCCGCAACATCGAAATAGCAGGGTCCGCCATGGCGGCCATCAGCTGAGGGGTTGAGAGATGCTCTCTCTCCAGCCCCTGCGGGGCTCTATGGTCACCGTGTGCAGCAGCCCTTAGCCCAGGGCTTCTGGCTGCGGCTGCTGCAGCTGGGGATCCGTGCTGAATGCACAGGGTCTGCAACCAGTTGTCGGCTCTGTGGATCTTGTGCTGTTTAGTGCAACTGTGTCTGGGAGAGGCCCTTTAAGGGAGCGGCTTGCTGTTGAGTCCGCCCTGTGACCCTGTCTGCAGCTGTTCCTGGCACCCTTATTTCGATGTGTGCTACTTTGGCATGTAGACGTTCCCTCGCAGTGCCTATTTCGATGTGGTGCTGCCCAACGTCGAAGTTGAACATCGACGTTGCCAGCCCTGGAGGACGTGTAGAATAAAATAAAGCTATTTCGATGTAGCGTGCACGTGTAGACGTAGCCCTTCTGTGTAAGGTGAATGTAATCATTTCTTGAGTGAGTGAGTGAGTATATTTCATATATCAATCTTGAGGATATGTCATAACTAACCAAAATGTGGTCAAGCAATTGACTATGCAATTTATAAACATGGGAGACTGGGAATCGGGAAGTATCTTCCCACTCTGCTACTGCTCACTTGCATGAATCTTTTAAGCTGCCACTCTTTCATTTTATCCCCCAGTGTGAGAAAAATTAGGAGACTGACCCCGGTAAGGACTCCGAAAAGTGCTCTGAGCTCCGCAGATGGAACAGACATGCAGTACAAATTAGCAGCTGTTTTTGGAAAACCAAACAAAATTTTTAATGTTGTATTTCACTAAATCTCAGTCAAATATTAAGAAGCTTACATTGCCACCATCCCTCTTGGTCCACCTTTAGAAAAACAAGCTTCTTTAAATCTTATCTATTTTATAATTCCAGCTGTGATGACCCCTTATCAGTTTGTATATATTTCTATTCAAGCAGAGGTTTTGGGAAATCAATCATTTGTCTTGTACTGCGTCCCTGTCAGACCAAGGGTCTGCAACCAAAATAGTGACGAGCCATTTTTTTTCAGATTCAATTACAAAATCAATATTTCAAGAGCCACAATGCATGTGAATATGAGACAGTCCTCTATATAAAATAATAAATCAAGTCAAACCGTACTTTGTCACCCCTATTTGAACAGTGCACACACATTGATTTTACCAGTTAGAAAGTTGTTACCCCATCCTCCAGCTTTACCCATCCCCCAAACCTGTCCCCCACCCCAGGATTTACCATTACTTCCCCATGCTGCCTGCTTCTCTCGCTGTGCAGCTCCAGCAGGACAGGCTCGGTCACCCCTCCTGCCAGCTCTCCTTCAGGCTGACCTTGCCCTGGTTTTCTCATCTGGGGCTTCCTGCCCTGCCAATTTGTTCCCTGGCTGCAGCTGAGTGCTCAGTGGCTCCAGAGGTTGCTGCCCTTTAAACAAGAAAACTAAGTGGCAGTGCCATGTGAATGTGCACGTGGAGTCAAGGGAGGCTGCACTCAGAGCTACAAACAGCTCCTTAAAGAGCCACATGTGGCTCCTAAGCCGCAGGTTGCGCACCGCTGTGTCAGACCATGGTCACGCCAGCAGATTAGTCTTTTTAAAAGTGACATTTTCTAATTAAGTCAACTCATTCTGGTCACTGCTCAGGATTGTAACCTCGAGGTATCTTCTCACATATGTAGATAGGAATATTTGGTTGTCTTTTTATTTTGGGGAAAAAACGCTAGCTCTTTAATTCACATAGAACTGATGTGATATATAAATAGGTGCTACAGGACTTCTCATTGTTTTTGTGGATCCAGACTAACATGGCTACCCCCTAATGCATGTAGATAGTTGTCACTGGTAGTGTGGAAAAATATTTCATCTGGGGATGCTGGAGAACCTTATACCAAATTGGCAGTGGGGGAGGGGATTCATTCAAAACTTTTATTGTAACCAGTAAACTATAAACAAGTGAAAATTTCCTGGACTCAGAAATTCATCCTTGAACACTTAAGGAACTAGCTAAAGCAATTGAAGTAATTCACAATTAGCTTTAAGAACTCCTGGAATGTAGGAGAGGTCTGAGAAGACTGGAGGATGGTAAACACATTGCCTATCTTTAGAAAAGGGAACCATGAATACTTAGGGAATTATAGACCAATCATCCTAATTTCAATACCAGGAAACCTATAGGAGAAAATTATGAAACAATCAACTTGTAAGTACCTGCAGGACAGTGGGTTTATATGGAATCAGCGTGAATTTGTCAAGAAAAAATAATCCCAAATAAATTAAATTTCCTTCTTTGATAAGATCACTGACATAGTGGATGGGAAAACAGTAGTAGTAGGCATCCTTCAGTCTGCATAGACGATGGATCACGCCCTTTAAAGTTTCAATTGAGGACTTCATTTACAGCATCTATTGTGACTATAAAGACCCACATGAGAGTGACAGTCCTTGCTGCATCTCTTGCAGATGTAGTGGGTGTCTGGCAAGTCCTTATTGTGCTTTCTGTGCGCTCGCTTCTCCTCTGCTAGCTGTCTGATCTTCAACTCGCCCTTCTGAAGGCCCTTGTGTAACCCCTGCCTCCATCTGCTGCGGTCATCTGCTAGATCTTCCCAGTTGTCCAGCTTGATGTCTACCTCTCTGAGGTCTCTCTTGCAGACATCTTTGTAACTCAACTGGGGGCGTCCGGGAGGTCTTTTGCCATAGGCTAGCTCACCATACAGGATGTCTTTTGGAATCCTTCCATCGTTCATCCTGTGGACATGGCCAAGCCAGCGGAGTCGACACTGCCTGAGGAGGGTGTGCATGGGTGGGATTCCAGCTTGCTCGAGGACGGCGGTGTTGGTCACTCTGTCCTTCCATGATATTCCAAGGATGCGCCTGAGGCAGCGCAAGTGGAAGACATTCAGCCTCTTTTCCTGGCGGGCATACAGGGTTACGTACCACAATCTGTGCATCACAAATACATTCTTCCAAACGAAGCCACAGCACAGAGTGTCATGGAGACACCCACGCTCGAAGCACTGGCATCAACTAGATGTGGTCATCACTAGGCATAATAACCTCAAAAACGTCCTTCTGACACGCAGCTATCATAGTGCTGACTGTGATACAGATCACTCGCTAGTTTGCTCCAAGCTCAAGCTGAGACCCAAGAAGCTGTACTGCTCTAAACCTGCTGGAAGGCCCCGCATTGACGCCAGAAAGACCGCAAACTCGGAGAAAGCTGAAAAGTTCAGACAGACCCTCCAGGAAAATCTGCACAGCGGCCCTGGAGGTGTTGATGCGACATCCAAATGGCAACATCTGAGGGATACAGTTTACAACACAGCCTTGTCGGTGTTTGGAAGAAGAGCTAGAAACAAGAACGACTGGTTCGAAGCTAACTCTGATGAGATGATTCCAGTCATTGAAAAGAAGCGCGCTGCACTCCTGGAGTACAAACGCTCACTGAGCCAGAGTACCCAGCAAGCACTTAGAGAGGCCAGAAGAACAGTACAGCAGACAGCCAGGCGCTGTGCCAACAACCACTGGCTCCAGCTATGCAGCAGCATTCAGACCTGTGCCGACTTTGGTAATCTCAGAGGAATGTACGAGGGTATGAAGAAGGTATTAGGACCCACCCAGAACAAGATGGCACCTCTGAAATCCAAATCTGGTGAAGTCATCGCTGACAAAGCCAAACAGATGGAGCGCTGGGCTGAGCACTACTCCGAGCTGTACTCACACGAGAACGTTGTGGTTGACGCAGCCCTCGATGCCGTCGAGCTCCTACCAGTAATGGACGAACTGGACCAAGAGCCAACTGTGGATGAACTGAAGACAGACATCGACAGCATTGCAGCTGGAAAGGCCCCGGTCAGGATGGTATACTACCAGAGGATGGGAAAACAGAAAATTTGATATTGCTTCATTTTAGTAAGACTTCTGACACAGTTCTGCATGATATTGTCATTAATAAACTAAGGCTGGATTTACACTAGATATTAAAGTTGACTGTAGATACACAATGCTAGCTATGGCAATTATATATCTAAAATTGACTTATCTACAATTGACATACCTGGCAGCCCTTACGGAGGGACAGCTCCTTAGGAGGAGCATTTTGAGCAGATCTAGACAAGTAGTTATTCCTCTTTATTTGGCACTGGTGAGCCCACATCTGGAATATTGTGTCCAGTTTTGGGCCCCCCAGTATAAAAAGGATGTGGATTTTCTGGAGCAGGTTCAGCGAAGGGCAACAAAAATGATTAAGGGTCTGGAGCACAAGACCTATGAGGACAGGCTGAGGAATTTGGGCTTGTTTAGTTTACAGAAGAGAAGACTTAGAGGTGACTTAATGTAGCAGCCTTCAACTTCCTGAAGGGGAGCTCGAAAAAGGAGGGTGAGAAACTGTTCTCAATGGTGTCAGATGGCAGAACAAGGAGTAATGGTCAGAATTTGAAGAGGGAAAGGTGTAGGTTAGATATTAGGAAAAACTACTTCACCAGGCGGGTGGTGAAGCATTGGAATGCGTTGCCCAGAGAGGTGGTGGTTTCTCCATCCCTTGAGGTTTTAAGTCCCAGCTGGACAAGGTCCTGGCTGGGATGACTTAATAGGGGTTGATCCTGCTTGAAGCAGGGTGCTGGACTAGATGACCTCCTGAGGTCCCTTCCAGCCCTATGATTCTGTGATTCTGTGATTCTGTGAGGAGAGAAACAAACTTGAGAAAAGGTTTAGAAAAATCTGACCTGTGAGGTACGATTGAAAAAACAAACTGGGCATGATTAGTGATTACAACTGAAGTTAAACCTGATAAATGCCTACTACATTAAGGGCTGTTATAAAAAGAATAGTGATCAGTTTTCCTCCATGTCCACTGAATGTATGACTAGAAGTAATGGGTTTAATCTGCTGCAAGGGAGCTTTAGTTTAGATATTGTGGAATTCTTTATAATTACTGGTATAGTTAAACTCTGGAACAGGCTTTCAAAGGAGGTCGGTGAGTCTACATCTTTGCAAGTGTTCAGAAATAAGCTGGACAAACATCAGTTAGGGATGGCTCAGGTCAACTTGGTTCTGCCACAGGGCAGTGGGCCAGAATCTAATTTCTCAACGTACTTCTCAGTCCTATATTTTTATGATTCTGTGAAGGTGGGGGACCTAACAGAAACATCTTTAGACTCTGAAAATAGATCACAACAATAGAAAATGCAATAAATGGCTATCCCATTGAATAAATAGGTAACTGAGCATGTTCTGAGCATGGAGTTTTACATTTCAGACATTGATGATGGTATTTTTCCCCTTTGGTTCTCAAGCACAGAAGTAACATCTTCCCAATTTCTTCACCTCTGGATCATACCTAGCACAGTAGTTGATATTTTCCTGAAGGCTGGAGTCAAGGCTACAGTAGTCCTTTTCTTCACCAGTGGTTTCACCTTTCTGTACGCAGGGCACAGGAAATTATCCATCTTACTCAAAGCTTTATTATGCCACACGAGATTCAACAAAATCCAGATATATGCATTCAGACAGGCCATGTGCTATGCAACAGTGAGTCTTTTCCCTAACAGTTCTTTCTTTGAGCAGCAGCAGCTGTCAACTGCAGCCAGGCCAGAAACTGTATCTGACAATTGTAGCTTCCCCAGAAACTCTTCCTAGCAAGTATAGGCTTCCGAAGAGGGGGAAATGATTCTATAAGCAGTGAATGTGATAAAGCTGCCAAAAAGGCTAATGTGTTTTGGGGTGGACTATTAACTTTGAAAAAGCTCTGTATATTGAATGAGGCAAACATTATCTTGGGTGTCTCAGACCCCATGACCCTTTTGAATGAATATTTTGAAAACAAAAGCCACTGAATTTGAAGGCTAAAAAAAACAAAAGTTTAATGTTTACAGGTAGGGCACTGCACATCACACTCCATATCTGGAAAGTTGTTCAGACCATCACTTAAAAAGCAGAACTCCAAAGTAGATCTTCTATAGTTCTTTCAAGGAGGCATGCTTTTTTCAGCATTTATCAGAGGACATTCTTTCCATAGGCTTTTGCATCAAGCACTATTCTTTTATATTGCTTTTTTATATTGTTTTTATCATTTAGAAACCTGTTGTGCCAGCACTACTTGTGCTGGACAGTAACCTACTCAACACAAATTAGGGAATGCTCATTAACGGATTAACTGGGGATCTAGATTACTGCAGTTTACATTGAATAGTTAGGGGACAGAACCAAGGTTTTTGTGATTTTTAGGAGCCAGATTGCATAACCTTGTCAAAATTGGTGAGCACTTACTCCCCTGAGGAATCTGCTAGTGTCAATGTGATTACCCATGTGACTAAATTGAGGGTGAGCAGTAGTTTTCATGGGGGCCATTCTACACAATTTTGGTAAATCTTCATGGGCTGTACATTTCTATTATAATGAAATAACATCACCGCCTATTGTAAAAAGACCCCATTATGTTAATCACACAACATAGTAATTACACTTAACTGTTATTAAGGGAATACGTTATGTTATCCAGAGCTTATGTTAGAAGGCGATATATGTAAAAAGTCACAGAACAGTTGGCAATAGAACACTAATACTAGACTCTTACATTCAGACATGTACTCCCCTGTCCAGTGCCCTACACATTCAGCTTCACAAACTGCCTCGGACTGAAACACATACACATAGTCACAGACTGACACATATCTTCTCACATGAGCTGCGTCTACACGTGCACGCTACTTCGAAGTAGCGGCACCAACTTCGAAATAGTGCCCGTCGCGTCTACACGCGTCGGGCGCTATTTCGAAGTTAACTTCGACGTTAGGCGGCGAGACGTCGAAGTCGCTAACCTCATGAGGAGATAGGAATAGCGCCCTACTTCGACGTTCAACGTCGAAGTAGGGACCGTGTAGACGATCCGCGTCCCGCAACGTCGAAATTGCTGGGTCCTCCATGGCGGCCATCAGCTGGGGGGTTGAGAGATGCTCTCTCTCCAGCCCCTGCGGGGCTCTATGGTCACCGTGGGCAGCAGCCCTTAGCCCAGGGCTTCTGGCTGCTTCTGCAGCAGCTGGGGATCTATGCTGCAGGCACAGGGTCTGCAACCAGTTGTCAGCTCTGTGTATCTTGTGTTGTTTAGTGCAACTGTGTCTGGGAGGGGCCCTTTAAGGGAGCGGCTGGCTGTTGAGTCCGCCCTGTGACCCTGTCTGCAGCTGTGCCTGGCATCCCTATTTCGATGTGTGCTGCTTTGACGTGTAGACGTTCCCTCGCTGCGCCTATTTCGATGTTGGGCTGAGCAACGTCGAAGTTGAACATCGACGTTGCCGGCCCTGGAGGACGTGTAGACGTTATTCATCGAAATAGACTATTTCGATGTCGCAACATCGAAATAAGCTATTTCGATGTTGGCTGCACGTGTAGACGTAGCCCATGGACAGACAAACACGTGAGTCACATTGACTCTCATAACCCCTTCACCCCAACATACCTAATCTCTCCTTTCTAGTGACAGACTCACTGATATGTCACGTGCACACAAAAACATCCTAGAGCAGTTGGCTTTTTCCCTCTGAAAGCACAGAGCCGGAGGTACTGTTCTGCTCCTTAGATTTACCCCAAACTTGGCCAGTTGCAAAAGCCATCCTGGCACATAACAAAGCACAATGGCATTGAGACAGTCATTCTCCCAGCTCTCTGACAATGAGAGCAGAGGAGCCTGGATTGAGATTTCACTGCCATCAGTGAGCAAAAACACTAATGGGGTCTTTCTCAAGGAGCCACCTTCTGCAGGGTGGCCAACAGACTTGCCAGGCTCTTGGGCTAGGATGGGAGTGCTGGCTCTGGAACCCAGAAAGTGGTGGGACCTTGGCGGGAAGGGGCGAGTCTGAGGGAGAACCGCCCTGAGCTAGTCGTTCAGTGGTGTCAGACCTGTGCTGCCTGGCCCTCCGGCAACTGTTGGGATACTTTTCTGAATTGCTGGGAGACGTGGCCGACTGAACAGAAATGTGGGATGGGCTAGATCAGTCCTGCAGCCTGTATGTTGTCCACCCCTAACTAAGTGCTCACCAACTTGAATGAAGATTGTACAGTGTAATCCAGAGTAATCATGAAAGATGTTTCAGCAAGCAGTGTAAACGCTTCCTATGGTTTGCTTCTCTGTAGCTCTAAGGCTGTCTCTCCATCCATTAGCCCTTGCTCAGATCCCTCAGGAGCAATTTAGTTAAGGGGGAACAGATGATCCTATTTGGGTAGAATCATTAGAAATTTCACTTCATGTGTCATAGATATTTCTAAACTCATACTGAAGAGGCTTCAAGGAATGAATTGAACTCTCCCACTTTGGCTCAGTGGTTACAGAATTAGAAACACACACGAGTACAAAGACCTCATATGGCATGTTGAAATTGCAAAAACAACCCCACATATACACATTGTACCAGGTCAAAAAAACTACTTGCCTCCAAACATCTGGCAGTATCATTAACAACCACATTCAAGGAATGTGTACTGCAAGAAACAAACAAAAAAAAAACATTATTCCCTTTTGTACATGATTTTCTTTACCCTTTATATTATTCTCATTGTTATAACCTTGGCCACGTAAGTTTTCAGTAGAGAGTTGCCAATGACAATATCTATTATTTTCTGGCATGGGAAAGTTGATTGGTCATGCAAACTGTTCATCTGCTGATTAGTAAACAAAACTACAGCTGTTTCAGTTCAACTGTGAAAATTTCCATTTTACCATGGTATTTCACAGCACTTTTTTTTTTCCTCACCAGTCTTGTCACATCAGTTCTGTGCTACCATAGCTATTACTTTTGGTGTTTTGCAGCAATATGCATGCCAGGATTGTTGGTGCCATTATCTCTTTAGGGATCAAGAAAGCACACAATGTCTGTTTTCATACAGCATAGAACGTCAGCTGTCTCCACAGAGAATCTCTCCATGCTGAAAACTGATGACTGTGTCATCTTTGGCTGAAGCCCTGAAAGAGGATGTTTAGTTCAACATTGTTCTCTGTGCTCTATTGTGATCTCAGTGTGTTTTGTCTTATTGGGTGGTGGCGGGGGTGTCTCTCTCTCTGAGTTAGCTGCAACAGGAGATTAACAGGTATCATGACTTAAATGTATTTGAAGTAACAGCCACTCAGCTTCAGCTAGAATCCGGGGAAGGAGCAAACAAGGCCCCATTAAATCATTCTACAACTTCTCCAGCAGCTGGATGTTCAAGCAGATAGAATCAATCATTTTAAATCATATAAAAATAACAATACAGGGTTAACTGCAGTAACTAATGGCAGAAGCATAACTATGAAATTTTGCTGAACTTTATTAGCATCTAGGACAGTGGTCTGCAATCAAAATTGTGAGAAGAACCATTTTTTCCCCAAATTTGGTTACAAAAGCAATACTTTAAGAGCTGCAATGCATGTGAATACAAGACAGTCCTTAACAAATAATGTCAAACAGTAATTTTTGTCACCCCTATTTTAAGAACAGCACACACATACACAGTGGTTTGTACCAGTTAGAAAGTTTAAGTTACTTTCATCCCTGGTTTGGAGAGCAAATGAGGGTAAGGAAATTGCTGCTCCTTGGGATAGGTTCTTAAGCAGGAAAGAGCAATGTTCACAACAACTCTCCATGCCCCACCTCACCCCAATTACCAGGCTTTACCCAGCTCAGCCCCCAAATCCACCCCTCATCCGAAGCTTATCTCCCTTTACCAGCCCTAGGATTCTATGATTCTATCCCACATACCTACCCCCATCCCCAGACTTAACCCTATGCCCAGGATTAATCCATCTCAGCCAACAATCTCCTACAGCTGTTCACGGGGCAGCTCCTTGCTCTTCTTGTTGAAGATCTCTTACAGCTTGAATGCAGGTGCCCATTGTACTCGTACATGTGCTTGCATTTGCACTTGGCCAGCAGGAGGCAGTGCTGCTTGGTCAGCTTCACACACTACTGCTACTCCTCAGTGGCCACCTCCTCGTCCTCCTTCCTCCTTCTCAGCAGGGCTGTGTGGCTACAGCAGGGGCAGACTTGGCTGCCCCCCTCTCCCCAGCTCTTCTGTAGGCTTAGGACTTCACCCACCTGCAGCTCTGGCAGCTTCGTGATCTGCCGCTGCTGAAATAATGGAACAAAATTTAATTGGTTTAATGGCCAGATCCCTCGTGCCACCCTGATAGCCATTAAAACAATTAAATTTAGCTCTTCTGTTTCAGTGGCGGAGGGGCAGGGAGCCACTGAGGAGCCAGTGGTGGCAGTGCCCAGAGCCACAAATGGCTCCTTAAAGGGCTGTGTGTGGTTCCAGAGCTGCAGGTTGCCACCCCCTGACCTAGGACATTTCTTATGTTATGTGGAGAAGCCATGAATTAGCACCCAGATTATTTGTGTGTGTATTGCCGGGGGGTGTTGGTGGGGGTGTCTTCCACGCACACTGCACCTTACTGGGTTTTTTTTTTTCCCACCCAATCTTAAGTTAAGATTTATTTAACTAGTTTTTTTCTCCTCTGGTGTTGGTAGCTTGATGCACATTTGAAAAGAGTTTGTGGCTGTTCTTATAACTTTGGTTTAGACCTGAAGCCCCTTTCCTTAACTTGCGTAACATTAGCCAGCACTTTTTTTAGCATTTCTCATACACAAGAGCACAAATTAGATTGGTGACTGTGTGCTGAAATAAAATCAAAGTGTCGTGTTTGAAAGGCAATAAAGCACTAATCAGACTTAGTGAAAAGCAATTAAATAGCTCACAGTCATTCATATAGGAATTGCTATAATCATTGGTACTGATAAATACTAGTCATGCATTAGTATACTGGAAATTACAGCAGAAAAAGACTTCCTTTTAGCCATCCCCTAATTGTAGCCCTGGCTCATTTATGCAGAAAGCCAGTTGTGGAACTGATGTTGGCTGTGGTGGTGTTATTGCATGTTGTAGGGGAGGAGGAGGGGCAGGGAAAAGAAAAAGTTTGAGTTGGAAGTTCAACAATCCCACCATTAACCACTACTTAGGACATCTAATGCTTAACATAAATATCTTTTATGGAGTGATTTTTGGTATGCATGTATATGCATATGGCCCTATGAAGGTACTATTACAGCTGAGGGATAGGGACTGGGATAGGTTAAGGTTATGCATAATTTTTGCTATTCCTCATTTTCATATACAATTTTGGAGGGATTTTAATGTCCTAATGTTGTTTTAAATTAATCTTTCTTTACAACCTTAAGGATTTAAAAATTACTTTCCATATTTAAATAATAAACTTCCAAAAGATCACAAAGAGGACAAACATACCTCATGTGATTTTTCCAGCAGCAGTACTTACTAGGACAGGTAGCTTCTTTGAGGAAGCCTTGCCCTATATAGCAAGCTAAGTAAGAAGCTTTTCTGAGGGAAGATTGGAGACAGAAGCAGGAGCAACAGTTTGATTTATGAGAATAGGGAAAGGAGAAGTTTGTAACTTTATGTGGAAGGTAATGGGAAGCTGGTACAGATAATTCAAAAGGGGACAAATGTGCTCTAAGAAACAGGGGAAAAATGTCTTTTGATGTTGCCTTAGAAAAGTAGCTTGTGTTTGATGCATAGAATCTTGAGGATTAAAATGTTAGGAAGATACACTTCAGTCATAACACAGGGCTAGATTTTCAACCCCCTAGTAATCTAGATTTTGAGCAGTGACAGAACGGGGAGTGGTGAGGGTACTAATGAGTCATTGGTGGAATCACTTTCAATTTTGTGTTTGGAGTTGAGAAGTCACCGATATGTATCTAAAGGGCTATTAGCTCTGCCATTCAACAGTGGTGCAAAGGGAACTAAAAAGCTGCCCTGCAACAGCAATGGAGGATTCACCTGTTTTGCAGGCATCAGGGCTGGAGCAAGATGGATTTTAGCAGATCTGATCTGTGGAATGGCTCCATGGAAGACACTATCCATTGGCACAAGTAAAAGCATAGCAGGTAGCCCACAAACATCACAGGGAAAGGGGTGTGGCATGTGATATAGCTAATGCCTCTGGCCAAAAGGTGCAGCGAGAATAACTCTGGCATGTTTATCTACGTGGCTTGAAATACCACAACAACAAGCAAAACAACAAGCAAAAACTTGTCACTGTCTTGTCTCGAAATCCTGATAATCTGTACTCTATTCATTGGTATTTTTGAAGAGAACATATGGAGATGACTCTATGTTAAAAGCTGCTTGCTAATGATATAAATCAAGTAGACAAATTTTACCTGGCAATATAAATTTTAATGGATGACAATTATCCATTTTAGACAAAGTCCTGTTTATCACCGTCAAGAAGCACATTTTTCTATATATCTTAAACGAACTGCAAAGATAAACACATACATAATAGTAATTTTTACCTCCCATATATATTACCGGAAAATGTATTCTTAAGGGCAAGTTTAAAATTTTAAAAAATGAGAAGCACACAATTGAAAGGACCATAATGCCAATCAATGGTGAGGCTGAATGTTTTAAAATATTGTAAACATTTGAGATGCTTGAAAACAGAACAAAACAAACTCTGGCTATGGTTACAGTAGTGAGTTTTGCTGACAAAACCCCCAGTTTGTCAAAAAAACTTGGCACTTTTCCCAGCAGCGTTCTGCCCCTCAGCCAGGAGGCCTAATGTTGCTGTCAACAGACTCTGTGGACAGAAAACCTGTGTGGATGCTCTGGGGAGGCCTTCTCTCGACATGCAGAGCACTGGGCAGTCCTGTGTGCTGTGCTTCCAGGTGCTTGTTTTGTGGAGACAGCAGCCAACGAGCCCAGTCTTTCTGTCGACGGAGCAGAGTGCTCTTTCCACTGGCTTTTGTGTGTGCCTGCACTCTGTTGACAAAGTTTTGTGGGGAAATCTCTTCCAACCATGACTCCTGCTGACAGATCACTGTTGTGCAACCCTAGCCTGTATTTATGAAAACATAGAGAACATTCAGACAAACATTGCATGAGCAGACTAAGACAAATGAAAGGAAGTCATGCTTATATTAGACAATGTACCAATATGATATCATTTAAAGGTCTCTCACTTCTAGTTAGTACACTAGGGCTACGTCTACACGTGAAGCCTACATTGAAGTAGCCTATTTCGATGTGGCGACATCGAAATAGGCTATTTCGATGAATAGCGTCTACACGTCCTCCAGGGCTGCCAACGTCGATGTTCAACATCGACGTTGTGCAGCACCACATCGAAATAGGCGCAGCGAGGGAACGTCTACACGCCACAGTAGCACACATCGAAATAAGGGTGCCAGGCACAGCTGCAGACAGGGTCACAGGGCGGACTCAACAGCCAGCCGCTCCCTTAAAGGGCCCCTCCCAGACACACTTGCACTAAACAGCACAAGATCCACAGAGCTGACAACGAGTTGCAGACCCTGTGCATGCAGCATGAATCCCCCGCTGCAGCAGCAGCAGCCAGAAGCCCTGGGCTAAGGGCTGCTGCACACGGTGACCATAGAGCCCCACACGGGCTGGAGAGACAGCGTCTCTCAACCCCCCAGCTGATGGCTGTCATGGAGGACCCCACAATTTCGACGTTGCGGGACGCGAATCGTCTACACGGGCCCTACTTCGACGTTGAACGTCGAAGTAGGGCGCTATTCCGATCCCCTCATGAGGTTAGCGACTTCGACGTCTCGCCGCCTAACGTCGAAGTTAACTTCGAAATAGCGCCTGACGCGTGTAGCTGCGACGGGCGCTATTTCGAAGTTAGTGCCGCTACTTCGAAGTAGCGTGCACGTGTAGACACAGCTTAGGGGAGCATTATTCTTCTCCTTCGCATTAATCCCATCAAATAGGATCTACTATGTAAGTATTCTCTTCCACACTACTTTGTTAAATGTCATATCATATCGCACACTGCATATGTACCTGGGGTGGGCAATAAATTGCCCAGAGGGGCCACTCCATGAATTTGGGGACTCATCATGTACCAGCTCTGGGCCCCCCAGAAAGGGTGGGGCCCCCGGCAGAAGGGGTGAGGCTGGGGGTTATAGAGAGACTTGGCTTGGTTCATGAGGCTGTACATGGGTCACACACACCCTATCCAGGATGTTTTTAAAGAGAGGCTCAACCAGGCCCACAGTATAGTAGAGCAGGCATTCGGCCACTTCAAGGAGTGCTTCAGACGCCTCCTCACCAGGCTAGAGGTGGGCCTCCCAGGTGTCCCGGCAGTGGTTGGGGCATGCTGCACTCTGCACAACTTGGTGGAGGCTAAGCAGGAGCTGTTTGTGCAAGGGTGGGCCACCGAGGCAGGGCGCGGATATGAGCAGCTGCCTGCCACCCCATGCCACCAGGCCCAGCAAGATGGGGCGCAGGTACAGGTGGCCCTTCACCAGGCCTTTGACTGGGCACCTCATTGACTCCCCCCGACAAGCATAACCCCCCCCTCCTTCCCCATGCACACACCCTCCCCACCAGCACTCCCACACATGCACAACGGACACAGGGGTAAACACTACAATAAACTGTTTCCTTAGCTCTTTCCAACCATCTATGCTTCTCTGTAACCATGGAAACTATTAACAGGCAGGTTGGGAGAACTGTAAATTGGGGGCTGGAGGAAAATATTTACAGGTGGGTTGGGGGAACTAGGGGCTGGAGGGAACTATTTACAGGGGTGGTTCAGCCCAGGATGGGCAGCCTGCAATACCTTGGGAGGGCCAAGGGTTAGGGTGGGGGGGCCTTACCTTTGATGGGTGTTGAGGGATAAGATCCCCATTGCCTGTGCTGCCCCTACCCCCTGTGTCCAGGGGCCCTGATGGGGCTGGACTGGGGCTGGAAGCATAGGGAGATCAGGGTACAGCTGGGCCATGGCCCCCATGGCTTCACCAGGGTCGGCATGGAGGGAGCGGGGGTCGGGGGCACTGCCCCCTCATGGCCAGCCCTGGCCAGCAGCATGAAGGTCAGCTGCATGAGGCTGGCCAGGGGGAGGTGGGTTGGGATGAGGGCAGTGAGGTCAGGCTCCTGGGAAGGGCTGGTGTGGGGAGGGAAGATAGGGAGAGAGGGTGACATGGGACCGGAGTGGGTGGTGATTGAGGGAGGAAGGTGACAGGGAAGGTGAAAATGCAGGGAAAATCAGGGGGGAGGTGGGAAGGTGGCCAGGTGATGGGGAGGATTGCGGACAGTGGGGTGGAGGTGGGAGGGGCGGGTGCAGGAGTGACTCATGAGGGCCCAGCAGCTGGGGTCACGTGGGCAGTCATGGTCTGGGTCAGGGCATCCAGGTTGGCTGCCACCTGCTCCCAGGCCTGCCGCTCCATTGCGAGCCACTTCCACCCGCATGTCCATGAGGTCCTGCAGGGCTGCGGTGTGGGTAAGGTCCCCCGCTTCCTCCTCCCCGGACTGGTGGCACCATCAGATGGCCCAACAGTGGCCCTGTGCTGTTCCCAGGCAGGGTCCAGGCCACTGCCCCTAGCCCCCAGAGGCCTTGCTCCCTGGGTCATGGACGGTGCTTGTCCAGTTGCTGGGTGCTGGAGATGAGGAGAGAGAAGGGGAGAGAGGAACAGGCCATTAGTGCCATGCAGTAGCCCCTCCAACCCTATTGCTGGGGCCCTGCGGTTTCTGCAACCTGGGGTTCCCCATATGGGTGGCACAGGCGTGGGCTCTCCCCTTTTTCCCCCAGTCCCTCCATGGCTGTTCTGCCCATGGTATTGTCCTGGCTGCGTGCCACTGAGTGTAGTGCTGCAGCCCCCCCAGGGCCTGGGGAGCATGACCGTTTGGGTTCCATGTGCACTGGAGCTGGCAGCCATGTGGATGGTCTGTGGCCATCCTGGCCGGGACTGAGCGATCCCTTCCTGGGCCCCAGGGTAACTGGAATGCAAGACTTCTACCTGTAGGTCCCTCCAGGAACTCAGGCCAGGCATGAGTGGAGGGGGCCTGGCTGGATGGCCCAGATGGGCACTTTGATGACTAGGGCCCCCTCACTTGAGCCCTCATCATTGCTTATGGTCTCCAGTCAGCATACCATCCACAGGTGCCTGGTACTGGCTGCCAGTCCCGGGCAGTCCTTGCCCTCCATCACCATCCCTGCCTTAGTCTCAGGCTCCACAGTATCCAGCACGATAGCTGGGGGTCCGGCGTCCTGGGGCTCAGGAGGAAGTCTAGCTCTTTATAGTAGGGGCATCTGGTGGGCGCTGCCCCCAACCGTCCGGCCACATCCTGGGCCTTGCAGTAGCACTGCCTGAGTTCCTTTACTTTCAGCCAGATGTGGCCCAGGGTGTGGGTGGCGTGGCCCCAGCCAATGAGGCCCTTGGCAAGCCACTCAAAGGCCATGGTGTTGTGGCACCAGACCTGATCTTATGGAGGACCTCCACAAACTCCCAGCGGGAGAGGCGATCCCAGAGCTTTGCCTGTGTCCAGGAGGGGGCTTGGCACTTCGGGGCCTGGTTCGCCTCCTGGGAGGGCTCTCCAGTTTCTCTGCGGGGCTCCTGGGGCGGGCCAGGGTCTGCCTGGCTGGCCATGGGTCCTGTGAGGGTGGTGGGCTGGCTGTAGTGTCGTGGTTGGCAGCATGCTGTACAGCAGTATGGGCTCCCTGCTGCCTGGATGCTCTCAGCTTCCTGCTTGGGGGTTTGTGGTGGCCTGCATCTTTAAATGCAGGCAGATGCTGTACCCATAGCTCTCCAACTATGCTGTGAGTGGTGCCACCTCCTGCCAGCTGATCAGCGCCATGGAGGTCTCCCTCTTTCGAAAGAGCTGTTCACAGACCATCTACACTTGCTCTCTTTCAAAATATTCTTTTGAGAGCGGGCGCTCTTCCCACCGTGGGAACAGAGGACCAACTTCAACGGAACAGCCCTGCTCTGTCAAAGTTAATTTCGAAAGGCTGTAGTGAGTATGTAGACTCTCTGTGGGGAATTTCAAAGGATGGGCTTCTTTCAATGTTACTTTTGAATGTACTTGCTAGTGTAGATGCAGCCTATGTGTCTCCCTCTCCCTGATGCCTTCTCTGCAGAGATGGGGAACAGGGGCAGAACAGCCTGACTTCAGCTCTCCCCTCTCCCCTCCCCCTCCTCCCCCTCTGCACAGTTAGCAGGAGAATCCTAGGAGCACCTCAGCAACAGATCTATAATGCCGGGGAGGAGGACCTGAAAAGTTTGCTGCTGGCTGTTGACTCCATACACACCGCTGATCAGCCATGTGGGCCAGAGATAAATGCTTGGGGAGCTGATTTTGCCCACCCATGGACTAACCTGTTTTCCTATATGACATCCCACCATTTCTTCTTGAGTTGAATTCTCTTGTAGCTTGATGCATTGGATTTTTACCCATATGGATGTTAGGACTATACTGATATGCCATACCATCTGAGCCTGCACTCCTTTTTTTTTCAGATGTGGGTGTTACTTTGAGAAGGTCTCTAACATATACCATCTTCACCTGGTATTTCTTGTTTCTACCATCATCCAAATCAACATTCTCATTTCTATGAAACAGTTTATTTGCTGTTGGTTTTTCTTTGCCTAACATTCAGCACTAGTGCTGGATCGACCCCAGTTTTATAAACTTTCCTTTTTAATCTTAGAAAGATGCTTTTATCTTATACTACATCATTTATCTCTCTGCTTTTGAGAGATTCATTCATTCAGGCATTCATTACCCTTGTGCTAATTTTGTCTTCCACATCCCCATTTTTCTAGACTCTGGAATCTAGAAATTAGAAACTTTGCATTGTCTGCCCATCTAGTCTCAAGTAGATTTCTTTAGACAAAAAAAAAAAAAAAAAAAAAGATTTTGGCACTGATGAAAACAATGCCCAGAAGGTCAACCTTATTGATGTTGGCATTAAAGTAAAGAGCTTATAACGATGGCCTATAATCCATAAAATTCAAGCAAAATGTCATTTAAGTATAATTGAAGTATCCTATCCTGTACATAAAAAACCTTCTAGTATAGATAAGGAAGCCTTAGTTAATCCTTATTTGCTAAACGTAGAAAGCAGGAACAGAGGGTATTCAGGCAAAGGAACCTGCATATAATACTCTGAGCTCATAAAAGGAAACATTTCATTTTTCTTAGTGAACAACTTTCTGAACAGAAGTTTACAGGCAAATATATGATGTGAATGCAGAACAGTCATTCAAAAAAAGATTTTATGACACTGGAAAAAAATAGAACTACATGTTTTAAAATGGACAGATCTCAGATCGTCAAAATAGCCCCTCACTTGTCAAGATTGCTCAAGTTTTTATATGAATCACAAATCTCCTGCTTATTGTCAAAGGCCAGATCAAATCAGTAAAAACTTTTGTAAGTTTTACTTCCATCTCCTCCCAATTTTTGATATTTTTGTTTGACTTGCCAAAAGCCCTGGTATGTGACTTCTTAGGTACGTCTACACTGGGATGCTACGTCGACATAGATTATTTCGATGTAGCAAAATCGAAATAAGCTATTTCGATGCATAGTGTCCACACATCCTCCAGGGCTGGTGCCGTCGCTGTTGGACAGCACTACATCAAAATAGACGCTGCAGGGGAGAGTCTACACACCAAAGACTACATCTACACGTGCACACTACATCGAAATAGCTTATTTCGGTGTAGCGACATTGAAATAGGCTATTTCGATGAATAACGTCTACACGTCCTCCAGGGCTGGCAACATCGACGTTGAATGTCGACGTTGGGAAGCACCATATCGAAATAGGCACAGCAAGGGAACGTCTACACGCCAAAGTAGCACACATCGAAATAAGGGTGCCAGGAACAGCTGCAGACAGGGTCACAGGACGGACTAGCGATTCCAGGGCAACAGCTAGCCGCTCCCTTAAAGGGCCCCTCCCAGACACACTCAGCCTGCACAGCACGCGGTCTGCAGAGCCATAGGCATGCACACCTCGAGCGATGCAGGCATGGACCCCCAGCAGCAGCAGCAGCAGCAGCAGCAGCCAGAGGTCCACCCAGCCGCCCCTGTAGGAGCAGTGCTCGCCTTGCTCCATGTGATGCAGGAGGCAGCTGAGCACATCCTTGCAACAGAGGAGGAGCTGCCCGCAGGGGAGGAGAACGCAACCCCCAACCCTGCAGCACCCTGCCCCCACCCGCCTCATATGCCACCGGCTGTGGAGCTACCCCACAAGCACCGACTGGTGGGTGTGGCTGGTGCTCGGAGAGTGGGACGACGACCGCTGGTTCCAGAACTTTCGCATGAGCTGGCAGACATTTCTGGAGCTATGCCAGTGGCTCACCCCCGCACTGAGGCACCTGGACACCTTCATGCGGCGTGCCCTCACTGTGGAGAAACGGGTCAGCATCGCTGTCTGGAAGCTGGCCACTCCAGACAGCTACCGATCTGTGGGCCAGCAGTTTGGCATCGGGAAGGCCACCGTCGGGGCTGTCCTCATGGAGGTAAGAGGACCCACGGGCGCGGGGGGGAGGCAGCCCTGGCAGGGCAGGGGGGCCCTGGCAGGGGAAGGGAGTGGAGGGGAGGGGGGCCCTGGCAGTGGAGGGCCACACACACCCTGCACACCCCTCATTGGTGCTCTCCCATGTGCTTCCCCTGCAGGTTGTCCGCGCCATCAATGCCCTGCTCCTCCACAGGCTCGTGAGGCTTGGGGACCCGGATGCCGCCAATCACGGGCTTTGTCACCCTGGGCTTCCCCAGTTGCTTCGGGGCTCTGGATGGGACCCACGTACCCATCCGCGCCCCAGAGCACAGTGGAGGACACTACTTAAACAGGAAGGGCTACCATTCTGTGGTCCTCCAGGCCTTGGTGGACAGCTGGGGCCATTTCTTGGACATTTATGTGGGCTGTCCTGGCAGCACCCACACTGCCCGGGTATTCCGGAACTCGGGCCTGTGCTGCCGGCTGGAGGCGGGGACCTACATCTCCCAGTGGGAAATCCCTGTGGGGGACACCACCATGCCCCTCTGCATCATCGCAGAGGCAGCATACCCCCTCCGGCCCTGGCTCATGCACCCTTACACGGGCCACCTGTCAGCCAGCCAGAAGCGCTTCAACCTGCGCCTGAACCATGCACACCAGGTAGTGGAGCGCAGATTTGGCCGCCTCAAAGGGCGCTGGAGGTGTCTCCTCACCCGCCTTGATGCGGGCCCCACCAACATCCCCCAGATTGTGGGCGTGTGCAGCACCCTCCACAACCTGGTGGAGAGCAAGGGGGAGACCTTCTTTCAGGGCTGGGCTGTGGAGGCCGGCAGGGCCAATGTGCAGCCACCCGCTGTCCCCAGTCGCCAGGTGGACCCCGAAGGGACCCGGGTCCGGGAGGCCCTGTGGGCCCAGTTCGACGAGGCTGCGGGGTGAACGCTGGCAGGCCCCCCTCTGCACCCCCCCGCATCCTCCACAACACTCCCTGCCTCTACGCCCACACCACAGAGCACCCAAGAGCACACCCCTCCACTTTTCTTCTAAATAAAAGCAGACATTTGTTCGTCAAATCAAATATCTGTAGAACTCTTATTATTATTATCAAGACTAACTATTTACAGGCAAAATCAAAATTATATATATGTATTATAAATAAGATAAGATGAAAGGGGAAGACAAGGAAGGGGAGAACTATGTACATGGGGGGGCAAGGATCAGCATAGCAACAGGGGTCTAATATAAAAACTATTTACAAAAGAACATTAAACTGGGGGGAATATATACAAAGGGTGGGGGCACGTCCTGGGCCCCACAACCCCTAATGTCCAGCGCTGGGGGTGGGCAGCCGTGACCCACGCCTCGGCCTCAGCCCTGGCCGGGGCTGGCTGGGGGCCGGGCAGACCGGTAGATATGGCCAGTGGGTGTCAGCTGGCCCCAGGTCCCCCTTGGCGGAAGGGCCCTCGGTGGCGGGTGGTGGTGCGATGGCGGATGGTGCAGCAGGTGGTGCAGCGGGTGGAGCAGCGGGTGGAGCAGGCAGGGCGGGTGCAGCGGCGGCCGGCGCCGAATGGGGGGCCAGGTAGTTGGTGATACGATCGAATGTCCGCATAAAGGCCCCCCCATGCCTCCTGGCGCCAGGCCAGCGCCCACTCCTGGAATTGGAGGTGGCGCTCCTCCACCCGCAGCTGCTGCTCGGCGACCTCCAGCTGCCGACGATGGATGGCCAGCAGCTGGGGGTCCATCGTCGTCGGGTGGTGGTGCTGGGTCCACCGTCGTCCCCGCCGTGGGGCTGGTTGGTCCTCCGCCGAGGGGCTGGCCTGGAGTGATGGCCCCGGTGGGCTGTCGGGGACCACTGACATCTCACCGACGCTCTCCAGTCCTTCCGATGGTGCAGCTGTGGAACACAGGAGGGGGGGAAGAAGAGTGGAGCCAGCCAGTAGTGGGGGCCCCGACCTGTGGCCCTTGTCCCCCCATCCCTCTGCTGCTGGTTCCCCATCCCCATCCCCGGGAGATGCTGCTGCTACTGCTGAAGGGCATCCCACCCCCTCCCCCTGGGGGACCCAAGAGGTTCCACTCCCCCCAGCCCTGGGGATGGGGCATGGCACTGTCGTGCTGGGGGCAGGGGCTGATGCACTCTTCTGAGGGACATGCCACTGCTGTCCTTGAGGCCATGGTCATCTGGGCATGTGGAGGGCCCTGGTCATATCTATTACCCCTGTCCCTCAACCCCGGGGGTGTGCACCAGCGGGGGTACATACCTGATGGTCCACTCCCACGGTCGGGGGACACCCGGTGGGCGGACGCCCTACTGGAGCTCTGGGATGGGATGGCGATCCGCAGGCCGGCGTCGCTAGAGGAGGACTCACCCTCCTCCGGTGCCCAGGGGGTGGGCTCCGGGGGGGCCCACCCCTGGGGTGCAGGGCTTGCCTCCAGGGCGGACTTTGCCTCCGTGGCCTGCTGGGGCTCGTCAGCCGAGGTATCAAGAGTGGCCGGAGGGGAGGAGGTGTGCCGGGGGCCCAGGATGTCCCTGAGCTCCCTGTAAAAGGGGCAAGTGAGGGGGGCGGCCCCAGATCGGCCGGCTGCATCCCGGGCCAGGGTGTAACCCTGCCACAGCTCCTTCACTTTACTGCGTACATAATCCGGAGTGCGGGCAGCGTGACCCCGGGTGGCCAGGCCCTTGGCCAGCCGAGCAAATGCATCTGCGTTCCGCCTCTTGCTCCCCATTACCTGGAGCACGTCCTCCTCACTCCAGAGCCCCAGCAGGTCCCGAAGCTTGGCTTCTGTCCAGGAGCGGCCCCGCAGCCGCTTCCCGCCTGGCTGCTGGGCTGGGAGCCCTGGCTCCCCTTGGTGGGGGGGTCCCCTGGGGGCGCTTGGGGGGCAGACATCGCGGCGGGTGGGGATGTGTGGGCGCGGAGGAACGTGCAGGCTGGCCTCATGGCTGTGCTGCCGCCTGCACTCTCTCTCAGCTTCCTGCACAGGAAGGCAGGGGGTGGGGAGCTTTAAGGGGCCGCTGCAAGCGGCAACCATAGAGATCAGGGGCTGGAGAGAGCGTCTCTGAACCCCTCAGCTGATGGCCGCCATGGAGGACACCGCTATTTCGATGTTGCGGGACGCGCAACGACTACACTTTCCCTACTTCGACGTTGAACATCGAAGTAGGGCGCGATTCCCATCCCCTCATGGGGTTAGCAACTTCGACGTCTCGCCGCCTAACGTTGATGTCAACTTCGAAATAGTGCCCAACACGTGTAGCCGTGACGGGCGCTATTTCCAAGTTGGTGCCGCTACTTAGAAGTAGCCGGCACGTGTAGACACGGCCAAAGTGGCCCAAATCAAAATAAGGGTGCCAGGAACAGCTGCAGACAGGGTCACAGGGTGGACTAGCACTTCCGGGGCAACAGCAAGCTGCTCCCTTAAAGGGCCCCTCTCAGACACACTCAGCCTGCACAGCACGCGGTCTGCAGAGCCACAAGCACGCACATCCCATGAAGCACCATGGACCCCCAGCAGCAGCAGCAGCAGCAGCAGCAGCCAGAAGCCCACACACGTACCCCTGGAGGACCAGTGGCTGCCCTGCTCAGTGCCATGCAGGAGGCAGCTGACCATCTTTTATTTGAGGAAGCTGAGCTGCCCCCAGGGGATGAGGAAGCAGCCCCAGACCTTGCTGCCCTCCCAGCCCCCCACCCCACCACACACACTGCTGGTTGTGGAGATACCCCACGAGCATGGACTGGTGCTCAGCGAGTGGGACAACGACGGCTGGCTCAGGAACTTCTGAATGAGCCGGCAGACATGCCTAGAGCTCTGCCAGTGGCTCATCCCTGACTTACATCACCAGGACACCCCCATGTGACGTGCCCTCACTGTAGAGAAATGGGTCGGCATCGCTGTCTGGAAGCTGGCCATTCCAGACAGCTACCAATCCATAGGGCAGCAGTTCGTCGTGGGCAAGGCCACCATCAGGGCTGTCCTCATGGAGGTAAGAGGACGCAGGGGGAGGAGGGGGACCCCTGGGGGGAGGGGGGAGCCCATGGGGGGGGGAGCCCTGGGGGGAGGGGAGGAGCCCGGGGGGGAGCCCGGGGGGAGGGGAGGAGCCCTGGGGGGAGGGCCAGACACACCCCTCACCGGTGCTCTCTCATGTCCTTCCCCTGCAGGTCGTCCGCTCAATCAATGCCTTGCTCCTCCACAGGCTCGTGCGGCTTGGGGACCCAGATGCTGCCATCGTGGGGTTAGCCAGCCTGGGCTTCCCAAATTGCTTTGGGGCTCTGGATGGGACCCATATCCCCATCCATGCCCCGGAGCACAGCGGAGGACACTTCCTCGATAGGAAGGGATACCATTCCATGGTCCTCCAGGCCTTGGTGGACAGCCGGGGCTGCCTCTTGGACATTTATGTTGGCTGGCCTGGCAGCACCCACCACACCTGGGTGTTCAGAAATTCGGGCCTGTGCCGCCGGCTGGAGGTGGGGACCTACATCCCCCAGGGGAGATCCCTGTGGGGGACACCACCATGCCCCTCTGCGTCGTCGCAGACGCAGCGTACCCCCTCCAGCCCTGGCTTATGCACCCCTACACAGGCCATGTCACAGCCAGCCAGGAGCGGTTCAACACGTGCTTGAACCATGCACGCCAGGTGGTCAAGCGCACTTTCGGCCACCTCAAAGGGTGCTGGAGGTGTCTCCTCACCCGCCTGGATGCAGGCCTCACCAACATCTCCCAGGTTGTGGGCGCGTGCAGTGCACTCCACAACCTGGTGGAAAGCAAGGGAGAGGCCTTGTTCCAGGGCTGGGCTGTGGAGGCTGGCAGGGCCAGCATCCAGCCACCCGCTGCCCCGAGTTGCCAGGTCGACCCTGAGGGGATCTGGGTCCGGGAGGCCCTGCGGGCCCATTTTGACCAGGCTGCGGGGTGAATGCTGACAGGGCCAGCTGCGGGTGAGCCAACCACTGCACCCCCCCCGATCCTCCACAACACTCCCTGCCCCCACTCCCACACCACAGAGAACCCGAGAGCACCCCCCCCACACACACAATAAATGGAATTTTTTTTAAACAAAACCATGCAACCTGTATTAATTATTAAAAGAAGAAGGGGGGAACTATGTACATGGGGGAAGCAGGTACAAAACAGGGGTAGAACAAAAACTATTTACAAAGATGGGGGGAATATGTCCAAAGGAGGGGGCTGGAGGGGGCCTTGGGGGGCAACGTCCTCAGCCACGCACCCCCTATTGTCCTGCACCTGGTGTTGGGGGGGCGCAACCCACGTCTCGGCCGGAGGCCCGGTAGAGGCTGAGTGGGGGCTGGGAGAACCGGCAGATAGGGCCAGGAGGAGTCCGGAGGCCCATGGTCCCCCTCGGTGGCAGGCCCCAGGATGGCTGATGGTGGAGGGATGGCAGGCGGAGTGGCGGCGGGGGGCCAAGTGCCGCATGATGTCCTGGAAAGTAAGCATGAAGGCCCCCAAGCCTCCTGGTGCCAGGCCAGCACTCGCTTCTGGAGGTCAAGCTGCTGCTCCTCCTCCTGCAGGCACCACTCGGACACCTCCAGCTGACGCCGGAGGGTGGCGAGCAGCTGGGGGTCCGTGGACACCTGTGGATGGCTCCACCGCTGTCGGGCTCGTCCTGAGGCTGGTCTCTGCTCTGCTGAGGGGCTGGCCTGGTGGGAAGGCCCCAGTGGGCTGTCCAGGACCACTGACGCCGTGCCGGTGTTCTCCGGGCCCTCCGATGGTGCAGCTGCGGAACACAGGGGGTGAAGAAGAATGGAGACAGCCTTTAGTCTGGGCCCTGACCCGTGGCCCTTGTCCCCCCACCCCTCTGCTGCTGGTTCCCCATCCCCGTCCCCCGGAGATGCTGCTGCTGCTGATGATGGGTGTCTAACTCCCTCCCCCGGGGGACTGTAGGTTCTGCTCCCCCCATCCCCAGGGATGGGGCATGTCTCTGTCCTTCTGGGGGGCAGGGGCTGATGCACTCTTCTGAGGGACATGCCACTGCTGTACTCGGGGCCATGGTCATCAGGGCTACGTCTACACGTGCAGCCAACATCGAAATAGCTTATTTCGATGTTGCGACATCGAAATAGTCTATTTCGATGAATAACGTCTACACGTCCTCCAGGGCCGGCAACGTCGATGTTCAACTTCGACGTTGCTCAGCCCAACATCGAAATAGGCGCAGCGAGGGAACGTCTACACGTCAAAGTAGCACACATCGAAATAGGGATGCCAGGCACAGCTGCAGACAGGGTCACAGGGCGGACTCAACAGCCAGCCGCTCCCTTAAAGGGCCCCCTCCCAGACACAGTTACACTAAACAACACAAGATACACAGAGCTGACAACTGGTTGCAGACCCTGTGCCTGCAGCATAGATCCCCAGCTGCCGCAGAAGCAGCCAGAAGCCCTGGGCTAAGGGCTGCTGCCCACGGTGACCATAGAGCCCCGCAGGGGCTGGAGAGAGAGCATCTCTCAACCCCCCAGCTGATGGCCGCCATGGAGGACCCGGCAATTTCGACGTTGCGGGACGCGGATCGTCTACACGGTCCCTACTTCGACGTTGAACGTCGAAGTAGGGCGCTATTCCTATCTTCTCATGAGGTTAGCGACTTCGACGTCTCGCCGCCTAACGTCGAAGTTAACTTCGAAATAGCGCCCGACGTGTGTAGACACGACGGGCGCTATTTCGAAGTTGGTGCCGCTACTTCGAAGTAGCATGCACGTGTAGACGCAGCTCTGGTGTGTGGAGGCCCCTGGTCATGTCTCTTGTCCCCGCCCCTTAACCCTGGAGGGTGTGCCCCAGGGGGTACATACCTGACACTCCGCTCCCACAGTTGGGGGACAGCCATCGGGTGGACGCCCTGCTGGAGCTGTGGGAGGGGAGGGCGATCTGGAGCCCCCTGTCACTGGAGGCCCCCTCCTCCTCCTCCGGTGCCCCAGGGGTGGGCTTCTGGGGGGGCCCCTGGGGTGCAGGGCTGGCCTCTGGGGCAGACTCTGTCTCTGGGGCCTGCTGGGGCTCGTTGGCTGAGGTGTCAAGGGTGGCTGGGGGGGAGGAGGTGTACCGGGGGCCCAGGAGGGCCCTGAGCTCCCTGTAAAAGGAGCAAGTGGCGGGGGCAGCCCCAGATCATCTGGCCGTGTCCCAGGCCCAGGCGTAACCCTGCCACAGCTCCTTTACCTTACTCCTGATGTGGTCAGGAGTGCGGGTAGGGTGACCCCGGGCAGCCAGGCCCTCGGACAGCCGAGTGAACGCATGAGCGTTCCGCCTCTTGCTCCCCATTACCTGGAGCACCTCCTCCTCGCTCCAGAGCCCCAGCAGGTCCTGGATCTCGGCCTCCGTCCAGGAGGGGCCCCGCTGCCTCTTCCCCCGCTGGCTGGCAGGCTGGGAGCTCTGGGTCCCCTTGCGGGGGGAGGTGCCCTGTGGGCGCTTGGGGGGACTGGCTGGATGCCATGGGGTGCAGGGTGGTGGGTTGGGGATGCTGAGGACATTCAGGCTGTGCACTTGGCTGTGCTGCTGCCTGCACACGCTCTCAGCTTCCTGCACAGGAACTCAGGGGGCGGGGAGCTTTAAGGGGCTGCTGCACATGGCGACCATAGAGCTCAGGGGCTGGAGAGAGCGTCTCTCAACTGCTCAGCTGATGGCTGCCACGGAGGACCCCGCTATTTCGATGTTGTGCGACGCGGATCATCTACACGTGCCTTACTTCGATGTTCAACGTCGAAGTAGGGCGCTATTCCCATCTCCTGATGAGGATAGCGACTTCAACGTCTCGCCACCTTACATCGATTTCAACTTCAAAATAGCACTTGGCACGTGTAGACACGGCGGGCGCTATTTTGAAGTTGGCACGGCTATGTCGAAATAGCTGGCTAGTGTAGACACGGCTCTTCAAAGGTTACAGTCGAAGATAAAATACAGGTGAATCAGTTTGGAAAGCTGCCAAAAAAAATGAACTTTTGTCCAGTAAGTAGTCCTTCGTGTCCGATGATGACGTCTTGAGCTTGCACAGGCTCATCGGTTGTGGACTGACATATGGCTGAGGAGTCCAAGCTTTGAATGGCATGGGTGCTTACAGTGGGGGCAAGGGAATTGTCCTGGTTCTGTTGGTGCAGCTGCTGCTGTTGCTTTCTTCCCCTCACAAGCATCAATGAGGCATATGTGTCGCTGCTCTTCAAAGTTGTCATACACGTGTCGTACAAGAGCACCCCAGCCTGTTCGGTCTTTTGCATGCTGCTCTAGCTGATCTGATTTTAAACCAGCATGAGCAATGTAGGCCTTCACGCAGTCTTTATATCTCTTCCAAGGGCTATGTTGATTCCTTTTGCCCTGGGAGAGTTCACCGTAGAGGAATTGCTTAGGGATTCTTGACTCTTCCATTTGTATGACATGCCCTGTCCAACGAAGCTGGGCTTTCAGAATCATGGCTTCGATGCTCGTGGTTTCTGCGCTGTCCAGGACTTCCAGGTTCGTAACTCTGTCCTGCCATCGAATGTACAGTATTGACCTCAGGCTGCGTGTGTGGAAGCGCTCCAGCAGTTTCATATGTTTTCTGTATGAGGTCCAGGTTTCACAGCCTTACAGGGGACTGGCCAGTACTACAGCCTAGTACACTTTCAGTTTAGTGGACTGTCAGATATTGTGCTGATTCAACACTTGCCCTCTCAGACGTTCTAGTGCCTGGCTGGCCTGGCAGATTCTAGCATTGATTTCTTTGTCAAGGGAGCCATCGTTGGCTATCACACTGCCAAGGTACTTGAACTCCTGTACTGATTTTAACTCTGTTCCTCCTGTAAATATTGAAGCGGGGAAAACAGCAGATCCTGGAGCAGGTTGAAACGGTACCTTGGTCTTTCCAAGGCTGATGGTCAAACCAAAGAGGGGAGTAGCATCAGCAAACTTGTTGACGATGAGCTGTCACTAGGAGGAGTTGCTTTCACAAGATGGTCAAGGTCCTCAAAGAAACTTTCTTTTGCTTTGTCGCTGCTAGTCAGTGTGGGGGCATAAGTGCTGATGACTGTAATGTGGCGAGAGGTGTGGAGGGGGAAGCGGAGCTTGATCAGACTCTCACTGATGCAAGTTGGTAGGTCAGGAAGCTGTTGCAGAAGTGATGTCTTGATGGCTAGTCCCACTCTGTGGATTCTGTCTTCATTTTCTGGCCTGCCTTTCCAGAAGAAGGTATATCCTCCTTTTGGTTCACAGATGGATCCTTCCTCTGCCAGCCTGGTCTCACTCAGGGCAGCTATGTCAATGTTATAGCGTGCCAGTTCTCTTGCTATGAGGGCCATTCTTCTCTCAGGCCTCATAACATTCTCCCTGTCAAAGAGGATACGAATGTTCCTTGCTGCAAATATCTTTCTTTTCACTGTTTTTCAACTGAGGTGAGGGTAAAACTGCCAGCTGTGGCATGCTGGCCATTTTGGTTGGGTTAAGTAATTTTTGGGACACTTTTTCTAGTCCCCTCCCTCATTTTGAGGGTGAGCAGTGCTGTTCCTAAAAAGGCCTGCTCAGTTGCCTGGTATGCTGCTGAACTCCTCTGTCTTCCCAGGGTCAGAGTCGAGCAACCAAAGTCCACAGGCTGCCTACGTGCAGGTTTGGAGCTATAACTCCCAGTGGTCACCTCCACCTGTCGTTTTGCCCCTCCACCATCGCCTTAGGACTTTGAGGTAGACAGAAGTGATGAGAATGTGCAAAGAACCTGTGTGGGAGAATGTTTAAAGTGGAAAAGCCATTGCACAGGGGCAGTTCCACTCTCTTGACCTCAGAAGCCTGGTTCCAGTGGTATGAAATGTTGTCATGGCTGGGACTTCCTAGGCTGCAGTGGATGGTCATGCAGTCTTTGGTGCCTTGTCATGCCCTTTGCTCTCCACAGAGCATTGCAGAACCACCTTCCTGGTCATTGGATCTTGTTGTTGATCTCATCCACCTAGTCCGCTGGGTCCGGCTTTGCATGCTGGGATAGGCAATTCCTTATCTCACCGGAAGTTTCAGACCTGCTGGCTACCTTCATCTGCTTTAGCCCACCTGTCAGAGTGGTTTATTGGGGTGTGGCCGCTGCATGCTACAGCTTCTTGGGACCACAGGTAAGACCTGGGTGCCAGGTGGGGACCAAAGGTGCATGAATTGCCCTGAAGAGACATGACAAGTCCCCACAGCAGAGGTGCTACCCCTCCCTGGACACCCCATACATCCCAAACTTTGTCCAGTACTCAAACTGAATTGGAACAGTGTTAGCCGATGGCCAGTGGTCTGTGTGCCTTAACACATCCGAGTCTTTAACTGCTAGGACTGGCAGTCCCTTCGCAGCGGGCAGCCAGTGCGGCTGACAGGTGCCCCACAGGTTGGTACAGAGAGCTTATTCCACCCAAGTCTTTAATTGCTAGGACAGACTGTCCCTTCGCAGGTGGCAGCCAGGATGGCTGTCAGGTGCCCCAAGAGTCTGCCCCGTGGAGGCGACATGACTCAGAGCTCAGCTTTTACTGCACCTTACCGCTGACCAGGCTGATATAGCCAAATGGCTAAGGTTCTTTGTTTTGTGTTCGGCCGAGTTACGGCAACTGGAAGGAGTCAGGCTGAAAGCTTAAATGGTTGCTATTTATTAAAAGCAGAAACAAGAATCTTAATGCTTACAATGTTATTGCTCTATCTTCTTAACTACTAGTAGGATGATACATATGACATGTCAATTAGATTACAAGTGAAAAATTACCCATATGAGGACCAGATGCCTCAGCCTAAAGAGCTCTTAACTATTAAGTGTGCACAAAATACATTGCAGGTATAATTCTTACCCCTGCGTCCTTCGACTCCTGGCGTAGCCAACGTCATTCACCGAATCCCTCGGGAAGAACAGTACGAGGAGGGCATCCCCTGGGTCCTCGGGAGGCAAAGACCTTACCCGACCAGCAGGTATAGGTAATTGGAGCTCAGTTAGAGTGGTCTGCCGGGCCCTTCTTTATACCCATTGTGTCATGTACACTCTTCCTTATCTAAAGGTACCAGTTGTACTGGTTCGTCTTTGTGACACCGGTTCTTACAAGGGAGTTGCAACTTAATTTACACTTGTAAGATAGTGATAACTAAATCATTAAGACAGGACATTCTTTTCTTATGGGCGGGATGTTCCTCTTCTGGGACAATGTGGGGGTGTCTCAATTATCAGTACTAGCCAAGGGCAGTTTAAGGCCCTGTGGTCATCGACTGGACTGTTAGCCCTTTTATCTGTGTTGTTTTGTCCAGGGTCATGATGAGGCAGCACATCTGTGTTTTTGAAGCATCAAAGACTGTACTTGAGATTAGCACATCTGTGCTTTCAGACATTCTCAGATGTGCTGTTTCCTTTGTGCTTTGTGCTCTGAGGCACCTAAGAGGGGCAAGATGGAGTAGAGCAGGGGGATTCTGTCTGGCTACAAACAGAAGATTTTTATCATGTTAGAAAATGTTTGAATAGCTTTATTTTCCTTAAGGAAGAGTGACTCTAAACCTAAAATCTATCAAGAAAGGCAGTTCCTGCTGTGTATCTGGTCTGACCCTAAGCAGCAAAGTTCCATAAACTTTTTGAAAGCAGGTTTCTCTCACGCATTTTGAGCCTGTTTCTTGCAGTCATGTGTGCTTTAGACAAGGTGGGCTATTTGGGTGCTTATCTGAATAGAATCACTCACTGATATATGTGTTCACTTATCCCAAATGAAAGCCAGAGGAAACTGCCTCTGTAGCTTCACAAGATGTGTTTTCATAGAATCATAGAACAATAGAGCTGGAAGAGACCTAAAAAAGCCATCGAGTCCAGCCCCCTGCTCTAAGCAGGACCAACCCATTAGATCAGCCCAGCCAGGGCTTTGTCGAGGTGAGACTTAAACACCTCAAGGGATGGAGACTCCACTACTTCCCTGGGTAGACCATTCCAATGCTTCACCACCCTCCTGGTGAAAAAGCTTTTCCTAATGTTCAACCTGCAAAGAGGCTGGAGAGAGGCTGTTCACAGTGGTCACGGATGCCAGAACACGGAACAATGATCTCAAGTTGCAGTTGGAAAGGTCTAGGTTGGAGGTGTTTAAGTCTTGCCTCGACAAAGCCCTGGTGGGGCTGATCTGATGGGTTTGGTCCTGCTTAGAGCAGGGGGCTGGACTCAATGGCTTTTTAGGTCTCTTCCAGCTCTATTGTTCTGTGATTCTATGAACCTGGACCTTCCCCACCACAACTTGAGACCATTGTTCCGTGTTCTGCCATCCGTGACCACTGTGAACAGCCTCTTTCCAGCCTCTTTGCAACCTCCCTTCAGTAAGTTGAAGGCTGTTATCAAGTGCCCCCTAAGTCTTCTCTTCTGCAGACTAAACAGTCCCAATTCCCTCAACCTTTCTTCATAAGTCATAGGCTCCAGCCCCCTAATTATTTTGGTTGCCCTCTGCTGGACCCTCTCCAGTGTATCCACATCCTTCCTATAATTGGGGGCCCAGAACTGGACACAGTACTCCAGATGCAGCCTCACCAAAGCCGAATAAGGAAGAACAATCACTTCTTTGGATCTACGAGCAACGCTTCTCTTGATGCAACCTAATATGCCATTAGCTTTCTTGACTACAACAGCACACTGTTGACTCATGTCCAGGTTCTCATCCACTACAACTCCCAGGTCCTTTTCTGCAAAACTACTACCGAGCCAGTCAGACCCCAGCCTGTAACAATGCTTGGGATTCTTCCAGCCCAAGTGCAGGACTCTGCACTTGTCCTTATTGAACCTCATCGGATTTCTTGCAGCCCAGTCTTCCAATTGTCTAAGTCAGTCTGGACCCTGTCCCTACCCTCCAGCGTATCTACCTCTCCCCTAAGCTTAGTGTCATCCACAAACTCGCTGAGGGTGCCATCCAACCCCTCATCCAGGTCACTGATAAATATGTTGAACAGAACAGGACCCAGAACCGAACCTTGGGGCACTCCACTAGTAACCGACCGCCATTCCGACATTGAGCCGTTGATCGCTACCTGCTGGGCCTGACCTTCTAGTCAGCTTTCTATCCATCTTACCATCCATTTATCCAATCCACATTCCTTTAACTTGCTGACAAGAATATTGTGGGAGACTGTATCAAAAGCTTTGCTAAAGTCAAGATAAATCACATCCGTTGATTTTCCCCCATCCACAGAGCCCATTATCTCGTTGTAGAAACTAATCAGATTGGTCAGGCATGACTTGCCCTTCATGAATCCATGCTGACTATTCCTGATCACTCTCCCCTGCTCCAAGTGCCTCAAAATGACTTCCTTGAGGAGCCCCTCCATGATTTTTCCAGGGACTGATGTAAGACTGACTGGCCTATAGTTCCCTGGATCATCCTTCTTCCCTTTTTTAAAGATGGGCATTACATTTGCCTTTTTCCAATCATCCAGGATCTCTCCCGATCTCCATGACTTTTCAAAGATAATGGCCAAGGCTTGTCAACACCAACATACGCCAACTCCCTCAGAACCCTTGGATGAATTAGGTCTGGGCCTATGGATTTATGTACATTTACCTTTTTTAGATAGCTCCTAACCTGTTCTTTCCCCACCAAAGACTGTCCACCTTCATCCCACAATGCATCACTTATCACATTAGTCCGGGAGCTGTCCTTGTCCGTGAAGACAGAGGCAAAGAAAGAGTTAAGTACTTCAGCTTTCCCTACATCATCTGTCACTGCGTTACCTCCCTCACCCAGTAGGGGCTCTATGCCCTCTCTGATCACCTTCTTCCTGTTAACATGCCTGTAGAAACTTTTCTTTTTATCCTTCACATTCCTCGCGAGTCGCAATTCCAGTTGTGCTTTCACCTTCCTGATAACTGCCCTATGTTCTCGAGTTACACTTTTATATCCCTCCCTAGATATCTGTCCAAGTTTCCACTTTTTGCAAGCTCCCTTTTTGTGCTTTAGTTTTCCAAGGATTTCCCCATTAAGCCAGTCTGGACCCTTACCATATTTACTTTTCTTGCTGCACATCGGGATGGTTTCTTTCTGCACCTTCAGTAGGGCTTCCTTAAAATACTGCCAGTTTTCCTGGACTCCTTTTCCCTTCATGGTAGCAGCCCAGAGGATTCTGACCATCAGGTTCCTGAAGAAGTCAAAGTCTGCTTTTCTGAAGTCCAAGGTGTGTAATTTGCTGCTCTCTTTCCTTCCTTTCATCAGGATCCTGAAGACTACCATCTCATGATCACTGCTTGCCAGGTTGTCCCCCACCTCTACCTTCCCTATTAGTTCCTCTCTGTTTGTAAGCAGCAGGTAGAGCCACGCATGACCTCTGGTCAGGTCCTTCAGCAATTGTATCAAGAAGTGGTCCCCAGCAGTCTCCGGAAATTTCCAGGACTGCTTGTGTACCGCAGTATAGGTCTCCCAACAGATGTCAGGGTAATTGAAGTCACCCATGATAACAAGAGCCCGTGATCCAGAAACTTCTCTCAGTTGTCCAAAAAAAGCCTCATCTACCTCTTCATCCTGATTTGGTGGCCTGTAGCAGACATCAAGCACCACATCTCCGGTGCTGCCTACATCACTAAGCTTGACCCACAGATTCTCAACAGGCTTTTCTCCCTCTATGTACTGGAGTTCCAAGCAATTATAGTGCTCTCTTACATACAGTGCAACTCTTCCTTTTCTCCCTTGCCTGTTCTTTCTGAACAGTTTATACCCTTTCATGACAGCACTCCAATCATGCGAGTCATCCCACCAAGTCTCTGTTATCCCAATCAAGTCATAGTTCTTGGACTGGGCCAGGGCTTCTAATTCCTCCTGCTTGTTACCCAGGCTTCTGGCATTGGTGTACAAACACCTTAGATTACTAGTCAATCTCCCCACCCTCAGTACTCAAACTAGGGTCCACTTTTGTTGTACATTTGTCTTTGCATTTCTTCCCAGCCTCCAAGTTCCTTTCTACCCACAGGGTTTCAGTCACCTTCCCCCAGCAAACCTAGTTTAAAACTCTCCTCGCTAACTTTGCAAGCCTACTTGCGAAAATGCTCCTTACTCTCTTCATTAGGTGGACCCCATCTCTTCCCAATAATCCTTGTGCCCAGAACAGTGTCCCATGATCGAAGAATCCAAAGCCCTCTCTCCAACACCACCTGCATAACCATGCATTTACTTCCTTGATTTGATGGTCCCTACCTAGCGCTTTCCCTTTGACAGGAAGGATGGACGAGAACACCACTTGCGCTCCAAACTCTTTGACCCTTCTTCCCAGTGCCACATAATCCATAGTAACCCGCTCAAGGTCATTCTTGGTCGTATCATAGTTCCCACATGCAGAAGTAGGAAGGGGTAGTACTTCGAAGGCTTGAGCAGTTTTGTAAGGCTCTCAGTCACATCCTGAATTCAAGCTCCCGGTAAACAGCACACCTCACAAGATTGCAGGTCCGGTTGGCAGATGGGTGGTTCAGTCTCTGTTAGGAGGAGGTCCCCTACCACTACCACCCATCTTTTCCTTATGGTGGTGGTGGTCATTGAACCACCACCCCTAGGACTACACATCCTATGTCCTGCAGTAGAAGCCGTCCCCTTGCAATTTTTTCCCTGTGAGGCTCCGTCCAAAGCATTCACCACCAGAAAACCTGTGGAGAGAGCCTGAAAGCAATTACTTATCTCTATATCAATGGGGACTCGTGTACCAACCTTCTTTTTCTTCTAGGAGTTACATGCTGCCAGTTCTCTGCTTCATCCCTTACTGCCCTCCCTGGTTCTTCCGCCTGCTGTGCTTGCAAGATTAAAACCTCCCTTCTGTCAAGGAAATCTTCATCCTCCCTGATTGAGCGTGGGGTCAACATTTGAGCCTCCAGTCCTCTAATATTTTCTTCTAAAATGGAGGCCAGCTTGCACTTAGTGCAGACGAAATCCCTTCTTTCCTCAGGGAGGAAGACAAACATGGTGCATCCCGAGCAGGTAACAGCAGCAAACCTGTTTCTATCTATGCCTGCTATCCTAGAACACGGATTTAAAAGAAAGACAAGGGTCCCTGGCCCCTTCCACTCCCTTCCAAACTCCCTCTCTAAACTCCCTGTTTGCAGTTCCCTGTTCCCAAGCTCACCTGTTTGCTTGGATACTGCTTTATAAAGCCCTGAACTGCCTCAAAGCCCCTCCCCTTACTGAGGCTCAGCCAGTCATCAGAGGCTTCTAGATAACAAGCTTATTTAGAAGCCAACAGTTTCCAACTGCCAGTCCCAGTCCACCCTCCATGGGGGGGGGCGGGGCAGGAGGGAAAAAAAACCACACCAAACAAACAACCACACACCACAGAGCAGAAAAACACCACAGCCACAGCCAGAAAGCCCCAAACACAACACACACCCAGACAGCCTCTTACTTAAGAGTCCTGTATTTGCTTCTCCTTTACTTGGAACTCTCCTTCTCTAACTCCCTGTTCACCTGTTTTAAGAAGCGGTTTTACAAGTTTTCACTGTCAAAAATGCAATTCATTATGCTTCAGCTGAACAAATTGCTATACTAATCCCTCTTCTAAAAATGAGTTGTAATACTTCACCTGGTTTCCCAATCATATTAAAAGCAATTTGAACATTCTTGTCAGAGCAAAAACTTTAACAGCCTGTAAGAAGGCTGACTGCAAAGAAACACCTAATCAGGAAAGATGTCTTGTTAAGTGTGGTATCAGGTAATTTTGTAGTGGCAAATGTGTCATGACAGTCTGCTACTCAAGAGTTACAAGGTCTGACACTGCCAGCTATTTTATCAGAAGTCTGATCATAAACTGGAAATAAACAAGAGTCATCAAAATGAGGTCAATATTGAAATATCTGCTTTTACTTAAATCCATGTGACTGGATTATTTATGATTCTCGGTGTCAGATGGCAGAACTAGGAGTAATGGTCTGAAGTTGAAGAGGGAGATGTGTAGGTTAGATATTAGGAAAAACTACTTCACCAGGAGGGTGGTGAAGCATTGGAATGTGTTGCCTAGAGAGGTGGTGGATTCTTCATCCCTTGAGGTTTTTAAGTCCCGGCTGGACAAAGTCCTGGCTGGGATGACTTAGTAGGGGTTGATCCTGCTTGAAGCAGGGGCCTGGACTAGTTGACCTCCTGAGGTCCCTTCCAGCCCTAAGATTCTGTGATTCTGTGTGAGTTTTCAAAGCATATGATAACAAATTGTACAGTAAAAATAAAAGTTGCAGCTGCTTAGTGGTGCCATAAAAGAAAACAAATCCAGAATGATATGTATCAGAGGGGTAGCCATGTTAGTCTGTATCCTCAAAAAAACTGAGAAGTCCTGTGGCACCTTGTAGACTAACAGATATGTTGGAGCATAAGCTTTTGTGGACAATCGCCCATTTTGTCAGATGCATCAGTTTATAAGGTTCCAGAGGCCTTCTCATCATTTTTGTAGAAGATATGGACACCCTGTTCCCAAAATAAGAAATACTGTAAAAGGACTAAAGATTCTGCTATATAGATCATTTGTGCTGTTTCAAGCATCTCATGAATTTATGCACAGTTTTTGTATAGCACTTGGCTGTGGAAGGAGAGCATTAGCTACACATCTTCCTAACAATGTCAAATACTACGTGTGTAATGCATTTTAATGCTTAGCAAGTTGTCATTGATTGAATGGCTATTTTTCAATCATTGCGCACTGTAGAATCCTCTGATTTCATTTTCTGTCCTATAAAGTAGAACGTTCACAACAGTCACCTGAAAATACCATTTGTCCTATTTTAGCTTGAAAAGATTTGGGATAAAAATGAGCAAGTGTTTTTTTTTCCTCACTTCATTTAAACCCTGTACTCTTCTCAACTTTTCTACCCTATCATCAAGTGTTAGTATGAGGATCTTGATATTCAGACTACTGTCAACGGATTCCAAATCCTTCCATCTGTAACTCTGAGACTCAAAGTTCATTTGACCCAGCCAATTCATGTGTGAATAAAAGTAGTTACCATTCATGGTTTAAGTATTCTGTATGAATTTAATTTGACAGTTTTAGCATAGTCCCCAGTAAACACAAGTCCATATTACAAATACAATGAAAACTGGCATTAATTGGCACCCTTGCTAGTAATCTAAGGGTGTGTCTACACTACAGAGTTATTTCAGAGTAGCTTATTCTGGAGTTTTTATTCCAAAATAAGTTATTCCGGAATAATACATCTACATTACAGGGAAGCCCCAAAATAAGTAAATGTTATTCCAAAATAGTGTGCCCACACACAGTAGAGCTCATTTTGGGTTAAAGCTCCAAAAATACTAGGTTTACACAGTAGCTTTATTTTGAAATAAGCTGTTCTGAAAGGCTGCATCTACAATAGCAAGTACATTCAAAATTGAGGTTGGAAGACAGCCTTTTTTTGAAATAACCCATGGAGCATCTACACACCCCCGTCAAAACATCAAAAGAATGGGGCCATTCCATCAAAGTTGGTCCTCTGTTCTTGTGGTGGGAAGAGAAGCCCACTCCAAAAGAGTATTTCAAAAGAGTGCAACTGTAGATGTTCTGCACATGGCTATTTTGAAAGAGGGAGACCTCCATGGTGGCAAAGAGCTGGCAGACAGTGGTGCCACTCTCTGCATAAGTAGAGCACTATGGCCCCAGTGTCCAGCTGTGTTTAAAGACACAGGTGCCCACAAAACTCAGGCAGGAAGCTGGGAGTGTGCAGGCAGGAGGGAACCCATGCTGATCTATAGCTCGGCAGCCCCTGCAACATCCAGCCAGCCCTTTGCACTTCCTGGCCCCAAGGACAGCCACCCTGACCCATTCCCACCCCTGGGGCTCCCCAAGGACAGTAGGGAGGCCTCTCAGGGGTGAGCTAGCCCCGAAGTGCCAGGCCCCATCCTGGACGGAGGCTGAGCTCCAGGACCTCCTCTCCACCAGACAGGGGTCAGGTGCTGCAATGCTGTGCCCTTCAAGCAGCTGTCAAAAGGCCTGACCAGCTGGCACCACCCCACCCGCACCCCAGACCAGGTCCAGTCAAAAGTAAAAGAACAGGGCTAGGGGTATTGCAAGACCTGGGATGCGGCCACATGGTTGGGGGGCAGCTCCGACAAGCTGCCCTTCCTATAAGGAGATCCACCACCTCCTGGGGCCAAAGGAGGCTGGACCCCTGGTCATCATACTGGACACAGCCAAGGCCAACACTGAGCCAGAGATGGCAACAGAAGATGGGGAGCACCTGGGACCTGCAGCCAGCACCAGGTGCCCGCAGACGGCACAGCGACTTAACCCCACCATCTTATAGTTCACGGATCCAATCCATACTCTCTCAACTTATGGGCAAGAATGTTGTGGTAGACTGTATCAAAAGCTTTGCTGAAGTCAAGGTGTATTACATCCACTGACTTCCACATGTCAATAGAGCCTGTTACCTCGTCATAATCAGATTGGCCTGGGACAAATTTCCCTTGGTGAATCCATGTTGCCCATTCTTGATCATTTTTCCATCTTCCAAGTGCTCCAAAATGGATTTCTTGAAAATCCCATCCACTATTTTCCCAGGGATTGATGTAAGGCTGACCGGTCTATAGTTCCCTGGAGAGTCTTCAAAGATAATGGCCAAAGGCTCAGCAATGACACCTGCCAATTCCCTCAGTACCCTTGGGTGCATTAAATCCAGACCCATGGATCTGTGTTCATCTAGTTTTTCTAGGTAGGTCTTAATTCATTCCTTCCTCACCGATGGCTGCCCTCCACTTCCCATACTGCATTGTCTAGCACTGTTGTGTAGGAACCGTCCTTGTCCATGAAGACTGAGGCAAAAAAAGCATTGAGTACTTCAGCTTTTCTAATATCATCTGTCACTAGATTATCTCTCTCATCCAGTAACTGCCCCACATTTTCCCTAATAACCCTCTTATTGTTAATATGCTTGTAGAAACTCTTCTTGCTACCATTCACATCTCTTTCCAGCTGCAGTTCCTATTGTGCTTTTGCTTTCCTGATTACTGCCCGCCATTCTCTAGACATATATTTATATCCCTCCTTAGTCAACTGTCCATGTTGCCATTTCTTATATGAATCCTTTCTGAGTTTAAGCTGACCAAGTATTTCCTGGTTAAGCCAAGCTGGTTGCCCACCATATTTGCATTTCTTACTATGCAGTGGGATGGTTTGTTCCTGTGCCTTCAGGAAGACTTCTTTAAAATACTGACAGTTCTCTTGAACTCTTTTCCCCTTCATCTTCGTTTCCCGGGTGATCCTGCCCATAAGTTCTCTCAGGGATCAAAGCCTACTTTTTTGAAATCAAGGGTCTGTAATTTACTGCTCACCTTTCTTCCTTTTATCAGGATCCCAAAATCTACCATCTCATGGTCACTGCAGCCCAGGTTGCCACCCACTTCTATTTCTCCTACTAGTTCTTCCCCGTTTCTGAGCAGCACGTCAAGTTGTGCATGGCCCCTGGTGGGTTCCTTCAGCACTTGTACCAAGAAGTTATCACCAAAATTCTCCAAAAACTTCCTGGACTGTCTGTGTGCCACTGTATTGGTCTCCCAACAAACATCTGGATGATTAAAGTCTCCCATGAGAGCCAGCACCTGTGATTCGGAAGCTTCACTTAGTTGTCTGAAGAAATCCTCATCTACCTCATCTCCCTGATCTGGCTGTCCATAGCAGACACCAACTACAACATCACCTCTCTTATTTCCAACTCTAAGCTTAACCCAAAGATAATCAACTGGGTTTTCTCCCTCCTTATACCTGAGCTCTCACATAGAGTTCAGCTCCTCCTCCTTTTCTCCCCGTCTGTCCTTACTAAACATTTTATACCCTTCCATGACTGTGCTCCAGTTATGCGAATCATCCCAAGTCTCTGTTATTTCATCCACCTCACACTTCTTTGACTGTGCCAGGGCCTCTAATTCTTCCTGTTTGTTCCCCAGACTTCTTGCATTTGTGTACAAGAACCTTAGAGAAGTGACTGATTGGCCCACTTTCTCCTCTTCACCCAGGAAACCATACTTTATTGTTCCCTACTCATTCCCCGCTTACCTCAGGGCTTGTGCCACCATCCCCTGACAAACCTAGTTTCAAAAGACAGCATCCACTCAGCCCTCCACTCTTTCAAAAGAATGGGCCAGGGATTGAAAAATCAGGCCTCATAAGGACTGTTCTTTCAAAAAAAGGGCCTGCGGAGTGTCTACACATATTTTCTTTCTAAAGAATCTTTTGAAAGGAGGTGCTTTTCCTGAAAAGGAAAGGAAAAGCGAGTTCAAAAGAAGTGCTGCAGTCTTTCAATTTACTTAGAAAAGAAGGCTTGTTGTGTGTAGATGTTCCATAGGATCTTTCAAAAGAGCCCCCTTTTTTTGAAAAATCTTTTGAAAGAACTTGCTAGTGTAGATGCAGCCACTCAGTCTGGCACACTCTGCATGCACACATTTATTTGTAATGTACAATATTTAGGATTTTCTACTTTTAAACCTCTGTATTTGCTTATTTCTTTTGGCAGTCAACTTAGAAATTTGTATTCCCTTCTGTGTAGTTTATATGTTGATAACATAATAGCTAACCAGTTCAAATTTGGGTATGTGTAGTATATTAATAAATCCTGAATCACAACCAATGTACAGTGAGCAAATAGCTGTTAGGTAGCTCTTAATCCTTTTTGTAGCCATTCCATTCACTGCCAACTTTGTGCATTAAGACTGGCCATGATGGAGGAATACCTCGTTACTGCCCCAAGTAAAATGCTGTTGTTGTTTATATTCAACCTGATAGCTGTGCAGTGTGAAAACATCATGGTAGTCCACAGTGGATTCCCCGAGTTTCATGGATTAAAATAAAAAAAAAATGATTTAGTGTCCAACTCCATAATGGCAACATATGAAGAGGGACTATGTAGGAAGGGAGAGAGAAAGTTAAGCATCAATAGGTTTTATGCTGATTGTAGTCACTTTAACATGAAAGGCAGTTTGTGGACTGTAATCTCTACCACAATAAGACATGATTTTTTTTTTTGCATCATATTGAGAAAAAAAAAGAAGTTCAGTAAAGCCTGATGCTGCTTCTGCTGAAGTCTGTAGTATAACTTCCAGTGATATGAGACTTCTGAGCTCAACTAGGTTGTTGCAATAAGTATTGTTGGTGACTCAATAGGGCACATTCTTTCTTCCAAATAAATAACGAAAAAATGGTTTAATATTCTGTTTATGTGCCAATGGGCTGCTGGAAACGACTCTTTTTTGGATAGCATGTAAAAATCAAGATCTACTTGGCCATTAAAGATTTAAGGACATTTTGCAAGAGTTGAGACAGCAAAGTTATTAATTTCCTGGATAAATTTCCAAATCAGCTACAATCAATACTGTACAGCAGTTTTCAGCTGAAGAAATTTCTCCTAACTTTTTGTGTAGTATTGTTTTGTAGTTGCACAATACACAGTATTTGTACATAACTGACATTCAATGTCAGCTCTATGTGCATATTAATGAGAATTTTATTGACCCCTGTCAAAACTAAAGCATTTTGAAACATCTCTGGGATGAAAGCAGATCTATTTATAGAGTATTCAATGGAAACCTTGCAGAACACTGAGTTGAGCAAAAAAAAAAAACCTGCTGAAAAACAGGCAAAATACAGTTAAAGTAGCATACTATGCAGTCTGAACTCTGTCCTTATTCGGCAATGCCCATTATGCTCACACATGCCTTTATCCTACTACCCCACAGTTGTGGAAATGTTTCAGCTCTTCATCTTCTTTTACCTCCCTCACCTACAGTGAGCTATTTGGCTTTTACCAGGTCCACCATGGATATTTTCAGATTCTTTTTCCCTTCCAAAGTCTATTTTGGCCCTTTGCAATCCTTATTCTAGTCTTTCCTGATTCATAGGCCTAGGGAATGTTCCAATTAAGATGACAATCAGTCTAAGTTCTTTTTCAGGAGCATGTCTAGGGGTCTAGCTTGCTTATGGTGATTGTTTGATTTTGGGTTTAGATGTACATATCTTTCATCCCACCCTGCAGTGATTGGTTTGTAATTAATCTCGTGGGTTGTTTTTGGAAGTGGGGGCTCACAAGCAATCTTCGTCTTAGCAAATCTGTTGCCAGAATCAGCTTTCCTCCTGATTACCTCCTGTCTGTAAGAATTTCTCCCTCTTGAGCATTCTTCTTGCATGGGAAGCAGGCTCCACAGGTTGAGTCCAGTGGAGCTAATTAGATGCTTTCTGACTGGCATGGCAGAATGCCTTGTCCCACTCAGGCCTCCATCTGACACTATTAAAGGGTGTGTCTGAGGGGAGAGGGGAAGTAGGTTATGCCACCTTTCCTCTGTTCCCTGGAGCTGGCAGGACACAACAGGAATTATTTGCATATATACCAGGTGCACTCAGTGTGTTAGATATACTGAAAATGGTTGGGCCTGCTTGATAAAGACGTGTTTGTGATACAAACCTGTGTGCGTTACTTTGAGAAGTGTGACAGAGCTGTGATGATCATATGAGGAAATCTGTTTTCTATCCTGTCATGTGAGGCAAAGGAAGAACTGGATGTGTATCAGTGTGCATCTTGCACACAGACTGTGAATGTTATATCAGTGCCAGGGCAAGGACTTCCATTCCCCAGGCTATTGCCAGCAGGGAAGTGGAGTATGAGAGGATTCAGATCACGGAATCATAGAATCATGGGTCTGGGAGGGACCTCAGGAGGTCATCTAGTCCAGCCCCCTTCTTCAAGCAGGATCAACCCCAACTAAGTCATCCCAGCCGGGACTTTGTCAAGCTGGGATTTCAAAACCTCTAGGGATGGATAGCCCACCACCTCTCTAGGCAACCAATTGCAGTGCTTCACCACCCTCCTGGTGAAGCAGGTTTTCATGATATCCAGACTACTCCTCTCCTTCTGTAACTCCAGACCATTGCTCTTTGTTCTATTGCCTGTCGCCACCAACAACGGTTTCTCTCCATCCTATCTAGAGCTCCCCTTCAGGAAGTTGAAGGCTGCTATTAAATCACCCTCAGTCTTCTCTTCTGCAAACTAAATAAGCCTAAATCCATCAGCTTCTCCTTTTGGGTCCTGTGCTCCAGCCCCTTCATCATTTTTGTTGCCCTCTGCTGAACCTGATCCAGCACATCCACTTCCTTTCTATTCTGGGGGGGGGGGCCCGAAACAGGACACAATACTCCAGGTGTGGCCTCGTTCATGCCAAATAGAGGGGAACAGCAACTTCTCTAGATCTGCTCAAAATTCTCCTCCTAATGCACCCTAATATGCCATTAGCCTTCTTGGCTACAAGGGCACACTGTTTACTTAAATACAACCTTTCATTCACCATAACCCCTAGGTGACTTTCTGCTGTACTGCTGCTCAGCCAATCAATCCCCAGCCTATAGCAATCCTTGGGATTCTTCCATCTCAAGTGCAGGACTCTACACCTCTCCTTGTCAAACTGCGTCAGATTTCTTTTTGGCCCAATCCCCCAGTGTACCCAGGTCACTCTGGATCCTATCTCTACCCTCAGATATAATTACCTCTCCCCCTAGTTTGGTGTCATCCACAAACTTGCTGAGGGTGCAATCCAGTCCCTCATCCAGGTCATTAATAAAGATATTGAACAACTCTGGCCCCAGAGCCAAATCTTGGGGCACTCTACTTGAAACCAACTGCCATCCAGATGTTGAGCCATTGACCACTATCCGTTGGGCCTGACACTCAAGCCAGCTTTCTATCAATCTTATAGTTAATGGATCCAATCCATTTTCCTTAACTTATGGGCAAGAATGTTTTACTGATGTTTAAATGAATGTGTAGGCAGAGATGTAATCCTGTGAGGTAGCAGCAACAGGCTTGTGAAGTAGCTCTTCTACTATATAAATGTCGTGTCACTTCTAGAGAGTTGGCTAAACTTGAGTGTATATTAGGATCTGAAACTTCTAGAATCTTACAGTGCCAAAGGCCAGTGTGACTCTGCACTGTGTGTCAGTGCATTCCCTACAGAGGCTAGTGGGCAGGTGGCATGTGCATTTGTGTGTGTATTAAGAGTCCTAATGTCTGCTCTATGTCCATTCATTCTTTAGCAAAGTGTTTGCCCAGTTTGTCCAAAGTACATAGCAGAGGGGCATTGCTGGCACATGATGGCATATATAACATTGGTTGAGGTACAGCAGAATGAGCCTCTGACCTTGTAATTAATGTGGTTATGTCCAGTGATGATATCCCCAGAAAAAATATGTGGATAAAGTCGGCAGTGGGGTTTGTTGAAAGGAAAAGTTCCAGTTTTTGCTTTTCCCTTTTAAATGTGTAGAATCATGTGGGTTATTATAGCAGACTCCAGCCATTTGGTACAAAAACACCTTTTTTTTTGGATGGGGGGAACTTGTGATGAATTTAACATTAGTTATATGAGCACGTTAAAGGTGAGTTCACAGCCATCAATAGAGAAGTCAAATACAAAAATATGAAGGGATTGTGTTGCTAAGTGTTTGTCCACAAGTGATATTTTTCTTCTATCTTATTCTTCTGTTTGAGCTCACTGGAGAATATAGTGAATGTTTCATTTTACCCACTTGGTTGTTGGAGCTTCTGATGCATTGGATGAGGTATAACATGTTGTGATCAGTTTGCATCTTGAAAGGCTTCTGAGGAGGGAGAAAATTGATTATTGTAGAAATACAGATACAGTAGAATGTCAGTTATGAACACCAGAGGTATGAAGTGACTACTCAACCACACACCTCATTTGAAACTGGAATTGCAAAATGAAGAAGCATCAGAGATAGAAAAAAATATAGTACAGTATTATGTTAAAAGTAAACTACTAACAAAAAAGGGAAAGCAGCAGTTTTCTTCTGGAAAGCTCCATTAAGTCAACATTCAGTTGTAAACTTTTGAAAGAACAATAATAGTATAGTTTTTTTGTGAGGCACCCACTACACTCTGGGAGAAAATGGTTAAAGCAACCCCAGGGAGTCTGCACAGAAGCCAGTTAGAAAATTAGGAAAGGGCTTAGAGAAACAGCCACACAGGGCCTGACTGGGCAATATGAGAATGATGGCTGAACCAGAGCAACTTCAGTTATGCCCTGGAGTTTGAGGAGGGAGGACTGGCTACTGTGAAGGAGTGAGGTGAGACAGCACCATGGACAGAGCAGTGCTGGGGCATGGGAGCATGAGTGAAATCCTGTCTGACTGCTGCCAGCTAACAAAACAAACCAGAAGTCAGGTAACACTTTAAAAACTAACAAAATAATGTATTAGGGGATGAGCTTTCATGGGACAGACCCACTTCTTCAGATCAATAAAATGTCCAGTCCAGAGGCAGGGGACTTGACTTGATGATCTTCCGAGGTTCCTTCCAGCTCTATGAGATCTGTTGTATCTCCAAAAATTGTCAAATCAGATGCATGGAATTGAAGGAATGGTGAGGGGGAGACATAGTAATAGTCTTGCCCTGATATTATTACAAATACCTAAGAAAGGGAAACAGTCCTTGCAAAGTGTGAGATAATTGCTCTTTTTATTGAGACCAAGTGTTAATGTATCGAATTTGAGCATGAACTCCAGTGCACACATCTCCTTTTGTAATCTACTGTTAAAGTCTCTGTTGTAGGATGCATATGCTCAGGTCTTTAACAGAATGGCCCACTCCTTTGAAATGTTCACTGACAGGCTTGTGTCTTTTAAATATGTGGACAAAGTTGGCAATGGGGTTTATTGCAAGAACTGTACTAGAACATAATGCTACACTCTGGGACGCCCTAGGTGAGAAGCCCGTCCTCTCCTACAGACAACCTCCCAACCTAATGAACATTCTCACTAGCAACCACAGGCAATACCACAGTAATGCTAGTCCTGGAACTTTTCCTTTCAACAAACCCCACTGCCGACTTTATCCACATATTTTTTCTGGGGATATCATCACTGGACATAACCACATTAATTACAAGGTCAGAGGCTCATTCTGCTGTACCTCAACCAATGTTATATATGCCATCATGTGCCAGCAATGCCCCTCTGCTATGTACTTTGGACAAACTGGGCAAACACTTTGCTAAAGAATGAATGGACATAGAGCAGACATTAGGACTCTTAATACACACACAAACGTGTCAGTGAGCAACCCTGTTACAGGCTTGTAATTGTTTGATGCCCCAGCTGAGTTCAAATGTCAGGTGTTTGACAGCAGAGGTGTGCAGCTTCTTCATGTTATTTTTTCTGAGGTATTGAAATAGGTTTTCTTGAGGTGTTTTGGTGGCCCATTTCATGGTGCAATCTACTCCTCTAACGTGTCCTCACTTGGTGAAGGCATTTGTAGAGGTGTTTATGAGTACCCCAAACTTGTTTTTTGGGCTAACCATTATAGTATCTGAATGATACTATAATGATACTGAATGAGGTCTCCATCTATATCATTGTGAAATATATGCACAGATACTATGTAAGTACTATGAATTTAGACTGAAAAAATGTGTAGTACTGACTATGCTGCTATATCCAAGCTGTGCTTTTGGTATGTTCCTAAGTAATGGGTCAGCGATAGAAGCCCTCTACAGAGCCCAGTAAGAACACATTAAATTATAAGAAAATGTAATGTGAAAGTAGGTGCAATGGTAAATATATATTATATTTAATATATATATAATATATATTTAATATATATAATATATATAATATATATTTACCATTGCACCTACTTTCACATTACATTTTCTTATAATTTAATGTGTTCTTACTGGGCTCTGTAGAGGGCTTCTATCGCTGATCCATCAATCTCCAATAAAAGTTCAGTACAGTACAGAAAGCAAAAGAGAGAAACTGGCAGAAATGGAAGCACTTAATTGAAGCACTGTTTGTGGTTACACATTGCAATTCATTTAACCACTTTAATCATTTATTTATTCTAAATCACTCAATATAATTCATTTACCCAGTAATACAATTCATTTGCCACTTTTTATTCATTTACTCAGTATAATTAAATCTCCTGAAATAGACATATTTCTACAGATTCACTATTCTTTTATAAAGGCATTAAGTTGTCTCAGTGAAGTGGAAAGAAAAATAAAGACTAGTGTCTTCAAAAGCTTCAAAGCTGCTTCATAATTTCTGCCATTTATAGCTCATCTTTTGTCTGTATTGATATTAGCTGGAAGGTCCCCTCTATCCCAGTATAAACACTTCTGCTATTGTATTCTGGGCTCAAGGAACTATTTTAAATACAGTTGGCAGAGTGAAATTGCAGCAAGTTTTGGGGCATGATATACATATTCAAGACATGTTGCATAAGATACCACACAATTGAAATTGTAAACTATCCACATGAAAATCTCCCCCACCTCATGATGAATAATGTTATCTTGGATCAAAACAAAAAGCAGTCAAGTAGCACTTTAAAGACTAGCAAAATAGTTTATTAGGTGAGCTTTCGTGGGACAGACCCACTTCTTCAGACCATACCCAGACCAGAACAGACTCCATAACAATGACTATTCTGCCCTGGGCCTGGATTTGCTGCCAGTGGGCCCATTCCAAAATTAAATGTGCTGACTGCATTGAATAGATTTAATCAAATAATACCAGTCAAGGATAGCTCTGCCTGAGGGGCACCCTAAGGCTCTGCATTCATCCTTTAAAAAGATATATTTTATTTTTAACTCACCATGACTGACATGTTTGAGCTGTCCTGAAGTAAACCACAATGCAGACAGTGGTGGCCAGAGCCCTGAGTCCATTACATGGCCTCTGGAGCCGTATGCAGGAGCACTGAGGACTGGCTGAGGAAGACTCAGCATGGTCCAAGTGGTGCTGAGAACTGGTTTCCCCTATCCCCACCCCTTCTGCCTGAGGTCCTGTCCCTTCCAAAAGCTCCCTTGCTCATTGCTCAGGACCTGACAAAGTCTGTCACCTTGCATTTTAATTTTACTCGTAATGCTCACCCCCTGCCTAGTATACTGCATAGTAAAATTACAAGTGCAGACAATGCATTTTTGTATTATTGTGGGATAGTGTATGCAAATCACACACCCAGAGCTTTTATGTATTTATTTTTTAAGCAGGACGAAGCAGCGTAGTCTTTAGTGATAGGTTTTTGTGCAGTTAACAAAGGTCTGGGCTTAGCATTCCTTTTTGAGTTGTTCAGTAGTAAAACTCAGTGATGTGATGGAAGAGCAAGGAAAGGACAGTTATCTAGCCTCCAGGGTTGTCCTGAAATCTCCATGAATTAAAGACTGATTTTTAATTAAATGTCATATAATGGAACCTCCAAGAATATGTCCAGCCAAAACTGTCAACCCTTCAGAGGAGTGATACTGGCACTAACTATGTTACTCCCGTATAAGCATGGAACTCAATAAATAGATTAAAGCTTGCCTCTCCACTCCTTGATTACTTGAATGGGAGGGCAATTATGGGCCTGTGCAGGCTGTGCTCAGCCCCTGCCTCACCTCCCCCAGAACACTATAAACCTAGGAAACTGGTGGTCTATAGGCTAATAAGGATCAGCTTATGCACATAGATTCTGCCACTGTGTAGCTCAGAGTTTGTGAGAATTTGTCCTGCCATATCTTGATGTTTTGTATAGACACAACCGCCCTGTGTTCCTCTTTGCTGAGGAATTGTCTTTTTTTTTTTAAATTCAGTTCATCAGGGCAACCTCAATCTCTGACTAAAGTTTTCATTCAGTAGCTCTTGGAGCTACTCAACTAGCTTTAGTAAGTTTACTTGTGATTTCAGGACCTCTGCCATTCTGGAGTGATATACCCCCACTTCCCATTTACCTCTGACAGTATACATGCAGAAGCACTTCAGATGTCTCTGTTGCCAGCTACTCTTAATGCCTGTGACCTTTTCAATCTTCCTGGCTGCACACTCACCTACCTTTCAGCTTCTAGAGCCCTTTCACACAATCTGGATGCTTCAAAAGAGCAAACTTGCTGGTCTGTGTAACTCTTTCCAAGGCAAGCAAGTTATTTATGCCAAGTGAAAGGCTAGTCTAGATTATTTTCCACTCCTGGGGAATATGTCCCCACAACTCAGTCTGTGGTCAGACTCTGTGGTAGCACAGCTGCATACTTCCCCTTTGAGTGTTGGTTTACTGCCACAGAATAGGGCCATTTGTTTGGAAAAAGCTGATTAAGAGAAAAGCATGGTCATGTAATATAAATAAGTATAAAGTATAATAAGGTGAATAAGAAGACACTAAATAAAAAAAATCACTTCAACGTCAGCATTTAAATACATATGTGGAAATTAGTGGCAGTGCTATTTGCACAATCATGTTTCAAACGGTGGTGGTATAGCAGGCATTAACAGTTTATTTTTTCCTTGCAGTTTAATCTTGATGAACTGCTATATAAAGATACATTAAATTTGTTTTATGATCTTATGTAAATTCTTTGTTTGTCAGTAAACGATTATGTCATACATCTCTAAAACTCTGATTTTTATATTAGATTGGATAACATCCCTCATCACAACCAAATATCATGGGAAGTAAAGTTTAAATACACTGTGCTGAAAATTTATGCATTTGACATTAAAGTTTCACAGATGTTGTGGTACAAATCAGTCTTTTGAATACATTCTATTATAAATGCTATTCCTTAAAGACAAACTGTGAAGGAGAGAATTTGAGAAGTCAGTTTGTCCTCTACAATTTAATTTTATGGCTTAGGTGAGCAGCAGAGCTCAAAGAAGTTGGAACAGGCTTGACAGAAGAGATAAGGTGGCATGAAGCTAGAAAGTCATCTTGACATTATTAGAGAAGGGTGGTTATGGGGGAGGGGGGGTTGGGGGGGGGCAAAAGAAACCAAACAGGACACAGAGAGTTGGGAAAGCAGAGAATGATTGATGATTTATTTATTTCTATTTCAATAGCAGCTACAAAACCCAATCAAATGAGCCCATCAAAGGTGCACAGCAAAGGTAAGGATTTGACATCTTGATAAACTTATCAATCTGCAGCATAGGGTGGTGTTAAATGAGAATTTTTGCAGCATGCAGTCAATGAAATGCTGTGGAGCAGTGGTGATGATTAACTGTTGGAAAATGAGTGAGAAATGAACATGAAGTACTTGGCACTTGACAAAGGACTTGGTGAGCATCAGAGAATGACCCTTGTTAACCTACAGTCAGGGCCAAGGGTCTAGCAGCGAAGAGTGAGACAGCAGCATCTGACAGCAGAAAAGCAACGAGACAAGAATGTGGGAAACAGGTATTGGAACTGGAAGTAGAATGCATAGTCCTGAAAGCGAAAAGCTTAAAGCTGTGTGGAGTTCATTGGTTCTTATTTGCAAGGTGGTTGACACATTTTTCTGTTAAATTTCTGTTGTCTCGTTTCTCACTTTGTCTTTTTTTTAAATTCTCAGTTTAAATGAAGTGCCAACTCCAAAAGGGGAGAGTTTCAGAGGCTTTTTTTCAAGGTTACAAAGAAAATATGAAGTCCTTCCCTGGAACATGAGGGAAGGAGAGAAATTTTGTGTAACTCTGCCCCTATTTGCCCTCCACAGCTTTACAGACCTCGGGGACTGCTCTCTTGCCTCTGTCCTTTCTCTGGCCCAGAGCTGAAGTCAGCAAGAGAGAGACCCAAGCATGCACAGCCCCCAGGAGAGCTCCAGTCATGTGGGGCTGACAGCTGAGACCCCAGGCATTGTGCCAGGAGCCTGGGAGTACTGCAGCATTTCCCTCACCCTTCATTCTCTTCCCATGCCTATGGGTGCTACCCCCACAGCTCCCATTTGGCAGGGTATGAGCAGCATGAGGCTGGGACACCAAGTGGGACTGCCCCAGTCCTGAGTCCTCTCTCTCCATGCTACACTCTACCCTACATATCCACCCCTGCCCTGACTCCTACACTCCCTGCGAACACCCCATCCATGTGGTCTGAGTAGCTCAACATCCCCAATCTCTTGTTCTGCGATCTCCCCACACTCTATCTCACACTTAAATTTCTTACAGGTACTGTCATACAGCAATGCCCAAACACGCTACCCTCAGCTGCCCAAAGGCTGGGTGAGTGCGATACAATAGTACCTGTAAAATATTTGTTACTTTCACCCCCAGATTGTAACCCTTCAATGGCAGGAGTGAAAGCAGTGATCTGGCAAGAACAAAAACTGCATGTTCATGGTAGGAATTTTGTACCACAGAAGGGGAGATTTGTTTTGGGTTGAGGGCCAAAGCACTAAGGTCACACCAACTATTCTAGGAGAGGCAGACTGTAGAATAAAGGGAAACCTAGATACAGTAGCAACATGCCAATGGAAAAATCAGAACACTTTTTTTATTTTTTCAAAATGTAAAGCTTGGAGTAAAAAAAAGAAAAGAAAAGAAAAGAAAATCAGACATAAATGTACTAAAAACAGTTATAGCCAGTCAGGTAGAGCTGGTTGGGAACAAGAATTTTTGTACAGTAAAAAATTGAAACATTTCCATATTTTTAAACAAATTGAAATAAAAAGCTGAAATGCAAATTCAGACAGATTTTGTTTTGATTCTGTTTTTACATTAATGGTATATTAATATACATCTTAGACCTATATCATAAGACATTTACCTATAATATAAAATATTTTAGTATAATGTACGTTGAAGCAAAATCATTCAGAATGACTATAGAAATTTGGCTTTTTTACCATCAAAATGGACATGTTGCTATGATTATGACACTGCATTTTAATAGAATTGTTTTCCATCCAACTTCTCAATCAGTTCTAATTTCAGGCATGCTTTGTATTGAGCCTAATAAACTTTACTCCACCCTACGCATGCAGAACTCTCCCCCTACTAGGTAACTTGATCTTTCTTGAGAGAGCTGCAAACACGCTAACTGGCTTCAAGTGTTTTCCATCCGTTTTTTAGCCTTGCCCTGGTCAGAGTAAAGAATTTTCCCCATGGTAGTCAGTCACTGATGGCCTTTAGGACTCACTGATATCAGTCTTGTTTCATTCTCAAGAGCAATGGCAGTACGTGTCCTCTATGGACATAATTAGCAGGTTATGTATTTATTCTCAATACCACACTACTTGGGTTAATTATAGGCAATTAATATATCCACTCATTGTGGTACTGTGTCCAAGATTTTCAGCAATTGCTACTGACTTTTTTCAGTGCTTCAAGTTTTGTCTGTCCATATTCAGGCTTCTTAAGGGGTGATTTTTTTTTCAGTGGCTGGTGCTTAGCATTTCATGTCACTTGGGTTTTCAGTTAGGTATTTCAAGGCTGGGCAGCCAAAAAAACATTAGTTACTTTTGAAAATCTTGGGCTGATTCTTTATGCATTTTGATCAGAGCACATTTTGCAGCATACACTTATTTAGGCAGAATCTGGAAGGGAAAACAATGGTCTATGATCATTTTTAGGTCATTCTGCCTTTGTCTTATTGCATTTGTAGTGTTACAACTATAGTATCCACAAGAAATATGGCAAAGAATGTCCTGATGTGCAGTTGTATTCATAAGTAACCAGGTACAATGACAATGTCTTCGTGCATTTGTTTGATCTCCATATTTTCATATTCAATTGTCTCAGCCTACCTGTGTAAATATGAAAGGTCGGGAATCAGTTATGAATCCTCTGACATGCCAATTAAATTTTAAAGATGAAATATAACAACCTAGGTTTGCCAGTTGGATCGTGATTAAACCCAATGTAGAACAGAACCTAGCAGAATTACCCATTTTCAATGAGTCCAGAGAGCATTAGCTTATAACTTTAACACTGGCTTCTCTTCATGTCAACGTCTGGTCTCTACTACAAACTTACAGCCATATAACTACATTGCTCAGGGGCACAGATGTATCAACCTCACTCTTGGTGTAAACAGCTATGTCATACTGCGCGCATCTCCCCTCAACCTAGCTATTGCATAAAACAGGGAAGTTGAATATTGATGCTGACAGGAGACCCTCTCCTGTTGGTGTAGGTAGGATCTTTACTCTGTGCTGCACAGGTATAAGTGCAGATGAGCCTTAACTTGAACCGGATTTCTCTCATCAGGGCATTTGCTTTTTCTTAACAACTCACCGTTTATTAATAACCACTAATGTGATTGAGTTAAATTATTGATTTGGTATTAAAATGTAGACACAACTAATATTCTAGGAATAGCAGTTTAGACATGGTTTTCCAAACTGCTAGCACTGTAAGCCTGATTTTTAGATCTGAATGTCAGATTTGTTGTTTCATCACAATGGCCGATAAGAGAACCTACAATTAGGAACTATTTGACAATTGTGCTGATGATAAAGGGTGTTGAAGACCTACTTCTGTTTAATTCAGTGTTAAAATTCCTATTTGCCCTAAAGTTGGATAAGCAGGCCTTTAAACACAATATGCATCCTATAGTTACACTGCTTTCTTGGCACTACAGAATTTACAAGGGAAGGTGGGAGAGAAGCCCTGCCTAGGCATCCACCACTAAATGTTTGGCTGTAAAATGAGCAAATTTGAGTAAGATGGCCAAAATAGTGACTAAAATAGGCTGCCATGCCACATGTTAAAACAATTTATTTTTCTCAGATAAGAAGATTTACTGCAAAATTATACAATCTGGGGTCCTTGAATTGAGACTAAATGGAACTGGAATGCTTTAAATTGCACAGAACTCTGAGAATTTAAAAGTCAAGTATTTGGGTGAAATATTGTGTTTTGTTTTGCATTTTACTCTTTCTTTTGCAATGAAGAGCTTTAACAATTTCCTATATCAGCAGAAAGCATACTGTAGAGATGAAGCAAGTTGTGATTGAGATAAAAAAAGCAGGCAGAAACACTTTATTACAGAAGAGCCTGAAGTAAAAATAAGACTGATTTCTGCTATTAAAAAGTTATTGCTAAAAATAATAACCTTTATGGAGTCATGATGGTTTTGATTTACCAAACTAAAGAACTGACATTTTGCAAGTGAGTTGCTGACAATGTAGTAATATTTAACAAAGATAAATGATACTTTGGATCAGAAGAGGCTTTTCTTGTAACTTCACACTTCAGCAACCTAAACTTTCCCCACTACTTAGCTGTATTAATTTTAAAGATGATGACACTTAAGAGCTGTGTTCTTACAGCTCTAGATATGTTTGCTGAATTCTGTAGACCTCAGGGATTTTAGCTGAAAAGAGAATTAATTCTTATTGTATATTTAAAGTAAGAAACTGTTTGAGAATGGGAGATAAATTGTTATGTTGCCAGTTCTTCACTCTTATGTTTTTAATTGTATAAAAAGCAAATAGGTTTGCAAATATTTGTAGAGCACACAGTGAAACAAATTTCCATTACAGTACTAGACTTTTTCCTTGAATAGATGAAAAGGTCAAAAGAATTCTTTTAATAGAACTTCTTGGTCTTTATCAAATAGGCTTTTCGTTCCATTGAGGACGCGATCATTGTCTCAGACATGAATGAAAACATGATGTGCCATTTAAAACTCTGAGATAAATATGAAATACTTAGCATTTAATTATGTTAATTTATATTATGAGAACAGTAAGAAAAATGACAAACAATACTTTTGCAAGAGGAAGGAGGGGAAAGTATTTGTAAGTGTTTACTGAATTGGACTGGTCTGTCTATAATCCAGAAAAGAATATAACTGTGGCAACTCACATACAAATGAGACAACGTTGACTTCTTACTATTTACTACCATATAGTCTGTATTACACACAATAACTATAGCTAAGTTAAAAGAACATTATCAAGATTGAAAAGCTGAAATTTGGGAAATGCCAGAACAAACATTTCCTGTGAAACCTTAATCCAGCCATTTTGTATCCATCTGTATTTTATTCAGCCTTTGATTACTTGATCACCATTCTACTTTTTCCACAGGATCTTATTCAGCTCCCAGGTTGGACAACGCTCCATGAAGGAGCATCTATTCAATATTTTGTTTTCAGTTCACTGTTCAATGTGCGGCTCCAGGCTTACTTACTAGATGTTACACGGATCCTGTGCTATCTCACTGCTTCACCAAAATATTTTTTTTCATAATACTCCTGTCTAATGAAGAGGTATTTTTGTCCCCATTTTGTGGATTAGGAACTAACATGGGCAGTAAGGTTAATTGATACATTGGACACTGGGTGCTTGCTTTGAACATACCTATCATATAGCTTTAAGGGATTAGTGCTTCATCAGATTTTGCATCTGCAGAACATACTGGGCCTTGACAGTAAAGTCATTGATAGACATGGACTCTAATGAGCATTAATTGAAATAGGTGAAAGGGAGAGACAGATACCTTGGAGGGTAGAGCTAGAATCCAGAGTGACCTGGATAAATTGGAGGATTGGGCCAAAAGAAATCTGATGCAGTTCAACAAGGAGAAGTGTAGAGTCCTGTGCTTGGGATGGAAGAATCCCAAGCATTGTTATAGGCTGGGAACTGACTGGCTAAGCAGCAGTACAACAAAAGGTGCCTAGAGGGTTATGGTGGATGACAGGCTGGATATGAGTAAATAGTGTGCCCTTGTAGCCAAGAAGGCTAACGGCATATTAGGGTGCATTAGGAGGAGCACTGTGAGCAGATCTAGAGAAGTTTTTGTTCCCCTCTACTGAGCACTGATGAGGCCATATCTGGAGTACTGTGTCCAGTTTTGGGCCCACCAGAATAGAAAGGATGCGGATGTGCTGAATCAGGTTCAGCAGAGGGTGACGAAAATGATTAAGAGGCTGGAGCACATGACCAAAGAGGAGAAGCTGAGGGATTTGGGCTTATTTAGTTTACAAAAGAGAAGACTGAGGGGTGATTTAATAGCAGCTTTCAAATTCCTGAAGGGGAGCTCTAAAGAGGATGGAGAGAAACTGTTCTCAGTGTCAAAACAAAAAGCAGTCAAGTAGCACTTTAAAGACTAGCAAAATAGTTTATTAGGTGAGCTTTCGTGGGACAGACCCACTTCTTCAGACCACAGCCAGACCAGAACAGACTCAATATTTAAGACACAGAGAACCAAAAACAGTAAGCAAGGAGGACAAATCAGAAAAAGATAATCAAGGTGAGCAAATCAGAGAGTGGAGGGGTGGGGGGGAAGATCAAGAATTAGATTGCATTAAGTACGCAGACGAGCCCCTATAGTGACTCAGAAAGTTCACATCCCAATTTAAACCATGTGTTAATGTTCTGAATTTGAATATAAATATAACTGTGGCTGTTAGTAAGGATCCTCATGAGGTTGGGAGGTTGTCTGTAGGAGAGAACAGGCATGTCACCCAGGGCCTTCTGGAGTGTAGCATCCTGATTAAGAATAGGTTGTAGGTCTTTAATAATTCGTTGCAGTGGTCTGAGTTGGGGTCTGTAAGTGTACCTAAGAGCTTGACTGTAAACAATGGATCTAGTCACGTGTGCAGGATGGAAACTAGAAGGGTGTAGAAAAGTATAGCGATCACTAGGTTTTTGGTACAGTGTGGTACTGATCAGGCCATCCTTGATTAGTACTGTAGTGTCCAGGAAATGTATCTCTTGCATGTTGTAATCGAGGCATAAGTTGATGGTGGGGTGTAGATTGTTAAAGTCTCTGTGGAATTCTTCTTAGGTATAATCGCATTTGCTCTGATCCAACTGACAGAGACCAAAAACTACAAGAACTTTACCAAATATTCATAAACCTGAATTATCCACCAGGAGAAGTAAAAAAACAAATTGACAGGGCCAGACGCATACCCAGAAACCAGCTACTCCAAGATCAGCCCAAAAAAGCCAAGAACAGAACACCACTGGTCATCACTTACAGCCCCCAACTCAGACCACTGCAACAAACTATTAAAGACCTACAAACTATTCTTAATCAGGATGCTACACTCCAGAAGGCCCTGGGTGACATGCCTGTTCTCTCCTACAGACAACCTCCCAACCTCATGAGGATCCTTACTAACAGCCGCAGTCTATACCCCAGGAACACCAGTCCTGGAACCTTTCCCTGCAACAAAGCCCGCTGCCAGCTTTCTCCACATATCTTCTTTGGAAATACCATCACTGGACCTAACCAGGTTACTCACAGAATCATGGGCACTTTCTCATGCTCCTCTACTAACATCATATATGCCGTCATGTGCCAACAATGCCCAGATGCTTTGTATATTGGACAGACTTCTAACTCCCTTAGACAAAGGGTCAACGGGCACAAAACAGACATCAAAACACTCCAGATCCACAAACCAGTTAGTCAACATTTTAATGGAATGGGGCATTCTGTCAATGACCTCAAGGTATGTGTGTTACTGAAAAGAAATTATTGCTCCTTTGTTGAAAGGGAAGTGGACGAACTGACATTTATATTCAAATTCGGAACATTAACACATGGTTTAAATTGGGATGTGAACTTTCTGAGTCACTATAGGGGCTCGTTTGCATACTTAACGCAATCTAATTCTTGATCTTCCCCCCCACCCCTCCACTCTCTGATTTGCTCACCTTGATTATCTTTTTCTGATTTGTCCTCCTTGCTTACTGTTTTTGGTTCTCTGTGCCTTAAATATTGAGTCTGTTCTGGTCTGGCTATGGTCTGAAGAAGTGGGTCTGTCCCACGAAAGCTCACCTAATAAACTATTTTGCTGGTCTTTAAAGCGCTACTTGACTGCTTTTTGTTTTGATAGTGTATAGACTAGCATGGCTTCCTCTCTGTTACTGTTCTCAGTGGTGACAGATGGCAGAAAAAGGAGCAATGTTCTGAAGTTACAGAAGGAGAGGAGTAGATTGGATATTAGGAAAAACTACTTCACCAGGAGGGTGGCGAAGCACTGGCCTAGAGGGGTGGTACATTCTCCATCTCTCGAGGTTTTTAAGTCCCGGCTTGACAAGGTCCTGACTATGATGACTTAGTTGGGGTTGATTCTGCTTTAAGCAGGGGGCTGGACTACCTTCCAGCCCTATGAGTCTATGATTCTAAGTATGCTTAAGGGATTTATTGAACACAAGTAAATTCTTATGAGGGTAATGACTAAGGCCTAATGCAGCTTCCCTACAGTTAGTCACAAATCTTGAACGACAGAAGTTTTCAGTGTACTTATTTCTAGCGAGTTATACCACTGCTATAGAGGAACACTTTCAATGTTCCAGAACAGCAAGCTACAGTAAACTCTTTCACACCCAACATTCTATTATCCAGAGCTCTCAAGTAACTGGCATTTTAACCATAAATAAAATTTAGTTACCTTTTCCATAGGTACAATATAGTGGAAGTAAATGCAAATAAATACAGCAAATAGAGTGTAACATTAAAATGTACAATACTACTGCTATTGGTAAATAAAGTACTCTTCAGACATTTTTGTTTGTTTCTTAATATCTAGCCATGTTTTTCTTTCATGTTATGCATTGTTAGGTACACCTGTCTATTACCTAAAATAGTTGAATATCTGGCAACCTCCCAGTCCCAGGGCTGCCGGATATGAAAGAGTTTACTGAACATAACAGGTAAACTGCCAAGAATAAGAAAAAAAAATTGTTTCCTTTTCTCTGGGAGGGAATTTTACAGAGGTATTATTCATTGAGCATTACTATTATTTGACACCTTATTGTTCTTCCACAGATTTGACTGCTTTCTCATCCCCTTCTTTTTGCTGTGTACCATCAAGACTGTTCTGGAGGATCTTTGTCTTTCTGATTAACCAAATGAAACTGAGTGGCAATATTTTAAGTGTGGTTATGTTCAGAGGGTATATTCTGATACCCTTAATCAAATTGGGCAATACTAAACTAAACTTAGTTCAAGAGCTGATTGGGAGAAAAAAAATCTATTTATTTTTCTGGAATTTGCCCATTTAGCAAAATCAAAATGTTCTGTGAACACAGTACATTTTTCACTAAGGTCTTATAAATAAGTCTAGGATCCCTGCCAAGCAAACTGTTTGAAACCTGTCTACCTGTGGTGTCCTGCCTTCTCAGTAATCCAGTTTGGGGGAAGACCTAGGGACCCTAAGGCTTTCAAGGTCTGTGGCTCCAGGATACCCTACCAAGTCTTGTGGAGAATTTTGGAAATTTTGGTTCTCACTCTAAGGCTACATCTACACGTGAAGCCTACTTCGAAGTAGCTTATTTCGATGTAGCGACATTGAAATAGACTATTTCGATGAATAACGTCTACACGTCCTCCAGGGCTGGCAACGTCGATGTTCAACTTCGACGTTGCGCAGCACCACATCGAAATAGGCGCAGCGAGGGAACGTCTACACGCCAAAGTAGCAGACATCGAAATAGGGATCCCAGGCACAGCTGCAGACAGGGTCACAGGGCGGACTAGCGCTTCCGGGGCAACAGCTAGCCGCTCCCTTAAAGGGCACCTCCCAGACACGCTCAGCCTGCACAGCCATAGGCACACAGACCTCGGGCGACGCAGGCATGGACACCCAGCAGCAGCAGCAGCAGCAGCCAGAGGTCCACCCAGCCCTCCCGGCAGGAGCAGGGCTTGCCCTGCTCCATGCCATGCGGGAGGCAGCTGAGCACCTCCTTGCCACACCGGAGGAGGAGCGGCCCTCAGGGGAGCAAGGCTCAACCCCCAACCCTGCAGCACCCCGAGCCCACCCTGCCTCACACGCCGCCGCCTGTGGAGCTACCCCACCAGCACCGACTGCTGGGAGTGGCTGGTGCTTGAGGAGTGGGACGACGATCACTGGCCCAGGAACTTCAGGATGAGCCGGCAGACATTTATGGAGCTGTGCCAGTGGCTCACCCCCGCACTCAGGCACCAGGACACTGCCATGCGGCGTGCCCTCCCTGTGGAGAAACGGGTCGGCATCGCTGTCTGGAAGCTGGCCACTTCAGACAGCTACCGATCCATGGGACAGCAGTTTGGCGTCGGCAAGGCCACCGTCGGGGCTGTCCTTATGGAGGTAAGAGGACCCATGGGGGGGGGGCAGGGGGGCCCTGGCAGGGGAGGGGAAGGGAGGGGAGGGCAGGGCAGGGCAGGGCAGGGGAGGGCAGGGCAGGGCAGGGCAGGGCAGGGCAGGGGAGGGCTGGGCAGGGAAGGGCAGGGCAGGGCAGGGCTGGGCCATGCACACCCTGCTCACCCCTCATTGGTGCTCTCCCATGTGCTTCCCCTGCAGGTCGTGCGTGCCATCAACGCCATGCTCCTGCACAGCCTCGTGAGGCTGGGCGACCCAAATGCCACCACCGCGGCCTTTGCCACCCTGGGCTTCCCCAGTTGCTTCGGGGCTCTGGATGGGACTCACATCCCCATCCGCGCCCTGCAACACAGTGGAGGACGGTACATCAACCGCAAGGGCTACCACTCAGTGGTCCTCCAGGCCTTGGTGGACAGCTGGGGGTGTTTCCAGGACGTTTATGTGGGCTGGCCTGGCAGCACCCACGATGCCCGGGTTTTCCGGAACTTGGGCCTGTGCCACCGGCTGGAGGCGGGGACCTACATCCCCCAGTGGGAGATCCCTGTGGGGGACACCACCATGCCCCTCTGCGTCATCACAGATGCGGCCTACCCCCTCCGGCCCTGGCTCATGCACCTGTACACGGGGCATCTCTCTTCCAGCCAGGAGCGCTTCAACCAGCACCTGAACCATGCGCGCCAGGTGGTGGAGCGCTCATTTGGCTGCCTCAAAGGGCGCCTGAGATGTCTCCTGACCCGCCTGGATGCGGGCCCCAACAACATCCCCCAGGTTGTGGGTGCCTGCTGCTCCCTGCACAATCTGGTGGAGAGCAAGGGGGAGCCCTTTTTTCAGGGCTGGGCTGTGGAGGCCGGCAGGGGCAACATGCAGCCACCCACTGCCCCCAGTCGCCAGGTGGACCCTGATGGGACCCGGGTCCAGGAGGCCCTGCGGGCCCACTTCAAGGAGGCCACGGGGTGAACTCTGCCAGGCCCCCCACTGCGCCCCCCCCTTCCTCCACAACACTCCCTGCCCCTACGCCCACACCACGGAGCTCCCAACAGCACACCCCCCCCGACTTCTCCTGTACAAATGACAGCATGCACTTGTGGCTAAAATTAAACTGGTTTTACTTTTAGAACTGTTTTTTTGTAACTATAATTAAAACAAGAACAAACTATATACAAGACGTCTTTAACAAAAGTAATCTGTACAAATAAAACAATAATAATAAAAAAGTTTGCATATAATAATATGGGTCTGTTGTTCAATAAAAAGAAAACCAGGGATGATAAGGAAGGGGAGAACTATTTACATGGGGGGGACGGGGCAAAGGGGGGCACAAATATAAATGAAACTGTCCATCATAGTCCTTTTCTGGAAAGTAACTATATACAAGGGGAGGGGGGCCACGTCCCGGGCCCCACGCCCTAAAGTCCGGCACTGAGGGTGGGCGGCCGGGAGCCCCGCCTCAGCCGCAGCCCTGTCCGGGGCTGGCTGGGGGCCGGGCGGACCAGAAGATATGTCCGGCGAGTCTCAGCTGGCCCCAAGTGTCCCTCGGCGGTCCGGCCCTCGGTGGTGGGTGGCGGGGCAATGGCAGATGGGACGGCTACGTGCGGAGCAGCAGGTGGTGCGGCGGGTGGAGCAGGCAGGGCGGGTGCTGCAGCTGCCGGTGCGGCATGGGGGGCCAAGTCGTCCACCAGGCAGTTGAATGTGTCCATGTAGGCCCCCCATGCCTCTTGGCGCCAGGCCAGCGCCCACTCCTGCAGGTCCAGGCGGCGTTGCTCCACCCGCAGGCGCTGCTCCATGACCTCCAGCTGCCGACGATGGATGGCCAGCAGCTGGGGGTCTGTCGCCGTCAGGTGTTGTTGTGGGGTCCGCCGTCTAGCCTGCCGTGGGGCCAGTCGGTCCTCCGCCGAGGGGCTTGCCTGGAGCGATGGCCCCAGAGGGGTCTCTGGGACCACTGATGCCTCGCCAGTGCTCTCTTCCAGTCCTTCCGATGGTGCAGCTGCGGAACACAGGATGCGGGGGGAAGAAGAATGGAGACAGGTGTTAGTGTGGGCCCCGAGCCGTGGCCCTTGTCCCCCCACCCCTGTGCTGCAGGTTCCCCATCCCCGTCCCCGGGAGATGCTGCTGTGATGGATGGGGTTCAGGGGTGCCCCTGCACTGCACCCCGTCCCCTGGCGGGAGTGACTCTCACTTCACTCAGCAGGGTCTGACAGGAGAGGTTTCTTAGGCCACAGATGCCCAGTTTCTCCCAGGAGTGACAGCACCAGCTGTCAGAAGAGACAGTCCTTCCAACCTGTCCTGGGGAGAAGACCCCAAGGGGTGCCCCTCTGGGGTGTAGCTTTCCCCCTCCTCAGGCTGGCTGCCTTCCAGCTCTCCCTTCCCCTAGCCTCTACCTGCGGCCCCCGCCCCGATTCAAAGCCAGCTCGGCTCCTCCCTCCTCTTTGTTCAGGGCAGAGGTGTCACCTGCCAGCTGTAGCCCCAGGATCATCCTGTGCCCCTGGGAGCTATTCAGCTTGTTGCTCATATCTAGCCTGAGTCTCCCTTTGGCACTCCCCCCACTCCATCACATGCTGCTGCTGCTGCTGCTGCTGCTGCGGGGTGTCCCACCCCCTCCTCCCAGGGGCCCCTCGAGGTTCCGCTACCCCCTGCCCCAGGGATGGGACATGGCACTGTCGTGCTGGGGGGGGGCAGGGGCTGATGCACTCCTGTGAGGGACATGGCCCTGCTGTCCTTGGGGCCATGGCCATGTGGGCATGTGGGAGGCCCTGGGCACATATCTGTTACCCCCACCCCTCAACCCCGGGGGTGTACACCAGAGGGGGGTACATACCTGTCGGTCCACTCCCACGGTCCGGAGATCCCCGGGGGGCGGACGCCTGGCTGCTGCTCAGGGAGGGCAGGAGGAGGATCTGCAGCCCGGACTCTGCAGAGGAGGACCCCCCCCCTCCTCCTCCTCCTCCTGCCACGATGGCCCAGGGGTGGGCTCCAAGGGGGACCCCCGGGGTGCGGGGCTTACCTCCAGGGCGGACTCGGGCTGAAGGGCCTCCTGGGGCTCGTCAGCCAAGGTATCAAGGGTGGCCGGAGGGGAGGAGGTGTGCCAGGGGCCCAGGATGTCCCTGAGCTCCCTGTAAAAGGGGCAAGTGATGGGGGCGGCCCCAGATCGGCCGGCCACATCCCGGGCCCGGGCGTAACCCTGCTGCAGCTCCTTAACCTTACTCCTGACATGGTCAAGAGTGCGGGCAGGGTGACCCCGGGTGGCCAGGCCCTCGGCCAGCTGAGCGAATGCATCCGCGTTCCGCCTCTTGCTCCCCATTACCTGGAGCACCTCCTCCTCACTCCAGACCCCCAGCAGGTCCCAAAGCTCGGCCTCTGTCCAGGAGGAGCCCCGCTGCCGCTTCCCAGCCTGGCTGCCTGCCTGGCTGGGCTGGCTGCTCTGGCTCCCCTTGTGGGGGGAGTCCTCTGGGGGCGCTGGGGGGGCTGCCGGGCAGCCATGGCAGGTGCTGGCCCTGTTCTGGGTGGCTGAGGGACGTGCAGGCTGGCCGCGTGTCTGGGCTGCCGCCTGCACATTCCCTCAGCTTCCTGCACAGGTAGGGACGGGGAGGGGACCTTTAAGGGGCCGCTCCACGCGGCCACCATTGAGCTGAGGGGCTGGAGAGAGCGTCTGTCAACCCCTGAGCTGATAGCCGCCATGGAGGACCCCGCAATTTCGATGTTGCGGGACGTGCAATGACTACACGGTCCCTACTTCGACGTTGAACGTTGAAGTAGGGCGCTATTCCCATCCCCTCATGGGGTTAGCGGCTTCGACGTCTTGCCGCCTAACGTCGATGTTAACTTCGAAATAGCGCCCGACACGTGTAGCCGTGACGGGCGCTATTTCGAAGTTAGTGCTGCTACTTCGAAGTAGCGTGCATGTGTAGACACAGCTTAAATCACAACAAAGCCAAATTTTGAACTGACAAAATATGCAGTGAAACAGAATACATTTCTATCCCCAGGTGTACAGAGAGCAGGCAGATGGAATCTCTCTCATTCTTTATCATATATCTTGGTGAAGATTGCCTGCTGGTCTCTGTTTATAGGATCCTTGCCATTGGAGCAAGAGACAGAAATAATGTATCTGGAATTTGAGATACCCATATGACACTTGTGCCACTGCCCTTTATGGGAGGGGAGGCCTGAGCTGCATAGCTATAGGAGGACATTGATGAGATTGTGCTTGAAGCAGTCAGTCTTTTCTGGGAATGTAGTACCTGGGGGAGCAGGGGAGCAGTGTGTTACATCCATTTGATACCAATTGCTCCCTTGGTGGGTCATCCCATCTTCATAGGCTGGAGTAGGAGAGGATGATCCCATCCTTTATGGCACTTTTCAAAATCCTACTACTGGGTTGGAGAGAAGAAGGAACAGGAGCAAGAGGTCTCTCCCTCCACGCTCCATATGAATGTGAAGAAACACATTCACATGTGACCAAATGCTGGGCATCTATCACACACTGAACTGTGGTACAACAATAGCAGTTGCTTTTATTGACCACTCCTGATTTCTGTGATTATATTCATTTTTGGCAAATATTGTCTAACTCTTTGTGAACACCTTACAGCCTATTGGCCAGAGTCTTTCTTCCCTCTGAGTTTTTGTACTTGGAAAAAGACTGTAGAAAGAAAAGAGACAGTAGTTTTCAGGTTAACAGATTCTGTTCATAATCAAACTAATCTACCATGCCCCATCTGTTATGCATCTGTTTCAGTGACAGGAGAAACAGGAAGGTCCTTTACTAATTAGGGATATTATGAATTATTGCATGGTTGTGATTAAGTAAAATTGTAATCCAACTCAACTGAGAAATTTGGGTTTCAGCTGTATGACTCCCTAGCCAAGAGAAAGAGAACCATCACATTACATTGCACTCTTTAGTCAAGGTTGTGGGAAAGAAATTTCTCTGTTCCATTTGCTAATTAGTCTATTGATAACATGTCTACAGTTTGAATGGAAACTTTTCTTCCATTGACTAAAACGATATTTCTGAAGTCTATGAAGAATTGTGCCCTTTGGCATCAATGTAATCAAAGGACGATATCTGTTTCCAAGAATGTTCTGAACAGTGTGAACTCTCTGGAGATAAACTGGCCTTAACTCACAGAGTAATTGATGTATGCCCATTTAGGGCTACGTCTACACATGCAGCCAACATCGAAATAGCTTATTTCGATGCTGCGACATCGAAATAGACTATTTCGATGAATAACGTCTACACGTCCTCCATGGCCGGCAACGTCGATGTTCAACTTCGACGTTGCTCAGCCCAACATCGAAATAGGCACAGCGAGGGAACGTCTACACTTCAAAGTAGCACACATCAAAATAGGGATGCCAGGCACAGCTGCAGACAGGGTCACAGGGCGGACTCAACAGCAAGCCGCTCCCTTAAAGGGCCCCTCCCAGACACAGTTGCACTAAACAACACAAGATACACAGAGCTGACAACTGGTTGCTGACCCTGTGCCTGCAGCATAGATCCCCAGCTGCCGCAGAAGCAGCCAGAAGCCCTGGGCTAAGGGCTGCTGCCCACAGTGACCATAGAGCCCCGCAGGGGCTGGAGAGAGAGCATCTCTCAACCCCCCAGCTGATGGCCGCCATGGAGGACCCAGCAATTTCGACGTTGCGGGATGCGGATCGTCTACACTGTCCCTACTTCGACGTTGAACGTCGAAGTAGGGCGCTATTCCTATCTCCTCAGCTGTGTCTACACGTGCACGCTACTTCGAAGTAGCGGCACTAACTTCAAAATAGTGCCCGTCGCGGCTACACGCATCGGGCGTTATTTCGAAGTTAACTTCGATGTTAGGTGGCGAAACGTCGAAGTCACTAACCTCATGAGGGGATCAGAATAGCGCCCTACTTCGACATTCAACGTCGAAGTAGGGACCGTGTAGACGATCCGCGTCCCGCAACGTCGAAATTGCCGGGTCCTCCATGGCGGCCATCAGCTGGGGGGTTGAGAGATGCTCTCTCTCCAGCCCCTGCAGGGCTCTATGGTCACCGTGTGCAGCAGCCCTTAGCCCAGGGCTTCTGGCTGCTGCTGCCGCAGCTGGGGATTCATGCTGCAGGTACAGGGTCTGCAACCAGTTGTCGGTTCTGTGTATCTTGTGTTGTTTAGTGCAACTGTGTCTGGGAGGGGCCCTTTAAGGGAGTGGCTTGCTGTTGAGTCTGCCCTGTGACCCTGTCTGCAGCTGTGCCTGGCATCCCTATTTCGATGTGTGCTACTTTGACGTGTAGACGTTCCCTCGCTGCGCCTATTTCGATGTTGGGCTGAGCAACGTCGAAGATGAACATCGACGTTGCCGGCCCTGGAGGACGTGTAGACGTTATTCATCGAAATAGACTATTTCGATGTCTCAACATCGAAATAAACTATTTCGATGTTGGCTGCACGTGCACCCAACTTCGAAATAGCTTATTTCCATGTTGCGACATCGAAATAGGCTATTTCGATGAATAACGTCTACACGTCCTCCAGGGCTGGCAACGTCGATGTTCAACTTCGACGTTGCTCAGCCCAACATCGAAATAGGCACAGCGAGGGAACGTCTACACGCCAAAGTAGCACACATCGAAATAAGGGAGCCAGGCACAGCTGCAGACAGGGTCACGGGGCGGACTCAACAGCAAGTCGCTCCCTTAAAGGGCCCCTCCCAGACACACTTTCATTAAACAGTGCAAGATACACAGAGCCAACAACTAGTTGCAGACCCTGTATATGCAGCACGGACCCCCAGCTGCAGCAGCAGCAGCCAGAAGCCCTGGGCTAAGGGCTGCTGCCCACGGTGACCACAGAGCCCCGCAAGGGCTGGAGAGAGAGTATCTCTCAACCCCCCAGCTGATGGCCGCCATGGAGGACCCCGCTATTTCGATGTTGCGGGACGCGGATCGTCTACACGTCCCTACTTCGATGTTGAACGTCGAAGTAGGGCGCTATTCCCATCCCCTCATGGGGTTAGCGACTTCGATGTCTCGCCGCCTAACGTCGATTTCAACTTCGAAATAGCGCCCAACACGTGTAGACGTGACGGGCGCTATTTCGAAGTTACTGCAGCTACTTCGAAGTAGCGTGCACGTGTAGACGCAGCTTATATGTTGCATTTGTCCACCATAGCACCAGGGCCACAACTCTGTAACCATGGCTGCAGCTGTATCAGAGACTATTGAACTGAACTTAATTGTAGGTTGATATACATTCAGACAAAGGACCCCCCAGGGATATGCTAAGTAATGGGTAATTGTGTATTCTCTTTTGGCTGTGTGTGGTATACAAGGGAAATATAACCACAAAACAAAAACAAGCAGTTATGTAGCACTTTAAAGATTAACAAAATAATCCCTTAGGTGATGAGCTTTCATGGGGCAGACCCACTTCTTCAGATCTGGAAATAAGTGGCCCTGCCCCACGAAAGCTCATCACCTAATAAAAAAAAAGACAAATAAGAAGAAGTCCTGTGGCACATTATAGACTAACAGATATTTTGGAGTATAAGCTTTTGCAGGCAAAGACCCGCTTCATCAGATACATGAGTAGGTTTTTTTCAGAGAACGATTTAAAGAGTGGGGTCTCAGTAAGGGGGAGGGCCAGAGCAGGCAAGGTCTATTCGGTCAGGGTGGAAATGGCCCATCATTGGCAGTTAATGTGGAGTTGTAAACGTCAAGAGAGGAGAAAACAAGTCAGTTCGTTGGGGGGAGGGTGGCCCATTGTCAGATTCTATTGTGGAGGTGTGAACATCAAGAGCAGAGAAGCTGCTTTTGCAATGGGCCAACCACTCCCAGTCTCTGTTTAATCCTTGGTTGATGGAGCCAAATTTGCCAATTAATTGAAGCCCAGACATTTCCATTTCCATTTTATTTCTGAAATTTTTTTTGTTGTAGGACTCCTACTTTTAAATCTGCTACTGAGTGTCCAGGGAGATTGAAGTGTTCTCCTACAGGTTTTTGTATGTTACCATTCCTGATGTCTGACTTATGTCCATTTGTTCTTGTGCATAGAGACTGTCCAGTTTGGCCAATGTAAATTGCAGTGGGGCTTTGCTGGCTTCACCCTAAACTATTTCAGATTTGAGGACAATTTATACCTTCAAATCAGTGGCACTGCTATGGGCACCTGCATGGCCCCACAGTATGCCAACATTTTTATGGCTGAACTGGAACAACACTTCTTCAGTTCTTGTCCCCTAGCGCCCCTCCTCTACCTGCTCTACACTGATGGGATCTTCATCATCTGGACACGTGAGAAGGAGGCTCTTGAAGAGTTCCACTGTGATTTCAACAATTTCCACCCCACAATCAACCTTAGCCTGGACCAGTTCACACAAGAGATCCACTTACTGGACACTACCGTGCAAATAAGTGATAGTCACATAAATACCACCCTATACCGAAAACCAATGGACTGTGCTTATCTACATGCCTCCAGCTTCCATCCAGGGCACACTACATTACCCATTGTATACAGCCAGGCACTAAGGTACAACCACATTTGCTCCAATCCCTCAGACAGAGACAAACATCTACAAGTCCTTTACTAAGCTTTCCTGAAGCTACAGTACCCACCTAAAGAAGTGAAGAAACAGATTAACAGAGCCAGACATGTACCCAGAAGCCACTTGCTGCAAGACAGGCCCAACAAAGAAAACAAGAAAACACCACTGGCTATCACATACAGCCCCCAGCTAAAGCTTCTTCAGTGCATCATCAGTGGCCTGCTACCCGTCCTGGACAACCATCCATCACTCTCACAGACCTTGGGAGGCAGGCCTGTCCTCGCCTACAGAGAGCCTGCCAACCTTAAGCAAATTCTCACCAGCAACTATTGACCACACCATAGTAAGTCTAAACCTGGATACAATGTCTGCAACAAACATCTCTGCCAACTCTGTTCACATATCTACACCAGCGATATCATCACAGGTCCTAACATCAACCGTACCATCGGGGCGCTTTCACCTGCATATCTACTAATATAATATATGCCATCATGTGTCAGCAGTGCCCCACTACAATTTACATTGGCCAAACTGGACAATCTCTACTTAAAAGAATAAATGGACTTCAATCAGACATCAGGAATGGTAACGTACAAAAACCTGTAGGAGAACACTTCAATCTCCCTGGACACTCAGTAACAGATTTAAAAGTAGCAGTCCTACAACAAAAAAATTTCAGAAATAAAATGGAAATGGAAATGTCTGGGCTTCAATTCATTTGCAAATTTGACTCCATCAACCAAGGATTTAACAGAGACTGGGAGTGGTTGGCCTGTTACAAAAGCAGTTTCTCTGCCCTTTATGTTCACACCTCCACATTAGCATCTGACAATGGGCCACCCTCCCCCCAATGAACTGACTTGTTTTCTCCTCTCTTGACGTTTACAACTCCACATTAACTGCCGATGATGGGCCATTTCCACCCTGACTGAATAGACCTTGTCAGCTCTGGCCCTTCCCTTTATCGAGACCCCCTCTTTAAATCATCCTCTGAACCCTCCCCCTCCCACTCTTACATCTGATGAAGTGGGTCTTAGCCCATGAAAGCTTATGCTCCAAAATATCTTTTAGTCGATAAGGTGCTACAGAACTTCTTGTTGTTTTTGAAGATACAGAATAACATTGCTACCTTTCTGATACTCATCACCTGATAGTTTATTTTGTTAGTCTTTAATGTGCTATATGACTGCTTTTTTATTCTGTGAACATAGACTAACACGGCTACCTCTTTGTAACTATTCACCAAGGGAGATATATGTAAGTCTGCAATTGAAAGATTCAAACATGGGCTGTTACTTTCCTTTTGCTGAGACCATGTTCAAAATTTTAGCCCATGCTGTAGTCTCAAATGCTGTAACAAATTTCAAATTCTCTACCCAAATGTGCTTTGTTGAAGCTCCATCCCACAAATAAGATATGTCCACCCTTCTAGTCTAGGCCAATAGCAAAGTGATTTACTTGGATAAGGGGCCTTTTTCATACATGCTACCTCCCCACACTGACTCTCAATGTATTTGAACCTTGTTGAACTTTTTTTTTCTTAGCCAACGTTGAGCATTTCTTTTATCCCCCTTAAAAGTGAGGGTGCCATCCTGACCCCCATCACACAGATACACACTACTTATCTTAGTATCTATACTTGCACCAGGAACAGAAATCTTCATCATTACATGCTAAACAAACAGTGGGTCTGACAGCAGCGGCTGCTGCCCACAGTTTTGGCACTGGCAAACTCAACTCTTTGTGAAAGCCAGATGCGGAGGATGATAAGGCATTATGCATTCCAGCTAAAGGTCCTGGTTTTCTTTTTTTGTTTGTTTGTTTGTTTGTTTTGGTTCTGTTTTGTTTTTTTAAGGCCCAGGATAATTCTGAAATCCTGAATCCTCTGTTGCCCTCTGTCTGAATTTCTTATCATAACTTGACATAAGAATATAATAACAGCCATATTGGGTGAGGCCAGTGGTCCATTTAGCCCACTATCTGTCTTCTAACAGTAGCCAACGCCAGGTGCTTAACTTCCCCATCCTCACCTCCACATATATGGTGTGAATCCCTACTTGTAAGGACTCATGCTTGAATAAGAAAACACTTCTCTAAGGTCCTCTGACGATTTAAACTTCGCATGCAGCTCACAATATCTTTGAGGACAAAACTGCGGATCTTCAAAACTAATGTGAAGAGTGTGCTCTTGTATGGAAACGAAACCTGGCATACTAAAAACTCCTCAAATCACAAGCTACAGCCATTCATAAACAGATGCCTGAGGTACATCCTTCATGTCAAATGGCAAGACTTTGTTACAAATGAGGAGCTTTGGAACAGAACAGGACAAGAACCAATTGACAATGAACTCAGAAGAAGAATGTGGGTATGGCTAAGCTAGGCCACACACTCAGAAAACCATCATTTAGCATAGTCCATCAAGCTCTCACATGGAACTCACAAGGAAAACGCAAAACAGGAAGACCTTGGACAACATGGAAAGGGTCTACTGAGGCCAAGGGAGAACAACTGGGATACTCCTGGAGCCAGACAGAAGTTTTGTCCCAAGACAGAGTGAAGTGAAGGAGACTTGTAGATGATCTATGCTCCACATGAAGTACAAGGGTTAAGTAGTATAAGCAGAATGCTACAGAATGCTTTTCAAAGGTCTAGGTGGCCACAGGTTTGTAGTCATCCTTTCTATTCCTTTTTATTCATGGTCTCCACTTGAGCATCACTAAAGTGGAATAACTAAATCCACAGACTCTCTTTTGCATACATTTTTCTTTATCCCTTTGCATAAAACAATCCCCAGATCCCTGAGCTTTGGCACCCATGTTTACCACCTATGCCTTGTTAGAGACATGCAGTTTCTGATGCTTCAAAAGGTGTGCTGGGACACTGGACTGGGTGCAACACCTGTCTTCTCACTGGCCTGACACCAGATCTGCCACAGCATTGACCGTCCATCCAACAGGTAATACTTCTACCTGGCATGCTGCTCACAAGCTGTTTTAACTTCACTTTCTATGAAGACTGAGAGAAACAAAACTGGACTCATCAATTTTGATGAAAAGTATGTGAATATAGTCAAAGCCAAATTCTACGTAAATGTTACTGCAGCATTCATGCATGTTCAGAACATTAACCATTCTTCTATAAGGATAACAAAGTATCTATACCGTGGTACTGAGGAAATTTAAGTGATTAAACTGAACATGTTTGTGTTATAAGCGTATGATGTAAACCAACATTCTGGATTACGGGTATGATGAGAGGTAAGTGCTCACAGGATGTTGAACCTAGGGAGCATAATGGTTTAATATGTGACCTTGTAGAATTATCGCAACTAACTGGAGACATTTGCTAGCTGCCAGTATGTCTGCCTGCATCACCAGTGCACACAGCTTTGAAACCTGCAGATCTGCCTCATGGAATGTTTATATGTACATTGGGGCAACACGCCAGCTCTTTTCCACCTGCCCCTGCAGCTAACATTAGACAAGTTGTCAACGCATCCTTGCACCTCAGCAATCCCCAGCTGCTAGAACACACCTTGGTTGCAGAAGGCACAGCTTAGATCAGCTTTTGGGCCATGTTAACCTTCACCCAGAGATAGGCTCTCTGTAGAGGAACCCCCATATCATGTAGTGCAGAACTGGAAGGGTAACCCATACACCTAAGGGTGTAGTTCACTGAACCATGTAGTGAAACCTAGACCACTTACACAGGGAGAGGATGAATCTTCTCTCTCGCCTTAGCTGACAGCCAGCCAGCCTTTAGCTCTAACTGAAGAGGCTCATGCACTAAGCTCCAGAGGTCCCACATCTGAGTCTACCTGAGGGCACTTCCCAACAGCAGTTGAGCATCTAGACCATGGGTCAGCAGCCCCCTGGCATGGGTGCCAACAGTGGTACACAATCTGATTTTCCAGTGACACGCAAGGAGAAAGCTCAGCCCTGACACACCTCCCCCATACAGCCAGGAGCTTACTCAAAGTCATGCCACCTGTGGATTAACAAAAGACCAGGTAATGTTGCCAACCCCCTCCTAAACAGTAAAGCTCTGTATCTTAATTTATGTATTACTGAACCTGTTGTAAGTAGGATTATTAGTGACTTTAAAAAGTATCACTGGCGCTTGCACTATACATAGAGGTCAAAAGTTCAAATTTTAGCACTCCACCTGAGAAAGGTTGCACAGCTATGATCTATACCATTTCTTTTACTTTAATAAAATTATTTAAAACTATTTTCTAAAATGAAGCCACAATCAAAGACTATCTAAATATTAAGTAAAATCTGTACCAAAGTTTTACTGGTAAGACCATGCCTAGGTTTCCCAGGAGGCTGCTAGAACTTCCTGAGAATCAGGCTATATACAAGATTTAGGGGTGAAACTTTTATGCTAAAAATTTCAAAACTGGATGCTTAAATTTTCAGTATGGTCCCAATGATAGATTCCTGAATCCCCACATTTGACTACAAAGCCAACATATTTAGCAACACCAGGCTATCAGTAATGTATTTCAGCAGACTTACCTAACTACTTTTAGTTAATTCAATTATTTTTCTAATGCCTTACATCAATTTACTTATCACTGCTTATTTCAGGCTTTCCATTTTCTTGAAGACTGCTCTGCAGACTCTAAGAATCTACTTCAAGCAGGTTACAAAGATGGTTTCCTCTAGAAAAACATTTATAAGCCTGATTCATCTTTCAGACCTATGGAGCATTCCTGAGATATGCATTCTACTTGTCAAAGCTATCAAAGGGCATCTGCCTCTGTGATGGCTAAATGGCTTTTCCAGCAAACACTATCACTAGCTAATCTCTGTAAATAAAAAAAAAATGCTGTAATCTTTGTTCTCTTGGAGCAGTATAAGATTTCCTATAATGGTATCAAACATAGAGGAAGTTATATGAGATAATCTCAAAAGCTACATCTACACTGGGACACTGGCTACGTCTACACGTGCACTCTACATCGAAATAGGCTATTTCGATGAATAACGTCTACACGTCCTCCAGGGCTGGCAATGTCGACGTTCAACGTCGACGTTGCGCAGCACCACATCGAAGTAGGCGCAGCGAGGGAATGTCTACACGCCAGAGTAGCACACATCGAAATAAGGGTGCCAGGAACAGCTGCAGACAGCGTCACAGGGCTGACTAGCACTTCCGGGGCAACAGCTAGCCGCTCCCTTAAAGGCCCCTCCCAGACACACGCAGCCTGCACAGCACACGGCCTGCAGAGCCATAGGCATTCACACCTCGAGCGACGCAGTCATGGACGCCCAGCAGCAGCAGCAGCAGCAGCAGCAGCAGCAGCAGTAGCCAGAGGTCCACCCAGCCGCCCCTGTAGGAGCAGTGCTCGCCCTGTTCCATGCCATGCAGGAGACAGCTGAGCACCTCCTTGCCACAGAGGAGGAGCTGCCCGCAGAGGAGGAGGACGCAACTCCCAACCCTGCAGCATTCTGCCCCCCCGCCGCACACGCCGCCGGCTGTGGAGCTACCCCACGAGCACCGACTGGTGGGAGCGGCTGGTGCTCGGAGAGTGGGACAATGACTGCTGGCTCCAAAACTTTCGCATAAGCCGGCAGACATTTCTGGAGCTATGCCAGTGGCTCACCCCCCGCACTGAGGCACCAGGACACCTTCATGCGGTGTGCCCTCAGCGTCGAGAAACGGGTCGGCATCGCTGTCTGGAAGCTGGCCACTCCAGACGGCTACCGATCCGTGGGCCAGCAGTTTGGCGTCAGCAAGGCCACTGTCAGGGCTGTCCTCATGGAGGTAAAAGGACCCACGGAGGGAGAGGGGGGAGGGAGCCCTGGCAGGGGAGGGGGGCCCTGGCAGGGGGAAAGGGGGGCCCTGGCAGTGGAGGGCCACACACACCCTGCACACCCCTCATTGGTGCTCTCCCATGTGCTTCCCCTGCAGGTCGTCCGCGCCATCAACGCCCTGCTCCTCCACAGGCTCGTGAGGCTTGTGGACCCGGATGCCGCCATCACGGGCTTTGCCACCCTGGGCTTCCCCAGTTGCTTCGGGGTCTGGATGGGACCCACATCCCCATCCGTGCCCCGGAACACAGTGGAGGACGGTACTTAAACAGGAAGGGCTACCACTCAGTGGTCCTCCAGGCCTTGGTGGACAGCCGGGGCCGCTTCCTGGACATTTATGTAGGCTGGCCTGGCAGCACTCACAACGCCCGGGTATTCCAGAACTTGGGCCTGTGCCGCCGGCTGGAGGCGGGGACCTACATTCCGCAGCAGGAGATCCCTGTGGGGGACACCACCATGCCCCTCTGCGTCATCGCAGATGTGGCATACCCCCTCCGGCCCTGGCTCATGCACCCGTACACGGGCCATCTGTCTGCCAGCCAGGAGCGCTTCAACCAGCACCTGAACCACGCACGCCAGGTGGTGGAGTGCACATTTGGCTGCCTCAAAGGGCGCTGGAGGTGTCTCCTCACCCGCCTTGATGCGGGCGCCACCAACATCCCCCAGATTGTGGGCGCATGCAGTGCCCTCCACAACCTGGTGGAGAGCAAGGGGGAGGCTTTCTTTCAGGGGCTGGGATGTGGAGGCTGGCAGGGCCGATGTGCAGCCACCCGCTGCCCCCAGTCGCCAAGTGGACCCCGAAGGGACCCGAGTCTGGGAGGCCCTGTGGGCCCAGTTCGATGGGGCCGCAGGGTGAACACTGGAAGGCCCCCCTCCCTCCACAACACTCCCTGCCCCTACGCCCACACCACAGAGCACCCAAGAGCACACCCCCCTACTTTTCTTGTAAATAAAAGTAGACAGTTGTTCATCAACTCAAATATCTGTAGAACTCTTATTATTATTATCGATAAGACTAACTATTTACAGGCAAAATCTAACTTACATATATATGTATTATAAATAGGGATAAGATGAAAGGGGAAGACAAGGAAGGGGAGAACTATTTACATGGGGGGGTAAGGATCAGCATAGTAACAGGGGTCAAATATACAAACTATTTACAACAAACTAACTTAAAACTGGGGGGAATATATACAAAGGGGGATAGGGGGCCATGTCCTGGGCCTCACACCCCCTAAAGTCCAGCCCTGGGGGTGGGCGGCCAGGATCCCCGCCTCGGCCTCAGCCCTGGCCGGGGCTGGCTGGAGGCCGGGTGGACCGGGAGATATGGCCGGTGGGTGTCAGCTGGCCCCAGGTCCCCCTCAGTGGAAGGGCCCTCAGTGGCGGGTGGCGGTGCGACTGCGGACGGCGCAGCGGCTGGAGCAGCGGCTGGAGCAGCAGGTGGAGCAGGCAGGGTGGGCGCAGTGGCGACCGGCACGGCATCGGGGGGGCCAGGTAGTCCGCGATACGGTTGAAGGTCCGCATGTAGGCCCCCCCATGCCTCCTCGTGCCAGGCCAGCGCCCGCTTCTGCAGCTGGAGGCGCGTTCCTCCACCCGCAGCCGCTGCTCGGTGACCTCCAGCTGCCGACGGTGAGGGTCAGCAGCTGGGGGTCTGTCGCCGTCGGCTGGTGGTGCTGGGTCCGCTGTCTTCCCTGGCGTGGGGCTGGTCGCTGCGCCGCCGAGGGCCTGGTCTGGAGTGATGGCCCTGGAGGGCTGTCCAGGACCACTGACGCCTCGCCGGCGCTCTCCGGTCCTTCCGATGGTGCAGCTGCAGAACACAGGAGGGGGGGAGAAGAGTGGAGACAGCTGTTAGTGTGAGCCCTGAGCCGTGGCCCTTGTCCCCCCACCCCTGTGCTGCAGGTTCCCCATCCCCGTCCCCGGGAGATGCTGCTGTGATGGATTTGGTTCAGGGGTCCCCCTGCACTGCACCCAGTCCGCTGGCAGGAGTGACTCTCAACTCAGCAGGTACAACAGGAGGTTTACTAGGCAACAGATGCCCAGTTTCTCACAGAAGCGACAGTACAGCAGTCAGAGACAGTCCTTCCAACCCGTCCTGGGGAGAAGACCCCGAGGGGTGCCCCTCTGGGGTGTAGCTTTCCCCCTCCTCAGGCTGGCTGCCTTCTAGCTCTCCCTTCCCCTAGCCTCTAACTGCCTCCCTCAATTCAAACCCAGCTCGGCTCCTCCCTCCTCTTTGTTCAGGGCAGAGGTGTAACCTGCCAGTTGTAGCCCCAGGATCATCCTTAGCCACTGGGAGCTATTCTGCTTGTTTCTCATATGTATCCTGAGTCTCGCATTTGCACTCCCCCCAAACCATCACATGCTGCTGCTGCTGCTGCTGCTGGGTGTCCCACCCCCTCCCCCCAGGGGACCCTAGAGGTTCTGCTCCCCCCAGCCCCGGGGATGGGTCATGGCATTGTTGTGCGGGGGGCGGGGGGGGCAGGGGCTGATGCACTCTTCTGAGGGACATGCCACTGCTGCCCTTAGGGCCGTGGTCATCTGGGCATGTGAAGGGCCCTGGTCATATCTATTATCCCCGCCCCTCAACCCCGGTGGTGTCCACCGGGGGGGTACATACCTGATGGTCCACTCCCACGGTCGGGGGACACCCGGGGGGTGGACGCCCGGCTGGAGCTCCTGGATGGCAGGACAATCCTCAGACCGGCATCACTGGAGGAGGACTCCCCCTCCTCCTCCTTCTCCTCTGGTGCCCCGGGGGTGGGCTCCTGGGGGGGCCCCTGGGGCATGGGGCTTGCCTCTGGGGCGGACTCCGCCTCCGGGACCTGCTGGGGCTCGTCGGCCGAGGTATCAAGAGTGGCCGGAGGGGAGGAGGTGTGCCGGGGGCCCAGGATGGCCCTGAGCTTCCTGTAAAAGGGGCAAGTGATGGGGGCAGCCCCAGATTGGCCGGCCGCATCCAGGGCCTGGGCATAACCCTGCCGCAGCTCCTTCACTTTACTCTGGACATGATCCGGAGTGAGGGCAGGGTGACCCCGGGCAGCCAGGCCCTCAGCCAGCCAAGCGAACGCATCCGCATTCTGCCTCTTGCTCCCCATTACCTGGAGCACCTCCTCCCCACTCCAGAGCCCCAGCAGGTCCCAAAGCTCGGCCTCCGTCCAGGAGGGGCCCCACTGCCACTTCCCCGCCTGGCTGCTGGGCTGGGAGCCCTGGATCCCCTTGTGGGGGATCCCCTGGGAGCGCTTAGGGGGCTGGCGTGCAGCCATCGCAGCTGGCGGGGCGGTGTCTGTGGTGGCTGAGGGACGTGCAGGCCGGCCGCGTGGCTGGGCTGCCGCCTGCACATTCTCTCAGCTTCCTGCACAGGAAGAGAGGGGGAAAGGAGCTTTAAGGGGCCATTCCATGCGGCCACCATCGAGCTCAGGGGCTGGAGACAGCATCTCTCAACCCCTCAGCTGATGGCCGCCATGGAGGACCCCGCTATTTCGATGGTGCGGGACACGCAACGACTACACGTTCCCTACTTCAACGTTGAACGTCGAAGTAGGGCGCTATTCCCATCCCCTCATGGGGTTAGTGACTTCGACGTCTTGCCACCTAATGTCGATGTTAACTTCGAAATAGCGCCCAACACATGTAGGGGAGTCTGGGAGAGGTCTGGGGGTGGGGGGAGCCCAGGAGGGATCGAGGGGACCCCAGGGAGGGGAAAGCCTGGGGGAGAGCCTGGGGGCAGCTTGTGGGGGCAGGCACACCCTGCACACCTCTTAGGGTGCTCGTGTCCTCTGACATCCCCATCTGTGCCCCAGATCACAGCGGAGGATGCTTCGTGAACAGGAAGGGCTACCACTCAGTGGTCCTCCAGGCCATGGTGGACAGCCAGGGCTGCTTCCAGGATATAGATGTTGGCTGGCCTGGCAGCACCCACAATGCCTACATTTTTAGGAACTTGGGCCTGTGCCACTGGCTGGAGGCGGGGACAACCATGCCCCTCTGCCTCGTGGCAGATGCGGCCTACCCACTCCAGCACTGGCTTGTGCACCTGAACCATGCACATCAGGTGGTCGAGAGGACTTTTGGCCGCCTCAAAGGCCACTGGAGGTGCCTCCTTACCCGCCTGGATGCAGGGCTTCCCAACATCCCCCAGTTGTGGGTGCATGCTGCGCACTCCAAAACCTGATGGAGGCCTTCATGCAGGACTGGGCTGTGGAGGCTGGCACGGCCTACCCCCAGCCAGCCACCACCCTAAGCCACCAAGCTGACCATGAGGGGATCTGGGTCTGGGAGGCCTGCTGGCCCGTTTCAACCAGGCTGTGGGATGAGCGCTGGTGGAGCCATCGCAGTGGCCCACTCACTGCCCCACCACCACCCACAACAGTCTACTGCCCCCACACCCACACTACTGTGCTCTGAGAGCACACAACACATTTTTGTTTTAAAAATAAACCCAAACATTATTGAAACCAACAAAAATGATTAATATTTTTAACAGGGATGGGGGAACTATGTACAATGGGGGGAGACAGCTACTAAGGGGATGGGACATGAGAACTATGTACAATGAGGGTAGAACTATATACAAAGGAGGGGGTCCTGGGTGGCACAGTCCTTGGCCCCCTTCCTACTGTCTAGAGCCTGGCATGGGGGGCACGACCCACACCTGGGCTGGAGGCCCCACTGAGGCCAGGTGGGGGCTGGGAGGACTGGCAGGTATGGCTGGGCTGGCTCCTGAGCCCCATGGTCCTCCTCCTTGGTGGGCTCCAGGGCAGGTGGAGGGCGGCTGTCAGGGACGGCAGCTGGAGCAGCAGGGGGCGGCATCCACTCGGTGATCTGCTCAAAGGTCCTCATGAAGGACCCTCAGGCCTCCTGGCACCAGGCCAGTGCTCACTCCTGCAAGTGGAGCCAGCACTCCTCCACTTGCAGGTGGCTCTCTGACACCTCCACCTGGTGCCAGAGGGTGGCTAGGAGCTGGGGGTCAGTGGCCACCCATAGCTGGCTCCTGAGTTGGTGGGCTCATCCCAGGGCCAGTTCCTGCTTCTTTCCCTGGCTGCCATGGCATGATGGCCCAGGTGGGCTGTCTGGCACAACGGACACAGCACCCATGCTGTTGTGGCCCTCAGATGGTTTGACTGTGGAAAAGAGCGGGGAAGAGTGAAGACAGCCATTAGTCTGGGCCTTGACAGATGGCCCATGCCACCCATCCCTCCGCTGCTGGGTCCCCATCCCCTGTCCCCCAGGATGGTGATAGGTCTGGTGTCCCCCCCATGGGTGACCACCCCCTCAGGGGTTCTGTTCACCCCTACCCCTAGGGAACGGGTCATGGTGCTGTCCTGGGTGGCAGGTGCTGACGGGCTCTGAGCGACGTGCCACTGCTCTCCCGGGGCCATGGTCTGGCTAGGCCATGGTGGGCTGGGGTCAGCTGGGGGGGGGAGCTGGTCATGTCTCTTGCCCCACTCCTTAACCCGGGGGTGTGCGCCTGGGGTATATACCTGATGGTGCGCTTCATGGTCGGGGGACACACGTTGGGCAGACACCCTGCTGGAGCTGCGGGAAGGGAAGTTGATGAAGAGGTCCCCATTGCTGATACCCTCCTTCTCCTCTTCCACTGTCCCATGGGTGGGCTCCTCTGGGGGACCCTGCGGTGCAGGGCTGGCCTCCAGGCCCGACTCCAGCTTTGGTGCCTGCTGGGGCTCCTCAACCAAGATGTCAAGGGTGGCTGGGGGGAGGAGGTGTACCGGGGTCCCAGGATCTCCTGGAGCTCCCTGTAAAAGGGACAAGCTGTGGGGGAGCCCCAGATCAGCTGGCCGTGTCCCAGGCCTGGGCATAACCCTGCCATAGCTCCTTGACTTTACTCCTGACACGGTCAGGAGTGCAGACAGGGTGCCCCAGGCAGCCAGTACCTTGGCCAGCTAGGCGAACGCATCTGCGTTCTGCTGCTTGCTCCCCATTACCTGGACCACCTAATCCTTGCCCCAGAGCCCCAGAAGGTCCTGGCTCTTGGAGTCCAACCAGGAGGGGCCCCGCCGCCTCTTCCCCACCTGGCTGGACATCTGGGAGCCCTGGGTCCCCCTGGGTGGGTGTGCCTTCGGAGTGCTCAGGGGGCTGGCTGGCTGCCATGGGTGCTGGGTGGGGATCAGTGCATCTGGAGGGCATGCAGGCTATGCACATGTCTGTGCTGCTGCCTGCATGCTCTCAGCTTCCTGCCACAGGAAACTCTTGGGGGCGTAGAGCTTTAAGGGCTGCTGCACATGGCGACCATAGAGCCCCGCAGGGGCTAAACAGAGCATTTCTCAACCCCTCAGCTGATGGCTGCCATGCAGGACTCCACTATTTCGATGTAGCGGGCCATGGATCATCTACACATGACCTACTTCAACGTTGGATGTTGAAGTAGGGCGCTATTCCCATCTTCTGATGGGAATAATGATTTCGACATCTCGCTATCTTATGTTGATTTCAACTTTGAAATAGTGCACAGCACTCGTAGACACGAGGCATTCTATTTCAAAGTTGAGCCAGCTATTTCGAAATAGCTGGCTAGTGTAGATGCGGCTAAAGAAAGGTTGTAGCTTTTGAAAAAATGTTGAGCCACGTGAGAGTGATTGGTAAAAGTGCGAGGACATTGCCTTGGCATAATGTGATTCCTGAATTTTACAATAAAGCTGAAAATGGTTGCTTATGATTTTTAGTTGCACATTGGTATCAAAGTTTTCAAAGAATGAGAAGATCATAGCAAGGGAGAGTCATATGTTCCTGAGATAACAAAAAGCCCTTAGGACTGATTTATAGAAGCAATATTCTGTTCAAGTACAGTGTGTGAAAAACAATTGCCTGCAGACACTTGGAGCATCATCTGTATCAAGGTATCACTTTTGACATCAAGGAGACCTAGTAAGCTTGTTTTATATATTATATAAAATGTATTTCACCCAGATTAGCCACTTTTGTCTTAGTCTTGCTGAACTCTCTGATCCCAATCCAGCAAAATGTGTTTAACTTTACATGGACAAATCTTAGCTGGTATGAACTGTTATAACTTCTCTAGCTTCAGTGGTGGCTATGTAGTGGATGCCACCTCATTAGAGCTCCGCAGGAGCATAATTCTATTCATTTCAGTCAAACTCTTTGCAGAAGTAAAACCTGATGAAGATTTATTCATCTAAAATGCACTTGAAATGGTATTTATCATAAAGAGTTAATGTCACATTATGGCTATGTGACCAATCCAAATGGTGCACACACTTTGGGCTTGTCTACACTTGACCCCCAGCTTCGAAGGGGGCATGTTAATCAGGGTGACAGGAGATTACTAATGAAGTGCTGCAGTGAATACACAGAACTTCGTTAGGTTAATTCTCCCCCATGGCAACTTTGAAGCTCCAGACTTCAGAGTGCCAGCCTGCAAAGTGCCCACACTACTTTGAAGTCCCTTTACTCTTCACTTCGAAGTGCCTGCAGCTGCACACATGCCCACACTCTGAAATTTGAAGCTTTGAAGTTGCTGCAGAGAAGAATTAGCCTAATGAAGTGCTGCATATTCACTGCAACACTTCATTAGTAACCTCCCATCACCCTGACTACCATGCCCCCTTCAAAGTTGGGGACAAGTGTAGACCCAGCCTTTGTGTTTTATTGTGTGGATTTATTTGTGTTGGCAAAGGGTCTGTGCCGGGGTGCACCCAACCCTGCACCAGTCGGGAAGAAATAACCTGCTATAAGCTCCAATTGCCCCATCCCATCACACCTGCAAAGCCATGTCAGGAGTGCAGCAAAAGATAAAAGTAGGAAAAAAAAACCAAACCCAGCTGAGTGAGTGGCAGCTCTAGGAAGGGGATAGAGCTTTAGTTCCCTTGGTTTATTACAAAAGGCCTGACAGAGGGTAGCATAAACTCTCTGCCTATATGCTTTCTAAGCATATTGAGGCAAAGGTAAGCTGGTGTATAAACAGGCTTTCCTAAGGCCCTGTGAAGTAAAGTCTGACTTGTTTCGGACTTCCCTTTCTCCCACTCTCTTCGCTTCCTTTTTGGATCCAGGTATGTCTACACTTACTGGAAGATTGACATGCTGGCAGTTATCTTCCAGTGTTCAGTTTAATGCAACTAGTGGGGCCATACTAAATTAAACTGTCATGATGCCACCTTTGACCCTGACAGTTGCAAAGAGTGAGGGAAGTCCAGGGGAGCTACTCTCCTGTCAATCCTCTTGCTGTGGATGGCAGCAAAAATTGCAATTTTTGCATATCTAAAGTGGATTTTAATCTCCTAGTGCTGCCCTGGCCTCCACAGAATCCTTGAGGGACAACTTCTGAAGGTGTAACAGAGTCATCCCTGATATGGATGAACAAAGCCTGAGGGCGTGTCTTCACTAAGAGCCAGACTGGTAACCTGGCACGGTTGCTGGGCCCATGGGCAAAGGGGGTGTAGCTCCACACTCCCCAGGGGGAAGGGCCTTGGGCAGAAGAGTTGGGTCTGCAGCTGCTGTCCCCTAGTGCTGCAGGGACTACGCCTCAGCCAGCGCCTGCCAGAGTTGCTGCCTGGCATTCTGACAGCTATTTAAAGGGCCCAGTGCTCCAGCCACTGCCGCAGTAGTGAATCTCTGGTCCCTGCGGCAATTGCTCCCTTTGCCTCTTCTCCATCAGTGACAGTGGGGCCGGATTGGTGGGGTCAGTTTATCACATTTAGTAGAGACACAAATCAACCATTTATTGATTTTGATTGCATCAATTCCATCTCAGTGAGAAGTGCAAGAAGTGTAGCACAAATTGCATACATTATTTTGGGGAAAAAATCACAGTGTAAATGCAGGCTTAGTGATTTTCCATATATGTTGTGAGACCTATCCGTTAGCCAGTTTTTAAACCATTTGCTATGTGCCATCTTAATTTCCTATTCCAGCTTTTTTTTCATTCACATTTTTTGTTGTACCAAATCAGATGCTCATGGAAATCTATGGATATTGCATCATCACTTATCTCTGTCAAACAAATATGTAATCACAAAAAATACCAAAAAATTTGAAAGGATCTGTTTTCTATATATATTGGGATAGCATGATAAATATTGTATTGTTTTTGAACTTTTAGACTATATTATTTTATAGTCCTTCAGAGACAAAGTCTGGTGCCTTACATACTGTGATGCCTGTTGTACGGTATTCAGAAGGAGAGCAATTAAAAGTAATAGTTACAAAAACCTCCTGAGAAGCTGACAAAAACTATCAACAAATATCACAATTTTATAGGTCAGTCTCTAGGTTTTGGAGGTCCTGATATATACATTTTGTGTGTTTCCTGAGTAAGTTATAAAGAAAGATGAATATATTTCATTGATCCAATTGTTTATTTCAAATTCTTTCAGGCCATGTCTGCACTACACAGTAACATCAAAGTTGCCTATTTCGAAGTCCAACTTCAAAATAACAGACTTTAAAGTTGTACATTTACACACACCAAGCCCCCAGACCTTATTTCAAAATAATGTCCCAGTACTTCCAAAGGAAGCATCTGCACACAAGTAGCCCCTATGTCAAAATAAGAGGCCAGGAAATGACATGGAGGTTGCGTGGCTGAAAAGACCTTCCGGGCTTGCAGCCAGCCACTCTCTTAAAGGGCCCCTCCCAGCACCCCACATGCTGCATGTGCTCAGGACTGCCAGGCTGCACACAGCAGGGCAGACCATGTGATAGGGAGCAGAACTAGCCATGAACAAGATGCCTCGCCAGCTGCTCCCCCAGGGGTACCTCCTCTCTGCTGTGGCCAGCCTGCTGGCCATGATGCTTGCTGCCATCTTCCAGCAGCATGGCAGATCCGTTTGCATGGGCCCCTTCGTGCAGACTCTGGGCTGGGCCCTGCTGCCCTGCCCCTGAATCCTGGTGATCTGGTGCCAATAGACCTTCCCTACCAGCACAGAATAGTGGGACTGGCTAGTGCTGGGGGATTGGGATAATGAGCGGTGGCTGAGAAACTTCTGCATTACCAGGCAGAAATTCGAGGAGCTCTGCCGCTGGCTTGACCCAGTCCTCCAGCATGATGAGACATGTAAGAAGCCTGCACTCCTTGTGCAGAAGAGGGTGGCAATAGCACTTTGGAAGCTGGCCACCCCAGACAGCCACTGGTCCAATGACCATCAGTTTGGGGTGGGCAAAGCCACTGTCAGGGCTATCCTGCTTGAGGTAAGGCTGGCTGAGGCCACAGACACACCCTGGGGAGGGAGCTAAAGGGCAAGAGGGAAGCAGGATGAGGGGCCCTGTTCGTTGCAAGGGACAGCTTCATGGACATCTGCATGGGGTTGTCCTGCAAGGCCCATGATGCCTGGGCGTTCCAAAATTCATGGCTGGGATGCTGGAGGAGGGTGCATACGTCCCCCTGTGGGAGCTCCATCTTGGGAACATCACGATGCCCCCCTGTATCATAGCTGATGCTGCACACCCAATCACCCACGGCTCATGCAGCCCTACATGGGATGCACCACCCTGTCCCAAGAGCTTTTTAACAGCCACCTCAATCACTCCAGGGGCACCACTGAGCAGGCTTTTGGGAGGTTAAAATGGAGTTTTCACTGCCTCCTCATGAGACTGGACATCAGCCTCTGAAACGTGCCTGTGGTGGTTGCTGCCTGCTGGGCTCTCCACAATATTGTGGCGAGTAGACAGGAGCCCTTTTTGCAGGGCTGGGCTGGGGACATGGGGGCTGGGTATGAGCAGCAGCCTATACCTCATGCCTGATACCTCAGATGGCATGAGGGTCCGGGAGGCCCAGTGTGAGGCCCTTGCCAGGGGTCCACACTGACCCTCCCAACCACCATCCACTCCATACCCCCTGCTTCACCAACCTTCACCCCCCACCCACACACACCCTCCAGCTCCCTCCTTTTCCACTTCCCCACCATGCACTAGGGTCTCAGTATGAGGGTTAGAATATTAATGTTCACTGGGTTTCATGGGAATAAACGTGTTTTTTCACAACACTAAAACAATGAATGAACCTATTTTTACAAGGTGGAAACTATGTACAGGATGGATGCAGAGGGCTAAGGTGGTGGCCCAAACCTGAAGGAGGAACAGCTCAATCGTCTACTGGTGTGGGGGGCTGGGAGCTGTGCTGGCCATGTGTTCCGCTATTGCCCTGGGACCGGGGCCCCCTGTAGAGCTGGGATGGGGCTAGGACCATGGGGTGGTAGGATCATGGTGGGGGTGCTGTAGGCTTGGCCTTCCCAGGGCGTGGGGGGCGTACTGGGGCCACTGCCAGTGTGCCTGTACTGGCCAAGAGCCAACGGCCCAGTTCCATGTGGGTGGCTGGGGACAGGTTTGCCAGTAGGTGGGCTGCTGTGTGTGGAACAGGACCCACTTGCCCCCCGCCCCACAGTCAGAGGATGTCCTGCAGTTCTGCCTCAGCTGAGGAAGTCCTCTCTTCTGGCATGGCTTGCCCAGCTGCTGCGAGCAGGGGACTTGATGATGGGCTCTGGGGGGCCACAGGGGTCCTGGCTTGACGCCATTGCCAGCTGGGGCTGTGTGGATTGCATCCAGTGTTGAGACGAGGCTGTGCAGCAGGGAACTCATGGTCTCGCTGCTTCTGCAACACTCTCAGCTTCCTGCCTGAGGTTGCTGGGTAGCTGCTTCCTGACACCCAGCCAGCAGTAACTATGGAGCCCCACCTAGGCTGGCCAGAGTGTCTCTGGGCTCCTGTGGGGCAGTTGCCATGGTGGACCTGCTATTTTGAAGTAGTGGGTGCGGAGCATCTACACATATCCTATTTCGAAGTTAAACTTTGAAACAGGGTGCTACTCCATTCCCAGGAATGGAGTAAGGACTTGGAAGTTGGGCTCCCTTACTTTGAAGTTAATTTCAAAGTAACGCAAAATGTGTGTAGATGCTCCTCACTCTGCTTCAAAATAGCCTCTAACTAACTTCAAAATTAACTTCAAAGTTCATTGCTAATGTAGATGAAGCATCAGTATTACATATTCAATTCCCCCCTGCCCCCGCATCCATTCCAATTTCTCAGGGTATTAATCTAATTTTATTATAAGCAGTCTTAATATTGTTAGTAATTGACTGCAACATAAAAACCTAATGGTATCTCTCTATTTTTATTGCTATTAATGTATAGCTAAAGGTAATTTATAGTCCATAGCCAGAACAACAGAAATTCTCAATGGCATAATTGGCCCTGTGTAATGTACATTTTTATAATTTCTGACAGTATTTTTCCCCATACATGCAATCTAAGAAAGAGTTATCTTCAAAAGGACACTCAGGAAGGCTAACTAACTAAAGGTGTTAATTTAAAGTGAATCAGTTATATACTACATTAAACTTTGGTGTTGACACTCTCAGAATTAAAGTGGTTATTGTTCAGGCTAACTCAATTCAAAGTGTGATTTCCCCTATGAGTTTGTATTATACAATATAAAAATGTAAAAATGCAGAACAGAAAGACCTATTGAAATAAAATAAAATTATATCATTTCATATTGGAAAAAATAAAATGGACATTTGGAGATCAATAGAACTTCTTTCTGATTTTTCTCCCAAAAAGAGGTTCTGATGAAATTGACTGAATTTCTCAGAATGTTTTGGTTTGGAGGGAACCATATTCCATCAGACTATGCAATATTACTCCAACCAGCTCCAATATTAATACCAGCCAATAGTCTTGCTAACTTAGTTTTTAAACTTAATTGTCTATAATTTTGTCCCCTGCATATGTGGGCACAGCAAGAGACGTGCACAGCAGCTTATATTTACAGGAAGATGTTTGAGGTTGAACTAGTTAATCTGTAGCCCAATCACATAGCTCTGCTCCATATTGATAATTTGTTTGCACACAAATAGTACCAATGTATTCAGTAAGTAAGTGTCTGGATGATGAGACTGTAAGCTCCTTGAAGCATTGACTCTTGTTTGCTTTATGAATGCCATGTACATCCCTGTTTTTATATGCATAATAATAATACTAATAACCAGTAATCGTTTGCACAAATAATGTTCACTTCAAATCAAATCTCATTTTTGTTTCAGGTAAAGCAAACTGTAATGCAAGGCATTCTCATGCTGCACCATTCACAGGTAAACCATCTGCTCAGCTGAAGGCATTTTTAAATTCCCTCTTTTTAGTGTTTCACAGCTAATTAAAGCTGATCATTTCAAGAGCATGTACATATCATTACCACAATACAATGCTGCACTAAACACTGCAGACAAGAACAATATACTACAACTGTCTTAAAACTTTGTCATACCTTATGCAAACTGGAAAGAGCAAGGATTATTTCCAAGGAGCAGGGTGAATATCATCTCTACTTTTCCTGTAGTATGATTCTCCCCTGGCAAGAAATTCCCATTCAGTTCCAAGAAGATAGCGGTGCAATTGCAGATGGTCCTTCTCCAGAGCCTTGGCAGAGCTTTTTGGTCCAAAACAGTTGGATTAAAAACTTTGGCTTGGATCCCTAATTTGGATGCTTGAAGTCCTTATTTAGGTATTCTACAAAAACAGTCAGGTTTTCAGACATGAGATCAGCCTGAGACAGCACATTTTAAAAATCAGGCCAATTTTACTTATGTTGACTCAGTGAGTTGGAGAGTCTAACTTTAGGCCCTCAGAGTTTAAAATATGGGTCCAGTGACTGAACTTCACATACATTCTCACTGCACTGTCTCTTAGCAAAATAACCTCAGAACATTTAAGCTGAAGTTTTACCTCACAGTTTTATCAAGGTGAACAGCAATTTTGCAGAAACTGAAGAGCAGATGTAGCTAAAAAAACTCAGGTAAATGAAGTATTTTAAAATCACTTCTTCATCACCAGGTGCCATTTTCCATTCACTAGTGATATTTGAGGTGACGGTATTAATTATTATTAATTAATAATTAATTTGAGGTGACGGTATTAATACATTATTAATGCTTTACTGTTTGCAGTTTGTTTTTGACAGCACAGTTTATCATTAAGTACCTGGTAACGAACCATTGCAAACACTCCTGAGTTTTCCTGAAAATGAGTAAATACAAATATCCCTTCATTCAAAACAATTTTTTTTAAGATTAGATGAGATTTCTATCATCTGCCCAGGGTCCTCTTTCCATCATTTTTAAATGCACCATTAAGCAGCTCATAGGGGCAAAAACTGAGGGGTTTGTACTGTAAATGTCCCTGCTTTGAAAATAACCCTTAACATTTCAGCAGCTACCGTGCTATTCTATTAGTTTCATCCCTTGTCAAATGGGTCACTTAACTCTTCATAAATGCAGTTCATAATCTCTTAAAGAAGAAAGTTATCCTCCCAAAATGTAAAAAGTGTGATTTCAAGTGAATTTGGGAATCCTGGCATAATTGTGTAGAAAATGCAGATTAAAGATAGTAATCCAGTAGTGGTCATTCTCCTTCATCTCATTAAAACCAGGTCAATGAAAATGAAACAATCTGCTTGAAGCAAAGTTTCAATAAATCTCCAACTAGCTCTGCTTTGCATTAATTTTTCATAGGTTAATTCCTATCTTCTATCTTGCACTACATGCAGTTTGATGCATGTTTCAGGCAGAATGTTAAAAACTGAGTAGCAGCAGAACCATGATAGATCAGTGTGTACTAGGGAACTTTCAGTACACATCAGAAGAGTCAATATGGAAAGATAGTGTTGCGCAGTATGTGCCCTAAATTAAATTCGGTTGGTCAAGATCTTTAAGTGGTATGAATCACATGAAACAATGTAGCTGTCCTGATTTACATAAGTTTAGTATTCAGTTAAGTAACAGCTACAGAGATTTCTCTGAAAAGGCAAATTGAGAGAAATGTTCTTGATATCCTTAGTGTTCCTCCTGATCTAGTAAAGCAAAGAATTCTAGAATTATGAGCATAGAATAAAACTGAATCATAGACTTCATACACTCTCTTAGAATTGAACAATAGCTCAAAAGCACAGTGCTGTAAGTTATTAGGAATAGTTTTCCTTAGTACTACTGGAGGACACCATCATTCTTCCAGACAACGGCCGGATTAGCAATTCTAAACATGACGATGGGAAAACACCCAGAAGGAAAACTATTGTGGAAGAGACTCCAGTAGACAGGAAGAGAAGATTCTGTTAATTCTATTTTGTGTTGGAAAATATGATCTTTACCTGCTGCTGTTTATTGAATCTGAATGTACCTATACCTGTCAACTTCGCCTACCCATTTTCAGGTGACAGCAACCTCTACTGACTATTGCTAAATTGAATTTGGCTGTGACACAAAACATGTATATAACCCAATGAGTGAAAAGAGAGGCTTGTAAATTATAACTCTATATAGATATAATAAAAAACCTCTCCATCTTCAAGACAAGAATAGTCAGTCTTCAAATACTCCTCAAAGGGCTTATTTAGACTAGCCCCCTCCTTCAAAGGGGGGTCTGTAAACGAGCCCAATCTCTGAAAAGCAATGAGGTGCTGTGCTGCATATGCAGCACCTCATTACCTTAAGTCCTGCCACTGCTTGTCACTACTTGAAAGTTAGCAACTTCGAAGTTTGTGAGACGAGAATTATGCTAATAAGGTGCTGCATATGCAGATCAGCACCTCATTGCTTTTCCCTAATCGGACTTGTTTACATGCCCCCTTCGAAGGTGGAGGCTCGTGTAGAAGAGCCCAAATAGTACCAAAAATGTTAAAATATGTAAATGATTTGATTAGCAAAGACTAGAGTATAAAGTTGATTTTATAAAGTAAAGGAATAAATAATACCATCATAAAACATGGATGATATTTAAACTTGTATATTAAACTTGTATATTATATTATATTATATTATATTTAAACTTGTATATTATTCCTGACAGTGCCCATGAGTTTTAAGACTTGTACAATTCAGCATATTATGCAAGCTCTAAAATTCTCCCATTCCATAGATATTCACCAGTCTCTGAGAATGTTCATACAGTAATACAAGTTATCATTATTCTGTAGAATTTTGAAACTAATCAATATAATTCTATAACAGTATCTATCTATTAAAGCAAGTGATCAGTCCCATTAAACTCATGTTCTTACTTTGCTGAAAGCAGTCTTAGCATTAATACATTTTTTCTCCATGTAATAATCATTTTAACCTGAGTCTGACAATAACAGGCTCATATGATGAGGGCACCCTGAGCTGAAATGGATCACAAGCTATGTGCCTGAAAGAACCATTCTTGACTAACTCCCTTGATTCCCTGCCACAACTTCAGAGAAGATGGTATGAGATTGGAGGGTAAATTTTGATATATAGTATAGTAGGCTACTACATGTGAATTGCTCCTCTGGCTGCTGTCTGGAAGAAGAAGATGGGTGGTGGTGGTCGGGGACTCCCTCCTAACGCCATGTCTACACTAGCCCAAACCTTTGAAACGGCCATGCAAATGGCCATTTCAAAGATTACTAATGAGGTGCTGAAATACATATTCAGCACTTCATTAGCATGCTGGCAGCCGCGGCTCTTCAAAATTGCTGTTTTTCACTGCCGCGCAGCTCATCCAGATGGGGGTCCTTTTCAAAAGGACCCCTCCAACTTCAAAATCCCCATATTCCTATGAGCATAGGAGTAAGGGGATTTCAAAGTTCCTGGGGTCCTTTCGAAAAGGACCCCCATCTGGATGAGCCACACAGCAGCAAAAAGCCTCATTAGTAATCTTTGAAATGGCCATTTGCATAGCCATTTGAAAGATTTGGGCTAGTGTAGACATAGCGTAAGAGGGACAGAGTCATTCATCTGCTGCCCAGACCTAGAATCCCAGCAAGTTTGCTGCTTGCCGGGAGCTAGAATGTGAGATGTTACCAAGTCTCTGCCAAAATTGTCAAACCTGTAGACTATTACCCCTTCCTGCTTGTCCATGTAGGAACTAATGACACAGCCAAGAGCGATCTTGATGAGATCATGGTGGAGTATGTAACCATAGCTAAAAAGATCAAGGAATATGGTGCATAAGTGGTGTTCCCATCCATCCTTCCTGTGGAAGGAAGGGGTCTAGGTAGGGATCATCAAATCGCAGAGGTAAATGCATAGTTGTGTAGGTGGTGTTGCGGAGAAGGATTTGATTTCTTTGACCATGGGATTCTCTTTCATGAATGAGGATGACTGGGAAGACATGGGATCCACCTAACGAAGAGAGGAAAGAGCATCTTTGCGAGCAGGCTTGCCAACCTAGGAAGGAGAGCTTTAAACTAGATTCATTGAGGATGGTGACACAAGCCCTGAGGTGAATGGGGAAGGAGAAGGGAACAATAAAGTAGGTTTTCTGGGTGAAAAGGAGAAAGTGGGCCAATCAGTCATTTCTCTAAGATGCTTGTACACAAATGCAAGAAGCCTGGGGAACAAACAGGAAGAATTAGAGGTACTGGCACAGTCAAAGAAGTATGAGGTTGTTGGAATAATGGAGACTTGGTGGGATGATTCACATAACTGGAGCACAGCAATGGAAGAGTATAAACTGTTTACAAAGGACAGACAGGAGAGAAAAAGAGGAGGAGTTGGGCTCTGTGTGAGGGAGCAGTATGATGGCTCAGAGCTCCAGTGTAAAGAGGGAGAAAACCCAGTTCATTCTCTTTGGGTTAAACTTAGAGGCGGAAATAAGAGAGGTGATGTTGTAGTTGGTGTCTGCTATAGACCACCAGATCAGGGAGATGAGGTAGATGAGGATTTCTTCAGACAACTAAGAGAAGCTTCCAAATCACAGGCCCTGACTCTCATGGGAGACTTTAATCATCCGGACATTTGTTGGGAGACCAATACAGCAGCACATAGATGATCCAGGAAATTTTTGGAGAATGTTGGAGATAACTTCTTGGTACAAGTCCTGAAGGAACCCACCAGGGGCCATGCACAACTTGACCTGCTGCTCACAAACGGGGAAGAAGTAGGAGGAGAAATAGAAGGGAGTGGCAACCTGGGCTGCAGTGACCATGAGATGGTAGATTTCAGGATCCTGACAAAATGAAGAAAGGTGAGCGGTAAATTACAGACTCTTTATTTCAAAAGAGCAGACTTTGACTCCCTGCGAGAACTGATAGGCACGATCTCCTGGGAAATGAAGATGAAGGGGAAAAGAGTTCAAGAGAACTGGAAGTATTTTAAAGAAGTATTCCTGAAGGCACAGGAGCAAACCATCCCACTGCATAGTAAGAAATGCAAATATGGAAGGTAACCAGCAAGGCTTAATAAGGAAACACTTGGTCAGCTTAAACTGAAAAAGGATTTGTATAAGAAATGACAACATGGACAGTTGACTAAGAATATAAATGTATGGCTGGAGAATGCCAGGCAGTAATCAGGAAAGCAAAAGCACAATTGGAACTGCAGCTGGAAAGGGGTGTGAAAGGTAACAAAAAGGGTTTTTACAGGCACGTTAACAATAAGAGTGCTGTCAGGGAAGGTGTGAGGCCATTACTGAATGAAAGAGGTAACTTAGTGACAGATGATGTAAGAAAAGCTAAAGTACTCAATGCTTCTTTTGCCTCAGTCTTCACGGACAAGGACAGCTCCTACAGTACAGTGCTAGTCAATGCAATATGGGAAGGTGAAAGGCAGTCATCGGTGAGGAAGGAATGAATTAAGGGCTACCTAGAAAAACTAGATGTACACATATCCATGGGTCTGGATTTAGTGCACTCAAGAGTACTAAGGGAATTGGCAGATGTGACTGCTGAGCCTGTGGCCATTATCTTTTGAAGATTCTTGGAGGTCAGAAAAGATCCCAGATGAACGGAAAAAGGCAAAGGTAGTGCCCATCTTTAAAAAAGAAAAGAAAGACAATCCAGGGAATTATAGATTGGTCAGCCTGGCTGGGATGACTTATTTGGGGTTGATCCTGCTGGAAGCAGGGGCTGGACTAGATGACCTCCTGAGGTCCCTTCCAGCCCTATGGTTCTATGAATGCAATTTAGCTATTTTAGGCATTATTTTTCTAACTTTCATAGAGCAGGGAACTTCTAACACAGAATGAAGGACAGACTTCTATTTAAGAATAATAAGAGCAGATAGAAAGAAAAGACTTGTGATTTCCTGAAATTATTAAAAGACTGGAAATGGTAAACAATCCCCATACACATAGTAGTTCACTTCAAAAGTGCACTTACTACTTAGCACATTAATCTTTATGATGTTTGTTCATGAAATTACTGCTGTCAACAAGAAGAAATGCATAGATTTTAAGACAATGCTGGTATTCTAAGAGTTCAGGGAATAAAAGGTTGTGCGTATGTGGCAATAAGAGTACCAGGATGAGATGAGTTACAGACAGGTGGACATGCTAGTCTGTATCTTCACAAAACAAAAAAGCGATCCTATAGCATTTTAAAGACTAACAAAGTATTTTATTAGGTGATGAGATTTAATGGGACACACTCAGTTCTTCAGTTGTGGAAATAGTGCTGAAAATGAAGATAAAATAAGATTAGCTATAGAAATGGAAAACTTGGGTGAGATTCCATACACTGGACCAATTTATTCCATGTGGTCTGGAGCTGTTTAGTGCTATCAGTTGGAACAGTCAACAGTCTTTAAACAACACCCAGGAATTTAGCAAGCATGATTATGCAGATGGTGAAATAGATGAGCGATGGTCACTTAAATACCACCCTATACTGAAAACCCAAGGAACGCTGTGCTTATCTACACGCCTCCAGCTTCCATCCAGGGCACACTACACGATCCATTATGTACAGCCAGCCGCTAAGGTACAACCGTATTTGCTCTAGTACATCAGACAGAAACAAACATCTACGGGACCTTTACCAAACTTCCCTGAAACTACAATACTACAAAGGAACTACAAAGGAAGTGAGAAAACAGGTCGACAGAGCCAGATGGGTACCCAGAAGCCACCTGCTAAAAGACAGGCCTCACAGGGAATACAAGAGAACACCACTGGCCATCACATAGAGCCCCCACCTAAGGCCTCTCCAACGCATCATCAGTGATCTGCAACCCATCCTGAACAATGATCCTTCACTACCACAGACATTGGGAGGCAGGCCTGTCCTCGCCTACAGACAGCCTGCCAACCTTAAACAAATCCTCACCAGCCATTACGAATCAGAAACCAGTGGCTCTAGGCCTGGAACCAATCCCTGCAACAGTCCTCGCTGCCAACTTTGCTCACATATCTACACCAGTGACATCATCACAGGATCTAATATCAATCATACCATCAGGGGCTCCTTTACCTGCACATCTACTAATATAATATGTGCAAGCAATGCCCCACTGCAATTTACATTGGCCAAACTGAACAGTCTCTACATAAAAGAATAAAAGGACATAAATCCGACATCAGGATAGAAATCTCTGGGAGAGCACCTCAGTCTCCCTGGACACTCAGTAACAAATTTAAGAGTGGTGGTCCTAAAACAAAGAAATTTCAAAAAATCAAATGGAGAGAGAAGTCTCTGAGATGCAATTTATTTGCAAATTTGACTCCATCAACCAAGGATTAAACAGAGACTGGGAGTGGCTGGCCCCTTACAAAAGCAGCTTCTCTGCCCTGGGTGTTAATATCTTCACATTAGATTCTGACAGTGGGCCACATCCTCCCTGTCTGATCTGAATTGTTTTTTCTTCTTTTGATACATACTACAGGTAATGGGCCATTTGTACCTTGACTGAATAGACCTTGTCAGCTCTGGCCCTCCCTTTTACTGGGACCCCACTCTTTGAATACCCTTCTGAAACACCCCCTGCACCCACTCATGCATCTGACGAAGCAGGTCTTTGCCCATGAAAGCTTATGCTCCAAAATATTTGTTAGTTTATAAGGTGCCACAGGACTTCTTGTTATTCTTGAAGATACAGACTAACAGGGCTACCTCTCTGATGATTATGCAGATAGTTACTTACAAAAAAGAATAAAGTACTACAAGTTCTCTAGTGAATATGTCCATTTTAAAATAGATATTTTCTTGTGCTGTAAACTCTCTAGAGGTTTCTTTCCATAATGTTGTCAATGCAAGCATCCTATCTGGTGGCAAACCTATGCATCCTTCTCCACTGCTATTTTCCTCTTATCTATTGACAGTTTGCTTGTTTTAGGTCCATAAGGAAAACAAACAAGCAGGCAAAACCCCCTCTATATTCTCCACCAGTATATCTTTATTAGGTATTAGGTAGGAGTTTCTAATTTATTAATTATTCAGTGATAACACATTTATTACTCAACTTTTAGGTGCCAGTACTGCACATCATTTGCTCAAGTGAATCAACAATTATGCACTGTTACTGTGTAAAATTAATGAACTCTTGTCTAAAGATAAGCCATCATGGGAATGACATTCAACACCTCCTTCTGGATTTATCTTTGCATAAGTCCCATAAAACAAACTTCTTTTCACACTGTAAGCATTTCATCTTAAATTTAAAAGCCAAACAAAAATTGATGTAATTTAATGTGAATTTTTATTTCTACAAATCTTTCTTTTTCTTGAGATAATTATAACTTTAATCTCTCCATCTTCAATATACTCTCCTCTTTAAAAACAAAACAAATAACCTATTAAAGATGGATTATAAAGGCAAAGAGCTCCCACTATCAAAACAATACGTCCTTTCATATACTAATTTATTGCAACACAACTCTTAGGCTTAAAGGTCTCAGTTTCTTTTCAACAATGGATACTGTTGGTAAATGGTACCCTAGTTGGTTTAGTGCAACGATCCCTCCTGAAGAATGAAAAAGTTATATTCTGGATAATCATCTACCTCTGGTACACAGGCTGTTGAGCCTTAGAGTATTTTCTCTACCTCTACACTGCAATTTAAAACCCCCAGCAGGTCCATGCCATCTGGCTTGGTCCATGTAGTTCAGGCTGAGTGGTTAATTGCAGTCCTGGAATTTCGGCTCAGATTGGACCCCAGACTCTGGGACCCTGTGAAGTGGGAAGGTGTGAGATCTCAGGCTCCAGCGCAAGCCTGAATATCTGCACTGAATTAAACAGCCCCTTAGCTTTGCAGGCATAGGCCAGATGTGGTTGTCTAAAACTGTAGTATGGCCATACACTTAGGCTATGTCTACAGTAGATAGTTTTGTCATCAAGTGGCTTTTTGTTGACAAAACCCACAGAGCGTCCACATTCCCAAGGTGCTCTGTCTACAGTAAATCAATAGAACGTGGCACTTCTGTCAACAGCATTGAGCCTCTTCCCCCATAAGGCAGAATGTGTCTGTCAACATAGATCTGGGGGGCCTTCTGTTGACAGACAGGACTTATGGGACACTGGGCCGCCCTGTCTGCTGTGCTTACAGTTGCCTGTTTGGTCAAGAGAGCCAGGCAGTTTGCTTGCTCTGTCGACAGAGAATATTGCTTTTATGATCCTCTTTGCTGTCTAGCTGCAATCTGCTAACAAGTTTTGTCAGAAGATATCTTCCAACAGCAACTTCAGTTGACAGATTGCTGTAGCATAGACATAGCCTTAGAGGCAGATTCACTCATTAGCTGATAGCGCCTAGGAAGTAGGCACTCAGCAGCTGATAGCATTAACGCTAATATCTAATTATCTGAAATTAAGCAGAAAAGGTCCATATTAGCAATATTTTGATACTGTTAGTGATTCACCCCTTCACAGAATCCTTTTGTGGTACATAGGCATTATGTCTGCCCAGGCATTTTACCCCTGAAACTAACCATTTAAATTTCATTTGTCATTCCATGATTGCTCACCTCTGTTCTTGTTTTACAAACTACACAGAAAATAAAAAATTGGTAAGAGAATATTCAAAGACCTAAGCTTCTGCTATGATATGCACGGTTATGCTGAGATTCCTACAGAGCAGTCATAGTCTGGATCCAGCTTCTGTTATGGGGAGCTTTGTTTGAAAGAAAGAAAAATGCAGGTAACCTTGGCCATTGGACATTGATAAAACAGTTGCATGTCACGTTGCAAGTAAGTGGTTAGATTTTAATTCTAAACTCTGTAAAGAAAGAAATGTGCTGGAAAGTCACATGTAGTAAACAAAATTAAGATTTTTATAAGTATTCTGGTACAGTTCATATTAGACTCATATCAAATATCAGATGATATGAAACACTAGGGCATGGCCTATCAGAAAACAAAATTCTTTAACACTCACTACTATTTTGTCTTTCTGTATATATTGATTAAATGAATTCTGGTGAAATATAAGATTCTTACTTCTTGAGCAACAAGTCCTCTGTTTATTAACAGAAGAGACACAACCTGTTCCCCATAACAAGCCACCAATGTGTCTGCATTTTTAGCTGGAGAAAGAAGGGGGCAAGCTTAGTCATTCTCCATGGGCAGCCCATTTCATACAACTTACTCCTTTTTTCACCTTTACCATTTTTATATTATCTAAGAGACAAAGTAATGTTTTCCCTTCTATAAACTCTCTCCAATGAAAGAGAAAGGGAATAAGGGGTGTTGCTCACAATGAAATCTTTAATACTTTATATTTCACATGCCTTAATTATTTTTCCTGCTATCTCTTTAATAAAAATATACCAGATTTTAATGGAATGTTTGCCTTAGTACTAAGCAGGCTGAGGTCTCTGTATTCTAAACTCTGTACCTTGTTTAATATTAGGCAGTGACTGGGTTGTTAACACCTTTCTCTTATTTATGCCATATAAATGAATGCTTCTCTTACATTTCAAAGCAGCTGTACAAATTAAATTTGGAAGCCTGAGCTGGAATCACCCTATTCAATAGACTCAGTTATTTCCATTGGATCCAATGAAAAGCTGATCAGGGATCTCAGAGAAGCAGGTCCCAGATATCAAAATATGTACAGTAAAGATGTTTGGTCATGTATCATTTTATGTCCATCAGCTTATTTTTTTAATTTTTCTTTTAAGGGTGCATTCTCCAACAAAGACTGGATTGATGAAAATGCTGACATTTTTAGGCCTCTTCTTGAAGAAGATTCAAAGATAAATGCAAAAAAAACCATTAAAAATTCACCATTGATCCAAAATCCTGTGAATCTATATCGGATTGAAATACCTGGCAATGATTGCTACAACAGGGCAAATCATCCTTCAATAATATATGTGCAAGTGACATGAAAGAACTTCATCTTAGAAGGAAAAGCCCTCAGTCTCAAGAATTCAGAAACAGACTGACAACAGTTATTGCAGTCAACAGGGCAAATTCAGTATTGGAGGGATAAGTTATGAGAGAAACTGCAGACTCAAACATTGCCCACAGATCCTCACGGCCACTGCTAGCCACCATTTCTCAAGATGAAAAGGGTCCATACATGTACCTATCCAGACATAAGGGTGCATGGAACAGATAAATTGGTTCTGACTTGTCACCACTGGACACGAGCTCCCAACGAGACAGTGTGACCAAAAGAACTAATGCCACTTTGGATATATGGACGATGTCTACTCTAGCCAAAAACTTTGAAATGGACATGCAAATGGCCATTTCATAGTTTACTAATGAAGCGTTGGAATACATATTCAGCGCCTCATTAGCATGTGGGCGGCCACAGCACTTCAAAATTGACATGGCTCGCCGCTGTGCAGCTCGTCCAGACGGGGCTCCTTTTCGAAAGGACCCCGGCTACTTCAAAGTCCCCTTATTCCCATCTGCTCATAGGAATAAGGGGACTTCAAAGTAGCCGGGGTCCTTTTGAAAAAGAGCCCCGTCTGGACGAGCCGCATGGCAGCGAGCCGTGTCTATTTTGAAGTGCCGCGGCTGCCCGCATGCTAATGAGGTGCTGAATGTGTATTTCAGTGCTTCTTTAGTAAACTTCAAAATGGCCATTTGCATGTCCATTTCAAAGTTTTTGGCTAGTGTAGACATGGCCATAGAGAGGCAAAGCAGTAGAGCGGTGTTTGGCACTGGCGAGATGACTATTGGACCATTGTGTCCAGTTCTGCTGCCCACAAGTCAAGAAGAAGGATGATAAATTGGAAAGCATCATGAGAAGAGCCCCAAGAATGAATAAAGGATTAGGAAGCAACCCTTATAGTTAGCTTAACAAAGTGAAGGCCAAGGAGACAGACTATTCCATACGTATCTATGTTGGAAATGAACATTTAACAATGGGCTCTCCAAGACAGCAGAGAAAAGTGTCATATAGGGTCCGTAATTTGAAGTTAGACACATTCAAGCTGAAAATAAGGTTTAATGTTTTTTTTTACTGTGAGGGTAATTAGCCACTTCTAAGAAATTAAGTGCTCAAGCAGCCACCTACATCGCCTGCTCCTAATTCTGTCCCTGATAATAAATTCAAAATAACAGGTAGCTCAGAAAACATTAACTGTTTCTTACTAGTTCATTCTCCACAGAATTTGCATAGAATGAAGCACCTCAGTATTGTCTTTTAACAAGCCCACTCTTTTATCAATGCTCATTTATACAGGTTTGTTGCATTTTATTATGTTGACTGCTGTGAAGAAAAGTTAAAATTAAATTTGGATAATGGCCATGATTTCCTTTTGTTGGAAACTGGAACTTGTTACTGCCTCCCTGCCCTGGGAGTGAGGAGATGGGAATGGTTTCAATAAGGATTTAAACTGCTAAAGCTGTGGAGCTCTTTTCATAATATCTTTTGCTGTTGAATTATAAAACACATTAAAACAGAAGTGATCTGAAATAGATGTGAGGAAATTTTCTCTGTTCTAGTCGGGTCACTGATTCATTCCTGATTCCATTTGCTGCTTTCATCATTCAACAATAGACACAGTATATGAAGAAAGTTCGGTGGTTCTTAGATAATATAATATAACTTAGTTTTCATGACTATTACAGCAAAAGCAAGGTGTGATAGAGGAGATTGTTGGGAGCCTCTTACCTCTGTTAACATTGTCTTATTCCAGGGGTACTGTGATGTCATCGCCCCTAGAATGATTTACTCCTAGTCCTCCTAGAAGTGCATCTGAAAAGCAAAATTGCTCACAGGCAAGGTTGCACTAAAGGACAGGAATTTTAATATACAGTAGGGGAAACACACCCTGACGCCTCTGCAAACTGTGCTATATAATCATCACCCTCAGAAGTAAAATGTAAAGCTGCATAGCAGAACACATTTTAATTGCCTCTACCACATGCCTTCAACAGTGGGAAGGCTTTGTAGGAACAGCCATCAGAGCACACCTTTAAGAGTTTCCCCGTGTAAGCATGGTGTCTTTGCAGGCTTGGCTCAGAGGGGCTATGTCCTTCCTAGCATTGCAGCCAGTTAGCTAGATTAAAAGGCACGGCAGCGCTCTGGAACTTCTAGAAACCCTTTCCCCTTCTTAGTGTGCTCTTTTGTACCTGAAAGCATTAGATTCCACTTCCGTCCCCGCAATTGGGATAGGACTGGATTTCTGGGTGCACTGAAGAGAGATACCAGCTTCCTATTGGAGCTGGGAAGGACTTTTCCCCCCATGTCCCAGAACAATATGATTTTCACCTTCTCAGGGACCTATTGGGCACAGCAGGTTTGTTAAGGAAGTGTGGGAAGTTGGAAGCTGGCAGGAGGCCAGTTCAAGTTACTCCCTCAGTAAGAGACCCGATTACCTCATGAACTTGAAGCAGAAACAGGAATGGAGGACTGCAGCCATCTAAAACAGATTGAGAGAGTTTCGGGATTCCCACTGGCACTTCCAGAGTCCACCTATTCTCTTATATGCTAAATTCTGGTATCTAGGAAAGGCAGTGGGTCTGGAACTGGGTCAAAGGTTTGCAGGAAATTTGTATGGACTGAAGACAGCCTTCCCTCAGGTGGTACAGATTCTTAAAGGAAACTTCACCTGCACTGCATGGGCTAATGTGGGATAGTTTCTCAGCTGTGTCAGTTAAGTTAATGAAATTGCAACCTAGTGAATCCATATTTCAGGTGTCTTATTTGTCTCCTAAACTAGCACAGAACCAATGTTGTGTGTATTGTCTTACATTTAGAAAATATACAAACAAAAACATGCAAACATCCAGCTCCAACCCTCTGTTCTCTGTGCAGGACATCCACCCCAAATACCCTGGGCCTGGTTCTCTACATCTTGCATTTTTTAAATCATTTATCTGTGCACAGTGTGTAATGCTATCATTCTGAATGGATAATATGCCAACTCATTTTGCATGAAAGTAAATAACTATGCGAAAAGAGACCACAGAGAATCAGGGCTACAGGGGTTACTATGGGGTGCGTGTGTGTGAGAGAGACAGAGAGAGAGAGATACTTGGTTGACATATTGCTATCACCATTCTGCACAGAAAGTTTTGTAATAACATGTTTATTAGTATGAACCTGCCAATGATGAGTATGAAGGACTAATTCCTAGTAAAGTTTAACTTAATCAGTGATTTCGAGAGGTTGATAATATCCGAGGGTAGGAGGTGAAGGAGGAAATGAAATATCAGAGTTAATCACAGATGGGTTGTGCTTTCCCCTAAATCATTTCCCTTTTTATAGCATCTTAAAGTTCAGGCTTATTTTTTTCTGTAAAGGAGAGTTTGTAAATGAACAGTGCGTCAAAGCTCCCATTGAAAGCTGTCACTCTTTCCAGATTTGAAATGCAAAAGATTCTTCCTTTTATACCAAGCCAGCCATCTTTTAATTTCATTGTCAATCACCTCATAGTTCTGTTCACACCAATCCCCTGTCCTCTAGCACTTCAAATTATCTTTGTCTTTGATGAACAAGCATGGTGACCCAGGCATGACCCTGCTGCCATCTCTAGTTCATGGAGTTTCCAGATGACAGTCATGTGAGTGACACAGCAAACTGATCAGCTCTAAAAGAAAGTTCTCTGACACCACACAAAGCTTTTCTCTTTCTGAACTTAATGCACACTGGGGACTAGTATGCGGAGAGAATTAATGCCATGATATAAAAAGCAGCCATAGGAAGACACGAAACAAATGAACAAGTATCTTATTCATAAAACACAACAATTCAGATCACAGCAGGGTTTGTTGTCTGATTAAAGTCTTCTAGAAGACTGGTGATACTGCAAAAGACTAAGTGGTATTTTAATTAGACTAAAACAAATGAACTACAGGTGTCATCCTATATGTGAGAAGTAGAGTGAGGATTTCTCCGTCACCCCCTCAAAGATATTTTAGAGATGTCTAAAATCTGTCAGTCACCCACTAGTAAACTTTCATTTTCAAATTCTTTGTTTTCCTCTTTCCTGCCTATTTGTCTTGACTGTAAACAGGTATCTTCTAGACAATATAACACAGCAGCAACAGTGCGATGAAAACAGTCTAGATCCCCACCATGCAATGTATCTCTCTTTCGGGTTTTTGTCTTAGTGTACCTCCCTAGTCAGAAAGAAACTGAGAGAAACAACAACACAGTTTAAAAATGCTACAGAGTTTCCTCATTTTACTTACTTTTCTCACCCCCCCCCGCAACATATATCAAACCTACATGTTTAATTTTAATCGTAGTTGCATAAATTCTTCAGCTAGAAGGGACAGGAGTGCAGCAATGGCACATGTTCACAAATGAAACCATTCTGAAATTTACCCAACAGTGCTTGCTCTCTCCAGCCGCACACGGAACACAGAAGGATGCATGAACGATAATTGTGACACTGTTGGCTAATCAGCAGATTAACTTTGACATTATGCAGCCTTCGGGAACTTAGCTTCACAAGCCTTCCTCTTCTAAGTCCCATCTTTGCAATCTAAATGGGTGTGTTTCCATAGAGGTAGCTTAACCTGAATGGAAAGCCCTGTTAAGAAGCAGGCAAAGCTATGCTGAAGCCAGCAAGGAAGCCTGGACTCTAACACAGAGAGTTACACAATTTTAAACATGGTAGCATGCATTTTAACAGTGTTTTTGAGTCCTGTTATATGCACACAATTGATCAACATGCTTTTTGTCCATTAACATGTATCTTTATATAATAAATCTGATGGGTTATGAAAGACTTCTTGTACCTGTCATCTTTAAAAAAATGTGTGATGCAAAACTTCTTGTAGGACTAGTTCATGTACTTATTCTCCTGCTCTCACTGTCCATAAAATAGTAAGCACTACTGCCACTCAAATAGACAGATACTTTTCGAGGACAGGTGTCCCTTGCCTGATTGCTCTTCTTCTTATCACTCATCTGTGAAGTTCTTATTTTTAGATAACTATTTCCTGGTCAGATTCATCGTTGGGCCCAAACACTCAGACTTCTTTTCCCTCCATACCTCTAGACATAGTTGTACATGTGCCAGTGTTCATTTATGTATTGCTGGTGACAGCAGAGGAGATCAGTGGCTGAGCAGCAGGTTGTTAAGCAAAGGTAAAGGCAGATCACTGGAGGAGAACAGTTTTGTGAGGGAAATACAAAAGCAACTTCCATGTGGGAAGGGAGCTGCAATTAACAGGTGATTCAAACTGTCACATTCCATATAATCTGGAAAGTCTTAGAATTTATTAGCCTTAAAGGAGAAGTTGTTTTAAAAACCTTTAGAACAGTGACATACAGACTCAAGTGGTACAGGAGCCAAATTAATGACTAATATTATCCAAAACAACCACGATAGTGTGATTTCATTGTTTCTTCCACCATAGCACTATATATTCATATGTAAACAGTATGACAAGGGTCCTTTTTCTTGCTCAGATAAGCTTGTTTACATTTGCAGGAGATAATATTCTTGGTTCTCGTTTACAATTCCCTTCCAATGTCGTATGAAAGGGAAAACTGATTAATATATAGAGCTGTTGTAGCCAATCTCACAAGATATTTGTGTGCCAGATGTACTCAGGATTCATATTTGGATTCATGTTCCAATTTCCATTCCAGAAAGACTTGCATCTGTGCTGATGATGGACTCTGCTAGACAATGATCCAAAGTGCTGCGGACCAATTAACAATTATTTTCATCATCTGGGTCTGATACCACCAGCACAAGGGTGACTTTTGCACTACAGTACTTGTATGAGATGAATGGAAAATACTACTTCTTTTGTGATTTTTACAACAGAAATATTTGATGTTCTATTTTTAACACTATGGTTAACTATGATCAATTGACAGCCCTAGGAGATACGTGCGTGTGTGTAAATTCTCACATCAAAATGACCAGCCAATATTATTTTATCAGCTATGATTGGTTAATGACATAATCAATGCATCTTGACTGGTTAATAATTAAATCATGCTATTTCACTATCATGTGCTTGCAGGAGTCACAGGAGGTGTATTAAAGAATCATTTGTGGTTCCCAAGTCCCAGTATGACTGCTTTCAAGTACATGTTGCACATTTGAAAGACTGACCACAATTAACATATTAATTAGCTAATAAGTACAACAACAACAACAGTGGTAGAAGCTTAACCCCTTGACGAAGGGCTTATATCCTTTAGTGTAGGGACTTCGTGACTGGTGAAAGGCACTTCATTTTCAAGCTGACTCATATCTTGCTTGTCTTCAGATAAGGTACCAGAAATGACAGAGATGTCTGTTATGGAATGGGCACAGCAATGGAAGAGTGATGCATTTGTCTTGCACCTAGAGCTTTAGGAAGTCTCTCCTCAGTGCAACTGTGTGACTAAAGCAGCAAAGGGGTATGCATGGGTCAGAGTAGAGCAGACTTTTGAATCATAGGGCTGGAAGGGACCTCAGGAGGTCATCTAGTCCAGCCCCCTGCCCCAAGCAGGATCAACTCCAACTAAATCATCCTAGCCAGGACTCTGTCAAGCAAGAACTTAAAAACCTCCAGGGATGGAGATTCCACCACCTCTCCAGGCAGTGCATTCCAGTGCTTCACCACCCTCCTTGTGAAGTAGTTTTTCCTAATAGCCAACCTACATCTCTCCCTCTTTAGCTTCAGACCATTACTCCTTGTTCCGCTGTTTGTGACCACTGAGAACAGTTTCTCACCCTCCCCTTTAGAGCTCCCCTTCAGGACGTTGAAGGCTGCTATTAAATCACCCCTCAGTCCTCTCTTCAGTAAACTAAACAAGCCCAAATCCCTCAGCCTCTCCTCATAGGTTATGTGCTCCAACCCTCTAATAATTTTTGTTGCCCTCTGCTGAACCTCCTCCAGCATATCCACAGCCTTTTTACACTGGAGGGCCCAAAACTGGACACAATATTCCAGATGTGGCCTCGCCAGTGCCGAATAGAGGGGAACAACCACTTCGCTAGATCTGCTCTAAATGCTCCTCCCAATGCACCCTAATATGCTGAATCTGCTACTCTTCTCACAAGTCTTTGCCCAGGAAAGCCAGACATGTTGAACCATCTTATGTGAGTAGTGTCGCCTGGTGGAATCCCTCAGGTAGTAGTTAATCCATGGGTCTGGATTTAATGCACCCCAGGGCACAGAGGGAATTGGCAGAGGTCATTGCTGAACCTTTGGCCATTGTCTTTGAAGACTCTTGGAGATCAGGGGAGATACCGGATGACTGAAAAAAGGCAAATGTAGTGCCCATCTTTAAAAAAGGAAAGAAAAGGACAATCCAGGGAAATACAGACCGGTCAGCTTTACCTCAATCCCTGGGAAAATAATGGAGGGAATCCTCAAGGAATCCATTTTGGAGCACTTGGAAGAGGGGAAAATGATCAAAAGTAGCCAACATGGATTCACCAGGGGCAAGTCCTGCCTGATCAATCTGACTAGCTTCTATGACAATGTAACAGGCTCTGTGGACATGGGGAAGTCAGTGTATGTGATATACCTTGATTTCAGCAAAGCTTTTGATACGGTCTTGTCTATGAGTTAAGGAAATATGGATTGGATCCTTGGACTATAAAATAGATAGGAAGCTGGCTTGATGGTTGGTTTGAATTGGAGTGCCTCAAGGCTTGGTTCTGGGGCTGGTGTTATTCAATATCTTTCTTAATGACCTGAATGAGGGATTGGATTGCACCCTCAGCAAGTTTGCAGATGACACAAAACTAGGGGGAGAGGTAGATACATTGAAGGATAGAGAGCGAATCCAGAGTGCACTGGATAAATTGGAGGACTGGGCTAATAGAATCTGATACGGTTCAACAAGGAGAAGTGTAGAGTCCTACACCTGGGGCGGAAGAATCGCAAGCTTTGTTACAGACTGGGACCAACTGTCTCAGCAGCAGTATGACAGAAAGGGACCTAGGAGTTATGGTGGATGAAAGGCGGGATATGAGTAAACAGTGTGCCCTTGTAGCCAAGAAGGCTAATGGCATACTAGGGTGCATTAGGAGGAGCATTTCGAGCAGATCTAGAGAAGTAGTTATTCCCCTCTATTCGATACTGGTGAGGCCACATCTGGAACATTGTGTCCAGTTTTGGGCTCCCGAGTATAAAAAGGATGTGGATTTGCTGGAGCAGGTTCAGTGGAGGACAACAAAAATGATTAAGGGGCTGGAGCACAAGACCTCTGAGGATAGGATGAGGGATTTGGGCTTGTTTAGTTTACAGAAGGGAAAATTTAGGGGTGATTTAATAGCAGCCTTCAACTTCCTGAAGGCGAGCACTAAAGAGGAGGGTGAGAAACTGTTCTCAGTGCTGTCAGCTGACAGAACAAGGAGTAATGGTCTGAAGTTGAAGAGGGAAAGGTATAGGTTAGATATTAGGAAAAAGTACTTCACCAGGAGGGTGGTGAAACACTGGACTGGGTTGCTGAGAGAGATGGTGGATTCTCTATCCATTGAGATTTTTAATTCCCAGCTTGACAAGGTCCTGACTGGGATGATTTAGTGGAGGTTGATCCTGCTTGAAGCAGGAGGCTGGGCTAGATGATCTCCTGAGGTCCCTTCCAGCCCTATGATTCTGTGATTTTTTAATGGAGTTGCAGGAGATGGTGTCTCCAGTTGCCACTGTGACAGTGGTGTCCAGAAGCCTTGAGCCTTTTAAATTACTGTGGCTACGTCTACACGTGAAGCCTACATCAAACTAGCTTATTTCGATGTAGCGACATCGAAATAGTCTATTTCGATGAATAACGTCTACACGTCCTCCAGGGCTGGCAACGTCGATCTTCAACTTCGACGTTGTGCAGCCCAACATCGAAATAGGCGCAGCGAGGGAACGTCTACATGCCAAAGTAGCAGACATCGAAATAGGGATGCCAGGCACAGCTGCAGACAGGGTCACAGGGCGGACTAGCGCTTCCGGGGCAACAGCTAGCCGCTCCCTTAAAGGGCCCCTCCCAGACACACTCAGCATGCACAGCACGCAGTCTGAGGAGCCATAGGCACACAGACCCTGGGCGCCGCAGTCATGGACCCCCAGCAGCAGCAGCCAGAGGTCCACCCAGCCCTCCCGGCAGGAGCAGGGCTTGCCCTGCTCCATGCCATGCGGGAGGCAGCTGAGCACCTCCTTGGTACACCGGAGGAGGAGCTGCCCCCAGGGCAGCAGGGCTCAACCCCCAACCCTGCAGCACCCCGCCCCCCCCGCCTCACATGCCGGCAGCTGTGGAGCTACCCCACCAGCACCGACTGGTGGGAGCGGCTGGTGCTTGGGGAGTGGGACGACGACCGCTGGCTCAGGAACTTCAGGATGAGCCGGCAGACATTTCTGGAGCTGTGCCAGTGGCTCACCCCCGCACTCAGGCACCAGGACACCGCCATGCAGCGTGCCCTCCCTGTGGAGAAACGGGTCGGCATCGCTGTCTGGAAGCTGGCCACTCCCGACAGCTACTGATCCGTGGGGCAGCAGTTTGGTGTCGGCAAGGCCACCATCGGGGCTGTCCTGATGGAGGTAAGAGAACCCACGGGGGTGGGGCAGGGCAGGGGAGGGGGGCCCGGGCAGAGGAGGGCAGGGCAGGGCAGGGCCACGCACACCCTGCTCACCCCTCATTGCTGCTGTCCCCTGTGCTTTCTCTGCAGGTTGTGCGTGCCATCAACGCCATGCTCCTGCACAGGCTCGTGAGGCTGGGGGACCCAGATGCCACCACCGCGGCCTTTGCCACCCTGGGCTTCCCCAACTGCTTCGGGGCTCTGGATGGGACTCACATCCCCATCTGCGCCCCGCATCACAGTGGAGGACGATACCTGAATCGCAAGGGCTACCATTCTGTGGTCCTCCAGGCCTTGGTGGACAGCCGGGGACGTTTCCAGGACATTTATGTGGGCTGGCCTGGCAGCACCCACGACACCCGGGTTTTCCGGAACTCAGGCCTGTGCCGCCGGCTGGAGGCGGGGACCTACATCCCCCAGTGAGAGATCCCTCTGGGGGACACCACCATGCCCCTCTGCGTCATCGCAGATGCGGCATACCCCCTCCGGCCGTGGCTCATGCACCCGTACACAGGCCATCTCTCCGCTAGCTAGAAGCGCTTCAACCAGCGCCTGAACCACGCGCGCCAGGTGGTGGAGCGCTCATTTGGCCGCCTGAAGGGACGCTGGAGATGTCGCCTGACCCGCCTGGATGCGGGCCCCATCAACATCCCCCTGATTGTGGGTGCCTGCTGCGCCCTGCACAATTTGGTGGAGAGCAAGGGGGAGACCTTTTTCCAGGGCTGGGCTGTGGAGGCCGGCAGGGCCGACATCCAGGCATCTGCTGCCCCCAGTCGTCAGGTGGACCCCGAAGGGACCCGGGTCCGGGAGGCTCTGTGGGCCCACTTCAATGATGAGGCCGTGGGGTGAACTCTGCCCAGGCCCCCCACTGCCCGCCCCTTCCTCCACCACACTCCTGCCCCAATGCCCACACCATGGAGCACCCATCCGCACCCCCCCTCCCACATTTCCTGGACAAATGACAGCACGCACTTGTGGCTGAACTTAACCTGTTTTTTCTTTGAGAACTTTTTTTTTTAACTGTAAATATATAAAACAAGAACAAACTATATACAACTTGTGGAAGCAAAGTAATATGTACAAATAAAACATTCGTAAGAAACAAGTGTCCTCATTAATAAAAAGAAAACCAGGGAGGATAAAGGGGAGAACTATTTACATGGGGGGGACGGGGCAAACGGGGGGCACAAACTAATAAGTTGAAACTATATACAAGGGGGGGGAGCCACGTCCCGGGCCCCTTGCCCCTACAGCCCGGCACTGGGCGTGGGCGGCCGGGAGCCCCACCACGGCCGCAGCCCTGCCCAGGGCTGGCTGGGGGCAGGCCAGACCGGAAGATATGCCCGGCGAGTCTCAGCTGGCTCCAGGGGTCCCTCGGTGCTCTGGCCCTCGGCAGTGGGTGGCGGGGCGACGGCGGACGGGACGGCGACGGGTGGAGCAGCTGGTGGTGCGGCTGGTGGAGCAGGCAGGGCGGACGCTGCGGCGGCCGGCGCGGCATGGGGGGCCAGGTAGTCCACCAGGCAGTTGAAAGTCTCCATGTAGGCCCCCCATGCCTCTTTGCGCCAGGCCAGCGCCCGCTCCTGCAGCTGCAGGTGCTGCTCCGCGACCTCCAGCTGCCGTCGGTGGATGGCCAGCAGCTGGGGGTCCGTCGCCATCGGCTGGTGGTGGCGTGGGGTCCGCCGTCTAGCCCGCCGTGGGGCCGGTCGGTCCTCGGCCGAGGGGCTGGCCTGGAGCGATGGTCCCGGAGGGGTATCCGGGACCACTGATGCCTCGCCGGCGCTCTCTTCCAGTCCTTCTGGTGGTGCAGGTGCGGGACACAGGAGAGGAGGGGGGGAAGAAGAATGGAGACAGGCGTTAGTGTGGGCCCCGAGCCGTGGCCTTTGTCCCCCCAGCCCTGTGCTGCAGGTTCCCCATCCCCATCCCCGGGACATGCTGCTGTGATGGATGGGGTTCAGGGGTCCCCCTGCCCTGCACCCCGTCCCCTGCTGGGAACGACTCTCACTTCACCCCGCAGGGTCTGACAGCAGGAGAGGTTTCTTAGGCCACAGATGCCCAGTTTCTGGCAGGAGTGACAGCACCAGCTGTCGGAAGAGACAGTCCTTCCAACCCGTCGTGGGGAGAAGATCCCAAGGGGGGGCCCCTCTGGGATGCAGCTTTCCCCCTCCTCAGGCTGGCTGCCTTCCAGCTCTCCCTTCCCCTAGCCTCTACCTGTGGCCCCCGCCCTCCCCCCCAATTCCAAGCCAGCTCGGCTCCTCCCTCCTCTTTGTTCAGGGCAGAGGTGTCACCTGCCAGCTGTAGCACCAGGATCATCCTTTGCCCCTGGGAGCTATTCGGCTCTTGTTGCTCATATGCAGCCTGAGTCTCCCTTTTGCACTCCCCCCACTCCATCACATGCTGCTGCTGCTGCTGTTGCTGCTGCTGCTGCTGCGGGGTGTCCCACCCCCTCCTCCCGGGGGCCCCTCGAGGTTCCGCTCCCCCCTGCCCCGGGGATGGGGGGGACAGGGGCTGATGCAGTGCTGTGAGGGCCATGGCCCTGCTGTCCTTGGGGCCATTGCCATGTGAGCATGTGGGGGGCCCTGGACACATATCTATTACCCCCCCGCCCCTCATGCCCAGGGGTGTACACCAGAGGGGGGTACATACCTGTCAGTCCACTCCCACGGTCTGGAGATCCCCGGGGGACGGAGGCCCGGCTGCTGCTCTGGGATGGCAGGAGGAGGACCTGCAGCCCGGATTCTGCAGAGGAGGAGCCCCCCTCCTCCTCCTCCTGCTGCGATGGCCCGGGGCTGGGCTCCTGGGGGGGTGGCCCCTGGGATGCGGGGCTTACCTCCGGGGCGGACTCCGGCTGCAGGGCCTGCTGGGGCTCATCGGCCAAGGAATCAAGGGTGGCCGGAGGGGAGGAGGTGTGCCGGGGGCCCAGGATGTCCCTGAGCTCTCTGTAAAAGGGGCAAGTGACGGGGGCGGCCCCAGATCAGCCAGCCGCATCCCGCGCCCGGGAGTAACCCTGCCGCAGCTCCTTCACCTTACTCCTGACGTGATCAGGAGTGTGGGCAGGGTGACCCCTGGCAGCCAGGCCGTTGGCCAGGTGAGCAAACGCATCCGTGTTCTGCCTCTTGCTCCCCATTACCTGGAGCACCTCCTCCTCGCTCCAGAGCCCCAGCAGGTCCCGCAGCTCGGCCTCCGTCCAGGAGGGGCCCCTCTGCCACTTGCCAGCCTGGCTGCCCTTCTGGCTGGGCTGGCTGCCCTGGCTCCCCATGGGGGGGGTCCTCTGGGGGCGCTGGGGGGGCTGCCGGGCAGCCATCACAGCTGGGTGGCTGGTTTGGATGGCTGAGGGACGTGCAGGCTGGCCGCATGTCTGGGCTGCCGCCTGCACGTTCCCTCAGCTTCCTGCACAGAAAGGGAGGGGGAGGGGACCTTTTAGGGGCCGCTCCATGTGGCCACCATTGAGCTGAGGGGCTGGAGAGAGCGTTTCTCAACCCCTCAGCTGATGGCCGCCATGGAGGACCTGGCAATTTTAATGTTGCGGGACGCGCAATGACTACACGGTCCCTACTTCGTCGAAGTAGGGCGCTATTCCTATCCCCTCATGGGGTTAGCGACTTCGACATCTCGCCACCTAACGTCGAAGTTAACTTCAAAATAGCGCCCGATGCGTGTAGCCGTGACCGGCGCTATTTCGAAGTTAGTGCCGCTACTTCGAAGTAGCGTGCACGTGTAGACACGGCTTGTGAGATCACCATGTGGCATGTTCCATTCTGCTCTGGGGTCTGCCTGTGTGGGTGGCAGAGAACACTTTGGGAGGTGCAGAGGGCTGGATGCCCCTATGTTGACCCTTCCAGTGGAGGCCCCGACCCTTCCAGGAGCACTTAGGGTCCATCTAAATTATGATATAATTTCAAATGTATTAATATTGATTTTGTAACTCTGAAATTTATGTTTGATTTTGACCATCCTCACCTCTCCATGTGCTCCTCACAAAATCAACATTGGTGCCACATTCAATTGGCAAACATCAACTGTTGCATGAGTGCATTGTAGGAAGTAGTGAACCACACAGTTCACGTATCCCTGTAGCATCCTGGGTATGTCTGCTACTTTTTGATATCATCTTCCCACATTGCATTTTCCTCATTCTCCTCTTATGGTAAGCAAACATCCATTTTTCCCCACTGGACGGAAGGAAAAGTGGGGCATCCAGAGAGACGGCAAAAAAGGTTATAGAAATGTTTTTCTTCTGTAGCTGAATTCTCAGCTGGCCATTCACTGAGTGTCCTGTGATTGCACATCATCCCTGAAAATAATACAGGGACCCTGACTGTATTCTAAAAGTTAATAAAAAGACTATAGAAAAGGGTAGGAGCAAAGATTTTTGACTTCCCTCTTCATTACACAGACATTGCCAACTCAGACTGTGTGGCACCTGTGTGGACTTTTGCACACAGTTGTAAACTGCTGAGACGCTTCTCGGTGTCTTATGCAATCATGATTTCCACAACAGCCTTGTTGCTATGTGGTGCAGCAGGGCAGTGGCTGGTGCCAGGCAGTGCAGAAAAAAATAACAAGTGCAGAGACAGAACCATGAACTCCCTGCAGGAGCTCTTTGTAAGGGATAGATGAGCTCACAGCGGTAATAGCAAAGAAAGACATTCCTCCGGTTCTCGTGAGTCCACAGCCACAGGCTTGCTGCTCCTGCCTTGAAATTCATGGTGTTTCCGTTACCGAATTCTGGCACACCTGGAGAGCAGCAGCCAGAGAGGAGCACTGAGGGGCATTGTGGGTTACACACGGGACACCTCTGGAGGCTAATAAATTTGCTTCTAAGACATTGGGCTTCCACAATGGCTTTTAATCAAACTTTTGAATTTGAGCTTGACACTGTACCCATCAGGGAACCATATTTTGTAATCTCGATATTAGTGCTCCCAAAATGGAGCTAATGGTATTTACAGTGAAGACAGTCACATGGTAATATTGAGCTTACTGCCTTAAATTTGAATTAATCCCATAGTGTAGACGCAGCCTAAGTTCTCCCCTCCCGCTCCTGACCTTGCCCAGCACCCTGGCAAATCTGTCACACCTCCACCAGTAAATAGCCAGTCAGACTACTTAATTCAATAAAAAAAGTAATGCTATTATTCTTGCATACACATATACTGAGGCACCTTCTCCTGTAGATATTATGTTAACCCATTAGCTGAGCATGGTGTCTACTTCTTAAATAACACAAAATTGATTAAATGCAATGCCTATGACTAAAGCTTAATATTTAGAATTCATCATGCCCTTTCAGCTGTCCTACTTTGCTTACCAATAATGTAACCTTTTCACCCCATTTTGGCATTGTTTTCTATGTTTATTTTACATTAGGTTCTTTTCCACCAATAACCATTTTACAACCATGAAGCTGTTTGAGAGAGGTTTTTGACCTGGTAAATTAAAAAGTATTGCTAAATTGCCCTCAATCAACTTGAGTATAATTGAAATAGCATGCTTCTCTGACTAGGTGGGCAGTCTATTTAATGCTTGTTCATTAGAGCTAAGCTGAAATTGTTAAGGTACAGTACTCTAAGAATCAATAAAGGTTCACCTTTTTAGTTTTCATTAATAACTTGTTAGGATAGTGTATGGCACCTTGTTGCACACACACAGCATTAACAGTTTGACCTACTCTACGTAATGCAGTTTGCCTCATAGGTTGGGATGAAAGTACTGTAGTAACTTTTTGGGAGGTAATTATGTGAGTCTGGATATACCTATATCTATTTTTCATATTTCTCCTTTCTCACTCATGCACACTTAAAATAATTATAGACCCGTGGAAAAAATGTCTCTTACCTTGTACATAGAAGAAAAGTATCTGTGGTGAACTTGAGAAAGAAATCCCTGTGCTGAAAAAAATATAAGGATGTAGAACACAGAATTCTGTTTGTTCCATGGGGAGCTACAGGAAGCGATGCCCCAGTCTGTGCCACAGTCTGGTTTGTGCGTGCTGAAGGTATTGTGAAACAGGGATATGAATTGGGTCCAGGTTTTTGGTGCTGATTGAGATCTTTAGATGAAGGGCAGCATAGTTTTGTACATTATGTTCAATCATTCTTTTTTAAAAGCAGGCTTTTGAAATGGATTTCATGCACAAAAATGTTAATTTTTCATAGAAATATATATAATACAGCCCCGCTTGTATTGTATGGGTATTATATATATTGTATTATATACAATCAGTGATCACTAACCAGTGAACGGCTGCCCAGTTGTTTAACTATATGGCTTTTCAATTCCCTTTATAGCTATTGCACATCTAAAAATATTTTTACAGTATTAATCTAAGGTGCTACGATGAGTCCTCTTGCGAAGATTCTAATCTCTTTACTTTGTTTATGATAATATTTTAGAAAATAATGTGGGGTTGCATAACATGTTCTCATTAGTTGCCATCTAATTATCTAGTACCAAACAATCCTACTCCTCTAAATTAAGGGTAGATGAACCCTCTGGAATTAGATGTTTATAGGTTTTTTGAAATTTCTTAACAATTTCAAGTGCTTTGCAGAAAACTTATTTTTGGTGCCATTGAAGAAGGAACTGAAAAAGCACACCTTCCTATTCAGGGATGTGGTTGTAACCAAAGTTGCCCTGTTCACAAATGGTATTCTGCAAGTTCCAGATAAAACTTGAATCTCAAATGTTTTGAGTTCCCTTTCCAACTTTGAACACAAATTAGTTTTTTAGCCATTGGTGAGTTCAACATCGGGCAAAAGAAGCCAAGAGGTACAGAAACAATGGCTGTGTCTAGACTAGCTCAGAATTTTGAAGGGGGCATGGTAATTAGGGTGTTGGGAGATTACTCATGAAGTGCTGTGGTGCATATATAGCAATTCACTAGGCTAAATCTCCCCCCATGGCAACTTCGAACTGTAAAACTTCAAAGTGCTGGCTTGCATGTAGCTGAGAGTCAGCCACGGGTACTTCGAAGTGCCTGTGCTCCTTCAAAGTCCCTTTACTCCTCAAATTTTTAGATGATTAGCAGAGGAGTAAAGGGACTTCGAAGGAGCGCGGGCGCTTTGAAGTACCCACAGCTGACCCATGGCTGCACGCAAGCCGGCACTTTGGAGTGCCACGCTTCGAAGTTGCCGCGGGGAAGATTTAGCCTAATGAAGTGCTGCATATGCACTGCAGAACTTCATGAGTAATCTCCCAACACCCTAATTACCATGCCCCCTTCGAAGCTGGGGGCTAGTCTAGATGCAGCCAAAGTCTATAGTCAGAGCTCTGAGAACCATTGAATCAAACTGTTAATGTTGTGCATGATGAAAACCACTTCAAGCCAGTGGCCGCCGCCCAAGGCTCCCTTTCATTTTTTTCATAAGTGGAATAAATGTTTTGTGCACTGAGGCATATGCAGATGTGCACCACCAGGAGAAACACATGCTCTGTTGGCGGTGGGTGCTCTGCCAATCATCTGAAAGGTGCCTATAAGAATAAACGCACACAAATCAGATATCAGAAATGGCAATATACAAAAACCCGTAGGAGAGCACTTCAATCTCCCAGGCCACACAGTAGCAGACTTAAAAGTAGCTATCCTACAGCAAAGAAATTTCAGGACCAGACTCCAAAGAGAAATTTCTGAGCTACAATTCATCTGCAAATTCGACGCCCTCAGCTCAGGCTTAAACAAAGACTGCGAATGGCTGGCTAAATACAGAAGCAGCTTCCCCTCCCTTTGTGTTCACACCTCCAGATCAACTGCTGGTCGTAAGCCTCACCTTTGCTGACTGAGCTAACTCACGAAAGCTCATGCTCTAAACTTTTCTGTTAGTCTATAAGGTGCCACAGGACCCTTTGTTGAGCTAACGTTGTTATCCCCACCCTTGCTCTGGCTTATTTATACCTGGCCCTGCAGATTTCCAAGACCAGCATCTGATGAAGTGAGTCTGTGCTCACGAAAGCTCATGCTCAAAACTTTTCTGTTAGTCTATAACGTGCCAGAGGACCCTTCATTGCTGTTACAGATTCAGACTAACATGGCTACCCCTCCGATACATAAACATTCCTAGTGTCTCTTATGTCAACTTTTTCTATTTGTGTCTGTTACAAATATTCACATGTGAGATTTCAGCATAATATTGTCCACACTTTAGCAAACACATCAAAACATTCCCCTCTCACCTCTTCTGCATGATGATTTCTCTGTCTTTATAGAGTGATTATAGTATTAAGGGTGTGTTGCTCAGACTCTTCACAGCCCAAAAAATGGCAGCATCTCAGTACATTCAAACCCTTCAGAAACATGTCTCCACACAGACTAAGGAGCTCCTCCAGAGCCAGCAACACTGCAACCCTTCAGTCAAAGTTGCCTGGTCCTCTCAGCAGTTGCTGAAACAGAAGTGTATAACTTATTTCTGAAATGATACAGATAGTGGGGCCAGCATGTAAAATATCAATTTTCTGGATCTCTGTAAAGCTGTCACCCCATAGGGCATCATCTTCTCCCTCTAAACCCACATGAGGAAGGGAAGAATTCACAGATCCTTACCTAAGTGCTGCTACATTTGTTTTCTCTCACTGTGAAGACAATGCCAATTGCAAAAAGTTTCTTTTAGGAGGAAGAAAAGAAAGCAAACATGTAAATGCTTTATTCTAAATATCCCATTTTATGCTATTCTTGGTATGTTGGGAATGTAGTTTGAAAAATCACAATCAGATAATAATCCATCCCATGTCCTATTATTGCTGCCTTTAAAATAAAATTGAAGATAGTGATTTGATTATTACAGGCCAAATTAAAGGACTGGTGTAAACTGTTTCATTAAATCAGGATAAATGTGTTATAATTATAAACCACAGGAGTATAAATGTAGGATATTGAGGAAAAGCAAGCAGTAAGAGAAGGTAATAAGGCATAATATAAATCAGGAAGCTTTTCATCATTCAATGGGCAGTTTCAAAGAAATCATAATATATTGCTTTAAGAAGAGGAATTACAGAGAGATATCACATAGAAAATGATTAATTGGTCACTACTGCAGTTGCATTAGTGGACTAGGAGTGGTGTGTATGGAAGTAAGTTATAGTACCAAATTCAGGTGATATATAATGCAATCCTGGAACCCTAGGAGAGCACATCAGGAATTCATAGCCTTATATTATATGGTATGGATGTTGCTCGCAACTCATTTTATTATGTAAGTGATGAGGTAATATTCATGTGTTTATTCCAAGCTGCAGGCTCAGACACAAATGTGAAACATATCATGGTGTTTGCTGTTCATGCTGTGAAAATAAAATACAGTGCTCTCTCGCTAGTATGCTTCCAATCAGAAAGTAATGGCATTGAAGCTCTCAAATCCATGAAAATCTATTGTAGATTCTTCCACTATGCACTTCATGTTTAAAATGCAACATTTTTTTTTCTCCAAGAAATTATTCCAAAGGAACAGTTTTCCTGGGAAGTACACGTAGAAACTGATTCTCAGTGAAGAATAAGAAAGGTGACTATATAGGCAAGGCAGCAATGTATTTTGATTAGAGGCAGTTTCACTTTAATAGCTAATTGGTATGGTGTGTTAATGAACTTTCACTCCTGAAGTTTTAAGTCAGATCTGATTGAGATAAGCGAAATTAATTCAAGTTTCTCAGCCTTGTGCACAATAATACCACAAAGTAACTAAACAATGTATATAAGCATTTAAATGATGCCTAGAATGTTAAGACAGTCAGGGTGGGTGGATGGATAACTAAATCAATGTTGAAAACCTTGAAGGAAAGGTAGGCAAATTCCCCTCTGTATGGTGCACATACATCATCTCTGCTTAAGCACTTAATGCACTTTCTCCTCCCCCAACTAGTATTTCTTTAATTTTGTCTGGACTGAAGTTCAGCAACTCTGTCTAACCCAAGTTCCAATCTTAACCAGATGCTGAGAAAAAAAAGAAACTGCTTCACTTGGATTAACTGAAAATATATGTTGAATATCTGCACACTCCCTGGCCACATGAAAATTAAATTTTGTATTAGGCACTTGCTCCATTTTAGGTTAGATGCAAAAAAAAAAAAAAAAACCAGATGTATCCTTTTGCCTTTCTTTAGGTTTAACAGTATAACCCAATTAAGAGAACTGTACAACTGCAGAGGCCATTTACCTGCAGGTCTCAATAATGCGAGCAAGGCCAATGTGATGATTGACACCCACTCCTTTGCATTTAACAAACATAAGCTATAGGTTATAGCAATCCTTAGCTGTTGACCTGTACCCTTAGATGTGCAGTCACCCCCTCCCCCATGTAAAGGACCAACGTGCCTGTGCCTCAGTATTGGTTTTTTGGCAGAATAATCAGTATGTTAGTTCCCACTGAAAAGAGGCCAAACATGGTAAGAATTGAGGAACAAGTCAATAAGAAGAAAGTTATTTAGAAGACCTCTCAACAGATCCTGGCACATCTCCTACCTACTGTCACCCATTTCTAAGTATAAGATAGGCTGTTAATTTCAAATTTATATAAGCATTAAAATGCACCACATCTACTAAATATGTTTTTAAAATATAAAACTAAAGGAATTGTTTTGCCTAGTGATGTTCAACTCTTCAGTAATATTCCAGAATTATCTAACACATAGGGCTTGTCTACACTACCACCTTCCTTCGAAGGAAGGACGGCAATTAGGTTGTTGGGAGTTAACTAATTAAGTGCTGCTGTTCATAGGCAGCACTTCATTAAGCAAATTCCTGCCCCCACCTCCCCGCAGCAACTTAAAAGTTTTAAACTTCGAAGTACCTGCACACATCTAGCCGCGGCTCACCTGCCAGTACTTCGAAGTGCCAGGGCAACTTCAAAGTCCCCTTGCTTCTCACTTTATTAGTAAACTCCCAGCACCTTAATTACCATCCTTCCTTCAAAGGAAGGTGGTAGTATAGACAAGCCCATAGTGATTAGAACATGTATTCTTCTTTAGGAGAAAAAAAAGTCTATTGAAGCCAACAGAATATTTGGTATGAGAGTGATGGGAAGGAACCATATTCTTCAGCACAATTAAGTTAAGAGCATTTTCTAAATTTGCCATTACTAGAGGAATATTTAACAAAACAAAACCCAACCCTAAATTGCCTGAAGCTTTTAAATTACTCAACTAATTTAAATGAGTGATTACAGAGTAAATGAGGTTGCACACATTGCTAATTCTCCTGGAAATCTAACTTTTTAGCTTTTAAAATCTTCCGATTGGGTCAGAGTTTTCTGCATACAAAGTTTTCCTTATGCAGACTGTATACATGGAGACACTTGCAACCCATGTTAATAATTTGCTTGCTAAATTACTCGTATGACTATTTTGCACAGGAAATTGTGTGTAAATACGTTGATTACATTCACATTTCACAGGCAAAGTTCTGAAAATCTATTCTTCAAAAAGTAAATTTACATTTAAATGTACTCCTGCTAGAAGCTATATCCCAATTTACCCCATCAACAAAAATTAAGCCTATATATACAAAGAACGACTCTGGTAGATTGACAATCAGGTATGATGCGTATGACTTTGAATCTGGTGGTAGATAATGCTCTCTGAATAGGCAGATAATTATAAGTTATACACTGAAGACTTAGAAACTTGAATGTTATTTAAAAAGGTACTATATTGAGCTTCCCAAGTTTGAGATGAAAAAGATGCATTTGACTAAGTGAATAAGGTGATGGGGTGTTATGTAGACAGAAATGAGACATCAGCAGTACATGAAACAGAAGATCATAAGCAAGTACCTGACTTGCTTTCCAGAATTACCTTCCTACCAGATCAGAAAGTGCTAAATTATTTAAAAATATATTTTAACATTTCAGATTTCACTTGTACTTCACATTTGGGTAGATTGTGAGTTACTGGATCAACATACAAACTATTTCCAATCAATATTGTAAAAATATGTCTCTCCACCAATTGTTTCAGTAGCTTTTTTAAGATGAGGTGTCAGATAAGAAGGGGGGAATAGTGGGTGGCACTCTCCTAAACTTAATCCACAAAATGAGACATCAAGATAAGATGGCAATCATAGTACATTGTGCATATTTTCATATGACAATTGTCGTTTTGTGTGCTTGAATGATATAATTAATTAAGTTTACATAAAATTTCCATTAAGTTTCAGAATTAAAACCAGCACACAGACCTTCCTGACTTACTATATCAGGCTGTTTCCAAATCCAGCCAACTATCACTGTGTTTACCCTCTGTTTATACCTTGAGGGTTTGCTTTAAAACAACCAGGATTACAAATGTTTTTTTTAAAAACATTAACTTAGGGTCAGGAGCATTATGTTACAAAATAATCATCAAACCCCTGTGAATTGCCACAATTAGATCCTGTCTATGTTATGAGTTTCAGTATATAAAACTGTTTACATTTTAGATATTCAATCACCTTTCTAACGGCATATATAAAGGACTGAATCAATATCCTCATAATGTATTTTGGAATTGCTATTTCCAAGCCATAGAATGTAAGCAGATTTCTTCTGATCTTGGTGGTCATAAAATGTGATTCTTAATATAGAGATATTACTAGCTATAAATGGCCAAATTAGCATAAGGTAGGCTCGTTGGTCATATCTACTTTAATCACTTGTGCATTGAATGGAAAGCTGGGCACCTATCTTCCCCTATGTTCCTTTAAAAATGTGTCCCAGGACTTTGCCTTTCAAGAGTGGCAAAGGCCATGAGGAAATGCATGGGCCAGTCATTGGTGGATAAAACTAGTTTCCAAAAGGCAGGACAAGCTACAGTTATTGCCCAAATATATGGTAGTTCATCCTTTTGCTTAGGGAATCTTCTTTTGATGCTAGTGTCCTTGCCAATTATGACCCTTGCTTTCCTCTGGTGTGATGAATGAGGAGATGAGAATAAACAAGGTGCTATTCCATATACTTGCATAAAAATGAGCTGAGTTTCAAAGACTTGATGCAAAAATGTCCTTGATTTTAATGGTCAACAATGTTCACATAGTAACAAGGACAGTGATCAATCATTTGTGTTAACTCTGCTAGATCTTGCGGTAAGTTTCAGCAAGTTGTCCATGAAGGACCCTTGATGTGTCTGAGATACATGGTGAGGAATTGATAGATGTATTTATTTTAGACAGATGGGCTGTGTCTAGACTAGCCTCGAACTTGGAAGAGGGCATGGTAATTAGGGTTTTGGGAGATTACAAAATTTTGAGCAGTAAAGGGACTTCAAAGGAGTGTGGGGACTGTGAAGTACCTGCGGCTGACCCATGGCTACACGCAAGCTGGCACTTCTAAGTGTGAAACTTCAAAGTTGCTGTGGGTGAGATTTAGCCTAATGAACTGCTGCACATGCACCACAGCACTTCATTAGTAATCTCCCAACACCCTAATTACCATGCCCCCTTCGAAGTTGGGGGCTAATGTAGGAACAGCCATGCTGAACCTTTCTGTGAGAGGACCACAAAGGGTAGTGTCACTATATCTGTCCTTTATCAAAATGGTCTGCAATCCCAGGGGGTTCTACAAAGTGCAAGCCTGCTCCAAGACTCTGAGTTAGTGATAGCAGATATAAAAGCTTTTCCTCATCTTTGTACAATACTGAGATATCATGACTAGTCTACGAAATACTTTGATAAATAGAAGACTATATTTTTTTTTTCTTTCTGATTAAGTTTTCACCTCAGTCATCCAGACCTTGTTACTTCCAGGCTAAAACACTAAAGTATGTTCTACTTATAACTAACCCAAGAGGTACCACAGAAGCTGAGTTTCTGCAAATTGTGGCTGTTTGACTCCTAAGAGGACAGACTGTTTACAGAGCAGGTGACATGTTCTTAACTTCTATATCATTGCTGGCAGATACCTACAAAATCATATGCAGAGCTTGTAATCCATGACTACATAATCCTCTGATATAAAATATATACCTGCCATAAAAAAGGACAGATTCTATTTCAAGTACACTCACATCAGATTTGCCATTCCAGAGCCAGCTCACTCTTCCAGGGGGGCCACACCCAGCCCCAGGAGATCCCTGCTCCTCTGGGGGTCAGTGAAATACAGATGTTGGAGCTGGTGTGAGAGAAGCCATAGTGACTCACAATAGACAACCAAGCTAACTGGAACCCAGCCCTCAGTGGTAGGTGAAGACCATAAGGGAAGCTATGAGGAAAAGCACCATAAGGACATACAGGAGGGTGGGAGTCATGGGTTTCCCAAGCTTGATCCATAGAGCGGAAACTGCTTCTTGCAGAGTCAGAGGGCAAATCACCATAGCAAGGGGAAGTGTATCGCATAGAAGAAGCATGTGATGGGGGAGGCAAGTAAGGGAGATAAGAGGAAAGGGTCATTAGGGAAGGAAGGCACAAGGGAGCAAAGAGCAGTAGCAACATGGGGATGGGTACAGGGATGCACTTTCAAAGGTAGGTTACATTTTCCTTTTTCTCTGTGCTTCTTAAAAATTGGTGGTTATGATTTTTGGAATATTTATCTTTTAATAAAGCAGGAGAGTATAGCCGTGTCTACACGTGCACGCTACTTCGAAGTAGTGTCACTAACTTCGAAATAGCGCCCGTCACAGCTACACATGTTGGGCGCTATTTCGATGTTAACATCGACGTTAGGCGGCGAGACGTCAAAGCCGCTAACCCCATGAGGGGATGGGAATAGCGCCCTACTTCGAAGTTGAACGTTGAAGTAGGGCACGTGTAGACGATCCACGTCCCGCAACATCGAAATAGCGGGATCCACCATGGTGGCCATCAGCTGAGGGGTTGAGAGATGCTCTCTCTCCAGCTCCTGTGGGGCTCTATGGTCATCGTGTAAAGCAGCCCTTAGCCCAGGGCTTCTGGCTGCTGCTGCAGCAGCTGGGGATCCATGCTGCGTGCACAGGGTCTGCAGCCAGTTGTCGGCTCTGTGGATCTTGTGTTGTTTAGTGCAAGTGTGTCTGGGAGGGGCCCTTTAAGGGAGCGGCTTGCTGTTGAGTCCGCCCTGTGACCCTGTCTGCAGCTGTTCCTGGCACCCTTATTTCGATGTGTGCTACTTTGGCGTGTAGACGTTCCCTCGCAGCGCCTATTTCGATGTGGTGCTGCGCAACGTCGATGTTGAACGTCGATGTTGCCAGCCCTGGAGGATGTGTAGACGTTATTCATCGAAATAGACTATTTCGATGTCGCTACATCGAAATAAGCTACTTGGATGTAGGCTTCACGTGTAGACGTAGCTTATAAGTGAGTTTCTATCCAGTTTTCTGTTACACAATTCAAATAATTTAGAAATTTCAATAACATTTAAATTGGTTAAATATATGTTTAGTTTAATTAGATTTGTATACTGGGCACCATGGAATCGAGTAGTGAACTATGGAAGTACCACAAAGATAACAATGGCAATACATGAAGGAGAGCAAATATATGTCATTATTTCAATGACACATGTCTAAAATACTTTCTATGAAAAAATAACTAATGAAATTCATAAATAAATCAGAAATGTAACACTAAGGATTAATAATGCCACAATGAATGTTGCCAAGACACCTGAAGTGATCCCCTTTGTGCATGTGGATTATGGCACAATTTTAGTTACATGCACAAGAGAAAACATATGAGAAATATTTTGTAAGGGCAGACCCAGAACCCCATGGGAACACGGTGCATGCAAAATAGTCAATATTGGTCTCAGGATATTAGAGAAACAAGTTGGGTGGGGCAGTGTCTTTTATTGGACCAGCTTCTGCTGGTGAGAGGGACAAACTTGCAATCCACACAAAGTTTGTCTTCAGGAACTGGATGGCAGAGGATTAAGTGTTCTGCATCTCCAGTCAGACATAAAAGTACCTTATCAGTGAGACTATCCTTTCTCTTCTTGCAATTCCATGTCCTTTTGACTACAAACCTTCCAACTTTTCTTACAAATGAGGCAGGGGTCCTACAGACCAGAGACTCCTTCACTATGCCGCCCCTGTTTATTTCCACATGGGACACCTTTTGGACACTGAATGAGCCTAGGAGTCCTGTGGAGGAAAAATATGGCTAACATGCCTCCAAATGTTTATGGATTGGTTTATTGTTGTCAGCAACTGTAATTAATATTCCAAGCTTTTCTCTGTGGATTGAGCACAGTTTGGAATCAGATTTGTAGTTTTCTGAAAACATGGCTCTATCCCCTTCCCCCTGTCCCCTGCCCCCAGCTCAGCCTGTTTTGCAGAACTGAAAAATGCACAGAAGTTGGAACTATGGGTACAGGGGTGGGAGGGTGCTGGTGCAGCCCTGGCTTTGAGTGGTTTCCATCTTTTATAGGCAACCTTTATAGCTGGGTGCAATGGCTCTCAGGCCCCTACTATACAAATTGTTCTGGAAAAATCCTAAAATAAAAATACTCTTCCCTTTTCATTTTGCTCTGATAAAAAATGGTTAATGAGCAACTCTGTTTACCGAACTCTGTTATAGACAGAACTGGTTTGGCTTTCTCACACTGTTCTGGCAGTACGCTTCAACAGTATTTGTGATGGAACTACCCCTAGAGGTGAGAGTTTTTCAGTCTTATCTCCATTCAAACCTTGGCTTCTTTGAAGCTGGCAGCAATGTGGCAATATGTGTCAGTTGTGATTATGCTTTTTATTACATAGCACATGGTAGAATGGGACTTGGATTGAGAACACCTACTCAGTTCACACAGGCCACAAAGCAGCTATCACACAGTAATAATTATTGGTAACTTAAAACCTGGCTGAATTCAGAGGATTTACAGTTCCTGGTGAAAGATTCTGTTTGTTTTTCTAAATGGTCCTTGTAAGAAAACCTCACATTCGTACCATCCAAAATGAAATGCTCTTTGACATTATGGTAAGGGAAATACACTGTAATACCTTGATGTACTGTGTTATTAAGACTGTAGAAAGTGGGTCATATTCATAAAAGGAAAGACATTTATTTTCTCTTAGGCCATGGTTACGCAAGCCTCCTCATTATGGAAAGGGCATGCTAATAAGCCACTTTGGCTGATGCTAATGAGGCTCTGACATGAATATGCAGTGTCTCATTAGCATAAGGGCACCATGTGCATTTCAAAAGTGCTGCTTTCGGAATGCACGTTGCCTGTGTAGACAGGGGCCCTTTGAAAGGACCCCTGGACTTCAAAAGCCCCTTCTTCCCAAAACTAAATGGGAACACGGGGCTTTTGAAATCAGGGGAGTCCTTTTGAAAGGCCCCAGTCTACATGGGCAGCTTGCATTTCGAAAGTGGCACTTTTGAATCATGTGCAGCTGCCATTATGCTTATGAGGTGCTTTATATTCATGGTAGCACCTCATTAGCATCTGCTAAAGTGGCTCATTAGCATGCCCCTTCCGAAAGGCGGGGGCTAGTGTATGCATGGCCTCAGTGTTTGACTTATTTTGTGCATTATACATTTTTATGCATTACATTAGTGCCAATAGTAGCAAGCTTTACAGTTCAAAAATGCAGCTGAACTTGAAATATACTATTCTGAAACTTCACTTGATAGACAAACAGCAGCTTGAGGTTTGTTATTCCATTTGCCACTGTGAATGATCACTGTGTTCAACATCCTGAAAATACAGATATGATAATATTCACTGGAAAAATATTTTTATTTTAAAATAAACATGTCAGTAAAATGATTTAATTGCTGAACTATATAAATGCTAAGGATGGCTTCATAACTTTTAGTGGAATGAATAAGAAAATTATTCATTTATAAATATTACTTTCTAATGTAGATTATATGCAAATTAATACAATCTTCCATTTTTAGATAGGTGTAAAACAGCTAGTATATGGATAAAGTCAAAGATATACATGGAATAACTCACATTAAATCTTGTATTTTACTATATCTAGAAATAGATCCCCAACTAACGCAAAATTCTTGAATTTATTCACTGAAAATAATTTGCCATTTTTTTCAGCAAATAAACTTGTTCTGCAGTTCATTTCCACATTTTGAATATTTCTGCTTTACAATTTGAAATTTACTCTGGTCATGAGCAGAAATCTCATGGTACTGTTTCTTTTTTCTATCTCAAGCTACTTCTACACTATGAGATAAATTCAACTTTTAATAAATTCAATTTTTTTTAACCTCATTCTTAAGAATTCAAATTTAAGCGTACACAAACCTTCTGGAAATGCGACCCTCCATTTCTCTGTGATGAGGTTCCATGTCCCCATTGCCTTATCCAAGTCTGACTGTGTGAGCAATGTATTGTGTGTACCTATCCCACAGTGCCTTAGTCCTGGTTGGTTGTGGGTGTTTGATGTCACTATCCCAGAATGCAAGGCACTGTCCCGGAATGCAGAGCACTTAGTGCAAAAATGAATGGGAGATTATGCCATTTTCTCAATTACAGTGCTAGCACAAGCATGGATCCTCAAATGCCTCAAGTCATTGCACACACCTTTACGGCAACTTCACAGATTCTCATGCAATTTTTCTGTTGATTAAAAAGTGAGATGATAGTGATGATGAAGGTTTTGAAGAGGAAATCTTTCTACTGCGGTCCAAGAACTCACAAATGCTGGCTGCCTTGAATGCACAGCTGCCAGTAGAGTGGTGGATTTGGACTCTTAAAATCAGCACACACTGGTGGGACCACATCATTTTGGAGTCATGGGACAACCAGCAGTGTATGCATGAGGAGGAAGCCACAGTCAGGAATGCTTTAAAACATGCCTTTATGAATGACTAGCTACACACGATAGCGATATATTTCTCTGTTGTAATAACAACCATTGTCATCATCGGATCGATGGGCTACCATTAATAACAACCAGTCCCCACTCTCCAAACTGAATTGTGCTTCCCACCAAATGTGAACCAACAAATCAGGCTGTGTCTTATGCAGAAAGAACACTTTTACTTGGTGGGAGGCAGTTAAGTTGCAGGCAGAAGAATAGATGTGGAGTGAGAGTTATCTTCCTAAAACAAAATGTAAAAAATAAAGGGCAGCTGTGCAATCAGCCCTCTCCATCCCCTCCTGGGTGCCTCTGCCACAAGCTCTCTGCAGGCTTTGGCATAGAAGTGGGCACCTGTGCTATCAGCTCTCTCCACCCCACCCCACAATGATTTTATACACCCTACCACTCATGCATGCCAAAAAATCACACTGAACTCAAACAAATAAATGTGTTTTGGGGGGAGGGGGGAAAGGAGAGGTTTAAGTGGCAGGGAAAAGAAATATTGTCAAGGGCAGTGGAATGCCATTTTGCAGTGGCCTTTGGTACAATAGCAGCAGGCTGTTCCTCCCTCCCTGCATTTGGGAACCGCGACAATGGCATGTAGGTGAACTGTCTTTTGGAGACTCCCATCTGCTGCTGTGGGAACCCCTTTGCAGCTCCAGCAAGGAGCTCAGGACGTCCATTTGATCACTCATTGTTGATATGAGCTTTGCCACATCCTCCTTCTGGTTTGAGTCTTTCTCTGTCTGGCAGTCACACATACTGTGCCACCACTGTGCTACACTCTGATGCCACCGTGCTGTCTCCCTTTTCACGTCACTGGTTTCTGCTTCAGACCACTGCGTGTGCTGCAGGATCAGATTCTGCTGATATCTTTTGCACTTCCTTGCCCTGTCTCCCATGCTGGGCGTGCCAGTTGGAAATGAAAGTCAAAACTGAGATACAATACACACTGAGCACTTGCCCTTGGAATGAATGGAGCTAGCTCTCTTCTATTAGTGAAAGTTTCTTTTTGCAAGACCACTTGAGGCTTGTTAAGGATGAGATTCAAAACATACGTTACACAACCCATCATCTACCATCACTTATCCAGTACATTTTGTTGTGGACATGGTAAGGTATTGTTCACTTTTGGGGGAGAGGGTGAGGTTCAAAGAAGGGGAAGCTGGCCAGTGTCCTGGAACAGGGGAAAATGTGTTTTGGGGTTTTTTTGTTTTTTTTTTAGCCATTCGTGGAGCAGTCCTCCACAAGGAGCAAGATCCGCATTCACCAGCAGCACCATCGCAAGTAGGGATGGTGGGGAAGTGTTCAGTGCCAGCTACCTGGATGGCTGGGTGTGGAGGGTTCCCTGTAAAGTGGGAAAAAATGCTGGGGGGTGGGTTTCCAGCTACCTGCCAGGTTGGGGTAAAAAAGTTTCTTGTTGGTCACTGGAACAGCCCTCATCAGGGAAAAAAGGCCATGGAAATGGGAAGGGAGAAGGCTCAGAGATCCTGCCACCCACACGGAGTGGGGGACATGAAGCATGCACCAGCCATGGAGTGTGCAATGTGAGCCAGGGAAAAGTAAATGCGCAGGAAGCATGGGAAAAAAATCCAATCCAAATTCCGGCGCTTCTTTAAGTTTCAAAAGAAGATATCACCCTCCTAAAACTAACAGATATTGACAAGGGAGAGCTGCTCATCCTGTGTGACCACAAGCCTGGAAAATTTGCCAAAATGCTGTTTGATGCCATGATACCAGATCGCTATCTGCTTGCCTGCAATGGCAAGTGTGCTATTGTGGAAGCCATAATAAGTCATGCCGGCCCAGAAAACTCATGCAAATCACACAAGAGTGCCTGGAGGAGGCCTTCCAGGAGATCTCCAGAAATGATAAGTGCTCCATTCCCAGAAATATTAATGCACTGTTCTGAGGGGCACAGATCCATAAAAACTTATCCTCATAGCCATACCTACACCTGTACCCACCTACAACCCACTCTTGTAGAAAAAAAATACTCACCAGAATAACTTGGTCCCTGGGGTTCAGGGACTGGCATGGGGGGACTGGTTCCTGCTCTAGGGTGAAGAGCTCTGGGTTGTCAGGAAGAGCTTCCTCGGGCTTCTGCTGGTTGCCTCCATCCTCCTCTCCACTGGCCTCTTCCTCCTGCCCCTCCCAGATCCTCTCCACTCAGTCCAGACCAGGGCCTTCACAAATGTCAAAAAGAAGAGTGGGTGACATGATGTTGTCCCCTGCAAGAAGCGTGTGCAGCAGCTCATAATAGCAGCACATCTTTGGAGATGACCCACACTGCTGGTTGGCTTCTTGAACTGTGTAATACACCTGCTGGACTTCTTTCACCTTCACTGGCATTGTCTAGAGTCCTGGGAGTAACCTCTGGCAGTTGTCTCATGTGACATCTTGTCATAGAGCTCTGTATTTCTCTTGGACACCTGAAATCTGCTTACCACTGACTCCTTTCCCCAAACTGCAAGACAATCCATAATTTCCTGGAGCTCTCTTTTGAGCTCACTGGAGCTCTCTTGTGAGACAGAGCTACTAAACAGATCACTACCCTGAGGGCTCATGATTGGAGGAGATGGCTACCAATGCAATGTGATGAGATGGGTAAAAGTAATTTTTCGTTATGGGTGCCCTTTATATTTCCAGGCCTGGGTGCCAATGAATTCAAATGCGTGATCTTCCTGTGACCTCCTTCCTGTGCACCTGGAAAGCAGTGGAGAAGGAAGTTGTCATACCTGGTGGGTAAATATGCAGCTTTGTAGGATACATATGGGACACTTCTGGAAGCTAATGCATTTAATTTTAAGACCTGGAGCTTCCACACTGGCCTTTATTTGAAATTTTAAATTTGAACTTGACACTTCACCCAACCAGTTTCAATGATATTATGATATCAATGCTCCTTAATTCAAGCTAATGTCATACACAGTGAAGAATGTGATGCTTTAAAATTGAGCTAACTGCCTTAAATTTGAATTTATCTTGTAATGTAGACATAGCCTGAGCCTGAAATTCTCTAATTGAGCATTCATATCTGCTTCTGAATACAAGTCTAGATAAAAAGTTACACTTAGAACAGAGAATAATGGGTGGAATTCATATTAGCAACCTACAAATGTTTGATTTTTTGGCAGGAAACACAAAAATATACTGCAAACTGAGACCAACAGAAACTATCTTTCAAACCTGCATTTAAATACAAAATATTTCCCAGGTTTTACTGACCTCTACCTACAGGAAACATATTCTATCAAAAACGAAGAATTAACTTGCCTACTTATCCATGGTACTCTATATATGTTGGCTACTTGGCTATTTGGCTAGAAGTTAGTCGGATAGGGAACGTGGGAAATAATATATGGGCAAGATCAGATGTGAAACAATTGCATATAAAAAAATCCAAGGCGTCTGTGAAAGGCGGACATATAAATAGTGGAAGTTTTTTAAAGTGCTTTTACACAAATGCTAGGAGTCTGTCTAATAAGATGGGTGAACTGGAGTACCTCATATCAAAGGAGGAAGTTGACATAATAGGCATCACAGAAACATGGTGGAATGAGGACAATCCGTGGGACACTATCATACCGGGATATAAATTATATCGGAAAGACAGAACAGGTTGTGCGGGTGGCGGAGTGGTACTATATGTGAAGGATAATATAGAATCAAATGAAACAAAAATCCTAAAAGAATCAAAATGTTCCATAGAATCATTATGGACAACAATTCATTCCTCTAACATGAATACGGCATTAGGAATATATTACCGATCACCTAACCAAGACAGTGATAGTGATGCTGAAATGTTAAGGGAGATTAAAGAGGCTATCACAATAAAAAACACAGCAATAATAGGAGATTTCAATTATCCCCATATTGATTGGTTACATGTCACCTCAGGACGGGATTCAGAGATTAAATTTCTTGATGCCTTAAATGACTGCTTCTTGGAGCAGCTAGTACAGGAACCCACAAGGGGAGAGTCAATTCTCGATCTAGTCCTGACTGGAACGCAGGATCTGGTCCAAGAGGTAACTGTTACCGGACCGCTTGGAAATAGTGACCACAATATAATAACTTTTAATATTCCTGTGTTGGGAAGAACACCTCAGCGGTTAAACACTCTGGCATTTAATTTCAAAAAGGGGAATTACACTAAAATGAGAAAGCTAGTTAAACAGAAACTAAAAGGTAGAGTAACTAAACTAAAATCCCTGGAAGCTGCATGAAAACTGTTTAAAGATACCATACTAGAGGCCCAGCTTAAATGTATACCCCAAATAAAAAAACGTAGTAAGAGACCGAACAAAGAACCACCATGGATTAACAGCCATGTTAAAAAGGCAGTGAGAGAGAAAAGGGCAGCTTTTAAAAAGTGGAAGTCAAATCCTAGTGAGGAAAATAGAAAGGAACATAAAGGCTGCGTCTACACGTGCACGCTACTTCGAAGTAGCGGCACCAACTTCGACGTTAGGCGGCGAGACATCGAAGTCGCTAACCTCATGAGGAGATAGGAATAGCGCCCTACTTCGACGTTCAACGTCGAAGTAGGGACCGTGTAGACGATCCGTGTCCTGCAACGTCGAAATTGCCGGGTCCTCCATGGCGGCCATCAGCTGGGGGGTTGAGAGATGCTCTCTCTCCAGCCCCTGCGGGGCTCTATGGTCACCGTGGGCAGCAGCCCTAAGCCCAGGGCTTCTGGCTGCTTCTGCGGCAGCTGGGGATCTATGCTGCAGGCACAGGGTCTGCAACCAGTTGTCAGCTCTGTGTATCTTGTGTTGTTTAGTGCAACTGTGTCTGGGAGGGGCCCTTTAAGGGAGCGGCTGGCTGTTGAGTCCGCCCTGTGACCCTGTCTGCAGCTGTTCCTGGCACTCTTATTTCGATGTGTGCTACTTTGACGTGTAGACGTTCCCTCGCTGCACCTATTTCGATGTTGGGCTGAGCAACATCGAAGTTGAACATCGACGTTGCCAGCCCTGGAGGACGTGTAGACGTTATTCATCGAAATAGATTATTTCGATGTTGCGACATCGAAATAGGCTATTTCGATGAATAACGTCTACACGTCCTCCAGGGCTGGCAACGTCGATGTTCAACTTCGACGTTGCTCAGCCCAACATCGAAATAGGCACAGCGAGGGAACGTCTACACGCCAAAGTAGCACACATCGAAATAAGGGAGCCAGGCACAGCTGCAGACAGGGTCACGGGGCGGACTCAACAGCAAGTCGCTCCCTTAAAGGGCCCCTCCCAGACACACTTTCATTAAACAGTGCAAGATACACAGAGCCAACAACTAGTTGCAGACCCTGTATATGCAGCACGGACCCCCAGCTGCAGCAGCAGCAGCCAGAAGCCCTGGGCTAAGGGCTGCTGCCCACGGTGACCACAGAGCCCCGCAAGGGCTGGAGAGAGAGTATCTCTCAACCCCCCAGCTGATGGCCGCCATGGAGGACCCCGCTATTTCGATGTTGCGGGACGCGGATCGTCTACACGTCCCTACTTCGATGTTGAACGTCGAAGTAGGGCGCTATTCCCATCCCCTCATGGGGTTGGCGACTTCGACGTCTCGCCGCCTAACGTCGATTTCAACTTCGAAATAGCGCCCAACACGTGTAGACGTGACGGGCGCTATTTCGAAGTTAGTGCCGCTACTTCGAAGTAGCGGCACTAACTTCGAAATACCGCCCGTTGCGGCTACACTCGTCGGGCGCTATTTCGAAGTTAACTTCAACGTTAGGCAGTGAGACGTCGAAGTCGCTAACCCCATGAGGGGTTAGGAATAGCGCCCTACTTCGATGTTCAACGTTGAAGTAGGGACCGTGTAGTCGTTGCACCTCCCGCAACGTCGAAATTGCTGGGTCCTCCATGGCGGCCATCAGCTGAGGGGTTGAGAGATGCTCTCTCCAGACCCTCAGCTCAATGGTGGCCGCATGGAGCAGTCCCTTAAAGGTCCCCTCCCCCTCCCTTCCTGTGCAGGAAGCTGAGGGATCGTGCAGGTGGCAGCCTACACACGCGGCCAGCCTGCACCTCCCTCAGCCCCCCACCCAGCTGCGATGGCTGCCTGGCAGCCCCCCAGCGCCCCCAGAGGACCCCCCCCAAGGGGAGCCAGGGCTCACAGCCCAGCCAGGCGGGCAGCCAGGCTGGCAAGCGGCAGCGGGGCCCCTCCTGGACGGAGGCCGAGCTGCGGCCCCTGCTGGGGCTCTGGAGCGAGGAGGAGGTGCTCCAGGTAATGGGGAGCAAGAGGCGGAATGCAGATGCTTTCGCTCGGCTGGCCGAGGGCCAGGCTGCCCGGGGTCACCCTGCCCGCACTCCTGATCACGTCAGGAGTAAGGTGAAGGATCTGCGGCAGGGTCACTCCCAGGCCCGGGATGCGGCCGGCCGATCTGGGGCCGCCCCCGTCACTTGCCCCTTTTACAGGGAGCTCAGGGACATCCTGGGCCCCTGGCACACCTCCTCCCCTCCGGCCACCCTTAACACCTCGGCCGATGAGCCCCAGCAGGCCCTGCAGCCGGAGTCCGCCCCGGAGGTAAGCCCCGCACACCGGGGGCCCCCCCCGGAGCCCAGCCCCGGGCCATCGCGGCAGGAGGAGGAGGAGGAGGAGGAGGAGGAGGGGGGCTCCTCCTCTGCAGAATCCGGGCTGCAGATCCTCCTCCTGCCATCCCAGAGCAGAAGCAGGGCCTCCGCCCCCGGGGATCTCCGGACCGTGGGAGCGGACCGACAGGTAGGTACCCCCCTCTGGTGTACACCCCTGGGCTTGAGGGGCGGGAGGTAATAGATATGTGTCCAGGGCCCCACACATGCTCACATGGCCATGGTCCCAAGGACAGCAGGGCTATGGCCCTCACAGCACTGCATCAGCCCCTGCCACCCCTCCACCCCGCACAACAGTGCCATGCCCCATCCCCGGGGCAGGGGGGAGCGGAAACTCGAGGGGCCCCCGGGAGGAGGGGGTGGGACACCCCGCAGCAGCAGCAGCAGCATGTGATGGAGTGGGGGGAGTGCAAAAGGGAGACTCAGGCTACATATGAGTAACAAGAGCCGAATAGCTCCCAGGGGCAAAGGATGATCCTGGTGCTACAGCTGGCAGGTGACACCTCTGCCTTGAACAAAGAGGAGGGAGGAGCCGAGCTGGCTTTGAATTGGGGGAGGGGAGGGCGGGGGCCACAGGTAGAGGCTAGGGGAAGGGAGAGCTGGAAGGCAGCCAGCCTGAGGAGGGGGAAAGCTGCATCCCAGAGGGGCCCCCCTTGGGGTCTTCTCCCCACAACGGGTTGGAAGGAATGTCTCCTCCAACAGCTGGTGCTGTCACTCCTGCCAGAAACTGGCCATCTGTGGCTTAATAAATCTTTCCTCCTCTCAGACCCTGCGGGGTGAAGTGAGAGTCGCTCCCACCAGGGAACGGGGTGCAGGGCAGGGGGACCCCTGAACCCCATCCATCACAGCAGCATCTCCCGGGGACGGGGATGGGGAACCTGCAGCACAGGGCTGGGGGGACAAAGGCCACGGCTCGGGGCCCACACTAACGCCTGTCTCCATTCTTCTTCCCCCCATCCTCTCCTGTGTCCTGCACGTGCACCATCAGAAGGACCGGAAGAGAGCGCCGGCGAGGCCTCAGTGGTCCCGGAGAGCCCTCCGGGACCCTCTCTCCAGGCCAGCCCCTCGGCCGAGGACCGACCGGCCCCACGGCAGGCTAGACGGCGGACCCCGCACCACCACCAGCCGATGGCGACGGACCCCCAGCTGCTGGCCATCCACCGTCGGCAGCTGGAGGTCACGGAGCAGCACCTGCAGCTGCAGGAGCGGGCACTGGCCTGGCACCAGGAGGCATGGGGGGCCTACATGGAGACTTTTAACCGCATGGTGGACTACCTGGCCCCCCATGCCGCGCCGGCCGCCGCATCGCCCGCCCTGCCTGCTCCACCAGCCCCACCACCAGCTGCTCCGCCCGTCGCCATCCCGTCCGCCATTGTCCTGCCACCCACCGCCGAGGGCCGGAGCGCCAAGGGACCCCTGGAGCCAACTGAGACTCGCCAGCCATCCTACCTTCCGGTCCGGCCCGCCCCCAGCCAGCCCCGGACAGGGCTGCGACCGCGGCGGGGCTCCTGGCCGCCCACGCCCAGTGCCGGGCTATAGGAGCGAGGGGCCCGGGACGTGGCCCCCCCCTTGTATATAGTTGGGCCCTGTTATTTGTTGCCCCCCATTTGCCCCGTCCCCCCCATGTAAATAGTTCTCCCCTTTATCCTCCCTGATTTTCTTTTTATTATTGAGGACACTTGTTTCTTTGTATTGTTTTATTTTTGTACATGTTATTTTTTCCCACATGTTTCTACATAGTTTGTTCTTGGTTCCTATATTTACACTAAAAAAAAGGGTTCGGAAACAAAAAGAAGTTTAAGTTCAGCCACAAGTGCGTGCTGTCATTTGTCCAGGAAAAGTGGGAGCGGGGTGCGGTGGGGTGCTCCATGGTGTGGGCGTTGGGGCAGGAGTGTGGTGGAGGAAGGGGCGGGCAGTGGGGGGCCTGGGCAGAGTTCACCCCGCGGCCTCATCATTGAAGTGGACCCGCAGGGCCTCCCGGACCTGGGTCCCCTCGGGGTGCACCTGCTGACTGGGGGCAGCAGGTGGCTGGACGTCTGCCCTGCCGGCCTCCGCAGCCCAGCCCTGGAAAAAGGTGTCCCCCTTGCTCTCTACCAAATTGTGCAGGGCGCAGCAGGCACCCACAATCTGGGGGATGTTGTTGGGGCCCGCATCCAGGCGGGTCAGGAGACATCTCCAGCGTCCCTTCAGGCGGCCAAATGAGCGCTCCACCACCTGGCGCACGTGGTTCAGGCGCTCGTTGAAGCGCTCCTGGCTAGCGGAGAGATGGCCCGTGTAGGGGTGCATGAGCCAGGGCCGGAGGGGGTAGGCCGCATCTGCGATGATGCAGAAGGGCATGGTGGTGTTCCCCAGAGGGATCTCCCGCTGGGGGATGTAGGTCCACGCCTCCAGCCGGCGGCACAGGCCCGAGTTCCGGAAAACCCGGGCGTCGTGGGTGCTGCCAGGCCAGCCCACATAAATGTCCTGGAAACGTCCCCGGCTGTCCACCAAGGCCTGCAGGACGACAGAATGGTAGCCCTTGCGATTCAGGTGTCGTCCTCCACTGTGACGCGGGGCGCGGATGGGCATGTGAGTCCTATCCAGAGCCTCGAAGCAGTTGGGGAAGCCCAAGGTCGCAAAGGCTGCAATGGTGGCATCTGGGTCCCCCAGCCTCAAGAGCCTGTGCAGGAGCATGGCGTTGATGGCACGCACAACCTGCAGAGAAAGCACAGGGGACAGCAGCAATGAGGGGTGAGCAGGGTGTGCGTGGCCCTGCCCTGCCCTGCCCTCCTCTGCCCGGGCCCCCCTCCCCTGCCCTGCCCTCCCCCCGTGGGTTCTCTTACCTCCATGAGGACAGGCCCGACGTTGGACTTGCCGACACCAAACTCCTGTCCCACGGATCGGTAGCTGTCTGGAATGGCCATCTTCCAGACAGCAATGCCGACCCGTTTCTCCACAGGGAGGGCACGCCGCATTGCGGTGTCCTGGTGCCTGAGTGCGGGGGTGAGCCACTGGCACAGCTCCAGAAATGTCTGCCGGCTCATCCTGAAGTTCCTGAGCCAGCGGTCGTCCTCCCACTCCCCAAACACCAGCCGCTCCCACCAGTCGGTGCTGGTGGGGTAGCTCCACAGCCGCCGGCGTGTGAGGTGGGGCGGGGGCGGGGTGCTGCAGGGTTAAGGGTTGAGCCCTGCTGCCCTGGGGGCAGCTCCTCCTCCGGTGTACCAAGGAGGTGCTCAGCTGCCTCCCGTATGGCATGGAGCAGGGCAAGCCCTGCTCCTGCCGGGAGGGCTGGGTGGACCTCTGGCTGCTGCTGCTGCTGCTGCTGCTGCTGGGGGTCCATGACTGCGGCGCCCGGGGTCTGTGTGCCTATGTCTCCTCAGACCGCGTGCTGTGCAGGCTGAGTGTGTCTGGGAGGGGCCCTTTAAGGGAGCGGCTAGCTGTTGCCCTGGAAGCGCTAGTCCGCCCTGTGACCCTGTCTGCAGCTGTGCCTGGCATCCCTGTTTCGATGTGTTGTACTTTGGCGTGTAGACGTCCCCCCGCAGCGCCTATTTTGATGTTGTGCTGCGCAACGTCGAAGTTCAACATCGACGTTACCGGCCCTGGAGGACGTGTAGACGCTATTCATCAAAATAGCCTATTTCGATGTCGCTACTTCGAAATTAGCTACTTCGATGTAGCGTGCACGTGTAGACGTAGCCATAATATAGTAAGAAAAGCCAAAAAAAATTTTGAGGAACAGCTAGCCAAAAATTCAAAAAACGATAGTAAAATGTTTTTTAAATACATTAGAAGCAGGAAGCCCGCTAAAAAAGTAGTGGGGCCCTTGGACAATAAAGATATAAAAGGAGCGATCAAGGAAGACAGTGCCACTGCGGAGCAATTAAATGATTTCTTTGCTTCAGTCTTCACGGCTGAGGATGTTACAGAGGTTCCTAAATCTGAGCCAGCCTTTTTAGGTGACAAATCTGAGGAACTCTCCCAGATTGAAGTGACATTAGAGGAGGTTTTGGAGTTAATTGATAAGCTGAATAGTAACAAGTCTCCAGGACCAGACGGTATTCACCCAAGGGTTCTGAAAGAACTCAAATGTGAAATTGCGAAGTTATTAACAGTGGTTTGTAACCTATCCTTTAAATCTGCTTCAGTATCCAACAACTGGAAGACGGCCAATATAACACCAATATTTAAAAAAGGCTCCAGAGGAGACCCTGGCAATTATAGACCGATAAGTCTAACATCAGTACCAGGCAAATTAGTAGAAACAATAGTAAAGAATAAAATTGCAAGGCACGTAGAAGAGCACGAATTGTTGGGCAAAAGTCAGCATGGTTTCTGCAGAGGGCAGTCGTGTCTAACTAATCTATTAGAATTCTTTGAAGGGGTTAATAAACATGCGGACAGAGGGCACCCAGTGGACATAATATACCTAGATTTCCAGAAAGCCTTTGACACGGTCCACACCAAAGGCTTTTATGTAAATTAGGTGGTCATGGGATAGGAGGAAAGATCCTTTCATGGATTGGGAATTGGTTAAAAGACAGCAAACAAAGGGTTGGAATAAATGGTAAATTTTCACAATGGAGGGGAGTAACTAGTGGTGTTCCCCAGGGGTCAGTCCTGGGACCGATCCTGTTCAACTTGTTCATCAATGATCTAGAAAATGAGGTAAGCAGTGAGGTGGCAAAGTTTGCAGATGACACCAAGTTGTTCAAGACAGTCAAAACCAAAAGGGATTGTGAAGAACTACAAAAAGATCTCAGCAAACTGAGTGATTGGGCTGCAAAATGGCAAATGAAATTTAATGTGGGTAAGTGTAAGGTAATGCACGTTGGAAAAAATAACCCAAATTACACGTACAACATGATGGGGTCAAATTTAGCTTTGACAGATCAGGAAAGGGATCTTGGTGTTATAGTGGATAGTTCTCTGAAGACATCCACGCAGTGTGCAGCAGCAGTTAGTAAAGCAAATAGGATGTTAGGAATTATTAAAAAAGGGTTAGATAATAAGAAAAAAGATATCATACTTCCCCTATATAAAACTATGGTACGCCCACATCTTGAGTACTGTGTGCAGATGTGGTCTCCTCACCTCAAAAAAGATATATTGGCATTAGAAAAGGTTCAGAAAAGGGCGACTAAGATGATCAGGGGTTTGGAACGGGTCCCATATGGGGAGAGGCTAGAGAGACTGGGACTTTTCAGTCTGGAAAAGAGGCGATTGAGGGGCGATATGATAGAGGTATATAAAATTATGAATGGTGTGGAGAAAGTGAATATAGAAAAATTATTTACCTTTTCCCATAATACAAGAACTAGGGGACACCAAGGCTACGTCTACACGTGAAGCCTACATCGAAATAGCTTATTTCGATGTAGCGACATCGAAATAGTCTATTTCAATGAATAAAGTCTACACGTCCTCCAGGGCTGGCAACGTCGATGTTGAACTTCGACGTTGCGCAGCACAACATCAAAATAGGCGCTGCGAGGGAACGTCTACACGCCAAAGTAGCACACATCGAAATAGGGATGCCAGGCACAGCTGCAGACAGGGTCACAGGGCGGACTAGCGCTTCCAGGGCAACAGCTAGCCGCTCCCTTAAAGGGCCCCTCCCAGACACACTCAGCCTGCACAGCACGCGGTCTGAGGAGACATAGGCACACAGACTTCCGGGCGACGCAGGCACGGACCCCCAGCAGCAGCAGCAGCAGCAGCAGCAGCCAGAGGTCCACCCAGCCCTCCCGGCAGGAGCAGGGCTTGCCCTGCTCCATGCCATACGGGAGGCAGCTGAGCACCTCCTTGGTACACCGGAGGAGGAGCTGCCCCCAGGGCAGCAGGGCTCAACCCCCAACCCTGAAGCACCCCGCCCCCACCCCCGCCTCACACGCCGGCGGCTGTGGAGCTACCCCACCAGCACCGACTGGTGGGAGCGGCTGGTGCTTGAGGAGTGGGAGGACAACCGCTGGCTCAGGAACTTCAGGATGAGCCGGCAGACATTTCTGGAGCTGTGCCAGTGGCTCACCCCCGCACTCAGACACCAGGACACCGCCATGCGGCGTGCCCTCCCTGTGGAGAAATGGGTCGGCATCGCTGTCTGGAAGCTGGCCACTCCAGACAGCTACCGATCCGTGGGACAGCAGTTTGGTGTCAGCAAGGCCACCGTCGGGGCTGACCTCATGGAGGTAAGAGAGCCCACGGGGGGAGGGCAGGGCAGGGGAGGGGGGCCCAGGCAGAGAAGGGCAGGGCAGGGGAGGGGAGGGCAGGGCAGGGCAGAGGAGGGGAGGGGAGGGCAGAGGAGGGCAGGGCAGGGCAGAGGAGGGGAGGAGACGGGAGGGGAGGGGAGGGGAGGGGAGGGCAGAGGACGGCAGGGCAGGGGAGGGGAGGGGAGGGCAGGGCAGAGCAGGGCCACGCACACCCTGCTCACCCCTCATTGGTGCTGTCCCATGTGCTTTCCCTTCAGGTTGTGCGTGCCATCAACGCCATGCTCCTGCACAGGCTCGTGAGGATGGGGGACCCAGATGCCACCATCGCAGCCTTTGCCACCCTGGGCTTCCCCAATTGCTTCGGGGCTCTGGATGGGACTCACATCCCAATCCGCGCCCCGCATCACAGTGCAGGACGCTACATCAATCGCAAGGGCTACCATTCTGTCGTCCTCCAGGCCTTGGTGGACAGCCGGGGCCGTTTCCAGGACATTTATGTGGGCTGGCCTGGCAGCACCCATGACGCCCGGGTTTTCCGAAACTCGGGCCTGTGCCGCTGGCTGGAGGCGGGGACCTACATCCCCCAGTGGGAGATCCCTCTAGGGGACACCACCATGCCCCTCTGCGTCATCGCAGATGCAGCATACCCCCTCCGTCCTAGCTCATGCACCTGTACATGGGCCATCTCTCTGTTAGCCAGGAGCACTTCAACCAGCGCCTGAACCACACGCGCCAGTTGGTGGAGCGCTCATTTGGCCGCCTGAAGGGACGCTGGAGATGTCTCCTGACCCGCCTGGATGCGGGCCCCAACAACATCCCCCTGATTGTGGGTGCCTGCTGCGCCCTGCACAATTTGGTGCAGAGCAAGGGGGAGGCCTTTTTTCAGGGCTGGGCTGTGGAGGCCGGCAGGGCCGATGTGCAGCCACCCGCTGCCCCCAGTCGGCAGGTGGACCCTGAAGGGACCCGGGTCTGGGAGGCCCTATGGGCCCACTTCGATGATGAGGCCTCGGGGTGAACTCTGCCAGGCCCCCCACTGCCCGCCCCTTCCTCCACCACACTCCCTGCCCCAACGCCCACACCATGGAGCACCCAACTGCACCCCGCTCCCACTTTTCCCGGACAAATGACAGCAGGCACTTGTGGCTGAACTTAAACTACTTTTTCTTGTAGAACTTTTTTTTTTAATTATAAATAAAACAAGAGCAAGCTATATACAACATGTGTGGAACCAAAGTAATATGTGCAAATAAAACAATAGTAATAAAAAAGTGTGTTCAGTAATAAAAAGAAAACCAGGGGATGATAAAGGGGAGAACTACTTACATGGGGGGGACGGGGCAAACGGGGGGCACAAAATAATAAGTCCCAACTTTATACAAGGGGGGGGGCCACGTCCCGGGCCCCTCGCCCCTAAAGTCTGGCACTGGGCGTGGGTGGCCGGAAGCCCCGCCGCGGCCGCAGCCCTGTCTGGGGCTGGCTGGGGGCGGGCCGGACCAGAAGATATGCCCGGCGAGTCTCAGCTGTCTCCAGGGGTCCCTCGGCGCTCCGGCCCTCGGTGGTGGGTGGCGGGGCAACGGCGGATGGGACGGTGACGTGCGGAGCAGCGGGTGGAGCAGGCAGGGCGGACTCTGCGGCGGCCGGCGCGGCATGGGGGGCCAGGTAGTCCACCAGGCAGTTGAAAGTCTCCATGTAGGCCCCCCATGCCTCTTGGCACCAGGCCAGCGCCCGCTCCTGCAGCTGCAGGTGCTGCTCCGCGACCTCCAGCTGCCGACGGTGGATGGCCAGCAGCTGGGGGTCCGTCGCCGTCAGCTGGTGGTGGCGCGGGGTCCGCCGTCTAGCCCGCCGTGGGGCCGGTCGGTCCTCGGCCGAGGGGCTTGCCTGGAGCGATGGCCCCGGAGGGGTCTCCGGGACCACTGATGCCTCGCCGGCGCTCTCTTCTGGTCCTTCCAATGGTGCAGGTGCGGGACACAGGAGAGGAGGGGGGGAAGAAGAATGGAGACAGGCGTTAGTGTGGGCCCCGAGCCGTGGCCTTTGTCCCCCCAGCCCTGTGCTGCAGGTTCCCCATCCCCGTCCCCGGGAGATGCTGCTGTGATGGATGGGGTTCAGGGGTCCCCCTGCCCTGCACCCCATCCCCTGGTGGGAGCGACTCTCACTTCACTCCACAGGGTCTGACAGCAGGAGAGGTTTCTTAGGCCACAGATGGCCAGTTTCTCCCAGGAGTGACAGCACCAGCTGTCGGAAGAGACAGTCCTTCCAACCCGTCGTGGGGAGAAGACCCCAAGGGGGGACCCTCTGGGATGCAGCTTTCCCCATCCTCAGGCTGGCTGCCTTTCAGCTCTCCCTTCCCCTAGCCTCTACCTGTGGCCTCCGCCCTCCCCCCCAATTCAAAGCCAGCTCGGCTCCTCCCTCCTTTTTGTTCAGGGCAGAGGTATCACATGCCAGCTGTAGCCCCACGAGCATCCTTTGCCTCTGGGAGCTATTCGGCTCTTGTTGCTCATATGTAGCCTGAGTCTCCCTTTTGCACTCCCCCCACTCCATCACATGCTGCTGCTGCTGCTGCAGTGTGTCCCACCCCCTCCTCCCGGGGGCCCCTCGAGTTTCCGCTCCCCCCTGCCCCGGGGATGGAGCATGGCACTGTCGTGCGGGGTGGGAGGGGCAGGGGCTGATGCAGTGCTGTGAGGGCCATGGCCCTGCTGTCCTTGAGGCCATGGCCATGTGAGCATGTTTGGGGCCCTGGACACATATCTATTATCCCCCGCCCCTCAAGCCCAGGGGTGTACACCACAGGGGGGTACCTACCTGTCGGTCCACTCCCACGGTCTGGACATCCCCGGGGGGCGGAGGCCCGGCTGCGGCTCCGGGACGGCAGGAGGAGGATATGCAGCCTGGATTCTGCGGAGGAGGAGCCCCCCTCCTCCTCCTCCTCCTCCTCCTGCCGCGATGTCCTGGGGGTGGCCTCTGGGGGGGGCCCCCGGGGTGCGGGGCTTACCTCCGGGGCGGACTCCGGCTGAAGGGCCTGCTGGGGCTCTTCGGCTGAAGTATCAAGGGTGGCCGGAGGGGAGGAGGTGTGCTGAGGGCCCAGGATGTCCCTGAGCTCCCTGACATGATCAGGAGTGCGGGCAGGGTAACCCCGGGCAGCCAGGCCCTCGGCCAGCCGAGCGAACGCATCCGCGTTCTGCCTCTTGCTCCCCATTACCTGGAGCACCTCCTCCTTGGTCCAGAGCCCCAGCAGGTCCCGCAGCTCGGCCTCCGTCCAGGAGGGGCCCCGCTGCCGCTTGCCAGCCTGACTGCCCGCCTGGCTGGGCTGGCTGCTGTGGCTCCCCTTGGGGGGGGTCCCCTGGGGGTGCTGGGGTGGCTGCTGGGCAGCCATCGCAGCTGGGGTGGCTGTCTGTGCTGGCTGAGGAACGTGCAGGCTGGCCGCGTGTCTGGGCTGCCGCCTGCACATTGTCTCAGCTTCCTGCACAGGAAGGGAGGGGGAGGGGGCCTTTAAGGGGCTGCTCCATGCGGCCACCATTGAGCTGAGGGGCTGCAGAGAGCGTCTCTCAACCCCTCAGCTGATGGCCGCCATGGAGGACCCCTCAATTTCGACGTTGCGGGACGCGCAACAACTACACGGTCCCTACTTCGACGTTCAACGTCGAAGTAGGGCTCTATTCCTATCCCCTCATGGGGTTAGCGACTTCGACATCTCACCACCTAACGTCGAAGTTAACTTCGAAGTAGCGCCTGATGCGTGTAGCCGTGACGGGCGCTATTTCGATGTTAGTGCCGCTACTTCGAAGTAGCGTGCACGTGTAGACACGGCTCAAATGAAATTGATGGGTGGTATGTTCAAAACTAATAAATGGAAATTTTTCTTCACACAGCGCACAGTCAACCTGTGGAACTCCTTGCCGGAGGAGGCTGTGAAGGCCAGGACTCTATTAGGGTTTAAAAACGAGCTCGATAAATTTTTGCAGGTTAGGTCCATAAGTGGCTGTTAGCCAGGGGTAAAGTATGGTGCCCTAGCCTTCAGTACAAGGGCAGGAGATGGATGGCAGGAGATATATCACTTGATCATTGTCTTCTGTTCTCCTTCTCTGGGGCACCTGGCATTGGCCACTGTTGGCAAACGGGATACTGGGCTTTATGGACCTTTGGTCTGACCCAGTATGGCCATTTGTATGTTCTTATGTTCTTATTACACAAAAATGAAAAAGTATTTTGACTGCAGGGAATAAGTACAATTTCACAGAATCATAGAATCCTAGGGCTGAAAGGGACCTCAGGAGGTCCTCTAGTCCAGTCCCCTGCTTCAAGCAGGATCAACACCAATTTGAAGTACTTTACTTACACACAGTGTGGTATCAAAATAGATTTTGTTATGGTGGCGATAAGAGGCACTGTGGGCCCCAAGGCACAGTGGGAGGGGTTTGGCTCCGAAGTAAGAAGGGACAGGAGGAGATAAGAGCTAGAGGCCTATGACATTTAGACCTCAGTGCCTCCCTGATTGCAGAGCATGGCACCCTTCCTTCACAGCCATGTGCAGTGGCACTGTCATGGTAATTCTAAGTGGCTTGGTACTCTGGCTGCCGCCACTGCTGCTTTGGCAATGGTGGAGGCTAGAGTGATGGTCTCCTTTGTAACACCAGGGCCAGGGCAATTGCCCTCTTTGTGCCCCCTTCCGCCATCAGAGGGCCTGGTTTGTTATGTATGACCATGAAGTAACAAAACTTTTGCTGCAGCCTGCAATTGCCATACACTGGGTTGCTTTGTTTCTGCCCCATCAGAAAGTGGTCCAAGAGACCATCATCTTCAGCAATTACGGTATCTCTACTCATCAGTTATAGTCAAGCCCTTAGACACAATCTCATCTGCTCTGATCCTACTGACAGAAAAGGAAAACTTCAAGACCTCTTCCAAGTATTCATAGAACTTAATTACCCACTGGGAGAAGGAAAAAAAAACCTGATTGACAGGGCCAGACGAATACCCAGAAACCACCTACTTCAAGATAGGCCCAAGAAGATCAATAAGAGAACACCACTTATCTTCTATAGCCCCCAACACAAACCCCTGCAACGTACCATTAAAAATCTACAACTTATTCTCAATCATGATGCTATGCTCCAGAAGGCCCTAGGTGCAGGCCTGTCCTCTCCTATAGGCAACCTCCTAACCTAAGAAAGATTCTCACTAGGAATCACAGGCTACACAACCGTAATACTAATTCTGCAACTTTTCCCTGCAAGCCCCTCTGCCAACTTCGTCCACGTATTTCTTCTGGGGATACCATCGCTAGACCTAACCACATTAGTTACAAGATCAGGGGCTCATTCTCGCATACCTCTACCAATATTATGTATACCATTATGTGCCAACAATGTCCTGACACTATGTACATTGCACAAACTGAGAAAGCTCTTTGCCAAAGGATAAGTGGACACAGAGCAGTCATCCATACACGTAAGTGGGTCAGTGAACACTTCAGTGGAGTGGGCCATTCTGTTAAAGACCTGAGAATTTGCCTTGTACAACAAAGAGACATTAAAAACAGATTGCATAGAGAAATTTGTGAATTGGAGTTTGTATTCAAATTCAACACATTAACACTTGCTGGCTACGTCTACACATGCACGCTACATCGAAATAGCTTATTTCAATGTAGCGACATCAAAATAGTCTATGTCAATGAATAACGTCTACAGCTGCGTCTACACGTGCACGCTACTTCGAAGTAGCGGCAGTAACTTCGAAATAGCACCCGTCACGTCTACACGTGTTGGGCGCTATTTCGAAGTTGAAATCGACGTTAGGCAGCGAGACGTCGAAGTCGCTAACCCCATGAGGGGATGGGAATAGCGCCCTACTTCGACGTTCAACATCGAAGTAGGGACGTGTAGACGATCCGCGTCCCGCAACATCGAAATAGCGGGGTCCTCCATGGCGGCCATCAGCTGGGGGGTTGAGAGATACTCTCTCTCCAGCCCTTGCGGGGCTCTGTGGTCACCGTGGGCAGCAGCCCTTAGCCCAGGGCTTCTGGCTGCTGCTGCTGCAGCTGGGGGTCCGTGCTGCATATACAGAGTCTGCAACTAGTTGTTGGCTCTGTGTATCTTGCACTGTTTAATGAAAGTGTGTCTGGGAGGGGCCCTTTAAGGGAGCGACTTGCTGTTGAGTCCGCCCCGTGACCCTGTCTGCAGCTGTGCCTGGCTCCCTTATTTCGATGTGTGCTACTTTGGCGTGTAGACGTTCCCTCGCTGTGCCTATTTCGATGTTGGGCTGAGCAACGTCGAAGTTGAACATCGACATTGCCAGCCCTGGAGGACGTGTAGACGTTATTCATCGAAATAAGCTATTTCGAAGTTGGGTGCACGTGTAGACATAGCCTACATGTCCTCCAGGGCTGGCAACGTCGACGTTCAACTTCGACGTTGGGCAGCACCACATCGAAATAGGCGCTGCAAGGGAACGTCTACACGCCAAAGTAGCACACATCGAAATAAGAGTGCCAGGAACAGCTGCAGACAGGGTCACAGGGCGGACTCAACAGCAAGCCACTCCCTTAAAGGGCCCCTCCCAGACACAGTTGAACTAAACAACACAAGATTCACAGAGCCGACAACTGGTTGCAGACCCTGTGCATGCAGCATGGATCCCCAGCTGCGGCAGCAGCAGCCAGAAGCCCTGGGCTAAGGTCTGCTGCACACGGTGACCATAGAGCCCCGCAGGAGCTGGAGAGAGAGCGTCTCTCAACCCCTCAGCTGATGGCCACCATGGCGGACCCCGCTATTTCGATGTTGCGGGACGCGGATCGTCTACACGTGCCCTACTTCGACGTTCAGCTTCGAAGTAGGGCGCTATTCCCATCCTCTCATGGGGTTAGCGACTTCGACGTCTCGCCGCCTAACGTCGATGTTAACATCGAAATAGCACCCAACACGTGTAGCCGTGACAGGCGCTATTTCGAAGTTAGTGCCGCTACTTCGAAGTAGCGTGCACGTGTAGACACGGCTTAGGTAATGCATTCCAGTCCTTCACCACTCTCCTGGTGAAATAGTTTTTCCTAATATCCAACCTACACCTCCCCCTCTGGAACTTCAGACCATTGTTCCTAGTTCTGTCAGCTGTCACCATTGAGAACAGTCTCTCTCCATCCTCTTTAAAGCCCCCTTTCAGAAAGCTGAAGACTGCTACCAAATTGCTCCTCAGTCTTCTCTTCTGCATGTTAAATAAGCCAAAATCTCTCAGCCTCTCCTCACAGGTCATGTGTTCCAGACCCAGACACTCCTCCACCATACAAGAGGGACACAGGAGTAGGGGTGAAAATTAAACCATTTATTACAAACTAATAAACGTTACCTACAAAGTTATAAGCAAGAGCTTGACACTGTTTACATGAGGGAATGGGGGGAGGACTATATACAACAGGTATCCTGCGGTGGCATTGGAGGAGGAACCAAACTTGGGGGAGGGGTCTGTGGTGGGGGGGGCTCACTCATCCACTGGGGTCAGGGGCTGGAAGCTGTGGTAGCTTTGAGATCCCCTACCACTCTGGGTCCAGGTCTCCATCATAGCTGAGATGTTGCTAGGATAAGGGTGAGATGGGGTGTTTGGAGGGATACGCTGGGCTCGGGGTCAGTGGGGTACACAGGGGGCTGCAGGGTGGGCAGGGCAGGGGAGGCTGTGTAAGGCGGGTGGCTACAGACTGGTTGAGGGTGACCAAGCTGTCAGCCACCCGCACTGAAACCTCCCGCTCTGTCTCCAGCCAGTCCTAGAGTATGGTTGTCATGCCCCGCAGGGCTGCCATGTTAGTGGCTGCCTCCTCCTTTCCCCATCGGTGATGGTGGCCAGGCCAGTGACTGCTCCACATAGGCTAGCCACATCATTGCCTGCTGCAACTCTTCAACTTTTGACAGCATTTGGTTGGGCGTGCTGCTGGGGTGCCCCTGGTAGTGACACCCTTGGGTAGGAGGCTGAAGGCAGCTGCATTCTAGTGCCAGATTCTAGTTTATAGCTGGACCTCCTTTTCGCACTCCTGTAGGCCAGTGCCATTGCAGACCCACTTTTTTGAAAGAGCAGACCGCAGAACATCTACACGTCTTATTATATTCAAATTATGTTTCAAAATAGAGCGCTCTTCCTTATACAGGAATGAAAGAAGGACTTAGAAAGAGATGTGCCCCCCCACCCCTGTTGCCTCAATTACAATTTCAAAATAGGGCATAATGTGTGTAGACACACAACAGTGTTTTTCTAAAGGGGGCCTTATTTTGATATTAATTTTGAAATACTTTGCTAATGTAGACACGGCCTTAATGACCTTTTCTTCAACTATGCTATTTGTCTGTGGCCAGAGTACTTCTCTAGCTCTTGTCTTTGCTTGATTATTCTCAGTTGCCCTTTGTGTGCTTGTTTCAATGTTATCCTTATCACTGTAGCAGACAAATGATCTGTGTCCCCATCCAGAGCACTGCTGAGATCCATAGGAGCTCATTTTTGTAACAGAAAGAGGCAGATAAGAACTTCTGAGTTGGTGTGTGTGTCCCCCCTTGCCCCCTGCCCTTTACCCATTATTGTATCATTGTCTGGGCACTGACAGCTGGAGCATGTGTTCTTGAAACTGTCTTCTATTAATAAGTGGCATTCAGGTCAGAATTCATGGTCACATTAAATTTCTGTAATTTCAGACAGTCAGTGTATCCTGCTTGGTGCTTTTCCAATTCCCTTTTTGCGTGTTGCAGATGGTGGTTTGTGATCAGTTTCTTCTTCTAAGCTAAAGAGATAAAGCTGTGAAATCTTGTATGGTCATTTGCCAGCCCTGACGTATCTTTCAATTTGTGTGTACATCTTCTTGCTAGCTGTCATATATGAAACTGGCAATCAGTCCAGTACTGGAATAGTAATGCTACCAACCCTCCTTTTGAGGCATCTGTCCAGAGCCTGCTGTATTTTAATGGGTCAAAAATGTAGAACTAATATCAGAACATCCTTTACAGCTTAAACTCTTTCTTGCTTCTACATCCCTGGCCATTTGTGACTTTGAGAAAGAGTTGCCATAGATAGGTAGCTAATGCAAGCTATAAGGTTATGTATAAACTTGCTGACATAATTCAGCTTGCCTAACAGCCTTTAAACTTCACTTTTATTTTCAGGTTTTATCATTGTTTTAACCTTGGATTCTTCAGCCAAGATTCCCTTTGAGGACAATCTCTCTGTCTAATGTTTTTTCTTGTTTTGTTGAAACTGTCATTCACTCTTTCTCAGCTTAAGGTTATTATTGGCTCTTGAAATTTCCAGTACTCTTTTTGAACTTTCCTGATGTTCACTGCTAATGCTGCCCTAAATGATTATGTCATCACTGTACACTCTCACATATGCTAGACCCTCTGGCACCTGGCTTGTTGCACAGTGAAATACTTCAGGTGTTGATCGCATTTAAAGGCAGTCTTAGGAAGCAATATCTGACAATGCTGTGTTGATACTGCAGATCTTGGAACTCTGTGTCCAAGGGAATCTACTACAGTTAAAAGCAGAGCATTTTTTATTTATTTATTTTGTATGTTTGCTGCTTGCTTGCTCCTTTTAGTTTTCATATGCAGCTTAAATTGTCTGAGCCTTGTCAAGGCATAGTCCATATTTCCCCTGACAATCAGAGGTCATGGGGGAATTACTTGCAGCGGTCATTAGATTGTCACCTTTCACTGGGTCCTCCAGCACACAGTCTTCTAGTCTTAGCACCATATACATAAATCATTTAATGTAAACAGGAACTGTGAACAAAAATGAGATTTTTTGGGGGGCGGGGGGGTGCAGGGGTGAGATGCAGGACTTCCTATTGGCCTGTGTGACTGTGCTCCATGATCACCTTGTCATGATTGTTTTTGCTTCTGATCCCAGTAGGAAGCATGCCACAGGAAACTAATGTGCCCATGAAAATTCTACAGGAAGTGTGGCCTCACTTCATGCAGGACACTCTGTGCAGAATTCGCATCTATACAGAGAGCCAGTGCAACTTGTCTATGTCACATAAGTCCTACGTTTAGAGCCCCGCTAGGATTTGGTAGTGAATATAGTGTTAATATTAATTATTCACCAGGCTCACAACATGTAAAGATTTTAATGGCGACTGTCAGATTAATTCTTCACATCAGTACTGGATGATTTTTTGTTTTCAGGTTTTTAAAGATTCAGTAAAAGAGAGGGTTGAAACTCATTTCTGAGTATCATTGGAAATACTAACCCTTATTGCAGCAGGACTTTAGAACAGCACTCTGCTTGTAAACTTTGGTAGGGAGTAATTTTGCCACATTACTATGGACTTGATACTTGAGCCAGAGGCAGCAGTAGAGTGAAAGAGAAATAATTATGCCTTAGAAACACTGTAGAAAGATAAATGATAAGCATGATGCTATTTTGGCTGAGAATAATAAAATAATGCACTTCTTTCCTGGAGTAGATGGAGTGAAGTAGCAAGATTTTTAATAGCTTTATTGCAAGGCACAGGCAACATGTTACATAAGACAGATATAGTAATCTGATCTGAATTTTGGTACTTGCAAATTAAATTCTTAACACAAATGGGGTTATTATTTATTAAAGTTATCAGTGTCCTAATGGAGTTTTTTGTACATCACAATGTTTGTGTTGTGTCATTAGTTCCCATTTAATGGACACAATATTGTTGCTGTAAGGTTGTGAAGTAGATGGAATAAGGTAGTTGATTGTGACATTTAAGGGAGCTGCAATTTTAATGAGAATGCCAATGGAAAATAATTATTGGGGAGGAGAGGTTATAGATGAGAAGAACAGGTTATTAATCACAAAGTTTGACATGCAAAATCCTCCTTTGCTGAAAAGTGCCCACAAGAAAGAGTTTAGTTACTTTGTTATTTTAAATAATTAGACAAAATTATTATTATTGTTATTATTATTATTATTACTTCTGAAGCAAAATATCAGTAAGAGAGAACAACTGGAGTTAGTACCTGGAGAATTCTGACTAGGTAATCAAAGTGGGATGGAGAAAGGGTACATCCATCTTTGGTCTATGAACATCCCCTCACTCTTGTTGACCTTTCTTTTTCTTTTTTTTCAAATGTGTCATTCTCAACAAGTGCAACTCTACTGATGGAGGATAGCACTCAGTGAAAGTTGTAGCTAAGGGCTGGATGAACTGGGTCAGGTTTTACTACCATGTTGGTTATCTTTGCTCTGACTTTAAATGGGAGGGACCTAAAATCATCTGAGCTCTTATTTTCACTTGAGCTTCCCTGATATTACCACTAGTGCAGTGCTGCACAAATTACTAGTGGAATTTCAGTCACTTGGAGCTCATAAATTCTAAGGCTACGTCTACACGTGCAGCCAACATCGAAATAGCTTATTTCGATGAATAACGTCTACACGTCCTCCAGGGCCAGCAACGTCGATGTTCAACTTCGACGTTGCTCAGCCCAACATCGAAATAGGCGCAGTGAGGGAACGTCTACACGTCAAAGTAGCACACATCGAAATAGGGATGCCAGGCACAGCTGCAGACAGGGTCACAGGGCGGACTCAACAGCAAGCCGCTCCCTTAAAGGGCCCCTCCCAGACACAGTTGCACTAAACAACACAAGATACACAGAGCCGACAACTGGTTGCAGACCCTGTGCCTGCAGCATAGATCCCCAGCTGCCGCAGAAGCAGCCAGAAGCCCTGGGCTAAGGGCTGCTGCCCACGGTGACCATAGAGCCCTGCAGGGGCTGGAGAGAGAGCATCTCTCAACCCCCCAGCTGATGGCCGCCATGGAGGACCCGGCAATTTCGACGTTGTGGGACGCGGATCATCTACACGGTCCCTACTTCGACGTTGAACATCGAAGTAGGGCGCTATTCCTATCTCCTCATGAGGTTAGCGACTTCGACGTCTCGCCGCCTAACGTCGAAGTTGGTGCCGCTACTTCAAAGTAGCGTGCACGTGTAGACGCAGCTTAAATGTCCTAATGCACACACAACAGCTGCTTAATTTTTCTTATCCACCCATTCCACATGGGTAAGCAAGTTTGAATCATGGGGCAGGACTTTAGAACTGCACTCTGCATGGAAGTTCAACAGAAGTTGGAGATGAGCTAGTTTGTGGAGCACGGGATGTCCCTGGAGTGGGGTAATTGGATAAGGCACTGAGGTTACTTGTGATGTATTGAATTAATTAAAGTGACATTTGCACTCATACACTTGTTTAGTTTCTTTTCCCCAGAGTGAAATCCCAATTTTAGAGTCCTTATTCAGATAAATTAGTATTAAAGTAGCAGGATGGAAATTGGTTTCCATTGGGAATGTTGAATAAATAGGATGCAATCCTAATAGGCTGCTGCTTGTTTCTATGCTAGTAGGTGTTCTGAACAGGTTAGTCATCCACAGTTTCTAGACACTTTGCAGTTCCTTGCTATAGTCAGAGAAGGGTCCCAGCAGAAAAAGCCATGGACTTTGATGTGTACAAGCTCGGTAGGATATTGATGCTCGCGCTGCTGTTCATCAATTGTCCAGGAACAAAATGCCAGCCTACTGTGTGAGCCATACTCACAACCATACTTACAGGGCCCTGGTCCACACCCATTGCTCTTGTACTCTGTAGCTACAATCCATTCATTCCCTTCCCCCTGCTGTGGGCTTACATGCAGTCCACAACAATTACTTTTTTTTAGTTCTGATAAATACTATTGCTCTCACTCTATACCTGTATGACTCTAGATGGTAACAGGCAGTTCCATGTTCAATTTACAAAAAAGAAAATTTTAACAACTTCCCTAAGGATGGGGCAAAAATGATCTGCCCTCAGCCACCAGAGAGAACTACAGATAACCTCCATCTCCCTATTTTTGGTGATCTCATCAATTGTGAAGCTTATATCATCAAATGTTGAGGAAAGGGAAGAAGGTGTTATCTTGAATTTGTATTCACCTTTTTAGTGAAGAACAGGTGTGAGCAAAAGGTTTCTTTCTTATTCTGGTTGACTGACCTCCAGAACAGAACTGTCAATCAGAGAGAGATAATTTAAGGACCCTAAAGTTGTTTCTCAGACCCTGGCTTTATTATTTTCTTCTCTGGTGTAGTTTGTTGTTGCATGATAAAGCACAGCCAAAATAAATAACTTTTTATTATTCAAAGGTAATGTGAATTTTTCATGTGAGTTGTGAAGTATGTTTATGGGTACACTAAGTGCAGCAGGAAAATTGGTTAGCCACATATATGAAGTGCATGAAGTAATGGCTTTTGATGAACCAACTTCTGTTGTTGAAAGAGACAATTTTTTGAGATTACTCTGAGCTTTTCTTCCATATGGAAACGACACTGTAGAAAATGCATATGAGAGAAATTAGTCACTGAGAGATACCTATTTGATCTGATTCTGTTTTCACATACACCAAAGTAAATCAGGAAAATCTCCACTGAAGTCAAAAGCGTGCTACTTTTATGTCAATAAGAATAGGATCAGACACCCAAAATGAGAATTTAATTGTAAGTTAAAGTTTATGTGCTCTTTCAAGTAATGGTGCCGACTGAGTCATCACAAAACCAGCAGTTTGTTTGCTCTTGCTAAAATATATGAAAGTGGCAGGGCTAACTGTGTATTAACACCTCCTAGCTGCGTCTACACGTGCACGCTACTTCGAAGTAGCGGCAGTAACTTCGAAATAGCGCCCGTCACGTCTACACGTGTTGGGCGCTATTTCGAAGTTGAAATCGACGTTAGGCGGCGAGACGTCGAAGTCGCTAACCCCATGAGGGGATGGGAATAGCACCCTACTTCGACGTTCAACATCGAAGTAGGGACGTGTAGACGATCCGCGTCCCGCAACATCGAAATAGCGGGGTCCTCCATGGCGGCCATCAGCTGGGGGGTTGAGAGATACTCTCTCTCCAGCCCTTGCGGGGCTCTGTGGTCACCGTGGGCAGCAGCCCTTAGCCCAGGGCTTCTGGCTGCTGCTGCTGCAGCTGGGGGTCCGTGCTGCATATACAGGGTCTGCAACTAGTTGTTGGCTCTGTGTATCTTGCACTGTTTAATGAAAGTGTGTCTGGGAGGGGCCCTTTAAGGGAGCGACTTGCTGTTGAGTCCGCCCCGTGACCCTGTCTGCAGCTGTGCCTGGCTCCCTTATTTCGATGTGTGCTACTTTGGCGTGTAGACGTTCCCTCGCTGTGCCTATTTCGATGTTGGGCTGAGCAACGTCGAAGTTGAACATCGACGTTGCCAGCCCTGGAGGACGTGTAGACGTTATTCATCGAAATAGCCTATTTCGATGTCGCAACATCGAAATAAGCTATTTCGAAGTTGGGTGCACGTGTAGACGTAGCCCCTGAGATACAGAAGGTACAGAGTTTTTTTCACATGTTGGACTATTATGGTGGCAAGAATGCTGGAAACAAATTAAGTTTTCTCTGAAGAAACACACTGGTATCCACGCTAATTCACGCAGACATGCTGCACAAGCAAGAATTTTACATTAGTGTTTTTTCTGCTCAATTCTCTTCCTTGTCTGTATTCCCACAGAAATAAGGAGCTCTAGCCACGTATCAGCACACTATTGTGCTAAGTGCTGTACAAACACTGAAGTGAAAGATGGTCCCCTTGTCACAGAGCTTACAGTCTAATGTAGGCATGTCTCCAACAGCAGGACAATTGGTACTTATCATCTCTGGAGTTTCTGAATTATCATCCAAAATATATTTTACTTTATGTCAAATTATTGAACTAGTAAGGTACAGACTCTCACAACTGGCTGATAGAGATGAATATTGCTGTCTTCACTGGAAAGCCTGGGATATCAATATGCCTAGAAAGCTTGCACAGACAGTCATTTATATAGCTCTATATTCAACATAATAGTTAAGTATATGACTGCTCATGTGCATATTCATGCGAGCTTGCCCTGCTGACAGAGGCTGCTGCTGACAGAAAACAAGCCGTGTAGACTTGGTTCTGCCAGCAAAACCCCCATTTGTCAGTAGCCCCTTATGCCTGGAAAAAATTAGGAATGAGGGGCTGCCAACAAAGGGAGGGTTCGCCAGCAGAACCGTGTCTATATGGCTTGTTTTCTGCCGGCAGCAGCCGCTGCCTGCAAGGCAATCTCACACAACTTTACAAATTAGCTGCACAAAAATGCAAAAGAGTGACTATTTGCATTTATGAGACCCCTCCTTTCCATCACTCTGCCAGCAGCATGGCTCAGTGTAGACACAACCTGCGGGATTTACCTAAGTATCATGAAGTACAACCAAAAAGATTGTGTAAGCAAAAAGTTAATTTTAATACACTCCTTTCATTCCTCAAATACATCGTACATTACCAAACACCACATATTTTCTCAAACATTATCAAACATGAGCCTATTTTCTAGCTCATTTAGATTACATTTGTCAAAACAAATTAATACAAAAATCCACAACTCAAAAGGATCTGACAGTGGTTTAATCTCTAATGTTGAATTTTTAATCTGCTAATGATAAAAAAGAATTAATACCAGCCTTCACTATACATCCCAAAGAGATTGTTTTGGTTCCTTTCCTTTCTGGAGTTATACCAGCAAATATATTTTAATAAATGTTTTCTAAGTTAATATGGCTTCCAATAGTTGACTGCCAATTCTGGTCCTTGTATTTTTGTAGGAGAAAGAAAAGAGGGGATATATTTAAAGTGAAGAAAATTCAGCCCTTGCAATTAATTCATATGTGAAATCTGCTGAGTGTTTATAAAGTTATTATAAAGAAGCCTGGGTATACTTCTTCTGTGTGTATGTGTGTGTGTGTGTGTGTGTGTGTCTGTGTCTGTGTCTATGTGAGCATGCATATGCGTCCTTGTGCATATGAAGATGAGACAGATGATGAGATGATAAAATGATAAAGTTAAACTTGCAATTCATCATAAATTAGATATCGGATTAGTGTTCGTTTGGAGGTTGAGGTACAGAAGAAGCATGTGAAATGTTGCTTTTCAGTGCTGTAATTACAGGTGCAGAGAACTTTGAAAAAAGGTTACTTTTATTTAGAAGCCTACACTGATTTTATTTTATGTGGGGAGATTGTGACTCCCTCTGTCCGTCCCATGTTCTGAGCTCATGACAAAGCTGCGACAGGGTCAAATATAAGGAAATAAAACAGCATCATCAGTAAGAAATCTTCCATAAAAGAATTGCCTCAAACATCATCCCCAACTCCATCATTTGATTGCTGGAACCTGAAAGTAAAACTTGTTAGTGCTGCATTTTTGTGGGGGTGTATCATAGAATTTCGAAGGGAATGGAAAACTTCATGCATTCAAAACTTTCAATAAGTACAATACCATAGCCCTCACATCACTGAGTTACAGAGACGGCAAAAAGCATATTGGGCTTGTCTACACTACCTTCGAAGGAAGGTTGGTAATTAGGTTGTTGGGAATTTACTAATGAAGTGCTGCACTGCATACCCAGCAGTTCATAAAGCAAATTTCCCCCCCACAGCAACTTCGAAGTTTTAAACTTCGAAGTACCGGCTCTAGTCTAGCCATGGCTCACCCACCGGTACTTCGAAGTGCTGGTAAAAAATTTTCATCAAACTTTTGGGGTGTGTCTACACTAGCTGGCTACTTTGAAGTAGCCAGTACAATGTCGAAATAGCACCCGTTGTGTCTACATGTGCTGTGTGCTATTTCGACGTTGAAATCGACAGGCAGAGAGATGTCGAAATCGTTGTTCCCATCCGAAGATGGGAATAGCCCCTTACTTCGATGTTGAACGTCAAAGTAGGGTGTGTATAGACGATCCATGTCCCACTACTTCGAAATAGTGGAGTCCTCCATGGCAGCCATCAGCTGAGGGGTTGAGATGCTCTGTCCAGCCCCCTCGGGGCTCTATGGCCCCCGCGTGCAGCAGCCTTTAAAGCACCACAGACTCAGATTTCCTGTGGCAGGAAGCTGAGAGCATGCAGGCAGCAGCACACACACGTGCTAGCCCTGCATGCCCTCTACAGACCCCAACCCCTCTAACCAGCACCATGGCATCGAGCCAGCCCCCCGAGCATGCCCAGGGCTCCCCTCCTGAGGGGATCCAGGCACCCCCAGCAGCCAAGCAGGGCTGCGTCTACACGTGCACGCTACTTCGAAGTAGCGGCAGTAACTTCGAAATAGCGCCCGTCACGTCTACACGTGTTGGGCGCTATTTCGAAGTTGAAATCGACGTTAGGCGGCGAGACGTCGAAGTCGCTAACCCCATGAGCGGATAGGAATAGCGCCCTACTTCGACGTTCAACATCGAAGTAGGGACGTGTAGACGATCCGCGTCCCGCAACATCGAAATAGCGGGGTCCTCCATGGCGGCCATCAGCTGGGGGGTTGAGAGATACTCTCTCTCCAGCCCTTGCGGGGCTCTGTGGTCACCGTGGGCAGCAGCCCTTAGCCCAGGGCTTCTGGCTGCTGCTGCTGCAGCTGGGGGTCCGTGCTGCATATACAGGGTCTGCAACTAGTTGTTGGCTCTGTGTATCTTGCACTGTTTAATGAAAGTGTGTCTGGGAGGGGCCCTTTAAGGGAGCGACTTGCTGTTGAGTCCGCCCCGTGACCCTGTCTGCAGCTGTGCCTGGCTCCCTTATTTCGATGTGTGCTACTTTGGTGTGTAGACGTTCCCTCGCTGTGCCTATTTCGATGTTGGGCTGAGCAACGTCGAAGTCGAACATCGACGTTGCCAGCCCTGGAGGACGTGTAGACGTTATTCATCGAAATAGCCTATTTCGATGTCGCAACATCGAAATAAGCTATTTCGAAGTTGGGTGCACGTGTAGACGTAGCCCAGGAGGCCAAAAAAGAGGCGGGGCCCCTCCTGGTCAGAGGCTGAGCTCTGAGACCTGCTGGGGGTCTGGGGTGAGGAGGAGGTGCTCCACATGATGGGGAGCAAGCGGTGGAATGCAGAAGCGTTCGCCTGGCTGGCCGAGGGCCTGGCTGCCCCGGGTCACCCTGCCCGCACTCCGGATCACGTCCAGAGTAAGGTGAAGGAGTTGCGGCAGGGGTACGCCCAGGTCCGGGACTTAGCCTGATGGTCTGATGCCACCCAGAGGCCAGACCCACACCCCAGGTCCCACCCAAGGAGTCCCCCCCCTCGGGACAGCGGAGGAGGGGTCCAGCAGCGAGGAGCGGGGGCTTCTCATTGACCTCCCCTCCCAGAACACCAGCCGGGAGTTTGCCCACCGGGCTTCCCCTGACCACGGCAATGGATGGTCGGGTACATACCCCACAGAGCACACACCCATGGGCCACAGACTGGGGGCACCAGACACAACCGGGAGCCTCACACACCATCAGTGGACCCCCAACCTGCAAACACCCAGCCACAGTGCAGTCCCAGGATGGCGGCATGGCCATCAGCTCCCATCAGCACCTGCACCCATGGACAGCACTCAGCCTTAACCCTGGGGGTGGGGGGACAATACTATGGCAACAGCCAACAGTGACATCACACGCACCAATGGGGATGGAGACCCAGTACCCACGAGCGGGTGGGGGGAATGGGCCATGGGCCACAGCACTGTACTAAAAGCCTTCCCCTCCCTCTCTCCCTTTCTGCAGCTGCAGCATCCGACACCCCAGGCAGCCAGGCACCCTCCATCGTCTCCGACAGCCCGCCAGAGGTCAGCCACCACCAGCGCCCGGAGACACCTCCAAAGGCAGCGGGATGGTCCCCCCACCGCCGGACTCTGAGGATGGCCCCTGTGACCCCCCAGCTCCTGGCAGCTCTCCAGCGGCAGACGGAGGTGGCGGAGGAGAGACTCCGCTTCAACTGGGAGGAGTCCACCTGGCAGTGGGACGCATGGGAGGACTTCATGGGGGTCTTCCGGGACACAGCTGCATTGATCCGGGAGGCCATCGTCCGGTTTCTGCCCCCTGCTGCCCCCCAGGCTGCCCTCCCCATTGCTCCACCCAAGGCCCCCACTGCCACACCACCTGCCGCCCCACCCGCCTCACCACCTGCAAGCTCCACAGAGCCCACTGGGGCTGAAGACCGGCCAGTGGAGGCATCCCAGCCATACTTGCCAGTCCTCCCAGCCCCCAGCTGGCCACACCGGGGACCGCGGACATGGTGGGGGGGTCGCGCCCCCTCTACCCCCACCCCAGACTGATGGGCCAATGGCTGAGCCGTCCGCCAGGCCCCCATGTATTTAGTTGTCCCCCATGTATATAGTTGTCCCACTTTTTGTATATTGGTTGCAGTTTCTGTTGTGAACAAAACAAGTTAGCAGTTTTCAGAAAAAAAAGGTTTTATTTTCAAAAAAGCTGGAGGCGTGTGCTTGTTGGGGGGGTGGCGTGCGGGTGTTGGGGGTGGTGTGTGGGCAGTGCAGGCTGTGTGTGGGGAGGTCTTCTGGAGAAGGCCAGGGAGGTGCTCAGCAGTCTCCCTGATTGAAGTGGGCCCACAGGGCCTCGTGGACCTGTACCCCCTCATGGTGGGCCTGGCAGCTGGTCGACCACCCACCCCTGGACAAAAGCCTCTCCCTTGCTCTCAACGATGTTGTGGAGCGTGCAGCATGCGTCCACAACCTGGGGGATGTTTTGGAGGGTGACATACAGTCGGGCAAGAAGGCACCACAAGCAGCCTTTCAGACAGCTGAATGTCCTCTCCACCACCTGGTGGGCGTTGAACCGCTCCTGGCTGGCATTGAGGTGGCTGGTGTACGGGTGTATGAGTCAGGGCTGGAGGGGGTAGGTTGCGTCTGCCATGAGGCAGAGGGATACGGTGGTGTAGGTCCCCACCTCCAGCCAGCAGCACAGGCCCGAGTTCCTAAAAACATAGGCATTGTGTGTGCAGCTGGGCCAGCCCATGTACACGTCCTGGAAGCAGCCCCGACTATCTACCATGGCCTGCAGGACCACGGAGTGGTAGCCCCTGTGGTTTATGTATCTTCTTCCACTGTGGTCCGAGGCGCAGATGGGATGTGGGTCCCATCCAGGGCCCCGAAGTAGTTTGGGAACCCTATGGAGGTGAATCTGGCGATGGCTGCATCCAGGTCCCCAAGTCGGATGACCCTCTGGAGCAGCATGGCATTAAGCCCATGGACCACCTGTGGGGAGGGAACACAGTCACCCATGAGGCTGTGCACACGATGCCCTTCCCCCAGGCACCCCTCCTGGGCATCTCCCCTGGTATCCCCCCCCACCCAGCCCCCCCGTCCCTGGCTCCCCTTCCTCCCCAGCCCCATACCCGGCCCCCCCGCCCCCCAGTGGGTGCATGCTGGGGCCTCCTTACCTCCACAACGACGGCCCCGACCATGGCCTTTCCCACTCCAAACAGGTGTCCCACGGAGCAATAGCTGTCTGGAGTGGCTGGTGTCCAGATGGCTATTGAGACCCTCCTCTCGATGGGGAGAGCTTGCCACATCCGGGTGTCGTGGTGCTTCAGTGCTGGGGTGAGCCACTGGCAGAGATTGAGAAAGGTCTGCCGGCACATGCGGAAGTTCCAGAGCCACATGTCATCGTCCCACTCCCGCATGATGAGCTGCTACCACCACTTGGAGCTGGTGGGGTAGCTCCAGAGGTGGGGGAGCAGGCAGTGGGGGAGGAAGAGGGGATCCCGGTGGTCAGGGGTGTCGCTGTCTGCCTCCGGGGAGGGGTCCTCTGGCAGGAACCACTGGGTGGCCTCCCGGGCAGCACCTAGCAGGGTGCTTGCCCCCTGGATGACTACCTGGAGGGCCTCCTTTTCCTTCTGCTGCTGCTGCTGCTGCTGGGTGTCTGTGTCTGCTGTGACTTGGTCTGCAAGAGAGTGGCTACTGCTCTGCAGACCTCGTGCTAAGCAGGCCGGGTGTGTCTGGGAGCCTTTTAAAGAAGCGGCTTGCTGTTGACCCAGAAGGGCTAGTCCAGCCTGTGAGCCGGTCTGCAGGCTTTGCTGGCCCCTTATTTCGATGGGGAGCTCTTGTGTGTGTGGACGCTCCACATTTGCTTCCAGGGCGGCTCCTTTCGACTTTCTCCATCGCTACTTTGATGTTGAACAGCGAAGGCAACAGCCCTGGAGGATGTGTAGATGATACGCGTTGAAGTAGCCTATTTTGATGTTCTTATTTCGAAATAGGCTACTTCGACGTAGTGTGCTAGTGTAGACATAGCCTTGGTCAAAATTTTGAGGAGTAAAGGGACTTCAAAGTTTCCCCAGCACTTCGAAGTACCAGCGGGTGAGCCGAGGTGAGACGCAAGCCAGTACTTCGAAGTTTAAAACTTAGAAGTTGCAGCGGAGGGGGAATTTGCTTAATGAAGTGCTGCGTATGCACTGCAGCACTTCATTAGTAAACTCCCAGCACCCTAATTACCATCCTTCCTTCGAAGGAAGGTGGTAATGTAGACAAGCCCATTGAGTAGTTTCTGGATATAGGATATATCTGGGACAGTTACTTCCCTGTAGTGCTGAGAGACACCACTAGCTGGTCATCTGGTACAATCCATTCAATGGGTGAAACCACACAGAAGGGCAGAATTTGAGTACAGACTCAGCCATGTGCATCCCAGCAGGTTCCTGTGCACTGCAGTTCCTTGAATAATAGACAAATATCTTCTCTTGTTGGGAAAAGGTATCCATGACAGCCCATGAATATCTGACTTTAGTCATTTTTGGTATGAGTGTCTTGTCATATTCTAGAGTGAGGAACTAGGGCTATGGAAGGAAGCAGCCAGGTGGCCTCTTGAGACAGTTTCATTTTGCTCTTGCAACAGCAAAAGGACGTTGAAAACCAAGATTTGGCAAGGACAAATAACTGCTCTGTTGCCTTCATGAAGTAAAGAGGCAGGCACTTAATGGAGAAGCCCAACTGCTAATGAGACACAGGAGGCCATATCTAAAACTAGGACCTCCTTCATTTCACAGGCATTATTGGGAAGTGGAAAAAATCACTAAGGTAAGCCTGATGTGTAAGTGGTAGCTGCCCACAAACACTTAAATGTAACTGCCTTAGACCCCTTTACGTAATATGATTTTGTGAGCTAAATGATTATCCACTTGTGGAAAAACAATGTGGCACTTTTCTGCATATGAAGCTCTACATTCTTTATATGTAAATAGTTACTTCTGATTTACATATTACTGGATGACTAGCTCTAGAAAGGACTATATGCAGGAATGACAGAAGAAGTCACATGGATTTATGTGTTGGTGTTATGAATTATTCATACAAGGAAAAGGTTTGAAAAATGAACACGTATGATTAACTGCAAGCAGAACAGCAGGAACTTTCAAGCTGACAATTTTATATCAGTTTAGACAGTTATTTACTGTGCAGTTAGTGCTGTTATTTACAAAATGAGGGGTTTATGCTGAACCAAGCAACTGTCACATTGCATGGCATTTGGGATATCTTTAGCTATGTGATATGATTATGGGACATAAAAAATGAATCAATTCTTATGACCAAATGGAAGAGACAGAGAGTGCTAATCCTCTTGGCAAGTGACTACATATATAAAACCAAATCATTTTACAGAGTAGTTCAAGTCTCATGGGCAACTTGCTCACTGTTTACATACAGTTGTTATTTTGTACAGACATAGTAAACTGGATTCTTGCAGTTGAATATTTAAATCAACACGTGTGTTATGATTGGAATTTACTCCCTGTACAAAGGGCAAGCATAAGATCTGTATACCACTAAGCTGTATTTAGTGGGAATTGAGCAGGATACAGTCTTTGTCTTCAGTTGTACTTAAACAAAATGTTGAAATGTGTTGCTGAATGAAGGCTTAAAGGAAACCAATTTTTCTTTGAAATAAACTTGTCAAAGGTACTAAATATAATCTGTGGTTCTTGAATATATTTTGAAACCTGGAGGATTCTTAGGTTGTTATATTTCATAATTACCCATTTTGTCTTTGTTGGGTAAATATCCCCTCAGTTATAGCTGATAATGATTCCAATTTTTATCCAATATATTTCTATTGACTTGCAGAAACCCTCAGTTCTTTCTGCAAAGTTTCAGGAAGTAGTTTTGATTTATTAAGAATAAATTTGGCCATTTGAGCATATCTTGTACAGGTTTCTTCCATTGGTAAAGATTTAAAAAACATTGTAGGGCCAGACCTCAGAGATATTTTGGCACCTAACTCCCATTTATTTCAGTGAGCAGTTAGGTATCTAAATACCTTGGATGATCTGGGAATTATGCCCTAATCATGCAAATATTGACACAGAAGTTTAACTTTATATACTGGAGAGGAGCAAAGTACACCAATAAGACAACTACTTACAGTTTGTAAACTTAAAGCACATGTTGAAATCTTTTGCCAGACAAGAGACTTAAAGTTTCTTCACCTTTTTAAAGCACCATGCACAATGTTCTCTGATATTACACCTACAAATTGTTGGTTGAATTATTTAATCATTTTTGTTCTCTCACTTGCAGGAACAATTTAGATTCCTGTGATTTGCAGCAGCACTCAGGTATTTAGATATCTATAAAATCCAGGTTGTCCCCCATTATTGCACCCCTCAACAAAAAAAAAATCTTGTTATTGTTCCACAAATTCATTAGAAGAGCAAGGGTCTTACTCCCTGATGCATTCACTGTTCATATTTGTATAAATAGGTGCTCATGTCCTTAGTGGCATGAGACTTGATCTGCCACTTCCTTCCAAACAGCAAATAAAAAGGAAAAGAATGTGTATACTGCTGTTTTAGGAGTAGGGGCAAAAATGTAGAAGCAAAGGCTTAATGTGTATCCTTTCAATTTAGTAAATCATGTGGAAACTCTTGAAATGAGTAAAAATTTACCTTTGTACCAACTTCTACAAATAAAGGAAAGCAATGTGCAATGTAATTAAGAGATGCACAAGAAAATTCTTCTAAATGTGGTCTACACCAATGACATTCACATTGGCAAAAGACGGCACAGTAAACACACATAATTGCTATCTTTGAAAATCCAGCATTTATTTACTATGCCATAGTAATAGATTTTGGGTACAATCTTGATGCATACTGATTATCTTTTGTGAGAGGCTGAGAATCGTTAGCTTTAATTGCAGCCTGTTTTATGAATATACCTTATTTTCAGTAATGGTTTCCATTAGAAGGTAAATCCTGAATAGTTAGAAGAAATCATCTCCCTATGTATGTTTTAATTTGGCCGTTAAACATTTTAAGAATTCTTTTGACTTTCTTCTGAGAGTTCAGAAAAGTAATCTTGGACAGGAATTTTTTTCTTTTTGTTAAGGATTTTACAGAAAAATAAATTCAGGGAGAGGCAAGCACTTCAAGTAACCAGGCCCCAGGCTACTTCTTATCTTTGTTTTCAAGGCTCTAGTATTGTGTTACCATGTGAAACCAAGCCTAGGTACATTATTAGCTTTATAGTGAGCTGCAAACCTAAAATAAAAATTGAATTAATATGCTGAATGATCCCATTAACCAGGTTTATTGTGTAAGTAGAAAAGAATTTGTCACAAACATCCTTTTTTAAAGTAAACTTTCAACAAGTGATATTTTCCCCCTCTCTGAGAAATTTGCTGGCATTTCCTTGTTCCCATATTATATCCAGCAACTTTGTTGCACTTTTTTTTTTTTTTTGAGTAGGAGGAAGGACAGAGCTGGGGTGGGGGCAGGATTCAGAGCAAGCCTTTGGAGCTGTGGAGGGCTCAGGGCAAGGGGTTGTGGGTGTCTAGGCAGAGGGTGGAGGGTTCAGGGCTAGGGATGGTGGTGCAGAAGTCAGGGTAGAAGGCTGTGAGGTGGGAGTGGGGGCTCAGCACAGTGAGAGGGGGTTTAGGGCAGGTGGTGGGGACAACCAGCATCTGCTCCACAGGGACTGACCCAGAGTGGTGAGGGCTGTGCTACCTGACTGGCAGCATTGCTTCCTAGTACTGACCCAGGATGGCAGGGGCCATGCTGGCTTGCTGGCGACTGCTGCTCTGAAGCAGTGATGGGCACTCCACTGCCCAGCTGCTGGCTGCTCCATACCTCTCTGGGGCAGTGGGGGATATGTGTACTTGCTGCCCCTTGTGCTCATTCTGGAGTATAACTGTCCCATTTACTAGGTGCTTCTGTTTGGGTTAAGCTGAGAGGTGAAAGTAACAGAGGTGATGTTGTAGTTGGTGTCTGCTATAGACCTCCAGATCAGGGAGATGAGGTAGAGGAGGATTTCTTCAGGCAGCTAAGTGAAGCTTCCAAATCACAGGCCCTGGTTCTCATGGGAGACTTTAATCATATGGACATTTGTTGGGAGACCAGAACAGTAGCACACAGACAATCCAGGAATTTTTTGGAGAATGTTGGGGATTCCTTCTTGGTACAAGTGCTGAAGGAACTGACCAGGGGCAACTTGACCTGCTGCTCACAAATGGGGAAGAACTAGTAAGAGAAATAGAAGTGGGTGGAAACCTGTACTGCGGCGACCATGAGATCATAGATTTCAGGCTCTGGACAAAAGGAAGAAGGGTGAGCAGTAACATACAGACTCTTGATTCAAAAAAGCAGACTTCAACTCCCTAACAGAACTGCTGAACAGGATCTCTTGGGATACGAAGATGAAGGGGAAAAGAGTTCAAGAGAACTGGCAGTATTTTAAAGAAGGCTTACTGAAGGCACAGGAACAAACCATGCTGCTGCATAGTAAGAAGTGCAAACATGATAGGCAACCAGCTTGGCTTAACAGTGAAATCCTTGGTCAGCTTAAACTCAAAAAGGGTGCATACAAGAAATGGAAATATGGACAGTTGATTAAGGAGGAGTATAAACATATAGCTGGAGAATGCCAGGCAGTAATCAGGAAAGCAAAAGCACAATTGGAACTGCAGCTGGCAAGGGATGTGAAGAGCGACAAGAAGGGTTTCTACAGGCATGTTAACAATAAACGGGTTATCGGAGGTGTAGGGCCATTACTGGATGAGGCAGGTAACCTACTGACAAATGATGTAGGAAAAGCTGAAGTACTTAATGCATTTTTGCCTCAGTCTTCACGGACAAACTCAACTCCTACATGAGAGTCCTAGACAATGCAGTATGGGAAGGTGGAGGGCAGCCATCTGTGGGGAAGGAACAAGTTCTGAGCTATCTAGAAAAACTAGATGTACACAAATCCATGGGTCTGGATTTAGTGCACCCCAGGGTACTGCGGAAATTGGCACATGTAATTGCTGAACCTTTGGCCATTATCTTTGAAGACTCTTGGAGATCAGGAGAGTTACCGGATGACTGGAAAAAGGGAAACATAGTGCCCATCTTTAAAAAAGGAAAGAAGGACAATCCAGGGATCTATAGACCAGTCAGCCTTACCTCAATTCCTGGGAAAATAATGGAGGAGATCCCCAAGGAATCCATTTTGGAGCACTTGGAAGAGGGGAAAGTGATCAAAAGTAGCCAACATGGATTCACCAGGGGCAAGTCCTGCCCGACCAGTCTGATTAGCTTTTATGGCAAGGTAACAGGCTCTGTGGACATGGGGAAGTCAGTGAATGTGATATGCCTTGACTTCAGCAAAGCTTCTGATATGGTCTCCCACAACATTCTTGTCCATAAGTTAAGGAAATACAGATTGGATGCTGGGACTATGAGATGAATAAAAAGCTGGCTTGATGGTCGAGCCCAATGGATAGTGGTCAATAGCTCAATATCTGGATGGTGTTATTTTCAAGTGGAGTGCCGCAAAACTTGATTCTGGGGTCGGTGTTGTTTAACTTATTTCTTAATGACCTGGCTGAGGGACTAGATTGCACATTCAGCAAGTTTGCAGATGAAACAAAACTAGGGCGAGAGGTAGATATGTTGGAGGGTAGAGAGAGAATCCAGAGTGACCTGGATAAATTGACGGACTGGGCCAAAAGAAGTCTGATGAGATTCAACAAGGAGCCGTGTAGAGTCCTACACCTGGGGCGGAAGAATCCCAAACGTTGTTATAGGCTAGGGACCAACTGGATCAGCAGCAGTGCAATGGAGAGGAACCTAGTGGTTATGGTGGATGAAAGGCTGGATATAAGTAAACAGCGTGCCCTTTGTAGCCAAGAAGGCTAACAGCATACTAGGGTGCATTAGGAGGGGCATTTCAAGCAGATCTAGAGAAGTGGTTGTTCCCCTCTATTTGGCACTGGTGAGGCCGCATCCGGAATATTGTGTTCAGTTTTTGGCCCCCCACTATAAAAAGGATGTGGATGTGCTGGAGCAGGTTCAATGGAGAACAACAAAAATGATTAAGGGGCTGGAACACAAGACCAACGAGGAGAGACTGAGGAATTTGGGCTTGTTTAGTTTACAGAAGAGAAGACTGAGGGGTGATTTAATAGTAGCCTTCAACTTCCTAAAGGGAGCTCTAAAGAGGAGGGTAAGAAACTGTTCTCAGTGGTGTCAGATGGCAGAACAAGGAGTAATGGTCTGAAGTTGAAGAGGGAGAAGTGTAGGTTAAATATTAGGAAAAACTACTTCACCAGAGGGGTGGTGAAGCATTGGAATGAGTTGCCTAGAGAGGTGGTAGATTCTCTATCCCTCAAGGTTTTTAATTTCCAGCTTGACAAGGTCCTGGCTGGGATGACTTAGTGGGGGGTTGATCCTGCTTGAAACAGGGGGCTGGACTAGATGACCTCCTGAGGTCCCTTCCAGCCCTATGATTCTGTGGTCTGGATACACTACGAACTAACTTCGAAATTAAGCACTACATTGAAGTAGCCAGTGGAGAGTCCATACACATTTTTCGCTTACTTCAAAATTAACCTCAGCATAGGGAGCCCGACTTGGAAGTCCTTACTCCATTACCAGGGATGGAGTAATGCCCTACTTCAATGCTCAGCTTCAGAGTGGGGTGTGTGTAGACTCTCAACTCTGAAGTTGCTTACTTCAAAGTTGTACTTCAAAGTAAGCAACTTCGAAGTTATTTTTATAGTGTAGACACAGCTTTTCTGTTAGATGAGAAACAATCAGATTCCAGGCACACCACACTGTCCAGGTACAGCCAAACCCTGACTTTGCTTTAAGATATAATAAGAGGAAGCTGCATACCAAAATTGGTGGTTCTAGTTCTTACCATTGAGGAGTTCTTGAGCAAACAGACATACAGACATGCACAGACTCTCTCAAATACTCTTGTCTTTACTGAATTTTTTACTGAATTTTTCAAAATTTTCCATAAAAGGAAGGCTGTTCTCAGAATAGTATTTCTTTTTCCAGAGCCCATATGCATATTTAATGTTCAGTGTGAGCTGTATTATAACTCTCTTAATCTAGAAATTTTCAAAATTATATATTCTTTAGGCTTGAGCCAACCAACGCTTGGTGACTGAAATTAATGTTAATACAAATATTGTAAGTATAGTAAGATAGCCACGTTGAAACCAGAAATTTATCCTCTACATTTGCTTAATAGTTGTGTTAGATGGTAAAAGGATTCAATCAGTACCAGCCACATCTGACTGTGCACTGATAACATGTAGTCAAGATAGATGCTCCATATCTCATTACCTGCCTCCCTCATCTGTCTGTCCATTCTGCAATGTTCTTTTGAAATAGGTTAGGATAACCTATCAATTATCTTATCACTATTAAACAACCCATATAAACTTTTCACATAGTTACAGGATAATAATTACAAAGTTTATAAGAAATTGTCAACTTCCCACTGCTGTTTATTATTTTAGGCAACTTTTTACCCTTGGTATTTTGTCAATATAAGTGTTCGTATATTTACATAAACCTGTTGTAATATGTGGAAGCTCCAGATAGTTTAATAATTTCATAGTTATGTAATGCAAAAATGAAGCAAAATACAGGCAATTACATGCACAGCTTTGTACGCTTGCTTCTTAAACATGGAAACAAAATCCAAATATGCACAATGATAAATGATTTCTGCCAAAAGACCTTATTCTGTCATTAATATCTTAACAGTCCAGTAATAAGTGTGAACTCCTAGTCCAGTTAGTGCTACAGGTTTTAAACCTCTTCAGCATGTCAAGAAAGCCACAAGAAAGTTAATTACCAGTACCAAAGTAAGGAGTGTATTCCTTACCATCAGTAAATATACATTGGTTTCCCCTGAACTTTCAATTTGATTTAGAAATTTACTTTTAATCTTATAAATCTTAAATGGTGTCGGCCTTGCTTAACTGAGCTTTTGACTGCTCCACATTTCATTGTGTGACATGCATTTAATTTGTTTTGATTTATTAATCATTTCCAAATGCAAATTGGAGATGCCAGGTTCAGGCATAAGGGACTGGAGACAGAGGAGGGTTTAGCAGGCAGAGGGGCATCCACACGGCCTCTGCAGCGCCGACATCCTCTTCTGCCGGCACTGAACTCTCGCGTGGCTATGGTAATAAGCTTCAGGACTATGCACATAAGCAGCCATTTGCAATCCTGAGAAGCTCACTTTGCATAGCTCCACCAGCAGCAGCTCTGAGCACAGCTCTGTGTAGACCCAGCCAAGGTATGGAATTTTCTGTCCAATTATATTAGATCAGAGCCACCGACCTGGTTGTTTAATAATTTAGCCAAGTACACTTCTAATAACTCCAGCCTTTCAGACATCTTAAGTGAATTCTGAAATGTCTTTGGTTAATAGTTGAGATGATCATCATGATCAACATACAGAGGTATGTTGAATTGTAAAATACCAAACTGATTTGTAAAACATCTTGATAATATTGTAAACCTGAATTAGATTATTACCTTGATTACATTTGACTAATAGCCTGACGCATTAGGATCCCAGTGTACTTATAGTAAGCACATCATAGCAAAGAATAATTTTGAACTTACATTTTATTAGAAGAAAGCAGTTTGCCTGGAGGCTAGAAAAAATAATTAAAATTCAATTGAGGCAAAGTTATTTCGAAGCTGTTCTCTCTTCCACTGCTGATTTTCTGAATTTAATATTTAATGACACACTTTTGAAAACAAGATTAAATGGCACATGTATCTCCATAATCCCCTCATTCTTCCCCGCAGAAGGAAATAACACATGGCTTTTACTGGTAGAACTAACATCCCCAATTAACATGAGTTTATTGATATCAAGTGTCCATCTGCACTAGGAATCTGTACATGTAGAGTTTAAAGAACAGTGGGGAGATGTGTGATGTCTGGGGAATAACAGCCAAAGCACATTTCAAAAGGGTTAACTAAAAGGATCCTTTGGTAAATTTTTTAAAACTTTTCAGAAGGTAAATGAAGAGTAGGGAGATGAAGTTAAGTAATAATAAAAGACATTTCAGTCCCTAAATATGTTACTTTGTTAATATGCTTCACCTCCTTTAGCATTCTAAGTAGCATAGGCATCATGACATTGTGAGCATTTTTTAATATGGGAAAATAGAAGGAATAACACCCCATCGACTGGCATGTGCCTGAATTGTTATATCTAGACCTGGCACAGGAGACACACGTAAATAAGTGATGAGAGGCAGTGTTATGATTCTGCTTCCTATGTTTTAGAAGGAGGTGTCTAAGCATGTTCAGGAGTAGTGAGGGGTATATTTTTAAGGTCTGTGGTAATTTATGCACAACTAAGCTATGTCTACATGTGAGCACCCTTTCAAAAGGGCAAAAATTGAAGTTCGGCTGTCAAAATAGCTGCTGTCAAAAGGGAGCACCCACCACCATTTTTCAGATCGGCAATTTGATCCACTCTGTCGAAGTGTCGTCGAGGTCTTTTGAAAGAGAGCGTCCACATGGCTCCAAGCCCTCTTTCAAAAGGGAGGCAGCAAACACCATGGTCAGGGTCCCATGGCTGACAAGCCCTTCCGGGGCCGTAGCCAGCCGCCTCCTTTAAAGGACCCCTCCCTCTGCTTTCCCTGCTCCACGAGTCTAGTGCTGCCCAGCCTGGCAGAGCCCACTCGTGCCCACCATGGAGGCCCAGCGACAGCTTCTGCAGGAGGACGCCCTCATCATGGATGCCCAGCTGGCAGTGCTGTGCACCCTCGCCAAAGCTGCACCCAATCTCCTCAGGTGGCTGGGCGGTCCCCCCGGGGCAGCGGAACTCCCCCCAGGGCACCGCTGGGCACCCCACCCCGGGTGCCCTGATGCCTCTGGATCCACCCAGCAGCAGCAACTGGTGGGAGCGCATGGTGTTAGAGTGGGGTGAGGAAAGGTGGCTGCAGAACTTTCGCATGTCGAGGTAGACCTTTGAGGAGATCTGCCACGGGCTCACCCCCACACTCCTGCACCAGGACACCTGCATGTGGCCAGCCCTCACCCTGGAGAAACGGGTCGCGATCGCCATATGAATGCTGGCCACTCTGGACCCCTACTGCTCCGTGGGACAGCAGTTCAGGGTGGGCAAGGCCACCGTCGGGGCTGTACTTATGGAGATAAGGTGGTGCCGGCTGGGTTGGGGGGCTGGGGTAAGGGGAACCCTCCGCTGCAAGTGCCCATATGGGGCAGGGGCTGGATGGGAGGGGAACAGAATGGGCCCAACGTGGGGGCAGACAGCTGCCACACCCGCACTAGAGCACGTGCCCCCTTCCCCCACCTTGCAGGTCATCAGGGCCATCAGTGCAATGCTGCTCCATAGAGTCATCCGCCTGGGGGATCTGCATAACACTGTCACCAGCTTCCAGGACCTGGGCTTCCTGACCAGCATTGGCACATTGGATGGCGCACACATCCCCATCCGCGCCCCGCCACACAGCACCAGCCAGTACCTCAACCAGAAGGGCTACCAGTCAGTGGTGCTCCAGGCCCTAGTGGATCTGAGGGGCTGACCTCTATGTGGGCTGGGCCGGCTGCACCCACGATGCCCGGGTCTTCTGGAACTCCGGCCTCTGCTGGTGCATGGGGGCCGGCACCTTCGCCCCCCAGCAGGAGATCGCAGTGGCGGAAGGCATCGCCGTGCCGCTCTGGATGGTGGCAGATGCGGCGTACCCCCTGCAGCCGTGGCTCATGAAGCCATACACGGGATGCCTCAACCCCAGCTGGGAGGCATTCAATGAGTGCCTCAACCATGCCTACAACATGGTGGAGCAGGCCTTCGGGCACCTAAAGGGGTGGTGGAGGTGCCTCCTTATGCAGCTGGAGGTCGGGGTCCTCAGCATGCCCCAGGTGGTGGGCTCTTGTTGTATCCTCCACAACATCGTGGAGGGAAAGTGGGACGCCTATGTCCGCGGGGGGGGGGGGGGGGGGGGGCTCTGGCCGGTGCTGTCTATGAGCAGCCAGGCGCCAGCCCCATCCGCCAAGCCCACCAGGATGGCCACCACATCTGGGAGGCCCTCAGGCAGGGCTTTGCTGACAGCCACCTCTAACCTGCATGCACACTCACATCCCACACACATCTGCCACCCACCATCCCCACCAACCCCACCCCCACCAGCACCGCACCCTCACATCCACCACCCACCATCCCCCTGAGGAGCACAGCATGGAGTTGTAAACAATAAAGAAACATTCATCTAACTATTTTTGTTGGTAACTATGTACAGGGGGAAGTTAACTAGGAGGGGGGCGGGGGGAACCTAACTTGGAGGGGAGTGGGGGAACCTAACTAGGAGGGAGGTGGGGGAACCTGACTTGGGGGGGGGGGGCGAGGCACTCATTCCAGGGCAGGGGTGGTGGGCTGTGAGCCCCGTCGGCCCCTGGAGTCCCTGCATCCCTGGGTGCGGGGTCCCCAGCAGCGGGGAGAGGGTGAAGGTAGCACCAGTAGGTATTTCTGGCGAGTAGGACCTGGTGGAGGCGGAGGGTGGAGGCCCAGTGGGGGCGGGCTCAGTGGGCGGGTGGAGGGGGAGGGCCCAGTAGGGGCCGGGGGGAAGGACCAACGGGGGGAGCTGCCTGGGGGGCCAGGAGGCGGGCAACAGTGGCCGTATGGCCCTGGACAGCTTGGCCAATGCCCTCCAAGGTGGACAGTAGCTTATCCCCAGTCTGCCCTCCTCCACTCCATCTCAGCCTGGGCGAGCCTCAGGTGTTGCTCGGCCACCTCGGCCTGGTGCTAGCTGGCTGGGTCTTCCTCAGCCTGGCAGGGGGCCCTCCGGCCACAGCCCCAACGGTGCACTCCCTGCAGTGGCATGCAAACCCTCTGAGGGCTGCGGCAGGCTCTTGGGGATGAGGGACAGCGCAGGGCTCTCCCAGCCCACAGATGGTGTGGCTGTGTGGAGAGGAAAGCATGTCACTCAGGTGCCCCAAATGGCTGTGGCCCACCCACCCAAGCCCACCCCATGGGGCCCCTGCCCCCCCCCAACGGATACTGACCCCCTGGGGACATCGACCCTCCCAGCCTGGGGGTGTTTCCAGGGGTCTCTTGTGCAGGTGGCCCTTCCCGGCCTGTGGTGTGCAGGCCCCAGGCGCTGTCCAGCACTGACCAGCCGCCACCCCTGTGTGGCTTGCAGCACTGTCCACTGTAGGTGGGTGCTGGGCGTCGCTGGTGTGCCACCGTGGGGCGCCACATCCCGTGTGGGAGGTGTCCTGTGCAAGGCCCGGGACCACCGGTCCTGTGTGCTAGCAACTACTCGTTGTGTCACCCCCACCATGTGGAGCAGGTGTGTGCCCCTCCCTGTACATCCCGGAAGGTCCAGCTCCCAGTCATCCAGCTGGAGGAGCAGGAAGGGATGACTACGGTGAGGTCCCCCTCCTCACTCAACCACTCGGTGGTCCCCTCATCCTCCTAGGTCCCTGGTCTGGGCTGCTCCTCCTCCTCCTCCTCCTCCTCCTCCGGCTGCACCTCCTTGCCAGAAGTGTCCAGGAATGCCAGGGATGGGGAGCTCTCCTGGGGTCCCAGGATGCTCCGGAGCTCCCTATAGAAGGGGCACATCGCTGGAGCTGCCCTGGAGTGTCTGGCCTGGTCCCTGGCCCAGGCATAGCCCTGGCACAGCTCTTTTACCTTGGAGCATACCTGCTGCACAGTACACTCTGGGTGGCCCCAGGTGTGGAGGCCCTGCACCAGGTGGCTGAAGGCAGTGGCATTGTGCAGCTTGACCTCCATGTGGTGCAGGACTTCCTTGTTCTTCCACAGGCCAAGGAGGTCCCGCAGCTCCCGCTCCATCCAGGAAGGGGCCCTTTTTTTTTTCTCCCCCAGGGAGCCCTGCAGGGGCCTCAGAGGGGGGGCCATGAGGCTCACGGAGGGGCTGGCTGCTGGCCATGCTGGTGCTGGAGTGTGCAGCTGGAGCATGTGCACAGGCTGGTCCTCACACGCTGTCAGCTTCCTGCCATGGGTTTCCTGCGTGTGTGCAGCTTTAAGGCAGCTAAACGCAGGGACCACAGAGCCCTGCTGGTGCCGGCTGGAGCAGCCCAGTGCTCCAGCTGATCGGCACCATGGCGGACCTGTATTTCAAAAGAGCTGACTGTGGAGCGTCTACATGTGTACTCTTTTGATTTAGTATTTCAAAAGGGAGTGATCTTCCTGATAAGGGATCGGGATTCTGATTTCGAAGTCTGCACCCCATTCTTTCAATTTTCTGTCAAAAGACGGGTTTACGCGTGTGGACGCTCCTCCCACTCTTTCAAAAAAGGGCCACTTCTTTCAAACTTTTGTGCACATGTAGACACAGCTCTAGTGAAACAGAAGAGCATGGGAAGAATCTTGCCTGATGTTAGTATAAGAAATAATGTCTCCTGGTGCTGTCTTGGGGATGTGTACATGCTCATTATCCCTTGCGTTCCATATTAACATTACTGCTAGGTCATGGAAAACCAATTCATTACAAGTATCAGAGAGGTAGCCATGTTAATCTGTATCAACGAGAACAAGAAGTCCTGTGGCACCTTATAGACTAACAGATATTTTGCAGCATAAGCTTTCGTGGGCAAAGGCCCACTTCATCAGATGCATGAGTCGGTGAAGTGGGTCTTTGCCCACAAAAGCATATGCTCCAAAATATGTTAGTCTATAAGGTGCCACAGGACTTCTTGTTGTTCTCATCTCATTATATTTATTTAATCTTTAATAATTTACATCTCTAAGTGGCATTATGGTAAACGTACAAGAAAATACACAAATATCTGGAAACAGAAAAGAGAACTGGCTTCACAACCATCCTTCATAATAAGTCCTAAAAGGTTTTTAGTATAATTAAAAGGAGTCTTTAATGTAGGGGAACACATTTTTTACTTTAAAGACAATTTATTAATTTTTAGTAAGTGTTGGCAATATGAAAGAGCTTGTCTTCCATTGTAAATCTACAGTACTTTCACTGAGTTAGCAGTCAGTTACATTGCTGTAATTTAGAATCTGAACCAGGTGGCTATATCAACATCTTAGATTCAGTGCCTCTGCTGAAGTAAATTGACACTGCTCTATTGACTTCAAATACCAATGGGCCCAAAGAATTCACAGATGCATAAAAAACGTAAATCCAAGTGAAGTTTGTTCTAGCAGAGAATTATATCAGCAACACAACCTAATGACTTTACTCCTGTAATGCTAGTATTTAATCATGTCATGTTCTGCTGTTCATTATATACTATCACTAGTTAATTTATGTCATGGAGTAATGAAAGTGTCAAGGTTAAAACTATACCAGTGGCATGTTCTAATGACTAACTTCTGATCTTGGACTGAGTTTGTTTCCTCTTCAGAATGGAAGAATATTCTCTCTTCTCTGTAGTCATAGCCTTTTATAATTATGTATCCCACAAATGCAATGTTGTGTGCTCTTCTTATTCTATTGGTAGCAATTCATCCTGGTCCAGACACTGTGAGGTCCCCTATACCTCTCAGTCTGTACGTGGCCCAATCACTTACAAGAGGAATGGAATAACTAAAACAAAACTGCACAGTGTATGTGTGTGCAGTTGGGATGGATGATGCTCTGCAAGCAACTACATGACACCTTTTCCTGGCTGATGTGGAGAGCATGTCAATGGAGAGTCCAAAATATCTACGCTAATTTAATTTAGTTCACTAGCAGCTACTAAAAGTATCTTATCATCATAGATTACTAACCTAACATTATTTGACAGTTATTTTTGGTCCACTAGTATTTGCCAGCAATGTGGTGAAATTGTATCTGTTGCATGCACACACACACAGATATACACACACAGTGCTGGGTGCTATCACTTGTGGCTATTGATTAGCATTAGTGAAATTAAAGGAGTTACAGCATGGATAACTCTGCCTCCTTGCAAGGTGATGTATTTCAGTGAGAGGTAAATTCTGTTGTGCTATAAAGGCTGGCTACAACAGTTTGCAGAGCTGCACATTTTAATTGAAACTAACACCTCAGTTACTGTTCCTCTTTACAAACATTTTATCAATTACACAACTAAGTAAGGCTGGGCCTACACTACAGAGTTTTGTCAACAAAAGTGGCCCTCTATTGACAAAACTCGTGGGCTGAGTCTACATGGCACTCCGCCCAGTGCTGCTGCCAGCAGGGCTATGCAAAATGAGCTTCTCGGGATTGCAAATGGCATTCCATTTGCATGCTCCCAAAGCTCATTAACATAACCCTGTGAGAGTTGGGTGTTGGCAAAAGGGGTGGCAGCACTGCAGAGGCCATGTGGACATGCTTCTGTGGGCTAAACCCCCCTCTGGTGCCAGTCTCTTATGCCTCAAACAACTGGGTGGTGCACCATGTAGACATAGCCATGGAGCATCCACACTACAAATATGTTCTGTCAAGAAAATTGTCAACAGAAGGTAGCAGTTTTCTTGGCGGAGTTCTATCACTCTTGTTCAAGGCATAGTGCTTCTATGGACAGATTCTGTTGAAAGAAAAATAGCGTAAACGCTTGGGTGCGGTGAGCTCAGCCTTTGGTCTGAAGAGACAGTACTGCTTCACCCAGCCGCTAAAAGAAGGAATGTCCAGGGCAACATCCAGGTCTCAATAGCCTGGGGACACCCTGCCCAGACTGTAGAGCAAGTACAGGCAAAAATAAAGGAGCTGCATCAGGGGTATACTCAGGCTTGGGATGAAGGCCGCCAATCGGGGCATGACAGCTGAGCTGCTCCTACTACTGGGAGCTACATCAGTTTCTCTGGGTGGAGGACACCTGTCCCCCCATGATCCTCTTGGATACATCTGGGGAGCGTCCCACCCAGGGAAGCAGCAGCTAGACGATGAGGGTGACATCGCATACCTGGCCAGCGAGGGGACCCTTGTCATTAGCTTAGAGTCAGGCCTGTCCTCCAGCCCGGACACTTCCAGGGCCTCGCCAGACCTTTCCAAGGTACTCCGCGGGGCACGCATCTGGAGCATGCGGGGGTAGGCAAAGGTTGGGAATGCTGCGACTCCCACCAGGCCAGCTCACCACCCCGTGTAACCAGCACCTGGACACATGCATAAGGTGCCACGTTCCACCACATTTGACCACTCAGCTGTGGGGCATGGGCACTAGACTGCTGCCAGCCTCACCAGAGATGTACAGGGCCCCAGAGCTCTGGGGGAACCCTGCCTGCCTCTAACATGGCTGGGGGTGGGACAGGCAAACGGGCAAGGACCTGACCCCAGACACACAAGCAGGGAATGCAACTCTCCACTTGTAGGCAGAACATCAATAAGCAAATTGATTGAAAGCAATACACTGTTTTCATTTTCTCAACAGAGCTTAAACTTGTAGTAAGGGTCAAATCCTGCCCAGAGTCCTCAACTGTCATTGACTTCAAACAGAGTTTACAGGGCTTGGTATCTCCTATGAGACCTTGCAGTGTTGGGCACTAAATGTCAGTTTATTCTAAGACACATGAGTGTTAATAGCCTATTAATCTTACTTGCTGTCTGGTTTAAAAAAAATCATTAAACCATTTTTGTTCTTGTCCTGTGCTGTAGATTTTGAATCCTCTTTTTTACAAGCATCTGAGCTTTCTAATATCTTAGTCCACAACATATGTGCCACATCAAGGAAATAATCATTTAAACTACTTGCTGGTTTTGCTCTTGTGTGTATGCAATATTGCCATATTTATGTGATAAAGTGGGAGGGCTGTCATCCTGCATTGGTGAAATAAGGGTAACGCCCAGCCCTGAGAGAGCACTGGGACCATAGGCCAATGAGAAGAGGGCTACGTACAGCCAATCAAGGCTTGGCAAGGCCCTAGAAGAAGGGCTCCAGGTGAAAAGAAGGAGGCACTCTTGTGCCAGCTTTGGAGCAGGAATGACCTGGCTGCTTGGTAAGCTAGAGAGGATACCTGAGCTATAGCAGTGCTGGGTAAGGGCTGGAAAAGCTGTGGTGTTCTGGCCAAGCACGCTGCCAGGCTGAGGCCTTGCTCTCAAAGCCTAAGGAGTATTATGATTGCAGGGAGGCAGACAGGACAGGAGAAGGCAGCAGGTCCACACCCCATTGCCAATGATGAGTGTCAATGTCAGACCGTCATTTGACCCTGAGGGAGGAGCTAGATCGTGACCGGTAGTGGGTCACTAAGGCAAACTGGGAAAGGAGGTTGGGGCTCCTGGGAGGGGTGGTGTTGCTACAAGTCAGTACCAGGAAGGAAGGAGCACTGTGGGCTGGCAGGGAGGTGGAGCCTGAAGTAGCACAGAAGAAGACAGGTAACTAAGGGAGGGACACCGGCCAGCAGGGGTGCTCCATGGCTGGAAAGCCCAATTTCCAGATAGACTAATGAGAGGCACCATAGCAGTGAGGCTTCAGCCCTTACATAAGCACTGTGATGGTGGTAGCATGCTGGGCATGGGGGTGTTGAGGCAGTAGCCATAGTCTGTTTGGGGAAGTCAGGATCTGGGGGGTGCAAGAGAGTGTGATTGTGGTGTCAGGGATAGAAGGGGGAGTGATGCATATACTCTGCAGGGGGATCATGTGGAGCTACTGAGATTATGCAGAGGGGGAGGGGGAAAGATTCCTATTTGTTCCCTGGCCCTGGCCCTGGCCCTGGCCCAGGTGCTGTGATGCTCACTTTCACCTCCACATATGTGCTCACTTCATAGGGAGTGTGGGGGTGATTAAAGATCATCTCCACAATATTTCTACTAGATGGGCGCTAGCTCCACTGCTCCCTCTTGTCATGGTTCTGCCACCCTCACTCAGTTTATATAAGTTGTATCAGCAAGAACATTATAGCTGCGTCTACACGTGCACGCTACTTCGAAGTAGCGGCAGTAACTTCGAAATAGCGCCCGTCACGTCTACACGTGTTGGGCGCTATTTCGAAGTTGAAATCGACGTTAGGCGGCGAGACGTCGAAGTCGCTAACCCCATGAGGGGATGGGAATAGCGCCCTACTTCGACGTTCAACATCGAAGTAGGGACGTGTAGACGATCCGCGTCCCGCAACATCGAAATAGCGGGGTCCTCCATGGCGGCCATCAGCTGGGGGGTTGAGAGATACTCTCTCTCCAGCCCTTGCGGGGCTCTGTGGTCACCGTGGGCAGCAGCCCTTAGCCCAGGGCTTCTGGCTGCTGCTGCTGCAGCTGGGGGTCCGTGCTGCATATACAGGGTCTGCAACTAGTTGTTGGCTCTGTGTATCTTGCACTGTTTAATGAAAGTGTGTCTGGGAGGGGCCCTTTAAGGGAGCGACTTGCTGTTGAGTCCGCCCCGTGACCCTGTCTGCAGCTGTGCCTGGCTCCCTTATTTCGATGTGTGCTACTTTGGCGTGTAGACGTTCCCTCGCTGTGCCTATTTCGATGTTGGGCTGAGCAACGTCGAAGTTGAACATCGACGTTGCCAGCCCTGGAGGACGTGTAGACGTTATTCATCGAAATAGCCTATTTCGATGTCGCAACATCGAAATAAGCTATTTCGAAGTTGGGTGCACGTGTAGACGTAGCCTATGACATACAAAATGCCTTAGAAAGGCTAATATCCTTATCAAGTATATAAATTATCCGATCTGCTATTGGACACTTCATAACTTCAAATTTTTCACCTTTGCATTATAAGAGGAAAAACAATTACTGTCAGGGAACAAGGACTCCCTATCCTCTGTCACGTCAAAGAGCTGCTTCTGATTAAATAAAATTATTTCTTCGTTACATATCTGTGGTTCCAGTACCATCATCTCTGCCTGACAGCGCTACCTGATCATTCATTACTTTCTTTCCTGTTCTTGCAGATGACTTGCCTGTGTGCTAGAGCTGCACACTGCTCATCCAGGGGAGAAAATATGCAATAGATCCTGGGATATCCAGTCCAGTTGCTTTAATTACCTCACTATACAGTCTCTGAAAGAGACAATACTGGTTCCTAGGAATACTGCATATTTATTTTTTCAGGGAAAAAAAACTGTTAATCATTTGATTTCACTGCAGCAACATCAAACACAGTACAACCTGCAGCACCGTCTGAGCATATTGGGTACATCCAAAAAGATCAATGCAATTTTTATTTCTATGTAGTGGTTCTTAGCAGTTTAATCAGCTGTAATCTCTCATCTGTGGTACAATTGTAACCAGACTTGAATGTGGGACTTCTGGAGATTAGTGCAGGTGCCTCTGCAGTTTGAGCTGTAGAAGACATTCATTCTTTCTCTCTGTGAGTGGTTTAGGTGCCGCTGCATGGGACAGCGAACCATTTAAGCATTTGATTCACTCATGTCTTATAAACATGAATGCAAATATAACTGTCCTTTGTGGGTGGGAAGCAATAGGAAAGACATATGTGAGAAAATGGAGGAAACTTTTTTATGTCAACACAAAAGGGAATTTGTAACAAAAATAGTATAACTGTTACTACATTTGTCGCGTGTACACAATAGCTGTGCGCTCCCTTCCATCAATTCAGAATAGCTTCCACTTTCTACTGTTCCTTGGAAGAGCCCTACTTTGCCTATGCTCTGCTGCGACAATCACAATCAAGTGGCTGCGTTTATATTCTCTAGATTTGAAACTGTGGGGATGGGTGGCAAAGATCCTTGGTGGAGAACAGTCTGTTTGAGATGATACTTTCTCCCACCATAGTCTATGTCTGTTGTTTGTGGTTATGATGTAAGACACTTATATTTTTCTCAGGCTTTTGCACAACCTCAGGGTTGTTGTAGAACACAGCCTACTCATCCTCAAGGAGATATTGATGCTCTTCAACATGTGTTCTACTTTCTTTTTATCATGAAAATGTGACCAGTGCTTCGTTCACCTCTGTTGAAATATTACATTAACCAAATCCTTAGCTCGTATAACCAATATTGCTTCAATGAAGTTTGCATTCTGAAGCTCTAGCTTAAGAAAGGGCTTAAATATAAATTTTATTGATAGAATTTTAAGTTTTTTTCTTCTGGATTTAAGAATTCAAATAATATTTATTTTTCAAATCCTGAAGCCCAATCTTGTAACTAGTTCCTTGATCTCATTAAGTAGCCATTTCTCACCCAGTTTCTTTCCCCTGTAAAATTAAATGGGATTACTTGCACAAGTAAGGAATTGAGAGCGCAGAAATTACAATACAACATTTGATATTATAGCAGCCTCTATCCCTATATTTACCCCTTTTACAGAAGTTTAATGAATCTTATACATAGTGGCTGTGTCTACACATGTCCTACAAAATTCTGGGGAAGAAAGGGCTTCCACAAGGAGGGTTTCCTTCCGGAAGATCCCCGTGGGCCGCTCAGCTGTACATCTATTTTGGAGTCTGGAAGAGCTTCTTTTGGACTCTGAATCATGTGCAGGAAATTTATATCCATGCCTCATTAGCATATTCTGGACAGCTCATTACCATGCAGCTTCTGGAAGAAGCAGCACATGTAGACACAGCCAGTATGACAAGGTATCATTTAAAAACTCATGTGCTGATGAGTATCATGGTAATATAAATGTGGTAGGCCTGTATATAACATTATAAGATTACACTGACTGATATTGCTAAAGCCATGTTCCAACACGTTCTGGAGGAGCTCAAACAAACTAGTGCTCCAGAGACAAAGGTTAGCCAAAGCCTCAGCTAGTATTGTCAAGATTGATTGGACCATCATCTGATTAGGTAGCCTCTCTTTGGCAGGAGAGAGGGTGTGGGTGAAAATCTACATTTTGAGAAAGAAACATCTTGAGGTTCCTGTCTACACAGACTTTCTGTCTCCTGAACTACATTAATGTATAAATGTATGTTATACTAGTTAAATTATGTGACTTGAGTTGCCATAGCTTAGTGCTATGTACATACTTCAGTAAATCTCCATTGATATACCTTCCGCTTCTTGGGATGGTGGAGTACTGAAGCTGATGGGAGAGCACTCTGCCATTGACTTATGATACCTTCACCAGACCCTCTAAATTAACTCTACTGCATTAATCCCAACAGCATGGATATAGTCAGTAATAAAGACCAGATCCTCAGCTAGAAATGATCCCTGTGAAAGAGATAGGGAAATAGAGAAGGGAACAGGCATCCAAGACAATCTCTCTTTGTCGCTCTACCAATGGCATCAACAACACCTGAAGTACAAAGGAGCAGGTTGGGGAAGAGTGGGAGAGACCTTAACTGAAAGATTCAGCCTGTAAGATGGTTGGAACTTGTATGAGATACTGTTGCTTTAAATTCAATTGGCTTGCTAAATTAGGAATTAGTTTTTGTCTGCACTAGTGCTTTTGTTGGTAAAATTTATATTTCTCTGAGGGGGGTGGGTGAAAAAACATACACCCTTCTTAACATATGTTGCATGGATAGAAGTGTTGGTGTGGGTGGCACTATGTTGATAGGAGCATGGCTTGGTTTTCTTGTATGGACAGGAGCAATATCTCCTGTTGGAATAGAAGGCTACCTGGGTAATCTTAGGCTGCATCTATATTACAAGATAAAATCGAATTTCAAGGCATTAGCTCATTATTAAAACATGACTGTCTTCACAGTTAATACTATTATCTTGATTTATTGAGACGTAATTCTGATTACAAAATATCGAAATTAAGGGATGGGTAGAGCATCAAATTCAAATTTAAAATCTTAAATCAAGGCTAACGTGGAAGCGCTATGTCCTTATTTGACTTTATTAGCCTCCAGTATCCAGTATATATCCCACAAAGCTACGCCGTGACCCTCCAAGTAGGGCCGCTTCATTGTGTGCTGCTCTCAGGTGTACAGGAAGAAGGTCAAAGGAAGCCTGCAAAGTTTTGATTGAATTTGAATTTGAATTGGAATTGGAATTGGAATTCAGGAGCCCAGCCCTGCAGATAAAGGACACCCATTATGGAAAAAATCCTTTACCCATTGCATCACAGTGAATTGGTAGCCATAGCACTGCACAGGTTGTACTTATTGGTAGCCCTCTACTGTAATAATGAGCACTCAAGGCAGTGGTCTGCCTGCCACTTCTCGGGCTCACAAGAGAGCACCAGCTTGGACCTAACAGGAGATTCTTCATTTTATTGCCATTTGGGGAGGACAATTGGTGGAGAAGAGACTTCGGGTGGCCAAGAGAAATGTGGTAAACTGAGAGATGTCACATGAGATTACCACCTGAGGTTACTCTCGGGACTCTGTGCAGTGCTGGGCGAAGGTGAGAGAAAGCCGGCAGGCCTATCAAAAAGTCCAGGAAAACAACCAGCGGTCAGAGTAACTTCCTGGACCTGCTGCTATTATCAATGGCTGCACGTGCTTATGGGGAGCGACCCCACCACAGAGCCCGAACTGCATTACAACACTTGTGGAGGCCTTGGCATGAGGTTGCAGTGAGCCCAGTGGAGCAGGGTGGCCCAGAGCAAGAAAGCAACAGAGAGGAAGGAAGGGAGCAGTGAGCAGGGAACAGAGGAAGTTGTGCCAGACAGCTCGGAGCTCTTCAACATAGACCTGGAACCGTTCCGCTCCACAGCATTCCCCTCCATGCTGGTCCACGCCAGTTCCTGAGCCGCCTGGACCAAGCAGTTCTCATGAATATTTATTCTGCATGCTAGAAGTGGGTTGGGGTGAGGATAGTTATAGGGTTGTGTACAGGTTTTCTAGCTGTGATTCTGTGCCCCTCAGAACAGCATGTTAGTGTTTCTCGGGATGGAGCACTTCTCCTTTTTGGAGATCTCCTCAAAGGCCTCATCCAGGCACTCTTGTATTTTTTCGTGACATTCTTGGGCAGGCCTGACCTCTTGCGGCTTCCACTGTAGCACTTCTTGCCGCAGCAGGCATCCAGATAGCAATTGGGTGTCATGGTGCCACACAGCATTTTAGCAAATTTTCCAGGCTTTTGGTTACACAGCAGGAGTAGCTGTTTTTCTCCATCTCTGTTAGTTTCAGGAGGGTGATGTCTTCTTTGGCAACCTGCAGATGCATAGGAATTCAAATCTGTCTTTTTTTTTTTTTAATCATGCTTCCTGCCACTTTACATTTGCCTGCAGGAGCTGGCGGGTGCTACGTTCCCAACCCCACAACACAGTTTGCAGGCTCTGCAGGGCTTCTTGCCCTCCCACATGTCCCTTTCCAACCAGCATTTCTTTTCATTTTTCAGGACTTCCCCATGCCCCGCAGCTGCTGGGATCTGCTGGGCTTTTCCCCTCCCATGTCCCTTTCTCCCTGCATTTATTTTCCACCACTTCATTTCATTTTTCAGGACTCCCCAGCACCATGCAGCTGCAGTGATCTGCTAAGCATTTTCTCTCCCATGTGCCTTTCCAAGCAGCATTTCTTTTCAGTTTTCAGGATTCCCTCATGCCCCTTGGAGGATTACTCTGCTGGGCTTTTCCCCTCCCATGTCTCTTTACATCCAGCCTACCCCTGGATTATTTTTTCTTTACATTATTGTACATCAAACCCCACCATGCAGCCATCCATGTGACTGTAATCAAACCCTTCCCCAACATCCCCTACATGCAGCTTGATCATTGTGGAGAATTGCTCCAGGAATAGCCAAAGTTATCTTCACTGCCCCAGGATACCCCCTGAGGACACCTGGCAGCTTCTCCTGCTTTGCAGACCTCCCCTTCCCCCCAAAAAGCAGGCAATTGTTTATAGTTTACCATGTCCACAAAGCAATGTGCTGGATAAGTGATGAATTGTGAAATGTACACTTACTGTCCCATCCTTAATAACCCATGAGTGTCATTCAAAAGTAAAGTTTCACTGATAGTTGACACAGAGACCCATTCATCGCACTTCAAAGCACATTATGGCCATGTCTACACTAGCCAAAAACTTCGAAATGGCCATGCAAATGGCCATTTTGAAGTTTACTAACGAAGCACTGAAATACATATTCAGCGCATTATTAGCATGCGGGCGGCCACGGCACTTTGAAATTGACGCGGCTCGCCGCCGCGCGACTCGTCCAGACGGGACTCTTTTCGAAATGACCCCCTCCTATTTTGAAGTCCCCTTATTCCTATGAGCAGATGGAAATAAGGGGACTTCGAAGTAGCCGGGGTCCTTTCAAAAAGGAGCCCTGTCCGGATGAGCCGCGTCAATTTCGAAGTGCCACGGCCACCCGCATGCTAATGAGGTGCTGAATATGTATTTCAGCGCTTCATTAGTAAACTTTGAAATGGCCATTTACATAGCCATTTCAAAGTTTTTGGCTAGTGTAGACATAGCCTATATGAATTATATCCTAATTTCGACCTCCTTTTTCCAGAGCCAATGCATATCATACATGAGAAGAACCATAGACGAAAGAAATGCAAACAAGATCTTATCCTGCAGCATATGGAAAAGACTGAGGTGGAGCACACCAAGCTGACAAAGGATGCTGCTCAATGGTGTCATAGTACAGCTGAGTGGTGTCACAGTCAAGCAGGGTATGTCTACACTAGCCCCAAACTTCGAAATGGCCATGTAATCGTCCATTTCAAAGTTTACTAATGAAGCGCTGAAATACATATTCAGCACCTCATTAGCATGAGGGCGGTCGCGGCACTTTGAAATTGACGCGGCTCACCACCGCACAGCTCGTCCCGATGGGGCTCCTTTTCGAAAGGACCCCACCTACTACGAAGTCCCCTTATTCCTGTTTCTTGGTGTGGTGGAGAATTAAAGTCAACGGGAGAGCACTCTGATATTCACTTATTGGCCATGTCTACACAAGTGGCTTTTCCCAGCAAAACGGGTCTTTTGCCAGAAAAAAACACAGCACATCAACATGGCAAATGTGCTTTGTTGACAGTTTATTGACAAAACCTAACACATCCTCCAGCAACATTTTCCCTCTCCTCGTTCAGGTCTAATGCCTATCTCAACAGTGTTCTGTCAACAAAACAGCCACATAGACACGCTGGGATCCTTTTCTCAACAGACAGGTCTTCCGGTTCCCCAGGTAGCCCTGTTTGCACAGCTTCCAGTCAGCTATTCTGTCCAGTGATGGCCATGCAGTCTGGCTGCTCTCTGTCAACAGAGTGGATTGCTCTTCCAATTTGCTTTTATGTGTAGATGTGATGTCACAGAAATTTTGCTGGAAAAATCCCTTCCGATAGTCACTTCTGTCTACAGAAGCTTCTTGTGTACATGTGGCCAATGTATCTTCACCAGATCTTACAGTTTAGTCTTCTACCATACATGCATGTTATTTCCATTAACATTGCATAGGAGCCAATTATTTTATCATTTCGCTGACTAAATACCATTATCTTAGTTCCTGAAAAGCTTATACAAGTTAAGAATATAGGGAAATACTAATCTATATCTCCCTATTAAATTATATCACATGGCTTATAGTGTCTTTTTCTGGCTGTACTATTGCATATTCTGTTATCTGTGGGTTTTTCTGCCTAACTTTCACTTTGAACACTGAGCATGAGAAAAGTTCAATGTACTTGTATGAGGATAACAGGTTGGTTAGAGGTTAGAGGAAAGAATGACACTTCACACAGCAGCTCAATAAAAATTCAACAACCAAGTGTAACTGTTTCTAGTATTAGGAACAGCATTTAGGTAAATATGTCTTCTAGTTTCAGTCTGAAGTAATTTCCCCCTTGCAAAATTATATTACTCAAAATTAGTTTGTAATGGAAGCAGTAGCTCAAACTTGTCTAAGCATTTCTTTAGTTTTACTACATTAAAGGAACTGTAAGGGGACAAGGAAGGGTTAACATGGGGGTTAACAAGGTATATCACTGCAGTCTGTTACTATATTTATATTATGCTGCTTTTCCCTCTGGAATGTGGAACAACTTTTTTTTCTTGGGGTGGGGTGGAAGGGGCGTTGCAGATGCATCCATGGCAGAGGGAACTCGTACAAGGACAGCTTCTGGTGTGGGCTCAATGGTCCCCTGGTATCAGAAGGGGAAAGCAAGGCTGAGTTGCAGAGAAGTAGCAAATGGCATCTGAGTACTGCTGTTTGCAGAGATTAGCAGGTCTATGGATTCTGACAGTGGAATTCATGATGAAAAGAAGAAATCCAAGCCCCTTCTTGTGGAATGAGAAGAAAACTCAGAATCTCCCTGATACAAACAACTTCTACATATTGGGAGAAGGGAACCTGACTAAAACCCTAACTTTGGCCCTTCATATATAAAGCTGTCATATCATCAAACTAAAAATGGTCTGTCTCCTGACATGCACAAATATTTAACAATTCCATGTGTTCTTATGCAGAAGAATGTACTTCATAGTACAGCTTCTGTTTTTGTTTACTGTTAAAAATGTCACACAAAGAATCAGATTTAGTATCACTATTTATGTTTTCACCACTTTTCCTGAACTGAAAAGTGAAAACCCTGAGTTTAATGCCACATGAGCAGATGAGTACTGTATATTGTAGTTCAAGAATCTGAATACATAGTAAATTTATTGAATATTAATCTTTGCAATCATTATGACTGTTATAGGTGTTGAAAGAACTACCTGGAGTGGCCAGTTTCTGAAAACGTGATGATCACATTTATTCTAATGAATGTCTACTGAATTTTTGGAATGCTTTATCTTTCGCATTATAAAGTACATTCAAATGGATGTATTTCGAGTGTGTCTTGGTGCAAAAAAGCCAGAGAGAATATCAATCAGCTACTTCTCCGTGTTATTTTTGCCACCCATATTTTGAACAGCTGGAGTAATAAAACTCTCTTTCAAGGTTTTTGTTCTCTCCTGTTTTTGTCTATCATTCTTTTTATACATATGGTTGCCCAGGGAGGCTGTGGACTCTTCATCACTGGAGATACTTAAGGACAGGTTAGATAGTCATCTATCAGAGATGGTCTAAATCAGGCATGAGCAAAGCTGGGGGTGGGCTCACTGAGGGGGGCATGAAATTTTGTAAGGGGGGCAACAACATGATCAGCTGCTTGGACTCAGGCTCGTCCATCTCATTAAAAATGTTGAAATATGTTACTGTTTTTATGGCTGTGTATTCACAGACTGATAAAGTTTCTACAGTCTACAGACTTTTTCTTACACATGCAAAAAGTGGTTTTCATTTTTCTTAATCCATTGGGTTGGATTATATTACACAGGCTTGCGGGGCGGGTAGGGGTGATAATTGCAGGCATGAAAAGTGAAGCCCGATGTAGAAAGTTTGCTCACCCCTGGGCTAGATGGTGCTGGGTCCAGTGTTCTATGATTCTATTTTAACTTTAACCAGACAAGCTACTCACTGGAAGCAATGAGAGAGAACACCTTTAGACGCAGTGTCTGGGAGGGGGGTAGGCTTCTAAACATTACAGTAACATTTTAAATAAATGCATTTCTAAGAGTTATTTATGCTCATAGAACACCTACTACAGAAATAAGGGCCTGGCCCTAAGCTCATGTAAATCTCCCTTTAGCCTCCATGAGCTCTATATCACGTCCTAAAGTTGCTCTTTTTTTCACCACCATCACTACCTCTATAGCTGTGTCTACACGTGCACGCTACTTCGAAGTAGCGGCACTAACTTCGAAATAGCGCCCGTCGCGGCTACACGCGTCGGGCGCTATTTCGAAGTTAACTTCGACGTTAGGCGGCGAGACGTCGAAGTCGCTAACCCCATGAGGAGATAGGAATAGCGCCCTACTTCGACGTTCAACATCAAAGTAGGGACAGTGTAGACGATCCGCGTCCCGCAACGTCGAAATTGCCGGGTCCTCCATGGCAACCATCAGCTGGGAGGTTGAGAGACGCTCTCTCCAGCCCCTCAGCTCACTGGTGGCCGCGTGGAGCAGCCCCTTAAAGGTCCCCTCCCCCGCCTTGACTCTGCAGGAAGCTGAGGCAACGTGCAGGCTGCAGCCTGCACACGCGGCGAGCCTGCACAGCCATCAGCCACCCACCCAGCGGCGATGGCTAGCCAGGAGACCCCCAGCGCCCCCAGGGCCCCCCCCCAAGGGGAGCCAGGGCAGCCAGTCTGGAAAGCGGCAGCGGGGTTCCTCCTGGACGGAGGCCGAGCTGCGGGACCTGCTGGGGCTCTGGAGCGAGGAGGAGGTGCTCCAGGTAATGGGGAGCAAGAGGCGGAACGCGGATGCGTTCGCTCGGCTGGCCGACGGCCTGGCTGCCCGGGGTCACCCTTCCCGCACTCCTGATCATGTGAGGAGTAAGGTGAACGAGCTGCGGCAGGGTTATGCCCGGGCCCGGGATGCGGCCAGCCGATCTGGGGCCACCCCCGTCACTTGCCCCTTTTACAGGGAGCTCAGGGACATCCTGGGCTCCCGGCACACCTCCTCCCCTCTGGCCACCCTTGACACCTCGGCTGACGAGCCCCAGCAGGCCCTGCAGCCGGAGTCCGCCCCGGAGGCAAGCCCCGCACCCCGGGGGCCCCCCCGGAGGCCATCCCCGGGACATCGCGGCAGGAGGAGGAGGAGCGGGGGGGGGCTCCTCCTCCGCAGAATCCAGCCTGCAGATCCTCCTCCTCCCATCCCGGAGCAGCAGCAGGGCCTCCAACCCCCAGGGATCTCCGGACCATGGGAGCGGACCCACAGGTAGGTACCCCTCTCTGGTGGACACCCCTGGGCTTGACGGGCGGGGGTAACAGAGATGTGTCCAGGGCCCCCCACACGCTCACATGGCCATGGCCACAAGGACACCAGGGGCATGGCCCTCACAGCACTGCAGCCATCAGCCCCTGCCCCCCCCCACCCTGCATGACAGATGGGGATCCCCGGGCCAGGGGGGAGCGGAACCTCGAGGGGCCCCCGGGCGGAGTGGGTGGGACACCCCGCAGCAGCAGCATGTGATGGAGTGGGGGGAGTGCCAAAGGGAGACTCAGGCTACATATGAGCCACAAGAGCCGAAGAGCTCCCAGGGCAAAGGAGGATCCTGGTGCTACAGCTGGCAGGTGACACCTCTGCCCTGAAGCAACAGGAGGGAGGAGCCGAGCTGGCTTGGAATTGGGGGGCGAGGGCGGGGGCCACAGGTAGAGGCTAGGGGAAGGGAGAGCTGGTAGACAGCCAGCCAGAGGAGGGGGAAAGCTGCATCCCAGAGGGGCCCCCCTTGGGGTCTTCTCCCCACGACGGGTTGGAAGGACTGTCTCTTCCGACAGCTGGTGCTGTCACTCCTGCCAGAAACTGGCCATCTGTGGCCTAAGAAACCTCTCCTCCTCTCAGACCCTGCGGGGTGAAGTAAGAGTCACTCCCACCAGGGGACGGGGTGCAGGGCAGGTGGACCCCTGAACCCCATCCATCTCAGCAGCATCTCCTGGGGACGGGGATGGGGAACCTGCAGCACAAGGCGGGGGGGACAAAGGCCACGGCTCGGGGCCCACACTAACGCCTGTCTCCATTCTTCTTTCCCCCCTCCTCTCCTGTGTCCTGCACCTGCACCTGCACCATCAGAAGGACCGGAAGAGAGCGCCGGCGAGGCCTCAGTTGTCCTGGAGAGCCCTCCGGGACTATCGCTCCAGGGCAGCCCCTCGGCCGAGGAACGACCGGCCCCGCGGAGGGCTAGACGGCGGACCCCGCGCCTACTACCGCCGACGGCGACGGACCCCCAGCTGCTGGCCATCCTCCGCCGGCAGCTGGAGGTCTCGGAGCAGCACCTGCAGCTGCAGGAGCGGGCGCTGGCCTGGCGCCAGGAGGCATGGGGGGCCTATATGCAGACATTTAACCGGCTCGTCGACTACCTGGCCCCCCATGCCGCGCCGGCCGAGCCATCGCCCGCCCTGCCCGCTCCTGCAGCCCCACCACCAGCTGCTCCGGCCGTCGCCGTCCCATCCGCCGTCGCCCCACCACCCACCCGCGAGGGCCAGAGTGCCGAGGGACCCCTGGAGCCACCTGAGACTCGCCGGCACCGACACCTTCCGGTCCAGCCCACTCCCACCCAGCCGCGGACCAGACTGCAGGCGCGGCGGGGCTCCCGGCCAGGCACGCCCAGTGCCGGGCTATAGGGGTGAGGGGCCCGGGACGTGGCCCCCCCCTTGTTGTATATAGTTGGACCCTGTTTTTTTGGTGCCCCTGTTTGCCCCGTCCCCCCCATGTAAATAGTTCTCCCCTTTCTCCTCCCTGGTTTTCTTTTTATTATGTATGCCACACAGTTGTTTCTTTGGATTGTTTTATTTTTGTACATATTGCTTTGGTTGAACATTTGTACCTAGTTTTCTGTTTGTGCTTCACATATTTATTTACACCCCAAAAAAAAGGTTCGGCCAGAAAAAAAAAAAAATTACGTTCAGCCACAAGTTCGTGCTGTCATTTGTCCAGGACAAGTGGGAGGGGGGGGCGGTGGGGTGCTCCATGGTGTGGGCGTTGGGGCAGGAGTGTGGGGAAGGAAGGGGCGGGCAGTAGGGGGCCTGGGCAGAGTTCACCCTGCGGCCTGTTGGTCGAAGTGGGCCCGCAGGGCCTCCCAGACCCGGGTCCCCTCAGGGTCCACCTGCCGACTGGGGGCAGCAGGTGGCTGCACGTGTGCCCTGCCGGCCTCCGCGGCCCAGCCCTGCAGAAAGGTCTCCCCCTTGCTCTCCACGAGGTTGTGCAGGGCGCAGCAGGCACCCACAATCTGGGGGATGTTGTTGGGGCCCGCATCCAGGCGGGTCAGGAGACATCTCCAGCGTCCCTTGAGGCGGCCAAATGAGCGCTCCACCACCTGGCGCGCACAGTTCAGGCGCTCGTTGAAGCGCTCCTGGCTAGCAGAGAGATGGCCCGTGTAGGGGTGCATGAGCCATGGCCGGAGGGGGTCTGCCGCATCTGCGATGATGCAGAAGGGCATGGTGGTGTCCCCCAGAGGGATCTCCCGCTGGGGGATGTAGGTCCCCGCCTCCAGCCGGCGGCACAGGCCCGAGTTCCGAAAAACCCGGGCGTCGTGGGTGCTGCCAGGCCAGCCTACGTAAATGTCCTGGAAACGTCCCCGACTGTCCACCAAGGCCTGCAGGATGACAGAATGGTAGCACTTCCGATTGAGGTATCGTCCTCCACTGTGATGCGGAGCGCGGATGGGGATGTGAGTCCCATCCAGAGCCCCGAAGCAGTTGGGGAAGCCCAGGGTGGCAAAGGCGGCGACAGTGGCATGTGGGTCCCCCAGCCTCACGAGCCTGTGCAGGAGCATGGCGTTGATGGCACACACGACCTGCAGAGAAAGCACATGGGACAGCCCCAATGAGGGGTGAGCAGGGTGTGCGTGGCCTTGCCCTGCCCTGGCCCCCCTGCCCTGCCCTGGCCTCCCCCTGTGGGTTCTCTTACCTCCATGAAGACAGCCCCGACGGTGGCCTTTCCGACACCAAACTGCTGCCCCACGGATCGGTAGCTGTCCGGAGTGGCCAGCTTCCAGACAGCGATGCCGACCCGTTTCTCCACAGGGAGGGCACGCCGCATGGCAGTGTCCCGGTGCCTGAGTGCGGGGGTGAGCCACTGGCACAGCTCCATAAATGTCTGCCGGCTCATCCTGAAGTTCCTGAGCCAGTGGTCGTCGTCCCACTCCCCAAGCACCAGCCGCTCCCACCAGTCGGTGCTGGTGGGGTAGCTCCACAGCCGCCGGCGTGTGAGGTGGGGGGTGGGGTGGGGTGCTGCAGGGGTAGGGGTTGAGCCATGCTGCCCTGGGGGCATCTCCTCCCCTGGGGCAAGGAGGTACTCAGCTGCCTCCCACATGGCATGGGCCAGGGCAAGCCCTGCTCCTTCCAGGAGGGCTGGGTGGACCTCTAGCTGCTGCTGCTGCTGCTGCTGCTGCTGCTACTCCTGCTGCTGGGGGTCCATGACTGCAGCGCCCGGGGTCTGTGTGCCTATGGCTCCTCAGACCGCGTGCTGTGCAGGCTGAGTGTATGTGGGAGGGGCCCTTTAAGGGAGCGGCTAGCTGTTGCCCCGGAAGCGCTAGTCCGCCCGTTGACCCTGTCTGCAGCTGTGCCTGGCATCCCTATTTCGATGTGTGCTACTTTGACGTGTAGACGTTCAATCGCTGCACCTATTTCGATGTTGGGCTGAGCAACGTCGAAGTTGAACATCGATATTGCCGGCCCTGGAGGATGTGTAGACGCTATTCATCGAAATAGGCTATTTCGATGTCGCAACATCGAAATAAGCTAATTCGATGTAGGCTTCACGTGTAGACGTAGCCTATGTGGCCAATTGTCTTTTGCACCTGCAAACAAACAAAAAAACCTCCAAAAAACGAAAACTGGTTCTTTCTCCAATAGAAAAAAATATATATACTGCTATATGCTTGCAGGCACCTATGCTTGAAGATTGTAATTTACAGGTCCCGGAGAGATTTTGCCAGCATGGGAATATCCTTCTTTTGTGAATATCAAAAACACAGCTTTTAGCCTAGCTCGACTATATCTGCATTCAGATGTATAAGCTGCCATTATTTTAGTATGAATTCAACACACACCATCAGAGATGCTGACTATGCTCACCGACTGCTAAGCAAGTCTAAACACTAAATATGTAGAACAACTGACATTTCCAAAAGTGAATATGGAGACATTTCATCTAGATTTTGTTCTCCCCACTAAGTGCTGCTGCAGCAGATTAAAATGTCACGTCTGACAGTGATGGAGCTGACTGGCACATTTCTTGACAGTTATGATGAGGGGTAAAAACAAAGAAGAAATCTGCTGGATTTACTCAATTCCTGTGACAACTTTTGATATGACTGAAAAGAGTCAACTGGCTGGAACAAATAACCAGACGAACTTCACTGTGGACGAGCGCTCCTATGTGTGCCTATTCCCTTGGTGAGGGCTACACTGTGGGAGATTTTTTTTATTTCCTTAATATAGTGTGAAACTCACTTTTACTGGCAAAAAAGCATGAGCAAATGGGCTGTGTCTGGTTCTAATGGGGGACCGTTGGGGATGGAGTTAACCCACTCAGTGCTCAGACCAAGCACCGTACTGAAACGTACCATCTTTTTAGATACTCTACAAAGCCCATGTATTAGAGCAGCAGGCTTGGCCATTCCCTATCTCGTATAGGGCCACTTCATCTATAAATCCACATACAGTGTATTCGCAGTGACTCATCAGGTTTTCCTGCTACAATGGCTGGGGAAGTGTGGGGCAGGATAGAGTCAAGAGCCTTTTTGCTGGCTTTCTGATCACCAGTAGAATTTGTTTTCCCATCCAGGCTAATGTCATTGGCATAAGGGTAAGTCTACACTGGTGAAGCAGCCACAGTGGGGATTTGGCTCATTGTTCACCAGTTTTGGTTTGAACACTGCTTTGGGATCAAGTTTTTTGAGTGGGAAGATATTGTTTATTGCTATTTTGATTCATTTACATTAAAACACTACAATTATATTGTCTAGACATGTATAGAGACTAGACTAATACAGAATCAACATTAAGCATTATGGACTGAATATTGTTTTTATCTCTATTTTTTTTCTCAAATTGAAACACAACCTTTCCATACTTGGCAGGGTTGGGTTGTCAGAAGTTATGTATATACATATAAAACATTGATATTAACTTTTTTTTTTTGTAAAGCCGAATGTAGAGGAAAATGGGACAAGTCTCAGGAGAATAGATGGAAAGAAAGGCTGTGTCTGCACTATGAGGTAAATCTGATATTTAATAATTTTTAATACTTAACCTCAATATTATTAATTTGAATAAAGTGTCCACAAACCTTCCTGAAATTCAACCCACATTTTTTCCATGTCGAATCCCTGTGTCCCTATTACCCTGTGCATGTTTGACAGAGTGAGCACTGCATTGTGGTTACCTATCCCACAGTGCTTTAGCTGCGGTTGCTTGTGGGTGTTTCATGTTGGAATCCCAGAATTCCAAGCATTTTCCCAGAATTCATTACATCACTAGCTGCATGAAAAAAAAAGAACTGGAGATTGCCTCATTTCCTGCTGCAGCATTCCAGTGCAAGTCCTTGCATGCTTTGGAGAACTGATCCAGCAGTTTTTGAAGCTGGCCTTCTGTGTGTGTCACTACAGCAAAGTCATCTGTGAACAGCATGTCTCCAATGAGCACTTCCCGCACCTTACACTTAGCCTTCAGCCTTGCAAGATTAAACAGTTTCCCATCAGATCTTGTGTGCACAAGGATGCCCTCTGTTGGGGACCCAAAGGCCATGCTTCAGGAGGAGTGCGGAGAAGATCCTGAACAATGTCGGAGCCAGGTCACATCCTTGTTTGATGCCAGTCCTGATGCTGAAGGCATCCGATGATGTGCCGTCATATTGGATGGTTCCTCTCGTGTCTTCGTGGAAAGACTGAATCATCTTGAGTAGCCGTGGTGGACAGCCTATCTTGTGCAGCAATTTAAACAGTCCGTCCCTACTGACCGAGTCGAAAGCCTTGGTCGGTCGATGAAGGCGACACCGAGTGGCTTCCTCTGCTCCCTGCATTTCTCCTGCAGCTGCCTCCGGGAGAAGATCATGTCAATGGTAGATCTCTCGGCACGGAATCCGCACTGGGATTCAAGATACACCTTCCCAGTGAGCTTCTGGAGTCTGCCGAGGATGACACGAGCGAACAATTTACCAGTGATATTTAGGAGGGAGATTCCATGGTAATTGTTGCAGTCACTTCTGTCTCCTTTGTCCTTATACAAGGTTACAATGTTGGCGTCCCACATATCCCATGGAACCTCACTCTCCCTCCAGCACAGGCACAGCAGCTTCTGTAGGGGTTCCAGGAGTGTGTCCAAGGCACACTTGATTACGTCTGGTGGTATACCATCCTGGCCTGGGGCTTTCCTACTGCAGTGCTGTCAATAGCTTTCTTCAATTTGACCACAGTTGGTTCCTGGTCCAGCTCGTCCATGACTGACAGGAGCTCGATGGCGTTGAGGGCTGTATCAACCACAATGTTCTTGCATGAGTAAAGCTTGGAGTAGTGCTCAACCCATTGCTCCATCTTTGTCAGTGATGACTTCACCAGATTTGGATTTCAGAGGTGCTGTCTTGTTCGGGATGGGTCCCATTGCCTTCTTTATGCCCTTGTACATTCCCCTGAGATTACCAGAGTCAGCACAGGTCTGGATACTGCTGCATAGCTTAAGCCAGTAGTTGTTGACACAGCGCCTGGTTGTCTGCTGTACTATTTTTCTTGCTACTCTGAGTGCTTGCTGGGTACTCTGACTCGGTGAGCGTTTATACTCCAGAAGTTCAGCGCGCTTCTTTTCTATGACTGAAACCATCTCATCAGAGTTAGCTTCGAACCAGTCATTTGTGTTTCCAGCTCTTCTTCCAAACACTGACAAGGCCGTGTTGTAGATTGTGTCCCTCAGATGCTGCCATCTGGATGTTGTATCGGCACCCCCAGAGCTGCTGCACAGATTATCCTCGAGGGTATCTCTGAACATTTCAGCTTTTTCTGAGCTTGCAGTCTTTCTGGCACCAATGCGGGGCCTTCCAGTTGGTTTAGAATGGTGCAGCTTCTTGGGTCTCAGCTTGAGCTTGAAGCAGACTAGCGAATGATCTGTATTGAGGTTGGCACTATGGTACCTGCGTGTCAGGAGGATGTTTCTGACATTGTTGCATCTGATGATGACCAAGTCTAATTGTTGCCAGTGTTTCGAGCGTGGGCATCTCCATGACCCTCTGTGCTGTGGGTTGGTTTGGAAAAATGTGTTTGTGATGCACAGATTGTGGTACATGGTAAGTTCGAGGAGACGCTGTCCGTTGTCATTCATTTTTCCCACACCGAAGTGACTGAGGCAAGAGGGCCATGAGTCACAATAGGCTCCAACTCTTTCACTGAAGTCACCCAAAAGGTACAATTCGTCACAAGCAGGTATTTGCACTATGGCAGCACTGAGCACATCATAGAACTTGCCCTTTGCTTCTGGTGTGGCGTTCAGGGTTGGAGAGTGAGCGCTGATCAGGTGGACGGGACCAGCGCAGGTTTGAAGTTTGACCTGAAGGAGTCTTCCTGATCTGCCCGTGACTAGTTCCACCATTTGCAGAAGGGTGTTTCTGATGGCAAAGCCAACACCATGCTCCCTGGGTTCCTCTTGGGCTTTGTCCTGCCAGAAAAAGGTGTAGTCCTTTTCCTTTAGGGATCCCGAAGCTGCGAGTCACATCTCCTGCAAAATGGCGATATCAACTTGGAGACTCTCAAATTCCTTGTAGATGACAGCAGTCTTTCAGGTGTCGCTGATGTCCTGCAGATCTTCAGTCAAACCAGTCAACATGGTCCGTACATTCCAACAAGCAAGCTTGAAACTTTGATGATTCCCTTTTCTTAATAATTTTCTTGTTGGTTTGTCTGGTGCTCATTTCAGTCACTTGTCAGGTTTGGGAACCTTAAACCTCATGCACCCAGTGAGGCAAGTGAACTGTGGAGAGACAGTGCCCTACTGGCTGGGGACTGCCCAGCTTAAGGTGGGAGGTGACTGTCCAATGAGCTGTGATGATCTCTCCCACCATCAGAAGCAACCCCTGGTGCTCGTTCCCTACACCAATGGAGCAAGAGCTTATAACCGGTATCTGTTGCTTCCCATGTTGGTTCAACACTGTTAAGTGATGCTGGAGTACTTCTCCAGGCACGAGCCTCTGGGCAATTTTTATGGAGACCCTGGGCTGCCCAGACACCAGGCCCCCGCTCTCGGCTTTACTGGTATAGTCCAAAGGAAAGGATAACCTCTATGTTTGGTACCAGCTTAGCTGCAGGAGTTGCTGGGACAGTGCCAGAAGTTGACACAAAATTGCCTTAGGACTCCCCTCCGGATTTTCTGTTAGGGTTTACTCCCTGTTAGCCGATGGTCAGGTGAATTGCCACGATGCCCTTGTATTAATATGAGATTTCAACTGCCAGGGCAGAGCTCACTAGCGACCAGGCTGAGAACCACTGAAAAGGAGCTAGGTTCTTTGTTTTGTGTTGCGGTTTGCACAGTAACAGGAGGAGTCAGGTTACCACTTAATCAATTACTTTGTTTATTTATCTAACAAATTAATCTCTTACTGTTACAATGTTGCTTTGTTTGTTTACCTAGTGAGTTAAGCTCTTGTGGTTACAATTGTTACAAGGTTTATACTTTGATTACAAATAGCTAGTATACACTCTGGCTATGTCTACACGTGCACCCAACTTCGAAATAGCTTATTTCGATGTTGCGACATCGAAATAGGCTATTTCGATGAATAACGTCTACACGTCCTCCAGGGCTGGCAACGTCGATGTTCAACTTCGACGTTGCTCAGCCCAACATCGAAATAGGCACAGCGAGGGAACGTCTACACGCCAAAGTAGCACACATCGAAATAAGGGAGCCAGGCACAGCTGCAGACAGGGTCACGGGGCGGACTCAACAGCAAGTCGCTCCCTTAAAGGGCCCCTCCCAGACACACTTTCATTAAACAGTGCAAGATACACAGAGCCAACAACTAGTTGCAGACCCTGTATATGCAGCACGGACCCCCAGCTGCAGCAGCAGCAGCCAGAAGCCCTGGGCTAAGGGCTGCTGCCCACGGTGACCACAGAGCCCCGCAAAGGCTGGAGAGAGAGTATCTCTCAACCCCCCAGCTGATGGCCGCCATGGAGGACCCCGCTATTTCGATGTTGCGGGACGCGGATCGTCTACACGTCCCTACTTCGATGTTGAACGTCGAAGTAGGGCGCTATTCCCATCCCCTCATGGGGTTAGCGACTTCGACGTCTCGCCGCCTAACGTCGATTTCAACTTCGAAATAGCGCCCAACACGTGTAGACGTGACGGGCGCTATTTCAAAGTTACTGCCGCTACTTCGAAGTAGCGTGCACGTGTAGACGCAGCTTCTAATTCATAGATCTATCCTTGTTAAATGCAGAGATCTATATTTGTTGAATGCACGCAAAAGAAATGAAAAGTAAAATACCTAGCAGGTCTTATTCTTACCCCTGCATTACCAACGTGTCTTGGCCAGTTTTTCTCTCTCAATCCCTTGGGAAGAAGTCCTTTGTCCCTTTTTTCCAGGAGTTGGGCATCCCCGGGTACCTGGGGAGACCCCCACTCTCCTGTCCAGCAGGAAAGATGATTGGAGCTCAAATAGGGGGTCTGCCGGACCCCTCTTTTATACCCATTGGGTCACATAGGCTGCTTCCTTGGTTTTAAAAAAAATACCAATTGAATTAGACTGTCTGATACTGGCTCTCACAGGGAGTTCAAGGGTGTAGTTCACACTTGTGAGGAAGAGACAATTGAGGGCATTTGTGTCTTAATGGGCTGGAGATTTTTCCTCCTAACTGGGACAAGTGTCCTGGCAAATCAACTGATGGTAATTAGCCAAGGGCAGAGGCCCGGCTGTTAGTTAGCCCATTGTTCTTAGCTTTGCTCTGGAGCTTCAAAGGCCATGACTAAGATAAGCCCATCTGTGCTCTCGGGCATTCCAGGGCTGGGCTATTCCTTTTAACCCTTTCATGCTCTGAAGCACCTAGGGAAGGCAAGATGGAGTAGAGCAAAAGTGGGGGTTCTGTCTGGCTACAGTCCCTTAGCCTTACTCCTTCCCAGGATAACCCACAAGGCAGTGGGGCGTCTTCCTCCACCTTCACAGGAGTTGTCGATTTGCAGCACCACACTTCCTGGTCTGCCACTGAGATTGTGCATTAGAAGGGAGAAGGAACAAGTCCCTCCATAAGGTCAGTATGCGAGACAGACCAGATCCCCCTCATTGTGTTTCACCTGTGCGCTGACACAGTTGCCTGGGGGATGACATCACTGTAATGCACAACAGATGCTAGGAGCCAACACTGAGAGTTGAGGGGTGGGTGAGGACCAGTGCTTCCGTCCACGTGAAAAGGCGCAGCTGCCGGAGAGTCAAAGGTACTACCTCTACCCCAGACACCCCATATCCACCCAATGCAGGGGGTTGGTAGATCACAAAGGTCATTTCACCGACATCAGTGTTGTTTGGTTAGGCATGATTCACAACACGCACATATTCCAAAATTCTGGGTGGTACCGAAAGCTCCTGAATAGTACCTTTTTCCCTGATCAGAAAATCAAGATTCGTGACTTGGAGGTGCCTACTGTTATACTGGGCGATCCTGTTTACTCTCTATTCCCCTGCCTTATGAAACCCTACACAGGAGCTCTGCACTCCAGCAAGGAAAACTTTAATCACAGACTAAGCATGTGCAGAGTGGTGGTGGAATGCTCCTTTGGCCATTTAAAAGTGTGGTTCAGATGTTTATTGACACTTCTGAACCTTTCTGACTGTAATGTTCCCATCGTTACCTCAGTGTGCACTATTTTGCACAACATGGCTGGGTCTACACATGCCCCTTCCTTTCAAAAGGGGCATGTTAATGAGCAGGTTCAAAATATGCTAATGAGGTTCTGCAATGAATATGCAGCACCTCATTAGCGTAATGGCATCTCTGGCAATCCGAAAGTGTGGCTTTTCAAATCGTGCACCATCCGTGGAGACAGCACCTTCCAGAAGGACCCCCCACCCCAGTTTTCAAAATCTGTTCTTCCAATCACCAGATTCTATTGGTTTCAGGTGCAAGGATTACTACGATTTTTTTCTTGTGTATGAATTTGTCACAGTCCTCCCAAAATGTAAGTCTTCCATTATAAGATTTTATTATTTTTTACAGTGATCTACAGTAGAATTTATTGTCTGGATCCACAAGTTTAACATTATTTTTCTGTTTAAAAAGAGTAAGCATAGGAGCAGCTTCCTTATTCTTGGTTTGACTATCAAATGAACTCCCAAAAGAGGGGGTCCCCTTTATACGTCAACCTGGTATATGTTGTTTTGTACTCACGTCATTGATATATTGAGGAAAATGACATAAAAATTCCCCACTCTTACATCATCATGACATATGTGCAGTCAAAACAATGCTTCCATTTGAAATTTGTGGCAGCGCCACCACCTTAGCATGACACATCAGCATCCTCCATGCCACTTCTTCCAGACAGTGTGTTTTCTCACATTGTGACTAGCAATTCAATGTGCATTCTCTACCATCGTTCCTTCCATTTTATCGTGCTCTAAACTGTGTTTGCCACCCATTAACAATGAGTAGCAAGCATAGTACAAGTGCAAGTGAAGGTGCTAAAGTAAAGAAACAACACAGTAGTATTGCATTAAAACCTTAAATTGGATGCTATCAGTTGCAGTAAAAACGGTGAATGTGTGGTCAATGTTGCCCATGCTCTTAACTTGCCCCTGATGAGTGTTCATACAACAGTGAAGAATGCTTCTGAAATAGAAAGCAAGGCTAAGCATACTTTGATGCATTTGGAGGTAAAAATAAAGAGGCAAAGAACTGAGATAATGGAGAAAATGCAACGTTTGCTGTCATTATGGATTGAGGATCTCCATATCCAAAACACAGCAATTCGCTTAGCCCTCATTCAAGAGAAGGCTTTAAGCTTATATGAAGATCTAAAAGAGGAGTTGGGAGAGGAAACTACTTCAAATGCAAAGCCCTTCAAGGCTGCCCAAGGATGTTTTTTCCGTTTTCAAAAAAGGTGTAGTTTCAAAAACGTAAATGTTCAGGGAGAGGCAGCCAGCACTGACACAAATGCTGCAGAAATGTTTTCTGATGAATTTGTAAGAATAATTGAAGAAGGTGGGTATGATTTTAAGCAGGTGTTTAAGTTTCCTGAAACTGGGCTGTATTGGAAGTGCATGCTTTCTTGGACATACATTTCTGTGAAAGAGAAGCATGCTCCTGGTTTCAAAGCCACAAAAGGTAGACTTACTCTCCTTTTAGGTGGCAATGCCAATGGCAATGAGAAATTAAAGCCATTGCTAGTTTATCATAGTGAAAATCCAAGAGCACTGAGGAACATAGTAGAATCTTGTCTCCCTGTTATCTGGAAATCCCACTGTGAGGCTTGGATTATGAGACTCATTATGTGCTTCACTGATTACTTTGTCCCTGAAATGAAAGAATACTCCAAGAAAAATTAACTTTCAAGATTCTGCTCTTATTAGACAAAGGCCCATGACCTTAATTTCAAACAGCTGTGTCCTGAGGTTAAGGTTGTTTTCACCGAGGACAACATCTCAGCTGCAGCCTGTGGACGAGAGTGCCATTGCAGCATTCAAGGCCTACTATTTGAAGAAGACATTCTGCAAACTCACTGATGGCAATGAAAAACCCACAGTTCAGGAATTCAGGAAAGATTTCAACATTTGTGACTCTGTATTGTTAACTGGCTCCACCTGGGTTAAAGTTGCTACCTGCTAAATGAATGGTTTTTGGAAAAAACTGTGTCCTGCTGCAATCCATACCTTCCTTGGCTTCAATAGCAGATCAGATCTATGTCTACGCTAGCCCCGTCCTTTTGGAAGGGACATGGTAATGAGTCAGTTGGGAAGATGCTAGTGAGGTGCTGCCGTGACTATGCAGCACCTCATTAGCATAATGGCAGCCATAGTGATTCGAAAGCACCTCTTTTGAATCACATGCTGCCAACGTAGATGGGCCTTTTGAAGGGACCCCCCCAGACTTTGACAGCCCTTTCTTCCCATTTGGTTTTAGGAAGGCGGGGCTTTCAAAGGCCAGGGGGTCCTTTCAAAAGGCCCCTGTCTACACGTGTGGCGCATGATTTGAAACAGGTGCTTTCGAATCACGTGTGACCACTGTTATGCTATTGAGATGCTGCATATTCATGGAAGAGCCTCATTAGCATCTTCCCAACTCACTCATTAACATGCCCCTTAGGAAAGGAAGGGACTAGTGTAGACGCGGCCAAGGTGTTCATGAAGAAATAATGAAACTGGCAAAGGAAGCAGGCCTCCATGAAGTGGAAATTGATGATGTTAATGAGTTGGAGTCACATGGTTTGCCTCTCAGCAAGGAAGATCTGTTAGAGTTGGACGTACATGGTTTTGAAGAAAATACATCTGATAATGATGAAGAAGATGGCGATTCTGAACAGACAGATATCTTCACAATGCATTCTCTAAAGGAAATGTTCAACCATGTTGAATGTGCAATAGAGATAATACAAAAATTTGACAATCTTTTGACCGCTCATCAGTGGTGGTTAGGAGCATTAGAGAATGTATGGCTTGCTACTGAGGAATATTAAAAACAAAACAAAAGCAGGAAAGCAGACAACCCTGGATTCTTTCTTTAAAAAGAAAAAGTAACCACTCACTGATGAACCTGAAGCAGGACCCTCTGAGTTTTAAGGTTAAATCCTTTAAAATGTATCGTTGACTCTGTGATTTTTTTTTACACTAAAATCTTCTACATATGGTTCGTTTCTAATAGACAATACAGTTTCTACTGTTTGTACAGTACATGTTAAAACAAGAGAACAACTTAATGGACTTGGTTCCCATTCCAATGTATTTACATGTATTCTTATGGTAAAAAATTCCCCTTTGTAAGTCATCTAGGCTCCATTACATCATGTGAGGTCCCTATCCCCCTATATTTACATGTACTGTTATGTGAAAAAATTCCCCTATGTACATAGTTTCATTTTACATCATGACTTCACAGTCCCTATCACGACACATAACTGGGACCCCCTTACATACATCTGAGCTCTGTTTAAGTTCTCTGTCTAATTTGTGTTTATTGCTTTCAAAATGGTTTTCCATTTTTTTAGCCTCCAAAAGTTCCATATCATGTGTAAGGAAAAGGGCCTGTCTGTTTTGCATTTCATACAAGTATCTGAAGCAATATGATCTAATTTATTGGAGAGAGAGAGAGAAACATTCTGTACACTTAATACTGGACTTGCACTATTTGATTACTATTACAGCCAGTATTTATCTTCTGCATTATCTCATTGCATTCTCTTCCTGTTATTTCATATTCATAACTTAATAGTTTTATGTGGTTTGCACTTTTAAAAAAAAATCCTCGTTTTTGTTTTTTGGGAGTCCATCTTTACCTAAGTGCCTCCACTTATGAAAGTGATATTTGACCCAACTTCTAAAATCTTTTTTATTCAACACAGATTTCAAGGCATTTTATTGTTTGATATTACTGAGATCTGAGCTTTTGTTTCATCAAATGCTTTACATATGCACAATTAGTGACGGTATGTTTAAGGAAAGGGTAATACTTCATTCGTGCCAGAATTTTGGAATGTGAGCCCAGTAGACAATTATATAATGAGATTAAATTTGGCAATTTCTGTTCCTCCTGTGTCCATGAAGGATTCTCTCAATTACAGCTCTATTCTAGTGTCTTTCTAATTTGTAATATCCTACAGTTTCTCTTCAAGTCTGCTAGCACCAGGTCTCCCATCTCAACTGGTTGTCCAAGGTATTATATTTGGATTCTTTGTTTCTGATTCAACCTAATAATTGAACAGCTTTTTAAATTTTTTTGAAGAAATGTTGGGGAGATGTAAATGAAATAATGGGAAAAGGGTATAAGTTCCTACTTATAGGGTGACAGGGAGGTACAGCTGCTGTGGGGCTGGAGACAAAGGACCTCCTCTGGTCTGACATAGCCCCTCATTCAGGACTGGTCAGTTTCCGAGGGTGCCAGACCAGGATAGTCCTACCTGTAATAATGTTTCTCAGTAAGTGTATGTTTGAAATATATGGTTTAAAGTATGTTATAATTGGTAATACCTTGAAGTTAAAGGCAGGGAAGGTTTTAAAATAAATATGATATAGACACAGATATTTGAGGGTTCTGGATAGAAGGCAGGTACTACCTGGTATTAACAGTACTGTATATTTTTAAAATAGTGGATAAAAAGATTCAGGAATAGTTTGGTGGTCTTGGAATATTAGCATACCAAACAACCCAATAAAACCCAAACAAGCAACATAGACACTTTGTGCCTTGAAAAGGGAGCTAATGATGGTGGTAATACTTTAAGAAATGTATCTAAACAGAAGTCATACTTAAAAAGGAATTGGTATAGAGTATACACAGCTTTTCAGTTCCCATAAGAAAAAGGTGGGTATAATAATAAAAGCATAAGAATGTAAACATACTAAAACAGATCCACCAGACTGGTGGGTTTTGGTACAGGAATGCCCAGAGTGTTAACCTATTATAGCATGTGACGTATATGTCTTACAAGACAAGGCCATCACATTTCCGAATGTTTTGGTATGCCTTCAGAAGTCCAAAATTCACAGAATATACTGGCAACTCTTGTCTTAATTCAGTATGGAATAGACTATCACAATTAGGCAATGTAAGCTTATCCAAAACATATCAAATATTGGAATCAGAACACAGATTGAAGTTCTCTAATCACATAGCCTCAGGACATGAGCTGTACTGAAGCAGAGAAGTTGCCAAACCACAGCAGCATTACTAAGCAGGGCTAAGTGGGCTATCAGAAGACATTTAGGGGTAAATTAGAACTAAATAACGGCAAAGAACACTGAGGCTGGGTCTACACTAGAGAGTTTTGTCGACAGAAGAGCCTTCTGTTGCCATAACTCAGGAAGTGTCTGCACACTTAAAGCATTCTGTCAACAGATTCTCAACAGAGCTCTGCATTTGCCTCGACAGTATTCTCCCTCAAAATTCCGAGGCATAACAATCTGCCAACATAGTACTGTTGACTGAAGTACAGTGTGGACACTTCTGTTGACGGGAGGGCCTACAGTTGCTGGGCAGCCCTCTCTGCAGAGCTGCCATTCTGCTTTCTGGCACCAGAGCACAGTGCAGTCTGGTGCTCTTGGTTTACAGAGCAAGCTGTGCGTCGATGCAATCAGTTGACAGAGGTTCCATCGAGATTTCCCTGTGGACAGTAAAGGCGAGGAACTTTTTCATTTTTTGTTTGTTTCTTTTTCTTTCAAAATTGTTAAAATACATGCCAGGATAGATCTAATTTTGAGATCAAAAGTACTGAACTTTTTTATGTGTGAATAGGAGTAATATGAATTTTGGTTCATGTGGCTGCCTTCATTAAAATAAAATCTAATTCAGGAATATGAGAAAAGTTGGAAATTTAATAATATATTGCTAAAACATGCAGGAAATGGAAATCATATTGATAACTTCATTAAGGACAGTCTCCTAAAGGATATATCCCCGGAGTCTAGGTGGGAGGCTTTTACCACTGTAATAAGGGGATATGCCTCATAGTTATACGATAAAGAAGTAGGCAAAAACAGAGAAGCAAATTTACTCTTTGACAAAGTAATATTATTTAATACATGACATAAACTTCTTCCAAGAAATTAAGAAAACAAAAAGAGCATTAGAATCGCCCCATCATCTCAGGCATTGGAACCCCCACTACAGGATTGTCTGGATATGTGGACTCTCTACTTAGACCCTATGGTACCAGCACCCCCAGCATTCTTCGGGATACCACCGACTTCCTCAGGAAACTACAATCCATTGGTGACCTTCCTGAAAACACCATCCTGGCCACCACAGATGTAGAGGCCCTTTACGCTAATATCCCACACAAAGATGGACTCCAAGCTGTTAGGAACATTATCCCTGATGAGGCAGAGGCACAAATGGTGGTGGAGCTTTGTGACTTTGTCCTCACCCACAACTATTTCAGATTTGGGGACAAATTATACCTTCAAATCAGTGGCACTGCTGTGGGCACCCACATGGCCCCACAGTATGCCAACATTTTTATGGCTGGCCTGGAACAACGCTTTCTCAGTTCTCGGCCCCCAGCACCCCTCCACTACCTGTGCTACACTGATGACATCTTCATCATCTGGACCCATGGGAAGGAGGCTCTTGAAGAGTTCCACTGTGATTTCAACAGTTTCCTCCCCACCATCAACCTTAGCCTGGACCAGTCCACACAAGAGATCCACTTCCTGGGCACTACTGTGCAGATAAGCGACGGTCACATAAATACCAGCCTATACTGAAAACCCATGGACTGCTATGCTTATCTACACGCCTCCAGCTTCCATCCAGGGCATTCTACACTATCCATTGTTTACAGCCAGGCACTAAGGTATAACTGTATTTGCTCTGATCCATCAGACAGAGACAAACATCTGTAAGACCTTTATCACGCTTTCCTCAAACTACAATACCTACCTAGGGAAGTGAGGAAACAGATTGATAGAGCCAGACAGGTACCCAGAAGCCACCTGCTGCAAGACAGGCCTTGCAAGGAAAACAAGAAAATGCCACTGACCATCACATACAGCCCCCACCTAAGGCCTCTCCAGCGCATCATCAGTGATCTGTAATCCATCCTGAACAAAGATCTTTCACTTTCACAGACCTTGGGAGGGAGGCCTGTCCTTGCCTATAGACAGCCTGCCAACCTTAAACAAATCCTCACCAGCCACTACAAATCACAAACCAGTAACTCTAGGCCTGGAACCAGCCCCTGCAACAGTCCTTGCTGCCAACTCTACTTACATATCTACACCAATGACATCCTCTCAGGACCTAACACCAACTATACCCTTGGGGCTCCTTTACCTGAACATCTACTAATATAATATATGCCATCATGTGCCAGCAATGCCCCACTGCAATTTACAGTGGCCAAACTGGACAGTCTCTCCGTAAAAGAATAAATGGACATAAATCAGACATCAGGAACAGTAATGTACAGAAGCCTGTGGGAGAGCACTTCAATCTCCCTGGACATTCATTGGCATATTTAAGGGTGACAGTCCTGAAACAAAAAAATTTCAAAAATCAAATGGAGAGAGAAATCTCTGAGCTGCAAATTTGACTCCATTAACCATGGATTAAACAGAGACTGGGAGTGGCTCGCAGCTTACAAAGGCAGTTTCTCTGCCCTGGGTGCTAATATCTCCCCATTAGACTCTGACAAAGGCTCACATCCCGCCGTCTGATCTGACTTGTTTTTTACTCTTTTGATAAGTACCGTTGATACTGGGCCATTTCCACCTTGCTGAATAGACCTTGTCAGCTCTGGCCCTCCCTCTTACTGGGACCCCACTCTTTAAATGCCTCTGAAACCACTCTCCCACTCTTGCATCTAATCAAGCAAGTATTTGCCCATGAAAGCTTATGCTCCAAAATATCTATTAGTCTATAAGGTGCCACAAGACTTCTGGTTGTTCTCGAAACTACAGACTAACATGGCTACCTCTCTGATATTAGAATCAATGTTACCAGAAAGAACCCAGACAGCTCTCTTGTTTGCCAAACACAGGTTTTGTAAATGTGGGAATGAGTCTGGCAGATTACCAGCCATAGTGGTATCTAGCAAAACAACTTTATCATATTTTAAAGACAAAAATGAAGTTTGCCAAAAAAAAGAGAGAAGGGAATATCAAAATAACAGGGGAATATGTTAGACAGAGATGCTAGTGACTATGTAAATACAGAAAAATTCGTAGTTATATTGCTATATTGACCAGACTGACATAGTGAAAGGTTATTACTAGGTGGTCCATTAACACAGGAAGCAATTGTGATGGTAATCTTATCACTAAAATGAGATTGAAGCTCTGGCGTAGTTCAATGCATCTCTGGCTACATCTACACTAGCATTCCTCCTTGGAAAGAGGCATGCAAATACGGGAAATCAAAAAGGCAAATGAGGCGCTGATTTACATATCTGGCACTTCATTTGCATATTCTTGTTTTAAAAGATCTTTTTTCGAAAGAAGAAAAGCCATGTAAACTCAGCTCATTCGAAAGTAAACCCCATCTTCAAAAGCACACTTCTTCCTATTTTTTTTAGGAAGAAGGGTGCCTTCAAAGATGGGGTTTACACTGCCTTTCTTCTTTCGGAATATCTTTTGAAAGAATAATATCCAAATGAGGTACCAGATATGTAAATCAGTGCCTCATTTGCCTTTTTATTTCCCATGTGTGTTCTGTTAATGACCTGAAAGTCTGTGCTTTACTGAAGAGGACTTTTCACAGCAGTTTAGAAAGAGAGGCTGCTGAACTCTCTTTTATATTCAAATTTGACACATTAACATATGGTTTGAACCATGATGGCAATTTTCTAGCTCATTATAGGGGCTCCTTTATATACTTTTCTTTATCTAATTCTTGACTCCCCCCCACCTCTTCTGCCCCTCTGCTCTCTGCTTTGCTCAACTTAATAATATTTTTCTGATTTGTCAACCTTGTTTACAATTTTTGGTTCTCTGTGCCTTAAATATTGAATCTGTTCTGGTATGGCTATGATCTGAAGAAGTGGGTCTGTCCCATGAAAGCTCACCTAGGCTACGTCTACACGTGCACCCAACTTCGAAATAGCTTATTTCGATGTTGCGACATCGAAATAGGCTATTTCGATGAATAACGTCTACACGTCCTCCAGGGCTGGCAACGTCGATGTTCAACTTCGACGTTGCTCAGCCCAACATCGAAATAGGCGCAGCGAGGGAACGTCTACACGCCAAAGTAGCACACATCGAAATAAGGGAGCCAGGCACAGCTGCAGACAGGGTCACGGGGCGGACTCAACAGCAAGTCGCTCCCTTAAAGGGCCCCTCCCAGACACACTTTCATTAAACAGTGCAAGATACACAGAGCCAACAACTAGTTGCAGACCCTGTATATGCAGCACGGACCCCCAGCTGCAGCAGCAGCAGCCAGAAGCCCTGGGCTAAGGGCTGCTGCCCACGGTGACCACAGAGCCCCGCAAGGGCTGGAGAGAGAGTATCTCTCAACCCCCCAGCTGATGGCCGCCATGGAGGACCCCGCTATTTCGATGTTGCGGGACGCGGATCGTCTACACGTCCCTACTTCGATGTTGAACGTCGAAGTAGGGCGCTATTCCCATCCCCTCATGGGGTTAGCGACTTCGACGTCTCGCCGCCTAACGTCGATTTCAACTTCGAAATAGCGCCCGACGCGTGTAGACGCGACGGGCGCTATTTTGAAGTTGGTGCCGCTACTTCGAAGTAGCGTGCACGTGTAGACGCAGCTCTAATAAATTATTTTGTTAGTCTTTAAAGTGCTACCGGACTGCTTTTTTGTTTTGATAGTATGTCGACTAGCACAGCTATCTTCCTGTTACTTGTGTTGAAGGTACTGGACTGAGAAGTAGAAGAGCTCAGTTCAATTTGATAGGCTTCCTGTAAAACCTTGGGCGAGTCATTTGATTGCTGTGCCATAGTTCCCCATCTGTAAATTTGGATATCACTACTTTTGTCAATATGTTGTCAGTCTTGTGTATTCACATTGTAACCTCTTTAGGCCAAGGACCAAGTCTCTCTATTTGCAGGGAAAGTACCTAACGTAATGCAGCCTCTAATGATATGGTGACATTTAAAAAAAAAATCATCAGCAGCAAGTCTTAGAGCCTGGGTTTACAGATTTGGTGTTCTGTGGGTTGTGCTGATGTGTCTAAAACAGCCATATAGGTTGTGTCTACACTACTGGTGGGTGAGCCGTGGCTAGATGCGAGCCGGTACTTCAAATTTTAAAACTTCAAAGTTGCCGCAGGGGGGAATTTGCTTAATGAAGTGCTGCGTATGCAGCACAGCACTTCATTAGTAAACTCCTAACACCCTAATTACCATCCTTCCTTCAAAGGAGGGTGGTAGCGTAGACAAGCCCACAGAGAGGCAGGCTCTGACTAGAGCCTGGGCTCTGAATCTCAGGCAGGGGAGTGGGCTGACAACAATGGGAGGTGTTTGGGCAGAGAGAGAGAAAGACAATGTTCTTCTAGCGTAGTTCTGAGACCTTGAATGTAGCTGCTGCTGGGGTCTCTCTCTCAGACTTTAAGGCACCGTTTCTGTTTGTGGCCTTGTTGAGGCTTATAATATATGATAAAGGGCAGAGACCGCAGATTTTCACTAACAGTGACTGTCTGTGAACCATGATACATGTTATGAGGTAGTTAGGCCTCATACCAGACTACAAAATTTAGGCATGATGAAAAGGGGGTCTTAACACAAACCATAATACACACTGGACATTTTCATCCTACAGGGTCGTCTGAGGCAGTGTTTGCAACAGAAAGACAATCTCAGGGTGTTCTTAGCATTCCAGTTATCAAGATGAAATGCAGAAACTGCTATTTTGAAAGCATTTGGCTTGAGCTTCCATTTCTGGAAATATTCCTCCAGGTATTTAGATGCCTTTTCAAGTGACCAGAAGTAACTGGGATAATAATTCCACCCCATTAGAATAGTCACTTATGCTATTTGTGGTCCCAGGCAAATGTTGAATCTTCGGTGACAGGAAAGTATAATGATAAAAGCTCAACAAAGTAGTCAAACTTTTACATACACACTAACATTTGTAAAAACAAAAAGCAGTCAAGTAGCACTTCAAAGACTATTAAAAGTCTTTAAAGTGCTACTTGACTGCTTTTTGTTTTGATAGTACATAGACTGGCACGGTTCCCTCTCTGTTACTACTAACATTTGTGTTATTTTCATGTTGAGTGAAGTTTACCATTTTATTGGTTCACTGCAGTCAGTTAAAATAATTCCAGGTAATGACCATGCACATTTTAATATTTAGGAATAGATTTTCAGCATATTTCTGCATGTCTCCTTTGGCTTCATTGGATGCACACTGATGTACACTAGTTTAAGATCTTGCCCTTAATTTTCTTTTAAGAGGTACCAGATGGTTTATTCATTAAATCAGCTTTATTCAACAGGCTCTTTAATCTGATTCACTAATAAGTAATAGTATCTAATCCAGGCACAAACTATTTTAAAATGTTTACATTACAGCAGCATACTGAGACCATAATCAGGATTAAGTCCTTATGGTGTCACCTGATGATTAGAATTATTTTGTCCTTTGTGTTAATATCTTACTTGTAGCATACTAGTCATACCACTAAGAATACTTGTGAGTACATTGACACAGCATGATACAAATAGGTCTGACTTCAATCTGAAGAGGCTTTGAGGGTCAGAGGAGAAAAACATAAGTTTTAGAGTCTAACATGTTTTGACTGTAGTAACTTCCAAGACAGGCTTATTGCACAATCAAAGTGAACATTTATATCTGTGCACTACTTGCCAATTTTTTGCTTATTTGACTTTTGTTCATAAAGATTTCTCTTATCACACAGCTCCCAGTAAAGTTTCATCCTCACATATGTTGCCTATTCGACAGAATTCTTGTGCTCAGTTGTTTGCAATGTATGCCGGTCTGTTAGAATGTACCCAAATACAGTATTTGATCTTCATGAGTGAGTGCTGTTCAAATGTGATTCCCTTATTTGGATGATATCATATTCCAATAGCTTGAGGAAAGCATTGATTTCCCTCCCTCTTCCCCCACATACTTTCTTAGCTTCCAATCAGAACATATGAAGTCTCCTTGGCCTCTTCTCCCACAGTCTCTTGCACGTAATGATTGTCAAGCTTAAAGAAAAAAAAGATTTAAAATAATGACACCTAGAGCCTTCGGTGTAGTGTAGCTTATTAATGCAGAATAGGTTGTAGATTTTCAATGATATATTGCAGGGGGTTGAGTAGGGGGCTATAGGTGTTGATAGCCGTGTCTACATGTGCACGCTACTTCGAAGTAGCGGCACTAACTTCGAAATAGCGCCCGTCACGGCTACACGCGTCGGGCGCTATTTTGAAGTTAACTTCGACGTTAGGCGGCGAGACGTCGAAGTCGCTATCCTCATCAGGAGATGGGGATAGCGCCCTACTTTGACGTTCAACATCGAAGTAGGGACCGTGTAGTCATTGTGCATCCCGCAACTTCGAAATAGTGGGATCCGCCATGGCGGCCATCAGCTGAGGGGTTGAGAGACGCTCTCTCTCCAGCCCCTGCGGGGCTCTATGGTCACCGTGGGCAGCAGCCCTTAGCCCAGGGCTTCTGGCTGCTGCTGCTGCAGCTGGGGATCCATGCTGCATGCACAGGGTCTGCAACCAGTTGTTGGCTCTGTGGATCTTGTGTTGTTTAGTGCAAGTGTGTCTGGGAGGGGCCCTTTAAGGGAGCGGCTTGCTGTTGAGTCCGCCCTGTGACCCTGTCTGCAGCTGTTCCTGGCACCCTTATTTCGATGTGTGCTACTTTGGTGTGTAGACGTTCCCTCGCAGCGCCTATTTCGATGTGGTGCTGCGCAATGTCTAAGTTGAACATCGACGTTGCCAGTCCTGGAGGAGGTGTAGACATTATTCATCGAAACACCCTATTTCGATGTTGCTACATTGAAATAAGCTACTTGGATGTAGGCTTCACGTGTAGACGTAGCCGATAAGTGGTGTTCTGTTGTTCATCTTCTTGGGCCTATCTTGAAGTAGCTGGGTATTCATTTTGGAACTTCTCCTTTGGCTTCATTGGATGAACACTGATCTACAGTAAAAATGCCTGTCCTTTCCCATAGACAACCTCCTAACCTGAGAAAGATTCTCACCAGCAATCACAGACTACACCACAGTAATATGACTCATGGAACTTTTCCTTGCAAGAAACCCCACTGGCAACTTTGTCCACATATTTATTCTGGGGATACCATCACTGGACCTAACCACCTTAGTTACAAGGTCAAAGGCACATTCCTTGAGGCACCATAGACTCCCTGGCTGCGTCTACACGTGCACGCTACTTCGAAGTAGCGGCACCAACTTCGAAATCGCGCCCGTCACGTCTACACGCGTCGGGCGCTATTTCGAAGTTAACTTCGACGTTAGGCGGCGAGACGTCGAAGTCGCTAACCTCATGGGGGCTACGTCTACACATGCACCCAACTTCGAAATAGCTTATTTCCATGTTGCGACATCGAAATAGGCTATTTCGATGAATAACGTCTACACGTCCTCCAGGGCTGGCAACGTCGATGTTCAACTTCGACGTTGCTCAGCCCAACATCGAAATAGGCACAGCGAGGGAACGTCTACACGCCAAAGTAGCACACATCGAAATAAGGGAGCCAGGCACAGCTGCAGACAGGGTCACGGGGCGGACTCAACAGCAAGTCGCTCCCTTAAAGGGCCCCTCCCAGACACACTTTCATTAAACAGTGCAAGATACACAGAGCCAACAACTAGTTGCAGACCCTGTATATGCAGCACGGACCGCCAGCTGCAGCAGCAGCAGCCAGAAGCCCTGGGCTAAGGGCTGCTGCCCACGGTGACAACAGAGCCCCGCAAGGGCTGGAGAGAGAGTATCTCTCAACCCCCCAGCTGATGGCCGCCATGGAGGACCCCGCTATTTCGATGTTGCGGGACGCGGATCGTCTACACGTCCCTACTTCGATGTTGAACGTCGAAGTAGGGCGCTATTCCCATCCCCTCATGGGGTTAGCGACTTCGACGTCTCGCCGCCTAACGTCGATTTCAACTTCGAAATAGCGCCCGACGCGTGTAGACGTGACAGGCGCTATTTTGAAGTTAGTGCCGCTACTTCGAAGTAGCGTGCACGTGTAGACGCAGAGGAGATAGGAATAGCGCCCTACTTCGACGTTCAACGTCGAAGTAGGGACAGTGTAGACGATCCGCGTCCCGCAACGTCGAAATTGCCGGGTCCTCCATGGTGGCCATCAGCTGGGGGGTTGAGAGACGCTCTCTCCAGCCCCTCAGCTCACTGGGGGCCGCGTGGAGCGGCCCCTTAAAGGTCCCCTCCCCCGCCCTGACTGCAGGAGGCTGAGGCAACGTGCAGGCTCCAGCCTGCACCCACGGCGAGCCTGCACAGCCCTCAGCCCCTGACACCGGCCATGGCTGCCCAGCAGCCCCCCCAGCACCCCCAGGGGACCCCCCCCCAAGGGCAGCCAGAGCAGCCAGGGCAGCCAGAGGTCCACGCAGTCTGGGAAGCGGCAGCGGGGCCCCTCTTGGACGGAGGCCGAGATGCGGGACCTGCTGGGGCTCTGGAGAGAGGAGGAGGTGCTCCAGATAATGGGGAGCAAGAGGCGGAACGCAGATGCATTCGCTCGGCTGGCCGACGGCCTGGCTGCCCGGGGTCACCCTTCCCGCACTCCTGATCATGTGAGGAGTAAGGTGAACGAGCTGCGGCAGGGTTATGCCCGGGCCCGGGATGCGGCCAGCCGATCTGGGGCCACCCCCGTCACTTGCCCCTTTTACAGGGAGCTCAGGGACATCCTGGGCTCCCGGCACACCTCCTCCCCTCTGGCCACCCTTGACACCTCGAGGGGCCCCCGGGCGGAGTGGGTGGGACACCCCGCAGCAGCAGCATGTGATGGAGTGGGGGGAGTGCCAAAGGGAGACTCAGGCTACATATGAGCCACAAGAGCCGAAGAGCTCCCAGGGCCAAAGGAGGATCCTGGTGCTACAGCTGGCAGGTGACACCTTTGCCCTGAAGCAACAGGAGGGAGGAGCCGAGCTGGCTTGGAATTGGGGGGTGAGGGCGGGGGCCACAGGTAGAGGCTAGGGGAAGGGAGAGCTGGTAGGCAGCCAGCCAGAGGAGGGGGAAAGCTGCATCCCAGAGGGGCCCCCCTTGGGGTCTTCTCCCCACGACGGGTTGGAAGGACTGTCTCTTCCGACAGCTGGTGCTGTCACTCCTGCCAGAAACTGGCCATCTGTGGCCTAAGAAAGCTCTCCTGCTCTCAGACCCTGCGGGGTGAAGTGAGAGTCGCTCCCACCAGGGGACGGGGTGCAGGGCAGGGGGACCCCTGAACCCCATCCATCACAGCAGCATCTCCCGGGGACGGAGATGGGGAACCTGCAGCACAGGGCGGGGGGGACAAAGGCCACGGCTCGGGACCCACACTGACGCCTGTCTCCATTCTTCTTTCCCCCCTCCTCTCCTGTGTCCTGCACCTGCACCATCCGAAGGACCGGAAGAGAGCGCCGACAAGGCCTCGGTTGTCCCGGAGAGCCCTCCGGGACCCTCGCTCCACGGCAGCCCCTCAGCCGAGGAACGACCGGCCCCGTGGAGGGCTAGACGGCGGACCCCGCGCCTGCTACGGGCGGCGGCCACGGACCCCCAGCTGCTGGCCATCCTCCGCCGGCAGCTGGAGGTGTCGGAGCAGCACCTCCGGCTGCAGGAGCAGGCGCTGGCCTGGTGCAGGGAGGCATGGGGGGCCTATATGGAGACCATCAACCGGCTGGTTGACTACCTGGCCCCCCATGCCGCGCCGGCCGAGCCACCGCCCACCATGCCCGCTCCTGCAGCCCCACCACCAGCTGCTCCAGCCGTCGCCGGGCCGTCCGCCGTCGCCCCACCACCTCCCCGCGAGGGCCACCGCGCTGAGGGACCCCTGGAGCCACCCGAGACTCGCCGGCGCCGCTACCTTCCGGTGGAGCCCGCTCCCAGCCAGCCGCGGACCAGACTGCAGGCCTGGCGGAGCTCCCGGCCGGGCACACCCACTGCTGGGCTGTAGGGGCGAGGGGCCCGGGACGTGCCCCCCCCCCCCCCCCTTGTTGGACAGACTTTTGTTGGACTGCTTTATTTTGGTGCCCCTGTTTGCCCCGTCCCCCCTCTGTAAATAGTTCGCCCCATTCTCCTCCCTGCTTTGCTTTTTTGTTGATGGTGCACACTTTTTATTTGCTTTGTGGTTGTATTGTTTTATTTGTGCCCATTTTGATTTGCTTGAACGTTTGTCCCTCCTTCATTTTGGTTTCTGTGTCAGATATTTATTTAAAAAAAAAAAAAAAAATTAATTAAGACAAACAAAACATTTACGTTCACCCACAAGTTCGTGCTGTCATTTCTCCTGGACAAGGGGGGGGGCATGGTGGGGTGCTCCATGGTGTTGGCGTTGGGGCAGGAGTGTGGGGGAGGAAGGGGCGGGCAGTAGGGGGCCTGGCCAGAGTTCACCCCGCGGCCTGTTGCTCGAAGTGGGCCCGCAGGGCCTCCCGGACCCGGGTCCCCTTTGGGTCCACCTGCCGACTGGGGGCAGCAGGTGGCTGCACATGTGCCCTGGTGGCCTCGGCGGCCCAGCCCTGCAGAAAGGTCTCCCCCTTGCTCTCCACGAGGTTGTGCAGGGCGCAGCAGGCACCCACAATCTGGGGGATGTTGTTGGGGCTGGCATCCAGGCGGGTCAGGAGACATCGCCAGCGTCCCTTGAGGCGGCCGAATGAGCGCTCCACCACCTGGCGCACACGGTTCAGGCGCTCGCTGAAGTGCTCCTGGCTGGCGGAGAGGTGGCCCGTGTAGGGGCGCATGAGCCACGACCGGAGGGGGTAGGCCGCATCCGCGATGATGCAGAAGGGCATGGTGGTGTCCCCCAGAGGGATCTCCCGCTGGGGGATGTAGGTCCCCGCCTCCAGCCGGCGGCACAGGCCTGAGTTGCGGAAAACCCGGGCGTCGTGGGTGCTGCCAGGCCAGCCCACGTAAATGTCCTGGAAACGTCCCCGGCTGTCCACCAAGGCCTGCAGGACGACTGAATGGTAACCCTTCCGATTGAGGTATCGGCCGCCACTGTGGTCCGGGGCGCGGATGGGGATGTGAGTCCCATCCAGAGCCCCGAAGCAGTTGGGGAAGCCCAGGGTGGCAAAGGCGGCGACAGTGGCCTGTGGGTCCCCCAGCCTCACGAGCCTGTGCAGGAGCATGGAGTTGATGCCACGCACGACCTGCAGAGAAAGCACATGGGACAGCCCCAATGAGGGGTGAACAGGGTGTGCGTGGCCCTGGCCTGCCCTGGCCCCCCTGCCCTGCCCTGCCCTGCTCTGGCCCCCCTGCCCTGGCCTTCCCTGGCCCCCCTGCCCTGCCCTGCCCTGCCCTGCCCTGCCCTGCCCTGCCCTGGCCCCCCTGCCCTGGCCCCCCTGCCCTGCCCTGCCCTGCCCTGGCCCCCCTGCCCTGCCCTGCCCTGCTCTGCCCTTCCCTGCCCTGCCCTGGCCCCCCTGCCCTGCTCTGCCCTGCCCTGCCCTGCCCTGCCCTGGCCCCCCTGCCCTGCCCTGCCCTGCTCTGCCCTGCTCTGGCTGTCCTGCCCTGCCCTGCCCTGGCCTGGCCTCCCCCTGTGGGTTCTCTTACCTCCATGAAGACAGCCCCGACGGTGGCCTTTCCGACACCAAACTGCTGCCCCATGGATCGATAGCTGTCCGGAGTGGCCAGCTTCCAGACAGCGATGCCGACCCGTTTCTCCACAGGGAGGGCACGCCGCATGGCAGTGTCCCGGTGCCTGAGTGCGGGGGTGAGCCACTGGCACAGCTCCAGGAATGTCTGGCGGGTCATCCTGAAGTTCCGGAGCCAGCGGTCGTCGTCCCACTCCCCAAGCACCAGCCTCTCCCACCAGTCGGTGCTGGTGGGGTAGCTCCACAGCCGCCGGCGTGTGAGGCGGGGGTGGAGCGGGGTGCTGCAGGGGTAGGGGCTGAGCCCTGCTTCCCTGGGGGCATCTCCTCCCCTGGGGCAAGAAGGTGCTCAGCTGCCCCCAACATGGCATGAGCCAGGGCAAGCCCTGCTCCTGCCGGTGGGGCTGGGTGGACCTCTAGCTGCTGCTGCTGCTGCTGCTGCTGCTGCTGCTGGGGGTCCATGACTGCGGCGCTCGGGGTCTGTGTGCCTATATGGCTCCTCAGACCGCGTGCTGTGCAGGCTGAGGCTGCGTCTACACGTGCACGCTACTTCGAAGTAGCGGCAGTAACTTCGAATTAACGCCCGTCACGTCTACACGTGTTGGGCGCTATTTCGAAGTTGAAATCAACGTTAGGCGGCGAGACGTCGAAGTCGCTAACCCCATGAGCGGATGGGAATAGCGCCCTACTTCGACGTTCAACATCGAAGTAGGGACGTGTAGACGATCCGCGTCCCGCAACATCGAAATAGCGGGGTCCTCCATGGCGGCCATCAGCTGGGGGGTTGAGAGATACTCTCTCTCCAGCCCTTGCGGGGCTCTGTGGTCACCGTGGGCAGCAGCCCTTAGCCCAGGGCTTCTGGCTGCTGCTGCTGCAGCTGGGGGTCCGTGCTGAATATACAGGGTCTGCAACTAGTTGTTGGCTCTGTGTATCTTGCACTGTTTAATGAAAGTGTGTCTGGGAGGGGCCCTTTAAGGGAGCGGCTTGCTGTTGAGTCCGCCCCGTGACCCTGTCTGCAGCTGTGCCTGGCTCCCTTATTTCGATGTGTGCTACTTTGGCGTGTAGACGTTCCCTCGCTGTGCCTATTTCGATGTTGGGCTGAGCAACGTCGAAGTTGAACATCGACGTTGCCAGCCCTGGAGGACGTGTAGACGTTATTCATCGAAATAACCTATTTCGATGTCGCAACATCGAAATAAGCTATTTCGAAGTTGGGTGCACGTGTAGACGTAGCCTGAGTGTATGTGGGAGGGGCCCTTTAAGGGGGCGGCTAGCTGTTGCCCCGGAAGCGCTAGTCAGCCCGTTGACCCTGTCTGCAGCTGTGCCTGGCATCCCTATTTCGATGTGTGCTACTTTGACGTGTAGACGTTCCCTCGCTGCTCCTATTTCGATGTTGGGCTGAGCAACGTCGAAGTTGAACATCGACGTTGCTAGCCCTGGAGGGCTGCGTCTACACGTGCACGCTACTTCGAAGTAGCGGCAGTAACTTCGAAATAGCGCCCGTCACGTCTACACGTGTTGGGCGCTATTTCGAAGTTGAAATCGACGTTAGGCGGCGAGACGTCGAAGTCGCTAACCCCATGAGCGGATGGGAATAGCGCCCTACTTCGACGTTCAACGTCGAAGTAGGGACGTGTAGACGATCCGCGTCCCGCAACATCGAAATAGCGGGGTCCTCCATGGCGGCCATCAGCTGGGGGGTTGAGAGATACTCTCTCTCCAGCCCTTGCGGGGCTCTGTGGTCACCGTGGGCAGCAGCCCTTAGCCCAGGGCTTCTGGCTGCTGCTGCTGCAGCTGGGGGTCCGTGCTGCATATACAGGGTCTGCAACTAGTTGTTGGCTCTGGCTACGTCTACACGTGCACCCAACATCGAAATAGCTTATTTCGATGTTGCGACATCGAAATAGTCTATTTCGATGAATAACGTCTACACGTTCTCCAGGGCTACGTCTACACGTGCACCCAACTTCGAAATAGCTTATTTCGATGTTGCGACATCGAAATAGGCTATTTCGATGAATAACGTCTACACGTCCTCCAGGGCTGGCAACGTCGATGTTCAACTTCGACGTTGCTCAGCCCAACATCGAAATAGGCACAGCGAGGGAACGTCTACACGGCAAAGTAGCACACATCGAAATAAGGGAGCCAGGCACAGCTGCAGACAGGGTCACGGGGCGGACTCAACAGCAAGTCGCTCCCTTAAAGGGCCCCTCCCAGACACACTTTCATTAAACAGTGCAAGATACACAGAGCCAACAACTACTTGCAGACCCTGTATATGCAGCACGGACCCCCAGCTGCAGCAGCAGCAGCCAGAAGCCCTGGGCTAAGGGCTGCTGCCCACGGTGACCACAGAGCCCCGCAAGGGCTGGAGAGAGAGTATCTCTCAACCCCCCAGCTGATGGCCGCCATGGAGGACCCCGCTATTTCGATGTTGCGGGACGCGGATCGTCTACACGTCCCTACTTCGATGTTGAACGTCGAAGTAGGGCGCTATTCCCATCCCCTCATGGGGTTAGCGACTTCGACGTCTCGCCGCCTAACGTCGATTTCAACTTCGAAATAGCGCCCAACACGTGTAGACGTGACGGGCGCTATTTCGAAGTTACTGCCGCTACTTCGAAGTAGCGTGCACGTGTAGACGCAGCCCAGGGCCGGCAACGTCGATGTTCAACTTCGACGTTGCTCAGCCCAACATCGAAATAGGCGCAGCGAGGGAACGTCTACACAGCAAAGTAGCACACATCGAAATAAGGGATCCAGGCACAGCTGCAGACAGGGTCACGGGGCGGACTCCACAGCAAGCCGCTCCCTTAAAGGGCCCCTCCCACACACACTTTCATTAAACAGTGCAAGATACACAGAGCCAACAACTAGTTGCAGACCCTGTATATGCAGCACGGACCCCCAGCTGCAGCAGCAGCAGCCAGAAGCCCTGGGCTAAGGGCTGCTGCCCACGGTGACCACAGAGCCCCGCAAGGGCTGGAGAGAGAGTATCTCTCAACCCCCCAGCTGATGGCCGCCATGGAGGACCCCGCTATTTCGATGTTGCGGGACGCGGATCGTCTACACGTCCCTACTTCGATGTTGAACGTCGAAGTAGGGCGCTATTCCCATCCGCTCATGGGGTTAGCGACTTCGACGTCTCGCCGCCTAACGTCGATTTCAACTTCGAAATAGCGCCCAACACGTGTAGACGTGACGGGCGCTATTTCGAAGTTACTGCCGCTACTTCGAAGTAGCGTGCACGTGTAGACGCAGCCAGGAATAGCGCCCTACTTCGATGTTCAACGTCGAAGTAGGGACCGTGTAGACGATCCGCGTCCCGCAACGTCGAAATTGCTGGGTCCTCCATGGCGGCCATCAGCTGGGGGGTTGAGAGATGCTCTCTCTCCAGCCCCTGCGGGGCTCTATGGTCACCGTGGGCAGCAGCCCTTAGCCCAGGGCTTCTGGCTGCTTCTGCGGCAGCTGGGGATCTATGCTGCAGGCACAGGGTCTGCAACCAGTTGTCAGCTCTGTGTATCTTGTGTTGTTTAGTGCAACTGTGTCTGGGAGGGGCCCTTTAAGGGAGTGGCTTGCTGTTGAGTCCGCCCTGTGACCCTGTCTGCAGCTGTGCCTGGCATCCCTATTTCGATGTGTGCTACTTTGACATGTAGACGTTCCCTCGCTGCGCCTATTTCGATGTTGGGCTGCGCAACGTCGAAGTTGAACATCGACGTTGCTGGCCCTGGAGGACGTGTAGACGTTATTCATCGAAATAGACTATTTCGATGTTGGCTGCACTTGTAGACGTAGATTGACTCCTACATTTGAGACTTTGAAGAGAGAATTTTAACATGTAGGTAGATTATCCATAAATGTTCGTGTCCCTGTGCATATAAACTGAGGGAAAATATTTTCATCCATAATAGTCAAAATGTATAGATAAGCAAAGTAAGAAAAACACTGTTTGAGAACCTATGCAAATTTGACTTAGATGTTTATTTTGCATATTGTGACAAATTATGTGAACAATTTGTGGTTTTGCTGTTAGAAAACTTTTAGCTTTTTGAAAATGTGTTATCTGTCATAACTATGAGCATGTCCTCTGACCAGGTCATAATTTCCTGCAGCTGTCAAGGGTCAGGGTCAGGCCAGAGGGTTAGTTTGGAAGGGGAGAGAGGCAGCTCTGAAAAGCAGAAATGGTCATGGTTAATTAGGAATTATTGGGGGCAGAGTGGGAACTGTAGGTTGGGGTGACTATAAATCATTTAGGGCAAAATGACCTCACATGAGGCTGCCACTGGACCTTTTTAAAAGACTTACCACCCTCCACAGAGAAGGTGTGGAGAGTGGAATTGGGGTCTGGAGTGAGATGGAGAAGATTGTAGCAGAAGGAAGCAGGGGATGGGCATGCACACACTAATAAAAAGAATGGTAGCTTTGTCAGAGACAGCAGGGGCGGTGGGGAGCTCTGACAAGGAGTGTTTGGGATCCCTCCCCCAGGTAGCCTGAAGCTGTGTCTGCACTAGCCCTCTCCTTCAAAGGGGGAATGGTAATCAGCCAGATCAGGGAATAATAATGAGGTGCTGCGATGAAGATGCAGCCTCATTAGGCTAATTCTCCCCTCAGCAACTTTGAAGTTGCAAACTTCCAAGTGCTGGAATGCTGTGTAGCTGTGCACACTTTGAAGTACCCACACAACTTTGAAGTGCCCTCACACCTGCTTCGAAGTTGCCGCGGGGAGAATTAGCCTAATAAGGTGCTGCATATTCATCGCAGCACTTCATTATTATCCCCTGATCTGGCTGATTACTGTGCCCCTTTTGAAGAAGGGGGCTAGTGTTGACACAGCCTGAGAGTTCAACTGGTGTCTCAGGAGGATTGTTTACTCAACCCAGGCAAATCGGAGAGCACCTACCCCAATATCCTTCTAGCAGGGGCACAGAAGTCCAGCACCAAACCCTTGCTAGTCTCCCAGACCACATTGCTGGGGGAGGCTTCTATGACAACATTCTCTGAAAGCTTGCCATTGCATACACAGGGTCAGTCAGGAAGAAAGGCAGAGTCTTAATGCATGGATGACACAGTGTAAGGAGGAAGGACTTAGGTGTATTGTGAGCTAGGGAGCCTTATGGAAAAGGAGGAGCCTGTACAGTAAAGTGACCTTCTAGAGTCATTGTGGATAGTTCTCTGAAGTCATCTGCTGATGTGCAGTGGTGGTTGGAAGGGCCAATGGAGTATTACTAGCTGTTAGGAGAAGGTGAGTAGGTATCATGGTGCCACTTCATGGCTCCAAGGTATGCCAAAACCTGGAGTGGTGCCTGCAGATTTGATCTCCCATCTTCAGAAGATTTACTGGGGTTGGGAAAGGTGTAGAGCAGGGTAACGAGGATTATGAGGAGGAGAAGCAGCACCCCAGGACCCAACATCCACCAAAGCCAGAGGTGGATGCATGATCCAAAGCCAGTGGGAGCATGCTGGTCACCACCCTGGAGTCATTCCCTTCAAGCCAGGACACCTCCATGGCATCGTCAGAGCTGAGCAAGGGTACCTCCAGTACGTATGCTATATATCACACACCCCAGGGCATGGGAGGCAGGTGCAGATGGCATGTAGTGTGAATGTTGACTGGCTGGCTCGGGAAGGACCTCGCTTTGTGGTCCTGGCATGCGGAACCATTTGCAATGTAGTGTCCCTCCCAGACCCAGCAGGCAGACCCTGGGCATGGGTGCCAGCCTCACGGGATGCCAGACAAGCCCCAGCCCCTACGGGGGGCAGGGGTGAGACCTGCCAGCACCTGCCATTGCAGAAAGTGGGCTTGCCACTCAGGCACTGGCCTGACCCCAGACACATCAAGGAGTGAAGTTCCCAGTACTTGGACATGCCCGCAGGCAAAAGTCAGCACCCACTCCCGTGGACAGCAATACAAGCTGCACGTGTGTGTATGTGTGTGTGCGTGCGCACGTCAGCGCCCCAGGAAGGACCAAGCTGTGCATGGCTCCCCTGCCACTCCTCTGTGGCTGAACACGCCCCCCCAGCTACTAGCCTGTTGAATGGGGCTGGAGCCACAGTGGTCAGCCCAGTCCTTGAGGCACCACAGACTTCCTGTGTGGTAGGGCCCATTGTGCAGGCCATGCATGCTTGTGCTTCTAGGACATCCCTGTACCATGGCCCAGGACTGTTGGTTGCTGTGTGTGGTGTAGGGCAGGACCTTCAGGCTTGTGTTGCACAGATGACTCACTGTCTCCCCCTCTTGTCTTCCTTACAGTTGCACCTGCATCCAGTGAGGACTGAGCCAGCCCCCACCCTGGCACTGGAGCAAGGCAGCCCCAAACCAGTGCTGGGGCCAGCTAGAAGGCTCCCACCAGGGGGGTGGACCCATGGCCTGAGGGGCCATCTCCAGGCAAACTATAACCTCCAGGGGGCCCATGCTGTTAGCGTCTGGAAGCTGGCAGACTTCTTGCAGCAGCAGCTGTGGGATGACCAACAGTCGCAGTTGTGGGGCTGGGACCAAGTTATGTCCCACTTTTACACTGCCTCTGGCAGTGGGTGGGGCATATTGTCCCAGCCACCCACAGCTGCCATCACCACACTGCCCCTAACCCTCAGCCTGCACCCCCCTGCTGTTCTGCCCCCGTCAGATGTACCACAGGGCTTCTTAGAGTTCTGGCAGTGGCTGAGGGTGATGCCCACACCCCCTGCCATACCTGCACCACTGCTCCCCAGCTCCCCTGCTCCATGTGCCATCCCAGACCCCCACAGCCCACTGCTACCACACCTCCCCATGATCCTAGCCCCCAACCCAGCCCCAATGGGGATGCCAAACCCACTGCAGGAGGGGATCTGAAGACCGATGCTTCTTGGGATACCACTCTCCCATGGGATTGCAGTCCCCCTTCCAAATCCTCCATGGACTGAGTTCCCCCAAACCCTGTCCCAAGCCCCTCAACTATACATAGCTGGTTTTGCACATTGTAAATAATTTTGTTATTACAGCATTTATTTCCCACACATTTATCTTTGTTCAGTAAACAAGTTGTTTGATCACCACCCCAGCATCCATGACTATTAGGCAAGAGAAGGGGAGGTAGGAGGGGGCACAGGGAGGGGGCATTTTTGGAACAAGGTAGGTCTGTGAGCCCATATTCCCTGCTCAGGATGCCCTGGGGAAGGCCATGGGGGGGCCACAGGAGAAATGCTCCCTCAGGGCCTCGCAGATCCACACCCTGTCCTGGTGGATCAGAGTTGCACCCAGCTGCTCATAGCTGTGATTGGCATCTGCTCCCAACCCCAGGAGGAATGCCTGCCCCTCCCACTCTACTATGTTGTGCAGGGCACAACATGCGGCCACTACTTGGGGGACATTGTGCTCCCCCGTCCAGATGGGTGAGCCAGCACCTAAAGCATGCCTTGAAGTGGCTGAAGGCACACACGGCCTGTATCCAGGCCTGGTTGAGGTGGGCATTACAGTTCCTGGCTGGGGTCCAGCTGGCCAGTGTTTGGCTTCATAAGGCAGGACAGGATGGGGTAGGCCATGTCCCCCACAATGCAAATGTGTACACCCATGACTGCCTGTTCTGGAGGGATGAATGTGCCTGCTGCCAACCTCTGGCACAAGCCAGAGTTGTGGAACATGCAGGTATCATGTACCTCGCCCAACCACCCAATGCAAATGTCAGTGAAGTATCCACAGTGGTCAACAAGGCCTTGCAGCACAGAGGAGAAGTATCCCTTTCAATTTATATACTTGGCTGCACTGTGGTCTGGGGTATGGATTGGGATGTGGGTCCTGTTGACATACCCAAAGCAGTTGGGAACCACAGGGCAGCAAATCCAGCCATGACTGTGTCAACATCTGCCACTCATGAGAGTCTGTCTACCTAGACTCAGAGCTGCACTCCCAGATGTGCTGTAGACCTACCTTTTAAGGATCAAGCATGCCCACTGGGGGGCAGCTGCACCAGCAGGAGGTGGGCCAGCTGGGGAGGAGCTCTACCTGTCACTAGGGTCACGTAACCAGATTTTTATATTGGTCTGGAAGCCATTGGGTCTGGAAGCCATTTTAATGCCCAGTATGGCCCCAAATATTAAGTTAAGGGGGCCCTATGACATGTCTAAGGAAAGCCAATGAGGCCCTGAATCCAGGTATGCTACTTATATGACTGTAGCATGTAGTGGGTAAAGTTATAGATTTTAGCTATGTAGCTGTGTGAAAAATGTTTTGGTGCTAAGGTTCACAATGGGAAGTGGGTCTCCACTCCAGCCAGTACAAGAGACTGAGAAAGACCCAGATGGCCAACACCCATTTTGTGATGGTGGTTTTTCCTAGTGGGACTGCAGTGAATGGAAACTCAGCACAGAGACCCACCAGGTCAGGTGGTAAGCCAAGACATATGGCAGAAGAACAAATTTTCCCTCAACATCTGAAAAACTATAAGATGGGACCTGGCAGGTATTTTCTTTGTTCTGAAGTCCTCATGAGCTAACCCTATTTGGACTAGGGGCCAATCCCTCAAAGGGATGATGTGGACTTAGCAGTGTCCATCTTGGATCTTGTGTCTCGTGGTTTCCAAGTGTCCATGTGCCAGCATGTGGACCCCAGGGGACCAGATCTACAATGCTACAATAACCATCTATGTAACTTGGACTGAACTTTCAGAGATTTTCAAGAATCAGCTGCAGATTGGCACCAGCCCTCAGAATCATAGAATCACAGAGCTGGAAGGCACCTGAAGAGGTCATTGAGTCTGGCCCCCTGCTTCAAGCAGGATCAACCCCAACTAAGTCAGCTCAGCCATGACTATCTCAAGCAGGGACTTGAAAACCTCTAGGGGTGGAGATTCCACCACCTCTCTAGGCAAAACATCCCAGTGCTTTACCACCCTCCTGCTGAAGTAGTTTGTCCTAATATACCACCTACTCCTCTCCTTCTGTAACTTCAGACCATTACCCCTTGTCCTGCTGTCTGTCACCACTGAAAACAGTTTCTCTTCATCCTTTTTAGAGCCCCCCATCACGAATTTGAAGGCTGGTATTAAATTATGTTGTTATTAAATCATTATGTGTGGCAGCATTCCTGACAAATGAGAAATGGACCCTGTCTAGAAGATCACAGGAGTTTTTTGAAACGATTTAGAATGTAACACTGGAAATATGGCAGGTTAATACTACCTTTGTTTTTAGGCAATACAGGTAGTCAGAATTGTCTAATCAAGGACACTTGGTCTCAGATTTTACACCAACACTCCTCTAATGTCAGTGAAGCAACTTCTGCTTTATGCTGGTGCAAGCAAGCCTGAGAATCAGAATGCCAGTAATTTTCAGAATGACTTGCATACCTTCTGTTCTGTTGCCACCTTCTATTCTCCTGCAGAAAGTCCTGAAGCTGAATTACAGTGAATATTGGTAAAAAAATAAACTTGCACAGATGGAATTTTGTCATTCATAATAGAATACAAATACAGTACAGTAGCTTATTTATGTGTTGTAATTGAACCTGTGTATCTCAGAAAGAAAAGAATGATGAATTACATCATAATTGGACCAGAGCGTTTACAGTTTTCACCATATTTTCACTGTCCAATACCTTTAGAACATGACTTAAGCTTAACAGAGCTTATGAAAAAAGTGGTTTAGGAATGGTATACAAGCCATGTGCTGAGGTACATTTAGAATCACTCCCTGAAAAAATTGCACGGAAATGTCCCAAATGGCTGAAGTCAAACAAGAGGGGTTTTTTTTCCTCCCCTGCTCCATCATTAACACTAACTTCATTCACAAATCATGGAAAATAATAGTTACATTAATGAATTTACCACCTGGCTTGCACTCCAAACCCTTTCATGTATCAGGATTACTGGTGTGGTCACAGTAACACTAGTATAAAGAGCAACAAAGGGTCCTGTGGTACCTTATAGACTAACAGAAAAGTTTAGAGCATGAGCTTTCGTGAGTAAACTCACTTCTTCAGATGCTCATGCTCTAAACTTTTCTGTTAGTCTATAAGGTGCCACAGGACCCTTCGTTGCTCTACAGATCCAGACTAACACGGCTACCCCTCTGATACTAGTATAAAGGTGCTTTATTTTTGATGTATATTATTTGACTTCTTGTTACAGGAATTATTTACTCTGATGTGAACACCTTTACACAAATATCATTTGTCTAGGCAGAGAACAATAAGTCCTGTGACACCAGATAGACTAACAGATATTTTGGAGCATAAGCTTTCATGGGCAAAGACCCGCTTCATGAATGCACTGGTCTTTGCCCACAAAAGCTTATGTTCCAATGTATCTGTTAGTCTATAAGGTGCCACAAGACTTCTTATTGTTCACGAAACTAGAGACTAACACGGCTACCTCTCTGATACTAGACAGAGGGCATTATATTGTATCAGCTATACTGGTGTGCAACTTTTGAAGGTGGAAAAAGCCTTCCATTTATTTCCTCCTACCGCACAGAAAGAGTTAAGCACGTAATTAGATACAGTGAATCAAGCTCAGGATACTGAAGCCCACATTCTCAAACATATTAGGCACTGATGCTGCAATGGGAGCCCCAAAACTGAAATTTAGTTCCTGGACTGAGCACTCAGAACTTTATGGCCCCTTATTCACACAGGTATCTACTAAAATGACGCCTTGAAGTCTCTTCCCACGCTAATCTTCCATTAATACGAATCTGATTGCAGCACTGGGGTCTATGTATGAATAAGCTTAAAACTGTGGAAATTGACACTGGAAATTGTTAACCATTTTATTTTGCTGTGATGTAACGCAGCAGGACCATGAACCATGCAAATTACACTGATTTACTGCAAATAATAGGACCAGTGGGGTTTTATTGTTTTTATTCGTTTTTGTTTTTTGTTTGTTTGTTTGTTTGTTTTTTTATGCTGGTACTTGCCAGTGCTGAGTACCAGCATCTCAGTAGCCCCAGCTGTGGAACTGGTGGGGAAGGGGGTGGGGAGCCGGCTGAGTACAAGCTCCTCTTTTAATTTTTCTTTTCCCCAAAAAAGTACTGAATAGAACACACGTTCACTATCTCTCTTGGAGAGTGATGGAGGTTTGTGAGCCCAAATATATGTGTTAGGTGTTTATGTTCTCTATTGGCTGAGTCCTTTCACATGGTGTTCAAGTCTTTCTGATTCAGTAATACATTGCTGGAGGTAGACAGTGTTCTTGTATTAAATCCACTTCACTGTGATCTATCCTTGCAGCTGGAGATAAGCCTGATATGTTTTAAGAGACAGCAAAATACTTTATTCAACACTGGTAGAGTTTTATGTTAATAAAGCTACTTGAAAATATTTGTGTTTTAGAAAAAATGGGATTTTAAACCACACAGTTATGTATGGCCATAGAATGGTTGGGAAAGCATTAGAGGTTGTGAATCATTCATGTAATCGAAGACTGCGCCAGCTTGGTATGTTTGCAACTGAAAGGATTATCATTGATTTCATTATGCTTCTTTAGTCTCACAAAGAGTTTGTTCATATATTTTGTTATGGCGACAGAACCCAGTTCTACTGCAGTTTCTAAATCCTACCATACAGGGCTACATATCTGGGAGAGTCATTTCCTTTCCTACAATCCAGGAGGCCCCCAACAGAAGAATTCTTGTGATTGCAGGTACTGAACAGGTAGGCTGAGTACCAATTTCCTTTATACCATTCTTTTTCAGTTTCTCAAGCAAATGCTACTGAGTCTCGAATTTTCCGCATTTGGTCTTGGATGATTACATTATTTTACATTAGATTTACCCAGTGTTGGTGAGGTCTTTAAGTCAAGTAACGGATTTGGGGTTTTGTGGGGAAAATAAAAGGATAATGTACTCTGGAGTGCAGATCCCCACCCTCCCCCTGCAGCTGATGAGGGGATCAGAGGCTCCAATGGGTGGCCCCAGGTTCCAGTGAACCCCCATTCTTCAGCTTGTTGATGGATGGGGCAGGGCTGGCACTCAGGGACCTGTCCTCAGCCTCCAGCTGCAAGCCCGATGCATTGCAGCTGGTTTGAGGATGCAGTGGTGCTCAAAAGTAGTCAGTGTGGCTTCACCGAGGGCAAGTCCTACCTGACCAATCTGATTAGCTTCTATGATGAGATAACTGGTGCTGTAGATATGGGGAATTCAGTGGATGTGATATACCTTGACTTCAGTAAAGCTTTAGATACAGTCTCCCACAAAATTCTTGCCCATAAGTTAAGGAAATGTGTATTGGATCCTTGGACTATAAAATGGATAGAAAGCTGGCTTGACAATTGGGCCCAACAGGTAGCACTCAATGGCTCAAAATCTCAATGGAAGTCAGTTTAAAGTGGATTGCCCCTGGGCTCGATTCTGGGGCCCATGTTGTTCAATATCTTTCTTAATTACCTGAATGAGGGACTGGATTGCACCCTCAGCAAGTATGCAGATGACACAAAACTTGGGGGAAAGGCAGATACATTGGGGCGGGGGTAGAGAGAAGATCCAGAGTGACCTGGATAAATTGAAGGACTGGGTCAAAAGAAATCTGATGCGATTCAACAAGGAGAAGTGTAGAGTCCTGCACCTGGGACAGAAGAATCCAACTCATTGTTATAGGCTGGGAACTGAATGGCTAAGCAGCATTACAATGGAAAGAGACCCAGGGATTATGGTGGATGAAAGGCTGGATATGGGTCAACAGTGTGCCCTGGTACCCAAGAAGGCCAATGGCATATTGGGGTGCATGAGATGGAGCATGTCAAGTAGAGCTAGAGATGTGGTTGCTCCCCACTATTCGGCACTGATGAGGCCACATCTGGAACATTGTGTCCAGTTTTAGGCCCCTCAGGATAGAAAGCATGTGGATGTGCTGGAGCAAGTTCGGTGGAAGGCAACAAAAATAATTAAGGGGCTGGAGCACATGACCTATGATTAGCGGCGGAGGGATTTGCGCTTATTTAGTTTGGGTACTATTGTAAACAAACAACTATTGATAAAAGCCACTAAAATATATTGTTAGAAAATTCTTTCCTGGATAGATTCTATTATAAAAATTCCTCTTTGTGTGAAGATATTTTGTACAGTATCTGACAAAATTAAAATGATCAAACCGATGCGTTGGCTTTTAACAAAGAACATAGTTGCTCATGACAGGCCTAACCTTGCAGCAGGGGTGATGTGCAGATACTCTGTCCCAAGAGGAAGTGCTCCGGAAAGTGCCGTGTTTCAGAACCACATGCACTTTCAAAACTCCCACAGAAAGTGCACAGGAGTTGGGGGTCTGTTGCACCATCCTCAACACTGTTGCTACCTCAGTTCTATAACTGCCATACAGTACTGCCTGCATGTCCATGCTCATCAGGACTATATAGGGAAGAAAGCTTCTTCCCAATGCCTTCCACCCTGCGCTGTACATCCCAGCAATAGGAAGGTATAATCTGAACTACAATAAAACAATGTACTTTCCTTTTTCTGAAGAAAGGCCACTAAATAGGAAGATATGTTTTTTTAGGATGAAATGTGACATGAAAGGCACAAACTGCTGTATATAACCATGCAACATTTTTTTTCCTGTATAACATATGTCTTGTAACACTAAAGCACTCTAAAGATCCTATTCGGTGTAAATGAGGGCAACCTGCATCTCAGAAATCACACCACTATCAGACCTCTGTGTATTATTTGGTGCTGTAGCTAATATTGTCTGGGGAACTATCAGCTTAAGGGCTGGAATCCATATATGATGGCTAACCAGGATACTCACTTACCACAGAGTTAACTGGCATCTTCTGGGCCCAGCAATAACAGGGCTGAGAGCCCCCACTTGAATAACAAGTGTATTTAGTTATCCGCCTTATACTTAGATTGTAATATATAACACAGAAATTACAGATAACTACAAACTGCACCCTGCTAAACAATAAAACAAAGAAGAAAAATAATTATGTACCTCTCTAGAATAAATGATAAACCATCACATAGGGTCAGGTGGAGAAATGAAATGGTCACAGAGTAGATTTTGCTGATTTATACCCCTTTTACTCCACAATCCACACCTTGAATATGTCTTCAGAAAAGAGTTCTCACATAGTTTCTAATGTAAACCACACAGTGCTGTACCTTCATATATTATAGGAAGTGCTTTGTGGGTCAGAATTTTTTTCCTTTTAACACTTTTAATAATTAGCTATAGACAGTTTCTCTTCTGAAGCAAGCAACCTGCCAACTGAGAAAAGTGTTTGCCAGAGTTAATTTTGAAACACAATACTGTCTTTAAAGCTCTTGCATCATGATGTAAGACCTTGAAAAAGAGCAAGCAACATAAGTAATTCTTCTTTTGTAAAGAGGGCAATAAAGCAAAGTACCATTATTCAAAAATATGTTACATTAGAGAATAACTGAGAACATATTTTCTTGTGAAAAATATTTTCTTTTTTTAATAGTCTAGTAACTGAAATGTTAAACTGATGTGAATAAATAGCTTATTTGTCTCAAGTGTCCAAATGAACTATGTAGAAAATCTATTTTGGCTAAATAAAGAACAGATGGTAAATAACGTGATTGTGTTAAAATGACTATGATAGTAGTCACCACATAAAAATGAGCCGACTGTTGCAATTTCTGAAGGCTTAATGTTACAGTCTAGGGAAAAATATCACTGGAGGATAAGAATAGGTCTCATATAATTTCTTTTTATTACCTTCATATAATCTGGCCTTATTGTGAGCAGACGAGTAAAAGAGCATCTAGAGTAAGTCATAGCAGGCAAAGATCATTTAGAAAGAACATTACCATTGACATTTTCTTTGAAATCCTTGACTGCAAATGAACACAAAGGACTCTTAATAAATATTTTAAATGAAAATGTTATTAAGTTACAGCAACACAAAAAGTCCATTATTCAGTGGCTTAATTAACTGAGTTTTAAAAACAATTTTGCACATTGCTGTTAACACAGCACAATTTTCATTGTCTTTAGTTCCATCAGTTGACTTGATTCCAGCCCCTTTTCTATGCTGAACAAAGATATTAGCAGAAGTTCTCAAGAGTTTCACAGAAGTAGGCCAAAGTATTTTAACAGGTCTATAAAAATCTTCAGACTTCCATATACTATTTCATTGCAGCCTCCCCCTTGGTTGACTCTTAGCCATGCGTGGGTTTTCTTTTGTAACACCCAAAAATCTGAAGGTAGGGAGTTATAGAAGAAAAAGGACCAGTTCATCTCTTCTTCCCCCGGATCTTTTGCAACGTCTTTTTAAAAAAATAGTTCAAAAACATATAAAGAAAGTTCAAAAAACACTATTTCAAAAGCATATGAAAGAATGAAATTCCACTTTCAAGACCCAGTTTAGCAAGCAACTTTTTGAAACCTCAAGAATATAAGGATCTGTGGTTGTAGAAATTGATGTTGTGATGCCTGGGGCAGCTGATGTCTCCATATCACTGCTGTGTTTTTGCACAACTACATCCAATAAGTACCGTGGAGCTTTGGCATTCCAGAAAGTACCATCAAAAGGATCCTTATGGCCTGTTGATTGGTCTGTACTCACTGTTTAACCATGGAAGGTGCCCAGGAAATTATCTGAAAACTCATGCAGGCTTCTATCTTCTGCAATATCCAACCCTCTTTACTTTTTGATGTCTAGCCTCTGTTGTTAGCTTGTCTCTAACTATGACTTTTGCCTCCTAATTCCCACCTGGGAATTTACCTCTGGTCTTTCACTCGAGCCTGTCTCTCATCCTGATTCTTGCCTATTGATTGATCCTGGCTTATGACTGAGGCCTTGTAATGGTCCATAGCTTGTAGAAATGATTGCACTCAGCAATACTAAGCCAAAAAACCTGTGTGGTGGACCCTTACAAACGGGGCTACTCATGATTAAAGGTAATTCTTATTTATTTATTTTGATGAATCAAAGCAGAGTTAAAGAGTGACGTCTTTAACTTAATTCTTATGTAGTTATCCTTCAGGAATATCCTTCAAGTCCGTGAAATATTGTTCTGAATAAGAGCATAGTAAAATAAGAATAACCCCCAGGATCTCGCCCTAATTATTTCCCAGTTAAATTCTGCCACATTTAACATTCGTATAGGATTGGTGATTTACATCAAAGGCATCCTGAAGCAATCACTCTATATATGAAGACAAGGCCTATATTTTCAAATGTGACTCGTGATTGTGCTTGTCCAAATTAACAAGGTCAATGCCTTCAATCCATCTGAACAAGGTCTGATTTTTCAAATAGTGCTGAGCACCCTCTCTCTGAAAATCAAGTCCCTTTTTCCAATTTATTAAGTCTGGCAACAGAAGCATGAAGAAGTGAATCCAAGTCATTTGTTTATTTGTATATCGGGCTCAAAGTGTATGTGGGGATGAAGAGGAAAGGGAGGATGACACTTTATTTCAATGCTTTTTCCAACTAAAATAGCATTTAGCATTTAAATACTTCTTATTGGAAGGCAGTGTACTGTGAAGGATCAGGGTATATCAGTCATTTTGCATTATGCTTGCTCCATTACACATCTCTATTGTTTTACCTTGCCTGTGGGCAGAACAATGCTAGAAATTACTCTAATGAAAACCTTAATCACTTGATATGGAATATGCATGAAAGAAAATTCAGCGCTCTGTACCAGAATCTCACTTCCGATATGTGGCTCACAGCTTGCAAATTGGTACAATGTATATAACTTTGTTCCAAGAAGAGTGTAAGTTACAGCAAAGGAGATGCTACTTCGCACCTTTTGTAAACTAGGCAGTAGGTACTTGTCTCTTGTTTACTTTATGGCTACATTGTTGAAAAAGAGATTGTGTTGACAGAAAGGGGCAGAGAGGAAGAAAATGAGAGGAGGCCAAGAAGAGCTGAAATCAGAAGAGGTGTGGTATTCCTGCGTCAACTAGTACCATATTGTTTGAATTATCTCAAAGAGGAAGAAAGGTGAGTCATGGAGCTACTGGATCTGCAGCTGACAAAAGACTTCATACATTAGGTCTGTTGCAAGACAATCTTATTCTAAGGAGTGTTCTTTTCTGAGTCGAGCATTGCAAAGAGTCTGAGAGGAACGTGAGGAAGGGTGTCTGCAGTCAACCCATGCCAGGCGTGCCACCCCAGAGAGCAACTTCATTTGCATTTTCTGGTCTCTAGCTCTTGTTAAACCAAACCAGTTCTCCCTTCCTTTATATAAATGGAGGTCTGACTGCTTGGAAACAAGGAGTTTCCAAATAAACTACTCTGAAAAGGTAGTTCTCTTCTCCCATCAGAAATCTCTGGTACTTCATGGTACTAGATGAAATCAAAGAAAAAAATATTCCCTCTGTGAGGTCTAGAATGCTCTTCTGGGAAATGAAGCATTGTTCCCAGAGACGTTAGGTGACACCCTGGCTCCATCAAAATCAGTAGGAGTTTTAACATTTCTCAGATTTATCTGTGACTCGGGTAAATAACCTGCAATAAATATCCTGTCCTTCCCTCTTTCAATTAGTGGGTTCTTTGTAAAATGTGAACAAACTGCTCTATCTCAGAGCTAGTTGCAGTGACAAGAGCAGAGCCCAGCTGTGCTGTGAGGCACACTGAAATTAGGTAATATATTACATTTCACTTTGAGATCTCATTGCGCAGACAATATACCTATAGATCAGCAGAGATGGGAACAGCCTGGAGAAAAAATGAAATAGCTAAAGGGGAAAAGATGCTTGTGGAAAAGTCACTCTGGTCTGTCACCTTTTGTTATGACATTCCCATGTACTCAAATTTACCATGTTCTTTGAATAGCTATTCTACCAACATTTAAGGCAATGGGCCAGAATTTGATCTCAATATAGCAATGTGAACCTAAAATAACTCCACTAAAGTGAAATAAGCTGGAGTATTGTCCCACTGAGGACACTTTATACTACATTGGCATAGCAAAAGACCATAAAATTGATTTAATTTATCCTTAAGGATTCCACCCATGTAGCTGTATTCACAGTGCTAAAAAATCTGTGTAAAAGCTCCATTCCACCTTCCCTTCCAGCTTTTAGTAGAAGGAGATTCTCAGACAAAAAAGGGTGCGACTGGAGTACTACTGTCCTCTGTTCTTCCCTAGTTCTTAGAAGGGTCACATGGGGGATATTGGCACCAAGATGTAGCCGAGGGCTTCTCTATAGCTTCACAAACAATTAGTTGATGGCAAACTCGACTGTGACTTCCCTGTTGCAGTCTATTGTGCATTAACTGTCTCTTGGATCTTGATGACGCATAATAACGATTCACAAATGTACTAATGTCAAAGCATATTAACGAACTATCAGTGTGTGTCAGCAAGGCCCACAGAGACAGCAAGTGCACACAAAGGTAGGACATGTAGATTCACACCCAGTGTACCACAAACTATTTGATCACGTAAACAAGCTCTTAGATCTACCTTAACATTTTTCTGAATTGTGCTTTGTGCCAAACTCGTCTTCAGGTTCCAGTACCACAAGAATGCAATAGTAATACAAAATCACTTTTCATGGGCTGTGCATAAATTGTCTGGATTGGAGGGTCCATTTCAATGTTTGCTTGGTTTTTTTTTAAATAACTTTCTATATGCACAGTGCTAAGTATGTTATTCTTATGAACCAGAGGAGCTTAACAAATAAACACAAATATATGGGCAGAAAGAATGTAAACTGAACAACAATGTTCAACTGAAAAAAGCATGTAAGAAAAGAGTAGGAGAAATAGTAGTAAAAAGGTCTTAGATTCTGTACCCAAGACAGTGTTTGCTTTTTTCACTCTCCAACAAAACATGAATAAATAATGAGCGGCTAGCAAACAGGATTGAGTCTTAGGGGTTTGTCTACACAGCAGCCTTATTCCAAAATAAGCTATTCCAGCAGAGCTGCAACTCCAAGGCATCCTTCAGTCTGCGTAGACTATGGTTCACGCCCTTCGTAACTCCATTTAAGATCATCATTTGCAGCTCTGACTGTGACTGTGGAGGCCCACACAGGAGTGACAGTCCTTGCTACATCTGCTGCATATGTAGTGGGTGTCTGGCAGGTCCTTGCTGTCCTTTCGATGGGCTCGCTTCTCCTCTGCCAGCTGTCTGATCTTCATCTCATCCTTCTGAAGGCCCTTGTGTAGTTCCCACTTCCAGCTTCTGTGGTCATCTGCCAGCTCTTCCCAACGATCTGGGGTGATGTCTACCTCCTTGAGGTCCCGCTTACAGACATCTTTGTAGCGCAATTGGGGGCATCCAGGAGGTCTTTTGCCAGAGGCTAGCTTGCCGTACAGGATGTCTTTTGGGAGCCTTCCATCATTCATTCTGTGGACGTGGCCAAGCCAGCAGAGACGCCGCTGCCTGAGGAGAGTATGCATGGTTGGAATTCCAGTTTGCTCGAGGAAGGCGTTGTTGGGCACTCTGTCCTTCCATGATATCCCAAGAATGCGCCTGAAGTAGTGCAAGTGGAAGACATTCAGCCTCTTTTCCTGGCAGGTGTACAAGGTCCAGAACTCGCTGCCGTAGAGGAGGGCGCTGAGGATGCAGGCTCTGTAGACTTCCATTTTGGTGTGTGTGTACAGCCTGTTGTTGTTCCACACTCTCTTGCTAAGTCTGAACAGAGTTGTGGCTGCTTTTCCAATCCTCCTGTTTAGCTCAGACTCCAGCGATAGGGTGTCGGTGATGGTGGACCCGAGGTAAGTAAACTTGTGGATGACCTCTAGCCTGTAATTGTCAATGCTGATTGATGGAGGTTCAGTAATGTCCTGACCAAGTATGTTTGTCTTCTCTAGGCTGACGGTAAGCCCGAAGTCCTTGCATGCTTTGAAGAACTGATCCAGCAGTTTTTGAAGCTGGCCTTCTGTATGTGTCACTAAAGCAACATCGTCTGCGAACACCATGTCTCTGATTAGCACTTCCCGCACCTTAGACTTAACTTTCACCCTTGCAAGGTTAAACAGTTTCCCGTCTGATCTTGTGTGGAAAAAAAGATGCCCTCTGTTGAGCACCCAAAGGCAGGCTTCAGGAGGAGTGCGAAGAAGATCCCGAACAATGTTGGAGCCAGGGCACATCCTTGTTTGATGCCAGTACCGATGCTGAAGGCATATTGGATGGTTCCTCTCGTATCTTCATGGAAAGACTAAATCATCTTGAGTAGCTGTGGTGGACAGCCTATCTTGTGGAGTAATTTAAACTGTCCATCCCTACTGACTGAGTCAAAAGCTTTGGTCAGGTCGATGAAAGCGATATAGAGTGGCTTCCTCTGCTCCCTGCATTTCTCCTGCAGCTGCCTCAGGGAGAAGATCATGTCAATGGTAGATCTCTCAGCACGGAATCCGCACTGGGATTCAAGATACACCTTCCCAGTGAGCTTCTGGAGTCTGCAGAGGATGACACGAGCGAACAATTTACCAGTGATACTTAGGAGGTAGATTTCATGGCAATTGTTGCAGTCACTTCTGTCTCCTTTGTTCTTATACAAGATTACAATGTTGGCATCTCACATATCCCATGGAACCTCACCGTCCCTCCAGCACAGGCACAGCAGCTTCTGTAGGGGTTCCAGGAGTGTCTCCAAGGCACACGATTACGTCTGGTGGTATACCATCCTGGCCTGGGGCTTTCCTACTGCAGTGCTGCAAATAGTTTTCTTCAATTCAACCACAGTTGGTTCCTGGTCCAGCTCGTCCATGACTGATAGGACCTCGACGACATTGAGGGCTGTATCAACCACAGTGTTCTCGCATTGGTACAGTTCGGAGTAGTGCTCGACCCATCGCTCCATCTTTGTCAGTGATGACTTTACCAGATTTGGATTTCAGAGGTGCCGTCTTGTTCTGGATGGGTCCCATTGCCTTCTTTATGCTCTCGTACATTCCCCTGAGATTACCAGAGTCAGCACAGGTCTGGATACTACTGCATAGCTTAAGATAACCGGTATTTGTTGCCTCACATCTTGGTTCAATGCTGTTAAGCGATGCTGGAGTACCTCTCCAGGCATGAGCCTGGGCAATTTTTATGGAGACCCGGGGCTGCCCAGACACCATGCCCCCACTCTCGGCTTTACTGATATCGTCCAAAGGAAAGGAAAACCTCTATGTTTGGTATCAGCAGGAGTTGCTGGGACATTAGCCTGGCTGTCTGCTGTAGAATTTTTCTGGCTACTCTGAGTGCTTGCTGGGTACTCTGACTCGGTGAGCGTTTATACTCCAGAAGTGCAGCGCGCTTCTTTTCGATGACTGAAATCATCTCATCGGAGTTAGCTTCGAACCAGTCATCTGTGTTTCCAGCTCTTCGCTGCCATCTGGATGTTGCATTGGCACCCCCCAGGGCTGCTGCGCAGATTCTCCTCGAAGGTCTCTCTGAACATTTCAGCTTTTTCTGAGCTTGCAGTCTTTCTGGCATCAATGCGGGGCCTTCCAGTTGGTTTAGAATGGTGCAGCTTCTTGGGTCTCCCCTTGAGCTTGGAGCAAACTAGTGAATGAGCTGTATCGCAGTCAGCACTAAGGTAGCTGCACGTCAGGAGGACGTTTTTGACATTGTCGCATCTGATGATGACCAAGAATAATTGTTGACAGTGTTTCAAGCATGCGCATTTCCGTGACACTGTGCTGTGGCTTGGTTCAGAAAAATGTGTTTGTGATGCACAGATTGTGGTACGTGCTAAGTTCGAGGAGCCGCTGTCCATTGTCATTCATTTTTCCCACACCGAAGTGACTGAGGCAAGAGGGCCATGAGTCATGATTGGCTCCAACTCTTGCACTGAACTCACCCAAAAGGTACAATTCGTCACGAGAAGGTATTTGCACTATGGCGGCACTGAGCTATCCATAGAACTTGCCCTTTACTTATGGTGCGGCGTTCAGGGTTGGAGCATAAGCGATGATCAGGTGGATGGGCCCGGGAAAGGTTTGAAGTTTGACCTGAAGGAGTCTTTCTGATCCTCCCGTGAGTAGTTCCACCATTTGCAGATGGGTGTTTCTGAGGCCAAAGCCAACACGGCTTTGCCCTTCCAGAAAAAAGGTGTAGTCCTTTTCCTTTAGGGATCCCGAAGCTGTGAGTTGCATCTCCTGCAAAGTGGCGATGTCAGCTTCAATTCCTTGTTGATGACAGCACTCTTGGGTGTTACCGATGTCCCGCATGGTCCGTACATTCCAACAAGCAAGCTTGAAACTTTGATGATTCCCTTTTCTTAATAATTTTCTTGTTGGTTTGTCTGGTGCTCATTTCAGTCACTTGTCAGGTTTGTAAACCTTAAGCCTCATGCACCCAGTGAGGCAAGTGAACTATGGCGATACAGTTACCCTACTGGCTTGGGGCTGCCCAGCTTAAGGCGGGAGGTGACTGTCCAATGAGCTGTGATGATCTCTCCCACCATCAGAAGCAACCCCTGGCGCTCATTCTCTACACCAATCAAGCAAGCGCTTATAACCCTCGGCTGCCCAGACACAAGCCCCACCCCTGCCACTTGGCTTTACTGATATAGTCCAAAGGAAAGGATAACCTCATGTTTGTTATCAGCTTAGCTGAAGGAGTTGCTGGGACCATGCCAGAAGTTGACACTGAACCGCCTTAGGACTCCCCTCTGGATTTCCTGTCAGGGTTTACTCCCTTAGCCTTACTCATTCCCAGGATGACCCACAAGGCAGTGGGGCATCTTCCTCCTCCTTCACAGGCATTGTCAATTTGCAGCACCACACCTCCTGGTCCGCCATTGAGACTGTGCATTAGACGGGAGGAGGAACAAGTCCCTCCATAAGATCAGTATGTGAGACAGACCAGACCCCCCCCGCAACACTGTGTTTCACCTGAGAGCTGATGGAGTTGCCTGGGTGATGGCATCATTGTAGTCCACAACAGCTGCTAGGAGCAGAGAGTGAGAGTTGAGTGGTCGGTGAAGACCAGTGCTTCTGTCTGCCTGAAAAGGTGCAGCCACCGCAGAGTCAAAGGTGCTACCCAGACACCCCATATCCACCTTCCAGAATAGCTAGTTTGAAATACAGCCATGACCAATTCGAAATAGCTGCTATTTCAAAATTATTAAAGCAGTTGCATCATGTAGATGTGGCTGTCTAGACCTACCCGTGGAGACCTGGCTTTTAGTCCAGGCTTTGCATCTATTTGGGTGGGCAATAAGCAGCCCATGGACTTTTTGTAGTTTGCCAGGATTAAACCTGGTGGGCTTCCTGTGCGTTATTCGCCTGCACGTCTGAAGGTATGGCCACCTCCACCTCCTGTTGGCCGTAGATTGCTATCCTGGGCCAATGGGAAATGCAGGAAGATGTGTCCTAGTGCATACCACTTCCCACATCTCCCACTATGAGGGGAAATCAATCCATGGCCAACAGAAGGTGCAAGCAGAAGTATCTGAAGTTGTGGGTGTAAATAAAAGACTGGCGGCCCACCAAAGGCTAACCCTGGCAGACTGCCTCCAGCTTATTGCCCCTCCCTGCCCTAGTTTGATGACTGACCTTGGATTTGTCGCTTCACTGCTCTGTGTCTGCTTTTCCTCATCTGTAAAACGAAATCTACTAATGAAAAGCACCATATAAGAACTGAAAATTATCCTTATTACTGTTAATAATGTACCAAAATAAAGGTAATGGCACATGAGCTTGGTGCATGTGCAGTTGCATTTGAATGAAAAAGACAGATATTACTTTGGGCACAATTTGCACATATCATTCACTTGTAGAACTGCTCTTTCAGAGCAATTTCAAAGGAAGCAATCTGAAAGTCTGAACATATGAAAACTGCCACAGCAACACAGACTTTTGCTATTCTGATTCCTAGTTCCTATTGCTGTCATGGCAGCAGATAGTTACTATGGTTGTCCTCACATTTTCTGTTGCTACAGATCTTGCCTTGAGGATATACCAGGACACAACGCTGATATATTGAGTTTTGCAATACAAAATAAATGCTGTCAGGGTACTTCACAACATGGAAGTAATATACATGAGAAGACAAGTATACACCTTTCAAAACTGAAATTTACTGTAACATTAAATGTAGTTTGCCAAAGAATGCATTTGCTAAGAAAATATTGTATAAAATAATTTCAAAAAAGAAAATCAGAAAAGCACAGATTAGGCCCAGATTTTTATCTCACTTCATTGCTGTAGATCTGGGGGGAAATATCCATTTAAACCAGTGAAGAAGCACCAATTGAAATATGCAAGTCAGAAAAGCCTCAGGCCTTACAGCTCAAATTCAGTCCTGGTATCGCTATTGGGTGCAGTGCTATTAGAATCAAAAGAATTCTACCCATTTTAGCACTTCAAGGAATTTTTAATGGATCCCAATTTTAACAGACATGTATAATAGAAGTATTTTATTTCTAACTTTGTAAAAGCACTTTTCTGTGCTCTTGCAGTGTTAGAAAGTAGAAAACAGACTCTTACCATATTTAAGAGTTATAAAAATATCTGAAAAGTGGTACAAACTCAAAGTCACTTCACTTAATATGTTTGCATACAAAGCATTGCACCCAGGGCAATCCCGAGAAGACAATAAGTCTTGCATAGTTCTACTGTCTTGAATTATAAAAAGCATCAATAACAACCTTCATTCAGTATTTTTCATGAGGAGTACAGAACTGGATACTCAATATTTTAAATCGTGTGAGGATTTATTCTCTATACACATATGAACTTTTGAAAGTAGCATTAAATATTGTTTTAATTGCTTCTATACTTTTTCTCATGTACTATTTACTTGCTGTTTTTGGTTCATGAGTAATCTATATAATATCAAAGAATTAGTGCTTAATTTAAACTTGGTGTCTATGTTTACACTAGGGGAAAATGTGGACATGGCTACACTAATGGCCAAATTGGAGAATACTAATGAGGTGCTGGAATGAGTATTTAGTATCTTATTAGCATGTTGCCATCCACAGCACTTCGAAAGTATCGAATTTCACTTGCACGTGGCTTATCTACACAGGGGTTCTTTTTGAAAGGACCCTGCAAACATCGAAATCCCCTTATTCCTATCCTTGGCATAAAGGAGGCTGTGTAAGCTTCAGATGTGCCACTTTTGAAACAATGCCACCCATGTAGCCAGGGGCCTTTAGAAAGGACCCCCTGATTTCAAAAGCCCCTTCTTCCCAAAACTGAATAGGAAGAAGGGGCTTTTGACGTCCAGGGTGTCCTTTATAAAGTTCACTGTCTTCATGGGCAGCGTGTGTTTTGAAAGCACATTGGAAATGCACATGGCCACCATTGTGCTAATGAGGGGCTGCATATTCATGGCAATGCCTCATTACCATCTGCCAAAGTGGCTCATTACAATGCCCCTTCTGAAAGGTGGGGGCTAATGTAGCCATGGCCACTCTTTCTCATAGCACTTTCTGTCCTGGGTTTTCAGTGCTAACTTTTCTCTGTCATGACTCATCTGAGAGAACAGCTTTTGCAAGGCTTCTTACATCCTGCAGTGGTGTTTCTCCACGTTCCATGGCACATAACTCATCTAAATTGTCTACAATTCTGTTCAGCTTTGTAAATATTCCTCATCTCAGCAGAATCTGAGCACCTTCTAGATGTCCACTGAGTATCAGGTGTGAATCTTCCTCCCTGCCCATCCATGTCTGTGCTTCTATTTGCTGTCCAGAGGAGAAAAAAATTAGAGGCTTTAAACATTTGTTTGGTGCCTTACACAGACTGGGTATTTATTGAAGTAAAGGTCAAAGAAGTAGATGCCTTGTGCCCTAAGTAGCTACATTTACATTACATTGCACTTCCAAGAGAAAATCTTCTGGAAGACATCCCCCAGAAAAATTGTCTTTCAAAAGAGCACGTCTGTGCACAGAAAGTGGATCAAGCCTTCAATCAGTTCTTTTGAAAGATAACTCTGCTTTCTGGAAGAAAGCACACACATAGTTACAGCTATTCTTTTGAAAGAATGGAGCAAGAAATGCTGCGGACAGGGTCACATGACTGACAAGCCCTCCCAGACACCACAGCCAGCCGCTCTCTTACAGATACCCTCCCAAACATCCCCTCCCTGCACACGCTGAAGCCTGCCGAGCTCTCAAGCAAAACAGAGTCTGTGCAGAACCAGATGGCAATGCCAGATAGATTCCCATCAGCTACTCACAGTCCTAGGCTGTCCATTCTGGACGCATGGTTGGCTGCTAACTACAGTGGTCACAGCTGCCCTCCACCTACTCCAGTGGAGTAGTGGCCCCCTGCCCAGGCCAAGAAGTGCGCCCTCCCCCCCTGGAACTCAGGATCCTTCTGGCACTCTCCCTTGGTGCCTCGGCACCTCTGGAGCCACCCCAGCAGACCCTACTTGTCAGAGTGGCTGGTGATGAGGGAGTGGGATGGTGCCAGATGTCTCCAGATTTTTTGTCTGAGCAAAGCAGGACCTTCATGGAGGTCTGCCAGTGCCGCATCCCCACCCTCAAACATCAGGACATCGATAGGTGGTCTGCCCTCCCGCCCTCAAGAAGTGGGTTGCCACTGCTGTATGGAAGCTGGGCACCCCTGACAGCTACTGGTCTGTGGGGCACCATTTCAGGGTGGGCAAGGCCACTGTCGGAGCTGTCTTCATGGCGCTAAGAAATGCTTGGGTCACACACCCACCACAGTGAGGGGAAATGGGGGAGAGGACTCATGGGCAAGGGGGACCCTTGGCAGCAGGGGACTGGGAGGGGCTATGGGGAGCAGGGCTGAAAAGGGGCATGGGGGGATAGGGGCCAGGCATATCCTATCACACCCTTAGGAAAGCACACGCCCTTCATCCCATGCACGTCATCTGGACCATCAATGCCACACTGTTGCATGGGTTCTTCCACATGGGTGATCTGAATGCGGCCATCACAGGATTTGCCACGCTCAGCTTCCTGAACTTTGGTGCCCTGGACGAGACACACATCCCCATCCACATCTCTGAACACTGCTATATTAAAAGAAAGGGCTACCACTCGGTAGTGCTCCAGACCCTGGTGGACTCGAGATGCTGGTTCATGGATGTCTATGTGGGCTGGGTGGGCTGGACACAAGATGCTCATATGTTCCAGAACTCCAGCCTCTGCTGGTGTATAGAGGTCAGGACCTACATTCCCCGGTGGGAGGTCCCAGTCAGGGATGCCACCATGCTCCTCTCCATGGTGACAGATGCCACCTACCCCCTGCAGCCCTGGCTAATGTGGCCCTATATTGTCTACTCAGACCCCACCCAGGACCTTTTAAATAACAGGCTTGCTCAGGCCTTACAATGTGTTTGAGGGCGCATACAGGCACCTGAAAGGCCAGTTCAGGTGCCTCCTCATGTGCCTGGAGGTTGGGCTGTAGAACATGCCTGCTGTGCCTCCCACGACATCATGGAGGCCAAGGATGAGGCATTCATACAGGGGTGGGTGGCCAAGTCTGGCCGTGGCTACACACAGCTGTCGGCTGCCCCGGGTTGCCAGGCCCACCAAGATGGGGTCCACATTTGGAAGGTCATCTGTGAGAGCTTTGTTCATAAGCCCCAGTGACCTCCATCCACAGTCAACCCACACAGGCCTGTCCACACATGCAGCCCTCAACACCCCGACCATGAGCATAGGGCATGGAGATGGTGAAAAAATGAAATCTTTAATGATAACTATTAATGGTGTGATTTTTATAAACAGTGAACAGCATTATTTACAGTGTGGAGCAGGGGCAAACAATATACATTGGAGGGCTAAGGCAGAGGTGGGTAGCTCAACCTGGGCGAGATGCATCAGTCCAGGGCAGGGGTGGAAGGCTGGGAGCCCTGTAAGCCCTGGGATCCCCTCCCAACCCTGGTTCATGGTCCCCAGTGGGGCTGGGATGGGGCGGGAAGCACAGGAAGGTAGGGCTGTGGGAGGTCTTCAGTGGGGTTGGGCACAGCAGGTGGACAGGTGTGACAGGTGCTCCTGGAGGACCGTGGTTATGTGCCCAAGGTTGCCAATTAGGTCCTCCCAGGATGCCCTCTCCCAGGCTATGTCTGCCTCCTCCAGGTGGAGATGTCGCTAATCTGCCAGGTGGCAGATGGAGTCATTGTCCCCCAATCTGCCTCTGTGCCTTTCTGGTGTGGGCCCACTGTGGTGCTGGTGGTGAGGGTGCCTGGGGCCTCTCCTGCACCTCTGGTGAGCTGTCCAGGATGACGGATGGGATGGGGCTCTCCTGGCACTCTGACAGTGCAGCTGTATGGACGGAAAGGAAGAGATAGACAGCATGTCAGTCCCTCAGTACCACTCTGAGGGCCATGCTCCCCACAGCCTTATGGCACAGTAACCATGGAATATTGCAGGTGGTGAGGGGTCCCTGCCCATGTGGGGCAGGCCCTGGGTGCAGTCCAGCCCCACCCACCCCTTCCATGCACTTGCGGGTCACATTGGTGTCCATGGGGTGAGATGCTGAGTGTCACTGGCAGCCGTTATGGTGTGTCAGAGCTCTAGCCATCCAGGATGTGGCTGTCCCAGGGCTACTGGGTAGGTGAGTGGCCTGCTGGCGGCTGTAGCGCCCCCCACCCCATGAACTGGCATGTGCATGGGTACTTACCAGAGAGTACCTCACAAAGGTACAGCAACACTCAGCTGGCTTGAGTCCCATTAGAGGAGGTCAATCAAGAGGGCCCTCTCCTCACTGGATCATTTCATGGGTGGCTCCAGCTGTGGTGGCATGGTTCTGCCTTGGGGGGTCCCAGATCCTTCTCAGGCTTGGGGTGCAGCTCGACCACCAAGTGGAGAGGACGGTGGGTTCGGGATATTTTGAAAGGCAAATATACTAGAAAAAATATTTTTGGAAACTATCCCGAAAACTATAGAAAGTAATGGACCTTTTTTTTCCGAATGGGCCCCACCCCCAAATTCTATAGCATTTCGCACCAGCAATATTGACGTTATTTTAAGTTTAGTGACGTTAGTTTAAAAAAATATATAGAAAGGCTTATTTTATGTTCAGTTCCACAAGACTTTCCTGGAGAGCCCATGCCATTACACAGCCACTTTCTGAGCTAGCAAAAATCCACATCACTCCATTTAATTCAGCTGAGCTATGCTAACTTGTACCAGAGGAAGGCATAATCTACAAGCTCTTTGTATGGGAATTAAAAATGGAAAAAAAATACATTTAAAAGGCAGAAAAAAAATCCACAGAACAGCCATGAGAAAAATGCAAACATACTTATAGTGTTGAAATACATCTCAGGAATGCTTTTGTTTCAAGAACGGAAATTGTAATCCTCTGTATTTTGTCAGACGCAGACACTAAGGGTCTACAAAGGTGGTTAGGTTTCTGAAATGCAATAGATTAGCTGCCTAGTTTCGCTCCATTGTGCACCTATGAATCCTGTAAGAGCGTAAACTCACTCACAACCTAAATTCTCAGCATAAAAATTCATAAGGGACCTATATTTTTGCTTCTGGGATCACACACTATTGCCCCACTCTAAGTACTGGGATGCATATCCATTGCCTAATGTATGGCAGCTCACGTTGACCTAACACTGTAGTGTAGACCAGGGCTGAGGAGAGACTCACAGCAGATTATCTCTTGGCTCAAAGTGGTGGGAAACCTGTGGCCTAATGGCTGTATGGTGCCCGTTAGGGCAATCTATGTTTCAAGACATTTTGCTGACATTAACCAACCACAGCCATGATCCTCCCACAGCTCCCAGTGGCTGTGGTTCATCATTCCCTGTTAATGGGAGCTACAGGAAGCAGCAGCCAGTGTATCCCTGCAGCCTATTCACCTGCAAATGCCATCCCACACAGCTACCATTGTTTTGGAATGGTTAACCACAACGTCTGGGAGCTGTGAGGTGAGGTGCCTGCAGATGATCAACATCTGCACAGTGTGTCACAGTCCACAACCAGATTACTCTGATGGGCTGCACTGCAGGTTGTCCACCACTGGGTTAGAGCATTTCCCTGTGAGAGATTTCTCCCACTCTCTCATAGAAAAGGTAATTGCCTGTAATCTGGGAGACTCAGGCAATCCCAAAACAAATACATTTGGCACCTAAGGTACCAGGCTGCAGAAGACTGGTTCCCGTCTGTGCGTTATGAAACAGAGCTTGGAAGAAGACAGATTGAGGCACCTATCTCTGAGAGAGAGGCAGGTTTGAGCAGGTACGTCTCTTGTCTGCAACAGCTAGCTTAGGTTGATCCCCTTCTTAGCTACATCCACTTGGGAAGCATCTTGTCAACAGCGGTCACTGTCGACAAAGAAACCTTGGCAGTACCTCTCTTGACAGATAACAGCTACACACAGAAGCAGATTGAAAGAGCAAGCCGCTTTGTTGACAGACAACCGCCAGATTGCCCTGCACTTTCTCAACAGAATGGCTCACTGGAAGCTCTGCAATTGGGCTGCCCAAGGAAATAGAAGCACTCTCCGCCGAGTGATAGCTCTACATGACTACTCTGCGAACCGAACACTGTGGACAGAGGCGCTATACCTGATAGTGTATACGCTGTAGACGCTTAGGGAGTTTTGTCAACAAAAGCCCAGTTTCGTCAACAGAAGTTGCACGTGTACACACAGCCCTAGTGTACTGGGTATTGTAGATAATATTCTATGGCAATTCTCTCTTCCTCTCCACGGTCCAGAAAGCCCAGTGCCTAACTCAAATTTTGTGTATGACAGCATCGCTATAATTTTTTGCGGGTGGGGTGCCCTGATGCTGAGCATTACAACACCTAAGTCTCTTTGTGCATTCCACCCTAATTGCCCTTCTTCATAATTCTTAAGCTCTACATTGTAAAGGGGCTGAGAACCAGCTCAAACAAAGTATTTCCAAGAAGGGGGGAAAAAAGAGAAACATCAGTAGCCAGCCATTTGTAAGAACATTCTGTCAATGTGAAATCCTGAGATCATTCTGGAAGTTTCAGAGACACTGTTGAAGGAAAGGTTATTTATGCTGCAGACCTGGATATGGAAGCGAGATGCTTTTATGGTAATAATAAAAAAAGAGATTTTAATACTGGTGAGAAGTCTGAAAATTTTTGTGGTGATTGCGGCTACTAAAACCCTGAATGTTGAGGAAAGAACGCTAAGAAAATTTTAGAGAAAAATTTTCAAGGTATTGACTCTACTTAGTAGGACTCATCAGGGAATGACAAGAACTTCTACACACCTTCCAACTGCTCTCTCCAGCTAGTGGACTGCAGGGAATGGAAGTTCATTTTGTCATGTGGAGAAAATAAAGCTGTGTTTTTGTTACGGTTTTCCTACCTTTTAATTCCATAACATTCATAAGTTGAATGTAACTGTTTTTTATTATTCAGCATGATCACAGTTCGGCATTAGTCAGCTAAAGTTTCATTTATAGGCAGAGCACATTTAAGGGAAATTAATTTGAGGAAAAATAAGACTTTTCGAGAAGCAGGAGATAAAATCAGAATATAAGCAGATGCAGACTTCAGATTAAAAGATGCCATAATTATAGTGAAAATTTGCATAGTATTAACTTTAAATTAATATGAAAGGCAACAAATATTAATCTGACACTAGGAAATATTTCTTAACAAAACACATAATTAACCTGTCGAATTTATTGCTACAGTATATCATGCAGGCCAAGAGATTAGTAGGATTAAAGTAAGATTGGAAATTTACATGGTTAAATCCACAGTTAAATTTGACAGAATTTAAAAATATATGAGGGATAAAAGGTTATAACCCAAGCAGTTTAAAAAGACAATTTTGGAAGCACCTCACACGGTGTGGACATTCTTCCACAAATGTCCACGATGGAGCATTTGTGCACTTTCTGAGAAACAGCAGATGCAGGATATTGAAATAGGTTGGCCCATTATGGCATCGTTTTATTCCTGTGAAAAGGGGTCCCACGTGGTTTCAACTGGAATGATCTTCACAAGCAAGAGTCTACTTGATTGCCACTAGCTGTAGCAAAAAATGTCCATGCCCAGGATGAGTGTGAATGATACACTCAACATGTCCCTCGCTATACTATTCTGTGGAGGGAATGGCAACTCACTTTTCAAAGCTCATCAGAAATAATAAACCAGTTCTGCTAACTATTTCGGTTATTTACAGGTGCTACAGCTCTAAACTGTAAAGTCATAAAAGATATGTATGTTTCATTTTTTAAAAACTAGTGCTGTAGCGTGCTAGTGCATCCATCCATAAGAAGCTTTGAGCTGCACTGCTAGAGGATTATTGTGCCACGGATAACCGATGTGGCTGCAGGAGAACCACTTGCATGCACGTTGATCCACCAAAACTTGCAGTGGCATTCTTTGAGATTTACACCAGTGTAAATGAGAACACACTCTGGTTCTTCAAGCTCTACTGAGCTGTGTAATTGGATGTGAAGGGAAGCAGTGAGAGCCCAATTGCATGGTACTTTGCTTTAACCAGCCTATTTTTAAAACAACTATACAGAACAATCCTCTTCTGGAAGAGGAATGGACTACTGCATGAACTCGTCCAAAACATCATTTTCTTCAGTCCTCTTTTATGAGTATTTTGGGGGGGGGGGGGCGGTTCTATAATTAAAAATAAGCTTCCTCATGCTTCCTTGCAAACAAGTATATCCAACTGACGTTTTGAACTAAGATTTCCAGCCTTATATTATGCTGTTATGTACCATACTAAATGTCAATATTCCTGTGTTGGTGTGAAGCAAAGTGAGGACTTTTCAGCTCTCTCTTATATTCATGTCTTCTTCCTCAAACTATAGACTTGTTAAATATATTTAGAGCCCAACTGGCTAGTCCAGCATTTATTAATCCCTTCACAGGCAATCTAGTACTTAACAGAGTACTTAAGCACTGCCTACAGTGGTGAATTTTTTTGAAAAAAGGCAGGGGCTGTTTTTCAAAATCCCATGCAGTAGCCACACACAAAATGCCTTCTTTCAAGTCAATTAAATCAGAAGAATGCAGCACTTTTTCTGGCAGGCTTTTTCCAAAAGATTCTTTCAAAAAAAAAAAAAAAGTGTAGATGCCCCAGGGGCCCTTTTTTCCAAAAGAGCAGTCATCGTGGTGCTGGATTTTTCCTCTCTCTGGCTCATTCTTTTGCAAGTGCAGAGGCTGTGTAACTGCTCTCAATCAAAGTAGTAGACCAATTTTTTTCAGTCTACTTTTTTTGTGTGTAGATGCACTTTCTCAACGTTTTTTCAGAAGAGCGCCTCCAGACGCGTTTCTTTCGAGGGATTACAGTGTAGACTTAGTCCGAATGTCCTTGGGAGTTTAATGCATGACTGTTGTTGCTCTAAAATAAGGGAGAGCAAACTTTTTACATCAGGCCCCAGTTTTTGGCCCTTCACTTAGCAGCCCTTCCTCATCCTGCCTAACCTGTCTAATGTAATCCCAAACCTATTGAAATTTTTGGTTTTGTTGATTTAAAAAAAATAATAAAAAAACACCCTTTCTGCCTGTGTAAGAAAATGTCTGTAGAATGTAAAAGCTTTCTGAACTGGTATATAAATGTGAATACACAGATATAAAACTAATATATTTCATCATTTTTAATGTGATGAATGAGCCTGAGACCAGGCAGCCCATCCTATTGTGCTCTACTCAGGAATTACATGCACTGCCCAAGGTGGCCTGCACCCCGCCCCACCCCATTCTGCCTACCCCTGCTGTATGATAACCAGTGGCATTATGCCAATGATGAGTTTGGCCCAGTTTAACTCCAACACAAAAAAGTACCTGTTTCTACATTAGATAATGAATTTGGTTCAACAAATTATGGACAAAGTTGCTGATCTTAACTAAGTGGCTGAATTATGTTGCCTTTCCCACAATGAAAAATGATAGCTTCAGTGAAATGAGACAAATTATTTTCTGTGCGCTCAGGAGCAACATTTGATGCAGATGACAATTTTGAACTCTGGAGACACACACACTACATCCGTTGATGAAACATAAAATCGAAATCAGCAGAAACCATCATCACTCCCTTGGCACCTTTCTGCTTTTTTTGGCCTTGCTTCCAGCCGCACTCTGGGGTCTGAGAGATAATACATGAAAAATTTTATCAGGAGATCAGCAACTTCCCTTTGCTGTATCAGAGCCCAAAGAATTTTCATTATAATATCACGTTATTATAATGTGATAACTAAATTATTATCTAACTAAACTAACTATCTAACTAAAAATTATCTAAGAAAAGAGTACTAAAACAGGAAGTTTTCATACGCAAATGAGTTACAGTCTCAGATTCCAAAAGGTAATAGAAGCTTCTGTTATGCAAGGTTTTGAGGGCCTTGAGAACAAAGCCAAGCGAAGCATAGTGGGGATACATTTTTATACTTAGGAAGAAGTCCAAATTCCAAGTAATTCCAAATTCCAAGTAGAAGAGTGATACAGTTCCTTCGGTTTGGGCACGTTCAGTCCCACACGCCAGTGATCAGACTGATAGAACAAGTGTCAGTTTCTGTCACCTCTTCAAGAGTGTCAGATAGAGAAAGCAAGCACCAAAGTCTTTATCCTTTGATGTTTTGCAATGCTTATCTGCTTTATATGAGCCTTCTTCTGTTCTGGATCAAATCTTTAATTAATGAGTCTTTTTGGTTGGCCGAGAGATGCAACTATGAAGATTTAGGATGCAGGCACACTTTACACCACAAACTGCCGTGTTATAAACGAAATCAATTTTTGCAGCATCTTACATCAACTGAGAAATGCTAAATGAAAAAACATATTTTTGGAATATAGTATTTATTTTAACAATTCTAGCACATGGAGCGAGCCCAATAGGTTTGAACTGTGCACTTATTGGTGTTCTGGGAGACCTACAGACCTTGGAATCAGTTGGTGCCTAGTCAGGTATCATCACTGTCGGCAGATCAGCGTGTCAGGCTTGAAATATGCACTTTGCAATGATCGAGGAGATCACTGGTTCCTCGGTTTAACAGGAAATTGCATAACACGGCTAGAAAAATGGTAACAGTTTATTTCAGAGGAATACTTAGATTCCATACAAAAAAGCATTCCAGTTGTACATTGCAGCATGACTCTTTCCATTGAAAGGAAACACCATTTGGATTTTTTTTCCAGGCAATTTAATTCTTCCTATGAAACATAAACATAGATAAACTACTTGTTTCTGTAATTTCATTGTTTGGAAACTCACTATGCATGCATGTAATGTATGGATTCTAGCCTTCATTTACAAATGTTTTACAAATAATTTCTGTAGGCATTACTATTACAACCTCATCGTCAATTGTAAGAGGGATTAAATTTCCACTAATCAGTAAATTGGTGCTGCTTAAATGATTTAATAACCTGCATTTATTTATGGTATCATCTTGTAGAATAATGTTTCTTAGTCTCTGTTAAAAATCCTGGTTAGGCAGATGGTGGATGAAATTACTATCGGCTATATTATATTATGTATCTTTATTGCAAATCACCCTGCTATCAGAGTTTCTCTACCACGTTTTAATTTTATATTAAATAATATTTATCCTGAAAGTTATAGTCATGTTTACAAGGTTATCATATTTTTTCATTCTGATTTAATAACTGTGGTACAAGAGCTCTTACAGTCATGCGATTTAAAAACTAATACATTGATTCGGAAGTGCCAAGGTCTTGCTTGTTGCCAGAGCACTTAGAAAAATCAGCTAAGGTGCCGATTTTTATCTAATTACATCATAGAATCTTGGAATCCTGGAGTTGGAAGGGCCTTCAGGAGATCATCTCGTCCAGCCCCCCCTGCCCAAAGCAGGATCAACCCCAACTAAATTATCCCATCCAGCACACTGTCAAGTCAGGAGTTAATAACCTCTAGGGATGGAGACGGCACCACCGGTAAAACATTCCAGTGCTTCAGCCACTTCCCTTGTGAAGTGCATTTTTCCTAATGTCCAACCTACGCCTCTACCACTGTAACATCCACCATTCCAAGTGACAATCTTAGCATCTATGGACCTGTACAGGGCCCTTGGACCGCTCGGTAACGCAGGTTCTAGAAGTGCCTGGCTAGTTCGGGAGGTAAATCTCACCCTGAAAAATGCTAAGTTGCCAAAGTTGCTTTCGAGGCATCTCCTTAGAGGGTGAGTTAGTGGCCCATTTCTTATCACCTGGGTAGAAGAGGGCAAACTTTCTGAGTAGTGCAAAGAAAGCAATGCCTGGCCAATGACTACATTGACAGTTTTTTCTGGGCCAATCCTTATGTTCGAGGCAGTGGGTGCACTCTTGTGAGATGTGTCCCTCACCTAAGCACCATATGCCTCATGAGTTGCAGGGATGGTCTCGTGATCGCAGAGAAATGTCTCAAACCCACAGGCTCTGAACACAGTCCTGAGAAGGGATGAATTCCTAGTACGGAGGGGCACAGAAGAAATGAAACCTCCACTTAGGTAATGTCTTACAGGCTGGGAAGAACATTAGTTTGTTTTTTTAAAAACAGTCTTTAGAAACATTCTGTAAAAAAACATTCTTTAAAAGAGGGAAAACAGAAAAAATAAAGGAAATGGTTAATAGGTAGGCCAATTCTCTGGACTCTCTGTGGTTATTAAAGGTGCTTCAGCTGTAAGAAGGGCTCCGCTCAGTATTCCATCCCAGACCAATGCTGGTTGAGAACATATGGAATTACCAAGTGAGGGTCGTTGAACCACACAGATCTAGGTAGAGGCTGCTCATGGCACAAGTCGAGGAGTAGCACGGCTCAAGGGACACTGGTACTGAAGAACTCCTATTTCAGGTGTAGGGATACAACCTCGCCCAAAAGAACAATACTTGAAGAAGAATTATAGGATGACTAATCATCTGTTCCCGTATGGTGATTAATCCAAATAGCATTTCAGTGGTAGGAAACTACTTCCAGAGAGGTCCCGTTTACCATGGACACCATGCAAACAGTTATCTAACAGGTTAAATTAGTGTTGTTTGGAATAATTTAAATTATGACTTGATATTAGGGTTGGTGGGGAAACAGAAAAACAAGCATTTTGAAGAAAATATATTTTAACATTCAATTTTTGCATTTAAAATATTCTCATCAGCTGTACTTGCAGTGCCTCTGACTGTCATTTCATATCTCTTCTTTATTGTTTGCTGCTTAACTCTAACATTCTTAGGAACCCTTAGAAAAGTTTCCTTTCTGTTGAAGCTTTTGTCCTTTTAAAAATTTTTCAGTTGGGCTGAAAACGAGACCATTTTGGCATTCTTATAATTCACAACAGAAAACCAAAGGAAGGGGTTAAATGCAATTAATTTGTAACTTTATTTCTTCTTTTTGGCTACGTCTACACGTGCACACTACATCGAAATAGCTTTTTCGATTAATGACGTCTACACGTCCTCCAGGGATGGCAACGTCGTCATTCAACTTCGACGTTGGGCAGCACCACATCGAAATAGGAGCTGCAAGGGAATGTCTACACGCCAAAGTAGCACATATCAAAACAAGGGTGACAGGAACAGCTGCAGACAGGGTCACAGGGCGGACTCAACAGCAAGCCGCTCCCTTAAAGGGCCCCTCCCAGACACACTTGCACTAAACAACACAAGATCCACAGAGCCAACAACTGGTTGCAGACCCTGTGCATGCAGCATGGATCCCCAGCTGCAGCAGCAGCAGCCAGAAGCCCTGGGCTAAGGTCTGCTGCCCACAGTGACCATAGAGCCCTGCAGGGGCTGGAGAGAGAGCGTCTCTCAACCCCTCAGCTGATGGCCGCCATGGCGGACCCCGCTATTTCGAATTTGTGGGACGCGGATCGTCTACACGTGCCCTACTTCGACGTTCAGCTTCGAAGTAGGGCGCTATTCCCGTCTCCTCATGGGGCTCGCGACTTCAACGTCTCACCGCCTAACGTCGATTTCAACTTCGAAATAGCGCCTAACACGTACAGCCGTGACGGGCGCTATTTCAAAGTTGGCGCTGCTACTTCGAAGTAGCATGCACGTGTAGATGTGGCCTTTTTGAAATTTTGTCAGTACGAAAGTGAGTGTGTGCTAATTACTGAGGCATAAATGCTGAATTATGTGTTCTCTTTTGCACACTGCCTAGTGCCAGTCTTCTGAATCCTTGCTTGCTCCACCATTCCCAAAGAGTAACTATGCAGCCGATAGGAATTATGCTAGTGGGATCTGCTACCCTCCATGATCCTTTACCAATGAGGAAGTTAAGGAAGCAGGATATTTTTTCCAAGAAACTTCACTGCAAGGCCTCAAGAGGACTACTTTAAAAAACAAAACAAAAAAAGCAAAACAACCAAAAAACCCTTCTCCCTTTATTTTTATTGCTGGATGAAAGCATGTTGCCTGAACCTCAAGGAAAACGATGTGTCTCATTCATTCTAGTGATAAGCTTGTGGTGCTGCAAAGGAAGGGAAAAGTACCAAATGAAGGTAAACCGACTAATGTGCTGTGTTTTCACAGAACCAGGATGGACTACCCTGGTCTGGCACCCTTGGGACCTGCTTGGTCCTGAACAAAGGAGTTCTTGAGACTCAGAATGCTTCCTGCTGCCCTCTGGCTTCTGCTCCCAGGCTTCCCTCTGAGCCATCAGCCTACTCCCAGACCCCAGTACCAATACTAGACAGGAAGGCTTCTGGCTGCTTCCTGCCCTGGCCACCACCTGGCTGCGACTCTGCCCCAGCACAGTACTGTTTGATGTCCTGGCTGCACCTCCCAGGCCACCACTCACTTCCCAGCCAATGCTGCCCCTCCACCAACCTACCTACCTATGACTGCTTGGCCCTGGCTAGAGCTCCTTGATGCTGGAGTCCCACGTTGCCCCTCTTCCTGGCTCCTGGAACTCTGGACCACAGATCTTGCTGTACCAGAGAGTCCCGGATTACAGAGGTTCTTACTTTAGTACAAAGAGTTAATGGTAAAGAACATAAGATCATGCATTGCTGTCTCCTTTTCTCAAAAGAAGGGTTTTTAAGGGTTGCCGCTGGATAAAATTTCACCAGCTTTTCTGTCGTCTGTATACTATTTTATATTCAAACATCCATTAGAAATATATGAACGTTTGGTCTTCTAGGTCCTGCAGTATTGGGTCTCAGTTTCAAAATCAGTTAGAAAAATCATCACTTGTGACCCAGTCCTTATTAGAATGGGTTTGAGGCTCAGTTACAGAACAATGTATCTGCTAACGCTTATTTTTTCAGCCACCTGAAAATTTTTTCCGCTACATGCTTTCTCTGCAATTCACCATCAGGAGTAATGCATCCTGTACAGTGTGTACACATGAAAACAAACACCTCCCATGTCACCTTAGCAAGTTCATTAATAGGCAGTAATAGGCAGTAGTAATAGGCAGTATTATTCAGCAAAATAAACATTCCTTGGTGCCCTTCTGTTTTACCCAGCCTACTCTTTCACTTATTTCTTCTGTATTAAATTTCCTTAGACATTTGCATTTCTTGAGGTGGTGGTAACATTCTGAATTGTGACCTCTCTTTTCTTGCTGCTTTAGACACATTAAAGGTTCTCAAGCTGCCTCATGCTCCTCAGTGAGTGTTCAAAATTAAGCTGACTGTGCCACCAATTGATTTTTATCTGTGTATGACAGAAGTTTTTATAGCAGAATGATAGTCCAGTGCAGCGGGACTATAGCCCCTTTATGTTTAATGACCTCAGAAAAACAATAGCTAACCCAAAAAGCTAAGTTTTTGTTTCAATGTATCATATAAGGTCAATCAGCCTCTTTTGGACGTCTTCCCTGTTCAAACAGCTTTCCAATTCCATACAATCATCATAATGTCTTTGTTCTACTTCTTTAGTGGTCTGTTTTGCGATAATTTTTTAGGCTTTTTCACCTTTTATTAGGTTTGACCCCGCCCCCCACGCCGCAAAAATATAGCCTGAGGTTTTAGATGAATTCTTTGCTGTGCCTCTTAAACTTAGCCAATAATTCAGAACAAGTAAAGCTCTATTTCTCTCAGTCTATTGTTTATAGATCAAGATATTGTATGAGAGTATCTTTACGGTTTGCTGAAAATAGTCACACGCAAATTTAGTAAGAAAAGCTCATCCAAATATCTCCAACAGCAAATAACTGTACTCTTCAACACACAGTATTCGTCATCGTTTTTGGATAATTAAGCTGTGACATGACAGGACATGCATTCTATTGCATTAATTTACACCTGGTTGTTTGTTAGGCTTGAGTCTCAAGGCTGACTGCTGTCAGAGAGCAGCGTGAATTAACACATGGTGGTTGCACAAGACTGTGTTATCGCAATTTAAAAAAGTTACCTTTTTTTAATAAAAAAATGGTCTGGACACCTTCTTTTAATTGTGTTAATTATAAGTTTAGTTCTGTAGTCACGGAGCAGAATCCAATGCTCCTTAACCTGTTGATGTTTTAAACAAGAAATGTAGATTTCTGTGATGTCACCATTTTCAGGTTTGTAAATTCTGAGCAGTGAATTAAGCTAGTTAGCCTCCCATCTCAGAACTATTAACAGACAATCCATACCTGTAGAGGTATCCTGCATCTTTAATAACAGGAATATTTCAGTGGCCTTCAATGTTGTTGGACAGCTTGTTTATTAGCCCTAAGGCTAATAAAAGAAGCCCCACCCGCAGAGCACCTAGTTCCAGATTTATGAAGCAGCTGTAGTTCTTTCTGCTGTAAGACTGAACGTATATTTAATCATGAAGTAGAATTTTTGACTACAATGACATTAAGCAGGGATGTTGTTTCATTCTCCTTTGGACCATAAATCATCTACTGTAAGGTCTCCCTATCTAAGTAAATCACGTTCAATCTTGGAACAATCAGTAAAGACATAAGGAGAGGAGGAATGTAAAACTATGATAAAAAATGACTTCCTGAAACCCATTGGCAGGGAGCACAGATGCAAATCAGGAAAAGAGGTCTGTGGGGTGCACCGCACAAAGCCTCATCAGGGCTACTAAAAGTACTTCTGAAAACTCCATCCTTTACACCTGACAATCACTATGTTAAAATATAACACATACTGTTCCTGAGATTCACAACTACTTGATACAGAGCAAAAATAATTCTGAACCTTGGGAAAGTTTTAAAATTTAAAAAAAAAAATTTCAGACAAAGGCAATGACCTAGCATGCAAAAATGTTGCTCAAAGTGCTTACTGAAGTTTCTATGGCATCTTAAAAGGTGAACAGGTTAAAGGTGTCATCAGGCAGTATGCCTATTTCTGCAGTGTGGTGGACATTTTTGGAAGAGTTCATAGTTTTAGCTGCAAGAGGCACAATTCTGAGAGAATCAAGGAAGGATACAAAATAGAAATTTTGCCCATAATACTGCCAGATGCTGTGCTTAGCTGGGACCGTGCTGACATGGTGCCGGGGGGGGGGGGGGGGCTGCAGTCTGTAATAAAGGTCTACACATCTGGCCCTCTTTATAGAGCCATGAACTTTGGGATGTAGTGCTAAGAGTGAATCTGATGCACTTGTGGTCCTAAGGAGACAAACAGGTCACTGCACCTTACCTGATGTGATGAATGACGTCCTAATGCAAGCCGTAGCCCAAGACTCATTGTCATATTGTAACTCTCAGGCATGTAGAAACCTTGAATCAGTGACGGGCTAAAGAGATGTTCTGGGCAAACCTTAACCAGCTTTTCTAGACTCGTCAAGCATGTCAGGGTATGATAAAGATTTGAAACCAGAATATTCCGTTGTATGCAGTAGCAGCTCAGAGAGTCAGCAGACTGCAGGGCTTTTTCGAGATTACAGGGTTTTGGTTGACAAAATCCACAGAGCATCCGTACTGAGAAGTGCTTTTGTCAACAGCCATTCCTCTTTTGTTCACAGCTGTACCGCAGTCACCCTGAGGAAGAACACTGATGTTGACAAAGAGCTGTCAACAAAAATTTCGCGCTTGGCATTTGGAGCGCTTTCTGATGACAGAAAAGGCCTCCGGGTCACCATTCATGTGCCGCAGGGGACGCACTGTCCATCTATGGTACCTGCATCTAGGTATTCTTCAAGCCACAAGGAGCCCATGAAACCCCGTGTCAGGAAGCTGAGAGCACCTGAGCACCAGAGCTACAGCTTTCTGTTAAAACAATCTCACAGAAACACCTTGGTAGAGAGCATTTCCCCATGGCAGACCATCAGGGAGCACAAGACTCCCTTGTGCCCCTAAGAGAGCCAGCTGAGGAGCCCCAGAACAACAACTTCATGTGTCCAGCCTGCCCACCATGCGTAATGTCCATGATGTATCTATAGTGGTCAACCAGGGTCTGCAGCACAAAGCAGCTCTTCTAGTTGATAAACTTGGTCATGCTAAGGTCTGGGCTGAGATCAGGATGTGTGTGTGTGGCCCATCGATGACCCCAGGGCAGCAAATTTGTTGATGTCTTCATCAAGGTGTCCCAGATGAATGACCCCTCCAGAGCAGGATAGTGTTGATGGCTCTCATGACCTGCAGGCTGCTATGACTGACCACCCATTTCAGGGACTGAGGGAAGGAATCCCGGGGCCCTTGAGGGAGCCCCACTCCTCCTCCCATCCCCTTTGCTCAGAGGTCTCTAGAAGGTCCCCACCCCCCGCAAAGAGGCTGTACCCTGGCAGTAGGGCTGTATGAAGGCAGGATGGCATGATCTTCCTTGGAGAGGATCTTCCCACTGTGGGGGAAAAAGGAAAAAAAAAACTGCTGTAGGGGTTAAATTTTTTACCTTTTCCACAATAACCAGAAATTAGGGGGGTCATCTGCATCTCTTTGAAGTTGTTACCTTGTCACTTAGAGAAAATTTACCCTGAAGACTCCTTTGTTTTTGTCATCATGTACCGTTGTAGGGTAAACTGAAGTCAGCAGAGCTGGTGTTTGCAGACAGATCTCAGGATAACTTGGCTGAGACTTTGGCATGTTAAAGAAGACAATTAATTGCCAAACTATCTAAACAAACTGTATAAAAAGTCCTGAAAACTGATTCTCAGGGCTCCCACTTCTCTGGAAGTTGGCAGCCTGCATATATGCAAATACACTTTCCTTTTAGATCTCACTTTTGCCTCACTGCTTTGACCGCCAGCCTCGGACCGCTGGGGAGTACTGTTCCCCAGGGGAAAGTGGCTTCCCCAACACCACCACACCGTAACTCCACCCTGCACAACACCCCCCCCCCGACCCCCACTTTCTGAGGTTCCGGTTTTAACAGGACACCCCTCCCAACTCCATGAAGAAACAGCAGCTTGAGCATGTGTCACCTCAATGACGATGGACTTCCCCAAGCTGAACTGGTTGCCCAATGAGCAGTAGCTGAGTGCAATTGCACCCTGCTTCTCACTGGGAAGGGAGGGTGTACAGCTGGATGTCATGCCTCCAGAAGGTGGAGGGTGAGCCAGGAACAGAGTTCCAGGAAGGTGACCACATTCAAAAGTTTTGGCTCCACAGCTGGTCTTCTCACTGTTCCCTGGCCAGACAGTCCCACCACTCTGAACTGGTGCTGTGCCTTCAGAGCCTCCTGTGCACACGGCAGGGGAGGAATGTGCGTGTGCAAGTTCTGCAGCCATGATGCCATCCCTCATGGTACTCTTGAGCTCAATCTTTGCAACATCTTTGTGTGAGACCACGGTAAACCCAGGAGCAGTTATGGCAGCATTGCTCCCCGGGACTAGCTGTGTCGCCACAAAAAACATAAAGCCCTGCACCAGCTTTCCTAATTTCTTCTTGTGTTCCTTAGAGCTCACTTAAGGTGATTATGTAAAAGAGGAACCTGACTGAGGTGGCCAGCAGTTATCCTTAAGTCATAGTGTAGGATTGCCTTTTCCTTCGTCTTGAAATATGATTATGCTCGCATGTGTAATGCTAGTTGTAAGAAGATGTGCTGCAGTGTGGACCTGCATCTATGATTAATACCTAACTCTCAGATATGTGGTATTATGTGGGCTCTCTGGATATGCACGTGCTGATTACATGTGCTTACATGAGTGGTTTTATTCAAGTGCAGTTTTCTTTGGGCATATGAGAACATCCGCATGGGGGAGGACTCTTTTGTGCATAAAAAGTGCACACACCAAATTTCATAGGTAGAAGTAGATCAACATTTCCCTCGCTGGACAAAGGGCTCTGGAGTAAATTAGTCCAGCTTTGGAGAGTGTTTATTCTTCACCTGATTTTTTTTTTTTTGTGTTTTGTTTGTACATAATTATAAACATCTGACTGTGTTTTGCTAACGTCACCACAGCAATATCAGTGACTGTATTGCTTCAGCTCGTGAATTCCCTTGGCTGTACAGTGAAACGATTGTAAATATAAGGCTCTAAACTGCGATCCAAATGTAGTTACCAACCTCAGGACAGAGCCTAAGATCAGCACCCGGATAATAATCCTGAGCCAAAGACACTGTGCAGAAACTGGAGTCCCCAGATGGAGCTGATCCTGGCTGGCCATCAACAGAAGTTTCTCTGTCTTATTGGAAGCAGTGAGCGTCTCATTGTTAAGCATGAGCATTCTGTTTTGGTAATTGTTAATAAATAGGTTAAATAGGACCAAGCACTAAGGCGCTTTTAAAATCCCCACCCCCACCCCCCACAAACCTGAGAGTGGGGGGTTACCCTTGGGCCCAAGGAAGAGTGAAGATGGAGAAGATATCTTCTATATGGAGAAGATAGGGATGCGAGAAGGATAAGCCAAAGTGACTGTGAATGAAAGAGAATTTTGTCTTGGTAACACCATCATGGATGTTTCTGTTACCCTCCCCACCTCATGATAGATAATTAAAACTAATTAAAAGTTAATGACAGAGGAGGAAACAGATTTCATTAGCACAGAATTTAACGATCTGTAAGACACATATTTGTTTTTGAATTTTTTTTATTGATACTATGGTAACAGGCGGCTTTATTGTTAGCAAAAATAAGCTAAATGGGTCATATCTACATCCATATAAGCCCAAGAAGTTGGCAGCAATGGCCGGTGAGAATTAAAATCAGAGTGGCTCTTTTGCCCTGATTAAAACACTCCTTAGTCAATCGTCAATAAAGGACTTGTTTTGGAAAGAGACAAAGTTCCCCTTTGCCATATTAAGCAAAGTATGAAATAGACCAAAAAAAAAAGGGAATGAATCTGTCCTATAGCGTTTTTAAGCAAAAAGGATTACCACTCGCAAGCTATGTCATATATTGCAGTTTGTGATGAAATTGTTCATTGGGGAAAACCACACAAATAAATTAAAATATTTAAAGTGCACAAACAGAAAGAGAGAAGTCCGAGCGTAGAGTTGAAATGACAGAATGCTTGAATATATTTGCAAACCCCGGAGACGTGTGACTTGTTGGAAGCTGGAGTCTAAGATGGTCCGAAAATAATCGCCTGTGAAGACAATTAGGTTGTGAAGAGAGGTGAAAGAGGGCTAGTAACCGTATCAGGAGATATTTTGGTCATCCAAGAGAAGTACTGCTGTGTTTGAGAGCGTACAATGAAGGAAAACAAGAGGATTCCATGGCGATATCTACACTAGAAGTATCTATCTACAAAAGTTACTCTTAGAAGAAATGTTCCAACAAACTTCTGTCAAGAGATTGTGTGTAGACATAAAAAGCAGATTGATCCTTTGTTCCAATCTGTTGACAAACCGCCCTCTCGACCCCAGAAGCATCTATACCTTCTTTTTTTTGGTCAACAGTTTGCTTAATATGTGTGGCTGCAATAATGTGAAGGATGTTGAAAAAGGCATAGAGTTAATCAATAGTATAAAAGTAACAACTAATATTAAGGTGACATCCAGCAGAAGCAGAAGAATCAGTAAATTGCTTTGTATTTGCCGCACTACTCTCACATGCCTCATATTTTTTTTTTTTTTGCTTACTGTAGGAAATATTATTGCTATTTGGATTTCCTAAAATTCAGCACAATGACTTAGCAAAAATGTGGTTTATATTACAATTTGCATCTTGGCTTTGTAGTGAATGAATTAACAATGATTTAGGAGTCATAGTAATTATGTTGATCATGCAAATTGCCATATGAGGAAACCTTCATAAAAATGGTTTTATGGATGGCAACTATGTATTCTAATGGCTCTAATGAATCTTGTTTCTGCACTCTACAGCATGTTTTTGGTAGTTGGAAAACATGCGACTCATAGTGCTGTCTGCTAGTTCTCTGAGGTATTTTATTTTTCTTTTAAATCTGTTCAGCATATACTGTACGATTTTCAGCTTGAGCAACAAAAAAAAAACAAAACCCTCTCCGTTTTCACAATCTAATGCTTTCGACCTACTGAAATGTCGCACTAGTTTGTTATATTGAGCTTTCTTGTGGGTACAGTCTAGACGGACTGAACCATAATATTATAACAAACTTTAGTGGGGGGGAGGCTGCTTTAGCAAAAATTAATGCTTCAGCAAGATCTTGAGCCTCAAAGTTTATTTGTAATTTATGGTGAGGGTCTCCAAATCTTCCTTTATGCAGATGGCACTGCACTGAATTGCACTACTCTACACTAATGGCATTGAAAGTTCAAACCTTGGCAAATCCTCCTCACTTATATTGATAAAAAATCGAAAGGAGCTTGTTCTGGCCATCCACTTGAATAATGAAGTCAAAAAACCTGCATCTTGTTCAGAGTTTATTATGCAGCTGGACGGACTGTCAGGTGGCTTGTGTATCTTGGACCAGTGTTGCAGATGAACAATAAGTTGAGTCTGGAGTTGAACAGGAGAGGGGCAGGTTGGCTTGCTTTTCGGAATATGCCTGGTTATCTTTGTTCATTCTAAACCTTCCACAGACATGAAAGCCCATCTGTTTAACACCAGTATTTTTCTGGTAATGCTTTATGTCAGTAAAACGTGGACTACAATGCTTAGTACGAGAATCAGAACTGCAAAACACACAAAGAACTATTGATTATCTCTGTAAGAGGAGCAGTGTCAGATATATCATCAAAATTACATGTAACTAGTAAAGGAGACTGGCTGGTCACATTGCAGGACTTAGCTAACCAATAGAAAATTTATGTTCTCCATTGGTGTCCATGAGGAGTGAAGAAAATAAGAGGAAGGCCTCCAGACTCTTTGGTGAGCCTTCATGGAAAAGAGTCACACAAAATAGAAGAGGGTGGAAAAGTTGCAGTCTGCTTTGTGGCAAGACTATCCGCATCGAAGAAATCTTGGATCTGTCAAGTATTACAGGAGAATTTCAGAGTAATTACATAGTTTTTTTTTTTTTTTTTAAATCCTTTTGGGTGATTGCTCTTTGTTCCCTGTTAATGTCACAGTGAGGTGAACACTTAGGCCATTTGAATACCTCTTTCTCTGCTTCTGCGCAAGGTCGTCAGTTACAGTTAATCTGCCTCAGAAACTTAAGTCATAGCCATCCTTTAAAAAGCATCTCAGTGTCAAACCGGGTTCAAACATAAACTGAAAAAGCAAATTAAACTGTGCCTTTGAAAGTTATATTAATGAAAATAAGTGACTGCTGATATGAGAAACATAAAGGCAGAGTGCAGGATGAAAATAAAGAACTGATTCATCTGTCACATGGCCTGTCGTCTCCGTGATGCCTTAAGGAATGGCCACCATACAAGTTTTTCAACCACACCCCTACACCTTTTATCTTTTTCATGTCTCATAATAAGTAACATAAGTGTGGGGTCTAGTGAGTTACACAACGACTTGTAGATACAACTGTAGTGCTAAGTTGTGTAACTCATTTTGGTTGAAGAGTTAATCCTAAGTAGATACTGTGTCACTCACTCCAGTAAGTGTTAAAGTAATTCCAACATAAGTCATAAAATATTACCTGAGACAGTAAGCAGCATTCTAAAGTTATACTTGTGGAACGATTTGAAGTTTCCTTTTTCCTGGTGATGCAGTTTACGCCACCTATTTGTGGTATTCTAGGGATTTATTAACTGAGCTGGTCCATATTCATAATTCCTCATCAGATATTATAAATGTGGACATTAGGAGGACTTCTGGTATTAAGTAATTGTTTACAAGTAATGATTTATTATAACTTTTTTTAACAGCTACTGGTATGCAGCAATGCTTTGCATTAACAAATTGCTCTTCAGCTCAGACACACATGTTAATTACTGCTATAATTCTCTGTATTGTTTTTAGTGTCAGCTGTTGATGCCTAATTAGAACATAACTGCTTTCTGTAGCATAACGCTATATGGAAGCTTCTTATAGAAAATTCCATTAGAAACTAATGCACAATGATCTCTAAGTGGTGTGCGGGGGGGCGATTTTTATTCCCTACCAAAGTAAAAAAATAATATGTAGTGATTGTTTTGACTACAGGACACTTAAAAGAAAACCTATAGAGAATGATCTCCTTCCTGTTAAATTCTTTGAAGTAAAACAAAAACATTGCAAACGCTAGGGCTGAGGCCTGCAGCTGAAGTCAATGGAAAAGCATACTTTAATTTGCAAGTTCAGGTAATTGAGCTTTCTCCTGCAGCAAGATAGTTGTTTCCACTTCTTCATATACATTACTTAGGCAGTCCTCATAATTTGGCTAGTCAGAGTGTGTGTGTGTGTATGTGTGTGAGACCCTGACATTGTAAATTGTCTGTGGTTGGTGCCCATGCAGGAGCTAGGCTCTGCACCCCGCCCCCTGTGGCTTTTATTCAACACTCATAGGCTGTGTCTACAGGTGCCCCAAACTTCGAAGTGGCCATGCAAATGGCTCCTTTTCGAAAGGACTTCAAAGTAGCTGGCTTCCTTTCGAAAAGGAGCCCCGTCTGGACGCGCAGCGCGGCGGCAAGGCTCATCAATTTAGAAGCGCCGCTGCCGCCCGCATGCTAATGAAGCGCTGAATATGCATTTGGGGCACGTGTAGACATAGCCAATGGCTTACATCTTTAATACAGCACTAGCAGAAACAGCTACTTACAGTCTTTGCAAACACCGCCCAAAGAAGAAGCTTTGGGGTTACTGCTGATTTAGTTGATGACTGTGACAAATGGCGAGAAGTGAAAAAGAAAAATATGTGAAGCTGGTGGGACTGAAAAATACAGAGAAATCAAGAAGACATGAAAGGCATCAGGAAAGGCATGAAGGAGGCAGTGCAAGGAAACAGAAGACATTCTTAACGAAAATAACAGCAAGAAGGCATACCAGACAGTAAGAGAGCTGAAAACGTTTGACAACCGAGAGTTTCCGTAGTCCAGAGCAAGGCAGGGACTTGCCTCACTGAAGAGAAAGAGACCCTTGGCAGGTGGAGAGAATACTGTTCTGAGCTGTACAGTTTGATAAGTTTGATGGAAATGCTGAAGTGCTACCGAAGCGGACAGGCTGCCAATGCTTCGGGAAGAAGTAGCAGCAGCAGTGCGATCACTGAAGAAAGGAAAGTAAGCTGTAGCGGACAATATCCCAACAGAATTGATGCAAGCAGGGGAAGAAGCCATGATCAGTGCCCTTACCAATAGATGAAATAAGATCTGGCACACAGGAAAACGGCCTATGTCATGGAGCCAGTCGTTAGCGACCGCACTTCACAAAAAAGGGCAACGTGCAACAGTGCCAAAACTATCATACGATAAGCCGTATTAGCCACCCAAGTCTTACTGAAGGTAATATTGAAGAGATTGAAGCCCCAAGCTGAGATGATTATTGCTGAGGAACAAGCCGGCTAAAGGGCAGGGTGGAGTACCAACGAACAACTATTCAACCTGAGAATTCTCTGACAGAAATATCTGCAGCACCAACAGCACCTGCACCATATTTTTATGGACTTCAAAAAGGCCTTTGAGAGAGTTTGGCAGGCAGCATTCTGGGCCACCATGAGAACGTACAACATCAGCCCCAACCTTGTCCGAGTTGTTCTCACCTGTGTGAGAATGCCAGCAGTGCAGTTTTTCCACAACGGTACCTTTGGAAGCTGGTTCAGAATGACAGTGGGCGGCCGTCAGAGTGGTACGCCCCCCACGCTTTTCACCCTCTTTCTTGAGTCCATTATGATTGATGCTTGGAAGACCATGAAGGAACTGTGAGCATATAGGGGGCAAAATAATCACCAACCTTCGCTTCGCTGACAATATAGATGGATTAGCTGGAGGAGAAGAGCAACTTGCCAGCTTGGTGGAACTGCTCGATACCACCTTGAAAGCCTATGAAATGGAGAGGAATGCAGAAAAGACAAAACTGATAACCAATAACACCAATGGCATCAAGAGGGATATAATGGTAAATGGACAAGCTCTTAAATATGTGTCCAGCTTCAAGAACGTAGGTGCAGTAGTATCCGATGAGGGGTCCAGACCAAAAGTCCTCTCTCGAACAATGCAAACAACTGCAGTGCTTAAAAAACTTAGACCCATCTGCAGGGACAAGAACATCAGTTTGCAATCGAAAGTAAGATTGATGCCCTCACTGGTCATCTCAGTGTTTTCGTACGCTTGCGAAACGTGGACCGTTACAGCGGAATTGCAGAAAAAGATCCAAAGCATGGAGATGAGATGCCATAGGAGGCTTTTGGGCATCTGTTATAGCGAGGATATCATGAACAAAGTAGTACGAGGTAGGTGCATGTCATAGGCGACCTGCTCACTGTGGTGCAGAAGCACAAGCTCAGATTGTATGGCCACGTCATCAGATAATCAGGCCTTTCAAAGACCATCTTGCAAGGCAAAGTACATGTGGGTAGAAGGAAAGGCAGGCAAAAGAAGAGCTTGGAAGTTAACATCAAAGAGCGAACAAACCTGAATATGAGCGACTTACAAAGAGCTGCACAGGACCGGATGAGGTGGAGTGCGTTGATTAGGAAGTCATCTGCGGTGGCCCAATGACCCTCGAAAGGGGGTTATGGCATAAAGATGAGATGATGAACTCTGAAACGCCCAGCTTTTAAGGCTGTGTCTACAACTGTAAATAAAAGCCCATAGCACCAGCTCTCAGAGTTCAGACGAACTGATTTGGGCTTGCAGGGCTCAGACTACAGACGTAAAAATAACCATGTAGCCATTTACTTAGTCTGGGATACTTATTTTGAACTGGGAGCTGGCTACACAGCAGTGAGGTTGAGAATATTTGCCCATTTCTCTCACAATGAAATACCGTGGAGCTACAAACAGGGTGTTTATTTGTCTTTGGCCAAACTCTCTGTACTAGTTCTTAAATCCTTGTCAGTCCTGCAGAAACAGCCATTTCAGGAGATTAAATGACACCTTTTTCTACTATGCTGGCAAGGCCTGACCGCTCCTCTGAAATATATTTTAAATTACAAGCAACAAAACAAACTCTTGTCATTGCAATTATAAATTTGTGGGAAAGAAAGTGATACCGTTTAACTGGCTCCTTGAATGACGGCATCTTGTCTTTTTTTAGCTTTAACATAGTTTTCTTTTATTGCTATATTTGGTTCTCATCTTACAAAGAATGAAGGAAAATAGAAAACAAATGCTGAACAAAAATAAAAGGCATTTCTTGCACATTTGTGGAAAAACTGTGCAACCTTTTTATCTTAAGTAACCACCGTTAACTGTGCTTAATCCACCCATAGAAATAATTTAAACTCTGTAACCAATCCAGCAACTGAATGTTATATTGTACAAGCCTTCTGCGGCTCTCTGGCCATAATGGAAAATACATCAGCTCCTCAGTGCATGTTATCCATGGATGCCTGCTTAGCTCCTATTACTGTTAATGGAAATTAACCATGCTGGAAAAAGAAAATACTCTCTGGTGTGTCACTGCTAATACCACAACTTTTTTTAAGCTTCTTGCTTTATGGGAATGGGTTATATATTTTGACCAATGTTAAGGAACCATTGAATAAGATAACATCACTGTCTTACTACCAGTATCAGAGGTGCCAGTGAGTAGCGCGCGCTCCCACCCCACACACACACAGAGTAAATTATTTTAAAATTTTTAGTTGGACAAATACTAGAGGATTTATACAAATTGAGGACGTGCTGGATCTTAGCTATAATTTATCTTATTAGTTTCTTGGCTAGTCACGTCTTAATTACAGAACTACTTGTAAGGCACATATTGATAACATAAACTCTTTAGCAATTACTCTTAAGAATTATTCCTATTACAAATCTATCTTGCTTTGAAAGTTGTATGTCCTTTTTTTTCAAATATAGTCATTTAGACTTGTTTTAAAGAACCTCAAAGGTACTTTGTAGCCCATTTTTCATATGTGGCCAGATTTCTTGGCTCGGAATGTGTCTGGTAATGTGCATAGCTACCAAGAATAAGTGCTGAAGAGAGATCATGTTGTGGAGCAAGCTTCCAGAAGTGTTTACTTTGAATTAATTTTTATTGTGTTCAATTAAAATTATTATACTTGGCTAACTCTCAATAATGAAAATCCAAGGACTTATTATCTCGCTATCAACGTGCCTTAAAAGGTAGGTATGTGACCCTATGCTGGGGGTGTAATACAGAGCCAACAGGATTACCGCTTTTAAAGAGCCACTGGGTGAACCTCTTGAATGAAGTCCTTGAGCGCAGCTTCACCACGTCCTCTCCTCCTTTAACAGTCTTCTTCCCACCGTAACCGCCCTTCAGCAGAAGCAGATGCTAGTAGTAGCCTTGCATAGTGGTTGGAAGGATTACAATGCCAACAGCCTCTTCAGCGATTTTCGTATAGTATTGTCAAAACAAATGCTCAAAGACGATTTATTAATATCCTGGAAAACGCCTCAGAAAATCAGGGATTAGAACACAGACAGGAGACCATCAAATTAAAGTTATATGATCAAAACAACGGATGGAGGGCGAATAATACAGCTAGAGACCGGGAGGGGGATTATCAGGTAATGTAGAAGAGATTTGTCCTTTCTTTGATGTAGGTGATAAAGGGTGGAAGAATGCGCTTCCAAACAAACCTCAGGCATTCCAGGGACTACTTCCATTCCTTTGATGGATGTAATTATCTCAGACAGGAACATTAACATTCACATACCCCACGTCCTTCAATCATATTTGATTTGTCAGTTTTTATTCCGGGGGCTGAGAACCAGCTGAGTTGCAGCTCATTTTTTTTCCCCCAACTTCTAGTTTTTTTTTTGTTTATTATGACGTTTGGACTCATGAAACACTCTCCATTCAGCTCGCTTCCACCTTCTTATACCTCCAGCCCAATTCCCACTCATGACTACATGCTTCGTTGGTAGGTTTGTGGTAGTGGAAAGAAGGAAAAAAGTCGTTGATCAATGTTATCCATGGCGTAGCTGAGTACAAGGGAAGTAAAATAAAAATATATCTACATGTGTGATCTGTTTCTTTCTATACATCAGAGGCCACACTGGGACAGTTAAATTACTCATGCTCAACTAGGTCTAAGACACTTGCTGCCTCTATTCAAATACTACAGCACACCACAATTAATTGTGGCTCAGGCTTCTAAAGCATGTGATCTTTGGCAACCTCCATTGTAACTGCTGCCCTTTAAAGTAAGCAACCAAATGAACTTTTAAAGCCTTTTATTCATCAACACATAGGCAATTCCAAGAAGTGAAAAGTTGGAACAATAATAGCAAAGTTAAACTTACATTTAAACAGTTTTTCTTTCTACAGTTTCCTTAGATACTTGGATTTTACAAAGTAAATTCTTTGACAGACTTGTCTAAATAGGCATCTAGGGGCAAAAGGAAAGCATCAACATAGACGTTTTAGATCAGTTGCCATTTTTGAAGTCTGATCTTGTTCTCTTTAAGATAAACTCACACAAAGTTTACACAAAGTATCAGTACTGCATCTGGGCTTGAACCAAGTATGCTGAAAATATCGGCATAACCAGAATCGCATGACTTGTAGAATGCCCTAGCTGTCAAGTTCGCATACTGAAGACTGGGCAAGTCTTTGTAATTACCCACAGAAGGACTCAAATCTGGGACTTCTGGCGCTTAATGCATGAATCTCTGCAGCTTGAAGCAGTACGCTGAGCTAAGGCTGCAGAGGAGACTCATTCTTTCTCTGTGATGAGGTCCAGCTGCCACTATGTGGTGTGCGGTTACATCCACACTTGCCCTACTTCAAATGCCACTTCGTCCTGTTTACCTGTTTAGATGTAGACTACCCAGTACTGCACAGAGGATTCCAGATTAGGCAGAATCATTCTTTTTTATATAAAAAAATCATTGAACTAGACGTAATTTAAGGCTAGTCAAGTGCAATTTTGGCAGGACTAAATATTATCTATCCCATTCCTCACACATATCCATCTAAATTGATTTTTTTTTTTAAATCTCCAGTTCTGGGGAATTCCAAAACCTATTCTAATATTCTCCAACCATTTCCTTACTCATGCTAACTCCCCCATCTCACCCGGTTCTTCTCACTCTTTTTTTTTTTTTTGGGTTGACTGCAACTACCCATGGTGGGGGCGATGATATTTTCTGAAAACCTTAACACTTCAGGTCATTTTCCTGAGATGATAAGTGCACCAGTAATTCATTTACCACCCCCCCATATGTATGATCAACCTTAAACTTCATTTGACTTTATGACCTACCTTGATTATGTTTCTCTCAATTTACCAACATTTCTTGCTGCTCTGGGCCAACATTGTTCCCTCTGATAAATGTTGTTATGTGCACCAAGATCCCTGAAGATCTGCATTACCATGAAAACCTAGTCTACCTGCTGTCGGCAGTTGTGGACACTCTGCTAATCATCTGACCAGCAGCTAAATATCTCATGAGCATCTATGCAAGTTCTCACCTCATAGGGAACGCTGCTAGCCAGCCTGAAGAGCTTTGTGTAATCTATAAACATTGCTACCTCAATATACCCTCCCCATCCCACATCCTTACACTTTGCAGATCAGGAATATATTAAAGACAGAACCTAGGAGAGAACTGTGAGGCACCCTATCCATTGTTTCAGCTTGTGCCCATGATCAAAATTTTGTACTAGCGTTTGAGTTAGAGTCTTACTTTTTAACCCACTTTTTGGGTTATTTTGTGGATAGACCTAATGTAAAACTGGGAAATATGTGTGGTCTTCAAATAAAAACTTGTCTTTGCTGACAGTGACAAGATTAATAAGTATATTTGTGGTCCTGACATTTTCTCCAGCATAATTTTACTGCCGTAGCCTGTTAGCCTACAACCTGCCTCTAGGACACCTGCTTCTAGGCTAAGCTTTATAGTTCACACAGTTCTGCAAAGAAGAGCGTGGGCTTCAGGTCTTCTGTTCTAGAAGGCAAAGTTTCATCAAGTTCCAACAACAAAATTTTTAAAGTTGCGAGTTTCAAAATAAACAAAAAGAAGTGCAATTTCACATAACGCACGAACAATCAGTGGAGCGCTTTACCACGGGATTTTGGAAAGAGCAAAACCTTTTGTGAAGTTCAAAAGTTAGTTTATGGAAGCAAGATTTTGTCCAATAGCCAAGATGGTCAGGTATGGGATGGATGTCCATTGCTACTGACAGCTGGGAGTGGATGACAAGGAATGGCTCACTGTCAGAAGAAGGGATCCTGAGTGTGACGTTTCTTGTATTCCTATATAGTCTGTTTTATTTTAATCTGTGCATCGGTCGTAATTGCCTGTGCCCTGTATTATGTGCTTTACTGGGACAGCACAGAACAACTTCCTGACAGTGAACTCTTTCAAATTTTGGTGCTGGTCTTCCCAGAAAAGCACCATTGCATGATGAAGCACTGAAATGTGCTGTAGAATAGGAGACTCATTATCTCTTTTCCAAGTCAGGCTGGTAATATACTTTGGAATAACAAGTCAAAAAACTTTGTAAAGAGCTGAACAGGACTTAAGTACTGTGACTAATACCTAAACAGTGGACAGTTAAAAAGACACACTGGCAATGGAGATGCTGATTAGGTACGTAAGAAGACTCGGCAAACTTAGGATATTCACGGCCTTCACAGGAGCAAACTCACTGACAAATTATAGATGTTTGTAAATTCCCTGAGCCTTTAACTCTGTTTACATGACCTTTACATTTGTTTTCATTGACTCAGCTTTATTTTTACCTAATTGTGAACCTTAAGGATTAAAAAGAACGTCACTAGCAATAGATATTTTTATGCTTAATAGGTAAAAGAGTCTTTCAGTCTGCATTTTAACTCCAGTTCTCCTCAGAGACTGATACTATAGCGAGCCCAGTGATATTTTTACATTTTGACACTGAATTACCAGATAAATGACTTGTCAGAGTTCATTTATGTTTCTGAACTTTTGGCAAAGAGTGACAGCTGCACAGAGCTTATAATTCAGTGATGCATTATCTCAGTGAAATGAAATAGCTTCTCCTGGAAAATATATGCAAAATTAAATCTTGGGGTACAGATAAGGCTTCTTACTAATTCAAAAAGTAAATGTGTGCCAAATAAGAGGATTAATTCGAGAAGGCAGATAATGTCCAAGGAAAGGCAACACAATGCCACCTTTGCGCTAAAGAAGATTTTCAGATTCGTATCACGATTCAGCAATGGGAAATCTTTGCTACCATCAGAAGGGCAGGAAATGGAAATCTTAGAGCGCACCAAGCTTATCAAATACATGTCTGTCATGCATATTATACATATAAGTTACTGTAATAAAACAATGTAACGTTCCAGTAAGATAATAGGAATGTGGGAAAATTAAACAAAATCTAGGATCCCTACAGCTGAGAAGTTGAAGTAATGCTATTTGACAGCACCACTGTCAGCCACATTGGCCTGGGACAAGGAGGTAAGGCAGGGTAGGTCTGCGTGCCAGAAAGGTGCAGCAGGTGTGGTACCTAGGGCTGTCAACTACAGTGCTGCCCCCCCTCCCCCACCCTGTAACCAACACGTGCATGAAGTGGCAAAGCCGTGCTGCTCTGGCATCTCAAAAGGGCTCATATGTTGATGATGAAATGCTAGGCCTTGGGAAACTGTCCCCTTTGCCCTTCCCTATCAGTAGGGCTCTTGTTTGACAAACAGTTCTCAACGACATCGCTTTGGATTTTTTTTTTTCTTAGTGTACTCTGCCTATTATGTGCCCCTCTGCAAGTGATAGTTCCACCACTGTGTGATTGCCCCTGTGATCTTAACAGGAGGCTCATCTAGGTCACATTGCCAGAGAGAGAGAGAGAGAGAGAGAGAGAGAGAGAGAGAGAGAGGAGGATGTGACTGGCAATCTGTAGTAGCAGGGGACATGGGCATCTGGTTCTGATGACAGCAGAATTGAAATTGCTTTGATTGATACAGGCTGAATCTCTCTCATCTGGAATGCTCTTGTCCAGCAACAGCCATAATCCAGATTGAGTTAGCTGGATGACCACTTCTGGTTGTGGCCAAATTTTTTCACAGCTTGTTTCCTGTCTCTCAGTAGTTTGTGCTATAATTTATCCAGTAAGCCATAGTTATATGCTAGACAATATTGAACTCCTTTATAGGTAGATACAGATTAGGATTTGGTTATTACTTCTCTTGCGTTCAAGTAATTGGAATAAAGAGTAAGTCTTTCACAAATATCTATCAGCCTTTTAAAATTGTCTAAAACAAAAAGAACAAAAAAATGTTGACAACGGTTTTCGTAACCTACTGCTGTTTCTGATTGAGAGTTTGGATGAACTATTTTCACTGGTTAACATAGAAAAAATGAATATAGAAAAGGGTTTTAAGTTTCCCCTCACCCCCACCCCTCATTTGACTTCTTCCCTGGTGGAAGAGCAGCTATTAGTGTCTAAATAATATTGGTTTTATTGATCATTGACCCTATTTATTTCACAGACGTAAAGTTGTACCAGGCTCAAAAGTTCACACTGAAACTTCATAAGGTGTTAGAGATGGGTCTAAGGAGCTGGAGATATGCCTAAGTCCCCCCAAAGTCTGGCTTGGTGTATTCCTTGGAATTTACATTTATGACACGATGCTCTTCAATGTTCAGACTTCAGTTTCTAGTTTTTGGCAGGAGAATCTCTAATTTAAACAAAAAAGGGTTGGAAGTTAAAATATGTATACATAGCAACATGACTCAAACGTTATAGAGGAACCATGCTTCAGCAATGGAATTTAGTATGTACAGTTTAGAAAGCACGTAAGAAGATATTTAGATTGAAGGGGAAGAACCGTGTGAATGCAAGAGAGACAAAAAAGGTGATTTCCTGTTCATCTTAAACGCTTACTTTTCAGCGCCTTTCATTTTGACAATTACACCATGGGAGAGAAATCTCTCATTATACCAGCATTGACATGTTTTGATTAAAATTTTAAAGTTGTGTGACAAGTGAAAATTCCTCCATGTAATTTTTTTGTCAAGAATCTGCAGGAGGTTTTATGCCTCTTCCTTCAATAGGCAAATAAACCCAATCTTACCGGAATTTGTTAATTAGGATGTTACTAACTCAGTCTTCAAAGAAACTTGAACTCTGGACACTTTTCTCAGCTCCCTCTGGACATCTGTCATTTTCAGTAACCACCTCTTTCTTCTTTCTTCTTTTCTGAAGAAACTTAAAATAAAGGGGAAATTTCCCTCTCCACACTGTTGTGAATTTCCAAGTTCAGACAGACTTCAAAAATCGTTATATTAGAATAGTCTCAACGTGGTAAAGTTTGTATCGGAACCTCAAATTAGCAGCTCTGGCGCATCTAACTTTTCAACTATATAGTACAGACCCGGATGTAGCAAAAGGGCATGTGCTGAGGGGCACTGTATCTCAAAAATAAAGTCTTATATAAACCTGTCCTGTATAAATAGCAATAACCCTTGCATTTTCAACTGCAGTTTGTAGTTCAAGGGCTCCCATGAGTAAATCACCGCCCCCCGACCAGGTTTGTTTTGATTCAAAGCAGCCATGACGGGCCAGTTCAAAAAAATTGGGTTCATGGGAATGAGTGCATGTTTTCTTTGCCACAGCTATGCATTCCTAAATACGGCTAATCTAACAAACAGTGGTTGCTCGAGAGAAAGGTTTTCAAATCTGTCTTCTACTAACCAGTGCTCGTACTGCCCCATACTTATGGCAGTTTTCCAGGGAGTCTTTCTTTTTGACAACAGCAGACTATAGAAAGCTAAATGACTAGCAGAGCTGGTTTGGAACTGGAATTTCTGTTTTGGAGGAAAATGACATTTCTGGGAATACTGTTGTTTAGGTTTCAAAAAATAATGTCAAATTGAAAAACTCTTCGGGCCATGAAATTTCAGAAAGTTTGATTCAGTCTAATGAAAGTAATTATTTTGATTTGTATGTCTGCTTAAAATATTGGTTATAATATGTCACATGCGTCTTGAATTTTAACATAAAGCTCAAAATAACATTATTGAATAAAATTTTAGTGATTATCAAAGTAAAAGGCTTACCACCATTAAAAATGAATCAAAATAAATATGACTACTCCAAACATTTTGAGTAAAGCATTATGATTTGCATTTTTATTGAAAATAGTTGCATTGATAAGCTTTCAACTTACTCTTCACAGGAAGTTGTTCCCCTTTTTTTTTTTCCAAATGAAGATGGAACTTAATTCCATTTCTCCAAGCTGTGGGAGCTCACAGGGCTGACTGTTTCAGCCAGAGAAGCCAAATAAACAAAGCCAGATCTTGAGAAAAATGTGGTTACCGAGGCTGAGGGGTCACTTATGTCCCCAGGAGTTCTGCATAAAATTTCTTAATGACACGAGTCTTTTAGGTGTGAGCCATATGTTAGGCTTGTTTTCTTGGTTTACCTCAACTCATTCCATTGCCCCATATTTCACAACATAAGCAATTAGCTTCTGAGGAAGACAGAGAAAATATGCCTACATAAAAATGGAAGAAAAAAAATCTCTTTGCAGCTTGGTACAAATTTAAAAAAAAGCCTATGATTTTATCCTATATTTCCGCAGGACTTTCCAGGCAACCTGAAATCATGAGGGCTATAAATCTATCAAGTATGAAAGAACAAACAAAGCATAAACCTGCACTATGACAGATTCAAACCTAATTAATGTGTAAATCTGTTGACTAGATGATGGATTTCACAAAATAAAAGGTTGAAGAAAGAAAGTAGAAGAATAGTAGGTAACAAAAGAAGACAACTGTGTCCATAAAACTCGGAAAAATGAAATTAGTTTGCATTGTGTCATTATAAAATAAATACTGTCTTTTCAGTATATGTTTTCCAGTGACTGAAAATAGCATTAATGAAAAGGTATTTTCCTTAAAGGAAAAAGTGACACTGGCCATATAGGAAACAAACTTGTTTTACTCGCATAAAATAGTGAATATTTAGTCTAAGGTGAACGTGTGAAAGTTTCCTCCTGTGATGCGGTGTACTCCTCCTGGCTTTTTGTAATTTATTTGCTCAAATGGTATAGCTGCTCTCACTAAAAACTGTGAAGCTGGTGAAGCTGCTCTCACTAAAAACTGTGATGTTTCATAATTTAAGTTTCTCTTACGAATATCAACTGAGGATAACTCGACTTCATTACTGCTGCTCGATTTTCTACCCCCTCAGTGATCTCTGAGTGTGGTACCTCTGCTTCCCAGGGGCCTCATACTTTCATTCGCCAAGTTTGGAGCTCAGCCATTCTCAGAACATGTCGTGGGCTGTAGCACCCAGGCTGTGGCTACACTACAGTACGATTTCAAAATGCTAAGTTTCAAACTGCACCTTTAGAAAGACCGCATTTTGATGAATGGATGACATCCTACCTCAGTAGGTCATGTGTGTCAGGGGCCTCAATGCTGCAGTCGCAGGGTTGCAGGAGCTCGGCTCCGCCAGCTGGTTTGGACACTGGATGGCACCCACATTACCATCCGGGCCCCAGATCACAGTGCAGGTACCGCCATAACAACAGGGAGTGGTTCATGGATATGTGGTCTGAGCAAGGCAACAACGCTCACCTCTTGCATCACTCATGGCTCTTCTACAGCATGCAAGAGGTGACCAAGATCACAAGAAAGCAGCCCCCAATAGCGGACATCAGCTTGCCTCCCTGCATCAGGGATGATGCTGCATACCTCTTGCACCTGTTATTCATGAAGCCCTACACAGGGGCACACCCACAATGAATTCCTCAGTTGAATGGGTGTTCGGCTGTCTCAAGAGGCACTTTCACTGCCTGCTCATTAAACTTGGAGGTAAGGCTCCCCAACTTGCCAGTAGTGGTGGGGACGTGCTGTTAGTTCTGGCACTGTTCCTTAGCAGCTCTCAAATGGCTCTAGGGAGGTGGCTTATCTTATTTCCTGGACAACATTCTATTGAGTTAATCAAGTATATTCATAGGGTAAATATCCAGATAACCATATCAACATCCAATATTCATAAATTAGTATTATAAACATCACCAGATCCACCACATTAACTACCTCAACACTTCAGTTTTAATCATTTCCTCCTATCAGAATCCTATCTAAAAGAAAGGCAAGGACTAATGTACGAATTATTTACTCCTCTTCCCCAGCTGACAAACCTCTGTAGGTGAGTCTTTTTTTTTTTTGCTATATAGTGTTCCTAATTACTGTATAAACTACAGTACAAGTCCCCTTAACTAGCTTTCTCTCTGTTTATCTATGAGCCTCAGCATTTTACACTTACTACTATTGAAATCCTAAGAAATCCTTTGTGTATGTTACTGAGTTATGCACAGCTGGCGCAACAGAAGACTCAGTTGCCTATATACAAAACAGAATGATTGATGGCCAAGGTTTTCCTCTGCTAAAATGCAGTTTTGGTCCATAAGTACAAGAATTATAGGCCACTCTAAGTTTATTTCCTGGCTATAAATTGAGGGGTTGTTCTGACTGAAGTTGCAAAGAAATTATAAACTAATTTATGGGAACAACATCTGTTGTACACAGGGAAATAAAAGAAAAGAAATAATTTCCTCTCACCTTGAAATAATTTAGAAGAAAAAGGGATACCCCACAAACAAAAGTAGTCTATGCACACACCATTTAATGCTCAAAACATAATTATTAAAATAAATTGATAAATGCAGTGACATACACTATAAAAATGCAATGGAGAATTAATTACAGAATTTCACCATTGACAGGCATTGGTGCCCAATTGGAGCGGTTTGTGAGAGCTTGCTGATTGTCATTTCATTTGCGGAGTTTCTGACACCTCAAGGCTGTGCAGTACATAGTGATAAGACTTGTGGCAGACCTGACACAAACTAAGATTCTCAGGTCTCTTCCTGATGACTTCCCCAACTTTCCAGAGGGAAGTTGCCGTACCCTTTTTACTTGGAGCACGGCTACTTCTGCCCTGTGCTGGTTTGGATTTGCTGGCTGATGTAGTGAGAATGCATAGAATCAAAATTCTGTTTGTTCCCAATCCACACTTGCTTGTGGGAAAGTGGGAATACCAGGACTCCTTTTCTTTGCTGTCTTGTAACCCACAAAACAGGCAGCCCCTCCCCACCTGCATGTGAGGACTGCATGCCACATGACTTCATTCTCTTGTGCAGACAGCACAAACCAGGTATATTTTTTTCTGTATTTTTTTATTTTTTTATGGTGCACTTATAAGTATAGTAGCTCTGTGTGATGGGGTGTGAGCCCGACAAGAGATGAATTAATATAGTTAGGTCCAATGAACTAATTAGGTCACAAATGAGAACTTAGGTTGGAAGCAGCTAATTAGAGAAAACATCCCCTGCAAGACTCAGGCGTGGCTTCTACAAAAGCCAGGAGGCTGGTAACAGAAATGACATTTGGGAAAGATTGTAGTTACTTCTTGGGAAGGAGGAAAGCATGTTTGGAATCTGCTGACACACTTGCCTAAACTCTGTCCTTGGAAGGGAGTCATAGGAATTTAACCGGGAAGCCAGATCTGTAGAGAAGAATGGGGGCAAATGGTACATATGCGGCACTTCATATGAGGCTTCATGTGGCATTTATGATTTGAACGATTTTTTTTGAATAAATTGCCATTTTGTTTCTGTTCTTATTCTGAATGGCCAAAAAGTCAACGTTTTACAATAAAAAACGCCCCAGCAATTCTTGATCTGCTGTATGACACCTGGGAAGTTTGAAGAACTAACTTGTCAGCTGAAAACTTCTGAACCATTCAGGCTTGTGCCATCTCCTTGCCACAATGCATGTGCAGCATATTATATCACACTGCCTTATGTTTCTAATGTGGGTTATTACAATCATACAGTCAAACCTAAACCAGGAGTGAATGGATGGGCAGATCTGGAAGTGTCTCGGGGAAAGACAGCAAGGTGCAGATAATGGTCCTGTGGTGCTGTGTAGATGGTCCTTCACCTGGAGCCTGTAGTAAAGGATGTGCCCAGGTTCTCCTGCAAGCCAAAGTGGGAGTGGCGCTGTGTGGCAGAGAACCAGCAGGTTATCTGAGACTGCTGAAGAAAAAGGAGCTTTACACATTTTCCTCCAAAAAGGGGAAAAGAGTTTAGTGACCTGGCTGGAGGGCTGTCAGCCCTGGTTTTTGAAAATGAAAGGGTCTGAAAAGTATAGCCACTGACTGAATCTCACTGAGATTGTCAATCTCACTGAGGTTGTCTGAGCCTTAGCTCAGAACCACCAGGAGTTAGTGTTATCCTGGAGTGAGAAGGAATGCCTGAAAAAACTGACTACACTTCAATTTCTCTTTGATGGTCGGTAGTTATGTTATTCTTTATCTTTGCAAAACAAAGCAATTATGTCCAGAATATGATGAAGTGGGTCTTAGACATGGAAGCTCATTACCTAACAAATGAAATTGTTAGTCTTTAAGATGAAACAGGATTTCTTGCTTCACTTGGATGGGTCTACCTGTATTCACGTGGACTCAGGGAAAACCTATCGTGTTTATTATAGCTTATGAATCAATCATGTCTGAGCGTGATACTATGGTCTCCCACTGCTCTTAGCCCCACCAGCAATGAACACTAAAACCCACAAAGTTTTAGCACAGTTGCTTTTTCACTTTATTTCTCAAATGTATCTCTCATCTTTAAGAGCAAAGTGGCATGTGTGCGAGACCTAATAGCATTAAATGTTGACAGAGTGTCTTGAATGCCCAGTCATCTTATGTGGGTAGGCATGATGAACCCCTGACAAATGACTACAAAGAGGTGTTATTTCAACCTGAGCCCTTGGGAGCGTGGAATACAGCCACTGTCTGCCATAGCCCTTGTTGGGCTTGTAGGTTATTGCTCCCCATGCAGGACAACTTTACAGTTTGGTTTGCTAAAACAGAAGAGTCAGGGAATTACCTCCACGCACTCTGCTCTCAGGAAGCAGAGACTGGGGAACCTTGTGACTAGGTGTGATGGGGTTCAGGGGTCCCCCTGCACTGCACCCCATCTGCTGGCAGGAGTGACACACACTCAGCAGGTACAACAGAAGGTTTACTAGGCAACAGAAGCCCAGTTTCTCACAGAAGCGACAGTACAGCAGCCAGAGACAGTCCTTCCAACCCGTCCTGGGGAGAAGACCCCGAGGGGTGCCCCTCTGGGGTGTAGGTTTCCCCCTCCTCAGGCTGGCTACCTTCCAGCTCTCCCTTTTCCTAGCCTCTAACTGCCGCCCCCCCGATTCAAAACCCAGCTCAGCTCTTCCCTGCTCTTTGTTCAGGCAGAGGTGTTATCTGCCAGTTGTAGCCCCAGGGTCATCCTTAGCCACTGGGAGCTGCTGCTTGACTCAGACAACCAGCCTGACTCACACATGCACTCCCCCAACTCCATCACACTAGGGACTGGAGTTTTCCCAAGATTAGTCCTGTGGCACTAAAGCATTTTGAATGGGTTATTAAACTGTATTCATGAAGAAGTCAGTTAAAAATACCTCAGAGTTAAAAGATAAGGAAATAACAGCTACACCTTCCTGGTTTCAGTTTTTTTTTGCATTAGATCATTTATGGATGCAAACATTAATTTTAATTCCACTTTTGGTCATACGATATGGGTTTCATATTTTCCAGTAGCTTTACCATCACGTCCATAACGTTGTTTTCGTCTTTCTGGTTCATCATTCTGGTCCATAACGTTGAATCTCTCAACAGTATTTTCGTGTGTAGTCTTCACACAATTCCTTTTGAGGGGTGAAACGTAGACTTGTTGGCAATGGCATGTTAAAAAACTTGACACCAAATTTGCAAGCAACGTGATATGATTTCTGGGCATAACCAGGTTTGCAACACTGAGATTGTGGCACTATTGGTTCAGTCAGCATTCAGGGCTATTTGCACTCAATAAGATAGACTGGCTATATAATTTGGTTCCCTGAGATGTCTTTATCAAAGCAAGTCTTATATTTTGGATTGACCCCCTGTAATAGTAAGTACGGAGAAATGTTCTAAAGACATACCGAAACAAAATCTGCTTGAAATGGACATTTCTGACATGGTCTTTGAGTAACTCGCAATTACTGCAAGATTTTGCATGTATTGCATGATGGTGTGCCACAAGGGTGGGACTCCACCGCCTTGATAAGAAGTATATTGAGCAGCTGGAAGCAGAGTGCCAGTCACTGAAACTGTAAGCAGTTGAATCAACACAAAAGGCTCAAGGCAAGTGGGATTAATGTTCTTCCTCAGTTAATACAAGGGAGTCAAGAGGAGATGCATTAGCACAAATTGTTAACATCAACATTCTGTTTCATTAAAAAAAGAGAAGTTCTGAGGGCCTAATATTGCTAGTAGTAAAGTCAGTTCACTTTCCTGTTGACTCTACAAGTTGCTGCATCAAGTCCCAGCTTCCTCAGGCACTTTTTTCGACTACAGGCTTTCCATGCATGTTGTCAAGTCAGAAAAAAAGTTTATTTGGAAAGTTTCATAAAAAGTTGATTATCTGACTTGTCTACATGTAGGTGGTTACATAATCACATTTTGTTCATTAGGATGCTCTAAGCGTTTTTCTTAGACAACTCAATTTCTTCAAAAACAAAAGTCTAAGTAAAAAGCAACATATTTAGATCCATTCCCTCAATTTACAAACCTCTGATTTACGAATTTTTGCTCCAACAAACCATGTTTAAGCTTATCATAGAACTATAGAGCTGGAAAAGACCTAAAATTGCCATCGAGTTCAGCCCCTTGCTCTAAGCAGGACCAAATGCATCAGATCAGCCCTGCCAGGGCTTTGTCGAGATGAGACTTAAACACCTCCAGGCATGGAGACGCCACTACGTCCCTAGATAGACCATTCCAATGCTTCACCACCCTCCTAGTGAAAAAGTTTTTCCTCATGTTCAACCTGGACCTTTCCAACAATAACATTGTTCCATGTTGTGCCTGCCGTGAAGAGCCTCTCTCCAGCCTCTTTGCAGCCTCTCTTCAGTAAGCTGAAGGCTGTTATCAAGTCCCCTCCTCAGTCGTCTCTTCTGCAGACTAAACAGTCCCAATTCCCTCAAACTTTCTTCACGTCATATGCTCCAGACCCCTAATTATTTTGGTCGCCCTCTGCTGGACCCTCTCCAGTGTATCCACATCCTTCCTATAAATGGGGGCCCAGAACTGGACACAGTACTCCAGATGTGGCCTCACCAAAGCCGAATAAAGAGGAATAATCACTTCTCTGGATTTACTGGCAATGCCCCTCTTGATGCAACTTAATATGGCATTAGCTTTCTTGGCTACAACAGCACACTGTTGACTCACATCCAGCTTCTCGTCTACTACAACTCCCAGGTCGTTTTCGGCAAAACTACTACCGAGCCAGTCAGACCACAGCCTGTAACAATGCTTGGGATTCTTCTGGCCCAAGTGCAGGATTCCGCACTTGTCCTTATTGAACCTCATCAGATTTCTTGCGGCCCAGTCTTCCAAGTTGTCTGAGTCAGTCTGGACCCTGTGCCTAACTGTCCCCCTAGCTTAGGGTCACCCGCAGACTTGCTGAGGGTACAATCCAACCCCTCATACAGGTCATTGATAAATATGTGGAACAGAACAGGACCCAGAACCGAACCTTGGGGCACTCCACGAGAAACCGAGCACCATCCCAACTTCGAGCCATTTTTCATTACCACCCCCAGGCCCAACCTTCTAGCCAGGTTTTTATCCATCTCACTATTCATTTGTCCAATCCACATGCCTTTAACTTGCTGACAAGAAAATTGTGGGTGACCGTATCAAAAGCTTTGCTAAAGTCAAGATAAATCACATCCATTGATTTTTTTCCCCCTTTCCGCAGAGCCAGTTACTCATTGTAGAAACTAATGAGATTGGTCAGGCATGACTTGCTGACTATTCCTGATCACTCTCCCCTCTTCCAAGTGCCTCAAAATGACTTCCTTGAGGAGCCCCTCCATGATTTTTGCAGGGACTGATGTAAGTCTGACTGGCCTATAGTTCCCTGGATCATCCTTCTTCCCTTTTTAAAAAATGGGAACTACATTTTCCTTTTTCCAATCATCTGGGATTTCTCCTGATTTCCACGACTTTTTAAAGGTAACAGCCGAGGGCTTGTCAACAGCAACTCCCTCAGAACCCTCGGATGAATTAGGTCTGGGCCCATCGATTTATGTACATTTAGCTTTTTTTAGATTGCTCTTAATGATTTCTACATGCATGTTAACAAAAGGAGGGTAAATCAGGGAGGTTGTAGGGCCATTACAGGATGAGGAACGCTGGCCATTATCTAAAAAAATACATGAAGACCATGAGAGATCCCGGATGACTGGAAAAAAAGCAAATGTAGGGCCCATCTTTAAAAAAGGAAAGGACAAGCAAGGAACTAAAGACCGGTCAGCCTTATGTCAGTCCCTGGAAAAATTACGGAGGGAGTCATCAAGGAATCCATTTTGAAGCACATGAAAAAGGAGAAAGTGATCAAGAGTAGTCAGCATGCATTCAGCAAGAGCAAGTCCTGCCTGACCAGTCTAACTAGCTTCTATGATGAGGTAACTGGCTCTGTGGACATGGGAAGTCAATTGATGTGATATACCTTGACTGTAGCAAAGCTTTTGATACCGTCTTCCACAACACACTTGCCTGACTGTAGCAAAGCTTTTGATACCGTCTTCCACAACACACTTGCCCATAAATTAAGGACGTATGGATTGGGTCCATGGACTATAAGATGGATAGAAGGCTGGCTTGATGGCTGGACCCAGAGGATAGTGGTCACTGGCTCAGTGGCTGGTTGGCCATTGATTTCAAGTGCAGTGCCCCAAGGATCAGTACTGGTCAACATCTCCATTAAGAACCTCGATGTTGGGGGGGGGCGGGGATGGAGTGCACCCTCAGCAAATTTACAGATGACACTAAGCTAGTAGGTCACGTACATACATTGGAGGGTAGGGATAGGGTCCAGAGTGACCAGAAAAATTGGAGGATTGGGCCAAAAGAAATCTGATGAGGTTCAACAGGGAGAAGTGCAGTTTCCTGCACTTGAGAGAGAAGAGTCTCAAACTCAGTTACAGGGTGGGAACCAACTGGATAAGTAGCAGTGCAGCAGGAAAGGACCTGGGGATTACAGTGGATGAGAGGCTGGATATGAGGCAACACTGTGCACTTGTAGCCAAAAAAGGGTGCACACTGGGGTGCATTAGGAGAGCAATTTCAGCAAATCTTGAGAAGTTTTTATTCTTCTCTACTCGGCACTGGTGAGGCCACTTCTACAGTATTGCGTCCAGGCCTGGGGCCCTCAGCATAGAAATGACGTGGAGGCATTGGAGCGGGTTCAGTGGAGGGCAATGAAAATGATTAAGGGGGCTGGAGCACATGAGCAGAGGCTGAGGGAATTGGGCTTATTTAGTGTACAGAAGAGAAGACTGAGTGTGATTTGATTGCAGCGTTCAACTTCCTGAAAGGGGGCTGTAAAGAGGATGGAGAGAGAAAGACTGTTCTCACTGGTGACAGATGGCAGAAAAAGGGGCAATGGTCTAAAGTTACAGACGGGGAGGAGTAGGTTGGATATGAGGAAAACCTCTTTCACGAGAAGGGTGGTGAAGCACTGGAATGTGTTACCAAGACAGGTGGTAGAAGCGCCATCCCTAGAGGTGTTTAAGTCCAACCTTGACATGGTCCTGACTCGGATGATTTCGTTGGGGTTGCTTTGGGCAGAGGGCTTGGACGAGATGACCTCTTGCGGTCCTTCCAGACCTAGGATTCCATTCATACTTACACGTATTTTGAAATATGTTTTGAAATAACATTGAAATACATTTTGAAATAATGAGGCGGACAGTTCAAAAGCATTGTTCCATTCCCATGTTGAAAAACAACACTTCATTTCAAAATTAATTTCAAAAGGAAAAGTGTGTATTTGCTCTGCTGGCTACTAGTTTGAAATAACAAGGCCTCCATGGTGCTAGCCACTTGAAGCACAGAGACACCCTGGCCAGCACCAGCAGGGATCTATGGTTGCCAGCTCTGGCTGCTTTTAAAGCTGCAGGGACCCAGAAACCCCTTGCAGGAAGGTGAGCCTGTCCTGGCAGCGACAAGCACATGTGCCTACAGTTGCACACCCTCCGAACACCATCAAAGTCCCCCTCGGAGCCGTGGCCAGCATCCTCAACCCCCATGACTCTCAGGGATCCCAGGGTACAGGGCCACAGGGATCCCGGGACTCCAGCCAGTCAGCAAAGAAAAGAGGCCTGATCTGGCTAGATCCTGATGTCCATGAATTCCTGGCGTTGTGGGAGGATGAGGAGGTGCTTCTGCAGACTGAGGGGGCACAAGTGGAATGCATCTGCCTTCACCCACCTCGTCCAGACTCTATGGGGCACCCTTCCCGGGCCCTGAGCAGGTACACTCAAATGTCAAGGAACTGGGTCATGCTTATTTCAAGGCAAAATATTCAGTCAGGTGGTCGGGGCAGAACCTGACAGCTGCCCCTACCATCACGAACTTGCCCAACTCCTTGGTGTGAGGGAGGCTGGTCATCCTGAAGAGGCCCTCGACCTGGCACAGACAAAGAAGGATGTCAAAGAACTACAGACGGGGCCCTCGCCGGCACCACTCACCCAACAGCCAGTGCCTGATCAGGAAGAGGGGGGCAGCAATGGGAGTGATGCAGCAAGGAGACCTTCATAATCGCTTTGCCCTGAGAGTCCACAAACCAGGCAATCTGTGGCCATGCCGCCCCTGAGTTTCCTAAGGCACCCTCATGGAGGACCTGGGTGTTTTGGGCACCCCATATCATGGAGTGGGCTGTCTTCTGCCACACACTGCATGCGGACACTCATGTGGCTAGTGGCCCCAGCCCAGGGGCGGCTGTGGTCCCCGTCCCCAGAAAAGTTTCATGTGTGGGGATCTCTGCATGTAAGCCCATGGACAGCCATGCTCCCTGGACCCGAGAGGTCCAGGCACTCAGCACCTGCCTCCATGGTTAGCACCACAGGTTGCATGGCCAAGGAGGGAAGTGGGGGCTTGACCGAACCCTGCATGTGCTCCACTCATGCAGTGACCCCTCAGCACCTGGGATCCTACAGAGTCCCCAGGCCATCAGATGCGGGGGCAGAGTGCCACTCGGGACAAGGGAAGGGGCATAGTCAGTTTGTGGGACTGATGGGTTGCCCTTCAGTCCCCTTGTGTCTTCACAGCGCCAATGATGTGGAGAGCACAGCATGCCCCCACCATGGCTGGCACATTGTGGAGGCCAACCTCCAGCCATGTCAGAAGGCACGAAAAGTGCCCCCTGCAGGCACCCAAATGCCAGATCCACTGTGTTCCAGGCCTGGTTCAGGTGGGCATTAAAAAGCTCCTGACTTAGATCCGGGTGCAGGCGATAGGCAGCGCCAACTACAATGCAGGGGGCCATGGTCATGTCCTCAACCAGGAACTACCAGAGACAAATGTAGCTCCCCTCCTGCATCCTGTGCCCACGCTGCGAGGTCCTAAACACACAGGCATCATGGGCCTGGCCTGACCAACCCACTCCAGCATCCATGAAGTGCCCTTTTGAGTCTACCAGGACCTGGTACTCCTTTGGGTTCATAAAAGTGCCTGTGCTATGGTCTGGGGCCTAGATGGCTATGCGGGTCCTCTATAGTGCCTTGAAGCACTTGGGGAAGGCCAGCTCTGTGACGCCCACGAGAGAGACATCAAGGTCCCCAATGCAGACAACCCAGTGAAGGATGTTATTTGTCATCCTGATGACCTATGTGGGTGGAGAGCAAATATGCCCATTAGTATGTGGCTGGGTGCGCCACACACACCAAACCTCCTTCAGGTCTTCGTCCCCCTTTCCTTTCTGGGGCCCCTGCACCTGGTCCCTGAGGTTCCCCTTGCCTGGAAGCCCCTCCCCATGGTAGGCGTGTGACTGACTCATGACTTCCCTCCATGAGGACAGCCTTGATGGTGGCTTTGCCCACCCTGACCTTGGGGCCGACTGTCTGGGGTGGCCAGCTTCCCTATGGCAATGGCTACCCTCTTCTGTCCTGGTGCCGGAGAGCCAGTGACATAGCTCCGGAAATACCTGCTTTGTCATACAGAATTTCTGGAGCCAGCAGTTGTCATCCCAGTTGCCCAGCAGGAGGAAGTCCCACCACGCAGTGATGGTGGGATAGCACCGCACGCGCTGGATCCCCTGAGTTGTGGGGGTATGGATGTTGCTGTGTGGGGAGAGCCTGCAGAAAGGTGGCCATGCAGGTGTTCTTTCATCAGTAGATTTCAAAGCACTGTGTAAAGGAGACAAGATAATCTGCACTTGCATGTGGGGGAAACTGAAGTACGGAAGTTATGTGATTTGCCACAGGTACCATAGACTATTGACAAAGCTGGAAATAAAACCAGGTCTCCAGCACTCCAGGCTTGTGTTCTACCAACTACAGAATGCTGCCTGTCAGCATAAGTTATTACTTATTGTCCATTATCTAGTGAAGATGCCAAAGGTCTGAGTCTGCAGCTACTTTATTGTTAAATTTGCTAAAACATGTTTAAAAGTTCCACAAATAAAAAAACAAAATTGGAGTTAATGAGCATATGAACTACAAGACTGGACTCTAAACATGTAAAGTAAAGATAGCTGAGCTGGATAGAGAAGTTAATATTTTAACACCACTATAAAAGCAATTAGCATATGAAACATATGGTTACCATAGCTATAAGCAGTTCTGGGAAAAGCACTACAGTATATTAAATACCAATGATTGAAAAGGTTACGATTGTCTTTCTTGAGCTATATCTACCCATGCCGTCCTGTTTTGGAGGAGGGCATGTTAATGAGGCACTTTGGAAGATGCTAATTAGGTGCTGGCATGAATATGCAGTGCCTCATTAACATAATAGTGGCCATGCGTGATTTGAAAGTTCAACTTGCAGAATGCACACCACCCACTTAGACTTTGAAAGCCCCTTCTTCCTATTTGGTTTAGGAAGAAGGGACTTTTGAACGCTGGAGGGGGGGGGGTTGTTTCAAAAGGCCCCCATCTACATGGGTGGCATGAATGCCGAATGTGGCACTTCCGAATCGCACGCGGCTGCTATTATGCTAATGAGGCGCTGCATAGTCATGTCAGCGCCTCAACAGCATTTCCTGAAGTGCCTCTTAAATGTGCCCCCTCCAAAAGGAGAGAGCATGTATAGACACAGCTTTAGAGTAAGTGCTTATATTTTTATAATCTTATTTATGTAATCCTAAACATTTAAAAACAGACATTAATGTATTCGTATGCCTACATAGCTCATTTTCATTGAATGACATATCAAGTTATCTTTAAGAGATTTACTCTCATTTTCTTAGTTTTAAACTTTATTCCCTGAGTGGAAAAAAAGGATGGCTCAGTGGTTTGAATATTGCCCTGCTAAACCCAGGGTTGTTAGCACAATCCTTGAGGGGGCCGTTTGGGGCAAATAGATGTCAGGGATGGTGCTTGGTCCTGCCAAGAGAGGGCAGGGGACTGGACTAGATGACCTCCTGATGTCCCTTCCAGTTCTAGGAGATGTGTGCTTTATTTGTGTTTTCCTTCCTACGTAAAAAGTGGATGTGCATGAAGCCAAATTGTACTTGATAACACAAAGGCTACTACACTACAGAGCTCTTTCAAGATCCCTATTTTGTTTCAGGAAGAAGGGGTCTTTCAAAAACAGGGTTTGTTTTCGAAGGAACCCCATCTACACAGCTGTTTTTACTTCCAGAAAAGCCTCTTCTGGAAGCATGATCACGTGAGACTATGCAAATGAATCATGAGGGATGTACATCCATGCTTCATTTGCAGTCCGCTTCTGAAAGTGGAATGCGGTGTAGCCTCAGCCGAAGGGTATTTTATTATTGTCCTTTTGAAAAAGTAAACTGAATCAATATATGCTGGGAAGGCTATGCAAAATATTAATTAATGAAATATTATTAATGAACCATACTATTACTAATATGCAAAATATTATTATTACACATAGAAAGAGTGAGAGAAAATAAACATGAGGCAGGCCTAGAACCAGTTCTTAATTTAATAAGTATGTATGTTTTATACATTCAAAGCCTCCTGATGCTGCATGCTGATTCAGTGAGCTAATACTGACTCACTCTTGGATAAACAATGGGATAGATCTTCAACACAGATGACATTCAAAAGTCTGTAATGCACAGCATGGGTCTGAATCTGTAGCTGTTTGTGCAATCAGTCATTCTCACTCAGATATGGGTGCTAATTTTCTTTAATTCTAGCAAAGACTCTGTGATATAGTAAGAGAGAATATATAGCATGGAGAAAAGGATAAGGTTTTAAGAGGGGACTACCATGAAGAGGGATTCCTAAGTCTGGAGTTGGCTCTTGGAAACAGCTAGAAGACTAATTTGTACAGCCTCTGCATAAACTGTGGCACCTCTGTTTGCAGTCCATGTTGCTAATTGAAACACAACAGGTTTCTGTTTCATCAAAATACATACGTTGCCCTCGGACAAGCAGTGTCTTTTTCATTGGTAATTGTCCCTGAGAGGCTGCAATACAGCTGACAGGAATTCCATGAGTACGATAATATGTTCTTGCCTACTACCACTACAAGAAAATGGACATGTTTGTGTAGTTCTTCTCTGATATCTTTAGCCAGTCAGAATGGCCTGATTCTTGACTTATAAGTGCTGCGTAACTTACCGCTTTCTGTTCACCCTGGTCTAAAAGCATCCCTTCAGTCATGCACTGTGCTCTCATTTTAGGCAGGCATGACAGAATCTGAATAATGAAACCAGAAACTATTTCTGCAACATGGGGTGCTCAAATTTGTATCTGTTATTGTCTGCACAAAAACAGATGTGCGCCAAGGTTAGATCATGCAAGGAACATACTAATTCAGTAACAGAGAGGAAGCCGTGCTAGTCTATACACTATCAAAACAAAAAGCAGTCAAGTAGCACTTTAAAGACTAGCAAAATAGTATATTAGGTGAGCTTTCATGGGACAGACCCACTTCTTCAGCCCATAGCCAGAACGGAACAGACTCAATATTTAAGTCACGGAGAACCAAAAACAGTAAGCAAGGAGGACATAGTGGGTGCTTCCCGGTTCAATGTGGGTGAATTGTCCACAGACAAAATGCTTTTTGTTGACAGCACTTTCTCCAGCACCATTCTGCCTCTCAGCCATTAAGCGTAACCCTGCTCTCAACAGATTCTGGTGATAAATAAACTGTGTGGATGCTCTGTGGGGAACCTCCTCTTGACAGACAGCGCATACAGAACAATGGGCAGCCCTGTCTGCTGAACTTCCGGCTACCTGTTTTGTTAGGAGAGCAGCCAGGCAGTTAGGCTGCTCTGTCAACAGAGCCAAGCGGTTTTCCAATTGGCTTTTGCGTGTGGCCACACTCTGTTGACAGAAGTTTTGTTGGGAAATCTCTTCCAACAGTGACTTCTGTCAAAAGATCATTGTATTTTAACCATAGCCTATGTGAAAGGTCCTGCATTTGTATCCATACTCTGCATCCAATTTCGGCTTTCTGGGTGAAACTTCTGTCTCGACTGTTAAAGACTAACTAAGTTAGTCTTATCCATGAAAGCGCATTACCTAATAAATGAACGTGTTAATCTTTAAGGTGCTGCAAGACTGCTTGGTTTTTGTGACGTTACAGACTAACATGGCTACCCCCTCTGAGACTAATCTCTCCGGACTGTCATTTGTAGACCATATGTGTCATGTGGCTCTTTATCTATGAGGTGATGGAGTGAGATTCTATTTCACATCAACTAATTCATATCAATCAGATGGTAAAACACTGTGGTCACTTGTATCTGTTCAGACACAAGCAGTTCAACTCTGCACTTAATCTCCTCACCCATCTATTCCCCGACAGCCTTTCAAAACTCTCTCCCATTAGAAGTGTTTTTGTCCATAATTCTGAAATGGGAACTGAAAGCTTTCAACTTAGATGGTAATGCCCACTAAAATATGTAGGTTATATATACGTGGTTCAGTAGATATTGCTAGAGGAAAAATAACTAAGGTGCTAGCTGTTACTATGCTTTTTTTGTGTTTATACATGATTTCCCACTGGCAATTGAGAAAAATGACTGGTTTTAGGCAAAGTTGTATTTATATGACAGATATTCATCAGCACATTGAGTAAATATTATCGCGCACTTGTCAAAATTTCAATGAGCTTCTGTCATCTCGCATTTTGTCAAAACAGTTCTTCTCAAATGAAAGCTATGTGCCACATTCATCACTTGCTGTAGTACTGGCCACACTGGATCCTTAAAAGGAGTTGTACTGATTTTAATATCTTTCTAGGCAATAAAGAAACATTAATCTAAATATAAATCAGTGGCTAATCAAGTTCCTAATCTTGCAAATGCTCAATTAAATGATGAGTTCAGTTTAATTAACTGGGGCTTCTTGCATCAATAAAAGCTACTCATGTGAGTAAGAGTATTCAGAAAGGTGTCTAAACTGTCACTGAGTTTAAAAGACACTTAAGGGATACACTGGTGAATCATTTTTCAGTCACTCTGTCTCTCACTCACATACTCCTCTCTTCAAATGTCCAAGAAACAGACTTATGTATGGCCACTATCTTCTGAGGGAAACCTGAGTGTTGAAGGGTGGGGCGTGTTGGGGGGAGGGGGCAGAAATTCTGCTGAAGCAGCAAGAAATGGCTCTTTAGGGAAATGATAAAGATTTTCATTAAATCAGTGGAAGAGCACGTTTTCTCTTGGGTAGAGCTGTGGCAGGGAATTGCTTCACCTCAAAAGTTCCTTATTCTTTTCAATTTCTTTCAGTAACTGGAAGTGCTGTTGTTTCATTTTCCTTCCAAATATATAGTTTGTCTTCAGGCTATTTAAAGCTTCTTATGTATGTTTTATCTAATACTTGCTTAAAGTCAGGAAACATCATAGGAATGTCAGCTGATGTGTGAGAAATTGATTATTCTGTTTAACTTTTTTCAGAAGCTTTGTAAATGTGCCTGTTTGAAGGTAGTACTTCAAACCCCACTTATTGTGTTGTAATCTGGCATGGTATTTGTGCTTATTTGTCTTGTATTGACTACTTCCCAGAGGCCCCAATCAGGGAGCAGTAATCCATTGTGCTAGGCATCATGTACACATCATAAAAACACGGTCTTTGTGCTAAGACATAACATCTAAGCGATAACTTCCTTTAAAAATTAAATTCATAGTACACGAAATTGAAGAGCCCCTAGTATTTCTTTAACGCTATAAAAATTATAGTTTCATTTCCTGAATGCTGCAAAGGAGACATTTTCTGTGTGTTGTGTTTGATGAATAAATGCCATCCAGCTATACCAACAGATGGGAGAACCTGATGTAGCCAATGGTACAAGGTGAACAGTTCCAGTTACAAAGGAGAGAAACACTCACCAAGGTACAGTAGGTAGCTCATCCCTTGGGAATCTCCAGCACCCATCGGCCAGCTATGTGAAAGGATTTAGCCCGGTGAAAGGGTCTGTTCCAGAAGCTCACTATGAACTTGGGATGGAAACCTGGCCTTGACAGATGCCGTGGATTTAGCCATGAGCCTGTCTAAGGGGTGTGGAAGGAATTATTTCTGCCAAATGCCAGTTGGCACATCACCAAGGAGGTTTTACTTGTCCTCCTCACAGTACTTTCAGACCACACTGGCTTGAGTAGGAATATGATTAGTATCTAACTGAGGCACTGAAGTGGAGTTTGTTTGTTTGTTGAAACTTGATGGGATTCTGTTGCAGTTAAGAGATCACTGGTGGAGATGTGTTGGATGGCATCGGCAAGTCATTTGGTCAGGGAATGAACTGAAGCATGAGGCAGGAGGTGGATTCCTTCTTAACAAAAGAGCTAGAGGAGCATCGTTAGGATACAAACCAGTGAATGCAAGAATGACGACAGTGAGCTTTGAAGCGAAACCATTCAACATCTCGGTCACTCAGCTGTATGCACCCACATCAGACAGTAAGGAGGAAGAGATCGAGCTATTCTATAAAGACTTTGCAAAGATGCTGGAGGAGATACCAAAGAGAAATGTGTTGATCATCGGAGGAGATTGGAGTAGGAAGGTTGGAATAGATAACAAAGGTTGGGAGAGAGCCAGGGGATAGTTTGGATACACAGAAAGAAAAGAATGATGTGAGAATGTACTAGAGTTTGATACGGAGCATGAGATGATGGCTTGCAACACAGGAATCCAAATAAAGGACTGTAGGAGGTGGATGTGGCGATTGAATGTTGGGAAGCCCAAGAACATGAGCTATATGATTTTGATAAGAAGAAGATGGTTAAGAAAAGTACAGCAGTGCCAAACTTTGCAAGGAGCAAGAGAGCATGTGCTACCCACACCCAGACCTATCCAGACCCACCCAAGCAAGGGTGCCAGCCTGCTGCCAGCCACATATATGGCTGAACAAATCCCAGGCCCCAGGGTTTGGGGCTCTGCCAGCACCTGCCCACGGGGACGGAGGGCCGCAGCCAGGTGTTCTGTCTCCAGGAGGTTGGGGATGAGCCAGGCATAGAGCTCCAGGAAGTTGTCCTCCTGCATTCTGAAGTTCTGGAGCCACTGTTGGTCATCCCACTGCCCCATGACCAGCTGTTCTCACCAGTTGGAAATGGTGTGGAGTCTCTAGATCCACCTGTGCACCCAGGGAGGCGGGCGTGGGTGTGACCATCAGGCAACCACGGCGAGTTCCTTGAAAGTGGTGTCAGGATCGTGAAGAGGATGCCGGCCACAAGGAGGTGCAACAGATGCTGAAGACACTTAATTCCATATATGTGTCTGTTGTCACTTACGAATCATGCACCTTATTTGCTTTGTCAAGTGCCCTAATTAGTGATTAATGTGATGGGGTGGGACCATGGGTGTAGTTCACCATTGTGCTTTAGAATTCAGTGTTGGTTTCAAAAAACTCCTTTAATGTCACAGCTGAGGCAAGGCAGCCAGGCCTAGAGGGTTGTGCTGCAGTCAGAAACTGGGAAATGAGCTGAGGGTGAGAGGCAGAGCCAGAATCCACAAAAGAGATCAGGCAGTGATGTTTGGAGACCTTTTTTAGTAAGGCGTGAAACAACTTTGGATATGCCAGTTAAAATCCTGGTGAAATCTATACAGAGCAGTTCATAAACAAAATACATTACAAAACAATTTGCATTTGTTCACATTTCAAAGATACATTGTTTCAGCTCTTTTTTCTTCTTTTCTGTAAGTTTTCATGAATGCACTTTTGGTTCAGGCCCTATGTTTTTTATAAATTCTGGTTCTGTTGCAAGTATATGAGATCATGAAAAAATTGAGCAGCACAGCAACTTTCTGGGTATCCCCTACAGTTTTAAGTAATACACCTGAACTAATCAAGGAGCCCAGGAGGACTGCCAATCAAGTATTCTGTGGGTAGCACACACTGTGGTGTTTGGGTCTACTGCCAATGAATTACTGCTCTGCTACAGCTGCTGTGTTTCAACATGGAGGCAACAGTTATTCAGGGATCAACAGTCACAGGTTTTATACCCACTGCAGATCCTCACACTAAACTGTGGGTAAATCTCTCTGTTCCGCCTCTCACAAATGAGAATAATATTACCTTTGGGACATGCTTTGTCTGTCTTTTCTACTTCTAAGACATTTGGAGGAGGAAGCATTCCAGAGGGTGAACTGGGACCTTTAAGATGGAACCGCTCCAGCCTTGTTCAGAGCCTAGATCAGCCTTTAAAAAGGTGAAATCAGGATGAAATCAGGAAGAAGTTGTGGAGGAAAAAAAATGCCGTAGGGATCTGGAGACTTCTGCAGGAAATCCTGACAGGGAGAAAGGTTGGAGTGTGGAAGCCAGAACCACAAGGTTGAGCTCCAAGTAGGAAGGAGAGAGAGAGATCGAGAGAGGGAGTGTCATGGTTTAGTGAAGAGTAGAATGGGACAGAAGAGTTCAACCTTGTGGTTGTGGACTTTGTTTTGAAACCTTGAGGATTGTTTTCAGCTGTTTGTTATTAAACTGGCCTGGGGGTGATAGGCAAGAAAGAGACTATGAGGAATTCAGAAGGAGCCCTGAAGAGTAGAAAAAGAGGCACAGCTACCCCAGTCACAAAAGAGTGGTTTGCCCTGATACGGGCCATCCATTTGGGATAAAACTTTTCTAGTTTCTAGTTTGTGGTATAAAACACTTACTAATCGTGCATCACTTATCAGTATTATTTGGCAGCTTTGTAAAAATTTCCCTACCATAGGATGATCACATTGTCTTATGGCAAATATGGGACACTGGCCTCCAGGGATGGGAGCGGGGCTTCTGTCCCATGTCAGGACTCCTTGGTGATGGGGGACTGCTGCTCTAGGGTGAGGCAGCAGGGATGGGGGGGGAGGTTTGCAGCTTCCAACAGGGAGGCACCAGGGATGAGGTGGAGTGGAGGATGGAGACTCCAGAACCTCCTGGGGGGGCGTGTTCCAAAGCACCCTGGGGGGCAGGGAATGAAGCAGGAGCTGCCTCCGTGAGGCATGAGGCAGCTCCCCTGGTAGTGGGCGCTGCCTCCCCCTAAGTGTAGGGTATGAGGGAATGAGGCAGCTGTCCCTTTGCAGAGTTTGCTGGCATTAGAGCTGCCACCATGAGGTGCTGGGGAATGGGGTAGAGCTCCGGGAACAGGGCAGCCACCCAGTGGAGGAATTCCCCGACAGGAGAAGCTGCCACCCTAAGACACAGGGTGCCAGGGAACAGGAGCCCTACAAAATACAGGACAATTTGCCTATTTTCTTAAAGTTTGTGCGGCAGCTTAAATAAGGGACTGTCCTGGTGACAATAGGATGGGTGGTCACTCTACCCTACCAGGACTTGCTATGAATACATGGTTTGTGACTTTTCTCCAAAGTCAGACTGGAGAAAAAATACTATTAGGTCCTAGCATTTTTTGAATAGGGAAGTGAATGTGTGGCATGCACTTGGTAGTCTGTGACTAGTTCCACCAATACAAAATGTAAATTCGGCAACCCTCTTATTAAATAAATTGCCAATATGTTCTACTCTTTCTGAAGCTTGTAGTGCTATTGAAATCAATGACTACCGTAAAAGAACATGGAAAACAGATACTCCACAAAATCAAAATAAATGGGTACGCTCCTTTATTAAAAGGAAACCACACAGCCAGCAGACCATCTTCTTCTTCTTTCAAAGTGTTGTCCTCAACCCGATACAATTATTGTTTCAAAATTATTACTATATGAAGTACTTCATACCAGCACTGAACGATACAGATTAAGTAAACAACTGGAATAATTAAAAAGAACATGGTATAATTCATTTTTTTCATCTAATTTAACATGGATTAGTTTGCTGCTCCACTATTTATTGGGACTACCCATGTAAATGTAAGTGTGCCCAAATAGGCATCACACAAGCTAGCTCTAAATAAGTAACACTTAAACTGTGCCAGATGCTTTACAAAAGCTGTGCCCTTATCTTGTTTGGATTTATATGAAGAAAATATCCTACTATTGCTACTATAGGTGCATCTCTGCCAACCTCCCCAAATGATGGGAGGGGTACTGTCTCACTTGTTGGCCTGTAACTTCCATTTCACCTAATTTTGCTCAGAGCAGATAGCGAAATTATGAGGGTTAAAAGCTGATGATTGGCAGCAGATCATCTACATTAGATGTTCAACCTTGCAGATTCAATGGTGGAAGATTTGTTTGTCAGAAAATTAATCCCCTTCTAAATAAGCACCATGAAAAATCCAGTCCCTGAGATAGTCTGCGTAGACAAAAACATATAGGCTACATCTACACTAAGACACTATGTCGAAGTAGCCTATTTCGAAGTAAGAACATTGAAATAGGCTACTTCGATGATTATCATCTACATGTCCTCCAGGGCTGGTGATGTCGATGTTCAACATCGAAGTAGTGCCAGGGAACGTGGAAAGGAGCCGCCCCAGAAGGAAACACAGAGCATCCACACACACAAGCCTCCTCTTTCAAAATAAGGGGCCAAGAAACCCCGCGGACGGGGTCACAGAGCAGACTAGCCCTTCCGGGGCAGCTGGCAAGCCGTTCCCTTAAAGGACCCCTCCCAGACACACCCGGCCTGCACTGCACAAGCAGCCCTGCATTGGTGACACAAGCCTCGCAGACCTTGAGCCCGCAGACATGGACATCCAGCAGCAGCTGGAAGCCCTCCAAGCCACCTCCCGCGGAGCAGGCGCCCTTCTAGACGCTGCCTGGGCAGCCACCCAGAAGCTTCTGGAATGGGAGCCCTCCCCAGGGGCACCAGGAGACGTCCCTGACCATCGGACCCTCCTCTCTCCCCCGCTGCCCGGTGCCCTGCCGACTCTGGAGCTACCCCTCCAGCACCAAGTGGTGGAAGCACCTGGGCATGGGGGAATGGAATGATGACCAGTGGCTGCAGAACTTCCGTATGAGCCGGTAGACCTTCCTGGAGCTCTGCCAGTGGCTCACCCCCGCACTCAGGCACCAGGACACCTGCATGCGGCACACCCTCCCCGTCGAGAAGAGGGTCGCAATAGCTGCCTGAAAGGTGGCCACTCCCGACAGCTACTGCTCCGTGGGCCCTCAGTTTGGAGTGGGAAAGGCCACAGTCGAGGCTGTCCTGATGGACGTAAGGTGGCCTGGGGCTGAACCCCCTGGGGAGGGGGTCCTGGGGAGGGGTCCTGGGTGAGGGGGGCCCGGGTGAAGGGGGGGGGGTCACACTCTGCAAACCCTCACAGGCACCCGTGTTCCCTCCCCGCAGGTGGTGCATGCACTCAATGCCCTGCTGCTGAAGAGGGTCATCCAAGTTGGGGACCTGGATGTGGCTGTTGAGGGATTCGCCACCATGGGCTTCCCCAACTGCTTTGGAGCCCTTGATGGGACCCACATTCCCATCCGTGCCCCAGATCACAGTTGTGGCTGCTATAACAACAGGAACGGCTACCACTCTGTGGTCCTGCAGGCCATGGTGGACAGCCATGGCTGTTTCCAGGACATATACTTGGGGTGGCCTGGCTGTACCCATGATGCACGCGTTTTCTGGAATTCGGGACTATGCTGCCAACTGCAGGCGGGGACCTACATCCCCCAGGGGGCGATCCCTCTGGGGGCTACCAACACTGTACCCCTCTGCATTGTGGGGGATTCAGCTTACCCCCTCCAGCCCTGGTTTTTGCGTCCCTATACAGGCCACGTCAATGCTAGCCAGGAGCGCTACAACGCCCAACTCAACCATGCCTGCCAAATGGTCGAGCGAGCCTTCGGGCGCCTGAAGGGCTGCTGGCATTGCCTCCTGGCACGCCTAGACCTGGGCCTCCAAAACATCCCCCAGGTTGTGGGTGCCTGCTGCACGCTCCACAACCTGGTGGAAAGCAAGGGGAAGGCCTTCGTGCAGGGCTGGGCACTGGAGGCTGGAACAGCCTACCCCCAGCCAGCTGCTGCCCCGAGCCACCAGGCCCACCAGGACAGGGTCCGGGTCTGAGAGGCCCTGAGGAAATACTTTGACCAGAGGGCCTAGTGAGCGACACCCAGCCCATTCCTGCACCCTGCCCCAGCACCCACACCCCACCTTCACCAAAAGCACATGGGACACAGGTTTTTTGAAAAATAAAACTGTCATTATTTAAATAACCAAACATTTCACCTCTTTTCAACATATATAAACCAAATAAAACAGAATAATTGAAAATAACTACATACAGGTAGGCACATCTATAATAAACTGTGTACAGGGAGGTCAACTATAAATAATTATATACAAGGGCGGGGACACCTATATACGGGGGAGACATGGGCAGGCCACACATTAGTCCATCATTACGGGGCAGGGGTGGAAGGGCGCGACTCCCTGGAGCATTAGGGTGGCTGGTCCCCCCCGAGCCGGGGGTCCCCGGCGAGGCCGGCTGGGGGCTGGGAGGATGGGGAGGTATGGCCAAGGTGGGTCCTTGGCCTGGTCATCGGCCCCGGGTGGCTCCCGCCCTGCAGAGCTGGTGGGTGGCGTGGCAGGCAGGACATCAGGCAGGGCAGCAGGGAGGGCAGCATGGAGGACATCAGGGGTCACACGGGCCACCAGCTCCTCAAAGGTGTTGGCCACCCAGTTGAAGGTGGCCATAAACTCCTGCCAGGCCCCCCGGCACCAGGCGGCCTCCCGCTCCTCAAATTGGAGTCTCCACTCCATGATGTCCGCCTGGCGCCGGAGGGCAGCAGCCACCTCCAGGTCATGTGTGCTGTGGCGGTGGCCCCGGCAGGTGTGGGCCCGTCCCGGTGCAGGCAGACACACTGGCAGTTGGTGGGCCGGTGGTCTTGGGGGGGCTGTCTGGGACCATGGATGGTACGGCTGCAGAAATGGGAGAAAGGGGGGAGGGAGGCCATGAGTACCCAGCACTGACCTATGGCCCACTCCCATCCCCCCAAGGGCCTGTGGTCCCCCACCCCATCCTCCATTGGTGCGTGCAGTGATCCTGTGGGTGGCCCCTTCCAGTAGTCCGCCCCCTCACCTCCCACCAGGGTTGGGGCACAGCACTGTCCATGGGTGGAGGTGCTGCTGGGCACTGGTGGCTGTGACAGCATCCCTGGGCTGTGGTCTGCCCAGGCCATGGAAGGCTGGGGTCTTGTGGGGATGTGGGGGGCCCCCGATCAAGTGGTGCCCCTGCCCCATGCTCAGGGAGTCGGTGCCCTGTGGAGTATGTACCTGACGGTGCACTGCCAGGATCAGGAGAGGCCCATCTAGCGGACACCCAGCTGGAGCTGCAGGATGGGATGTCCAGCACAAGCTCCCCCTCCTCGCTGGACCACTCGGTGGCCGGGGTGGAGGGTCCCGGCTCTAGCCTCGGGGGGGCAAGGCTGGACTCCGGACCCGACCCTGGCTCCAAGGCCTGCTGGGGCTCATCGGCCATGATGTCAAGGGTGGCTGGGGGGGTGGGGGTGCCCCGGGGTCCAGGATAGCCCTGAGCTCCTGGTAATAGGGGCAAGCGGCGGGGACAGCCCCAGATCGGCTGGCTGAGTCCCGGGCCCAGGAGTAACCCTGCTGCAACTCCTTGACCTTACTCCTGACATGGTGAGGAGTGCAGGCAGTTTGACCCCAGGCAGCCAGGCCCTCAGCCAGCCGGGCGAATGCCCCTGCGTTCCACCACCTGCTCCCCATGATATGCAGCTCCTTCTCCCCCCAGAGCCCCAGCAGGTCACAGAACTCAGAGTCAGTCCAGGAGGGGCCCTGCTTCCTAACCTGCCGGCTGGAGGCCTGGGGGCCCTAGGATGTCCCAGAGGGGGAGCTCTGGGGGCGCTCAGGGAGGCTGGCTTGCTGCCATGGTGTCCATCTGGCCTGTGCAGGGGCACCTCGTGGCACGGCTGCTGCCTGCATGGTGTCAGCTTCCTGCCAAGGGGTTTCTGGGTCCGTGCAGCTTTAAGAACCTCTGGGTGGAGAGATCATAGAGCCCTGCAGGGGTTGGACAGCATGTCTCCGCCTAACAGCTGATGGCCGCTGTGGCTGACCCCGCTATTTTGAAGCAGCGGGAAGCGGATCGCCTACACACACCCTACTTCAACGTTGAACGTCGAAGTAGGGCGTTATTCCCATCTTCGGATGGGAATAGCAATTTTGATGTCTGCAGGAGCCTGGTGTTTATGGCCTGAATCACCTGCAAGAGATGGAGGACATACGCACTCATGAGGGCACGAGGGGAGAGCCAGGCCCCCTACCCTCCAGACCCCTCCCAGGCCCCAATCCCCAAGCCCTTTCTGTCCCCGAGTCCCTGAGGGGCTCCCTTTCCCAGGATTCCCCTCCCACTGGTGGGTGCATGGCCTGAGCTTGCCTTTTCTCCGTGGAGACAGCCCAGATAGTGGTCCTCCCCACTCCAAAATGGTGGCCAATGGAGTGGTAGCTATCCGTGGTGGCCAGTTGCCAGACAGCTATTGTGACCTTTTTTTGACAGGAGGGCGGGCTTCATTCATGTGTTCTGATGCCACAATACAGAAGCTAGCCACTGGCAGAGCTCCAGGAACATCTGCTGCCCTATCCAAAAATTCTGGAGCCACCTGTCACCCCATTCCCCCATCACCAGGCACTCCCATCACTTCTAGCTAGTGGGGTAGCTCCAGAGTTAGCAGATAACCTGTGGGGGGGGGCACTGGAGGAGTAGCAGGTCCGGGAATTGCACAGCCATGAAGAGGGACAGCCCTGAGCAGGAGAAGCAGGGCTGCCACCACTGCTGAGGACAGCAGGCGACTATGCTTGTGGTGTCGTCCAGAAGCAGCTCAAGCTGCTGCTGCTGGTCCATGACGTTTTGTCTGCACTGGCCTCTGTGAGGCTCAGGATGGCTCTGCAGGACTGATGCTGTGCAGGAGGAGACTGTTGGGAAAGGGCCCTGTAAATGGGTAATTGGCTGCAGGCTCACAACGGCTTGTCTACCACGTGACCCTCCCATCTGCAGCATTTCCTGTGCCCCTTTGAGAAAAAGGGCCTTGGGACAGTGTAGATGATCTCTTTTGAAAGAGCGTCTCAGCCTTTTGAAAGGGCGGCTCGGAAGTGCCAGCCTCTGCTCTTATGTGGACACCATATTTCAAAAGGTCATTTTTCGATTTGTCATTTTCAAAAGGGAGCCTTTCAAAATTTTGCTATAGTGTAGATGTAGCTTGAGAGAATAAAACAGAGAACCTATACTTTATTTAAATCAGTTTTTAAGTTGTCATTAGTTCTCTGTAGGCTGAGAGCTTGAGCAGCTGGCCAGGAGAGATTCAGGTGCCATCCAGTTGTTTAGCAAAATGTCCAAAGGTGGCAATGTGTGGTTCTTGGTTATGCACATACCTTGAAGCACACAAAATTTATTCTTCCCATGGATGGAAAAAAATAGAGGAAATATGCCTTATCACTGGTGACAGACTCATCAGTGTCTTTTATTGGTAAATTGATTGTTATATTCAGAATGGGTTCTAGAGTAGCAGATTGACCCTTAGGCACCTGGTCACTTTCTTTGTTGTCCTGTGCTGCAGCCTGCAAATAAACAGCAGAGGATGTTTCTTCGTTGTTGGATACAAAATATTTCCTATATTTGCTATACTTGCAATACCATGAGGTATCAACTAATTGGGCATATTTGCAGAATGAACGAGGAACGAAAAATCAAGACCCTGCTATTCGGCATAATGGACAGTTCAAGTAGTAGAGGCCGGCCCTGCAAAGGATGGGTTGATGATATAGTAGATTGGTGCAGCCTACAGAAAGTAATCCACTCTGCACTGGACAGGGAAAGATGGAAGGAAATAGTGAGAGAGGCATCAGACACCAACGGGCGCTGAGCCCACAGTTGCTGATGATGATGTGGAGGTATCTTTGAAGTCAGAGTTCAGTGATAAAACTTTACAACTCCTTCCAGGTTTTTTATTTTAATAAAATATTCAGATCCTGCCTTTATATCTCTTAATAGTTTTGAATCACCTACATTTAAACTCATTAAGGAAGTTTTGGATGAGAGCTTCAATATTGTCCAAGGGTTTTAGATGCCCATTTCCCAATCAAATTATCCAATTCTTCTAGAAGGCTGATGATCATACCTTTGAAGTCTGTCATTTCAAGAAGTCCAATTACTGAAATAGTAAGTATATCTGTCTGCTCTCCACTGTGCACTACCTGTGCACTCATTTGATTGTCTGGGGACCCAAAGTGTTTTTTTGTTTGTTTGTTTTTTAATCACTCTCTTCTCTTAAGGTGTTCCTTCTAGGAATGCCATAACAGGATTTGCCAAGTATCCATTGTAGAAGCTGTTATGTCATTCCTTGTGGGAAGAGAGGTAGCAGGGTGAGAAAGTCTCAGATGTGGTGCTTCTGAGGTTCAACAATAAACAACAAAACAAGGGTGACAAACTCTTTTTTAGGGCAGAGAGCAAAATCTTACTAACTAACCTAAAATATTGTTCAGTATCAACCCTCTGAAGTTCAATACTTTGTGGGTGCTTGGAGGAAAGGATGATGAAGTCTTGTCTCCTGTTTATGTATCCTGTTTATGTCCTCCTCTATGTGGCAGTATGATTTAAAAAAAAATCTCAGTCCTGACATCTCCATTTTTGTATCATTATTTATAGTAAATATTTATATTATATTAGCACATAATGGGCAGCAGCACGACTCAAACCCATCAGCCTGAGCATCAGACAAAGCACAGCACAGACAATGCCTTAGTTACAAACTTTTTTCTGTACTAGACTTGGAAAAGACAGCTGGAAATCCTGGCCATAGAATTTTCAGCTTCCAACTATTATTAATCAGGGACTTGGTGAGACGAGATTTTGACTGGCCAGATTGAATATTATGTAAATTTGCACACTGATTACTACTAAATCATAAACACTTTGCTCTGTATACACTGAAGTGCCTATCTCAAAAGAGCCCTCAGCTTCCCAATGTAGCTTTAGAATTATTCAATTTCCAGACTAAGTCCTTTCCTCTTATCTGTCACCAGAGAGGACTGTTACAGTCTATTTTAATGGACAACACACGACTTCTTTGGAGCTACTATCCCATGGTTTAGATAAAGAAAGTTTCTAGGAAATGCACGTCAGACATTTTTGCTTTCGTTCTGTTTCCTGCCATTATGTCTATTCAAAGTGCCATCGTAGATTAATGTACGAAACACTTCTCTGCTTTCTCATGTCTATGGGCACGTCTACATGGCCAAGTCTTTTTCTAAACAACTTTACGAGCATCTACACATCACAACTGCTATTTTGAACTAGCTCTTGGCTTATTTTGAAATTGGCAAATACCTTCCTAGCGGAAGGAGTAGGATTGCTTAACAGTTAAAGCATTGGCCTCCTAAACCCCTGTGTTAGAGTTCAGCCCTTGAAGGGGAAGTTTAGGGAGTTGAAGCAAACAGCTTTAAAAATAAAAGAATCTGCTAGAGATGGTGATAGGCCCTGCTGGAAGGGCAGAGAACAGGACTCATTGACCTCTGAAGGTCCCTTCAAGATCCATGAGATAGGTATATCGCCATAGTGCCTATTTTGAAACAGGGGCTGTGTAGACAGCAGGATCAACCCCAAATAAATCATTCCAGCTAGGACCACGTCAAGCATGGAATTAAAAACCTCTAGCTCCAGTTTCTGTATTCTCTCCTGTTTGCCTTCATCTTTGTAGTCCTGAGATGATGCGTATTTCATCCAAAGTCCATTTTCAAGAGATAGTATTTATAACTTGCTAAATTATCTGTTATATATAACTTTTTACCATGTGAAACATGGCTGGTGTCTGTAAAGCTGCTTTGACCATTTGCTGCTTTTGCAAGAGTTGTGTGCCATAACAATTACAAATGCATGCCATCTGGTCAAGGACTGTCAGAAAACAAAAAGCTTTGCAAATTATGTATTATTGTTTTTTAATAGCAGTTTTAAGCCCACATTAAGGATAAGTGTCTTCTTACTAAATTCTGAATGCATACTGAGTCCTCTAGTTTATAAAATGGATTGATGCTTTGATACAAAAATATTGGGAATGGAACTACAAGAGCAGCGGAAAAAAATGATTCTTTGGTTAAAATAATGCTAATGAATATAATGAGGATTTATTTATATTTAACAGACCGAAGGTTATTCAGTCTGGGGCTCAGTTTTGTTTTAGCTTTTCACGTCTATATGAGCATCATATTGAAAATGCTATACTCCAGTGCATATATATATATATATATAGGAGCAATTATAATTATAATTATAATAATTATATATATATATATATATATATATATATATATAATGCCATATCCTTATGCACTGGAGTATAGCATTTTCAATATGATGCTCATATAGACGTGAAAAGCTAAAACAAAACTGAGCCCCAGACTGAATAACCTTCGGTCTGTTAAATATAAATAAATCCTCATTATATTCATTAGCATTATTTTAACCAAAGAATCATTTTTTTCCGCTGCTCTTGTAGTTCCATTCCCAATATTTTTGTATCAAAGCATCAATCCATTTTATAAACTAGAGGATGTGTATATGTGTATATATATATATATATATATATATATGATGTGTATATATATATATATATATAGGAGCAATTCCACCATCTGAGATTAGTGCAGTGAAAGCCAAGGCCAATGTTTACCAATATATTATATGTTCAACCACCCCACCTTCATATGTATGAAGATTCTCCGTCCAGAGGACAAGGGGTTCTATCATGATTTTACTGATTCATGAGCATAAAGAGACACTGCACAATTCCACAACCTCTGAAAAAAAGTTTGTGAGGGCACAACATTTTACCAGCATAACATGCACCATCCAGGGATTTCGAAGCATTTCTCATAGTGTTAATTAGACCTCAGAATTTCCCTATGGGTAAGGGTTACTTCCAGACTGCTAATCTGAGGCACAAGAAAATTCAGCAGCTTGTTCAAAGTAACCCAGATCAGACAGTGGCAGAAACTGGGAATTTGAGGATCTTGGCACATAGTCTCATACTCTTTAAAAACAAACAAAAAAAAACAATCAAGCATGTGCCGATGCCCTGAGAAAGTGTGATATGATGTAGATGTTTATTACTTGCAGCTGCTGATTGACACCTGGTGTCTGAAGGACTTGTCTGAGACAAGGTTCTATGGTCCTTGATACTACACAACCGGGAACTCAAGCATAAAGTAAGTTTTCTTGCATAAGTGCTGGCTTAATTCTGGCTGGTTTTCAGAGTTATTGGTGTCAGTAGAAGCTACACAGAGTTAGCAGAGTCTCTGTGTCTGAGCAAATCAGTGTGGTTCAAGGAGGTGATGGGGCACTGTACACCTTAATATTGTTTACAGCTGCTTCATAGCACTGTTGAAGAGCACCAGTTTCCGGCTGCCAGTCTGCTTACATGAATGATGAAAGAAAAGCATGTCCCTTAACCCCTGACCACATCCATCCGGTAGGGACATGGAGCACCAGATCTGTGGGTGACTGAAAGTATCTTTAGAAATAAGTCCATCAACAGTCACCAATGTCAGCTATTTTATTTTTTAAATTATCTCTTTACCAATGCTAGCAAAAGGCCAATACTTTGAACAAAAAATAAATAGTGTATTTCTTTTGTTAGTTTCCCCATCTTGAAGGCTGTAGCTTTGGTATTCCTGATGCTAAATGTCCATGGTATCACGCAGCATAGGGCTTCAGTGGCTGCTTGGCTTTGTATGTATTCTACGCATTCTAGATGGGATTCTTTTTATCTAATTGTAAATCACTCCTGTACACAAATAAGAGAAATCATAGTCTTATTCTAGACCAGCAACAGCCAACCACCAATGGTGAGTGACTGACCCTCATTCCTTTTAGCGGGCCACAGCATCCTGCAGCTGACTGGCATTCCACCTATGGCTCTATGACCCTGCCTCGCATGCCACACTCACTGAGCCACTGGAGCCCCACTCTTGTCTGCTCCTTCCTCCTCCCCGCAGCAGCTTTGGAACACACAAATCATTGGACTTGTGCTTCCTTGCTGCTCCTCCCTCTCCCTCCTAGAACAGGAAGAGCTGCAAACAGCTGATTCACAGTATTACCACTCTTTCATTGGCAGACGGAGCTTATCTGAAAAGGTTTCCCTGTGTAAAACTTTTACTCAGAGAAAGAAGGATTTATATGGGGGGGAACATGGGGATTGGTCCCATTTGGTGGTTGGTTTGGTAGGTGCTGAGCCCTCTGACTGTGATCCCACAGATGAAGTGGTTCAGTGTGTCTGCATTGCTCTGTAAGAGGGTGGTAACCCCAACTTTGTGCCTCGTTTGGGGGAAATCAGAGAACTAGCCTGAAGTTGGGTGTCAGTGGCATGATCAGAGCACAGGGAACAATCCGCAGGGGACTTCTGTGAGCACACCTCATCACACCTGGAATCTCAGATGCTGCAGCATGGTAGTTCTTGGCACATGTTGGAGTTTAGTTACATGCTGGGAATCCTGCTTGGGTAGGGGGCTGGACTCGATGACCTCGTGAGGTCCCTTCCAGCTCTGTAATTCTCTGATTCTGCACTTTATGTAATGCCTGATATTAAGCAGGCATTTTGGTTTCCAGGCAACAGTACACTGTTGCCTTTGCTATTTGTCACACATTTATTCTCTGTGTTGCACTTCTTACTGAAGTCTCGTCTGTATAGCTAACTGACAAAAGCATCTAGTTTATACAAAAGTTCAATGGAGTTTCAGCAATAAAGGGGGGGGGGGATCAAAAAGCATCATGTTAAAGGTCACAGCCACCATTTGAGGGTGGGGAGAGATATCACTCCTAGAGGCAGCTCAGATGCCAAAATACAAAGCTCTAGTAGAGAACCCTCACAATACTAGTACTTCCACTGCTGTTGCTATGACAAATGTTGCTAGGAAAGTGTCAGGTCAAAAACCACCTATGAGAGGCACAGCATGTGAATTTGAAGAAAGCAGTGATATATTGTCACCAAGAGCCATTTTTTTTCCTTTCTCTTTCTCCTCAGATGAATATGTAAACACACACACACACAAAACTGTAATAGGGCAATGAGAAATGAAGAACCCTGCACTGTCATATGTTGGCATAATAAAGAAATAGCAGGACTTGTTTAGCATATCTGGTGGTGAAACAGGGAAGATACATAATTTGAGATACAGACCAGAGTGTGGCATCTGGATCTGCCTAATCAATAAATAACAGTTCTTTTCTTGGGCAGTGGGTTTAAACAGTACTAAGAAAAATTGAGAGATGATTAATATTAGTCTCAGTCATAATAACAACCCATTTTATCAGTCACGTGTGCACACTGCTTGCCAGATGAAAAGCACTAACTCAATAGAATCATCTTTACATTTGTTTGATAATAGTTATCTGCTGCACTAAACACAAAATGAAACAGCTCTGTGGCCGATAGCTCTCTTGTATTGCACAACTGTAAATGTAGTCTCATCCATGCTGCTAAGCCTGGTACACACTACCAGTTACTTTATTTTATGGAGCCGAATCCTGTTTGTCTGTAAAAAGAAAAAATGACACAGATAACGGCACAGATTCTAATAAGTCAAGAACAAGCAGAACCAGTGAGCCAGGAGGAGTGGGAGGTGGTGGAATCTCTAAGGAAATTTTACAGTACAATTTACAATATTTTTCTTCTCTTTGTAGTTTGTTTTGCAACATTACAGATCACTCTTAAATATGACATTTGCTTTTCATAATGAGATAACCTTGTCTTGGTCGCTGCACTGTTTTGCATAATCCCACCTGCAAGTACAGATAATTTTGCAAATACTAAAATAATCTTATCCATTTACCACTATTTCATAATAGGTGGCAGCTGAACATACGTAATTCAGTTCTCCAGGGGAGATGGAAAGCGAAGGGCAGATTTATTTAATATTCATAATGCTACAATCCCGGACCTATGCAGTCTCTCTGCATGTGCTTACATCAGATATTATTTCTTTACCACATTGCGAGTGTGTCTTCGAAGTAGTCGGCACAACGTCGAAATGGCACGCGTCGCGTCTATAAGTGCTGTGTGCTATTTCGACATTCAAATTGACGTTAAGCAGCTAGACATCAAAACTGCTATTCCCATCCAAAGATGGGAATAACGCCCTACTTCGACGTTCAACATTGAAGTAGGGTGTGTGTAGGCGATCCGCTTCCCGCTGCTTCAAAATAGTGGGGTCAGCCACAGCGGCCATCAGCTGTTAGGCGGAGACATGCTGTATGATTATAATCTAAGTTACTTCCCAAAGCAGAAGAGGACTTTTTACATATGCATACAGTTTAAATCTTTAGAAAATTACTATGTCAACTTTTTTGTTCAGTTTGGTGGAATGAATCCTAGCTGATACTGAGACTTTTCCACCATAAAAGATAGAAAAACATCATTACATGTTTTACCTTACTAAGATCACCATGGCTTTGGCTAAAATGATGAAAGGAAAGTTCATAAAATTTCAGCAAGCCCTTCATTTCCTCCATTAATTCCCCCTCAAAGCCAATTAAATCCAAATCTAATCTCATTCTAGTTCATTACCCCGCTATTATTGTTGCCCAAATCTAGTTGAAACACAGGCTATGTCTAAACTACCAGATAAATTCAAATCTATTTAAAATTGATTTTATAATGTAATTTTTAATTTAAATTTGAGTATCCTCATTTCCCACTACCTCCCACAAATTCAACATATTGCTTCCACACTGAAATCACCAAACATCAACTGTTGCAGCAGTGCATTGGGGGGAGGTATCCCCCAGCTCCCCCAGCTCTGCATTCTGAGCTGGGAGCCAGGTACAGCAGCGCTGTCAGTTTCCCCGGTCCTGGCAGCTTGGGGGACCCAGGAAAGTGACTGTGCAGGAGCCCTGGTCAGTTTCCCAGCTTCCACTTGTAGCCAGGTGCAGCGTGAAGCTTTGTGGGTTACATATGAGATATTTCTGGGCCATTTCTAAACATGCCACTAGTTCTGAAAGTGGCATGCTAATAAACGGCCTTTAAAATCCTAATAAGGTGGAGACGTAAATTTCCGGCACCTAATTAGCTTACAGTCACATGATTCAGAGTCTGGAAGAAGCTTTTCTGGACTCCAAAACAGCATGTAGAATCACGGCCTCCAGGGGATCTCTCAGAAAGAAATCGTCCAGGGGGCCGTGCTTCTACATGCTGTTTTGGAGTCCAGAAGAGTTTCTTCCAGACTCTGAATCATGTGACCATAGGCTAATTAGGTGCCGGAAATTTACATCTGCACCTCATTAGCATTTTCTGGGACATTTATTATCATGCCAATGTCAGAACAAGTGAAAAGTGTAGAAGCAGCCCTGGAGGCTAACAAGTTTGAATGAAAGACTTAGCGCTTCCACACTAGCTTTTATCTGACATCTTAAACTTGAGTTTGATGCTATACCCATCTGTTAATATTGACTGCTATTGATATTAGGACAGACTAAATCGAGCTAATGACATTTACAGTGAAGACAGTGACATTTTAATGTCAAGCTAACTCCTTTAAATTGAATTTTATCCCATAGCATAGATTCAGCCACATTCAAGATGGTAAGAACCTGATTCTGTTCAAACATACAGGTGTCCCATACTAGACTCCCTACTGAGTCTAGTAGAGTTATTTCTGACTTACTTTGGTGCAAGCAGGAGGAAAGTTTTACTGATTTTTTTTCCCATAAGTGACAATATAGTTGTTGGAATATACATAAACATGCTGTTGGCTTGTGGCACTTCTTTGCAGGAGATTCTATCACGCTAAGTAACAATGGCACCATAGGTAAAAACACAGCCCTTTGTTTTGGTGTTCCATTTAAAAATTCAAGTCTTCAGTCTAATCCCACTGACACCCGCGTAAGGTACGAGGTCTGAGATATTAAGGGTGTTATACAGGCATAATTCTGGAATAAAGACAATCAGAATGAGAACCGTATTAGTACTAGTTAAATATTAACATTAAGAAAAAAGGATGCCTTTTGCTATTTATTAGAGAATCTTTTAAATTAAAACAAATCTGGAGTAAGGATGGATAGCTCACAAAAACCTGAGAAGTGTACAGGTTATGTTTTCTGCAGCATTAACCTGATTTTTTTTTAAAAATGCATGCACTATATAAACATATTTAACAGGTCAGGAATATAAGGCATAATGTAGATGATGTGATCAAGTTAACCTTACATTAGGGACATCATTTGCATTTCCTAAGAAGCTCTAATCCTCTAAACGATGCCAAGGATAGAAAGTTGTGACTTGAAAAACTTGACACAAGTAAGACTGTGATGGTGGTAGTGAGGTAAATGTTTTCAATCTCAGCAACAGCTCCTGCTCTCCAAAGTATGTCCTCCCTAGCTAGTAAGTTGGCTTACATCTTCCAGGCCTTTTCCATTCCTCAGTGTTGTATGCCCTTAGAGTTTTAATGGCAGAAAACTCACATTTCTATATGTGACTCAACAGGAGACTCTGCTTCATCCTCTCAGATGGACCTCGTCACCCATTTAAAACTTAGATAACTCTTTTTTTTACAGACAAACTAGAGCTAAGCAGGAATTTTCTAAAGCCAGTTTAATAAAACAAACATTTAATGGAAATGGCCTGGTATGAACAAACTTCCATGAAAATATAAGCAGGGTTCCTGATTGGAGTTAGGCCTCCCAGAGTGCCAAAAATCCCCACTCTGTAGTAGAGAGCCTGGAGGTTCCAGAAGTCTCAATGAGGTGGGTATCCAGGCTCCCTCTTCTGCAGTCACGAGTCTGTCAAGCTAGTCACCATAGGTAAAGCTAAGGCTTTCGGGTCTCCTAGGACTTTGTGCAGGCCTATGTTTCTGACCACATCTACCTTATTTGAGGTAGTGACCATGATTTCACAACAATATATACACTAAAACACTTAGAAAATGTGTTATGAATAGAAACTCCTTAGAACTACATAGTTTCCATGTACTGCTGTGACTGACATACATTTGTAATTATTGAGTTATTTTTCTCTAGGTATAAAATATTCAGCTATTAAAACCTGTAATTTAGGAGAAACAGAGTTAGTTATATCTCTCAGCAATGAAAAAGGCAGTTTGCAAAAGGGGAAGGAGAGGTTTTGTTAAAAGTGGGTTCTCCTCCCTAATGTCACAGAGTTAAGTCAGCTGCTGTACTGTAGACTAGAACTAAATTATCATTAACAAATGAACACCTTGTAGTAGTTTTGGATGAACAAAGGCCTTAATTTGGTCTATAGACATTGGATAACCAAGGGTTTAGGATTAAGCTGAGATAGTTATTAGCATTAAACATGGCTTTTGAATTCGTTACTCTGTTTGCATCTTTTGTGAGAACAGGTGGGTGTGGCAAACCAAAGTAACGGTGACAGTCAGATCAGCGAGATTATACTTCTGGCCAGGTGATCAGGAATACACTATCTGGGGAAACTTCATTTTTGGAAGCTTTAACATTTCTAAATTTCAGTGTGTATAGAGTGGAAATTTTACCTTTGCTAGTTCTGCTTTTGGAATGAACTTTCTGATAATTCTATTTACCGATTAAACGTACAATCATAGGGCTGGAAAGGACCTCAGGAGGTCATCTAGTCCAGCCCCCTGTTTAAGGCAGGATCAACCCCAACTCAGTCAGGACCTTGTCAATCCAGAACTTAAAAACCTCTAGGGATGGAGAATCCACCACCTGTCCAGAAAACGTATTCCAGCGCTTTACCACTCTCCAGTATTAGGAAGTAGTTTTTCCTAATATTCAACTTTCTCCTCTCCTTCCGTAACTTCAGACCATTACCCCTTGTTCTGCTGTCTGTCACCACTGAGAACAGTTTCTCTCCATCCCAGCTAGAGCTCCCCTTCAGGAAGTTGAAATCTGCTATTAAATGACACCTCAGTCTTCTGTAAACTAAATAAGCCCAAATCCCTCTCCCTCTCCTCATAGGTCATGTACTCCAACCCCTTAATCATTTTTGTTGCCCTCCGCTGAACCTGCTCTAGCACGTCTACATCCCTTTCATACTGCTGGGCCCAAAACTGAACACAATAGTCCAGATGTGGCCTCACCAGCGCTGAATAGAGGGGAATAATCATGACTCTTGGTCTGCTCACAATGCTCCTCCTAATGCACCCTAATATGTTGTTCGCCTTCTTGGATACAAGGGCACACTGTTTACTCATATCCCAGCCTTTCATTCACCATAACCCCTAGGTCCTTTTCTGCTGTACTGCTGCTTAGCCAGTCGGTCCCCAGCCTATAACAATGCTTGGTATTCTTCTGCCCCAGGTGCAGGACTCTACACTTCTCCTTGTTGAATTGCATCAGATTTCTTTTGGCCCAATCCTCCAGTTTATCCAGGTCACTGGGGATCCTATCTCTACCCTCCAACATATCTACCTCTCCCCCTAGTTTTGTGTCATCTGCAAACTTGCTGAGGGTGCAATCCAGTCCCTCATCCAGGTCATTAATAAAGATGTTGAATAACTCCAGCCCCAGAACCGAGCGTTGGGGCACCCAGCTTGAAACCAAATGCCATCCAGATATTTAGCCATTGACCACTACCCATTGAGCCCGAGCGTCAAGCCAGCTTTCTATACATCTTATAGTCAATGGATCCAATCCATATTTCCTTAAGTTATGGGCAAGAAAGTTGTGGGAGACTGTAGCAAAAGCTTTGCTGAAGTCAAGGTATGTCACATCCACTGACTTCCCCATGTTCACAAAGCCTGTTGCCTCATCATAGAAGTTAATAAGATTAGTCAGGCACGACTTGCCCTTGGTGAATCTATGTTGACTATTCTTGATTACTTCCCCTCTTCCAAGTGCTCCAAAATAGATTCTTTGAGGATTCCATCCATTATTTTCCCCAGGGACTGAGGTAAGGCTGACCAGTCTATATTTCACTGGACTGTCCTTCTTTCCTTTTTTTAAAAGATGGGCACTACATTTGCCTTTTTCCAGTCATCTGGGATCTCTCCCGATCTCCAAGAGTCTTCAAAGATAATGGCCAAAGACTCAGCAATCATGTCTGCCAATTACCTCAGTGCCCTTGGGTGCATTAAATCCAGACCCATGGATTTGTGTGTATCTGCCCTCGTTCTTCCCATACCACATTGTCTAGCACTGTAGTGTAGGAGCTGTCCTTGTCCATGAAAACTGAGGCTAAAAAAGGCATAGAGTACTTTAGCTTGTCTTACAACATCTGTCATTAGGTTACCTCTTTCATCCAGTAGCAGCCCCACACATTCCCTGATATCCCTTTTATTGTTAACATGCCTGTTCTTGTTATCCTTCACATCCCTTGCCAGCTGCAGTTCCAATTGTGCCTTTGCTTTCCTGATTACGGCCTGGCATTCTCCAGACATATATATATATACACACACACACACTCTTCTGCAGTCAACTGTGCATGTTTCCATTTCTTATACACATCCTTTTTGAGTTTAAGCTGACCAAGGATTTCCCTGTTAAGCCAAGCTGGTTGTTTACCATATTTGCATTTCTTACTATGCAGTGGGATAGTCTGTTGCTGTGCCTTCAATAAGACTTCTTTAAAATACTGCCGGTTCTCTTGAACTCTTTTCCCCTTCATCTTCCTTTCCCAGGGGATGCTGCCCATCAGTTCTCTCAAGGAGTCAAAGTCTGCTCTTTTGAAATCAAGGGTAATCAAGACAGAAATAGCACAGCAGGTATAGTTTGTCATAACTGTAGTGATAACAACAGTTCAGAGATGATGAAATTTTGAATCGGTCCCTTAAGGATACTAATGGAGATGTGTAATGTCATGACTGAACATTAAATACGTTATTTTTCTCATCACTGTTGGGTTCTTAAGGAAACTAAAGAACATTCCTTGTTGTCAGGAGTGTCGCATGAGAAAGAATGTAAGAATACTTCAAGAAAAGGTCAAAGCAAATGAAATGTAATAAAAATAAGAGCTTTCTGAAGTTGCTTGGGGCGACACAGTAACACAGCATTATGGGCACTGATTCCTATGATTAACATTTACAATGTCCTCAGACCAAGATGTTTCTTTCAGCAATATACATCTAGTACAGTATGAAAGCATATAGATGGAACTACAGTAATTTTGAATTATTACAAAAAGGTACATGACCTCACATTTAGGCCCCAGTTCAGCAAACTTCTTAAATATGTGCTTGAATTCTATTCCTGTTAATGCCATTTAAATACAGGCTGAACCTCTCCAATCTAGAACTTTCTCGTCTGGCAACATCTGTAATCTGACATGATTTTAAGTCTGCATCTACACTACAAGATAAATTTGATTTTTAATAAGCTTGAATATTTAACCTCAATATTCTGAATTCAAATTAAGTGTCCACAAGGCTTCTTAAAATTTGACCGACCTTTTTTCCATGTCAAGTCTCTGCATCCCCATTGTAAGTCTGACAGCATGCCTATCCCACAGTGCTTTACCCTCGGTTGGTTGTGGATGTTTCATGTTTGAATCCCAGAATTCCAAGTACTGTTCCAGATTCACATCATCGGCAACCACAAGAAAAATGAACTGGAGATTGTGCCATGTCCTGCTATGGCATCCTGGTGCAAGCATGGATCCCCAAATGTTCCAACTCTTAACCCACATAGTTTCGGCAACCACAATGTCTCTCGTGCAAATTTTCCCTTCAATTAAAAAGCTAAGTGATGGTTGGGTATCGTAATGGTGCTGCTGCTGCTGCTGCTGCTGCTTTGAAAGAGCAAATCTCCCAACTACAGTCCAAAAGCTCGCAGCTGCTGGCTTGCCATGAATGTTTTGCTGACAGTGGAGTGGTGGTTTTTGGACTCATGAGACCAGCACACACTGTTGGGACCACAGCATTCTGGAGTCCTGGGATGACTAGCAGTGGGTGCAGAACTTTCATATATGCAAGTCCACTTTTATGGAACTTTGTGATCTGCTGGCCCCCTGCCCTGAAGTGCAGCAACACAAAAATGAGGCTGTCTCTAACAGTTCACAAGTGAGTGGCAATCACACTGTGGAAGTTTGCAATACCCAACAGTTACCAGTCAGTGGCAAATCAGTTCTGGGTAGGCAAATGTACAGAAGGGTCTGTGGTGATGAAGGTGGACCCTACAATCTGTCAACATCTTCTCAGAAATACTGTGACCCTGGTAGATGTAGAGGCAATAGCGGATGGCTTTGCTGCCGAGGGGTTCCTAACTGCGTTGGATCAATAGATGGCATGCACATCCTCATCATGGCCCCAGCCCACCTGACGTCAGAGTATATAAACCAAGAGGAGTACTTCTCCATGGTGTTGCAAGTGTTGATAGACCAGAAATGTCATTTTACTGACATCGACATTGTCTGGTCAGGAAGGGTTCACGCATGTGCATGTTCCAAAATTCTGGACTGTACGAAAAGCTCCTGGATGAGACTTTTTCCCTGACTGGAAAATCAAGATTGGGAACGTGGAGATGCCTATATATTGGGCGACCCTGCTTACCCTCTGCTCCCTTTCCTTATGAAGCCCTGCAGAGGAGCCCTGGACCCCACAAGGAAAACTTCAATCACAGACTCAGCAGGAGCAGAATGGTGGTGGAATGCACCTTTGCCCATTTAAAAGTGAGGTTCAGATGTTTATTGACATGTTTAGAGCTTCCTGGAGGTAATATCCCCACAGTGGGTGCTATTTTGCACAACATATGTGAATCCAGGTGACAGACTTTCTTGTCAGTCTGGAATTCCGAAGCCAAGGCCAGAGGCAGGGCTTGCGTGCAGCTGCCTACACAACCATCCACCATTAGCCACAATGAGGTGGCAGCAATAAGGAACACATTAAAAAATAGTTTCATTACTGATCTGTAACACACATGCTACCCTTGTATTTCTCTGACATAAGGACAATAAATCATACTGTGTCTTAATAAATGAATGCTTTTACTTAGTGAGAAGGGGTTAAGTTGCAGTAATTACAATGCATGTGGTGGGCAGCCGTGCCTTCAGCCTTCCCCCACCCCACCTGGTTCCCTTGGCCAAGCATCTGCAGTGGACTAGGGACTATCAACGGGCACCTGTTCCTTCAGCCCCACCCCGCCCAACCCACCCAATTCCCTCAGCTGCATCAATCTGCTGTCCACCAGGGAGTATCAGTGGCCAGCTGTGCCTTCAGTCCTCCCTCAGCCACATGGTTTATTTGTGTTCCCGCTGCCCCCACTCCTGCACACCATGAAATCACACTGAGCTCAAAGGAATGGTTTTATTTTGGGAGGAGGAGACATTTAAGTTGCAGGGAAAAGAAGCCTTCTCAAGGGTGCTTGAATAGCTTTTTGTGGTGGCCCTTGGGGCTGGAGCAGCAGGCTATCCATGCCCCCTCTTCCAGTGTGCAGGGCCCGCAATGATGCAGGGTGGGTGACTTCTCCTCAGGGGTCTCCAGCCAACAGGTATCATCTGTTGTACTGCTGTGTTGGGAGTCTCAGTGCAACTGCAGCAGGCAGGACAGGACCTCTGTTTGCTCTGTAACTGCCATTGCGAGCTTTGCCACAGCCTCACTCATCTCTGCCTCTTGCTGCTGCTGGAGGTCAAACATTCTCTGGTTAAACTCTGCTTGACTGTGACACCACTCAACCACTGAGCTGCAACCTTCATCAGCTTGGTGTGCTCTGCCTCAGTCTTTTCCGTGTGCTGCAGGATAAGATCTTGTTTGCATTTTTTCTTCATCTATGGTTCTTCTCTGCTATGCTGGGCATTGGCTGTGGAAAATACAGGTGAAAATTAAGACACAGTTCACGTAGGGTGTGTCTATACTAGCTGGCTACTTCGAAGTAGCCGGCACAATGTTGAAATAGCATGCGTCGTGTCTACATGCACCGTGCACTATTTTGACGTGGAAATTGACAGGCAGTGAGACGTCGAAATTGCTATTCCTCTCCAAAGATGGGAATAATGCCCAACCTCGACATTCAACGTCAAAATAGGGCATGTATAGGCGATCCGCGTCCCGCTACTTCAAAATAGAGAGGTCCTCCATGGTTGCAATCAGCTGAGGGGCTGAAATGCTCTGTCCAGTCCCTGAGGGGCTCCATGGTCCCCACGCACAGCAGCCCCTAAAGCACCAGGGACCCAAATTTCCTGTGGCAGGAAGCTGAGAGCATGCAGGCAGCAGCACATGCATGTGCTAGCCCTGCATGCCCTCCAGAGGCCATGAACCACCACCCAGGGGAGCCAGCCAGACACCCCTGGCAGTGAGGAGTTGGGGCTCTTCATAGACCTCCCCTGCCGGAGCACCAGCCAGGCATACGACCACCGGGGCTCCCCCGACCACTGCAGTAGATGGTCAGGTACATACCCCACAGGGCACACACCCATGGGCCATGGGGTGGAGGCACCAGACATGAACGGGAGACCCACACACCCCCAGCAGACCCTGATGTGCAACTGCCCAGCCACAGCATGGTCCCAGGATGGTAGCACGGCCATTAGCACCCACACCCACGGACAGCCCTGTTCCCTAACCCTGGGGGCAGGGGGACCATTCAATGGGGACACCCAGCAGGGACACCACAGCCACCGATGGGGGAGGAGACCCAGCACACAAAGAGGGGGGAATGGGCCACGGGCCAGGGCATGGTATTAACAGCCTTCCTTCCCTCTCTCCCTCTCCACAGCTGCACCATCTGAGGCCTCAGGCAGCCAGGCACCCTCTGTGGTCCCCGACAGCCCGCCAGAGGTCAGCCACCACCAGCACCCAGGGACACCTCCAAGGCCAGTGGGACAGGCATGCCACCAGTGGACCAAGGGGATGGCCCTCATAGACCCCCCAGCTCCTGGCGGCTCTCCAGCAGCAGGAGGAGCTGGCCGAGGAGAGACTCTGTTTTGACCAGGAGGAGTCCATCCAGTGCTGGGCGGCATGGCAGGAGTTCATGGGTGTATTCCAGGACATAGCTGGGTCGATCTCGGAGGCTTTCACCTGGTTCCCGTACCCCACGCCTCCCCTGCCGCCCTCCCCTCTGCTCCACCCAATGCCGCCCCCCCGCCGCTCCAGCTGCTGTGCCGCCTGCCAGCCTCCCAGGACTGGAGCCTACTGGGGCTGAAGACTGGCCAGTGGAGGCATCCTGGCCGTACCTGCCAGTCCTCCCAGCCCCCAGCCAGCTGTGCCAGGACCGGAGATGGGAGGGGCTGGGGGGGGCCCGTGCGACCGGTACCCGCCAGGGGGTCGCACCCCTCTACAGCCACCCCAGACTGATGGGCTGATGGCCGAGCCATCCACTGGTCCCCCATTTGTATATATTGTTGCCCCCCTTGTGTATAGTTGTTCCCCTTGTATATAGTTGTCCTCCTTTGTACATTGGTTCCAGTTTTTGTTGTGAACATCACATACTTACCAGTTTTCAATAATCCACAGTTTTATTTTCCAAAGAACCTGAGACGTGCTTGTTGGGGGGATGGTGTGCAGGTGGTGCGGGGTGGGGGGGGGCACCTGGGGAAGGCCAGGGAGGTGCTCAGGAGTCTTCCTGATCAAAATAGGCCTACAGGGCCTCGTGGACCCGTACCCCCTTGCAGTGGGCCTGGCAATGGGGTGTGGCAGCCGGCTGGGGGAAGCCTGTGCTGGAGTCGACTGCCCACCCCTGGATGAAGGCCTCCCCCTTGATCTCCACAATGTTGTGGAGCATGCAGCATGCACCCAAAAACTGTGGGGATGTTCTGGAGGCTGACGTCCAGGCGAGCAAGGCGGCACTGCCCGTGGCCTTTCAGGTGGCTGAAGGCCCTCTCCACCACCTGGTGGGTGTGGTTCAGTCAGGTGTTGAACCGATCCTGGCTGGCAGTGAGGTGGCTGGTGTACGGGCACATGAGCCATGGCTGGAGGGGATAGGCTGTGCATGCCATGAGGCAGAGGGGCACAGAGGTGTCCCCCAGAGGGATCTCCCTCTGGAGCTGTGTCTACACGTGCACGCTACTTCGAAGTAGTGGCACTAACTTCGAAATAGCACCCGTCGCGGCTACACGCGTCGGGCGCTATTTCGAAGTTAACTTCGACGTTAGGCAGCGAGACGTCGAAGTCGCTAACCTCATGAGGGGATCGGAATAGCGCCCTACTTCGACGTTCAACATCGAAGTAGGGACCATGTAGACGATCTGCGTCCCGCAACGTCGAAATTGCTGGGTCCTCCATGGTGGCCATCAGCTGCGGGGTTGAGAGATGCTCCCTCTCCAGCCCCTGCGGGGCTCTATGGTCACCGTGGGCAGCAGCCCTTAGCCCAGGGCTTCTGGCTGCTGCTGTGGCAGCTGGGGATCCATGCTGCAGGCACAGGGTCTGCAACCAGTTGTTGGCTCTGTGTATCTTGTGTTGTTTAGTGCAATTGTGTGTGGGAGGGGCCCTTTAAGGGAGCGGCTTGCTGTTGAGTCCGCCCTGTGACCCTGTCTGCAGCTGTGCCTGGCACCCTTATTTCGATGTGTGCTACTTTGGCGTGTAGACGTACCCTCGCAGCGCCTATTTCGATGTGGTGCCGCGCAACGTCAAAGTTGAACGTTGACGTTGCCAGCCCTGGAGGATGTGTAGACGTTATTCATCGAAATAGCCTATGTCGATGTTGCTATATCGAAATAAGCTATTTCGATGTTGGCTTCACGTGTAGACGTAGCCTGGGGGATGTAGGTCCCTGCCTCCAGCTGGTGGCACAGTCCCGAGTTCTGGAAGGTGTGGGCATCATGTGTACAGCTGGGCCAGCCCATGTAGACATCCTGGAAGTCTGTCCACCATGGCCTGCAGGACCAAGGAGTGGTAGCCCCTGCAGTTGATGTATCTTCCCCGGCTGTGGTCGAGGGTGTGAATGGGGATGTGGGTCCCGTCCAGGGCCCTGAAGTAGTTCGGGAACCCCATGGCAGCAAATCCGGTGATGGCTGCATCCAGGTCCCCAACTTGGATGACTGTCTGGAGCAGCATGGCATTGAGCACATGGACCACCTGTGGAAAGGGAACACAAGCACCCATGAGGGTGTGCAGGGTGCCCCAGGCCCCTCCCTGCCCAGCCTCTTCCTCCCCAGCCCCACACCCAGCCCTCTCCCTCCCTGGCACCCCTCCCTCTCTAGCCCCACACCCAGCCCCCTCCTTCCTCAGCACCCCTCTCTCCTCAGCCCTACACCCAGCCCCCTCCCCAGCCCCACTAGTGGGTGCACACCCAGGCCTCCTTACTGCCATGATTAAGGCCTCAAATGTGGCCTTTCCCACTCTGAACTTGTTGCCCACGGAGCAGTATCTATCTGGAGTGGCCATCTTCCAGACAGCTATTGTGACCCTCCTTTCAACGGGGAGGGTGCGCCACAACCATGTGTCCTGGTGCCTCAGTGCAGGGGTGAGCCACTGGCAGAGCTCCAGGAAGGTCTGACGGCTCATGCAGCTGTTCTGCAGCCACTGATCGTCATCCCACTCCCCCATGACCAGCTGCTCCCACTGCTCGGAGCTGGTGGGGTAGCTCCAGAGTTGGTGGAGTACCCAGCAGGGGAGCAACATGGAAGTCTGGTGGTCAGGGGTGTCCCCATCTGCCCCCTGGGAGGGCCACCCTGCCAAGAGCTGCTGGGCGGCCTCCTGTGCAGCACCTAGCAGGGTGCTTGCTCCCTGGGTGACTACCTTGAAGGCTTCCAGGTACAGGTGCTGCTGCTGCTGCTGGGGGTCCATAGCTGCTGTGCATTGGTCTGTGAGAAAGTGGCTAGCACTCTGCAGACCTCGTTCTGTGCAGGTCGGGTGCGTCTGGGAGGGACCTTTTAAAGGAGCAGTTTGTTGTTGCCCTGGAAGAGCTAGTCCAGCCTGTGACCCTGTCTGCAGGCTCTCCTGGTCCCTTATTTTGATGAGGGGCACTTGTGTGTGTGTGGACGCTCCATATTTCCTTCCGGGTGGCTCCTTTCAACGTTCCCTGTCACTACTCCGATGTTGAACGTCGACGGCAACAGCCGCAGAGCATGTGTGGATGATCTACATCGAAGTAGCCTATTTCGATGTTGCTACTTCAAAATAGGCTACTTCTACATACTCTCCTAGTGTAGATTTAGCCATAATGGGCTTTGAAGTGCAATGAATGGGTCTCTGTGTCTGTGTCTATACTACCTCCCTACTTCGAAGGGAGGATGGTAAGTAGGGTGTTGGGAGTTTATTAATGAAGAGCTGCGGTGCACATGCAGCACTTCATTAAACAAACGCCCCCTTTGGCAACTTTGACGTGTTGTGCCAGCTGGCATCTAGCTGTGGCTCAGCTGCTGGTACTTCATAGTGCTTGGGTAACTTCAAAGTATCATCAGGTTAACCAAGGCTAAACACGAGCTGGCACTTCAAAGTTTAACACTTTGAAGTTGCTGTGGTGGGGTCACGGGGTGGGGTAGGGATTTGCTTAATGAAGTGCTACTTGTGCGCTGCGGCACTTCATTAGTAAACTCCCAACACCCTACTTACCATCCTCCCTTCGAAGTAGGAAGGTAGTGTAGACACAGCCTATGTCTTCTATCACTGAAAGTTTACTTTTTGAAGGCAACTCATGGCTTACTAAGGATGGAACAGTAAGCATGCATTTCATAATACCTCACTTGCCATCACCTATCCAGCACGTTGCTTTTTGGACATGGTGAGCTATAAGCAATTGTCCACTTTCTCAGGGAAGGGGAGAGGTGCAAAGCAGGGGAAGCTGCCAGGTGTCCTGGCCAGGTGTTCTGGGGGTGTCCTGTGGCAGTGAAAAATGGATGGCTGCGGTGTTGGGGGGGGGGTTTGATGTACAATAAAAGTAATGTAAAAAAAAATAGTCCAAAGGAAGGCTGGATGTAAAGGGACATAGGAGGGGAAAAGCCCAGCACAGCTCAGCTGCTGTGGGGTACAGGGGGAGTCCTGAAAAATGAAAAGAAATGCTGGCTGGAAAGGGACATGTGAGGGAAGCCCCACTGAGCCTGCAAACCTTGTTCATGAGTGGGAAACAGAATGCCCACTGGCTGGTGCAGGCAAATATAAAGGGGCAGGAAGCATGGTTTAAAAAAAAAAACAAAAACAGATGCGAATTCCCGTAGTTCTGCAGGTTGCCAGAGAAGACATCATCCTCCTAAAACTAACAGATATGGGCCATGTCTACACTAGCCCCAAACTTCAAAATTGCCATGCAAATGGCCATTTTAAAGTTTACTAATGAAGTGCTGAAATACATATTCAACGCTTCATTAGCATGCGGGCGGCCGTGACACTTTGAAATTGACGTGCCTCACCGCCAAACGGCTCGTCCCGACGGGGCTCCTTTTCGAAAGGACCCCACCTACTTCGAAGTCCCCTTATTCCCATAAGCAGATGGGAATAAGGGGACTTCGAAGTAGGCGGGGTCCTTTCGAAAAGGAGCCCCGTCGGGACGAGCCGTTCGGCGGTGAGGCACGTCAATTTCAAAGTGTCACGGCCGCCCGCATGCTAATGAAGCATTGAATATGTATTTCAGCACTTCATTAGTAAACTTTGAAATGGCCATTTGCATGGCAATTTCGAAGTTTGGGGCTAGTGTAGACACGGCCATGGAGAAAGAACAGCTCCTGTGTGACCAAAAGCCTGGAAAATTTGCTAAAATGCTGTGTGGATCCATGACACCAGATTGCTATCTGGTTGCCTGGCATGGCAAGGTGTGCCACCATGGAAGCCTCAACAAGTCAGTCGTTCCCAAGAACCTAGTGAAAAAACCACCAAAGTGCCTGGATGAAGCTTTCAAGAAGATCCCCAAAAAAGGAGAAGCGCTCCATCCCAAGAAACTTTAACAAACTGTTCTGAGGGGCACAGAACCATAGCTAGCAAACCTTTACCCATATGCAGCACTATAGCTATATCCACCACCCCACATTTCTAGCATGAAGAATAAATACTCACCCGAACAGTTTGTTCCAGGGGGGGCTCAGGGACCAGTGTGGAGGTGACCACTGTGGAGGGTCCCACTGTGGAGGGGCCCAGTTCCAGGTCTATGATGACATGTATCAGAGAGGTAGCCATGTTAATCTGTACCTTCAAAAACAAGAGGTCCTGCGGCACCTCATAGACTAACAGAGCTTTTGGAGCAAAGGCTTTCGCGGGCAAAGACGCGCTTCATCAGATGCATGCATGCTCCAAAATATCCATTAGTCTATAAAGTGCCACAGGACTTCTTGTTATTTTTGAGGTCCATGGTGAAGAGCTCCGGGCTATGTGGCACAATTTCCTCTGTCCCCTGCTCATAGCCCCCTTCCTTCTCTCCATTACCCTCTTCTGCCATGCAACCCAGCTCCTCTAGTCTAACCCCAAACGCCAAACCAGGGCCTACACACATGTTGTAATTCAGACCGGGCTCCATGGTGGGGGGGTCACTCCCCATAAGCATGTGTAGCTGTTGTTAATAGCAGCAGGTCCATGGAGCTGCCCTGACCGCTGCTTGGCTTCCTGGACTTTTTGATAGGCTTGACAGGGTTCTTTCGCCTTTACCTGGCACTGAATTGAGTCCCAGGAGTAACTTTGGGCGGTCATCTCATGTGGCATCTGCTCATAGATTGCTGCATTTCTCTTGGCTACCTGAAGTCTCTGTGCCTGTAATTGGTTTCTCCAAATTGCAATAAAATCCATACTCTCCTGATGGGTCCAAGCTGGGGCCCTCTTGTGACCCTGAGAAGTGCTAGGCAGATCACTACTCTGAGTGCTCATGATTGCAGTAGGGGGCTACTCATAATTGGTACCGATATGGTGTGATGGCTACCGATGCGGTGTGATGCAATAGGCAAACAAATTTTTTCTTGACGTGTACCCTTTATATTTGCAGGGCTGGGGTTCTGAGTTTCAATTCTAATTCAAATTCAAATTCAGTCAAAACTTCATGGGCTTCCCTTGACCTTCGTTCTGCATACCTAGAGGGAGAGCAGCACACAATGAAGTATACTTGGAGGGTCACCACATAGCTTTGTGGGATACATACGGGACACTTCTGAAGGTTAATAAATTTAAATTAAGGACATGTTGCTTCCACACTAGCCTTGAGTCGAGATTTTAAATTAGAATTGGGTGCTATATCTGTCCCATAATATTGATATTTTGTAATTGGTATTACAGCTCAATAAATTGTGATAATATGATGAACTGTGAAGACAATTACGTTTTAATATTGAGCTAAAGTGTTGAAGAACAATTTACTATGGGCGTGGCCAAGTTTCCCGTGGTCCCATAATGTTTCTTTCTAGACACCAGTCCTTGTTCTCAGTGTTCTGTGCTGCTGTTTAGCTGTAATTTCACCCCTAAATGTCTTCTAAGAACCCAGTAAGCAATGGAAGTTTTGGTAATGTGCTAGACAATATTGACCTCCCATGGTTCAGCAAATTCTTTCATTCAGCACCAGTCAGGTCCCAAAGGTGTCAGATTGGAGAGGTTCAACCTGTGCACCATTAAGTGCTTGGCTGAATCAAGTTCTCATAAAGTTCCTTGAAGCAACTAAATCTACTGAAAAAAGATAAGTAGGATAGTCATCTGGGCTGGCCTAGCCATTTACAGGTGAGGTACCGCTGCTGAAAGCATTAAGCCTGATAAACGAAAAACCTTTAGCTGTATTCTCATTCAATCTCCAGTTCAGCATGTACCTAATTTTAAGCATGTGAGTATTTCCACTGAAGTCAAAGAAAGGTGAATGCTTAAGTACTTTTCTGACTTAGGCAGGGCTTCACAGAAGTAAAAGTTCTGCTTTCTAGAAGTGCAGAAATGCAATCCCCCCTTGTAATTCGAGGGTTTACAGTAGTACCATCATGAAATTTGAAGCATGTTTTCAGGTGCTTCCTTTGCACATTTTTTAAATGAAAGTCTCAGCAATTTTAAGTGAAAAACTGAGATACTCTATTAATTTGCCTGTTTTTTAGAATTTTTTTTATGTTTTCCACCTATTAAAAACCAGGTAAAGTCTAGAAATCCTACTTGTTGTTGATATGTTTTGTTTTACCATATCTTTTACACCTGATCTGTTATTTCATGACTACTTCATATGGGAACATGCTTTATTACTTGGTGTTTAGACTTTCATGACATTTTATTTACTTGTTTTTTTTTCATGTTCCTGTTTTTTTTCACCTAAGGCTAGGTGGAAAAATTGTTAACTGACATCACATTTCATTTTTAAATGAACTGTGTCTTACTGCTTTTCTTGGCTAGCATCTTGGCCTCCTCTCTTCCTAACCAAAATTATACTGTGTAAGTAAACTGCCTGACCACCTCCAATAAAATATTTAAGCTGGTAGTTCTGAAAAACAATAGAGATCAGATATTATGAATAAAATCTCTATTTTATTTGGCTGCTAGCCACTGAGATGTTTAAGCCAGAGTGAAAGGACCTTTGTTATTAAATTTAAGAAAGTAGATGATCTTTTGAGTCATGAAATAAATCTGAGCAAACGAATGTCTGAGGCTATGTCTAGATTACTGAGATTTGTTGACAGAGGTTTTCGGCAGAAGATATCTTCCTACAAAACTTCTGTCGACAGATTGTGACCAACCTGCCATGTGGACTGCAAGAGTGATCTGCTCTGTCAACAGAGAGTGGCTGGACTGCCCAGTTGCACTCCTGACAAAATAGCCATCTGGAAGCATAGTAGACAGGGCTACCTGGTGTCCTGGAAGCCCTGACAGAGGATCCCTTGGAATGTCCAGACCAGTTTTCTGTAGACAGATCTCTGTTGACAAAGGCATTGTGCCTCCTGAGGAGAGGGATAAGACTGTCAACAAAAGTGCTGTGTTCTGTAAATTTACTGTCAACAGAATGCCCTTGGGAATCTGAATTCTCCGGGTTTTCTCAACAAAATGCTACTGTAGACATAGCCTGAAAGTAAAATGGAAGGTTAAGTGTTTTTAAAACAGTTGGAATCAATTTGTGGAAAATTAATGGGGTTGAGAAATAAAACCTCTCATCATTTTGTGAAATGGCAAAGTGACTTGGATTTTGTTCTTTTTTTTTTTTACAAATTTGCTCATAATTTGACGTTTTCTAAATGCCAATTTCAGTCCAAATTTGATTGCTTTCCAACCATGCTTCAAGCCATATGTATTTACACAGGTATGGAGAAAGTCCTGAGTATCCTTTTTTCTCTCTTGGTTTGGTAGGCTACGTCTACACGTGCACCCAACATCGAAATAGCTTATTTCGATGTTGCGACATCGAAATAGTCTATTTCGATGAATAACGTCTACACGTCCTCCAGGGCCGGCAACGTCGATGTTCAACTTCGACGTTGCTCAGCCCAACATCGAAATAGGCGCAGCGAGGGAACGTCTACACAGCAAAGTAGCACACATCGAAATAAGGGATCCAGGCACAGCTGCAGACAGGGTCACGGGGCGGACTCCACAGCAAGCCGCTCCCTTAAAGGGCCCCTCCCAGACACACTTTCATTAAACAGTGCAAGATACACAGAGCCAACAACTAGTTGCAGACCCTGTATATGCAGCACGGACCCCCAGCTGCAGCAGCAGCAGCCAGAAGCCCTGGGCTAAGGGCTGCTGCCCACGGTGACCACAGAGCCCCGCAAGGGCTGGAGAGAGAGTATCTCTCAACCCCCCAGCTGATGGCCGCCATGGAGGACCCCGCTATTTCGATGTTGCGGGACGCGGATCGTCTACACGTCCCTACTTCGATGTTGAACGTCGAAGTAGGGCGCTATTCCCATCCGCTCATGGGGTTAGCGACTTCGACGTCTCGCCGCCTAACGTCGATTTCAACTTCGAAATAGCGCCCAACACGTGTAGACGTGACGGGCGCTATTTCGAAGTTACTGCCGCTACTTCGAAGTAGCGTGCACGTGTAGACGCAGCCGTAGAGAGGAAAACTGAATTATTTTATTGGCCCTTACACAAATTTTAAAATTCAAGAATTCCACATCAGCATTATTTAATAATCTTATCTATTCTTCTGTGTGAATCTACGGCATACAAAATAATTCTCTTTTTATTTCTAGTTGTTTGTAACTACAGTTGGTTTAGTCAATGAACTGATTTCCATAATTGTTTCCAGTCAATTTTTTTTCCATTTTTGTGCTCAACTTGATTGTGAATTTGAACAACAACCATTTATCATTTTCATAATTAATTTAAACCAGTCTTTCTCAGAGAAAAAAAACACATGTTTTTACTTTGCTCTTTTGGTGTGACAGCTGTGTTAGAAAGAACTGTCTGGTAATTATTTCCCAGTCCCTATTAGCTGTGTGACATATTACCAATACTGCTCCAACAGCTTCTGGAAATTACTGTACAGTTGTAGAACTGGGTGCAGGTAGGTCAGTTTTCTTCACCCATCATTGACAGGCAATCCTAAGTAGCCACAGTGTTCAACAGGATGAGGAGTGAATTTCAGAACTGTGCTATATAGAATAAAATTCAGTATGACTAGAAATGATTCCATGGGAATGTAACACCAGGGTTACACAATTACCACACAATCTATTTAGCATATTTACTCTTAACATACCAGTAAAGATTGAACGATCAAGCTTTCCAGAATTCTGGAAGCCAGGGTTATGGAATATTTGTATGGGGGAGAGAGCAATGCAAGGTGTTCTAGTGAGTGGGATTTTGGAGTGAGTTACTGACCTGTGTGGTCTCTGGTAACTCACTTTTTCTGTGTTTTTAATTCTTCCTCTCCCCCTGCTATGTTGCCTGCTTAAATTATAAACTCTTCAGGTTAGGAACTTCGATATACTATGTGTATCATCCTTAGCATAATAGAATTTCTGGTCTCTGTTTGGGTCTCTAGCTATGTATTACAAATAAACAGCAGTTAGTGGTGTGGGGGACCACAGCCTACTACAGTAACCTTATGGAGGGGAAGTATGGGGGCAGTTGGGTCAGTGACTTTATGTTTCCCACGGACTGAGGCTCATCCAGGATGAGCCTGCAGCAGCAGCAGCAGCTAATCTAGCACCTGGGGTTAATAAAACACCTGCAGCCAATTAAGGCCCGTAGAACCCTTTAAAAGTCTTCCCTCAGGTAAGGAGGGGGAAGAGGAAAGGGGATGGACCAGGAAGGTGGTAAGAACTGCCAAGGAGAACCTACAAGAGCAACTGGCTTGCTGGAGCATCCAGTAGAAGGCACTGGGGAAAGTGTCTGGGAAGTGACCTGGGGGGAAGCTGATTTAGGGCTGATGGAGACAGCCCCTCTAGCAGTAGCAGCTACCTAGGGCCCCTGGGCTGGAACCCGGATCAAGTGGAAGGTGACTGGGTTTCTTCCAGACTGCCCCACCCTCCCCAGGACAGCTTGGAAGGAGTGGGAGGAGACCCAACATCCATGGGGGACCTCTCCCCCGTTTATGACTGTCTCAGTGATGAGAAGGGCTCAATAGGCTGCCTCCCGCCCCAGGAAAACCACGAGGTAGAGCAAAATGGACACAGTGAGCCTCTGAGGCATCTTTTTAACAGCTTCCAAGTGTAGGACCCCCAAGGAGTTGCCTGGGACTATGTCACAAGGGGTACAGACACCATCTAGGCTCACAGTAGATGACTCCTCTTACTGAACTGGCTGTGAAAAGAGCCATTCCTAAGGCATTGTTAGCTAGTGCTACTGAATCAACTGATTTTCATTTCAGCCCAGTGAACTGGGATACTCAGTTTTATTATAGGAATGTATAAGCTAATTATGAGAAAAAAATTCTTTGAATAGAACAAAGAATATTCAGTTATGTTAGAAGAGGAAGCAGCAGCAGCAGACAGGAAACTCCAAATCCTCGTGTATCCCATTATATTGGAATTGGGATTTCTATCTTCTATCTGTCAACACTAAGGCAGAGTGGTGAAACTTGACTTTTTGGCACCTATGTACAGTCCAAGTGCCCATGAAGCTTTTTAAAGTCCCTACTGGTCTACTTACAACAGCTTCATTAATAAATAGATTAGATGCAGAGTTTTACTGTTTAGGTGGTAATTGGTAGCATTAGCTGGTCTTTTCTTATCCATGTCTGACTGACTTCAAGCAGGCTCTCAGATGCACGGGGGAAAGCTGAGGGCTGAGCTCCCGCCACAGGTGTCAATGAAAATTGGCTCACATGACACTCTTGGCACTCCTGCCTGGTTTGCTGGCCCCAGGTATATAGCAAAACACTGAATCCTTTCAAGACTGTGTCAGGAACTATGTAGAAATTAACTTACACAGAAGAAAAACCGGATTTATGACAGTTAAATAATTTGGCACTTAAGAAATTATTCTTTCATTTCAATATATATGAATTTTCATTCTATATGGATCACTTGGAGAGAGAATCTTTAAGTCATTCATTCCATGTGTTAGAATTTAGATGCGGCATCTGTCCTTAATACTCTTTTAGGTCAGTCTATGACGATTGTTTCTAGCAAAGACTGATAGCCTTTAATCTTAAATTTTGTCTAAAGACCATCATGATTAAAATGGCTAGCTTTACAGCCCGCTAGATAATGGTTTATAAGCCCCTTTCTAACTTTTCTAATTAATGTACGTGTCACAGGGAGGGAAAAAATCCTGAAAGCAGACTGTTGCAAATGTGTTTTTATTCAATGTCAACTAGCAGTTAATGCCATCTGTACTAATCCCTAACCCTCTCTCCTCTATGGTGATTTAACTTGCCTTTGCCTTTGATTTATAAGACAGCTGACCCTGGCCTAACCCTGTCAACTTTAGTTCAGAGAGACTCTGAAAAAGATAGGCTACTGATATGACAAATTGATTGGCTGCAAGGAGCAGTTTAACTGGAAAAGGATCTCCTTAGCAAGAGATAAAGCCCTTTTCTTTATATCTTAGAGCTATGGGTATACAGGAAGAATTAATAACCTACTGCAGACAAAAAACAGTGTGTAATCTGGAAGAACCAAATATAAAGGAAAATGTTAAAAGGCACACAGCTTCTCACTTAAGGATAGGCCTGAGAATAGTGCGCGCACACACACACACACACAAATCCCTGGGAAGTGGGGATTAATTACCAATAATTGTCCTAATTAGAAAAAAAACATTAAAATTCTATTAGTGGGTCAAAATTAATTTTATTAAATGTGACATGGCTAGGCAGTAGAAATGTCAATTAAAATCTACAGAAAAAGGACAGGTTAGATAAAAAAGACTATTAAATCTGTTTGAGTAATTTGCATAACTCATTGGCAGGAAAGTTTGTTTAATTTAAAAACAGATGTTATCCATTAAAATCAATATACTAACGACATGATTATTTTCATTCTACAAGGGTAAATGTGAGATGGTGACTAATTTGAGATTAATGGACTGATAAAAACTGCTTAAGTAGTTAAAATAATATGTTATATAAATGCAAACACGTCAAATGCATTTGTTGCAATAGACATACCATCTCCTCCTCCTCCTCTTGTAAGTGATCAATATGTATGCATATAGTAGGGCAGCCACCCAGCTCTAGGATTAAAAAGGGCTCCTGGGAAAGGGCTGTTTCAGGAGACAGTTAGAGTGAGGCCTGTGACAGCCAATCAGGGCCTGAGCAGGTCTTTATAAACAAGGCTCTTGGCCGGGGAAATGTACCCCCCACCCCCACCCTGCTCCCAAGGAGAGGAACCACTCTACCTGCTAGTGAGGTACCATGGACAGAGCAGTGCTGGGAAAAGACAGGGGCTGCGTCTACACGTGCACGCTACTTCGAAGTAGCGGCAGTAACTTCGAAATAGCGCCCGTCACGTCTACACGTGTTGGGCGCTATTTCGAAGTTGAAATCGACGTTAGGCGGCGAGACGTCGAAGTCGCTAACCCCATGAGGGGATGGGAATAGCGCCCTACTTCGACGTTCAACATCGAAGTAGGGACGTGTAGACGATCCGCGTCCTGCAACATCGAAATAGCGGGGTCCTCCATGGCGGCCATCAGCTGGGGGGTTGAGAGATACTCTCTCTCCAGCCCTTGCGGGGCTCTGTGGTCACCGTGGGCAGCAGCCCTTAGCCCAGGGCTTCTGGCTGCTGCTGCTGCAGCTGGGGGTCCGTGCTGCATATACAGGGTCTGCAACTAGTTGTTGGCTCTGTGTATCTTGCACTGTTTAATGAAAGTGTGTCTGGGAGGGGCCCTTTAAGGGAGCGACTTGCTGTTGAGTCCGCCCCGTGACCCTGTCTGCAGCTGTGCCTGGCTCCCTTATTTCGATGTGTGCTACTTTGCCGTGTAGACGTTCCCTCGCTGCGCCTATTTCGATGTTGGGCTGAGCAACGTCGAAGTTGAACATCGACGTTGCCAGCCCTGGAGGACGTGTAGACGTTATTCATCGAAATAGCCTATTTCGATGTCGCAACATCGAAATAAGCTATTTCGAAGTTGGGTGCACGTGTAGACGTAGCCAGGGTGAGCCAGAGGACCCTCCCCCCGCACCTTCCCCTGAGTAATCCAAGGCTGAGGCCCAGCAAGAGGGGCCCAAAGGGTATTACGTCTACAAGGAGGTTGTCAACGTAGGTGAAGGTGGCCGGTCCACACCCCCTTGCCTATGATGAGTGGACATTTCAGAATGTAGCTTGACCCTGAGGCAGGGCTCGATTAATGCTGGCAGTGGGTTACTGAGGCAAGGGGGGTTTGGGAGGTTCATTGAGAGCAAACAGCTCAGACTGTGGGAGCACTGTGGCAGGGCAGTATCCTGAGAGAAGGACTCCATAGTATGGGAGGTATGTGGGTCTTGCTACAAGGCAGTGGAGAATGGAAATGGTTTACAGTGGACAAGATGCTTGCAGGGTGAAGATGCTCCAGTGCGAACCTGAGCTAATTCTTGGAGTGACCAGGTGGAGTCACAATTTGTTACAATGCACCATTGCGTTCTGCTCTGACTCCAGTTGCCTACAAGATTTTTGTTATCATAATATGCACAGGGCCTAGCTGCCTTAGAATCTGCTTCTCCCATAAGAAGCAGTCACTTTAAAATGGAATTCCAAGGGCCAAACATTTCAGATGAGCATAAAGATTAAAGGATTACTTTTAAGAATTGTGAGATTTTGTAGAACCATAATGGGCCATAAGTACATGTGTTAGTTAGTAGCATCCTTCAGTCTACGTAAACTATGGATCGCGCCCTTCGCAGTTCCATTTGGCATCCTCATTTGCAGCGTTGGCTGTGACTGTGAAGACCCACACGAGAGTGACAGTCCTTGCTGCATCTGTTGCATATGTAATGGGTGTCTGGCAGGTCCTTGCTGTGCTTTCTGTGGGCTCACTTCTCCTTTGCTAGCTGTCTGATCCTCAACTCACCCTTCTGAAGGCCCTTGTATAGTTCCTGCCTCCCTCTGCTGTGATCGTCTGCCAGCTCTCTGGCTTGATGTCTACTTCCCTGAGGTCTCTCTTGCAAACATCTTTGTAGCACAGCTGGGGGCATCCGGGAAGTCTTTTGCCAGAGGCTAGCTCGCCATACAGGATGTCTTTTGGGATCCTTCTATCATTCATCCTGTGGACGTGGCCAAGCCAGAGGAGCCACCGCTACCTGAGGAGCGTGTGCATAGTTGGGATTCCAGCTTGCTCAAGGACGGTAGTGTTGGACACTCTGTCCTTCCATGATATTCCAAGGATGTGCCTGAGGCAGCATAAGTGGAAGACGTTCAAGCCTCTTTTCCTGGCGGGCATACAGGGTCCAAGTCTCGCTGCCGTAAAGAAGGGTGCTAAGGATGCAGGCTCTGTAGACTTGCATTTTGGTGTGGTTGTACAGCTTGTTGTTATTCCACAGTCTCTCGCTGAGTCTGGACAGAGTTGTGGCCGCTTTACCGATGCTCCTATTTAGCTCAGTCTCCAAGGACAGGGTGTCAGTGATGGTGGACCTGAGGTAAATGAACTTGTGGACGACCTCTAACGTATAGTTGTCAGTGCTGATTGATGGAGAAACAGCAATGTCCTGAGCAAGTACATTTGTCTTCTTTAGGCTGATGGAGAGCCCAAAGTCCTTGAATGCTTTGGAGAACCGATCCAGCAGCTTCTGAAGCTGGTCTTCTGTGTGTGACACAACAGCAGCGTCATCTGCGAACAGCATCTCTCTGATGAGGACTTCCCGCAAGTACATGTCTAAATAAAAATATTCCAACAAAAGAGTTTGTCACAGAAAACAGTTATTCTTTATATCACTCACATATGGGACTTGCAATTTTTTTGTTTAAAAAAAACTGCAAAAAATGATGGGAGTTGGTATGTGTCCACATAATCCACAGATTCATGAAGCAGATATTCAGCTCATTTTTATTCTAAAATATGTCAGTGTCAGAACCTCTATTTAAAAACAAACAGTGCGAGATTTGGGTCTAATTTTTTTTTTTCAGATTACCCAATTAAAGTGTAAAGATAACATTTAAAACCATTTGGAAAGAAAGTATTTAATTAGTTTCAAACATGCCACTTTTTTGTGGCTAAGTATTAAGTTATCACTTTTCGTGTGTTCTATAATTACCAACATTTTATAGTCACCAAGTATAAACTGATTTATTATACCTCAATGCTCCTTTGTGTCCTCAAGACAATACATTGATCAGGTGGATGTGTGGAGGTCCATTTCAGCTCATGTTCATATCCATGTTAAAGCCCTTGGGGACAAATACAACATGAAATAATAACTCATTGTTTCCAAAAATTAAAACAATTGTTAAACTCAAATGAAACAAGAACGAGTCAAAGCAATCTATACCGGTGACCAGCTTTCAATGGTAAAAACACCACTTAGCCTGAGTGGTGCCTCTCTATTTGACTTGACTGATGTTTTCCCATTTTATCGCAAACCACCTTAGTCTGTCACTTTTATTTTGCTGTTTTTAATTTAGGTTGTATAGAGCAAGACACCTTGAGACATGGTCACCACTACAAAATCAAAAAAAAAACCACAAAGAACATATAATTCAAGCATGGAGATATGGTTGTGCAGGTTGAACCTTTCTAGCCCAGCATTCTCTTGTCCAGCAATATCAATAATCCAGCATGATATTAGTTAGTTTGACAATGACATATCATGGTTGTGGTCAAGTTTCCTGGGGTCTCTTAAAGATTGTTTTCAGTCACCAGTCTGGCTTGGTGGTCTCTATTATTCAGCTATAACTTAGTCCTAATTTTCATCTCCTTAGACCCAGTAAACAGCAGAAGTGTTGGCAATGCTGATAAACTATATTGACCTACCATGTTCTGCCAAATTCTCTGATTTGTACCCGTCAGATGCCGAGTGCCGGACTAGAGAGATTCAACCTGTAGTAGAACTGAAAGGAAGAAAAGGCAAGAGCAATTAACAAGTGAGTTAGGTCTACTGAATCCATCAAATCCAACGTGCTGAAATTACTTAGTTCCCCTAGACACTACTCTAAACATGCCACTTTTGAACAGGGAATCACAATGATTCTGCTAATGTCTGCATCCAATTGAGGAGGATCATCTTAATTTGGTTTCCCCACACATCATAAGTAAGTGTGATATGTAGCAACAGCTGTCAAAGATACATCCTTTGTATGATTCATGTAGCTGCTACCTCTTATATGTCAGATGGCTGTCTGATGGCAGGAGTGCATGGGGATTCAAGATGAAGTATCTTACAGAGTGAGAATGAGACTTCATTGTTGGGGAGAATTTTTTTCTTTCTTTTCCTTGATTTAAGATTGTCTTCTGCTATAGATGTCCATGGAATAGAAAATTATGCACAGACAACATTTCAGGTATTTTCATACTCAGAAATTCAAAATAAAAAGCAGTCAAGTAGCACTTTAAAGACTAGCAAAATAATTTATTAGGTGAGCTTTTGTGGGACAGACCCACTTCTTCAGACCATAGCCAGACCAGAACAGACTCAATATTTAAGGCACAGAGAACCAAAAACAGTAAGCAAGGAGGACAAATCAGAAAAAAATTTGCTCACCTTGACCATTTTTTTCTGATTTGTCCTTCTTGCTTACTGTTTTTGGTTCTCTGTGCATTAAATATTGAGTCTGTTCTGGTCTGGCTCTGGTCTGAAGAAGTGGGTCTGTCCCACAAAAGCTCACCTAATAAATTATTTTGCTAGTCTTTAAAGTGCTACTTGACTGCTTTTTGTTTTGATAGTATACAGACTAGCACAGCTCCCTCTCTGTTACTATTCAGAAAATCAAAGTTCTGATACCACATCCTGCTTAACAATGCTGCTTTTTCTACTTCTCAGGTTAAACCCCTGTGGGCCTGAGGCTTTATCTTTTTTCAAACCGTGCTCTCAGCTAAGCTTTTAGATTCTAAAGTGCACACTATTTGAAAAATCAAAGAAAGATGGCAGATTTTTAATGCGTGTTTATATTATTGAAATACTATACAAAACAAGCAGTATAGCTTCCGATAGCTACATTTAAGAATTTCAAGTGGCAATTAGATATGACCACATCAAAAAAATCTCATGTATGTAAATATTTTTAGGAATATTTTGCAAACATGCTTTTAAAAATCATTTGAAGCCTGTTTTGTAACTAAACCACACTTTCCACATTTCCTTTCATTTGATTTTTCTAGTGTGTGAAGTATCCCATCAGATTGTTCATTTCAGTCATGCTGGGTTTGATCTACAAGTTTTTCAAATCAACTGAACTATTTTCAGTTCTGCATAAAAGGGGCATTTTCACTTTAATTATACCCATTAGCTATGTGTAATGTCAGTGAAAGCGTAACACAGGTATCACAAATACATGTAGGGGAATAAAATAATGGAGAAATAAGGAGTTGCTACTTTTTGCTTCGTTGCAGTTGAAGAGAAATATTCAGATATTAAAATACTTTATTGACTATAGTCTGAATACTTCTGGCTAATTCAAAGTCATAGCAGTGGTTGAGTATTCAGTAACACCAGCATTATTATGCTATTTGGACTGATTGCAATTAGGGTAAAGTTGTGTATATAAATTGCGAGATTTCCCTTGGCCTTTCTTCATAACCACTGCATCTATTCATAACAGTGCCACATTTACAAATGATGTATTAACTTGATAGCCTTTTTAACTGTCATCATTAAAAGTTATGCTTGTTTATGTTTCAATAATTACAGGGTCATGAGAAGCAAAATAGCTCCACAAAATACATATCCCTATAGAGGTGTTCAGGAAATACTTTCTTGCCAATCTTTGCTCTTTGCTCTTACTGATGTAATGGCATCTGGTAAAATGAGGCTTCATTTATCAAGTAAACTATTTTATTAAGATTATAGACCTTAACTAGCAAACTTTGTCTTTTGTACAATAATATTCTAGTTAACAATGAGTGTCAGTGACATTAATATATTTTTCCATAGGTTTGTCTTAGAAAGATACAATAGTCCTTAACTTTAGAGTGTGTGTGTGTGTGTTGGGGGGCGGGGGGGAGATCCTTGAGTATTGCACTACTGGTTGAATGTCTCTAATATAGAACTCTCTCATCTAGCAACATCCATAATACAGCATGATTTTAGTGAGCCGGACAACCACTTATCACAGGTGGGACCAAGTTTCCTATGGTCCCTTAAAGTTTGTTTATAGCTCACAGTGTTCTGTGCAGTTACTTTGCTGTAATTTACCCCTAAATGTTTTCTGAGAGCCCAATAGACAGTGGAAGTGTTGGTAACATGCTAGACAATATTGAACTTCCATGGTCCAGCAAATTGATTTGTTCAGCACCAGCCTGGTGCCAAGAGTGCCAGACGAGACACGTTCAGCCTGCACTAGCTAAGTATTTACCACAGAAAAGCTGCGTCTACACGTGCACGCTACTTCGAAGTAGCGGCAGTAACTTCGAAATAGCGCCCGTCACGTCTACACGTGTTGGGCACTATTTCGAAGTTGAAATCGACGTTAGGCGGCGAGACGTCGAAGTCGCTAACCCCATGAGGGGATGGGAATAGCGCCCTACTTCGACGTTCAACATCGAAGTAGGGACGTGTAGACGATCCGCGTCCCGCAACATCGAAATAGCGGGGTCCTCCATGGCGGCCATCAGCTGGGGGGTTGAGAGATACTCTCTCTCCAGCCCTTGCGGGGCTCTGTGGTCACCGTGGGCAGCAGCCCTTAGCCCAGGGCTTCTGGCTGCTGCTGCTGCAGCTGGGGGTCCGTGCTGCATATACAGGGTCTGCAACTAGTTGTTGGCTCTGTGTATCTTGCACTGTTTAATGAAAGTGTGTCTGGGAGGGGCCCTTTAAGGGAGCGACTTGCTGTTGAGTCCGCCCCGTGACCCTGTCTGCAGCTGTGCCTGGCTCCCTTATTTCGATGTGTGCTACTTTGGCGTGTAGACGTTCCCTCGCTGTGCCTATTTCGATGTTGGGCTGAGCAACGTCGAAGTTGAACATCGACGTTGCCAGCCCTGGAGGACGTGTAGACGTTATTCATCGAAATAGCCTATTTCGATGTCGCAACATCGAAATAAGCTATTTCGAAGTTGGGTGCACGTGTAGACGTAGCCAAAATGTAACTACGACACATAATAAAACATTTTAAATTGTTCTTACTATAAATTCATGTCTAAATGTAAGTGTGCTTCTAAGTTACATTTGAGTTTTCTGCATTTAAGGAAATGACAGATGCCTAAGCATTTCAAAACAATACATTGTTAGAGTAAGTTTCTTGTAGTATACCATGCAGCTTCATGTGGAAAATTGATCTCTTCCTTTACTGGCAGATTCTATGCTCAAGAATCTATAGGAAGTTAAATGTTGAAGAACTACTCTAAATAGGTGTGTATAATTTACAACAAAGTTGCACCCAGCTCCTTTCCAGGACCCCCAAACATCTGGTACATTGTGCTCAGACTCAATGGGTATGTTTGCAGCCAAAGTGTCTTGTAGCTTCACTTTTGGTGCCAGTGGTGGAAGCAGGCTTGCTGAAGGCAGTGGGAGGGAGGGCAAGGGAGCAGTTGCCCCCGGGGTCTGGCATCTCAAAGCAAACTGGAGCTCTGCTGCCAAAGTAACACGTGTGGCAGCTAGAGCTCTGGGCCTCTCTGAAGTTTTGAAGTATTATAGCAAAGCTGCTGAGGCACTCTGTGTGGCTTGGGGCAGGGCAGTGCTTCAATCTGTGTGGTGCTAAGGACTAGCTGCCCTTGGCCATGCCTGTTTTGGGGCATGGAGCTAGATCTCTTCCCTCCCCTTGCTCTGGCACCCATGGCAGCTGTTGGTTCCTCTGGCTGGGGGGTGGGTAATAAAATGGGAGCTATGGCCTGACAATCCTTTCACATCAGCCAGTTGACTGGAAGTGCAATACAATGCTTTCTGTTTCCTTTCTGTGGTGATCTGGCAATTGTAGGGATATGTATGACTTCATTACTCTAGTATCTGAGCACCCACACCATCCCTAATAAAAATTATGCTCCGCTCACCCCTGTGACACAGGCACAGCAAGTATTATCCACATTTTATGGAGACTGCAGTTTGGAACTTGGGAGGTTTTCATTCTGTATGGAAAAAACTCAGGGCCAACTGGAGATGTCACTGGACAAGGTGTCTCAAACATAGGGCTGCTTCTGAAACCTGTTGTTTCTCTCTTAATTGATATCCCGCATCTGTTATCCAAAACTAACCCTTTCTCTTTATTTTTATCCCGAAGGACTTGAGTCTATTTAGAATTTTATACTCCTCCAAGACACTGCTGTATGAGCACCATCCGGTAGTGCATGAAGGGATGTGTCTAGCATTTGCCATACTTGGGTCTTCCTTTCTCTTCCCAACAGGCCAAAATGCATGTGGATTTTAACAGAAATATACTTTTGTTTCTGCATGATGGTATTTGTATCTTTGTCAGTGAATGCCAAAGTCAAAGAAGTGTCTACAGTGCTTGGACTGCAAGGTGGTGGTGGCACTTAGATCCTACAGGAGTTCATTCCAGTGTCTGGGTCTGGCTCCAGGAAAGGCTGCCTTCTACATGAGAGATTTACCCTTATTGTAAATAACTTCATTTGCATTCCCCAATCTCGGAGCTGCTGTGCATTGCCCCAGTTCCCTGGCATAATTTATATCAGCTGTTCTGGGTCCCCAGTGGAATGCCAGAATGGACTGAAGCCTTTTCCCTGGCTTTGCCTTCTCCACTGAACATGGGGAGGGAAGATGTTGTATGAGGGATTTTCCTATTCAAGATCAAAGATTCCCTCTTGACTGAACTTATCATCCTATGCTCAGGTACTCTGTCTTTAGGGTTATTTTGCACAGCATGAAGTGACCTCACTTCAGCCAAGGATAAGGATCGTCTTCATACTCATACAAATGGAAGGGACCTTGAGAGGTCATCCTTTAGACTGGATGGTTCTCCCACCCTGGCTTTCTGTGAGTGGGAAATGCAGGCCAAGTTAGGAGCTGGCTAGAGGCATCCATAGTTAAGTTCTCAGCATAGAAGATAGGAGCAGCATGGGCAAAGGCAACGTGGCCCTTCCTAACCAAAGACTTGTATGACATCTCCCTCCCACAAACTCGCTTTTGTGGTCCCCTCTTTGTTAGCTTCCCTTGGTCACTTTGCTTCTGTCTTCTAGCTTTTTCTCCTAAGCCAGCCCTATCCTCTTAATCACACAGAGAGGGGGTGATCACAAGTTAACTCATACTGATTAAAGATGACCCAGGGAATAAAGGCTTAAACAGCTCCCATACATGGTCTCACTGAACACTGTAACTGAAATAACCTGAAGGTGAATGAAAACAAACTGCCAAACAAATGAAATCATTCCGAGGTTAGTACTTTCACCTTGTTCATACCGCAGAGGGAATCTCCTTCCCCCACTCTCAAACTCCTGGTTTTGGTCACCTGTTCACTACATCGTATAATGCCATCTTGAGACTTGTACTTCACTTTCAACTATTTAGTAATACAGTTTCCAGACTTTGATCGTGATCTTCCTAATGCAAGGGAATGTGTGAAGAAGTTCACCCTAACAAAAACAGGACATGCATGACAAGTTGTTCCCTTGGCAATGTAATGTTCAGCTGGATGTTCAGGACAGTAAACTGCTCCTGGAACAATACATAACAGAAGAAAATATAAGAAAGAATAATGTTGCAAATTTCACCACCTTTGATTTACTGAAAGGTTAAAAATATGACACTCTGGCTACGTCTACACGTGCACCCAACTTCGAAATAGCTTATTTCGATGTTGCGACATCGAAATAGGCTATTTCGATGAATAACGTCTACACGTCCTCCAGGGCCGGCAACGTCGATGTTCAACTTCGACGTTGCTCAGCCCAACATCGAAATAGGCACAGCGAGGGAACGTCTACACGGCAAAGTAGCACACATCGAAATAAGGGAGCCAGGCACAGCTGCAGACAGGGTCACGGGGCGGACTCAACAGCAAGTCGCTCCCTTAAAGGGCCCCTCCCAGACACACTTTCATTAAACAGTGCAAGATACACAGAGCCAACAACTAGTTGCAGACCCTGTATATGCAGCACGGACCCCCAGCTGCAGCAGCAGCAGCTAGAAGCCCTGGGCTAAGGGCTGCTGCCCACGGTGACCACAGAGCCCCGCAAGGGCTGGAGAGAGAGTATCTCTCAACCCCCCAGCTGATGGCCGCCATGGAGGACCCCGCTATTTCGATGTTGCGGGACGCGGATCGTCTACACGTCCCTACTTCGATGTTGAACGTCGAAGTAGGGCGCTATTCCCATCCGCTCATGGGGTTAGTGACTTCGACGTCTCGCCGCCTAACATCGATTTCAACTTCGAAATAGCGCCCAACACGTGTAGACGTGACGGGCGCTATTTCGAAGTTACTGCCGCTACTTCGAAGTAGCGTGCACGTGTAGACGCAGCCTCTGTCAGGAGCAATAAAATGACTGTAGCCAGTTGTGCTGCTTTTAAAACAGTTACACCTTTCTGCTGTGATTTTAAAAAAAAATCAATGAAACTGGAACACACAAATAGCTGTCTTGAGTTCTTTGAATGCTACAATAATTCCTTAGTGTAAAGATTAATAATTAAAAATGGCCACTTCTGTTAGAACAAACCAAGAAGACTGTGATTGACCTTATTCAATCCCAAATGGAAAGGTAAAGACACAGGAACACTTAGTTTCAGTTACCTCTGCAATCTCTGGCTATTTCCCAGCAGGTAAAGAGAGAAAATTAGTTCCGCAGTCATGGATGGGTATGTACTGCCATGTGATATTTGTAGATGTTCAGAACTAGTTAATTGTGTACAATTATTGGCTAATTATGAGATTAATGCATTTATGTCCTGAGGGCTGATTCCCCACTGCTACCTTTTGGTGCTGCCTTTTCAATTAGGATGACCGCATTGCCCTATGGCAAATGCGGGACATTGGCCTCTGGGGATGGGGGGAGGGTGCTATCCTGTGTCAGGCCTCCTTGGTGAAGGGAGCTGCTGCTCCCAGGTGAGGCACCAGGGATGGTGACTCTGCAGCCTCCAATGGGGAGGCATCAGGGATGAAGGAGTGGAGGATGGGAGCTCCAGAACCCCCTGGTGGTGCGGGGGGAGGGGTTCATAGCCTTCTGGTAGGGGGAAACCGTGGAATGAAGCAGGAACTGAGGTGTAGGAGGCTGGGGAATGAAGCAGTTGACCCATGGAAGGGCTCTCCGGCAGAGGGAGCTGCCTCCCCTAAGTGTAGGGCACCAGGGAATGAGGCATTTGCCCCATTGTGGAGTTCACCAGCAGCAGGAGCTGCCACCATGGGATGCCAGTGAAGGGGGCAGCCACCCCTCAGAGGAGCTCACCTGCAGCAGGAACTGCTGCCACAAGATGCAGAGCTCACTGGAATAGGGCAGCCACCCAGTAGAGCAGCTCCCTGGCTGCCACCCCAAGACACAGGGTGCCAGGGAACAGGAGCCCTTTGAAATATGGGAAAATTTATCTATTTTCTTAAAAGAGCAGTGATGCCTGTGAGACAGCTTAAATAAGGCACGGCCCCAGTAAAAACAGGATGGATGGTCACCTTACTTCAATAGATTCTGGTTCTACAGCCAGAGTGACCACCAAGATGACATCTTGGCTGAGGGAAATCCTCCTAGGATGCTAACCATGCTGCAGGTCTACTGTGACTACAATCATGCAGACCAGTTGACAGACCAGTCGCCAGTAGTCATTTCATCCTATTGTGGTAATTAGAAACAGGCATAAATTAGTAGCCCCTTCAGCAGGGGAGTGAGCTGTGTGCTTGTATTTGTCAGAGAGATGTGTTTGTACCAGGAAAGATATGGGTTGTAGAAGAGTGAAGACAGGAAGGGCAGAAAGGAGTCTATTGTTACTATAGTAGGTAACAGAACTCACTGTCCCATTAAAATATGAAATTTAACTTATAAAGGCTACGTCTACACGTGCACGCTACATCGAAGTAGCTAATTTCAAAGTAGCGACATCGAAATAGGCTATTTCGATTAATAGCATCTACACGTCCTCCAGGGCCAGCAACGTCGATGTTCAACTTAGACGTTGCGCAGCCCAACATCGAAATAGGTACAGCGAGGGAACGTCTACACGCCAAAGTAGCACACATCGAAATAGGGATGCCAGGCACAGGTGCAGACAGGGTCAACGGGTGGACTAGCGCTTCCGGGGCAACAGCTAGCCGCTCCCTTAAAGGGCCCCTCCCAGACACACTCAGCCTGCACAGCACGCGGTCTGAGGAGCCATAGGCACACAGGCCCCAGGTGCCGCAGTCATGGACTCCCAGCAGCAGCAGCCAGAGGTCCACGCAGCCCTCCCGGCAGGAGCAGGGCTTGCCCTGCTCCGTGCCATGCGGAAGGCAGCTGAGCACCTCCTTGGTACACCGGAGGAGGAGCTGCCCCCAGGGCAGCAGGGCTCAACCCCCAACCCTGCAGCACCCCGCACCCCCCCCGCCTCACATGCCGGCGGCTGTGGAGCTATCCCACCAGCACCGACTGGTGGGAGCGGCTGGTGCTTGGGGAGTGGGACGACGACCGCTGGCTCAGGAACTTCAGGATGAGCCGGCAGACATTTCTGGAGCTGTGCCAGTCGCTCACCCCCGCACTCAGGCACCCGGACACCGCCATGCGGCGTGCCCTCACAGTGCAGAAACGGGTCAGCATCGCTGTCTGGAAGCTGGCCACTCCCGACAGCTACCGATCCGTGGGGCAGCAGTTTGGTGTCACCAAGGCCACTGTCGGGGCTGTCTTCATGGAGGTAAGAGAACCCACAGGGGGAGGGCAGGGCAGTGGGGGGCAGAGGAGGGCAGGGCAGGGGAGGGGAGGCCAGGGCGGGGGAGGGCAGAGGAGGGCAGGGCAGGGCAGGGCAGGGCCACACACACCCTGCTCACCCCTCATTGGTGCTGTCCCCTGTGCTTTCTCTGCAGGCTGTGCGTGCCATCAACGCCATGCTCCTGCACAGACTCGTGAGGCTGGGGGACCCAGATGCCACCATCGCTGCCTTTTCCACCCTAGGCTTCCCCAACTGCTTCGGGGCTCTGGATGGGACTCACATCCCCATCCGCGCCCCGCATCACAGTGGAGGACGATACCTGAATCGCAAGGGCTACCATTCTGTCGTCCTCCAGGCCTTGGTGGACAGCCGGGGACGTTTCCAGGACATTTATGTGGGCTGGCCTGGCAGCACCCACGACGCCCGGGTTTTCCGGAACTCGGGCCTGTGCCGCCGGCTGGAGGCGGGGACCTACATCCCCCAGCAGGAGAGCCCTCTGGGGGACACCACCATGCCCTTCTGCGTCATCGCAGATGTGGCCTACCCCCTCCGGCCGTGGCTCATGCACCCCTACACGGGCCATCTCTCCGCTAGCCAGGAGTGCTTCAACAAGCGCCTGAACCACGCGCGCCAGGTGGTGGAGCGCTCATTTGGCCGCCTGAAGGGACGCTGGAGATGTCTCCTGACCCGCCTGGATGGGGGCCCCAACAACATCCCCCAGATTGTGGGTGCCTGCTGCACCCTGCACAATTTGGTAGAGAGCAAGGGGGACACCTTTTTCCAGGGCTGGGCTGCGGAGGCCGGCAGGGCAGATGTCCAGCCACCTGCTGCCCCCAGTCGGCAGGTGCACCCCGAGGGGACCCGGGTCCGGGAGGCCCTGCGGGCCCACTTCAATCATGAGGCCGCGGGGTGAACTCTGCCCAGGCCCCCCACTGCCCACCCCTTCCTCCACCACACTCCTGCCCCAACGCCCACACCATGGAGCACCCCACCACACCCCCCTCCCACTTTTCCTGGACAAATGACAGCACGCACTTTCGGCTGAACTTAAACTTTTTTTTGTTTCCGAACCTTTTTTTTTTCCTGTAAATATAGGAACCAAGAACAAACTATGTACAAACATGTGGGAAAAAATAATATGTACAGAAATAAAACAATACAAACAAACAAGTGTCCTCAATAATAAAAAGAAAACCAGGGAGGATAAAGGGGAGAACTATTTACATGGTGGGGACGGGGCAAACGGGGGGCAACAAGTAACAGGGTCCAACTATATACAAGGGGGGGGGGCACTTCCCGGTACCCTCGCCCCTATAGCCCGGCACTGGGCGTGGGCAGCCGGGAGCCCTGCCACGGTCGCAGCCCTGTCCGGGGCTGGCTGGGGGCGGGCCGGACCGGAGGTAGGATGGCCGGCGAGTCTCAGTTGTCTCCAGGGGTCCCTTGGTGCTCCAGCCCTCGGCGGTGGGTGGTGGGGCGACGGTGGACGGGACGGCGACGGGCGGAGCAGCTGGTGGTGGGGCTGGTGGAGCAGGCAGGGCGGGCGATGCGGCGGCCGGCGCGGCATGGGGGGCCAGGTAGTCCACCAAGCGGTTAAAAGTCTCCATGTAGGCCCCCCCATGCCTCTTGGAGCCAGGCCAGTGCCCGCTCCTGCAGCTGCAGCTGCTGCTCCGCGACCTCCAGCTGCCGACAGTGGATGGCCAGCAGCTGGGGGTGCGTCGCCATCGGCTGGTGGTGGTGCGGGGTCCGCCGTCTAGCCCGCCGTGGGGCCGGTCGGTCCTCGGCCGAGGGGCTGGCCTGGAGCGAGGGTCCCAGAGGGCTCTCCGGGACGACTGAGGCCTCGCCGGCGCTCTCTTCCGGTCCTTCTGATGGTGCAGGTGCAGGACACAGGAGAGGAGTGGGGGAAGAAGAATGGAGACAGGCGTCAGTGTGGGCCCCGAGCCGTGGCCTTTGTCACCCCAGCCCTGTGCTGCAGGTTCCCCATCCCCGTCCCCGGGAGATGCTGCTGTGATGGATGGGGTTCAGGGGTCCCCCTGCACTGCACCTCGTCCCCTGGTGGGAGCGACTCTCACTTCACCCCACAGGGTCTGAGAGCAGGAGAGGTTTCTTAGGCCACAGGTGCCCAGTTTCTGCCAGGAGTGACAGCACCAGCTGTTGGAAGAGACAGTCCTTCCAACCCGTCATGGGGAGAAGACCCGAAGGGGGGCCCCTCTGGGATGCAGCTTTCCCCCTCCTCAGGCTGGCTGCCTTCCAGCTCTCCCTTCCCCTAGCCTCCACCTGTGGCCCCTACCCTCCGCCCCCAATTCCAAGCCAGCTCAGCTCCTCCCTCCTGTTGCTTCAGGGCAGAGGTGTCACCTGCCAGCTGTAGCCCCAGGATCCTCCTTTGCCCCTTGGAGCTATTCGGCTCTTGTTGCTCATATGTAGCCTGAGTCTCCCTTTTGCACTCCCTCCACTCCATCACATGCTGCTGCTGCGGGGTGTCCCACCCCCTCCTCCCGGGGGCCCCTCGAGGTTCCGCTCCCCCCCTGCCCCGGGGATGGGGCATGGCACTGTCGTGCGGGGTGGGGGGGGGGCAGGGGCTGATGCAGTGCTGTGAGGGCCATGGCCCTGCTGTCCTTGGGGCTATGGCCATGTGAGCATGTGTGGGGCCCTGGACACATATCTATTACCCCCGACCCTCAAGCCCAGGGGTGTACACCAGAGGGGGGTACCTACCTGTCGGTCCGCTCCCACGGTCCGGAGATCCCCGGGGGGTGGAGGCCCTGCTGCTGCTCCGGGATGGCAGGAGGAGGATCTGCAGCCCGGATTCTGCAGAGGAGAAGCCCCCCTCCTCCTCCTCCTCCTGCCGTGATGTCCCGGGGGTGGGCTCCAGGGGGGCCTCCCGGGGTGTGGGGCTTACCTCCAGGGCGGACTCCGTCTGCAGGGCCTGCTGGGGCTCATCAGCCGAGGTGTCAAGGGTGGCCGGAGGGGAGGAGGTGTGCCAGGGGCCCAGGATGTCCCTGAGCTCCCTGTAAAAGGGGCAAGTGACGGGGGCGGCCCCAGATCGGCCGGCCGCATTCCGGGCCCGGGAGTAACCCTGCCGCAGCTCCTTCACCTTACTCCTGACGTGATCAGGAGTGCAGGCAGGGTGACCCCGGGCAGCCAGGCCGTCGGCCAGCCGAGCGAACGCATCCGCGTTCCGCCTCTTGCTCCTCATTACCTGAAGCACCTCCTCCTCGCTCCAGAACCCCAGCAGGTCCCGCAGCTTGGCTTCCGTCCAGGCTTCCTTCTGGCTGGGCTGTGAGCCCTGGCTCCCCTTGGGGGGGGTCCCCTGGGGGTGCTGGGGGGGCTGCCAGGCAGCCATTGCAGCTGGGTGGGGGGCTGAGGGAGGTGCATGCTGGCCGCGTGTGTAGGCTGCCGCCTGCACAATCCCTCAGCTTCCTGCACAGGCACGGAGGGGGAGGGGACCTTTAAGGGGCCACTCCATGCTGCCACCATGTAGCTGAGGGGCTGGAGAGAGCGTCTCTCAACCCCTCAGCTGATGGACACCATGGAGGACCCGGCAATTTCGACGTTGCGGGATGTGCAACGACTACACGGTCCCTACTTCGACGTTGAACGTCGAAGTAGGGCGCTATTCCTATCCCCTCATGGGGTTAACAACTTCGATGTCTCGCCGCCTAATGTCGAAGTTAACTTCGAAATAGCGCCCAACGCGTGTAGCCGTGACGGGCGCTATTTCGAAGTTAGTGCCGCTACTTCGAAGTAGCGTGCACGTGTAGACACGGCTAAAGTGATTTAAAAGCTTTGCATACTTGGGGATGACAACACTACAGTGATACATATAATGCAAATTTTGAGTTTATATCTGGGCACTCAGATTGTTGTTACTTGAGAAAAATAACATATTAAACTATGAAATATGCATGGTAGTTTTCATACTGTATTAAGAGAGGCAAAACTGGAGGCAACATGTTAACTGTCTATGGACTGTCTGCTGGTCTGAAAAGCTAAAAACGGTGTTCTGCTTCTGAGCCAGGCGTGTTTTCATTGAAAAATGTTTGGTTTGTTTTTTTTCTTCTCTATGTCCTTTTTTTCTTTTCCCTTTAAGTCATTCTAACTCCTCGTGCTCTCCAAAGCCCTTAGCAGCTGGTCAAAGATTCTGTCCCCCGTGTCATTGTCAGACATGTCCATGTTGCGTGCATATTATAATCTGTCAACAGAGGTAAAATATGAATTGGAAATTATTTTTGATATCATTCTGAATGACATGGTATTGTTTCCTTGATCAAATGTGTGACCTTAACTCCACATATTGGGAAAGTTCTCTGGGAGATATCATAACAGGGTTTGTGATAAGATTGGCTAACTTCAAAGATTTGTAGGGGTGTGATTGGAGTGCCCATCCACACTGTAAAATAAGCATGTGCCTAAACTCTTAAAGGACTTCAATAATATACTCTACTAGGTTGCTGGCAAAGACAATGTATAATTCATTGCTAACTAATTACTAACTGGAAGATGTGTGCAGTAGGTGGTGGTGAAGTACTTAGGACTATTCCTCTTTTTTCAATTTCTTGAGTGTAAGCAACTCTCTATCGGTCAGGCAGATAAAATCTACTCTATCAAGAATGGATCCTAGGTAAACCGAATCTGTCAACATTTTCTAACATCCAGTACTGTATATAGTAATAGCGTACATTTGAAAGTAATAAATTGCTTTATTTTCCCTTGTAAGAGTGGTGATGCAGAGCAATTGCAGAAAAAAATACCTGTTTTGTGAGTGATTGAACAAACTAAGCAGATGTTCACAAGGGGCAGAGGAAAAACCCCTGTCTGTTCCAGGTGCTTTCCTGGGAGAAAATTGTTTGATAACATCACAAATTACTGAAATAGTAACAGATGACTGATCACCTTTTTGCTTATCTATCAATAGGCTGGCAAGTTAAAGAGAAGAAATGGAATTTCTCAGCTGACATAAAGTAGCCAAACTGTTTCCTTGATACAGCTGTTCATCATTAGCACAGAAAATTGTTTAAGAATTAATGAGTCAGGTATAGTGTAGAGAATTTTCTTGGCTGAGAATGTTGAATTACTGCCTGGTAGTTGCAGAATGTTTCTAACATGGTCCAATTGAGATCAAAACCAAAATGGACTCTCCAAGATCTTTAAAATAAAGATGTCTTCAAACTAACCTGACACTATGGTTGACATAATATCTTTGCCACTTAACCCAGAGTAGGAAAAATACAGCCTGCAGGCTGGATTCAGCCTGTCAACACATTGCATCTGGCCTGCAGGTGCAGCAGGAGCATTAGTCAGGCTGCCTGCTTGCCAGACTCCCACAAGCTGCTCAGAAATGCTGGCTATAGGGCTCATTTGGTCGTGCCTACACTACAGTGATCTTTCAAAAGATGATCTTCTGGAAGATCTTTTCTGGATGCTTCAAGAGAGCCCATCCACACACACAAAAAAACGACACAAAAGAGCAATCTGATCTTTTGAAAAAGTGTCCACACAAGTCCCTGCTCTTTCCAAACAAAAGGCCAGGCGTCAAAAAATCCAGCATCAAGAGGACCGCTCGTTTGAACAAAGGTCTCCTGGAGCATCTACGCATTTTTTTTTCTGAAAGATTCTTTCGGAAAAAGGTGCTCTTCCTCATTTGGGAGAGAAAGAGGCCTCTGGATGAAGTGCCACGTTCTTTCAAAACTTGGTCTTTTGGAAGAGGGTCTGATTTTTCAAAAAGGGCTTACTAGTGTAGATGCAGACATTGTGAATAGCTGCAAGCCTTGGGAGAGCAGGAGAGAAGCTTCACATGCTACCCCTGTGCCAAGGAAAATCCTGCAGCTCCCAGGGGCTAGTTTCTGGCCAATGGGAGCTGCCTGTTTGAAGAAAGTACCCCTTTCCCTCAGGCTCGCAGCTGCTCCCAGATACACATGGCCCCACAGCTGGCTGTTATGAGTGACCTGCTGGGGCATGAAAGTCAAGGAACCTGCTGGGCTGTTAAGCAGCCATTGCTCAGGTAAGTGTTTTTCCTGGCCAATGCCTGCCTCTGGTACCCCAGACCCAGCCCTCTGCCTCCCCTCCCACCTGCCCCGCATCCCTACCCCACATAACCCAAACCCTCATCTGCGCCTCCTGCACACCTGTTCCAGGTCACAAACGACTCCTGCCCTAGGACACAACTCAAACCCCTGCATCGCCTCCTGCACTCTAGTTCTCTGCCTTAGGTTGCAGCCCCCCGCTTCACACACACACTCTGCTGCACTCCAGTTCCCTGCCCTGAACTCTCTTTTGCACTCAACTTCCATCTCAGAATGGAGGAATGCAGCCCTTGAACACTTACAAATTCTTACAGTGGTCCCTGCAATCAAAAATTAGTGCACCCCCCGCCAACTTAACTCCCACACAATCTGATACCATAGGCTATGTCTAAACTGCAGGCTTCTGTTGGGAGACTGGAGGTCTCTTGGAAGAAGGCTGCCACCTTGGGAGCATTTTGCCAACATCCGTGTCTTCCTTGTCCCACAAAGAAGAAGGGATGGATCAGCAGAGGGGGTGTTTCGCAACACTTGTCCTGAGGTGGATGGGCCAAATGATGTTGGGGAAGCTTCTTCTGACAGACCATCAACAATAGACGTGGAACTTGCATACCTTTTGCTGACAGGTCTCTGCAATCTAGACACTGCCATACTTTCTCTGCCTTGAATGGAATGTTCTTTCTGCATCAATGGCGACACCATACATACTGGACAGATCTTCACTGACAGTCATAGCAAGGAAAAAAATCTGACTGCACACCCCAAAGTGGACAACCACACCCAGGATCATTGGCATTGATTGTTTCAGGAAAACAATGTCAGAAATGCTTTTGAATCTGTATACAGTCCCCAGATTCACCCACGAGGTACTCAAACCAGCAGACTAAAGGGGGTGCCATTATAGTCCTTGTCATGCTGACTACGTTAATGAGGTCATCCAACAATTCTCCCAGGCTGCCTATTTTATTGAAGTAAAGTAAAAACCCAGTAATTTAAGGATATTTTCATCAATTCCTACCTAAAAATGCTAAGGGAAATTATATAAGATCATTCTCTACAAATGCATTGCAGGGAACTTCTATATGCAGCCCAAGATATACAAGCAGGGAACCAAAGCAGACCAGCATCTTGTTAAAATTTTCTGCTGAAGGAATATCAGGATTCACAGAAACTACCATCAAACTGTTCACCATACAAAGGCCAACTTCCTGCAGTACAAAACTGACTTCCTCCAGATGTTAGCTAGAAAGTTTAAATTATAATTTTCCTAAATAGAAGATAGGCTGCCTACAGAATTCTATATCTATTATCTGTTGGGTGTAGTCAAAACACAGGTAAGTTGCGTTAAAATAACTGTTTTTTATTTAATAACACGAACAAAAGTAAGACTTCTTATAACATACTAACGGCTCAGTTGTTAGTTTAGCCCTGCCCCCTTGCTCTAAAACCAAGATTAGAAGAAGGAAGAGTATATCATATCCAGGGTGACAGGAAAGGACACGGGAACTGGATAGTGGGGTAGTCAGGAACTGGCTGTTGGGAATGTCAGGAACAGGTATGTGGATCTCTTCAACCTTCTGCTACTGCCCCACCATCCTGCATGGGGTGAGCAGACTCTACCTATATAGTTTTTGCATGTGGGTAAGATACAGGATCACTTCAGCTGAGAAGAAATAACACCAGTCTGGAACTCTGTGGGAGGGACCCTGTGTCTCACTTGGATGACCTGCCAGTATAGCCTTAAGCAACACGGAGCCCTCTTAGAGTGACAGCCACTCCCTTATGGCTCATCTGGTTTTTAGGCAGATTTGATGTCACATGGCACTCCATGTTCTTGCCCTGTCCCTATTTTGGTGCCAAGCTGCAAAAGGGTGCCAAAAGCCAGGGCAAGAAAAGGGCATCAAAATAGAGGACAGGTGGTTCTTTTTCCCATCCAAGATGGTGACTAAGATGGTGGCCCTAAGCAAGATAGCAATAATCCATTTTTCTCCATCACAGAAATGATGCAATGATAACAACCTCTGTCAGTACACACCAGTACAAATATTTCCTCCCTAAACACCAGCATCACTCACAATGACATCATCGTGTTCCTCACATATCTACATGAGAATGTACAACACTCAGATATTCACATGAAACACATGCCAAACTCCTTCCATCCTCATCCATAACAATTTTACACTCAGTAACAAATATGTTTGTCTAAAACACACATGATTACTAGAATGTCACACTGAAGGGAGTTAATCTCTTCATGGTCCATCTTAAAGAAGAATTTCATTGATTTCATGATGCATTGGTCCAGGTACCCCACATCAATGCACTCCACCCCAAGAAAAAGCCCACACTGGCATTGACTTCTGCCAGGCTTTTTTTTTTTCCTAGTGGAACGCTGTTCTGTGGCATTACACTGCCTTTTTTCTTGGCACTGGCACCTGCACCCCCATTTTTAACTGCTGTGAGCCATGAGTGTGGCTCCTGAAAGAGATGATATGTGGTTCAATGCTCCTTGCTGTCGCCCTTGCTACCAGCTCACAGTGCTCTGGTGTGCTGAAGGAAGGAGGACTCAACTTAATTGGTTTAAAGATGTGTCTGAGTCCCTTGCTCAGTTGAGTCCCTTGCTCCCTTGGCATGCTGAAGCAAGGGACTCAACTTAATTGGTTTAATGGCAGGCTGTTAAACCAAGTATGTTGCGTTCTCCTTCCTTCAGCACACCAGTGTGCTGTGAGCAGCCCCTGCCATTTTACATGGATGAGCCAGCACAGCTGCTATAAAAAGCAGGCAGCCAGCAAAGACCCATGTGGAGCTCCCTCCTGCAAAGTGTGTCAGTGTTGCTTCGGGGTTGAGGAGGAGGGTGATGGGGTTAGATGGGGGTCTGATAGTTCCTGGCTTGAGGGAGGGAGTAAGAGTCTGGCTTTGGGGGGACAGGAAGGGAGGAGCTTGAGTGGCTCAGTTTGGGTGGCTGGCAGGAGGCTGTCATGGGCTCAGGTGGCAGATGGGCAGCTGGCGCATGGCTTGTGTGTCTGGCATGTGGCTCAGACAGCTTGGATGGCTGGTGCAGGACTCAGGCAGCTGGTGCGGGGCTCAGGCGGGTGCGGGGCTGGTGCGGGGCTCAGGCGGCTGGCGAGAGGGGGCTATGCTGGCAGCCTGGCCAGTCCATAGTTGGCCTTCAGGCTGAGATTTGAGCTAGCACAGTGTCTGGCACCCTGGCTAGGTCTGGAGCTGGTCTGCATCTGCAGCTCTGGGGCCATGCTGTCAGCACATTTGGAGCAGAGCTGATGCCCTGGTGGCTAGGGCCATGTCCAGCATGGGGTTGGAACCAGCCTTCACAACCAATAGCTGGAAATGACAGGGCTGGTGTTGGTCTAGCAGGGATCAAGGTCTGGCAGGAGAAAGGAGAGTTATATCCTGCATTTACAGACCAAACATTTCAATTTTCACTGGCACACTTTGTGGATATTTTTGAATTTTTGAACAACCTCAATTTAAAGCTGCAAGGAAACAACACTGCAAATATTATAGCACATCATGATGCCATCAAAGCATTTATGGAAAAAATACAGCTTTGGAAATAAACACAAACTCATATACCTAACTTTCTGTCTTTTGTGACATTTTCATCGCACACTGAAAAAGAAAGTTTCCAAGATCTTTGTAACGAGGATGCCTTGCTGTACTGCCTTGCTGATAAATTCTTCAGCTATTTTCCAGAGCCATTTATAAATTAGTATGCAATTCACGCAATGTTGATATTGAATCATTGCCAGAAATATTGCAAGAACAGGTATTCGAAATAAAATATGATTCAAGTGTGAAAGATAATTTCAAAAACTCAAGCTTGGAGGAATTTTGAATGAAATATTTCGCAATCTACTTGGAAGTTGGAGAAGTAGTGCTACATATTATTCTTCCATTTTTCATCAACGTACTTATGTGAAAAAAACTTTTCAAGTTTAGTCCTATTAAAAATGAAACAAAGAAATAGAGTGGATGTCTAAAATGATTTGAATTGTTCACTTTCATCTTTCAAACCTAGGATTTCCCAATTTGTGAAGAAAATGCAGCATCATCCTTCACATTAAATTTGTTTTGTTTCACTATTAATATGTTAAATTGCATTTGTATTAAATTTTTGGGCCAAGAAAAACTATTTGTGCTTATTTTTAATTTGAAATAAAAATTTACAACATTTTTGTGTTTTTTTAAATTATGAATTTTTCTTTCTTACAAGAGGGTTTGGATGATAGTGAAGAGGAGGTGGGGCTGTGTGAGGGTGTCTCAAAAATCAGAAAGGGAGCGTGATGCCAAAAAATTTGGGAACCACTGACCTAGCACGTAACTTGACCTGAATCATGTTAGCTGGATGCATGTTTCCTATATGAGGAACATTTGCTTTAGTACTTTGCACAGAATGCCTCTTTTTCATTGGAGGTTTGCTAGCATTTATTTGTAAGACACCACCAACATCCACAAAAATAAAATAACTGTATAAAATGAAAGGAGCTGCAAATTCAGAACTGCAGCTTTGAAACAGAGTGCAGCTCTGAGAGATAATTCAAAAAATGAACACAATATAAAAGGTTTCACTTCATTTGTATATAACTTCAGTTTCGTAAACTTTGTTTAGCTATATGTGAAAGGCAAGACTGGGGGCAAAATTTCTATTAGGCTTTCCATTAAAAATATAAAGCTCTACTTTCTGAAATTCCACTGATAAACCCACCATCTCCCACTTATGCCAAGATAAGATGCCATTTATATTTTAAGCTCTTGCACAATCTATGACTAGGCAGGCCCAGTTGAGCTTCTGGTGCCTGGCTTTGCATCAGTGGAATTCAAATGTACTCTTGGTTGCCCAGGGCCCAATTAAGACTTGGGCACAGTACACAGGTGCTTAGAAGTCCAGCTCTGAGTGATTTGCTGTCTCCAGAATATCAGTATTTAGTCTTGAAAATGTTTTCTATTCCTCTTGGCTGCAAACTAAAACTTGAAAACATCTGATGAGTGCATCAGGTACGTTGATATCTGAGGGAGGAGCCATGAGCATTTGATCCAGGAAGGAATCCTGCTTGCAGCAGACCTGGTCTCTGCTGGTCCAGGATGGGGCTTTCTAGACGAAGGCCCTGGGTGTACCATGCAGGAGCGCAGGATTGTTCAAGTTCAGATGCCCTCCTTTCCACTGTTCCTCCTCCCTGGTCTATTAGCTGCCCAGTGAGATAGGGGAGGGAGGAAGAAGCAGAATGAGATTCCATTCAAAACAGATTATGCAAATCTGTTATCTTCCCTTTCTGTTATTTACACTTTGAGCAGCAAAAGGTCGACTTTCAAGATATTATCTTGAACATCTGAGCTAACATCTTATAGAGATGAGTGGGGCAGTTCCCACCTCTCAGTACTATCACACAAGGCTCTCGGATTACTTTTTAAAGATAGAAGCTGTGATTCTAGAGAATGGGATGCCCTCTATAAAGAATGTGTCAGGACACCACCTGATGTCACTGGGCCCAGCTTCAGCCCTGGAGTTCCTTTTTTCTAAGAAGCCCATTGAATTGGGGTGTTTCATCTTTGGGATGACTGGGGACACCTGCTATTCAACTGATGAACACAACTCTAACTGAGGTAAATAAGTGCTAAATAGTCTCAATGTCTCTGGCTGTAAGGGTAGGACTATTCTCCAATAAAGTACTTATGGTTGGTCCATGCGTCTAACTCAGGCTGGTGGTGGGAGTGATATAAGCAGGCATGTTACACAGACAGTTACACTGATTGAGGGGGGGAAAGAAAACTGAAGATAAAGGCTACATCTGCATGAGAAGCATCTGTCTATGGAAGTTACTGTTGGGAGAGATGTTCTGACAAAACTTCTGTCAATAGACCGCATCTACACATAAAAGCTGGGCTCCTTGTTGTCTTTAATGTAATTTGTCCTTACAAGACCCCTGTGATGCAAGGAAATGCTATTATCTTTTTCTATGGATGCAGAACACAGAAGGGCAAATCAGGCAATCTAAAGTCACACTGGAGCCTATAGAAGAACAGTTTACTGAACCTGGGTTCTCTTAAGTCTCAGATTAGCACAAATGTTACTGAACCATTCCACTTTCTACCTCAAGTTTACAAACTGTGCAACCTAGGTTTAGTGGACATGTATGCAAATTCAGGCTTTCCTGTCCAATTCCCCTGATATTTCAGCACATTGACATTGAAACATTACAGTTTTCACCATCGAATTAGAGGCTCAGATCATCTCCTGTTTTCTCTGGCAAAAAAGATAAAGCACTCAGCGGTTTCTGTCTGGCAATACACAGAATGGGGAAGTGCTGCTTGTGTGACAATCTCTTGTTTGTTTAATCCCCACCTGAGCTCCTCTGTGGGTTTATCCTCTTCTACGCTGTTTAATTCATTTTCAAGAAGGATACTAGGGGCACCACATTCTCATGAGAGAGAGTCTAATACAGAAAGTATTTGGGCAAGAATATGAGTATTTTCTGTTCATGTCACAAGTCGAATTACACATGGTCCAAGCTGTTGGAATCTGAAGTATTTGTTCCATAGCATGTTTGAACAATTACCAGCAACAAATTAATTCCTAAATCTCATATTCCATTGTTGGATAATTAATAAATAGAAAAATGGCAAAACTCATAGGACAGATTCTTTAGAAAAGGTTAAGAGAATAACTTGTCCAGAGTCAGAAGATGGTGATCATAAAACCATAGAATCATAGAACAATAGAGCTGGAAAAGACCTAAAAAAGCCATCGAGTCCAGCCCCTTGCTCTAAGCAGGACCAAACGCATCAGATCAGCCCTGCCAGGGCTTTGTCGAGATGAGACTTAAACACCTCCAGGGATGGAGGAGACTCCACTACTTCCATGGGTAGATCATTCCAATGCTTCACCTCCCTCCTAGTGAAAAAGTTTTTCCTAATGTTCAACCTGGACCTTCCCAACCGCAACTTGAGACCATTGTTCTGTGTTGTGCCATCCGTGACCACTGTGAACAGCCTCTCTCCAGCCTCTTTGCAACCTCCCTTCAGCAAGCCGAAGGCTGTTATCAAGTCCCCCGTCAGTCTTCTTTTCTGCAGACTAAACAGTCCCAATTCCCTCAAACTTTCTTCACGTCACGTGCTCCAGCCCCCTAATTATTTTGGTCGCCCTCCGCTGGACCCTCTCCAGTGTATCCACATCCTTCCTATAAATGGGGGCCCAGAACTGGACACAGTACTCCAGATGTGGCCTCACCAAAGCCGAATAAAGAGGAATAATCACTTCTCTGGATCTACTGGCAATGCCCCTCTTGATGCAACCTCATATGCCATTAGCTTTCTTGGCTACAACAGCACACTGTTGACTCATATCCAGCTTCTCATCCACTACAATTCCCAGGTCCTTTTCTGCAAAACTACTACCGAGCCAGTCGGACCCCAGCCTGTAACAATGCTTGGGATTCTTCCGGCCCAAGTGCAGGACTCTGCACTTGTCCTTATTGAACCTCATCGGATTTCTTGCAGCCCACTCTTCCAATTTGTCTAAGTCAGTCTGGACCCTGTCCCTGCCCTCCAGCGTATCTACCTCTCCCCCTTGCTTAGTGTCATCCACGAACTTGCTGAGGGTGCAATCCAACCCCTCATCCAGGTCATTGATAAATACGTGGAACAGAACAGGACCCAGAACCAAACCTTGGGGCACTCCACTAGAAACTGACCACCACCCCGACATCGAGCTGCTGATCACTACCCACTGGGCCCGACCTTCTAGCCAGCTTTCTACCCATCTTACCGTCCATTTATCCAGTCCACATTCCTTTAACTTGCTGGCAAGAACATTGTGGGAGACCATATCAAAAGCTTTGCTAAAGTCAAAAAGTCACATACATTGATTTTCCCCCTATCCACAGAGTCATTTATCTCATGGTAGAAACTAATCAGATTGGTCAGGCATGGCTTGCCCTTCATGAATCCATGCTGACTATTCCTGATCACTCTCCCCTCCTCCAAGTGCCTCAAAATGACTTCTTTGAGGAGCCCCTCCATGATTTTTCCAAGGACTGATGTAAGACTGACCGGCCTATAGTTCCCTGCATCATCCTTCTTCTCTTTTTGAAGATGGGCACTACATTTGCCTTTTTCCAATTATCCGGGATCTCTCCTGATCTCCACGACTTTTCAAAGATAACGGCCAACGGCTCATCAACAACATACACCAACTCCCTCAGAACCCTTGGATGAATTAGGGTGGGGCCCATGGATTTATGTATGTTTAGCTTTTTTAGATAGATCCTAACCAGTTCTTTCCCCACCAAAGGCTGTCCACCTTCATCCCACAATGCATCACTTATCGCATTAAGTGATGCTGTTGCCTGTAAGGACTTATATATATAGTGAGGACTTCATTTTCCTGACCTGTCACATTTTGATCTTTTCCCTTTACCTTTGTTAGCTTGTGTTTAATTCCCTGTGATCTATTCATTTTTGGATTCTATGGATTGCTCCCTCACACGAGAGGGGGTGCTTATTTGTTGCCTTCTTGGATCCGCACAGTTATCAAAACGCTGGCACCGTGACTATACTTAATCCACTAATGGAAAGAACACAGTGATTAGGTCAGAATTGGCCTACGCTGACTAGACCTGTATTTACTCTTAAGAGATGGTTCCACAAAATTAATGGGACGGTATCCTGGATAGTACCTCTGATATTAATGTGTTTTATTGCCTTACTTCCAATAGCAAATCCTGCTCTTCAAAAGGATCATAGGGAAAATGTCACCTTCTTACTCAACACACCAATCTGCTTCTGGAGTGTATTCATACTTATTGCTGTTGACTTCAGTGACATAAGTAAGAATTTTGCTGCTTTGGCTATTATCATGACAGTACAATCAACACAGATGTGGGAAAGTGGATCTATTTTTTTTCCTGGCTCATACATAAACAGAATTGTTAACAGACTTTGAAGTGGTAGAACCTCCTGTGAAAATCAGTTTTCTAATTTTACGTTTGCATTCAACATGTTTAAATTTTTATTGACTCTGAAAACTCATTTATAACCAGTCAAAAGTGAGATTTTTTAGAGGTTTTTGTTTTGTGTGGGAACTTGTGATTTGCACAGTCTTCTCTCTCTTCATTTTCCTTGTGTGAAAGTGAGGGGACAAGGGACCAGAAGGACAAAGAGCATAAATTAAAGTTAACTATTGTATAGTGCTACAAGGAATAGAAATTAAAGGTGTTGCATGGAGCAGTATAGTAATATCCAGGAGACAGCAATGCATTGTAAGAGTGACCTGAGATACCTCTGTGAAACTTGAACCCAGGCATCCACTTTCTTAATCCCAGTATCAAGCGCATTGGTATGAGATGAGACAGAGGAGACTTGCTATTGATTTATCACAGAGGAAAACTTAAAAAGATGAGCAACAGATGTCCAATAGTAAATCCAGATTTTGCCTCCATTTCCAGTCAACAGCTAAGTTATACAGTATATTAAATACAATTTTCAAAGTTCTGACACTTGCCCATACGTAAACTGAATTCCATTATTTTAAAGTGACCCTACTACACCACATTAAATGTTATTAGCTGTCATAGTTTTACAGGATCCGAGTTAGGCCCTTGAACAGTCTCCTGACAGGAACTCTTTTCTTGTATGAGACTCTAAACTTACACATTTGAGAAGGGAAGGTCATGCAACCCCAACAGTTCCTGGACTGGGACTTCAGGCTCTGTGAATGCCTCTTTCTCAGTGGCAAGTATCAGAGAGGTAGCCTAATTAGTCTGTATCTTCAAAAGCAACCAGAAGTCCTGTGGCACCTTATAGATTAACATATTTTGGAGAGCATTCTGGGCCCTCACAGAATGCAGGAGAGGCCTCCCAGGCATCCGCAAGGGGCAGCAGGAAAAAGGCCCCATCCTGGTCCAGGCACAAGATCTGGGACCAGCTGACCCTCTGGGCAGATGAAGAGGGCCTGCTGGACCCAGCCACAAAGAACTGCAATGCCCCAGGCTATGCTCAGATCGCCAGAGCCCTGGCAGAACACGGCCTCCTCACCCACACCCTCAAGCAGGCGCAAGCAAAGGTGAAAGAGCTCCACCAGGGCTATGTGAGGCCTGGAATGTGCGGCAGAGGTCAGGGGCAGGGATAGCCACCTGCCCTTACTTCAAGGAGCTGGACTACCTCCTTGGGGAAAGGGATGGGGTCCCTGTCAGCAACTCCATTGACACCAGGGAGGAGGCTCCCTCTCCAGAGATGGTCCCCCCCGAGAGCCTGAAACCCGAACAGAGGGAGCCCATGAGCTGCAGTCCAACCCCGAGTCAAACCAGGGGACATCCATTTTAGCCTGGACATGAGCCCCCCAGCACCATCACCTCAGCATGGGCATGCCCGGACCTCCTTGCAGGATCATCCAGTGAGTACCTCACCAGGTGCACACCTCCAGGCTTGTGCAGGGGTGGCAGTGGGTTGTTCCATGGGGCCTGCCAGGATGTCTCAGGCAGGCACCTGCCATGGGGGCCCACCTCTTGCACCCATGTACATGGCAATGCATACCACCCACACCCTGCAGGCAGCTGCCAGCCTGTGGCCAGCCCCATGCAGGGGCCATCCAAACCCATAGGGCCTGTGGGGGTGGCCAACCTGCCCCTGCCAAGACTGGGAGCCAGACAGTTGTACAGCCAACTGCCCAATGCCAAGCCCACATCCCTGCATGTTGGTGAGAGCCACACTCATGTGGGGGACCCCAGGGAAGGCACAGCTGTGCTGGACCCACCACCACCCATGCCTGGATTTCTTTGTGACACCTGGGGAGGGAAAAAGTGGTCAGGCCAATTCCCCTGCCAGCACAGAGCCCACCGACAGCTCCATGCCACATCCCAGAGGTGGAGGCTGCATCTCATGGGGGGAACAGCCAGGACCTCAAGGGTTGTGCTACGACTCACCTTCTCCCCTTCTCTCCACACAGCTGCACGATGTAGTCAGCTCCCACATGTATCCAGGCAGCCCCAGGGCAGAGCCAGAGCCGGCAGAACCCTGAGCAGAGCCCCCAAGGCATGGCAGCCCAGCACCAGCAGTGCATGCCCATGCCTGAAGGGCAGGTCTCCATGTGGAGGATGACATCCTTTGGGCTTACATGGCTGTCCTCCAGCAGCAGAACAAATTAATGGAGGAGCATCTCAGGAAGGAGGGTGGGTGCACCCAGACCAGTTGCAGGCCTAGGACCAGTGGCTGGCACACATGGACTGGCTGCTGGACCTTGTAGACGCCTAGCTGGCCCAGAAAGCCCCACTAATGCTTCTGCCTCTCCCTGTCCCGCAGCAGCTGCTACTCCCCTCTCGCCTTTCCTCCCAGCACCTGGTCCCCCAGACCCCCATGTTCTTCTCCATGTCTTGTGGTGGGGGATGGATGTGGCTGCAGTCCATGCTCCCCAGATGCACCCCAGACCCTATACCCCCCAGCTCCCCAGCCCCCCACCCTCCCTGTTCCCCCTGCCCCCCCCGTTGAACTTGAGTCCTTGGGAATCCCCCCCGGTTTAGGTGCCTCCACATTGTCCCCCTCTTTGTAGATAGCCAGGTCCCATTCTTGTGTACAGAGATGTGATGTTTATTATTTATGTGATCCCAACATATCCTAAAGATTTATTTTTATGCACAACCCCTGTGTTCCTCCTTGGTGGATGGTGATGAGTGGGTTGATGGTAGAAGGGATGGGTGTTGTCGGGGAGAAGTGTGGGGCCATGGTGCCCTCGGGAGTGTTCTGAGGGGAGTCACGAGGGGCTGCGGGAAAAGGTTGCCCACAGGGCCTCTCGGATACACACCCCGTCCATGTGCACTTGCCAACTGGGGACCACACCAGCCTGTTCATAGAGACTCCTGTCCTCCACTGCCTACTCCTCCAATACCAGTGGAGGGATAGCTCAGTGGTTTGACCATTGGCCTGTTAAACCCAGGGTTGTGTGTGCAGCCCTTGAGCAGGCCATTTAAGCACATGAAACAAATAAACTTAAAAAACAAAATGTTAGGAATGGTGATCAGCCCTGCTGTGAGTGCCTGAGACTGGAGTCCATGACATCAGAAGATCCCTTCCAAGAAACACTTTTTGTAAGAGGGGAGGAGTAGCTCAGTGGTTTGCGCATTAGCCTGCTGAAACCAAGGATTGTGAGCTCAATCCTTGAGAAGGCCATTTAGAGACTGGGGCAAATAGATACCAGGGATGGTGTTTGGTCCTTGCTATAGCCAGGGGACAGAATCACAGGCCTAGAAGAGACTTCAGGAGGTCATCTAGTCCAGCCCCCTGCTTCTAGCAGGGTCACTCCCCCCCCTACTAAGTCATCCCAGCCAGGACTCAAAAACCTCAAGGGATGGAGAATCCACCACCTCTCCAGGTAACACATTCCAATGCTTCACCACCCACCTGGTGAAGAAGTTTTTCCTATATCTAACCTAAACCTTTCCCTCTTCAACTTCTGACCATTATTCCTTGTTCTGCCATCTGACACCACTGAGAACAATTTCTCACCCTCCTTTTTAGAGCTCCCCTTCAGGAAGTTGAAGGCTGCTATTAAATCACCTCTAAGTCTTCTCTTCTGTAAACTAAACAAGCCCAGATCCCTCAGCCTATCCTTATAGGTCTTGTGCTCCAGACCCTTAATCATTTTTCTTGCCCTTTGCTGAACCTGCTTCAGGAAATCCACATCCTTTTTACACTGGGGGGTCAAAAACTGGACACAATATTCAAGATGTGGCCTCCCCAGTGCTGAATGAAGAGGAATAACTACTTCCCTAGATCTGCTCGAAATGTTCCTAATGCACCCCAGTATGCTGTTGGCTTTCTTGGCTACAAGGGCACACTGTTAACTCATATCCAGCCTTTCATCCACCATAACCCCTAGGTCTCTTTCCATTGTACTGCTGCTGAGCTAGTTGGTCCCCAGCCTGTAACAATGTTTGGGATTATTCTGCCCCAGGTGCAGGACTCTACACTTCTCCTTATTGAACCGCATCAGATTTCTTTTGGCCCAGTCCTCCAATTTATCCAGGTCCCACTGGATTCTCTGTCTACCCTCCAACATATCTACCTCTCTCCCTAGCTTTGTGTCATCTGCAAACTTGCTGCTGGTGCAACTCACTCCCTCATCCAGATCATTAATAAAGATGTTGAATAACACCAGCCCCAGAACCGAGCCTTGCGGCACTCCGCTTGAAACAGATCGCCATCCAGATATTGAGCCATTGACCACTACCTGTTGGGCCCAACCATCAAGCCAGCTTTCTATCCATCTTATAGTCCAAGGATCCAATCCATATTTCCTTAATTTATGGACAAGAATGTTGTGGGAGACCGTAACAAAAGCCTTGCTGAAGTCAAGGTATATCACATCCACTGACTTCCTCATGTCCACAGAGCTTGTTACGGTGTCATAGAAGCTGATCAGATTGGTGAGGCAGGACTTTCCCCTGGTGAATACATACGGGCTACTTTTGATCACTTTCCCCTCTTCCAAGTGCTTCAAAATGGATTCCTTGAGGATTCCCTCCATTATTTTCTCAGGGATTGCGGTAAGGCTGACAGGTCTATAGTTCCCTGGATTGTCCTTCTTTTCTTTGTTAAAGATGGGCACTATGTTTGCCTTTTTCCAGTCATCCGGTATCTCCCCCAATTTCCAAGAATCTTCAAGGATAAGGGCCAAAGGTCAGCAAAGACGTCTGCCAATTCCCTCAGTACCCTGGGGTGCATTAAATCCAGACCCATGGACTTGTGCACTTCTAGTTTTTCTAGATAGCTCAGACCTTGTTCCTTCCCCACAGATGGCTGCCCTCCACCTTCCCGTACTGCATCATCTAGGGCCATCATTGGGAAGTTGACTTTGTCTGTGAAGACTGAGGCAAAAAAAGCATCGAGTACTTCAGCTTTTCCTGCATCAGCTGTCACTAGGTTACCTCCCTCATCCAGTAGTGGCCCCACACCTTCTCTGATAACCCGTTTATTGTTCACATGCTTGTAGAAACCCTTCTTGTTACTCTTCACATGCCTTGCCAGCTGCAGTTCCAATTGTGCTTTCGCTTTCCTGATTACTGCCCAGCATTCTCCAGCCGTATGTTTATACTCCTCCTTAGTCAACTGTTCTCATTTCCATTTCTTGTATGCATCCTTTTTGAATTTAAGCTGACTAAGGATTTCCCTGTTAAGCCAAGCTGGTTGCCTACCATGTTTGCATTTCTTACTACTCAGTGGGATTGTTTGTTCCTGTGCCTTCAGTAAGACTTCTTTAAAATACTTCCAGTTCTCTTCAACTCTTTTCCCCTTCATCTTCGTTTCCCCAGGGATCCTGCTCATCTGGTCTCTTAGGGAGTCAAAGTCTGCTCTTCTGAAAACAAAGGTCGGTATGTTACTGCTCACCCTTCTTCCTTTCGTCCGGATCCTGAAATCTACGTTCTCATGGTCACTGAAGCCCAGGTTCCTCCCATTTCTATTTCTTCTACTAGTTCTTCCCTGTTTGTGAGCAACAGGTCAAGTTGCCCATGGCCCCTGGTCGGTTCTTCAGCACTTGTACCAAGAAGTTATCCCCAGTAGTTTCCAAAAACTTCCTGGATTGTCTGTGTGCTGCTGTATGGGTCTCCCAACAAATGTCTGGATGATTAAAGTCTCCCATGAGAAGAAGGGCCTGTGATTTGGAAGCCTCACTAAGCTGCCTGAAGAAAGCCTCATCTATCTCCTCTCCCTGATCTGGTGGCCCATAACAGACACCAACTACAACATCACCTCTGTTACTTCCACCGCTAAGCTTAACCCAAAGACACTCACCTGGATTTTCTCCTTCCTCATACTGGAACTCTGAGCAATCATACCACTCCCTCACATAGAGCACAACTCCTCCTCCTTTTCTCCCCATCTGTCCTTCCTAAACAATTTATAACCGTCCATGACCGTGCTCCAGTTATGCAAATCGTCCCACCAAGTCTCCGTTATTCCAACCACCTCATACTTGTGTGACTGTGCCAGGGCCTCTAATTCTTCCTGTTTGTTCCCCAGGCTTCTGGCGTTAGTGTACAAGCATCTTAGAGAAGGGGCTGATTGGCCCACTTTCTCCTCTTCACCCAGGAAACCCACTTGATTGTTCCCTCCTCCTTCCCCACTTACCTCTGGGCTTGTGTCACCTTCCCCCGACAAACCTAGTTTAAAGCCCTCCTCACTAGGTTTGCAAGGCTGCCCGCAAAGATGCTCTTTCCTCTTTTAGTGAGGTGGATCCCGTCTCTTCTCAGCAATCCCTGTTCACGAAACAGAATCTCATGGTCAAAGAAACCAAATCCTCCCCTGCTACACCACCTATGCATTTACCTCTGTGATTTTACGATCCCTCTGTGGACCCCTTCCTTCCACAGGGAGGATAGAGGAGAAGACCACCTGTGCTCCGTATTCCTTGATCTTTCTACTGAGGGTTACATAGTCTGCCGTGATCTCATCAAAGTTGTTCTTGGCTGTATCATTGGTTCCTACATGAAGTAGGAGGAAGGGGTAATAGTCTACCAGTTGAAGAATTTTTGGCAGCGACTCTGTAATATCCCGAATTCTAGCTCCAGGCAAGCAGCAAACTTGCTGGGATTCTAGGTCTGGGCGGCAGATGGATGCCTCTGTCCCTCTTAGGAGGGAGACCCCGACCACCACCACTCGTCTTTTTCTCTTAGGGGTGGTGGTCATAGAACTCCCATCCCTAGGACTGCGCATCCCATGCCTTCTAAACTGTGGGGACTCTTTCAGATACAATCCCTGGGAGGTATCAGCCCCAATTATCTCTGCTGTATCACCTGTGGAGAGAGGCTCAAAGCGGTTACTTAACTTCACTGGAGTTGGAGCGACTGGAACTGGTTTTCTCCTCCTGGAGGTAACATGCTTCCAGCTCTCCTCTTTGTTTTGGGTAGCCTGCTGTTCCTGAAGTATCATCTGTTGCCTTCTATCCAGACTGGACTAGATGACCTCCCAAAGTCCCTTCCAGTTCTAGGAGATGTGTATCTCCAATTATTTATCTTACAAACTATGTGGCCCTTACTTGGGGGACATTCTGCTCCCCCATACCTAGCCATGCTGGGAGGCTGTGGAACCTCCCCATGTAGTGGCAAAAGGCCACTTCCACAGGGTTCCTTGCCAGGGCAAGGCAGGCATTGAAAAGTTCCTTTGTGGGGTCCAGGTGCCCCATGTAGGGCCTCATTAGCATGGGAGGAGTGGATCCCCCACTCCTGCACAGCTGCATCCCCCATGATGTATAGAAGTATCTGTGTGTCCCTCATGGCCAGCTCCCAGAGTGGCAGGTGCTCACCTGTATCCTCTGGAACAGTCTGGAATTCTGGAGGACTCCGGTGTCATGCATCCTTCCTGACCACCCGATATACACATTGAAGTATTGCCCTCAGTGGTCTACCACAGCCTGCATGACCACTGAGTAGTAGTCCTTTCTAGTGGTGTCATGTCCAGTGCTGTACTCCAGGGCCCAGATAGGGATATGGGTCCTGTTTAGCAACTTGAAACACCTGGGGAGACCAAGGTTGTTGAAGCTGGCTACAAGGGTGTCCACACTGGAGATGCAGATGAGCCTCCACAGGATCTTGTTCATGGTGTGCACCACCTGTGAGGAGAGGGGACCAGACATGCCTGTGTCTCACTGGGTGGGGGCACTGGTGAGGACCACAACCAGATCCCCATTGCCCTTTCTCCACTCCACTCCTCCCCCATGCATAAGTATGGCTTCGGGGTGGACCTCCCAACACCAAATTGGTGAACGAGGGAGTAGAAGTTATCAGGTGTTGGAAATTGAAAATGCAGATGTGGCATAGATTTACAAACCTGGCATCTCATTTGCATATCTTCTTTTGAAAGAAGAAAAGCAGTGTAGATGTGTCTCGTTCTAAAGTAAACCCTATCTGCAAAAGAACCCTTCTTCCCATAAAAATGGGAAAAGTGTTCTTTTGAAGATGGTTTACTTTCAAAACAGTTGGGGCTACATTGCTTTTCTTCTTTCGAAAGAAGAATATGCAAATGAGTTGCCAGACATGTAAATCTGTGCCACATTTGCATTTTCAATTTCCAACACCTGATAGCTTCCACTCCATGGTTCACCAATTTGTTGTTGGGAGGTTCACCCCTGGGCCATCTGTACTTCATTTGAATTTTGATTTCCATCATTTGCATGTCTCTTTTGGAAGAGGAATGCAAGCGTAGACACAGCCGTAATATCTTTAACTTAACCCATTGCTGTAGCTATCAGACCATGGTCATGTGATGACTTTTATTCTAGAAACCAATAAAGGAAATATTTGGACTTTTTTTCTTCTTTTTTTTCTTTTCCCTCTCTTTTTCCTTCTGACTGGGGAGGATGAGATGGAAAAGTACACAATATTATGGTATACCCGAGAGCAGAGCTTGACAACAGATATCACTGCTGTAAATTATGGTAGATATTGACATTCAGATTCAGTATTTCTATCAGTGATGTCAAGAAAACCCAGCTTTATTTTTTGTTTCCAGTTTGTGTTTGCAATTCTGGCAATTGGAAAGACCACATCTTTAGTGGTAAACTAAGTCAGAGTCCATGGAACTACAGAAGATATTCAGACCATAGCCCAACCACTTTTTGGCCTAGTTCAGGGCAGGGGATGTAGAGGTTCCTGGGCCTGGAAGGCAGGGCTACATCTTCACATAATGATGAGTCAATGTGCTGGAGCTGGGTCAGCCACCTGAGGCAGGAGTTGCTGTAGGGTGATTTGTACAGTGATTTGGGTTCCCTGGCCATATCCCTATCCCCATCACTCTCTGTATGCTTTAAATGCCTCTCCACGATCTTTGAACTGAGTGAATTTGATTTGGAAGCATTGGGAAACACCCCAGAAGAGCAGTGACTTTAAAAGTCCAACTGCTCTTTAACTTCACAGACCTTGGGAACAAGCTAAGTGTGTGCTACAGCGGTCCTATGGAGGACTTAATTATAGTTGCGCAGCAAGCAGTAAACAGTAGGCTGAAATTTTTGTCACTATATTTTGAGCTAAGAAAAGTGGAACCTATTTAGACACGCAGAAGATCTATTCTGGTGCTAAGCCTGGGAGCTGGATAAATAAATCTACGCTTGAAGCATTGCTGCTTAAAACAGTCTGTTAATTCTCTGATAAACTATAAATTATCTGGAATAAGGATCTCCCTGTCTGGGGCAGAAATAACTTTCTTCTGTCTAAGGAACCTTATGCATACACAAGTATGAAAGTAGCCTACTGTCTTGATAGTGAAGATTTATTTTAATTTTCCCCAGAAAATCTGGTATATATCTCTTAATTATTTAGCAAAACCAGTCTCATATGTGGATTGTTTCCAGGAAACACTAAAAGGCCTTGTGTATTTACTTTGAACATTCTTCAAAGCATACGCTTGGTACCCCATCGTTCTTAAAGGTATAAAATTGACCCTTTGAAAAACTTGCTCAGAAACCCTAGTGTTGTTTTCATTTCTCTAACATACAATTTCTGAAGTGACACATCTGAAATTTCACACAGGATATCATGGTAATCTACAGTCAGTTTTAAAGATCAATTATTCATAATGTAAATAGTTATGTGGTACCTCACACTAACCGGTTTATGGCTTGCCACAGAAGCCAATAGATTTTATAGCTGGGAGAAACCATTATGTTGATTCGCTTTGACCTCCTGCGTAATGCAGGCCAATAGGACTTGACTTAGTGATTCCTGTAATAGAAGGAACTATTTTTCTTTTCTACGGAAGTCAAAAAACTTGTGGTTAAACTACAGCATATCTTTTAGAAAGATGTCCAATCTTGATTAAAAAACCTCCAAGTGACGATGAATTTACCTGTTCCCTTGGCATACTGTTGTAATGATTAATTGCCTTTGCTGTTAAAGGGCTGCATCTCATTTCCAATTTGAAGCTTTCTAAATTCAGCTTCCAGATTTGCTGCCAATTTTTGGATGCCCAGCTTGAGATGCTCTGAAAAGGTCTGAGTTTTTCAGAGGATGAATACTATGTGAAGAGCTGGTTGCAGCACTTCTGGAAAAAAATATTTCCGTGGAATTTGACAGTTTGTCAAAATGTAAACATTGTACAGAGATGGTTCGATTTCAGAGAACTTAGATGAAACATGCACAGAGATCCACTTGAATCCTGCCTTCTAGAGAGTTTTTAAAGCCTAACTGTTAGCTTTCCTGCCAGCTAACTTGTCCAGCTCCTTATCAGTTTGTCTGTCAGGGCTTCCAGGGTCCACAGCTTGCAGCAGCTCTCCAGGCAGACTGTAAAACTCAGGATTTCCGTAGCCTCCAGGGAGACTAGGTATGGGTCATCCCTCCAGATGGACTATCCTGGAGCCAAGACTCCATTCCCTTTAACAGAAAAAAAATGTTTTTTTTAATTTCAAGTCAGCACCAGACCAAATATCTAACTCCTCCAAAAAACAGAATTATCTTTTCTACACAGTGCTACCTCAGTGCTTTCTGAAAAATCAGGTGTCAGAAGCTGGGCACCCAAAAAGGCTAATTAGTTTTGAAAATATTGTGCAGAAGCAATTTATCTTAGTCCAGTTCGGGCTAGAATTAGGGACAGGCTGAGTGAGCTGTGGATAGTTCTGTATTGGCACTGAAAGTGGTTTGCTATGGCACTTAGGAGACTGGCTGTGTGATGGGGTGATAAGTTACTGTGGGTGTACAATGTGGTTTTGCTGTCAATTTTTAAAGATTTCTTTGACAGAAAATACATATGAGCACCTTGAAGTCTAAGATAATGCTTTTTTTTATGACTGGGATAAGTATTGCCAAAATTGCCCACCACATTTAAAAGCAAATAGAGAATGGATTTCCTGTTGTAGGTTGCTTAGCTATTATTCTTTAACCTTCAATTCTTAATGGTCTAATCCTATCCCCGTTGAAGTTAATTGCAAAAATCCTGGACATTGTCTACAGTGATCTGTAAGATGATCTGGAAGAGACTACCTGGAAGATTGTCTTCTAGAAGACCTCATCCACACACGAAAGAGCAATCTAATCTTTCAAAAGAGAGCATCTACACAGCCCCCTATTTCAAAAGAACAGACCAACACCATGAAAAATCCAACTGCAAAATTGAAAAAATTGAAAAGTCCAGCACCATGAGGACTACTGTTTTGGAAGAAGGGTCCCTGGATTGTCTACACTCACTGTCTTCTGAAAGACTCTCCCGGAAGAAGGCACTTTTCCTCATCTGAGTGAGGAATCCAAAAGAGCATGTCTTGTGGGTGGACGCTCCTCATGTTCTTCTGGAAGACCCCCAGCTACTCTGGAAGAACTTGCTAGTGTAGACACAGCTCTGGTGAGTAAATAGGTTCAAAATAAGGCCTGATAGGAGCTAGTGGCATAGCTGTCTTCCTCTGTCTTTACTATTGCTTGATGATAGAAAGATGTATTTTGCACTTTGGTTGGAACTCCAGATTGTTATGTTTTGTAATCCTAATCAATCCCCTGCATGAGACATGAGCTTTCACTTTGAATGACAAAGCTCAAATTAAGTGGCAGCTACTCAATTGCAATTTCATATGTAATCCTCATTGTTTAAGCACTGTAAGGATTCAGTATACGGAGTCCAGCAATCTGGGTGATCCACAGTACCAGAAAAATAGTTATCAAGTGAGAAACATAAATCAGAAGATAACGAGGGCACCAGTGGTTGTCACAATGGGGTTATTTGTTCCTGATTCAGTGTCAGGAGTTGGATTTGATGACTTCATAGAATCATAAAATCACAGAGCTGGAAGGGACCTCAAGAGATCATCAAGTTCAGCCCCCCTGCTTCAAGCAGGATCAACCTCAACTAAGTCATCCAGGCCATGACTATGACCAGATGACTTAAAAACCTCTACGTATGGAGATTCCATCACCTCTCCAGGCAACGCATTCCAGTGCTTCACCACCCACCTGGTGAAGTAGTTTTTCCTAAATTCCAGCCTACTGCTCTCCTTCTGTAACTTCAGATCATTACTCCTTGTTCTGCCATCTGTCACCATTGAGAACAGTTTCTCTCCATCCTCTTTAGACCTCCCTTTCAGAAAGTTGAAAGCTGCTATCAAATCACCCCTCAGTCTTCTCTTCTTCAAACTAAATAAGCACAAATCCCTCAGCCTCTCCTCATAGGTCATGTGCTTCAGCCCCTTAATCATTTTCATTGTCCTATGCTGAACCTGCTCCCGCACATCCACATCCTTTCTATACTGGGGGGGCCCAAAACTGAATGCAATACTTCAGATGCAGCCTCACCAGTACCGAATAGAGAGGAACAACTTCTCTAGGTCTGCTCAAAATGTTCCTCCTAATGCAGCCCAATATGCCATTGGCCTTTTTGGATACAAGGGCACACTGTTTACTCCTATCCAGCCTTTCATCCACCATAATCCATAGGCCCATTTCCACTGTACTGCTGCTTAGCCAGCCAGTTCCACCCCGTAACAGTACTTGGGAGTCTTCCGTAGCAAGTGCGGGAACTCTACACTTCTCCTTGTTGAACTGCATCAGATTTCTTTTGGCCTCATCCTTCATTTTATCCAGATCTCTGGATCCTGTCTCCACCCTCCAAAATATCTACCTCTTTCAATAGTAAACCCCTTCTTGAAAAGAAGCCTTCTTCTTAGGAAGAAGGATTGTTTCGAAGATGGGGTTTAGTTTCGAAACAGCAGTGTCTACACTGATTTTCTTCTTTCAGAAGAAGCAATTTCAAAATAAGAATATGCAAATGAGGTGCCAGATACACAAATCTGCCCCTCATTTGCATTTTTGGTTTCCCTCATTTACATACCTTTTTCGAAAGAGAAATTAAAGTGTAGACACAGCCCAAGAGTATTCAAAGATAATGGCCAAAAGCTCGGCAATGACATCTGCCAATTCTCTCAGTACCCTTGGGTGCATTAAATGCAGACCATGGATTTGCGTACCTAGTTTTTCTAAGTAGCTCTTAGCTTGCTCTTTCCCCACAGAGGGTTTCCCTCCACATTCCCATACTGCATTGTCTAGCACCCTAGTGTGAAACCGGTCACTCCCTGTGAAGACCGAGACCAAAAAAAAACATTGATCACTTCAACTTTTCTTACATTATCCATCACTTGGTTAACTCTCTCATCCACTAACAGCGCCTGACCTTCTCTGATAACCCTCTTATTGTTAACATGCCTGTAGGAAACCCTTCTTGTTACTCTTCACATTCCTTGCCAGCTGCAGTTGCAATTGTGACTTTGCTGTACTGAATACTGCCAGGCATTTTCCAGTCGTATATTTATACTCCTCCTTAGTCATCTCTCCAAGTTTCCACTTCTTATATACAAACTTTTAGAGCTTAAGCTTACCAAAGATTTCTCTGTTAAGCCAAACTTGTTGCCTACCATATTTGCATTTCTGACTGCACATTGGGATTGTTTGTTCCTACGCCTTTAGCAAGACTTCTTTAAAAGACTTCTTTAGCCAGTTCTCCTGAACTCTTTTCCCCTTCATCTTCATTTCCCAGAAGCTCCTGCCCATCAGTTCTCTGAGAGGGCCAAAGTCTGCTTTTTGAAATCAAGGATCTGTATATTACTGCTCACCTTTCTTCCTTTTGTAAGGATCCTGAAATCTACTAGCTCTTGATCACTGCAGCCCAGGTTTCCACCCACTTCTATTTCTCCTACTAGTTCTTCCCTGTTGGTAAGCAGCAGGTCAAGTTGTGCCCTGGTTGGTTCCATCAGCACTTGCACCACAAAGTTATTCCCAACATTTTCCAAAGACTTCCTAGATTATCTGTGTGCTGCTGTATTGGTCTTCCAACAAATGTTGGGATGATAAAAGTCTCCCATAAGAACCAGAGCCTGTGATTTGGAAGCTTCACTTAGTTGTTTTGAAGAAATCCTCATCTACCTTCTCTCCCTGATCTGGCTGTCGATAGCAGACACCAACTCCAACATCACCTCAGTTACTTCCACCTCTAAGCTTAACCCAAAGACACTCAACTGGCTTTTCTCCCTCCTTATACTGGAGCTCTGAGCAATCGTACTGCTCCCTCACATAGGCTATTTCTACACAGGCCACTTTCTTTGAAAGTGGCATGGTAATACATGGCCTCAAATATGCTAATGAGGCATGGATGTAAATCCCCCGCACCCCATTAGCATACGACCATGTGATTTGGAGTCCAGAAGACCGTTCTTCTGGACCCCAAAACGGCATTTAGAAGCACGACACTGGGCGGGGGGGGCGATCTTCCAGAAGGAAGTCTTTCTTCTGGAGGCCCCTTCTTCCTGAAAATTTTTCTGGAAGAAGGGGGCCTCTGGAAGAAGGATGTCCTTCCAGAAGACCCCCCCGGGGGACGCTGTTCTAAAAGCCATTTTGGAGTCCCGAAGAACGGTCTTCTGGACTCCAAATCACGTGACTGTATGCTAATGAGGTGCAGGGAATTTGCATCCATGCCTCATTAGCATATTTCGGGCTGTGTATTACCATGCCACTTTTGAAGAAAGTGGCCTGTGTAGAAACGGCCATAGAGTGCAATTCCTCCTTCTTTTCTCCCTGTCTGTATTTCCAAAACAGTTTATACCCTTCCATGACCATTCTCTACTTATGCAACTCCACCCACCAAATCTCTGTTATTCCAACCACTTCATATTTCTTAGACTGTGCCAGGGCCTCTAATTCTTCTTGTTTGTTTCTCAGGCTTCTTGCAATTGCATACAAGCCCCTTAGAGAAGTGTCTGATTGGTTCACTTTCTCCTCTTCACCCAGGAATCCTACTTTGTTGTACCCTTTTTCTTCTCCACTCACCCCAGGGTTTGTGTCACCTCCCTCCAATGAACCTAGTTTAAAGCCCTCCTCACTACGTTTGCAAGCCTGCCTGCAAAGATGCTCTTTCCTCTCTTTGTTAGGTGGATCCCATCTCTTCCTAGCAATCCTTGTTCCTGAAACAGAATCCCATGGTCAAAGAAACCAAATCTTTCTCTGCTACCTCACCTACACAATCACTCATTTACCTCAGTGATTCAGTGATGCCTACCCAGACCCTTTCCTTCCACAGGGAGGAGGGACAAGAACTCCATTTATGCTCCATATTCCTTGATCTTTCTTCCTAAGACTATGTAATCTGCAGTGATCTTATCAAGGTCACCCTTGGCTGTATTATTAGCTCCTACATGGAGAAGTAGCAAGGGGTAATAGTCTCCAGGTTTTATGATTCTTGGAAGAGATTCTATAACATCACGGATTATAGCTCCATCCCTCTTAGGTCTCCGACCACCACCAACCATGTTCTTCCCTTAGGGGTGCTAGTCATAGAACCCCCATCCCTATGACTGCACATCCCATCCCTTACAATCTGTGGGGTCATCTTCTGATTCATTCCCTGTGAGGTATCTGCCTCAGCTATCTTCACCTTATCACCTGTGCAGACAGGCTGAAAGCAGTTGCTTATCTCCAGTGAAGTTGGAGAGACCTGAATTGGTTTTCTTCTCCTGGAGGTGACATGTTTCCAGTTTTCTTCCTTATTTTTAACAGCTTTCTGTTGCTGCAGTACTAAATAGTAACTTCTATCCAGAAAGTCTTCACCTTCTGTGATGTACCTGAGGGTTGATATTTGCTCCACAAGTCCTCTAACCTTCTCTTCCAAAATGGCAACCAGGTTGCATTTGGGACATACAAAAACCTATTGTCCAAGAGAAAGGCAAACATGGCACGTGCCATGCGGGTCACAACAGCAGACTTCTCAGTAGACATGTCACCTTCCATTATTCCCCTTTCTTCAGTGCTATTTGACTGCTTTTTGTTTTGATAGTGTATAGACTAGCACGGCTTCCTCTCTGTTACTATTCAGAGAGTTTCCCTAGATGTTTCAAGTGCACCCTTGAAGGGCACAAGAGAAACAAACCTATAAGACAGGGCACCTGGTATAGGGCTCAACCCCAAGGCGAACTCCCAGGCAAATGCCCTGTTAGCTGCTCCTGGTCACTGCTCACAGGTGTTCACTGTGGCAACCTTCTTATAAAGCTGTTGACTGGCTTGGCCTGGCTCAAAGCCTTGCCTCCAATCCAATCAGCCTCTGAAGGTCCACCTGGAACAAAGCACGCCCAATTCATGTCTTGAAAACTTATCAAATGCTCTTCCTGAAACAGGAAAGGAAGAAGTTATCAAACATGCTTTCAGACTACCCTTCTTCGCAAAACAAATACTCAGTCACACAGGCAGACTTGTCAAGGATCTTTCCAGCCCCACATATGTAGGAAGAATGAGATGATTTCTAAGATACCAACATCTCTCTCTTTCTCTCTCTCCATATAAAATAGTGTATGTGCTGTGCATTTTTTGTTCAAGAACACCTCTTAAACTGTAAAAACTGTGACCACAAAATTTGGTATGCAGCCTTCTCTTACCCTATCTTGAACCAAGGTCAGGGTTTGACTGTGCCAACTCAAGCCACAGCTCACTCACAGCTCTCCTGGCTCACCCCAGAGCTCTGTCTGGGGCCTCTCCCACCTCCCACCCCAGCTCATCCTGGAACTCAGGCCAGAGCTGGGCTGCATCTGCCCCAGACATGGCCCTCTTCTACCCACCTCCACCGTTGCTGGGTACAGGAATCTGGCCCAAGCCAACCTCTCCACACTTCACTGGGCTGGTAAAAACTGCAGCTGCTCTGCCCCTCACTCTCCCATGGTCCTGGCCCTTCCCCTCCCCACCACTGTGCCAGGATCTGGGGAAAAGAGTCACCACACCAGCCCTTGCACCCCACCTCCACTCTTAGCATGGCCAGGGGAAAACACCATGCTTCTGTCCCCATCATTCAGGCTGGGGCAGGAGAAGCCACACACCCTCTTCCCTCCAAGCAGGGACCTTAGCCCCAGACTCCTTCAGACTGTGCGGCATTCCGCTCAGCAGCTAAAGCCCGTGGCTGTAGAGCCAGCCTGGCTCAGCCCTCTGCCCCAGAGATGCTGGGGCCAGGAACAGGGGCAAGTCTCTCCCGCCTCCTCACAAGGAGATGCCAGGCTAAGCAGCTCAGCCCTGGCCCCCCAACGTGGACCAGCTCCACTCTCACTACTGCAGTTACACTGTAACCCCTCCGAGGCCTCCCAGCTCCCTTCCCTAAGATCCCTGATTTGCCACCTTCAAACCCTGCCCAGTCCACCCTGCACACACACACACACTCAGTCCCTGCCTGGACCACCCTGCCCAGACAGCCCACCCCCACTTGCCCTCATTCCACTATCCTCTACCCCTGGCCTCAGCACCCTCCCACCCCTCTACACCAAACCCCTGCTCTGAAGTCTCCACTTCTACACCCTACCTAACCTCCCTCCATGAACCCACTTCCATCAGTTCAAGCAAACACAAGAAAGAACACAGAAAGTCAATGAATTGTTCTCAGACTTTTATTTCTGTGGGTTGAACCTCTCTCATCCAGCAACATCCCTAATCCATCATGATTTTAGTTGGATGGATGACCACTTATCATGGGTGTGGCCAAGTTTCCCATGATCCCATAAAGTTTGTTTCCAGCCACCAGTCCAGGCTGTCAGTGTTCTGTGCTGTTATTTAGCTGTGACTTACCCCTAAGTATCTTCTAAGAGCCCAGTAAGCAGTGGAAGTGTTAGTAATGCTGCTAGACAAATTGCCCTCCCATGGTCTGGCAAATTCTCTCATTCGGCACCAGTCAGGTCCCCAGGCAGCCAGACTAGAGAGGTTCAAGCTACTAATATATTTTTTCTTTCATTTTCCAAAAATATAATCATTTACATAAACCATATATGTGCTTTGTTTTTGTTTTGTATCTTTTTTTTTCTTTTCCCTCAATTTTTACTATTTTTTTTTTGTTTCAGTCACTTAAATCCATCTAATGTGGAGAAATACAAGGTTTTGGCACTGGCCGTTAACACCAAGACTGAACACATCTATTATATCCTCCTTGGGAAATGTGCCAGAGTTCAGGGTTTGGTGGACTTCGGGTAATTCTACGTATTCCTGGGCAAATTTGGCTGATTTTTGGTCTGATGTGGCTTTCGATGAACCTCTCCTGCAAGCAAGTTCTGTTTACGTACTTTTTCAGCTTGACAAGCTATAAGTTTGTTGAGAACTCTAAGCAAAAGTCAAATTAAATTGTTCCTAGTCTTTTTTTTTCATATCCTTCTGAGGCATTCCCCCTTTTCCAATAAGCCTGACAACCCATTTTCCTGTAATTTACCCTACTGAGGAAACCCAGACATTTACTATTCCTTTCACTTGCACTGCTTCTAGCAGAAGACCAGCATCCATCCTGTCTCTATTTAGAGAAGGGGGAAGCTGTAGGACACTCCCCTCCCCAGTTTTCAAAGTTCTCTTCTTTGGGACTGAAATTTTCTCCTCTGTTTGCAGCAGTGACCAGGATCCATAAACGATCTTCCTTTCTCATTCCAGCCAGTTCTTCTGAACATTTAAGCTCCTAACATTAAGGCTGACATCCAACATTTTCTATCATAGGATTGCATTCTGGTGCCTCTCCTACTTGGAGCAGTTCGAGGGCCAGTGTAAAGTAGCAACAGTAAGAGTGAGGCAGCCATTTTTACTGTTGCTGCAGAAAAGCTGAGGACGGGCTCAAGATTTTGGTTGTAAATGAAAGCAGATGTTGCCAGGTAAAGTGTTTTTTTTACATTTTCTGATGGGAATGAAACTTTACTACAGAAGAGGCTTGTCTACACTTGCCCCCAACTTCAAAGGGGGCATGGTAATCAGGGTGATGGGAGATTACTAATGAAGTGCTACGGTGAATATGCAGCACTTTATTAGGCTAATTCTCCCCCGTGGCAACTTCCAAGTGTCAAACTTTGAAGTGCTGGAAGGTGTGTAGCTGAGGGAACTTTGAAGTGCCCATGCTACTTTGAAGTGCCTTTACTCCCCAAAATTTTGATGAGTAAAAGCATTTCAAAGTAGAACGAGCACTTTGAAGTGTCCGCATCTACAAGCATGCTGGCACTTCCAAGTCTGACACTTTGAAGTTGCTGCAGGGGAGAATTAACCTAATGAAGTGCTGCATATTCACCGCAGCACTTCATTAGTAATCTCCCATCACCCTGATTAGCATGTCACCTTCAAAGTTGGGGGCAAATGTATACCTAGCCAAGGAGGAGAGCTGCAGTTTAATGAAAGATAACCTTTGCACTGGTCACAGATACAGGTCCATATATTTAGCTGTGGTGTTAATGTTTCTGTCTCCCTTGCTCTTGCTGCCATCTTCTTACTCAATTTGGACTTCTTCCTGATCCCTTTGATGCCACTAGTGTGAGATCAGGTCCTCTGAGCAGAAGAAAAAGGTGTAGAAGGGCTGATAAACTCAGACAGGGCTTAACGTAGTTACGGTCAGGACCATATCTTTGTGTACCAGCTGTCACTGGGAGGGACCCATATAAGCAGATTGTTGCCTGGTCCTAATCACTGTAACTACAATACAATCAAAATGAAATCTGTGAGCTGATATCAGGATCCCCATCCAACAAAGTGTTAACGGGTATGCTTAACTGCAAGCAAGTGAATTTTCCTACTGTAATTAATGGGGCCAAACATGTTTATACGAATTGTTGAACTGAGGCCCAGGTGAGAGTCTAAGCCCACATCTATTGCATACAGTAGTTGATTAAACATGACCAAATAAGGAACCAGTGGAGTCATTTGTGCAAGAGGATATTAACCAGACTTGTTTGTATCTATTGAAAAGGAGGCATGGTTCTTCCCTTCCTTCCTTCTTCTTGGCGATCACTCAGTAATGAGTAGGACATCTTCATGTCACTCTCCTATTTGTGAGTCCATTGATGGCTGATCAGGACAGTTCTGGAGCTGCAGATCTTATCACTGAAGGGGCAGGTGTTGGTAGCTCTTAGAGGGGTGTGGGGCAGTTTTTGCTGGTCTTTTCTTCTTCTCCATCTTTCGTCTTCTGCAACTACAGCAGGACCTCTTAAATTGTGCCAGACCCTCCCGGATTAACTGTCTCCACTGGGGATAGTCCTGGGCAAGGCTCTCCCAAGTGTTGACACTGATGCTGCACTTTTCATATGTGCCTTCAGCACATCCTTATATCACTTCCTGTGGCCCTCATCTCTCCTCCTTCCTGCCTCCAACTCTAAAAACAGAATCTGTTTTGAGAGGTGCTGATCAGATATCAGAAATAGATTTTCTTCTGCTTTATTTAGCATATTACACAAATTATTTTTGCAATTAGTTTGTTTTCATTCAGGAACAATTAGAATGGGAATTCCTGTGAAAATGCACATGACACGCATACTAGTAGAAAACAGTCATTATGATCACTATTACTACAGCAGATTTAAAATTAATTTATGACAGGATACTCAAAGCAAACTGGGAGCATGCATACTTACAGACATAACATGCTCTTAGTGGCATGGTACTCTATCAAATGTCATAGCTGTTCATTGTGTTAAAAACCAAGGGATTGGTAGGTACATGAGTTTTACAGACATGAGTAAAATTTGTCAGGAGTGGCCTAAGAATTAAGTTTAAGTTCTGCTTCATAACTACACTCTTACAGTTTTAGACTAGTTTAATACCATTAACTTCAGGAGTAAATTCATATAAAAGTGGAGTCAACCTATTGCGAATCAAGTCCGTACAGTGCTACTTGACTGCTTTTTGTTTTGATAGTGTATAGACTAGCACAGCTACCTCTCTGTTACTGTTTCTTTCAGTATGTTAACTGAAGGTGAACTCAAGGTGAATTTAGATGTCTTAAATTTCTTTACACCATATGACAATTTGTACTATGCCCTGAACCTCTCTCTCTTAATAGAGAACTGATCCCTATTGAAAGATTAACAAAAGCACTTTAAAAGAGAACTTTGAACACAGGAATATAAAATAACACCTTAATGGATTAGCCAGTGGTCTTCTAGCTCTGCATCCTAGCATCTGTCAGTGGTGAGCACTAGAATTATTAAAGAAAGATTCAGGAAACCCAGTGGCAGATAATATAAAATAATTTGCCTAGACTGTAAATTTCTTCTTTACCCTGTCAATCAGTAGTTGTGTTATGCCCTGAAGCCATGAGGGTTTTAAATCCCATTTAAATTTTAAAAAAGTCTTATCTAAAGTCTTTTTGAAGCTTGTCATCAATTATATAAATGTATAGTCCTTGTCTGCATATTCCCAATCTTTTTGTTTTTAATATCTATGGGTAATAATTTTTGCATAGTTGGAAAAATATCTTTGATGGGACTCTTTTTCATCAGAGAATGCAGCCGCATGGAAATCAAAATTCTTTGTTATACTGTGTAAGTATTACCAAAATATTGCTCCAGAGAAAAACTTAAGGGAGGCAGGAGTTGACATAATGCTGAAATGTTCTATCTTCACATTTCAGAATGAACCTTTTCAATTTTTTTCATTTTGAAATTATTATTTTTTTGAAATTTCATTTTGAAATTATTTTTTGCATTTCAGTGGAGTTGTCTTTCGTTCTAAAATACGGTAAACCTTTGAGTTACGCAGGGGTTGAGTTTCTGCAACCCCCGTGTAACTCAAATTTTGGAGCAAGTCAGTGCAGGAGTGATGGGAACCAGGTGGCCATTTGGTTTCTAGCTCCCCTCCATTTATGGACCTGGGAAACTGACCAGCCCATTAGAGCTAGTCAGTTTCCTGGCTCCTTCTCCCTCCCTTTTCCCAGTGGCGTGGCTTTCAGCCTGACAGCTGCACCACTGGCAGGTGGAAGATGGGGGAAGAGGCTTTTAGCTCACGTAGCTGTTCACAGGTTGACAGCTGTGTGGATGGGAGAAGGAAGGGAAGAGGAGCTGCAGAGCAACATCAAATTGTGCTTAACCTGTGTTAAACCAAGTTATGCACAACCTGAAGCTGCATATGTCAAGAGTTTACTTTAGAATTTAAAACCTTTAGAATCAAAATACATTCTGATGCATTCAAAATATATTTGCGTGCTCATTTCTGCCTGTTGATGGTTACACATGGGGACATGTCTGGTGTTTCAACTGGGTCTATGAAGCTCAGAGGGCACTTCTTCAAATAGTATGTAACCTACACACCTACTGGGTGTGGTTCACTGTCCAATGTAGTGGCACATATACCACTTACAGTGAGAAAGAATGAGGTTTCTCTACAGCCTTCTCTGAGAACCAGCTGTCTTTTAGCTCAAACCATGGAGCTTAAAATGCAGTAAGCTTCAGAAGTCGCAAGTTCATTTCTTCCTGTTGGTGATTACCTACAGACTTGGTGTAGGATTTATTTACATAACAGCATTATCATTCTATTTTCAGGGCTATTTGCTCCCCTATTGTTTATACTAGCATTGTGTTTATTCTTATCTGAAAAAACACTTATTTTTAAACGACAGACCTATGTAAAGAGAGAGAAACATTATGCCCCTTCATTAGAAAGTTTGATTGTTCATGATTGCTGCAGTATCTTCATTCTTCCCTAGTTCCTTAGCACCCCAAAGTGCTTCAGCAGGCTTATCATTGAGATTGCCAGTCTTTGCCTTTCAGAGACTTGAATCAGCAACCGAAAATAAAAATACCACACTGCTGCCAGTACAGTAGCACTTTAAAACTTATTATACCATTATTTTTAGTATAGGATCCAAAGATCAGACAGGCGGATCCTAGTAAAAATAGAAAATAAATGTCACTTTAAATGCACTTTTCTCTTCGCTTGCAATTGAGGAATTTTTGTATTTACTGAGATTTTACAGCAATCTTTTTATTGCTATTTTATTTTTTTTCAAATTCCCAATGCAGTAAAAATACTTGCTTTCCTCTACCTTTTCCCATCTACTAGCAGTACCATGTTTTTCAGAATGTGGTGCAGTTAGGGTTACACCTGATATCCCCTTCACTTTCAACTTCCATCTCTTTGCTATTTTTATTTAAATCGCTCCTATGCATGGAATCCCCTTCAAGTCTCTGTTTTCTAGTCACACCCCAGTTTATACAATTCTTGTTAAAAAAACACATTGTTGACATACCACCAATATTTCCTGTAAGCTGTGTGGTTGTGTGGCCACTCAGGAGAGATTCAAATGTGGCCTGCCTGATTAGCAGTGCCTACAGCTAGTTTTTTTTGTTCCCGCTGGTGGTGCACATTTGCAAATTCCTCATTACACATAAAAAAATATTTTGCACATCGATGGAAAAAATGCAGCCATGGATGGAAAAGGTTATCAAGAATATTGCATACTACTTGAGTAAAGTGAGTTAATAAAATAAAATTCAAAAGTAAAAATGCTATTGTATGTTATCTCATCTTATGATTATGTGGTCTGTGATCTCAAGATCTGCACATGACCAAAATTAGGCCCAGATCCTGAATCAAGCTGCATGTGCCTGTATCCTCATTGACTTTAGTGGGCTCTCTGTTTAAGGAGGTTTTGCCAATGTGAAATTGCTTGGATGGTTGGCAGCATGTCATTATTTTTACTTTTACTTTTACTTTTTTTTTAATAACCTCAATTGCCCAAGTTTAGCGTGTTCAGCATGTCACAGGATCAAGCTCCTATTTTGTATGGTAGCCATTGTAGAGTTTCAGCAGATGGGATTACATGTCTTAGTTTCAACATTGTAGTACATCCCCCCTTGTAACTGTGGGTTCAGGCTGCTCTGTATCTGTATATATGTGAAGAGTGAATAAATAGCAGTGTCACTTGATAATGTTCAAGAATACATAGGTTGTGTCTACACTACCACCTTCCTTCAAAGAAAGGATGGTAATTGGCATGTTGGGAGATTACTAATAAAGTACTGCTGTGCATAGACAGCACTTCATTAAGCAAATCCTCCCCCCCCCCCCGCCCCCAGCAACAACATTGAAGTTTTAAACTTCAAAGTACCGGTGGGAGAAGTAAGGGGACTTTGAAGTTGCCCTAGCACTTCAAAGTACCAGCGGGTGAGCCGCAGCTAGACGCATGCCGGTACTTTGAAGTTTAAAACTTTGGAGTTGCTGTGGAGGGGGTGGTGGAGGGCAGAATTTGCTTAATGAAGTGCTGCCTATGCATGGCAGCACTTCATTAGTAAACTCCCAACACCCTAATTACCATCCTTTCTTCGAAGGAACGTGGTACTGTAGACAAGCCCAGAGTGTAGTTCCTGGATTTTGTAGCAATGATGAAAATAGTTGGAGTCACATGAGAAATTGAATGATGATGGACCAGGGATGTCAACCCAATTGTCCCAGGCTCGTGTCTTAACTGTTGGATTCCAGTCTATAAGGGGCGTTTTAAGACAGATTCATTTGCTAGAACTTTCTGCCAGGATAATCAGTGTTGACATAATTAACCATGTTTGCCTGTAGCCTGTAGTAATTAATCAAGCTTGTGAGTTAATTTCCTCTTAAGGGGAGTGATCCACACTTAATTAGTGCTGTTGTTTCAGTCTGGCCACAAGTATCTTAATAATAAGAATGTGGTGAGGGAAAGTATAGGACCCATAGGCTATGTCTACACAAGCAAGTTTTTTCTCAAAAAAGCCAGAGCTCTTTCAAAAAGTTCCACAGCATATCTACACACAAAAATGCATGCTTTCAATATTAAATTGGATGAACATGGCCCTTTTTCTGGCATCCCTCTTCTGCTTCCAGATGAGGAAGATGGCTTTCTCCAAAAGATTCTTTCAGGAAAAAAAAAGTGTGGAGAAGCCCCATGAGCCATTTTTTTCAAAACAGCAGTTCTCCATGGCACCAGATTTTTTGATCCACAGTTTCCTGGCCCATTCCTTCAAAAGATTGGCTGGGGAGTGGCCACTCACTATCAAAATAATAGATCAATTTTTGAAGCCACTTTTTTGTGTGTGATCATGATCTTTTGAAAGAAGAATTTTCGGAAGATCTCTTCTGAAATATGCTTTTTCAAAGGACCACAGTAGTGCAGACATAGCCTTACTAAGTGGAGAAGGCAACCTAGTGATAACATGATGTATAAAAAGCTGAAGTACTCAATGGTGTTTTGTCTCAGTCTTCACAGACAAGGTTAGCGCTAAGACTGCTGCACTGGACAGCACAGTATGGACAGCAGGTGAGCATTCCTCAGATGTGAAAAAGTAGATTAAGCGCTACTTAGAAAAGCTACACATGTAGAAGTACATGAATCCGGATCTAATTCACCTGAGGGTGCTAAGAGAGTTTGCTGATCTGATTGCAGAGCCATTCATTGGTCATTATTCCTGAAAGCTTGTGGTGATCGGTGGAGGTCCTGGATGACTGGAAAAAAGGCAAATGTTGGGCCCATCTTTAAAAACTGGAAGGGTGAAGATTTGGGAAACTACAGACTGGTCAGCCATACCTCTGGACATGGACAAATCATGGAGCAAGTCCACAAGGAAACCATTTTCAAATCCTTTGAGGAAAGGAAAGTGATCAGGCACAGTCCACATTTATTCACCAAGGGCAAATCATGCCTGATCAACCTAATTGCTTTCCATGGTGAGATAACTACCTCTTTTCCTATGAGAAGAGTGGTGGATGTGATATGTAACACAGCTTCTGATATGGCCTTTTGCTGGGAGGGTGGACAAGCAAACAATGGGTTTGCAAGGGAGATGGTGGAACATGGATACCTAGAATTTTTTGAACCCAGGCTTGACAAAGCCATGGCTGGAATGATAGAGGCGGGATTGGTCCTGCTTTGAGTAAGGGGTTGGGTTAGATGACTCTTCCAACCCTCATCTTTGATGCTATAATTTGCTTCCACTTTACAAATCTTGTGCCAAAAGACAAAATACAGAAAAGTTACTGAAGCTGTCTGTCTTTTCTGGAGGAAATGAAGGACACTCTGTACTAATTTCAGGGATACTATAACTGTTTTCTGGGGATGGATGGTATGTTTTATACAGGCAAGCTCTAGGAAATGCCTGCTGCCTGACCATCATCCTAAGTGAAATTTCCAATAAGAAAGTTGATGATCAGAACAAACTAATAATTGAGACATTTTTTCTTTTAATTTTCGTTTTAATTGGTCTTCTGCTAAATGTGCTTTTGGCATAGGTGAAAGTTACATTTGTTACTACATTCTATACATTAGCTTCTTTGGAGGATGTCAGATTAATTAGAAATGTTGAACTCTTACTTATGAAGTAGCATCTGATGAAGTGAGTCTGTGCTCACGAAAGCTCATGCTCAAAACTCTTCTGTTAGTCTATAAGGTGCCACAGGACCCTTCGTTGCTGAACTCTTACTTGTAATTGATAATCTGGCAGAGATGTCACGGGAATTAAAAAAGGTGCAAAGAAGAGATGCTTTTGAAACAGTTCAAGGCAGCACATCCCAAAAAACAGGTCGGTATCACTGAAAGGATAAAATGATATAGGCCCAACTAAATGGAGACTCAAGCTTCCAGAATAGTAATGAGTTTCTCAGTCTGCACTCAAGAGAACTGAAAATTAACCTCATACCTGACCTCAATCACACCAATTAATTAACAGACAGTAAAAGAATTTTAGCAAAGAACCTTTTGAGCAAACTCGTTTGGGAACAAGAAGCATTTTTAGTTTACATCCTAACACTCTTTACTGCTTCAAAATTGTTTTGGAAATGAAACTTTTAGAACTGTACTAGGATGGGCAAATTCTTTTCCCACCCTAGTAAGTGGCTTTCTCTTCATGTGGACCAGGATTTTGGTTTTGGTGTGTATCATAATGGCTGTGGCTACACTGCCCCTCCTTTTCAGAAGGGGCATGCAAACGTGGCCAATCAGAAATGCAAATGAGGCATGGATTTGAATATCTCACATTGCATTTGCATACTTGTGCAAGATCTTGATTACAGAAGAGCTGATTTTGAAAGCCAAAATAGCCATGTGGATGGGGTTCATTAGAAAAGGAACCCCATTTTCAAAAGCACATCTCATCCTGAAAAAAATTGGGAAGAAGGGTATTTTCAAAAGTGGGATTGTTTTTCAAATGAACTCTATCTACACAGCTGTTTTGGCTTCCAAAATCAGCTCTTCCAGAATTGAGATCCCACACACGTATTTCCGATCAGCCATATTTGCATGCCCCTTCCAAAAGGGAGGGGCAGTGTTGCCACAAACAACTTGACTATATACTTGTTAAAAAGTGTATTTTTGTGCTTATGGAAGAAAAGTTACATACTGACATATCTGGAGTCTGAAGTGCCCTTATGAATCTGCAGAAAAAGTACAGTATTTTCAGCATGATGCAAGCGGTGTTTAATTACCACACCTGTTCAGTCTGATTGCCAACAAGGATACCGTTAGTGCCAGCTGTGATTCTGGCCTTTGTCATATGAACACCATTTTACTATGAATTGAACTTAAAAATTCATGTGCCCCTTCCCATGCCCCATACCTTCAAACCCCCAAAACCAAAGTAGTTTTTCCCCACAAAGGCCATTGAGCAATCATGAGATGAGTATAATTGTTGGCTACTAGCAATTGGTCCAGACAAACAAGGGCCCAGAACCAAACACAGATGAAATAAGGGTAAATTTACATCTGGCTTCAAGCTTTGTGGCTCCTGTCCTTCATTAGTATGGGTAGGTAAATGAGTTTGGTCACTTCTGAATTCACTTAACCCCATTAATTTTATATTGGATTTTAGTTTTTCAAAGCACGTTACCTCCTGCAGAACAGAATCCTTTATTGGGCTGCTGTCTCTGCTATAACAGCTGCCAATCAGTTCATCACCCTGGATGATGTCTCCATCTTCACTGAGCAAGACTGCTCAGTTTCCATCTTTTATTTTTGCCTGCTGCTTGGCCCTGTTCCAAACTTTGGTTCACTGCTGAGATCCTAAGCAAGGTAAGGCTGTTCATTGTACTAATTGGCTGTGACCACACTTGGCCAAAATTTCAAAATGGTCACGCTAATGGCCAAATTGAAGAATAGTAATGAGGCACTGAATTGAATATTCAGCACCTCATTAGCATTTGCATGCTGCTGGCCTTGGTGCTTTGAAACCGCCATTTTTGAATGCATGTGGCTCGGCACAGATACATGGGGGGGTCCTTTTCGAAAGGACTGTGCACATTTTGAAATCCCCTTATTCCTCTCAGCTGAGGGAAATAAGGGGATTTTGAAACTTGTGGGTTCCTTTAGAAAAGGATCCCTGGGTAGCCATGGCCGAGCCTCACTCATTTGAAAGTGGTGCTTTTGAAGCTCTGCAGGCTGGCAGCATAAGAATGCTAATGAGGAGCTGAATATTCGATTCAGAGCCTCATTAGCATGGCCATTTTGAAGTTTGGGCTAAGTGTGGCCACATTGAGGACTAGATACTGGGAACAACTACACATACTAAATTTCACTCACTGGAGCTATTCTTGTGTTTCAGTTTAATTGTATGTACACATATCTGCATGATCAAGGCCCTAATTTCCTTTCCCCACTATACTGCACACATTGTTACCTTCTAGGTTATTTCCCTTGGTTATTTTGTTCTTCTTACTTGTTTCTTTTCTTTAAAAATATGCCATATATACCAAATATGCCATGGCAATACACTGTACAATTTAGATTACATAGAATTAAAAGAATGCCATACCAGAATAGACAATGGCAGCTCAGCATATACACTGATTTATCAGGCCATTTGAGAAGTCCTGGAGACAGGTAGTGACATAATCCCAAGTACCTTTTCAGTCTGGGTTTTTAAATTCCAACATTTTGACTTTTATTGTTATTTGATAATATATTGTTATTTCATTTGCTGGTCAGTTAAAAATTATGAATTAGAAATAGTGTGCAAAATGAATCAGAAAATATAAAATTCCTTGGACCGTCTTAAGGAAAAGCAGTAGACTCCCCGGAAGAAATGTCAAAAGAAATTGCAGGTTGATATAGATGTTAAGTTAATGATGCAATCTGCTTGTACTGAAAGTCCTGCATTAATTTTAGTTGAGGTTTTCTTAAGAAGAAGAATGTTCCCAACCTTTGGCAAATATTCGTCCGGCGCAACATAAGAAAAGCATTTAAAATTACCAGGTCTAATTTATTTTCCTGTGTCAACTGTGTTTTGTTTTCATTTTGTTTTTTCTTTTTGTTTTTGGATTTTGGAAGTATTGAAACAATGCAATCCAAAAAGAAAATATTTCATTTTGTCAGATTTCATGTTTCCCGAGTAGCTAGAATCACTTTCCAAAGAAGGGAGAGTTTCATAATTTATAAATATGAATTTAGGTGATCAGATGTAGCTAGTACAGTGTATATTCAGTCTGTATAAGTGCTGGTCTCTTGAGAAGGATGGGTGTTTATTGGTTTAGGGTGAAACAAACATTGAATTGAAAAAAGTTGGTTGAAAAAAATTCCTTTTGAAATGGAAACCACTAGGCATCTGGGATATTAGGTAGTAAATTGAATATTGTTGTGGTTTTCATAATGACAATTCTTGCAGATAGAGTAGGAAAATTTTTTTTGCTTAAAAATCCCTAAATATTGACAATTTTTATCCTCTTTGTTTTTTGAATTGTGTTTCATACAGTTGCTTATTTTTTAAAAAATCTTTTAGCAGAATTTAACTATAAATATTTGTAATTATTATTATTATTATTGTTTTATTATTCATTACTCTTTTTAAAAATATAGAAAGATTTTAGTGCTCATTAGAAGATATATACTCTGAGTGGTTATAGAATTAATGTTTTTTGTATATTGTTATGATATACAGTTTTATTTTAAATATAATCCACTATTGTAGGAGTAGACATAATGGACCTAATTCTTGGCTAGAGTGTCTCAATTGACTTCATTGTAGTTATACAAAAATAGAATTTGGCCCAGCATTAAAAACTGTTGTCTCAAAAACTTTCCAATCTACATGAGTTGAGAGCTGTGGCAGGGATTTCTTGTGTTGAAATGAGAAAACAAAAACATTTAGGGGTAGAGGAAGAAAAGTACAATACCCTTATGTGACTAAACTACCACACTTAACATTTAAAAAAGGAGGAAATATTTTGGTGAGGGGCAGCTGGTATAAAAACAGAGGAAGAGATGAAAGTGTGTCTGTGGTGAAATGCATCTATTGTTTGAGAACTAAAAAGTGATCATGTTATTAAGAATGAGGTTGTAACTTTACCACTAGGCCAGAGGCAAGGGTGGTAGGCAATCACACAGCTTCAGGAGCAGACCAAGGAACAGACTGGGAGTCCAAGTTCTTCATTTGCTTTTGGGATTAGGAAGTAGAAGTTAGTTCTTTCTCCTTTTTTTTGTATGTAATTTCTTCTCCAGAAAATACCTAGCCACTCATGGTGGCTAGCACAACGAAAGGGCTGTGCTCACTTTATCGTTTTGTTTTGTTTTTTTTTAAACAGAAGATTCAAGAGGACAACACTGGACTGGCATCTCAGATAGGACTGAGGAAGAGAATATAGTGCCTCTGGGGCAGTGCAGTGTTCCCCTTTAAGAGCCAATAAGAGCCAAGGTACTGTGAGCTACCTTTTTTGTAGCCTTCCAGTTGGGCCTCAGATTTTCCTTGGATGCACACGACTGTTTCTGTATCCTCCCTACACCAAAAAACAGCCACTTAATACTTCACAGTATGCATTAGTGTCATGTCTTGCTGTCCCATGCTAGTTATACACTGAGTCTGTTAGAGAAGGTCCCCTGTGTATATGCTGGCTCTGCTTTTGTGGAGGTGAGCATGGCTGTGTCCCTTTCTCCTTCTTTAAGAAGATGCAGCACACCATTCCTGTTCTGCCTATGTTACATTTTATACCGTTTTTGCAGGGTTTACTCAGCTACTTCTCAATTATATTTTTCACTGGTAATAGATAAGCTATTCTACTTGGGCCATCTCTGCTATTGCATGCAATGAAACTATGTTCCACTTGCCCTACAAAACACAATTTCTTGCTGTACTCTTTTGATGGATCACCCCCACCTGAGATTAATCGTGGTAGTTCTCATACAGATTCAGCAACCACAGTGTTGACCCCCAAATTAGAGCCAAGCTAGTTAAGAAAACATTTTCTGGTGGTAGTTGTGGGCAAAGGTCATGGTAGAGGCAGCAAAAGCAATAACATCATACACAGGAAGAGATCACGGCTTTATTTATGTGGCTCAAGCTTTGTTTTCCAGACAGTTGATTAGCAAGATCTTGCCTTCAGCTTCAGTTCATTCATGCGAGACTGTTAGATTCTGCTTTTTAATGTGAAAATTGGTCTTCTTACAAATTGCCTAAAGGGAAAAATAAAACCTGCTATTTCTCCTCCTTTAGACAAAATTGACTCTACTGTAATTAAAACAAAAAGCAGTCAAGTAGCACTTTAAAGGCTAGCAAAATAATTTATTAGGTGAGCTTTCGTGGGACAGACCCACTTCTTTTGATAGTATGTAGACTAGCACAGCTCCCTCTCTGTTACTATTCTACGGTAATTAAGTTATATCTCATTGCAAATGGTAGAATGGCTATACTAGGGCAAGGTTCAACCTTTCTCAGCCTCCATGTGAGCTGCCAGAAGTTGTAAATGATAGCTGGGTGGATCAGTATCATTGCACTGGACATAAAAGAAATTTTTACATCAAACACATTTGTAGAATCAGGCACTGGTAAGGATAGCTTTTTTTCAATAGTTTCCAGTTGTTTGCTCCATTGGCCTTTCACAGAAGTAGCCATAATTATATTCTTCTGGCGCTTTAACTCATAAACCCAAGCCTTTGGAAATCCTCTGTACGCATTGCTTCTAATCAACCCAGCCACAGGGTAAGCAATCTATTCCTAAAACTGATGTGCTGTCAGGCACATCTGTGAACCCTGAAACATATCCTGAGCTGCTTATTTGTGGTACAGGAAGGAATAATAAAGTCATGTTGGCCCAATTTTGCAACCATAACTTTGGGAATCCAAAGTTGCTCATCAAGTAATGAACATATGCCTGGCACAGCAAGAGATGGCATGATAGATAGGAGAACCAGATTGCTACAAAACCCACAACACATCAGGGGGTATTGAAAATGAATCTAGCTAGATGAGATTTTCTTGAGATGGTTGCCTATAAATGTGGGTAACTAGTGGCTTATGTACATGCACATATGTAATGGTGGCAGATGCTGAGAGCAATAGATGGGATGAAAAATAATATATATCTATGGTCAGAAATCAGTTTTTCAGGAGACCTTAGTGTCTGTCCAGCATGGTAGCCACCTTAACTGTTCCTTTCTCTCCCCACTGATGTCTTTGGTTTCCAAAAAGCAAAGACATTAGAAATAAAAAGATTATCTTGCTTACAGTTTCAGGATCCTCTTACATTTGCATAGCAAATTATCTCATTTATGCATCAGTCTCATGTGTCAGAACAGTTCAATAGTACCGAGCTGAAATCCTGGACCTGGTTTACAGTTGTCTTTATTAATTATGACCCCAGCCCTGCCATGATGTATATATAAGCTCAATTTTTTGCTTTGTAATTAGTCTCATTGAAATCACTGGGACTACTCACAGTGTTAAGCAAATTGTACATCTATGCTGCAAATACTGTATGTGGAAATTCCAACTGAAAAATCAACCAATTTAGGTTTTGATCAGAGCACTAAGTTAGGTAGCAAATGTGTTTGTCTGTAGCTTCACAAATAATAATAAGTCCATTAGCACCTTTAAGCTGTATCTACTCTAGAGTTATTTTGAAACCACCATGCTAGTGCCTAGACTACACACACTAGACCTGACCTCTTTAAGAAGTTTAATAAAGCAGCTATTTTTCATTGAGATCAAGAAATGGGAAGGTATAAGCATTTGTTGACTAATAGAGAGGGAATTCCTAAAGCTTATCGCAGTTTAGTGGAATGCATGAGATGAATAGATTACAAAAAAATGATGCAGGATCTGAGGTCAGCAAACACCCCAGGAAAACCTACTGAATTGTTGTAAAAGTATTTCTATCTTTAATAATCTAATCTAATCTAATTTAATCGCTTGTTTGGCTTTTTTGGCTTTTTTGGATAAAAAGCTTCATGTGAAAATAAAACAACTTAGTTTAGGGACTCAGTGGTTTCAAGGGATTTAAACAAAATTAAAATGCTGTGTTGTGAGACTTGAGGAGAAAAGTGCAAAAGCATGGCTCCTGATCAGAAAGATTTTTATAAGTAAAGGGGTTTGATATTCCTAAAACAAGCTGGTAGACACTTAAACAATTACGTTAATTAATTAACAAAACAAAGAGCAGTCAAGTAGCACTTTAAAGACTAGCAAAATAGTTTATTAGGTGAGCTTTTGTGGGACAGACCCACTTCTTCAGACAATATCCAGACCAGAACAGACTCAATATTTAAGGCACAGAGAACCAAAAACAGTAAGCAAGGAGGACAAATCAGAAAAAGATAATCAAGGTGAGTCTTTAAAGTGCTACTTGTCTGCTTTTTGTTTTGATAGTATACAGACTAGCACAGCTTCCTCTCTGTTATTAATTAATTAAACAAGCCACAATGAAAACATTTTCATCATGTTTTTTACTGGCAAAAATTGATTAACTTGTGGAGTATAAATTGTAACAGCTTTTGGATTTTGTAAATTTTCACTAATTAACCTTCTAATGCTTACAGAGTTAATGAATGTGGAAAAATAAGCATCTGTGAACACACAGATTAAGTTACAAGGATCTGAAAAATGTCGGACTGATAGAAAATTAGCAAAATGTACATTGTCAGAATATGGCTAAAAGTAATATGGGAAGAAATCTAGAAAATTTGAATTTGTCTCCCTTTGTAGCATCAAATGTGTTTGGTAATGAACACTGAAGTTTCTTGTTGATTTTTTATACATATATTTTATGTAAAACTAAATGTAATGTATCTAGAGCTACTAGAGCAACACAAAATAGAAAGTTTGCCTTTTTATTGCAGTTTTTGTACATTCAGTATCCAATTTGGATTCAAGCAAAACTTTGAATATGATCAAGAAATTCTTTTTTTTTTCTTCCTTGACTCAGTTCTATCATCCATACAGCTGGCTGGAGACCTTGCTTATAAAGATACTGCAAGAGCACCATTGTAGAAGTTTAGATGGATGTTTGTGTCTCTTGATCAGCCCCAAGAGCAATATTGCATTTCATATCAGCAGAGGTATTGGTATTTTTAACAACTTCAGTGTATAAAAGATAGGGGAATGTCTCACATGACTGACCGTTTTTCTCTTTATATTGCTGGCCACTCTTCTTGCCTCTGGATAATGTGGTCACAGAATAGACCATAGAATGGGATGCTAGTCTCAGGCCTGACCCAAAACCCCTTGATCTCAATGAGATTTTTGCAACTGCATGCTTTGCAGCAGGCCTTTATTGTACACAAGATAACCAATGAAACAGAAAGAAATGATCAAGCATGTGTCTTTTGAACAAACAGTATCATTACACAAATATCCCATAATACTCCAAAGCAGACGTAATATTGTGTAATCCAAGTTTTACACTGTTTAAAATATATCTTGTCACTATTTCTTCCCACCTTGCTTCAAGCACCACGAAACTCCTAGGCTAGAAATTGTGATAATGATCATACATTCTACCCTAAAAGACTGTCCAGGAGGCATTAGATTGTATGAGTGAAAAAGTATATTTCCAAAAGTTATTCTCTCAGGCTTTTCTGGCTATTTAGGGAGGTGCAAATTATTTGCCTTTGTAACATACTTTTGAAATTTGTGGGTATACATGTACTATACAATTGATAAGTATGCAGAGTAGCTGCATATTTCTGCTGCAGATATTAGCAGTATGTTTTCAATAATGTGTGCATCTATGGAGTTGTCTTTTAACACACTGGTATAATTAAGGATAGTCTGCACCTATATAAAAGCAGTTTCTTTCTCTCTTTCTCCAGGTACTGAAAAACAGCAGTACATTAAGTCACTCTGTGAAGGTTTTTCTTCACAACTGGAAACAGGATATTAAAAAAGCTTTAAAGTCTGCAGAAGATTATTGGGGATCACCAGAAAAGTACCGGTGGTCACATTTGTCTGCACCATTTCAGTGACCACTTGTCAAAGGCTGGCTGGCCCTTTAAGGGGAGTCAGGTGAATCCTGGCCTTTGAACTGACAACTATCCCCCAGTAGAATGGGGAAGTGGAAACTTAATTTTCATTAGTGACCCCATCTGTATGGTGTGAGGAGGATCAGAGATGAACACAGAAACAGAACAGCGAACCTTGATTCTGAGGGGAAGGGAAATCGTATGAGACTCATCGGGTAGGTCTACACAGCAAGGTTATTTCAGAACAGTTTAGCTACCATGTACATAATGAAACCACTATTTCAAAATAATTTTGAAATAGTGGTTGCCTTATTTCAAAATAAGGCATGAGGACTTGCACCTATTTTGAGATAGGAGCTTCGTAAACAGGGAATAGAGCCTATTTCTAAACAAGCCATAGTGTGCCCAGTGGTTCTATTTCAAAATAGACTCTATTGTCTGTGTCTACACTAGCAAATTCGTCCAAAAGATTTTTTGGAAGAAAGGGGATCTTTCCAAAGATCCCACAGAATGTCTACATACAAAAAGCATTCTTGCAAAAGTAAATCGAAAGAATGTGGCACTCCTTTCGACAGCGCTCTTCCACTCCTGCTTTAAAAAGAAAAATGCCTTCTTTCTAAAGCTTCTTCCAAAAGAAAACATGCATAGATGCTCCTCAGGGCTCTTCTTTCGAAAGAGCAGTCCTCATGGGTCCTGACTTTTCCATCCCTGACTTCCTCTGTCAAAAGAGTGGTGACTGTGTGGACACTCTCTTTCAAAAGAGAAGATCACGCTTTTGATCTGCTTTTTGTGTATGGACGCACTCTTTCGAAAGAAGTTCTTTCAGAAGAGATCTTCTGGAAGGGATTCTTTTGAAAGATCTCTGTAGTGTAGACATAACCTATTGTGTATAGATGTTCTATTTCAAAATAGCTGAGGGCTATTTCAAAATCCATTTTATGTGTAACAGCATTATTTTGAAATTAACTATTCCGGAAAATTTCTTCTGGAATACCTTATTTTGAAATAACTCTACAGTATTGACATAGCCATGGTGGGCAATTATATGAATAGACTATGATAATAGAATGTGAACACTGTATTTTGAATTGATTTATTGAGGAGAAACTGAAGACTATGCCCAGGAAAGGCCGCCAAAGTCCTGAAAAGCCTGAACTAGGAGAAGGGAAGTGGGATTAATAAACAGCAACATAAACCTCATACAATGCTGGAATATGTTTGTGGGAGATCTAATAAGGAGATGAGAGAGAAAGTAATTCCAACAAGAGAGGCACACTTTGGCCACTTGGCATGGCATGGGTGACTTACACCACTTCTGTGTATGCGAAGTAAGAGGTGTAGATGGAGCCATTGAAATTACCATTGTGGATCATCTAATTCAAGTGCATGGGTAATTTTACTATTGTTGTTTAATCTGTGGTAGTTCCCAGAGTAGCTGGTGGCCCTGTTGAGCATAAAGGTATACAAAGACAAAAGAAGCCATTGTTCTTGCTTTCAAGAACTTACATTCCAGCCTATAAGGCATTACCGCACTTCAGTCACAGGGGAGTGTTCTTCTGTTGTGCTTATTCTTAAGTTGTGTCAAAGGCAACTAGAATATAAGGATGGATTTTCTGCTGCACCTTTATTTAAAGAACTGAAATGAATCACACATTGTTGGGAAAGGTCTGATAATGCCCTTTTGATGCATATAACGTGAATGGCAGTCTATGGTACAGCTCTTGCATTTAATTAGAAGCAGTTGTATATTTTGTATTTTACATTTTTTCTAGTATAGTATTAGGGTGAAGCTGCAATTTGCTACTTCAAATTTAAAGGCAGTCAGTTTAAATTGCTGAGTCAATTGAAAGGGAAAAATCACTAAATGCAATGTGCTTTTCTTTCAAGAGCTCTTAGATGTTTTAAGAATCCCCTGTGGTTATCACATGCACCGATCACTTAAAACTTGATGCCTAACTACCAGTTCTGAATGTTTGTTATGGAACTACCTAAAGTAAAGGATGAATGCAAATCATGATTAAAATGTATTCAGCTGCTGATTGCTCCCATCTCTGTCCTTCACTATAGTATTTTTCTTTTCAGGAAAACTCTTTCATATCTTGCAGGCCTGGGACTGGGAGGTTGCTGGATATTCCAACATGCCAGATAAGTGGGAGGTTCCAATATGCTCGGAATGGCTTGTGCATGGCTGCACTGTGTGGGGAGCCATTCTGGGATGCTTGCTTATTGCCATGCCACGAGCTGATCTGGGTGGGCGCCATACTGGGAGCTGCTCTGGGTGGGGGCAGGGAGCCACTCTGGGCTGATTGTGCATTGCTGCACCATAAGCCACTCTGGGCAGGGTGGGGAGCTGCTCTGTGAGGCTCACACATGGCCACACCATGTGGGGAGCTGCTGTGGAAGGCGGGCACTGAGCAGAAGAGCAGACAAGCCACTGGAAGCACATTCATGGGATAGAATGACAGTTAATTGAGAAGTCTGGCTGTTTGCATGATGATTTAAACAGTTTACTTTAACTCAAGAGACTAAATGGCTTGATCTTTCTTTGTGACCTGAACTGTGCATTTCTGTATGTGGTTATCTTATGACAGCTAGGTACGGTACTTGAACGTGTCAGTCTAGTGACATGAGTATTGATTCATAGGTACATATTGGCATACATTGGGGCCCTTGGTGGGGAAAGAACAGATTAAGAGCTATTTAGAAAAGCTAGAAGCACACAAATCCATGGGTGTGGATTTAACGCAGCCAAGGAATTGGCAGATGTCATTGCAGAGCCTTTGGCTGTTATCTTTGAAAACTTGTGGAGATAGGGTGAGGTCCCGTATGATTGGAAAAAGGCAAATGTAGTGCCCAGCTTTAAAACAGGAAATAAAGACAATCCAGGAAGAGGGGAAAGTGATCAAAAATAGACAACATGGATTCACCAGGGTAAGTTGTGCCTAACCAATCTGATTAGCTTCTATGATGAGGTAATTGGCTCTGTGGACATGGAGAAGTCAATGGATGTGATATAACTTGACTTTAGCAAAGCTTTTGACACAATTTCCCACAGCATTCTTGCCCATAAGTTGAGGAAGTATGGCTTGGATTCATGGACTGTAAGATGGGTAGAAAACTGGCTTGATGGACACGCCCAGGGGGTAGTGGTCAATGGCTCAATATCTGGATGGTGGTCGTTTTCAAGTGGAGTGCCCTAAGGCTCGTTTCTGGGACTGGTGTTGTTCAACATCTTTATTAATGGTCTAGATGAGAGACTGGATTGAACCCTCAGGAAGTTTGTGGATGACACTAAGCTACAGGGAGAGGTAGATACGCTGGAGGGTAGAGATAGGATCCAGAGTGACCTGGATAAATTGGAGGGTTGGACCAAAAGAAATGTGATGAGGTTCAACAAGGAGAAGTGCAGAGTCCTGCACTTGGGACAGAAGAATCCCAAGCATTGTTACAGGTTGGGTACTGACTGGCTAAGTAACAGTGCAACAGAAAAGGACCCGGGGATTACAATGGATGAGAGGCTGGATGGGGTAAACAGTGTGCCCTTGTAGCTAAGAAGGCTAACAGCACATTGGGATGCATTAGGAGAAGCATTTCCAGCAGATCTAGAGAAGTTATGATTCCACTCTACTTGGCACTGGTGAGGACACATCTAGATTATTGCATCCAGTTGTGTCCCCCCCTCAGTATAGGAAGGATGTGGAAGCATTGGAGAGGGTTCAGCAGAGGACAACAAAAATTATTAGAGAGCTGGAGCACTTGACCTCTGAGGAGAGGCTGAGAGATTTGTGCTTATTTAGTTTGCAGAAGAGAAGACTGAGGCATGATTTGATAGCAGTCTTCAACTTCCTGAAAGGGGTATCTAAAGAGGGTGGAGAGAGCCTGTTCTCAATGGTGACAGACGGCAGAACAAGGGGTAATGGTCTGAAGTTACAGAAGGAGAGAAGTAGGTTGGATATTAGAAAAAACTACTTCACCAGGAGGGTGGTGAAGCACTGAAATGCATTGCGTAGGGAGGTGGCTGGGTTGGGGGGTGGTGCCCGTGAGGAGGATACCCGGGGGGCCAGGGTCACCCTACACACCCACATGGGTGCTTATGTCGTCTCCCCACAGGTAGTCTGTGCTCTCAATGCCTTGCTGCTCCAGAGGGTTGTTCACGTCGGGGACCTGGATGCGGCCACCACAGGATTCACTGCCATTGGGTTTCCAAACTGCTTCAGGGCCCTAGATGGGACCCATATCCCCATCTGCGCCCTGGACCACAGTGGGGGACGTTATATATACTGGAGGAGCTACCACTCAGTGGTCCTGCAGGCCATGGTGGTCAGCCAGGGCCACTTCCAGGACATCTATGTCAGCTGGCCTGTCTGTACCCACAACACCCATGTGTTTCGGAACTTGGGCCTGTGCTGCTGGCTGGAGGCAGGGATCTACACCCACAAGGACCTTGTGGCAGATGTAGCCTACACCTTCCAGCCCTGGCTCATGCGCCCATACACCGGCCACCTCAATGCCAGCCAGCAGAGGTTCAGTGGCCCCCTGAACCACACCTCACAGGTGGTGGAGAGGACCTTTGGCCACTTGAAGGACCAGTGCTGCTGCCTCCTCACCTGCCTGGACGTCAGCCTCCAGAACATCCCCCAGGTTGTGGAAATGAGCTGCATCCTCCATATCATTGTCAAGAGTAAGAGGGAGGCCTTCGTCCGGGGGTGGGAGGTTGAAGCCAGCACAGGCTTCCCCTAGCCGACCACCACACCCAGTCGCCAGGCTCAGCAGGAGAGGGTGCAGGTCTGAGAGGCCCTGAGTACCCATTTTGATCAGGGGGCCCAGTGAGAACCTCCCTGGCTATACCTGGTGAGTCTTCCGCACACTACCCCCACCACCCACAGAACACCCGCACGACACCTCAATCACCCACACACCGTCCCTCCAACAAGTACACATCTCACACAGGATTGTTTGGAAAATAAAACTGTGGATTATTGAGTAACTGCCAACTGTGTAGTGTGGATTGTGAACAACAAAATGGAACTATTTACATGTGGGAGACAACTATATACAAATGGAGGGATAACTATATATATGGGGGCAGTGGATGGGTCAGCTGTCAGCCCATCACTCTGGGGTCGGGGTGCAGGGGCACAAACCCCAGAGGGTTCAGTTCACAGACACCCCTCCTACCCGGCTTCCCTAGTGCAGCAGGCTGGGAGCTGGGAGGACTGGCAGGTAGGGCTGGGATGCCTGTCCCAGATGGTCTTCAGACCCAGCGGGCTCCAGTCCTGGGGGGCTGGCAGATGGGGCAGCTGGTGGGGTGGCAGGTGGGGTGGCATGTAGGGCAGCAGGTGAGTCAATGGGTGGGGCAGCAGGGAGGGTGGGTGGGGGGCAGGAACCAGGCCACAGCCTCCTGGAATGACCTGGCTATGTCCCAGAACCCCCCCATAAAGTCTTGCCATGCCACCTGCCACAAGGTGTACTCCTCCTGGTCAACACAGAGTCTCCTCTCAGCCACCTCCACCTGCCACTGGAGAGTGTACAGGAGCTGGGAGTTGATGGTGGCTGTTCCCTGGGTCTGGCGGGGGGGCACCCATCCTCGTCTTGGTGGTGCCCCCGGCCACTGGCGGTCCCTGGCTGCCAGTGGGCTCTCCAGAATGACGGGCGGGTGCCTGGCTGTCTGGGGCCTCTGAGGGTGGGGCTGTGGAAATGGGGAGGGAGGGAGAGGAAGGCCATTAGTACTGAGTCCTGGCCCATATGCCATGCTCCCCCACCCTCTCTCTGGCACTGGGTCCCCGTCCCCCATACCCCATCCATGGGCATGGTGTCCCTGTGGGTGGTCCCATTGTGTGGTCGTGCCTCCTCCCGCAGGGTTAGGACACTGCTGTCCAAGGGAGCAAGGGACCGTGCCATGGCTGGGCTGTTATTGGCCAGGGTCTGCTGGGAGTGTTGAGGGGCCCCCGGTCGTGTCTGGTGCCCCCACCCCATGGCCTGGGATGTGTGTGAATTGTGCGGTATGTACCTGACCATCCACTGCCATGGTCAGAGGATGTCCATTGGCCAGATGCCCAGCTGGAGCTCTGGGACAGGAGATTGACGAGGAGCCCCCGCCCCCTCACTGCTAGACCCCTCTTCGGTGGTCCTGCTGCCTGTCTCCTTGGGTGGGCCCTGGCGTGTGGGAATGGCCTCCAGGCCGGACTCTGGCTCCGAGGCCTGCTGGGGCTCCTCGGCCGTAGTGTCAAGAATGGCCTGAGGGGAGGAGGTGTCCCGGCGGCCCAGGATGGCTCTGAGCTCCCTGTAATAGCTGGCAAAGTCCTGGTTCTGGGCATAACTGTGCTTCCCCTTGCTCCGGACGTGATCCGGAGTGCAGGCAGGGTGACCCTGGGTGGCCAGGCCCTCAGTCAGCCAGTTGAACACTTCTGCATTCTGTTGCTTGCTCCCTATTACTTGGAGCACCTCCTCCTCACCCCAGAGCTCAGCTTCCATCCAGGAGGGGCCCTGCCACTCCTTGGCCCCCCCATCTGGCTGCCTGAGGGCCCTGGGTCCCCTTGGAGGGAGCTCTGGGTGCACTCAGGGGGCTAGCTGGTTGCCATGGATGCTGGTTAGGCAGTTTGAGGCCTCTGGAGGGTGTGCAAGGCTGGAATGTGGGTGTACTGCTGGCTGCGTGCTCTCAGTTTCCTGCCACAGGAAGTCCAAGTCTGTGGTGCTTTAAGGACTGCTGAACATGGTGATCATAGAGCCCTGCAGGGGCTGGACAGCATGTCTCAACCTCTCAGCCGATTGCCACCATGGAGGACCCCGCTATTTTGAAGTAGTGGGATGCAGATTGTCTGTACATTTCCTACTTCAACGTTTAACTTTGAAGTAGGGTGCTATTCCCATCTTCTGATGGACATAGAGATTTTGACGTCTCAACTCCTAACGTCGATTTCAACTTTGAAGTAGCACACTATGTGTGTGGATGCGACGTGCGCTATTTTGAAGATGTGCTGGCTACTTCAAAGTAGCCGGCTAGTGTTGATGTGGCCAGCCTACTGTAGATATGTAGTTAGCCATATCAATGAAAGAATCTGACAAGGAGCAAGCACAGGCAATGTCTCAGCCTTCCCCCACTCCCAGATTATTTGTCTTCAGATCAGGATTCTAAAAAGAGCAGTGTAAATGAGGAAACATGGCTTGGAAGAGTAGAGATTTGTACAGAGTGCGTACTTAAGTACATACCAATACCCTTAACCTTATGAACTTCCATCAAACACACACCTTCTTCACCTAAGGTGTACCTCTAAGGTTTTACGCTGTGGAGTAGGGGTGGGGGCATATGAAAAGAAGTATGTGGTGATGAAAGAACTGTCTCATTTTTTTATGCAGGTAAGCTTGTTGAAATGACCTTTTACATCCCAGCCACTTGGACAAGAAGAAGAGAAGGCTGGGGGTGAGAAATCAGTATTTGACCAGTGTTGTCTGCAGCAAACTTCGTGGAACAAGGAGGGAAGAGACAGGTTACAGGAGGGAAGAGTTCAGCGACAGCACCAGGAAATGCAAAATGATAGTTGCAGTTGTAATCTCAAAAAATAGAACCAGTTTAGCTTTACAGCCATGGAGTTCTTTGATTCTATTGCCCAATATGCAGTATGTGAAACACCATCCAGTATGTTGGCACATAGTGAGAATGCAGTTTCCGAGAATCACTTAATGCGTGTGATCAAGAGCACAAACTGGTGGATGATCTGCTATGAGTGGTTAATGAGCTTCTCTTTCTCTTCTCTTCATTCATGGCCTCAAACAAATGGGCCGGTGTTGAAGTGTAAAGAACTTTCTAAAGGGCCTAGAGGTATGTGTGTACTTTGCATTTCACACATGACAATAATAACTTTGAGTGCATTGAGTGCTTGGGCTTGTTTAGTTTACAGAAGAGAAGACTGAGGGGTGATTTAATAGCAACCTTCAACGTCCTGAAAGGGAGCTCTAAAGAGGATGGTGAGAAACTGTTCTCAGTGGAGGCAGATGGCAGAACAAGGAGTAATGGTCTGAAGTTGAAGAGGGAGAGGTGGAGTTTGGATATTAGGAAAAACTACTTTACCAGGAGGATGGTGAAGCATTGAAATGTGTTGCCTAGAGAGGTGGTGGATTCTCCACCCCTCGAGGTTTTTAAGTCCCAGCTTGACAAGATCCTGGCTGGGATGACTTAGTGGGGGTTGATCCTGCTTGAAGCAGGGGGCTGGACTAGCTGACCTCCTGAGGTCCCTTCCAGCCCTATGATTCTGTGATTCTGTGTGATTCTGTGTAAATGAACAAAAATTAACACACATAAGATTTATGGGTATTTCTTTATGGGGCATCATGTAAAAAATAACCAGTCCCAGGAAAGCCATTTGTTTGAGAGTCAGTCCATTTCCAGTAAGAGTGTCCCATACGTGCAGAACAATTGGTCCCACCAGTCTGAGCTGCATTCACTGCACCAGAACCCATGCTCTACATGGGGCTAAGAATCGAGTGCAATCGAGTGCAGCCATCATCTTCCCATTCCTCCTCTCCAGTGTTTCAAATTCATATATATCCGTGTCCTCCTTGGAGTCTTCATCACTCTCATGGCTACATAGGCTCTACAGGTGCTGCAGCACAATGTCGAAGGTGCTTGTAATATGTACCACAACAGTTTTAAGCTGCACAAGTTCTATGCTAGCCATGCAATGACATCTCCAAGGATATGTAATAAGGGCATGAAAACGCTTTTTGCCATTGCTTTCCAATGGAAGGGAGAGAGGAGAAGTGCACTATGAGATGCTGATGTCAAACACCCTCAATCACCCATGGCATATTTTTGTCTCATCATACACTTGGACAGAAACCCACGATGCAATGAAGCAGCAGGAACTGGTGGACAGGCAACCACAGTGCATTGCTGACAAAGTTGGACCCGGCAACATTAACGGGGACACACTCCATTAAATTTATATAAGGGTGGACACACACCTTCGACTTTACAAACTTGGATGCTAGAATTTTGACCTTAACAAATTTAGCCTAATTTCCTTGTGTAAACATACACTGAATGAACCACTTCACATCTTTCTATTTCCCTCCTACCTTTTTCATCTACAGACTGCAGAGCAGTGACTCTCTTACCCTGTTTGTACATCACCTAACACTCTGGGGCTATTGTTCTTGTGATGTTTAGGCTATATGATAATACAAACTATTTTTTATCAAATATCTACAAACACTACTATATTTAGTCAAACTTTCTGGCTGTGTCTACACTTACCAAAAACTTCAAAATGGCCACGCTAATGGCCAGATTGAAGAATACTAATGAGGCTCTGAAATGCATATTCAACACCTCATCAGGATGCCGCCAGCTGCAGCACTTTGAAATTGCCACATTTCACTCCCATGTGGCCCGTCTACATGGGGGTCCTTTTCAAAAGGACCCCACCAACATCGAAATCCCCTTATTCCACAGAATAAGAATTCCATAGAATAAGGGGATTTTGATGTTGGTGGGGTCCTTTCAAAAAGGACCCCTGCATAGACGAGCCATGCCAGTGTGGGTGGCATGTTAATTAGCATGGCCATTTCGAAGATTTTGGTAAGTATAGACATAGCCTCTACGTTGAATTGTTAGCGTGGTACATGCAAACAAAGGTAGAGATGGTTTTGGGAAAATGTGAGTTACTTTTTCATACTGTAACCTAGTCTTGCCAAATGTGACATAAACTATCAACCAAATAGATAATAAGCCACATTCTAAGATGTGGCATTTCCAGTTAAGCACAGTCCATGACATACAAGATGGTGACACCAAGGCTGTGTCTACACTAGTCAAAAACTTCGAAATGGCCATGCAAATGGCCATTTCAAAGTTTACTAATGAAACACTGAAATACATATTCAGTGCCACATTAGCATGCGGGCGGCCGCGGCACTTCGAAATTGATGCGGCTCGCTGCCACACGGCTCATCCAGACGGGGCTCCTTTTTGAAAGGACCCTGGTTTCTTCGAAGTCCCCTTATTCCTCTGAGCAGATGGGAATAAGGGGACTTCAAAGTAGCCAGGGTCCTTTCAAAAAGGAGCCCCGTCTGAACGAGCCGCGCAGCGGTGAGCCATGTCAATTTCAAAGTGCAGCGGCTGCCCACATGCTAATGAGGTGCTGAATATGTAGTTCAGTGCTTCATTAGTAAATTTCAAAACGGCCATTTGCATGGCCATTTCAAAGTTTTTGGCTAGTGTAGACGTAGCTCAAGACTTGTTTCCCATAGCTGTATCTCTGCACCAGGATCTGTATGTAAATGTTCATGCCGGGGCTGTGTGCATTTCAAACATCTCAGAGAGACACTGTCCTCTCAATGGAGTGGAGTGAGTCCACCCATTGTCTCCCTACTCACATTCCACATGCCGAACAGGAATTGCGCCAAATTTACTTATTTGCTCATATGTGGCTCCCTTACTTGTTGCTACTGCTCCAGTGAGGCTGTATCTAGACTTGAGTGATTTGTTGGCAGAAGCTTTTGTCAGAAGATATTTTGTGACTAAACTTCTGTCACTAGATCACGTCCAGACTGCCAAAGTAGATCAAAAGAGTGATCTGTTCTGTCAACAGAGTGGCCAGACTGTCTGGCCACCCTATTGGCAAAACTGCCAACCAGAAGAACAGCAGACAAGGTTGCCTGGTGTCCGGGAAGCCCTTTCCGTCAACAGAAGGACCCCGGAACATCCAGACTGGCTTCTTGTCAATAGAGGTCTGTGGACAGTGGTGTTCTTCCTTGTGGCAAGTGGGGTACAGCTGCTGACAAAAGTGCTGTGTTCTGTTGCCTTACTGTAGACAGAACACCCTTGGGTCTTTGCCCATGAAAGCTCATGCTCATGCTCAAGCTCATGCTCCAAAATATCTGTTAGTTTATAAGGTGCCACAGGACTGGAAGACGGCCAATATAACACCAATATTTAAAAAAGGCTCTAGAGGAGATCCTGGCAATTATAGACCGATAAGTTTAACATCAGTACCAGGCAAATTAGTAGAAACACTAGTAAAGAGTAAAATTGCAAGGCACATAGAAGAGCACGAATTGTTGGGCAAAAGTCAGCATGGTTTCTGCAGAGGGAAGTCGTGTCTGTCTAATCTATTAGAATTCTTTGAAGGGGTTAATAAACATGCGGACAAGGGGCACCCAGTGGACATAATATACCTAGATTTCCAGAAAGCCTTTGACACGGTCCCACACCAAAGGCTTTTATGTAAATTAGGTGGTCATGGGATAGGAGGAAAGGTCCTTTCATGGATCGGGAATTGGTTAAAAGACAGAAAACAAAGGGTGGGAATAAATGGTAAATTTTCACAATGGAGGGGGGTAACTAGTGGTGTTCCCCAGGGCTCAGTCCTGGGACCGATCCTGTTCAACTTGTTCATCAATGATCTGGAAAATGAGGTAAGCAGTGAGGTGGCAAAGTTTGCAGATGACACCAAGTTGTTCAGGACAGTCAAAACCAAAAGGGATTGTGAAGAACTACAAAAAGATCTCAGCAAACTGAGTGATTGGGCAGCAAAATGGCAAATGAAATTTAATGTGGGTAAGTGTAAGGTAATGCATGTTGGAAAAAATAACCCAAATTACACGTACTACATGATGGGGTCAAATTTAGCTACGACAGATCAGGAAAGGGATCTTGGAGTTATAGTGGATAGTTCTCTGAAGACATCCACGCAGTGTGCAGCGGCAGTTAGTAAGGCAAATAGGATGTTAGGAATTATTAAAAAAGGGATCGATAATAAGACAAAAGATATCATACTTCCCCTATATAAAACTATGGTACGCCCACATCTCGAGTACTGCGTGCAGATGTGGTCTCCTCACCTCAAAAAAGATATATTGGCATTAGAAAAGGTTCAGAAAAGGGCGACTAAGATGATTAGGGGCTTGGAAAGGGTCCCATATGGGGAGAGGCTAGAGAGACTGGGACTTTTCAGTTTGGAAAAGAGGCGATTGAGGGGCGATATGATAGAGGTATATAAAATCATGAATGGTGTGGAGAAAGTGAATATAGAAAAATTATTTACCTTTTCCCATAATACAAGAACTAGGGGACACCAAATGAAATTGATGGGTAGTGGGTTCAAAACTAATAAAAGGAAATTTTTCTTCACACAGCGCACAGTCAACCTGTGGAACTCCTTGCCCGAGGCGGCTGTGAAGGCCAGGACTCTATTAGGGTTTAAAAAAGAGCTTGATAAATTTTTGCAGGTCAGGTCCATAAATGGCTATTAGCCAGGGATAAAGTATGGTGCCCTAGCCTTCATAACAAGGGCAGGAGATGGATGGCAGGAGATAAATCACTTGTCTTCTGTTCTCCTTCTCTGGGGCGCCTGGCATTGGCCACCGTCGGCAGATGGGATGCTGGGCTTGATGGACCTTTGGTCTGACCCAGTATGGCCATTCTTATGTTCTTATGTTCTTATGACTTCTTGTTGTTCCCAAAGATACAGACTAACATGGCTACTTCTCTGATACTTGGTAATCTGGATGTTCCATGGGTTTTGCCAACAAAAAGGCCATTTTGTCAACATAACCCTCTAGTCTAGAGATAACCTGACTGAAGTAGGCAGAGGAAATTCTAGGAGTTGAGGCTGGCCTGGGGCTGAAATAGGTGAACAGGAATAGGAGAGATGAAGTTTAACCCACAACATGAGCCAGTGGTATCCATAAAACCTCTGCTCAGCTGCTACTTAATACTATAGGCACCTAAACTCACTCACATTCCTTCTCCCCTAACGGTCTGACTGTGGATTAGTCAGAGGCAATTGTCTCTAGTCATCGTACAGAAGCCTTGGTGCCTAGCTCTTGCTTTGTAGATCTCAGTGCTGCTGTTTTGAGTTTTCCAGGTGCCTCTTAGGAGCTATGATGCCTAGGCCCCTTTGTGCCTGTCTGTGATGGCTCTAACTTGCAGTTTTAAATATCCTGTGATATTTTACTACTCATGTAACAGCTCTAATTTGTTTTAAAGCAATTGAACCCATTAGTTCTAGAAAATGCTCAGAGGGAAACTGGGGAAATGTTGCAGAGTATCCTAATGACACCTCTCTCCTGGTGGTGCAGGCTGTGCAGGGAGCTTTCCAGGAGGGGAGGATTCCATTCCATTCCCTGCTCAGTAAAATGTTTCATCATTTTTTACCCAGTGAATTTGACAGTAATGTAAATTGGGAGCAATTCCACTGAGAGTGAAAATGTGTGACTGACAAGAGAATTACCCAGTTTTGGCTTGACTCTCCCCCAGCCCTGTTATAAAATTGAAATTCTCATTCCAATGCTCTTAAAAAATTGCAATATCTTTTAATCTACATCAAAACATCTCAGTTATCACAAGTAGACACATGCTTAAGCACTAACATTGCTCTTCAGAGAATTTTATTTTGTTCTGTGTGAAGTTTTATGGTTCAGTCCTGTGGCTAAATTCATAAAGAAACTGACAAACATTTTGGATTTCACAAGTTTTTGATACTTTTGGATGTCAGATTGTTAAAATGTAATAATATGTATTGTTAAGTAGTAATAACTTGTTAAAGTAGCCATAATACTTCTGATTTTTGTGTACACTTGGTTACTGACAAACACTGAGGCTATTTTAATTTGCTACACGCTGTACAGGTAGCTAATTCTGATTTTCTAAGATTATTGTTTTATGGGTTAACTAAAACTTTACTACTATCAATAGCTTGTTTTCTAAACTTCTCATAAAATGAAATGCCCTAAATGTATGAAAATTTTCCCTACGTTTACTGGTAAGTTGTCTTGGGCTTTCTGGGTAAGATTCAAGCACTGCTATAGAAAGACATCTCCAGGTAGATGCTATTTTGTATCTTTTCAAAAATACAAATAAGAATCTATTCATACAAGGAACAAAATAGAAGATAATTAAATTTCAAAGAGTTATTTTACCCTCAAAGCTTTACCAATTATTTGAACATTGGTGGGTTTTTTTTTTCCATTTTTCTGTGTAGTTTTATTTTTTTAACAAAGACTAAAAAGACTAAATTTTGATATTATTTCAGACAATTTGTATATATATTTGCATATATGCAGCCATGAGAGTGCTGTGCAGTATTACAAGAAGCTAAATCTTCACCTTCAGGAGTGTAGTTTAATTGCGCCTTATGTTGAGGTTTTTTAATAAATGAAATTGGAATTATGAAAGTCCATTTTATTCGTTTCCAGTTGCAAATATAAACCTGTCTCTTGATGTAAAGTTTTCTTGGGAATCAAATAAGGAACTATTATATAATAAGGCAGGTCTGGTGACAGACTTCATTGAGCCCAGGGCACAATGTGGGAGGAGCCTCACCTCCAGGTGCTCATAAGGAATGGAAAGGGTGGGGGGAAGGGCATCTGGATTATGTTCTGCAGACTTCCCACCCAGCCCTCATCACTGCCTAGGGCTCTGGCTGTAATTGAAATAGCTTGGAATCCCAGTCATGGCTATTGCTGCAGTAACAGCAGTGGCAGCCCGCAGACCCAGACATTTTGTTATCAGCAGTCCCCAAGGCAGCTATCCCATTTGCCACCAGCCCCATCAGCATCCCCTGTAATAAAGTTAGGGCTACCTTTAGCAGCGTTTTCTTACACATTACAAGTTTGTTTGTTTTTTTAAATTTCTGTATTTGATTTCTTGTCTGTTGCCCACCATGCTCAGACCCCACTGACATAAATTTATATTTTTAAGACTTTGGACAATATACTTGATAGACAAAGGAATGCGAAGGCAACTTATGACTGTGCACCAGCTCCTCAGCTATCTCAATTACGACTAGCTGAAGATCATTTTTCTTTTCTTAAACTATGTCTTACACTTTCTCTTGAGTTTCATCTTGACGTTTGCAATCACTAGACTGTGGTCTGCGTCTATATCTACTCCTTAGAAAGTTCAACACAGCTATACTGGTGTTACTCATTTTCTTCTTATCAAAATTGTATCTATCATCTTGGCCTTCCCATCATTCAATCCCCATGTCCGCTTCCTACAGGCCTGTCACAGATAGAAGAACATCTGGTGGATGAGCAAGCGGGATTCAGGAAAGTTAGAAGTACCATACAGCAGATCTTGGTGCTAAGATTGATAGCTGAGAAAGCTCAATGAAAGACCAAGAACATTTACACTTGCAGCGTCAATTTTCAGAAGACATTTCACAGTACAGCTCAGAAAGTGACTTGGGTGGTGTTGGAGTCATATAGAGTGGATAGCAGACTGATACGGTTGTTGAAGGGTATCAATGACAATGCAGAGGCAGTGGTGAGAAAGTGAAGAGAGTTGGGATGTTGGTTTATAATGAATAGAGATACGAGACAAGGAGTGCTGATATTGCCAAGCATCTTCATCACACATCTAGAGAGAGTGATGGACAAGCTCAAGGACCAGGTAGAAGGGATATCTGTCCACAGGATAAGAATTAACAACTTGAGGTTCACAGATGATATAGTCATCATTGCGGAAGATGAGGAGAAGCTAGCGAAAATGGTGCGGGTGTTAAATGAGGAAGGAAAGTGGTACAGACTGGTTATGAACATTGATAAAACAAAAGCAATGGTATTTGGAGATAAGGAAATAGAAAGAAAGATCAGTGTAGATGAGATTGAACTAGAGAACATAGGGAAGTTCATGTACCTGGTGAGAAACATAACGTATGAGCTAGACTGCAAGAAGTTAATAGTGACTAGAATAGCAAAAGCATCTGCGCACCAAACAGGCCCCGAAAAGATCTGCCTCTTCTTCTGGAAGAGCACATCCACACATACACTGGTCCTTTTCCAGAAGAACAGGGCAGGAAACAGTGCAGACGGGGTCATACAGCCAGACAGCCCTTTCCAGGGCTGCCAGCCACATGGCCCCTTAAAGGGCCCCGCACAAACAGCCCCTCCCTGCACATGCTGCTGAGGCCAGACATGTCTGCACACAGCAAGCCAGACCCAGGTCCCTGTCCAGTGCCCGCCAACCAGCAGGCATGGACCCCTAGCAGCTGCAGGACAGCAGGCTTGCCCTCACCCGCAGGCTAGCCATCCTTCTGCCCACCCTCCTTGGCCTCCTGTGGAGACAGAGGCCCAGGCCCATGGGTCCTGAACCCCCACTGCCCCTGCCAGGCCCCCTCCAGACAGTCCAGCACGTCTGGAACCACACCACCAGCATGGATGGGTGGGACAGGGTCATCCTGTGGTAGTGGGACAACGATCACTGGCTGCAGAACCTGCGGATGAAGAAAGAGACCTATTTGGAGATCTGCAGCTTGCTTACTCCCATGCTATGACACCAGGATATCTGGATGAGGCCAGACCTCTCCCTGGAGAAGCGCAACACCATCACCACAGCTACCAGTCCATTGGGCAGCAGTTCGGGGTGGCCACATCCACCGTTTGGGCAGTCATCCTGGCACAAGCCCTGCCCCAGATCCTGCCCCACTGGTGAGAGGGAGGGGGCCTGCAGCCTTGGGGGACTCCAGCGGCGGATTGGGAGGGGGCAGGGACAGGGAGCTGGCAGGCCTAGCCCAGAGGAGATACCACATGGCCGCCACTGGAGGGGAGCCTGGTAGAGAGGGACTGGGTGGAAGGGAAAGGGGGTGCAGGGGCCCCCTGCATATGAGTGTGCCCATTCCCATTCCCCTGCATATCATGAGGGCCATCAAGCATGTGCTGGTGTGGCAGCTGGAGTGCATCAGGGACCTGGACACAGTCATTGAGGGCTTTGCTGCACTTGGGCTCCCTCAGTACTTCGGGGTGATTAATGGGACACACATTCCCATCAGGGCCCTAGACCACAGCGGCAGCCGATACATCTACTGCAAGGAGTACCACTCCATCATTCTCCAGGTGGTGGTGGATGCCCATGGGAAGTTCATGGACATTTACGTCGGCTGGCTGGGCAGGGCACATGATGAGCTAATCCTGCGGAATTCCTTCCTGTTACGCAGGATGGAGGCCCAGACATTCATGCTCTGACAGGAGTGGGTTGTCAGGGATGTTGCAATGCCCCTCTGCCTTGTGGGTGACCCTGCCTACCCACTCCATCCCGGTTTAATGCACGGGCCACCTCACACCCTCCCAGGAGCTGTTTAACGCCCGGCACGCACAGGCCTGGTATCCTGTTAAGTGCGCCTTCGGCTGTCTGAAGGTATGGTTCAGGTGCTTCCTCATGCACCTCAATGTGCGGGTGGAGAATGTCCTGCAGGTCATGGCCACCTGCTGCCCACTCCACAACCTCATCAAGACACTTGAGGGGACTATGCCCCGGGGCTGGATGGTGGAGACAGCCACCTGCTACCAGCAGCCTACTGCAGCCCCCGCAACAGATAACAATGTAAATATTAAATAGGGAACAATAAAAATAACTGCTAAAAGCTTTATGGAAAGAACTATATACATGGGGGTAAGGGAGCAGGGGCAACTGAACTTGGAAGAGAACTGGGACAGGAAAAGTGGAGGACTGATTCAAGAGATGGGGTGGAAGGCTATGAGCCCTGGTGCCTGTGGGTGCCCCACCCACCCTGGGTGCATGGTTCCCTGCAGGGCACTGATGGGGCCGGGAGCACCAGCAGGTAGGGCTGGTTGGCTCCTGGCCCAGCCTCAGCAGAGGACTGGGAAGGGGGTGGGTTGTGGCTCAGGGGACCCTCCATGGGGATAACCTTGGCAACAAGCCATGCAGCTTGTGGGAAGGTCTATGGGCAGTAGAGCATCCAGGGCTTCAGGGTCATGGGCTGGGGGGTATGGGAGCAGCTGAGGAGCCAGTGGAGGGGACAGAAGGTGATGCAGGAGGGGGAGCCTCGTGGGGGGACAGCAGGGGGAGTAATGGGGAGGGCTTGGGTGGGATAACAGGAGAAGCAATGGGGGGAACCTCAGTGGGGACAGCAGGAGGGGCAGCAGGGGGGGCTGTGTGTTGGTCTTCAAGGGCTCCACACATGGTGTGGAGCATCCCCACCACCTCCCCCATGTGTCCTGCCTCCCCCACAGCTTGGCCACGTCGAGGGCCAGCCGCCTTTCGTCTAGGGTGTTCTGGTGGCAGAGGACTGTGGCGTAGGTGGTGACCTCATCCTCACCACAGCTTTTCCTGGTCCAGTGCACCCATGGCCACCACACAGTGGGGGCTAATCCTGGCTCAGCTGGTGGGCTGCTGGGTCCTCAGGCCTGGACAGGGCTGGAAGGCCCCGGGCTCCTTGTCCAGATGCTGTGGCCCTTGGATGGTGCTTTTGTAAGAGAGAGAGGATGGGGGGGAGAGGGAGGAGTCATTGCCACATTTGGAACCTGGGTAGCATGACCTTGGTCCCCCCCGGTTGGTTGCCCCTCCCCAGACCCATGGGATGGCCACATGCCGGGGATGCTGCCGTCCTGCATGCACTTACCACGGTGGCACCTGGGGCATGGTGCTGGGGCTGGGGAGCTGTCTGTGGTGGCCAGCCCTGGCAATGGGCCTGTGGGCTGGGGGGGCACTGCCATGGGGGGTCTGGGCACAGAGGTGCTGCCTGAGGGGCCCTTGGCATGCTCAGGGGGTGCTCCATGGGGAGGGAGCTGGGTGCTGCCCGCAGGCATGGGTGCGCTCTGGGCCCTGACCAGGGCAGACTATGGAGCTTTGGTGCCTGGGGCTGGGGCCCAGGTTTGCCCCTCCTGCCACGGGGATTTGCCACAGTGCGCACTTACCCGAGGTGGCCTTGTTTATGTCAGGTGATGCCCAACTGGAGGGGGCCTGGCTGATGGCAGTGGAGGGCACCGTGATGATGAGGGACCCGTCTGTGGACTCCCCATGAAATGGGACTTATACAGTGGAGGGTCCCTCCTCCTCCTCTGGTGTGTCAAGGGGCTTGAGAGTTACTGTCTCCACAGAGTGTTGCTGTCTCCATGGAGGCATCATCTGCAGCCAGGAGGTCCTGAAGGTCCCAGTAGAAGGGGCAGCTGGCAGGCTCATGGCCAGATCTGTGGGTGCTGTCCTGGGCTCGTATGTATCCCTGTTGAAGCTCCTTCACTTTGCACCTGACTTGCTCCGGTGTCCGGGAGCAGTGGTCATGGGCAGCCAGGCCCTGGGCAAAGCGGGTGAAGGCTGGGGCATTCCTCTGGTGCCCTCTGGTGTCCTGAAGTACCTCCTGATCCCACCAAAGCCCCAAGAGGTCCTGGAGCTATGGCTTAGTCCAGGAGGGGGCCCACAGTTTTGGAGACCTTTCGGGGTCTTGGTTGCCCTCGTCCAGGTTCCTGGGGCTCCCCTGAGCAGTGCGGGGTGCTGGGCTGCTGGCCATCTCTGCAGGTCAGGAGTTGCTGGGCACTGCATGGCCTTGGGGGAGTGTGGCAGGCAGCCCTGCACTTGCTTCCTGTCTCACACTCTCAGCTTCCTGCCACAGGGTCTCCGGGTCCTTGCAGCTTTAAAAGCTGCAGGACCCAGAGATCATAAAGGCCTGTTCCAATTGCCTAGAGCATCCCCGCTGTCCAGTGGGCTGCCGCCATGGCAGACCGTTTCTTTCAGAAGGAGCAGTCCAGGATCATCTACACATGCCTTCTTCTGGAAGAATCTTCTGGAAGAAGGCCCTCTTCCTGATTGCGCAGCAGAGTACAGAATTCAGAAGATGGGGCATCTTCTTCCAGATTTCTTCCAGAAGAGTGCCTTACGTGCGTTGAAGCTCTGTGAATCTTCCAGAAGAAGGTGCCATTCTTCTAGAAGGTCCTGCCAGTGTAGAAATGGCCTAAGTGACCGTATTCACCTGCAGATTAGGCATGCAGAAGCTTAATGCACTAGCTAAGTATACACATACCTGGGATTCCAGGTGAGATAAAGCAAGCACTATCATCTTGTACATCCTCTGAAAAAAGATTCCAATGTCCTCTTCCTACAAATGGCGCTTCATCTTAGATATTTTGTTCTTGAAGAAACCATTCCTTAGTAAACTTACAAAGCCTTTTTCAAATAAAGTTATTTTCTTTCTCAGTATATAATGTTTCTTAGTATCTGGTTTCACAACAATTTCTTGTAGAATCAAGAAGTCAAGTCTTTCATTTACACATTCTGTAAGAAGTCCATTTTATCAACTTTTAATATACAAAATGATTTTTACTTCTATCTGCCTTTAATTAAAAAGAATAAAAAGCCCTTCAACATGACAGAAATAATACTTCTTATTGACTTGAAACCAGTTTGTTCTTTTCTCAGTTTTGTACATCTGCTTACAATAATTTTTTAAAAAGTGTTTTCTATGGTTAAGTTCCAAAAGTGCACTAGATGAAAATTAAAAAAAGAAAAGAAAAGAAAAGAAAAGAATTCACAAACATGTCTGCAGAAAAAGAGCCATATTTGTGTTTTCTTATGTGAAGTGTTGCCATCTGCCAGTTAGTGAACAGCTGCTATATGATTGTAGTTGCTCACCTAAGAATTAGAATTGAAAAAGTTCCCCTGAATAAGACTTATCCTGCAAATAATTCATTCCAGCTGCTTGGCAAAATTTTGAGGAAGAAGGGGCTTCTGGAAGGAGTGTTTCCTTCCAGAAGATCCCTGCAGTCTGCACATGTATTTTGGAGTCAAGAAGGGCTTATTCTAGACTCCTAACCATGTGCCCATATGCTAATAAGGTGTGGGAAATTTACATCCACACCTCATTAGCATCTTCTGAATAGCTCATGACCATGCTGCTTCTGGAAGAAGTGGCATGTGTAGACACAGCCTTTGACTTTAGTGTATTTATTCCAGGGTTACACTGATATGATATGCTATCACCATAGGTTTGTCATTCTTCCAAAAATTAGGTTGCAAAAATGTGTCCAGATTTAAAACTAGCTGCAAATAATGCTGCCCAGGTCATTGCATCCTCTTGCCCACCATAACCTGTTCAGACTAATGTTAATGGTAATGTTAAAATGAGTGTGCAAACAAAATAGACAAAAAATCTCAACACTAATAGTCATAATGGAAGTACAGAACTTCATGGTGCCATTTATTTGATATCCAAAGGGTACTTTTATTTTATTTGCCTTTTGCTTCAAGAAATTTTGTTAATACATATTGATTCACAAATGAGCCAAACATTAAGTGCCTGCCAACAAAAATCAGTGCAGTGGTAAAGGCAAATCAATATTTAGCTAATAAAACATGACATAAAGCTTAGAAAAACAATAATGATAATCAGTCATTCCACCTTTAGCAAGCAATGCATTAAAATCCTAAATATTATTGATTATTAATACATTTTACATTTGCTGTAACTGCCGTTTTTCAAACCCAAAAGTACCAGAATAATTTGGAAAAGGAAGGGTGTTTCTACACTAGGAACTAACTTTGAAGTTAACGTCGAAGTTAGGCACTACTTCGAAGAAGCCAGCAGAGAGTCTACACACATTTTCCCTTACTTCAAAGTTAGCTTTGAAGTAAGGAAGCCCAACTTCAAAGTCCTTACTCCATTCCTGGGAAAGAAGTAGTGCCCTCCTTTGAAGTTTAACTTCAAAGTAGGGTACATAAGGATGCTCAGCTTCGAAGTTGCTTACTTCCAAGTTGTACGTTGAAGTCAGTAACTTTGGACATATTTTTGTAGTGTAGACATAGCTGAAGTATTTTATGAAACCGAGTTGCTCAGGTTTAAAATTAGAAACATTACCTTTCAACGTTCAGGTAACAGTTATTTCGTAAATCATTCATCTTCAGTCATATACAATGCTATTCCCCCAGTGCACACTAACAATGCACATATTTAGCACATTTGAGCAAATGCAGCAAATGGGTCTTGTCTTTCATGGAAATTCAAAAACATTTTAAATCAGCTTCAGCTAATATAAAGCACTGTCAGAGCAGAATCCTTTTATTAAACATTTTTGAAAGTATTCTTTCCAAACAAGCACTTCAAAACAGCCGCCAAAAATGGCAAAAAGTTTGATTTACAATTAAACATGTCAAGATTTCTGGAAAATAATTTCCTCTCTATATAAATAATATATAGTTTCCCTGGGATATATGTATTTAGAAAGTGCTTTGTTAATCATTTTGGTGTAATCAAAACAGATTTATTCAGAGTAAAACTGTTTTTCAAACCTTCACAAGAAATGTGTATGTATTTCAATTTCCTTAAACAACCTACGAGAATAGTAACAGAGAGAAAGCTCTGCTAACCTATATACTGTCACAACAAAAAAGCAGTCAAGTAGCACTTTAGAGACTTTGCTACTTAAAGTGCTACTTCACTGCTTTTTTGTTTTAATTGAGGAGAATTATGAGAAATCCTTATTTATTCCTGCAGCAATTGAAAAAAAGATCAGTCAAGTCCAAGTTATTGGGAACCATCCACATCCCAGTCCAGAACGCAGTGTCAAGATAGTTCACAGTGTGGGGAGGGGTGTGTAAGAAATTGGGTACTGACTCCAGTCCCACTCTCTGGGTCTCTGAATCTTATTCTCCTGGCGGGGTCATGCATGGTGGTCAAGGCAGAACAGGTGGAAGATTGCAAGGGTAATGTTACAACAGCTGTGAAGGCAGATGAAGGCTGCAGCAGACAGGAGGAGCCTCCTAATAATTGTGCTTCCCATGCCACTGGACATGGAGTTTATATTCATCCATAATTCTGTGGTGGCTTCAGGGCAACAGTCCCCCCACCTTAAAAGAAGTCATGTGCAGTCATCTTCCCTTCTGTCCTACTGATTCCAGGGGAGTGAAATCTGTGGAAAGGAAGACCGGATCTGTTGTGGAGATATTCTGGAAGCAGAGATCTTATAGAAAGCTGACATAGTTTTAGAAAGGTTACACACCCAGAAATATTCCATAGCCAGGTCACTGTAAAACCAGACCCAAGGTCAGAAAGCCACAAGTTTCACCTTCCTGACATTCCCTCATTTCATCTTCAGGTACCAGATGTTGGGCACAGCTGAGAATCTAGCCCATTCTGTCTGTAACCTTCATGTTGAAAAAAGTACTTTCATGGAAGTTCTGAGGCCATGTAGTTTTTAAATGAATAGAGGATTATTTCTATGAAAGATTGTTCCCATGAACAACCTATTCCTGCTTCAGGGATCCAAATTCTATGTCTATTCACTAGTGGGGTGGGGTTAGTGCTGTCTCTTAATTAATGGACAAAATTTATCTCAGGAGTAAGGATTTTTTTTTGAAGAAAGACATTCTTGTCCAGCCTTCAAATTTTAATGGGTGCAATTGTTATGTACAAACAATCTTTTTCCAGGCAGTTAGATTATCGTGTACCTCCATACTACAAAGAAAAGCAATATTCATATAACTCTTATCTGGATCAACATTTTGATCTAATAATTAGTATCCCATACCTAGGCTAGGAAAGAAAACATAGACTTTTAGTATAGAAAAATTGAAGCATAGAATGTTCCACTTTCATACTTTGGAGAAATTATGTTCAGGATGCATTGTAATTTTTAGCAAGGATAGAGTGCAAGAGAACGATACAAAGAACTTCTAGCATCAGAACATGAAAAATTGCCACTTTACACAACAATCTGTCACCCTCTGACAGTTGAACCTGTTGGCAAAAAATGTTCATTATGAAAGGTAACTGGAGGGCTCAAAGAAAAGTAAATGTAAGTTGTGAATATTTCTCCTTAGAGATTGATGGTAGACAGTTTATTTCCTTCCTGTTGTAAATATGTATTTAAATTGGATTAAAATTTCTGTAATCAATAGACTTACAGAAAGTAGAATGCTTATTAACTGAAGGATCTCCCTGAAGCAAATATTCATAGAAACTCAGTTTTATATAAAAGTCTTAACAACTATCACTAGAATCCTAGGGGTGGAAGGGACCTTCGGAGGTCGTCTTGTCCCCTGCCTAAAGCAGTATCAGTCCTAACTAAATCATACCATCCAGGACTTTGTCAAACCAGGAATTAAAAAGCTTGGGGGATAGAGATTCCACCACCTTGCTAGGTAACACTTTCCAGTGCTTCACCATTCTCCTTGTGGAATAGTTTTTCCTAATATCCAACCTACACTTCTCCCTCTGTAACTTCAGATCATTGCTTCTTGTTCTGCCATTCTTCACTACTAAGAACAGCCTCTCTCCATCCTCAAGGGATATGACATCCATTGACTTCCCCATGACCACAGAGGTAGCTACTTCATCATAGAAACTAATCAGATTTGTCAGGCATGATTCCATGTTGACTACTCTTGATCACTTTGCCCTTCTCCAAGTGTTACAAAATGGATCCCTTGAGAATCCCCACCATGATTTTTCTGGGGACTGAGGTAAGGCTGACTAGCTACCTAGATTGTCCTTCTTTCCTTTGCCTATGACTACACTACGAGATAATATTGATTTTAAGTCATTTAGCCTGGTTTTACCAAGTGCCTGTCCTCACTGTAAATTCTATTAACTTTATTTATGGAGCACTTAAATAGACTTAATATTGATATCATAATATCATAGTTACCTGATGGCTGTACTGTTAAGTTTGAATTTAAAATTCTGAATGAAGTGTACTGAAGAAGCACCATGTCTTTAAATCTAATTCATTAGCCTCTAGAGATGCCCTGTATGTGCCCCTCAGTTCTCCACTCTGGCCTCTTCCATCTCCACTGCTCCCACATGGAGAGGAATTAGGCAATAGAAATACCATTTCAGTTCAGCCACCTGGAAGCCCATGGCTGTAGGATCATGAGAGGTTGAAAATTCAACTTTTTCTTTGGTATTAGTGTGGCTGTGGTGTGTGTGGTTCTGCGTCTACCTCTGTTAGCTGCCTTCCTTTCCTTGCTATCTGATGCCAGCTTCTGCTCCCCACCTGCACCATGTGGAAGCTACACTGTGGTTGGGGGTTGTGCTTGTATGATAGGATAAGAAACTTATTTTCAGCCATTTACATGTTGTCCTGCCCCACAGATCCCCTCCATTCCCTCCCCAAGAGGCACCATGCATTCTGGAACTTTCTCTTGCCCACATCACATGGCAGCTAGTCTGTGGGTGGAGGCCATACTTAGATGAGAAACTTCTTTTTAGCCACTTACATTTTGTCCTGATCCTCATGTCCCCTTTCTTCCCTTCCCCTGGAGGTGCCACACAGTCTGGAACTTTCCAGCATGCAGCCACGACCCATGGCTTCCCCATGAACCAATAAAAGGATGTGCTGCTCAAGGTGCCAGGCAGCTTGATTGTGACGAGGGTCCTGTAGCTGGCCAGGGGAAGTCCACCTGGGCAGTCATGATTTTCAGGCAACAGAAGAAAATATTTTGTCTTTAGAGTGGCTGTCCTCTCAGAGAAAATTTTGTCTGGGTTTTATCCAAAGGCCAAGGGGCTGGCTATAGTCAGGGCCTTTTACCTGCCCAGGGAGAGTCTCCCCCGGCAGTCACAATTTTCAGGTGCTGGCTATAGCCAGGGGTCTTTTAGCCACACAGGGAAAGTATCCCTCAGTGTACATGATTTTCAGGGCTGGCTATAGTCAGGGGGGTCTTTTAGCTGCCCCGAGCCATAACTGTTTCAAATGATTCATTGCAGTTTCAGTGTAGCACCCATGTCTAATTAAACAAATCTTGTTCTAGGGGTCTTCTTTTCCCGGAAGTCTAAATACAGATGCAGGTTATGGGTCCTGCCCTGAGGCCAAGGGTCTGGCTGTTGTCGGGAGTCTTTTAGCTGCGCATGGAAACTCTCCATCAGTGGTCACAATTTTTGGGTGCTGGCGATAATCAGGGGCCTTTTAGCCACCCTGACCTGTAACTGTTTCAATGATTCATTGCAGGGTCAGTGTAGTGCCCATGTCTACTTAAACAAATTCTTATTCTAAGTGTCTTCTTTTCCAGGTCCAAACCTAGATCCAACCCTGCACATGCTGGTAATAGGAAAAGGTGGTGGGCCTCCCTGGACAGTCAAAATTTTTGGGTGCTGGCTGTAGTTGGGGGTCTTTCAGCCATCAGAGGGAAGTCTCCATTGGCGGCCACAAGTTTCAGGGGCCGGCAGCTGTCTGGGGAAAGTCTCTGATGGCTCACATAGTCAGAGGTTGAGGGCAGCAGAGAGTCAAGTGCCCAGAGGCAGTGGCTGGGAACAGACTTGACCTCCAATGGATCATCGTTAAAGGATTTAAACTATACTTATTCCAGTTTGGCAGCCATTTCTCAGGCTCCCTCTCTGTAATTAACCCCTGGTTCACCATTACACATAGGCACAGGAAGTGCCATCAGAAGCTGATTGGTTGGATATTCAGTTTAGCACCTGTGGGTACTTAGATGTACATGTCTAGATTATGAATTGGGTGCAAGGGTACAAATTATTGCTCTGAGGATCTTCTTTGCCAGGAGGTCTAAATACAGACCAAGTCTTTTCTCTGGCCACAATAGGTATGAGGCTGGGTGGTGGGTCCTGCCACAAGGTTTCATGGGTTCCCAGCAGCTTTAAAAAGGGCCAGAAGCAGGCACCATACAGCATTGATTACTATGGCCAGGGAGTCCCCTGGGGCACCGGAGAACATTTTTTGTATGGGCTCGATCCAAGGGTAATTGGATGCAATGTAGTAGTTCTACAATTACCACAGTTCTCCAGGTCAGGCTTGTAGCAACCAACAGAGCCATAACTGATTTTATTGTACTTTGCACTTTCAGTGTTGTGCTTGTGTCAACTACTTACACAGGCATTTCCAGGTTTTACAGTGGTTGCAAGGATGAAAATTCTTGTTCTGAGGGTCTCCTTTGCCAGGAGGTCTAGAGACCTAGATCCAAGCCTAGGCCCACTGGTAATAGCACAAGGTGGTGGCTCCTGGCCTGAAGTGTCAGAGAGCAAACTAAGCAGGCATAACTGATTCAATGATCCATTGCATTTTCAGTGTAGGTCCCATGCCTACTTCACCTTGGGGTCTTGGAGTAGATCCTACTGACCCCACAGGTCCAGGGGGGTCTGCACCTTTCACCCTTTCCAGGAGGGACCCCCCCTTAGTGCCCTGGGCTGGGTCTCAGACCTTTGAGGCAAAACTATTGAGCTGAGGATCTTCCTTGCCAGGAGGTCTAAATCCAGATCCAAGCCTGCAAAGATCCAGTGCTTTCATATCCCATTTTGAAAACCTGTCAGTTGGGAAACCCACATCTTTTTTCTAACCATTCCTAAGCAGTTTACTGTCCCTCCCCTCCCTTCAGTTATAAAAAAGCACATCTCTTATACAGGCAAGCCAGACTCTGCCTGGAAAAAGGGACGTTTGGTTAACACATCAGGGGAATGAGGGAAATGGAATGTGGAAAGATGTTATCTGATACACCCACCCACTTGTGGGGCATTTTTTTTTCCTATGCTGCACCAGTGAAAATAGGCAGCATGCTACATTGACACAGTAGTCAATTTAAGCAACTCAAGCCATAAGTCGATTTTGTGGGGAACATGTGGGAATGTGAACATGCGCAAAATCAAATTGACAAAATCCAGCCTCAATAAATCAATTTTAGCTTAGTGTAGATGCAGCCTTTTTTTTTTAAGATGGACTCTCTATTTGCCTTTTTGTAGTTATGTGAATTTTCAAAGATAATGACCAAAGGTTGTGCAATGACATTTGCCAATTCCCTCTGTACCCTCGGATGCCTTAAATCCATATCCATGGTTTTGTATCTAACTTTTTTAAACAGTCCTTAACCTGTTCTTTCTCCCCCACGGGCTGCCCATCTCCCTCCCATACTGTATTGCCTAGTGCCATAGTCTGGGAGCTGACTTTGACCGTGAAGACAGGGGCTAAAAAAGCATTGAGTACTTCAGCCTTTCCCACATCATCTGTCACAAGGTTACCTCCCTCATCTAGAAACAGTTCCACACCCTCCCTGATCACCCTTTTAGTGTTAACATGTCTGTAAAAACCCTTCTTTTTGCCCTTCACATCCCTCACTTGCTGCAGTTCCAGTTGTGATTTCGCCTTCCTTCAGTCTCCAACAATGTATTTATACTCTTCCTTAGTCACCAGTCCAAGCTTCCACTTCTTACATGCATCCTTTTTGAGTTTAAGCTCACCAAGGATTTCTCTGGTAAACCAAGCTGGTTGCCTACCATATTTGCTTTTCTTGCTTCTCATCAAGAGGGTTTGTTCCTTCCCTTCAATGAAGCTTCTTTAAAATACTGCCATTTCTCCTGAACACCTTTCCCCCTCATCTCAGCTTCCCAGGGGATCCTGCCCATCAGTTTTCTGAGGCAGTCAAAGTCTGGTCTTCTGAGATCACCTTCCTTCCTTTCGTCAGAACCGTGAATTCCACCAACTCCTGATCGCTGCAGCCCAGATTGCCACCCACTTCTTTTTCTCCTACTAGTTCTTCCCTGTTTGTGAGCAGCAGGTCAAGCTGCAGCCCCTGGTTGGTTCCTTCAGCACTTGTTTCCAAAACAGAATCCCATGATCAAAGAAACCAAATTCCTCTCTCCAACACCACCTGCACAACCAAGCATTTATTTCCATGATTCAATGATCCCTACTTGAATCTCTTTCTTCAACAGGAAGGATGGAGGAGAACACCACTTGTGCTCCATATTTCTTGATCTTTCTTCCCAGAGGTAGATAATCATAAATGATCCTTTCAAGTGTGTTCTTTGCTGTGTCATAGGTTCCTAGAAGGAGAAGTAGGAAGGGGTAATAATCTGCAGGTTAGATTATTTTTGGAAGATTGTCTGTTACTTGCTGGATTCTGGCTCCTGGTAAGCACCAAACTTCCAAAGATTCCAGCTCTGGATGGCAGATGGATGACTCCAGCCCTCTTAGGAGGGAGGCACTGACCATCACCACCTGTCTTCTTCTCTTAGAGGGGGTGGTCATAGAACCCCATCCCTAGGGCTACGCATCCCATGCCTTCCGGTCGGTGGGGGTGTTCTGCTGATTCCTAACACAACTAACTTTGACCTAATCTCTTACTATAATCCAGGCCTTTGTCTCCCAAATAATCAATCTGAAAGGGCAATTGGGGCACAAAACATGCTAAACCACTTCAACTTTGACTAAAAATAATTGGCAGGTTCTTAATGCCTCACCATGGCCTGTATTGTCCTGGCCTGACAAGGCACACAGAGTAAGGTGTCCTTGTAGGTTTGCTGCTCGCACACTTTGTATGGTGAGCAATGTTTGTCTTGTAGAAACAGTTGTGGTCCTACCTGCAGATGATGACAATCTCGCTGGATCTTTTAGGAGGCAGGTACCATTCACATAGAAAGCCTGAGCACTGATGCCCCTTCAGGGTTTGCCAGCATTCCCGTTCTACTGCATGGACGGGGCTGGCCACGATCTGGAGGAGATCCCCCTTGGAGAGCTGCAGAGGATCCATGATGGACTGTGCAGTGGCTCTGCTCTGTGCAAAGTCTGTACTGTGCGGCATGCAGCCTGGCAGCCCTGAGCATGTGTAGACTGAATGGTGGTGGGAGGGACCCTTTAAGGGAGCAGCTGGCTGTGAGCCTGAAAGGACTTGTTGGCTATGTGACACCGTCCTCATAATTTCCTGGCCTCTTACTTTGAAGTAGGGGCTATTGGTCTGTAGACGCTTCCTTTCAAAGTACCAGGACCCTGTGGGGCAAGCAGCGTTTTGCGGGTAGACACACAACTTTGAAGTGTGTTACCTCAAAGCTGTACTTCAAAGTAAGCAACTTTGAAGTTAATTTGTAGTGTAGACATGGCCAAATACTAACGTTAATAGAATTAGCTCTTTCTGGGGCAAGACAGGGGTGGGAGGAATAGACACAAGGTGTTTCCCAGGATTTAATTCATTTTCTTCCCACATCTTATAGTTGTTTATCTATCTGGAGGAGCAAGATGAAACCCCATTTCCAAATAACATTCTCAAAATGCTGGTTTATTATACTGCCACTGGGCCCCTGTGGCATTCATGTGGATGTTATAATGAATACAAAGTATCTGATCAATAAGATTAAGATAACAAGAGGCACATTTAATATAATCTCAGATACCTTTTAACTTCATGATTTATGACCACTCTGTACATGTTAAACTTGAAGATTCTAATGTGAGCTGATGACAAAGGATAACTTTTTCAAAGTGCTTGAATAACTTTTGTGGTGGAGGTAATACTTTCTCTCAGTGATATGAAAATGGACAAAGACTAAACAGCTAGTGTGTCTCTGGTGCACCTCCAATTCCAGCAATAGCTTGAAAATTTCCTACTAAGAGGCTGACAATGTGAGCTAATGCTGAGCTGGTGAGATAATGTTATGGCAAAGCCAAAACAATGGTAGAGTCACTGCACATTATGACATTTCAACAAGTCAGATCAAAACTTTGTATTAAGAAGAGCAGTTAAGGATGAGAACATCATTTTATAATGCACTGTACAAAGAACAAGAAAATATGCATGTGCATGTGCAGAAAGACATATAATAGAGTATTGGAGAATCTCATCATATTTCATGTAGTTCTCCTCTCATCACCACCATGAGGTAGAGAGGAGCTATCATCTCCACTGTACTGAGTGGCATGTGCAAGGTTACTGAGGAATCCATTGATATGAGCCCAGCTCCAAGTGTGCCCAACCCAAAATGTCCTTTCTACTTGTGCTCCTTCAAATTAAAGATTAAGTGATATAGTTAATGATCAGTCAATACAATGTCTTTCATTTTAACCTCGCTGCACATTCCATAGCCAGAGGAGTTGTCTCATTACTCTTCTATTCAGCAATGTCCCATCATTTAGTACACCATTCCCCCCGCCTAACACATCTCTTTTACAATCTAAACCTTATGTAATTGTAATAACCATTAATCTTTTCTTAATTAAAAGTATGTGCACTGTAAAACTATAAACTTAAAGACATTTTCATGGAAACCTCTTATCGCCTCCCTTGTAAAAAAGGAAAGAAGAAGTCCTTGTCCTTTCATGGGCATCTTTTTAATATGCAAGGGAAGTTACATAAATATTTAATTATTGAGAAGGAAACCAATACAGAAGGTAATAATGAACTATATTAATACACAGAATTCATGAACTGACAGTCATAACGGCTGTGTCTATATGTGTCAGATCTTCCGGAAGAGGATCTTCTGAAGCTCTCTTCAGGAAGATCATCTTCTGGAAGAGACTGTCTACACACAAAGTGGCATCCGAAAGAGCTGCCCGGTCTTCTGGAAGATCGCGTCCACACATATGAGGACACTCTTCCATAAGAGCAGGGCAGGAAATGCCTCAGAAGGGGTCACAAGGCTGGAGAGCACTTCTGGAGCACCAGCCACACAGCCTGTTAAAGGACCCTCCCAACAGCCCCTCCCTGCACTAGCTGCTGAGGCCTGTTGTACTTCTTCCAGCATAACTTGCCATCTTGCTGCTCCTGCAACAGCCCACATGCCAGTCATGGACTCCGAGGTCCTGCAGCTGCACAGGCTCGCCCTGACAAGGGTGCTGGAAAGCCTCCTGGCCACTCTCCTCAGCCTGCTGCATGAACACAGGATGAGCACTGAGGGTCCTGACCCACCTCTGGCCCTGCCAGGCCCCCGACAGATCGTCTCCCATGTCTGCACCCACACTGCCAGCAGAGACTGCTGAGACCACGTGTTCATGGCACAGTGGGACGATGAACAGTGGCAGCAGAACCTGCACATGCAGAAGGGCACGTTACCCAAGATCTGTGCCTGGCCTGCTTCACCACCAGGACACGGGGATGTGGCCAGACCTCCCAGTGGAGAAGTGCCTAGCCATCACTATCTGGAAGTTGGCCACCCCATATAGCTACCGCTCCAATGGGGCAGCAATTGGGGGCCACCATTTGGGCTATCATACTGGAGGTAAGCCACACACCAGCCCCAGCCCAGATCGTGGAGCGGGGATGGGAATGTCAGACAACAGGGACTCAGGGGAGCTGTGGGGGGCGGGATCCCAGACACAAGGGCCAGGGGGCCTGCAATAGGGGACCCTGATACCCCACCCATACACAAACCCACTCACAGAGGGGCACCCCACCAGGGGTCCAAAAGGAGGGAGGTACAGAGGGAGGAAGGGGTTGGCCAGGGACCAGCCTGGGGTACCCCTGGGCACACCCATGAGCATGCATGTTCTCTGTCCCCTGCAGATTGTGAGAGCTCATGCACCTTGGGGCCCTCGATGCAGCCATGGCAGGATTTGTAGAGCTCAGCTTCCCCCAGTGCTTTGGGGCATTGGATGTTAGCTATATCCCCTTCAGGTCCCAAACTGCCGCACCAGCCAATGCATCAACTGCAAGGGGTACCACTTGGTTGTGCACCAGGATATGGTGGATGCTCAGGGATGGTTCACTGATGCCTACATTGGCTGACCTAGCTGGGCACATGATGCCTGCATCTTTAGGAACTCCCCCTTGTGCCAATGGATGGAGATGGGCACATATATCAACCAACGGAAACTTGTCATCATGATGTTGCCATCCCACTATGCCTGGTAGCTAACCCAGTGTACCCACTGCAGCCATGGTTACTGTGTCCCTACGTGGGGCACCTGACCCCATCACAGGAGCTCTCCAACACCCGGCTGGGATGCACCTGCAACATGGTGGAGTGTGCCTTCAGGCACCTAAAGGCAAGGTTCAGATATCTCCTCGTACACCTTGATGAGGCGGTGGAGAATGTCCCACCGCTTGTGGCCACTTGCTGCACTCTCCACAAACTCATTGAGGTATCTGAGGGGACACAGCATCAGGGCAGGCTGGCTCCACTGCCCCAAAAGTATGAACAGCCACCCACGGCCCCCAACTGGCAGCTCCACCGAGACAGGGTCTGCATCCAGGAGGCTGTCCAGGAGGCCTCCACCTGTGGGGACCTCTAAGCTGGGCCCCCAACATAGATCCCCCTTCACCCTCTAATGAACAGGGACACAGGGGTGCCAACCAAAACTGTATTATGTAACTAATGAAGTATAGTAACATAGTATATAAACAATAAATCTGCTTTGATATAACGTAAGGGAGGGGCAGTAATTATTTACAAGGACAGGGTGTCTGGGCTGTAGGGAGTGTAATAACTGGGTGTGGAAGGGGATGGGAGGAGAGGGGCACCTCCTCGAGGGATGCGGTGGAGAGCTGTGACCCCTGGTGCCCACGACTGCCTCTTCCACCTCAGATGAACAGTCTGCATTGGGGCCCCAAAGGGTGGGCAGCCAGTGGCATGTCCTCCATGGTGAGCGGCAGGGAGAAGGTTCCCAGGGCAGCGAGTCTGCCACAGGGTCTTCTGTGGCCAGGAGCCAGGCCTCGCAGGTCTCACAGGTCTGCTGTAGGAAGACCCCAGGGAAGGGGGCAGCTAGGTCCTCAGGGGAGGGGATGGCTCAGGCCTCAGAGCATCAGGGGGAGCAGAAGGTGGTGGATGGGCAGTGGGTGCAGGGGGCAGCAGAGGCAGTGGCGGGGCAGAAGGAGGAGTGGCAGAGGGGTAGCTTGGGTTGGCAGGGAGGAACACCATGAGGGACCCGCACACCTGGCAGAACATACCCACCACCTCCCACCCATGTGTCCCACAGCCACTGAAGGTCCTTCACCTCCAGGACCAGGCGCCTCTCTGCCACTCTGTTTTGGTGGCAGAGGGCGGCCGCATATGCCACTGTCTCCTCCACCAGGCTCTGGCAATAGCCCTCTGTGCCTGCTGGGCTGCAGCCGCACACAAGAGTTGTGCCCCACCTGGAAGACTGCCTGCACGTCTGGCCTGGATGATGCTGGCAGGCTCCAGGCTCTTCTGGCACCTCTCCTGTCCCCCCGCATGGAGCTGCTGTAAGACAAGGTGGAGAAAGGGGGAATTAGAGCCCTAGGCAAGCCCCATGTGGCAGTCCCCTGTTCCCCCGGGCATCTCCCACTGGGATGGACCCATGATGGCCTTGTAGGCAGGCCCATGGCCCTGGCATGTTGGCCTGGACAGCCCTTCACCTTGGGGATGCTGCCACCTGTGAAGGGCCCCACCCGGGAATGGGGTGAGAGGGTGTGGTCAGGCACAGAGGGCTCTGTGCCTGGGGTATGTGTAGGCTGGGTGTGGCTGTGCACTCTGGGGTCCCCCCTGCATGGACCTGTGTGTGCAGGGGCTCCCAGGTGGATGTGCAGGGTGCCCTGTAGCTCGCTTGTGGCCCTGGGGTGCAATCTGGTGTGCGGCTTTGGAAGGCATGGTAGCAGGGTCCTGCATTTGCCCCGACAGGGGGATGCCCCATGCTGCGCACTTACCTGGGGTGACCTCACATAAGTCCAGGGATGTCCAGCTCAATGTTGCCCGGGTGCTCGGCCCTGAGGCTATGGCTATCACCAGGGATCCTTTGGGAGAAGAGTCATCTGAGGGTCCCTGGGGCTGGCTGGTGGGCTCGCCCTCCTCCCCAGCCTCTTCGAAGGAGCAACCATCATCCCCCCTCTGGTGCTGCAGGGTGTCCATGGCTGCCATGTCTATGAGGTGGCGAGATGTCATCACCCGCTAGGATGTCCCACAGAGCCCTATATTAGGGACACCTGGCTGGGATGGCCCTGGAGTGACAGCTGATGTTCCTGGCTCTCACGTATCCCTGGCACAGTTCTTTAATCTTGCACTGGACCTGGTTTGCAGTCCAGGCAGGAAGGCCATGGGAGGCCGAGGCTGTGGCCAGGTGGGCACAGGTGGGGACATTTGACCGGTGCCCTGACATGTCCCTCAGGATGTCTTCCTTGTGACAGTGTGCAAGGAGGTCCCGCAGGTCTGGCTCTGTCCAGGCAGGAGTTCTCCTCTTCTGGGGCTGCTCCCCCTCTGGGCTGCCATTGTCCAAGTCCCCAGGGCTGCCTTGGGGATATGAGGGGGCCTTCAGGTGTGAAGTGCCAGTTGGCCGGGTGTTGCAGCCCAGCATGTGCTGCTAGCCTCACAGCCCTGCTTACTGCTCCAGCAGTTCCTAGGTTCTTTCAGCTTTAACTGCTGCTGGAAGCAGGCACCACAGAGCTCCCAGGGGCTTTCTAAAATGTCTCCAGGATCTGGTGGGGAGCCGCCATGGCAGACCGCTTCTTCCAGAAGAAGCAGTCCATGAGCATCCACAAGTGCTTTCTTCTGGAAGAATCTTCCAGAAAGAGGCATTATTCTCCTTACGGAACTGGCACGAGGGATCTGGAAGAAGTGGTGTGTTCTTCTGGATTCCTTCCAGAAGAGCGCGTTACATGTATGGACGCTCCCCAGATCTTACAGAAGAAACCGGTGTTCTTCCAGAAGATCTGATATGTATCGACGCAGCCAATGAAAGATGAGTGTAACTGAATTGTTTTGTTTGAAACAAGATGCTTTTGCCTGTATTTACCAAACAAGAGGCTTCTAGAAAGTCTTCACTGGCTAACTTTTGTGCTTGTATTTTTTCTATTTTTTAATCTTGAAAATAATATTTGTACTATTATGTTGCATAAGTACCAAACGTCACATTTACTGTAAGAAACAAAGAATAAATAGTTGTGTCTTATTTATATTGTCTTATGGCATCAATGGTAACAGACAGGTAGCCATGTTAGCCTGTGTTTTAACAAAACAAACCAGCAGTCACGAAGCACTTTAAAGATAACAAAAATTATGGTGTCAAGTACAATTTGGGAAGAAGGGTTTGCAGCAAGACAAAGATGGCTATAAGAGCTGCCACTGTGGCTCCCTGCAGAGCTTACAGGGTGCTCCAAATTCTTTCAGCTATGTGAGGCTCCAAGGACTAGGTCTTGCAGCCAGGGATCTTAGTATTCAGCAATGTGCCGGCTAGTTCGCTGAATGCATCCCATATACTGGCATTAGGGTAGAACTAGGCAATGCAGAGTTCTGGCTTTGATAGCAAAGGATTCCCCTGTCTCCCTAGCATTCCAGGAACAAATTCAGATGGACTTTAAGGTTGCTTTGTACTTCTAGAGTGGCTCAAAGTCACCTTAGCCATGTCCAGAATCACTGCACAAGTGTAAAATACTTCATTTTTTCAACGGTATATATACACACAAACATACACACAGCCATATAATTCCATATATCATCCACTTACATGTCATTATCTAATTTACTAATGTGACTGAAAAGGACACTGCCAATTTTTATGCAGCCTCAAATATAAACCAAACAAGCTTTCTGAAGGGGAACACATAGGAAATCTGTCTGTGCAGCTTATAAATTGGAAACTGAGTCAGGCTGAAAGCTTTTTTAATGTCCAGCTTTGTGCCTTCAGCACTCCAGCAAGCTGGGCTGAATTCTCAAAACTTACAGATACAAAGCTGACAAGAGAAGGTAGTTAATTTTACATATTCGATTTCAGAAAATGAGTTTGCTTTAGTCAAAAGCCCAGAAAGATTGGTTTAGCAGAGGAACAACTGGGGTTTGTGCTCATGTAGAGAGGTTAGCAAGGATGTCCAAAAATGGTGGATGAAATTAGTATAAATAGTTAAAGCTGGTCTGCTCAGGGGTCATTCTGTTCTGGTCCATGGGGAAGAAAGAATACAATATGTCAGTAGTAAGACTTGCTCAATATTTCCAAAACCCTAAGTGTAAGCTGGGCTGCCTGAATGGCTGTGGAAACCAGGAAGTTGGTTCTTAAAAGTTTAAAAATATAACTTTAGAATCATAGAATCATAGGGCTGGAAGGGACCTCAGGAGGTCAGCTAGTCCAGCCCGCTGCTTCAAGCAGGATCAACCCAGCCAGGGCCTTGTCAAGCTAGGATTTAAAAACCTCTAGGGATGGAGAATCCACCACCTCTCAAGGCAACGCATTCCAGTGCTTCACCACCTTCCTAATGAAGTAGTTTTTCCTAATATCCAAGCTAGAACCTCTCCCTCTGTAACTTCAGACCAATGCTCCTTGTTCTGCTATCTGCTACCACTGAGAACAGTTTCTCACCATCCTCTTTAGAACTCTGCTTCAGGAAGTTGAAGGCTGCTATTAAATCACCTGTCAGTGTTCTCTTCTGCAAACTAAACAAGCCCAAATCCCTCAGCCTCTCCTCATAGGTCATGTGCTCCAGAATCTTTATAATTTTTGTTGCCCTCCTCTGAACCTGCTCCAGCACATCCACATCCTTTTTATACTGAGGGGGCCAAAACTGGACACAATATTCCAGATGTGGCCTCACCAGTGCTGATTAGAGGGGAACAACCACTTCTCTAGATTTGCTCAAAATGCTCCTCCTAACGCACCTTAACATGCTGTTAGCGTTCTTGGCTACAAGGGCACACAGTTTACCCATATCCATCCTTTCATACACCATAACCCTTAAGTCCCTTTCCACTGTCCTGCTGCTTACCCCATCAGTCCCCAGCCTATAACAATGCTTGGGATTCTTCCTTTCCAAGTGCAGGACCCTACACTTCTCCTTGTTAAACCGCATCAGATTTCTTTTGGCCCAATCTTCCAAAGTATCCAGGTCACTCTGGATCCTATCTCTACCCTCCAATGAATCTACCTCTCCCCCTAACTCAGTGTCATCTGAAAACTTGCTGAGGGTGCAATCCAGTCCCTCATTCAGGTTCTTAATAAAGATGTTGAACAACACTTGCCCCAGAACTGAGTGTTGGGGCACGCCGCTTGAAACCAACCACCATCCAGATATTGAGCCATTGCCTACTACCTGTTGGGCCCAGCTGTCAAGCCAGCTTTCTATCCATCTTATACTCCATGTACCCAATCCATAGTCCTTCAACTTATGGGCAAGAATGTTGTGGGAGACTGTAACAAAAGCTTTGCTGAAGTGAAGGTATATCATGACCACTGACTTCTGCCATGTCCACGGAGCCTGTTACTTCATCATAGAAGCTAATCAGATTGGTCAGGCATGACTTGCCCTTGGTGAATCCATGTTGACTACTCTTGATCACTTTCCCCTCTTCCAAATGCTCCAAAATGGATTCCTTGAGGATCCCCTCCATTATTTTCCCAGGGATTGAGGTATGGCTGACTGGTCTATAGTTCCTTGGGTTGTCTTTTCTTTTTTTAAAGATGGGCACTATGTTTGCCTTTTTCCATTCATCTGTGATCTCTCCAGGGCTGCGTCTACATGTGCACGCTACTTCGAAGTAGCGGCACCAACTTCGAAATAGCGCCCGTCACGTCTACACGCGTCAGGCGCTATTTTGAAGTTAACTTCGACGTTAGGCGGCGAGACGTCGAAGCCGCTAACCTCATGAGGAGATAGGAATAGCGCCCTACTTCGACGTTCAACGTCGAAGTAGGGACAGTGTAGACGATCCGCGTCCCGCAACGTCGAAATTGTTGGGTCCTCCATGGCGGCCATCAGCTGGGGGGTTGAGAGATGCTCCCTCTCCAGCCCCTGCAGGGCTCTATGGTCACTGTGGGCAGCAGCCCTTAGCCCAGGGCTTCTGGCTGCTTCTGCGGCAGCTGGGGATCTATGCTGCAGGCACAGGGTCTGCAACCAGTTGTCAGCTCTGTGTATCTTGTGTTGTTTAGTGCAACTGTGTCTGGGAGGGGCCCTTTAAGGGAGCGGCTTGCTGTTGAGTCCGCCCTGTGACCCTGTCTGCAGCTGTGCCTGGCATCCCTATTTCGATGTGTGCTACTTAGAAGTGTAGACGTTCCCTCGCTGTGCCTATTTCGATGTTGGGCTGAGCAATGTCGAAGCTGAACATCGACGTTGCTGGCCCTGGAGGGCTGCGTCTACACGTGCACGCTACTTCGAAGTAGCGGCAGTAACTTCGAAATAGCGCCCGTCACGTCTACACGTGTTGGGCGCTATTTCGAAGTTGAAATCGACGTTAGGCGGCGAGACGTCGAAGTCGCTAACCCCATGAGCGGATGGGAATAGCGCCCTACTTCGACGTTCAACATCGAAGTAGGGACGTGTAGACGATCCGCGTCCCGCAACATCGAAATAGCGGGGTCCTCCATGGCGGCCATCAGCTGGGGGGTTGAGAGATACTCTCTCTCCAGCCCTTGCGGGGCTCTGTGGTCACCGTGGGCAGCAGCCCTTAGCCCAGGGCTTCTGGCTGCTGCTGCTGCAGCTGGGAGTCCGTGCTGCATATACAGGGTCTGCAACTAGTTGTTGGCTCTGTGTATCTTGCACTGTTTAATGAAAGTGTGTCTGGGAGGGGCCCTTTAAGGGAGCGACTTGCTGTTGAGTCCGCCCCGTGACCCTGTCTGCAGCTGTGCCTGGCTCCCTTATTTCGATGTGTGCTACTTTGGCGTGTAGACGTTCCCTCGCTGTGCCTATTTCGATGTTGGGCTGAGCAACGTCGAAGTTGAACATCGACGTTGCCGGCCCTGGAGGACGTGTAGACGTTATTCGTCGAAATAGCCTATTTCGATGTCGCAACATCGAAATAAGCTATTTCGATGTTGCGACATCGAAATAGGCTATTTCGACGAATAACGTCTACACGTCCTCCAGGGCTGGCAACGTCGATGTTCAACTTCGACGTTGCTCAGCCCAACATCGAAATAGGCACAGCGAGGGAACGTCTACACGGCAAAGTAGCACACATCGAAATAAGGGAGCCAGGCACAGCTGCAGACAGGGTCACGGGGCGGACTCAACAGCAAGTCGCTCCCTTAAAGGGCCCCTCCCAGACACACTTTCATTAAACAGTGCAAGATACACAGAGCCAACAACTAGTTGCAGACCCTGTATATGCAGCACGGACCCCCAGCTGCAGCAGCAGCAGCCAGAAGCCCTGGGCTAAGGGCTGCTGCCCACGGTGACCACAGAGCCCCGCAAGGGCTGGAGAGAGAGTATCTCTCAACCCCCCAGCTGATGGCCGCCATGGAGGACCCCGCTATTTCGATGTTGCGGGACGCGGATCGTCTACACGTCCCTACTTCGATGTTGAACGTCGAAGTAGAGCGCTATTCCCATCCGCTCATGGGGTTAGCGACTTCGACGTCTCGCCGCCTAACGTCGATTTCAACTTCGAAATAGCGCCCAACACGTGTAGACGTGACGGGCGCTATTTCGAAGTTACTGCCGCTACTTCGAAGTAGCGTGCACGTGTAGACGCAGCCCAGATGTCCAAGGCTACGTCTACACGTGCCCCAAACTTCGAAATGGCCATGCAAATGGCCATTTCGAAGTTTACTAATGAAGCGCTGACATGCATATTCAGCGCTTCATTAGCATGCGGGCGGCAGCGGCGCTTCGAAATTGACGAGCCTTGCCGCCGCGCGGCGCGTCCAGACGGGGCTCCTTTTCGAAAGGACGCCACCTTCTTCGAAGTCCCGTTATTCCCATGAGCTCATGGGAATAACGGGACTTCGAAGAAGGTGGCGTCCTTTCGAAAAGGAGCCCCGTCTGGACGCGCCGCGCGGCGGCAAGGCTCGTCAATTTCGAAGCGCCGCTGCCGCCCGCATGCTAATGAAGCGCTGAATATGCATGTCAGCGCTTCATTAGTAAACTTCGAAATGGCCATTTGCATGGCCATTTCGAAGTTTGGGGCACGTGTAGACACGGCCTTCAAGAGATTCCAAAGATAATGGCCAAAGGTTCAGCAATTACATCCGCCAATTCCCTCAGTACCCTTGGGTGCATTAAATCCAGACCCATAGATTTATGTACATCTAGTTTTTCTTTGATACAATGAAAGAGGGGAAGAAACTATCTCATTCAGAAGTAAACAAGTTAGGAGAAGGATAGGAAATTGTAGTCACAAATGACTGAATGGAGGGGTAATATGCCACAGTGTAGGGGAAAGATTAGCAGGGGGTGGCCAGCGGGTGGTCTATGAGCCAGAATCTGACTCCAGGAGCCTTTTCATCCAGCACAGAGGGCCAGCAACAGTGCCATATTGTAAGCTAGCTGTGGAGCAAGTGGCTGGCAATCTGCAGCTCCAGAGCTGCATGTGGAGCTTTAAGGAGCTATTTGCACCTCTGGACACTGCTGCCACTAATCTTCTTCCAGCTCCCTGCCCTGCTGTGCTGAAATAATGGATCTCAATTTAATTGCTTTAATGGCCATCAGGGTGGCTGTTAAACCAATTAAATTGAATCCTATTATTTCAGCATGGCAGGGCAAGGAGCTGCCCATGCTGTATGTGAGGGAAAGGAGTAGGTGTGTTGGGGGGAGGCAATGGCCCAAAGAAAGTGCAACGGGGGCAGCAGCAGTAGCGTGTGGTGTTCCTGTGGAGTTTCTGTGTTAGGTAGATCAAGATGGGGCAGTTTGGGGCTGAGAGGGATTAAACCAGGGGAAGGGGGCAGGTTTGGGGCTATTTTGTGTTTGGGCTATTTGCCCCTGGTTTAGATGTACATGGTATGGAGGTATGGTGAGATCCACTTGCAATGGAAGGAGAAAGAGACACAGGTAAAACACAGAAAAAGGTTGAAGCAAATAGCATTATAAACAAATAGGAGAGGTCAAATGAAACCATTTGTGCTACTTTATTGAAACTGGAATCAGTGAGATGAATGTGCTGTACATCAATTTGCATAAGTGGTTTTGCTTGGTCAAGGATCCACCTATCAGCGCCTAGTGGGACCAAACTATGAGTCTTTAAAGTACACTATATAAAATGTAAAAAAATAACTTTGTTAATAATAATTGCCACCTAATTATTTATGACAGACACATATACTTCCTCGGGAATTACATGTTTCCATCTAGTTCCTTGGTAACATGCCAAAACAACCATCATCACCACCCTACCAGTGGGTGGGCTAAGAAATGTGGGCTGTAAGAATTGTGAGTTCAGATGGTAATGTGATCTGTCCTCTACCCTTAATATGTAGAACATGCTCATATTTACTTGTCCCACACCAGCTTAAGTAAGTGTGGCTTACAGCTCTCCACTTACCGCCACCAAATTTGGGAAAAGATTTCAGTAGCTTAAATTTTTTGGGGAATATGAGAAAAGTGCTGGTTTGAAAACACATTACAGTGATTATTGTATAATTTGTAAGAGCTATATAGTTACTTCTAACAAAGCTTGTACTGAGAAAATTGAGGAAGTGTAACCAGAGTACAAGATTTTAGTAGTTGTCATAAAGGCTATTGAAGAGCTGAAACACCTATTTCTCAAGCTATAACTATGGAAAGCACAAAGCCTATCTACTGCTTTATCCTTTTGTGTAATTATTTAGGCTCTGATCCTGCAACAAGCTCCCTGCAGACAGACACCCGTGTCTGCGCAAAGCCCCATTGGGAAGATGGGACTCTGTGTAGCACAGACATTTATCTTCACACATTTGCTCACATGGATGCAATTGCAGGATCTGACCTTATACCTATGCAAACTGGAGGTAAAAAGTTATTCCTGATGTAAGTCAGCCAGGGATTCTGAATCCTGAACATTTTGTTCCAACTCTGCAAACATACAAAGAATGACATAAACGTCATGGAAGTGGAAAATCAATCCTGTAGTTGCTTGCTTCATCCATCCATTCTGCATCCACATGAACATAGATAGTGGTTAGCTGATTCCTGTCAAAACTCAGCTTATGGCTTAAAAGCATTACTGAATTTTTATGTAAAACCATACTAGACTTTTACATGCACCAGAACTTCATACAGTTTAAAAAAAAAAGACTCCTCTTGAATGTCCCTACTCTATATTTACTGGGCTGCCTTTTCAGTGAATATTTATTGTCCTAAATGTATCATAAAGAAAGTTTGAACCAGATATCATTGAAAAGCAAATGATCACTCTCATTATCCTTATACACTCTCATTTTTTTCATACCATAAACAGATGGCTCTGAGCTTTATGAAGGTGATTAATTAAACTGTGCACAACAGGAGTATTTTGTGCATGAATAAATTCCTTTTAACAAGATTTTAAATTCTTTTAGCAAGTAATCTTCTCTAGGGACTGGTGTGTATTTTTCGTCTTATACACTTTTCCTTTAAACAAATGCAATAACTGCCTTAAAACTAAGGTGTATATACCTCAATCCAGGAATTAGAAAAGGGGCTTGGGGCATGATCTTACTAAGTGGTGACTGCTGCTGAGAAAGAAGTAGAGCGAGTCAAAGCAGTCCTGCTGAGCACTCACAAAACCACTAGAGACGCTCTGAAACAAATGCTGCAAAGTCAGAGTTTTGTCGAGATAATGTGATCTGGACTTAGGGGCTTGAGTTCAATGTTGTACGTGGAAATGTTTGTTTTTGTTATTTCAGTGTATTCTTGGAATACTGCTGAATTGGAGTGTGCAGAAAACATGCCCTAAGGGGGAAGTGAGAGTGCAAGCATTCATGAGAACAGCTGATCTGATATCTTTTTCTAGACAGTTGTTTCACTTTTAAAAGGTCACCTGCATGTTTGTGAGCCTGTGCTCATATGAAGACTGCATGAAAGGGATTAATGAACCTCCCCTGAGAATCATAATCGGAGGAGAGAAAGAAGGTGATTGGGGAGTTGGTCCCACACCAGCCCTGAAAAGGAGTTAGGGCAGCAAAGACTGTGATGGAAGGTTAATTGGCACTGAGGATGGTGAATCTGGCTCAACTGAAGGATAGCTGATAAAACCCAGATAGCAGAGAAGCTGGCTAAAATACAAACCTAGAAAGTGTGCATCAGGCAGGGGCTAGAAGCTGACAGCCTTAGGCTATGGCTAGATTACAGGGATTTGTCAACAGAAGTTTTTATTGGAAGATATCTTCTGCCGAAACTACTTTTGGCAAATCGCAGCTGAACTGCCAAGCGGATCGGAAGAGCAATCTGCTCTGTTGACATACAGCAGCCGAACTGTCTGGCTACTCTATCAGAAAGATGGCCAACCGGAAGCATAACATGGGCTGCCTGCTGCTCTGGAAGCCCTGTCTGTCAACAGGGGGCCACTAGAACATTCAGACTGGCTTTCTGTTGACAGAGGCATTATTAGTCATGGGGAGCATGGTGCATCTGTTGACAAAAGTGCTGCATTCTGTTGACTTGTTGTTGAGAGAATACCTTGGGAGTCTGGATGCTCTGCAGGTTTTGTCGGGAAAACACGTTTTGCCAATAAAACCTCTAGTGTAGACACAGACAATGTGGGAGGGGGAATGTGAGAGAAGTCCTTGCAACTGTGGATCTTAAGGAAGCATTTGCTGAGGTGCATTGGGAGAAGAGCCCGTGAGAGGCAGAAGAGGAAGCAGTCCTGGGAAAAAGCAATGCAGGTTGAGATTTTACAGACCTTGTTACCTGACTATTGGGTCCCTGAACTGTAACCTGAAGTTGGCGGGACGGGGTTCCGCAGTAGCCACTAGGAAGTGGCACAGGCTTATGGGAGGCAATTGTCTGGAGACCAGTGGGGTCAAAGTGGGAGGGTAGGGTTTAGGAAAGTCAGTCCTGCCCTCCCACCCAAACTCCCTTAGAGTCATGTGCAGAGGAGTGGCACAGACCTGCTGCATTGTTTCCAAGGGGCCTGGAGCTCCAGCCACCACTCCTGCTACTTAGGTAGGTCCCTTTCAAATGCCAGGCACTGGGATAACAGCCTGCTTTGTTCCTTCCCATGCTGTCGGCACTCTGGCTGGAGATGCTTTGATACTCAAGAAAGGAGTACTAGTCATAGTCATCTGGCCAGGAATCTGAGTGACAAGAGGGGCGAGGAGGAAGGTAGGTGAGTGAAGAACAGAAAGGAAGTGTTGATTCCTCAACCCAACCGCAAAGAAGTACAACAATAATAAGTGAACATGGTGACTAGAGGTGGTGAAGGGATTCTGGTACTGACAAACAGCTCCAGAGGATTACAGCCGCTGAGGGGATTTACATATTTACATATGGTGGCTAAGACTGTATAGAAAGATTGTAAGTTTTAGAGGGCCAGGTAGAACTGAGTTTCATTGGGAGGCTTTCATCTTGATGAAATTTTGACCAAAATGGGAGAGGGGGTAAATTCACTTGAAGTGTTAAAAGGACAGTGATCCATCAGATGCCCAAGTGGAAGATAGGCATCTTCTGGTATGTTGAGTAGCTGTTTAGACTGTTTATCGCTTTAACTATGATTGGCCATAATAAGAACTGCTCTAAATATTGCTAAAACAGTAAAATGGTGTAACATTTGTTTCTTTACTTTAATTAAAAAATGCTACAGTTTGAGTTCACGGGCAGGAATCTTCCTGGAAATAATGAGTTTTAAGTGAATAATGTGGAATATTTACACTCAGGTAGATGTCTATTTTGTAAAGTTTTACTCATGCAAACATGGAGAGAAATAATTACAATTTTGTTACAAGGGACAAAATATTTAAAGTAGGGGACCTCAAACTAGAAATTAAAATGTATATTTAGGTGACTAAAAATACCCCAATTTTTCAAAAATACTGAACTCTGCTGATTCCTTAAACTTTTGCCCATTATTCCGTGGTTTAGGTATCCACATTTTTGCATATTTTTGCAGTTAAAACAAGTTTAATTTTGCATACTGCATACTCAAAACAAACTGCTTGAAAATGATTTGTGAATACTAGCCAAGATTTATTTGTGGAAGTTTACTTAGCTAATAATGAAAATTTTCAAAAAGAATGCAATTCATTCATGCACAATTTATAAAGAGATAAAACTAATTAATACTTCATCTGGTAACTTACTCAGATATTTCTAATACCAATAATTCATTATTTTTTGTGGATTTTTTGTTCCTGTGTAATTGAAGCCCAGCATTATAACTTAAAGTACCATTTATAAATTTAGGTGCTTCCTTAGGGATTGGTGTTTCAGTGTGTCTGTTATAGCAGCAGAAAATGGTTTCAGGCTCTGTGACTCCAATGTTCAGGGGATATATAAACTGAAAGGCTCCTTCCCAGCTGTCATCCAACATTTTTGACAGTGTGACAAAGAGAGCTAAAGGGCAGCTTATCTTCTTAGAATAAAGGCTGATACCAAAAGGGATTGATTCTCCTCTGAGATAGAGTCAAGAATAATCAGATATCTTGAAAAATCTGCTACAGCCTTCCATGGTTCTCTTGTATGGCTATGAATAGACATCCTTGATATCTAACTACGGATGCTCATGTGCCACAGTGGAATTAAATACTGTAGGACTAATCCATTTTAATCTGGTGGGTGGCGTCTTTTTTTTTCATGACTTTTAGGCTGTGTCTACACTGAGTCCTAGTGCCGACAGTTTGATGAAACAGGCAGTCTCAAAAATGCAAAATGGCATTTCAGGTGCATATCTGTGCAGCTAATATGCATATTTATGAAGATAATTTGCCTTTTTGCGGCTAAAAACAAGCAATGTAGCTGTGGTTCTGCCAGCAAAAACCCCCTTTGTCAGCAGTCCCTTATGCTCTGGCTGCCCCAGCCCCCTTTTCCATCTTACTACAGGTGACTCCTTGCTGCCAGTCCCCCCTTCTATTCCTTTCCCCCTTCCTATGTGCCCACCTCTTCTCACCTTCACTTCTTTGTTTTGTTTTGTTTGGCCCCTGAGCCTCCCTTTTCTTCCTAGTCACCACCCTTACTGCTTCCTTCCCCACATAGTTCTTAGTCCCCCTCATCTCCCCAGTGCAGCAGCAGGAGCCAGTCTTTTCATGCTGTGCTGGGAGTTGTGGCTTTTTTGTGGTTTTCCCCTCTTCTCTTCCTCCATTGACAGCACCCCTCCCAGGAGGTCGAGGCCCTTGGGCCTGACCCCAGCTGCCTCAATTGTGGATCCCCTGCTCCTGGAGGGCTGTGGGCATGATTGCTTGCACCCAGTCACCCCTGCTGTCCCCTTTCCCCCTCGCTTCCTCTGCCCACTTCGCCACACCTACCCCTGAGTCATCCCAGGGTGTGATCACCTGCTCATTTGGGAGTGTTGCTCCAGCTGTGGCTATCGAGGCCCTGGGTGTCTCTGGTGGTCCAGAGCTCCTGCTGTCCCCCGTCAACCCCAGCACTGAGGCCTCCAGTGCCACCTCCAGCCCCTGAGAGATTGTCATTTCCTAGGACCTTTGTCCCCTGGGCCCCAATCCCACTTCTGTCCCCATCCCCTGCCTCATTCCCGCTCCTGGCCCCACCCTTGTCCCCAGCGCATGTCCTGCTCCTGTCCCTGATTCCATCCACCCCTGATTCCCCTCCCTCCCCTCCTACTTCCCCTCCTCCTCCTCCTGCCAAATCTCTTACCCGTCCTGACACCTTCCCCATTCTCCCTGCTACTATCCCTGTTGTCCCTATTTTTCTTCCCCTCTTTATCACATCATGACTACCCCCAGAGCTTCAGACCCCTGGGAGATGCTTTTTGTCTCGCCCTTTCCCAGAACCTCTGGAGCTGTTCTCCCTCTGACACCTTCCCCCCCTCCGTTAGCCCATAGAAGGGACCTGACCCCTGTTTGCCTGCCTTTGTTGGATAGGACCCACAGAGGGGTCTGGCCTGAGTATGTTCAGAGCCCTGAAGCCCCAATGCCTGACACACTGAAGGCCAAGAAAACATTAGTGGCTCCAAGAACAAAGTGATTCTTGCCCTTCAGCACCGGGGAGATTACCATCTTATCTGCAAGACTGTGAGGGCCATCTTGAAGGAGGGTAAAGGGACCAGAAGGAGGAATGCTGCAGCCTAGCCATGGGCCCATGGCTTCTGTGACACTGTGTTTACTTTTGGGGTGGGTCATGGGCTCCTAGGAGGCACTATGAGGACCACTAGTGCTCTCTCTGGTGAGGATCACCCCCATTCCTCACAATGCCATTGTTCATCTTTGCCACTTTAAACACTGGGGCTGCAGGATGAGTCTCTGCTGGTGCCACTTGCTCTCCTTCCTCTGGGAGGGGGAGTACTCCATTACCTTCCTGCAGGAGACCCACCCTGCCCCAGCTGCCAAAGCCAGCTGGTGGCTGGAGTGGGGAGACAGTGTCTACATTAGCCACCTCTCAGCCCATCAATTCCTTCCCCACGTATTCCTTTAGTATCCCTCATCTCGCAGCAGCAGGAGCCGGTCTTTCCATCCTGTGCTGGGAGTTGTGGCTTTTTGGTGGTTTTTCTCCCCAACCCTGCAGCCTGAGGTGCTGAGTAGTGTCGAGGTCATGCCACGATGCTTACTGTACCTCTGGGTCTGGGTGGAGGGCCTTCCATTGCATCTAGTTAATGATTATGCCCCAGCCTCCAGCTCGGAGCAGACACTTTCCTTTCAGCATGCACTGGCCCTCCTCGACATCATGGATCCTCACAAATGTCCTGGGTGGGGGCTTCAATGGCACCATTGAGGAATGGGACCTTACAAGGACTGAACTCTACCAGGACACTACAGGCATCCTCCAGGAGCTCAAAGACCATCACTCCCCGGTGGATGTCTGGCATAGCCACCACCTGGATGAGGACATCTCATTCACTTATGTCCGGGTGGTGGGTCAGCGGTCATCACACTCCTGGTTGGATTGCATCTATATTTCCAGTCACCATTTTTCATGGGTTCATTCTTCCAATGTGTTTCAGGCCCTGTTCTCGGTCCACCAGCTGATGGCTATGCAGGCTTCCCTCTCCTCAGGAAATCATAGATGCTAGGACAGGAAGGCACCTTGCGAGGTTATTGAGTCCAGCTTCCTACCCTCATGGCAGGACCAAGTACTGTCTAGACCACCCCGATAGACATTTATCTAACCCGTTCTTAAGTATCTCCAGAGATGGAGATTCCACAACCTCCCTAGGCAATTTATTCCAGTGTTTGACCATCCTGACAATTAGGAACTTTTTCCTAATGTCCAACCTAAACCTCCCTTGCTTCAGTTGAAGCCCATTGCTTCTTGTTCTATCTTCAGAGGCCAAAAAGAATAAGTTTTCCCCCTCCTCCTTATGACACCCTTTTAGATACCTGAAAATGGCTACCATGTCCCCCCTTAATCTTCTCTTTTTTCCAAACTTAATAAGCCTTTCAGCCTTTCTTCATCAGTCATGTTCTCTAGACCTTTGATCATTCTTGTTGCTCTTTTCTGGACCCTTTCCAATTTCTCCATATCTTTCTTGAAATGCGGTGCCCAGAACTGGACACAATACTCCAACTGAGGCCTAACTGGTGCAGAGTAGAGAGGAAGAATGACTTCTCATGTCTTATTTACAACGCACCTGTTAATGCATCCCAGAATCATCTTTGCTTTTTTTGCAACAGCATCATACTATTGACTTGACTCACATTTAACCTGTAGTCCACAATAACCCCTAGATCCCTTTCTGCCATACTCCTTCCTAGACAGTCGCTTCTCATTCTGTATCTCTATGTCTACACACGCCCCTTCCTTTCAGAAGGGGCATGTTAACGAGCGGGTTTGAAAGATGCTAATGAGGTACTACCATGAATATGCAGCACCTTATTAGCATAATAGAGGCCATGGTGATTCAAAATTGCGGCTTTCCAATCACGTGTTGCTCGTGGAGACAGGGACCTTCTGAAAGTACCCCCTAGTTTTCAAAAAGTCCTTCTTCCTACCTGGCGTTACCTCTGTCTGTACCTCTGTGTGCAGATGCTGGAGTCCCCCTCAGTGCGCCAGAAGTCCTAGGAGAAGTCACCAAGATCAGAGACTTCCTGGACTATGACCAGGGAGACTGGGGGGTGCCCCCACATGTTTCCGATGTTTAAGTTCAGTGTCTTTACTGTAGTTTCTCTATGATAGTGTCTTAAGATGATCTCTCATTGATTCATAGATTCCAAGGCCAGAAAAGAATCTCTGAATATCTATATTTATGATCATTTAGTTTGACCCCGGTATAACATAGGCCATTAAACTTCCCCAAAATCATTCCTAAAGCACAGTTTTTTAGAAAAACATCCATTGTTGATTACAAATGGTCAGAGATAATGAACTGTGATACTAAGTTTTTTTCCAATGGTTAATTACTCTTAAGCTGCGTCTACACGTGCACGCTACTTCGAAGTAGCGGCACTAACTTCGAAATAGCGCCCGTCACGTCTACACGCGTCGGGCGCTATTTCGAAGTTGAAATCGACGTTAGGCGGCGAGACGTCGAAGTCGCTAACCCCATGAGGGGATGGGAATAGCGCCCTACTTCGACGTTCAACATCGAAGTAGGGAAGTGTAGACGATCCGCGTCCCGCAACATCGAAATAGCGGGGTCCTCCATGGCGGCCATCAGCTGGGGGGTTGAGAGATACTCTCTCTCCAGCCCTTGCGGGGCTCTGTGGTCACCGTGGGCAGCAGCCCTTAGCCCAGGGCTTCTGGCTGCTGCTGCTGCAGCTGGGGGTCCGTGCTGCATATACAGGGTCTGCAACTAGTTGTTGGCTCTGTGTATCTTGCACTGTTTAATGAAAGTGTGTCTGGGAGGGGCCCTTTAAGGGAGCGACTTGCTGTTGAGTCCGCCCCGTGACCCTGTCTGCAGCTGTGCCTGGCTCCCTTATTTCGAAGTGTGCTACTTTGGCGTGTAGACGTTCCCTCGCTGTGCCTATTTCGATGTTGGGCTGAGCAACGTCGAAGTTGAACATCGACGTTGCCAGCCCTGGAGGACATGTAGACGTTATTCATCGAAATAGCCTATTTCGATGTCGCAACATCGAAATAAGCTATTTCGAAGTTGGGTGCACGTGTAGACGTAGCCTTACTGTTAAAAAAATATGCCTTAAAATGATCATATATACTGTGTTTACTTACTGGAACAACAGCATTTCATACTTAATATACCTGACAATATCGGGCAGTAGCTGAAATAAAATTTGCACAGTGCAAGGGGTCATGAAGCAGCAGGAAAGTGAAAATATTCATTAGCCTAGACTATTTGTGACTGGCCCAAATCATTTCAAAACTCTTGTAGTACAAAAATTGCCCACAGTGCAAATAATTTGACATTCCTGAAAAAAAGGAGTGGTGTGGTCTATTTGCCAGATGGATGGGTTAAGATGGCCTTCTCTTACTAGATACCTGATCTGAATAGAAGACTTTTGTTTACTACAAATTTTTTTTTTCCTTATCTCATTGGTTTTGTCAGGGCAATCTATTTGTCTCAATTTCCTTCAAGCATCGGTTCTTAATACTGCACAAACAGCAAGTTCCATTGTGCCACAACAAAATCATATACCTTGGACTTTTGAACCTTTTAGATTTCAGGTAATCTTTCTCTCTTGATTCTTCCTGTTATTCATTTAGGAAGACAGTAGAAAAATTTCCCTCCCCACATCTGAAAAAATCTTTGCTTTTGCAAGCAATGTCCTGAACTAATAATATGAATAGCATTCTCATTTACATTTAATGTTCCCAGTGAAACCAACATGGCTTCCATAGCTAGCATAAATGATAAACTGGCATATAATGGGGTCAGTGTATTACAATTCTTCTTTTATATAGAAATGCAGACTTCAGCCAGACTTTTGAAGCCCTACTTTTGTCGTGATTTTACAGCACAGGAGACAATTGAATAATTCAATATGCTAATAACAATTTTCCAATGGGAAATTAAAACAGCATAATTCTCTACTTGTTTGTTGTTTTAGCAATAAATTAATATTCTATGTGTAGCAGAAATAATACTTATCATTTTATTATAAAGTGTTTGCTCTCACAAAAAATGTTCTATTAAACACTTTATGGTATGTTATTTTAAGCCTTCAGCAGTTATGCTGATGAGTCTCTGCCTTCAAGCCCTTGCCTGCCCACACAGCTACTATAATGCATCATAATTCACCCTACATTTAATTAAGGCATCTGTCTAGAAAAAAGAGTTTTGGTATTCATTCTTCTTTTCACATTCACCAGTATTCAGGACACTACTGCATTATTTTTTCTCGCATGGGACCTGCACCTCCATTCCATTTGCCTGCTCCTGTGGGCTACGTCTACACGTGCACCCAACTTCGAAATAGATTATTTCGATGTTGCGACATTGAAATAGGCTATTTCGATGAATAACGTCTGCACGTCCTCCAGGGCTGGCAACGTCGATGTTCAACTTCGACGTTGCTCAGCCCAACATCGAAATAGGCACAGCGAGGGAACGTCTACACGCCAAAGTAGCACACATCGAAATAAGGGAGCCAGGCACAGCTGCAGACAGGGTCACGGGGCGGACTCAACAGCAAGTCGCTCCCTTAAAGGGCCCCTCCCAGACACACTTTCATTAAACAGTGCAAGATACACAGAGCCAACAACTAGTTGCAGACCCTGTATATGCAGCACGGACCCCCAGCTGCAGCAGCAGCAGCCAGAAGCCCTGGGCTAAGGGCTGCTGCCCACGGTGACCACAGAGCCCCGCAAGGGCTGGAGAGAGAGTATCTCTCAACCCCCCAGCTGATGGCCGCCATGGAGGACCCCGCTATTTCGATGTTGCGGGACGCGGATCGTCTACACGTCCCTACTTCGATGTTGAACGTCGAAGTAGGGCGCTATTCCCATCCCCTCATGGGGTTAGCGACTTCGACGTCTCGCCGCCTAACGTCGATTTCAACTTCGAAATAGCGCCCAACACGTGTAGACGTGACGGGCGCTATTTCGAAGTTACTGCCGCTACTTCGAAGTAGCGTGCACGTGTAGACGCAGCTGTGAAGTATCAAATGCCCTCACACCCATCAATCTAAGTAGGTTTTGAGGCTACTAAGCTCTTTGCTCAAAATATCTCAGAATAGGGGTCATGGTTGCAGATGACCAGGCTGTCATAGGTGTGTGTGTGTGTGTGTGTGATATGTGGTTCTTAAGGACAGAGATCATCTTTAACTCTTTTTATATGTAATACGGTGTCCAGAACAATGGTCCTATTGAAATGCTATTTACAGAGTGTGAGAGACCACTACAATCTGCAACTGATTTGTCATACCTTTTTGGTGGTCCACTGAAAAACAACATATTTAGAACCCAGCAGAGAGTAGATTGGGATACTGAAGGAAGTTGGGAGTGTCAGAGGATCTTGGATCCCTGGTGAAGGTTTCAGTAAATGGAAACATTGCAGAAGCTCTAAATTGGCATCCTTGATAATAGCTGCAATTTGTTTGACCAATAAGGGATCGAACATATTGAAAGTTTGAAATATAGATGGAAAAAGACAGAACTGGACCACTTGTTTAGATACAAGTGATGATATTTGTTTTTAATACAGGAATCAAACTGGGCAAGTTGTTTTTTTCCTCTAATTTGCTCCGCATTAGTGAGAGTGCTTGAGCAGCAACTAGATGTTTACTGTCATGCTACATACTGAAAAACGTTTCTGTTACTCCACACTTATACCTACAAATGGATTAGAGAGCTTATTCTTTCTATAGCAGCACAATTCACACCTCAGTAGAAAAATTCCTAAAGATCTCAATATGAATTAAATCCTCAAATAATAAGCTCAAAACTATTAAAATAATAGCCAAGAAGAGACCATTGTGCTCATGTAACCTGACCTCCTGCATAACACAGGCCATATAATTTCAGCAGGCAATTCATGCATCAAACCTCCAAAATAGTGGTTGAAATAGAGCTGATCATTTAGAAAGGTACCTTGTCTTCAATTGAAGACTGCAAGTGATAGAGAATTTGTTATATTGGTAATTTTTTAAACTAATTAATTAGTCTCCATGTTTGAAAAAGAAAAAAAAATGTTTTCTTACTTCCATTGAATCTTTCAGACTTCAACCTCCAGCCATAAGAGCACATAGTATTTCTCCTGCTTGACTAAGGAGTAGAGCTGGATTAAACACTTAGTTATTTTTTTCTGGTTGGAATTAAAATATTTTTTAAATCCACAGAGTATCAAAAAAATTACTTCAAGAAAAAATGAAGCATTTTGTTCGGATGAAACTGAAACTTTATTATAATAATTTTAAATGTTTTGTGACTGTTTTAAAATAATATTTGAGCAGATTTTGAAATGGAAAGGCTGTTTGACACTACAAAAATAACTTTGAAGTTGCTTACTTTGAAGTACAACTTGGAAGTAAGCAACTTCAAAGTTGAGCATCTACCCACACCCTATTTTGAAGTTAAACTTCGAAGTAGGTCACTACTCCATTCCTGGGAATGGAGTAAGGACTTTGAAGTTGGGCTACCTACTAACTTTGAAGTTAACTTAACCTAGTTAACTTTGAAGTAAGGGAAAATGTGTGTAGACTCTCTGCTGGCTACTTCGAAGTAGTGCCTAACTTTGAAGTCCACTTTGTAGTTAGTTCCTAGTGTAGACACCCCCAAAGGCTGTGTCTACATTAGCTCCAAGCTTCGAAGGGAGGAGGCTGTCGGGAGATTATTAACTAAGTGCTGCAGTGCATATGCAGCACTTCCTTAAGCTAATTCACCCCTGCAGCAACTTCAAAGCGGCAAACCGCAAAGTGCTGGCTTGTGTGTAGCTGTGGCTAACCCGCCTGTACTTTGAAGTGCCTGAGCTACTTAGAAGTCCTTTTACTCCATGAGTTTTGTTGACAAAACCCTATTTTGTCAACAAAACTCTCCAGTGTAGATGTAGCCTAATAAGACACATGGAAGATCAGCATTTCTGCTCCTATAAAACTGTTGTCCTGGGATTTTCATGGTTTCTAACTTCAGATTTGACATATTTGGGCCCCGTTCTGTAAAAGTCTTCTCCTGGAGCTCATTACTATTCTTTGCTTTGATTTCATTATATACCTTTGATTATCTTATTGATGTAGTAAAATTGTGCTTGTTTATGCCAAGGCTTAATTTGGCCCAGTTGACTTCAGGCAGGGGCAACTTTAATACACAGTATATTGGCTTGGTCAGATGGAGCTTGACTCCAGAGTCCCAGTCTGAGTCTCCAGTCTCAGTCTCCAACATGGCAATTTGTAGGCTGCGCACACAATGAAATGAATCCAGCCACAATTGAACTTTACCAATTGATTAAGTCTGCAGGAGTGTCTTGCTACCAGCTGGCAGAGACACCAGTTGTAAGGCATAGATAACTGAAATATCAACTCAGCTCATTAAAGTAGTGAAGTACTTGCTGACTTCACACAGTGCTAGACCATGTAACTTCATTTTCTGTGGACAGTATAACTTTGCGTTCTTTAACCTCTCTCCTAATATCAAGGTTTTAACAATTGTAACTATCATATCATGACACGTCCAATCAGATATTCTAAAACAACAAGAAGTCCTGTGGCACTTTATAGACTAACAAATATGTTTTAGACTAACAGATATTCTAGGCTTCTTTACGTGCTTGTTAAAATGTTAATTTTATTGACTAATAACTCTTGGGCTGTGTCTACACCGCAAAAATAACTTGGAAGTTGCTTACTTCGAAGGTGAGTGTCTACATGCACCCTACTTCAAAGGTAAAGTTTGAAGTAGGGCACTACTCTATTCCTGAGAATAGAGTAAAGACTTCAAATTTGGGCTCCCTACTTCAAAGTTAAGTTCAAAGTAAGGGAAAACAAGGGTAGGCTGCCCGCTGGCTACTTCAAAGTAGTGACTAACTTCAAAGTTAACTTGGAAGTTAGCTCCTAATGTCGATGCACCTTTGGTTTGTGGTAGAACACTTCAGTATAGATGGGCATGCACTGATTATATTAAAATATGAAAGATAGATTACTTCTATTTAGGGACACCACTTATTATCATTACAGGAAAATAATTCCATGCAAATCAATCTGTGGCGTATGGGGGCAGGGGGTGTGTGGGAGAAGGGTGGGAGAGAGACCAAAAAACCTCAGTCAGTTGTGCAAATTAAATTGGTTGCTTTTTAAATCAACCTGTTTCCTACCACTTTCCATGGGGAAGAATGACACCTGTTCACATTATGACTCATATTCTGTTGGTCACTCATGGAGGGTGAAGCAGGATTTTTGTTCAGTGCTGGGTACTCAAGCTATACATAAGAAATAAGCCTATAAAAATCTAAAGCTCCTATAAGATGAACACTGCTAATCTCTAGAATGTTGTCAGCTGGCCATTTTGCATAGGCAGATGAGCACATCCTGGTTGTGAGGGGCTGGCAATGTTTTAACAAGACGTTCCCACAAATTGCCTCCTTATACAAAAAACCCCTGAGTATCAGGAAAGGGGCTTTCTGAAAAGTAGAGGGCTAATGGAACGAGAAGTTTATTAATTTATGTTCCCATTTGAACAACAGCTTTTCATCTCTATAACCAAATACGGAGGTAATTCTTAGTGGTCACTCGATAATGAGTAGGGTGTCTTTTGCAATCACAGATGGTGGAACAAAGAGCAATGGTCTAAAGTTAAAGAGGTGTAGGTTGGATATTAGGAACAACTACTTCACCAGCAGCGTGGTGAAGCACGGGAAAGTGTTACCAAGACAGGCGGTGGAATCTCCATCCCTAGAGGTTTTTAAGTCCTGGCTTGACATAGTCATGGCTGGGATGATTTAGTTGGGGTCAATCCTGCATTAGGCAGGGGCTGAACTAGATGACTTCCTGAGGTCCCTTCCAGGCCTAGAATTCTATGATTCATGTCACCCTCCTATATATGAGTTTGTTGATGGCTGATCAGCTCAATTTTAGAGCCACAGATGTTATCAGAGAAGAGGCAGGTGTTAGTAGCTGTGGGAGGGACCAGGGGCAGTTTTTGATGTTTGTTTCTTCTTCTCTGCATCTGAACTGTCTGCATCCGCACTGCGGTTGGACCTCTCAGATTATGCCACCCTCTCACAGATTAGTGTTCTCCACTGGGGGTAGTGTTGGGCAAAGTTCTACCAAGTGTCGACAATAATGTTGCATTTTTCATGTGTGCCTTCAGCATGTCCTTCCACTCGTTACCAACTTTCTTTTGTCCTTCCTCCAATTTGAAAAAAGAGAATCTGTTTTGGGAGGGGCTGATCAGACATCCTAACCATGTGACCAGTCCAACAAAGTTGTCGATGAATGATAATTGCTTCAATGCTGGTCATGTCCAACTCTTCCATGATGCTAGTGTTTGTGCACCCATCCTCCCAACAGATATTTAGGATTCTCTGGAGGCAGTACTGATGGTATTGTTCAAGTGCCTTCAGATGATGCTTGTATGTTGTCCAGGTTTCACATGCATATGGTAACACTAGAACAACCACTGCAGGGTGTACAAGGAGGTTTGTCTTGGGATAGATGTCCTGGTTGTCAAAGACCCTTTGTCTCAGGTGGGTGAAAGCAGAGCTTGCACAGCTCAGATGATGTTGAATTTCTACATCAATGTCGACTATAGAAGAAAGATGATTTCCATGGTATGGGAAGTGCTCCACATTTTCCACAAATTCTCCTTTGACTTCAATAGAAGGTGCACGAGAGTGTCCCATCAGTGAAGGTTGGTGGAGCACCTTGGGCTTTTTGGTATTCAGTGTGAGGCCGAGAGTCTCATATGCTTTAACACAAATATTTAAGAGGGTCTGAAGGGCTGTGGGAGAAATAGTAACAACAATATTGTCATTGGTGTACTGGAGCTCCATGATTGAAATTGTGGAGGTCTTGATTTTGGCCTTCAGCCACCAGAGACTGAAAAGCTTCCTGTCCATTCCACAGACAATCTTCATACCATCTGGAAGCTGAGGAGCAAATATGCTGTGCTCCAAGTCCTAAATAAGGGTGGAGGTGAGAGGTGGATGAAGTGTTGAACTGGGAAAAAAAAGGAGGGCTGTGTCTCAGTGATGACCCGCACCACTGAGATTGATTTTGCTATTACGAAACTGGTGTAATTATAGCCCTGGCTTACACCACGCAACTAACAGGAGGAATAGAATTACCCCCAAAAGAAAGAGAAACACCCCCTGAGTATTTCTAATTCCCAGTAGTTATCTAAAACAGCCTATGGGTTGGCGAATTCATTGGCTGTTATTTATCCTGATTTCTAAGAGCTGTTATCTATGCCCAGGAAGTGAGAGTTTCAAGTTTCAGAGGATAGGACATAAGGGTTAATAGGAGAGTGTGATGTACAGATACAAACAAACAAACTGTCCTGTAGAACACGAGGTTCAGCGGACCACGCTTCCCAGCTGAGGCAACTTGCTTTCAGAACTTCCTGGTCATTGGGCCAAAGCCGTTTCAGGGGTTCTGGGGCGTCTTTGCCTCAGCCTTACACGTGACCCTTACAGGCTCATGAAACTAAAGGCATACACACAGCAATACATGTAGCTATGGCAGGGTACTAAAAGGAAAACCAGAGATAAAAATGCAAATGCTAACTTTTACTTACACAGCTGAGCAGGTGCAGGAACAAAACAACAAAACACTGCATTTGGCTATCTAAGCTATACTGTTACAAATTTCTTTGTGGTACCAATAGGTATTCACACACTACTCTGTTTAACTCATGAGCCAGTGGGAGGAGCAGCGAAGGGTGATCAGTCCTTGTTGCAGGCAGCGTCTGGTCTATCCAGGATTCAGGAGTTCCTCCCACTCATTACGTTGTTGCCCCCCTTTATAGTCCTGCCTTTTGCTGGCTCCACCCGAGGCATGACACATCACATCCTGGTTGCTTCTGCTTCTCTTCGCCTGCAGCCCCTCTTAGGCCCCCCTCCCCATTTTACACAACCGAACATCTCATGCTTTATCTTTTCCTTTTAAGGTATGCAGCTGGCGCCTCTGGGCCGCTAGGTCAGAAGCCATGGATCTTTCCTGTATAGGTTTTTACTGTTTGTCATTTTTAGACAGGGGGCGGGGGGAAGGCTGCAGATAGTGCAGTCTGCAAGCAATTCAGTAAATCCCGTTGCTGACTGGTTTAGACTTGCCCAATTCACTTGGTTCCTCAGTTCTTGGTGTGAGGTTATTGGTTTAGCCTGTTTGTGCTGAGGCACATTTCCCTATAACACTTTAAAAGGGTCTCTGGACCCTGCCTCCACCCCACGTACCTCACTGCGTTGTTCAAATGTCCATGCAATTCACCCTAACATGCCTGACCATGGCCGTTCACTTAAGGATGGCCAGGTAATTTTGCACAGAAGCTTGCCATCAATTAAGTGAAGGGTCATGGCAATGAAGATGCAGAGCTGTGATGGGGCAATGCACAGCCTTGCTCAACTCCCATTTTGACCTACTTTGAAAAAACCAATGGTAGACTGAGGAGGCGTGAGAACTCCAGCATTTCACAAACATCAATGATACAAGAGGTTTCTTCAATGCTACCAAAGTTGTTGCTGTTTCCGGGCAGTGAAGATCATGTCTGCTGTTCCTCAGAATGGTCAGGAGCCACACTGGGATTCCGGGAGAATTTATTCTGACAGTGGCAGGAATTGGTTTGAAAGGATTCAAGCTAAGATTTTCCCTGCTGTTGCCATCAGAGACATGCCACAATAGTTTCCACAGTCCAACTTGTCACCCTTCTTGAAAAGACTGACAGTCAGCTTGCCTCTGAAATCCTGTGGCATCTGTACCCTATCCCAGATCTTGAGACTCAGGAGGTGGAGCTATTTGTTGAGTTCTGGTCCACCTTCTTTGAGGACTTCAGTGGGGATTCTATCTAGTCCGGTTGCCTTGTTTCACTTCATTACTTTGGTGGCAGCTTGGACCTCACTCAAGGTAGGGAGTGTTGCAAAATCGTCTCCAAATGGTTGCTGAGAAATTTGGTCAAGGGATTCTAGGACCACAGTGGAGGTGCAATTCAAGAGCTCACTGTAGCATGCCTGCCAGAAAGAAGCAATGGCTTCATTGTCTTTCAAGAGTTGGGTAACATCCTTTCATCTCAGGGGATTGATTCCATAGTTTCTCGGTCCATAAACAGCTTTCATAGCTTTGAAGAAACCTCTTGTATTGTTGAGGTTTGCAAGATGCTGGAGTTCTTGCACCTTCTCAGTCCACCACTGGTTTTTCAGAGTCTTTGTTTTCCATTGCACTTCTGCCTTGGCCTTGGCATGTGCTTCTCTCTTCATTGTGCAATTGATGTCACTTTGCCAGGCCCTAAGGGCTTTCCTATTTGCCTCAATCAAGCATTCAATTTCCACATTGTTCTTATCAAACCAGTCCTGATGCTTTCTGGTCTGGTAGCTGATTGTTTCTGCACGTGCTCCAATGATGGCAATTTTCAATTGACACCAGTGTTCTTCCACACCTTCAGGGCGTACTGTCCGCAGCTTCCTTTGGAGCGCTGTCTGGAGGTCACATCACCTGATGGAGTCCTTCAAGCCTTGTACATTGATCTTTCATTGGATCTGTTTCCTCTGACTTCTCCATTTGGTGACAATCCTACTTGCAATTGTGGATCGCATAATTTGGTGATCAGTCCAGCACTCATCAGCACTAGTCATTGCACATGTGAGGACATCACATCGATTCGAAGCACAGATGATGATATAATCTATGAGGTGCCAGTGCTTTGATCAAGGATGTTGCCATGAGATCTTATTTTTTTCTGTGAGAACAGGGTGTTCATGGTAACTAGTTCATGTTACGCACATTTTATAAGAAGGAGGACTCTGTTGGAGTTGCTGTTACTGACTTCTTCTTTCCTATTGGTAGTCTGCCAGAGATCTGTGTCTCTTCTGACACTGGCATCGAAATCCCCTATGAGAATAATCTTGTCATCTTTGAGTTTATCTTTCAGGACTGTGTCCAGCTGGATGTAGAACTTCTCCTTTACATAATCTTCAGCATCTAGAGTTGCTGAATAAGCACTGATGAGAGTTGCCTGTTTTGGTAAGCTTCCAGCGGAGAGTCACGAGATGCTCATTGATGCCGACAGGAACTTCAGATAGAATGTTTGTCAGTTTGTTCTTGATGGCAAATCCTACTCCATGAATTCATTTTTCTTCCTTTGGGTTTCCTTTCCAGAAAAATTGTATCCTCTGCTTTTTCTCTTAGCTCTTTTTCTTCTGGTCCATGTGTTTCTGCCAGGGCAGTGATATCACTGTTGAATCATTTCAGCTCACAGGTAATAATTGCCATGATTTTCTGGTTGCTGAATGTGTGGATTGTCCATTAGAGTCTGAATATTCCATGTTCTAAAGTTTACTGATTGATTTCATTTGCATGGAGGTGAACCCACTGGATGTGGTTATCCAGTCAGGGGGATTGAGATGGACAAAGCCAATCATCTGTTGCCCTGATATGTCATCCCAAGAGGTATGCTGCCTGCCAGGAGCCCATATCCAAGATATTAAGGAGGTGTTGCCGAGGATTAGCCAGCCTGCTGACTACTATACCATGCTATTCATCCGTTTGGACACAAATGATACTGCAAGGTGTAACCTTGAGCAGGTCAAGTGTGACCACAGGGCTCTGAGAGTACAGGTGAAGGAGTTGGGAGCACAGGTGGTGTTCTCCTCAATCCTTCCTGTCAAAGGTAGGGGCCCAGGCAGAAAGAGGTGCATTTGGAGGTGATTGCCTTGCTGCAAGGATGGTGTCGCCAGGAGTGCTTTGCCTTCCTGAGTCACGGGATACTATTCCATGAAGGACTGCTAAGCAGGGATGGAATTCACCTATCAAGGAATGAGAAGGATTTATGTGGATAGAGACTGGCTAATCCAGTGAGGAGGGCTTTAAACTAGTTTTGACAGGAACAGGTGACCAAAGCCCACAGGTAAGTAAAAAATCTGGAGACCTAGGTGTTGGGTTGGAAATGGGAGGGATCGTGAGCTATAATAGCAGAGAAAAAAGAGGGACTAAGCAGAACAAATCAGTATCTTAGATGTCAATATACAAATGCAAGAAGCAAACACAATTATGACATAATTGGTATCACAGAAACTTGGTGGGATATTACACGATTGGGATATTGGTATAGAAGGGTACAACTTACTCAGGAAGGATAGGCAGGGTAAACAGGGAGGATGTGTTGCTTATATCTATTAAAAATGTGCACACCTGGACTGAGGTGGAGATGGATGGAGGAGACAAACATGTTGGGAGTCTCTGAGTTAGGTTAAAAGGGGTAAAAAAACAGGGTGATGTCATGACAGGGGTCTACTACAGACCACCTAGCCACGTAAAAGAGATGGATGAGGCTTTTTCTGAACAATTAGCAAAATTATCCAAAGCATAGGATTTGATGGTGATGGAGGACTTCAACTATCCAGACGTGTTGGGAAACTAACACAGTGAGGCACAGACTGTCCAGAAATTTCTTGTACTGCATAGATAACATTTTTTTATTTCAGAAGGTGGAAAAAGCTACTAGGAGGGAAGCAGGCCTAGATCTGATTTTAACAAGTAGGGCGGAGCTCTCTGAGAATTTGAAAGTGGAGGGTAGCTTGAGAGACAGTGACCATGAAATCATAGAGTTCATGATTCTAAGAAGTAGTGAAAAGGAGAACAGCAAAATAGAGACAATGGATTTTAGGAATGCAAATTTTGATAAACTCAGAGAGCTGGTAGCAAGATTAAGAGAAAGAACAACTGAAGAGAGACGTCAGTTTTTCAAAGGGCCCATTATTAATGGCCCAAAAGTAAGCTATACCTCTGCATAGGAAAGATAGAAAGTATGGTAAAAAGCCTGCGTTGGCTTAGCCAGGAGATCTTGCATGATCTCAAAATCAAAAAGGAGTAATATAAAATGTGGAAATTAGGAGAAATTACAGAGAATGAATATAAGGAAACTATACACATATGCAGGGGCAAGATTAGAAAGGCCAAGGCACAAAATGAGCTTAAACTAGCTAGAGATATAAAAAGTAACAAGAAGTCATTTTATAAGTATATGAGAAGCAAGAGGAAGACCAGGGACAGGGTAGGCCCACTACTCAGTGGCGGTGGTGGGGGTTGGGGTAAAGAAACAGTGTCAGGAAATTTGGAAATGGAAAGGTGCTTAATGACTTTTTTGTTTCAGTCTTCACCAAGAAGACCAATGCAGAACTATCTAATATGGCGAATGCTAGCAGGAAGGGGGGCAGGTTTAGAGGACAAAATACAAAACCATCAAGTTAAAAATTACATAGAAAACTTAGATGTATGCAAGTCACCAGGGCCTGATGAAATGCATCCTAGGATACTTATGTAGATGATAGAGGAGGTTTCTGAGCCTTTAGCTATCATCTTTGAAAAGTCCTGGAAGTCGTAAAAGATTCCAGAAGATTGGAAAAAGGCAGATATAGTGCACGTCTATAAAAAAGGAAAAGGAAAAAAAGAACAACCCAGGAAACTACAGACGAGGCAGCTTAACTTCTGTGCTGTGAAAAATAAAGGAGCAAATAATTAAAGAATTCATCTGGAAGAAAATAAGGTGATAGGTAACAGCCAGGAAAGGGACCTAGGAGTTATGGTGGATGAAAGGTTGGATATGAGTAAACAGTGTGCCCTTGTAGCCAAGAAAGCTAATGGCATACTGGGGTGCATTAGGAGGAACATTTTGAGCAGATCTAGAGAAGTAGTTATTCCTCTTTATTCGGCACTGGTGAGGCCACAGCTTGAATATTTTTGTCCAGTTTTGGGTCCCCCAGTATAAAAAGGATGTGGATTTGCTGAAGCAGGTTCAGAAAAGGGCAACAAAAATGATTAAGGGTCTGGAGCACAAGACCTATAAAGATAGGCTGAGGGATTTGGGCTTGTTTAGTTTACAGAAGAGAAGAGTTAGAGGTGATTTAATAGCAGCCTTCAAATTCCTGAAGGGGAGTTCTAGAAAGGAGGGTGAGAAACTGTTCTCAGTGGTGTCAGATGGCAGAACAAGGAGTAATGGTCAGAAGTTGAAGAGGGAAAGGAGTAGGTTAGATATTAGGAAAAACTACTTCACCAGGCGGGTGGTGAAGCATTGGAATGTGTTGCTTAGAGAGGTGGTAGATTCTCCATCCCTTGAGGTTTTTAAGTCCCGGCTGGACAAGGTCCTGGCTGGGATGACTTAGTGGGGGTTGATCCTGCTTGAAGGAGGGGGCTGGACTAGATGACTTCCTGAGGTCCCTTCCAGCCCTATGATTCTGTGATTCCGCTGTACTCAGCACTCATTAGGCCTCAGCTGGAGTATTGTGTTCAGTTCTGGGCAATACACTTCAAGAAAGATGTGAAGAAATTGGAGAAGGTCGAGAGAAGAGCAACAAGATTGATTAAAGGTCTAGAGAACATGAGCTATGAGGGAAGACTGAAAGAATTGGGCTTGTTTAGTTTAGAAAACAGAAGACACAGAGGGGACATGATAGAGGTTGTCAAGTAGGTCACCAGAAGTGGGAGAAAAATTCAAAGAGGGTCACAAGGATGTGAGAGAAGAATTGCTCTCCTTGGCTTCTGAGGATAGGACAAGGAGCAATGGGCTTCAACTACAGCAAGAGAGGTTTAGATTAGATATTAGGAAAAACTTCCTAACAATTAGGGTGGTTAAATACTGGAATAAGTTAGCTAGGGAGGTTGTAGAATCTCCATCACTGGAGATATTTAAGAGCAGGTTAGATGGACACCTCTCCGGAATGGTCTAGATGGTGTTTGTTCCCACCAAGAAGGCAGGGAACTGGGCTTGATGACCTCTTGAGGTTCCTTGCAGTTCTAGTGTTCTATGATTCTGTGATTCTATAGTGTCAGTCCTTCTACAAATGCCCCCAATCTACAGTTTATACAGCAGGAGTTGGAGGAAGGGGAGAGGAAGGAAGAAAAAAGAGGTCACCTGTGACTAGTAAGACCACCTGATAAAGCAAATTAAGTAGGGTACATCCCATTCCTGCTAATACCAAAGGTAGGAAAATGCCCTATGTAATGTATAAGATACTTAAGATCTCTGTTCAGGTCTAGGTTAAATGTGTCAAATTTGTAAATAAATTACAATTCAGATGTCTCTCTCCATAATCTTGAGATAAAATTCTTTTCTATTAGAAGGGCTACTGTTAAATCTGTTATTGAACATCCTGGGATGTTAAAGTGTTCTCCTATAGCTTTACGTATATTTCAGTTCCTGATGTCAGATTTATGTCTATTCATCATTTGGTGCAGAGACTGTCCAGTTTGTCTATACTCTCAGAGGGGTAGTGGTGTTAATCTGCAGCTTCAGAAAAACAAATAAAAAAACAAAACCAAACCCAAACAGTCCTGTAGCACCTCAAAGTCCAACAATTTTATTTATTAGGTAATGAGCTTTTGTGGACAAGACCCACTTCATCAGATTCACTGATGCAGATTTGTTTTGTCTATAGTTACACAAACTTAGTTAATTTTGGAAAACAGTCACAGGAGAATGAGCTGACATGAGAATTCTAATGGAATTCCAGTTGGTGAATTTCATTATGTATTTTAATGATATCAGACTTCACTGAAGATGCAGGTATACTTTTAACTCCATGAAAACCAGATTGTTCCTGGCAAAATTATTTGCATTGGCCTCCAAATGTTGCAGTGAAATGTGTATGGGGAAGGAGTGCTACTGAGAGCATGATTATTTATCTTCTTTAATTGAACAGAGGTACTGTGCACAAACAACCTGTAAAAAATAGCCCTATGGAGAGCCAATAAAGTCTAAATTAGTGTTCTGATAATTTTACCTGAAATGCTTTTCCAATCTCATTAACATATAGCAAGAGAATAATAGTGATTCAATTGAACTTGGGAAATTATTTAGTTTTTCCAGGATATAGTAGGCTGTGCATACCATCAGTACTGTGTTACTGCACATCAGAGTTAATGATGCTGTTAGTGTGAGCTGCCGTGCCAAAACAGACCCTGAAAATAATTAGAAAGCGACTATGAATATGTCATTAGAGTATAGCTTAAAATATGTCAGTCTCTTGCAAGACGTACAAATTTGCACTGAAAGAGTCAATAATGTACAGCTTCAGCTGCATTCAGATATCTGAATTTCATACCTATGGTATGCGCAGTATTGCCCTACTTAAGAAAATATCTGTCTTCTGAGCTTTTGAATACATCTCTTAAGAATATCCAATATCCATTTAAAAATCTTTTCACAGTCGTTGTTTATAAGATTTCAATATATTTTTCCAAATGGATTTGGCAGGAAGATGGGTATATTCTTATTATATACCTTTTAGTTGCATATAGTAAATAAAGTGTTATGGGAAAAAGTTTCCAGACACTGACAAAGGGAATTTCAGGTAGGCAGTACATATTGTCAGCTAATGGGAATGCTCAGGTTATATTTACAAATGCAATGGAGCAATAGAAAGGTCCCCCAGGAATAACAAGATGTAGCAACATTCATTAAGAATATTGGTTCTCTTACTGAAGACAGATTTCAGGCGGTGTTTTCATTGTACTTGAGTTTGGGTCACCCTGTCTTGATCTGCTGAGAAAAGAAAAAAAAAACGAAATAGGTGAATACATAGGTGAAAAACATCTTTTTTCATTGGTATACCTGCCTCCTAAACACAGGCAGAATTTGTAGCTAGAGTGTTACAAATGTTTACTTAATGTTGCTTGGGGATGCTTGAAAAAGACACACTAGGATTTTAAAATGCTATTTAACATAGGTACTTATGTGTAAAGCGTTGAATAGGACATTTTTTATTTGAATATAGATGATAAAATATATTGTATGGATTAACATTTAACATACCATAAACTGGACCTTAAACTAATCAAAAATGCATTACTACCATGACATATGTTTAGGAAAACATGATATAGTTAAATCCCTAATCAATGTCTAGCTCAGCACTGCAGGCTCAAAATAACATTAGTTTGAAATGATAATACACAACATATCAATGGTTACACTTACATAACATGGAAACAAAAAGTCAAAAAGGGACAAAGTTTCAGTATGGCTCCATGATAGGTTATGCTTTCAGAGGGTTATGAATGCATATCCAAGAGCTATCAAAGCAAATTTGCCTCTCAAATTTCCTGTGTTGGTACACACCTTGTGCAAAGAGCATAGATGGATCAGATGGGGACTTGACTAAAACATGGATGAATGTTCCTGGAGTAAAGGTGAGTAAGAACATAAGAACATAAGAATGGCCATACTGGGTCAGACCAAAGGTCCATCCAGCCCAGCATCCCATCTGCCAACGGTGGCCAATGCCAGGTGCCCCAGAGAAGGCGAACAGAAGACAATGATCAAGTGATTTATCTCCTGCCATCCATCTCTTGCCCTTGTTCTGAAGGCTAGGGGCACCATACTTTATCCCTGGCTAATAGCCATTTATGGACCTAACCTGCAAAAATTTATCAAGCTCTTTTTTAAACCCTAATAGAGTCCTGGCCTTCACAGCCTCCTCGGGCAAGGAGTTCCACAGGTTGACTGTGCGCTGTGTGAAGAAAAATTTCCTTTTATTAGTTTTGAACCTACTACCCATCAATTTCATTTGGTGTCCCCTAGTTCTTGTATTATGGGAAAAGGTAAATAATTTTTCTATATTCACTTTCTCCACACCATTCATGATTTTATATACCTCTATCATATCGCCCCTCAATCGCCTCTTTTCCAAACTGAAAAGTCCCAGTCTCTCTAGCCTCTCCCCATATGGGACCCGTTCCAAGCCCGTAGTCATCTTAGTCGCCCTTTTCTGAACCTCTTCTAATGCCAATATATCTTTTTTGAGGTGAGGAGACCACATCTGCACGCAGTACTCAAGATGTGGGCGTACCATAGTTTTATATAGGGGAAGTATGATATCTTTTGTCTTATGATCGATCCCTTTTTTAATAATTCCTAACATCCTATTTGCCTTACTAACTGCCGCTGCACACTGCGTGGATGTCTTCAGAGAACTATCCACTATAACTCCAAGATCCCTTTCCTGATCTGTCGTAGCTAAATTTCACCCCATCATGTAGTACGTGTAATTTGGGTTATTTTTTCCAACATGCATTACCTTACACTTACCCACATTAAATTTCGTTTGCCATTTTGATGCCCAATCACTCAGTTTGCTGAGATCTTTTTGTAGTTCTTCACAATCCCTTTTGGTTTTGACTGTCCTGAACAACTTGGTGTCATCTGCAAACTTGGCCACCTCACTGCTTACCTCATTTTCTAGATCATTGATGAACAAGTTGAACAGGATCGGTCCCAGGACTGACCCCTGGGGAACACCACTAGTTACCCTCCTCCATTGTGAAAATTTACCATTTATTCCCACCCTTTGTTTGCTGTCTTTTAACCAATTCCCGATCCATGAAAGGATCTTTCCTCCTATCCCATGACCACCTAATTTACATAAAAGCCTTTGGTGTGGGACCGTGTCAAAGGCTTTCTGGAAATCTAGGTATATTATGTCCACTGGGTGCCCCTTGTCCGCATGTTTATTAACCCCTTCAAAGAATTCTAATAGATGAGTTAGACACGACTTCCCTCTGCAGAAACCATGCTGACTTTTGCCCAACAATTCGTGCTCTTCTACGTGCCTTGCAATTTTATTCTTTACTAGTGTTTTTACTAATTTGCCTGGTACTGATGTTAAACTTATCGGTCTATAATTGCCAGGGTCTCCTCTAGAGCCTTTCTTAAATATTGGTGTTATATTGGCCGTCTTCCAGTCATTTGGTACCAAAGTGGATTTAAAGGATAGGTTACGAACCACTGTTAATAACTCCACAATTTCACATTGGAGTTCTTTCAGAACCCTTGGGTGAATGCCGTCTGGTCCTGGAGACTTGTTACTATTCAGCTTATCAATTAACTCCAAAACCTCCTCTAATGTCACTTCAATCTGAGTGAGTTCCTCAGATTTGTCACCTAAAAAGGCTGGCTCAAATTTAGGAACCTAGTAGACTAGGATTTAACAGATCTGGGCTTTAATTCTGAGCCCTCTTATGGGTGTTGTATGTCGATTCAGTTTCTCAATGGTGTCTGTTAAATGGGCACCACTGATACTTCCCTAGATGGCCAGAGAGTTCTAAAATAAATTCCCTGAGGTTGCTTTAATCTACACCAAAGGCCAATTGAGCTCTTGAGTTGTCCATGAGATTGGGATTAAGAAGGAAATTGAAAATTCAGTCTTTTGATGTCTAGGGGGCTGGAAATATAGAGGCTAGTTTTGATCAGGATGAAAAGGCAAGAATACTATATACTGGAAAAGTCCAAGTACGGGCATTGTAACTAGGAAAAGATAAATATAGTTGATTTATAGATATGGCAAAATCTGAGTCTTTTGAAAGTCATTAAAGAGATGAGAGTTCAATCAACAAAGCTTGAGGACTAGATCAGTAGGACAAAAATTATACAGCAGTCATGGCCACTAAATAGAGTTAACAAGATTCAGAGGATCATTTTATGGCATTCTATGTGAATGATACAGGGATTACATAGACACATGAAAGCCATGTCTACACTAGCCATTATTTTTGAAATTCTGGGCCATCTTTTGAAAGACAGTGCAGAGCTGCATGCTCTTTCAAAAGAGCTACACACGCTGCATGCTCTTTCAAAAGGAAAATTGAAGGAATGCTCCTGAGCTTTTGAAATTGCTCTTCCAAACTAGAAATAGGAAAAGCTCCCACTTTCAAAAGGCTCTTTTAGAAGAAGGTGTGTGTGGCTGCTTCTTGACCTGCTCTTTTGAAAGAATGGGTCCGCCATGGTACTGGTCAGCTGGGACATGGAGACATGCTGCCCAGCACCTGTGGGGCTCTATGGCCTGTACATGCAGCAGCCCTTCAAGCTGTAAGGATGCAGAAACCCTGTTGCAGGAAGCTGAAACCGTGCAGTCTGTAGTCCTTACATGTGCTGCCCCTGCAAGCTCCAGTGAAATACCTAGACGCTCCCAGAGGGGTGTGGCCAGCAGCCAGCCCCTCCTTCTGATCATGCTCTTGGGTTGCAGAGGTCCAGCCGGGGGGCAGAACTGAGCCCCCTCCTGAATGGAGGATGATCGCCGTGACTTCCTGGGGCTATGGAAGGAGGAGGAGCTCCTGCATGAGATAGGCACAAAGAGGCAGAACGTTGCCACTTTTGCCCAGCTGGCTGAGGGCCTGTCCACTTGGGCCCACCCTGTCTGCCCTTCTGAACAGATCAAGAGCAAGGTTAAGGAGCTGAGGCAGGGACATGCCCGGGCTAGGGACTCAGACAGCCAGTCAGGGGCAGCGCTCGCCTCCTGCCCCTTCTATAAGTGCCAAGGGAGCAGGGGTCGGGACTCATGGACTGTCCTTCTCTTCTCTCCCATTCTTGAAGCTTCACCTTCAGAGGGCCAGGAGAGCCTTGCACCTTCCATGGTGCTGGGCAGCCCCCTAGAGGAGAGGGACAAAGACAGGCCAGCGCCATCACCAGCACCAGGGCATCCCTGCTCCAGAAGGGGCCAGAGGTGGGCTGATGAGGACTTCCAGCTCTCTGCCTCCATCTGGTGCTAGGTGGAGGTGGCAGAGTGGTGTCTCTGCCTGGTGCCAAGTGGCCGGGGCGGAACTGATGGGCACCCTGAGGGATGTGGTGGGCACTTTCAGGGAGCTATTGGCCCAGCTGCCCCCTCCTTCTACCCCTCCTCCCACTGCACCCCTGCTCCCCCTCCTGTGCAGCCTCACACTCCAGCCCTCTGGAGAGACCCCTGTCACAGCCAATACTCTGGCTGAGGTGGACCCCTAGCTCTACCTCCCCATCCTCCCTGCCTCATTCAAGCCCCACCATGGACCCCAAACAAGAGGGGTCACGGATCTTGGGGATGGAGTAAGTCAAGGCCCTCCACCCTGCCCTGCAGTAAGAACCCCGGCATGCAGGCCACCCATGTCCCCTTCCCTGTATATACATAGTACCTAGTTTGCCCCCACCCACACCTTGTATACATAGTTTGACCCCTAGCCCTATGTAGATAGTTCAATGGTTCCATTATATGTTTGAGTTAATGAGTACAACGTTTGGTTATAAGGAATACATACTTTATTTAGCCCACATCCCTCCATGTTGTGTGCTTGTTGGAAGGGGAGTGGGGGAGAGTATGGGGTTGAGGGGAGTGTGCAGTGGACCCAATGGCGGGGGTGGCGAGGACGATGCTTATTGTGGTCCCTGGGCAAAGTGCTCACACAGGGCCTCCCAGACACAGACCCTATCCTGGTAGACCTGGTGGCTAGGGGCAGCAGCCAGCTGTGGGTAGCCAGAGCTGGACTTGTCCACCCACCACTGGATGAAGGCCCCTCCCTTGCTCTCAACAATATTATGGAGGATGCAGCAGGTGCCCACCACTTGGGGAACATTCAGGATGCCACTTCCAGGCATTCCAGGAGACAGAGCCACTGGCCCTTAAAATGCCTGGTGCACACCACCACATTGAGGATGTGGTTGAGCTGGGTGTTGAAGTGCTCCTGGCTGGGGGTGGGGTGGCCTGTATAGGGCCATGTGACCCAGGTCTGGAGGGGATAGGCAGCATCCACCACCATGAACAGGGACACTGTGGTGTCCCCAAGTGGGATCTCCCTCTGGGGGATGTATGTCCCTGCCTCCATGCGGTGGCACAGCCTGGAGTTCCTGAAGATCTGTGCATCATGGGTGCCACCAGCCCAGCCCATGTAGATGTCCTGGATCTGGCCCCTGATATCCACCATGGCCTGAAGCACCACAGAGTGGTACCCTTTCCTGTTTATATAATGGTCCTTGCTGCGTTGCAGGGCATAGATTGGGATATGGGTACCATTGAGGGAGCTGAAACAGTTTGGGAACCCGAGTGCTGTGAAGCCAGCGAAGGCTGCATCCAGATCCCCTACACGGATCACCCTCTGGAGTAGAATCACAGTCAATGCACAAACCACCTGCATCTCGGTCATTGAGGTGTATGCACCCATGTTGGAAGAGTTTGAGCTACTCTATAAAGACTTGGCAAAGACACTGAAGGAGATACTGAAGAGATATGTGTTGATCATGAGAGGAGATTGGAATGTAAAAGGTCAGAAAAAATAATGAAGGTCAACAGAGAATCATGGGAAGGCTGACTACGTAGAAAGAAATGAACTAGGTGTGGAACTACTGGAGTTTTCTATGGAGCAAAAGAAGATGATCTGCAACACAAGATTCCAATAAAAGGACTGTAGGAAGTGGGCATGGTGATCGAATGATGGGAAGTCCAAGAACATAATAAATACGATTTTGATAAGAAGAAGATGAGTAACATCAGTACAGCAGTGCCGAACTTTCCAAGGAGTGGATATAGACTCTGACCACAGACTAGTAATCACAAACATCAAGATGAAACTCAAGAGAAAGTGTAAGACACAGTTTAAGAAAATAAGAGTTATGGCAAGGCTAGGTGAGGAAGAACTAGGGAATGCATACAGAGCAGGACTCAGACAGAAGATTGGGAATGTGGCCACTGAGAAAGACCAAGATAAGACAGACAAAGGGACAGACGAAGGGATAGAAGAGGCAATTGATCAGACTGTTCCAGAAGAAGAGAAGATCAATAAGAAGTGGATTATGCAGAAGACACTGAAGTTGGTCCAAGAGAAGAGAGAGTTGAAGATCGAAAAGGTTGTTTCTGAGAGGGCGGAACAGCAATGTGGGGTGAAATGCAATGAGGTAAAGAAAGTGGCCAGAAAGGATAAGTCAAAATGGTTAAAGGATCAGTGTGAAGAGATATATAGATAGAGAGAGAGAGAGAGAGAGTGTTATTAAAGTGAACGTAAGACCAGGGACATGCGTAAGATGATTAGAAATATTAATAGGAAGTGGCAGCCAAAGCAGATGATGATCAAAGACAAGAATGACAAGGTGCTCAGGAACAAGGAGAAGGATGTGCAGTGATTTACGAGAGATCTATACAAAGCACAGTTGAACCTGAGTGTCTCATAGAGATTGATCAAATAACTGAAAGAGCTATCTCCGCTGAACATCAAAGCTACATCTACACGTGAAGCCTACATCGAAGTAGCTTATTTCGATGTAGTGACATCAAAATAGGCTATTTCAATGAATAACGTCTACACGTCCTCCAGGGCTGGCAACGTTGACGTTCAACATCGACGTTGCGCAGCACCACATCGAAATAGGCGCTGCGAGGGAACGTCTACACGCCAAAGTAGCACACATCGAAATAAGGGTGCCAGGCACAGCTGCTGACAGGGTCACAGGGCAGACTAGTGCTTCTGGGGCAACAGCTAGCCGCTCCCTTAAGGGGCCCCTCCCAGACACACTCAGCCTGCACAGCATGCGGTCTGCAGAGCCATAGGCACGCACACCTCGGGCGACACAGTCATGATGGACCCCCAGCAGCAGCAGCAGCAGCAGCAGCAGCAGCCAGAGGTCCACCCAGCCGCCCCTGCAGGAGCAGTGCTCGCCCTGCTCCATGCCATGCAGGAGGCAGCTAAGCACCTCCTTGCCACAGAGGAGGAGCTGCCACAGGGGAGGAGGACACAACCCCCAACCCTGCAGCTCCCCGACCCCCCTGCCGCCTCATACGCCACCGGCTGTTGAGCTACCCCACCAACACTGACTGGTGGGAGCGGCTGGTGCTCGGAGAGTGGGACGACGACCGCTGGCTCAGGAACTTTCGCATGAGCCAGCAGACATTTCTGGAGCTATGCCAGTGGCTCACCCCCGCACTCAGGCACCAGGACACTGCCATGCGGCGTGCCCTCCCTGTGGAGAAATGGGTCAGCATCGCTGTCTGGAAGCTGGCCACTCCAGACAGCTACCGATCCGTGGGCCAGCAGTTTGGCTTGGGCAAGACCACCGTCGGGGCTGTCCTCATGGAGGTAAGAGGACCCACGGGGGGAGGGGGGCCCTGGCCGGGGAGGGCAGGGGAGGGGAGGGGAGGGGGGCCCTGGCAGGGGAGGGCCACACACACCCTGCACACCCCTCATTGGTGCTCTCCCATGTGCTTCCCCTGCAGGTCGTCCGCGCCATCAACGCCACGCTTCTCCACAGGCTCGTGAGGCTTGGGGACCCAGATGCCACCATCGTGGGCTTTGCCACCCTGGGCTTCCCCAATTGCTTCGGCGCTCTGGATGGGACTCACATCCCCATCTGCGCCCCGGAGCACAGTGGAGGATGTTATATCAACCGGAAGGGCTACCACTCAGTGGTCCTCCAGGCCTTGTTGGACAGCCGGGGCCATTTCCAGGACATTTATGTGGGCTGGCCTGGCAGCACCCACGACGCCCGGGTATTCTGGAACTCGGGCCTGTGCCGCCGGCTGGAGGCGGGGACCTACATCCCCCAGTGGGAGATCCCTCTGGGGGGACACCACCATGCCCCTCTGCGTCATCGCAGATGCGGCATACCCCCTCCGGCCCTGGCTCATGCACCCGTACACGGGCCATCTCTCTGCCAGCCAGGAGCGCTTCAACCAGCGCCTGAACCACGTGTGCCAGGTGGTGGAGTGCACATTTGGCCGCCTCAAAGGGCGCTGGAGGTGTCTCCTCACCCGCCTGGATGCGGGCCCCACCCACATCCCCCAGATTGTGGGTGCGTGCAGCGCCCTACACAATCTGGTGGAGAGCAAGGGGTAGGCCTTCTTTCAGGGCTGGGCTGTGGAGGTCAGCAGGGCCGCTGTGCAGCCACCCGCTGCCCCCAGTTGCCAGGTGGACCCCGAAGGGACCCAGGTCTGGGAGGCCCTGCGGGCCCACTTCGATGAGGCCACAGGGTGAACGCTGGCAGGCCGCCCACTGCCCCCCCATCCTCCACAACACTCCGTGCCCCTACGCCCACACCCTGGCGCACCCAACATCACCCCCCCACACTTTTCTTGTACAAATAAAAGCAGACACTTGTTTGTGAAATCAAACATGTTTACTTGAACTCTTCTTAATAATAACTATAGAACTTCTAACTAACATATATTACATGTATGTATATTAATATAAAAACAGGGATAACAAGGAAGGGGAGAACTATTTACATGGGGGGGAAGGATCAGACAGTGAAAACAGGAGTCACAAATAAATAAATACAAACTATGTACAGGGCAAAAAACCAAAACAGTGGGGGGAATATTTACAAGGGGGGGCCACATCCTGGGCCCCACACCCCTATAGTCCAGCACTGGGGGTGGGCGGCCGGGATCCCCGCCTCGGCCGCAGCCCTAGCCGGGGCTGGCTGGGGGCCGGGCGGACCGGAAGATACGGCCGGCAAGTGTCAGCTGGCCCCAGGTCCCCCTCAGTGGAATGGTCCTTGGTGGCGGGTGGCGGGGCGACAGCGGACGGGGCGGCGACTGGAGCAGCGGGTGGCGCAGCGGGTGGAGCAGGCAGGGCGGGCGCAGCGGCAGCCGGTGCGGCATGGGGGGCCAGGTAATCCGCTATGTGGTTGAATGTCTGCATGTAGGCCCCCCCATGCCTCTTGGCACCAGGCCAGCGCCTGCTCCTGCAGGTGGAGGCGGCATTGCTCCACCCGCAGCTGCTGCTCTGCGACCTCCAGCTGCCGACGGTGGAGGGCCAGCAGCTGGGGGTCCGTCGCTGGTGGCTGCTGCTGCTGGGTCCGTTGTCTTGCCCGCCGTGGGGCCGGTCGTTGCTCCACCGAGGGGCTGGCCTTGAGCGATGGCCCCGGAGGGGATTCCGGGACCACTGAAGCCTCACCGGCGCTCTCCAGTCCTTCCGATGGTGCATCTGCGGAACACAGGAGAGGGGAAGAAGAGTGGACACAGCCGTTAGTGTGGGCCCTGAGCCGTGACCCTTGTCACCCCACCCCTGTGCTGCAGGTTCCCCATGCCCGTCCCTGGGAGATGCTGCTGTGATGGGGTTCAAGGGTCCTCCTGCACTGCACCCCGTCCGCTGGCAGGAGTGACTCTCACTCAGCAGGTCTGACAGGAGAGGTTTCTTAGGCAACAGATGCCCAGTTTCTCCCAGAAGCGACAGTACAGCAGTCAGAGACAGTCCTCCCTACCCGTCGTGGGGAGAAGACCCCCAGGGGTGCCCCTCTGGGGTGTAGCTTTCTCCCTCCTCAGGCTGGCTGCCTTCCAGCTCTCCCTTCCCCTAGCCTCTACCTGCGGCCCCCAATTCAAAGCCAGCTCGGCTCCTCCCTCCTCTTTGTTCAGGGCAGAGGTGTAACCTGCCAGTTGTAGCCCCAGAATCATCCTTAGCCACTGGGAGCTCTTCAGCTTGTTGCTCATATCTAGCCTGAGTCTCGCATTTGCACTCCCCCCACTCCATCACTTGCTGCTGCTGCTGCTGCTGCTGGGTGTCCCACCCCCCTCCCCCCGGGGGACCCTAGAGGTTCCGCTCCCTCCTGCCCCGGGGATGGGCCATGGCACTGTCATGGGGCGGGGGCAGGGGCTGATGGACTCCTGTGAGGGTCATGCCACTGCTGTCCTTGGGGCCATGGTCGTCTGGGCATGTGGAGGGCCCTGGCCATATCTATTACCCCCGCCCCTCAACACCAGGGGTGTGCACCTGGGGGGTACATACCTGACGGTCCACTCCCACGGTTGGGGGACACCCGGGGGGGCGGATGCCTGGTTGGTGCTCCAGGATGGCAGGAGGAGGATCTGGAGCCCAGTGTCGGTGGAGGAGGAGTCCCCCTCCTCCTGCTCCGGTGCCCCAGGGGTGGGCTCCTGGGGGGCCCCTGGGGTGCGGGGCTTGCCTCCGGGGCGGACTCTGCCTCCGGGGCCTGCTGGGGCTCCTCAGCCAAGGTGTCAAGCGTGGCCGGAGGGGAGGAGGTGTGCCGGGGGCCCAGGATGGCCCTGAGCTCCCTGTAAAAGGAGCAAGTGATAGGGGCGGCCCCAGATCGGCAGGCCGCATCCCGGGCCCAGGCGTAACCCTGCCGCAGCTCCTTGACTTTACTCCGGACATGATCTGGAGTGCGTGGAGGGTGACCCCGGGCGGCCAGGCCCTCGGCCAGCCGAGCGAACACATCCGCGTTCCACCTCTTGCTCCTCATTACCTGGAGCACCTCCTCCTCGCTCCAGAGCCCCAGCAGGTCCCTAAGCTCGGCCTCCATCCAGGAGGGGCCCCGCTGCCGCTTCCTGGCCTGGCTTCTGCCCTGGGAATCCTGGCTGTCCTTTGGGGGGGTTCCCTGAGGGCGCTGGGGGGGGCTGCCTGGCGGCCATCAGGTCGGTTGGGGGTGTGGGTGGCTAAAGAAGAGCATGCAGGTGAGCAGCGTGTTATTGCTGCTGCCTGCACTCTCTCTCAGCTTCCTGCACAGAACGGGAGGGGGTGGGGACCTTTACGGGGCCGCTTCACGTGGCCACCATTGAGCTGAAGGGCTGGAGAGAGCGTCTCTCAACCCCTCAGCTGATGGCCGCCATGGAGGACCTCGCAATTTCGAAGTAGCGGGACACGCAACGACTACACATTCCCTACTTCGACATTGAACGTCGAAGTAGGGCGCTATTCCCATCCACTCATGGGGTTAGCGGCTTCGACGTCTCGCCACCTAACATCAATTTCAACTTCGAAATAGCGCCCAACAGGTGTAGCCGTGACGGGCGCTATTTCGAAGTTAGTGCCGCTACTTCGAAGTAGCGTGCACGTGTAGACACGGCTCAAGAGTGAGACTGATATTTCGAATGATGAAGTAGAAAAAGCAGTGAAATGACTAAAGAAAAAGAGCTCTGGAAATGCTAAGATCATGGGAGAGATAATCAAATACAGCAGAGAAAGTATGATTCAGGACATACAACAACTATGTTATATAGCATGGAAAGAAGGGTTGGAACCTAAGGAATGGACTAGATCTATGCTAGTGACAGCACAAGAGAAAAAAAAGTGCATTGGAGTGCACGAACTACAGAACGGTTGCCCTAACGATTCATCTAGGGAAGGTGCTCATGATGATACTGATGGAAAGACTAAGATCACAGATACAAGAACATCTAGTGGGTGCGCAAACAGAGTTTAGGAAAGATAGAAGTACCATACAGCAGATTGAATAGTAACAGAGAAGGAGCCATGTTAGTCTATATACTATCAAAACAAAAAAGCAGTCAAGTAGCACTTTAAAGACTAACAAAATAATTTATTAGGTGAGCTTTTGTGGGACAGACCCAGTGTGGAGAGTTGGGAAGCTGGTTTAGAACAAGTAGCGGTATGAGACAAGGACATCTGATATCGCTAGGTGTCATCATCCTATATCTAGAGAGAGTGATGGACAAGGTCAAGGAAGAGGCAGAAGGGATCTGTGTGCATGGCAAAAGAATTAGCAATGAGAGGTTAGCACATGACATAGTTATCATTGAGGAAGATGAGGAGAGCTAGTGAAAATGATGCCGGTGCTAAATGAGAAAGGGAAGAAGTACAGACTAACTGCGATTGATAAAACAAAAACACTGGTATTTGGAGATAAGGCAATAGGAAGGAAGACAATATTAGATGGGATAGAACTAGAGAACATAGAAAAGGTCATGTATTTGGGGAACAACGGCTACGTCTACACGTGCAGCCAACATCGAAATAGCTTATTTCGATGTTGCGACATCAAAATAGTCTATTTCGATTAATAACGTCTACACGTCCTCCAGGGCCGGCAACGTCGATGTTCAACTTCGACGTTGCTCAGCCCAACATCGAAATAGGCGCAGCGAGGGAACGTCTACACGTCAAAGTAGCACACATCAAAATAGGGATGCCAGGCACAGCTGCAGACAGGGTCACAGGGCGGACTCAACAGCCAGCCGCTCCCTTAAAGGGCCCCTCCCAGACACACTTGCACTAAACAACACAAGATACACAGAGCTGACAACTGGTTGCAGACCCTGTGCCTGCAGCATAGATCCCCAGCTGCCACAGAAGCAGCCAGAAGCCCTGGGCTAAGGGCTGCTGCCCACGGTGACCATAGAGCCCCGCAGGGGCTGGAGAGAGAGCATCTCTCAACCCCCCAGCTGATGGCCGCCATGGAGGACCCAGCAATTTCGACGTTGCGGGACGCGGATCGTCTACACGGTCCCTACTTCGACGTTGAACGTCGAAGTAGGGCGCTATTCCTATCTCCTCATGAGGTTAGCGACTTCGACGTCTCACCACCTAACGTCGAAGTTAACTTCGAAATAGCGTCCGACGCGTGTAGACGCGACGGGCGCTATTTCGAAGTTGGTGCCGCTACTTCGAAGTAGCGTGCACGTGTAGACGCAGCTAACATATCTTATATTCTAGACTGTAAGAAGGAAATAGCGACTAGAATAATGAAAACAAGATCAAGTTTGAAGGCAATGGATAAGATAGGAAAACCAAAGTGATTAGCTTAGGAAACAAGCTAAGCATCTTGAAAACGTGTATTCAGAAGTATGTTGTACAGATGTGACACATGGGTGATAATGGAAGATTCAAAGAGAAGAATATTAGCATTCAAGTGGAGTTGGAAGGATCCTGAGAATAGGATGGATGCAGAAGGTAACCAATGAGGAATTATATGGGAAGATACAGCTGAAAGAGAAACTGCTGAAGGTTATACAATGCAAGTTACTATTCGGACATATTTGCAGAATGAATGATGAACAACAAATCAAGACCCTGGTATTTGGCATAACGGACTGTTTGAACAGGAGAGGAAGATTCCTCAGAGGATGAGCAGATGATATAGTAGATTGGTGCAGGGCTAGTCTACAGAAACTAAGCCACTTCGCACTGGACAGAGAAAGACGGAAAGAAATAGTGAGAGAGGCATCAGACGCGAACAGGTGCTGAATCCATGATGATGATGATGTCCTTTGAAAAAGAATGTTATTTGAGAATTCCTTTCACATGCCAAGCCTGTATTTATTAAAGGCTCAGGAAACATGAGATAAGTGAAAGCATATATGTTTAGGCTGCCTAGAGATGATTTAACTTATCTATCAACAAACAGTATCACTGTTATGCATGTATTGAATATCAGAGTAAGTATAATATCATTTATGATAGTAACTGATGCATTGTAAGTGCTAGGGGCCAATGAAGAGCAAGATCAAGCTTTGGATTTAGACAAGAGGCCTCAACTTCACAAATTAATACAACCAATGCAGAGGTGCAGGTGCGGATAAGGTGGCAGTGGGGAGCTTGGATGGAGGGGGAGCAACAGACTTCTTTTTTATGCAAGGCTTAAATGCAAAGTAACCTCAAAGGTCAGGATTTAACTAATCCACTTCCACCCATGGCCCTGAAATGCCTGCATATTTTTTTAAAACCTAAGTTAGACTGCTCTTTAAGGATATGCTAAACTCCATATGTAATCATAGAATTCTAGGCCTGGAAGGGAGCTCAGGAAGTCATCTAGTTCAGCCCCTTGCCTAAAAAAGAATCAACCCCAATTAAATCATCTCCTCCATGACTATGTCAAGCTGGGATTTAAAAACCTCTAGGGATGGAGATTCCACCACCGCTCTTTTAACGCATTCCAGTGTTTTACCACCCTTCTGGTGAAATAGTTTTTCCTAATATTCAACCTATACCTCTCCCTCTGTAACTTCAGACCATTGCTCCTTGTTCTGCCATCTGTCACCATTGAGAACAGCCTTTCTCCATCCTCTTTAGAGCCCCCTTTCAGGAAGTTGAAGACTGCCATCAAATCGCCCCTCAGTCATCTCTTCTACAAACTAAATAAATCTAAATCTCTAAGCCTCTCCTTATAGATAGGTCATGTGCTCCAGTCCCTTAATCATTTTTGTTGCTCTCTGCTGAATCCTATTCAATGCGTCTACATCCTTTCTGTACTGCGGGGGCCCAGAAATGGACACAGTACTCCAGATGTGGCCTCACCAGTTCTGAGAAGAGGGGAATAATAACTTCTCTAGATATGCTGGAAATGTTTCTCCTAATGCACCCCAATATACCATTAGCCTTCTTGGCTACAACAGCACACTGTTGACTCTTCTAGCCTCTCATCCACTGCAAACCCCAAATATCAGAGGGATAGCCAAGTTAGTCTGTATCTTCAAAAAACAACAAGTCAAGTGACACCTTATACACTAACAGATGCTTTCATGGGCAAAACCTCTTTATCAGATGCATGAGTAGGGGAGTTCCAGAGGAGGGTTTAAATATATGGGCTTATGAAAAAGAGGGAGTCTCAGTCAAGGCGAGTGCCAGAGTTTACAGACACTGAGCCATTGGCCACTACCCACTGGGCCCATCCATCAAGCCAGTTTTCTATCCATTTAATAGTCCATGTATCCAATCCATACTTCCTTAACTTATGGGCAAGAATGTTGTGGGAAATGGCATCAAAAGCTAAAACAAGGTATATCACATCCATTGACTTTCCAACGTCCACAGAGACAGTTAGCTCATCATGGAAGGTAATTGGATTGGTCAGGAATGACTTGCCCTTGGAGAATCTATGTTGACTACTCTAGATCACTTTCCCCTCTTCCAAGTGCTCCCAAATGGATTCCTACAGGATCCCTTCCATTATTTTTCCAGGGATTGAGGTTAGGCTGACCGGTCCATAGTTCCCTGGATTGTCCTTCTTTCCTTTTTTAAAGATGGGCACTACATTTGCCTTTTTCCAATCATCCAGAGCCTCACCCAATTTCCAAGAGCTTTCATAGATAATAGCCAAAGGCTCTGCAATAACATCTGCCACTTCTCTCAGTATCCTTGGGTACATTAAATCCTGACCCATGGATTTGTGTTCATCTAGCTTTTCTATATAGCTCTTCACCTGTTCTTTCCCCACTGACGGCTGCTCACCTCCTTCCCATAATGCATTGTCTTGTGCCATAGTCGGGAAGCTGCCTTTGTCCATGAAGACAGAAGCAAAAAAAAACATTGAATACTTCAGCCTTTTCCACATCCTCTGTTACCAAGTTACCTCCCTCATCTGTTAACAGCCCCATACCCTCCCTGATAACCCTCTTATTGTTAACATGCCTGTAGAATCCCTTTTTGTTGCCCTTCACATTCCTTGCCAGCTGCAATTCCAATTGTGCTTTTGTTTTCCTGATTACGCCCCACCCCCCAGCATTCTCCAGCCATATATCTTTATACTCCTCCTTAGCCACCTTTCCAAGTTTGTACTTCTTATATGCATCCTTTTTGAGTTTAAGCTCAACAAGGATTTCCCTTGCAAGCCAAGCTGGTTGCCTACTATATTTGCTTTTCTTACTGTGCATCAGGATGGTTTGTTCCCGTGCCTTCAATAAGACCTCTTTAAAATACTGCCAGTTCTCCTGAAGTCCTTCCCCCTTTTATTAGCTCCTCAGGGATCCTGCCCATCACTTCTCTTAGGGAGTCAAAGTCTGCTGTTCTGAAATCAAAGGTCTGTATTTTACTGTTCACCCTTCTTCCTTTTGTCAGAATCCTGAAATTTACCATCTCATGGTCGCTGCAGCCCAGGTTGCCACCTACTTCTATTTCTCCTACTAGTTCTTCCCTGTTTGTTATCAGCAGATCAAGCTGTGCACAGCCCGTGGTCAGTTCCTTCAGTATTTGTACCAGGAAGTTATCCCCAACATTCTCCAAAAGCTTCTGTGATTGTCTGGATAATTAAAGTCTCCCATGAGAGCCAGGGCCTGAGATTTGGAACCCTCTCTTAATTGTCTGAAGAAATCTTCATCTACCTGATCTGGAGGCCTACAACTTTGCCTCTGTTGCTTCTGCTTCTAAGCTTAACCCAAAGACACTCAACTGTCTTTTCTCCCTCCATATACTAAAGCTCTGAGCAAAATCACTGCTCTCTCACATATATCAGAGCTCCTCCTCCTTTTCTCCCTTGCCTGTCCTGCCTGAACAGTTTATTCCGTTCCATGACAGTGTTCCAGTTATGTGAGTCATCCCACCAAGTCTCCCTTATTCCAATCACCTCATACTCCTTTGACTGGGCCAGGGCTTCTAATTCCTTCTGTTTCCCAGCCTTTTTGCATTTGCTTACAAACACCTTAGATAATAAGCTGATTGGCCCACTTTCTCCTTTCGAATGACTGGTCCACCTTTGTTGTACCTTCTTCCTGCCCCACTTACCTTATGGTTTGTGTCACCATCCCCGATGAACCTAGTTTAAAGCCCTCCTCACCAGGTTTGCAAGCCTTCCCACAAAGATGTTCTTTCCTCTCTTCGTTAGGTGAATCCCATCACTTCCTAGCAATCCTTGTTCTATAAACAGAATTCCACGGTCAAAGAAACCAAATCCCTCTCTCCAACGCCACCTGCACAACCACATATTTACTTTCATGATCCTTCGTGAAAGCTTGGTCACCCTTACAGATGCAGTCACCTTTATAACAGTAGACTGATCCATGCTTAATATTCAAGAAAAACATTGGATGAACCTCTTAGGGACTGACCAGTAACGAATCCTAGTATAGGAGGTTTGTCATTTGATTACTGTTGGCCTGGAAATATCATAATTCTATCTGTATACACTGTATGTGGGTAGGAAGAAGTGTGCACAATAAAATATAGACCAAACACAGAGGTAGGTGCAAATGCACCCACCCCCATGTATGGTTATGCTCTCTTACTTCCTGCTGCACTGTGTAGGGGGAGCCTGAGGGCATGATGGGGGAACCCAAAGCACTCTGAGAGCTCCAGTTTCTTGGCCAAATACCTACCTAGAAAGTTGATCAGGGTAGGAACTAATTTCCCACCATTCCCTTGGCTGCTAGCAAAAGAAGGCAATGGGGACAAGCAAATGTTTTTCATTGATGGTGTTACAGGAAGATCCCAGAAAGTAATTTCTATAAAACCTTTATTACTGTATCATTTTGTAGCGTGTTATAACAAAATCATTTTACCAACCATTGTTTCCAAACAATATTTTCAGGGACCTCTTATGCACATTCATCGCACAACTATTTTGAAGTACTTTAAATTTAAAAACAATGTGGCCTGCATTTACAAAAAAAGCACACACCCTCCCCAGCAAGAAATTCCTGCCTTTAATGGGCCTGAAATACAACACAAAACTTAATTAAAGCAAAGTTAAATTTCTGCTTGACTTAGGGAAAGGAAAGCTGTTGTGTTCAAAGCTGCTATTCTACACTTAAATCCGCTTCTCCTGTCTGTATAAGGCCATTCTCTAAAATAAATGACTGCTACTTTAAGTAAGGATGGGTGAAGCGAAAGTTTAGCATTTTTCCATCTTAACTTTTCTTGCAAATGGGATGACTAAGCGTCTGAAAAGCAGTCAGATTTTTTTTGTCCAGCTCTCCAGGCCATTGTGAATTGTAATAAATAAATAAAAATCCATGTAGTATATTTAAAACCTCAACTTTTGGAGATGTTCATGTAAATCACAGAATCACAGAATCATAGGGATGGAAGGGACCCCAGGAGGTCATCTAGTTCAGCTCCCTCCTTCAAGCAGGATCAGCCTCCAATCATCCCAGCCAGGACCTTCTCAAGCTGGGACTTAAAAAAACCTCAAGGGATGGAAAATCCACCACCTCTCTAGGCAAAGCATTCCAAAGCTTCGTCAACCTCCTGGTGAAGAAGTTTTTCTTAATACCTAACCTATACCTCTCCCTCTTCAACTTCAGACCATTAATCCTTGTTCTGCCATCTGACACCACTGAGAACAGTTTCTCACCCTCATCTTTAGAGCTCCCCTTCAGTAAGTTGAAGGCTGCTATTAAATCACCTCTAAGTCTTCTGTAAACTAAACAAGCCCAAATCCTTCAGCCTATCCTCATAGGTCTCGTGCTCCAGCCCCTTAATCATTTTTGTTGTCCTCCTCTGAACCTGCTTCAGCAAATCCACCTCCTTTTTATAGTGGGAGGCCCAAAACTGGACACAATATTCAAGATGTGGCCTCATCAGTGCTGAATACTGGGGAATAACCACTTCTCTAGATCTGCTCAAAATGCTCCTCCTAATGCACCCTAGTATGCCGTTAGCCTTCTTGGCTACAAGGGCATACTATTTACTCATATCCAGCCTTTCATCCACCATAACCCCTAGGTCCCTTTCTATCATACTGCTGCTCAGCCAGCCAGTCCCCAGCCTATAACAATGCTTGGGATTCTTCCACCCCAGGTGCATTTCTTCTTGTTGAAGTGCATCAGATTTCTTTTGGCCCAGTCCTCCAATGTATCCAGGTCACTCTGGATTCTCTCTCTACCTTCCAACATATCTACCCCTCCCCCTAGTTTTGTGTCATCTGCAAACTTGCTGACGGTGCAATCCAGTCCCTCATCCAGATCATTAATAAAGATGTTGAGTAACACCAGCCCCAGAACCAAGCCTTGCGGCACTCTGCTTGAAACTGACTGCCATCCAGATATTGAACCACTGACCACTACCCGTTGGGCCTGACCATCAAGCCAGCTTTCGATCCATCTTTTAGTCCAAGGATCCAATCCATATTTTCTTAACTTATGGACAAGAATGTTGTGGGAGACTGTATCTAAAGCATTGCTGAAGTCAAGGTATGTCCCATCCACTGACTTCCCCACATCCACAGACCTTGCTACCTCGTCATAGAATCAAATTTCTCCAGCTCTTTTAAGGTTCGCAGTAACTAATTTTGAACTGTATCATTTCTGCTGCACCATTCCCTTCTGCTGTTCTTGGGTTGAGGTGTAGCCCTATTGAAAGCATGATGAATCTTCCCCTGCACACATTGGTTTGTGTGCAACATGCAAAGAGGACAGGCCCTGAGGCTGAGGTACTGTCTCAGAACTAGAAAGCTCACCCTCTCTCTAATGGAGATACAGTATTAAAACACCCAATCACCACATTCCTAATGTTCTGGTTATTACACCAAGGTTATGGTTATACTAGAGGGTTTTGTTGACAAAACAGGGGTTTGTTTGTCAGCATAACGTGACAAAACTCATCACTTTCCTTGACAGGGTTCTGCCTCTCTCCTACAAGGCATAATGCCTTTTTCAAGACATTTCTGTCAACAAAACCTCTCTCAACAGACAGAGCATCTACAACAATTGGCAGCCCTAGCCCTATCTGCTGTGTTTCCGGGTGACTGTTCTGTCAAGAGAGTAGCCAAGCAGTCCAGATGCTCTGTTAACAGAGTGGAGTGCGTGTCTGATTGACTTTTATGCATTGCCACTCTCTGTTGACAGAAGGTTTGTCAAGAAATCTCTTCTGACAGGGACTTCTGTTAACATAGTGTAGTGTAACCATAGCCCAAGTCTTCCTCTTTCTTTTCCTGCCCTTCTGAGACTTCTTCAAATTCACTGCTTCTTTTGATGTCTGAACTAGTAGGGTCATCCCTTTAGGCACACTGATTTCACCCCTGTTCCATTAGGAAAGGGGAAATGTGTTTTGATCACTCAAACATTACTACTTTAAAAGTGACATATGATAGTTTCTCAGCATCCTTGGCTATGTCCACACTAGCCCCTTCCTTTCGAAAGTGGGATGCTAATGAGACACTTCGGGATATGCTAATGAGGCTTCTGGTTTTAGGAATAAGAGTCTTTTGAAGACTAAGGGGACCCTTTCAAAAGGCCCCCATCTACATGGGTGGCGCACAATTCAAAAGCAGCACTTGCGAATAGTGCAGCTGCCATTATGCTAATGAGGTGCTGCATATTCATGGTAGCACCTCATTAGTATATCCCAAAGTGTTTCATTAGCATCCCCCTTTTGTTTTAAAAAGAGAATTGGGATCCCTGTAGAAAGCCTGTGCAGAATTAAATCATCAGTGCTACCATCTCTGTGGATGAAGAGAGCGATTGATCAAAGTTGTAAATAAATGAGGACATAAAACAGTAGGTAACTTTAGTTGGGAGAATACCACTAACCTTTTAAGGGAGATGATTTTATTCCCATCATTGTATATACTTATCCCCAACTAGTTGGATAAATGATGGAGAACTTTGGACAAATAAGTCATCTAAAATGGAACAATTAATCAATTCACAGTAAGTGGTAAAGCATCTACTACAAAAGAGATAAACAAAATGGTTCCTCCACATAGTTGTTTTTAAAGAAAGAAAACACATCAGTAATCAGAAACGTTAAAAGCTTGTTTCGATACAGGTAAAATGGTAGACACAGCAATTGAATTACACATCAGAGCATCCATCCCATGGAGTGAAATATATTATGCAAAGGCTTTTGACCTTTAAAAATATGTTGATGATAAAAACAAAAAATGTTAGCACTTGTATAAATAAATGTCGCTAACATTCTTTTTTGGAGTTCATATTGTATCTCAAAGGACCAAGTTTTAGTACTTTTCAGCTACCTGCATGGAGAGCATTAGAATTGCAGATAGAGTGAATTGAGAGCGTTTTCTGCTTCAGCTGTATTAGATATAGCAACCTCCCACATCCTGCTTCAGAGGTAACTGGTTTGTATTAGTTATAAAGAAAAGGAAAGATTTATGCAAATCAGCTTCTAAAATTACACAGCTTCACTTGCTGTCCCACTGTCCAAGGTCTTCTTTCTGAACACCTGACAGGTCCCATTCTCTTATTTTATTGGTTAAAATTTTCAGTTGTTTTAGAACTACAAAAGGTTTGTTCAAGATACATTGCTTAACGGTGATGCCAAAATACTTTTGGCTGTCTCTGTTTCATATAGCACATGTATATTTTGCCAGCCATTGTTCAAGGCAAACACATGTAATTTGTCAAATTACAGCATCTGTCAATTTTGGATTCCTGGTCTCAGTGTCTGTATGCAGAATGTGAAACCTCCTTACTGTTATGTTAATGACTATCTGTGAGTACCAGGATATTTCCCTACTCTGCAGAAGCACAGAAAGGAGGGAAACAAGCAGACTAAGGGTGCTAATGAAGAGGTAGGTTTTAGCCCTCTGTAATCTGCTCTACTTTCCCAGACACAGATTTTTTTCAAGCCAGGCAGAGAAGTTCAAAGAAATGGCCCACATGCAAAATATTTGAATAAATACAGGTCCTAAAAGAAGGCAGCTACGGGCTGTCACCTGGCTCCTGGCACCCCTCCAGTCTGGGAGCCAGGAAACTACAAGATCAGGGGAACCAGGAACCAGGATTTAAAATTCTAATTAACACGGGGTTGCAAGAATGCAACCCCCACGTAATTCAAGGGTTTACTGTGCTGCAAAATTCCATTCAGTATTCTGCTCTGAGGATTTCTGGTTTTCCCTCTTTAAGGCTCAGAGTTTCACATGGATTCTCAAGTGTGAAAAGTAATGTTTCCTAATCTATAAATTTTCCATCTTCATTTGTCAGACTTAATAGCCCTTCTGATATTATGTATCTGTAAAATGCCATTAAATGAACAAGGAACAGAATCAAGCTGTCAGTTCTCACAGCATCAGTAGCTGTAACCCATCAGCATTTGGAGTAGTCTTTTCATATTATTCCTTTTATAACTATTTTTTTAAAAAACACAGTCTTGCAAAAAATCCAAAAAAAACCCACTCAAGCAAAACCAAAATCTTTTACAATATAAACCTTATACACAGTCCAAACAGACTTTTCAAAATATCATCGTCCCAACTGCAAATACCTTGATATTTGAAAAAGGTTACAGGAATCTCTTATACATTTTACTTCCTTTCTCTAATTTAATTATATGTGTAAAATAATTATTTTGAGCAAAAACCAAGTCAAAATCAGTGCAGGCACCACACCCTCTAATCCACATGAACAGTGCTAAAGCTATCCCTAAAGAGCTAATTTGATGACTGGGAGTAGCTACAGTACAAGCAACTCCAATCATGTTTTCCTTCTGTTGTGAATGGTTCACTGGGAGTGGATCCCTCTGAGACTTCCCCATATCGTGGAAAACTCCCTAAAGGGCTGATCAAGTCATTTTTATATTACAGCATTGGAGTATTAGAGATACTTGGACATCCATGAATTATTGCAACATAAAAGCAGTAAAGTAACACTTTCATCGTCATCATCACTCCCTTGACTGAGGTCGTTGAGGCGCCTTCATGACAACGCTCTTTATAGTGTCTCTCCATCTTTGGCGGTCATGTGCCAATTCTTGAGTTGCAGCAAAGCTCATCCCGGTCCATTCCTTAATGTTGTCTATCCATTGCTTTTTCTGTCTGCCACGTCTCCTTTTGTCATTGACTGTGCCTTGGACAGGCCTGATGATCTCGTTGTGTGTCCATATCATCTTAGTTTGCTCTTTTTCACGCTGGATAGTAGGTCGTGATGAAGTCCTATTGCTGAGTTGATGATGTTTCTGACCTCTTCATTACTAATATGTGCCATGTAGTGGATGTTAAGAAGCTTGCGGTAGAGCCTCATTTCAAGGGCCTTGATCTTCCACTCTAGTTCTGCTGTCAGAGGCCAGGTCTCACAAGCATATAAAAAGATGGAGTGTACAAGAGCTTGCATGAGCCTTACTTTTGACTTTAGGGATATGTTTTTGTCTTTCCAGATTGGTTTTAATAAATTTAAAGTAGCACTTTAAAGATTAACAAAATAATTTATTAGGTGAGCTTTCGTGAGACACACCCACTTCTTCAGACCATAGACATACCAGAACAGACTCAATATTTAAGGCACAGAGAACCAAAAATAGTAATCAAGATTCACAAATCAGAAAAAAAAAATCATGGTGAGTAAATTAGAGAGCAGAGGGGCCGGGGGCGGGGGGAGTCAAGAATTAGATTAAGTCAAGTATGCAAAAGACCCCATATAATGACCCAGATAATTCGCATCCTGGTTCAAACCACATTTTAAAGTGTTGAATTTGAATATAAAAGAGAGTTCAGCAGCTTCCCTTTCCAAAGTAGTGTGAAAATCTTCTTCAGTAAGACTCAAACTCTTTACTGCTTTTTTCTTTTGATAGTATACAGACTAGCACAACTTTCTCTTTGTTACTAATGAATTATTGCATTTTTGTCAGTGCAATCCACGGGTTAAATGTTTACATTTTAATTGATAAAGACCTCTGCAATAGGTCACTTAATATTAATTTTTCATCTTGTGAACACTTTTCCTTGTGTGCAAGTTTTTTTTTAACTAATTTGTGACAGTCATTTTGGCCAAACCAAGATTAATAAACGGTTTGTCAAAAAGATGATTTGAAACGTAAATGTAAAGGCTACAATCTATTAAACAGTCATTGATCTATGCCATCTATACTGGAAAGTCAGAGAAACAATGAGCTTTTGCAGTTTAAGAATAATTATGGTTAATTAAAACCAATTTTACATTCTGTTCAGGTGGTGAGTTTTTGGGGTTGAGAGAAATAGGTCCAGTAGAATTAGACAGACATTAATGCTGCAAAAGCTGTGTCAGTGTGAGTCTTTCTGATCTGGCAAAAGGCCAGTACAGATTCCCTTATGCAGACTGTCCATACCATGGACAGGAATCATACACATAAAACATGGTGTCAGGATGCAAAATGCTAGGAGTACCAAGAGACAAAACAAGAATGGGCTCACCTTTGCATTATACACACAGACTATGTCTACACTACAGCAATCTGGCAACAGGATTTACAGTCGGAAGAGCTCTTCCAGCAAAACTTCTGTTGACAGATCACAGATACACATAAAAATAGACTGAAAGATCAATCTGCTCTGTCAACAGAGAGGGGCCAGACTGCCCATCTGATCTTTCGACAGAACAGCCAAGCAGAAGCTCAGCAAACAGGACTGCCCAATGAACTGGAGCATCTACATGGCTGTTTTGTCAACAGGAAACTGTTGACAAAGGCATTATTCCCCACCCCAGAGAGGCAGAAGACTGAGGGCATCTGTGTCAGGATTTGTTGACAGTTTGTCAATAAAGCACATTTTGTGAGTAGATGCTGTGCAGGGTTTTTTTTTTTAACAAAAACCTGGTTTTGTCAGAAAAACTGTCTTGTGTAGATGTAGCCACAGAACGGTTAGTAGACAATCCCTGTCCCACAGGCTTAGACTTAGGATCTAAATATCATCCCAGAATTCCACTTCTAGCTACAGAGGAGCATTTAGAGTAATCTGTGGGAGAGCACATTGAGATGTTCAGAACAGTTGCCCAGGAAACTCCTTTACTGGGCAACTTTTTTTATATAGTTATACAAATGGTGATTTAAATTTGACCTTTAATGTGTGAGAGGCTTCTCTCTGTTGCACAAAATTAATTAGTCTCTGTCTATTGTGGGCCAGAATTTCAAGAGAGCTCAACACTCAGCATTTCACATCTGGGCACCTAAACAATTTTACTGGTTTGGAAAAAAAGCAGCAGAAAGGAAATTGCATCTTTTTGCCTCTCTTCTCTCCTTTTTTTCCTTATACTTTCACCTTAATTTTCAAGTTTCACTGTTTTTAACTACTTGTAATAAATAAATGGCCATATTTTCACAAGTGCCCAGAATGCAGAACATCCCTTTGTCCCAAAGGCATAGGGCACTAGTGAGACATTGGCTATATCTTACCTGTATATATGCTCACTTCCAAGATTAAATAAGATAGGGTTCATTATACCAACACAAAGGTAGTTGAACTATTTATCAGAAATAATCATTTCTATGAATATAGGAACTTCTTAAAATATAAAATCCAGCCCCTGCAGACTGGAGAGAAAAATACAAATAAATATTATGGCTATTATTTTTAGAAGTGCTTTGGTACCATGTTGACAGAGATGTAAGACTAGTTAATTTTGTTTGGTAAAGGTCACAGAAAGAGTTTTGTTGGCCCTCTGTTTCTGTTATTTCAAATGGAAAGAGACTAAATACTGCAGGGTCCCCCATTTTCTTTGCACATATTTGGACACTATAATCTTGCAAGCCAATAGCTTTGTTCACAAGGAGAAAAGCAAACCAGGATATATCTTGTGATATTACATCCTCTAAGTATTTACTTAGAGTAAATTTTATATGTGAGTGATGAAGCTTATTACATGTAATCTCAGTGAGGATTTGCTCTAGGGCAGCTGCTTTTTCATACACATAGGTTTAATTTGGGAGTAAAACTTTTGTCTCTCTTTCACACATCAACTGACACTCTGAATCATTCAAAATAACCCATATTGATTAATTCTGTAGCTGTGGCAGCATGCACATTTTTATCTGCCCATCTATCTAGAACTGTCTGTGTTTACTTCAGCAAAATTACTACATGACCTTTGAGTATATTAGGAAAAATGAGTATCCAGTCTCCACTGATATGAATTGTTGCTATTGAAACACTGTGCTCTCAACTGTGAAAACATTGTCACAACCAATGGACTTTTTTTGAATCTTGATGTGATTTACACAATACCAGGGACTTTTTCAGAGAAATAAAAGATTGCTTATGAAATAATCACATTGGTTATTTTTCCTCCAGTTTGAAGAAACTCCAGAGACACATTTCAACATATTGAATCTCATGAGGAATGATAATAAACAAATGTTGTCAGTATCAAATAATTGTGAAGCCATTTGAACAAAAAACAATAATAACATACTTAGATGCAGTGTTCCGGTTTCCTATCTGTATGATACCTGTAGGCATTCATTCTTCAGGTCGAATACATAGAAAACTTGTGATCTAATAGAAATTGAAAACAGTCTTTGAGTTCTACCTGGGCAGGCAAATAAATGTCCTGTTCTTATACCGTAGTGCTCTATTTACAACTGAATAACATACTACAGGTCATTCACATATTACAAATTCCTAACAACGGAAATCTCTTACTCATCCAAAATCCAGATTCCTAATGGGCTTTGTGCCCATTCATTCTTTGGCAAAATGTTTGCCCACTTTGTCCAAAGTACATAGTAGAGGGGCATTGCTGGCACATGAGAATATTTGTCCTACAACAAAGAGACTTTAACAGCAGATTACAAAGGGAGATGCGTTACCTGGAGTTCATGCTCAAATTCAACAAATTAACACTTTGTCTCAATACAGAGAGCAATTATCTCACGCATTACAAGCATTGTTTCCCTTCCTTTGGTATCTGCAATCATGTCAGGCAAGACAAATAGTATCTCTCCCCATCACTGCGCTCCTTCAGTTCTGATTTGCCAGTTTTTATTTCATTTTTTTGGACCTCTGTCAGTCTGTACTGGAAATACTACTGATCTGAAGAAGTGGGTCTGTCCCACAAAAACTCAGGAGAGATTGTAAAAAATCAGGACAGGTGTCCCAAAATGGTTGTATGGTCTATAATTAGATTTCACCCACTCAGTAACAGATGAGTACCTCCAAAGTTCTACATTAGTCTTAAAACGGAGTCACAGATAGTCCCCTTGGGCATACCATTGTATTTTGCCATCTGAACAGGCTGGACTGTGTGATTAATGGTCATGCTAAAGATCACAAAATATTCAAGTTGCTCCCAGTCCCAAGCGGCCAGTCACTCATCTCAGGTCAGGGTTAATCCAGGCAAAGTAGCAATACCCTTTGCTTATTGTCTCTTTGCCCCCCAACTCCACGTAGCATGAAAGGGATATAGTTTCTTTTTGTTCAGGATTTTCATCCTTTTCATTCCAGAGTCCAAACTGGTGAGATGAGTTCATGCATAGGCCTCTCCTTCCTGGAGGGATTAAGGAACCCAGTCAAAAGGGCCTCACTCATCTTGTCCCTCAACACTGCACAATCTATCTGTCATCAGTGATCCCTCTTTTATTCAGACGAAGCACTTTATTTTTATTAATGCTGCTTTTTCTGTTGGGTGAGCTACGCAATTCCAGAGGTTTGCAGTGCAAACACTTGGTGCAACTTCATACGATGGTCTACAAATGTTATAAGTCAGATCAGTATATACAACATCCTACAAGCATTTTACAAAGTCAAAACACATTTTTATCAATGCAACATCTGATATATCATTAGATAATGCTAACACACATAAGTAAGCATGACTGGTTTCCAGCTGTGTATTTGTAAGTGTTCAGTGAAGCCTGGGGGTTTTGGCATGAGCTGGCACCTGCTCTGCCAATGTCACATTTGCTGATAATCTTTCTTTTTTTGTTTGTTTGTGTTTTTGTTTTTTGTTTTTGTTTTTTGTTTTTTGTTTTTTTCCTCCCCCGATATAGAACCATAGGCTAAACAGCTGGTTTTACAAGATTCTTACAAGCATTCGTTTTTGGGACCTTTGAGCCGTGTCTACACGTGCACGCTACTTCGAAGTAGTGGCACTAACTTCGAAATAGCGCCCGTCACGGCTACACTTGTTGGGCGCTATTTCGATGTTAACATCGACGTTAGGCGGCGAGACGTCAAAGCCGCTAACCCCATGAGGGGATGGGAATAGCGCCCTACTTCGACGTGCAACGTCGAAGTAGAGACCGTATAGTTGTTGCGCGTCCCGCAACTTCGAAATAGCGGGGTCCGCCCTGGCGGCCATCAGCTAAGGGGTTGAGAGACGTTCTCTCTCCAGCCCCTGCGGGGCTCTATGGTCACCATGTGCAGCAGCCCTTAGCCCAGGGCTTCTGGCTGCTGCTGCCGCAGCTGGGGATCCATGCTGCATGCACAGGGTCTGCAACCAGTTGTCGGCTCTGTGGATCTTGTGTTGTTTAGTGCAACTGTGTCTGGGAGGGGCCCTTTAAGCGAGCGGCTTGCTGTTGAGTCCGCCCTGTGACCCTGTCTGCAGCTGTGCCTGGCACCCTTATTTCGATGTGTGCTACTTTGGCGTGTAGACGTTCCCTCACAGCGCCTATTTCGATGTGGTGCTGCGCAACGTCGATGTTGAACATCGACGTTGCTAGCCCTGGAGGGCTGCGTCTACACGTGCACGCTACTTCGAAGTAGCGGCAGTAACTTCGAAATAGCGCCCGTCACGTCTACACTTGTTGGGCGCTATTTCGAAGTTGAAATCGACGTTAGGCGGCGAGACGTCGAAGTCGCTAACCCCATGAGCGGATGGGAATAGCGCCCTACTTCGACGTTCAACATCGAAGTAGGGACGTGTAGACGATCCGCGTCCCGCAACATCGAAATAGCGGGGTCCTCCATGGCGGCCATCAGCTGGGGGGTTGAGAGATACTCTCTCTCCAGCCCTTGCGGGGCTCTGTGGTCACCGTGGGCAGCAGCCCTTAGCCCAGGGCTTCTGGCTGCTGCTGCTGCAGCTGGGGGTCCGTGCTGCATATACAGGGTCTGCAACTAGTTGTTGGCTCTGTGTATCTTGCACTGTTTAATGAAAGTGTGTCTGGGAGGGGCCCTTTAAGGGAGCGACTTGCTGTTGAGTCCGCCCCGTGACCCTGTCTGCAGCTGTGCCTGGCTCCCTTATTTCGATGTGTGCTACTTTGACGTGTAGACGTTCCCTCGCTGTGCCTATTTCGATGTTGGGCTGAGCAACGTCGAAGTTGAACATCGACGTTGCCAGCCCTGGAGGACGTGTAGACGTTATTCGTCGAAATAGCCTATTTCGATGTCGCAACATCGAAATAAGCTATTTCGAAGTTGGGTGCACGTGTAGACGTAGCCGAGGATGTGTAGACGTTATTCATCGAAATAGCCTATTTCGATGTCGCCACATCAAAATAGGCTACTTCGATGTAGGCTTCACGTGTAGATGTAGCCTTGATGTTTAAATCAAATTTCATGTAATCAACCCCCACCACCAAACAAGAATATTACACTTCAGTAGTTAGTAAAAACTCCGCAGTGATTAAAAGATGGTTTTGTTCTGCCAAACAGAAGTGGATATGGGAGAACAGCTATTTTTGCAAATATTTTCAGTGAGTTATTAAGTTCCAGAAGTGGCTACTGTTTCACTTTGGATGGATAGATAGGTTAGATAATGCATATATATAGTTGAGAGGGTGCTAAGGTTTAGGAGATGTGGATTATATTCCTAGACATGCTTTATAACCTTGGATAAATCACTTTGTCTCTCTGTACAATAGAGGTCATTATCTTCCTTTTTAAAGTGCTTTGAAATTTATGGATTAAAACTCTTTACTGAGTTTTAGATTAGGCCACTATAGTTGCTACAAATCTTTTTATGGACTTCACCGGGGTCTGAATCAAGCCCTATAAGAGCCTTACGTTATCGTTCTCATTCACATGTTTCAGATTTGGTAGAAGAGAAGTCTGAGATAGTGGCAGGGAACCTTCCAGGTTATGGGGCTATTTTTATATGTGGTGAAAACTACTAAGTGTAATGGGGACAAAACATGCGTGCACTGTAGAAAGGAAGGGTGACTGGGAGGGAAAGGCTAGCAGTGGGGGAATGTGACCAGTGGCCCTCTCCATGAAGGATAGCAGGCACTTCAGTCCTGCAAACATGATGGTCAACAGGCAAGTCATCTGCTCATGGAGTGGGTCTTCCCTGAAGCACTTCCTCCTTTGGATCCTACACAGACGGTTGGATGGCCTGGGTGGTAGGGGATGCACTGTGCTCGCAGTTGGCCCAGTTATGAAGAGAACTTATGAGGATTGTCGTCACGGGAAACTCTGTGTATGACACCCAAGCTCAATCCCTGAGCCCACAGAGAAGATCTTGCTTCAGATGCCGGTGATGTGCTTTGAGCATGGCCATATGTTGGCCAGCCTGGAGGCACTGTCCAGCAGGGGCCCAGCAATCATTGTGACACCCTCATCTAAGGGATGAGCGTGCATGGAAATGTGCCAGCCAGGCCATGGGACTGCAGGTGGGAGGTTGGGCTGGGTGGCTCATCTCCTGCCTGAGTCCTGCACGCTCCAGGGCCAGCACTTGCAGTGTCCCTCATGGGAAGGACTCTTATCCACGCTCACTGGGGGTGGGGGAGATGTGTGTGAGTGGCAGGCACCACTTGCCAGGGAGAAAGCCACTGGGTTCCCCTGCCTGCCCCCGCACCATCTGACAGGTTCGCCTGCATGACATCAGTCTCCCCCTCAGAACTGTGCTATATTGGGAGAGGCGGCTGCTTGAGTGCGGTCCCAACCCTGGGCCATGTACAGCACTGCTCAGGGGTTATCGACCCCAGTCAATCTAAATAGTTTGTCACAGGAAGGTGTCCCACCACGCAGGTCAGAATAAGGCAGGTCTCTCCAGGAGCCTTGTGAGAAGGACCACAGGGTCCAGGGAAGGAGCATCCAGGAGTTGATTCCTCTAGACTGGTGGGCCATGGGCAGATGGGTGACCCCAAGTTCTGTGGCCTCTGGGTTGTGAGAGGAGAATGCCCACTCCAGCTGCTGCCTGGCTCCTAGGCAACAGGGAAAGGGTTCTAATTATCATAGAATCACAGGGCTGGAAGGGACCTCAGGAGGTCAGCTAGTCCAGCCCCCTGCTTCAAGCAGGATCAACCCCAACTAAGTCATCCCAGCCAGGACCTTGTCAAGATGAAGTGCCCTTGCTGAAATCCTGTGGGATGTCCTGGAAGTGGGTGACCAGAGCCAGGCTGGCAGGTATGGTGGAGGAGATGGCCTCCTCCTGATCCTCCTCCTCCACCCCGAACATTGTCCTCAGGCATCACGAGGCTGACATCGGGCATCTCCCAGCCCGACTCCACAACTATGGGGGTGGGGAGGTGGTGACTTCCCACCCAACCAGAATGGCTTCCAGCTGCTCATAATAGTGGCATCTTTGGGATGCTGCTCCAGAGTGCTTAGACTCATCCCAGCCCTGCGGTACCCCTAGCAGATTGCCTTGATTTTGATTTTTGAGCTGGCACTGCTCTAGGTCTGGATGTGCCCCTTCTCTGCCAGGCTGGCAGCAATCCAGCTGTAGACTTCCACATTTCACCACCTGGTAGGGAGATCCTGGAGGGTTCTCTCCTCCCCCAGAGCAATATGCGGTCTAGGATCTCTGCACTGGTACAGGACAGTGTTTGCCTGCATCCCAGGACACTCAGTGCCATGGGAGCAGCTCTGGAAGTGCTGTCAACTATTGGGGCTCAGTTGTAGCTCAGTCCTGGCTCATGGCTCCCTCTGACTACCCTACATTACAGCTCAAGGCTTCAGGGCATCTCCTTTAAGGCTCTGCGGGTAGTGATGTGGAGCGAGCAGTTGAGGTGGATGCAGGTGTACCTACAGTGTTCAGGTCCTCACTGTGCCAGGCTCCTGGAGGCCAATTATTTTGAAATAGCAGCCTCTGCCTAGCTGGGTCTACACATGCAAGTACATTTGAAATAGCTTTCTCTCTTTCAAAAGAACACAAGGAGCATCTGCACACAAAATGCATTTTTTAAAAAGGAAATTGAAGAAAGATAGTCAAGAATTCGAAATCCCTACCCCAATCTCATATTAGGTAGAGCATCCCATTTGGAAAGACATTTTTCAAAAGAAGATGAATATGGACTCACCATGGCATGCTCTTTCAAAAAAGGAGTCCTCCATGGCGCTGGTCAGCTGGAGCGTGGAGATGCCCTGGCCTACAGCAGTGGGATTCTATGATCTCACCATCCAGCCACACTTAAAGCTGTACAGACCCAGAAATCCTGTGGCAGGAAGCTAAGAACATGCTAGCAGCATAGCAATGAGCTGTTTTCAGAACATCCTCCCACCGATCCTCCCAAATTCAAAAAGCCACGATGGCTAGCATCCACCCAGCCCAGGAGCCCCACCTCAGAACCCTCACAGGGTTTGCAGGATCCAGGGTCTGAAAACGAAAAAAGGGTCCCCTTCTGGACCAAACCAGAGCTGAGAGACCTCTTGGGACTGTGAAAGGAGCAGGAGGTGCTCCAGGAAATGAGGATAAAGCAGCTCAAAGCTGCAGCCTTTGGTAACCTGGCCTATGGGCTGTCCACCTGGGGACACCCTGAGCAGACTCTGGACCAAGTCTGGAGCAAAGTTAAGGCGCTCCGGCAGGGCTGTGCCAGGATCTGAACTGAGGCTAGCCGCTCTGGGCCTTGAACCCCACAACAGCTCTTTACCACCCATTACCCTCAACACCTCTGCAGAGCAGCTGAAGGTGGAGGGCTTAGGAGGATCCAGAACCAGGGAGCCAGGGCCAGGAGCTATACAACTCCATAGAGCGATCCAGTGATCGGGGGGGCCTCATCATCGATGTTCCCTCCTGGATCTGGGCATCACTGGACCTCAGCAATGGACCATCTGGTAAGTACCTGGCAGGCTGCACACCCTGACATGCAGGGTAGGGATAACACAGCTTCCAGCATTGCATGCATGTGCCCAGTGGTCCTGGCCTGCACAAATCCCAGCTGGCCCTGGCCCCCGGCACACCATGATGGCCTCCAGTGACACCCAGAACCCTCTCTCATGGACAACGCTATGAGCTGCACACGTGGCAAGAAGTAGGCAGGGCCAAACAGCATCCGGGGACTGCCCCACAAGGGCAGGGGACCCCTCTGCACTTGCAATACCCTGTGGATGGGAGATAGTGCCCTGAGGGGCATGGCCCCTGGGGCCATGATGGGGGATTGATATGCCCTCCGCCTCTCCATACAGCCAAGCCATCCGAAAGCCAGGAGAGTCCCATGTCCTCTGTCATCCCAGACAGCCCCTCAGAGGTGGCTGGAGAGGGCCCAGGCATCCCTCCAGCAGCACCATAGCGGGCCCACAGCCAAAGACTCGGGAGGCAGTCAGGGAACGACACCACCAGCCACTGACAAGCCTTTGACTGGAGATGGTCAATGTGGCCTGGCGAAGGGGCTACTGGGACAGACTTCTCAACAAGCTAGAGGGTAACAGACATCCTCCAGGAGTACATGGTAAATGTGGCCCACCTTTTCACCCCCAATGGCCCCCTTGCTGAGACCCCTGCCACTGCCCTGCCAAGCCCAACTCTGCTGAAGCCCTCCTGCTACCCTACCTGCCCATGCAGCCCAAATCATCTCAGTCCTGCCAAGGACCCCAAATCTGGAAAGGGAGGGGATTCCAGGGTGAATGGGGCTTTTAGCTTCCAATCCCTGCCCTTCAGTGATCCCCCCATCCCCTCTCCAGGTTCAGGGCCCTCCCAGCCCCCCAATGCACATAGTTCACACCCCTCCCCATAGTACATATTTTTGAGTCTGAAAACAGTTAGTCAGAATTTCTAGTAAATGTTTTCTTTTTCCAAAGATCCCCATCTCCTGTGCTCTTTGTGGAGGGATGGTGAGGGTTGATATGTGGGTGTGGGGATGGTGAGGGGTGGCCATGAGTGTGGGTCAGTGGGGCCCATGAGCAAAACTTTCATTAAGGGATTCCCTGATATGCACCCCGTCCTGGTGGGCCTGGGAACTTAAGTCTGTGGCCAGCCACTAATACCTAGGACTGGACTTAGCCACCCACCCCTGCACAAAGGCTCCCCCTTACCTGCCACAATGTTGTGGAGGGCACAGCAGATGCCCACCAACTGTGAGACGTTCTGCACCCTAATCTCCAGGCATGAGAGGAGGCACTGCCACAGCCACTTCAGGAACCCAAAGGCTTTCTCCACCATGGTGTGGGTCTGGTTCAGCCAGGTGTTGTACAGCTCCTGGGTGTAGTTGAGGTGGCTGGTATGTGACCACATTGGCCACAGCTGACTGGGGTAGGCAGCATCTGCCACTATTTAGAGTGTCATGGTGATGTCCCCAACTGGCAGCTCCCTGCTGGGGGATGGAAGTCCCAGCCTCAACGAGCCAGCAAAGGCCCGAATTCCAGAACACACAAGTGTTGTGCGTCCAGCCAGCTCAGCCCTTTTGGATCCACCAGGGCCTGGAGGACTACAAAGTGGTAGCCCTTTCTGTTGATGTAGTGACTGGAACTGTGAGCCAGGGCATGGGTGGGGATGTGCATCCCATCCAGGGCACCAAAGCAGTTTGGGAAGCCAAGTGTGCCATGATGCCATGATGGCTGCATCCAGATCTCCCACATGGATAGCCCTGTGTAGCATCATCACGGTGATGGCCAGGACAATCTGCACAGGATGGAGGAGGTGTGCTTTCATAAGGGTGTGTCAGGGAAAACCCGGCCTTTCCCCTGCTCCCCTCCTGGTCCCCTACCACCAAGGGTCCTCCTTACTCAGAAGCCCCTTTCACCCTTCCCTTAGAGGACGTGTGCCCAAGCATGCCTTACCTCAATGAGGAGAGCCCCAATAGTGGCCTTGCCCACCCTGAACTGGTGTCTCAGGGAGCAATAGCTGTCTAGGTTGGCCAGATTCCAGATGGCTATGGTGACCCTCTTTTGAAGGGAGAGGGTGGGCTGCATGGACGTGTCCAGATATCCGAGTGCGGTGCTGAGCCAGTGTCAGAGCTCCTGAAAAGTCTCCCTGCTCATCTGGAAGTTCTGAAGCTGGCACTGTTCCACTTCCCCAGCGCCAGCCTACCACTCCCAACAGTCAGGGCTGCTGGGGCATCTCCAGAGGCACCAGGGCACCTGAGGGTAGTGCTGGAAGGATCCAGGGTGGGGGACTCCACGACCACGGGGGGATGAGGGGGAGCTTAACCACCTGGGGAGGTGTGGGGCAGCTGTCACAACTGTGCACATCATGACTAGCACAACGTCCAGGATAGCACCATCCAATGCCAGGAGCAGTTGCTGGGGTGCCATTGGCCTGCGTGCTAGTCCTCTGGTTCCTACATAGGGTATGCTTGGCTTGTGGCAGTTCAGCAGGCCTCAGCGTGTGCAGGGCAAGGGTGTAAGGGTGGGGTCGTTTCAGGTAGTGGCTGACTGTGGCCGCGTCTACACGTGCACGCTACTTCGAAGTAGCGGCGCCAACTTCGAAATAGTGCCCATCACAGCTACACGTGTTGGGCGCTATTTCGAAGTTGAAATCGACGTTAGGCGGCGAGACGTCGAAGTTGCTAACCCCATGAGGGGATGGGAATAGCGCCCTACTTCGAAGTTGAATGTCGAAGTAGGGCACGTGCAGACGATCCACGTCCCGCAACATCGAAATAGCGGGGTCCACCATGGAGGCCATCAGCTGAGGGGTTGAGAGACGCTCTCTCTCCAGCCCCTGCGGGGCTCTATGGTCACCGTGTGCAGCAGCCCTTAGCCCAGGGCTTCTGGCTGCTGCTGCTGCTGCTGCAGCTGGGGATCCATGCTGCATGCACAGGGTCTGCAACCAGTTGTTGGCTCTGTGGATCTTGTGTTGTTTAATGCAACTGTGTCTGGGAGGGGCCCTTTAAGCGAGCGGCTTGCTGTTGAGTTCGCCCTGTGACCCTGTCTGCAGCTGTTCCTGGCACCCTTATTTCGATGTGTGCTACTTTGGCATGTAGACGTTCCCTCGCAGCACCTATTTCGATGTGCTGCCCAATGTCGAAGTTGAACGTCGACGTTGCCAGCCCTGGAGGACGTGTAGACGTTATTCATCGAAATAGACTATTTCGATGTCGCTACATCAAAATAAGCTATTTTGATGTAGCGTGCACGTGTAGACGGAGCCTGTGGGTCCTGGAAGGGCTTGGCAGCCATGTGATCCTGTCTGCTTAGTGTCCTACTCCAGTCTTTCTAAAGAGCGCCTGGGGCTGTGCGAATGCTCCCTTTTGAAAGAACGGAATGCGCTTTCAAAAGAGAAGATCAAGGGTTCGATACCCTTTTTCTGTGTAGCTATGCTCTTCTGAAGGGCTAATCTTTGAATGTTATCATTCAAGTTTTATTCTTTTGAAAGAGCACTGCTGTGTAGACACAATTCCTATGCACATTGGTGTTATTTTGAAATAACTATTTGAAATAGGTGCTTACTTCTTTCAAAACAGCTACGTCTACACTAGAGAGCTCTTTAGAAAGGGAGCAGTTGAAAGACAACCTTTTGAAGGGGAGTGTCGACACACAGGCCGGGGATGGTGCATTGTTGTTACAAACATTGTTGACATAATTTCCCAAAGAGTTTCTGGATCCAGAACTTAATCACAGCTCAGAGCTTCCCATTACACAAGGAGGATACCTGGCTGCTTGAGCGTAGAAGTGATGTTGCCAATGATATGTAATGCTCAGAAAGGAACTAATATTGAGACTGATCTTAGAAATAAGGGGTGGAATGTCCCTTAAGAGGTCATCTAGGGCCACAGCTGTCAAACAGTTGGTTAGGACCCTAAAGTAGGTTGTGACCAGTGAGTCATGTGAGAGGAGTACATGAGCAGTCACCCCGGAGAGATACAGGTGCTGCCCAGCTGTTTAGCAGAGCGCCCACAGCTGGCAGCCTGTGTTTCTATTGGTGTTGCACATGCACACATGCCTCTGTGCACATCACACAATATATTTTGTACATGGATGCAAAAATACAGGGAATATTGGCTGTGACCATGTTTCAATGGGGTCACCAGGGCATGTATTAGATTGGCTGGGGCCAAAGCCTGGCCCCACTGTTTGGTTCCAGGACAGTGCAGGTCAGGTGGGCTCACATTTCAATCCCCTCTCCTGGTTCTATGCGGTAACGTTTGTTGCTACAGAGTAACAACATTTGAGAACCTCTTATCTAAGCCATCCCCCCTCATGCTGGGCAGCAAGCACCCTTCCCTTGGAAGACTATTATAATACTTAACTATTTGTATGGTTAAAATGCCTTTTCCAATCTAAATCTCCCCTGTGCATCTTAAGTTTATTAATTCCTTGCCTACCTTCAATGGAAGTGGAGACAAATTGATCACTATTCATTTTTATAAGGGCCTTTTGAGGACTCTTATCTGATTTCCTTCAGTTGTCTTTTCAGAAGATTAAACATGTCTAGTTTTTGTAATCTTTTGTTACAGGAAGGGTTTCTAACCCTTTTATCATTTGTGGTGTTGTCCTCTGTACTCACTCCAATTTTCCACATCTTTTCTAAAGCATAGCATCCAGAATTAGACTCCACTAACGAAGCCTCACTAGGGCTGAGTGAAGTGGATCAGTTATCTCCCATGTCCTAGATACATCACTACTTTTTATGTAACCCAGAGTATTAGCATTTTTTTACAACTGCATTACATTATTGACTTGTATTTAATTTGTGATCCACTAATCATCAGAATCCCTTCTGCAGCTTTACTGCCTAGCCAGCTACTGCACATTTTGTAGCTGTGCATTTGCTTTTTTTCTTAAGTGCAGCTCTTTACACTTTACTGAATTTCATCTTATTGATTTCAGTCCTGTCCTTAAAATTTCTTGCAACTCCTCCCAGCCTGGTGTCATCCACAAATTTGATAAGCATTCTTTCCACTGTCTGAGTCATGAATTAAAATACTACAGACCTAAGACTCAAGACCTCAAGAGATATCTCCTCCAAGTTTGACTGCAAATCACTGATAACTTAAGTACTTTTTTAACCATCTGTGCACCCACTTTATAGTAGTTTCATTTAGACCAGATTGCTTTGTGTGCTTATGAGAGGGTTATGTTGCAGTGTGTCAAAAGCTTTCCTGAAACCATGATAAATCATGACTGTTGGTTCCCTGATCAAGGGGCAGTAACTTTGTCATTAAATATGGAATGAGAAAGTAAGAGGGTTTGAGAGCTGCATGCTAGCTTTTCTTAGGGACGTATGTTACCTTCAGCATCCCCACCCAATTCTTCTTAACATCACTAAGATCTCAACCACAGAGCCAGGGTAGGGTCTAGCCCTTGACTGATTTCTCACTGTTCTTTTATAAGGCCCTAAAACAGCGTTTATTATCTCTTTGTTGTTTAGTAAGTTTCACAAATTCTTGAAAGAAAAGAACTTAAAACCATTTACTTCCTTTGAGTTGCAACTGCTTGCAACAAGATGTGCAGATTCTATCCTCAGATCACATATGCATCTGTCATCGACTCAGTGATGCCACTACTCCCAACTTTATGGCTGTACCTTGTGGTCTTGTGGTCAAACTTTGAGCTTCTGACACTTACCTGGCTGTCCAATGGGAGTAGCAGGTCTGTCAAACTGAGGATAGGCTTCACTACCTCCAAGCAATTATTTACTGTGAGTGAATACATACACATTGTATTTGACTTTTACATTTTGAGAGGCATTTTCACTTTTTTAAGATTTCACTTGCTTTTTTGCACATAGATAAAAAAATGTTGCAGACTGTAAATATTACCGATACTTTTACAAAGCTGGTTTAAAATAGAAAATCTGCTTGTGCTGTGTGAACTAATTGAGATTAAATGATTTTTTTGGAGCAGCAAACCCCTGATTCGTCTCCTGACATAAAAAGGGAAATAGCCTTCCTAGTGATATTAATTGGGCCCATATACCGTACACTAATCCAAAGTGAATTGATGCATGGAAAAGTGCTGTCCATGGGCTGTTTCATTAAGTGAGTTGATAAGTGGGCTTTATTGTGTATTTAAGGTGCTGCTTAAATCTACAGTGAGCCACACTATCACTACAATGCAGTAGAATCACCCTTATTCTCATTAGCCACTGAGAGACCAAGTTAGGATTACTGAATTAGCAGGTAATTGAACAAGCACAATAATGCCTGTTTTCTTTTCTCCCTTTTGTCATATGAGCATTGACTATTTTTTCCATGTGACTGCTTCCTCAAACCTTGCTTGGGTTAGATGCACCAACTGTAAATTCAGCATTTCTTGTCAACTGCTTGAAAATCAAGAATAATATTCTTTTTATGTATTTATGTATGTCATGTCAGGTAGACACTGTTGGCATGAAGAACAGAATTGAAACATAACAGGCCTAAGACATTAAACTAACTTACATATAAATTATTCAGTTACTAATCCATATAGTTCTTTATTTTAACATGTTAAAATGTCAAGCTAAATGACAACGGTATGAAAATTAACATTATCTTTTTAAAAATTCAAACATGAATAAGTCATGTATAGGTGATTATGTTAATTTAGTTTATCGTAGCATAAGATGGAAAAATGAATACAATGTAGCTGGAGGGCAAATTTTTGAAACACAAGACTTGACAAAAAAGTAATTTGTTCATTATTTCTCCAAATTTCATTTATGTGATTCAGGAAGTGATTTTCTGAATTTTGAAAAATGCTTTAGATTGCTCAAGATCTTGCAGAAGTTGCTTGTAACTGAACTCATTTAAATAGAAATGACTTATTACTATTAAATAGAAATATCTTATTACTCTTCCAGTGGCTGAAAATTTAGGGAAGACCACATTTCAGCACAACTGTGCCTTTCAAGCATTATCATCCTGGGGGACTGACAGACAAAAAAAGTGAAAAGTCCTCAGTTTTGTCAATTCTGTAAACCATGGGCCTGCTTTTCTTGTTAGTTTTCAGTTATACAATTTAGTAGTGTCAATTTCTGTTACTCCCGACACCAAAATCTGAGTCCTTATGAATATGTAGCTAAGCATAAATCCTTTTACGGCATTTTGTAGATTTCTGGAACTTAGTGATTTATGAGAACTGTTCTACCAATCAGGGCAAATATTGTCAAAATTTCCCTTTTATATACTTTACTGAGGTATTTCAGATACCGTATGTGTACATATTGGTGCCTTAAAAATCTAAAGTATGCTGGCTAATACTAATATTGTGCTCAAATTTTAAAACATGCTTTGATCGTATTCTTGCCCTTCTAACATTCACCTTCACAAACTTTCACAGTTGTCTGTAATACTAGAATGGTTTCTTAATACCAAGCTTACAGGTGTGAATATTAACAGAAAAAAAATAAATGAACATGTGTAATTTTTCACACAACACAGGGAATATGCGACACCATGTATTGGGACCAATTGCATCTAAGTGACAAAACCTGGAGTAACAACTTTCTCAAAACATTAGGGAGCCTGAGATTCTGTGCTGCAGTTTGAGAAGCATAGCACAGACTTCACAGCCCAAGGGAAGGGCCAGGTGGACAAGCAGGTATTAAGCTAGCTATGCATCTATCTGACTTGGGCCTGCTCCAAGGAGTGGCCCAGCTCACAGTGTAACTTTCGGAGACTACAGAGGACTGCTTAAGTTATGTAACCTATCGCCACTTCTTATGGTTACCAGAACTGCCCCAAATCTCTGCAGCACTTCTTGCAGTGGCCTGATCTTCAGCATACTCCCTATTCTCAGGTTTGCTTAGAGGACAGCCTACAGCTTTCTTCTTCAGCTCCTGTGCAGCAGAATTCTCCCCTGGTCACAGGTGAGTCTTTAAAGGTATTTTTATTCTGATCTGACCCATTTTACCAGGTATTAAGGAGCCAAATCTGGTGTGAGACTCCAATCCTGAATGTTCAATCCCTGAATGTTACAAAAATGGCTAACAAATGGTCTAATAGTCTTGATTAAAATACAAGTTTAGGCAGCTACTTCACAACCCAAAAGGTTAAGTGTCCAGTTCTGCTACATTTACACAGGCTGAATTATGGCCTTTACTCAAGAAGTGGTCTAATGAAAACTAATTCTAAAACTTGCAAAGTAACATACTATTCAATATGAACTATGGTGTCAGAATGTGGCCTAACTTATAGGATAAAGTGGGGACAAATTATTCACTATAAATATGATTTAAGGAAGAACCTTAAAGCCTATCAAAACAAAAAAGCAGTCAAGTAGCACTTTAAAGACTAAACAAAATAATGTATTAGGTGAACTTTTGTGGGACAGACCCACTTCTTCAGATCATAGCCATACCAGAACAGACTCAATATTTAAGGCATAGAGAACCAAAATAGTAATCAAAGTTGACAGATCAGAAAAAAAAATTATCAAGGTGAGCAAATCAGAGAGCAAAGGGGCCGGGGGTGGGGGGATAGGGAGTCAAGAATTAGATTAAGCCAAGTATGCCAAAAAGAGCCTCTATAATATCCCAGAAAATATGCATTCTGGTTCAAACCACGTTAATGTGTTGAATTCGAATATGAAAGAGAGTTCAGCAGCTTTTAACACGTAGTTTGAACCAGGATGCAAATTTTCTGGGACATTATAGGTGCTCTTTGGCATACTTGCCTTAATCTAATTCTTGACTCCACTCCCACCCCACTGCTCTCTGATTTGCTCACCTTGATAATTTTTGTTTCTGATTTGTCAACTTTGATTACCGTTTTGGTTCTCTATTCCTTAGAAATTGAGTCTGTTCTGGTATGGCTATGATCTGAAGAAGTGGGTCTGTCCCATGAAAGCTCACCTAATAAATTATTTTGTTACTCTTTAAAGTGCTACTTGACCGCTTTTTTGTTTTGATAGTACATAGACTAACACGGCTCCTTCTCTGTTACTTAAAGCCTATGCTTACAAAGGATTGAAACATTCAAACATAGGCAGAATACAATACAAGGGCTGTGGCCACGCTTGGCCAAACCTTCAAAGTGACCATGCTAATGGCCAAATCAAAGAATACTAATGAGGTGCTGAATTGAATATTCAGTGCCTCATTAGCATTCACACGCTTCTGGCTGTGGTGCTTCAAAAGCACCAGTTTCAAAAGCACGTGGCTTGGCACAGCTATAAGGGGGTCCTTTTCTAACACACCCCACACATTTTGAAATCCCCTTATTCCTCTCAGCTGAGTCTACACAAAGGGCTGGGTCTACACTAACACCCCCTCTTTCGAAAAGGGGATGCTAATGAGACACTTTGGGGTATGCTAATGAGGCACTGAAATATGCAACACCTCATTAGCATAATGGCAGCCATGGCACTTTGAAAGTGCTGCTTTCTATCACTGCAGCTCATCTACATGGAGTCCTTTCCAAAAGGACCCTGCACACTTCAGAATCCCCTTATTCCTATTGGTTATAGGAATAAGGAGAGTTGAAAGTGTGCAGGTCTTTAAAAAAGGACACCATGCAGATGAGACACAAGTGATTGAAAGCAGCACTTTCGTAGTGCTGCGGCCGCCATTATGCTAATGAGGCACTGACTGTTCATTTCAGCACCTCATTAGCATATCCCAACGTATCTCATTAGCATCCCCCTTTAGAAAGTGGGGTGCTAGCGTAGACCCAGCCAAGAAAGAATATACTTTCCAAACCTCCATTTCCTTTTAAGCCTTCAAAAATTTAAGAAAATAATCTCCTGAAAAATCATTTAGCCAGGCCAGTTTTGCATATCCTCTTTTAAAAGAAAGAAAAAAAGTTTGTTCTAGGCTTGCTTGCTCCAGATTCAAGACTGTCACACTTCCTCTGAACATACATATTTTAGAGGTACAACTATACAAACAGGTTCTACTCTAAATTGTGGGTTGTAGTTTGAAAGGTATGGGCTTGCTCATTAGAGGAACAGTAACGCCACTTGTCACCCTTCTGTGTGACTAGAATTAAAAAAAAAATTGAACAGAACACAACATACTGTACCTTGTCATCTGTGTGAGCTACTGTCTGGAGCATCATAATGAGAAGAGAACTGAGCTGCAGGGGAGATGTTCTAGGAACTTTCATTATATTTCATGAATCAGACCATAGTTCTGTTGTCAGGGAAACTACTTCTATCTCTGTGTTCTCGATAGGTGCTACTGTTGCATTCAGTAGATTGCAATAAGGACAAAACATAAGAGTTCAGATAATCCATTATTAAATTGCTTGAATATTTATAGCATTGACTTGTTTAGTTAGATATTAAAGGAGTTGTGATATGCACCTCCTTCCAGGTGAGTCAGCCTCCTCTTTTCCTCTGATGTAAAGCAAAAGAAAAAGAAAAAGACAATATAGCTTTTGCCCTAAAGTTTTCAAAATCATCTTCCCATGAAATCTTTACGAGATGGTAAACTTATTCTAGAAATTAACCATCACAACATTTGGAACAGGTTGGGGAGATCATGTAATATCCTCAGAAGGTATGATATAAAAGTTAGGAACTCTAGGTTGTCCTGAGGTACTGCCTTGTTCTATAATCTTGTACAAATTATTTTGGTCATATTTTCAGAACATTCATTAGCATTGGGAGCACAGTTGCAGAGAGGTGTCCATGTTACTCTGTATCTTCACAAAACAAAGCTGTAATGTAGCCCTTTAAACAGTAACCAAATAAATTTATTAGGAGATGAGCTTTCGTGAGGCAGATCCACTTCTTCAGATTTGGAATTAGGTAGTTCATTTTGAGTGTCTCCATTTGGATAGATGGAGTTTACCACCTGCTTTGGGCTGCATTCCCAAGCAACCCGACTCCAAGAAGACCCGGTCCTGGTGCGCTGGGGGCTGCTACCGGCCTCACACCGTCCACGGGCACCTCTTAACAGTTTCACACCCTCTTGAACTCTGTTCAAAGTTCTTTTCAACTTTCCCTTTCAGTACTTGTTGACTATCGGTCTCGTGCCAGTATTTAGCTTTAGATGGAGTTTACCACCCACTTTGGGCTGCATTCCCAAGCAACCTGACTCCAAGAAGACCTGGTCCCGGGGCGCCGGGGGCCGCTACTGACCTCACACCAACCACGGGCACCTCTTAATGGTTTCACACCCTCTTGAACTCCATTTATCCATTTGGATACATATTGCTGCATAATATGGCCACAAAATTTGAGATTCCAAGCTTCAGTGGCCTGATTTTTTTATTTTTTAGTGTGGTTCAGTATTCATAACTCCAGTTAAAAACCACAAAGAGCTATGGGCATTCACCACCTTTGGAAGTTATGATCCCATTGCTTTTGGCTGTCCAGCAAAAACCTGAGATGCCCATCACTGATGGATATGTCTGAAAATGTAAACCATATTCAATTCTCTCCCACAATCCATATAGTCATAATATGGCACAATTAATGAGTATGAACCTTGCTTAAGTGCTGTATTGTGATTTTTTTTTATTTGTGGATGACAGATTCCATAGAAATCCAAAGTATTTTCCTTATGAAATTAAGGTGACCTTTTTTAAGAAGTGGAAGTCCATAGAGTGTGTGTCCTCAGATCAGGACATGCACATTGAGTTCTGCTCGCATCCAAAACTTAACATGCCATTTTATGTGAGAATATTTGATGTACTACCTCTAAAATCGGGGGAGAGGGGGCGGGGTGGAATTTCAAGAACAGTCTTAGCCAAACAGCATTTAACAAATTTCGAGCAGCATATCAAAAAGAAATGAAATTTAGTGTGGCTCTCGGTCATAGGAGACAGCTTAGTTAGCAAACGCCTCAAATACAACATAATTTTCCAAAGACACCAAAAAACTTTACACACATCATTAAATTTCTCCTGTATTATTGCTATGTATATTTTACTGCCTTGTTTTCTTCATTGAATATTAATTAGCAAGCTTCAAAGACAACCACATTAGACTCTCTTGTATTAGTACAGGGATTCAAAAGAGAATATTCCTTACAAGGTACATAGGAAGACATAATGAAATAAATTTATGTACAGAGTTTATAACTGGATTACAGAAATAGGTAAACAGGGTCAGGAGAATTGAGGATGGGGAGAATTTTATCCCTCAGCTGAGTAAAACAAGGGGATTATATAACCATGGAGATCTGATTAGGCCATAACTCCACAAGCCAAAGAGTCTTACCCCAGTGTAGGGTTTCATTTCTTCTGATGGATGTCTTGGTGTTTTTAGGCTATGTCCTCAATCATTTAATCCATTTATTAGACATGTTGAAAACTTTTCATTAAAAATATCTGCTCTTGAAAAAACCTTTTGATTCTCCAAGGTCCTGAGCCAAATCCCCTGACGTAAATGGGAGTCTTCCCATTGATATCAGTGGTACTAGATCAAAGACTCAATACAGCTTTGAGGTCTGTATCCTAAATTTCCTTGGCAGTAGCATGTGGCCAACATACTGTTATATAGACTTGTCCATTCATACATGTATCTCATAGAACTGGAAGAGACCTTAACGGGTCAGCAAGTCCAGTCCCCTGCCCTGTTGGCAGGACCAAGTGCCATCCCTGACAGATTTAAAAAAAAATGTATATATTTGTCCCAGGCCTCTAAATTGCCCCCCTCAAAGACTGCACTCACAGCCCTGGGTTTATAGGGCCAGTGCTCAAACACTGAGCTCTCCACTTCCCCTTCCCTGGCTTTTTAAGACAATGCATTAACCACTGAGCCATTCCCTTACCCCTGTTTGGCCTCACTGTGGCTGAAATTCATCCTTGCGCAGAGGAAAAGAACAAGGTCTATGCACCACTTAAGCCTTTAATGCGGAGTGAAAATTATACAGTTTTTCCATTTTAAGCACCCTTTATGCAAATTACTGCTCAGAACTCAACAGCCATGTACTGACAAACATTTGGATTTTTTTGGACATAATTTTCAACTCTTTCATGCACGAAAGTGACAAGGTTTTCTTAACTGACCATGATGATGGGGTGACAATCTGAATACTTGCAGTCTGATCTTGACCTTTTATAAAAGATTAAATAGAAATATTAATTTCTATTGTCTAAACATAGGAAATCTTTAGGTATATCAATACAAAGTAATTGATATATCTGAATGCAGAAGAACGGTCTATTCATGAGTGTCTTACTGGCACTGGTTAAACCTCACTTGTCCAGCACCCTGGTGCTGCAAGAAAGAATCTGCCAGATCCCGGGAGGTCAGTAGTGTCTAGAATGTTACAAGCACTTCCACTGCTTACTGGGTTCTTATAAGACATTTAGGATAAATTGCAGCAAGTAACAGCACAGAACACTGAGAGCCAGGACTGGTGGCTGGAAATAAACTTTATAGGACCACAGTGGTCATCCAGCTAGCTAACGTCATGCCAAATTATGGAGGTTGCTGGCTGAGACAGTTCCAGATTAGAAAGGCTGAACCTGTACTTTCAATCCAACTAAGGAAATCAGTCAGTCAACATACAGGGATAGTTCAGTGCTTTGAGCATTGACCTACTAAACCCAGGGCTGTGAGCTCAATCCTTGAGGGCAGCCATTTAATGACCTGAGACAAATAGGTTAAAAAAATCTATTAGAAATAGTGATAGGCCCTGTTGAAAGGGCAGGTCTCTTCTAGTTCTATGAGACAGGTACATTGCCTTATTCATTTACTGTGAAAGGTGAAACTCTGCTATTGTCAGTGCTTTATCACAAGTGAAAACTGATAGCTAAGCTTCAATCCCATGAGAAGTTCATTCTGCAATACACAGCCCACCCCTTGATATGTAAATCCAGTTGGCAATTTTTTCTTAAATAGGGAATAAACACTTAAAGACTGTATAGGGGAAGAGTAATCACTCTTTCAAGGGAGGAGCACTAAGAGCTGTGTGAGGGAGCTTGCAACGTGCTTCCCCATACAGTATGACTACCTCAAGACAGCACATTTAATGTTTTACTTCAATGAGTGGTAATTTTACCCAGAAATTGTTCTATGCATGATATAATTTTTAAATTTGTATATTATTCCGCAGTAATCGAAACCAGTGGTGGACAAACTGAGGCCCGCGCATGCAGCCCATCAGGGTATTCTTTTGGCAGGCCATGACAGACCTTGTTTACGCTAAGCATCTGCTGGCACAGCCCCCTGCAGGTGCCCTGTGGCCACAATTTGGTGTTTCTGTTGGCTCCCAATTACACCCACCGGCAGCTTCAGAGAGAATGAGCTTGAGGGTGCACAGTCTGAACAAACTGTCTCGTGGCCCACCAGCAAATAAACCTAATGAGCAGCCCATTGGCAGCAGGTTACCTACCAAAGAGCTAAATTGAGCTAGGCTTCCATTGATAGAGTCTGGTCCAAAAGTTTACTGTAAGTTCTTTCTGGCAGGGGCTATCTTTTTGTGCTATGTTTGTGCATTGCCCAGTATAATGGGGTCCTGATACATGCATGGGCTGTTAAGTCACAACCAAATACAAATAACAATACCTTCCAATATAAATTTCCAAAAATGCTATGCAGCTGCCTTTTTTTTTTTAAATGACATTCTTATCTCAGGTGGGCAGGTAACAAAAATATGTTACACAGTACAATGACTAGAGCCCTGAACAGATAGAAATGTCTACTTGCCAATGCAGATGTCCGTGGCTACACATCAGGGTCCACAGGAATCTACTCCAGGGAGGCACTGTAGTGAGCAGAGAGAGGTGTGGTCCTGTCATACCCAGGATTCCTGCCCTGCAGCAGCAACTCCTCCTAGCAATATAACTGTGTAAGCTCCACTCTTGTAGCCAGTGGGGCTGTATGATCCCCAGACAGGAAACACTGTGGCTGGGGGGGCAGGGCTGGGGGCTGTGCTGCCAGTGCGGGCCACTGGTTACCTGGTGGGACAGGACCATATGCTTCTCCATTGTCTGCAGTGGTGCTTGGGGAAGGGATAGAGTTCTGTGGATTCTAATGCTGTGAAGGATCAGAGGGCTACTACCCGTTTTCTGGACATCCCAGTATTCAGTTAATTAAGTTATCTGTAAAAGGTTAAACCTAGAGGTCCCCAAAAATCTCCAGGAAGTTTTGGCAAGGAGCCAGGGAGACATTGGGAAGTTTTTCAGTTATTTCTATATCTAGAGATGAATGTTGAAACAGATACAAGTCGAACAGGGATGTTTAGTCAGATCTGATCAGGTTATTTTCTTATTAATCTTGGGTTTGGTTTGCTGGACTTCTGACCGATGAACCTCCCTGTATACTAACTTGTAAATTAAGTCCCAGGGAAGTAATTCAGTTTTATGTACCTTTTTAATTGCTCTGTAACACATAGCAACCAAATAGCTTTACCACAGTATGTCATCTTGGTTCTGTTCAAGAAATCATCTTTTAAGACTATGAATAATTCCTATGTCCTAGGAGGTAGGAGATCCTAGTGCATGTGCCTGAGAAGTCAGATGTTATACATATCTCATAGATCCGAAAGAGACCTCAAGAGGTCAAGTCGAGTCCCCTGCACTCACAGCAGGACCAATTACCATCCCCCTCTGTTTTTTTTTTTTTTTTTTTTAGAAAAAGCTACACTGCCTCAGAACCTTGAAAGGCCTGCTGCTTCAGGATGGAGCTCACAGTCCTAGGTTTATAAGGCCAATCCTCTAACCACTATTGCTATCCCTCACCTTCAAAGGCATTAAGAAATTGCAGTTTGTTTTCAACCCTTCTCTGGAGGAAGGGTTAAGCACTTCAGGGTTTCATCAAAGGGGCTACGTCTACACTAGCACACTACGTCAAAGTAGCTTATTTTGAAGTAAGGACATTGAAATAGGCTACTTCAACATGTACTGTCTACATGTCCTCCAGAGCTGGTGCCGTCGAAGTAGCGATGGAGAACATCGAAAGGAGACTCCCCAAAAGGAAATGCAGTGTCAACACACACAAGCACTCCCCGTCAAAATAAGGGGCCAGCAAAGCTCCAAGCTGCTGCCTTAAAGGGCTCCTCCCAGACACACTCGGCCCGCACAGCACGAGATCCACAGAGCCAACAACTGATTGCAGACCCTGTGCACACAGCATGGACTCCCAGCTGCAGCAGCAGCAGCTGCTGCCAGAAGTCCTGGGCTAAGGGCTGCTGCACGCGGTGACCATAGAGCCACGCAGGGGCTGGACAGAGCGTTTCTCAATCACTCAGCTGATGGCCGCCATGGAGGACTCCGCTATTTCGAAGAAGCGGGACACAGATCATCTACACACACCCTACTTCGATGATCAACGTCGAAGTAGGGCGCTATTCCCATCTCCGGAGGGGAATAGCAATTTCGACATCTTGCTGCCTAACGGTGATTTCAATGTCGAAATAGCACATGGCACGTGTAGATGCAACATGTGCTATTTTGATGATGTTGTGCCAGCTACTTCAAAGCAGCTGGCTGGTGTACCCAGGGAAACATACCACGTGTCTTCTTGGCATCTCTATTTTTTTTTTTTTTTTTTTTTGGTACTCGAGTGGTGGCAGTATATCTCCCAGGGTCGGGAAATCTGATCTTGGGGATTTTTTTTTTTTTTTTTTTTTTTTTTTTTTAAAGCAGAAAGCTTTAGTGTCACTATACTTAAAGTTCTCACAAGCCCCTACCTTCTTTTGTCAGCGTGCCCGGGTGGGGATCAGCCTTGACAGATGTCTGTCCCTGGATCTTGGGTAGACATTTCTGTCTGTGAAGTACTCTGTGTGTGACCTCTACACATCAGTACTTTGTCATCAACTTCACTAACCCACTAATAAGAAAAAAAAAAAAATGAGTGGGTTGTATAGATCATTTACATTTTCAGATTATTTTTACAAATTTTAATTACTCCTCCAGCACATGTGAACAGAAGGGGGAACAAATATTCCTCTAACTGGTGTGGAAACTGAAGCAGAAGTGCTGATTGATCCAAGGTCCTAGCATGTTCAGTTCAAGACCAGAACTCAGGAGGAACAGGAATGAATAAATCTTTATCTTGTATTCAAGCTACTGAAAAACACTGGTTAGCAATTGCAAGACCCTGGGTTCAATATTTTGCTCTTCCATGGAATTCCTGTGTGACTGCTGGCAAGTCATGTAGGCCATGTCTACACTACAGCCATCTTTCAAAACATGATGGTCTGGAACATCTTCTTTTGAAAGAGAGCATCCACACTTCCCCTGCTCTTTCAAAAGACCAGGCCAAGGATCAAAAAATCTGGTGCCGTGAGGACTGCTCTTTCAAAAGAGCCTACAGAGCATCTACACGTGCTTTTTTTTTTTTTTTTTTTTTTTTCCTCCTCTGAAAGAAGTTTTTGCAAGGAGGTGATCTCAAAAGCACATTTTATGTGTGGACATTCCATGCATTCTTTGGAAAAAGGGAGTGATTTTTTTCTGAAAGCACTTGCTAGTGTAGACATGGCCATAGTCTCTTTGTTCGTCAGTGTCCTATCTCTAAATTTTTTTCTGGGATAAGGGACTGGCGACAGGGGGTGGGTTTAGCTGGCAAAGGCACAGCCACATGGCCTTTTTACTGCCAGCCTCTGCTGAGAATGAAATCTCATGCGGCTATACAAATTAGCCATGTGAGTATGTAAATAGCAAACTATTTGCACTTTCTAGGAACCTCATTAGCATGGCTCTGCTGGCAGCAGCGCAATGCTCCAGGGCAGTGTAGACATGCCCGGAAACATCTAAGGTAGATAATGACATTAACAATTGTTTTGTGAATCTTCTTTATTTCTCTTCCTTCTTTTAGGGCTCAAGGGTAAGACTGAAAAAGCTTGAGATTTATATAAAACACCTGGGATATTTCATTTATTTTTATTTCTAAACTTGAAACTCCTCTCTGAAGTGGTATAAAATGATCACAAAACCCATCACCCTCCCTTCTTCATACACAAATAGAACAGAAACACACATACAGAAGGAAAGGAGAATTTTAAAAAAACCTGAGAGAATAGAGCAGGATTACATCATCAGTAGCTTCAGTTTTGCCTTTGGAAAACTGTTACCAAGTCAACATAGTGCTCCTTTTTCACTGAAAAGAAGTTAAGCCATTTAACTGTAGTAAAGAAGTAATAAAAGTCAAACTGTGTTTGTTAAAGACAGGTTTATAGGGATCCACCTCAAACTCCATCAAGTAAACAGCAGAGATGCTATCTGGAACTGATTGTCTGATAATAGAGTGCATCTTTCCTGTGTGTCGTTTTCTTTAAGAATACATAAGAGATCAGTGCTAATGTACGTTTTGACTATTTGGCTGCATGAAGAATGCAAATTCAAAGTGAAACATCGTGACAAAAAAGCAGCCAAGTAGCACTTTAAAGACTAACAAAATAATTTATTAAGTGAGCTTTTGTGCGACAGACCCACTTCTTCAGACCATAGCCACACCAGAACAGACTCACTATTGAAGGCACGGAGAAGCAAAAATAGTAATCAAGGAGGACAAATAAGGAAAAAAAAAAAAAAAAAGTGATCAAGGTGAGCAAATCAGAGATTAGAGGGGTGGGGGGGCGGGTAAGGTCAAGCATTAGATTAAGCCTAGTATAAAAAAAGAGCCCCTATAGCGACTCAGAAAATTCCCATCCCGATTCAAACCACGTGTTGATGTGCCGAATTTGAATATAAAAGACAGCTCAGCTGTCTCCCTTTCAATAGTGGTGTAAAAAATTTTCTACAGTAACACGAAAACTCTTAAGTCATTAATAGAATGGCCCACTCCATTAAAATGTTGACTAACTGGTCTCTTTTCTTTTTTGATCATCTTTTGTTTATTATAAAGGATTTTGATCAAGTGGTTCCTCAGTTTCTTAGAGAGCATGTTGCATTAGATGCTCACTGTAGTTGGTGTAGCACGTTGATTGTAATGGGTTTTTCCCCACTGTTAGTCCCTTGGGTACAATGTCCATTTTCTTGCATTTGGAGAGAAAGAAGATGTCTGTCTGGATCTGGGCGAGTTTTTTCATGTAGTCAATGGATCTCCATTCCAAACGGCTAAATGACGGCTAAATGTAAACGGCTAAACTTATAGGTGCTACTTGACTGCTTTTTTGTTTTGCTAGTATATAGACTAGCACAACTCTCTCTCTGTTACTATTCATCATGAAAGATCGTGGTGATTTTAAGACCTCTGCTGAGAGCTGGATATTACACACTTACATATTTTGCAGAGCACTTGAAGATCATATTTTTCTTCTCTAAAGTAATCTTACTTCAGATATAACCTGACTTAACCCAGACCCTGTTGGCTACATAAAAAAATACAGTAAATCCTCTATTTTACAGACCCCCATTGTTCCCAAAGCCTGCTTAATCAGGGCCCATAAAATCCGAAATCCTGCCCCCACTCAAAAATATTAGAAAAAAAGTAAGGAACTTACCCAAGCCTCTGGAGCTGCTGCTGCCTGGACCATCGCCTCTGCTGGAGCCACCATGTTCTTCTCCTACCAGGGTGGGGCACATACATGTGCAGATGACTCTTGTATATGCCCAGGGAGGACCATGTGGCAGCTCTGGTGGTGTTGGTGGTTCCTCCAACTGCGTATGGCCCAGGGCCCAGCAGCTCCAGCTGCTTGTGGTGAGGGGGCCCCCCTCCAGCAGTGGGTGAGTACCAGGCACATTTTTTGGGAAGAGGACTGGGTTTGGGGGACCCTGATGGGAGCGGATCTCAGCAAACCCTCCAATTTAACAGACATCCGGGTTTAAACAGACACTTCTTCCCCCCATTAGTCCATTAAATGGAGGGTTTACTGTATTCATTTTATTCCCGATTGGCTTTTACAGACAGACAAACTCCCTCTCCTGGTAAGACCACAGAAGTTGCTAGACCAGAAAGTGCCTGGACCACAGAGCTCCAGCTGCAGAGCCCTGATGGTGGCACTCCTGGGGCAGGCAGCTGGTCAGGAAGCCCCGCTATGGGGAGCTGGGTTGGGGAGCCACACTGTAAGGAGCCCAACCTGAGTCAGGGAGCCCCACCAGGAGCCCTGTGGTGAGAAGCCCAACTGGGGCATGGAGTCCTGCCAGCAAACCCACAGCCATGAGGAACCCAACGGGCTGCAGAAGCCTGACAGCCCCATGACGGGGATGGAGCCCAGCAGGATTGGAGTATCCACCACCCCTGCAGGCAGCCAGGGGGCAGGCAGCCTACAGCAGCCAGGAGGCAAGTCTAGCCAGCATGCTAGCAGCCCACCCACAGGGCAGTCAGTAGGCCTGAACTCCCCTCATTCAGGACCCTGAGAGTGCTGGGTAGGGATGTACAACCTATATAGTCTTTTCAAGTGTTTGTTCCTTCCTTTTTGTAGCTAATCACATACTCTTATTTGTATTTGAAACTAAATTGTACGAACCAGGGGGCTGCAGCATATTGGAGTACCGGGGGGAGTGGGCAGGCTATGCCTGAAGGCCCCTTTCGCAATGACGGGGGGGCCCACTAAAAAAAGCCCAATCCCAAATAGATGCGGGGGACAATGAAGGAGAAAAAGAGGGGCAGAGGTGAGAGTCAAAGGTTTAAAATACGGGAACTGGAGGGGGGACACCGAGCAGGGGACGCCAGACAGCGCCCACCGCTCCTCAAAAGGTGTCCAAGGAGTTGGTGGACGCCTCCCAGAGGAACTCTGCTTGGATTTGTGACCGGAGGGAGGAACGGCAGTAGGCCCCACAGTCGCAGGTCGCCCCGTCTGGCAGCCTCCTCTCCCTGGTTTTGTAGATTGCCATTTTGGCCGTGGCCAGTAGGAGGCTGACGAGGAGGTCTCCCGACTTTGTGGGGCCACGGATAGGGTGTGACAGAATGAGGAGGTGCGGGGAAAAGTGCAGCCAGAACCACAAGGAGGTTCTGGAGAAGCCGGAAGAGGGGCTGCAGCCTGCCGCACTCCACGTAGATATGTGCCAGGTTCTCCCTTGTGCTGCAGAAGGTGCAGGTGTCTGGGATGGGGATGAACCACTCCAGGTACACGCCCGTGCTCACCGCTCCATGGAGGATTCTCCAGCTGATGTCCCCAGCGGGCTGCGGAACCAAGGTGGAGTAGAGGCTGGCCCACCTGGGCTCCCCACCCTCCAATGGCGGGAAAAGGTCCTGCCACTTGTGGTCGGGGCGGGACACAAGGGTGGGGAAGTGGAGCGTGTGAAGCACGAGCGTGTACAGAAGATGTCTAGGCGTGGTTCAGAAGGGGACCAGCTGCAAAGTGTGCAGCCGGCTGAGGTGATGGGGGGGGGGGGGGGGGGGGAGAGAAGCGGGCAGGATCGCGAAGCCGGGGGCCCACGGAGAGGTCCGGAGGGCTAGGAGTGGGGCAGGGTGCACCCTCTCGCGGGGCCCAACCGAGGTAACTATGAGCGGTGGACAGCAGGGCGGCCTTCACCTCCTCGAGTACGCGACAGGGGGAGCATAGGTTGGAGAGCCCCATGCACCGGGCGAGTGCCAGAGCCTCCATCCAGTCCCCCCAGTTGTAGTCGAGGAGGTCTCCGACCCTGGTGATTCCACCTAGGACCAACCTCCGGCGCACCATGGGAGACTCCACCGCCTGCACACGAAGGTGGGGGTTGTGTAACGGGGCTCTGCGAGGAGGTCTTCCCCCACGGTGGCCCCTAAGGACCTGGAGGCTGCGAGCAGCTGCCAGGTGCGGAGGAGGTCCTGGTAGAAGGCCGGCAGCTCCGAGAGGCCTCGCGGACGGTCTCTCCAGGATAAATAAAGGAGCTGCCGGTCGTATCGGAGCCCTCGGTAACGGCGGAGGAAAGCATGCGCCAGCGTACTCCATGCCGGACTATCTGCACTGTTGGTGTTGAGAAGTCTCTGCAGGGCCCAGACGCGGAAGACATGGACCTGAGTGCGCATGAAAGTCAGGCCCTGTCCCCCCTCCTCCGGGGGAAGATGGAGTACCCCTGCAGGGACCCAGTGCAGTCCTGGCCAGAAGACCTCCAGGATTAACCTCTGGAGCTGGTCCAGGAACCCGGGGGGTGGGACCAGGGTTCTGAGGCGGTGCCACAGCATGGACAGGACTAGTTGGTTCAACACCAGCGCTCTCCCTCATAGGGAGAGACACTGGAGCAGTCCCGTCCATCTCCACAACCACTCAGCGACCCTGCTCTCTAAGCCCTGCCAGTGTTTCGGCAGAGAGGGATGCATGGCGGATAGAAAGACGCCCAGATAGAGCAGCGGACCCGCGCTCCACCGGATGGCCTGAAGCGCGGGTGGGAGGCGGCTTGTCTGCCATCCAGTCCCAACCACCAGGCCAGAGCTCTTGACCCAGGCGGAGGAGGCTGCCCAGTAGGTAAGTTGGCAAGCCTCCAAACGCGCCAGGTCTCCCGGGTCCTGGACCACGAGAAGCACGTCGTTGGCGTACGCCGACAGCACCAGCCGCGGCCCTGCCTCTGGAAGCACCAACCCCGTCAACTTTTGACGAAGGAGGCAGAGCAAGGGCTTGATGGCCAGGGCATAGAGCTGTCCTGAGAGTGGGCAGCCTTGTCGTACTCCCCGTCTGAAGCTGACTGGAGTGGTCAGGGTCCAGTTGAGCTTGACCATGTGCTCTGAGGCAGCGTACAGCACACGGAGAAACCCGACAAAGCGGCGTCTGAAGCCGAAGGCCTACAGGGTGGCCAGGAGATACCCGTGGTCCACCCTGTCGAATGCTTTCTCCTGGTCCAAGGACAGAAGGGCGAACGACAGGCCGTCCCTACACCCAAGCTCTAGGAGATCCCAGACCAGGAACAAATTATGGAGGATGGTGCGGCCCGGGACGGAGTAGGTCTGGTCGGGGTGGAACACGTCCTGCAGCACGGACCCCAAGCGACAGGAGATGGCTTTGGCAATGATCTTGGAATCCGTGCTGAGGAGCGAGATGGGACGCCAGTTCTTGAGGTCGCGGGGGTCCCCCTTCTTGGGTAGCAGGGTGAAGACTGCACGCCTGCATGAGGGGGGAGCACCCCGCTTTGCAAGGCCTTGGCCCAGATGCCGAGCAGGTCTGGGCCGAGGACGTCCCAAAACGCGGTAAAACTCCACGGTCAGCCCGTCCATGCCCTGGGATTTATTGGTGGGATGAGACGGAGGGCTTCCGAGAGCTTGGCCAGAGTGAGAGGAAGCTGTAGCCGGTCCCGGTTGCCCGTGCTGACCGACGGGAGTTGGTCCCAGAGCGCCCTGCAGGCGTCAGCGTCGGTCGGATCCGGGGAGAAAAGGGCGGCGTAGAAGGTACGAGCCCTCTCGCGCATCTCCACCGGATCCGTAAGAGGGGTGCCATCCTCCGCCAGAAGGCAGAGGATATGTTTTTTGGCGCCCCTCTTTTTCTCCAGGGCGTAGAAGAAGCGGGAGCCGCAGTCCATCTCCCGGAGGAGTTGGATTCGCGATCTCACCAAGGCCCCCTGTGCCCGATGGGCGTCAAGGGTCCTGAGCTCATCCCGCTTCTCCTGGTACGTGCCGCAGAGGGATGGATCTCTGGGGCTGGCGGCTAAACGCCTCTCCAGCTCAAGGACCTCCCGTTCCAGCTGCCCGATCAACGCATCCCGCCGCCGGCTGGCCCCCCCGAGTATAGTCGTGGCAGAATAGCCACACGCGCACCTTTCCCAGGTCCCACCACCGCCGTGCCGAGGGAAAGGCATGCCGCTGCTTGCGCCAGGCCAGCCAGAACTCCCGGAAGGACGCCACGAAGCCCACGTCCTCCAGTAGGCTGTTGTTAAAATGCCAGTAGGCTGACCCCCACTTCCCTGGGAAGAGGGAAACCTTCACAGCCACCAGATGGTGGTCTGAGAAGGGGGCCGGCCGTACGCTGGAGGCGTGGTCCCGGGAGAGATGGTGCCGCGAGATGTAAATGCGGTCCAACCAGGAGTGTGCAGGTTTATGGCCCACCACCCAGACGTAGGTGAAACCAGCATCCTCGTCCAGGTGGTGACTGCACCAGACGTCCACCAGGGAGTGATGGTTAATGAGCTCCCTGAGGATGTCCTCAGCGGCCTCGCACTTCTCGGTCCCCGTGCGGTCCCGCTCCTCGAGGGTGCAGTTGAAATCCCCGCCGAGGACCAGGCACTCGCGAGGATTGATGGTGTCGAGGAAGGCCGCCGCCTGCCGGAAGAAGGGGGTTCTCTCTGGGCCGAGTGTTGGGGCATAGATGTTGACAAGGTGGAGAGGCAGCCCCTCCACCCACACCCGGAGATACAGCAGGCGGCCCAGCACGACCTCGACGCTCCCCAGCACCTCGGGCTGCAGGTCTGGGGAGAACAGGGTTGCTACCCTGGCCTGGTGGGCCGAGAAATGACTAAAGTGGACCCCGTCTCCCCACTCCAGCCGCCACTTGGCTTCGGTGGCCGTAGTAGTATGGGTCTCCTGTAGAAAGGTGACGGAGTACCCCACCTCTCGGAGGAAGGAGAGCACTCGGCACCTGCAGAGACCCGACCCGCAGCCCCTGACATTTAGTGTGGCAATGAGGAACGGCGCCATTTGGAGGGCTGGGGAGGATCCTCGCCAGAGGGAGCGCCGACGGTTCCCATGGGGCCATGCAGCAAGCCGTGAGCGACGCCAAAGGTGACGAGGGCGTCACGGAAGCCATGGGCCCTTTGGTAGACCGCGGCGTCCCTCTTCCCGGTCCTCTTGCCCTCCTTCAGAAGGGCCCTCACGGACTCTAAGGCGGAATGGAAGCCCCCCCAGCGCTGGAGGGTGACAGTAACCTTGTTCTTGGAGCCACGGACGTCCTCCAAGAACTGGCGCATCTTGCCCGCCAGCGCGTGGGGTGCCGAGGCCTCGGGGTCTTGAGAACCCGTCTGCCTCGTGTTCTTTTGGGCCCCATGGCCAGAGAAGAGGTTGGGGTAGGGACTGGGGCCTGAGTTTGGGAGGGATGAGGGCGGCAGAGGGAAAGCAGCCCTGGAAGTGCTGGGAGAGGGCAGTGCAAGAGGGCCCCCCCGAGGGGTTACGACCTCGGGGGCAGGTATGAGTGGGCAGGGGTAGAAAAGAGGAGGAGGGATGGGGGCAGGGGAGGTAGAGATCCGTGGGGGGAGGGGGAGGAGGAGGAGGTGGAGGTGGAGGAGGAAGGAGAGGGTTTGGAGCGGGGGGGGGGGGGGGGGGGATTGCGGGTTCTGGAGTGGGGCATTGGCCGGGAGAGGGTATGGCAGGGGTGGCAAGCAGTGAGGCCAAGGTGGGAGCAAGGGCGGAAATATGGGCCAAGGGGGTCTCCAAAAGGGGGACTTCCTCGGGCAGTGGCAGGGTGGAGGACGAGGTGCCGGCACTCTCAGCGGGAGGCGCCGGCAGGTCGGGGGGGAGGGTGTCTGGGTTTTCGGTTCCGGGGATGAAGGGGGGGTGCAAGGGGAGCCCTGATTCCCCTGGAGCGTCCGGGGGCTGGCCGACCTCTGCCAGGGGGTCGTCCCTAGTTGAGGGAGGGGTCGCCTCTTGGGACGTTTCAGGGCAGAAGGAGGTGGCAATTGAGGGGTTGCTGGAGGGAGGGGTGGGGGAGAGTCCATAGGCAGCCCACAGGCCTCTAATAGCAGGCCTTTCATATCCAGGGCCACCGGGGTGAGGCCCAGGGCCTCGACCTCCTGTGAGAGGAGGGCGAGGCCGGGGCCCACCTCCTCCGGGCGCTCCGTTACAGCCGCCTGGGTAGCGGCCGGAGGGGTGTCGGAGGAGGGCGTGGGCACAGGAAGGGCCGTCTCGGCCTCTTTTGGTTCTGGGTCCGGGGCTGACGGGGTGTTAATCTCCCCGGCTGCTGCGGCGGTAGCCTCCGTCACCCCCGGCGGGTAGTTGGTGGCCGCGGGTTCGGCGGGTGGAGCGGGGCTGGCGGATCTCTTGGGTGCCTTGCGTGGCACCTCTACCCCGTCCTCTGGCGGGGTGGGGTGCCAGACGAGCGCACCCCCTTTCTTCCTTTCCCCCCCCCCCCCCCCCCCCCCAATACCCAGCCCTCCGAGGAGGCAGGCTGGGCAGTAGAGGAGGAGGGGCCAGGGGATAGGGCCGACAAGGAGGGAGGAGGGGAGTGGGGTGGCAAGGGAGAGTGGCGACCTGCCCTGGGGTGGGCCCTCTTTTGGTCCTGCCGCCAGCCCTGCCTCGCTCTCCTCCGCGGGCTCGGCTTTTGTGCCCGCTCGGGCACCGGCGCCCTCTTCTTCTCACCCGGCACCATGCTGCCGGGCGCCCTCCGACGCCCGAGCGGCGATGGATCCGTCCGGGCCTAAAGGAGGAGGGGCGGTTCCAGGGCCTGTCGCGGTCGGGGAGCCGCTGGTCTCGTGGCTGCCACCCCCCGGGTCGGAGGAGGTCCCGGGCTCCTCCTCTTCGTGCCGGGCCAGGGGGCAATCCCTCCGGACATGCCCCGCTGCCCGGCACCCAAAGCACCGGGCCTCCCCCAGGATGGAGAGGACCCGGTACTGGGCCCCTTGATAGGGCACCAGTATAGTCCCCTCCTGGGCCACCCCGCCCTGTGCTGCCGCCGGTGGCAGTGGGACCCGGGCCTGCCGGCGGAATGAGAGCACATGCCGTAGGGCGGGGTCTTTGCAGCCTAGTGGGAGGGGACTCAGGACCGTCAAAGGCTGGCCCAGGGCGGTGAGGAAAGGCAGAAGGGCGGCATTGGGAAGGAAGGGCGGGACGGACGAGAACACCACCCGCACACCCAGGTCTTCCAGCGGCTCCAGGGGCACGTGCACGCCCCCAACCGCCAGGCCCCTTTCCACCGCCTCCTGGGCGGTGGCCTCCGAAGCCAGGAAGAAGACGATCTTCCCGAACATCCGGGAGGCCGCCACCACGGCCGCGGACCCCACCACCCGTGCCAACGCCCGCACGTAGGTTTCCACGTGGGGCGAGGCTGCCACCAGGAGGCAGCGGACCCCGTGCCTCCTGGTGAGCGCAGGGAAGGGGCCGCGACCGTTGGGGATGGTAGTCCTGGTGGAGGCGGAAGGAGCAGGGTGCGGGGCGGCGGCCGCCGCCTGGGCATACAACCTGGGGGCTGAGATGTCAGGGCCCCCAGGGGTGGTGGAGGGAGCAGGGGGAAGGGAAGAAGGGGAGGCTGCAGCGAGTGCTTGGGCAGCCTGGGGGAGAGTCCCCGCCACGGGGGGTTTAGCCTTCCAGGCGGGGCTCTTGCCCTTCCTTTTCCCCTGGCCCTTACTGCCCTTTTGGGGGAGTGGGTTCGGGGCCGGGGTGCTGCAGGACGCCGCGGCGGAGGCGGTAGGAGCCCCGGAGCCTGCACCCGCGCACTCATCCGACATGGCGGCAGAGTCTTGGGCGGCCCTGGATAAGTGGGCCGCCGTTTCGGGGGTGGGAGGGGTGACAGTGGAAGACGGAGGGTGGAGGGGGTCACCGGATGACCCTCCGGTGGGTGTGGGGGTCATGGTGGTGGGTTTTAAGATGGGGGAAGTTTGTTGGGCTTGGGGGCCTTTAAGGGAAAGCAGGGGAGGGGAGGAGAGTGGAGGGGAAAGAAGGGTGGAGGCGTGGCTGCCCCTCCCCCACTGGCCGGGCTGAGGACCCAGTCAGATGGGGGAAGGGCAGAGCAAGGGCAGTGAGGTCAGGGGAAGGTGAAATCAAAGATGGCCGCTACTCCCAGCACAAGATGGTAAGATGGCTCCTTTTCTGCACTGGGATGTGAGGGATCAAACTCTGAGTGTGCGTGTGCGTGTGCATGTGCGTGTGCGGTGGGGGGGGGGGGCTCAGGCACTTTGGCAAAGTGAAAATAAAAAGGGGGGGAGGGGGTGTGGGCACTTGAAGGGGGGAAGGAGGGGTGGCACAGCCAACCTGGGGGGAATGGGGGGGTGATGGGGGAAGGGGGTGCCCACGTGCCCCTGAGGTGGGGGGGGGCCACAGCAGCTGCTGCAGAGCCTCAAGAAACCAGGGGAAGAAGGAATAGGCAGCTGGTTAGAAGGGGGCCTAGGTGGAGGAGAGGCCCCCAGCAGCGGCTGGGTGTGGGTGGGGGGGCAGTAAGGGAGGGGGTGGCTGCAGGGGTGGGGCAGGGGCACACCCTAACACCCCACCCCTGGCTATGCAACCACCCCTCTGGAGCCCTGATGAAAAAGAAGGGCTCAGCCCAAACTCAGCCCTCCCAAGCTACTCCACAGAAGGAGGCCCGTGGAGGGGGCCCAACCACCGCTTTAAGAAGCCCCTTACCTTTCCTGGTGGGTGAGGATGCAGCAGCTGCTGGATGAGGAGGTGGGCTCAAGTGGGGGGCAGCAGTTCCTCCCCAAAAGATGGAAGGAGGAGGCGACAGGGAGCTGCTTCCAGAGGCAGGAGAGCTCAAGGAGCAAGAGAGCAAGTGAGCCTGCCCTGAAGAAGCTACCTGGTGAGAGTGCTAGCTTTTGTGGTGAGAGAGTGTGCTTGACTGTTTGACTTTTCAATTGTGATTCTGATTTCAGTTTCAGTTTCAGTGGCAATTGGACTGAGTGCCTGACCTTTGTGCCCTTGATTGCCTTTGATCAGCCTCAGGATCAGCCTTCCCCTGTGTGACTGTGGAGGGGATAAGGCCTGATCTAGGCCAGCAGGCTTTCATGAGCCAGAGGCAGAGTGACCAGGGAAGCAAAGCAGACAGAGGAGTTTAAGAGGGAGTTTACCAGAGGGAGGCCTACAATGATCAGGAGGACCTGCAACACCTGTGCCAGCTCTGCTTCTGTCCCCTCTGCCTGTAGCCAGACAGACTGGCTGACCATTGATGCCTCTACCCAGATCCTGGTGTGGTTTTGCAAGGACTTTGGCTTGCAATTCCCACTTAATGATATCCAGGCTGGGGGGACCATCCAGTGTGAAAGGTGCCTGCTGGTGGTATCTCTCAGGCAGCAGGTGGGAGAGCTGCAGGAGAAGGTGGCTAGGTTGAGGAGTATCTGAATCCATGAACAATTCCTGGACAGTATTCATGTGGAGACAGCTGAGGTAGCCTTCCCAGTACACAGGACAGCTGACACACCACTGGTGGAGGAGGAGATGCCTCAGGGTGGACACTGGCAGCTGTTTATTTCTGGCAGCAGGCAGTTTTCCACCCCTGCTCTGAACACTCCCACCATGGTACTAGGAAACCCGTCATGCTGTACTTGATACAGGAGACAAGGAATCTCCCCATACAGAAGAGGAGAAGCCTCATACCCCCAAGGCTGGGAAGTCTGCTGCCGCCACTGTGAGGAGGAAACGTAGAGTGGTGGTGGTCGGCAATTCTCTTCTGAGGGTGATAGAGGTGCCCATCTGTCGCTCTGACATTTCATCTCGGGATGTATGCTGCCTGCTGGGGGCCCGTATCCAGATGTTATGGAGGTGTTGTTGAGGATTATCCAGCCCTCTGACTACTACCCCATACTACTCATCCATGTGGTCACTAATGATACTGTGAGATGTGACACTGAGTGGATCAAGAATGACTACAAGGCTCTGGGAGTACGTCTTAAGGAGTTTGGGGTGCAGGTGGTATTCTCTTCAATCCTTCCTGTCAAAGATAGGGGCCCAGGCAGAGACAGGTGCATCCTGGAGGTGAATGCCTGGCTGCGTAAATGGTGTCACCAGGAGGGCTTTGACTTCCTCGACCACAGGATGCTATTCCAGGAAGGATTGCTAGGCAGAGATGGCATTCACCTTTCGAGGAGAGGGAAGACCCTATTTGGACACAGACAGGCTTTAAATTAGGTTCGACGGAGACAGGGGAGCAAAGCCCACGGATAAGTAGAGAAGATGGAGGCCTAGGAGATGGGTCAGAAATGGAAGGGAGCACGGGCTATAATGGCAGAGAAAAAGGATGGCCATGACAAAACTGGGAGGAAAGATGTTGGTATGGAAGGGTACAGCTTGCTTAGGAAGGGTAGATGGGGAAAAAGGGAGGAGGTGTTGCCTTATATATTAAAAATGTACACACTTGGACTGAGGTGAAGATGGACATAGGAAACGGGTGTGTTGAGAGTCTCTGGGCTAAGCTAAAAGGTGTAAAAAAAACAAGGGTGATGTCCTGCTAGGAGTCTACTACAGGCCACCTACCCAGGAGGAAGAGGCTTTTTTTTAAAACAACTAACAAAATCATCCAGGGCCCAGGATTTGGTGGTGATGGGGGACTTCAACTATCCAGATACATGTTGGGAAACTAACACAGCAACACAGACTATCCAGTAAGCTCTTGGACTGCATTTGGAGACAAATTTTTACTTCAGAATGTTGAAAAAGCTACCGGGGGGGGGGGGGGGGGGGAAGCTGTCCTAGATTTGATTTTATCAAATAGGGAGCAACTCATTGAGAATCTGAGAGTGGAAGGCAGCTGGGATGAAAGTGATCATGAAATCATAGAGTTCACAATTCTAAGGAAGGGTAGAAGGGAGAACAGTAAAATAGAGACAATGGATTTAAGAAAGGCGGATTTTGGTAAACTCAGCGAGCTGGTAGGTAGGGTCCCATGGGAAGCAAGACTCGGGAAAAACTACTGAGGAGAGTTGGCAGTTTTTCAAAACGACATGATTAAGGGTCCCAAAGCTAGTTATCCTACTGTGTAGGAAAGACAGAAAATATGGCAAAAGACCACCTTGGCTGAACAAGGAGATCTTGCATGATCTCAAAATAAAAAAGGAATCTTATAAAAAATGGAAAGTAGGACAAATTACAAAGGATGAATATAGGTAAACAACACAGGAATGCAGGGGCAAGATTAGAAAGGCAAAGGCACAAAATGAGCTCAAAATAGCTACAGGCATAAAGGGAAACAAGACGACTTTTTATAAATACATTAGAAGCAAGAGGAAGACCAAGGACAGGGTAGTCCCATTGCTCACTGAAGAGGGAGAAACAATAACACAAAACTTGTGTGACAAGGTCAGTCCTATTCCTGGGCCTCTGGCCTCTATTCAGTCCATTAGGACCATTTAAGGGCCCAGTTGCCCTCACTAGGGTGAGAGGTGGTGTGGGGGGAACCCAGCCCCCACCCACTTGTGCCAGGTTCTGGCCCATGTATCCTGTGCAGTTGCCAGTGGGAGGAGCCGACTCCCTTAGCCCTTGGCACAGCAGCTCTCCTACCGATGCCACTTCCCCAGATGATTCCCCCTGGTACCTTCTCCAGGCCACAGCAGTCACTGGTCCTCACTCTTGATCTTGTAGAAGCTCCTGCTCTCCCTCTGTGATCTCCAGTGTTCCTGCTGCTCTCAAACCTACTCCTCCTCACTACTCATGTTTCCTTGTGTTTCTCTGCTCATCTCTCATACTCTCCCCACCCTTCCCCCTGTGAAGGGTTTTTAAAGGCCTGTTATTGGTCCAGTCATTCGGGCCAGCTGGCTTTAATTAGGCTGAGCCATCTCCCACCCAGCTGCCTGTAACTGCGCTGAAAGCCCTTCTGCTTGGCTGTGGGTGCTCCTGCAGGGGTGCTGCTGCCGTGGGATGCCCCCTGCCCCACGGTTGGAAGGCGAGTTGCCGGGAGCCGGCCAGCCCCTGGTTGCCTGGAGCCCCTGCAGGGCTGTCTTCCCCCCTCTCCCCCGGGGTCAGCTTCCCTCCTGCCTCAGGTAGGCTCTCTCCTTCTACCCCTGCTCCTCCACCCTTCCGGCTAGTTCTCTTAGGAGCTGCTGAGTGGGTGGAGGGTGGGGGACTCTTGCCCCCTGCCCTTCAGCAGGGGGTCCCCCCCCCTTTCCATCTTCTGGGGGAAAAACTGCTGGCCCCCCATTTGGGCCCACCCCTTCATCCAGCAGCTGCTGCATTCTCACCACCCAGAGAAGGTAAGGGGCTTTCTTAAAGTGGCAGTTGGGCTCCCTCCACAGCCTCCTGTGGAGTGGCTTGGGGAGGGGTGAGTTTGGGCAGGGCCCCTCTCCACCGGGACTCCAGAGGGGGGGCTGCATAGCCAGGGGTGGGGTGTTAGGGCATGACCCCTACAGCCACCCCCTCCCCTAATGCCCCCCCACACCCAGCTGCCACTGGGGCCCCCTCCACCTGGGCCCCTTCAACCAGCTGCCCCTTCCTTCTCCCCCCAGGTTTCCTGAGGCTCTGCAGCAGCTGCTGTGGGACCACCCCTCAGGCACACGTGGGCACACCCCTTCCCCCATTAACCCCACGCCCATTCCCCCTAGGTTGGCTGTGCCTCCTCCTTCCCCCCGCCAACGTGCCCACGCCCCCTCCCCCCCTTGTTTTTGTTTTACCCAAGCGCCTGAGCCCCCCCCAGCCCCCACACACATGCACAGAGTTTGATCCCTCACATCCCAGTGCAGAAACAGGAGCCATCTTACCATCTTGTGCTGGGAGTAGTGGCCATTTTTGCTTTCTCCTTTCCCTGACCTCACTCCCCTTGCCCTGCCCTTCCCCCATCTGACTGGGTCCTCAGCCCGGCCAGTGGGGGAGGGGCAGCCACGCCTCACCCCTCCCTTCCCTTCCACTTTCCTCCCCCTCCCCCGTTCTTTCTTAAAGGCCCCCACCCACAATAAACTTCCCCCCTCTTAAACCCACCAGCATGACCCCCACACCCACTGGAGGGTCATCCGGTGACCCCCTCCTCCCTCCGCCTTCCACTGTCACCCCTCCCACCCCTGAAATGGCGGCCCACTCCTCCAGGGCCACCCACAACTCTGCCGCCATGTCGGCTGAGGGCGCGGGCTCCGGAGCTCCTACCGCCTCCGCCGCGGCATCCTCCAGCAACCCGGCCCTGAACCCACCCCCCCAAAAGGGCAGGAAGGGCCAGGGGAAAAGAAAGGGCAAGAGCCCCACCCGGAAGGCCAAACCTCCCGTGGCAGGGACTCTCCCCCAGGCTGCCAAACCACTCACCGCAGCCTCCCCTTCTTCCCTCCCCACTGCTCCCTCCACCACTCCTGGGGGCCCTGACATCTCAGCCCCCAGGTTGTATGCCCAGGCGGCGGCCGCAGCCCTGCACCCTGCTCCCTCTGCGTCCACCAGGACTACCATCCCCAACGGTTGCGGCCCCCTCCCCGCGCTCACCAGGAGGCACGGAGTCCGCTGCCTCCTGGTGGCTGCCTCGCCCCACGTGGAGACCTACGTGCGGGCGTTGGCACGGGTGGTGGGGCCCGCGGCTGTGGTGGTGTCCTCCCGGATGTTTGGGAAGATCGTTTTCTTCCTGGCTTCAGAGGTCACCGCCCAGGAGGCGGTGGAGAGGGGCCTGGCGGTTGGGGGCGTGCACGTGCCCCTGGAGCCGCTGGAAGACCTGGGCATGCAGATGGTTTTTTCATCTGTTCCACCCTTCCTTCCCAACTCTGCCCTTCTGCCTTTCCTCACCACCCTGGGCCGGCCTTTGACGGTCCTGAGTCCCCTCCCCCTAGGCTGTAAAGACCCTGCCCTACGGCACATGCTCTCCTTCCGCCGGCAGGCCCGGGTCCAACTGCCGCTGGCGGCAGCACAGGGCGGGGTGGCCCAGGAGGGGACTATACTGGTGCCCTATCAAGGGGCCCAGTACCGGGTCTTTTATACCCTGGGGGAGGCCCGGTGCTTTGTGTGCCGGGCAGCGGGGCACGTCCGGAGGGATTGCCCCCTGGCTTGACACGAAGGGGAGCCTGGGACCTCCTCCAACCCGGGGAGCATCAGCCACGAGACTGGCGGCGCCCCGACCACGACAGGCCCTGGGACCGCCCCTCCTCCTCTCTTCCTGGACGGATCCATTGCTGCTCGGGTGTCGGAGGATGCCCAGCTGCATGGTGCCTGGCAAGAAGAAGCAGGCGCTGGTGCCCAAGCGGGCACAAGAGCCAGGCCTGCAGAGGAGAGGGAGGCAGGGCTGGCGGCAGGACCAGAAGAGGGCCCGCCCCAGGCGGGTTGCCCCTCTCCCTTGCAGCCCCGCCCCCTTCTTCCCTCCCTCCCTCTTCATCAGCTCTGTCCCCTGGCCCCTGCTGCTCTACTGCCCAGGCCGCCTCCTCGGAGGGCTGGGTGTTGGCAGGGGGGAAATGGAGGAAAAGGAGTGTGCGCGTCCGGCACCCCACCCCGTCGGAGGACGGGGTGGAGGTGCCGCGCAAAGCACAGAAAAGAGCTGCTAGCCCCGACCCACCTGCCGAACCCCCGGCTACTGACCATCTGCCGGGGGTGACGGAGGCTGCCGCGGCGGGGGCTAAGGAAGATAGCATCCCCTCTGCCCCGGAGCCGGAGCCTGAAGAGGCTGAGAAGGCCTTTTTTGAGCCTGTGCCCTCCCCCGACACCCCTCCAGCCACCACCCAGACCGCTGCTGCGGGGTGTCCGGAGGAGGTGGGCCTTGGCCTCGCCCTCCTCTCGCAGGAGGTCGAGGCCCTAGGCCTCACCCCGGTGGCCCTGGACGTAGACGGCATACTACTGGAGGCCTGTGGGCCGTCCGTCCACTCACCACCACCCCCTCCACCCTCCCCCTTCCCATCTACCAGCGACCCCCTAACTACCACCTCCCTCTGCCTTGGGACGTCCCAGGAGGTGACTCCCCGCCCCTTAATTTGCGACGACCTCCCCACGGGAGTCGGCCATCCCCTGGGCACCCCGGGGGAAGCAGAGTTCTCCTTGTGCCCCTCCTTTGGCCCCAGAACTAAAGACCCTGACACCCCCCCCTTCCGACCTGTTGGCACCTCCTGCTGAGCATGCCAGCACCCTGCCCTTACCCCCCTCCCCGCCACCATCCGAGGAAGCCCCCCCTCCCGATACCCCTTCTGTCCATATCCCCACCCCTGCTCCCATTTTAGCCCCACCACTTGCCACCACCCCCATACCTTGTCCTAGCCAATGCCCCTCCCCAGAACCTGCAATCCTACCCCCTCCAGACCCTCCCCTTCCTCCTCCTCCCTCCCCCTCACGACCCCTCCCTTCCCCCGATGATTCCCATCCCCCACGCCCCCACCCCACCTCCTCCCACCCTTCCTTTTGATCCCTGTACACTCACACCCGCCCCCGAGGCAGTAATCCCTCGGGAGGCCCCCCTTATATAGCCCTCTCCCAGCACTTCCGGGGCTGCTCCCCCTCTGCCGCCCTTATCCTCCCCAAAACCAGCCCCCAGCCCCCACCCCAATCTTTTCTCTGGCCGTGGGGCCCAAAAGAACACAAGGCTGACGGGTACTCAAGACACCGAGGCCTTAGCACCCCATGCACTGGTGGGAGAGATGCTCCAGTTCTTGGAGGACGTTCGTGGCTCCAAGAACAGGGTTGCTCTCGCCCTTCAGCGCTGGGGGGACTTCAACACCATCTTCGAGTCTGTGAGGGCCCTTCTGAAGGAGGGCAAGGGGACCGGGAGGAGGGACACCACGGCTTACGAATGGGCCTGCGGCTTCCGTGACGCCCTTGTCACCTTTGGGGTTGGTCACGGTTTGCTGCGTGGCCCCACGGGAACTGTCGGTGCTCCCTCTGGTGAGGATCCTCCCCAGCCCTCCAAATGGCGCTGATCATCTTTGCCACTCTAAATGTCAGGGGCTGCGGGTTGGGTCTCCGTAGGTGCCAAGTGCTCTCCTTCCTCCGAGAGGGGGGGTACTCGGTCACCTTCCTACAGGAGACCTACACTACCCCAGCTGCCGAAGCCAAGTGGTGGCTGGAGTGCGGAGATGGGATCCACTTTAGTCACCTCTCAGCCCACCGGGCCGGGGTAGTGACCCTGTTCTCCCCAGACCTGCAGCCCGAGGTGCTGGGGAGCGTCGAGGTTGTGCCTGGCCACCTGCTGTATCTTCGGGTGCGGGTGGAGGGGCTGCCTCTCCACCTCGTCAATGTCTATGCCCCAACACTCAGCCCGGAGAAAACACCCTTCTTCCGGCAGGTGGCAGCCTTCCTTGATGTCATTGATCCTCGCGAGTGCCTGGTCCTCGGCGGGGATTTCAACTGCACCCTCGAGGAGCGGGACCGCATGGGGACCGAGCAGTGCCAGGCCACTGCGGACGTCCTCAGGGAGCTTCTCATCCATAGCTCCCTGGTGGACGTCTGGCACAGCCACCACTCGGACGAAGACACTGGTTTCACCTATGTCCGAGCAGTGGGCCATAAATCCGTACACTCCCGGTTGGACCGCATTTACATCTCGCGGCACCATCTCTCCTGGGCCCACACCTCCAGCGTGCGGCCGGCCCCCTTCTCGGACCACCCCCTGGTAGCCGTGAAGGCTTTCCTCTCACCAGGGAAGTGGGGGTCGGCCGACTGGCATTTCAACAACAGCCTGCTGGAGGACGTGGGCTTCGTGGCGTCCTTCTGGGAGTTCTGGCTGGCCTGGCACGAGCAACGGCACGCCTTTCCCTTGGCACGGCAGTGGTGAGATCTGGGAAAGGTGCACGCGCGGCTCTTCTACTGCAACTATACTCGGGGGGGGCCAGCCGGCGGTGGGATGCGCTGATAGGGCAGCTGGAATGGGAGGTCCTTGAGCTGGAGAGGCGTTTAGCCACCAGCCCCAGAGATCCATCCCTCTGCGGCACGTACCAGGAGAAGAGGGACGAGCTCAGGGCCCTTGACGCCCTCCGGGCACAGGGGGCCTTGGTGAGGTCGCGAATCCAACTCCTCCAGGAGATGGACCGTGGCTCCCGCTTCTTCTACACCCTGGAGAAAAAGAGGGGTGCCAAAAACATATCCTTTGCCTTTTTGCGGAGGATGGCACCCCTCTTACGGATCTGGTGGAGATGCGCGAGAGGGCTCGCACCTTCTACGCCACCCTTTTCTCCCCAGATCCGACCGACGCCGATGCCTGCAGGGTGCTCTGGGACCAACTCCCTTCGATCAGCATGGGCGACTGGGACCGGCTAGAGCTTCCTCTCACTCTGGCCGAGCTCTCGGAAGCCCTCCATCTCATGCCCACCAATAAATCCCCGGGCATGGACGGGCTGACTGTGGAGTTTTACCGCGTGTTTTGGGACGTCCTTGGCCCAGACCTACTCAGCGTCTGGGCCGAGGCCTTGCAAAGCGGGGTCCTCCCCCTGTCGTGCAGGCGTGCCGTCCTCACCCTGCTGCCCAAGAAGGGGGACCCCCGCGACCTCAGGAACTGGCGTCCCATCTCGCTCCTCAGCATGGACTACAAGATCATTGCTAAAGCCATCTCCCATCTCTTGGGGTCCGTGCTGCAGGACGTGGTCCACCCCGACCAGACCTACACTGTCCCGGGCCGCACCATCCTCCACAATCTGTCCTTGGTCCGGGATCTCCTAGAGCTTGGGTGTAGGGACGGCCTGTCGTTCGCCCTCCTGTCCTTGGACCAGGAGAAGGCGTTCGACAGGGTGGACCACGGGTATCTCCTGGACACCCTGCAGGCCTTCAGCTTCGGACCCCGCTTTGTTGGGTTTCTCCGGGTGCTGTACGCTGCCTCAGAGTGCATGGTCAAGCTCACCTGGACCCTGACCGTTCCGGTCAGATTTGGACGGGGAGTGCGACAAGGCTGCCCGCTCTCAGGACAGCTCTACGCCCTGGCCATCGAGCCCTTCCTATGTCTCCTTTGTCGAAAGTTGACGGGGTTGGTGCTTCCAGAGGCAGGGCTGTGGCTGGTCCTGTCGGCGTACACCGACAACGTTCTTCTCGTGGTTCTGGGCCCGGGAGACCTGGCACGTCTGGAGGCTTGCCGACCTACATACTCGGCAGCCTCCTCTGCCTGGGTCAACTGGGTCAAGGGCTCTAGCCTGGTGGTCGGGACTGGATGTCAGACGAGCCACCTCGCGCCCGCGCTTCAGTCCATCCGGTGGAGCGCGGGTCCGCTGTCCTATCTTGGCATCTTTCTATCCGCCACGCATCCATCTCCACCGGAAAACTGGCAGGGTTTAGAGGGCAGGGTCGCTGAGCAGTTGCTGAGGTGGGCGGGACTGCTCCAGTGTCTCTCCCTATGGGGGAGAGCACTGGTGCTGAACCAACTAGTCCTGTCAATGCTCTGGCACCGCCTCAGCACCGTGGTCCCACCCCCGAAGTTCCTGGACCAGCTCCAGAGGTTAATCCTGGAGTTTTTCTGGCCAGGACTGCACTGGGTCCCTGAAGGAGTACTCCACCTTCCCTCAGAGGAGGGGGGACAGGGCCTAACTTGCATGTGCACTCAGGTCCATGACTTCCACCTCCAGGCCCTGCAGGGCTCCTCAACACCAATAGTGCAGATAGGCCGGCGTGGAGCACGCTGGTGCACGCTTTCATCCACCGTCACCGAGGGCTCAGATACGACTGGCAGCTCCTCTATTTATCCTGGAGAGACCGTCCGCGAGGCCTCTCGGAGCTGCTGGCTTTCTACCAGGACCTCCTCCGCACTTGGCGGCTGCTCGCAGCCTCCAGGTCCTTAGGGGCCACCGCGGGGGAAGACCTCCTCGCAGAGCCCCTGTTACACAACCCCCACCTTCGTGTGCAGGCGGTGGAGTCTCCCGAGGTGCGCCGGAGGTTGGTCCTAGGTGGAGTTACCAGGGTCAGAGACCTCCTGGACTACGACCGGGGGGACTGGATGGAGGCCCCGGTGCTCGCCCAGCGCATGGGGCTCTCCAACCTATGCTCCCCCCTTTGCGCACTCGAGGAGGTGAAGGCCGCCCTGCCGCCCACTGCTCAAGTCTACCTCGGTCGGTTCCTGTGAGAGGGTGCACCCCACCCCACTCTCATTCCTAGCCCTCCGGACCTCTCCGTGGGCCCCCGGCTTCGCGATCCTGCCCTCCCCCCTGCCCCCCACCACCTCAGCCGGCTGCACACCTTGCAGCCGGTCCCCTTCCGAACTGCGCCTAGACATCTTCTGTATGCGCTCGTGCTTCACACGCTCCACTTCCCCACCCTCGTGTCCCGCCCCGACCACAAGTGTCGGGACCTCTTTCCGCCATCGGAGGGTGGGGAGCCCCAGTGGGCCAGCCTCTACTCCACCTTGGTTCCGCGGCCTGCTGGGGACATCAGCTGGAGAATCCTCCATGGAGTGGTGAGGACGGGTGTGTACCTGGCACGGTTCACCCCCATCCCAGACACCTGCACCTTCTGCGGCATGAGGGAGAACCTGGCACACATCTACGTCGAGTGCGCCAGGCTGCAGCCCCTTTTCCGGCTCCTCCAGAACCTCCTCTTGAGGTTCTAGCTGCACTTTTTCCCCACACCTCCTCATTCTGTCACACCCTATCTGTGGCCCCACAAAGTCGCGGGACCTCCTCATCTGCCTCCTCCTGACCATGGCCAAAATGGCCATCTACAAAACCAGGGAGAAGAGGCTGGCAGAGGGGGCGACCTGCGACTGTGGGGCCTACTTCCATTCCTCCCTTCACTCATGAATCCGAGTAGAGTTCCTCTGGGTGGCGTCCACTAGACACCTTCGGGGAGTGGTAGGCGCTGTCCGGGGTCCTGTGCTCAGTGTCCCCTTCCGGCTCCCTTATTTTAAACCTTTGACCCTCGCTCCCGCCCCTGTTTTTTCCTTTGTTGTCCCCCATATCTATTTGGTGACTGGGTGTTTTTAATGGGCCCCCCCTCATTGTGAGAGGGGCCTTTTAGCCGTGGGCAGGCTATGCCTGTCCCCCCCACCCAGTATCTCCTATATGAGGCCCTTCTGTTTGTTTGGGCTCCCTCTGAGGTGCCCTCCACCCTGGCCCTGCCATGCTTGGAAATGGCAGAGATGCTTAATGACTTCTTTGTTTCAGTCTTCACTGAGAGGTCTGATGAAGGAATGCCTAACACAGTGAATGTCAGTGGGTAAGGGGTAAGTTTAGAAGATAAAATAAAAATAAAACAAATTAAAAATCACTTAGAAAAGTTAGATGTCTGCAAGTCACCAGGGCCTGATGAAATGCATCCTAGAATACCCAAGGAGCTGATGGAGGAGGTAGTTGAGCCATTAGCTATCACCTTTGGAAAATCATAGGAGACAGGAGAGATTCCAGAAGACTGAAAAAAGGCAAATATAGTACCCTTCTATAAAAAGGGGAATAAGAACAACACAGGAAACTACAGACCTGCCAGTTTAACTTCTGTTCCAGGAAAGACAATGGAACAAGAAATTAAGGAAATCATCTGCAAACACTTGGAAGGTGGTAAGGTGATAGGAACCAACCAGCATGGATTTGTAAAGAAAAAATCATGTCTAACAAATCTGATAGCTTTCTTTGATAAGACAAATCAGCCTTGTGGATAAGGGAGAAGCAATAGATGTGGTATACCTAGACTTTAGTAAGGCATTTGATATGGTCTCACATGATATTCTTAGCAATAAACTAGGCAAACACAACTTAGATGGGGCTTCTATAAGGTGGGTGCAAAACTGTTTGGATAACCGTACTCAGAGTGTAGTTATTAATGTTTCTCAATCCTGTTGGAAAAGTATAACAAGTGGGGTTCTGCAGCAGTCTGTGTTAGGACCGGTTCTGTTCAATATCTTCATCAACGATTTAGATATTGGCATAGTAAGTACGCCTATTAAGTTTGTGGATGATACCAAGCTGGGAGGGTTTGCAACTTCTTTGGAGGATAGGGTCAAAATTCAAAATGATCTGGACAAATTGGAGAAATGGTCTGAGGTAAACAGGATGACGTTTAATAAAGACAAATGCAAAATGCTCCGCTTAGGAAGGAACAATCTGTTTCACACATACGGAATGGGAAGCAACTGTCAAGGAAGGAGTATGCCAGAAAGGAATCTCGGGGTTATAGTGGACCACAAGCTAAATATGAATCAACGGTGTGATGCTGTTGCAAAAAAAGCAAACATGATTCTGGGATGCATTAACAGGTGTGTTGTGAACAACACACGAGAAGTCATTCTTTTGCTCTACTCTGAGCTGGTTAGGCCTCAGTTAGAGTATTGTGTCCAGTTTTGGGCACCACATTTCAAGAAAGATGTGGAGAAATTGGAAAGCGTTCAGAAAAGAGAGACAAGAATGATCAAATGTCTAGAGAACATGACCTATTAAGAAAGGCTGAAAGAACTGGGCTTGTTTAGTTTAGAAAAAAGAACATTGAGGAGGGACATGATAGCAGTTTTCAGTTATCTAAAAGGGTGTCATAAGGAGGAGGGAGAAAGCTTGTTCTTCTTGGCCTCTGAGGATAGAACAAGAGGCAATGGGCTTCAACTGCAGCAAGGGAGGTTTAGGTTGAACATTAGGAAAAAGTTCCTAACGGTTGGGGTGGTCAAACAGTGGAATAAATTGCCTAGGGAGGTTGTGGAATCTCCATCTCTGGAGATATTTAAGAACAGGTTAAATAAATGTCTGTCAGGGATGGTTAGACAGTACTTGGTCCTGCCATGAGGGCAGGGGGCTGGACTCAATGACCTCTCAAGGTCCCTTCCAGTCCTAGCATTCTATGATTCTAAGATCTAACTTCAGACTAAATATGGGTACTCTGTCACTGATTCTGCTTGGTATGGGATATGCTGGGTCAGATTCTCTTCCTCCTTTACTGGGTACAAAACAAGGTGTGTGTCTGTGTGTTTATATGAGAGAAATGCAGTATAGTTTTAAGCCATCTTTGAATGATGTTGTAAGCAGTTCACCCTGATGACAGTGTACCTAGTGGCTAGGCTGCATGCAGAGCCCAGAGGCCTGGGGTGTAGGTCTGCAGCCCAACTGTAAGGGCTGTGGTCTTAGTTTGGGATGTGGCCCCAAGAGTCTAGGTTCCCCTCTGCAGAGGGTTGGTTCTCTGGGGTTCTTCTGCCTCTGCCTGGGGAAGGGTTCAGAAGTTCCCTCCCACAACAGGTGACTTGGTGGCAGCTTTGACTCTGGCCCTGCATGCTCCAGAGCCAGTTCCTGACTCTTGGCTGGTCAGTCCCGAGCTGAGCTGGCTTCTTCTCCTTTATACTCCTTCCAAGGCTGACACTTGCTGCAGGTGAACCGGAGTAGGGCTGATTGGGCCAATTGGCTCTGCTTAATCCCTGTCTTGCCCAGCCTTCCTCCTTCTCCCTTACAGATGTTAACTACCATCTTGTTCTCCAGCAGAATTTAGGGTTGCCATATATTAGGCTTGTTTGGAGCCACTTTCTGTGGGTCACTATCTTGACATGGCATAGCCAGAGTGCAGAGTAAACTAGATATGTCATTAGAAATTATTGGGGCCGGGGCTAGAGCCATTTCCTTCCACACCCCCACAAAGGGAGTGTTTCTGAACAAGTAAAATGACAGATTAACATTGACATTTTGCTTCTAAAAATTCTGCTTCCCTGGTCCTCACCACAAAAGAAAAGGTCACAGCACTAGACAAAACTGCTTCAATGACTGGACTGAGCATTAACAAGGGAAAGACCAAGACAATGAGGATCAACCGGTCCAACACCACCACCATCAGAATGGGAGGGAATGACCTGGAAGGTGTGGAGCAGTTCACCTACTTGGCAAGTATAATGAGCATAGATGGAGGAACAGACAAGGATATCAATGCCAGCACAGGGAAAGCAACAGTTGCATTCAAGACTCTCCATACTACATGGAGTTCATAAATGATATCTGCAAAGACAAAAGTATGGAGCTTCAACACAAATGTGAAGAATGTGCTCTTGAATGGCTGCAAGACCTAGCATACTAAAACGTATTTAAATCACAAGCTACAGCCATTAATAAACAGATGCCTGAGGTACATCCTCCACATCAAATCACAAGATTTTGTCAGAAATCAGAATCTGTGGAACAGAGCAGGACAAGAACCAATTGACACTGAAATCAAGAGAAGAAAGTGAGGATGGGTAGGCCACACTTTCAGAAAACCATCATCCAGCATAGTCTATCAAACTCTCACATGGAACCCACAGGGAAAATGCAAAAGAGGAAGACCTCGGACAATGTGGAGAAGGTCTACTAAGATTGAAGGACAACAACTGGGGTACTCCTGGAGCCAGCTGTAAGTTTTGTCCAAGAACAGAGTGAAGTGGAGGAGACTTCTAGGTGACTTATGCTCTACACAGAGTACAAGGGTTAAGTAGTAAGTAGTAGATCCTCATCACAACAGTCTGATTGCTTTCATGGATCTTCCTCATCGGCCGTGTCTACACTAGCCAAAAACTTCGAAATGGCCATGCAAATGGCCATTTTGAAGTTTACTAATGAAGCGCTGAAATACATATTCAGCACCTCATTAGCATGCAGGCGGCCACGGCACTTCAAAATTGACGCGGCCTGTCGCTGCGTGGCTCGTCCAGAAGGGGCTCTTTTTTGAAAGGACCCCGCCTACTTCGAAGTCCCCTTATTCCCATCTGCTCATAGGAATAAGGGGACTTCGAAGTAGGTAGGGTCCTTTCGAAAGGAGCCCGTCTGGATGAGCCATGCAGCGGCGAGCGGCGTCAATTTTGAAGTGCCATGGCCGCCTGCATGCTAATGAGGCGTTGAATATGTATTTCAGCGCATCTTCAGTAAGCTTCGAAATGGCCATTTGCATGGCAATTTCGAAGTTTTTGGCTAGTGTAGACATAGCCATTGTGTTTAGCTGGGTGTTAGGAAGGGAGTTAGTCTACCAAGCTTATTTGTGCTGGTTTCATACATGCCAGAATGTGCAAAAGAGCAATTTTTCTGTCCTGGGAATGACTCATGCAATTTTGTTCACACTCACTATCTTGCCAACACTTGCTTTTTAAGGTCTTCTGAAGTTGATACAGATGTGGAAATATTTCTAAAGTTTCTAGTTTAAAAAAATGTACATGATTGTCTCATAAAAATAATCTTAATTCATAAGTATGGGAAAATAGATGCAGGCATAAAAAGCAATAACATCCTTTCCTCAGACTTGGGAATATTTACCAGACCTAACAATTACTCAGATTAGTATAATTATGATTTTTTTTCCTACTGTATGGCAGGACTTTTGGCATGGTGAATATCTCCTCTTTCTAATATGTAAAATATTTCTTCTAATTTTGTTTTACTGCTATTTATAATTAATAGTCACATAAATTTGCATCCTTTCCTACTTGTGAACTGGCCCCAAGGAGATACAAATTTTCTTCAATATCTGTTCAAAACTATTTGCCAGAGAGCATCTATGAAATAATATGGGCCTCTAGCTGATTCTTAAGAACATAAGAAGATGAGAATGGCCATACTGGGTGAGACCAAAGGTCCATCCAGCCCAGTAGCCTGTCTACCCATAGTGGCCAGTGCCAGGTGCCCTAGAGGGGGTGGACTGAAGACAATGATAAAGTGATTTGTCTCTTGCCATCCATCTCCAGCCTCTGATAATCAGAGGCCAGGGACACCATTCCTACCCTTGGCTAATAGCCTTTTATGGACCTAACCTCCATGAATTTATCTAGCTCTTTCTTAAATTCTGTTACAGGCCTAGCCTTCACAGTCTCCTTCGGCAAGGAGTTCCACAAATTAACTATGCACTGAATGAAGAACTTTCTTTTATTAGTTTAAAGCCTGCTACCCATCAATTTCATTTGGTGTCCTCTAGTTCTTGTATTATGGGCACAAGTAAATAACTTTTCTTTATTCACTCTCTCCACACCTGTCATAATTTTATATACCTCTATCATGCCCCCCCTCAGTCTCCTCTTTTCTAAACTGAAAAGTCCCAATCTTTTTAGCCTCTCCTCATAGGGGACCCGTTCCAAGCCCCGCAGTCATTTTAGTTGCCCTTTCTGAACCTGGAACCTTTTCTAGTGCCAGGATATCTTTTTTTAGGTGAGGAGACCACATCTGTACACAGTATTCAAGATGTGGGCATACCATAGATTTATATAGGGGCAGTAAGATACTCCTTGCCTTATTTTCTATCTCTTTATTAATAATACCTAACATCTTATTTGCCTTTTTGACTGCCTCTGCACACTGCATGGATGTTTTCAAGGAACTATCCACTAACTCCAAGATCTCTCTTCTGATTAGTTATAGCTAAATTAGCCCCCATCATATCGTAAGTATACTTGGGGTTATTTTTTCCACTGTGCATTACCTTACACTTATCCATATTAAATTTCATTTGCCATTTTTTTGCCCAGTCACTCAGTTTGAGAACTTTTTGAAGTTCTTCACAGTCTGCCTTTGTCTTGACTATCTTGAACAGTTTAGTGTCTTCTGCAAACTTTGACACCTCACTGCTCACCCCTTCTCCAGATCATTTATGAATAAATTGAACAGGATTGGTCCTAGGAGTGATCCTTGGGGGACACCACTAGTTACCCCTCTCCATTTGATGAAGATTTACCATTTATGTCTACCCTCTGTTTCCTGTCTTTTAACCAGTTCTCAATCAATGAAAGGACCTTCCGTCTTATCCCATGATGACTTAATTTACATAAGAGCCCTTGATGAGGTTCCTTGTCAAAGGCTTTCTGGAAATCTAAGTATACTATATCCACTGGATCTCCCGGGTCTGAATGTTAGTTAACCCCTTCAAAGAACTCTAACAGATTAGTAAGACATTATTCTTGAGCACTTTCTCTGAATATTTGATAGTTAAAATCTTGCTATAAGCTTTTGGAGTGGGTCCTTGTTTATTGACATCAGTCAATTCTAAAAATCTAAGGTTCTCTCTCTTAGGGCCCACTAAGTTGCATTAATAATCAATAATTTAGTGGTTTGAAAACCACACTCTAAGACTGTGGCCACACTACCCCTCCCTTTTGGAAGGGGCATGTAAATTAGGACCATTCAAAATGCAAATGAGGCACTTCCATGCATATGCAGTGCCCCTTTAGCATAATGGCAGCCCCGTGAATTTCAAAGGTGCTACATTTGAAGTGCTGACCAGCTGTCTAGCCGTGGGTGCTTCAAAATACGTGCCCAACTTCAAAAATCCCTTACTCCCAAAATGAATTGGGAGTAAGGGAATTTCAAAATTGGGCATGTATTTCAAAGTGCCCATGGCTCGACTGCCAGTCAGCACTTTGAAGTTAGCAGCTTCAAAATTTGCACAGCTGCCATTATGGTAATGCGGCATTGCATATGCGTGGAAGCACCTTATTTGCATTTTTGAATGGCTATAATTTACATGCCCCTTCCAAAAGGGACTGGTAGTGTGGCCACACTACCCAAGAAACCTAGGTACAAAAGTGTAATTGTTTTCTTTCAATAGAAATGTAGTTCGTAAATCACTTGGTCCTTTTAAAAATTTTCACCATTATAGAATAGAAAACAAAGAATTGAACTTTATGTAACACTTCTGCCAGAAGGAGTCAGCAGCAAGCAGGGCTGGGTTCAACATCTAGGAGTTCCTTTTCATCCATCTCACATAGAACCAGCTCAAGCCCCCCACCTAGTAGCCTGGAAAATTCACACACCCTTGGGCACCTTAGCAAGGCAATGCTTCCCCACTCGCAAGCACAGAGTCTGAGTGTAGAAAAGAAACTTTTAATGTAATAGACAGAAAAGTCATATGGCATAAGCTTGGAAAAATACCACACACAGAGTTCATAACCAACCCTCAAGTAACTATCCCAGCTCAAAAGGATTGAGCAGTGTCCTTTGCCTCTCAGACTGATCAGCTCAATACTGTAAAGAGCCAATCCACACACCCAAACTTTCTCCATAGCCCTCTTCAAATGCCCCACTTACAACTCTGTCCAGGCAGTGCAGGCCCTGACCCATCACCCTGATTCTTTCCCTCATTGAACCTGAGGCAATGCCACATTTGTGCTGGTCCAGCATTCCGCTTGCTCTTGCCAGCTGCCCGACCGGCCACCCACTGGTTGCTACTGCTAGCGGCCCACTGCTTCTCCTACTGGCCCCTGGCTGATCGCTCTTGCCAGCTGCCCGTTGTGTCTCCTACTGGCCATCTGCCAATTGCTCCTGCCGACTCCTTCTCTCAGCAGCCACCTGTCTGCTATCTTGTGGTTTTCTGTGATTTCAGCTCTCTGTGATTCTAGCTCATAGTGTCATTCAGCTGTGGACTTTGCCACAGCATCTCAGTATCCACCAAGGTAGATTCTCACAGAATACCTATAGATCTATCTTTACATCTACCTTTGAATGGTCGGGAGAGGGGAGGAGAACTAGTCAAACCAGTCTTACAACTATATAGCCAAAAGGCTTACAGCTAGTTCAACCATTATCCATCCCCCCTTTCACTTCACAATGCTTGGAGACTGTCCTGTGCAATCATATCTTACATGGCATTGATGACTGCCCTATACCCCCAAAAAACAACAAGCATTGGTGAGACTCCACAATTCTTACATTAGGTGATAGCATAAATTGTGACTTTACAACATGTTGTTTACAACAGACAAAACCTCATTGCTTCACCTGTTCCCAACAGGTTTTGTTTATAAGGCATTACATATGCACACCTTTGCATTTTCATGCAAGTGATCTCTGAAGGACACACTCCCCAAATCCTTCAGCAGTACTGAGCTCCTGCTGGCACATTCCTTACATCTAAAATGTAGGGGTTAACTTTAGTACATGGAAGATGTCATTTGCTCTAAGTAAGTTGAGGATTTTAGATACCCAGTTTCTCTCCTGCTCTTCCTGTTGTGTGATTTTTTTGGAATAATTAATTTTATGATTTTTTCCTGAATAATTAATTTTCTGAATAATTTTCTCTCCTGTCTGACTCATCTGTGCAGGCGATAAGCTCTTTGGGACATGTGATCTTCCTGTTCTGCGTAGTGCTGAGCTCTGGAGCCTCAATCTTGACTGGCTTTAAAGGGCTACTGCAATAAAAATATACAGGTTGGATCTCTCTGGTCTGACACCCTGGGTACCAGGACCTGACCAGTGTCATCAGACTAACTACAATCATGCCAGATTGCTGATGTTGTTGGATGAGAGAGTTCTGGATTAGAGAAGTTCAACCTGTAGCTTGTCATGCTACTGCAAGGGATAGTAAGGAGTTTTGTACACTGAAAATGTTACTGCAGCACAGCTGGGCCCCTGTACCACTTGCCAGTCAGTCAGTGGGTGGGAACAGAAATATTTGCTTTACCTAACACTGTTTTTGTGTGGATTTAGGTCAGAATAACTATGCCACTTGGGGGTGTAATTTACACACTCCTGAGAAACAAATATTCCAACCAAACTTTCTAGTGTGGACCAGTGCAAAGAGTGAGGAAAAACGAATCATGATCACTGTGTCTAGCTCTGAAGCAACATATAATGGAAACACATGTGGTGTTACACTACCCTGTACACATCCATTAATGTTTGACTTTTCTGTCCTGAAATATACCCACAAGACTGTACTCTAAGTACTTTAAGTTTACTGAAGCAGAAACTTGTGATTAGTGAGAGGTGTTTTCCTATTGCGTTGGACTGTAGGCCAGAAGGAAGAAAACCCAGTATTTTACCACAATGAAATATTTGACACACACAAGTGATAGGATTCTTTCAAGACCAACCAAAATGTTTCTCTGCCATTATTTATACAGCTGTAGATACCACTGCAGACTTGCTATACAGCACACTGTGAGCTGGATAACAATGTAGGAAAGCTAGAGAGAAGGGTGTTAATTGAATGTCTCTTAACAAAAGTCTTGTCAATTAGAAGAATTTTTTAAGCCTACTTGCATGGAAAAAGGACTGAAGAAAGATTTATTAATTAGATTGATTTCATGAGGTCCTTCAGAATGAAAAAAGGAACCTTTATTCTTATTTGTAAAGGGGTCCTGATAACTAATATGTCACCTGGCTTTCTTAGGCCCTGCCATCTGAAGGTGAACTTGATAAAATTTTGTCTTCCCTTTCTATTATTGCAGTGAGAGTAAAAGAGCAAATCAAGAATGTTGGGGGTGGGGAAGAAGATAATGTATCATGTATTTTGTCTAACTTACCAAAAAAATTATCCTGTGGTTTTGATTATATTCCCCTACACCCTTCCTTAGCATAAATTCTGGTGAACCACGTCTGGCCCACCCCTGGTCTAGTCTATCTCTATATTTTTGCAGCATTGTTTAATAGAGTTTCATCCAGTCCAGGATTAAATATCTGATGTAATGGGACACATTTTTTTTTATTTCTTTAGAAAGTGTTCTCCAACATACAGTTAAATTTTGTATTTTATTTTTTGTGTTGTATTTTGTATTTTATTCATCTTGTTACTCCTTATTCTTTTTCTTATCCTCAGCCATATATTTTCACTTCCTTATTATAAAAATCTGTTACTTGCATTTACTGTTACAGGTTCCACCTTCCTGGTCTGGAATGTTTAGAACCTCACCAATCCCAAACAAGAGAATTTGCCAGACCAGGGGAAGTCTTATGCCACTGGCCCCTGGCCTGCTATCACCCCAGCAATCACTCTGGCTCATCTCCACCCAACCCCTGGTTCGTTTGTCAAGGTGCTTTAGAGGGCAGCCAGACTCTGGCTCATGCAGCAGGGCTCCAGCCTGGCCCCTTTGCTGCCACAGGGCTGCTATGGGGCTCTGGGTCTGGACCCAGCCCTGTGCTGCTGCAGAACTGCCAAAAAACTCTAGCAACATATTCCCTGGAACAACTGTGGGGCCACAGTCTCGTGCTCCTCCCAGTTGGGCTGCTAAGGCTGTTGCCCTCGGTCCTGATTGGCTCTCCTGCCCTTAGGCTCATGGACTCTCTGGTCTAGGACCATCCTTGCTCTTGCCAGACCATGAATGTTGCCAGACCAGAAAGTGCTTGTTTTAGGAGATACATTGTTCTGTGAGCAGTCTAATTGAAATCAATGGAACTCTTCATGGACCAGGAGCAAGGGTATTAGATCTAACTTTTATTATTTTTGCCCTTATGATAGTACTGCTCCCCCACACTTTGTGCAACGTGACATTCATTAAACTCTTACTACGTTCTCAGCCCATACTGGTTAATCATTTTCTTTTTCTGTTGTGAACTTCCTTTCCTCTTTTAAGTTTTTTTTTTTAATATGGTGCCAAAATTGAACATATTAGGAACACATTCCACATAAAGGGACTATTATGCCCCTGAGAACTATGTCTATACTACACCACACTTTCAAAAGGTGATTATCTGCAAGACATCCCCAGAAGAGCGCCTTGTGAAAGAGAGCAGCCACACACACAAAAAAGCTCTTCCGATCCACCTCTTCAAAAGATTGCATCCACACACGATCAGCGGGCCATTCTTCTGATCTGCTCTTTCAAAAGAGAGCGTGAGCACAACCAGAGGTGTTGTTTTGAAAGAGCAGAGCAGGAAACACACCACAGATGGGGTCACATGGGTGACAAGCCCTTCTGGGGCTCCTAGCAAGCTGTTCTCTTAAGGGGCCCCTCCCAAGCAGCCACATCCTGTGCAAAGTGAGGGCTGCCAAGCTTCCACAAACCACAGCAGAATCCATGCCATGGCAGGATTGACCCGCAGCAGCTTCTTCTTTGCAAGCTGGCCATTGTTGAGGCCCTGGTCACCTACCTGGCCATGGTCCCCATGGCTGCCCTACATCTCCTCCTGGGGGCAGTCCTCCCTGCTAGGCTTCTGGAGCTCTTTGACCAGGTACTGCACCAGGTCCCGCCCCCAGCACCTGTGGAGCCACCAGCTCTGATTGGTGGGAGTACCTGGTGCTGGGGGACTGGGACGATTCCAGATGGTTCCAGAACTTCCAGATGAGTAGGATGACATTCCAGAAGCTCTGCCACTGGCTTGCCCCTCACCCTAAAGCACCAGGAAATGCAAATGAGACACATCCTCCCCCTGGAAAAGAGGGTAGCAATCAGTATCTGGAAGCTGACCACCCCAGATAGAAATCAGTCCATAGGGCATCAATTTGGGGTGGGCAAGGCCACTGTTGGGGCTGTCCTCATGTAGGTAAGGCATGCCCGGGTCAGGCACTAGCCACAGGGATGGGGAGGGGGCTCCTGGGAATTGGGGATGCTGGGCTGTTGGGGGCCTGGGGGAAGGGGCCTGGGGAGAGGGGGCCTGGCACAACCCAGCATGCCCTCATGGGAGTGCCCAACCTTCATCCCATGCAGGTGGTGGAGGCCATCAATGCTCCAGAGGGTCATCTGTATAGCAGACCTGGACATGGACATTGCCAACTTTGGGGGGCGTGGGTTCCTGAACTGTTTGTGTGCCCTGGAGGCACCTGAAGGGATGGTGGTGCTGCCTGCTCATGCAGCTGGAGGTTGGGGTCTGGCATGTCCCCCAGTGGTGGGCACCTGCTGTGTCCTCCACAATATCATGGAGGGAAAGGGAAAGGCATTCTCCTATGAGTGGGCAGCCAAGTCCAGCCCTGGCTACAATCACCTGGCCACAAGCACCTGGCCACTGCCACAAGATGCCAGGCCCACCAGGACAGGATCCGTGTCTGGGATGCCTTTTGGCAATACTTCATGCAGGGGCCCCAGTGACCTCTCACCCACAGGCACACCACACAGGCCCCCCTTCACATACATCCTTCACCATCCACCTGCCATAACCCGTCCCCCGCAACACACACACACCACCAACTCCCCATGAAGAGCACATGACAGAGGGGTGGTGCAAAAATAAAACTTTATGTAATACTAACATCTATGACATCTGTCCAACCAGCATACAAAGAGTACGTACAGCTACCACAATTTATTTGCAAAAGTGCCAAAAATGTGAACCCTCAGTTTTTGGGTAGAAATTCACCTACCAGAACTATCTTCCTTAAAATTTAACTTGATGTTCTAAATGGTATTCTTTTGTCCTTTGCCACCAAATGCTGCAGAAAGCAGCTGCTGTTCCTCACTGTGAGCTGGATTTTAGCAAATGTTTAAATGGAAAATGTTTTACCTTCTAGTATTCACTCTGATATTTCCATCTTTCCATTCACCCTCCCAGTACATAGGTACTGTTTAGTGGACAGACATATCAAACTGCTTCCAGCATTCCTCCTGTTTTTCTTCATTCCTACTTTAAACGACTGAGCTCTCTCAGAATTTAGCACTCTCTCTCCTTCCCCTACCTGAAGCATTCACATGAACTTTGTAAGACAGAAAAGGTGAGCTTAATGGTGAAAGGTAGAATAAGTGAGCTTGTGTTTCATTCGAGTTTCCACAGGCAAATTATCCAATGAATTATTAGAATCTCTGGTGGTCACTTCAAAGAAACTTTAATTTTATTCTTTTTCCACACTTTTCATGGAAAGATTTGCTGTGTTATAGAAATGGAAGAGAAACAAGTTTCAGAATTTCCTTGCTATGTACTGTCTACACACTCAAGTTTTTAATACTGAAGGATTTTCATTTTGTAAGATAAGTGGTATTTGTGTCTGAAGTGGTGGGCTTTTAAAAATGATGGCAAGAAAGGAGTAGAAAAATAGCAGTTGCATTATTTCAGGAATAATTTTTTGTTGCCTCCTTGCTCAGTGGCAGCAGAATTGAGGACTCTATAGTAGAAAAGTTTCCTACAGGAAGAGAAATTAACTGCACAAATATCAGGGTATTTTTTTTTCCTTTTTACTTCTACACTGTACAGAAGCTTGTCTACTTTGGATGGGGAGAATATAAGCAGCGAAAGGGCACGCAAGCAGTTCCACTTGTAGTAACGCCAGTTAAGACAGTATGCATCTCTGTTTTCAAAAAAAATCACAACTTTTTTCTGCTCTTTTCCCAGCACGATGTGGCCGTTTCTACACATGGCACTCTTCTGGAAGAAGAGGGGGCCTTGGGGGTGACCTCCAGAGGGACTGTGGGGGAGGCAGCTATGGGGTGCTGGGGCTGGCTTGATAGGGCCCCGCACACAAAGCAGAGCATCCCCCTGCCCAAGTGCTGCGCCTCCACTGGAGCTCGGCCTCATCGAGGGTGAGCTGTCTTTTGGCGAGGGCACTCTGCTGGGGGAGGGCCACTGTGTAGGCCGCAACCTCTTCCTCGCGGTGGCTGCTTCGGGTCCAGTGCACTGGTGGCCACCGCACAGCAGGGGCTGGTGCGGGCCCAGCTGGTGGGCGGCTGGGTCCTCCGGCCTGGATGGGGCTGCCGGGCCCTGGACTCCTTGTCTGGCTTCCGCGGCCCTTGGATGGTACTGCTGTTAAGAGAGAGAGGGTGGGGGTAGAGAGGGAAGTCAGTACCACATCTGGGACCTGGATGGCATGGCCCCAGTCTCCCCAGTTGGTTACCCCCTCCACAGACCCACAGGACAGGCATGTGCCAGGGGAGGCTGCCATGTGGGCTTGCGTGCACTCACCATGGCGGCCACTGGGGCATGATGCTGGAGCCGGGGTGCTATCTGTGGTGGCCCACCCTATCAACGGGCTTGTGGGCTGGGAGGAAGCTTGGCTGTGGGGGGGTTCCTGATGCAGTTCTGCTGCCTGGAGGGGGCCTCAGCACGCTTAGGCAGAGCTCCATGGGAGAGGGATCCGGTTGCTGCTCACAGGCATGGGTGTGCCCTGGGCCCTGACCAGGGACGACTTTAGGGCTTCAGGGCCCTGGGCTGGGGCCTGGGCTGGGGCCTGGGCGTCCCTCTCCCCCCCGACTATGCTTTTCCACTGTGCACACTTACCTGAGGTGGCCTCGTATATGTCGGGTGATTTTTGGTGATCTCCAGATCATGCTGTGCCATCAAAATGCTGGCAGCAATGATGCTGTTGGCTGTCTTACTGTTCCCTTATCACATGCTTAGTGTGGGTGTTACAGAAGATTTGCACCAACTTTAGAGTCTACTAATAAACATGTGACATGATTCAGTTCCAGCTGGTGCATTACAGATGGATTTTTTTATACACTTGAATATCACTACATATATGGTTAAATTAAAAGGAACATGTATTCTCTCAGTGATCTGGATAGTGAAAACTGCCCACGGATAGTTCTTTGTTTTCCCCTCTACCCCAAACAACAATCTTTCTACTCAAATAGTAATTATTAATGAAAATAGAAGGCTTTGTCAGGAGGCAGAAACATATGGGCACAGTTCAAAGCTGTGAAAATAATATTAATAAATGCTGTCTAGTTTTGAATGTCAACCCTAGTTATCTATTATAGATTCTGAAAGTATTAAAAAAAATCCACATCTCAGAAGTATTCAACAAGGATTTGGAGTGAGAATTCCACTTTTAATGAAGAGTAATTTTTAAGAACTAAAACTAATGTCATGCTCTGGAAATATGATTTAAGAAGCAACCAATATAGCATTTGGTAACATTGATTTTTATATAAGTATTTAGCCAATCTTGTGTGTACATGTGTGAGTGCAATCAGATAAACATGCTAAATCCCTATTTTTTTCTTTTTCTAGGGTTGGGGAAAGATAGACACGTAATTTCTCAACAGCTGCTCACCTGTGGACTCCTTATTACCCTAATATGGTTAGACTCACAATAAAAGAGTCAATATGTGCAAACTGTTCCCACAGCAGGCTATTCTATTAAAAAGTAAAGGTACAGTTCTGTAAGGCTGATCCTGCTGTGCAGTCCACTGTAGGTATGCATGCTCTGTTTGCTTGGGACAAGAGAATTCTTGTAAGTAGTAGTCATTGATTTGCACCTGTGCCCGCATTCTCCTTGTGCTCTTTCTCAAGAATAGAGAAGGCTGGGGGGTGCAAACCAATCACTCCCCAGTCCCTTTTTACTGCTGCATGACCTGAGGCAGAGTTACTGTTGTCCAGGACTGAGCCTCTTCAACATTTCCCTGTAAATATTTCAAAATTTCACATGTTAATATTGTTAGTTTTTATAATTTTAGCTACCAGTCAGTTTGAACCCCAGCACAAGGAATCTTCTGACAATGGGCTCAAGGCTATGCCCCATTTTTAGTGGTAGTTCTCAAACACTTTTTCCAGTAATCTCAGCCTTGGTATGGAGCTGTATCCCCAGGGCTTCTCCACTGAAGACACTATTTTCCTGGGGACCTTTCCCAGCCCAGCTCCCTGCCCCACACCCCCAGCCAATCCTACGGTTGGGGCTGCCAAGGTGCCAGACCCTGCAGACAGCCAGGTATGAATTCAGTGCTCCCCCAGTCGCTGTTTAGCTCATTTCAAGCAGCCAGACTGGAGCTTCTCACTCCCTGCACCTGCCCCTTTACTCCCCCTCCCCGCAGTTGTTATTGTGCTACTGTTTGCTCTGGTAGCTGGACATACAGTCCATCTCCTCCAGCACCTAAAAATTGTACCTAGACTGTCTGGGCTTGTTCTTCTATGGTGAATCTTTGGCTTCATCCTACTTTGTCATCTGGCACCCTCTCCTCCTCCACATGGGGTAAGAGCTCACTCAGGGAACAGGTAGCACCACTTCAAAAAGGTGCCTCTGATTGATATTTGCAAGGCAGCAACACGTGAAGTGTTCTCCACACGTTTCCAAGCATTATCTTTAGTTCCAGATCTCCTCTGCTGATGCTTCTCTTGGGACAGGAGTTTTATAAGGATCTGTACTAGCTGACTTGTTGAATGCTCTTCCTTCTGAGAACCGCTTTTTACTCACTCACAGTGGACTTCACGTAGGGACAAACAAGCAAAGAAGAAATGAAAGTTACTCTTTGTAATGGGTTCTTCCAGATGTGTGTTGCCCAATAAGATTTCGCTACCCACCCTTTCTCCCCTCTACTTTACATCATCTGTGATTAATGTAAGATGAGGAACTGGATATGCAGTAGTCTGCAGCCCTCTTATATACTTGCATGGAGCACCAGGAGAGCGAGGGTACAGACGTAAGACAAGAATTCTCTCACGCCGGCAACCCGGGTCTGTTGGCGTTACAAGTGGTGCATTGGCTGGGAAGAACTGCTGGAAGGTCTCAGAGGCTCAGGATGTGCTTCCTCAGCCCAGGGAATCATGTAGTACCCAGGGGCACTGAGAACTCATGTGGGGTGAGTGAAGTCTCCACTCTACAGCCTCAGCTGACAGCCAGCTGGCCTTTAGCTCATGTGGTAGAGTGCAGGGCTGTAGACTCTATTTTCACAGGTTCTATCCCTGGGGCTGGCAACCCCAAGTCTGTCAGCATTACCATGGATTACCCACAGTGGAATGCAAGTAAGTCCTCCCCCATGCCTTCCCATGCTGGTGAATTCCTAACAGGAATTCCCTAGTCTCATGCATTGTGACAACTGCTGGAAATTGGTGACTGTTGTACCTGTATTTCAGGGGCCAGGAATCTGATTTTCAATACAAACTGTCCAGAAGACCTGCATATGTGATCTGTGTGATCTGCATCAGTTGCCCCAAGTTTGGGGGCTTATTCTGACTTAGTCTGGAACATGGACTCTTATGCATAGAAGAAAGATGCTCCCCCCGTCCGCCCAACATTTTTCAGTATTGTACATTTCACAACAGGAAGTTCATAGTTCAAGAAAAAGTGCAGGTCAAAATGAGGAATTTTTAAAAAAAAACAAAAAACCAAAAACCTCTGGAACGAACTTGGGTCCTGAAATGTCAAGCACATCCAGATTTTGGATCAAAATATAGTAACCTCAAGGGTACTATATCCCTGTGTGTTTCAGAACTTCCAATTCTTAACCTGACCAAATTAGTGAAGCTTATATAACATTTAAATGTAGTTATCAAACTACTTTCAAATATACAAAAAAAAAAGTTACTGCATAAAATTTGGAAGCTTCTCCTTTAATTTTCACAATCTCCTTGAACGTTGCTTTAAATAAAATTGTGCGCATGAATAAGACAAAAAATTGCTAACTGCTTTTATAAATAGTTTTAATGAGTCTACACACAATATTTATGGCAAATAAGTACGCTTTCACTTTCACTTCTGTTCAGCTCATCTCCCCTCTTAATGTGATCATCATCACACCTCTAAGACTCATCTTTCTGTTGCAAAGTTTTAAGATCATTGACCTTACACCCATAATTGATTGTACAATCTGTGACCCTGCTCTTAGAAAGATAAATAAAAATTCAGAATTCAGTTATTTGTCTTTCATTTATAGTTCTGTGACTTCCCAAAGGGGTCTGACAATTTCTTTTCATTGATAACTCCATGGCCTGTATTTATTTCACAGAAATATGAAGTTATTTTTTAAATAGTCAGGGGAAGCTAGACTAGACCAAGAACTAATTTTTCTTCCACCTTGGTTGCACCTCTATATACCAGACAATACCATATTATACTTTTCTTCACATGGCTTATTACCAGGTTTTAAAATGTCAGGTGCGAGGCTAAGGGATAACTTTCACCATCAGCCTGAATAACCCCCTTTCTATAATTTGTATTTTTAATTTGTACTACAGTACTACCAAGTGTACATCTACTTTGCAAAAAAAAAAGTTCTGCTTGGTTTTGGGGTTATGGATTTCAACGTCCTATCTCCAGATCTAGTGGAAATGCCTACATGACTATTTTTAACACCATAGCACAAGCCTGAGTTTGTAGACAGCGGTGTGGGTTTTTCCTCCAGGGTGAAGGCCCCAAATCTGATTGGAGGACCATTGTGCTAGGCACTGTATACACATAGCAACAGGGAGTGTTATCCTTTAAATTCCAGTCTGGAGCAGCAATACCAAATATGGGCAGGATACAAATTGTGTGAGATTACTAGATTTCCCCCTTTATTTCAGGGAGGGAGCAGCCATTCAGGAAGATGGTGTAGAACTAGGATGATTTCCAAATCTTGAAAAACTCTTACTGTCCTCTCTGTCAGGTTAGCATGACTGAGAAGTGATCTGTACTAATGGCTTAGACCAGTGGTTTCCAACCTGGGGTCCAATGAAAAAAATAAATAAAAATTATTATCGAAAATAAGTTTTAAATAAATTGCAATGTTACAATCAATTATTTTAAAATTAAATAACTTCCTATAATGTTATTAACTGCTGTCTGAAAATTTTTGTTGTGGTTTCCTTTTTCATTTAATTAAGTGTACCTAGAAGTTGGAATTGACTAGGTTCGGGGGGGGGGGGCACAAATGGTTGGTGGGATGGTGGGGAGTCGGCGAACAGTTTGGGGGTGTGATTGGGGGTCCACACTAGTCAAAAGGTTGGGAACCGCTGGCCTAGGCTATTTCTGCTAAGCAGGGCTCTTTTTGTTTGTTTGTTTGTTTGTTTTAAAAGAGGAACTGGTACTCAGCCAGGTCTTCACTCCCCACCCCCAGCCAAAAAAAGCACTGCTCTCAAGCCTTCTAACTACAAGCCTGAGGTAACTTCTGCTACTGTACAACCTCTCAAGCAGAGGCTAATCTAACCTATCCACACTTTTTACCCAGATTATTCACTATTTCTATAGTTTCATTTGATCCCCAAGAAGATTCATATTGCTGCACAATTCAGCCTAGCATCATGCTGAAATATTGATTCACCATGACTTCTGAGGTAGAGGTTGCCACCTACTGTTACACGAGAGCCAGTTCTTGCAGCCCCTGTTCCAACTGTTCCTTCAAGTCTTCTCCACAAAGTATTGTCCTGTTTTTGAGTGAGAAGAGTAGTCAGGATTTTTTTTATGAAAAATGATTTTTTGTAGAAAAATTCTAGTTCACCAAGATCTTTTGTGGGAGAGGGCCAGTTTTGACAACTTTACGTGGGAGAATTTCTCTGACCAGTTAGAATTTTAAGTCAGTAAGATGCACTCCACAATAGCCAATAGAATACCCTGGTGCTTTGATCTTTCACCTCAGATGTTAGAAGACCCTGTTGTAGCTGAATCCTTTCTTTGAATCAGGCAGTGCAGGGATTTGAACTTTGGTCTCCATCACCAGAAAGCAGGATTTGAACTTTGATTTTTGTCACCTAGCAACCAAACTGTTGAGCTACATCTACCCTAGAGTTATGCTGACAAAAGTCATGGAACATCCACACTAAAAATGCATTCTGTCAACAGTAAATAAACAGAATGCAGCACTTGTGTCAACAGCACTCAGCCTCTCCCCAGTGAGTCAGTCCACCTCTGTTGACAGAAAACAAAAGTGGATGCTCTTGAGGGGGGTGGCTTCTGTTGACAGATAAATCCTCCATGGCACTGGGCAGCTGCCCTGGCAGGATGCCCTGTCCACTGCAATCACAGCTGGGCTTGTGGAGGCACCTGCCCCTGCCATAACTGGAAGGGGGCCAGCCACATGGGCAATGGTCCGAACCCAGACATACCACCGAGGCTGCAGGCCCAAACTTGCGGGAATGCCTGCAGGTAACAGTCAGCACCCACTTCTGTGGACAGCGCTGTGAGCTAAAAGTGTCAGGGGGATGACCCTAAAGCAATGAGTGAGCTGAATAAATAAACCAATGAAGTCTTTATTTACAGAATTGTAAACATCTAACATTGCAGCAAGTGAATCTCTTCTCTTAGCACCAAAACCCAGAACTTACATAAATTGGTGTGGGTCTATTGAAGTCAACAGAACTATGTGCCTTCCAAGGACTAGGCCCTTAGTCCAAAATGGTCTGATCCAAACATATTTGCATTTTTGCACTGTTAGGAATATACCTTTAATCCTTAAGGCAATTCCTAAGAGCTTATGGACACATTTTTTCCATTATAACTGTATATGTTTAGGATGTGGAACCAGCTATAAAAATTAGAAGTCCTGTGGCACCATATAGACTAAGAGATATATTGGAGCATAAGTTCTGTGGGAAAAGACCCGCTTTTTCAGATGCACAGAGCTCTGTTGAAGCAGGTCTTTGCCCATGAAAGCTTATGCTCCAATATATCTGTTAGTTTATAAGGTACCACAGGACTTCTTATTGTTTTTGCAGCTGCAGACAATCAGGGCTACTCTCTGATACTATGAATCAGCTATAGCTATAAAGCAGCGTTATACTGGTAAATCTGCATCCACACTAGGGATTTCTGCCACTCTAACAGTATCTGTTTTGTGGCAGGTAAATTACACCATTACAAAAACTATTTAGGGCTGGCTGGTCTAGAGTGTTGCATCTTTAGTACTGGCAGATATGTAAAGTTTCAAATGAAGGCAAAAAAAAATCCAATGCACTTATCCTATTTTGCACCACTGAGTATGGAAAGCAGTATTTGAGATATTCTCCTCTTGTGTTTTCTGCTGAGGCCTTAAAGCATAAGATCTGACTCCTCTTTGCTTACTTTTTATATGTATAGACACTGTTCAGTAAAGAATTTAATTCCTTTCAACTTTGTTGTTTCCTGCTAATGAAAACATTTCCATTTTCATTAGACTCTGCCAGCATACTTTCTGTGGATATTGTACTTTGATGGTGTATCATTTCAGTTTAAGAGCAACTGTTTATCAGTTTTTTTTGTCCTTCTTGGCTTTTTACCTTATTTCAAAACAAAATAGTGTGTGAATTGCCCTGCAGTCATGTCAATACTACATCCAATACTTCATCAGTCACATGTCTGTTTGTATGTACATATACGCTAATGGTGTATCAGATGAAAACACACACCAAAAAACATTTAATATTGGCCCGGTTGATCAGAGTTTACGTAATGCCCAGTAAAACTAGAGAGCACACTTGGTTGCATTACAGTGCACATTACTCTGAGAGCATGTCTATAAATTTTCATTTTCACTGTATGTTTCTTTCCAAACAACTTTAAGTATGGCCACCAGATTCTGATTTCCACAGAATGACACCTCAGCCAGCACAGTCTGCACTAAACCCTTTCAGGTATTCCAAATAAATATTTACCAGGCATATACTGTCACCATGGTCCTACACTGAGGAAAAACCTGATGTAGAGAAGCCAATGTATTTCTACCGGAGAAAAGAGGGTCAGAACATGGGCATCCCACAAATATAATCCGAAGTCCCTGTGTATGTGAAGCTTTGCCCTATGGATATTCCCTATAGTGAAACACTGATGGAGTTTTGGCATCAGGGATAATGGTGAGGTTACTGGAGACACAATTCTACTGATACACTAGCAATGCTCCACCAGGAAGTAGAGAATAGCAACGACAGGGGCTACATCAGTCCTAAAGCTGTAGTAACAACTGTAGTGTGACCTCTTTTGAGATGACGAAGAGATGCTTTCAGCTCCTACCTCCCTGAGGCCCTCATAAAACAGACACACCTATGGGATAAATTGTTGAAGATTTAGCTTTCCTGGAATAAGAATATTTTGATAGATTTCTGGGGATGTGTAGTAAGAGGGGAATCCATCTATCAATCATAAATCCTAGGAGGCGCAAATTCTGGTCAGCAACCACAGCTGGACAATTCATACTAGCCTATAAACTTCAACTTATGCTCTGCCTTTTGCTGACAAAGTGTGAATTAACTCTGTGACCCAACAATTCAACATACAAAAGATGCTACCTCATCATGGTCAGACTCTGAGTGGGGAATTCCACTCTATTGAGGACAGCATGACTGACTTCAAGGAAAGGCTGATTGTAGGTTAGCTAGTGCATTACTTCCCAGACAGTGATTCCTTCAGACTGGCTTAATGCCCATAAAGCTGTTCCCTTCTAAGGGCCCTACAAAAGCCAAACCTACCAGTTGGAAATTCATCCTCCTTTTGCCCATCCATGATAACAACTTAGTTATGTCAGTCCACCAATACAAAGACTTAATTCCTTAGCTGCCCTTACTTGCTATCTGCTTGTGAATTGGTGTTTCACTTCAACCTTCTTCTTTTGCCAGGAACTGATGTCACTAGAAACCACTAACCCCTGTAGCACTGAGTCCTGCTACCTCAAGAGATTAGATTGTGGCACTTAGCCAAAGCCCTGAGTAGTAGACTGTGCTATCATACTCTGTTCCATGGGGAACCTGGGGAGGAACTATAGTTCAAGCTGCTCTAATTTTAAGAGAAATGTCTGTTGAACTTTCCTAATTCCATCCAGTGCGTGGATTCTGGATCTTGCAAAGAAGCTTCTGTGGGGCCAGAGTCAGCAAAGCTAGTGTGACTTCTAATTTTCTGCAGAAAATGGGGAAAAAAAGTGGCACATAAACTTGCAAGGCCATCTCCAGAAGCTGGCTGATTTCTAAGACACCTGATCAATAGTCAGCGTTTTAATTAAGTAGGTAATAGATGAAACAAGCAAATTGCAAGCAATCTTAATGTAGGGTTATCTGCTAAGAAGTTTTGTCTGTGACTGCGGACCCTGTTCATATCCCATGATTGAAGAATATTTTATTTGATGGCCTTCTTAATATAAATGGAAAATACAAGAGAGAGGGGGGATATATAAGACCACTAAATTCAGTACACAGATTCCTCTTGTCATAATTGAAAGAAATGTAAGGGTTTGATTGTGCCAGGAAAATGGGATGTTCCTGGAATGGGATTGCTTCTCACAAAACCAAACAGAAAATAAAGAGAATCACCAAATCAAACATAGTCCTCAAAATGCACATAACTCAGTGAATTTTGAAACAGACTGAACCAAGATGCACTGGAAAAATAGAATGATCTTGGAATGGAATTGCTTCTTGATAAACTTTACAGAAAAAAGTAAAAGTGAGAAATTTGGAGAAGTTCTCTGTTTTGGCCAAGCTAAATCAGTACATAAAGTCTGAACATGAGAAAAAATGTTATTGGAAAACAAACTGACTATAGCCCTGTTTCATTAAAACATAGTGGCTATGTCTACACTAGCACACTATGTCCAAGTAGCCTATTTCGAAGTAAGAACATTGAAATGGGCTACTTTGACGCGTATTGTCTACACGTCCTCCAGAGCTGGTGCCATCGAAGTTAATCATCCAAGTAGCAATAGGGAACGTTGAAAGGAGCCACCCAAGAAGGAAATGTGGAGCGTCCACACACACAAGCTATCCCCATCAAAATAAGGGGCCAAGAAAGCCTGCGGACTGGGTCACAGACTGGAGTAGCCCTTCCAGGTCAACAGCAAGCAGCTTGTTTAAAAGGTCACTCCCAGACACACCTGGCCTGCACAGCACAAGGTCCGCAGAGTACTGTCTACACTCTCGCAGACCAAGTCACAGCAGCTATGGACCCCCCAACAGCAGCAGCAACAGCAGGAGAAGGCCCTCCAGGTAGTCATCCAGGGGGCAAGTGCCCTGCTAGGTGGTTCCTGGGAGGCCACCCAGTGGTTCCTGCCAGAGGAGCCCTCCCCAGGGCAGACAGGGACACCCCTGATCACTAGGATCCCCTCTTCCTCCCCCGCCGGCTGTTCTCCTGCCTGTGGAGCTACCCCACCAGCTCTAAGTGGTGGAAGCAGCTGGTCATGCAAGAGTGGGATAATGACCAGGGGCTGTGGAACTTCCTCATGTGCCGGAAGACATTTCTGCAGCTCTGCCAGTGGCTCATCCCTGCACTGAGGCACCAGGACACACGGATGCAGTGTGCCCTCTCCGTTGAGAGGAGGGTCACAATAGCCATCTTGAAGCTGGCCACTCCAGACAGCTACCACTCAGTGGCACACCAGTTTGGAGTGGGAAAGACCACGGTCAGGGATGTCATCATGGAGGTAAGGAGGCCCAGGGATGCACCCACTGGGGGGTGGGGGGGCTGGGGTTGGGGCTGGGGAGGGAGGGGTGCTGGGGAGTGAGGGGCTGGGCGAGGGGGTACCTGGGGAGGTACCTGGGAGGGGACCTGGGCAGGGGAGGGCCCTTGGGTACCTTGCACACCCTCATGGTCACCTGCGTTTGCTCCCCACAGGTAGTCTGTGCACGCAACACCATGCTGCTCCAGAGGGTCATCTGACTCAGGCACCTGGATGCAGCCATCACTGGATTCACCGCCATGGGGTTCCCGAACAGCTTTGGGGCCCTGTACAGGACCCACATCCTTATCTGCGGCCCGGACCACAGCAGAGGAAGATACATCAACCGCAGGGGCTACTATTCCATGGTCCTGCACACCATGGTAGACAGCCAGGGCCGCTTCCAGGACGTGTATGTGTGCTGGCCTGGCTGCACACAAGACACCCGTGTTTTTAGGAACTTGGGCCTGTGCTGCCAACTGGAGGCAGGGATCTACATCCCCGAGAGGGAGATCCCTCTGGGGGTCACCACCGTGCCCCTCTGCCTTGTGGCGGATGCAGCCTACCCCCACCAGCCCTAGCTCATGCACCCATAAACTGGCCATCTCAACGCCAGCCAGGAGTGGTTCAATGCCCTCCTGAACCACACCCACCAGGTGGTGGAGAGGATCTTCAGCCACCTGAAGGGCTGCTGGCAGTGCCCCCTTGCCCACCTGGAAGTCGGCCTCCAGAACATCCCCCAGGATGTGGGCACATGCTGCACTCTCCACAACATTGTGGAGAAAAAGGGGAAGGCCTTCATCCAGGGGTGGGCAGTTGACGCCGGCATGGGCTTCCCCCAGCTGGCCGCCGCACCCAGCCGCCAGGCCCACCACGAGGCGGGTAAGGGTCCACGAAGCTCTGTGGGCCCATTTTGATCAGGGAGACCACAAAGCACCTCCCTGACCTTCCCCGGAGGCCCCCACAAACACCCCCTCACTACCCGCACACCGCCCCCAACACCCACACGCCACTCTCCAACAAGCACATGTCTCTGGTTCTTTGGAAAATAAAACTGTGATTTTTGGAAAACTGCTAACTGTCTTATGTTCACAACACACACTACAACCAATATACAAAGGAGAACAACTATATACAAGGGGGGCAACTATATACAAATGGGGGCCCGGCAGATCATAGAATCATAGAACACTAGAGCTACGTCTACATGTTAATGCTACATTGAGATGGCTTATTTCGATGAATAACGTCTACACGTCCTCCAGGGCTGGTGCTGTCGACGTTCAACGTCGACATTGGGCAGCACTACATCGAAGTAGGCGCTGCAGGGGAGCGTCTACACACCAAAGCTGTGTCTACACGTGCACGCTACTTCGAAGTAGCGGCACTAACTTCAAAATAGCGCCCGTCGCGGCTACACACGTCGGGTGCTATTTCGAAGTTAACTTCGATGTTAGGCGGCGAGACGTCGAAGTCCCTAACCTCATGAGGGGATCAGAATAGCGCCCTACTTCGACGTTCAACGTCGAAGTAGGGACCGTGTAGACGATCTGCGTCCTGCAACGTCGAAATTGTCGGGTCCTCCATGGTGGCCATCAGCTGGGGGGTTGAGAGATGCTCTCTCTCCAGCCCCTGCGGGGCTCTATGGTCACCGTGGGCAGCAGCCCTTAGCCCAGGGCTTCTGGCTGCTGCTGCGGCAGCTGGAGATCCATGCTTCAGGCATAGGGTCTGCAACCAGTTGTAGGCTCTGTGTATCTTGTGTTGTTTAGTGCAACTGTGTCTGGGAGGGGCCCTTTAAGGGAGCGGCTTGCTGTTGAGTCCGCCCTGTGACCATGTCTGCAGCTGTGCCTGGCACTCTTATTTCGATGTGTGCTACTTTGGTGTGTAGACGTTCCCTCACAGTGCCTATTTCGATGTGGTGCCTCGCAACGTCGAAGTTGAACATCGACATTGCCAGCCCTGGAGGACGTGTAGACGTTATTCATCGAAATAGCCTATTTCGATGTCACCACATCGAAATAAGCTACTTCGATGTAGGCTTCACGTGTAGACGTAGCCCAAAGCGGCCCACATCGAAATAAGGGTGCCAGGAACAGCTTCAGACAGGGTCACGGGGCGGACTCAACAGCAAGTCGCTCCCTTAAAGGGCCCCTCCCAGACACACTTTCATTAAACAGTGCAAGATACACAGAGCCAACAACTAGTTGCAGACCCTGTATATGCAGCACGGACCCCCAGCTGCAGCAGCAGCAGCCAGAAGCCCTGGGCTAAGGGATGCTGCCCACGGTGACCACAGAGCCCCGCAAGGGCTGGAGAGAGAGTATCTCTCAACCCCCCAGCTGATGGCCGCCATGGAGGACCCCGCTATTTCGATGTTGCGGGACGCGGATCGTCTACACGTCCCTACTTCGATGTTGAACGTCGAAGTAGGGCGCTATTCCCATCCCCTCATGGGGTTAGCGACTTCGACGTCTCGCCGCGTAACGTCGATTTCAACTTCGAAATAGCGCCCAACACGTGTAGACGTGACGGGCGCTATTTCGAAGTTACTGCCGCTACTTCGAAGTAGCGTGCACGTGTAGACGCAGCTCTAGTGTGTGTAGACGTGGTGTGCTATTTCGACGTTGTGCCAGCTACTTCAAAGTAGCTGGCTAGTGTAGACACACCCAGTGAATGATAAGAGTTTATAGAGATGAATTAAAAATACACTTGATGGAATTCTCATTTACAAAAATTACTAAAAAATGAGACATATTTTAATAATCTGTTTTTAAGAAATCCAAAATAAAAATTAACTTCATAAAAATAACACTATTTTTGAAAAATAAAGCTTGCACATTTTACCTTTATTTAAAAAAGAGTTAAAAACCCAAGCAACAAAGAGCAAAATTGTCTAGTACATTTACAGAACTGATGTTCCATTTTCCACAAAAATCTACAGTTTGCATAGAAAGATTACATACAGTGAAACATTCTATGTTCAACCATCCCTTAAAATAATCCATAAAAGAAAGTTTCTAATCTGCACTTCATTAAACCACATACTTTAGAACTCTCATACATGGCAATTTCTCTTGCTTCAGAACAGTGACTATTTAATAGCGAAGTACTGTAGCAACTAGATAAAACGTTAAAAAAAATCAGTGTTGAAGCCCCGCTTTATTTTGTTCATTAAGGTACTAATTTATAAAAGCAACCTGATCATAACAGTTATCCCAGGTATTTCACCTGCCTGGGACAAAGGGTCTTCAAGAACCAAGACATCTATCCCAAGACAAAGCTCCTTGTATACTGTGCTGTGGTTGTTTCAGCTTTATTATATGTATGTGAAACCTGGATAACATACATGCATTTTTTGAAGGCACTTGAACAATATCTTCAAAGCTGCCTCAGAAGAATCATAAATATCTCTTGGGAGGATAGATGCACGAACACTAACAACCTGGAAGAGTCAAAGATGACCAGCATTTAAGCCACTGTTATTCATCAGGAACTTCATGGACTAGTCACATGGTTTGGATGTCTGATCAGTGCCTCCCAAACCAGATTCTGTTTTCTGAATTGGAGGAAGGACAGAAGGGCCAGTGGAAGCAATATAAGGACAAACATGAAGCAAGTGTAGTATCGGTGTTGACATTGTAGACGACTTTTTATTCCAAAAGGTTGAAAAAGCTACCGGGGGGAAGCTGTTTTAGATTTCATTTTAACATATAGGGAGGAAATTATTGAGAATTTGAAAGTGGAAGCATGCTTGGGTGAAAGTGATCGTGAAATCGTAGAGTTCACAATTCTAAGGAAGGGTAGAAGGCAAAACAGTACAATAGAGAGAATGGATTTCAGGAAGGCAGATTTTGGTAAACTCAGGCAGCTGGTAGATAAGGTCCCATGGGAAGCTAAACTGAGGGGAAAAACGGCTGAGGAGAGTTGGCAGTTTTTCAAAGGGACATTATTAAGGGCCCAAAAGCAAGCTATCCCACTGCATAGGAAAGATAGAAAACATGGCAAAAGACTGCCTTGGCTTAACCAGGAGATCTTGCACGATCTCAAAATAAAAAAGGAATTGTATAAGAAATGGAAACTAGGACAAATTATAAAGGATGAATATAGGCAAACAACACGAGCATGCAGGAGCAAGATTAGAAAGCCTAAGGCACAAAATGAGCTCAAACTAGCTACAAGCATAAAGGGAAACAAGAAGGCTTTTTACAAATACATTGGTAACAAGAGCAAGACCAAGGAGAGGGTAGGGCCATTGGCCAGTGAGGAGGGAGAAACAGTAACAGGGAATGTGGAAATGGCAGAGATGTTTAATGATTTCTTTGTTTCGGGCTTCACAGAGAAATCTGAAGGAATGCCTGACATAGAGAATGCTAGTGAAAAAGGGGCAGGTTTAGAAGTTGAAATAAGAAAAGAACAAATTAAAATTTACTTAGAAAAATTAGATTTCTGCAAGTCACCAGGGCCTGATGAAATGCATCCTAGAATCCTTTAAGAGCTGATAGAAGAGGTATCTGAGCCTTTAGCAATCATTTTTGGAAAATCGTGGGAGACGGGAGAGATTTCAGAAGACTGAAAAAGGGCAAATATAGTACCCATTTATAAAAAGGGGAACAAGAATAACCTGGGAAACTACAGACCAGTCATCTTAACTTCTGTGCCAGGAAAGATAATGGAGCAGGTAATTAAAGAAATCATCTGCAAGCATTTGGAAGGTGGTAAGGTGATAGGGAACAGCCAGCATGGTTTTGTTAAAAACAAATCATGTCAAACCAATCTAATAGCTGTCTTTGATAGAATAACGAGCCTTGTGGATAAGGGAGAAGCGGTGGACGTGATATACCTAGACTTCAGTAAAGCATTTGACATGGTCTCACATAATATACTTATCAATAAACTATGCAAATACAACTTAGATGGGGCTACTATAAGGTGGGTGCATAACCGGCTGCATAACCATACCCAGTGAATAGTTCTTTATGGTTCTCAATACTGATGGAAAAATATAATAAGTGGGGTTCTGCAGCGGTCTGTGTTAGGACCGGTTCTGTTCAATATCTTCATCAATGATTTAGATATTGACTTAGAAAGTACACTTATTAAGTTTGCAGATGATACCAAGCTGGGAGGGGTTGCAACTGCTTTGGAGGATAGGGTCATAATTCAAAAGGATCTGGATAAATTGGAAAAATGGTCTGAGGTAAACAGGATGAAGTTTAATGAAGACAAATGCAAAGTGCTCCACTTGGGAAGGAACAAACAGTTTCACACATACAGAATGGGGAGAGACTGTCTAGGAATGACTACAGCAGAAAGGGACCTAGGGGTTATAGTGGACCACAAGCTAAATATGAGTCAACAGTGTGATGCTGTTGCACAAAAAGCAAACGTGATTCTAGGATGCATTAACAGGTGTGTTGTGAACAACACACGAGAAGTCATTCTCCTGCTCTACTCTGCGCTGGTTAGGCCGCAGCTGGAGTATTGTATCCAGATCTGGGCACCGCAGTTCCGGAAGGATGTGGAGAAATTGGAGAGGGTCCAGAGGAGAGCAACGAGAATGATCAAATGTCTAGAGAACATGACCTATGAAGAAAGGCTGAACGAATTTGGCTTGTTTAGTTTGGAGAAGGGAAGATTGAGGGGGGACATGATAACAGTCTTTAGGTATCTAAAAACGTGTCATAAGGCAAAGGTAGGGAACTTGTTCTTCCTTGCCTCTGAGGATAGAACAAGAGGCAATGGACTGAAATTGCAGCAGGGGAGGTTCAGGTTGGACATTAGGAAAAAGTTCCTAACTGTCAGGGTGATCAAACACTGGAACGAATTGCCAAGGGAGGTGGTAGAATCTCCATTATTGGAGATATTTAAGAAGAGGTTAGATGGCTTTCAGGGATGGTCTAGAAAGTGCTTGGTCCTGCCATGAGGGCAGGGGGCTGGACTCGATGGCCTCTCGAGGTCCCTTCCAGTCCTACTCTTCTATGATTCTATGATTTGGAAGAACCTTGCCCAACACTGTCCCCAGTAGAGGATTGGGGATTGCAATTTGAGAGGTCCTGCCACCATGCAGATGAGGGCAGGTGGAGAAGAAGAAAAGAGCATCAAACACTGCCCCACACCCCTCCAGCTAACATCTGCCTCTTCTGTAATCAGATCTGTGGCTCCAGAGTTGAGCTGATCATCCACCAACAGACTCCCAAATAGGAGCATGATATGAAGATGTTCTACTCCTTATCAAGTGACCTCCAAGAATGAACTAGCAAGGTAACTCCATATCAACAAGAAAATGAAAACCAGGAATTGAAAAACAAGTTTAGAATGATGAAAATAAACGTGGAAAACACCTCATTTTTAAATATTTCTAATCTTGGATGGAAATTAATTTAAAAAGAACCTGACAGTTTAGTATTTTTATTTTCACATTTCACTTCTGTTAATTATTGCACAAAGTAAATTGAACATAGAGTAAAGAGAAAAGGGATAATGACTCAAAGGCAATTAAAGATTCTGAAGGCTATACAGTAATTATAATTATTTTCTTTGTGAAGATAAATACTCTGTTTCCAAATGTATGATAGGTAATTAAGTCCATATGTAATTATCCTTTTCTTTTCATTCACTTTCAATGGGACTTTGTTTTAAAAATATCAGGAAAAAGGCAGGTGTAATTGTTTGCAATGGGACCCTCCTACATTAAAACAATGTTTATAATGACTTTACCTTCCCAGCCTTTATTTTTCCTGGAGTCATTTGAGAGGGATTAGCAGTTTACCTCCATTTGTCTCTCACCTACATACCTGGCACAGTTACTGTTCTTTCCTTTTCTCTGTTCTTTATTTTCTTTTTCTTTTTCTTTTTCTTTTTTTTTAATTTTTATGCAGGCTAAGTGTTTTTCATGGAAGTGCTTCAGGCTTTATCGAAGGATCTGCTTACAAAGGTTTTTTGTATGTTTGGTGGGAAGGGGTTGGATAGAACAGTGTGGGCCTGGACTCCCAAAACTGTCTGCTTCTTTTGCTTTTTTCTGAAGGTGTAATTTTGAGATGGGGCAGGAGCAGCAGCCTTGCATATTGGGGATGCTATTTGCTCTCCTTCCTGTTCCCCAGACTATCAGGGAGCTAGATGAAAGTACACTGACTGAATTACTCATCTGCCCCAACCCCTCGCCCCAGGAGTGAAACACATGCACGCTTTTCCCTCTCTTACTGATAGGCGGGGTAATGGTTGGAAGAGCAAAGAGTGTCCTGGTATACACAGCTGCTGTTCTCCCTCCCCAAAGGGCACCTTAGTTTTTTTCCCTTCTCCCCTACCTTACTCCAAGTTAGGAAACTTTGGCATAATGCAAGATTTATCATGTTCTCACTGCAGTGAGAAATGGGGGCTGGACTGGATGGCTTTCTGAGGTCTCTTCCAACCCTAGGATTCAGTGAGACCAACATAAAGGTTACATCATAATTCTAACTAGATTTGCAGTTTACATATCAGTTCCCCACGGACTTGATCCAAAGCTCCACTGAAGTTAGTATGTGAAAGACTTCCACAGACATCACTGAAACTTTGGCCAGGCCCTGTACAAGAGGTCCTCTTAATCAGTTAATGAGCCAGGGTGTGACTAATCCCGTAAAAGCAGAGAAAGCTTCAGACTCTGCAGTAACTGGACATTAATTTCCATGAGGTCTTCATGCAGCGTGGTCCTGCTGTGAGGGCAGGGGAGTGGACTTGGCAATCTCTCGAGGTTCCTTCTAGTTCTAATATTCCGTGATTCTATGATAATAAAATGCAATGCAGAAGGAAACCAATACTCATTTAACTGTAAGAAGTTGAAAATCCAGAACTCCAGAGACTCTGTTAATTATCAGTGTTGATGAATAATCACACCTATTACTCTCCAGTATGAAGAGGTTCCATATTTTCATTAATCTTGGTATCTTGAGATTACAGCAATTTCTTAAATGCACAGCTACTGCTTTCCTTCAGAATGCAAAACATAGTCTAGTTGTTTTGGGATACTAACAGGACTATCATCTAGTACTAAATATCTGATCATTGGTTCCATAATCAACCAAACAAGGGATTCTCTTGGTTTGGGCATATTAATTAGTTTGTATGTTAGTTTTGGGACCTACTGGATTAAAGGGCTATGAAGAGATAAAAAGAGTCTTGATTCCTATGACAGTGGGAATACTTGTCAGACACTGTACAGGGGAACAGCTGACACACATTGAGAGAAAAGCTCTGTGGATGAATCTCTGGCTGCATCTACACTACGAGATAAAATCGAATTTCAAGGAGTTAGCTCAATATTAAAACATCACTGTCTTCACTATAAATACTATTAGCTCGATTTATTGAGCCCTAATGCTGTTAACAAAATGTTGATGTTACAGTATGGGTATAGCATCAATTTCTAATTTAAAATGTCAAATAAAGGCAAGTGTGGAAGCACCATGTCTTTAATTCACATTTATTAGCCTCCAGAAGTGTCCTGTATGTAACCCACAAATCTATGCAGTGACCCTCCATGGATGGCCCCTTCCTTCTGTGCTTCTCTCCGTTTTCCTGTGCAAGAAGAAGGTCACAGGAAGCCCTTGAATTTTTGATTAGATTAGAATTAGGATTTGAATTCAGCAGTGCCCAGACCTGGAAATATAAAAGGCACCCATAGTGAAAAAATTCCTTTGCCCATTGCATTGCACCACATTGGTAGCAATTGCATCGGTAGCCATCTTCTGCAATAATGAGCACGCAAGGTAGTGATCTGCCTAGTACTTCTCAGGCTTGCAAAAGAGTTCCAGTGTGGAGCCACCAGGAGATTCTGGATCTTCTAGTGATTTGGGGAGACCAATTGGTGGTGAAGAGACATCAGGTGGCTGAAAGAAATGCAGCAATTTATGAGCAAATATTGAATGAGACGACCACCAGCGATTATTCCTGGGACTTTATGAAATGCTGGGTGAAGGTAAAAGAACTCCCACAGTCCTATCAAAAACTCCGGGAAGCCAGCCAGTGCTCAGGGGCAGCTCCACACATCTACTACTATTATTAGCAGCTGTATATGCTTATGGCGAGCAACCCCACCATGGAGCACCATCTTAATTACAATAGGTGTGGAGGCCCTGGTCTGGAGTTTGGGGTGAGCCCAGAGGAGCGGGTGTCCTACAGAAAGAGAGCAATGGAGAGGAGAATGGAGGCAATGAGCCGGGGACTGAGGAAGTTCTTACTAACTGCCTGGAGCTCTTCACCATAGACTTGGATCCGGTCCCCTCCACGCTGGTCCCTGAACCTCCTGCACCAAGCTCTTTGGGTGAGTTTTAGTTCTTCATGCTAGAAGCAGATTGTGGCTGGGTATAGGTATAGGGTTGGGTATGGGTACAGGCGTCCTATATATCTGTGCACCTCACAACAGTGTGTTAACGTTTCTTGGTATGGAATATTTCTCCTTTTTTGGAGATCTCCTTGAAGGTCTCATCTGGGCACTCTTGTAGTTTTTTCCCCGAGGTTCTTGGGCAGACCTGACTTCTTGCAGCTTCCATGGTAGCACAGCTTGCCATACCAGGCAACCAGATAGTGATCTGCTGTCATGGTGTCTCGCAGCATTTTAGCAAAATTTCCAGGCTTGTTGTCACACAGCATGAGCAGGTCTTCTTTGTCCATACCTGTTCGTTTCAGGAGGGTAATATCTTCTTTAGCAGCCTACAGAATCATGGAAATCTGGATCAGATTTTTTTTACCATGCTTCCTGCCCTTTAACATTTCCCTGCCACAGCTGGCTGATCTTTTTCCCACCCCTCTGCAACGCAGTTTGCAGGGTCTGCAGGCCATGTCCTTCCCATGTCCCTTTTCCACCCAGCATTTATTTTTACTTTACAGGGATCTCCCATGCCACATGGCTGCTGGGCTCTGCTGGATGTCTCCCCTTCTATGTCCTTTTCTACTTAGCATTTCTTTTTACTTTACAGGGATCCCCCCCCACACCCATTCAAGAAGCTGTAATTGAGCACTTCCCCACCATCCCTTCTCACCATGTGGCTGCCAGGCAGTGTGTTCCTTGCTCATTGGGGAGGATTGCTCCAGGAAAGTAAAAAAAAAAAAAAAAAGTAATCCCCTGCCCCAGAAAACCCTGATTGCATCCCCTGCTTTGCAGCTCTCCCCCTTTCCCTGAATAGCAAACAAATGTTTATAGCTCACCATGTCCACAAAGAAGTGTGATGTATAAGTGATGATAAATGATATTGTGAAATGCACGCTTAGAATCCCATCCTGAATAAGCCATTAGAAGACTTCAGAAAAGAAACTGATGGGAGACACAGAAACCCATTCATTCCATTTGAAAGCACATTATGTGAATTGTATTTTAATTTTGACCTTCACTTTCAGCTGCCATGCCCAGCATGGGAGACAGGTTCAGAAAGAGGAAAAAAGGGTGCAAGCAGGATTTCATCCTGCAGAACATGGAGTGGAATGAAGCAGAGCATAGTAAGCTGACAAAGGACATTGCTCGGTGGCATCATAGTACAGCTTGGTGATGTCAGGGTCAAGCTGAGTTTCAGCAGAGAATTCTTGATTTCCAGCAACAGCAAGTGGTAAAGAAGAGTGAGGCTGCAGCAAAGCTTGTAATGGCAGTTACGGATCAAATGGAGGTCCTGCGCTCCCTGCTGCAGCTGCAGAGGGGCTCTCAATACAGCACTGCAGGAGCTGATAGCTGCTGACTGGAGTCCTCTGAGGAGAGGTTACTCACCCCCCACCCCATCATCATGATCCCTGAATGTGGGGAGGAGGGCATGGGTCACTGCAAAAGGCTATTCAAGCACCTTTGGCAACGTTTCTTTTCCTTGCAACTTAAGCCTCTCCTGCCCTCAAAAAAAATAATTATTTTGAGCTTGGTGTGATTCTGTGGCATGCATGACTGGTAGGGAACACAAATCATCATAGGGAACTGACTGGGTTGTGGGAGGGCTGAAGGTACTGCTGCCCACTGCTACACCAAGGTCCACAGCAGACTTACAGTTGACAGTACCAGGTGGCTTGGGAGAGGGGTCAAGGCACAGCTGCCCACCACTATGCCCAGGTCTGCAGCAGATGTGTGGCTGAGGGAACTGGGCAGGTTGGGGTAGGGCTGAAGGTCTGCAGTGGACTTGTGGCACAGGGAACACCGGGTGGGTCGGGGGAGGGTTGAAGGCACAGCTTCCTGCTGCTACATCCAGATCCACAACAGACTTGTGGAACAGGGAAGCTGGGTGCACTGGGGGAGGGCTGAAGGCAGAGCTGCTCTTCACTAGGCCCAGATCTGCAGTGGACATGTGGCTGACAGAATTGGGCAGGTTGTAGGAGGGCTAAAGGCACAACTGCTCACCACAGGAATTCTACTTATTGCAATTTAACCCCCTCCCACCAAGTAAAAGCATTTATTCATTAAGACACGGTATGATTTATTGACATTACTACAGAGAAATACATCAGTAGCATTTGGGGAGCCATGCTTGCGCTGGTTGATACAATGCTACAGAAAATGGTGCAATCTCCAGTTCATTTTCACATGATAACTGGGTGCTCTGAATTCTGGGACAGTGCTTTGCATTCTGGGATTCAAACATGAAACACCCATAAGCAACAGGGGTTAAGGCACTGTGGGACTGCTCACACTATCAAACTTGCATAGGGCAATGGGGACATGGAAACTCAACACAGAAAAATGGTGGGTTGAATTTCAAGAAGCTTTGTTGACATTTAAATTTAAATTCAAAAGAACGAGGTTAAAAAATTGAATGTATTAAAAATTGAGTTTACCTCTTAGTGTAGATGTAGCCTAAAGGAACTAAGCCTTCCCAGATCTAGGCAATGGTAAATATTAGGGTAAAGCAGACATTACTTTCTATATTGTTTAAATATGTTTCTTTCTTAAATGTGTTTTGTTGTTCTAAATAAATGCTGTTCTGTAAAAAGACTGATTACTGAACACTACTGTCAGTAAGGTCTGAGCCTAAACATAAGCTTAAATTGCAAAGTTTACTGTGGTTGGTTTGCAGGGGACTACAACCCAGCACCCAGTTAGAGAGTGAAAAAAATCAGGTTATTCCACCTCAAGAGAGGATACAATGCAAGGCATGTGTGGGGTGGGGGGAGACTTAGGCAGAATAGAGAGTTTCTGAGGTGTATAGAACTATACAGTTATTACTGTCTTTTGTCTGTGCCACTCATTGCTTCAGAGAAGTGGATGGGGGAAACATTGGTTCACAAACTGAAAGAAATGTTAGTTTTCAGAAGCAGGTGATCATCTGGAAACAACCTGTAGAGGGAGGTCATGGATACTTCATGGCTTGAGTATTTTATTTTCTAGACAACAAGTATGAAGTCATAAAATAGAGAAATAAATATCACTGTATCAACTTAAGTTTGTATTCCATGATTTGTTATCTTGAATGTAGCTAATTCGTTATATATTTCTTACTGCTAATTTAGTTCATAGTTATGAAATGTCAGATGTTGTCTAGTCTTATAACAATACTGCTAATCACACTTACAGTACAAATTTTCTGTGAAAGATATAGCAGCTTGAAACATGTTCATTTATCTAAGCCAAATACAAGTATTTCCAGCAATGTCATAGGGCATCTTAACTGGCTACAAAGACTCAGTGTGTACTTGATGTTTCATAAAGATACATAAGCCTTATAAATTTAGATGCAGATGAGTAAATGTTGAAAGATAAAGACAATATTAGGGGGTGGAAAAGTCCTAAAAATGTTCTATTGTTTAAATGAATACTGTTTTTTGCACTTACTTGAGACACTTTCATATTGAAATTCAGTTATAAAGCATTGCCATCTTTCTTCTGATTTCACATTGTAAATGTTTTCATCTTGCAGGTGATATTATTAGTTATTAAATAAGTTTCTTGTAAATCTACATTATTTTTAATTTAACTCTCCTTCTCCCTCTCATCTTCTCTGCTTTTAGTTTATCCTCAAGCACTGATCTTTCTTTTCTTTCACCAACATTTTCTAGAACTTAACACTTTTGAATAATTTATCTATGCATGTAATATAATGAAACATTTACAAAATATTATTACTTGAAATGGTATTTTAATTGTCCCATTTACTCTACAGTGCTTTAAACATGCAATAAATTGTGAATCACTTTTTAAAGTGATGTGTATAGTATCAGCACAAATCAAAATGGCAATAGTCCAGAAAAAAAGATATTACTCTGTATTTGATACTAGTTTCAGAGAAAGCTGGGGCTGGCATTTCAAAGGATGCTGGTGTGTGTTATGAGCTGGTGGCTGGCATCTCATAGAAGCTAGTATTCCCTCTTTTTTATTGGCTGATCCCAACAATAGCAAAATTGCTACAATGAGAAGCATGAGGCTAGAGCTCTGTCTATTTCTGAGACACATAAGCAGTGTCTACACTATAGGAAATTGTTTTTTAATAAATTTGATTTAGCCTTGCTATTATGAATTTAAATTGTGTCTACAGAGCTTCTTGAAATTTGACCCACATTTTTTCCATGTTAAGTTTCTGTGTCCCCATTGCCTTATCAAAGTTCAACTGCATAAGCAATGCATTGTGGGTACTTATCCCATAGTGCCTTAGCCCCAGTTGCTTGTGTATGTTTCGTGAGTGAATCCCAGAATTCCAAGCACTGTCCCAGAATTCAGAGCACTAGTAACCATGCGAAGACAAAGTGGAGATCCTGCCATTTCCTGCTGCAGCATTCCAGAGCAAGCATGGATCCCCAAATGCTTCAGCTCTTAGCACACATCAATTTGGCAACCACATTGTCTGTCACGCATTTTTTTCTTCAGTTACAAACCTCAGTGATGGTTCAGTATCATAATGGTGCTGTTGATAATGATGACAATGGTTTGGAAGAACAAATCTCCCAACTGCAGTCCAAGAACTCAGAGCTGGTGGGTGCCATGACTGCATTGCTGACTATGGAGCAGTAGTTTTGGACTTAGGAGACCAGCACACACTGTTGGGACCATATCATTTTGGAGTCCTGGGACAACTAGCAGTGGCTGCAGAACTTTTGCATGTGCAAGTCCGCTTTTATGGAACTTTGTGATATGCTGGCCCCTGCCCTCAAGCACAGCAACACAAGAATGAGGCCAGCTTTAAGGATTTGGAAGCAAGTGGCATTCGCACAATGGAAGTATGCAATGCCTGACAGTTACTGGTCAGTAACAAAGCATCTTCAAAAATTCTGGACTGTACAGAAAGATCCTGGATGGAACTTTTTTCCCTGATTGGAAAAATCACAATTGGTGTTGTGGAGATGCCTATTATTATATTGGGTGACTCTGCTTAACCTCTTCTCCCTCGCCTTATAAAGCCCTACACAGGAGCCCTGGACCACAGCAAGGAAAACTTCAATCACAGACTCATCAGGTGCAGAATGGTGGTTGAATGAACTTTTGGCCATTTAAAACTGAGGTTCAGATGCTTATTGATACATCTGGACCTTTTTGAAACCAGTGTCCCCACCATGATTACTGTGTGCACTATTTTGCACAACATGTGAGAATCCAGCCAGGAGACTTTCCCATGCATCTGGAATTCTGAAGCAGAGGCCATAGGCAGGGCTTACTCACAGCTGCCTACACAACCATCCACCAGTAGCCATGCTGAGGCAGCAGCAATAAGGGACACTTCAATAAATAGCTTCATGAATGATCTGTAACACACATGCTACCAATGTAGCTCTTTGACATAATGGCAATAAAGCATACTGTGTCTTAGTGAATGGATGCTTTACTTGGTGGGAGGGTATTAAGTTGCAGTAAGTAGAATGCATGGGGTGGGCAGCCGTGCCTTCAGCACTCCCCCAAACACCTGGCTCCCTCAGCTGCACATCTGCTACAGACCAGGGAGTATCAGTGGGCAGCTGGGCCTTCAGCCTTCCCCCAACCACCCAGGTCCCTCAGCTGTCTGCCTGCTGCAGAGCAGGGAGTGTCAGGAGGCAGTTGTGCCTTCAGCTCTCCCTCACCACCTGGTTTGATTTGTGTTTCTTGCCGCCCAGCTCCTGCACACCATGATATCACACCAAGCTGAAAAGTAACAGAGAGGAAGCCGTGCTAGTCTATACACTGTCAAAACAAAAAGCAGTCAAGTAGCACTTTAAAGACTAACAAAATGGTTTATTTTGAAAAATAAAATATTTTGATAAAAAGCTTTACTTAAGGGGAAGAGGTGTTTAAGTTGCAAGGAAAAGAAGCCTTGTCAAGGGTGCTTGAATAGCCTTTTGCGGTGGCCTTTGGGGCTGGAGCAGCAGGCTATCCCTGCCCTCTATCCCTGCATTCAGGGACCACAATGATAGGGGGTGGGCAACCTCTCCTCAGGGGTTGATCCTGCTTGAAGCAGGGGGCTGGACTAGATGACCTCCTGAGGTCCCTTCCAGCCCTATGATTCTGTGATTCTGTGACTCTGGCCAGCAGATAGTGGCTCCTGCATTGCTGCACTGGGTGTCCCTCTGCAGCAGGGAACGCAGGATTTCAGTTTGCTCTGTAACTGCCATAATGAGCTTTGCCACAGCCTCACTCAGCTTTGCCGCTTGCTGCTGCTGGAAGTCATGCATTCTGTGGTAAAACTCAGCTTGACCATTACACCACTCAGCTGCACTGTGAAGCCACTGAGCATCCTCTGTCAGCTTGGTGTGCTCTCCCTCCGTTTTTTCCATGTGCTTCAGGATAACATCCTGTTTGCACTTCTTTCTTTGACTGTTCTTCTCTACTATGCTGGACATTGGCTCTGGAAAATGAAGGTCAAAATTAAGATAGTACTCACATAATGTGCTTTCAGATGAAATAAATGGGTCTCTGTGTCTACTATCTGGGAAAGTTTCACAATACATCATTTACCATCATTTATCCATCACATTTCTTTGTGGACATGGTAAGGTATTAGCAACGGTCTGCTTTTTGGGGGAAGGGAAGGACTGCAAAACAAGGGTAGCTACCAGGTATCCTGGCTAGGTGTCCTGTGGCAGGGAAAAAGAATATTCATCTCTACCTGGAGCATGTTAGCCGATGGCCAAGGATGTTTGGTGAGGTGCCAGCTCTGCCCGTTTTACACCATCCGTGACTTTAACCTCTAGGACTCACTGTCCCTTTGCGGTGGGCAGCCCGGGCCAGGCTGACGGATGCCCCAAGGTCCTAAACACCCGTGACTTTAACTTCTAGAGCTCAGAGCCCCTTCGCAGTGGGCAGTCAACACTGACTGACAGGTGCCCCAATGGCAGCACTAAGAGCCTTTCCACACCCGTGACTTTAACCGCTAGGACTCACTGTCCCTTCGTGGTGGGCAGTCAGGATTGACTGACAGGCACCCCAAGAGTTTGCCCCATGGAGGCGGCGCATCTCAACGCTAGGCTCTTAGTACTCTCACCTAATGGCCAGGCTTTATAGCCAAAACAGCTGAGGTTCTTTAATTGTGTTGGCTGTTTTACAGTAACCCAGGGAAACAAGTCAGGATTATGCACAAACGGTTACCAAAATTTATTAAACTAGATTCTAATCATGTGGTTACAAAATTGCTAGTGCCTACTTATTTAAATGTATAGATGTTACACACACAAAGAAGTTACAAAACTGAAGGCACGATCCCAAAGAAAGAAAACAAAGTAGAGAGCTCTATTTCAAAATATGTGTACACTAAAGATAGGAGATCAGGTGTGGGCGCTTCTTACCCTCCTTGCATCTCTCGATTCCAGCGGTGCCAAGCCAGGATCGGTCACTCAGTTCCGCGGAAAGACGAATAAGGGACAAGGCTTAGGGACCCTTTTAGCTGCAGAAGCCTTGGGAGGCTGTCACTTATCTGACCAGCAGATAGATAGTGAAAAGCACTCAAAAATCATGGTGCTGTAGGTCCCATACTTATACCTCTGTAATCTTTTATTCTTTTTCTCCTTTCTTATGCCAAATTGGGGCTGGTCTGTCTGGGTGACGCCAGCTCTTGCAAGAGTAGTTTACACTTGCAAGGGAGAGAAACAATAAGTTTCGACTACTGGACATTCCTTTTATTAGGGTAAATATTTTCCCACCTAGGATGTTAGTGTGTGTGCATCAAGTTATTAGTAGGGGCTAAGAGCCATGTCTGTCACAGCTTCTCTGTCTGCTGTGAGCCTAATCGTTGTATATGTTCCCAGAGGCACATTGTAGCAGCACACCTGTGCTTTCTCACAGCTTCAAAGGCTGTGCTGGAATTTACGTTAAGTGCCCTGTTGTTTTGGCTCCCTTGTTTTCCAGCAATGCTGGTCTGAGAGGGGGGCTGGCTGTCTGGCTACAACCTGGAGCAATCCTCTCCAATGATCAAGCCGCATGGAGGGGATGGTGAGGAAGGGTTTGATTACAGCCACAGGGGCTGGGGGGTTCAATGTACAATGAAAATAAAGAAAAATGAAATAAATAATTGAAAGAAAGGCTGGATGTAAAGGGATATGGGAGGGGAGAGACCCAGCAGTGCATGGCAGCTGGTTGATGCTGGGGAGTTCTGAAAAATCAAAAGAAATGGTGGTGGAAGGGGACTTGGAAGGGAAAATGCCCAGCAGTGCACGGCAGTCACGGGGCATGGGGGATTCCTGAAAAATGAAATTAATGATGGTTGGAAAGGGACATGGAGCGGGGAAGCCCTGCAGAGCCTGAACACCACATTGGGGGGTGGGTAACGAACACCTGCTGGCTGCTTCAGGCAAATGTAAAAGGGCAGGAAGCGTGTTAAGAAAAAAACAGATGCAAATTCCTGTGCTTCTGTAGGTTGCCAAAGAAGACATCATCCTCCCAAAACTAACAGATATGGAGAAAGAACACCTATTCCTAGTGTGTGACCAAAAGCCTGGAAAATTTGTTAAAATGCTGTGTGGTGCCATGACACCAGATTGCTATCTGGTTGCCTGGCATGGCAAGGTGTGCTGCCATTGAAGCTGCAAGAAGTCAGGAGCTGTTCAATATATTCATAAATGATCTGAGAAAAGGATAAATAGTGAGGTGGCAAAATTTGCAGATGATAAAAAATTCTTCAAGATAGTTAAACCCAAAGTAGACTGTGAAAGGTTACAAAAAGTTCTCACAGAGCTAGGTGACTGGGAAACAAAATGGCAGGTGAAAATCAATGTTGATAAATGCAAAGTAAAATACATTGGAAAACATAATTCTAATACATCCAAACTATACATCCAAAATGATGGGGGACTAATTTAGCTACTACCATTCAAGAGAGAGTCATTATGGATAGCACACCGAAAACATCCGCTCAAAATGCACTGATTGTTAGAAAAAAAGCTAACAGAATGGGCAGATATTAGCCACGTCTACACAAGCCGGCTACTTCAAAGTAGCCGCACCAACTTCGACATAAGGCGGCGAGACGTCGAAGTCTCTATCCCCATCAGGAGATGGGAATAGAGCCCTACTTCGACGTTGAACATTGAAGTAGGGCACGTGTAGACAATCTGCATCCCGCAACATCGAAAGAGTGGGGTCCACCATGGCAGTCATCAGCTGAGGGGTTGAGAGACGCTCTCTCCAGCCCCTGAGCTCTATGGTCACCGCGTGCAGCAGCCCCTCAAAGCCCCCGCCCCTGTGTTCCTGTGCAGGAAGCTGAGAGCGCATGTAGGTGGCAGCACCGCCATGTGGCCAGCCTGCACGCCCGCAGCAGCCCCAATCCACCACCCTGCACTGATGGCCGCTTGCCAGCCCCCCAAGTGACCCCAGGGCGCCCCACCAAGGGGAGCCAGGGCTTCCAGCCAGCCAGCCAGCCTGGGAAGAGGCAGCGGGGCCCCTCCTGGACGGAGGCGGAGATCTGGGACCTGCTGGGGCTCTGGGGCGAGGAGGAGGTGCTCCAGGTAATGGGGAGCAAGAGGCGGAACGCGGATGCGTTTGCTCGGCTGGCCGAGGGTCTGGCTGCCCAGTGTCACCCTGCCCGCACTCCTGACCATGTCAGGAGTAAAGTTAAGGAGCTGCGGCAGGGTTACGCCCGGGCCCTGGATGCGGCCAGCCGATCTGGGGCCGCCCCCACCACTTACCCCTTTTACAGGGATCTCAGAGCCATCCTGGGCCCCCGGTACACCTCCTCCCCCCCGGCCACTCTTAATACCTCGGCCGACGAGCCCCAGCAGGCCCCACAGATGGAGTCCACCCCGGAGGCAAGCCCTGCACCCCAGGGGCCCCCCCAGGAGCCCACCCCTGGGATGCCGGAGGAGGAGGAGGAGGACTCCTCCAGTGACGGGGGCCTCCGGATCGCCATCCTGTCCCGGAGCTCCAGCAGGGCATCCACCCAGTGGGTGTCCCCCGACCGTGGGAGCGGACCATCAGGTATGTACCCCTCCCCGGTGCACACCCCCGGGGTTAAGGGGCAGGGACAAGAGACATGACCAGGGCCCTCCACATGCCCAGATGACCATGACCCCAAGGACAGCAGTGGCATGTCCCTCAGAATACTGCATCAGCCCCTGCCCCCCAGCAGGACAGCGCCATGCCCCATCCCTGGGGATGGGGGAGTGGAACCTAGGGTCCCCGTGGGGGGTGGGACACCCATCATCATCATCAGCATCTCCTGGGGACAGGGATGGGGAACCAGCAGCAGAGGGGTCAGGGGACAAGAGCCACGGGTCAGGGCCCACACTAACGGCTGTCTCCAGTCTTCTTCCCCCCTGTGTTCCGCAGCTGCACCATCGGAGGGACCGGAGAGCGCCGGCGAGGTGTCCGTGGTCCCGGAAAGCCCACTGGGGCCATCCCAGCAGGCCAGCCCCTCCGCGGAGCACCAACCAGCCCCAGGATGGGGCCAACGGCACAGCCACCAGAGGACAGCCACGGACCCCCAGCTGCTTGTGACTCTCCGGCGTCAGCTGGAGGTGTTGGAGCGGCATCTGTGGGTGGAGGAGTAGTGGCTGGAGCTCCGACAGCAAGCGCTGGCCTGGCTGCCGCTCTGTCCGCCGCTCCACCCGCCTGGGAGAAGGCCTCTCCCTTGCTCTCCACCAGGTTGTGGAGTGCGCTGCATGCGCCCACAACCTGGGGGATGTTGGGGAGGCCTGCATCCAGGCGGGTGAGGAGACACCTCCAGCGCCCTTTGAGGCAGCTGAAAGTGCACTCAACCACCTGGCGCGCATGGTTCAACCGCGTGTTGAACTGCTCCTGGCTGGCTGTGAGATGGCCTGTGTAAGGGTGCATGAGCCAGGGCCGGAGGGGGTACACCACATCTGTAACGAGGCAGAGGGGCATGGTGGTGTCCCCCACAGGGATCTCCCACTGGGGGATGTAGGTCCCCACCTCCAGCCGGCGGCACAGGCCTGAATTTCTGAATACCCAGGCGTCATGGGTGCTGCCAGGCCAGCCAACATAGATGTCCAGGAAGTGGCCCCGGCTGTCCACCAAGGCCTGGAGAACCACCGAATGGTAGCCCTTCCTGTTGAGGAAGCGTCCTCCGCTGTGCTCCGGGACACGGATGGGGATATGGGTCCCATCCAGAGCCCCAAAGCAGTTTGGGAATCTAGGCTGACAAACCCAGAGATGGCAGCATCCGGGCCCCCAAGCCGCACGAGCCTGTGGAGGAGCAGGGCATTGATTGCGCAGATGACCTGCAGGTGAAGGACATGAGAGAGCACCAGTAAGGGGTGTGCAGGGTGTGTCTGGCCCTCCACCCCAGGGCTCCTCCCCCTCCCTGAGTCCTCTTACCTGCATGGGGACGGCCCCGACGGTGGCCTTGCCCACACCAAACTGCTGCCCTACGGATCGGTAGCTGTCTGGAGTGGCCAGCTTCCAGACAACGATGCCGACCCACTTCTCGACCATGAGGGCACGTTGCATGGAGGTGTCCTGGTGCCGTAAAGCAGGGATGAGCCACTGGCAGAGCTCCAGGAATGTCTGCCGGCTCACGTGGAAATTCTGGAGCCAGCGTTCATTGTCCCACTCGCTGAGCACCAGCCGCTCCCACCAGTCCGTGCTCGTGGGGTAGCTCCACAGCCAGCGGTGTGTGCGGTGGGGGGGGTCAGAGGGCAGCAAGGTCTGGGGCTGCTTCCTCATCCCCTGGGGGCAGCTCCTCTTCCACGAATAAAAGGTGATCAGCTGCCTGCTGCATAGCACTAAGCAGGGCAAGCACTGCTCCTGCAGGGGCGGGTGTGTGGACCTCTGGCTGCTGCTGCTGCTGCTGGGGGTCCATACTGCTTCAACGGGGTGTGCGTGCCTGTGGCTCTGCAGACCGCATGCTGTGCAGGCTGAGTGTGTCTGGGAGCGGCTTGCTGTTGCCCCGGAAGTGCTAGTCCGCCCTGTGACCCAGTCTGCAGCTGTTCCTGGCACCACCTGTCTTCTTCTTTTAGGGGTGGTGGCCATAGAACCCCCATCCCTAGTACTGCGCATCCCATACCTTACAATCCATGGGGTATTCTTCTGATCCGTTCCCTGTGAGGTATCTGCTCCAGCTGTCTCCACTGAATGACCTGTGCAGATAGGCTGAAAGGAATTGCTTAACTCCACTGGAATCGGAGAGAAGTGAATTGGTTTTCTTCTCCTGGAGGTAACATGCTTCCAGTTCTCTTCCTTATTTTGAACAGCCTTCTGTTCCTGCAGTACTGAATGGTGACTTCAATGCAGAAAGTCTTCACTTTCTCTGTTGCACCTGAGGGTTGATATTTGCAACGCAAGTCCTCCAACCTTCTCGTCCAAAATGGCAACCAGCTTGTACTTGGGACATACAAAATTATTTCTATGGTCTGGAAGCAAGACAAAGAGCATGCCATGTAGGTCACAAGACCAGACTCTCAGTAGACATGTCACCATCCTTTTTTTCCCTTTCTTCAGAGAGTTTGCTTGGATGTTTCCAGTGCAACCTTAAAGGGCGCAAGAGAAACAAACCCATAAGAAAGGGACAACACGTATGGGGTTCTCCCCCATGGTGAACTTCCTGGCAAACTCCCTGTTAGCTGCTTCTTAAGGGCTTCTGACTTGTTTTTTTTCCAGCCTCTTTGCAGTGAATCATGACTTGGTTCATTGATTTCTCTCTCCTTGCCTGTTTTTCTTCAGTTATTACAGATGTTTTTGGTGATAAATACAGTACTTAGTATTTGATCAATAAGCCTTACACAGGCAGCTACTCCTGTCTGCAGTCTTGCTGACAGTGAGTCAGAGAGTGGAGATCATGTCCTTTGTGATGAGATACTTACCAGGTATGTGACCAACTGAGAACTGAAACCTCCTCTGTCACCTTTGAAAACTTTGCATCCTAGGAGGCATTATGTCTAGATTTTTTTTTAAAGTAAAAGAGAGACCAGTGATTTGTGGTCAGTTTCAACAGGAAATATTAAGCTCATTAGAAAGTCACTAAATAGTCACAACCAACACCACACATGCCTCTGCTTCACGCACAGTTTGGGAAACACAAAAGGAGTAGTGAATGGCTGCATGTCACTAACTGGGGATTGCCCTAGCACAGGGGAATTGCCAGATCAGGTAGAGATGACATATGATCTCTCAGTGCTATTCTTTGTGTGGTCCCTCATTCAGGGAGTGGCAGGGAGGAGTGGCTAAAGCTTACTTTGCTTACCTAGAGGTTGGTCACACTAAGACCACTGACAACAGGCACAGTTTAGACTCGAGCAGGTTCTTTAGTACTGGCTAAAGTTTAGGGGCTTGGCAGATAATTAGGAGGCATTGTATGACTACTTGATTTCTCTTCCTTTCTTTCATCTGCCAAAAATACACTTGGTAAAACCAGAAATCTCTGCTTCCAACCTTTCTTTTATATAAAGCTAAATATAGCTGCCTAATCATAGATGATCAAGGTATGTAACTATCAAATCTATAAGCAACTTTTCTGTGTTTTAAACATGCTTCCTAATAAACAGTTAAAATACCTTATACTGTTTCACCATGTAGAGTGTATTTGTACAATATATCTAATCTGTGACTACATACTTCAACTCTTTCCTTTCTACTTCAAATTGTTCCATGCTTGCTTTTTGTCCTCTTGGAAATTCCAGCTGGCAGTCCCCTATTTTCTCCGTTTGCCATTCTCAGGCAGGCACACCTGCCTGAAAGCCCATCTCGCCTTCCTCCTCAGATTGTCAACAATCACTTGCCCAGTAACTTAATGTTCTGATTGAAATTATCAGCGCTGGGGGTGGGCGGCCGGGATCCCCGCCTCGGCCTCAGCCCTGGCGGGGCTGGCAGCTGGAGCAGTGGGTGGAGCAGCAGGAAGAGTAGGCAGGGTGGGTGCAGCGGCAGCCGGCGCGGCATGGGGGGCCAGGAAGTCCACGATACGGTTGAAGGTCCGCATGTAGGCCCCTCATGCCTCCTGGCACCAGCCCAGCGCCCGCTCCTGCAGCTGGAGGCGTTCCTCCACCCACAGCCACTGCTCCGCGACCTCCAGTTGCCGACGGTGCAGGGCCAGCAGCTGGGGGTCCATTGCTGTTGGCTGGTGGTGCTGGGTCCGCCGTCTTCCCTGCCATGGGGCTGGTCGGTCCTCCACTGAGGGGCTGGCCTGGAGCGAAGTCCCCGGAGGGCTGTCCAGGACCACTGACGCCTCGCCAGCGCTCTCCGGTCCTTCCGATGGTGCAGCTGCGGAACACAGGAGGGGGGGAAGAAGAGTGGAGACAGCCGTTAATGTGGGCCCTGAGCCGTGGCCCTTGTCCCCCCACCCCTCTGATGCTGGTTCCCCATCCCCGTCCCTGGGAGATGCTGCTGTGATGGGGTTCAGGGGTCCCCCTTCGCTGCACCCCGTCCGCTGGCAGGAACGACTCTCACTCAGCAGGTACAAAAGGAGGTTTATTAGGCAACAGATGCCCAGTTTCTCATAGAAGCGACAGTACAGCAGTCAGAGACGGTCCTTCCAACCCATCCTGGGGAGAAGACCCCGAGGGGTGCCCCTCTGGGGTGTAGCTTTCCCCCTCCTCAGGCTGGCTGCCTTCCCCTAGCCTCTAACTGCCGCCTCCGATTCAAAGCCAGCTCGGCTCCTCCCTCCTCTTTGTTCAGGGCAGAGGTGTTACCTGCCAGTCGTAGCCCCAGGGTCATCCTTAGCCACTGGGAGCTATTCTGCTTGTTTCTCATATGTAGCCTGAGTCTCACATTTGCACTCCCCCGACTCCATCACATGCTGCTGCTGCTGCTGGGTGTCCCACCCCCTCCCCCCGGGGGACACTAGAGGTTCTGCTCCCCCCAGCCCCGGGGATGGGGCATGGCACTGTCAAGCTGCGGGGGGGCAGGGGCTGATGCACTCTTCTGAGGGACATGCCACTGCTGTCCTTGGGGTCATGGTCATCTGGGCATTTGGAGGGCCCTGGTCATATCTATTACCCCGCCCCTCAACCCCGGGGGTGTGCACTGGGGGGTTACATACCTGACATTCCACTCCCATGGTCGGGGGACACCCGGGGGGCAGACGCCCGGCTGGAGCTCCTGGATGGCAGGACGATCTTCAGGCCGGCGTCGCTGGAGGAGGACTCCCCCTCCTCCTCCTCGTCCTCCGGTGCCCTGGGGGTGGGCTCCTGGGGGGGCCCCCCGCTGTGCAGTGCTTGCCTCCGGGGTGGACTCTGCCTCCGGGGTCTGCTGGGGCTCGTCGGCCGAGGTATCAAGAGTGGCCAGAGGGGAGGAGGTGTCCTGGGGGCCCAGGATGGCCCTGAGCTCCCTGTATAAGGGGCAAGTGACGGGGGCAGCCCCAGATCGGCCGGCCGCATCCCAGGCCCAGCATAACCCTGCCGCAGCTCCTTCACTTTACTCCGGACATGATCCAGAGTGCGGGCAGGGTGACCCCGGGTGGCCAGGCCCTCGGCCAGCCGAGCAAATGCATCCGTGTTCTGCCTCTTGCTCCCCATTACCTGGAGCACCTTCTCCTCGCTCCAGAGCCCCAGCAGGTCCTGAAGCTCGGCCTCCATCCAGGAGGGGCCCCACTGCCACTTCCCCACCTGGCTGCTGGGCTGGGAGCCCTGGCTCCCCTGGGGGGGTCCCCTGGGGGTGCTTGGGGGGCTGGCGTGTGACCATTGCAGTGGTGGGGTGTGTGTGGGGCTGCTGAGGGACATGCAGGCTGGCCGCGTGTCTGGACTTCCGCCTGCACGTTCTCTCAGCTTCCTGAACAGGAAGGCAGGGGACAGGGAGCTTTAAGGGGCTGCTCCACACGGCCACCATCGAGCTCAGGGGCTGGAGAGAGCGTCTCTCAACCCCTCAGCTGATGGCTGCCATGGAGGACCCCGCAATTTTGATGTTGCGGGACGTGCAATGACTACACGTTTCCTACTTCGACGCTCAACGTCGAAATAGGGTGCTATTCCCATCCCCTCATGGGGTTAACGACTTCGACATCTCGCTGCCTTACGTCGATGTTAACTTCGAAATAGCGCCCAACATGTGTAGCTGTGACGGGCACTATTTCAAAGTTGGTGCCGCTACTTTGAAGTAGGCGGCACATGTAGACGTGGCTTTAATGACTTTAAAAAGTATGACCAGCACTCGGACTGTACATAGACATCAAAAGGTCAAATTTGGAACTCCACCTTAGAAAGGCTGCTGACCCCTGGCTAAGGAGAAAATAAATAAAATACTTCGAGAACACAGATCTGATCACTTTAAATGACCATAGGAGGCTCTATTTTTGTAATTCAAAGGAAAAAAATATCATTTTATTTAAGAATCTTGCAAGGTACATAGAGGGAGAAAAGCCTGTTGTGAATCTATGGGTCAGGCTTAGTGGTGTAGGCAGCACTGGAGATGTGGTGGTTGGTGTCTGCTACAGGCAGCCAAATCAGGATGATAAGGTAGATGAGGCTTTTTTTTGACAACTGAGAGAAGTTTCCGGATCGGGGGCTCTCTTTATTGTGAGGGACTTCAACTACCCTGACATCTGTTGGGAGACCAATATGGTGGTACACAAGCAGTCCAGGAAATTTTTGGAGAATGTTGGGGATCACTTCTTGGTACAAGTGCTGAACGACCCGACCAGAGGTCGTGCGCGGCTCGACCTGCTGCTTACAAACAGGGAGGAACTAATAGAGAAGGTAGAGGTGGGTGACAACCTGGGAAGCAGTGATCATGAGATGGTAGACTTCAGGATCCTGATGAAAGGAGGGAAAGAGAGCAGCAAATTACACACCTTGGACTTCAGAAAAGCAGACTTTGACTCCTTCAGGAACCTGATGGGCAGAATCCCCTGGGATGCTACCATGAAGGGAAAAGGAGTCCAGGAAAACTGGCAGTATTTTAAGGAAGCCCTATTGAAGGTGCAGAAAGAAACCCTCCCGATGTGTAGAAAGAGAAGTAAATATGGTAGGAGACCAGACTGGCTTAATGGGGAAATCCTTGGAAAACTTAGGCACAAAAAGGGAGCTTACAAAAAGTGGAGGAGGGATATAAACGTATAGCTCGAGAATGTAGGGTAGTTATCAGGAAGGTGAAAGCGCAACTGGAATTACGACTCGCAAGGAATGTGAATGATAACAAGAAAAGTTTCTACAGGCATGTTAGCAAGAAGAAGGCGATCAGAGAGGGTGTGGGGCCCCTATTGGATGAGGGAGGTAACCCAGTGACAGATGATGTAGGGAAAGCTGAAGTACTTAATGCTTTCTTTGCCTCTGTCTTCACAGACAAGGACAGCTCCTGGACAAATGCAATAAGTGATGCATTGTGGGATGAAGGTGGACAGCCTTTGATGGGGAAAGAACAGGTTAGGAGATATCTAAAAAAGCTAAACATACATAAATCCATGGGCCTGGACTTAATTCATCCGAGGGTTCTGAGGAGTCGGCATATGTTGTTGTTGAGCCCTCGGCCATTATCTTTGAAAATTTGTGGAGATTGGGAGAAATCCCGGATGATTGGAAAAAGGCAAATGTAGTGCCCATCATTAAAAAAGGGAAGAAGGAAGACCCAGGGAACTATAGGCCGGTCAGTCTTACATCAGTCCCTGGAAAAATCATGGAGGGGCTCTTCAAGGAAGTCATTTTGAGGCACCTGGAGGGGGGAGAGTGATCAGGAATAGTCAGCATGGATTCACGAAGGGCAAGTCATGCCTGACCAATCTGATTAGTTTCTGTGACGAGATAACTGGCTCTGTGGATAGGGGAAAATCAATGGATGTGATTTATCTTGACTTCAGCAAAGCTTTTGATATGGTCTCCCACAATATTCTTGTCAGCAAGTTAAAGGAATGTGGATTGGATAAATGAACGGTAAGATGGATAGAAAGCTGGCTAGAAGGTTGGGCCCAGCGAGTAGTGATCAACGGCTCAATGTCAGGATGGCGGTCGGTTTCTAGTGGGGTGCCCCAAGGTTTGGTTCTGGGTCCTGTTCTGTTCAACGTATTTATCAATGACCTGGATGAGGGGATGGATTGCACCCTCAGCAAGTTTGCGGGTGACACTAAGCTAGGGAGAGAGGTAGATATGCTGGAGGGTAGGGATAGGGTCCAGACTGACTTAGACAAATTGGAAGACTGGGCCGCAAGAAATCTGATGAGGTTCAATAAGGACAAGTGCAGAGTCCTTCACTTGGGCTGGAAGAATCTCAAGCATTGTTACAGGCTGTGGTCTCACTGGCTCGGTAGTAGTTTTGCAAAAAGGACCTGGGAGTTGTAGTGGATGAGAACCTGGACATGAGTCAACAGTGTGCCGTTGTAGCCAAGAAAGCTAATGGCATATTAAGTTGCATCAAGAGGACCATTGCCAGTAGATCCAGAAAAGTGATTATTCCTCTTTATTTGGCTTTGGTGAGGCCACATCTGGAGTACTGTGTCCAGTTCTGGGCCCCCAATTATAGGAAGGATGTGGGTACACTGGAGAGGGTCCAGCAGAGGGCAACCAAAATAATTAGGGGGCTGGAGCATATGACTTAAGAAGAAAGGTTGAGGGAATTGGGACTGTTTCATCTGCAGAAGAGAAGACTGAGGGGGGACTTGATAAGAGCCTTCAACTTACTGAAGGGAGGTTGCAAAGAAGCTGGAGAGAGGCTGTTCACAGTGGTCACGGATGGCAGAACACAGAACAATGGTCTCAAGTTGCTGTTGGGAAAGTCCAGGTTGAACATTAGGAAAAACTTTTTCACTAGGAGGGTGGTGAAGCATTGGAATGGTCTACCCAGAGAAGTAGTGGAGTCTCCATCCCTGGAGGTGTTTAAGTCCTGCCTCGACAAAGCCCTGGTGGGGCTGATCTGATGGGTTTGGTTCTGCTTAGAGCAGGGGGCTGAACTCGATGGCTTTTTTAGGTCTCTTCCAGCTCTATTGTTCTATGATTCTATGGGCTGTTGTACATAATGTATGCCCCTACTAATGGATGTAACATTACAGTTTGAACCTTAGAAAACAGAGAAAAGGACCAATTGAGCTTTGTTATGATTGGCTACAGCTCCATTGAAATTAATTGCACTGTAATTCTTCTAGGCAGTAGAGGTACTCTTTTCTCCAGTGCAGACTGTGGCTCAGTCTGCAATGAATACTGACTTCTTGTTATCTGTATTTTCCCATATTTATTCAAGTAACCTGAACCAGTAGTTTAATCAGTATGTTTTACTGTGTGGCTTAATAAAACATGTGAAACAAAGGGTGTGGTGTTTGAAGAAGTTGTGTGTAATGTGGGTAAAATGCTGTTCTTGTTACCAACATAGGCACAATTAAGTGTGAAAGAAGCAGCTTGCATGATATTAAGAGATGTGACAATCAGCCCCACACATGACAACCATTAGTAGTTTTCCTACTTGTTTTAAAGTTCTCCTCCTGTGAAGAGGATGTGCAATCAGATCTTTTCAGGAAGCATATTTAAAGACATCTTTGTTTTTTTCTGTGTTTATTTGCATGCATCAAAGTGCCTATGTGACACAACATGATATTTTAACTTCAAAAACTTGTTCCATAAATATTTAAATAATTTTGTAGTCCTTACACATCATTTTTATTTTCTCTAAATTCAGTGCAAAAATGGTAAGTCCTTATTAAGATTACTCTTTGTTATCACAGCCTTTGAAGCCCAGAATTTCAGAAGTGAAGAAAAAAGGAATCTAATTTACACATTTAAATACTTAGAGCTAGTCAGAAGTATTTCAACAAAATATTTGTTGTTGGAATTTGCTTATCCAGTGACACTGAAGCATCCTGTGGTATCTGTTGGCATGTGTATCTCAGTTGGACCTTAAAAATTAAATCAGGAGTTAGTTTCTGCTTGTAATCTTTTGAGCTATTTAAGTAACCTGGTATTTGCATATATGTGATGGTGGCCCTGTTGCGTCCCCACCAGACCATGTAAAATACAGTAAACCCCCAATACAGTGGATCCCGTTTTACCAGTCCTTTGTAATAACACATGTCTGCTAGCCTCCCCTACAAAGAAAGTACAGTTCTGTACTCTACAGTAGTGTAAAAGGCTACTCACCAGAGAAACCACCCTGCAGCTGTGACTGCTGCAGCTGCGGGGTCCCTGGCTGCGGCTGGAATCACCACAGCAGTGGGGTCCCTGGCCACGGCTTGGAGAGCTACTGCCATGCCCACCTCCCCATGGCTGAGATCCACAGTGGTGATCCCAGCCACAGCCAAGGACTGGGAGCGGCCACAATGGCAGCAAAGGCACAGGGATCTCAATGATCTTATGCATCACAAGAGCAATTTCCCCACCATTGATATTCCCTGGAATGGCACACATACCACCTGACTTAATTTGCTTCTTCTACTGGTCCTATTAGTGACAAGTGACCTCCCTTTTTTCTCCTGCTTCCTTCCCTGTCGCTGTATAAACCCTGCATTCTAATTGTCTACTTCAAATCTGAGGTGGTGGGTCTTAACCACAAAAGCTCATTACCTGATACATAAATTTATTAGTCTGTAAGGTATTCCAGGACTGTTTGCTATTAGGATGGAAGGAAGACAGACAGGGAAGTCCTGCTATCACTGAAGCTCTGAGGTAAGAGCCAGGAACTTTGGGACTGATGAATCAGTGGGAAGGGGAAAGGTTTGGGGAAGGAACATAGCCTCTATAGGCTTTGAGAGGAGACTCTGTGAAGCTTTGGTCCTTTTTTTGTTAAGAAGAACTAAAATAAAACCCAGAGAATAAATAATCTGCCTTGAAACTACCTTCCCTGGATGCTGAGAGTGGGCTGTAGGTAGTATTTCCCTAGAAGGAGAGGGGGTACAGTAAGTTTGGGTCCAGCTGAAAGAGAGCACTAATTAAGTAGATGGCAACATTTACAGGCATCTTGGGCCCATCCACATGGCCTGTTAGCACAGCACTGCTGCCAGCAGTGCTACACTGACAGGGCATGAAATTGCAAATGGAGGATCATTTGCAAACTTGCATGGCTAATTAGCATAGCCTCACAAGGTTTTGCTCTCAGCAGGGGTGGGGTGAAGGCAATACAGAGGCCGTGTGGATGTTCAGGCATAAAGGACTAGCAATGGGTGGGAGTTAGCCAGCACAGAGATGTCCAAACAGACTCTGTACTGCCAGCAGTCTCCCATCCCCCTGCCAGCAGCAAAGTCTCATGTCATGTAGATGTGGCTGTGTAGTCTAAATATAAGGACATAATTTCATGCTTCCTACCAATTTCTCTTCCTTGTCTGCTGTAACAAATGATTTAAAATTCAAATCCAAACACTGGCACTCCAGAAAGTAAGAAAGACAGATTGCTGACAGAAAAATTTATGAGTTCTTAAGTTATTTATGAGGTAAATAGCTCATTCTAAATTCTTTGTTCCCAACTTTTTTATGTCTTCCAATAACTGGCATCTTTCTTGTGATATGTCAACACAGCAGTCTTATTCCTAAATAAGCTATTCCAGAAGAGCTATTTTGCAATAGCTTATTGCAAAATAATGCTGCTACACACAAAAATGCATTTCAAAACAGAGCCATCGTCTAAACACGTGGGTCATTTCTACACAGAAATGCGACTCCCGGGGGCGGAAGGGAGGCGCTTCCAGAAGGACATGCTTCTTCCCACAACTTTTTGGGAAGAAGGGGCCTCTGGAAGAAGGACTTCCTTCCGGAGGCCCCCCTGGGGGCCGCGCTGCTACACAGCATTTTGGAGTCTGGAAGAATGGTCTTCCGGACTCCAAATCATGTGATGTTATGCTAATGAGGCACGGGGAATTTGCATCTGTGCTTCATTAGTATATTTCGCTCCGGGTGTTAGCATGCCACTTCCAAAGGAACTGGCCTGTGTAGAAACAGTCATAAAGCCTATTTCAAAATAGAGCCATTGGATGCACCCTTGCTTATTACAAAATAGGCTCTATTCCCTGTTGTACCCGAGCCTATTTCAAAATAGTTGCTATTCCTCATAGAGGCCGTGTCTACACACTCCCTCCCTTTCAGAGGGGGTATGTAAATCCACGAGATTGAAATTGCAGATGAGGCAGGGATTTAAATATCCTGCACCTCATTTACATATTTCCTCAAAATGAGACCTGGTGACTTGTTCTTTTTTTATTATATCCTCTGTACCTAAACCCTTTCCACTAGCGTTCATCATGTTAGGCAGCTCTGCATCGGCCTTCTTGGTGAAGACAGAAACATAGACGTCATTAAGTGCCTCTGCCACTCCCAAGTTTTCTCAAGTTATTTCTCCCTCCTCACTGAGTAGTGGGTGTACCTTGTCCTTGGTCTTCCTCTAGCTTCTAACATATTTATAGAATGACTTCTTCTTACGCTTTGACTATGTCTACATCAGCATTCCTCTTTTGAAAGAGGCATGCAAATGAAGGAAATCAAAAATGCAAATTAAGCATATTTACATATCTGGCACCTCATCTTCCAAAGATGGGGATTACTTTCAAAAGGGCCACATCTACACTGCTTTTCTTCTTTTGAAATGCAAATATGCAAATGAGGTACCAGATATGTAAATGTGTTTAATTTGCATTTTTTGATTTCCCTCATTTGCATGCCTCTTTGAAAAGAGGACTGTAAATGTAGACATAGCCTTTATCTCTCTAGCTAATTTGAGCTCATTTTGCACCTTGGCCTTTGTAATTTTGCCCCTGCATACATGTGTTGTTTGATTATATTCATCTTTTGTAATTTCTCCTAATTTCCACTTTTTATATTACTCCTTTTTGATTTTGAGATAATGCAAGATCTTGTGACTAAGCCAAGGAGGTCTTTTACCATACTTTCTAGCTTTCCTATGCAGAGGTATATCTTGCTTTTGGGCCCTAAATAATGTCCCTTTGAAAAATTGCCAACTCTCTGCAGTTGTTTTTTCTATTAGTCTTGCTTCCCACGAGATCTTACCTACCAGCTCTCTGAGTTTACCAAAATTTGCTTTCCTGAAATCCATTGTCTCTGGTTTGTTGTTCTTTGTTTCACTATTTCTTAGAATCCTAAACTCTATGATTTCGTGGTTACTGTCTCTCAAGCTACCTTCCACTTTCAAATTCTCAGCGAGTTCCTCCCAATTTGTTAAAATCAAACCTAGACCTGATTCCCTCCTAGTAGCTTTTTCCACCTTCTGAAACAAAAAATTGTCATCCATGCAGTACAAGAACTTTCTGGACAGTCTGGCTGTTTCTACTCCTGCCACTTTCTCTGAAAGTTCTCCTTCTGGAAGACCACCCCACCCCCGGGGGGCTGCGCTTTGGAGTTTTGGAGTCTGGAAGACCATCTTCCAGACTCCAGATCACTTGACCTTATGCTAATGAGGCACCGGGAATTTACATGTGTGCCTCATTAGCATATTTTGGGCTGTTTATTAGCATGCCACTTTCAGAGAAAGTGGCAGGTGTAGAAACAGCCTCTGTGCCTCACTGTGTTAGTTTCCCAACATATGGCTGGAGAGTTGAAGTACTCTATCACCACGAAATCCTGTGCTTTGGATGTTTTTGTTAGTTGTTTAGGAAAGGTCTCATCCACCTCTTCTACCTGGCTAGGTGGTCTGTAGTAGACCCCTGTCATGACATCACCCTTGTTTTTTACCCTTTTAATCTAACCCTGAGAATCTCAACTTGTTTGTCTCCTACATCCATCTCCACCTCAGTCCAGGTGTACACATTTTTAATATAAGGCAACACCTCCTCCCTGGTTACCCTGCCTGTCCTTCATGAGTGAGCTGTACCCTTCTATAGAAATATTCCAATCTTGTGTATTATCCCACCAAGTCTCTGTGATACCAGTTATGGCATAGTTGTGTTTATTTATTAGGATTTCAAGTTCTTCCCACTTATTGCCCATGCTTCTTGCATTTGTATATAGGCATCTAAGATGCTGATTTGCTTTTGTCTCCCAGTTCTGCCTAGTCCCCATTTTTCTCTGCTATTATAGCCTATGATCCCTCCCATTTCCAGCCCAACTCCCAGGTCTCCAGATTTTTTACTTACCTAAGGGCTTTGGTCACCTGTCCACATCAAACCTAGTTTAAATCTCTCCTCACTAGGTTAGCCAAGTTTTGATCTTTCCATTCCGCAAAAGGTGAATTCCATCCCCTGTGTAGTCCTTCATACAATATCATCATTCCTATCTGCTGATAGGAATAAAGGGATTTCGAAGTTGGTGGGTCCTTTCGAAAATGAGCCCCATCTGGATGAGCCACACGGCAGCTAGCTGCAGCAATTTCGAAGTGCCGCGGCTGCAGGCATTCTAATGAGGCGCTGAATATGTATTTCAGCACTTCATTACTAATCTTCAAAATGGCCATTTGCATGGCCATTGCAAAGTTTTGGGCTAGAGTAGACACAGCCAACATGTTTAATATGCTGGTGGTCTGAGGTAGATTAAAAGTTCGTAGGTATTGCATATCTCTGGGCAATATTTTAAAAGCTATGTTTCATCAAGGGCAGCAAGAAAATGAAGATCAAATCCTCTGAAGTCGATACAGCTATGCCACTTATACTACCTGAAGATCTGAGTCATAGCAGTCAATTTCCATTGATTCCTCACTCTTTTTCTCTCATGTGTTAAGGATATTGGCTCCTATTCAATCCCTGCTCCAGTGTGTGACACCCAGAAATATGATTTATAAACATCTGTTATTTAGACAGGAGTGAAAGCTGCATAGTTTATTCTATTTGTAAATGGCAAGAGAAAATCTGTCAGTATCTAATTGCTTCATCCTATGTGCCAGAATTTTTCTGACTTTGTATCTCATAACACATCCCTGTTGCCATAAATAGAAATAATTTGCTTACACTTTTTCCTTCTGAATATTTTATTTTTCATCTCACTATCTGTGGTGGGTTTCATGAGGTTTTAATCAGATATATCAGTCCATTTTCACATGTGGGCTTTTTTTTTTATACCTTAGACTTCAAAGATGCTTCCTGAGTAAAGGTTTTATTTCTGTTTCTCTGTTTTTCTTTTTTTTCTTTTTTTTGGCTATGTGTGCTACTCTGAAAGAAAACAATTATTATCTACTAAGCACCTGAAGTGTTCAGTGTGATGCAGTTAAGAAGCTGTTCCCTGCCCCAAAGAACTTTCATTAGAACCTGACCATTAGAAACAGACAGCTTGGTTTGTGATGATTAACTGAACCATATGGGATTTCCCTGCCTGGTGCAAAGGTTGCAGATCTCTTGAGACATCTAGGTAGATTTATTTGTAGTTCTGGGGAGGAGCAAGTGGATGTGGTACATGTAGGTACCAAGGAAAGTAAAGGATAGCAAAGAGGTCCTGGAGGCCAAATTTAGGCTTCTAGGAAAGATATTGAAGTCCAGGACCTGAATAGTAACCTTCTCTGAAAAGCTTCCTGTTCCACACACAGGGCAAAATAGAACTGCAAGACCAACTGGGAAACAGGGCTTGGGCAGAAGAGCTCACCTCACTTCACTTCAGCTGGGGAGTGAGGTCAGAATTTACCCAACACCACCCCTCCTCTCCCTCTTCCTCCTACTCCCCCATTCTTGCCTGCCCACCTAAAGCTGGGGCCCATCAAGTGGGCATTTCTGGCTATGCCATTGGTTTGTTACTGAGGTAAGGGGCTAGATAACAAACAGCAGTGGGTCACTGACACAAGTGGTCATTTAGGGGTAACAGGGTTCCCAGGGAGGGGAGGACTTTAGAGTGTCCATGCTGCTGTGGGGCAGAACCTGGAGGGAAGGCCACTGTAGTTGGGAGGGAGGTGGGCCCACAACGGGTGGAGAAAGGACAAAAAGGCAGGTAACGGCAGACATGATACTGCCAAAAGAAGGTGCTCTGGGCCTGGGCTGAGCTGCTATTTCCAGTACAGAGCTATCTCCGTATCTGAAGAAGTGGGTCTGCCCCACAAAAGCTCATCACCTAATGAATTATTTTGTTAGCCTTTAAAGTGCCACATGATAGTTGTTTTGTTTTGTTTAAATATAGACTAACACAGTTCCCTCTCTGTTACTAACTCCCAGAGTGACTCGCGGAAGACTCTGAAGCCGCGCCTACACGTGCTGGCTACTTCGAAGTAGCTGCGCCAACTTCGAAATAGCGCCCGCAGATCGGCTACACGCGGCGGGCGCTATTTTGAAGTTGACATCGACGTAAGGCGGCAAGAAGTCGAAGTCGCTATCCCCATCAGGAGATGGGAATAGCGCCCTACTTCGACGTTGAACGTTGAAGTAGGGCACGTGTAGCCGATCCACGTCCCGCAACATCGAAATAGCGGGGTCCGCCATGGCGGCCATCAGCTGAGGGGTTGAGAGACGCTCTCTCCAGCCCCTGAGCTCGATGGTCACCGCGTGCAGCGGCCCCTTAAAAGTCCTCGCCCCCTGCCTTCCTGTGCAGGAAGCTGAGAGAGCGTGCAGGCAGCAGCACAGCCACGCAGCCAGACTGCATGCCCCTCTGCAGCCGCAGTCCATCACACCTGCAGCGATGGCTGCCCGCCAGCCCCCCAAGCGACCCCAGGGCACCCCCCTAATGGAAGCCAGGGCTCCCAGGCTGGCAGCCAGCTGGGAAAGAGGCAGCGGGGCCCCTCCTGGACGGAGGCTGAGCTCTGGGACCTGCTGGGGCTCTGGAGTGAGGAGGAGGTGCTCCAGGTAATGGGGAGCAAGAGGCGGAACGCGGATGCGTTTGTTTGGCTGGCCGAGGGCCTGGCCACCCGGGGTCACACTGCCCGCACTTCTGACCACGTCAGGAGTAAGGTTAAGGAGCTGCGGCAGGGTTATGCCCGGGCCCAGGATGCGGCCAGCCGATCTGGGGCCGCCCCCGTCACTTGCCCCTTTTACAGGTGGCTCAAGGAAATCCTGGGCCCGCGGCACACCTCCTCCCTGCCGGCCACTCTTGATACCTCGGCCAACGAGCCCCAGCAGGCCCTGGAGGCGGAGTCCGCCCCGGAGGGTAAGCCCCGCACCCCAGGGACCCCCAGGAGCCAACCTCTGGGACACTGGAGGAGGAGGAGTGGGGGGATCCTCCTCCAGTGATGGGGAGGCTCCGGATTGCCATCCCGTCCCAGAGCTCCAGAGGGCGTCCGCCCACAGGGTGTCCCCCGACCATGGGAGCGGACCGTCAGGTATGTATCCCCCCGGTGCACAGCCCCGGGGTTGAGGGGCGGGGGCAACAGACATGACCAGGGCCCTCCACATTCCCAGATGACCATGGCCCCAAGGACAGCAGTGGCATGTCCCTCAGAAGAGTGCATCAGCCCCTGCCCCCTCCAGCACGACAGTGCCATGCCCCATCCCTGGGGATGGGGGGAGCGGAACCTAGGGTCCCCCGGGGGGAGGGGGTGGGACACCCATCATCAGCAGCAGCATCTCCCGGGGACGGGGATGGGGAACCAGCAGCAGAGGGGTGGGGGGACAATGGCCACGGCTTGGGACCCACACTAACGGCTGTCTCCACTCTTCTTCCCCCCCTGTGTTCCGCGGCTGCACCATCGGAGGGACCGGAGAGTACTGGCGAGGTGTCATTGGTCCCAGAGAGCCCACTGGGGCCATCACTCCAGGCCAGCCCCTCGGCGGAGCACTGACCAGCCCCAGGACGGGGACAACAGTGGACCCAGCACCACCCCTGGACAGCGACGGACCCCCCAGCTGCTGGCAATCCTCCGGTGACAGCTGGAGGTCTCGGAGCAGTGCCTGCAGGTGGAGGAGTTGTGCCTCCATCTGCAGGAGCGGGCGCTGGCCTGGTGCCAGGAGGCATGGGGGGCCTTTATGCGCACATTTGAGCTCATCGCGGACTACCTGGCCCCCCATGCTGGGTCGGCCGCCTCTCTGCCCGTCCTGCCTGCTCCACCTGCCACTCCACCCACTGCTCCACCCGCCGTCACGCTGCCGTTCGCCACCGAGGGGCCATCTGCTGAAGGGGGACCTGGGGCCTGCTGATACCCGCTGGCCATATCTGCTGGTCTGCCCAGCCCCCAGCCAGCCCCGGCCAGGGCTGAGGCCAAGGCGTGGGTTGCGGACGCCCACCCCCAGCGCTGGACATTAGGGGGTGCGGGGCCCAGGACGTGGCCCCCCCTCCCCCTTTGTACATATCCCCTTTTACTTGTGTTGTGTATAGTTTGTATTAGACCCCTGCATGCCCCCCCATGTAAATAGTTCTCCCCTTCCTTTCGTTCCCCTGTTTTTTGGTTATCCATATAATATATAATATTTATGCTTGTTGTAAATAATACAATAATAAGAATTCAACATTTGGTGGTTTCACGAACAACAGGTCTATTTTTATTTGCAAGAAAAGTCGGGGGTGCTCTTGGGTTCTCTGTGGTGTGGGCGTAGGGGCAGGGAGTGTTGTGGAGGATGGGGGGGTGCAGTGGGGGGCCTGCCAGTGTTCACCCCGCGGCCTCATTGAAATGGGCCCGCAGGGCCTCCAGGACCTGGATCAACTTGGGGTCCATCTGGCGACTGGGGGCAGTGGGTGGCTGCACGTCGGCCCTGCCAGCCTCCACAGCCCAGCCCTGAAAGAATGCCTCCCCCTTGCTCTCAACCAGGTTGTGGAGGATGCTGTACACGCCCACAATCTGGGGGATGTTGGTGGGGCCCCCATCAAGGCGGGTGAGGAGACACCACCAGCGCCCTTTGAGGCGGCCAAATGTGCGCTCAACCACTTGGCACACGTGATTCAGGTGCATGTTGAAGCGCTCCTGGCTGGCTCTGAGATGGCCCATGTAAGGGTGCATGAGCCAGGGCTGGAGGGGTACGCCGCGTCTGCGATGATGCAGAGGGGCATCGTGGTGTCCCCCACAGGGATCTCCCACTGGGGGATGTAGGTCCCCACCTCCAGCCGGCGACACAGGCCCGAATTCCGGAATACCCAGGCGTCGTGGGTGCTGCCAGGCCAGCCAAAATATATGTCCAGGAAGCGGCCCCGGCTGTCCACCAAGGCCTGGAGGACCACTGAGTGGTAGCCCTTCCGGTTCAAGAAGCGTCCTCCACTGTGCTCCGGAGCTCGGATGGGGATATGGGTCCCATCCAGAGCCCCGAAGCAATTTGGGAAGCCCAGGGTGGCAAACCCCACAATGGTGGCATCCGGGTCCCCAAGCCACACGAGCCTGTGGAGGAGCATGGCATTGATGGCGCGGATGACCTGCAGGGGAAGGACATGGGAGAGCACCAATGAGGAGTGTGCAGGGTGTGTCTGGCCCTCCCCTGCCAGGGATCTGTTAGCTGGTGGCCGGGTAATGTGCGGTGAGGTACTCCCCTCGGTCCTAAGCAACCCAGTTTTTTACTGTTAGAGCAGGCAGCTCCTAGCACTCTCACCCACGGCCAGGCTGTAGTAACCAAATGGTTAAAGTTCTTTTTGTTGTGCCGGCTGTGTTGTAGTGACAGAAGGATAACAGGGTCAGGCTCAGAGCTTAACTAGTTACAAGTTTATTAAGCTACAGTTATAAGCGTGCGGTTACAAAAGGCTATTGTTTACTTCTTATATGCTAGCAAAGTACAGGTGTTAACAAGTTATGTTACAATCCAATACAAAGATATCTGTTACCATCTAACACAATGATATCTTGGCACAATGACATCTAGTTACAGAGCTCTAATTCTTTAGCTGTGCACAAAAAAGTCAGAGACCTAGCATGGGTGTATCTTACCCTCTCTGCGTCTCTCGATACCAGCGTAGCCAAGCCGGATCGGTCACTCAATTCTGCGGAAAGACGAATACGAGGTTGGGCGTCCCCAGTAGTGGACCTCGGGGGGCAATCACCTGACCCAACCAGCAGGTAGTTGGTGGAATGCACTCAAAGTTAGAGTTCTGCTGGACCCATCTTTTATACCCCTTTTGGGTTATGTATTCTCTTTCTTATCTATGGTGCCAGATCATACTGGTCTGTCTTTTGTGACACCAGTTTGTTACAAGGGCATTTCTTACTTAATTTGTACTTGTAAGACAGGAGATTAGCAATTTGAGAGTACAGGACATTCTTTTTGTGTGGGCGGGGCACTTCCCCTTCTGGGATGGTTGTGTGGTCATCATATCCATCAATGCCAGCTGGGGTGATTTCTTGAGGGTCCCCCCCAACTCATGTTGACAGTCTGGCCTGTTAGCTTTCTATCTGTACTTTCTGCTTCTCAGGGTCACGATAAGCTAGCACATCTGGGCCTCAATGAGGGCATCAAAGACTGTGCTGTCAGCAGCCTTTTCTGTGCCCTGTGTGCTTCTCAGTGGGGGGGGGGGGGCAGCGAGCAAGCTGGCTTGTAAGGGGGAGACTTTGTCTGGCTACAGGTTCCCCTCCCCTCCACTGCCAGGGCTCCCCTCTACCCCCAGGGCTACCTCCCCCGCTCCCCCCGTGGGTCCTCTTACCTCGATGAGGACAGCCCCGACGGTGGCCTTGCCGACACCAAACTGCTGGCCAACGGATCGGTACCTGTCTGGCGTGGCCAGCTTCCAGAGAGTGATGCCGACCCATTTCTCGATGTTGAGGGCACACTGCATGATGGTGTCCTGGTGCCTCAGTGCGGGGGTGAGCCACTGGCATAGCTGCAGAAATGTTTGCTGGCTCATGCGAAAGTTCTGGTGCCAGTGGTCATCGTCCCACTCTCCGAGCACCAGCCGCTCCTACCAGTCGGTGCTCGTGGGGTAGCTCCACAGCTGGCAGCGTGTGCGGCGGGGGGGGGGGCGCGGGGCTGCAGGGTTTGGGGTTGCTTCCTCCTCCCCTGCGGGCAGCTCCTCCTCTGTGGCTAGGATGTGATCAGCTGCCTCCTGCATGGCATTGAGCAGGGCGAGCACCGCTCCTGCAGGAGCGGCTGGGTGGACCTCTGGCTGCTGCTGCTGCTGCTGCTGGGGGTCCATAACTGCTTCTCTGAGGTGTGCGTGCCTATGGCTCTGCAAACCGCGTGCTGTGCAGGCTGAGTGTGTCTGGGAGGGGCCCTTTAAGGGAGCGGCTAGCTGTTGCCCCGGAAGTGCTAGTCCGCCCTGTGACCCTGTCTGCATCTGTTCCTGGCACCCTTATTTCGATGTGTGCTACTTTGGCGTGTAGACGTTCCCTCACTGCGCCTATTTCGATGTGGTGCTGTGCAATGTCGATGTTGAACATCGACGTTGCCAGCCCTGGAGGACGTGTAGACATTATTCATCGAAATAGCTTATTTTGATGTCGCTACATTGAAATAAGCTATTTCGATGTAGCATACACGTGTAGACGTAGCCTGAGGCACTGAGTCACAAACTGCCATAGTTAAGTACTTGATAGCTCTGGTGTAACTGTGAAAAATAACAGGACAGTCAGACATGTTCAATAACATTTATCTTCTATATACAAGAAATTCTGTTGCTGATTATTTGAATTTCCATTATATCGGTAACTAAGGAGGTTGTTAAAATAGCAGCTTCTGAATTTAGACACTTCCACGTCATCATCAGCACTAGATAACTTGTATCCAAGACTTTTAAACAATTAGGCTAAGTTCTCAGCTATATTAATGAGAAGTTCTCAGATATACTTTCAGTAAATCTTGGAAACCTAAGGAAGTTACAGAAAACTAGAAAAAGGCTAATGTGCAGATAACCCAGCTAGTTATAACCCTGTCAGCATTACATTGATCTATGTAAAAGAATGGAATTGCTGATTTATTTTTTTAAAAACATAAGGAGGTAGTATAATAAACACTATCCAACAAGGATAAATAAATCTATACAAACAAACAATTTGATATACTTCTTAGTTGGATTATATTAAAAATTTTGTGGAAAAATGTAATATCATTATCATCATCATCAACCACCATGGGCTGGTCAATTGGTGTCCGATGCCTCCCTCACTATTTCCTTCCATCTTTCCCTAATTGGTGCAGAGTGGCTTAGTTTCTGTAGACTAGCTCCATGCCAATCTAACGTATCATCTACTCAATCTCCATGGTGTCTGACTCTCCTATTCCAGTTGTCCATTATGCCAAATACCAGGCTCTTGACTTTTCACTCGTTCATTCTGCAGATATGCCTGAATAGCTGTAGCTTACATTGTATAACTTTCTGCAGTAGGTTCTCTTTCAGCTGTATCTTCCTATATAATTCCTCATTGGTGACCTTCTGAATCCGTTGAATTCTCAGGATCTTTCTATAACAACTCCTCTTGAACACCAATATCCTTCTCTTCGAAACTTTTTTAATCACTCATGTTTCACATCCACACAACATGCTGCTGAGTACACGTTTTCAAGATGGTCAGCTTCATTCCTAAGATAATCACTTTGCTTTTCCAGATCTTATCCATCGCTTTCAAACTTGCTGTTGCTTTCACTATTTTAGTCACTATTTCCTTCTTACAGTCTGGATCATGTCATGCTGCTCCCCAGATATGCGAACTTCTCTACATACACTAATTTCCTTATTTCCAGATACCATTGTCTTTATTTTATCAATGTTCCTAATCAGTCCATACTGCTTCCCTTCCTCATTTAGTACCTGCACCATTCTCATTAGTTTCTCTTCATCTTTCTTGATGATAACTATATCATACACAAATCTTAAGTTTGTAATTCTGATACTGTGCATTGATATCCCTTCTACCTCTTCCTTGATCTATTTTGAAGGAGGAAGTAGAAAGAGCAGTGAAACAACTAAAGAACAACAAGAGCCATGCAAATGGTAAGATCACAGGAGATATGATAAAATATGGCAGAGAAAGTATGATTCAGGAAATACACTGATTGGCTGTGTCTACACTAGCCCAAAACTTCGAAATGGCCATGCAAATGGCCATTTTGAAGTTTACTAATGAAGCGCTGAAATACATATTCAGCACATCATTAGCATAAGGGCGGCAGCGGCACTTCGAAATTGACGCGGCTCACTGCCTCATGGCTCGTCCAGACGGGGCTCCTTTTTGAAAGGACCCCAGCTACTTCAAAGTCTCCTTATTCCTATCTACTCATAGGAATAAGGGGACTTTGAAGTAGCCAGGGTCCTTTTGAAAAGGAGCCCCGTCTGGACGAGCCTCATGGTGGTGAGCCGCTTCAATTTCAAAGTGCCGCAGCCGCCTGCGTGTTAATGAGGTGCTGAATATGTACTTCAGTGCTTCATTAGTAAACTTTGAAATGGCCATTTGCATGGCCATTTTGAAGTTTTGGGCTAGTGTGACACAGCCATTATGTTATATAGAGTGGAAAGAAAGAAAGGCATTTAAGGAATGGACAAGATCCATGCTCGTGACAATACGAAGAAAGGAAGCATGTTGAAGTGCAAGAACTATGGGAAAATTGCCCTAACAAGTCAGCTAGGCAAGGTGTTGATGATAATACTGACAGAGAGCCTAAGATCACAGATAGAAAAACATCTAGTGAATGAGAAAGTGGGATTCAGGAAAGATAGATGTACCATACAGCAGATATTGGCACTGATATTAATAGCGGAGAAAGCTCAGTAAAAGAACAAGAACATCTACAATTGCTCCATCGATTTTCAAAAGGCATTTGACAGTATAGATCAGAAAGTGACTTGTGGGGTGTTGGGAGTCATAGGGAGTGGATAGCAGACTGATGAGGTTGTTGAAGGATATCAACAACAATGCAGAGACAGTGGCGAAAACATATGGAGAGTTGGGAGATTGGTTTAGAAAGAGCAGAGCTATGAGACAGGGAGAACCAATATCACCGAGCATCTTCATCATGCACTGTAGCTGGGTTGACATCTCAAAGGGATTCTTCTGCCTCTGGGTCAGTGGGAGGCCACTTCACCCATGAGCATGGAAACAAACCCCTAAGTCAATAGTCTGTTAACCCCAGCTTTACTTCAGGTGGGCTGGAGGCAATAGTTCAGAAGCCCAGCCTTGCATCAGGCAGGTGATAGGGAAATAGTCCCAGGTCAGGGGTCCTAGCCCTAGGTCTGGACTGATAGTGACTAAACCCCATTAACAGCCTATAAGTTCAGGAGCTCAGACTTGGTTCAGGAGGGGCAACAAACCAAAAGCATGTCCAGGCCCCAGTTCAGGGCAGGACAGCTACAATGCAGTACAGAAAGTCCAGGCCCTGGCTCACAGCTGGGCAGCAAACACAGATTAAAGTTCAAGAGCCCAGGTCCTGGTTCAGGGTGGAATTGTAAACAACAGTAATTCAATGGCCCCAGGCCCTGGTTCAGAGCAGGGCAGCAAACAAACAGTTAGGGAGCACTGGTGTAACCCAGTAACCCAGCAAACAGTCTGTCCCCTTGTTCAGGAGTGTGCAAGCACTTTGCCTGTGTTGGCAGAGAGGGAGGCTTCCCCTGGCAGGTGGGTGGCAGGGGAAACACAAGCCCACCCACTCAACTACCTCCCAGCCCAGGGCTCTGTTCATAGCTGAGTGGTCTTCTGCGAGGGTCAACGGGGATCCAGACCACAACATCCTGACCCAAGGCCCTTTAACGGGCCTCACTATCCCTTGGGCCACTTTCCTTCTCCCCTTCGATGCACACATGAGCTGTGTCTACACGTGCACGCTACTTCGAAGTAGCGGCACTAACTTCGACATAGCGCCCGTCGCGGCTACACGCGTCGGGCGCTATTTCGAAGTTAACTTTGACGTTAGGCGGCGAGACGTCGAAGTCGCTAACCTCATGAGGGGATCGGAATAGCGCCCTACTTCGACGTTCAACGTCGAAGTAGGGACCGTGTAGACAATCCGCGTCCTGCAACGTCGAAATTGCCGGGTCCTCCATAGTGGCCATCAGCTGGGGGGTTGAGAGATGCTCTCTCCAGCCCCTGCGGGGCTCTATGGTCACCGTGGGCAGCAGCCCTTAGCCCAGGGTTTCTGGCTGCTGCTGCAGCAGCTGGGGATCCATGCTGCATGCACAGGGTCTGCAACCAGTTGTCGGCTCTGTGGATCTTGTGTTGTTTAGTGCAACTGTGTCTGGGAGGGGCCCTTTAAGGGAGCGGCTTGCTGTTGAGTCCGCCCTGTGACCCTGTCTGCAGCTGTGCCTGGCACCCTTATTTCGATGTGTGCTATTTTGGCGTGTAGACGTACCCTCGCAGCGCCTATTTCGATGTGGTGCCGCGCAACGTCGAAGTTGAACATCGACGTTGCCAGCCCTGGAGGATGTGTATACGTTATTCATCGAAATAGCCTATTTCGATGTTGGCTTCACGTGTAGACGTAGCCATGGTGTGACAGGGTAAGCCTGGCAGGGGTGAGCACAAGAAGGAAAAGCAGGGCTGGCAAATAAGCAGAGTGTGAGCACCTGTTGGAGGCTGAGGGAGCTGCCCTAGGTCAATTGGGGCCAGCTGGTCCCAACTAAGACTGCCTTTAAAAACCCCTTGGGCGGGGGAGTGTTCTGGAAGCACCAGAGGAGGGGAGGAGTCCTCAGCAGTGAGGGGCTAAGGCCCTTGCCCAGGCAGCCCTGAGAGTTGGTGTGAGGCCAGAACAGACTGATCACATGGGGAAGTTGTTCCAGGAGGGGGAATGTGCTCTTGCTGCAGTTGCCACTACGTGGAGGAGGAACAGGGGTGGGGAAGTGGACCAGGGAGAAGAGCTGCAGTGTCCATGGTGAGGGGAGCCCTTCCCCACCAGTAGCAGCCACACAGGGTCCATGGGCTGGAACCTGGAATGAGTGGGTGGGGCCCAGGTTCCCCCAGACCACTGTCCCCCTGTCTCAAGAAGGGCAACTGCATCCTGGCTGTGGGGCTAGTGGACTGAACAGAGGCCAGATGCTCAGGAACAAGGCTAGCCTTATCACACAAGGCATACAGCTGGTATCTGAGGTTCAAGGGGTTCTTGGATCCAGGTGGTCCAGATCAGTCCTTTGGTGTTTGCAGGTCTCACTGCCTCGGCCAAACTCAAGCTGGTGTTCATGCTGGTCCTCTTGGTCAGACTGGTCTCCAGAGGGTGCAAGGGGTGCCAGGACTGGTTGGGGTCTAGGCAGTCCAGTCCACTCTGCAGCCACTTACAGGTCTTGGGGTTCCAGACAGACCTGGGGTGCAGGCCAGGACTGAAGGTGCTCCTGGGGGTCAGGTGGGTCCCTTGAGTTTTCCTGATCAGCTAGAGTCAGGGTGGTCCAGGCTAGTCTGCCAGTTCCAGCGAGTCCCCAGCCTCCCAGGCAGGGAGCACTGGGCAGGCCTCCTGTTCCTCTGGAAGCTGGACTGCCACTAAGCTCCCAGGCAGGGCTTTTGTCGTCCTGGACCTGCCTTCTGGTGAGGGGGAGGAGTTATGTTTAGCCCTAAATAGCTCTCAGAGGGGTTCCTTTCCTCTGAGTCAGGGCACCCACTCTGCTCTGTTACGGTTGGGTGGGTGTGCTTCCTGCCCTGCTGCTGCTGCTTCCTCCCACTGCTGAGGAAGGTGACCCTGGCTGCTTGTCTGCCTGGATAAACTGCTGCCTGTCTGCTACTGCCTCTCTTCCCTGGACTGTGGCACCACCACTGTCATTTGCTGCTGCTGTGAGAGGGGCTTGGCAGCTGCCCCCTCCCCCAGCCCAGAAGGAGGAAGAGAGAGAGACAGTGCAGAGAGTAACCCACCATCAATGCCAGTAGCACCATGACACTTGTCAGCAGTGCCATAGGGTCCCCCCCACCACCCAGCCACCATTCCCCCACTGCTGTTGCACCACACCACATGTGGCCCCCACTGAGGGGCCAAAGAGGGCCTCATCCCTGAACTGTGAAGGGGTCAGTGACTTTGTCTCCTTCTGGGGTGTCGGTAGGGACTTTACCTGCTGAGGGGGACCTGGGGAGAGGCACTCATCCACCAACACCACCACCCACCTTATCATCCAGGCTGACTTTCACTGCTAAGTTGGGATGGCTGCCAGGCCCTTCTCCACCTGGGACTGTTCTTCCTGTGGCAGTCAGTAAGGGGCACCCTCTCCTTTCCCCAAGGACTTGGTCCCCCCAGCCTCACCTACATTTGGCTGGGGGGGGAACCTTCCCCTTCTCCCCTGGTTATTCCCCACCCCAGCTCCAAAGTTGGTTTCAGTTTGCCCCTTACCTGCTCTACCCTAGCTCCAAAGCTTGCTCCAGCTTGCCCTGCCCACCCTGAGCTGCTTTTGCTGCCCTGCCCTACCTGATTGCAACCCCACCCTCACACCTGGTAAGCCCTTCTCTTCACTCAGTTTGGTGTCCTACCTCACATGCCTACTACTAGACCTGCCATGCCCTGACCCTACTCAGCCTATTCCTGTCCCCTGACCTATGCACCCCCAATCCCTTCCCCTAAGTGCTTGTGCCCCCTTCCCTCCCCTTTGAATTACCCCCCACTGCATCCCTTTGACAATACTTGACTCCCTCCTGACCCCAGTGCAGCCAGAGGAGCCAGCCCCTCTGCCCTGTGCCTATTTGTGTTCCCTCGGTTCCCCTGTTTTTTGCTGGCACCCTCCTCCCCTATCCCCAGCCTACCAGGAAGGAGCAGTTGCCTTTTCCCACCTCTTTCCTGCCTACCCTCCTTTGCCTGCCCCCCTGCCCCCGAGTGTCTTCCTTCCTCTTGGTCAGGGACAAACACCCTCCTCTCAACACTCTCATCCCTTTCCTTGGCACCCTCCTCCTCTCCATTCCACTCGGCAGGGAGAAGTGGTGAGCCTTCCCCCCCAGCCCCCATTGCCTTTTCCCACCTGTTGACTCCCAGACCACCCAAGCCCCCGGAGGCCACAACAACCCCAACCACAGCCCCTTCTCCCCTCCACCTGCCACCCTCGTGCTTACACCCAGGTGGCTGCTGACCCCCTGAAAGCCACTGCAACATCTGCCCCAACCATTGCCTCTAGTTCCACCTCAAGTGGCCATGGACCCTTCCCAACCTTGACCAGGAGGCACAATGTTTGTTGCCTCCTGTCACCACCTCGCCCAATGTTGAAACTTGTGTGGGTTTTGGCGAGGATGGTGGGATTTGCAGCCATGATAGCAGCCTCCAAAATGTATGGAAGGAAATATTTTTCCTTGCCTCAGAGGCCACTGCCCAACAGGCAGCGGAGAGGCGTGTGGTGATAGGGGGCATCTATGTGCCCCAGGAACCCCTGGAGAATCTAGGAGTGTGGGTGGTACTGACCTCAGTCCCACCTTTCCTTCCAAATTCTGCCCTCCTGCTTACTCTCTCCACTCTGGGCAGGCCCATTTCCACCATCAGCCTCTTCCCACTGGGCTGTAAGGATCCCACCCTCTGTCACGTCTTATCCTTTCGCTTTCAGGTGCAGATACAAGTGCTGCCACCAGTGGTGTGTGATGGAGTGGCTTTGGAGGGGTCCTTCCTGGTGCCCTTCCAAGGAACCACTGACAGGGTCACTATTTGATGGGCGAGCACTGGTGCTTCTTGTGCCAGGTGATAGGGCACGTCCAGAAGGATTGTTTCCTGGCCGGGCCAGATGAGGCATCCGAGTCACCTGTAGTGTGAGAGGGCACCACAATGCAACCATCTGTAGCCCAGCAGTCCTGGTTGCCACAGTTGCCCTTCTTCCCATCACTGCCACCCCACCCAGGACCTGTGGGGGTACCCCTTCTGGCTAATCCCATTGGGCAGGCAGAGGAGAGGGTGGTGCAGTTGCTGCCAGGAGAAGGGGAGAGCCTGACCCAGGGGGAGATTCCCTGTCCAAGTCTGCTTCACCCCTGCCACCTTGCCCCGCAGGCCTGACAGCTCTGTGCCCTGACCTGGCTGAACTGTCCTCCAAATCCATCATAGAGGTTGACAGGGATGGTGCTTCATGAACTAGAGCTGCAGCTGGTTCTGTTGGCATAAACTAATGATGTGCTCCTTGTGGTCCAGGACCTGTGGGACCTGGCGCAGGTGAAGGCCTGCCAAGCCAGGTACTGCCAAGCCTGCCAAGCCATGGCTTCCTGTGTCCAGGTCAACTGGGTCAAGAGCCCTGGCCTGGTGGTCAGGGACTGGTGACAGGCAAGTCCCTCTTGCCAATGCTTCATGCCATCTAGTGGAGCCCTGCTGTGCCTGGGAGTCTATCTCTTTGCCACACAACCCTCCCCGCTGGAGAATTGTCAAGGTTTGGAGACCAGAGTGTGTGAGCTGCTCTGGAGATGGACAGGATTGCTTCAGTGCCTCTCCTGAACCAGCTAGTCCTGTCCATCCTCTGGCACCGGCTCAACACCCTGAAACCTGCCCTGGAGCTCCTGGCCAGGCTCCAGAAAATGGTTCTGGAGTTCTTATGGCCAGGACTGCACTGGGTCTCTGCAGGGGTTTTGAGCCTTTCCCTGGATGAGCGGGGTCAGGGCCTGGTCTGCATCTACAGCCAGGTCCACACCTTCTGCCTCCAGGCCCTGCGGAGACTCCTCTATGGGGCAGGTAGTCCAGCATGGAGTGTCTTGGTGCACGCCTTCCTCCACCGCCCCCAAGGGCTCTGATACAACTGGCAGCTCTTTTTTCTTGACACGAGAGGCCTTCCGTGAGACCTCTCAGAGCTTCCAGAGTTCCACCAGGATGTGGAAGCTCTTTGTGGTAACCAGGTCCATTGTGGCCACTGAGGGAGCAGACCTCGTTGCAGAGCCACTGCTACACAATCCATCCTTTCATGTGCAGGTGGCAGAGTCTCTCTCAGTGCACCAAGGGCTGGTCCTGGCAGCAACCACTCATGTCAGGGACCTCCTGGACTATGCAAGGGGATGCTGGGTGGATCCCCAGGCACTCACTTGCCTCATGGGGGTTCTCCCTCATTCGCACCCCCTTGTGCATATTCCAGGGTATGTGGGCAGTGTTGCCATGCCCTTTGCTCACCTTCCTGGAGTGAGCGCTGTGAGAGGATACATCCTCTCCAGACCACTGCAGCTCCTCTGGTGTTGGTTTTGTGGCCCCAATTCCACAAGACCCCTGGCATCCCACGCCCACTCTATGCTCCCAGCCAGATGCACCAATTGCAGCCAGTCTGTTTTAGAACCATGCGAAGATATCATCTGTACACACTTGTGCTCCATACTCTCCATTTCCTCATCCCCTGACACCAAACGGCAGGACTATCTGACACCTAAGAAGGGTGAGGAGCCCTGGTGGGCCAACCTGTATTCCATCTTGATCTCAAGGCCCACCAGGGACATCAGTTGGCAGCTCCTTCATGGAGCTGTAAGCATGGGGGTGTACTTGGCATAGTTCACCCCCATCCCTGAAGCCTGCCTCTTTTGCTGCATGACAGAAAACCAGACGTATGCCTACCTAGAGTGCACTGGGTTGCAGGCCCTGTTCTGGCTCCTCCAGAACCTCTTATTGAGGTTATGGCTGCACTTCTCCCCATATCTGTTCCTATTTGCACACCCTGTCCATGGCCTCTCCAAGTCGTGGGACCTCCTCGTCAACCTCTTCCTGGCCCTCTCAAAAACCACAATATATAACACCAGGATGAGGATGGTGGATAAGAGGGTGCTCTGCAACTGTGGGTCCTACTTCTGTTACTCACTTATCTCATGCATCTGGGCAGAGTTCTCCTGAGTGGCATCCATTGCCTCCTTAGCCAGCTTTGAGGAGCAGTGGGTGATGTCCAGGGTTGTCTGCTCACCGTCCCCTTCCTGTTCCCTCATTTTAAACCTGTGACCCTCACCGCCCATCCATAGTTTTTTTTTCCTTTAATTTGTCCCACATCTTAGTTGAGTCTGGGTCCAGTATCTCCCTCTGCTAGGCAGGGGGAGGGGCCTTGGTAGATGGATCTAGGCCCACCACCACCACCAGCAGCACTCAGATAGTCCCCCACTACATGTACCTAGAGAAAGCAATGGACAAAAATGTAATATCATTAATGTAATGTGTATAGATGTCTGAGAATCATTTAATTTGCTACTGCACAAGAGTTTGATTTGAAAGTATACAGTACAAAATCAGTAGATAACACACTAAGGCTACGTCTACATGTGCATGCTACATCGAAATAAGCTATTTCGGTGAATAACGTCTACACGTCCTCCAGGGCTGGCAACGTCGATGTTCAACTTCGACGCTGGGCAGCACCACATCGAAATAGGCACTGCGAGGGAACATCTACACACCAAAGTAGCACACATCGAAATAAGGGTGCCAGGAACAGCTGCAGACAGGGTCACAGGGTGGACTCAACAGCAAGCCGCTCCCTTAAAGGGCCCCTCCCAGACACAGTTGCACTAAACAACACAAGATCCACAGAGCCGACAACTGGTTGCAGACCCTTTGCATGCAGCATGGATCCCCAGCTGCGGCAGCAGCAGCCAGAAGCCCTGGGCTAAGGGCTACTGCACACGGTGACCATAGAGCCCCACAGGGGCTGGAGAGAGAGCATCTCTCAACCCCTCAGCTGATGGCCGCCATGGCGGACCCCGCTATTTCGATGTTACGGAACGCGGATCGGCTACACGTGCCCTACTTCGACGTTCAACTTCGAAGTAGGGCGCTATTCCCATCCCCTCATGGGGCTAGTGACTTCGACGTCTCGTAGCCTAACGTCGATTTCAACTTCGAAATAGCGCCCAACACGTGTAGCCGTGACGAGAGCTATTTCAACGTTGGCGCCGCTACTTCGAAGTAGAGTGCACGTGTAGATGTGGCCTAAATTGATTAAAAACTAGCTAATTGACTGATCTCAAGATGTAACTGTAAATGGGTGTATTTCAAGTGGTGTCCTGGAAGAATCTGTTCTTGTCCTTATATCACTTAACTAATTCATTGAGGACCCAGATGCAAACATAAAAGTAATCAGTGATAAAAATGCACAGACCACTGTGCATCAGTGAGCTGTTATTATTTACTATGCCATCAATCTTTGTTTCATTTGGCTAATTCTCCCTCCCAGCAATTCAAGTGTTAAACTTCAAAGTGCCGGCTCACCTGCCGGTACTTCAAAGTGCTTGGGCAAACTTCAAAGCCTGGGCACTTCGAAGTGCTGCAGGTGAGCCGTGAGCCAGCACTTTGAAGTTAAACACTCTGGAGTTGCTGCGAAGGAGAATTAGCCACCGCAGCACTTCATTAATAATCTCTCCACACCCTACTTACCATCCTCCCTTCGAAGTAGGGAGGTAGTGTAGACACAGCCCAAATGAAACAAAGATTGATGGCATGGTAAATAATTACAGCTCACTGATGCAGAGTGGTCTGTGTCACAGGATAAACTGGATGCAAGCAAACCATATATATTTTAATATGACTGAATGTGAAGTTGTCCATCTAGGAACAAAGAAAAGTGATACTTACAGGAGTTTAGCCTGGGCAGCAAGGACTTTCAAAAAGATTTAGGGGTCATGGAAGACATTCATCTTAACAAAAGCTCCCAGTGTTATGTTGTGGTCAGAAGGGCTAATGCAATCATAAAATGCACAATGAGCATACCAATAGGAAGAAGGATGTTCTATGACCTGTGTGTTTGGCACCAGTGCATCCACTACTGGAAAACTATGTCCAGTTTGCTGTCAGCAATTTAGGAAGGATGGTGAACAATTGGAAAGGGTTTGGAGAAGAGCCACAATGATGAAAGGACCAGAAAATGTGTTTTGCAGTGAAAGACGAAAGGATCTTGAATCTCTTAGTTTGGCAAAGAGAAGGTTGAGGTAACTTGATGGTCTGTAGTACCTTTATGGGGAACAGACATCTGAAAAACCCTCTACAAGCAGTATAGTAGCAAAGGTTTAATAAGCTACTATGAACGGAAATTAAAGTTAGAATAGAAATAAAGGCTATGATGGATTTTTATCATTGAATAAATTTTAACTCAAAGTTGGATATCTTTTCTAATGGATGTACCCTAGTTCAAACAGGAGTTAATACAGAGAAGTCCAGTTGTCTGCAGTGTACAGGAGGTCAGCCTATGGTCACAGTGGTCTCTTTCCTCCTTATAATCTATTTCTGTAGGTATTAGGCAGAAGCAGCAGCAGCAGAGTGGCTGTTATTGAGCAATAGCCAAAAGGAGAATTATTCCCCCACAGACTCCAGAGACCTGAGGCTGAGTGCCAAAAAGTGAAGCCAGGTTAACTGACAAGATTTGTGGATCTCCCAGGAACTTGAAATGTCCTTAACTAGATCCTGGGGAAATAGCCATGTATTTAAAGTGATGACTGCATCTATAAAGTGGTTCACTGCTTTACTCCTAAAAAAAGAAGTCCATGAGAATGTAGAACTCATTCATTTTAAAACTGACCCAGGTTAGGCAATTATCACAAGTCATCAAAAATCTAGTTAATTAATTAAATAGTCAAGTGGTGCATCTTTTGCATTTCATTAATTCATCTGTGTACTAGGTTTAAATCCATTTATTTACTTCAGAAGCTTTAAACACACCAGGAGAAAATCAAAGTCTTTTGCATGAGGATTTAGTCCAGTGACTCACATTAACATCAGTGGGAGGCATGCTGCTAAATCCCTACAGCCCATTTTACAAGTAGGGGATAGAATTTAGGCTTAACCTAGACAGGAATCTGAAGTCACAAACATATCGGCTGTGTCTGCACTTGAATTCATCTTTCAAAAGAGGCATGCAAATGAGGGAAGTCAAAATGCAAATGAGGTGGAGATTTGCATATTCTTTCAAATGAGCTTGTTTTGAAAGCAGAAAAGCAGTGTAGATGTGGTCCTTTCAAAAGTAAACCAGACCTTCAAAAGAAACCTTCTTCCTATTTTGTTTCAGGAAGAAAGGTGCTTTTGAAGTTTGAGTTTACTTTTGAAACAGCAGTGTCTACACTGCCTTTTTTCTTTCACTATTTTGAAAGAAGAATATGCAAATGAGGCAACAGGTACGTAAATCTGCAACTCATTTGCATTTTTCAATTTCCCTCATTGGCATGCCTCTTTCGAAAGAGGAAAGCAAGTGTAGACATAGCCATCAAGACTGAAATGTTTCAAGGAAATATATGCCATGTTTATAAGAAATTGAATAAAGGAATGAGACTGATACACAAACCTTCATTTGGTGTTTATTTATTTATCTTCTGCTCCATCTAAAACTTTTCCCCACAAGAAAGTTGACAGCTCAGCAAAGTTTTATAATTTTTTTTTTAGAACTGTCATGCATAACTGGATGCAGAGCTGTATGTTATGTAAAGCCTGTCAACAAGCTGTAGTTAGACTGCAGATCACAACGGCTACGTCTACACGTGCAGCCAACATCGAAATAGCTTATTTCAATGTTGCGACATTGAAATAGTCTATTTCGATGAATAACGTCTACACGTCCTCCAGGGCCGGCAACGTCGATGTTCAACTTCGACGTTGCTCAGCCCAACATCGAAATAGGCGCAGCAAGGGAACGTCTACACGTCAAAGTAGCACACATCGAAATAGGGATGCCAGGCACAGCTGCAGACAGGGTCACAGGGCGGACTCAACAGCAAGCCGCTCCCTTAAAGGGCCCCTCCCAGACACAGTTGCACTACACAACACAAGATACACAGAGCTGACAACTGGTTGCAGACCCTGTGCCTGCAGCATAGATCCCCAGCTGCCGCAGAAGCAGCCAGAAGCCCTGGGCTAAGGGCTGCTGCCCACGGTGACCATAGAGCCCCGCAGGGGCTGGAGAGAGAGCATCTCTCAACCCGCCAGCTGATGGCCGCCATAGAGGACCCAGCAATTTCGACGTTGCGGGACGCGGATCGTCTACACGGTCCCTACTTTGACGTTGAACGTCAAAGTAGGGCACTATTCCTATCTCCTCATGAGGTTAGCGACTTCGACGTCTCGCCGCCTAACGTCGAAGTTAACTTCGAAATAGCGCCCGACGCGTGTAGACACGACGGGCGCTATTTTGAAGTTGGTGCTGCTACTTCGAAGTAGCGTGCATGTGTAGACACAGCTAACAAGAAATTACAAGTAATGTGGATATTCATGGCATTTTAAAAAGGCTTATTCAAGTCCTTAACTTCAAGGATGCTACCTTTGTACTCTGCACATCCTTGGGCAAGCCAACAAGTAAGCTACATCGTTTGGGGTACATACTATGGAAAAGATGTAGGACTTCCCTTCCCTGGGACTTTCACCCTCCTCAAGAAAACAGAGGCTGTCTAACTAGAGCTGGGACCTCTCTACTGTGTCTCAGTAAGTTTCATCTATGTACCACTCTTGGGCCACTTCTACACAGGCAAGATCTTCTGGAAGAACGGTGCCTTCTTCCAGAAGGCCTGCAGAGCTTCTACACATGTAAGACGCTCTTTCAGATTTCTTCTGGAAGAAGGTGCCCCCTCTTCTGGATTCTGTATTCCATTTCAGAATCAGGAAGAGGACTTTCTGGAAGAATCTTCTGGAAGAAGGCATGTGTAGATGTTCCCGGACTGCTTCTTCCGAAAGAAACAGTCTTCCAGGGTGGCAGACTGCTGGAAAGCAGGGCTGCTCTGGACACCCTCAGCGAGCTTCTATAGTCCCCAGATCCTTGCAGCCTTTAAAGCTGCAAGGACCCAGAGACTCCGTGGCAGGAAGCTGAGTGTGAGAGACAGGAAGCATGTGCAGACCTGCCTGGTACACACCCCCGAGGCCCTGCAGCGCCCAGAAAGTACCGACCCGCGGGGATGGCTAGCTGCCCAGTAACCCGCACTGCCCAGGGGAGCCCCAGGAGCCCGGATGAAGGCAGCCAGGACCCTGACCGGGCTCCAAAACCAAGGGCCCCCTCCTGGACTGAGCCAGAGCTCCAGGACCTCCTGGGCTCTGGCGTGATGAGGAAGTCCTCCGGGACACCAGCGGGCACTGGACAAACGCCCCAGCCTTTGCCCACCTAGCCCAGGGCCTGGCTGCCGGTGGCCACCCCCCCTGGACACCAGAACAAGTGAGATGCAAAGTGAAGGAGCTGCGGCAGGGGTACATGTGGTCCCAGGATAGCACCCACAGATCTGGCCATGTCCCTGCCAGCTGCCCCTTCTACCAGGAGCTGCAGGACCTCCTGGCTGCAGATGATATCTCTCCACCCCATGTCACTGTGGAGACAGCCGCAACTGAGCCACCTGCCACACTGGAGGAGTGGGATGAGGGACCTACCACTGTGGACGTCCCATCTGATGTGGAGTCCACAGATGGGTCTTTCATCATCCTAGTGCCCTCCACCGCCAGAAGCCAGGTCCCCTCCAGTTGGGCATCACTGGACATATATGAGGCCACCTCAGGTAAGTGCACACAGTGGAAAAGCACACTGGGGAGAGGGGGACACCCAGGAGCCAAAGCCCTAAAGCCCATCCCTAGTCAGGGCCCAGGGCACGCCCATGCCTGTGAGCAGCACATGGCTCCCTCTCCCATGGAGTACCCCGAGCCTGCTGAGGCCCCCTCCGGGCAGCAGAGCTGCATCCAGAACCCCCCACAGCCAAGCCCCCCCACACCCCACAAGCCCTTTGCTAGGGTGAGCCACCATGGAAAGTGCCCCGGCTTTGGCATCATGCCCCAGTGGCCACTGTGGTGAGTGCACCCAAGCCCACATGGCAGCTTCCCCTGGCACATGCCTGTCCTGTGGGTGTGTGGAGAGAGTAAGCAGCTGGGGAGACTGGGGCCATGCCACCCAGGTCCCAGACATGGTACTGACTTCCCCCTCTACCCTCACCCTCTCTCTCTTAACATCAGTACCCTCCAAGGGCCAGGGAAGCCAGAGGAGCAGCCCAGGGCCCTCCAGCAGCTCACCACCTGGGCCCACACCAGCCCCCACTGTGCAGTGGCCACCAGTGTGCCAGACCCGAAGCAGCAGCTGCCACAAGGAAGAGGTTGCGGCCTACACAGCGGCCCTCCACCAGCAGAATGCCATCACCAAAAAATGGCTGGCCCTTGACAAGGCCAAGCTCCAGTGGAGGTGGGACACGTGGTGGGGATGCTCCAAACTGTGTGCGGGGCTTTAGCAGGCCAGCCCCAGCTGCCCGCCCCCACACTCCCCTTGGAGGTCCTCCCTGGGGCCCCTGCTATTGCCCCACCAGCTGCCCCCCCACAGGCCCCTCAGCAGCTCCGTGCCTCCAGCCCTTGACCCTGAGGCCATGGCCACCCTATTGCCCCCGGGCCTGCCTGATGCTGTGATGAGGGACCTCACAGCACAGCTTATGGCCACCATGGGCCCCATAAAGGGTCGCCCGTGCCACAACCTGCCCCCGCTCCGGCCCTTCTGCTGAGGTTGGGCTGGATGCTGACTGGCCCTACCTGCCAGTGCTTCTGGCCCCATCAGCATCCTGCAGGGGGCCCACACACCTGGGGTGGGAGGGGCAGCCGCAGGTGCTGGGGCTCGCAGCCTTCCACCCTGTCCCTTGATTAGGGCCTCCCACCATTCCTGCCCCAGTCCCCACACAGGTGTAGGTGCCCCTGCCCCCTAATCCCCATGTATACAGTTTTATTATTCACTATTAACATTTTTCATGCTGGTAGTGGTTCAGAGTTAAATATATGGTAGAATTCAGCAGCCCTGAATTACTGTGGGGGCAGGTGCGGGATGAGGGGTGTTGGGTGTGCACATGGGGGGTGTGTGTAGGAGGTGCCTGTAGGGAGGGGTGCAGGGATTAGTAGTCCCCTCATCTGAATGCCTCCCCGATCCAGAGCCCATCATGGTTGAGCCACTGGGCAGGGGCCACAGCAGGCTGCTGGTAGCGGGGGCCCAGCTCCACAACCCAGCACTGGGGCAGGGTCCCCTCACATGCCTCCACGAGGTTGTGGAGCATGCAGCAGGTGGGACATTCTTCACCCCCACATCGAGGCACAAGGAGACAATGGAACCATACCTTCAGACAACCAAAAGTGCATGTGACGGATACTGGGCCCATGTGAGCCGGTTGTTAAACAACTCCTGGAAAGGTTTGGGGTGGCCCATGTATGGGTGCATCAACCAGGGCTGGAGAGGGTAGGCTGGGTCACCCATGAGGCAAAGCGGCATCATGACGTCCCCCATGGCTCGCTTCTGCCGGGGCATGACTGTCCTGGCCTCCTTCCTGTGGAACAGGGCAGAATTCCGCAGGATCTGTGTGTCATGTGCCCTGCCCGGCCAGATGCCATAAATGTATGAACTTCCCACAGACATCCACCACCGCCTGGAGCACGATGGAGTGGTATCCCTTGCAGTTGATGTATTGCCTGCCACTGTAGTCCGGGCCCCTGTTGGGGATATGTGTCCAGTCGATCTCCATGAAGCACTGGGGGAACCCACGTGTGGTGAAGCCTCAACAACTGCGTCCAGGTCCCCGATGCTCACCAGCCACCGCACCAGCATGTGGTTGATGGCCTTCACGACCTGCAGAGGAATGGGCTCACTTGTGGGCATATGCAGAGGGTTCCCTACCCCTCTCCCCTTCCACCCCCTCCCTATTGCCCCCCGCCACTGAGGGACCCCTCCAGCAGTGGTCACGTGGTATCCCTTCTGAGATAGGTCTGCCCACCACCCCGCCTCTTCAAATGAGAGGATAACCTCTATGTCTGGTACCAGCTCAGCTGCAGGAGTTGCTGGGTCAATGCCAGAAGTTGGCACAGAACTGCCTTAGGACTCCCCTCCGGATTTTCTGTCAGGGTTTACTCCCTTAGCCTTGCTCCTTCCTAGGATAACCCACAAGGCAGTGGGGCATGGAGAATGTGGGTAACAATCCCACTATCTCTTGCACCATGTGTCCCCAAAGCTTTCCGTGGCCTGACGGGCTCCTCACCTCCCCAAGACTCTCCTCCCCACCCCTCTGCCTCCCATCAGCTACCATCACCCCCAGATCTCCCCTCCCCACCCCCTTGTTCCCCATCCACTCCCATGTCCCCCCACCTCACCACACTGCCCCCATCAGCTCTCATCACCCCCAGGTCCCCCGTCCCCTGGTCTCTCAGCACCTGGCCATGCGCTGCTGCAGCCCCATGTCCTCCAGGAAGGTGCCAATCTCATGGCCCAGCTGCACCTTGGGTCTCTGCCAAAGCTACCAACTCTTCTTCTGGTTGCAGCTGCCCCCAGAGCCCCCCCAGAGCTGCTGCAGGATGCACATGCAGGGATCGCAGGACTGGGCCTGGAAGCCCAGGCAATCTGAGCCAGGTGTGCCACCACCAGCCTCTGTGGGTGCTGCCATCCACCCAGCCATACCACACACCCCCAAATCACATGCCCACCACTGACACCCTTTGGTCTTGCCCCCCCCGCACCCCACACTTCCCCAAGCTCACTTGCATCCCGCTGCCTGTGCTGCACCCTGGGGGCGGTGGGTCCCTCAGCTCCAGCCAGCAGTTGGGAATACCACTTCCGTAACCATCTTGCCGCCCCTTACCTCTGTAGAAGTAACTAGCTCTCTCTAAGCTCTCCTCTCAAAACTCCCTCTTGTTAGCAACCACCCTGTTTGCAAGCACCTGGTCACAAGCTCCCTGGTAGCTTGCCAACAGGGTTTAAAAAGCTCTGGCCTTCCTGAGAGCCCCTCCCTCTGCCTACCGCTCAGCCAATTGACACACAGAGTTTAGATTTCATACCTAAACCTAATCAAGGCTAAAAGCTTCCAACTGCCAGCCTGAGCACATGGCCTTTCAAACAAACAGATCACTCAGCACTCCAAACAAAGAGACAAACCCAGGCCCAGAACCCCCAAACTACAGCCACTTTGGGCAAGTGGGTCTCTGGAGTGTCTGGGTTTGGGGGTTCTGGGCCTGGGTTTGTCTGTGTGTTTGGTGTTTGGAGTGCTGAACTGTCTGTTTGTTTGAAAGGCCATGTGCTCAGGCTGGCAGTTGGCAGCTGTTAGCCTTGATTAGGTTTAGGTTTGAAATCTAAACTCTGTGTGCCGATTGGCTGAGTGGTAGTCAGAGGGAAGGGCTCTCAGGAAGGCCAGAGCTTTTTAAACCCTGCTGGCAAGTGACTAGGGAGCTTGCAACCAGGAGGGAGTTTTGAGAGGGGATCTCCTGGGGAAGGAGGGGGCAAACTTCTCAATAGTGCCTGTCTGAAAGGGGTATACAATTGCCTCAAATTGATTGATAAGTCAAAATTAAATATTTTACCTCATGGTTTCTAGCACTTGTAAGAATTTGGCATATAAAACTCAGAGTTTGAGTTGAGTTGACAGTGCAAGATTGTTCAGGGAAATCAGTTACCAAAAAGATTGTGGACACAGCTAAAGGGGAAAAAAATCTTTTGTTAACATGAATATAAGCAGAAGCATTTGAGCTGTTGCCACAGCTATAACTGAACTCCATACACATCCATTACAATTGTTTGTACTCTCATGCGCCTTTCTATGATCATGGCTTTTTCATTTGTCCTATCTCCCAAGTAATAATCATAGCTGGCCCCTCCTCCCTCTACAGAAATAAATCCAGTCTCATAAACTGTCAAAGCTATTTAGGCCTATATAAAATAACCTATATGATCCCTTTCCTACCTTGTGTAAACTTAGCAGTTAAGAACAATGTGTGATATTTGCAACATTTTCATTACCACAAAAAAATCTGTAACAACTGGCTCAGGTTGGCTGTTTATAGAAGAAATAGCAAAAGTCAAATTTAGATAATTTCCTACTATTCCTCACATGACGTAATATTTCAATGGTTACAACACAGTGTATAGAAGGATGTGTTCACTGGTTAATAGCCAGAGGTCTGGCAACTATCAGTGGAAAGTAAATCCTTCTAGGTGTTGTGTAGTTACATATATTGACACCATCTTTCTCATTTGTACTAATTCATGGTATGACAGAGGGTACTACAGGGAGGGATAGCTCAGTGGTTTGAGCATTGGCCTGCTAAACCCAGAGTTGGGAGCTCAATCCTTGTGGAAGCCACTTAGGGACTGGGACAAATAGTGCTAGGGCAGGTGCTTGGTCCTGCCAAGAAGGCAGGGGACTAAACTAAATGACCTCCTGAGGTCCCATCCAGGTCTAGCAGATGCATATCTCCAATTATTTATCTTTATCTAAACTCTAACACCATTCAGCTCAGTGAGAAATTTCCATGGAGTGGGCAACAATTGTCAGTACAAAGTACCTCCAACTTCTTGATATCCCCTTTTCTTTTACAGTGTCTTCCAGTGCTAAAATCCAATGTTGAACTTTGTCAAATCAATCCCTTCAATGTATCAGTTATTATGGACTTACTGTTTTGTTTACAGTTGCACCCAGTATGTATCAAGTTCTTTCTGAATACCCAAGAAGGCTGGTCCTGGATTTGAGGAGTTTGCTATGTAAGGATAGAGAGACACAAATAGACAGAGGTAGGAAAAAGAGAAACAACAGGTACTGATGTACAAATAATAAATAAAGTTGATTTGCATAACAAGTGGGCCTAAGGGTTTGTCCGCACTTTGAGCTAGGTGTGTGATTCTCAGCATCAGGGGACACATCCCCACAATAACTCAAACAGAGCCAGCATACTAAAAATAACATGTAACTGCAGCGCTGCAAACGGCAGAATAGACCGTTGCAGCGCTGCAGTTACATGTTACCAGCTTCACATCCTGGACACGTATGTATCTAAGACAGATGGCCCTCTCCCACATCACAAGTACACTATGTTTTGCATTCAGAGGTGGCATGGGTGTATCTCATCAAACTGAGAATTCTACCTCTCAAATCAAAGTGTGAGAGACTCAAATATGGAAAGGAGGAGCCTAGAAGTTGACTTCTGGAAGGTTGTACTACATGTACAGGGCTGTGTGGTTCAAGGCACAGAGACGATTGAGCAGCTGACAAAGGAGCAGACAATGTTAGAAAGACTGTTAGAGTAAAAGGGAGGGGAAAACACATAGATAAGGTGTAGGGTGCGAGAAGACTTTGTAACGGTGGAGAGTGCAGTCCGACCCCTCCGTGAATCCTCAGGAGAACTCCAAACAGACCAGTCTGTGCAAGGTGAAAAGCTGCAAAACAACTAACCCTGCCATGGCAACAACTGCAAAGAAGGCTTGCTTGCAAAGACTTCAAAGCTACACTGGCAGTAGGCCACAAGATATAGGCTACGTCTACACGTGCACCCAACTTCGAAATAGCTTATTTCGATGTTGCGACATCGAAATAGGCTATTTCGATGAATAACGTCTACACGTCCTCCAGGGCTGGCAACGTCGATGTTCAACTTCGACGTTGCTCAGCCCAACATCGAAATAGGCACAGCGAGGGAACGTCTACACGCCAAAGTAGCACACATCGAAATAAGGGTGCCAGGCACAGCTGCAGACAGGGTCACGGGGCGGACTCAACAGCAAGTCGCTCCCTTAAAGGGCCCCTCCCAGACACACTTTCATTAAACAGTGCAAGATACACAGAGCCAACAACTAGTTGCAGACCCTGTATATGCAGCACGGACCCCCAGCTGCAGCAGCAGCAGCCAGAAGCCCTGGGCTAAGGGCTGCTGCCCACGGTGACCACAGAGCCCCGCAAGGGCTGGAGAGAGAGTATCTCTCAACCCCCCAGCTGATGGCCGCCATGGAGGACCCCGCTATTTCGATGTTGCGGGGCGCGGATCGTCTACACGTCCCTACTTCGATGTTGAACGTCGAAGTAGGGCGCTATTCCCATCCCCTCATGGGGTTAGCGACTTCGACGTCTCGCCGCCTAACGTCGATTTCAACTTCGAAATAGCGCCCGACGCGTGTAGACGTGACGGGCGCTATTTCGAAGTTAGTGCCGCTACTTCGAAGTAGCGTGCACGTGTAGACGCAGCTATAGTGATAAGAAATGCATAGGCAATTTTAGGCAATCTTATGTTCATGAGGTCAACTTTATCGGCTAGTGTTAGGAGGCCTGTTACAGAGCCTCTCCCTGAGCGAAGCTCCGAAGTGTCGGTTTTCCCCCCACTGGTGACTGCAGCATCTCTGGGGCTCCTATCGCGGGTGTCACGCGCTTTCAATAAACCAAATATAGCACTCGCCTTCTGGGTGCAGCCTCGTTGGCTACATAAGTTCTTTTGCAGGACAGATGGGATAATAAGTCGGGGGCTAGGTAGTGCAGGAAGCTCTTGTTAGGCTTTAGCATATAGAAACATATCACAGTATTCATCAATGCGTTTTCCAGGCTTCCTGGTTTTAGAATTTGCTAACTGAATTCTTTGTTAAAAAGAAAATTTTAAATCTATTAACAATGGCTGAAATGAAAATGAAAGACTGACTTGCCATTTCCAGCCTCTGGGGGGATTTGACCAAATTAATTTCTTAAGCAACACCATAAATTCAAAGAAAGAACAACACAATTTAGATAAATGAATGTCTGTCAGAGGCCACAGGGCTGGTAGTGTTGAATTGGGCAATTAATTATGTATTCTGTGCATATCATAAATGGTGAGCAGCTCAAAGGATGATGACTCAATAATACAGCAAGGAAGAACTGAAACAGAATGAATCTTTTATCTTTTATATTTTATCAAGATTTTCCCCTTGTGACCCATGTTTCACCAAATACCATTGTAATGATATGACGAAAGGCTCTTAGAGCTAAGGCTTGGAAGCCTACTGCCTTTTTTGAGCCCATTATCTCCCACCAAAATGAGCTATCCAGAGATATAGACTAATGGGGAAGTATAAGCATGGCTCTTTTCCTTATACCAAAGACTTCATACACACCTGTAAGATCAATATGACAAACCAATGTTACTTTGAAACCCCTTTGACGTCCTTTTATCAAAGACAGATACTTCAAAATGTTCTCCTTTCAGTATGTACGTATGCAAGACTGAGACCACTCAAACACTTAGGTTGCATCTACAACACAGCGGTCTTCCAGAAGATCATGTCTACACTTAAAAAAGTGGTCAAAAGAGCCAGCCGTTCTTCTGGAAGTGCATGTCCACACAGCCACATGTGCCCTTCCAAAAGAACAGGCCAGGAAATTCCATGGATAGGGTATCATGTCCAGAAAGTCCTTTCAGGGGTACTAGAAGTTCATCTTTTAGAAGATTGCTGTTGTGTAGATGTGGCCTAAGTGTTTGAGTGGTTGCAGTCTTGCATACATACATACCCATGCACTGCCTTAAAGGGCCCCCCCAAACAATCCCTCCATCCACATGCTGCTGAGGCCTGCTAAGCTGTGTAAGGTGAAGGTGAGCCTGTGTCTGGTTCTGACCCTTACCCTTGAGAGCCATGGGCCCACAGCAGCTGCAGACCCACAGGATCGCCCTGGTATGCCTGCTGCTACCCTGCTGGCAGCCTTCCTCTACCTCCTGCAGTGCTGGAGACCTGGCCTAGGGTCCCCAACCCAGAACAGCCCTTGCCACACCCTCCAAGGGCCATCCAGCAGATCTGGACCTACTCTGCATGTACAGGGTGGGACAGAGTTGTCCTGACTGAGTGGGATGATGTGCGCTGGCTGCAAAACTTCAGGATGAAGAGGGACACCTTCATGGACCTCTGCAGCTGGCTCTTCCCCATCCTCCAACTCCAGGACACCTGGATGCAGCCAGCCCTCTCAGTGGAGGAGTGCATGGCCATCACCGTTTGGAAATTTGCCTCCCCAGACAGCTACCTCTCTGTTGGGCAGCAGTTGGGGTGGGCAAGTCCACCGTTGGGGCCATCATCCTCCAGGTAAGGCACACTCTGCTCACTGGCCTGGCATGGGAAGATGGGAAGGGGCTGCCAGGGAAGGGGGAACCTCAGGGATCAGGGCCAGGAATGTGAGAGGGTGGGGTGGTGTGGGGTGGGGGAGGGAAGGCCCAGCCCCAGGGAAACCATGATTCCCCCCGCCTCACACAGGCCCTTTGCCAGAGGGATGGCCCCAATGGGGGGGTGCCCAAAGGTCTTGGGCTGAGAGGGCACCATGGGAAACAGGGCCACACTCATAAGTGGAAATCTGGCTAACTAAATCATGCTGGACCATGAATGTTGTGGAGCCAGAGACGTTCAACCTCTATTAGCTTTATCTCATATTGTGGGCTTGGTTCTGCTCTTAGTAGTGTAAACTAGAATTAATTTCTTAGATGTCAATTAAATTTTCTGGAGTAACAACAAAATCACATGCAGTCAGGGTTCATCAAAAGGTATGCTGCCCAGGAGAGGTCCCAGATAATTGGAAAAAGGCAAATGTAGTGCCCATCTTTAAAAAAGGAAAGAAGGACAATCCAGGGAAAGACAGACCAGTTAGCCTTACCTCAGTCCCCAGAAAAATCATAGAGGGGATCCTCAAGGAATCCATTCTGGACCACTTGGAAGAGGGAAAGTGACCAAGACTAGTCAACATGCATTCACTAAGGGCAAGTTGTGCCTGAACAATCTGTTTAGCTTCTATGATGAGGTAACTAGCTCGGTGGACATGGGGAAGTCAATGGATGTGATATATCATGACTTTAGCAAAGCTTTTGATACAGTCTCCCACAACATTCTTGCCCATGTTAAGGAAATATGGATTGGATACATGGCCCGTAAGATGTATGGATAGCTGGCTTGATAGATGGGCCCAACAGACAGAGATCAATGGTTCAATGTCTGGTTGTCAGTCAGTCTCAAACAGAGTGTCCCCAGGATCAGTTCTAAGGCCAGTACTATTCAACATCTTTATTAATGACCTTCATGAGGGGATGGATTGCACACTCAGCAGGTTTGAAGATGACACCAAGCTAGCGGGTCAGGTAGATACATTGGAGGGTAGGGATATGGTCCAGAGTGACCTAGACAAACCGGATGATTGGGCCAAAAGAAATCTGATGAGGTTCAACTAGGAGAAGGGCGGAGTCCTGCACTTGGGACGGAAGAATCCCAAGCTCTATTACAGTCTGGGGACTGACTGGCTAAGTAGCAGTGCAGTAAAAAAGGACCTGGGGATAGCAGTGGATGAGAGGCTGGATGTGAGTCAACACTGTGTCATGGTAATCAAGAAGGCAAATGGCATATTGGGGTGCATTAAGAGAAACATTTTTACCAGACCTAGGCTACGTCTATACTAGCCAAAAACTTCGAAATGGCCATGCAAATGGCCATTTCGAAGTTTACTAATGAAACGCTGAAAGACATATTCAGCGCTTCATTGACATGCGGGCGACCGCGGCACTTCGAAATTGATGTGGCTCGCTGCCATGTGGCTCATCCAGCCAGAGCTCCTTTTCGAAAGGACCCTGGCAACTTTGAAGTTCCCTTATTCCTATGAGCAGATGGGAATAAAGGCACTTTGAAGTAGCCAGGGTCCTTTTGAAAAGGAGCCGCTTCTGGACAAGACACGTGGCGGTGAGCTGCGTCAATTTTGAAGTGCTGCAGCCGGCCGCATGCTAATGAGGTGCTGAATATGTATTTCAGGGCTTCAATAGTAAACTTAGAAATGGCCATTTGCATGGCCATTTCCAAGTTTTTGGCTAGTGTAGACACGACCCCAGAGAAGTTATTTTTCCCCTTTATTCAGCACTGGTGAGGCCACATCTGGGCCATTTCGACACAGGCCACTTTCTTCGAAAGTGGCATGGTAATACATGACCCAAAATATGCTAATGAGGCGTGGATGCAAATTTCCCGTGCCTCATTAGCATACGGTCACGTCATTTGGAGTCCAGAAGACTGTTCTTCCGGACTCCAAAACGCCATTTAGAAGTGTGGCTCCTGGGGGGTCTTCCAGAAGGAAGTCCTTCTTACAGATGCCCCTTCTTCCCAAAAATTTTCGGGAAGAGGGAGTGTCTGGAAAAAGGACTTCCTTCCGGAAGCTTCCTGGGGGCCCTGCTTCTACACTGTGTTTTGGAGTCCAGAAGAACGGTTTTCTGCACTTCAAATGACGTGACCGTATGCTAATGAGGCATGGGGAATTTGCATCCATGCCTCATTAGCATATTTTGGGCCGTGTATTACCATGCCACTTTCAAAGAAAGTGGCCTGTGTAGAAATGGCTCCGGAGTGTTGCATCCAGTTCTGGGAACCCCAGTATAGAAAGAATGTGGATGCATTGGGGACCGTTCAGTAGAGGACAACAAAAATGATTAATGTGCTAGAGCATGTGACCTATGAGGAGATGCTGAGAGACTTGGGCTTATTTAGTTTGAAAAAGAGAAAACTGAGAGGCGATTTGATAGCAGTCTTCAACTTCCTGAAAGGAGGCTCTACTAAGAGGGTGGAGAGAGACTGTTCTCATTTGTGACAGATGGCAGAAAAAGGAGCAATGGTCTGAAGTTGCAGAGGGAGAGGTGTAGATTGGATATTAGGAAAAACTATTTCACCAGGAGGGTGGTGAAGCTCTGGAATATGTTACCAAGATAGGTGATGGACTCTCCATCTATAGAGGTTTATAGCTGTGTCTACACGTGCACGCTATTTTGAAGTTAACTTCGACGTTAGGCGGCGAGACGTCGAAGTCGCTAACCCCATGAGGAGATAGGAATAGCGCCCTACTTCGACATTCAACGTCGAAGTACGGACAGTGTAGACGATCCGCGTCCCGCAACGTCGAAATTGCTGGGTCCTCCATGGCGTCCATCAGCTGGGGGGTTGAGAGACGCTCTCTCCAGCCCCTCAGCTCACTGGTGGCCACGTGGAGCGGCCCCTTAAAGGTCCCCTCCCCCGCCCTGCCTCTGCAGGAAGCTGAGGCAACGTGCAGGCTGCAGCCTGCACACGCGGGCAGCTTGCAGCACCCTCAGCTCCTGAGAGCGGTGATGGCAAGCCAGCAGCCCCCCCAGCGCCCCCAGGGGACCCCCCCCAAGGGGAGGCAGGGCAGCCAGGCCAGCCAGAAGACCTGCCAGTCTGGGAAGCGGCAGCGGGGCCCCTCCTGGACGGAGGCTGAGCTGCGGGACCTGCTGGGGCTCTGGAGCGAGGAGGAGGTGCTCCAGGTAATGGGGAGCAAGAGGCGGAACGCGGATGCATTCGCTCGGCTGGCCGATGGCCTGGCTGCCCGGGGTCACCCTGCCCGCACTCCGGACCATGTCTGGAGTAAGGTGAAGGAGCTGCGGCAGGGTTATGCCTGGGCCGGGGATGCGGCCAGCCGATCTGGGGCTGCCCCCGTCACTTGGCCCTTTTACAGGGAGCTCAGGGACATCCTGGGCTCCCGGCACACCTCCTCCCCTCCGGCCACCCTTGACACCTCGGCTGACGAGCCCCAGCAGGCCCTGCAGCCGGAGTCCGACCCGGAGGCAAGTCCCGCACCCCGGGGGCCCCCCCCAGAGGCCATCCCCGGGACATCGCGGCAGGAGGAGGAGGAGGAGAAGGGGGGGGGCTCCTCCTCCGCAGAATCCAGCCTGCAGATCCTCCTCCTGCCATCCCGGAGCAGCAGCAGGGCCTCCGACCCCCGGGGATCTCCGGACTGTGGGAGCGGACCCACAGGTAGGTACCCCTCTCTGGTGGACACCCCTGGGCTTGAGGGGCGGGGGTAACAGAGATGTGTCCAGGGCCCCCCACACGCTCACAAGGCCATGGCCCCAAGGACACCAGGGCCATGGCCCTCACAGCACTGCAGCCATCAGCCCGTGCCCCCCCCCACCCTGCATCACAGTGCCATGCCCCATCCCCGGGCCAGGGGGGAGCGGAACCTCGAGGGGCCCCCGGGCGGAGGGGGTGGGACACCCCACAGCAGCAGCATGTGATGGAGTGGGGGGAGTGCCAAAGGGAGACTCAGGCTACATATGAGCCACGAGAGCCGAGGAGCTCCCAGGGGCAAAGGAGGATCCTGGCGCTACAGCTGGCAGGTGACACCTCTGCCCTGAGCAAACAGGAGGGAGGAGCTGAGCTGGCTTGGAACTGGGGGGGCGAGGGCGGGGGCCACAGGTAGAGGCTAGGGGAAGGGAGAGCTGGTAGGCAGCCAGCCAGAGGAGTGGGAAAGCTGCATCCCAGAGGGTCCCCCCTTGCGGTCTTCTCCCCACGACGGGTTGGAAGGACTGTCTCTTCCGACAGCTGGTGCTGTCACTCCTGCCAGAAACTGGCCTTCTGTGGGCTAAGAAAGCTCTCCTGCTCTCAGACCCTGCGGGGTGAAGTGAGAGTCGCTCCCACCAGGGGACGGGGTGCAGGGCAGGGGGATCCCTGAACCCCATCCATCACAGCAGCATCTCCCGGGGACGGGGATGGGGAACCTGCAGCACAAGGCGGGGGGGACAAAGGCCACGGCTCGGGGCCCACACTAACGCCTGTCTCCATTCTTCTTTCCCCCCTCCTCTCCTGTGTCCTGCACCTGCACCTGCACCATCCGAAGGACCGGAAGAGAGCGCCGGCAAGGCCTCGGTTGTCCCAGAGAGCCCTCCGGGACCCTCGCTCCAGGGCAGCCCCTCGGCCGAGGAACGACCGGCCCCGCGGAGGGCCAGACGGCGGACCCCGCGCCTACTACCGGTGGCAGCAACGGACCCCCAGCTGCTGGCCATCCTCCGCCGGCAGCTGGAGGTGTCGGAGCAGCACCTCCAGCTGCAGGAGAGGGCGCTGGCCTGGCGCCAGGAGGCATGGGGGGCCTATATGCAGACATTCAACCGGCTGGTTGATTACTTGGTCCCCCATGCCGCGCCGGCCGAGCCATCGCCCGCCCTGCCCGCTCCTGCAGCCCCACCAAAAGCTGCTCCAGCCGTCGCCGGGCCGTCCACCGTCGCCCCACCACCCACCCACAAGGGCCACAGCGCCGAGGGACCCCTGGAGCCACCCGAGACTCGCCAGCGCCGATACCTTCCGGTGCAGCCCGCTCCCACCCAGCCGCGGACCAGACTGCAGGCACGGCGGGGCTCCCGGCTGGGCACGCCCAGTGCTGGGCTGTAGGGGCGAGGGGCCCGGGACGTGGCCCCCCCCTTGTTGTACATAGTTGGACTGTTTGTTTTTGGTGCCCCCGTTTGCCCCGTCCCCCCCATGAAAATAGTTCTCCCCGTTCTCCTCCCTGCTTTTCTTTTTTGTTGATGGCGCACACTTCTTTGCTTTGTGGTTGTATTGTTTTGTTTGTGCCCATCTTGCTTTGGTTGAACGTTTGTCCCTCCTTTTTGGTTTGTGTTTCACATATTTATTTATTTACATACAAAAAAAAAGTTTCGTTAAGACAAAAAAAACGTTTACGTTCACCCACAAGTTCGTGCTGTCATTTCTCCAGGAGAAGTTGGGGGGGGCGGTGGGGTGCTCCATGGTGTGGGTGTTGGGGCAGGAGTGTGGGGGAGGAAGGGCCGGGCAGTAGGGGGTCTGGGCAGAGTTCACCCCGCGGCCTGTTGGTCGAAGTGGGCCCGCAGGGCCTCCCGGACCCGGGTCCCCTCTCGGTCCACCTGCCGACTGGGGGCAGCAGGTGGCTGTACGTGTGCCCTGCTGGCCTCCGCGGCCCAGCCCTGCAGAAAGGTCTCCCCCTTGCTCTCCACGAGGTTGTGCAGGGCGCAGCAGGCACCCACAATCTGGGGGATGTTGTTGGGGCCGGCATCCAGGCGGGTCAGGAGACATCTCCAGCGTCCCTTGAGGCAGCCAAATGAGCGCTCCATCATCTGGCGCGCACGGTTCAGGCGCTCGTTGAAGTGCTCCTGGCTAGCGGAGAGATGGCCCGTGTAGGGGTGCATGAGCCACGGCCGGAGGGGGTATGCCGCATCTGCGATGACGCAGAAGGGCATGGTGGTGTCCCCCAGAGGGATCTCCCGCTGGGGGATGTAGGTCCCCGCCTCCAGCCGGCGGCACAGGCCCGAGTTCCGAAAAACCCGGGCGTCGTGGGTGCTGCCAGGCCAGCCCACGTAAATGTCCTGGAAACATCCCCGGCTGTCCACCAAGGCCTGCAGGACGACTGAATGGTAGCCCTTCCGATTGAGGTATCGTCCTCCACTGTGGTGCGGGGCACGGATGGGGATGTGAGTCCCATCCAGAGCCCTGAAGCAGTTGGGGAAGCCCAGGGTGGCAAAGGCGGCGACAGTGGCATGTGGGTCCCCCAGCCTTACGAGCCTGTGCAGGAGCATGGCGTTGATGGCACGCATGACCTGCAGAGAAAGCACATGGGACAGCCCCAATGAGGGGTGAGCAGGGTGTGCGTGGCCCTGCCCTGCCCTGGGCCCCCTGCCCTGCTCTGCCCTGGCCCCCCTGCCCTGCCCTGCCCTGGCCCCACTGCCCTGCCCTGCTCTGCCCTGCCCTGCCCTGGCCCCCCTGCCCTGCCCTGCCCTGCTCTGCCCTGCTCTGCCCTGCCCTGCTCTGCCCTGGCCCCCCTGCCCTGCCCTGCCCTGCCCTGCCCTGCCCTGCCCTGGCCCCCCTGCCCTTGCCTGCCCTGCCCTGCCCTGCCCTGGCCCCCCTGCCCTTGCCTGCCCTGCCCTGCCCTGGCCTCCCTTCTCTGCCCTGGCCCCCCTGCCCTGCTCTGGCCCCCGTGCCCTGCCCTAGCCTCCCCCTGTGGGTTCTCTTACCTCCTTGAAGACAGCCCCGACGGTGGCCTTTCCGACACCAAACTGCTGGCCCATGGATCGGTAGCTGTCCGGAGTGGCCAGCTTCCAGACAGCGATGCCGACCCGTTTCTCCACAGGGAGGGCACGCCGCATGGCAGTGTCCCGGTGCCTGAGTGCGGGGGTGAGCCACTGGCAGAGCTCCAGGAATGTCTGCCGGGTCATCCTGAAGTTCCGGAGCCAGTGGTCGTCATCCCACTCCCCAAGCACCAGCCGCTCCCACCAGTCGGTGCTGGTGGGGTAGCTCCACAGCCGCCGGCGTGTGAGGCGGGGGGTGGAGTGGGGTGCTGCAGGGGTAGGGGTTGAGCCCTGCTGCTCTGGGGGCATCTCCTCCACTGGGGCAAGAAGGTAGTCAGCTGCCTCCCACATGGCATGAGCCGGGGCAAGCCCTGCTCCTGCCGGGAGGGCTGGGTGGAGCTCTAGCTGCTGCTGCTGCTACTGCTGCTGCTGCTGCTGCTGCTGGGGGTCCATGACTGCGGCGCCCGGGGTCTGTGTGCCTATGGCTCCTCAGACCGCGTGCTGTGCAGGCTGAGTGTATGTGGGAGGGGCCCTTTAAGGGAGCGGCTAGCTGTTGCCCGGGAAGCGCTAGTCCGCCCGTTGACCCTGTCTGCAGCTGTGCCTGGCATCCCTATTTCGATGTGTGCTACTTTGACGTGTAGACGTTCCCTCACTGAGCCTATTTCGATGTTGGGCGGAGCAACGTCGAAGTTGAACATCGACGTTGCCGGCCCTGGAGGACGTGTAGACGTTATTCATCGAAATAGGCTATTTCGATGTCGCAACATCGAAATAAGCTACTTCGATGTAGGCTTCACGTGTAGACGTAGCCTATAAGTGCCAGCTTGACATAGCCATTGCTGTGTTGATTTAGGTGGGGTTGTACCAGACATGGAGGTTATCCTCTCCTTTGGACTATATCAGTAAAGCCGAGAGGGGAACACTGGTGTCTGGGCAGCCCAGAGTCTCCAAAATAAGTGCCCAGGCTGGCACCCGGAGAGGTACTCCAGCATCGCTGAACAGCGTTGCATCAACACGGGAGGCAACAGATACTGGTTATAAGCTCTTGCTCGATTGGCGTAGAGAACGAGCGCCAGGGGTTGCCTTCGACGGTGGGAGAGATCCTCGCATCTCACTGGACAGTCACCGCCTGCCTCAAGCTGGGCAGCCCCCAGCCAATAGGGTACTGTCCTGCCACAGTTCATCTGCCTCGCTGGGTGCATGAGGCTTAAGGTTCCTGACCCTGACAAGTGACTGAAATTTGGGCACCAGGCAAACCAATAAGAAAATCAACAATAAATGAGAAACATCAACAATTTAAGCTTGTTTGCTGGAATGTGCGGACCATGCTGACCGGCTTGACTGAAGATCTTCAGGCCATCAGTGACACCTGAAAGACTGCTGTCATCAACGAGGAACTGAAGAGGCTCCGAGTTGATATCGCTGCACTGCAAGAGATGCGACTTGCAGATTCGGGATCTCTAAAGGAAAAGGACTACACCTTTTTCTGGCAGGGTAAAGCCCAAGAAGAACCCAGAGAGCATGGTGTTGGCTTTACTGTCAGAAACACCCTTCTACAAATGGTTGATTTAGTCATGGGAGGATCAGAAAGACTTCTTTGGATCACGCTTCAAACTTGCACCAGTCCTGTCCACCTGATCAGTGCTTATGCTCCAACCCTGTACGCCACACCAGAAGTAAAAGACAAGTTCTATGAGCTGCGTCTACACGTGCACGCTACTTCGAAGTAGCGGCACTAACTTCGAAATAGCGCCCGTTGCGGCTACACGTGTCGGGCGCTATTTCGAAGTTAACTTCGACGTTAGGCGGCGAGAAGTCGAAGTCGCTAACCTCATGAGGGGATCGGAATAGCGCCCTACTTCGACGTTCAACGTCGAAGTAGGGACCGTGTAGACGATCCGCGTCCTGCAACATCGAAATTGCCGGGTCCTCCATGGCGGCCATCAGCTGGGGGGTTGAGAGATGCTCTCTCTCCAGCCCCTGCGGGGCTCTATGGTCACCATGGGCAGCAGCCCTTAGCCCAGGGCTTCTGGCTGCTGCTGCGGCAGCTGGGGATCCATGCTGCAGGCACCGGGTCTGCAACCAGTTGTTGGCTCTGTGGATCTTGTGTTGTTTAGTGCAACTGTGTCTGGGAGGGGCCCTTTAAGGGCGCGGCTTGCTGTTGAGTCCGCCCTGTGACCCTGTCTGCAGCTGTGCCTGGCACCCTTATTTCGATGTGTGCTACTTTGGCGTGTAGACGTACCCTCGCAGCGCCTATTTCGATGTGGTGCTGAGCAACGTCGAAGTTGAACATCGACGTTGCCGGCCCTGGAGGACGTGTAGACGTTATTCATCGAAATAGCCTATTTCGATGTCGCAACATCGAAATAAGCTATTTCGATGTTGGCTGCACGTGTAGACGTAGCCATGATGTGCTTAGTGCTGCTGTAGTGCAAATACCTGCTCGTGAACAACTGTACATCTTGGGTGACTTCAATGCAAGAGTTGGAGCTGATTGGGCCTCATGGCCTTCCTGCTTAGGACACTTCGGTGTGGGAAAAATGAATGACAATGGACAGTGTTTCCTTGAACTGTGCTCTTAGCACAATCTCTGCATCATAAACACATTCTTCCAAACGAAGCCACAGCACAGAGTGTCGTGGAGACACCCACGCTCGAAGCACTGGCATCAACTAGATGTGGTCATCACTAGGCGTAATAACCTGAAAAACGTCCTTCTGACACGCAGCTATCATAGTGCTGACTGTGATACAGATCACTCGCTAGTTTGCTCCAAGCTCAAGCTGAGACCCAAGAAGCTGTACCGCTCTAAACCTGCTGGAAGGCCCCGCATTGACGCCAGAAAGAAGGCAAACTCGGAGAAAGCTGAAAAGTTCAGAGAGACCCTCCAGGAGAATCTGCGCAGAGGCCCTGGGGGCGCTGATGCAACATCCAAATGGCAACATCTGAGGGATACAGTTTACAACACGGCCTTGTCAGTGTTTGGAGGAAGAGCTAGAAACACAAATGACTGGTTCAAAGCTAACTCCGATGAGATGATTCCAGTCATTGAAAAGAAACATGCTGCACTCCTGGAGTACAAACGCTCACCGAGCCAGAGTACCCAGCAAGCACTTAGAGAGGCCAGAAGAACAGTACAGCAGACAGCCAGGTGCTGTGCCAACAACCACTGGTTCCAGCTATGCAGCAGCATCCAGACCTGTGCCAACTTTAGCAATCTCAGAGGAATGTACGAGGGTATGAAGAAGGCATTAGGACCCACCCAGAACAAGATGGCACCTCGGAAATCCAAATCTGGTGAAGTCATTGCTGGCAAAGCCAAACAGATGGAGCGTTGGGTTGAGCACTACTCTGAGCTGTACTCACACGAGAATGTTGTGGTTGACGCAGCCCTTGATGCCATCGAGCTCCTACCAGTAATGGACGAACTGGATCAAGAACCGACTGTGGATGAACTGAAGAGAGCCATCGACAGCATTGCAGCAGGAAAGGCCCCTGTTCAGGATGGTATACCACCAGAGGTAATCAAATGTGCCGCGGACACACTCCTGGAACCCCTACATGAGCTACTGTGCCTGTGCTGGAAAGAGGGTGAGGTTCCACAGGATATGCGCGACGTTAACATAGTAACGTTCTATAAGAGAAAAGGAGACAGAAGCGACTGCAACAACTACCGTGGAATCTCCCTCCTAAGTGTCACTGGTAAACTATTCACTCGCGTCATCCTTGGCAGACTCCAGAAGATTGCTGAGAGGGTGTACCCCAAATCGCAGTGCGGATTCCGCACAGAGAGGTCTACCTTTGACATGATCTTCTCTCTAAGGCAGCTGCAGGAGAAGTGCAGGGAGCAGAGAAAGCCACTCTATATAGCCTTCATCGACCTGACCAAGGCCTTTGACTTGGTCAGCAGGGATGATCTGTTCAAACTGCTCCACAAGATAGGCTGTCCTCCACGGTTACTCAAGATGATCCAGTCGTTCCACGAAGACATGAGAGGAACCATCCAATATGACGGCACATTATCGGATGCTTTCAGAATCAGGAGCGGCGTCACACAAGGATGCGTGCTTGCTCCGACATTGTTCGGAATCTTCTTCACACTCCTCCTGAAGCATGCCTTTGGATCTTCAACAGAGGGCATCTTGATGCACACAAGATCCGATGGGAAACTGTTTAACCTTGCAAGGCTGAAAGCTAAGTCTAAGGTGCGAGAAGTCCTCATCAGAGACATGCTGTTCGCAGACGATGCTGCTGTAGTGTCTCACAGAGAAGACCAGCTTCAAAAACTGCTGGATCAGTTCTCCAAAGCGTGCAAGGACTTTGGGCTTACCATCAGCCTAAAGAAGACAAATAGGCTATTTCGATGAATAACGTCTACACGTCCTCCAGGGCCGGCAACGTCGATGTTCAACTTCGACGTTGCTCAGCCCAACATCGAAATAGGCGCAGCAAGGGAACGTCTACACGTCAAAGAAGCACACATCGAAATAGGGATGCCAGGCACAGCTGCAGACAGGGTCACAGGGCGGACTCAACAGCCAGCCGCTCCCTTAAAGGGCCCCTCCCAGACACACTTGCACTAAACAACACAAGATCCACAGAGCTGACAACTGGTTGCAGACCCTGTGCCTGCAGCATCGATCCCCAGCTGCCGCAGAAGCAGCCAGAAGCCCTGGGCTAAGGGCTGCTGCCCACGGTGACCACAGAGCCCCGCAGGGGCTGGAGAGAGAGCATCTCTCAACCCCCCAGCTGATGGCCGCCATGGAGGACCCAGCAATTTCGACGTTGCGGGACGCGGATCGTCTACACGGTCCCTACTTCGACGTTGAACGTCGAAGTAGGGCGCTATTCCTATCTCCTCATGAGGTTAGCAACTTCGACGTCTCGCCGCCTAACGTCGAAGTTGGTGCCGCTTTTTTGAAGTAGCGTGCACGTGTAGACGCAGCTAAAGTGTACTCAGTCAGGATGTTGCTGAATCCCCATCAATCAGCATTGACAACTATACGTTAGAGGTCATCCACGAGTTCGTTTACCTTGGGTCCACCATCACTGACACCCTGTCATTGGACACTGAGCTAAATAGGAGGATCGGAAAATCGGCCGCAACTCTGTCCAGACTCAGCAAGAGAGTGTGGAATAACAACAAGCTGTACACTCACACCAAAATGCAAGTCTACAGAGCCTGCATCCTCAGCACCCTCCTTTATGGCAGCGAGACTTGGACCCTGTATGCCCGCCAGGAAAAGAGACTCAACGTCTTCCACTTTCGCTGCCTCAGGCGCATCCTTGGAATATCATGGAAGGACAGAGTGACCAACACCGCCGTCCTCGAGCAAGCTGGAATCCCAACCATGCACACCCTCCTCAGGCAGCGTCGACTCCGCTGGCTTGGCCACGTCCACAGGATGAATGATGGAAGGATTCCAAAAGACATCCTGTATGGTGAGCTAGCCTCTGGCAAAAGACCTCCCGGACGCCCCCAGTTGCGCTACAAAGATGTCTGCAAGAGAGACCTCAGAGAGGTAGACATCAAGCTGGACAACTGGGAAGAACTAGCAGACGACCGCAGCAGCTGGAGGCAGGGGTTACACAAGGGCCTTCAGAAGGGCGAGTTGAAGATCAGACAGCTAGCAGAGGAGAAGCAAGTGCACAGAAAGCACAATAAGGACTTGCCAGACACCCACTACATCTGCAAGAGATGCAGCAAGGACTGTCACTCACGTGTGGGTCTTCATAGTCACAATAGACGCTGTAAATGAAGTCCTCAATTGAAACTTTAAAGGGCGCGATCCATAGTCTATGCAGACTGAAGGATGCCTACTACTACTGATCCTGCTTTAAGCATGGGACTGGACTAGATGACCTCCCGGGGTCCCTTCCAGCCCTGGAATTCTATGATTCTACGATTCTAGGTTTCATTTTATAATTTTTGTCTTTAAAGGAAACGTGCTTGTTCAAACTGGGTGAACCATTTGTTAATCATAATTTATTATTATGAAGTTATAAAGTCCAAACATTAATCTCAGTAAATTATACAAAACCAACGTTTAGTTTTTGGGAACTAATTTTTGGCAGTAATAGCCATATGCAGTTGTGTCTTTGCAATCATATTCTTTTTTATGTGTATGCTTAAGTCAGCTTTAAAAAAAATTAAAATGGTGTGAAAACAATTCAAAATACAACACTATACAGCGTCACTTCTGATTTGTTATGCTCCAAAGTTACAGCCTCAGGAAGGAGAAACTGACAGGTTTCATTGTATCTAACATTAACTAAGGCTGCATCTACACTACAAGATAAACTCAAATTAAAGGCGGTTAGCTCGATATTACCAGGTGATTGTCTTCACTGTAAATACCATTAGCTTGATCTAGAGTGCACTAATGTTGAGATTACAAAATCTCAGTGAGCTGACAGATATTGCGTCAAGCCCAAATTCAGAAGTTATATTAAAGGCCAGTATGGAAGAACCATGTCTTAAAATTGAATTTATTAGCCTCCAGAAGTATCCACTATATATCTCACAAAGCTGTGCGTGCTGCACCTGGCTCCCAGATCCCTGCTACTGGTGGGACCTGGGAAACTGACCAGGCTGCTGCTTTCCTGTGGCAGGCACCCCGTGGCTTGAGCCGCATGGGGCAAGGCACCCTGTGGCCAGGCTGCTTAAACCACATGGGGTCGGGCATCCCATGACCAGACAGCTCCTGCCGCAGGGAGCCATGGGCAGATGCTCACCCGGCAGGCACCCTTGGCCACCTGCAACCAGATGCCCCCAGCCAGCGAACTCCAGAAGCTCTTCCACTAGAGCCAGTGAGTGACAGGGGTTTGGGTTTTTTTTGAAGAGGGTTTTTTTTTTGTTTTGTGTATATGTATGTGGGGGGGTTGGGTGTTGTTTTGGGAGTTTGCTTTTTGGGGGGAAGTTGAGGTGGGACTGGGTTTGGGGGAGTCTGCAGGGTGGGGGAGTTAAACCCTCACATTTAACAGTCTATGGAAATGAACAGACAGCCCTATTAGTCCATTAAATGGAGGATTTGCCCTACTGTCAGGAGCTGGGAAATTGACCAGGGTTGCTGCTCTGTCAGTTTCCCCAGTCCCCCAAGCTGCCAGACCCAGAAGACTGACAACATTGCCACATCTGGCTCCTGGCTCAGAATGCAGGGCTGAGGGAACTGTGGGATAGGTTCCCAAAATGCACTGCTGCAACACTTGATGTTTGGTGATTTCAGGGTGCAAGCAATGTGTTGAATTTGTTGGGATTCTGTGAAAAGTGAGGATACTCATTATCAAATTTAGAAAAAACAGCATTTATAAAATAGATTTTAAAAACTTTGAATTTTTCTTGTAGTATAGATGTAGTCTAAGACTCAGATCATTCACTGAGAACCCTGAAGACAGACCTTTACCTCTGCCCAGAGTACCGCAGAATTTAGTGGTGGTTCCTTTAGTATTTTTGGCAATGAAAAACTGGTATCCAAGTAATATTTGTGGACAGCCTTTATTCAGTGATTGTACAGCTCCTATCACAGTGACTGACTCCTAAGCCCTACTGCAATACAAATACATAGTTTCTACAATTAACATTATTATCTACTTTCACTGCAGGTACCGTTTCATATTTTTTTGCAACAAATTCAAATAAATTATGACGTGTGCTATTATGTCTGTACAGACTTTGCAGTTAAAAGCTTTCCAAGGGCTTTACATAATTAACTATTATCTTAGAATTTGCAGTCCTTATAGGAAGTATAGCAAATGCTGAAACTACCTAGATATCTTTATCTGAAATTGCTGGCAAGTTTTTAAATGCATTCTCTATTTCTTTCCAGGTCTCAGAACTTATTTGACTAAAAAATTGTGTTGGACACTATTATGAAAAGAATGTTGCTGTTTTCAATAAAAAGCAATGCAATTAGCGAAAGAAAACACAAATACTGGAAATTTCCACAAAAGAATGATGGGAAAGGAATTAACTGACTGATAACCAAGAACCTCCAGATATATTTAAAATTATGGAGAAAGGTTAAAATGGAGAACTCTGCCTCTGGGGTTGTGTCATTGAATGAAACCTCCTTTTAGCCAAAACTCAAGATAATGTCCTTAAATACAGTGGGGACAAAGCTAAGACTACTTGCCTGGTTATATTCCTTCTCATGACTACTTTGAAAAAAAAAAACAGGGGTAGGAAGTGAATGGTTCCCCCCTCCACCCGCCCTCCAATGCAAAGGGAAGAAGAGGGTAATACTCTTAAAAAGAGAAAGTAACTGTTGATCCCACAAGAGCAAAGGTGCAGCCCAGGCCACCTTTGGGTTAGTGCACTAAACTGCAGCTAATGGGTCAATCTATCTCCTAATTCATGTTTTAATTACACCTTTTAATTAAAGGTTAAGTTTTAAGTAGCGAGGCAAAGATCATCTGTAGCTTTAGCGTAGTATGTGGTGTATCTCAGGAGTGAGTGGGATGACCAGATCTTGCACATAACGGAAGTGGACCCAATAATTTAACCTGAGTTTTCCATTTCTAAAATCTATGATCTGATCACGCTATGGCTGTTCATGCATTTCCAGAGGGGAGAGAGGAAATTTGAATTCCTGTGGTCACACATAATTCTACCTTAGTCCCTGACTAAATGTCTCCACAGTACAGCAACAAAAAATATTCAGAATAGATAGATAGCCTATTAGTTTCAATATGAATTAAAGAAATCAGAACTTGCTGGTAATGTGAGGTGACCAGTGGCATAGGAGGCTATTCTAATTTATGTGCTGGAGCTGTACCAAACCACTAGAAGCTTCTGGAGTGAAATGATTAATTCTGTCGACGTAATTTAAAATGATTATTTAGCTAGAGAAATCTTATAAATATCTTATCATTAGGCCATGTAAGTAAAAATCAAGGCATGTGATAAATGTTTCTGTGTCTGCAGATGTGGAAAATTCCTCGTTTCTGTAAAGCCCCATTTTAACAAAGAACTTAAGTACAGGTTCAAGTCCCGTTGAAATCAGTGGAATTTAGGCACACACTTCAATTTTCTTGAATTTATGGTGAGATTTTGCAAAAATATTAGGGTTTAAATTTAGCTGCTGGAATTAGCGAAGAATTGAATGCAGGCCCCTGAACTGCCCTCACATCTTACTGAGACTGTGGCACTTTTCTGTAGTCCATTTACAAATTTTAATGAAACACATAGCAATAAAGTTTTAGGAGTGTAGTTCCATACATGGTAAAATAAGCTGTGGCAATATGATGGTAGACTTCAGAAGTACATGACTAATACAAATATAATGCTTCTGCCTTGTGGCAAAGGCAGCAACAAGGGCCGGATTCCCCATGATGTAATAATCCTTTCTAAACGGCTGTGTCTACATATGCCGCTTCTTCCGGAAGCAGCATGCTAATGAGCTATCTGGGAGATGCTAATGAGGTGTGGATGCAAATTTTCCGCACCCGATTAGCATATGGGCACGTGGTTTGAAGTCCAGAAAAATCTCTTCTGGACTCCAAAGTACACATGCAGACGTGTGGCTCGCTGGGATCTTCCAGAGGGAAGCCCTCCTTCCAGGAGCCCCTTCTTCCCCAAAAGATGTGGCACAGGGCATCCCCCGATGGGGCATATGCAGACTCCTATCCTGAAGCCCCCCAATGCCCCACACTAGTGTGATTCCCGGGGCTGCAGGTGAGCTGCAGGGCACCCCGCATGCCCCCCAGGGAGCCCAGGGTTCACAGCTGCACACAGCCTACCTGTGCCCTGGGCACGGAGTTCCCTGTACCCGACTGCATCCCTTCCACCCAGTTCCCGTGTGGGGCCCCTCACATTGGTGTGCCCAGGGGTATCCCAGCCCAGTCCCCAGCTGCCTCCTTCATGCCTCCATCCCTACGGGCCCCCGGCAGTGTGCCCCTCCAGGAGTGGGCTTGTGTATAGGTGAGGTATCGGGTCCCCTGTGATAAGCCCCTGGCACCTGTTTCCAGTCCCACCCCCTGTTGCCAGGCTGCGACCCAGCATGTGGCTTACCTCCAGTATGACAGCCCCAACAGTGGCCTTGCCCACCCCAAATTGCTGCCCCACGGAGCAGTACCTATCCGGGGTGGCCAGCTTCCAGAGGGCAATGTCTACACGCTTCCCCACCGGGAGGGCTGGCTGCATCCCTGTGTCCTGGCAGCAAAGCAGGTGGACCAGACAGGCACAGATGTGGTGGAATGTGGCCTTGTTCATATGCAGTTTCTGCTGCCACCGTTCATTGACCCACTGTGCCATGACAACCCGGTCCCACCCATCTCTCCTGGCAGCGTGGGTCCAGATGTGGTAGATGGGCTGTTGGAGGCCAGGCTGGGGCAGGGGTGGGGCAGGTCCCCTGGTGCTCAGGCTGCATTCATGCAGCAGGCTGAGGAGGGTGGCCAGGAGGTTCCCCAACACCCTTGTCAGGCCGAGCCTGTGCTGCTGCAGGACCTCGGGGTCCATGGCCAGCAAGGGAGCTGTTGCAGAAGCAGCAGTATGGCGAGCTGTGCAGGGAACAGCACAATGGGCCTCAGCACCTAGTGTGGGGAGGGGCTGTTGTCGTGGGGGGAGCTTTAACTGGCTGCGTGGTCAGGGCTCTGGAAGTGCTCTCCAGCCTTGCGACCCCGTCTGAGGTGTTTCCTGCCCTGTTTTTCCACAAGAGCATCCACACATGCGTGGACACGATCTTCTGGGAGACCGGGCAGCTCTTTCGGATGCCACTTTGTGTGTGGACTCTCTGTTCTGGACGATGATCTTCCTGAAGATGGCTTCCGGAAGATCCCATTCTGGGAGAGCTGAGATGTGTAGACACAGCCATTATGTACATCCAGCTCTACCTAAAATCTTGTGTACCTCCAGGCTTTAGGAATGTAAAATACCTATTGCATGGTAATCTTTATTAGTAACTTCTTCCCAATCTGCAAGCATTCAGGTGTCCTTGGGACTGTGAAGCCACAAATGGTTTTGATGGGGTAAGACATAACAACTATTTTTACATGAAAATGAAGATCAGAAAATTAAGCCAGTCTACTGGAGCTACGGCCGACTCCTTGTTCCAAATATTAACTGCTGGGTTTAGTGAGGCCTGAACTCTTATATCCAAGATAATCACTGCACTGGTAAACTCTCACACTCAACTGCAGACAGTTCAGTGAGTATCAGAATGGCTTTTCTCCCATTCAGACAATCCTGCAACAGGTAGGTGCTGCTCCAAAATGATGCTGCTGGGCCAGTCATACAAAGGCAGTTTGAAGCAGTGCCAAGAAGCCCAGAGCAAAGCAAGATCCCTTTCCTAGAGCTCTTAGTGCCCCCAATAATTAGCTGGTTGAATTTGAAAATCTACCTGACCCTAGCGTGATATTGATCATCTTAGGGTCACCTACTTTGCCCAGGCTATAGTTTCCACAGCTCCTCTCTGAGTCTGTAAATGTTTTTGCATGTACTAGTAACATTTCCATAAACAGAACACAAAATCATACGACAAAATGCTGTAGAAATGCAGGATGTATGAATAATAATTTATGTAAACTAATCCTGCCAAAGATAGCTTGTTCCTCTCTCTTACTGGGAGAGCAGAGAGGTGTTTTCTGTAAAGCCTCTAGTTCTGGGGTTCACTTTACTAATTTATAAAACAAAGTTATGCAAGCCCTGGTTCAGGAAGATCAAACCTGCAGGAAGTTAATTTTCACTAGTTTTCTTCATGATGGGTTTCTAAACTTTTCATGAGAAACAGCTTTTCAAATGACAGGTACCTGGCACCTACATGAAAGAGGAATTTCACTTTTTCATTAACTGGTTTAAACTGATCATTGCAATGTAAAATTGTGGGTTTTTTATTTTTAAATACAACAGCAGCCTACTGAGAGAAGGAAAATATAATTTTGACAGGAAAGAAAAGAATTGATTGGTTGTTTTAGCATAAATCCATAGAAAATTAAAGTGGTGATAAGAATCTTTTGAAAGACAAAGGTCTGCATAAAAGGGAATTTCTCTGAGAGCCTAGCCAATAATGAGCTTTTTACAGTCAATTTTAAGTACCATGTAAGTTAAACAGTATCAGATGAATGTTAATTTGTGTATGTATCTACTAATAAGTAAAGAAATCAGAAGTTTTTATGTTGCACCAAAGAACAGGAAAAGCAATTATTTGCTGAAAAGTGAAATTGAAATGAGTATCTTCACAGTAAACCTAACCAAATGATTTCAGGTTACTGAATAGCTGACTGTGCAACTCAGTTTATTGATTAGAATTCACAAGGGCTGAGTCGATATTAGCAAGTTATTTTGAATGATTTTGAAAAAGAAGGGGGCTCTTTGAAAAGATTCTACAAAATATCTGCACACAAAAAGTGTTCTTTCAAAAGAAAATCTTTTCAACATCGTTCTTTCTTTCCTGTTTCAGTACAAGCACCTGCTTTTGAGAGCTCCTTTGTAAAGAAAACATGTCTAGACACTCTGCAGGTCCTTTTTTCCAAAACGCAGTCCTCAAGGGGCCTGATTTTTCAATCCCTGGCCTGTTCTTTTTAAAGAGTGGGTACTGTCTGGATGCAGTCTTTCCAAAGAAGATCTTTCAGAGATCTTCTGGAAGAACTTCTTTTGACAAATCTATGTAGTGTAGACATAGCCAAAGTGATTCCAATGTCTAACTCAAATAAATAAAAATATATAAAATGTAGTGATTAGAATTGTACAAAGTGATTGCAATGTAGAAATCAAATAAAAATAAATAAAAATCTCCTCAAAAGTTAAAATGTATGCAAAGATTCTTCTTAATAATAAGCAGTCCTATAGTACCTGAAAAAACTAACACATTTATTAGCTTTCTTCACATGTTGAAACAAATCAAGACTGTTCAGGCAGATACTCAAGTCACTTTTATGGCTCTAAATTGGACTGTTTTCTAAAAACATCAAGGAATGGGAACGTGTTTACCCTGTCATGGGAGGTTTTCAAATTTTGGTTGCTACAAGACAAAACAATTTGAGCGGTCAGAAGAAACCCCAAAAAATCTGGAAATAAAACTGACAAAAATTATTTTGATTTTCCTTCAGATTTTTGTGGGAAAACATTTCCAGACCTTCCTTATCTAAAAGCTGTACTTTATTAGGCTGCAAAGCTCAACATCATTTGTCATATTTACTTGAGATTAATGAGAGAAGGCTGAGCATCCTGATTTATGTTTGTTCTGAATTCTCATTTGTTGAGATAGGGCAAACTTGAATTGTCATTCTAGCAATTAACTGTTTGCATTTCTACAAAGATAACTTTAGAACTCTTTGGCTGAGTTGGCATCAACTGTTCCATAAATGATCTAAAGCTTGTTGTACAAATTGACATGGCTCTTTATCAAGGATCCATAACTCTTTACTGGTATTAAAATTACCATGACACCATGGTAAAGGTAAAATAAGTTTATTATTGTGAAATTTTACTTTGATTTCTTGTAACTTCATTGATTGCTTTACAAATTTTAACATTGGAGAGTTTGTTAGGTTAAAATTTATCAGCTGTATCACAGAACAAGGTTTGTAAAATACTAGTTTCTGACCTTAAAATCTACATGGGTTAATAATATGAATTTTATAAGCACTGAGTGCATTCCTTAGCTCTTAATGCAAATTAACCAAATAAATTATAAACATGGCATGGTAATTTGTGAATTAAAATTAATTAAATGATGTGGTTCAGATCAGAGACATCCAAATGTTCTCAAAAATTAAAGTACAGGAAAGGTTGAGAGAAAAAGTCTAAGTAGAAAGTCTAATGTACAAGCAAGTAGAGTAGTTCTACTATTGTGCATCCTATTTAAATTCTCTTTCCCTGGATCCTGCTTATTGTTTAAGAGTGCTAAGGCATTAAAGGGTGCCTCTTATCCTATTGTAACAGGTATAAAACTATGTTGCTTATTCCTTGATGTAAAATAATATCCCATCACATTTGCCTCACGATACTGCCTTCCACTTTTAACTTCTGTAAAAAAATTGCAATGGTTTGGCACATTCCGAATCCCATACTAAATCTGTAATAAAAGGAAAATGCTATTAAAACAATAATCTAAAACGCTAAGCTTTAAATCCCCATTCAGCTTTCAAACTGCTGGAGAGAAAGAAGATTAGAAAATAGTTGAAAACCCAACTCTCAACAATAGCAAGTTTTTGGCAGAAAATTCAAAATAGCCCGCCTTGTAATAAAGGTGCTGGAAGAGAGGATCTGGGTCCTGATATGCAGGAAAAAGGTAGGTCCTGGCCTGCTTCTGTCTCCTTTACGGCTTGAATTAGATGGGTTGGGGTGAGAAGTGGATCTCACAGAGTTTGTCAGAAGGGACCATCATAAGTCTGACCTCTTGCATAATTTCTCCAGCTGTTGCCAAGACAGCTGAACTTGTGCAGTGATCTCATGATTTGTATTCTGTTATATGACAACTTCCTACATCCTCATTTAGGCCACATTATGCTTACTTTAGTTATAAGTATAATGTTGCTGAATATGTGTGGCATAATTTTAATTTTAAGTATTTCAGATGTGGTAGCAATTCTTACTATCCCCTTTTCACAGAAGGATCTTTTGAGGTTTGTAGGAATTGTAGACCTCAGCACACCTGAAAATCGGGTCAAAATGATTTGTGCAAAGTCACACAGGACTAGATGGTCAGTTCATCATCTCCCCAAGGTGCAGGGCAGCAAGTAGCTGCTCTGCTGCAGAAAGCCAGGGATTCATGCCTCCCTTGGTCCTATTAAATCTGGTGATGAAGGGATGCTAGGGAGTAGATTTCTTTACTCTTTACATGGAGCAGTGAACTTGGGCTTTGGGTGTGTGATGGAGGTTGGGGTCAGTGACAGCCACCTCCCCCTATTATCTGGAAATAAACCATCTCTTGTAGGGGTGAAGATGGTGCTCCTACCACTGCAGCCCTTGACAGTAGGTAGGAGGCCTCCCAACTGCAGCAGATGGGAGCCACACCTGAGCCCAGGGACAGTTAGACTTGGTCCAGAGTTGAGACAGGGACCCTGATAACAGCCTTGGACTCCAGCCCTCAAGCAGGTCAATGTCCAGGTCATCCCCAGACCTGTCTGGGGGGGCACACACGCCAGGGTGGATGGGGCAGGCTCAGAGAGAGCATGCCACAAGCCTCACCAGGCCAGCTTAGACAGGACCATATGCTGTAGTCCCAGCATGCACAACCAAGTGCACAGAAGTGTCTCCCATCCAGAGCTGTGGTGGGGATGGGGTGAGGCTGCAGGCCCAAGAACACTGCAGTAGGTGCCCTGGTGAGGATCCTTGGGAGGCGCAGGTGAAGGGCCTCCCAGATCCACACCCCATCCCTGTGGCCTTGGTGGATAGGGACCACACAGGGCTGTTCGGAGCCTAGGTCAACATTAGCCTCCACCCCAGGGGGGAGGCCTCCTTCTTCCTCTCCACAATGCCGTAGAGGGCACAGCATGCCCCCACAACATAGAGGACATTATGGGGCCCCCCATATCCAGGTGGGTCATCAGACACTGAAAAGGTGCCTTCAGACAGCTGAAGGCACACTCAGCCTGGTTGCATGCCCAGTTGAGGCAGAAGTTGAAGACGGCCTGGGTGGGGTTCAGGTGGTTAGTGTCTGGCTGCATGAGCCCCCATGATGCACACTGGCATACTCACTTCCCTAACTGCAAGCTCCCAGTGGTGGGACATAGGTCCCCACTTCCATCCTCTAGCAGAGGCTGGAGTTATGGAAGACATATGCTTCATGGGTCCAGCCTGACCACCTGATATCCCTTTTGGTTTATGTACCGAGCCACACTGTGGTCTGGGGCCCAGGTGGAGATGTAGGTCCCATCAATGGCCCCAAAGCAGTTGGGGAAGCCCAGGGCAGCAAAGCCATCCATGGCCGCATCTGCATCCCTGAGCAGCGTATCACTGATGGCCATCGTGACCTGCAGGAGGAGGAGACTGAACACACATGTGAGAGACTGAAAGAGGTAGGCTCTAGACTCCCCAAGCCCCCCAGAGTCCTCTGTCCCCCTACCCCAAAGCCACCAACAGCGGGTCTGTGTGAGGATGGGACAGTATGGTCTCCCAGTGATGGGGCTCCCCTCTCAGTCCCCCATCCCTACCCTGTGTCCTGAGGGTCCCCATGGTCGGACCTCCCACCATGCAAGGCCTGTAGAGTAAGAGTGCTTTACTTGCACAAGGATGGCTCTGATGGTGGAACTGCTGGTGCTAGGGTTGGGCCCAGATGGCAGGGTGGGGCGCAGGCTGCCAGAATATGTGGGCCACAGCAATGGCAATGATTGGGATCAGCTGCTGCAGCTCTGCCTGGGTCCAGGGCATGGCCAGGGGCTGGGCTGTCTCCATGGATAGCTGCATAACACAGGTTCTCCCTCAGGCTACGTGTGCTCCCTGCATGGACTATGCTATGCCTTGTGGGGGTTGCAAAGCCTCTTGTGTTCAGGGAATGGGTGTTTTGGATGGGCCCTTTAAGGGTGTGCCTGGCTGGGGCTCCTGGAAGGGCTTGCCAGCCAAGCAATCCCATCTCCGGGCTTCTGGGTCCTGTTCTGTTGAGAGAGCATCTGGGGCTGTATGGATGTGCTCTGTCAACAGAGCAGATCACTCTTTCCACCTTCTTTGGTGTGAGGCTGAAATCTGTCATCAGGAGTTTTGTCAGAAAATATCTTCCACCAGTAACTTCAGTAAACAGATCACTCTAGTGTAGATGTAGGCTCAGATGATTAATCCATAAGCAGGACAATGTTTTCTCCAATACTCAGAATAAGAAACATAAGAACATAAGAATGGCCATACTGGGTCAGACCAAAGGTCCATCCAGCCCAGCATCCCATCTGCCGACGGTGGCCAATGTCAGGTGCCCCAGAGAAGGAGAACAGAAGACAATGATCAAGTGATTTATCTCCTGTCATCCATCTCCTGCCCTTGTACTGAAGGCTAGGGCACCATACTTTACCCCTGGCTAATAGCCACTTATGGACCTAACCTGCAAAAATTTATCGAGCTCTTTTTTAAACCCTAATAGAGTCCTGGCCTTCACAGCCTCTTCTGGCAAGGAGTTCCACAGGTTGACTGTGCGCTGTGTGAAGAAAAATTTCCTTTTATTAGTTTTGAACCTACTACCCATCAATTTCATTTGGTGTCCCCTAGTTCTTGTGTTATGGGAAAAGGTAAATAATTTTTCTATATTCACTTTCTCCACACCATTCATAATTTTATATACCTCTATCATATCGCCCCTCAATCGCCTCTTTTCCAGACTGAAAAGTCCCAGTCTCTCTAGCCTCTCCTCATATGGGACCCGTTCCAAACCCCTAATCATCTTAGTCGCCCTTTTCTGAACCTTTTCTAATGCCAATATATCTTTTTTGAGGTGAGGAGACCACATCTGCACACAGTACTCAAGAGGTGGGCGTACCATAGTTTTATATAGGGGAAGTATGATATCTTTTGTCTTATTATCTATCCCTTCTTTAATAATTCCTATAATCCGATTTGCTTTACTAACTGCCGCTGCACGCTGCGTGGATGTCTTCAGAGAACTATCCACTATAACTCCAAGATCCCTTTCCTGATCTGTCGTAGCTAAATTTGACCCCATCATGTTGTACGTGTAATTTGGGTTATTTTTTCCAATGTGCATTACCTTACACTTACCCACATTAAATTTCATTTGCCATTTTGCTGCCCAATCACTCAGTTTGCTGAGATCTTTTTGTAGTTCTTCACAATCCCTTTTGGTTTTGACTGTCCTGAACAACTTGGTGTCATCTGCAAACTTGGCCACCTCACTGCTTACCTCATTTTCTAGATCATTGATGAACAAGTTGAACAGGATCGGTCCCAGGACTGACCCCTGGGGAACACCACTAGTTACCCCCCTCCATTGTGAAAATTTACCATTTATTCCAACCCTTTGTTTGCTGTCTTTTAACCAATTCCCAATCCATGAAAGGATCTTTCCTCCTATCCCATGACCGCCTAATTTACATAAAAGCCTTTGGTGTGGGACCGTGTCAAAGGCTTTCTGGAAATCTAGGTATATTATGTCCACTGGGGGCCCCTTGTCCGCATGTTTATCAACCCCTTCAAAGAATTCTAATAGATTAGTTAGACACGACTGCCCTCTGCAGAAACCATGCTGACTTTTGCCCAACAATTCGTGCTCTTCTACGTGCCTTGCAATTTTATTCTTTACTATTGTTTCTACTAATTTGCCTGGTACTGATGTTAGACTTATCGGTCTATAATTGCCAGGGTCTCCTCTGGAGCCTTTTTTAAATATTGGCGTTATATTGGCCGTCTTCCAGTCATTGGGTACCAAAGCGGATTTAAAGGATAGGTTACAAACCACTGTTAATAACTCCGCAATTTCACATTTGAGTTCTTTCAGAACCCTTGGGTGAATACCATCTGGTCCTGGAGACTTGTTACTTATTCAGCTTATCAATTAACTCCAAAACCTCCTCTAATGTCACTTCAATATGGGAGAGTTCCTCAGATTTGTCACCTAAAAAGGCTGGCTCAGATTTAGGAACCTCTGTAACATCCTCAGCCGTGAAGACTGAAGCAAAGAAATCATTTAATCACTCCGCAATGGCACTGTCTTCCTTGATCGCTCCTTTTATATCTTTATCGTCCAAGGGCCCCACTGCTTTTTTAGCGGGCTTCCTGCTTCTAATATATTTAAAAAACATTTTACTATCATTTTTTGAATTTTTGGCTAGCTGTTCCTCAAAATCTTTTTTGGCTTTTCTTACTACATTATGACACTTAATTTGGGAGTGTTTATGTTCCTTTCTATTTTCCTCACTAGGATTTGACTTCCACTTTTTAAAAGCTGCCCTTTTCTCTCTCACTGCCTTTTTAACATGGCTGTTAAGCCATGGTGGTTCTTTGTTAGGTCTCTTACTGTGTTTTTTTATTTGGGGTATACATTTAAGTTGGGCCTCTAGTATGGTGTCTTTAAACAGTTTCCATGCAGCTTCCAGGGATTTTAGTTTAGTTATTTTACCTTTTAGTTTCTGTTTAACTAGCTTCCTCATTTTAGTGTAATTCCCCTTTTTGAAATTAAATGCCAGAGTGTTTGACCGCTGCGGTGTTCTTCCCAACACAGGAATATTAAAAGTTATTATATTGTGGTCACTATTTCCAAGTGGTCCAGTAACAGTTACCTCTTGGACCAGATCCTGCATTCCAGTCAGGACTAGATCGAGAATTGACTCTCCCCTTGTGGGTTGCTGTACTAGCTGCTCCAAGAAGCAGTCATTTAAGGCATCAAGAAATTTAATCTCTGAAGCCCATCCTGAGGTGACATGTACCCAATCAATATGGGGATAATTGAAATCTCCTATTATTACTGTGTTTTTTATTGTGATAGCCTCTTTAATCTCCCTTAACATTTCAGCATCACGATCACTGTCCTGGTTAGGTGATCGGTAATATATTCCTAATGCCGTATTCATATTAGAGGAATGAATTGTTATCCATAATGATTCTATGGAACATTTTGATTCCTTTAGGATTTTTGTTTCATTTGATTCTATATTATCCTTCACATATAGTACCACGCTGCCACCCGCACGACCTGTTCCATCTTTCCGATATAATTTATATCCCGGTATGATAGTGTCCCACTGATTGTGCTCATTCCACCATGTTTCTGTGATGCCTATTATGTCAACTTCCTCCTTTGATATGAGGTACTCCAGTTCACCCATCTTATTAGACAGACTCCTAGCATTTGTGTAAAAGCACTCTAAAAAACTACCACTATTTATATGTCTGCCTTTCACAGATGCGTTGGATTTTTTTATATGCGATTGTTTCACATCTGATCTTGCCCATATATTATTTCTCACGTTCCCTATCTGACTAACTTCTAGGGAATCCCTATCTATGGAGCCTCGTGTAAGAGAAGTCTCCGTCCGATCCATGTGCTCCCCCGCACCAATTGGCTTTCCCCCACCTCTTAGTTTAAAAGCTGCTCTATGACCTATTTAATGTTTAATGCCAGTGGTCTGGATCCACCTTGATTTAGGTGGAGCCCATCATTCCTGTATAGGCTCCCCCTACCCCAAAAGTGTCCCCAGTTCCTAATAAATCTAAACTCCTCTTCCCTACACCATCGTCTCATCCACGTATTGAGACTCTGAAGTTCTGCCTGTCTATCTGGCCCTGCGCATGGAACTGGAAGCATTTCAGAGAATGCCACCATAGATGTTCTGGATTTCAGTCTCTTTCCTAGTAACCTAAATTTGGCCTCCAGAACATCTATTCTACCCTTCCCTATGTCATTGGTACCGACATGTACCACGACCACCGGCTCCTCCCCAGCACTGCCCATAAGTCTGTCTAGATGCCTCGAGAGATCCGCAACCTTCGCACCAGGCAGGCAAGTCACCATACGGTTCTCCCGGTCATCACAAACCCAACTATCTATATTTCTAATGATCGAATCCCCCACTACTAAAACCTGCTTCTTCCTAACAGCTGGCGCTCCCTCTCCCGGAGAAGTATCCTCGGCGCGAGAGGATACCATAGCACCCTCTGGAAGGAGGGTCCCAACTATGGGATGGTTTCCCTCTGCTCCCATTGACTGCTCTCCTTCCCTAAGCCTTTCATCCTCCATAACAGCATCAGGACTGTCAGATTGGATGTGGGACAGCCCTACTATGTCCCGGAAAGTCTCATTAACAAACACCTCTGCCTTCCTTAGCTCCTCCAGTTCAGCCACCCTGGCCTCCAAAGCCTGCACTCGGTCTCTGAGGGCCAGGAGCTCCTTGCATCGAGCGCACACATATGCCACCCGCCCACAGGGTAGGTAGTCATACATATTGCACTCGACACAATAAACAGGATAGACCCCACTCTGATGCTGGGCTTCTGCATCCATTTCCTACTCTAATTATATATGAGGGTTTAATTAAATGTTTCAGAGAGGTTGTTATAAAGGATTTAAGTTTAAGGGCAATACAAGTCACTGGCTCCCTCCAAGCTCCCCCTCAAAACTTCCTCCTGTTAGCACTCACCCTGGTTGCAAGCACCCGGTCGCAAAGCTCCCTGGTCACTTACTAGCGGGCTTTAAGTGTTCGGCCTCCCTGATAGCTCCTCCCTCTGCCTACAGCTCAGCCAATCAGCACACGGTGTTTCAATTCAAACCTAATCAAGACTCACAGCTTCCAACTGCCTGCCTGAGCACACGGCCTTTCAAACGAACACTCAGCTCAGCACTCCAAACTCCAAACAAACAAACAAACACAAGCCCAGAACCCCCAAACACAAGCAGCCACTTACCCCAAGGTGCTTTAGTTTGCTCCTTCCTTCTCCTACTCCAGGAGAGCCTCTCAAAACTCCCTCCTGTTCGCAAGCACCCAGTCCCAAAGTTACCAGTTTTGTTCTAAATCAAAGTTGATTTGGCTCTTTTTGTATGCTATAATTGCATGTTCTAAAATAGAAGTGATTCTTCAGCAAATGGTTTTATTAACTAAAGTGCACAAATATTATTTTTAATTACCTTTCAGATACTGGTTTAGGAATATTAAGTTACAAGTGTTTCCTTTTGGGATCAAATGCCTCTGTCCTTTGCGAGGGGCAGTGCCTATTGCTTTGCAGGTCCCCTAGAACAGGGGTCGGCAACCTGTGGCTCCAGAGCTGCACACAGCTCTTTAAAGAGCCCCTTGTGGCTCTGAGCGCTGCCGCTGCTGACTCCTCTTATGGCTCTGGAGTCTGCTGCTGCTTAAACAATGCCCAGAGTTAAAACAGGATTTAGTTTTATTTAAGCAGAGGCAGCCCCCAGAGCCATGGAGCAGTCAGCTGCTGCAGGGGGAAAGCCGGCAGGGCACAGAGTCCTCCTTGCCTCCCCACTCCATGTGGGGAAAGTCAGCCTGCAGGAGAGCTGGGGTGGAGGGGTGGCTGGGCCTGCCCCTGCTGAAGCTGTGCAGTTGTGGGGAGAAGGAGGAGGCAGGCAGGGGCAACAGCAGCACTCAGAGCTTGTTGGCTGAGGCAGGTAAATCTTGGGGTTGGGACTGAAGGGGTTACGCTTGGGGATGGGGGGATGGATCTGGGGGCTGAGACAGGTAAAGCCAGGAGATGGGGGGAGTAACTTTACTCTCTAATTGGTACGGATCATTGTGTGTGTGGACACTGTTCTTAAAAAAGGAGATACAAAAAGTACAATTTGATACAATTTCTCTGATACGATTTGATATTATCTATTAAGGAGCATCTTATATTCAGGTGCAATATGGCTCTTAAAGTATTGATTTTGTTTTGGTTGCAGAACCCTGCCCTAGGAGCACAGTCATCAATACACCCCTTAAGATGGTAAAAAATATACTCCTCTATGCAGGCAGCTTCTCAGACTGGTCTAGATGTAAATAAGACCATGGATCTGATGCCCTTCCACCTCACACTTTTACCGATAGTAGCTATGGTCTTGGACATTAGGTAGGAACAGAAAATCTGCAGGGATTTACAGGGCTGGATCAGCCTACAAAAGATTGTGCTCACTAGGGCTATGGCTATGCTAGAGACCTTACAGAAGGGGCTGCTGCACTAGTGTAGCAGCTCAAAGCAATGGGAGAGAGTTCTGCCATTAACTTAATTAATCCACCCCTAATGGGCAGTGGCAGTTATGTCAGCTTTCCCACCACTAGAGTGCTATTCACACCAGTACTTAGATCATTTGGTGGGGGGCTTATTCACATACTCCAGAGTGACAGAAGCTGTGAGGTGGTAGTGTGGACACAGCCTGAGACTTTTTTTACAACTCTGTTTGACACAGAACTGGAATTCCTGTCCAGTATTCCATTATCCTCGGGCTTGATTTCAAAATAAGGGTAACTTGTCACCAGATTTTAAGTATCATACAGTTCTTCAAAGGCAAGTTTAAAGCTTTGAGATTCAGAATGAATTCTTTTTACCATTGTCAGATTCCATGGATTAGCAATTTCCCTAAGTGATATTGAATGCTAATTACTTCAGGGTCAATGAGCTATAACCAAAAATCTTTCTAAGGCTTCATTTTTATGAGAGCCATAATAAGTATTTTCCCTTACATTTAACTCATTATGTACATCTGTTCACTCCTAACTACTAACTGCAGCTACATTGTGCTTTGGTTTTCAAGCCACACTCATCACATACACCTCCTACTTATTCAGTGGGCTTTTACAGGTGGTGTGCATAACTCAGTTCTCTTTAACACAGCTTCCCAGTATTCAATATGTTCCTCTAGTTTACCTGCCTCTATGATCTCTGAAAAGAGAGTTTTCTTCTGCAATATGCAGATGGGTCAAATGTGTGAAAAGACTAATATTTTCACAGAATCATAGAATCATAGGGCTGGAATGGGTCATTGAGTCGAGCCCCCTGCTCAAGCAGAATCAACCCCAACTAAGTCATCCCAGCCAGGACTTTGTCAAGCCAGGACTTAAAAACCTCTTGGGATGGAAAATCCACCATCTCTCCAGGCAACGCATTCCAGGGCTTCACCACCTTCCTGGTGAAGTAGTTTTTCCTAATATCCAACCTACTCCTCTCCTTCTGTAACTTCAGACCATTACCCCTTGTTCTGTCATATGTCACCACTGAGAACAGTCTCTCTCCATCCTCCTTAGAGCTCCCCATCAGCAAGTTGAAGGCTGCTATTAAATCACCCCTCAGTCTTCTCTTCTGTAAACTAAACAAGCCCAAATCACTCAGCCTCCCTTCATAGTTATGTGCTCCAGCCCCTTAATCATTTTTGTTGCCCTCCGCTGAACCTGCTCCAGCACATCCATATCCTTTCTATACTGTGGGGCTCAAAACTGGACACAATACTCCAGACGTGGCCTCACTAGTGCTGAAAAGAGGTGAACAACCTCACTAGATCTGGTCAAATTTCTCCTTGTTATGCACCCCAATATGCCGTTAGCTTTCTTGGCTACAAGGGCACACTGTTTTCTCATATGCAGCCTTTCATCCACTATAATCCCTAGGTCCCTTTCTGCAGTACTGCTGCTCAGGCAGTCAGTCCCCAGCCTATAACAATGCTTGGGATTCTTCTGTCCTAAGTGCAGGACTCTACACTTCTCCTTGTTGAACCTCATCACATTCTTTTGACCCAATCCTCCAATTTATCCAGGTCACTCTGGATCGTATCTCTACCCTCCAACTTATCTACCTCGCCCCCTTGCTGAGGATGCAATCCAGTCCCTCATCCACATCATTAATAAAAATGTTGAAGAACACTGGGCGCAGAACCGAGCCTTGGGACACTTCAGTTGAAACCGACCACCATCCAGATAGTGAGCCATTGACAGCTGGACCTGACCGTCAAGCCAGCTTTCTATCCATTTTATAGTCCATGTGTCCAATCCATATTTCCTAAACTTTTGGGCAAGAATGTTGGGGGAGACTGTAGCAAAAGCTTTGCTAAAGTCAAGGTATATCACACTGTGGCTACGTCTACACGTGCAGCCAACATCGAAATAGTCTATTTCGATGAATAACGTCTACACGTCCTCCAGGGCTGGCAACGTCGATGTTCAACTTCGACGTTGCTCAGCCCAACATCGAAATAGGCGCAGCGAGGGAACGTCTACACGTCAAAGTAGCACACATCGAAATAGGGATGCCAGGCACAGCTGCAGACAGGGTCACAGGGCGGACTCAACAGCAAGCCGCTCCCTTAAAGGGCCCCTCCCAGACACAGTTGCACTAAACAACACAAGATACACAGAGCTGACAACTGGTTGCAGACCCTGTGCCTGCAGTATAGATCCCCAGCTGCCGCAGAAGCAGCCAGAAGCCCTGGGCTAAGGGCTGCTGCCCACGGTGACCATAGAGCCCCGCAGGGGCTGGAGAGAGAGCATCTCTCAACCCCCCAGCTGATGGCCGCCATGGAGGACCCAGCAATTTCGACGTTGCGGGACGCGGATCGTCTACACGGTCCCTACTTCGACGTTGAACGTCGAAGTAGGGCGCTATTCCTATCTCCTCATGAGGTTAGCGACTTCGACGTCTCGCCGCCTAACGTCGAAGTTAACTTCGAAATAGCGCCCGACGCGTGTAGATGCGACGGGCGCTATTTCGAAGTTGGTGCCGCTACTTCGAAGTAGCGTGCACGTGTAGACGCAGCTTGTCTGACTTCCCCATGTCCACAGAGCCTGTTACCCCATTATAGAAGCTAATCAGATTGGTCAGGCAGGGCTTGCCCTTGGTGAATCCATGTTGATTACTTTTGATCCCTTTCGCCTCTTCCAAGTGCTCCAAAATGGATTCCTTCAGGATCCCCTCCATGATTTTTCCAGGGACTGAGGTAAGGCTGACTGGTCTGTCATTCTCTGGCTTGTCCTTTCCTTTTTTAAAGATGGGCACTAACATTAGCTTTTTTCCAGTCATCCAGGATCTCTCCCAATCTTCAAGAATCTTCAAAGATAAAGGCCAAAGGCTCAACAATGGCATCAGCCAATCCCCTCAGTACCCTTGGACATATTAAATACAGATCCATGGATTTGTGTACATCTAGTTTTTTCAAGGTGGCTGTTAACTCATTCCTTCCCTACTGAGGACTGCCCTCCATCTTCCCATACTGAATTGTCTAGCACTGTAGTGTGGGAGCTGTCCTTGTTCATGAAGACTGAGGCAAAAAAGCATTGCTTTTCTTACATCATCTGTCACGAGGCTACCTCTCTCTTCAAGTAAATGGCCCACACCTTCCCTGATAACCCTCTTATTGTTACCATGCTTGTAGAAACCCTTTTTGTCACCCTTCACATCTCTTGCCAGCTGCAATTCCAATTCTGCTTTCACTTTCCTGATTACTTCCTCGCATTCTCCCATTATATATTTATACTCCTCCCTGGTCATGTGTCCATGTTTCCACTTATACACATTCTTTTTGAGTTTAATCTGACCAAGGATTTCCCTAATACAACAAGCTGGTTGCCTACAATATTTGCATTTCTTACTATGCAGAGGGATTGTTTTTTCCTATCCCTTCCATATGACTTCTTTAAAATACTGCCAGTTCTCTTGAACTGTTTTCCCCTTCTTCTTTGTTTCCCAAGGGATCCTGTCCATCAGTATCCTCAGGGAGTTGAAGTCTGCTGTTTTGAAATCAAGGGTCTGTATATTACTGCTTATCTTTCTTCCTTTGGTCAGGATCCTGGAATCTACCATCTCATGATTGCTGCAGCCCAGGTTGCCACCCACTTCTATTTCTCCTATCAAAACAAAAAGCAGTCAAGCAGCACTTTAAAGACTAGCAAAATAGTTTATTAGGTGAGCTTTCGTGGGACAGAGCCACTTCTTCAGTCTTTGGGAAGAAGGGGCGTCCGGAAGAAGGACTTCCTTCCGGAAGCTCCCCCTGGGCTGTGCTTCTAAACGGCATTTTGGAGTCCGGAAGAAAGGTCTTGCAGACTCCAAATCACGTGACCGTATGCTAATGAGGGACAGGGAATTTGCATCTGCACCTTATTAGCATATTTCGGGCCGTGTATTACCATGCCACTTTCAGAGAAAATGGCCTGTGTAGAAACGGCCATAGAGTGCAACTCCTCCTCCTTTTCTCCCCTGTTTGTCCTTCCTAAACAGTTTATACCCTTCCATGACTGTGCTCCAGTTATGCAAATCATCCCACCAACTCTCCATTATTTCAACCACCTCATACTTCTTTGACCATGCCAGGGACTCTAATTCTTCGTGTTTGTGTCCCAGGCTTCTTGCATTTGTGTACAAGCACCTTAGAGAAGTGACTGATTGTCCCACTTTCTCCTCTTCACCCAGGAAACCTACTTTGTTGTTCCCTGCTCCTTCTCCACTTACCTCAGGGCTTGTGTCACCTTCCCCCAATGAAACTAGTTTGCCAGTGGATGGTTTATTTGTACAACTTGTAACACCACTGTGGTCTATTACTAGTAGATTTTTTTCCCTGTCCTTGGTCCCAAACACCTTTTATTTTTTCTTGTCAGTGCCATAGGTGTTGCCTGTGGTACAAAACCAGATAATCATAGAACCATAGGGCTGAAAGGGACCTCAGGAGGTCACCTAGTCCAGCCCAAATACCTCAGCATCTCCTCATAGGTCAACACACACATGTTGGTGGGAGCATTCAGTAGCATTTAAAAGTGAGTTTGCTTGAGTGGAGTTTGCACCATCCCTTGTGAGTGTGTTTTTTTGTAATATTCAAGCAATTGTATTTTCAGTGCTCTGGTGCCCTCAAAAATATATCAGATTTACATATCTGGAGTAAAATATAGATAGTGTGTGTGTGTGTGTGTGTGAGAGAGAGAGAGAGAGAGAGAGAGAAGATGATTGTCTTCGTCTCTTCTGGCTATAATATCTAAGTATTGCCAAACCTCCATGAATCAGGCTGCAGTAAACAATGAGATTGGATGAAAAATAAAAATGGTGTATATTTTATTTGTCTTTTGACTATCTGAGAATTTAAGGTTTCTTGTTTTAAACTTCTGTTGACATGAGGGATAGAATTTTTTCTGTTCTGAACTGCTGGGACTATTTCTTTTCATCATTTGCTGAGGAAAAGTAAAGGTAGTTGGTGTTTTAGAAATAGGAAATTAACACAGCAGGGAAATAGGGTTCATAAAGTTGCTTTCCTATGTCCTGCCTGGAGAAAATTAAATAAGCCAGACAATGCTATAACTAAAGCTGGGAATTTTTTGGTGAATATTTATTTTTTTGAAAATGCATTTTGGGGTACCAAATCTATTTGACAAACTCAGCAATTATTTTTTGGCCAAAAAAACAAATTGGAAATATCAAGATGAGCAGTTTGGAAAGTTTATTAAGAAACAATATTTTTGAACTGATGCTTTTGGGTTCAATGAAACATTTTCAAGGTCAGTTTGAATGGAAAGATAATGTGGATTTTCTTAGTTTTTTAATTTTTGATGAGCAAAACAAAACAAAACATAGTTTGATTTCAAAACATTTTTATTTCATTTCTAGGCTACCAAATTTAAAAAAATCTTTTTTTCCCCCCCTCTGCTTTAGATATACCCACAGTTTTTACTACTCAGAGCAAACATAGTGTTTTTTTGTACCAGTACTTGCCGGTACTGAGTACCGGAACCTTGACAGCCCCAGCCCCAGCCCCAGCCCCAGCCCCAGGATTTGCTGGGAGTGAGGTAGGGAGCCAGCTGAGTACTGGCTCATCTTTTTTTTAACAAACAAAAAAAAAGCCAAACATAAAAAAAAGCACTGGCTGTACCGTTACTTTGTATGAACCTATTAATAGAAGGCTCAATTTATAATAGTCATGTATTTTCAACTAAAACCAAAATGCAGGGAATTAGAGTTCCGTGCTCCACAGCAACTACAGAAGCATGCACTTGCAAATATTATGGTTCTATTTATGCTTAGGAGTCACAGTCATGGACCAGAACTTCATTGTGCTAGGCACTGTAAAGGCACAAGACCTTTCACTGGAAGAGGCCCACCAGTGTGAAGCTTGCTGCAGTATCTGGGCCACTATTAAGAGAGGAGTTGAAAATACTTCTAGGCTGTGTCTACACTTGCACTCCTCTTTCAAAAGAGGCATGCCAATGAGGGAAATCAAAAATGCAAAGAAGCTGCACATTTACATAGCTGGTGCCTCGTTTGCATATTCTTCTTTAGAAAGAGCTTCTTTCAAAAGAAGAAAAGCAGTGTAGATGCAGCTCTTTCAAACTAAACCCCGTCTTTAAAAGAACCCTTCTTTCCCCTCAAAAATGGGAAGAAGGGTTCTTCTGCAAACGGGGTTTACTTTCAAAAGAGTCATGCCTACATGGCTTTTATTTTTTTGAAAGAAGCTATTTATAAAGAAGAATATGCAAATGAGGCACCAGATATGCAAATCTACACCTGATTTGCATTTTCAATTTCCCTCATTTGCATGCCTCTTTCAAAAGAGGAATGCAAGTGTAGACACAGCCCTATAGTTGGACATATTTTTTTAGATTATGAATTTTTTAGTAAAAAAAATCTGAATAGTTCTTAAAATAGTTATTTTGAAAATTTTATAATATTCGCAAAAGCTTAATGAAATGAGAAAAGTCTATCAACCCTAATACCAGTTTTCATCAGAAATTATGTCTCTCAAACAGAGGATAAATGAACCAGTCACGGTTCAAAAACTGTGGTATGCCATTACAGTGAGTTATCTCTCACAGGCCACATTTACACTCGCACCCCCTTCTGGAAGGGGCATGGTAATAAACGAAGTGGAAGATGCAAATGAGGCAAGGATTAAAATATCTTGTGCCTCACTAGCATATTCCCATGAGATCTCAATTCCAGAAGATCCCCTTCCAAAGCAAAAGCTGCTGTGTAGACAGGGCTCCTTAGGAGGAAACAGGGGTCCTTCCAACTGAAATCCAGCCTGTATTCCAGCCCTGGTGTATTATGGTTTGTTGCCAATCATTAAATTGAAAATAAGGCAGCACCAATATAAAATGTAGCACTGATGGAAAAGTTTATTTCTCCTATCCTATATGTTATAATGTTTGGAGACAGGTGAGAAATATATATATTCTATAAGTCACTGCTTTATAAAGCGTGATAATTATGGACCAGACTCATGCGTTCGAATTTGGGCCTGATTTTTTTTCTAAAGTTTTTTGGGTGAAAGGTAATCTTTTGTGTTTTGCTTCAGTTAATTTAGTTCAGAGAGAAAGCTAGATGCAATGATGGATCCAAAACTCATACAAAACATGGAAGTATTTCAGTGTCATGCTTCTGATTCAGGACTATCTGTAATTAAAATGAATTAAACTATGCTCATGTGGCTTACACAAAACTCAGTTGTAAGTAATATGCGTAACAGACACTAAATCCTGCTTGACATAGAATTGTTTATAATTTAAAAAAAAATAATTCTAATATTTTGCTGAGGATATTAACCACGATGAAAAATACTTAGAGAAGTAGAAGAAATAACTTATTCACAAATTTCATTTTTTGTAGAAAAATGATAGAAATTTTCAGAGACTTTATAGGTTACTATTGAAGAAATTAGACCTTAATGGAATACACTTGAAAGTTAAAATGGTGCTTAGCTTTACATACTCATTAAACCGGAGAATTCACTTTAATACAATTCTGTGCATTTTAAAAGATGATTTTTATAGGAGAGTAGGAACCAACTCCATAAAGTAATATGATCTCCATTTAATGACACAACTTTTCTGGAATTTAAGTTAATCACCATAATTGGATTCTGTGCACTTTATTAACATGACAGTATGCTGCATTAAATTACTGTAATTTATTACACAATTTAGTTCATTCTTCCTTTATCAGAACTAGATACATCATAGCATTAAGAAGGCATCTGAAAAGCAGAGACTCATTTTAAAGGAGCTGTTTGTAGTCTTGTAAAAATCAGAAGCTCTTCACTAGCTGAAAGATGAAATTAATTATGATCATTGCGTGCTTCCACTTTTGTATAGCGTTTGCTTCGAAAATTATGAAACAAATCTGTTGTATGCATGACATAACCCCCTGACTGAATATCAAAGTCTCCAATTAGAGAGACAAGAGAGGAGAGATAATACCTCTTGTTGGACACACTTCCACTCATGTGAGAGACAAAAATTCAAGTTAATGCAAGTCCTGAAGAACAACTCTGTGTAAGCTTAAAACTTCATCTCTGGTTACATTTGCATTTACTGGAGAAGATCGGCCGCTCTGGGTCAATCTTCCAGGGTGCCATTTCACTCAAGAGTGAAACAGCACATTCCAGGGTCAACATCAACCTCAGAACTCCTCCTGAGCCTCACGATATTAAGGAATATTAAGGATATTAAGTGCTCCTCCCATTGACCTTCTGCCATGAAAACAGAAATGGAGATCAATAGCTGCAAAGTTGATTTTCAGTATCCAACTGGTGTTCCAAAAATTGCATAGCAGCCATTGACCTTCAAGGTAAGTCTAAATGCAGCCTCTCTCCCTCTCTCTCTCACCAGAAGAAGTTGATCCAGTAAAATACGTTATCTCAATACCATGCCACAGCACTGCTTTTATGTTGCTGCCCCTTCTACTACTGCCTCCACCCCCAAAGCACTACTAATGGAGGGAAGCAAAAGGGGAAGCTGCCCTAGGTCCCGGTGATTTAAAAGGGCCTAGGGCTCCTGGACACTGCTACTACAGCAGTGGCAGCTGGGAGTCAGGGGCCCTTCAGATTGCTGGCAGAGTCCCAGGTCTTCTGGATGCTGCTGCTGCAAGCCTGGGGTTCCTGATCACCATAACAACAATGGCCCATGGAGTCTGGCCCCCAGACCCACCCACAGAGGAGGGAAAGAGGGTAGTTGCCCCAGGCTTGGTATTTCAAAGGATCGTGGAGCTCAGGCCACTGCCGCTGCTAGTTTGGCAGTGGCAGTGGCCAGAGCTCCGGACTCCTTTGAAGTGCCACAGCAGCACTGCTCCAGCTGCATGCGAATGTTAAAGAGTGTGGCGGGGTCAGGGCCATGGTCTGGGTGGTTTGAGTGACTGGGTGACTCTCCTAAGTCTCCCCCCTTTTACCCAGGGCCCCACTCCTTCCAGGCCATGGAGCAGGGCCCTTCTTCCCACCTGGCCTTGGACATACTGGTGGCTGTCAGTGCTACTGCTGGCCCTAGCCCTGCCCCTTCTGCCAGAGTCCCTTCTCCTTCCGGGGGCTCAGAGTCCCCATTCTCACCTTACCAGCATTGTGGGAAGTCTTGGCAATTCCTTTCCCTCTGCTGGCATCTAGTCAGCAGGGCTGACAGCCACTGTGGGCCCAGGGGGCAAGATGCTGGGAGGGGGCAACTCTGTGTCCTTGGAAGAAGCAGAGCCTTTGGCAGAAGGTGAAGGGCCGAGGGCGGTCAGTCTTCAGCGTCCCCAGAGCATGGCACTGGAGCCTCTTGGTGCTCTCAGAGCCACACAGAGTGGCACTTCTATGGCATTTCAAAGGAGTCTGAGGATCTGGCCCCCACCACTGCTACAGCAGCGTTTCACTGCTGTGAAAATCCAGGCCACTCTCGATTTGCTTCCCTACTCCTCCAGCCTTTGCTTGTTTTCAGGCCTGTCCTTAGCGATGCACTGATGGAAAAGACCTCAAGAACAGACCATATTTTCACATACACACCTACTCTACCTAGGCGCATAGCATGATGGAGCTGCTTTGCCAAAATGATCACTTTGGGCTGGTGTTTATTGCAAATATAATTTTGATGTCCACTAAAAATAGATGATAAATTGGACTCCTTGTAGTGTGAAACAGGAAAGAAAAATAAATAAATAAATAAACAAATAAACGCAGGGAAAAAGAAAAGAAAAGAAAAGTCCAAGAAAAGAGTTTCAAAGTTGACGGAGCTGAATAACATTTTCAAGTGTCCTATGTTTTAAGGTATAAGGACCTTACTGCAACACAATGCGCTGAAGAATCTGTGGTAGAATATGTTGACACTGCACTGCTATTTTTCATTGAGCTCCAAATTATTTACAAATCAAAGTTTTACTCTGATACATGAAATAGCTATTTCCTTACAAAACTGAATTTATGTTGAAAACCCTGTCAGTAAGACAGCTAAGATTAATCTATTTATTGAATATTCTGACCTTTAAGTTACTGTTTTTCTTTTCCAGTAGTTATTTATTCACAGTATAATGAAACTAGCACAACATCTCATACTAGACTAAATCCTTTATTCTTTCTTGGGGATGAAACTCACATTAAAGTCAAATATTCAGTAAATCAAGATTTAGCTTTTAAAAAAAAGAGAGAGACTGGGCCAGTATTTTCATTTTGGTGCTGGAAGCAAAAGATAGTTTTGTGCTGAACTCACTATCCTATAAGTCCTGAGAGTAGGTACAGACTCTATGTATGACCTTGAGGCTACGGCTACACTTACCGGTAATGTTGACAGCTGCTACACAATTTTAGATATGCCAGTTGCGTACCTAACATGGGTTTTGTAGCTGTCGACATTGGTCCCTGTCCTCACTGCAGAATGTCGATGGGAGTGCTTCTTCTGCCGACATTCCTTCATCGTTGCAGCTTGCAAGGAGTTATGGGTTCCACATTGATCTAAGCATTCAATCTTCGGGGGCTAGTGTAGACCTAGTCTGAGTAAGTTATTAAATATCTGTGGCTTGGGACAGTAGTATTATCTTTTCAATTACCGTAGTTTTCAGGAGAATATGCTGACTGCTGAGCTCTGGGATAATCTAATGATCCTGAAATGAAAGCCGTACCAGGACAAGTACTTTGAGCTGGTCTTCAAATGGGATGCCAAATAGCACTTCTTCCCCTGGGGGTAGCTTCAGCTTATCCACCAGTCCCAGCCGAACTTAATTCCACTTAATGGAACTGTCATGGGAATCAGGAGAAGAAATGCAGGAAGTGTGGCTATGATAGGTTGAGGAACGTCTATGCAGAACACATCTCCAGACTTCAGCAATACCAGGGGGAGATGAGTAGGTGCACGAATGAGAAGCACAGCCAGGAAAATAATTCAAATTCCTTCCTGGTGGATTATATTTTCAAATGGACAGCATACCCTAAATTCTGACTGAGGAACAATTCCACTCATTGATATATTTGATTCCTAGCACCAACTGTCTGTAAAACTTTATGGCTGGGTCTACACTAGCTCCCAGCTTCGAAGGGAGCATGGTAAGCAGGGTGTGGGGAGATTACTAATGAAGTGCTGTGGTGCATATGCAACACTTCATTAAGCTAATTCACCCCTGCGGCAACTTTGAAGTGTTGGCTCGTGTGTAGCCAGAGCTAACCCTTTGAGGAGTGAAGGAACTTTGAAGTTGCCCAGGCACTCGGAAGTACCCACGCGTTAGCTGCAGCTACATGCGAGCTGGCACTTAGAAGTTTAACACTTCGAAGTTGCTGTGGGGGAGAATTAGCTTAATGAAGTGCTGCATATGCACTGCAGCATTTCCTTAATAATCTCTCAACACCCTATTTACCATCCTCCCTTAGAAGTTGGGAGCTAGTATGGACACAGCCATAAAGACACAGACTAGGTGAGTAATGAACCAAAATACTTGATTGCTAATATCCAAACGGTATTGTTAATCTTGCACTCCTAAATGTTGGTTATTTTTTATTATTGACTGTATGTGTCATAGGAGCCTTAAGCAAAACTTTATTTTATTTGTACATAATCCAAGCATGACATCCAGATGTACAGAAACTCTTTTTTTCCCTCAACCTGTGTATTATGTACATTTTAAAACATTTTCCTTTAAAATAGGAGAAGAAGGCCTAAAGCAGCATCTACATTACAAGGTAGGGGTATGTTTCTCCTACTCCAGTACAGACACTCACATTAAGGCTGCATCTACACTATGAGATAAATTCGAATTTAAGGCAGTTTAGCTCAATATTACCACACAACTCTCTTTGCTGTAAATACCATTAGCTCGATTTTGGGAGCACTAGTATCAAGATTACAAAATTGCATCAAGCTTGAATTCAGAAGTTCAACTGAAGGTCAGTGTGAAAGTGCCATGTCTTAAAATCAAATTTATTAGCCTCCAGAGGTGTCCTGTGTGTATAATCCACAATGCCCCTCACTGCTGCTCTCTGGCCTCTGTTCTCCAGTTAATCAGGTAACAGGTAGACTATTAATTTCAAATGGAAGCAGCACATGTTTGGGCTCATGTTTGTATCAGAGCCTGAGAAATGTTTTTTCTTTCTTTGCTATTAGTGCTGTGAGTGCATCTGCTAATTATAAATAGCCCCTGAAGGGAGTTTGTGGTTCTATCTCTACACTTGTTATTTTTTTCTGTGCTTCCTGGTGCCAGCCGCTGCCCTTCCGTACCTCATGGCAACAAGGCTGTGGTGGGGGTGGTGCTTGCATAAGACACCAAGAAACTTCTTCTCAGCAGTTGACTTTTGTGTGTGAACCCCTTTCCTTCCCCAACAGGCACCATGTAGTCGGTGTCTTTCCCGTGCTCTACCACATCATGTGGGTAGTCCCCAACCCAATAAAAGGGTGTGCCTGCTATTCGGTGCTGACCATGCTAACAGGTATCACCATATCATAGATTGCATGCATTTGGGGCTCCAAGCGCAGGAAAGATATTCAGAAGCTTGTAGGTGCTGGGGGAAAGTCTCCCCCCGGTGGCTAAGATACATGGGGAGGACCAATTCAACTGGCCCCGCACTGAAACCCTCTTACGCCCATAGCATGGGACCAATGGGACTTGCTGCCACTGGGGGGACGTTGGGGGGACTACTTCAGCTACTTCAGCAGCCACAGATCACAGCACCCCCCACCCAAAAATATTTCGGGGAACTTGTTGTCCATTGCAGACACCTGCTGGTTTTATATTTTGCTTATAAAATCTTTTTGCTAATATCTAATATCTGCCTTCATGCTTTGAGCCCCTCAGAAACACAGGGTGGGGGGGCTAGCTGAGATTCCTGTTTGCATTAAAAGTTCAGTGTATGATATTTCACTGCCATCACCTGTGTTGGCAATATCTGTGTAGTGAAGGGAATAGTCAAAAATTCTTTTTTTCTTGACTTTTCTATCCTTTCTTCTAACTTTAGAACACAGTCTGGGCCCCTGTATTATTTTCAGGGATCACATGCAATGATGGGAGGTGAGACACTCAGTGGACGGCCAGCTGAGAACACAGTCATTGCAACCATGTTGGCAATATCTGTATAATGATGTGGGAAGACAAAAATTATTTTTTCCTAGACTTTTCTGTCCTCTTTCTTCTAACTTTACAATATAGTCCAGGCCCCTGTTAAAAGCTAACTATTCTTCAATGATAGAGACCTTGGTTGAAATCTCCTTTCAGCCATCAATGAAATAACTTTGGTGATGTTGATGTTCCATCTACCAACTAGTGGCCAGACTCATTCACTGTGAAGTCTTTTATTTGATGTCTAGACTTGCTTGGTGTGTGTCTTGCATATTATGTCATATAAGACTCAAGTTTCAGGATTCATAAGCAATAGCTTGAAATGTCAGGCGAGAATAAATGGAACCTTATTCTGACCCAGGCAGTAGGAGGACAGCCAAAATTATCATTCCTCTGTTTGCCTAACCCCTTGGAGGTAGAAGCATGTTTTATCCCCACAGAGTATTTTAGGCTACGTCTACACGTGAACGCTACATCGAAATAGCCTATTTTGATGAATAACGTCTACGGCTACATCTACTCGTGCCCCAAACTTCGAAATGGCCATGCAAATGGCCATTTCGAAGTTTACTAATGAAGCGCTGAAATGCATAATCAGCGCTTCATTAGCATGCGGGCGGCAGCCGCGCTTCGAAATTGACGCTCCTTGCTGCCGCGCGGCGCGTCCAGACGGGGCTCCTTTTCGAAAGGATGCTGCCTACTTCGAAGTCCCCTTATTCCCATGAGCTACTTTGAAGTAGGCAGCATCCTTTCGAAAAGGAGCCCCGTCTGGACGCGCCGCGCGGCGGCAAGGAGCGTCAATTTCGAAGCGCGGCTGCCGCCCGCATGCTAATGAAGCGCTGAATATGCATTTCAGCGCTTCATTAGTAAACTTCGAAATGGCCATTTGCATGGCCATTTCGAAGTTTGGGGCACGTGTAGACACAGCCTACAGGTCCTCCAGGGTTGGCAACGTCGACGTTCAATGTCGATGTTGGGCAGCACCACATCGAAATAGGCGCTGCGAGGGAACGTCTACACGCCAAAGTAGCACACATCGAAATAAGGGTGCCAGGAACAGCTGCAGACAGGGTCACAGGGTGGACTAGCACTTCCGGGGCAACAGCTAGCCACTGCCTTAAAGGGCCCCTCCCAGACACACGCAGCCTGCACAGCACGCGGTCTGCAGAGCCATAGGCACGCACACCTCGAGCGATGCAGTCATGGACCCACAGCAGCAGCAGCAGCAGCAGCAGCAGCCAGAGGTCCACTCCACAGAGGAGGAGCTGCCCGCAGGGGAGGAGGATGCAACCCCCAACCCTGCAGCACCCCGCCCCCCGCACCCCGGCTGCACATGTCACCGGCTGTGGAGCTAGCCCACCAGCACCGACTGGTGGGAGCGGCTGGTGCTCGGAGAGTGGGACAATGACCGCTGGCTCCAGAACTTTTGCATGAGCCAGCAGACATTTCTGGAGCTATGCCAGTGGCTCACCCCCGCACTGAGGCACAAGGACACCGCCATGCGGTGTGCCCTCAGCGTTGAGAAACGGGTTGGCATCACTGTCTGGAAGCTGGCCACTCCAGACAGCTACAGATCCATGGGCCAGCAGTTTGGCGTCAGGAAAGCCACCGTCGGGGCTGTCCTCATGGAGGTAAGAGGACCCATGGGGGTGGGAGGCAGCCCTGGCAGGGGAAGGGAGGGGAGGGGAGGCGGGCCCTGGCAGGGGAGGGCCACACACACCCTGCACACCCCTCATTGGTGCTCTCCCATGTGCTTCCCCTGCAGGTCGTCCACGCCATCAACACCCTGCTCCTCCACAGGCTTGTGAGGCTTGGGGACCCCAATGCTGCCATCACGGGCTTTGCCACCCTGGGCTTCCCCTGTTGCTTCGGGGCTCTGGATGGGACTCACGTCCCCATCTATGCCCCGGAACACAGTGGAGGACGCTACTTAAACAGGAAGGGCTACCACTCAGTGGTCCTCCAGGCCTTGGTGGACAGCCGGGGCCATTTCCTGGACATATATGTGGGCTGGCCTGGCAGCACCCATGACGCCTGGGTATTCTGGAACTCGGGCCTGTGCCGCCGGCTGGAGGCAGGGACCTACATCCCCCAGCGGGAGATCCCTGTGGGGGACACCACCAAGCCCCTCTGCGTCATCGCAGATGCGGCATACCCACTCCAGCCCGGGCTCATGCACCCAAACATGGGCCACCTGTCAGCCAGCCAGGAGCGCTTCAACCAGCGCCTGAACCACACGTGCCAGGTGGTGGAGTGCACATTTGGCCGCCTTAAAGGGCGCTGGAGATGTCTCCTGACCTGCCTTGATGCGGGCCCCACCAACATCCCCCAGATTGTGGGCATGTGCAGCGCCCTGCACAACCTCGTGGAGAGCAAGGGGGAGGTCTTCTTTCAGGGCTGGGCTGTGGAGGCCAGCGGGGCCTCTGTGCAGCCACCTGCTGACCCCAGTCGCCAGGTGGACCCTGAAGGGACCCAGATCCGGGAGGCCCTGTGGGCCCAGTTCGATGAGGCTGCGGGGTGAATGCTGGCAGGCCCCCCACCCTCCACAACACTCCCTGCCCCTACTCCCACACCACAGAGCACCCAAGAGCACACCCCCCGACTTTTCTTTTAAATAAAAGCAGACAGTTGTTCGTCAAATCAAATATCTGTAGAACTCATTAGTATTATTATCAACAAGACTAACTATTTACAGGCAAAATCTAACTTATATATATATATGTATTATAAATAAGGATAAGATGAAAGGGGAAGACAAGGAAGTGGAGAACTATGTACATGGGGGGGCAAGGATCAGCATAGCAACAGGGGTCAAATATACAAACTATTTACAAAAGAACATAACACTGGGGGGAATATATACAAAGGGGGAGGGGGGGCCACGTCCTGGGCCCCACACCCCATAATGTCCAGCGCTGGGGGTGGGAGCCTGGGATCCCCGCCTCGGCCTCAGCCCTGGCCGGGGCTGGCTGGGGGCCGGGAAGACCGGGAGATACGGCCGGTGGGTGTCAGGTGGCCCCAGGTCCCCCTCGGTGGAAGAGCCCTCGGTAGCGGGTGGCTGTGCGCCAGCGGACGACACAGCGGGTGGAGCAGCAGGTGGAGCAGTAGGTGGAGCAGGCAGGGTGGGCGCAGCGGCGGCCGGCGCGGCATGGGGGGCCAGGTAGTCGGCGATACGATCGAAGGTCCGCATGAAGGGCCCCCATGCCTCCTGGTGCCAGGCCAGAGCCCGCTCCTGAAGCTGGAGGCGGCATTCCTCCACCCGCAGCCGCTGCTCGGTGACCTCCAGCTGCCGTCGGTGGAGGGCCAGCAGCTGGGGGTCCGTCACCGTCGGCTGGTGGTGCTGGGTCCGCCGTCTTCCCCGCCGTGGGGCTGGTCGGTCCACCTTGCCGGCGCTCTCCGGTCCTTCCGATGGTGCAGCTGCGGAACACAGGAGGGGGGGAAGAAGAGTGGAGACAGCCGTTAGTGTGGGCCCCGAGCCGTGGCCCTTGTCCCCCCACCCCTCTGCTGCAGGTTCCCCATCCCCGTCCCCGGGAGATGCTGCAGTGATGGGGTTCAGGGGTCCCCCTGCACTGCACCCTGTCCGCTGGCAGGAGTGACTCTCACTCAGCAGGTACAACAGGAGGTTTATTAGGCAACAGATGCCCAGTTTCTCACAGAAGCGACAGTACAGCAGTCAGGGACAGTCCTTCCAACCCGTCCTGGGGAGAACCCCTCTGGGGTTAGGGTTTCCCCCCCGTCAGGCTGGCTGCCTTCTAGCTCTCCCTTCCCCTAACCTCTAACTGCTGCCCCCGATTCAAAGCCAGCTCGGCTCCTCCCTCCTCTTTGTTCAGGGCAGAGGTGTAACCTGCCAGTTGTAGCCCCAGGGTCATCCTTAGCCACTGGGAGCTATTCTGCTTGTTTCTTATATGTAGCCTGAGTCTCACATTTGCACTCCCCTGACTCCATCACATGCTGCTGCTGCTGCTGCTGCTGCTGGGTGTCCCACCTCCTCCCCCCGGGGGACCCTAGAGGTTCCGCTCCCCCCAGCCCCGGGGATGGGGCATGACACTGTCGTGCTGGCGGGGGCAGGGGCTGATGCACTCTTCTGAGGGACATGCCACTGCTGTCCTTGGGGCCATGGTCATCTGGGCATGTGGAGGGCCCTGGTCATATCTATTACCCCCACCCCTCAACCCTGGGGGTGTGCACCAGGGGGTACATACCTGATGGTGCACTCCCACGCTCAGGGGACACCTGGGGGGCAGACGCCCAGCTGGAGCTCCTGGATGGCAGGATGATCCTCAGGCCGGCGTTGCTGGAGGACTCCTCCTCCTCCTCCTCTGCTGCCCCGGGGGTGGGCTTCTGGTGTGGCCCCCGGGGTGCGGTGCTTGCCTCCGGGGCAGACTCCGCCTCCGGGGCCTGCTGGAGCTCGTCGGCTGAGGTATCAAGAGTGGCCAGAGGGGAGGAGGTGTGCCGGGGTCCCAGAATGTCCCTGAGCTCCCTGTAAAAGGGGCAAATGAGGGGGGTGGCCCCCAGATCGGCTGGCCGCATCCCGGGCCAGAGTGTAACCCTGCCGCAGCTCCTTCACTTTACTGCAGACATGATCCGGAGTGTGGGCAGGGTGACCCCGGGCGGCCAAGCCCTCGGCCAGCCGAGCGAACGCATCTGCGTTCCGCCTCTTGCTCCCCATTACCTGGAGCACCTCCTCCTCACTCCAGAGCCCCAGCAGGTCCCAAAGCTTGGCTTCCATCCAGGAGGGGCCCCGCTGCTGCTTCCCCACCTGGCTGCTGGGCTGGGAGCCCTGGCTCCCCTGGGGGGCGGTCCCCTGGGGTCGCTTGGGGCGCTGGCGTGCGGCCATTGCAGCGGTGGGTTGTGTGTGTGGCTGCTCAGAGACGTGCAGGCTGGCCGCATGTCTGGGCTGCTGCCTGCACGTTCTCTCAGCTCCCTGCACAGGAAGGCAGGGGGCGGGGAGCTTTAAGGGGCCACTGCACATGGCCACCATCGAGCTCAGGGGCTGGAGAGAGAGTCTCTCAACCCCTCAGCTGATGGCTGCCATGGAGGACCCCCCATTTCGATGTTGCGGGACGCGCAACGACTACACGTTCCCTACTTTGACGTTGAACGTCGAAGTAGGGCGCTATTCCCATCTCCTCATGGGGTTAGCGACTTCGACGTCTCGCTGCCTAACGTCAATGTTAACTTCGAAATAGCACCCAACACGTGTAGCTGTGACGGGCGCTATTTCGAAGTTGGCGCCGCTGCTTCGAAGTAGGCGGCACGTGTAGACGCGGCTTTAGTGAGCTAGCTATCACAAGTTTATTTTCTTGGTTTAAGAAGTATTTAAAAAAAAAAGAAACTTTTGGCTGTGGCCACACTTGGCCAAAACTTCAAAATGGCCATGCAAATGGCCATTTTGAAGATTACTAATGAGGCACTGAATTGAATATTCAGCGCCTCATTAGCATTAGGATGCTTCCGGCCGCGGCACTTTGAAAGCTCCGCTTTCGAAAGCGCGCGTCTCAGCGCGGCTACACGGGGATCCTTTTTGAAAGGACCCTGCTCCTTTCGAAATCCCCTTATTACCCTCTGCTGAGAGGAATAAGGGAATTTTGAAAGAAGTGAGGTCCTTTCAAAAAGGACCCCTGTGTAGCCACGCCGAGTCGCATGCTTTTGAAAGCAGAGCTTTCAAAGTGCCGCGGCCGGAAGCGTCCTAATGCTAATGAGGCGCTGAATATTCAATTCAGTGCCTCATTAGTAATCTTCAAAATGGCCATTTTGAAGTTTTGGCCAAGTGTGGCCACAGCCTTTATGTCAGTGAAGGCAAAAGACCAATATTAAGGGTGCGTCTACACTTGCCCTTTATTTTGAAATTAATTTTGAAAGGGGGCCCAATTTTGAAAGAGGCTGCGGAGCATCCACACACACAACAACTTCTTTCAAAATTGTTTTTGGCGAAAATGGGTCCAAATTTTGAAACTGCTCTTCCCATCCGGGACTGGGAAGAGCAGCCCCTTTCGAAACCAAATTTCAAAATAGGGCACGTGTAGACGCTCCAGGCCCACAATTTTGAAATTGCGGGTCTGCCATGGTAGCAGCTCCAGGGAGCGCAGAGACACACTAGCAAGCCCCCACAGGGCTCTGTGGTCCCTGGGCCAGCCCCTTAAAGCCACACAGACCTGGAAGCCCCGTGCAGGAAGCTGAGAGCATGCCCAGGGCTTGAGGAGCGTGAGCTCTGCCTGTCACATGTTCCAGCAGCCGGACAGATTCACCACACAGCCGATAAGCTGGATGGCAAGCCCCCCCACTCTCCAAGGACCCCCCAGGAGGGCCTCTCCTCCCAGCCCAATGGGTCGCCCGAGGAAAGCCAGGGCCAGAAAAGGAGGGGCCCCTCCTCGACAGAGGCCAATGTGAAAGACCTTCTCGGCCTCTGGGCAGAGGAGGAGGTGCAGCTCCACAGCACCAGGTGGCCTCACAATGCAGCCGCCTTCAAGCGGCTGTCACTGGGGCTGCAGAGGTGTGGACACCCGCAGCGCATGGCCGCTCAGGTCCGCTTAAAAGTTAAGGAGCTGAGGCAGGCCTGTGGCCAGGCCAGGGATGCCTGCAGGTGATTGGGGGCTAGGGCCGGACTGAGGTGCCCACACTACTGGGTATTGGAACAGCTCCTTGGCCCAAAGGACATCCCCGAGCCCTCAGTGCTGGTCAACACATGCAGGCCTGACAGCAACCAGCAGATGGACCCACAGGAACAGCCGGGACCCTCCAGCCAGACCACACCTGTGGTGCCAGGGAGCAACTCGGTGGAGGGGGGCCCACTTGTGATCATGGTCAGCTCCAATAACTCCAGCCAGGCCCCCTTGAGGCTGGTGTCCCCAGACCTGTTCTCCAGAGCTCCAGGTAGGTGACGGGTGGATCGGGCAGCCTGGGTGGGGGGGGCATATCCCACGGTCCCCTGCTCCATCCCAGACCCAGGCACAGTGCCATCTAGTACCCACACCCATGGACAGCACCCCAGCCCTCCTGACCAGGAACGGGGCCAGGCCGCAGCCAGCAAGCGCCCCACAGATGAGGTCCTGGCGGGCACATGGGAGCCTGAAGGGCGAGTCAGCAGGGGAAGCATCACCTCGAGGGATGGTCCGGGGGTGGTGAGGGAGGCACGGGTGGAGCCCCCTGGCCCAGGCGACAGCACTGATGGATGGTCTTTCTGCCCCTTGTGTCTCCACAGCATCATCTTCTGACGACTGGACCACACCTGCGCCACCATCCGATGGAGCTAAAGAGCCCTCCTCCCCATCACCCAAGCTGCTGACTAGCCAGCCCCAGAGGGCCCAACGGTGATGCTGCTACAACCCACAGGAGGCGGCGGAGCCCCACACTGCAGCCATCCAGGAGCAGACTGCCATGGTCTGGGACAGGCTGCAGATAGAGCTGGAGGACAGGGCCTGGCGGAGGGAGGTCTGGGCCGAGGCAGCTGCAGCCCTTTAATGGCTGGCCCCTCTGCCGGCCTCCTCTGCTATCCTCCCGCTGCCTCTGAACCCACTTCTGCTGCCCATGAACCTGGTCCTGCCACTGAACCCACTCCCACCACCCCCAAACTCTCTGCCCTCATCCCACCCACCCTCACCCCATCTGCCTGGCTTGCCCTGGGCCGCTGGCTGATTGCCAGTGCAAGCCATGAGGATGATCTCCCCCCCGCCGCCCCCCAGCACACTGCTCCTCCCGCCTCACCCAGCTCACGCCGTCCCTTAGCCCCTGGCTGATCCTACCTCTCTGTCCTTCCAGCCCCCTCCTGGCCCTGAAAGGGCGCCCATACCCGGAGTGGCAGGGGAACCTGTACTCGCTGGGGGCTCTCAAATCCCCACTCCCTGGGGGGACGATGCCTGCCTGTGCCTGTGGCCCCAGCCACAGGGGCATGCCCCTGCCCATTGCATATAGTTCTCTCCCAAATTTAGCTCCATAGAAGACCCGCACAATTCTTGAGAGGTGTTTATTCACATGTATCTAGTTGTCTCCCAGTTAATAAACCCTCTTTGTGCACCCCAATGTCCCTTGTGTGTGGGTGGACCATGCTGCAGGGTGGGTGTGAGCCATGTGCCAGGTGGAAGTCAGTGTGGCTCCTGCTCAAAGGCCTCCCGGAGGGCTTCCCAGACCCTAAACCCTTCGCGATGTGCCTGGTGGCACGGGGCCATGGGCGGCTGCTCACAGTTGGGGCTGCGGTCTGCAGCCCACCCTGGCATGTAGTGCTCCTGCTTGCCCTCCACTATATTGTGCAGGGCACAACAGGCTGCGACCACCCTGGGTATGCCCCTTGAGGCATCTGAAGGCCCACTCAACAGTGTTGCGGGCGTGGGTCAGGCGGTTGTTAAAAGTGTCCTGGCTGGCTGTGGTGGGCCCAGTGTAGGGGTGCATCAGCCACAGCTGCAAAGGGTACACCCCATCGGCCACTATACGTTGTGTCCCCCATGGGGCGCTCCTATGCAGGGATGTAGGTGCCCTCCTCCATGCGCTGCCCCAGCCAGGAGTTGCGTAGTACCCAGGCATCGTGGGCTTGCCCAGGCCAGCCCACACAAATGTCACAGAACCAGCCCTGAGCATCAACGGGCACTTGGAGCACCACTGCATAGTACCCCTTGCGGTTTATGTAGCATCCTGTGCTATGGTCCAGGGCGTGGATAGCTATGTGGGTGCCATCGAGTGCGCCGAAGCAGTTTGGGAAACCAAGGGCTGCGAATCCCGCCATGGCGTTGTCCAAGTTGCCGAGTCAGATGGCCCTCCACAGAATGAGGCAATTGATGGCCTGATCACCTGTAGAAAGGGGGCACCAACATGTGAGGCCTGCACATCAGGGAGCCTCCCTGCCCCCTTCCCCTTTCCCTGCAGGGCCCCTGCCCCCTCCCCCGTCCTGGGGTGGGTGTGGGGCCCTTGTCTGATGTACCTCCAGGAGCATAGTTCTGACAGTGGCCTTGCCCACCCCGAATTGGTGCCCCACTGAACGGTAGCTGTCCAGGGTGGCGGGCTTCCAGAGGGCTATCCCCACATGCTTCTCGACTAGAAGAGCGGGCCGCATGCTGCAGGGCGGGTGTGAGCCACTGACACAGCTCCAGGAATGTCTGCTTTGTCATCCTAAAGTTCTTGAGCCACCTTTCATCGTCCGACTGGCCCAGTGCCAGCCTCTCCCACCAGTCCCCACTGCTGGGGTGACTCCAGAGGTGCCATGGGGGATGGTGAATGGGGAGCAGGGGCTGCCCCATTGCCAGGGCCTGCAGGACCCCTGCGGGGGGGACGTAGGAGGGCCCCAGGTCATCCACCACACCCAGGATGGCAATCACCACCTGGGGCCCAGTGTGGGCGGGGGCATTGATCTTGGGCAGCTGCTGTTGCTCCATTCTCCTCCCGTTCTTGGAGTACGGTCCACGCAGTGCTGTGTTCTGCTCTGCGGTGCTCTGTTTGTGCAGGACGGGTGTGTTTGGAAGGGGCCCTTTAAGGTGGCTGGTGGCTGTAGGACCTGGAAGGGCTTGTTGGCCATGTGACCCCGTGCAAGGTGTTTCCCCGCTGCTTATTTTGAAAGAGCCCACGTTGCTGTGTGGACGCTCCTTTTCAAAGCATGGAGGGTGTTCTTTGGAAATAGCGGATCAGTACAGGGATCCGTTTTGTGTGTGTCACCACGCTATTCTGAAATCCCTTATTTCGATTTTGTTTTTTGATGTTCCCCCTTTTGAAATTTCTTTGTAGTGTCGGCACACCCTAACACTAGAAAGTGTAGAACCACTGAACTAATAAGGGAAGAGCTTTGATTGTTCACTTGCTCCTGTAAAATGCTTGAAATTATTAGTAAGATTATGTTCTGTTGAAAACAATCAGCATGTTATCATTCCTTTATTAAGTTTAAACCTTTCCTTAATGAATAAATCTTTCAAATGGATGCTTTGAAAAATCTGTAGGTAACTTTTATTTGAAAAGATTATATGGTGAAAAATGATTATCTGGAAGCTTTGTTTCTTGAGGGTTTAGTGACTCAATACTACAAAAACTCACATTACTGCAAAAGAAAATTATATCCATTGAAAATAAATATTTGGCCTCTGAAAAGAGCAAGTAGTGCTGATTATAATGTTTCTGACTTACTGAAGCAATATGCTCTTTGTATCTCTCACATTCAGCTGTCATTTCAATTGTATTCAACCTTGAGTAACTCCTGCTAGCCCATTCTGAACCTTAGGGGATCAGAACCAATGTTACTTAAAAGAATAAGGGCATCCTGCAACTATTACAGTACGGATCTGTCTCTCAAGCTGAACTGCCTATTTGCTTGACAATGCAAAATAAATACAAATAAGAAATAACACAACAAAATTAGCATGTTTAATTTAGCATTTTAGAGGAGCAGTCACATTTTTCCCCCATACCTTCTCCCATGAGCTCATGGGAATAAGGGGACTTCGAAGTAGGCAGCATCCTTTCGAAAAGGAGCCCCGTCTGGACGTGCCGCGCGGCGGCAAGGAGCGTCAATTTCGAAGCGCGGCTGCCGCCCGCATGCTAATGAAGCGCTGAATATGCATTTCAGCGCTTCATTAGTAAACTTCGAAATGGCCATTTGCATGGCCATTTCGAAGTTTGGGGCACGTGTAGACACAGCCTCTAGTTACAGTGTTTTGCTATAACAGCAAGCTTAGTCATTCATATGAACATTTCATATCTGTTTCAGAATAACAACTAGCTAAATGGCATCCTTGGTATGAAATACCCTTTTCATTATCTATGTTAGTATAAGAACTGAAAGCTTGAATTTTAACAAACTAAGAGCTCACAATTCAAATGTTTTCTGTGGTAAAAAATCTAGACTGAATCTTTGAAGCTTTTTACCTAAATTCTAGTAAATCAAGTTGTATATTTCGCACATAATCTCTCCTCCAGTTTAAATGTAATTTGGCAACCTTACCAATATATTTTCATTTTAAAACAATGGGATTATGGGTTTGGTTACCACGACTGTATTTCTTTTAGAGGAGATATTGTTCATACAAATTTATGCCATATGTGGGAATTCATTTTGCTCCCTTCTGCATGAAGTGAAAAAAATATATTCTATTTTTGTAGTAGAAAAGAAAACAAGCTGTCTCAAACTGAGTTCACTGACCATTTTCTAAATGCAAGTCCTGTCCCATACTATTCTTTTAAATTGTGCTGTTCATCTTGAAAGCTGGGGAAGAATGATTATCAAATAAGAATCTATATTGCTTTGCAATGTCCCAAGCTTATGTCATTAGAAATAGTGTGCTTTTACACCAAATGACATTAGGACAATGCACACTTTATAGTTAGAGAAACATTCCTGTAAAAATTAAAGTTTTCAGAATTCCAAAATTGAGTAATGAGCAGATGTTTCACAAAATTCAGGTAATTTCTTTGTCTTTCCATCTTTTTGTTCACTATATAGAAGCATACCTTCCAGGTAGGGTAAGAGCATATCGTTGCAGACACCAGCCTGTTATCAGATTCCAGATTCACTTCCATGTTCTGATACTAATCTTTAAAATTCCCAGTGGACTAATCCTTGGGAATCACAATAACTGTTTCTTTCTTGGGAGGGCGAGGGGGGAAAGACATCTTTACATTTTTACAAAGATACTGCAGCAGATGGAGTTCAGGCCAAGCCATGCCTGGGTGGCTTGAGGGAGGGCCCTAAGATATGCAACACTGGCACAAGGATTCAGTATGATCCTAGTTGTTTTACCTTTTGAGGTATAAATGCCGCACTTAAAATGTGAAACCTATCACTCTGTACTAGCTTTCCCTCTAATATTGAAAGACAGCTGCAGAATGCACTAGTTACATCAAACAGAGGTGAAATGGAGTACAAGTATTTAAGGAAATGGCAAAAAAAAGGGAAATATAGGGTTAAGTATTATCCTTTCGGATAGGAACTGTGCTTTTAAATTAGATGTGTGATACAGATGATGAGATAATGTCAGATGGGAGGACAACAGACTTGTGAGGACCTTAGGCAAGAAGGAGGAGGATGGCACCATGCTCACAGAAGGGGTGGGGCCTTGGGTGGAATTGAGAGGGTTGCAGGTAGCCAGCCTACACTGCTGCTGGGACCATGCTATGCCATATCCCCCAGCCATCCATCAGCACTCAGCACCACCCACAGTTGCCATGTGGCACTACAAATGTGATTTAAAGATCCCGGGGCTCTAGGCACCATTGAAGCTGCAGCAGCTGGGAATCCTGGGCCCTTTTGAATTGCAGGGCCACGGGGCAGCTGGTCTCTTTCTCTTCCCTCACCCCACACAACCAGCAGGCCTGATGTCAGAACACTGAGTGTAAAACTGCACTCCTTAGATAAAATTCAACAGACTTCAGAGGGAGTTTTACCTGAGTAAGGGTTGCAAGCTCAGAGCCACAATTATATACTTTTCTCTTACACACTTGTCAATATGTTGGGCCCAGAATATCTGTTTTGCCATTTCTCTGACCACCTATCTTCAATTCACTTAATGAGAAGCTATTTTCACTATGTGGAAGTTGGGAAAGGTATTAAAATTTATAAAGCCCTTGGGAATGTTTGTGCAGCATGCTTATTTGGTAAGACATTCCCACGCCTCTGTTTTCATTAAAAAAATAAATAAATAAAAAGCTGCTCCATTGTACAATGGCTCTTAATTTGTGACAGAGTATAGTAAAAGAAAAAAAATCAAAAGAAGTTTCTAATCGTATTTACATATACTATTTTTATGAAAACCCAGCCCCCTCAGTCTGAAACCAGAGTATTGCTTCATTCCTCTACTGGCTGCCCAGGTAAGCACCTCAATCCAAATCAGGCTGTGGGGTGTGGATCGGAATTTTTTGCACACACAGTTGTCTCTGACATATCTGTCTTTGTTATGTGCAATCAGTCATGCTCCTTGTTGCCAAAAGGGCCCCCAGAGCTTCTACACAGCTTTTTTGTCCACAGTTTCTGTTGACAAAACATGCTGTGTGTGTGCATGCTCCACGAGTTTCATCTTCAAAAAACCCCGTGTGTCTACAAAACTTGCTAATGTAAACATAGCCATAGTGACTATGTGTTTACAGGGATAAAACTGTAATATACAGGTGCTCCCTTAAAATAGCATAAGGATTCCTGAATTACAGAGTAGTAAAAAGTTTGTGAATGAGCCATCATTGAATTACTTATATGAGTGAGGGTATAAACTAAAGCCCTTTGAAATCTATCGAAAGACACTAGTAAGCTTCGAATTAGGTCCTAAGTGACTGACAGTTGTGTTGTCTTATGATTAGGTACAGTTAAGTTCCCATTTCTGCATGATATGATCAACTCACAGTCTTTGATGTATTTGTCCTCATAACACCTCTGAAATACTTAGGTATTATCTGATTTTACAGAAAGGGACCTGAGGCACAGAGACTTAAACTATGTCTGAATTATAATGTAAACCCACGGATGGTAAGAATAAAGTCTGCAGATCCTGAGATTTAAAGTCTGTGCCTCAGCATCCAACCCTACATATTTGTCCTAGATTTAGAATTTCCTAATCCACATATCTCACCTGTACTCTGGGCTCTACACTACGTTACCACAGACATGAGTTCTTAGGTGGCAGAATGAAAAGAATTGTAGCTTTCCACTTGCTGCGAATCCTTCTCCCTCTCATATTGCTCCTGTTTCTTGACCCTTCTCCAAATATCCATCATAAAGTGCATCAACAAAATGATTATGTTTTAACTGGTCCATAACAATTCAGAATGCCACACTCCAAGTCAACCTGGCTGAGCCACTGAATTAAAAGTTCCTATAATTAAACAGCTTGCTCAGAAGCAAAACCTAATGATGCTATTAAAAAAGTCATCAGATATGCTTCAAAATATTAAAGCAAGTCCTCAAAGTAACTTTAGTAAGCTTAAATATCTGAAGTTTGCATGTGGTGTGTCAAATTTCATCTCTATGCTATCGTGACAAAAAAGTGACTACTGTTAGTGTAAATATTTTGTGCATAAAATACTATAAAGAGCTTAACTTTTAATAAGTGCCATTAGTTTCAGTCCTGAAGAGAAAAACATAAGAGAAAGCAGGACTTGATGATCTGAGAAAGATGGTTATTGACATAAATTTATAGTAAATTATTGGGTTAGATTCATTATGGTTGTAGAGATTTCAGCATGAACCATGCTGAAAAATAAATCTCTCTCTCAAACACTCACCTTTAAATAAATGCTTTAAGCAGGAAAATACTCATTTTGTGATTTGTCACAGCAATCTTTCATTATAGTCAACTCTAGCCGTGATTTGTTAATTTATTTATTTTAGCTTCAAAAACAACAAATAGGTCATCCAGAACACAATTCCCTTTTTTCTTGTGAACATGATAGTATATATACATGGTTACTTTCCTCTTCTACTATAGTTATCGTCTTTTACTAAGGAAAAGAAAAAATTGAGAAGAAGCTGCAAGCTCCAGACCAAAACAACGTGTGCTGAATTTAGTGCAGTGTAGTTTGCTTTCATATCCCTGAGAGGCAACAAGTAGGGTTGGACCAATCAGTTTGCCCTTTGGGTCCCCAAAAGAGAAAGCACCACCTTGTTAATATTGTTAATATTAAATACTAATATAATACCATTGTTAATATTAATATTTTACCATTTGTTTAGCCTTTATAAAAGTTGAATCAGTTGACTGGGCCATAAAATATCAGCTAAACCATGCAGATTGCTGATACATGAGGTGTTAAAATGGCTGAGTGCAGAATGCTAAACCTAGAACCTCTCACATCAGCAGGCTGTGATCAGTAAATATGCCCCATGCATGGAAATGGAGATTAAATTTAGTAACAATAACTCCAGTGGGCTCATGCTGGGAGTGGAATGTGGCTGGATAGATTTGCAACAGCTCAGTGATGGAGGTTACATGGGGCAATAGTGTTAGAGATTGGTAGGCAGCACCTGGGGAGGCTAGAGGCTCGTAAGCAACTTTTGAGGGGTCTTATGGGCGGTGATGATCAGAGGTTGTTGGACTTCTCCTGAATAGTTTCACACACTGCAAGGTGAGGCTGGAGGGTGGCAGGTAGCTCCTGAGTGAGATCATGGTGAGGGTACATGGCTAGGAATTTTTCAGGCAGCTCCTGAGGCAGCTCATATTACAGGGGCAAGGCTAGGGGGTTTGCATACAGCTCCTGAGGGGTCTTGTGCTGAGAATAGGAGGATAGCAGGCTGCTCCCAAGAGAGCTTATGGACCCTTGACCAGCAGGGGAATTGTAAACAAGAGTAAACAATTCCATAAGGGATAGTTGTGCAAGAACCACACAATGGGGAAGTTCAACTCTGTGACTCAGCAAGCCCCAGCTGGACATGTCTTGGCCAGTATATTTCCTGGGACATGGACTGAGATTAAAAAAGAAAGTGGCATCATCAGACCACCTCTCCTCTACTGAAAAGTCACCCAGTCTCTGAACAGGTCTAGTTCAAACCTACTCTGGTGCAACCTACAATTACTCACACGTACACTACCTCCTGACAGTAACATATGTCTTAGACCAGGGGTTCCCAAACTGTTCAGCATCATGCCCCCCTCTGGATCTTTGAGAAACCCTCACACCCCTCCACCTCTTCTTTACCATCATCCAACCTCCCTTTTAAAAAAATTCAATGCAGCACCCCCGGTGCCATCTAACTCTATCCTTCTCCTCCTCTCCCTCCCCTCCCCAACCCACACTCACTCCCCTTTGCAGGAGGCAGCTAGCTCCAAGTGGCCGTTCGCTGGCTGCCTGCTTTTTATAGCGTCTGCGCCAGGTCACCCATATAAAATGGCAGGGGTTAAAAGCAGGAAGCAAAGGCTGGCTTTTTCTTTGGGTGGAGGAAATGACAGGGGGGGCTGGGTCACCTCATGCCCCCCTGGAATTTCTGCACGCTCCCCAGTTTGGGAAACCATGTCTTAGACATCAATGTGAAGAGATTTTGTGATCCCTGACCCGATAAATATCTTTATTGAAACTCTCTGGGCTGAAATCCAATAACAAGCTAATGAAGTTCAAATTGGAGACTTTTTTCCTGACTGTACCTCACTCAAAAAACTTAGACTTCCCATAAATTGTTTCCATAGAACACACGTAAGATAGGAAAATGGGTGGAATCAAATTAATATTCCCATTTCTCAAACTGAGCCATGATATATTTTCAACTCCATTGTCCGGAATAAAAGGGCCTGAGGTGAAGTGGATTTACATCTTTTCCTACCTCGGCCAATTTGGGATTAATGGTCTTTCCTGGAAGTAAACCGTGCCGGAAATATGAAGCCTGAGTATGAAAAAAATGGAAAAGGAAGCATGTTCTGCCCTAACAGAAAGATCTTGGATCTGGGTCAGAAAGAACCTGGAGTAACTTAAGCAGCCCAGAGCAAGGAGACTTAAGAAGAACAAAGCCTGAGGACATGAAATCCAAATTGTATCTCTTCACCTCCATGTTTGTTAAAAGTCCATTGCCAGAAAATGGGTGAGTTTTGTCCCTGTGAAGGAGAACAGATGGGGAAGTTACAAGTTTAGATAAGTAGGAACTCAGAAATTGTCAGTGATTTGGCATAACTATCTTCCTTTATAAGTTGAATATTGTAATACAATTATTTCTATTACATTATTATCTACGCCTTGCTTCTCCTCAGCTGGGTCTACACAAGTTCACCCTTTCAAAAGAGCGAAAAATCGACGTTCGGTGGTTGAAATAGCAGCCGTTGGAAGGGAACGACTGCACGCCATTAGCAGATCAACAGGTCTATCCGCCCTTTCGAGGTGCTGCTGTGGTCTTTCTAAAGGGACAGTCAACACAGCTCCAAGCTCTCTTTCAAAAGGAGGGAGGCAGGAAATACAGCAGAGGGCGCCCATGGCTGACAAGCTGTCCTGGAGCTGCTGCCAGCCACTCCCTTAAAGGGCCCCTTCTCCACCCTCCACTCTGCATGACCTGAGTGCTGCCCAGCTGTTCCCAGCCTGGCAGAGCCCACTTGTGCTCCAAGAGGTAGGCACAGCAGCAGCTCCTGCAGGAGGACACCCTCATTCTGGAGACGCTGCTGTCAGTGCTCTACACCATCGCCACAGCTCCGTCTGATCTACTTGGGTGTCTGAGCAGTCCCCCTGGGGCCATGGGGCCTCCCCACCCAGGGCACTGCTGGGTTTTCCCCCGGGGTGGCACGGTTCCTCTGGGTCCACCCCAACAGCACTGACTGGTGGGAGCAGCTGGTGCTGGGGGTGTGAGGCAAGGAAAGGTGGCTGCAACCATGGCTCACATGGCCATATGTGGGACACAACCCCACCTGGGAGGCATTCAACCAGCGCCTCAGCCACACCTGCAACATTGTGGAGCGGGTCTTCAGGAGCCTAAAGGGGCAGTGGAGGTGCCTCCACATGCAGTTGGAGGTCAGGCTCCTCAAAGTGCCCCTGGTGGTGGGCGCCTGTTGTGTCCCCCATAGTGTTGTGCAGTGAAAAGGGGATGCCTGCATCCCCGGGGGGGTGGGGGGGGCTGTGGCTGGCTCTGGCTACGAGCAGCTGGGCACCACCCCCATCAACCAGGCCCACCACGACGGCCACCATATTAGCAAGGCACTCAGGCAGACCTTTGCGGATGGCCACCTTTGACCTGAACCCATCCCTACCCCTGTGTACATCTGCCACCCACCGTCCCTACCACCCCCACAAGCACTGCACCCACACATCCGCCACCTACCATTCCTCGCTGAGAAGCACGAGGAGGTGTATGGTAAATAAAATTTATCAAGAATGAGACAGGATGTTGAACTATGTACATGCAGGGGGATGAGGTGTGAAGGAGGATGGGGGGCTCTGAACCTAGACAGGGGTGGGGGGCTCATTCCAGGGATGGGGTGGTGGGCTGTGAGCCCTGTTAGCCCCTGGAACCTTTGCTTCCCCTGGTGTGGGCTCCCCGGAGGGAAGGAGACGATACAGCAAGCACCGGCAGGTAAGGCTGGGGGTGGAGCTCAGCAGGGATGGTAGGAGCAGGCTCAGTTGGGGTAGCTGCCGGGGGGGCCAGGAGGCAGGCGACATTGGCTGCATGCTACCGGAGTGTCTGGCCAGTGCCCTCCAGGGTGTGCGGCAGTCTCTCCCACGCCACCCTCTGCCACTGCAGCTTGGCCTCTGCGAGCTGCAGGTGCTGCTCAGCCACCTCAGCCTGGCACTGACTGGCAGCCCTCCGCCTGTAGCCACAATGGTGCACAAAGTGGGGTGGTGCCTGGCCACCCCCAAGCTCTGATGGGGGCTCTCAGGGACAAGCAAAGGTGCTGGGCTTTCCCAGGCCATGGATGGTGCAGCAGTATGGAGAGGGGGACATGCCAGTAATGTGCCATGGCAGGGGAGAGGTCTGGCAGCAGCCCACCCCCCTGAGGCCCCCCTATGAGGCTCCTGCCCCCCCACAGGGCACCAACCCCCACTCCTAAGGCACCCGCCCCCCCATGGGTCACCAACCCATCCCAAGTGGACTGAGCATCCCAACTGATGGAGATGCATCCAGGGGCCTCTCACATGGGTTGGCTTTCCCAGCCTGTGGTACGCAGTCCCTGGATGCTGTCCAGCACTGACTGGCCACCACCCTGTGTGTGGCTTGTGGTGCTGTCCACTGGGGGCGGATGCTGGGCATCTCTGGTGGGCCACCATGGGGTGCCACATACCATGGCAGGCTAGCACTTGTGTGGCTTGGGACCACTGCTCCTGTGTGTGGCTGACTGGCTGGTGGGTCACCCCCACCGTATGGAGCAGGTGCGAGCCCCACCATGTACATAATAGAGGGTCCCTCGGTGACATCTGGGGATGCCCGGCTCCTGGTCACCCTACTGGACAAGCGGGAGTGGATGTAGATGTTGAGGTCCCCCTCCTCACTCAACCACTTGGTGATGCCCTTGCCCTTCTGGGTCCTGGTCTGGGCTGCTCCTCCAGCTCTGGCTGTGGCTCATTGGCTGATGTGTCCAGAAGCGCCAGGGGTGGGGAGCTGTCCCAGAGCCCCAGGATGCCTCGGAGCTCCTGGAAGTTGGAGCAGGTGGCTGGTGTTGTCCCAGAGCAGTTGGCCTGGTCCCTGGCCCGGGCATAGACTTGTCACAGCTCCTTCACATTGGAGCGTACCTGTTCTGCAGTACTTTCTGGGTGGCACCTGCTGAGGTGGCCCTGAGCCAGTCAGCCAAAGGCTGTGGCATTGCGCTGCTTTGCCCCCATCTCATGAAGGACCTCCTCCTCCTTCCAGAAGCCCAGGAGGTCCTGCAGCTCCCGTTCCATCCAGGAGGGGACCTTTTTTTTTCTCCCCTCCAGAACTCTGGGACCCCTATGGGGACTCGGGGGGGCATGGGGCTCATGCAGGAGCTGGCTACTCACCACGGTTTCGGCTCTGGGAGGGTGGGACTGGAGCATGTGTGGGAGATGCTCCTAGAATGCTCTCAGCTTCCTGCAGTGGGGTTCCTGTGTGCATGCTGCTTTAAGGTGGCCGGATTCAGGGATCATAGAGGCCCACTGTTGCTGGCTGGAGCGGCCCTAGACTTCAGCAGACCGGCGCCATGGTGGACCCGTCTACTGAAACAGTGAGATGTGGAGTGTCGACACATGTACTCCTTCAATTTAGTTTTTCGAAAGGGGACGATCTTCCTGCTATGGGATCAAAGTTCAGATTTTGATGTCTGCACCCCATTCCTTCAATTTTCTTTCAAAAGACAGTGTTGCACGTGTGGATGCTCCTTCCATTCTTTCGAAAGATGGCCATTTATTTTGACATTTTGCTCATGTGTAGACACAGCTCTCCTATTTATTTTAGTCTAATTAATATGCAAATTAACACTGGTTGATTCTCATGAGCATGCTAACAGAACCAAGTCCCTAACTTGAAAAGAAGTGTTTAGTGCATTAGAAAGTGAAAACATAAAAATAAGATATTACATACTCTTTATTAGATGTATGTATTAGATTATGGTGTCTAGACATGAAACCATGAAGGAAATCAACACTATGCAGGAGGTTCTTCAGAGTTCATTGACCATCTCATGAGGGGGTTTTCTTCACAGAACTGTAGGTGATGTATGCAACAATCTTTGATTGTTCTAAGGTGAACTATTTCACAGAATATTGCTGTCAATGGAAAAGGAAACATTCTGAACACATTCACGTCTGGTAGATGAAAGCAAACTGAGCTGTCCACAGGCTTTGAAAATTAAACAAAATGTGTTTCACTGACAACCTGGGTTGCTTTTGCATGGCTGACTATAGCTCCACTTGATAAAGTATTTGTGGAAAACAAACACAATGGGAAAAGCTAGTTACTGAATGTGAAGCAATTTTCAAGGCCTGGAGCCCCACAGGATTCATGCTGCTGAGGTAGATATGATAGAAAGAAAATCACCACACACAAACCACAGTAGGGCATCAAGGATGGATCCAAGGCCAAAACAATATGCAAGAGATTTTTTTTTCTTTTGATATCTTTAATTATGAATCTACAATGCTGAAACCTCACATTGATTTTTTTCTTATATAAGAAATAAAATAATCATTTAGTTATTTGCATCCTGCACGTCATGATAATATCTAAGCACAGCTCATGGAACTAGGAAACGTCAAAATTGGTATTGTAAACATTAACAATAAGTTGCAATTTGTGGCTATTGACAGGTATGTAAGACCTTGATTTGCTTCTGCAGAAGGGTATAAAGTTTGATAGAGGTAGCGGGGTGGGGGTGGGAGTAGAGAAGTTTGGGAGATATGATAATAAGCTGTTTCTTTTCTTGGTTTGTTAGATCCAGATACCAGCACAAGAAATATTGGAGACAGGATATCTTTTTTCATGATACTCCTTATTCACCTAAATATCTGATTCATTTTCCCATTTAATCATAAGACTCGTATAAAAGCCATTATCGTCACATCTGGTTTATTTTTCATGCAATAGACTTTTGCCTTCTCTCGTGATAGCCACTCTGCATAAACTGATGATTTCATTGTTTCAGGAAATCAGACCAAAGAAGAATGCTGCAGACGAGCGAGATGAGCTGTGAGGTGTGTTGAGAGACTTTCCTAAGGCTTCTAGATGTGGAGGAGACCTGCAGAGCCATCACATTTGATTGATATAGTGGTATTTGAAATGGAATGTTAAGAGCAGCAAAATGGGTAGGAATCGGACCACAAGACCTGTTATATAAGGCTGAATGGGAATATTAACAAATTGTGTTTCTCTTTCAGTGGTAGTTTACAAAAAGCCATGGCCAGCAGAAATGACTTTGACATAGATAAGCTTCATGCATGGACATATGTATATAGCTTTTTATATAGCCTAGATTTGATGGCATCTCAAAAGGTTTTTAATATACCTAGGGGGGAGGCTTATGTCACTTGCTGTGTAATCATAATTGTGCAGTGAAACAGTTCTAAACTGTGAGGATCCTAGATAATAAAGGCAAATGCAAAGTACTTAGGAGGAAGCAGATACATCAATTGAACATCTTCAAAATAGGCAATAGTACTCCTGAAAAGGATCTGGGCATTACAGTGCACCACAGACTGAATAGGAGTCAGCAGTGTGATGTAATTGCAAAAAAACCTAATCTGATTCGGGGGGATTGTGACAGGGTGCTGACTAAGAAGCACTACTCACCACCTGTAATTCCAGCTCCAATTAAGAAAAATGTGTTGGAGCTGGTTGAATAGCCCTGTGCCTGCCTTATGACTGGCCACACTGCATACTTTTTTGTTTGTTTCTTAATAGCTAATCTTGTTATTCTTTATTATTATGCATCACTAGCTATACCTCTCTTTTTTCCAGAACTTTTTTATATCCGGCAACCTTCCTGTCTCAGGGCTGATGGATATGAAAGGGTTAACTGTAAAAGAGCAGAGCTGTCTTCCCATGGATGAACGTTTAGCCCACAATATCCAAAGTGTGACCATGCTTAATCAAAACACACAGAACAGTACCAAATCCAAAATATGAATAGGTCTTCCCTTTTCTTCTACATAGACAGCAAAATGCATTATCTGAAATAGGTGTGTATTTTGAACCAGGCCTTAAGGACCAATCCATTTGATTTCTTCTTCTGCTGCTGATTTGCCACCAACTACAGATTTCTTGCCCCTACAGCTTCCAGCAAAACTAGTAGGGAACTACTGATTTCAGTGATCAGTCTTCTACTTTATTTCAGGCTAAAAACCAATGTTTTGTACAAGATCTGTAGAGGAACTACCATTAAAAACTGAGCTGTGAATAAATGGATTTTTTTCCCATGCAGCTTGAGACATTTGAGGTGCAGGAACACTTCCAAATACATTAGCAACAGACCTGTTGGAAATGTAAACAAAAAGGCTGCGTCTATACTGGCAAATTCATCCAGAAGAAGGTGGCTCTCTTCCAGAAGATCCTGGGAGCATCTACACACCAAATCTGATCTTCTGGAAGGAATCTGGAAGAGCATCTCTTCTGAAGTCCATACGCTGCTCCAGTTTGATGAAAAGTGTCATCCTCTGGAAGAATCCTCCAGAGGAAAGCACATGTGGGCACTCCACAAGCCCCTCTTCCAAAAGAACAGCTCGCCATGGCTTCAGCTGCAGGGAGTGCGAAAACGCTCTACACAGAACCAGCAGAGCTCTATGGTTCCATGCTGCAGTTGCTCTCAAAGTGGCAGTGAGTCTTGCAGACCCAGTTGCAGGAGAAGAAACACAAGCCAGGCACCAACATGGCCCCACACCCACCCCTGGGGTGGACACCTGCACCTCTTCCCCCACCCCCAGGAACAGCACATGGCAGCCCTGTGACATGGAGGGGCTATGTAGAGAGACAGGCTAACAGCTCGCATCCCACAACCACCGCAAGCATGGCTCCCACTGCAATGCGTGGCCCTTAGTGCCCTCAACCTTCCACAACACCAGCAGGGCTGCCTACCACCTCTGTGAGGGACTTGCCAGGAAGTGCCTAGCACATTCCACACCCTGCAGTGGGGCAGGAGGGGCCGGGACAGAACAGGGTGGGGCAGTGAAAACCTCTGCCCCTCCCTTGGCAGGCTGGCCATACAGCCACACCGCAACCCCAGGGGTCCCATGCAGCAGTGCCACCCCAGAACACAGTCCCACTCACATATGACATCTTGCACCCACATCCATGGACAGCACTGAGAGCTGCATGACCATGGGGAGTGCTCCAGAAATGGACTGGCCATGCATGGCCCCCACACCACCCACATGGGGACCCCATGTCTGGGCGAACCCGCCCACTCACCAACCTGTTCCCTGGAAAGGCTGGCGGCAAGGACCTACACACCTCGCTGGCTGACTCACTACCAACTGGTGACTGCCCCTACCCAGCTATCCATACAGCTGCATCACCCGAGGGCCAGGCGGAACACATCCACCCAACTGGTGGAGGGATTGCTGCCCTCTCAACCTCCACAGGAGCCCAGGGTGTTCCCTGTGCAAGACTCCCCATGGACCTGCATCCCCATCCCTGTCTCATGCTTCCTCCAACATAGGTGGGGCACCCCTATGCATAGCTAGGGTACAATGGCACAGCCCAGCCATGGCGTGCCTGCTTCAGTGACATCATTTATTTAATAGAAGGAGCTAACTAAGTTGTCCACATTACTCAGTGCCCCAAAAGGGCTATCACAACAATATACATAAACCTCACTTAAGGAGCCAGCACCCTCATGCCTACGCGGGCGGACTGAGCGGAGGATGGGTGGGTAGAATGGCAGGGCCAAGGTAGTGCAGCATTCAGCAGCCATGCGGATCCAGCTCTGGGTGCCTGGGGACCGTTCATGGGGCCTTGCAGCAAACTCCAGCTGGTGGGCATCCTGAATGCAGAGCACAACTAGGTGATCCTCAGGGCCAGGGGCCACCTTGGGCTCCTCATAGCTGGGTACAGCTTTGTCCAGCCAATCATGGGGGAGAGGGCCCTCCCTGCCCTCAATGAGGTTGTGCAGGATGCAGCGGACCAACACAACCTGCAGGATGTGCTCCACCCCCAGGTTCTTGAATGTCAGGGGGCTCCAAAACTGCACATGCGAGCAGGAAAAGGCACACTCCATGGGAGTGAGCACACAGGCCAGGTGGCCATTGAGGACCCCCTGGAAGGGCTCTGGTCATCCAGTGTACAGCCACATCAGCCATGGCAGCAGGGGGCAGCCCAGGTTGCTCACCACACACAGATGCATATTCACATCCACGATCACACACTCATGCTGCAGGATGAAGGTCCCAGCCTCCATACTGTGCTACAGGCAGGAGGTCTGGAACACGTGCGCCTCATTGGTCAGGCCTGGGATGCCAACACAGATGTTCATAGAGTGGCCCCAAATGTCCACCAGTGCCTGCAGCACAATGGAGTGATAGCCCATGTGGTTCACACAGCAGTTGGGGAAGCCAAGGCCTGTGAACTCCATGTCCACATTGTCCAGGTCCCCAATGTACACCAGCCTCTGGAGCAGCATGTGGGTGGTGGCCACCATCAACAGTCAGGGATGGAGTGTGGGCATGCTTATGGCTGGGCATACAGCTGCCGCTGCTCCCTCCCAGCCCTGCCACCCATAGGACCTCTGGGAAAACACCTCCTTTGGTGGGGAAGCACTCCTGGCAGCAGGCCTGACTCTGGCTGGGGTGACATATTCACCTGGGGTTACACCTCACTACCCACCCTTACCAGTGTTGGGGCTGCAGGCCTTACCAGGCAGACAGCAGTGCCTACGGTCACCTTACTCACCCCAAACTGCCACCCCATGGCCTGGTAGCTGTGTGTGGTGGCAAGTCTTCAGATGGCAATGGTGACTCACTTCTGCACGGTCACCATGGGCTGCGTGCAGGTGTCCTGTGGTGGAGGCTGGGGGCAAGGTTGCAGTGTTCCATAAAGTTGTCCCCTGTTATGAAGAAACCCTGCAGCTAGCACACATCATCCCACTCATGGAGGACCACCCAGTCCCAATAGGCTGAGGTGGCTGTGGGGCTGCGACCATGGCTGCTGGGCACAGGGGCATCCGTTGAGGGCCAGGGTGGTGGCCCAGGGGTTACAACATTCATCAGCACCTGGAACACATACATAATGGTGGTCATGAGAGAGGCCTGCAGCCAGGTTAGGGTGAACATGGGGAGGCTGGGGGTCCATCCTCTGGGGCCTGGGGTTCAGCCATATGCAATGCCTTGCTTTCCCTGCACTGGGCAGACAGACCCACTGACCTCCTTTCTAATGCACAGGGAGTGCAACTGGCAGCTGGACTTAAGGCCACACAAGCCCAGGGGCTTCTCAGCATGCAATGGGGAGAATAAAGCCAGGGACAATGTATAAGTGCACATAGTGTGATCCCCCCAGAAGGGCTTTGTGGCCATGCAACCCCAGGTGCATGTACGGCTGCTGTGACCCCAGGTATCCAGGGCATGGGGCTGAAAGCATGCAGACTGTTGGGGCTATGGGCTTCATGTCCTCATGGCAAGCTGCTTGCACCAACCATGGGCAGAGGCCATCCAGCCATCAACATGGAAGCAGACAGCCCAAGCACGGAGACGTCCTGGCCAACAACAATGAGGCCCTCTGGTCCCTGGCCCCATCAACTTTAAATGTTGCAAGGGCCTAGATACCCCGTGGCAGGAAGCTGAGGGTATGGAGGCTGTAAGCACATGTGGCCCTGCTAGACACACCCCAAAGGCACCCCTGAGGAGGTGAGAGGCACCATTGCCAGCAGCCAGCTACCCTGGGGTGAAAAGGGCCTCCCTAGAGAGCTGGCAGAGGGCAGCCAGGAAGCCAGACAGAGCATCAAGCACAGGGACCCCTCCTGGACCTACGGGATATTTTCCATCCGAGTGCTGAAGCATGTAAGGAGGCACCTGAACCTCGTTTTCAAACATCCAAATGAGTGCTTAAAGGGATAGTGTACCTGGGCCAGGTGACTGTTGAAGACCTCCTGGGAGGGGGTGAGGTGGCTCATGTAGAGCCACATGAGCCAGGGCTTCAGGGGGTATCCTGGGTCACCCACCATGCAGAGGGGCACAGTGACATCCCTGATGGTGTGGTCCCGCTGGGGGGGACACAGGTCCCAGTCTCCATCCTCTGGTCCATGGAGGAGTTCCTGAAGATGTGTGCGTTGTACACCCACTCTGGCCAGCCCACCCAAATGTCCATGAAGCCGTCACAGTGATCCACCAAGGCCTGGAGAATGATGAAGTGGTACCCCTGCCTGTTGAGGAATCAGCCGCCACTGCGTGCTGGGGCCCTGATGGTGATATGTGTGCCATTGATTTCCCCGAAGCAGTGGGGAAAGCTAAGGGTGGCAAACCCTCCAGGTCCCTGACTCACACCAGTCTCTGGAGTAGCACCCGGCTGATGTCTTGGATGATCTGCAGGGAACAGAGAGAAGGGAGGCTCATGGGTGTGACCAAAAGTGCCCCTGTCCCCCTCAGAGCCCCTTCCCCTGGCCCCCTGGGGCCTCCTCCTGCTGCTATCTCCATCCCAAGCCTTCTGGGAATTCCCCCCTGTGGGGTGGTCCCTCCAAGAAGGGGCCTGTGTGAGGGTGGGGTGTCCCGGTTCCCCTGGGGCTGGGCCTTCCTTCCTCCCCTCACATCTCTGGTTGCTGAAAGTCATGCTTGCCTGGCAGCCCCCTCCCACATCCCCATGCTGGGCCTGTGCTCATGTTGTGCCTTACCTGGAGGATGAGGACTCCAACAGACACCTTGCCCACCCCGAAATGCAGCTCTATGGAGCAGTAGCTGTCCAGGGCGGCAAATTTCCACAAGGAGATGGCCACATGCTTCTGCATGGTGAGCACTGGCCACATGTGGGTGTCCTGGCATTGGAGGATGGGGGTGAGCCAGGTACAGAGATCCATAAAGGTGTCCCTCCTCATCCTGAAGTTTTGCAGCCAGCGCGCATCATCCCACTCAGTCAAGACTATCCGGCCCCACCAGTCAGTGCTGAGGGGGTGGGTCCAGATCTGCTGGATGGGCCTTGGAGGCCTCAGCAGGGGTAGTGGTGGGTTGGAGTCCCATGGGCAGGGTCTCTAGCACTGCAGAAGGTGGAGCAGGACTGCCAGGATGTAAGTAAGCAGGCATAGCTGGGTGGTCCCGGGCATCCGCAACTTCTGTGGGTCCATGTCTCTTGCAAGCAAGGGTCAGAACTGGGCACAGGCTCAGCTTCACTATAAACAGCTCAGCAGGCCTCAGCAACATGTGCAGGGAGTAGGTGTTTGGGTGGGGCACTTTAGGCCTCACATGGTCGGTGCTCCTAGAAGTGCTTTCTGGCCAGGAGACCCCATCCATGGAGTTTTCTGGCCCATTCATTTGAAAGAGGGCACATGGCTGTGTGGATGTGCTCTTCCAAAAGGATGAGTAGCTCTTTCAAGCTGCTTTTTAAGTGTAGATGTGATCTTCCAGAAGATGATCTTCTGGAGGATAGCTATAGTGTAGGCTTGGCCAAACATTTTTCGCAAAAATCTTCTCACTTTTGGACTAAATCTAATTAGCAACATCTCAGAATTTTCTTTCTGTGGCTTTTTGTAGGGGCCATCAAATAAATAGAAAAGCTGTGAAGCTGAGAATTTTCATGCAGCCGTAGCTGCCTCATTGTTAAAGCTGAACTCTAACACAACCTTAACAGGAGCTAACCTACCTTATCTATATTAAAGTAGAGTAATGTTTCAAATGGAATGGGTGACAGGTGGAAGCACTGATCTATTGGTATAATTAGTATAAAAGCATAGAAGGCCAATGTGAAGGTTTTGCATCAGACTGGAAGTTTGAAGTTGAGGAATGCATTGCTTTTATTGGAATTTGGAAGTGGAAATGAAAGTCTTATGAAGCACTGGAGTGCATTGCTGGAGGAAATACAAAGGTGAAAAGGAAAGAACAAGTATCCCTCCTAAACTTCTTGTTTCAATTCTGTAAGGTTTTAAGTAAGTGGGATGTGTCCTGGCACAAACGGGATGTGTCCTGCTTGGTGTATAAACCATGATTTGGTCACCGGCATCCAAGGGATTGTGAATCCTTCCATCACCCCAAGGAGACAACCCTGTCAGAAAATTCCCCACTACCTTGTGGGTAGGTTCAGGAGATCCAAAGGTTATGGAAGTAAAGGCAGACAGAAAAGTTGGAGTGGAGACCCTAAGGTGGTCTCAACTGGCAAAGAGGAAGACACCACGGGTCACTTTCAGCAGTGGAGGAATCATTGTGCTCCCCTGGTTAGCTATCGCCTGCCTCAAGCCAGGCAGCCCCCAGTCAATAAGGTGCTGACCTGCCTTCTTCATTGGATGCATGGGGATAGAACAAAAATCAAAAACTAGGTGTAAATGATGTACCTACCATCCACCATAAAATGAAATAATAAATCAACTTACCTTCAGTTCTGTAGCTGGAATGTGCGGACCGTGTGTCTGGGACTTGAATCTGCCTATGACCTTATGAGCTCAGACTCAATATGCAAAACAGCAGTCATAGATCAACAGCTACACAAACAGAATGTCAACATCGCTGATCTCCAGGAAACGAGACTGAAAGATGCTGAGTCAGTGAAAGAAACCTACTTTGCTTTCTTCTAGAAGGGCTTAAGTTCAGAAGAACACTGCCTCTACGGAGTTAGATTTGATGTTCAGAACAATCTGCTGAAATTTATCAATATGCCCACAGCTGAACTGGAACATATTATACCCTTGAAGGTGTGCACCAAGTCAGGTTATCTCAACCTCATCAGTGCTTATGCACACACGGTGGCGTTGTGCACTGAAGAAAAGGACTGTTTTTATTACTATCATCAGAAGGTTAACGACTCCTTTCCAATTGGTGAACTGCTGTACATCCTTGGAGACTTCAATGCAAGAGTTGGACGTGACCCTCAGTCCTGGCCCATCTGCCTTGGTCAACATTGTATTGGGAAAATGAATGAAAACGGTCAAAGGCTTCTCAAATTCAGCTCTCAGAATCAACTCTGCATCACTAACACTTTCTTTAACTAGAAAGAGTGTCACAAGGTTTCATGGTTCTAGTCACTGTCATCACCTGACCTCTCATATGCTATGCAGAGTCTCTACGCTGTCAAATTTATATGCAGGTACCACAGTGCAGATTTCAACGCTGATCACTCCTGATCATCAGCAGACGGTAAACCATTCCAAAGAAACTTTATATGACAAGGGAATGCAGAAAGCCAAATACCAGAGATGTGCTGAAATGGTCTGTCTTCACAGATGATTTAACTCGTAAAATGGAACACAAACCTGACCAACAAACTGTTGATGAAACATGGTCCATGCTGAGAGATGCAATATACAAATGTGCCAAATCTGCCTTTGGAACAAGTAAATTCTCTAACAAAGATTAGATTGATGAAAATGATGACATTCTTAGGTCTCTTGAAGAAAAACGCAAGACACATCTGAATAATGTAAACAACCCATCTCAAAACACAAGAGATCAACTTTGACATGCAATATCTGTTCTTCAAAGAGAGAATGAAGGCAGTGTGTAAACAAGTATTGGACTGATCTGTGCTGTAATATTCAAAAGACATCTGACTTGGGCAACCTGAAAACTATGTGTGATGGACTGAGGAAAGAACTCGGAGCAAACATTACCAAAGTCACCCCACTGAAGTATTTAAATGGACAAGTGATCACAGACAAAAAGTAGCAGATGTCCAGATGGGTGGAACACTACTCAAGTCTTTATTCTCATGAGCATACTATACAACCTAAGCTTGACAACCTCATTCCAACTCTTCCAGAAATGTCAGAGCTAGTGGCAGAGCAGAGACTACGGAGGAGGAACTTTCTCAAGTTCTTGATGGAAAAGCACCAGAAAATGACAGAATCCCAGCTGAAGTCCTGAAGGCAAATGAGGCTGTGCTCATCCCTTCCTCTACAATTTACTTCTAAAATGTTGGCGAGCAGGAGATGTCTCACATGACAAGAAGGATGCAAACATCACTCTATAAAAGCAATGGCGACAAGGGTGACAGCAACAACTAAAGAGGCATCTCTTTACTGACCATCACAGGAAAAGCATTTTCCTGTGTCATTCTCAAATGCCTGAAAAAACTTGCAGATCAAGTCTATCCAGAAACATCATGCAGATTCAGGGCTGGCAGATCAGCAATGGACATGATTTTTTCTCTTCCACAACTACAGAAAAAATGCAAAGAATAAGGAAAGTCGTTATTCATAGCATCTGTGCACTTAACAAATGCATTTGACAAAGTCAGTAGATCAGGAATATACAAAGTATTAACCAAGATTGGCTGCCCACTGACCCTACTCAAGCTCATAACATCCTTTCACGAAAACATAAAAGCAACAGTGCAATATGATGGATCTACATTGGAACCCTCTGCAATGAATAGTGGAGTCAAACAAGGGTGTGTACTTACCCCTACCCTCGTCAGCATTTTCTTCTCAGTTCTATTATATAGTGCATTTCAAAACTCATGCAGTGATGTATTTCTCCACACAAGATTAGACGGCGACCTTGGCAAGACTCAAGGCCAAAACTAAGGTCAAGAAAGTCCTCATTAGGCAACTCCTCTTCACAGAATATGCAGCTGTCCTTGCTCATAATGAAGACATGCCATCATCACTGATGGATTCTCTGTCCAGAGCCTGCAAGTTGTTCTCCCTTGACATAAGCATGAGGAAAACTTTTGTATTCACTCAAGGTATACCTCAGCAACCCAGTATCATTCTGGATAATGACCCATTAGATGTGGTTCAGCAATTCTGTACCTTGGTTCTACTGTCAACACAAACCTATCCCTGGACAAAGAACTGAACATCAGAACCAGGAAGGGAGCTACTATTTTTGGCAGACTTACAAAAAGAGCCTGGAGCAATCCTAAACTGACAGTGAAAACAAATATGCTAATCTACCAGCCATGTATACTGAGTATCCTTATATACGGATCTGAGACATGGACCACCTACTTGAACAAGGAGAAAAAAATTAATGGCTTCCATCTTTGCTGCCTTCACAGAATTGTGAATACCAACTGGCAAGATAAAGTTTCAAATGCAGATGTCCTGTCAAGATCTGGCATACCCAGCCTCATAGCGATCCTCAACAGCAGAAGACTATGATGGCTTGGTCATGTGAGAAGAATGGGTGATGAAAGTCTTCCCTAAGAAATCCTCTTCGGTGAACTGTCACATGGGGTGTGAACAAGAGGAAAACCAAAGCTAAGATTCAAGGATATATGCAAAAAGTCCATGAAAAAATTCAACATGGATCTAAACTCCTGGGAATCTACATCATCAGATTGAAATACCTGGTGACGATTGCTACAACAGGGCACATCATCCTTCGATAGAATATGTGCAAGTCACGCAAAAGAACTTCGTTTTAGAAGGAAAATTCTCAGACTCAAGAATTCAGAAGCAGACTGACATACAAAAAATTCCCCATGCCTCATTAGCATATGGTTACGTGATTTGGAGTCCGGAAGACCATTCTTCTGGATTCCACAATGCCATGTAGAAGTGCAGCCCCGGGGGGGTCTTCCGGAAGCCTCTTCTTCCCGAAAATTTTTGGGAAGAAGGGGCCTCTGGAAGAAGGACTTCCTTCCGGAAGACTCCCCGGGGGTCGCGCTTCTAAACGCCATTTTGGAGTCTGGAAGAACGGCCTTCCGGAATCCAGATCACGTGACCGTATGCTAATGAGGTGTGGGGAATTTGTATCTGTGCCTTATTAGCATATTTCGGGCCATGTATTACCATGCCACTTTCGAAGAAAGGGTCCTGTGTAGAAATGGCCCCATAGGCTACGCCTACACTAGCAAGTTCTTTTGGAAATCAGGTCCTTTTTTGAAAGAACATGTGGAGTGTCCACACACAAAATGCACTCTTTTGATCTGAAATCAGAAGACCGTGCATCTTCTTCAAGAAGGCCTCTTCCACTCCAGGATCAGGAAGAGAACCTTCTACCAGAAGATTCTTTAAAATAGTAAAGCATGTGTAGATGATCCAGGGGCCCTTCTTTTGAAAGAACAGTCCTTATGATGCCAGATTTTTTGATTCCTGGTCTACTCTTTTGAACGAGCAGGGCTGTGTGGATGCTCTCTATTGAAAGAGCAGATTGAGCTTTTGATGTGCTTTTTTTGTGTGTGGATATGCTTTTTGGAAGGAAGTTTTTGTGGAAGATCTCTTCTAAAAGGACTTCCTTCAAAGGATTGCTGTAGTGTAGATGTAGCCATACTGTCTTGCTTGTCATATCCCATCACATCGGACTACTGAGCAATGCCTGGTGAACTCTCCTTATCTAAGTTACAGTGAAAGAAAATAAAATGTTACTTCTCTAGAAGTCACTTTCCTCTGATAAATCCTCACACAATCTCCTAACAATGGGGCACACTCATCCTTGGAACAGCCCCTTGTGCCTGTACATGACATTGCTAGTCTTCTTGGCTTGTGAAGATCACCTGCCTCTTGTGGGTCTTCCATGGGTCACCCAAGTCTCACATACTCTGACTTCTTTAATCAAAGGATAACCAAATGGTCTCTTGAGCTTATGAAGTATTCAGTAACTACAGTATCAGAGGGGTAGCCGTGTTAGTCTGGATCTGTAGCAGCAACGAAGGGTCCTGTGGCACCTTATAGACTAACAGAAAAGTTTAGAGCATGAGCTTTCGTGAGTTAACTCACTTCTTCAGATGCTGGTCCTGGAAATCTGCAAGGCCAGGTATAAATAGGCCAGAGCAAGGCTGGGGATGGCTGGCTAAATACAAAAGCAGCTTCCCCTCTCTTGGAGTTCACACCTCCAGATCGACAGATGACAATACAACTCAGCCTGCCTGACTGAGCTAACCTCGTTATCCCCAGCCTGAAGGACTGTCTGGTTATGTGGACTCTCTCCTCAGACCCTATGTCACCAACACCCCCAGCTACCTCCGTGACACCACTGACTTCCTGAGAAGACTGCAATACGTTGGTGACCTACCAGAAAACACTATCCTAGCAACCATGGATGTAGAGGCTCTGTATACCAACATCCCGCACAAAGATGGAATAAATGCTGTCCAGAACAGTATCCCTGATGATGCTACAGCACATCTGGTGGCTGAGCTCTGCAACTTTATACTCACACACAACTATTTCAGATTTGGTGACAATATATACCTTCAAATCAGCGGCACAGCTATGGGTACCCGCATGGCCCCTCAATATGCCAATATTTTCATGGCTGACCTAGAACAACGCTTCCTCAGCTCTCGTCAACTAACACCCCGGCTCTATTTACACTACATTGACGACATCTTCATCATCTGGACCCATGGGAAGGAGACTCTAGAGGAATTCCACTGGGACTTCAACAACTTCCACCCCAACATCAAGCTCAGCCTAGACCAATCTACACAGGAGATCCACTTCCTTGACACTACCGTGCTTATACACAATGGACGCATCAGTACCACCCTGTACCGTAAACCTACTGACTGCTACGCCTACCTTCATGCCTCCAGCTTCCATCCCAGACACACCACACGATCCATCGTTTACAGCCAAGCACTTAGATATAACCGCATTTGTTCCAACCCCTCCAACAGAGACAAACACCTACAGGATCTGCACCAAGCATTCTTGAGACTGCAATACCCACCTGAGGAAGTGAGAAAACAAATCAACAGAGCCAGACGTGTGCCACGAAGCGTCCTACTACAGGACAAACCCAAGAGAGAAACCAACAGAACACCACTAGCCATCACCTACAGTCCTCAGCTAAAACCTCTACAGCGCATCATCAGGGATCTACAACCCATCCTGGACAATGATCCCACACTTTCACAGGCCTTGGGAGGCACACCTACCATTGCTCACAGACAACCTGCCAACCTAAAACAAATCCTAACAAGCAACTATACACCGCACCACAGTCACTCTATCTCAGGGACCCATCCATGCAACAAACCTCGTTGCCAGCTCTGCCCACATATACACAAAAGCAACATCATTACAGGACCCAACCGGATCAGCCACACCATTGTGGGCTCATTCAGCTGCACATCTACCAATGTAATTTATGCCATCATGTGCCAGCGATGCCCCTCTGCCATATACATCGGACAAACTGGACAGTCTCTACATAAAAGAATAAATGCACACAAATCAGACATCAGAAATGGCAATATACAAAAACCCATAGGAGAGCACTTCAATCTCTGAGGACACGCAGTAGCAGATTTAAAAGTAGCTATCCTGCAGCAAAGAAATTTCAAGAACAGACTCCAAAGAGAAATTGCTGAGCTACAATTCATCTGCAAATTCAATACCCTCAGCTCAGGATTAAACAAAGACTGTGAATGGCTGGCTAAATACAAAAGCAGTTTCCCCTCTCTTGGAGTTCACACCTCCAGATCTACTGATGACAATACAGCTCAGCCTGCCTGACTGAGCTAGCCTCGTTATCCCCAGCCTTGCTCTGGCCTATTTATACCTGGCCTTGCAGATTTCCAGGACCAGCATCTGAAGAAGTGAGTTAACTCACGAAAGCTCATGCTCTAAACTTTTCAGTTAGTCTATAAGGTGCCACAGGACCCTTCGTTGCTGCTTCAGTAACTACAGGCACTCTCTGGGTGTGTCTACACTTGCGTTCCTCTTTTGAAAGAGCTATGTAAATGTAGGAGGAAGCACTGAGAGGGTGCATCTACACTTGTGTTCCTCTTTTGAAAGAGGTATGCAAATGAGGTAAATAAAAATTCAAGTGAGGTATAAATTTGCATATTTGGCACCTAATTTGCATATTCTAATTTCAAAAGAGCTTCTGTCAAAAGAAGAAAGCCAGTGTAGATGCTGCTCTTTCAAAAGTAAACCCATCTTCAAAAGAATCCTTCCTCCCTTTATTTAATGAAGTATTTTTTCAAAAATGGGTTTACTTTCGAAAAAGCAGCATCTACACTGGCTTTCTTCTTTCGAAAGAAGCTATTTCAAAACCAGCATATGCAAATGCGGTGTCAAATATGCAAATTTATGCCTCATTTGCATTTTCGATGTGCCTCATTTGCATGCCACTTTCAAAAGAGGAACACAAGTGTAGAGGCACCCTCTCAGTGCTTCCTCCTACCAGAGCCTACTTTTCTTATAGGGTGAAAGGTCCTGTCCTTGAAAACTCATGACTCTTCTGGAATATTTTCAGGTCTGCCACAGGGATCATTTTTTGTCTCCACAACCTTCCTCAGTTGTCCTATCTCAGAGCCCTCCCAGAGAGTAAGTTTGCTCCCTCCTACCACTTTTCTAGCTCATCCCCCTCACAGCACAGCTCAGCTGACTTCAAGTAGTCCTTCACAGCTGGGATCAGTCATTCTAACTCCATTACACCCAAATTACCCCTACATGGATAGTTTGGTGCAAGGCTGAGGAGTAAGTCCTGGGCCAGGTCTCAAGGTCAGATCAGCTTTACTCTAAACTTCAGGCAGCCTGTAGTATCTTCTGTTGTGTGTAGAGAAGTCTGCCCTAAATCCAACCCAAGTTGCTAATCAAGCCTAAATGTGAATTCTGGATAAGGTCAAAGCAACAGTTCCCAAAAGGAGTGTTTGATCCAGTGAACCACCTGCAGGAAAAGCTAGTCTATGACTTACATTCAGGGACTACAATTTCATCGTTACTTCTGGGGTGCCTTGTCCTCTCTTCCCCTCCCTTTTGATAATCAGACACCAGACTTTAAAAGTCACCTTAATCTCCACTTCATTACTCATTCCTTAGACCAGTTACTTAGTTACTCATTCCTTAGACAAGGAGACCTGTTTCTGAAGTACATGTCAATTGTTCTTGGTTATAGTGTCAGAGACTGGATACATTGAGCGTGAAGGTGTATTCTATCTTCACTAATCAGAAGTGGCATGGATATGCTTATTTTAAAAGGCCTCACCTTTCCTTTGCTGTGAAACTGGCCATCTGTCACTGATTTTTTTTCTAGAAATATTAGGTATCTTTAGAATTTTTGCACTGTTTTCTTGGTCTGTCCCCCCGCCCCATTCTTCTTCACAGCAACCTTTTCAATAGCTGGGGTTTAAGGATATCGTTTAACAAAGGCCTCTTTTGTCCAAAATGGTTTAATATGCATAGAATATTTTGAGGACCTGATCCAAATTCTGATGACATCACTGGTAAAACTCCAATGGACTTCAAAGGGAACATCTTTGAATTCTACGAGAAGGTAGCCCTCATGAAATTAATGTACTTTGTGTATATTAGAGCTGGATGACGACTGAGGATGGAAGTAAAACCATGAATATTTAATATGTAATAGTGCTTTTGTTTGATTAAAATTTATTTGACCATATTAGTATTCATGTACTTGAAAAATATTGAAACTGGTCTTTAGGTTTCAGCCAACTATGCATATTTATCCCACTGGTGACTTTGTTGACCTATTCCATATCTTAAATACCAACACTGCATGCTTTGATAATCCACAGACTGCCATAATTTACTTATACTGTTAATTATTTTCAAATACAAAATAGATAACCCGATAATATTAGTACAGAAATGCTTCACAGAACCAAACAAAAAAAAAAAAAAGAAGAGATCCAGATCACTCAGTTTTGTGTTCACTGATATTATTCATGCAAATCTATACACGGTGGTTTGTCCTTGTGTTTGACATCTGTGTGTTTTCTCCTCTCAGCGTAATCGTTCTATGCACTGTTATAGCCATGTGGGTCCCAGGATATGAAAGAGACATTTTGAGTGAGGTAATATCTTTTACTGGACCAGCTTCCCTTAGTGAGACAAGGTTTCAAACTCCACAGAACTCTTCTTAAGGTCTTATCATTTTAATGACTGTTAACTATCTGTAAGATATCAGCTGGGGGAGTGTCTATGTGAAAGCATTTCTCCGAAGGAAGACACCAGCGAGCTAAGATACCATAGTACAATGCAAAGGAATAGTTTTGGCAGGCCATAAAAATAGCCTTAAAATTTCAGTAAGGCATGATATAAGGAATGGGGAGAGTAAGATTTTAATTATAGTAATTTGTTACAGAGCACATATCTGGGCTAGATATCCAGGGCCTTACCCATCCTGAAGAGCAGTCCTACTGAAGTCAATGGATAAGAATGAATCTTCTATGGGATAAGATGTGATTCAATCTGTGTTTAAGTGTACCAGCAAATTGGGGTGACCACCCCAGAGTCCACACTTTGGGGGACCCCATGCATTTGTCAAATTGTGAGCAGGCAGGTGAGATGGGACAGCCAGAACCTCCCTCTCCCACAGTGCCTCCTGCCCACTGGCAGGCCATGCTGATTAAAACATCCCCCTCTCTCTTACCAGCAGGGGTGGGAAGAAGCAGAGTGGGGACGTGAGTGGAAAGATGTGGGGCCTGGGCAGAGATGGGGGAACAGGAACTTGAAATTTGGCAGGGATTGACCAAAGTGTCAGGGATGTCTTTTTCCCCTCCATCAAAATTTGGCCAAGTTATAAGCCTCTGAAAAATTGTAGTTTTCACCTTCTCAGTATAGATTTGTTAATTTGACGGTTCAGTTCTCCATCTCTACTGAGCATGTTCCATCCCTACATTTCCTGTGTGCTTACAGGGCTCTGCATCTGTCCCCACAAAATAACTGCACTTGCTCAATAGGAGCTCAGAGCACGTTATTCTCTCAGTAGCATGAAGTATCACACCTCAGAAGCATAACTCACAACCAAGAGAGTATCTGAAGTGAAAAGTTTTCAGACTAATCATTTCTCTTCTTACATGGTGGCTACAGTTATACTAGTAAATTTAGCCAACAAAACCCTGTTTTTGTTGACAAAACTGGTGGACCATCCACACACAAAATGCATTTTGTCAACCGTTTCTCAACAAAACTCAGCAGTTTCACCCACAAAGTACTACCTTTCAGCATCCATGAGGCATAACGCTAACTGTCGACAGATGCTGTTGACAAAAATTGTGTGAACGCTCTGGGGCCTTTCTCTTACTAGACAGGGCATCCAGAACAATAGGCTCTGCTGTGCTTCCAGGTGCCTGTTTTGTTGAGAGAGCATCTGGGAACTCCAGCCGCTCTGTCGACAGAGTGGAGTGCTCTTCCGATTGGCTTTTGTGTGTGGCTGCACTCTGTCAACGGAAGTTTTGTCAGGAAATCTCTTCCAACAGGGACTTCTGTGGACAGATTGCTGTAGCCAGGTTGTCCAGATGAATTACAAGGTCTCTTCCAAAATTGGAATATGCAAATGAGGTACTGAATATGCAAATGTATATCTCATTTGCATTTTTGAATTACCTCATTTGCATACCTCTTTCAAAAGAGGAATGCAAGTGTAGACACACCCTAAGGGTGCGTCTACACTAGCCAGCTACTTCGAAGTAGCTGGCACAAACATCGAAATAGTATGCGTCACGTCTACACATGCTGTGTGCTATTTCGATGTTGAAATTGATGTTAGGCGGTGAGACGTCGAAATCGCTATTCCTATCCGAAGATGGATATAGTGCCCTACTTCGACAATCAACATTGAAATAGGGTGTGTGTAGACGATCCATGTTCCGCTACATTGAAATAGTGGGGTCCTCCATGGTGGCCATCAGCTGAGGGGTTAAGAGACGTTCTGTCCAGCCCCTGCTGGGCTCTGCAGTCACCTTGTGCAGCAGCCCTTAGCCCAGGGCTTCTGGCTGCTGCTGCTGCAACTGGGTGTCCATGCTGCGTGCATGGGGTCTGCAACCAGTTGTTGGGTCTGTGGATCTCATGCTGTGCAGGCCGAGTGTGTCTGGGAGGGGCCCTTTAAGAGAGCGGCTTAGGGCTTTGCTGGCCCCTTATTTTGACGGGGAGCACTTGTGTGTGTGGATGCTCCGCATTTCCTTCTGGGGCGGCTCCTTTTGATGTTCTCCGTTGCTACTTCGACGTTGAACATCGACGGCACCAGCCCTGGAGGATGTGTAGATGATACGCATTGAAGTAGCCTATTTCGATGTCCTTACATCAAAATAGGCTACTTCGACGTAGTGTGCTAGTGTAGACATAGCCTAACAGTGTAAATATTTCTTCTCACCTTGGTATTTCCTCTATAACTGATTAATTTCATAAACATGGATATAATTCTTCTTGGTAAAATAATTGTAGCATGCTCCAGAATCATGAATCATAATGAGAAACAAGTATTGCTTCAGGTTTTGAACAGATGAACATTTTTTGGGTGAGGGGAGTATGAGGGAAGTTCTGTGGCACGTTATAAACTAACAGATGTTTTGGAGCATAAGCTTTCGTCAGACAAAGTGTGTCTTTGCCCACAAAAGCTCATGATTCAAAATATCTGTTAGTCTGTAAGGTGCCACGGAACTTCTTGTTTCTGTCAGGGATGGTGATAGGTCCTGTTGTGAGTGTAGGGGACTGGACTCAATGACCTCTCAAAGTCCCTACCAGCTCTGTGAGATATTTATATCTTCATGGCCGTGTCTACATGTGCCCCAAACTTCGAAATGGCCATGCAAATGGCCATTTCGAAGTTTACTAATGAAGCGCTGAAATGCATATTCAGCGCTTCATTAGCATGCGGGCTGCCACGGCGCTTCGAAATTGACGCGCCTTGCCACCGCGCGGCGCGTCCAGATGGGGCTCCTTTTTGAAAGAACACCGCCTACTTCGAAGTCCCCTTATTCCCATCAAGGGGACTTCGAAGTAGGCGGCGTTCTTTCGAAAAGGAGCCCCGTCTGGACGCGCCGCGCGGCGGCAAGGCACATCAATTTCGAAGCGCCGCGGCAGCCCGCATGCTAATGAAGCGCTGAATATGCATTTCAGCGCTTCATTAGTAAACTTCGAAATGGCCATTTGCATGGCCATTTCGAAGTTTGGGGCACGTGTGGACATAGCCCATGTTTCCAATACGGAAACTAGCTACTCTCTAAAGTGTTCATCAGTATCACTCTGTGAATTCAAACATGCTTACACTGCATACATGACAAATGTAATAAAACATTTAGGTGTAGTCCCAGGTCAAAAAACCAATAGCAGCCATATGTTTCATAGCTCTGAATAACATAGGAAAATAAATTATGAGATAAAAGTGAAGCCACTTATTGGCAAAAATCAAGCAGATTTTATAGTTATCTGATTACTATTGTTCGAGTTTGAACAAAATAAATACAATGGTAAGATTGAAAAAACCCAAATGGATTTTTACAGTGTAAAATAAATGTAAATTATGAATAAGATTTCATGTAAGAAATCTTATGTGTAAATGATTAAAATTATAGTATCTTTCTGTTTTCTATCTTTAATACATTATTAGAAAAACAACATATCAAATGCTGTAGCAAAAACAATGTAGTCTGTTCTGTCTTAAATGGTAGGTACCACTGCATTAACCAATATTTTAAGGCAGTTGAACTAAAAAAAATATGGCTTATACCGTGCCATCATTTTTTGATGCTGAAAATATTGGTTTCAAGGGGGATTTCTGTTTAAACACTGATGTTATGAAATAGCTCAGTGCACTGCTAACTAGCTTGTACTGAGACAGTAAATGCCAGCACTGCACTCTGACAGTGCTTTTCCACAATGTTCTATGTCTCCAGCTATGTCTAACATATGCAAGTGTACAATTAGACCATTTCTTGTTATAAAAAGCCGTTATAAAATGCTGACTGAATGTCTATTAGAAGTATTACGTATGCAAATATGACTACAGTCTTTATAGCACTGAACCATGGATAAATGTTCACTCATGAGGAGACTGCAGAATACAAATATTCTAGCTTACAACAAGGGCTATCAATCCTGCTTGACTAAGTAAATGTAAAAAAAAATGTGGGCCTGCTATTGGTAGAGATTGGAGTAAGCTGAATTAGAGTAACCTCTATCAAGGTCAGGGATCCATTGTGGGAGGCATCCATACAGCAGGTGCCCTCAGGAGTTTATCCACAACATAGATAAACCAGATGAAGGCTAGGAGAAAAGAAGTACACATTGAACCTCTCTTGTCCAGCACCCTTAGAAGCTGACTGGTGCTGAATGAGAGAATTTTCTGGACCTTGGGACATTTATATAGTTTAGCATGTTACCAACACTTTCACTGCTTACTGGGCTCTTAGAAAATATTTAGGAGTAAATTAGAGCTAAATAATACTGAAAGCCAGGACTGGTGGCTGTAGACAAACTTTATGGGACCACCAAAAACTTGGCCCCACCCATGATAAGTGGTTTCCGGTTAACTAAAATTATGCTGGACAAGGGATGCTTCTGGATGAGAGCGTTCTGCATTAAAGAAGTTCAACCTGTACTATCTTAGTTTTATAGTTGGGAACTGAGGCATAGAAAAATGTGATGGCTTACTGTACATCTAACAGGAATTCTGTGGTGGAACTGAGAATTGGACCCAGATTTCCCACGTTCCAGTGCAGTGCCTGAGACATAGGGCCATCCTTCCTCTGACAGAAACTGGCCTATTTTGTATAGACTTCCCCACCTACAAAATTGGTATCCACATGTGCATCTTCATCTACAAAAATGATCCATTGACATCCATATCTGGATCTGCAATTGTGGATACCTGCAGCTATCAGCAGATTTGCAGGGCTCTACTTATGTCAAAAGTAGACAAACACTGAAGGCACTTCATTGTTATTGCTAGGAAAGGGCATGTACTGATGTGGCTTTACAATGTTTCATTGCCTATGTCTTTAAATACAGGGATATTGGATAACTAAGCTGAGGAGGAGAGAATGAAATCAGACACATACATTTACAGATGTAATTCCTCTGATATCTGGAATCCAGTTTCATAATGCAAAACTACTAATGCTAAAAATGTAAGACAATGTGGGATTATAGTGCTATGTAGAGAGACCAATGTAAATTTAGATCTAATTTTGGGTATGCCCTTTGGAGGAAGAAACACTTTACAGGCTTATTTGGCTCTTTCGTATCTTCAGCAAGAAATGTTTCCTGACAGTAATTCAACAAGACAGTTATAATTTACGTAAAAAATCATCCCCCACAATCAAACCCAAATTAAAAATCCAGTGCTTTGCATCACCAAAGACACCTTTCCTACTAAATATTTCATACTGTGGAAGAGCTGCTGCAAAGGAATTTTTAACAATATTTGGTTTTATGCAAATGTGAATTTGGGTGTTAGTGAAAAAAATAGTCTGGCAAACAGAGTCAGAGAAGTGTGTTACTTAAAAAAGCCAGACCCTTCATATGACAGTTCCCAAGAGCACTGCTATGGCTTAAAAGCATTCTTCTGTTTTGTGGAAGCTTGTGTGCATGTTTGATTGAGTGGAAAGAGTGCAGGGGGGGGAAATGAGGTCACAAGCGTATGTTTTGACTGCCATGAAGTCAGTACAGTAATAGGTCGACAGAAACATCAAAACACAATAAAGAGCTGTCTTCAGGGCAGTGAGTGAGTAAAGTCACTGGGCAATCAGCCAAAAGAAAGGGAAAGAGATATACTGTAGTTCCTACAGTTCATTTGCAGGTGCTGAAGAGGCAAAAGGGAAACCTTTCTATTAAAACTTTGGAATATTCTCCATAAACTGCACGTGCGGTTAAATGTTGGCTATGTACTGTTACACAGCTGCCAACTTCCATCCCCATAATCAGCTGATGTCAGGCATGGGCCATGTAAGTGTATGTGTGGGTGAGTATACATGCATATTCTCACAGGTGTGAGAGAGAATAGTTTGCATATATGTAATCGTGCAGCATGGTCCAAAGATTCTATGAGCATATATTTGGGAAGGATGAAATACTCTGTGTTAGAGCAATTTTTGTATAGGTCATTGCAAATCAGTGTTTAAACACTCAATACCATATGACATCATGGCCACGTCTACACATGCCGGCTACTTCGAAGTAGCCGCACCAACTTTGAAATAGCACCCGTCACGGCTACATGTAGCGGGCGCTATTTTGAAGTTGACATCGACGTAAGGCGGCGAGACGTCGAAGTCGCTATCCCCATCAGGAGATGGGAATAGCGCCCTACTTCGACGTTCAACGTCGAAGTAGAGAACGTGTAGTTGTTGCGCGTCCCACAACATCGAAATAGCGGGGTCCGCCACGGCAGCCATCAGCTGAGGGGTTGAGATATGCTCTCTCCAGCCCCTGAGCTCGATGGTCGCCACGTGCAGCAGCCCCTTAAAGCTCCCCGCCCCCTGCCTTCCTGTGCAGGAAGCTGAGAGAGGCTGTGTCTACACGTGCCCCAAACTTCGAAATGGCCATGCAAATGGCCATTTCGAAGTTTACTAATGAAGCGCTGACATGCATATTCAGCGCTTCATTAGCATGCGGGCGGCAGCGGCTCTTCGAAATTGACGAGCCTTGCCGCCGCGCGGCGCGTCCAGACGGGGCTCCTTTTCGAAAGGATGCCACCTTCTTCGAAGTCCCCTTATTCCCATGAGCTCACGGGAATAAGGGGACTTCGAAGTAGGTGGCGTGCTTTCGAAAAGGAGCCCCGTCTGGACGCGCCGCGCGGCGGCAAGGCTCGTCAATTTCGAAGCGCGGCTGCCGCCCACATGCTAATGAAGCGCTGAATATGCATGTCAGCGCTTCATTAGTAAACTTCGAAATGGCCATTTGCATGGCCATTTCGAAGTTTGGGGCACGTGTAGACGTAGCCAGAGTGTGCAGGTGGCTGCCCAGCCGCGCGGCCAGACTGCACGCTCCTCTGCAGCCAGAACAGCCACCCACCGCTGCAATGGCTGCCCCCCAGCCCCCAAAGCGCCCCCAGGGCACCCCCCCAAGGGGAGCCAGGGCTCCCAGAGCAGCAGCCAGGCTGGAAAGCAGCAGCAGGGCCCCTCCTGGATGGAGGCTGAGCTTCGGGACCTGCTGGGGCTCTGGAGTGAGGAGGAGGTGCTCCAGGTAATGGGGAGCAAGAGGCGGAAAGCAGATGCGTTTGCTTGGCTGGCTGAGGGCCTGGCTGCCCGGGGTCACCCTGCCTGCACTCCGGATCATGTCCGCAGTAAAGTGAAGGAGCTGCAGTAGGGTTACGCCCGGGCCCGGGATGCGGCTGGCCAATCTGGGGCTGCCCCCGTCCCTTGCCCCTTTTCCAGGGAGCTCAGGGACATCCTGGGCCCCCGGCACACCTCTTCCCCTCCGGCCACACTTGATACATCGGCCAACGAGCCCCAGCAGGCCCCAGAGGCGGAGTCCGCCCTGGAGGTAAACCCCGCACCCCGGGGGCCTCCCCAGGAGACCACCCCTGGGGCACCGGAGGAGGAGGAGGAGGGGGAGTCCTCCTCCAGTGACGGGGGGTTGCGGATTATCTTGCCCTCGAGGAGCTCAAGCTGGGCGTCCGCCCACCGGGTGTCCCCCGAGCGTGGGAGTGCACCATCAGGTATGTACCCCCCCCATGCACACCCCCGGGGTTGAGGGGTGGGGGTAACAGATATGACCAGGGCCCTCCACATGCCCAGATGACTATGGCCCCAAGGACAGCAGTGGCATGTCCCTCAGAAGAGTGCATCAGCCCCTGCCCCCCAGCACGACAGTGCCATGCCCCATCCCCGGGGTTGGGGGGAGCGGAACCTAGGGTCCCCCGGGGGTAAGGGGGTGGGACACCCATCATCATCATCATCAGCATCTCCCGGGGACTGGGATGGGGAACCTGCAGCAGAGGGGTGGGGGGACAAGGGCCATGGGTCGGGGCCCACACTAACGGTTGTCTCCACTCTTCTTCCCCCCCCGTGTTCCACAGCTGCACCATTGGAAGGACCGGAGAGCGCCGGAGAGGTTTCAGTGGTCCCGGAGAGCTCACCGGGGCCATAACTCCAGGCCAGCCCCTCAGCAGAGGACCGACCAGCCCCATGGCGGGGACGACAGCGGAGCCAGCCGCACTCCTGGATGGAGATGGACCCCCAGCTGCTGGCCATCCACCGTCAGCAGCTGGAGGTCGCCGAGCAGTGTCTGCAGATGGAGGCACGGTGCCTTGAAATGCAAGAGCGGGCGCTGGCCTGGCGCTAGGAGGCATGGGGGCCCTTTATGCGCACGTTCGAGCGCATCGCGGACTACCTGGCCCCCCCATGCTGCGCCAGCCGCTGCTCTGCCTGCCATGCCTGCTCCACCTGCTGCTCCACCCGCTGCTCCATCCGCGGCTCCATCTGCTGTCGCACCGCCACCCACCACCAAGGGCCCTTCCGCCAAGGGGGACCTGGGGCCAGCTGACACCTGCTGGCCTTATCTCCCGGTCCGCCTGGCCCCCAGCCAGCCCTGGCCAGGGCTGAGGACGAGGTGCGGATCGCGGCCACCCACCCCCAGCGCTGGACATTAGGGGGTGTGGGGCCCAGGACGTAGACCCCCCTCTCCCTTTGTATATATTCCCCTCAGTTTTATGTTCATTTGTAAATAGTTTCTATTAGACCCCTGTTGTTATGCTGTTGTTATGATGCTGATACCTGCCCCCCCATGTACATAGTTTTCCCCTTCCTTGTCTTCCCCTTTTTTAATTCCATCTTATCGGACTTATAATAGATATATATATATATATATATATATATATATATATATATATATATATATATATATAATATTTATTCGGCCTGTAAATAGTTAGTTAAGATATTAATAAGGAGAGTTCAACATAGATCTGGTTTTACAAACAAATGTCTGTTTTTATTTTCAAGAAAGGTGAGGGGGGTGTGCTCTTGGGTGCTCCGTGGTGTGGGAGTAGGGGCAGGGAGTGTTGTGGAGGATGCGGGGGAGCAGTGGGGAGCCTGCCAGCGTTCACCCCGCGGCCTCATCGAAATGGGCCCACAGGGCCTCCCGGACCCGGGTCCCTTCGGGGTCCACCTGCCGACTGGGGGCAGCAGGTGGCTGCACATCGGCCCTGCCAGCCTCCACAGCCGAGCCCTGAATGAAGGCCTCCCCCTTGCTCTCCACCAGGTTGTGGAGGGCGCTGCATGCACCCACAACCTGGGGGATGCTGGTGAGGCCCACATCCAGGCGGGTGAGGAGGCACCTCCAGCGCCCTTTGAGGTGGCCAAATGTGCGCTCCACCACCTGGCGCATGTGGTTCAGGCACAGGTTGAAGTGCTCCTGGCTGGCTGACAGGTGGCCCATGTAAGGGTGCATGAGCCAGGGCCGGAGGGGGTATGCTGCATCTGCGATGACGCAGAGGAGCATGGTGGTGTCCCCCACAGGGATCTCCCACTGGGGGATGTAGGTCCCCATCTCCAGCCGGCGGCACAGGCCCGAGTTCCGGAATACCTGGGCGTCGTGGGTGCTGCCAGGCCAGCCCAAATAAATGTCCAGGAAATGGTCCCGGCTGTCCACCAAGGCCTGGAGGACCACTGAGTGGTAGCCCTTCCTGTTTAAGTAGCGTCCTCCACTGTGTTCCGGGGTGTGGATGGGGATGTGGGTCCCATCCAGAGCCCCGAAGCAATTGGGGAAGCCCAGGGTGGCAAAGCCCGCGATGGCGGCATCCAGCTCCCCAAGCCTCATGAACCTGTGGAGGAGCAGGGCGTTGATGGCACGGACGACCTGCAGGGGAAGCACATGGGAGAGCACCAATGAGGGGTGTGCAGGGTGTGTGTGGCCCTCCCCTGCCAGGGCCCCCCTCCCATCCCTCCCCTCCCCTCCCCTCACCTGGAAGGGCTCCCTTCCCCTTCCCCCCGTGGGTCCTTTTACCTCCATGAGGACAGCCCCGATGGTGGCCTTGCCGACGCCAAACTGCTGCCTTATGGATCGGTAGCTGTCTGGAGTGGCCAGCTTCCAGACAGCGATGCCCACCCATTTCTCCACGCTGAGGGTACGCCTCATGAAGGTGTCCTGGTGCCTCAGTGCGGGGGTGAGCCACTGGCATAGCTCCAGAAATGTCTGCCGGCTCATCCAAAAGTTCTGGAGCCAGCGGTCGTCGTCCCACTCTCCAAGCACCAGCCGCTCCCACCAATCGGTGCTCGTGGGGTAGCTCCACAGCCGGTGGTGTATGAGGCGGGGGGGAGGGGTGCTGCAGGGTTGGGGTTTGCGTTCTCCTCCCCTGTGGGCATCTCCTCCTCTGTGGCAAGGATGTGCTCAGCTGCCTCCTGCATGGCATGGAGCAGGGCGAGCACTGCTCCTACAGGGGCAGCTGGGTGGACCTCTAGCTGCTGCTGCTGCTGCTGGGGGTCCATGACTGCGTCACTCAAGGTGTGCCTGCCTAATGGCTCTGCAGACTACGTGCTGTGCAGGCTGAGTGTGTCTGGGAGGGGCCCTTTAAGGGAGAGGCTAGCTGTTGCCCCGGAAGCGCTAGTCCACCCTGTGACCCTGTCTGCAGCTGTTCCTGGCACCCTTATTTCGATGTGTGCTACTTTGGCGTATAGACGTTCCCTCGCAGCACCTATTTCAATGTGGTGCTGCCCAACGTCGACGTTGAATGTCAACGGCACCAGCCTTGAAGGATGTGTAGATGTTATTAATCGAAATAGCTTATTTCGATGTTGCTACATCGAAATAAGCTATTTCAATGTAGCGTTCACGTATAGACGTAGCCCATATGTCCTGCATACACCTTGTGTTATAAAGGATTAGTAACAGAGAAAACCGTGCTAGTCTATATACTATCAAAACAAAAAAGCAGTCAAGTAGCACTTTAAAGACTAACAAAATAATTTATTAGGTGAGCTTTTGTGGAACAGACCCACTTCTTCAGACCATAGCCATACCAGAACAGACTCAATATTTAAGGCACAGAGAACCAAAAATAGTAATCAAGGTTGACAAATCAGAAAAAAATTATCAAGGTGAGCAAATCAGAGAGTAAAGGGGTGGAGAGGGAGGGGAAGTCAAGAATTAGATTTAGCCACATATGCAAAAGAGCCCCTTTAATGATCCAGAAAATTCCCATCCCAGTTCAAACCATGTGTTAATGTGTCGATTTTGAATATAAAAAAGAGTTCAGCAGCCTCTCTTCCAAGACTGTTGTGAAAATTCCTCTTCAGTAAGATGAAAACTTTTAAGTCATTAACAGAATGGCCCACTCCATTAAAATGCTGGCTAACAGGTTTGTGGATCAGGAGTGTTTTTATGTCTGTTTTGTGCCCATTAACTCTTTGTCTAAGAGAGTTTGAAGTCTGTCCAATATACAAAGAATCTGGGCATTGTTGGCCCATGATGGCATATATGATGTTACTTGAGGAACATAAGAATGTGCCCATGGTTCTGTGAACAACCAGGTTAAGTCCAGTGATGGTATCCCCAGAATAGGTATGTGGACAAAGCTGTAAGTAGGCTTTGTTGCAAGGAAAATTTCCAGGACCGGTGTTCCTGCGGTATAGACTGTGGGTGTGGGTGAGAATCCTCATAAGGTTGGGAGGTTGTCTGTAGGAGAGAACAGGCCTGTCATCTAGGGCCTTGCATAGTGTCATTCTGATTAAGGATAGGTTGTAGGTCTTTAATGCATTGCAGTGGTTTGAATTGTTGGCTGTAGGTAATGAACAGTGGTGTTCTGTTCTTGGCTTTTTTGGGCCTATCTTGGAGTAGCTGGTCTCTGGGTATTCGTCTAGCCCTGTCAATTTGTAATTTTTATTTCTCCTGCTGGGTAATTCAGGTTTATGAATATTTGGCAAAGATCTTGTAGATTTTGGTCTCTGTCAGTAGGATCATTGTACGAATGCAATTGTACCTAAGGGCTTGACTGCAAACAATGGATCTAGTTATGTGTACAGGATGGAAGCTAGAAGCATGTAGGTAAGTATAGTGATCAGTGGGTTTCTGGTAGAGTGTGCTGCCAATCAGGCCATCCTTGATTTGTACTGTAGTGTCCAGGAAATGTATCTCTCACGTGGAGTAATAGAGACAGAAGTTGAAGGTGGGGTGCAGATTGTTAAAGTCTCTGTGAAATTCTTCATGAGTCTCTATACCATAGGTCCAAATCATAAAGATGTCATCAATGTATCTTAAGTAGTGGAGGGGTAATAGGAGATGAGAGCTGAGGAATCGTTGTTCCAGGTCAGCCATAAATATATTAGCATATTGTGGGGCCATGCGGGTGCCCATAGAAGTTCCATTAATCTAGAGGTATAAATTGTCCCCAAATCACAAATAATTGTGGGTGAGAACAAAGTTGCAGAGGTTAGACACCAGATTGGCTGTGGTGACATCAGGGATGGTATTTCTGATCGCTTGTAATGCATCTTTGTGTGGAATATTAGTGTACAGAGCCTCTATATCCATGGTGGCAAGATGGCCCTAGGTGACAGGCCTGTTCTCTCCTACAGACAACCTCCCAATCTTAACAGGATTCTCACCAACAGCCACAGTCTATACTGCAGGAACATCAGTCCTGGAAATTTTCCTTGCAACAAAGCCTGCTGCCAGCTTTGTCCACGTATCTGTTCTGGAGATACCATCACTGGACCTAACCAGGTTATTCACAGAATCACAGGCACATTCTCATGTTCCTCAGTTAACATCATATATGCCATCATATGCCAACAATGCCCAGATTCTTTGTATATTGGACAGACTTCAAACGCTCTTAGATAAAGAGTTAATGGGCACAAAACAGACATAAGAACACTCCTGATCCAGAAACCTGTTAGCCAGCATTTTAATGGAGTGGGCCATTCTGTTAATGACTTAAAAGTTTTTGTCTTACTGAAGAGGAATTTTCACAACAGTCTATATATTATTAAAGGCTTCCAAGACTTTTAAAAGCCTATTACGTGAATTATATGTGTGTGTATATATATTATAATTCACGTAATAGGCTTTTGTCATAGAGAATCATAAAATCATAGAATCATAGAATCAGAGGGCTGCAAGAGACCTCAGGAGGTCATCGAGTCCAGCCCCCTGCTTCAAGCAGGATCAACCTAAGTCATCCTAGTCAGGACTTTGTCAAGCAGTGACTTAAAAACCTCTAGAGATGGAGACTCCACCACCTCTCTAGGCAACACATTCCAATGCTTCACCACCCTCCTGATTAGGTAGTTTTTCCTAATATCCAACCTACACTTTTCACTCTTTAACTTCAGACCATTACTCTTTGTTCTGCCATCTGACACCACCGAGAATAGTTTCTCTCCATCCTCTGTAGAGACCCACTTCAGGAAGTTGAAGTTGCTATTAAATCACCCCTCAGTCTTCTCTTCTATAAACTAAACAAGCCCGAATCCCTCAGCCTATCCCCATAGGTCTTGTGCTCCAGTCCCCTAATCATTTTTGTTGCCCTCTGCTGAACCTGCTTCAGCACATCCGCATCCTTTTTATACTGGGGGGTCCAAAACTGGACACAATATTCCAGATGTGGCCTCACCAGTGCGGAATAGAAGGGAATAACCACTTCTCTAGATCTGCTTGCAATGCTCCTCCTAATGCACTGTAAAATGCCATTAGCCTTCTTGGCTATAAGTGCACAATGTTTACTCATATCGAGCTGTTCATCCACCATAAGCCCTAGGTCCCTTTCCACTGTACTGCTGCTTAGCCAATCGATCCAGAGCCTATAACAATGCTTGGGATTCTTCTGCCCCAGATGCAGGAATGTATAAGGAATTCTTTATTCATTATTATTTTACATAAAACTCATTAATTCTGGTGCTCCGTGTGAAAGCTATGGCTTCTGAACCTTGGACCTCTGGCTCTAAGGCATGAGCAACCACTGAGAATTTGTGTCCTAGAGCACAGAGAACTTAAAAACAGATTAGAGCAATAAATTTGTGAATTGGAGTTCATATTCAAATTTGAAACGTGGTATGAACAGAGACATCAATTACCTCATGCACTGCAAGGACTGCTTCCCTTCCTTTGATGCTGTTAATTATCTGAGGCAGGACACTTAACATCTCTTCCCCCTCTTTCAGTCCCGTTTGATTTGTCAGTTTTTATTGCAATTTTTTTTTTGGTCTTCTGTGCTTATAGATGTCAGTCTGTATTGGAAATGAGATTGCTCAGATGAAGTGATTCTGTCCCGCCAAAGCTCATCAACAAAGAATTCATTTTGTTAGTCTTTAAAGTACTACATTTCTGCTGTTTTGTTTCGTTGGAATACAGACTAACATGGCTACTTTTCTGTTGCTTCAGCAGGAGCACTCAATTCATTACCTCAGTGGCATTTGTATACTCTGACCTCTGTGTTTCATCCAGCCATTAGAAGGAGACAAAGGCCCACATTAGTAGCATGGATCACACAAATATGAGCACGGAGTTGAGATGGGTACATAAATCAGTCTGTATCTGCATGTACATAAAATTTGGGACTGAACCAAAAATGAAGTCTTCAGGCAACTGAAAGGTAGAAAAACCTTCATTTAGCATCAAACAAAATATTTTGTGTTAATAAACCTGAAATATTTTGATTGTGATAATTTTAGCATGTTTATATTTTTAAAATACAAGGAAATTTTTAAATTAGAAGATTTTCTGAGCTGAAAAATTGAACTATTTCATTTTGAAAATGTCAAAACTTTTTGTTTTAAATTCATAGGTATTTGACAGAATCCTTTTTTGGGGAGAGGAGAGGGGCAAAAATAGAGTGTGAAAAAACTTTGCTTGGCTCCATCATAGGCAACTCTGTTTTTTTCATAGTTCAAGATGACAACTACCTCCTCTTTCCCTCTTTTGATGCCCGGCAAACTCAACTATATTCCTCCCTACCCTTCGGTCATCTGGTGCAGACAGACATTCAATTTTTAAAGTATTGTTTACTCTGAAATGAGACTATGTAAAATTGCACCCATGTATTCAATATGCACATACTTTTCTGCTATAAGTAAGGGCCTGACTCACTACTCAACTGCACCATTTAAAAACAGTATAACTCTGCTGGTATAAAATAATTCAGTAATTGATCAAGGCCAACATTTTTATTGTTTGCCTGTTAGAAAGAATGACCCTCTAATCTACTGGTTATGGTGTAGCTTCGTGATGTGGGATCAGCCTCATGTCCTTGCCTTTATGAGTGTGTAGTTATTTTATACAAAGTGGAACAGCTTTCAGAAGATAACTGTGAAACCCACTTTATCCTAGCCTGGAAGTTAGGACATTCAGCTATAGGAAGTAGGAGACCTGCTCCACATCAGATAGATAGAGATGCGAATGCCAGTTTCCCATATCCTGGGTGAGTGAACTAATCGCAGAACTATGCACACAACCTGCCATTCCCCCATTTTTGCAAGAAAGACACTTAAGACAGGTCACCCATAATTCCAGGAGAGGAAATATGGCTGAGAATCTCTCCTGGAGAGAGGTATTTCTCTCCACTGCTCTTGTGGGTATTTGCCATTGGCTATTTTAGACAGCTCCTCACTCCATTAGTTGATTTTTGTTAATCCAATTTTTAAAGCCAAGCTATCCATAGTCAGCGGACGGGGAGTTTGGGCACCATGACGTTGAGTTAGATTAGGTTCCTAACTAAAAGCTAGTCTTTACAATATTGTGCTTAATTTCCTTCTGTTCTTTCATTTCCCATCTGTAAAAGAGGGGCTACTATTTCCTTTGTCTTGTCTATATGGAATGCAGCATTTTCAGGAAAGGAATTGCCCCCTAATTGAACTGTTAACTATCTTTGGTTAAATGTAAATATTTTTCATTTAATATGAATAATAATAATAATGGGTCAGATCTTCAGTTTGCATAAACTTATTTCCAAACTACCGTGAATTCTATTTAACTTATACATTTTATTTTTTTTAGCTCTAGAACATGCCAGGGGTGTCTTTGGTAATTCTGACTGATAATGCACTATTAAGTCTACCTCAAATATTTTATTATCACACCTCACACAGTGTATCACAGTAAGATCCTAAGGTATAATAAAAATAAATTAAACATGAATTCCCCTTTTAAAATACATATTCTGTGGTTTGGGGACAGAAATATAGAACAAGGTAATTATACTGATTCTTGATCTGATGAAGGACAACTTGTAACAGAAAAAGTATTTCTATCTACATACTGGAAATATTTTGTACTCCTTTTTTTGAAAAAAACAGTATTGGCCTAAATGGTCAAAAGTTCCAGGTGATTTCAGATGACTCAAGAGATATTAAAACTGTATGATTCTAAGGTGAATCATTAGCATTTTCTGAAAATCAGGACTCTGTATAAGGTGGTTGCCCCAAAAAAGTACCATTCCAAATCACTAAGCACTTTTGCATGTAGAACAAACTATATTTGAAATTAGCCCAAATTCAGCAATTGGTGGCCAGCAATTGGTTTTGCTGCACCAGTGGGAACTCCATGTGTACAAGTTTCCAAGTATAGGTAATCTAAAGGGTCTCAAAATCACTGAAACTTAAGAAGGAAAGCAATTATCTTTCTCTGGAAGTTGACATGGGCATAACTAATTAAACTAATAATTTGATAGCTAATTCTCGTTTATTTAGAATGAAGCATTTTCAGGAAAGGAAGTATCCTCTAATTGAACTTTTCGTGATATTTGGTTAAATGGACATGTTTTTCATAACTAATTCTCAAAAAAACACAGTGGGATCTTTATTAATTATTGTATTAGTGGTCAGGATCTCATTATTACATCCAACTCCAACAAAAGAACTCCTTAGCAGAATGCTGGTCTACTAGTAAAGGATTGACTCAGTGGGAATTAGAACTTTCCTGAAAACATGCTGGGGTTCTCTTTATTGTGTGTCCTACACAGCTACTAACAGGATGAAGCTGTGCTTCAGTTAAAAGATGAAAGTTTTTTATATTATTTCTATACTACAATAGCCATTAAAACGGTTTGTGTCCATCATTTCCAGAATAATTTGTTTTTTTGTTGTAGGAAGAGTGAAACAACACCAGTTTACAATTTTTTTTCCACTATGCTATTGTGCCTGGTTCTGAACTTTGTGAAATTGTTGCTGCTTAATTGCAACAAACCTTTTAGAACACATAAGTTGTCTGTAAATCACACAGCAAATGAACTTTTAAATGACTTTCTAAAGCCATTAATAGAATCAGGAAGTCACCCTTCCATTTGCTTCAGAATTGCAATAAATAAGATGTAAAACCACAAGAGGGTATCTCAGACTTGCTGGCATCCTCAAAATGTATGATCACTTCCTTCTGTGAATATTTGTCTCCTCTGATGAAGGAAAAGAGGAAGCAGGTATTTGTTCTTTTCTAATAAGCAGCTATAAAATGGAAACAATTGTGGAACTGGGTTTTATTGGCTCCTTTATAGGTATATACAACAAGTCCTGTGGCACCTTACAGACTAACTGATATTTTGGAGCATAAGCTTTCATGGGCAAAGATCCGCTTTATCAAATGAAATGTAGCGGAGATTAGACCTCTGGAATCTACACTAGTTTGTATCTGACAAAGTGGGTCTTTGCCCACGAAAGCTTATGCTCCAAAATTTCTGTTAGACTATAAGGTGCCACAGGACTTCTTGTTGTTTCCTGTACATAGAAACCTATTTTCCTGGAACAAAGAGAAACATCCATGGGACTCTAATCAGGGCTCGGCCCAAATTCAGGTCCAGCAACAAATACCTTATTTTCTGTAGATGAGGTGAGGAGCCTTCAAAATATGCTGCCTTGAAGGAGTAGTGTACTTATCCCAAAGTGAGATCTGAAAGCAGCTCTACATCCTGAAGTGGGGAACCTTAAAAAAAAAGATCTAAGGATACATCTTCATGAGAGGCTTTTCCCAGAGACACTGGGCTTTTTTCTGGAAAAATCGTGGAGTGTCTACACACAAAATGCACTTTGCGACAAAACCCTGCACATCAGTCAGGAGAGTCGTACCTCTCCCCGTTCAGGTGTAGTGTCTCTCGACAGTATTCTGTAGACAAAACAGCTGTGTAGACACTTTGGGGCCCTTTAGTAGACAGACAGCACATCTGGTTCCCTGGGGAAGCCCTGTTTTCAGAGCTTCTGGTCAGCTGTTCTGTCGAGAGAGGGATGGGCAGTCTGGCTGCTCTCTGTTGACACAGCAGATTTCTCTTTCAATCTACTGTTATATGTAGATGTGATCTATCAACAGAAGTTTTTCTGGGAAATTACTTCCTACAGTGACTTCTGTCAACAGAGGCTTCTCATGTAGATGTGGCCTTCTGTGTAGCATCACTATATGCGAGATCTAAGCAAGAGCAAATCTGAGACACAGAATCTAGAATATTAAAAATGTTTTTGTGTGGTTGTTCTCCAAGTGTTTTGTCTAAACCAAAACCAGTTCTGGGTCAAATACAGTAATATTTAATGAGATATGTCAATCTAGAGGCTATTGACTAAAGTCAGTGCATCTCATGAAGTGGCTCTTTGCCCACGAAAGCTTATGCTCCAAAATATCTGCTAGTCCATAAGGTGCAACAGGACTTCTTGTTGTTCTTGAAGATACAGTCTTTCCCTAACTTATGAGGGTAATTTGTTCCTGAAAAACTCCTCTTAGGGTGAATTCTTGGAGGTCGAAAAGATAATTACCATTAATTTCAATGGTAAAAAAATTTATGTGTTCCTGAGCCCCAAAATTTACACCCATTTATGCTAAAACAACACCAAATCCTATTAAAATGAACACAATTACTTCAATAGTTAACATTAGTTATCATAATACAACCTAACAAGGCATTTTCCCTTCATTAATTATTCTACAATATGTCTGTTTACCTGCAGAGACAGGGGAATGGAAATTGAATAGCTCCTGGGAGGGGGGTGCAAAGCCGGGTAGCTGCCCGTGGCTGCAGAAGCAGGGTTGGTGCAAGGGGGTGGGCAGGGCAAAGCAGGGCATGGGGAGGCAGCCTGGCCTGAGCGCAGCTTCGGCTAAGTGGGGAGGGGGCAGTGTCAGGGGCTGGCCGCGCGGGGATCTAGGCAGGCACAGGAGGTCCTCATATGGCAAGGGGCGGAGAGGCCCCGCCAGCAGCAGCTGAGGCGCTAAATGCAAAGGAACACCACAGGAGGCAAGCGGCGCTCGAGGCACAGCTGTGCAGGGCAGACAGTGGCGGCCCCCAGCCACTCGGGGAGCGAGTGGCAGGGGCGGGGCCGAAATGGGCTGCGCACCCAGCAGCCACTTCTCGCGGGAGCACCTGGGAGCCCACAGCCACCAGCTGGGCCGGGGCGCACCACTGCTGCACAGCTGAGGCAGAGACCCAGACCAGCCACAGGTAAAGGCTGGGCCGGGGGCTCCAGGAAACCACGACCGGGCACTGCAGAGAGACACGCTGGGGGGGATGCAGCTGTGGGTAGCTGTTGCCTGGAGCCACAGCCTTTCTCCCTCTGCAGGGTATCTGCATCCCGCTGAGGCACACGAAATTGAAATAAGTCCTTGTAAATTCGAGGAAATGCCTTGTAAGATGAGGTAGGGATTTTAAATCAAACTCCTCATAAACTTGAATTCTCATAACCCAAATGGGTGTATCTCAGGGTATGACTGTGCAGACTAACATGGCTACCGCTCTGATACTTGGCATAAATTGTGGCTTTTGTCTTTCAGAAATTCATCTCACAGATGTTCCAATGAAATTTTCCACAGAAATGGAGTCATGGCTAAGCAAGTGATTTCTGACAAGTCTACTAACAGAGCAGCAAGTGCACTGAAATTAACAAAGAAGACTCCCCACAGTTTTCGAGGGAATAGAACAAAAAAAAACCATGATTACTATTTCAAATGCATCAAACTAGTTCTTTGCTGTGGGAGAGGAAGCAGTTTTAGTGCCACATGCTCCCAGATGCTCTCAGGTACTTAGAATCCTAATTCCCATTGAGTATCCCATTGGGTCTCCCTATAATTCTGCACACATGTCTGTGACAAGGTCACATCTCCATCTAGTATTTTAGGAAAAAATTCTTCTCTGTAGCAGATGCACCAAACACCACTTTGTGTGCCGTGGCTGTGCATAAGCTTTATACCAATTTTCCCCCTAAAATACATTCTATACTGGGTTTTACATGCAGATTTCTTGCCAGTCTAAAAGTTTAGCACCATTAGGAACTTAGCTGCAAATATCAAATTACCACCCTAATTGTGCAAATTTCATATATATTTGAACATAGGCTGTTGTTTTGACTTACACACAGATACACCCTGCCTCACAATTTGGCCCAGTCTTCTAGAGAAGGAAAAGTTACATTAGCTGAAGAAACAAGTTTAGAAGTTCATCAGTTTCAGAGGTTGTAATTAAGCTCTTAATCAGACAAGCTTCATTATTTTGGGATTAAAATTAACAACATTTTACACAGACCACACAGGAGCATCAATATAATGAGTAAGGGTTAATTTTTTCTATATATTGTACTTTACCTACATCTGTAGTCTAGAAGTAAATTTTATAGCCAGTCAAAATAGGATGAGAAATTCCCTCTCTATTGTCTTTGACACTATAAACAATTTCAGAAGGCGTTCAGGACAGAAGGCAAAATAACTTTTGCAAATAGATTCTTTGTAAGAAAATAAAAATCTGTCAGTTAGAAAATGAGTAACCTTAGCACAGGTTGCACCTTCTAAAACAGGAACTCCGTAGCCCAGCAACATCCCTTGTCTGGCAGGACCAGGGATGTTCCTGGATCAGAGAGCCAGGGCAGGAGGATAACCAGCTAATAGCCCCGGGGAAGCCATGAAGACAGAGCACTAGCTTCCCTGGCTGCCCCATGGGGCTGAGGCCACAGGGCCTGCTGCAGAGGTGACCCCAGGCAGAGAGCCAAGCAGCCACATCCAGATGGCTACCTGGGGGCAGCAAAAGGCTGGGGAGGTATTAACATCCCCTGGCCCAGCAAAATCCCTCATTCAGGATCACTGAGGTCCAGAGGGTGCCAGACCAGGGAGGTGCAACCTGTATCCGGGAAAAATTACACATTTAAAAGAATTATTACAAGATAGGCAACTTGAACATTTGTGGTTAGTATGGAAGTTATGAATGTGGTGCAGGTCATGGACATTCATATATCATCTACAAGGTGTTAGGGCAGCTCCAGTGAAAGCTCTGTCTTGTGAAGAACAGTCTTCCTATGTTTGTCCACCACGGAATTTCTTCAGGGGAGTGAAGCTGGCCTACCAGATCACTATCATGGAAGGGATATAGGATCTCACATACCTGGGACTAACCATCATATGGATTTGAGGGAAGGGAAAACAAGCACAGCAACCTGAGAAAGGGTTCTGTTCAGTGGGAACAAAAATTGACAGAATGGAAAGATGTATTTCCAGTAACCCACATTCTTCATAAGCTGAGCAGCAGCATCCTGCATTTCTCAGTCAATGGGACTTTTAAAAGCTGAAAGACTGGGCCTTGACTTCATCTGAAAAGTTATGATTTCCTTACCTATGAAAAAAAAATGCTTCTCCCTAACCTCTAATAGAATTATTTCACTCCAAAAGTAATTTTAGTAAGGACCAAACTGAACTGTACTTAAAGATTTATGATCCTATTAAAAGGTAATGTTGTAGTTAATCCTTAATAATAAAACACTTCATAAAAGTTCAGCATTACTTACAAGGCCAACTGCAATTGATAAGTTCTGCAAAATACATATTGTATATTTCAAGCATCAGAAAAGATGGTTCTATTATCATTCCATTTCAAATAATTATCCATTGTGGAAGTATAACATTGTATAAGTATAACGTTGTATAAGGGGACATGCTGGATACATTGTATATGAGAGGGCATGCCAAAACATGTTACAAAGTATCTGACGGAGCACACGTAGGGACAGTTAGCTTTTGAATGGAGAAGCAATTAAGATGGAGCCAGCACGTCTAAGAAGCAGGCATCAGAATGGAAGGTGTGAAGGGCAATTAGTTAAGTTAACTGGAATCTGTTAAAGGAGATTGTTAAGGGTGGCAGGTAATTGAAGATACGTGACTGGTCTCAGGGATCTCGAAGGGTGGTGACTAAAATCTTTTTCTTCTTTTGTCTGTAACTTCTCTGTAACTTGTTCTCCAAAAAACTGTATAAATTAAGAGACACAAGCCCCACTCGGGGGGCTCACTTCTAAATGTATTAGCAGAGCGGCTTTGCTAATAAAACAGAGTGGTCTGATAAATTGTGAGTCTGAGTCAAACTTTGACAATTTGGAGGTCCCACTGAGATGGCAAGCGGCTTCACTGAGGCTGTGTGATCCCTGACTGCCTTGCAGGACGATCGTGGCAGCCGGCGCCTGGACGCTTAGTCCAAGCGATCCTCCACAAGACAGAAAGGTACACAGCAGCAGTGCAGTCTACGCCATTGAACTTGTTGGTTCCCACTCTGTTCGGGTAGGGGTCTTTGGATCCAGCTTCTGGAATCAGACGTCTCAGGTAATTATTATTTTTGTGCTTTAACCAGTTTGAGGACTGTCTTGTCTTTGTGTCTATCCGTCTTCCCTGTGGTGTGTGTGTGAATCTGGGAGCCATCTCTGTCCGGAGACTGGCTGACCAAGGGGTCCCCGTCCCCACGGTCTGAATAAGTGGAATCTGCACAGCTGCAGCCGCACCACGCCTTGGGTATAACCCCTGGTGTGAAAGCAAGGGCAGTTGAGGCAGTAGCCTGTGGGCTCCTTTCTGTGTGTTGCACCAGGTACCGCTCTGCCGAGCCCGAATTTCCTTCTTGTGTGAGTGCTGTGTGAAGTCCTCCTGGATGGGTAATCAGAAGTCTAAGGTAGAACAGTATCAGAGGGGTAGCCGTGTTAGTCTGGATCTATAGAACAGTTCCCTAAGGGACCTCCGGCTTATTTTATGTATTTTAGGAGGGGTCCGGACTCTTGTAGGTTTCTTGAAAAATGGTCCAAATTAGCTCTAGAGAACCCCAAATTACAGTGGCCACTGTTAGGTTCTTGGGACAAGGATCGAGTGGATGCTTTAAAAAGCAAACTCGTACTCCCAAAAACCAAATTGGAGAGAGGAGAAGTAGACTGCTTCATGCAGTGGTGGGAAGAGGCAAATCGTAGATGGACTGAGTCAAAACTCACCTCTCTTAAAAATTCTATCAAAAAACTAAAAGTTCAATTGGATGCAGTCTCTCCCACCACTAGTCCGAGCGCTCCCCTTTGCCCAGTCCTGTGCAATGATCCGGATCAAACCCGACCCCCACCATACTCCTGCGCAAATAAGAAATCAGAAAAAGAAAAATCTTCAGTGACTACAGATAATGAAAGTGAAGAAGATACCCTCATTGGCCTCGCAGCTCTGCAAAATATTATGAAGAAGAAATCCAAAGCAGACGGCAAAGATTCTCTTGACATCTCTTCTTGGAAAAGAGAACCTGATGGGAGGTTAATGAGAGACTCTGATCAAACTGTTGTGGCACCCTTACGAGTCCTTAAGATGGGAGAAAGTGAGTCCATATGGGATTATAAGCCCTGGACTCGTACGGAACTTTTATCTATAGTTAAAGGTTTTCCCAAACCACAGGAAAACTCTGTCAAATTTGCTGAGGAGTTTCTGTTAATCTGTGAAACCTATGAACCCTCTGAGACAGATCTCCTCCAACTGTGTAAATTGTTAGCTCCTGCCAGTTATTATGAAAAATGGTTGGCTGCCGCAGACTGGCCAGCTGAGGCACGCCACTCAACCATAAAAAGTACTGGCCCAGATTCGGCATACAGAGACCGGTGTATGGCTCTTTGGAAGCGCCTGCATCAAGCCATTCCCAAAGTGTGGTCTCCTAAAACAAACTGGACAGCAATACGTTGCTGTAAGCAAGGGCAAGGAGAAAGCCCAGGCGACTATAGGTCCCGGCTAACTGATATTTTCCTACAACATTCAGGAATCCAAGAGCCCGATGTAAATGGGCAGGGGGCCTTGGCACATGCATTTGTTGATGGTCTTCTCCCTGCCACAGGCAGCATGTTAAAACAAATAAGTGTGGGATGGGAGACTGAAACCATGGACAAATTGCTGGCAGTAGCAGAGCATTGCCATCGCACTTTAAAAGGAAAGGAGGAACAGTCCTCCCAAAAGTTAATGGCTCTGCAGATACAGCATTATTCAGGACTAAGCAGACCACACTGGGGGCAGGGACGGGGTTGCGGAAGGGGGCAGGGGGCTGGATTAACTGGGGTTTGTAACTACTGTAAACAGCCTGGACACTGGAAAAAAGAGTGTCCAAGACGACCTAATAATTGTATGGGAAATCAAGTGAACCCCCCGCTGGTTCCTCCAGCTGATCCCCAACCCTGTTTTTCACCCCAACAATGACGGGATGCTGGGGAACCTCAGAAAGTTTTAGCTCCCTTATTACCTCTGTCCCCTACTGGAGAATGTGTCCTGACTGTAAATGATCTCTCTCTCCCTTTCCTTGTTGATACTGGAGCTTCTCTTTCTACAATCCGCACCACTGACTTGCCTGTGGTTCCCCGATCTGGAAAATCTGTGTCTGCTGTTGGCATTACAGGGATCCCTACCTCTTTTCCCCTCTCAAAACCTTTGTCTATTCAGGTCGGTCCCCTCTCTGAGGAACATGCATTCCTCCTCTCTGATTCCACCCCTGCAAACCTTCTGGGACGGGACTTGCTATGCAAACTTGGCTGTTCTATTTACTGCTCCCCAGATGGTGTCTATCTGCAAATCCCTCAGTCTTCCTTATGTGATTCTGTAGCCTCCCTGCTGTCTGAAACTTCCCTCTCCACTCCGGTCCCTTGCTGCCCCTTAACTCCGTCCCTAGAGCACCTAATCTCTCAGGTTTCTTCCTCCCTATGGCCATCTCACCCATCTGAAGTGGGCTGATTAAATACTGACCCAGTTCGGATTACTGTAGACAGTTCCAAACCTCTGCCTCGCCTGTCTCAGTATCCTTTGAATCCTGAGGCAGAGGCTGGGATTGCTCCAGTTATATCTGCATTAAAAGAACAAGGAATTATTGTCCCTTGTTCCAGCCCCTGTAACACCCCTATCCTCCCAGTTCAAAAGGCTGATGGCAAATCGTGGCGATTTGTTCCAGACCTTCGAGCTATTAACCGTATTGTCATACCTTCTTTTCCAGTGGTTCCTAACCCCGCTACAATACTAGCGTCTATTCCTCCAAATGCAACCCACTTTACTGTTGTAGATTTGTGCTCCGCTTTCTTCTCTGTCCCAGTTCACTCTGAATCCCAGTATCTCTTTGCCTTCTCCTACAAGGGTCAGCAATATACATGGACTACCCTTCCCCAGGGGTATACAGAGAGTCCATCCTATTTTTCTCAAGCCCTAGCCAGGGATCTCGCTGATCTGGTTTTCCCATCAGGATCCACACTAATCCAATATGTGGACGACTTACTCCTGTGCTCCCCCTCTCTGTCTGCCTCAGAAACTGATTCACTAACACTTCTCACAGCTTTAGCGAACAAGGGTCATAAGGCTTCTCGCACAAAATTGCAGCTCTGCCAAACCTCTGTCACATACCTAGGCTTCCTTCTCTCCCAGGGCTCCCGTACACTCTCTCCAGCCCGGGTACAAGCCATCCTTAGCTTTCCTCAGCCTTGCTCTCCACGCCAGGTCAAAAAATTCTTAGGCATGACAGGGTTCTGTAGGCAATGGATTCCCCAATATGCTTCTCTGGCTAAACCACTCCAAGAACTCACTCGATCCTCTGTACCTAACCCCATGCCATGGCCACTTGAAGCAAATGCTGCTTTCATCTCCCTTAAGCAGAATTTAGCCTCTGCCCCTGCCTTAGGGTTACCTAACTATGACAAACCTTTTACCCTTTTCTGTCACGAACAATCTGCTTGTGCCCTCGGGGTTCTTACTCAGGAGCACAGTGACAGAAATCGCCCGGTGGCTTATTTTTCTGTAACCTTGGACCCTGTAGCCCAGGGTTTACCCCCTTGCCTACGCACTGTAGCTGCTGCAGCGCGCCTGGTCGAGATGTCTGAGTCCCTTGTCCTCCGCTCTCCTCTCACTCTCATGGTTCCCCATTCTGTGGAAACTCTCCTTCTGCAACGCAACACTGCTCACCTCTCCTCTGCTCGCCTCACTAGGTATGAACTTTTGCTGCTTTCAGCCTCACATATCACTATTAAGCACTGCTCCCGGTTAAACCCTGCTACCCTCCTTCCTTTACCTAGTGATGGTGAACCCCATGACTGCCTTGCAACTGTCTCTGCTAACACTGTCCCGCGCCCCGACCTTTCAGATGTACCTCTCCCTAACTCTGACTTGGTATTATTCACTGATGGGTCCTGTTATAGAAATGACCAAGGCCACCTTCTTGCAGGGTACACTGTGGTCTCTCTCTCTGAAACCATAGAAGCTGCGCCCTTACCCTCTGTGACCTCTGCCCAGGTGGCTGAACTGATCGCCCTAACCCGTGCCTGCTTTCTAGCCGAGGGGCTCTCTGCCACTATTTTTACTGATTCTCGGTATGCCTTTGGGGTTGTGCATGACTTTGGCACCCTCTGGCAGGCTCGAGGTTTTCTTACCTCTACTGGTACCCCTATCAAGAATGGCCCCTACATTGCCGCCCTCCTGTATGCAGTTTTACTACCGTCTGCCTTGGCAATTGTTAAGTGTACTGGCCACTCAGCGGCAGACACCAAGGTGGCAAAAGGTAATGCACTTGCTGATGCTGCTGCAAAACATGCCGCCACTATAAAACCTTCACCAGAAGCGTTTCTTGGTCCCCTCTCTGTCTCTGTAATGCCACCATCCCTGTCTCATCTCGCTCAGCTCCAGGATTCTGCCCCAGAAACAGAGAAAGACTCCTGGAGTGCTTTGGGTTGCTCTTTGCATTCTGATTCCCTTTGGCGATCGCCCACTGGTACCTTTGTAGCCCCCCTCTCACTCTACCCATCTTTAGCCGCCCTGCTACATGGTGTTTCGCATGTCGGCAAGGAGGGGATGGTCTCTGCTATGAGTAAGGTGGGGTGGTGGGCTCCCCATTTCAGCTCCTTTGCAACCCGCCACTGTGCCGCTTGTGTTACTTGTCAAAGCCACAATGTAGGCAAATCTGTAAAAATAACACAAGGGTTCCAGGGTTTGCCTCAAGCACCTTTCCTACACTGGCAACTTGATTTTGTACAAATGCCAAAGTGTCAGAAATATGAATTCATTTTAGTTATAATATGTCTATTTTCGGGTTGGATTGAAGCCTTTCCCTGTAGCAAAGCTGATTCATTGTCTGTTGCAAAATGTCTGTTAAACCACATTATCCCTACCAAGGGAATTCCTGCCACTTTGTCTAGTGACCGGGGAACACATTTTACTGGAAAAATTGTTCAACATCTAAACCAGGTATTACATGTCACCCACCTGTTGCACTGCCCTTACCATCCACAGAGTGCAGGGGCAGTTGAAAGGCGAAATGGTGTGCTTAAAAATAAGCTGGCAAAAATCTGTAGTTCCACAGGGTTAAACTGGCCAGCTGCTTTACCACTGGCCCTTATGGAAATTCGGTCATCCCCATCCCAGAGACACAAATTGAGTCCATTTGAAATCATCATGGGACGCCCTATGCGAACAATAGCTACTATTACCCCAGTCCCAGACCTAAACCTAACTCACAGCACGCTTCTCCAGTACTGCAAAGGGTTAATGCAAGCTGTGAGCTCCTTCCATTCGCAGGTGCGAGCAGCTTGGCCGACGGAACCCACCTCTGCTGCCTGTCACACTCTGAAGCCTGCTGATTGGGTCTACCTGCGGCACCACCTTCGGAAGCACGCCTTGGAACCCCGGTGGAAGGGTCCATACCAGGTACTGCTCACCACCCAGACAGCAGTGAAGTTATCCGGCATCGCTGCATGGATCCATGCCTCACAGTGTAAGCCAGCGCCACCTCCAGGGGACCAAGCACCTCTGCAAGACCACGCAGAACCAGCTTCAACCCCAGAAGACAAAGAGGAACAGCCTGCAATACCTTACAATCTGCGCTCTCGTAAGGGTTGCCAGAAGCAGAGGGTAAGCAGACAGCAGGACCCAACAAACAAGAAGCAGTAGTGAGCCTAGTGCCTGCTGCCTGGTGGACGTAAAACCGTGACTGCGGTTCCCTCGAAAGGGGTTGTCGGAACCAGAAAGGGTCCTGCTTCCAACATGTGTCCTTTGAGAAGCTTAATCCTCAGCTACTGTGTCCTGAGGGTCTGGGGAATCCAGAGTGACAGTGACAATTCTTTCATCCAACAACAGGTGCAAATAGCCCAGATCCTGAATATTTCTAATTGCTGGGTCTGCAGCCACATCCCAGCTCACTCACAAGCTAGTATCCCCACCATGGCAATCCCTTTGAATTCCTCAGAGCTTGCTGGAGAACCCTATCCACTTAAAAGGACATGGAAGGAAAATGACACTTGGGGGCTGGGAAAAACATATGTTCCTAAACTTATAAGTGTGGTGAAAGGAAAGGGCCACTGGTGCTGGGTGTGTAATGGGACAGGGCTGAATCTAGGGAGGAGCAGCTGTCTCCAATACATCGTGTCCCATGGTGTATGGGACTATTCAAACAAAGTTGGAGAATGGCGAACTGGGTATGGAAAGATAAACTTCCTCTCAACCTGGGAAACTGGTTGTTTCAAGGAATCCTGACTATCCTATTTGGAATTCTAATAATCTTTGTGTGTTTTCAATTGATTTCTTGTTGTATCCAAAACTGCACAAGACACACCATCCATCAGGTTACCCCTAACCAGAGTCCTAATCTAATGTTGTTAAATGTCACCAGTGAAAGTAATGAAAAAGAACGATTGATGTATGGGATCCAGTAAGTCGTTGGTCATGGGCGTAGCCTTGACCAAAAGGGGGGGATTGTGGAAGTATAACATTGTATAAGTATAACGTTGTATAAGGGGACATGCTGGATACATTGTATATGAGAGGGCATGCCAAAACATGTTACAAAGTATCTGACGGAGCACACGTAGGGACAGTTAGCTTTTGAATGGAGAAGCAATTAAGATGGAGCCAGCACGTCTAAGAAGCAGGCATCAGAATGGAAGGTGTGAAGGGCAATTAGTTAAGTTAACTGGAAGCTGTTAAAGGAGATTGTTAAGGGTGGCAGGTAATTGAAGATACGTGACTGGTCTCAGGGATCTCGAAGGGTGGTGACTAAAATCTTTTTCTTCTTTTGTCTGTAACTTCTCTGTAACTTGTTCTCCAAAAAACTGTATAAATTAAGAGACACAAGCCCCACTCGGGGGGCTCACTTCTAAATGTATTAGCAGAGCGGCTTTGCTAATAAAACAGAGTGGTCTGATAAATTGTGAGTCTGAGTCAAACTTTGACACCATGGAACAGTAGATTAATTTAAGTAAACTTGATATATATTTATATAATCTATATCTATACTGATATCTAAGGTCACAAGTCTTTTTCCTTCAAATTTAATAAAACTTAATGTAGGCAGTTGAATTTTCCTCAGTTGGGATCAGCATGAATTATGGTGGCAAGATCTGGACTAAAATTTTTACAAGGTTGTGATGCCATTATTCCTGTTGAATAGTAGCATAAAATAAGTAATTCCTTTGAAGTCAGTGGGATTACTTGTGGAATATGGTTCTGCTAAATGTAAAGGTGAGACAATCTGCATCATAATAAATGTACATAATTAATTGGAAAAAGAGCATGAGATACATTTCTCAACATTATAAAAATATATTGTAACTTTATTATTTTTATACTAGAGTATCAGATCAATCATAATTCTTCATTCCAAGCAAAGGGAAAATATATTATATGTTGTGTGCGCCTTTTATAACTGGATATTCTTTCAAGATCATTTCAACATCAGATAAACAATGAGATCTGTGAGAAATATTGCAGTTCTGGATAAGGAATATTTTGGTAGGTAATCTTTGTTTTTAATGAAACAAACCTACCAGAAAACACTGCTGGAGTTCAGTGTTTGTGAAGAAATATAAAGATATGTCGCATTTTGAACTGCTCAAAAAAAAAAAAGATAAAGAAAAACAGCATGACATTTTCATCTGATTATTGACAACTACAAAGTTTTAATGTAGAACTTCCCAGTATTTAACACTTTTAGCACTTTTCTTCTTCAAGGGTCTTTGCAAGTATTAAACAATATATACAGCAGCCTCCTCCCACTTCCAATTTTCCCCTAGCAAAAGAAACCTGTGACAGGATTATTTCGGGGTTCTCGTTTTGGTTTCCTTTTTCTGTTCTGCCATGAATGCTAATCAAAGGAATCATGTAAATATTAAATATTTTCAGTTAATCACATTCCTTTTTTGAGGTCATAGAGCCTGATTCATGATGATTGGCCAGGTTGGGAAGTTCAGTTACCTCTCTGTAGCAGCTGATAGCTCTGTGACCCAGAAAGAGACATCCCCGATGGAGGGTATGTGCCACTGTCTCTCTGGCCATGCCTTTTCCTGCTCAATATCTTTCATCCCCACCCCAACCCCAAGGTACCAGACAGTGGAGCTGCTGTCTTTGATCACAATTCCAGAGTGGGAAGATAGCATGTAGACTATTGAATGTAGACTATAACAGATACTTGACCACTAGCTGGATTCATGCCAGAAATCCTGAAAATGAATCAAGCTAGGTTCTGGTTTTATGGGCGTTGGAAAAGGTCCTATACTTACATTGTGTCTGTGTTTTTCTATTATGCAGCTCATTTTGTTTTCCTGTTGTGATTCATTGTGCAAGAATGTCTGCCACTTTTTCCACAAGCTGGCTGTGTCTACACTAGCTCCCAACTTCAAAGAGAGGATGGTAATTAGGGTGTTGGGAGATTACTAATGAAGTGCTGTGGGGCATATGCAGCATTACATTAAGCTCATTTTCCCCCATGGCAACTTCGAAGTGGCAAACTTCAAAGTGCTGGCTTGTGTAGCCGTGGCTAATTGTGAGGAGTAAAGGGACTTTGAAGTAGCCATTAGGGTTAGCCTTGGCTACATGCGAGCCGGCACTTTGAAGTTTGCTGCTTCGAAGTTGCTGAGGGGGAGAATTAGCATAATGAAGTGCTGCATATGCACCACATCACTTCATTAGTAATCTCCCAACACCCTAATTACCATGCCCCCTTCCAGGTTGGGAACTAGTGTAGACACAGCCACAATGAGACAGAAATGATTATTTTCTAACAGCTTTTTGTTTGGCGCACTAGAACACAGAGCCCAAGGGTGTCAGATAAAAAGATATGGACACTGCTGCTGAAACACCACCTGTGCCATATAAAGTGTTTGCCTAACACAGGAGTCAGCAAGGTGAGGCTCCAGAGCTGAATGTGGCTCTTAAAGGAGCTACTTGTGGCTGCAGAGGTTGCCGCTGCTTAAAGAATTCCTCGAGTTAAAATGGGAGTTAGTTGGTTTGTTTAAGCAGCGGCAGCCTCTGGAGCCACTGAGCAGTTAGCTGTGGCAGGAGGGAAGCCAGCAGGGCAGGGAGCCCCAGAAGAGGATGCTGCCAGGGCAGGTTGCCCTCCTTGTCCCTGTTCCTTCCACATGGGGAAAGTTAGCTTGCTGGAGCTGTGCAGCCACACAGAGAAGTAGGCAGCAGGCAGGAGCAGTGCTCAGAGCTTGTTGGATGATGCAGGTAAATCCTGGGGTGGGGGCTGAAGGGGTTAAGCCTGGGGAAGAGGGGACAGGGTGGAGTTGGAGGCTGATGCAGGTAAAGCCTGGAGATGGGCATAACTTAACTTTCTAACTGGTAGAACTCGTGTGTGTGCACTGTTCTTAAACAGGGGCTACAAACTTTGCAGTTTGACATTATGTATTAAGGAGTATCTCCTACTCATTTGCATTGCAGCTCTTGAATTATTGATTTGGTAACTGAATTTGAAAAAAATGTCTCTTCTCACTATTACTATTTCACAGACCCCTGGCCTAGCAATTTAAATGGTTCTTGGGCTTATACTCATTATTTGTTGTCCCGTCAGAGCACATGTAAGGCTAAAATGGTATTTTAACAGCTGTTCAAAAGAAGGCATTTGAGTAGTGAAGGCTGGTGTCTGTCTAATCTGGTGAAGTCGTGTCTGTCTAATCTATTAGAATTCTTTGAAGGGGTTAATAAACATGCGGACAAGGGGCACCCAGTGGACATAATATACCTAGATTTCCAGAAAGCCTTTGACACGGTCCCACACCAAAGGCTTTTATGTAAATTAGGTGGTCATGGGATAGGAGGAAAGGTCCTTTCATGGATCGGGAATTGGTTAAAAGACAGAAAACAAAGGGTGGGAATAAATGGTAAATTTTCACAATGGAGGGGGGTAACTAGTGGTGTTCCCCAGGGCTCAGTCCTGGGACCGATCCTGTTCAACTTGTTCATCAATGATCTGGAAAATGAGGTAAGCAGTGAGGTGGCAAAGTTTGCAGATGACACCAAGTTGTTCAGGACAGTCAAAACCAAAAGGGATTGTGAAGAACTACAAAAAGATCTCAGCAAACTGAGTGATTGGGCAGCAAAATGGCAAATGAAATTTAATGTGGGTAAGTGTAAGGTAATGCATGTTGGAAAAAATAACCCAAATTACACGTACTACATGATGGGGTCAAATTTAGCTACGACAGATCAGGAAAGGGATCTTGGAGTTATAGTGGATAGTTCTCTGAAGACATCCACGCAGTGTGCAGCGGCAGTTAGTAAGGCAAATAGGATGTTAGGAATTATTAAAAAAGGGATCGATAATAAGACAAAAGATATCATACTTCCCCTATATAAAACTATGGTACGCCCACATCTCGAGTACTGCGTGCAGATGTGGTCTCCTCACCTCAAAAAAGATATATTGGCATTAGAAAAGGTTCAGAAAAGGGCGACTAAGATGATTAGGGGCTTGGAAAGGGTCCCATATGGGGAGAGGCTAGAGAGACTGGGACTTTTCAGTTTGGAAAAGAGGCGATTGAGGGGCGATATGATAGAGGTATATAAAATCATGAATGGTGTGGAGAAAGTGAATATAGAAAAATTATTTACCTTTTCCCATAATACAAGAACTAGGGGACACCAAATGAAATTGATGGGTAGTGGGTTCAAAACTAATAAAAGGAAATTTTTCTTCACACAGCGCACAGTCAACCTGTGGAACTCCTTGCCCGAGGCGGCTGTGAAGGCCAGGACTCTATTAGGGTTTAAAAAAGAGCTTGATAAATTTTTGCAGGTCAGGTCCATAAATGGCTATTAGCCAGGGATAAAGTATGGTGCCCTAGCCTTCATAACAAGGGCAGGAGATGGATGGCAGGAGATAAATCACTTGTCTTCTGTTCTCCTTCTCTGGGGCGCCTGGCATTGGCCACCGTCGGCAGATGGGATGCTGGGCTTGATGGACCTTTGGTCTGACCCAGTATGGCCATTCTTATGTTCTTATGTTCTTATGTTCTTATGGTGCTGACAATGTGTGTGATATTTCCTTTACCCACTCTCTCTAGAAGGTGATCTTTTTTTAAATGAATGAAATGTTACCTTGAGCCAAGAGAAGATGTAGCATCTGGCTGTTTGTGCCTGCATAGTAAACTCTCTTACCCACTATGTTAGAATGGAACTGTTCTTTTAACTATGTATCCCCTATAAAAAGTCACATCAAGGGCAAATATTGAAGAAGCATCGAATTATTGAATATTTCTTGTTAAGAAAAATATCCATTGTGTGGACAAGTCAATGCCAATTCCAGCTGCAGCAACAAGTAGCTCCTACAATGAGATATTAGATAATATTTCTATCTCCTTAATCTTCTGAACAAGTGTAGTTACTTTCTCATCTGCACAGTAGCGCCCTTTCAGCCATTTTTAGCTTTATCCTTCCTTAGTCTGTTTAAGCATTGTGATTTTGTATGATTTTTCAAGCTTTACCTTGATAAGTGATGTTCATACCGGTCCCAGCTAGCATCTCACTCAAATTTGTATGTGAACATGATCTTTGGACAAATGCTATAGCATGATGATGCTAATTATTTGTCTGATCACTACCAGTCTCCCATTTTTCTTTACATCACTGTTTCATCAGCAAGGCAACCCCCCGTAAATTCTCCCCCCCCCAAAAAATACCAACAAAACAAAAACAAACAAACAAAAAGCCTGACATTGTAGATCATTTATCGATCAAGCCAAGACCCTTTTCTCATTCCAGGGAATGTCACTTTGAAGGTCATTGATAAGTTAAACACCAAACCTAGTTTATTGCCTTATGAATGTTCAGGGCAAAAATTGAAGAAAATCATAATTGTTCACCCTTGTATTAATTTGCAAGTCTTATCGTTCATCTTCTAAACTAGAGTTGAAGAAATAATAATCAAACTCCTTCAGAAAGTCCAGACCTGAAGAATTCATACACTGCAAGGGAAGAAGCTATCACAGCTACAATATTCCCACACAGCTGAGAGGAAAAAAAGACAATGCATGTTTCAGAATGAAATTTCTGTGTCATGACCTTAAATCTGAACATAATTTTCTTTTGGTGCATAAATGGGGCCATGTAAGCAGTAAACAGATGACAAGAGGGGGCACTGTGCCTTAAAATGATAGGAGTTGTTTTAATTCATAGGACACAGAGGTTTTATAAATCTACAAAATCACTTTAAAACCCCTAGTCAACTTTATTGATTGCAGAAAAAACACTTAAGGTATTTTTCTTCCTTCATATCAGAAAAGCAGTTTACCTTGAGTAAATAGTAATCTCAATTTTACAATGATGGTAGGTGGGGAGTAAGTGTTCGTTCTTCATTAATTATAAATGAAATTTAGATGATCTGGAATCTCGGCTTATAGATTCAGCATCTCATTTGAACGCTTATAATATCTCTGAAGCTCAGTCCTGGCCTTAGGGAAAGGCAAGGACGGTGATTGCTTTTGGCACTGCACTAGAATACAGTGGAAGAATTACTTCTCGAGTCTTTCATGGAGAACTTGTGCAAACACATTCTAAAATTATGCTCACTTCTGCATTACTCACTCCTAGACAAAAATTTCCAATTTTTTTTGCAATTTGTTTTTCCTTTCTAAGTGTAATACTTTGCATTTGTCCTTACTGAGTCTCTTGACATTTAATTCAAACCATTTTCCACCTTATCTAGTTCATTTTTTAAGACTTAGCACAGAACCAGACCCATTTGATACATCCCTTCAGCTCAATTTTAAACCATCAACAGCTACTAATTGAGTATAGCTTTCTAGCCAGTTGTGCACCCACCTTATGGTATGTTCATCTAGGCTATATTTCTCCAGCTGGTTTATGAGAAGGCTGTGTGAGGCAGGATTAATGGCCTTACTGGAGATAAACCATATCTACTGCATTTCCCCAACCTATAAGACTTGATACTCTGTCAAAGAAGGTTTGGCATGATTTTTTCTTGACAAATCCGTGTTGACTGTTATTCATTACCTTATTTTCTTGTAGGTGCTTAGAGACTGACTGATTATTTGCTCCATTATCTTTCCAGGTGCCGAAGTTAAGCTGACTGTTCTGTTATTCTGTGGGTCATCCTTATTCGCCTTTTTATTGATGGTTACTATATTTACCCTTTTACAGTCCTCTGGTATATGTCCCTTCATCCTTGAGTTCTCAAACATAATTGCTAATGGCTCAGAAATCTCCTCAGCCAATCCCTTAAGTATTCTAGGATGTATTTCATCAAGCCCTGCTGATATGAAGACATGTAACTTATTTAAGGAATTATTAACTTGGTCTTTTCCTATTTTACTCTCCAATCCTACTCCATTTACACTTGTTAACTATGTTGTCCTTCAATCACTGCTAACTTTTCTGGTGAAAACTGAAACAAAAAAAGGCATGTAACTCTTCAACGTTAGTTTCATGAAAGACTGACTAATAATGTCAATGTACGGCCTCAATTGTCTATTAATACTGAATATTATTTAACATGCATTCCAATAGGGCCTGAAGCATGGACCCATTGTTAGATGCTATACAAGCATGTAACACAATAATGATCTATGCCCTGAAGAACTTACTGTATTAGTAGAGGATGAGATACAGCAGGTAGATACAGACAGATAAAGAAGTACTATGAGATAAGATAATATTGGTCAGAAAGATAAAGCAGTGTTTATAGCACCCCAAATGCCATTTTGTAAATACGCCTTCTGGCCTTGCTTTCCAGGATTGTGGGGAAAAATTGTTGTTAAATCCTGAATGCGTTAACATATGCCCTATTATGGCAAATCCAACTTTTGATTGATATAAAAAGTTCCTTCTAGGTCAGCAGAGTAGAATTTCCATTATATCTTCCTACTGTGATATAATGAAGGAACTAATATTTTAAAATTATTTCCAATATTGAAAACATGCAAACAGACTTAAAGAAACAATTTCCATATTTCATTTACCAAGCCTATGTTTAAAAGTATCCTTGCCAACATTTTAATATGTTTGTTTTTCCTGAGGAAGAATTGTGTGATTGGCCTAAACATTAATTCTTGAATATAAGAATGGCCATTCCAGGTCTAACCAATGGCCCATCTACCCACAATCCTGGCTTCCAACAGCACCCACATACTTCTGAAGGAATGAACAAAACAAGACAATTTACTGAGTGATCCAGCCTATGCTTCTGCCAGGCAGACATTCAGAGACACCCAGACGATGGCCTTGCATCACTGACTCTCTTGGCTGATGACCATATCCTTACTAATTCTTTTTGAACCGTAGTTGGACGTTCACAACATTCCCTGGGAATGAGTTTTACATTGACAGTGCATTATATGAAGAAGTATGTTTTAAACATGTTTTATGCTTGTTCTAAATATGCTGCATATTGATTTCATAGGGTGATGCTTGGTTCTTGTCTTATATGAAGGGGCAAATAATGTTTCCTTATTAACTTTTTCCACACTAGTTATGATTTTAGAGCAGTCTATCATACTACCCCGTCACGGTGTCTCTTTTACAAGAAGGCAGGCCCAGTCTTTTTAATTTATTTTCATCTGCAGTAAATTCCATAACCCTAATTTTTTTTGGTTGTCTCTCTACTTTTTCAAATTCAAATATATCTTGTTTGACATGAGTCAACCAGAACTGCATGCAGTATTCAAGATGTAGTTATGCCATGGATTTACACAGTGTTATCAGGATATTTTCTGTCTTCTTATCTAGCTCTTTCCTAATGGTTCCTATAATTCTGTCAGCTTTTGTGACTACCACTTGCTATTGAACAGATATTACAATCATAGAATTTTAAGATTGGAAGGGACTTTGAGAGATCGTCTAGTCTATTCCCCTGCACTTATGGTAGAAATAGTATTATTTAGACCATTGGTAACAGCTGTTTGTCTAACCTGCTCTTAAAAATATCTGGTGATGTAGATTCCACAACCTCCCTAGGCAATTTATTTCAGTGTTAACTACCCTGACAATAGGAAGTTTTCCTTCATGTTCAACCTAACTTGCCCTTGCTCAAATTTGAACTCATTGCTTCTTGCTCTAACTTCTGATGTTAACAAGAACAATTTTAATCTCTCCTTCATGTAGCAATTTTTATGTACTTGAAAACTGTTATGTCCCCTCTGTCTTCCCCAAACTAAAGGCCCAGACCTTTTTTTCAATCTTCCCTCATATGTCATGTTTACTAGACCTTTAATAATTTTGTAGCTCTTTTCTGCTCTTTTCTACTTTATTTTTTAATAGATTTGCACTATTTTTCCATTTTCCAGGTCTATGGAATATCTCCAGTCTCCCATGACTTTTATAAGACAATCACTAATCGCTCAGGTATCTGCTCAGTTACCACCCTGGAGTATTTTAGGATGAATTTCATCAGACTCTGATCAACTGAAGACATCTAATTTGTTCAAGAATTTTTAAATTAACTCCGTAGTTTAACCTCTTATCCTACCTCATGTTTTCTGAGACCTATCCTCAATAATTCCCAGATTTCTTTCTTGACGTGTAGTAACTAACATAAAACCTATATATGTGCATATAATTGGGATTATGTTTTCCAATGTGCATTACTTTTCAAACATAAAACATTTAATTTCATCTCTAACCACTTATTCATCCATGAAAGGACATAGGAACACAAGGATGACCATACTGGGTCAGACAAGGTCCCTCTAGCCCAGTAACCTGTCTTCTGACAACAGCCAGTTCCAGGTACCTCCAAGAGAATGAACAGAACCGGTAATCAATAATTGATCCATCTCCCATTGCCCATTCCGACCTTCTGACACAAAGGGGGTAGGGACACCATTCCTGCGCATTCTGGCTAATAACCAGTGATGGACATAACCTCCATGTCTTTAGCTAGGTCTTCTCTGAACCCGGTTAAAAGGTCATGGCTTTCATAACATTCCCTGACAAGGAGTTCCACAGGGTGACTGCACACGGTATGAAAAAATATTGCTTTTTGTTGGTTTTAAACCTTCTACCTGAGAGGTCAACCTGCAACTCCAGACCTGCCTGTGGCTCTTTAAGGAGCCCCCTGGGGCTCTGAGCACTGCTGCTGACTACTCTTGTGGCTCCAGAGGCTGCTGCCACTTAAACAATGCCCAGAATTAAAACTGGATTTAGTTGTTTTGTTTAAGAGGCAGCAGCCCCCAGAGCCACAGAGCAGTCGGCTGCAGTGTGGGGAAGCCGCCAGGGCAGGGACCCCTCCTTGTCTCCCCTCCATATGGGGAAAATCAGCCTGCAAAGGAGGGTGGGGAGAGGGGCAGCTGAGCCTGCCCCTGCCAGAGCTGCACAGCCACATGGAGAAAGAAGTGGCAGGCTGGAGCAGCGGCAGCACTCAGTGCTCATTGGCTGAGGCAGGTAAATTCTGGGGTTAGGGCTGAAGGGGTAAAGTCTGGGAATGGGGAAAGGTGTCTGGGAGCTGAAGGGGTTAAGCGTGAGGGCGGGGGGGCAGATTTTTGGGCTGAGGCAGGTAAAGCCTGGAGATGGGAGTAACTTGACTTTCTAATTGGTACAAATCATTGTGTGTGCACTGTTCTTAAAATAGGAGTTACAAAAAGTATGGGTTGACATTATTTATTAAGGACTGTTTCATAGTCACGTGCAATGCAGCTCTTGAATTACTGACTTTGTAACCAAATTTGAAAAAATGGCTCTTCTTGCTATTTTGGTTGCAGACCTCTGCTTTAGAAACAGGATGTCTTAAATTGCTGTGCACTTTTTCTATGCTTTCATAAAAACTTCTGTTCCACATGAAGCTTCATTTCTGGGGTGGATGATTCTGACAAAATTTGAACAGCAGTTGCAGTGGTGAGCTTGAAGACAGTGCTGTAGGGTGGTACAAGCAAGCAGCCATGTAGCACTTTGAAGACTAACAAAACGACTTATTCGGTGATGAGCTTTCATGAGACAGACCCACTTCTTCAGATCCTCTTCAGATCAGATCTCTCTCAAATGCTTTGCTGACTGGTTCCTGCTCATATGCTCAGAGACTAACTGATTGTCGTACTCGATGATGGGAAGGAATTTTTCCTTCAGGTCAAATAGCCAGTGACTTTTGGTTATATTTCCCCTTTCTCCACAGAACATGGGTATGGGTCAGTTGCCAAGGTTCTCTGGGTATGTCTCACTCAATCATTTCCCTGCCATTGCATGGGCCTTGTGCACATGTGCACCTTGGTTTCTCCTTTTCTCTGCCTCTGTGGGCTTTCATATCTTGGTTTAAATGTTGCATGTTGGATTTAATGAGCAGGTGCTAGGCAGTGTTGGTGGCCTGTGATATATAGAAGGTCAGATTAAATGGTCTGAAGGTCCCTTATGCCCTTACGTTCCATGACTTGTTAAAAAAAGTACCTGAACTTTGTCTTGTGTGTACATGTGTGTGTGTATAACAGCATGTACTAAAACACACACACACATGTGTATGTTTTGGTACATGCTGTTATACACACACACACACACACACACACACATAGATAAATATAGATTAGATATAGATATAGACATAGATATGCTGTACATGCTGTTCCAAGCTCAGTAGAGGAAATGTAAACTGTGTAGTTTACCCTCAAAATAAAGAAAATTCCTATGAGGATTTTTTGTTTTGTTTTGTTTTGCTTTGCTTTGTTTTATGAAAGCCGGAGGTACTCTTCAAGGTGTCCCTGTGACAGTACCACTTAACTAGACCAGTAGGCATGATTTCTTGCATTTACAGAGTCCAACAGTAATAAGAAAATGGCTCAGTGACAGTGACATTCAGTTCCAGACAGCAGCACAGCATCAATATCCTCTTGTAGGAAAGCTCCACAAGAGGAGACATTGACAAATTAATAGGTTTGCCCAGTTAGCTCTGAACATATACACAGTAGGGTTATGCCCTGTTTGTTTCACTGTGGCAGGCAAGTCTTTGCACTCCAACAGAAAATCATGGAGGAGTTCCAGTTGTATTGTAAACTTTAGGTATGTCTCTGAAGTTATCATTGCTCGTATGCCACAGGGAGTTTGCCAAGGCACACTCTTGAAAAGTCAGACAATCTTTTTCTAGCATCAAAAAAAAAAAAACTGCCTTTGATTAGAGACTGTCCAGTTGTAATGAAGTGCAACCTGGGGCTAAGGCAACCCTGCACCCCTATTTCGAAATAAAATATTTTGAAACAGCGATTTTGAAACATTTTGTTCCAAAATAACACAACCACACACAAAAGCTGGGTCTACACATGCAAGTACGTTTGAAATTTCTGGCTCTCTTTCGGAAGAATGTGAGGAACATTTACACACATTCTTTCAAACCACATCAAAGGGAGATGGTGCAGCATTCAGAATCCCTACCCCAATCCCATATTATGAAGAGTATCTCCTTTCAAAAGACGCTTTAGAAAGAAGGCACACGTAGATGTTCCACAGACCGCTTTTTCCAAAAGGAGTCCTCCACAGTGCCAGCCAGCTGGAGCACACAGACACACTGGCCCACAGCAGTGGGGCTTTATGATCTCAGTGTCTGGCCACACTTAAAGCTGTACAAACCCAAAAACCCCATTGCAGGAAGCTGTGAATCTCCTAGCAGCGCAACCATGAGCTACCTTCAGCAAGCCCTCGCACCCACCCCAAAACTGAAAAAAAACCCATGATGGCCAACAGCTGCCACAGGATCCCCAGCCCCCGCCCCCGACCCCTTCCCTCAGAGCCCTCACAGGGCTCCCAGAAGCCAGGGCCTGAGGAAAAAAAAGGGTCCCCTCCTGGGCTGAGCTAGATCTCAGAGACCTCCTGGGACTCTGGAAGGAGGAGGAGTGCTCTAGGAGATGGGGGTAAAGTGACACAATGCTTCAGCCTTTGCCCACCTGACCCACGACCTCACCACCCAGGAACACCCTGAGTGGACTCCAGACCAAGTCCAGGCATGGTGAAGGAGCTCTGGCAGAGCTACACCAGGGCACTGGATCAAGCTGGCTGCTCAGGGGCATGCCCAAAACCTGCCTCTACTATAGGGTGCTCCGGGCCATCCTGGGACCCCAGGACAAGCTTTCTGCCACCTGTTGCCCTCAACACCTTGGCAGAGCAGCTGGAAGCAGAGGATCAGGAGGAGCTGAAACCAGCAAGCCAGGGCCAGGAGGTATACCCCTCCATGGAGTGGAGAACCTTGTCATCGATGTACCTTTCTCGTTGTCCAGCCAGGATACTGGGAGCCGGGCATTACCTGACCTTGTCAAGGGACCATCTGGTAAGTACCTGGTGGGGTGTGCACCCCAGCATGCAGAGCAGGAGCAACACAACTGCCAAAGGGTAATCTGCATGCCCAGTGGGCCCAGCCCAGACACATCCCAGCCAGCGATACTCAGTACCTGCCCCCATGGACAGTGCTATGAGCCACACATCTATGTTTAGACCCATTCACACAAGCAAAGTGGTGGAAAAGACCTGTACCATAACTGAGAATAAAGTATCTAAGGTGGAGGTATAAGCCAGGAAACCAGTGTCTTAATGACTAGGTTAGCTTGATTTTGTGCTTTGCTCTGAAAGGGGAGTCAAATTAATTTGAAAGTGTTTTATTCCTTAACCACAAACATTTTTTCTCTTTTCTCTAACTTCTTCTAAACCTTTCTGAATGGTCTCCAACAGGTCCTTATTCTTCATGTTTAACATCTCATATAGAATGTTATATGAAGCTGTACATTGGGGGTTAGCACATGTGCCAACAGTGTCATGTGCTCCAATTTTCATTGGCACATGAGGCAGGCACTCAGCTCTGCCCCTCCCCCCTCATCCAACCAGGAGCTTGCTCAAAGCCTTGCTGCCTATGGTTTAACAAAAACTCAGTTTATGCTACCAGCCACCGCTTGAGCAGTAAAGCTCTGCGTCTTCATTTATTTGTTAATGAAGCTGTTGTAAGTAGGACTATTAGTGCTTTAAGAAGTATCACCTGCACTCAGACCATATAGAGAAGTCAAAAGGTCAAATTTGAGCACTCTGCCCTAGAAAGGTTGCAGGCCCCTGCTGTACATAATACACCACTATCTTTTCAAATGGATAGATGCAAAATTACAAGATTAGAACTCTTCAACCAGCTGAGAAACTTGAATGAGCTGACATTCCTAAGCACTTTATAATTCTCCTTACTTATATCACTCTTTTAGCAGACTCATTTGCATGTCTCAACAGGACACCTGAGGAGACTTTTCCTTAGGGTAGCACAAATCTTGTTAGACTCCTATTTATATACATGTGACATCTTTTGTCACGGTATGACTCACAAACACTCAGATAGTATGGTGATGAGCACAGCATAAATGCTAGGTTAGACTAAATAGAACAAGTAGCATCTTGCTTGACTTATACATCATTTTAAAGAAATGAACTAATTAGTAACTCTCCCTGCTGCTATGTAAATGAATGCTTTGTGGGTCTTTTTCAAATACAGCAGAACAGACACACTTGAAATAAGTGACATACCAAAGACTTAACTACCCTGAAGTTTAACGAAGTGTAGTGGGACGGAGTGGCCAGCACACTACCCAGAAGGGGAGGACCCCTTCCAGCCGCCATTTGGTATGGAGCCTGGCTTCCCACGCCCCCCCACCCCAGTCACTTGACCAGAAGTCAGGAGGTGGGGCCTGGGCTATAAAAGCCCAGGCTGAAGACTCAGTTGGGACTGAGCCTCCAGAGGATGGCTCTGGGCTCCCTGCCTGGGAGGTGGAGGACTGGATAAGTGAAGCCAAGGCCTGGCTAGGGCCACCTGGGCCCTTGCCGATCCTGATGCCTGGGGTCCCCAGCAGAAACTGCTACCTGCTGAAGACCAGTGGGACCCAAAGACTGGCCTGAGTACTTGCCTCAGCCTGTACCCCGAGCCACAGAATCACAGGGCTGGAAGGGACCTCAGGAGGTCATCTAGTCTAGCCCCCTGCTTCAAGCAGGATCAGCCCCCACTAAGTTATCCCAGCCAGGACCTTGTCCAGCCGGGACTTAAAAACCTCAAGGGATGGAGAATCCACGACCTCTCTAGGCAACTCATTCCAATGCTTCACTACCCGCCTGGTGAAGTAGTTTTTCCTAATATCTAACCTACACCTTTCCCTCTTCAACTTCAGACCATTACTCCTTGTTCTGCCATCTGACACCACTGAGAACAGTTTCTCATCCTCCTTTTTAGAGCTCCCCTTCAGGAAGCTGAAGGCTGCTATTAAATCACCTCTAAGTCTTCTTTTTTGTAAACTAAACAAGCACAAATCTCTCAGCCTATCCTCATAGGTCTTGTGCTTCAGACCCTTAATCATTTTTGTTGCCCTTTGCTGAACCTGCTTGTTAGCCAGTGGCCAGGTAATGTGCGGTGAGGTACTCCCCTGGGTCCTAAACAACCCAGTTTTTTACTGTTAGAGCAGGCAGCTCCTAGCACACTCAGCCACGGCCAGGCTGTAGTAACCAAACGGTTAAAGTTCTTTTTGTTGTGCCGGCTGTGTTGCAGTGACAAAAGGGTTAACAAAATGGTTAGGCTTGGATCTTAACTAGTTACAAGTTTATTTAAGCTACAGTCATAAGCCTGCGGTTACAAAAGGCTATTGTTTACTTCTTATATGGTAGCAAAGTACAGGTATTAACAAGTTATGTTACAATCCAATACAAAGATATCTGTTACCATCTAACACAATGATATCTTGGCACAATGACATCTAGTTACAGAGCTCTAATTCTTTAGCTGTGCACAAAAAAAGTCAGAGACCTAGCATGGGTGTATCTTACCCTCTCTGCGTCTCTCGATACCAGCGTAGCCAAGCCGGATCGGTCACTCAATTCCGCGGAAAGAAGAATACGAGGTTGGGCGTCCCCAGTTGTGGACCTCGGGAGGCAATCACCTGACCCTACCAGCAGGAAGTTGGTTGAAATGCACTCAAAGTTAGAGTTCTGCTGGACCCATCTTTTATACCCCTTTTGGGTTATGTATTCTCTTTCTTATCTATGGTGCCAGATCATACTGGTCTGTCTTTGTGACACCAGTTTGTTACAAGGGCATTTTTTACTTAGTTTGCACTTGTAAGACAAGAGATAAACAATTTAGGAGTACAGGACATTCTTTTGTGCGGACGGGGCACGTCCCCTTCTGGGTGATTGTGTGTGTGCATCATATTGATCAATGCCAGCTGGGGTGATTTCTGAGGGTCCCCCCCCATCATGTTGACAGTCTGGCCTGTTAGCCTTCTAGCTGTACTTTCTGCTTCTCAGGGTCACGATAAGCTAGCATATCTGGGCCTCAATGAGGGCATCAAAGACTGTGCTGTCAGCAGCCATTTCCGTGCACTGTGTGCTCCTCGGGGCGGGCGGGGGGCGGGGCAACAAGCAAGCTGGCTTGTAAGGGGGAGACTCTGTCTGGCTACACTGCTCCAGCAAATCCACATGCTTTTTATATTGGGGGGCCCAAAACTGGACACAATATTCCAGATGTGGCCTCACCAGTGCCGAATAAAGAGGAATAATTACTTCTCTAGATCTGCTCGAAATGCTCCTCCTAATGCACCCCAGTATGCCGTTAGCCTTCTTGGCTTCAAGGGCACACTGTTTACTCATATCCAGCCTTTCATCCACCATAAGCCCTAGGTCCCTTTCGACTGTACTGCTGCTGAGCCAGTTGGTCCCCAGCCTGTAACAATGTTTGGGATTCTTCTGCCCCAGGTGCAGGACTTTACACTTCTGCTTATTGAACCGCATCAGATTTCTTTTGGCCCAGTCCTCCAGTTTATCCAGGTCCCTCTGGATTCTCTCTCTACTCTCCTACGAATCTACCTCTCCCCCTAGTTTTGTGTCATCCGCAAATTTGCTGAGGGTGCAATCCAGTCCCTCATCCAGGTCATTAATAAAGATGTTGAATAACACCAGCCCCAGAACCAAGCCTTGCGGCACTCCCTTTGAAACAGACTGTCATCCAGATATTGAGCCATTGACCACTACCCTTTGGGCCCGACCATCAAGCCAGCTTTCTATCCATTTTATAGTCCAAGGATCCAATCCATATTTCCTTAACTTATGGACAAGAATGTTGTGGGAGTCCATATCAAAAGCCTTGCTGAAGTCAAGGTATATCACATCCACAGCCAACCTAAGGCAGCGGGAAAACGGGCATCAGCCTGCACCCTGAGACAGCAGAATTGATAGGTCACATATGCCTGGATTGGGCCACTCGGATCCCAGCCAGACTTGGAAACCTGTGAGGTCCAAGAAGTTTGCTAAACATGGGGTATATGCTGGAGGGAAGACCAGGAGCGGTCCAGGGGGTAGAGAGGACTGTGACAGGTCCTTGAGCAGCGTATTGTTGTCTGGATTCCCTGCTGACCCACACAGCAGACTGTGCTGCTGCAACCAGGGCCCCTGGGCTGGGACGTGGTGGTGCAGGTGGGCCCCCATCCTCCCGGCCATCCACTTGCTGGGTGTCGGTCTCCCCCCTCTGCCAGCACAGGCGAAGTGCCTGTGCCCATCTGGAACCATGTGCACTGTGAACTGGGTTGATTGCTCAGCCCGGAGTTAGAGCTGGGGGTCTTCTGAGCATGGAGACAACCTGCAACTGTTTGTGTTCACTGCCCTACCCTGAGCTAGGGACTGGGAGTCCTGAACTGTTTGTGTGCTGCCCTGCCCTGAGCTAGGGTCTGGGCTGCCCATGCAACTATTGTTTGCTGTCCTGCCCTGCACCAGGGCCTGGGCTACTTTATAGGACTGTTTTTGTTGTCCTGCCCTGCACCAGGGCCTGGGCCTGCCCTCCCACCTTTTGCTCCAGGGCTTGGGCTGTCTCAGATCTTTGCCTCCCTGCCCTGAGTTAGGGCCTGGGCTTGTTTGACTGGTTTTGTTGCCCTGCCCTGCATGAGGGCCTGGGCCTGCCCTGCTTTGCACCAGGGCTTGGGTTCTTTGGATAGCTTTGCTGCCCCACCCTCACCCTGAGCTAGGGCCTGGGCCTCCTGAGACTGGGTGTGTTGTTGCCCCACCCTGCACCAGGGCCTGGGCCTTCAGTGAGCTGGGTGTTTACTGCTGCACCCTGCATCAGGGCTTGGGGCTCTCGTGGGACTGCAGTGAGTGCAATCTCATATTTATCATCTGCAAGGGGGAAAGTGTAAAATATATGCTGCTCTTCTGCTCCAAGGCTCACCTGAAGCAAGGCCAGGCTTTTGAACTGCCACCTCTCACCCACCTGAGGCAAGGTGGGAACCCCCTGAACTAGTGACTTGGGGGTTGTTGGGGTACCCAAGGTAATGGGGCAGAGTGGCCGCCCACTGACCCAAAAGGGAAGAAACCTTTCTGGGAGCCCGAACTGGCTACAAGCAGGAAATAAATCTCTGCCAGGGAAAGGAGTGCCTTTGTGGACAATGTAGAACTTTGCAGTTACACCGCAATCACCAAAAGTCACCATTGCTGGCAGGCAGCCATGTACTGGAATTTGTTTTTTTTTAAATAGCACACCAAGTGAAGTCTGGGTTCAGTAAGAGGCACATCTTTAAAGCAATGCAAATAGATGGAATCAGGTAGTATAGATATTGCTGAGGCAGTATCCAATGTAAGTTGAATAGTATGTTATTTGCCTGAAGATGTGTCAAACATTTACAGTACACACGATCTGTTCTGGAATATGCACAATAGTGATTGTGCCCACACTCAGCACAGTAACATCTAGTGTTGTAACTGCATGCAGCTGTGGATTGTACTGGCTACTGCAGCATACCTGAGCAAAATGCCCAGTCTTTCTGCAGTGATTGCACTGGGCTACTTTTGCAAGACATCCTGTGTAGCTTGCGAGGTGTCGTGGGGATCTACAGCAAAAGCATGCTGTGCTTTGAATTTGCTGATTCTGTGGTTTTTCATTAGTTTTCTCCTTGTAAATGTTTGTTTGCCATGACAGTGGACTTTTCTGCAAAGGAGCCACAGCCTGGACTGAACTTCCCCTATCCATGCTCATTATTTTGGCTTCTGCTATAGCTGACTCAATCTGGGTAGCAATGGTTATTACTTTTTTAAGTATAAGTTCTGGTTGTAGAAGCAAGTGTTCTCTTACACAAAGCATGGTTGTTTTTTTTCAATGAGCTGGTCTCTAATCATCTCATCTGCCATATTCCCAAAGTCACCAGTTACAATTAGACTCCTCAGAGAAGCAATATACATTCAGTGGTGACAGACATCAGAACAAGGAGCAATGGTCCGAAGTTACATAAGGAGAGGAGTAGGTTGGATATTAGGAAAAGCTACTTCATCTGGAGGGTGGTGAAGCACTGGGATGAGTTGCCTAGAGAGGTCGGGGAATCTCCATCCCTTGAGGTTTTTAGGTCCTGGATTGACATGGTCGTGGCTGGGATAACTTGGTTGGGGCTGATCCTGCTTGGGGCAGGGGACTGGACTTGATGATCTCTTGAGGTCCCTCCCAGCTCTAGGATTTTGTGATTCTATGATTATAGTTTCCCCTGGTTTCTGCTCATGCTGACAAAATCTGTGGTGATTAGCTACTGTATTCACTTTTGACACAAAAAAGTTCTTTAATGCAGTGAGTGCAGTCTCATTTATCATCTGCAAGGGGGAAAGTGTAAAATATATGCTGCTCTTCTGCTCCAAGGCAGTGGATTAGTAGAGCATGTTTTCTTACTTCAGAATTCTCTGCAGCACCAGTTGCAAGCAGATAAGTCTCAAACATCTGAATCCTGGCAGTAAAAGCAATTGGAGGCTCACCTGGGTTTTGCAGGAAAGGTGCAAGTGGGTTCAGAGGCAGAAGAGCCATTCTTGTCACCAAAAAGTTGCATCATGGAAGCAAGGTACTAATAAGCTTTAACAGAACTTTATTTACAAAAGTGAACCCTCCTTACAAAGGTGCTGCATCATTCTGTAGCTGTCTCCAAGACCCCAGCTCATCTCCTTCCTTTTCCTTCCTGTTTTCTGTTTCCTGTGCTTCCAGACTCCCAGCAGCCAGTGCTCTCAGTTCCAGCAATTGCAAGAAGTATTACATCTAAAAACACCACACAGTGGTGAAAATATATGTAGTGGATTTCAAGCAGCTTAAAGGCTGTCAGTAATTATTGCATATGGTTCTTGAACATAGTGCTGTGCATCGAAAGGAAAAACTGACCGGCAGATGCTGCCACTGGCACAAAAAAGTTGTCTAAATGTGATTTTGCTTTGTTGGTAGCCTCTTATGCCTGATTTTTTTTGTGCTGGTGGCAGTGTCTGCTGGTGAGCATATATTCAAATTAGCATTCATTTGTATTTTGAGACAGCTCATTTGCATACTTTTGCCAGTGGTTAGCATAAGTGTAACCATAGCCATTAAGTTTGTTACCAGCCACCAGTCCTGACTCTCAGGTGTTCTGTGCTGTTAGCTGTAATTTAGCCCTATTAGGAGCCCAGTAAGCAGTGGAAGTGTTGGTAATGTGCTAGACAATATTGACCTCCCATGGTCTGGCAAATTCTATCATCTGGACTCTGTCAGGTCCCAAGGGTGCCAGATTAGAGAGGTTCAACCTGTAATAAAAAAATGAATTGTGCCAAATGTATGCAGAGAGGAAGAAAAGTCCATGATCTAACAACCCACAAACTGATTTTTCTCTTACATAACATCTGAAGTCCCTGCAATTTTTCTATGATAAGAGCGAAGCCTGTGTTTGCCACAGTATTCTGTGCTTTGAAAGTGTAACAGCACTATTTTTGAACTCTATAAAACTGCATGGTGATTGCATATTATATTACTATCAGTTAATAGGGAATTAGTGCCACCTAATGTAAAAATGAAACCCAAGTCCCTTGGCCTCTGTCAAAAAAAAAAAAAGATTTACGCCCCTGTATCTCTTGCATTTGCTCTAAGCAGTAATGGAATAAAAATCTGATGCTACAGAATCATAGAGCTAGAAGAGACCTCAGGATGTTGAGTCCAACCCCCTGCTAAATGCAGGACCAATACTAACTAAATCATCCCAACCAGGGCTTTGTCAAGCTGGGACTTAAAAACCTCTAGAGATGGAGATTCCACCATCTCCCTAGATAATTCATTTCGGTGCTTCTCCACCCTCCTAGTGAAATAGCTTTTCCTGTTATCCAACCCCTGTGCCTTGAAACCATTGCACCTTCTTCTGTCATTTGTCACCATTGAGAACAGCCCCTCTCCCAGCAACGCCAAGAAGTCCTGTGGGCCCCGGAGCAAGGTGAGAGTGGGACCTAGCTCTATGCCCCTGGAAGGAGCAGGGCCAAGGACAGGAGGGGTAGGGCATGGGACAGTCAACCCTGGCCCTCCTCCCCTGTTGCCATGCTCACTGTGATGCCTGCAGAGTAGAGTACAACACTCCATGGCATTTCAAAGGGGCCCGAAGCTTCAGCTGTGGGCTTAGAATGCTGGGTCCAAGACCAATTGCACCCTTGCTCCCCTCCTGCTTCTGTTGGGGGGCCCAGCTCTCCAACCCTCTTTAGAACGCCTCAGCACTTTAAATTTTAAGCACACATTTAAGTTCTTTACTTAACTGGGTTACCTGTACGGTATACCTTCCTGTCATGTGTAAAACATCAGTACAGACATTATCGCCCCTGTGAGTCAGGGACAGCATGATTTTAGCGAGAAGGGGCTCTGTGAGAAAAAACCCCTCAGACACAGGAAGCTTCAAATTGTCACAGCTTGCCAGTTGGCAGCATTCCAACGGTCTCTTTTTGACCGGTAGCTCCCCCGGCAATTTGAAAAAGGTTCCATGAGCTCATCCATAATCATGAGGAAAGGTGTCTGAATTTACATAGAATGCTCTGATTGGGTGAGCCTGGAGAAGTACCAGAACCTTCCACCAGGGGCTGGACCTAGTTGAGAACTGTACCAAAATGGTAATAGACTCATGAATAATGCATGAGCATGCTCTATAAAAGCAGGGCAGACAGCCCATTCTGCAGCCCTTTACAGGAAGGTGTGGTTCTGAAGAATGTCTGCCAGTCCCCAGGCTAGCCCTTTGGGGCGAAGAGAGAAGAACCGAAGACTGCCACCTGCTCTGAGGTGCAAGATTTCCCACCACCTGTGCTCCAGTGGCGGCGGCGGAGGCAGCGCTAACAGCAAGCGGTGTCCCTGTGGGGAAGCGGGTTGGCTGTCGACCTGGCCTGCACAAGTGTAGGTACTGCACAGCCGGCTTAGCCGAACCCAGGGCCCGCCACCACACCAACCAATGGCTGCTTCACTGGACTAGACACACCCACCGGACCTGACGCACCCACCGAACCAGACGTGTCCTCACCGGCAGGCCTGCGCCTCTGCGCAGAGCCGCAGCTAAACCACCACAGTCCATTCAGTGGCCAAGGGACCCCAAGTAGGGGAGTAGGGCTGATCCCCCTACTGTGCACCACCTGGAGGCCTAGCCTCGGGCCGGGCCTTTCTGGCCTCTGACTGGATTTTAATCTAAAAAAGACACATTGTAATTATTTATAATCTTAATTATTATTGTTATAACTTGTTATCTTAGACAAAGTTCTTAGTATTAGTTAATTAGTTATATTTTTAAGTAGGTTTAGTTATTATAGAAGGACTGTTTATTAATTCTTCTTATTAGTAGTGTTAGTTATTAATTTTCAGTTGGGGGGGAAAAATTGTTAGCACTGTGTTAAGTAACCTAGAGTAACATATTACAAAGGTGAGGGCATGGCCTCTCTTTTCCCTGTCTTTCTCTTGCCGGGCTAGATAGAGGGGCAAATCCCCTTTCGGCCTTTGTATATACCTTTTTGGATCGGAGTAGTGACCTGGTCCTGGTAGGGTGGGGGGAGTAGCGCCCTCTCATCCTCCCATTAATATAATTTGCATAAATACATATTTATATTTATATTTTATAATTCCTTTAAACTTACCTTTATACCTTCCTGAGGTCACAATTCACTCGAGTATTGTCATGAATATCCGCTTCTGTGTAAGTATACATTGTTGTTAATACAAAAACTTAACACAATATTCTTTTCCCTCTCCTAGGGGTCAATAAAATCATTGTCTCTGTCTTTCAAAAGTTCCATTGTCCATCTCGTTGCTCCTCCTAGCCTTTGCCTGCCCAAAGGGGTTCAGTGAGGGCCCGTGCCAACTGAGTGCGTACCCCAACATAGCCCGCAGAGGTGGGTTCTGGGACCTAAAAGGTGGTGCAGGGTCATTCAATTGCGCCCTCTCACCACCTGGCGGAGGCCCAGCTCAGCTGACAACTTGCAGCAGCGTTGGAAAGTCTCCCCAACACTTCCCACTTATTTTAAATGGCAAAATATATTCAAAGTATATTATCTGTTCTGGATTTGGTATTTTGGGGAGAATTTACTTTTAATTTGAAATTGCTTTAACCATAACCATTGTAAACAATCAAGGGCCTTTAAATATTTGAACTGGAGTATATTTAGATGTTTGTAAAGAAAGGGACTGATACATATACAGACCCCAATCCTATAATTGCATCCATGTGGGCACAGTTCCACCCACAAAGATACAATTGCAGAATTGGTGCCATATCCTATATGCAATTTAAAAATAAGTTCCTTTTCAGATTTTCTCCCACAAGTGGGAACTATGGAAAATCACAAGTATACCATGTTTTAAACCACCACAACAAATAGCTTTAAGAGAATTTCATACTTTTTGACCCAATGGCTAGTCAAATTTCAGGACTCCAGTCTGTACCAGTAAGAAGACTACACTGATGGAGGCTGGTATGTACTTGATGCACTGTTGTTTATTTACAAGGAATTTACAAAGTTCTGTTTTTCCAAACACAGAAGGAGCCAAGAACAAAGGGAGATGCATTTGAATTCGTATCCCCAAGCCTCTTTAGTCCAAGGGTGTCCAATGTGTTCGCCACTCATGCTGCATGTTGCTCTTGGAAGCCCATAAATGTGGCTCCTCCTGAGAGCCAAATGCAGGGAGTGCCAGCTGCCCACTCCACACATGCACACCACTGCTTGGCAGGAGAAGCATGTGGCAACAGCCCTGGTGGTTCTGGTGAGTGGCTGGCATTGAATTAGAATGTGGGGGCTTCGGGGTACCTGGCTCCAGGGGAGGGGGAAGGCATTTATTTAGAGGGGGCCTGGGGTGCCTGGATCTGGGGAAGGGCAGGAGTTTATTTAGAGTGAGGGGAGTTGTGACGAATATGGAAAGGTGACAACCACAACTATGGCAATCTTTGAATTCCTATTGGACATTGCTGCTTTGGCCAATAGATCTAAAATCTTTCTTTCTAGATTTTAAGAGGGTCACACTGTGCTCACAGGCTTCTGCTTGTCTTTCTTGCTTTTAGGCCACTGACTTTCTGTCTCTTCTTGGCTATCATTTCTTAATGTTTTCTTGTCTCCCTCTCTGTCTTTGTCTCTGTCAAACACACACACCCGCTTCTGGTAACAATATGTATTGAGGTCTCTGCCCATATGGTGTTAATTTCTGGACATATTCTACAAGGCCTTGTTTCACATGTCATCCTCGGACTGTCTCTAACAGCTATCTTCAATGAAGGGCATGTTCCAGGTCATTTTGAAAGAATTGGAGGGGTAGCCGTGTTAGTCTGGATCTGTAACAGCAATGAAGGGTCCTGTGGCACCATATAGACTAACAGAAAAGTTTTGAGCATGAGCTTTCGTGAGCACAGACTCACTTCATCAGATGCATCTGATGAAGTGAATCTGTGCTCACGAAAGCTCATGCTCAAAACTCTTCTGTTAGTCTGTAAGGTGCCACAGGACCCTTCGTTGCTATTTTGAAAGAAGTAACTCTACCCATGATAAGGTTTCATCCAACTTACAACAACAGTACAAAATGGTAATAATTGCAGCAAGTTACTAAATTTCCACCCCCAACTAGGGTAGTAAAATCAGTAAAATAAACGTGTACTGTATATCATGATATGGTTTAAAGGAATTTTTTTATCTTCAGTTGCTCTAATAGTGTCTCCATTTCATTACTACCAAACTATTTTCTTAGAAGTTATATATTTGAGAGAGCACAGGAAATCATCTTTTAGGTGTTAATTCAGCTAATTGATTATTTTCACTATTTTTGGGAAAAAATGGAAATAATGGTCAGGTAAATTTTTCAAACTAATAAGAGATGATTGAATAACCTTACCTGATAGAGCAGTGGTTCCCAAACTTTTCGGCATCATACCCCACTTTTTGATTTTTGAGAAACCCTTATGCCACCCCCACCTCTTTATTTACTGCAAGCCAGTCACCCCAGAAGCCTGTGAGCTGCCTGCCTGAGCCCCTCCCCTCCTCCAAAGCCAGGCACTACCAGCCCCTTCTCTAACCTCCCCCTCCTCCCCCCTCAACCCACACTCACTCACCTTTGCAGGAGGCAGCTAGTTACATGTGGGCCTTCGCTGGCTTCCTGCTTTTTATAGCGGCTGCGCTGGGTCACTCACATGAAATGGCAGGGGCTGAGAGCTGGAAGCAAGGGCTAGCTTTTTCTTCAGGTGTGGGAGTGACTGTGGAGGGGTGGGGGTGGGGGCTGGGTTGCCTCACGTCCACCCTAGAATGTCTTCATGTCCCTCGGGGGGCATGTCCCCTAGTTTGGGAAACCATGTGCTAGAGTAATACAGAGGTTCTACCAGACAACAGCAACAAAAACATAACCGAAAAAAAAAGCCTCAAAAACAAAAATCTGAGATTTCTGCACACTACTAGTTGATGGCGTGTGTTGACAAATTAAGTTATTGCATATTTAGCCATATCCTAGTGTTTTTGTTCTACTGTGACTTTTAGGGAGAAGAAAAACCTTACAGGATGTTTTTAAATGTGAACTTTTCTGTTGGATTGTAGAGATCAGTGACAAAGTGCACAAACCACACCAATCAAACCAGTTTTGTCTTGCTGTGATATCCCCTCCCCCCCATCACAATAAGCACAAGAAATGCTTTCTTGGCACTACAGTTCTGCTGTGTTCAGAATCTTTTCTTTTAAAATATTCTTTTTCTAAACAGAGAGAAAAATAGTCTGCTGGGTCAAATATACTGGAAGTTGCATATTATGCTAGAGAACACTTCCTCTGTCATGCTCTTTAGCTCAAGGTATGGGTACAATTCACCCCTCTGCTGGTTAATGGACTATTGTACCATTAAACACCGTTTTGAGATGTAAGCGGGACTTTACATTTTTTATGTACTGGAGTGGAGGCTTCTGCACAGATATGATAAGACCCCTACCTGCCACATTCAGAAAGTATCAATCAACATGTTCAGTGCTGCTGAAAAATCCATTTTCTTCACCTAACATGTGCATGAATCAATTTGTTGATTCCCCTTTGGAGGCTTGCACATTTATCTGGAAATGCCTCCCTAAAGTGCCCTAGAACAGTAAGTAATACATGTTATTGAGTGTCAGATATCTGAAAATTAATTACACAAGTCATGCTTCAGGTTTTGTGGGGAAAGGTTTTATGTAACTTACACGACCACTGACATTAAGTAGAAATAATGTTGTAGAAAAAAGGCCTTAGGTATATACTAAGCACTGATAAAGTAACTATCACATTCAGCAGACAACAACACAATATATACAGCCAACCAAAGATCAAGTGTGAGAGCCGCTTAGGCTGGGGCTACACTTACTAGCTGTGTCTACACGTGCCCAAAAAATCAAAATAAGTGGCCATCTTTTGAAAGAACAGGAGGAGTGTCCACATGCATAACACCATCTTTCGACAGGAAATGGAAGGAACGGGGCACAGAAGTCGAAATTCAAACCCTGATCCCTTATCAGGAAGATCGCCCCCTTCGAAAAACTAAATCGAAAGAGTACATGTGTAGACACTCCACGTTCTGCTTTTTTGAAATATGGGTCCACCATGGTGCTGGTCAGCTGGAGCATGAGGCCACTCCAGCCGACAGCAGCGGGGGTCTATGGTCCCTGTCTCCAGCTTCCTTAAAGAAGCACGCATGCAGGAAACCCATGGCAGGAAGCAGAGAGTGCTAGTAGCAGCCTCTGCACATGCTCCAGCCTCATGCTCCAGCACAGCAGTCATGGCCAGCAGCCAGCCCCCGCGCAAGCCCCATGTCCCCCACCGAGCCCCTGTAGGGCTCCCAGGGGAAGAAAAAAAGGGCCCCTTCCCAGATGGAGCAGGAACTGCAGGACCTCCTTGGTCTCTGGAAAGAGGAGGAGGTCCTCCATAAGGTGGGGGTAAAGGGGCACAATGCTGCTGCCTTCGGCCACCTGGCTCAGGGCCTCCTCATCAGGGGCCGTCCGGAGAGTATCGTGGAGCAGGTACGCTCCAAGGTCAAGGAGCTGCGGCAGGACTGTGCCTGGCCAGGGACCAGGCCGACTGCTCCAGGACTGCTCCAGACACATGCCCCTTCTTCTGGGAGCTCTGGGGCATTCTGGGGCCCCGAGACAGCTCCCTACCTCTGGCATGCCTGGGTACGTCTGCTGACGAGCTGCAGCTGGAGGCGGAGGAGCAGCCCAGACCGGGGACCCAGGAGTGTGAGGGAACCATGGAGTGGCCGAATGAGGAGGGGGACCTCACCATCTATATCCCCTCCCATTCTTCCAGCCGGGCAACTGGCAACTGGGCATCCCTGGATGTCATGGAGGGACCCTCTGGTACGTACATGGAGGGATGCATACCTGCTCTGCAGGGTGGGGGCAACGCAATGGCTAATAGGCCGCACACAGGACCGGAGGTCCTGGACCGCACACAGGCCAGCCCCCACATGGTATGCAGCACCCTGCAGTAGCCCACCAGCACCCAGTGGACAGCACTGCAAGTAGCACAAGGGGTGGTGGCTGGTCAGTCCTGGACAGCACCTGGGGTCTGCACACAACAGGCTGGGATGGGCCACCTGCATGAGAGACCCCTGGATTCACCTCCATTGGCTGGGAGGCCCAGCCCATGGGGGGCAAGTCAGTGCCCCTTGGGTGGGGGGTCAGTGTCACTTGGGGGGGTGAGGGCCCCTTGGGTGGGCTCGGAAGGGTTGGCCACAGCCAGGTCCCCTCCATCCAGGGCACATTACTGACCTGCTGTCCTCCTCTCCATATATGTGCACCATCCGGGGACCGGGAGAGGCCTGTGCCATCCCTCATCCCTGAGACCCTCCCCTGCAGACCTTGTAGGCGCCCGGACACCACCCCATGAAGTGTGCCATTGGGGACGTGGCCGGAGGGACCCCTGCTGGGCCGAGGAAGACCCAGCCAGCCAGCGCCTGGCCAAGCAGCACCTGAGGCTCGCCAAGGTGGAGATGGAGTGGTGGAGGGTGGCCTGGGAGAGTCTGCTGCAGACCCTCGAGGGCATTGTCCAGACCCTCCAGGACCATGAGGCCAACATTGCCTGCCTCCTGGCCCCCCCTTGCAGCTCCCTCTGTTGAGCCCACCCCTCCACCCCTGCTGAGTCTGCCCCCACTGTCCACACTGAGCCTGCCCCCTGGCCCGCACTGGGCCCACTCTCTAGCCTTACCTTCCGGTGCTCCCTGCACTCTCTCCTCCCTGCCAGAGAGCCCACACCTGGGGAGGCAGGAGCTCCAGGGGCGGACAGACCTTGTGGCCCACCACCCCTGCCATGGAATGAGCTCCCCACCCCCTTCCAAGTTATGTTCCCTCTACCCCATTCCAAGTTAGGTTCCCCCCACCTGTACATAAGTTCTCAACTCATGGTCTTGATAAATGTTTATTTATTGTTCACCACTCCGTGCTGTGCTCCTCAGGGGGATGGTGGGTGATGGATGTGTGGGTGTGGTACTGGTGAGGGTGGCAGGGACAGTGGGTGGTGGATGTGCGTGGGATGTGGGGGTGCATGCAGGTCAGAGGTGGCTGTCGGCATCTCCACTGCCCCTTTAGGCGCCCGAAGGCCTGCTCCATGACGTTGCAAACAGGGTTGAGGCACCGATTGAACACCTCACAGGTGGGGTCGAGGTGTCCTGTGTACAGCTTCATGAGCCATGGCTGCAGGGGGCATGCCACATCTGCCACCATGCAGAGTGGCATGGTGACATCCTCTGCCACCAGGATCTCCTGCTGGGGGACGAAAGTCCTGGCCCCCATGTGCCGACAGAGCCCAGAGTTCTGAAAGACCTGGGCATCTTGGGTGCGGCTGCCCCAGGCCACATCAATGTCGGTGAACTGGCTCCTCACATCCACCAGGGCCTGGAGTACCACCAAATGGTAGCCCTTCCTGTTGATGTACTGGCTGGCGCTGTGTGGCAAGGTGTGGATGTGGCATGCATCTGAAGCACCGATGCAGTTTGGAAAGCCTAGTTCCTGGAAGCCAGAGATGGTGTTGTCCAGATCCCCCAGGCAGACGACCCTATGGAGCAGCATCACGTTGATGGCTCTGATGACCTGCATGGGGGGGAGGGAGACATGTGCTCTACTGCAGGTGTGGTGGGCCATCTCCCCCAATGTAGGGCCCATTCTACCCCCTCCCATCCAGCCCCTTGCAATGGTGGGTTCCCCTTGCCTCAGCCCCCCTTCCCCATCCATGGGGGACACAAGACCCAGCCCTACATTACCTCCATAAGTTCAGCCCTGATGGTGACCTTGCCCACCCCAAACTGTTGTGCGATGGAGTTGTAGGAGTCTGGGGCAGCCAGCTTCCAGATGGCAATTGCGACCCGTTTCTCCAGCGTGAGGGTTGGCTGCATGCAGGTGTCCTGGTGCCAGGGTGTGGGGGCGAGCCAGTGGCAGATCTCATCAAAGGTCTGCCTCGCCATGCAGAAGTTCCATAGCCACCTTTCCTCGCCACCACATCTCCAGCACCAGGCGCTCCCACTGGTCGATGCTGCTGGGGTAGGCCCAGAGGCACTGGGGCACCCGGGGGGAAACCAGCAGTGCCCTGGGCAGGGAGGCCAATGGCCCCAGGGGGACTTCTCAGCCACCCAAGTAGATCGGGTGGAGCTGTGGTGACGGTGCAGAGCACTGACAGCAGCATCTCCAGGATGAGGATGTCCTCCTGCAGGAGCCGTCGCTGGGCCTCCATCGTGAGCATGAGTGGGCTCTTCCAGGCTGGGACAGGCTGGGCAGCACTCAGCTCATGCAGAGTGGAGGGTGGAGGGGGCCCTTTAAAGGAGGCATCTAGCTGTGGCCCTGGAAGGGCTTGTCAGCCATGGGACCCCATCTGCAGCATTTCCCGCCTCCCTTCTTTCGAAAGAGGGCTTGGAGCCATGTGGACGCGCTCTTTCGAAAGACCTGCAGCGGCACTTCAAAAGAGTGGATCAAAATTCCGATCTGTTAATGGCATCAGGTGCTCCCTTTCGACAGCCGCTATTTCAACTGCTGAATGTCGATTTTTGCCCTTTCGAAAGGGTGCTCATGTGTAGACCCAGCTACTGTGAATATTGACAGCTGCTATGCAATTTTAGGTACATCAATTGCATAACAAAAATCGATTTTGCAGGTGTCAATATTTGTCGCTGTCCCCACTGCAGCATGTCTGTGGGAGCGCTCCTCCCATTGTCATTCCTTAATCCTTGTGGCTTGCAAGGAGTTCTGGGGTTGACATTGACCCCAGAATGCGCCATTTCACTCATGTGTGAAACAGCACCCCAGAAGATCAAACCTAAGTGTTCGATCTTCCCCAGCAAGTGTAGACCCAGCCTTAGTCCCCAGACTCACTAAAACTGGGTATGTCAAAATCTCATCTTTCTCTGATACTGAGGGTGTTGCAAGCTCTGCTTCGAACTCTTCATTGGCTGTCGGGGGTGGGGATTCACGAACCCAATAATTTTAGCTCATGGAAGGAAATGAATTTGAACTTCCTTTATTGCTGGAGTTAAGGTTCTTGCAAGGAAGGCCAGATGAGGGGGACAAAAATTAGTGGTATTTCCCAATTTCCTATTCCTATTCCTGTTCCAAGATGGATGGATATTATGAGCAAAATCTTCAATTGCTACAAGTCAGTGCTGCTTCAGTACAGACAGTGATTACACTTCTTTATGCTGACTGAAAATCTAGGTCTATGTATATCGTGGAGGAGGAATTTCAGCCGCATTTTTCTTCCTCAACATTCTACCCTTGTCACTTCCACATGCTGCATTTTTCTTCAGCAAAGAGAGACAATTAGTTTTATATTATCTTTAACTGTGAAAAATTTATGCAGTTTCAATTTTTAAACAGAATAAGCATGGAAAATCATTGCTCATATGCATAAATGCCACACAAAGTACAAAAATGTGAGACTCAGAATTGCTATCACTTTGGATTTTCACTCAGTCTTAAAAAGGACTCAATATTTTTATATAACATTTTATTTATTTATGATTTAATCAAATACAGGTATATGAGAACATAAGATATGGTGCAAACAATATCACAGGTATATTCATATCCCCTCATGCCTCAAATGATAAAACACATGCCATTTATCTCTTTCAGCACAGTGCAGAAAATACGATTAGCATTGAACTATATTTTTGTTCTCACATTGATTTTTATCTCATAACTCTTTGCATGAAAGTGTATTATATCCATTCACACTTCAGAAAAAATTCATTCAAATACTTGATTCCAATATTGGATTCCTTCTGTAAATTAGGAAGAAAGGTGAGAGCTTAATGCTGACATTTTTTCATCAGAGCTAGATCTTGAAAGACAAACCTAACAGTGCAATCCATTTCTATTAAATTAGTTGTTTGTCCTCCATACTGTTATCTTTCAGGGAAATACGTAATAATTTGAATGCAAATCCAACCCCTAGGGAAATAAAACATGTTGATAAATCAGTGCAGTCAGATTCCAGTTCCATTAATTCCTTCATTTGTGAATCTCAAATTTGTTTAAACATAGTTTGCAGTATACTATGGATACTGAGGCTGCTAATATATTGATTATATCTTGCTCAGTGTGTTCTTTTCCTGGGTCTGAATGATGTTTTTTCTCTGAGAAATAAGTTCAGAGAAGTGTTCAAGAAAACCTTTTGTACTAAATATCTGTTATTTATATTTGTGATCATCTCATACAAATCCAGCACTAGTTCATGTATTCCTGAAAATTAGATAGGAAATGAGAACATCAGCAATGTGTAGAGTTGTGCATTATTTCTAAGGCATTTCAAGATTACATTGTAATATTATAAGAGATGATCTTTGTGGCACTACACTGAAGAAAAGAGATGAAAATACAGCAACTTCAGGCATGATCAGTGTTGCTCATTTATGTCCCAGTTCAACAAAGCATTAAATAACATATTTAAGTCCATCCTTATTTAATCTACCACTTACGTATGCATCAATGCTTTGCTAACTCAGAAGTGTGTGGCATTCCTCCCAATGCCTGTGGTTCCCACTAACGTGAGAGGAACATGAGATGAAGCATTCCTTTACCACGTCCAGGAAAGTGATACAGTAAGTGATCCTTTGGATTCAGCCATCTGGGTGCACAATATTCTTCTTCAAAGGCTGATGCAAATATAATGCAACAACTATAATTTTATATTTAGATGCTTAAGCCCAATAATTGCATCTGGACTAGTGGAATATATTGCTGTGATGCCTCTTTCATACAGGTGAATTGGGCACAGAGTTGTTATACGTACCCTGGTTTCATCTGGGTGGCCACACTTGCACACTGGAGAGTCTTTAATTTTCCATGTGTGTATCCACGCTTGCTGTGGCTGCCACACATAGGCCATGTCTACACATGCCCCTCCCTTTTGGAAGGGGCATGTACATTACATGGATCAGAACTGATTAATGAGGCACTGGTATGAATATGGCAGCCAGTCGCACTTCAAAAGTGCTGCTTTTGAAACGCAAACTAGCTGTGAAGATGTGGATGCTTTGAAATAACCCCGGACTTAGAAATGCCCTTACTCCCAAAACAAATTGGAAATAAGGGAATTTTGAACTCTGAGGTTTATTTCTAAGTGCTGGTGTCTACATGGCCAGTTCACGTTTTGAAAGCAGCACTTTCAAAGGGCAACTGGTCATCATTATGGTAATAAAGCACTGAATGTTCATATCAGTTCCTCATTAACCATTTCATATTCATGTTATTTACATGCCCCTTCTGAAAGGGAGGGGCATGTGTGAACATGACCATAGAGTTTAAGTTTGTTAGCTTCATGTGGGTGCACAATGAGAATGGAGGAATGCTCCCTATGCAGTTGCCAACACTGCTGTCCTCCTTCCACTGCACAGTCTTGCCCTGTCACTGGAGAAGCCATAGTTATGACCTATGTATATCTGACTAGTTCTTGTCTTGATCATTTTGGCCAAGTTGACTATTCAGCTCACTGTCTGGATGTAGTTCAGACACAAATAAATCTGCATACCAGCAGAGAGACCCATGCATATGTCAAATCTCAGAGCTGTGATTCACGAGAATATATCATAACTAAAGACACTTGCTGGGTGAGGTTTCATCCTTGTATTATTGTAGCCAGTGAAACAACTGTCATCTTGTATGCCAATCTCAAAGAACTGGGAGAACCTTTGATCCTCCCTAAGAATAAAGAGATCCATGACATTACAAGGGCTCAAATGTTGAAACATTTGGGAAAGTTGGCTGCAAGCTTGGAGCCCAGAAGTCTTGAAAGAACTCATTGAACACTTTACAGCATGTAATGCTGCAGGTAACTTAAGGCCTCAAACAATTCCCACTGGAGTCAGTGGATAGGATTCCTTCCAATGGGTGTCCTTGGTGAGGACTGTTACCTCTGAGAATAATGAAAGAATTTTGATATTTATAGAACTTTTTTCCTTTATGCCTAAAAGTATGATGAAAGGAGCTCCTCTTTTATGCTATGTCTAAACAGCAGTATTATTTTGAAATAAGCCATTCCAGAAGAGCTTATTTCAAAATAGCCCTGTTAGCCATGCCTACACTAAAGCAATCTTTCAAAAGAAGTCCTTCTGGAGGATCTCTTCTGAAAATCTGTTTCTACACATGCACTTTTTCCAAAAGTGGCATACTAATAAATGGCCCAAAATATGCTAATGAGGTGTGGATGTAAATTCCCAGAACCTCATTAGCGTCAGGTCACATGATCTGGGCTGCGTCTACACGTGCACGCTACTTCGAAGTAGCGGCAGTAACTTCGAAATAGCGCCCGTCACGTCTACACGTGTTGGGCGCTATTTCGAAGTTGAAATCGACGTTAGGCGGCGAGACGTCGAAGTCGCTAACCCCATGAGGGGATGGGAATAGCGCCCTACTTCGACGTTCAACATCGAAGTAGGGAGGTGTAGACGATCCGCGTCCCGCAACATCGAAATAGCGGGGTCCTCCATGGCGGCCATCAGCTGGGGGGTTGAGAGATACTCTCTCTCCAGCCCTTGCGGGGCTCTGTGGTCACCGTGGGCAGCAGCCCTTAGCCCAGGGCTTCTGGCTGCTGCTGCTGCAGCTGGGGGTCCGTGCTGCATATACAGGGTCTGCAACTAGTTGTTGGCTCTGTGTATCTTGCACTGTTTAATGAAAGTGTGTCTGGGAGGGGCCCTTTAAGGGAGCGACTTGCTGTTGAGTCCGCCCCGTGACCCTGTCTGCAGCTGTGCCTGGCTCCCTTATTTCGATGTGTGCTACTTTGCCGTGTAGACGTTCCCTCGCTGTGCCTATTTCGATGTTGGGCTGAGCAACGTCGAAGTTGAACATCGACGTTGCCAGCCCTGGAGGACGTGTAGACGTTATTCATCGAAATAGCCTATTTCGATGTCGCAACATCGAAATAAGCTATTTCGAAGTTGGGTGCACGTGTAGACGTAGCCTTGGAGTCCAGAAGACGTTCTTCCGGACTCCAAAACAGCGTATAGAAGCACGGCACCTGGGGGGTCTTCTGGAAGGAAATACTCCTTCAGGAGGCCCCTTCTTCCTGAAAATTTTCAGCACCTTCATCCCCCGGTGGGAGAAGTCAGCTGGGGACATCACCATGCCACTCTGCACGGTCAAGGATGCGGCATACCCCCTACTGCCATGTCTGATGTGGACCTATACCGGCCACCTCAGCCCTAGATGGGAGGTCTTCAACACCCACCTCAACCAGGCCCGGCACGTGATCAAGCTCGCCTTTGGGCACCTGAAGGGACGTTGGCAGTGCCTCCTCACCTGTCTTGAGGTTGGGCTGCGCAACATCCTGCAGGTGGTGAGTGCTTGCTGTGCCCTCCACAGCATCGTGGATGGAAAGAGGGACACCTACATCTAGGGGTGGGCAGCTGAAGCCACTGCATGGTTCGAGCAGCCAGCCATTGTTGCCAGTTGCCTGGCAAACTGCAATGGGGTCCAGATCCAGGAGGCCTTTTGGGTGAACCTCACCCCAGGGCCACACTGATGCCCCCAGCACCCACCCCACTGTCTTCCCACACATCAACCCCCCACCACATGCTGTATCACCACCACCACTGCACCTGCACCTCCCCCCCATGAGACCATGGGACCCAGGCATTGGTGTGCAATAAACCTTTATACTATCAACCACAACTCATGTCCATGCAAATGTGCAGCTATTTACAATGAGGGGTGGGGGTCCAGTCATATACATCCTAGGGCGGGAAGGGACCTGAAACAGAAAGGGTGTGGGGAGGGGGTCTGAACTGAGAGAGTCACTTGGGGGTTGCAGGGTGGCACCGGGATCCACTTCTTCCTTGGTGTGAGCACCACAGCAGGGCTGGGACTGGGTGGGGAGCACTGGAAGGTAGGGGCATTGGGGGATGTCAGTGGGGGTATCAGTAAGGAGTGGGGCAAGGCCCTCTGCAGGGCAACAATTGGATCGTAGAGCCCTGCTCTGCAGGGCAGGGCATCTCCATGCTCTAGCAGAGTGCTGCCATGGAGGATTCCTATTTCAAAAGAGCAGGTCATGGAACATCTACAAGTACCTTCTTTGGACGTAGTTTTTTAATGGGAGGCGCTCTTTCCACTACAGGATCAGGGTCTGGCTTTTGACATCTGGGCTGTGCTCCTCCAATTTCCAATTGAAAGAGAGCATGGCACGTGTAGACATGCCCTCTGTTCTTTCAAAAGGGAGACTGACTTTTCTAAATAATGTACACATGTAGACACACCCTTGCAGAAGACAGAGTCAAAATATTATAAGGAAAAATATCTAACTGGAAATGTCCCAAACATTATTCATTTACAGACACCATGGATATATAACTCACTCCTTTATTTCAATTCAATGGCTTCATGTCAGATTTGTTTAAATAAAGCCGATTCACAATTTTAGCAATTTAGGCTGTAAATCACTCGGAATGATAATTTGCTTGATGATGATTCAGAGCATTTCCTCCAATTCAGTGTCAACACTCTTCTCTTGATTCATCCTCCCTGTTTTCCTCACACTTTCTGGTTAGACAGAAAACTAAAGCCGTCTTGATGCACAAAAGGAGCCACGTCTACACTAGCTGGCTATTTCAAAATAGCCAGCCCAGCTTCGAAATAAGGCATGGCGCATCTACACATGTCGTGTGCTATTTCGAAGTTGAAATTGACGTAAGGCATCGAGATGTCGAAATTGCTATCCCCATCAGAAGATGGAAATACTGCCCTACTTCAATGTCCAACATAAAGTAGGGCATGTGTAGACAATCCATGTCCCACTATGTCAAAATAGCAGGGTCCTCCATGGTGGCTATCAGCTGAGCGGTTGAGATGCTTTGTCCAGCCCCTGCGGGGCTCTATGGTCGGCATGTGAAGCAGCCCTTAAAGCTCCATGCCCCCGGATTTCCTGTGGTAGGAAGCTGAGAGAGTGCAGGCAGCAGCACAGATGTGCATACCCTGCATGCCCTCCAGATGCCCCGATCCACCACCCAAGGCAGCCAGCCAGCCCCCTGAGTGCCACCAGGGCACACCCCCCAGGGGGACACAGAGCTCCCAGAAGTCCAGCCGGTGGGGGAAGAGGCAGCGGGGCCCCTCCTGGATGGATGCTGAGACCCAGGACCTGCTGGGGCGTTGGGGCATGGAGAAGGGGCTCCAGGTAATGGGGAGCAAGTGGTGGAAAGTAGATGCATTCGCCCAGCTGGCCAAGGGCATGGCCACCCGGGGCACCCTGTCTGCACTCCTGACCATGTCAGGAGTAAAGTCAAGGAGCTGTGGCAGGGTTATACCCAGGCCTGGGACACAGCCAGCCAGTCTGGGGCTGCCCCCGCTGCTTGCCCCTTTTACAGGGAGCTCAGGGAGATCCTGGGACCACAGTACCCATGTTCCCTTCCGACCACCCTTGACATCTTGGCCAATGAGCCCCAGCAAGCCCCAGAGCCTGTCCTGCACCCCAGGTGCCCCCAGAGGAGCCCACTCCTGGGACAGCAGAGAAGGAGGGAGGCTCCAGTGACAGGGGCTTCTGATTGACCTTCCCTCCCACAGCTCCAGCAGGGTGTCCGCCCAATGGGTGTCCCCTGACCATGGGAGTGGACCATCAGGTATGTACCCCAGGCGCACACCTCTGGGTTAAAGGGTGGGGGCAAGGGACACGACCTGCCCGCCCCCGCACACCCAGCTGACTCTGGCCCACCATGGCCCAGCCAGACCACAGCCCCAGGACAGAAGTGGCATGGCCCCCCAGAGCCCATCAGCACCCCCCCCAGGACAGTGCCACACCCCATCCCTGGGGGTAGGGAGAAGCAGAACCCCCAAAAGGAGGCCACCCATGGGGACACCACACCCATACTGGGGGAGAAAGGATGGGGACCCAGCAGCGAGGGGGGTGGGACGTCAGGGCCCCGACTAACGGCTGTCCTCTCTCTTCTCTGCAGCTGCACCATCTGAAGGCCACAACAGCGTGGTTGCCACATCTGTCGTGCCGGACGGCCCACCCGGGGGTTGTTGTGTCGTGCCAGGCAGGTGAGGGAGCAGGGACTGGCCCCAGGATGAGCCCGCCACTGATGGAGCCAGCCACAGGTGTCCGCTGACCCCGCAGGTCCTCGCCACCCTCTGGTGCCAGATGGAAGTGTTGGAGAGCTGCTTGCAAGTGCAGGATCGCTGCTTCCACTTGCAGGAGAGAGTGCTGGCCTGGCGCCAGGAGGCCTGGGGGTCCTTCATGCAGACCTTCGACCAGATCACTGGGATCCTGGAGCATATCACCTAGTGAATGCTGCCCCCCGTTGCTCCAGCCGCTGTCCCTCCCAGCCGCCCTCCACCTGCCCTGGAGCCCACCAAGGAGGAGGACTGCGGGGCTCAGGAGCTGGTCCGGCCATACCTGCTGGTCCTCCCGGACCCCACCGAGCCTCAACGGGGCCTCCGGCCCAGGCATGGGTCGCGCCCCCCCCCACACTGGGCGCTGGACAGTAGGGGGAAGGGGGCCAAGGACTGGGCCACCCAGGCCCCCCATCCTTTGTACATAGTGCCCCCCATTGTAAATAGTTGTTTTTGTGTTCCACCCCCCTTTAGTAGCTGTGCCCCCAATGTACGTAGTTCCCCCATTCCTGTATACAAATTCCATCATTCTTGTTGGTTTTAAATAATGTTCAGGTTTATTTTTAAAACAAAAATGTGTTGTTGTGTGCTCTCAGGGCTCAGTAGTGTGGATGTGGGGGCAGTAGTGTGTTGTGGGTGGTAGGGGGGTGTAGTGAGTGGCCCACTGGGCTGGCTGCGCCAGCACTCACCCTACAGCATGGTCGAAATGGGTCCACAGGGCCTCCCAGACCCGGATCCCCTCATGGTCAGCTTGGCAGCTTGGGGCAGCATCTGGCTGGGGGTAGGCCATGCCAGTCTTCACAGCCCAGCCCTGCAAGAAGGCCTACCCCTTGCTTTCCACCAGGTTGTGGAGTGCACAGCACACACCCACAACCTGGGGGATGTTGGGGAGCCCCACATACAGGTGGGTGAGGAGGCACCTCCAGCGGCCTTTGAGGTGGCCAAAAGTCCACTCGACCACATGGTGCATGTGGTTCAGGTGGGTTGTTGAACAGGTCCTGGCTGGTGCTGAGGTGGCCCGTGTAGGAGCACATAAGCCAGGGTTGAAGGGGGGTAGGCTGATCCACCACGAGGCAGAGGGGAATAGTGGTGTCCCCCAGAGGGATCTCCTTCTGGGGGATGTAGGTCCCCGCCTCCAACCAGCAGCCCAGGCCTGAGTACCTAAAAATGTGGGCATCTTGGGTGCTGCCAGGCCAGCCAACATATATGTTCTGGAAGCAGCCCCGGCTGTCAACCATGGCCTGGAGGACCACAGAGTAGTAGCCCTTCCTGTTCAGGAAGCTTCCTCCGCTGTGCTCTGTGGCATGGATGGGGATGTGGGTCCCTTCCATTGCCCTGAAGCAGTTGGGGAACCCCATGCTGGTAAACCCCACTATGGCCGCATCCAGGTCCCCGAGCTGCATGAGCCTGTGGAGCATCAGAGCATTCAGTGCGTGGACCACCTGCAGGGGGAAGGACATGAGCACCCATGAGGGTGTACCTGGCCCCCCATGAGCTACGCCCCGGGTCTTCCCTTGGCTCCCCTCTTGGGCCTCCTTACGTCCATGACAATGGCCCAGACCAAGGACTTGCCCATGCTGAACTGCTGTCCTATGGATCGGTAGCTGTCTGGAGTGGCCAGCTTCCAGACAGTGATGCCAACCCATTTCTCAACAGTGAGGGTATGCCGCATAGGGGTGTCCTAGTGCCGCAGAGCAGGGGTGAGCCACTGGCAGAGCTTGAGGAATGTCTGCTGGCTCATCCGGAAGTTCTGAAGCCAGTGGTCATCAGCCCACTGCTCGAGGACCAGGTGCTCCAACCACTCCATAGCCGGTGGTGCACCCAGTGGGGCAGGGGGGCTGGGAGGGCCCCATGATGATCCGGGGCAGCTCCTTCAACCCCTGAGGAGAAGAGCTCGTCTTCCAGGAGGAGTTAGGCAGCCTTCTGTGCGGCGCCGAGCAGGGCAGCCCCTGCCTTGGAGACGGCTCTGAGGGATTCTGGCTACTGCTGCCGCTGCTGCTGCTGGGGGTCCATGCTGCATGCATGGGGTCTGCAACCTGTTGTCGGCTCTGCAGACCTCGTGTTGTGCAGGCCAAGTGTGTCTGGGAGTGACCTTTAAGGGAGAAGCTTGCTGTAGCCCCGGAAGGGCTAGTCCACCCTGTGACCCCATCCACAGGCTTTCCTAGCCCCTTATTTTGATTGGAGCTGCTTTTGTGTGTAGATGCCCCCCTGCGAGGTCCATTTCAATGTAGCACTTTCCTACATCGAAGTTGAACGTTGACGGCACCAGTCCCAGAGGATGTGTGGACGCTATGCGTTGAAGTAGCTTATTTCAATTTCGCTATGTTGAAATAAGCTATTTCAATGTCGTGTCCCAGTGTAAACGTAGCTAGGGTGATGAAAATATTTAACCCTGTCTATGTGCCAATGAATACACAGCACTTCAAGACACACTTGTTAATATATATTACATCCTCATGTTCACTGCAAAAGACTGGTTCCTAACAAATTCCACTTGAATTTCAAACATGCAATATGAAGAGAAACCAATGAGTTAATTTTCTAATGTGTCTGAGAGTATCAGTGAACAAAAAAAAAAATCTAACACTGGCCCACACTCTTATTATTTTAGTGCAGTGGTTTTCAATCATCATGCTGTGGCACACTGGTGTGTTGTGAGAACTGTCCAAGCGTGCCATGAAATTTCATCAATTTCTCCCCTGCCCCTCCTCCAGCCCGCCTTTGACAGTGGCTCTTTGCAGAGCCACCGTGAAGGGAAATGACAACCTTTCAGGATCCCATTTGTACTGGGAGCCAGCTGAAATGCTGCTTCCAGGCCAGAACAAGCTGGTGGGGAGCCTGCCACCACTCCCTGTTGTGGCAAGGGGGAGGAAGGGAGCCTGTTGGAGATGGAACACAATTTAAATTCCACATCCTGCCGCCAACAGGGTGACAGGGCAGGGAGGGGACCCAGCTTTCAGTGGTTGCTCATTTACTGAACATCCCTGCATGGCATTGAGCAGCTTTTGAAAGTACATCGGTGCTTGCTGTCTGAGATGAAGTGTTATGAGGTGCTTTTGAAACATTAATTCATTTGACCCTTATTTATCTTGTTGAATGCACTACTGTGCTGCAAACTTCTCCAGTAAGACTGTAACCACAGTAAATGTATGTAAATGTGACGTTTATGAGCAATCGATTCGGCTGAAAAAACTGGGCATGCCATGGAATCATTTGTCTTGTTGAAGTGTGCCATGTTACTGAAAAGGCTGGGAATCGATGCATTAGGGGTACTATCACAGTGCCTAACGATTTTAGGACATGGTTCAAGGTCCCATTGCAATAAGCTTGGTTCAAACATAACCAACAGATGCGCAGGGCAACAAGCAACAAATAGGGCAATACTGGGCATCATGACAGGCAGTAGTTTAGTGCACCAAAAGTCTAACTGTTAAGCTTCATCTAAACTAAAGAGTTTTCTTGGGAAAAAAACTTGTGGCATGTCAACAGTAAAAACTCCTTCTGTCAATATACTGTTAACAGAACTCGGCACTTTTGTGGACAGCCTTCTGCTTCTCCACCACGAGGCAGAATGCCTTTCTCAACAGACTCTGTCAACTAAAAAGTCATGTGGATACTCCAGGGGACCCTCTGTGAACAGGTAGGGCTTCCAGGTCACCTGGCAAACCTGTCTGCTGTGCTTCTGGTTGGCTGTTCTGTAGAGAGAGTGGCCGGGCAAACCAGCCACTCCCTGTCGACAGAGCGGATCGACAGATCAATCTGCTTAGCGTGTGGCCATGATCTGTTGACCGAAGTTTTGTCAGCAGGTATCCCCTGACAATAACTTCTGTAGTAATATGTGTAGTTGTAGCATTAGGGAAAAGATGCCTGCAAAGCCTTGTTCTCGCCTGAAACCCGTATCCTGAGCTCTCTGAAGCAGGTGTGGCATCTCTCTATGTCCAGCTACTGGTTCAAACTACAACCTACAGTGCCACTGCATTGGAAGGGACTGGGAAAACCCTCATCACACAAGGGGCAATCTCCACCAAGTAGACCCCCCCCATATGTACTAACTCAGGCTTTACAATGCTGTACAATTGCTGAGAGGAGAACTTGGCCCTATCCAGCAAACCTCTATTCTACCTAATTGCAATGAAATCAGAGAGGGGATGGGGCTACATTTAGGAATCTACATACATAGAGGAGCCAGGATTTTCATAATCTAACCTTTTACCACCGTCTAGACTGAAATCCAGATTACAGTGTAAGCAGATTTGCAGTCATGGAAAAATCTGGAAAAACCTGCTGGAAAGTTATCCCCATAATAACAAGAAGTCCTGTGGCACCTTATAGACTAACAGATATTAGGGAGCATAAGATCAGCCAAAGTGGGTCTTTGCCCACGAAAGCTTATGCTCCAAAATACCTGTTAGCCTATAAGGTGCCACGGGACTTCTTGCTGTTCTCGAAGATACAGACTAGCACACCTACCTCTCTGATACTTACCACATAATATCTTCCCTATGAATAGTTCCATTCATGTGGTTCATTCATAGATCATACATTCCTCAGCAAAGACTGTATTAAAAACTGTAAAATGCTGTGCTCTGCAATCTAGTGATGAAAAATGTGGTACAAAAACTAGGTGTTAATTATCAAAGCAGTAACATACCTGCTTTTACCATGAATAAGTGAAAATGTGCAGATCTAAGGGGGCTATGTAGCCCCTGACTTGGGGAGTTTATTCAGCATTCCTACTCACCTTTAAACATATTAATCGGCAGTTTGATAGAAGAAATATAAACAGCCATTAGTACAGCAGGATAAGCCATTAGAAATGCTAAAAACAGGAAGTAATTTTGACTTGCTCTGTTATTAATTTCAGCTCTTAGTACTTATGTGCCTATCTAAAAGTAATGACCAATTCTGTTTTATTTCATAAAGTCATTTTCTTTGGCATAGGATAGAACAGGCAGTTGAATGAAATCTGTCACTGAGGGACTATATTATGCAGACTGTTTCCATCTCAAAAGCCATTCTCTTGATCATTGTTTAATTCTTCAGTGTAGCAGCAATAACAACTATTTACTATGGCAGTTTTCCATGAATTTATAAGTAGCTGACATGAGAATTGAACAGTATTAACCTTCTGTTATTCCACATGAAATTGTTGCAGGTAGTCTTTCCTTTTATTTCTGATATTTGAATGGGTGCTTTACATATAGCTAAATAGATATGCAAGAACCAACTTTCTGTAAGCCTTATTCACTTTATTTTAAATGTTTTATGGTGGAATAACAATTTACAATGTTGTAGCCCATGAAAATGTAATCAGTTGTAAAACATCTTCCTAACTGAGTTCAGAGTGCTCAGTGACCAAGTTACTACACATCAAATTTCAGCATTAGAAATATGCCGAAGACACAATGCATCCACGGTGAACGTGCTAGATATATCTATGTAAGCTTTTTTTTCTTGAGATACTAAACTAATCTATATAAGAGAGATATTTTACTATTGGCAGGTGCATTAAATCAAAGCTGTCATTTAGGGATATTGCCAGTAAAGTGGTGTGTATGCTTTTTACTTTTGGCTTTAAATCCTGTTGATATAGCATGAGAGATAAGGACATAAACTGCCTATGGGGAGGGAAAATTTGCATACCAGCCTTGCCAGATCACAAAAAAAAAAAAATCTATAGTTTATCAAGTTCTCATCTTTGATCTAAAGATGGCCTAAGGCAAGTAGGAGTATGCTTAACACTTGGTGAAAGAACAAGATTAAGAGCTTTGAGAATGGTGGTTCTATTTCAATGGAAATATCAATTCATCTCAAAGCTATGGGGACAAATACACCTGACAATACTTGTGTCCATACTGAAAAAGTAAAGTCTAGAGGGAGATTGAAATCACACACCTGTCTAATGTTTGCCAATTGTTTTTCCAATAACTGAAAATAAACAAGTTCCTACTCTGAGGTTGTAGTTGAATAAAAGAAAATAAACTGATTTGCTGTTTTTCATTAGTGGACTTGTGTTTACCATAAGTCAGCTCGGAACTTTTCTGCCTTAGCACGGTGCATAGTTGCATAGCACAGGCATAACACCTGCAGGCATCTGTCTATAGGGAGGTACAAGGCCTTCTGGAACAATACAGCGTGTAGACACATGAGCTGTGTCTACACGTGCACGCTACGTCGAAGTAGCGGCACTAACTTCGACATAGCGCCCGTCGCGGCTACACGCTTCGGGCGCTATTTCGAAGTTAACTTCGACGTTAGGCGGCGAGACGTCGAAGTCGCTAACCTCATGAGGGGATCGGAATAGCGCCCTACTTCGACGTTCAACGTCGAAGTAGGGACCGTGTAGATGATCCACGTCCCGCAATGTCGAAATTGCCGGGTCCTCCATGGTGGCCATCAGCTGGGGGGTTGAAAGATGCTCTCTCTCCAGCCCCTGCGGGGCTCTATGGTTACCGTGGGCAGCAGCCCTTAGCCCAGGGTTTCTGGCTGCTGCTGCAGCAGCTGGGGATCCATGCTGCATGCAAAGGGTCTGCAACCAGTTGTCGGCTCTGTGTATCTTGTGTTGTTTAGTGCAACTGTGTCTGGGAGGGGCCCTTTAAGGGAGCGGCTTGCTGTTGAGTCCGCCCTGTGACCCTGTCTGCAGCTGTGCCTGGCATCCTTATTTCGATGTGTGCTACTTTGGCGTGTAGACGTACCCTCGCAGCGCCTATTTCGATGTGGTGCCGCGCAACGTCGAAGTTGAACATCGACGTTGCCAGCCCTGGAGGACGTGTAGACGTTATTCATCGAAATAGCCTATTTCGATGTTGCTACATCGAAATAAGCTATTTCGATGTTGGCTTCACGTGTAGACGTAGCCATGGTGGTATACTTTTCTAAGAGGTGCAGAATACTATCCCCTGCAGAGCTAGCCAGCTCCCCTGAGCCCCGATCCAAATCCCATTAAAATCAACGTGGAAATATGTATTTAGTGTTCTCTTGGTCAGGGCCCTAACTATCATGGTTGAGGGTCAGAGCAAAATTCTTCCTATCTTCTTGCCCTTCCTACCCGTCTTTTGGAACACCATGTGCCCCTGGAGCAGTAGTGAGGGACTGCAGCTCTTTCCAGCCCTTGTATGTGCAAAGACAGCTCCTTATTTCCTCTCTTCACTCATATAAGCACCAGGGCGAGTTTCAGTCTGTGTTTGCTTATTAATGAAGCTAGTCAGGTCCAGTTCAGAAAAATGCTTATGAACCTGCTCATTCTACTTAAGCCAATGGAACTTAAATACATGTTCAGTTGTTTTGCAAGTGAGTCAGAGGTGGGCTCAGGGATTTTTTGGGGCTTAAATAAACTATATTTGAAAGGAGTTTATAGATTTTTAAAGAAAAGGTTCTTTGCCCAAACATTTTCAACTTTGAGATTAGCAAGTCAACACCTGAGGTCCTTTCAGATACACAAATGTGTGGCCTAATTTTCAGAGTTGCATAGGTCTTGTAGTTGTCCTCTCCCCTGTCACCACACACACGTCAGAGTTGTGGGCAGGAGTGTTTTACATAGTACGGGTGCCTAGAGCTATTGAACTAAAGAGTAAACCCTGTATATGATGGAGATCACTCCAAGGCAAGAGGTGTGGTAGCAAACTTTGCACCACAAATTGCAGAACCTTTGCTTGTGGGTATTACGCAATTCTTGATATGTAGTTGAGTGCCCAACTTTATGCATCCATGTTTAAAGTATTGGGCTAGATAATATTAAATCTGTCCATTCATAAACAAAATAGAGTATTACAACATTGAAACATGAATACAGCAGTTTGCAGTGAGTAAAAGCAGTATTTAGGCTGATAGAATACTGTTAATTTCTTTTTGTAATGTCATTAAGTCTGCTCAAGAGTGAACAATGGGAAAACACACATATCAGCTAGTACAATTTTATCATGGAAAAGTATTCAAATGTAATGCATATGAAAATATAATGCACAATAAAAGTTTCAGTTTGCAATTTCAATTTGCTTCATTTAGTTATTTTTGATAAATGTGAAATAATAATCAAATTTTTAACAAAGGAATTTTGATATATTTTAAATTGTGAATACGTAGATCAGTTGACTGCCAATTTAACAGGGAAATTAAGCCCATGACCTGATAGTCCTGTCAATTATTTGTGGTTCAGGAAAGCATGAAATTTAGTCTTGCACCAGATTTGGTCACCAGAGTATTATTGTGCTGATATTTGAACATTACTGCAATTTTTACATGCATGGTAGAAGTTCAGAAATAGAAATATTAATTATTTTTGAGACACATCTGCTAACCAATATCCCAAGTTTACTGCCCTCATTTACATTACAAACCTGGCCCTATTCTGAAAAAAGTCTCATTTACATAAATAATTTTGCTCACCAAAAAAGGGCTACACAAATTGAGCAGGGATGTCAGCATTGGGTACTTACTGTACATAGGCTGGAAGCATTAAGAAAGTTATGTTAAGGGAAGGAACATTAAGAACAAATGCAACCTCTCTCTGTCTCTCTCTCTCACACTCTCTTTCTCTCTCATTTACTTAGTCAAGGATAGATTAAGCCCTTATGGCGCAGCTTGGAGGCAGGTGCAGAGACATGAACCCTAGGGAGAGAAATGGAAGATAGTTATCGATTTGTGAGTGAAACAGGGTGGAGGGGTAACTTCTATCATCTTTCAAGAGGTGACAGCTTAGTCCACCTTGTTGCATATCCAGCTAGCTCTGCTGTGTCCTTCCTTGCTTCTCCTCAGTGAGTTCCCTCAGGAGGCAGCAGCCTGATGGCAGCTTATCCATTTTCCATGAGCAAGGCGTCTGTGACTCTAGGTAGCTTTTATATGGCCTGTAAAAGTGAAATGGAGACGGAAGTTCCCTCTATTTGCGAAACTGCAAGCCATAGACACAATCTAGGCTTTCATAACATTCCTGTTGCACTACATCTCAGCATCTTACAAAAATGCATGCAAAACCACAGATGTAAAAGTCTAGTCCAAAGGTTAAGCACTTTGTAGAAAAGAAATCTACTAAAGTAAATGCTGGAATGCTTTATGCACATAGACACATAAAATGAATGAGGAGAGCATGGCCAATTCAATGGGGCTGAAGTAAGAAATATATATAACATAAGAACATAAGAACGGCCGTACTGGGTCATACCAAAAGTCCATCTAGCCCAGTATCCTGTCTGCCGACAGTAGCCAATGCCAGGTGCACCAGAGGAGGTGAACTGAAGACAATGATCAAGTGATTTGTCTCCTGCCATCCATCTCCCGCCTTCGAGAAAAGGCTAGGGCACCATACTTTACCCCTTGCTAATAGCCATCTATGGAACTAACCTCCAAATATTTATCAAGCTCTTTTTTAAACTCTGTTAGAGTCCTGGCCTTCACAGTGCCCTCTGGTAAGGAGTTACACAGGTTGACTGTGCGCTCTGTGAAGAAAAACTTTCTTTTATTAGTTTTGAACCTGCTACCCATTAATTTCATTTGGTGTCCTCTAGTTCTTATATTGTGGGAACACGTAACTTACTTTTCTGTATTCACCTTCTCCACACCATTCATGATTTTATATACCTCTATCATATCACCCCTCAGTCTCCTCTTTTCTAGACTGAAAAGTCCCAGTTTCTCTAGCCTCTCCTCATATGGGACCCGTTCCAAACCCTTAATCATTCTAGTTGCCCTTTTCTGAACCTTTTCTAATTCCAATATATATTTTATGAGGTGAGGCGACCACATCTGCACACAGTACTCAAGATGTGGGCTTATCGTAGTTTTATATACGGGAAGTAAGATATTCTTCATCTTATTTTCTATCCCTTTTTTAATTATTCCTAACATCCTATTTGCTTTACTTACTGCCACAGCACACTGTGTGGATGTTTTCAGAGAAAACTATCCCCTATAATTCCAAGATCCCTTTCCTGATCTGTTGTAGCTAAATTTGCCTCCATCGTATTGAATGTATAATTGGGGTTATTTTTCCCAATGTGCATTGCCTTACACTTACCCCCATTAAATTTCATTTGCCATTTTGCTGCCCAATCACTCAATTTGCTGACATCTTTTATATCTATATATATCTATATCTATCTATCTATCTATCTATCTATATAATATAATATATTTATTTCTTACGTCAGCCCCACTGAATTGGCCATGCTGTCCTCATCCATTTTATGTCTCTATGTGCATAAAGCATTTCAGCATTTATTTTAGTAGATTTCTTTTCTACAAAGTGCTTAGCCTTTGGACTAGACTTTTACATCTATGGTGTATATATATATATCTATATATATATATAGATATATAGATATATATCCCAACTTCAAACTGACTGGAGAGTATCTGTGAAAATGAATTTGTGCCAAACTTCTCTAAATAGATCTATGTATCGGAGGGGTAGCCATTTTAGTCTGGATCTGTAACAGCAACGGAGGGTCCTGTGGCACCTTATAGACTAACAGAAAAGTTTTGAGCACGAGCTTTCGTGAGCACAGACTCACTTCATCAGATGCTGGTCTTGGAAATCTGCAGGGCCAGGTATAAATAAGCCAGAGCAAGGGTGGGGATAACAAGGTTAGCTCAGTCAGCAGCGGTGAGGCTTACTACCAGCAGTTAATCTGGAGGTGTGAACACCAAGGGAGGGGAAGCTGCTTTTTGTATTTAACCAGCCATTCACAGTCTTTGTTTAAGCCTGAGCTGAGGGTGTCAAATTTGCAGATGAATTGTAGCTCAGAAATTTCTCTTTGGAGTCTGGTCCTGAAATTTCTTTGCTGTAGGAGAGCTACTTTTAAGTCTGCTACTGTGTGGCCTGGGAGATTGAAGTGCTCTCCTATGGGTTTTTGTATATTGCCATTTCTGACATCTGATTTGTGTGCGTTTATCCTTTTACGTAGAGACTGTCCAGTTTGTCTGATGTATATAGCAGAGGGGCATTGCTGGCACATGATGGCATAAATTATATTGGTAGATGTGCAGCTGAATGAACCCACAATGGTGTGGCTGATCTGGTTAGGTACTGTAATGGTGTTGCTGGTGTAGATATGTGGGCAGAGCTGGCAACGAGGTTTGTTGCATGGATGGGTCCCTGAGTTAGAGTGACTGTGGTGCGGTGTATAGTTGCTGGTTAAGATTTGCTTCAGGTTGGCAGGTTGTCTGTGGGCAAGGACTGGTCTGCCTCCCAGGGCCTGTGAAAGTGGGTGATCATTGTCCAGGATGGGTTGTACATCCCTGATGATGCGCTGCAGAGGTTTCAGCTGAGGACTGTAGGTGATGGCTAGTGGTGTTCTGTTGGTTTCTCTCTTGGGCTTGTCCTGTAGTAAGAGGCTTCATGGCACATGTCTGGCTCTGTTGATCTGTTTTTTCACTTCCTCAGGTGGGTATTGAAGTTTCAAGAATGCTTGGTAGAGATCCTGTAGGTGTTTGTCTCTGTCGGAGGGGTTGGAGCAAATGCGGTTATATCTTAATGCTTGGCTGTAGACAATGGATCGTGTGGTGTGTCTGGGATGGAAGCTGGAGGCATGAAGGTAGGCGAAGCAGTCAGTAGGTTTACGGTACAGGGTGGTATTGATGTGGCCATTGTGTATTAGCACCATGGTGTCCAGGAAGTGGATCTCCTGTGTGGACTGTTCCAGGCTGAGGTTGATGTTGGGGTGAAAGTTGTTGAAGTCCTGGTGGAATTCCTCCAGAGTCTCCTTCCCATGGGTCCAGATGATGAAGATGTCATCAATGTAGCGTAAGTAGAGACGGGGTGTTAGTGGATGAGAACTAAGGAAGCGCTGTTCCAGGTCAGCCATGAAAATATTGGCATATTGAGGGGCCATGCAGGTACCCATAGCTGTGCCGATGATTTGAAGGTATATATCATCGCCAGATCTGAAATAGTTGTGTGTCAGGATAAAGTTACAGAGCTCAGCCATCAGATGTGCAGTAGCATCATCAGGGATACTGTTCTGGACGGCATTTATCCCATCTTTGGTATAGAGAGCCTCTACATCCATGGTGGCTAGGATAGTGTTTTCTGGTAGGTCATCTATGTATTGCAGTTTTCTCAGGAAGTCAGTGGTGTCTCGGAGATAGCTGGGAGTGCTGGTGGCATAGGGTCTGAGGACAGAGGCCACATAACCAGACAGTCCTTCAGTGAGAGTGCCAATGCCCAAGATGATGGGGCGTCCAGGATTTCCAGGTTTGTGGATCTTGGGTTGTAGGTAGAATAGCCCCGGACGGGGCTCTAGAGGTGTGTTGGTATAAATCTGTTCTTGTGCTTGTGTAGGGAGTGTCCTGAGCAGATGGTGTAGTTTCTTAGTGTATTCCTCGGTGGGATCTGACGAAAGTAGCCTGTAAAATTTGGTATTGGAGAGTTGTCTGGAAGCCTCCTTCTGGTAGTCAGCCCTGTTCATGATGACAGTAGCTCCTCCTTTATCTGCCTCTTTGATTATAATGTCAGGGTTGTTTCTGAGGCTGTGTATGGCACTGCGTTCTGCACGACTGAGGTTGTGAGGCAAACGATGCTGTCTGTCAACAATTTCTGCCTGTGTGCATCGGCGGAAGCATTCTATATATAGGTCCAGACTATATCTAGGTCCAGATATATAGAATGCTTCCACCGATGTGCACAGGCAGAAATTGTGGAGAGACAATAGAAGCAATAGAACAACAATCCCCTTACTCCCTCCCAGAAAACTCACACATATTCATTAAACTGCAGTGATCTCTTTTGGCAGCAGCAGTTGTGTTAACCATCATGTCTCCTTCACCCCAACCCAAATAGTTAACAGATTTTGAGAATTTGGTTTGTTCAGTAGTGAGGTAGCTCAGAGTGTAAAAGAAGGCATTTCAGTGACATTTCAAAAATGACAGGGTTGGATATCTCATGATAGCTTCCACCAAAGCTTGAGTAATGTATGTTTTGTGCACATGCCAAGACACTTAGTTATTTGCCTAGTCACCATGCAGAACTGAGTCACTCCACTTCTTAGAAAGGACGACATCTAGCAAATAAGCAAAGAGTATTCTCTAATCCTGAAATTTGAAAGCAATCTGAAATAATGTACTTTTACTTAAATTTCTTTGTGTTCTGTGCATGAACATCCTTGCTGGCACCTTTAATCCTGTCTGTAACATATGCATGGGCTTGTCTACACTTGCCCCCAACTTCAAAGGGGGCATGTTAATCAGGGCGATGGGAAATTACTAATGAAGTGCTACAGTGAATATCCAGCACTCCATTAGGCTAATTCTCCCCTATGGCAACTTCGAAGCTTCAAACTTCAAAGTGCCAGTATGCCTTTACTCCTTAAAAGGGAAGTAGTGTGGGCACTTCAAAGTGACTGCAGCTACACAAATGCCGTGTGGCAAGGCTACTAACCCCACAGCCAGGATACTGTTGTCCTTCTTGAGATGGTGGTGGAGATGGTGGTCTGGGCGGAACCTGGGCCCCACCCACTCTCTCCAGGTTCCAGCCCATGGACTCTGTGTGGCTGCTAGTGGTGGGGAAGGGCTCCCCTCATCGGCTGCGTCTACACGTGCACGCTACTTCGAAGTAGCGGCACCAACTTCGAAATACCGCCCGTCACGTCTACACGCGTCAGGCGCTATTTCGAAGTTAACTTCGACGTTAGGTGGCGAGACGTCGAAGTCACTAACCTCATGAGGAGATAGGAATAGCGCCCTACTTCGACGTTCAACGTCGAAGTAGGGACAGTGTAGACGATCCGCGTCCCGCAACATCGAAATTGCCGGGTCCTCCATGGCGGCCATCAGCTGTGGGGTTGAGAGACGCTCTCTCCAGCCCCTCAGCTCACTGGTGGCCGCGTGGAGCGGCCCCTTAAAGGTCCCCTCCCCCGCCCTGACTGCAGGAGGCTGAGGCAACGTGCAGGCTCCTTCCTGCACCCGCGGCGAGCCTGCACAGCCCTCAGCCCCTGACACCAGCCATGGCTGCCCAGCAGCCCCCCCAGCGCCCCCAGGGGACCCCGCTCAAGGGCAGCCAGAGCAGCCAGGGCAGCCAGAGGGCCACGCAGTCTGGGAAGCGGCAGCGGGGCCCCTCTTGGACGGAGGCCGAGATGCGGGACCTGCTGGGGCTCTGGAGCAAGGAGGAGGTGCTCCAGGTAATGGGGAGCAAGAGGCGGAACGCAGATGCGTTCGCTCGGCTGGCCGACGGCCAGGCTGCCCGGGGTCACCCTGCCCGCACTCCTGACCACGTCCACAGTAAGGTCAAGGAGCTGCAGCAGGGTTACGCCCGGGCCCGGGATGTGGCCAGCCGATCTGGGGCCGCCCCCGTCACTTGCCCCTTTTACAGGGAGCTCAGGGACATCCTGGGCTCCCGGCACACCTCCTCCCCTCTGGCCACCCTTGACACCTCGGCTGACGAGCCCCAGCAGGCCCTGCAGATGGACTTCGCCCCGGAGGCAAGCCCCGCACCCCGGGGGCCCCCCCCGGAGGCCATCCCCGGGACATCGCGGCAGGAGGAGGAGGAGGAGGAGTAGGAGGAGGGGGGCTCCTCCTCCGCAGAATCCAGCCTGCAGATCCTCCTCCTGCCATCCCGGAGCAGCAGCAGGGCCTCCGACCCCCGGGGATCTCCGGACCGTGGGAGCGGACCCACAGGTAGGTACCCCTCTCTGGTGGACACCCCGGGGCTTGAGGGGCGGGGGGAACAGAGATGTGTCCAGGGCCCCCCACATGCTCACATGGCCATGGCCCCAAGGACACCAGGGCCATGGCCCTCACAGCACTGCAGCCATCAGCCCCTGCCCCCCGCCACCCTGCAGTGCCATGCCCCATCCCCAGGGCAGGGGGGAGCGGAACCTCGAGGGGCCCCCGGGCGGAGGGGGTGGGACACCCCACAGCAGCAGCATGTGATGGAGTGGGGGGAGTGCCAAAGGGAGACTCAGGCTACATATGAGCCACCAGAGCCGAGGAGCTCCCAGGGGCAAAGGAGGATCCTGGCGCTACAGCTGGCAGGTGACACCTCTGCCCTGAGCAAACAGGAGGGAGGAGCCGAGCTGGCTTGGAATTGGGGGGCGAGGGCGGGGGCCACAGGTAGAGGCTAGGGGAAGGGAGTGCTGGTAGGCAGCCAGCCAGAGGAGGGGGAAAGCTGCATCCCAGAGGGGCCCCCCTTGGGGTCTTCTCCCCACTACGGGTTGGAAGGACTGTCTCTTCCGACAGCTGGTGCTGTCACTCCTGCCAGAAACTGGCCATCTGTGGGCTAAGAAAGCTCTCCTGCTCTCAGACCCTGCGGGGTGAAGTGAGAGTCGCTCCCACCAGGGGACGGGGTGCAGGGCAGGGGGACCCCTGAACCCCATCCATCACAGCAGCATCTCCCGGGGACGGGGATGGGGAACCTGCAGCACAGGGCGGGGGGGACAAAGGCCACGGCTCGGGGACCACACTAACGCCTGTCTCCATTCTTCTTTCCCCCCCTCCTCTCCTGTGTGCTGCACCTGCACCTGCACCATCCGAAGGACTGGAAGAGAGCGCCGGTGAGGCCTCAGTTGTCCCGGAGAGCCCTCCGGGACCCTCGCTCCAGGGCAGCCCCTCGGCCGAGGAACGACCGGCCCCGCGGAGGGCCAGACGGCGGACCCCGCGCCTGCTACTGGCGGCGGCCACGGACCCCCAGCTGCTGGCCATCCTCCGCCGGCAGCTGGAGGTGTCGGAGCAGCACCTCCGGCTGCAGGAGCAGGTGCTGGCCTGGCGCAGGGAGGCATGGGGGGCCTATATGGAGACCATCAACCGGCTGGTTGACTACCTGGCCCCCCATGCTGCACCGGCTGAGCCACCGCCCTCCATGCCCGCTCCTGCAGCCCCACCACCAGCTGCTCCAGCCGTCGCCGGGCCGTCCGCCGTCGCCCCACCACCTCCCCGCGAGGGCCACCACGCCGAGGGACCCCTGGAGCCACCCGAGACTCGCCGGAGCCGCTACCTTCCGGTGGAGCCCGCTCCCACCCAGCCGCGGACCAGACTGCAGGCCCGGCGCAGCTCCCAGCCGGGCACGCCCAGTGCTGGGCTGTAGGGGCGAGGGGCCTGGGACGTGGCCCCCCCCCTTGTTGGACAGACTTTGGGGACTGCTTTATATTACTGCCCCTGTTTGCCCCATCCCCCCCTGTAAATAGTTCTCCCCGTTCTCCTCCCTGCTTTTCTTTTTTGTTGATGGCGCACAGTTCTCTGCTTTGTTGTTGTATATTGTTTTATTTGTGCACATCTTGCTTTTGTTGAATGTTTGTCCCTCCTGTTTGGTTTCTGTTTCACATATTTATTTATTTACAAAAAAAAAAAAAAATTCGTTAAGACAAAAAAAACATTTACGTTCACCCACAAGTTCGTGCTGTCATTTCTCCTGGACAAGTGGGGGGGGGGGGCGGTGGGGTGCTCCATGGTGTGGGCGTTGGGGCAGGAGTGTGGGGGAGGAAGGGGCGGGCAGTAGGGGGCCTGGGCAGAGTTCACCCCGCGGCCTGTTGCTAGAAGTGGGCCTGCAGGGCCTCCCGGACCCGGATCCCCTCTGGGTCCACCTGCCGACTAGGGGCAGCAGGTGGCTGCACGTGTGCCCTGCTGGCCTCAGCGGCCCAGCCCTGAAGAAAGCTCTCCCCCTTGCTCTCCACGAGGTTGTGCAGGGTGCAGCAGGCACCCACAATCTGGGGGATGTTGTTGGGGCTGGCATCCAGGCGGGTCAGGAGACATCGCCAGCGTCCATTGAGGCGGCCAAATGAGCGCTCCACCACCTGGCGCGCACGGTTCAGGCACTCGTTGAAGCGCTCCTGGCTGGCGGAGAGGTGGCCCGTGTAGGGGCGCATGAGCCACGGCCGGAGGGGGTAGGCCGCATCCGCGATGATGCAGAAGGGCATGGTGGTGTCCCCCAGAGGGATCTCCCGCTGGGGGATGTAGGTCCCCGCATCCAGCCGGTGGCACAGGCCCGAGTTCCGGAAAACCCGGGCATTGTGGGTGCTGCCAGGCCAGCCCACGTAAATGTCCTGGAACCGTCCCCGGCTGTCCACCAAGGCCTGCAGGACGACTGAATGGTAGCCCTTCCGATTGAGGTATCGGCCTCCACTGTGGTCTGGGGCGCGGATGGGGATGTGAGTCCCATCCAGAGCGCCGAAGCGGTTGGGGAAGCCCAGGGTGGCAAAGGCGGCGACAGTGGCATGTGGGTCCCCCAGCCTCACGAGCCTGTGCAGGAGCATGGTGTTGATGGCACGCACGACCTGCAGAGAAAGCACATGGGACAGCCCCAATGAGGGGTGAGCAGGGTGTGCGTGGCCCTGCCCTGCCCTGGCCTGCCCTGGCCCCCCTGCCCTGCCCTGCCCTACCCTGGCCTGCTCTGGGCCCCCTGCCCTAGCCTGGCCTCCCCCTGTGGGTTCTCTTACCTCCATGAAGACAGCCCCAACGGTGGCCTTTCCGACACCAAACTGCTGCCCCACGGATCGGTAACTGTCCGGAGTGGCCAGCTTCCAGACAGCGATGCCGACCCGTTTCTCCACAGGGAGGGCACGCCGCATGGCAGTGTCCCGGTGCCTGAGTGCGGGGGTGAGCCACTGGCACAGCTCCAGGAATGTCTGGCGGGTCATCCTGAAGTTCCTGAGCCAGTGGTCATTGTCCCACTCCCCAAGCACCAGCCGCTCCCACCAGTCGGTGCTGGTGGGGTAGCTCCATGGCCGCTGGCGTGTGAGGCGGGGGGGGGGCCGGGGTGCTGCAGGGGTAGGGGCTGAGCCCCGCTGCCCTGGGGGCATCTCCTCCCCTGGGGCAAGAAGGTGCTCAGTTGCCCCCAACATGGCATGAGCCAGGGCAAGCCCTGCTCCTGCCGGGAGGGCTGGGTGGACCTCTAGCTGCTGCTGCTGCTGCTGCTGGGGGTCCATGACTGCGGCACTCGGGGTCTGTGTGCCTATATGGCTCCTCAGACCGCGTGCTGTGCAGGCTGAGTGTATGTGGGAGGGGCCCTTTAAGGAAGCGGCTAGCTGTTGCCCCAGAAGCGCTAGTCCGCCCGTTGACCCTGTCTGCAGCTGTGCCTGGCATCCCTATTTCGATGTGTGATTCTTTGACGTGTAGACGTTCCCTCGCTGCGCCTATTTCGATGTTGGGCTGAGCAACGTCGAAGTTGAACATCGACGTTGCCGGCCCTGGAGGACGTGTAGATGTTATTCATCGAAATAGACTATTTCGATGTTGGCTGCACGTGTAGACGTAGCCATCATGAACACCACAGCTCTTCCCTGGGTCACTTCCCCAGATGATTCCTCCGCCCGGACCTCCTCCAGGTAGTGGCAGCAGCAGCAGCAGTACATTCCCTCTCCTGGATTTGCTCCTCCTGTGTGGTCAATTGGCTTGGCCTTACACCAAACCTCAAGGACTCCTGGGCAGTGGCCTTAGCCCCTCGCAGCTGAGCACTCCCCTCCTCCTCTGGTGCCTCTAGAAAAGCTCCTTTTGCTTTTCTCCTCTCACTTTCTTTTCTCCGCTCCTCTATCACCCCTTGTATTGCTCTCCTCCCTCCCACCCCATGTCTACTGGGGAAAGGGTTCTTTTAAAAGCAGGATTAAGTGGGACCAGCTCGCCCCAGTTGACCCATGGCAGCTTCCTCCCCAGCTGCTCGCACTCTATTTGTTTGCCAGCCCTCCTTTTCCCTCTTGTTCCCACTCCCTCCCAGCCTTACCTTGTCACAGCCGGCACTTCGAAGTTTGAAGCTTCAGAGTTGCTATGGGGGAGAATTAGCCTAATGAAGTGCTGCATATTCACCACAGCACTTCATTAGTAATCTCCCATCACCCTGATTAACATACCCCCTTCGAAGTTGTAGGCAAGTGTAGACCTAGTCCGTGTTATTTAGGTCTGTAGCGTAGTAAAATAAGAATTTTGAAGTCATGTGAGTTCTTTGGGGAGCTCTGCTCCTGCAAGGTCTCTTGCCATTGATAACCAGTGGCACAGAAGTCTCATATATAAGTGAAAGTGAGCCCAGGTAAAATTTGCATATACAATGGTGCTGGAATTAGGAGCGTACCCCTTTTGTTGCAGTGGTTTCCATAATACACTGGGTTTACAGTTTCCGTTTAATGGCTCTCAATATGCCTACTATATTAACTCTTTCAGCCCCCTGCATTTATACATAGGTTGGCAAGTCACATTGCCTTTTGCTAGCTTCTGGGTGCCAGTCCTTCCCCAGACAGCAAAGAGCCAGCCAGTCAGAAAGTTCCATGAAAGTGGCCTTGCCCATATGGAAGTTCTGCAGCCACTGCGGGTCATCCCATATTTCTAAAATGATGAGGTGCACCAGTTGGCTGATCAAGCAAAAGTCGTACCTAAAGGTGTTTTTTCTACAGGAGAAAAGCAGGTGAGCAACCAGTTGACGTGGGTTGGTCACCTTCTGAAACCAGCCTATTTCTTTTTCTTTTTGCCTAGTATTCCCTACTTTTCCTTCTTTTCTTCTGAAAAAATGGCCATTTGCTTTCCATGGGAGGGGAATGAGGGCAATGCAATGTGCGAAGATGACATCACATACCCACAATCACTTGCAGGGCATTTTTTCCCACACTGCACCAGTGCAAAATCTTAGAATGCTATGGTGCTGAGGGAACTGTGGGATAAGTGCCCACAATGCACTGCTGCAACAGTCTATCTTTGGCAATTTAGTGTGGCAGCACTAAGTCAAATTTGTGGGGAATTTGTGGGGAGGTGAAAATACTCAAATCTGAATTTATAAAACCCAGTGTTACAGATTTCATAAATTTGAATTTGTCTCGTAGTGTAGACATAGCCTAAGTGTTTCCCTTTTACGGTAGACAGCAGCTTTCCACCCAGAAATAGCCTTTTCTCAGTGCTGCATCTTGTTTTCCCCTGGCTCTCTCACATCAAGAACAAGGGTGAGCTGGGGCTAAAATCACCAGCAGCCCTGGAATAGACTCCAGCGTCTCTAGTAAACCTGACCTCTCTTCTGCTCATGGGAAAAATAACTTCTAGGACTGATAGACCTGCTTCCCAAATTCTTTTAAAGATGTTTGATTTTGTCATGGCAGCTAACACGGATTTTACATTTCATAATTTGTGAGGTTTATTTTACTATAGTTTTACCTGCAAATATGAATTGTGGGTGAAATACTGACTTCACTGAAATCATTAATAAAACACCCATGTATATAGAAACTGATTGTCATTTACAGTCAGACCTACAATACTGTCAGAGCAATGTAAAGGAATTTGAATTTGAATGAGAATTAGGCTAGTAAAATATTAATTGGCATACATGTGAAACAGAAAACATCATGTCCACAGAGAACACCACGTGCTTGAAATGAAGGCCACTAACTCAACCAAATCAAAACCTGGAACCCAGCACAGTGGGGGAAATTGTCTAGTGGAGCCCTGGATAGTGCAAGTTTCAGTCTTGTCCTTGGATCCTCAGAGAAAATGTAATGCTTTGCAGGAAAATAATAATATTCTGTCATTCCATTAATATCAGATGCAATTCTATCCTCACTGCCTCATGCCAAAAAACAAACAAAACAAAACAAAAAAGCCCCAAACCAAACAAAACAAAAAAAATAGAAGCAAATGAAAGCTACCATATTTTATGAAACTCTGTTTATTGTCACAGCTTTATTGTTTCTGACATTCTCATTTTTGTGCTACAAAAACAGCACTTCAAACACCCTGTTTCTCCAGCCTCTGAGATCATACATATTTTGTTTACCACTTTGCATACAGTCACATAGAAAGCCAGAGCCCAGTCAGCAGCATCAGTTTGAAAAACCAAACAAAAATGAAGAGAAACGGAAGTTTTGCTTTGTCTCACTCTCTCCATGTACTCCCCTGCCAGTATATCGTTATCCATCTATTGTCTCCTGTCTTCTGCTTAGGCTTTAAGCTCTCTGGGATGGGAGCTGTCTTTTGTCCTCTATTGGTAAAGTTGCTAGCCAGCACAATAGGATCTTGGTCCAAAAGTGAGGTTTATAGATGCTATGATAACATAAATCATAATCAATCATCATCTACACAATGCTCTGAACTAGCCAGATGCTTGTGCTCATAGGTGTCCAGATTGTCAGCTGTCTGAAATATTTCAGTGTCAGTCAGCTTTAATTTAAGTGTAAGCACATTTTCTTTTGCTTTGAAGGAGATATTCCAAGTAGTATCAGGAGGAAGGAATGAAAATTGCCCTGCACCACTAGACATGTAACAAGACATAATTCAGGAAGCATATATACAGTCCTTGTAGGAAATAAGGATTCAGTTTAGCTTCCAATTCTGCTGGTACTTTAGAAGGAAAGGAGTTGCTTGTCCTAACCTCATACAGAAGCCAAGCTCTCCCCACTTCACACACAAGTAGAGTTATTACAAATGTTGCCACTGATCCCAGGGATTTGAGGAAGGAGCCGTGGTTCTGCAACAAATTGACTGTGCTGGGAGAGAAATTCTTATTCTTGCCCCACCAAGTGCTGAGCAAACTGAGGTTATGTCCAGACTATAGGGATTTGTCAACAGAAGTTTCTGTTGGAAGATATCTTCCAATAAAACTTTTGTCGACAGATGGCGACCAAACTGCCAAGCGGATCGCAGGAGCCAGCCACCCTGTCAGCTGAGAGTGGCTGTATTGCCCAGCCTCTCTATCAGCAAAGCAGCCAACCAGAAGCACAGCAAACAGGGCTGCCTGTTGTCCCAGCAGACCTCTCTGTCAACAGAAGGGCTCCTAGAACATCTGCACTAGCGTTCTGTCAACAGCTGTTGACAAAAGTGCTGGATTCTGTTGACTTACTATTGACAGAACACCTTAGGAATCTGGATGCTTTGCTGGTTTTGTTGACAATATGGATGGTTTGCCAACAAAACCACCTAGTATAGACATAGCCTTAGTGTCTTTAGACACCTGCACTTTGATGGGGCACCTCTTTGCTCTTCCAGCTCCTCAAGGCAGAACAAACATATTGCCAGATCCTCAACTGGGTATAGCTCCAATTCCTCCCCTTGCCTCTGGGGAGAGTCTGTAAGTTACTAAAACACTTTTTTATAGAGATGTTTATTGTACCCTGTATGTTGTGCTAGTTGCTGTGCGTGGCAAGGAGGTGCTCTTCTCCAAACCCCTCATTGCAGTTTGGAAGTATGGAATCACAATTCCAACTCACTGAAACCAGAGTCAAAAATCAGAATGAATTGACAGTAGCTGTAAGTATGCAAGACCCTTTTAATGATATTTTTAAAAAGAGTGTTCTAGAATAAATGATCTTAACAAACCTAACATCACTACTTTTTGACTCAGAAGGAGCTGCTTACATAATTGTCAACAGGAAAACTCAAAACTGGGACCTTTGGAGGTTAGGGCGAGACCCTCTACAGTTTCAGCTAAAGTCCAACTACCACTCATCTAAGGCTGTAAAGAAGATTTATTCTTCCTGTCTGTAAGTGGTGTAGTTGCCACTATATGGGACAGTGAACCGCACCCAGTAGTTTCAGAGGTGTGTTAGCCTGTACGTTCACAAAAGATAGCATGCAGTTCTCTAGCACCTTAAGGACTAACAATTTTACTTAGTAAGCAATGAGCTTTCATGGGTAAGACTCCCTTTCTGCTCCAAATCTGATGAAGTATCGGAGGGGTAGCCATGTTAGTCTGGATCTGTAACAGCAACGAAGGGTCCTGTGGCACCTTACAGACTAACAGAAAAGTTTTGAGCATGAGCTTTCGTGAGCACAGACTCACTTCATCAGATGCTGGTCTTGGAAATAAATGCACACAAATCAGATATCAGAAATGGCAATATACAAAAACCCGTAGGAGAGCACTTCAATCTCCCAGGCCACACAGTAGCAGACTTAAAAGTAGCTCTCCTACGGCAAAGAAATTTCAGGACCAGACTCCAAAGAGAAATTTCTGAGCTACAATTCATCTGCAAATTCGATGCCCTCAGCTCTGGCTTAAACAAAGACTGCAAATGGCTGGCTAAATACAGAAGCAGCTTCCCGTCCCTTGGTGTTCACACCTCCAGATCAACTGCTGCTAGTAAGCCTCACCGTTGCTGACTGAGCTAACCTTGTTATCTCCACCCTTGCTCTGGCTTATTTATACCTGGCCCTGCAGATTTCCAAGACCAGCATCTGATGAAGTGAGTCTGTGCTCAGGAAAGCTCATGCTCAAAACTTTTGTGTAAATCTGATGAAGTGAGTCTTACCCATGAAAGCTCATTGCCTAATAAATAAAATAGTCTGTAAGGTTGTGTCTACATGGCCAAGTTATTTCAAAATAACAGCAGTTATTAAACACCTTTGGCAGCATCTACATGATGCACAAACTATTTTGAAAGAAAATCGAAATAGTGGGTGCACTATTTTGATGCTAGTACACCTTGTGCTAGTAGGAATGATGCATATTTTGAAATTGCTATTTCGAAACAGACACTATTAATATATGGAATAGCACTATTTTGAAATAAGCTGAAATGGGTTCCAATCACACTATTTTGAAATAGTGGCATAGACACAGAAATTTTATTTTGAAATAGCTGGGTGCTATTTTGAAATGCATTTTGTGTGTGGTTGTGTTATTTCAAAAAGCCATTTTAGAACATCTTATTTTGGAATAGCACTGCCATGTAGACATAGCCCAAGATTATACAGGACTGCTTGCTTAGATTCACACACAGCAGGTGTGTGGGTTACTCTTAGAATGAAGATTTTCAGGTCTACAAGATGTAGGGGGTTATCTCTGAGGGGGAAAAGATAGGCTACTTAAAAAAAAGTTTCTTCTATTCTTTAGTTTAGGCTGTTGGGGGGAGAGATACCTCAGTGGTTTGTGTACGGGCCTACCCAACCCCAGGTTGAGAGTTGAATCCTTAAGGAGGCCATTTAGGGATTGGGCAGATAGATGTCAGGGTGGTGCTTTGTCCTGCCCAGAGAGCAGAGAAGTGGACTAGATGACCTCCCAAGGTCCCTTTCAGTTCTAGGAGAGGTATACCTCTAATTATGTTACATTCTATTCTATTGCCAAGATTCACTTACAAGGGAATGGATTTTACTTTTCATATCTTCACTACAGACTGCACAGTGATGACACCCCATAAATTTTTAATATTGCTATTTCAAATTGAGTCAAATTAGCTCTGATTTCTTAATTATCCTTAAATCCATGTCCAAAATTACCTTCCTCAATTGTAAATCTCCTGCTGGACAAGAATGCATTCAGTAGTTTAAGAGACCTCTAGGTTTCTGGGTTGAAGCAGTATTTTAAAGGTGGTTCTCAGCAAACAGTATGATTGAATAGCAAATGTAATGCTAAATGGTTTATTTGGTGGAAAATATTAAATGACATGCTGGTCTTATCCCAATTTCCAGTGTGTTTCTCAGATGGCACTACCATCAATAGTGTCAGAAGCACAGCCATGTTAGCTTGTTGCTTCACAAACAACAAGCCGTGAAGTGGAACATTTGAGACTAACAAATTTATTATATCATGAGGTTCTGTGGCTAAAACCCACTTCTTCAGATGAAAAATAAAGAGGAAAAACAAAACTTATGGTTTATATAGCAGGGACGAAGTGGAGGGGGCATGGTGGAAGAAAGAAAAAAAAAAGGTTTACCTGTCATTAGTAAGACCAGTTAATGGAGCAAATTGAATCAGATGTGTCTCATTCCTGTGAATGTCAGAGGTGGGGGGATTGCCCTGGTAAAGCATACGATATGGGTTGTACGTCCCAGATCTGGCACTTTAGGGACCTGCACTGTCCTGAATGAGGGAACTTTCCAGACCAGGGGAGGTCATGAATCTGGGCTTGCCTAGAGAGCTGCCTGCTGGCGGGTCTGGTCACTGCCTACTCCCTGCCACCAGAGTACCTGGGACGCTCATTCCTGGGGGGGCTTCCCCACCATGGGGCTGATGAGGGGAGGAGCAGCTCCACTCCTGGCCTGCCAACTGGGTTCCCTGCCTGGCTAGGCTCTCCACAGCATTCCCCATCCCCAGTCAGGCTCCTCTCTGTGGAACTGCTGGGGCAGCCACCAGCCTGGATCCCCATTGCAGGGGAGGCTGCAAAATAGACACCCCACCCTGAGATGGGCTCCCTGTCACTACAGGGCAGCCAGCAGGTCTCCTCACCACCATGGGACAGCAGGCGGGGCTCCCCATCCCTGGCCAGGCTCCTTGCAGTGTGGCTGTAGGCTGTGCTTTCTACCCCTGGTGGGACTCCCTGCCACCAGCCCACTGGCTGGGCTCTGTGCTTCCTGCCAGCCAGACTGGCTAGGCACAGCTGGGGCTTTCTGGTCCAGGCACTCTATGGTCCAGCAATATCAGTGGTCCTGCCACAGCACCAATTTTGCTGGACCACAGAGCGCCAAACCAGAGAGTTTCAACCTGTAGTGAAGATCTCCATTCAGGCCAAGGTTAAAAGTGTCAAATTTGTAAATGAATTCCAATTCACACATGAGCCCATCGGGGAGCACTTTAACCTCCCTGGACATTCAATTATGGGTTTAAAAACAGCCATTTTTCTTTAAAAGAATTTTCCCACAGAATTGCAGAGGGAGACATCTGAATTAGAATTCATTTTGAAATCTGACACTTTTACTTTGACCTGAATAGAGATAATAACTATTTATGCATTACAGAGCACAGAAGACCACACGGGGGCCATACCCAGGACACACCCATCCTTTTGGTCCAGGGTGGGGGTAGCTACCAAAGGGAAGGGGCTGGGGGCTGAGGGCGTGTCCGGATGTGCCTATGAACCCCCTTCCTTCCCCTCACCCTCATCTTACAGCAGCACCATCCGAGGGGCGGCCTTTGACAAAGTCCCTCACCAAAGGCTCTTGTGTACATTAGGTTGTCATGGGATAAGATGGAAGATCCTGTCATAGACTGAGAACTGGTTAAAAGACAGGAAACAAATGGTAGGAATAAATGGTAAATTTTCAGACTGCATGAGAGTAATGAGTGGTGTTCTCCAATGGTCAGTCCTAGGACCAATCCTATTTAAGTTATTCATGAATGATCTAAAGAAAAGGGTAAGTAGTGAGGTGGTAAAGTATGCAGACTATACTAAACTGTTCAAAATAGTCAAGACAGAAGCAGACTGTGAAGAACTTCAAAAAGATCTCACCAAACTGAGTAATTGGGCAACAAAATTGCAAATGAAATTTAAAGTGGGTAAGTGTAAAGTAAAGAACACTGGGAAAAAAAACAAGTCACCATTCAATATGATGGTGACTAATTTATCTACAACTAAGCAGGAAGGAGATCTTGGGGTTATCGTGGATAGTTCTCTGAAAACATCCATGCAGTGTGCAGTGGCACGCAAAAAAGCAAATAGGAAGTATTAAAAAAGGGATAGAAAATAAGACAAAGAATAATTTACTGCCCCTTTATAAAACTATGGTACGCCCACATCTTGAATGCTCCTACAGATGTGGTATCCTCACCTCATAATGATATTTTGGCATTAGAAAAGGTTCAGAAAAGGGCAACTAAACTGATTAGGGGTTTGGAACAGGTCCCATCTGAGGAGAGGTTAGAGACTGGAAATTTTCAGTTTAGAAAAGAGGTGACTGAGGGGACATATGATGGAGGTATATAAAATCATGAGCGGTGTGGAGAGGGTGAATAGAGAAAAGTTATTTACTTGTTCCCATAATACAAGAGCTAGAGGACACCCAATGAAATTAAAGGGAAGCAGGTCAAAAACTAATAAAAGAAAGTTCTTTTTCACACATCGCACAGTCAACCTGTGGAACTCCTTGCCAGAGGAGGCTGTGAAGGTGCGGACTATGAGAGTTCAAAGAAGAGCTAGATAAATTCATGGAGATTAGGTGCATAAAAGGCTATTAGCCAGCGGGTAGGAATGTTTGTCAGAAGCTGGAGATAGATGTCAGGAGACAAGTCACGTGATCGTTGTCTTCAGTCTACTCCCTCTGGGGCTCCTGGCACTGGCCGATATTGGCAGACGGGATGCTGGGCTAGATGAACCTTTAGTCTAATCAAGTAATGGCCATTTTTATGCTCTTATGTTCTTCGCTGATGAGCCTGAGGCCCTAGCCGCGCTACTGCCCCCAGGCCTGTCCACAGCTGATCTGAGGAGCCTTGGGGCCTGACTCATGGCCATGGAGGGCCCCATGGAGGGCCCTGCACCCCACAAATCTCCCACCCCGATTCTCCCACTGAGGCTGAGGCTGAGACTTCGGCTGACCTCCCCTACCTCCTGGTGTTCCCAGCCCCAGCAATACTCTGATGGGGACCATGCAACCAGGGCAGGAGGGGCACCTGCAGGTATCAGAGCTCGCAGCTCTCAACTCCATCCGTTAAGTAGGGCCCCTTCCATCCCTGACCCAATCCCTATCCAAGATGTTATGCCCTCATTCCCTGACCCCCATGTATATAGTTACGCAGGTTTGGTTTACACATGTACGTTTATTGGTTCCTAACTACTACGATTTACCATGGTTTCCTATGGTTCTACATTTTGGTTTATATACAGTTTTTACAGTTTAGAGTTTTTACAGTTCAATAGTAACAGAGAGGCAGCCGTGTTAGTCTGTACTCCAACAAAACAAAGCAGAAGAAATGTAGCGCTTTAAAGACGAACAGAATGATTTATTCAGTGATGAGCTTTCATGGAAGTTTGCAACCTTTGTGTCCCTGGTTATTGTGGGGAAAGGTAGGGGTTGGGGAGTCCAGTGGGGGAGGCTTGGGGGGGTCAGTACTCCCTCGGGTGAACACCTCCTGAAGCGCCTCCCAGATGTGGACCCCATCGTGGTTGAGCCGCTAGTTGGGGGTGTGTGGAGGGCTGATGGAGAGGTACCCCTTGTGGTTCATGTAGTGGCCGCCACTGTGGTCCAGGGCCCTGATGAGAATATGCATCCTGTCGATCGTCCCAAAGCAGTGGGGGAATCCAAGCTTGGTGAAGCCCTTGATGACTGTGTCCAGGTCCCCAGTGCGCACCAGCCTCCACACCAGCACATCGCTGATGGCTCCCATTCCTTCAGGGGACAGAGAGCAAGCACACTCATGGGCATACACAGGGGTGCCCCAGCCCTCTTCTCCAGACCCCTGCTCCCTCCTTATGGGGCCCTCCCCACCCTCTGGGGCACCCCTCCAGCAGCGGGTGTGTATGTTGGTCCCCTGGGGCTCTGCCCACCCATCCACCAGTCCAGGCCCTCACCCCCAACCCCAAGTGTCCCCTGAGCCTGCCAGCCTCCTCCCTCCCCGCTTTAGCTAGGCCAGGGCCTGGAGCAGGGTTTACCTCTAGGACAATGGCCCCAGTGGTGGATGTGCCCACCTCAAACTGCTGCCCGATGGACTGGTAGCTGTCCAGGATGGACAGTTTCCATATAACGTTGGCCATTGCTTCTCCACAGATATGGCTGGCCACATCCAGGTGTCCTGCCATTGGAGCATGGGGTGAGTCAGGTGCAAATCTCCAGAAGGGTCTCCTTCTTCGTCTGGAGATTCTGCAGCCAGTGCTCATTGTCCCACTCACTCATGACTAACCTGTCCCACCAGTCAGTTCTGCTGGCAAGGTTCCAGACTCACAGGAAAGCCCAAGGGGATCACGACAGGAGCAGTGTGAGGTCGGACCACCGGGCCTGGGTTTCCATCTCCACAGGAGACCAAGGAAGGTGGTCAGGAGGACAGCCAGCATCTGGGTCAGGGCAGCCCTGCTGGTTTGCAGCTGCTGAGGGTCCATCCCTGCTCATTTGGGCAGTCAGGACAGGTATCTGGCTCCATCTTGCTGTGAGCAACATGGCAGGCCTCTGCAGCTTGTGCAGAGAAGGGCTGTTTGGGTGGGGCCCTTTAAAGGACCATGTGGCTGGCAGCCCTGGAACAGCTCTCTGGAGCCGCCTCTACACATGCCAGCTACTTCGAAGTAGTGGCACCAACTTCGAAATAGCGCCCATCACGGCTTGGGCACTATTTCGAAGTTAACATCGACGTTAGGCGGTGAGACGTCGAAGCCGCTAACCCCATGAGGGGATAGGAATAGTGCCCTACTTCAACGTTCAACGTCGAAGTAGGGAACATGTAGTCGTTGTGCATCCCACAACGTCGAAATTGCGGGGTCCTCCATGGTGGCCATCAGCTGAGGGGTCGAGAGATGCTCTCTCCAGCCCCTGAGCTCAATGGTGGCCGCGTGGAGCGGCCCCTTAAAGGTCCCCACCCCCTCCCTTGCTGTGCAGGAAGCTTAGAGAATGTGCAGGCAGCAGCCCAGACACGCGGCGAGCCTGCACGTCCCTCAGCCAGCTAGAGACATCCACCCAGCTGCGATGGCCACCCTGCAGGCCCCCCAGCACCCCCAGGGGAACCCCCCAAGGGGAGCCAGGGCTCCCAGCCCAGGATCCAGGCGGCGAAGCAGCAGCGGGGCCCCTCCTGGATGGAGGCCGAGCTTCGGGACCTGCTGGGGTTCTGGAGCGAGGAAGAGGTGCTCCAGGTAATGGGGAGAAAGAGGCGGAACGCGGATGTGTTCGCTCGGCTGGCCGAGGGCCTGGCTGCCCAGGGTCACCCTGCCCGCACTCCAGATCATGCCCAGAGTAAAGTGAAGGAGCTGCAGCAAGGTTATGCCCGGGCCCGGGATGCGGCCAGCCGATCTGGGGCCGCCCCCGTCACTTGCCCCTTTTACAGGGAGCTCAGGGACATCCCGGGCCCCCGGCACACCTCCTCCCCTCCGGCCACTCTTGACACCTTGGCTGAGGAGCCCCAGCAGACCCCGGAGGCGGAGTCCGCCCCAGAGGCAAGCCCCGCACCCCGGGGGACCCCCAGGAGCCCAGCCCCGGGGCACCGGAGCAGGAGGAGGAGGAGGAGGAGGAGGGGGACTCCTCCTCCAGCGACATCGGGCTCCAAATAATGATGCCGTCCCGGAACTCCAGCCGGGCGTCCGCCCCCCGGGTGTCCCCCGAGCATGGGAGTGGATCGTCAGGTATGTACCCCCCCGGTGCACACCCCTGGGGTTGAGGGGCGGGGGTAATAGATATGACCAGGGCCCACCACATGCCCAGATGACCATGGCCCCAAGGACAGCAGTGGCATGTCCCTCAGAAGAGTCCATCAACTCCTGCCCCCCCCAGCACGATAGTGCCATGCCCCATCCCCGGGGCTGGTGGGAGCGGAACCTCTAGGGTCCCCTGGGGGGTGGGGGTGGGACACCCAGCAGCAGCAGCAGCAGCAGCAGCATGTGATGGAGTGGGGGGAGTGCAAATGCGAGACTCAGGCTACATATGAGAAACAAGCTGAATAGCTCCCAGTGGCTAAGGATGATCCTGGGGCTACAACTGGCAGGTTACACCTCTGCCCTGATCAAAGAGGAGGGAGGAGCCGAGCTGGGTTTGAATTGGGGGCGGCAGTTAGAGGCTAGGGGAAGAGAGAGCTAGAAGGCAGACAGCCTGAGGAGGGGGAAAGCTACACCCCAGAGGGGCACCCCTCGGGGTCTTCTCCCCAGGACGGGTTGGAAGGACCGTCTCTGACTGCTGTACTGTCGCTTCTGTGAGAAACTGGGCATCTGTTGCCTAATAAACCTCTCCTGTCATACCTGCTGAGTGATAGTCACTCCTGCCAGTGGATGGAGTGCAGTGCAGGGGGACCCCTGAACCCCATCACAGCAGCATCTCCTGCAGCAGAGGGGTGGGGGGACAAGGGCCACGGCTCGGGGCCAACACTAACAGCTGTCTCCACTCTTCTTCCCCCCCTCCTGTGTTCCACAGCTGCACCATCGGAAGGACTGGAGAACGCTGGCGAGGCATCAGTGGTCCCGGAAAGCCCTCCGGGCCATCACTCCAGGCCAGCCCCTTGGCAGAGGACCGACCGTCCCCACAGCGAGCAAGACGGCAGACCCAGCACCAGCAGCTGCCGGCGACGGACCCCCAGCTGCTGGCCCTCCACCGCCAGCAGATGGAGGTCGCCGAGCAGCAGCTGCGGGTGGAGCAACGCCGCCTCCACCTGCAGGAGCGGGCGCTGGCCTGGCTCCAGGAGGCATGGGGGGCCTACATGCAGACTTTCAACTGCATTGCAGACTACCTGGCCCCCATGCCACGCCAGCTGCCACTGCGCCCACCCTGCCTGTTCCACCCGCTGCGCCACCCACTGCGCCGGCCTCCACGCCGGCCGCCGTCGCACCGCCACCCGCCACCGAGGGCCATTCCGCCGAGGGGGACCTGGGGCCAGCTGACACTTGCCAGCCGTATCTTCCGGTCCACCCGGCCCCCAGCCAGCCCTGGCCAGGGCTGTGGCCGAGGCGGGGATCCCAGCCGCCCACCCCCAGCACTGGACTGTAGGGGCTTGGGGCCCAGGAAATGCCCCCCCTTTGTATATATCCCCGCCACTTTTAAGTTATTTTTTTGCTGTAAATAGTTTGTATTTGTGACCCCCATTATCCAATGCTGATCATTACCCCCCCATGTAAATGGTTCTGCCCTTCCTTGTCTTCCCCTTTCATGTTATCCCTGTTTTTATAATATATACATATATAAGTTAGAATTTCCGTTATAATAAGAGTTCAAAAGATGTTTGATTTGACAAACAACTGTCTGCTTTTATTTTTACAAGAAAAGTGTGTGGGGGGGTGCTCTTGGGTGCTCTGTGGTGTGGGCGTAGGGGCAGGGAGTGTTGTGGAGGATGGGGGGTGGGGTCAGTGGGGGGCCTGCCAGCGTTCACCCCGTGGCCTTGTCGAACTGGGCCTGCAGGGCCTCCTGGACCCGGGTCCCTTCAGGGACAACCTGGCGACTGGGGGCAGCGGGTGGCTGCACATCGGCCTTGCCGGCCTCCACAGCCCAGCCCTGAAAGAAGGCCTCCCCCTTGCTCTCCATGAGGTTGTGTAGGGTGCTGCACACCCACAATCTGGGGGATGCTGGTGGGGCCCACATCCAGGCGGGTGAGGAGACACCTCCAGCGCCCTTTGAGGTGGTCAAATGAGCGCTCCACCATCTGGCGCACGTGGTTCAGGCGCTGGTTGAAGCGCTCCTGGCTGGCTGACAGATGGCCCGTGTAAGGGTGCATGAGCCAGGGCCGGAGGGGTATGCCGCATCTGCAGAGGGGCATGGTGGTGTCCCCCACAGGGATCTCCTGCTGGGGGATGTAGGTCCCTGCCTCCAGCTGGCGGCACAAGCCCGAATTTCTGAACACCTGGGCGTCGTGGGTGCTGCCAGGCCACACAACATAAATGTCTAGGAAGCGGCCCCGGCTGTCCACCAAGGGCCTGGAGGACCACAGAATGGTAGCCTTTCCTGTTCAGGAAGCGTCCTCCACTGTGCTCCGGGGCACAGATGGGGATATGGGTCCCATCCAGAGCCCCAAAGCAATTTGGGAAGCCCAGGCTGGCAAACCCCGCTATGGCAGGATCCGGGTCCCCAAGCCGCACGAGCCTGTGGAGCAGCAGGGCATTGATTGCACGGACAACCTGCAGGGGAAGGACATGAGAGAGCACCAGTGAGGGGTGTGCAGGGTGTGCCTGGCCCTCCACCCCCGGGCTCCCCCTCCAGGGCTCCCCCCCTGGGTCCTGTTACCTCCATGAGGACAGCCCTGACGGTGGCCTTGCCCATGCCGAACTGCTGCCCTACGGATCGGTAGCTGTCTGGAGTGGCCAGCTTCCAGACAGCGATGCTGACCTGTTTCTCTGCAATGAGGGCACGTCTCATGGAGGTGTCCTGGTGCCATAAGGCAGGGGTGAGCCACTGGCAGAGCTCCAGGAATGTCTGCCGGCTCATGAGGAAATTCTGGAGCCAGCGGTCGTTGTCCCACTCTCCGAGCACCAGCCACTCCCACCAGTCTGTGTTCGTGCGGTAGCTCCACAGCCGGCGGCATGTGCGACGGGGGTGGGGGGGGCCAGAGGGCAGCAAGGTCTGGGGCTGCTTCCTCCTCCCCTGGGGGCAGCTCATCTTCCACGAATAAAAGGTGGTCAGCTGCCTCCTGCATAGCACTGAGAAGGGCGAGCACTGCTGTTGCTGGGGGTCCATACTGTTTTGACGGGGTGTGTGTGCCTGTGGCTCTGCAGACCGCGTGCTGTGCAGGCTGAGTGTGTATGGGAGGGGCCCTTTAAGGGAGCGGCTGGCTGTCGCCTCGGAAGTGCTAGTCCTCCCTGTGACCCTGTCTGCAGCTGTTCCTGACACCCTTATTTCGATGTGGGCCGCTTTGGCGTGTAGACGCTCCCCTGCAGCACCTACTTTGATGTAGTGCTGCCCAACGTCAACGCTGAACATTGATGGCACCAGCCCTGGAGGACGTGTAGATGCTATTCATCGAAATAGCTTATTTCAATGTAGCATCCCTGTGTAGACGTAGCTAGAGAGTGAGAAAAGCTATCTAACTTCTAAACCACTTCAATTCTCATTAGCGTGTGTGGGAAAATTTAGAAAAAATTTAAGCTGACTTTAATTGTAGCCATTATTTTGAAATAACTTTGTGAGTGTCTACACAACCCAAAAGCGATTTAAAAAAAAATTTGAAATAGCAGACAGCTTATTTCAAAATTGGTAAACCTCATTATGGCTACATCTACACTAGCCCCTTCCTTTTGGAAGGGGCATGGTAATGAGCTACATCAGCATATGCTAATGAGGTACTTCCATGAATATGCAGTGCATCATTAACATGATGCTGGCCACATGCACTTTGAAAGTGCCAGTTTTGAATCGTGAACCTCCCATCTAGCCAGGGGCCTTTCAAAAGGACCCCCTGGACTTTGAAAGCCCCTTCTTCCTATTTGGTTTTAGGAAGTGTGGGCTTTCAAAGTCCCAGGGGTGCTTTCGAAAGGCCCCCATCTATATGGGCAGCACATGATTTACGAGCAGCACTTTTGAACTGTGCACAGCTGGTATTATGCTAAGGAGGTGCTTTATATTCATGGCAGCACCTCATTAGCATCTGCTGATGTGTCTTATTACCATGCCCCTTCCAAAAGGTAGGAGCTAGCGTAGACACGGCCTATGTAAGGAATAGTGACTCTTTTGAAGAAGGTATTTCAAAATAGGAGGTGTGTAGACAGGGTTTAGGGGCTATTTCAAAATAAGCCATAGTGCATCCAAAGGCTCTATTGTGTCTGGACACTCTATTTCAAAATAGCGCTTAGGTATTTTGAAATGAATTTGGGCTGTATCTAAACTAGTATTCCTCTTTCGAAAGAGGCATGCAAACGAGGGAAATTGAAAATGCAAATGAGGTGCAGATTTATATATATGGTGCCTCATTTGCATATTCTTTCAAAACAGCTTCTTTTGAAAGAAAAAAAGCCGTGTCGGTGGGAAGAAGGGTTCTTTCAAAGATGGGGTTTGCTTTCAAAAGATCTGTGTCTGTGCTGCTTTTCTTATTTTGAAAAGAATATGCAAATGAGGCACCAGATATGTAAATCTACACCTCATTTGCATTTTCAATTTCTCTTGTTTGCATGCCTCTTTCGGAAGAGGAATGCAGGTGTAGACACAGCCTTTAGCTGCATCTACACTAGTCAATTATTTCAAAAACCCATCTACACATGCCACACACTCTTTCAAAAATAAATAGATGGGACATGCCACAGCAATCGAAAGCTCTCTTCCAATCATGAAATAGGAAGAAGCCCTCCCCACACCTTTAGAAAGCGTTTTATGAACGAGGACGTGTGTGAACACTCCACGCCCTGGTCTTTTGAAACAGTGGGGTCCGCCATGGCAGCAATCAGCTGTTAGGCAGAGACATGCTGCCCACAACCTGTGGAGTCTATGGTTTGTGTGTGCTACAGCCCTTAAAGCTGCATAGACCCACAAACCCCAATGCAGGAAGCTGAGAGTGTGCAGGCAGCAGCAGCAGCTACACATGCTGCCCCTGCACACCTTAGTGACACCCTGAGCAGCTCCCAGAGCACCATGGCCAGCACTCACACTGGTCAGGAGTCTGACCCCCCCCCGCCCCGAGCATGTCCAGGGCTTGCAGGCATCCCACTGAGGGGGGGAAGTGAGCCCTCTCCTAAACTGAGCATGAGCTCTGGGACCTGCTAGTCCTATGGTATGAGGAGGAGGTGCTCTGGGACATAGGCATGGAGTGGAGTAATGTGGCCACTTTTTCCCAGCTGGCCAAGGGCCTGAGCTCCTGGGGTCACTCTGCCCACACTTCTTACCAAGTCATGCACAAGGTGAATGTGTTGCAAGCAGGGTTAAGCCTGGCTTGAGACTTGGCCAAATGGTCAGGGAGCCACCCTGGCTTCATGCTCATACTATCAGGAGCTCCGGAGCCTCCTGGGCCCCCAGGACACCTCTTCCCCACCAGCCATCCTGGACACCTCAGCTGAGGAGCCCCAGCCTGGAGGTGATAAGGAGCCGGGAACATCAGCCAGCCCCACACCATCTGGGTCAGAACTGGACTGGAGCCAGCCACAGTGAGGGAGTGGTCCAGCAAGGAGGGGGCCTCATAATAGACCTCCCTCCTGCACCTGCAGCTATGCATCAGCCAGTTGGGCATCCCCCGACCTCAGCGGTTGACCCTCAGGTACGTACCTGACCCTGGATCACAGGCGGGAGTTCCACACCATCCTGAAGGCCCCCCACATCCCCAGCAGACCCTGGCCCACCATGGCCCAGCTGGGCTGTGGCCCTCGGGATGGCAGCAGGGCTGCCAGTGCCTTTCAGCACCCATTCCCACAGACAGTGCCATGCCCTGCCCTGGGAAGGGAGGTTGGCGGGGCTAGACTGCACAAGGGGGTTTCTCACAGAGGCCTGGGGAACCCCCACCACCATAGGCCTCCAGAGCCACCCTGCTGTCATACGAGGGACAGGGGATAGGGACCCCACTGCCCACGAGGGGACAGTGGGCATGGGCCGGGGGCAGGGGGCAGGGGGCAGGACTCATGGTCTGTCCCTCTGTTCCCTCCTGTTTCCTCAGCTATGCCATCCAAGGCTTGAGAGAACCTCACATTGTGTGTCATCCCAGACAGCCTCCCAGAGGCAAGGGATGGCAACTGGATGGAATCACCCATGGCACCATCTCAACAGCCCTGACTGTGGCCTTGCCCACACCAAATTGGTGTCGCACGGCGTGGTAGCTGTCTGGAGTGGCCAGTTTCCAGACAGTTATTGTGACCTTTTTCTCTATGGGGAGGGTGCACTGCGTCTGTGTATCCTGATGTTTCAGCATGGGGGACAGCCACTGGCAGAGCTTGAGGAAGGTCTGCCACCTCTTCTGGAAATTCTGGAGCCATCGGTCATCATCCCACTCCCCCATGACCAGGTTTTCCCACCACTCTGAGCTCTAGAGGAGGCAGAGAACCTGGGGAGGAGGGGTGCTGGAGGAGCCGAGGGTCCAACAGGAGGTGAAGGTTGGCCACCACTTTGTAGCCAGCAGGGCGACCACTTTGCTGGTGGCAGATAGGCGGGATTCCAGCTGCTGCTGCTGATCCATGGTTGTCCCTGTGGACACTGTGTCTGCAGGGCTTGTGGCAGCTCTGCAGGCCTCATGCTGTGCAGGGCGAGTGTGTTGGGAAGCGGCCCTTTAAAGGAGCAGCTGGTTGCCACCCTGGAAGGGTTTTGCCTCCATGCGACCCCTTCCGTGGCATTTCCTGGTCGTTTCTTTCAAAAGAGAGAATGTCTAAGTGTAGATGCTCTCTTTTGAAGGGCTGAATGGCCACTTTTGAAAGGGTGGGTGGCCCTTTGGACAGTGTGAATTGACGGCACGAGCTCTGGGCTATATGTAGACGCTCCCTTTAGAAAGGGCATCTTTCGATTCCTTTTCTTTGAAAGGTGCCATTTCAAACACACACTCTTGTGTAGAAGTAGCTTTTGTGTATAGTGGTGTTATTTTGAAAAAAAAAACTATTCCAGAAAAGCTCTTCCAGAATAGCTTATTTCTAACTAATGCTGCTGTGTAGACATACTGTTCGAGTCCAAGCTAGCCCCATTCATTTCACTCTTGGTGTGGTAATAAAAATGACTATTTTACCTTTGTCATTCATCTATAACAAAAGTGGCATACTTTACGATATTTCTTGTTGCGTATGAGAATGTTATGGTGTTCTCCCATTGATATCCATATGTTATTATCTTTTTATAGCATCAAGAGAATTCCCTCTTATGTTAATGACTCAAACACCAGTTTCTCGCTGTAGTTCACTATCAGCTTTCTAAAACCACTCCTTCAATCTGTTTGATTTACCATTCATTTTCACACCATTGGTTAATCAAACTTCCGTCTCAAGAGCTACACAATCCAAAAGTTAGTTTTTTATCTCTGCAGTATTATTTTAACAAACACATTATTCATGATTATTATCTTTGCCTTCCATGTTGTCACAGTAACACACTTTAGCTGGACACCTGTTTCTAAACACTGCTTAACTTTAGGCTGCAGGGATCTCATGATCCCTCACTTCTCAAAATTTTGAGGCGTAAAGGGACTTTGAAGTACCCCAGGCACTTTGAAGTACCGGTGGGTGAGCCACGGCTAGATGTGAGCCGGCACTTCAAAGTTTAAAACTTCGAAGTTGCCATGGGGGGAAATTTGCTTAGTGAAGTGCTGCATATGCACCACAGCACTTCACTAATAAACTCCCATCACCCTACTTACCATCCTCCCTTCGAAGTACGGAGGTAGTGTAGACACAGCCAGTATTTTGGTAAGCAACGGAAGTGTTGGTAAGGGGATAGATGATAGTGATCTCCCAGGATCTGGCAAATTCTCTTGTCCAGCACTGGTCACGTTCCAAGGGTGCAGGACAAGAGGTTCAACATATAAAAGAAGACAGGTTTTAAGAAAATGCAAGTTATAGACACCAAAGTCTGAAACAGTTGCAAGAAAAATAAAGACAAAATGCTTTTTAAATTGAACAACCTAGACTTTGTTCAACGTAAAGCCCCTTACCACATGTTTCTACTTACATTGCATACCACACTCTCAGGCGGGGATCTGCTTTTTTTTTTTTGTCTTCTTAATTGAAAACGTAGAGGTTGATACAAAACGATAATCAGAGGTGTTTTTGCTCCTCACTTTTGCTGCTTTTTGTTGTTTGTTTTTTGCTACTTACAGACAGTTACCTTCCCTTTTCCCACAGAGGTGGATGCATTGTTGTGATTGATGAAGTGACTGTTCTTCACGTTCTAAGGATTTGAAGACTCTTGAGATCCTTTGGCACTCAAATAGTTTGTGAAGTGTTAATCTGACTCGTTTTCACTTCTCTCCTACACCCAGGCCTGAATATTTTTGGCAAACCACTCTTGTTTTGCATTCCTTTCCTTCCATTTTGCTACCAGATTTTCCCATTAATCCAGTGTATGCTCATTTATTTGGATTTACGGGGGCCACGGGGGTAAATAATTCTGTCTGTGTGCTGCACGTGTTACGAGTGTGCCTAAGGAGCTTCTCTTCTCCCTTTTGTTAATTACCTCCAGTGGAGTTATTTTGCCTGATCCAGGGTCCACAGGATCAGGTTCTTCTCACCCTGGACTCAGGCAAACACACACAAACACACACACACACTTCCAGAGCTCATCTGAGAGGACTGGTTAATCAGCACTTACAAGCTGACCCCTTATATGTCTCTGGACTCAGTGGCTGGGTTAAAGAGCACTTTCAGTTGCCACCCTTATATGCCACCCCAGCTCTGCACCCCCTCCCCAATCCTCACTTTCACAGCACAATCGTTCTACTAGTAACCCAATTGATGGGCAAAAAACAGGATTTTCAGGGACTGCAGGGGTATTTCGCATAGGTACAAGAAGAGTTGTTTCAGAGTGCATGGGGAAGCCAAAACAACACCCCTGAGGAAGAGTGAGCAAGAGAGAAGAAAAAGAGAGAGAAGCAGCCAGTTATCAACGAAAGTAATGTATTTTTGGGTAGTGGATATATATTTAACAGTTACAATAGTAAACAAACTGATTATAAATGATAGGGCTGGAAAACCATATAAGTGATTACATAAGTCAGGGTTAGGAGGCTATGCTCGAGGAGAGAGAGAGAGAGAGAGATCTCATGACAGCATAAAGCTTGCACTGGTAGGGGTCCCAGATGGTGATTGTAGCTTGGGGGTCCAGAAGCAAGAGCCCCCAGCATGATCAGGCAGGAGATGATGAACTCTCAATGGAACTGATGAAGAGTTTTACATCCAGGTATCAGAACAGTTTCTTGAGCAAGGGGAGGTGTTTTTGGAGGGACAGGACAATAGTTCAAGAAGAACACCAGATTTGATTATGTGTAAACAGAGGCAAGACAATAGAGACTGATCATGCCTGGCAATGGGTGATGTTCCTTGAAGGAGCTCACAAAGCAACCAGGCAGTTTCAGTATTTTGGCTATTGATAGGATCCATTGCTAGACTTGGTCTGATAATGACTAACCTGGGTGTGAGCAGGCCTGGGTTCATTAGCATCTGGAACAGAGATGTCCCATCAGGCAGTGCTTCTCTGCTTTTGGTATCCCATAGTTCAATTTGGTTCCTGCTTGGGAAATGTGTTCCCCATTCTGTATGCCAGTGGAGATGTCTCTCTGCTCTATCTTCAATGCAAAGGAGGCTAGGGGTGTTTCCTTAATCCAGTCTCCCTTGTTGGTAGGATTGAGGTGTGTCTATCCCTATCTCTTTCACTGTTTTATCTTTTGGTTCCCACAGTGGCTCCAGGTGGAGTAGGGGTTGTCCGTCATAAGCATCACTCACTGGCTCCCCAAGAAGACAGGGCTGACCAGTGGTCATGCTTTGGTTCCCCAAAAACACAGAGCTGGTATGTAACAATTTACTTACTCTAAGAATGAGAAAAAGAGAACATCAATTTTATATTAAAAATGATATGATCTATGTCAGACGGTTGTATTTGAGAGTTGTTAGTATTCTAATCTCACACTCATTCACTTCTATAGTATAATAATTAATAACTGAAGAGCTTGAGCTTTTACTTTTACTTTAGCCTACCCTCAGAAATGACATTTCTCTAATGGGCATGCAGGGAGGAACAGTAAACTTTAGACAATGTTTTCTGTTCTAACCAGTGCAGAGTAATATTATTCCCTGATACAGAAATTCAGCTGTAGGTTTCATTCCAGACAAAGATTTTCTTTATAGTGCTGGGTGTTTATAAATTGCATGAGTGCTTGCTATAGCTCAGTTACCATTTTTCAGGATGACCCCTTGAGGAATTTGCGCACAGTATGGCATGGTAATACATTCTCCCTTTTCAGAACATGTTCCATCACTTCATTATCAGGACTTAGAAATATTGGTAACTAGATCCTGAGCTGCCATAAAGTTGACTTCAGTTTGGTACAATCAATAATGTTATGCTGATTTACACCCTCTGGGAATCTGGTCCCCTTTTTGGCTTTTCTTATGAACCACGTTTTAAAACTGAGGGGATTATGGGTTCCATCAGAGCTCTGTTCGAGAGGAAGGAGGGAAAGAAAGAAGGAAGGACAGGACAGGAAACTGTCAGTAATTATGTATTTCTTCCTGTCTTTCAAATGAATAACAAAGAATGCAGCTGCCAGCTGCTCATTTTGCCCTGCAAACTTGTTGTGGATTGCTTGTTCTGCTGCTATGTCTACAGGCTATGTCTACATGAGAGGGTTTTTCTGGCAAAACTGGGCTTTTGTTGGAAAAGCCCATGAAGCAGCTACATGCAAAATGAGCTTTGTCAGCAGTCTGATGACAAAACTCAGCACATCCACTGGCAGAATTATACCTCTCTGCGATCAGGTATAACGCCTTTCTTGACAGTTTCCTGTCTAAAAAAACCGCCGTGTAGATGCTCTGGGGCCCTTTTGTCAACAGACAGGGCTTCTGATTCATTGGGCAGCCCTGTTGATAGAGCAGATTCCTCTTTTGATCTGCTTTTATGTGTAGATGCAATCTGTCAACAGACGTTTTGCCAGGAAATCCCTTCCAACAGTCACTTCTGTAAACAGATGCTTCTCATTTAGACACAGCCATATTGTTTTGGACTTTATTTCTTGTTCTACAGGGAGGGAGGGAATTTAAAAAGAATCTGTATGGAACTCATTTATATTATCATTTTTTCCTAAAAAGGTAAGTGAAAACGTAGTGCTCCTAATTCATTTAATAAGAGCAACCTTTCAGGATATGAAAATGCCCATGAAAGGAAGCAAGAGGGCAACCATCATCACATCAGCATATTCCCACCTCATGTTGACTTCCTGGAATGTGATGAGTGTTTACTGGCTTGCAAAAGGGGCAGCGACCATATTATGTAAATCTTATAGCGCACAAATATCTGGATCCATCTTGGAGCATTTATGTGAATATCAACCATGGCTTCCTTGTCACACCTCTTCAAGAAACACAATGTAATTTGACAGTGTCTTAATCTTAATCTCTTAGCCTTTTGGCTATGATCCACCTTTCCCTCCAGTGCAGCAGAAGGGAAATCATGCTATCCCATTAATATGGCAGTGTAGATTTTAGAGAAAAGTAACATGTCTGAAAGGGTATTTTATGAATGCGTGCCTTTTTCAATATATTTTTTCAAGTTTTGTCCTTGATGTTTTCAACATTTTCTTTTTTTATATAAAAACCATTATATTATTCGATTTTTTTCTAAACTCTGGCAAAATTATTCAAAAATTTATCAGAACAGTTTTTTGTATACGGTAAATAATCATTTACTGAAACTGGCTTTGGCAAATAAATATCATCAGCCATTTCAATAACTTTTTCATACTTTGTCAATTCAGATTTTTTTGGGGGGGAGGAAATAAAAAAGTAAGAAAATTTCAGAAAGAAATGATTTTTCTTCCAACATTTCTATAGGAAAATATGTTTGAAGATTTTAATTTGTTTGAAAAAGGATCTTTGGATTTTTTGGCAGTTCTAGTACATTTTGTCTTGTATATCTACTGGTACTTAAAGGCAGAATGGTGCCTAAATTAACTATTCCACCTTCAGAACAACAGTGTCCCAACAATGAGGTATTAACATGCAGAACTATTTCATGCCCCTGGAAAAGGAGAGCATTTGCCAGTTTATGTGTAGGCTAGGCATGAGTGGATTTTTATTGGCAAACCTCAGTAAACAGCCCCCACTCTACACACCAAAACTGATGACAAGATATTTCTATGGACAATAATTAAAATTTGTAGTTTCAGAAAGTCTACTTGTAATCTTTACTATCAGTTATAAATATAACTTTTGATAGATTGGTGTAGGAAAGTAATGGCCCTGTGATTCTTCAGCCTTGTGACTGAGATTAGCGTGTTAGGAGATGAAGGGGGGAGGCAGTCCAAATGGGAATGCATAGAGACATTAGTTAATTGATAGAGTAGGGAATACATAACACTGATTTTCTAATTAAGATGTAAAATATGTTATCTTTAAATGGTGTCTTTAATTTCACTAACTAAAAAGAGGCACATTCTGTAGCTGTGCAATTGGAGAAGGCTTTAAAGCATGCCCCTTGATAATGTTGTTTTTACCCAAGGTTAATGTGTTTGAAAGTCCTATATGAAACCTTTAAGACCACTGCCACATCTCTTTTGGAGATAGTATGATTAGAAGTGAACACAGTATTCCAGGTTCAGGTGCACCATTGACCTGTGTAATGATGTTAACATATTTTCAGTATGATTTTCCATCCAGTTCTTTATATAGCCTATGATTTTGCTTAGCTTTTTTAATAGGTGTTACGCACTGAGCACATGATTTTCACTGAGCTGTCCTCAATGACCCTCATGCCCTTTTCCTGGGTGGTTTGCAGCTAAAACCATGCAACAATTGAGACACGACTGTAAATCTTTATTGTCAAAGGCTAGTGCCTACAGGGGGAGAGAGAGCTCAGTGGTTTGAGCATTGGCCTGCTAAACCCAAGGTTGTGAGCTGACTCCTTGAGGATTGCCATTTAGTGATTTGGGGCAAATAGATTAAAAAAAAAGTCAGCAATGGTGTTTGGTCCTGCTGAGAAGGCAGGGGACTGGACCTGATAACATCTGAAGGTCTCTTCCAGTTCTATGAGACAGATGGGAACAAATGATGTATTTTATTTTTATTTGAAGTAGGGACAAAGTTTCTATAAAAATATAAATTAGGGGGCTGGAGCATATGACTTATGAAGAAAGGTTGAGGGAATTGGGACTGTTTAGTCTGCAGAAGAGAAGACTGAGGGGGGACTTGATAACAGCCTTCAACTTACCGAAGGGAGGCTGCAAAGAGGCTGGAGAGAGGCTGTTCACAGTGATCACGGATGGCAGAACACGGAACAATGGTCTAAAGTTGTGGTTGGGAAGGTTTGGGTTGAACATTAGGAAAAAACTTTTTCACTAGGATGGTGGTGAAGCGTTGGAATGGTCTACCCAGGGAAAGAGTGGAGTCTCCGTCCCTGGAGGTGTTCAAGTCTCGCCTCAACAAAGCCCTGGTGGGGCTGATCTGTGGGGTTTGGTCCTGCTTAGAGCAGGGGGCTGGACTTGATGGCTTTTTTAGGTCTCTTCCAGCTCTATTGTTCTATGATTCTATGTTTCTATGATTTGTACAGTATCTCAAAGCAAGAAATATTAGGATGGCATTTTAGACACTACTGAATTAGTGGAAAGTTACAAATCATTTGAAACTCAATAATTTTATTAAAATGTGTGATTCTTGCTATAAATGAATTACTGTGATTAATATACTTTATTATTATAATTTTATTAAAATTGGTGATTCTGTTCTCTAAATACCTCAGGTAAAGTACTTTAAAGCAAGCAAGGATTAACAATTCTCTCATTCACTGTAGTACTTACAGTATCACTCTTATCACAGAAAATTGCTAAGGGCCATATTAGATGCTCCCAAGGCAGATGGACAGAGGAGCCCAGGAATGCAAAGTTCACTTCAAAAATGTCGTAATCCATGCAGAGGCTATGGAGTTACATAAATAAATGTGGGCCTAGTGTTACCACTTCGTGAAAGCTGCTGAAGAAGTCTTTGAGGAACTGTGTTCAGTAACCAGTTGAGATGCCAGGGAGGAGATGAAAGTAACCATTTGTCCTTGCCTCATTATGAAGCCAGTACTCTTCCTGCTTTGGTGTACATGAGTGCAGCCTCTGTGATGTTCCGATGTATCCTGGTTTGTAACTGTTTCACAGGGCCATCTGCCAGCAGGAAGTTGCCAGAGCGCTCAAGCAGGGAGATGTGGCATAGCACCTAGCAAACTGCTGATTCTAAACCAGCTCAGGGAGTGGTGGAGGACAGCTTCCCCATTCAGTGGTATCTCCAAGAGAGTTCTGGCTGATATCCTTTGTGCAACAACAGCAGCCAAAATTGTAAGAAGCAATATAATATATTCCCATATGAGTATTTTGCACTGGTATGTCTCAAGCGAGGCAAATATTATCCCAATTTTCCAAATGGGAAACCAACTCATAGAGTGTCTTGCCAAAATCAAGAGCAAAACCAGAGTAGAACATGGGTTTCTTGACTCTCAGCTTATCCCCTGAACAAATTCCACCATCTCCAGTTTTGATGTAGGTTAAACTTAACCTTTTCGTTATATGCATTTTTGTGTATGCAGATACCCGTGTGCACGTTTTTAGTATTATCCCTTGGCAGAATTTATATGCAGAAAGTCCATGAAGAAACTGGAGAAGTGAAAGTCAACAATATATGACAATATTTGTTGTGCATTCAGGAGCTACTATGTTAAAATGGTGTTTCATGACAACAACAACACAACATGGGAGCTTGCACAAGGGCAGATCAGATAGAGACCCCCTTTCAGTCATTCACTTTCAGTTGCTTTCCCGTTCCTATTCTACTATTCATTCCCCAGAATTTTCTCATGCTGGACTCCGGCTCCAGGCTTACATATTTAACATACTTATTTATATATCTTGCTTGTTCTTGCAGTTTATATTCCTATAGACTTTTTAATGTATTCTGGCCTGCCTTCTTTCCCAAAATTTACCTAGCCTGTTACACACTTTAAGTGATTAAAGATGAGAATTAAAGGAAACTTGTCAGCAAATCACTGAATCAAGATCTATATAAGTCAGGTGGTTAAATATTCAACATAAATCGCTCTTGTAGTATAGTAGACCCTTGAGTTACATGAGAGTTGTGTTTCCATGAACCCTCACATAACTCAAATTTTGCATAAGTTGGTGGGAGGCTTTTTCCCCCAGTGGAATGCACGTTCTGTGGTCAGTGAAAGAGCAGGAACACCTGAAGCTCCTTTTGAAAGGTAAATCCTGGGGCTGCGGGGGGCAGTTGGGGACGGTTGAGCCTGGTGGTGGGTTGGGGCCATGAGAGAGGGGTGGGGGAGGTTAGCCTGGGGTGCGTTAGGGCTGCAAGGGGGAGGGGGTGGAATTGCTCTGGAGCCAGGTGCAGGAGGTGGTGAGCCAGGGCCATGCAAGGTGGAGGGGTGCACCAGGGCCAGAGGACGGGGGGGTTGAAACAGGGAAGCGGGTATTGAATTGGGCTGTGCAGGGCTGGTGGTGGGGTAGAACTAGGGCTGTGAGGAGCAGGATTTTGAGTTGTGCTTAACATGTTAATTTAAGTTAAGCACAACCCAAAATTGCACATTTAAGCTACATCTGCACGTGAAGCCTACATCGAAGTAGCTTATTTCGATTTGGTAGGCTATTTCGATGAATAACATCTACACGTCCTCCAGGGCTGGCAAGGTCGACGTTCAACTTCTAGGTTGCGAAGCACCACATCGAAATAGGCGCTGCGAGGGAACGTCTACACGCCAAAGTAGCACACATCGAAATAGGGATGCCAGGCACAGCTGCAGACAGGGTCACAGGGCAGACTAGCGCTTCCGGGGCAACAGCTAGCCGCTCCCTTAAAGGGCCCCTCCCAGACACACTCAGCCTGCACAGCACGCGGTCTGAGGAGCCATAGGCACACAGACCCCCAGGCGACGCAGGCATGGACCCCCAGAAGCAGCAGCAGCAGCAGCAGCAGCCAGAGGTCCACCCAGCCCTCCTGGCAGGAGCAGGGCTCGCCCTGATCCATGCCATGCGGGAGGCAGCTGAACACCTCCTTGCTACACCGGAGAAGGAGCTGCCCCCAGGGCAGCAGGGCTCAACCCCCAACCCTGCAGCACCCCGCCCCCCCTGCCTCACACGCCGCCGCCTGTGGAGCTACCCCACCATCACCGACTGGTGGGAGCGGCTGGTGCTTGAGGAGTGGGACGACGACTGCTGGCTCAGGAACTTCAGGATGAGCCGGAAGACATTTATGGAGCTGTGCCAGTGGCTCACTCCCGCACTCAGGCACCAGGACACTGCCATGCAGCGTGCCCTCCCAGTGGAGAAACGGGTCGGCATCGCTGTCTGGAAGCTGGCCACTCCAGACAGCTACCGATCTGTGGGACAGCAGTTTGGTGTCGGCAAGGCCACCGTCGGGGCTGTCCTCATGGAGGTAAGAGGACCCACGGGGGGAGGGCAGGGCAGGGCAGGGGAGGGGGGCCCGGGCAGAGGAGGGCAGGGCAGGGCAGGGCAGGGCCACGCACACCCTGCTTACGCCTCATTGGTGGTCTCCCATGTGCTTTCCCTGCAGGTTGTGCGTGCCATCAACGCCATGCTCCTGCACAGGCTCATGAGGCTGGGGGACCCAGATGCCACCATCGCAGCCTTTGCCACCCTGGGCTTCCCAGTTGCTTCAGGGCTCTTGATGGGACTCACATCCCCATCCGCGCCCGCATCACAGTGGAGGACGCTACATCAATCGCAAGGGCTACCGTTCTGTGGTCCTCCAGGCCTTGGTGGACAGCCGGGGCCATTTCCAGGACATTTATGTGGGCTGGCCTGGCAGCACCCACGACACCCGGGTTTTCCGGAACTCGGGCCTGTGCCGCCGGCTGGAGGCGGGGACCCAGTGGGAGATCCCTCTGGGGGACACCACCATGCCCCTCTGCATCATCGCAGATGCGGCGTACCCACTCCGGCCCTGGCTCATGCACCCGTACATGGGCCATCTCTCCGCCAGTCAGGAGCACTTCAACCAGCGCCTGAACCACGCGCGCCAGGTGGTGGAGCGCTCATTTGGCTGCCTGAAAGGATGCTGGAGATGTCTCCTCACCCGCCTGGATGCGGGCCCCACCAACATCCCCCAGATTGTGGGTGCCTCCTGCGCCCTGCACAATTTGGTGGAGAGCAAGGGGGAGACCTTTTATCAGGGCTGGGCTGTGGAGGCCGGCAGGGCCGACCTGCAGCCACTCGCTGCCCCCAGTCGCCAGGTGGACCCCGAAGGGACCTGGGTCCGGGAGGCCCTGCGGGCCCACTTCGATGATGAAGCCGCAGGGTGAACTCTGCCAGGCCCCCCACTGCCCACCCCTTCCTCCACAACACTCCCTGTCCCTACGCCCACACCACGGAGCACCCAACTGTGCCCCCCCACACTTTTCCTGGACAAATGACAGCACGCACGTGTGGCTGAACTTAAACTGGTTTTTCTTTTAGAACTTTTTTTTTTAACTATAATTAAAACAAGAACAAACTATATACAAGACTTCTTCTAACAAAAGTATTCTGTACAAATAAAACAATAATAAAAAAGATTGCATAGAATGGATATGTTCTTCAATAAAAAGAAATCCAGGGATTATAAGGAAGGGGAGAACTATTTACATTGGGGGGACGGGGCAAAGGGGGGGCACAAATAAATGTCGCAACAGTCTTATAAACTATATACAAGGGGGGGGCCACATCCTGGGCCCCACGCCCCTATAGTCCGGCACTGGGGGTGGGTGGCCAGGAGCCCCGCCTCGGCCACAGCCCTGTCTGGGGCTGGCTGGGGGATGGGCAGACCGGAAGATATGACCGGCGAGTCTCAGCTGGCCCCAGGTGTCCCTCGGCGGTCCGGCCCTCGGTGGTGGATGGTGGGGCGACGGCGGATGGGACGGCGACGTGCGGAGCAGCAGGTGGTGCGGCAGGTGGAGCAGGCAGGGCAGCCGCTGCGGCAGCCGGCGCGGCATGGGGGGCCAGGTAGTCCACAAGACGGTTGAATGTCTCCATGTAGGCCCCCCATGCCTCTTGGTGCCAGGCCAGCGCCCACTCCTGCAGGTCCAGGCTGCGTTGGTCCACCCACAGGCGCTGCTCCGCGACCTCCAGCTGCCGACGATGGATGGCCAGCAGCTGGGGGTCCATCGCCGTCGGGTGCTGTTGCGGGGTCCACCGTCTAGCCCGCCGTGGGGCCGGTCGGTCCTCCGCCGAGGGGCTTGCCTGGAGCGATGGCCCCGGAGGGGATTCCAGGACCACTGATGCCTCGCCGGCGCTCTCTTCCGGTCCTTCCGATGGTGCAGCTGCGGAACACAGGAGGAGCGGGGGAAGAAGAATGGAGACAGGCGTTAGTGTGGGCCCCGAGCCGTGATCCTTGTCCCCCCACCCCTGTGCTGCAGGTTCCCCATCCCCGTCCCCGGGAGATGCTACTGGGATGGATGGGGTTCAGGGGTCCCCCTGCACTGCACCCCGTCCCCTTGCGGGAGTGACTCTCACTTCACTCCGCAAGGTCTGACAGGAGAGGATTCTTAGGCCACAGATGCCCGGTTTCTCTCAGGAGTGACAGCACAGCAGTCAGAGACAGTCCTTCCAACCCATCCTGGGGAGAAGACCCCAAGGGGTGCCCCTCTGGGGTGTGGCTTTCCCCCTCCTCAGGCTGGCTGCCTTCCAGCTCTCCCTCTCCTAGCCTCTACCTGTGGCCCCCGCCCCGATTCAAAGCCAGCTCGGCTCCTCCCTCCTCTTTGTTCAGGGCAGAGGTGTCACCTGCCAGCTGTAGCCCCAGGATCATCCTTTGCCCCTGGGAGCTATTCAGCTGGTTGCTTATATCTAGCCTGAGTCTCCCTTTTGCACTCCCTCCACTCCATCACATGCTGCTGCTGCGGGGTGTCCCACCCCCTCCTCCCGGGGGACCCTCGAGGTTCCGCTTCCCGCTGCCCCGGGGATGGGCCATGGCACTGTCGTGCGGGGGGGGGGCGGGGGCAGGGGCTGATGCACTGCTGTGAGGGACGTGGCCCTGCTGTCCTTGGGGCCATGGCCATGTGGCCATGTAGGGGGCCCTGGGCACATATCTATTACTCCCGCCCCTCAACCCTGGGGGTGTACACCAGAGGGATATACATACCTGTCGGTCCACTCCCACGGTCCGGAGATCCCTGGGGGGCGGACACCCAGCCGCTGCTCTGGGAGGGCGGGAGGAGGATCTGCAGCCCATACTCTGCAGAGAAGGAGCCCCCCTCCTCCTCCTCCTCCTCCTCCTGCCGCGATGGCCCGGGGGTGGGCTCCGGGGGGGGCCCCCTGGTGCAGGGCTTACATCCGGGACAGACTCCAGCTGCAGGGCCTGCTGGGGCTCGTCAGCCAAGGTATCAAGGGTGGCCGGAGGGGAGGAGGTGTGCCGGGGGCCCAGGATGTCCCTGAGCTCCCTGTAAAAGGGGCAAGTGACGGGGGTGGCCCCAGATCGGCTGGCCACATCCCGGGCCCGGGCGTAACCCTGCCGCAGCTCAGAGTGCAGGCAGGGTGACCCCGGGCGGCCAGGCCCTCGGACAGCTGAGCTCTCCATTACCTGGAGCACCTCCTCCTCGCTCCAGAGCCCCAGCAGGTCCTGCAGCTCGGCCTCTGTCCAGGAGGGGCCCCACTGCCGCTTCCCAGCCTGGCTGCCGGGCTGGCTGGGCTGGCTGCTCTGGCTCCCCTGGGGGGGGGGCTCCCCTGGGGGCGCTGGGGGGGCTGCCGGGCAGCCATGGCAGGTGCTGGCCCTGTTCTGGGTGGCTGAGGGACGTGCAGGCTGGCCGCGTGTCTAGGCTGCCGCCTGCACGTTCCCTCAGCTTCCTGCACAGGAAGGGAGGGGGAGGGGACCTTTAAGGGGCCACTCCACGTGGCCACCATTGAGCTGAGGGACTGGAGACAGCGTCTCTCAACCCCTCAGCTGATGGCCGCCATGGAGGACCCCGCAATTTCGACGTTGCGGGACGCGCAACGACTACACGGTCCCTACTTCGACGTTGAACGTTGAAGTAGGGTGCTATTCCTGAGCTGTGTCTACACGTGCACGCTACTTCGAAGTAGCAGCACTAAGTTTGAAATAGCTCCCGTCACGGCTACACGTGTTGGGCGCTATTTCGATGTTAACATCAACGTTAGGCGGTGAGACGTTAAAGCCGCTAACCCCATGAGGGGATGGGAATAGCGCCCTACTTCGACGTTCAACGTCGAAGTAGGGACCGTGTAGTCGTTGCGCGTCCCGCAACTTCGAAATAGCGGGGTCCGCCATGGCAGCCATCAGCTGGGGGGTTGAGAGACGCTCTCTCTCCAGCCCCTGCGGGGCTCTATGGTCACCGTGGGCAGCAGCCCTTAGCGCAGGGCTTCTGGCTGCTGCTGCTGCAGCTGGGGATCCATGCTGCAGGCACAGGGTCTGCAACCAGTTGTCGGCTCTGTGGATCTTGTGTTGTTTTGTGCAACTGTGTCTGGGAGGGGCCCTTTAAGGGAGCGGCTTGCTGTTGAGTCCGCCCTGTGACCCTGTCTGCGGCTGTGCCTGGCACCCTTATTTCGATGTGTGCTACTTTGGCGTGTAGACGTTCCCTCGCAGCGCCTATTTCGATGTGGTGCTGAGAAACGTCGATGTTGAACATTGACGTTGCCAGCCCTGGAGGACGTGTAGACGTTATTCATCGAAATAGCCTATTTCAATGTCGCCACATCAAAATAGGCTACTTCGATGTAGGCTTCATGTGTAGACGTAGCCCTGATGAGGATAGCGGCTTCGACGTCTCGCCGCCTAACGTCGAAGTTAACTTCGAAATAGCGCCCGACACATGTTAGTGCCGCTACTTTGAAGTAGCGTGCACGTGTAGACACGGCTTTAGAGGGATTATGCTATCTGATATTCCTGGGAAAAGTGAGCTGGTTTTTAGCTGACCTTGACAAGTTCAATAGAGGAAGGGTGCAGGACACTGAACTAAGTGGCCACAATGCAAGATATTTTTATTTACTCATTACTATCTGGGAGCAATTGGCCTTCTGTGTTTAGGAAGATAACCAGATTGTAATTTAAAGTGTGGGATAAATTGTGTCCAGCCTAGTGTGGCAGTATTACACAAGGGTTACCAGGTGTTGTATAAGGGGTGCAAGCCCAAAGTAGGGGACCTGCTACCTGCATCACCTGTGTGGCAGCATGGTAAGGCATGCAGATCCCTCAGAGTTGGGCCCCTTCATGCAGGCGGGTGGAAGGGGACAGAACAGGAAAAGGAAAGGGTGTAGCCTTGTCTTTCCACACACCAGAGACAACATACACTTTGCCAAGCACAGATCCAGTACAGTTATTCCTGCCCCACAGTCATGTGGGGACAAAGTGGGAAATTGTAAAGCTAGGGCAATGTGACATTATGCTACCCTTGTTATCGGGCTCATGCCAAAGAATGAGCCATGTACTAATTGATCTTCAGATTTAGTTTACAGTGGTCCCTATTAAAATATCATGTACTAACACTAATTAGAATGTGGTATGTGGGACTATTTTCCTTTTACTCAAGTGAAGAGGGAGATGGGGCGCGGGTTATGGGGACAATCGGTCAGGTACTGACTTTTAGTGTTTTGTGTCTAATCAGCTCTTTTAGCTAATCACTGGACTAGGTAAATGTTTCAAAGGCTCAAAGAGATGTCAGAATAGAAGCTATGCACTAGTCATATAGCTGACAGCTGGCTGTTCAATAAATGCACCAAGTTAATCAGTCATTTGCTGCTCAGTTTGATGCTACTTGAGTGGTCCCTTTGTCTTTCAGAGTGCTGTTCTCAGTACAAAGCACTGTGCTTGGTAGTTGGTGTTTGTGGAATCTGGCTGTAGGTCAAAACAACAGGGGAGAGAGAAAAGAATGATTGACAAACTACAGCAAATGGACTTCTTAATATGATGCACATTAACAAAACTTGAGTTCTGAAGCAAGTTAGAAGAATGTGTTTTTGTGAGACGTGCGTCACTACATACAAATGACAGAGAAGTATCTCTTGCCATGGGTAAGCTCAAAATTATAGCATTACCTTCTAAAGGTTATAGTTGTCTGAGAGCTTTCTTTTCTGAGTGGCTGCAGCTACACTAGCCCCTGCTTTCAAAAGGGGGATGCTAATGATTCACCTCGGCAGATGTTAGTGAAGTGCTGCCATGAATATCCAGCGCCTCATTGGCATAATGGCGGTCGTGCACATTTAGAAGGTGCCACTTTTGAAACGCATGCTGGTCATGTAGACGGGGCCTTTCAAAAGGACCTCCTTGATTTCAAAAGCCCCTTCTTCCAGAAACCAAAACCATCCTTTCTATACTGGGGGCGATCCAGAACTGGACACAATACCCCAGGTGCAGCCTTACCAGTGCTGAGTAGAAGGGAATAATAACTTCTCTATATCTGCTGGAAATGCTTCTCCTAAGCACCCCAGTATGCCCTTAGCCTTCTTGGCTACAAGGGCACACTGTTGACTCATATCCAGCCTCTCATCCACTGGTCCTTTTCTGCTATACTGCTACTTATCCAGTTGGTCCCCAGCCTGTAACAATACTTGGGGTTCTTTTGTCCCACATTCAGGACTCTGCATTTCTCCTTGTTAAACGTCATCAAATTTCTTTTGGCCCCATCTTCCAATTTGTCTAGGTCACTCTGGACCCTATCCCTACCCTCCAGTGCATTTACCTGACCCCCTACTTTAGTGTCATCTGCAAATATGCTGAGGGTGCAATCCATGCCCTCGTCCAGATCATTAATAAAGATGTTGAACAGTACTAGCCCTAGAACCTATCCTTAGGGCACTCCTTTTGAAACTGACCACCAACCAGACATTGACCACTACCTGTTGGGCCTGTCCATCAAGGCAACTTTCTATCCATCTTATAGTCCATGGATCCAATTCATACTTCCTTAACTTATAGGCAAGAATGCTGTGGGAGACTGTATTAAAAGCTTTGCCAGAGTCAAGGTATGTCAAATCCACTGACTTCCCCATGTCTACAGAGCCAGTTATCTCATCATAGAAGTTAATCAGATTGGTCAGGCATGACTTGCCCTTGATGAATCCATGTTGACTACTCTTGATTACTTTCCCCTCTCCTAAGTGCTCCAGAATGGATTTCTTAAGGATCCTGTCCCCCCCACCCCCATGATTTTTCCAGGGATTGAGGTATGGCTGAGTGGTATTTAGTTCCCTGGATTGTCCTTCTTTCCTTTTTTTAAAGAAGTTCAATACATTTGCCTTTTTCCAGTCATCCAGGATCTCTCTTGATGTCCACAAGTTTTCAAAGATAATGGTATAGAGTGCTTCAGCTTTTCCTACGTCATCTGTCACTAGGTTATCTTCTGCCTCCAGTAATGGCCCCACACCTTCTCTGATCACCTTATTGTTAACATGCCTTTAGAACCCCTTCTTGTTACCTTTCACATTCCTTGCTAACTGCAGTTCTAATTGCTCCAAAGTTACGACCGCAAATGTATATTTTTCACAGACATGTATGTGTTCTGTTTTTTCAGAGGCAGTAAGTATGCACAACTTTCATGGACTTTTTTGTACCTGGAATTTTAGCACTTCTGAAAATTGGTCCACTAGTGGTTACATATGGAAACCTAACTATGGGCGTGGACCTGCACACCCTTTGACCATCACAACCACTTTAAGCATCACAGTACTAAACTCAATTGATACCAGATTGAATGATGACAGGCTCAGTTAAATCCCCAAAGATTAGCTCATGTGGCGCCAAGTAATCTCAGAAATGTTTAACACTAATCCATCTCTACACTATACCCAGAATGCTGGTCATGAAGTTTGTCATCCAATCTCACATGTACAAAGATGACACCTTTCTCATCTTTTTCATGTAGTTTGTCTATGCCAATAACTGTGCTGACACAAATGATATTAAAAGAGCAAGCTGTTGAGATCAGTGATCATAAAGAAAAATTCTGTAAAGCAGAAATCTTTTCTGTCATCCAAGGTCTAAAGCTTCGTGCAAAACATTCTAACAGCAGCAGAATAACACACAGTTAAAAATATTACTGTGCAATAAACCATAATTTCAGCTGCTTCTTAGTTTGAGAACCTGAGGAAATTGCAAGTTCTAAAGTCACTAAACACACAGGCCAGGCTTTCAATATAATGTGGCCAAAGCTCATCATACACTTGTGTTTACATCTTTGTTCTCTTGAAGGAAAATCTGGCTTGGCTTTTGGTTTGTTCCCAAGTCATGCCCTACTAAATAATTTCTTTCACAAGTGCTAAAAATCTAAGTATTTAGAAGATCTGTAGAAGACAAAACTGCTGAATTTTTCCTCTTGTTTTAGTTCATTTTTCCCAACCTTTCACCCACAGAAATTTCAAATGTATAAAGGAAAAATATAAAGGTTGTTTTCTCTTATTTGTGGTGTGGGAAAGGGGTGGGAAAATAAATGTGAGCCACCAAAGCAAAAATTCTTCATGACATCAAGCAATGCAATAATGCATATAAGGCTGGCTAACTGCCTGATACTCTTTGTAGGACCTTGCTGACACTTACTTGAATTTCAAATTGTTCTCTTTACTTGTGAAAAGTGAGTCCTTCCTGAGCAGCTCATAATGACCATAGAGGGCCATGGAAACTTTGTCATCTGCTCCTGGATGTCTCCTGTAGTTATGAATGGTAAAGCAACAGAACTCTCTCGTATGCAGATATCAGAGCACGATGTCTTGCTTAAGTAACCAGAGGATGGCCTCTGTAACAAGGAAAACGACTTTGTGAACTGCCTTCCAGATGCCAGATTGGGCACATTTCACCCATGTGAGTTATTGTCTGTGATGCAGCACTCAAGTCAGAGTAGGAAGAAGCCAGGCTAAACTGATTTGTGGCTTCAGTAATGCTGCTTGAGCCAGAGAATAGCATGTTGAGCCTGTCAAGGAAGGACATGGAGGTAGGTGCCACAGTGTATTTTTCTTTGTGTATTAGGCTCCCTTTCCCACCAATGCTTCCTGTTGTAAGGCTGTATTCTTCAGCGCTCTGGGGCTATGGTTATGCTAATTAGCTATTCTCAAATAGCTATTATTTTGAAATAACTGAGCTGTCCATTTATTCCTACCCTCTTTTTCCCACCTTTTGACCAGTTCTCAATCCATGAATGGATCTTCCCTCTTATCGCATGACAATTTAATTTATGTAAGAGCCTTTGCTGAGGGACCTTGTCAAATGCTTTCTGGAAATCCAAGTACACTATATCTACTGGATCCCCCTTATCCACATGTTTGTTTAATCCCTTCAAAGAATTCTAATAGATTAGTAAGACATGATGTCCCTTTACAGGAACCATGCTGACTTTCGCCCAAAAAAGTATGCTCTTCTGACAATTTTATTCTTGACTATGGTTTCAATTAACTGGTCTGTAATTGCCAGGATCTCCTCTAGAGCCCTTTTCAAACACTGGTGTTACATTAGCTATGTTCCAGTCATTGGGTACAGAAACTGATTTAAAGGACAGATTACAAACCACAGTTAACAGTTCTGCAATTTCACATTTGAGTTCTTTCAGAATTCTTGGGTAAGTGCCATGTGGTCCCGATGACTTGTTACTGTTAAGTTTATCAATCAGTTGCAAAACTGCAGAGGTGGCATTTTTTCTCAGATTAAAATCCAACCTTCACATAGATTCAGCGTGTTATTGTCCTGTTTGACAATGGGCAACTGGACAACTGGAGTTGGTAATAGGTTAGTTTCATCTAGCACAGTTCTGTAAGTCAGTTTAACAATAATGGCATATCTCTGTGGGCTTAACAGAACTGTGTAAAATAGTACACACAGACAGCAATCACATTTTATTCACTAGCCTGACAACTGGTTGGAATGCCAGTGTCCATCTTCAACCATGGATCAAGATGGGATGATTGGCAAGACAGTTATTAAGTGGAAAATAGTTGCTTTCATTGAGAATTAGTCTCCATTGCTGGAAAAAAGTGGTCAAAGTATTCAAGTCTTGGCTGGGATTCCCTTTAATCCTGTCGGGAGTCATTTGCAGTGTCAGCAGCAGTGGTGTTATCTGCATACATAACCTTCTCTGCCTGCATTTCGAGAAGGCTGTATGTGTATGTATTGTACAAAACAGGAATTATATCTTGTGAAAAGCCTCTGAGGAGACATTTAAGGTTACTGATTTTCTCCCCAACTTAAAGGATAAAAGTTTGGTTGCTACTCTTTCTTGGATGAACTGTGCCATCTGTCTACAGGGAATAACTTGCAGAATGTTGGCAGTTACACGGACGTGGCACAGCATGGTAAGCTGCTAACAAATCAACAACTCCACCAACATTCTTTCCTTCCTTACATGCATCTTCTGTATCTTGAGTCAGATGAAGAACATGATCTTAAGTACATTGTCCTTTCCTAAATCTAGCCTAAATGTGAGGTTGAAACTCCTCATTAATCTGCTTCGGGATTAGGCTACATCTACACCACAACACTTCTAGATGCACAACTGCAGCTGAACTTCTGTAATGCTTATGGTGGAGACACTTTAAGCGAGCAGTGGGAAATAATATTTGAAGGTGGGGAATTTGGTTAGTGGTCAAGGGCTGCACTCTTCTATGACATTGATGGAGGGGATGCAGATTCTAGGATGGAGGCTGGGTGCTGATGGGAGCTCAGGTTAAGGGATTGGGGTACATGAGAGGGTGCGGGATCTGAGAGGAAGGTTGGATGAAGGAGGGGTTTGTGACCTTAGGTGGCAAGGGAATGGGTATGGGTGCAGGACAGTATTCTGAGGAGGGGTATAGGAAACCATGCAGTGGGTTAGGATATGACCTAAGGCAGGAAGGGGTTGTGACCTGGAGCAGAGGTTAGAGGTGCAGAGTCTGGAAGGGGCTTTGCATACAAGAGAGGATTGTGACCTGGAAGAGGGGTGCAGACGGGAGTTCAGAGTATGGGAGGGAATTGTGACCTGTGGCAGGGATGCAGGAGGGTGATGCCTGGATTTGGGTTCAGACCTGGGGCAGGGAATTTGGGAGCATGGTCTCAGAGGGGGTATGGGTGCAGGAGTGGAGGTGAAAAGGAATTGGGTTACACAGATGAGTGATGTGGTGGTGGGGAAGGGGAGGGCAGGAGGTTGGGAGAGAGAGGGGCTGGGGTGCCAGGAGTAGGTTATGGTCAGGAGCTTCTTACCTAGGTAGCTCCTGGCCAGCAACCTCACAGGTGTCTCAGGCAGACTCCCTACCTGCCACAGCGCGGCATGCTGCTCAGAGCAGCCAGCTGGCACACCCATGTGCTACTCTGAGTGCATCAAGCCTGGGGTGAGGAGGAGGATTTTGCACACTGTCTGCCCTGCAGATAGACAGCTCCCATTGGCTGGGGAGGGGGCAATGCACACAGCCTCTCTCTCACCTCTTCCCTGCCCAGGGAGGTGCTCAGAGATGTATAGGTGCCTACTAAATCATGAGCTGGATCCAGCAGCATGTCCGGCTGGATCCAGCCCACAGAACATATTTTGCCTGGCCTTAGCCAACAGGAGAGAGTTAAATAACTCCTGGCTTTTTGAGAGGCAGTAGCTGTACCAGCAGAAGAAGCTCTCCTGCCAACATAACACTATCTATAGCAAAGAAAAAATGGTATTGGGAGATAAGTTAATAGGAAGGAAGATCAATGCTGATGGTATTGAACTAGAAAATGTAGAGAATTTCACATATCTGGGGAGCAACATAATGTATGATCTAGACTGAGAGAAGGAAATAGCAACTAGAATAGTGGAAGCAAGAGCGAGTTTGAAGGCAATGGGTAGGATCTGGAAAAGCAAAGCAATTAGCTTAAGAATGAAGCTGGGCATCTTGAAAACGTGTGTGAGACATAGATGATAATGAAAGATTTGAAAAGAAGAATATTGGTGTTCAAAAGGGGTTGGTATAGAAAGAGTCTGAGAATAGGATGGATGCAGAAGGTCACCAAAGAGGAATTATATAGGAAGATACAGCCAAAAGAGAACCTGCTGCAGAAGGTTATAAAACGGAAGCTACAACTATTTGGGCATATTTGCAGAATGATAACAAAAAATCAACACCTTGGTATTCGGCATAATGAATGGTTTGAATAGGAGAGGCAGACCCCACAAAGAATGGGTAGATGATGTATTAGATTGGTGCGGAGCTAGTCTACAGAAACTAAGCCACTCTGCACCGGACAAGGAAAGTTGGAAGGAAATAGTGAGAGAGGCATCAGACACCAACGGGCGCTGATCCCATGGTTATTAATGAAGATGATGATAGCAGCGCTTAGGTCCATATAATTTATGTTGCTTGGTGCGTGGTTATTTGCATCCCTGAGTGACAAAATACATAGTAACACATAGTCTCAGTTTCCATCGATTTATATGTCACACAGCAGAGAAATTGGCTGGAAGCCCTAATGATTCTTGTGATTTAGGACCAGCTATGACTTTTCCTCTACGCTGATCATTTGGGATGATATAATAACTCGGCACAATAAATCAGCACCCAAAGCTTCTGGATTTCAATGGTTGATCCAGAGTGCAAGACAAATTAACGATGGATTATGTCTACCCCAGGCGCCTCACTAGGCTGCAGTTGGTGCATGACCAGGTCAAGGTCCTGATCAGTGAAACAAGTAATCAGCTTTGTGCCTCCATTTCCTACTATCTCTCAATTAATCCATTTTAAATGAAGGGATGAGAGCTCTGGCTCAGTTAGGAGCTCCGTTATTGGCTACCAGTTCTTTCAAATGTAGAAGAAGCAAGCCAGGACATTATTCATTCCATATCCTCTGGTGCTGTGAGATGTGTTCTTGTACAACAGCTTTGAAGTCAGACTATGGCCACACCTACACTATGAGATAAATTTGAATTTATTAAAATCGATTTTATAATGCTGGGCTTTATAAATTCGAATTTGAGTATCGTCAGCTTCCCACAGGTTCCCCACAAATTCGACTTATTGCTGCCACACTCAGTCACCAAACATCGACTATTGCAGCCGTGCATTGTGGGAACCTATCCCACTGTTCCCTCAGCCCCATTGCATTCTGGGTATTTTCACAGGTGCAGCATGGGAAAAAATGCCTCGCAAGCAGTTGTGAGTATGTGATATCTTCTCACATTGTTTTGCCCTCATTCTCCTCCCATGGAAAACAAACAGCCTTTTTTTTCCCGGAGGACAGAAGAATAATTAGGACGTGGCATCAGCAAAGATCTCCTAATTAACTGAAATGTCTTGATTTTGTAGCAGCAATGAAGGGTCCTGTGGCACCTTGTAGACTAACAGAAAAGTTTTGAGCATGAGCTTTCGTGAGCACAGACTCACTTCATCGGATGCTGGTTGATTTTGTAGGTGAACTGCTTTTTATAGCTGGGGAGGAGGGACAACTCGGTGGTTTGAGCATTGGCCTGCTAAATCCTGGTTTGTGGGCTCAATCCTTGAGGGGGACATGTATGAATCAGGGGCCAATAGATTTAAAAAAAAATCTGTATGGGGTGGTGCTAGGTCCTGCTGTGAGTGCAGGAGACTGGACTTGATAACCTCCCAAGGTCTCTTCCAGTTCTATGACACATAAAATTGTAGCTGTAACTGAATCTCGTGGGTCTGTCCCACGAAAGCTCACCTAATGAATTATTTTGCTAGTCTTTAAAGTGCTACTCGGCTGCTTTTTGTTTTGAATTATCAAAGATTTTACAAAAATCAGCAGGTGTCTGCAATAGGCAGCAAAGTTTCTGTAGTCTCCTCAGCTGGCCCTCCACCCACTGTTCTCTGTGTTTTCGGGGGGCCGAATCATGAGGAAGGATGATAGGAAAGATTAGGAAAAAGATTTTATATTTGAAATGTCAAAGATTTTGCAAAAAGCAGCAGGTGTCACCAATGGGCAGCAAGCACCCGAATATATTTTTGGCCATGGGGGTCTGGGGTCTGTGGCTGCAGAGCCAGTTGAAATGTTCTCGCATCAATGAAAACCTTAGCCTCTGGGGGAGACTTCCCCCAAGTAGCACCAAGCTCCTGAATGTATATTTTGGAGGTGGGAGGGGGTGTCTGAGGCTGCAGAGACAGTTGAGTTGCAAGAGGTCCTCTGGGTGGAAAGTCTCTGATTATCTTAGTCACCAGGGAAGGCTTCCCCCCCTGGCAGCAGCAAGTCCCCAAAAATCTTTCCCCCACTTGGAGATCTCATTGTGCACAGGCCAGGACATTGTGCTGCCTAGCAGCATGGTCCACACTGAACAGCAGGCACATCCTTTTATTGGGTCAGGGGCTAGCCATGTGATGTTGTTGTGCACAGGAAAGACCCAGACTGCATGGTGCCTGTGCGGGGTGGGGTGTCTGCACAACTGTAGAGCGCAGAAAAGAAGTTTCTCAGCCTCTCATATAAGCTCAACTTCCCCAACAGCCTAGCTGTTCCATGGCATGGCAGGGCAGGGCCTGGTGAGAGTGCAGGAGAAAAATAAAAGAAAGTGCTCAGCTAACAGAGGTAGAGACAGAACCAGGGCTGAACTGAGAGCACAGATAGAAGTTTCTCAGCCTCTCCTACAAGCATGACCCCACGGCACTGCTGATAGCAAAGAAAGAAAGAAGTTTCTCAGCCTCTCACACAAATATAACCCCACAGCCACGGGCTTCCTAGTGCTGAACCCAAATCTGCAGACTCCTAGTACCTGATTCCTGTGCACCCGGAGAACAGCAGAGGTGGAAGCAGACAGAATGGAGTACTGTGGAGCATTGTGGCATACATACGTGGCACCTCTGGAGGCTAATGAATCTGATTCAAAAGTGTGGTGTTTCCACACTGACCTCTATTCAAACTTTTACATTTGAACTTGATGCTAAACCCAGCCAGTTCTGACAATATTGTGGTATCAATATTAACACTCTCTAATTTGAGCTAATGGAATTTACAGTGACAACAGCGTCATGGTAATATTGAGCTAACTGCCTTAAATTCAAATTTACCTCATAGTTTAGATGTAAACTGGGTGTCATCTGTTGAAAACAAACTTGCCCTCAGTTCTTTCTCATCTGTCTGAAGCCCATGTAAGTATGCTGTAGCCGCACAACAAAAAGGAATCCTAAAGATGGCCGAGCCAGGAGCAGCAAACCTGGGATCGTTTGTCTACCCAAATTATTTCTAAGGTTCAATCAGAACAGGTAAGAAATTAAATATAAAATATTCACTGAAGGGCTCCTCCCTCAGCAAGCTGTCATTTCCAAAATACAACCCTAAATTAAAGGGACTTATTCCTGTGCTTAGCTTTAAGCACATGCTAAAGCATATTTAGTAGCTGTGCTAGATTGGGCTTTCCCCTTACGCTGCACTTTCATACTATGATAGATTCGTTTCACTTAGACAAGCACAGTGAACTCTAAAATCACAATGTATGAGACCGAGAAAGAATCAGTAATGCATCTGCTCAATTAGCAATAGGCATTTATAGAAGTCAGACGATAGCGTGAATGGTAGCTGAGTAAATAAAGAGGGTAAAATACTATCTAGGCTTACAGCGTGATTAGAATAGTTGGGCTTTGGAATTGTGTCATGGATGCTCTTTTCCAAAGAATAGGAGAGAGTAAATACGTACATTGCCATTTAATTCAAATAAGAAAAATCTTTTGGGTGTTTATTTGCTTTGAGTCTCTTGAATAGAAGTAAATAAAAAAAAAAAAAAAGCCCGGGGAACTAGGAAACAAGTATGCGGTGTCACACAGTATAAAAATCATCCTGTCTATAAAAAGTAATAGATAAAAATGTCATAGAAAATGCATATTTCTAAAAAGCAGTGGGCCATATTCTGAGATGGGGTGAATAGTTTTTGCCCCACTAGCTTCAATGAGACTGTGTTGATTTATAGGACCTGAAGATCCTACTATAAAACAAGTGGCATAGGGACTGTAGTATGCCAAACCTTTGTCAAACTGTATTGTAAAGTGTAATGGTCAGGAGATTAATATATCGACATTAAGGAGTTACCCAGAGTACATTATTGATGCTCTCTGCTGGCATTATTATTTGTTTTGAGAAATGGTTGAGAAATTAGCTGAATTTTCACAGATAAGCTATTCTATTTTATGACCAAATCTAACTGTGGTATAATAGAAATACATAGTGCTTCAAGTCAGGCAACATAGGAAGAGTTCACCCATTTTGATTGCTATAATCAGGGTCTCAATGTTCAGGGATATTTTGTCATTCTTTCACCTTAGGGTGAATGGGTGTACTGAGGGGACAACATGAGGAGAATTCTTATTTACTGCCAGAAAAGCTAATGGGCTTACCAAGATTGGGCAAGTCCTTACATTTTTATTTCTGCATTCTTCATTCATTATTTCTATCTTCATGTGAAAACATACGCACATGTGTCAGGCACATGCCCTTTGGCTAGGGGCTTACCTACTTGAAAGAGATCGTCTCTCTCATAAAACAGTGCAGCAATATGATACTCCTCTTAATTTGGAGGGAAAAATAAGGGTCTGGCAGTTCATGTCCTTTGTGAGGGGCTTTCTGCCTTTCCCGCTGACCCTCATTCCAGTAAAAAGCTCACATTCAGTGACTTCGTGCATTCAGTAAGGCTTACAGTTACTTTGGATTTTGGAAATGTGAGTCTGATATTTGGGATGTTGGTGGCTGTTTTTGATGATGGATGAAGCTGCTGGGTTTTTATTTTGACACTTTGCAGTTTCTGTCACAGATCTCTAGCTCTGAAGGATTGTGCTTTATCAATACTTCGATGGATATCAGATTACACACATTTCTTTGATTCTTAAAAATGCGTCTTTAGCTTCCCTCAAACCTCCATCCAGCCACAAAACTCTGCAGCACATCACTGGATCTTATACCCCAGTTGCTCACAGCATAAGGTGTCCCTGCCAGCCAGAGGTTCCCTTGTGGTATTTACATTGTTTGTTCCTTGGCTTCCCAGGGAGTTGGTGGTGGTATTTCTTCCCTCTGTCTGGGTCTGCTGGGGTCTGATGCTCCCTAGAGTGGAATTCTATCTGCATATTCCTCAGTCATTTGGCTACGGCTTCTACTGTGACAGGCTGATGTCAGTGCACCTAAACCCACAAGCTATCTGAGAGGCATGCACAAACTGCTCAAGAATCACTCGATCCATAATTTGCCCTGGTTTTTGGGTATTGGGCCTCAACTGCAACATAGCCCAAGGCCCAGTCCAAGATGGCTGCCTTCACTGCATCATGTTCTGTAGCCTGAACATCTGTCAGTGTCTTATACGCTGCTTGTTTTTCCCCTGAAAGTTATGGGGCTAGTTGCAGAGCTCAGGTTGTCTAGTCCCACTCAGCACCCAGAGTCACGGCCTCACATGTGCTCAGAAAAGCATCAGTGTCAGCAGTAGGTGCCATTTTGCACTAGCTGAGTCCTGGAGGGCAAGTGCCATCTCTCCTTCTGCAGGGCTCACCAGTTTCTGAAGGAGTTGCTGCTGCTGCTCTGCCACCTGTTCTTTAAGAGAGACCTGCAAAATCCATCGTTGTTTGCCCATCAAGCCTGTACAGCCTGCCTCTCCTCTTGATGACTGATGAAATGCCGACAGCATATTGACTACATCTCCTCTTGTGGTTGACTCAGCCTCCACAGAGTGCACTTCATCTCTGGGCTGCCAAACTGTATCTCAGGCAGTTGATCCAGACAAACTTCCATGTAGGTTGGGGTGCACCAACAGCTCCCCACTTTCTGTGTGCCAGGTGTCCACCAAAGCAGGCTCAGAGAGGCCTCAGGGTTGTTTTCTTCACCTTAGCATGCCCCACCACCAGTGCAAAACTCTCTACAGTATATACAGGTTTTCTCTTCTTATAGGCTGGGTCAGTCTTCAACTAGGAGACTTCCAGCTCCCTCCCTGACTGACCTCTCCCTCACTTCCTGCCCCCACTTCTGGTACCTCCCCAACCTCTGTAGAACTTGGCTAGTTTGGCTGGAAGGTGTTGTCAATCCTCATGCCAGCATAAGACCCTTTTTCATCAGCCCACAGAATCACAGATCATAGAGCTGGAAGGGACCTCAGGAGGTCATCTAGTCCAGCCCCCTGCTTCAATCAGGATCAACCCCCACTAAGTCATTACAGCCAGGACCTTGTCCAGCTGGGACTTAAAAACCTCAAGGGATGGAGTCCACCACCTCTCTAGTGAAGTAGTTTTTCCTAATATCTGACCTACACCTCTCCCTCTTCAACTTCAGACCATTACTCCTTGTTCTGCCATCTCACACCACTGAGAACAGTCTTTCACCCTCCTCTTTAGTGCTCCTCTTCTGAAGTTAAAGGCTGCTATTAAATCACCCCTAAATCTTCTCTTCTGTAAACCAAAAAAGCACAGATGCCTCAGCCTATCCTCATAGGTCTTGTGCTCCAGCTCCTTAATAATTTTTGTTGCCCTCCACTGAACCTCCTCCAGCAAATCCACATCCTTTCTATATGGGGGTGCCCAAAACTGGACACAATATTCCAGATGTGGCCTCACCAGTGCTAAATAGAGGGGAATAACTACTTCTCTAGATCTGCTCAAAATGCTCCTCCTAATGCACCCTATTATGCCATTAGCCTTCTTGGCTACAAGGGCACACTGTTTACTCATATCCAGCCTTTCACCATAACCCGTAGGCCCCTTTCCATCGTACTGCTGCTGAGCCAGTCAGTCTCTAGCCTGTAACAGTGCTTGGGATTCGTCTGCCCCAGGTGCAGGACTCTACACTTCTCCTTGTTGAACCACATCAGATTTCTTTTGGCCCAGTCCTCCAATTTATCCAGGTCACTCTGCATTCTCTCTCTACCCTCCAATGTATCTACCTCTCCCACTAGTTTTGTGTCGTTCGCAAACGTCCTGAGGATGCAATCCAGTCCCTCATCCAGATCATTAATAAAGATGTTGAACAACACCGGCCCCAGAACCGAGCCTTGTGGCACTCTGCTTGAAACTGGCCGCCATCCAGATATTGAGTCATTGACCACTATCTGTTGGGCCTGACCCTCAAGCCATCCATCTTATAGTCCAAGGATCCAATCCATATTTCCTTAACTTATGGACAAGAATGTTGTGGGAGACCGTATCAAAAGCTCTTGCTGAAGTCAAATTATATCACATCCAGGCTACGTCTACACGTGAAGCCAACATCGAAATAGGCTATTTCGATGAATAACGTCTACACGTCCTCCAGGGCTGGCAACGTCAATGTTCAACTTCGACGTTGCACGGCACCACATCGAAATAGGCACTGCGAAGGAACGTCTACACGCCAAAGTAGCACACATTGAAATAAGGGTGCCAGGCACAGCTGCAGACAGGGTCACAGGGCAGACTCAACAGCCAGCCGCTCCCTTAAAGGGCCCCTCCCAGACACAGTTGCACTAAACAACACAAGATACACAGAGCTGACAACTGGTTGCAGACCCTGTGCCTGCAGCATGGATCCCCAGCTGCAGCAGCAGCAGCCAGAAGCCCTGGGCTAAGGGCTGCTGCCCACAGTGACCATAGAGCCCCGCAGGGGCTGGAGAGAGAGCATCTCTCAACCCCCCAGCTGATGGCCGCCATGGAGGACCCAGCAATTTCGATGTTGCGGGACGCGGATTGTCTACACGGTCCCTACTTCGACGTTGAACGTCGAAGTAGGGCGCTATTCCGATCCCCTCATGAGGTTAGCGACTTCGACGTCTCACTGCCTAACGTCAAAGTTAACTTCGAAATAGCGCCCGACGCGTGTAGCCGCGACGGGCGCTATTTCGAAGTTAGTGCCGCTACTTCGAAGTAGCATGCACGTGTAGACACAGCTCCACTGACTTCCCCATGTCCACAGAGCTTGAAGCTAATCAGATTGGTGAGGCAGAATTTGCCCCTGGTGAACCCATGCTGGCTACTTTTGATCACTTTCCCCTCTTCCAAGTTCTCCAAAATGGATTCCTTGAGGATTCCCTCCATTATTTTCCCAGGGATTGAGGTAAGGCTGACCGGTCTATAGTTCCCTGGTTTGTCCTTCTTTCCTTTTTTAAAGATGGGTACTATGTTTGCCTTTTTCCTGTCATCTGGTATCTCTCCTGATTTGCAAGAGTCTTCAAGGATAATGGCCAAAGGTTCAGCAATGACCTCTGCCAATTCCCTTAGTACCCTCGGGTGCATTAAATTCAGTCCCATGGACTTGTGCACATCTAGTTTTTCTAGATAGCTCAGAATTTGTTCCTTCCCTACAGATGGCTGCCCTCCACCTTCCCATAATTCATTGTCTCGGGCTATCATTTGGAAGTTGAATTTGTCTGTGAAGACTGAAGCAAAAAAACATTGAGTACTTCAGCCTTTCCTGCATCATCCCTCACTAGGTTACCTCCTTCATCCAGTAATGGCCCCACACCTTCTCTTATAACCTGTTTATTGTTAACATGCCTACAGAAACCCTTCTTGTTACTCTTCACATCCCTTGCCAGTTGCAGTTCCAATTGTGCTTTTGCTTTCCTGATTACTGCCTGGCATTCTCCAGGGATATGTTTATACTCCTCCTTAGTCAACTGTCCCCATTTCCATTTCTTGTATGCATCCTATTTTAATTTAAGCTAAGGATTTCCCCGTTAAGCCAAGCTGGTTGCCTACCAGGTTTGCATTTCTTACTATGCAGCAAGATGGTTTGTTCCTGTGCCTTCAATAAGACTTCTTTAAAATACCGCCAGTTTTCTTCAACTCTTTTCCATTTCAACTTTGCTTCCCAAGGGATCCTGCTCATCCATTCTCTCAGGGAGCCAAAGTCTGCTGTCCTGAAATCAAGGGTCTTTATGTTACTCTCACCTTTCTTCCTTTTGTCTGGATCCTGAAATCTACGAAGTCTCCCACTTCTACTCCTTTTACTAGTTCTTCCCTGTTTGTGAAAGAACCCCTGGTCGGTTCCTTCAGCACTTGTACCAAGAAGTTATCTCCAACATTCTCCAAAACTTCCTGGATTGTCTGTGTGCTGATGTATTGGTCTCCCAACAAATGTCTGGATGATTAAAGTCTCTCATGAGAACCAGGGCATGTGACTTGGAAGCTTCACTTAGCTGCCTGAAAAAAGCCTCATCTATCTCATCTCCCTGATCTAGCGGTCTATAGCAGACACCAACTACAACATCATCTCTGTTACTTCTGCCTCTAAGTTTAACCCAAAGACACTCAACTGGATTTTCTCCTTCCTCATACTGGGGCTCTGAGTAATCATACTGCTCCCTCACATAGAGTGCAACTCCTCCTTCTTTTCTACCCTGTCTGTCCTTCCTCAACAGTTTATAACCTTCCATGACCGTGCTCCAGTTATGCGACTTGTCCCACCAAACCTCTGTTATTCCAAACACCTCATATTTCTTCGACTGTGCCAGGGCCTCTAATTCTTCCTGTTTGTTCCCCAGGCTTCTGGCATTAGTGTACAAGCACCTTAGAGAAGGGGCCGTTTGGCCCACGTGCTTCTCTTCACCCAGGAAACTCACTCAATTGTTCCCTCCTCCTTCCCCATTTACCTCAGGGCTTGCAACACCTTCCCCCAACGAACCTAGTTTAAAGCCCTCCTCACTAGAGCCATGTCTACACGTGCACGCTGCTTCGAAGTAGCGGCACTAACTTCGAAATAGCGCCCATCACAGCTACACGTGTTGGGCGCTATTTCGATGCTAACATCGACATTAGGCGGCGAGACGTTGAAGCCGCTATCCTCATCAGGAGATGGGAATAGCGCCCTACTTCGACATTCAACGTCGAAGTAGGGACCGTGTAGTCAATGTGCGTCCCGCAACATCGAAATTGCGGGGTCCTCCATGGCGGACATCATCTGAGGGGTTGAGAGACGCTCTCTACAGCCCCTCAGCTCAATGGTGGCCGCGTGGAGCGGCCCCTTAAAGGTCCCCTCTCCCTCCCTTTCTGCGCAGGAAGCTGAGAGAGCGTGCAGGCAGCAGCAATAACACGAGGCCAGCCTGCACGCTCTGCAGCAGCCCCAAGAACACCCCAGCGCACCGATGGCCACCCAGCAGCCCCCCCAGTGCCCCCAGAGGACTGGGGGGCTCCAAGGGGAGCCAGGGCAACCAGGCTGGCAGCCAGGCCGGCAAGCGGCAGCGGGGCCCCTCCTGGATGGTGGCCGAGCTTCGGGACCTGCTGGGGCTCTGGAGCGAGGAGGAGGTGCTCCAGGTAATGGGGATCAAGAGGCGGAACGCGAATGGGTTTGCTCGGCTGGCCGAGGGCCTGGCTGCCCGGGGTCACCCTGCCCGCACTCCGGACCATGTCCGGAGTAAAGTCAAAGAGCTGTGGCAGGGTTATGCCCGGGCCTGGGATGCAGCCGGCCAATCTGGGGCCGCCCCCGTCACTTACCCCTTTTACAGGGAGCTCAGGGCCATCCTGGGCCCCTGGCACACCTCCTCCCCTCCGGCCACTCTTGACACCTCGGCTGAGGAGCCCCAGCAGGCCCCGGAGCTGGAGTCTGCCCCGGAGGCAAGCCCCACACCCCGGGGCCCCCCCCAGGAGCCCACCCCTGGGGCACCGGAGCAGGAGCAGGAGGAGGAGGAGGAGGAGGGGGAGGACTCCTCCTCCGCTGAGATGGGGCTGCACATCCTCCTTCCATCCCAGAGCAGCAGCTGGGCATCCGCCCCCCGGGTGTCCCCGGACCGTGGGAGTGGACCTACAGGTATGTACCCCCCGGTGTACACCCCCGGGGTTGAGGGGCAGGGGTAATAGATATGTGGCCAGGGCCCTCCACATCCCCAGATGGCCATGGCCCCAAGGACAGCAGTGCCATGTCCCTCACAGGAGTACATCAGTCCCTGCCCCCCACCCCAGCACGACAGTGCCATGACCCATCCCCAGGGCAGGGGGGAGCGGAACCTCTAGGGTCCCCCAGGAGGAGGGGGTGGGACACCCCGCAGCAGCAGCCACAGCAGCATGTGATGGAGTGGGGTGAGTGCAAATGCGAGACTCAGGCTAGCTATGAGCAACAAGCTGAATAGCTCCCAGGGGCAAAGGATGATCCTGGGGCTACAGCTGGCAGGTGACACCTCTGCCGTGAACAAAGAGGAGGGAGGAGCCGAGCTGGCTTTGAATCGGGGGGGGGGCTGCGGGTAGAGGCTAGGGGAAGGGAGAGCTGGAAGGCAGCCAGCCTGAGGAGGGGGAAAGCTACATCCCAGAGGGGCACCCCTTGGGGTCTTCTCCCCAGGACAGGTTGGAAGGACTGTCTCTGACTATTGTACTGTCACTCCTGGGAGAAACTGGGCATCTGTGGCCTAAGAAACCTCTCCTGTCAGACCCTGCTGAGTGAAGTGAGAGTCACTCCCGCCAGGGGACGGGGTGCAGTGCAGGGGGACCCATGAACCCCATCACAGCAGCATATTCCGGGGACAGGGATGGGGAACCTGAAGCACAGGGGTGGGGGGACAAGTGCCACGGCTCGGGGCCCACACTAACGCCTGTCTCCACTCTTCTTCCCCCCCTCCTGTGTTCCGCAGCTGCACCATCGGAAGGACCGGAGAGCACCGGTGAGGCTTCAGTGGTCCCGGAAACCCCTCCGGGGCCATCGGTCCAGGCAAGCCCCTTGGCGGAGGACCAACCAGCCCCACGGCAGGCAAGACGGCGGACCCAGCAACAACACATGCCGGCGACGGACCCCCAGCTGCTGGCCATCCATCATCAGCAGCTGGAGGTCGTGGAGCAGCCTCTGTGGGTGGAGCAACGCCGCCTCCACCTCCAGGAGCGGGCGCTAGGTTGGCGCCAAGATGCATGGGGGGCCTACATGGATACGTTCAACCGCCTCGTGGACTACCTGGCCCCCCATGCCGCGCCAGCTGCCACTGCGCCCGCCCTGAGTGCTCCACCCACCGCGCCACCCGCTGCTCTGCTTGTCACCGCACCATCCACCATCACCCCGCCACCTGCCACCAAGGGCCGGACCGCCGAGGGAGACCTGGGGACAGGGCTGCAGCCAAGGCGGGGCTCCCGGCCGCCCACCCCCAGTGCCGGACTATAGGGGCGTGGGGCCCAGGACATGCCCCCCCCGTATATAGTTTTGGGACTTATTTATTTGTGCCCACCGTTTGCCCCGTCCCCCCCCCCCATGTAAATAGTTCTCCCCTTCCTTCTAATCCCTGGTTTGCTGTTTTTTGTACATATAATATATGCAAACTTTTTTATTATTCACTTATATAATAGTTTAGTTAGAAGGTCTAGTATATAGTTTGTTGTTATTAGTTAAAAAAACAGTTCAGAGAAAACCAGTTTCATTTTACCAACAAGTGCGTGCTTTTATTTGTCCAGGAAAAGTGTGTGGGGGGGGTGTGCTGTTGGGTGCTCCGTGGTGTGGGCGTAGGGGCAGGGAGTGTTGTGGAGGAAGGGGGGTGGGCAGTGGGGGGCCTGGCAGAATTCACCCTGTGGCCTCATTGAAGTGGGCCCGCAGGGCCTCCCGGACCCAGGTCCCTTCGGGGTCCAACTGGTGACTTGGGGCAGCGGGTGGCTGCACGTCGGCCCTGCCGGCCTCCACAGCCCAGCCCTGAAAAAAGGCCTCTCCCTTGCTCGCCAACAGATTGTGTAGGGCGCAGCAGGCACCCACAATTTGGGGGATGTTGGTGGGGCCCGCATCCAGGCGGGTGAGGAGACACCTCCAGCGCCCTTTGAGGCGGCCAAATGAGCGCTCCACCACCTGGCGCGTGTGGTTCAGGCGCTGGTTGAAGCACTCCTGGCTGGCAGAGAGATGGCCCGTGTACGGGTGCATGAGCCAGGGCCGAACGGGGTATGCCTCATCTGCGATGACGCAGAGGGGCATGGTGGTGTCTCCCACAGGGATCTCCCACTGGGGGATGTAGGTCCCCGCCTCCAGCCAGAGGCACCGGCCCGAGTTCCGGAAAACTCAGGCGTCATGGGTGCTGCCAGGCCAGCTCACATAAACGTCCTGGAAACGGCCCTGGCTGTCCACCAAGGCCTGGAGGACCACTGAGTGGTAGCCCTTCCTGTTTTTGTAGCGTCCTCCACTGTGATGTGGGGCGTGGATGGGGATGTGAGTCCCATCCAGAGCCCCGAAGCAACTGGGGAAGCCCAGCGTGGCAAAGTCCACGATGGTGGCATCTGGGTCCCCCAGCCTCATGAGCCTGTAAGGAGCATGGCGTTGATGGCACGCACGACCTGCAGGGAAAGCACATGGGAGAGCACCAATGAGGGGTGAGCAGGGTGTGCGTGGCCCTGCCCTGCCCGGGCCCCCCTGCCCTGCCCCCCCACATGGGTCCTCTTACCTCCATGAGGACAGCCCCGACGGTGGCCTTGCCGACGCCAAACTGCTGTCCCACAGATCGGTAGCTGTCTGGAGTGGCCAGCTTCCAGACAGCGATGCCGACCCATTTCTCCACTGGGAGGGCACGCCGCATGGCGGTGTCCTGGTGCCTGAGTGTGGGGGTGAGCCACTGGCACAGCTCCATAAATGTCTGCCGGCTCATCCTAAAGTTCCTGAGCCAGCGGTCGTCATCGCACTCCTCAAGCACCAGCCACTCCCACCAGTCGGTGCTGGTGGGGTAGCTCCACAGGCAGCGGCATATGAGGCGGAGGGGGTCGGGGTGCTGCACGGTTGGGGGTTGAGTCCTGCTCCCCTGCAAGCCACTCCTCCTCCAGTGTGGCAAGGACGTGCTCAGCTGCCTCCCGCATGGCATGGATCAGGGCGAGCCCTGCTCCTGCAGGGAGGGCTGGGTGTACCTCTGGCTGCTGCTGCTGCTGCTGCTGCTGCTGCTAGGGGTCCATGTCTGCGTCGCCCGACGTCTGTGTGCCTATGGCTCTTCAGACCACGTGCTGTGCAGGCTGAGTGTGTCTGGGAGGGGCCCTTTAAGGGAGCAGCTAGCTGTTGCCCCGGAAGCGCTAGTCCACCCTGTGACCCTGTCTGCAGCTGTGCCTGGCATCCCTATTTTGATGTGTGCTACTTTGGCGTGTAGACGTTCCCTCGCAGCGCCTATTTCAATGTGGTGCTGCGCAACGTCGATGTTGAACATCGACGTTGCCAGCCGTGGAGGACGTGTAGACGTTATTCTTTGAAATAGCCTATTTCGATGTCTCCACATCGAAATAGGCTACTTCGAAGTAGGCTTCACGTGTAGACGTAGCTTAGGTTTGCAAGCCTGCCCGCAAAGATGCTCTTTCCTCTCTTTGTGAGGTGGATCCCATCTCTTCCCAGCAATCCCTATTCACGAAGAAGAATCCCATGGTCAAAGAAACCAAATCCTTCCCTGCTACACTACCTACGCAACCACGCATTTACCTCTGTGATTCGATGATTCCTACATGGACCCCTTAAAATTGGGGCTGATGGGATGGGGTGGGGTTTATTAGGTTCTCTTGCATCAGCATCCTGCTACACTCCCCCTCAGTTTAGCCATTATTGGTTGACCAATTTCTTGTACATGTCACTGAAGAAGCCAGTTTTAAGGGGTAATTGAAGGACAAGAAAGTGATGGCTTTGTGAATGATTTCCTGGATAATGGCTAGTTTGAAAGAAAATGGAAAAACAACCATGTGATACACAAAATTACTGCATTTTACCTCCCGTTTATGAATATTCCAGTTTCATTTGTACTGGTACTTTCCATAGCTGCCTGATCTTGTTCTTCAGTGGTGTGTAACTTTCCAGTATGTTCTAGTTAAGTAATCCTTTAAAACATTGGATTTTTTTCCCCTTATTCAGGCATTTATATTAAAACTCATTATGGAAAGGATTGTTTTGCACACATCGCTTCTTATTTTCTAAAATGTCATAAAGTTACACCTTTTGCTGTAGGGGCATAATAAAGAAGATAACTTTTGCATCTTGGTGGCTTATTTTTCCTTCTGGGTATGAGACAAAGCAGACTCGGTAAACAAATCCAAACAAGTGTAAGGAGAGTGATTCCAGTGTTTCAGGTTTATTATTCTCACACTGTGAGCTGGTACAAATGAATTACAAAGATTAGATGGAATTACAGCTACTGGAACTACAAAGTGTATACATATACATGTGTACATTTATAAGAATAATAATCTTTGTTTTAAAGTGTTTGAATAGATTTGTATTATGCATATTGCCATAGCATCTAAGAGCAATTATGCCCACTGTGCTAGGCTCTGTACAAACACTGAATGAAAAATCCATTTCCCCATCTCTCCCAGGGGCATAAGATAAGAGCTTGACAGAGAGGGAAGTACAAGTAAACAAAGTGCAATGTTGGTCAACATAGCAGGCCTTTGCAGGTGTCAGAGGCAGGGAGCTTTGTGGAGCGATTTGGGAACAATGAGGTAGCTTTATTGACTGAAGAAGTTATCTTGTGTTACAGGGACTCATTGAAAGCCCTTGATTGAATGAGTGAAACTTTCTATCAGTTGATACAACGGCTATTTCCTCCTGGTATTTGGTCAACTGACAATGATGAGGATTGAGAGTCCTGTTTCAGAGAGGTACATATCTCATGCAAACTTTAAGCACATAATTAGGCCCAATATTTCTATGGGACTACTTACGTACTTAATCTTATGCATGTGATCAGGTAACAACAAATTTCTGCCTAAAACCTAGAGCAACTGATTAAACTTGATTTCTTACCTGTTTTTGCATCACACCCACTTGTGATTTAAGCTCACTGATGACATTATCCGTGTGACCTTGATTAGAGCAAATGTGGACTGGTGCTGTTTATAATTGGAAGGTGTGAAGTGACTGGGAGAAGGAGTACCAAGTAACTTGCTACACTTAATGAGTGTTGGCTGTTGAGTTTCTAAGTGCCTGAAAAGAAAAGAAAGCCAGAGGAAAATTCACTGCAGGATGGATTGATTTAAATCAAGGCCAGTGAAACTGTGATTTAAATCACAAAAGGCAAAAATCTCAATTTAAATAATTGATTTTAATATTTTCCATGTGTACTTTATTTTCTAAAACAGAGGCATTCTCATTAGTTGTTATAACCATTAAAACTTGTTGATCTACAATTAAATAGAGCCTTTACACTACATTTGGCACATCTTTTTGCTAACTGGCAGGATACAATATACTACAACTACTACTTAACCTTGTACTCCACGTGGAGCATAGATCATCTACAAATCTCCTCTTCTTCACCCTATCTTGGGACAAAACTTATAAGTGGCTCCAGGAGTACCCCAGTTGTTGTCCTTCAATCTCAATAGACATTGTCCACATTGTCTGAGGTCTTCCTCTTTTGTGTTTTCTGTATAGCTCTTCATTTGTGATGAAGGATGTACCTCAGGCATCTGTTTAAGAATGTCTATAACTTGTGATTTGAAGACTTTTTAGTATGCCAGGTCTCACAGCCATACAACAGCACACTCTTCACATTTGTGCTGAAGATCCACAGTTTTGTCTTCACAGATACTGTTTTTGAACTCCATATGGGATAGAGATTCTTGAATGCAGCTGTTGCTTTCCCTATCCTGGCATCGATCGGTTTCTCCATCTATGCCCATAATACTCCTCACGTAAATAAACTGTTCCACATCTTCCTGGTCATCCCCTCCCAGTGTGATGAAGGTGGTGCTGAACTGGTTGATCTTCATTGTCTTCATCTTTCCCTTGTTAATTCTCTGTCCAGCCAGTGAGGCAGTTTTGTCTAGTATCATGACCTTTTCTTACATGCTTTCATGTTGGTGTGAAAGGAGGGCAACATAATCAGCAAACTCAGTGTCACCTAGCTGTTTGAAAAGTGTCCATTGAATGCCTTCTTGATGGTCATCTGTCGTCCTGCTCATAATCTAGTGCATTGTGACCAAGAACATGCTGAAGGATTCTGTCAAGACACCATTGTGAACAACTTGGCATGTTGGGGGTTCATACCTTGAATGAATCAAGTTAATAATTTTGGACGGGATGCCGTGGTGTTGCAGCAGTTACCACAAAGTGTCTCTATCAATGCTGTCAAAGGCTGTCACAGTGGAGGTTATGTACAGAACGGAGTTTCACTCCACTGATTGTTCTGTAACTCTACCATGAAACCTCTGGGGTTTCCATGCCAGTTCCAAGCCTGGACAAATGAAAAGGGTTGGTCAGATGAGTGACGATGCGCTGGCCGTGACACAACAATAGGGCTACGTCTACACGTGCACGCTACATCGAAATAGCTTATTTCGATGTAGTGACATCAAAATAGTCTATTTCGATGAATAACGTCTACACGTCCTCCAGGGCTGGCAACGTCGATGTTCAACTTCGACGTTGCTCAGCCCAACATCGAAATAGGCACAGCGAGGGAACGTCTACATGCCAAAGTAGCACACATCGAAATAAGGGAGCCAGGCACAGCTGCAGACAGGGTCACGGGGCGGACTCAACAGCAAGTCGCTCCCTTAAAGGGCCCCTCCCAGACACACTTTCATTAAACAGTGCAAGATACACAGAGCCAACAACTAGTTGCAGACCCTGTATATGCAGCACGGACCCCCAGCTGCAGCAGCAGCAGCCAGAAGCCCTGGGCTAAGGGCTGCTGCCCACGGTGACCACAGAGCCCCGCAAGGGCTGGAGAGAGAGTATCTCTCAACCCCCCAGCTGATGGCCGCCATGGAGGACCCCGCTATTTCGATGTTGCGGGACGCGGATCGTCTACACGTCCCTACTTCGATGTTGAACGTCGAAGTAGGGCGCTATTCCCATCCCCTCATGGGGTTAGCGACTTCGACGTTTCGCCGCCTAACGTCGATTTCAACTTCGAAATAGCGCCCAACACGTGTAGACGTGACGGGCGCTATTTCGAAGTTACTGCCGCTACTTCGAAGTAGCGTGCACGTGTAGACGCAGCTATGTAGCCGTGACGGGCGCTATTTCGAAGTTGGCACCGCTACTTCGAAGTAGCGTGCATGTGTAGATGCAGCCTAGGAATGAAATCTGATGCCCTTATGACTAAATGATAAAAGATGCGTGATCGGATATTACCTGGGTAAACAAGGTCTGCTACACCAATCAAGCGATCAGAGTTATGTTGATAAGTTGGCTACCGAAAGAAAATTACAACTAACACACATGTTATCATTTGGAACATGGAACATCTGAACACTGTGGGTGACTGGAAAATGAGAGCTGCTTCAAAAGGAGATGGAGAGATAGTGATGTGATATACTTGGACTGGCAGAGATGTGTTAGATAGCATCAGTAGAGATGTGTGGTTGTGAAATCATTTGGTCAGGGAATGAAATGAAGCATTAGGCAGCAGTCAGATTCCTTCTTAGCAAAAGAGCTAGAGGAGCATTATTAGGACACAAAATGGTGAGTGCAAGAACGATGGTAGCGAGATTTGAAGCAAAACTATTCAACCTCTAAGTCATTCAAGTGTAGGCATCCATGTCAAACAATAAGGAGGAATAGATTGAGCTATTCCATAAAGACTTGACAAAGACACTAGAGGAGATACCAAAGAAAGATGTGTTGATCATTGGACAAAATTGGAACATGAAGGTTGGAACAAATAATGAAGGTTGGGAGTGAGTCATGGGAAGGTTTGGATATGGAGAAAAAAACGAACGAGGTGAGAAACTACCAGAATTTGCTACAGAGCATGAGATGGTGACCTGCAACATGAGATTCCAACAAAAGGACTGTAGGAAGTGGACATGGGTGATTGAATGACAGGAAGTCCAAGAACATGATAAATATGATTTTGATAAAAAGATGGGTAACATCAGTACAGCAGTGCCAAACTTTCCAAGGAAAGGATATAGACTTGGACCACAGTCAAGTGATCACAAACAGCGAGATAAAACTCAAAAAAAGAGTGTAAGACATAGTTTAAGAAAAGAAGAGATGTGGCAATGCTAGGTGAGGAAGAAATAAGGAATCCATACAGAGCAGCGCGTGAAGAGAAGATTAGGAATGCGGGCACAGAGACTGACCTAGATAAGAAAGTCAAAGGGATAGCCACAGTGATATAAGAGGCAATTGAGCAGACTGTTCTGGAAGAAGAGAAGATCAATAAGAAGTGGATTACACAGGAGACACTGAAGTTGGTTGAAAAGAAGAGAGAGTTGAATATCAGAAGAGATGTTTCCAAGAGGGCAGAACATCAATATAGGGTGAAGTGCAGTGAGGTAAGGAAAGTGACCTGAAAGGATAACACGAAATTGTTATAAGAGCAGTGGGAAGATATAGAGAGGTATTCTGTCAGTGTAAGCCAGGGAGATGATTAGGAATATTAATAGGGAGTGGCAGCCCAAGCAGATGGCGATCAAAGATGAGAACAAAGAGGTGCTGATAAACAAGGAGAAGACTGTGCAGCGATGGACGAGATACTGCACCGATTTGTACAAAGCAGAGTCAGACCTGTGTCTCAGAGAGACTGATCAAAGAACCAAAAGAGATATCTCCACTGAGCATTGACAGTGTGACTGATGTTTTGAAGGAGGAAGTAGAAAGTGAAACGACTAACCAACAACAAGAGTCCTGGAAATGATAAGATCACTGGAGAGATGATCAAATACAATGGAGAAAGTATGATTCACGAAATACAGCGACTATGTAAAGTAGCATGGAAAGAAAGGAAGGTACCTAAGGAAGGTACAAGATCTGTGCTAGTGAGAATGCACAAGAAAGGAAGTACATCGGAGTGCAAGAACTACAGAAAAATTGCCCTAACGAGTCATCTAGGCAAAGTGCTGATGATAATGCTGATCGAGAGACTGAGACCACGGATGGAATAACTTCTAGTAGATGAGCAAGCTGGGTTCAGGAAAGATAGAAGAATCATACAACAAATATTGGCACTAAGATTGATAGCAGAGAAAGCTCGACGAAAGAACAAGAACATGTACACTTGCTTCATCGACTTTCAGAAGGCATTTGACAGTGAAGATCAGAAAGTGACTTGGGCGGTATTGAAGTTGTATGGAACGGACAGCAGACTGATATGGTAGTCGACGAATATCAACAACAATGTGGAAGCAGTGAGAATGTGTGGAAAGTTGGGAAGTTGGTTTAGAACGAGTAGAAGTATGAGACAAGGAGTTCCGATGTCGGCAAGTATCTTCATCATGTGTCGAGAGAGAGCAATTTACAAGATCAAGGAAGAGGTAGAAGGGATATCTGTGTACAGGAAGAGAATTAACAACTTAAGGCTCATGTATGATATAGTTATTATTGAGGAAGATGAGGAGAAACTAGCGAAAATGGTCTAGGTGCTAAATGAGGAAGGGAAGGGGTACAGACTGATTATGAACATCCATAAAAAAAAACCATGGCATTTGGCAATAAGGAAATAGGAAGGAAGATCAATGTAGACAGGATTGAGCTAGAGAACATAGAGACATTCACATGTCTGGGGAGCAACATAATGTATGATCTAGGCTGTAAGAAGGAAATAGCGACTAGAATAGTGAAAGCAAGAGGGAGTTTGAAGGCCATGGATAAGATCTGGAAAAGCAAAGCAATTAGTTTAGGAACGAAGCTGAGTGTCCCGAAAACATGTATTCAGAAGTACGTTGTATGGATGTGAGACATAGGTGATAACAAAATTTCCAAACAGAAGAATATTGGCTTTTGAGATGAGTTGTTGTAGAAATATCCTGAGAACAGGATGGATGCAGAAGGTCACCAACTAGAGCTGTGTCTACACGTGCACGCTACTTCGAAGTAGCGGCACTAACTTCGAAATAGCGCCCGTCGCGGCTACATGCGTCGGGCGCTATTTCGAAGTTAACTTCGACGTTAGGCGGCGAGACGTCGAAGTTGCTAACCTCATGAGGGGATTGGCATAGCGCCCTACTTCGACGTTCAACGTCGAAGTAGGGAACGTGTAGACGATCCGCGTCCCGCAACGTCGAAATTGCCGGGTCCTCCATGGCGGCCATCAGCTGGGGAGTTGAGAGATGCTCTCTCCCCAGCCCCTGCGGGGCTCTATGGTCACCGTGGGCAGCAGCCCTTAGCCCAGGGCTTCTGGCTGCTGCTGCGGCAGCTGGGGATCCATGCTGCAGGCACAGGGTCTGCAACCAGTTGTCGGCTCTGTGGATCTTGTGTTGTTTAGTGCAACTGTGTCTGGGAGGGGCCCTTTAAGGGAGCGGCTTGCTGTTGAGTCCGCCCTGTGACCCTGTCTGCAGCTGTGCCTGGCACCCTTATTTTGATGTGTGCTACTTTGGCGTGTAGACGTTCCCTCACAGCGCCTATTTCGATGTGGTGCCGCGCAACGTCGAAGTTGAACATCGACGTTGCCAGCCCTGGAGGACGTGTAGACGTTATTCATCGAAATAGCCTATTTCGATGTTGGCTTTACGTGTAGACGTAGCCTAGGAATGATATTGGAAGATACAACCAAAAGAGAACGTACTGCAGAAGGTTATACAATGCAAGTTACAGTTATTTGGGCATATTGCGGAAGGAATGATGAATAAAAAAATGAGACCCTGCTATCTGGAATAATGGAGGGTTTGAATAGGAGAGGTAGACCTCCCCCCACTCCCTGAGAATAAGTAGATAATACAGTAGAGTGTTGCGGAGCTAGTCTACAGAAACTAAGCCACTCTGCATTGGACAGGGAAAGAAGGAAGGAAATAGTGAGAGAGGCATCAGACACCAATGGCCGCTGAGCCCATGGTTGTTGATGATGATGATGACTGTTCTATGATCATTCTGAGAGTTGCTATTTAGTCAGTATAGGATCTCCCGCTTCAGAAGCTGGCCTCTTCTTCCCTGAGCTGTCAATTTCTGTCTTCATTCTGTCCAAGAAAATTCTATTGAACACTTTTCCTGGAATAGACAGTAAGATGATGCCCCTCCAATTCTTGCATTCCTTCAGGTTGCCTTTCTCTGAAAGCATAATAAGGTAGCCATGCATCCAGTCTTGTGGGATCTCTTCAGTTTCCCAAATTTTCCCCAACAGATTACACATCATGTTGACTGATGTCTCATTACCTGCCTTGGTTGCTTCTGCAGGGATGTCATCTGGACCAGGTGCTTTTCCACTTTTCGGATGGGCAATGGCTTTTCTGATTTCTTCTTTTGTAGGTCAGCTGCTGTTAATTTGCAGCAGTATATTTGCAGGTGGTAACTCTGGAAGTTCCCTGTGGGCCGGGCAGTTCAGTAGCTCTTTAAAGTGTTCCTTCCATCTACTGAGCTGCTCACTTGGGTTTGGTAGCACATACCCCTTCTTATCCCATACTTGATGATCTACATTACACAGTGACCCATATAGCTTCCATCTGATGTTACAGAGCTCTTTCAAGTTTCTCTGTTCTGCAGTTTGTTTGGCTTGTTGTGCAGGGTTTTCCATAAAATTCTTCTTGTCCCATTTTACAGCCTTTTTAACTTCACTGATGGCTTCTGAATACAGTCTCTGAGCTTCCACTTTGACTGCTGTTGTTTTGCTGTTGTTGACTGCTGCTTTTCTGTTCTTTTGTTCCTTCAGATACACTAGAATTATATACAGTAATGTTAGCAGTCAAATCGCTTAATATTTTCATTTTATTATCAATGTACTTTGCAAGCATGTTGGAAAGTGATGAACAATATATTGCTTATTTACTAGATAAGTAACTTTACTTACAAAGTATGTCAAGCTGCATTTGGATGGTAACTGGAACTTAATTAAAACCACAAAACAAATAACATGTATTTTTGTTAAACAAAACAATCTTAAATGTTTTTCATGCATAAACTTATCTTACGAAAACACATGCAATTTTTTTCAGCTAAATGATTTTTTTAAACAGAGAAATTAACTGTAGTCAGTAAATTAATCTGATTATTTCAGGCCAGGTGTCTTCAGAAATTTTCCCAAGTAGGGTGAAAGTGACTGCAGCTGAAGTTCCTACCCGCTTCAGTATATGTCTCCATTAGAAATGGAATAGCAGTACAGTCACACCACTGTACTTAGACACTTACTACAGGGACAGAAAGGGTTCTTCCATTGTTGTGGTAAATCTACTTGTACAAGAAGGGGAATCTAGGTCAATGGCAGAATTCTGTTAATCCTGTGGCATCTATACTGCGTCTAGGTTGGGTGAACTGTCACACAGGGTGTAAAAAATGTCTTTACTTTCTAGTGGAGACCAGCTATAAGTCTCTTGAAACTGTGACTGTTTCTTAAGTTACTCAGGCTATCCTTCAACTTGTCTGTATATCCTTCTTTTTAAACTCAACCTCCTGTTTAACAGTACTTATTTGAAGGTCATTTAAGGTGTAAAGATAAGCTTGAAAAGATAAGCACTTCCCCGGCATCAGAAAAGGCAACTTGCTGAAGAGACGAGAAGAGTGCATTGCATTGCATTGCATTGCTAGACAGGTTTTTTTTTAATTTGAAAAAGTCATCAAAAGGAGCAGCTAGATGGATCTACCCTCGTCAGTGCTGTGACTCCATCTCAACTATGCTTCACAATCATCATTACTGAGTATAGTCTTCCATGGTTTGTTTAAAACTTATATTAAATTGCGTGTTTAAAATCATTTAAAAACTTATTCTTTCTGGCTACAGCTACACTAGCCATTTTTGTCAACAAAACTCACTGCACGTCCACACGTAAAATGCATTTTGTCAACAGTCTGTCAAAAAAACTCCACACTTCTGCTGGCAAATTTCTGATTCGCCCAGATAAGGAAAAGCACCTTTGTCAACAGATTCTGTCAACAAAAATATCTATGTGGACCTTCCGGGGGGGCCTTCTCTTGACAGACAGGGCTTCCAGGATACTGTGCAGCCCTGTCTGCTATGCTTCCAGCATGCTGTTTTGTTGAGAGAGCAGCTGGCCAGTCTGGCTGCTCTGTTAAAAAGTGGATCACTCTTTCAATCCACTTTAGTGTACAGCCATGTTCTGCCGGCAGACAATTTGTTGGAAAATGTCTTCTGGCTGAAACTTCTGTCGACAGATGCTTGTAATGTAGTCATAGCCACTACGTAAATAATGCTTTTGTCTGGCATTTTTTTTTCTGGGAACCTAATCTGTTCATTTCCATAAATTCTTAGAGGAAAATTGGATTTGTTTAACATCATTTTGCTTAAAGTCACTTTTTTTCAGGAACATAACTACAACATTGAGCGAGGTGTTACTGTAAGGTATTTCTGTTACTTAGAGAGTAATTTCACATCTGCCCTGTTGGACAACAGATCGCATATAATGCGGCAAAACTTACCCATATTGACTTCCGTGCAGCTACTTGTGGGAATGAATTGAGCAAAATTTGCTCATAGCAATCTTGAGAAGAAGTCTCCATCCGAAGTAGTTTAAAATAAGCATTATTAAAGAAGCAAACACAAACTCATGGTAGGAGATTAAGCTTTCTAATTCTAATTATCAAAAAGTTAATGTCTATAAAACTAAAACAATTTGGCTCCATCTACACTCCAGCGATCTTTCAAAAGAAGTACTTCTTGAAGAGCTCTTCCTAAAAAATTTCTTTCAAAAAAGCACATCCACACACAAAAAAGTTGATCAAAAGATTGATCCACTCTTTCAATAAAGAGGGTCCACAGAGCCCCTCTCTTTCAAAAGAATGGGCTAGGGATTGGAAAATCTAGAAACTTTTGAAAAAAGGGTCCTATTTTTTTTTTGAAAGAAGCTTTTGAAAGAAGGCAGTCTTCCTGGTCCAGGAGCAGAAGATGGATTTTGTTTATACCACATATTGGCCATTTCTACACAGGCAAGATCTCCCGGAAGAACAGTGCCTTCTTCTGGAAGATCTGTGGAGCTTCTACACATGTAAGATGCTCTTTTGGATTTCTTCCGGAAGTAGGTGCCCCCTCTTCTGGATTCTGGATTCCGTTCCATGTGTAGATGTTCTCAGACTGCTTCTCTTGGAAGAAGCAGTCCTCCATGGCAGCAGCCTTCTGGAGAGCAGGGCTGCTCTAGACACCCCCAGCGAGCCTCTATGGTCCCTAGGTCCTTGCAGCCTTTAAAGCTGCAAGGACCCAGAGACCCCATGGCAGAAAGCTGAGTGTGTGAGACAGGCAGCACATGCAGAGCTGCCTGCCACACTCCCCCGAGGCTCTGCAGCACCCAGCAAGCCCTGACCTGCAGAGATGGCTAGTCGCCCAGTACCCCGCACCACCCAGGGGAGCCCCAGAAACCCAGACAAGGGGAGCCAGGACCCCGAATGGGCTCCAAAACAAAGGGCCCCCTTCTGGACTGAGCCAGAGCTCCAGGACCTCCTGGGGCTCTGGCGCAACGAGGATGTCCTCCGGGACACCAGTGGGCACCGGAGGAGTGCCCCAGCCTTCGCCTGCCTAGCCCAGGGTCTGGCTGCCCATGGCCACCCCTCCCGGACACCAGAACAAGTGCGGTGCAAAGTTAAGGAGCTGTGGCAGGGGTACATGCAGGCCTGGGATAGTGGCTGCCCGTTCTACTGGGAGAAGTCTGGGATACTGGTGGTTTGCTGCTTATTGTGTTATAAAATAAGATTTATAATAGGGTTACCATATTTGAACTTTCAAAAAAGAGGACACCCCTGAGAGGGAATGTATCTGTATCTACCAACTCATGGCTTTTTTAATGTATTATAATATATTGTGACAAAGCCCCAAGCTTGTCCTCCCTGGGTCCTGTGTTTTGTGGCAATTTAGGTGCAGCCTCAGAGGCTCGCCATGTCCCTGATCTGCCTCTTGTTCTCACAGAAGCCTGGGTTATGGCATCATTGAGCCATTCTCATTATTGGCATAGTCCCTGTCATGGTCATTGGTGGAAGAGACCCCTTTAAGTGTGCCTGGTCTCCTCCTAACCTCTAGGGCTGCAGAGTGGTCTCGGGGGAACCTGGAGCCCTACCACATGTACCGGTTTCTAGCCCAGGAACCCTACGTAGCTGCAGATAGAGGGGCTTAACTCTCCGGTCCCTCCTGATGCAGCAACTGCCTCCCTGGGCCACTTCCACCAGACACTTCCCCAGCACCTTTTCCAGGTGGTTGCAGCAGCCCTCTCTTCCTGGGAGTTCTCCTTCCATCTTCCTTCTTTGTCCATCCCCTATCTCCTTCCCTTCTGCTCTTCCAAGGGAAACTCTTTTGAGTATTCCTCAGGTCTTAATTGGCCACAGGTATTGAATTAGCTGCAGGTGCCACGTTAGCCTGCTGCTGCTGCAGGCTGATCCTGGATACACCTCAGTCTCTAGGAAACATAAAAGCACAGACCCAATTGCCCACATATTTACCTTCCGTGAGGCTGTGGTAGCCTCCTGCAGGCTGTGGTCTTTTACAATATATATATATAGTGCACCAGGAGCCAGCAACCCCATCATGGGTGCCAAGAGTGGCAAGTAAGCTGATTTTCATCAGCACGTGAGGTGAGAGCTCAGCCATGCCCCTCTTCCCCCATGCAGCCTGGAGCTTGCTCAAAGCCATGACACCTGTGGATTATCAAAAGACCAGCTAATGCTACCAACCAACACCTAAATGGTAAAGCTCTGCATCTTGATTTATTTATTTACGAAGCTGTTGTAAGTAGGACTATTAATGACTTTAAAAAGTATTACGGACACTCAGAGGTCAAAATGTTAAATTTTGGCACTCTGCCTTAGAAAGATTGCTGATCCCTGTAGAACACTATAGTACATTAATACTACATAAGTGGGTAGATACTGATACAGAAACACTCCCTTTTAGGGGCATACTCTTTTTTGAAAGTTTAAATATGGTAACCCAATTTATATATAATCGTTATGTTTAAAGGATAGTTTTTCACTGAATGAAATCCAGTTGTGCCATCTCCATGCTTTTCACACAGGCTGTGTTTACACCAGCAAGTTCTTTTGAAAGGTTTTTTGAAAGAAGGGGGCTCTTTTGATAGGTCCCACACAGCGTCCACGCACAAAGTAAATTGAAAGAATGCAGTGCTCCTTTTGAAAAGCACTCTTCCATTCCCATGTCAGGAAGAGCACCTTCTTTTGAAAGTTCATTTTGAAAGAAAGCATGTGTAGATGCTCCACAGGGACCTTCTTTTGAAATGGGGGCATCCTCAGGGCACCAGATTTTTCAGTCTCTTGCCCATTCTTTTGAAAGAATGGGGGCTGAATGGATGCTCTCAATCAAAAGAGCAGATCAGTCTTGTGATCCGCTTTTTTGTGTGTGGATGCACTCTTTCAAAAGGAGGTTTTTTTGGAAGATATTTTCTGGAAGAACTTCTACCAAGCTCAGGGGAAAAACTGCTTCATTCTGGTCTGACTGGGGCTCACTTCCAAGTATTCTGAGGCTCTATAAAGCAATTCAGGAACCACATAAAGAAAGCCATTAGCTGCTCTGGGCACAGAGAATGATGTGGGTAATATTCTTTGGTGCTTGCCACTGGACACCTTAATGGTGAACCCACTGAGAAAGATGGCTTTTAAAAAGTCATAACACTTAGTTTTCCCAGAAAACCAAGATCTTTTCCCCTCTTGCACACGCCCTATATCCCATCTGCTCCCCTCTACCATTTAATTGAATTACGTAATGGTCCAATTTCCTTTATTTCAATCCTTTCTGCTTCAGGCAGCAGGGAAGCTGGCAGCATTTGAAAGCCTTTTGGCTAATGCAATGCTGCAGTGACTACAATGGAAGGCTATCATCTTCAAATAGGCTTGGATCAGACCCTTTGCCCAAAAAGAATCCATACTCCTTCCTTTCTAATGTAAACACAGTTAAAATCCTTCACGGAATTTGTGCTTCATTAAGTTTCTAACTTTGATTTTGATGCATGTACTGGCTTGCTGATGGGGTAGGGGGAGCGAAGGGAAGAGTTGCACCAAGGCCTGGAGATTCAAAGGGGCACTGAGCTCCAAACTGCCACACCTACTCCAGACACAGAAGGACTGGGAACCCTGGGCCCCTTGGAATTGCAACTGGAGCATGACTCTGCACATCTCTTAAGTCTGGGGGAGGGCGTTTCACAGTCTGGGTGGTGCTAAGGGTTGACTGCCATTGGCCCCACTCTTTCTGCCTGGGGCTCCACCCTTTCCAGGGTTGTGGATCCAGCCACCATCGCCTCACCTTTTCTCATGGCTAGCTGTGGCTTTCAGCTCCACTGGAGTAAAGACATTTTTCCATAGAAGTCAATTTCCCTCTCACATGTGTAGGACTTATTTATGTAATGGGCTTTGCATGGGGACAGTAGGGGACAGGACCTCTGAGGCTACACAGTACCACTCACTGTTGATTCCTACAAGTTTTGCTAGTTGTGTGAGGAGACTGACAAGGAGGTCAAGCACTGAAGGTCTCTGCTGCAGCTGACATGTGCTGGTCAGGTGCTGTGATGTAGGCAGGCATGCACGTCTGTCTTTCATGCAACAGAAATCCTTATCACACTAACCCTTTTCGCTCACTGCACTTTCAGTATAAGAAAGTAAAAAAAACTCACCTTATATAAGCTCCTGCTACATCGACTACTGGGAAAAATCTGACTCCTACTAGCAAAGTGTCAAAATAATTTCAGGCAAGATTTGTGCTTGTCTATGTAGCCAAGCAAGAAAGAAAGAAGGTACCAATTACTTCCTCACTACCCTGTGCTGGTTGTGTACTCCATGCCATGGACCACAGGAGAGGTCAACTTCTCTAAGGATACTGTTTCCTATCCTAATCAGTTGGGTGGAGAGTTAGAGAGGCAGAGAAAGGGGAGAGAGCTGGGCCCTTCTGGCTCAGGAATATCTGCCGCAGAGCTGTGGAAATACTCATAGAATCACAGGGCTGGAAGGGACCTCAGGCAGTCAGTTAGTCCAGTCCCCTGCTTCAAGCAGGATCAACCCCAGCTAAGTCATCCCAGCCAGGACCTTGTCAAGCCAGGACTTAAAAACCTCTAGGGATGGAGAATCCACCACCTCTCTAGGCAACACATTCCAGTGCTTCACCACCCTCCTGGTGAAGTAGGTTTTACTAATAGCCAACCTACTCCTCTCATTCTGTAACTTCAGACCATTGCTCCTTGTTCTGCAATCTGACACCATTAAGAACAATTTCTCACCCTCCGCTTTAGAGCTCCCCTTCAGGAAGTTGAAGGCTGCTATTAAATCACCCCTCAGTCTTCTCTTCTGTAAACTAAATAACCCCAAATCCCTCAGCCTCTCCTCATAGGTCATGTGCTCCAGCCCCTTAATCATTTTTGTTGCCCTCCACTAAACCTGCTCCAGCACATCCACATCCTTTTTTATACTGGCGGTGGAGGGGTACAAAACTGGACACAATATTCCAGATGTGGCCTCACCAGTGCCAAATAGAGGGGAACAACCACTTCTCTAGATCTGCTTGCACTGTTCCTCCTAATGCACCCTCATATGTCATTAGCCTTCTTGGCTACAAGGGCACACTGTTTACTCATATCCAGCCTTTCATCCACCGTAACCCCTAGGTCCCTTTCCATCATACTGCTGCTTAGCCCATCACTCCCCAGCCCCAAGTTGTCCTCCAGGAAAAGAATTGAAACCAGGGAGGAGATTTGGACTGAGTCCAAACTCTCCCTTCCTGATCTGCTCCTCGGACCCTAAAATGAGGTGCTTTCATTGGGCTAGGGGTGAGCAACCTGTGGCTCTGGAATTGCAAGCAACTCTTTAAGGAGTCACTTGAGGCTCTGGAGGCTGCTGCTGCTTAAACAATGTCCAGAGTTAAAATGGGATTTAGTTGTTTTGTTTAAGTGGCAGCGTCTCCAGAGCTGTGGAGCAGTCAGCTATGGCAGGGGGGAAGCTGGCAGGGCAGGAAGCCCCAGAAGAGGAACCTGACAGACAGGGAGCCCTCCTTGCCCACCCTTACAAATGAGAAAAGTCAGCTGCAGAAGAGCTGGGGGAGGGGTGGCTGTGCCTGCCGCTGCCAGAGCTGCACAGCTGCATGGAGAAGGAGGTGACAGGTGGGAGCAGAGGAAGTCCTCTGAGCTTGTTGGCTGAGGCAGGTAAATCCTGGGGTTGGGGCTTAAGGAGTTAAGATTGGGGATGTGGCAGGGAGCCGGGTGAAGGGGCGGATTATGGGGCTGAGGCAGGTAAAGCCTGGAGATGGGAATAATTTAACTTTCTAACTGGTACAAATCATTGTGTCTGTGCGCTGTTCTTAAATAGAGGAAGCAAAAGTTATGGTTTGATATTATTTTTTAAGGACTGTCTCAGATTCACATGCATTGCAGCTCTTGAATTATTGATTTTGTAACTGAATTTGAAAAAATGGCTCTTCTCGCTATTTTGATTGCAGACCCCTGACCTGAGCAAATCTTAAAGTTGCATGTCACCTTTATTTCTCATCCACTACTGTTTTGACAGTTGTAGATATGTCCAGGGGCTCATTATTCCTATAATCAGTACAGATGAGCCACATTCATTTGTGTTATTACCTTCAGTAGGTTTACCACAGGGAACTGGGTGTCCTGGACAGTGAGACATATACATCTTATCACTCTGTGTAGACCGGATTCTTTGAACTGACAACTCAAAGACACATTAGACAGCCATTTCCTACATTTGTTTTGTTAGGATGACTTGCTTCTTCTCTCCTAGGGACTGAATGATGTTTGAGTGTTGATCGTTTCTTTTCTATGATTGACAGAAAATGAGGTTAGATGAGTCTATTTACAGAAAGTTATAACCACAGCCTAAGGAAGCTTTGAAAATATACGGACTCCAGGATGGTGCATACCTCACTCTCCCCTGAGTACCATCCCCCCATTTCAAGCATTATGGACAGAACAAAGAAATATCAAAACAAAAAGATTCAAAACAAAGCCCTGAGCATTCTTTCCACATTTGTATGGAAGTATTGTGCTTCAATGTCTTGGACTGGAGGAAATGCAAAATGTGTGTATTATGGTGTTAGGATAAAAAATAAACCTTGTCAACTAAAACATAAAGGAAGCCTGAAGAAATACCATTTTAAAAAACATATATTTGCTTGCTCAGAGGTGGGGTGAAAATTCTCAAGCTTTTGATTCATATTCCCTTAACTGAACAAATTATCCAACAAATTTACAACTTCTGGGCAGGGACAGTGTTTTTCTCAAGTGCTTGTACAGGTGAATCTTGACCCTAATTAAGACTTCTGGATGTGACTATAATACAAACATTAACTTTTTAGTATTTTCAAATAAGTTACAGTTTGAAGTTTTAAAATGTTTTATTAAAATATACTTACATCCTCTTCCTAAACCAGGGCCAACAACCTGCAACTCTGGAGCTGCAAGCAGCTCTTTAAGGAGCCACTTGCGGCTCTGAGCACTGCTTTGGAGGCTGTCGCGGTTTAAAGAATGCCCAGAGTTAAAAGGGGATTTAGCTGTGTTGTTTAAGCAGTGGCAGCCTCTGGAGCCATACAGCAGTCAGCTGGGGCAGTGGGATAGCCAGCAGGGCAGAGAGCCCCGGAAGAGGAAGGCAGCATGGCAGGGAGCCCTCCTTGCCCCGACCTCCGTCCACGTGAGGAAAGTCAGCCTGCAGGAGGTCTGCGGGGAGGGACAGCCAAGCTTCCCCCTGCTGGAACTGTGGAGCTGGGTGGAAAAGGAGGTGGCACCCAGGAGCAGAGGCAGTGCTTGGGTCTTGTTGGCTGGGGCAGGTAAATCCTGGAGGTGGGAGTAACTTAACTTTCTAACTGGAACAAATCATTGTGTGTGTGCGCTGTTCTTAAAATAGGGGTTACAGAAAGTACGGCTGGACATTATTTGCTAAGGACTGTCTCGGATTCATGTGCATTGAGGCTCTTGAAGTATTGGTTTTGTCACCACATTTGAAGAAATGGCTCTTCTCTCTATTTCAGTTGCAGATCCCTGTCCTAAACTAAGCAAACGTAGTAAGTTGTACCCTACTTGAAATGATAGTGTAAAAATACAACCAGGAGTTTCTGTGGGGGTATAAAAAGTAAGGGAGGCAGGGGAGAACATGGAGAGCTGAGAACTGGGGGGAAAAAAATTGTGGTGGGGGAGACTCTGCAGAGCTGACACGTAGATTATAGCAGCCAAGGTCAGAGACAGGACAGCAATCAGTGCGGCCGTGTCTGCGCTAGCCCAAAACTTCGAAACGGCCATGCAAATGGCCATTTCGAAGTTTACTAATGAAGTGCTGAAATGCATATTCAGCGCCTCATTAGCATGCCAGCAGCCGCGACACTTTGAAATTGACGCAGGTCACCGCCGCGCTGCTCATCCAGACGGGGCTTCTTTTCGACGTAGCCGGGGTCCTTTTGAAAAGGAGCCCCGTCTGGATGAGCCGGGTGGCGGTGAGCCGCAGCAATTTCAAAGTGCCATGGCCACCCACGTTCTAATGCGGCGCTGAATATGCATTTCAGCACGTCATTAGTAAACTTTGAAATGGCCATTTGCATGGCCATTTCGAAGTTTTGGGCTAGTGTAGACACGGCCATTGAGCAAAAAAGGAAAACCCTCTTCTGTGTTTTACACATCTCAGAGAGCTGGAGGGGACCAAGATAGGTCATCAAGTCCAGTCCCCCGTACTCACAGGAGGACCTATTACCACCCCTGACATATTTTTAAAATCTAATCTGCCTTGCAAGGGCCCCTCAAGGGTTGAACTCACAACCCTGGATTTACAGGGCCAATGCATGAACCATCCTACCCCTAGCAGTTCCTAAAGCAAGTTTAATTTTTACAAATATAAAACATGTAGCAAGTCTGTTTCAAATCTGTTTTTGAAGAAATTTGACTAATATCAAAAAGCGAAGATTTAACTTGCCATCTGACATTCAAATTATTAATAAACTTGGAAGAATGATGTTTTTGTGGTTCAGTCTGCTCTGGATTCAGAAGGTACAATTCATTTTCCAGCTCTTCCCCCAAACTTCCTGAATGACCTTGGGCAAATCACTTAATTTCACTTCTGTACAATAAAACATTGATGATAGGATGTTGAGGGAAAATTTCATGTTCAGAGATTTTTCCCGAGAGGATTCTTATATGTACATAGACAGAGATTTCTTCAGATTACTAATCTCTTATATATACACACACACAAACACACACACACCCTGTGTCCACACGTGCCCCTTCCTTTCAAAAGGGGCAAGGTAATGAGCGGGTTCGAAAGATGCTAATGAGGTGCTGCAATGAATATACAGTGCCTCATTAGCATAATGGCGGCCGTGGAGATGTGAAAGCGTGGCTTTTCGAATCACACGCCGCCCATGGAGATGGGACCTTCCGAAAGGACTCCCCCCAGTTTTCAAAAGCCCTTCTTCCTATCTGGTGCTTGGAAGAAGGGCTTTTGAAAACTGGGGAGGGTCCTTTCGGAAGGTCCCATCTCCACGGGCAGTGCGCTATTCAAAAAGCTGCACTTTCGAATCGCTGTGGATGCCATTATGCTAATGAGGCACTGCATATTCATTTCAGAGCCTCATTAGCATCTTTCAAACCTGCTCGTTAACATGTCCCTTTTGAAAGGAAGGGGCATGTGTAGACCCAACCACACTGTCTGGAATCACTCTAACAGAACAGATTTCAATGTGGCTGTCAACATTACAGTGATCAATCAACAGAAGTCGCTGTCAGAAGACATCTTACAACAAAATTGCTGTCGACAGAGTGCGTCCACACACAAAAGCGGATCCAAAAAAAAGCAATCACTCTGTCGACAGACAGCAACCAGAAGTGGCCCCGAAACCCTGTCAGACAGGGTTGCATGGACAACCAGCCATTCCTGGAGCCTTGGCTAGGTGTGCCCTTAAAGGAACTCCCCCAACTTATCTTCCATGCCCATACTGAGGCTTGCCTACCTCCTTGAGTGACAGCAAAGCTACCACAGGGCTCCCATGCTTGCTGTGAGGGAAAGTCGACTTTCCAGTAAGCCATGCTGCCAGATCGGAAGAAGTGGGTCTGCCTCAAGAAAGCTCATCACCTGGTAAGTAATGTTGTTAGTCTTTAAGGTGCTACATGACAGCTTGTTTGTCTTGGTGCAAGTTGTTAGTCAATGGAGCTACACCAATACACAACAGAGCTGTGTCTACGCTTGCATTCCTCTCTCAAAAGAGGCATCCAAATGAAGGAAATCAAAAATGCAAAGAAGGCACTGGTGCCTCATTTGCATAACCTCTTTTCAAAAGAGCTTCCTTTTGAAAGAAAGGAAGCAGTGTAGATGGGGCTCTTTCAAAAATAAACTCCATCTTTGAAAGAACTCTTCTTCCTGAAACAAAATAGAAAGAAGAGTTCTTTTGAAGATGGGGTTTACTTTGGAAAGAGCCCTGTCTACACTGCTTGCTTGCTTTCTTTTGAAAAGAGATTATGCAAATGAGGCACCATATACGTAAATCAGTGCCTCATTTGCATTTTTTATTTCCTTCATTTACATGCCTCTTTAGAAAGAGGAATGCCAGTGTAGACATAGCTTAGCTGATTTGACCACACAAAGGTTAAGAAGCTAATTCTGCAAATGTACCTCTAAAATAATAATAAGGCTACATCTACACTAGCCCAAAACTTCAAAATGGACATGCAAATGGCCATTTTGAAGATTACTAATGAAGTGTTGAAATACATATTCAGTGTCTCATTAGCATGCGGGCAGCAGCGGCACTTTGAAATTGACGCTGCTGGCAGCTGCGTGGCTCATCCAGATGGGGCTCCCTTTCAAAAGGGCCCCACCAACTTTGAAATCCCCTTATTCCTATCTGCTGATCTACACTAGCCCAAAACTTTGAAATGGCCATTTGCATTCGCATTTACCATTTTGAAGTTTTGGGCTAGTGTAGACATGGCCTAAATGATCTAGGAACTGTAAAGAATTTTAATTGGGCTATCTTTGTATTGATCCATGAACGTTATCCACATTTTTCCCTTTTCTTGTGCTGACTTGCCATGCTAGTTCAGTTGGAAAGTAACCATCCAAAGCAACCATATTGTTATCTGAACATTTTTAAATAGGAAGGCAAATTTGTCATTTGTGCGCCATTCCTTATCCCACATTTAGCAATGTGATGGGCACATTTTTTTGTGGAATGTTGGCTCGTAAGTGGAATAAAAATTATATGTTTTAGGGAAATATGGATTAGTTAATAAAAATACAGAATTCATATGATAATCTTTGACTTCGAGTATACCAGTCTAAAGAAGAAATATTTTTAATATTGAAACTAGCATTATTTTTAATAATGGAACTAGCAATCTGTTTTATACCCGGAGTTCAGAACTTGATACAGTATGAATTGTCCATGTACTATTTAGAAGAAAGTTGAGGAAAGGTGACAAATGAAGGTGTTATTTGCACTGGGTACCTATATTAATCTGAAAATAAGTGTCAAGCTTGGAAAAAAAGAGTTCTTCTGTATCAGAAAGAAAATGAGAAAAAGTACCGCTAATTTTAAGAAATAACAAAAAAACTTGAAACCTAGAATGTATTGTTTCACACGTCCATTTAAGCCCATCAAAATGTGCATTCTACAATAATCTATCTACTTAGTTCTTATATTGTATTGTACCTTTCATTGTTGATATTCTAGCACTCAGATTGTCAGGCCCTTTACAATCTAATCCATCTGGCATCTTGGAGTGCAATGGTGGGATATTTACAGGTGCTAAAAGAGAAGAAAACGTGATAAATATGTAAAAAAAAAAGTCAACTGACAAATCTCTGTCTGATTCGCAACAACTGACATTGTGTACACAATGAAATATTTGGTTTTAGGTTGCAATAGAATTTCGGGAGAGAAGAAAACAAATCTATTGATACAGGCAGAAACAAAGATCTTTGTACAACTTTTAGAATTGGTAGAGTTCAGAAAAGCGATGAGTAAGAGCACTTTGTATGCTTGGATGGATAGATGGATGGATGGATGAATGAATGAATGGGCAGACAGCTATTATTGTTTACTCATGTATTATCTTCTCTTCAATGCAATTCATCATTACTGTAAAGAGTTCAGAACAGCCAGTTCTCAAAAATGTAATATATACTGCTATGGGTGGGTAGTGACAATAAGCAAAAAATCAATATTTTCCATGCTCTGGCTAGGAGTATTAATGATCTAAGTTTTTCAAGTGCAATGGATCTTTTAAATATACACCCAAGTTGTTCAAAAGACTTTATAGCTTTTGACCCAACTTGATCTCTATCAAAATAAATCGTATCAAGAGCCCACATACCACAACTGTATAGTGACAAGTGATGATAATGCTAAAGAAGAAAATCACTCACTCAAGAAAAAAGAGATAGACTGGACCATGAGATGTATAGTGACAAATGCTAGTAGAAAAAAAAGCCATTTTGTATTATTGAGTTTTTCTTGTTGTGTTTTATGGTAGCTTTACAGACATCTTTAATGACTGCATTTGCACTGCATAATTAGATCATTTTAGCAAACAGCAGACAAAATCATAGAATCATAGAACTGGAAGGGACCTCAAGAAGTCATTGAGTCCAGCTTCCTGAGTTCTTGGCAGGACCAAACACCATCTAGATCATCCCTGATAGGTGTCTGTCTAACCTGCTCTTAAATATCTCCAGCGATGGAGATTCCACAACCTTCCTAGATAAAGTATTCCAGTGTTTAACCACACTGATGGTTAGGAAGTTTCTCCTAATGTCTAATCTAAACCTCCCTTGCTGCAGTTTAAGCCCATTTCTTCTTGTCCTATCCTCAGAGGCCAAGGAGAACAGTTTTTCTCCTTCCTCTTTGAGGTATTTGAAAACCGCTATCATGTCCCCTCTAAATCTTCTTTTTCCTAAACTAAACAAACCCAGTTCTTTCAGTCTTCCCTCTTAGTTCGTGTTCTCTAGACTTTTAATCACTCTTTTTACTCCTCTCTGGACCTTTTCCAGTTTCTCCACATCTTTCTTGAAATGTGGTGCCCAGAACTGGACACAATACTCCAGTTGAGGCCTAATGAACGCTGAATAGAATGGAAGAATGATGTCTCGTGTTTTGCTCACAATACTCCTGTTAATACGTCCCCTGAATCATGTTTTCTCTTTTGGCAAAAGCATCACACTGTTCACATATTTAGGTTGTTGTCCATTATAACCCCTAACTCCCTTTCCGCAGTACTCCTTCCTAGACGGTTGCTTCCCATTCTATATGTATGAAGCTGATTGTTTCTTTCCAAGTGGAGTACTTTGAATTTGTCCTTATTAAACTTCATCCTGTTTAGCTCAGACCATTTCTCCAGTTTGTCCAGATCATTATGAATTATGAGCCTTTCCTTCAAAGCAGTTGCAACCTCTCCCACATTGGTATTATTTGCAAACTTAATCAATCTGTACAGAATGGACACAATGGTCATGTGTATACATGGATAAAATCACTTAGGCTACAACCACACTTGTCCCCTTCTTCAATTTTGGAGAGTAAAGGCACTTCGAAGTAGCACGGGCACTTCGACGTCCCTGCGGCTACATGGCATGCCGGCACTTCAAAGTTTGACACTTTGAAGTTGCTGCGGGGGAGAATTTGCCTGACAAAGTGCTGCAAGTGCATTGAAGCACTTCACTAGTAATCTCCCAGCAGCCAGATTACCATGCCCCCTTTGAAGTTGGGGGCAAGTGTAGACATAGCTTTATTGAGTCAAATTCAGCTCCGTTACTTCTGGGTAATTTCCATTGAAGAAAATGAGAATAGTTGAAATTTGAGCCACTTGGCCTGATAACTCCATTGCCTGGAATCTTGTGGAGTGTTTAATGCCTCCTCAAACCTAAAGTAAAATGCAAGTGTCAAATTCTGTTGTGAGAGTGTTTCCTCTTTGCAAAGCAGTAAGTGACAAGAAGGTTCAAGGCAGTGGAAAATCAGACCAGGCAGTTCAAATTCTGGGCTACTATTGAACAGAAAGCACTCGATGACAAAAAATTATGGATCAGCTAGCAATCAACTTTCTTTCTTTCTTGTTGGGATGTCCAGTTTGAAAGTCTGAACAGCTCTGTAATTCTGACACACACACACACACCCATCCCTGCTATTTCCTGGGTTTGGATTAAGAACTTTATTATGATATTCCCAGGGAGTACACACTAGCTGCGTCTACACGTGCACGCTACTTCGAAATAGCGCCCGTTGCGTCTACACGCGTCGGGCGCTATTTCGAAGTTAACTTCGACGTTAGGCGGCGAGACGTCGAAGTCGCTAACCTCATGAGGGGATCGGAATAGCGCCCTACTTCGACGTTCAACGTCGAAGTAGGGACCGTGTAGACGATCTGCGTCCCGCAACGTCGAAATTGCTGGGTTCTCCATGGCGGCCATCAGCTGGGGGGTTGAGAGATGCTCTCTCTCCAGCCCCTGCGGGGCTCTATGGTCACCGTGGGCAGCAGCCCTTAGCCCAGGGCTTCTGGCTGCTTCTGCGGCAGCTGGGGATCTATGCTGCAGGCACAAGGTCTGCAACCAGTTGTCAGCTCTGTGTATCTTGTGTTGTTTAGTGCAACTGTGTCTGGGAGGGGCCCTTTAAGGGAGCGGCTTGCTGTTGAGTCCGCCCTGTGACCCTGTCTGCAGCTGTGCCTGGCATCCCTATTTCGATGTGTGCTACTTTGACGTGTAGACGTTCCCTCGCTGCGCCTATTTCGATGTTGGGCTGAGCAACGTCGAAGTTGAACATCGACGTTGCTGGCCCTGGAGGACGTGTAGACGTTATTCATCGAAATAGACTATTTCGATGTTGGCTGCACGTGTAGACGTAGCCACTGACAGCAGGAATCCTAGGACGTGGCTAGGATCATGGAGCAATTTACAAACTAGTTATTAGTGATATACACCAAGCAGTATATTTTTGTATGTGTCTTTGTAATTTTTTATATAATTGTGTTAAAATAGGACATAGTTAGCCCTAAATGATTGATGGTAATAATATGAAAACTCAAACGTGTCTACACTAGCCCCCTTCTTTGAAGGGGGCATGGTAATCAGCCAGAGTGGAAAATATTAATGAAGTGCTGCGATGAATATGCAGCACCTCATTAGGCTAATTCTCCCCTCTATCGAAGAGAGGGGAAGACAATGGACATGATACATCTTGATTTCAGTAAGACTTTTGACAATCCCACAGGACAATCTCATAAGACCTCTCTGGTCTTTATCCCATTTATGAAGAGAAATCATATTTCCCTTCATCCATCTTCTGGCTTGGCTAAATAACCCAAGATCTTTGAATCTCCTAAAATAGGATTTCCATTTCTAGCATCTTCCGATTAGCCCTTCTCTGCACCTGTTGCAGCATGCATTCATCTTTCTTACACATGGGAGACAAGAATTGCATGCAGTATTCCACATGATGTCTCAGTAGCATCTTGTACAAACTACTAACACTTCCTTATCTTTTCTGGAAATATCTCACCTCGTATTTCCCAGCACTGTATTGGCCTTTCTTCCTGACTGCATCATATTGGCAACTCATAGTCATTGTGTGATCAACCAATGACTGAAATTTGATAGTGCAAAGTGCAAGATGATGCATTTAAAGATCAACAACTGGTTTAAACAATCAAACATCATTATTAATCTCTAAATGCAGGACCCTGAATTTGCATTATCAAATTTCAGCTGATTTTTACAACTTCACTTTTCAAGGTCATCCACATCTTCTTGTAAAATATCCTACTTTGCCTCCACATTGACTATGCCTCCTAACTTGTGTCAGCTGCAAATTTTAGTAGCTCACTCACATTTTTGTGCTAAGGTCATTAACACAATGTTGAATAGGAGGGGTCCCAAGATCAATCCCTGAAGCAGTCCACTAGTAACCTTTCTCGCAAGTAATGATGCACCTTGCACTGTGACCTATTGGAGTCTCCCCTTTAACCAGTTTCATATCCGCTTTCGCATCTCATCTTAATCCCCATCTTTTCCAATTTAACTAATTCTGTCCCTTGTGTATCTGTATCGAACAGCTTTCTGAAATCTAAGTAAATTAGACATGTTTCATTTCCTTTGTCTAACAAATCAGTTATCTTCTCGAAGGTGATCAGGGTGGTCTGGCACAACCTTTTATTTTTGTTTTCTGTAACAGAGACTAAAATCATAGTCCTAAAGACACTGAATTTACAGCCTTTTACAGCCACCTGCAACTCAATAACCTCCCATTTTGTCCTCTTACTCCAAGGGTGATAATGGGCCATGTTACTTTGAATGGTCTGCCAGAACACGTGCTAACTTGTTATGTTAAACTAGTTATTAAATCTTGTGTTTAGCTCTGACATTCTTTGGCTTTGTGTCTTGTCTTGGTGGTCACTCGATAATGAGTGACATCAGTTTTCATGTCACCCTTCTATTTGTGAGTCTATTAATGGCTGATCAGGCTGATTTTGGAGCCACAGATCTTGTCAGAAAACGGGCAGGCATTAGTAGCTGTTGGAGGGGTACAAAGAAATTTTTGATGTTCTTTTCTTCTTCTCCACATCTCCTGCTCTGCACTGTGGCAGGACCTCTCAAACTGCACCACCCCCTCACGGATTATCATTCTCCACTGGGGACAGTCTTGGTCAAGGTTCTGCCAAGTGTCAACACTGGTCCTGCACTTCTTCATGTGTTCCTTCAGCATGTCCTTATGTGGCTTCTGCTGGCCCCAAACAATCCTTTGTCCTTCCTCCAACTCAGAAACCAGAACAGCTACATCTACATTGCCCCTGCCTTTTGGAAGGGGCATGCAAATGTAGCCAATCAGAAATGCAAATGGGGCATGGATTTAAATATCTTGCACCTCATTTTCATACTCCCATGGGATCCCGCTCCCAAAAGAGCTGTTTTTGAAAGCCAAAAACATCATGTAGATGGGGTTCATTCGAAAGGAATCCCCTTTTCACAAGCACCCTTCTTACTGAAAAAAACAAAATAGACTAGGCGGACAAGTGATCAGCTGCAATTTGCATGACCTTTCTGAAAGGGACGTGCAATGTAGACATAGCTAATCTGTTTTGGAAAGTGCTGATCCGACATCCGAACTACGTGACCAGTCCAGTGAAGCTGTTGATGAATGATAATGGCTTCTGTGCTGATTATGTTAAACTCTTCCAGGACACTAGTGTTCATATGCCTATCCTCCCAAGAGGTGTTTATGATTCTTCTGAGGTAACGTTGATAATACTGTTCAAGTGTCCTCAGATGATGTTTATATGTTGTTCAGGTTTCACACGCATACAGTAGCATTGGAACAATCACTGCATGGTATACAAGGATCTTTGTCTTGGGATAAGATGTTCTGGTTCTCGAAGATGCTGTTTCTCAGGAGGGTGAAAGCAGAGCTTGCATGGATCAGATGCTGCTGGATTTCTGCATCAATGTTGACTTTAACAGAAAGATGACTTCCAAGGTATGGGAAGTGCTTCACAATTTCCAGCAGTTCTCCATCAACATCTATAGAAGGTGAGTGAGATTGTCCTGTTGGCAAGGGTTGGTGGAGCATCTTGGTCTTTTTTATGTTCAGTGTGAGGCTGAGATTCTTGTATGCTTTAGCATGAAGCAATGGCTCCATTGTCTTTTAAAAGTTGGGTACCATCATTTGATCTCAGGGGACTGATTCCATGGTTTCTTAGTCCATAAACAGCTTTGAATAAACCTCTTGTATTGATTTTTGTGAGATGCTGGAGGAGTTCTCATTTTCTCAGTCCAACACTAGTTTTTCTGAGTCCTTATTTTATATTGGACTTCTGCCTTGGCCTTGGCACTCACTTCTGTCTTTGTTATGCAGTTGATGTTGATTTGCCAGATCCTACCGGCTTTCCTTTTTGCCTCAATCAATTCAATTTCCATAACATTCTCATCAAACCAGTCCTGATGCTTCCTGGACTGATAGCCAATGGTTTCTCCACCAACTCCAATGATGGCATTATTCAAATGACACCAGTGTTCTTCCACATCTTCTGGGTGTACTGTCAGTAGCTTCCTTTGGAGACCTATCTGGAAGTCACTTTATCTAATGAGGTCTGTTAAGGCCTTGTAGATTTATCCTTCCTTGGCTCTGTTTCTTCTGACTTTGTTTGGTGACAATACTAGTCACCATTGTAGATCAAATAAGGTGGTGATCAGTCCAGCACGCATCAGCACTGATCATTGCATATGTGAGAAGGACATCATGTCAATCCCAAGCGCACATAATGACATAGTCTATGAGGTACCAGTGCTTTGATCAAGCATGTTGCCATGAGGTCTTAAATTTGTTTTTCTGGTGGGAGAAGGTGTTCTTGATGATGAGCTCGTTTTCTGCACATTTTGTGAGGAGCACTCCATTGGAGCTGCTGTTGCTGACTCCTTTCTCTTCTGACCCTGGCATCGAAATCCTCCAAGAGAATAATCTTGTCTCTTTTGGGGATATCTTTCAAGACTGTGTCCATTTGGAAGTAGAACTTCTTCACGTCATTTTCAGCACCTAGAGTTGGTCCACGAGCATTGCTGACAGTTGTCTGTTGGTTTTTGGCAAGCTTCAAGCAGAAAGTCATGAAATGCTCATTGATGCTGACAGGGACTTCAGATAGCATCTTTGTGAGTTCATTTTTGATGGCAAATCCTACTCCATGAATTTATTGCTCTTCACTTGGGGTTCCTTTCCAGAAAAATATGCACCTTCCACCTTCTTTTCTTAGCTGTCCTCCTTCTGGTCTACATGTCTCTGCTGTGGCAGCTATATCAATGTTGAATCATCACAGCTCACAGACAATAACTGCCATGCATCTTTCAGGTCACTCACTGTCTGGGGTGTCCAATAGAATCCAAGTATTCCATGTTCCAAAGTTTACTGTTTGAGTCTGACTGCATAGAAGTGAACCCACTGGATGAAGTTACCCAGTCATGGGGAGGTTGAGGTGGACTATGTTTAGGGCAATTTTTCTAGCCCCCCCTCCCCATGTAGGGTAAGAAGAGCAGATCCTTGAAAAGGAATGAGTGATACATACATCCACCACCTACATGCTGGTCCATGACTAAAAGCTTCTAGATTTCATAATTCTGCTCCCATCATCATTCGCCAGTTGCCACACGGCTTATGTTTAGGAGAGTAGAATGCAGAAGAAAATGCTACTACATGATTTATTTTAACATGGGGGGACTGTTGCACTGCAGCCACCACAAAATTCTTGCTGGATAGAAGTCTCAGGTGCAATGGCATGGGATCCGCGATGAGTGGAAGTCTCATATCTGCTGCAGCCTTCATCCCCCTTTGCAGCTGTTGTAGCATTACTCTTGCTATTCTCCACCTGTTCTACCATTGAGGACTTTTAAGATGGATTTTCATCTGGATCCTCCCTCTTGACCTTGCCATCACAGGTGACTTTGCTGGAGTACAAGACCACCCCCCCCCCGGCATTGATCTCAGGTTCTTTCAAGCACAGAAGCCCACTTACCATGACAAGGTGAGTGAGAGGCTTTGTGTACACCACAGAGATTTTAGCAACAGGGATGTGGAAACACAGTCATGTCCCTAAAATTCAGGTAGTGTAGTGGTTGTTTTCAGTTCCTTTGCTGACAAAATCATTTCACCTCCAATCAGTGATATTCACACTGTCAACAGGACAGAGCTCCTGCCAACAATATGTCACATTTACACAGTAAAATAAAACTTTTGTCTTTTGATATGGGAGAGGAGAGGCTTAGCACTTCTGAATAACCAAAATTTTGCAGCTCAATTGCCAGCATAGACATACAATGAGTAATTAAGCCTTGCCACTCTGGGCTGAGTAGTTGTCCAAGATCATTCAAAGTCAGCATCATATCTAAATCTAGGACCCAGGAGTCCTATATCTATTTGCCTTTTTCTTAGGGAAAAGGGAAAAAAATGTGGGCTCATGCAGCCTGAACTGCAAGACCTCTTTGTGACCATCAAGAGTAATGACCTCCAGTAGGGATTGAAATCCCCCAAGATATATGTGTGATATATCAAGGGCCCTGAAGAAAGAAGTGGTCTATTCATGGCTTCCATGACCTCAAGAAGTACTTGCAGAGGATGGGACTCTGATGCTTCTTAATTAACTTCTGGTCATTTAAACTGCTGGAAGCACCTAAGCAAACAAATGGGGGAGCTCATGCAGTTTACCCAGTGTAAGGTCCCCACTACTGTCCAGCATTTTATGAAGAGAATCTCGAGGGCTACCCTGAGCAATTTATGAGCTACTGAGATAATATTAACGAAAGGTCCTGTGGCACCTTATACACTAACAGAAAAGTTTTGAGCATGAGCTTTCGTGAGCACAGACTCACTTCATCAGATGCTGGTCTTGGAAATCTGCACGGCCAGGTATAAATAAGCCAGAGCAAGGCTGGGGATAACAAGGTTAGCTCAGTCAGCAAGGGTGAGGCTTACTACCAGCAGTTGATCTGGAGGTGTGAACACCAAGGGAGGGGAAGCTGCTTTTGTATTTAGCCAGCCATTCACAGTCATTGTTTAAGCCTGAGCTGAGGGCGTCAAATTTGCAGATGAATTGTAGCTCAGAAATTTCTCTTTGGAGTCTGGTCCTGAAATTTTTTTGCTGTAGGAGAGCTACTTTTAAGTCTGCTACTGTGTGGCCTGGGAGATTGAAGTGCTCTCCTATGGGTATATTGCCATTTCTCATATCTGATTTGTGTGCATTTATTCTTTTATGTAGAGGCTGTCCAGTTTGTCTGATGTATATAGCAGAGGGGCATCGCTGGAACATGATGGCATAAATTGTATTGGTAGATGTGCAGCTGAATGAACCCACGATGGTGTGGCTGATCTGGTTAGGTCCTGTAAGGTCCAACACCAGGTGTTGCTGGTGTAGATATGTGGGCAGAGCTGGCATACCTCATAACAAAACTCATATCAGAGTAATAATACAGCCAACCATGAAATGAAAAGTTAAGCATTTTAAATTTCAAATCAGAACAAAGGCAAGGACATTTAAAATGATTACAGAACCTTACTATTAACTTAGTATCTTCATAACTTCAGTATAGTAGTGAGAAGCCAGGATTGCTTTTATTTATTTATGTATTTGAGTGTTTGAAAGGCATTGACATTATTTTGGTCATGTGGTTCCCTCCACTCTCAGGCATTTATAATGTGGTGCATGTAGTTTTGCAATTAATTTCTGATGGAGAGTCTTGAGTGATTGTGTGTGTCATAAAAATGTTGATTGCCTTCTTGTAAGAGACAGCAAAATGTTTTAGGGTCTTTGTCTATGTATGAAAATTAAGTCGTTTGATTGTTAAGGGTTTGAAATAGACAGGCCAGCCTCTGAGTTGGATTTTATTTCTGCTGTTGGTGTATTCATTTATAGATCATAACTTCATCATAAATAAGATTAAATTACCTGTCTTGGTAATTTATGAGAGATTTTAGACCACTTCTTTTGATTCTAAACAAAAACACCGTCTTCCATTCACTGGTTTTAATAAGCTATAGCTCTGGGAACTGCAGTTCAGTTTATTTAACCGGAATATTTTTCTTGCATTTTGAAAACAAATACCTGGTTTAGGTAACTTTTCATTGTTTATTTTATGAAATTATTTGTTAATGGCATTAAGAGAGTCCCAACCAAACTAGAGGTTCATTGAGCTAGGCACTGTACAAATACCTAATAGGAAACAGAAAAAAATATCTACAGTATTATAGAAGAAGTAACACTTCTGGTAAATGCTGACCTTGTGCTCTTCAGCAGTGAGCCTAAATTTTATTTCTCATAAGCTATGTCTACACGTGAATGCTACATTGAAATAGTTTATTTCGATGTAGCGACATCGAAATAAGCTATTTCGATGAATAGCGTCTACACGTCCTCCAGGGCTGGTGCCGTCGACATTCAACATCGACGTTGGGCAGCACCACATCGAAGTAGGCGCTGCAGGGGAGCATCTACACGCCAAAATGGCCCACATTGAAATAAGGGTGTCAGGAACAGCTGCAGACAGGGTCACAGGGCAGACTAGCACTTCCGGGGCAACAGCTAGCCGCTCCCTTAAAGGTCCCCTCCCAGACACACTCAGCCTGCACAGCACACGGTTTGCAGAGCCATAGGCATGCACACCTCAGCGAAGCAGTATGGACCCCCAGCAGCAGCAGCAGCAGTAGCAGCAGCCAGAGCTCCACACAGCCGCAGCTGCAGGAGCAGTGCTCACCCTGTTCCATGCCATGCAGGAGGCAGCTGATCACCTTCTAGTCACAGAAGAAGAGCTGCCCCCAGGGGAGGAGGAAGAAGCCCCAGACCCTGATGTCCTCCACACACCCCCCACCGCACACGCCGCCAGCTGTGGAGCTACCCCACGAGCACCGACCGGTGGGAGCGGCTGGTGCTCGGCAAGTGGGACAACGACCGCTGGCTCCAGAACTTTTGCATGAGCCGGCAGACATTCCTGGAGCTCTGCCAGTGGCTCACCCCTGCACTGAGGTACCAGGACACCGCCATGCGGTGTGCCCTCATGGTCAAGAAATGGGTCGGCATCGCTGTCTGGAAGCTGGCCACTCCAGACAGCTACTGATCCTTGGGGCAGCAGTTTGGGATGGGCAAGGCCACCGTCGGGGCTGTCCTCATGGAGGTAAGAGGAGCCACGGGGGGGGGAGACCTGGGGGTGGAGGGCAGCCCTGGGGGGGGGAGGGGAGCCCTGGGGTGGGGGGAGCCCTGGGGGTGGAGGGCTAGACACACCCTGCACACCCCTCACTGGTGCTCTCCCATGCCCTTCCCCTGCAGGTCGTCTGCGCCATCAACGCCCTGCTCCTCCACAGGCTCATGCAGCTTGGGGACCCAGATGCCACCATCGAGGAGTTTGCCAGCCTGAGCTTCCCAAATTGCTTCAGGGCTCTGGATGGGACCCATATCCCCATCCGAGCTCCAGAGCACAGTGGAGGACGCTTCCTGAACAGGAAGGGTTACCATTCCGTGGTCCTCCAGGCCTTGGTGGACAGCCGGGGCCGCTTCTTGGACATTTATGTGGGCTGGCCTGGCAGCACCCACAACGCCCGGGTGTTCAGGAATTCAGGCCTCTGCCGCCGGCTGGAGGCGGGGACCTACATCCCCCAGTGGGAGATCCCTGTGGGAGACACCACCATGCCCCTCTGCATCGTCGCAGACGCGGCATACCCCCTCCGGCCCTGGCTCATGCACCCTTACACGGGCCATCTGTCAGCCAGCCAGGAGTGCTTCAACACGCACCTGAACCATGCGCACCTGGTGGTTGAGTGTACCAGGTTGGCCTCCTCAAAGGGCGCTGGAGGTGTCTCCTCACCCTCCTGGATGCAGGCCCCACCAACATCCCCCAGATTGTGGGTGTGTGCAGTGCACTCCACAACCTGGTGGAGAGCAAAGGGGAAGCATTCTTTCCCAGCTGGGCTGTGGAGGCTGGCAAGGCTGACGTGCAGCCACCTGCTGCCCCCAGTCTCCAGGTGGACCCCGAGGGGATCTGGGTCCGGGAGGCCCTGCGGGCCCATTTCGACCAGGTCACGGGGTGAACACTGGCAGGCCCCTCACTGCACCCCCCTCATCCTGCACAACACTCCCTGCCCCCACGCCCACACCACAGAGCACCCAAGAGCACCCTCCCTCTTTTCTTGCAAATAAAAATAGACCTGTTGTTTTTGAAACCACAAAACAGTGAATTCTCTTATTATTAATACATATATACATATATATATATATATATATATATATATATATATATAAAATCATGGAACAAAAGGGGGGAACTATTTACATGGGGGGCAGGTATCATAAAAGAACAGGGGTCTAACACAAACTATATACAAAATAATGGGAATATGTACAAAGGGGGAGGGGGGCCACGTCCTTGGCCCCACACCCCCTACTGTCCAGCACCTGGGGTTGGCGGGCGCGAGCCTCGCCTTGGCCTCAGCCCTGGCCGAGGCTGGCTGGGGGCTGGGCAAACCGACAGATACGGCCGGCGGGTGTCAGCAGGCCCCAGGTCCCCTCGGCAGAAGGCCCTGGGGTGGCGGACAGCAGTGGGACGGCGGGTGAAGCGGCGGGTGGAGCGGACAGGGTGGGCAGAGTGGCGGGCAGCACAGCATGGGGGGCCAGGTAGTCCGCTATGCACTCAAAAGTGCGCATAAAGGCCCCCCATGCCTCCTGGCACCAGGCCAGCGCCCGCTCCTGCAATTGCAGGTGCTGCTCGTCCACCCACAGGTGCCGCTCCGACACCTCCAGCTGCCGCCGGAGGGTCGCGAGCAGCTGGGGGTCCGTTGCTGTCCTCTGGTGGTGCTGGGTCCGCCGTCGGCCCCGCCTTGGGGCTGGTTGGTGCTCCACTGAGGGGCTGGCCTGCAGCGATGGCCCTGCTGGGCTGTCCAGGACCACTGACACCTCGCCGGTGCTCTCTGGGCCCTCCGATGGTGCAGCTGCGGAACACGGGGGGGGAAGTAGAGTGGAGACAGCTGTTAGTGTGGGCCCCGAGCCATGGCCCTTGTCCCCCCACCCTTCTGCTGCTGGTTCCCCAACCCCATCCCCAGGAGATGCTGCTGCTAATGATGGGTGTCCCATCCCCCCTGGGGGACCCTAGGTTCCACTCCCCCCATCCCCAGGGATGGGGCATGGCACTGTCCTGCTGGGGGAGCAGGGGCTGATGGACTCTTCTGAGGGACATGCCACTGCTGTCCTTGGGGCCATGGTCATCTGGGCATGTGGAGGGCCCTGGTCATGTCTGTTGTCCCCGCCCCTCAACCCTGGGGGTGTGCACCGGGGGGTACATACCTAACAGTCTGCTCCCACAGTCGGGGGACACCCTCTGGGTGGACGACCTGCTGGAGCTCTGGGACAGCAGGATTATTTGGAGCCCCCCGTCGCTGGAGGAGGACTCCCCCTCCTCCTCCTCCGGCATCCCAGGGGTGAGCTCCTGGGGGGGCCCCTGTGGTGCGGGGCTTGCCTCCGGGGCGGACTCCGGCTCCGGGGCCTGCTGGGGCTCGTCGGCCAAGGTGTCAAGAGTGGCTGGCAGGCAGCAGGTGTACCGGGGGCCTAGGATTTCCCTGAGCTCCCTGTAAAAGGGGCAAGCGGTGGGGGCAGCCCCAGATCGGCTGGCCGCATCCCGGGCCCAGGAATAACCCTGCCGCAGCACCTTAACCTTACTCCTGACATGGTCCGGAGCGCGGGCAGGGTGACCCTGGGCAGCCAGGCCCTCGGCCAGCCAAGCGAACGCATCTGCGTTCCGCCTCTTGCTCCCCATTACCTGGAGCACCTCCTCCTCACTCCAGAGCCCCAGCAGGTCCCGGATCTCGGCCTCCGTCCAGGAGAGGCCCTGCTGCCTCTTCCCTGGCTGGCTGCTGGCCTGGAAGCCCCGGCTGCCCTTGGTGGGGGGGTGCCCTGGGGGCGCTTGGGGGACTGGTGGGCGGCCATCACAGCGGGGGGGTATCTTGGGGCTGCAGGGAGGCGTGCAGGCTAGCTGCGTGTTACTGCTGCTGCCTGCACACGCTCTCAGCTTCCTGCACAGAAACGCAGGGGGTGGGCTTTAAGGGGCCGCTGCACGCAGCGACCATAGAGCTCAGGGGCTGGAGAGACCGTCTCTCAACCCCTCAGCTGATGGCCGCCTTTGCGGACCCCGTTCTTTCAATGTTGCGGAACATGGATTGGCTACATGTGCCCTACTTCGATGTTCATCGTCAAAGTAGGATGCTATTCCCATCCCTTGATGGGGATAGTGACTTCGACGTCTCGCCGCCTTACGTCGATGTCAACTTCGAAATAGCGCTCGCCACATGTAGACGTGGCGGGCGCTATTTCGAAGTTGGCGCGGCTACTTCGAAGTAGCTGGCACATGTAGACGCGGCTATAATGTTTTATGAGGAGATTATTTTTTAGCAGTTTCTTGCTCAGTGCAGTGGTTTGGAAATCCTTAGATAAAAATTAGAATTTTGCATTGAGGGTCTTTATTACTGCTGCTTAACTTTTATATAACCTCTTGACAGGCACTTGCTGCTCTGGTATTGTCTTGCTTCTTTGGTCTTAAATGTCTAAGTCTTTACCCTGCTTTAAAACCTTTTGGGGAAAGAGATGTCCTTTGTGTCCTGATCCAACATCAACACTGTAACATACTAAAAGCAAACATATATTTCAATGTGAATGAGAGGAGAATTTGATACAGGATTTAAGACTTGCCTGTTTGAAAGCAAACAGAGGCAAATCCTCTGTAAATATATTTTTGAAGAGAGAACAAGATTTATATACCTTACAAAATTTTTATCCAAATGTTGAAATTTTTAGTCAGTGTTGCAAACTCTTATTTTTCTTATGATTTCATTGTGCATATCATGATGCTTATCACCCCATGTCTAGCAGTATTCATGACTGTGAGAAGCTTTATATTTAAAAAAAAAAGTTTCTAGTTCATGGGAAAACTCTGAAAATCTGAACCTAAAAGTCCAGAAGATAAATAAGATCCAGAGCTTAAAAATATTATAGCAAAGTTTAAAAAAAATCATGATTTTGGGAGGACCCAACTCATATGTTGGGAATGCCAAACAATATTAGTTAGGGCTTATTTCTGGACCTGTGTTACATGGAAGTGAGTGCAGTATAATCTGACTGTGCATTGTGTTGACCCAGCCAAGTGTGGTCAGTCTTAGGAGCATGCTGTACAAAAACAGGCATGTACTGGTTCCACTGGCAGGCGGTTAAGTATGGGAGGAGTCATTCAAGTGAACTCTCTGGGCAGCCCTATTTAGCTCCTCAGTGCTTTTCTCAACTTCCCATGCTAGTGGTGTGCAACCTGCTGTAGCCCAGGGTCTGCAGAAAGCCTTGCAGTTCTCCTGCAGCATTCTTTATTTGGGGGAGTAAGGCCATAGGATAGAAAAGAGGAGCTGTTTGGAGGCAGGGGTGAAATCATTTGGAAGGCACTGATCACCTACTTGCAGTGCTGTTTTAATTTTAAATCTTTGTATTCTCCAGAAGGTTTCCCTCTGCCATTTTCCTAGATTTCCTCTTTCTCTCCTCCGTAAAACTTTTTGAGAAAATCCATCTATCTAGATAGAGGATGGAAAGCTGCTCCATCTCATGCCAATCCATGCCTCTGATGGTCCAGACCATTGGCGTTAAGTGACAACATACAAAACAACCACTCCAATTCCCCTAGCCAGGTATTGCACCAGAAGCTGAGTGCTCTTTTGGTCTGTGCCTGGGCTGACTTGGAAATTGGAGTCAGTCTCAGATCCCTAATTTTACAGTACACTACGCTCATTAGGCCAACAAGGCCTCTGTACTGCCAGCACTTTATTTTTCAGTAGTTTTATGACCTATCTTTTAAAACTGACTTTGATTTTACATTTTATAGCAAACCATTTAGTTGGTAAAGTCCCTTGGGTAAAAGCTGCAGTATAACAGCTAACATAAGGCAATGTAGATATCTCTTCACAGCAAAATGTGCCCTGTTCCTGGCTAAACACAGCTGTGATCAATAATATTCAACAATTCAGTATATCTATGTTGAATAGGAACTGAAGAGGAAGAATAATTTAGCCACTTGAAATTATAAATAAGCAGAAGGTAATAGTTCAAGGTGGAAGGTGGAAGCAATATATGCCTACTAATCTACTCGTGACTACTTGGGACTCACAAGTAATCAAGAGTTTGACAAAATCTACTGCATTATAATTCTTGTAACTAAACCAATGTTCTTCCATGGTATTGCGTGTCACCTGATAAAGAAACGTAGTTCCTGGGGAGTGGAGATACTTTGGGAGGTCTTCAAATAAAATGCCAACCCTGCTTAGTTTGTGGCCCCTGATTGAGTTAGAACACAAAGGAGCTTGACTTCATGGACTTGGTTCAAATGTCATTACATTGGTCTGAATACAGTGAACCCGTTTAAAGTTTCTACCATTTTTAAAGATTGTACTAGCTTCAACATACACTCTTGCACATTTCCAACCTGCAGAAGGTTTTTGATTTTCACACTGTAGTTGGGTTGTAATGCAATTGCATTGGAGGGAGGGGGATAAAGTAAATAATAAAAGCTTTGTTATCAAAATAAATGTATGAACAAACACCAAGCAGGTGGGCAGTCCATCGTGTGGGGTGGGAAAAAGGTGAAGCACTGCAACACTGTGAGGGCTGAGTCTTTTTTTTAATATGTGATGAAAACAGAGGACATGACTATCATCTCTCACTGGTGAAAAACGGGAGTACCTCCACTGGAGTCAGTAGAGTTACCAGCATAGCACTGTGCTAGGAATCAGACCCAGGGTTAGCCAGTACATTTCAATCACAAGACAATTTTAAGAAAAAAGATTTAATTTCCTTACTGTAGTGTGAACTAGACTTTTCTGGAACTTGCTTAGTATGTGGATGAATTATCAACTTTCTGGGAAAGGTTGGTGATATGAACATCTTGACAATTTTCAGGATGCTTGAGTTTTGTTCCAGTATGCACTGCACTTTAGGGAGCCATTGCAAATGACGATAATGAAGCTCTCATTAATTTCTGTGTGGCTTGTTGTATTATTATCATAACTTGCCTAATATACTGTTCATATTGTTCTTAGTAAACACTGAAACCTTACACCCTAGAGATTATAATTGTGTTGCATCTCAGGAATTTACTGCTCTAGTATACAATGTTAATTCCACAGTATTGGTGTTATGACCATTCTAATGTTCAGTTAAAATGAGAGTAAGAACTTAAATACCTCTCAAATGGCATCTGTGTACTACAAATCACATACAAGCCGCGTCTACACTAGCCGTCTATTTCGAAGTAGACGTGCCAACTTCGAAATAGCACCCGCCAAGTCTACACGTGGCGAGCGCTATTTTGAAGTTGAAATCAACGTAAGGCGGCGAGACTTCGAAGTCGCTATCATCATCAGGAGATGCGAATAGCACCCTACTTCAACGTTGAACGTCGAAGTAGGGCACGTGCAGACGATCCGAGTCCCGCAACATTGAAATAGCAGGGTTGTAGCCAGACAAAGTCTCCCCCTTACAAGCCAGCTTGCTCGCTGCCCGCCCCCCCCCCACTGAGAAGCACACAGGGCACGGAAACGGCTGCTGACAGCACAGTCTTTGATGCCCTCATTGACGCCCAGATGTGCTAGCTTATCGTGACCCTGAGAAGCAGAAAGTACAGATAAAAGGCTAACAGGACAGACTGTCAACAAGAGGCGGGGGGACCCTCAAGAAATCACCCCAGCTGACATTGATGAATTTGATGTACACACACAACCACCCGAGAAGGGGAAGTCCCCCGCCCGCACAAAAAGAATGTCCTGTACTCTCAAATTGCTTATCTCCTGTCTTACAAGTGCAAATTAAGTAAGAAATGCCCTTGTAACAAACTGGCGTCACAAAGACAGACCAGTGTGATCTGGCACCTTAGATAAGAAAGAGAATACATAACCCAAAAAGGGGTATAAAAGATGGGCCCAGCAGAACTCTAACTTTGAGTGCATTCCACCAACTACCTGCCGGTTGGGTCAGGTGATTGCCTCCCGAGGTCCACAACTGGGGACGCCCAACCTCGTATTCGTCTTTCCACGGAATTGAGTGACCGATCCGGCTTGGCTACGCTGGTACCGAGAGACGCAGAGAGGGTAAGATATACCCATGCTAGGTCTCCGTTTTTTTGTGCACAGCTAAAGAATTAGAGCTCTGTAACTAGATGTTGTTGTGTCAAGTTATCATTGTGTTAGATGGTAACAGATATCTTTGTATTGGATTGTAATGTAACTTGTTAACACCTGTACTTTGCTAGCATATAAGAAGTAGACAATAGCCTTTGTAACCGCACGCTTATAACTGTAGCTTAATAAACTTGTAACTAGTTAAGATCCAAGCCTAACCATTTTGTTAACCCTTTTGTCACTGCAACACAGCCGGCACAACAAAAAGAACTGTAACCATTTGGTTACTACAGCCTGGCCATGGGTGAGTGCGCTAGCAGCTCCCTGCTCTAACACTAAAAAACTGGGTTGTTTAGGGCCCAGGGGAGTACCTCACCGCACATTACCTGGCCACCGGCTAACAAGGGTCCTCCATGGTGGCCATCAGCTGAGGGGTTGAGAGACGCTCTCTCCAGCCCCTGAGCTCTATGGTCGCCGCGTGCAGCAGCCCCTTAAATCTCCCCGCCCCCTGAGTTCCTATGCAGTAAGCTGAGTGCGCGTGCAGGCAGCAGCACTGCCACGTGCCCAGCCTGCATGTCCTCACCAGCCCCAGCCCAACACCCAGCACCCATGGCAACTAGCCAGCCCCCCAGACGCCCACAGGGCACCCCCCCAAGGGGACTCAGGGCTCTCAGCCTGCCAGCCAGTCGGGGAAGAGGCAGTGGGGCTCCTCCTGGACGGAGGCCAAGATCCGGGACCTGCTGGGGCTCTGGGGCAAGGAGAAGGTGCTCCAGGTAATGGGGAGCAAGAGATGGAATGCAGATGTCTTCGCTCAGCTGGCCAAGGGCCTGGCTGCCCAGGGTCACCCTGCCTGCACTCCTGACCACGTCAGGAGTAAGGTAAAGGAGCTGCGGCAGGGTTACACCCGGGTCCGGGACACGGCCAGCTGATCTGGGGCTGCCCCCACTGCTTGCCCCTTTTACAGGGAGCTCAAGGCCATCCTGGGCCTCTGGTACACCACCTCCCGCCCAGCCACACTTGAGACCTCGGCCGATGAGCCCCAACAGGCCCCGGAGATGGAGTCCACCCCAGAGGCCAGCCCTGCACCCCAGGGGCCCCCCCAGGAGCCCACCGCTGGGACACTGGAGGAGGAGGAGTCCTCCAGTGACGGAGGGCTCCAAATCGCCCTCCCCTCCCACAGCTCCAGCAGGGCGTCTGCCCAATGGGTGTCCCCTGACCGTGGGAGTGGACTGTCAGGTAAGTACCCCCCCGGTGCACACCCCCGGGGTTAAGGGGTGGGGACAAGAGACATGACGAGGGCCCTCCACACACCCAGCTGACCATGGCCCTGAGGACAGCAGTGGCATGTCCCTCAGAAGAGTCCATCAGCCCCTGCCCCCCAGCAGGACAGCGCCATGCCCCATCCCTGGGGATGGGGGGATCGGAACCTAGGGTCCCCCATGGGGGCGGGTTGGACACCCATCATCATCATCAGCATTTCCGGGGGACGGGGATGGGCAACCAGCAGCAGAGGGGTGGGGGGACAAGGGCCACGGGTCAGGGCGCAGACTAACGGCTGTCTCCACTCTTCTTCCCCCCTATGTTCCGCAGCTGTACCATCGGAGGGCCCGGAGAGCACCAGCGTGGGGTCTGTGCTCCCGGACAGCCCACCGGGGCCATCATACCAGGCCAGCCTCTCGGCGGATCATGGACCAGCCCCAGGACGAGCTCAACAGTGGCGGAGCCATCTGCAGCCATCCACGGACCCCCAGCTGCTCGCCAACCTCCGACGTCAGCTGGAGGTGTCCGAGCGGTGCCTGCAGGTGGAGGAGCGGCGGCTCAATCTCCAGGAGTGAGCGCTCGCCTGGCACCAGGAGGCTTGGGGGGCCTTCATGTGCACCTTTGAGGACATTGCGCAGCACTTGGCCCCCCCCCGCCCCTCTGTCCGCCGCTCCACCCGCCTCTCCGCCTGTCATCCCTCCACCATCTGCTGTCCTGGGGCCTGCCGCCGAGGGGGACCATGGGACTTTGGACACCTCCCGGCCCTATCTGCCAGTTCTTCTGGCCCCCACCCAGCCTTGACAGGGCCTCTGGCTGAGACGTGGGTCGCGCCCCACCCACACCAGGCGCGGGACAATAGGGGGTGCGTGGCTGAGGACATTGCCCCCCAATGCCCCCTCCTTCGGACATATTACCCCCATCCTTGTAAATAGTTTTTGTTATACCCCTGTTTTGTACCTGCCCCCCATGTACATAGTTCCCCCCTTCTTCTTTTAATAATTAATACAGATTGCACAGTTTTGTTTAAAAAAAAATCCATTTATTGCACAGAAGTGTGGGGGGTGTGCGTGCTCTCGGGTTCCCTGTGGTGTTGGCGTGGGGGCAGGGAGTGTTGTGGAGGATGAGGGGGGTGCAGTGGGTGGCTCACACACAGCTTGCCCTGCCAGCGTTCACCCTGCAGCCTGGTCAAAATGGGCCCGCAGGGCCTCCTGGACCCGGATTCCCTCAGGATTGACCTGGCGACTGGGGGCAGCAGGTGGCTGGATGTCAGCCCTGCCAGCCTCCACAGCCCAGCCCTGGAAGAAGGCCTCTCCCTTGCTCTCCACCAGGTTGTGGAGTGCGCTGCACGCGCCCACAACCTGGGGGATGTTGGTGAGCCCTGCATCCTGGTGGGTGAGAAGACACCTCCAGCGCCCTTTGAGGAGGCCAAAAGTGCGCTCGACCACCTGGCACGCATGGTTCAAGCGCGTGTTGAACTGCTCCTGGCTGGCTGTGACATGGCCCATGTAGGGGTGCATGAGCCAGGGCCGGGGGCGGGGGTATGCTGCGTCTGCGACAAGGCAGAGGGGCATAGTGGTATCCCCCACAGGGATCTCCCACTGGGGGATGTAGGTCCCTGCCTCCAGCTGGCGACACAGTCCTGAATTTCTGTCCAAGAGGCGGCCCCTGCTGTCCACCAAGGCCTGGAGGACCACGGAATGGTATCCCTTCCTATTGAGGAAGCGTCCTCCACTGTGCTGTGGGGCACAGATGGGGATATGGGTCCCATCTAGAGCCCCAGAGCAATTTGGGAAGCCCAGGCTGGCAAACCCCGCGATGGCAGCATCCGGGTCCCCAAGCTGCACGAGCCTGTGGAGGAGCAGGGCATTGATTGCGTGGAAAACGTGCAGGGGAAGGACATGAGAGAGCACCGGTGAGGGGTGTTCAGGGTGTGTCTGGCCCTCCCCCTAGGGCGCCCCCTCGGGCTTCTCCCCAGGCTCCCCATCCCAGGGCTACCCCCACTCTCCCCAGGGCTCCCCCCCCCCGGGTCCTCTTACCTCCATGAGGACAGCCCCGATGGTGGCCTTGCCCACGCTGAACTGCTGCGCTATGGATCGGTAGCTGTCTGGAGTGGCCAGCTTCCAGACAGTGATGCCGACCTGTTTCTCTGCAATGAGGGCACGTCACATGGGGGTGTCCTGGTGCCGTAAGGCAGGGGTGAGCTTGTGGGGTATCTCCACAGCCAGCGACGTGTGCGGCGGTGGTGGGGGGGTGGGCTGGAAGGACAGCAAGGTCTGGGGCTGCTTCCTCATCCCCTGGGGGCAGCTTATCTTCCTCAAATAAAAGATGGTCAGCTGCCTCCTGCATGGCACTGAGCAGGGCAGCCACTGGTCCTCCAGGGGTGGGTGTGTGGGCCTCTGGCTGCTGCTGCTGCTGCTGCTGCTGCTGCTGCTGCTGCTGCTGGGGGTCCATGGTGCTTCACGGGGTGTGCGGGCTTGTGGCTCTGCAGACTGCATGCTGTGCAGGCTGAGTGTGTCTGGGAGGGGCCCTTTAAGGGAGTGGCTTCCTGTTGCCCCAGAAGTGCTGGTCCGCCCTATGACCCTGTCTGCAGCTCTTCTTGGCAATCTTATTTCGATTAGAGCCACTTTGGTGTGTAGACGCTCTCCTGCAGCGTCTATTTCGATGTAGTGCTGTCCAATGTCAACGTTGAACGTCGACGGCACCAGCCCTGGAGGATGTGTGGACGCTATTCGTCGAAATAGCTTATCTCAATTTCGCTACATCGAAATAAGCTATGTTGATGTAGCATCCCAGTGTAGAAGTACCTACAGAGTGAAACAGATGAATGGGTACGCTCTGTAAAGAAAGTAAGTCCTTATCTTTGGAAAGATCAATTTTCCAAATTTTTTAGAAGCAGCTGCTGCTACACCTTCTGCTTACAGAAGTGAACTTTTAGTTCCTGCACCAGAAGTTCATTCACTTAGATCCAGAGGTCCTACGTTCAACACATGCTGTAAGTAACTTATTGGGTGGGTTAAATATGCTGTGTGTAGGAGCCGGGAAATGGCCATTTTAGTAATCCAAGTCAGAATAGGTTTCAGTTTAGAAGTCTTCATGAAAAGAGGTGTGTGCTTATAGCTAGTAAACACTGTTATTTGGACCCCAGCTGTACTCAGGTGTTTCCTTCATATTCCATTTGCTGCACTGATTGAAAAAAAATATAGATGTTAGAGAGAATGGGATCCTAATGCAGCAACACAGTGAAATAGAAGGATTGCAAAGGCCTACTTAAACTAAAAAGGAGAGGGTAGCTTCTAGTTTCCAGGTATGAATAAACCCCATAGAAAAAATGTGGGGGATTAAATTTCTGGATGTTGGGGATTCATCAAATTGTCTCATTTATAGCAAGAGAGGGGAGTGGTATATAATCACTGCTTACATACATGATGAGTTAAAGAAGGCTGTTCTACTGATCAGAGAGGGGCCTGAAACTTAGCTTATTATAATGAGAAGTCCTGTGGCACCTTATAGACTAACAGATAGTGGCATGTACACCACTTATAGAGAAGAAATGAGCTATTTTACAGTGTTAGCTGAAAAGCAGCTAGCTTCTAACCCAAGCTAGTGAGGCTCATGCACTGAGGTCCCTGGTTCAAGTCTGCTTAGGGGCAGTTATAAAATCAGCTTGCCAGCTGACAAAAATATTCAGGAGAATGCTGTAGTACTGAGGTTCTCAAACTGTTGTCTGCAGGCTACCTCTGACCCACAAGGTCCTGTCAGGTGATCTTCAAGTGGCTCCAAAACTGCAAGGTTTGCTATCTGAAAATGAACTAATTATTGACATAAAAGTAACACTGAAGAACATCATGTCACTCTTAAATGAGAGTTTGAAAGCAAAAGCTGAGCCAAACAACTGGATGTATAATCCTTTCAGCATTGAAATCAGTGAACTGCCCTTCGGTTTGTCCAGGCAGACTGAAGAGTGCTTTTTGAAGATATGTTGTGATGGTAAGTCAAGCTACTCAAATGGCTACTGAAGCTACTGACCATAGTCAATGTGTTCTATAGCACAAATGGAACCGCTGATGAGTAGCGCAGTGTAACATGAAAATAAAATGATCCGGTGCTGCTAACATTACGAGGGATGGATGTACACAACTACTGCTTGTAGCTTTCTAATCTATCCCCTCCCCTTAAAAAACCCCACTGAACTCCACACAGAAGTTGTCTATGTGACGCACCAAGGTATTGATTCCTACAATATTTTCAGGTCATGCATAGTCCATTAATTACATGAAGGTCATTTGGGGAATTGTAAAGATGGAAGTCCTTGACAGGAGTTATGTGGTGGTGAGGAACTGAAATGTTAATTAAGGAAATAGCAGAATAATGCCAAGGTTTTCAACAACTTTAAGTCATGTCTAAATAGGCTCTTTTACATCCTTGTGACTGGGCAGCTGCATGTAACCTATGGTGAATCATTTGTAGGACGTCTTATTAAAGCTAGTTTGAGTATGCCTCCTTGAGCAGCAGTTACGCTCTGATTCAAATGTAGTCGTACCTATGAAGCATTATCTGGAGAGAAGGAAAATCCACCATTAAAAGTAAATTTGCAACTTCTTGTATATTTAATAATGCTAATTATATTTGTAATTATCTTTTTTTAACTTGAGGGGAAAAATTATATGGTATATAACAGTAGTTTTCAACCAGAGGCCTGGAAACCCAGGTGGGAAGTGGATTCAAATATAGGCTTCAACAGCTCCACCAAGCAGAGCCAACATTAGACAAGTAGGCACTCATGGCAGAAATCCGAAGACCCACCACTTGGGACTGAAGCCTGGGACTCTAGCCCTGCCATATAGGACTGAAACCAGAGCCTGACCATCTGCGCACTGCAGAGCCTCCTGTAGCGTATGTGTGCTGTCCTGCTTGCTAACCCTTAACACTGACCCTGGATTTCACGTGCAGAAAAACATTTGTTGTGGCACTGCTGGGTCATAAAGCTTTTATAGCTTCATGAGGGGGACCTCAAAGAAATAGGCTAAGAAACCAAGTGTACATGAATGGGAGAAAAATCACTTTAAATAGTTTGAGCTCTCTATTTGTACTCTTTGGTTTAGAAACAGTCCAGAGTAGCAATGTGTAGATGTAGCTAGGCCTTGAAAATTGTGGATAGTTAATGCAATGTTTTATTAAAATACCAGAAGCCTTAGACCACAGTACCCAGGAAAAGATAAATACAAATTTTAAAAACATCCCAGCAATTTTCAGATAGTAAACACGATCATTTAGACTCCGCTGTGTGCTTGCAATTGTTTCCCATTTCGTTTGTTTTGGAAAAGGCAAAACAAAAACAAAAATAGCAACCTAAATAACCCACAAAATGTTAAACCTATACTTCCGAACTTTTCTCTGCATGCAAGTAAAATAAAACTGCTGTTAGAAATTCAGTGTTGTCCAGGACTTTGTGATTTTAAGTGATTGTGTTCCCACCACATGAGGATCAAAGATGCCTAAATTTTTACTCAGGCATCTGCTGCTCATTCTGTGAGTTTTCCTGAAAAAGCACAGCTGTTTTAAAGACTCACAAAGTTTGGCAAATAGTCTCAGACATATTAGTCTGTATCTTGACAAAACAAAGAGAGCAATGCTGTAGCACCTTAAAGACTAACAATATTATTTATTACGTGATGAGCTTTTGTGGGACTGAGAGAAAAAACTGAGAGAAAACTGAGGAAACAGCTAAGTGGGGGGAAGGAAGGAGGAGGAGAGAGAAACAACTCGGCAGAGTGTCAGTTAAGTGGGATGTCTGACATCACTTCGAATATCGAAGGTAGGGAAATTGTCCTTGCAATGCATAAGATAATTGAAATCTTGTTGAGTCCACACTTTTCCCTCCAGGCACTGGGGAGCTTGTGCAGAACAGCAGTGAGCAATCCAGGTTGCAATTCATTGAGCAAAGAGCTGCATGTGGCTTGAGAGCCTCGGGTTGGCCATCCCACTATACTGTGCTCCCTGAAGATTGTCAGTGCATCTGCAAGGGGATGTCTATGCAACTTCTTGTCCACATCCCTCTTAGAACATGGAAGCTGTGCTGCCATTGGCTGCTTATTCTCATCTAAATCATAACCCACCACAGATGAAGGAGCTGAGACGTTACATGAACCATGAGCTTCATCTCTTTTTTCCTGGTGATAATTCCAGCGGATATGGATGGGATGATGTTGCATAAAGCAGCCCCTGGATCGGCCGAATACACCACCACATAGAAATCAATTATGAGACAAACAGATTTTTTTTAATGATTTTAAATGCACAGTTTCCTTATCTAATCCCTACCATCAGTCCCCATCCTCTACATTCATGTACGAATACAGCAGATGACAGGGACCAGATATGTCCCTGGTAAATGAACTCAGGCAGCAGATCTATTATTAGAAAGAGTCCTGGTACAGCCCTAGCAAAAACTACTAACTTCCCTGCTTGCATAGTTTGAATGCTAACCTCTCAAAAGTCTGCATTATCCCTCTGGTCATTTAGTTCTTATGTAAACGCCTATAATATGAAACCACCACATATTTACTATGTAGAGTAGAACCTCATAGTTAGAATACCTCAGGAAAGGAAGCTGTTCATAACTCTGGAAGTTTTTGTAAAACAAAGCAAGCAAGGCTCTTGCACCTTAAAGACTAACAATATTATTTATTAGGTAATGAACTTTCATGGGAAAGATCTACTCCTTCAGATTCTGTAACATTGAACAAACTGTTACGGAGGTTCTTCCAAAGTTTACAGTGAAATATTGACTTAGTACAGATTTGAAACAGCAGAAGAAAGGTGCTTCTTTAACCATCCTAACTTATACGACACAGAAACAGCCTCCTGGCCATGTCAAATCTTTTTTTTTTAAGCTTTCCCTTTATTTTCAGAAGTTTATTTTTAACACAGTACTGTCATGTATATGCTTTTTTTCCTGTGTTTTTGTATTTTTCTCTGCTGCTGCCTGATTACATACTTCCATTTCCAAATGAGTCTTGTGGTTGACTGGTCAGTTTGTAACTCTGGTGTTCATAACTCTGAGGTTCTAGTATATGAATATGTATTTTTCTCTGCAATTCTGCTTATGTACTACAGAATACCTGTAAACTCAATATAACATCAGTGTCATATTTATTGTACACATCCTGTATTAAAAGAAATTTGTGAAAAAATAATTATCACATCACAAATCAGCTGGCCAAGGTATGTATGAATTTTTATCTGTCAACATTTCAGTCTGAATTTGTCCCCACTATAGCGTTTATATATGCAAGGTACAGATTATTGTTAATTCCTCAGATTTCCAAATACTAAGGGTTAACTTTCATACCTTTTTAATAAGGTGAAATTCATCCCCTTTTCAGAGCCAACACAGAACCAATTTAAAGCCTCAGAACAATGGCCCTGCAACAGTAATTAACAATTATTGCAATAACTCAAAAAGTAGTGCCGAAATTCTTTTCACTTGCTGAACTCATGAGGTCAAACATATGAACCTTACTAGAAACTACGTAACATGGACTATAACACCAAAATGATGTCTAGAGGTTCATAATCTCAAATCACTTTGTTCACCAGCCCCTTTTGGAGGGGTAATTTTACCATAAAGGCAAATTAAATGAAGATGTATGTCCACAGTATTTCCATTTTAGACATATCTGTAAATGCAATAACAGCTTGGTGGTTGGACCGAAAAATGTAATTGATTTATCTACACTGAGCAGCATTTTGGAAAATAAAGATAATACACTTTCCCTCAAGGTGGCAAGCTGCTATCTCTGCATGTCTTTTCTAGGCTGACTGCTTGGCTATACAACAATCAGGAGAATGTGAACATTGGGATGAGGAAAGGCTCTGATGGCACATGCAGTGGAATAAGGTGCTGAAGAAAAAAAAAGGTTATCAAGATAACATATATTTATGGGGAAGGGCATGTTAAGCTTAGCTCTAATGCACTTTTGGAAAATACTTAAAGAAAACCAATGTTACTCTCAGTATCTTGCTTGGCAGGTAATGGTACAGAGATGAAGATTCTTTTATAAGGTATATTCAGGAGGATAAAGGAAGAGATTTCACTGGGTTGTAAATATAGTGCTCTTAATCCCTCCGTTAGATGGAATTTCACAGGACTTTTACACTCATGCTGGGGGGAAAATCTTCATCCAGTGACTCAACCTAACAAATTCTCAGACTTGAGAGCCAAAGAGGATGCTTTGACTGTGCCACCCTGCTATATGCTTCCCTGTTCTCTTTGACAAAGAACAGTGGAAATCGTTGCTTGTGTACTTATGTCTACCTAATCATCATGTCAGACACATCAGTAGCACTGGATTATTTTTATTTTTGCCCTGAACTATGATATTTGCCACTGGCAAGGGTTCGATTTAAGCCAGACAGAACATATTGACTAATTATAGTTCAGTTTCAGCATCCTTTCCTGTCACTTCCACATCTGCATTCACATACAAATGGGTACTTTGAACAGAGTTAGGTAAGAGGCTAATAAATCTCCCATATACCAGTCCCCTGAGCCATGCTGTCTTCTCTCCCTTTCCTTAGATTTTTCACGTGATATCCTTTGGCCAATTTATGGCTTGGTTCAGATGACAATTGGCCAAATTCCAGCCTTTCTTATAGAAGGACCCTTAGCAATGAGGATCCTTCTAAAAGGCATCTCCTATACCCCAGGAAAGACCAAAATACTCTGGGACAGCTTCTCAGCTCATGTAATTCAGTATTCTTCCAATGAAGATAGGCTGTTTTACACCAAGTGAAAGAAATCAGGAGATAGCCAGCGCTCCCTGGAGAAGATTACACACAACAAGAAAGAGCTTAGATAGATTCCCTTTCTTCCTCTCACACTGCAAAATGTCATCTGGCCCTTTGATGTCACCTACAAGTTACATACATACATCATATACCCTCTTCTCCATCCCTGCACCAACTTACTACCATTTTCCACTTTCTTCAATTTTCTTCCATCTTCCTTGCTTCTTACCACTACACTGACTTTATTATCAGGTACTTTGTGTTAAGATAAGCTTTTTTGTTGCCTACACCCAGCGTGGTCTTTATTCCTCCACTCACCAGTGTGTTTACTTGCAATTCACTGTTTTTACATGCACTCATTAATCCTTTAAACTAAAGTTACCTTTAATGGTATCATGTATGGCCGTGAATTTCCTCTATTTTTGTCTGAGTAATGCTTATCTTTCATGTTAATACATATGGACTATGTTATTAACCTATAAAGTTCTGGCACTTCCAACACTGACCTGGATCTAAAGCACATCCTGGCTATTCTCTCAGCCATCCTTCACCTTCAATCTGCAGTGCATGTGCCTGACCATTGGATATTTGCTAAGCAATCTGTTCCTATCAGATAGTTTTAAACAGAATTCTGAACAGACAAATCATTCTTATTAAGTTCAGCACATTTCCACAGCTAGAAAGAGGCTCAGATTTTCACAGGTGACAACTAGGAATCAGTGTTTTGAGGGGGAATGAATTGAACGGTTACAGCTCACTGGGTCACGATGACCAGAGCCAAAAGTTGTGACTATGTCACGAACACTCCACTGTTGCTTGAAAAGCATTTTGGATTCTTTTAGAATGAAAAGCACTATATAAGTGCAAAGTGTTAAACTGACCTTCATTCAGAAAAGTCTCCTTTTACTGAACACGTTTTGTTAAAGTTTATGACATTCTAGGAGAACATTTTACCCCTGGAGCAGCTCTGACAGAGGGACCTTTAATTGCATACATTTTGGAGTTTCTTCTTTGCATAGCAATCAGAAACTACAGCCTATAGAGAAATGTAAACATATTGATAGCCATGGCACAGTGACATTGCTATTCACATGTGCATTAACTTCCAAATATCATGCTGGGAGGGGAGTTCTTTTTCCTTGCCCTTTGTTTTCAAACTAGACTTTGCAATAATTCAGATTATACGTCCAGAATAAGTATAAACAAGTCCCTGTGCTGTTTCCTAACCAGTGACCTGGATCATGCCCAACACAACATTACATCATGGTGCATTAACGAAAACGTCAAATATTCATGGTCTGTTATTGTGTGAGGTGTGTTGAAGACTATTATCCAAGTATTACCCAATGAACTAATTAACTACTGGTTAACACGGTGGAACATTGACAGAAGATACTTGACCTGAACATGAGCAGACATCCAAGCTCCTCCTCCTTGTTGTACATTTCACCCTTCTTGGATTTGCCCATTGCAGGAGTACTATTATGTCAGTGAGCAACAGACAATGTTGCTTCCAATAACATTACTACTTTAGGGCAGTAATAGAAATGGAAAATGTCAGGGACCCTTCATGTGAGAAAATACATTTGAAGGAAGCAGCTGACTCAAGCTAAGGAAAGTCAGTCAATTGCAGATAGATATGCTATTTTAGCTATGGTAATTGCATAGCTAGAACTGACAAATCTGCAATTGACTTTACTGGCTGTCCTCGCTGAATTAGGTTAACAGGAGAGTTTCTACCATCCACCTCCCTTATTCCTCATGTCTCGTGAGGAGTACAGGGGTTGATGCTACTCCTTATAGGTCAATATTGTGCATCCCTACCAGAGGTGTGAAATCGAACCCTGGAAGATTACCCTTAGTGGGTCAGATACAATGCCTCCAAGAGCACTAAGGCGATGGGCCAAAGTCACAAGGTTCACCCACCCATACACCGTGCCATGGCAGTGGAAGAAGTTCTTACAATTAGAAGGGCAGGTGGATGGGACCAGCACGATAAATTATGCAAATGAATGATATACTAGTTAGCTGAAAAACATATGTAAAGGAGGCAATTGCATCTCATCGGAGACTAACTGCAGATTGTAATGATAATTACATCAACTCCGACCATAGACTCTGTCTGTCTTGCAAAGTGGCCATCTATATTTTCTGTCAGCTTGTGATAGCTTTGGATCACCTTTCAAATAAATGTCACCTAGAACATTCAGATAATCCTATGGTATTTTAATGTGGCATTTATTTGATGGATGAATCAGTTACTTGAGGTCAGAGTGGACCTTCTCTAGTTGTTGTGGTCACAGGCTGAGTGAAAAATATCCTCACTTGTATAGCTGGGAAGGAGAATGGCCAGGAACAAGGGCATACTAACAGTCCAGATCTCACTTACATACGTGTGTTTGTGTTTATAATATTCACACCATAAGCCTTATTCTAAGGGTCACTCATTCATTTGTGAAAGTGATACATACAATGTGTCCTATTTATGAAAGCAAGCTTGAATTTAAAATATTGAATACACATAAGCAGCTCTATTTGAAACCATTTTGGTAAACTTATACACTGATGTGATGTATTTCACTTCAACCACATTCTGATTTTTAGTAGAATATAGCTGAGTAGTTGAATGGACCTCCACTTTTCTATTGCATTTTGATTAGTTCAGAAAAATAAGGTTTCTCATTCTTTCTCAAGATAGCATCTGATATCTATGTACTTTTTTACAACAGTGCAATTCTAGTTTTAAGACAGTGTCACAATGAAAGGTACACTAGATACATCTGGAGTATTATAGTAGTTAATCAAGTCCTCTAAGTTTAACTAAGGACTTCTCATTCTCCAGGGAAACTCATCAACTTTTCATGAACAATGCATCACATAAACACCCTTCATTTTTGAAAATAGTTGTTTAACAATTTTTTTTCCACTGTTGTCTTAGGCTATGTCTACACAGGCAGCTTCTGTTGACAGAGGTCACTGTCGACAAAGAAACCATGACAGTACCTCTGTCGACAGATTCCATCCACGCACAAAAGTGGCTGACCCCTCACCTTTCCTGACACCCCACTCTTCCTAACACCTAAACTCCCAGATCCCACACTCTCCCTGACCCAACACCTCCCCCAGCACCCAAACACCCACCCTTTCAGACTGTGACCATGGCAAAGCAGCCCCCAGGCATGCTCTGGACTACAGACCAGCTCCTGCTGTCCCTGCCACTGGCCATCATCGGTCCCTATGACCATATCTGGGGGTCGGCCCCAAGAGAGAGCCTGCAAAGCAGACCACCAGTGTCATACTGCCCCAGCTGCACTCACCCCCTCATGTGACTGGGCAGATCTGGTGGCACCCCACCAGCTCCAGTTGGTGGGACTGGTTGTTCCTGGGGCAATGGGGTGACCAGTAATGGACACAGAATTTCAGGATGCACAAAGATACATTCCTGGAACTGTGCAACTGGCTTGCCCCTGCCCTAAGCTATCACAACACCAACATGAGGCCAGACATCCCTGTGGAGAATAGGGCTGTGATGCTCTCTGGAAGCTGGCCACCCCTGATAGCAACCACTCCATGGGTCACCAATTTGGCACCAGGAGGTCCACCACTGGGGCTATTGTGATGCAGGTAAGGAAACCATCTGACCGCAGGCTGTTCACAGCAGAAGGGGGATCAGAGGTGAAGAGGGAGGTTGGGGGGAAGGGAGCTGAGGGGTATAGAGCTCGCTGTAGCCCAGGGCCCCATCTGCCCCAGACCATCAGAGGTGTGTCTGGTCTTCCCCATCCACAGGTGGTGTGAGCCATCAATGCAATCTTGCTGCAGAAATTGGTGCAGATCAGTGATGTGGATGCCCCCTTCCCCAAACGTTTCAAGGCACTGGACAGGACCCACATCCCCACCCAGACCCTGGAACACAGCGCTGGCCAATACCTTAATAGGAAGGGCTACCACTCAGTGGTGATGCAGGCCCTGGTGGACCCCCAGGGACAATCTCTTGATGTCTACATCAGTATGTCCGGCTGGAGCCATGACATGAGTGTGTTCCAGAACTCCAGCCTGTTCTGGCAGATGGATGCGGGCACCTGCGACCCCCACTGGGAACTGGCTGTTGAGGATGTGCAGATGCCCCTGTGAATCATCAGGGTCCACTTGCAGCCACTCCTGGGCAACGGTGTTCTGCTCCCAGGTGGCGGCTGCCAATGCCCGGTAGCCATTGTCTGCTGGGTGGCAACGGCCCCTTTGGCCATCTATGTACAGCAGGAGTGGCGATGTGTCCTTCCTGGGTGATGTGGCTGTAGCCAGTGGAGTTCCAGCACTAGGCGCTGGGGTCCAGGGCAAGCGGTTCATCCTCCCAGAGGCGTAGCAGGTCCCAGAACTCAGCACTGGGCCAGAATAGTGCCCACTTGCAGGTCCCACTACCAGACTCCTGGGATGGCTTATGAGGCTGCTGGGTTGTTGTAAAGATTTGGTTGTTTTAAGACAGATCATTTATGAATAAGTTGAATAGTACAAAGAACGTTGCTGAGATATTTAAGAGCCTCATCAATCTTCAAATTCCTCCTAGTAACCATGATTAAAACTATTGCAGTCATTCTCTTAGGGTTTCGTGGTTTATTTGTTTTATTAGCAGATTGTAATATGAAACTCCACACTATTCTATAAAACGTTTTATTAAAAATTATGACCCTTTTTCCTCCTTAGCAACAGGTTGTTTCTCATTTATATACCAAAGTGTCCTAAAGGTGGCCAGAGAAGCATGACTGATTCAGATAAACAAAAGTTCCATAGGGTAACAAACCACATGGAGCGACAGGTGCACTTTGCTGCGGCATTAAGCAGCAGGTGCTAACACAGAAAAAATAGCAAAATACTGAACTTATATCCCCCTGAAACTGCTCATTTGTTTTAAAGGTAAGCTTGTGCTTCAGTGCTTTCCTAACTAGGGGCTTAATTAAGTAAAGGGATTATTTTAATTACTAACAAATGTTAGTGGGTAAGATATCCTAGTTTTAGCAACCTGGTGCTCCTGCAATGTTACTTGTGAATGTGAAATATTACCAGCTAACTTCCTTTCTCACCTCCATACAAAGCTTAAAGTGGAATCAGTAACAGTCTTAATTGGGATAAAATCCTGATGTCTTTGCACAGGTCTCAATCCAGAAAACTGCTCCAGGCAGGCAGATTGCTGCAGCCATGCAGAGATTTATCAAAGCTCTTTGCAGGATCAGGGGCTACTTTCACTCTGCAGATTGTCATTTCAGCCACTTATAGCATGCATTCCTTCAGTGCTGTCCTGTTCCAATGCACACTCATTCAATGAGCCTCTTCCAAGCTCAACATGTTCTACAGTGTTAACATCTATATAATTTACACTAATTGTAACCCTAATCCTAAAAAAAAAAAAAAAGAGGAATAAACACAGAAAAAATGTGAATGAGCCATCTGTGCCAACACTCTTAGCAGTTAGAATTGTACAGATGTGTAAAATGTGCGAGGTACAAAAATATCCAAAGGTCCTTCAAAAACAACATAGAATGTTAATGGTTCCCTTAATTGGTAGCGCAACAGATAGTAGCAATAAACTAAATGCCAATAAAGGGAATCTGAGAATAATCTTTAATAGATCTGCTACAGCAGTAACTGTAGCGCAGACCTTGAAGGCGTCATTTTGTGGGCAGTAAAGATCAGTTATCTCCTTGGGTAACATCGATTCTTTGCATTTGATTAACAAAGGTGAAACAAGGCATCTCTGGAGACTTTTCTTTAGAAGTTGAAGACAGATCTTTTCTTCACCCTTCTTACAATATTGCTACTGATCTTCAAATTCTACTTATGTTTGTGGTCTAATGTCCTCCCTATGGCTAAGCTGTGCTTTTAGCAAGTGGTCTCCAGACACATACTTGCTTTTGCTGAAGACTGGTTGCTGCCACAGAATTTAGCCCACATATTCAAAGGGCAAATTCTTGGGATATTCTAAAATTAGGTCCATTTAAGATGACTAGTCACAATGAAAATCATGTCCTCTCCCACTTTGTTGCCAATAATGTCAGTCAGTTCACTGCAATATTATGGTAAGGATTAATTTTCAGAGTATTAGAGCTGTGTAAATGATTGTCAGAAAATACCATTTCTGCACAATGTTTAGTCTGACGACATTTTTGACTTTTCATCCCTAATGTATTTTGATTGAACTACCTGAATGTTTTATTTAGAGTCAGTTCAACATTAAACTGCACCTAGTTAAGAGCATCTTATGCCATTATTCAGCCATATGTCAGGTTCCCAGGTGTATCTATATCTTGCATGGGTTGGTGGGAAGCCCCTCTGCAGCCAGGTGATGCACTGTGGGAGTCACATAACTGCAGGCAGATGAAGTCCAGCCACAGAGTCTGGGCCATTGGAAAGAAGGCAGGCATGAGACGTAACTCTCAAGAGGCAATGAGGCGCTTACAAGCAAATGCATTCTCACATTATATTGTCTCAAAGTGAAACATTTTGATTGTGTTAAACAGCCTTGATTTGAGAATATTGATGCATTTTGTTTGAAAATGGCAAACTGTCTTGCTGTTTCCAGGACAATTCTCCTGAAGTTTTTGTTCTTCAAGAAATTTTGAGTTTTCATCTCAAATTAAGAACTTCAAACTGTTGGAGGTTTTTGGAGGACAATAATTCTGATTTCCCTCAGCTCTACAATGTATGAAGTGCACAGTTTCTACATAAAGATTTATGCCAAAATGGAATCCAATATGCGGGTATTATTACTATGACTGTGCATTGTGGCAAAGTCCTTGTGGGTCTTGTGTTTTGTGGCAGTTAAAGAGATGCCTGAGACGCTCACTGCATCCCTTTTCCAATACCTCCTGGTTTTCCCAGAGGTGGGGCACAGCCTATTGAGTCCTTCTCATCATCGGCACAGTCATAAACGGATAAGGTCCCCCATGGATGTTGGGTCTCCTCCCACTCCTTCCAAGCTGTCTTGGGGAGTGTGGGGCAGTCTGGGGGAACCTAGTCCCCTCCCACTTGATCTGGGTTCCATCCCAGGGACCCTAGGTAGCTGCTGCTGGAGGGGCTGTCCCCATCAGCCCTAAGTGCACCAGCTTCCCCCAGGGGCCACTTCCCTAGACACTTTCCCCCAGTACCTTCTACTGGCTGCTCCAGCAAGCCAATTCCTCTTGTACGTTCTCCTCTGGAGTTCTTACCTCCTTCCTGGTCCATCCCCTTTCCTCTTCCCTGCTCCATATTTGAGGGAAGTCTTTTAAAGGGTTCCACGAGACTTAATTGGTTACAGGTGCTTGATTAACCTCAGATGCTGGATTAGCCTGCTGCTGCTGCAGGCTGATCCTGGATGAGCCCTGCGAAACATAAAGGCACTAACCCAACTGCCTCCATACTTGCCCTCCATGAGGTCCCTATAGTGTGCTGTGGTCCCCCACAGCATGAACATGAGATATTTTTCACTTGCTGTAGATGCATAGATGGTCATCAGCATGAACAAACCCTAGATTTTTACAAAAGAACATTAGATGCCCTATTTAGTGTTTGGCTGTCTGTCTGAGAGACCAGGGTATGTCCACCCTGCAATTTCAGCCCTGGTTCAAATGCAGCCTCAAGCTCAACCACCTTCAATTTGCACACATTGCATTAAGCCAGAGCTCTGATCCAGGGTTTCCAGGCCCCTCAGGGCTTGAAAAGTCCAAGCCTGAGTCAAGCTGCGACTCAAGAGTCAAGCCCTGCACCTTTGCAGGGTCAATGAAGCCCCACGCAGCTTTGGCTCTGCCAAAAACATCCCACAGTCCCATGGTCTGGCTATCTTTGTCCACTGAACGGTCAAATTTGGTGCATAGTCATGTTTTCCCACACTGCATCACAAACAAAGTGCTACAGAGGTCACTTTTAGGGAGAGTCTGTTCTGGTAGGGCTCTGGTCTGAAGAAGTGGGTCTCTCCCATGAAAGCTCACCACCTAATAAATTATTTTGTTAGTCTTTAAAGTGCTACTTGACTGCTTTTTTTGTTTTGACAGCACACAGACTAGCACAGCTTTTCCTTTGTTACTTTAGGGAGAGCGTTAGGAAGTCTTAGTTAAGGGTAGTTGGAACTGGGGAGGTTTAAAATTTTAGGTTAGTTTTAAAAGAGTGAGCTAACTTGAGTTCTGCTAAACGTGGATTTACACTGCAGTATAGACTTAGTCAGAATGTTTTCTGTGTCTCAAAGACCTGGGCCTGAACATTGTTTCTGAAGTTAATCTACAGTGGAATATTTTGTGCTGTGCCTTGCATCCTGGTGCTCCATTAAAACAACATTGTTGAAGGCTCACTTAACAGAATCTCCTGTCCCTTCACAGCTTTTCTCTCCCCTGCCCCCCACCCCTTTTTTTAAAGGGTTCTATGAGAAAGTTTCATGCCAATGCCTCATTCTTCCAGAGGCCTATGGTGGCTATGTTAACTAGATTTCATCTGATGGCTGGAAATGTATGAGATGTCAAAAAATATGTAACAGCTTTTTGTCAGGATGAAGAAAGGAACATAGAAATAAATTTGTAGGCAGTATGTTCACTTTCAATGTTTACTGGATTTTAACACTGGGAAAAGAAGATCCTGAAAATAGCCAAAGGAATTAAGAATTCTCTTTAAAAACTGGGTGTACTACTTTTCCAAGACAGCATGAAAATTGGGTTTTATTTAGCTTTTTCTATCCCCATTTCAATTATTATAAACACCATTAAAGTACACAGAACTTTAGAGATTAATTTGTTCAATAAAAGCTAGTGTAGCTAACAAGTTGCAATTGTAACAAACCACTTAAGTTGTCCCTTATTGAACCACATATTTGCTTACCAAGCAAAGCTTTTTCAAGCATTTTCATCTCTATAAAGTGTACATAGTAGAGAATCATACTCTATGATGATAAAAATATGGATATTAGCTCAGATAAAATGAGTTTTAGATAATGCCTCCTACTTTTAATTTTTCCTCCTTTTCCAGCCAGGCATACATACAGAAGTTTTTGAAGACACTAAAGGATTTTTTTAAGAAGTGTTCAAGCTCAGATCCTGCTGTCAGATCTGTGTGGGCAAATTCTTTCATTCCCACGTAGTTGTCCTGAAAATGGAACTCCATATAGGTATAGGTTCCACCTTAAAGGATTTGTTTACAGGATCATGGCTTTGGTATTTCATATTTGTTATCTTTATAGAAACGTGTGTTTGAACATGACTATGTATAATTCCAACATGCTTTATCAAAAATGGAGCACATGACCTATTACTCAAGAGCTTGTAATCCCCTGTGAATGTGTATATTCTATTTATGTGCATGTATTTTTCTTGTATGTGAAGTTACAAATATGAATTGGAAACCTTTTTATTAACCTAGGTCTTCTAGTGAAAGCCATTAGTGGTATTAAGGAACCTAATGGCTGATATTCAAGACAGCAATCTGTATAGAGTCTTGCTTTTCCTATAAGTGTATGTCTTCGCTACCCAGGGACTCAAGGGGCATTTCTGCATGTGCCACTTTCTCCAAAAATTTCGGGAATAAGGGGCCTCCGGAAGGAAGATCTCCGAGGGCCGTGCTACTACACGCTGATTTGGAGTCTGGAAGAGTGTCTTCCAGACTCCAAATCATGTGACCTTATGCTAATGAGGCCTGGGGAATTTACATCTGTGCCCAATTAGCATACTTCCAGCCATTTATTAGCATGCCACTTTCGGAGAAAGTGGCATGTGTGGAAATGGCCAAGAAGTCAAACTATCAGGCATCTATCTCTGTATGCCTCAGTCTCACAAGGAGTAAGGTAGGTCGATGGGAGAGTTCCTCCCTCAGTGAGGATGGCCAGGTAAGTAAATTGTAGCTAAGCCAATTCCAGCTATGTAATTGCTGTAACTAGAATTGTGTATGTACAATTCACTTTAAGGTCTAGAGTAAACCTGGCCTAAGTCTAAACTATGGTTAATCCTAAAAAGGCATGTTACCATGCCACCTGATGCTGGAATCCATCTTGAATTTTATATTTTTCCACAGGGGTGGGGAGGAATGTGACAAAGATTTCCTGCCTGGGGAAATCCATTGTAAGGAATGGGAAGGAAACCATGGTGATCTTCAGCTGGCTTCACAGGCTGATCACCACCTCAAGAGGACATATGAAAGGACCTGGGTAGAAAAGAGCTCTAATAAGGAGAGGCAAAGCTGTTATGGCTAGGGCAGAAAGAAAATAAGCTCTTGCTTTAGGCTATGGTTATACTACAGTGTTGACAGAAGTCACTATTGGAAGAGACTTCATGAAAAAACTTCTGTCAACAGAGTGCAGCCACCCATAAAAGTCAATCGGAAGAGCAATCCACTCTGTTGACAGAGTGGCCGGATTGCCCAGCTGCTCTCTGGACAAAATCAGCAGCAGCAGCAGTCCCTCAACCAAGGTCATTGGGGTGCCTTCATGACAATGTTCTTTAGAGTGTCTCTCCATCTTTGGCAGTCATGTGCCAGTTCTTGAGTTGCGACAAAGCTCGTCCTTGTCCATTTTTCAATATTATCTCTCCATTGCTTTTTCTGTCTATCATGTCTCCTTTTGCCGTTCACTGTACCTTGCAGTATGATCTTGGACAGGCCTGATGATCTCGTTACGTGTCCACACCATCTTAGTTTACTCTTTTTCACTCTGGATAGTAGGTCATGATGAGGTCCAGTTGCTGAGTTGATGATGTTTCTGACCTCTTTGTTATTAATATGTGCCATGCAGGGGATCTTAAGAAGCTTGCGGTATAGCCTTATTTCAAGGGCCTTGATCTTGCGCTCTAGTTCTGCTGTCAGAGTCCAGGTCTCACAAGCATATAAAAAGATGGAGAGTACAAGAGCTTGCATGATCCTTACTGGACAAAATAGGCACCCAGAAACACAGCAGACAGGGTTGCCTATTGTTATGGATGCCCTGTCTGTCAAGAGACTGCTCCTCCAGAGTGTTCATACGTGTTTTTTTGTCAACAGAATCTGTTGACAGAAGCATTATTCCTCATGGCTGAGAGGGAGAATGCTGCCGGAGAAACTGCTGAGTTTTGTCGACAAATCGCACTTTATTTGGATGTTCCACTGGTTTTGTCAGTAAAATTAGCCAATGTAACTGTAGCTGTAGTGCATTAGGCTTAGCTGGCATATTTTGTTTTATTTTAGCTTAGTAACTTACTTTGATCCATCTGTCATCATTTGCAATCATTTAAATCTTTCTTTTTATACACAATAAAATCACATTTTTGTTATCAAAATCAGTGTCAATAATTGTTACTAGGGAGGAAGAGCAGCTGAGCATAACTGTCTTATACTGATAAAGGAAAGCAAACAACTTGTGAACATACACAGACTAAGATGGATTTATCTGGGGTTCTGAGCCCTTTGGGGCTGTGCAATCCCCACAGCTGAGCAGTGCTCAGTATCTGTGTTACTCAGACAGTGGACCCAATCCTTTGTTTTTTTCTGTGGTAGACCAGAGCTTCCAGATCAGCAGGATAGACAGGTGGAGCCCCAGTGATCTGATCAGTCCATCAGGTGACAGACTTAAGATCTCTGTGATCCAACCCATCACAAAGACCTCATTCAAATTCTGTAGGAATAACTAACATTTTCCATGATTTATTGAAATTGTTTCATAGCTTTCCATTAAACTCCTTGGTTTCTTCTATGAACCCTATTAAAAAAAATCCTCTTCTGTGACATCTTTCATTCACCCTTGATTTCTTCTCTTGAATATAGTCCTGTGCCTACTACCCTTCACCTCCCTTTCTGCATTTGACTTTTTACCTACCTGCTTCCAGAAACTCTCCATGTATATTCTGACACCTAAACCTAAGATAACACGAGTACTCAGAAAGCCACAGCACAAACTGTATGGAGAAGCCAACTTCCCTTTGCCATCCTGATGAGACTACTTTAAATGCTTCAGTTTAGTGAACATTAACGCCTACACAAACAAATATTTTTAGGTATCAAGCTAGATCCCACAGACTCATTGCAATACATTTGTCACACATAATAAAGTAGCATTGAGGAAGGAATAATCATTAAGGTGCCATAATTCCTACCAAAGCTACTTCTGGGTTGGTGCATTTTGTGGAGAGCTGTGGATAAAGTCATAAGCTTTACATTCATTACATTGATTAGGGATGAGAAATCCCCAAATAAAATCATGTGTCTATTTCAGAAACTGTGTTTAGCACTGACTATGCGCTCAGTGTACTGAGACACAGGTGGACATGTGGTACAAAGGCTGCAAATAATTTAAAAAATAGGAAATTCGGGTAGTTCAGAGAAGTGATTAGGAAACCCTTGTTAATCTTAAGGTTACAATGGCTCTTTCATAACTATGGTTAGCATGGGGCTGACAGCCACAGTGGCACTGGAGCAAAGGAGGTGGGCAGCACTGCACCCCAGAAGGGGCAGGGCCTTGGGTGGAAGGGGCGTGGACTGAGACAGTTAGTTCTTAGCTCTTCCCAGCCTGGGCCCCTTCCTCAACCTCAGAACCATGCAGCAGATGTCAGGAGCGCCAGGATCTTTTGAGTCTCCAGGTCCCAGAGCAGTAGCCCCTCCTTACCCTCTCCCAGTCCCCCCAGCCCCCGGTGGTGGGCCTGTTGGTTAGGATTTCCAAAGAAGGGAAGAGGGTTGGTCAGATGAGTGTTGATGTGCAGATCGTGAGATAACAATACAAATGAAATCTGATACCAGTACAGCTAATTGACAAAAGATGCTGTCTTGGACATCACCTGGATAAACAAGTTCCGCAGCACCAATCAAGCGACTGGAGTTGGGTCAATAAGTTGGCTTCCAAAAGAAAATTACAACTAACACATACACTATCAATTGGAACGTGGAATGTCTGAACACTGGGGGCAACTGGAAAGTTAGAGCTGCTTTGCAAGGAGATGGAGAGATTCCAATGCGATATAGTTGGACCAGCAGAGAAATATAGAATTAAATGCCATGAGATAAGGAAAGCAGCCAGAAGGGATAAGGTGAAATGCTTAAAGGAGCAGTGTGAAGGCATAGAGAAGTATTACGGTGAGTGTAAGACTAGAGAGGTGTATGAGATGATCAAGAATATTAATAAGAAGTGGCAACCGAAGCAGATGTCAATCAAAGATGAAACAATGAGGTGCTCATGAATAAGGAAAAGATTGTGCAGCAATGGACGAGATAGTGCACCAGTCTGTACAAAGCACAGTTGGACCTGAGTGTCTCAGAGGACTGATCAAAAGACTGAAAAAGATATCCACACTGAGCATTGAGAATGAGACCAATATTTCAAAGGAGGAAGTAGAAAAAACGACTAAAGAACAACAAAAGCCTGGGAAATGATAAGATCATGGGAGAGATGATCAGATACAGGGGAGAAAGTATGATTCAGGAAATACACTGACTATGTAATATAGCATGGAAAGAAGGGAAGGCACCTAAGGAATAGACAAGATCTGCACTTGTGACAATATACAAGAAAGGAAGTGCATTGGAGTGCAAGAACTACACTGCCCTAACAAGTCATCTGGGCAAGGTACTGGCGATCACACCGACAAAGAGACTGAGATCTCAGATGGAAGAACATCTACCAGATGAGCAAGATTCAGGAAAGATAGAAGTACCATACAGTACCACTGGCACTAAGATTGATAGCGGAGTAAGCTTGATGAAAAAACAAGAACGTCTACAGTTGCTGCTTCCTTGATTTTCAGAAGGCACTTGACAGTATAGATCAGAAAGTAACTTGGCCAGTGATGAATCCATATGGAGTTGATAGCAGAGTGATTCGGCTGTTGAAGAATATCAGTGACAAAGCAGAGACAGCAGTGAGAATGTGTGGAGAGATGGGAAGTTGGTTTAGAATAAGTAGAGGTACAAGACAAGGAGATCCGATATTGCTGAGTATCTTCATCATGCATCTAAAGAGAGTGATGGATAAGATCAAGGAAGAGGTAGAAGGGATATCTGTGCATGGCATGAGAATCAGCATCTTGAGGTTCACACATGATATAGTTATCATTGAAGCTATGAAGAATGGTGCAGGTGCTAAATGAGGAAGGGAAGAGGTACGTAAATTAAGTGAGGAAGTGTAAATTAATATCATGCCCTGGTTTTTTCTGATTCATTCCAACTGGAATCAGTAAAAAGGTTCCCTTAATTTAACAGATACATAAGTAATTTTAATCTTTACATTGATTAACAGTAAAGTTTAATTTATGGGTGCTTTATTCACATACTTTCACAACTGCTAACTGCAAGTTAGATATTTAAAAACCTGTAATTTTAGAACAATGTGAATTATATATTTATTAATCAAATAAAAATAACTGCCTGTCAAGGAAATAATATAATAACATATGGAGATACACATCTCATAGAACTGCAAGGGACCTCAGGAGATCATCAGTTCCAGTCCCCTGCCCTCATGGTAGGACCAAGCACCTTCCCTGCATTTTTTAAAATCTATTTGCCCCAGACCCCTCATGCACCCCCTCAAGAATGGAGCTCACAACCCTGTGTTTAGGCAGATAAAGGTCAAACTTCTGAGCTATCCATGCATTTACAAAAAAGAAAGGAGGTCAAGTATATCTTTTTGCCACTGCAACTCATTAAATACGTTAATTTCCAAAAATCCAAAATGTGTAACAAAAGAGCAAAATGTCAGGAAGAGTGAACCAAGAAAGAAGAATGTTTATAAACTTTGCATAGCTTTTACTGAACAGTTTGACCCCAGAGTTTAGTTTATTCATCACCAGTCTGACAAACTGTGCCTTCTCTTAGGCTACGTCTACGACTGCCCTATTTCAAAATAAGATCTCTTATTTCAAAATAACACAACCACACACAAAACTACATCTACACTGGAGCACTCTTTAGAAAGAGAGTGGTTGGAAGACTCACTTTGGAAGGGGAATGTCTACATGCAAGCTGGGACTAGCGCCGTCAACAAGTGCAGTAGAAAGGGCCATGAGCCACGCGCCATGTTGGAAGGGGCTGTCAGGCCATCAGAAGAGAGCATCTACACTCAGAAATGGTCTCTTTGGAAAGAAAGGGCCAGGAAATGTTGCAGACTGGGACTCAGGGCGAACAAGCCCTTCTGGGACCACAGCAAGCCACTTCTTTAAAGGTCTTCTCCCCAACACCCTCAGCCTGCACAGCAGGAGGCCTGCACAGCTGCCACAAACCCCGCAGAGACAGTACCCAAAGGAATGGACATGGAGCAGCAGCAGTTCGACACCCTGCTGGCTGCCACCAGTGCAGTGGGTGCCCTGGTGGCCACAGCAGTGGTGGCCATCCTGCATCTCCTGGCAATGTCCCCCTCAGGGGAAGAAGGGCACTCTCCAGACCATGGCACCCTCTGGGACCCCCTCCCCAGGCACTCTACCAGCTCTGGAGCCACCTCACCTGCTCAGAGTTGTGGGAGGAACTGGTCGGGGGGAGTGGGATGAAGACCAGGGACTCTGGAATTTCCAGATGCAGCAGCAGACCTTCCCTGAGCTTTGCCAGTGTCTGGCCCCTGAGCTGAGACACCAGGACACCTAGATGCAGCACACCCTCCCCATGCAGAAGGTCACGGTAGCTGGCCACTGGCCACTCCAGACAGGTACCGCTCTGTGGGATACCCATTTGGTGTGGTCAAGGCCACAGTTGCGGCCATCATGTTGGAGGTAAGGAGGCCCAGGCATGCACCCACTGGGGGGTGGAGGCTGGGGTGCCTGGAGTGGGGCCCAGGGTGGGGCTGGGCATACCCCCCACACCCTCACGCTTGCCTATGTCCCCCCCACAGGGGGTCCTCTCTCTAAATGACATGCTTCTCCAGAGGGTTGTCTGCATAGGGGACCTGGACATGGTCATCATGGGCTTCACCACACTGGGGTTCCTGAATTCCTTTGGGGCCCTCAAAAGGACCCACATACCTATCTGTGCCCCAGAGCGCAGCGTAGGACAATTCATAAACAGGAAGGGCTACCATTCCGTGGCCCTGCAGGCTATGGTGGACAGCAGGGGCCAGTTCCTGGACATATAGCTGGTATGGCCCGACTACACCCACAATGTGCAGGTCTTCCAGAACTTGGACCTGTGTCACTGGCTGGAGGCAGGGACCGGCATCCCCCAGAGGGAAATCCCACTGGGGGACACCTCTGTGCCCTTCTGCCTGGTGGCCGATGCTGAATACCTGCTCCAGCCCTGGCTCATGCGGCCGTATACAAGCCACCCACGCCCAGCCAGGAGTGCTTCAATGGCCAGTTCAACCACACCCCCTAGGTGGTTCAGTGCACCTTCGTCCACTTAAAAGGGTGGTGGTGCAGTCTTCTTTCCCACCTGGACCTGGGCATTGTCAATGTCCTCCAGGTCATGAGTTCCTGCTGCACACTCCACAATATCATGGAGAGTAAGGGGGAGTCCTTTGTTCAGGAATGGGTGGTCGAGGCCGGCCTGGGCTACCCCCAGCCAGCCACTGCCCCTCGCCGTCAGGTCCATCAGGAGAGGATCTGCATCTGGGAGGCCCCATGTCAATACTTTGACGAGGAGCTCCAATAAGCACCACCCAGGCCACCCCCGGTAGGCCTCCCACACACTCCCCGCCACCCCCAGCAAGCACACAGCACACAGGGGATTTTGAAAAATAAAGCTGTGTGCATAATAGTTATTGCTAAACATAACAGTATGGCTAACTATTCACAGGAGGGGAGACTAACTATATATTATAATAAATTGTAATTAAGGTGAGCAAATTTGTTAACCTTGATGACTATTTTTGGTTCTCTGTGCCGTAAATATTGAGTCTGTTCTGGTATGGCTATGGTCTGAAGAAGTGGGTCTATCCCACGAAAGCTCACCTAATAAATTATTTTGTTACTCTTTAAAATGCTACTGGACTGTTTTTTTGTTTTGATAGTATATAGACCAGCATGGCTATCTCTCTATTACTACCCAGCTAAAACAGGTACCATGACACTTTCCTGAATCCAGATAAGACTGAGGTTATGTGTTCAACTTCAGCTTATTCAACTTCATCCAGCCCATCACCACTTCCAGACACAGGTTTAGGTCAGCTACCTCCATATCTGGTTCTGGTGTCACAGGGAAATAAATTTGGGTATCATATGCATATTGGTGGCATTGTCCACCAAAACCCCTTTATGACTTCTGCCAGTGGCATCATGCAGATGTTAAACAGCTTGGGGGAACAACACAGAACATTGCAGGACCCCATAGCACAATTGCCATGGGTTGAATAACAGCCCCCTAGTTCCACCTTCTGAAAATGTCCCAACAGATAAGACCATAACCTCTGTGAAACAGTGCCTCTGATACCCAGCTCCCCTAGGCATTCTGGAAGGATACCAAAGTCAATGGTATCAAAAACCTCTGAGAGGTCCAGGGGAATTAACAGGGACACACTCCCCATGTCTACTTTCCAGCATAGGTCATGCACCAGTGTGACTAATGCAGTTTCAGTTCCAAAGCCTGGCCTAAAACCAGACTGAAATGGATCTGTTTCTTCCAAGAATGCCTGATGTTGCAATGCCACTTTTAATTCAAGCACCTTGCACAAGAATGATATACTAGCGACTGGGCAATAGTTATTCAAGTCATGTCAGTCCACACAAGGCTTTTTAAGTAGCAATTTTATCACTGCTCCTTTCAAAGCAGCTGGAAGTATACCAGATCTAAAAGAAGCATTAATAGTCCTCTGGACCCAACCAGTGACCTCTTTCTGGCTGGATTTAATAAGCCAGGAAGCGCAGGGGTCAAGCAAGCATGTGGTTGGATGCACTCCTCTAAGCACCTTGTCCACTTCCTTGGTCTGCAATAACTGAAACTGCTCCAAAGAAGAATGATTGGAAGATGTGCTCAACACACTTGTACCCCATTTACATGGCAACCATAGTCCAGATCAAATGTGAGCAATCTTAGCTTCAAAGTGCTTTCTGAACTGATCACAACAGGAAGCTGAAAATGCCTTCATTTTATCATAAGTGCCAGACTGTAACAGGCCCCACACAACTCGAAACAGTTATGCTGGACAGCTTTGTGCAAATGCAATACATATAGAAAAATAGTTGTTCTTCACTGTGAACACAGCTACAAAGTAAGCTCGCAATTCAGTCCACAGTCAGTCAGACTCAGAAGATACTGCAGTAACAACAGGGCAAGTATTGGAGGGGTAGCTGTGTTAGTCTGGATCTGTAACAGCAATGAAGGGTCCTGTGCAACAGGGCAAGGTCTTTCCTCCCAACAGGGCTGGGAAAGATGTTAGCCCTTATTCTCAGCCCACAACCTTTCCTCCTCCTTCTGAGGTCTGGGGAAATTCAGCTGACTCCTGGCTTTAAGTCTGCCCATAGTACTGGCTGAAGGCAACACTTGCAGCTGAAAGTTCTAAGTTCTAATGAGCAGGCTTCTTACCCAGGAGATAGTGCAGCAACAGCAGGGTGAGGTTTTTCCGCTAAATGGGGCCGGGAAAGATTTTAATCCTTATTCCAAACCCATGACTTATGTACTTTAAATCTTATTACCTAAAATAAAATAATTTTTTATAAATATATTCATTTTAATATCATTGGACAGCCCCTGGCTGTTACAATACTTAGCTGTGTTAGGAAACAGCATAACATGAGGAGCAAAATTGGAAAGGGGGATAGGTCATTTGCTCAAATTTTACGTGAATTTTAATCGCTGGAAATTCTTAATATCTAATGGTTACTTGGCATATATGAAACAAGTTGATGGGCTTGCTTTAGTTTTCTGGGGACAGGTATTCCCATCAAGACAGTCACTACAGCTGGCAATTTTGCTGCAAGTCTGAGCAGAGAAGTTTAAAAAAAAAGCTTATTCGTCATAGAAACAGAGTAACTGTTTCACAGACATTGTGTGGAGAGAGTATTGCATGGCTTGCTCCTGTGCTGTACCAACAGTAACCTGTAAATAAGAAGAAGGCTTCGCTCTTTCAGCCTGCAAATCTGATATTTCACTCCCTTATGTACAGTATTCATGAATGGTCTAAATGAATTTCAGTGCTAGTTTATCAGTGCAGTGAAAGAAGGTGATCTATGCAGTGTTATTGACAGGACAGCCTCTGATATTTGCGTTTCCTTAATTGTCAATACAAGAGAAGAGAAGTCACTAACAGGAGAAGATGTAGTGCAAATACCAGGTGCCATTTTCTAATCTGCAAACTCATTGCAATAATTGAGCCAATGCCTGGAGAGCAGGGCAGGATTTAATGTTATAATTTTTTTTAAAGTTCAGACATCTTGGGAAAAGACAGAAAATCTGCCTTGAGTTTCATTTCAGCAGTGTAAAATGCTTTCTGAATATATCAAGTGGTGCAGTTCTTGGAAGGAAAAAATTAAATAGATTTTGAAGTTAAAGGTTAGGAATGAGTGTTCTTTAGCAGTTTGAGAGTATAATGTGCATGATATTCACACCTCCGTCTGCTAGTTGAGATAGGACTTGCTTTTTAGTTCTCTCATTGCTTAGATTGTGATGACGACAGTGATTTTTATTCTGGTGTCTCATACAAGCTGCTGTCACAAAAGATCTCTATAGTAGGTTTAAGTTTTAAGAACTGATGGGTTCAACTTCAAGGGAGATGCCTTAAGGTGTGCTCGAAACTCTTTCAGAATGCATTCCCTGATGACAGAAAGAAAACTGAGAACCAGGGTTCAGTATAATCTTCCTCAAAAGTATCACATGAAAATTCCTCAAGATTTAGTGCAACTGTTGAAAAAATAATGTCGTATTCTAGGGGGCAATTGCTCAGAAGGTTTAAGTCTTTAACTACATTGACTTCTCTAATAACAGAGAGGTTAGTCCGTATTCTAACAAAGCAAAACAGCAGAAACGTAGCACCTTAAAGACTAATAAAATGACACTGACTTCAGCAGTGGTACATTGTTTCACATCTATTGAAGACCTGGCTTGATGTTTCTGTTCTGGGAATGGGTCTGGGGAAGATGACCCACTTCTATGATATTCATAGAAGACACTGACCTGAATTAATGAAAGTAGCAGGGGGGTCTAAAAATGGTCTCTCAACCAAAATATAAAGTTTGGCTGTATTTTCCTTTGTAATCTACAGGTAATCTAGCAAGTATTCAGCATTTTACAAGGCTCCTCTTTACTTTAAGGTAAGTGAATCATTTTCTCCAGGAAAATGCCTTAACAGTTTCTTTAACAACTTCAAGGTGTCCCTGTACTTACTTATTCAGTGTCTAATTGACGTGTTACTGTGTGCTGTTACTGAGCTATTTATTGGTAAGACAAGATAACAGTTCAGCTAAATCTTCAAGAATCAGTAGTAATTGATCAAATAAACCTTTGTTAAATATCTCTGCCTACTTCATATTTATGCTTCGCTAAAGATGTTCAGGATTTGATATCCGTGGACAAAAATCCAGAATTTTCTGAAGTGCTCAGCACCTAATCAGGGTCAGATTTTCAAAACAGTTCAGCAGCACGTTCACTATAAGCATTTAAAAAATCTGGTCTTAATTGTCCGTGCTGAGCACTTGAAAATTAGACCTCCTTGATGCATACCCCTCTATTTTGGATAAAGCGGATGATAGTTGCCATGGGAAAAGAGAACATCTTATATCTTAGAAAAATAGCTGATTGATTAGGGTTACGGTATTTTCTTTTGGTAAATTCGCCTTTGATATTTCAATTGAATTCACTATTCTTTGTGTCCTTTTAAAACAGCCAGTGTTGCTGTGTGCTGCAAAATAAATACCTAGAAAAGTAGCTAGTTTAATAAACTGTTGGTTACTCATATATATATATATAGATATATATAGATATATATGGATAGATAGATAGATATTTCATATGCATACTATATGAAAGTATTTATGTCCACATCACTATGTACAAATATCCTTATCCTTATGACATTACCTATTTCTGTAAATTTGAGCCATATCAGTTAAAAGAAAAGACTGGGCTTTTTTCAGCATGTATACAAACATGTTATAGTTGATATTTCCTGATAATTCTTGACATAATTTCTGTTTAATATATGTATGCTGCCTTAAACGTGAGCCAAAGGTATAAATAAAATAATATTTGGAATTTTTATGTGATTTGACTGTTATGATTCCGTAGCAATGCTTCTTAAATTATGTTCTGTGGAACACTGGTGTTCCATGAACAACTTGCGGGTGTGCCACGAGCATTTGGAAAAACAATTCAAAGTTTCACAATAAATAACCATTTTATGATTATACCAGTAATGGACAATACTGAAACAATTATATTTCCACATCTCATGAGAGTGGTTGTAGTCTGGCAATACAGTAGGGTTGACTAACATATTGTGCTAGCTGTCCTCTCCTCTAAAATTCTCCCTCTCTCTATACGGTGGCCGAGCAACCAGCAACAATGTGTGGCACATGCACTAAGCTGACGTGGCTGCTATGCTGTCGGTCAGCTGCTTGATGTCAGTGTGTACGGTGTGTGCTGATTTATTATTTCCACTATTATGAGTAAATAGAGTAAATTGCATTTCTTTTTACAATTTTTCATAGGTGTTCTGCATAAAATATTATTGTTTGGTGTTCCACAGTCTCAGAAGTTTAAGAACTACTGTTCTATAGTGTACTGACATATACTCACCTGTCAAACAGTGGTAGACCAAAGTGCACTGCAGAACTTTCACTGCACTGTGTCAGGGTTCACTGGATGAGTAAGTACGCAGACAGCTGAAGCATTGTTCTTTCATACCCTGCCTTGCCCTAGGCTAACTCGCCATGGCTATGTCTACATAGCTGCGTCTACACGTGCACGCTACTTCGAAGTAGCGGCACTAACTTCGAAATAGCGCCCGTCACGTCTACACGCGTCGGGCGCTATTTTGAAGTTAACTTCGACATTAGGCGGCGAGACGTCGAAGTCGCTAACCTCATGAGGAGATAGGAATAGCGCCCTACTTCGACGTTCAACGTCGAAGTAGGGACAGTGTAGACGATCCGCGTCCCGCAACGTCGAAATTCACGGGTCCTCCATGGTGGCCATCAGCTGGGGGGTTGAGAGACGCTCTCTCCAGCCCCGCAGCTCACTGGTGGCCGCGTGGAGCAGCCCCTTAAAGGTCCCCTCCCCCGCCCTGACTGCAGGAGGCTGAGGCAACGTGCAGGCTCCTGCCTGCACACGCGGCGGCGAGCCTGCACAGCCCTCAGCCCCTGACAGCAGCCATGGCTGCCCAGCAGCCCCCCCAGCGCCCCCAGAGGACTCCCCCCAAGAGGAGCCACAGCAGCCAGGGCAGCCAGAGGGCCACGCAGTCTGGGAAGTGGCAGAGGGGCCCCTCTTGGACGGAGGCCAAGATGCGGGACCTGCTGGGGCTCTGGAGAGAGGAGGAGGTGCTCCAGGTAATGGGGAGCAAGAGGCAGAATGCGGATGCGTTCACTCGGCTGGCTGATGGCCTGGCTGCCCGGGGTCACCCTGCCCGCACTCCGGACCATGTCCGGAGTAAGGTGAAGGAGCTGCGGCAGGGTTATGCCCAGGCCCGGGATGCGGCCAGCCGATCTGGGGCCGCCCCCGTCACTTGCCCCTTTTACAGGGAGCTCAGGGACATCCTGGGCTCCCGGCACACCTCCTCCCCTCCGGCCACCCTTGACACCTCGGCTGACGAGCCCCAGCAGGCCCTGCAGCCGGGCTCCTCCCCGGAGGTAAGCCCCGCACCCCGGGGGCCCCCCCCAGAGGCCATCCCCGGGACATCGCGGCAGGAGGAGGAGGAGGAGGAGGAGGGGGGCTCCTCCTCCACCGATTCCAGCCTGCAGATCCTCCTCCTGCCATCCCGGAGCAGCAGCAGGGCCTCCGACCCCCGGGGATCTCTGGACCGTGGGAGCGGACCCACAGGTAGGTACCCCTCTCTGGTGGACACCCCGGGGCTTGAGGGGCGGGAGTAACAGAGATGTGTCCAGGGCCCCCCACATGCTCACATGGCCATGGCCCCAAGGACACCAGGGCCATGGCCCTCACAGCACTGCAGCCATCAGCCCCTGCCCCCCGCCACCCTGCATGACAGTGCCATGCCCCATCCCCGGGCCAGGGGGGAGCGGAACCTCGAGGGGCCCCGGGCGGAGGGGGTCGGACACCCCGCAGCAGCAGCATGCGATGGAGTGGGGGGAGTGCCAAAGGGAGACTCAGGCTACATATGAGCCACAAGAGCCGAGGAGCTCCCAGGGCCAAAGGAGGATCCTGGCGCTACAGCTGGCAGGTGACACCTCTGCCCTGAACAAACAGGAGGGAGGAACCGAGCTGGCTTGGAATTGGGGGGCGAGGGCGGGGGCCACAGGTAGAGGCTAGGGGAAGGGAGAGCTGGTAGGCAGCCAGCCAGAGGAGGGGGAAAGCTGCATCCCAGAGGGGCCCCCCTTGGGGTCTTCTCCCCACGACGGGTTGGAAGGACTGTCTCTTCCGACAGCTGGTGCTGTCACTCCTGCCAGAAACTGGCCACCTGTGGGCTAAGAAAGCTCTCCTGCTCTCAGACCCTGCGGGGTGAAGTGAGAGTCGCTCCCACCAGGGGACGGGGTGCAGGGCAGGGGGACCCCTGAACCCCATCCATCACAGCAGCATCTCCCGGGGACGGGGATGGGGAACCTGCAGCACAGGGCGGGGGGGACAAAGGCCACAGCTCGGGGACCACACTAACGCCTGTCTCCATTCTTCTTTCCCCCCTCCTCTCCTGTGTCCTGCACCTGCACCATCCAAAGGACCGGAAGAGAGCGCCGGCGAGGCATCGGTCGTCCCGGAGAGCCCTCCGGGACCCTCGCTCCAGGGCAGCCCCTCGGCCGAGGAACGACCGGCCCCGCGGAGGGCCAGACGGCGGACCCCGCGCCTGCTACCGGCAGCGGCCACAGACCCCCAGCTGCTGGCCATCCACCGCCGGCAGCTGGAGGTCTTGGAGCAGCACCTCCGGCTGCAGGAGCAGGCGCTGGCCTGGCGCAGAGAGGCATGGGGGGCCTTTCTGGATACCATCAATCGGCTGATTGATTCCCTGGCCCCCCATGCCGCGCCGGCCGCGCCACCGCCCGCCATGCCCACTCCTGCAGCCCCACCACCGGCTGCTCCAGCCGTCGCCGGGCCGTCCGCCGTTGCCCCACCACCTCCCCGCGAGGGCCACCACGCCGAGGGACCCCTGGAGCCACCCGCGACTCGCCAGCACCGCTACCTTCCGGTGGAGCCCGCTCCCACCCAGCCGCGCACCAGACTGCAGGCCCGGCAGAGCTCCCGTCCGGGCACGCCCACTGCTGGGCTGTAGGGGCGAGGGGCCCGGGACGTGGCCCCCCCCTTGTTGGACAGACTTTGGGGACTGGGTGGGTGGTGTGGGTGTTTCCCCTGTTTGCCCCGTCCCCTCCTGTACATAGTTCTCCCCGTTCTCCTCCCTGCTTTTTGTTTTTCTTTTGATGGCGCACAGTGCTTTCATTTTTATTGTTGTACATAGTTTTATTTGTGCCCATCTTGGTTTTGTTGAATATTTGTCCCTCCTTTTTGGTTTCTGTCTCACATATATATATTTTTTTATTTAAAAAAAAAAAAATTCGTGAGGACAAAAAAAACATTTACGTTCACCCACAAGTTCGTGCTGTCATTTCTCCTGGACAAGTGGGGGGGGTGCGGTGGGGTGCTCCATGGTGTGGGCGTTGGGGCAGGAGTGTGGGGGAGGAAGGGGCGGGCAGTAGGGGGCCTGGGCAGAATTCACCCCGCGGCCTGGTCGTCGAAGTGGGCCTGCAGGGCCTCCCGGACCCGGGTCCCCTCTGGGTCCACCTGCCGACTGGGGGCAGCAGGTGGCTGGAGGTGTGCCCTGCCGGCCTCGGCGGCCCAGCCCTGAAGAAAGCTCTCCCCCTTGCTCTCCACGAGGTTGTGCAGGGCGCAGCAGGCACCCACAATCTGGGGGATGTTGTTGGGGCTGGCATCCAGGCGGGTCAGGAGACATCGCCATCGTCCCTTGAGGCGGCCAAATGAGCGCTCCACCACCTGGCGCGCACGGTTCAGGCGCTCGTTGAAGCGCTCCTGGCTGGCGGAGAGGTGGCCCGTGTAGGGGCGCATGAGCCACGGCCGGAGGGGGTAGGCCGCATCCGCGATGATGCAGAAGGGCATGGTGGTGTCCCCCAGAGGGATCTCCGGCTGGGGGATGTAGGTCCCCGCCTCCAGCCGGTGGCACAGGCCCGAGTTGCGGAACACCTGGGCGTCGTGGGTGCTGCCAGGCCAGCCCACGTAAATGTCCTGGAACCGTCCCCGGCTGTCCACCAAGGCCTGCAGGACGACTGAATGGTAGCCCTTCCGGTTGAGGTATCGGCCTCCACTGTGGTCCGGGGCGCGGATGGGGATGTGAGTCCCATCCAAAGCCCCGAAGCAGTTGGGGAAGCCCAGGGTGGCAAAGGCGGCAACAGTGGCACGTGGGTCCCCCAGCCTCACGAGCCTGTGCAGGAGCATGGAGTTGATGGCACGCACGACCTGCAGAGAAAGCACATGGGACAGCCCCAATGAGGGGTGAGCAGGGTGTGCATGGCCCTGCCCTGCCCTGCCCTGGCCCCCCTGCCCTGCTCTGCCCTGCCCTGCCCTGCCCTGGCTCCCCTACCCTCCCCTGCCCTGCCCTGGCCCCCCTGCCCTGCTCTGCCCTGCCCTGGCCCCCCTGGCCTGCCCTGCCCTGGCTCCCCTGGCCTGCTCTGCCCTGCCCTGCCCTGCCATGGCTCCCCTACCCTCCCCTGCCCTGCCCTGGCCCCCCTGCCCTGCTCTGCCCTGCCCTGGCCCCCCTGGCCTACCCTGCCCTGGCTCCCCTGCCCTGCCCTGCTCTGCCCTGGCCCCCCTGCCCTGCCCTGCCCTGGCCCCCCTGCCCTGGCTCCCCTGCCCTGGCCCCCCTGCCCTGCTCTGCCCTGCCCTGCCCTGCCCTGCCCTGGCACCCCTGCCCTGCCCTGCCCTGCCCTGCCCTGCCCTGCCCTGGCCCCCCTGGCCTGCCCTGCCCTGGCCCCCCTGCCCTGCTCTGCCCTGCCCAGCCCTGCCCTGGCTCCCCTGCCCTGCCCTGCCCTGCCCTGGCCCCCCTGCCCTGCTCTGCCCTGCCCTGGCTCCCCTACCCTGCCCTGCCCTGCCCTGGCCCCCCCTGCCCTGCCCTGCCCTGCCCTGGCCCCCCTGCTCTGCCCTGGCCCCCCTGGCCTGCCCTGGCCTCCCCCTGTGGGTTCTCTTACCTCCATGAAGACAGCCCCGACGGTGGCCTTTCCGACGCCAAACTGCTGCCCCACGGATCGGTAGCTGTCCGGAGTGGCCAGCTTTCAGACAGCGATGCCGACCCGTTTCTCCACAGGGAGGGCACGCCGCATGGCAGTGTCCCGGTGCCTGAGTGCGGGGCTGAGCCACTGGCACAGCTCCAGGAATGTCTGTCGGGTCATCCTGAAGTGGCGGACCCAGTGGTCGTCGTCCCACTCCCCAAGCACCAGCCGCTCCCGCCAGTCGGTGCTGGTGGGGTAGCTCCACAGCCGCCGGCGTGTGAGGCGGGGGGTGGAGCGGGGTGCTGCAAGGGTAGGGGCTGAGCCCTGCTGCCCTGGGGGCATGTCCTCCCCTGGGGCAAGAAGGTGCTCAGCTGCCCCCAACATGACAAGAGCCAGGGCAAGCCCTGTTCCTGCCGGGAGGGCTGGGTGGACCTCTAGCTGCTGCTGCTGCTGCTGCTGCTGCTGGGGGTCCATGACTGCGGCGCCCGGGGTCTGTGTGCCTATATGGCTCGTCAGACCGCATGCTGTGCAGGCTGAGTGTATGTGGGAGGGGCCCTTTAAGGGAGCAGCTAGCTGTTGCCCCGGAAGCGCTAGTCCGCCCGTTGACCCTGTCTGCAGCTGTGCCTGGCATCCCTATTTCGATGTGTGCTACTTTGACGTGTAGACGTTCCCTCGCTGCGCCTATTTCGATGTCGGGCTGCGCAATGTCGAAGTTGAACATCGACGTTGCCGGCCCTGGAGGACGTGTAGACGTTATTCATCGAAATAGCCTATTTCGATGTCGCAACATCGAAATGAGATACTTCGATGTAGGGTGCACGTGTAGACGTAGCCCATGTGAACGCTACATCAAAATAGCTTATTTCGATGAATAACATCTAAACGTCCTCCAGGGCTGGTGCCGTCAACATTCAGCATCGAAGTTGGGGAGCACCACATCGAAGTAGGCGCCACAGGGGAACGTCTACATGCCAAAGTAGCACACATCGAAATAAGGCTGCCAGGAACAGCTGCAGACAGGGTCACAGGGAGGACTAGTGCTTCCGGGGCAACAGCTAGCCGCTCCCTTAAAGGGCCCCTCCCAGACACACTCAGCCTGCACAGCACGCGGTCTGAGGAGCCATAGGCACGCACACCTCGGGCGACGCAGTCATGGACCCCCAGCAGCAGGAGCAGCAGCAGCAGCAGCAGTAGCATCCAGAGGTCCACCCACCCGCCCCTGCAGGAGCAGTGCTCGCCCTGCTCCATGCCATGCAGGAGGCAGCTGATCACATCCTAGCCACAGGGGAGGAGCTGCCTGCAGGGGAGGAGGAAGCAACCCCAAACCCTGCAGCCCCCCGGCCCCCGCCCGGCCGCACACGCCGCCAGCTGTGGAGCTACCCCACGAGCACCGACTGGTGGGAGCGGCTGGTGCTCGGAGAGTGGGACAACGACCGCTGGCTCCAGAACTTTTGCATGAGCCAGCAGACATTTCTGGAGCTATGCCAGTGGCTCACCCCTGCACTGAGGCACCAGGACACCTTCATGCGGCGTGCCCTCAGCGTTGAGAAACAGGTCGGCATCGCTGTCTGGAAGCTGGCCACTCCAGACAGCTACCGATCCGTGGGCCAGCAGTTTGGCGTCGGCAAGGCCACCGTCGGGGCTGTCCTCATGGAGGTAAGAGGACCCACGGGGGTAGGGGAGGCAGCCCTGGGAGGGGAGGGGAGCCCTGGCAGGGGAGGGCCACAAACACCCTGCACACCCCTCATTGGTGGTCTCCATGTGCTTCCCCTGCAGGTCGTCCGCGCCATCAACGCCCTGCTCCTCCACAGGCTCGTGCGGCTTGGGGACCCAGATGCCGCCATTGCGGGGTTTGCCATCCTGGGCTTCCCCAATTGCTTCGGGGCTCTGGATGGGACCCACATCCCCATCCGTGCACTGGAGCACAGTGGAGGAAGTTACTTAAACAGGAAGGGCTACCACTCAGTGGTCCTCCAGGCCTTGGTGGACAGCCGGGGCCACTTCCTGGACAAATATGTGGGCTGGCCTGGCAGCACCCATGACACCCGGGTATTCCGGAATTCAGGAGATCCCTGTAGGGGACACCACCATGCCCCTCTGTGTCATCGCAGATGCAGCATACCCCCTCCAGCCCTGGCTCATGCACCCTTACACGGGCCACCTGTCAGCCAGCCAGGAGAGCTTCAACATGCGCCTGAACCACACGCACCAGGTGGTGGAGCGCACATTTGGCCGCCTCAAAGGACGCTGGAGGTGTCTCCTCACCCACCTGGATGCGGGCCCCACCAACATCCCCCAGATTGTGGGCGCGTGCAGCACCCTCCACAACCTCGTCGAGAGCAAGGGGGAGGCATTCTTTCAGGGCTGGGCTGTGGAGGCCAGCAGGGCCGATGTGCAGCCACCCGCTGCCCCCAGTCGCCAGGTGGACCCCGAAGGGACCCGGGTCTGGGAGGCCCTGTGGGCCCAGTTCGACGAGGCCGTGGGGTGAATGCTGGCAGGCCCCCCACTGCACCCCCCCCATCCTCCACAACACTCCCTGCCCCTACGCCCACACCACAGAGCACCCAAGAGCACACCCCCCCACTTTTCTTGTAAATAAAAACAGACATTTGTTCGTCAAACCAGATATATGTTGAACTCTTATTATTATTATCATAACTAACTATTTACAGGCAACATAAATTATATATATATGTATTATAAATAAGATAAGATGAAAGGAAAAAAGGGGAAGACAAGGAAGGGGAGAATTATTTACATGGGGGGGCAGGTATCAGCATAACAACATAACGACAGGGGTTTAATACAAACTATTTACAAAAGAAGATGATTACTGAAGGGGATATATACAAAGGAGAAGGGGGGGCCACGTCCTGGGCCCCACACCCCCTAATGTCCAGCGCTGGGGGTGGGCGGCCTCGACCCGCGCCTCAGCCTCAGCCCTGGCTGGGGCTGGCTGGGGGCCAGGCGGACCGGGAGATAAGGCTGGCGGGTGTCAGCTGGTCCCAGGTCCCCCTCCACGGAAGATCCCTCAGTGGAGGATGGCGGTGCGACGGCAGATGGAGCAGCGGGTGGACCGGCGGGTGGAGCAGGCAGGGCGGGCAGAGCGACGGCCAGCACAGCATGGGGGACCAGGTAGTCTGTGATGCGCTCGAAGGTGCGCATAAAGGCCCCCCCCATGCCTCCTGACGCCAGGCCAGCGCCCACTCCTGCAGTTGGAGGCGCCGCTCCTCCACCCGCAGGCGCTGCTCGGAGACCTCCAGCTGCCGACAGAGGATTGCCAGCAGCTGGGGGTCCTTCGCTGTCCATGGGTGGTGCTCCGCCATCATCCCCACCCTGGGGCTGGTCGGTGCTCCGCCGAAGGGCTGGCCTGGACTGATGGCCCCGGTGGGTTCTTCGGGACCACTGACACCTCGCCGGCACTCTCCGGTCCCTCCGATGGTGCAGCTGTGGAACATGGGGGGGAAGAAGAGTGGAGACGGCCGTTAGTGTGGGCCCTGAGCCGTGGCCCTTGTCCCCCCACCCCTCTGCTGCTGGTTCCCCAACCCCATACCCGGGAGATGCTGCTGCTGCTAATGGGTGTCACACACCCCTCCCCCTGGGGGACCCTAGGTTCCGCTCCCCCCATCTCCAGGGATGGGGCATGGCACTGTCATGCTGGGGGGCAGGGGCTGATGCACTCCTGTGAGGGACATGCCACTGCTGTCCTTGGGGCCATGGTCATCTGGGCATGTGGAGGGCCCTGGTCATGTCTGTTACCCCCACCCCTCAAACCCGGGGGTGTGCACCGGGGTGGTACATACCTGACGGTCCGCTCCCACAGTCAGGGGACACCCGGTGGGCGGATGCCCTGCTGGAGCTCCATGATGGCAGCACGATCCGGAGCCCCCCGTCACTGGAGGAGGACTCCCCCTCCTCCTCCTCCAGCGTCCCAGGGGTGGGCTCCTGGGGGGGCCCCTGGAGTGCGGGGCTTACCTCCGGAGTGGACTCCGCCTCCAAGGCCTGATGGGGCTCGTCGGCTGAGGTATCAAGAGTGGCCGGAGGGGAGGAGGTGTGCCGGGGGCCCAGGATGGCCCTGAGCTCCCTGTAAAAGGGGCAAGTGACAGGGGCCCCGTAACCCTGCTGCAGCTCCTTCACCTTACTCCTGACATGGTCAGGAGTGCGGTCAGGGTGACCCCGGGCAGCCAGGCCCTTGGCCAGCCGAGCGAACGCATCTGCGTTCCGCCTCTTGCTCCCCATTACCTGGAGCACCTCCTCCTCACTCCAGAGGCCCAGCAGATCCCAAAGCTCGGCCTCCATCCAGGAGGGGCCCCGCTGCTGCTTCCCAGCCTGGCTGCTGTGCTCTGGGGGCACTTGGGGGGCTGGGGGACGGCCATTGCAGCGGGGGGGCTGTGGCTGCAGAGGGGCATGCAGGCTAGCCATGTGGCTGGGCTGCCACCTGCACACTCTCTCAGCTTCCTGCACAGGAAGGCAGGGGGCGGGGACCATTAAGGGGCCGCTGCACGCGGCGACCATCGAGTTCAGGGGCTGGATAGAGCATCTCTCAACCCCTCCGCTGATGGCTGCCATGGCGGACCCCGCTATTTCGATGTTGCGGGATGCGCAATGGCTACACGTTCCCTACTTCAACGTTCAACGTCAAAGTAGGGTGCTATTCCCATCTCCTGATGGGGATAGCTACTTCGATGTCTCGCCGCCTTACGTCGATGTCAACTTCGAAATAGCACCTGCCACGTGTAGCTGTGGCGGGCGCTATTTCGAAGTTGGCACGGCTACTTCGAAGTAGCCGGCATTTGTAGACGCGGCTCATATAAGCATGCTCAAAGTTATTGCAGGCAGTAAGGCTGATGCCTCAGTATGTGGCACTCTTTCTTTTGAATACAAATTGAACCAATGGTGTAAGTGTGCTGTTGTAAGTGTCTCCTCTCATAACACATCTAGAACCTAGCAACTTCACACCCTCAAAGACCTTACATATCTTTTTACCAGTAACACTGCAGTCATCATTGCCCTGCCCATATTTCTCTTTTGGTAAATTCTCCTTTGTTATTTCAATTGAATGCACTATTTTTGTGACATTTTAAGTTGGTTAGTGTTGCTGTTTACTGCTAAATAAACTCTGCTGCCCATCTTAGAAGTAGCTGTGGCACCGCAATAGGTGAAATGGAGCTTGTGTACCTGTATATGTAACTATAGTAGTATAGAAGGCCTTTGAGAGCTGTGTAGATGAAAGTTATAATGCTAATGAGAGACATGAATATTTATGGCTAAAGCACTATCCAATGGTGGTTGAAATATTGGTTGTGTGTGCCAAAAGACACACTCAACTAATAGACATAATGCACATAACAGGGTGTGTATATGCATTACTATAAAACAGGAGTACACTTTATTTGAGTAAGGATAGATGGTGCACTTCAAGTTCGTTAAACAAGTGCAATGACCAGACAATGTTTGAGATTGTGGGTGTCATGAGCAAAACTCTTTTTGGGAGTGGGAGGTGTTAATGGACCCATAGCTTGACAGAGAAGAAAACAATGGGTGGGGAAAGGCATCATCAAAATCTTAATCGCTATCTTCCAAATATGCTATTTCTTGCAATCTGGACTGAAATTTTGGATCCCAAACCTTAGATGTGTGTGTTCTGATGTATCCACAGGCGTTTCTAGGGACACTGGGAAACTGAGAAATATGCTGATTTACATAGTGCCATATTTGAAAAGAAGGTACTCTAGCTATAGGACTGATCTATTCAGAGGGCCTGCAGTATTTTTACCTTCATACACCACACCACAGAGACTGTCAAGTGGCATAAAGATGATGGATTATCTGTGTTTGGATGCTGCAGGTGATAGGTACCTTAGCAGAAAACATATGACATAGAAAATACTCTGAAAAGCACATTAATCATTTTATCTATATTATGGTAGAGGGTTTTAACATTCTACATGGCTTGGAAAGAAATAATTCCTTCCATTTCTGCAGGCTAATTTAGGTTTCTTACAATATGCTGAAGCCTTTGTTTTGAGGCTCAGCTGTTACTTCACTCAATCTCTTGTTCTGACAGACTTTTGTAGTAAACAGGTTAATCTCAACAATGCCCGCAAGAACACAAAGCAATACCCTTTAGTGTCAGTGTGTGCACTGACTGTCACCCTTTTATCAGGCATGCACATTGTGCAGATAAATATACACTTTACAAATTACCATATCATACCAAGGCCATCATTCTTCAGGCTTCCTGATGATGTGTATAATAGGTAGTGAAGAGTTATTAACCATTATAGATGTTAGGGAAATTAAAATTAAAACTTTTTTTCAAATAAAAATAGGAATCTCACTGTTTTGGTCCATCTTAGACCAAGCAGTGGTCCAACTACTATGATGTCCCCTTACACACCTTAGCTAGGTACACAAGTAGCGATGTAGATGCCACACAACCTCTGTGTCAGTAAGGGTGAGTTGGAGGGAGGAGTCAGAACTTAGTATACCAGGGAACATGGGTTGTGTATTGCTGAAACCTGGTGCAGTTTACTTCTTCCCTGTAGAATTTGTGTGTGTTCGTGCGTGTGTGTAGATTGGAGGAGGGGGAGATCCAGTAGGCAGGTTGGCTCTTAGGTTGGGTCTACGTTACTGTGATCCTCTGGATCACCTTACATAAGAGCATGTCTGCGCCTAAAACATGGCCCAAAAGAGATACCCGTCCCCTCAGAAGAGCATGTCCACATAGGCGTGTACCCTCTTCCAAAAGAACAGGCTAAGAAATGCCCCAGATGGGGTTGTGCAGCTGGGAAGCACTTTTGGGAGCACCAGACATCGGGGGGGGTGTTTAAAGGGCCCCTCCCAAACACCCCCTCCCTGTGCACACTGCTGAGGCCAGCCAAGTTGCTTACAGTGAAGGTGAGCCTGTGCCTGGTTCTGACCCTCACTTGTGAGAGTCATGGACCCACAGCAGCTGTGGACCCCCCAGGATTGCCCAGGCATGTCTGCTGACTACCATCCTGGAAGCGATCCTCCACCACCTGCAGAGCTGGAGATCCTGCCCTGGGGGCCTTGACTTCCTCCCCTGACTGCCCTTGCCAAGGTTCGGACCCACCCTGCCAGCACCAACTGGTGGGACCGGGTGGTCCTGAATGAGTAGGACAATGAGCACTGGCTGCAGAACTTCTACATGAAGAGGAATGAAGGGGTCCTGTGGCACCTTATAGACTAACAGAAAAGTTTTGAGCATGAGCTTTCGTGAGCACAGACTCACTTCATCAGATGCATCTCAAAACTTTTCTGTTAGTCTATAAGGTGCCACAGGACCCTTCATTGCTGTTACAGATCCAGACTAACACGGCTACCCCTCCGATACATGAAGAGGGACACCTTCACAGAGCTCTGCACTTGGCTCGTCCCTGTTCTTTGACACCAGAACACCTACATGTGGCCTGCCATCTCCATGAAGAAACGTGTGATCATTGCCTTGTGGAAGTTTGCCACCCTGGACACCTACCAGTCCATCAGGCAGCAGTTTGGAGTGAGCAAGGTAACCATCAGAGTCACTGTCCTCCAAGTAAGGCACAACCGATGCCCCAGCCTGGCACAGGGAGTAGGGAGAGTGCCGCTGGGCAAGTGGGACCCCCAGGGACTGGGGGTGCAAGGGGGAGGGCTGGGGAAGAGGGTAGGCCCATCCCTGGGGGAACTGGGACACCCCGCTCACACTCAGGCCCTCTGACAGAGGGGCCATCCCACAGGGGGAGCCCAGAGGGCCCAGAGGGGAGAGGGCCTTGGAAGGGGCCCTGGAGAGGGCACAGAGGGGCATGGGGATGGGGCAGAGGCACCCTCTGTCTCACCCATGAGCCCACAACGCTCTCCATCACATGCTCCTTTGGAGGCTGGTGCACATCGGGGACCTGGATGCAGCCATCATGGGGTTTGCCACCCCTGGTTTCCCCCACTGCTTCAGAGTGATCAAAGGCATTTTGAAGCACTTGGAGAAGGGGAAAGTGATCAGGAATAGCCAGCATGGATTCATGAAGGACAAGTCATGCCTGACCAACCTGATTAGTTTCTATGATGAGATAACTGGCTCTGTGGATAGGGGAAAAACAATGGATGTGATTTATCTTGACTTTAGCAAAGCTTTTGATACGGTCTCCCACAATATTCTTGTCAGCAGATTAAAGGAATGTGGATTGGATAAATGAATGGTAACATGGATAGAAAGCTGGCTAGAAGGTTGGGCCCAGTGGGTAGTGATCAGCGGTTCAATGTCAGGATGGCGTTTGGTTTCTAGTAGAGTGCCCCAAGGTTCAGTTCTGGGTCCTGTTCTGTTCAACATATTTATCAATGACCTGGATGAGGGGTTGGATTGCACCCTCAGCAAGTTTGCGAATGACACTAAGCTGGGGGAGAGGTAGATATGCTGGAGGGTAAGGACAGGGTCCAAAGTGACTTAGACAAATTGGAAGACTGGGCTACAAGAAATCTGATGAGGTTCAATAAGGGCAAATGCAGAGTCCTGCACTTGGGCTGGAAGAATCCCAAGCATTGTTGCAGGCTGGGGTCTGACTGGCTTAGCAGTAGGTCTGCAGAAAAGCACCTGGGAGTTGTAGTGGACGAGAAGCTGGACATGAGTCAACAGTGTGCCATTGTAGCCAAGAAGGCTAATAGCATATTAGTTTGCATCAAGAGGTGCATTGCCAGTAGATCCAGAGAAGATTATTCCTCTTTATTTGGCTTTGGTGAGGCCGCGTCTGGAGTACTGTGTCCAGTTTTGGGCCCCCAGTTATAGGACGGATGTGGACACACTGGAGAGGGTCCAGTGGAGAGCTCAGCCCAGCAAGTTCTGTAGTGGCAGCTGCCTGGCCCCGGCCATGTTTGATGTGAGCAGCTGGCCCTGAAGCCATGCTGCAGAGACCATGGCCCCAACTATCTACACGCTCTTGGCCCCATGCCCTGAGGACTGGGGGTCTCCGAGGCTGTACATGAACCCCAGGTCACATGGCTGCCAAGCTCTTCTGGGAGGATGATGCCATGTGTGCCCATATAGGACCCTCTGGCATTATCAGCCCTGGTGCATGCTGAGGAGCCCCCAGGCTCACATGCATGTTGCACGCCCTGGGCATTTCAAGGGAGGCCAGTGGAGCTGTCTGCCTGGTGCAAGGAAAGATAGGCATTGCACACAGCTGAGCCCCGAGCCCGAGAGGCAGGAACCCCTGCCTCCCCATGCCCGCCTGCATGCCTTGACCTGCCTGCTAGCCTCCCTCTTGACCACCATTGTGTATGTGTTCCAGCTGTTGATGAATGTTCTTGTCCCCGCTGGGTCCTCCCCTCCTGACAGCCAGGGTCACAGCTCCACAGCCAGCCCTGCCTGGTGGGACTGGGTGGTCCTCCATGAGTAAGACTATGCATGCTGGCTGTGAGGTTTCCTCATTAGGAGGGACACCTTCATGGAACTCTACAGGTGCCTTGCCCCAAACCTTCGTTTCCAGGACACCCACATGCAGCCCACAGTGACTGTGCAAAAGCAGGTGGCCATCACCCACTGGAAACTTGCCACCACTCACAGCTACCAGGCCATGGGGTGGCAGTTCAGGGTGAGCAAGGTAACCATAGGCTCTGCCCTTCTCCTAATAAGGTCTGCCCTGCTCACAACCCTGGCAGTGGGATGGGAGCAGGCAATAAGTCCTGCTTCCAGGCACCCATGCCACTCCAATGAGAGTTGGGTCCACTGCCAGAAGGGCTTCCCCACTGGGGAGAGTTTCCCTGTGGGGACTGTGGGTGGCAGGGCTGGAGGGGAGGCAGGGGCAGCTGTGTGCCCATCCATGAGTGTGCCCAAACTCCATCCCTGACAAGTGATGGCAGCCATCAACCACCTGCTGTTCTGGAAGCTAGAGTGCATGAGGGACCTGGACAAGGTGATCACAGGGTTCCACACAACTTCGGCACACTCCACACAATGCACATTGCCATCCACTCCCCAGACTGGGTTCCTGATTGCTACATGGAGTGCATGGGCCATCACTCCATTGTGCTGCAGGTGCTGGTGGAACATTGGGGCCACTTTATGGACAAATGCAAGGGGAGCCCGGCTCCAGCCTCTGAAGTATGCATGTTTCAGACCTCAAGCCTGTACTGCAGGATGGAGGCTGGGACCCTCGTCCCACATCATGAGTGCTTGGTCAGGGACATGAGCATACCCCTGTGTGTGGAGGGTGACCCAGGCTGTCCCCGGCTGCTGTGACTGATGTGGTCCTATATCAGGTGCCCTGAGTCCTCCCAGGGGCTCTTCGATGGGTGCATAGCCCATACGCTTGCTCCATGGAGTGTGCCTTTGCCCGCTTGTTGGCGCACTTTTGGGGCCTCCTCACACTCTTGAAAGTGGGGATGGTGGATATCCCACGGGTTGTGTTGGCCTGCTGCATCCTGCAGAACCTCATCAAGGTCACGGATGGTCCCCTTCCCCTGGCCTGGCTGGATGAGGCCATACCAGCTTACGAGGAGCCCGAGATGGTCCTTTGGGCCTGAGGACATCCTCACAGTGCTCCACATTTGGAATCCCCACTTGCAGGAGTTCATCCATGAGACCCCGTGAGCGGTCCTGAGGTGGCCGTGGCTGGCTCCTCATGGCTGCTGGGTCCTGTACAGCCTCAGCCCCACCAGGCTCCCCTCCCACCTACCCTTTCCTCACCCTGGCCCACCCTCCCCAGGCACCACAGACATGGGGGTGTTTGCTTCTCAAGTGGGGTTTGCATATATTGCTGTGATGGCCCTTTTGGGGCACTGGGTAGTGTAACTGACTTACATAGCTCTTCATGTAAAATAAAAGATAATGTTGAAGTAGGCGCACCATGGTCTGGCTGTGCCATTCTCTCCCACATATGCACAGGGGTACTCTGTCCACATTGGGGGGTGACATGGGATGGGGATGGGGATGGGGATGTGAGTCTGTGGGGCTGTCCTGCCCAGGATGCAGCCTGGGGTCCCATGGGGATTGGGAGGGCAACGATCCCTTCAGAGGTGGGGTGTATGGGTCCCCCCGGCCCTTGCGTAGTATGGCTGGCCAGGTGGGGGAGACAGCATGTCTGTCTGGCAGCTGGATGCAGGGGCCCATGGCGCTGTCCCTGCTCCTGCCTCCTGCTCTGGGGAATGGGCTGGCAGACAAGGGGTTTCGCCAGACACAGGGGTCCCTGCATGGGTAGTGTGTGGGTTGTGTGTGGCCGTTCCATTGCCCAGGCACTCACCACAGACATGCAGCTTGCAGCACTGTACGTGGATGTGGGTTCTGGCTGTTGCATGAGTGTGGGTCTGCACCCTGTGGCAGCGCTGCTGCGTGGGATCCCTGGGGTCAGGGTTTAGCCATATGGCCAGCCTGCTAGGGGGATCAGGGTTTGCTGTGAGCCCATGCCTGTCTCCTGCATAGCTCCTCCACATGTTGGGACTGTGGTGTGCTGTCCATGGGGGGGCAGTTGTCCACCTTGTGGGTGGGTGTGGGAAGGTGTGGGCACCTGACCCGTATCCCTGCTCATGCGGCACTATTGTATTGGTGCGTTGGCGCCTGTGGGACTCGCTGATGCTTTAAGGACAGCTGGAATACTGGGCCATAGAGCTCCTCTGGTGCTGTCTTCTTACAGTGTCTTCATGCTCCCTGCTGCCAGCACCATGGCAGACTGTTATCTCGAAAGAGGGACTCACAAAACATCTAAATGCACTATCTTCCAGCAGAATCTTCTGGAAGAGGACGCTCTTCCTGAAATGGGAGCAGAGTATGAACTCCAGAAGAATCATAGAATCAACCTCAGGAGGTCATTTAGTCCAGCCCCCTGCTTCAAGCAGGATCAACCCCAACTAAGTCATCCCAGCCCAGACTTTGTCCAGCCAGGACATTAAAACTGCGAGGGATGGAGAATCAACCATCTCTCTAGGCAACGCATTCCAGTGCTTCACCACCCACCTGGTGAAGAGGTTTTTCCTAATATCCTACCTACTCCTCTCCATCTGTAACTTCAGACCATTACTCCTTGTTCTGCTATCTGATACCACTGAGAACAGTTTCTCACCCTCCTCTTTAGAGCTCCTCTTCAGGAAGTTGAAGGCTGCTATTAAATCACCTCTAAGTCTTCTCTTCTGTAAACTAAACAAGCACAAATCCCTCAGCCTGTCCTCATAGGTCTTGTGCTCCAGCCCCTCAATTAATTTTGTTGCCCTCCACTGAACCTGCTCCAGCACATCCACATCTTTTTTATACGGGGGGGGAGGGGGAGGGGGGCAAAACTGCACACAATATTCCAGATGTGGCCTCACCAGTGCCGAGTAGACAGGAACAACTACTTCTCTAGATCTGCTCAAATTGCTCCGCCTAATGCACCCTAGTATGCTGTTAGCCTTCTTGGCTTCAAGGGCACACTGTTTACTCATATCCAGCCTTTCATGCACCATAAAACCTAGGTCTCTTTCTGCTGTACTACTGCTTAGCCAGTCGGTCCCCAGCCTGTAACCATGCTTGGGATTCCTCCGCCCCAGTGCAGGACTCTTCTTGTTGTAACGCATCAGATTTCTTTTGGCCCAATCCTCCAATTTATCCGGGTCACTACGGATCCTATCTCTACCTTCCAATGTATCTATGTCTCCCCCTAGATTTGTGTCATCTGCAAACTTGCTGAGGAGGCAATCCAGTCCCTCATCCAGGTAATTAAGAAAGATATTGAACAACACCAGCCCCAGAACCAAGCCTTGTAACACTCTGCTTGAAACTGGCCTCCATCTAGACATTGAGCCATTGACCACTACCTGTTGGGCCCGACTCTCAAGCCAGCTTTCTATCCGTCTTATAGTCCATGGATCCAATCCATAGTTCCTTAATGTATGGGCAAGAATGTTGTGGGAGACTGTATCAAAAGCTTTGCTGAAGTCAAGATATATCACTTTCACAACTTCCCCATGTCCACACAGCCTGTTAACTACTCATAGAAGCTAATTAGATAGGTCAGGCATGACTCGCCCTTGGCGAATCCACGTTGGATACTTTTGATCACTTTCCCCCTTCCAAGTGCTCCAAAATGGATTCCTTGAGGATCCCCATCATTATTTTCCCAGGGATTGAAGTAAGGCTGACCAGTCTGTAGTTCCCTGGATTGTCCTTCTTTCCTTTTTCAAAGATGGGCACTATGTTTGCCTTTTTCCAATCATCTGGGATATCTCCTGATCTCCAAGGCCATGTCTACACTACACCCCCCTTTTGAAAGGACGACTTTCAAAACAGAACATCAAAAGCTGTTCTTTCGAAAGGGAGCATCCACACAGAAAAACAAACACTGAAGGTGCGATCCACTCTTATGAAAGTCCCGGACTGCAATTTCGAAAATGAGCGTCCACACTATGCAGTGCGCTCTTTCGAAAGTACAGGCACAGGAAGTCCCGCAGGGAGGGTCACATGGCAGATGAGCCCTTCCGGGACCGCGGCCCACCATCCCCTTAAAGGCTCCCCCATCCCATACGTCAGCCTGCACACATCGAGGGCCAGCCACCTGTCCTCAGGCTCACACACTGAGGAAATCAGAGGAGGCACACCAAGCCCCCATGGAACCCAAGCAGCCCCCCATCCCCATAGAGGCCATGGCCAGTGCACTGGCTGTGGTTCTGGCCACCGTGCAGAAGTGGCTATGGGCAGCCAGCCTACTAGCCACCCTCCTGGAAGTCATCCAGAGGGCGCGACGTCCCCAGCCAGTCCTCCGGGGCATCCGCCACCTGTGGAGCTTCCCCACAAGCAGTGACTGGCTGGTGCTGGAGGGCTGGGGCGACGACTGGTGGCTACAGAACTTCCGGATGACCAAGGGGACATTCCTAGAGCTGTGCCACTGGCTCGCCCCAGCTCTCCAGCACCAGGACACCCACATAAGGCCAGCGATCCTGCTCCAGAAAAGGGTGGCCATCACCCTCTGGAAACTGGCCACTCCAGACAGTCACCGATCCATCGGCCATCAGTTCGGGGTGGGCAGAGCCACCATTGGGGCCATCCTCAATGTGGTAAGCCATGCGCATGCAGGGGCCAGGGGATGGGGGACACTCCAGCATGGGGCACCATTGAGGACCACAGGGCAGCCCCCACCGGGGACGGGACAGGGACAGGGGCCCCAGGGAGGCCTGCCCTGCAGGGGACAGGGATGGTCAGGCACATTACACCCTACCCCATGCTCATGAGTGAGTCCTCCTCCCACTCCCTGCAGGTCGTCCGGGCCACCAACAGGGTCTTCCTGCAGCAGCTGGTGCATGTCAGGGACCTGGATGATGCCATCTGGGCCTTCAAGGAGTTGGGCTTCCCAAACTGCTTCGGGGCCCTGGACAGCACGCACATCTCTATCCGGGCCCCAGAGTACAGCGGCAGGGCTTTCATAAACCATAAGAGCTACCACTCCGTGGTCCTGCAGGCACTCGTCGACGCCAATCGTCGGTTCCAGGACACCTGTGCCCATGACACCAGGGTGTTCCAGAACTCGGGGCTGGGCCTCCTTCATCCCCCAGCAGGAGCTCCCCACTGGGGACACCACAGTGCCATCCCGCATCGTGGCAGACGCAGCCTACCCACTGCAGGCATGGCTCATGAGGCCATACATGGGACACACACAGCCCAGCCAAGATGTTTTTAATGAGCGGCTGAACCAGGCCTGCAACACGATGGAGCGGGCATTTGGCTGCTTGAAAGGGCACTTCAGATGCCTCCTCACAAGGCTGAAGATTGGCCTCCCCAGTTTTCCAGCAGTGGTTGGGGCCTGCTGTGCCCTGCACAACCTCGTGGAGGCAAAGCATGAGCCATTCGTGCACGGGTGGGCCGTTGAGGCAGGGCATGGGTATGAGCATCCCCCTGCTGCCCCACGCCGCGAGGCCCAGTGGGACGGGGTGTGGGTACGGGAGGCCTTGCGCCAGGCCTTTGAGCAGGAACCGCAGTAACCACCCCACACCCATGCACGCCCCACCACCCTGACACGTGCACAGGGGTCCCAGATGGAACCACGAAATAAACACTTTACTTAACCAATATTACTGCTTGGCCACCTATGTACAGGGAGGGGTATCACAGAAAGTGGTGCTGGGGGTAACTATATACAGGGGGTATCACAAAAAGGGGGGCTGGGGGGAACTATATACAGGGGTGTTGTGGCCCCAGGTGGTCACCCTCTGGGCCCTGGGAGGGCTAAAGGTAAGGGCAGAAGGCCCTATTCATTTATGGGAGTTGAGGGATGGGATCCCCATCTCCTGCATCCGCCCCTTCCCCCCTGGGTCTGGGTGGTCCGTCATGGCTGGGCTGGGACAGGTGGCATGGGGAGGTAGGGGCACTGCAGGGGAGGGGCCCCCTGCTGGCTCCCTGGGGTCAGCATGGGAGATGTGTGGGGTGGGGGGAATGGCCTCACCTTGGCCAGCCCTGGCCATCAACATATTGGCCAGCTGCATCAGGGCATATGAGGGCAGGTGGGTTGGGACAAGGGCAGAGAGGTCAGGCTTGTGGGGAGGGGTTTGCTGCAGGGGTTGGCGTGGCAGGGTGGCAGGAGATGTCAGGGTGGGGAGGCTGACTGTGGGGACTGGGAAGGCTGGGGGGCAGCTGGGTGACAGGGGGATGAGGGATGGTGGGGTGAGGGCAGGGGGTGTGGGTGCAGGAGTGGCTTGCAATGGGGCGGCAGCTGAGTCTAGGTGGCCCACCACGGCCCGGGTCAGGGCATCCATGTTCGCCACCACCTGGTCCCAGGCCTGCTGCTCCATGGCAAGTCACTCCTGTAGCACGCCAGTAAGGGTCCGCAAAGCTGCAGTATGGGCAGTGTCCCCCACCTCCTCGTCACCGCCCTGGTGACACCAGCGGATGGCCAGGCGGTGACCGCGCACGGTCCCTGCTCAGGATGCCGGCTGCTCCCCCTCACCCTCTGTGGTGGGCCTGGTTTGGCCACTGGCTGCAGGAGCTGTGGAGACAGAAGGGGAGGGGTAATGGGCCATTAGTCCCAGGTGCAGCTCCCCATGTCCTGACCACCTCCCAGGGTACATGTCCCTGGGTGCCCCACAGGGGTACTGGGAATGTGCCCCTTCCACGCTGTTCCCCGCTCCCTCCAAGTCTGGGCAGCCCCTGATGCTGTCCCATCTATGTGGTGCTGAGTGCCGCGCATCATCCCCGTGAGAGCCCGGGGAATATAGCTGTCCAGGGTCCCCATGCACCTGGACTGGTGGCCATGTGGGATGCCTGTGGCCACCCCAGGTGGGACCTGACACTCTCTCCCTGGACACTAGGGAGGCTGGTGTGCACGCCACCTACCTAGGGGTCCCTCCGGGAAGGCAGGCAAGGCACGGTCAGATGGGACCTGGCTGGGCGGCCCGGATGGGAGGTCAATGATGAGGGCCCCCTTGCTTAAGCCCTCGTCATTGCTGGTGAGGTCAAGTTGTCATGCTGTCCACGGTCGCCTGGTGCTGGCTAATGACCCCGGGTACTTCTCGCCCTCAGTCGCTGTCTCTGGCTTGGTCTCACTGACTGATATGGTGGGGGGTCCAGCCTCCTTCCGCCCCAGGAGGCGGTGGAGCTCTGTGTAGTCGGGGCAGCTTGTGGGGGCTGCTCCCAACCGTCCAGCTGTGTCCCAGGCCCTGCAATACCCCTGCTGCAGTTTTTTACCTTTGATCACACCTGGTCTGGTGTGCGGGGGGCGGGGGGTGGCCGCGGCCGAGCAGCCCCTTTGCCAGATGCTGGAAGGAGACTGCATTGCGGCGACAGACCCCTGTTTGTTGGACAACCTCCTCATCCTCCCAGAGGGAGAGGAGGTCCTGGATCTCGGCCTCTGTCCAGGAGGGGGCTCGACGCTTTGGGGCCTACCCCGCCTCTTGGGATGACTCCCCATTGTCTTTGGAGGGCCCCTGCGGTGGACGGGGGTCTGGGTGGCTGGCCATGGATCTGGGTGGTGTGGGGGACTGGCTGGCCGTCGCAGTGGCTGGTGAACTGGAGAGCAGAGTGGCCTCACTGCTGGCTGCATGCTCTCAGCTTCCTGCCTGAGGGTTTCTGTGACCCTGTGTCCTCTTAAGCATGGCCGGATGCTAGAATCATAGAGCTCCGTCTGTGGTGTGAGTGGCGCTGCCATCTGCCAGCTGATTGCCACCATGGAGGACTCCCTCTTTCGAATGAGCGGGCTGTGGAGCATCTCCACTTGCTCTTTCAAACTTATCTTTCGAAGGAGGGCGCTCTTCCCATCCCGGGAACAGAGGACTGACTTCGAAAGATCGCAGGAGGTCTTTTGAAGTCACTTTCGAAAGGGCGCAGGGTGTGTGTGGACGCTCCGTGGGTTCTTTCAAAAGAGCTCAGTCTTCCGATCCTAATTTCGAATGTACTTGCTAGTGTAGAGGCGGCCCAAGAGTCTTCACAGCTCATGGCCCAATGCCTGGCAACAACATCTGCCGATTCCCTTGGTTACCTTTGGGTGCATTAAATCCAGACCCATGGATTTGTGTGCATGTAGTTTTTCTAGATAGCTCAGAACTGGTTCTTTCCTCACTGAGGCCTGCTCTCCACCTTCCCATATTGCATTGTCTAGCACCGTAGTGTGGTGCTGTCTTTGTCCGTTAAGACTGAGGCAAAAAAAGCAGTGAGTACTTCAGCTTTTCTTTCATCATCTGTCACTAGGTTACCTCTCTCATCCAGTAACAGCCCCACACCTTCTCTGATAACCCGCTTATTGTTAACATGCCTGTAGAAACTCTTCTTCTTACCCTTCACATTCCTTGCCAGCTTCACTTCCACTTGTGTTTTTGCTTTCCTGATTACTGCCCAGCATTCTCCAGCCATATGTTTATACGCCTCCTTAGTCAACTGTCACCACTTTCTTTCAGATGAATTTTCCGGCGTAGACATGGCCCTCAGGTCTACCTTACAGATTGGTCCTGAGGTAATGGAACAGAAGACTGCCTCTTACTTTTGGGCTCAGTTGAGTCCTTTCTGACCAGTTCGATAGCACAACAGGAGACAGCCAATCAAACTGAAGGCAACATATTTAAATTGCTAAAAGGCAGCTTTCTCTACAATACATAATTACCTTACAGAAGTCACTGCCACTAGAGACTCAGACCAAGGGCCTAATGTGTTCAAGGGGAGATTAGCAATTTCTGCAATCTCCAATGACTCTTAAAAGGATAACATATAAAGCATTTATACTCTCATAAGCCAACATTAACTGGTATGTGATAGAAAGAATGTTCCCCTGTTCTATTATAGGCTTTTGATTACTTTCTTTTGGAGAATCTAGGTTGCAGCTAAGAAACCAGATTAGATGGACAATTGATCTTTTCCAGTATGGTAGCACCTATCCTTTTTACTTTCACTATCTCATACTATTTTGTTACTCTACAAAATGATCCAGCAGTATCTCAGCATGCTCTCAGACATTTAAATGACTCACTGTGTTTGGTGCTACATAGTAACCTATGCTATTGACGTTAAGATGCTATTGTACAGTTATAGAAAAGTGCATTCTTTCAACAATAAAATGAAGAATCCTCCTCCTCTCTCTTTCTTTTTATTAACCATTGATTCCTCAAGCCCCCAAAGTTTAGGTCTGGAAGACACTATATCTTAACATGGTGTGGACCACAATTTTAGAAGTCCCAGGTTCAAGTCTGCCTGTATGCAATTACAAGTGGGGCTCATCCAAGATCACTTGTAACCACTAACAAGCAAACTTGAACCAGGGACCTCCAGAGCTCAGTGCAGGAGCTGCTACAGTTTGAGCTCAATGCCAGCTAACTCTCAGCTAAGGCTGTAGAGATATACATGTCACAGGGCTGGAAGGGACCAGACCTCAGAAGGTCATCAAGTGCAGTGCCCTGACCTTTTGGCAGGGCCAAGCACCGTCCAACAGGTTTGTTTTAAATCTATTTGCCTCAGACCCCTAAGTGGTCTCCTCAAGGACTGCGCTCACAACTCTGTGTTTAACAGGCCAATGCTCAAACCATTGAGTTAGAAGACTCATTATTTTGCTTTAGGCTACAGATATACAGCAGAGCTATTTTAGGATACCGCTCTATGGGACAGTGAACCACGGCCGTAGTGAAAGTCTGGATTGCTACGTACAATGTTTCCACAACCGTGCTCAGACTGACATTATACGCAAACAATGCCAAACGAGACACAATCTCAACTATTCTGAATGCTATGCTGTCCAGAGTCTCAAAAATAATCCAGACATTATAATCAAAACAGCTGACAAAGGGGGTGCTGTTGTCATCATGAATAAGTCAAACTATGAACAAGAGGCAGCCAGACAACTCTCCAACACCACATTTTACAGACCTCTCTCCTCTGATCCCACTTTAGAATTCCAAAAGAAATTACAGCAACTACTTAAGGAACTCCCTGCTGCTACTTGGGACCTTATTAACTCAGACACACCATCTGAGCCCCATCCTAGATTATTTTATTTACTTCCCAAAATCCACAAACCTGGGAACCCTTTATGACCTATCATTTTGGATATTGGCATCCTTACCACGGGACTATCCAGTTACGTGGACTCCTGCCACAAACCATATGCCACCAATTCTCCCAGCTATCTCCGAGATACCACCAACTTCCTGAGGAAATTAGAAAACATCAGAAAAGTTCCTGACAACACCATCCTTGCCACCATGGATGTAGAGGCTCTGTACACTAATAATCCACATGAAGACAGATTACAAGCGATCAGGAATACCATCCCTCATGTCATCACAGCCAGTCTGGTGTCTGACCTCTGTAACTTTGTTCTTACACACAATTATTTCTGATTTGGGGACAATTTATACCTCTAGATTAGTGGAACTGCTATGGGCACCCGCATGGCCCCACAGTATGCTAATATATTTATAGCGGACCTGGAACAATGATTCCTCATCTCTCATCCCCTATTACCCTTCCGCTACTTAAGATACATTGATGACATCTTTATGAATTGGACCCATGGTATAGAATCTCTAGAAGAATTCCACAGGGACTTTAATAATCTGCACCCCACCATTAACTTATGCCTCGATTACTCCATGCGAGAGATACATTTCCTGGACACTACAGTACAAATCAAGAATGGCCTAATCGGTACTACACTGTACCGGAAACCCACTGGTGGCTATACTTACCTACACGCTTCTAGCTTCCATCCTGCACGCACAACTAGATTCATTGTTTACAGTCAAGCCCTTAGGTACAATCGCATTTGCTCTGATCCTACTGACAGAGACCAAAAGCTACAGGATCTTAAACCTGAATTACCCACCAGGAGAAATGAAAAACCAAATTGACAGTGTCAGACGAATACCCAGAGACCATCTACTCCAAGATAGGCCCAAAAAAGCCAATAACAGAACACCACTGGCCATTACCTACAGCCCCCAACTCAAACCACTGCAACGTATTATTAAAGACCTACAACCTATCCTTAATCAGGATGCCAACACTCCAGAAGTCCCTAGGTGACAGGCTTGTTCTCTTCTACAGACAACCTCCCAGCCTTATGAGGATTCTCACAAACAGCCATGTCTATACTGTAGGAACACCGGTCCTGGGACTTTTCCTTGCAACAAAGCTCACTGCCAGCTTTGCCCACATACTTATTCTGGAGATACCATCACTGGACCTAACCAGGTTAGTCACAGAATCACGGACACATTCTCATGTTCCTCAACTAACATCATATATGCCATCATGTGCCAACAATGCCCAGATGCTTTGTATATTGGACACACTTCAAACTCTCTTGGACAAAGAGTTAATGGGCACAAAACAGACATAAAAACACTCCTGATCCACAAACTAGTTAGTCTACATTTTAATGGAGTGGGCCATTCTGTTAATGACATAAGAGTTTACATCTTATTGAAGAAGAATTTTCACACTGCTTTGGAAAGAGAAGCTTCTGAACTCTCTTTCATATTCAGATTCGACACATTAACATGTGGTTTGAACCGGGACACAAATTTTCTGGGACACTATCGGGGCTCTTTTGGATACGTGGCTTAACCTAATTGTTGCCCGCCAGCCCCTCTGCTCTGATTTGCTCACCTTGATCATTTTTTTTCTGATTTGTCAACCTTGATTACTATTTTTCGTTCTCTGTGCCTTAAATATTGAGTCTGTTCTGGTATGGCTATGGTGTGAAGAAGTGGGTCTGTCCCACAAAAGCTCATTATTATTTTATATATTACCTAAATTATTTTGTTAGTCTTTAAAGTGCTACTTTACTGCTTTTTTGTTTTTATATTATGTAGACTAGCATGGCTTTCTCTCTGTTACACCCCTATGGGTGTGGGTCATATACTCCCCCTCGCTCAGGAAACAACCCCCAAGCTTCAAAGACCCAGCTGAAATCCTGACTAGCCCCAACTTGTAACTGCCCAAAGGCAGACTGGAACCTAGGAACTCTGAAGCTTAGTGGAGGCTGCCTGTTTAGTCTGAACAAAAAGCCCAGTGGCTTTTTGCTCAAGCTCTAGAAAGTCCTGCATTAAACTCCAGAGGTCTCAGGTTTGACTCTGCTTGAGGAGAGTTACATGGCCTCACAGGACTGTGACATGATATATGAAAACTGAGGTGGAGAATTGGTGGTGGAAGGATTAAAATAAAAAGTACTTTCCAAGCCTTTACAAGGGCATAACTACAAAAGGAAAGTGTCTGTTTCTTTTTTGAGTTAAATATCCTGCAAGTATAGGATGAAGACATGAAATTCACTCCTGCTTATTGACTGTTTAAGGAAAGGTTGTACTGTATCCCTGAACCAGGAGGCTTTTTAGCTGTTAAGAACTGAAGGTGCTGAGATCAGCTAGATATGCTTTTCTCCCAATCATTTACAGTAAAAGTGAACTAGGAAGCACAGAAGGAATTATACTGATGTGCTTCTGTAAGACTTCACTTTAAAAGATTAAAACTATAGACCATGCTACAAGCTGGAGTGTATCTCTCAATCTCTGCCATTCCGTTGTATGTCAGCTTTGCAGGCACTAAAGAGAGCTTTATTTTCTCCACATGAGACTGAGAGTGAACACTTAGTAACTCTCCACTGTGCACAAATACAAGCATAAGGGTTTTGATTTCTAAGGTAGGAAAATAAAAGTTCTGCAGAATGGGATGGGTGAGGGTGAGGGAATGTTCAAATGTACAATTGGGCAACCAGAGTGAGCAAAGATTCCTTCTACCATAGGTAACAGTAGAATTACACTCAGAAAAGTCTCTGTTGTATTCTAGCAACAGTTGCATACCTATATATTTCCTTCAGCTTTTGAGTACAGCATAAGCATAGAATCACAGAATGCTAGGACTGGAAGGGATCTTGTGAGGTCGAGTCCAGGCCCCTGCCCTCATGGCAGGACCAAGTACTGTCTAGACCATCCCTGATAGACATTTATCTACCCTGTTCTTAAATATCTCCAGAGATGGATATTCCACAACCTCCCTCAGCAATTTATTCCAGTGTTTGACCACCCTGACAGTTAGGAACATTTTCCTAATCTCCAACCTGAACCTCCCTTACTGCAGTTTAAGCCCATTGCTTCTTGTTCTTATCCTCAGAGGCCAAGAAGAACAAGTTTTCTCCCTACTCCTTACTGCACCATTTTAGATATCTGAAAACCGCTATCGTGTCCCCCTTTAATCTTTTTTCCAAACTAAACAAGCCCATTTCTTTCAGCCTTTCTTCATAGGTCATGTCCTTGAGAACTTTGATCATTCATGTTGCTCTTTTCTGGACCCTTTCCAATTTCTCTACATCTTTCTTGAAATGTGGTGCCCAGAACTGGACACAGTGCTCCAACTGAGGCCTAACCAGCTCAGAGTAGGGAAGAATAATGCATGTTAGCTGCAAATCATCAATTTTCTGTGTGATCTTCCTCTGCCATTGTTCTGTTAAAATAAATGAGTTTGTCTTAGACACCATTTTGGCAAAGCATGCCCGATGCTCATAAACAACTATTACCCATCCCCCAATTGGTGGGGGGTGGGGGGAAGGGAAATCAAGTTAAAGGGAAGGACATTTGGTCACCTCATGTGTCTCTCCTGCCCACTGACACCCCAAATGCCATGGCTATGTCTACACTAGAGCAATCTGTCAACAGAAGTTACTGTTGGCAGCTATCTTCTCACAAAACTTCTGTCGACAGATTGTAGCCACACACAAAAGCAGATCACTCCGTTGACAGAGAGTGGTCAGACTGCTCAGCTGTTCTCTCAATACAAGGGTCAACTGGAAGCACAGCAGACAGGGCTGTCCAGTGACCTGGAAGCCCTGTCTGTTGACAGAGGGCCCCCAGGACTGTCTCCACAGCTTTTTTGTCGACAGATTCTATCAAGAAAGTCATTCTGCCTCATGGGGGAGAGGCAGAAGGCTGTCGACAAAAGTGGCGAGTTCTGTCAACAGCATGTTGACAGAACGCATCTTTAGTGTCAGCGCTTAGCGAGCTTTGTCCACAAAACCAGGGTTTTGTCAACAAAACTCTGTAGTTTAGAAGTAGCTCTTACACACTGTTGGGGCCACCTTGTCTCTCCCCCACCCCACACACACACATTATTTGCAAGGAGAGCGCTCTGTCCTTTTTAACCTGCACCTCCTCCTCCCTCGCAGCTGGAATGGGAGCAGGACAAAATGCTTCTGCCTGACAGAGCCTAGCTGGCTGCTTCCCACTCCCCACCGAGCTGCCAGGGAGACAGACTGAATTTATTAGGGAGCAGAGGGAGGGAGAGAAGGAGAAAGCCACTCTCCCTCCCTGCCTATAGCAGGACAATCTGGTGTGTGCGGGGCACTATGCACTGCCTCTGCAGGTTCAGAAAATCTACGGATAAGACTGTTGTTTGGTCCTCTGACTATCTTCATGCCGGTGCAGGGCTATTCTACATTGAACGTTTTTGTTGATGTTTCACTCAATTTCAATTTCAATGTTTTGAGCATGAGGGCTTCAAGAATACCATATCAGAGCTCAATCCCCATCTTAATCCATTCCATCAGCAGAATCTTCTCCTGCTATCTATTCTAAGTTTCTCTTTTCTTAATTTCACCCAATTACTGCAAGTCATATCCTTTTCATTATGCCACTTAATTACTCTGCCTGGTATTTACATCTTTCAAACATTTATAGGACATCACTTACACATTTAGTTGTCACTTATTGAAATTATACCTTATATATTACACTTTTATATAAATTCTTTCTCAGCAAAAGAAGCTCTCATTCTTTCCTCCTCAGTCTATTCAGTCCCTTATCAATTTCTCTTCTTTTAGCTCAGTAATATCTTTCATGTGAACGGATGCCCAGAGACACACCTAACAGTCCAGAATCTCTTTTTCCCTGTGGTTCTTTCCTAAATCCTTGTGATCATTGCTATGTCACACACCTCTTTCCCTTTTCTGTAACTATATCTGATTTTAAATTATTTTTAATATGGTGAATGCTAATACTTCCCACGTCTTTTAATGTTCATCAGGTTTCATTACTGAATATGTTTGTTCTAGATGTTTTCTCCTGCCTTCCCCTTACCCCCCAGCAGACACACATTGGTGTCTATTATTTCAAAAATGAATCTCATTTTGAATTTTTCTGTGAGTTTCTAATTCCTTCAACACACTTTGGATTATTTCTTTCTTCACTGACACTTGCAACTCCTCTCAATGTAGCATCAGCTGTGAATTTAATTACTGTGCTGTTTACTTCTCTTTCTGATGTAATAATGAAGTTGCTAATAGAGCTGGTGGGAAGAATTTCAACAAGAAAAAGTTTTTCCTTCAGAACTTATTGATTCCTCAAAATTTAATCTTGTTGTGTTGGCGGGCGGTTCTGGAAGCCTGGGATTCCACATTCTGTGGTAGACAGGGAAGCAAGCTGTACCAGGGACCCTACAAGAGTTTCACAAGTCAGTGCCTCTGGGGCAACAAGCCAGGCTGACAGTCTTGAGTCTATGAATGCGAGGCTTCCATGTTCTGTAGCCTCAGGGGACTCAGTGAAGTGGACTGGCCCAGATTTGTGAAACCCAGGGCTATTGCTTTTGTGGAGAAATTCAAAATTTAGATTTTTTCCCTAATTTCAAAATATCTAAATTCCCAATAAAGCAGATTTACCTTTTTCCACCAAGCTCTAGATGCAAATGCAGGTAGAGCTCCCTAGTCCAGCACTCTCTTGTCCAGCAACATTTGTAATCTTGCATGGTTTAATTTAATTGGACAACCACTCATCATAGGTGTGGCCAAATTTCCCATGGTCTCGTAAAGTTTGTTTACAGCCACCAGTCCTGGCTGTCAGTGATCTGTGCTGTTATTTCAACTAAAATTTACCCCAAGTGTCTTCTAAGAGCCTAGTGAGCACTGTATAGGATAAAATTTTGAAGCATGCCGTGATATTTGCTAAGAACCACTGTTCTAAAATGGAGTCTGGTAAGCGCCCCCACCCCAGCCATCTGGGAGACCATCCCAGTTGATGCTCCCTAGGCAGCCACATTCCAGGAAGGGACCCTGTAGGGAGGGGAATTGGACTATAGTTAAAGGGCAACTGACACGATTCTTTCATTATCTTCTGTTTTGATTCTGTATTGTCCACTTGCTCTGATTCTGTAGAGATAACACAAATCACAGAATCATGGGGCTGGAAGGGACCTCAGGAGGTCATCTAGTCCAGCCACCTGCTTCAAGCAGGATCAACCCCTATTAAGTCATCCCAGCCAGGACCTTGTCCAGACGGGACTTAAAAACCTCAAGGGATGGAGAATCCACCACCTCTCTAGGCAACGCATTCCAATGCTTCACCACCCACCTGGTGAAGAAGTTTTTCCTAATATCTAACCTACACCTTTCCTTCTTCAACTTCTGACCATTACTCCTTGTTCTGCCATCAGACACTACTGAGAACACTTTCTCACCCTCCTATCTAGAGCTCCCCTTCAGGAAGTTGAAGGCTGCTATTAAATCACCTCTAAGTCTTCTCTTCTGTAAACTAAACAAGCACAAATCTCTCAGCCTATCCTCATAGGTCTTGTGCTCCAGACCATTAATCATTTTTGTTGCCCCTCGCTGAACCTGCTCTAGCAAATCCACATCCTTTTTATACTGGGGGGCCCAAAACTGGACACAATATTCCAGATGTGGCCTCACCAGTGCTGAATAAAGAGGAATAACTACTTCCCTGGATGATCATGTCCATGCAAAGATTACATCAGGATGCCAGACAAGACATCACTGCTTTACACATCAGTGTATTACAGATGAGATATAACTTTATACATCGGTGTTGGGGACTGCACTCTTCAAAGGACTTGTTGTTTGTAGATAAAATGTTTTGTAAACTGTGCACGGAAATTTTGTAACTTCCAGATTGTTTGTTAATTCACGTGGATTGCCCATTGTGTGACATCCTCATTTTCAAAAAACAACTGCCAATAACTACAGTAAGATTGTTTACTACTAATTCTTTTAACATCTTACAATCTGTATTACCTGACCTGGTTGATGTCGGTCTAGATTGTTCTTTTGCTCAGTGCCCTGAACATAGAGAGGTGTGAAACTGCATCAACCCAGGAAGAGCACAATTGTTTTCTCCCTTGCTCTGGAGGAGGCAAAGGGAGGAGAAAAAACATATCAGCCCTTTACCTGGTGAAATGCATGACCCTTTCTCTTCCCACATTATGTCCAGTTCAGTTCTGCTGGTTGACAGATTATAGGCACTGAATGAATGTTCCCTAGCCTCCTCCATGACCACTTGCTCAGAGGGAGAGAAGGAGCACATGGGGCCCTGCTCATGTACCTGGACCTTCATCAAGTGACAGGTTACAGTCACAATCTCCTTCCAGTTTATTGATTTAGATGTTATGGATACTCTGGGGTACCACATCTTTACAAGTAACTATTTTTATTGGCTTGTCTTTGTTTTGTTTAGCATTTCCCAGGAATTTATAGATATTTCTTACAAAAATTAAAAAAAGATGAAAATCAACAGAAAAAATAACTTCACAGTTTTCCCAGTGAATATAGCAGGACTGGACAGGATTTCCTTAATATAATTATTATTTTTATGTGATCAAAGTTTGGCTGAAAAAAGTCAGTAAAATCTTATTAGCTTTTGTAAAAAGCCAGCAATTTCTCAGTAATAATTGTTTTTTAAAGGCTTTTCATATACTTTATGCTATTATTTTAAATCTGTGGTTGTACTCTGATCTTACTTTCTTTTTCCTTTGAAAGTATATGATTTCAATTTTTTTTCTTTTTATTCATTTGCTTTTAGCTGACGTATAGCTGCAGTTATCTGAATATTCTGATGAAACTAAGTTCCTTTCTTCATGTAATTAAACATTTTGTAATTAAAATAGATGGAGATGAGTTATTTATCTGAAATAGTCTTTCCTACAAAGAAGAATTTATTGACATTTATGTGGTCGCACACAGTACATCTGCAAATATAATTATATTCATTCGGTCTCTTTATGGATTGTAAAGGGCAATAGGGTTCAATGTCTTTGAAACTGGAATAATTTACACTTAGAAATTGCAGTATATGTGGTTATTCAAGGATAATGTTTTGGTGGAACAATGAAACCAGGTTTTGTAATCTGAAACATAAAGCTCATTTCTTTTCATACCCATTTTTGCACCTAAAGAATTAAAAACCCTCAAATGACTTAACAGAAATTCAACTTCATTTGTAAATCTTTTAAATACTGGGAAGGAAAATAAAGCTGTGGGCTTCATCAGCACAGATCTGTGTGAGGTTACAGAATTCTTTGAGTCTTTCAAAAGCAAAAGCACTTTGGCATTATATAGAAATTCCTTCAGGTGTGACAATTACATTATTTAAAACAAGCTGGACATTTTTTAACATCCCAAACAAGGATTTGGGCTAGCAAAATAAAAAAAAATAAGATATTTCTATTTTCATAATTTTATTTTTAATAAACAGTAAATTTTAAACTCTGTGGTCTGGGATTGAATATAACAGATCTGAGAAGGCTGTTGGCACTAGAGATGAGAATTCTTGAAAAGATGGCTTATATAAAGCGATACAATTTTAACTCAAATGAAGAAGTTAGAAAGAAAGTGGGATGTGGAATGAGGTTACAGGACTGGCTACAGCTGAAGAGAATGTGATGTTGGGGGCATGCTAAAGAAAATAAGGCAAACTCAACCAAGCTCAGTCTGACCTAGAAGGTGACCACCTCATAGAAGGTGGGACATTGTAGACAAGGCTATTACCATACTGGCCTTAAGTGGGGAACAAGCAATGAACAAGAATGAATGCTGATCCTGGACTGCTCCCTAAATCAGAAAAGATGCTGTGGGATGAAAAGAAGATTTATTTCTGAATACTTAAGAAACATTCTCTATTATATACAGGGAAAGAACTAGTTGAAACTATGTCTGTTGTGCTTGTGGCAGCTGATACAAGCACGCACTTCCTGGTTTTCACTCCCTGGTTTTCAGTTCTATGACTTCCCCATAAGCATTCCCATGAGAATACCGCTGTCCTTGAAATTCCATCAATGTTTGTCTCCAGTACTCTTCTGCTTGGCTTTTGCAGCTCAGAAGGGTTTCCACACAAGAAAATGACAACATCAGGCTTGATCAGCTCCCTGTACAAGTCAGCTGCATCTTTCCTATTCCACTTTTCTCATTTTACAAATATTGCAAACAAACTGACAGCTTATTAGTAATATCAGTCTTGCATGTATTACTTGTCAAAGCCATCAATCAACAATGTCATTGAACTCATGGTTGCTTTTCATGCATGTAAAAATATTAATTATTTACCGAAGTGCACTTGTCAAGCACTTAAAAATTCATACACATTTATATAAACAAAAAACGTGAAACTGTACAGATCTGAAACCTTGCCATAGAAATCTGTTCAGCTGGTATTTTAAGTTAAATAAAAAGTCACTTGAATGTAATACAGATTCATAGACTTTAGAGATAGAATGAACCACTGTAATCATCTACTTTGATGATCTGTATAATGAGGTACTGAGAACTTCACCAAGTAATTCCTGGATATCCTGGCTGTTAAAGAGATTCATCTTATTTGGTGCTGTTTGTTGATGATGTAAATGAAGAAAATGTATCTTTTTGTCATATAGGCTATGTCTACACTAGCCCCAGAACTTCGAAATGGGCATCATAATGAACCTAATCGAAAAATGGTAATGAGGCGCTTCCATGAATATGCAGAAACTCATTAGCATAACAGTGGCTGTGGCATTTCGATAGTGCCGCTTTCCATCTCGTGCAGCTAGTCTACACAGGGTCCTTTTCGAAAGGACCCCACGCGCTTAGAAATCCTTTTATTCCTCCTTGGTTATAGGAATAAGGGGATTCTGAAATGTGCGGGGTCCTTTTGAAAAGAACCCTGTGTAGATGAGCTGTGCACAATCGAAAGCAGCACTTATGAAGTGCCGCAGCTGCCATTATGCTAATGAGGTGCCACATATTCATGGCAGTGTCTCATTACCATCTTTTGATTAGGTTCATTATCATGCCACTTTAGAAGTTCTGGGGCTAGCATAGACATAGCCATAAAGTTAATAAGTTTGTTAATAAAGTTAATACTAATAATCCTTTTTTGTCTGTTTCATTGCAATGGACTATTTCAGAGGCAATGTGTAAGGCCACATATATTAGACATTCTTACACAAAATTAGCCTTTCTTCTACTCAGATTTTCTTAGACCTACTTACACCTACACCTTGAACCTTCAAGGCAGCCTGGCTTACACGTCAAGGAGTTGGAAAAAGGGATGCAAGAGCAGCCTCATGCAACTTTAAGTTGCACATTCTTCTAGCTGCTCTGACTCTAGGGGGGACTACAATTTATAAGGGTGTGACGCATGGCCAGAAAGGTAAGATAAATGACCCAAATTAAACTTTTAGGTCCATAGTGTTAGATAATATTCATGTTTTTGTGTGTAATGTATATTTCCAGAGATAACAATGTAACCAAAAGGTTGCTGTCTACACTGATCTCAAAACTATACTCATGTCTGTATGTGTACTCATCTTTTAACCAATATGCTCTCTTTTCTTTTTAAATAAATTTTAATTTAGTTAAGATTTGACTGTAAGAGTGTGTTGTGGTATGATCTAAAATGTTCATTAATTTAGGATACAATATGTCCAATCCTTTGGGACTGGTAAAACTGACATGTTTGAGTTGACTGGCTGGGAGGGAAAGTATATCCTGGGTTAAGGCTAAGGGAATCATGGTTTGGATTCTGTGTAGCCAATAAGGTATTCTCTTAGTGGGGGATGGATAGCTCAGTGGGCTGCCCATTAGCCTGTTAAACCCAGGCTTGTGAGTTCAATCTTTGAGGAGGCTATTTAGGGGTCTGGAGCAGATCAATTTGTATTTAAAAAAGAAAAAGCTATTTGGAATGGTGTTTGCTCCTGCCTAGAGCACAGAGGACTGGACTCAATGAACTTCCAAGGTCCCTTCCAGCTCTATGAGATGTGTATCTATATATTTTTTATTTTTTATAAAAGCTTTTTTGCACTACTTGTCTTGATAAATCTAAACAATGGAATAGCCACCTTGTTTGCACTTTGTCTGCTCCATTCCTTGCAGTTCACCCTAACCAAGTAACCTCAGTGAGACTCCCCTGTCATTCTGGTAACAAAGGCGGCATCTACAGTACTGAGTTATTTTGAGGTAACAGTTGTTATTTTGAAATAATTTTGCTAGCATCTACACTACACATACACTTCAAAAGTGGCAGTTTTGAAATGCATGTCGCCCATGTAGCTGGGGGCATTTTGAATGACCCCCTGATTTCAAAAGTCTTCTTTTGGTATGTTGGTATTGAAGGGTACAAGTGGATGAGGCTTTTTTTAAACTAACCAAGTCATGCAGGGCCCAGGATTTGGTGGTGATAGGGGACTTCAATGATCCAGACATATGTTCGGAAACATATACAACAGGGCACAGACTACCCAATAAGTTCTTGGACTGCATTGGAGACATTTTTTTATTCCAAAAGGCTGAAAAAGCTACCGGGGGGAAGCTGTTTTAGATTTCATTTTAACAAATAGGGAGGAATTGGTTGAGAATTTGAAAGTGGAAGGCAGCTTGGGTGAAAATGACCATGAAACCATAGAGTTCACAATTCTAAGGAAGGGTAGAAGGGAAAACAACAATAGAGATAATGGATTTCAGGAGGGTAGATTTCGGTAAACTCAGAGAGCTGGTAGGTAAGGTCCCATGGGAAGCAAAACTGAGGGGAAAAACAGCTGAGGAGAGTTGGCAGTTTTTCAAAGCGATATTAACAAGGGCCCAAAAGCAAGCTATCCTGCTGTGTAGGAAAGATAGAAAATATGGCAAAAGACTGGCTTGGCTTAACCAGAAGATCTTGCATGAACTCAAAATAAAAAAGGAATCATACAAAAAATGGAAACAAGGACAAATTATAAAGGATGAAGATAGGCAAACAACTCAAGAATGCAGGAGCAAGATTAGAAAGGCTAAGGCACAAAATGAGCTCAAACTAGCTATAGGCATAAAGGGAAACAAGGATGCTTTTTATAAATACATTAGAAACAAGAGGAAGACTAGGGATAGGGTAGGACCATTGCTCAGGGAGGAGGAAGAAACAGTAACTGGGAACTTGGAAATGACAGAAATGATTAATGACTTCTTTGTTTCAGTCTTCACTGAGACGTCTGATGAAGGAATGCCTAACATAGTGAATGCTAGTGGGAAAAGGGGTAGGGCTAGAAGTTGAAATAAAAGAAGAACAAGTTAAAAATTACTTAGAAAAATTAGATGTCTGCAAGTCACCAGGGCCTGATGAAATGCATCCTAGAATACTCAAGCAGCTGATAGAGGAGGAATCTGAGCCTTTAGCTATCATTTTTGGAAAATCAGGGGAGGCAGGAGGGATTCCAGAAGACTGGAGAAGGGCAAATATAGTGCTCATCTATAAACAGGGGAATAAAAATAACCCAGGAAACTACAGGCCAGTCAGCTTAACTTCTGTGCCAGGAAAGATAATGGAGCAGGTAATTAAAGAAATCATCTGCAAGCACTTGGAAGGTGGTAAGGTGATAGGGAACAGCCAGCATGGATTTGTAAAAAACAAATCATGTCAAACCAATCTGATAGCGTTCTTTAATAGGCTAACAAGCCTTGTGAATAGGGGAGAAGTGGTGAATGTGGTATACCTAGACTTTAGTAAAGCATTTAATATGCTCTCACATGATATTCCTATCAATAAACTAGGCAAATACAACTTAGATGAGGCTACTATAAGGTGGGTGCATAACTAGAGTATTTGTTAATGGTTCTCAATCCTGATGGAAAGGTATAACAAGTGAGGTTCTGCAGGGGTCTGTTTTAGGACCGGTTCTGTTCAATATCTTCATCAATGATTTAGATATTGGCATAGAAAGTACACTTATTAAGTTTGCAGATGATATGAAGCTGGGAGGTGTTGCAACTACTTTGGAAGACAGGGTCGTAATTCAAAATGATCTGGATAAATTGGAGAAATGGTCTGAGGTAAACAGGATGAAGTTTAATAAGGAGAAATGCAAGGTGCTCCACTTGGGAAGGAACAATCAGTGTCACACATACAGAATGGGAAGCAACTGTTTAGGAATGACTACAGCGGAAAGGGATCTAGGGGTCATAGTGGACCACAAACTAAATACGAGTCAATAGTGTGATGCTACTGCAAAAAAAGCAAACATGATTCTGGGATGCATTAACAGGTGTGTTGTGAACAAGACATAAGAAGTCATTCTTCCGCTCTACTCTGTGCTGGTTAGGCCTCAGCTGGAGTATTGTGTCTAGTTCTGGGCACCGCAGTTCAAGAAAGATGTGGAGAAATTATAGAGGGTCCAGCAAAGAGCGACAAGAATGATAAAAGGTCTAGAGGACGTGACCTATGAAGAAAGGCTGAAAGAATTGGGCTTGTTTAGTTTGGAAAAGAGAAGATTGAGAGGGGACATGGAACTGTCTCCCTTACAGCACAAGCCATGCACATCCCCTCTTATTGGTTTGTAGTTCTACTGTTTAAGGAGTAACTCTGTGGAAAATGACAAAGTCTGAAGGACCTACTGTTGTGACAACTATAGGAACTTGCACAAGATATTTTTGAAGGAGAGACCAATTTAATTCCATTTACCCCTTTTTTATTAACATTAAAAATGCAGTGCTAGATAATAAATCAGGTATCAACTGTCCATTACCTGAAGACCACTAAATTACCTGTGCTCACTTGCTCACTTGTTTTCGGCTGCTCAGTTGTATTGAGTGGTTCCTGTGGACCCCTTTTCTCAAGTTAGACTCAGATGAGCAAATTCTGATTTTAGTTACACCAGAATACTCCACAATGACTCCATTTATTTTATTAATATTGCTCTATATTTTACTTCAATGTAACAGGGATAAGAATACAGCCCATTGTGTTGACTGGGACCCTAAGTGTGAATAAAGATTGACCATATAAGAAACTCTTGATGGATCAGACCCCCTTGATCCTAAGTATTGTCTCATATTTTTCTGAAAGGCCCCATACATATTTCTGACATGCTTGGCCAGATCTATGCATGGTGTAAATTTGCATAGCTTCATTGACTTCAATGGGTACCTGGGTTTGGGGGTTCTGGGCCTGGGTTTGTCTGTTTGTTTGGTGTTTGGAGTGCTGTGCTGTCTGTTTGCCTTTTTGTTTGAAAGGCCATGTGCTCAGGCTGGCCATGTGCTCAGGCTGCCTGCCGATTGGCTGAGCGGTAGTCAGAGGGAGGGGCTCTCTCAGGTAGGCCAGAGCTCTAAAGGCCTGCTGGCAAGTGACCAGGGAGCGTGCAACCGGGTGCATGCGAACAGGGTGGTTGCTAACAGGAGGGAGTTTTGAGAGGGGAGTTTAGAGGGGGAGCTTAGTGGGAGCTAGTTACTACTTCAGGTGTAAGAGGCAGGATCATCCCCAGCTGCTGGCTGGAGCTGAGGGACCCGCTGCAGCATGAGCAGCAGGGGCGGGGGCGAGATTGAGGGATGTCAGTGGTGGGCAAGCGGTTTGGGGCCGTCTGGTATGGCTGTGAGGATGGCAGCACCCACAGAGGCTGCTTGCGCTGTGCTGGCCTGGATTGCGTGGCTTCCAGGCCCAGTCCTGAGCTCCCTGCATGCATGCTCCACGCCAGATCTGTGAGGCTCCAGGGACAGCTGTAGCCAGATGAAGAGTTGGTGGCTTTGGCTGGGACCCAGGGTGCGGCTGGGCTGCGAGATCGGCGCCTTCCTAGAGGACGTGGGGCTGCAGCAGCGTGTGGCCAAGTGCAGAGAGGCCAGGGGAAGGGGAACCTGGGGGCAACGAGAACTGATGGGGGCAGTGTGGTGCAGTCAGGAGACATGGAAGTGGATGGGGGGAAAAGGGGACAGGGAGGGAGGATCTGGGGGGTGATGGTAGCCGATGAGAGGCAGAGGGGTGGGGAGGAGGGTCCTGGGGAGGAGAGGTGGTCATTACGGGGAGCTTTGGGGACATGTGGCACCAGGGAGGTGCAAAAGGTAGTGGGACCATACCCACATTCTCCATACCCCACTGCCTTGTGGGTTATCCTGGAAAGGAGCAAGGCTAAGGGAGTAAACCCTGACAGAAAATCTGGAGGGGAGTCCTAAGGCGGTTCTGTGCCAACTTCTGGCATTGACCCGGCAACTCCTGAAGCTGAGCTGGTACCAGAAGTAGAGGTTATCCTCTCCTTTGGACTATATCAGTAAAGCCGAGAGGGGAACACTGGCGTCTGGGCAGCCCAGGGTCCCAATAATCTCCCAAGCTTGCACCTGGGGAGGTACTCCAGCATCGCTAACAGCGTTGAACCAACAAGGGAGGTAACAGATACTGGTTATAAGCTCTTGCTCGATTGGCGTAGAGAACGAGTGCCAGGGGTTGCCTCCGACAGTGGGAGAGATCGTTGCATCTCACTGGACAGTCACCGCCCGCCTCAAGCTGGGCAGCCCCCTGCCAATAGGGTACTGTCCCGCCACAGTTCACCTGCCTTACTGGGTGCTGACACCCTGTCCTTGGAGACTGAGCTAAATAGGAGGATCGGTAAAGCAGGCACAACTCTGTCCAGACTCAACAAGAGAGTGTGGAATAATAACAAGCTGTACACTCACACCAAAATGCAAGTCTACAGAGCCTGCATCCTCAGCACCCTCCTTTACGGCAGCGAGACTTGGACCCTGTATGCCCGCCAGGAAAAGAGGCTGAACGTCTTCCACTTACGCTGTTTCAGGCGCATCCTTGGAATATTGTGGAAGGACAGAGTGTCCAACACTACTGTCTTTGAGCAAGCTAGAATCCCAACTATGCACACACTCTTCAGGCAGTGGAGGCTCCGCTGGCTTGGCCACTTCCACAGGATGAATGATGGAAGGATCCCAAAAGACATCCTGTATGGTGAGCGAGCCTCTGGCAAGAGACCTCCTGGATGCCCCCAGCTGTGCTACAAAGATGTTTGCAAGAGAGACCTCAGGGAAGTAGACATCAAGCCAGACAGCTGGGAGGAGCTGGCAGACGATCGCAGCAGATGGAGGCAGGAACTATACAAGGGCCTTCAGAAGGGTGAGTTGAGGATCACACAGCTAGCAAAGGAGAAGTGAGCCCACAGAAAGCACAGCAAGGACCTGCCAGACACCCATTACATATGCAACAGATGCAGCAAGGACTGTCACTCTCGTGTGGGTCTTCACAGTCACAGCTGACGCTGCAAATGAGGATGCCAAATGGAACTACGAAGGGCGTGATCCATAGTCTACGTAGACTGAAGGATGCTACTACATTGACTTCAATAGAACTGAACCAAATTACAACAAGTGAAGATTTTAAATTCAGCTTCATGATTCTGACTACACAATAAAGTTGTCTTTTTTATGCCTTGAACTTGATTATAACTATTTGATGGACAAACCTCAGAGCATGGAGGTTTTCTTTAATCAGAGAGGCACTCAGAAGGTAGGATGAGTATCTAAATCAGAAGATTCATAATCACAGCCTGCAGGCCTTCTATGGTCTTAGCATTTTCATAACCCTGCCTGGGAGGGGACGAATCATCCCCCAAGCCCCACCCCTTCCTACCACCATCCTGTATTCTCCCCGCCTTTCCTCTGAGGAACACAGCCTTGGGGATTACTAGGGAGAGCTGGTGTGGGGAGGCACATATGGTAGTGGGAACCACAGGAAAGTTGTGTGATTTAAACCTTGGATTCAATCATCTACCAAATTTGTGTATTTGTACATATGGATTATATTTATATTTATATGTATATTTTATTTGTGCAAAATTATTTATATCTTTATAGTGAGCTGAATCAAGCTCCTGCAACCAATCATCACTATACATTATGTTGTAAAAAATCTGGATCTGGAACCAGAGCTAGACTTTATGGTTCAAGCCACCTCTCGCTGTTACTGAACAAAGACCCTGTTCTTTTTCATACAATAAACCCATTTCTATTATTATGAATCTCCCTTCAATCATACATTGAAAGTATTGTGGCCATAATGTAGGCTTGTCATTGCTTTTTCTCCGATTGTACCTGCCCCAACAATCTGATGCTCTACTAAGCCCACCCCTGTTACTGTGATAATTCATTTAGGTAATTTATTAGGGCCAAATGCACATGGTGGGGTGGTCACTCTTGTAAGTGAAATCTGATGCAAAATGATGAAAAATGTCATTTATCTTTCTGCTACCATTGCTTCTTTATCCCTTGCAGCAGCAGAATCAATAGGTATGAAAACATGCAGAAAAAGCTAATCAGTGCAATGCTTATAATGTGATGATTGACACTTTTGGTAAGCTCTGAATGCAGGCACCCTAGTAAGAGGAAAATTGTGATTATCAGATGGCTATACTGTGTTATCCAAAGTTCACAGAAGTCAATTTATAATTTCAGTGTACTTTGCATCAGGCCCTGCCCCCTTCTGCCCCCCACCCCTTTTTTTCAGTTGTTCTGGAAACTAAAAATAAACATTGCACGTTTATGCATTGAAGGGAAAGGCCTGCAGGAATCCCAGTTTATGGGCTACTAGGGGTTCTTTCCTGCTAATCAAGTGTGCTTTGACAATTTGCCTTGCAAAAGACTATAGAAAGTACAGTACTGACCTGGAAACCACCCACAGCTTTTTGCTTTCTCTTTGTAGCTGAGCTTCCTTTATGAACAGTAGATAAAAACGTCTATCTTCTGAGCAGTAAAAATAACACACTTTGAACATCAAGCTGTGTGACGTCTATCAGAGATAAAGGCAGGAGTTGTGAGCTGGAACATATTTGTATAATGTACAGCACTGGCTGAACTGTTTTTTCTTTTGTCTGATGCCATGTAATTAAAATGGTGTGTTTCCGTCTCCTTCAGGTATGGTATGTTTTCCCTCTCCCTCAGGTATAGTATAGTTTTATGGTTGTTTTTAGTGGTTGTACATCACTGATACACAAGAAAGGGACTGTGAAAATAAATTAGGTACCAAAATGAAATGTAGTTATCAGTCAGCAGAAGATTCTAATTTGACTTTCTGTTTTAAAAGGAAAGCATATGACAACTTCTTAAATGATTCCTAAAGAGATTCAGCTATAGGTTTGCTGTGTGTGTTTGTGTGGGTGTACATGTACATACTCTCCTGACTTTATTCTTCACTCTGTTACACCAGCACGAACCAATAACTTCAGTGCCTTTTGTGGAGTTACATCACCATAGTGAGGTGGAAGATAGGTATGTATTCAAATATATCACTGCATGATTACCCGTTATTAGTCATTTTTGTTTGTTTTTAACTATAGCCTTTGTTTTGTTTTTTTTCTTTTTCCTCTCAAGATTCCAAAGCTGTCTCCTTGTTCCCACTCCATTATTGCCACCCCTATGTCCCTTCCTCTCTTCTCCATCCTCCCTAGGCTTGTGCCCGTTTCCACATACCCAGCTCTTAGTTTCTTATTAACCTTCACATTCCTCAGACAGAAAGGTGAGGAGAAGCATGATGTGCTTCAAAGCCATCGGTAGGATTTATGGGGCCCTACACAGAACTATTAACCTGGTACCTCTCTGCCTGATGGCAGCCAAGGGGAATGATTTTTTTTAGAAATGTGACTTTATAATCTTCAGCAGCACACTAATGAAATATTTTTAAACAAATTTCAACTAAGCTCCTGTAGCCTAACACAGGAAATTGAGAAACTGACAATCTATACCTGGGGTAGGCACATGCCTGCTAAATGGCTTAATTACCACTTGAATGGCTCTTTCACATTATTTCCGGTGTGGTTCATTCCCCTGTGAATTCCATTCCAGTGGATGCACATAGCACAGTGTGTCTTCTGTTAATGTGACGGATATTCCAGCTAATGGTTTGGATGCAAATTCCTCCCAGGTGTAACTCTACTTCAGTTTAAGTAAAATATGTGCTATGCCACTAGAGATGGCTCCAAACCAAAACAATAGATTTCACTGCCTGAATACTGCAAATGTACAAAATACATGCCCTCACTTTTAAACAACTGTAGGGAATGTGGCAGAAGGAATGCAGTGCTGCTGAAGGCTGGGAGCAATGAGTCTCCCAGAGGTCATCTGCATGAGAATGCAAAAGGTGTGCATGTGTGATACCTTTTCAGGCAAAGCCTAATGGGTAGCAAGTAAGCCATGAGATTTGGTCTATTGTAAACATGTAGTTGTAAAATCACAATTTAAGCTGACACTTAATGTGGGAGTTGTGAGATTTCACCTATGCTCTGGGTTGTTGTGGGGGACAGGGCAGTTGCCTTAGCTGTGTAAGACATTGATTACACAGGGCTCCCTGGTTTAAAGCATTGTGAGAGAGCAAGGGGAGGGGTACTGGTTGAGCCAGCTTGCTGAGTGCCTTGGCCCTGCCTATGCCTTGGCCATATAGCTATAAGCCTGGCTTGACTAACCCTCCCAACCTGTTAAAAGATAGAGCTGGATACTAGGGTGTTTGTGAAACCTCACACTAGAGATACCAAGAGCTGAAATCACAGAGTGGCAGCTGAGACCACACAGAACTGAAATCACTGGGTTCTGCCTTAGGGCAGTCCCAAGCAGTGGGGTTAGGACTGGTGGACAACAGCAGGACCAGCGGGCGGCTGGTAGGAGCGGCGGCGGCGGCGGCAGTAGACGACGGCGACTGGCAGACGGCTGGTGACAACAAGGGGAGGCTACAGACAAGTGGACAGCTAGTATTGTCCTGGTGATGTATCTGTGGGCTTTGAGTTTGGGACTGCCCCGCAGAGGGTACACCCTGTAACTGTGTGTGTGTGTAAAAGGGCCAAGAGCCCCAGCAAGAGACTGGGTTCTACTGCATATGGGGATGGTATCTGGGTAAAAGGGGTTTTGTCTCTTCTGTGCTGAGATATACTGCATCTGTCGCTGTAACCTTCGGGTAGGTTACGGTCATTAAACAAGCCATTTCTATCTCAGACTCTGTGCTTGTGGGGAGCGGGGGGGGAGAACCGCCTTACAGGCACCCAGCACGGGGGTGAAATTGTCCCAGGCCACTGGGTGGGGGCTCGAGCTGGTTAATTGTATCCTTGATAGGAAAACCCCACAAGAGTTGAACCCGGCCCTTCTGGCAGGCATCTGGAGTTAACAGAAGGGTTACACAACTATTATCTTTCTAGCCAACCAAACAAAAACCCTGAATCAAAACAGTGCAAAATTTGATAACCAAATCCATTGCTTAGCTTTGAGCCAAACCCTTCTGTAGAAACAGTTTAAGTATTCCAGCTGTCATAAATTACAGTAAATACAACGTCTTTGACATGTTGTCCTATGGCTGTGTGCTTTTATTTGATTTTGTTCCGAATGTCAGTTCCCACTGCATTATTATGAAGCTTTCAGAAGCATTAAAACAAATTTATCAGCAAGGATGAGCTTCATTTATTTTTCATCTTAATGTTAGTATAACAATTGGTGGTGCTTTTTTTTCTTTTGGTAAAACAACAAAAGGCACTGCTGCATTTTATGTTTAAGTGAGACCATGCAAATAGCCCAAGAGAAGAATATAATTGCAGCTTTTAAAGGCAAAAAAGCCAGCTTGCACAAACCACCAAAAGAAAAGTTTCAAAATGAACTTAACAATTTGAATTTCACTACAACTTAACCTGATGTTTTAAAGTCTTTCTTTTATGATAAAAGAAGGAATACAGTCTGTGTACTCTGAGCATGAGCTACAAATCAAGGCTTAAATTCATCTTTGGAAACAATATATATATCGTTCAGTATTAGTGAAGATTAGTGTATATATATACTAATCTTCATCAATACTGGTATAGTAATATTCCAGACATGTTAGCATGGAAATCCTCTTTTTATTGAGGATATTAGTCCCATGTGCATGAATTTTGAACAGGCTAATCTCTAGCTCTGTTAAGAAGCAGTTATTGAATATTTTAGTGTAGTACTTTTTTTGTACTGGTACCACAAGCCGCAGCCATGGAATTGGCTGGGGAAGGGGATTGGGAGACAGATGAGTACTGGCTCCACTTTTTCTTTTTCTTTTTTTTTTTTTAGCAAAAAAGTCAGTGGTTTAATTTTTTAAAAATATTAGTGCCTCAGTAGCTGTAACCACTGTGTCTTCGTGTCTTCCAAAACTTATGACGAGACTTTCAATATTGGAGTACCAAACTGCCTGCATCCTGAATGCTAGAGCCTGTGAAAGTAAGATGAGTAGGAACAGGTGACCCAGCAAGGAGGCATGTGGACTCTCCTTTGGATCCCCAGACTAGTTTAAAGAGCTAAATATGCATCCTACCTAAAGTTTTGATAGTCAGATAGGAAGACAGGTTGTGTGTGGTTGCATAGCCCAGGGAAAAGAGTTGCATCTCTCCATTCATTCTAAAAGTTACAAGGTTCACATGTGGTGTCTGAATGAATTTCCTTGACAGCCAGCTGGGGAGAGACTTTAGGAGCTAGCTGTATTTACCTGAGCATAGCTACTCTGCCTAGATATCAAGCACACAGAACCATGCTGCTCAAAGTAAATAAACTGTGGAGGGGGGGTGTTGGATTACAAAATCACATTGGTACTGAAAGCAGGGACAATGAAATGTTGTTTTAATGTTGTTTCATTGCTGCGTGAACACGGAATCAGGACTATGCTTAACTTGTCCCAAATGAGGGAACATGGTTAATCCAGGGTCCTGAATGCTAGAGCCTGTGAAAGTAAGATAGGTGGGGACAGGTGACCCAGCAAGTAGGCATGTGGACTCTCCTTTGGATCCCCAGACTAGTTTAAAGAGCTAAATATGCTTAATTAGGAGCTTCTATGTTATTGTAAATACTCTATCAGAGCTGAAGTCTGATGTGCTGGGACTGTAGCTCTGCCCAGCCTTGTGTGAGCTAAGGATCACTGAAATCTGAAATCACTTGAGATTAGGCTGTCTGAACTGCAAAGAGCTAAAAATTAATAGTAGACTGATGAGAAGAAGTCACAGCAGAGAGACAAGTGGCAACAGAAGGTGACTGACAGTTGATTGGTGAACAGGTGGCTGGTATGGTGGGGAGCAAAATGAGTGGCAGGCTATGCAACAAGGAGCAACCACAGCTGGAGAGGCAGCCAGATGGTGAGGAGCAGTGACTGGTGAGGAAAAACAAGTGCTCAGATGGCAGAGCAAGCCAGGTGCCTTTTTCCCTCGGGCATGGGAGGGAGTGGGAATGAGCTCACACAGACGTGCCTGTGAACAATGGGTCCCCTCTGACCAAGGGCAACCACTGTGAGTGGAGTATGGTGGAGGAGCAGAGAGAGGCACTTAAAAGGAACTTTTTTAATTGTGGAACTCATGTGTACAAGACAGGAGCCTCTGCCCCACACGCTCTGGGGTGAGTGTCCTGCTTGTAGTTTTATGGTTATGTATCCTGCTTGTGGCATTTTCTCTAATTAATGTTTGGTGACCTTCCTCCTTTCTTTAGAAGATTATTTCCTAAACTCAAAAGTTGTGCTTGTGAGTGGAAAAGTATTGTTTTCCAAGGTTACTGGGTGGAGGCTTGAGCCACTTCTTTGCTGTATCAATGGAAAGGAACCACTAGGAACTAAATCCAGCCCTAGTTGCTGCTGGCTCCCTCTGCAGAAAGGTTACATGTGTATGGTTAAGAGATTCATGGTTACTATATGTCTATATGGGCACCTCCCTGACTACAAACATCCACCTTTTGAAAATCTGTGCATACAAATAGCTTCAGCATTGAGCAGGCAAGCGGCACAGATAGTGGTGAGCAGCACAAGTGCTGGCTGGAGGTCTCTGGAGGAACTGAGGGCATTCGCACAGCCACTAGCTGGAGAGAAGTTGTTCTTTGAAGGGGAAACAGCTGCTTTTTCTCCAGCCACTGGCTGCAGAGCCACCTCTTGCCTTGCTAGAGTCCTTCAGCCCATGCTTGTGCCTCTCGCTGCCTCCTGGTGAGCAAGGGCTTGGGGAAAGGTCAGGAGATGGGGATGGCTGCAAAAGCTGGTACAAAGACTAGGAAGGGGAGCAGCCATGGATGCCCAGAAGTCCCTTTTAGAATCTCCACCTACTTCTTCCTCCTGTAATTAAACCTGCCTTTCCTCAAGCACCAGCATTCAAGGTTAAAATAAAACTAACAAACAAAAAAAACCTGAGTTCTACCTGTTTTCATTGCAAATATACAATATTTCAGCTACATGCCAGGTAACATAGGTTTTTGTGGGCTAGCCTGGGACCCTAATTACTATTTATAACAAAATTTCTATGGGAAAATGTGTTCTGAGTTCCAAACAAACTTTTGGAACACAAACTACTCAAAAGTTGGGGAGTTCCTTGATTTTGGGTTTCTTCTTTTAGCAAACACATGCCAAGTGCTCTGGTTTGGGCAGAACTTGGATTCAGAACCAGTGGTATCAGTCATATGAAAACAAAAAAGCAGTCAAATAGCACTTTAAAGACTTAACAAAATAATTTATTCGGTGATCAGTTGTGTTTGACCAGAAAACAATCCAGACTGAGAGTATAAAAATTCCTCCAGCCCTGCTGGGGACTTCCTGTCCTCTGCGGAGAATTCCATTGCATAACATTCAACTCCTAGAAAAAACAAACTCTCGGCCTGTCAGATGGATGGAATTTGAAGGCTATGGGTCATTATGCACTATTTTTTAGGAGCCTGCTCCCACTCCCATTTAACACTTAGAGACTTTTGCAACTTCAGTGGAAGCAGGATGAAGCTCTTAGTCACTTGCCTTCTCATCATAACTGTAGTTTTGCAGAGCAGTGTCGTCTTAACTCCTGTGAGACAGATATACTTCCCTGGAGACATTTGTTTATTTTTACAGAGAAAGCCTGCAGGATCAACATTTATATTTTTTTATTTCCATGAAACCACATATTCTTAACCGTTTTCATAGTGGGTCTGTCAAGTAACCTTTTAATTTATATTTTATTCTCTCCTCCAAAAAAAAATAAGGGGAGAACACAAAAAAAATAGAAAAGAATAAATATATAGGGAAATGGAATTGAGGGGAAGGAGGAAAGTAAAGGTTAAGGGGAGTAACACAATGGTTTATATCCCATCTGATCTCAAGCAACCTTTTTGCCAGGCACAGCTGACTCTAAGCCCATGGCCAGACTACCCCTCCCTTTTGGAAGAGGCATGTTAATGAGGGAGTTCAGAACGTGCTAATGAGGCACTGACATGAGTACACAGTGCCTCATTAGCATAAGGGTGGTCACGCGCAATTTGAAAGTGCCGCTTTTGGAATGCATGATGCCCATGTAGCCGGGGGCCTTTTGAAAGGACCTCCTGACTTCAAAAGCCTATTCTTCCTATTCTTCCTTCTTGGTTTTAGGAAGAAGGGGCTTTTGAAGTGGGGGAACTTTTGAAAGGCCTCCGGCTACACGGGCAGTGTGCGTTCCAAAAGGGGCACTTTCGAATCGCACACGGCCTCCAATATGCTAATGAGACACTGCATATTCATGTCAGCGCCTCATTAGCATGTTCCAGACTCCCTCATTAACGTCCCCCTTCTGAAAGGGAGTGCTTGTGTGGGCACAGCCTTAGAAATTTGTGTCTTATTTTGTCTCATGCCTTTTGTGGTTCTTTACTCTAGGATATACTTCAAGTGTTAAATAGATGTGATCACGTGTAAAGATTCATTTGGATACAATAAGAATTAAAAAATAAAAAAGAAACTCCCCGTAATCAATGAAAGCATGCATCTGTGGAAAAAAAGGTGTGCCAGGCAAAAAGCTATTGCAAAATTAATTGAGGGAAAAGAGACAGTGGATAAAATATATCTGGGCTTTAGTAAAACATTTGATAGAGTATCTGTGGACTCACACCAGTGAAGGTCATCCATACTGGCTCAGCTAAGGGCACTGTCAGAGACCTAAAGATGGCTGATGGTGTGAGAAATGGACATAATGATCAGCATCAGGAAACAGTAATCATGTAAGATGGGGTGAAAGTATCAGTATTTAATCTCTTTATTAAAGAGCTGGAAGTTACATATTGAGATCATCTACATTGAGTTATTGGAAAACAGCAATATGGGAGACAGAAAGTTTAATGTTTGAACAGGAAATAAGATTGATTATTGAAATATTCTAACTAGTGCATCTGGGGACTAATAATCCAGCTGTTCAATGAGAGGAAGATACTTGAAAAGCAATAATGCCAGAAAACATCAAGGGATGACAGTAGAGCATAAATTAGATACATAGTGCTATGACCACGAAAAAGAGCTGTAGATGTAGACGAGCGCTTTGCATGCAGATGGACCACACCTCAGTCTAGGCCTTCATCTGATGTAAACCAATGATTTCAGTCTTATCTTAACTTCATTAGTGCTTCACCAATATACACATGGTGCGTGGGGTCTCCAGACAGTACTACCACAGGGCACTTGTTCACTTAGGCTGTCTAGATGGCCCCCTAACCTCAAAATAAGCTATGCAATTTTGGCATGTGGTGCTGTCTAAATGGCACCGTGTGCCTCAATAAAGCCCTGTTTCAAGGCATCCCTGTACTCCTCAGGCAATGAGGTTTATAGGCAAGCCAGAATAATGTGCCCAGTATCTTGAACACTGTTTCAAGACTTTAGGTATGTGGCACAGATGCAGGCAGCTATTTTGGGATACCTTTGCATCCTCCATGTAGACATAGCCTTAGAGTTCCTCATACAATGCTGAGTACCTTCAGTTTATAAGAAGGAACTGCAGAGCTGAGCAGCAGAAGTGATTAAAGGGCTACATTTACTGATCTGTGAGGACAGGATAAAATAACTAAATATTATAGCTTCACCACAGAGTAAGTGAGAGGTGAAAAATATAACCAATTGCATATCACTGAATTCCAAGCATGCAGAAGAGGGATTGTTTAAGATGTCCTAAAAGGAATACATATTTGATAGTAATTAAAAGAAAGTCTAGTTGATATGTGGTGGATTTCCCTTGTCTCCTATTGGGGAGCAGGTTGCACAAAAAAGAAGGTTGAGAGTCACTGCCTCTTCTTCACATCCAAACCAGTTCTTACAGCTGTGTCTATTACAGTGCAGGGAAGAGTTAAAGTGTGAAGGTGCATTCTGGCTCACCACTGACTCAGATGAGACTTCACCAAATAATTAAATCGCTATGTGCTGTATGTATCCTTCTATTTAATAAGGATAATATTACATGCTTACTATGTGACAATGAACTCTGGTGACCACTATTATGTATAAAGTATGTTTTCTGCTGTATTATCTGAAAAGTTATAATTTGCAGGACATTATTGTTGTGGAAAAATATGTGTGGTAACATTATACTTGAAGTTGTAAAATTCCATTATGTGGTGATACTAAAACATGTTCAATTTCTGGGGAGCAGGCAAAACAGTTCCTCAGAGATACAGGACAAGTTGTTTCATCTAATGCTGCCCTATACTAAGCATGCATGAAGCATGACTACATAAATGTGCCTTTTTGTGTGGTATTGTTTCCCACAGAATTACATTTTTTCATTCTTCTTTGTGCACTCTAAGGATATGTCTATGCTGCAGAAAACCCTTCAGCAGAAATTTTCAGACTGTAAGTCAACTACCCTGAGCATGGAATAACATTGTAAATGAAGATCAGGCTCTTAGCATATATATAGGGGGACCAGAACCTGTATCTGTAGAGTTGGGGATGACTCATGTTCCCATAGTGCCACTTCAGGCCACCCAAAGTCCAACCCAGCAACCACGATAGAGTATAAGTGTCATAGGAAGCACTGACCAAGGGAGCCAAAAGCCGTGTCTACATGTGCACGCTACTTCAAAGTAGCGGCACTAACTTCGAAATAGCGCCCGTCACAGCTACACGTGTTGGGCGCTATTTCGATGTTAACATCGACGTTAAGCGGAGAGACGTCGAAGCCGTTAACCCCATGAGGGGATAGGAATAGCGCCCTACTTCGACGTTCAACATCGAAGTAGGGACTGGGTAGTCGTTGCGCGTCCCACAACATCAAAATTGCGGGGTCCTCCATGGCGGCCATCAGCTGAGGGGTTGAGAGACGCTGTCTCTCCAGCCCCTGCCAGGCTCTATGGTCACCGTGTGCAGCAGCCCTTAGCCCAGGGCTTCTGGCTGCTGCTGCTGCAGCTGGGGATCCATGCTGCATGCACAGGGTCTGCAACCAGTTGTCGGCTCTGTGGATCTTGTGTTGTTTAGTGCAAGTGTGTCTGGGAGGGGCCGTTTAAGGGAGCGGCTTGCTGTTGAGTCCGTCCTGTGACCCTGTCTGCAGCTGTGCCTGGCACCCTTATTTCGATGTGTGCTACTGTGGCATGTAGACGTTCCCTCGCAGCGCCTATTTCGATGTGGTGCTGCGCAACGTCGATGTTGAACGTTGACGTTGCCAGCCCTGGAGGACGTGTAGATGTTATTCATCGAAATAGCCTATATTTCGATGTCACTACATCGAAATAAGCTATTTCGATGTAGCGTTCACGTGTAGACGTAAAGTGACACTACTTTGTGGTCCTCTAATTCTCCAACCATCCTATCTCACCCTGGAAGATGCCCAAGGAAGTTGTCTGAGGAATACCATGGACGTTGGGCCTGCTGGAACTTCAGACCTTGCTTTGCCTCCATCTTTCTGCCCTCCAACCCCTGCCTGACTTTGACATTAACTTCTGCTTCCTGACTCTAGCCTGATACTGTCTGTGATCTCCAGTCTTCAATTTCAACCTGACTTTGATGCCAATACTTACTGATTGACTTTTGCTCTAGCAATTCCTTCAGCCTCTGCTCACTAACCAGCCTTTATGATGTGTGAATGCCAGCTGAGCCTGTGACCACTAGTCAAGACCACCTATGCCACTGTCTTTTACACTGAGACTCTTTCCTACCACTGGGTATCAATGCCTCCATCCAGTGTGAGCACAAATATCTATGCTGGAATTTTTAGCCCAGTAGGATGAGCCTGCACTGGATTTTTTCTGTATAGGCATACACTAACTTCCCTGCACTGTCACACAGCATTCTAAAGCTGTCTACACGTGAAGCCTACATCGACGTAGCCTGTTTCAATGTGGAGACATCGAAATAGGCTATTTCGATGAATAACATCTACACATCCTCCCGGGCTGGCAACGTCAACGTTCAACATCGACGTTGCGCAGCACCACATCGAAACAGGCGCAGCGAGGGAATGTCTACACGCCAAAGTAGCACACATCGAAATAAGGGTGCCAGGCACAGCTGCAGACAAGGTCACAGGGCAGACTAGCGCTTCCAGGGCAACAGCTAGCCACTCCCTTAAAGGGCCCCTCCCAGACACACTCAGCCTGCACAGCACGCAGTTTGCAGAGCCATAGGCATGCACACCTCGGGCGACGCAGTCATGGACCCCCAGCAGCAGCAGCAGCAGCCAGAGGTCCACCCAGCCGCCCCTGCAGGAGCAGTGCTCGCCCTGCTCCGTGCCATGCAGGAGGCAGCTGAGCAACTCTTTGCCACACAGGAGGAGATGCCCGCAGGGGAGGAGGACGCAACCCCCAACCCTGCAGCACCCCGACCCCTCCGCCGCCTCATACGCTGGCGGCTGTGGAGCTACCCCACCAGCACCGACTGGTGGGAGCGGCTGGTGCTTGGGGAGTGGGATGACGACCGCTGGCTCAGGAACTTTCGGATGAGCCGGCAGACATTTATGGAGCTATGCCAGTGGCTCACCCCCGCACTCAGGCACCAGGACACCGCCATGCGGCGTGCCCTCCCTGTGGAGAAACGGGTCAGCATCGCTGTCTGGAAGCTGGCCACTCCAGACAGCTACCGATCTGTGGGACAGCAGTTTGGTGTCGGCAAGGCCACCATCGGGGCTGTCCTCATGGAGGTAAGAGGACCCACGGGGGGAGGGGGGGCCAGGGCAGGGGAGAGAAGGGGGGCCCTGGCAGGGCAGGGCAGGGGAGGGGAGGGGAGGGGAGGGGAGAGCAGGGGGGCCCTGGCAGGGGAGGGCCACACGCACCCTGCTCACCCCTCATTGGTGCTCTCCCATGTGCTTCCCCTGCAGGTTGTCCATGCCATCAACGCCATGCTCCTCCACAGGCTCGTGAGGCTTGGGGACCCGGATGCCACCATCGCGGGCTTTGCCACCCTGGGCTTCCCCAATTGCTTCGGGGCTCTGCATGGGACTCACATCGCCATCTGTGCCCCGGAGCACAGTGGAGGACGGTACATCAACCGGAAGGGCTACCACTCAGTGGTCCTCCAGGCCTTGGTGGACAGCCAGGGCCGTTTCCAGGACATTTATGTGGGCTGGCCTGGCAGCACCCACGATGCCCGGGTATTCCGGAACTCGGGCCTGTGCTGCTGGCTGGAGGCAGGGACCTACATCCCCCAGTGGGACATCCCTGTTGGGGACACCACCATGCCCCTCTGTGTCATCGCAGATGCGGCATACACCCTCCGGCCCTAGCTCATGCACCCGTACACAGGCCATCTGTTTGCCAGCCAGGAGCACTTCATCCAGTGCCTGAACCACACGCGCCAGGTGGTGGAGCGCTCATTTGGCCGCCTCAAAGGGCGCTGGAGATGTCTCCTGACCCGCCTGGATGCGGGCCCCACCAACATCCCCCAGATTGTGGGTGTGTGCAGCGCCCTACACAATCTGGTGGAGAGCAAGGGGGAGGCCTTCTTTCAGGGCTGGGCTGTGGAGGCTGGCAGGGCCGATGTGCAGCCACCCGCTGCCCCCAGTTGCCAGATGGACCCCGAAGGGACCCGGGTCCGGGAGGCCCTGCGGGCCCACTTCGATGAGGCCATGGGGTGAACGCTGCCAGGCCCCCCACCGCCCCCCCCATCCTCCACAACACTCCGTGCCCCTACGCCCACACCACGGAGCACCCAACAGCACACCACCCCCCCCGACTTTTCCTGGACAAATAAAAGCAGACACTTGTTTGTGAAATCAAACTTGTTTACTTGGAACTCTGTTCTAACTAATACTAACTATATACAGGAACTTCTAACTAACTTAATATTAAATATGTATGTATATATTAACAAAAAAAAACAGGGATAACAAGGAAGGGGAGAACTATTTACATGGGGGGGAAGGATCAGACTGTGCAAACAGGGGGTCACAAATAAATAAATACAAACTATATACAAGCCCGGAAAACAAAACAGTGGGGGGAATATATGCAAGGGGGGGGGCCACGTCCTGGGCCCCACAACCTTATAGTCCAGCACTGGGGGTGGGCGGCCAGGATCCCAGCCTCAGCTGCAACCCTGTCCGGGGCTGGCTGGGGGCCGGGCGGACCAGTAGATATGGTCGGCGAGTGTCAGCTGGCCTCAGGTCTCCCTCGGTGGAACGGCCCTTGGTGGCGGGGCGACGGCGGACGGTGCGGCAACAGGAGCAGCGGGTGGCGCAGCGGGTGGAGCACGCAGGGCGGGCGCAGCGGTGGCCGGTGCAGCATGGGGGGGGCAGGTAATCCGCTGTGCGGTTGAAGGTCTCCATGTAGGCCCCCCATGCCTCTTGGCGCCAGGCCAGCGCCCGCTCCTGCAGGTGGAGCCGGCGTTGCTCCACCCGCAGCTGCTGCTCCGCGACCTCCACCTGCCGGCGGTGGAGGGACAGCAGTTGGGGGTCCATCGCCGGTGGCTGCTGCTGGGTCTGCCGTCTTGCCTGCCGTGGGGCCGGTTGGTCCTCCGTCGAGGGGCTGGCCTGGAGCGATGGCCCCGGAGGGGATTCTGGGACCACTGAAGCCTCGCCTGCGCTCTCCGGTCCTTCCGATGGTGCAGCTGTGGAACACAGGTGGGGGGAAGAAGAGTGGAGACAGGCGTTAGTGTGGGCCCCGAGCCGTGGCCCTTGTCCCCCCACCCCTGTGCTGCAGGTTCCCCATCCCCGTTCCCGGGAGATGCTGCTGTGATGGGATTCAAGGGTCCCCCTGCACTGCACCCTGACCCCTGGCTGGAGTGACTCTCACTTCACTCAGCAGGTCTGACAGGAGAGGTTTATTAGGCAACAGATGCCCAGTTTCTCCCAGAAGTGACAGTACAGCAGTCAGATACAGTCCTTCCAACCCGTCCTGGGGAGAAGACCCTGAGGGGTGCCCCTCTGGGGCGTAGCTTTCCCCCTCCTCAGGCTGGCTGCCTTCCAGCTCTCCCTTCCCCTAGCCTCTAACTGCAGCCCCTGATTCAAAGCCAGCTCGGCTCCTCCCTCCTCTTTGTTCAGGGCAGAGGTGTAACCTGCCAGTTGTAGCCCCAGGATCATCCTTAGCCCCTGGGAGCTATTCAGCTTGTTGCTCATATCTAGCCTGAGTCTCGCATTTGCACCCCCCCCCACTCCATCACATGCTGCTGCTGCTGCTGCTGCTGCTGCTGCTGGGTGTCCCACCCCCTTCTCCCGGGGGACCCTAGAGGTTCCACTCCCCCCTGCCCCGGGGATGGGGCATGGCACTGTCGTGCTGGGGGGAGCAGGGGCTGATGCACTCCTGTGAGGGACATGCCACTGCTGTCCTTGGGGCCATGGTCATCTGGGCATGTGGAGGGCCCTGGCCACATATCTATTACCCCCTTCCCTCAACCCCGGGGGTGTACACATGGGGGGTACATACCTGTAGGTCCACTCCCACGGTCGGGGGACACCCGGGGGGCGGACGCCCGGCTGCTGCTTCTCGATGGCAGGAGGAGGATCTGGAGCCCCGTCTCAGTGGAGGAGGAGTCCCCCTCCTCCTCCTCCTCCTGCTCCGGTGCCCTGGGGGTGGGCTCCTGGGGGGGCCCCCGGGGTGCGGGGCTTGCCTCCGGGGCAGACTCCGGCTCTGGGGCCTGCTGGGGCTCCTCAGCCGAGCTGTCAAGCATGGCCGGAGGGGAGGAGGTGTGCTGGGGGCTCAGGATGTCCCTGAGCTCCCTGTAAAAGGGGCAAGTGACAGGGGCGGCCCCAGATCGGCCGGCTGCATCCCGGGCCCGGGCGTAACCCTGCCGCAGCTCCTTGACTTTACTCCGGACATGGTCCAGAGTGCGGGCAGGATGACCCCGGGCGGCCAGGCCCTCGGCCAGCCGAGCGAAAGCATCCACGTTCCGCCTCTTGCTCCCCATTACCTGGAGCACCTCCTTCTCGCTCCAGAGCCCCAGCAGGTCACGAAGCTCGGCCTCCGTCCAGGAGGGGCCCTGCTGCCACTTCCCGGCCTGGCTCCTGCGCTGGCTGCCCTGGCTCCCCTTCGGGGGGGTTCCCTCAGGGCGCTGGGGGGGCTGCCAGGCGGCCATGAGGTCCTTTGGGAGTCTGGGTGGCTGAAGATGAGCGTGCAGGCGAGCCACGTATTATTGCTGCTGCCTGCACGCTCTCTCAGCTTCCTGAACAGAAAGGGAGGGGGTGGGGACATTTAAGGGGCCGCTCCATGCGGCCACCATTGAGCTGAGGGGCTGTAGAGAGCGTCTCTCAACCCCTCAGCTGATGGCTGCCATGGAGGACCCCGCAATTTCGAAGTTGCGGGACGCGCAATGACTACACGTTCCCTACTTCGACATTGAATGTTGAAGTAGGGCGCTATTCCCATCCCCTCATGGGGTTAGCAGCTTCGACGTCTCGCCGCCAAACGTCGATGTTAACATCGAAATACAGCCCAACACGTGTAGCCGTGACGGGCGCTATTTCGAAGTTAGTGCCGCTACTTCGAAGTAGCATGCATGTGTAGACACGGCTTTAGAGGAACATAAAACCTTCATAACAAAAAGCAGTCAAGTAGCACTTTAGGGGTGTATGGGGTGTACAGGGAGCGGTAGTACCTCTGTTGGAGGGACTTGTCGTACCCCTTTGGGGGTAGTCCGTCCACTTTGGTCCCCGCCTGTCACTCAACTCTCACTTGTGGCTCCAAGTAGCTGCAGCATGCGCAGCGGCCACACCCCGGGCAACGGCTTCAACAGGCCGGGCGAACCAGGTGAGTGTAACCGATGGGGCTCAAACCCTCGGTGAATTTTCGGATGCGCCTACCCAGCATGTGAAGTCAGTTCTGGCGGACTGGGCGGAAGAGATCATTTAGATCCAATGGCCAAGAGGGCAGTTCTGCAACACTTTGTGGAAAGTGAAGGGCTTGACAAGGCACAAAAGATGTCAAGGCCATCCACTGCAACCAAAGAAGTTACCAGTTGTGACGATTCTACGTACCACTGGTGCCTGGCTTCCAAGGTCGAGAGAGTGGGATTGCTCCCATGCAATGGCTCTACCCCTTAAAAAGCTTTCACTCACAGGTCCTGTGCAAATCATCATATCATCACATCACCCAAGTCCTGCGGCGATGGGGGAGGGGCGAAGCGACAGGTGGAGGTTACCACTGGGAGTCGTAGTCCCAATCCCGCATGTAGGTGGCCAGTGGACAAGTGGTCATCCAGCTCTGTACCTGGGGCAGCAGAGTTGCCCAGCAGCATTCCAGGAGTCTGAGCAGTGCTCTTTAGGAAGCACTGCTCACCCTAGTAAGGGAGGGGCCTAAAAAAGGTGGCCTAAAAATTGCCTGCCCTACAACAATAACTGGCCAGCAAGCCGGGGCTGGCAATTCAACCCTACTTGCAGTCGAAACCAAAAGAAAAATTTGAGAAAACTTACCATTGGTGTATGGAATGTTCGTACTCTCATGGATTGAGAAGCTGTTGCAAGACCTGAGAGAAGGACAGCTGTCATTGCTCGTGAACTAGCCCGCTATAACATTGATATAGCAGCATTAAGTGAAACAAGATTGGCTGGGGAAGGTTTCTTGAGTGAACCAGGAAGGGGTTATACCTTCTTCTGGAAGGGTAAGACTGAGACAGAGGATAGAATACATGGAGTCAGTCTGGCAATAAAAACCTCATTGATGCATCAACTCCCAGACCTTCCAGTGGGTATCAATGAAAGATTGCTGGAACTACACTTCCCACTAAATGCCAAACGTCATGCCACCATCATCAGTGCATATGCACCCACTCTAACATGCCCTGACAACTCAAAGGAACAATTCTATGAAGATCTCGACAGACTGATCAAGGCCACACCTGCAACAGACAAACTACTCTTACTTGGAGATTTCAATGCCCAAGATGGGGCTGACAACGAGAAGTGGAAAGGAGTAGCCGGGCCACATGCTGTTGGCAAAATGAACAACAATGGACTGCTCCTTTTGAGCCTTTGTTCTGAAAACGACCTGACTATTACCAACACTCTGTTCCAACAAGTGAATAAATACAAAACGATGTGGATGCACCCTAGGTCTAAACAGTGGCATCTGATAGATTATGCCATTGTCAGAAGGCGAGACATCTGAGACGTACTGATCACCAGAGTAATGCGAGGTGCAGAGTGCTGCACAGATCACAGATTAGTCAGGATGTCTCTTCAACTTTATATTGCTCCCTCTCGGCACAAATGCCTTAAGCACGTGTGACCTGCTTTTAACATAGCCAAACTGAAGGATGCCCAATGCTTAAACAATTTTCAGAAGAGTCTCGATGACAAATTAACATCGCACGGTCAACTGGTCGGTACTGTAACCAAAAAGTAGGATCAGTTCAAGCAGATAGTGACTATCACAGCAATAACATCGCTTGGACCAAAGAAAAAAATAGATCAGGATTGTTTCGATGAGAACCAAGAAGAAATATGGTCAGCACTGGAAGTAAAGAGAAAAGCCTTTATTGAATGGCAGAATTACCCTTCCTCAGCCTCCAAACGGGACCATTTCAAGCACCTTCAGAGCAAAACACAGAAAGACCTCCGCCAGATACAAGACAGCTGGTGGGAGAGCAAAGCCAAAGAAATTGAGCAATATGCTGAGATCCACAACTCAGAGATGTTCTTTAGTGCTATTAAGACTGTCTATGGACCTTCTAAACCAAGGACTACCCCATTGCTCTCATCAGACAACACAACACTGGTCAAAGACAAAGAGGGCATCAAAGAAAGATGGCAAGAACACTTTAGCAACCTCCTTAGCAGACCATTGACCATGAATAACAATGTCCTCAATGAAATTCCACAACAACCCATCCTGACAGATCTTGACTTTCCGCCCATGATAGATGAGATTAAGAAAGCTATTAGCCAGATGAGTTCAGGAAAAGCTCCTGGAAAAGATGGGATACCAGCAGAGATATATAAAGCAGCAACTCCAGCAGCACTAGCAGCGTTCCATAGTGTGATCATCGGCATCTGGGAGGATGAAAACATACCACAGGACCTCCGCGATGCTATTATTGTCTCCCTTTTTAAGAATAAAGGCAGCAAAGCAGAATGTGGAAACTACAGAGGCATATCCCTCCTCCCCATTGGAGGGAGGATCATCACCTGCATCATCTTGAACCACCTAATAGCCAGTATTTCCGAGGCAAATCTACCTGAAAGTCAATGTGGTTTTCGACCTGGCCGGAGCACAGCCGACATGGTGTTTGCTGTCAGACAAATACAAGAGAGGTGCATTGAACAGAACATGCACCTGTATGCTGTCTTCATAGATCTGACAAAGGTGTTTGATACCGTCAACAGGGAAGCCCTTTGGACCATTATAATACGACTTGGCTGCCCAAGAAAATTTGTCCAGATCATACGCCTTTTCCATGAAGACATGACAGGCAAAGTACTGTCTGATGGAGCCACATCACCCCCCTTCAACATCACCAATGGTGTGAAACAAGGAAGTGTTCTCGCTCCTGTCTTATTTAACCTGTTCTTTGCATGCGTCCTTAACCGTGCAATGAAAGATCTGGACTGAGGTATATACCTGAAATACCGGCATGATGGTTCACTTTTTGACCTCCGTCGTCTGAACGCAAAGACTAAGACAGTGCAGAAACTCCTTTCTGAGGTACTCTTTGCTGATGACTGTGCCCTTATGGCTCACACTGAAAATGATCTTCAGCACATTGTCAACAAGTTTGCTGAGGCCTTGCAACTTTTCGGACTATCTATCAGCCTCGGAAAGACAGAAGTTCTCCATCAAACTGCACCTGGATCAAATGCTCTTGTCCTGAGTATCTCCATTGATGGCACTCAGCTTAAAGTAGTGGAGAACTTTAAATACCTGGGGGGGTGTCATATCCAGTGATGGATCACTAGATAATGAGATCAAAGCACGAATATCCAAAGCGAGCCAGGCACTTGGCTGTCTGCGTGTCAAAGTTCTAAACCACAATAACATCCAGATGTCAACAAAACTGCTTGTGTACAGAGCTGTTGTTCTCTCATCCCTTTTGTACAGGTGCGAAACATGGACACTATACAGGTGTCACATCAAGCAGCTCGAAGCATTCCACATGCGCTGCCTCCGTAACGACATGAAGATCCACTGGCAAGACAAAGTGCCCAATCTTGAGGTCCTCAAGACAGCCCAGATGGCAAGTATCAAAATGATGATTATGAAGTCACAACTATGTTGGACTGGTCATGTCAGCCGCATGGATGCCAACAGAATCCCTCGCCAGCTTCTGTATGGTGAACTCTCCTAGGGCATCCGGTGTACAGGTCATCCATGAAAATGCTACAAGGATACCATGAAAGCCGATCTGCAGTACAGCAGTATCAAACCTAGGGACCTTGAGGACGCCGCCGGTGACAGAACACAGTGGCATGCAACAGTCAGAAATACCTGCATTGCCTTTGAGTAAGACCGCTGTCGGCATCTACAAGAGGCACGTGAACGACGTCACAGAGCATCAGCAATGCACAACCCACAGATTGCAAACTTCCCATGCACCATCTGCAGCAAAATGTGCACCTCTAGAATTGGCTTATACAGTCACCAGAGGGCACACCATAAGACCAATAACAGATGATCTGCACAGATCTGTCATCATCGGATCAATGGACTACCATTAAAATAGCACTTTAAAGACTAGCAAAGTGCTACTTGACTGCTTTTTGTTTTGATAGTGTATAGACTGGCACGGCTCCTTCTCTGTTACTATGAAACCTTCAAACAGAGGAGCCTGATAGTGTATTCATGTTATGAACATTGGTAGTAGTTGGCTACGTCTACACGTGAAGCCTACATCAATATAGCTTATTTCGATGTTGCGACATCGAAATAGGCTATTTCGATGAATAACGTCTACACGTCCTCCAGGGCCGGCAACGTCGATGTTCAACTTCGACGTTGCTCAGCCCAACGTCGAAATAGGTGCAGCGAGGGAACGTCTACACGTCAAAGTAGCACACATCGAAATAGGGATGCCAGACACAGCTGCAGACAGGGTCAATGGGCGGACTAGCGCTTCCGGGACAACAGCTAGCCGCTCCCTTAAAGGGCCCCTCCCACATACACTCAGCCTGCACAGCACGCGGTCTGAGGAGCCATAGGCACACAGACCCCGGGCGCCGCAGTCATGGACCCCCAGCAGCAGCAGCAGCAGCAGCAGCAGCAGCTAGAGGTCCACCCAGCCCTCCCGGCAGGAGCAGGGCTTGCCCTGGCCCATGCCGTGTGGGAGGCAGCTGAGTACCTTCTTGCCCCAGGGGAGGAGATGCCCCCAGGGCAGCAGGGCTCAACCCCTACGCCTGCAGCACCCTGCTCCATCCCCCGCCTCACACGCCGGCGGCTGTGGAGCTACCCCACCAGCACCGACTGGTGGGAGCGGCTGGTGCTTGGGGAGTGGGACGACGACCACTGGCTCAGGAACTTCAGGATGAGCCGGCAGACATTCCTGGAGCTGTGCCAGTGGCTCACCCGCGCACTCAGGCACCGGGACACTGCCATGCGGCGTGCCCTCCCTGTGGAGAAACAGGTCGGCATCGCTGTCTGGAAGCTGGCCACTCCGGACAGCTACCAATCCATGGGGCAGCAGTTTGGTGTCGGAAAGGCCACCGTCGGGGCTGTCTTCATGGAAGTAAGAGAACCCACAGGGGGAGGCCAGGCCAGGGCAGGGGGGGCCAGGCCAGGGCAGAGCAGGGGGGCCAGGGCAGGGCAGGGCAGGGCAGGCCAGGGCAGGGGGGCCAGGGCAGGCCAGGGCCACGCACACCCTGCTCACCCCTCATTGGGGCTGTCCCATGTGCTTTCTCTGCAGGTCGTGCATGCCATCAACGCCATGCTCCTGCACAGGCTCATGAGGCTGGGGGACCCACATGCCAGTGTCGCCGCTTTTGCCACCCTGGGCTTCCCCAACTGCTTCGGGGCTCTGGATGGGACTCACATCCCCATCCGCGCCCCGCATCACAGTGGAGGACGATACCTCAATTGGAAGGGCTACCATTCTGTCGTCCTGCAGGCCTTGGTGGACAGCCGGGGACGTTTCCAGGACATTTACGTGGGCTGGCCTGGCAGCACCCACGACGCCCGGGTTTTTCGGAACTCGAGCCTGTGCCGCCGGCTGGAGGCGGGGACCTACATCCCCCAGCGGGAGATCCCTCTGGGGGACACCACCATGCCCTTCTGCGTCATCGCAGATGCGGCCTACCCCCTCCGGCCGTGGCTCATGCACCCCTACACGGGCCATATCTCCGCTAGCCAGGAGCGCTTCAACGAGCGCCTGAACCGTGCACGCCAGGTGGTGGAGCACTCATTTGGCCGCCTCAAGGGACGCTGGCGATGTCTCCTGACCCACCTGGATGCGGGCCCCAACAACATCCCCCAGATTGTGGGTGCCTGCTGCGCCCTGCACAACCTCGTGGAGAGCAAGGGGGAGACCTTTCTGCAGGGCTGGGCTGCGGAGGCTGGCAGGGCAAACGTGCAGCCACCTGCTGCCCCCAGTCGGCAGGTGGACCCCGAGGGGACCCGGGTCCGGGAGGCCCTGCGGGCCCACTTCAACCAACAGGCCGCGGGGTGAACTCTGCCCAGGCCCCCTACTGCCCGCCCCTTCCTCCCCCACACTTCTGCCCCAACGCCCACACCATGGAGCACCCCACCGCCCCCGCTCCCACTTGTCCTGGACAAATGACAGCACGAACTTGTGGCTGAACGTAAACTTTTTTTTGGTCTTTCAGAACCTTTTGTTTTTTGTATGTAAATAAATAAATATGTGAAACACAAACCAAAAAGTTCAACAAAAGCAAGATGTGCACAAATAAAACAATACAACAAAGCAAACAAGTGTGTGCGATCAACAAAAAAGAAAACCAGGGAGGAGAACGGGGAGAACTATTTACATGGGGGGGACGGGGCAAACGGGGGGACCAAAAAAACCCAGTCCAACTATATACAACAAGGGGGGGGCCACGTCCCGGGCCCCTCGCCCCTAGAGCCCAGCACTGGGCGTGCCCGGCTGGGAGCCCTGCCGTGCCTGCAGTCTGGTCCGCGGCTGGGTGGGAGCGGGCTGGACCGGAAGGTATCAGTGCCGGCGAGTCTCAGGTGGCTTCAGGGGTCCCTCGGCGCTCTGGCCCTCGCGGGTGGGTGGTGGGGCGGCGGCGGACGGCCCGGCGACGGCCGGAGCAGCTGGTGGTGGGGCTGCAGGAGCGGGCACGGCGGGCGATGGCTCGGCCAGCGCGGCATGGGGGGCCAGGTACTCAACCAGCCGGTTAAATGTCTGCATATACGCCCCCCATGCCTCCTGGCGCCAGGCCAGCGCCCGCTCCTGCAGCTGGAGGTGCTGCTCCGAGACCTCCAGCTGCCGGCGGAGGATGGCCAGCAGCTGGGGGTCCGTCGCCGTTGCCGGTAGTAGGCGCGGGGTCTGCCGTCTTGCCCTCCGCGGGGCCGGTCGTTCCTCAGCCGAGGGGCTGCCCTGGAGCGATGGTCCCGGAGGCCTCTCTGGGACAACTGAGGCCTCGCCGGCGCTCTCTTCCGGTCCTTCGGATGGTGCAGGTGCAGGTGCAGGACACAGGAGAGGAGAGGGGAAAGAAGAATGGAGACAGGCGTTATTGTGGGCCCCGAGCCGTGGCCTCTGTCCCCCACACCCTGTGCTGCAGGTTCCCCATCCCCGTCCCCGGGAGATGCTGCTGTGATGGATGGGGTTCAGGGGTCCCCCTGCCCTGCACCCCGTCCCCTGGTGGGAGCGACTCTCACTTCACCCCACAGGGTCTGAGAGCAGGAGAGCTTTCTTAGCCCACAGGTGGCCAGTTTCTGGCAGGAGTGACAGCACCAGCTGTCGGAAGAGACAGTCCTTCCAATCCATCGTGGGGAGAAGACCCCAAGGGGGGCCCCTCTGGGATGCAGCTTTCCCCCTCCTCTGGCTGGCTGCCTACCAGCTCTCCCTTCCCCTAGCCTCTACCTGTGGCCCCCGCCCTCGCCCCCCAATTCCAAGCCAGCTCGGTTCCTCCCTCCTGTTTGTTCAGGGCAGAGGTGTCACCTGCCAGCTGTAGCGCCAGGATCCTCCTTTGGCCCTGGGAGCTCTTCGGCTCTTGTGGCTCATATGTAGCCTGAGTCTCCCTTTGGCACTCCCCCCACTCCATCACATGCTGCTGCTGCGGGGTGTCCCACCCCCTCCGCCCGGGGGCCCCTCGAGGTTCCGCTCCCCCCTGGCCCGGGGATGGTGCACGGCACTGTCATGCAGGGTGGGGGGGCAGGGGCTGATGGCTGCAGTGCTGTGAGGGCCATGGCCCTGGTGTCCTTGGGGCCATGGCCATGTGAGCATGTGGGGGGCCCTGGACACATCTCTGTTACCCCCGCCCCTCAAGCCCAGGGGTGTCCACCAGAGAGGGGTACCTACCTGTGGGTCCGCTCCCACAGTCCAGAGATCCCCGGGGGTCGGAGGCCCTGCTGCTGCTCCGGGATGGCAGGAGGAGGATCTGCAGGCTGGATTCTGCGGAGGAGGAGCCCCCCTCCTCCTCCTCCTCCTGCCGCGATGTCCCGGGGATGGCCTCCGGCTGCAGGGCCTGCTGGGCCTCGTCAGCCGAGGTGTCAAGGGTGGCCAGAGGGGAGGAGGTGTGCCGGGAGCCCAGGATGTCCCTGAGCTCCCTGTAAAAGGGGCAGGTGACAGGGGCGGCCCCAGATCGGCTGGCCGCATCCCGGGCCCGGGCATAACCCTGCCACAGCTCCTTCACCTTACTCCTCACATGATCCGGAGTGCGGGCAGGGTGACCCCGGGCAGCCAGGCCCTCGGCCAGCCGAGCGAACGCATCCGCGTTCCGCCTCTTGCTCCGCATTACCTGGAGCACCTCCTCCTCGCTCCAGAGCCCCAGCAGGTCCCACAGCTCGGCCTCCGTCCAGGAGGGGCCCCGCTGCCGCTTCCCAGACTGGCTGGTCCTCTGGCTCGGCTGGCTGCCCTGGCTCCCCTTGGGGGGGGTCCCCTGAGGGCGCTGGGGGGGCTGCTGGCTCGCCGTTGCAGCTGTGTGGTGGGGCTGAGGGCTGTGCAGGCTCGCCGCGTGTGCAGGCTCCAGCCTGCACGTTGCCTCAGCTTCCTGCAGAGTCAGGGCGGGGGAGGGGACCTTTAAGGGGCCACTCCACGTGGCCACCAGTGAGCTGAGGGGCTGGAGAGAGCGTCTCTCAACCCCCCAGCTGATGGCCGCCATGGAGGACCCGGCAATTTCGACGTTGCGGGACGCAGATCGTCTACACTGTCCCTACTTCGACGTTGAACGTTGAAGTTGGGCGCTATTCCTATCCCCTCATGGGGTTAGCGACTTCGACGTCTCGCCGCCTAACGTCGAAGTTAACTTCGAAATAGCGCCCGACGCGTGTAGCCGCGACGGGTGCTATTTCGAAGTTAGTGCCGCTACTTCGAAGTAGCGTGCACGTGTAGACACAGCTGTTGTGTCCTTATAGCCCTGAGGTAAATCTTGGAATGACTATATAAGCCCTCGTGCCAAAAGTCAAAATGGGGGAAGTGGCAGGCACGGAACCAATATGATTGATGGCAGGAATCTTACCTGGGGATGCATAGAAGGGACACCACATGGGTAGATAGTAACTGGGTTGGAATGTTGTCTTTGACTAGACGTTGTCTATCCATGTGTAAGCACCATAGACTCCTTGTCCTTATGAAACTTGTAAGCTGTATGAGTATTACTGAGCAAATGTTAAATCCATGGGTCTTTATATTCCAGCCACCCAGTATCAACAAGATAAAAATAGGAACTGATCAGCTATGGGCAGTGCTACCAAATACATAACACCCCCATATGAATGCCTGAGATCTCATCTCTCACTGCAGCTGCTCATTTACATAAGGTGCTATTCTTATAATTGTACCCATTCGTATAATGTCTAAGAACCTCACATAATGGCAATGTCCACTCACACCAGGGAAAGAGTGAGACTATGATGAGAGATATACAAGAGTCACAAGACAAGTGTGTGACAGTGGATGAGAGGCTGGATATGAGTCAACAGCGTGCCCTTGTAGGCAAGAAGGTGAACGAAATATTAGGTTGCATTAGGAGAAGCATTTCCAGCAGCTCTAGAGAAGTTATTATTCCTGTCTACTCGGCACTGGTGAGGCCACATCTGTAGTACTGCATCCAGTTCTGGGTCCCCCAGTATAGGAAGGAAGTGGACACATTGGGGAAGGTTCAGTGGAGGGCAACGAAAATTATTAAGGGGCTGGAGCACATGACCTATAAGGAGAGGCTGAAAGATTTGTGCTGATTTAGTTTGCAGAAGAGAAAAATGAAGGGTGATTTGATAGCAGCCTTCAACTTCCTGAAAGGGGTCTCTAAAGAGGATGGAGAGAGACTGTTCTCAGTGGTAACAGATGGCAGAAGAAGAACAATGATCTGAAATTACAGAGGGAGAGGTGTAGGTTGGATATTAGGAAAAACTATTTCACCAGGAGGGTGGTGGTGCACTGGAACGTGTTACCAAAAGAGGTGATGAAATGTCCATTCCTAGACCGTGTCTTCACATGCCCCTTTCTTTTGAAAGAGGCATGTTAATGAGCGGGTTCAAAAGATGTTAATGAGGTGCTGCAATGAATATGCAGCACCTCATTAGCATAATGGCAGCCATGACGATTCGAACGTGCAGCTTTTCAAATCGCGTGCCGCCTGTGGAGACGGGACCTTCTGAAAGGACCCCTCCCAGTTTTCAAAAGCCCTTCTTCCTATCTGGTGATCAGAAGATGGGCTTTCCAAAACTGGGGGGGGTCCTTTCTGAAGGTCCCATCTCCATGGGCGGTGCACAATTCAAAGAGCCGCACTTTTGAATCGCCGCGGGTGCCATTATGCTAATGAGGTGCTGCATATTCATTGCAGCACCTCATTAGCATCTTTCAAACCCACTCATTAACATGCCCCTTTCAAAAGGAAGGGGCACGTGTTGACACAGCCAAAGGCTTTCAAGTCCCGGCATGACATAGTCATGGATGGGATGAGTTAGTTGGGTTGATACTGCTTTGGGCAGGGGGCTGGAATAGATGACTTCCTGAGGACCCTTCCTGCCCTAGGATTCTATGATTCTATGACAATTATCATTCACATAATAATAGGCAGCATATCTGCAATCTATTGCTATGTGTTTTGCAGGCTGTCCAGCAGAGCTGATTAGGAGATGAAAGCATGATTCTATATATCCCCAAATGACACCAAGACCCCCATCAAAGCTTTTACAATCATATGGTCTGTACTTTGTGATATTACTTGAGTTGGAGATACCACAAGAGCACCCTTTTGGTACTTCCCTTACCACTCCCAGCTGAAATCCAGAAATTCAGTCACACGAAAAGTCAAAATTATTTTTTCCTACTGATAATTTTAATTTCTTCTACTATTGATCCACTACTTTGCCTAAGAGTTGATAAGTTTATAGGTTTATAGGTACAGAATACTTAAAGATAGGGAGGTGAGGAAATCTAGAACCTACTGTAATAAGGACGGGTGTAACAGAGATGAAAGAGCAGGTGTAATAGGGGTGTAATAGAGATGAAAGAGTGGTGGAATGCATGCGAAAAGAGGGGCTACTTTTCAAAAGAAAGCAGCGACCGCAGAAATAGGAGTCAGACCCTTAAAGGTATTTACACATCTGGCCCCTAGTACTCACAAAAGCTCTGGCTTGACAGCAGTATTGGAGATATCTCCCTGTTGTCCTTGACTGGGATGCACTGAACCATCTGTATGATTTATTCTCCTTTCCCCTTAAATCCATGGTATCACTGCTGAAACTGCCATCAAGAAAGCCAATTGCAGTGGTAAAGTCTGTGACATGAATGCTCACAAAATATTCATGTGAAGGAGTCCCTGACCACCACCAAACTCATTTCACATCAGCCTTCAAAAGAAGTATTGACTTTCAGTCATGGCTAGCCCAAGGCAACCTATTGTAGAGGAAACAGAATCCCGGTCTCATCACTATTTCTCTCACATAGTTCCATTCCTTCCTCTGCAGCCAGACAAATGCAGAGCAAAGATGATATTTTTATTTCATAGATCATACTATTTTTTGTCACACACTCATGTAGTGGCTAACTGATCTGAGAGAATGCTAATTACCAAGCATTCCTTGAGTAACAGCTGAAAAAGTTCTGTTTAGGCTCCACAACCAAATTGCTTATGACAAGAGAAAAGAAAATGCTCAACTATGATTTTACACTTAGCCTTAGTGCTAGACTTTGTATTATTCTCTGGATTAAATTTGCATGGAGATTTCCTCTATCCTTATTAATGTGCATGTCTGAGAGTGTGTGTGCACTCCCCATCTTTGGGAAGACTAGTGCTAGCTTAGATAGTGAAGTTTCAACAGTTTGTAACACATCGCTTTGAGATAGTGGAATTAAACAGATGCATGTAAAAAGAATGAAAATGTTGCACCACTAATTTAAGTGGGAGAGAGGATATAATGGCCGTGCAACAAATCATTATTATGTTTCTATGGGTTTATAAATTTTGATATATTCATTAGTTGGTCAAAGACCAGTGTTCCCTGTAAGATGGGTGCTTGAATAGCTACCGAGGAGAGTTTCAGGAGCTGCTCAGCTGATTAGCAGAGCATCCACTACCACCGATAGTGGGCAGCATGTGTTTTGTGCATGCTTCAGTGCACACAACAAAATTTATTCTGCCAGTGGATGAAAAATATTAGAGGGAACACTGCCTGTGACTAAAGTAGGAGAAACCATTGAAACATTTTTTTATTAATATTGGCCGGATGAGGGGGAGGATACTATGAAGCTACTGGATGGAAAAAGCCTGTCTGAACTACCATTTGCTATCTTTTTTGGCCTTGTAATAAAATAGCAATTCAGGTCACTATGGATGAAGCAAACATCATACAGTAATACTACACACAAGTTGACAGTATGATGTAAGAAAATCCACTAGCTGATATAGATAGGCTGACATCGATTCCATGGAGATGCTTAGAATGGCTGTGACCTAACTATCCAAGAGAAATTTTATGAACTAAGACAGCAGAGATTTCAAGTTTAGGGGTGGAACTGTACAATAGAAAACCTTTTGCCTGATTCAATTAATTGAGTTATTGATTTTTGGGTTTGATGATTTATCAAAGTAAAGTTCAGCATAGTTGGATCCCCCGGTAATGATGATGCTGTTTATGACACAGAAAAGAAATCATTGTAAAGGCTTAAGCAAGCAGGCCTGCTTGGCTAACAAACTAGTGTGCTAGAATTTCAGCAGCATGGGAAATCCCAGCAGGTGCAAAGTTCAGTTTTTTTTTTCCAACAGCATTGTTCTACCCATCTGAGAGCATCTGCACATTCAAATTGTACATACTGTTTTGCACATAATTCCCATGCATAACCGTAGCAATTGTGTAGGTAAAGTGGGCAGATATTTACATGCATGTTAATATGATTCGCGTGCATTATCTATGCAATTCACTGCACTTATTTTGCAATGACGTGCATATGGTGTCTGCTAGTCAGGCTTATATATGTAACTTTTTAAAGTACTGTATTATGAGGATATAGGTGGCATTATGAGGATATCTGTGGCTATGTTTTGCTATGAAGCAGCAGGTATTTGCTACTGGATGCCTCACAGTGTCTGAACTTCAAAACGGACTTTCCATTGCTCCAGAGAACAACTGAAATCTGCAAAAATGGAATGAAAATTATATTAGAAGAGGTTTTCGTGTGAGCTTCTTTCAGCACTTCTACCATTAATCCCAGAAAACACCAGGAAGGGCAGAATGGTGCAAAAATTCAAGAGGCTCCAGGGTGGTAGCGATAGAAGGTTGTTTGCAAATGATGGCTGTTCATTGGCTTCTGAAAGATGAATTAATTAGACTCTGACGAATCTTCACTTCAAAAGCACCTACAGCGTATATACTATCACAGCTTACTTTGTTCAAGTAAGTTTTAGCAATACACTAAGGACTGAATTCTCCTCCTTCAGTCAGTGATAGGGTGCATCTACACTTGCATTCCTCTTTTGAGAGATGTATGCAAATGAGGTAAATCAAAAACACAAATGATATAAGTTTGCATATTTGGCACCTCATTTGCATATTCTAATTTTGAAAGCTTCTTTCAACAGAAGAAAGCCAGTGTAGACGCTGCTCTTTCAAAAGTAAACCCCATCTTCAAAAGAATCCTTCTTCCCTTTAAGTAAAGCATTAGCTTAGCTAAGGCGATATAGTCAACTCATATTCTCTCTGTAAGTGATCTCAGAGCCACCAAAGTGGACAGAACACCACATGCAAGAGGGATGAGGGTTACATAAACACCATTCTCCAAAGTAAACAAAAATGCACAAAATACAGCATAGTACTTACATGCCTATGACAATGCATTCCGATGAGGTGTATTACAGGAAATTAATAACTTCCCAAAGGAACACAGTTTTGCATTGGCCAAGGCCAATACACTTTCTTTTTCTTTATATGAAACTATACTTTCAAATATTTTAACACAAGAAAATAACCTTCGTAAGCATTGCCATCAATTCTACCTGTTGAAAAATGTTCCCAAGATGGCTGCGAATGAGAGCAAGTTATAAAGCAAAATATTAATTAAATGGAATTGTAAACCTCATGCAAAACCAAGTATGGCCCTAACAAAAGGGATCATCAGGAGGAATTTGCCTTGGGAAGCATAGTTCCACCTATCCATCCTCAGAGTTCAGCCCTGCATACACACTTTTGGATGTAATCTCAAAATATTTTAAATCCGAAAGAATACCGAAACCCTTCCTTCTCTCCTTTCATTAATTTCTTCTTCTTTCTGTCTTCCTACCTTAAGTCAGACCATTTGGATTCCTGTGTGGACACAAAAAGGTCTGCTAATTGTATGCTCAGTATCTTGGTGGGTAATAAGTAAGCAGGGGGAAGGGGGACATCAAGAAGCATTTTGTTTCTATCTTCAACCTTCTTTGTGCACTTTGTATTTATTGGGATGCACAAGTGGCTACTTCGAACCTTTGGACAGCAGGATTCATTAAAGCCTACATTGTTAAAAAGCGCTTGTAAAGGGGAAAAAAAGGAAGAAAAAGGAAGAAAAGAGATCTCCACAGCTTCAGATAAAGAAAACCCCCTAATTTATGCTGTTTGGCCAGTGTTTCTGTTTTTTGCTGATTAGGCAGGTTCAGAGTTTCACTTTAAACATTATTTTAGTCTTTTTCATTCATAAATCAAGGGTATTGGGTCTAGCCAAATGCATGCTTTTTGGGCATCCAATAAAAGCAAGATAAAGAGAGAAAATTAGCTACAGAGAATGGGAATGGCATCAATGATTCTCACTCAGCCGAAAAAGGAGCAGTTGTGAAATATATTTATCTTAAATCCTAGGGCTCTGACTGAGCCCTGATTCCATGCCCCTGCAGGGGAACAGAGATATGTCAATGCATCACTAGACACTGAACATGGGTGAGATGAATTGTTATCAGGTTTCTGCTGCCTTTTTTGAAGTGTATGCAAGGTGCTGCAGAGGGAGGTGCATTGTGATAGCAAAGGAACGTATGTTGCTTACCAGGGAACAAAGAGAAAGGAGGGCACAAACCATGCTTGAGTTACAGTTTGGGGCCTTCTGTGTTCCTATGACAGTGGAATTATGTGCTGCCCCTTACTCGGGGCTTGTTTGTAAGATTATAAACTACTCCTGAGGTTTATGCACTCATCCAAAACTGAAACCCCTGTAATCTTTAAAACTAATGAGCCCTAACAAGTTGAAGACAGTGGGACTGGAAGACTTATTTTGAGTGCCAAAACAACTGCAGTGGAGCTTGGCTCCACCATTCCCTCTCCCTCATTGCCATGAAAGAGGAATTTGCAGCACAAAATTCCTTTAGCAAACCAGGACTCTGTTTTAAAATACTACTGTGTGTGTGTAAGGGTTGCACAGCCTCATCCTAAAACTTCCTTCTGGCACCTTCTGTTCAAATAAGTAGTCCAGGTAAAATCAGCGGCAGTTACACTAAATTTTCTTTATTCCAGATACCTTATCTAACCTGGATGGTTATGAATTTTTAAACTATCCCTTTTAGATGATCATTTCATTAATATTAACAAGCCAGACTCTCCTGTAAATCCAGGATAATTGTTTGTTAATGCAATTGCAGAGTTACACCTGTGTAGCGGAGTGAATAGTCTGGCCCCATGGGTGTGCTCAAAGCCTCGTCCAAAACACAGACTCCAATGCAAAAACTCTTTTTTCACTTCAGTGGGCATGGATCATGCCTCTTGCGAGGATGTCTACACAGCAGTGTTTTTTCAGAATAAGCTATTCCAGAAAAGATTTTCCAGAATAGCTTATATTTCAAAATAATGCTGCTACACACAAAATATATTTGGAAATAGCTGAATGATACTTCAAAATAGAGTATCCAGACACAATAGAGCCCTTGAACACACTATGACTTGTTTCAAAATAGCCCCTATTCCCTGTCTACACAGCCCCAGTTTCTAGATACTTATTTCAAAACAGGCGCAATTACTCAGACAATGAGGTTTACCAATTTTGAAATGAGCTGTCTGCTATTTTGCAAATAGTTTGAATTATTTTAAAATAGCGGTTGTGCTGTGTAGATACTTGCAAAGTTATTTCAAAATAACTTAGCTGTGTAGACCTACCCTATGACTTCATATCACTCCTTTCAGGATTGGGCATGGCATATGGGCATTAGGATTTGAAACCATAGATCCTTATCTGTTTCAGCTCTTGCTTACTTAAGTGATTCCTGTTTCATTAGGCAATGTTTTGGTATCTGCCCCAACTAAGTATCTCCACAATTCTGCTGACTGCCGTAAGCTTACAGATATATAAGTGGGTTTTGCATTGCTTAATCTGTGTCTCGAGAGAGAAGGGGGGAAACAAAAGCGGATGACAATCATGTAGAATATGGTTTTGCCTTGGCAGGTGCTTGATTGAAGCATCTGCTAGACTCAGGAGTGACTCATAATTATGAAAAAGGTCATGCTGTGAGCCTGTGAGAGATCAATTCCACCTTAAAAGTTGGCATCACTGCAATCAACAGGAATTACAGCCAAAGAATGAGTCAACTAAAAAAGTATAAACAGATCAAAAAGCAAAAGTGATTATTTTAGTAATTAAGCATTTCTTCACTGTTTCAAAAGCATCATGACAGGTCAAGAGAGTTTTTAAAAAGTGCTCTGGAGTAAGGAAATATAAAAGCAATTAAACACATACATAGAAGCTTGTGATGCATAAAAGATTATTTTAAACAAGTGGTTACCAGCAACAAATTGCATTGTTCTGAATGTTTAATTAGAAGGTGTTTTTTCATTAACTCTGGTAAATGTATTGAACAAATACGTGCAAAACTAAACTACATTTCTTAAAATGTAAAATAAAATTCAGGTATCTGCATGTGAATGTGAGTGTGAACAGGCCAAAATTAATCATTTTGTTTCTTTGAAATGAGTGACCAGCATTCACTTGAAAAAGCTGTGCGCACAGGAGGCAGGGCTTTCTCTCTGAAGGGCCCATAAAACAAGGACTCAAACAGGAACCTTGGTGGCTTGTGGGCAAGGTGCAAACTCCACTTCTAGGCAAAGGCTTCCAAAATCACCCCTACAAGCACAAACTCAAATTGTCTGTATGGTTATATGGGCATGTCTACGGTGCCAGTTCGGGTACCGCAAAACCAGGTGCTACTGTATAATGCCCTAGCTTGCCACACAATGACAGTGAGAACTTTGCTATTGGTCACTGAGAAACCTTCAGTGTGCTTTGACCTATTACTTCAGACTGATAGTGGAGACAAGACATAAGTTAGATGACCTCATTCTGCTTTAGGGGAAAGAAAAGGAGAAAGACACACAGCCTTGTGTTCATTTAATCATTATGGAAGGTGTTGAGTTTTGCGCTACCTGCTATGTCCCTATGAACAGCCCTAAATAGAATTCGGCATTTCAGAAGTGAATCTCACAGCCTAGCTCTAGAAGAAAAACTTCAACTCTACTTTGGTGGATTCAGTATTCAGAACATTTAAGCTGCGTCTACACGTGCACGCTACTTCGAAGTAGCGGCAGTAACTTCGAAATAGCGCCCGTCACGTCTACACATGTTGGGCGCTATTTCGAAGTTGAAATCGACGTTAGGCGGTGAGACGTCGAAGTCGCTAACCCCATGAGGGGATGGGAATAGCGCCCTACTTCGACGTTCAACATCGAAGTAGGGACGTGTAGACGATCCGCGTCCCGCAACATCGAAATAGCGGGGTCCTCCATGGCGGCCATCAGCTGGGGGGTTGAGAGATACTCTCTCTCCAGCCCTTGCGGGGCTCTGTGGTCACCGTGGGCAGCAGCCCTTAGCCCAGGGCTTCTGGCTGCTGCTGCTGCAGCTGGGGGTCCGTGATGCATATACAGGGTCTGCAACTAGTTGTTGGCTCTGTGTATCTTGCACTGTTTAATGAAAGTGTGTCTGGGAGGGGCCCTTTATGGGAGCGACTTGCTGTTGAGTCCGCCCCGTGACCCTGTCTGCAGCTGTGCCTGGCTCCCTTATTTCGATGTGTGCTACTTTGGCGTGTAGACGTTCCCTCGCTGTGCCTATTTCGATGTTGGGCTGAGCAACGTCGAAGTTGAACATCGACGTTGCCAGCCCTGGAGGACGTGTAGACGTTATTCATCGAAATAGCCTATTTCGATGTCGCAACATCGAAATAAGCTATTTCGAAGTTGGGTGCACGTGTAGACGTAGCCTTAGATTCCATTTATTTATCTGAAAAATGTTGTTTTGTTTTTGGTCACAGCAGTAATATGTGAACAAAGAAGGCTGCCTAGCCTACCTGAGGGGAGCTGATGAGCTCTGGCAGTAGCCAGTAGCTGATGTTTAAAAGGCAGGTGAGAGGTCCATAATGGCCAGTTGTATAATGCTGCATATTATTTCACCGTCGTAGTCTTTCTTGCCTAGCACAATGGAGACAGCCTGATTATGCATTTAGAACACTACTGCAGTAGAAGAGTTAGTTCATAATAGGGAGAAATCACCTTCTCAATACCTGGTTTACTTTGATCCCTGAAGCAGGAGATGTTTTGCAATGATTTTGTAGATTATCTTGACTTCTTTTAGAGACAGACTGAATACATTTAGATAAAATAGCTACAGTAGCTTCAAACACATTGGTGTTTCAGTGTCTAACATGATCTTTAAAAAAAAGATAACTTTCTTACAGCATGGACATATTGTTAGAGATGGAATGGGATTGCTAGCAAAGTGTGTCCATTAGTCATGCCACTTTTGAGATTATATCAATTTTTCATACCACGCACAGGTCAATTCTGGAAACTCTACTAAGGGCTGGAGACTTCTTTGTCTGGTTCTATGACAGCACACCTACCCATGATGCCTTCTAGATACATTGCCAGAATGACGATGCTCTTACATTACCATGATTCAGGATACCATACTGATATCCATGCATTGAAAAAAAGTAGACATAATAAAGCTGCAGCATATTTTTGCCCTTTATTCACTTGTTTTCCCATGAAACAGAAATACGGTGCATCTAAATTCATAAATTTCATAAGTGCATTTGGCTGTAGCAGTTCACTAAACCATACTGTATGATTTGCTAAGCTGATCTGATGGGGTGCACATGCTTCATTCCTGTGTGAACCAGGAAGTGGTTAAATTCCCTAGCCCTTGAGGACTACAACTATGCCCATACTAGAGCATGATTTCAAAAGGATCCCCTTCCAAAATGGCTGGCACTTCCAATCCAGCCTTTTGAATGGGTGATGCACTCTTTCGGAAGAAAGCATCTACACTGCCACAGGAGACCTTTCAAAAGTAAGGGACAGGAAATGCCACACATGGGGTTGCATGGTGGACAAGCCCTTCTGGGCCTGCAGCAGCTTCTCCCTTAAAGGCCCCCTCGCCCTGCATACGCTGAAACCTGCAGAGCTGCCACAAGCCATGTAGACTGAGTGGAGGCAGTGGACACAATAACCAAGGTCAGATGAACCGGCATCAGCAGCATCAGCTGGATATCCTGCTGGCCATTGCCAACAGTGTGCTTTCCTTGCCGTTCATGACAGTGGTGGCCATCCTTCACCTTCTCTTGGGGGCCTCCACCCCCTGCTATGGCCGTAGAGTCCCCTGATGTGGGACCCCGCTGGCACTTCCCCCAGGTGCCCTGCCAACTCTGCAGCCATCCCAGTAGCTCCTATTGTGGGAGTGGCTGGTGATGGGGAAATGGGATGATGCCAGGTGGCTCCAGAATTTTAGGATGAGGAGATAGACATTAATGAAGCTCTGCCAGCCCACCCTCCCTCTAGAAAAGAAGGTTGCCATAGGCATGTGGAAGCTGGTTACCACAAATAGCTACCAGTCCATAGGCCACCAGTTTGAGGTGGATAAGGCCAGCATTGGGGATGTCCTCATGGAGCTAAGTCCTGCCCTAGTCACACACCACCAGAGGAGGGGGCTCTCAGGAAAGGGAGAACATCGGAGGCTGGGGGATGGGAGGGGCATGGTGGGGGGCCAGGCACTCCCAATCATGCCCTCACAAATGCAAACAGCCTCCATCCCGTGCAGGTGGTTTGGGCCATCAAAGCCATGTTCCTGCAGAGGGTGATCCATGTGGGGGACCTGGACATGGCCGTTATCAGCTTTACAGCACTCAGGTTCCTGAACTCTTTTGGCACCCCGGACAGAACCTGCATACCAATACATGCTCACCACAGTGGGGGCCAGTATATAAACAAGAAATGGTACCACTCTGTAGAGATCGAGGGCCTGGTGGACAGCAGAGGCAAGTTCCAGGACGTGTATGTGTGCTGGGTAGGCCAGATGAATGATGTGCAGATGTCAAAGAACTCTGGACTGTGCCGCTGCATGCTGGCAGGGATCTTCATCCCCCGGAGGGAGCTCCCACCTGGGGACACCACCATGCCCCCATGCATGGTGACTGATGCTGCTTATCCCCTCCAGCCTTGGGTCATGTGGCCCTCTAAAGACCACCCTACCCCCAGAAAGGAGCTCTTCAACTCCTGGCTCAGCAAAGCCCGAAACATGGGGGAGTGAGCTTTCATGCATTTGAAGGGCCAGTGGCAGTGTGTCCTGGCACATCTGGAGGTGGAAGTGCAAAACAGCCACCAAGCGGTGGGTGCCTGCTGCACCTTGCATGACATAGCTGAGAAAAAGAGCCAAAGCAAAGCATTCCACCAGGGGCGGACAGCCAGTTCTGGCCTTGCCTAAGAACAGCTGGCCACCGTCCCTAGCCTCGAACCCCACCAGGATGGAGTCTGTGTCTGGGAGGTCCTCCGTGATCACTTTGCTCAGGGGCCCCACTATCCACCTCCCTGGCCACCCCCAGCAGGCTCCCTGTCACTACCTATGCACACTCCCCCTTCCCCATCTCCACCCTGAGTGCACAGCACACAGTTATGTGGACTAAATGGAGTATATTATGTGTAACAATAATGTGTAAATATAAACAACTGGGAATAGAACTATATACAGTGGGGCAGGGGTCTGAACTATTTACATTGTGGTGGGGCACATGGGAGCACATCACCGGGGGGGGGGGCTTACTGCAAGGCAGGGGTGGAGGGGCTCAAGCCCCATTGACCTTGGGATCCTCTGCCACCCCTCTTTTGGGGTCCCCGGTGGGGCTGGATGGGGCAGGGAGGACAAAGACATAGAGCCATGAGGGGCCTCAGCAGGGGCCTTGGACTTGTCAGCGGTCTCTGCAGGAGGGGCAGCTGTAGGGTCTGCAGCAGGGGCGGCAGGCAGGGGCAGCCAGGACAGAAGCTCCCTGAGCGTGGCCACCACATCCTGGAAGGTCACCATTAACTCACCTCAGGCTGCCTACCACCAGTTTGCCTTTGCCCCCTCCAAGCGGAGGTGTCACTCGCCACCTCCCCCTAACGACAGATGGAGGCAGTGTGGAGGATATTCTTTGCACCCCACCTCTGGGCCCTCCTCGTGTGGGTCCATCCTGGTGCCATTGCAGGTGTTGCCCGTGCACTGTCCCCCACCTCTGGTGGACTATTCAGGACCATGGACCATGCAAAGCATTCCTGGCCCTCTGAAGGCTCACCTGTTGGAATGGAAAGGAAGAGGAGGACAGGCCATGAGTCTCAGGCCCCTGCCCTGTGGCCCATAATCTGCCCTGCCGAGTAGCCCATACTCTGCCCTCCCAAGTAACTCCAATGGCAGGGAGACCTGGGGGTTCAGGGAAGCTGTTGGGTTCCCTGCCACCATGGGGGGCCAGCCCCCTTGCAAGGTCGGGCTCTGCCAACCACATCCCCACATGAGTGGCCTGCAGTGCTGTTCATGGGAGTGGATGCTGAATGTCACTGGCAGCCATTGTGGTGTCTCAAGGACCACAGCCAGCTGGGCTGTATCCAGTCTGGCTATGCTGGGTATGTGGGTGGCTGTGGTGCTCCTGCCCAGACACTTGGGCTGTAAGCTCCAGGGGGTACTTACCAGAGGGTCCGCTGCTGAGGTCTGGGGATACCTGGCTGGCAGAGGCAAGGCTGCAGGACTGGGAGGGGAGATCAATCATCCCTCATCACTGGACCACTCTGTCCCTGGCTCCATGCCCAGTATGGTGGGGCTGGCTGGGGGTCCCAGCTCCTTCTCTTCCCTGGAGTGGGGCTCATTGGCCACAGTGTTCAGGATGGTGGGTGGGGAGGAGCTTTCCCTGGGCCCCAGGAGGCTTCATAGCTCCCTGTAGAAGAGGTTGGATGCAGGCCCTGACTCTGACTGCCTGGCTGAGTCCTTAGCCCGGGCATAGTCCTGCTGCAACTCCTTCACTTTACTCCACCCAGGTGAAAGCAGCCACATTGCAGCACTTGGTTCCCATTTCTTTGAGGACCTCCTACTGCTGCAAGAGGCCCAGGAAGTCCCTGAGCTCTGGCTCTTTTCAGGACAGGGCTTGCTTTTTCAGAGCCTGGCCAGTCCCTTGTGAGCCCTGGGAATGCTCAGAGTGGGGGCCCTGAGGCAGGTCTGGGGGCTGGCTGCTGGCCATACCAGGCTGTCTTGCTGGGACAGTGTCCCTGAGGCGTACTTGCTCTCAGCTTCCTGCCACAGGGTTCCTGGGTCCATGCGGCTTTAAGAGCGCAGACCATAGAGCCCTGCAGCCTCCGGCCAGCACGTATCCACATCCTGGCTGGCCAGTGCCATGGAGGACCCGCTCTTTCAAAAGAGCAGGTGGTGGAGTGTCTGTAGGGTAAAAATTCCTAATGTATCTCATGGTTTATGTTCAAACCCCATCTCATTATTCCTAAATTTTATAGTCTGGTATGAAGTTAACTATCTCGTAACGTATCATGGTTCATAATGCTGTTAGTGTGGGTGGGAAGTTACCCTGGCCTGTGTTTGAAGACAAGCAAGGCCATAAACCGAGATCGGGTCTCAAAGTCTGAAGAAAGAGATAGGAGCAGCTGCTCCAAGGACGATCCTGGGGTCAGAGAGAGACCTAAACTGTCAACAATCAAATACAACTTTTTAACATCCTGTTTTCCCTATCAGATAGTTCCCATGTTGCCAGCCCAGATGCTAAAAGATAAGAGCAAAACATTACAAATAAGTATGCTTGTCCGGTACTTGTACTTTACTTTTACTGTTTTGCTTTAACTCCCGCAGATGTGTAGCTGTGGACCATGCCTGTGCGAAAACAGTCATGATTACTCCCAGGTACACCTAATTAACATTATTAAAATTTCTTGTTTGCATTGTTTAAACAAATTGTTGAGAAATACCACCTGTGTTTAGATAAAATGTTACGTGAGCTATGGATGGAGTCACTGTGTAACCTTTCAGATTATTGGCTTATTGAGCTCATTTCGTCTTGCTGCTAGTGCCTATCCAGTTGCTTCTCTCCACCCATCGATACCTATATAATCACTTGTAACCTATTACTTAGCAGTGCTCCACTGAACCTGACAGGCAATGTAGCACTCCACCAGCTGTGTGTAACAAACCCTCCTGCTTGATTCATACATCGTGTCCAGACTTCGTTCCAACAGCTTCTACACACATTTTCTTTGAAAAGAGCCTTTCAAAAGGGAGGAGCTTTTCCTATTTCCAGTTAGGAAGAGCGATTTTGAAAGCTCAGGTCCATTCCTCTGATTTTCTTTTCAAAAGGATGTGCTTTGTGTGTAGACACTCCACGCTCTATTTTGGAAGAGGCTGAAAATTTCAAATGCAGGGGGTAGTTTAGATGTGGCTTACCTGAGCAGCTAGACTAAGACCTGTGTGGGTATTTGAACTAGGTGAAAGAAAAGCAGCTTGTGGGTGTTCTGGAAACTTGGGGAAACATATGACTCAAAGGAAGGAGCTGTCCTGACAGACTTTTTTTTTTCTTTTGTCCTGCATTAGAGCTAATTCTTCTTTTGAAACCTGATGTACAGGAGCTGGGACTCCAGGCCTAGGGTGGCCTGTTATTCTGTTACAGGGACCAAACACAAAGATTTTTAAAGAAGGAAGCTTAGTATAATGCTTAAACAATGAGAGACAACGATATCAAACTAAAATATTTATTTAGGTGGTATATGAAGGGCTATTTTAATTTTAAACAGTTTCTTGCTGGCTTGCAAACCTAGTGGGTTGGGCTTTAAATTAGGTTCGTTGGCAGACGGTGACACAAGCCCTGAGGTAAGTGGGGAAGGAGGAGGGAAAAATCAAGTAGGTTTCCTGGGTGAAGAGGAGAAAGTGGGCCAAACAGTAACTTCTCTAAGATGCTTGTACACAAACACCAGAAGTCTAGGGAACAAACAGGAAGAATTAGAGGCCCTGGAACAGTCAAAGAAGTACAAGGTGGTTGGAACAACGGAGACTTGGTGGAATGATTCACATAACTGGAGCACGGTCATGGAAGGTTATAAACTGTTGAGGAAGGACAGACGGGAGAAAAGGAGGAGTTGCGCTCTATGTGAGGGAGCAGTATGATTGCTCAGAGCTCCAGTATGAGGAATGAGAAAATACAGTTGAATGTCTTTGAGTTAAGCTTAGAGGAGGAAGTAGCAGAGATGATGTTGTAGTTGGTGTCTGCTTTAGACACCAGGGAGAGGAGATAGATGAGGATTTCTTCAGACAGCCAAGTGAAGCTTCCAAATCACAGGCCCTGGTTCTCATGAGAGACTTCAATCATCCAGACATTTGTTGCGAGACCAATACAGTAGCACACAGACAATCCAGAAAGTTTTTGGAGAATGTTGGGGATAACTTCTTGGTACAAGTGATGAAGGAACTGACCAGGGGCCGTGTGCAACTTGACCTACTGCTCACAAACAGGGAAGAAATATTAGGAGAAATAGAAGTGGGTGGAAACCTGGGCTGCAGAGACCATAATATAGTAGATTTCAGGATCCTGACAAAAGCAAGAAGGGTGAGCAGTAACATACAGACCTTTGGTTTCAAAAGAGAAGACCATGGCTCCCTGAGAGAACTGATGAGCAGGATTCCTTGGGAAACGAAGATGAAGGGGAAAAGAGTTCAAGAGAACTGGTAGTATTTTAAAGAAGTCTTACTGAAGGCACAGGAACAAACCATCCAGCTGCATAGTAAGAAATGCAAACATGGTAGGCAACCAGCTTGGTTTAATGGGGAAATCCTTAGTCATTTTAAACTCAAACAGGATGCATACAAGAAATGGAAATGTGAACAGTTGACTAAGGAGGAGTAGAAACATATGCCTAGAGAATGCCGGGCAATAATCAGGAAAGTGAAAGAACAATTGGAACTGCATCTGGCAAGGGATGTGAAGGGTAACAAGAAGGGTTTCTACAGGCATGTTAACAATAAACGGGTTATCAGAGAAGGTGAGGGGCTGTTACTGGATGAGATAGGTAACCTAGTGACAAATGATGTAAGAAAAGATGAAGTACTCAATAATTTTTTTTGCCTCCATGTTCATGAACAAAGACAGCTCCCACACAATGGTCCTAGACAATACATATGGGAAGATGGACGGCAGCCATCTGTGGGGAAGGAATGAGTTATGAGCTATCCAGAAAAACTAGATGTACACAAATCCATGGGTCTGGATTTAGTGCACCCAAGTGTACCCAGGGAATTGGCAGACATCATTGCCGACGCTTTGACTATTATCTTTGAAGACTCTTGGAGATCAGGAGAGATCCCGGATGCCTGGAAAAAGGCAAATGTAGTGCACATCTTTAAAAAAGGAAAGAAAGACAATCCAGGGAACTATAGGTCAGTCAGCCTTACCTCAATCCCTGGGAAAATAATGGAGGGAATCCTCAAGGAATCCATTTTGGAGCACTTGGAAAAGGGGAAGTGATCAAAAGTAGCCAATATGGATTCACCAAGGGCAAGTCCTTCCTGAACAATCTGATTAGCTTCTATGATGAGATAACATGCTCTGTGGACATGAGAATGTCAGCAGATGTGATACACCTTCACTTCAGCAAAGCTTTTGATACAGTCTACCACAAAATTCTTGACCAGAAGTTAAAGTAGTATGGATTGGATCCATGGACTATAAGATGGAAAGAAAGCTGGCTTGACTGTCGGGCCCAACAGATAGTAGTCAGATGGCTCAATAGCTGGATGGCAGTTGGTTTCAAGCAGAGTGCCACCAGGCTCGGTTCTGGGACCGGTGTTGTTCAACATCTTTATTAATGACCTGGATGAGGGACTAGATTGCACCCTCAGCAAGTTTCTGGATGACGCAAAGCTAGGGGGACAGGCAGATACATTGGAGGGTAGAGATAGGATGCAGAGGGACCTGGATAAATTGGAGGATTGGGCCAAAAGAAATCTGATGCGGTTCAACAAGGAGAAGTGTAGAGTCCTGCACTTGGGATGGAAGAATTCCAAACATTGTTGTAGGCTGGGGACCGACTGGTTCAGCAGCAGTATGACGGAAAGGGAGCTAGGGGTTATGGTGGATGACAGGCTGGATATGAGTAAACAGTGTGCCCTTGTAGCCAAGAAGGCTAACGGCATATTAGGGTGCATGAAGAGGAGCACTTTGAGCAGATCTAGAGAAGTGGTTGTTCCCCTCTACTTGGCACTGGTATAAAAAGTATGTGGAGGTGCTGGAGCAGGTTCAGGGCAACAAAAATCACTGAGAGGCTGGAGCAAATGACCTATGAGGAGAGGCTGGGGGATTTGGGGTTGTTTAGTTTACAGAAGAGAAGACTGAGGAGTGTTTTAATAGCAGCCTTCAACTTCCTGAAGGGGACCTCTAAAGAGGATGGTGAGAAACTGTTCTCAGTGGTGTCAAATGGCAGAACGAAGGGTAATGGCCTGAAGATAAAGAGGGAGAGGTGTAAATTGGATATTAGGAAAAACTATTTCACCAGGCAGGTGGTGAAGCACTAGAAAGCGTTGCCTAGAAAGGTGGTGGACTCTCCATCCCTAGAGGTTTTTAAGTCCTGGCTTGACAAGGTCCTGGCTGGGATGACTTCGTTGGGGTTGATCCTGCTTGAAGCAGATGCCTGGACTAGATGACCTCCTGAGGTCCCTTCCAGCCCTATGATTCTATCTAGGATTCTGGAATTGAAATTAGGGAATGAGACTGAGGGATTCTCAATGGTACTTTTTGATCCAGAGCTAGTCATATATTCCCTGCTTGTATTAAATATTCATACAACTGCAAAAAAAATGTTTCATAGTTAAAGACTCAAACACTGTGAAATTCCAGAATTAAGATTGTGAATACAATCTTATTTTTGCATTATGTCAGATTTAATTATTTTATCATACCCTATTCTTTCCTCAGCACCCGCACCTCACATCCATGTTTTGTCTTCTCCATATTTAATGTGTTTCATATGCCTTAGTTATAGCACCTGGCTCAAACCCTGCCTTTGTCTCTGTCCCAGTCCTCTGACTTTCTCTTTTGTGACTCATCATTTGAAGCACATTCTATACCTCCAGCCAGGCCTGTCTTCACTCCTCAAGATTTCTATGCAGTGAGTTCCAGTGAGCTCTCATTCTGGCTCCCCATCCAACCTGTCTCTCATATTTCCAGTCTCCCTCACTACAGTTCTTGTACAGTCTCAGTACTCCCCTGCTCCCCGGCGGCACATCCTTGGCTCTTCAACAGTCAGTCCCATTCTTCCCCCTCACACCTGTTTCCCTTCCTCCTGCATCTCCTTCCATTTGCTCTTCTGGCTCGCAGACCCAGTCTCCTTGCCCGTCAGCATCAGATCCCACTCCCAGTTTTGCTCTTCTCCTCCTTTGTCCCACCAATGTGAATGCTTAGTATGTAACCCATATCTTCACGTCTTCTCTGTCAACCTGTGTTTAAAGTATAACTTGCTGTGCTGACACTTGCTTCTGTTCTGCAGTGGAGAAAAGCTATTCCCTTCCATCTTAAACATTTAGGTCACATAGGAAGTTCAAATGTGGTACACAAACAGGCACTTCTCTACACAGAGCACTTTGATGTGATCCATGATTAAAGTGAGGTCTTGATCAAATACAATTTAGTTTCTAAGTTTGTGTTTCCATGCACATATGATTCTATTCTGTACATATCAAAAGTTCAGTTGGGGCCCACTGTAAATAAAAACACTTTCAATATAATAATGGCACTTTGATCAAGTTATAGTTAATTGATTAATGTGTCCATTTATTCTCCTTTCATGTATTCACTCCAATAAGCAACTTGAGAGAGCAAAAACCAATATGGAGCAGCAGACAGGAACCCAGGAAGGAAATCCAGCAGGTAAACAAAGCAAGTAAACAAAGAGGAAAAAGAGAGGAAAAAAATGACACAGAATAAATACACTGTAGACATGCTCTAAAACATAACACAATTCTCTGCTTAGGCCACTGAGAAGCAGAGGAATCTATAACCAGCTCAGAACACAGATACTTATTTGCATTCATTTATATCACTATCACATGAATTCTTCATTACCACTGATTTATACTGAACCCAAATACGTATGGCAGCAGTTTAGTATGTTCTCAACCTGAAATGGAGTGAACATTAGAAAAAAATGCAAATATATATTTCTGTGAAACCCAAAAGACAAACACATTTTCATCCCCAGGATAAAATGCAGTGCTGAGCCCTCCACCAGCTAAAGATCATAGGATGATGATTCCCCAGCTATAAAATAAGCTACAGTAGGATGGACACATGCATATCATAATAATGAAACAGTCCAGAAAGGCACACTCACAGTTCAAAAGACCTGTTAGACTTAAGTGTCTAGTTGGCTTCTCCTAGTAAAATATACTCCCTTGCCAGCACTTGTGCTGTGGGGTTACTTAATAATGTTCATTATATGATCACATCAAAATGAGCTGAGACATCAGGACTATTCCTAGAACAAAATACACAAGGTTTGTTCATTCATACACACCATTGAATTCTTATTTAATTAAGGGAATGTTGATTGTTCCTATTACTGCTATAATAGGTAGGTAGGTAAGCCTCTTCCACTCCTACATCTTGGAACACGGGCCATTGATGATTATTTGCCAGGATCCAATGCCCTGGCTGAAATTTTCAGTTCTGACCACGTGTATCCCATCTTCTTAGCGTCTGTCTTCAGGTCTCTATGCCAGGTTTTTCCTGGGCATCCTCTTTTCCTTGTGGGTTCCAACTTAAAGCTTGCTTTGTGATTGGTTGGTTTTCTGAGGGTATGGCCAATCCATCAACATCTCGTCTTCCCGATTTCTTCTTTGGCAGAAATTTGGAGAGTCAGTTGCCACGGGTGTTGGTTGTTGAAGGTGTATGGCCAGTAGATAAAGAGGATTTTACAGAGGATGTTCTTGATAAATGTCTGGATTTTTTTTTGACAGTCCTCTTTGTTGTTCTCCAAGTTTCTACTCCATACAGCAGTATGGATTTGACATTGGAGTTGAATAACCTGAGTTCACTAGACAGAAGTACATAATGGCCCAGATTCCATGTGCATTCCTACACAGCATTTCCCTCTACTGTGTGGGCAGACAAGTTCATTTCATTTCAGTAAAATAAAACTGGAACCATCACAACACATATTATACTTGTTTATGCTCTAGTTATGCTTGCACTTGTGTCTTGACAACTGGCCTTCATGCTGCTGTTTTCCTTAAAATGTGTTTGTTTTGTTACAGTGACTTCTATGGCACTCATTTTCACCGAGGCGTAGTCTACACTTGCAGGTTAGGTCAAATTTAGCACACTTAGGTCACTTGTCTAAGCAAATCAGTCTATACCAGTGGCTCCCAACCTTTTCAGTAACATGGCACACTTCAATGACACACACAATTCCACAGAACACCCACTTTTTCCCTTGTGTTAAACCCCACCATGATAGGAGTAACGGCTGAAAATTTCAGCAGTCGCTTGATTATTGTAGGGGAGAGGCAGCTCCAAAGAGCAGGCTCTCCTCCCATCCTCCCCACTGGTCAATTTTCCCTGCCACCCCCCACCACACACACTATTTGCAGAGCCACAGTGGGGGGGAGAGGGAATTGATGACCAGGAGCCAGCTCAAGCAACAAGGCTGGCTGAGTCCCAGCTGGTGCAGGACTGGTCAATTTCCCCTCACAAAAGCTTTGCAAAGCAGCCCTGTGAGGGAAATTGACAATTCCCCCAACAACAGGATTCATCTTGCCTTGCTGCTTGAGCCCCCAGCTGGGACCAAGTCAGCTAAATATGCTGTGAAATTTCATCAGTTCCCCTCCCCCAGCTCTGCAAATAGCTGGGAGGAGGAGACAGTGATGAAATTTCCATGGCACACTTGGACAGTTCTTGTGCCATGCTGGAATGCCGCAACACACCTGCTGAAAAAACACTTTTCCACACTACAGGGTCTATTCTGTAGACTTTCAGGGAGCCTAAGGTCATCTTTGCTACTATTAATTTTCATGAGGAGTAACTCCAAAATTAACCCGTTATGGTCAACTTTAAGGTAATACAGACGGCTCATTGTGAAGTTCGACATTCTTGGCCTCCTGGACGCATCCCACAGTGTCCCAATGTGACCACTCTGGCCACCATTTTCAGCTCTGCTACTCTCCAGGCTCTATCTCCATGGCACACTGAACTCGAAATAAGATCCACAATTTGTTGATTTTGAAACAGGTTATTTTGGCATTTGGCGCTGTCTAAATGGGGGAATAGGCACTACTTCAAAGCATGCCTTACTCCTCCTGCAATGAAGAGAACAGAATTGCAGAAATAGTGTGCCTGTTATTTTGAAAAATATTCAAAATAACAGGTGCATTTCAAGGATGTGGAGTAGCTATTTTGGAATACCAAAATACCCTGAAATAGCTCTGCCATGTAGACATAGCCCAGGAAAGTCTGAATTTCATTTCCGTGTTTGGCCTGCATGGTGAGCTGTATACCTCAGTAGCACAGCTGGCCATGTGTTCCCAGAGTTGCAGATGAGTTCCAGCATGGAGTGTGCATGGGATTTGCCTAGTCCTATACTTCACCATCAAATGAGAGTCCAGCTTTTCAAAACTGAGCACCACTGCTACAGGCTTATAGTATAGTATGGAGTGAGCCAGTATTGAATAAAAATAATAAAAACCAATGAGCTAACAGAAAAATGTAAGATCTTCAAACCTATGGTTTTCAAAGTCAGACTACAGACCTCAGAATGCAAAACAGTATGCAAATCACCACAACTCTTAGAACAATATAAACTGATGGGGAATTACTCCTACCATGCAAAGGATTTGTAATTGGTTTTTATTTTTGTCCAAGTTAAGACGTGGGGGAGGGAAAGTTTCAAAAGCTCACTGCAAATTTCTCTTGCTAAGTTTAAAAGTCGCTAAATATAAACAGTTTTGAATCCTTATATCACACCATGAATGACCCAGGTGCAAGATCCCAGTTGTGGCATTGTCCTAGTTTAGACATATATGTATCCGTAGGATAATGTTGAAGATAGGCTGTCAGTTAGATCTTTATTATTTTTTCTGTGACTGATGCCTCATAGTGCAAATATATACTCCCAGATCTTAGCTAAATTTGTTTTCTCCTTTGACAGACCAATTGTACATCCCTAGTCACCAGCTGGATTTTTCTAATATTGCCTTGTGCTTGAAATACGAACTATAATCAGCTTATTGTTCTTCTTAAGAAATCATCAGAAGTACTGTACTTTGGAAAAATCTAAGAGCAGCCTGGTATCCTGTGTTATTCTGATTATTCTTAAAATATTGAGGCCTAATTCTCCTATCAGTTACTGTCCGGCATCGCACTAACTGCCACAAGTAGTTTAAAGAAATAGTCTCACAGTCCAAGTTGACTGACATGAACTATTTGCTGTGTAGATGTACCCACTGAAGTCTTCTCAGCTTAGCAAGCACTGAACTAAATGTTTCAAGGGTGAGGTCTTTCCACCACTAAATGAAAATAGGGAACAGACTGAATAAATTACAGTAGAAGCTTAATTATCTGCCATTTTGGGGGAACAAGGGTTGCCAGATAATCAAATTTTCTGGTTATCAAGTGGGGACTGCTCGGCTGACTCTGTGATAGGGAGCCAGCCCCACTCCTGAGGACTGGGGGGCTGCTCTGCTCCCTCCAACACTGGCAGTGCAGCTGACTCTGCTTTGTGTGTTTTGCGGGGCAACGTCCCACGGCAGACAACCCCCCGCAGGTGGCAGGAGAGGAGCCCCACTGCAGCTGGCTCCAGCAGCTCTGCTCTGCTGGCACCAGCTGCCCCATGGCGGTCAGGTCTGGCCAGAAATCTGGCCCAGCAGCAGCCAGCTTGAGTGACAGTCAACAGAATATGCTGGTTATCTTCAAGTGCTGGTTAACATGGTTTTTATTGTACTTGGGATCATAGTCCCCTACACTCATGGCAGGACAAAGTATTATTTCAACAACTCCTGACAGGTGTTTAACCCGCTCTTAAAAAATTCTATTCAGGGAGATCCCACAACCAACCTAAGTCATTCCAGTGTGTAAGCATCCTGGGATGCCCAGCCCTTGGCCTAGGGCGGGGTGGCAATCAAAAAAGGGTTATAACACCGTTGCAATACAATCCAGGCCCAGCCCTCAGTTCAGGGTGGGGCAGCAGTTCACAATTGCCACACAGTACAGGCCCAGCCCTCAGTTCAGGGTGGGCAGCAGTTCACAGTTGTAACACAGTCCAGGCCCAGCCCTCAGTTGGGGGGCGGGGCAACAGCACAAGGGTTTGAGCACAGGCTGGCCCTGTCAAGGAGGGGGTAGGGGGGGTCACAGGCCCTCCCACTCCACTGCGACCCAGCCCGGGGGGTCGCTCACACACGACCACAGCAGTGGGGATCCAGGCCGCAACACACTGCCATGGGTTCGGGAGCGTCGTTTCCCGGACCACTTCCTACCTCTACCTCCACTGGGGGAAGGTCCCAGTCCATCTTGTCAGGGGGTCCTGTAGGGTCAGTCTCCTCCAAATCGTCCGCCTTCGGGGGCTCTGGCCAGTCGCTCATGTCGACATCATTAGGATAATCAGGTGGCGGTAGCACGGTGGGCCCGAGGCGACCCTGGTCCAGAGTACTGCAGGGGTCCACCGGGACTCTGGGGCAGGCCGCTCCTGGGGCTTCTTCCAAGGCGGGGGGGTCTCTGCCGGCGTGAGGGTCCTGGCAGGTCTGGGAAGTCCAAGTAGTCCCCCTGGGACATCTGGATCTGGGGTTGTTCGGGGCCGCTGGGGGCTTGCTCCTCCAGCTTGGCCAGGCGGCGACAGGCCCTCCGCCCTTGGCATCGGGGAGCTCATGCAGGCACCTCCTTCCTGCCTAGAGACCCAGGCTTTAATGGGTCCTGAGCCCTGACCTTGGCCTTTCTAGTCCTAGGCCCCGCTCTCTGAGGGGGCGGGCCACTGGTGTTCTGGCTCCGGGCCCACCCACCAGAGCCTCTGCGCAGCCTCCTCGGCCTCTGAGTCAGCAGGAAGCCAGCTGCAGGTGCTCCTGCAGGGCTGCTGCTGCTGCTGCTGCCGTGGGACCCCCCTCCCACGGCTGGAAGGCGAGCTACCAGGGGCCGGCCGGCCTTGGCTGCCTTCCCCGCCCCCCCCCCCCCCCCCCCCCCCCCGTTCTGGGGTCAGCCTCCCTCCTGCCTCAGGCAGGCAGGCTCTACCTTTCTCCCCCCCTCTCCTCCACTTCTCCAGCTAGTTCTTTGAGGAACTGCTGAGTGGGTGGAGTGTGGGGGCCTCTTGCCCCCTGCCCTACAGCAGGGCCCCCCCCCCCTTTTCTCCATCCTTTGGGGGAGAAACTGCTGGCCCCCCATTTGGGCCCACCTTCCATCGAGCAGCTGCTGCATCCTCACCACCTGGAGAAGGTAGGGGGCTCTCTCAAAGCGGCGGTTGGGCTCCCTCCACACAGCCTCCTGTGGAGTGGCTTGGGGAGGGGTGAGTTTGGGCAGGGCCCCTCTCCACTGGGGCTCCGGGGGGGGGCTGCATAGCCAGGGGTGGGGTGTTAGGGTGTGGCCCCTGCCCCACCCCTGCAGCCACCCCCTCTCCTACTGCCCCCCCCACACCCAGCTGCCGCTGGGGCCCCCTCCACCTGGGCCCCTCCAATCAGCTGCCCCTTCCTTCTCCCCCTGTCATCTTGAGGCTCTGCAGCAGCTGCTACGGGCCCACCCCTCAGGCGCACGTGGGCACACCCCTCCCCCCATTAACCCTGCCATCCCCCCTAAGTTGGCTGCGCCTCCTCCTTCACCCCCCTACGTGCCCACGCCCTTTCCCCCCCCCTTTTTTTTGGTTTACTTAAGCGCCTGAGGCCCCCCCCCCACTCACACGCACACACACACATACAAACTTTGATTCCCTCCACATCCCAGTGCAGAAACAGGAGCCATCTTACCATCTTGTGCTGGGAATTGTGGCCTTTCTTTTGTGTCTCCCTTTCCCTGACCTCACTCCCCTTGCCCTGCCCTTCCCCCATCTGACTGGGTCCTCAGCCCAGCCGGTGGGGGAGGGGCAGCCACACCTCACTCCTTCCTTCCCTTCCACTCTCCTCCCCCTCCCCCGCTCTTTCTTAAAGGCCCCCGCCCCCAATAAACTTTCTCCCTCTTAGACCCACCAATATGACCCCCACGCCCACTGGAGGGTCATTTGGTGACCCCTCCCTCCCTCTCCCCTCCACTGTCACCCCTCCTATCCCTGAAACGGCGGCCCACTCGTCCAGGGCTGCCCAGAACTTCACGACCACGTCGGCTGAGGGTGCGGGCGCAGGCTCCGGGGCTCCTACTGCCTCCGCCGCGGCGCCCCCTGGCGACCCAGCCCCAAACCCTCCCCCCCAAAAGGGCAGGAAGGGCCAGGGGAAAAGAAAGGGCAAGAGCCCCGCCCGGAAGGCCAAACCTCCCGTGGTGGGGACTCTCCCCCAGGCTGCCCAAACACCCAGTGCAGCCTCCCCTTCTCCCCTTCCCCCTGCTCCCTCCACCGCTCCTGGGGGCCCCGACCTCTCGGCCCCCAGGTCGTATGCCCAGGCGGCGGCCGCCGCCTCACACCCTGCTCCTGCCGCCTCTGCCGGGACTACCATCCCCAACGGTCGTGGCCCCTTCCCCGCGCTCACCAGGAGGCACGGAGTCCGCTGCCTCCTGGTGGCTGCCTCGCCCCACGTGGAGACCTACGTGCGGGCGTTGGCACGGGTGGTGGGGCCCGCGGCCGTGGTGGCGGCCTCTCGGATGTTCGGGAAGATCGTCTTCTTCCTGGCTTCGGAGGCCGCCGCCCAGGAGGCGGTGGAGAGGGGCCTGGCGGTTGGGGGCGTGCACGTGCCCCTAGAGCCGCTGGAAGACCTGGGCGTGCGGGTGGTTTACTCTTCTGTTCCACCCTTCCTTCCCAACTCTGCCCTTCTGCCCTTCCTCACCGCCCTGGGCCGGCCTTTGACGGTCCTGAGTCCCCTCCCTCTAGGCTGTAAAGACCCCGCCCTCCGGCACGTGCTCTCCTTCCGCTGGCAGGCCCGGGTCCAACTGCCGCCGGCGGCAGCACAGGGCGGGGTGGCCCAGGAGGGGACTATACTGGTGCCCTATCAAGGGGCCCAGTACCGGGTCTTTTATACCCTGGGGGAGGCCCGGTGCTTTATGTGCCGGGCGGCGGGGCACGTCCGGAGGGACTACCCCCTGGCCTGGCACGAAGGGGAGCCCGGGACCTCCTCCGACCCGGGGGGCGTCAGCCACGGGATCGGCGGCGCCCCGACCGCGACAGGCCCCGGGACCGACCCTCCTCCTCTCGTCCCGGACGGATCCATCGCCGCTCGGGCGTCGGAGGATGCCCGGCCGCATGGTGCCGGGCAAGAAGAAGCAGGCGCTGGCGCCCGAGCGGGCACAAGAGCCGGGCCTGCGGAGGAGAGGGAGGAGGGGCCGGCGGCAGGACCAGAAGAGGGCCCGTCCCGGGGCGGGTCGTCCCTCCCCCTTGCCGCCCCGCCCCCCTCTTACCTCCCTTCTTCCTCGTCGGCCCTGTCCCCTGGCCCCTCCTCCTCTACTGCCCAGCCCGCCTCCTCGGAGGGCTGGGTGCTGGTGGGGGGGAAACGAAAGAAAAAAAGTGCGCGCACCCGGCACCCCACCCTGTCGGAGGACGGGGTGGAGGCGCCGCGCAAAGCGCTAAAAAGAGCCGCCAGCCCAGACCCACCTGCCGAACCCCCGGCTACCGATCACCCGCCGGGGGCGACGGGGGCTGCCGCGGTGGCGGCTGAGAATGGTACCATCCCCTCCGCCCCGGAGCCAGAGCCTCAGGAAGCTGAGAAGGTTTTTTGTGCACCCGTGCCCTCCCCCGACACCCCTCCGGCCGCGACCCAGACTGCTGCTGCGGAGCATCCGGAGGAGGTGAGCCCCGGCCTCGCCCTCCTCTCGCAGGAGGTCGAAGCCCTAGGCCTCACCCCGGTGGCCCTGGACGTGGACAGCCTCCTACTGGAGGCCTGTGGGCCGTCCGTCCACTCACCCCCGCCCCCTCCACTCTCCCCCTCACCATATACCAGCGATCCCTCAACCACCACCTCCCTTTGCCTTGGGACTTCCCAGGAGGCGACCCCCCCCCTTAATTAGGGATGACCTCCCCACGGGAGTCGGCCAGCCCCTGGGCGCCCTGGGGGAAGCAGAGTTCCCCATGTTCCCCGCCTTTGGCCCCGAAAATGAAAACCCCAACACCCACCCCCTCGACCAGTTGGCACCTCCTGCCGAGCATGTCGGCACTTCGCCCCTACCCCCCCCCACCACCCGAGGAATCCCCTCCTCCCGAGACACCTTCTCTCCATATCCCCGCCCCTGCCCCCATCTTAGCCCCATCACCTGCCATCATCCCCGTACCTTCTCCCAGCCAACGCCCCGCCCCAGAACTTGCAATCCTACCCCCCCCAGACCCTCCTCTCCCTCCACTCCCTCCTCTTCCTCCTCCCCCTCCCCCACTGCCCGCTCTCCCTCCCCCTCATGAACCTTCCCCTCCCCTGATGAGTCCCATCCCCCCTGCCCTCCCCCCCACCCCTCCTCCTCCTACCCCTCCCCTTGATCCCTGCCCACTCATACCTGCCCCCGAAACCGTAATACCTCGGGAGGCCCCCCCTACATCGCCCTCTCCCAGCACTTCCGGGGCTGCTCTCCCTCCGCCGCCCTCATCCCCCCCAAAACCAGACCCCAGTCCCCACCCCAATCTTTTCTGTGGCCGTGGGGCCCAAAGGAACACAAGGCCGACGGGTACTGGAGACCCCGAGGCCTCGGCACCCCATGCGCTGGTGGGAGAGATGCGCCGGTTCTTGGAGGACATTCGTGGCTCCAAGAACAAGGTTGCTCTCGCCCTCCAGCGCTGGGGGGACTTCCACACCATCCTGGAATCCGTGAGGGCCCTTCTCAAGGAGGGCAAGGGGACCGGGAGGAGGGACGCCTTGGCTTACCAACGGGCCCGCAGCTTCCGTGACGCCCTCGTCGCCTTCGGGGTTGGTCACGGTTTGCTGCGTGGCCCCACGGGAACCGTCGGTACTCCCTCCGGCGAGGATCCTCCCCAGCCCTCCAAATGGCGCCGATCCTCTTTGCCACTCTAAATGCCAGGGGCTGCGGGTCAGGTCTCCGTAGGTGCCGAGTGCTCTCCTTCCTTCGGGAGGGGGGGTACTCGGTCACCTTCCTACAGGAGACCTACACTACCCCAGCCACCGAAGCTAAGTGGCGGCTGGAGTGGGGAGACGGGGTCCACTTTAGTCACCTCTCGGCCCACCGGGCCGGGGTGGCGACCCTGTTCTCCCCAGACCTGCGGCCCGAGGTGCTGGGGAGCGTCGAGGTTGTGCCCGGCCGCCTGCTGTATCTCCGGGTGCGGGTGGAGGGGCTGCCTCTCCATCTCGTCAATGTCTATGCCCCATCACGCAGCCCGGAGAGAACCCCCTTCTTCCGGCAGGCGGCAGCCTTCCTCGACACCATCGATCCTCGCGAGTGCCTGGTCCTCGGCGGGGATTTCAACTGCACCCTCGAGGAGCGGGACCGCACGGGGGCCGAGCATTGCCAGGCCGCTGCGGGCGTCCTCAGGGAGCTTCTCATCCATCGCTCCCTGGTGGACGTCTGGCGCAGCCACCACCCGGACGAGGACGCTGGTTTTACCTGCGTCCGAGTGGTGGGCCATCAATCTGTACACTCCCGGTTGGACCGCATCTACATCTCACGGCACCATCTCTCCCGGGCCCACGCCTCCAGCGTGCGGCCGGCCCCCTTCTCGGACCACCACCTGGTGGCCGTGAAGGCTTCCCTCTCGCTGGGGAAGCGGGGGTCGGCCTACTGGCACTTCAATAACAGCCTGCTGGAGGACGTGGGCTTCGAGGCGTCCTTCCGGGAGTTCTGGCTGGCCTGGCGCGAGCAACGGCATGCCTTTCCCTCGGCGCGGCGGTGGTGGGATCTGGGAAAGGTGCGCGCGCGGCTCTTCTGCCGCGACTATACTCGGGGGGCCAGCCGGCGGCGGGATGCGCTGATAGGGCAGCTAGAACGGGAGGTTCTTGAGCTGGAGAGGCGTCTAGCCGCCAGCCCCAACGATCCATCCCTCTGCGGCACGTACCAGGAGAAGAGGGACGAGCTCAGGGCCCTCGACGCCCTCCGGGCACAGGGGGCCTTGGTGAGGTCGCGAATCCAACTCCTCCGGGAGATGGACCGCGGCTCCCGCTTCTTCTACGCCTTGGAGAAAAAGAGGGGTGCCGAAAAACACATCCTCTGCCTTCTTGCGGAGGACGGCACCCCTCTTACGGATCCGGTGGAGATGCGCGAGAGGGCCCGCGCCTTCTACGCCACCCTTTTCTCCCCGGATCCGACCGACGCTGACGCCTGCAGGGTGCTCTGGGACCAACTGCCGTCGGTCAGCACGGGCGACCGGGACCGGCTAGAGCTTCCTCTCAATCTGGCCGAGCTCTCGGAAGCCCTCCGCCTCATGCCCACCAACAAATCCCCGGGCATGGACGGGCTGACCGTGGAGTTTTACCGCGTGTTTTGGGACGTCCTCGGCCCAGACCTGCTCAGCGTCTGGGCCGAGGCCTTGCAAAGCGGGGTCCTCCCCCTGTCATGCAGGCGTGCCGTCCTCACCCTGCTGCCCAAGAAGGGGGACCCCCGCGACCTCAGGAACTGGCGTCCCATCTCGCTCCTCAGCACGGACTACAAGATCATCGCTAAAGCCATCTCCCGTCGCTTGGGGTCCGTGCTGCAGGACGTGGTCCACCCCGACCAGAGCTACACCGTCCCGGGCCGCACCATCCTCCATAATCTGTCCTTGGTCCGGGATCTCCTAGAGCTTGGGTGTAGGGACGGCCTGTCGTTCGCCCTCCTGTCCTTGGATCAGGAGAAGGCGTTCGACAGGGTGGACCACGGGTACCTCCTGGGCACCCTGCAGGCCTTCGGCTTCGGACCCCACTTCGTCGGGTTTCTCCGGGTGCTGTACGCTGCCTCGGAGTGCATGGTCAAGCTCAACTGGACCCTGACCGCTCCGGTCAGCTTCGGACGGGGAGTACGACAAGGCTGCCCGCTCTCAGGACAGCTGTACGCTCTGGCCATCGAGCCCTTCCTCTGTCTCCTTCGTCGACGGTTGATGGGGTTGGTGCTTCCAGAGGCAGGGCTGCGGCTAGTCCTGTCGGCGTACGCCGACGACGTGCTCCTCGTGGTTCAGGACCCGGGAGACCTGGCGCGTCTGGAGGCTTGCCAAGCTATCTACTCGGCAGCCTCCTCCGCCCGGGTCAACTGGGTCAAGAGCTCTGGCCTGGTGGTCGGGACTGGATGGCAGACGAGCCGCCACCCGCCCGCGCTTCAGGCCATCCGGTGAAGCGCGGGTCCGCTGCTCTATCTAGACGTCTTTCTATCCGCCACGCATCCCTCTCCGCCGGAAAACTGGCAGGGTTTAGAGGGCAGGATCGCTGAGCGGTTACGGAGGTGGACAGGGCTGCTCCAGTGCCTCTCCCTGCGGGGGAGAGCACTGGTGCTGAACCAACTCGTCCTGTCCATGCTCTGGTACCGCCTCAGCACCCTGGTCGCACCCCCGAAGTTCCTGGACCAGCTCCAGAAGTTAATCCTGGAGTTTTTCTGGCCAGGACTGCACTGGGTCTCTGCAGGGGTACTCCATCTCCCCCCGGAGGAGGGAGGACAGGGCCTGACTTGCATGCGCACTCAGGTCCATGTCTTCCGCCTCCGGGCCCTGCAGGGACTCCTCAACGCCACCACCAACAGTGCAGATAGTCCAGCATGGAGTACGCTGGCGCACGCTTTCCTCCGCCGTCACCGAGGGCTCCGATACGACCGGCAGCTCTTTTATTTATCCTGGAGAGACCGTCCGCGAGGCCTCTCGGAGCTGCCGGCCTTCTACCAGGACCTCCTCCGCACTTGGCGGCTGCTCGCAGCCTCCAGGTCCTTAGGGGGCACCGCGGGGGAAGACCTCCTCGCGGAGCCCCTGCTACAAAACCCCCACCTTCGTGTGCAGGCGGCGGAGTCTCCCGTGGTGCGCCGGAGGTTGCTCCTAGGTGGAATCACCAGGGTCGGAGACCTCCTGGACTACGACCGGGGAGACTGGATGGAGGCTCCGGCGCTCGCCCAGCGCATGGGGCTCTCCAGCCTACGCTACGCTCCCCCCGTCGCGTACTCGAGGAGGTGAAGGCCGCCCTGCCGCCCACTGCTCACGTCTACCTCGGCCGGGTCCTGCGACAGGGTGCGCCCCGCCCCCCTCTCACTCCTAGCCCTCCGGACCTCTCCGTGGGCCCCCGGCTTCGCGATCCTGCCCGCCCCCCTCCCCTCCACCACCCCAGCCGGCTGCATACCATGCAGCCGGTCCCCTTCCGAACCGCGCCTAGGCATTTTCTGTACGCGCTCGTGCTTCACACGCTCCACTTCCCCACCCTCGTGTCCCGCCCCGACCACAAGTGGCGGGAACTCCTGCCGCCATCGGAGGGTGGGGAGCCCCGGTGGGCCAGCCTCTATTCCACCCTGGTCCCGCGGCCCGCCAGGGACATCAGCTGGAGAATCCTCCATGGAGCGGTGAGCACGGGCGTGTACCTGGCGCGGTTCACCCCCATCCCAGACACCTACACCTTCTGTGGTATGAGGGAGAACCTGGTGCACATCTACGTTGAGTGCGCCAGGCTGCAGCCCCTCTTCCGGCTCCTCCAGAACCTCCTCTTGAGGTTCTGGCTGCACTTTTCCCCGCACCTCCTTATCCTGTCACACCCTATCCGCGGCCCCACAAAGTCGCGGGACCTCCTCATCTGCCTCCTCCTGGCCACGGCCAAAATGGCCATCTACAAAACCAGGGAGAGGAGGCTGGCAGAGGGGGCGACCTGCGACTGTGGGGCCTACTTCCGTTCCTCCCTTCACTCACGAATCCGAGCAGAGTTCCTCTGGGCGGCGTCCACCAACTCCCTGGACACCTTCGAGGAGCGGTGGGCGCTGTCCGGGGCCCTCTGCTCGGTATCCCCTTCCGGCTCCCTCGTTCTAAACCTTTGACCCTCACTCCCGTCCCTGTTTTTTCCTTTGTTGTCCCCCGTATTCATTTGGTGACTGGGTGTTTTTAGTGGGCCCCCCCTCACTGTGAGAGGGGCCTTTTAGCCATGGGCAGGCCATGCCTGCCCACCCCCCCAGTAACACCAATATGAGCAGGAGGCCATACTGACTCACTACACAGTTTAATCACCATGATTGTTAGAAAGTTTTTTTTTAATGGCCGACTTACACCACTCTTGTTGAAATTTAAGTCCATTGCTTCTTGTCTTATTCTCTCTGGTTAATGAAAACAGTCTTTCTCCCACCTCCTCATATTCAATCTTCATGTTCTTGAAAACTGTTGTCATGTCTAGATCCCTGCAAGCACACAGAGATCAGTTGGGCTGTCCAAGGCTCATTTTTGCAGATATGGATGTGCACACACATTTTTTATCTACAACCCTGCAACTTTGTGGATATTGTGGCACATCACAGTCTGTAGCCAACAGTTGCCTGGGAGAAGGGGAACATTTTGGGCATTGGAGGAACCTCTTTTTGCTCCCCTTGTAAGTTCCCAGAGAGCGCAGTTCTGCAGGTTGCATAGGCAGCTGAGGCTCATCAAGGGTCAGCCAGCATCAGGCTGCAGTGGAAGCACTTGGGACCAATAAAGGCCTTTGGGCTTTTCTCTAAAAGGTTTTCCCCCAGCAGCAGGAGGGAGGGGTGTGGTGCCCAGAGCGAATCAGGGTAGGGGTGATCAACCAGACCAGAGGCAGCGTAACGGGGGAAAGATCCCACAAGGTAGTGGTGGGTAAAAGAGGCCCAGGAAAAGAGAGCTGTCATGGGGCAAGGGCAAAAAGCTCCACCGGCTCCCTCCCTGCTTAGGGTCCCTGTGCTGGAGTCTAGGGAAGTGGGTGAAACTGGACTCCCTCCACCACTCTCCTTGATAGGGCTGATCAACTGGGGTAAGGCCGGAGCAGCTCAAGACAGGAGGAGGAGGGAACCTGCTCCACCCCAAATTCGGAATGGTCTATGATGAACGTGGCTTGGTAAATGGAGACCCTTCCCTCTGGGAAGTTCCAGGGCAACGAGGGGCACCTCCCCGAGTCTCTGAGGCCCACAAGGAGCTGCCTGGAAGAGCATGATTCTTTAGGGATGGTTGAGCCATCTGTCCCAATATCCACTTTATATCTATGGATATCTATACGAGTGGACATTGATGTGGCTATCCACTGCTCATTTTTGCAGATACAGACATGGACACAAATTTTGCATCTTCTTAGGGCTCTAATCATATATCCTTTCAATCATCTCTTCTCCAGACTAACTAAATTCAGACTTTTTTTCAGTCTTCCCTCATGTATTATGCTTTTAAACCATTATGAATTTTTGTTGGTCTCCTCTGAACTTTCTTCAATATGTCCACATCCTTCCTAAAATGTGGCATGGGCATGATACTCCAGGTATAGGACAACAGCCATAGTATTAGTTTTGATAATAACAAAAACAATTTGCAAAAAAGGATTATACAAGAATTTTCTCCCCCTAATGCAATAATGTAAATAACATTTTAAGAGGCAGATGGGCAGGTATGACCAAAATATTTAATAGCAGGCAGTTGCAAATATTGCTGTTAGACTAAGTAAAACTACAGAAGAAAATGTGAAACCTGAAGACAGTAGCTTTAAAGAATTCATTAGCTTGAGTAGGTGCTGAATTTCTGAACTGCAAGGATTAACTGGTAGCTAATGTAGTTCATGTATACTGTTTAGAATTTGGACATCAAAATGCACATCCTTTTCAGCTAAGAGGTAACTCAGCCCTGCACGAAGCTTAGTACCTTGACCTCAGCATCTTGAAAGAGGAACTCAGCTTCATAAACTCAAAGCAGAGCACTAATGTAATCTGTAGTCTTCTTGAGGATATACACCCTATTTCACAGACTAGGTGACATTTCTGCCATTTCATTTACATGTCAAGCCAACTCAGATGCAAACATGTGAAATATAGTAATGATTGGATTATCAATTGCTCTTATATTTTTAGCAGACATATACATTTAAATTTACTTAGGCTAGTCTTTCTAATGCACAGTGTTTTCTATATGCTTTACAAAGTTAATAACTTTGTTCATATGTAGTCTTCTGGTAAGAAATGTAAAATATACAACTCTACATTTGGCAATTAATAGGAGATTAATTTCTTTTGCTGAATTTGGGTGCTATAGCATAATGTTTTCTCTGACAAATGCATAATGCCTTGTATTGCTTAGAAGGTATCCAAAACAAGTGTCTGCCGCTAGGGCACTCCTTGCATTTCAATTGTAGTAAAGCTAAATTCCAATACCCATATTTGTGATTCTGGGTAGAGGGTGAAGCTGTTGCTTGGGAAACACCCATACTCCACCGTGCTCTGCTCAGGCCCCACCCCCTCACCACTGTCCGTCTCTTTTGTTCCCTCCTGCATTCCGCTCACCCCTCCAGCCAAATCCCTGAACACAAATGTAGAAAATGATACTTGAAAAGAAAACATTCTTCTGACATTCCTTTCTAATGAAAATGGAGCTTGTTTTCCACTGTAGGCTGGAGTGTGAATATTCAGATGGTACTAATTAAAAGCACTAAATCTGGGAATAAAGAAAAAGTGTAGTCACAAGTATTTTGATATACCCTGAAGCTGGTCAGAAATTTATTTGCAAAAACTTTGTAGTAAGCGCAAGTCACCCATCCTTCTGAACACAAAATTAAATATTGTCAAATACATGATACAGCCCTTCTCTGTTTTACATTTTCTTAATCAGTAGTTCTAAGATAATCAGTAAGAGTGGCTTAATGTGTTCATAACAAATTTCATTACCTTTAGAAAAAGGGAACACTAATTTATTTTGTGGGAGCTCCAGAACAATAGACACACACATGAAATTTCAACATGTTTATGTTAATATTTCCAAAATTTTAGGCATAAAAAAGGATTTTATATCTTACTAAAATATTGTTTTTTGTGGAGCGTTCTCTTAAAACTATCTTATCAAATAGTCAGAAGTAAGGGAAACTCATTAGTCCAACTACTTGAAAGAAAAGGGATGCTGTGGGAGCAGTGATGGACAGAAAGGGCAGGAAGGCTTTGGAAGGAAGTGTTTGTACTATAGTATTTAAAATTAAAATGTGTGTTTTAAATAAGGGTGGTCTTTTCAAGAATCTATTTTAAAAACTTATGACTGAAGAGCCAAGCATTTAAGGCTCAAGCCAAATACTAATGTTAAGCATCTAAAATCTATGCAAGGGTTTTTTTCAGAGAGGTGATTTTCTAATCTTCAGAAACAAACTAATGAAATATGTAAAGCAAAATTTTAAACTAAAGTCCTGTAGAGATAATAATGCACAAGTGGTATTATCAGTAAATTCAGAAACTGACAGTACGTATCAGGAATGGGCAATAAGCTGCCTACAGGCTGGGTGTGGTTTGTCAATTAGCTCTGGGCAGGCTGTCAGATGTTTATCTACCTGTGCATCTTCAGGTATGGTATTCACAGCTCCCATTGGGCAGTGACTGTCATTCCTGGCCACTGGAAAAAGTGAGAAGTGGGGTATCTGGGATATGGTGTCCTGCAGCTTCCATTTGTCAGGAGCAGCAATCCACAGTAAATGGGACCTGGGAGCAGCTGTACCTTCAGAGACGAAGATAAATAGAGTATTTAACAACAGAGAGATAGCTGTGCTCGTCTATATACTATCAATACAAAAAAAGCAGTCCACTGGTTCTCTGTGCTTTGAATATTGAGTCTGTTCTGGTATGGCTATGGTCTGGAGAAGTGGGTCTGTCACACGAAAGCTCATCACCTAATAAATTATTCTGTTAGTCTTTAAAGTGCTACTGGACTGCTTTTGTGTTTCGAGATCATTTAGTGGCCCACTAGGGGCTAACACTGGTGAAATTCAGCCAGCCCACAGGCCACACATTGCTCACAGCTTTAACAGGCCTTCAGGTTGGCAAGTGCCTGTTAAATGGCTTCATTACCAGTTCATGACTCTTTCACGGGTTCAATGTTATGCTAATAGATCTGGCAAGCTGGAAGGCTTTTCATTTTAAGATAACAGATCCACTCTGGGGAGGACCCTCCCCAAGTTGCAACAGTCTGGTGTGGGAGCCTGAAGGGTCAGAACAGGGATAGGAAGAGGGGAGCAGCAGTTGAGTAGTAAGGACCCAGGGAAGTGTTGCCTCCTCTTGCCTCTTATATCTACCACCCACGTGTGTGATTGAAAGCACCTTCCTCCAGTTCAGTAGTGCCATTGATATCTATGGCAATTGCTCATGATGCTGAAAATAAAAGCATTAAAAAGTAGTCTTTCATTAAACAAAGGTGCAGCTACTATTTAAGGAACAAGAAATAGGGGAGGGAGTGAAATTCTCTTCACCAAGTGTGGCTAGATATAGGACCACAACATAGCTATTCCAGGTGGCCACTTGTAAAGGAGAATATACTGGACTGAGAGACCACTGGCTTAATTCACTGTCTGTGAACCTGTAGTTTAATTTCTCATTGAATGATCTTGCATGGAAAAGAATGCTACACAAATGCCCCTAAAGTGTTTTAACTGTTTAAAAAGCATTCATTGCTTCCTGTTGCAATGGATTCCATGGGTTAAATATTCCTGCTTTAATGAAGTCACTTTTAACTTAATGTTAGGCACTAGAGCAATTTCCTACAGGACTTTTGAACTCTATTCACAGGGACTGTCTGTTGAGTTTATATGCTGGAGAATTAGCTACTGTTTCTCATTTCCAACAGCGTGGTGATCTTAAAAATTGTCATGTGTTTTCTAGTATCCTGTGAAGATGCATTAAGTTAAATTACATTTGCAGTACCTTGAAAAACCCAAACATGTATCCAAGGTGTTACACTTGTTGATGAGCTTTATAGGCATTTCTTTGGACAGCAGCCAAATGCAGATTGCCACATACAGAAGCTTTCCTATAATTTGGCACATTTCTCTAGCTGAGATGTTGTTTTACTGTCAATGCAATGTACACAATGGAGATAAACAGCAGATGGGATCAGAACATTGGTTTGCTAATCCAGCTAAAAGCACTCATATGAGAAGAAAGTTGGACTCTGCCTTACTAAAAAATGGTATTTTGTAATGCGAGTGTGGAAGTCCATAATGCAAAACACACCATGTCCTTGCCATTTTAGTATCTCATTTCTAGGGAGACTTCTCACCCTATTCTTTATTTATCTCTGCAATCTGCATTAGCCTGCTATTGGAAAAATAAAGCAATTGACTGTGTTGGAGTAAATCTTTTCAAAAAGAGGTTAGAAAGCCCTCCTCTCTCTTTTAGGTATTTTAGGACTGTTGGAATAGACTAACAAGCTTATAAATAGTTTTTTAAAATCACAATTTTGCAATTAAAGAAATTCAAAATTTTGCCAACTAAACAGACAGAAGTTCATTCTGAAGGAAAAAATCCTGACAGTTTCCTCTAGTCTTAATAGTCATAAAGTTGTTTCCTAATGGGAAGAGTAGCTGTTCAAGAGTGAAAGGAGTGAAGATAAAATGTTAAAATTGGGGATTTGCTCATTCTTAAAGACTAATAATTTTCTCTTTAGTGAGACAGCTAAGTCTTTGGTGCCTCAGCTTTGTCCTCTGAAACTTAGGTGGTGTATCTACAGATATAGCAGAAATGCAAAAGACTGAACGGAAGAACATAAGGGAAATTTGGAGAGTAGAAATGGACTACATGGGATGGAAGGAGGCAGAAACAAAAAGGGACAGGAGAGGGGATGAGAGACTGAGGGAGAAAAATAAAGAGAATGAACAGAAGGGAGCAGGAGGAAGGGCAGGGGTAGAAGAGTAACAAGAGGAATGAAAGGAGCAAAACGTGAGAAAAGCAATTGATTGAAAAGGAAAGGGAAGGACAGGGCTGAAAGGGGTAGACAAGTATAGGGTCTAGTTCTGCAGTCATTTTAGACTCCAGTAAGGTTTTCCTGTTGCTCTCATTTGAAATGTGGATCCCACTCTCTTTAGCAATACCTCCCTAAATTCAGTAAAACAGGTTTTGATCAACTCATTGGCCACACTAGTCATGATAATGAGCCACTTTGGCAGATGCTAATGAGGTGCTGCTATGAATATGCATCACCTCATTAGCATAACAGTGGCCATGTGCACTTTGAAAGTGCCAGTTTCAAAACGTGCAAAGCCCTCATAGCCAGGGGCCTTTCGAAACAACCCCTGATTTTGAAAGCCCCTCCTTCCCATTTGGTTTTGGGAAGAAGGGGATTTCAAAATTGGGGGGTCGTTTGGAAAGTCCCCTTGCTACACGGGCAGTGTGCATTTCAAAGCTGGCACTTTCAAAGCATGTGTGGCTGCTATTATTCTAATAAGGTGCAGCATATTCATGGAATTGCCTCATTAGCTTGCCCCCTTAGAAAGGGCTGGTTAGCGTGGCTTCAGCTATTTTGATATGTTCAAGTAATGCAGAGCAGTAATGCTATTTCAGTGCCCTGCAGTCTAGTAACTTGACTCCATCCCCCGCTAAAACACTCCATGTACCTTAAAGCATCATTACAGTACTATTGTCTAATCATCAGCTACATGTATGCCAGCACTTAGAAGTTGCTGCAGGGAGAATTAGCCTAACGAAGGCTACGTCTACACTAGCAGTTGAATTTATTTAACGGTGCTGTGTGTCCTGCCTTAGGTGGGGATGGTGAGGGGGATGCTAGTGGGGCAGGGGTGAGAATGGGGGAAGGGTTGCGTGGAGTGACCCAGGCCAGGTCATGGGGGTCCCCTGGGCAAAGGTCTCCCGGAGGGCCTCCTGCATGCACACCCCATCCCGGTCCACCTGGCGACACAGGACTGCACCTGTCTGCTTATAGTGCAGCATGGCCTCAGCTGCCTAGTGTGCCACAAAGAGCTCCTGCTTGCTCTCCATGAGCTTGTGGAGTGCACAGCAGGAGCCCACGACTGCGGCACACTGGGCAGGCCTACCTCCAGGCGCATGAGGAGGCACCTGAGACACACATTCAGATGACCGAATGCCCGCTCCATGGTGTTCCTGGCCTGCTTGAGGCAGGCATTGAAGAGGTCCTGGCTCTCAGTGTGTCCCATGTAGAAGCACTTTAGCCAGGCCTGGAGTGGGTAGGCAGCACTGGCGATGATGCATGGGGGCATGGTCAAGTCCCCCACCAGCAGTTCCCGTGGGAGGATGTAGGTGCCCTCTGCCATCCTGCAGCCGAGCCATGAGTTCCAGGACATGGGCATCATGGGACCTGCCCAGCCAGCCCACACAGACATCGGTGAAATGTCCTCAGGTAGCCACAAGGGCCTGGAGGACAATGGAGTGGTAGCCCTTGCAGTTGATGTACCATCCCTGGCTGTGTGGTGGGGCCCGGATGGCGATCTGGGTGCTGTCCAATGCACAAATGCAGTTGGGGAATCCCAGCTGTTGGAAGCCAGCCATGGTAGTGTCCATGTCCCCAGGGTGGATCAGGCAGCACAGGAGGATCCTGTTGATGGTGGTAACAACCTGTAGGGTAGAGGGCACAAGTGCCTGAGAGTGTGTGGTAGCATGAGGGACCCCCTCCCTGGGGCCCCGCTCTCTGGGGCCCCGCTCTCCCAGCAACCCCACTCCCCAGGGCCCCACACCTTCAGACCCACCCTCCTCAGGACCCTGCCATGGGTGTGTGGCCCTGGGTGCCTTACCTCAAGGAGCATGACCCCAACGGTGGCCTTCCCCATCCTGAATTGGTGGCCGACTGAGCGGTTGCTCTCCAGGGTGGCCAGCTTCCACAGAGCGATGGCCACTTGTTTCTCCAGGGGGAGAACAGGCCGCATGTGGGTGTCCTGGTGGCGAAGTGCTGGTGCCAGCCAATGGCACAGCTCCATGAACATGGCCCGAGTCATCTGGAAATTGCAAAGCCACTGGTTGCTGTCCCACTCTCCGAGGACGATGTTGTCCCACCATTCCCCGCTGGTAGGATACTGCCAGAGGTGACGGCAGGGCTGGAACAGGGGGTGCTCCGGATGCACCATGGGGGCAGCCTGCAGGAAGTTGGCCACGTGTCAGGCAGCACGTAGCCTCATAGGGCAGGCTGTCAGGATGGCCATCAGGCTGGCCACAGTGTCTAAGGTGTCCCTGTCAGTGAAGTGCTGCAAGTCCATGGCAGGCAGTGATGTGGTGGCTAACCAAGGCTCTGCTGAGTGCTGTGCTGGGGTCATGTGCTGCAAGCAGCCAGGGTCCTCAGCATGTGCACAGGGGGATGTGTTTGGAAGGAGCCCTTTAAGGGGTTGTCTCACCCGTGCTCCAGGAAAGGCTTGTCAGCCATTCGACCCTGCCCTTGCCATTTCCTGCCCTGTTATTTCAAAATGAAGGTGTGGCTGTGTAGCCGCTCCATTTCGAAATGACTGGGAGTCTTTTTGATGTTGCGGATCGCAACATCGATCTGCATTTCAAATGTAGTTGCTTCCATAGCACTTATTTAGAAATAGCTTATTTCAAAACAACAGATAGGGATAAGCCATTTTGATGTCGCTCCCAAGTGTGGCCACAGCCTATAGAGAGTTAATGGCTGGAGAGTGATGAAGGGATGTTAAAGCCATTTTCTGTTTGTTGGTTGTGAGGTGTAAATGCACAGTGGAGAGCACAAACATTGTGAGCAGAACTTCATATAGAAAATGGAGCTTTGTTAACATGTATTACTATATTCCAAATAAAGTCTCTTTTACACTTGGCTTGTGTTTGTAATGCTTTCTTTCCTACACAGTTATGTTGTAGTAAAACAATTATGAGGATCACACACACCACACATTTGCACTCTCAGCACTTCCGTGAATGAACATAATTTTGTGAGCCAAATACGTCAACAAAATTAAAACTTTGTTTAAACATAGCAAATTTCTCTATTCTCCTCCCGTCCCCAGCAAAGTTGGGTTTGTTGATAAATAAATAATTGTGGGTGAAAGGTACTTGCCTTTCATTTTCTGAGAAAGTTTTCTTCCTCCCTCAAGCCTTCAAAAGCCAGGTTTCTCCTAAGTTTGCCCTGGCAGTGAGAATTCTTGTGTATTTTTCTGGCTGGGGCCAGAAAGTAGTACAAGGTGTCTTTGGTACTGTGTGGAACATGCCTATGTCACTTTTTGAAAGATGTTCTAGCAATAAAGTATTCGGCCTTGATCTACCTACAATTTGTCTCCCATTGGCCTGAGGCAGAGAGAGGGGCCCTGTAACAAAGGCTGCTGTGCATTGTCTATGTCCACCCTTAAGTTTGACTCCCAGCGATTTAAATCCCCACTTACGGGACACAGAAACACCACCTGCCCAAGTGGCACTGAGGCAGGATGCTGCCAACACAGCATGAAGGTAAACAACTACATTACCGCACGTTGATTTAAACAGTCCTCCAGCAACTGTCCTACAATGCCCAATAATGACTATTCATGATTGCTTTTGTCACAACTGTGAACTCCACTGCCTGGGAGTCCCTTAAAGTGACTTTCCCTGACTCTAGCTTGGCAAGTACACGTAGCAGGTCTCTGTTGTTATGTGTGGCTTCCTAACTGACTGTGCCAGCTACACATTCCAGAAGTGCTCCATCCTAGAGCGTACAGGAAACAGAGGCTTTCCTTGGAGAGGCTGTGCAGACACAGCTAAGGACCAGACAGAAACGTGGACATCTACAAGCAGACTGCTCTGGGAATGCAGAAGGGCTAGGATGGGGATCAGGAGCAGCACTGCATGACTGTGATTGAATGCAGACACATCAGAAAGCCAGGGGGACCATCAGTTGTCCTAGTGCAGAGAGGCAGATTTGCACTTTTGACAAAGAGCTGCATGCTGGTTTTTGCCCATTATAATGATGGCACCCCTGACTTAATAGTGCACAGCTATTGGCTTTTCAGTCAGTTACTCATGCTCAATGAAATCATGGCCCAAAGAGAGAGAGAGGGGAATTAAATACTTTTCATTCCCCTGTACTGGGGGTGTGGGTTACTGTCCTATGTAGTGGTACCTAGCCCACTTACACAGAGACAGACGAGCCTTAGCTGAAAGTGAACTGGTTTTAGCTCAAACCAGAGAGGCTCCTGCACTAATCTCCAGGCATCCCAGGTTCAAGGCTACCTGTGGGCTGTTACACATGCAGTCCCTTTCCAATGGTATGTAGGGATGGCTGCCTTATTCCTGCCTCCACAAGAGGATTCTTTGCCACACCCACCAGTGATAACTTTGGCAAGCACCACTGCAGTAGACGGATTAGCAGCATGTGACTTTGGGATGCCAGCAGCAGCTTTGCTCTCTCTGCCTTTGTTATCACCTGGACTAAGATTGTGATTGTAACCGTAGTTCCTGTGGAAAATGGTGCCCCTAAAGAGTGCCATTGCTGTATAGCCATAGCTTTCTATAACTGAGCATATCCCTCCTCATTTCCCTCATGCCTGACATTTGCCTCTCTCAGAAGACAGGCTACTAGGCTGGATGGACCCCATTGGTCTGAGCTAGCTGTGGCTGTTCTTGTGTACTTTATACTGAATGGTGACTCGCAATACCTGTGTTCAACATCCCACTCACCCCCCACATCTAATATGTCCTGGAACACACCACTTAATCATTGTCTCTGCTCCTCCTCTACACACAGGGGGGATTGTACCACTCCTCTTTGTCTTCCTCATTTAGACTATATTGTTTTTGTAAGATGGATCTTTTGTCCGTGTGCACAGCATCTAACATAACAGCTTCCCAGTCTGGGCAACACAAATAATTTAAGACTAATAAACTGAAGCTTATGAAACCTCAGAGGGGTTTGTGTTTAGGTTGACTGTTCAGAGCCCCCACCTTCCATCCCAGATTCATTAAAATGATCTTGCACAGCTAGTGAAGAAATTCACCCTCCCCCAGATCTATGTCAAACAGATGGAGGAAAGTAATCCTGAAGACCCAGATTGCACAGGCATAAAAGCATGGTATTTAGAGTCAGGATCCTGGAACCAGAGCCAGGGTCAAAGTCAGAGCTAGGTAATAGGCAGGAGCAAGACAGGTTTGAGGAAAAAGAAGCTGGGAACAGGTGGATGGCTGGGCTCAAGAATCTAGCAAGTAGGCAGGGTGCTTCATAGCAACCAGCCAGGGATGCACCTAGCTGCTTAAACAAGTTGTTCAGATAGCTTCCTGTGCTTCTTTCTGGCTGGGACATGCTACCAAAAACAATCAGGGGGGCTGAATGTCATCGCTGGCCTGGAGCTTCATTAGCAGGCCCTTTGCAAACTTTGCTGCTTCCCCTCCAGCCCCATTTTCTATTGGTTTACAGGAGCTGCTTGGTGGTGGTGTTGGGCTGAACACTGCTTGGGGAACAGGGGACCATGTTGGAGGCCCCTCATCCCTTGAAAGCTGTGCCTTGTGAGGCTTTTCACATCACTTTGCTGAAAAGCACACTAAGTTTATAATACATAAAAAAAACAGAATTTCCTTTCAAGATTTTAAGAACCTGTCACAACCAATGTTTTATCATTTCCTCTAATTATTTAGTTTTACATAATTTCTGCCAGCTCTTTGTAGTTCCTACACAACTTTTTCATTAGTTTCCACAATGGGAATTCCCTTAGTCACATTCTTCTGCAGTATTATTTTGTTCATAAAGATCTTATCAAGAAAAAGCTGAGTGAACAATGAATTCTGGAGCCACTCTTCTAAATGTTCTTTCCAGTTTTAAAAATTGGCAATTTCACTGTCTGCCATCTTGCACATTTGTGACTTTTGTTGAAGGAAGAAACTGCTATAAAAGGCAAGCATGAAATTCACCTCAGCATTCTACTACAAAATGGGAACACACAAATAAGCAATCGGTTTTGTTACATGCAGTTCCCATTCAAGGAAATCAAGTTGATGCATATTTGTTTCTTTGCACAGGAAGGCCTGCAAAAAGATTCTGTGGTACAGAACCTCCTTTTTCCTGACCTTTGCAGCAGGAGTCTTCCAACTTCCTACTGTGGCTTCTAAGGGTTTTCTGTAGACTGGCCATGAGATACTTTGTTTACCTGAGTGTCTTCAGGCAAGGAGCTCCACAGCTCTCAGTGGCTGCAGATTGCCATTCCTGCCACTCCGATTGGGCTCTGGGTCTGCAGACTCTCAGGTAAATAGATCACCTCCTGGCTGAATAGCAGTTAAACCTAATAAGACACAACCCAGAGTTTGAAGAACTCTGTTATAGAGACCCCTGTGTGGGTCATAGAATCATAGAACACTAGGACCAGAAGGGGCCTCGAGAGGCCATCGAGTCCAGTCCCCTGCCCCGACGGCAGGACCGACCACTATCTATCTAATCTGTTCTTAAATATCTCCAGCGAAGGAGATTCCACAACCTCCCTTGGCAACTTATTCCAGTACTTGACCACCCTGACAGTTAGGAACTTTTCCTAATGTCCAACCTAAACCTCCCTTGCTGCAGCTTAAGTCCATTGCCTCTTGTTCTCTCCTCAGAGGACAAGAAGAACAAGTTTGCTCCCTCCTCCTTATGACACCCTTTAAGATATCTGAAAGCCACTATTGTGTCCCCCCTCAATCTTCTCTTTTCCAAGCTAAACAAGCCCAATTCTTTCAGCCTTTCTTCATAAGTCATGTTCTCCAGACCTTTTATCATTCTAGTTGCTCTTCTCTGGACCTTTTCTAATTTCTCCACATCTTTCTTGAATTGGGGTGCCCAGAACTGGCCACAATATTCCAGCTGAGGTCTAACCAGCGCAGAGTAGAGCAGTAGAATGATTTCTCGTGTCTTGTTCACAACACGCCTGCTAATGCATCCCAGAATCATGTTTGCTTTTTTTGCAACAGCATCACACTGTTGACTCATATTTAACTTGTGATCTACTAGAACCCCTAGATCCCTTTCTGCTGTACTCCTTCCTAGACAGTCTTTTCCCATTCTGTATGTGTGAAACAGATTATTCCTTCCTAACTGCAGCACCTTACATTTATCTTTATTAAACTTCATCCTGTTTACTTCAGACCATTTCTCCAATTTATCTAGATCATTCTGAATTTTGACCCTATCCTCTAAGGTAGTTGCACCCCCTCCCAGCTTGGTATCACCTGGGGACTTAATAAGCATACTTTCTATGCCAATATCCAAATCATTGAAGATATTGATCAGAACTGGTCCCAAAACAGACCCCTGCAGAACCCCACTCATTATGCTTTTCCAGCAGGATTGAGCACCATTAACAACTACTCTCTGGGTGTGATTAGCCAGCCAGTTATGCACCCACCTTATTGCAGCCCCATTTAAGTTGGGCTTGCCTAGTTTGTCGATAAGACTATTATGCGAGACCGTATCAAATACTTTACTACAGTCTAGGTATACCACATCCACTGCTTCTCCCTTATCTACAATTTTCGTTATCATGTCAAAAAAAGCTATTTGTTTTTTTACAAAACCATGCTGGCTGTTCCCTATCACTTTACTACCTTCCAAGTGCTTGCAGATGACTTCCTTAACTACCTACTCCATTACCTTTCCTGGCACAGAAGTTAAGCTGACTCGCCTGTAGTTTCCTGGGTTGTTCTTATTCCCCTTTTTGTAGATGGGCACTATATTTGCCCTCTTCCAGTCTTCTGGAATCTCTCCTGTCTCCCATGACTTTCCAAAAATGAGAGCTAACGGCTCAGCTACCTCTTCTATCAGCTCCTTGAGGCTTCTAGGATGCATTTCATCAGGCCCTAGTGACTTGCAGACATCTAATTTTTCCAAATGGTTTTTAACTTGTTCTGTTTTTTATTTCAAAAACCTAACTCTACCCCTTTTCCACCAGCATTCACTATGTCAGGCATTCCTTCAGACTTCTCTGTGAAGACTGAAACAAAGAAGTCATTAAGCATCTCTGCCATTTCCAAGTTCCCCGTTACTGTTTCTCCCTCTTCACTGAGCAATGGCCCTACTCTGTCCTTGGTCTTCCTCTTGTTTCTAATATATTTGTAAAAGGCCTTTTTGTTACCCTTTATGGCTGTAGCTAGTTGGAGCTCATTTTGTGCCTTAGCCTTTCTAATTTTACTCCTGCATTCATGTGTTATTTGCCTATGTTCATTCTTTGTAATTTGTCCTAGTTTCCATTTTTTATAGGATTCCTTTTTTAGTTTGAGATCATGCAGGATCTCCTTGTTAAGCCAAGGTGGTCTTTGCCCATATATACACTATCTTTCCTACATAGGGGAATAGCTTGTTTTTGGGCCCTTAATAATGTCTTTGAAAAACTGCCAACTCTCCTCAGTTGTTTTCCGCCCCCATGGGATCTTACCTACCAGCTCTCTGAGTTTACCAAAATCTGCCTTCCTGAAATCCATCATCTCTATTTTGCTATTTTCCCTCCTAACCGTCCTTAGAATTGTGAATTCTATGATTTCATGATCACTTTCACCCAAGCAGCCTCCCACATTCAAATTCTCAACCAAGTCCTCCTTATTTGTTAAAATCAAATCCAGAACAGTTTCTCCCCGGTGGCTTTTTCCACTTTTTGGAATAAAAAAATTGTCTCCAATGCAGTCTAAGAACTTATTGGATAGTCTGTGCCCCACTGTATTAGTGTCCCAGCATATATCTGGATAGTTAAAGTCCCTCATCACCACCAAATCCTGGGCTCTGGATGATTTTGTTAGTTTAAAAAAAAGCATCATCCACCTCTTCCACCTGGTTAGGTGGCCTGTAGTAGACTAACAGGACATCACCCTTGTTTTTTACCCCTCTTAAACTAACCCACAAACTCTCAACACGTCCATCTCCTATGTCCAAGTGTGTACATTTTTTATATATAAAGCAACACCTCCCCACTTTTTCCCCTGTCTATCTTTCCTAACCAGGCTGTAGCCTTCAATACCAACATTCCAATCACGTGTATTATCCCACCAAGTTTCTGTGATGCCAATGATATCACAGTTGTACTTATTAGTACTTCCAGTTCTTCCTGCTTATTACCCATACTTCTTGCATTGGTATATAGGCATCTTAGATATTGATTTGAACTCCCCCCCCAGTGTTTTCCTGGCCCTCTTTTTACTCTGACATTGTTGGCCATGCTCCCTCCTACTTCCGACCCATCTCCCAGGTTTCCATGTTCTCCACTTACCTGCAGGCTTTTCTCCCCTGTCCCCGGCAAACCTAGTTTAAAGCCCTCCTCACCAGGTTAGCAAGTCTGTGTCCGAATATGGTCTTTCCCCTCCTCGAAAGGTGAACGCTATCTCTGCCTAGCAGTCCTTCCTGAAATAGCATCCCGTGGTCGAAGAAACCAAAGCCTTCCCAGCGACACCATCCACACAGCCAGGCATTCACCTCTAGGATGCACCTGTCTCTGCCCGGGCCCCTACCCGCAACAGGAAGGATTGGAGAATACCAGAAGAGAATATTAGATTCTCGTGTAAAGCAAAAGGCAGGTTGATCTGTGGCAGGACTGCCATGACAAATTATGATGCTTAATCTTCTCCAAGTAATGTGGGGATCTCCATGCCAGGCTGTTATCTTTTGCAGACAGACTCTAGATGTATCTACACTAGCCAGTATATTCAAAATGTTCAGCCCTCATTCAAAAGGAGAGAGTGGAGCATCCTGCCAACCTGAGCACACGGCCTTTCAAACAAACAAACAGACTGCTCAGCACTCCAAACACCAAACAGACAAATCCAGGACCAGAACCCCCAAACCCAGGCACCCACACACTCCAGAGAGCCACTTACCCGAATGTGCTGTAGTTTGCCCCCTCCTTCCCCAGGAGAGCACCTCTCAAAACTCCCTCCTGTTAGCAACCACCCTGTCTGCAAGCACCCCGGTTTCAACCTCCCAGGTTGCTTGGCAGCAGGGTTTAAAGAACTCTGGCCTTCCTGAGAGCCCTTCCCTCTACCTAACGCTCAGCCAATCAGCATGCAGAGTGTAGATTTCAAACCTAATTAAGGCTAACAGATTCCAACTGCTAGCCTGAGCACATGGCCTTTCAAACAAACAGACCACTCAGCACTCCAAACACCAAACAGACAAACCCAGGCTCAGAACCCCCAAACCCAGGCACCCACAATCTCCAGAGAGCCACTTACCCAAAGGTGCTGTAGTTTGCCCCCTCCTTCCCAAGGGGAGCCCCTCTCAAAACTCCCTCCTGTTGGCAAGATCTGCGTTTGCTTGCCAGCTGGGTTCAAAAAGCTGTGGCCTTCCTGAGAGCCCCTCCCTCTGCCTACCACTCAGCCGGTCAGCGCACAGAGTTTAGTTTTCAAACCTAATCAAGGCTAACAGCTGCCAACTGCCAGCCTGAGCACATGGCCATTCAAACAAAGAGACCGCTCAGCACTCTAAACACCAAACAAACAAACCCAGGCCCAGAACCCCCAAACCCAGACACCCACAGTCTCCAAAGAGCCACTTACCTGAAGGTGCTGTAGTTTCCCCCCTCCTTCCCTAGAAGAGCCACTCTTGAAACTCCCTCCTGTTTGCAAGCACCCTGGTCGCAACCTCCCAGGTCACTTGCCAGCAGGGTTCAAAAAACTCTGGCCTTTCTGACAGGCCCTCCGTCTGCCTTCTGCTCAGCCAATCGGCACGCAGAGATTAGATTTCAAACTCATAAAAGGCTAACAGCTGCCAGCCTGACCATACAGCCTTTCAAATGAAGAGACTGCTCAGTACTCCAAACACCAAACAAACAGAGAAACCCAGGCCCAGAACCCCCAAACCCAGATACCCACACGCTTCAGAGAGCCACTTATCCAAAGGTGCTGTAATTTGCTCCCTCTTTTCCCAGGAGAGTCCCTCTCAAAACTCCCTCCTGTTAGCAACCACCCTGTTTGCAAGCAGGTGCATGGAGACTCTGCCAAACTTATCCAGCTGGGGCTGGAGGCCGACTAGCCATCCAAGGCATTGGCAGTAACAGAGCTGAGCACATACACTTCATTGTAAACCTAGGTTTGCAGTTGCTGGCCCTAGGTCTCACAGGCTACATCTACATGTGCCCCAAGCTTCGAAATGGCCACGCAAATGGCCATTTTGAAGTTTACTAATGAAGCGCTGAAATGCATATTCAGCACTTCATTAGCATGCGGGTGGCCGCGGCGCTTCGAAATTGAAGCGGCTCGTCCAGACGGGGCTCCTTTTCGAAAGGACCCCGCCTACTTCGAAGTCCCCTTATTCCCATCAACTCATGGAAATAAGCGCCGTGGCCGCCCGCATGCTAATGAAGTGCTGAATATGCATTTCAGCACTTCATTAGTAAACTTTGAAATGGCCATTTGCGTGGCCGTTTCAAAGTTTGGGGCATGTGTAGACATGGCCACAGAAATGCTGAAGTGTCCAAATCAGACTACTCAGACCTCCTAATGAAGGTCTGTGTCTTGAGCCAGGTCTACACTAAAAGTGGCAGAGACTGGACATGAGTTACAGCTGAACTGATGCTCTGACCAAAGCATACTAGGAACTGGAGTCCTGAGTGCTTATTGATGCAGGTCAGGTTGATTTGTATGTGGGTGTAAGGGGGGAATTTAACCTTAGATAGGGCTTAGTGGGCAATGTAGATATACACTCAGTGACTGACTGAGAAATTCAATGAAGGGAACCAGAGTTCTCTCTCCCCATTCTGCCAAGCCCCGCAGTAGATATTTTTGTATAAAGAGGTGATCCTTCCCTAAGAAGATAATTCACATTTCCTCCTTCTTGGTTTTCTGCTTCCGCATCTGAACTACATTAGGCAAGCTCAGAAATTAAGGTTCTTATATTCGCATAGCAGCAGCAATTGGTTTATAAAGAATCTCAAGAGTATGCACCTGTGTACATCAGGTTATATGATGGCAAAAGCAGAAGTTCATGTTTTAGGTTCCTCTGTATTTTACAATCTGGTCATGCAGGGATGTATTAAAACATTATTTTTGGGGGGGGACAAAAAATGCAAAAAAAAAAAGCATCTAAACTATTCTTGCAGCCAACAAGAGGCAATCAACCCTGGAAAAATGCTGGAGCATGAATCACAGCTGACCAGAAATCATGAGGTAAGCCTTTTTCAATCGCAGCCATTTAGCAGTATGTGAAAATACTGTTGAAGAACTCAATCCATAATTTCAGCATTTATCAAGTTCATATAGATTTCTGTTGTTCCTGTCTAATTTGGAGAACATTACTCAGGAGAAGCCCCAAGTGGGATATCAAAAGCGTACCTGGGAAGCCATTTCCTCATTTTATTGAATCCTGTGGCATTCTATCATGGAAAAAAAGATCTTTTGTTAACTTCAAAGAACAGCCACTTTCTTTGAAAAGAGAATCTTATTGATTATGGAATCCACAGCTGTACATGCCATAATCAAACATAAGGCTCAATCTCATCTATGCATCTTCAATGGGGTTACTAATTCTGTATGAGCCAGCTTCTTTTTTTCCCTCCCTTACACTGAAAAGCTGACTTAGAAGATAAGAATGAAAAAGATATCTGAAGCACCTTAACAGATTTATTTTGGTTTTGATGGTTTTGCTATTTATGGAGTTGGGGAAGGAGAAAGGTAGGAAAAGGCACTAAGAACTAAATTTGAACTTAAAGGGACAGTATGAGATTCTACCCCTGCATAAAGGCACCAAACATGGGATTTTTAACAAAACTCACTTTCAGATACTTTAGGGCAGGGGTTGGCAACCTGCAGCTCTTAAAGGAGCCACTTGCGGCTCCAGAGGCTGCCTCAGTTTAGACAATCCCTGGAGTTAAAATGGGATTGAGTAGCTTTGTTTAAGCAGCGGCAGCCTCCAGAGCCACGAAGCAGTCAGCTGCAACAGGGGAAGCTGGCAAGGCAGGGAGGCCCGAAGGGGAAGCTGGCAGGGTAGGGAGCCTTCTTTGCTCCCATTCCCTTCACATGGGGAAAGTAAGCCTGCAGGACAGCCTGCCCCTCCCAGAGCTGCGCAGCTGTGTGGAGAAGGAGGTGGCAGGTGGGAGCAGCGGCAGTGCTGGGAGCTCATTGGCTGATGCAGGTAAATCCTGGGGTTGGTCCTGGGAGATCTGTCATGTGGTGAGATTGCAGGATTAGACCTCCAAGCCGACTCTTAGCAGTAGATATTAAAGAAAATAAGACCTTGATTAGCTGTTTGTAGTTGTGCTGCTTTTGATTTACAGTTTTGCAACACCCTAGTAGGATGGTTTTCAGACTCCCCAGGGAGCCTTTCTACATAATGATGATCAAAAGATTGTTAATATATGGGTCACTTCAGATCTGTGCCAAAGGGTGAGAAATTTAACTACAGTAATAGCTGATACCTTGATAATTACAGAGATTTGTACATCACACAGCATAGAATTTCAAAATAATCTTGCTGGATTTGTCGTTCCTCAAACAGACATTTCAGAACAGTGGGAATAGGTTTGGTATTTGTGTAATGATTATATAATTTGTGTGCATTTGCTAACTTTCTTTGTTCATAATTGGCTAATAGCATGCCTCACTTTTACTTTAATCATTGCATAACATATTTACATTACTTGTATACTGCAACAAAAATGAGCCCTCCAGCCCTCTTCTGCAGACCTTACTCAACCAAAATTCTTGTTGACATCCATCAGATTATTGTATGTCTGCAGGGGATAGGACTGTAAAATAATACATCCGCTTGCAACCCTTTTTGGGGATAACAATTAAAGCTAGAACAATGTCTTTTCTTAAGGAAGGAGTTGGGGCAGTGTGGGAGTTAATGAAGAGAAGGGAAAACATCTGGCTCAGCAATTATTTTTCAAAAAGCTTTATGTAAAAATACCAAATGGAGATTGTGATCTCTTATTGGTTGCTATGGTATATTAAAGGCTTACATCAGGGTTGCCAAACCTGCAGATCCTCTGAGGTGCATGTGACAATTGTCAGAAGTTCAAAAGCTAAGCACACCTGAGCAGGGCTTCTGCTGTGTGACAGAGTGGTGTGGCTGAAGGGTTCAGTGAGAGTCAGGTGGAAGACATGAGTTCTTACAAGCATCTGCTGCAGGGCTGAAGCCCCTAGACCTCCTCCCTGCTTGGCTGAAGCCCCACAATTCTATCATAGGGAAGAACTCCTGAGCTCCCAGCAGGCCTGCGGATGGGGAGGCAGAGGGCAAAAGGGACAGCTGCTCCAGGGCCAGTCCTCAAAAAGGCCTGAGACTTGCAGCCACTGCCTCCACCACTGCTGTCACAGTAATAGCAGCTAGAGCCCTGGGCCCTGTAAATGACAGCCAGATCCCCATGTGGTGAGCTCAGAAAGCTGTGTGGAAGGGATGAGATGACACAGAGAGCTGGCTGCCACCAGCCCCAACCCTCCATCCAAGGACCCACTCCTTCCAGGAGGTCAGAGCCACCCTCCTGCCTTGTCAGGAGCCCAATGAGTCTGTCAGCCCCCCTGCTCATCTCCACTCTGTTAGGTGCAGAATGGGGGAGCCTGAGGTCTCCACAAGCTGCACATCAGCTGTAAAAGAGCTACACGCAGCTTTGCAAACTGCTGTTTCCTGCACACACCCCTGCCTGCTGAGGTCTTTGCTTTTTATGTGGCTTAAATCATTTCTAATGAAGCAGCTTTTCTCTCTTCTGGTGTAGTCCCTGCTCACTCTTGAAAGAATGTGGCCTTTCTTACTTTACACTGTATTTTATAATTAAATCTATTCCAGAAAGTAAATCTTTATTAATATTTTGGAGATACAAACTAAGACCAAACTGGGTGTTATTTTATTTGTATGCTTCTTGCAGTGAAGTTAATAGTTCTCAAATAATTATTGCATTTATCTTGCAAGCAGATGGGGAGCACTATGTTATCATCTGGAGTAAATTGACATATTACTGTCAGATGAATAAAGGCCTGACATGAGGGATCTGGTTTCCAGCATATACAATGACTGCCACCTACATTTTTAATGTAAAAGATAAACTAAACCAAGGCTGCTTATGTTCAGCTTTCAGATTGGCATAAGACTAAAACTAAGATCACATCTTCAATAGTGAGCTAGCACTAAGCAGGTAGGTGTATGGGCCAACTTTTGTAGATAGCCTAAACTACCAAGCCAGAGATGTAGTGCATAGGAGGGCATTTTCTGAAAGTAGAAAACAGAAACAATGTACCACTACCCTGGAGCTGTTTGTTATAAGGAGGAATAATGCTCCAGCTGCTGTTACTGTAGATAGCTGGCTTGTGCACTTTTGCTTGCTGGAAGTGTTCATGAAAGCTGGATAACAGCTCAAAGGTCACTCTCCATTCACTGAATGCCAAGAAAACAAGTCCTGTCCGTCAGAAATCTAAGTGCTAGTGTCAAAGGTCACCAAATGTTATTTCAGTTCTGTGGGTTGTGTACAGCTTTACAGAGGGTAAGAGTTGTGAAAAATAAGGAACGGCACCCAACGCTATTGTATTTCCCAATAGCATTGCATGCCATTGAATCAGCAAACTTCAAGTACTAGCCTCTGTTCCAACGGGTCTTAGGGGAGGAAGGACAGTGCACTTTTGACAACCGAGCATCATTAAAAGATTGCTCTCATGTAATGTAAAGCTTCTCATTGCCTTTCATGTGAAAGCCACAGTTATAAAAACCTTGGAAAAAAGCTCTTGAAGAAACAGCTACAGTGATGGTGAATTTATTCTCTTCAGCACTTCCATTGTCTGCTATTGAACTTGTATACTGTGGATTGTTTGGAGAGATGAAGAATAGAGGAAATATGGTATTCAAAAGTGATATGTGCACATTTAGTGAAAGAATAACAAATGTGTCTGAGTTTGAATGAAGTGAAAGCCCTTTGTTCAAGACCAATATAACACCCATGAGGTTGAATCTGCCCTTAAACAAGGCTAGAAAAATGCACTGGGGGAATCACTCATTTTTTTCCATTTAAAAAGTCTGCCAACTTTGCTGGGTCAGTTGGAGACTAATTGAAGCTGGAGGAGGGGTTCAAACAGACCATCAACTCACAATACTTAAAAGTACAGAAAGGCAGATATTAAAGTAAGTGTGAGTGCTGGGTACAGTGAAGGTACTTGTACAATATACAATAATGGATGAGTTTTATGGCCCTCAAAATTACAAGCCAAAAATAGCTGTTCGGGTTCATTTTGCACCAGCTGTAGTGATAGTGGTTTTCGATCACTGCTTGCTCATCCCCTATTTGCTCCACTCACCTTTCCAATACTTTTTATCTGAAATTTCTTCCTCTTTCCTGTTTTTTTTCCCTACCCTCAATGTACAATGCTGTGAGACACAGATAGGGTGAAGACTGCTCTAAACTTAAAGCATTAACTCGCTTTTTGTTCTTGTACTTGGCAAACAATTACAGACACATCTTACACCATAAAAATATCTGATTGCACTCACATGTAATATAGCTAGACATCTAGGGCACAAATTGCACCTGTAATATGTAGAAACAAAATAAAATGCTTGGTGCTAAAAATTCAGGCTACGTACTACTATTAGTGATGTTTCGCTACAGTCTGAAATAGTGCATGGGGTCTAGCACAGTATCTCTTCCAGTAAATTTCACATTCCCAGTTGGTCCTCTTTAAGAAAACTAAACAATGCTGAGTCCAATGTTGAATATTAAAATAATGATTACATATAATTAACATAAAATCTCAGTTTTGAGAGGTTGCTCAGCTATACAGAGCTTCTAAAAGCAAATATGAAAATCTATTTTATTTTAAAAGGCTCATATCAACATCAATTGCAAAACTTTCCATAAAAAAACAGCATTACAGTACATAGTTTGCCTCTTTGTGACACTAGTGATACAATTTGTTTCTAGATCAAAATGTTGGCACAGAGCATTATCTATCCAGATTTTAGGGAATTAAGAATTTGCAACTCCTCATATTAAATAAACTCCTAGACAGAAGGCTCATCCCTGGTTGCTTGGCAATGGAAGATGTGTGCCTAAGTTTCCTTAGCTGCTTTGAAAATCAACATTTCTTTATTGTGGTAGATGAAGAGGCAGCTCAACAGTGTGGGTGACTATGAACCTCCATCTTGGGAGACCTGTGCTGGGACCACACAGCCCTAGGTATTCTTCATCATCTTACAGAAATATGGATTTTCTCGGGCCAGGCCTGCTAAGTGTGAGCAGTGCAATCTTTGTAGAAGCCATGTCGCAGTTGCAAACATAGCTCTATGTGCTGCGCACCCATGTGAAATGGTGTACTGGTACAAATACAAGTTTCCACTGTGAAGTGTAAGACCTTTTCATCTTCTCTGTGGACTTGCTGCCCACACACTTGGTGTCCTATGCTTTTCTCACTGAAGTCTATGGGAAAACTGATACTGACTTAAGTGAGAAGTCAATCAATCCCTTACTGAGCATGTATGTTCAGTCCCTCAGGAGCACGTGTTCTGTCCGTGCTATTACATGTTGGAATGTCTTTTCTCCTATAGGTCAGTACATCTGTCCATTTGTTACCAATGCCCTTTTGTACAGGTTGAACCTCTCTATCTGGCACACTTGTTTGGCAACATCTGTAATCCAGCATTATTTTAGTTAGATGTTCACTTATCATAGTGTGACCAAGTTTCCCGTGGTCCCATAAAATCACCAGTCCTAGCTCTCCATGTTCTGTGCTGTTGTTTAGCTCTAATTTGCGCCAAATGTCTTCTAAGAGCCCAGTCAGAGTTTGTAATGCTGCTAGACAATACTGACCTCTTGTAGTCTGGCAATATCTCTGCTTCAGTGCTGGTCAGGTCCTGAGGACTCCAGACTAGAGAGGTTCAACCTGTAGTTAGGTATCACATTTGTTATTTCTGTCCTAAGTGGGTATTTCAGTTCTTTCCAAGTTACGATGTGCCTCTTAAGTTTGTAGGAACTTGGTAAAGCCTCATGCCAGCTTGCTTTACCTCACCCTGGCTACGTATACACGTGCCCCAAACTTCAAAATGGCCACGCAAATGGCCATTTCGAAGTTTACTAATGAAGCGCTGAAATGCATATTCAGCGCTTCATTAGCATGCAGGCGGCCGCGGCTCTTCGAAATCGATGCTGCTTGCCGCCACACGTCTCGTCCAGACGGGGCTTCTTTTCGAAAGGACCCCGCCTACTTCGAAGTCCCCTTATTCCCCTCAGCTCATGCATTTCAGCGCTTCATTAGTAAACTTCAAAATGGCCATTTGCGTGGCCATTTCGAAGTTTGGGGCACGTGTAGACACGGCCGCTGTGTGTTAAAGATGACAGATGACTTATGCTTTTGTTCATCACCATCTATCTAGGTGAAAGACATGTATGCAAACATATGTACACTGCCTTAGCTCAACAGCCATGATGTGGCCTGCAGGTCCCTTGTTTTGCAGCCCAGACAAACTACAGCATAGACCTATATGCCTATTACAATAAAACACTCAAACCAATAAGAACTTGTAAGAAAAGATATATGGGCAAGCAAGCTAGGTAGCTTTAGCTGTATTTCATGGACCTGTTGTGTAGATCAGTTTGTTGCCAGGACCCATCTGTGGTTGCTCATGTACCTGCTGTCAGAAGTTCCCATAAAACTATATTCTTGGCTCCCCATATACCTCAGCTTTTCCATTCAGCCATTTATCTAGGCTAAGTTCATAGGCTTCAAGACTTCTGCTAGCTTGCTGAGGCTAATGTCTTACAGGTTACAGGCCTGTAGGTTTTTTGCTTTTATGTTGAATGTAATGCAAAGTGGTACATAAATTAAAGGCAGACAAGCCCACTGGGCTACATGGGAAAACACCCTCCTACTATAGGGGCACCTACTGCAATTGTCCCTCAGCTTAAACCCATGGAGACACACAGGAATAATACAATGAATATGGGTAAAGGAAATATTTATAGAGGGATGAATGGAGAAAAATGTGGGAAAGAAGGAAGGATAGTACAGCAGGATTACATTGGACAGATGGATTCATGGGCCCAGTGGTACTACAATAGGGAAGGACAGACGCTTACCATGAGGTCTAGACTTGGATTTCAAGAACCATGGCAGAGTTCTATTCTGGCAGTGAGTTTTGGTCACTCCTAGCCATTTTTGGCACCTGTAAACTTTGACAACAAACTCCTCTGCTGCTCTGTTCTGCTGCTGCTTTCTGCAAAATCCACTCAGTCAACATCTTCACTTGATTACATACAGCTTCTTTTAATCCTAAAGCAATATCCCCAACCCCAGGATGCATGGCCCAGACAGCTCTGAATGACAAGTGATGCTGGGTCCAATTTGGGTTACTCCTCAGCTGATTCTTCCTTGTCTCAGGAACTCCTCCTGGCTCCTGTCCTAGGAAGTCACTGGTAGACTGGTTCTCGGGTGCACCCCTGTTTGAGAGCATGTTCATTATTATCTTGTGTGGCATTACAGATGCAGCCTTCCCATTCCCAAGATACTCCCTCTCTCCATTCTCCTTCACCCTGGAAAAGTGCACTTCCTCTGCTTCAGGATGATGTTTGAAAGGTGCCACACTCTCTAACCCCACAGGGTTAGAAATACGTAGATATATTGATACATGGGAGTCAATGGAATTACTGCAAACTGGGGTTCATAATATTTTTCTCCCACTCACTATTTATGTAGGCAAACTCTCAGATCATTGGAAGTTTCTCTGAGCCAGGCTCTTGCTCTGCAGGCACCCATCAGTCAGCACTGAAAAATTATATACAACCTGAATCTGTCTGTAGAATATCCAAAAAACCATACTACAAATGTGGCATTTAAGAGTGACTATGGCTAAAGTTTATTAGACTTGAATTGTATTGTGGGTAATTGTCCAGTAATAACCTTTGGTAAATTATAAGAAGCCTTTCCTTTACTTAACAGGGAATTCAGGCTCCCCAACTCCTAATATTATCATCATTCAAGATAATGAGCAACACAAACCATTCTATTACCAATCTAAAAGCAATAAATGTCAAAGTAAAGAACTATGCAATATTCTGGCCTGGAAGAACGAAGGACAAAAGTAATGATAATGCCTTTTTATATTTGCAGTCTATTATATCATGCATAACAAATATCCCTGTAATTGCAGACAGTGTTATTTTAACGGGTTATAAAGAGGAGATCATGGAGGGGTGAGGGAGTTTTGACAATCGCCCTGACAAAGACTGTAAGGTTGTTAAACTAAAATACTTGATAATTTCTGAATTCCAGCCTGAGAAGCCTTCTGCTTGTGTTATTCTAAAACTGCTCAAATGGTGTTCTTTAATGTCACTGCCTCCCTCCCCACAGTGTGACTTCCACAGCCAAGCTTGCCAAGTCAGTGGTTTTACTAATGAAGTGGCAATAGCCTAAGTTTTATGCTGACAGTCATAAGCAAGGACAAAAATACATTTTTAATGCAGATTATTGATTTTATGGAAATTACTGAGTTGGCAGTCATGTGACTTTGTGTATTAATTGTGTAATACTGGTCACAGGTGCTACATGGGAATCCTTTCTTAGACAGTAAGCGTACTGGGCTAGATTGTTCCTTGTGTGTATGTAAAGAGACTTTTGAATTTACTTTAGTGGCTCCACGTTAACACCAATATAAATAAGCTCAGAATCTTGTTGTCTGTGTAATCACAGTTAAGAATTATGTCCAAAGGTAAATGCACTTGACTGGAACTCAGGCAAGTGCCTCAGTTTCCCCTCTACAAAATGAGGAGAACGCATTTTTCACATATTTTCACCAACTTGTCAGCTTTTCAGTGCAGCCCTGTTGTGACAGGTCTCACAGGGATAGCTGTGTGAGTCAGTGGCTGCAAAAATAATGTGGAATCATGAGGCAACTTAAGTAAATCTGTTAGTCTTTGGGCGTAAGCAAAATGGGTCTGCACAACAGCCTTATTTTGAAATAAACTATTTCATAATAGCTATTCCAGAATAGCTTATTTCACAATAACACTGCTACACACAAAAATGCATTTTGAAATAGCACTTAGGTATTTTGAAATACAGCACCTACACACAGGCTGTGGCTGCACTAGCCTCCACCTTTCAGAAGGGGCATGCTAATGAGCCACTTTGGCAGATGCTAATGAAGCGCTACCATGAATATGCAGCACCTCATTAACATAATGGTGGCCACGCATGTTTCAAAAGTGCCATTTTCAAAACGCACACTGCCTGTGTGGAGAAGGGCCTTTCAAAAGGACCCCCAGACTTCTAAAGCCCCTTCTTCCCATTTGGCTTGGGAAAGAAGGGACTTTCAAAGTCAGGGGATCTTTTGAAAGGCCCCTGTCTATATGGGCGGCGTGAGTTTCGAAAGCGGCACTTTCAAAATGTGCGTGGCCACCATTATGCTAATGAGGCACTGCATATTCATGGAAGTGCTTCATTAACATCTGCCAAAGTAGCTCATTAGCATGCCCCTTCTGAAAGGCAGGGGCTAGTGTAGCCACAGCCACATAGAACCTCTTTCAAAACAGCCATTTGATGCAATAATCCTTATTTTGAAATGGGCTCTATTCCCTGGCCATGTCTAAACTACAATGGTCCTCTGGAAGACTGTCTTCTGGAAGCCATCTTCTGGAAGATCTTCCAGAAGATCTCATCTACACCGAAAATGCAGCTCGAAAGAGCTACCCATCCTTTCAGAAGACCACGTCCACACAGCTGTGTGCCCTCTTCCAAAAGAATGGGCCAGGAAACACCCGGGTCAGGGTTGCAAGGCCAGAAAGCATTTCTGGGAGCACCAGCCACCAGGGGCCTTAAGGGGCCCCTCCCAAGCACCCACTCCCTGTACATGCTGCTAAGGCCTGCCAAGCTGTTTACAATGAGGCTGAGCCTGTGCCTGGTTCTGACCCTTGCTTGCGAGAGGCATGCACCCACAGCAACTGCAGACCCCAGCATCATCCAGCTATACCTGCTGGCTAACATCCTGGCTGTCCTGCTGCACCTCCTGCAGTGCTAGAGACCCTACCCTCAGTCCCAACCCATCACCACCTCTGCCGAGGCCTCTCAGGTCCTTCCAATGGGTCTGTACCCGCCCATCAACTGGTGGGACTGGGTGGTCCTGACTGAGTGGGACAATGCACGCTGGCTGCAGAACTTCAGGATGAGGAGGGACACCATCATGAAACTCTGCACCTAGCTTGTCTCAATCCCACATGCAGCCATCCCTCTCTGTGGAGAAGTGCGTGGACATCACCTTGTGGATATTCACCACCCCAGACAGTTACTGCTCTGTCGAGAAGCAGTTCAGGGGTGAGCAAAGCAACCGTCATAGTCGCCATCCTCCAGGTAAGGCATGACCCACACCCTGGGCTGACACATGGGGGGCTGACAGGCAAGCAGGACCCTTGGGGATCAGGGACATGAGGGAGTGGGGTGGGGGGAGAAGAGGCCCGGCCCCAGGGGAACTGGGATGCCCCACCCTCACACAGGCCCCCTGCAGAAGAGGCCACACTGTGGGGGGACAGTACCCAAAGGGCTTGGGGGGGGGGATGGGGCAGCAGAAGAGGGCAACAGTAGGGGCAGGTGTGGCGGCAGCCAGAGGCTGGGCCAGCAGCTCAGTGGGAGCAATGCACACTGTGCACATCAGGTCCAACATCTCCATCCAGGTCTCCCACTGCCAGACCAGCTCTGCCTTGTCCAGGGCCAGGCGTTGCTCTGCCAGGGTGTTCTGGTGGTGGAGGCCAGCTGTCTCGGCCATGGCCTCCTTATCCCAGCCATGGTGTCAGTGCCTCTGGGTTTGGGCCCACTGGGGGATGGGGCAGGTGCACCTTGAGCCCGTGGTCAGGAACATGATCATGCCCCTATGTGTGGTGGGCAACCTGGGCTGCCCCCTGCTGCTGTGACTGATGCAGCTTTACACCAAGGCACCCTGAGCCCTTCCAGGGGCTCTTCAATGGCCACCATGGCCTGCGCACTTGCCATCCTGGGGAAAGTGTCTTTGTCTACCTGCAGGGGTGATTTGGAGCCTCCTGAACACGGGGGTGGAGGACGTCCCATGGGTCATGTTGGCCTGCTGCATCCTACAAAACCTCATTGAGGGCAAGGAGGACCCCTTCCCCCAGGGCTGGCTGAATGAGGCCGTAACCTGGGCCCAAGGACAACTTCACAGCACTCCGCATTCAGGATGTCCGCCAGCTGGAGTTCCTCCAGAAGGCCCTGTGAGCAGTCCCTGGGCACCCGGGGCCAGCACCTCATGGCCACTGGTTGCTGCAGAACCTCAGCCCTGCCATGCCCCACCACGCATCTTCCCCTTGGCCCACCCCACCCCCTGGATCTCGGGGGGAGCAGCTGCATAGATGGCCGGGTAGGGGAGGTGGCACATCAGTTGGGCAGTAGGGCATGGAGGGCTGTGCCCCCAGCCTTTCTGGGAAATGGCCTAGAGGGTGTGGGGGTCACCTGGACATAAGGGTCCCCACAGGGGGCCATGCATGGCCAATCCATTCCCAAGGTGCCCCCCATAGACATGTGGCTTACAGTACTATCTGCAGATGTGGGTGCTAGATATCACATGTGGGTGTGCCCACATGCTGGGGTGGCATTGCTACATGGGACATTGCTACATGGGGTCAGGGTGGCCAGCCTGCTGGGGGAGGGGGCAGAGGTTTGCATTGCCCCACCCCTTCCCATCCTCACCCTGCCATGGGGTGTGTGACATGCCAGGCACTTCCCAGCAAGTCCCTTGCAGTGGTGGTGGGCAGCCCTGCTGGTACAGTGAGGGGTTGATAGTGCCAACGGCTGAGCCATGCGGAAGGTGCCAAGCATGGGGTGGTCATGGGATGGGAGCTGTGAGCCTGTTACCATCTCCTTGCATGGCGGTCTCCCCTCCATGTCATGGGGCTGCTGTGTGCTGAGCGGGGCCGGGGGGGGGAATTGAGCCAGGGGTGTGGGTGTGTATCTGTGTTGGTGCCTGACTAGTGTCCTTGCTTGTGCAACCAGATCTGCAGGACTCACTGCCACTTTAAGGGTTTCTGAAATACAGGACCACAGAGCTCTTCTGGTGCTGTATAGAGCGCCTCTGCACTTCCTGTGGCTGGTGCCATGCGGACTGTTCTTTCAGAAGACGGATTTGCCGAGCATCTACACATGCTTTCTTCTGGAGGATTCTTCCTCTCAAAAAGGGAGCTGAGTACAGACTCAGGAAGAGTTGTGGTTTTTCTTCTGGATTCCTTCTGGAAGATTGGCTTTTGTGTGTAGACACTCCTGGGATCTTCCAGTGTAGACATGGCCTTCAAGTGTAGATAGCTATTTTGAAATCAGTGTTATTCCTCCTAGAATGAGGTTTACCAATTTCAAAATAAGCCTACCACTATTTCAAAATTATTTTGAAATAGCAGTTGCATTGTGTAGATGCTAGAATAATTATTTTGAAATAATGGCTGTCATTTCGAAACAACTTTGCTGTATAGACCTACCCTTAGTCTTAAGATGTGACTGGACTCCTTGTTGTCTCTTACTATAGCTACATTCGATACTTAATACAATGGTATCTGTTGCTGTCACCGCTAATTACACCATAAATATTTAATAAAACTACTTCAGAGGCTGTGTCTACACTATGAGTGAAAATCCATTTTATTAAAATCAATTTCTTAAAACTGGGGTTTATCCATTCAGTTTTGAGCATCTTGCCATATGCTCCCCACAAAATTGACTTACTGCTGGCACACACATGTAGCTTAAATCAAGCTTAAATTGAGCCCTGCTGCCATGTATTATGGGAACCTATCCCACAGTTCTCTGAGCCCCGTTGAATTCTGGACCCACAAGTAGATGTAGGTATATGATAACGTCTTCCCACATTTCATTCCCCTCTTTCCCCTGCCATGTTAGTTCTGTTTAAGTAGACGTGGGTGCTACACTGACACTTGAATGAATCATTGAAACAGTTACAGCTTGGGGTGGCTAAAAGACCCCAGACTATCGCCAGGTTTGGACCTGCCAAAAAAGACCCTTAGAACAAGAATATGCCCCACTGCAAACCTTACTTTGAGAACTGTGGCAATTGTATAGCTACTGCATTGCCTTCATTGAAACTCATATGGCTCAGGGTGGCCGAAAGACCCTCTGCTACAGCCAGCACCGGAAAATCATGATGTTTGACATCCCTGAAAACTCTGACCACCTGGAGAAACCCACCACCTGCTCCTATGAACAGTGTGCCTAGGCTTTCTTTTGGGCTTGGATTTGGATTTAGGCTTCCTGGAAAAAAGGACTCTAAGTAGACACGGATGCTACACTGAAACTCGAATGATTCACCAGTAATGACTCAGGGTGGCTAAAAGCTGGCAGATGCTTGACAGCCCCAACAATCATGACTGACGTCTGAGACCCTTTGATCATGTTTGGACCTGAATCTGGATTTAGGCGTCCTGCCAAAGAAGACCCTTAAAAGAAGATGTTTAAGTACACACTGTTGCTATGCTGAAACTTGAACGAATCATTGAAACAGTTACAGCTGGGGTGGCTAAAAGACCCCTGAATAAAGCCAGCCCTTTGGCTGGTCTCTGGATAAAAAAATTGATCCCAGAGGACAGCCACTCTAGTGACAAAACATTTTCTTCCATTGACTGAAAATTGTGTCCACTGAAGGAGAAATGCCCTGGGCAGATAAAAGATCCCCTACTATAGCCAGCCCCCAAAATCATGACCACCGAGTGAGCCTTCCCCCGGCCACCTAAAAGAACCCAGACCACAGCCAGCCCCTGAAAATCATGACCACTGAGGTAGATTTCCCCCAGTGGCTAGAAGACCCCCGGCTGAAGTCAGCCCCTTTGGCCTTTGATAAAGCCCATGTAAAAAATTTGGTCCCAGAGGACAGCCACTCTAATGACAAAGTATTTTCTTCCATCGACCAAAAATCTTGTCCGCTGAGGCAGACCTCCCCTGGGCAGATTAAAAAGACCCTGACTATAGCTAGCCCCAACAATCATGACCACCAATGGAGACATTCCCTGAGCAGCTAAAAGCCCCCCTGGCTACAGCCAGCCTCTGGAAATCATGACCGCCAAGGGAGACATTCCTTAGATGGCTAAAAGACCCCTGGCAACAGCCAGCTCCCAAAAAAACATGACCCTCTTTGCATCCAAGCTGCCTGGCACCTTGCACAGTGCATCCTTTTATTGGTTAGGGGTCAAGCCCAATATGGCTGGTCGTGGGAGTGTTCCAAACTGTGCAGTGCTTCTGTGGGGAGGGTAAGGAGAGGATGTGGGGGTCAGGACAAAATGTAAGCGGCTGAAAAGAAGTTTCTCATCCAAGCATGACTTCCACCCACAGACTATATGCCACGTGATGCGGGCAAGGGAAAGTTCCAAACTGCTCAGTGCCTCTCGAAGAAGGGGGCCAGGACAACAAGTAAACAGATGAAATGAAGTTTCTTGTCCTACCAGACAAGCACAACACCCACCGGCAGCCTAGCTGGCACATGGTGCAGGGCTGGGGAGCAGTGGATGGTGCAGGCAGCACAGAAAAAAAGGCAGCTAGCAGATGTATGCACAGAACCACAGACCCCACAGCTGCGCTACTAGCAAAGACAAAGAAAGAAGATTTTTCAGCCTCTCATGACCCTACAGCCACAGGCTTGCAGATGCCAGATTGTAAGGGTCTTCCTGTTGCCTTATTCCTCCACACCTAAGAGCAGTGCAGATGTAAGAGGCAAGAGCGGAGAACTGTGGGGCACTTATGGGGCATGTCTGGAGGCTAATGAATTTGATTTAAAGACATGGTGCATCCTCACTAGCCTTCACTCAGAATTTTAAATTTGAACTGAATGCTACAGCTGTCAGGTTACTGCAATTTTAGGATTTTGATATCATGTACATTTTCCTGCTCCATAAATCGAGCTAATGGAATTTACAGTCAGGACAGGCACTTGGAAGAATCAGGCTAACTGACTTAAAATCACTTTTATCTCATAGTGTAGACGCAGCCTGCGAGAGATGGAAGATTCTGCTCTGGGTAGCTTTAACAGTGAGAAGGTAATTAACCTTTATGGAAGTAGCCTTGGAGAGGTAGCTGTGTTAGCATGTAGGTTCACAAAAAACAAGCAGTCCTGTAGCACATTAAAAACTAACAAATTTATTTATTAGGTAATGAGATTTTGTGGGTCCCACAAAAGCTTATTACCTACTAAATACATTTATTAGTCTTTGGGGTGCTACAGGACTGCTTGTTGTTTGGATGGATGTCACTAAGCTGAACAGCAGGTCGAGTTTTACTCCAAGACAGACTAAGTAGATGTAGAGTAACAACTATTTTCAGCCGATATCTTCAATCTATACTAGTGTAACCAGCAACAAAATTTGGTCTCAAGACATTAACAAGAATTTTCTCTCCACAAACAGACCTTACTTCACAGACCTAATTCCCCACTGCCTTGCGTTTTGTGTTGTCATTTGTCATACCAAAGTGTGTGCAAAGATACACTTGCAGATATGTAAAAGAGTTCTACTGCAACTTGTACCCTAAATTTAGTTATTTGTTGACATTTATACATAGCATCAAGGACTGATGTGGATTATATTGAGCTCTAAATGGACTCATTTGTATCGTATTTATTTTGCAGTAGTTGTCCAATGCAGAGCGGGGATTGTGTCCAGGTGGGTTTTTACTTTGCCATGGCAGAAGTTAAGTAGTAGAAGCAGGGCTTTTTTTCTGGTGGTACTGCACACCAACACCTCCTTGCTAGGGTTCCCACACCAGCATGGGGCCTGGAGCCGGAGCCCCCTCCTCCCCGCAGCAGCACAGGGCCCGGGAGGCTGGCATGGGGCTTGGAGCCAGAACCCCTATGCCCCGCAGCAGAGCAGGGCTGGGAGCTGCAGCCTCTGCTTGTGCCACAGTAGCAGGTTCCAGGAACTGGAGGCCCCCACCCCAACTCATGCAGCCCCAGTCACAGTAACCTTGGTGGAGGATTGGAGGATCCATACTGTCTCCTCATTTTTTACAAAACAAAACACTGAGTAGCTAGCAATAGTAGCCTGAACTTAATTAAGAGAAAGGAGGGAAAACAAAACCCAAACCAGATACTAAAATGGATTGTTTTTCTTTTGCTCCCTTTGTCTCCATGTCCACTTTTGATGTCTGTCTTTCCTTTAGAGAACACAAAAGAATAAAGTTGATCCATATTTGTGCTTTGCCTGCTGGGTTACAGCCCAAAACTACAAAACAAAGAGCCATGGTTTGAATGTGTCAATATTAGATCATTTCTTGTAAAACATTAGAAATAGGTGGAGATTCAATCACAAAACAGTTTTCAGTGCACATGTGGCAAGAGTTTTCCGAGGGTGAGTCGTTTATACACGATGTTCTATGTAGGTTCCTTAATGTTGAGCACAGCACTGCTTTGTGTTTATTTGATTTTTTTTTCTTAGCTGCTTCCTTGTTTGGTAAAAAGCTCAAGTCCATCTGTTTCTGTTTTCCTGATTTTATACTGTAGTGCGTGCGTGTGTGTGTGTGTGTGTGTTTGTGTGTGTGTGTGTGTGTGTGTAGGATTATTATATTTTGTGTGTGTGTGTGTAGTATGATTATGACTAAAACAATCTGGAAAGTGGTAGGGAGTGAGCATGGGAAATTTAGATTGGAGGAGAGGGTTTATTTTATTTTACCTCTGTGTTTGGTGCTGGTGCATCCTCTGCCAGAATACCATGGCCAGTTCTCATGTCTGCTGTTCTAGAAGGATGGTGGTAAATTGGAGAGTGTTCAAAGAAGAGTTAAGATGTAGATTTAAGGCTTAGAAATCATGTGCTATAGGGACAAATGGAGCCCCTTGGGTTTATCTAGCTTAAACAGACAGAAGGTTAAAGAATGATTTGATTACAGACTTTAAATACATACTTGGGGAACAGATTTAGAAATGGGCTCATCAGTGTAAAAGATAAAGCTAGAACATAGTCCAATGAATACTTGGAAGTTGAAGTCAGAGAAATTCAGACTGGTGCAAGGTATAAGGTGTTTTTTGTTTTGTTTTGTTCTGTTTTTTAACAGGCTGAACCTCTCTCATCTCCGGGACACGCTTGTCCTGCAACATCCTGGTCTGGCATAAATTTAGTTAGCCAGATGTCCACTCATCATACATGTGGTCAAGTTTCCTATGGTCCCATACAATTTGCTTACAGCCATCAGCCCTGGCCTTCAGTGCTCTGTGCTGTTGTTTAGTTGTAATTTACTCCAAAATGTCTTCTAAAAGCCCAATAATCAGTTGAAGTGCTCATAAATGCTGCTAGACAATATTGACTTCCTGTAGTTTTGCAGATTCTTTGGTTTGGCACCAGTCAGGTCCCAAGGGTGCCAGATTAGAGAGGTTCAACCTGTTAACCATTAGAACAACTTATCAAAAGTTATGGTGGATTCTCCGTCACTGATAATTTTTAAATCAGTGTTGGATATTTTTCTAAAAGATGGCTGTCGGTATTATTTTGTGGAGTTCCATCTTGATGGGTGGATATGAGACTGTTATTTGCAATCTGCCTTTTGACCTACCTGATCATTGCCAAATATGATTTATACATTAATGGAGAAATGAAAGCTAAGCATATTATATTTCTGAAGAGCTTTTCACTCAAGGATCGACACACTTTCTGCGTATTACTTATCTTTCACCCCTCTCTGGCAGTTTAAGGTCTGAGACTATTTCCCACAGAGTTAATTAATGGCAATGTAAGCACAGCCCAGATCTCTATTCCCATTTTTATACTTTAGTGTCCTAACAATACAGATATGGACAAAACCAGACACCCACTATGCACTTGAATGAACTTACCCAGACAATTATGAAGCAAAACCCATCATATTGCTCAATGGTGAACACTTTTTCACATAGCAGTCACTCCAAATCTGATCTTTCAGTTCAAGTCTTCAAGAGAAACTTGCACACTATCTTCAAAAGGTAAACCTAGGAACTCAAGTGTGTAACTCTGCCACACAGCAAAAGCCAGAGTTAACAGGGAAATTGGTTTTAAGTCTTATTACAACAGTTTCTAATAGTTTTCCCTAATATCCAACCTACGCCTCTGCCTCTGTGACTTCAGAACATTGCTGCTTGTTCTGCCATCTGTCACCACTGTGAACAGCCTCTTGCCATCCTCTTTAGAGGCCCCTCTCAGGAAGTTGAAGGCTGCTATCAAATCGTCCCTCAGCCTGCTCTACTGCAAATTAAATAAGCTCAAATCCCTCAGCCTCTCCGCATAGGTCATATGTTCCAGCCCTTTAATCATTTTAATTGCCCTCCGCTGAACCCGCTCCAATCAATATCCTTTCTATAATAGGGGCCCCACAATTGGATGCAATATTCTAGATGTGGTCTCACCCATGCCAAGTAGAGGGGAATAATAACTTCTCTAGACCTGCTGGAAATGTTTCTTCTAATGCACTCCAATATGCCATTCGCCTTCTTGGTTACAAGAGCACAGTGTTGACTCATATCCAACCTCTCCCAACCACTGTAATCCCTAGATACTTTTCTGTTGCACTGCTACTTAGCCAGTCTGTGCCTAACTTACAACAATTCTTGGGATTTTTTCTGTCCCAAGTGCAAGACTCTGCACTTCTCCTTGTTGAACCTCATCAAATTTCTTTTGGCCCAATCCTCAATTTGTTTGGGTCACTCTGAACCCTATCGCTACCCTCCAATGTATTTACCTGACCCCCTAGCTTAGTGTCATCTGCAAATTTGCTGAGGGTGCAATCAATCCCCTCATCCAGCTCATTAATAAAGATATTGAACAATACCAGCCCTAGAACCAATCCTTGGAGCACTCCTCTTCAAAGTGGCTGCCAATCAGACATGGAGCCATTGACCACTACCTTTTGGGCACGTCCATCAAGCCAGTTTTCTGTACACCTTACAGTCAATTTATCCAATTCATAGTTCTTTAACTTATGGACAAGTGCCTTTCATCAATATAAATTGGTCCAATAAGACATTGCCTCACCTACCTTGTCATTTGGTTTATCGGTTGAGTAAAGGGCACAACATTTTAAGCAGTTTTCTGTATGCTTAGGTTTATAAACAGACTGAATTTAACTGTGCTGAACAGAGCCTAAAAATAAGTGTCCCCATAACTCTGTAAATCTTTTACTAAAATGTTATCATCTAGCATTGATCATAGGTAGTAGCTGTGGGGGCGGGGAAACACACTGGTGCCAAGGGATTCGCTTTCATCCTCAAAGAGACTAAGTAATAAAACGGTATTTTAAAAGATGTGGGCTACATCTATACTACACTCATCTGTCTACAGAAGTTACTGTTGGAAGAGATGTTCTGACAAAACTTCTGTTGACGGATCACATCTACACATAAAAATGGTTCGATCTTTTGATGCACTCTGTTGACAAAAGGGCCCGCTGGAGCATCTACATAGCTTTTTTGATGACAGTTTCTGTCAACAAAACACATTTTGTGTGCAGATGCAAGGTGAGTTTTGTCAACATCCCTCCGGTTTTGTTTATAACACTCTCTAGGGTAGATGTAGCCACAGAGAGTATGTGAGAGGCAACTCTAAAACTATTCAGAAAATTGGTGTTGTCCTTAACTTGTTTCATGTAGAGTCCAGAGGTGGCATTTTAGCTACAGGTATCTATTTAATTGCATATGTTGAAATTTTGCTTTTTCCAATTCTTCACAAGTTTGCAATCTGATCTTTTAACTGATGATTCTCCATTACCACCATTATGGAAAGCATCTCTTTGCTGTTTCCCAAAACAGGCATAATTTTCATTGCCATTTGAGTGGTGGTCTTAACCTTTGTTTCACTGTGCTTGTAAATGCAGTAGGCATGTATCACAATAGTTATATGGCTTCATTTCTGGGCTCTTTGAGCACCTTTCCATCTTGAACACATTTATCCTCCCAACACTCCTGTGAGGCAGGCAGGGGCTATTGAATGGATAATTCCCAAGTCTTTCAAGCCCCAGACTGCCACTCTAAGCACTGGACCATCCTTCCTCTCCATAATGACTCTTAATTCACAAGGCTTTCAGCACAGCAGGATCAGCCATTCCAGCTCTTGGATCACTGGCAACAATTGCCAGACAGACCACATTGTGGGAGAAAATGTCAACTGTCTATTCCCACAATAAATCAGACTGGTTTAGATCAATAACAGAGAGGAAGCCGTGCTAGTCTATACACTATCAAAACAAAAAGCAGTCAAGTAGCACTTTAAAGACTAGCAAAGTGGTTTATTAGGTGAGCTTTCGTGGGACAGACCCACTTCTTCAGACCATAGCCAGACCAGAACAGACTCAATATTTAAGGCACAGAGAACCAAAAACAGTAAGCAAGGAGGACAAATCAGAAAAAGATAATCCAGGTGAGCAAATCAGAGAGTGGAGGGGTGGCGGGGAAGGTCAAGAATTAGACTGAGCCAAGTATGCAGACGAGCCCCTATAGTGACTCAGAAAGTTCCCATCATGATTTAAACCATGTGTTAATGTGCCGAATTTGAATATAAAAGCCAGCTCGGCTGTTTCCCTTTACAGAACGGTGCGATAATTCCTTTTCAGTAACACACATACCTTTAGGTCATTGACAGAATGCCCCATTCCATTAAAATGTTGACTAACTGGTTTGTGGATCTGGAGGGTTTTGATGTCTGTTTTGTGCCCATTGACCCTTTGTCTAAGGGAGTTAGAAGTCTGTCCAATACACAAAGCATCTGGGCATTGTTGGCACATGATGGCATATATGTTGTTAGTAGAGGAGCATGAGAAAGTGCCCGTGATTCTGTGAGTAACCTGGTTAGGTCCAGTGATGGTATTTCCAGAGAAGATATGTGGACACAGCTGGCAGCAGGCTTTGTTTCAGGGAAAGGTTCCAGGACTGGTATTCCTGGGGTATAGACTGTGGCTGTTAGAGAGGATCCTCATGAGGTTGGGGGATTGTCTGTAGGAGAGAACAGGCATGTCACCTAGGGCCTTCTGGAGTGTGGCATCCTGATTAAGGATAGGTTGTAGGTCTTTAATAATTCGTTGCAGTGGTCTGAGTTGGGGGCTGTAAGTGATGACCGATGGTGTTCTGTTCTTGGCTTTTTTGGGCTGATCTTGGAGTAGCTGGTCTCTGGGTATTTGCCTGGCCCTGCTGATTTGTTTTTTACTTCTCCTGGTGGGTAATTCAGGTTTATGAATATTTGGTAAAGTTCTTGTAGTTTTTGGTCTCTGTCAGTTGGATCAGAGCAAATGCGATTGTACCTAAGAGCTTGACTGTAAACAATGGATCTAGTCACGTGTGCAGGATGGAAACTAGAAGGGTGTAGATAAGTATAGCGATCAGTAGGTTTTCGGTACAGTGTGGTACTGATCAGGCCATCCTTGATTAGTACTGTAGTGTCCAGGAAATGTATCTCTTGCATGTTGTAATTGAGGCATAAGCTGATGGTGGGGTGTAGATTGTTAAAGTCTCTGTGGAATTCCTCTACAGCCTCTGTACCATGGGTCCAAATCATGAAGATGTCATCCATGTATCTTAAGTATAGGAGTGGTAATAGGGGACGAGAGCTGAGGAATCATTGTTCCATGTCAGCCATAAATATATTAGCATATTGTGGGGCCATGTGGGTGCCCATAGCTGTGCCACTAATCTGGAGGTATAAGATGTCTCCAAATCAGAAATAATTGTGTGTGAGAACAAAGTTACAGAGGTCAGACCCCAGATTGGCTGTGGTGACATCAGGGATGGTATTCCTGATCACTGGTAATCCATCTTCATGTGGAATATTAGTGTACAGAGCCTCTACACCATGGTGGCAAGGACGGTGTTGTCAGGAACTTTTCCAATGTTTTGTAATTTCCTCAGGAAGTCAGTGGTATCTCGGAGATAGCTGGGAGTGTTGGTGGCATAGGGTTTGAGGAGGGGGTTTACATAACTGGATAGTCCAGTGGTAAGGGTGCCAACACCCAAAAAGATAGGGCGTCCGGGGTTTCCAGATTTGTTGATTTTGGGAAGTGACTAGAATAATCCAGGTTGGGGCTTAGATGGCATGCCTGAGTGAATGAGGTCCTGCATAGCAGCAGGGAGTTCCTTAAGTAGTTGTAATTTCTTTTGGAATTCCAAAGCGGGATCAGACGAGAGGTCGGTAAAATGTGGTGTTGGAGAGTTGTCTGACTGCCTCCTGTTGACTTATTCATGATAACTACAGCACCCCTTTTGTCAGCTGGTTTGATTATAATGTCTGGATTATTTTTGAGACTCTGGAGGGCACAGTGTTCAACATAGTTGAGACTGTGTCTTATTTTGATATTGTTTGCGTATCATATCAGTCTGAGCACAGTTGTGGTAGCATTGTTCGTAGAAATCCAGACTTTCACTATGACCATCGGGGAAGTCCACATAGAGTTCTTCTTTTTGTGTTGGTGGGGATGGGGAGAGCGTTGAGAGAGTCAGACTAACGTTCATAGGCATGTTGGAAGAGTTCCTTTAGATAGAGACGGCAAAAGAAGGCTTCAGGGTCACCACAGAATTGCATTAAGTTTGTGGAGAAATTGGTCAGTCGGACACGAAATTATACAATTTGATGGAGCAAGATTCTGCGTGTAGGTCAGAAACTAGAAGAAGGTAAACTACCAGTCTGGAGCTTTCCAGTTAAAAAAGAGTGTCTACTTTTCAGTATCTTTTGGTGCTGACACTGTATGTACCTTCAACTAATGAAAAGCTCACATGTGATTTCCTTGTATCATAGAGAGCCCTGGAAGCCAGCAATATACCTAAACCTGCCTTCTACCCACTAAGATATAAAATGATTGTTTCCATCACCTGGGTAATTATTCAGTAAAGAACAAGACATATGAACCTTTGTGCTGCTGGTTATTTTGGTAACCTGAAATGTATCAAGCCATGAGCTACAGAAGTTTTTCTCAATGACCAGTCCTTGCACTAGCACTAGCCCCTGAGGTCTTATTCTAAATTTGTACACAACACTGTTAGTGTGTGCGACTTGCCTAATGTACTTCTAAGTGTAACAGAAATGTTGCTGTGTTAGTCCATATTCTAACAAAACAAAACACCAGAAACGCAGCACTCTGGAAATCTAAAAGAATACATATTATGACAATGTATGACTGTTGTATGGCATGCAGATGTAACCGCAGTGCAGAGTCTACATGCACTTCCAAATGGCTTTAAAAAAAGTGCAGTTTCCATAGTGTAGATTTAGCGTTTTCCCTATACATGTGAAAATATAAGGCCTACTGTGTTTCCACTGTATTTCTTAAAGGTCTCTCAGTGTTTTTCTTACCACTGTGAAATTTATGAACCACATGCTCTCCATGGAAGCATGCAGCATTTCTTCCTAGGCAGTGGGCACTGTGATCTTACAGTTAAAGGTAGGACTTGCCTCTATGTTTATTTGGGTTTTTCTTTTAACGTTTCTCAAAAATTTTTGGGAAGAAGGGGCCTCCGGAAGAAGAACTTCCTTCCGGAAGCCCACCCCCAGGAGCCGCGCTTCTATGTGGCATTTTGGAGTCCAGAATAACGGTCTTCCAGACTCCAAATCACGTGACATTATGCTAATGAGGCACGGGGAATTTGCACCCTTGCCTCATTGGCATCTTTCGCTCCATGTATTAGCATGCCATTTCCTTCAGAAGTGGCCTGTGTAGAAACGGCCATGCTATCTAAGCTCTTATGTAGGTGAATGTCATCCAAGTGAAAGGTACGTTGTCTGAAAAGCCAGCCCATTTAGCCTTGGCTTTTCTGCAGGGATTGCTAACAAGAGTTCCAATTCTCAATTTTTTTTAAAGGGGATACATGCTCCCTAAAAATGAACGGAGACTTGTAAACATATTCCACCTAAGATTCTGGGATTACCAACTCAATAATTTCATTTTACCCAGCAGTTTGTCAGGAAAACTTTTAAGAGACCTCAAGAGGTCATTGAGTCCATTCCCCTATCTTTACAGCAGGACCACGCACTCTAGACCATGCTTGACAGATATCTATGTATCCTGCTTTTAAATATGTCCAGTGATGGATATTTCATAACCTCCATAGCACTTTATTCCAGTATTTGACCACCTCGACAGTTAGAAAGTATTTTTCCTAAGGTCCAGCCTAAACTTCCCTTGCTGCAATTTAAGCCCATTGCTTCTTGTCCTATATTCAGAGAACAAGAAAAGCAATTTTCTCTCTCCTACTTGTAACCTTGTTTTAGGTACTTGTAAGCCTCTATCATGTCCCCCCTCAGTCTTTTTTCTAAACTAAATAAGCCCAGTTCTATCAGTCTTCCCTCTTAGCTCATGTTCTCTAGACCTTTAATCATTCTTGTTGCTCTTCTTTGGACCTTCTCCAGTTTGTCCACTTCTTTCCTGAAATGTGGTGCCCAGAACTGGAGACAATACTCCAACTGAGGCCTAATCAGTGCTAAGTAGAGTGGAAGAATGACTTGCTCACGACATTCCTATTAATGCAGCCCAGAATCATGTTTGTCTCTTCTGCAACAGTACCACACAGTTGACTCATATTTAGCTTGTTGTCCACTATGACCCCTAGATCCCTTTCTGCAGTACTCCTTCCCAGAGAGTCATTTTCCATTTGAAACCCCACTTGTTAGGCCTTCTAACATGATTGTGATATGTTAATAACAACTCTCTAAAGATGGCCATTCAGTCAATTATGCAGCCATCTTATAGTAACCCCATCTAAGTTTATTTGCCTAGTTTATTTATAAGAAGAGCATGAGAGACCATATCAAATGCCTTACTAAAGTCTATATACCTTGTTCACTGCATCTCCCTTATCCACAAGCCTTTTTATCTGATCAAAGAGAGCTACCAGATTGGTTTGACATGATTTGTTTTTTACAAATCCATGTTGGCTGTTACCTATCACCTTATTTTCTTCCAGATGCTTGCAGATTAATTCCTTAATGACTTGCTTCATAATCTTTCCTGACACAGAAGTTATACTTCTATGGCTGTGTACATCATGGTTGTTGCAGTTCACAATTCTTCATGGAAACCCTTTTCTTTGGTTTTAATTTCCCTGGATTCTCATAGCCTGTGTTTTGCTTTTAGATTGAATAAAATCTAACAAGTTACACATTGACACCTTGGTAAACCTTGAAGTCTTCTTGGATTTATTGTCTCGATGGACATGGACACTCCACATTGGGAAGGGAGGGTGTTTGCATCTATGCATCTTTGATCAGAATTTTTTATCAGGAGTATCAAGGGTCTGCATCTGAGCTGTACACCTACTTGTGCGTTAAACAGATGTGTGCGAACATTTGATCTTGGGCCTCATTTTTCATCCCTGCAATTTGCAGGTCCCTGGAACCTGTCTAATGTAATCCAAACTGACACAAAATACACTATCCCTGCACAGTATCAACATTAAATTTATCTATTTTGTAATAGAAAAGATTGAAGTTAGTAATGAGTAGCAGCCTTTATTGAACTAGAGAAAATGGGGATTATTTCCATGGGTGTGGTGGGGTCCTATCTGTTGCAGACAGATACTTCTGATAGAATTTTAGCAGTGCTCAATCACTTCCGTACCACATGACTTCCAGGCAAACGGCAGTGATAAGAATTAATTTCTGACTGCCTGTATGCACAAGTTATGCTTTATGATTTTAAGCTGTAATGTAGATTGCTACTTATTAGCATTCAAAATGTCTATTATTTCCTGCTACACTTGCTACTATGGCACATCAGAAGGTATATGAAAGTATCTAATTTCAACTACAGGATAAATGAGAACAGGCATCACACGTAATTAAAACAGAAGAGAAAGAGATATAGGTTAGCAGCTCTTCTGTGAAATTTTTCCTGATCAGAAATTAGGAGACAGTTTCACTTCTAGGAACCCTAGAAAAAGAGAGGGTTTTAAACTACTGTTGTGTGATCACATTAGTCCTTAATACTGAGAAATACAAATACTTCCTACCCATAGGTGCTGAGCCCATAGAGCTGCTAGTGTTCAACTCCTCTCAGAATCAGGTTCTAAGTCAGGAGGAGAGAATTTGTAGAAAAGATTTGTTTTTATTCCCCCTACATCAACATTACTACCACATATTCCCTCATTTTTCTGACTTGCTATATTTCCCCATCCCTTTCAACTGATCCATTTTTAAATCCACATTTTTTATTAATGCTAATAAAAAGGTGGCAGATGGTCTGAAGGTTTCTGCCCACACTACAGTTACAATGCACATTTCCAGTTGCTGCCTCACCAATTCACTGCAAGCCTGTAGGAGTGACAGCATAACTCATTCTGCCTACTCATTACATTCATTAGCATCTCTTTTGAGGTTCCAAAAAAAACCCACAAGGGTTGCATTTGGTAGGTTTGTTGTGCAGGGTCTGCCCTTGGAATCCTTGCTGAGACAGTATCCATTTTGCAGAGGCCTTTGGAGAACAATACTTCTAGACTGAAACAGATGAAGATTTCAAAAAGCTCATCTTCAGCCACATTAGAACAACAGACATTTTGAAATACATTTTGAGACAGAGATAATCAAATTTTATTGTAAATTTACTTCCACATTCATGAATCTGAATGTCTCTAAAGCACAAGAGTTACATTTATAAGGTATTTATATACCTTATATTGAAGCTATTGAAGTCTCACAGAAAACTCTGATAAACATTTTCTTTAGAGAGAGTGCTGCATCCCTCTCGTATCATTTCTCCTTTCTCTTATTCCCTTTTTAACTAGTAGAGGTATTTACATAAAGGCAGACTTCTTGTTGATTGGAAACTCATCAGCTCCTGCCGCTGTGTTTCCAATTGAAGTTCCCAATCAGTAGTCAGGAACACTCCCAGTGAACATCATATATCTCAAATCCAGCCTTTATTTTCAGTTTTTCATATAAAATATGGAACTTTTCCCAGGTCTGGAACTTAAAGTGAGGAAATTGAAAGCACAGGAAAATCTCATACAGATAAAAATAAGGAGGAAACTACAGGATAAAATGTGTTGCAAACCGTTAAGTGTGCTTGCCTATGGTTATACTAGTGAGTTTTGTGGACACAACCGTGTTTTCTGTCAACAAAACTCAGCGCTTTTGCTGGCAGCATTTTACCTCTCAGCCATGAGGCGTAATGCTGCTGTTGACAGATCCTGTTGTCAATAAAGCTGAGTGGATGCTCTGGAGAAGGCCTTCTCTCCACAGGCAGGGTGTTCAAAACAATGTACAGCCCTAACTTCTGGACTTCCGGGTGCCTCTTAACAAGTGGAGTGCTCTTGTGTGTGCTGCCACATTCGGTTGACAGAAGTTTTGTTGGGAAATGTTGTCCAACTGTAACTTCTGTTGACAGATCTCTGTAGTGTAACTGTAGCCTTTCAGTGGAGGGGTTATGAAAACACTATATTGACTTCCCATACTGGCTTACCCTTAAAAAAGGCTGGAATGGACTAGATGAGGGCTAAAACTCACCAGATAGCAAGCATGAAAAATCATGACACTCTTCTGTTGTGTTGAGGGGGGCATAGTTGTGTATATAAGACTAAGTTCCTAATTTTGTGAAGATCACAATAATCTTGGGGCATCTGGTCATCCTGGGGCATTTCCATCCTATTCCTCACTTACCCCGTCACTTATTTTCAGTCTTACTTATCTGGTGTGTGGCCCTATTTTGCAATCTGTTCTTTTGAAAGCAGAAATTTTAATATTTTGTTCTCCTATTTAATTATTACTAGAATTTTGCTGTAGAAATTTTCTGCAGACTTTTTTTCTGTTGGGAAGTTTTACATTTCAAATAATCATCTAGGCTGAAAAAGTCCAAATCCTCAACAACAGCCTTAGGGTGCGTCTACACTAGCCAGCTACTTTGAAGTAGCTGGCACAGTGTCGAAATAGCACACGTCACGTCCACCCGCGCCATGCACTATTTTGACATTGAAATCGATGTTAGGCAGCAAGACGTTGAAATCACTGTTCCTATCCAAAGATGGGAATAGTGCCCTACTTCGATGTCCAACATCGAAGTAGGGCATGTGTAGATGATCCGCGTCCTGATACATCGAAATCATCCATGGTAGCCATCAGCTGAGGGGTTGAGAGACGTTCTGTCCAGCCCCTGCAGGGCTCTATGGTCACCGCGTGCAGCAGCCATTAGCCCAGGGCTTCTGGCTGCTGCTGCTGCAGCTGGGGGTCCATGCTGTGTACACGGGGTCTGCAGCCAGTTGTCGGCTTTGTGGACCTCGTGCTGTGCAGGCTGAGTGTGTCTGGGAGGGGCCCTTTAAGGGAGCGGCTTACTCTTGCCACAGAAGGGCTAGTCCAGCCTGTGACCCCATCCACAGGCTTTGCTGGCTCCTTATTTCAATGGAGAGTGCTTGTCTGTGGACACTGTGCATTTCCTTCCGGGGCGGCTCCTTTTGATGTTCCCCATCGCTACTTCGACGTTGAACATCGACAGCACCAGCCCTGGAGGACGTGTAGACGATACGCATCGAAATAGCCTATTTCAATGTTCTTATATCGAAATAGACTACTTTGACATAGTGTGCTAGTGTAGACGGAGCCTTACTGTGAGAACAGTACAAACCTAATACAAAACTGTTGAGCAAATAGGCTGTGCTACATTTGCACCCAGCACCATTTCCAATTAGCCTATACTGAAGAATTGGTGTGTCTCACATTCATAGTTCATGCACCACAGCCATTTTCCCAAACTTAAAGGAATGGCAACATTTGGGGAAATGCAAAGCCACCCAAACCAAAAGTCTTCCAGAACAACAGTGCTATAGAAAAAGATGTTATGCTGCTTGTACATGTCTAGTGACCCCTACCAGATTCTACAATTAGAGTTTAGTTGATTATTTTATTGCTTTTGCACTAGACAGAATAGAATCCAACTGCTTTTGTGCTCTGCAATGCTAAGTACAGTGTAGACTTATTTGTGTTGGTCACTTGAGATACAAGCCAAGATGCAAAAATAGGCATACTATAACTTTGATTTTCAGTACTGCATGACATGTAACCCCATGCACAAATCAGGTATGGCCAATTAGATGAATAGCTAGCATTTGCAGGGGTAAAAGTATAAATTCCCCATATAGTAGCTGTGCTTGTATAATATCAGAGAGGTAGCCGTGTTAGTCTGTATCTTTGAGAACAACAAAAAGTCCTGTGGCACCTTATAGACTAACAGATACTTTGGAACATAAGTTTTTGTGTGCAAAGACCCGCTTCATCAGATGCATGAATGGCGGTGGGTATTCAGAGGGGTATTTAGAGAGTGGGGTCCGGGTAAAAGGGAGGGCCAAAGCTGATAAGATCTAGTCAATCAAGTTGGAAGTAGCCCATTATGGCTGTGTCTACACGTGCCCCAAACTTCGAAATGGCCATGCAAATGGCCATTTCGAAGTTTACTAATGAAGCGCTGACATGCATATTCAGCGCTTCATTAGCATGCGGGCGGCAGCGGCGCTTCGAAATTGACGAGCCTTGCCGCCGCGCGGCGCGTCCAGACGGGGCTCCTTTTCGAAAGGACGCCACCTTCTTCGAAGTCCCCTTATTCCCATGAGCTCACGGGAATAAGGGGACTTCGAAGTAGGTGGCGTGCTTTCGAAAAGGAGCCCCGTCTGGACGCGCCGCGCGGCGGCAAGGCTCGTCAATTTCGAAGCGCCGCTGCCGCCCGCATGCTAATGAAGCGCTGAATATGCATGTCAGCGCTTCATTAGTAAACTTCGAAATGGCCATTTGCATGGCCATTTCGAAGTTTGGGGCACGTGTAGACGTAGCCTATCAGTAGTATATATCAAAAGAGGAAAAAGCAAGTCAGATCGGGGGGGTGGGGAAAAGGTCCATTGTCAGAGTCTAATGTGGAGCTGTTAACACCGAGGGCAGAGAAGCTCCTTTTGTAAGGGGCCAGCCGCTCCCAGTGTCTATTTAATCGTTGGTTGATGGAGTCAAATTTGCAAATAAATTGCAGCTCAGAGATTTCTCTCTCCATTTGATTTTTGAAATGTCTTTGTTTTAGGACTGCTACTTTTAAATCTGTTATTGAGTGTCCAGGGAGATTGAAGTGTTCTCCCACAGGTTTCTGTACATTTCTGTTCCTAATGTCTGATTTATGTCCATTTATCCTTTTACATAGAGACTGTCCAGTTTGGCCAATGTAAATTGTAGTGGGGCATTGCTGGCACATGATGGCATATATTATATTAGTAGATGTGCAGGTAAAGGAGCCCCTGACACTCAACAGATTTAAAAGTAGCAGTCTTAAAACAACACACAACCATATGGATAGGAATGAAAAATCAGAGCTCCAGTGTTTAGAAATAGATGTTTTATCCTGGAACACAGTTTCATGTCAGCCATAAACTAATTTTGCATTTGGTACAAGAGCCTTCTCATTCAGGAAGGGCACTTAACCTTGAGTAAGTAGCTAGCACTCATTGAGGACAATAGGATTTACACATATGATTAACTTTAAGGCCTGTGCTAAATGCTTTCCTGAAGCAGGGTGAAAAATCCTGTCTGTTTTTGATTGGAGGATGGTGAGGATTCATTGGGCCGTAATATATGATTTTAATGGAATATTAAGTTTTTAAACTATCTGTAACTAGAGTGCTTGTGAAAGATGCTGATTTCCTTCTAATACACTGTCAACATGTCCATTCTGACCAGGGAGAAAGTTCTTGGTGTGTGTGATGGGGGGTGCTAACAACAGAGGAGAAAATTATGATGTTGATTTTGCAGGATATTTATACCCTCACCCTGAGATTTGTTCCATGTGGGTTTCAAGCTTGTCACCAGGCAAGCTTGAAACCCATTGCTTTTATGCTATTTTAACATTAACTAAAGCTCATGTAGTATGAAAATCTAGCACTGATATGAATTGGGTTATAACCTGGAATGAGGTGTCCACCCACAGGAGAAGGTTAAATTTGGTAAATTAAAACAGATGTTCAGACAGCTAAGGGAGATTAGAAAGGCTACCAAAATAAAAAACTAAATAATAATGGGGGATTTCAACTATTCCCATACTGACTGGGTACTGGTCACCTCGGAATGGGATGCAGAGATAAAATTTCTTGATACCTTGTATGACTGCTTCTTGGAGCACCTCATTCTGGAACCCACTATGGGATATGCAATTCTTGATTTAGTCCTAAGTAGAGTGCAGGATCTCATCCAAGAGGTAAACATTAACTAGACCGCTTGGAAATATTGACCATAATGTAATAAAACAACATCCCTGTGGTGGGTAAATCACCTCAGTAAACCAACACCGTGGCATTTAATTTCAGAAAGGGGAACAAAATTAAAAGGTACACTGCCAAATGTAAAATCCCTGCAAGCCACATGGAAACTTTTCAAAGATATCATAATAGAGGCCTCATTTTATTATCTACCCCCAAACTAAAAAGCACAAAAAACTCACCAAAAAAGTGCCACCATGGCTTAGCAACCAGATAAAAGAAGCAGTGAATGAGGAAAAAAGTCATAATTTAAAAAGTTAAACCCTGTGAGGAAAACAGAAATAAGCATAAACTGTCAAGTTATGTGTAAAGACGTAATAAGAAAAGCCAAAAAGGAGCTTGAAGAACAGTTAGCCAAAAATTCAAAAAGTAATAGCAAATTGTTTTAAATATGTCAGAAGCAGGAACCCAGCTAAACAACCAGTGGAGCCACTAGATTATCAAGATGTTAAGAGAGCACTCAAAGATAAGGCCATTGTGGAGAAACTAAATGAATTCTTTGCTTTGGTTTTCACTGATGAAGATATTAGGGACATTCCCAGACCCGAGCCATTCTTTTTTGGTGACATATCTGAGGAATTGTCAAAGATTGATATATCTTTAGAGGAGGTTTTGGAATAAATTAATAAACTTAATCATGATAAACAAGTCACCAAGACCAGATGGCATTAAACCAAGAGTTCTGAAATAATTCAAATGTGAAATTGCAGAACTGTAGTTTGTAATTTAGACTTTAAATCATCTTTTGTACCTAATGAATGGAAGATAGCTAATGCGACTCTAATATTTTAAAAGGGCTCCAGAGGCGATCCTGGCAATTATAGACTGGTAAATCTACAATCAGTACCGGGCAAATTAGTTGAAACTATCATAAAGATTGTCAGACACGTAGACAAACATAATGTTGGGGAAAAGTCAACAAGGTTTCTGTAAAGGGAAATCATGTCTTACTAATCTAGTAGAGTGTCCGAGGTGGTCAACAAGCATGTGGACAAAAGTGATCCAGTGGATGTAGCGGGCATATATTTCCAGAAAGCCTTTGATAAGGTCCCTCACCAAAGGCTTTAAAGTAAAATAAGTTGTCATGGAATAAAAGGGAAAAACTGGTTAAAAGACAGGAACCAAAGGGTAGGAGCACTTGGAAGAGGGGAAGGTGATCAAAAGTAGCCAACATGGATTCACCAGGGGCAAGTCCTGCCTGACTAATCTGATTAGCTTCTATGACAAGGTAACAGGCTCTGTGGATGTGGGGAAGTCAGTGGATATGATATACCTTGACTTAAGCAAAGCTTTTGATATGGTCTCCCACAACATTCTTGTCCATAAGTTAAGGAAATATGGATTGGATCATTGGACAACAAAATGGATAGAAAGCTGGCTTGATGGTTGAGCCCAACGGGTAGTGGTCAATGGCTCAATATCTGGGTGGAGATCAGTTTCAAGCAGAGTGCCGTAAAGCTCAGTTCTGGGGCTGGTGTTATTCACTATCTTTATTAATGACCTGGATGAGGGACTAGATTACACCCTCAGCAAGTTGGCGGATGACACAAAACTAGGGGGAGAGGTGGATATGTTGGAGGGTAGAGAGAGAATCCAGAGTGCCCTGGATACATTGGAGGACTGGGCCAAAAGAAATCTGATGTGGTTCAACAAGGAGAACTGTAGCGTCCTGCACCTGAGTCGGAAGAATCCCAAGTATTGTTACGGGCTGGGGACCTAAGGGTTATAGTGGATGAAAGGCTGGATATGAGACAACACTGTGCACTTGTAGCCAAGAAGGCTAACAGCATACCAGGGTGCATTAGGAGGAGCATTTTGAGCAGATCTAGAGAAGTAGTTATTCCTCTCTATTCAGCAGTGGTGAGGCCACATCTGGAATAGTGTGCCCAGTTTTGCGCCCCCCAAAGTATAAAAAAGATGTGGATTTGCTGGAGCAGGTTCAGCAGAGGGCAACAAAAATGGTTAAGTGGCTGGAGCTCAAGACCTATGAGGTTAAGCTGAGGGATTTGGGCTTGTTTAGTTTACAGAAGAGAAGACTTAGGGCTAATTTAATAGCAGCCTTCAACTTTCTGAAGGGGAGCTCTAAAGAGGAGGGTGAGAAACTGTTCTCAGTGGTGTCGGATGGCAGAACAAAGAATAATGGTCTGAAATTGAAGAGGAAGAGGTATAGCTTAGATATTAGGAAAATCTACTTAACCAGGAGGGTGGTGAAGCATTGGCATGCATTGCCTAGAGAGGTGGTGGATTCTCAATCTCTCAAGGTTTTTAAGTCCCAGCTTGACAAGGTCCTGGCTGGGATGATTTAGTGGGGGTTGATCCCAACTGAAGCCGGGGTCTGGACTAGATGACCAGATGACCTCCTGAGGTCCCTTCCAGCCCTGTGATTCTGTGAATCAAATGTGAGTTTTCAGAATGGAAAGATGTAACTAGCAGTGTCCCCCAAGGGTCCATAGTGGGATAAATCCTATTCAAACTATATATAAATGATCAGGAGAAAGAATTAAACACGAGGTGGGAAAATTTGTTCATACTCAACTGTTCAAAATATAGTTAAGAACAAAGCAGTCTGTGAAGAGCTTCAAGAAGATCTCACAAAACCAAGGGTGCATCTACACTAGCCAGCTACTTCGAAGTAGCCGCCACAATGTTGAAATAGTATGTGTTGCATCTACACATGCCATGTGCTATTTCGACGTCAAAATCGACGTTAGATGGTGAGATGTCAAAATCGCTATTCCCATCCAAAGATGGGAATAGCGCCCTACTTCGACGTTCAACGTCGAAGTAGGGCATGTGTAGACAATCAGCATCCCGCTACTTTGAAATAGCGGGGTCCTCCATGGCGGCCATCAGCTGAGGGGTTGAGAGACGCTCTGTCCAGCCCCTACAGGGCTCTATGGTCACTGCATGCAGCAGCCCTTAGCCCAGGGCTTCTGGCTGCTGCTGCTGCAGCTGGGAGTCCATGCTGCATGCACAGGGTCTGTAACTGGTTGTCGGCTCTGTGGATCTCATGCTGTGCAGGGCAAGTGTGTCTGGGAGGGGCCCTTTAAGGGAGTGGCTTGGGGCTTTGCTGGCCCCTTATTTCGACAGAGAGCACTTGTGTGTGTGTGTGGACGCTCCACATTTCCTTCTGAGCTGGCTCCTTTCGATATTCCCCGTCGCTACTTCGACGTGGAATGTCGATGGCACCAGCCCTGAAGGGCTGTGTCTACACGTGCCCCAAACTTCAAAATGGCCATGCAAATGGCCATTTCGAAGTTTACTAATGAAGCGCTGACATGCATATTCAGCGCTTCATTAGCATGCGGGCGGCAGCCGCGCTTCGAAATTGACGCTCCTTGCCGCCGCGCGGCGCGTCCAGACGGGGCTCCTTTTCGAAAGGATGCTGCCTACTTTGAAGTCCCCTTATTCCCATGAGCCCATGAGCTTTTGAGCCCATGAGCTCATGGGAATAAGGGGACTTCGAAGTAGGCAGCATCCTTTCGAAAAGGAGCCCCGTCTGGACGCGATGCGCGGCGGCAAGGAGCGTCAATTTCGAAGCGCGGCTGCCGCCCGCATGCTAATGAAGTGCTGAATATGCATTTCAGCGCTTCATTAGTAAACTTCGAAATGGCCATTTGCATGGCCATTTCGAAGTTTGGGGCACGTGTAGACGTAGCCAAGGACACATAGATGATACACATTGAAGTAGCCTATTTCGATGTCCTTACTTCGAAGTAGTGTGCTAGTATAGACATAGCCTAAGTGATTGAGCAACAAAATGGTAAATGAATTTTAATATAGATAAATTTAAATTAATGGACATTGGAAAAAAAATCCAAACTATACATACAAAATGATGGGACTAATTTACCTCAAGAGAGGGATCTTGGAGTCGTTGTGGATAGTTCTCTGAAACAATCCACCCAATGTGCAGAAGTAGTCAAAAAGGCAAACAGAATACTAGGAATAATTTAAAAAGAGATAGAGAATAAGACAGAGAATATCTTATTGCCTCTGTATAAATCCATGGTATACGCACATCTTGAATACTGAGTACAAATGTGTTTGCCTCATATCAAAAAGGCTATCTTGGTATTGAAAAAGGTTCAGAAAAGGGCAACAAAAGTTATCAGGGGGTTGGAATGGGTGCCATATGAAGAAAGATTTAAAAAATGGGGACTTTTCAACTTAGGAAAAAAGGAGACTAAGGGTATAGAAAATCACGAATGGTGTGGAGAAACTGATTAAGGAAAATTTATTTCCTTGTTCCCATAATAAAAGAACTAGGGTTCACCAAATAACATTAATGGGTAGCAGGCTTAAAAGAAACAAAAGGAAGTTTTTCTTCACAAAGCACATAGTAGGCCTGTGGAATGCCTTGCCAGAGGAGGTCGCGAAGACCAAGATATTAACAGTGTTCATAAAAGAGCTAGATAAATTCATGAAAGTTATGCCCACCAAAGGATACTAGCCAGGAGAGGTAGGAAAGGTGTCCCTAGGCTGTGTTTGTCAAAGGTTGGAAATGGATGTCAGGAGAGGGTTTGCTTTCATGATTACCTGTTCTGTTCTCTCCCTCTGGGGAATCAGGCCTCTGTCAGAAGTCAGGCTACTGGGCTAGATGGACCTTTTCTCTGACCTTGTATGGTTATTTTTATGTTCTAGTCTGATAGGCTGCACCTGGGGGAGAGCCAGGGCTTGAAAGACTGATTGATTAGGGGACCCAGCAGAGAAGAAACAGATGGGGGCTGGTGTAAAGCCAGGAAGTTAGCAGCAGTAAGAGGCAGTAGAGGAAACAGTTCACAGTTAGTCCCTGGTAGATTAGAGATTTGTTCCGTCTACATCTACACTACAGCACTATTTTGAAATAAGATATTTCTATTGCTGCTTCAAAATATCTTTGAAATAACACAAATGACTTAGTTGGGGTTGACCCTGCTTGAATCAGGGGGCTGGACTTAATGAGCTCCTGAGGTCCCTTCCAGCCCTAGAATTCTATGATTCTATGAACCGCACAGAAAAGGCTTTTCAAAATAGCACTTAGCTACTTCAAAATAGAATTTCCAGGTCCGTAGCACTATTTCACAATAGCACCACCAGAGCCCATTATGGCCTATTTCAAATTAGGCACTATTCCTCAGTAAATGAGCAGCAACAAAGGGTCCTGTGGCACCTTATAGACTAACAGAAAAGTTTTGAGCATGAGGTTTCGTGAGCACAGACTCACTTCATCAGATGCTGGTATACCAGAATTGAAATAATGCACCCTCTATTCTGAAATTGTTTTGACATAGCGTGTGCTTCCTTTAGACACTGCCAAGGATATTTTGAAATAACTGCTATTATCTCAAAATTACTCTGTAGTGTAGATGTAGCCTTAGAGATTACAGGGTCTGGTAAGAAGCCAGAGAGAAGAGCCATCCAGAGAGCAGAAAATGCTCAGGTAAACATGTACATGCCAGAGGCTAGAATGAGCAAATAGAACAGAATCCAGAGAACATGCAACTAGGTCTGGGTGTAAATAGACCATAATTATAGAGCATAGGGACCTTGGAGTGGAATAGAGGGTGGGCTTGAGTTCCCCTGCAACCCACTGAGAAAGTGGCACAATCTTGGAAGTAGGATGGAAGATGGCTTGGAATGGAAGAAATGTTCTGGTATGGCTATGGTCAGAAGAAGTGGGTCTGTCCCACGAAAGCTCACCTAATAAATTATTTTGTTAAACTTTAAAGTGGTACTTGACTGCTTTTTTGTTTTGATAGTATATAGACTAGCATGGCTTTCTCTCTGTTACTATTCAACATGCAAGTTGTCTAGAGATGTTGACTGTCCTGGAAGCACAGGACTATGGTGACTAGGCTACAGGTACAGGTCACAAAATTCATCTGAGTGTATGATTTTATTCTGAATGCGGTTTTAAAAAAAAAACACCTCAGTATTCTCATAACATTCAAAGAATGTATCATTTATTGACATATGGAAGACAATAATGATACATTTGCTGGATGCATGGATACATGGAATAGAAAATGGCAGTACTTCAGCACCTCAGCCCACTTTTACCTTTGGTCTAATGTGGAAGTTGAAATAATTGATTTCCCTATGGCACACAGTCATAAATAGCAATGGTATGGAACACTTTCCATTCTGTAGCTCTATAAAAATGATTAAAGGAGACAAGAGGAGAATTTCCATTTAAACTGGTGTTGCATAGGTAAAACAAATATGAATCTTAATACTCTTGGGTTATATTATTGGTAGTGATACTATTTTGACATGTTATCAGATGCTGCAATACCTTAACTATGTTTAGATAGATGTGAACATCTTTTCGTATGAAAGTGAAGTGTTAGAGGTTACTTTGCAATGTTTCCTTTTATTCACAGATGTGTGAACATAACATTGCTTTCCTGGTCTTATCTGATCTCTACCAGAGCAGGGGATAGTGGGAGCAACACAATACAGAATGATCATGCTTAATTATCCGCATCAGTGCACATGGACCATGCCTGTGTCTTGGAACTAATTATAAGTGGCTGTCCCACAGTTACTTTTTAAAAAAATTTCTAGCTGATTCTAGCAGATGCATGCTGAAAGCGTGGCCTTGCAGGTTTTTCTGGATGGAGAGATTTTGTCTGGCTGATTTTTTGCACCTAAACCACTGAAAACTTCTCAATAGATTTAACCATCTTTTCAGTAGCAGACTAGCTAGAAAAAATGGAGTGCTTTAAATTGGTATCTAATGGGGAGGGGGGAATTTCTAAGTGGATAAACAAAATGCAAATGCTCAAACATAACTCAGTCTCAAGCAGCGGGGTCAACAGCTACCAGGAGCCCGGGGGCAAGATGGGAAGGAGGACAGCTCTCTGTCCCTGGGCAGAAGGAGTGTGGATTATGGCAGTCAGCTCTGCCCCCTCCCCCCATGTCCCCTCAGAGACAAACGTGGAGTAGAAGCACAGTGCTACCACAGCATTTCAAACGGGCCTTGAGTTCAGGCCACCGCCTCTGCTACTTAGTGCTGGTCCCCTTTAAAATGTCAGGTACTTGGGGCAACTCTTCTCTTTGCCCCCACCACCCAATTGGCAGGCCAGATCTCAAAGTAAGTGTTAATGAAAGGCATCAGTAGATGTAAAATGAAACAAATAATTCTGCCCTAGCTCTTTTATCAGTTGATTGTAGAGGCCACGTCTACACTACAAAACAACTTCAAAGTTACGTACTTCGAAGTAGAGTGTCTACACACAAAATGTACCCTGCCTTACTTAACTTTGAAGTTAAGCGTCTACACACAAGTAGCCCCTACTTCGAAGTAAGGGGCCAGGAACTGATGCAGGCATGGGGGTCACATGGTTGACAAGCCCTTCTGGGCTCACAGCTGGCCAACCCCTTAAAGGGCCCCTCCCTACACCGCCCACTCTGCATGTGCTGAAGGCTGCCAGGCTGTGGACAGCATCAGAGCACGTGCTGGGGAGAAGAGCTGGAGACCAAGCCAGCTCACACCCTTCCCGAGGACAATGCCCTCTCTACTCTGGTCAGCCTGCTGGTCATGCTGGTCGCCCTGCTATGCCAGCAGCATGGCCAGGTCCCCTGCCTGGGACCCAGCCTCCAGGCCCTGGCCATGACCCTGCTGCCCCTCCCCCGGTCCCCTCTGAGTGACACCAGTGGGCCTTCACCACCAGCACTGAGTGGTAGGACTGGCTGGTGCTGGAGGACTGGGACGACAAGCGGTGGCTGAAGAACTTCTGCATGACCTGCCAGACATTCACAGACCTCTGCTACTGGCTTACCCCCATCCTTCAGCACTGGGACTCCTGGATGCGGCCAGTGCTCCTGGGGTGGAAAAGAGTGGCCATTGCACTATGGCAGCTGGCCACCCCCAATAGCCACCAGTCCATCAGCCATGAATTTGGAGTTGGCAAGGCCACCATTGGAGCAGTGCTCATCGAGGTACATCCAGCCCCCACCATGGACCCACCATGGTGAGGGGACGACTGGGAAAAGAGAAGGGAGCCCCTGATGTGGGAGCAGGGGGACCTCCTGGTCTGGCATTCATGGATGTCTCCTACTCCTTCCCCCACAGGTCATCTGAGCCCTCAAAACCATGCTCCTCCAACACGTTGTGACCCTGGGGTACATGGACGCCACCCTAACTGGGTTCATGGACCTGGGCTTCCCCAGTGGTTTTGGATCTCTGGACAGGACACATGTGGTGATCCAGGCTCTGGACCACAGTGGGGGCACTTACATTAACAGGAAATGGGCACCACTCAGTAGTACTCCAGGCCCTGGTGGACATGAGGGGCCATTTCCTGGATGTGTGTGTGGGGTGGCCAGGCAGGGCCCATGATGCCTGGGTGTTCCAGAATTCGTGGCTGGAATGCTGGATGCAGGAGGGCATGCCCCCCCCCCCGAGGGATCTCCCACTCGGGGACATCATGATGCCCCCCCTGCATCATGGCAGATTCTGCAAACCTGCTGCACCTGTGGCTCATGTGGCCCTATACCAGATGCACCACTCCAGCCCAGGACACTTTTACTAGTCACCTCAACCATGCTGGGGCACAGTATAGTGAGCACAGTGGGAGGCTGAAGGGGAGATTTCGCAGCCTCCTCACCAGGCTGGATGTCAGTGTTCTGAATGTCCCCTTGGTGATCACTGCCTGCTGTGCCCACCACAACCTTGTGGAGGGCCACCAGGAGCCCTTTACCCAGGGCTGACCCACAGTCCTGGGGGCTGGCTTCTCACTGCCCTGTGAGGCAGTGAGGAAGGCACAGAGGAATGGTGTTGGGCTCCAGGAGGCCCTGTACCAGGCCTTCATACGGGGCCTGTCTTGACCCTCCCCCAGCCACACATGACACCCCACTGCCTCACTCCTCATGCCCATCCCCATAACACTCTCCCACCAAGCACCAGGGACATGGGGTTAGGATGGGAACAATGAACTTTACTGTGGGGAATAAAGTAGTTCACAAAACACAACGGAACGTGGTAACCTATTTGGTGTGCACAGGGAGAACAGTCAGCAGAAGGGAGGCAGGGGGTCTAGGTAGGGGACTGAACTAGGCGGGGGCCCATGTGGTGGGACTGAATTAGGAGGGGGCTGGGATGGGAGAAGGGTCACTCACCCAGGGGCATGGGAGGCCGGGAGCCACATCAGCCATGGCCACCTCTACTGCCCCAGGTCTGGGACCCCCTGTGGGGCTGCAATAGGGCTGGGACCACAGGGGTTAGGGCTGGGGTGGAGGTTCCATGGACTCAACCTCCACAGGGTGTGCAGGGGGGGCACTGAGGCTGGGCCAGGTTTGCCTGCCTTGGCCAGCAGCCACTGAGCCAGCTCGAGGTGGTTGGCTGGTGCCAGGTCTGCCACATGGTGGACGGCTGTTATGGGGAGGCTGCAGGAGGGGTGGCTGCATGCTGGGCTGGTGAGGGAGTGGGAGGCTGAGCAAAGTGGGCAGCCAAGGCCTGGGCTATGGTGTCCATGCTACTAGCCAGCCTCACCCACACCTCCCACTCCATCGCCAGCCAGTCCCAGAGCACCCCTGTCACCTCCCACACAACAGCCCAGTTGGCAGCCACCTCCTCATCCCTCCAGTGTCATCTCCGGGAGGCCCTGCCACAGCTGCAGTGGGATGCAGGCTGGGGCGATGGGGTAGCCTCTCAGACCCCTGCAACTGCAGCCCGCTCCAACGTGCTGTGGCAGCTGGCTGGCAAGGGACCTGTGGAGATAGAAGGGGACAGGGGGATGGTCTGTGAATGATGGCTCCCAACAACAGAAGGGCCGGGGCCCCCGCTCCCTTGCCCCCTGCCCCCCTCCCCTGCCTCCAATGGCCCATGAGCTCCATGGGATCCTGGATGCCCAGAGGTTCCCGCTTGGTGAGGGTCAGCCCATGTTCCCTTCCCTGTCTCCCATCCTCAGGTGTATGGGCTGTGGGGCTGTTCCTGGGGGCAGGCATCCCTGTCCCTTGCGACGTCCTGCTCACCCCATACGTACTGTTTGGTGACCTCCTGGGGCTTGGGTGAGGCTCAGCTCAATGATGCCAGCGGGGTGTCCTGGAGGGGAAGGCAATGGGGAGACTCCCATCACTGGAGTCCTCGTAATCACCTTTGGTCTTGCAGGCCAGTCCCAGGATGGGGGGGCTGGTGGTTCCAGAGGGTCCTGCCTCCTCACAGCTGTCTGCACTGGGGGGGACCAGTGGTGTCATTGAGGTGCTCAGCCCCAGGAGCCCGTACAGCTCTCTATTGTAGGGGGGCAGTGCACGGGCCGTGCCCCTGATGGGCTGGTGACATCACAAGCTTTGTAGTACGCCTGCCTCAGCTCCCTCACCTTCATTATGATGCTGCTGCTGGTGCGGTCAGGGTGGTCTTGGGCAGTGAGACCACTGGCCAGCCAGTCAAAGGCCTCACCATTGTGCTGGTAGGTGCCAGTTTCCTGAAGGACCTCCTCCTCCCCCGACAGATCAAGGAGGTCCTTCAGCTTGTCCTCTGTCCAGGAGGGTCCCCTCCTGGCATGGCTCTTGCCTTCTTGCTCGTGAACCCTCCAACCCCTCGTCTGGGGCCCCTGCGGGGACAGGAGGGTCTTGGCATGCTGCCATGGTGGCCGGGGGGTGTTGAGGCGGGTTGGTGCTTTGAACAGGGGCAGTCCAAGTGGGAGCTCATGCTGCCTCTGCTTGTGGCACACAATGTCAGCTTCCTGCCTGGGGTTGCCAGGGAGCTGCTTCCTTTAAGGCAGCCAGCAGGGACCACAGAGCCCTTCCTGGGCTGGTCAGAATGTCTCCATCCTCAAAGAGTGGGGCAGGGGGCTGCCTCCTTGGCAGACACCTTACTTCAAAGTAAGAAGTGCAGAGCACCTACACACACTTAACTTCGAAGTTAAACTTTGAAGTAAGCCACTATTCCATTCCCAGGAGTGGAGTAGTGATTTCAAAGTTCGTCTCCCTTACTTCGAAGTTAACTTTAAAGTAAGGAAGAGTGTGTGTAGATGTTCTGCAGGCTACTTCGAAGTAGCCCCTTGCTTGAAGTAAGTTTGTAGTGTAGACTCACCCAGAGTGCTTTAGAAAATAGTCACTGTCGCTATTTAACAGATGGGGAAATTGAGGCAGACAGGAGCTGTGTCTACATGTGCATGCTACTTCGAAGTAGCGGCACTAACTTCGAAATAGTGCCCGTCACGGCTACACGCGCCGGGCGCTATTTCGAAGTTAACTTTGACGTTAGGCGGCGAGACGTCGAAGTCGCTAACCCCATGAGGGGATAGGAATAGCGCCCTACTTCGACGTTCAGTGTCGAAGTAGGGACCGTGTAGTCGTTGCGCGTCCCCCAACTTTGAAATAGCGGGGTTCACCATGGCGGCCATCAGCTGAGGGGTTGAGAGATGCTCTTTCTCCAGCCCCTGCGGGGCTCTATGGTCACCGTGGGCAGCAGCCCTTAGCCCAGGGCTTCTGGCTGCTGCTGCGGCAGCTGGGGATCCATGCTGCAGGCAGAGGGTCTGCAACCAGTTGTCGGCTCTGTGTATCTTGTGTTGTTTAGTGCAACTGTGTCTGGGAGGGGCCCTTTAAGGGAGTGGCTTGCTGTTGAGTCCGCCCTGTGACCCTGTCTGCAGCTGTGCCTGGCACCCTTATTTCGATGTGTGCTACTGTGGCATGTAGACGTTCCCTCGCAGCGCCTATTTCGATGTGGTGCCGCGCAAAGTCGAAGTTGAACATCGACGTTGCCAGCCCTGGAGGACGTGTAGACGTTATTCATCGAAATAGCCTATTTCGATGTTGCTACATCAAAATAAGCTATTTCGATGTTGGCTTCACGTGTAGACATAGCCAGGAAGTGTCTAACTCAAAGTCATAGATCAAGGCAGAGGAAGAGCTGGGCCTAGAATCCAGGTTTCTTGAGTGACAATCCAGTGCTCTATCCACTGGGCCCAATAACAAGAATTAGATATGTTCATCTGTTAAACCTGATAAAATTGGTATTGCTGAAATCTGGTGGGGTCACCTGACTTGTTTGTTAAAGTAGCTGGATACACTCTATCTAGAAAAGATAGACTTAGTAGCTGAGGAAGTGGGACTTTACATCAGATGTCCCATTATTTGCTTTAGACTTATTGACCATTCAGAATGTCAGAATCTCGACTGCTTATGTAGCAGTACTGAAAAATCACAGTGTGGGGTGGTGTGAAGTAGACACCACTAGACGCCATTATGTCTGAGCCTGGCATAGGCTGAACAGCTGTCTTTAAACATCTGACTATATAATGTGTAGAAAGAAAAAAATGCATCATTGTGAGGGACTGTCAGTTTGTGGGGATGCATGCTGGAGGTTTCATCTGCCACTAGTAAACATCCTTAGAGTTCCTAAAATGATAATCATCACTTCCTAAAAAAAGTATCAGAATTAAGTCAGCATTATTCTGTTTGTTTTAGGGAGGTTGTGAAATCTCCATCCCTGGAGATATTTAAGAGCAGATTAGATAGACATCTATCAGGGATAACCTAGACATGCTTGGTCCTGTGGTGAGTGCAGGTGACTGGACTCAATGACCTCTCAAGGTCCCTTCCAGTTTGAGTGTTCTGTGAATTTATATTAGACCTTATTCTGACTGATTAAAATATACCCATCTGTAAAGAAACATAAGAACGAGAAGCAGGCAAAAATGAGTAGGGTCCTCTCAAGTCTCCCTCAGTATTAAAAGCATAGTTAACTAAATACAAACTAAGAGGAATTAAAAATTGATAGTTGCCTTGGTGCAGACAATCACAATCTAATTTTTTTTTATTTGCAAACAGGACATAGCCCTTACCAGATATGCACATTATGTTTTTTAAAGAGCTGGTTTCCCAAAGGTGAAAACAATCCTGAGCAAAAATGAGTGGGAGCAAGAATTTGAACATTAAAATATTAATATAACTGGGAATTGTTCAAGAATGTTTAGTTGGATAAAAACAATGAAACAACTCCTCCCCCATTCTGCAATTGTGAAAGCGGCTAAATGTTATAAAATAAACCTAGCCAAGAAAAAAATCTATGTTCTGTAGAATTAAGGACAATAGGAGAGAATTAAATACAAATGTGAGGAGCAAACATTTACAGAATAAAAGAGACTTCAGGGTGCTAAAATTATGACTCTGGATGCAGAAAATGTAGTACCATTTGATAACTGATTTTTTTCTAATATTAAAAAAGATGTGCTTTCATCTTAGTGTGAGAAAGAAACACTTTCTATTCAGTCATAAACTATGTATGGAGGATTTTAAACAGTGACAGTTAAAAGGAACATTTTAAAATTTGCAAAATAAGAATTTGTATCTAAGTATTAATAGAATTAGCTGACTATTGAGGGTTTTATTTTTGTTTGTGTTTTGTTTACAAGTTGTGGGACACTATGCTAATATTTAAAAGGGGGTAAACTGCTAATTACAGTAAAATATCGGATATCTAGTTCAACATCAGTCTTACATAAAATCATGGAAAGGTTGATATAGAACATAACCTGTAAAGATGGTAATATAATTAACTTCCATCAACACAGTTTTATGGAAAATAACTCTTGTCAGATTTGCCATTGTATACTTATCCTTCTGAAGGATTTGACATAGGTCTGTGTCACATTCTGATTTTTTTTAAAGAATTAGTGTGGGCCATATTAAACTTGCTTACTGATAGATCTCGAAGTAATTGTAAATGGGGAATCCTCCACTGATGATGGTTTTATTAGGATCCCACCAAAACAATCTATTCATGGACCAATGCTATGCAATATCTTATTGGTGATTTGCAGAAAAATACAAAATTATTGCTGATAAAACTAGCAGATGACACAACTGATGATATAGTAAATGATGAGAAAGACAGGTGAGTCTGACCCGGTTTGGTTGGGAATGTGGGCAATGACTTTGCTCTGAATAATGTAAAGCTAAACTGTTTTTTGGAAGTGAGCTTCTGAGCAGCTAAAGACATGTGTCGCTTGCTCAGTGAAACATAGTTTATGCTCTTCACAGTTATGTGATTTTTATTACTTGGCATTAAAAATTTAATTAACTTTGAGAAGTAAGAGTGTAAAATATATACCTTGCTGTGTCTTCCAAAGGTAACAGTAGCTAAAAGTTCTCAGTCCAGTGAATAGACGTTCCTAGCCATGAAATTGCTTTATTCCCATACAGATAGCAACACTTTCTCTCAAAATCTTTTAAATTGTAAGCTCATATTTTTGATAATTTTAGATCTCAGACACTCACCAAATTAAAGCTGGACACTTACGTGCTTAAATGTAATGTTTTACGTGATAAAAAACCTACCTGATCTCTTCTCTACTGAAGTTTCAGGAGGCTGACTACCCAACACTGATCACATTAAGTTTAATTGATTCCAGCAACGGCCAAAGCTCCTGGGGCGTCAGGCTCTGCAAGCCTCACCAACTATTTTGAGAGTTCTTTGAGTTCGGAAAAGTAGTTTCTTGGGTTTTATTTCTGACCCTTTCTTCTTCTTCTTTTTTTTTTTTTAAGTTCTAAAGAAGCTCGTGTTGGGGATAGAGGAAAGCCCTCAAGGTGTGGGGGCACAAGTCCATGTAAGATAGATAGATGGGCCATATCCATAGGAATTTCCCCATGAAAGTGACATTGAGCTGCTCTAAGTGGGCCACTCAGGATTATCACAGCCTGAGGGAATCAACAGCTCTCAATGTCATCTTTCCGCCCTGCATAGGCTCCTCTGAGCAGGCTGCACTCATAAGATTCCTGCTAGCAAAACAGCCCCTCAGGGTCATTGCAAGCTGGCATAACATAAAGCAGCACTGCTCAGCACACCTGAGGCGGACACTTCCTGTGTTTATTTCCCTCCCCTGCCATTGTTTCTTTCTTTTTCAGACCTTGCCCCCAAACAATGTTCCACTCAGTTGATCTTTTATTTCTTTGGTACACACTGCTCAAATGTAGGGCAAGCAAGTTCAGCTGCTCCCAGGGAGGACAGAAAGCAAGAATCATAGCAGAATCATAGGGAATTGCATCTGAGCCTCTTCATTTTACTAAGCAGCAGAGTCCACTTAATTGGATTCTATGGAGTGATTTACATGATTTTGCAGCTCTGAACGGGCTCTCTCTCCCTCTGAATTTCATTGTCTCAGTCTTGGCTTTTTGTGAACCTCAATACTTTACCCCACCCTTCTAAAGTGTTTCTTGAAGGAGCTGGTTTACTGATATCATTAGAGGCCATGGTCTCTTTCCTTTATGCACGGAACAAAATTCCATGTGTTATCCTGACAGTGTTTTAGGATACTTATTTCAAGTGCTTTTTTTGTGCTGGAGTACTGGTACCTTGGCATCCTCAGCAGCAGGATTGGCTGGGGGTGAGGAGCAGCGTGCCTGCTGAGTGATTTTTTTTTCTCCCCCAAAAGAAGTTGCTGCTTATTTCCTTACCCTCCTGGGCCTCAGTTCAGCAAAATGCATACATACATACATGTGCGTCTCATTGACTCTATTGGGAACTAATCACATGTTTAAGCACCTTTTTGAATCAGGGCTTTAGGCCTCCTATTGTCTGATGAAATGCTAATAAAGGGGCTGGTTAATGTTCTATTAGAGACCAAATCCAGTGAGCAAAGCAAATGAGAATGCTAATATTGGGACTGTATGAGGCTAAGACCTCCAAACGCTTAGTTGCTGGAGGAAAATTATACTTCAATCTCTCTTTTTTTTTTTTTTTTTCATATTTCATCCAGATAAAGAAGAGGGGGACTACAAATAATTGCTTACACTTAAACATGCATACAACGAAGGTGTACATTTTTTGGATCTTGGGGGGGTGGGTTCATGCTACTAGTTACTGACTTGTTTTCACTAAAATAATGAATATAGCTGTATACTATTTACACACTGTATAGATCATGTTTATTTGTTTGACTTATCAATTAGAGTTGGATTTCCATCAAGTGTTGGCATTTGTTTGGGAAGGGGTATTTGAACCATTAGACTACAGCACTTATCTTAATCTGGCCCTGCTCTAGGGAATGGGGGAGCTACCTAGGCCAGAACTGCAGAGGGGTTGGGGGAGGGAGGAAGGAAACAGGCACCATAATTTACCAGTTGTAAATCCACTGATTCCAGAGAAATTTAAGTGGGAAGGGCCATACATCGGCTGAGTGGGTTTCGTTTTCTTTTTATACTGCTGCAGAAATATGCAACGGTTTACATTTTCCCAGAACCCATCCCCTGGGCTTTGCCCTGCTCCTGCCTTCCTGCACACACACACCCAGCCTGGATTTCCAGCAGCTCACTCACATACCCCAGCTCTCCCACACATTCCCCCAGCCTGCTCTGGCTCCTGCACCCCTCGCTCTCTCATGCTACCAGCCTTCACGCTACCAGCCCACACTCAAGTGGACAGCAAGGTGAGGACAAGGTAGGCCATTTTATAGAGCAATAACCATTTAATTATAGGTAAATATTTTTAATTTTTACCTAAATGGGTTTAAATGGGTACTCTGTCAGCTCAATGTTCTATTAAATGTTTGTACGGGGTCTGGAGCAAACAGATTAAAAAAAATCTGTCAGGGCTGGTGCTTGGTCCTGCCATAAGGGCAGGGTACCGGACTCAATGACCTCTCAAGTTCTCTTCCAGTGTTATGAGATTATATGTGTATGTACAGCACAGTTCTAATGGATTGCCATGGAACTCACCTCACTCCAAGCAATTTTACCAGGTGTCCCACATTACACATAGGGAAATATGGTCACCCGTGGTGGGTCACAACTTGTTCTAAAGGTCTAAAGATGAAGTTACCATAAAACAACACTACTGTGCATGTGCCAATGTGAAGAGTATTATAAGGAAAAGACAGTGAAAAAAGATCAGCTACCAGCAGTTGATCAGTAAGCATATCTCTACACTTTCACTTGATAGATAAATCTTCTGTCATTACTGGATATTGCCCCACATTTCCCTCCACTCCACCCCCCAGCCCCCCAACCCCCCGTGAATGAAGCAGTCTTGACACAGCAAAAGAAATTGAACTCTGCTCTTTTGGCCACAGTATTCTCCTGCCAAGACACCCCCCACCCCCTTACAGGGTGGAAGTATTTTGTCAGCAAAAGCACTGACAAACAATGTTTGCAGACACTGACTTTTAGTGACAAGTCTATGTTGACACAGCCTTGTTACTAAAAGCTGCTTAGTTAGACATACCGTTAGTTAGAGGCCGTGAGGGGAGCTGCTGGAATGGAGTAAGAAAAGCTGCTGCTGAATAAGGGAGAATAGATGCAAAGTTGCAACAGCAGCAGAATAAGCTGACCAAGCAACAACAATAGCATCTGTAACAACTGCAAGCAAAGAAACAGATAATTTACAGAGAGTTGACAGTAGCAGCCACAACATTTATAACAGCAGTGCTGAATCAATGGGTAGTGTTAGCTATAAGTTTACCATCTAGTAGATGTACGCTTGGAGAATGTGTCAATTGTATTTTCACTATGTAAAATTCAAAGTATATTTTCAGAACTGCTGTCAGCCATCTACTGCAAACCAGCCATCTGCAAGAGAGTTTAGTTCTTATATTGGGTTCTCAAAGTTCAGTGCACTGGCACTGCCATCTGACAATAAAAAACACATTATTAGTCACATCAATATAAAGATACTAGCTATGTCTACACTACAGCGCTACTTCAAAAGAGCGTCTTTCAAAAAAGAGTAATTTAAAGAAGCTCTTTTGATGCGTAGAATCTATACCCAGGGCAGGGCTGGTACCGTTGACAAGCAATGTTGAAAGGGCCACACACCACGTCAAAAGGGGCCACCCAGGACATTGAGGGAATAGCGTCTACACGCACCAGCTATCAGAGAGGTAGCCAAGTTAGTCTGAATCTTCAAAAAGAATAAGAGGTGTCACTTCATAGACTAACAGATATTATGGAGCACAAGCTTTCGCAGGCAAACAGCCGCTTTGTCAGATGCATGAGTGCGGGGGTTTCAGAGAAGGATTTAAAGAAGGAGTCTCAGTACCAGCAGCCTCTTTCCAAACAAAGGGCCAGGAAAGGCTGCAGACAGGGTTGCAGGGCAAATAAGCATTTCCGGGGCCACAGCAAGCCACTCCTTTAAAGGGCCCCTCCCCAACACCTTCAGCCTTCACAGCATGAGGCCTGCAGAGTCTCCACAAGCCTTGCAGACAGTGCCTACAAGAACAGAAATGGAACAGCAGCAGCTTGACACCCTGCTGGCTGCTACCAGTGGAGCAGGCACCCTGCTAGCCTCAGTCCCAGGGGTCACCCAGCAGCTCCTGGCAGAGGAGCCCTGCCAGGGGCAGAAGGGGACATCCTAGACCATCGGGTCCTCCTAGCCCTCCTGCCCACCCTATGTGTTCTGCCATCTCAGGAGCCACCCCCACCAGCTCTGAGTGGTGGGAGCAACTGGTCAGGGGGAGTGGGATGATGACTGGTGGCTCCAGAAATTCTGCATGCAATGGCAGACCTTCCTGGAGCTCAGCCAGTAGCTGTCCCGTGAGCTGAGGCACCAGGACACCTAGATGCAGTGCGCTCTTACGGTGGAGAAGAGGGTCATTATAGCTGTCTGGACACTGGACACTCCAGAGAGCTACCGCTCGGTGGGACACCAGTTCAGTGTGGGCATGGCCACAGTTGGGGCTGTCATGGTGGAGGTAAGGAGGCCCGGGCATGCAACCAGTGGGGAGGGGGACCAGGGGTGGGGGGCTGGGGTGAAGCTGGGGGGGCTGGGCACACCCCACACACCCTCACGGGTGCCTATGTCCCCTCCCCACAGGTGATCTGCGCACTAAACTCCATGTTCCTCCAGATGGTCATCCACTTCGGGGATCTGGAAGTGGCCATCATGGGCTTCAGTGCACTAGAGTTCCCAAATTGCTTTGGGACCCTCAACAGGACCTATATACCTATCCGTGCCCCGGAGCACAGCAGAGGACAATTCATAAACTGGAAGGGCTACCGCTCCGTGGTCCTGCAGGCCATGGTGGACAGCTGGGCTGGTTTCAAGACATCTGTGTGGGCCGGCCTGGCTGCACCTATGATGCGCAGGTATTCCAGAACTTGGTCCTGTGCTTCTGGCTGGAGGTGGGGACCTACGTCCCCCAGAGGGAGATCCTGCTGGGGGACAACACCGTGCCCCTCAGCCTGCCAGACTACGCCACATATCCACTCCAGACCTGGCTCATGCGGCCCTATACAAGCCACCCCACCCCCATCCAGGAGTGCTTCAACAGCCAGTTCAGCCAGGCCCACCAGGTGGTTGAGTGCACCTTCAGCCACTTGAAGGGGAGGTAGCACTGCCTCCTTGCCCTCCTGGGTGTGAGCGTCCTCAATGTCCCCCAGGTGACGGGCACCTGCTGCACTCTACATAATATTGTACAGAGCAAGGGAAAGACCTTCATGCAGGGGTGGGTGGTTGAGGCCAGCACGGGCTACCTCCATCCAGCTGCTGCCCCTAGCACCCAGGCCCACCATGGGGGGATCTACATCTGGAAGGCCCTATGCCAGTACTTTGACCATGGGCCCCAGTGAGTGCCACCTTGGCCATTCCCAGTGGGCCTTTTGCACACCCACTCCACCAGCACACTTCCCCCCCACTAAGTACAAAGCAGACAGTGGCTTGGGAAAATAAAACTGTGTATTAAAAACTACAAGAACTATGGGTAATAAGTATTTTTTCTAATGAACAGTAGAGTTAACTATTTATGGGGGGAGGTTAATTATATACAGAGGGAGGGGGACCTAGGTGGTCCAGGTGCTAGGCCATCACTCCAGGGCAGGGGCTGAGAGCCACGATCCCTGCCACTTCCAGGTCCCACACCCCAGCTTCTCCGGGGTACCTAGAGAGGCTGGGTAGGGGCAGGGAGGACAGGGAGTTAAGGCCAGTGGTCTAGGCCAGCAGGGACCTCTCCCAGTGGACTGGTAGGTGGGCCCACAGAGGGAGAGGCAGCAGAGAGGGAAGCAAGGGGTGCTGTGGGGGGGGTGCAGCAGGTGGGGACAGCCAAGCCAGGACCTCCCCATACGAGGCTGTCATGTCCTTATAGGTGGCCGTGAATTCCCCCCCGAGTGCACAGTGCCAGGCCGCCTCTACCACCTCAAAACAGAGCTGGTGCTTGGCCAGCTCCACCTGGCACTGGATGGAGGCAGTGAGGTTGGGATCCTTGGCCACTCACCTCAAGATCTGGCACAACCGTGCCTGTCCAGGCACTGGTGGGGTCTCAGGCAGTTGCCGTACCTTGGCTCCAGGGTGCTGTCCAGGACAATGGATGAGGCAAGACTCTCCCATCCCTCAGATGTTGCCACTTCAGAAACAGGGAAAGAGAGAAAAAAGGCTGTGAATACCAACCCCTGCCCCATGGCCCACACCTCCTGCCCCCCCAGGTGCCAGGTCCCCATCCCCTGTCCCCCATCCATAGGTGCAGTGGCCCTTTGGGAGGCCCTTTTGTGTGGTCTGCCCCCCCACTCCAAATGGCAGGGCATGGCACTGTGCATAGAAGCGAGTGCTGATGGGAACTGGCAGCTGTGTTAGCATCCTAGAGCCATGGTCCGGCTGGGCCCTGGTGGGCCGGGGTCTGCTGAGGGTGTGGGGGGATCCTGATTGTGTAAGGTGCCCCTGCCCCACAATCCGGGGTATGTGCCCTGTTGGGTACATACCTGAGGGTCCACCGCTGAGGCTGGGGAGGTGGGTCTCTGGCCGATGCCCAGCTGGAGCTGTGGGGGGGGGAGGTCCATCACCAGCTCCCACTCCTGGCTGGACCACTCTGCTGCCTCAGTGCCTAGCCCTGTCTCTGGCCCTAGTGGTGCAGGGCTGGCACATGGTCCTGGCTCCTGCTCCTCAACCAGCTGGGGCTCCTTGGACATGGTGTCAAGGACGGCTAGTTGGGACGAGGTGTCCCAGGGGCCCAGGATGGCCATAAGCTCTCTGTAATGGGGCAAGCATCCCCCAACCAGCCGGCCAAGTCCTGAGCCCAGGCGTAACCCTGCTGCAACTCCTTCATCTTACTCCTGGAATGGTTAGGAGTGCAGGTAGGCCCTTGGCCAGCCAGACGAAGGTAGCCACATTCTGGAGCTTGCACCCTATAACCCGGAGCAGGTTTTACCAGCCTTGCCACTGTTCAATAATTTGGTATCTTCTTCTATCTTCTTTTGTAGCTAACAGTTCTCAAGTTAGTTCTGTTAATAGCCTAAAATAAGTTTTGCACTTACACCTGTGGACCTAATCCAGCTTGATTCTGCTCTCACTCCAAGGGACAAAATGCAGTAGATATTTCATTAATTCCCCTCCTTAACTAAGAAGCACTAACTAGGTCAAAAACCTAGTTAGAGTGGCATTAAGAGATAGGATGAATTATCTCCTCAGCAGCCTCCAGGAGTAGTGCTTTCACAGCGCAGAGATTACAACTGTTATCATCTGTCTCTTGCTGCAGCTGTGGATAGCTGAACCTATGCTTTCCACAGCAGCTATCTGACACCTCCGTACAATCTTTTAGTGAGACACAACTGGGTATCAAGCTAATAGTAACTTGTGCTTTTTTCTTATTCACATGGAAGCTGCCTTCTCTTAAATAAGGCTATGTCTACACTACGAGATAAAAGCAAATTTATTTATATCAATTTTCTAATAGTAGAATTTCTAAATTCGCTTTTGACCGTCCTCATTTCTGCCGTGCTCCCCACAAAGTCAAGTAATTGCTGCCACACACAAATTGGCTAACATCAACTGTTGCTGTAGTGCATTGTGGGAAGCTATCCCACAATTCCCTCATCCCCATAGCATTCTGGGCATGCTCGCTGGTCTTGATGTCATTTTCCCCCATTGCATTTTTCTTTCTCTCCTCCCAATCCCTGAAAATATATTGCTCCCTGGAAATACTGCAGAGACCTTCAAAATTAGAAGAAAGAACTTTTGGTTTCCCCTCACATTACATTGCCAACATGGGTGCAGCAACTGTATTCTCAACTGGCCATCCACTTGTCCCACTTCCCATCATTGCATGCATATGATCCCTGAAAATAATTCAGGGGCCTGGCCTGTTTTATAAATTGAGAAGATGGTAGGAAAAAAGAATATTGGATTTCCCCATACACTATATTGGTGCTGGGAAGAGTTTTTGCCTTTCCAGTGCACTATAAAGCTTCGTGCAATGACTGTGTTCTCAACTGTCCATCCACTGAGTATCCCACTTCCAATCATTGCATGCATGTGATCCCTGAAAATAATACAGGGGCCAGAATGATTTTTAACTTGAGAAGAATGTAGGAAAAAAGAATGTGTCCTTTCTCCATACGCTATATTGGTGTTGGGGAGAGTCGTAATGCAGGTTCCCAGACTCTATTTTAAAGTTAGAAGAGGCTAGACAAGTGAAGAAAAAAGAATTTCTGCTTTTCCCCTGTCCCAGCAAGTCCCAGTATGGATGATGGGGTGTGCAGGGCCACTTGAGGTGGTTCTTTCCCAGTGGTAGCAAGCCCCTTAGCCGCTGGGGTGGACCTTTTCCATGTAGGCAGCAGCAAGCCCCTTAGCTGCTGGGGGGAAGAGACTTTTCCCCAGTGGCAGCAAGCCCCAGTATGGGCTGGGGGCAGGGGGCTCAGTGTAGGATCAGTTGAAGTGGTCCTTCCCTGGCAGCAACAAACCCCTTAGCTGCCCAGGGAAACTTTTCCCAGGCGGCAGTGCGGCCTGGTATGTCAAAGGGGTGGGGGAGGGGTGAATCAGTAGTTGGGGGGCCAGCTGAGGTGGTCGTTCCCCATGGCAGCAGCAGCAAAGCCCAGAATATCTTTTCCACCCTTGGAGCCCTAAACACATGACTGGCAGCACCGAATGGCAGGCACATCTTTTTATTGGGTTGGACTGGGGGCTACCCGTGTGATGCGGGTGAGTGCGGGAAAGACCCAGATTGCGTGGCGCCTGTGGCGGAGGAAAGGGAGTTCGCAAACAAATGTCAACTGCTGAGAAGAAGTTTCTCAGCCTGTTATGCAAGCACCACCCCCAGCACAGCCTTGTTGCCATGTGGTACGGAGGGGCGTGGGCTGGCACCAGGCAGCGCAGGAAAAAATACAAGTGTACAGACAGAGCCGTGAACTCCCTGCAGGGGCTATTTGAATGGGTAAATGCACTCACAGTGCTAATAGCATGGAAAGGAAAAAAGCCATTTCCCAGGCTCTCATACTAACATGAGCCTCCAGCTACAGACTTGCTGCTCCCACTTGGAAATTCAGGCTCTTCCTGTTACTGGAGAGCAGTGGCCGAAGCGAAGCAGTGAGAGGGGCACTGTGGGTTACATACGGGACACCTCTGGAAACTAATACATTTGATTTTAAGACATGGCGCTTCCACACTGACCTTTAATCAAACTTGTGAATTCGAGTTTGACTCTATACCCGTCAGGTAACTGCGATTTTGTAATCTCAGGACTAGTGTACTCTAAATTGAGCTAATGGTATTTACACTGAAGACAGCCATGTGGTAAAATCAAACTAACTGAATTAAATTCAATTTTCGATTTTTTTCTGCTAATATAGATGTAGCCTTTGTGACCAAAGCCCTATGGGAACGACCTTTTTTTTTTTTCTTGTTGAGCAGTGCAATTACTTCTGTCTTCATTATAAGGCTTAATAAATTTCATGTACAGATTCAAAACGATGCCCAGGAATTCATCATCACCTCTTAAAGCTCTGTGAAGCCTACCATTATTTTATGGGCATTTGATATGCTTTAGTATGTAATATTTTTTTTTTAAAGAAAAGGACTCAAACATTTCCTGGTTCTTTATTTTCATTAGCTACTCCTCGTGAAGCAGGCCTTCTCTTCCCCATTCTTAAAAAAATATGGGATCATTTTCTCCTCCAGGGAAGATTGTGCAGTACCCAGCTTTCCTTAGAGGAAAAGGGGCAGGGCTGGTTCTCATTTTCTCCCAGATATTTAAACCAATGGAAGTTGCTAAAAGAGAGAACACTCTTGAATACCTGTCAGATGTTTTGTTAAGCAATGTTGAACCTCACGAACAGTGACTTTCCTACACCAACTTAATTTATAGTTAGTACCGTTTCCATTCAGACTGGAGAGCCTGCCATTGTGTGGCCCAATAATAGAGCCAAAGATCTAGCCTTGCTGTGAGGTTCTCTTGGGTGAAAGTGGGCAGCAAGGTAAGTCAACACATGTCCACTTGTCATCTGGACTACCACTGACCCTTATTTTATGACTTTGTGCACTAGGAATCTGTCATATTTCTTCTTTCCCGAAACTGCAGCTTTCTGTTGCTTTGTAAACGGCCTTATTGACTGCAGCTGCAAAATAGCTCAAAAATATATATTACAATAAGCCATGAAAAGGCAGCTTTTCTGTGCAGAGTTGAAGGAGTAGCTGTTACGCAGCTTGGCATTTGGCAATACATTATTATAAGCCAGTGCCCACCATTTTCAGACGAAAGCAGCTATTAGCTATGGGAAGTGACAAATGAATCTTTGCCCTTCTAAACTGACTGTATTTCAAGGATCAGTTGCTAGACATACAAAAAGGGCAGGAACCTTACCACAGCAGACTTGCATGCAAATCTAGGTTCAGCTGGGTGGGGTGGGATGAGAGTGGAGACACATTGATGAAATTTTTTTTCAGCTGATACTGATATTTTCTCTACTATCTGGGAACAACTTGTTTTGTTTCCTTCTACACATGGGTGAAAACAACTTAAAAATATCTTGCAAGTACTGATTTATTCCAACCTGGGTCTCAGCCGGCTCTTTAAATATCTCTCAGCTGACTTTTGCTGCAAGTCAGCCAGCTCTTGCATCCCCTTACTTCATCTTTAACTCATACCTATCCTCCTCTTCCTGGAAATATGGAAGAAATCTTTTACTCTTCAACTGCTGCGGTGGTGGGAGAGAATTACTTTTCCTTTTTGTCAAAATACAGTTTTACATTGCAGGCAATGGAAGGTAATACTTGGAAACCTGGTAGTATTGTTGCACTGAATCCCATTGAAAGAGGTATGTTAGTTTGAAAACGATACCTTCATTCTCAGATCAAAGCAATGGCAATTAAAGATGCTAGAAGAGCACTGAAAGGTAGTAAAACACTTCAGCAGAAAAACAGTTGGCCATTCAGGTTCCTGTTTTGTGGGAGACCTTTCCTCCTTTGGTCAAATACAAATAGATAGAAAACAGAGTAATAAAAGTATACCACCAATACAGCAAGCTCTGTTTTCTTATCCAAAACCTGCAGTATTGGATTTATGTCAGAAATGACTTTCTGGTCCTACTAGTGACAGGTAACCCCACTTCTCCACCCCCTCTCCCCATACCTGCTATATAATCCCTTTCTTTCCCGCCTAATCCCTAGCATTTATCTGTGCCTGGCTTCCATGTACAGATTGAAACTCTGTCATCCAGAACTCTCTCATCTGGCAACATCCATAATTTGGCATGAGTTTAGTTAGCCAGATGACCACTTATCATGGGTGTGGCCAAGTTTCCCATGGTCCCATAAGGTTTGTTTACAGCCACCAGCCCTGGCTCTCCGTGTTCTGGGCTGTTGTTTAGCTGTGATTTACCCCTAAATGTCTTCTGAGAGCCCAGTAAGTAGTGGAAGTGTTGGTAACGTATTAGACTATATTGACCTCCCATAGTCTGGAAAATTCTCTAGTCCAGCACTGCTCAGGTCCAGAGGGTTCAGGATGAGACAGTTCAACCTGTGGTGTAGTAATATGTACTGTTCCCCTTGTGCAATCTGGAAGTAGAATGTAGAACAAAATTACAAGTAATACAGATCATGTGAGACACATGATTACAGTGCAGGTGGCATAAAATGTTGGTGTAGGGAAATAACTAAATCTTGTAAGATGAAAATGTAAGCATAAATCAAGTAGTAAAAATAAAGAATCCCTACTTTCATAGGGTTTTAATGAGATAAACATCTTCTATTTAAAGTCATTCAAACACTAAGGACAAAAACATTTAGTCCCATAGGAAAAGAGGGAAAGGGGGCCTAATGGACACAGAACTAATTAAAGCAGAAAGAAGAACAACAGACTTCCCAATTAAACACCTTTAAATATCTCATTATAAAATTTCAATGGCATTTAATATTAAGAACTGGATTTTTTCCTGTTAGACTATATTAAAAACTGTATGCTTGGCTGTTCTGGGAATGATCATCCAAAGAGCAACAGGTGAGCCTGCTACATCCATCTGTTGTGCTTTTATGGATTCTGAGTTAGATGGTGAGCACAATCATTGAGCCTCTTTTCTTGGAGCACACTTATTACGGAGAGGAAACTTTGTTCAGTATCTCCAGATGTCATCTGCTTTTGCCGAATGCACTGTTTTATCTTAATTGCAAGGGAGGGAGACCAAAGGCGCAGGGAGGTTGAGTGGATGGAGTGGCGTGCTGGGATTGTGTAAGGCCTGTACTTCCCTTTTCTTTACCACAGTCTCCCTTACCCAATTCTTGATCTTCCCCCCATCTCTGATATAATAGAAGAGCTACATTTAAAACATCAAGGTTGTAAAGTCAACAAATCATAAACAACCCAGGCAATATGAGGATTACGGTTGCTGCTTTAATCTTAATTTGCTCCCTCATGCACGGAGAACAAGCCCATCCAGGGCCACAGCCAGCCGCTCCTTCAAAGGACCCCTCCCCAACATTCTTGCCCTGTGCAGCACAAGGCCTGTGAAGCTTCCACAAGCCCTGCTGATGCAGTGCCCGCAGGGACAGCCATGGATCTGCAGCAGCAGCAGCAGCTGGAGACGCTGCTGGCTGCTGCCAGTAGCATGGTCCCCCTGCTGGCAACAGCAATGGTGGACGCCCTACACCTCCTGCTGGGGAACACCCCCCACACGGCCGTGGACACCCCACACCCACGGCTCCTCCGATGTCCTCCACCTGGCTGAGTCACCTACTGGTCATGTGGGAGTGGGATGATGACCAGTGGCTCTGGAATTTCTGGATGCAGCGGCAGACCTTTCTGGATCTCTGCCAATGGCTGATCCCTGCCCTGAGACACCAAGACACATGGATGTGGCACGCCCTCCCTGTGAAGAAGCTGGCCACTCCAGACAGCTACCGCTCCGTGGCCCACCAATTTGGCATGAGCAAGGCCACAGTTGAGGCCATGGTGACGGAGGTAAGGAAGCTAGGGCCACACACTCACCAGTGGGAGTGGGAGCCCAAGACAGGGGGCCCAGGCAGGTGATGTGTATGCTGGATGCAATCCTCCTCCAGTGGGTGATCCTGGATGCAGCCATTGCAGGCTTCACTCAGGTTTCCAAATTACTTTGGGGCCCTCAACGGGACCCATATCCCAATCCGTGCCCCGGAGCACAGTGGAGGTTAATACATTAAAAGGATACCACTCGGTGGTGCTGCAGGCTATGGTGGACAGAAGGGGCTGGTTCCAGGACATATACCTCGGCTGGCCTGGCTGCACCCTTGACGAACAGGATGGCTGGAGGCAGGGACATACATCCCCCAGGTGGCAGATGCCACCTATCCTCTCCAGCCCTGGCCCATGCAGCCCTATACAGGCCACTCCACCCCCCGCAGCCAGGAGCACTTCAGTGCACAGCTGAACCACACCTGCAATATTGTGGAGTCACCTTTGGGCATCTGAGGGTCCAGTGGCACTGTCTCCTGGCCCAGCTGGAGTTGGGCCTCTTCGGTGTCCCCCAGGTCGTGGGTGCCTGCTGCACTCTGCATAATATTGTAGAGAGCAATGGAGAGGCCTTCATGCAGTGGTGGGCAGCCAAGTCCATCATGGGCTAACCACAGCCAGCCACTGCCCCTATCCACTAGGCCGACCATGGTAGGGTCTGCATCCAGGAGGCCCTACATGAATACTTTGCTCACAGGCCATAGTGAACACTGCCCCAGCCACCTCCAGCAGGTCCATGGCACACTCCGCTCTACTCTGCACACCTCCCATCACCACCTCCCATGCATTCCCCCCCCAGCACCCCACCCCACCCCACCCCAACAAGCACACGGTATGCAGGGATATGGGCAAAATAAACTGTTGTCATAGTACTCAACAAAAATATTTTCTTATTGTGATATATGCATAACCATGCAACTATTTACAGGTGCGGGGGGGTTAACTATGTACAGGAGGAAGGGGACATGGGTGGCCTGTATGGAGGGCCTTTACTGCAGGGCAGCAGTGGAGGGCCTTGATCCATGCTGGCCCCAGGACCCATGACCACCCCCCCAGCCCGCGGCCTCAGTGGAGCTCTGAGGTGGCAGGGAGGATGGAGAGGTAGGGCTGGGGGTCCACCCCAGCTGGGCGATCAGCCACAGCAGGGGCCTCTCCAGGGAGGCTGGCAGGTGGGGAGTTGGTGGGAGGGGCATCGGGCTGATGGCAGGAGGGGGCATCTGGGACAGCAGTTCCCAGAATGTGCCCACCTTGTCCTGGATGATTCCCATGAGTTTTCCCCTGCCCTCTGGTGCCAGGTGGCCTCACCCACCTCCAGGCAGAGGCATCACTCCACCACCTCTACCTGCTGGTGGACGGAGGCAGAGAGGGTCTCCACTGCCCGCCTTTGGCCCTTCCTGGAGGCGGGGGACATCATGGTGCTGGTGATGGTACTGCCCAGTCATCGTCCCTCACCTCCAGGGGGCTGTCCAGCACAATGGAGGGTGTGAGAGTCTCCGGGCCCTTGGATGGTGCAGCTGCAAAAAAAGGAGGGAAGAGAGGGACAGGCCGTGAGCCCAACCTTTGCCCCATGGCCCATGATCCCACGTCCTGCCCGGGCAGCAGGTCCACATTCCACATCCCCAGTCTGACAGCAGGGTGGCCCTGGAGGGCCATGGTGGCGGTAAGGTTCCTCGGCCCCCTAGAGGCAGCCCCCTTATGTGGGCCAGCCCCACCCACTCCTTCCTCCCTGTAGCATGACTTTGAACTATCCATGGGAGCGGGTGCTGGAGGCAACTGGCAGCCATGTTGCTGTCCCGATAGCCACAGCTCAGCTGGGATGTGGCCAGCCAGGCTCTTCTGGGTGTGTGGAGGGCCCTCTGGCAAGCATGGAGCCCCAGCCCTGTGATTTGGGTGTGTGTCCTGTTGGGTACATACCTGATAATCCACCGCTTTGTGCCATTTCATGCAGGACCTCCTTCCTCCTCCTGCCATAGGCCCAGCAGGTCCTGGAGTCATGCTCTGTCCAAGAGGGGGCTCATTTTTCCCCACCTTGGGTGGACCTCTGAGAGCCCCGGGCAAGCTTGAGCGGGGGGCCCTGGGGCTCCTGACCTGGCTAGGTGCTGGCCCAGCTGCTGTAAGCAGAGCCAGGGGTCATTCTGGGGCATGCAGGGGCAGCAAGTGTAAAGGCTGCTGCCTGCACACTCTCAGTTTCCTGCACTAGGGTTCCTGAGTCCGTGTGGCTTTAAGCATTGCCGCATGCACAGACCATAGAGCCCCACAGGCACTGGGCAGCACATCTCTGACTGGCGCCATGACAGCTGACCGGTGCCATGACAGACTCCAATCTTTCAAAAGAGCAGGTCATGGAGCGTCTACACATGTCATCTTTTGCTGCTTTCCCAGGGGGAGGGAGGCCTCAGTTGCTGCTTCCACAGGACTCCTGGGGAGCACTAGCGGCTGCTGTTTCCCCAGGCTCCTGGGGAACCGTCATTTCCTCAGGGCTCCCTGGGGCTTGGTGGAGCTGCCTCTCTCCCCTATATCTCTCTGTCCTGTATTTGGGACAGGGAGATATGGTCGCCCTAGTTTAGTATTTGTAAAAAATGTAAACAGATGGGGATCCGAAAGTTCTCCAGTGTTAGAATTTGCCATTTGTGTATGATAAAAAGTGGTTTATAAGTTTCAGGCGGTGTATCTCCTCTTTGAGAAAGGCATGTTACCCAGCTGCAGAGAAAATCCAATAATCATCAGCTACTTAATTTAACCAAATATTAACAATTAGTTTGCTACCTTTATCAAGTCAATTTAAATTTGGACACTTTTCTAGGTGTTTGTACAGCTCTTAATGAAATGATGATCCTCAGAGAGGAAGGATTATATGTATCTAAAATAGTTCAAAGAGCCATTATGAGATTGCTTTAACACAGTGAAGTTTCAAGATGCTTACATACAAAAAAATTATAAACAGATAGGCACCTGAATAGTTGAGAGGATTTATCATAAATAGAAAGTGATACCTACTTTCCTTGTTTTCAAATATAGTTCCAATTGACTGCTGTGTGATGACACCTGAGATGAATTTGTGGCCTCCATCCAGTGTCTAGTGGATAGGCATTCAAGTATTAAATTTGACACCATCCTTGAATGTGGTCTCCAAAGAGTAATGATGGGACAAGAAGGGTTACCTATTTTCTCTGAGGGGGGCTGTGTCTACAGTAGCACCCTTCTTCAAAGGGAGCATGGTAATCAGCCCGAGCAGGGACGAGAAATGAGGAGCTGTGATAAATATGCAGCAGCTCATTAGCCTAATTCTCACTGTGGAAACATGGCATGCCGGAGCTTCGAAGTTTGAAATTTCAAAGTTGTCATAGCGAGAATTAGGCTAATGAGGTGCTGCATATTTATCACAGCTCCTCCATACTATTCCCAGCTCTGGCTGATTACTATGTCCCCTTCTAAAAAAGGGGCTAGTGAAGACACAGCCAGATAGTAGTATTTGTATTTTTGTTTGTGCCTCTGAGTCTCAGTCACTGACCAAGACAGTGCCAACTATGCAAACACAAAACAAAAATATGGTACCTGCTCCAAAAAAGCTTAACCCCCGCTCTCTCAATTAAGTATGTGAATTGAGAGGGCTGTGGCATATTGGAGCTTCAAGATATGTGTATTCTGACTGACCAGTACATGGGAATTTTCTTTCTGAATAATGATTCCTGTGGGGAACCTTGAAAGCTATAGAAAAACACACTTTCTCCTTGCATTCTCAGACTCTTTCTGCTTTTACCAGATGGAAAACTATCAGGAAGTTTTACTACCATGAAGACAAGCTAGTAGTCTTTTGCTTTCCCTTGTAAAGTAATTTTTTCCCATGCTCTTCTTTGGAGGGAAAACATTAGTAGTGTGATAGCATTTTCACACAGGTTCAAAATGAAAAAAAAATTGCAAATATAGAACAATATCCCCCTCTCACCACTGTTTTGTTTTACAATTTTGAAAAATGAACAGCTACTGAAACTTTGCATGAATTTTTTGATAAAATTACATTTTTGAGAAATGTCTAACCAGCTGTAGTGAGCATTTTAAACATCTCTGTAGCTCTTCAAGGAAAAAGGGAGCAAGATTCTCCATCCCCCAACAAAAGAAAAAAAAATCCAGATACTAAGAATTAGGCTCCTAAACCTAAATTTTGGCACTTTTTCCTTGCCAAAAGTTCTGAGCACCCAGAAGTAGACCTTATACCAGTATATATTGTCATGTTACCACCAGTTCTGAAATTTTAGCTACTTTTTAGGTGCCTTATATGGATTCAGGAACCTAGCAATAGGCATTTGCACTTTAAAATTTGGGCCTATATGTTCCTGCAATTTGATTTTAAAATGCACTTCAATGGACTGTCCAAGTTTCTCTTCTCTGAGGAGTTATAAGATTTTCAAGCTCTCCCTGTCTATTTATATGATGCTATTTTAATTGCATGTCAGCAGGCTGGAAATGGGAGGGTGACAGATTTTGCCCACAGGAACATTTGGCATAATTTTTTTGGACTTTCAATTTGATGCGACTCACTCAAGGCAATAAATATGACATTCCTGGAAAAGCACTGTATTACAGTCAACTTGATGACACAATTATTAATCCCTGATCAATCACAGGACTTTCTGTGACAACCTACTAGAGAAAAATACCTAGGGTCCTTTCAAGAGTTGAACTGTCAGGTAGGGAAAAATAAAAAAGCCATAATTGCAGTATATGGTACTGAAGGGAGAAAATTGTATGGTGAAAGAGACGATACTTATCTGGGAAATAGGCTGTAGCTGGGGGGCATAGACTGAAAAGAAAACAAGGAACGCAGGATTGAGTTGTCACTAATGAGTACTTTGAGCCAGAGGCAGTGTGTTTGAGTACTAAGAGCAAAGCACAAAGAATCAAGAACTCCTGGAACTGATCCCAGCCCTGCCATTGGGCAAATCATTTTTAAATGCTCTGATCCAAGACCTGGCCCTGCTGCAGTTGCTTTCAGCTGGTAACTCAGAAAGCAGCCACAAGGCTAGCTACCTGGAGATTTTCCAAACAGAAAATGCCACTTTTGTACTGCATACCCAACTCCTTTCTACCCCTTTTGATCCAATAGAGGATACGGGGTGGGGCCACAATAAAATTGTCCTTTGTACATCATTACAGCTGGGTGCAAGTTCATGACCCTTGCCACTCTTGTACCTGGGGTTCAACCTTCCCCATGATTGGGGAGGGATGGGGTTATAAGGAAAACACAGAGTGACATTTCCTCTTCCCCTTTAATCCTGCAGTAAAGGAAGCTGAACTGGACCCGGTGAAGTAGCCCTCTGTCTCATTCTGCTTTCCTCCAAGATGATATGTCTCTCTGATCCTGATTTAGCATTGTACCTAATTAGCATTCCTCATCCTGGACGCAAGCAGGTACAGCCAGTGGGAGAACGTTTCCTCTCCAGAACTTGAGGCAGTGGTATGCAGTTCTCCCTCCTCCAAAACAGTAGGAAAGCAGATTCTAGCTAGAAATTCTGGTGGTGGCATCTCCAAAACAATACGTTGATTGAATTAGTGCATCCCCAAGCTGGTTAGGCCTAAACTTAATTTGAAACAGTCCATTTGGCAACCCCAATTAGTACAGTTAATCTTCCTGTTCTAGTTGTAGAATATCTTTCTTTTCCCTTTTTGGTTTTCCTATCCTCCATATCTTTCAGCCTTTGTTTTGAATGCCATTCAGGGGAACGTGTTGATACCTGGGAAGATTTTAGTAAAACTGTAGGGCTTCATTTGATGGGCCTGTACAGACCAGACTTTTATTGGAAATTGTCAATTTCAGCTTATGCACATGAACTGACAAGCGTTTCCCTCAATGGTTGACACAGATTGGCAAACTAAGAAAAATGCTGCTTAAGAACTTAGAGTTGAATTTAAGGATATTTGCTTTGTATATTCTGTTATGCAATGCTGATCGTGTGTTTTAGTGGTTCTGATGCCTTATCTTTTTGAACCTCACCACCTACTGTAATTAGGTATTGTGCTTATTCCAAGCATTTCTTGCAACTGAAAATTTAAATTGATCAAAATTGAAAAACAATGCTTAAAATCTATAATTGTTGCATCTGTGAAACTGAAATTGCTAAAAATAGCTTAAAATAATCTATATTTGTCTAAATTATTTTTAAAAGTAAATGCTGCCAAGCCTAGATAAGTATTTTCAACCTTTAACTGTAAAAACTCTAGAAACCCAGGCTGTTTCTACACAGGCCACTTTCTTCGAAAGTGGCATGGTAATACATGGCCTGAAATATGCTTATGAGGCACAGATGCAAATTCCCCATGCCTCATTAGCATATGGTCATGTGATATGGAGTCCAGAAGACTCTTCTTCTGGACTCCAAAATGCCATGTAGAAACACAGCCCCGAGGGAGCATCCGGAAGGAAGTCCTTCTACTGGAGGCCCCTTCTTCCCAAAAATTTTTGGGAAGAAGGGGCCTCTGGAAGAAGGACTTACTTCCGGAAGACCCCCCCCCTCCGGGGCTGCGCTTCTGAATGACGTTTTGGAGTCAGGAAGAATGGTCTTCCGTACTCCAAATCATGTGACTGTATGCTAATGAGGCACAGGGAATTTGCATCCATGCCTCATTAGCATATTTTGGGCCGTGTGTTACCATGCCACTTTCGAAGAAAGTGGCCTGTGTAGAAACGGCCCCAGAGTCCAGCTATTGAGCACGTTTTATTTCCAGTGCCTGTGCCTTGGCTCTTAGACATGCTTGTGCAGTAGTGATTGCACTTGTTAAAATGTTGCATGTTTAAAGTTAGCGGAAATTAGTAAACAGTGTTTGTTTCTCTATGCCTGGCAAGGTGGGAAGAGAGCTAACAATTGTTTCTTCTCACTTGTGTAAGTAAAATAACCTTTATCTTGGATGTATTTTTAATATGGCCATGTGGTTTTTATTTTCTAGTGCAGAGATTAACTAGCTGCTTCATTTTAAAATGTTTCTTTATTTCTGCAATAAAGACTTTTGGGGATATTTACAAATATATAAATAGAAAGAAAAAAGCAAGTAGTCTGTTTTTACTATTGTAGTGCTGGTTTCATTTATAGAATCATGGGGTTGGAAGAGAACTCAGGAAGTCTTTAGGCTTGTTTAGTTTACAGAAGAGAAGATTTTGGGGTGATTTAATAGCAGCCCAATTTACGGAAGGGGAGCTCTTAATAGGAGGGTGAGAAACTGTTCTCAGTGGTGTCAGATGGCAGAACAAGGAGTAATGGTCTGAAGTTAAAGAGGGAGAGGTGTAGGTGGGTATTAGGAAAAACTACTTCACCAGGCGGGTGGTAAAGCACTGGAATGCATTGCCTAGAGAGGTGGTGGATTCTCCATCCCTTGAGGATTTTTAATTCTCGGCTTGACCAAGGTCCTGGCTGGGATGACTCAGTGGGGGGCGTTGATCCTGCTTGAAGCAAGGGCTGGACTAGATGCCCTCCTGAGGTCCCTTCCAGCCCTATGAGTCTATGACTCTAAGTCATCAAGTCCAATACCCTGCTCAAAGCAGGACCAATCCCAACTAAATCATCCCATCTAGGGCTTTGTCAAGTTGGCAATTAAAAACCTCTAGGGATGCAGATTCCACCACCACTCTAGGTAACTTATTCCAGCACTTCACTACCTTCCTAAGCTGTGTCTACACGTGCACGCTACTTCGAAGTAGCGGCACTAACTTCGAAATAGCGCCCGTCGCGGCTACACACGTCGGGCGCTATTTCGAAGTTAACTTCGACGTTAGGCGGCGAGACGTCGAAGTCGCTAACCCCATGAGGAGATAGGAATAGTGCCCTACTTCGACGTTGAACGTCGAAGTAGGGACAGTGTAGACGATCCGCGTCCCGCAACGTCGAAATTGCCGGGTCCTCCATGGCGGCCATCAGCTGGGGGGTTGAGAGACGCTCTCTCCAGCCCCTCAGCTCACTGGTGGCCGCGTGGAGTGGCCCCTTAAAGGTCCCCTCCCCCGCCCTGACTCTGCAGGAAGCTGAGGCAACGTGCAGGCTGCAGCCTGCACACGTGGCGAGCCTGCACAGCCATCAGCCACCCACCCAGCGGAGATGGCTAGCCAGGAGCCCTCCCAGCGCCCCCAGGGGCCCCCCCAAGGGGAGCCAGGGCAGCCAGTCTGGAAAGCGGCAGCGGGGCCCCTCCTGGACGGAGGCCGAGCTGTGGGACCTGCTGGGGCTCTGGAGCGAGGAGGAGGTGCTCCAGCTAATGGGGAGCAAGAGGCGGACCGCGGATGCGTTCACTCGGCTGGCCGATGGCCTGGCTGCCCGGGGTCACCTTGCCCGTACTCTTGATCATGTGAGGAGTAAGGTCAAGGAGCTGCGGCAGGGTTACGCCCGGGCCCGGGATGTGGCCAGCCGATCTGGGGCCACCCCCGTCACTTGCCCCTTTTACAGGGAGCTCAGGGACATCCTGGGCTCCCGGCACACCTCCTCCCCTCTGGCCACCCTTGACACCTCGGCTGACGAGGCCCAGCAGGCCCTGCAGCCGGAGTCCGCCCCGGAGGCAAGCCCCGCACCCTGGGGGCCCCCCCCCGGAGGCCACCCCCGGGACATCACGGCAGGAGGAGGAGGAGGAGGAGGAGGAGGGGGGCTCCTCCTCCGCAGAATCCAGCCTGCAGATCCTCCTCCTGCCATCCCGGAGCAGCAGCAGGGCCTCCGACCCCCGGGGATCTCCGGACCGTGGGAGCGGACCCACAGGTAGGTACCCCTCTCTGGTGGACACCCCGGGGCTGGAGGGGCGGGGGTAACAGAGATGTGTCCAGGGCCCCCCACACGCTCACATGGCCATGGCCCCAAGGACACCTGGGCCATGGCCCTCACAGCACTGCAGCCATCAGCCCCTGCCCCCCCACACCCTGCATGACAGTGCCATGCCCCATCCCCGGGCCAGGGGGGAGTGGAACCTCGAGGGGCCCCCGGGCGGAGGGGGTGGGACACCCCGCAGCAGCAGCAGCATGTGATGGACTGGGGGGGAGTGCCAAAGGGAGACTCAGGCTACATATGAGCCACAAGAGCCGAAGAGCTCCCAGGGCCAAAGGAGGATCCTGGCGCTACAGCTGGCAGGTGACACCTCTGCCCTGAGCAAACAGGAGGGAGGAGCCGAGCTGGCTTGGAATTGGGGGGCGAGGGTGGGGGCCACAGGTAGAGGCTAGGGGAAGGGAGAGCTGGTAGGCAGCCAGCCAGAGGAGGGGGAAAGCTGCATCCCAGAGGGGCCCCCCTTGGGGTCTTCTCCCCACGACGGGTTGGAAGGACTGTCTCTTCCGACAGGTGGTGCTGTCACTCCTGCCAGAAACTGGCCATCTGTGGGCTAAGAAAGCTCTCCTGCTCTCAGACCCTGCGGGGTGAAGTGAGAGTCGCTCCCACCAGGGGACGGGGTGCAGGGCAGGGGGACGCCTGAACCCCATCCATCACAGCAGCATCTCCCGGGGACGGGGATGGGGAACCTGCAGCACAGGGCGGGGGGGACAGAGGCCACGGCTCGGGGCCCACACTAACGCCTGTCTCCATTCTTCTTTCCCCCCTCCTCTCCTGTGTCCTGCACCTGCACCTGCACCATCCGAAGGACCGGAAGAGAGTGCCGGCGAGGCCTCAGTTGTCCCGGAGAGCCCTCCGGGACCATCGCTCCAGGGCAGCCCCTCGGCCGAGGAGCGACCGGCCCCACGGAGGGCTAGACGGCGGACCCCGCGCCTACTACCGGCGACGGCGACGGACCCCCAGCTGCTGGCCATCCTCCGCCGGCAGCTGGAGGTCTCGGAGCAGCACCTCCAGCTGCAGGAGTGGGCACTGGCCTGGCGCCAGGAGGCATGGGGGGCCTATATGCAGACATTTAACTGGCTTGTCGACTACCTGGCCCCCCATGCCGCGCCAGCCGAGCCATCGCCCGCCCTGCCCGCTCCTGCAGCCCCACCACCAGCTGCTCCGGCCGTCGCCGGGCCGTCCGCCGTCGCCCCACCACCCACCCGCGAGGGCCAGAGCACCAAGGGACCCCTGGAGCCACCTGAGACTTGCCGGCACCGATACCTTCCGGTCCAGCCCGCTCCCACCCATCCGCCGACCAGACTGAAGGCACGGCGGGGCTCCCGGCCGGGCACGCCCAGTGCTGGGCTCTAGGGGCGAGGGGCCCGGGACGTGGCCCCCCCTTGTTGTATATAGTTGGACTCTTTTGTTTTGGTGCCCCCGTTTGCCCGGTCCCCCCCATGTAAATAGTTCTCCCCGTTCTCCTCCCTGGTTTCCTTTTTTGATGGCGCACAGTTGTTTGCTTTGTTGTATTGTTTTATTTGTGCACATATTGCTTTTGTGGAACGTTTGTCCCTACTTTTTGGTTTGTGTGTGACATATATTTATTGACCCAAAAAAAAAAAAGTTTCTGTAAGACAAAAAAAAAGTTTACGTTCAGCCACAAGTTCATGCTGTCATTTGTCCAGGACAAGTGGGGGGGGGGGGCGGTGGGGTGCTCCATGGTGTGGGCGTTGGGGCAGGAGTGTGGGGGAGGAAGGGGCGGGCAGTAGGGGGCCTGGGCAGAGTTCACCCCGCGGCCTGTTGGTCAAAGTGGGCCCGCAGAGCCTCCCGGACCCTGGTCCCCTCTGGGTCCACCTGCCGACTGGGGGCAGCAGGTGGCTGCACGTGTGCCCTGCCGGCCTCCGCGGCCCAGCCCTGCAGAAAGGTCTCCCCCTTGCTCTCCACAAGGTTGTGCAGGGCGCAGCAGGCACCCACAATCTGGGGGATGTTGTTGGGGCCCGCATCCAGGCGGGTCAGGAGACATCGCCAGCGTCCATTGAGGCGGCCAAATGAGCGCTCCACCACCTGGCGCGTACGGTTCAGGCGCTCGTTGAAGCGCTCCTGGCTAGCGGAGAGATGGCCCGTGTAGGGGTGCATGAGTCACGGCCGGAGGGGGTAGGCCGCATCTGCGATGACGCAGAAGGGCATGGTGGTGTCCCCCAGAGGGATCTCCCGCTGGGGGATGTAGGTCCCCGCCTCCAGCCGGCGGCACAGGCCCGAGTTCCGAAAAACCCGGGCGTCGTGGGTGCTGCCAGGCCAGCCCACGTAAATGTCCTGGAAACGTCCCCAGCTGTCCACCAAGGCCTGCAGGACGACAGAATGGTAGCCCTTCCGATTGAGGTATCGTCCTCCACTGTGATGCGGGGCGCGGATGGGGATGTGAGTCCCATCCAGAGCCCCGAAGCAGTTGGGGAAGCCCAGGGTGGCAAAGGCGGCGACAGTGGCATGTGGGTCCCCCAGCCTCACGAGCCTGTGCAGGAGCATGGCGTTGATGGCACGCACGACCTGCAGAGAAAGCACATGGGACAGCCCCAATGAGGGGTGAGCAGGGTGTGCGTGGCCCTGCCCTGCCCTGGCCCCCCTGCCCTGGCCTGCCCTGCCCTGGCCCCCCTGCTCTGCCCTGGCCCCCCTGCTCTGGCCCCCCTGCCCTGCCCTGGCCCCCCTGCCCTGGCCTGCCCTGCCCTGGCCCCCCTGCTCTGCCCTGGCCCCCCTGCCCTGCTCTGGCCCCCCTGCCCTGCCCTGGCCTCCCCCTGTGGGTTCTCTTACCTCCATGAAGACAGCCCCAACGGTGGCCTTTCCGACACCAAACTGCTGCCCCACGGATTGGTAGCTGTCCGGAGTGGCCAGCTTCCAGACAGCGATGCTGACCTGTTTCTCCACAGGGAGGGCACGCCGCATGGCAGTGTCCCGGTGCCTGAGTGCGCGGGTGAGCCACTGGCACAGCTCCAGGAATGTCTGCCGGGTCATCCTGAAGTTCCTGAGCCAGTGGTCGTCGTCCCACTCCCCAAGCACCAGCCACTCCCACCAGTCGGTGCTGGTGGGGTAGCTCCACAGCCGCCGGCGTGTGAGGCGGGGGGTGGAGCGGGGTGCTGCAGGTGTAGGGGTTCAGCCCTGCTGCCCTGGGGGCATCTCCTCCCCTGGGGCAAGGAGGTACTCAGCTGCCTCCCACATGGCATGGGCCAGGGCAAGCCCTGCTCCTGCTGGGAGGTCTGGGTGGACCTCTAGCTGCTGCTGCTGCTGCTGCTGCTGCTGGGGGTCCATGACTGCGGCGCCCGGGGTCTGTGTGCCTATGGCTCCTCAGACCGCGTGCTGTGCAGGCTGAGTGTATGTGGGAGGGGCCCTTTAAGGGAGCGGCTAGCTGTTGCCCCGGAAGCGCTAGTCCGCCCATTGACCCTGTCTGCAGCTGTGCCTGGCATCCCTATTTCGATGTGTGCTACTTTGACGTGTAGACGTTCCCTCGCTGCGCCTATTTCGACGTTGGGCTGAGCAACGTCGAAGTTGAACATCGATGTTGCCGGCCCTGGAGGACGTGTAGACGTTATTCATCGAAATAACCTATTTCGATGTCGCAACATCAAAATAAGCTATTTCGATGTAGGCTTCACGTGTAGACGTAGCCCTAGTGAAAGTTTCCTAACATCCTACCTACACCTTCCCCACTGCAAGCTGAGACCATTGCTCCTCATTCTGTTATCTGTCACCAGTGAAAGCAGCCTATCTCCATTATACTTGTAACCCTACTTCAGGTAGTTGAAGGCTGCTATCAAACCCACCCTCCCGCTTTTCTTCCATAGACTAAATAAGCCTAATTTCCTCAGACTTTTCTTATAAGTCCTGTGCTCCAGTGCCCCTAATCATTTTTGTTGCCCTGTGCTGGACTCTCTCCAATGCACACACCCATCCTTTGGTAATGGGGGCTCAGAACTGAACACAACATTCCAGATGTGTCCTCACTAGTGCTGAAGAAAGGGGAATAATCACTTCCCTAAATCTACTGGCAGTGCTCCTAATAATGCAGTCTAGCATACTGTTAGCCTTCCTGGCTACAAGCACACACTGTTGACTCGTGTCCAGCTTCTCATCTACTGTAATGCCCAGGTCCTTTTCTGCAGAACTGCTCCTTACCCAGTCAGTCAGTCCCCAACCTGTAGCAGTGCTTGGGATTCCTCTGTTCTAAGTGCAGGACTCCGCTCTTGTCCTCGTTAAACCTCAGATTTCTCTTGGCCCAATTCTCCAATTTGTCTAGGTCCTCTGGACACTTCAGCATATCTACCTCTCCCCCTAGTTTAGTGTCATCTGTGAACTCATTGAGGGGATGGATTCATCCCCTTGTCCATGTAATTAATGAGGATATTGAGCAAAACCAGCCCCAAGACCAACCCCTGGGGGATTCCGCTTGGTATGGATTGCCAACCGGACACTGAGTTGTTGATCACAACCTGTTGAGCCTGATAACCTAACTAGCTTTCTATCCACCATTTATCCAATCCATACTTCTTTGAATTACTGTCAAGAATACTGAGACAGACCGTTCCAAAACCTGTGCTAAAATCCATGTATATTACAGCTGCCATCTTCCCTGTATCTATGGAGCCAGTTACTTCATCAAAGAAGGCAATCAGGTTGTTGAGGCATGATTTGCCTTTGGTGAATTCATGTTGACTATTCCTAATAACTTTCCTCTCTTCCAAGTGCTTCAAAATTGATTCCCTGAAGATCACCTCCATTATTTTTTCCAGAGACTGTGGTGAGGCTGACAGGTCTGTAGTTTCCCCAGATTCTCCTGCTCTTTTTTAAAGATGGGCACTACATTTGCCTTCCCTCCACCCTCACCATCTGGAACCTCCCCTGCCAATGGCTCTGCCATCACATCAGCCAACTCCCTCAGCACCCTCAGATGCATTAGATCAGGCCCCATGGATTTGTTTATGTCCAGCTTTTCAAAATAGTTCTTAACCTGTTCTTCCCACATTGAGGGCTGCCCACCTCCTTCACATACTGTGCTGCCCAATGCAGCAGTCTGGGAGCTGACCTTGTCTTGCATTATTAGGAGCATTGCAGAAGAGGTTAGACTTCAACAGGCATTAGAAAGAAGAAAAGCTGACTAGGCAGACTGTGCCAGTGAGGGCACCCTGCAAATAGCTGTAGCAAGGAAAAGGGTGTGGAGATGATTCAGAGAGAAACAAATTAATGGAACATTATACTTGCACACAAGCAAAAAAAAGCAGAGAGTACTTCAGGTTTTTGCTCATTATTTATTAATTGGTTCCCTTCCCCTTTCAGTAATGGCCCCACACCTTCCCTGACCACTTTCTTATTGCTAACATGGTTGTAGAAACTTTGGTACCTTTCACATTTCTAGCTAGCTGCAACTTCATTTGTGTTTTGGCCTTTCTGATTACAATCCTGCATGCTTGAGCAATATATTTGTACTCTTCTCTAGTCATCTGTCCAAGTTCCCACTTGTAAGATTCCTTTTTTGTGTTTAAGTTCAAAGATTTCTCTATTAAGCCAAGCTGGTCACCCACCATATGTGCTTTTCTTATTGCACATTGGGATGGTGTGCTCATAGTTCCGTGGTTATGAGTCTACTTGTTGCTGCCAAAGAAATTAAATTTGTAAACTAGGGCAGTGACCCTAACTGGGATAAGTTGGAAGAAAAAAGGGGTTAGAACTTTTTATATCTTCTATTTTCTGATTGTACTTCAAGGCTTTAAGTGGAATTGGAAGAACTAGCATGAATTGCTCTGACTCAAAAGATTTAGGTATATCCTGTAAACAAAAAGATTTGGAGGGGATCCAGGTGTTTTGAAGCTCTTCTTTTCTAATATTGACGCCCTTCCGCAGCTCTGAGAAGGTGAACAAGATAGGAGCATTCCACTCTCTGGAATGAGGCAATCACATCACAGACTTTGTGGAAGCAGTATTGAAGAATCTCCTATGTAAAGGAGTAATGTCACTAGACTGCCTTCAGAAATTTGGATCAGTTGATAAGCCTGTGGGTTACAGAAATATCAGCTCATAGCTCTATATCTGAACAGTTTACCACCTCCCCCACCACAGACAAGTGGCATTGATAATTTCTTGACAAGTGACCTGCAGCAGTCAGCCTTGTAAGTGCAGTAAAATAAATCAAGTGTGGCACTTCTTTCTAGTGTCCTGGAGGAGCTTGGGGAGGAACCAAATGAATCTTGTTTTGTCTTTATGAATAGTGATCTCAGGAAAGGTAATTGACCTTTTTGATTTGATTATTAAATATCTGGCCCAAGACAAGTCTGCTAAAGCAGGGGCTAGGTGCACAACTTCATTATTGCACTGAAATGGAATTCTCTCAGCCAGTCAGAGCACAAGGATGCTGTGTTGACCTGTAACTTGACACTTAATTTTCACTTTAACAAAATGTTAGTTTCTGTTAAACACTGAACTATCCAGGCTCAGCTCAATACAGATGAAAGTAAAAGACAATCCATGCCCTTCAGAGCAAGACAAGACTCACTCAACAGGCAATATGCACTGGGGAAGCCCAGAGGCATGAGTAGCTAGGATTACCGGGCATTTCTTGCAGATTTCTTGTTATGGTATTGTCGATTCGCTTGTGAGCGCTGCAGAAGAGGTTAGACTTTGACAGGCATTAGAAAGAAGAAAAGCTGACTAGGCAGACTGTGCCAGTAAGGACACTCTGCAAATAGCTGTAGCATGGAAAAGGGTGTGGAGATGATTCAGAGAGAAGCAAATTAATGGAGCATTATAGCTGCACACTTGGCAGAATACCGTGTACACAGGGGATGCAACAAGAGACCTGGTCAAATACTCCTGGTCAAGTATTTCCACCAAGTGGAGTTGCTGTACAAAGACAATTGAAGATGAAAACAAGATACTTGATGCTCTGAACCCTTTCATTTGCTCGTCAAAGCATTGTGATCTGTGCCTTTATTTCATGGTAGTATAGTTAGTTCTCATTCACCAGTATGGTATGCAAATCCCTGTATTGTGTTTGACAGCTAGGATAGTTAGAATTAAGAAAGATGCCATTTTATCTTCAAAGGAATGGTAGGCTATTCCATGCATATCCTGCATTTTGGGACTCATGTTTAGTTGTAGGTACAGAGGTGACACATTTATTTCCCATTGGATAGCTCATATGATTGCAGATAAGAACCTTTATTTTAAAAAGACTGATTAGATATACTCTGGTCTGAACAGTTAAATCATACGCCAGGCAGGCAGCTGGACTAGATGACAGAATGGGTCTTTTCCATTTCTAACTTCTAAGTAGGGCGATCAGTTCAAATGACTGGAGTCTGCCACTCTCATTCATATAAGTGTGAGTAGAATAAGAGAACCCAAGGGCAGAATTTGTCCTCAAGAATCTGCGATTATATTTCCTAGTATCAAGAACCATTAATTGACATGTGTTGACCTGGCAAAAAGGTAGCGAGATATGTAGGTATATAAATTTGGGAAGGCTCGCCAATCTGACTTAAAGTTGAAGATTATAGGCTTGTACCTCCCCCGAGTTAACGGTGAGAGCTGAGACAAAGCCTCAGGCCAAAGCCAGAGGTGAGTTTTCGGGATTCCCAGTCACAACACTGACAATGATCTTAACAATACCCGTGCTTTATTTAATAGTACAAGAGTACATATGCAGCACTTATCCAAGACACTACAATAAAAATATATCGCGGTTAGTACTTAGATTACAGTCAAAGATCTTACTTAACAATATTACTAAGCAACACCTATTGTTTTACTGATTAATCTTATGGTTTTATCCTATGTCTAGCAAACAGGCTGCAGTACTCACTGACTTCTTTTGAACTTTTTAGAAGCAGAGAGCAGCTCGCTCCCACCTGTCAAAAGGGAGTTATTGCAGTCGTTCAGAAAAGGAAGAGGTTAGCTAAGGGGTTCTAAGAAATAACAAGAGCAGAATATAACAAGAAGAGAGAGACAGAGAGAGAGCTAGAGAGAGAGAGCTGGGGTGATAGGCACCCCGTTGGTGCTGTTCCGTCTGGCACAGCTTCACATGTGTCGTGTTGGGCGTTTGTTATGCACCCTTCTGTTCTCCCAAACGATTGTTTTATATCCTTTTCCCTTGTGCTGACTAAATTAGGGTCTGACATAATTGAATCTTGAATACTCACGGAGACCCCTGTATGTATGATGACCTTTTCTATTCATCCTGTTTTTCTCGAAACAGAGTTTAAAAGGGAAATTCCCATTTTAGCCCTTTTACCTTAATATATCGGATGACCTTTTATTCTTTCCCATAAGTGAGAGATGGTTGGGCATATTTTGCTATTTGAGAGGTGTTTTTAGATGGCCCAGACTGAAATGACGCACCGTTACTGACCTGACCTTAAACCTACTTATAAAAAATAATTTGCCCAAGCTTTTTCCCCGTCATGCCCTACTGACTGGGCAGGCCCCTTGCGTTTCTGCTGACAGGAAAGAAAGTAAGCATAGATTCTTCTAGGCCTCAATTAGCCAAACTATCTTGGCTTCCTTATATCTACCCTAATTCTAATACTATAAGCTAAGCACAGGCAACACATGGAAAGGAATCGGAAGGGAAGAAATGGTACAGGTGATGCAATATAAAGGCCGGGTCTGCACTTGCCCCCAACTCCAAAAGGGGCATGTTAATCAGGGCCATGGGAGATTACTTAATAAGTTTTGCGATGAATATGCAGCACTTCATTAGGCTAATTTTCCCCTGCGGCAACTTCGAAGTCTCAAACTGCAAAGTGCCACCATGCTGTGTAGCTGCAGGCACTTCAAAGTGCCTGCACTACTTCAAAGTGCCTTTACTCCTCATAATTTGATGCTTTGAAGTTGGGGGCAAGTGCAGTGAAGCGCAAAGTTAACTAGTCTTATTCTACACCTGAGACAGTATGATAGCAGTAATGTTTAGCCTGACATTCCATCAAACACAGAGGATGGGTATAATTGTAGGGGCAGGAAGGAAGATACAAGCCAGAAACCATCTCCTCTACCTACACATCCTACTTTTATTACCAGTTCCTTCTCAAAGTCGTGGCTCAGAGCTGACAAATAAATGCTATTGTGCAGCTGAATAAATAAAAAATGCTAGAAGAAAAACAGTCCACCTCTAACTCTTCCAGGTTCTTATATGAAGGAAATCAACTTAAAGGATTACAGGACTAGCAGCTGGGAACCCCTTTATTCATTGCTTTTGGAAATGAAAATTATGCCCTGACTTCTTTCCAACTTCTGCCAGATATTAAGCTGTCATCATTCCAGTGTTTATTCAGCACGCGTTTTTAAGAAGGCCAGAATGTCACCACTAACTACTGATCAATTCAGAATGTCACACATTCAGAGACTAACACCTTCAGCTATAAATATGGAGGGTCTGAATATGAGCTCTCTTTAATTGAAGTTCTGTTGATATAACATTTTCTTTTGGGGGTTACATTCTCAATGGGGTGAGATCAGAATCCCACTCAAAGACATTCTGGTCAGAACATGCCTCTAAAACAATTCCCTGCAACTTTTTCAACCTTGAGGAATTACTATTTTTTGTTTCTTCTTCCCCTTTAGGTAAAGTTCAGGCTCTGGAAGTAAATTATTATTAAAGAGATGAAGCAGCAGTAGAATGACTACAAGGTAATTTTATTTAGTCTGGCCACTATTATTGACTAGTGAGTCTAGAAGGAATAAGGGAAATTGTGTGTTGTGCTGCACATGGTTCTGGAACCCAATGATTTTGAACAGCTGAATATCTGGTTGGACATTTTGGCTCATTTTCAGAACTACCTATATCAGAAGTGACTTGTATTGGCTTGAACATATGCACAGTTACTACTTTTACTGTTTGTTATTTACATTGTGGTAGTGCCCTGTAGTCAGGATGCCAGGGAGTCACGAATCAGGACCCCACTGTGTATAAACATAGAACAAAAATGCTTGCATCTTAGAGATCCTGGTTCTGGCTTGTGCACATTCATTGATTATTACATGCACAAAACCCAGTAATGACAACAGTGCATGTGCAGTTCTGAATGTTGGGTTCTGCAGTTGCACATGCATACCCGAGGGAAACTAGAGGTAGGAAAGGGTGCTTCTTAAGATGGAATCTGTTGTGTGTATACAAGACCAAGTGCAAGTCTTCATTTCCTGCAATATTGCCATAGTGAATAATACGTGACATTGGAAATTCACTAGCATCTGCAGAGCTTGTATGTGAAAGTGAATGTGCACAGAAGGTGTTCAATGGAATATTACTTTTCTCCTTCTCACCTGCCTCTTCTGTGAGGTAAGAGGCCAAGTGGAGGCAAGTGAACACCTTCAGTGCATTAGTAAGACAGTTGCATGGAAAGGTGAGTAATTAAACCTACCTAAAAGGCATCAAGGCTGTACCTCAGCCTTCTCTTCTGTGGAAGCAGGATTCCTAGATGGTGGAGGGATCCTTCAGGAAGAATGCTGGACCCATGGCCCCTGCACCAGGGCTCCATCAGCCTTCCTGTCTCAGCTGAACACAGCTGTCACGTTTGGTTTAGAGAAACTGGTGGTCCCTGAGAGAACCTGGCTTCAGCCTACACAAGGCTCTGCAGATTTAGAGACGAAAAGTAAGACTTTTAATTGGATGCTGAACTGGACAGTGGAGAGTGTGACAGATTCCTTGTCAGTCCCATGGAGGTTCTATGCTTCCACGAGGGTCCTTATGTGCATCAGAGACTCAGGGGGCCCCCTTTGCAGCCTTGCGTCTTACCAAAGGCAAGGGTCTCCACTTAACAAGCCAGTCTCATCGCAGGCCAGTCCTAAGCATGGGTAGAGTAGGTCTACAGGTCCAGACCCACCCACATCTCTGGCCCAGGAACCCTAGGGAAGAGGGAGTGGGTGGGAATTTTACCCCTGCCCTACTGCAATGACCCTTCTTTAGGTTACTTCACCCACCACGCCTCCCTCTGCTGCCTGGGGAAACATTTTACAGGGAGTCCACAGGCTTAACTGGTTGCAGGTGGTTGATTAGTTTCTGTTGCCAACTGACTCCTAATAAGCCCCAACTGCTTATCCAGCCTGCAGGGGCTGCACCCTCTGTGAGGGGGGCATAAAGGTATTTTTCCAACACTCCAAATGTTCATCCTCTAATGAGCTCTTGCAGCCTGCAGGCTGTGGTTTGCTGCAGTGCCTACCTTCTTGTAGGTTTTACAGTATGGGTGGTGAGCTGCTGCAGTGGTGAACAACCTCTGGCTGTTATTTTATTTTATTTGCCTCCCCGGACCAATTTCCCCTCCTTTCCTGCCTTTTGCAGGCTGCTGTCATCTTCACTTCCAGCTAGCTCCCATTATTGCCTCTACTTCATTAAGTTGAGGTCCTACGACATACCCAAGGTATTTGGCTTCAACTAGCCCAATGGCACACTTAGTGGGATTTGCCATAAAGCCAGCTTTTCTCAGGGTCTCCAACACAGCTTACACCTTCTCAAGGTATGGCTACGTCTACACGTGCAGCCAACATCGAAATAGCTTATTATTGCGACATCGAAATAGGCTATTTCGATGAATAACGTCTACACGTCCTCCAGGGCCGGCAACGTCGATGTTCAACTTCGACGTTGCTCAGCCCAACATCGAAATAGGCACAGCGAGGGAACGTCTACACTTCAAAGTAGCACACATCGAAATAGGGATGCCAGGCACAGCTGCAGACAGGGTCACAGGGCGGACTCAACAGCAAGCCGCTCCCTTAAAGGGCCCCTCCCAGACACAGTTGCACTAAACAACACAAGATACACAGAGCTGACAACTGGTTGCAGACCCTGTGCCTGCAGCATAGATCCCCAGCTGCCGCAGAAGCAGCCAGAAGCCCTGGGCTAAGGACTGCTGCCCACGGTGACCATAGAGCCCCGCAGGGGCTGGAGAGAGAGCATCTCTCAACCCCCCAGCTGATGGCCGCCATGGAGGACCCAGCAATTTCGACGTTGCGGGACGCGGATCGTCTACACTGTCCCTACTTCGACGTTGAACGTCGAAGTAGGGCGCTATTCCTATCTCCTCATGAGGTTAGCGGCTTCGACGTCTCGCCGCCTAACGTCGAAGTTAACTTCAAAATAGCGCCCGACGCGTGTAGACGTGACGGGCGCTATTTCGAAGTTGGTGCCGCTACTTCGAAGTAGCGTGCACGTGTAGACGCAGCCTCTGTGTCCCAAATCCAGAGTGTGGACAACAACATCATCCAAGTAGGCAGCCACATAATTGGCATGTGGACACAAGAGCTTGTCCTTTAGTCTTTGGAACGTTGAGGGTGCACCATGCAGACCGTAGGGAAGGATAGTGTACTGGAAGAGTCCATCTGGGGTCACGAAGGCCGTCTTCTCTTTGGACCCCAGGGTCAGAGGAATCTGTCAGTAGCCCTTGGTTAAATCAAGGGTGGACAGAAATCAGGCCTTTCACTGTTGGTCAATCAGTTCATCTACCCATGGCATAGGGTAGGCATCAACTGTAGGCTGCCATCAGGCTTGGGTACCAATATGATTGGGCTAGACCACTGGCTGTATAACTCTTCAATAACTCCAAGCTCCAGCATTTTCTTAACCTCCATTTGGATCTCCCCTCTCTTCACCTCGGGTATCCAGTAGGGCTTCATATTCACTTTAAATCCTGGATTGGTGACAATTGTAAAGGCACAATTGGAAATACAGCTGGCAGGGGATGTGAAGAGTAACAAGAAGGGTGTCTACAGACATGTTAACAATAAGAAGATTATCAGGGAGGGTGTGAGGCTGTTACTGGAGGAAAGTAATAACTTAGTGACAGATGATGTAAGAAAAGCTGAAGAACTCAATGCTTTTTTTTTCCTCAGTCTTCACAGAATCACACAATCACAGAATCAGAGGGCTTGAAGGGACCTCAGGAGGTCATCTAGTCCACCCCCTGCTTCAAGCAGGATCAACCCCCATTAAGTCATCCCAGCCAGGACCTTGTCAAGCTGGGACTTAAAAACCTCGAGGGATGGAGAATCCACCACCTCTCTAGGCAACACATTCCAATGCTTCACCACCCGCCTGGTGAAGTAGTTTTTCCTAACATCTAACCTACACCTCTCCCTCTTCAACTTCCCACCATTACTCCCTGTTCTGCTACCTGACACCACTGAGAACGGTTTCTCACCCTCCTCTTTAGAGCTCCCCTTCAGTAAGTTGAAGGCTGCTATTAAATCAGCCCTAAGTTTTCTCTTCTGTAAACTAAACAAGCCCAAATCCCTCAGCCTATCCTCATAGGTCTTGTGCTCCAGACCCTTAATCATTTTTGTTGTCCTCCACTGAACCTGCTCCAGCAAATCCACATCCTTTTTATAGTGAGGGGCCCAAAACTGACACAATATTCAAGATGTGGCCTCACCAGTGCTGAATACAGGGGAATGACTACTTCTCTAGATCTCCTCAAAATGCTCCTCCTAATGCACCCTAGTATGCTGTTAGCCCTCTTGGCTACAAGGGCAGACTGTTTACTCATATCCAGCCTTTCATCCACCATAACCCCTAGGTCTCTTTCCATCCTACTGCTGGTGAGCCAGTCAGTCCCCAGCTTATAACAATGCTTGGGATTCTTCTGCCCCAGGTGCAGGACTCTACACTTCTCCTTGGTGAACCGCACCAGATTTCTTTTGGCCCAGTCCTCCAATTTATCCAGGTCACTCTGGATTCTCTCTCTACCCTCCAACATATCTACCTCTCCCCCTAGTTTTGTGTCATCTGCAAACTTGCTGAGGGTGCAATCCAGTCCCTCATCCAGGTCGTGAATAAAGATGTTGAATAACACCAGCACCAGAAGTGAGCCTTGCGGCACTCCACTTAACACTGACCACCATCCAGATATTGAGCCATTGACCACTACGTGTTGGGCCTGACCATCAAGCCAGCTTTCTATCCATCTTATAGTCCAAGCATCCAAGTGCATAGGCATGCCTTTATTAAGCAAATTCCCCCCTGCGGCAACTCCAAAGTTTTAAACTTTGAAGTACCAGAATGCGTCTAGCCGCGGCACTCCTGCTGGTACTTCAAAGTGCTGGGGCAACTTCAAAGTCCCCTTACTCCTCAAAAAGCCTTACTTCAAGCCCCAGAAAAATCATGGAGGGGATCCCAAAGGATTCATTTTGGAGAACTTGGAAGAAGGGAAAGTGATCAAGAGTAGTCAACATGGATTCACCAAAGGCAAGTCATGCCTGACCAATCTGATTAGCTTCTATGGTGATTGAACTGGTTCTGTGGATGTGGGGAAATCAATTGACGTGATATACCTTGACTTTAGCAAAGATTTTGGTAAGCCTCCCAAAACATTCTTGCCCATAAGTTGAGGAAGTATGGATTGCATCCATGGACTATAAGATGGATAGAAAGCTGGCTTGACAGACAGGCACAACGGGTAGTAGTCAATGGCTCAGTGACTGGCTGGCAGTCAGTTTCCCGTGGAGTGCCCCAAGGATGAGTTCTGGGGCCAGTACTCATCCACATCTTTATTAATGAGCTGGATTAGGGGATGGGTTGCACCCTCAGCAAATCTGAAGACGACACTAAGCTAGGAGGTCAGGTAAGTACATCGGAGGGTAGGAATAGGGTCCAGAGTCACCTAGACAATTGGGGAATTGAGCCAAAAGAATTTTGATGAGGCTCAACAAGGAGAATTGCAGACTCCTGCACTTGGGACAGAAGAATCCCAAGCAGTCTTACAGGCTGGTTACTGACTGGCTAAGTAGGAGTGCAGCATAAAAGTACCTGGGGATAGCAGTGGATGAGAGGCTGGATATGAGTCAACAGTGTGCCTTTGTAGACAAGAATGCTAATGGCATATTGGGGTGCATTAGAAGAAGCATTTCCAGAGGATCTAGAGAAGTTATTGGAGAGGATTCAGCAGAGGCCAGCGAAAATGATTAAGGTGCTGGAGCACATGGCCAATGAGGAGAGACTGAGAGATTTGGGCTTCTTTCATTTGCAGAAGAGAAGACTGAAGGGCAATTTGATAGCAGCCTTCTGCTCTAAAGAGGATGGAGAGAGGCTGTTTTCAGTGGCTGCAGACGGCAGAACAAGGAGTAAAGGTTGCAGAGGGAGAGGTGTAGGTTGGATATTCGGAAAAACAATTTCAACAGGAGGGTGGTGAAGCACTGGAATGTGTTACCAAGAGAGGTGGTGGAATCTCCATCCCTTGCAATTTGTAAGTCCCAGCTTGTCATAGTCATGGCTGGGATGATTTAATTGTGGTTGATCCTGGTTGAGGCAGGGGGCTGAACTAGATGACCTCTTGAGGTCCCTTCCAGCCCTAGAATCTATGATTCACATATGCAAACCCACAGACTTCTCAACTGCTATACCAGCTATACCCAATCGACAACCTCCAAGTTCAGGTGAGTGCTTATTAATTCTGTTTCACCTAACACCATGCAGATTCTTCCAGACTCCAAAGAAGCTAGCCCCAGCCATCTATCAATGTATACTTGGATCTTTCCCAAATCATCACTCTCACCAATTCTTTAGCTCTAAGTATCTAAAGATTTATTAACCAAAAAAAAATAAAAAAGAACAGGGTTAGAGAGACGAATTGTTAAACTGTTAATACTTTACATACATCAATCATAACTACTGATGCAGGTCAGTTGTGTTATTTGATGTTTCTTGAAAGTCTCTGAAAGTTCATTTCAGGTTACATTGATTCAGTTGTCAGAGCATTGTAAATCCGGCCCACTGGGGTGCACGTGCTGGGACATGGACTCTTGGAGATCAAAAGGCAAAAGATCCAAGCTAGACCCTGCTAAGTCCACACCATCCTTTCCTTTGTTTGTGTCTGGGAACCAAATCCCTTCTTCCCATAGTTCCTTATGGTTCCACCCCTACCTGACTAGGTGGGCTGTTGTGGCAAACTGCCATTGGATGAATCCCAGGAGACAGTCCCAAATTTCTGAAATTGATCTGTTCCTTTGTTTCAGTCCAGGTCACCTTACCATTGGGCTCCAGCCCATTGACAAGTCCCAAGCATCTGTGATGTGGATTCCCCTATCTGAGGCTGTGTTTATAGTCTATTCCTCCTGGCTGGGGCTAAGTTCACACCTGCTATTGTTAAGCTTAGCACTCAAATATTTTCTAACACAACTACCTAGCTAAAAACTATAACTCTACCAACATTCATGGTCCAGACACATAAGTAGCATACATAGATTTAGGGCATCATCAGCTTTCATTAGACACCTCACATGGCCCCCCTAGCACAATATTTGGGGTCAATAGCCACACTGGGCATTAAAATGGCTTCCAGATCCAATATAAAAATCCAGTCACATGACATTAACCAAGATCAGAGACGTCCTGGACTACAATGGAGGACACAGGGTGGAGCCCCCAGCGCTCGCTCAGCACATGGGGCTCTCCACCCTTTTCACTCCCTGGCACATACTTCAGGAGTTGAAGGCTGCTTTATGACCTGCTGCTGGAGTCTACCTCAATGAGGTCCTGTGAGAGAGTGCAGTCTGGTCTCCTCTCACCCCAGCCCTCTGGATCTCTCAGTAGGCCCCCAGGTCTGCATGCCCCCTCCCCTCATCACCCGAGCCAGCTGCATGGCTTGCAACCAGTTCCCTTCCAAACCGCTTCAAGACATCACCTGTACACATTCATGCTTCACACACTCCACTTCCCCACCCTTGTATCCCACCCAGACACCAAGTGGCAGAAACTTTTACCACCAGGGAGGATGGGGAATCCCAGTGGGCCAGCCTGCACTCCGCTTTGATCACATGGCCCACCAGGGCCATCAGCTGGAGGATTCTCCATGGAGCCATAAACACGGGTGTGTTCTTGGTGCAGTTCACCCCTTTGTGTGGCATGAGGGAGACCCTGGTACACATCTACCTTGAGTGCACCAGGCTACAGTCCCTTTTCCAGCTGCTCCAGAACCTCTTATTGAGATTCTGGCTGCACTTCTCCCCACACCTCCTGATTCTCTCACACTCCATCTGTGGCCCCACAAAGTCGTGAGACCTCCTTGTCAGCCTCCTCCTGAATATGGCCAAGGTGGCCTTTTACAAAACCGGGGAGAGGAGGCTGGCTGACGGGAGAAGAGGGGGCTGTGACTGTGGTGCCTACTTTCATTCCACGCTCCATTCACGCATCTAGGCAGAGTTCCTCTGGGCAGCATCCACTGGCTCCCTCAATGCTTTCGAGGATCAGTGGGCACCGTCTGAGGATCTCTGCTCAGTATCCCCTTCTGGCTCCCTCATTTGATTCCTCTGCCCTCCACACCATCCCTGTTTCCTTTTTTGTTGTCCCCCAAATTTATTTGGGGACTGTGTTTTCAGTGGCTCCCCCCCCCTTGTAAAGGGGATCTTGTAGCTGTGGGTGGGCTTGCACCTGCCCATGTTCTCAGTCCTCAATAGGATCAGGCTCTTGCCATATCCAGTCTGTCACAAGAAGAAAGCAATCCATAGAGATCCAATCCTAGAGATTGCAGCCTGTGCTTAAAGTATTTGCATCTTAGTCTGTTGATCTTCTAGTATCTTCATGATTCTCAGCTTTGCTAGCTAAACCAATCGGAAGCAAACATACCTTCAACAGACTGATGGTTGCATAAAGCTCAGCACTCTGTTATGCAAGAATCACTGTAGTCATTACATATTAATAGTCTAATGGAAACTAATGTGGGATTTTTAAATAAAAAATACTGAATGTGGTTCACATCTTGTGCAAACAGAAAAGAACAAGTACACATTCCCTCTATTCCTCACCTTTAACACATTTGGTTTTCTTCCATACTGCACAACCAAACCACCTCCTATCAAGTGACCTGAAGTAGTGTGGAAGTAATCGCATGACATGTTAAAATGCATACATGTCAGTTGCTGATGCAAATGATATGTCAGCACTGATCAAGTGACATCTGAGTTATAAAATAGCAAGCTGTATATTTAAGTATTGTTTACTACTGTACAGTGATTTACAGTTTAGTGCAGGCATCAATGTTCAAATGGATCCACATGGACAGGCCCCATTATCACTACTTCAGTAAGACCTTGTGTGGATGCAAAGTTTTGCCCACATAGATCAAGGTCTCTGCTTACCGGTTATGTATGCCCTTGTACTTGTTTAGTGCATTTATTGTTGGAAAGAAATTACATAGAAACCCAGATTGGCTTATGGATGTGTGAGGGATTAGTTGCTCATTAGAGCATTGCAAAAACTGGGCTAGAGTTTCCAAAACACATGGAAAAACTAGTTTAGTTATGGACTTGATTACAAACTCATAATTCAGATGGGAGACACTGAATTTCATGAACCTGGATTGGCTTCTAATGTGGCATGTGGGTAGTGTGAAGCTGACACTTTTCACAGGGTTTTGGTGAAACCAGGCAGTTTCAATATTTCTCTATTATAGGGGACGTTCAAACTCATTACTCATAACATTACTTGGCATAATGTGGAAAGATGTAATTGCATGGGTTGAAACTTGTCTGTTCATATGGACTTCTTTGAAACAAAACCGCACAGAACTGATGTTGATAGCTACCTGTACTTACCTTTGTCTCAATCCTGTAAGAGCTCTGTGTCTTGGACTATACTGGGAGTTTCACACAATCATCTTCCACGTGCTTACACTGTGGCAAGTGATGTAGAAGGGCTATTGACATATGGCTACCATATCATGCTAGCCTTCAAAAATGTTCCTTCCCTGTGGGAATCCTTTGTTGTAATGAATTATTTCAGAAAGCCTTTTACTTACTGGTATAAATTTGCTCTAATCTCCCCTCACTCTCACAAGCATGCATGCATGCACAATGTTTTTCTTCCTGCTGTTTCTTGTGACAAATGGCTTGTTTGTGCATCAGCTTGTAAATTGATAACTGCAGTGTCTGTGTGAAAACAATATCCAGGGGATATTAATTTCCACTAAATACTCTAACTTAATCCTGTGTGGAGTGACTTGTCCCCTTCCCATTTTTCCAGCAGTAGGAGACATCTTTTTCTGATCTATAGCCTGATCAGACTAGCGGTAGTTTTCGCACTTTCCTAGTTCAATCATCATGTGCTTTTATGTTTTGATTTGATTTTACACTATCAATTTCATGTCCTCTGTGAACATTAAACTGGAATTTCTGGAAGCAACTATCTTCAATCTGTCCTTAGATGATACTATTGAGTTGAACTGAGGTGTCTAATTGCTTATTTCGGCATGTGACTAAGTGATTGGATAGTGTGGTACCTCATACAAAAGACCTCCCACTGCTAATAGTGAAGATGCCTTGAATCTTCAATACCTATTAAGATTGTTATTCTTTTACTACAAGCGGCACTACTGTAATCCTGCTTTTTTAATTAAATAAACAGTGATGTCCCACAGCCAATGCTAATTAAAATGTATAATTCTAAGAACACAGAGGACTCAGATTTTCATGTCCTAACATTTCCATGATTAATAATGATATCTCATTAAAAGTTACGAAAGTTATTCAGCAACTTACCAGGAAAATGAAAGTGCAGTGTTTTTCTGGAGTGGCAATTACACATTTTAAAGAGATGCCTTAAAATCCATGGGTTTTGTGATGGGCACAGTTTCTTGTGTGCGCTGCTGCTGCTGCAGTTACAGATTAGGAGATTAACAGCACAGTATTTTTAAGGGACAGTCTTATACACTTTAGTAGTGACCAAACCTTTTTTTGAACTTGTGCCATTAAATCAGTGCATCCAGGATTAGGTTAAACAGGTCAATGAAAGTTTGTGTTCTGCAGTACTCTATCTAGAGAATTTGCAATGATCTCCATAGATTATTTACCCTTCCTTGCAAAAATGTGTAAATAATTATTTCTCTCCAACAGACCAGTTTAAAATTTCTCTGACAAATTAAATGGAGAATATCTAATAGGACTCTTCCATGAAGAGGTAAATTTGATGCCCCCCAGCCCCCACCCCTGTTCCAAAATGTCTTACTAGCTAGTAGAAATCCAAGGCCCCTTTCTAAACATGTTCTAGTAGCCTTATGACATTAGGACAAAAGTATCAATGTGTATATGTGCACAGCACCAAGTGCAGGTTGAACTTCTCCAGTCTGGCACTGCCTGGCCTGGGAACGTCCATGGTCTGGCTTGATTTTAGTTAGCTAGAGGTACACATTTTGAGTGTGGCCAAGTTTCCCAGAATCCCATAAAGTTCGTCTACAGCCACCAGTCCTAGCTCTGTGTTCTGAGCTGTAATTTAGCTGTAATGTACCCTAAATGTCTTCTAAGAGCCCAGTAAGCAGAGGAAGTGTTGATGATGTGCTAGAAAATATTGACCTCCTGTGGTCTGCCAAATTCTCTGGTTCAGCACCAGGTACCAGACTAGGGAGGTCTAACCTGTGTGCATAAATAGATAGCTAGATTTATTGATTGATAGATTGATATAGAAAATGATATTGCTAATTTATAAATTTAAAATTTATAGATCAACACACATAATTTGGACAGTTTTTTCAGTTTTTCCCCTTGTGTGGGTGGAGGTGGTGGCTTTTGTTGCAATTTAAGCACCATAAGCAAATAAAGCCAAGTAAATTCTTTTGTTCTAATTCCAGAATTCTCAAAGTGCATAAATGTGGTTGTTCAAAAAGCCCTAGAATCTCATTTTTATTTAAGTGGCACTACTCTAAAGTACGAGCAACTACTGAAATCCATGGAGTTGCAAGTACGCACATAAAACTGCTGTAGGTAAGATCAGAACCAGGCCTCTGAGCTGTCGAGTCAGAAGAAGTCAATAGGGTAGTAGAACGATTGAAAGCCAAAGGGGTTGAATTGATGGCATGTCAGAACTTTGAAGCATGTTTCTCTTAAGACCCAATATTCTAAAAAGTTATGTATTTATTTTAATTAAGATGATAGAAACTGCTGTATTAGGGCAATTTTGTAGAAAAATTACTAACAGTTAATACTTATGGTAGATAGCAATTACTCAGTTTAAGGGCATTTGTTCTGCATAAGGATTCCATTGCAGAATTTGTGCCTTATTATATTCAAAGTTGTTCTTTCCAGCCAGTGAATGGAGGGGAGGTAAAGAGGGCTGGCTCCCCCAGCAGTGTGAGAAATAGTTTGTTCATTGTAATTCTCTTTTATAGTTATTACTTCCTTCGAAAGTGAAGACAGTAGCACATTCAGACTCCTCTATTAGAACAGTTAAAACCATAGCATTGTCATTTGTACTTGAAGTAATTGCCCTATAAAAAGGCAAGCAAGAATTAAACCTCCCAAAGGCCTCATTTATTAAATGGTTATAAATTCCCACAGTAATCCTGCTTCTTTCCAGGCTCATTCAATCATCCTCTATCCTGTTTTCCTAGTTTTTTTAAAAAATCACAAGAGGACGCTATAGGTGCATCTACACTAGGTAGTTTTTTGAAAGAAGCAGGCCTGACTTCGAAGTAGCATGCAATGCATCTACACACACCGCACGCTCTTTTGAAGATGAAATTGACACTCTTTTGATGTCTTTTTTTGAAAAGGGATGTGTGTAGATGGTCTGTGTCACGCTTTTTCGAAAGCGTGGGGTCTGCCATGGCTGCAATCAGCTGTTAGGTGGAGACGTTCTCAGCTCTTAAAGCTGAGCTCTCTGAGGGGCTCTATGGTCTGTGCGTGCAGTGGCTCTTAAAGCTGCACTGACTCAGAAACCCCACTGCAGGAAGCTGAGAGTGTGCAGGCAGCTGCCATCACACGTGGTGCCCCTGCACACCAAAGTGCAACCTTGAGCAGCGGCCAGATTGCCATGGCCAGCACTCAGGCAGGTCAGGAGCCCCAGGGCCCCCACTCCGAGTACATCCAGGGCTCCCGAGATCCAGGCGGGGGGGCACACCCCCTCCTGGACTGAGCATGACCTCCAGGACCTGCTGGCGCTCTGGCACAAGGAGGAGGTGCTCCAGGTGATGGGATACAAGTGGTGGAACATGGCCACCTATTCCTGGCTAGCCAAGGGCCTGAGTATCTGGGGTCACCCTGTCCACACTCCTGACCAAGTCAGGAGATGGGTTAAGGAGCTGTGTCAGGGTTATACCCGGGCTCGGGATTCGGCCAACTGGTTGGGGGCCACCCCCACTTCATGCCTCTACTACAGGGTGCTCGGACCATCCTGGGCTCTTCTGGGCTACGTCTACACGTGCAGCCAACATCGAAATAGTCTATTTCGATGAATAACGTCTACACGTCCTCCAGGGCCTGCAACGTCGATGTTCAACTTCGACGTTGCTCAGCCCAACATCGAAATAGGCGCAGCGAGGGAACGTCTACACGTCAAAGTAGCACACATCGAAATAGGGATGCCAGGCACAGCTGCAGACAGGGTCACAGGGCGGACTCAACAGCCAGCCGCTCCCTTAAAGGGCCCCTCCCAGACACAGTTGCACTAAACAACACAAGATACACAGAGCTGACAACTGGTTGCAGACCCTGAGCCTGCAGCATAGATCCCCAGCTGCCGCAGAAGCAGCCAGAAGCCCTGGGCTAAGGACTGCTGCCCACGGTGACCATAGAGCCCCGCAGGGGCTGGAGAGAGAGCATCTCTCAACCCCCCAGCTGATGGCCGCCATGGAGGACCCAGCAATTTCGACGTTGCGGGACGCGGATCGTCTACACGGTCCCTACTTCGACGTTGAACGTCGAAGTAGGGCACTATTCCTATCTCCTCATGAGGTTAGCGACTTCGACGTCTCGCCGCCTAACTTCGAAGTTGGTGCCGCTACTTCGAAGTAGCGTGCACGTGTAGACGCAGCTCTGGACACATTGGCTGAAGAGCCCCAGCTGGGAGAGAAGCAGGAACTGGGACCATCGGTCAGCCCCGTACCACTGGCTCTGGACACAGAGCCAGCCTCAGCCAGAGACTGTACAGTGAGGGGGAACTGGTCATCAACCTCCCTTCCGACACCTCCAGCCAGGCATCGGCCAGACGGCCATCCCCCAACCTTGGTGGTGGACCTTCAAGCACATACCCAACAGGACTCACACCCCAGATCATGGGGAGGGGGAAGCATACGTGACTGGGGGCCCCCCATGCCCTTGGCAGAGCCCAGCCTGCCAGACCCCAGCTGGACCATGGCTCAGGACAGCAGCATGGCTTCCAGTGCCCATCAGCACCCGCTCCTGTGAGCATCACCATGCTCTGCCCCCAGGAGGAGGGGTGGGGGGGTGGACTACACAAAGGGGGTGCCCACAGGGCCACCACACCCACAGGTGGGGGGGACAGCAGATGGGGGAGTGGGCCACAGGGCAGGGGGCAGAGGTCATTACTCATAGGCTGTTCCTCTCTTCCCCATCTCTGCAGCTGCACCACCTGGAGGCTGGGAGGGCCTTGCCCCATCTGTGGTCCCAGACAGCCCCCTGGAGGCGAGGAACAGTGACCAGCCAGAGCCACCACCAGCATCAGGATGGCCCCAGTCACGGCGGAGCCAGAGGTGGCTGGCGGAGGACTCCCATCTTGCTGACTCCATCCAGGGCCAGGTGGAGCTGGCCCAGCACTGGGTCTCCTTCGAGGAGAGGGAGACTGCCTGGAGCCAGGAGGCCTGTGGGGGGAGTTCCTGACCACCTTCCAGGATGTGGGGGCCATGTACTGGGAGATCCTGGCCCAGTTGCCCCCCCCCGCCACTAACCTCTGGCTACCCCCCATCCCTCTTGCCATGGACTCACCCAGCAGGCCCCCAGGAGGGGACCCTGCTGGCCCAGACCACCAGCCCAAGGCCAATCCCTGGCCTTACCTCCTTATACTCCCTGCTGGGGACCCCAGATGGTGGGGGGCATTGGACCAGGGGCCAGTGCAGGTTGCACCCCTCCATCCTGCCCCGGAGTCATGGTCCACCAGGTGGGCCACCTAGGTCCCCACCCAGTAAATAGTTGGACATTCTGTTATGTTTAGCAAAAAGTATTACTCACAGTTTTTGTAGTTAATGCACCCATTTATGTTTCTAAAACCCCTGTGTGCTATGTTCTCGGAGTGGGGGCAGTGGGCAGAAGGCCAACTGGGGTGGCTGGGGTGTCACTTACTGGGGCCCCTGGTCAAAGAACAGGTACAGAGCCTCCCAGATGTGGATCCCATCCTGATGGGCCTGATGACTAGGGGCAGCGGCTGGCTGAGGTTAGTCTGTGCCGGCCTCCACCACCCATCCCTGCATGAAGGCCTCCCCCTTACTCTCCCTGATGTTGTGCAGCATGCAGCAGGTGCCCACAACATGGGCAACATTGTGGACGCCCACCTCCAGTTTGGCGCGGAGACAATGCCACTGCTCCTTCAAGCAACTGAAGTTACACTTAACCACCTGGTGGGTGTGGTTGAGCTGGCTGTTGAAGGGCTCCTGGCTGGGGTGTGGGGTGGCCCGTATAGGGCTGTATGAGCCCAGGCTGGAGTTGGTATGCCACATCAGCCACGAGGCAGAGGGGCATGATGGTGTCCCCCAGAAAGATTTCCCTCTGGGGGATGTAGGTCCCTGCCTCCAGCTGGCAGCACAGCCTGCAGATCCAGAACACCCGCGCATCATGGGTGCAGCTAGACCAGGCCACATCTATGTCCTGGAACTGGCCCTGGCTGTCCACCATGGCTGCAGGACCATGGAGTGGTAGCCCTTCCTATTTATGAATTGTGCTCCGGGACACGGCTGGGTATGTGGGTACCACTGAAGGCCCCAAAGCAATTCAGTAATCCCAGCAGAGCAAAGCCCATGATGGCTGTGTCCAGGTCCCCGATGCAGATGACCTTTGAGAATAGCACGGTATTTAGAGTGTGGGCCAACTGCGAGGAGGGGACAGAACATAAGCACCTGGGAGGGTGTAGAGGGTGTGCCTGGCCCCACCCTGGACCCCCCTGGACCCTCCCACCCCCCCAGGCACCACACCCCTGGTGGGTGTGTGCCCAGGCCTCCTTCCCTCCATCATGACGGCCCCAACTTTGGCCTTGCCCACACTGAATTGGTGTCCCACGGAGAGGTAGCTATCTGCAGTGGCCAGCTTCCAGGCAGCTATCATGACCTTCTTCTCCACAGGGAGGGTGCACCACATCTGGGTGTCCTGGTGTCTCAGGGCGGGGGACAGCCACTGGCGCAGCTCCAGGAAGGCTGCTGCCGCATCTGGAAATTCCAGAGCCACTGGTCATGGACCCACTCCCCAATGACCAGTTGCTCCCACCACTCAGAGCTGGGAGAGGGCCCAGGGGGTGGCTCAGAGGAGCCAATGGTCTGGGGCATCCCCTTCTGCCCCTGGGAGAGAGGGTGCTACTAGGTGCTGCAGGGCAGCCACCAGTGCTGCAGCCAGCAGGGCGTCCACTCCTCTAGCAGCAGCCAGCAGGGTTTCCAGCTGCTGCTGGTCCATGTTCGTTTCTGTGGGCACTGCATCTGTGGGGCTTGTGGCAGCTCCGCAGACCTCATGCTGTGCAAGCTGAAGGTGTTGGGGAGGGACCCTTTAAAGGAGAGGCTTACTGCAGCCCCGGAAGGGCTTGGCTATCCTGCAACCCTGTCCACAGTGTTTCCTGTCCTGTTCTTTCAAAAGAGGGCAAGGGTGTGTGGGGAGCTTTCTTTCAATGTCCTGGATGGCCCCTTTTGACGTGGTGCATGGCCCCTTCAACATGGCATGTGGCCCTTTCGACAGCACAGGCCCCATCTTGTGTGTAGATGTCATCCTTCGAAAGGGTCTTTGACCACTCTCTTTCGAAAGGCAACCTTGTGAAAGAGTGTTCTAGTGTAGACATAGCTTACATGTGCATTCTATTCTCAGTTGTGCAATGGAAATATACCATAGAGGAAGTCACATAGCTGCTACAAACCGAAGGCTACAGCCACATTACTGAAGAAAATCAATCTGTTCAGGGTCGTTCTTCCAGGGTTTCATTTTTTTGCATGCACAAAATAATGCTCCCAGATGTCAACATTGACCCCTGTACTCCTCGCAAGAGGCAAGGAATGAGGAAGGTTGAAGGGAGAAACGTATAGCTAAAATTGCACAGTGGAAGTTGACTTCTATGTCTAGTGTACACAAAGCCAAGGTTTTCCCATGGATAAACTCCCTTGAGATAACGAAGTAAAACGGAACAGGTTTCAGAAAACACTTGAAGATCTCCATGGAGAGGACATTGTAAAACTTCAGGTTTACTATAAGGGTTTATTACTTTTTTTTGTTTTTTTAAGTACTGTGGCTTCTGCACATTCAGGAGACCAATGTTAATTTTGCATAGCTATAGAATTTTACATCTTTAATCAACATTTTTAAATTCACCATAGAGGGACTGTGTCAAACTCCATTCTGTTTGGGGAATAATTACAGAGCACTTACAGAATGGGCAATATCTCTGCCTTCTGTCCATTTGTCCTTTGGGAATGCAATTTCCCAGTTATTGTGCACCATCACATATAACAGCATGAACGAATTAGTTGCACAAACACGTGTGTTTGAAAAATCTGTCAGTGTCATTAGGTTTCAGATGAAACACAAAAGCATGACATCTGTCCACCTGGGGGTTATTTTATTATTTTTAATTAATGTTTTGCATTCTTCAGAGTCCAAATCTGTTCTCAGAGGTCGACATACTTACATTAGCATCTACTCTCTAAACACCAATATGAAGGTGAGGCTCAGCTTTGACATCATGCAGTTTCTCTTAATTGAGTTATTCCCACCAACTACATGCTAGTGAACTAGAGAACTGATATATAATGAAAATTAAATAAAATGCAAAAAGATTTGTTGAGGCATAACAATAAAATGTGTTTAGGGGAGTTTTAGATTTATTTATTTATTTATTTACTTCAGCATATTGCCAAAGATTTTCAGACTTTCAAATCCTCTGTTTATAACCTGAATCTAGTTTTAGGAAGCAAGGGCCAATGTATTTTATTTCCTGTAATATTTCCTTCCTATTTGTTGCTTTTTTTTATGTAGACTGCAAGCTTTTCAGGGCAAAAGCTGTATATCTCTGATAATGTGATGACTTAATGCAGGATGGGCAAATACTGGTTTGTGGGGTGGATCTGGTCTGCCGGGGTAGTTCCTGGCAGGCTGCACCTATATATTTGCCTGCACATCCACCAATATCATATGATTGCAAATCTTGTTGGCCATGAATCGCCTTTCACCGACAATGGAGCAGCAGGATGCAGTGTCCCAGTTGGGACACCACCAGGAACTAACCCTGGAAGGCTGCAGCTTTTTAATTGCCAATTCCAATACAGTGCCTAATATAATGGGATCTGTTATCCATTGGGACCTCGAGGCACTATTCCAATGCAAACAATAAACACAAAGAATCCAGTTAACTGCATTCACCAGTTCAGCCAATGTGTAGCTATTTTAAATTATTTGGCATCATTTGTATAAAATAGTATCATAGAATTCTAAGGTTGGAAGGGACCTCAGGAGGTCCCCAGCCCCCTGCCCAAAGCAGGATCAACCCAACTAAATCATCCCAGCCATGACTATGGCAAGCTGGGACGTAAAAACCTCTAGAGATGGAAATTCCAACACCTCTCCTGGTAACACTTTCCAGTACTTTACCACCCTCTTAGTGAAATAGATTTTCCTAATCTCCAACCTACACCTCTCCCCCTGTAACTTCAGACCATTGCTCCTTGTTCTGCCATCTGTCACCACTGAGAACAGTTTCTCTCCATCTTTTTTAGAGCCCCCTTTCAAGAAGCTGAAAGCTGCTATCAAATCAGCCCTCACTCTTCTCTTCTGCAGACGAAATAAGCCGAAATCTCTCAGCGTCTCCTCATAGGTCATGTGCTCCAGCTCCTTAATCATTTTTTGTTGCCCTCCACTGAATCCTTTCAAATGCATCCACATCATTTTCATACTGGGGGGTCCCAGAACTGGACACAATACTCCAGATGTATCTTTATATGTGTACAATGCAGAATTCACACTCAACCAACAGCTATAGTTCTTTGTGCCCCATGATAATGCTGTAAAAGTACAAGCTCTGACAACCCACAGATCCAACACTTTTTAGCTGATAGCCACATATGAAGCATGATCAAATTCCACATGCTGCAGATGAGGTGCTAGTAGCTTTTGTGGTTCAAAATGGTATCTTTAATGTCAAGCACAAATTTAATTTCCCTTCTAAAGCATAATTTTAAAATCAGAATATCCGTATAGTACAGTTACATAATTTAAACTTACAAACCACACCAACTTTACGAGACTGATTTTAAAATAATTTGAAAACCTATTGCACAAGACTTTCCAGCTCTATCAAGCCTATTTTAACTAAAGCCCAGTTTCAGTTGATAGCCTCAAGCCATAAAGTTGATAATTCAATTCTTCTCTGAGTCATGCTGATCAGATTTCTGCAGAATTTTGAGCTTCATATAAATTTGCACAGAGAATTTCTGAATCAGTTTGCAGGATGTTTTTTACAATGTGTTTTTATTAGAGCAGCATAAAAACAGAAGATGCAGTCTATAATCCCAAAACAAAAATTGCCAACAAAAAATTAATTATGATCAATATGCAACCTCCCATTGCTAGCATCTGAGCTAGCTGTTATTTTGAAATAACTATCCTAGCATCTGCACAACACAACTAAAATAATTTTGAAATAGCAGTTGGCTTATTTTGAAATTGGTAAACCTCATTGTATGACGAATGTCACCTATTCTAAAATAGCTATTTCAAAATAGGTGCTGTTAAAATAGGGAATAGAGACTACTGGCCATTCACCAATAACCATGTGGGAGCAGCAGCAACAGGGGACAGTTTAAAGAATAGTGCTATTGTAATAACAATCAACCTCCACTCACCAGACTCATTAGTGTTTCCCACCAAGTGTGAAGCAATAAATCAGACTGTGTCTTACATGAATGCTTTTACTTGGTGGGAGTGGGTTAACTTGCAGGCAGAAGAATGGATGTGGAAGGAGGGTTATTTTCCTAAAAAGAGCGCTGCTGTGCTATCAGCCCTCCCCACCACCACCCGGGTGCCTCTGCTGCAAGTCCTCTGAGGACCCTGGTGTAGCGATGGCCAGCTGTGCTATCAGGCCTCGCCGCCACCACCACCCAGTTCCCCACAATGATTTGTGCACCCTACCATTTGCGCATGCCAAAAAATCATGCCAAGCTCAAAAGAGTAAGTTTATTTTGAGTGGAAGAGGCAGGGAAAAGAAGCATGGTCAAGGTTGGTAGAATAGCCTTTTGCAGTGGTCCTTGGGGCTGTAACAGCAGGCTGCCCTTTCCCTCCCTTCTCACATTCAGGGTCTGTGATGACTGGGGATAGGTGACCAGTGTTCAGGGGACTCCCAACTGCTGCATGGAGGTCAGGACCTCCGTCTGGTTGCTCACTGATCTCATAAGCTTTGCCACATCCTCCCTCTGGTTTGTTCTTGCTCTCTCTGGAAGTCAAGCATATTCTGCCACCCCTTTGCTGCACTCTGCCGCCACTCTGTTATCTCCCTTTTCATGTCACTGGTTTCTGTTCCAGACCATGCCATTGAATTCTGTGTACTGCAAGATCAGATCCTGCTTGGACCTTTTGCACCTCGTCAGCCTGTCTCCCGTTCTGGGCATGATTATTGTAAAGTGAAAGTCACAACTGAGATACAATTCATAATAAGCCCTTACCCATGGAATGAATGGGTCTCTGTCTCTACTATCAGGGAAAGTTTCTTTTTGCAAGGCCGCTTAAGGCCTTATTAAGGATGGGATTCAAAGTGCACATCACACAAGCCATCATTTACCATCATTTATCTAGAACATGTTGTTGTGGACATGGTAAGCTATTGTCCACTTTCCAGGAAGAGGGTGCACTACAAACGAGGTTAAGCCTTCCGGTGTTCTGGAGCAAGGGAAAAACTTTTTTTTTGCCTGATCCTGAAGCAATCCTCTACATGTAGCAAGTTCTTCAGAGTCTGGAAGCCATGTGGTGAGGAAAAAGGGTGGGGAAGTGTGCTATTCCAGCCACATGGCTAACTGGGTACAGAGGGATCCCTGTAAATTGAAAAAAATGTGAGGAGAAGAGAAATGGGAGGGGGCAAGGCCTGGAGATCCTGCCACCTGCACAAAGTTGGGTAGACGGAGCACACACCAGCCACATAGTGGGGCAATTAATTCCAACGAAATGTAAAAGGGAAGGGAAGGAAGCATTGCAAAAAAAAAATCAGATCCAAACTCCATGCTTCTTTAGATTGGCCAAAGAAGACACCACCCTCATAAAACTAACAGATACTGACAAAGAAGAGCTGTTCATCCTGTGTGACCACAAGCTTGAAAAATTTGCCAAAAATGCTGTGTGACATCATGACACCATGATATCACTATCTGGTTGCCTGGCTTGGAAGGTGTGATACTGTGGAAGATGAAATAAGTCAGGCCTGCCCAAAACTCTGGTGCAAAAAATACAAGAAAGCCTGGATGAGGCCTTCGAGGAGATTTCCAAAAAGGATAAGCGCTCCAACCCTAGGCATATTAACAGGCTGTTCTGAGGGGCACAGATCCATAGAAAACCTATACCCATACCCATACCTGTATCCAGTTGCAACCCACCTAGCATTCATAAAAAAAAATACTCACCAAAACAGGACCAGCGTAGAGGGGACCTGCATGGGGGAACTGGTTCCAGCTCTAAGGTGAAGAAGTCTGGGCTTGCAGGAATAACCTCCTCGGACTCTGCTGGTTGCCCCATCCTCTTCTCCATTGGCTTCTTCCTCCTGGCCCTTCAGCTCCTCTTGGCTCACACCAGACTCCAGACCAGGGCCTCCAGAACTGTCATAATGAAGAGTGGGCAATGGGATCCTCCCCAACAGAGCATGTGCAGCTGTTCATAATAATGGCAGGTCTATGGAGGTGACCTGCAGTGTGGGTTGGCTTCCCAGACTCTGTTATAGGCCTGCAGGACGTCTTTCACCTTCACTCAGCATTGCATAAAGTTCTGCGAGTAACCTCTGGTGGTCGCCAAATGCAAGACCTTATCATATATGTTCACATTTCTCCTGGACACCTGAAGTCTGATTCCTCTTCCCAAACTGCAAGAAGATCCACGCTGCCACTCTCTTGCAAGACTGAGAACTACTAGGCAGATCACCACCCTGAGCGCTCATGATTGAAGGAGATGGCTACCAATGTAGTTCAGTGGCCACCAATGCAGTGTGATATGACCTTTTTAGATTATTGGCTTATTGTGCTCATTTCGTCTTGCTGTTAGGACCTACCCAAGCTTGAGTGACAACCATGCCATAGTTTCCCCCCGCCCATCAATAATCTATGTAATTGATTGTAACCTGTTGTCTGACAGTGACTGAACCTAATGCAAGGTGACACCCCACCAGCTCTGTGTAATAAACCCTCCTTCTTGCTTCACACACTGTGTCCAGACTTTGTTCCAACAGTGCACCAGAAATTAAAATTTTGAGGAAAGCACAATGTGAATAAAGAAGGTTTGAGATGGCCTCCTAGAATTCAGTTTCATGAAACAAGAGCTAAACAAAATGGCTTACTTTGAAGGAAGGAGTAAAGACTCAGGTTATGTCTACGCGAGAGGCTTTTCCTGGCAAAACTGGGTGTTTGTTGGGAAAAACCACAGAGTCTCTACATGCAAAATACGCTTTATTGACAGTTTGTTGACAAAAACCTGGCACATCCACCAGGAGCACTATAGCTCTCCCTGTTCAGGGAGAACACCTCTCTCATAGATTCATAGAATCATAGGGCTGGAAGGAACCTCAGGAGGTCATCTAGTCCAGATCCCTGCTTCAAGCAGGATCAACCCCCATTTAGTCATCCCAGCCAGGACCTTGTCAAGCCAGGACTTCAAAACCTCTAAGGATGCAGAATCCATCACCACACTAGGCAACACATGCCTGTGCTTTACTTCCCTTCTGGTGAAGTAGTTTTTCCTAATATCCAACCTACACTGCTCCCTCTTCAATCTCACACCATTACTCCCTGTTCTGCCATCTGTGGCCACTGAGAACAATTTCTCTCCATCCTCTTTAGAGCGCACCTTCAGGAAGTTGAAGGCTGCTATTCTATCACCCCTCAGTCTTCTCTTCTGTAAACTAAATAAGACCAAATTCCTTAGTCTCTGCTCATATGTTATGTGCTCCAGCCCCCTAACCATTTTTGTCACCCTCCGCTAAACCTGCTCCAGCGCATCCACATCCTCTTTATACTGGGGGGGGGCGCAAAACTGGACACAATATTCAAGATGTGGCCTCACCAGTGCTGAATAGAGGGGAACAATCACCTCTCTAGATCTGCTCAAAATGCTCCTCCTAATGCACCCCAATATGTTGTTAGCTTTCTTGGCTACAAGGGAACACTGTTTACTCATATCCAACTTTTCATCCACCATAACCCCTAGGTCCATATTCACGATATTGCTGCTTAGCCTGTCGGTCCCCATCCTATAACAATGCTCAGAATTCTTCTGTCCCAAGTGCAGGACACTTCTTCTTGTTGACCTGCATCAGATTTATTTTGGCCCAATCCTCCAATTTAACCAGCTCACTCTGGATCCTATCTCTACCCCCCAATGAATCTACCTCTCCCCTTAGCTTAGTGTCATCTGCAAATTTGCAGAGGGTGCTATCCAGTTCCTCATCCAGGTCATTAATAAAGATGTTGAATAACACTGGCCCCAGAACCGAGCCTTGGGGCACACCGCTTGAAATCAACCACCATCGAGATATTGAGCCATTGACCACTATCCCTTGGGACCAACCATCAAGCCAGCTTTCTATCCATCTTGTAGTCCATGGATCCAATCCATACTTTCTTAACTTATGGGCAAGAATGTTTTGGGAGACTGTATCAAAAGCTTTGCTGAAGGCAAGGTATATCACATTCACTGAGTTCCCCAAGTCCACAGAACCTGTTACCTCATCACACAAGCTAATTGGATTGGTAAGGCAGGACTTTTCCCTGGTGAATCCATGTTGGCTACTTTTGATCACTTTCCCCTCTGCCAAGTGCTCCCAAAAGGATTCCTTGAGGAGCCCTTCCTTTATTTTCACAGTGATTGAGGTAAGGATGACCAGTCTATAGTTCCCTGTATTGTCCTTCTTTCCTTTTTTAAAGATGGGCACTACATTTGCCTTTTTCCCATCATCTGGGATCTCTCTTGATCTCCAAGCATCTCCAAAGATAATGGCCAAAGACTCAGCAATGACGGTCTGCCAATTCCCTCAGTATCCTTGGGTGCATTAAATCCAAACCCATGGATTTGTGTACATCTAGTTTTTCTAGGTAGCTCTTAACCCGTACCTTCCACACCAATGGCTGGCCTCCACCTTCCCATACTGCATTGTTTAGCACCATAGTGTAGGAGATGTTCTTGATCGTGAAGACTGAGGCAAAAAAAAGCATTGAGTACTTCAGCTTTTTTTTACATCATCTGTCACTAGGTTACCTCTCTCATCCAGTAACAACCCCAACTTTCCCTGATAACCCTCTTTTTGTTAACATCCCTGTAGAAACCCTTCTTGTCACCCTTCACATCCCTTGTCAGCTGCAGTTCGTATTGTGCTTTCACTTTCCTGATTACTGCCCAGAATTTTCCACCCATATATTCATACTCCTCCTTAGTCAACTGTCCACGTTTCCATTTCTTATATGCATCCTCTCTGAGTATAAGCTGACCAAGGATTTTCCTGTTAAGTCAAGCTGGTTGCCTACCATGTTTGCATTTCTTACTATGCAGTGGGATAGTTTGTTCCTGTGCCTTTAGTAAGACTTCTTTAAAATACTCCCAGTTCTTTTGAACTCTTTTCCCCTTCATCTTCATTTCCCAAGGGATCCTGCCCATCAGTTCTGTCAGGGAGTTGATGTCTGCCCTTTTGATATCAAGGGTCTGTATATTACTGCTCACCTTTCTTCCTTTTGTCAGGATCCTGAAATCAACCATCTCATGGTCACTGCATCCCAGGTTGCCACACACTTCTATTTCTCCTACTAGTTCTTCCCTGTTTGTGAGCAGCAGGTCAAGTTGTGCATGGTTCCTGGTCGGTTCCATAAGCATTTGTACCAAGAAGTTATCTCAACATTCTCCAGAAACCCTGGATTGTCCGTGTTCTGCTGTACTGGTCTCCCAGCAAATGTCCAGATGATTAAAGTCTCTCATGAAAGCCAGGACCTGTGATTTGGAAGCTTCTCTTAGTTGTGTGAAGAAATCCTTATTTACCTCATCTCCCTGATCTGGCGGTCTATAGCAGACACCAACTACAATATCACCTCTGTTGTTTCTGCCTCTAAGCTTAACCCAAAGACAATTAACTGGTTTTTCTTATTACTTATACCGGAGCTATCTTACTGCTCTCGCACATAGAACGCAACTCTTCCTCCTTTTCTCCCCTGTCTGTCCTTCCTAGACAACAGTGTTCTGTCAAGAAAACAGCTGTGTAGACATTCTGGGAGCCTTTTGTCGACAGACAGGCCTTCCAGTTTAGCAGCTAGCCCTTTTTGTAGAGTTTCTGGTCAGCCATTCTGTTGAGAGAGGGCCAAGCATCCTGGCTGCTCTCTGTTGACAGAGCAGATTGCTCTTTTGATCTGTTTTTATGTGTAGATATGATCTGTTTACAGAAGTCTTGTTGGGAAATCTTTTCCAACAGTGATTCTGTTGACAGAGGTTTCTCATGTGGACATAGCCACAGACACTCTTAGCCTCTCTAAATTTTGCTCAACTTTGAAATTAGTGTAACTAACTTTTTCACTTCTCATAAATATTAGTTCCAGACCTGCTGTCTTTGCATACCCCAAATTCCTATTATGGTCTCTAGGAAGTCGTGGTGGAAGAGCTATGGAGTTTTCCTATTGTCATCTCTGTGTGTTGAAGGAATAACATAGGATAGAGCAGCATCTGATGAAGTGAGTCTATGCTCACGAAAGCTCATGCTCAAAACTTTTCTGTTAGTCTATAAGGTGCCACAGGACCCTTTGTTGCTGTTACAGATCCAGACTAACACGGCTATCCCTCCAATATAGGATAGAGGGTAGTAGTAGGCATCCTTCAGTCTACATAGACTATGTATCACGCCCTTTATAGTTTCAATTTAGGACTTCATTTACAGTGTCTACTCTGACTATGAAGACCCACACGAGAGTGACAGTCCTTGCTGCAACTCTTGCAGATGTGGTGGGTGTCTGGCAAGTCATTAGTGTGCTTTCTGTGCACTCGCTTCTCCTCTGCTAGCTGTCTGATCCTCATCTCACCCTTCTGAAGGCCCTTGTGTAACCCCTGCGTCCATCTGCTGCGGTCGTCTGCTAGCTCTTCCCAGTTCTCCAGCTCGATGTCTACCTCTCTGAGGTCTCTCTTGCAGACATCTTTGTAGCACAACTGGGGGTGTCCAGGAGGTCTTTTGCCAGAGGCTAGCTCACCATACAGGATGTCTTTCGGAATCCTTCCATCATTCATCCTGTGGATGTGGCCAAGCTAGCAGAGCCAACGCTGCCTGAGGAGGGTGTGCATGGTTGGGATTCCAGCTTGCTCGAGGACGGCGGTGTTGGTCACTCTGTCCTTCCATGATATTCCAAGGATGCGCCTGAGGCAGCGCAAGTGGAAGACGTTCAGCCTCTTTTCCTGGCAGGCATACAGGGTCCAAGTCTCACTGCCATAAAGGAGGGTGCTGAGGATGCAGGCTCTGTAGACTTGCATTTTGGTGTGAGTGTACAACTTGTTGTTATTCCACATTCTCTTGCTGAGTCTGGACAGCGTTGTGGCCACTTTTCCGATCCTCCTATTTAGCTCAGTGTCCAACGACAGGCTGTCAGTGATGGTGGACCCGAGGTAAACAAACTCGTGGACGACCTCTAACGTATAGTTGTCAATGCTGATTGATGGGGATTCAGCAGCATCCTGACCAAGGACGTTTGTCTTCTTTAGGCTGATGGTAAGCCCAAAGTCCTTGCACGCTTTGGAGAACTGATCCAGCAGTTTTTGAAGCTGCTCTTCTGTGTGAGACACTACAGCATCATCATCTGCGAACAGCATGTCTCTGATGAGGACTTCCCGCACCTTAGACTTAGCTTTCAGCCTTGCAAGGTTAAACAGTTTCCCATCAGATCTTGTGTGCAGCAGGATGCCCTCTGTTGAAGAGCCAAAGGCATGCTTCAGGAGGAATGTGAAGAAGATCCCAAACAATGTCGGAGGAAGCACACATCCTTGTTTGACGCCACTCTTGATTCCGAAAGCATCCGATAATGCGCCATCATATTGGATGGTTCCTCTCATGTCTTCGTGGAACGACTGGATCATCTTGAGTAACCATGGAGGACAGCCTATCTTGTGGAGCAGTTTGAACAGACCATCCCTGCTGACCAAGTCGAAGGCCATGGTCAAGTCGATGAAGGCTATGTAGAGTGGCTTCCTCTGCTCCCTGCACTTCTCCTGCAGCTGCCTTAGAGAGAAGACCATGTCAACGGTAGACTTCTCTGTGTGGAATCCACACTGTGATTTGGGGTACACCCTCTCAGCAATCTTCTGGAGTCTGCCAAGGATTACACAAGCGAACAGTTTACCAGTGACGCTTAGTAGGGAGATTCCACGGTAGTTGTTGCAGTCGCTTCTGTCTCCTTTGTTCTTATACAACGTTACAATGTTAGCGTCGTGCATATCCTGTGGAACCTCACCCTGTTTCCAGCACAGGCACAGTAGCTCATGTAGGGGTTCCAGGAGTGTGTCTGTGGCACACTTGATTACCTCTGGTGGTATACCATCCTGGCCAGGGGCCTTTCCTGCTGCAATGCTGTCGATGGCTCTCTTCAGTTCACCCGCAGTTGGTTCCTGATCCAGTTCGTCCATTACTGGTAGGAGCTCGACGGCATCGAGGGCTGCGTCAACCACAACGTTCTCGCGTGAGTACAGCTCGGAGTAGTGCTCAACCCAGAGCTCCATCTGTTTGGCTTTGTCAGCGATGACTTCACCAGATTTGGATTTCAGAGGTGCCATCTTGTTCTGGGTGGGTCCTAATGCCTTCTTCATACCCTTGTACATTCCTCTGAGATTACCAAAGTCAGCACAGGTCTGGATGCTGCTGCATAGCTGGAGCCAGTGGTTGTTGGCACAGCACCTGGCTGTCTGCTGTACTGTTCTTCTGGCCTCTCTAAGTGCTTGCTGGGTACTCTGGCTCGGTGAGCGTTTGTACTCCAGGAGTGCAGCGCACTTCTTTTCAATGACTGGAATCATGTCATCTGAGTTAGCTTCGAACCAGTCGTTCGTGTTTCTAGCTTTTCTTCCAAACACCGACAAGGCCGTGTTGTAAACTGTATCCCTCAGATGTTGCCATTTGGATGTCACATCGGTGCTCCCAGGGCCGCTGCACAGATTTTCCTGGAGGGTCTCTCTGAACTTTTCAGCTTTCTCCAAGTTTGCTGTCTTTCTGGCGTCAATGTGGGGCCTTCCAGCAGGTTTAGAGCGGTACAGCTTCTTGGGTCTCAGCTTGAGCTTGGAGCAAACTAGCGAGTGATCTGTATCACAGTCAGTACTATGATAGCTGCGTGTCAGAAGGACGTTTTTGAGGTTATTACGCCTAGTGATGACCACATCTAGTTGATGCTAGTGCTTCGAGCGTGGGTGTCTCCACGACACTTTGTGCTGTGGCTTCGTTTGGAAGAATGTGTTTGTGATGCACAGACTGTGGTACGTGCACAGTTCAAGGAGACGCTGTCCATTGTCATTCATTTTTCCCACACCGAAGTGTCCTAAGCAGTAAGGCCATGAGGCCCAATCAGCTCCAACTCTTGCATTGAAGTCAACCAAGATGTACAGTTGTTCACGAGCAGGTATTTGCGCTACAGCAGCACTAAGCACATCATAGAACTTGTCTTTTACTTCAGGTGTGGCATACAGGGTTGGAGCATAAGCGGTGATCAGGTGGACGGGACCGGCGCAAGTTTGAAACGTGATCCGAAGAAGTCTTTCTTATCCGCCCATGACCAATTCCACCATTTGTAGAAGGGTGTTTCTGACAGCAAAGCCAACACCATGCTCTCTGGGTTCTTCTTGGGCTTTACCCTGCCAGAAAAAGGTGTAGTCCTTCTCCTTTAGAGATCCCGAATCTGCGAGTCGCGTCTCTTGCAGTGCAGTGATATCAACTCAGAGCCTCTTCAGTTCCTCGTTGATGACAGCGGTCTTTCGGGTGGCCTGAAGATCTTCAGTCAAGCCGGTCAGCATGCTCCACACATTCCAGCAAGCAAGCTTAAATTGTTGATGTTTCTCATTTCTTGTTGATTTTCTTATTGGTTTGCCTGGTGCCCAAATTTCAGTCACTTGTCAGGTTCAGGAACCTTAAGCCTCACGCACCCAGTGAGGCAGGTGAACTGTGGTGGGACAGTACCCTATTGGCTGGGGGCTGCCCAGCTTGAGGCAGGCGGTGACTATCCAGTGAGATGCGAGGATCTCTCCCACCGTTGAAGGCAACCCCTGGCGCTTGTTCTCTACACCAATCGAGCAAGAGCTTATAACTGGTATCTGTTGCCTCCCGTGTTGATGCAACGCTGTTCAGCGATGCCGGAGTACCTCTCTGGGCGCGAGCCTGGGCACTTATTATGGAGACTCTGGGCTGCCCAGACACCAGTGTCCCCCTCTCGGCTTTACTGACATAGTCCAAAGGAGAGGATAACCTCCACATCTGGTACCAGCTCAGCTGCAGGAGTTGCTGGGACAGTGCCAGAAGTTGACACTGAACCGCCTTCGGACTCCACTCTGGATTTTCTGTCAGGGTTTACTCCCTTAGTCTTTCTCCTTCCCAGGATAACCCACAAGGCAGTGGTGTGTGGAGAATGTGGTTAAGGATCCCACTACTTCATACCTCCCTGTCACCACGAGTCACCATAGCTCCCTGTGGAGCAATGACCTCATATCCCTGGGACCCTCCTCCCCACTTAAAATTTCTCATGGGGTAGCTGTGTTTTTCTGTAGCTTCAGAAAAACAAGGAGTCCTGTAGCAATTTAAAGACCAACAATTTTATTAGTTAATGAGCTTTCCTCGGTAAGACCCACTTCTTCTTATTCACAAAACCTAATAAATAAAACTGTTAGTCTTTAAGGTGCTACAGGACGGCTTGCTTAAAAATTTTGATAACATTCCAGCCAGTTAATATTTTTTTCTTGTGTATGAATGGTAAATGAATACAAGTAATACAGCTGAAGTAAGTTATGTGTAGCCAGACAAAATCTCCCCACTACAAACCAGCTTTTGCCTCCCCTCTAAGGTGCCTCAGAGCACACAGGGCACTGAACAGCAGTTAAACAGCACAGTCTTTGATGTCTCTCACTGAGGCCCAGATGTGCTGGCTCATCGTGACCCTGAGAAACAGAAAACACAGATAGAGGGCTAGCAGGGTAACTCTCAATGAGGGGGGCCTCAGGAAATTACCCCAGCTGGCATTGATGGATTTGATGCACCCACACAGCCATCCCAGAAGAGAAATCTCTGCCCTTGTAAAAGAATGTCTTGTACTCCCAAATTGCTTATCTCCTGTCTTACAAGTGCAAATTAAGTAAGAATTGCCCTTGTAAAAACTGGCGTCACAAAAGACAGACCAGTACGATCTGGCACCATAGATAAGAAAGAGAATACGTGACGTAAGGGGTATAAAGATGGGCCCAGCAGCACTCTGCATTCCCACCAACTACCTGCTGGTCAGGTCAGGTGATTGCCTCCTGAGGTCCGCAACTGGGGACACTCAACCTCGTATTCGTCTTTCTGCGGAATTGAGTGACCGATCCAGCTTGGCTATGCTGGTATCGAGAGACGCAAGGAGGGTAAGATACACCCACATTAAGGTCTCCTTTCTGGTGTACACAGATAAAGAATTAGAGCTCTGTAACTAGATGTTGTTGTATTAAGATATCATTGTGTTAGATGGTAACAGATATCTTTGTATTGGATTGTAACATAACCTGTTAACACCTGTACTCTGCTAGCATATAAGAAGTGGACAATAGCCTTTTGTAACCGCATGCTTATAACTGTAGCTTAATAAACTTGTAACTAGTTAAGATCTAAGCCTGACTGCTGTTACTCTCTGTCACTGCAACACAGCCGGCACAATAAAAAGAACTTTAACGGTTTGGTTACCACATCCTGGCCATAGGTGAGAGTGCTAGGAGCTCCCTGCTCTAGCAGTAAAAAACGGGGTTGTTTAGGACCCAGGGGAATACCTCACTGCGCATTACCCGGCCACCGGCTAACATTATGCCATCTAATGTTCATGGAAGATTTATACAGTACTTCCATGATATTCCAAGGATGTGCCTGAAGCAGCGCAAGTGGAAGACGTTCAGCCTCTTTTCCTGACGGGCATACAGGGTCCAAGTCTTGCTGCCATAAAGGAGGGTGCTGAGGATGCAGGCTCTGTAGACTTGCATTTTGGTGTGAGGGTACAGCTTGTTGTTATTCCACACTCTCTTGCTGAGTCTGGACAGAGTTGTGGCCACTTTTCCGATCCTCCTGTTTAGCTCAGTGTCCAACGACAGGCTGTCAGTGATGGTGGACCCGAGGTAAACAAACTCATGGACGACCTCTAATGTATAGTTGTCAGTGCTGATTGATGGGGATTCAGCAACATCCTGACTGAGTACGTTTGTCCTCTTTAGGCTGATGGTAAGCCCAAAGTCCTTTCATGCTTTGGAGAACTGATCCAGCAGTTTTTGAAGCTGCTCTTCTGTGTGAGACACTACAGTATCATCATCTGCGAACAGCATGTCTCTGATGAGGACTTCCCGCACCTTAGACTTAGCTTTCAGCCTTGCAAGGTTGAACAGTTTCCCATCAGATCTCGTGTGCAGCAAGATGCCATCTGTTGAAGATCCAAAGGCATGCTTCAGGAGGAGTGTGAAGAAGAGTGACCAACACAGCCGTCCTCGAGCAAGCTGGAATCCCAACCATGCACACCCTCCTCAGGCAGCGTCGACTCCGCTGGCTTGGCCATGTCCACAGGATGAATGATGGAAGGATTCCAAAAGACATCCTGTATGGTGAGCTAGCCTCTGGCAAAAGACCTCCCGGATACCCCCAGTTGCACTACAAAGATGTCTGCAAGAGAGACCTCAGAGAGGTAGACATCGAGCTGGACAAATGGGAAGAACTAGCAGACGACCGCAGCAGATGGACGCAGGGGTTACACAAGGGCCTTCAGAAGGGCGAGATGAAGATCAGACAGCTAGCAGAGGAGAAGCAAGCGTACAGAAAGCACAATAAGGCCTTGCCAGACAACCACTACATCTGCAAGAGATGCAGCAAGGACTGTCACTCTCGTGTGGGTCTTCATAGTCACAATAGACACTGTAAATGAAGTCCTCAATTGAAACTTTAAAGGGTGCAATCCATAGTCTATGCAGACTGAAGGATGCCTACTACTACTACTATACAGTACTTGACTAATTTGTATAAATACTTTTATTCATCCCTTGTGATATTCTATTGACATTAGGAGAGCTAAACCACTGATACATTTTTTAATCACTATTTTTCCTGATTTCTGTTTCTCAAACAGCCAGTTTAGTAAAGCTTTTGTACAGTCAAAGTCCCTCCTTTAGCCTCTTCTCGGATGTACAGTATGCTAAGTCAATCAGGGTAATGGAATCAATGTCGTATGGGCGTGTAGTCAGGCCCAGTCAAAGCAGTTTAAACATGTACCACCAAAAATAAAGCTTGAAAATTCCCTGCAGAAACTTGCTTTTACTTGGAAAGGATTTTCTGCAATAAAATATTACGTTTCCACAGAAGCCCCGCGAACTCCCAAAAGGGCAAATATCAAATTCACATTTTCCCAGTGGTGGATTTTGAATTGCTCTGCTTGGTGAAATAGTTACTTTGTTAGTTGAAGATAACAATGACTTGGTTACATCTTGCAGGCAAATATGTTTTTTCTTTCCCTCACTTTAATTCTTTACCCCCATTATGATTAATATCTAGTGCCAGACAGAAAGCAAAGGTGGGATGCAAGAGAAAAGGCAAGTAATATACCCTGCATGTAGGCTGCAGTCTGTTCAGCAGCACTTAACTAAATTTTTTTTTTGCCCTGGCTAACATTAGAAGTTTCCTCAGAGCATATCCGTAGCAAACCACTCTTGCAATTCAGTAAGGCCCACAAATCCAATATTTCCTTCCACCTTAATTTAGCAGCTATGCTCAAACAGCTGATGAATACTGCAAGACACTCCACCTGAAGCATTCCAGCTGGTTACATGGAGGTTTTATGCACAAATAAGCCCATGCTTAAGTAGCCATTTCAATTTCTTCTCCTTATACCTTCTGCCTGGGTGCTTCTAACTCTCACCTTTAAGTGCTCTGCTCACGAGTGAGTAATATTTTCTGGTTCTTTCATTATTATTTTTATCCTGAGAGGCAGCCTTGGGCTGAAATTCTGCTTTTCAGCAGAATTCTAAGCAGCAACACAGGCTTCTCGTTTCAGAAGTGCCTTTCTCCATAAGGGGACATTTAGTCTTTTTTCAATTCTGCAGGAAGTGTTGTAATGGGTATTAATGGTTTTTCAGCATTGTGTGATCATAAGTAAGGGAAGAGAGGTATCCTCTTGACTGAAAACATTGTGACATCTCCTTAGTTGGAGTGATTTTTTCAGGGCAACTATGATCAGCAGCAGAATTCAGCTATTCCGAAGGAAGTAACCAATAGTGAGGGAGAAACTTACTAATGTGCTGCATAGGGTACATAATCTTACATCGAGCTATTGTAGTTGTAACCCACCCACCTACTGGGTTTGGTTCACTGTCCTATGCAGTGGCACTTAGACCACTTACAGAGGGAAATAACGAGCTTCCTCTACAGCCTTAGCTGAGCACCAGTTGGCTTTTAGCTCAAACTGTAGAGACTCATGCACTAAGCTCCAGCAGATCCCAGGCTTGAGTCCACCTGTGACTGGTTACATAATAGCTTCTCAAGATATACAGTCACCTGTCAGGACCCAGTTTTACATTATGACCTCAGAGAGCTAACCCAGATCTACCTAGGAATAGTTAACTATCTAATTAGCTGGAAAGTCATTAATTAAGGAAGGACCAGCTGAACCTAGTAAAAGGTTTTGGAGAGTGAGAGGAGGAGCAAAACACAACACACTCCTGAGATGAAAGGAAGCTCCAAAGGAGAGAGTTTTTAGGCAGTCTAAGCTAGACTAAAATCTCTCTGGCTATATCTACACAAGAAGGTTTTGTTGACAGAGGTCACTGTTGGAAGGGATTTCCCAGCAAAGCTCCTGTTGACAGATTGCATCTACACATAAAAAAGACTGAAAGAGCAATTCACTCTGTTGACAGAGATCAGCCAGACTGCTTGGCCCTCTCTTGACAGAACGGCTAACTGGACGCTCTGCAAACAGGGCTGCCCAGTGAACTGGAAGCCCTGTCTGTCGACAAAAGGGCCTGGAGTGTCTACACAGGTGTTTTGTTCACAGAACACTGTCGAGAGAGGCATTATACCTGAATGGGGAGAGGTATAACACAGCTGGTGGATGTGCCGGTTTTGTCGACAAACTGTGGACAAAGCTCATTTTGCATATCGACGCTCTGTGGGTTTTCCCAACAAAAGCCCGGTTTTGCTGGGAAAAGCCTCTTGTGTAGACATAGCCTCTGTATAGAGGGGCCAGGGATCTACACTGTAGCAAAGAGGGGGAAATACTGTGGTATAATTGTCCATAAAATGGAGAGATCTAAGCCTTAAAGTAGCAAGTGCTGTTGGGCCTTTTTTGTGGGGGTAACTTCAAAGTTTCCCTCTGGTTTCTGAGGTAACAGCCTTTAATAGGATGTAGGAGTGGGCTGTGGGTGAGGGGTCTTGACTGGAGGGGCCTGGGGTCACCTATCTGGCACAACTCCTGCAATGGGGCACAGGTGGTTCCACAGCTACAGAAAACTACTCTTGCAGTCACCACTTCCCCACACTTATTATTCCTGGCTAGTGAGTCAGTTGGTGCCTTCAGTGAGTATTTCCCTATAGCACACAGAACCACTTCCTTCTCTGCAGAGCCCATGTGTGCCTTGACTGGCCATGCGAGGCTTGCCCCCCGCCCCCCATCCACCCCTCAGCAGTGATGGAGCTCGAGTCATGGCGTGCCCCTGCATGGCGGGCACACAAGCCTGGGTTTGTGTGGCTGTGTGTGGAGTGGAGGAGTGAACCCTGAACCTCACAGGCTGGACCTGGCCCACAGGCCACAAGTTACCCACCCCGCACTAAACAGTGGCATGCTCCTGCTTTGAATATGTAGCTGGAATATTCTTTCAGTGCAACATAGGTTTGTGTGACTGGACGTGATTTCCTCAGTCGCTGTCCTGCTCTCCCTAAGTGTAAACCTTTGAAGAAAGTGGCTAAATGAGCCCAAAGATATGCCCTTCCCCGCATAAGTGCACAAAGCTTACACAGTTATACCCTGGAATTGTGGGTGCACAAATCAAAGGTGCACGGTCAGCACAGGCTAAAGAACAGTGGAACATTTCAGATCTATGAATGGCCCTGTGCGGAGGATGAAACAGTGACTGAACATTACTTCTTTATACTGGTGTTAGTGAGATAAGAATCCTTTTGTTGGTAAGGCCACCTTTTAAGAGGGGCTTGGGAATGCAGCAGAGTTTGAACCCGTAGGATTTGTACATGAGGTCTGCTTCAAGATGATGCCTTAGCTCTAGGCAGTTCTTAACTGCACTAATTTGAGCTGCTTACACAGGAAGTTTGTTTTAAACAGAGGGCGTCTGGGTGATTAAAAATGACAACAAGCTTTCATTCGAGTGGGCACTTCACTTACAAGATGTGTGTGCGGGGGCAGGGGCAGGGAAAGAGGGAGGGATAGGAACCAGCGGTGTGCTGCTGGCATTTTCATTTGGACCACTGCTGTTAAACTTCCCATCAGTGTTCTTGAAACAGTGGCAAATTGGGCTAATTTGCAGATGATACAAAATTACTCAAAATAGTTAAGTCCAAAGCTGACTGCAAAGAGTTACAATGGGATCTCATGAAACTTGGTGACTGGGCAACACAAGGGCAGATGAAATTCAGTGTTGATCAATGAAAAGTAATGCATGTGGAAAAATATAATACCAATTATACATAAAAAATGATGGAGTCTAAAATAGCTGTTACCAATCAAGGAAGAGATCTTGAAATCATTGAGCTTATGCTTTCACGGAACTATCCACTATGGCTATGGCTGCACTAGCCCACATCTTTTGGAAGGGGCATGATAATGAACCACTTTAGCAGATGCTAATCAGGTGCTTCCCACGAATATTCAGTGCCTCGTTAGCATAAGGGTGGCCACACACATTTCGAAAGTGCCGCTTTTGAAATGCACATTGTCCATGTAGACAGGGGCCTTTCGAAAGCACCTGCCAGACTTTGAAAGCCCCTTCTTCCCAGAATCAAACAGGAAGAAGGGGCTTATGAAGTCCGGGGGTCCATTCGAAAGGCCTCTGTCTACACAGGCAGCATGTGTTTCGAAAGCAGCACCTTGGAAATGTGTGTGGACATCATGGCATTCATGGCAGTGCCTCATTGGCATCTGCTGAAGTGGCTCATTACCACGCCCCTTCTGAAAGGCAAGGGCTAGTGTAGCCATGGCTTATGTGGAGTGGCAGTGTAAAAACTAAAAAGCTAACAGAATATTGGGAATCATTAGGAAAGGAATAACTAATAAGACAGAAATTGTCATGGTGCCACTAGACAAAGTCGTAATATGTCTACATCTTGATTACTGCATGCAGATCTGATCACCCCATCTGAAAAAAGATATATTGGGCTTGGAAAAGGTACTGAAAGGACAACAGAAATTATAATATGATTATATGCATGTTTTGTAGAAATGGAAGAGACCTCAGGAAGTCATTGGGTTCAGTCCTCTAGCTTGCTGGCAGAACCAAGCACCATTCCCCACCTCCAAATTTTTTTTAAAAAAATTATTTGCCCCAGATCTCTAAAAAGTCCCCTCAAGGACTGAGCTCACAACCCAGGATTTAGCAACCCAATGCTCAAACCACTGAGCTCCCCTGCCTCCTATATTATTAGGAAGTAAGGAACAGCTTTCATCTGCAGAGAGATTAACAAGACACGCTTTTCAGCTTGGAAAAGAAATGACTGTAGGGTTGGGGATAGAGGTCTAGAAAATCATGAAATTTAGAGGTTTCAGACTTAAAATAAATTATTTCTTCACAGTCAACCTGTGTAAATCTTTTCCAAGGGATTGTGGAAAGTTCCAAATTATAACAGGGTTCCAATAAACACAAAATAAGTTCAAGGAGGATCAGTCCCTGAATGGTTACTAGCCAGAATGGGCCTGGACGGTGTCTCTATCCTCTGTTTGCCAGAATCTAGGAATGCACAACACAGGATGGATCTCAATGATTGCCTCCTCTGTTCATTCTGTTTGAAGCACCTGGATACAGAACTTTATGGACCCTGGTTGTGATCCAGTACGGCCGTTGTGATGTTTTTATATGTAGCCAAAATATATCTGCCCCTTGCTGTAACCTATTAGACCTCACTTTCATTCCAGAGCTGAGAAAGAGCCCAGCAGTCCTGCAATTCACTCTCTCTGTGGAGCTGGTAAGAAAGCAAGAATGTTTTAAAATGTTAAAGCTAACCTTAAATAACCCACCAAAAGATGTCAGAATATGTTAGTATTAGAGCTAAGTGGGTTGAATATTTAATTTTTTTATTTAATATAGGAATTAGATACATTTTCACTGCCTTGGAACATCCTGGAAAGCAATTTGCTACTTAGCTTGTACTGAGCATAGAATCATAGGGCTGGAAAAGACCTCAGGAGGTCATCTAGTCCAGCGCCCTGCTTCAAGCAGGATCGACCCCAATTAAGTCACCCCAACCAGGACCCTGTCAAGCCAGGATTTAAGAACCTCTAGGGATAGAGAATCCACCACCTCTCTAGGTAACACATTCCAGTGCTTCACCACCCTCCTGGTGAAGTAGTTTTTCTTAATATCCAACCTACTCCTCTCCCTCTGTAACTTCATACCATTGCTCCTTGTTCTGCTATCTGACACCACTGAGAACAATTTCTCACCATACTCTTTAGAGCTCCCCTTCAATAAGTTGAAGTCTGCTATTAAATTACCCCTCAGTCTTCTCTTCTGTAAGCTAAACAAGCTCACGTCCCTCAGCCTTTCCTCATAGGTCATGTGCTCCAGCACCCTAATCATTTTTGTTGCCCTCTACTAAACCTGCTCCAGCGCATCTACATCTTTTTATACTGGGGGGTCCGAAACTGGACACAATATTTGAGATGTTGCCTCACCAGTGCCAAACAGAGGGTAACAACCACTTCTCTAGATCTGCTTGAAATGCTCCTCCTAATGCACCCTAATATGCTGTTAGCCTTCTTGGCTACATGGGCACACTGTTTACTCATATGCGGCCTTTCATCCACCATAACCATTATGTCCCTTTCTGCTGTACTGCTGCTTAGCCCAGAAGTCCCCAGCCTATATCAATGCTTGGGATCCTTCCATCCCAGATGCAGGAACCTACACTTCTTGTTGAACCTCATCAGATTTCTTTTGTCCCAATCCTCCAATTTATCCATGTCACTCTGGATACTATCTCTACCCTCCAACGTATCTACCTCACCCCCTAGCTTTGTGTCATCCGCAAACTTGCTAAGGGGGCAATCCAGTCCTTCATCCAGGTCACTAATAGAGATGTGGAACAACACCGGCCCCAGAACTGAGCCTTGGAGCACTCCCCTTGAAACTGACCGGCATCCAGATATTGAGCCATTGATCTCTACCCTTTTGGGCCTGACCGTCAAGCCAGCTTTCCATCCATTTTTAGCCTATGGATCCAACCCATACTTCCTTAACTTATGGCCAAGAACATTGTGGGAGACTATATCAAAAGCTTTGCTGAAGTCAAGGTATATCACATCCACTGATTTCCCCATGTCCACAGAGCCTGTTACCTCATCATAGAAGCTAATCAGATTGGTCAGGCAGGACTTGCCCTTGGTGAATCAATGTTGGATACTTTTGATCACTTTCCCCTCTTCCAAGTGCTCCAAAATGGATTCATTCAGGATCCCCTCCATTATTTTCCTAGGGATTGAGGTAAGGCTGACTGTCTATAGTTCCCTGGATTGTCCTTGCCTTTTTTTAAAGATGGGCATGATTTTTGCCTTATTCCAGTCATCCAGGATCTCTCCCGATCTCCAAGAGTCTTCAAAGATAATGGCCAAAGGTTGGCAATGATGTCTGCCAATTCCCTCAGTACCCTTGGGTGCATTAAATCCAGACCCATGGATTTGTGTACATCTAGTTTTTCTAGATAGCTCATAACTCCTTCCTTCCCCACAGATGGCTGCCCTCCGCCTTCCCATAGTGTATTGTCTAGTACCCGTAGTGTGGGAGCTGTCTGTGAAGATGGAGGCAAAAAAAACATTGGGTACTTCAGCTTTTCATACATCATTTGTCATTAGGTTACCTCTCTCATCCAGTAATGGCCCCACACCTTCCCTGATAACCCACTTATTGTTGACATGCCTGTTAGCATGCTCAGTTACACTTTTGAAGGTATTTCCCTCAGGGTCCCACCAATCCTCCTCCCTCTCTTCCTGGCATGCACAGGTCTGCTCCCCGCACACACACCAAAATCTGATATGGTGCCCCTGGTTATTGGTTCAGAAACCAGCCTTTTAATTGTTCAGTCACCTGAACTTGCTGCATTAGTGGCACAAAGTGTAATTCCCATCTTCAGTATGTTAGCTTGTTGCAGTGGGAATGAACGTAAGAATGACTCTTAAATTATTGTGCACATTTAAAATGCTAAGCTAGGATTTATGAATAATATTTCAGTGTTAACTGTATAGTGCATAGAACTCTTCACTTTTTTGCATCCAAATCTCTGGAGCACTGAATAGTTCAATAGAGCACATAGTTACAGAAGATTCAGTGGTTGCTGTTGCTCTGTGACTGACTAAATCCATTTAAAAGTTGACCTTTAACTTGTGTTTATAGCACCAGACCCAAAAGTTTGAATAATTCATATTTAGTAATCTATATTATGGAAGAGACAACAAAGTCCAAAGGATTGCTGGGTATGATTTATCTTCACATTTGTGGTGCTTAATGGTTTTTGTAAAATTCAATTTGTGTTAGATAATTTATATCAACATCAATTTACATCAATTTTGCTAGAGCATGGGTATCACTATGTTTAAGGAATTAATCTGAAATTACCACACACCCATATTAATCGGAAGACTTATTATAACTAGACTGACTTTTATTATCAGACATACAGGGCCAAAAGAAACACTAATTACCTTGCTTTAGAGCAATTATTCAACATTTATCTAGACAATGGCGGTAAATGCAAGTTCTTTTTCTATGTGGAAACATACCCTCTGTCATAAAGGGAATACAGTAGAACATCAGAATTATGAACACTGTGGGAGTGGAGGTTCTCTGTAACTCCGAAATGTTTCAGAGAGATTGCCGAGTTAGTCTGTATCTTCAAAAACAGGAAGTCCTGTGGCACCTTATAGATTAACATATATTTTGGAGCATAAGCTTTCATGGGTCTTTGCTCCAAAACATCTGAAATGTTTGTTATGATGAATTAAACAGTATGGTTGTTCTTTCAAAAAATTGCAATTGAACTGTTGTGCAACACAGGTTTGAAACTTTATTACAAAGAAGAAAAATGTTGCTTTTAAGCTTTATTTAAATGAAACAAGCACAGAAGCTGTTCCGTTATCTTGTCAAATCTTTTAAAAATGTTCTTTTTTTAGTAAAGGTGGAACCTTTCTCATCCAGCACTCTTAGGACTTGACAGGTGCTGCATGAGAGAATTTGCTGGACCACAGATGGTCAATATTGTTTGGCATATTGCCAATACTTTGACTGCTTAAATGACAGCTAAATAACAGCACAGAACACTGACAGCCAGGACTGGTGGCTGGAAATAAACTTTATGGGACCACAGGAAACTTGGCCACACCCACAATAAATAGTTACTTGGCTAAATAAAATCATGCTGGATTATGGATGTTGCTGGATGGGAGAGGTTCAACCTCACATTTAACACAGTATTGTACTATACAGTAGCTGCTTTTTGGGGGTGTTATCTGTACTGATGCCTGATTACTTGCATTCAATTCCAAACAATGAGTTCAGTTTACCAATCAGTTCATACTTCTAGTATTCATAAAACTCTTGAGGTTCTACTGTAATATTCAACAGAGCAGTCAAAGCCTGAGTAACTCTAAATCTGTCAGCACAACTAATTGATTTTTAGAGTTCATTGGCAGAAATGTGGCAACTATGGAGAGAGAGAGTGTGTGTCTTTGCAATTCACCATAAGATTTTCAAGCTTAGTACGGAGGTGTCAATCACAGCAGAATTAAGGGTAATTTATTTGTTTAAATCTAACTTGATTTTTTTAATTGGAAGCATCAAAATCCTGTTGCTAAGTCACAAGTGCACTGTAACATATGAGGTTTTGAAGAAGAAACAGAGGGATAAAAATACCCAGACACACCTCTCTCATAATTACAGTATATATATGTGCACTTTTGTGATCATGTGAATAGCTTTAAGCTCACTCATCACCCTGCACAAGCATTCCTAGGTGGGCCAAACTGAGGAGGTAATTGATTATGCCAGTTATCAAGGTGTCTCAGCTCCTCAGCTGAGAATGTTTAAGAGCAGGAACAGAGAAGGCAGGAAGGAAGGGCCAGAGAAGCCCAGCGCCTTAGTGAAGTGAAAGCCATTGTTCTGTGCCTATGAAGAAGGTCCTATGCTGTGAGCAGCCAAGGTCTAGGATAGCACACTGTAAATAAAGCACTTGTCATTGGTCTGCAACAGTCTCTTTTTTCTAGAACTGTGGGACTGCAAGGGAGCTTGCAAGTTATTTCAGTCCAGTCCCTTGCACTCAAGGTAGAACAAAGACTACAGATACACTAGAGAGTTTGTGATGGTGCACCTCCATTGGTGGTGCATTGCTACTGCAAGATCTCTAGTAAAACCTGGCCAGCCAACAGGGGGGTGGTATGGTGGGATTGCAGAGTGGGGGGCAATTCAGAAGGGCCCAGCACTCCTGGACATCACCACAGGAACAGGGATAATGATGGGAGAAAACATGACATACCTAACTGCATTGGTTATACATAGCAGAGACTTACATTAGTTGTGATTCACAAGTCTTCTGTAGTGGCTGAAAGTAAGAGGATGCAAATTCAGTGCTGGTTTAGCTCTACTTTGTATTCAGGCTAATGTTGGTATCTTCCTGTGGTGATCTGGAAGCTAAGGAGGCATGTACCACCTGCAGATTTTGAACAGAACAGCCAGGAACTAATAGCAAGTTGTTTGCATCTGCCTCATTGCGTACCTGATGACCGTATAAATACTGCTTAGGCCTATTTCTGGCACCTGTCAGTTGCATACTATGTTTGGCTAGGTTTCTAGGCCATGAAATGCATCCCTTTTGTCCCAGGAAAATGTTCTTCAAATATTTTAGTTTAGCAGTTTTTAACTGTCATACTAGGATGAGATTTTAGAAACCTCATAATAAATGAATGAGTTGCAGTTGCCCTCATCAGCGTTGTACTGAAAGCTTTCCGGGACCCTAAGCTAAACTGAAACATTTGAATTAAACTATTTTATCATAAATGGAATGAATTTCAAAACCACACAGTGCTGCTGATTTTAATCTAATTCTGTTCTCTGTCCCTCCCCACCTCTGGTCTGTGAAAAAGAGAAAAATACCCAATTTGTCTAAATCCAATTTCCACGGCGACCTGCTTACAGCAAACCCACATATGAGTGCTTTTTACCCCGGAGGCCATCCTGTTGGATTTAATGGGGTCACTAGCCTGAATACAGTTACTTACGTGCATAAATATTTGCAGCATTGAACACCATGTAAGGCGGTGAGAGAGTCTGCAAAAGTATCTAAGGGATTCAGGATCACAAATGGCACTTGTCCTCCTAAATCCCCTCAGCACATTCAAAAATTGCCCTGGACATTTATTAACTGAATGCTAATTAGCCATGCAAGGGCCGGAGCTTCTTTATTTCCCATTATGAGTGGGAGTTAACGGTGTTCCGTGTCTTTTGGAAATATCAGCTCAGAGACTCTCTGGCCCTAAGATCCCTAAGCTCAAGGTAACATAAAACATGAATCCTTTTATGCAAAATTGCTTTTAAACATGACTTTTTAAAAGTATCTTTTGTCTTCAGTCTTGTGTATTTTCCTTGTTTTCCTTTCTCTCTGAGACCCTGACTTTGCAAAGCTCATAAGCATTTGATTAATTTCAGTGGTACTTACCCACTATTTTAAATAAAGATGGGCAGCATGTGATCTTAGTGCTTTGTTGAACTGGGGACTCACAAAACCTATGCATTTTGATTTTTGGTTGCACTATCCTGGATGCTATACGTGCAGAATAAGTATTTGGCTCAGTTTCTGCTGGAGTAAATGTAAGTCGATGGGCTACATTTCAAATGCTTAAAGGTTAGTTTTTTAACTGAGATACTTCTTAAAAATACTTTTATGGGAAAATAATACACATTAGCTTATGTACAGATAAAGATCAATATAATAAATATTTCTGGGTGGTAAACAGAACTAAACTGTGCTTGAAACCTGGACTGAGTATCTGTAAGTTCTTGTTGCATAAATAATTCACCACCACCTTATGCTGCTACACCCATAGCAATTACCCCTTCCAACCTCCTTTACTGTTTGCATTTTATTATTTTCTCTGCCAAGTGTTTCTGAAATTAGGGGCCCTTGCTGCGTTCAGATAAAATAATAACGTGCAAACAGTAGAGGAGAGAACCTTGGATCAGTTTAATTGCATGCTTTTGACTTTTAGCTACACTAGAAAGGTGTTCTGCTTTTACTGTACTGGTATAAGGAAAGTTCTACAAACCTCTTACTGTGGACACAGTTAAAGTTTGTTTTTTTTTTATCTTTATAGCATATAGTTTAATTCTGCACAGGAAAGGGAATAAGCTATACCATGACAAAGCACTGTTTATGCTGTACAGGTTGAAACTCTGACAGAGGTGGTGGATTCTCCATCCCTCAAGGTTTTTACGTCCTGGCTTGACAAGGTCCTGGCTTAGATTACTTAGAGGGGGTTGATCCTGCTTGAAGCAGGGGGCTGGACTAGATGACCTTCTGAGGTCCCTTCCAGCCCTATGATTCTGTGATTCTGTGACTCTCTAATCCAGAACTCTCTCATCTGGCAACATCCATAATCCATCATGATAAGCAGATATCTGGCTAAGTAAAATCACGGATGTGGCCAAGTTTCCCGTGGTCCCATAAAGTTTGTTTACAGCCACCTGTCCTGGCTCTCAGTGTCCTGTGCTGTTCTTTACGTGTAACTTACCCCTAAATGTCTTCTAAGATATCAGTAAGCAGTGGAAATGTTGGTAATGCCACAAGACAATAGTGACCTCCCATGGTCTGGTAAATTCTCTGGGTTGGTGCACCAGTCACATCTGAGGGTGCTGGACTAGAGAGGTTCAACCTGTACTAGTTGTATGCGATGGTATGTTTACCTGAGGGCTGGAGATCCTGGGGTAAAACAGCCCTGAGTAGGAAATGAGCCCTAGGAAGAGGAATCAGGTAATTAACAATATTAAAAGTGGCAGGAACTTGTGGGGAAGGTGTGGTTGAGAGAGAGAGAAAGAGTGCACTGGGATTGCCAGAAGCAGAAGCCACCTGGCAGTATGTTAAGGCAGCCTGGGAAACAGAAAACTGCTGTGCTGCAATAACAGGTGGAAGACTGGTTTGGGCCTCTTTTGGATTCTGTTTTGGATGAGCACTTTCACCAGTTTAGTGGGAAATAGAGGTGGGTGGTACCATTGCACTTTTGTGTACTGCATGCTTTCTAGGGCTTGTACTGGTATGAGTATTGTGACTAAGAAAACAAATTAATACCTCATCCAAAATAATTATAGCATTAAAACTTTCCACTATCCACCAGCCCTATTGTTGAAACTAAAAGAACAAATTATTTCCCCAAAAGATATCCCTGAGAATGCCACTCAGTTCAAGAAGACCCCCACATGGGGTGGAGCACCCTGAACTTCATTAACCCATTGTCGTTGTTAGAATTCTATAGAGACATATAAAGAAGAGATGAATGTAAATTCCTTGTGAAGGAGCTGACTTGGATGGGGGGGAGGGGAAAATCATGCATCTGATTTTCTTATATCTATTATAAACTTTTTATATTTTAAAACCTTCTCCCCAGTATAAATGAGGATTCTGGTGCTGTATTTTCATGTAACAAGTACTTCATATTATTCACGGGGAGAAGCCCTGACAGTTTTTATTTTCTATTCCATTTTTTTTATAAAATCTGTTCTTCTATTAAGTTATTTTCTAAATTTAATCTCAACTGGATATTTGTATATTGGTTTGGGGACAAGAACTACGGTCGATCAAGCAGTGATACATTAGTCAGAAATGCTTAAAGATAGGTTTTCTCTGCCTGTCAGCTTTTTTTTAAGGGTGGCCACACTGGCCATGCTTCAAATGACAAAACATATTTGGCATTTAATTCAAAATTCTCTGCTCTAGGTATGTGAAAGGGCCCTTTATATTGCATTACTGAGAAAGCAGCGAGCATCCAGTTCAATAAAATGGATTTTTTTCTGCTTTACAAATAAGATAAGAAAGTAGATAATGCATCATTTACAGCTTTTGTTACATGAATAGAAAATCTAATCTGGCAAGTGGCTGCTGCATATTCCCTTTGTGGAATGAAATGGATGATGTCTTGGGTTTCCCATTACTTTTAAAGATCCACTTGCAAGCTTTTGCTATCCAAGTTCTTATACGCTACTGAAACGTTCTTAAAGGTCCACTGTTTAATAAGCATCTCAGTAAGGCTACGTCCACACGTGCACGCTACATCGAAATAACTTATTTTGATGTAGCAACATTGAAATAGTCTATTTCAATGAATAACGTCTACATGTCCTCCAGGGCTGGCAACGTCGACGTTCAACTTCGATGTTGGGCAGCACCACATCGAAATAGGCGCTGCGAGGAAACGTCTACACGCCAAAGTAGCACACATCGAAATAAGGGTTCCAGGCACAGCTGCAGACAGAGTCACAGGGCGGACTCAACAGCAAGCCGCTCCCTTAAAGGGCCCCTCCCAGACACAGTTGCACTAAACAACACAAGATCCACAGAGCCGACAACTGGTTGCAGACCCTGTGCATGCAGCATGGATCCCCAACTGCAGCAGCAGCAGCCAGAAGCCCTGGGCTAAGGTCTGCTGCACATGGTGACCATAGAGCCCCGCAGGGGCTGGAGAGAAAGCGTCTCTCAACCCCTCAGCTGATGGCCGCCATGGCGGACCCCGCTATTTCGATGTTGTGGGACGCGGATCGTCTACATGTGCCCTACTTCGACGTTCAACTTCGAAGTAGGGCGCTATTCCCATCCACTCACGGGGTTAGCGACTTCGACGTCTCACCGCCTAACGTCGATTTCAACTTCGAAATAGCGCCCAACACGTGTAGCCGTGACGGGCGCTATTTCGAAGTTGGCGCCGCTACTTCGATGTAGCGTGCACGTGTAGACGCGGCCAGTAATGAGACAGATCACAGAATCAGCATGCAGCCTCAGCTAGAACATTCCCCTTCCAATGCAATGAATTGATATAATTCCATGGTTCAGTCAACTGGGCAAAGAAGGAATGACTTAGAATACTTGTTTGTTATGGGAGGAAATGTTGGACAATGAGACAAATTTTGAATTGGATAGAGATTTATTTATTTTTTCACTGCTATAATTATTGGAAAAAATATATATATAAGTACTGAGTGAAAACCCCTTGAGGTTTTTTTTCATCAACTTCATTATGAATTGGATCAGACCCTTTATACAAAGAAATGGCTTGAAAATGAAGACTAGAACAGACAGGCATTTACTCTGGTGTCACCATTGTAGAAGACTGAGTAGCACAATCATAAATTAATCCATACCTTTGGTCACAGGAAAGAATATTTGGAATTAATGACTCCTTATGCAAAATGATAGAGCTGATCAACTATTTTTTAAAACAATTGTATGAACAATTTGACAAATTGTCAGATTAATCAAACAATGCATAATGAATTATTTGTGGACTTTTAATCAACACCGTAAAATTTCAGCAGATCTTTTCAGTTGTAAGACATCTGGATATGATGAAAGGAAGACTAATAAGAGTCTGGGTCCCCCTAATTTTTTTTCACGAAGGTCCTAATCTTATAATGTAGGTCCACTTCTGCACCACACAGGTTTCCATTGTCTTAGAAAAGACTGCTCACCAAATGCAATGTTGAGCAGTCGAAGCACTAATCTGTAAAGATATGCAAGTATCCTTTTGATTCTGTCATGGCTACCTTGCTTAACACATTCATGGCTAAGGTATGGTGAGGAAGGCAGTCACCTGGCAAGTGAGAAAGTACTGACCATCTGAGGAACCCACACAGAAATCAAGTCTTCACAGTTTCTATAAACAGCTTTTCTCAGTGGCTGTATCTACATGGGCACAAATCTTCGAAATAGCCGTATTTCAAAGATTACTAATGAGGTGCTGAATATTCAATTCAGCACCTCATTAGGATGCTTCTGGCCGCGGCACTTCAAAAGCTTGTGGCTCAGCGCAACTACATGGGGCTCCTTTTCGAAAGGACCTCGCACCTTTCAAAATCCCCTTATTCCGATCAGTGATCAGGAGAAGGGGATTTCAAAAGGTGCAGGGTCCCTTTGAAAAGAAGCCCATGTAGCAGCGCCAAGCCGCACGCTTTCGAAGCACCGAGGCTGGAAGCATCCTAATGCTAATGAGGCGCTGAATATTCAATTCAGTGCCTCATTAGTAATCTTCGAAATACAGCTATTTCGATGTAGCGTGCATGTGTAGACGTAGCTCAATAGACAAATCTCACGGAATTAAGATGAACATTACTATTTCAGTTAAACCTTACTAGCTTTTCTAATATCTTTGGGGTGAATTGAATTAAAATGCAATCATTTGTGTGCTGATATAGAATTGTTTGTATTTGTCTTAGGACAATAGTATTCAGTCTTACCTTTGAAACAAAAAAACAGTAAAGTAGCACTTTCAAGACTAACAAAATAATTTATTAGGTGAGCTTTCATGGGACAGACCCACTTCTTCAGATCATAGCCATACCAGAACAGACTCAATATTTAAGGCGCAGAGAACCAAAAATAGAAATCAAGTTTGACAAATCAGAAAAAAATTCTCAAGGTAAGCAAATCAGAGAGTAGAGGGGCAGGAGGAGAAGTCAAGAATTAGATTAAGCCAAGTATTCCAAAGACCCCCTATAATGACCCAGAAAATTCCCATCCCGGTTCATACCACGTGTTAATATTTCGAATTTGAATATAAAAGAGAGTTCAGCAGCCTCTCTTTCCAGAGTAATGTGAAAATTCCTCTTCAGTAAGATGCAGATTCTCAAGTCATTAACAGACTGGCCCACTCCATTAAAATGTCAGCTGACTGGTTTGTGGATCAGGAGTGTTTTTGGCTGCTGAACTCTCTTTTATATTCAAATTCAACATATTAACACGTGGTTTGAACCGGGATGCGAATTTTCTGGGTCATTATAGGGGCTCTTTTGCACTCTTGGCTTAATCTAATTCTTCACTCCTGCCCCCCACCCCCCGATTTGTTCACCTTGATAATTTTTTTCTGATTTGTCAACCTTGATTATTGTTTTTGGTTCTCTGTGCCTTAAGTATTGAGTCTGTTCTGGTATGGCTATGGTCTGAAGAAGTGGGTCTGTCCCACAAAAGCTCACCACCTAATCAATTATTTTGTTTAGTCTTTAGAGTGCTACTTTACTGCTTTTTTGTTTTGATCATACATAGCACGGCTTTCTCTCTGTTACCAGTCTTACCTTTGTGTGTGCAGATTATTGACCCCCAAAAAACTTTGAATGGGGCTGCGACCCCCTTGGAAATTATACAACAAGTTGAAAATTGATGCTATAGGGGGAGGGAGATACTAATGTAACCCCTTCAACTTTCAGCTCTTTTGATGCCACTCTTGGAAAAGTTCACATACCGGTTCAAACTAGATTTTCTCCAGGGACCAAAAAAACAAATGGGTTAGAAACAAATAGCTTGGATTAAGCAGGCTTATGGCTTTCTTCCTGATCAAGCAAATGAACAGGACCCCAGCCCATAGAAAGCTCCAATCCTTGGGTGTGGGTTGAAAGGACTGGACCTATAAGGCTGTTTGTTGGTTTTGAGCCAAACTTGAAACCATGAAGCAAACCCCCTTGGGTAGGGAAATGAGACTTCCTTCCAGAGTTCAAGTTAGGTTTGTGATTTTAATATTAGAAACATAGTATTGGCAGCACAACTGAGAAGGTCAATTCAGGGTAAATTATTCAAAACTTACAGCCAAAGACAGGGGGTTCTCCACTATAAGGTGCACCAAACCAGTCATACAGAGCACTTCTGTTACTTCACTGTCCAGCAAGAGGTCACACAAGCAATTCCCTCAGAAGCTCCAGCTTTTCTAGTACCACATCCAGTATCTTCCTTGCAGATGATTACAAAAACCAGTCTCACCAAATTTGAACAGGTTCTTCCAGTTCCAAAGGACCACCCACATCCTCAGGTCATACCCAAAAGAGCATGCTGTGTAACGAGCCCAGCGCAGCAGCCCCAGGGTAGAAGGCAGCCCAGAACCCAGCCTGGGCTAGGGAAAAAACAGAAGCAGTTAATTAAGCTCCCAGATGGAGGCAATATGGCATGGTACAGGTAAACAGTTAGCAAGGTCCAGCTGAGCTAACTGCTGCGAGGCTTAAAAGCAGGGGAGGCAAACAGAGCAGGGGGAGGAGAGAGGAGGCAAAAGAAAGTGAGAGACATGGGGTGCGTCTACACTAGCCAGATACTTCGAAGTAGCTGGCACAACGTCGAAATAGTATGCGACACATCTACATGCACCATGCGCTATTTCGACATTGAAATCGACGTTAGGCAGTGAGACGTCGAAATCGCTATTCCTATCCAAAGATGGGAATAGTGCCCTACTTCGATGTTCAACATTGAAGTAGAGTGTGTGTAGACAATCCGCATCCCGCTACGTCGAAATAGCGGGGTCCTCCATGGCAGCCATCAGCTGAGGGGTTGAGAGACGTTCTGTCCAGCAGGGCTCTGTGGTCAACAAGTGCAGCATCCCTTAGCCCAGGGCTTCTGGCTGCTGCTGCTGCTGCTGCAGCTGGGGGTCCATGCTGCGTGCATGGGGTCTGCAACCGGTTGTTGGCTCTGTGGATCTCGTGCTGTGCAGGCCGAGTGTCTGGGAGGGGCCCTTTAAGGGAACAGCTTGGGGCTTTGCTGGCCCCTTATTTTGACGGGGAGCGCTTGTGTGTGGATGCTCCACATTTCCTTCCAGGGCAGCTCCTTTCGACATTCTCCACCACTACTTTGATGTTGAATGTCGATGGCACCAGCCCTGGAGGACATGTAGACGATACACGTCGAAGTAGCCTATTCTATGTTCTTACGTCGAAATAGGCTACTTCGACTTAGTGTGCTAGTGTAGCCATAGACAAAGTGAGGGAAGTAAAAATTAGTAAGAGCAGATCAGGAGGAGGAGAGTGCAGACAACAGAGTTGGGGAGGGAGGAGGGGTGGGCTGCCCTCCCCAAACCAGGCCTACAGATCTGTAAGAGGAAGAGGCAAGGGGCCTGAACCAAGGGGGAAGGGGAAAGGGACAAGGGGAACCTGGCCACAGCTGTGACAATCCTTTAGAATCCAAAGGCTTATTAATAGAAAGAAAGAAAGAAATAGGTTGAAAGTAAATCTGCATACACCAGTCACAAAGATCTTGATGCAGGCTTGCAGCAGAGGTGGAATAAACTGCTATCTTAAAAATCTGTGGAATATATTCTCTGTTAGGATAGGTCAGCAATCCTTCCAGGTTCAGTTCATGGCAGATAAGCTTCTGAAGTGATGAGCTGGAATGAAGACACAGATGAAACCTCAGGGCCCTTGTGGAGTGAATTCAATTGTTCCTCCCTGTCTACGTCTACACTAGGACGCAACGTCGAAGTAGCCTATTTCGAAGTTAGAACTTCGAAATACGCTACTTCGATGATAATCATCTACACGTCCTCCAGGGCTGGCAACGTCAACATTCAGCATCGAAGTAGCCCCAGAGAACATCAAAAAGAGCTGCCCCAGAAGGAAACACGGAATGTCCACACACACAAGCCCCCTCTTTCGAAAAAGAGGGCCAGAAAAGCCCATGGACTGGGTCACAGAGCACACTAGCCCTTCCAGGGCAGCTGCAAGACACTCCCTTAAAGGGCCCCTCCCAGACACACTCGGCCTGCACTGCATGAGCAGCCCTGCGTTGGTGACACAAGCCTCGCAGACCTCGAGCCTGCAGACATGGACATCCACTAGCAGCTGGAAGCCCTACAAGCTGCCTCCCGCAGAGCAGGTGCCCATCTAGATGCTGCCTGGGCAGCCGCCCAGCAACTTCTGGAATGGGAGCCCTCCCCAGGGGCACCAGGAGACGCCCCAGAGCATTGGCCCCTGCTGCTCCCCCCCACCGGATGCCCTGCTGACTCTGGAGCTACCCCTCCAGCACCGAGTGGTGGGAGCACCTGGTTATGGGGGAATGGAATGATGACCAGTGGCTGCGGAACTTCCGCATGAGCCGGCAGACCTTCCTGGAGCTCTGCCAGGGGCTCACCCCCGCACTCAGGCACCAGGACACCCAGATGTGGCGCACCCTCCCCATTGAGAAGAGGGTTGCATAGCTGTCTGGAAGCTGGCCACTCCCCCAGCCAGCTGCCGCCCCGAGCCACCAGGCCCACCAGGATGGGCTCTGGGTCCGGGAGGCCCTAAGGGAGTACTTTGACCAGGGGGCCCAGTGAGTGACCCCCCCAGCCATCCCTGCACCCCGCCCCAGCACCCACACTTCACCCTCACCAAAAGCACACGGGACACAGGTTTTTGGAAAAATAAAACTATCATTATTTACAAGAACAAAAACGTTGCCTCTTTTCGGCAAATAATATTAGCAAATATAAAACAGATTCAATGAAAATAATAACTATATACAATTGGGAACATCTCTAAAAACTATTACAGGGGGTCAACTATAAATAACTATATACAGGGGTGGAGGCAACTATGTACGGGGGGGAAACGTGGGCACGCCACACATCGGCCCATCATTCTGGGGCGGGGGTGGAAGGGCACGAGCCCCACTGTGTTCGGCTGGCCAGTCCACCTCTCAGCCCGGGTCCCCAGCAAGGCCGGCTGGGGGCTGGGAGCATGGGGAAGTATGGCCGAGGTGGGTCCTCGGCCCCAAGTGGCTCCTGCTCTGAGGACCTGGTGGGTGGGGCAGCAGGCAGGACATCAGATGGGACAGCAGCAGGTGGGACATCAGCAGGTGGGGCGGCGGGGAGGGCAGCACAGAGGACACCTGGGGGAGGCAGACGGGCCACCAGCTCCTCAAACGTATTGGCCACCTGGTTAAATGTGGCCATGAATTCCCGCCAGGCCTTCCAGTACCAGGCGGCCTCCCACTCCTCAAATTGGAGCCTCCGCTCCATGAGGTCCACCTGGCTCCGGACGGCCACAGCCACCTCTGGGTCATAGGTGGTGGTGCAGAGGTGTCCTCAGCGGAGGTGAGCCCATCCTGGGGCAGGTGGTGACCCCAGGAGTTGGTGCTCCGGTGGTCTGGGAGAGCTGTCAGGGACCACAGATGGTGTGGCTGCAGAAATAGGGGGAAAGGGGGAAGGGAGGCTGTGAGTACCCAGCCTTGACCCGTGGCCCACCCTCCATCCCCCCAAGGGCCTGTGTCCCCCCACATCCATCCCCCATTGGTGCGTGCAGTGATCCTGTGGGTGGCCCCCTCCAGTGGTCCGCCCCCTCCCCTCCCACCGGGGGTGGGGCACAGCACTGTCCATGGGTGGAGGTGCTGCTGGGCACTGGTGGCTGTGGCACCATCCCTGTGCTGTGGGTTGCCCAGGCCATGTCAGGCTGGGGTGTTGTGGGGATGTGGGGGGCCCCTGATCAAGTGGTGCCCCCGCCCCATGTTCAGGGGGTCTGTGCCCTGTGGGGTACGTACCTGACGGTGCACTGCCAGGATCAGGAGATGCCCATGCAGTGGACACCCAGCTGGAGCTGCGGGACGGGATGTCCAGCACGAGCTCCACCTTTTTGCTGGACCACTCCGTGGCTGGGGTGGAGGGTCCCGGCTCTAGCCCTGGGGTGGCAGGGCTGGCCTCTGAACCTGACCCTGTCTCCGAGGCTGGCTGGGGCTCATCGGCCGTGGTGTCAAGGGTGGCTGGGGGGGAGGAGGTGCCCCAGGGGCCCAGGATAGCCCTGAGCTCCCAGTAATAGGGGCAAGCGGTGGGGGGCAGCCCCAGACCGGCTGGCCGACTGCCGGGCCTGGGCTTAACCCTGCCACAACTCCTTGACTTTACTCCTGATGTGGTCAGGAGTGGGGGCAGGGTGACCCCGGGCAGCCAGGCCCTTGGCCAGCCGGGCGAATGCCTCCGCGTTCAGCTGCTTGCTCCCCATGATGTGCAGCACCTCCTCCTCCCCCCAGAGCCCCAGCAGGTCTCGGAGTTCAGGGTCAGTCCAGGAGGGGCCCCGCTTTCTACCCCGCTGGCTGGAGGCCTGAGAGCCCTGGGATGGCCTGGAGGGGGAGCTCTGGGGGCGCTCTGGAGGCTGGTTGGCTGCCATGGTGTCCGTCTGGCTGTGCAGGGACACCTCGTGGCAAGGCTGCTGCGTGCACGCTGCCAGCTTCCTGCTATGGGGTTTCCGGGTCCCTGAGGCTTTAAGAGCTGCTGAGTGCAGAGATCATAGAGCCCCGCAGGGGCTGGACAAAACGTCTCAACCCCTCAGCTGATTGCCGCCATGGAGGACCCCGCTATTTCGAAGTAGCAAGACGCGGATCGTCTACACACACCCTACTTTGACGTTCAATGTCGAAGTAAGGCACTATTCCCATCTTCTGATGGGAATAGCGATTTCGACCTCTCGCCGCTTAACTTCGATTTGAATGTTGAAATAGCACACGGCGCATGTAGACATGACGCATGCTATTTCAACATTGTGCCAGCTACTTCGAAGTAGCCAGCTAGTGTAGACGTAGCCCCTGTGTGGAAGCACACCCGAGATGGAGTCTGTCAGCATGGGCAGGCCACCTGTCCAAGTCCTTTTTTGGCAATTTGCTGTTGCCTCTCTTCTGTGTTACAGACAATTTTGTCACATGGCGATTGGAATCCAATAAGGCCAATTCTCTGTCAAGTACAGCTTCACTTTGCTAGAAACCCTTTTACAGTTCGTTGCTACCCCTCCTATTAAAGTCTCCCAGAAACTAATATTTCAAATACCAGCACAGAGTCAATATTTATAACTCCACGTATAAAAATGGATACAAACATATGGACAGTATAAACAGATTCAGCAAATCATTAGCTTTCAATAAACTCACTTGGCCCACTTGGTCTATATTTGCACCAAATCCTAGAACAGTGGTTGCAGTCATGTTTTGCATGTTCATCTTAAAATCCAATAATGTCATGGGGTGATCTCTGTCTGAGTTATTTACATGCATGTTGATTTTTGTATTGATTTCTAATGTTTGTTGTTCTTTTTTTAACCTCATGAATGCCATAGATTGCCTAGAAAGAACACTGTTTACTGTCTCTGAAGTGAAAGCAAGCAGGCATGCATGGACAGCCTGTCTTTGCTAGCAGGAATACTGCGAAGGCAAGGGACTGCATAGCTTCCAAATACCCCAATCAGAGTTAAGTGAGATCTGTGCTGAGAGGGAAGCCTAAAATCTAGAGGTGGTGCCATTTCTGGCCCCAGGAGGGGGGATGGAAGTGCAATTGCGCTGGATTGTGGCTTCCCCCCGTGTCTCAATATCACAAATTCATATCACCATTCCCCTTCCTCCCTGATATGGTAACGGACTCTCTCACTTCCCACTTCTCCCACATGCAAGTTTCATCTTGGAGTAATTTAACTCCACTTGTGTCTAAGAGCTTGCAAATTTCAGCCTCTTCTGTCTACCCTGCTTCTCAGTTTAGTCCCTCCTGCTTAGTTAAATCCTTCATCTTTGTTGCATTGGTGTCACACAGCTTTAATGATATTAGCAATTTCTTTTTTTTAATCTCCCATAGTACAGTATATACTTTCAGAAATGTGCTCTTAATTCTTTGTTTTTAAACAAGTTGTAATAGCTAAATCACTTTATCCCTGTTTTCCTCACCACTGAACCAAAAATCTTTTGGCTTCCATTTGTGGCAAATTCTTGACCCTGGCCAAGTCTTGTGCAACTACACAGCGCTCAGTACAAGCCACAGTCAGTGAAAGCAGTGAAACCAGTGCATTATAAAACGTGCCAATGCACAGACTCCTTCTAAGCCGTAGTTTAGGCTACAGTAAGAGCCTCAATGTCTTATTCAGCCTATTTTTTTTTCTTGCTCTTGTATCACACTGTCACCTCTATGTAGGCTACAAGCGCTTAGTCTGGTTTTCAAGGACCTCTTACAGTCTTTCATTTTGTTGTATAAATCTTTATGAGCTACTTCTCTTCTGGTCACACGCTATCACTCTTCAGGTGTAGATCAGTAATTTTGCAGGAAGCTGAATCTACTGTACAGTACTCCAGCCAAGAAATATGCAGTAAAATCCCTTTAATCTGGTACACTAGGGGAATGTGTGTGTGTGCATGCGTGCATGTGTGTGTGTGTGTAAATAGAAAATGCTGCTTAACTAAGCGGTAGGTATGACATATGTGGGTGAGGGGAGTCCGTGGCAGGCACTGTGAAGAACAGGCTATGGGGCCTGGGCTCTAGGAGGGAGTTTTGGGCCAGTTGGATTGGAGCATGGGAAGGACTCAGAGCTACTCACCTCCAGCAGTTCCCAAAACCATCTCGCCAGCCCTGATGCTGCTGATGGAAGAACAGTCAGGCAGCTCTGCTGCAAGCAGATATGCTACCTTCACTGGTAGGTGGTGCCCCCTGCAGCTCCCATTGGCCATGGTTCCAGGCCAATGGGGTGGGTGTCATGGAGGCAGCATGCCCGACAAGCCACCTGGCTGTGCTGCTGCCCACAACAACAGAGATAGGGGAGCACTTGTGGGGGCCACCAAATGTGAGTGCCCTTTGTCTGACCCCACCCGCACTATAACTCAAGCCTGCCCCCTGTTGTAAATTCCTCTTTTAAGAGAACATGTCCCTGGCCATGGGCTGTGAGGTTTGCATGTCTTCCACAACCCTTTCCAGATAGCCTCAAGAAATCAAGCATTTAGAAATGAAATTCGCTATATTAGTGGCTCTAGCTTTATTCCCCATCAATCCGCGTTAAAATGAAAAAGAAAAAAAAAGAAAAAAGAAAAGAAATTTACTTCAGAAAATGGTATTAAACTGGTTATATAAATGGGCTTAATGTAAGCTATATAGGATGGCCGTTAGAAAGGGCCGGTTATCATAAATATTCATTAGGGTTATTAATATTAATAGGTTAAGGTTTAAAATCTTGCAATCTGATAGGTTGGTTTAGAATGGTCATGCATATGCAATGAGCAGGTGCATCTTGGTTGCCGGGGCAACGGCGGAGCGGACCTGACAGGTGAAGGTGCTCAACCAGGTCCGCCCTACCTCTATAAATTCAGGAGCGCACCCGGTAGCTGGGAAGTCCGCGGGAGACCGTTGTCAACCTCGGGAGGAAGCGGACCAGAAGAGAAGATCTAAAAAGGACTGAGCTGAGAGCTGAACTGTGCCCGTAGCCGAAGATCATTGGCAGAAGAGCCGAAGCTGAACTGCGTGTCAGTCATTGTTCTCTAGCCGCCGTGGGCCATAGAAGATCTGAAGAGAAGAGCTCCAGCATTTAGAGCTGAAATCACTTTAAAGGCTCCGGTGTTTTATCCAGAGGGTTCACTCGGCGGACCGCGCCGTCTGATCAACGGTGCCCTGCATGGGTGAACCGCAGTAGTGGCCCTGCCCTTTCAGCCATCGACCTCAACCCAGGGCCGGTGGCGGAAATCAAGGCCGTTTAAAATCCAGGAGGTTTTTTGTTAACCACATCGGCCTTTTTCCTCCTGGTTTCCTCCCTCCTCCTTTCTTTCCTATCGGACCTGACGCGGCAGCCGTACAAGCGCGCCGTGAAGGTCATAACTTCCTAGCCTCTGTGAGGAGACCTGCGGGCCCAGTGCCCAGATTACAGAGCAGGAAAGAGGAGGTATTTAACATCTATTAGAACTAGTAACAACATGAGCACTTGGATGTGCATGTTTTATTGCATATGGGCTACGTCTACACGTGCAGCCAACATCGAAATAGTCTATTTCGATGAATAACGTCTACACGTCCTCCAGGGCCAGCAACGTCGATGTTCAACTTCGACGTTGCTCAGCCCAACATCGAAATAGGCGCAGCGAGGGAATGTCTACACGTCAAAGTAGCACACATCGAAATAGGGATGCCAGGCACAGCTGCAGACAGGGTCACAGGGCGGACTCAACAGCAAGCCGCTCCCTTAAAGGGCCCCTCCCAGACACAGTTGCACTAAACAACACAAGATACACAGAGCTGACAACTGGTTGCAGACCCTGTGCCTGCAGCATAGATCCCCAGCTGCCGCAGAAGCAGCCAGAAGCCCTGGGCTAAGGGCTGCTGCCCACGGTGACCATAGAGCCCCGCAGGGGCTGGAGAGAGAGCATCTCTCAATCCCCCAGCTGATGGCCGCCATGGAGGACCCAGCAATTTCGACGTTGCGGGACGCGGATCGTCTACACGGTCCCTACTTCGACGTTGAACGTCGAAGTAGGGCGCTATTCCTATCTCCTCATGAGGTTAGCGACTTCGACGTCTCACCGCCTAACGTCGAAGTTAACTTCGAAATAGCGCCCGACGCATGTAGCCGCGACGGGCGCTATTTCGAAGTTGGTGCCGCTACTTCGAAGTAGCGTGCACGTGTAGATGCAGCTATGTTGTTGTTTTGCTTGCTGTTATTTATGTTAGAATGGATATAGGATTTTTATTCTTTTTGTTGTGTTTATTGTTCCTCATAGCTGTGCTTAAGTTTATAGCATTCTACTGCTATTTTGTGCACAAAGAATTTAAAGGGACAGTACATGTTTAGACGCGTCTTACATTTTGTAACCCATACCTTCTAGTGCATAGTTGTAAAGCACAGGAGGCCAGTCTTATTGGCCTAGCCTAAAAATATCACATCCAAAATAGAAGACTAGTTAGGTTTATGTATTATTATTATTATTATTATTGTTGATAACAGAGATGTTAGCTCCCCCACTATTCAGGAGGGGTAGAGCAGCTGGGGAAAACCCATTAAAGGGCAAACCCTAGCAAAAATAACCCTTTAAGGGTAATCAGGGGGCAAACCTTTAAGAGGAAAACCCCATTTTAATTAAGGGGAAAACCTTTAAATAGGAAAACCCCGTATATTTGTTGGTAAAGGGGAAAAAAAAAAACCTTTTGGAAATCCCCGCATATATTGGGCTCTCCCCTGTATGGCCAGCAGGGCAACCCATGTAATATAAAAAGGATAGCTTATAGCTTGGTATAGGCAAATTTCCTCATTTAACAAAACCTGCTCCCCAAGGTAACTCGGCTTAGGGTTGAGCGACCTGGTAAACCTAAAAGGAAGACCCAGGGATAAATTAAATATTACACATAGCTCTGTAATAATTATCTCCATTTTTCAGCACACAAGGAAGAATATTATGATCACCCCAGGACACACAGTAAGTAATAGAAGGGGTTAGATGTATTACTGCTGATGCAGTTGTACATTGTTTGAAGGCTACAAGTCTAATAGGTATAAAATCCTGTGCTAGGGCTAGTAAGGTGAGGGATTAAGTAGTTGTAGTTCTTAGTATAACTAATCAAATCAATTTCTTTAATAAGATAATTTCGTTTTTAATAAACTCCCTTGTTAGGTTAAACTTAATTTCTTTGTCTGTCGTCTTTCTGGAGGTGGAACAGCTTGTCACACACCCTGTAAACTTCATTGGATTAGATCCCCGTGTACATAGAGGCAGGTCGCGGGGTAAAACCTGAGGGCCAGTTGCCCTGGGACGCCTTTGAGTAATTCAATCTTTTGATTGCGTCATCGGTGCCTCCCGTCAAACCCTCGTTACCCCCATACTAAAATTCCAACTCAAAACATGTGTCATAATTCCTTCCTTACCCTGTCCCCTGCCAGCCCTGCACCAACCACGCTGTAAACTGGACTTTGTGTGCAGATCAGAAGAGCTGGTTTATTGAGCTTGCTGGTTGGTGAAGTGCTGGGTAAAGGGGCCTTTACTGTAGCATGAATAACTCCTGCTCTCCTAAGGTAATCTAAGTAAAGCCAATGTAGCAAACTGGCAGCAGCATTTGGGCTCTCTGGTTTAATGGTCTGCTAGTGGTGGGAATGTCCGGCTCTTAATGAATGTGAGGCAGAAGCCAACAACATGCAGATACCAATGGTATCCTATCAAATACAAAAAGGCAATGGATGCAGATAGATATTAATGGAGGCAGAGAGGGGTGGGGGAATAAAAACACTTGCACAATACAGTTGTGTTTCTACCTTAGAGATACATAGATACTGAGTTGTGCTGGAGTGGCCACATTTGTTCATTTGGCTGGTGTCAGGCATGTCGTTTTCATAAGAAAAATGATCTTTCTCATATATCCTTGTAATCCTATATTAAACACAATAACAATCAAACCAACAGCATGTAAAGCACTGCCCCAGACAGGGGTGGCTAGGTTGTAGGCCATATTTATTGAATGCAAACTTTCTGTTGTTTCAGGCTAAAGCCTAGAGGCTTTAGTATTAGGATTGCCCTGTCTAGCATAGTAGTAGTAGGCATCCTTCAGTCTGCATAGACTATGGATCGCGCCCTTTATAGTTTCCATTGAGGACTTCATTTACAGCGCCTACTGTGACTATGAAGACCCACATGAGAGTGACAGTCCTTGCTGCATCTCTTGCAGATGTGGTGGGTGTCTGGCAAGTCCTTATTGTGCTTTCTGTGCACTCGCTTCTCCTCTGCTAGCTGTCTGATACTCATCTTGCCCTTCTGAAGGCCCTTGTGTAACCCCTGCCTCCATCTGCTGCAGTCGTCTGCTAGTTCTTCCCAGTTGTCCAGCTCGATGTCTACCTCTCTGAAGTCTCTCTTGCAGACATCTTTGTAGTGCAACTGGGGGTGTCCAGGAGGTCTTTTGCCAGAGGCTAGCTTGCCATACAGGATGTCTTTTGGAATCCTTCCATCATTCATCCTGTGGACGTGGCCAAGCCAGCGGAGCCGACGCTGCCTGAGGAGGGCGTGCATGGTTGGGATTCCAACTTGCTCAAGGATGATGGTGTTGGTCACTCTGTCCTTCCATGATATTCCAAGGATGCGCCTGAGGCAGCGCAAGTGGAAGACGTTCAGCCTTTTTTCCTGACGGGCATACGGGGTCCAAGTCTCGCTGCCATAAAGGAGGGTGCTGAGGATGCAGGCTCTGTAGACTTGCATTTTGGTGTGAGGGTACAGCTTGTTGTTATTCCACACTCTCTTGCTGAGTCTGGACAGAGTTGTGGCCGCTTTTCCGATCCTCCTATTTAGCTCAGTGTCCAATGACAGGGTGTCAGTGATGGTGGACCCAAGGTAAACGAACTCGTGGACGACCTCTAACGTATAGTTGTCAATGCCGATTGATGGGGATTCAGCAACATCCTGACTGAGTCCATTTGTCTTCTTTAGGCTGATGGTAAGCCCAAAGTCCTTGCACGCTTTGGAGAACTGATCCAGCAGTTTTTGAAGCTGCTCTTCTGTGTGAGACACTACAGCATCATCATCTGCGAACAGCATGTCTCTGATGAGGACTTCCCGCACCTTAGACTTAGCTTTCAGCCTTGCAAGATTAAACAGTTTCCCATCAGATCTTGTGTGCAGCAAGATGCCCTCTTTTGAAAATCCAAAGGCATGCTTCAGGAGGAGTGCGAAGAAGATCCTGAACAATGTCGGAGCAAGCACACATCCTTATTTGACGCCGCTCCTGACTCTGAAAGCATCCGGTAATGCGCCGTCATAAAGCGTCTAGGCTGAAGCCTAGAGGCTTTAGTATTAGGATTGCTCTGTCTAGCATATCCCAATTACAAAGTGTCTGACACATAAGCATGACCAGGACAAAGCAAACCAACTTTGTCAAACTGGCCTTTTACAAAACAACACCAATATGATTTTTTCTTCATTTTCTGTGAAATCAAAGGAAAAAAGTAGGGGATTCACTGTATTCTGCTAGTTTTTAATGTTGACATGAAATGCATGATACTCTCTAAGGAGGTGGATGCAGAGGGATGCTGGTTTTCATCTGCTACCCTATAAAACTTATCAAAGAGGTAGCCATGTTAGTCTGTATCTTCAAAGCATCTGAGTCCTGCATCTGATGAAGTGGGTCTTTGCCTACGAAAGCTTAAACTCCAAAATATCTGTTAGTCTATAAGGTGCCACAGGACTTCTTGTTGTTTTCACCTATAAAACTTACAAAATCATAGAGTTTTGAAATGGAAGAAAGCACAATACACCTGGAGATAGTTCATTCTATTTCATGCAGTGTTAAAATAGAGGGAAAAAAAGGTGGGGGACAACTTATATAACAGTTATAGCAGCTTCTTTTTTAAAAAAACTTAGACAAAAGTTCGCAATTTTTACAGATTTTTTTCAGCTCTTGGTCTGACTCATCTCCTATGATCAGCCTCTTTCCTGCTTTTCCAACCAACAAATGGCTTCTGCACTTGGAGCCCTGCAGTGAATATTGGGTTGCAGTGGCACGAAACATACAATAAAAGCCATGTTACTCAGCATTTGGATAACTGGTACATTCTATTAACCAGCATGTGGGGCTGGCTGCCATGGGTCTGCCTACCCTGGCCCTTCAGAGTAGGGATAGTCCTGTTTCCTAGAGATGCCAGATAATCAAGTTTCTACTGTACTCACAATCAGTTCAGAATATCAGTGACTGATGGACGTGCAGACCTGCATTTCTTTCCGTACCTGTGTACCTTTGTAGAGAATGGATAAACTTAATACCTTTCCCCCAAACCACTCTGAGCATTGTGATTACAATAAAACTACGGTGGTGAGAACCACTGCTTGTCCTTTTCAGCTTTTTTTAAAAAGGCATCTTGCAAAGGCCAAGAATATGATATTTTTAGATGCTTTCTAATAGCTAAACACCAGCATGTGGTATTTTGTTTATCGGTCCAGTATGTTTGCTGTCATGAAAAGTTCCCTATCATCCCTTTTTTTCTTTTTCAGAGTGGGGAGTTGGGGGGTTAATTACAGATTTGAATTCATATATTTTTGGTTTAGAATAAATGAATAACTTTCACAGATGAAGAGCAATGATTTCCAATAGCAAAATATGTTTGGCCCTAGGTGAAACCTAAGAGAAAAAATTAAGTGCTCTCTCTGCAAATAGTCTGAACATCGGTCCAGTATAAATAGAATCTAATATTCTCCATCTCTAGAATGAGATCTCTTATCAGCTTTCTATTTTTCCAACAATACAAGAGCTTGTCATGGCAGATCAGTCCCCAAACTTCCTCAGAGACTGACAGTCAAAATAGATTACTCTAATCCATCTACATTTCATATTTTAAGCAAACAAGCAAAATATTTACCCATTCTTGACATTGTTCTGTGTTATGTATCAAGCTCTGCATGAATATATGTATATGCTTTCCCTACTTTTCTGTGTTTGCATCTTCTCTCTCTGTTATCTGGGAGGGCGGTGGACGGGGCTGATGAGAACTGGATTCTGTTAGCTACTGGACTGCTGAGCAAGTCACTTCCCCCTATGCCTGTTCCTCTTACCACACTTGATGCCTTCTCTAGTTAGTCTGTAAGCAATTTGGGAGGGGACAATCTGTTTGTACAGCATCTGGCAATCTGGGACAATGGACCCTCTTCTTCAGTGGTGTCTCCAAGTACTATTGTATAAATTCTTTTTTTTTCCCCCAGGAGGACAAGGTGCACCACTGATGCCTCTGTGAAGGGGTGGGGGCCTATGGGGATGGTTTATATTTCCTATTGCCTTGAAGCAGCCACATCTGGAAGCTATGTGCAAGCCCTGATTAAAGTTCTTAGTTCCATTGTCTCAGATCAGCCATTAGAGAGAGTGCTCTGAGGTCATGTTAGCAGAGTGTCTTCAGGGAATGTCTTCACTGTAGTCAATTTGAGCTCTTCAAGTAAGGAATCTGATGCGGTTCAATAAGGAGAAGTGTAGAGTCCTGCACCTGGGGCAGAAGAATCCCAAACATTGTTACAGGCTGGGGACCGACTGGCTCAGCAGCAGTACGATGGAAAGGGACCTAGGGGTTGTGGTGGAGGAAAGCCTGGATATGAGTAAACAGTGTGCCCTTGTAGCCAAGAAAGCTAACAGCATACTGGGGTGCATTAGGAGGAGCATTTCAAGCAGATCTAGAGAAGTAGTTATTCCTCTTTATTTGGCACTGGTGAGGCCACATCTGGAATATTGTGTCCAGTTTGGGGCCCCCCAGTATACAAAGGTTGTGGATTTGCTAGAGCAGGTTCAGCGAAGGGCAACAAAAATGATTAAGGGTCCAGAGCACAAGACCTATGAGGATAGGCTGAGGGATTTGGGCTTGTTTAGTTTACAGAAGAGAAGACTTAGAGGTGATTTAATAGCAGCCTTCAACTTCCTGAAGGGGAGCTCTAAAAAGGAGGGTGAGAAAGTGTTCTCAGTGGTGTCAGATGGCAGAACAAGGAGTAATGCTCAGAATTGAAGAGGGAAAGGTGTAGGTTAGATATTAGGAAAAACTTCTTCACCAGGCGGGTGGTGAAGCATTGGAATGCGTTGCCTGGCGAGGTGGTGGATTCTCCATCCCTTGAGGTTTTTAAGTCCCAGCTGGACAAGGTCCTGGCTGGGATGACTTAGTAGGGGTTGATCCTGCTTGAAGCAGGGGGCTGGACTAGATGACCTCCTGAGGTCCCTTCCAGCCCTATGATTCTGTGATTCTATGATTCTGTGTGAATTACTTAACTCATGTACGCACTTTTACCTTGAAGTGGCTGGCCTGCCACACAATATAGACTGTAGCTCAAGTTAGCACAACTCAGCTCCAACAATCTCTCTAGACTGTGGACTCAGGATGCTCCACATGAGTTCACTAGTCCTCTAGTGCCTTCCCACAATTCTCTCCATATGTCCCCAAATAACAGACAAGTTCTTCCACAGTTTATTGGGAAAGTAGTCATAGGCTATGTGAATATTTAAGGCAGCATGTACTTTGCGTGTTTGTCTACAGATCTACACACTGCCTCTCAAATCTACACCACTATTTGTTTGGATGTATAGTCTGGGAGTCTTTCCCTGCTGCAGGATCATTCCACTACAATGTCTTGCTACATGCTGCAGTGACAAGTGTGGATGGTGCCTCGTTTTTCTCTGCAGTGTATTGCTGCTTGTGAAGTATACTGCAAGCACTAGTATAATTGTAGACCCCCACAGTGCCATGCACCCTGACATCTTCATATCACACACAAGTGAGCACTTTCATGATATTTGGCCACAAGTTGCAAGTAGTTCATGGGAAATGGGTAACATGGTTGTTGTTTATTTTTAAAGGGGGTGGGAGGCAAATGGTTCTCAAATTATGGTGTGTGGACCACTAGTGTGGCCCGTGCACATTTTTGCAGGGGACGGCTACCCGACTACTGATAGTCTCCCAATCTACCTTATATTTTTTGGTTTCTCTTATGTGATGAGCACCTCATCTCCCCCACCAAAAAGGGAAAGTCTCCTCTTTCCAGTCACTTATCTTCATTTGCTCACTCTTCACTAGAAAGCAGACCATGTAAAAGTTTTGATCCAGAAAGTAGATATTTAAGCTTTTTTTCCAAAAGGTCAAAACCACCTACCCAATTAAAATTAGGGCTTTTATAATTCTACTATAAAGAGAAATGAGTCATTAGATAGGTCAACATAGTAGACCAAATGTACAGCTGATGTAAATCTGCCCCAAAAGTCCCAACTTCACTAGCCAAGGATCTAGTCTGTTACGTTCAAAGTGCAGTAAACATGCAGTAATGATTAACATTTTTTAAGAAAGTACTCAAAACCATGATTCCATTTTTTCTGAGCCCAACAGCACTTTTCTGGATTATGTATTTTATGCGCTTTTATTTTATAATTGCCCTTTCCAGTGGCATTTTAACACACATTTGGGGGTTGTGGAGGAAGACAGCTATCTTTACAAAGTATTTTAAAACTCTGTACAGATGCAATACTTTTCAACACTGTAGTTATTTGCAAAAACATCCCTAATGAACAACTAAAAGGCAGACTTCTGAAACACTCTATTTTCTAATACTGGGACAAATTCTGTTGGGCAAAACTGTGCAAACTGCATAAAATTAGTGTGGCCATGGCTACACTAGCTCCCACCTTTCAAAAGGGGGATGCTAATGAGCCACTTTGGCAGATGCCAATGATGTGCTGTCATGAATATGCAGTATCTCATTAGCATAATGGTGGCTGCGCACGTTTTGAAAGTGCCACTTTTGACATGCACACAGCTCATGTAGACGGGGGACTTTCAAAAGGCCCCCCGGGATTTTGAAAGCCCCTTCTTCTCAAAACTGAGAGTAGAATTAAGATCACTACCTTTCTCATTTTTTAGATTGCCTTCAGTTTAAATGTAGAAGGCTAAAGTCTGCTGTTACTGTGGAGTAACCCTAGAATAACTTTTTGGCAAGGTGGTGTAAAGTTTTAGGTTACATTTTCAGCTGTGAGTGCCTAAATATAGGTACTCAAATTATATTTAGGCATCAAATCTATGTGGAACTAATTTTCAGAAATTCTGGCATATGTAGCGACCTGCATAAGTCATTTGGTCCAACTCATGAGTAAAGTGAGCATCTCTGAATATATTCCAGTGAAATCTCCCATGCTCTCATGGAAGATTTACATTTAAAAAGGTCTCACCAAGACACCTGGGAGACATTCTAGAAGACCTCAGGGGACAGAAGGGTGTGAGGGATTTTCACCTAACCACATGAAACATTAGCTGCGTGGATTTTCCATTGTTTCACTTCAGGGCCCAGGAAATGTTGGCATGGCAGATATCTCTTCGCCTGCACATAAGTATATTTCTTCTGTATTCATTTATGCATAATTCACATGGAATTTAATAATGTAAAGCTAATTTGTGAAGTTTAAAATATTAAAATCCACTAATTGCTATTCTGTAGATAGATAGTGGTCTTGCGTCCGTGTATGTTCGTACTTAAGAACCGATAATATTCAGTTATAATTATTTTTAGAAATAGATGATATCCCTTGTGTTGATTGGGTCCTTCAGGGCAGGGGTTTGTGGCCGTGGGGCATGCAGGCATCAGGGCACAGCATTAGGGATGTGGGGGGCTCAGAGCAGGCGGATGGATATGTGGGGAAGTGTAGGAGTCAGGGCTCAAGAGTGAGGAGGAACTCGGGGCAGATGCTGGGGGTGTTTGGGGAAGGGGTGGGGTGTAGGAATCAGGGCAGGGGGTTCGGATGTGTGAGAGGGTTCAGGGGCTGCGCTGCCCAGCTGCCGGGCCACTGCCACTAAAGCTCATGACCTAATAAACTGGTTAGTGGCTGAGGTGCTACACGACTGCTTATTATTTATTCAAAACACATTGTCATTCCAGGAGAACCTCAAGCTGTAAACAGACGTAGCAATCACAGGCACATTGCTGTTTTGTTAGAAAAATGAAAAATAGAAAAATTTAAAATGAGTTCTCTGTGTGGTGGCTCTCTGGTATCTTTGAAGAAGGTCATGGACAAAGCAATGCTATGCCAGTGCCTTCAATGCTACTAATGCCACTGTAATCAGGCTAATCAGTTTTAATTAGTATCCTGTCAGGTAACAATCTTACAAAATACTGTAATCTAAGAAAACTGATTTAGCCCTGCTGGTAATTACTTTAATGGGCTCCCTATCTTATAATTGCTTCATTCCAGCCCACCTTCTTTTCTTTTGAAAATGAGCCTTCTGCAAGTCCCTTATTCACCCCGTTTTTTCTTTTTTTTACTTCCCCGTGTTTTGTCCCAATGTCTGTCTCTCAATTAATTTTGCCCACAGCTCAGACACTTGGTTAACCTGCAAAGAACAGGACCTTATCACTCATCAAAAGGAGCCTGTGGTAATTAAATTTTCTTTCTCAGGAATTTAACAGATCAGAGATGTCAGGATTTTTAACACCTTTGGACATAATCGTCCCTGTGGGCCAGGGAAAACATGCCTTTGGCTGTGTAAAATCAATGCAGACACATGAAATTCCAATGTGTCACAGGCTGCCCTTTGGCAGCATTACCAACGGTCATTTTTTGTCAGTTGGTTTCCCCGGTAACCTGAACTCATAAACCGGTATTTGAATCAAAGGCCTCTGATTGGGTGACACCTGGAGTTTCCAGAACCTTCCCTGAATCAGAGGACCTTGTTGAAAACCGCGCAAATATGATAATCATATCATGAATGATTCATGAGACTGCTCTATATAAGTAGAGCTCAGAGCTCACTCAGGGCTCTCTCTTTCTCTCACTCACTCACTCCAGTAGGGGGCTGACAGCAGAAAGGTGTGGCTGCACAGAGCTGAGCTGAATCACTCTTGGTGTGGCTGCATAGCAGCGTCCACCTGACTGAAATCATTTCTGGTGTGGCTGCACAGCAGCGTCCACCTAGCTGAATCACTGAGCAAAATCACTCTTGGTGTGGCTGCCTAGGCTTCCTTGACTACCATTGTACTGAGCACCGGATGTGCAAATTCCAAAGTTACATCCGTTTGCAAACTTTCTGATCTCATTTATGCAAGCATATGGAGAAGTCTTTCACACAAAATTAGTATTTGTGGGAGAATGGAAAGATGCTTGCCATGCCCTTTATATTTAAGGTTTGTGTTTATATTGGTAGTCTTCCTTCAAAAAAAAAAAAGGCAGTCATGTAGCACCTTAAAGACTAACAAAATAATTATTAGGTGATAAGCTTTCGTGGAGGCAGACCCAAAGAACTATTTCATTAGTTTTTAAGGTGCTACCTGACTGCTTGTTTATTTTGTTAGAATGCAGACTAACTTGGCTACCTCTCTGTTACTATTCCTTCAAAAAGTGTAATGTCTGTTTAGGAAACACACGAAAATAAAAGAGGAAACATGAAATCAATATATACAGTGTGGTAGACCTAGCCCAAAGGAGCAAGGAAGTTTGATTTTTGAGGAGGTCAAGGTGAGTGGTGAGGTGAAATACTGTGAGAAATGGCGGTATATTTTGAGGCCAAAGTAGATTTAGCTAACATGACTGATATTAGATCTACCATTTATCTAATCTGACTAATTTATTTTAGGTTTTCTGCTATGATAGCGCTAAGTGATAGGTAGGCAGTCGAGTGTAGTTAAACCATTAGCATATTTCTCCATCCCCAGATAGACTGTGTGTCATTCTAGCATCCATAGGTACTGGAACTACAGTTGTGGAAGGGGGGTGCTGCAGCACCCCTAACCTGAAGTGGTTTCCATTATATACAGGGTTTACAGACTGGTTCAATGGCTGTCAGCACCCCAAATATAAAAATTGATCCAGCACCCTTGCTAGCATCTTAGAATTGAACAGGGCCGTGAGTATCAGCCACCAAGGGCAAGGAGCACCATAGAAATGGAGCTGGACCTTTTGGGAGAATAAATGAAAGCTTTCTCCATCCATAAGAGTAGTTGATGTGCTGAGTTTCTCAGTTTAAAGTGCGTCCTTGACTATCATGCCGTCAATGCTCATGCTGTCAATGCTTGTGAAGATTGTTACCTTAAACTTATCTATGCTTCTCAAGTGTATTGCTAGATGGATAAATCAATCATGGAAAATGGCTCTATTGCTTTCGGAACAAGGGATTGCTTTCATTTGACTGGCTAGCCAAATATCTGCTTGTTGGTTGTTTGCAAATCAGTTTCATGGTACTTCTAAAGTCTCAGACATCTGCTCTTTATGGGAAAGAAGCTAGAGGAGATCGTCTTGTTTATTGAGTGATCAGAAATCTTCCAGTTTTGGTAAAGTGGTCATGATCAAAGAAAAAGGCAAAGCTGGATGTACTTGATGGCATGCAAGCATATCAGAAATGAAGGAGGCATGTTACATAGGTTAAAATTTTTAAGGGAATAATATTTCTATACCGGTATTTCTGAGAGCACCTTTACTCATTATAAAAGAAGGAATTTTAAATGCCCATCACTTTTTTCCCCACTGTAGTTTCTGCTAGAACCCTTGTTTACAGTCAAGTTCTAACTGATTTGTCTTACTGGTGGTTGTGTTGTACTTTAAAGAATTATGCAGGAGCTTGTACTGGGGGATAAGGCAAAAGGCCATATTTATGGGTGATAGGGATATGGCCCCTTTTCATTTCGAGAGACAGTGCTTAGCAGCGGTGGTGAGGATCTATGTGCAGTGTTGGAGTCTATGAGTAATACATCAATCACAATATCTTATGCAGATGATATATTACACTCATGCACTCACACTCACACAAGCACACTCCATCTTGTTACCCATTAGGTGCTCCCCATAATGCCATTGAGCAGGTGAGTTTGATGGGAAAGGGTAGAGCCGGGCTTCCACTGATCCAGATTAGTGCTCTGATGTTGACAAGATGAAACCCGGGTTCCCCATGCAGGACACCTTAGATTTACAGTGGCCTCTCTCTCATGCAGATGTACACCAGTTAGTCACCCCATGCATATGCAAAAACCTATTCAGTCTTGGTTTTGTTAGTTAGTCATTTCTGGCACTTTCTCGTGGGTGTTGTCTCAACTGCCACATTCATCTTCAAAGGGGACCGTTGAATCTGCTTTCAAAAGAAGGCTTTTGACTCCCTAGGGCTTCTCTACACTACCTCCCTACTTCGAAGGGAGGATGGTCAGTAGGGTGTTGGGAGTTTATCAGTGAAGTGCTGCTGTGCACATGCAGCACTTCATTAAGCAAATTCCATCCCCGTGGCAACTTCAAAATATTAAACTTCAAAGTGCCGGCTCACATCTAGTCACTGCTAACCCGCCAGTACTTCCAAGTGCCTGAGCAAAATTTTGAGGAGTGAGAGGACTTCAAAGTTGCCCGGGCACTTTGAAGTACCAGCAGGTGAGCTGCAGCGAGAAGCGAGCTGGCACTTCGAAGTTTAACACTTCGAAGTTGCTGTGGGGCGGGTGGGTGATTTGTTTAATGAAGTGCTGCCTATGCACTGCACCAATTCATTGGTAAACTCCCAACACCCTACTTACCATGCTCCCTTCAAAGGAGGGAGGTGGTGTAGATAAGCCCAAGGTATGATAGGAAGGAATGTCTGGGAACAGCTGGCGAAATCAATCCAGGGCCCCTTTGTTTAAATCCAGGCCACTTACAGCCCCAGGCTGGGATTTCCTTCTCACTAAAGCAAATCCAACTGGCCTTCGCATCACTTCTGCCAGCCCCACTAGCCAGTCAGAAGCCACACAAGCAAACCCACAGACTCTTCAGCTGCTGTGCCAGCCCAGACCAACAACCCCCAAATTCATGTGAAAGGCTCTGAAGCCCATTTCACCCAGGACCACACAGTTTCTTCCAGACTATAAAGGACCCAGCCCCAGACCTTGGTCAACATGTACTTGGATCTTACTGAAACAACATGCTCACCAGTTCTTTAGATCTGATATCTAAAGCTATATTAATAAAAAAAAAGCCAGGGCTAGAAAGAAGAATCGTTAAAGCAATACTTTGCATGCAACAGCGATAACTAGTGATGCAGGTGAGTGATGTTATTTGCTGATTCTTGAAAGTCTCTGAAAGTTCATTTCAGGTTACATAGATTCAGTTGTCAAAGCATTGTAGTTCCAGCCTGCTAGGGTCCACATGCTGGCACATGGACCTTTGGAGACCAAAAGACAAAGGATCCAAGCTGGACGCTAGTAAGTCCACAGCATTGTTTGCTCTTGTGTTGTCTCTTCTCTAGTTCTGGGACAAAGCCCCTTCGTCTTTCCATAGTCCCTTGAGGGTCCATCCCCACCTGACTCAGGAGGGCTGTTGTGGCAAACTGCAATTGGATGAATCCCAGGAGACAGTCTCCAATTTCTGAACTGGACCTGTTCCTTTGTTTCAGCCCAGGTCACCTGACCCTTGTGCTGCATCCCTTTGACACATCCCAAGCATCTGGGATGTGGATTTTGTGTCTGAGTACCTGGTTTCCACCCTATTTTTCAGCCCAGTGCCCTGGCTGGAGCTGAGTTCACACCTCCTGTTGTGAAGCTTAGCACTGAAATATTTTCTCATACCACTGCAGAGCTAAAATCTATAACTTTACATGCATACATGACACAGACACATAAGTAGCATACATAGCTTCAGGGCATCATCAGTTTTCATTTGCCACCTCACATGGCACCCCCAGCACAATATTTGGGGCCTATAGCCACACTGGGCATTCAAATGGTTTCCAGATCCAATATAAAAGTCCAGCTACATGACACGAGGTCATCAATATGTCTGGTGTTCCCCACTTTTTAGGTCTTAGGCTATGTCTACACTACCCCCAAAGATCGACCTGCTCAGGCATCGATCTTCCAGAGTTTGATTTCATGCAGCTGTTATGGGTGCACAAAATTGACCTCTCAGGGGCCACAGTTGACCCCTATACTCCTCACAAGATGTGTGGAATAAGGGAGGTAGATGGGAGAAATTCTATCATTGATGTTCCCAAGTAGGGGCAGCCAAGTCAGCCAAGCACAGTTACGTCGATTCTAGCTATGCGGTTGCTGTCGCTAGAATTGTGTATCTGTGGTCAACTTATTTTGTCTAGTGTAGACGCAGCCTCAGTGTTCTTGGATCTGGCTCCTACCCCCTCCCCCAACAGTTGCAGCTGTTTGGAGGTGCTTGCCTTCCATGCCTCTCATTCATAATTCTTTCATTCAACAGGGAAATCAAAAACTTACTACAGAGTCCTATGCATTTCTAGAAAAAGACTTAATGCAAAGTTTCTATATGAAGAAAATGATAGAGATTATACAATGCCTATATAAAAAGACTTAATACAAGGCTACGAGAACTTAATATAGGGTTATGTGATAGACCCAGGCCCACAGCCAGCTGCAGCACCCTATGGGAAGGGAGATATATAGGCATCTGGGTGTGCCCTTTTATGTTTCCTAAGGAGTAAGGCCCAGGAAGGAGCAGCCTGCAGCACCAGGGTAAGCCAACACCAGCGGCTAATTAAGCAGCTGTGGCCAATGAAGGCCTATGGAGCCCTTGAAAAAGGCTCTTCCCCACTCCACCCCCCAGGAAGGAGGGGGAAGGAGATAGAGGATAGACAGGGGCTGTGGAGAGAAGGACTCATAAGGCAGAAGAGCTGCAGTTATCTGAGGAAGGTACTAGGGAAAAGGGGGTCTGGCAGAAGTGGCCCAGGGAGGCAGACTGTGGCACTAGGAGGGCCCGGGGAGGGAAACCCCTTCTGCCACAGCTGCCTAGGGTTCCTGGAACCCAGGATGTGTGGGAAGGGACCGGGTTCCCCCTAGAGCACCCCACACATCAGGCCAGTCCTAGAGGGGTGGCAGGTGAGGAGCGAGCCTCCTCCCCAAAATACCATGTTTGGACTATCCAATGGTGAGAATGGCCCAGTGATGCTGTGGTCCAAGCCCCTGCAAGTCCAGGAAGCAGAGGAGGGACACAGCAGGCCTCTGAGGCTGCTTTTAAACAACCATGTAGTGCAGGGACCCACAAGAACAAGCCTGGGGTTGTGTTACAGTTATGAGAAGATGACACAGAAATTTTATCTACATTGCTACATTAGCAGGATGTTGTACTGTTAGAGTTGTAAATGCTGCAGGAAATTATTTCTTCAAACGTTCATTTTCATTGCAGTTTGAAAGACAGTAATGAGGTTGGTTGTTTTGTTCAAATCAGCTTTTACAAACCCTACGAAGAGTATGCAGACGGGAGGTATCCTCCTTCTTATAATTTCCTCTCTGAGTATCATCTCTTTAAGCCAGACTGCTGTAGTTTGGCCAGGCCCAAAGTAGAGTGGAATGTCTGGAGCAATTAATACTGACCAGATTTGATTCCTCCATAGCTTGTTTGCTCCTGTGTGGAGAGACTCTCTCACGAGTAATTATTGATTCTCAACACTTTCCTTTCCTGGAGGTTCAACTACTCCCTTATGAAGCTGACTGGGAAACCTTTGGTGGTGTCAGCTTGCAAAATACAAGAAACACCCAAGAAAGTTTAAAAAACACTATAAATGTCCCCTGTGTGGGCAAAGCTCCTAGAAGAGCCTGGACATGCTGTAAATTTCCTACTATTACTGGTCAGAATGCAGGGAGTTTTGAGTCTTCTAGCCTATAAGTACTTTGGTTCACAGAGAAATAATATAGTAATATGAATTGCCCAAAGATGGGAGTAATTGTGTTAGCTTAGTGCTCCCATGCTAAAGCCTTAATGGCTGTTGTCAGAATTAATGTTGCTTTTGGAACTTCTCAGTTGTAGCCCACCACAAAAAAACTTCAAAAACACTTTTATAGAAGAATAGGTTTTGTTAAAATATGCACTCAATAAGGCAAAATGCACTTCAGATTTAAACCATTGTGCTTAGAGAGTTGCTATTATTAAGATGCACATTTTAACTCGGTCAGCCTTATGCACATTTTGCTGCTATTTTGGCATGTCACATGCTGTAGTTTCACTGACAAAGATGTTATCTACAGGACTGTGGACAAGCACAGCGCATGATGTATAATGGAGGAGCAAAGTTGGAGGATTTATGTGAACTCTCAAATGATAATGTAAAACATGAGAAAGGCATAGATAGAGGGAAGGTTAATTTCCTTTCTCTGAATACATTAGGGGGAAAACATTTTGTACCTTTTTAAAACAAATGTATGACAGTCTGAATTGTAAACAGGTGCAGAAAATTTTGAGTTACTCGAAAAGTAACTGAATATTCCAGTTCAGATATAACAGATTTTTTACAAATATTACTTGATAATGTATAGACCTCTATAGTCTGGCAACATTCATGGTCTGCCATGCATTTAGTTTTCCAGACAATCACTTATTGTGGGTTTGGCCAAGTTTCCGACAATGCCCGTTGTTTAGAGCCACCAGCCCTACACTACACAGTTTTACTGACAGAAGAGGCCTTCTGTCGACAAAACTAAGGAGCATCCACACTACAAATGCATTCTGTCTAGAGTCTGTCAACAGAACACAACCCTTTTCCTGGCAGAGTTCTGTCTTGAAAGTTTGAAGCACAGCACTGATGTATACAGGTTCTGTTGACAGAAAAATAATGTAGACACTCCGGCTGGGTCTACACTACAGGGTTTTGTCGACAGAATAGGCCTTCTGTCGACATAACTCAGGAAAGGCTGCACGCTTAAGCATTCTGTCGACAAAGTCTTGACAGAACTCTGTGTTTTCTTCAACAGTATTATCGCTCAAAAATGTGAGGCATAACAATCTCTGGACAGAGTACTGTCCACAAAAGTGCAATATATACACTTCTATGAACAGAGAAGGCTCCTGGTTGCTGGGCAGCCCTCTTTGCAGCACTACCATTCCACTTTCTGGCATTGGAGGGCAGTGGAGTCTGGCATTTCTCTGTCGACAGAGCAAGTTGTGTGTAGATGCACTCCGTTGACAGTGGTTCTGTCAAGATTTCCTTGTCGACAGTAACTTTTGATGACAGATGCTTCTAGTGTAGACGTAGCCTCCGGGGGACCCTCTGTTGACAGAGAGGCTTCTGGTTCACTGGGCAGGCCAGTTCACAGAGCTTCCAGTTGACCGTTCGGTCGACAGAGGGCTGGGCAGTCTGGCTGCTCTCCGTCGACAGAGGGCATCAACAGGGGGAGCCTCTATTAGGTGTGGACATATTCTGTCGGCAGAGGGTCTGTCAGGAAATATCTGGCCAAGGTGACTTCTGTCAACAGAACTCTGTAGAGTAGACACGGCTTAGGTGTTTGTAATGTTACTTAGCTCTGGTTTACCCCATATGTCTTCTTAAGAGTCCAGAAGCAGTGGAAGTGTTGGAAATGCTACTAGACAATATTTATTTCCTGTGGTTTGGCAAATTCTCTGGTTCATCACTTGTCACATTCTGAGGGTGTTGGACTAAAGACATTCAATCTATATTATCAAACTATAGCCTGATCTTTTATTAAGAGCCTTTTCAATTAGGAACTAGTTTCTGATGAAGTGAAATGGAGATTTAATTGATCTAAACAATGTTTGCTCAGAACAGCTCATGTGAGAACCCGGTCTGATGGCAGAGCAATAGCATTTCTGTACATACAGTGACTCTGGATATAGATATTCATTTCAGCACAATGCTACATTGTGTTTCCTAATTTTAAAGATACCATGTGCCTGGAGCTCTCTTTAGTTCCAGACTTGACTCCTCATAAATACTGAGGTGTGTATATAGAAAATCTAATCTTTCAATCTAATGTGTAAAATTCCACTTCTGGCAAGCAAAAATTCACACCTACTGGCTGGAATGTTGCATTCAGAGCTGTGAAAGTGCCAGAGCTTTGAATTATGATTTTATCAGAAGGTAACATCTTATGAAGAATTTTAATTAATGCCATCTGTGTCTAAGTGATTCTGAAAATTGTCTGATGACTGGCCTGGGATTCTCTCTGATGTTGTCATTCTGACACTCATTGAAATATTTGTGACTCAGTTGAAACAGGCAGCCTACGTAGCACATTCTGATTCCCACTGGGAACTCAGTTTGATTCCTGGGCATGTAAATATTCATTTTATATTCTTTCATATCAGTTTTAATACCAAGGGCACATCCAAGCTCCCACTGAAGTCAGCGTGAGAGTTCTCCATTCCTGCTTCAGACAAGAGAGAGAGAGGAAATGAACATGGGTTTCAAAACCTTGATGGAGTAAATGGGAACAAAATGATTACATCACTTTGGCAAGGAGAACCAGGGTTCTGTTTCTCAGAAGCCCAGAAACAAAGGGGATGAATTATCTGGCATGGAGATAAGTGTTGATGGAAAACAGGGGATTGGGATGGAATTGGTGCTCCGGGGCATGGGAATTAGTTGCACCATTATTTCAGCAAAGAGAACAGGAAAAACACTCGTGGAGGAATTCTTGTTAAGAGCAGTACTGGTGGCAAATGGTAATGTCATATATATTTGACCTGTGTGTTTTCTTAGCATCTTTCAGTACTGATTAGAGATAATTCAGGTTGGAGATAGTGTTCAGAAGCCATTTTGGGTGAGAGTGAGGTGAAAAACTGAAAAATCATTCAGGAAGTTTTGGTTCACAGGTGGTCTGAGGCCCAAGCTCTGGGCCTTATCGCCATAACTGTCCTCAGATGAACAACACTTTGGAGAAGCAAGGATCTGAATACAGATCTAATTCCACAGCTACTGATATCAGTGAGATATCAGGTCTGTTCTGGTCTGGCTATGGTCTGAAGAAGTGGGTCTGTCCCACGAAAGCTCACCTAATAAACCATTTAGCTAGTCTTTAAAGTGCTACTAGACTGCTTTTTGTTTTGATAGTGTATAGACTAGCACGGCTTCCTCTTTGTTACTATTGATATCAGTGAATAAATCACCCTGCCTAGTTCCACAAAGAGAGAGAGAGTAAATATGGACAATTAATGATTTGCCAGTAGGGAGGAATGTAAAATTGCCTCTTGTAGGACAGACAACTGAACGTAACAGATGAGTAGCATAAATTAATATAAGCAGTTGTAATGCAGCAATAGGATTATCACTCAAATATAAGATTATCAAAAATGATTTTAAAAAAATTAACAGTAATTGGGCCTTCTGCACTACATTTGTGACCTGTGGAGATGGATCACCTGTGATGTTTTTGTGACATTTATATTCTTTCAAAGGCCTATATCTTACTTTTAATTGTAAAAAGCAGCAAATCTCTTAAACTATTTTTGCTTGTGCCTCCTATCTTTTACCTTGTTAAGGTCAAAAAAAAGCTCACTCATGGGTGTTGTATAAATCTTCACCTTGCTTGTGGAGTAAATTGCTTCTCAGCATTGACTCTCACCCTTTCCTAGATTCTTTCTACAATACCAGAAAGACCACATGAGAACAACTTAGACTCTACTTAATTCTAAGCATGCATGTTAATTTATTTTGCCAGATTGAGGTCTATAGTACTGTGACACTGACAGAACAAATACCAGTTCTGGTCAAAGCCTAGGCTGAGAACTTACAAATCTGTACATGGAAGCCAGGACAATTCATTTGCGTATTATTGTAGATCAAAGTGATAAATGTATAAAAATGTATTTGGTTTTTAATCTTCATGAAAATGAGCAGCATGTTGTATGCATGGTATTAACTCATCTGTACCTGTTACAATTTAATAACAAATGTCAACATTTTATATGTCTGTAACTAAATAACTCAGACAAGAAAAGTGTTGGCACTTTCTCCTGTTCCTCAACTAACGTCATACGTGCCAACAATGCCCACACGCTTTGTGCAAACACTCCTCACCAAAGAATGAATGGACGTACAGCAGGCATCAAAAATCTCCAAATACACAAAGCTGTCAGCCAGCACTTTAATGGAGTGGGCCATTCTGTTAAAGACCTGACAGTTTGGGTTCTACAGAAAAGAGACTTTAACAACCATCTACAGAGAGAATGTTCAGAACTAACATTCATATTCAAATTCGACACATTAACACATGGTTCGAACAGGGACAGCAATTACCTAACCCATTACAAGGACTCTTTTATATACTTTCATGTTTGATCTAACACTTACTTCCCCACCCTACTTTCTTGCTCTTCTATCTGATTTTCCAACAATGATAACAATTTTTCGACTTTTGTGCTTTATATATTGAGTCTGTTCTGATAGGGCTGTAGATCTGAAGAAGTGGGTCTGTTCCATGAAAGCTCATCACCAAATAAATTATTTTGTTAGTCTTTAAAGTGTTACATGACTGCTTTTTTGTTTTGATAGGTTACAGGCTAACACAGCTATCTCTCTGGTACTGTTCTACATTGAACTAGTACCTTTAGTTTATGGCTCAAGCAATATGAATTCCACCATTTCCAATAGAGAAAGAAGGTAGAATAACATCTTTTATTGGACCAACTTCATTTGCATTTAAGACTGCTGAGTTCTCTATCTTCTATGACATAGGTTCCCAAACTAGGGGACTTGACCCTCTTGGGGGAGCATGAAGAAATTCCAGGAGGGAGGCATGAGGTGACCCAGCCACCACCCCCCGTCACTCCCACCCACTCTAAGAAAGAGCCCACATTGGCATTTCTTCCCACAAACATGGAGGAAGCACTAGATTCCTGCAGCACTGGGGAGGAAATCCTGCAGCTGCACACCAGAGCTGGTGTCTCAGGAAATGTGCACACTGCTTCCCCTCCCTAAGCAGCCACTGCATTTCCTAAAAAGCTGGGTCTGGTTCCTGCCAGTGACTTCCTGCTGCCTTCCTGCATGGGGGCCGGGGTGGGAGGAGACATGGGTCCACGCCAACTGCTCCTCACTCCCCACAGCAGCCGCACATTGCCACAGTGGTGCCCACTCACTGGATCCCTCGTTTTGGCCCCACCTCAGAGTGTAGAGGGGCCCACAAATTCCATTAACCCTGGAACGCCAGAAGAATTAATCTGGCCCTATGAATGATAAGGGAATGGGAAGTTAGTTGGCAGGAAGCCTGGAGAGTCAGTGGAAACAGAGTTTGGGCTTTAGAATTGGAAGCAGTGGCCTTCTGTTCCCACTGTTGTGTAACCAGACCAGAGATGGATGGAAGGACATGAATTAAGCCAGGGCACCAGGCATGGAGAATCTGGTGACATCTCTGCCTAGGGAAGGACCAAATCTTTAAACAATAGATGTATGGCTGGAGCAGGGAATGTTTAGTCAATTGCAGTCAGGTTACTTGTTTTTATTTATGTATTTATTTTTTTCACTTCTCTGTACTGAGTGCATGCAGATGCCCCTTAAAATGTAACTTTCAAATTGCATCCAAAGGAAGCAATTCTGAGGTGATTACATTATTTTTCCCCTTCCGTTGCTCTGTAACATCTTGCAATCAAGTAATGTCTCACCATGTGTGTTTGTGTGGGGGGGGTTGTTTGTTCTTTTGGGGTTTGGGGGGGGGGTTTGGGGGGGGGTCGGTGATTTTAAATTATTACCCTTTGAAGACCATGATCTGTTTTCCTGTGTCCTAAAAAGCACAAGGTTCTGTGCACATGGTGCCTAAGGTTGCAAAGCCAAACTACTAATCTCTCTCCAGAGGAAAAGATTAAAGAGCTAAAGGATACCTCACAGGGAAGAATTCTCAAACTCTTCTGCCCCCATTTTCAAATGGGCTTTCAGTTTGGTTGGTGGCTGTGATACCAACCCAAGGCCAGAAAAATCTGTGGCCATCGGGAATTTTTTACAGAAGCATTTAGTGGCAAGGTATTTTAAGCCTCTTGTGGGCCCCTGTCTTCTGCACGCAAACTGCCAGAGTGGGGAACAGCCTTAATATCTTCCAATGTTCTATGCAGTATAGTTGTATCTGTAAATTGGTCAAGTAAAAGAGATTATGTTACCCACTTTGTCTTCAATATCCTTGGACTGACATGGGTGCAACTACACATTTTCATTGGTAGAAGTGGGAGGAAACCTGGGTTGCAGCGACCATGAGATTGTAGATTTCAGGATCCGGACAAAAGGAAGAAAGGTGAGCAGTAACATACAGACCCTTGATTTCAGGATAGCAGACTTTGACACCCTGAGGCTACGTCTACACATGCACGCTACATAGAAATAGCTTATTTCGATGTAGCGACATCGAAATAGTCTATTGCGATGAATAACGTCTACACATCCTCCAGGGCTGGCAACGTCGACGTTCAATGTCGATGTTGGGCAGCACCACAACCAAATACGTGCTACAAGGGAATGTCTACATGCCAAAGTAGCGCACATCGAAATAAGGGTGCCAGGAACAGCTGCAGACAGGGTCACAGGGTGGACTCAACAGCAAGCCGCTCCCTTAAAGGGCCCCTCCCAGACACAGTTGCACTAAACAACACAAGATCCATAGAGCCGACAACTGGTTGCAGACCCTGTGCATGCAGCATGGATCCCCAGCTGCAGCAGCAGCAGCCAGAAGCCCTGGGCTAAGGGCTGCTGCACACGGTGACCATAGAGCCCCGCAGGGGCTGGAGAGAGAGCATCTCTCAACCCCTCAGCTGATAGCCGCCATGGTGGACCCCGATATTTCAATGTTGCGGGACGCGGATCGTCTACACATACCCTACTTCGACGTTCAACTTCAAAGTAGGGCGCTATTCCCATCCCCTCAAGGGGTTAGCGACTTCGACATCTCGCCACCTAACGTCGATTTCAACTTCGAAATAGCGCCCAACACGTGTAGCCATGACGGGCGCTATTTTGAAGTTGGAGCCACTACTTCGAAGTAGCGTGCACGTGTAGACGCGGCCTGAGAGAACAGATGAGCAGGATCCCCTGGGAAACAAAGATGAAGGGGAAAAGAGTTCAAGAGAACTGTCAGTATTTTAAAGAAGTCTTACCGAAGGCACAGGAACAAACCATCCAGCTGCATAGTAAGAAATGCAAACATGGTAGGCAACCAGCTTGGTTTAATGGGGAAATCCTTAGTAAGGTTAAAATCCAAAAGGATGCATACAAGATATGGAAACATTGACAGTTGACTAAGGAGGAGTATAAACATATGGCTGAAGAATGCCAGGCAGTAATCAAGAAAGCAAAAGCACAATTGGAACTGCAGCTGGCAAGGGATGTGAAGAGTAAAAAGAAGGGTTTCTACAGCCATGTTAACAATAAATGGGTTATCAGAAAAGGTGTGGGGTCATTACTGGATGAGGGAGGTAACCTAGAGACAAATGAATAGTGACAGAGAGAGAGACATGCTAGCCTATATACTATCAACACAAAAAAGCAGTCAAGTAGCACTTTAAAGACTAACAAAATAATTTATTAGGTTAGCTTTCATGGGACAGACCCACTTCTTCAGACCACAGCCATAGCAGAACAGACTCAATATTTAAGGCACAGAGAACTAAAAACAGTAATCAAGGAGGGCAAATCAGAAAAAAATGATCAAAGTGAGCAAATCAGAGTAGAGGAGTAGAAGAGGGTGGGGGAGGTCAAGAATTAGATTCAGCCAAGTATGCAAAGGAGCCCCTATAGTGCCTCAGAAAATTCCCATCCTGGTTCAAACCACGTGTTAATGTGCCAAATTTGAATATAAAAGACAGTTCAGCTGCCTCCCTTTGAATACTGGTGTGAAAATTTTTCTTCAGTAACATGCAAACCCTTAAGTCATCAACAGAATGGCCCAATCCATTAAAATGTTGACTAACTGGTTTGTTGATCTGGAAATTACAACAGCTACTTAAGGAACTCCCTGCTGCTACGCGGGACCTTATTCACTCAGACACACAATCAGAGCCCCAGCCTGAATTATTCTATTTACTTCCCAAGATCCACAAACCTGGAAACCCCAGATGCCCTATCATTTTGGGTGTTGGCACCCTTACCACCGGACTATCCAGTTACGTGGACTCCCTCCTCAAACCCTATGCCACCAACGCTCCCAGCTATATCCGAGATACCACCGACTTCCTGAGGAAATTACTAAACATCGGAAAAGTTCCTGATAAAGCCATCCTTGCCACAATGGATGTAGAGGCTGTGTACACTAATATTCCACATAAAGACAGATTACAAGCAATCAGGAATATCATCCCTGATGCCACCACAGCCAATCTGGTGTCTAACCTCTGTAACTTTGATCTCACCCACAATTATTTCTGATTTGGGGACAATTTATACCTCCAGATTAGTGGAACTGCTCTGGGCACCCGTATGGCCCCACAATATGCTAATATATTTATGGCTGACCTGGAACAATGATTCCTCAGCTCTCATCCCTTATTGCCCCTCCTGTACTTAAGATACATTGATGACATCTTCATGATTTGGACCCATGGTATAGAGACTCTAGAAGAATTCCACAGAGACTTTAACAATCTGCACCCCACCAACAACCTCGATTACTCCATGCAAGAGATATGTTTCCTGGACACTACAATACAAATCAAGGATGGCCTGATCGGTATCACATTGTACCGGAAACCCACTGATTGTTATACTTACCTATACCCTTCTAGCTTCCATCCTGCACACATAGCTAGATCCATTGTTTACAGTCAAACCCTTAGGTACAATCACATTTGCTTTGATCCTACTGACAGAGACCAAAAACTACGAGATCTTTACCATAGATTCATAAACCTGAATTACCCACCAGGAGAAATAAAAAAAATAAGTTGACAGGGCCAGACAAATACCCAGAGACCAGCTACTACAAGACAGGCCCAAAAAAGCCAAGAACAGAACACCACTGGTCATCACCTACAGCCCCCAACTCAAACCACTGCAACAAATTATTAAAGACCTACAACGTATCCTTAATCAGGATGCCACACTCCAGAAGGCCCTAGTTGACATGCCTGTTCTCTCCTACAGACAATCTCCCAATCTTATGAGGATCCTCACCCACAGCCACAGTCTATACCCCAAGAATACCAGTCCTGGAACCTTTCCTTGCAACAAAGCCCACTGCCAGCTTTGTCCACATATCTTTTCTGGAAATAGCATCACTGGACCTAACCAGGTTGTTCACAGAGTCACGGGCACATTCTCATGTTCCTCAACTAACATCATATATGCCATCATGTGCCAACAATGTCCAGATGCTTTGTACATTGGACAGACTTCTAACTCCCTTAGACAAAGAGTTAATGGGCACAAAACAGACATAAAAACACTCCAGATCCACAAACTGGTTAGTCAACATTTTAATGTAGTGGGCCATTCTATTGACTTAAGAGTTTGCGTGTTACTGAAGAAAAATTTTCACACCAGTATTCAAAGGGAGGCAGCTGAGCTGTCTTTTATATTCAAATTTGGCACATTAACACGTGGTTTGAACCAGGATGGAAATTTTCTGAGGCACTATAGGGGCTCATTTGCATACTTGGCTGAATCTAATTCTTGACCTCCCCCACCCCTCTACTCTCTGATTTGCACACCTTGATCATTTTTATTCTTATTTGTCCTCCTTGCTTACTGTTTTTGGTTCTCTGTGCCTTAAATATTAAGTCTGTTCTGGTGTGGCTGTGGTCTGAAGGAGTGAGTCTGTCCCACAAAAGCTTACCTAATATATTATTTTCTTAGTCTTTAAAGTGCTACTTGACTGCTTTTTTGTACTGATGGATGATGTAGGAGAAGCTGAAGTACTCAATGTTTTTTTTTTGCCTCGGTCTTCACAGACAAAATCAACTTCCAGATGACGGTCCTAGACAATGCAGTATGGGAAGGTGGAGGGCAGTCATCTCTGGGGAAGGAACAAGTTCTGAGCTATCTAGAAAAACTAGATGTACACAAATCCATGGGTCTGTATTTAATGCACCCAAGGGTACTGAAGGAATTGGCAGAAGTCACTGCTGAAACTTTGGCCATTATATTTGAAGACTCTTGAAGATCGGGGGAGTTACCAGATGACTAGAAAAAGGCAAATGTTGTGCCCATCTTTAAAAAAGGAAAGAAGGAGAAACCAGGGAACTATAGTCCAGTCAGCCTCACTCAATCCCTGGGAAAATAATGGAGGGAATCCGCAAGGAATCCATTTTAGAGCACTGGGAAGAGGGGAAAGTGATGAAAAGTAGCCAACATGGATTCACCAGTGGCTGGTCCTGCCTGACCAATCTGATTAGCTTATATGATGAGGTAACAAGCTCAGTAGACATGGAGAAGTCAGTGGATGTGATATACCTTGACTTCAGCAAAGCTTTTGGTACTATCTCCCACAATATTCTTCTCCATAAGTTAAGGAAATATGGATTGAATCCTTGGACTATAAGATGAATAGAAAGCTGGCTTGATGGTTGAGCCCAATGGGTAGTGGTCAATGGCTCAATACCTGGATGGCGGTCTGTTTCAAGTGAAGTGCTGCAAGGCTCCATTCTGGGGCCGGTGTTGTTCAACATCTTTATTAATGACCTGGGTAAGGGACGGGATTGCACCCTCAGCAAGTTTGCAGATGACACAAAACTAGGGGGAGAGGTAGATACATTGGAGGGTAGAGAGAGAATCCCGAGTGACCTGGATAAATTGGAGGACTGGGCCAAAATAAATCTGATGTGGTTCAACAAGGAGAAGTGTAGAGTCCTGCACCTGGGGCAGAAGAATCCCAAGCATTGTTATAGGCTGGGGACCGACTGGCCCAGCAGAAGTACGATGGAAAGGGACCTGGGGTTATGGTGGATGAAAGGCTGGATGTGAGTAAACAGTTTGCCCTTGTAGCTAAGAAGGCTAACGGCATACTAGGGTGCATTAGGAGGAACATTTTGAGCAGATCTAGAGAAGTAGTTATTCCCCTCTATTGAGCACTGGTGAGGCCACATCTGGAATAGCGTGTCCAGTTTTGGGCCACCCCCTGCCCCTGTATAAAAAGGATGTGGATTTGCTGGAGCAGATTGAGCAGAGGGCAACAAAAATGAGGGTGGTGAAGCATTGGAACACATTTCCCGGAGAGGTGATGGATTCTCCATCCCTCAAGATTTTTAAGTCCCGGCTTGACAAGGTGCGGGTTAGTGCGGGTTGACCCTGCTTGAAGCAGGGAACTGGACTAGATGACCTCCTGAGGTCTCTTCCAGCCCCATGATTCTGTGATTCTGTGATTCTGTAACCTCCACATTTAACTAACAGGAATTGCCAATTATATGTCCTAAATTTCCTTGTTTTTAAAATACTCTCAATTGATCCTTCTTGCAATCCTTTCCTCTATTGGTATTTATGTAAGCAATTATCCTATATCCAGTTTGTTAGGCAATAAGTTCTTGTAGGTTCCCTGCTAAATCACCTTCTCAAGATCTCTTTAATTACTTGTTAGGCTTCCTTGTTATCCAGATAGTTAAAAACCTCCTTGCACTGAGGGGCCCAGGTCTTACTGTGACCTTACCACAGTTTTTCATAAAGGGCTTAGTTGTTCTAAGGCTGAGCAAATCCTCTGAAGTACTGAGCATCCACAGGTGAAACTGCAGGTGCTCTGTGGGTCCATGGTATGAGAGGTTCGTCTTTCCAGAATCTGAGAAACCTGCATTTGGAGGGCAACATGACTTTTTTTGCCTGCATTACAGCTTTGCAAGCTTATATGTGATTTGTTCTTCAGTGTCACCCGTTACAGCAAATCTTCTTTCCAAATATCTGTTCCCTGATTTTTCTATTCTGATTACAGCAGACCCTCAATTCACTGGACACCAATTTAGCAGACTTTGGTGATTACAGACTGCCAGCCTTTCCCAAACCCCTGAAAGAAAGTAAATGCTGGTTACTCACCAGAGCCACTGGAGCTGCCACCACGATGGCTGGAAGAGCTGCTGGAGGAGGCACCACAGCTCCTGGGCCATTGCTGCATCTAGAGGTGCCACGTGGTCCTGCCGGGGATGGGGTGTGTTCACGGGCAGGTGGCACTCATGTATGTGCCCCACCCCGGTGGAACAAGCGCATGGCAGCTCCAGCAGTGTTGTCTTCTCCAGCCTCAGCGGCGGCTCTGGCAGCTCCAGTGGCACCGGCGGCTGCTCTTATTTGGAGGTGAGACTCAGGGTAGGGTGATCACATTGCCATATGGTAAATATGGGACACCAGCCTCCAGGGACAAGGGCTGCTGTCCCTTGTCCCATGGTGAGGCATCAGGAATGGGGGCTCTGCAGCCTCCTGATGAGAGGGAACAGAGGATGGGAGCTCCTCAACCTCCTGGGGGACAGGGAATATGGCAGCCACCCGGTGACAGGGGTCCCTGGCTTCTGTGCTGAAGAACAGGGAAGCTACCCCATGGTGGAGCTCACCAGCTGTGGGGGCTGCCATTTTGGGGTGCCAGAAAATGGGGCAGCCACTCAGTAGAGTTGCTCCTTGGCCGTGGAGGCTGCTGCCCTTGGACACAGGGTGCTGAGGAGCAGGAGCCACACAAAATACAGGACAACTGGCCCATCTTCTTTTAAAAAGTCTGTGAGCCAGTTTAAATAAAGGGCTGTCCCAGGAAAAATGGTCACCTTAGCTGGGGGAGTCTGGCTGAGGGGAAGGGGGTGCTCTGACAAATACAGTAAACCCCAACTTTAATGGACTTTCAGCATTAATGGACACCTCTTCCCCCTTAGTCTGTTAAATCAAGGGTTTACTGTAGTCATATATATGTTTGCATTTGTTCAAGATGAATCATTGTTTTATCCCAGGTCTGTCAGAGTGTTTCACTTGAATTTTGTATCTGCAGATTTATTTAGGGTGGTGTTCACCCCCATTTCCGGATGTTTAATGAAACTCTAAGTTGAACACAGAGCCCTGTAAGAGCCCCCTTTGGATGTATCTTCACAGCATGGTACAGTGCAAGTTCAAGTTGCCATTTATTATAGCTCTTCAGTTAGTTTTCAGTATTAGAGAGAACAGTGTTCTGTGTAAGAACAATGAGAAGTCTTGTGGCACCTTATAGACTAACAGATTTTTTTGGAGCATAAGCTTTTGTGTGCAAAATGGATCTTTGCCCATGAAAGCTTATGCTCCAAAAAAATCTTAGTCTATAAGGAGCCCCAGGACTTCTCATTGTTTGTCAGATGTGTCTGACGAAGTGGGTCTTTGCCCACAAAAACTTATCCTCCAAAATACAGCGTTCTATGTGTTTGTTTCATTTAAGAGGAAATCTCCAATGACTGCATTTGAACAGATGTTTGAATATGTTCATCCTTAACTTAACAGTCACAGTCACTGACTCACGAAATACAAAGAAAAGGTATTGTTGTATCTTTTCTGAGAAGAAAGTTACTTGGGTCTGTGGCCACACTAATATTACATTGCCACAAAAGAATACGCTCAATTCATTAAAAAAAAGTGGATTGTATTTATACCATAATTAGGTCTTCCATTTCTTGCAGTTATTATACTAATGGTCATGAGATGTGTTCTGCAACCAGTTATTGCATTGTTTCCTTACATAAACGTATATCCCAAGTGGATCATTACACTTGTGCTTTTAATTGCACTTTATTTAGTTTCCTCAGAGTTATCATTTTAGCTTTCATCAGCACTTGAAATTTAATGGCTACAGAGTAAATTAGGTAGGATCAAAACACTAACTAGAGAGCTTCTCACATCCCTTTCATGGAGCATTTCTCTGTAAGCTCCAGCCTTTTAGAACAAGAAAAGTATGCATTCCCCATGTGCTAAAATACAGTGAGGAGAAAAATAAGATATTTTATTTCCATGTTTATTACATCTAATCCCTACCATGTTGAAACTATAAAACAAGTTTTCTTTCTGTTAGTATCTTATTAATTAGCCTAGCGCAAACACTGTACTAGGGATCTAATAAAGATAACAATAGTCCCACAACTTAAAATCTAAGGGCTGAATACTGCAGACACTTACAAGTGAAATGAAGATTACCAGCCGTCAATAATCCTTCTGGAGCCTATGATTGGACACAGGGTAGTAAGCATTATAGATACCAGGCAATATTTGCAGGATCAGGACCTAAATAATAAAAGTGCAGATGGGGGAATGGATGGAATTCAGCAAAAATCAGTATGACTGGAGACTAAATATGGTTTGTTAGTCCTGTTATTTTTGTTTTTATTTCTATTTTTTTAATTATCATGATCTGTCCTAAGGCTTGTCTGAAGGGACAGCTAAGGATTTCTTTGTGAAGCTGAATTCAGTGAAGGAGGAGCCTATTCAAAGAACTGGATCCTGGTTAGTGTGGTTGGTGGAAAAAAGGCTGGGATCTGTGGGACTTAAGTGGGGGAAATCACTGTATTGTTTTGGCTAGAATGGGGGGAAAAGAAATGGACAGGGAAGAAGAAAGATGAGAGCAGAGAAGGAGGATGGGGCCAGTTTGTATAGGTGAGTAGTTCTATTTCCCATAAAGACCTTCTACAGTTTGTGTGATCAACTGGGAACTGAAGCTTTTCTTCCTTTGGGTGTTTTAAAAAAATGAAAAAGACAAAAGGAGCAATTCTGGGCAGCAGTGCTATACAGAGATAGAAAGGTAGCTACCTGGAAAAAGAAATGTGCAGGGTTTGGATGGAGCTCAGTGCCACATGCTGCCAAGTGAGAAAGTATTGCTATGTTAATGAGAAACAAAAATTAGCTATTCTGGTGGTGCTGCAGGAGAGATTTACATTGTATATACAGAAAATGAAATTAACAAAGACAACAGGCACATAGATAAGAGACAGCTGCCACAACAATAAAAGACTACTCACTTGGCTGTGCAACAGAGTTTCTCTTAGTTGTGACTGAAAAAACATATTATAACTGACATGAAGCATAAGTCCTTTCTGTGAAGACATTAGCATGACATTTATTGGAAAACTAAGCCTCTACTGAATGCTATCCACATGTAGCAGATGTGCTGCTAAGGGACACGTGCCATCTCTTCTACGTAAGGCTACCTAGCACCCACTCTCAATCAGTGAGGGAAAATGGTATCTCTGAATGGTATTGAACAAGGTGTCACATACCCATTGAGCAAACTGAATGTTATTTGTCTAACAGACACTTGCAGGCTGGTATACATCGTGGCCAATTTGCCTTTTATTTCATGTAAGTGTTGCATAGAGATTCATGTCAATGACCAAAGCTAGTGCTTCACATGGGTTGTTGTTAGTGCCTCTCACATTCAGGCCACAGGGATACAACCATTGTCAACGTGTTAAATGGCTGTCTCTACGGCCTTGCTAAAATTACAGAAGCTTACTACATAAAGACCAGACATAGAATATTTCTTAAATATTTAAATTTATTCCACTAGGTCTGCTTGGAAATGCTGTTTAATGCCGCGTGACACATTGGCTGTAGAAAAAGCAGTCAAGTAGCACTTTAAAGACTAGTCTTTAAAGTGCTACTTGACTGCTTTTTGTTTTGATAGTGTATAGACTAGTGTGGCTTCCTCGCTGTTACTATTGGCTGTAGAGGTATACAAACATGCCGTTCGTCAATAAAGCCACAATTGAAAGAAGTTAGACAAAAATAAATTGCCTGTGTAGGGCAGATGTTGGTTATACACCTCGGCATAATCTTCATCATCCAGCTACATTGCACCAGAGTTGGCCAAAGATATGCTTCCCTAACATTTCCAAAGTGGAAGGATGGCTAACAGCTGCTGTCCCCCTGGACATTAGCCATCACGCAAGAGGCCGAGGCTGAGCCTGCTGGAATATTAGATGTATTACATTATAATGATTGTCAGCATTGCCCATGTTGAAACAGAAACTCTATGACTATGTCAAATTGCTTTTTTGAATGTTAGCCAATTACTTATGCTTTGGAGCGTCTTCTAGCAGGTCATGCTGCTCCCATAATTCATCTTGTTGGCAGGTCTCATTGACCTTGTTTAGCAAATATAAATTAATTTCATCCAAATCTGCTGCCAACTAAACTAGCAGCAGTACCTAGATTTGTCTTAGTTTACACTTGTTTCATTAACATAGCAATACTAGCAAAACCTCCCTAGTACAGAAGCTACTTTCACGGGCAAAAGCACTTTTATGCTGGTATAACTGTCTCTTTTAGCTTTTTCTTGTTCAGAAGTATACCTCTGCCCTCCCATCTATTTCTCTGCCCTGCAGTCCAGGCCCTCCACCCTTCAGAAGTATACCTCTGCCCTCCCAAAACTTGTCCACCTTTCACCCCCAGCTCTCCACCCTGACATTACTATCCAGCAGACCTTGGATCCGGCTTTTTTTTTTTCCTAAAAACAACTGCCTCACTAAGCAAGTAATCATTGCCAATCAAACTATGTGAGTTGCCTCTACTATCTTCAGTCTCTTTGATGAAGAGAATAAAAGCAGTTTGCACTGGTAATGGACACCTGCACAGAGTTCAGACAACTTTTGGAGAAGGTTGTAAAACTCTTTGTTTGGCTGGCAGTGCATTCTACTTTCTCCAGGTATTCCCAGTTTGAGCGAGACTGGCTTCCAGACTCTATCCTCAAGTTAAAATAATTAATACATCTGATTTGTATTTTACCACAAACCATGTAGTTTTGGCTAAAGTGCTTAGAGAATCAGATTTTAGTAATCAAAGGCTCTTGCATGTCTAGAACCATTGATTGAAACGGTGAGCTAGTTTAATGAGCTTGCATTGCGCAAGGCTGTTTCTACACATGCCACTTTCGGAGAAAGTGGCGTGCTAACGAATGGCCCGACATATGCTAATGAGGTGTGGATGTAAATTCCTGGTGCCTCATTAGCATAAGGTCACATGATTTGGAGTCCAGAAGACACTCTTCTGGACTCCAAAAGAGCGTGTAGAAGCGCAGCCCCGGGGGGTCCTTCTGGAAGGAAGTCCTCCCTCTGGAGGTCCCTTCTTCCCAAAAATTTTCGGAGAAAGTGGCATGTGTAGAAACAGCCCAAGAGTGTTTTGAGCAGTGTAAGATGGAATATTTCTGGAGTTCAAGGCTGGAGTGATTGGTGCCTCAGGAGAGGTTTGGAGAGCTTTCACACAATTTACATGGGCATGGTTCTCTACAACCTGGTGGCTGAGTGATCACAGTGCCTGAAGGGGATTGCTGTTTGCCACTAGCATAGCTTTGAGAGACTGCACAGGCTGGAGAGTTAAGAGGGCACAGTGGTCCCCAAGTACTGGGTTACACCACATAGATCCCATCATCCCTCTCCTTTTATAGTTAGTCACCCTTTGAAATGCATTTTCCTGAATGACCCTTAAACGTCTTTCAGTGGAGAGCAAGGAACATGGAGTCTGGGGAGGTGGAGGAAGGGGAAGGTTTTATGCTGTTGGCTAAGATGGTGGTCTGTTTGTTCCTGACTCCATTCCATGCCAAAAATGGTCAAAGCTGACTGGCCTCTGCTTTTCAAGTGATGTGACATAGCTAGAAGCATGAGCTCATCTTTTGTCTTTAAGAAACAGGTTTATTCATTACTCATACTTGTCTGGTTAACACAGTTCAGTCATAAGGTTTCAGCTTATGTTATAACTTTGTGTAATGTTGCTACCTACATTTCACCATGATGTTATTAACCAGCAAGTTATTAGTTATTAAAGGATAACTTACAAGTTAAACTTTTTACAAAGATTATTACTATAGTGTGTAGGGTGTGAATTCAGGGCACATTCCAACATAATATTGGCTTTTTCCCTAGGTAAGAGATGCTGATATACTGCCTTATATTTGTGATGTACCATGTTCACTGAGTAGTTTGTACTATTTGCAGTAAAAGTGGAGATATGTGTCTGATCAACATATGATGCCATTTCTCAATAAGGCCAGAGCAAAAGTTCCAGTAGTGTGTAAACTTATCCCTGTTTTTTAAAATTCTGATCTTGTCTCCTGGTTTTTAGAATTCTATACTTTGCCAAACTTAATATTTTAATGAAAAGTAGTATGGGGAATCATGTGATTGTAGAGAACTTTGATTTCCCAGACATAGATTGGAGGACAACTAGATATTCCTGGATGTGCTATCTGACCGATTTCTTTATCAAGTATTTCTTTATCAAGTATCACCAACAAGGGGTGATGCCATTTGAGATTCATTATGGGTAAGTGGTGTGGACCTTATAGAAGAACAAGTTGTAAAAGTTAGAGTTAGAGTTGGGTTAGAGTCATTATAAACTAGCTCAGATTAAACTAAATAGCAGAATAAACAAAAATAAAGCTGAAACTAAAAGTCTTGGGATTTTTTAAGGGTTTTCTTTTCCATCAAGGAAATTAATTAAGGCAGTAGACTGAGCTGAAAAATGCAATGATCTGTATGAGGAGGAGACATGGCATTATTATGTCACAGATACAGCAGCTATTTGAAACCTACGTCTTGAGTAAAGGTGGAAAAATTGTGGGGTCAGGTTGCAGACCAATTCAGAGTTAAAGAGAAAGCAGAAAGGCTATGAAGAATGAAAGACGGGCAAAAGCTATGCAGAGTTCAACCTTGTGTAACCCTTCTGCCAAAAGGAGTTGGCAGCAACCAGGGCCGGGTTCAAAATCTAGGGGTTCCTCTTCATCCATCTCACATAGAACCGGCTCGAGCCACCACCCAGTAGCCTGGGAAATCCACACACTCCTGGGAGCGTCAGCGAGGCAATGCTTCCCAACTCACTAGCGCGGAGACTGAGTGCAGAAAAGAAACTTTTAATGAAAGAGGCAGCAAAGTCATATGGCATAAGCTTGGGAAAATACCACACCCAAGCTGCGTCTACACGTGCACGCTACTTCGAAGTAGCGGCAGTAACTTCAAAATAGCGCCCGTCACGTCTACACGTGTTGGGCGCTATTTCGAAGTTGAAATCGATGTTAGGCGGCGAGACGTCGAAGTCGCTAACCCCATGAGGGGATGGGAATAGCGCCCTACTTCGACGTTCAACATCGAAGTAGGGACGTGTAGACGATCCGCGTCCCGCAACATCGAAATAGCGGGGTCCTCCATGGCGGCCATCAGCTGGGGGGTTGAGAGATACTCTCTCTCCAGCCCTTGCGGGGCTCTGTGGTCACCGTGGGCAGCAGCCCTTAGCCCAGGGCTTCTGGCTGCTGCTGCTGCAGCTGGGGGTCCGTGCTGCATATACAGGGTCTGCAACTAGTTGTTGGCTCTGTGTATCTTGCACTGTTTAATGAAAGTGTGTCTGGGAGGGGCCCTTTAAGGGAGCGACTTGCTGTTGAGTCCGCCCCGTGACCCTGTCTGCAGCTGTGCCTGGCTCCCTTATTTCGATGTGTGCTACTTTGGCGTGTAGACGTTCCCTCGCTGTGCCTATTTCGATGTTGGGCTGAGCAACGTCGAAGTTGAACATAGACGTTGCCAGCCCTGGAGGACGTGTAGACGTTATTCATCGAAATAGTCTATTTCGATGTCGCAACATCGAAATAAGCTATTTCGAAGTTGGGTGCACGTGTAGACGTAGCCCCAGAGTTCATAACCAACCCTCAAGTAACTGTCCCAGTTTAAATGGATTGAGCAGTGTCCTTTGCCTCTCAGGCTCACCAGTCCAATACTGCAAAGAGCCAATCCACACCCCCAAACTTTCTCCATGCCCTCTTCAAATGCCCCACTTACAACTCTGTCCAATCCATACAGGCCCTGGCACATCACCCTGACGCACTCCCTCATTGAACCTGAGGCAATGCCACATTTGTGTTGGTCCAGCGTTCTGCTCGCACCTGCCCCTTGCTTCTCCTACCAGCCGGCCACTGGTTGCTCCTGCCAGCTCCTTCTTTCACCAGCCACCCATCTGCTGTCTTGTGGATTTTTGCTGTAGGCAAAATCCTGTGATTCCAGCTGTCCATGGCTTCAGCTGCCAATGGCTTCAGCTCATAGTGGTATTCAGCTCTGGTCCCAGCCACAGCACCTCAGTATCCACCAGGGTGGATTCTCACAGAATAACTATAGACCTATCTTTAGATCTACCTTTGAACAGTCACAGGGAGAATGAATTTAACCAGTCTTACAGCTGTAGGGCCAAAAGGTTTCCAGCCAGGTGGTTCAACCACTATCCCTCCCTTCTTTCACCTCACAATGCTTAGATGGAGGGAGCCCTGTGCAATCCATACCTTGCACAGAAGTGATGACAACAGCCCTATACCCCCTGAATGACTTCAAGCATTCGTGAGACTCCACAATTCTTACACTGGGTGATAGCTACTTTACAGCAACATGTTGTTTACAATAGTCAAAACCTCATAGTTTCACCTGCTCCTATCAGGCTTTGTTTACAAGACAATATATATACACACCTTTGCATTTTCATGCAAATGATTTCTAAAGGACACATTCCCCAAATCCTTCAGCAGTACTGAGCTCCTGTGGGCACATTCCTTACACTTGCAACCTTCAATAGTTAAAAAGGCTCTAGACTGATGTAAAGAAGAACAAAAGAAGGAAAGAAGAAATGGGTGTGTTAAACACTGAGGATGGTCTGAAAATTGTCTTTAATCTAGGCATGGTCCAACACCTAAACAAATATTGTGTGAGTTTTTAATGAGGATAGTGAGCTTAGGTTTAATGGCACAGTGGCTAATGGAAATGAGGATACGGTGGTAGAAATTACCACTTCTGAGCTGGAAGTCAAATTCAGACAGCTTCATGGAACCAGGGTCAGTGGTAGTGGGGTGAGGGAGATAATCTCCATACAAGATTATTAAAGGAACTAGCAGATGAAATTGCAAGATTTATAGCAAGGATTTTTAATTAATGTGTAAACTTGGACATTTCAACCTATGGTTGCAGCTGTATTGCGGAGGAATGCATCTGACAAAGTGGGTCTTTGCCCACAAAAGCTTATGCTCCAAAAAATCTGTGAGCCTGTAAGGTGCCACAGGGCTTCTTGTTGTTTTTCTGGATGCAGACTAACACAGCCACCCCTCTGATACTTATGGTTAGAGAATTGTTAACATAATGCCTATCCTGGAGAAAGGGTTGGGGGAAGTGATTCAGGAAGCTAGACGCATTGGCTTGAGCCCAATTTTATGCAAGGTCTTGGAACAAACCTAGAGGAAAAAGTTGTTAAGCACATATAGAGGTGATTCGTAACTGAGTTAAAATGCAACATGCTTTTAGAAAAGGTAGATTGTGCCAGACCAATATGATCCCTGTCTAGAAACCTCTGTTCCTTTCTCAAAGGAGAAGGAGATGCAGTAGTTCTAATCTTGGATTTCAGTAAGGCATTTTATACAGTTCCACATGAGAGATTCATAGTGAAATTGGAGAAGAAAGGTATCGGTGTGAGAACGGAAAGGCAGATAAGTAGACAGTTCAAGGGAGATTACAAAAGCTCATACTGAAAGGTGAATGGTCGGGTGGGAGGGTGGTCCCTAGTGGACCAATCTTATTTAACATTTTCTTAAATGGCCTTGGCACAAAAGTTAGGAATCTGCTAATAAATTTGCAGATGACACAAAGTTAGGAGATATTGCCGATATGGAGAAGGGCCAAAATATCCTACAAGAAAATGAAAGACCTTTTGAAAACTGAAGGAATAGACACAGGATATAATTTAATAATTCAAAGGAATGATCAAGAATTGTTTGTATAAACTGACAATGCATCAATTGGAACTGACAGAGGAGGAGAGAGATTTGGATGTATTGGTTGATTACAGGATGACTAAGCACCACCAATGCAATGTGGCAGTGAAAAAAGACCAATTTGATGTTAAGATGTTATCAGGTGGGGTATTTCTAATAGTAACAAGGAAGCATTGTTACTATTATACAAGGCACTGGTAAGAGCTCATATATGATACTCCATGCAGTTCTGTTCCACTGTATTTAAGAAATTAAATCAAGCTGGCACAGATACAGAGAAAAGTCTACTAGGATAAACCTACCTTTTATGACAGGAGACTCATACCATTTGGCTAACTAAAAGGAGACCAAGGGGAGATACAACAGCTGTCTCTAAGTACATCAGACAAATAAATATCAGAGAAGGAGATACGCATGTCAGTGTGGCCACTCAAACAAATAGATAAAAGCTGTCTAACCCCAATTTTAGACCTGAAATTAGGCAACAATTTTTACCATATAAGGATTTAAGTTCTGGAGCAGCCTTACAAGGGGAGCAGTTGGGCATAAACTCTTGAAGCCAGTTTTCTTTTTTATGGAGGGGATGGTATGATGGGACTGATTATGATGGCATTTAGCTGATCTGCAACTGTTGTCACCGAATATCTCCAATGGCCAGTGAGGGGGAGGGCTCTGAGCTACTAAAGGGAATTTTTTTCCCCAGGTTCCTGGTTGGTCTTGTCCATGTGTTCAGGTTCTAATACTTGGGGTGGGGAAGGAATTTCCCTTGCAGTTAGATTGACAGAGATGGGAGGAGCGAGGGGGGGATCTTCCTCTGCAGCAGAAAGCATGAGTCCCTTGCAGGTTGAAATTAGTGAACATGGTAATTTCTCTAACTTGAAGTCTTTAAACCTTGACTTGAGGATTGCAGTGTAGGGGGGTCTGTTCCAGGCATGGGTGATTGATGTTCTGTGGTCTTCAGTGTTCAGTAGGTGAGACTAGATGACCGTGATGGTCTCTTCTGATCTTAGTCTATGAACCTGTGTTTACACAGTGCCTGTTTTGGGTCCTGAAGACTCTGTGCCACCCATCACAGTCCTTGAATGGTGAGTGTGAGTTTCTCTATAAAGCATGGCTGTGCAGTCTCTGTGAGCATGGAGAACGTGGGAGGAATTCTTAACTGGTGGCCAAACCTTCCCATGGGGGTGCAGCTGGGGAGCAGGTAAAGGAAGTTCTGGCCTTGCAGGAATGATTCAAGTGCTGCCTGGCTGATTGGCAGAGCACAGTCTGCAGCAGGTGTACAGGTGCCTCCCCCATGTTGCTCCCTTCTGCAGAAGATGCTCCAGGGACCCTCAATCTAGGTGTGAAGTATGTGTGCAGGTGCTGTCAGAGTGTCCCCCTGCCTCTGTACCCCATCTCTTACAAGGGGAAAAAGTACAAATACTGCTGCTCAGGAGGATTCATGTGGGATGGAGCTTACGATGTGCAGTCTAGGGTTAGCTGTGTGAGGGCCTGCCTTCCTGGTTTGATTTCCTCAGCAGCCACCTTACTTTGGCTATGTCTACTCTAGGCAAAGTAAATCGACCCTGAGCAGGTGCATCTTCTGGGCTCGCTCTCTCTCTCTCTCTCTCTCTCACACACACACACACACACTCCTGTTTGTCTCTTTCATGTTCACCTTCCAACACACACTTGCACTATTGTTGTTACTGCTTGGTACTTGTTGCAATGCACTCACATTATGTGTCATTTTATTCTTTTAATGTGTTTTAGTGCTTTGATTGGTCTATACATTTCATAATTTTTATTCCTCTTGCACTTTAAATTTAATTATTTTGAGTATTGAGTTCTAAAATACTTCACCTGTCCTGGCTGGAGTAATTATCCCAATGGTAACTGTATATATATATATATAATTGCTCACTGGATGAGAAAAAATAGGGAACATTTTTAGGGGAGCAGTCAGCTAGGCACCAGCAGTGGAGTGGCGGCACCACCCAAATGTCAAGCAGACTGTGTCATACAGGGACCATTGACTGTTCTGCCCTGGGTGCCAGAATTACTGCCAGTGGACCTCCTGAGGGCCACAGCTATTTCTCCTGAAAATACAGAATAATTGCAGCTTAAATAGGCAGTCACCTCTTTCATGCTCCAAATTAAATTCCTTCTCATAAACCACAGTATTTTCCGGTTACAGAATCAGTACAGCTTATTACTGAAATCCAGAGAAAGCCTGAGAAAAAAAGGCTTTGAAAGATTTCTCACTGTTACTCCATCTGCATTGCATCTGGTCAGTTTCAAAGTCACTCACGACTATGGCATGAAGAATGAAAAATAACACCACTCATTGATAGATGATGGAGGTCAGGTACATACATTTAATGAAGAATGAGGTGTCCAAATACAAGGCAGAAGTTTACAGGGTAATGTGTTAAAAAGACAGATAAATGTAGAATACTGATAACTTTAATGATTCTTGGTGACACCAAGCCACCAAAACAAATACAGTGTCCTGGCCAGACATTGCAAAGCAAAAACTGTAGAAAGAAATGCAAGTATAAAATAGAATGAAATAACAATCTAGTAGTGACTAAAGAAAATCAAAGCAAACTAGCATCAGATTGGGTCATCAATAAAACAGCTTTTTTTTGTAATTTTTGATTGATAGATTCTTATTTTTAAATTTTACACCTTTGGGAAACTGAGGGAGAGCATAGGGTTGGCAGGTAAGGCAGCACTGACAGTGGCTATAGGGTTCTTTGGGCAATGGAAGGTCTCAAGGTATGAGGGAGGCTATGGTCTAAAGTTCAAGTTGTGGGGGTGACTGCAGTCCTGGTCCAGTGGAGCAAACACTCATGGCTGGGATTTCAAGGAGAAGATAAGACATTGGCTGTGGAGGCATTCCATTTCTGAACAGTTCCAGCATGCTGAGTGAGGGGCTGCTGGGGGTTCCTTTCAGGAGTGTGGGGCTTAGTGCATGGTCTAGCATAGGCTGGGGTCCTGGTAGGGCCGAGCAAGACTGTGAGGCCATGCATTGCCACAGACACCCTTGAGATACTCAGTGAAGAAGCAGTTGTGCTGACAGTTACCTGATGGATTTTGTCAATTTTTTTCCATGTCTCACATGAAATCACCATTTATCAAAATGAGTTACTTTAAATCAAATCATTCCCTACCTACTCCTATACTAGTAGTTCCCATTGAGAAGGGGCTGCCATCTGTACACAGTTTGAGCCAGTATGAAGGTCCTAGTGATGTATTGTATAACAATGACTGACTTGAGTTATCATGGCTACGTCTACACGTGAAGCCAACATCGAAATAGTTTATTTCGATGTAGCAACATCAAAATAGGCTATTTCGATGAATAACGTCTACACGTCCTCCGGGGCTGGCAACGTCGATGTTCAACTTCGACGTTGCGTGGCACCACATCGAAATAGGCACTGCGAGGGAACGTCTACACGCCAAAGTACCACACATCGAAATAAGGGTGCCAGGAACAGCTGCAGACAGGGTCACAGGGCGGACTCAACAGCAAGCCGCTCCCTTAAAGGGCCCCTCCCAGACACAGTTGCACTAAACAACACAAGATCCACAGAGCCTACAACTGGTTGCAGACCCTGTGCCTGCAGCATGGATCCCCAGCTGCCGCAGCAGCAGCCAGAAGCCCTGGGCTAAGGGCTGCTGCCCACGGTGACCATAGAGCCCCGCAGGGGCTGGAGAGAGAGCATCTCTCAACCCCTCAGCTGATGGCCGCCATGGCGGACCCCGCTATTTTGAAGTTGCGGGACGCGCAATGACTACACGGTCCCTACTTCGACGTTGAACGTCGAAGTAGGGCACTATTCCTATCCCCTCATGGGGTTAGCGACTTCGACGTCTTGCCGCCTAACGTCAAAGTTAACTTCGAAATAGCGCCCGGCGCGTGTAGCTGTGACGGGCGCTATTTCGAAGTTAGTGCCGCTACTTCGAAGTAGCGTGCACGTGTAGACACGGCTCATATCAGCTAGAAGCGGGTGGCCTTTTGCATAAGATTTTAAGTCAATAAGACAGTAATCACATCAAAGACCTTCATTTGCAAGAACTAGTGGCAGCTGATGGTGGATGCTGGCTGTGCCTGTAAGCAGGCAAAAAGATCTGTAAAAGATGTTGCTAGTGTAAACAAAGAGCAACTGATGTCTCAATTTTTTACGAAATTTACTTTTCTGCGCTTTATTTGTTGCCTGGAAGAGCATCCAAGTAATAGCTACTATTCAATGCTATTGTGAAAGATTAGAAAACAAAACTTTCATACCTCTCTAATATTTCCTTTGCTTTTCAAAATGCCAAAGAAGTTCTCTCTCTCGCTCTCTCTTTGCACCAAATGTTTTTTGCTTGCTTCCTAGATGAGAAATTCTCTTGCATACTGATATTTAGCTCTGCAAAGTGTACATTTTGAAACTTAAGTAAGAAAGTTGTTAAATTCAAATAATCCACTTTATTCTGTTGATAGCAATTACGGTTGTTCCAAGCAAGAACACAATCCACCAAGCCAGGAGGCACATAATCAGGCCATGGTGCTCGCAACGTGCAGTGTATTTAAAAGAGATACACAGCATCTCCTTTCTTCAGAACTGTGACTCCATGGCACTTATTAGATGGAAGGCTCCTTTTGGAGTGCTGTGCAGGTACACAGCCACATTAGGAGGTGCAATGCTTCCCTGAGATTTCAGGCTTATAGAAGCAGTATAGCTGCTGCTTCCTTTCCCTTCAAGGGGTGTAGGGCAGTACAGACTGATTGGGAGTCTTATCGAGATTCCTTCATGTCACCTTCCACCACTTTGGGGGTAATTACAGTTTATAGTGCACCTTCAGGAGCCAGCTGTGAGCTTAGGTGAATGCAGGTTCCTTGACTAATTGGCCCATGTCCACAGAATGCAATAAGAGAGCTAACATACTAAACACCTCATGCTGGTAAAAATCTTAGTTAAACAAGCCAGAGTGACTAAGGCAATCCATGGAGGAGAGCCAAAGCAGTCAACTAATACATTGAAACTGTGCTGTCTATGCTATGATTTTAAGATGGTAACACACATCTGTACTTCATACTCTAAACAGCCTGAGAGATCTGGTATCTGTCACTAATTCACCAGAAGAAATGATGTGTGCATGTGTATTCAGTAGGAATTCCAATTTGGGAGTCCTGGATCAACTAGTTAGTTGGACAGTGATGTGTTCTGCTATACTTGAGCAAGGTACTTTAGTGACTGTACGAACAGGAACCTTTCATATGCTTGAAGGACCATCTTTCCTACCCTGCAGTCTCCTGGGGGCTGCCATGTACAGAAAATGCAAATGCTTAGTATCCCCTAAGCTACGTCTACACGTGAAGCCTACATCGAAGTAGCTTATTTCGATGTAGCGACATCGAAATAGGCTATTTCAATGAATAACGTCTACACGTCCTCCGGGGCTGGCAATGTCGACATTCAACATTGACGTTGCGCGGCACCACATCGAAATAGGCGCTGCGAGGGAACATCTAGGCTACGTCTACACGTGCAGCCAACATCGAAATAGCTTATTTCGATGTTGCGACATCGAAATAGTCTATTTCGATGAATAACGTCTACACGTCCTCCAGGGCCGGCAACGTCGATGTTCAACTTCGACGTTGCTCAGCCCAACATCGAAATAGGCGCAGCGAGGGAACGTCTACACGTCAAAGTAGCACACATCGAAATAGGGATGCCAGGCACAGCTGCAGACAGGGTCACAGGGCGGACTCAACAGCCAGCCGCTCCCTTAAAGGGCCCCTCCCAGACACAGTTGCACTAAACAGCACAAGATACACAGAGCTGACAACTGGTTGCAGACCCTGTGCCTGCAGCATAGATCCCCAGCTGCCGCAGAAGCAGCCAGAAGCCCTGGGCTAAGGGCTGCTGCCCACAGTGACCATAGAGCCCCGCAGGGGCTGGAGAGAGAGCATCTCTCAACCCCCCAGCTGATGGCCGCCATGGAGGACCCAGCAATTTCGATGTTGCGGGACGCAGATCTTCTACACGTGCCCTACTTCGACGTTCAACTTCGAAGTAGGGCGCTATTCCCATCCCCTCATGGGGTTAGCGGCTTCGACGTCTCGCTGCCTAACGTCGATGTTAACATCGAAATAGCGCCCAACATGTGTAGCTGTGACGGGCAATATTTTGAAGTTAGTGCTGCTACTTCGAAGTAGGCAGCATGTGTAGACATGGCTCTAAAGTGTTATCTTCTGAACTGCCTTAGAGATTAGCATCAGGGATGATCATGAGCTCCAACATCTGGAAGCAGCTGTATGAGTTAAGAAGGGAAGCCTGTCAAATGGAGCTAAGCAGTGATTTGCCTTCTAGAGATGTGACATTTTGCTCTTTAAACTGTGGGCAGCTTACCTATGTTGTATATTTCGGGTTGCAGTGTTAAAGTTCTGGCTCAACCCCAGACTCTGGGACACATGACAAAGGAGGGTCCCAGGCCCAAATGTTGACACTGCAATTATATAGCCCTGCAGCCCGAAGCAGGTGACCCAAGCAAGACCCAAGCTGTGAAACATCCCCTATATACATAACAAAAGAATGGCCCCATTTTCTTCAACAGGGCTACAGTTACACTACAGCGCTCTGTTGACAGAAGTCACTGTCGGAAGAGATTTCCCGACGAAACTTGTGTTGACAGAGTGCAGCCACACACAAAACTCAATTAGAAGAGAGCTTGGCTCTGTCAACAGAGCAGCCGGACAGACAAAACAGGCACCTGGAAGCACAGCAGACAGGGCTGCCCGTTGTTCTGGATGCGCTGTCTGTCGAGAGAATGACCCCCAGAGAGCCCACACAGCTTTTTCGTTGATAGAATCTGTTGAGAGCAGCATTATGCCCCATGGCTGAGAGGCACAATGCTGCTGGCAAAAGTGCTGAGATTTGTCAACAACTTTTGTCAACATTTTCTTTTTGCAAAACTTGCCAGTGTAAGCTTAGCCTAAGGAAGTATTCAACTCTTCAAGCTAAGCACGCAAAACTATTAGAAAAAGTTGAACCCTATCTGCTGATTCTCCCATCACGTGGCGAGCTCTATTTCGAAGTTGACATCGACGTAAGGCGGTGAGACGTCGAAGTTGCTATCCTCATGAGGAGATGGGAATAGCTCCCTACTTCGACATTGAACGTTGAAGTAGGGCATGTGTAGCCGATCCGCGTCCCGTAACATCAAAATAGCGGGGTCCACCATGGTGGCCATCAGCTGAGGGGTTGAGAGATGCTCTCTCCATCCCCTGAACTCTATGGTCGCCACGTGCAGCGGCCCCTTAAAGCTCCCCGCCCCCTGCCTTCCTGTGCAGGAAGCTGAGAGAGCATGCAGGTGGCAGCAGTAACACGCGGCCAGCCTGCACGCCTCCCTGCAGCCCAGAGACACCCCCCCACCCCCCCGCTGCAATGGCTGCCCACCAGCCCCCCCAAGCGCCCACAGGGCACCCCCCCACAAAGGGAGCCAGGACTTCCAGCCTGGCAGCCAGCCCTGGAAGAGGCAGCGGGGCCCCTTCTGGACGGAGACTGAGATCCAGGACCTGCTGGGGCTCTGGAGTGAGGAGGAGGTGCTCCAGGTAATGGGGAGCAAGAGGTGGAACGCGGATGCGTTCGCTCGGCTGGCCGAGGGCCTGGCCACCCGGGGTCACCCTGCCCGCACTCCTGACCACGTCACGAGTAAGGTCAAGGAGCTGCAGCAGGGTTACGCCCGGGCCTGGGATGCGGCCAGCCGATCTGGGGCTGCCCCTGCCACTTGCCCCTTTTACAGGGAGCTCAGGGAAATCCTGGGCCCCCGGCACACCTCCTCCCCACTGGCCACTCTTGACATCTCGGCCAACGAGCCCCAGCAGGCCCCAGAGGCAGAATCTGCCCTGGAGGCAAGCCCCGCACCCCAGGGGCCCCCCCAGGAGCCCACCCCTGGGATGCCGGAGGAGGAGGAGGGGGAATCCTCCTCCAGCAACGGGGGGCTCCACATCATCGTGGCTTCCCGTTGCTCCAGCAGGGCGTCCGCCCACAGGGTGTGCCCCGACCGTGGGAGCGGACCATCAGGTATGTACCCTCCCGGTGCACACCCCCGGGGTTGAGGGGCGGGGACAACAGACATGACCAGGGCCTTCCACATGCCCAGATGACCATGGCCCCAAGGACAGCAGTGGCATGTCCATCAGAAGAGTGCATCAGCCCCTGCCCCCCCAGCAGGACAGTGCCATACCCCATCCCTGGGGATGGGGGGAGCGGAACCTAGGGTCCCCCACGGGGAGGGGGTGTGACACCCATCAGCAGCAGCGGCATCTCCCGGGGACAGGGATGGGGAACCAGCAGCAGAGGGGTGGGGGAACAAGGGCCACGGCTCGGGGACCACACTAACGGCTGTCTCCACTCTTCTTCCCTCCCCTGTGCTCCGCAGCTGCACCATCGGAGGGCCTGGAGAGTGCCGGCAAGGTGTCAGTGGTCCCAGAAAGCCCACTGGGGCCACCACTGCAGGCCAGCCCCTCGGCGGAGCACCGACCAGCCCCAGGGCAGGGCTGACGGCGGACCCAGCACCACCACCGGACAGCAATGGACCCCCAGCTGCTGGCGACCCTCCGGCAGCAGCTGGAGGTCTCGCAGCAGCACCTGCGGGTGGACGAACAGCACCTCCAACTGCAGGAGCGGGCGCTGGCCTGGCGCCAGGAGGCATGGGGGGCCTTTATGCGCACTTTTGAGCGCATCGTGGACTACCTGGCCCCCCCATGCCACGCCGGCCACCACTCTGCCCGCTCTGCCTGCTCGACCCGCCGCTCCACCCGCTGCTCCACCCGCCGTCCCACCACCTTCCGCCACCGAGGGGCCTTCCGCCGAGGGGGACCTGGGGCCTGCTGACACCCGCTGGCTGTATCTGCCGGTTCGCCCAGCCCCCAGCCAGCCTCAGCCAGGGCTGAGGCCGAGGCGAGGGTCGTACCCGCCAACCCCCCCCGCTGGACATTGGGGGTGTGGGGCTCAGGACGTGGCCGCCCCCTCCTCCTTTGTACATATCCCCATTATGTTGTATATAGTTTGTATTAGACCCCTGTTATTTTATGATACCTGCCCCCCATGTAAATAGTTCTCCCCTTCCTTGTGTTCCACTGTTTGTTTATCATATAATATATAATATATTAATAATAGTAATAATAAGAGAATTCACTGTTTTGTGGTTTCACGAACAACAGGTCTATTTTTTATTTGCAAGAAAAGTGGGGGGGGTGCTCTTGGGTGCTCTGTGGTGTGGGCGTAGGGGCAGGGAGTGTTGTGGAGGATGGGGAGGTGCAGTGGGGGGCCTGCCAGCGTTCACCCCACGGCTTGGTGGAAATGGGCCCGCAGGGCCTCCTGGACCCGGGTCCCCTCGGGATCCACCTGGCGACTGGGGGCAGTGGATGGCTGCATGTCAGCCCTGCCAGCCTCCACAGCCCAGCCCTGAAAGAATGCCTCCCCCTTGCTCTCCACCAGGTTGTGGAGTGCGCTGCACGCGCCCACAATCTGGGGGATGTTGGTGGGGCCCGCATCAAAGCGGGTGAGGAGACACCTCCAGTGCCCTTTGAGGCAGCTAAATGTGCGCTCAACCACCTGGCGCGCATGGTTCAGGCGCGTGTTGAAGCACTCCTGGCTGGCTGTGAGATGGCCTGTGTAAGGGTGCATGAGCCAGGGCCAGAGGGGGTACGCCGCGTCTGCGACAATGCAGAGGGGCATGGTGGTGTCCCTCACAGGGATCTCCTGCTGGGGGATGTAGGTCCCCGCCTCCAGCCGGCGGCACAGGCCCGAATTCCTGAATACCCGGGCGTCGTGGGTGCTGCCAGGCCAGCCAACATAAATGTCCAGGAAGCAGCTCCGGCTGTCCACCAATGCTTGGAGGACCACCGAATGGTAGCCCTTCCTGTTCAGGAAGGGTCCTCCGCTGTGCTCCAGAGCTCGGATGGGGATATGGGTCCCATCCAGAGCCCTGAAGCAATTTGGGAAGCCCAGGGTGGCAAACCCCGCGATGGCGGCATCCGGGTCCCCAAGCCACACGAGCCTGTGGAGGAGCAGGGCATTGATGGTGCGGACGACCTGCAGGGGAAGGACATGGGAGAGCACCAGTGAGGGGTGTGCAAGGTGTGTCTGGACCTCCACCCCAGGGCTGCCCTCCACCCCCAGGGCTGCCTCCCCCTCCCCGTGGGTCCTCTTACCTCCATGAGGACAGCCCCAACGGTGGCCTTGCTGACACCAAACTGCTGCCCCACGGATCGGTAGCTGTCTGGAGTGGCCAGCTTCCAGACAGCGATGACGACCCATTTCTCCACGCTGAGGGCACGCCGCATGGCGGTGTCCTGGTGCCTCAGTGTGGGGGGTGAGCCACTGGCAGAGCTCCAGGAACATCTGCCAGCTCATACGAAAGTTCTGGAGCCAGCGGTTGTCATCCCACTTGCCGAGCACCAGCTGCTCCCACCAGTCGGTGCTCATGGGGTAGCTCCACAGCCGGTGGCGTGTGCGGAGGGTGGGGGGGGCAGAGGACAGCAGGGTCTGGGGTTGCTTCCTCCTCCCCTGGGGGCAGCTCCTCTTCTGTGACTAAAAGGTGATCAGCTGCCTCCTGCATGGCATTGAGCAGGGCGAGCACTGCTCCTGCAGGGGCGACTGGGTGGACCTCTGGCTGCTGCTGCTGCTGCTGCTGCTGCTGCTGCTGGGTGTCCATAACTGCTTTGCCAAGGTGTGCATGCCTATGGCTCTGCAAACCGCGTGCTGAATGTGTCTGGGAGGGGCCCTTTAAGGGAGAGGCTAGCTGTTGCCCCGGAAGTGCTAGTCCGCCATGTGACCCTGTCTGCAGCTGTTCCTGGCACCCTTATTTCGATTTGGGCCGCTTTGGTGTGTAGACACTCCCCTGCAGCGTCTACTTTGATGTGGTGCTGCCCAACGTCGACATTGAACGTCGACGGCACCAGCCCTGGAGGACGTGTAGACGTTATTCATTGAAATAGCTTATTTCGATGTCGCTACATCGAACTAAGCTATTTCTATGTAGCATTCACATGTAGATATAGCTTATATCTATTACATATATGATGAAAAATTAAGTGATTTTAAAGATAAAAGTAAGACTTTTCTGTTGGCAAAAATTCAAATTAACCAGCCATAATTAATAAAAATTACTTTTATTAATCTAAGATATTCTACTACTGTAATATGAGCAACTATTAAAAAGCAAGAAAATATGTGTATTTTAAATGTAAATTATTTGTGAAAGGATACTTAATGTCTTACTTGTTGTTCCAAGTAATTACTTGTTGTTCCAAGTAATACCTAAAACAAATATAACCTGAATGAGTTGAAAGAAGAAATATTTGTTGCTGTATAGTCAGTATGACTAGTTTCTCCATGAGAGTTAAGGTCTGATCACACAAACTTCTCTGTAGTATGTGGGCCTGAGGTCTACCTATGTCAAGCCATGTACCAGATCTGGTCTTTGTGTTTATAAGAGTTTCTCTTCCAGCAACAATAGATTTCACAAGACTGTACTTCCCTATTTAACAACAAAAAATGGCAGAAGGATTTCTTTAACTATTTTTATTAGATTTGAACCTGGCTTTGTTTCTCTTTAAACTGTCAGCATCTGAAGTTGTACATATGGGACCAGCATATTCCAGATGGTCATGTTTGAGAGAGTTTAAACTTTCCCTCCTTTTGCTTAGTCCTGTTGCAGAGCAAAATCTCTGTCTGTTTTCTCATCCCATCTCTCTTCCGAGCTATGCTGTACTTTGGAAATAAAAAGACATTGAAAAAGTCGGTATATTTTCACATTCTCCAAACTCACTGGGAAATGATTCCACATTTAACAGAGCACAGAATAAAAATTCAAGAACTGCCCCAAATAACTGTTTTAAAATTGAACATAAAGATTGTTTTTAAACACTGACAGCTTCTTTTTTTTAAACACAGTGCAGCTGTCTGGAACGTATTTGTCTGAACTATTTGTCAGCAACTGAAATTCAAAAGCTTTGTGTTTGAGTCCAGATATGAGAAAGACTGGACATTTTCACACCTCTAAAGGAGAGGAGAAAGCAAAAATAGGGCCCTAATTTTGAGTTATTGCTCACTTTAGTACTTAGAGATGCCTCCATTTCAAATACATTTAGTGTCCTTTAATTTTATTATCCACCCATTTACTTTTACCCTGATGCCAATAAAACTGACACATTCTCAGAAGATGAGAGCCTAGAAGTGTAAGAATGAATGTGCTGAGCTACTGTTTTGTTTACTCTTCAAATTTTTACTTGGGGAAGACATATCCATGCCTGTATATTTTAGTTATAAATGTAGTACACAAAATTGTATAGTGCTGTGAAGCATAAAGAGAAAATTGCTAGACATAAAGAATCAGGAAACAGAGATCATGGCAAGTTATTTTACACTGAAGAAATGGATCAAAGCATCAAGCTTGTGCACCATGTAGTCATAGCAGCAAGGGCTAGCTGCCCAAGTATAACCCTGTCCAAGAACTTAGGCAACCCGTGCTGCTGTGTCTACATTGCTATTTTTAGTGCACCAGCTCAATCAAAGCTCACGTGTGTATGCCCACCTCAGCTGGAAATTACACCTCCAGCTCCAGTCTAGACATACTGGGTGTCTCACATTTTGTCACACATTTTACCTCATGTGTCAGCCTTACCAGGCTGAGAACTGACAGTAGGACTCCCAAAAAGGAGCTGGTGAGATGACAGTCAGAATTTTAGAACATTTCCCAGCATTCAGGACTATCTTGTAGCAGGCTGTACCAGTATCACCAACTAACACCCATAAAGAAGTGACACATGGCATGAAGAAGTACATGAGCAACAATACACCTATGTATGCAAGTGCTCTAGTGGACTGTCGGAGCAGAGGACTTGTAAAGGCTGATGCTGGACAGAGACAATAGAAAGCTGTGATTCTCTACTGAAGTGGTGATATGACAAGATGGTCATTTTCTTTTTTATTTGGAACCAGCTCAGCCTCTTTGACTTGAATGAAGCTACACCAGTCTATATCAGCAGAGAATTTGACCCCAAGACTTTTTTTTTTCAAGTAAACAGAGAGTTAACCCTCCAGCCTAGACCCTAAGGCTGCTTCTACCACATGCACAATCGTCCGGAAGCATATCCTACAGAAGACGGCTTCTGGAGGATTGTCTTCTGGAAGACTGCATCCATGCGTAAAATGCGGTTTGAAAGAGCCACCTCTTCTGGAAGATTGCATTTACACATGCACAGACATGAAGAACGGGGCAGGAAACTCCATGGACGAGGTTGCATGGCTAGAGAGCTGTTCCAGGGCCGCCAGCCATGCAGCCCGTTAAAGGGTCCCTCATCCTACAGCCCCTCCCTGCACAACCTGCTGAGGCCTGCTGTGCTACTCAAAGCAAGGCTGAGCCTGCCCCTGGGCCTGACGTCCCCAGCCACCAGTTATGGACCCCCAGCGGTTACAGACCCACAGGGTTGCCCTGACCCAGATGCTGGCTATTCTCCTGGCCATCCTCCTCAGCCCAGGGAGGGAGCATGGGCATCCCTGCGCACACTGATGGGTGTGTTCGCTCTCTGTCCCCTGCAGGTTGTGAGAGGCATTAACAATGTGCTGGTGCGGAGGCTCATGTGAATCGGGGACAGGAGCATGGTCATCAAAGGCTTTACTGAGCTTGGGTTCCCCCGGTGCTTCGGGACAACCGGGACACACTCTCCATCAGGGCCCTGGACCACAGCACTGGCCACTATGTGAACCGCAGGGGTTACTGTTCACTCATGCTCCCAGGCGGTGGTGGACCCTTGTGGGAGGTTTACTGACATCTACGTGGGCTGGCGGGGCCGGGCACATAATGTGTGTCCTTCACAACTCTGGCCTGTACCACCAGATCAAGGCTGGAAGCAACATCCCCCCAGTGGGAGCATGCCATTGGGGACATTGCCATGCCACTCTGCCTTGTGGATGACCCAGCCTACTCGCTGCAGCCCTGGCTTATGCAGCCATACACAGGCCACCTGACCCACTTTCCCAGGAACTGTTCAACGCCCGGTTTACACAGGCCCAGTACCCTGTAGAGTGTGCCTTCAGCTGATTAAAGACAGGGTTTAGATGCCTCTTCACAACTCGGTGTGGGCATGGAGACCATCCCCCAGGTCATGGATGCCTGCTGTGCCCTTCATAACCTCATTGAGGCACGTGAGGTGACCCTCCCTCAGGGCTGGATGGCTGAGCCGCCCCCAGATATGAGCAGCCTGCTGCGGCCCCTGACCAGCAGCTCAAACACAACGCGGTCTGGGGTGACAGCTGCTGGGGAGAGATTAGTGAAGGCCCTGCACACTGTGCAAAGCACCCCTACAGCTCCCACCAACAGTTAAGTTCAGCCTCATCCAGGGCCAGCTGCCTCTCTGCCAGTATGTTCTGGTGCTGGAGGGCAGCTGTATATACTACAGCCTCCTCATCATTGTCCTAGCATCGGGCCCTCCAGACACATGGCCACTGGGCAGCAGGTGCTAGGGCTGGTCTAAGCCTGGCCGTGGGACTGGTGGGCTCTCTCGCCTGGATGGGGCTGGTGGGCCCTGGGCTCCTCGTCCAGATCTCCTATGCCTTGAGTGGAACTGCTGTAAGACAGGGACTGGATGGAGAGGGATGGGGGCGTTCAGAAGCACAACCTGCCTTTTCCCAACTCAGACTCAAGGGGGTGTCCTGTGTTACCAGTATACTGGCCCATGTGGCACAATGCCTTGGCGATGGTGCTGCTTGTGGTGGGCACCCCACAGGAACAGGCTGTTGGGCATGGAGGTGGATTTGAACATGGGGAAGTCCCTGCCTGTGGAGTGGGTGGGATGGGCACAACTGTGCAGCCTGAGGGTCCCCCCAGCACACTCGTGTGGCTTGTGGGGTGCTCCACAGAGGAGGGGGCCAGGTGTCACCTGTAGGCATGGTCATGGTCCCAGGGCACATTCCAGGGTGGGCCATCTGGGGTTGGGTTGTCGCATGCAGGTTGGATATGCCCCCCCGCCCCCGTTCCCACGAGGGATGCCCCATGGCACCTGCTTACCTGAGGTGGCCTCACAAAGATCAGGTGATGCCTGTCAGGACGTGGCCTAGCTGCCGGAGGTAGAGGGCAACTCAATTATGAGGAAGCCCTCCAAGAACGCATCCCCAGATGGGATGTCGATGTCCTGGGCTGCACCTGGACTTGCCTCTCCCTCTGGGATGGCAGCAGGTGCTGGCACAGCATCCTCAGCAGTGGTGCGGGGTGGAGCAGTGTCATCCCTCACCAGTAGCTCCTTGAAGTAGGGACAGCTGGCTGAAGCCTGGCCAGCCCAGCAGGTGCTGTCCCAGGCCTTCATGTAGCCCTGCCTCAACTCTTTCACCTTACACTGGACCTGCTCGAGGATCTGGGAAGGGTGGCCTTGGGCAGCCAGGCCATTTGTGAAGCACACAAAGGCAGGGGCATTCCTCCAGTGCCCCACGGTGTTCCACAGCACCTCTTTGTTCCTCCAGAGCCCCAGGAGGTTCTGGTGCTCTGGCTCTGTCCAGGACAGTGCCCTCCTTTTTGGAGCTCAGTTGGGGTCCTGGGTGCCCTGGGCTAGCTCCCTGGGCTGCCCTCGGGATGCGGTGTGGTCCTGCTGGCCATCAGTCAGGCTCGGAGCTCAGCAATCACTGCAAGGGGCTCTGCAGCGTGCCTGGCAGCCCAGCATGTGCTGCCTGTCTCCACACACACAGCTTCCTGAAAGGGGTCCCTGGGTCCTTGCAGCTTTAAAAGCAGCTAGTCCCAGAGACCACAGAGCCCCACTGGGGCTGCCTGGTGCATCTCCACACTCCAGCTGACCACTGCCATGGTGGACTGCTCTTTCAGAAGAAGGGGTTGGGAAACATCAAGGGGAGGGATAGCTCAGTGGTTTGAGCATCAAGGATGGTGCTTGGTGCTGCTGAGAGGGCTGAGGACTGGACTTGATGACCTTCCAAGGTCCCTTCCAGTTCTGTGTGTATGTGTGAACATCTATACGTGCTTTCTTCCAGAAGAAGATGTTCCCGCTGAATTGGATGTGGAGTGCAGAATGCGGCAAAATGTGGTGAGTTATTCCAGATTCTTTCTGGAAGAGTGCCTTTAATGTGTAGATGCTCCAAAGATCTTCTGGCAGAAGCCAGTGCTCTTCCAGCAGATTGTGCATGTGTAGAAGAGGCTTAAAAGAACTACACCAGGGGCTTGTCTACACTACCACCATCCTTCAAAGGATGGTAATTTGGGTGTTGGGAGTGCATATGCAGCACTTCATTAAGCAATCCCCCACCCCATGCCACGGCAACTTCAAAGTCCCCTAACTCCTCAAAATTAACTCCCAACACCCTAGTTACCTTCCTTCTGCTGGGTTTAGTACAGTAAGTCCCCAACTTACACTGTAAATTTGTTCTGAGGGTCGCCTTGTAAGTTGAAAACCGTGTAAGTTGATGAGGGCTTGGGGGAATGTGTTGGGGCCCTAGGGGGGGTAGGGTGCAGTTGAGCCAGGGCATGCAGGGGGTTGGGGCAGAGGTTGAGCCTGGCCAAGGGGTTGGAGCCAGGGCCACAGGGGAGGTGGGTAGCAGGGATTGAAGCTGGAGCTCCACACATGCGCACAGGGATTCCTGGGTGCAAGTTGAAGCCGGAGCCGTGCATGCCAGGGGGTGTGAGCTGGGGCTGTGGGGGCTGGGGGTTTGAGCTGAGGCAAGTGAGGGTTAGCTTGGAGGTTGGGTAGAGCCTCATGTGCCTGCAGCAGCTGACACACTGGCAGCTGGTGGCCCAGTGTGCCTGAAGGCTGGGAGCCCAGCACATGCCAGGCGGAGGGAGGTTGAGCTGGGGCGGGGGGGGGTTGAGCTGGGGCGGGGGAAATAGAGCAGTGGCTGACATCTGGATCCTCACACACAGGGTGCGGGGTGTGAGCTAAGGCCACGGGAGGGAGGGGTTGATCTGGGCAGGGGGGTTGGATGGGGGTCGTAACAAGGTGGGGGTGGTTGAGTGGGGGTTTGGAGCCTGGTGCAGCACTCTGGGAGTTGGGACAGGGGGAGGGGGTTGATCCAGTGGTTGCACAGGGGCAGGGTGCTTGGTGGGGGTTGAAGCCTCATGTGCACTGAGCCAGACGCACAAGGTTGGGCAGGGAGTTGGGGCACCGGGGTTGGAGGGGAGCCCCTTGGTGCAGCTGGAGCCCACCACTGGGGGAGATGAGCCTGGGCATGTGGGGGGGTGAGCTGGGGCCGTGGGGGCAGGGGGTTGAGCCAGAGGGGGCTTTAATGGGGGTGAACTGTCTTGTCTGTCAAGCGGCACCACTCTGGGAAGCAGGTGGAAGGGGATTTTAGCAGTGACAGGCAGCTAGGTGGGCTGAAAGTCTTCAACTACCTTCCCAGAGTGGTGCCTAAGCAGCAGGAAGTGGGTCTTAGCCTGCCTGGCTGCCCACTGCTGTGAGAAGCTAGGCAGGCTGACAGCCACAGGTCTTCAAGTTGTGTGAAACTTGCGTTAAAGCAAGTTCCACGCAAGGTGAAGCTGCCTGAAGGGAGGATTACTGGATGAATCGGGGGTTGGCCGTGTAAGAGCAGGGTTGCTTGCTCTGGATTCTGCAAGCTTACTGTATCCATGTGTCTACAGCTCCGTGTGTCTACAGCTCTGTGCAACTCTGACCCGTGTAAGTAGGGGACTTACTGTAACAAACAGCTTGGATCCCTCTGATTATAAAATACTGAGGTGAAGTGGAGATTGTGGGCCTCCTTCATCAATGAGTTTCATGTTACTATTACAGACTGGAATGGTCCAGGATATGTGGTTTTCAATGTAAAAGTTCAGCAACCCCTCCCGCCTACTCTATTACTGCACCAATCATATAAAATGTCTCTATAAAGGCGATTTTCTTCTTTGTGCTGATGTCAGCATAAAATATATGCACTAATTTAAATCCTACTTAAACCTTTCAAGATAGAGATTACGCATTACCTAAGTCTTGTGTTTCCTTCCTCTGAATAGAGTGAACATCTTGCTGTGGATTTTATTCCCCTTAGCTGGGTAAGACTCAGAATATATTTTACTGGCTGGCTTTAAGGAGCTCTATTTCGTGAAGGTGACTTCCCTTCTGGAAGCTGTCTGTCATGCAGTCAAAACATCACACAAAAGGCTGCCCTTCCAGACAGCTCCGTAGAAAGTTGGGCCAGGATTGTTCTGACACAGTTTGTGAGACACTGCATTACCACTTCAGAATGAACAATGATCTGGCGGAAGAGACCAATGCAATGCTCCCACCAGTGATTCAAAGGGAAGAATGAGGTCTGGGTGTAAATAATTATAATGATTACCTGCTTGGTCCTTAGCCAGTTCTTCCATTGATGAAAAGGCTCAGGCTGTAACTGTGTTTTCACTGGATGGGTGAGGTGACCATATGTCCCTTTTTAGGCCCTGTCCCCACCCTCCCAATGTGGTGTTGTTTTGTTTTTGTTTTGCTGTGGACAAAACTGGGCATTTGTCCCATTTGCTCTTGCCAACTAATGATCAATAGGCAACAGCAAACTGGAAAACTACCCAGTTTTGTGAAAAAGTGGGGTGAGACCCCTTGTGCAGAGGAACATGCAAGAGCGGGGATGGGACTGAATGGCAATGGCAGCCCTGCACTGGATGGCAGGCTAGGGAGAGAGTGGCTGAGACCAGCCAGCCCATGCAGGAGGCATGGTCCTGTGCTTGGGCATATGGCAGGAGAGCTTGGGCCACCACCCTCACATATGGGTGGGTGGTGGCTCAGCAGACCAACCCCACACATGGGATGGTGGCAAGGAGGTTAGGGAGTCCACATTTGGGGACAACCATGTTGGGGACAGCAGCCCTGGGGGGATCTCAGCCTGGTCCTGTGCCAGCAGGAGCCAGAGAAGGCTTGTGTAAGCTATAGGCAAGGGAGAGGGTGGCTCAGGCCTGCCCAGGAGTGGCTCATCTTCACCTTGGTCACCCTATGTGATATAACTGGATGATGCATGATATTTAGAATTACCACTGTGGGACAGATTGGAAAAAAATCTTTTTTTTTAAATAAGCAGATGAAATCTGTTTCAGGCAATTATATATATATATAACATGTATATACATGCATGCAAATAATATAATAGGTCTAATTCTGATTCTAATGTATCTAGACAGAAGCATAGGATAACTCATGTCAAACTGGACCATCTATCTCCTGTGCTGTATGATGCTTCAGAGGAAGGCCCAACCAAAGCAATGCCACCATTAGTGTGTGTAGCAGGAGTAAGTTTGGACTGCTGACTTATTCCCTAGAGTACAAATACACCGCCCTATGCATACAAGACCAGTCAAGCCTCACAGCTGGCTGCAGCTCTCATCAGCCCAGCATCCTTGAATTGTACAGTGACTCGTTTTGACAGCACCCCTCCTTGTACATAATGGTTTCTTCCTGAAAACTGAAACTACCTCAGTTTGCCAAGCAGATGTGGGAAGGTTCTTTTTAAACTAAATCTGTACTTAAGTACACCAGATGCAGGAAGCCTGCCAAGCAATCAGTAAGGCCACAGGACTATCCAGGTGTGAAAAGAGCACTTCAGAAAAATAAGGCCATTATGGAAGAGCTAAATGAATTATTTGCATTGGTCTTCACTGCAGCAGTTGTGAAACATGGTTTGAGTCAAACCCTGTTTAGTTTGTAGAACATAGATTGAGAATTTTTTGTTGTTTTTTGAGTAACTAAGTCTGATCTCTATTCCTGCTACTTATAAACATGTATAATCCAGCTGTGTGTTGTTAACAAAGCAGTTTTATATTGTATCTAACACTGTATTTTGGTTGAAATGCTTGAAAAATCTCAGCTCAGTTTACAAAGGCTAGTGTGTGTCTATTCCAACAGAAATTGGTGAATTCTAGTATAATGAGCTTACACTTGCCAGGCTTTGGCCCAGTGCAAGACAATGGGGTATCAGATGATTCATGAGCAGCTGGGAAGCATTCATGTAGCACAGTTGGGTGTGTCCTTGACTAGATGTCTGTGTAAGTGCAGTGCCAAGCCAAGGTTTCTAGTAGTGATAACAGCATCACACGGTGAGGACCATCCTAAGCTGGTTGGACAAAGGGTTTTGAGTTCCCTTAGTCCATGTTGCATTCCTGGGAGCCAATCACATACAGATGTAAAGAGTCTCAAAGAGTCTCCATGTTAGTTTGTATCTTCACAAAACAAAAAGCAGTCCTTCAGAGCTGAAGAAGTGGCTCTGTCCCATGAAAGCTCATCACTTAATAAATAGTCTTTAAGGTGCTACAGGACTGCTTTTTTGCTTTGAGATGTAAAAAGATTTTTGTAAGAAAATAAAATTTGTTTTAGGGTAGACAGCAGACAGATATAAGATGGAAACACACATCCAAATAATAATATAAATCTCATCTGAGTGTGTATAGGAAAATATCACAACAGATTATTACCCATTCCTACTTCTCCATATAGGAACCAATGACACAGCAAAGAATGACCTAGAGTGGATCACTGTGGATTATGTACCTCTGGGAAGGAAGATTAATGAATATGGAGCACAAGTGGTAGTCTCATCCATCCTCCCTGTTGAAGGAAGAGGTCCAGGTACAGATTATCAAATCATGGAAGTAAATGCATGGTTGCGCAGGTAGTGTCAGAGAGAAGGATTTGGTTTCTTTGACCACAGGCTTCTGTTTCAAGAACAAGGATCACTAGGAATAGACAGGATCCACCTAACGAAGAGAGGATAGAGCATCTTTGCAGGCAGGCTTGCAAAGCTAGTGAGGAGGGCTTTAAACTAGGTTTGTCGGGGGGATGGTGACCGAAGCCCTGCAGTAAGTGGGGAAGGAAGAAGGTACAACAAAGGAGGACCACTCGTTCAAAAGGAGAAAGTAAGCCCATCAGCTTATTATCTAAGGTGTTTGTACACAAATGCAAAAAGCCTGGGGAAAAAAAACAGGAGGAATTACAGGCCCTGGCACAGTCAAAGAAGCATATGAGGTGATTGGAATAATGGAGATTTGGTGGGATGACTCACATAACTGGAGCACTGTCAAGGAAGGAAGTAAACTATTCAGGAAGAACAGGCAGGGGAGAAAAGGAGGAGGAGTTGTGATGTATGTGAGGGAGCAGTTATGATTGTTCAGAGCTCCAGTTTATGGAGAGAGAAGAGACAGCTGAGTGTCTTTGGGTTAAGCTTAGAAGTGGAAGCAACAGAGGCAATATTGTGTTCAGTGTCTGCTATAAGCCACCAGATCAGGGAGATGAGGCAGACAAGACTTTCTTCAGACAAGTGAGAGAAGCTTCCAAATCACAGGTGCTGGCTCTCATGGGAGACTTTAATCACCCAGACATTTGTTGTGAGACCAATACAGCAGAACACAAACAATCGAGGAAGCTTTTGGAGAATGTTGGAGATAACTTCCCGGTACAAGTGCTGAAGGAACCAACCAAGGGCTGTGCACTGCTTGACCTGCTGCTCACAAACAGGGAAGAACTAGTAGGAGAAATAGAAGTGGGTGGCAACCTGGGCTGCAGTGATCAAGACATGGTAAATTTCGGGATTCTAACAAAAGGAAGAAAGGTGAGCAGTAAAATACAGACCCTTGATTTCAGAAGAGCAGGCATTGACTCCCTGAGAGAACTGATGGGCAGGATCCCCTGGGAAACTAGTATGAAGGGGAAAGGAGTTCAGGAGAACTGGTAGGATTTTAAACAGTTCTTACTGAAGGCACAGGAACAAACTATCCTGATGCGCAGTAAGAAAAGCAAATATGGTAGGCTACCAGCTTGGTTTAACAGGGGAATCCTGTTAGGCTATTTCAATGAATAACGTCTACACGTCCTCCAGGGCTGGTAATGTCGATGTTCAACTTTGACGTTGCGCAGCACCACATCGAAATAGGCGCTCCAAGGGAACGTCTACACGCCACAGTAGCACACATCGAAATAAGGGTGCCAGGCACAGCTGCAGACAGGGTCACAGGGCGGACTCAACAGCAAGCCGCTCCCTTAAAGGGCCCCTCCCAGACACAGTTGCACTAAACAACACAAGATCCACAGAGCCGACAACTGGTCGCAGACCCTGTGCCTGCAGCATGGATCCCCAGCTGCAGCAGCAGCAGCCAGAAGCCCTGGGCTAAGGGCTGCTGCCCACGGTGACCATAGAGTCCCGCAGGGGCTGGAGAGAGAGCGTCTCTCAACCCCTCAGCTGATGGCCGCCATGGAGGACCCCGCTATTTCGAAGTTGCGGGACGTGCAACGACTACACGGTCCCTACTTCGACGTTGAACGTCGAAGTAGGGCGCTATCCCCATCTCCTGATGAGGATAGCGACTTCGACGTCTCACCGCCTAACGTCGAAGTTAACTTCGAAATAGCGCCCGACGCATGTAGCTGTGACGGGTGCTATTTCGAAGTTAGTGCCGCTACTTCGAAGTAGCGTGCACGTGTAGACACAGCTCAAGGGTACTGAGGAAACTGGCAGATATCAATGCAGAGCCTTTGGATATTATCTTTGAAAACTTGTGAAGATTGGGAGAGGTCACGGATGATTGGAAAAAGGCAAATGTAGTGACCGTCTTGAAAAAAGGAAAGGACAATCGAAGGAACTATAGACAAGTCAGCCTCAACTCAGTCCCCAGAAAAATCATGGAGAGAATCCTCAAGGAATCCATTCTGGAGCACTTGGAAGAGGGGAAAGTGATCAAGAGTAGTCAACATGGATTCCCCAAGGGCAAGTCCTGCCTGACCAATCTGATTAGCTTCTATGATGAGGCTCTATGGACATGGGGAAGTCAATGGATGTGATATACCTTGACTTTAGCAAAGCTTTTGATACACATCCCACAATATTCTTGCCCATAAGTTAAGGACATATGGATTGGATACATGGACTGTAAGATGGACAGAAAACTGGCTTGACAGATGAGCCCACTGGATAGTGGTCAATGGCTCAGGGTCTGGTTGGCAGTCGGTTTCAAGTGGAGTGGAGAAGGATCAGTTCTAGGGCCAATACTGTTCAACATCTTTATTAAAGACCTGGATGAGGGAATGGATTGCACCCTCAGCAAATTTTCAGATGACACTAAGCTAGGGGGACAAGTAGAAACATTGGAGGGTAGGGATAGGATCCAAAGTGACCTAGGCAAAAGGAGGATTGGGTCAAAAAATTGATGAGGCTCAGTCAGGGCAAGTGCATAGTCCTGCACTTGGGATGGAAGAATCCCAAGCACTGTTACAGGGTGGGGACCAACTGGCTAAGTAGCATGGCAGAAGAAAAGGCCCTGGGGATTACAGTGGATGAGAGGCTGGATGTGAGTCAACAGTGTGCCCTTGTAGCCAAGAAGGCCAATGGTATACTGGGGTGCATTAAGAGAAGCATTTCCAGCAGATCTAGAAAAGTTATTATTCCCCTCTAATTGGCTCTGGTGAGACCTCATCTGCAGCATTGCAACCAGGTCTGGACCCCCCAGTATAGAAAGGATGTGGATGCATTGGAAAGGGTTCAGCAGAGGGCAACAAAAATTTATTAGGGATCTTGAGCACATGACCTATGAGGAGAAGCTGAGAGGGTTGGGCTTATTTAGTTTTCAGAAAAGAACACCGAAGGGTGATTTGATAGCAGCCTTCAAATTTCTGAAAGGGGACTCTAAAGAGGATGGAGAGAGACTGTTCTCAGTGGTGACAGATGACAGAACAAGGCGCAATGGTCTGAAGTTACAGAGGGAGAGGTGTAGGCTGGATATTTCACCAGGAGGGTGGTGAAGGACTGAAATGCATTACCAAGAGAGGTCATGGAATCTCCATCCCTAGAGGTTTTTAAGTCCCAGCTTGACATAGTCATGGCTGGGATGATTTAGATGGGGTTGATCCTACTTTAGGAAGGGGGCTGGACTAGATGACCTCCTGAGGTCCCTTCGAACCCTAAAATTCTATGATTCTATGATTCTAGATACATAGGATTTCTGTTACTGAATTGAACACCTGATTGCAGCTGCATCCCATCCAGTTATTTAAATGATAAGAATGAGCTCAGTTTTTGTTACCAGCTGGGGAATGATTTTTTGATTGGTTGTTTCAGAAGCAACATGTGTCAGTGTTTCCCAAAGGAAAAAAAATTAGAATGTACAACTTGGAAGAAATCCCAAGATTGTTGATGTTCCCCAAGAACCGTGAAGTCTGAGTTTAGCAAGTAGATCTCATGAAATAAGGTTAGTTGCACCTTAAGATTACGTGCACCTTAATAAAGTAAATGTGAGATTTTGAAATTATTACATTCTTACACTGCTGCATACGATTTCTGTGATTTCTGTGATTGTGCTCTAGCTGACAGACCTGTCAGGCTAGTACTTCTCTCATAACAGCTTTAACAGAGACAAAAATACCATTTTCTTTTCAAATGTCTTTCCAGTGTCCATCGCTCCATGAAGAAGAATATAGGGGCTCTATTTGGAAAGATGGAACCCATGTTCAGCCAGCCCAGCATGATATAAAAATCAATCAGAATCCAAAAGGTACACTACATTACTAAATCTGCCCTCTCAAGTGGCAATAGAAAAGTAGATAGAAGACTCTTTGCAGTGTCTATATTAAGGCTTAGATCAGCTTAACTACAGCTCTCCAGGGTGTGAACTTTTCAGAGAGAGTGTTTTAGGTGCACTTACATTTTTAGGTGCAGACCTGGCCTTAGTCACATCAAAGTTAGACCTCTGTGGTTTTCTTAAAAACTTCCCCTCCCCGCCACACGATGAATCAGGGATATTTTAATTCCAACTTTTATTAGAAAATGTTTGCAGTTTTCCAGACCAAAACTTGCTGACACTATCAAGATTTTATCCTGCCCTATGCAGGATATAACACTAGGCAAGAAGGACATTTCCTCTCTGTGTGTTTATGCCTGCTTCTGTCCTGAGTCCTGCATTGGAAAATCCATGTCACGTAGCACTAACGTCAAACAGGGATGATATTTAAGAGTCTTCATTTTAATTACTTCAGCTAAGCAGCTTTGCTGGATGTCAGCAGTTACAGGATTTCTCCTGTGGCTTGATTACCTGAACACTAATAGACCTGTTGAATTGCATTGTGCTTAGCAAAATCAGTCCCAGCAGGGGAACCCCTTGCTAAGCATCAACACTGGACTTTACAACACTTCTGCAACTGATGACAATCAGCGAGGTGTCCACTCCCTGAAAGAGTCTGCTGCTGACATAAACTGCCAACCTTGACTGGGTCCGGCACAGTGGGGAAATTACTCATCCCTCGCTAGCTTCAGTGGGGTGGTGGGGTGCTGCAGCTCTTGCTGGCCTGAAGTGCTTTCCACTATATACAGGATTTACAGTATGGTTTAATGTTTCCCAGTTCCCCCAAGTCCCATGCACGTTGCTTCAGTGCTCCTGGCTGGGGTGAGTAGGTATCATAGGATTTATCTGAAAATGTAAAACATGGTGAGTCGAGGTACAGCAAACCAGAGTATGAGTAGATATCACAGTACCCTGCTGAACACTCATGTAGAACTTGCAGGATGCAGCAGCAGGATCCACACAGCCTGTGCACAGTACATTCACATGAGGCACTAGCTGCCTAGCTCTGACTTGCCATAGAAATCAGAAAGTAACACAGACATAGGGGGTTAGCTGCATGACTCCGATTGAAGTTGATGAGTCTAATAACCAAATCCCAATAAATCAAGCTCTCACCTCTAAGTTATTTCCATTTACCAGATTGGCAAAAAACATTCAGTGTTGAGATCTGTAGTCTATGTGCAACTTGCCCTGTTGCCCCAGAAGACATGGGTGGAAAGAGGCGGTTACGTTTGGCAGAAAATTCTGATATTTTGAAAAGAAGGTTTTGCTACAATTCAGAATGAACCACAGTTTGAAAGTACAACATTGGTCAGCTTGTATGGCTGCCCCAGAATGGTGGAAACTGGAAACATTGGGTTCCCTACTGTCAGGCAATTTGACAGCTGGGGAGCTGAGAAGCTGGCAAAGGAAAAGCCATCAGGAAACCTGGTAGGGTTTCTAGTGGAACATCTCTGATATTGAACCGTCTCTATAAAATGTTTGAATTATAAACCAGCAAATGCTGATAAAATACATATTTTGCATCTTTCTCTCTGGTTTAAAAAAGTATAGTAGACTCTTGCTTATCTAAAGGACTTATTTCCCCCATTCGTCACCCCTGGCACAGCCAGACCCTCCCCAGATATGCACTTCTTCACACCTAGATAACATGACTTTACAGTGGAAGGAAGGGCCATATGAGGATTGAACTAGAATTGCATCTGTTTCGAAGGAGTCAAATAAAACACAAGCACCAAGTGATGCTGGTAGTCCAAGAAAATACGTATAGTTACTAGAAATTAAAAATTAAATAAAATTAGCCACTGGCGCATTATCAAACCAATGATGGAAAATTTTGGGAGGAAAAATCCTAGAATAGACAAGGTTTTGGAGTAAGTAATGGCTGATTCTGATCAACATCTGCTTTTATTCATATTAGCAAAGGGTTTTCATTCCCAGGCTTAATAAAAACACTATGCAACCTTCATTATGGATTGAATCTAAATGCCATATTTACAAATATGGCCTAATGCTCAGCAAAACTATCACTGCAAGCATGCAAAATCATTTATGGAAGGGAAGAGGGATCCTACAATAAGGAACTGTTAGGAAGAACATTTATTGGTAATACCACTATTAGTTATCTTTTGTAAATCAGGAGAAATTGAATCAAATTAACTCCTTCTCCCAGAAGGCTCATTATAGACCTGATTATATTTACAGCTTTTGCCTTTATAGTGTATATTGAGCATTGCTTTCTTCCTCTGTTGCTCTGGGCAGCAACTGCAGTGGAGGGGAACATATAGAGCTGTGATATTAAGAGACAAATAAGTTTGGTCCATGCAGAGAATACTAACCTCAATAAAAATGTCCGTTGGCTCTGAGTTTGACTGATGAACAGCTCAATGAAATATCTTAGAGTCTAAACAAAATCACCAAAGTGAGGTCCCAGTGCAGTTTAGACGCCCACTTGAATGATCAATAGTTTTCCAGCTATCATATCCCAGTCCCTCGGTAACAAACATTTGTGGTTTTTATTTATCTATTTTTAAAGTTTTTGCAGCTCATCTACTCAGGTACCTTTTAAAGCACATCTAGCTGCCATGTTTAACAGCTACTGTTTTTTTTTCTTTTGTAAAAATAAAAATTAAAAAAAGAGGAACCAGTGCTCAGCTGGCTCCCTGCCCCACCTCCAGCCAGTCCTGCCACTGAGGTGCCACTACTCATTACCAGCAAGTACCAGCACAAAAAGAACCCTGACAACATCTGCAAAAACACAATTTTGCTTATCTGCTTCTCAGAGCACAAACCACCAGCAGCCATTTTTTACTTATTACCTCCTTGTGTAGATTGCATAAGCCCTTTGTTTTGAAATTGTGGGAGTCCCACAAGCCCTTATCCTTTATTAAATTCAGGATATCTACTGCACCGATCACAGTCAACTTGAAGGCTTCAGTCTTCAGAGTGAGCCCCTGCAAATATTATATTATATGAACTTTGGGCCACTTGCTTTCATCCTGCTAGAAAGCATGCACATGAGGAGCTCTTAAAAGGGCTAAGAAAATCCCTTGAGCTTTACCTTATGGAGTTGTCTCATTATGGTCTCCCCTAGAGAGGAGGGGTCTATAACCATATGCAAGGACTGTAGACAAGGCCTCAAAATAAGTAGAATCTGATGCTCTGTCTGCCCAAGTTCCTCCATATTAACTATATGGCCTGAAACTCCCTTTGTGCAGACACTGGGACAAAGTCTGTGGTCAATGGGAGTTTTGTTTGAATGCTGACCAAGGTCTGTAGCCTTTGCCTCTACCCATACCCCAGACCTTTCCATCGCATTCACACCTCTCCAGTTCTTTTACTTAGCTACAACTAAATGCTATTTAGAGTCTGGAAAATCTGATTGTAGTCCTGAGTAACGTGAAGTACACAGAGACTTTTGCTGGATCCTGGTCCATCAGCAGGGGGCATTTAGGCTAATCATTTCTGATGCATTTAAGTGGGTTGAAAGCACAAGTCTCAAATTTTTTCACAAGGGATTCACTTCAGTGGGTCCCCCAACAATCCTTTTCCACTGGAATTGTTACATATTTCTGAAAAATCCCACTGAACTAATAGGGCAAAAGAATTGGGAATGGCTCGAAACTAACCTGCTCTAGTATTAAACTGCAAAGGAAAAGGGATACCAGGTACAGTAGCATCAGGTCATGTGGGGATCCCGTTGAAATGGACACTGTTCAAACACTGAAATGTGCTGATCCCCCTCTCAGAATAGCTTATAGTCTAAAGAAAAAACCTCTTGGTTCTAGAACTGCCTTCTACAGTCTTTTCTTTCATATTCTGCTGAAGATATCTAGTTCTGATTCTTGCTGAAGACAGGAACTTGAACCACCTGAGTAATAATCTGCTTCATGATGGAATCTGTAATACCAGCTGATGGTGTTTGACCTGTTGATGGAATTGTTCTCGATTAAAATGTTCTTAATATGATAAAGAATTAGAGATGAATATTTATTTGTAGTATTTAAGGTATTTTTACAATCGTTTTTATTAGGAACCTTGTGAATGCTTATCTGGCACAGTTGTAAGAAAAGGCAGTGAATATGAGAAAACTCTAAATATTTTCTATTTTCTATTTTTCTACTTGTATGCATTCTGTGATGTGCAGCGGTTTTGTTGCAAATAGACATGCTTGAGTTTCAGAAATCCAAACATTTCGGTTCTCCTAACGAGGAAGAGAGACGAATAGAACATCCCTACTTGCACTTGTTTAGATAACAAAATAATCAGGTGTAAGAGATACAATGTATTAGGATGCAGTGGGGTTTTATTACTGTTTGGCTTTGATGCTTTGAAAAGCAAAATTGTACAGAAAATTCATAACTCACTTCCACAGTACTGTAGCTTTGATAGGATTCCTGACAGATCTCAGAGTATATTCCTGCATTCTGACTTAGCAACCAATGTTCAGGAATAGATAGCCACATATGCCTTTTATGACATGTGTCATTTGAATTTCATTTGCAGGTTTCACTGAATACAATGACAGAAAATTGTATGGAATTTTGACTTACATGTAATTTTTCTCAAAAAAGCAAACAGAGAAGAGGGATGATCTTTCTCGTGAGGATGCTAGCCCCCGGGCTTGGAAAACTCAAGTTTGATTCTCTGCTTAGCCATAGACTTCCTTTTTAACCTTGGGCATGACATTGACATCCATCAATTCCTGTTTCCCACATGTAAACTGGAGAAAATCTGCCCTCAAAGTGATGTTATGCGGTTAATACATTAAAGATTGTGAAGTACTCAGAGACTTTCTAAAGCTACGTCTACACTAGAATGCTACACTGATGTAGAGAAATAAGTTACTTTGACGTGTAGCATCTACACATCCTCCGGGGCCAGCACCATAGATGTTCCATATCAACATAGCAATGGGCAACATCAAAAGGGGCTCCCCAGGAGAGCATCTACATACAAAAATGGGTCCTTTCAAAATAAGGGGCCAGACAAGCCTGTGGACGGGGTCACAGGGCAGACTACCCCTTCTGGGGCAACAGCAAGCTGTTCCTTTAAAACGCCCCTCCCACAAACACTCGGCCTGCACAGCATGAGGCCTACAGAGCTGACACAAGAGTCGCAGACACTGTGCACGCAGCTATGGACCCCCAGCAGGAGCAGCAGCAGCAGCCAAGTTGTTGCTGAGGCTGGAGCTGCCCTGCTTGGTGCTGCACAGGAGGTCACCCAGCACCTTCTGGAAGGGGAGCCCTCCTCAAGGGGTGAAGGGATGGAGGAGCTGGTCCAGACCATGGGGCCGTCCTAGTTCCTGCCCGTCAGGTGCTCCGCAGGCTATGGAGCTACCCCACCACCTCAGAGCGGTGGGAGTGCCTGGTCATGGGGGAGTTGGACAATGACCACTGGCTCTGGAATTTCTGGATGGAGTGTTAGACGTTCCTGGAGCTCTGCCAGTGGCTCACCCCCACCCTGAGGCACCACGACACCCCCCATGTGGCACGCCCTTACCATCAAGAAATGGGTTGGCATCTCTGTCTGGAAGCTGGCCACTCCAGACAGCTACGGATCCATCGGACACCAGTTCAATGAGGGCAAGGCCACAGTTGAGGCCGTTGTCATAAAGGTAAGGGGACCCAGGCAGGGACCCATTGTGGGTGGGGGGTTGAGGAAGGGGTCCAGGGAGGAGGCCCAGGGAGGAGTCCTGGGGAGAAGGCATTCCTGGGGAGGATAAGTGCCCCAGGTGTGCCAGGAAGAGGACCTGGGAAGGGGTCGCCCAGGGGGGTGCCCAAGGATGTTGAATCCAAGAAGGGGGATTTTCTGAGGAGGGGGAGTCCGGGAAGAGGGTGCCCAGAAAGAGGAGGTCGAGGGGGGGGGCCAAGTGCACCCCGCACACCCGCAAGGCCAACGCCCACTCCTTCAACTGGAGTCAACACTCCACCACCTCCACCTGGTGCCAAAGGGTGGTGAGGACCTGGGGGTCAGCAGCTGCTCACAGCTGGCTCTGGTGGTGGTGGGCTGGTCCCGGTGGTGGTCCCTGCCCGGCTGGCTGCCGTACTGTGATGTCCCCAGCAGACTGTCCAGCACCACAGAGACAGCAGCACTGTTGTGGCCCTCCGACATCCCTCCAGGTCCCAGTCCTCTGTCACCCGACCATGGGCATGGTGTCCCTTCAGGAGTTCAGCCCCCCTGTCCAGGGCTCTGAAGCAGTTGGGGAACCCCATGGGACATGGTGCTGTCCGCAGGAGAGGGTGCTGATGGGCCCTGGGGGCTGTGCCACTGTGCCAGGCCTGTGGTCCAGCTGGGCCATGGTGGGACCGGATCAGCTGGGTATGTGGGGGGCCCCCAGTCATGTCCCATGCCTCCGTCCCGTAACCCAGGGGTATGCCCCCTGTGGGGTACATACCTGAAGGATATCCTGAAATGTCCACTCCCACTGTCAGGGGACACCCGTTGGGCAGATGCCTGGCTAGAACTCCAGGAGGGGAGGTCTATCAGGAGCTCCCCATCGCTGGAGCACTCCTCTGTGGTCCCAGGGGGCTGGCTTCTCCGGGGGCCCTTGGGGTGCCTGGCTGGCCTCTGGGCCAGACCCCTGGTCTGAGGCCTGCTGGGGCTCCTTGACTGAGGTGTTAAGGACGGCCGGGGGGAGGAGGTGTACCAGGGGCCCAGGATTTCCCTAAACTCCCTATAATAGAGACAACTGGCAGTGGCGGCCCCAGACGGGCTGGCCATGTCCCAGGCCTGGGCGTAACCCTGCCCCAACTCCTTTACTTTTCTCCTGACATGGTCAGGAGGGTGGGCAGGGTGACTTCAGGTGGCCAGGCTCTTGGCCAGCTGGGCAAATGCTTCTGCATTCTGCCACTTGTTCCCCATTACTTGGAGCACCTTCTCCATGCCCCAGAGCCCCAGCAGGTCTCAGAGTATGGCATCATTCCAGGAGGGGCCCGTGCCTCCTCCCTCCTAGCTGGATGCCTGGGAGCCCTGGGTCCCCTCGGGGGGATGGAGGCCTGGGGGTGCTCAGAGGGCTGGCTGGCTGGCTGCCATGGGTGGTAGCTGGGTGGCTTAGGCCTCTTGAGGGCGTGCAGGGCCAGGATGTATGGCTGCTGCTGCCCGCATGCTCCCAGCTTCCTGCCACAGGAAATCCAGGTCCGTGGTGCTTTAAGGCTTCTGCACATGGTGACCACAGAGCCCCACAGGGCTGGACAGCACATCTCAACCCCTCAGCTGATTGCTGCCATGGAGGACCCCTCTATTTTGAAGTAGCAGAACATGGACCATCTACACACGCCCTAATTTAACGTTCAAAGTCGAAGTAGGGAGCTATTCCCATCTTATGATGGGGATAGTGATTTCAACATCTCCCCGCCTAATGTCAGTTTCAACTTTGAAGTAGCACACAGCATGTGTAGTGCAATACGTGCTATTTCGAAGTTGGACTGGCTACTTAGAAATAGCTAGCTAGTGTAGATGTGGCTATAATGTGGACAATAGAGGTACCACAGATAAAAGTTGCTCCTTAATTTAAACCAAGTTGAAGATGTACTTTACAATTGGGGAGAGGGTTAGAAACATTGGCAAGTAATTTCAACCTAATCTACTAGTTTTCTTTGACAGAGTAGCAAGACTTGTGAATGGGAGAAAGCTGTAGATGTGGCACATATTACTTAGGCATTAGATACTGTCTCACTTATCCTTCTCATGAAGGAGTTTGGAAAACATAACCTCGGTAGAGTATGATAAAGTGGTTGCAGAAAGCCATTCCAAGATTGTCATTAACAATGGTTCACAGTCAAATTGGGAGAGTATATTCAGCAAAGTTCTGCAGATTTTGTCTACTTTTTTTCAATATCTTCATCAGTTATTTAGATAATAGCATAAGAGTACACTTATAAAGTCCGTGGGCAACACCAAGGACATGAGGATTGGAGAAATGGTTAGAGGTAAGATGAAACTCAATAAGGACAAAAGGAAAGAACTCCACTTAGAAAGGAGCAATTAGTTGCCCACATACTCAAATGGGGAACAACTGTCTAAGAAGGAATACTGCTGACAGAGGTCTAGGAGATATTTTGTTGACACTGACCAAGCTCAAGCACCGCTCCCTGCATCTCCAACTGGCCTCCGTTTGCTATTCCCAGCCAATGCCAGCAGTAGAAAGTGGTGTGGACATACGGGCCACTGCTTCCCGCAGCTCTCATTGGCTAAGAATGGCGAAGTGTGGCCAGCAGGAGCTGCAGGGGCCATGCCTGCAGACCGTCAATATAAGCAAACTGTCTCCCAAAATACACGTTGTTTAGCCTGATGGGCCAAGTGTGGCCTGCAGGGTTGCCCACCACTGGCATAGATAATACTTCATATTACTTCGAGGTCAGGCAACTGGGCCAGATAACCTCTCAAGATCACTTCCAGTCCTACAGATCTCTTGTTTAGTGCTCAGATTAGCAGAGTCTCTATTGTAAAAATATGCATTTGTAACCACTTATCACATAGGGGTACATTAGGGTTGGTTCTGTCAACTAAGATTCAATAGTACCGTGTTTCTGAAGCAGACCCACTGAGTCCAACACAACTACACACGTAGCCTATTATAAGTAAATGTGAGTAAGAACAGCAGCATGTGGCCCTTAAATCCTAACACTTTGCTTATACATAGAAGAAAACAACTCTACGGCACTAATTATTTGCAACTACTGACTTTAAATGGGGATCACTGTTCCAGCCATGTATGGATGATTTCTTATTTACTGTATATAGGATGGAATCCAGGATGTTGAACAAATTTCTCTCAAGAAGTAAAGTACCGTTATGTCACTAGTGCTTGCAGAAAAATTATAGGTGCTTCCTGGGGATGCACTGATAGGTCAAAAGAAGTTCTGTGAATCTTAATGCTTTTCTCCCAACTGGTACAACAACTCAGGGCCAGGCATAATTTGACACATATATACTTTGTACCTGCAAAATTATATGACCAAACACAATGCCAGCTAGCGGAAAGGCGAATGCAGTAGATTGCATATCAGAATTCTTTAAAGGCACAAAATTTCATCAGCACTGATATAAAGTTTTCTGATATTGGAGGATGAATTTACCTGTGCTACTGACAAATGATATTTTTAATGCTGTCCTTTGACAAGCTTGTTTTTAGAAATCTTGGATTTAGCTTGCAGAAGGAAAACTAACCCTTTGGTCATATTTGATTCTTTTAGAATTCATGGTTACACAAGCCTGTCAGAGTGAATAATGACAGTTTCCAAGTTTCAGAGTGGCTACATTCCCCAGTTTACCAAAGAATGGGCAGGAGAAGCACATACATGGTTTGATCATGCACCATTCCAGTCACTGGAAATTCTCGAAGAGAATAAATCCCACAGATCATAACAAGAACAACTCTCTGTGAAGTACTGATTGTGGGCTATTGGTTCCTTTGGCAACAAAATATTGAACTTCAAGCCTGAAAAGGCTAAAAACCACTGATTCATAAGAAACACAAAATTAGTAAGTCAATTTATGACAGATTCAATATCTTTGTTTTTTTTTTCATTACTAGCAAATCATGTAGATATAGGAGCATCTCAGCTGTCATTTTGAAAACCTAGATAAGTCTATAGCCCCCATAATTGCAGAAAATAACTTGAAAGCATCAAGTTGAAAGGGTCAAAAACCAGCAGAAAAATAAAAAGAAAATTACTTTATAAAATAATTGCATGATTTTTAAGCAATTCTTCTTTGGTTTGTCTGCCTCAGGACTTTCATACACTCCAAACACCCTTGAGAAAACCTTATTTTTGTAATAGACTAAGTAAAAGCTTCTTTCTACCAATAATAGGGGCAGTGCCTATGAAACAGGAAGCATGTGCATTTATTATATACATACATTACCAGGAAAAAGGAAAAAATTTCTGCTACTGCATATGGGTTCTTATTATGCAAAATAACTGCTTCAATCAGATGCATAAAGATGCCATAAAATTAAATGGCAATTATGATTAACAGTGAATTACATTTATGAACTGCCTTGATTTCCAAAAGGTCCCCAAAGTAGTTTTCAAAGGTTACAAGCTATTTAGGCCTCATTACATCCACCTTGCTGAATACAAGAAATACAATAATACAAGAAATAAAATGTGACAATTGCTTCAGAGAAGTATCGCACATCACTGTGGAACAGTAAATGAAAAATTTCCACAAGAAATTCAGGGGCAGAGGGCAAATAGTCGAACTGTAATGTTATCCAGGACTTTGGGACTCATACCTTGTCAAAAGCATCACAAGAACAACCTCCATCAGCACGTCTCAAGACAACACATTAAATACAACAACACGTTACATATTGTACCCTGCAGCACACTGTGTACACACTGATGAACACTAGGAGGACCTTGAGTGATCATCTAGTTCAGCTGAGGTATGTCTAAACTCAAAAATCTCCCTAGGCAATTTGTTCCAGTACTTGCAGTTAGGAAGTCATATCTAATATCCTTGGTAAACCATTCTTGCTGGCGTTTAAGGCAATTATTTCTTGGTTTCCTCAGAGGTTAAGGCAAACAATTTCCCTCCTTGTATTTCTTTTAATCCCTCCCAAGTTGGTATGATCTCCACACTTTATAAGCGTGATGTTTATGTCAGTATATAAATCATTGAAGACATTCTGTATACCTGGACCCAGGAGAGACACCTGGCAAAAGCCCACTAGATATGCCCTTCCAGATTTACTGTGAAACACAGGTAATTAAGCTATTGGAACACTTTTCCAAGCAGTTATAAACCCAATTGTAGGTTGTACAATATTGGTTGTACTTCCCTAATTTGCTTATGAGGTCATGCAACAGTTTCAAAAGTCCTGTTAAGGTGAAGCTATGTCATATCTACCACACTCCCGCTCCCACTATCCACTAGGATTGGTGCCCTGTAACAGAAAGGTATTAGGTTGCTTTGACTTGATTTATTATTTACAAATCCATGCTGTTTACTGTCTAAGTGCTCACAGACTGATTGCTTGGTTACTTACTGCGTTATATTCCCTGGTACTAAAAGTTAAGTTGTCTGATGTGTCCATATATTCCTTTTTATAGCTGGGCATTACATGTGGTATTTTCTAGTCCTCTGGCATCACTCCCATCTTCCATGAGTTTTCCAAAATAATTGCTAAAGGCTCAGATATCTCCTTCATCAACTCCTGAAATATTCTCAGACATATTTCATCAATCACTGTATGCTCGAAGACATTTCACTTGTGTGAGCAATATTTTGACTGATTTCCCTATTGTGGTTTCTGACCTTCATTTTCACAAGTATTCACTATTTTAACTAATAGTACAAGGGGTCCCATTATAATCACAGAATCATAGAATCACAGAGCTCAAAGGGACCGCCAGAGGTTATGGAGTCCAGCCCCCACCCCTGCCCCAAGCAGGATCAACCCCAACTAAGTCATACCAGCCAGGACCTGATCAAGCCGGGATTAAACACCTCCAGGGACAGAGAATCTACCACCTCCCTTGGCAACACATTTCAGTGCTTCACCACTCTCCTGGGGCTTGTCTACACTACCACCTTCCTTTAAAGGAAGTATGGTAATTAGGGTGTTGGGAGTTTACTAATGAAGTGCTGCCATGCCAACAGTCCTGGCTGGCAGTGGTCTGTGCTGTTATTTAGCTGCTAATTACCCCTAAATGTCTTCTAAGAGCCCAGTAAGCAGTGGAAGTGTTAGTAATGTGCTAGACAATAATGACTTCCAGAGGTCGGCAAAGTCTTCCATCCGGCACCGGTCAGGTCCTGAGGGTGCCGTAGTAGAGAGTTGCAACCTATAGTTCTAGTCAGTCTGAATAGTCCCTTCACAGTAGGCAGGCCAGACTTCCTGTTGGTACCTTCCAGAAGCAAATATTTGAAATGCAAGTGCATGTCCAATATTCTTAACTTTAAATAAAAATGATATGTGGATACAAATGGCATAACTATAACCAGTGAATTACAAGCTTTTCAACGGATACCTCACTTGGAACACTTGGTACAAAATGTGTTTCAGATATTAAACAGTGGTTGCAATAATGATCTGCAAGGGCGTGTTTTAATCAAATAATGTTACAATGTTAAATAAATTGTGGCACTCGCTGCCAGTGAAAATCACTGAGTCCCAGAACTTACCTAAATTAAAAAGAAAAACGGATTCTAACTAGACAGATATCAAACATTATCATAAGGGCTTAAAACAATCTCTAATTTTTAGTGACCGAGACTGGGAGAGTGGGTAAAAAGTACATAACGTTTGCTACTTCAGGGTTCTTCTATCTTCCTTGGAAACACCCACTAGTGTTGGACATTGAGAGAAGGCTGCTCCAATAGATGGACTTGCAGTTGGATCCAGGGTGACAATTCATGGGTTCCTATATTCATAACTGTCAATTACAGATTTTCTTGCATCCTCTTCCGCAGTATCGGGTACTAGCCATTACTGGAGACAGGGTACCAGACTGTTAGACTTATTTGTCTGATCCAGTGGAAGTGCTTGGAGTCCTCATTCTGAGTTTCATTAACAGACGTTGTGGCAGGGCCAGGGAGGAGGGCCACTCAGAGGAGCCCAAACAAGCAGAAGGGCCTGTGGATCAGTAGCAGGGCAATCACAGGCAGCTGGGCAGGAGACGGTTCAGCCTAACTGGGGCCAGCTGAGTCCAGGACTGGGCTAATAAAAGGCCTTTAAAAACCCTTCACAGTGGGAAGGGTGAGCAGAGCAGAGCAGAGGGAGAAAGCAGGTTTGAGTGGAGCAGAAGAGGATCAGGAACACCAGAGACCACAGAGGGAGAGTGAGGAGCTGCAGCAGATCAGGAGTGGGGACTTGCAACTGCTGCAGCCTGGAGAAGGTACCGGGGGAATTGTCTGGGGAAGTGGCCCAGGTGAAGAGCTGCTGTGCCAAGGGCTAAGGGAGTCAGCTCCTCCCATTAGCAGCTGCACAGGGTCCCAGGGCTGGAATCCAGCATGAGTTGGCGGGGACTGGGTTCCCCCCAGACCACTCCTCACCCCAGCGAGGGCAACTGGCCCCTTAAGGGGGACCGGTGGACTGAATAGAGGCCAGAGGCCCATGAATAGGACTGACTTGGTCACATTTTATACTAAAAAGAAAAAACAGCCTGCACTTTTTTCTCTCCCAAAAATGCCAACCTGATCTGAGAAAGTCAGTGCCTTCAGCTAGAAATTTTTGCCTAGAAAGTCAGTTATGTGCATGGGGAGGAGAGCAAGTAAGGAGGAGAAGAAGCTGGAGGAAGCATCGCCATCGTCCCTTCTCTGACATCATCAGCTGACATCATTTGTTTGAGGATCCTAGCAAAACAGACATAGGAAGTAAAGCTACAGAAGTCAAAAGGTAAGGATAGAGTTTGAAAGTACCAACTGGAAAGTACCAGATGAATTGGCACTATCTTTTTAAAACTTAAGAACTTCGATATGATTACCTCATCTGGGTCATCCTGAAGGATGGGGGGAGGGGAAAGAGGAAAAAAACCTCTGACTGTATGGCACCTATGTTCATAATGTGAATGAGATGCTAAATACATGTTTTACAGCTTTCCTTTGAACTATCATTATTTGGCATGTGGCTTTTGTTCTGGACTGTGAACAGTTAGAAGGGTCTCTGAGGACGCTTTCACCAAAGGATTTAGAAGAAACTCATATGGCTAATTTGTACATAGGGAATCCAAAGAAGGGCTCTGCTCAAAAAAGACAGTGACCTAGCCATAAAGCCACACAACCCTTGACAGCAGAATCTGACTCCAAGACCATAGTTAAACAATTGAAACTTCCTGCACTTCAATGTACAGATTAACAGCATCATACTAAGAAGATAATTTGCTTAAGTGTTTTTTCCCTCTTTTATATGTCAATTTTCAAAGGATCATTACTTTCACAGAAGTAGCCTGATCTCTTTTTTTCTTTATATAGATGATGGCTGTTTACTTTGTAATCACTTAATGAAATTTAATTATTTTACAAGCAGCAATTGACTAACTTAAAATTTAAAGACATTGGTTATTAATGAAGTGTTTTAAGAAACTTTTTGCTGGCATGGTCACAGCAGGAATTTATGTGGTGTTTTAAATGATCAAGTATAAGTTTATCAATGTGCTACTGCAATCATATCCAAAATACTTGAATATTTTTTTCCTTCTTAAAAAGAACAAAATATATAAGTTAAAAAGCAAGAAGCAGAGTCATGAAAAATGATTACATTTTTCTCTATAAGTTGATATTTTAATATAAATGAAGTTTAGGAGGTAAGAATTTAGAAGAAATCGAGAATGCTTTAGCTATTTATATAAGTACTCTAACATCTTCACTGATATACTTCAGGTACCCTTAACTCACTCAGCAATATCATCAATCTATCCAACTACACACTCAGCCTGGCAGAAGAATCTGCCCTTTCTCAGGGACTCTCTTTTTACCCCATCACCCCCACAAACTTGATACAGTTCTGTGGGCATCTAGAAGCCTACTTTCGCCGTCTTCGATTCAAGGAATACTTCCAACACAACACGGAATACCGCACCAACCCATAGGTACCATCCCACCTACAGTACAAAAAAAAAGAATTCCTCATGGACTCCCCCCATGGTCGAAATGACAAACTGGACCTATACATAGAATGCTTCCACCGACATGCACAGGCAGAAATTGTGGAAAAGTGGCATTGCTTGCCCCATAACCTCAGCCATGAAGAATGCAACACCATCAACAGCCTCGGAAACAACTCTGACATTGTCATCCAAGAGGCCGACAATGGAGGTGCTGTTGTCATCACAAATAGACAGACTACTAAAAGGAGGCTGCCAGGCAACTCTCCAATACCCCATTCTACAAGCCACTGTCCCAGGATCCCACTGAGGAGTACACAAAGAAACTACAGCATCTGCTCAATCCCTCCCTACAAAACATGGGAACAAATCTACATAGACACACCGCTAGAACCCAACCAGGTTTATTCTACCTACTACACAAGATCCATAAACCTGGGAATCCCGGACGCCTCATTATCTCAGGCATTGGCACTCTCACTACAGGATTGTTTGGATATGTGGACTCTCTACTCAGACTCTATGCTACCAGTGCTACCAGCTTTCTTCAAGATACCACCAACTTCCTTAGAAAACTACCATTCATTGGTGACCTTCCCGAAAACACCATCCTGGCCACCATGGATGTATAGGCCCTTCACACCAATATTCCACATGAAGATGGACTTCAAACTGTTAGGAACATTATCCCTGATGAGACTGAGGCACAAATGATGGTGAAGCTTTATGACTTTGTCCTCACCCACAACTATTTCAGCTTTGAGAACAATTTATACCTTCAAATCAGTGGCATTGCTATGGACACCTGCATGGCCCCACAGTATGCCAACATTTTTATGGCTGACCTGGAACAATGCTTCCTCAGCTGTCTTCCCTTAGTGCTTGTCCTCTACCTGTGCTACATTGATGACATCTTTCACCATCTGGATCCATGGGAAAGAGGTTCTTGGAGAGTTCCACCATGATTTCAACAGTTTCCAGCCCACCATCAACCTCAGCCTGGACCAGTCCACACAAGAGATCCACTTCCTGGACACTACTATGCAAATAAGTGATGGTCATATAAATATCACCTTATACCAGAAACCCACAGACCACTATGCTTACCTTCATGCCTCCAGCTTCCATCCAGGGCACACTAAGATACAACCACTTTTGCTCCAATCTCTCAGACAGAGACAAACATCTACAAGACATTTACCAAGCTTTTCTGAAACTACAATACCTACCTAAGGAAGTGCAGAAACAGATTGACAGAGCCAGACATGTACCCAGAAGCCACCTGCTACAAAACAGGCCCAACAAGGAAAACAAGAGAACAACACTGGCCATCACATACAGCCCCCAGCTAAAGCCTCTCCAGCACATCATCAGTGATCTACAACCTATCCTGGACAAAGATCCTTCACTCACAGTTCTTGGGAGGCAGGCCTGTCCTCACCTACAGGTAGCCTGCCAACCTTAAACAAATCCTCACCCACTACTATAGACCACAACATAATAACTCTAAACCTGGAACCAATCCCTGCAACAAATCTTGCTGCCAACTCTGCTCATATATCTACACTAGCAATATCATCACAGGACCTAACATCAACCATACCATCGGGGCTCCTTTACCTGCACATTAGGAGGATAACCCACCCAGCACTTTTAGACCTCCAAGTCCTATCTCAGTCGTTCTAGTGAGACTATTAACACCCCAAATTATAAGGATGCCAATCACCTTTGATCAATTGTTCTTCAGACCAATAACCTACATATTTTTCCATCTGAATTAGCAATGTAAATAAATAATTTATATCACTTCTAATATATTTTTCACATTGTGGAAATAAAATGTGTGGTGCCAAAGACCCACTGGCATAGAATAAATATATTTATTTGATGTTGTGAATATATTTATGTTATACCTGAGGGACTCTGTTTCTGAAAATAAATCTTGTCATTTTCTACACAGTGGAAATAAACATTCTATAGAGGCAGTGAATCCCTTGGTCCACTATAGAATCCATTTACTTGATAGAAGAAAATTACATAATCAGTACTAAAAGTACTATCAGGCAGCAATGGTCAACAGACCAATGATAAGCCATCACCCAATTTGTTTGAGATAGCATATTAACAAGAAAGAACAGAAAAACAACATAGCGAGTTTATTTATTATACTTTTGTTTGCATAACACGGTAATTTTCTTTGATACATAAGCCCCAAATGCATGGTGCTTTTGCTGTGCAGTACATTTGTTTGTACCTATCTACTTTAGCTATTAATATATAGGACTCTACCAATTCATGGCCATAAAAAACTTATCATGGGCCATGAAATCTTGTTCCCCCATGAAATCTGTATAATAGAAGGCAGGGACCAACTTTTTGCAAGGTCACAAGGTAATTTTAGGGGCTTTGCAGAAGGACTACCTTCGTGTGCTGTCTTCAGACCAGGGGGGCTGGAGATGGATGGCTGTTGGCTGGGTGGCCAGGTCTAAAGGCAATGTCCCATCAGCAGAAGTACACATATAAAGTGGCAACACCATATTGATTTGACCATCTGCAGATTCCACCCCTTGCAGCATCTAGTGGATGTTGGTCACCATTCCTGAAAAATGGGGGCTGCAAAAAGTATCCATGAAGCCCCTTCTCCTGCAAGCACCACCCCTACAGCTTCCATTGGCCAGGAACAGTGAACTGCTGCCATTGGGAACTGTGAGTGGGGGTGGGGGCAGTCTCTGGACAGCCAATGTCAGCAGAATGCCTCAGAGTCTGGAATAAGATTGTCTTGATGGGCCTCAGACTGCCGTTGGGTTTCCCACCACTGCTCTGTATCATAGAATCTCTTTCCATTGAAGTATATGGCCTGTATTAGATACAGTACATAATGGAGGCATATCTATTTAGGGTATTCTGAATAAGTCATGCATTACTCTTAATTGTGATGTACCCCAGACACCGTTAGGGATCTGCCCTCACCTCCCCTTACAAGAAACTTTCAGACTTAACTATTTGAAGTCGCTGTTATATACATTCCCCACAATATAAATATGTATTATTTGGGATTTTTAGTTAGGGGTTACTTTGAAGTATACATATTAGCCTATCTTAAATGTTTCATTTATGCCACTGTTAATCCCCACTCAAGTAACCTAGGTTGCTCCTGGCTTACTTACATCCAAATGTAAGCAATATTAGCCATGTCATCAGTCATCTTTCTTAAATAATGTCTTAAAAAATTATATAACCTCACAACACTTTTCTGTGGTAAGGCTAAGATTCCCCAACTGTAAAAATGTGCACAAGAGTCACAAAGTAAATTCCTGGCCCGAGGTCACAGAAAAATCTGAAGAACAGGGAATAGGATTCAGGTCTCATGGTAGAGCCCTAACCCCTCCTTCCTATATATTAGCTTGTAAGATACACTGTTAACTCTTGCTGGTGCTTCTTGCTGAAGGTTTTTATTGAAAAAAATGGCTGGTAATTCTATTATGCAATTCTGTTAGGCATCATTTTTGTTTCTGTGTTGTAAAGAATAAATACAAAATATAATCAGAACAATATTCAGAGCTCAGATGGACTTCAGGGGCGTGTCTACACAGCCAAGTTATTTCAGAATAATGGCCACTAGTTCAAAATAACTTTGAATGGGACTCTAAGTAAAGAAAAAAAAAATCACACACACACCCACACGCGCACACACACACACACACACACACACACACACACACAAAAGATGTTTTTTGTGTTCTGCCTGGCTTTCAAAAAGAGAAAAATGCAGTGTGAGTCACACTGAAGGAAAAAATTTCCCTGTTCTTTTCATCGTTATTCTTCCCCTTCATCCCTCTCGGCTTCCTTTTATTAAAGGAGAAAAAGATGTAAGAGTGAAACTATGCACATTTGTTTTGCAGTTAATTGCAAGTAAAGGCATTTCCAGTAGTTCCCCAATGGATAGCGCAGTTCAGACTAAAAATACCTCATGCCCAGATATGTAAATCCGGCAGTACAAAAGGGCTACTGAGACTTACAATACACACATCTATAGCCAGTTTCAAAAGGGATCTGTGTTTACAAAGCACTACCAGAAGTGTTTGATAGATGGGGGGATTCTGCAGGGCTTTGAATTTCAATCCCATGAGGAAAAATGCTGAAGAGCAGAGCAGGTAACAGAAAGGGATCCAGACAGAAGGACGTAAAGAGATCTCAGTGAAGGAAGTAAAGAGATATTAGCAATTCTAAGGCATTGCTAAATTGGTTCTGTAGCTGTCAGCATATGTCCAAGACAAGTGCTTGTTCTACTGAATAAGAGTTCAAATATGGTGGGAAATATTTAAGCATCCACCAGCTAATTAATCATTTTCATTGCCATACTCAGTATTTAACACTGTGGACAGAGATATATGGATAGGATGAAGCATAAGGAATTTTAAGGCCACTAAATCAAGTGTTTGAAGTGCTCAGCTGTTTGCACCTAAATTTCCCACATCCAATGTACTTAGAAGGCCCTGTTGTGATCATGAGTTCAGAATGCTCAGCCCTTATTGCACAGGATAGCCATTTGAGATTAATGTAGAAGTTTGTCCATTATATTTTTTCAGGGAAATAAGAGATGGGATTCCCCCTCTTAAAAAGTTTAAAAGAAAAAAAGGAAAAAAGAACAGAAATCACACCACTCATTTCAACAGATTGTTAATTAACAGAAGCTCAGTTCAGTGGGATTGGGGGTAGTGAGTTTCAGATGGCTTGTTTGTTCTAAGGGAACAAAATTCATAAACTGCTCACACAGATACAGTCATTCTAGGAAGGATCTTGTCAGGCTTTCTTATTCAGTTTCTGCCATTTAGGCATTCTAAGTGTTGATTATACAATCTAGTACCTCCCAAAGTTATAACTACCCTACAGTATAGTTCCATTGACTTCCATAGCATCTCTCATGTGACTAAAGGATTATTTGAGCAAGTATGTATAGCATGAGTTAATACAGGCTAGATTGTGTAAGACTTTTACTTGCATTACTGGGCTTGGGGCTATATTAGATCCCCAGAAAAGCATAACAATCTCGGTTACCTTTGTCTAATTAATAGAGAAAGTAACTTCTTTCAAGGTCACAAACACCATACTTGAAACTTCCAATTTACAAAAGAGAGAAAGAGCCGAAAGAAAGATTTTAAATCCCTCCTGGATCCTGGAATATTTATTGGGAAATCCATTTAAGCTAATTTCATGCTGTGTATTGTCATTAGTTGCACATTTTCATTAGGCATCATGAAGTGTGCTCCCAGCCTCCAGCTGCTGGGATTTTTGAGCTGACTGCAGGTGTTTGTAACTATGGCAGGTGAGGGATTCAGGCCCTAATACTGGTATCTTGGCATCAAGTTCCTCTTCATTGCTTTTGCTGACAGAGTTTCCTGAGGGGCCAGCAAGAGAGTGGCCTGCTGCTGCATAACACGTTAGGATGTAATTTTACCTTTAATTATCCAGAAGCTAGTTTTTACACAGGTGAGAAATCTATAGTTATTAGTGCATTCATCTATGTGCTGACCTTTAAGCTTTTCTTGTTATAGCACATACCTACTTTGTGCTCACTGAGCTTTACTTACGAATGAAGAAATGAAAACTGTGATAGAAGTCGCCTATGTATGTCAGTTTTTGAGAAGAGAAAAACATAACATTTGATATTTGTATTGGAGCAGCAATGCACTTAGGAAAGTCTCTCCTCTTTCATCAAATATGAACTTCTATTTGACTGAGATTGCTGTCATAACTCTCCAATATGTGCTCATTTTCTCTTTCAAAAGCAGCCACGAGGACTTAACTGGAAACACAAGAGTTCAGTTAAATTGAGATGGGGACAAGTCATTTCTTCAAACTTTTTCAACCATTAAAAGAAGACATAGAATAGTGGATAGGAAAATAAACTGAAGCCTCTTTTGCTTTTTGATTAACATCTCACAAACTAAGCAAGGATTAGCAGAGAAATATAGTTTTCATTCAACATGTTACTTGCCAATATGTATTCTGTGTGACACAATGTACTTCAACATAAAAATATTACCCAAAGTTATTGTTTGTATTTTATCCTTTTCTTTGAATCGTGCTAACTATTAACATAGTGCTCAATTTCAATAAAAAATAAACATTAATGGCCTAGTATGGGGAGGTGCTAAACAACCAGTGAAGTCAAGATGAAATTAATGGAACTATAATGCAGAAATGGAAAGCACCTTGAGAAGTCATCCAGACCATCCCTGTCTCCACCATGATAAGACAGAATTAGATATACCTACACAGTTCCTGAAAGATGTTTGTCTAGCCTGTTCTTAAAAGCCTGCAATTATAGGTATTCCACAACCTTCCTAGATAACCTGTTCCAGGGCCTAACTATCCTTACGCAAGTTTTTTTTTGTTTGTTTGTTTGTTTTTAACTCTAAGTACTCTCTTATTACAAATTAAGTTGATTACTTGTTTTTCTTCCCTCAAGTGGCATAGAAAAGTGACCACTGTCCTCTTTATAATAACCATTTCTGTATTTGACACCTACTATCAGAGCCCCCTCTCCACTCTCTCTTCCTTAGAAGAAAACTGGCCAAGTCTTTTCTCATAAGTCATTGTCATGAGGCCCACTCACTGCTAGCCCAGCTCCTCCTGGCCGCTTTAGGGATTAGCATCTTGCAGGTCTGCTGAGGGTCTCTCATCCATCTCTGCAATTCCTGGTGCTCCTTCTTCTTAACTTGCTCCTCCAGCCAGTTCTTGATGTATGTTCCCCAATCATGGGGTGTTAGTGTTATGTCGACACAGCAACATGCTAGGTGGATCAGGCTTATGGGTCTCAGGCTGCAGAGTTGTTTCATTGCTGTGAAGACTGCCTGGCTCGGGCTGAAGACCAGGCCTAGGACCCTGAAAAGTGGGAGAATGCCAAATACTCGAGCAATGCAACAGCTATCCAAAAAGTCTGTTCTAATAAAAGTACCACTTTCCTACTGGCTGGTAGGGAAATCTGGTCCTGCTCTGTAGCCTGTGTTCCAGCTCAGGGACCTCTACTCAGCAGCCAAGGTCCGTCTCTTTCTGGACCTTACTGCTAGACCCCTGTGTGGATGTAAATCGGTATCCACCAGAGGGTGCTGGTTCCTGGGAGTGGTGGCTCCATACTTATACCCTTTTCGCCACTGTTGGTCACAGAAGAGGCTTGGATTTCTGCAGATACTGATTTGTAGCCACATCCATGGATATACATTTGTATCTATACAGAGCTCTATGTACAGCCTTTCCATGAGCCTCCTCCTCCTCCATACCTTCTGGCTCTCTCCCCCATCTCTGGACTGCCACCCTCACAAGGGTACTTGTCACTATAGCCCCAAGCATGACTCCATTCCCCCCAGCACTTCTCCAGCCCCTCCCGACCAGGTGATGTCAGCTCCTGGGCTTTTTGGAAGCCCCTCCTGTTCCTATCCAGATGAGCTTCTTCTAATTAATTCACGACTTCACCTTGTGAAGCTTAGATGATTAACTAACCACGTTAACCTCCTACTGGGTTTGTGTGCGGTGCAGGAGAATGTAGGCAAATGGCTAATTTTAAATCCATTAGTGAATGTCCATGGATGTTCAAATGATCACTTACAGATTCGGGTGTGTAACCATTCCACAAACAATAAGGCAGGTGTGCTAACACAGGCAGCAATGGCACTGGACTACCTGTACTAACTACAAAACTGCTTGAACCCACGGGCTTTTACTACACTTACAGCTTGCACTCCCTCAGCTGTACAGACTACACTACTATTTGTAGCACACTAGCTCAGATGTGAGCTACCGAAAGTATATCTGCATGGGCTAGGAATCACACCCAACTTGCAGCGTTCTAAATATTAGTAGATCAGAACAATTACCTCCCAGGTCTTACATGAAACATTCCTATGACATAGCCCATTATACTGACCCACAAGCTTCACAACAGAAACCACATAGGCACAGATATCTGCTAGAGTGTTTGGTAACAATAAGAAAGCAGTTAGCCAACCACTAATGAGAACAAGTGCTCAAAAAGTTCTGTTACAGTTGGTTTTTCAGTGGAAAAAATGGTTTTGAATGAAATAAATGTTCACAAAATTTCACTTTTTGAAAAACTAATACATTCTGTGTTTTCAGTGTTAAATGGATTTTTTTTAAAAAAAAGCAAAATTTTCTTGAGATGGAAAAGTAGCCCACCAGATCCAATGTCTGCACAACAGATTTGTAAGGGGAAACATTAAAAATAAATTTTTGCACGTTAGTAAACAGCCTATATAGACTTGAACTCAAATAAGTTTGCTGCAAATTGTTCCTCCAGCTCCTACCCCAGTCCTACAATCCCTACATCATTATGATTTCTCATTGAAAAATATGGGAGTTCATGCTACCCAAGAAATGCAGGATTGGTTCTACGTGTGGAAATCCAAGGATCATACTGAGATTCTTAGATGAAATGGCACCTTAACTGGTTCCATTGTTAAAAGATAATAGGAGAATGTCCTCCCAGAAGCTCACACATGACATTTTTACACAGAATTTTTATCTCCCTTAGATGATCATCTGCCAAGTGTATCCTTGCTGCAAAACCAGTGAAATTACCAAACAATTATGGATTAATTTGACATATGTGATCAGCCCCAATACTACCATCTTGCCTCTTTCACCGAGCAAAATCTCATTCTTCAAAATGAACAGAACAGAGGGAACTCACAATATACTTTGTCAATTACATAGTACTTTACATGGGGAAGGGATGGAGACAGGAATACATGTTTGAAGATAGACACACCTTTTTTTAAACTCCATCTTCCACATTTGGGTGAACCCTGGTGTGACCTAGGAGTCAGTTCTGCCACCAAGCACCTCTTGTGAAATGCCGAGTGAATATCTTTCACTTTCACTGCAGTTAAAAGGAAGAGAGGTACTCAGACTCTCTCAGGATACACTCAGCACATTGAAGAGAGAAACCTTTGAGCTGCAATTTATTTGCAAATTTGACTCCATCAACCGAGGATTAAACAGAGACTGGGAGAGGCTGGCCCCTTACAAAAGCAGCTCCTCTGCACTAGGTGGTAATATCTCCCCATTAGACTCTGACAATGGGGCCACATCCCCTGTCTGATCTGATTTGTTTTTTCCTCTTTTGATACATACTGCTGATAATAGGCCATTTCTACCTTGCTGAATAGACCTTGTCAACTCTGGCCCTCCCTTTTACTGGGATCCCATTATTTAAATACTCCTCTGAAACCCTCCCCCCTTTTCCCCCACACTCATGCATGTGTCAAAGCGGGTCTTTGCCCACAAAAGCTTATGCTCCAAAATATATGTTAGTCTATAAGATGCCACAGGACCTCTTGTTGTTCTCAAAGATACAGACTAACACAGCTATCTCTCTGTTACTCAGCACATTGCAACTCTGGGCAGTAAACTGTCAGTGAAAGCTACAGTTGTGTCATTCATGATTCACTGAGACCAGGACTTTCCCGCATTACCTTTAACTGCTACAGTTAGATTTATGTCAGCATTCATAATTTATACCATACATAATTTTTTCAGTGTTCTGCCCTAAGTATTTATTTGGATGCAGGAAGAATAAAAAGTAAGACATATGACAATCTGGCAGATTATATTCTACCTCCAGAAAACAAATCCTGCTCTCAATAAATCTCATTGCTTGTGGCATACAGCATTTTTCAGCCTTCTTATTCCCAATATTTTGCCTGTCATTTTCTGAAGGGTTTCTCAGGAAAGAAAGAAAAGCATGTCCTTGAGATGTGAGAGCAAGTTACTGTATTTTCCCTCTGAACTATGTCATAATATGAGCCTTGAAATGCCAGGAATAGTGTGTAAACTACATAGTAAAGCACCATGATATACTAGTCCTAGAAATAGCTCAGATTAATAGGTGTTGTGTTATTAGCAGTGGATTTTATGTAAGCTGCAAGATGTAAATCTGTCATGTAGACAAACGTTTACAATAATGTCCATGCTAATGGAGGATTTTCATCACATTTAGGAATGCCAGGCAATTAATGTGTTTTCCTGAATCTCTTTAGGCAACGAAGGCCTCTTCATATTAATAAAAATTTGACTCTTTGACCTTAATGTACTCCACACTGATGATGCAAGCTTTCCATTGTTCCCTTGATGCAACCTTAGCTTAGTTGACTTTGTAAGTTCACAAGCTTCTCCAACTAGGAGAACTGGATGCTTTGACATGTGAAAATGAACTCCTAAGTTATATTTAGTTGTAATGTTCCATGGTATAGTTATGCCATGATGAACTTAGGTTGAGGCCAAAGTTTCATCTACAGCACAAGAATTCTGTGTTCCAAGAAACCAGAGTTAAATTTTATTGAACTCGTTGATGCTTCGTAATTATGGATAGCATTATGTACAGTTTTCTTGTTTATTAGTGACTAGTTATTTTGGGAAAATTTCACCTCTTCTCCCATAACAAATAATGATGATATGATATTTGGTCTTCAGGCTAAGGCCTAGGTCTAAGTCATGCTTCTGACATATGCCTCCTGTGAGAACTGGGGCAAGTCAATCTGTCTTTTTAGGAAAAGGACTGTGTTTTACTATAGATTTAAATAATGTCTAGCATGATGGGACCTTAATAGCAGTCAGAGAAACCATGTGCTATGGAAGTGCAAATAAACAGTAATTCCTGCTTCTATAATTATATGTATACTTTTAAATAAACACTGAGTTTTGAGGAAGGAGACAAAGTAAAAAAGTAAAGGAAAAAAAGGGGTTGTACATATATTACACTTTCATGAGTGTAACATGGTAGTAGTTGAATGGTATTAATTAAGTACTATCCAAAGACATAAACACTGTAAGTCAACAATTAAACTAAATAAATAGAATGAAACACTCACATGCACTAGAGACTAAATGATACGAAAAGGAAAATATTTTCACACAAAGTCCGAATTGGCTAATGTTGCTAGTGCTCTTACTTGAGTTTGTGTCATTTCTGTGTGATAAAACAGGCAATAATAGAAAGTGCCTCATTGATAGGAAAGTATATTACACCTGCTTTTCATTTACAGATTGCAGTCTCTAGTCAGCACAATCTCTTGTGGCAACATCTGTAATACAGTATGATTTTAGTTAGCTGGATGACCACTTATCATGGGTGTGGCCAAGTTTCCCATGATCCGATAGTGTTGGTTTACACCCACCAGTCCTGGCTCTCAGTGTATTGTACTATTATTTAGCTCTAACTTATCCCTAAATGGCTTCTAAGACTCCTGTAAGCAACAAAAGTGTTGATAACTTTGCTAGATAATACTGATCTCCAGTAATTCGACAAGTTTTCTTGTTCAGCACCAGTCAGGTCTCAAGGGTGCCACACTAGAGAGATTCTGCCTGCAGTGTGTAGCCAAACCACTGGTATATTTTAAGAGGTGCATGCACAGATAAAAATCTACCAGTGCTGAAGTGATCAAGTCTTCAAAACAATACCTCTCCTTTTCTTCTTCACCTATCCTGTGTCTACATGTGCCCCTTCCTTTTGAAAGGGGCATGTTAATGAGCGGGTTCAAAAGATGCTAATGAGGTGGTGCAATGAATATGCAGCACTTCATTAGCATAATGGCAGCCGCAGTGATTCAAAAGTGCGGCTTTTCAAATTGCGTTCCACCCATGGAGATGGAACCTTCTGAAAGGACCCCCATCCCCAGTTTTCAAAAGCTTCCTATCTGGAAGAAGGGCTTTTGAAAACTGAGGGGGCTCCTTTCGGAAGGTCCCATCTCCATGGGTGGAGCGTGATTCAAAAAGCCGCACTTTCGAATTGCCACAGCTGCCATTATGCTAATGAGGAGCTGCATATTCATTGCAGTGTCTCATTAGCATCTTTCAAACCCACTCATTAACATGCCCCTTTTGGAAGGAAGGGGCATGTGTAGACCCAACCCTAGAGCGAAACCACATAAAAGAATATTTCCATTTTCATACAGTTCCAGAGTCACATACTCACACTGCAAGTAGTTGTCATTCTATATTTCAGAGATTGGATATGTGAAAATATCTTTCCAACACCACTAATACAGAGCCAAAGTGAAAATGAATTCTTATCATTTCCCTTGATTGAATTTAGACTACTCAGAGGATGGAAGTTCTGCAAACATTGGGAGAAACTCATACAACTGCATGAAAATTGAATCTATGTGGCTGTTGGTTAGTGAAAGGCGTCAGGGATGTCCTTCCAACAAGTTGTCTATGCCTCTTTCAAAATCATCTGTTTTTAAGAACTCCAAAAAAAAGAGATAAGGAAAACATCAGCTATTGCCTGAAACTTAATCACTATTTCTCAGACAAGGAAGATGATGGTTGTGTGACCAGTGTGATGCAGGTCACCTGAAGAACCCAAATCCTCAGCTAAAGGGAAATGAGACACATGCAAATGAGTCTAAATTATACTTAATTAAGTCTACCAAACCTACTTATCAAAAAGTATTCCCCAGTAAAAGCCACAACAGCTGATACTTCTGTGCACTGAAAACAAAAACTAGTAAATAATTTCCTCAACACACTTAGCAAACTACGTTTTACTCACTGTTTACTATGCCAACATACATTGTCTGCACATTAAGTCAATTAATATTAAATGAACACCTGCACAATTCACATGTAAAATGTGCTATTTAAAACAAATGCAAGTATTTAGAGTGATATTTAAAATTAATTCAAATATAGGGCTACTAATCCCCATGGTTTGGCTCAGTCTTGCCCAAAAATGGCTTCAATCTTCTGGTTGATAAGAAAAACAATTCAGGAGATTTGAATAGGCCAAAAGTCTGGTCAGCAGGGATGACGCAGCAGGCTATAGGCAGCTTTCCTACTTGCCCTAGCCCTGCATGGCTTCCAGAAGCAGCCGCACATCCCTGCAGCTCCTAGGCACAGGCAGGGGGCTGTTCCTGCCCAAGCTCCTGACTCTGAAGCTCCCATTGGCCAGGAACTGCGGTGTGTGGAAGCTGAAGGAGTCATACTTGCAGGCAGGGGCAGCACACAGAGCCACTTGACTGCTCGTAAGCCTAAGAACCACAGGAACATACTGTCACTTTTGGGAGCTGCCAAAGGCAAGCATGATTCCCACACCCAAACTTCCCCCTGGAACCCACACCCTCTCCAGCACCCACCCCCTTCCTCTTCTTCACCCATAGCTCACACCCACCCTTTTGTCTCCCCACCTACTGCCTCAGATTAGTGCCCCTCCCACATCCAAACCCCTTGGGCCCACTCACAGCCTTCAACCGTCACCTGCCACAGCCCAGTGAGCATGAATAAGGGTAGGTGGAGCGGGGGAACAACAGAAAATGGGACAGGCTGCTTAGACTGGTGTGACTGGACACTTGACGACCCTTTTCAAATACTCAGCAGGATTATTTGATGCCTTGAAATGTTAAATATCACATCTTACATAAAACAAAGTACCTCTTAAGGGAAACCAGAGCAAGTGCTACTTGCTTAGCTTGCTCATTCCACTAGACCAGGAAAATAACTGCATCAGCAAATTCCATAGTCAAGCACATTGGCTTCTTTTTCATCTAAACAGCACACTGAAGGAGAGCTACTGACCAGTTTTAATATTCTTTAATAAAGTTTCTCCAATGTTAAAGTTGCACAGTTGTAAAAGCCATATTGCCAGCAGTATATGAGGCAAGTCCCTGCACACAGCTATGAATGGAAAAAGGGCTTTCCCTGATAATCAGAGATTTGAAGGCCAGAAAAGATCAGATCCTCACTCCTTGCACCATATATCCTGCAGACTCCCATCCCTTTCCTTTACATCTTGGTTTAAGAACTTCAAGCAATGGTGACTCCACTATATTTTTATTTCCAATATTTCATTACCTTCACTGTTAAAAGCTTGTAACTTATGTTCAAAGACTAGCTGTAACTTACAAACATTGGATTGTGTTATGTCTTAGTTTTCTAAGTTAAAGGGTGAGAGGCCCCTGACTACGTAAGGCATCATATTTTGGGATCACTCAGCACCTCTTTTCCTCCCTAACTACTTCTTTAAAGATGAAAAGTGAAACTGCTGTACCTCCCCCATCCACCTTCTGAAAGCACAGTGATACTTCTAGGGTTAGTGCATGTTCCTGTACCCAACACTTCTGGACTGTTTGCTTCTTGACTTTGTTCCCTACAGCACTGCATAACGAACAAGAATGCACACTCCTTCTCTAACTCCATATGTATTGCTTGCATGTTACATTTTTCCTAACAGCACAGTCATAATACAATTATCAATATATTTGCAAGTCTCAGAGGGATAGCCAAGTTAGTCTTGAACTACAGAAACAATGAGGAGTCCTGTGGCACCTCAAAGACTAATAGCTTTATTTGGGCTTAAGCTTTTGGGTGTGAAAACCAATTTATCAGATAAATGGAATTCAAGTAGTTTCTCAGACTTTTATACAAGTGTATTCAGATGCATACAGCAGAAGTTGACAGAGTACCTCCAGGATACAGAGACAGCCAACAATGGAATAAGTCTCTCAACATTCTATACCCCCTGCCCCACACACACAGGTGTTAGACAGATGCTGGGATAGTTTTGATTTCCCTTTACAATGTGGGCGTTGCAGCCCTCAAAACTGGTGTGACAACAAAAAGCACCTGTCTTGGAACATAGTCCTCTGGGAATAAGGAGCCAAAATTTCAAACTGGGGTACTATTGAGCCTATTTTTCTTGATTCAAGACTTTTATTTTACCTCCACATTGAGCATTCAAGTAATTATATATATATATATATATATATATATATATATGCTTATAACAGCTTTTCAATCTTCTGGAACTGCCTACAGATCCAAGAATTTTGATCTAACAGAAAACTTTTCATACACACTGTTCAATAAAAGCATTTGCAATCATTTTCCCACATTTACTCAACCACTTATTGGTCTATTAATTTTTTTTTAAATCGCAGCAATGAAAAGCATCACCACATGATAATTCAAAAGCAAAGTATACACTTATACTACACATAGGAGAAATGAGACATGAAACCAATCACTGCCTGAGCTAAGCAATTCCATTTTTAATGGGTCATAGGCTTTAGCCAATGAGCCACTTATAATACACATGGAATGACAAAATCCTCTTACTTTAGGTGTCAGTCCTTTTTGCACATGGAATGCATTACCAAGCATATCTACCCATACAATAATTTTGCATTAAATATCTTATATATATGCTTCTCAACAAGCACTTGAGGCTTTATCTGCAAACTCTACAGTAAATACATTTAAATATTTGTGTTAAATCTTTCACAACAATAAGAACATAAGAATGAATGAGCATAAGCTTTCGTGGGCACACACCCACTTCGTCAGATGCAGGTCACCTGCATCTGACGAAGTGGGTCTTTGCCCACGAAAGCTTACACTAATACGTATGTGTTAGTCTATAAGGTGCCACAGGACACCTTGTTGCTTTTGCAGATCCAGACTAACACGGCTACCCCTCTGATACTTAAGAACATAAGAATGGCCAAACTGGGTCAGACCAAAGGTACATCTAACCCAGTAATCTGTCTTCCAAGAGTGACCAATGCCAGATGCCACAAAGGGAGTGGATGGACCAGGTAATTATTGAGTAATCCCTCTCCTGTCATCCTTTTCCAGCACCTGACGAAGAGAAGCTAGGGACACAAGTCCTACCCATTCCTGGCTAATAGCCATTGATGACCTTAACCTCCATGACTTTATGTTTTTTGTTTGTTTGTTTTTTTAAATAGAGTCCTGGTCTTCACAACATCCTCTGGCAGGGAGTTCTTCTGAACTCTGCATAAACAACTACTTCCTTTTGTTAGTTTTAAACCTGATATACATTAATTTAATTTGATGAGCCCCTAGTTCTTCTGTCACGGGAACAAGTAAATATTTTTTCCTTATTCATTTTTTCCACACCCTTCAGCTGAAAAGTCCTAGAGTTTTTATGGCACCCCCTCCAAATCCCAAATAATGTTGTTGTCCTTTTCTAAACATTTTCCAATACCAATACCAATATATCTCTTCTGAGATGAGGCAACTGTATCTGTACACAATATTTGAGATGTGGTCATACCAAGGATTTATTTAGCGACAATAAGATATTCTGGCTTATTCTCTATCCCTTTTTTTTAGGGATTGCTAACATTGTTTGCGTTTTTGACTGCTGCTGCACGTTGAGGTTGCATCTACACTGGTAAACTCATCCAGAAAAAGGTGGCATTCTTCCGGAAGACACAGGGAGCGTCTACACGCAAAAGCTGTTTTTCTGGAAGGAATCCAGAAGAATGTGGCAAGTCTTCCAGAGTCCATACTCCTCTCCCCTTTCAGGAAGAGCATCCTCCTCTGAAACAGTTCTCCAGAAGAAAGTGTGTGTAGACATTCCGCAAGCCTCTGTTCTGAAAGAACATCCCACCAAGACGTCAGCCACAGGGAGCTCTACACAACTCTATGGCCCAGTGCTCCAGCCATCCTTAAAGTGGCATTGAGTCCTGCAGACCCCAATGCACCAAACCAATGGTGCTGTGTAAGCAGGGACACGGGCCGGGTGCCCACACCTCCCTACACCCACCTGCAGGATGCACATATACCCCCCCATGGACACACTGCATCCCTCACACGAGGAAGAGCCACACAGGAATATAGGCACAGGCTCACAGCCAACCCTGGCTCCACGCCCCCTGGCTAGCCAGCCACATGGCCACGCCCCAACCCCAGAGGTCCCACACAGCAGTGCTCACCCCCCATGCGCAGGCCCACCCACCCACAAGTGACAGCCAGCACCTGTGTCTGCAGACAGCACTGCAAGATGTATGTTCACGGTAAGTGCCTCGGGAATGAATTGGCCATGTATGGCCCACACACCACCCACACAGAGACTCCCATAATTGGGCAAATCTCCTGCCTGCCAGCCCATTCCCAGGGGGAGCTGGGAACATGGGCCCCTGAGCCCACCTGCCCAACTGACACGTCCTCTCCACCGACCCAGCCAGCCATACCACCTGAGGGCCTGGGGAGACCCACCCACCCCACTGCTGGAGGGTTTGCATCCCTCCCAACCTCCCTGGGAGCCCAGGCTGCACCCTGTACAGCACCCACTCCCACAGACCCACATATCCATCCCCATTCTGTGCTGCCCTCAATGTAGACAGGGTGCCCCTGTAGCCAACCAGGCTCGGGTTCCGCAGAGATGAGGCTGCATCCAGAAGGCGAGTGCTATATTTGGTTTATTGAAAGTGCATGACACCCGCGATGGCAGCCCCGGAGACGCCGCAGTCACCAGTGGGGGAAAGCCCAATGCATCGGAGCTTCACTCGGGGACAGGCTCTGTAACCGGCCTCCTAACACTAGCTGATAAAGCTGAACTCATTAACATAAGATTGCCTAAAATTGCCTGTGCATTTCTTATCACTATCTCTTGTGGCCGACTGCCAGCGTAGCCTTGAAGTCTTGGCAAGCGCACCTGGTTCTGCAGTAGTTCCCATGGCAGTTATTTTGCAGCTTTTCACCTTGCACAGACTGGTCTGTTTAGATTCTCCTGAGGGTTCACAGAGGGGTCGGACTGCACTCTCGACCGTCACAATGTCTTCTCGCACCCTACAGCCCCTGTGCATACATGGTAGGGAATGACATAGCCTGACCCTGCTGCACCTGCTTCATCATCATCTTTTATTGCATACGAAGAGTCAAGTTGGCTACAGTACCCCATCACAGCAATATACGTAAACTCCACTTCAGCAGTCAGCACCTCTGTGTCCCCGGTGCCTGAGGAAGGCAGGCTGGGCCGTGCCGGTGGAGGGAGGAGGGCCTGGCAGGGTCAAGGTAGTGCAGCACCCAGCAGCCATGAGGAGCTGGCCATGGCCACCCAGGGACCACCCATGGGGAGTCACAGATGAACTCCTGACAGTGGGCATCCTGAATGCCAAGTGCTGCAAGGTTCTCCGTGGGCCCAGGGACCACCTCGGGCTCATCGTAGAGGCCAGGCCTGGGGGAAAGGGCCCTCTCTGCCCTGGATGAGGTTCTGCAGGATGTAATAGGCCAACACAACCTGCGGGACGTCCTCCACCCCCACGTTCACAAACATCAGGATGCTCCGAAAGCACACCCAGAAGTGGGCAAAGGCACAAGCCATGGGGGGCACATGCACAGGCCAGGTTCCCACTGAAAACCCCCTGGGATGGCTCAGGGCATCAGGCTTCATCAGCCACATCAGCAGCGGCTGCCCAGGTCGCCCACCACACACAGGGGCAAGCTCACATCCCCTACCAAGTGTTCATGCTGTGGGATGAAGGCCCCAGCTTCCATTCTGCAGTATTGGCTGGAGTTCCAGCTCAGGGACGGACCCAGGCTGCCCACGCAGATGTCCATAAAGTGACCCCAGTGGTCCACCAGCACTTGCAGCACAACTGAGCAATAGCCCATGCAGTTCACACAGCAGTTACGACCCTGGTCTGGGGCACGGATGGCACTGTGTTTTGCGTGGAGTGTCTCTAGTAGTGCAGGAAGCCAAGGACTTCCTGGCAATCATCTCATCCAGGTCCCCAATGTGCACCAGCCTGCAGAGTAGCGTGTGGGTGATGGCCGCTGTCACCTGCCAGGGATGGAGCGTGGGCATGCTCATTGCCGGGCACACAGCTGCCTCTGCCCACCCCCAGGCTGCCACCCACAGTACCCACAGCGGAACACCCCACCCCAGCAGGTCCAACTCCAGCTGGAGAGGCATGGGCACCCGACACAAGGCCTCTATCCCGGTGCCGGGCTGTGAGCAGGGCAGGCCTTACCAGGCAGAAGGCAGTACCTACAGTCACCTTCCTCACCCTGAACTGCCACCCCATGGTCTGGTAGCTGTGTGTCGTGGCAAGTCTCCAGAGGGCAACGGCCACATGCTTCTGCACGGTCTGCTGCATACCGGTGTCCTGGCAATGGAGGCTTGGGGTGAGTCACCTGTACAGTTCCATGAAGGTGTCTCTCTTCATGCAGAAACCCCACAGGCAGCACACATAGTCCCACTCATGGAGGCCCACCCAATCCCACCAGGCAGGGCTGGCTCAGGAGGGGGAGAGCCAAAACCCAAAATCATAGATTTTGTTTCCTTTCCTCCACTAGCTCTGTTCTTTCCTTTCTTTTCATGTTGAGGGAAATGACAAAATGAGATATATGAGAAAAAAAAAACTACCCAAAAATGGAAAACCAATATTTTAATTTTTGAAAAAGTAATTTTTATTCAAAACTGAAAATTTAGTATCAAAAGTTTGGAATAAAATCTGGAAAACCAGCTTCAGTTCAGTCCAAACTGATTTTTGTTTTCAGTGCAGCCAAAATAAATCTATTATTCACTCAGCTCCAATGCTGATCTGTAAATTGATCACTAGTCTACACCTACATTTTGCTAATGAAAGCTTCCCTGGAACCTATCACCTTTATTAAATTTAGTATAGGTTTGCTTGTTGGGTACCCCAATTGTCTCATTGTTCTCACCTCACTCTTTAGAAAGACATTTTTGAAATCAGGTTGGGTTTTGAAATTTGAAAACTGTTTGCTTTACATCCAGTCTTCTGTCCAGGATTCCATCCCCACAGAGCAAACAGGTTTCACAAAGCGTACTCTGTGTGCAGCCCCAATGAGTCTAAAGAGACTCCATTACCTGAAGGAATCCACGGAGGAGTGACAGGGTCTGCCCTCTCAGATGCCTGTGCAGGACCAGCTTCTGAAGCATCAATTTTCTACTTGCAAAGCACTTCTCTATAGTCCAGTTACTGACATTTTAAAAACCCTTAATATTTTAACTGGGCATAAAAATAATGGCTGATGTGTTAAGGATGAACTTAGAAGAGGAATTTTGTACTCAAACTATATTCCTTGGGCATACATTCCAAAGTAAAGACAGGCTAGCCTGAAGCACTTTGAATGTTTCTGTTGAGATGATTGGTTGGCTCAATGCAGTGGAAATCTACATATTGTGATGGTCTGCACATTGCACTTCAGGGATCACAATTTCACAGTTTGATGGCCAGAGCTGCTTTGCTGATTTGCTACATAATGAATTTCTGGATCTCCACACACCATGTGAAAGATTCTCCCCCACCGTGGTTTTCTCAGGAAAGGCAAAAATATACCAGAGTATATAGGTAATTAAGGCAGAGCACAACAAGAGTAAAAGGCTAGGATGAAGAGTTCAGTTCACCCCACCCCAGAAAAATGCCATTGTTTGTTTACCGCAGAGGTGGATTTTTTTAGAGCAACAATGTAGTCAGTCCTACACAAGTTAGAGTGCAGGGAACGTATGGGGAAGATGAGGGATGTTGTTTTTTGTCTGGGCCATGAATACTTATTTACAACTGTGTCTTTGAACACTTGCTGAGGCAGGAGCGGGGAAATGACTAAACTGAGAAGAAGCCAGGAATTAGTCAGCCGGGAACTTCTGATGAGAAACAAAAACGTGGCCAAGGTTTACTACTTCTCTGTTATTAACAAATATTAAAGTTTACCTGTCATTAGTAGAACCCGTTACTCCCCCTCCCCCTGTAGATTCTGTTTTTTCTACTCCATTTTCTTCTGAAGAAGTGAGTTTACCCATGACCTAATAATACACATTAGTTTCCAAGGTGGAACAGGACTGCTTATTATTTGTGAGGACAGACTAACATGGCTCAGACTTTCTAACATTTGTGTAGTACATGTATTATTGTTAGAATGAAGTGTTTGGGAAGGAAAAATCTCCTCAGATCCTGAATAAGATGTCTGTCCCTAGAAGCACTGTGAGACGAGAGAAGCCATTTTGGAGGCATCTTACACCAGCACCTGTAAGAGAAGGGCCTGCTGTGCGGTGAGGTGGCGAGTGTCAGGCCTCCATGCAGAGTGCCCTGAGAACTGGCCTTTGGGTGCCTGAAAGCATAATCCCTCAGTTTGGGCCTTTCTTAGTTGAGGGTGACTCCCACTTCCCAGAATTTTGTGGAAAAAAACTCCCTACTCATTCAAGCTGAACTAGCCCTCCAGCTCCTAGATTAAATCAGTCACCAGGTGGCAAGTACTGATCTTCTTGCTAGCTCATGGCTGCCTGCCTGTTTTGACTGTTTCGTGTGCTCAGGTTTGGAGATTAAATCTGAGTTATTACAATTTGTGCATTGAGCCCTACATTCCTTGGGAACAGAAGCAGCATATTTCCTGCATGAAAAGGATGACTTCCAGCACCAATCATAAACAATTGCAGAGGGGTCCAGATTCAGCTCTGAACCTGAGGACACTTCACAAGTTGCAAGCATACCACCTTTCAGCTAGATAGCCTGGGAATTTTTTTTTCTATTATCCCTGTATCCTGAACTGTGTTGTCAAAGCCAGGTGCAGCCACCTTCCAATGAGTGTGACAGACTGAAGACAGGAAACAGCAGACACCAGCTGGAGGAAAGTTAGGAAAATACAGAGCTATACCGCAGACAACATCCTGGCAATGTTAAGACAATTCCTACCTACCCCTACTGAAAAAAAAATAGCACATAACCATTATTGGTAGCACTTCTTAGCACTACTTCAATTTTCTGGTTATCGAGTTAAACCTCCTCAGGAGGAACATCCTCTTCAGAGCAAACTGTTTAATTCACCCTTGACATTTTCAGGCATAATAAATCTGTCCTTTAGAATAGGACAAATTGCTGCCTAAAAATTGTTGTAGAGGCTCCAAAGGCAGGGGCAGTTAAAGCACGGTTTGTTACTGCCTTGTGAACTTGGATGCACAAAGATGAAATCAAGGACTCGGGCCCTTGAACTTCAGTCATTTTATAAAATGACAGCCCCTTAATGATGTCACTCCCAGACCTCACACCCAGTGCGAGGTCACAGTATCAGCAACATTTTTCTTAACCATTCTTAAAGATATTGCTTTAGGAGACAGCAAGTCTTATTCTGGTCACATTGGGACACTTTATAACTCCACAGATATTGATTACGGACTTATACTGATGACAGAAAAGACTAAGACTCTATTTTAGTAATTTTGACACTAAAAAGGTGGTCAGGTCAGCCAAATATACCTGCAGACTTTCAGTGGATCTACTGCATTTCCAAGAAGTCATTTGCCAAACCAGTTCATATCAATGAAAACACAGGCAGAAAGCTTCAGAAGTAAGAGGCTGTAGGCATCAGTCTTGTGAGCAGAATGCACACTACATCGTTGCCAGTGTGCAGTTAAATTTTTACATTAGATTGGATTCTTTGCTCCAGAACCATTAGGGCACCTGACCAAATATTCAAAGCACCATTAGCAGTCTACTGTAGGAGCCAAAGTTGCATTTACTTTTCCTTTAATCTCTTGGTCTGTAATTGCCATATTGACAAAAAAAGAAACAGTTGTTTACCTTTCAAAGTCTCTGGAGTGCCTGCCAAATTAATCCTCTTAAGTAGTGTTTCTTCAGCTCCAGAAACAACCAAGTGGAATGCAAAGCAGCTAGATGCATTCTTAAGAACCAGTGAGCATACACTCTACTTAGAAATTAACTTTGACTGTTAGTACTTGTCAAGGATTTTTCTTCTTTTCCCATCTCAGGCAATCACAAGGCTCCAAGGGGTAACTAATTTAAGCAAAACAAAATGAACTGTAAAAATATTCCTTTTAATATGAACATGGTGGGTAAAAGAAGATTCATCTGACCACAGAAAAGTTCTCCAAGGTTCTTTACACTAAACAAACAAACAAAACAAAAAACCTTGTGAGAAACTTACTATGTATTATGAGGACACTCTAAATAACATGAAATTTGCTTCTGAAAATTTCCACAGTTGCCAACATATAAAACAGAAAACTATTACCCTAATATAATGAGATAACACATCCACTCTAGGGGCGCGTGGTCCGTGACAATGGTAAACTTCCATCTGAGGAGGTAGTACCTTAAACTTTCCACTGCCCACTTCACCGCAAGACACTCCTTTTCAATGATGGAGTAATTCCGCTCGCTGGGAAGGAGCTTGCAGCTCAAGTATAGGATGAGGTGTTCCTCTTCTCTGACCATTTGGGACAGCACGGCTCCCAAGCCCACGTCGGAGGCATCAGTTTGTAGTAGGAATTCCTTCTCGAAATCTGGGGCAGTAAGGACGGGGTTACTACACAGGGCTCTCTTTAAATCCAGAAATGCCTCCTCTGCTGTTGGAGTCCAGTTCACTGTCAGGGCCACGAGCTTTCGTGAGGTCAGTCAGGGGGCTCTAGATGCAAAGTGGGGGATGAACCTCCGACAGTACCCCACGAGTCCCAGGAATGCCTGGACTTGTTTCTTCTGGAGCGGTCAAGGCCACTTTTGTATTACCTCTACCTTGTTCATTTGGGGTTTCGCTATGCCCCAGCCCACAATGTACCCCAAATATCTTGCTTCCATTAGTCCTATAGCACATGTTGTTAGGTTCGCCGTGAGGCCAGCTTTCCTCAGGGTGTTTAACACTGCCTCTTCCTTCTTCAGGTGGGTGTCCCAGTCTGGGCTATGGATAACAATGTCATCAAGATAAGCTGCAGCATAGGCGCAGTGTGGTCGTAATAACTTATCCATTAGCCATTGGAATGTTGCAGGGGCACCATGTAACCCAAATGGGAGGACTGTGTATTGGTATAGGCCTTCTGTGGTCAAAAAGGTTGTCTTCTCCCTGGCTTCCCTGGCCAGGGGAATCTGCCAGTACCCCTTGGTCAGGTCGAGGGTAGACAGGAAGCAGGCCTTTCCCAACCAATCTATCAGTTCATCAATATGGGGCATGGGATACGCATTAAATTCGGATACTTCATTTAGCTTTCGAAAATCATTACAAAACCGGAGGCTGCCATCTGGCTTAGGTACTAAAACAATCAGGCTGGACCACTGGCTATGAGACTCCTCAATAACACCCAGTTCCAGCATCCTCTGAACCTCCCTTTGGACCTCTTCTCATTTCGCCTCTGGGAGTCCGTAAGGCCTCACATGTACTCTTACCCCTGGGTCAGTGACAATGTGGTGTTCCACCTCTGTGGTTCACCCACGGTTTGCTGAAAACACAGCTGCATGTTGTTTCAACATGTTGAGGACCTCCCTCTGTTGGTTGGAGTTTAGCTCTGGGGAGATTTCCACCTATCTCTCCTGGTCTTCCTCTGGCATCAGCATGCTCAGGGCAGCCAGCTGCTCTTCCCGGTCCTGCCAAGGTTTTAGTAAGTTAATATGATAGACCTGCTCAGTCTTCCAACAACCTGCTTGTCGTATCTTGTAATTTACCTCCCCAGTGGCCTCAACTACTTCGTAGGGGCCCTGCCACTGGGTGAGGAGCTTGCTCTCTGCCGTTGGGACCAATACCATCACCTGGTTCCCCACCTTGAACTTCTGGACAGCCACCTATTGGTTATAGTATGCCCGCTGGGCTTCTTGGGCCTGTTCCAGGTGCTCCCGGACGATGGGCGTAACCTTGGTGATCTGGTTCTTCATCTGAAGGACGTGCTCGATGATATTACACCCATGGTTCAGCTGCTCCTCCCAAGTTTCTTTGGCAAGGTCCAGGATACCTCAGGGGTTCCGCCCATACAATAGGTCGAATGAAGAAAACCCTGTGGAGGCCTGAAGTACTTTCCGGATGGAGAACTTCAGGTATGGGAGCAGGACATCTCAGTCTCTCCCATCCCGGCTCACTACCTTGCGAATCATGCTTCTGAAGGTGTGTTTGAACCGTTCAACATGGCCATCTGTCCGTGGATGTTATACCGACGTCTTCAGGGCCTGGATGTGGAGCAATGCACACAAATCCTTCATCAGTTTGGAGACTAAGGGTGTACCTTGGTCCGTCAATATCTCCCGGGGGATTCCAACTCTGGCAAAGATCTGTACTAGCTCCCTTGCAATGGACTTTGAGTGAGCATTTCACAGGGGTACCACCTCTGAGTATCGGGTGGCTTAGTCCAGGACTACCAAGATGTATTGGTGTCCTCGGGCTGACCTCTCCAGTGGGCCAACTAGATCCATGGCTATCCGCTCAAAGTGGACCTCAGTAATGGGTAGAGGCACCAATGGGACCCTCAGATGAGGTTGTGGTCCATGCAGATGACACTCAGGGCAGGAGGCGCAGAAATGCCGGACTTATACGTACACCCCAGGCCAAAAGAACCTCTGCAAGATCCAATTTAGGGTCTTCTCAACCCCAAGGTGACCCCCAAACAGATGGCTATGGGCTAAGTCCATTACCACCCTCAGATGTCTTTGGGGCACCAGAAGCCGCTCCACCAGCTGGTCCTGTACTTTCTCTACCCAGTATAGTAGGTCCCCCCTGATTATATAATATGGTCCCTGATCTTTGGCTCTTCTCCCCACAGGCTGGTCCATCTCCACTACCTCCTGATGTATATTTCGGTATGCCGGGTCTTCAGCCTGTTCCCATGCAAAACTTAGGAGGGAGGACCCTATGTCCTCAAGCTCAGGGGAAGCTCCTGAGGGCCCCATAGTACTGGGCCCAGCCTTGGGCTCCTCTATCCCTTGGGTCGCCCTCCTCCCTGCAGGTTCCGCCTCTTCCCCCACCCAGGCTGGTCCCATGTTCCGGGACAGGATTCAGGCACCCAGCTGTTTGGCTGCCCTCCTCTCATGCCTCAACTTCTGCAGTTTCCCAGATGCAGCAAAGAGATCCTGGGAGAATTCATGGAAGATCGGGGCTGACACCTCTACTCTCCCTCCTTCTGTGGGCAACAGACTGTCGAAGCCAGGGAAGTCCCACCCAATCACCACTGGGTAGGGGAGCCTTGGTACCATCCCTGCTGTCACTCTTGTGACATTTCCTTGGAGCTCTATTTGCACAGGGATGACTGGGTAATAACATACATCCCCAAGCACACAGGATATGCCTGTGCACTTGGTTCGGGTAAGCTGGTCTTGCCCCACCAGCTGCCCTGAGACTAACGTGAGGGCACTCCCTGAGTCCACCAGGGCCATAGTCTCCACTCTGTTCATTTTCACTGGCTGGGTAAACGATGGGGGGCCATCGCAACACCCACCGCATCTATCAGGCTGCAGAATCCCCCCAGATCCCCACAGTTGCACTGCACGGGTTTGTCCATGTTTGGGAAGTGGACTGCTATGTGCCCCAATTCCCTGTATGCATAACACTTATACCCTGCATGGAGCATCCGCCTTTCCTTGGGGCTGCTAGGCCTCACCCCGGATCCTCCTTCTCTGGCCCCCCAAGTCCTCTGGGGACCTCCAGTGGCCCCTCCGTCTCCTTTCTCCTGCCCCCAACCCTGCCTAGGGGCTCTAATGGCTGGGACCATGGAGTAGGAGCAGCCTGCTTGGCTTCCTCTACAAGGGGCCGTGTGAGAGCTCGGGTTGTTGACTGTCTCTCCACGAGAGCCACCATTTCATCATACAAGGACGGGTCATTCTGGCAGACCCATCCCCAAAGGCCTGGTGGTAGCCCCCTCATGTACCGGTCCAACACAATGGTCTGCAGGATCCTCTCTAGGCCATGAGTCTCGGGCTGTAGTCATCTTCAGGCTAGTTGGATTAAAGCGAATAGCTAGGCCCTCAGCGCTTTTTCCTCCTGGTACTTCCATTCATGGAACCTCTGGGCTCTGACAGCCATTGTCACTCCAGGCCAGGCCAGGATCTTGGCTTTCAGCTGGGCATAATCTGCAGCCACCCCATCCGGTAGGTCGAAGTAGGCCTTCTGGGCCTCTCTGCAGAGGAATGGGGCCAGGATGCTGGCCCATTGGTTTCAGGGCCAGCCTTCCCGTATGGCCATCCTTTCAAAGGCCAAAAGGTAGCCTTCTATGTCATCTTCCCCTGTCATTTTCTTGAGGTAGTTGATAGCCCGCAAGGGTCGAGTCCCGTCTAGGCCATGCACCTGGGCAGTCAGGGCTTTCAGCTGCATTATGACCTCTCCAAGGGTGGCTCAGTCCTGGGCTGCCTGGCTTATAAGCAGCTGGTTAGTCTCCTGCTGTAGCTGCAGGGCCTTCTGCTGGGTAGCTACATATGCCCGGGTGGCCTCCTGCTGTGCTGCTGTGGCTTGTACGAGGGCTTTCACCACATCCTCCATCTCTCTTTTCTTTGAGTTCCTCTAGGTGGGTCTGCTGCAGGGTCTCACAGCAACACTTGATCCCACTTCTGGCACCACATGTGGCAAGGCTGGCCAGGCTCTTGGGCTCCAGGCCTCTATTTAGTCCACTCTCCCATGGTCTGGACACCATTGCCCTTCTTGAGGCTGGGGTAATGGTGAGATGGTGGTCTGGGGGGAACCTGGCCCCCACTCACTCGTTCCAGGCTCTGGTCCAGGGAACCTGTGTGGTTGCTGGTGGTGGGAGAGGGCTCCCCTGGTTATGAAAACCACAGATCTTCCCTGGGCCACTTCCCCAGACAATTCCTCCTGGTAGTAGCAGTGGTAGTAGCAGCAGCAGCCTGTTCCCTCTCCTGGTTTGGTTCCTCCTGTGTGTTCAGCCTGCTTGGCCTTACCCCAAATCTCAGGTTTCCTGGGCAGGGACTTTAGCCCCTCGTGGCTGAGAACTCCTCTCCTTCTTTTGGTGCCTCTAGAAAACTCGTTTCGTTTCGTTTCGTTTCGTTTCGTTTCGTTTCATTTTGCTTTGCTTTGCTTTGCTTTGCTCCTCCAGCTCTCTTTTCCCCTCTCTCTCCCCTGCCTACTGGGCAAGGGTTCTTTTAAAAGCAGGCTTAAGTGGGACCAGCTGGCCCCAGCTGACCCAGGGCAGCTTCCTCCTCAGCTGCTCACGTGCTATAGGAGACATGCAGGGCTGCTGTGGGACCCCCCACCCTCTTGGGAACCCTCCCCACGTTGGGGAGGTGTGGTGCTGCGGGTAGGCACCCCTGGCTGCTTGAAGCCCCTGTGAGGCTGTCTTCTTGGGACCCACCCCCCTTCTTGGGCCAGCTTCTCTCCTGCCCCGGCAGGCAGGCTGCTTCTTCCTCCCCTCGCTCCCCCACCCTTTCCAGCTAGTTTTCTCAGGAGCTGCTGGGTGGGTGGAGTGTGGGGGACTCTTGCCTCCTGCCCCTTGGCAAGAGGGCCCCCCCTTTCCATCCTTTGGGGGGAGAATGCTGGCCCCTTGTTCGGGTCCACACTTTCATCTGGCAGCTGCTGCACCCTCACTGCTTCGGAGGAGGTAATGGGCTTTCTTAAAGCGGCAGTTGGGCTCCCCTCCACAGCCTCCTGTGGAGTGGCTTGGGGAGGGGTGAGTTTGGGCAGGGCCCCTCTCAACCGGGGCTCCAGAGGTTGGCTGCATAGTCAGGCGTGGGGTGTTAGGGCTCGGTCCCTGCCCCACCCCTGCAGCCACTGCCTCCCTTATTGCCCTCCCCACCCCCAGCTGCCGCCAGGGCCCTTTCCGTCTGGGCCCCCCCAACCAGCTGCCCCTTCCTCCTCCCCCCACTTTCTGTGAGGCCCTGCAGCAGCTGCTGTGGACCCACCCCTCACGTGCCCGTGGGCACATCCCTCCCTTTAAGGCCCCCCATGTGGTCAGCTTTGCCACTCTCCCCCACTTCTTCTGAGTGCCCACGCTCCCCCTCTTTTGCTTTGTTAGGTGCCTGAGGCCCCCCCACTCACACCCGCACACACGCACATATTTTGAATCCCCCCCACGTCCCAGTGCAGAAACAGGAGCCATCTTTACCATCTTGTGCTGGGAGTTGTGGCCATTTCTGTGCTCCCCTTTCCTCTGTTTCAGTTCCCTCTCTCCCTTCCCCCATCTGACTGGGTCCTCAGCCCGGCCAGTGGGGGAGGGGCAACTACTTTCTTCCCTCCCCTCTCCCCCTTCCCCCACTCTCTTAAAGGCCCTCACCCTCAATAAATTCCCTCCCTCTTACACCCGCCATCATGGCCTCCGTGCCCACTGGGGGGGTCATCTGGTGATGCACTCCTCCCCCTCCCTTCCACTGCTACCTCTCCCACCCCTGAAATGGTGTCCCACTCATCCAGGGCTGTCGGGATTGTCACCATCATGTCGGCTGAGAGCACGAGCGCAGGCTCCGGGGCTCCTGCCACCCCTGCCGCAGTGTCCTCCAGCGACCCTGCCCCAAACTCACCCCCCTGAAAGGGCAGGAAGGGCCAGGGGACCAAAAAAGGGAAGAGCCCCACCCGGAAGGCAAAATCTCCCGCAGTGAGGACTCTCACCCCAGCTGCTAATACATGCGATGCAGCTCCCCCTTCTTCCTGCCGCCCGTTCCTTCCACCAGTCCTGGGGGCTCTGACTCCTCGGCCCCCAGGTTGTATGCCGAGGTGGCGGCCGCCGCCTTGCACCCTGCTCCTTCCACCTCCACCAGGAATACCACCCCCAATGGGCGCAGTCCCTTCCCCATGCTCACCAGGAGGCATGGAGTCCGCTGCCTCCTGGTGGCTGCCTCACCCCACGTGGAGACCTACTTGCAGGCATTGGCATGGGTGGTGGGGCCCGTGGCTGTGGTGGCAGCCTCCCAGATGTTTGGGAAGATCGTTTTCTTCCTGGCATTGGAGGTCACCGCCCAGGAAGTGGTGGAGAGGGGCCTGGTGGTTGGGGGTGTTCATGTGCCCCTGGAGCCGCTTGAAGACCTGGGTGTGCGGGTGGTCTTCTCTTCTGTCCCACCCTTCCTCCCCAATTCCGCCCTTCTGCCTTTCCTTACTGCCCTGGGCCAGCCTTTGTCGGTCCTGAGTCCCCTCCCCCTAGGCTGTAAAGACCCCGCCCTACGGCACGTGCTGTCCTTCCGCCGGCAGGCCCGCATCCAACTGCCGCTGGTGGCAGCACAGGGTGGGGTGGCCCAGGAGGGGACTATACTGGTGCCATATCAAGGGGCCCAGTACCGGGTCTTTTACATGCTGGGGGAGGCCTGGTGCTTCGTGTGCCGGGCGGTGGGGCATGTCTGGAGGGATTGCCCCCTGGCCCAGCATGAAGAGAAGCCCAGGACCTCCTCCGACCTGGGGGGCGTCAGCCACAAGACCGGCGGCACCCCGACCGCGACAAGCCCTGGGACCACCCCTCCTCCTCCTGCCCCGGACAGATCCATCGCCGCTCGGGCATTGGAGGACACCCAAACGCGTGGTGAGGGGCAAGAAGAAGAGGGCGCCCGAGCAGGCATTAAAGCCAGGCCAACAGAGGAGAGGGAGGCACGGCCGGTGGCAGGACTAGGACAGGGCCCACCCCAGGGTGGGTCGCCCCCTTCCCTTGCTGCCCTGCCCTCTCTTTCCCTCCCTCCCTCCCTCCTCATTGTCTCTGTCCCCTGGCCCTTCCTCCTCTACCACCCAGCCTGCCTTTTTGGAGGGCTGGGTGCTGGTGGGGGGGAAGCTAAAAAAAAGGAGTGCGGACGCCCGGCACTCCACCCCGTCAGAGGACAGGGTGGATGTGCCACTCAAGAGAGATGCTAGCCCCGATCCACCCCCTGAACCCCCGGCTGCTGATCACCCGCCGGGGGTAACCGAGGCCGCCACAACGGCAATGAGAGACACCACCCCCTCTGCCCCGGAGCCAGAGCCCAAAGAGGCAGGGACGGCCCTCTCTGTGCCCTCGCCCTCCTCTGACCCCTCCGGCCGCTACCTGGACTGTTTCTGTGGAGCGCCTGGAGGAGGTGAGCCTTGGCCTCGCCCTCCTCTCGCAGGAGGTCAAGGCCCTGTGCCTTACCCCGGTGGCCCTGGATGCAGGCGCCTACTATTGGAGGCCTGCAGGCCATCCATTCACTCCCCACCACTCCCCTCACTTCCGTTTTCCCTACCCACCAGCGACCCCCCAACTGCCACTCCCCTTTGCTCCGGGATGTTGCAGGGTGCGACCCCCCCGCCAACCAGGGATGACCTCCCAGTGGGGGTCGGCCAGCCCCTGGATGCCCCGAAGGAATTAGTGTTCTCCCTGTACCCCACTTCCCGTCCTGGAGCCGAAAACCCAGACACACCCCCCCCACCTTGTTGGTGCCTGCCGCTGAGTGCGTTGGCACCTTGCCCTTAACCCCTCCTCCTCTCCCACCACCTGAGGAAGCCCCCCTTCCTCAGACCCCTTCTGTTCACATCCCTGCCCCCGCTCCCACCTTCGCCCCTCCCCTCGCTACCACCCCACTCCTTCTTCCAATCAATGTCCCGCTCCAGTCCCCGCAATTTTACCCCCTCCAGGCCCTCCCCTCCCTCCTTTTCCCCCACTCCCTCCTCTTCCTGCCCTCCCTCCTCCCCTGCCCCCTCCCCCCCTCCATGTGACCCTCCCCCTCCCCCTATAATCTCCATCCTCCCTGCCCCTACCCTTCCTCTCCCCACGCCCCCCAGACCCCTGCCTATCGATAACTGCCCCCAAGGCTGCAACTCCTCGGGAGGCCCCCTTGCATCACCCTCTCCCAGCACTTCTGGGGCTGCTCTCCCTCTGCCGCCCCCACCCCTCCCAAAACCAAACCCCAGCTCCCACCTAGATCTCTTTTCCGGCCATGGGGCCCAGAAGAACACGAGGCCAACGGGTACCCAGGACCCCGAGGCCTTGGCACCCCACGCGCTGGTGGGCAAGATGCGCCAGTTCTTGGAGGACATTCGAGGCTCCAAGAACAAGGTTGGTCTCACCCTCCAGTGCTGGGGCAACTGCCATTCCATCCTTGAGTCCGTGCGGGCCCTTCTGAAGGAGGGCAAGGGGACTGGGAAGAGGGATGCCACAGCTTACCAACAGGCCCGCAGCTTCCATGATGCCCAGTTGCTTTTGGGTTTGGTCATGGTTTGCTGCGTGGCCCCACAGGGACCGTCAGTGCTCCCTCTGGCGAGGATCCTCCCCAGCCCTCCAAATGGCACCGATCATCTTTGCCACACTAAATGCCAGGGGCTGTGGGTTGGGTCTCCGCAGATGCCGAGTGCTCTCCTTCCTCTGGGAGAGGGGGTACTCGGTCACCTTTCTGCAGAAGATCTGCACTATCACAGCTGCCGAAGCCAAGTGGCGGCTGGAGTGGGGAGATGGGGTCTATTTTAGCCATCTCTCGGCCCGCCGAGCTGGGGTAGTGACCCTGTTCTCCCCAGACCTGCAGCCCGAGGTGCTGGGGAGCATCAAGGTCATGCCAGGACGCCTGCTGTATCTCCGGGTGCGGGTGGAGGGGTTGCCCCTTCACCTTCTCAAAGTCTATGCCCCGACACTCCCCCTGGAGAGAACACCCTTCTTCCAGCAGGCGGCGGCCTTCCTCGACACTATTGATCCTCGCGAGTGCCTGGTCCTCGACAGGGATTTCAACTGCACCCTCGAGGAATGGGACCGCATGGGGACTGAGCAGTGCCAGGCAGCTGCGGACATCCTCAGGGACCTCATGAACCATCACTCCCTGGTGGATGTCTGGCGCAGCCACCACCTGGACGAGGACACCGTCTTCACCTACGTCTAGGTGGAGGGCCATAAATCTGTACACTCCCAGTTGGACCGCATTTACATCTCTTGGCACCATCTCTCTTGGGCCCACTCCTCCAGCATGTGGCCGGCCCCCTTCTCGGACCACCATCTGGTGGTCGTGAAGGCGTCCTTTTCACTGGGGAAGCGGAGGTCGGCCTACTGGCATTTCAACAATAGCTTGCTGGAGGATGTGGGCTTTGTGGCGTCCTTCCAGGAGTTCTGGCTGCCCTGGCGTGGGCAACGGCACGCCTTTCCCTCGGCACGGCGGTGGTGGGATCTGGGAAAGGTGCACGTGAGGCTCTTTTGCCGTGACTATACCCGGGGGAGCCAGCTGGCATCAGTGTGCATTGATAGGGCAGCTGGAGCGGGAGGTTCTTGAGCTGAAGAGGCGCCATTGCTGCCAGCCCCAGAGATCCATCCCTCCACGGCACATACGGGGAGAAGAAGGATGCGCTCATGGCCCTCAACGCCGTTTGGACACAGCGGGCCTTGATGAGCTCGCAAATCCAACTCCTTCGGGAGATGGACCACGGCTCCCACTTCTTCTACGTCCTGGAGAAAAAGGGGGGCTCCAAGAAACATATCTTCTGCCTTCTTGCAGAGAATGGCACCCCTCTTACAGATCCGGTGGAGCTTCCCCTCACTCTAGTTGAGCTCTCGGAAGCCCTCCGTCTCATGCCCACCAATAAATCCCCAGGCATGGACAGGCTGACCATGGAGTTTTACCGCGTGTTTTGGGACATCCTCGGCCCAGTCCTGATCAGCCTCTGGGCCGAGTCCTTGCAAAGCGGGGTCCTCCCCCTATCGTGCAGGCGAGTCGTCCTCACCCTGCTGCCCAAGAAGGGGGACCCCCGCAACCTCAGAAATTGGCGTCCCATCTTGCTCCTCAGCACGGACTACAAGATCATCGCCAAAGCCATCTCCCGCCGCTTGGGGTCCATGCTGTAGGACGTGGTCAACCCCGACCAGACCTGCACCATCCCGGGCCATACCATCCTCCATAATCTGTACTTGGTCCGGGATCTCCTACAGTTTGGGTGTAGGGATGGCCTATCATTCGCCCTCCTGTCCTTAGACCAGGAGAAGGCGTTTGACAGGGTGGACCACGGGTATCTCCTGGGCACCCTGCAGGCCTTTGGCTTCGGGCCCCCCTTTGTCGGGTTTCTCCGGATGCTGTACGCTGCCTTGGAGTGCATGGTCAAGCTCAACTGGACCCTGACCGCCCCGGTCAGCTTCGGACGGGGAGTACGACAAGGCTGCCCGCTCTCAGGACAGCTCTACGCCCTGGCCATCGAACCCTTCCTGTGTCTCCTTCGCTGAAGGTTGACAGGGATGGTGCTTTGGGAGCCGAGGCTGTGGTTGGTCCTGTCAGCATATGCCAGCAACATGCTCCTCATGCTTCAGGACGCGGGAGACCTGGAGTGGCTGGAGGCCTGCCAAGCTGTTTACTTGGCAGCTTTCTCCTCCTGGGTCAACTGGGTCAAGAGCTCTGGCCTGGTGGTCGGGACTGGATAGCAGGTGGGCCACCTCCCACCCACGCTTCAAGCCATCTGCTGGAGCACAGGTCCGCTGCTCTATCTTGGCATCTTTTTATCTGGCACGCATCCCTCTCCGCCAGAAAACTGGCAAGGTTTGAGGAGCAGGGTGGCTGAGCAGATGCAGAGGTGGACAGGACTGCTCCGGTGTCTCTCCCTGTGCGGGAGGGCACTGGTGCTTAAACAGCTGATCCTGTCCATGTTCTGGCACCAACTCAACACCCTGGTCCCACCCCCGGAGTTCCTGGTCCAGCTCCAAAAGTTAGTTCTGGAGTTCTTCTGGCCAGGTCTACACTGGGTCTCTGCAGGGTTCTCCATCTTCCCCCGGAGGAGGGAGGGCAGGGCCTGACTTGCTTGCACACTCAGGTCCATGTCTTCCATCTCTGGGTCCTGCAGGGACTTCTCAACATCAACAGTGCAGATAGTTCAGCATGGAGCACACTGGTGCATGCTTTCCTCTGCCGTTACTGAGGGCTCGTATATGACCGGCAGCTCCTTTATCTGTCTTTGAGAGACCGTCCATGAGTCTCTCGGAGCTGCCAGCCTTCTACCAGGACCTCCTCCACACTTGGCGGCTGCTTGCAGCCTCCATGTCCTTAGGGGTCGTCGTGGGGGAAGACCTCCTTGTGGAGCCCCTGCTACACAACCCCTACCTTCGTGTGCAGGTGGCAGAGTCTCCTGCTGTGTGCCGGAAGTTGGTCCTAGGTGGAATTACCAGGGTTGGAGACCTCCTGGACTATGACTAGGGGGACTGGATGGGAGCCCCGGCACATGGGGCTGTCCACCGTACACTCCCCCCCGTGCGTACACGAGGAGGTGAAGGCCGCCCTGCCACCCACTGCTCATATCTACCTCAACCGGGTCCTGCGAGAGGGTGTGCCCCGCCCCCCTCTCACTCCTAGCCCTCCAGACCTTTCCGTGGGCCCCTGGCTTCGTGACCCTGCCCGTCCCCCTCCCCCTCACCACCCCAGCTGGCTGCATACATTGCAGCCGGTCCCTTTCCGAACCGTGCCCAGACATCTTCTGTACATGCTCCTGCTTCACACGCTCCACTTCCCCACCCTCGTGTCCCGCCCCAACCACAAATGGCAGGACCTCTTACCACTGTTGGAGGGTGGGGAGCCCCGGTGGGCCAGCCTCTATTCCACCTTGGTTATGCAGCCCGCCGGGGACATCAGCTGCAGGATCCTCCATGGAGTGGTGAGCATGGGCGTGTACCTGGCACGGTTCACCCCATCCCGGACACCTCTACCTTCTGTGGTATGAGGGAGAACCTGGCGCACATCTACGTTGTGTGTGCCAGGCTGCAGCCCCTCTTCAGGCTCCTGCAGAACCTCCTCTTGAGGTTCTGGCTGCACTTTTTCCCACACCACCTCATCCTGTCACACCCCATCCGCAGCCCCACAAAGTCGTGGTACCTCCTCGTCAGCCTCCTCCTGGCCATGGCCAAAATGGCCATCTACAAAACCAGGGAGAGGAGGCTGGCAGGGGGGGTGACCTGCGACTGTGGGGCCTACTTCCGTTCCTCCCTCCGCTCACGAATCCAAGCAGAGTTCCTCTGGGCAGCATCCACCAACTCCCTGGACACCTTTGGGGAGCGGTGGGCACTGTCCGGGGTCCTCTGCTCGGTATCCCTCTCCGGCTCCCTTATTCTAAACCTTTGACCCTCACTCCCAGCCCTGTTTTTTCTTTCGTTGTCCCCCAAACTCATTTGGGGCCAGTTGTTTTTAGCAGGTCCCCCCTCACTGTGAGAGGGGCTTTTAGTCGTGGGTGAGCTGCGCCCGCCCACTCCCTGGCCTCCAATAGGTGCTCACACTCTGCTTGTTTTCCTGCCCTGCTTTTCCCTCTTGTTGGGGTTCCTGCAGGGCTGCTGTGGGACCCCACTTGAGGACGCCACGACTGGGAGGTGGGCAGCCCCTGGCTGCTTCAAGCCTTCCCCTCAGGGCTCTCCTCTTGGCCCTCTTCTCGGGCCAGCTTCCCTCCTGCCTTGGGCAGGCTGCTCCCTCTTCCCCCCACTCCACCCTTTCCAGATAGTTTCCTCGAGAGCTGCTGGGCGGGTGGAGTGTGGGGGACTCTTGCCTCCTGCCCCTTAGCAGGAGGCCCCCCCCTCCACCCTTTAGGGGGGAGACTGCTGGCCCCTTACTTGGGCCCACCTTTCATCTGGCAGCTGCTGCATCCTTGCTGCTTTGGAGTAGGTAAGGGGCTTTCTTAAAGCGGTGGTTGGACTCCCTCCACAGCCTCCTGTGGAGTGGCTTAGGGAAGGGGTGAGTTTGGGCGGGTCCCCTCTCCACCGGGACTCCAGAGGGGTGGCTGCATAGCCAAGGGTGGGGTGTTAGGGCTTGGTTCCTGCCCCACCCCTGCAGCCACTGCCTCTCCCACTGCCCCCCCCACACCCAGCCGCTGCTGGGGCCTTCTCCATCCGCCCACCCCCCAACCATCTGCCCATTCCTCCTCTCAAAGTCCTTAAGGTTCTGCAGCATCTGCCATGCCCCGCCCCTGCAAGTGCCCGTGGGCACACCCTCTCCCTTCCTCCCCCCTCTGGTTGGCTTGACCACCCCCCCTTCTTCCACGTGCCCATGCCCCCAACCCCCCCCTTTTTGATTTACTAGGCACTTGGGCCCTCCCTTTCTCACTTACACCCCCACACATACTCACTTTGATTTCCTCTGACATCCCAGTGCAGAAGCAGGAGCTGGCCTTTCCATCTTGTGCTGGGCGTTGAAGCCATCTTTGCACATCTCCTCCCACCCCCAAACCTCCCTTCCCTCACTCAAACAGGTCCTCAGCCCAGCCAGCGGGGGAGGGACAGCTTTTCCCCAGCCTTCCCCTTCCTCTCCCTCTTTCCCCCCACCCTCTCCTAAAGGCACCTACTCCTTGATAAACAGTCTCCCTTCTATGCCCCTTGCCATGGCCTCTGTGCCCCCTGGGGGGGTCACCCAGTGACGCCCCCCTCCCCCAACCCTCCACTGGCCCCCCTCCCACTTCTGAAATGGTGGCTGGCTCATCTGGGGCCGCCGGGGTCCCTACCATCATGTTGGTCAAGGGCGTAAGTGCGGGCTCCGGGGTTCCTGCCATCCCCGCCGCAGCATCCTCCGGCAACCCCACCCTGAACCCAACCCCCCGAAGGGGTAGGAAGGTCCGGGGAAAAAGAAAGGTAAGAGCCCCGCCCAGAAGGTCAGACCTCCTGTGGTGGGGGCTCTTACCCCAGCTGCTGCAACATCTGGCGCAGCTCCCCCTTCTCCCTGCCCCCTGTTCCCACTACTGCGCCTGGGGGCTCCAATTCTTCGGCTCCAAGGTCGTACGCCGAGGCGGCGGCTGTTGCCTCGCACCCTGCTCCCTCTGCCTCTGCCAGGACTACCACCCCCGATGGTCGCGGCCCCTTCCCTGCGCTCACCAGGAGGCACGGAGTCCGCTGCCTCCTGGTACCTGCCTTGCCCCATGTAGAAACCTACGTGCGGGCTTTGGCACAGGTGGTGGGGCCCACGGCCATGATGGCGGCCTCTCGGATGTTCGGTAAGATTGTCTTCTTCCTGGCTTCAGAGGCCGCCGCCCAGGAGGTGGTGGAGAGGGGCTTGGCGGTAGGGGGCGTGCACGTGCCCCTGGAGCTGCTGGAAGACCTGGGCATGCGGGTGGTGTTCTCCTCCGTCCCACCCTTCCTCCCCAACTCCGCCCTTCTGCCTTTCCTCACTGCCCTGGGCCGGCCTCTGTCGGTCCTGAGCCCCCTCCCCCTAGGCTGCAAGGACCCCACCCTCCGGCATGTGCTTTTCTTCCGCCGGCAGGCCCGAATATGACTGCCTCCAGTGGCAGCACAGGGCGGGGTAGCCCAGGAGGGGGCTACACTGGTGCCCTACCAAGGGGCCCAGTACAGGGTCTTTTACACCTTGGGGGAGGGCCGGTGCTTCATGTGCCAGGCGGCGGGGCACGTCCGGAGGGATTGCCCCCGGCCTGCCGCAAAGAGGAGCCCAGGACCTCCTCCGACCCAGGGGGGCGTCAGCCACGAGACCGGCGGCATCCCGACTGTGACAGGCCCTGGGACCGCCCCTCCTCCTCTTGGCCTGGACGGATCCATCGCTGCTCAGGAGTCAGAGAGCGCCCGAACTGGTGGTGCCAGGCAAGACGAAGTGGGCGCCGGCGCCCGAGCGGGCACAAGAGCCGGGTCCGCGGAGGAGAGGGAGGCAGGGCCGGCGGCAGGACCTGGGCAGGGCCCACCCCAGGGCAGGCCGTCCCTTCTCCCTGCTGTCCCAGCCCCTCCTTTCCTCCCTCCCTCCTTGCTGCCTCAGCCCCCTGACCCTTCCTCCTCTGCTGCTCAGCCCCCCTCCTCAGAGGACTGGGTGCTGGTGGGGGGAAAGAGGAAGAAAAGGAATGTGTGCACCCAGCACCCCACCCCGTTGGAGGACGGGGTGGAGGTGCCCCGCAAGGCACCCAAAAGGGCCGCCAGCCCCAGTCCATCCGCCGAACCCCCAGCCACTGACCACCTGCCAGGGGTGATCGAGGCCGCTGCCGCGGCGGCCATGAAGGACACCACTCCTTCCACCCCGGAGCCAGAGCCCCAAAAAGTGGGGACAGTCTCCACTGGGCCCTCACCGTCCTCCAACACCCCTCACGCCCAGCACACCAGCTCGCTGCTGCGGAGCATCCAGAGGAGGTAAGCCTCAGCCTCAGCCTCACCCTCCTCTCACAGAAGGTCGAGGCCCTAGGTCTCACCCCTGTGGCCCTGGACACGGACCGCCTTCTATTGGAGGACTGTGGGCCATCTGTCCACTCCCCACGCCCCTCGCCTTCTCTCTCCCTGTCCACCAGCAACCCCCTAACTGCCACCCCCCTCTGCCCCGGGACGTTGCAGGGTGCGGCCCCCCCCCTCAGCTGGGGACAACCTCCCGGCGGGGGTCGGCCAGCCCCTGGACACCCTGGAGGAACTAGTGTTCTCACTATGCCCTTCCTTCCCTTTTGGACCCGAAGACCCCAACATCACTCCCCCTGCCCTGCTGGCGCCTGCCGCCGAGCGCGCGGGCACCTTGCCCTTATCCCCCCCTTCCCTGTTACCTGTGGAACTCCCCCCTCCCAAGACCCCCTCCATTCCCGTCCCTGCCCCTGCTCCCACCTTGGCCCCTGCCTTCACCCTCAACCCTACTCCCTCCTCCAATCAATGTCCCACCCAAGAACCCACAACCCTCCCCTCTCCTCCCCCCTTCCTCCTCCTCCTCCTCCTCCTCCTCCACCCCTCACCCACCACCCCTGTCCCTCCCCTTCCCACCCCCCCCTTAACCCCTGTCCAATTATATCTGCCCCCAAAGCTGTGACTGCTCGGGAGGCCCTCGACATACCGCCCTCTCCCAGCACTTCGGGGGCTGCTCTCCCTCCACTGCCCCCATCCCTCCCAACCTCAGGCCCCAGTCCCCGCTTGGACCTTTTCTCTGGCTGCGGGGCCCACAAGAATATGAGGCCAACGGGTACTCAATACCCCGAGGCCTTGACACCCCACGCACTGGTGGGTGAGATGCACCAGTTCTTGGAGGACATTTGAGGCTCCAAGAATAAGGTTGCTCTCGCCCTCCAGTGCTGGGGTGACTTACATGTCATCCTTGAGTCCGTGAGGGCCCTTCTAAAGGAGGGCAAGGGGACTGGGAGGAGGGACGCCACGGCTTACCAATGGGCCCACGGCTTCCATGACGCCCTGATTGCCTTTGGGCTTGGTCATGGTGTGTGGCCCCACGGTGACCATCAGCGATCCCTCCAGTGAGGATCCTCCCCAGCCCTCCCCATGGCACTGCTCCTCCTTACCACATTAAATGCCAGGGGCTGCGGATCGGGTCTCCGCAGGTGCCGAGTGCTCTCCTTCCTCTGAGGGGGCGGTACTCGGTCACCTTTCTGCAGGAGATCCACACTACCCCAGCCACCGAAGCCAACTGGCGGCTGGAGTGGGGAGACGGGGTCTATTTTAGCCATCTCTTGGCCCGCCGGGCCAGGGTAGTGACCCTGTTCTCCTCAGACCTGCAGCCCGAGGTGCTGGGGAGCGTCAAGGTCATGCTGGGCCTCCTGCTGTATCTCCAGGTGCAGGTGGAGGGGCTGCCCCTCCACCTTGTTAATGTCTATGCCCTGACACTTGCCCCAGAGATAGCTCTGTTCTTTCAGCAGGCGGCGGCCTTCCTCAACACCATTGATCCTCATGAGTGCCTGGTCCTCGGCAGGGACTTCAATTGCACCCTCAAGGAACGGGACCACACGGGGACTGAGCAGTGCCCGGCCGCTGCGGACGTCCTCAGGGAGCTTCTCACTCATCACTCCCTGGTGGACATGTGGTGCAGCCACCACACGGAAGAGGACACTGGTTTCACCTACGTCCAGGTGGTGGGCCATAAACCCATACACTCCCGGTTGGACCACATTTACATCTCCCGGCAACATCTTTCTCGGGCCCACTCCCCCAGTGTACGGCCGGCCCCCTTCTCAGACCACCATCTGGTGGTTGTGAAAGCTTCCCTCTCACTGGGGAAGCGGGGGTCGGCCTACTGGCACTTCAACAACAGCATGCTGGAGGATGTGGGCTTCGTGGCGTCCTTCTGGGAGTTCTGGCTGGCCTGGCGTGGGCAACAGCACACCTTTCCCTCGGCACAGCAGTGGTGGGCTCTGGGAAAGGTGCACATGAGGCTTCTTTGCCACAACTATACCCGGGGGGCCATCCAGCAGAGGGATGTGTTGATAGGGCAGCTGGAGCGGGAAGTTCTGGAGCTGGAGAGGCACCTAGCCTCCAGCCCCGGAGATCCATCCCTCTGTGGCACGTACCGGGAGAAGAGGGACGAGCTCAGGACCCTCGACGCCCTTCGGGCACAGGGGGCCTTGGTGAGGTCACGAATCCAACTCCTTCAGGAGATGGACCATGGCTCCCACTTCTTCTATGCCCTGGAGAAAAAGAGGGGCGCCAAGAAACGTATCCTCTGCCTTCTTGCAGAGGATGGCACCCCTCTTACGGATCCAGCAGACATGCACAAAAGGGCTCACACCTTCTATGCCACCCTTTTCTCCCCGGATCTGACCGATGCCAATGCCTGCAGGGTGCTTTGGGACCAACTACCTTCGGTTAGCACAGGCGACCGGGACCGGCTAGAGCTTCCTCTCACTCTAGCCGAGCTCTCAGAAGACCTCCGTCTCACGCCCACCAACAAATCCCCAGGCATGGACGGGCTGGCTGTGGACTTCTACCGCATTTTGGGACGTCCTCAGCCCAGACCTGATCAGCGTCTGGGCCGAGTCCATGCAAAGCGGGGTCCTCCCCCTGTCGTGCAGGCGAGCTGTCCTTGCCCTGCTGCCCTGGAAGGGGGACCCCTGCGACCTTACGAACTGGCGTCCCATCTTGTTCCTCAGCACGGACTACAAGATAATCGCCAAAGCCATCTCCCGCTGCTTGGGGTCTGTACTGTAGGATGTGGTCCACCCCGACCAAACCTACACCGTCCTGGGCCACACCATCTTTCATAACCTGTTTTTGGTCCAAGATCTCCGACAGCTTGGGTGTAGGGACGGCCTGTCGTTCGCCCTCCTGTCCCTGGACCAGGAGAAGGCGTTTGACAGGGTGGACCACGGGTATCTCCTGGGCACCCTGCGGGCCTTCGGCTTTGGGCCCCGCTTTGTCGGGTTTCTCCGGATGCTGTACGCTGCCTCGGAGTGCATGGTCAAGTTCAACTGGACCCTGACTGCTCCGGTCAGCTTCGGATGGGGAGTATGACAAGGCTGCCAGCTCTCAAGACAGCTCTACGCCCTGGCCATCGAGCCCTTCCTCTGTCTCCTTCATCGAAGGCTGACGGGGATGATGCTTCAGGAACTGGGGCTGTGGCTGGTCTTGTTGGCGTACACCGATGACGTGCTCCTCGTGGTCCAGGACCCAGGAGACCTGGCATGGCTGGAGGCCTGCCAAGCTGTCTACTCAGCAGCCTCCTCCGCCCGGGTCAACTGGGTCAAGAGCTCTGGCCTGGTGGTCGGGGCTGGATGGCAGGTGGGCCGCCTCCCACCCGCGCTTCAGGCCATCTGGTGGAGCATGGGTTCGCTGCTCTATCTTGGCGTTTACTTATCCGCCACTCATCCCTCTCCACTGGAAAACTGGCAAGATTTAGGGAGCAGGGTGGCTGGGCGGATGCGGAAGTGGACAGGACTGCTCCAATGCCTCTCCCTATATGGGAGGGCACTGGTGCTTAACCAGCTGATACTGTCCATGCTCTGGCACCACCTCAACACCCTGGTCCCGCCCCCCGGAGTTCCTGGTCCAGCTCCAGAAGTTAGTTCGGGAGTTTTTCTGGCCAGGACTGCACTGGGTCCCTGCAGGGGTACTCCATCTCCCCCTGGAGGAGGGGGTACAGGGCCTGATCTGCATGCGCACTCAGGTCCATGTCATCCACCTCCTAGCCCTGCAGCGACTTCTCAATACTAACACCAACAGTGCAGATAGTCCGGCATGGAGTACGCTAGCGCACGCTTTCCTCCGTCATTACTGAGGGCTCCAATACGACTGGCAGCTCCTTTATTTATTCCTGAAAGACCGTCCTCAAGGCCTCTCAGAGCTGCTGGCCTTCTACCAGCACCTCCTCCATGCCTGGAGGCTGCTCACAGCTGCCAGGCCCTTAGGGACCGCCGCAGGGGAAGACCTTCTCATGGAGCCCCTGCTACACAACCCCTACCTTCGCATGCAGGCAGCAGAGTCTCCCACGGTGCGCCAGAGGTTGGTCCTAGGTGGAATCACCAGGGTTGGAGACCTCCTGGACTACAACCAGGGGGACTGAATGGAGGCCCTGGCGCTCGCCTGGCGCATGGGGCTCTCCACCCTACACTCCCCCCGGCGCGTACTTGAGGAGGTGAAGGCCACCCTGCTGCCTACTGCTCACGTTTACCTCGGGCGAGTCCTGCAAGAGGGTGCGCCCCGTCTCCCTCTCACTCCTGGCCCTCCGGACCTCTTCATGGGCCCCCAGCCCTGCACCCCCCGCCCACCATTCTCCCCCTCATCACCCCAGTCGGCTGCATACCCTGCAGCTGGTCCCCTTCCGAAGCGCACCTAGACATCTCTTGTACACGCTCTTGCTTCACACGCTTCACTTCCCCACCCTCGTGTCCCGCCCTGACCATAAATGGCGGGACCTCTTAACATCTTCAGAGGGTGGGGAGCGCCGGTGGGCCAGCATCTATTCCACTTTGGTTCCGCGGCCTGCCGGGGACATCAGCTGGAGAATTCTCCATGGAGCGGTGAGCATGGGTATGTACCTGGCGTGGTTCACTCCCACCCCAGACACTTGCTTCTTTTGCAGCATGAGGGAGACCCTGGCGCACACTTACATCGAATGTGCAAGGCTGCAGCCCCTCCTCAGGCTCCTCCAGAACCTCCTCCTGAGGTTCTGGCTGCATTTCTCCCCACATCTTCTCATCCTTTCCCACCCAATCTGTGGCCCCACAAAGTCGCGAGACCACCTCGTGAGCCACCTCCTGGCCGTGGCCAAAATGGCCATTTATAAGACTAGATAAAGGAGGCTGGCATAGGGGGCAACTGGCAACTGTGGGGCCTACTTCCGTTCCTCCCTCTGGTCACGAATCCAGGGAGAGTTCCTCTGGGCGGCGTCCACCGACTCCCTCGATACCTTTGAGGAGCGGTGGGCGCTGTCTGGGGTTCTCTGCTTGGTGTCCCCCTCCAGTTCCCTCATTTTGAACCTTTGACCCTCACTCCCATCCCTGTATTTTCTTTCGTTGTCCCCTGAACTCACTTGGGGCCATTTCTTTTAGCAGGTACCCCCCCGCCGCCATGAGAGGGGCCTTTTAGTCGGCCTCCAACAGGTTTTCCCTCTTGTTCTTACCCCCTCCCAGCCTTACCTTGTCACACCTAGCACCAAAATTGTTGAATTTATGCTCCAAGAACCAGGACAAAATGCGTGTGCAGCTATCCCTCGATTTACAAACATAATTCTTTCCATGAAAACTGTTTGTAAGGTGACAATTCATACATCAAAAATGAAATTCCCATTAATTTGAAATTAATTTGAAATCTAAAAAATTCTGACTGGTTCCCAACTCCCACAAAAAACACCCAATACTTTCTCCACATATGTTGCAATACAATTATCATACAAATGAGAACAGTTCTACTTTATTGCTTTTTATGGCATTTATTACCACTAGTCAGTTCTTACGTAGTGGTGAAGAAGGCGATGTTGACGTGAGTTCCATGAGATCATCTGCATCATCGTTGCAAAGAGCTCTGTAGCGATGTCAACCCCCTTAATTGGGGTTTTATCTTCAGCTTTTGAGATTGAGGGCTGAGGATCAGCTTACAGTGATGATGGTTTAGGAGGAGGTGATGAAGTTGAGGGTTGACAAAATTGTCCTGAAGTTTGTACTGCAGCCATCTTTTTCCTTTCGTACAACACCTGATAGCACCGACCAACTTCATGGATTTGTCACTTGCATGCTGAACTCCATTCTGAGTTTGGGTTGTTGTCATTGAGAATTTGTGTAGCTGCTTCCAATGCACGGAAGAATTTTGACAGTGTTTTAGTGTGCAGAATTTTTTTGTGGTTCATCCAATTCTTTCTCCTCCTTTTCTGATAATCTTTCTGCATCCAGCTGAATTAATTTCTCATTAGTCAATTCTTCACCATGTGACAATAACAGGTCTTGAATATCATTTGTGTCTACCTCATTATATCATGCTTGAGTTGCTAGTTGCACAACAGAATTTGAATGCCTTTCGTTTCACCCTCAGAACCATGGAAATCATGGACATATTTCAGCAATAGATTTTTACAAACACAATTTAGGATACTTTGAGTAATTTTATTCCATGCAGCTGTAGTATTTGCTATAGCTATCTTGATACTGGAATTCTTTCACAACTGCTTAATAGTTGGTTTGTCTTCTCCGTCTGATGCAGATACAAGATACTTCATCACGAGTTACAGACAGTAAGCTTTAAATATAGCAATGATGCCTTGATCCATTGGCTGAAGGATGGAAGTGGTATTCGGAGGCCAAAAAACACTCAAATGCTATCACCATAGTCTCCAACATTGATAGAATGACTGGGACCATTATCAAGGATCAGCAGACACCTATTATCCAAATTATTTTCAGCACAGTATTTCGAGATGAATGATGAAAGGTGGTGTACTCAGCAAAAACCTGCTTTGTCACCCATGCCTTTTGATTAGAACACCAGACCACAGGTAATGATGTCTTGTTTAAACCTTTAAGCACCCTCAGATTTTCTGAATGAAAAACAAGGGGAGGCTTCAATTTCTTGTCTCCTTCCAAATTTCCACCAAGATGTAACATCAGTCGATCCTTCAAGACATTGAAATCTATTGCTTTTTTTTTTATCTCTTGAAATAAAGGTTTGAGAAGGCATTCTTTTCCAGAAAAGCCCCTTTTCATCAACATTAAAGATTTTACGCACTTTCATCAATTATTCATTGCAATGCAGCTGTCTGAATATCAGTAAATGCTGCTTCATTAGTAGTCCACAGACTATGATCATGTGACTGCACTTTAAAGCATTCAAAGCAAGCCATGGTTGGTTTGAGCACTAAATATTATTTCAGCAGCCCCCACTTGCCTCTCTTCCTTGGCCTTCTTCTTCAGGTCCTCAAACAAAGACAGGGCTTTCTCCCTTTTGACAAGGAAGCACAAAGGCATGTTGCGTTCATTATGGCTGTTGATCCAATGTACTAAAAGTCTTTCAACTTTACCCATTATTGTATCCCTGGCCTTTGTTATTCAATGCAATTTTTAGCTCCACCAACATGTTTCTGACATTTCGTTTATCTTTTCTTTCTGCACGAAGATCATACGCACTGTCAATGCCACAAAGTTCACTGCGAAACATATGTCTTTCAATCACTGGTCCTCTTCAATTCTTTAAATAACTTAAAGTTTGGCAGTCACAGATATTGCTTTCCTTGGTTTCTTGGCCTTAGTCACAGCTCCTGAAGAAACTTTTTCACGTCTAGGACCAATGATGATCACAAATAAACATATTTGAAGATTAATATCACGCACAGTCAAGATGACATGAACAAAAGGAAGCACGCAAACCAACTGCAAAGAGCTGCGTGGCTGAGTGAAATGAGTCAGCCTTGCACTGTATACTGCTACATTCCTCTGCATTTGGTTCTTATGAAGTAGATGCTTGGGCAAAGTTTGGTTCTTCTTTGCAGCGAAAATATGTTCATAAATTGAATAAAGGTACAAATTTACATTGGTGTAGCGAAAATTCATAAATTGAAAGTTTGTAAATCGAGGAGTAGGTGTATATCTACCTCAAGGTCAAATCATCAGCACTTTTGGAGATTCTGTTAAAGTTGGCACTGCAATCTTCGTAGTAGCAAATGCAAGCCCATTGTTTATTTTAACGCAACAGTAGGTTCCACTATGACATAAAGGGTTCTTTTTTATTGCTTCTTTTTGCAATTGTTCTTCAGAATTTTGAAGAAAATAAAATCTGTGCGAAAGTCACTTTGGGGCAGCAGTTAACTCAAAATCCTTTCGCTGGACATACCTGGAGTTACTCCACTAGCTCAGAAATCACCACAGACATTGTTGGATTGTAGCAGAGGGGAAGCCATGTTAGTCTGTAGCTTCAGAAAAGAAAAGAAAAAAAAAGAAAAGAAAAACAAGCACCTTAAAAAGTCTAGCAAATTAATTTATTAGGTAATGAGCTTTCATGGGTAAGACCCACTTCCTCACATTTTATGAAAATTTAAAGGTCTTTGCCTAAAAAATTACCCTCCAGTCTTTGAGGTGCAACAGGACTGCTTGTTTATCAAATTGCATGAACCTGAGCTCAGAATTTAAGCTTGGCCTATGCAAGGAAAATTTTGCACCAGTTTTAATAGCAGCTTTAATTTTGGGATTCCTGTTATTAGGGGGCCAGTAGTTCTAAATACAACTTTCCTGTAACTTTGTCAAGGAGCAAGTCTTAATATCACAGGACTAAAAATTCTAGAAGTACCCAGCCCTACATTAAGGCTCCAGATGTTGCAATACCTGTGGAGCTGAATCAGTATTACCAATGAATAGATTTTATTTCAAAAATCTCTGCAATACAGATGACTCCAGGATATGAAATGAGTCTTAGTGGGTGATTTGACTATTTATGGTACATTATAGGTCCCCACAGTCCTACAGGACACTTTGCTATTTGCATTCTCACCCTGAAAGCTACAGCTGAAAGCTGAACGCCAATTTATGCTGAAATTTGCTCTGGGAGCTTTGCATTTAAGTCTAATATTTTCCCTTAGCACTGCAGGAGGGGTTAAAAACCACAAGTCTTATCACTGTTTTCAGAGGAGGCATTTCCCTATGCATTTTAATGTGTCAGCAGGCCTGTACATGCAAGATTCATATTGTTGGTAGGTTTCCCAGCTCAGCGTCCATTCCTTTGCTAGTGATAGAAACAGAAGAATATATCCCAATTGGGTTTGTCATCTAGGTCTCCCAGATGAAGGTTAATCTGAGGCCACAATCACAATTAATTGATGTCTTGTTCAACAGTCCAGATTTACACGTTTTGAAGCACATGCCTCAAAAGATTCAGTCCAGATCAGTGTCAAAGTTGACAGATTTGACTTGATGCATTATAGGATCTATGCCAGCAGACTTCAACATTGCTCATGGCACGGGACCCCAACACTGAAAGGAGGGAAAAGTGTGCTGGCTGCTCAAGACCTCAACAACACCTTCTTCAAAAGCAGCTCCCCAGGCAGCCTGCTGCCTACACATAGAGATGGGACTGCCTGACTAGCACATCCAAGGCACACATTATTTCAAAGCTTTCTTTTATCAGTCTCCACCGATATATGCCCATATGCCCGTCACAAAGTATAAAGCCACATTCTCATGAGAAAGCCTAGCACAGAAATGCCTCCTGCTCATCTTTGGAGGTGCCTCTTCCCACCTATACCATAGCACTTTGCTCTCCTTTCATCAGGGAGCTATTTGAAAAAAATTGCTGGGTGGTAGCAAAATTGTGTCAGTGTGTTGAACATTACATGTGATTACATTATATCCTGCAAAGTCTGCAAGTGTGGAGAGAAGTGGCCCACAGAGTTGGACTTCCTACAACCTTTTCTTTGGAAAAGTTTCCTACTACAATGTCAATCCAAACAGCATGGGAATATTGTGTTCAAAACTATCATGTATTATTAGAATTTGATATCCCATTTTATGGTTATTCAGATTAAACTGACAGAGAAAGAGCTTCTGCTTCCTGATTTGAGTCATAATCTGTGGTCACTGTGCTTAAATGCATCATTTAGTTAATAGCATATTGTCTGAAAGAACAACAAAAGAGATCATGGGAAAAAGCATTCACAAGAGCCAAAATTCTGCACTTGGTGACTGCAGAGCTAATTACACAAATTCAGCGTACAGGTCCTGCTGACTTGGGATCTCTCCCTTTAAGTGTGGCTGTAGAATGTTATCTATGCAGGATAGGACATGCCTGTCATATCTATATCCATCTAGAAGACAAGGAAGGAAATAATTTGGAGTATGAAGGTTGGCATTCCAGCTGATGTGGAAGATGCCCATAATCTCATCTGCATTAATTTCCAACTATGGCTTAAAATCCAGAATCTTGGAGACAGGAAGTGTTTGGGGGGTACAACTTCAAAAAGATTAGGGACAATGTAGACATTTTTAATAATTCAAAATATACATACAATTTTGAAGTAAACACTATTAATGGTAGATTTTTAAAAAAAATAATTGTGTTAAGCAAAAGGTGGTGGGTATTTCAACTTCTACAGTTTCTGTTACACACGGTGAAAGTTGCCTCTCTACAGTGACATGCTCCAAGGCCTATATACCACCTAAGAGTAGCTAGAAGAGTAGTTCTTTCCCTCAGCCTCTTTCCCACACACACCAGTTTGATAGTTGCATATTTTCATTCACCAGATATTAACTGTGCTCACAACAGCTGCATTATGTTATAGGCACATGACTACTTCTGCAAATATCACAGACCTAATTCAGAACACTTGAGGATGTTCATTGACTCATACTAATCAGTCACAACCTGGCAATTGTAAGAAAGGTGGATGTCTATGATGTAAAGGAGCTTGCCTTAGGTTCTGATCCATTGTGAACTGCTCCAGTGTCTAAGGTAAAGTATCTAAAACAAAAGCAAATTAAAATTGTTTATTGTGGTCTTTATTTCTATGTCAAAAGATAGCCCTGAGTCATATTTCAGAAGCCCAAAATCATATAGACCGTATGTTCAGAAGTACAGAAAAATGTTAAAAAGAAATAAAGACTAGGAAATTCTAGTATTATAAGTCTTATTCTGCAAAACATCTTAACAGGGAGAAAAGCATAAACATTTACTCAAGTAACATTATGCTAATTTTTCTCCAGACCTCTTAAAGATTTACTGTCTTAGAAGACATTTCATCTCCACACGTCGTCACAGCTGCATTGCAGAATGCTGCCAATAACAATCAATGCTCACAAGAGAAAACAGAGTGATGGTGAGTTCCTAATGAAGGAGTTGATCTACACCAAGTTTTCCTACTTTACAGTTCCTTCCCTTCTCTCTCCTCCCCACCTAGACCACTTTGACCAAGAAGGTGGGAGATTAAGGGATGAGAGTGTCTCATCACCTTTAGGATATTACTTTTGCCACTCCTGGACACAACTAAGTTGTGTTTTTGTTTCCAGTTCATCTCCAAGTCTATCTCCATACCAAAACTCCAGCTCAAACAAGATTTGCTCTTAGTGCTTTAATATCCTGTGAATTCTCTGTAAGCAAAAGCCCATAAAATATTCATAACAACTTGGCAAACATACTGTGATTGGGAGATGCCTGAAAAAGCATCTTCTTTCAAGACTTTCCCAGATGTGTTGTGGAATGCAAAGCAACTCTATCTGTACTAAAGAATGGACTTTTTCCTTGTTCCACCTCAAACCTTTCTCAGAATACAAGTTAAGCAAATATTAATATCTAGACAGATTAATTAGAAAAAGGACAATTTGGCCCATCTCAATATAACCAAACACAGGCAGAACTAATCGTAGCAGCCAAAATCAGAACGACTGTCCAAGGCCTTTTTCTTTGTTTTGAAATATAAAGGAGATGAGGCTACTCTTATAGCCACAATATAGGACTGATCAGAAGACTTTGGATTTTATTCTCGACTCTGCTGTCAGCTTCCTTTGTGATCTAGGATCAGTCACTAACTCTGAGCCACTGTTTCACCATTGGTAGCACAGGCAGTATATTAGCTAGCTAACTCGCAGGGGTGTTGTGTAGCTTAATTCATGAATATTTAAAAAGCGCTGTGAGATCTTTGATAGAAAGGTGCTATCAAAGGCAAAAAAAAAAAGCAGATCAACTGGGTTTGTGTTGTGCCTAGCACCAGTAACGTCTGGACCCTCAGCCTCAAGGGGAGGGGTACTGCACAGGCAGCTGGAGAGTAACTAGTAGCTACACGACTTGAAAGGGAGTGAGGCTGTCAGAGAACAGGCAGAGGCTGCCCAGGACCACACAGGAACTGGCATCATCTATAGTAGGAGCTTCCTCTCCTTTTGAAACTGAGGATTTGGGGGTTTCTGCAAACCCAGGTGCCTATAAAGAACCTTTGTTGAAAACTGCAATATAATAGACTAGCTTCTCCTGGGCTCTGCTGCCTTTCCAGAAGTTTCAGTGGGAGTACAACAATATGGCCCCCACAGGGCATTTTGAACATGTTGTGCTAGCAGAGGTGAGACAGCAGGCTTGGGATTCCTAGTTAGGAGTCACAAGCTGAGTTTCCTATAGGGCAGCAGGAAGGAAACCCTAATAAACTGAAAAACCTGCAGCTTGCATGTTTTCCTTAAAAATCAAAAGAACAAGTAAAGAAAACAAACACATGTGAACTATAGATGGTGTTTTGCCCAGGCACTCCTCATTTTATTGTAGTCTTCTTTAGACCTCACATTCTGTTGCTACAACTGCATTTGAGAATAAGACTGACATACTCCTCACCCTTTCTACCACAGAAAACAGGCTGGGAATATACCAAAGAACAGCATGCTTGAGGTGCTCTGCAATGTGAAAAAAGGGAATACATTTAGCAGGTACAATACCACTTCCTTTTTCCAATACAGGACAGCCACATCCCGAAATACATTTGTGTAACTAGCTCCGTACAAACATAACATACCACAGTGCTTGATACCTTTGCCATTTTTATCATTACTACTCCACCACTGGGTAATAATTTTTCAGTGAGCTGTAATGCAGAAATAGTAGCAAGGACCAAAGTTACAAGGACCCAGGTGCTGCCCAAAGAGACTCCAACAGTAATGTCATGGATGACCTACAAAAGTGTGAAAGGAAACATTTTCCAGTAATGGGAGTTTATTGTGCAATTTGTGCCACAGTTTTAACAATGAACACTGGGACCATTAATGTGCTTTGCATACCAGAAAAGCTCCATGTAGCTAGAAAGCTCATTTCTTTCACAAACAGAAGGAAATCCTACAGAACATATTACTTCACCCATCCCATCTTGTCTCTTTCACATCCTTACCTAGAAGGCAGCACAGAGCAGAACCATTTCCATCTTCTTTTCTTCAACAAGGAAAAATAGTTCCTGGAGAACAAATAGGAATTCATTCACTGCTTCACTCCACCGGCAAGAACATGGAAACTGCAGAGCCGTGCCTGTATCTAACCTCCATTCCTCCTCCCTAGCCCCTGGTGACCTAATACAAGAGCAGTCCAGTAAATGCTAGGGACTGATATTCTGTCCAGCTCTTACTCAAGTTCCTCACTGCAGCACTGCCATATATGTGAGGGCCACACAGACTTTAGCTAGTAGTTTTATCCTTCAGCTTCTTCCCCATTCAGGATTTGGTTAATTTTGCTCTCTGCCTCACCTCCTCCTTTTTCCTCCTCTCCTTGTTTCTTTCTTCAATTTATTTACATGTTTAGCAAATGCTGGCAATGAAGAGTGCGCCATTTTGGTCAGAAGAAGTGAGTCTCTCCCAATGGCTCAGTCCAGTCTCCTCTGACGAGGAGGTCCATGGTTGAAAATCCCACCCCAGAGAAAGCTGTGGCCTGAGAAACTGAGCCTGAGATTTCAGAGCAATATTGCCTCAATGGACCAAGGCATCTTGCTGGGTCACACTTGATGAAATGGCATTGAGAATGACAACTCGTGTTCCACTTTAGGGCATTGTTAATTCTGGCTAGACCTTTAAATGTGGTTTGCAAACAAGTGGAGAGTCATAAGAGCGCCCACAGCATCAGAATGTCATCCTCCCATTGGTCTTTGCTGCTTGAAAATCCAGCTGTGTGTGTGTGTGTGTTTTGGAGACAATATTTGTAATTAAAAATAATACAAACATTCCACGGTGATTATCTGTGTGTGTGTGTGTGTATTTTGGAGACACTATTTGTAACTAAGAACAATACAAAAACTCCATTGTGATTATTTTGCAATACTCCCATTCCAAGGCAACAATGACATGACAGAATTCCTTTGACTATAATTAAACAGAACATTTGCTTTTATTTAACACTGTAAAGCAATAAAATGTTATTAACTGGTGAAGGCCATAATGCCAGTTTATTAGTGGCTCTGATTTGGTGCTGCTGATAGTTATTGTGAAGGCCAAAAGGTTAACAAGAGTTGGCAGAACCCAAACTGTGTGCCAGGTGTTTTTCTGTGTGATTGATGGTGTAAAGCCAATTGAAATGATCACTGTAAAAATTAGCCACTGGTAACTCTTAATTTTAATACACAATGTTATTTGCAAAGGACAGAGACCTTCTTTAATCCCCCATTACTGCTACAATTGTCACCTATTTTGTAATAATAGCGACCAGTTCTGTAAGACCTTCACAGTACTCTGATAATGTAACAAAAATTAGATTACTTTCAATGAAAGAACAATGGCTTGTGCAATAAAATAAAGCCTTAGAGCTTTCAACATTTTGTGAGGAGCAATTCAGGCACAAGACAAATCCTCAAATTTCCCAATAACTTTTAATTGATGGCTTCATAAATGAGAGGAGATATAATGAAATAATAAGAACCAGAGGACATATGACCTAGGCAGCCCAAGTAATAAAAATAAAACAAACAAAAAAAACCCACACACTGTGTTTTGGACTGAAAACACAGATACTTGGGTCCAAAACAAAACAGATGGAAAAGCAAACAGGTATTACCCTCATTTATGAGTGGTACTTCAGTACATCTGTACAAATTAGACAAATGAAATATGGAAAGGTAACAGAATGGGGTTGCACAGATTTATTGTCAGATAAATTAAATGGTACCATACATAGACAAGTGGCCCTTAAAAGCCATCTTTCTGAGGACAAGAGATGGCATTACCTGGATATTTGAAGTATTTACTGCGGTTTCCCCATATTAATATAGGGAATACCTTGAATATTGAGTTTTTCTAAGTGCAAATCTAGTTACTTAAAGGCCAGATTTGGAAACACCTTTTGTTGTCAAGTTTTTTTCTTGTTGGCCTTTTGTCACAAACCCATGGTAACAGTAACATTGAAGGGGATACAGATCCAGTTTGTTCTTATAAATCATGAGCCAACTTAAAAGGTTGTAAGGTCCTCTGAAATACCCAGGGTATAATCTTGCCTACATTTAAGTAAGGAAAAAAGGTCATTGAATTTGATGGGGTGAGAATTTCAGCCAAAATATTTACCTCCAGGAGAGAACACTAAGCAAACAAATAAAATACACTCATGTATAGTAAAAATACTTTAAACTTATTTTACAGATATATATTCTAGCATCTCCAGTGTTTTCCCTTTCCACAGTCACAAAATATTTTAGACAGCTTGTTTGGAAACCCTGATACTTGAGTACTCAATTTCATTTCCCACCTGTGCTTCATGCTATCTTTCCAGTTCAGTATCCTCTCCATCTCTTTGGATGACAACGACAATGCTCATGATAACAAAATGGTCTAGTCCCTCTAGACATTACAGAAAGTTAAAGATAAGGCATCTTGCAAGAGAAAAATTTTAAAAAAAAACAATATATGAAAATCACTAAATCTGAACTGTAGTGTGCTGTCACTACTCTGCAACCACAAAACCACACAATTACAAATTTAGAACCAAAACACCTAAGTTCAAGTTGATTTTGAAGAGGAAGACATAGGGCACAATTTTCCAAAGTGTCTATGGACCAGATGTTCTAAAGGTTATTTTAGGCACCAAGTGAGCTTTTTAAGTCACATAGGCACCCAACTTGAATTGAAATTAACGTGTATTAATTGTCTAGCTCAGAGGTAGGCAATTTTTTTGGCCTCACAGACACATCTAGATAAGAAAATTGAATGGAGGGCCATGAATGTAGGTCTGGGGCAGGGGGTTGGGGTGTGGGAGAAGTTACTGGGCTACTCCCTGCCTGCCCTCACCCCACATGGGTCCTGGAAATGGCCAGCATGTCAGGCAATAGTTCTCAGTGTGGGAAGGTAGTGACATGCACTGCAGAGGTCTGCTGGCATAGTCCCACATTGTCCATGGTTCCCTCCTCCTGCAAAATGGGAGCAGCACTGGGCACTGCCTGCAGGCAGGGGCAACACATGGAGACCTTCTACCCTCCCACCCTCAGGGATCACAGGGATGGCTAGACACTTTCAGAATCAACATGGGGCCACAGTGGGCAGATACCCTGCCTTAGCCTTGCTGCGTCACTGAGTTTGTAATCCTGCTGTCTGGATTAAGAGACTTGAGGGGCCAGATGCACTCCCTGAGCCATCATTTACTGTCCCTGACCTACCTACAGCTGGAGGCGCCTAAATACCTTTAAAGCTCTGGTCCATAGAAGTCTAACACATATTGAAAGTCTCTGGGCTTAAGATCTTAAGTGTTTAAGTCGCTATTGGGAAAAAAGTTCACCCATAACAATAAAAATAAGCAAGAACCCAACTGTTGATGACCTAGTCACATGGCATTGTGCTGTCTAAGTGAGATGGGGAGAAAATGACCTTTAGCTTTTGACCAGACAAGATTTTCAGGTTAAAACATTTAAGAATCAGAAAAAAGCATGAAAAAAATCATTGCAGTTTTCAAACTAGTAGCAAAGAAAACTGGCTGACATAGGCGCATTTCTGTAGCACATTTAAAATGACCATTAAACATTCAACGTCACTATAACGAAGTCTCCCCTTCCTGTTCATCTAGTCAGATGGCTCTGGATGTTCTTCTGATCTAAGTTGCTTGGTGGCCAAAAGGCATCTTTCAAAGACGACCATTCTGTGCAACTTGTACATAGAAGACAGGATAATTAAAGCCAAGATTGTGTTTTGAAGGATTTTAGCTTCTTCCCGTTACTTAATTTTTCTACAATGCTGCAGTTATTGTATCGAGACCTGCACATCGTTTTGCAGAATGTGTTTTGACACTTTGACATATTTACAACCAGTTTTGCAGTTTACTGGTGAAGATATTTTTTTTCTTTTCATTAATATTTCTAGTTCCTTCTCTTTGTACTTGTTATCGACTACTTTTTGTTTTTTCCTGCCTGGTGCCATTTTTATATTGTTTCCATATGTATCGTCTGAATTGCCTATTAATTTAATTGCCTGAGCAGGGATTACTGGTTGATACAGTAACATGACACTTTTGTAAGTAATCCACAATGCCTCCAGAATTCACAAGATTACAAACACCAAAAACACACAAATTTACATCTACTTTAGAACAGTTGTAGCCCTAATCTCAGACTTCACACTCCAGTGTTGTTAATCAGAGACATATGGCAAGCATTACATTCACTTAAAATAACTCTGGATTATCCTAAATTAAATGCAGAGTCAGGGCACATAAACAGCTCTGAACACAGTTCTTGTCTTGTATTCTTCTGATGAAATAATTAGAAATAATCACTCCAATTAGTTCCCTCAATTCTTCATGGTTTTTATCTCCTAACTTCAAATTGTAAATCTTACAAGCCTCAGAGTCAGACCTATTTAATGTTTCACACTGACCTAATTAATATTCTGCAGTTCTGCACCACATTTAGGATGGCCTGAGTTTTGGAAGTGGGGGCAAGATGGGTAGTACTTCTTTTTACATCTTCAGTTTTGTTTCTATTTTAGGGGGTTATATATCATCCAGCTCTATAGTATCTGAAGGCTTTGCAGATAAATGAGATATGCTAGGCCAGATCCCTCGTGATCTTCATGAAGTCTTCTGATCTCTGCTCCCTGGTCCCAGGAGGCTCTGCTTGAATTACTGTATCTTTTGTGTTTGTTCATGTCTCTTGTCTAATTCATTTAGACTGGGAAATTTTTTTCAAAGCAGAGTGACTTAGAGCGAGGGTGACCAGCCTAGTATTGGGCAGGATGGTCCCATATGTGGGATGCCAAAAAAGGCATACCGACTTATTTTTCAAAAGGGATGAATTGTCCCATATTTAGGCCCGCAGGGGCTTGGGGTGGGGGTGGAAGCTCCCGCAGCCACTGCTTCCTCAGGGCTGAGGGAGGGGCACCAGCTCCCCGCGGTTTGGTGCAGCTGGTAGGAGCTGCCCCTCCTCCTCCCCATGTCTCCCTGTCCCGTGTTTGGGATAAGAAGATATGGTCATCCCACTTAGGGCTTAACCAGCTTTACATGCTACACGGTAGCCAGAGTGCCTCAAAGAACTCATGCCACAGCCAGATCCTTTCGTCCAGCAGTGCGTTAGCTCCAGCTCTCGCTATAGCTTTGTCCTGCATTTTCAAGGAAGCATTTTGTCCCCAAAAAACGTAGCTGTTTTAGTGGGTTCTGGATGGAGATGCACTCACAGGAGTAACCCATCAATTCACTGAAGATCAGGATCCAGCCCTTCAACTGATACAGGACGTAGCCCGACAGCCAGCAGCTAGGATGGAGGACAGAGCTGATAAGTGCATGTCAGCCCATGCCAGGCCTGCCAGGCAGGTGGGGAGAGGAAAGGGGGAAGTGGCCCCCAGGCTTGGGGCTCCAAAGGGGCCCAGAGCTTTGGCCACCACTGCTACTTTGGCAGCGGTGACGACAGCCAGAGCTCCAGGCCTCTTTGAAGTGGTCTGGCAGCCCTGCTCCAGCTGCGTGGGGGTGGCGGGTGGGGTGGGCAGCACCACGGTCCAGGCAGTGCTGAGAGCTGACTGCTTTTGGCGTTGCCCCTTCTAGGGGCTCAGAGCCAGACTCTCCTCTCACCTTGGCCCCAGGGGCCGTGGCACCTGATGACATTGCTGGCCCGTGCAACAGAGGTCACAGTCGTTCTGCCCAAGATGGAATTTGCATTCAGCTTCCGCATTCTGCCCAAGTACAGCAACGCAAGTAACAAATGTGTGGCTCGCTCTGGGCAGATCTTCCTCATAGGAAAAGCCATGAAGTTTCTTAGCAGGGTGATGAGGATGTGCGACAGTGGCAGAACATAAAGGCAGTGCTGGTACAGCTCCTCGCCTCCACCACCCCCGAGATTTCTGCAGCTGGGGCTGGTGGAGGGGAGGGGAGAGCTCCAGCTCCCAGCCCTGTGCTGCTGAGGGGAGCAGCAGCTCTGGCTCCCAGCCCCAGGGCAGCCTCCTAGCCCCCATACTGCCACTCCAGCTCCTGCCCTGCTCTGAGCAAAGGCAGCAGTGTGCCATGCTGGCGGGTAACATCGCAGAAAAACACTGCCAAAAGGTAAGAGGCCCCTCGACCTTGAGGCTGGAAAGGACCATTGAGCTGATCCAGTCAGACCTCCCGCACATTGCACACCACAGAACCCCACACACACACACACCCCCACCTGCAATAGACCCACAATCTCTGGCTGAGTTACTGATGTCCTCAATTCACTCCTACACAAATCTCATCTTCCCCCATTCAAACCTTAGCCCAGGACTGACAAACCTCAGAAGCTTGTGATGTCAGAGGCTAGCAGCACACACTGAAGAGAATATGGATTTTAAGGAAGTTTAAATTTTGCATTAAAAGGGCACATTTGCTTTACCATACAAGAAAACCACCATGGAAAAAAAAATTAAAAGTGGTCATTTACAGCAACATTACATTTACTTTTGTCCTGATATGTCCCATGCATCAAATTGGAGATACCAGAAAACCCTGCCGTTTTACTCTCATGCATGGCCACTGTCCAGTTCCTAATGGCTTGTTATATCAATGTCCTGTGGCTTGTTATGTTTCTTGGAACACGTATGACAGCACTTAGCACTAAGGTTAATAAACAAGATGCCAAAGTAAGCTGATTTGTTTCCAGTTATACAGACTAAAATTAAGAGCTGCCACTGTCCAACCCTATATGCTATTGCTTATAATTTTAACTTTAACCATCTGGACTGAAATTTTCCTAGCTGAGCATCTGACTCAGGCAAAAAATGTTTTGGTAAATTTCAGCTAAAACCATTCAGCCATGTAATAGAATGAGTCTAGAGAAAACACATTGTTGCATCTTTGTTAGAAAATTCTGGCAACTCCTTTGAAGAGTCTAGTGTTCCCTATGCTTTGCATGGGCAGTGTTAATTCTGTCATTTCCTAACTTTAGGGTGACCACATTGCCCTATGGCAAATACAGGACACCAGCCTCTTGGGATGGGGATAGGGGTTCTGTCCCACGTCAGGTCATGGAGAACGGGGACTCCAGAACCCCCTGGTTGGGGGTGTTTCAAAGCCTCCAAGCAGGGGGAACCAGGGAATGAAGCAGGATCTGCCTCCCTGAGGTGTGGGAGCCTGGAGAATGAAGCAGCTGACCTGTGGAGGGACTCCCTGGCAGTGGGAGCTGCCTCCCCTAAGTGTAAGGCACCAGAGAGCGAGGGAGTTGCCTTGTCATGGAGCTTGCCAGCAGCAGGAGCTGCCACCATGGGGTGCAAGGGAATGGGGCAGCTGCCCCACAGAGGAGCTCCCCTGTAGCAGGAGCTGCTGCCACAAGGTGAAGAGCTCCAAGGAATAGGGCAGCCACCCAGTAGAGGAGCTCCCTGGCTGCCACCCCAAGACACAGGATGCCAGGGAACAGGAGCCCCACAAAATACAGGATAATTTGCCTATTTTCTTAAGACAGCTTAAGTACAGGACTGTCCCTGGAAAAACAGGACAGATGGTCACTTTTCTAACTTGCAAGTGCTCCATTTTGCAATCATAATTTTCTTCTATCAGATGAGCTGTGTGTAATTCTTAAGTACATTGTGTGACAGGAGAAATACAGATTCATGAAAATGGGACAAACATTAAGATGGGGAAGTAAAAAAAAAATCAGTAGGTGGAATTTTCACAGCAGAACCATAAACACAGTAAGGCAAACGGTGCAGCCAACAAAGCAGAGGTGCAGGGGTGTGGCAGAAATGGCAGGGGGTGGAATCCTGTAGCAGGTGTGGGACTGCCACTCTTACTTCTGCACTGCTGTTGGCAGTGGTGCCGCCTTTGGAATTGGGCAGCCAGTGAGCAGCAGTTGCTGGCTCGGGTGTGCATGTTGTCTGCAGCATGAGAGGAATAGTTACTCTGGCCATGCCCTGGCCCTGCTTTACCCACTACCATCCACTCCCATATTGATTGTTGTGTTTTTATCCCACTCCCACTATTTTAGTAGTGGGCACAGGCCACTCCACCCTTTTTCCTGTGCTGGGGCTAGACAGAAAAACTGCTATACATCTTGGGAGCCCATGCACTTATTTTTCCAACACTGTGCACTTAAGTGTGTTTTATCAATATTGCCCTCAAAAGGAGAATAAAAATATAATCAGACAGAGCAGTTTTAAATTTTCATCTATGGCCATTCACTGGTACGGCATTTATTCACAAATTATATACATACACACTATGAATAATAAACATAAATGCAAACTTTTGAGGGGAAGTTACTGGTTAAATAATAGTAATGGCTAATTACTTTAAATCAGAGAATGAATGGTATTATATTTTAAAATTAATCATGAGCATAAGAAATGAAAAAAGCAGCACCAGATACCCCCTACTATTTAGAGCAAAAAGCAAACAAGAAATAACCAAACCTGAGTGCACCTTTCTTCCCTAGCTGATGGAAACTATATTTCCATTCAAGTCAAATCCGAACTTTGCTCCTACTACATCAAAGAATTCAAAGCACTTTGGCACTGATTCAAGAAAGCAATTAAAGTTAAACACAGTTTTGAAGAACAAGTAGCCTTATTGACTAGACATGCTTAAAGATGACATTAAAGCTACGCTTATGCTCAGCATCTTGCAAAATTGAGTCCAATAAATATCTGTCATTAAACTATGAACTCTGTTTCTGGCACAAAGTGGGCCAGGTAATAGCTACTCTGATTTTTAAAAAGGAAAACCAAACTTGATAGAGAGTCATTGAAAAGGATAGGCAGTGACGAGCTGACCCAAACAGAAAAGCTGTGTGCTAGTTCCTGGACAGCGCTGCTGAGGGACTCAGGTGGAGACAAGGGAAGCAGTTCTACCAGTGAGGAACTTCTCATTTGGAACCTGTGTGTCTATACCGCACAGACCAGAGGTCACTGAAGTACCTAAGGCACTGATAATTCTATCTAAGGGACAGGGATTTGGCAATAATTATAGGTGTGTAAAGGGCTCTTACTAAGGATCAATGTCTGACAATGGACGTACCCTTGGTGCATCCATTTAATTCACAGGGAGTAGCAAATCAGTATCCAAGGGCAGAACTTAGTACTAAGATACTGTTTGAAAAAGTAATTTCTCTTACATGCCAGCCTACATATTGGTCAAATGACATGAAAGCATTTGGGAACAGAGTCTCATTTACATTAAGGTCCCTTTCACACTGCTCTGACTATGTAAAGTAGGCCCACACACAGATGAACTATTTTTCTTTTTGTATTTACTAAACTCTAAAAATAGATAATGTTGGGGTTTGACATTTTTTTAGAAAGTGAACCAAAATGTAAGCAAATACCTATGCCTAAAAGATATGATCCTAATGGCTGAAATAAATAAAACTGAACTGTTACAGAGCCCTTCACCGTTAACTGTTATGCTAGCCTTGAACTGTTAAGCAATGGAGCTAGAATATATATTTCCTTAAATTCACCATTTTGACATATGAGAACTGTGTAAAAATAGACACTGCATTAGTTTTAGTTATGTATTACATTGGTGCAGGTGTTGGAACTCTTGAAGCCTATCATGTTAACAATATGAGTATTTAAAGTTCTTAGATAAAATAAGACACAAGAGCTACGTCTACATTGGGATGCTACATCGAAATAGCTTATTTTGATGTAGCGAAATCCAAATAAGCTATTTCGACGTGTAGCGTCCACACATCCTCCAGGGCTGGTGCTGTCGACATTCATCGTCAACATAGGAGAGCACTAAATCAAAATGGGCCCCGGAGGGGAGCATCTACACACAAAAGCAGCCCCAATCAGAATAAGGGGGCCAGGAAAGACTGCAGACAGCGTCATGGGGCGGCCTAGCCCTTCCGGGGCAACAGCAACCTCCCTTAAAGGGCCCCTCCCAGGCACACTCGGCCTGCACAGCACAGGTCTGCAGAACCCACAACTACTCTCAGACCCCGTGCTCGCAGCATGGACCCCCAGCAGCAGGAGCAGTCAGAAGCTCACACGGTTGCCCCTGGGGCATTGGCCACCCTGCTCAGTGCCATGGAGGAGGCTGCCCAGCATCTCTTAGAAGATGAGCTGTCCTCGGGGGGTAAAGGAGCCGCCCCCGCACTGCCGGCTATGGAGGTACCCCACCAGCACAGAGTGGTGGGAGCGGCTGGTGCTTGGGGAATGGGATGATAACCGCTGGCTCCAGAATTTTTGGATGAGCTGGCAGACATTCCTCGAGCTCTGCCAGTGGCTCACCCCTACCCTGCGGCACCAGGACACCCCTATGTGGTGTGCCCTCACAGTTGAGAAATGGGTCAGCATCGCTGTCTGGAAGCTGGCCACTCCAGATAGCTACCAATCCACAGGACAGCAGTTCGGTGTGGGCAAGGCCACCATCGGGGCTGTCATCATGGAGGTAAGGGGACCCTGGGGGAAGCCTGGGGGAGGCCCGGGGGGAGCCATGGGGAGCCTGGGGGAGGGCCAGGCACACCCTGCACCCCTCCACAGGTGCTCATGTCCTCCCTCCGCAGGTGGTCCATGTGCTGACTGCTCTGCTGCTCCTCAGGCTCGTGTGGCTCGGGGACCTGGATGCGCTCATTGCAGGGTTTGCCGGCATGGAGTTCCCTAACTGTTTCGGGGCACTGGATGGGACCCATATCCCCGTCCATGCCCAAGAGCAAAGTGGAGGACACTTCATGAACAGAAAAGGCTACAATTCCATGGTCCTCCAGGCCATGGTGGACAGCTGGGGCCGCTTCCTGGACATTTACGTTGGCTGGCCTACCAGCACCCACAACGCCCGGGTGTTTAGGAACTCAGTCATGTGCCGCTGGCTGGAGGCGGGGACCTACATCCCCCAGTGGGAGATCCCTCTTCTGGGGGACACCACTATTCCCGTCTGCCTCATGGCGGATACAGCCTACCCCCTCCAGCCTTGGCTCGTGCCCCGCCTACACGGGCCACCTCAGCGCCAGCCAGGAGCGATTCACCACGCACCTGAACCATGCACATCAGGTGGTCAAGTGGACTTTCAGCCACCTCAAAGGCCACTAGAGGTGCCTTCTAACCCACCTGGACACAGGGCTCCCCAACATCTCCCAAGATGTTGGCAACATGCTGCTCACTCCACAACCTGGTGGAGAGCAAGGGGGAAGCATTCGTGCAGGGCTGGGCTGTGGAGGCTGGCACGGTCTACCCCCAGCCACCCACCACCCCGAACTGCCAAGCCCACCACGAGGGGATCTGGGTCCGGGAGGCCCTGTGGGCCCATTTTGACCAGGCTGCGGAGTGAACGCCCGCAAGGCCGGCCTGGTGAGCCACCCACTGCCCCGCGCCCCCACAGCCCAAAATACACTACACTGCCCGCACGCCCACACCACTGCGCACCGAAGAACACACAACACACATTCGTTTTGTTTTAAATAAACTGAATTTCCTGAAACCAAACAATGTACTTTCTAAACATGAATGAGGAACTATGTACATTGGGAGGACAGCTACTAAAGGGGGGGTGGGACAAGGCAACTATTTATAGTAATGGGGGGGACTACGTACAAAGAGGAGGCCTGGGTGGCCCAGTCCTTGGCCCCCTTCCCCCTTACTGTCCAGTGCCCGGCGAGGGGGGGTGCGACCCACATCTGGGCCGAAGGCCCCGTTGAGATTGGGTGGGGGCTGGGAGGACCAAGAGGTATGGCCGGACCGGCTCCTGAGCCCTGCGATCCTCCTCCTCAGCAGGCTCCAGGGCAGGTGGAGGGTGGCTGGGAGGGACATCGGCCAGAGCGGCAGGGGGGGTCATCTGCTCGGCGATGCGCTCGAATGTCCTCATGAAGAATCCCCAAGCCTCCTGGTGCCAGGCCAGTGCTCTCTCCTGAAAGTGGAGTCGGCACTCCTCCACTTGCAAGCAGCGCTCTGACACCTCCACCTGACGCCGGAGGGTGGCGAGGAGCTCGGGGTCAGCAGCTGCCCACGCCTGGCTCCAGAGGTGGTGGGCTCATCCTGGGGCCGGTCCCTGCTCCACCACCTGGCTGCCATGGTGCGACGTCCCTGTGGGGCTGTCCAGCACGACCGATGTGGCACCCGTGCTGTCGTGGCCCTCAGATAGTGCGGCTGTGGAATAGAGTGGGGAAGAGCAAAGACAGCCGTTAGTCTGGGCCCTGATCCGTGGCCCATGTCCCCCACCCCTTCACTGCTGGCTGCCCATCCCCTGTCCCCCAGGATGATGATGGGTGTGGTGTCCCCCCCATCCCCAGGGATGGGGCATGGCGCCGTCCTGGGGGGCAGGTTCTGACAGGCTCTGAGGGACGTGCTGCTGCTGTCCCGGGGCCATGGTCTGGCCTGGGCCATGGTGGGCCAGGGTGAGCTGGGTTGCGTGGAGGGCACTGGTTGTGTCCCTTGCCCCCTCCCCTTAACCCAGCAGTTTGAACCTGGGGTACATACCTGATGGTCCACTCCCACGGTCAGGGGACACCCGTTGGGCAGATGCCCTGCTGGAGCTGCAGGAGGGGAGGACAACCAGGAGCCCCCCAGTGCTGGAGCCCTCCTCCGTCTCCTCCTCTGCTGTCCCGGGGTGGGCTCCTCTGGGGGCCCCTAGGTCGCAGGGCTGGCCTACGGGCCAAACTCCAGCTCTGGGGCCTGCTGGGGCTCGTCAGCCACGGTATCAAGTGTGGCCAGTGGTGAGGAGGTGTACCAGGGGCCCAGGATCTCCCTGAGCTCCCTGTAAATGGGGCAAGCAGCAGGGGCGGCCCCAGACCGGCTGGCCATGAACCGGGCCTGGGCGTAACTCTGCCACAGCTCCTTGACCTTACTCCTGAGATGGTCAGGAGTGCGGACAGCATGACCCCGGGCATACAGGCCCTTGGCCAGCTGGGCGACACACATCTACGTTCCAACGCTTGCTCCCCATTACCTGGAGCACCTCCTCCTTGCCCCAAAGCCCCAGCAGGTCCCAGATCTCAGCATCCGACCAGGAGGAGCCCCACCGCCTCTTCCCCCCAGCTGGACAGCTGGGAGCCCTAGGTCCCCTTGGGGAGGGTGCCCTGGGGGCAATCAGGGGCCTGGCTGGCTGCGATGGGCACTGGGTGGGGGATCGGGTGTCTGGAGGGTGTGCAGGGTGTGCACGTGTCTGTGCTGCCGCCTGCACGCTTTCAGCTTCCTACCACAGGAAATCAGGGGGCATGGAGCTTTAAGGGGCTGCTGCATGTGGCGACCATAGAGCTCAGGGGCTGGACAGAGCGTCTCTCAACCCCTCAGCTAATGGCCGCCATGGAGGACCCCGCTATTTTGACATAGCGAGACACAGATCGTCTACATATTCCCCACTTCAACGTTGGACATCAAAGTAGGACACTATTCCCATCTTCTGATTGGGATAGCGATTTCGACATCTCGCTATCTTACGTCAATTTCAACTTTGAAATTGCATCTGGCACATGTAGACGCTCCAGGCGCTATTTTGAAGTTGGGCTGGCTATTTTGAAATAGCTGGCTAGTGTAGACACAGCAAAAGTGTGTAAACTTGTTTATGCAGTACAATTCTATGGTTCAGCATTTTCAGATACTATTCTATCAATTTTTATGTAGCTTTTCCCCTAGAAAACAACAAAAAACAACAAATGTTTAAGGAACATTAAAACTCACAACAATTCTTAGCTCTTGGTTTTGCACAGGTCTAAGATCACAGTGTGACAATACATACCACATATGCTGCAATAGTTCAGGATAATAGGCCAAGTTTAAGAAAGGAGTGAGCAGAAGTTCAGAATGCTGATTGTTGATTTTAAATTCTGCCCTTCTTTTCTAGATGTTGATTGTAGTAACAAGGTAAGACTAAGAAGAATAAAACATATCTCTAATTCATTACTGTCTTCCAAGCAGATTAATTATATGCTTTTATCAGACCTGAAAACAAACATGTATTTAAGTGAAAATCAAAGAGAATGTGGGGTAGAGAGAGCTAATTTTCCCTTTTTTTCTTTTGGTCAAGGTCCACATTTCCTGGTCATGACACCTACATTGCAGAGAAACATTTGTCACACCACAAGAAGCCCTGTTCAAGAAACACATAATTCTGTGTATTAGCAACATAATCAAGGCCTATTGATATTTTCAGTTAAAAGAAAAATAAAGTTAAACCGCTCTATATCCTAAAAGTAACTTCAACATTGTCATAAATTATAGCTGTGACTGAAAAGGCACCCAGATAATGCTAATATTTGCATGAATTTAACATTAATACCCTTTCAGACAGTTATTTTATGTTTTGAATTTGTTTTGAGTTTACAGTAATTGTATTTGAGAAATCCAAAGTTAATATTCTTTGTAGATAGGCAGACAGACCTGTTTGAAAGTTTCAATCCTCATGGTTCATTTAGTATTAGTATCAGAGTTTGAAAGAAAACACTTCTACACATGTACTCTCTATCTTAGCTTTATGATTCAAGCCATTCCAATAACAAATACACTCTCCCATGCACAGATTAAGCTAATGAACCATGAATAATTCCTGTGAAGTACCTGTTAAAACTGTAGTTTTATGCAGCTATATTAATTTAAAATAAAATACTCATGAGTAATGTATTACTATCTGTGGAAAAAGTGACAAATTCTCTGCTGGACAAGGGCCTCAATGGAACTCACTTCAAACTGCAAGAGGCCCAGATTGTGCCCCACCAACCCCCAAATTGCTTGCCAGCTCCCTGTCTACCCCAGCCAAAGTGCTGTTACCACCCACTCAACGAGTCCAGATGCCAGCAATCCTGAGATAAGAGGCAAGGTCCTTTAATGGATGAGTAACTACTTAAAACACAAAAAATAAGGAGTGAAAATGGATCATTTATTCCAACAGAGAGTGATAAATAACAAGGTCCCCCAAGAAGACAAACTCGCACCCAGTGATGTTCAACATATTCATGAATGATCTGGAAAAAATGGTAAACAGAGAGGTGGCAAAGATTACAGTCAATACAGAATTACTCAAGATAGTTAACTACAAAGCAGCCTGCAAAGGGTTACAAAGAAATCTCACAAAAAGGCATGTGAAATTCAGTGTTGATAAATGCAAAGTAACACACACAATAAAACAAAATCCCAACTGTACAAAAGTCCTTTGAATAAAAATTGCCTCTGGGTGGAAACATGGGGTTAGCCAGAAACAAAATCCTTTAAAACACCCAGCAGGTTGTTTTTATACAGCCATGAAAATATAAATACACATAAAAAGCAACATAACATCTGGCCAGGCTTGACTGCTTCTTGCTTAGCACAGAAAAGAGTTCACAAGATCAACTTTGTGGCTTTGCAATTATTTTTCTTTACTTTTTTTTTTAAATTATTATTCTGGATTTCTTGAAGATCCAAACAACACATCTCTACAGAGACCAAACCTAGACTTTGTTTACAACTGCAGGTTGCATCATTTTAATTAAACCTCATTACACAAGCTCAAAACCAATTTTAACCTGGTGCTACTTGTGTGTCAACAAGGTCAACAGAAACATTGTAGCAAGATTAAGCTATGCAAATGCAGGGTCAGGGTCGCCACTGCACCCCTATTCTGCCTCCTTTTTCCTGTATGCGTCACAATACATTATCATCATGATTACTAGCAGCATTGTGGTAGCACCTAGAGGACCCAATCAGGGTTCGCGGCTCCATTATACCAGACAACTTACGTACCCTCAATTAAAACAAAACATCCCTTTCCCAAAAGCTTACACTCTTGTTTCCATTATCATTGTGGTACGTGTCCACTAACATTATGCAGTGGGTACTTTATTACCCAGGACAGGGCTTAATGTGATCAAGCCACCAAATTAACCTCTAACACTTATTTCTAATTCATCTATCGGCTCTACTTCAAATGCAATTGCATGTAGTAGCACTGGGCAACGCTACCTTCTTTTTGATAACTAATGTGATACCACTTGAGCTCATTGCCCTTTTTTGTTATTTCAAAGGGCTTCATGCAGTATTTTCATGCGTACTTTTTCCAAATATTCATCTCCTCCCATTTAGTCTGAAGAGTTTAGCACTTAGCCACACAGCTGCTTGTCAGGAAACCTGTCTGTTCCAACATCTTTACCCACCTTCTGATTTTTCAGAGCAATAGTCTGCAAATGTGCAAAAGAAAGGAAAAAAATTGTGATCTGCTTTCACTTTGGAGAGATTGTGAGACTTGAGATTTCCACAAGGACATCCCAGCACACACTAGGGCTGCATCTACCCTATGAGATAAAATCAAATTTAATTCAGTTAGCAAGAATTTATCACATGGCTGTCTTCACTGTAAAGACCATTAGCTCGATTGTGGGTGCACTAATCTTGAGATTACAAAATCGCAGTTACCTGACAGGTACAGCGTCAAACTCGATTTCAGAAGTTTGATTAAATGCAAGTGTGGAAATGCCACATCTTAAAAGTGAATTTATTAGCCTCCAGAGATGTCCTGTATGTAACCCACAGTGCCCTTCTCAGTGCTCCACTCTGGTCGCTGCTGTCCAGTAACAGGAAGAGCCTGAATTTCCAAGCAGGAGCAGCAAGCCTTTAGCTGTGGGTCCATGTTAGTAGGAAAGCCTGAGAAATGTCTTTCTTTCCATGCTATTAGCGCTGTGAGCGCATCTACCCATTCAAATAGCCCCTGCAGGGAGTTTGCATCTCTGTCTGTACACTTGCTAGTTTTTTCTGTGCTGCCTGGAGCCAACAAGGCTGTGCTGGGGGGTGGTGCTTGCATAACACACCAAGAAACTTCTCAGCGGTTTACTTTTGTGTGTGAATCCCCTCCCTTCCCTCATAGGCACCAAGCAGTCTGGGTCTTTCCTACGCTTAGCCACATCATATGGGTAGCCCCTAACCCAATAAAAGGATGCACCTGCTGTTCAGCGCTGACCACGCTGCCAGTCACATGGGAAAGAGAGGGCTTTGCTGCCGCCATGAGGAAGTCTCCCCCGGCAGTTATCATACTGGGGGTTTTGTTGCTGCCACTGCAGGGATGTTTATCCCAGCAGGTAAGATACTGGGGGCTTTGCTGCCACTGGGGACAGAATTGCTCAAGTGGTCATCCACTGACCCCCTCCCTGTTGGCCCATACCTGGGCTTACTGCTGTTGTGGGAAAACCAACAATTCTTCTTTTCCTACACAGTCCAGGACTCAGCATTAAGACTCCCCCCAACACCAATATAGTGTATGGGGAAACCAAAAATTCTTTCCTCCCACATTCTTGTCAATTTACAAAACATTCCAGTGTGCTGCATAATTTCCAGGGATCACATTTCGGCAATGATGGGAAGTGGAATGGATGGCCAGCTGAGAATACAGTTGCTGTACTCATGTTGGCATTATAATTTGTGGGGAAACCAAAAATTCTCTTTTAATTTTGAGCGTCTTCTGCATTATTTCCAGGGATCAACATATTTTCAGGGATCGAGAGAAGAATGATGAAAATGCAATGGGGAAAGATGATGTCAAGACCAGCGAGCATATCCATAATGCTATGGGGATGAGGGAACTGTGGGATAGCTTCCCACAAGGCACTACTGCAACAGTCAATGTTAGCCAATGTGTGTATGGCAGCAATGACTTGACTTTGTGGGGAGCACGGTATGAAGTGAGGATGGTCAAAATCAAACTTATAAATTCCAGAATTAGAAAATAGATATAAATAAATTTGAAGTTATCTTGTAGTGTAGATGCAGCCTGAGCATGACATTACTGAGAGGTGAAAAGCATTTCGCTAGCAGTTAAGGAAATATGACAAACAGTTTGGATGAGGCTGGTTTCAGAGGCACCTGGATGGACAGCTTTTATTAACATTCCTCCACTTCAGATTTAAGTAAACCTCAGAAACACTGACACTGGGTGATGTCCCCATGAGTTCAGATAGAATGGTTCTGTCAAAAACACATATAACCCTTTTATTAATGCCAGATGCTTGCCAGAAGGGCCGGGTTCAACTCCTGGGGGGTTTTCCTGTCAAGGATACAACCAACCAGCTTGAGCCCCCACCCAGTGGCCTGGGACAATTTCACGCCATGTGCTGGGTGCCTGTAAGGCAGTTCTCCCCCCCACACCCTCGCAAGCACAGAGTCTGAGATAGAAGCAGCTTGTTTAAGGACCATAACCTACCCCAAGGTTACAGTGACAGAGGCAGTGTATCTAAGCAAAGAAGAGACAAACCCATTTACCAAGATACCATCCCCATATGCAGTAGAACCAAGTCTCTTGCTGGGGCTCTTGGCCCTTTACCCCACACACAGTTACAGGGTGTACCTCCCGTGGTGCAGTCCCGAACCCAGAGCCCAGCTACATCACCAGGGCAGGACTAGCTGTCCACTTGTCTGCAGCATCCCCTTGCTGCCGCCCACCAGTTGCTGTCATCCGCCACTGCTCCTACTGGCCGCCCACCAGTCGCCATTGTTGCTCCCTTACCAGTCTCACTGCTAGGGATTGCCCTGAGGCAGAGCCCTGTGATTTCAGCTCTGCATGGCCTCAGCTGTCACTTTGTGATTTCAGCTCCTTACCTCCAGTAGGGTTTCATGAACACCCTAGTATCCAGCTCTATTTTTCAACAGCTGTGTCTACACGTGCATGCTACTTCGAAGTAGCGGCACTAACTTCGAAATAGCGCCCGTCGTGGCTACACGCGTCGGGCGCTATTTCGAAGTTAACTTCGACGTTAGGCGGCGAGACATCGAAGTCGCTAACCTCATGAGGGGATCGGAATAGCGCCCTACTTCGACGTTCAACGTCAAAGTAGGGCCCGTGTAGACGATCCGCGTCCCGCAACGTCGAAATTGTGGTGTCCTCCATGGCAGCCATCAGCTGGGGGGTTGAGAGACGCTGTCTCTCCAGCCCGTGCGTGGCTCTATGGTCACCGTGTGCAGCAGCCCTTAGCCCAGGGCTTCTGGCTGCTGCTGCTGCAGCGGGGGATTCATGCTGCATGCACAGGGTCTGCAACTCGTTGTCGGCTCTGTGGATCTTGTGGTGTTTAGTGCAAGTGTGTCTGGGAGGGGCCCTTTAAGGGAGCAGCTGGCTGTTGAGTCCGCCCTGTGACCCTGTCTGCAGCTGTGCCTGGCACCCTTATTTCGATGTGTGCTACTGTGGCGTGTAGACGTTCCCTCACAGCGCCTATTTTGATGTGGTGCCGCGCAACGTCGAAGTTGAACATCAACATTGCCAGCCCTGGAGGACGTGTAGACGTTATTCATCAAAATAGCCTATTTTGATGTCACCACATCAAAATAGGCTACTTTGATGTAGGCTTCACGTGTAGACATAGCCAACATGTGGGGAGAGCTGGTCAAGCCAGGCTTATAGCTAAGGCATAGGCAGGACCCAAGCACTCAGGAAGCTGACCTAACTAGTACCCCTCCTCCTTCACAATGCTTTCAACCAGGGAGCCCTGTGCAATCAATGTCTTATCCAGCTATGGTGACTACCCTGCCCCCCACAACAACCCAGAGCATTAGTGAGATCTCAACTCCCACACTGAGTGTCAGCTTAAATTGTGATTCTACAACAACGTTTACAATAGACCAAATCTCATGGCTTACTTGCTACCCATTAGGCTTTGCCTGAAAGGTATCACACATGCACACCTTTACATTCTCATGCAAATGATCTCTGGGAGACACATTCCTCCCAGCCTCAGTATCACACATGCCTCCCTTTGCATTCTCATGCAGATGACCTCTGGGAGATACATTCCTCCCAGCCTCAGTAACCTGGCATTCCTACTGCCACATTCCCTACACGCACATTTACACATACTCACACAAACAACAAGTTTTGGTTCTAGTAGTAAGACTGTTTTGTGCTCTTCCTCAAAATGTGACATGTATATAAAGTTATTTAAAGCAGCCTTGTCAGATTAAGAGTCATGTGCCTGAGATAGAAGGAGAGACAAAATCAAGTATTGGAGGAGTAGCTGTGTTAGTCTGGATCTGTAACAGCAATATCAAAGACGACAAAATCAAGAAGCTCAGCAAGTTGAAATCTGCAAAATCAGAATCGTAGGTTTGGAAGGGACCTCCCTAAGTTATCTAATCCAGCTCCCTGCACTCCTAGCAGAATTAAACAACAACAAGACCATCCCTGAAAGGCACTTGTCTAGCATGTTCCTTAAAACCTCCAGACACATTCCAGTGCTTAACCACCCTGACAGCCCTGAAATTTTCCCTAAAGTCCAACCTGAATCTCTCTGGCACAATGTAAGAGCAGTACTTCTTGTCCTATCCTCAGAGACTAGCAGAACAAGCAGAACAATTTTTCACCATCTGCCTTGTAACAAGTCCTTTGATGGACTTAGCAGTTATGACCCCACTCTCACTCTTCTCCAAGTTTTTCTCATGGTGTTCCCGAATAATCACATAAACAGGAGCAGGCTGGGAGACCATCATGGGTTAGCATCCATGGGGAATGCAGGGTGTGATGCTGGCACGCTAGGTTCAGCCCAAATAGGTTCCCATATCTCAAATGAGCACTGAAAAACATATAGCTGACTTATCTGTGTACATATAATTTCAAAGTAGGTGTTAGAATTACAAGCATGTGCTTAGTGTTTAGACTTTATAGAAAGCTAATACGAAACTATGTATTAATTTCATTAATCTCACATGTTTATGCCATACTGCTGCGTCTACACGTGCACGCTACTTCGAAGTAGCGGCACCAACTTCGAAATAGTGCCCGTCGCGTCTACACGCGTCGGGCGCTATTTCGAATTTAACTTCGACGTTAGGCGGCGAGACGTCGAAGTCACTAACCTCATGAGGAGATAGGAATAGCGCCCTACTTCGACGTTCAACGTCGAAGTAGGGACCGTGTAGACGATCCGCGTCCCGCAACGTCGAAATTGCTGGGTCCTCCATGGCGGCCATCAGCTGGGGGGTTGAGAGATGCTCTCTCTCCAGCCCCTGCGGGGCTCTATGGTCACCGTGGGCAGCAGCCCTTAGCCCAGGGCTTCTGGCTGCTTCTGCGGCAGCTGGGGATCTATGCTGCAGGCACAGGGTCTGCAACCAGTTGTCAGCTCTGTGTATCTTGTGTTGTTTAGTGCAACTGTGTCTGGGAGGGGCCCTTTAAGGGAGCGGCTGGCTGTTGAGTCCGCCCTGTGACCCTGTCTGCAGCTGTGCCTGGCATCCCTATTTCGATGTGTGCTACTTTGACGTGTAGACGTTCCCTCGCTGCGCCTATTTCGATGTTGGGCTGAGCAACGTCGAAGTTGAACATCGACGTTGCAGGCCCTGGAGGACGTGTAGACGTTATTCATCGAAATAGACTATTTCGATGTAGTGTGCACGTGTAGACGTACTGTAAGGTAAAATTTGAGCAGCTGTGTTGTGAAAAAAGTCCACTGATACAAGACAGACCTTACAACTGGCATTTTCCTTTGTACCATCTCCAAGAGGACAAAAGACTTTTGTTGTTATTCTGTCTCTTCCCTGTGAAAGAGGCATGCCAGGGACTCCTCTCATCACAATGTAGGAAGAAAAGGAGAGAAGAACATAAAGGAACTGACTATCTCTATGCTGTGTGGATGCAGTGGGCAGAAGTGCTTCTAAGCATAAGCAAGATATTCCCCAAAAGGTAATATTCCCCTGGGTAAGCCCCAAGAGACTCAGAGCAAACATTTCACTGTGAAAGAGATGCTTCTATCACCTCTTGCAATTAAAACACATTTGTGCATATATGTTTACCTGGTTTAACTTTGTAAATAACTTATTTCCTTTTCCCATTAAACAAATTCATAGATCGTTTATTATAGGAATGGCTATACACATTGTCTTTGATGTGAGTTCCACAGTGCGACTGATCCAGGACTAGCAACAGGTCCCTTGAGACTGAAAGTAACCTGAGTATAGTTCAGGTGGCTTTAAACCAAACCCAGAGAATCTGTCTTAAAATTAGTCAATATGATCCTTCCCCAACCCACACCCCTACACAAACCCAACTGTAATGAGGGGAAGTTGGGCAGCAAGAAGCAACTTGGGAAAGAAAAGTTGTAAATCTTATCTGGATTTAGACTGGAAATTAGAGTTAACCACCTCCAGTTGTTTTCAAGTCAGTAATTAGCAATTATCACTGATAAGAGAGAATAAAAAAGTAAACTATTAAAGGGTTCTTTGCTAATACCTGCCTGATTGTGCTGGAGCCAAGCAATACCAGCCTAGGTACCTCTGGTGTTTTGCCCATTTAAGTATCTTTATCAAATGTAGTTACCATTCAGATGCAAGTAAATTGCTTATCTTGGCTTTGGGGGTATGTTTAGAGGAATTGTTCATGTACCATTTGGCCTTTGATTTAATAAAGACTAATAAAATGGTTAAATATTTAGAAGTTTCCCATACTGTTCCCTTCAAATATTAATTTTAACAGAGTTAAAAGAGTTGTTACTGCTTTGGAAATAGGCCAGAAATATTATAACAAAAACTCATCAGTTGTTTTTAGTGATCTATAGTTGAGTAACTGCCTCACAAGTTCAAATATAAGGAACTTTTCAACATCTGTGCTTTTATACCTCTAGCAGTTTATTACCAGTTCAACAGATGCCATTTGTTTTTGGATTTTTTTTTCCTTCCTTCCATGCTACTACACAATGTCGTTCAAGCAAGACCACAAAGCTGCTCGGCAACAACTGCTCTGACTTACCATAAACAACAAGAGCTAGGAGGAACCATACTGCTGGCAAAGAGGGCTAACTTCAAATATGTGCCACGGGTTTAACACTACGTTCACAAAGCAAAACAGCCACAATCCAGTGATTGTCCTTGAAACAAAAGGGGCTTTGTTTATTTGTACTGTACTTGGCCTATGCCTCTAATAAAGGATGGCACGTGCTCTGGTGGAATGGAAAAGATCTGTTTCAGATGCCCTGTTCACAGAAATTGAGGAATACAGTAGATTAGAGGGACTAGATAAATAAAACTGGACTGGGATACAGAAAGTTGTTTAGGAACAGTAATGTATTGCTAACTTCTTTCTACAGAACAGAAAACCAAGGACCATGTGGGCACTTAGGTGGAGATTTCTAAATGAGGGGTGAAGATGTACCCAAAATACTCTTAGCCATTCACCCCAACTGAATGGAGTTCTGCTGAAGTATCTAGGTATCCTGGAGAACAGAACTCCTCATTTGGGGGTTAGGAGAAGCAGGTCATCTGGGGGTCTTAGTGGGCCAGATTTTTTCCTGGTGTAAATCAGCCTAGCTTGGGTAAAATCATCAGCTGAAGATCTGGCCTGTTTATTTCTGTATTCCTTTCCACCTTCATTAAACAAGTTTCTATTCTCCTTGTTTTTTGCTCCCGGAAGAGAAAAAGGCCAAAACCACAACAGCAGCAGCCTCCCTCCTTATGTCAGACAAGTCAAAGCCACTGCACCAGAAGGCACAACCTTCATGTTCGCCAAACTGAGATGGACAATAAGCAATTTCCTGTCTTTTTACTTTGCTCCCACTCCAAAACCTCCCATGGTTTCTTCCCCTGATTTAAATCCATTGCACTTACAAAGGCCGGCTGGAGTAATATAATGCCAGAAGGCTGGCAATAGAAATGGTGCCAGTAAGGAAGTTTTCAGCTACTCTTCATGTACGAGAGAGGGAAAAAGGGAACTGAAGCAAAGAGTAGGACTGTGGGAGCTTGATGTCAAAGGAAAGGTGTGTCCAGAAAAGGGCAGGGAAGAAAGTCTATGGAAGGCAAGTGAGAAGCAGCCTAGGGAGAGAGCAGCAAAGTTGGGGACTGAGCAGACTGTGGTTGCCTGTTTAAGGTCCTAGACTGGAACCCTGAGTAGGGGTTAGACCTAGCTTCCCCTATCAGCCACAGGTAGAGCAGCAGTGCCTGGACAGCAGCATGTCCTGTGAGACTCTCTACCCAGAAGGGGGAGAACACACAGTGACAGGGCTTGAGAGCTCCTCACTCAAGAGGAAGTTGTGGGTCCTGGAGTGAGAGAGGAGAAAAAAGTGGCAAGACCAAAATGGGAGATATCAGAAGTGGTAGAGAGCTAATCCCCAGTGCAGCCAGGGGGATTTGTCCCTGCAGGGAGTGAAGCACCCCTTGACACAGGGATGTGCCTTTTGCCCTCCCGGTGAAAATGTGCTTAGCTTTGGTGAGTTCATCAGCATTTTGAAAACTGTACTTTACCTGTGTTTGATAAAGATCCTCTTAAGGTTAACAGATAAAATCCAACTAGCTCAATCTCACTGAGCATGCTCCCTCCCCTTACAGCTCCTAGTTCTGAGCAGACTGTAAGAACACTGTGGAAGCTCCAGCCCTGAGCTACAAGAGCAAAGTTGGATTTTTACTTCAAATGGCAGCACCCATCTATTCGGGGCTGGGTCCGGGTGCCAGAACTGAAAGCAGTAAACCTGTGTCTCCCATACTTTCCAATGGCCCCATGCTGTCTGCTTTCAAATGCAGAGGAGATAAAAGGCAGGCCAGGGACAAGAAAATAAAACAGGAATAACATAATGGAAAGAATTAGACAGCTTAAATACAAGCAATACCAGTTGACTGTATAATTTTGAAGTGCTCCTCAAAAAACAAGCAACCAGTTTTTCTTTCTTGCTCTGGCCCTTGTGTGTGGCTGTGGCCATGTAAAAGAGATGAATTCAGACTGTAATTTCCTCTTGGAGAGCAGCTAATACCTGGAATAAGTCCAACAAAACCATTCACAACTAACTTCCCCACCTCTTCTATTCCTTCCCAGTGTAGGGGGCATATTAAGAAGGGAAGAGGAGTAACAGATATAAAGTATCATTCTCTACTGGCATGAATTTCCACAGAGATCATACACCAATGGTATAAATTTCAGCTCTTTCTCATCTGGCCTACCTAGGGCTGTTGCTTGGGCTGGCACAGACCAACTCATTGAACTCTGCCTTCTCTGCATGAAGTAGCGATGAGATACCTTGGAGAATCTGGCTCAGCAATTATTAGAACTATCGCACTTACTCTGCTACTTTGTCCAGAAATTATTTATTTTGTCCTTGCTCAATTACATTGAAGTACAGTGAGGGTCTTGTATGATTTGCAGTGAAGTCTTGCAATTACCTGTGATAATATTACAATATGTTTTAACCTGACACTTTGAATAACTGCTCTGCATTTCATCTCTGGGATTGCTTAACTCCTTTCCTACTTATTTTTCCCCTGTTCCTTTGCAATGTTGGAGCAATGTGATCCTGTGTTAGGATCTTAACTTTTCCAGCTGGAGGATATGGGATTTTGAGATGTGTGGCCTTAACCAACATGCTATTCTGTGGTTCTAAGCAGAATTTTAAACTTTCTGTAGTAGTAAATGTTTGAATAAATACTTGACACAAAACAAAATGAATTACTCCAGTAGTTTTATTTTATTTTATTTTTTTTGCTCCTTCTTAAATGATACATTTCTACCAATGTTGGGTTTTATCTACAGTTCTTGGAGTTTATCTTCAAGGGGAAAATATGTCATGCCTTTTGGGCCCAAAGCACACAATACTCTTGTTTCTTGTTAAAGTAGGGAGTGGGGGAGGGGCAGGGATGTTTCTCAGCCTTTTTTTCTTTTATATTGTTTGTTATTAATTTTAAGCCTACCTAATATATTATGTTCTTTCTCTGATGGCCTAATTGGATGTTAGCTCTGGTCTTCTTCCTCTCACAAACAGCTTCTTTGCCTGAGTTTCACTCCACACCTGCCTCTATTTTCCTCTTCTCCCCTGTCCCTCTTGTCCCCCTTTCATTTTGATATTCCCCCTCCTTTTAAATTGTCCTCATCTCATTGCCCTCTCTCAAAGAAATATCGTGGAAGGAACGACATTTGATGACAGGATGTAGTTTACTCGGTATGTTACCTCTTCTCCCCTTCCTGTGTCTTTCTGGTCTGGTTAAACAGCACTCTCTTTGATGTTATGTGCTATGATTGTACAGTGCTTACCATAATGGAACCCAGTTTTGGTTGGTGCTTTGGGACTACTGCAATAAACAGGATCATTAATGCGAGCAATTAAACCTGTTCTTTCTGCTAGATTGCAATACTTTAGTTTCTTTTTTCAACCACACATTGAAAGGAAGGTGCACATACTCTTTGGAATCCAACTGGTCCAGACACATGCAAATGACAGAATTGGGGCAATTTACCATAAAAATGTTCTAGCCCCTTTCTCCCTTTAGTATGAATATTTTGCATTAAGATCGCACAGTCAGCCATTAAAAGTGAAAGCATGTAATGCTCAAGCTGCAACAGCAACATTAGTTATTTTGTACATCTATGTTTGATGGTATGCAGCTTATGAAATAAGTAGTTTGTGCAACACAGCTAATTTAAAGTCACTACTGGAACCTTAGTATCTCTCCCTGATGTGATTTGTTACACTAATAAACTCTTTATATGCAGTTACTGTATTGTCATGCTACAGAACCACCATGTTGCATGTCCAGTATTTATATTTTTAAGAAAACCTTTATATTTCCTTAAAACTTAAGATCCAAAATCCCTCTCCATTTTCAACAACTTCCAGTCCAAACCATCATAATTCCTTCTCTCTGACCCCTACTTGTCAATGGTAGGGAATAAATATGTGATTGGCAACACAGCCTCAAGTTCTTCAGATGTGGCATGTCAGGCCTTGAAGGATCAAATTTCAAAGCCATAGGCATTGTGACACAGAAGCTTTGTGGTGGTTCCATACTCTGTGTCAACAACTCATCATGCCTAACATATTCATGACACATGCTGTCACAATATGTAGCCCCAAGGCAGAACGTTATATTTCACTGGAAAACTCATAATTCACTGATCATTAATATTCTAGCGTGATGTGTGCACTAAGAGCTAGGGCTATATAGCGTTCATAAACAGATTGCTCCCAGACTGGGAGAAAGCCATGTAGGTATCGCTTTCTAATGGGAGTAAATAAGGGGTGTCTAAATAATGGAAGCCCTATTCACATATAACTCAGCAGGGGGTGGTGAACTCTGCTCTCAGGAAAGAACAGCATGAGGTCAGCTTGACGCTGGGCACAAAACAGTGAGTGGAGACAAAGTTATCTTGGCATCCATCTGTGCTTGAAGTGATTATTAACACCAGTTCAAGCAGCAAGTGTTTGTCTCTTGAAAGGAGCAAAGGCCTTATCTACTCTTCTGAATGTGCCAGGCGAGCTCAGGGCAGATGGTTCTGGGGACTGGGCTTATGCTGCGGGATGTCATCCTGCAATTAATAGCCAAGGCTGGTGAAGGCCAAGGTGGTGCTGCTGTGAATCAGGCAGGCTGCTGGGGACAGAGTGCTGAAGTAGGACTATGCTACACAACACTCAGGGAACTAGGTGTTTAGCAGCTGGCTATTGGTGTTTCAGCTATAAAGCCATAGCATCAGAGCATTTAAGACACCGGTATTATAGGGAAGGTGGTGATACAGTATCCCACTGGTCTGAATAGTATCTCAGAACATTACAGGTACTCACAGGGAAAACCCTGCTACCCGCCTCCATTTTTCATGCCATCAAAGCTCAAGCACAGCTCCAATTTCTGCCAAGGCACTCCGACACTGCAGCTCCTACTGTGCTGGAAACCCATACCATTTTACACCACCCGGGGGTTTGATTGAACAATAATAATGTTCTCCATCATGTAGAGTTACAGCAATACAGCTATTTACAAGGGTCATTCGTAGATTTCATGATCTGGACAAAAGTAAGAAAGGTGAGCAGTAACATACAGACCCTTGATTTCAGAAGAGCAGACTTTGACTTCCTGAGAGAATGGATGAGCAGGAGCCCGTGGGAAATGAAGATGAAGGGGAAAAGAGTTGAAGAGAACTAGCAGTATTTTAAAGGTCTAACTGAAGGCACAGGAACAAAAAATCCCGCTGCATAGTAAGAAATGCAAACATGGTAGGCAACTAGCTTGGCTTAACAGGGAAATCCTTAGTCAGCTTAAATTCAAAAAGGATGCATACAAGAAATGGACATGTGGACAGATGACTAAGGAGGAGTATAAACATATGGCTGGAAAACGCCGGGCAGTAATCAGGAAAGCAAAAGCACAATTGGAACTGCAGCTGGCGAGGGATATGAAGAGTAACAAGAAGGGTTTCTGCAGGCATGTGAACAATAAACAGGTTGTCAGAAAAAGTGCGGGGCCGTTACTGGTTGAGGGAGGTAACCTAGTGACAGAGGATGCAGGAAAAGCTGAAGTACTCAATGCTTTTTTTGCCTCAGTCTTCACGGACAAAGTCAACTGCCAGATGACAGTCCTAGACAATGCAGTATGGGAAGGTGGAGGGCAGCCATCTGTGGGAAAGAAACAAGTTCTGAGCTATCTAGAAAAACTAGATGTGCACAAGTCCATGGGTCTGGATTTAATGCACCCCAGGGTACTGAGGGAATTGACAGAGGTCATTGCTGAACCTTTGGCCATTATCCTCGAAGACTCTTGGAGCTCAGGGGAGATACCGGATGACTGGAAGAAGGCAAACGTAGTGCCCATCTTTAAAAAAAGGAAAGGACAATCCAGGGAACTACAGACTCGTCAACCTTACCTCAACCCCTGGGAAAATAATGGAAGGAATCCTCAAGGAATCCATTTTGGAGCACTTGGAAGAGGGGAAAGTGATCAAAAGTAGCCAACATGGATTCACCAGGGGCAAGTCCTGCCTCATCAGTCTGATTAGCTTCTATGACGAGGTAACGAGCTCTGTGGATGTGATATACCTTGACTTCAGCAAGGCTTTTGATATGGTCTCCCACAACATTCTTGTCCATAAGGAAAGGAAATATGGATTGGATCCTTGGACTATAAGATGGATAGAAAGCTGGCTTCATGGTTGGGCCCAATGGCTCAATATCTGGATGGCAGTCTGTTTCAAGTGGAGTGCTGCAAGGCTCGGTTCTGGGGCCGGTGTTATTCAACACCTTTGTTAATGACCTGGATGTGGGACTGGATTGCACCCTCAGCAAGTATGAGGATGACACAAAACTAGGGGGAGAGGTAGATTCGTTGGAGGGTAGAGAGAGAATCCAGAGGGACCTGGATAAATTGGAGGACTGGGCCAAAAAAAATCTGATGCAGTTCAATAAGGAGAAGTGTAGAGTCCTGCACCTGGGGTGGAAGAATCCCAAGCATTGTTACAGTCTGGAGACCGACTGGCTCAGCAGCAGTACGATGGAAAGGGATCTAGAAGGTATGGTGGATGAAAGGCTGGATATGAGTAAAGAGCATGCCCTTGTAGCCAGGAAGGCTAACGGCATACTAGGGTGCATTAAGAGAGGTATTTCGAGCAGCTCTAGAGAAGTAGCTATTCCTCTTTGTTCGGCACTGGTGAGGCCACATTTGGAATATTGTGTCCAGATTTGGGTCCCCCAGTATTAAAAGGATGTGGATTTGCTGGAGCAGGTTCAGCGAAGGGCAACAAAAATGATTAAGGGTCTGGAGCACAAGACCTATGAGGATAGGCTGAGGGATTTGCGCTTGTTTAATTTACAGAAAAGAAGACTTAGAGGTGATTTAATAGCAGCCTTCAACTTCCTGAAGGGGAGCTCTAGAAAGGAGGGTTAAAAATTGTTCTCAGTGGTGTCAGATGGCAGAACAAGGAGTAATGGTCTGAAGTAGAAGAGGGAGAGGTGTAGGTTAGATATTAGGAAAAACTACTTCACCAGGCAGGTGGTGAAGCATTGGAATGCGTTACCTAGAGAGGTGGTGGATTCTTCATCCCCTGAGGTTTTTAAGTCATGGCTGGACAAGGTCCTGGCTGGGATGACTTAGTGGGGGTTGATCCTGCTTGAAGCAGGGGGCTGGACTAGATGACCTCCTGAGGTCTCTTCTAGCCCTGTGATTCTGTGATTCTGTGATACAAGGCGACTGAGAAGTTGTTCCTAAAATGCAAACAAAACAATTACTTGAAGAAATAGCTCTTCCCTTTCACCCTTGAGCTCCCTTCCATGGTTTCAGCTGACTGGAATGAAACCATGTTGACTTAGATTTCTTACCCTCCTTTTATTCCACTTCATATACTGTTGGACTGGCCTTATTGGTGATAGGCACAGGACCAATCCACCTGGGGCTTACTGCATGTCCCTGCTCAAAATAATACTTATAAAGCACCTTATCCCCAATATTCCATTCAAGGAGTTTAAATTAGTGTCCCAGTCTTAGGTGGCCATCTAACTCAAATCCAGTATAAAAATAATGGACTATTCTTTGTATGGCACTGATGTCATGTAGAATGTCCTGTATGAATCTATCAACCTGAAGATGTGGTTGATAATCGCCCCGGGGGTGGGAGGGGCACTCCACCCAACCACTAGTGTTCTGGCATTTTCATCACTTGACTAGTTAAGATTTCATGGGGGGTAGGGGGTTGAACCCATGAGAAGTCGCTGCAGATTTCATTGTCATCAGAGAATTGATCACCTTACGGAGTGCATTCTTTAAAGTGCAGTAAGTACACCCAACTAATCCTGAGCTCTGTGGGTGACAAGCAATGTGCATTTTTTGTTGTATGCCCAGGGCTTGGCACAGAGCCTTGGTCACCTCACCTACAAAGTGAGGCCTTGGTCTGAATCAATCCCATCTGGCAAGCCAAACCTGGAGAAAACTTGTTCTAAAAGCAGCTGGACTGTTAGTACTGTACTGTCCTTGGTGGGATAGGCTTCCATCTATTTCATAAAGACATCTATAACTACATTACAACATTTATGGCCTCTGCCAGTGTTAAGAAGGGGACAGGTATAGTCTACCTGGAGGCAACTCCAAGGCCCCCCAATAGGCCAGTGTCTCACATGAACCTTGGTGACCTTTCAATCTGCATTGTTCTCAGCACAGACAATGTAGTTGGCTATATGCCTCTCTACATCTTGATGGATACTGGGCCACCAAGCCACCTGCAACAGCCACTGTACAGTCTTTTCAGTGCAAAAATGACCTTGTTGGTGTGCCAGTCCAATCAGTTTCCTTCATAAGAAGGTAGGAAATACCAAGACAAGTGCATCATCCTGTACTTCCTTCTTAATTGCCATCACTAAGCCATGCTTATTCAGGAAGATGTTACACTCCCGATATTCCCCTTTCTGAACTATCTGCTGGATCTCTGAGTCCTTTGCTTGGAGTTCTTTAACTTCATGCATCCTGGAGAAGTCCTCCACTTTTGCCACCTTCTCCTCAGAATGTATCCAGAGGCTCTTTTGTCCAATGAGGGCTGTCTCTCTGGCTAGAAGGTCCACCTGGTTGTTAAGGTGGGAGATTTCAGCAAAGTCTTCTCTATGTGCCTTTACTTTCAGGAGATGAGTCTCACCACATCTTTTGCCAGCTATTTTCCAAGCATGTACCAGGTATTTAGCATGAGCCACAGGATGCCCATCAGCTGACCTCATATTCCTCTGCATTCATAGGGGCATCCATTCAATCAATGCCTGAATAACCCAGCTGGAATCAGAGCAGATACACAGGTTTGTCTCCGGAGCTCAGCATACAACAGCCAGTACTGCCACTGCTTCAGCAGCTTGTGCCTAGAAAGGCTAGACTGCACCTCTCAACACCTGTTGTGATTCGGGCTGGACTGCAGCATAGCCAGCATGGGGACTACCTTCTTGGTGGACACAGCTCCCACCAGTAACCCAGATTCTGAGGACCTTCTTCACTGCCTACTGGTAGCTGTTCTCGAGAACAAATGGAGATGTAGGCACGTAGGTTTCCAAATTGGGAAGAGGGCATTCGTGTTCCTCACCCTCTGCCAACAGTGCATACAGGATGATTGCTAACTTAGGTGTTTTCTCAACTTCTATGTTGAGATTCACTAGGCTCAGAGTCCAATTAGCCAGTCCAGGGCCTGACACTCGCCCTTCATTTATATGCACCTGCAAGGATGTATTTTAATGAGGTATGGTTTGTTTTAAGGATCACAGGGGACATGCCAATTACATATTCCCACTGGCCTATTGCCCCAGGTAAAGCCAGGATCTCTCCCTCAGACACACCATACTGCTTTTCCACCTCACTAAGGATCTGGGATCCATAACCAACTGGACACAGGCCAATCCATGGATCCTGCATCAACACAGCACTGATGCCCGGGCTGCTCGTAGCCAGTCTTAGATGGAAAGAATGGTTAGGTAGCATGCAGGTAAGAGCTGGTGCCCTTGAGAAAGCCTGCTTGAGATTGTTAAATGTAGTCTGGTGTTCTGGGCCCCATTACCACTCTTGATTCTTTTTTAACAGTCCATACAGAGGTTTAGCTATTTCAGCATATCCCTCAATGCAGTCTCATGAGTAGCTTGTAAGTCCTAAAAAAGATCTTTGTCCTGACATGTCTTGAAGCACGGGTAGTTGGCAAATCAAACTGACTCTCTGAGCAGCTGGCCGTTTGCCTTCTTTTCCAATGGTCATTCCCAGATAAGTGACTTCTGGGCAAACCAAATGTGACTTTGCAGGGTTAACTAAAAAGCCAGTTTCTTTGATCACCTTCAGGACATCATCCAGCAAGCCTTAGTTTTCTTGCCTAGTACTGGTGGCTATGAGTACTTCAACCACATAGCTCAGGACTGATTTTCTGCTGCTCAGGGTATTTTACATGCTGGATACATAATGGTGGCATATTGATGGTGCATTGTGGGACACGTGAACATAATCTGTTGGTCTCTGAAAGTAAATGCAAATTTATACCATGCAGACGGATGGAGTGGTATAGAGAAAAATGCATTACTTAGGTCTAATACAGAAAATCATCAGGCTCCAGATGAAAGAGCTGCCATCACTTCATTAAATTTTGCCACTAAAGGAGCCAACCTTGGTGTTACTCGGTTGAGCTCCCTATAGTCCACCATCAGCCACCAGGTTTTGCCATCCGATTTTACCACTGGCCAAAAGGGGGAATTGCAGGGGATCTCGGTTAGTATGAACACTCTGCTGAACCAAGGTTTCAACTGTGCTGTGGATCCTCTCTTCAGCAGCCCCAGGGTACCAACACTGCCATTGTAGCTTCAGATCAAGTTCTTCAACCTTCACCTCTGTCAATATCTTTCCATATTGCAGCTTGTTCTTATCAAATGCACTTTGGTGTTTGGCGAGTTATATCTTCCTCTCTGGTTTGCATCTCAATTTGGGCTACGTCTACACGTGCAGCCAACATCGAAATAGCTTATTTCGATGTTGCGACATCGAAATAGTCTATTTCGATGAATAACGTCTACACGTCCTCCAGGGCCGGCAACGTCGATGTTCAACTTCGACGTTGCTCAGCCCAACATCGAAATAGGCGCAGCGAGGGAACGTCTACACGTCAAAGTAGCACACATCGAAATAGGGATGCCAGGCACAGCTGCAGACAGGGTCACAGGGCGGACTCAACAGCAAGCCGCTCCCTTAAAGGGCCCCTCCCAGACACAGTTGCACTAAACAACACAAGATACACAGAGCTGACAACTGGTTGCAGACCCTGTGCCTGCAGCATAGATCCCCAGCTGCCGCAGAAGCAGCCAGAAGCCCTGGGCTAAGGGCTGCTGCCCACGGTGACCATAGAGCCCTGCAGGGGCTGGAGAGAGAGCCTCTCTCAACCCCCCAGCTGATGGCCGCCATGGAGGACCCAGCAATTTCGACGTTGCGGGACGCGGATCGTCTACACGGTCCCTACTTCGACGTTGAACATCGAAGTAGGGCGCTATTCCTATCTCCTCATGAGGTTAGCGACTTCGACGTCTCGCCGCCTAAAATCGAAGTTGACTTCGAAATAGCGCCCGACGCGTGTAGACGCGATGGGCGCTATTTCGAAGTTGGTGCCGCTACTTCGAAGTAGCGTGCACGTGTAGACGCAGCTCATGTCTTCTGGTGCTTTTACTGCAGCTACTCTGTGTGATGCTGGTACCACTTCATGTCATGAGCTATGCTGGCCCTGAAGTATCCTTTGGTTTGGTAGGTCTACAATAAGGTTACACTCCATAATAATGTTACTTCCTATTATGCCTAAGCCACCCAAGGCTTGCAGTCCGAAAGGGGCCTTTGCAGAAATTGCATACATCCTACATTTCACAGGCTGAGTGAAGGAGACTTACATTCACATCCATTAAATCCCTCTAAAACTCTGGTCTGCTGCACAGGAATTTTTCTTGGTGCCAGTTCAGCATCTAGGCACCATAGTGAGACACAGACTTGTGTCTACTAGCATCTCCTGACTGAACTGTCCAAACTCTCCCTCTAAGACCACACTGGTAGTCAGTCTGCCCCAGCTGTTGATGGAGAATGGTGCCATAGCTGGAGTTGGAGGGGGAGTCTGGTCCCATCACATGATGGTTTGTGATATCTTCTCCTGCAGCAGCTACTGCTGAATCTTCTCATGCTGCGCTAGTTTCTGCAGGACCTCTTCTGCAGCCCAGCAATCAATGTCCTCCCTTTTCTCATGGCAAAGGTGTTTCTTCCAAAGAAGCCTCCAGAATGATTTTGACTCCTCTTTGTTAAACACATCTTTATGGCTGCCCTTGTCTCTCTGGTGAAACTTGGAATTCCTCTCTGGGGACTCCTTTCCTTCTTGAGCTCAGGATGTGAAAACTGATGCCTTTTTCTGCACCCAAGAAGTTGGAATAGCATCTCGCTGGACCTCACAGGTACCTTGGAGCTTAACTTCCAGCTCTGGCAGTGAGATGTGCAGAGGGTCCACCTGCCCTAATGCTATCTTCATCACTGATGTTAAACCTTGCAGGACAGAGTATTTGAACTCCGGGGTGTCACACAGTAGAACACCTGCTATTCAGTACAGCAACTTCTTTCAAGCCAGACACTTTTCTGGTCACTCAGCTAGATTTTGGCGCTCAGAACAGGAACTGCCTATGAAGTTCTGATGAGGATGGTAAAATCTCAATATCCCCTCTTGCAGTTTCAGTGAAGATTGGATGTCAGCTATCTGAATGTCACTCTTTACTGAACCTGCATTCCCTGGCAATGGCAGCCATGTCCCCTAAGGCTATAATGGGCAGGGCATACACTCTTGCAGCCCAATCCACAGTTGTATCCAAATTTAATGGGCCCGTGAATTTGCCAACTGCTCAGGCCTGCTCAGGAGTGTAGGTCCTGACTTCATGGCAAGTCTCTGGGGGTTTGCTTCACCCAGGACCATAGATTATCACCATGGTAATAACGGGTGCCATTGGCATTGCTTTCCTCTTCTGCTCAGATGTTAAAGGTGGGGCAGAGCGTAACTTATCCTGTGGCTCCCTTACACTCTTATTTAGCTGCCTAGGGAATTCCCTAATCCGTGTTGAGTTTCCGCGTGCCTATTGCCCTGTGCAAATTTGACGGTGTGAGTAGTGCACTGAGGGCTCCTATCTCATAGTGCCTCAGCCCCAGTTTCTTGTGGATGTTTAATGTTTGAATCCCAGAATGCAAAGCACTGTCCCAGAATTCAGAGCACCAGTAACCATGCAAAAACAAACCGGAGATCATACCATTTCCTGCTTTGACATTTCAGTGCAAGCATTGATTCCCCAAGTGCTTCAACTCATAGCACACATCATTTTGGCAACCACACTGGCTGTCACGCAATTTTGCCTTTAATTACAAAGCTCAGTGATGGGTCAGTATCATAATGATGACAACGATGGTGGCAGTGGTTTGGAAAAGCAAATCTCGCAGCTGCGGTCCAAGAACTCTCAGCTGCTGGCTGCACTGGTGACAGTGGAGTGACAGTTTTGGACTCATGAGACCAGCATACATTCGTGGGACCACACTGTTTTGAAGTCCTGGGATAACTAGCAGTGGCTGCACGTGCAAGTCCATTTCTATGGAACTTTGTGATGTGCTGGCCCCCGCCCTGAAGTGCAGTGACAAAAGAATGAGGCCGGCTTTAACAGTTCAGAAGTGAGTGGCAATCACACTGTCGAAGTCTGCAACACCCAATAGTTACTGGTCAGTGGCAAATGAATTTGGGGTGAGCAGATCTACAATGGGGTGATGGAGGTGGCCCCTGCAATCTGTCAGCATCTGCTCAGAAAGACTGTGACCCTGGGAGATGTACAGGCCATAATGGATAGCTTTGCTGCCCAGGGGTTTCCTAACTGTGGTGGGGCAATAGATGGCACGCACATCCCCTGCATGGCCCCAGCCCACCTGGCCTGAGTATAAAAACTGAAAGGGGTACTTCTCCATGGTGTTGCAGGGGTTGGTAAATCACAAAGGTCATTTCACCAACATCAGCATTGGATGGTCAGGGAGGGTTCATGCTGCATGCATCTTCCAAAATTCTGGGCTGCACAGAAAGATCCTGGAGGGGACTTTTTTCCCAGACCAGAAAAATCTTTGGTGATGTGGAGATACCTATTGTTATATTGGGCAACCCTGCTTACTCTCTGCTCCCCTGCCTTATGAAACCCTACACAGGAGCCCTGGAGCCCAGCAAGGAAAACTTCAATCACAGACTCAGCAGGTGCAGAATGGTGGTGGAATGCTTCTTTGGCCATTTAAAAGCAAATTTCAAATGTTTATTGACCCATTTGGACCTTTCTGAAACTAATGTCCCCACTGTGATTACCATGTGCGCTATTTTGCACAACATATGTGAATCCAGGCGAGAGACTTTCCCGTCCATCTGGAATTCCAAAGCGGAGGCCATAGGCAGGGCTTACTCACAGCTGCCTACACAACCATCCACCAACAACCACACTGAGGCAGCAGCAATAAAGGGACGCTTTAAAACATAGCTTCATGAATGATCTGTAACACACATGCTACTAATGTATTGCTCTGTAGTAACACCAACAAATCATACCTTGTCTTAATGAATGAATGCTTTTACTGGGTGGGAGGGGATTAAGTTTCAGTAAGTCAAATGCATGTGCCTTCAGCCCTCCCCCGACCTGCCCAGGTTCTATGTGCTGCACATCCACTGATGACCTGGGAATACCAGTGGGCAGCTGTGCCTGCAGCCCTCCCACAACCCCCACAGTGATTTGTGTTCCCTACCACTCCTGCATGCCACAAAAACCACACCTAGATCAAGGGAATGGTTTTATTTTGTGGGGAGGAAAGGTTTAAGTGGCAGGGAAAAGGAGCCTTCTCAAGGGTGCTTAAATAGCCTTTTGAAGTGGCCATTGGGGCTGGAGCGGCAGGCTGTCCTCGCCCTCCTTCCCTGCGTTCGGGAAGCACCACAACAGGGGGTTCGTGGCTTCTCTTCAGGGGACCAGTTCTGTGCTCAGAGTCTCTCTGCAGCTGCAGCAGGGAGCATAAGACCTCAGTTTGCTCAGTGACTGCCATTATGAGCTTTGCCGCAGCCTCACTCTACTTTGCCACTTGCTGTTGCTGGAAGTCAAGAGTTGTCTGATGCCACTGAGCTGTGTTCTGTTTCATTCCACTCCATGTGCTGCAGGATAACATCCTGCTTGCACCTCTCTCTCTTTCAGTTCCTCTCTCTCACGCTGGGCACGGCATCTGTAAAGTGAAGGTCAAAATTAAGATACAATTCACACGTTGTACTTTCAAATGGAATGGATGGGTCTCTGTGTCTACTATCAGGGAAAGTTTCTTTTTTGAAAGCTGCTAACGGCCTATTAAGGATGGGCCAGTAAGCATGACTTTCACAATACATCATTTGTCATCACTTATCCAGTACATTTCTTTGTGGACATGGTAAGCTCTAAGCAACTGTCCACTTTTTAGGGGAAGGGGAAGGCTGCAAAGCAGGGGAAGTCGCCAGGTATCCTGGGGCAGAGGAAATTTTTTTTGTCCATTCCTGGAGCAATCCTCCCCAGTGATCAAGCCACGTATAGGGGATGGTTTAAAAATGAAAAGAAATGCAGGGTGGAAGGAGACATTAGTGGGGAGACAGCCTCCAGACCTCATTGGGGGATGGGGAACAGAGCACCCAGCGGCTGCTGCAGGCAAATGTAAAGGGGCAGAAGGCATGATAAAAAAAATCTGACACAAATTCCCATGCTTCTGTAGGTTGCCGAAGAAGACATCACCCTCCTAAAACTAACAGATATGGAGAAAGACCACCTGGTCATGTTGTGTGACCAAAAACCTGGAAATTTGCTAAAATGCTGTGTGGCCCCATGACACCAGATTGTTATCTGGTTGCTGAGCAGGGCAAGGTGTGCTACTGTGGAAGTCCCAACAAGTCAGGACTGCCCAAGAACCTTGTGAAAAAAATACTAGAGTGCCTGGATGAGGCCTTCGATGAAATCTCCAAAAAGGAGAAGTGCTCCATCCCAAGAACCACTAACATGCTGTTCTGTGGGGCACAGAGCCATAGCAAACCTGTACCCATACCCAACCTTATACCTATACCCACCCACAGCCCACTTCTAGCATGCAGAATACTCACCCAAACAGCTTGCTCCAGGAAGCTTGGGGACCAGCATGGAAGGGACCAGCTTCAGGTCGATGGTGAAGAGCTCTGGGCTGTCAGGAACAACTTCCTCAGTCCCCTGCTCACTGCCCCCTTCTTCCTCTCCACTACCCCTTTTCCAGGCCACCCAGCTCCTCTGGGCTCACCCCAAACTCCAGACCAGGGCCTCCACGAGTGTTGTAATTAAGACCAGACTCCATGGTGGGGTCACTCCCCATAAGCATGGACAGCTGCTCATAATAGCAGCAGGTCCATGGAGCTGCCCCTGGCCACTGGTTGGCTTCCCAGACTTTTTGATAGGCCTGATGGAGTTCTTTCACCTTCACCCAGCACTGCATAGAGTGCCAGGAGTAACCTCTGGTGGTCCTCTCACGTGACATCTGATCATAGATTGCTGTGTTTCTCTTGGCCTTCCAAAGTCTCTTCACTGCTAACGGGTCTCCCAAATTGCAAGAAGATCCAGAATCTCCTGGTGGGTCCATGCTGGAGCTCTCTTGCAACCCTAAGACGTGCTAGACAGATCACTACCCTCAGAGCTCACGATTGGAATAGATGGCTACTGATGCGGTGCGATGGCTATCAATGCAGTGTGATGCAATGGGCAAAGGAATTTTTTCATAATGGGCGCCCTTTACATTTGCAGGGCTGGGTGCTGCTGAATTCCACTTCAAATGTGAATTCTAATTCAATCAAAAATGTGCAGGCTTCCTTTGACCTTCTTCCTGCACACCTGCATGGAGAGCAGCAGAGAAGGAAGCAGCCATACCACAGAGCATTGTGGGATACACACAGGACACTTCTGGAAGCTAATAAATTTGAATTAAGGACATGGCACTTCCACACTAGCCTTTATTCGATATTTTAAATTCGAAATTGATGCTATACCCATCCCATAATATCAACATTTTGTTATTGGTATTACATCTCAGTAAATAGAGCTAATAGTATTAACAGCGAAGACAGTGATGTTTTAATATCAGCCTAACTCCATTAACTTTGATTTTATCTCACAGTGTAGTTGGAGCCTCAGATGGGTTAGGGTGTTGGGGGGGGCACACCTTAGGCTTCTTTGCAGGCTGAATGTTAGCCATTGTTTCCCCGCCCCCTTTTTTTTTTTTTTGGCCTGAGCATCAGGCATGTGGCTGGAGCTCGTGTTTGTGCTGCAAGCATGCTCTCAGCTTCCTGCAAAGGGCTTTCTAGGACCATGGGGCTTTAAGCATGGCCAAATGCACACACCATAGAGTCCCACAGTAGCAAGGCAGAGTGCTGAAAGAGGGAAAGTGGAACGTCCACACACGTTCTCTTTCTAAAGAATGTTTCAAAAGGGGGCTTTCCTCCTAATACAGGAATGGACAAGCAAAAATTGAAAGATGGCCTGTGTTCCTCCGATTTAATTTTGAAAGTGTGTTAAGTGTGTAGATGCTCCACGTGCTCTTTTGAAAGAGTGCAATTTTTTTTAATTTTTCAATGCTAGTGTAGACACAGGTTAGGTGTAGACTCCAAGCCCAAACAAAAGCTTTTTTTCCTTGCAACCACCTGCCCATTGTTTTTCTTTTTTCTTGTTTCTGGAATATGTATGGGAATATCAGACCCTCTGTTTCCCTTACTGACCAACCCTCCACAATATGAAAGGATTACCCCCTCAAGAGTCTCCCTAATGGTGTTTTCATAGAGCATTGCACTTTAAGAGGCTCTGGTAGTGGTTCTCAACCTAGTGAGCTGCAAATGCAGCTTTCTGCGGTATGTGGGTCACATCCACACAATAGCACTATCTGCATGGCCATGATGATGTCCATGGGCTGCAGCTGCATGATGATTGGGCCACAAATGGCCCATTGGTTGAGAACCACTGGGCTAGAAAGGGATATTCAAAAACCAAATGTAAATAAGTTTGGCAAGTGGCTGCTTTTTTGTATGGGCTTCTGCTTTCGGGAGTAGCTAAGAAACCAAATAAATACATCCCTCTGCCCCACCTTTCCAGGAGTTTTAGCAGGGAATAGGATTCTCACTTAAAATAAAAACATTGGCCACTTTGAAAATATAGGGCCCAGTTCTCTCCTCACTCCAGATTTACAATGCACATTCTGTTGGCTTTGCTGGACTTACTACTGATGTATAACAGTAAAAGAACAACCAGAATCAACTCCATAGTTTTGCACACATTATGCCCCTTTTTCAGCTGAATCAATTTCTTGAGTCGTACTCGTCTTCAGTAGACAGTTATGCTTTTATACTCGGCTAGGTTCTCAGGATTTATTTTTCTTGGGCAATAGCCTGCCCTACAAGTCAGTAAGAACAGAACAATAAGTTTGCTGAAGCATAATAGAGGCTTTTTGTCACGATAACTGCCTTTAGAAAGCAATGAAATGATTACACTTCTAAAGTCATGCTGAACAGGACACAATTGTATGGCTCTTTCTAAAGTGGCATGTTGCCTAGGCAGAGAGAGAAAGGGTTACAAAAAAAGGAAGCGCAGTTTACTTGGGAGGTGAACTCCTCATCCAAACCATGCCATGACTTCTCTGTCTTGAATGGGAGCTGTGCATGAAAACCTAAAAATAATATTTTTGGTCCTTTGGATACTGCTGTCCAATGTGACCCAACCATCTATACCATTCAGGTAAGTGTCTCTCTGACACCCTGACTGTTCTGTGTGCTTTCTGCAGAACACCATTCCTGCTATCTTCCCCATTTAGAACCAGCACTCTACCACTTGAACTAATTCTCATAGCTGTTAGGCAGCATCTGGTGTCCAGTCCTGCCATGGCTCACTTCTTCAGAAGCTGAGTCGGGAGAGGGGCACTGGATGCTCAGCCCCCTGGCTAGTGACACCTTCTAAAAGGAAAGAACAAGGGCTTGTCATGTGCCCCTGCCTCTCCAGCAACCTTCCACTAGACAACACAAGCATTGATCCAAACGCAAATGTTCTCCTATTTGAGCTGATTCCTCCAAGTGGAAGCTGGTCTTCACTCAGTCACATGATGTCAGGCCAAAAGATCCCCCCGGTGGCCTTTTGCTCCTTTCTGAAATAGCCATGAGACATTTTTTTCTTGTGGGGGACTAGTTAATCTGGCTGGTGTATGGTGGTAATAATGCCATAGTTGTGGCCCTGATCCCTTCTGTGCATGGTGACCCGGAAGCCCTGTCTGTCAATAGAAGGACTCTCAAAGGGTCCACGCTGCATTTTTGTTGACAGATGCTGGCAAGAAAGGTGTTCTGCCTCATGGGGAAGAGCCAGAAGTCTGTCGACAAATGTGCCGTGTCCTGTTGATTTACTGTCAACAGAATGCATGTTTAGTGTGGATGCGCCACAAGTTTAGTTGATAAAACCCTGCTTTTGTCAGGAAAACTCTAGTATAAATGTGGCTGGGATGTTTTGTTTTGAGAAGAGAAAACTGACGGGCTGATACCCACCTTCAAATCTGTTAAGGGTTGTTATAAAGATGATGGTGACCAGTTGCTCTCCATGTCCAAGAATTAGGACAAGAATTAATGGGCTTCTTCTGCAGCAAGGGAGATTTAGGTTAGATATTTAGAAAATCTTTCCAACTCAGCCCTGGAATAGGTTTCCAAGGAAAGTTGTGGAATCCATGTCATTGTGAGTTTTTAAGACTAGGTTAGTGATAGTCTAGATACATTTGGTTCCTGCTTCAGCTCTGGGGGCTGGAGTAGGTGACCTCTTAGGGTCCCTTCCAGTCCTATATTTTTATTACTTGATAAAAAGGCATTTCTAATATATGGTAGGATGACACTGATTAATGGGATTCCATTTTACCTGGGAATAATTGATAGAGACAGGACAGATTAAGTCAACAAACCTAAAGTCAAAAACTGTGCATAGCATTCCGACAAAAAATAACAGCATTATGTCAACAAGCAAGAGGATGTGTCACTCCTTTTGAGCAGACTGCCAGCCTTCAGTGGTGCTGGTGCACCCAGACACAAGCAAGCTGTCAGCAAATCCTCTCAGTTCTGTCTGCTTCTGCTAGATTGCTTCTCAGCTGCATGGAATGCTGAGGGGAAAGCCATCAGCCGCACATGATCAACATGCCTATGTGAGAATATCTCTTATTGCAGTCATCAACATTTAAGAACATAAGAACATAAGAATGGCCATACTGGGTCAGACCAAAGGTCCATCAAGCCCAGCATCCCATCTGCCGACGGTGGCCAATGCCAGGTGCCCCAGAGAAGGAGAACAGAAGACAATGATCAAGTGATTTATCTCCTGCCATCCATCTCCTGCCCTTGTTATGAAGGCTAGGGCACCATACTTTATCCCTGGCTAATAGCCATTTATGGACCTAACCTGCAAAAATTTATCAAGCTCTTTTTTAAACCCTAATAGAGTCCTGGCCTTCACAGCCTCCTCGGGCAAGGAGTTCCACAGGTTGACTGTGCGCTGTGTGAAGAAAAATTTCCTTTTATTAGTTTTGAACCTACTACCCATCAATTTCATTTGGTGTCCCCTAGTTCTTGTATTATGGGAAAAGGTAAATAATTTTTCTATATTCACTTTCTCCACACCATTTATGATTTTATATACCTCTATCATATCGCCCCTCAATCGCCTTTTTTCCAAACTGAAAAGTCCCAGTCTCTCTAGCCTCTCCCCATATGAGACCCTTTCCAAGCCCCTAATCATCTTAGTCACCCTTTTCTGAACCTTTTCTAATGCCAATATATCTTTTTTGAGGTGAGGAGACCACATCTGCACGCAGTACTCGAGATGTGGGCGTACCATAGTTTTATATAGGGGAAGTATGATATCTTTTGTCTTATTATCGATCCCTTTTTTAATAATTCCTAACATCCTATTTGCCTTACTAACTGCCCCTGCACACTGCGTGGATGTCTTCAGAGAACTATCCACTATAACTCTAAGATCCCTTTCCTGATCTGTCGTAGCTAAATTTGACCCCATCATGTAGTACGTGTAATTTGGGTTATTTTTTCCAACATGCATTACCTTACACTTACCCACATTAAATTTCATTTGCCATTTTGCTGCCCAATCACTCAGTTTGCTGAGATCTTTTTGTAGTTCTTCACAATCCCTTTTGCTTTTGACTGTCCTGAACAACTTGGTGTCATCTGCAAACTTTGCCACCTCACTGCTTACCTCATTTTCTAGATCGTTGATGAACAAGTTGAACAGGATCGGTCCCAGGACTGAGCCCTGGGGAACACCACTAGTTACCCCCCTCCATTGTGAACATTTACCATTTATTCCAACCCTTTGTTTTCTGTCTTTTAACCAATTCCCGATCCATGAAAGGACCTTTCCTCCTATCCCATGACCACCTAATTTACATAAAAGCCTTTGGTGTGGGACCGTGTCAAAGGCTTTCTGGAAATCTAGGTATATTATGTCCACTGGGTGCCCCTTGTCCGCATGTTTATTAACCCCTTCAAAGAATTCTAATAGATTAGACAGACACGACTTCCCTCTGCAGAAACCATGCTGACTTGTGCCCAACAATTCGTGCTCTTCTATGTGCCTTGCAATTTTACTCTTTACTAGTGTTTCTACTAATTTGCCTGGTACTGATGTTAAACTTATCGGTCTATAATTGCCAGGATCTCCTCTAGAGCCTTTTTTAAATATTGGTGTTATATTGGCCGTCTTCCAGTCGTTTGGTACCAAAGTGGATTTAAAGGATAGGTTACAAACCACTGTTAATAACTCCGCAATTTCACATTTGAGTTCTTTCAGAACCCTTGGGTGAATACCGTCTGGTCCTGGAGACTTGTTACTATTCAGCTTATCAATTAATTCCAAAACCTCCTCTAATGTCACTTCAATCTGAGTGAGTTCCTCAGATTTGTCGCCTAAAAAGGCTGGCTCAGATTTAGGAACCTCTGTAACATCTTCAGCCGTGAAGACTGAAGCAAACAAATCATTTAATCGCTCCGCAATGGCACTGTCTTCCTTGATCGCTCCTTTTATATCTTTATCATCCAAGGGCCCCACTGCTTTTTTAGCAGGCTTCCTGCTTCTAATGTATTTAAAAAACATTTTACTATTGTTTTTTGAATTTTTGGCTAGCTGTTCCTCAAACTCTTTTTTGGCTTTTCTTACTACATTATGACACTTAATTTGGGAGTGTTTATGTTCCTTTCTATTTTCCTCACTAGGATTTGACTTCCACTTTTTAAAAGCTGCCCTTTTCTCTCTCACTGCCTTTTTAACATGGCTGTTTAGCCATGGTGGTTCTTTGTTAGGTCTCTTACTGTGTTTTTTTATTTGGGGTATACATTTAAGTTGGGCCTCTAGTATGGTGTCTTTAAACAGTTTCCATTCAGCTTCCAGGGATTTTAGTTTAATTACTCTACCTTTTAGTTTCTGTTTAACTAGCTTCCTCATTTTAGTGTAATTCCCCTTTTTGAAATTAAATGCCAGAGTGTTTGACCGCTGCGGTGTTCTTCCCAACACAGGAATATTAAAAGTTATTATATTGTGGTCACTATTTCCAAGCGGTCCAGTAACAGTTACCTCTTGGACCAGATCCTGCGTTCCAGTCAAGACTAGATCGAGAATCGACTCTCCCCTTGTGGGTTCCTGTACTAGCTGCTCCAAGAAGCAGTCATTTAAGGCATCAAGAAATTTAATCTCTGAATCCCGTCCTGAGGTGACATGCACCCAATCAATATGGGGATAATTGAAATCTCCTATTATTACTGTGTTTTTTATTTTGATAGCCTCTCTAATCTCCCTCATCATTTCAGCATCACTATCACTGTCCTGGTTTGGTGGTCGGTAATATATTCCTAATGCCATATTCATATTAGAGGAATGAATTGTTATCCATAATGATTCTATGGAACATTTTGATTCCTTTAGGATTTTTACTTCATTTGATTCTATATTATCCTTCACATATAGTACCACTCGGCCACCCGCACGACCTGTTCTGTCTTTCCGATATAATTTATATCCCGGTATGATAGTGTCCCACTGATTGTCCTCATTCCACCATGTTTCTGAGATGCCTATTATGTCAACTTCCTCCTTTGATATGAGGTACTCCAGTTCACCCATCTTATTAGACAGACTCCTAGCATTAGTGTAAAAGCATGTTAGAAAACTACCACTATTTATATGTCCGCCTTTCACAGACGCGTTGGATTTTTTTATGCACGATTGTTTCACATCTGATCTTGCCCATATATTATTTCCCACGTTCCCTATCTGACTAACTTCTAGGGAATCCCTGTCTATGGAGCCTCGTGTAAGAGAAGTCTCCGTCCGATCCAGGTGCTCCCCCGCACCAATCGGCTTTCCCCCACCTCTTAGTTTAAAAACTGCTCTATGACCTTTTTAATGTTTAATGCCAGCAGTCTGGATCCACCTTGATTTAGGTGGAGCCCATCATTCCTGTATAGGCTCCCCCTACCCCAAAAGTGTCCCCAGTTCCTAATAAATCTAAACTCCTCTTCCCTACACCATCGTCTCATCCACGCATTGAGACTCTGAAGTTCTGCCTGTCTATCTGGCCCTGCGCGTGGAACTGGAAGCATTTCAGAGAATGCCACCAAAGATGTTCTGGATTTCAGTCTCTTTCCTAGTAACCTAAATTTGGCCTCCAGAACATCTCTTCTACCCTTCCCTATGTCATTGGTACCAACATGTACCACGACGACCAGCTCCTCCCCAGCACTGTCCATAAGTCTGTCTAGATGCCTCGAGAGATCCGCAACCTTCGCACCAGGCAGGCAAGTCACCATACGGTTCTCCCGGTCATCACAAACCCAACTATCTATATTTCTAATGATCGAATCCCCCACTACTAAAACCTGCTTCTTCCTAATAGCTGGCGCTCCCTCCCCCGGAGAAGTATCCTCGGCACGAGAGGATACAACATCACCCTCTGGAAGGAGGGTCCCAACTACGGGATGGTTTCCCTCTGCTCCCCTTGACTGCTCTCCTTCCCTGAGCCTTTCATCCTCCGTAACAGCCTCAGGACTGTCAGATTGGAGGTGGGACAGCCCTACTATGTCCCGGAAAGTCTCATCCACAAACACCTCTGCCTTCCTTAGCTCCTCCAGTTCAGCCACCCTGGCCTCCAAAGCACGCACTCGGTCTCTGAGGGCCAGGAGCTCCTTGCATCGAGGGCACACATATGCCACCCGCCCACAGGGTAGGTAGTCATACATACTGCACTCGACACAATAAACAGGATAGCCCCCACTCTGCTGCTGGGCTTCTGCCTCCATTTCCTACTCTAGTTATATATGAGGGTTAATTAAATGTTTCAGATAGAGGTTGTTATAAAGGATTTAGTTTAAGGGCAACAGAAGGGCAACAGAAGTCACTGGCTCCCTCCAAGCTCCCCCTCTCAACTCCCCTCTCCAAACTCCCTCCTGTTAGCACGCACCCTGTTCGTGAGCACCCGGTCGCAAAGCTCCCTGGTCGCTTACTAGCAGGGTTTAAGTGCTCGGCCTCCCTGATAGCTCCTCCCTCTGCCTACAGCTCAGCCAATCAGCACACGGTGTTTCAATTCAAACCTAATCAGCCTCCAACTGCCTGCCTGCCTGAGCACACGGCCTTTCAAACAAACAAACACTCAGCTCAGCACTCCAAACAAACTCCAAACTCCAAACTCCAAACAAACAAACACACAAGCCCAAAACCTCCAAATATAAGCAGCCACTTACCCCAAGGTGCTTTAGTTTGCTCCTTCCTTCTCCTCCTCCAGGAGAGCCTCTCCAAACTCCCTCCTGTTAGCACGCACCCTGTTCGTGAGCACCCGGTCGCAAAAATATTTATGATAGCCAACCCTTTGATTAGGGCCAAACAAAGTTTGAATTAATTTTACTTTTCATTCTGATACATTTGCACAAAAATTTGCAGTAGAGATCATAAGAGAACATGCTAAACAAGAAGCAGTTAGAAAATCAGTTCTTTACATTTAATTCAATGTCACAATAACAGGTCAAAATTAAATTTTAACAGGAACTCCATGCGAACAAAAGTATTACTCTCTTTGCCTGAAAAATGTCTTGCCAAATTACATTATGGTTTCAGTACGAGCCATCTGTGTATCTCACTCAAACTATACACTTTCACTTTTAGCTTAGCTGGTACTTGATATTGACCAACTTTGGTTCCAGAATGAGCCTAGGGAGTCTTGATTAAAAAACTACTAGAAGAAGGTTAGCAGTGGAGCTGAAGCACAGATGAAGTGAAGTTCCAAGACAGCTGCTGCAATAACTTGATGGAGTGGTTAATTTAGTTTAATTCTGAATAACTAGGAAGCTGACTCATCTCCCAGAAAACTCCTTCCTACATGCTCTGCATTTGTTCTGCACCTCAAAGCTATGGACTGATGGCTGAATTCATACTTTAATGGAACTCATAGGTACTCCCTTAATTGTAATTCCAACAAATAGGGACAGTTCTGGAGAGAGGAACTTCAGTAGCTGATGGGGTAGCATTAACACTAGAAAAGAAAGTGTTTCAGCTTCTGCTTTCTGCAAAAACTTTTGATACTTTGTTGAAATACCAAATGCCCCAAAGCAATTATATTTCAGATGCAAACTGAAATATTTTGGTTCAAAATGGCACCGTATTACCTTATGGGATTTGTAGCATGGGTTCCTTATATACACATTGTCCTCTTAAGACTGGGTTCCCTCTTTGGGCCTCATCTTTCATGAGGCAGTGATTGGATAACAAAGCTGCGGTTTCTCCTTTAAATCAATACCTTTATACTGTTATAATACTCAGAGAGGTGATGTACTTTTTAATCCTTACAGCTCTTAAATTGGAGCCAAACAAAACAAATCAATCACTCTCAACTCACTGTTGTAAGTGAGTAACTTACAGCCCTGAAAACGGCTGTAACCTGTGTTTCCTTAGAGTTCTTCTCCTTGGAAAAGGAACACATGTTGCTTTGTGGGGCCAATAACAGCTATTAGCCAGGCCCCAGGTAATGCGAGGGAGTGGGGTGGAAGTCTCCAAGGGTACATTTACACTAGCAACTCTATGTATTTATGCCATAACCCCTCTACCCTCCAGACTTAAATCTCAGAAGCATGTGTCCAGAGTGAGCAGGGAGCAGGTGAGTTAGCATGCCTCACACGTGCAGAGCAGTTCGGTACCTGTTCGCAGTTTGGATGAGGATAAGGGATGATGTGCATCAATCAGATTTTAAGTTTCAATAGTCCAAAATCCCAGCTTCCAAAATACACTGAACTTTTTTCTTCTTAATCTTTATCTAATCTTACTGATCCTTGTGCCCCCATTTTCAGCATTATTAGTGTGCTGCACTGGTTCCTGATGTGCCCATCGCATAGACAATGGATCTTGCTTTGAGAGCAGCCCCCTGGACAGCCAACAACACATCTGAGCAATCTGTGGTTGAAGGACACCATCCTCCATGATGTCTCTTGGTCTGGCAGGAACGTTCACCTGCATCATGAAATTTCATTGAGGCTGGAGCAGTAAGGCATTGAACAAATCAGGACTGGGAACAAATCAAACACAGAGGTGCCTGTACAACAGGACAAAAGACTTCCACCATTGCCCTGAGAGGGATCATCACACACCATCATTCCATGAGGAGCTTGAACAGATGCAGTCAAGGATTCCCGGCCCAGGGCCTGAACTGGCTCTTGCTCCCCTTCTCAACTCCACCAGCCTCACTGTCTGACAGGATGCTGATGCTGTCCAGGGCAAGGGGGCATCAGAGATCATGGAGGATGCTCCAGAAGCCCCAGAGTACTGATAGCTTATGATATGCCAGGCAGAGCCAGTTAGTTGAGCCAGCCCAAGGAGGTCACCAAGGCATGGCAGGAACCAGAACCCAAGGCTGGTGAGCTGCAATGGTTGCTCCTCCCTCCTGACAGTATCCACTTTTGCTCTATGCTCCTGTTCCTGGCTGTAAGTGGAAGAATGTTTGAAGTACTGTGCACTGACTTCTCCTGGTTGGATAATACACTATGTGTTGCTGTGTCTCTGAGAATTTGAACATCAGGGCTGGGACTGTGGCATTGTCACATCCCATCTCCTTACTGGATTCTTCCAATATTTCCTTCTCCATCCAGCCCCCACTATGCTCCACCACAAAAATGGAATGACACTGGTTCCTTAGAAATCAAAGAAATCATTGGTTTCTAACCGTATTATGTATTTAGCTAAAGCAATGATAGATAATACAGAATCAGGCTGAGCCTGGGTCTGTGCATTTTTCAGCCAGCACTTTATACCATGGTCCTGAGGTATAAAAAGGCCCCACTATTTTACAATTCAGAGGGATGAGATTTTTACATCCTTTTTACAGATGTCAAAGCAGACTGTGGCTAAATAAGCAAGGGACAGGTGACCTGATGCCTTCTTACGGGGTGACCGTTAAGCAAGGGGCATTTAGAAAGGGCTGCATACAAGAAACCTACTTTTCCTCAGTAGAGGATGTCCTCTTTGCCTAGCAAGTGTCAGGGACCCAAGACCATGATAAGCTAGAAAGGTGAAACCTGACGAATTTTTTCAGCGAGAGATCACTTGCAGACTCTGTGCTTGCAAGTGGAGAAACATTGCCTCTGAGGCGCCTGGTGTGTTGTGTGAATTTCCCTGGTTACTGAGTGGGTGCTTGAACCTCTTCTGTACTGGATGGATGGAGAAGAACCCCTAGCTATTGAGTCTGGCCTTGGCTGACAGAAGGGTTACATAAGAGGGTTTCACAGTAAGCGAGCCTGCCAACGGGGAAAGGAAGAGAAAAGAGAGCAATTGCCCCCAGCCTGGAGTTCCAGCCGCTGCTGCCAAAGTAGCAGTAAGGATGGCTGGAGCTTTGGACCCCTTTGAATTCCTGCAGTAGTGCAGCTCTGGGAGAGAGTGGGTGGGGTGCCATTGCTGTGGTCAAAGCATTGCTGAGAAACAAATGCCCAGGTCCTGCCCCTTCTGCCACTGGCCCCACCTCCTCCAGAGCTGCCCCTCCCCCTGCCACCTTGCCACAGGGCAGCTCTCAGCAGCACTGACAGTAAGAGATAACTTTAGGAAAAGTAGGTCTAAAAGCACCAATTCAAAGCGAAGTGGTCTCTTCATGTGGGTCAATAAATTCAGTGAGGGAAAAGTCATTCTTGCCTCATGGTAAAAAAAAAAAAAGCTTTACATATGCCTCGCCACCTCTCTCATCTAAAGCTCTCTATATTGTTTTTTCTTTTCATTTTAACTTGCAGTTCTGGGGTCAAAGGAATAAACAAGCATCCCCAATGGAGAAATATTTTCTTAAATTTCTAAATGCTGCACTTGGTCACCAGTTGCCTTCACTTAGGCAAGTGCAGCGGCTTAGCACTTAACAGTCCATGAACTTTTGCATTTTTGGTTTCCACATAGCATGACTTGATACCCAAGGGCAGGAAAGCAAACCTCTCAAACACAGAGCAAATGCATTCGACTTGAAAGAGACATGGGCATTGTCCTTGGCCTCTGGAATCAGTTTATCAAAAAGGAGAGAGGGGGAAGTGGGAAGAAAAGAGGGAAACGCAAAAGCAAATGACAGAATACAATGTCACAAGCAATGTAGCTTCTCTCTGTTTGTTTACTAATAAAGAAGTCAAAGGCATTCTGATGCTTAGGATTTTTCATATTCACTTCTGAGATCTGACTGCTTTTCATTATATGAGTCAGAAACTCACTGAGGGATTTTGTTTTGTTTTGCTTACTTGCATTTATGAATGGAAGGTCACCCAACAAATTGAAATTTATATAAAAAACACAGCACCTTCCAAAGCAGCCAGGGTGAATTGTGCTGTCAGCATAACTATCACTTGGTTTGAGCAGTAACACTGGACCCATTCCTGGTGAACACACACACTGGCACTCAGCTGCCTCCTTGACACAAACCCTTTTTCCTATTGCAATGGGGGAGGGGAAGGTTGAATTGGCCCATCGTCTTTGGTGAAACACACAGGGCAGAATGCCTTGAAGGATTTGAGGAGGCGGCCATGGGCCATGCTCCATCCCGCAGAAAGCCTTTAAAAAATCTCAGCCTTTCCCTTAATTCTGAGGCATGCCATTAATTATCCCTAACCCATTAATTATCCCTTTATCAGCCATGCTTAGGATATAACAATGAAACACAAAACAAAAGAGGGAGCTTGGATCCCTGCGGAAAGCTTGGCAATGACTGGACATCTGATTTGGTGTAACTATTGTTTTTCTCCACCCATGTTTTCTTTCTTTTTTAAATCAGAAAGTACCATGCAAGTTATGCATGAAAATGAACATAAAGTAATGAAATGGGCAGAATATAAGATTTTTGTCGGGGATAAGGGGCTGTCAACAAAGGGGGTTTTGGTCGACAGAACCCCATCTACACGGCTTGTTTTGTAGCAACAGAAGCCTCTGCCAGGACAGTGATCATGCAAAAGTATGCAAATAAGGTGCACAATTTGTAAATTTGCACCTCATTTGCATTGTCGGGTACCCTCATTAGCATGACCCTGCAGGCAGCAGCACACCCTGTAGACATGGCCTTAGTGTATTATTTTTCTCATATGTCTTACAAAACTGAAAAGGATTCCTTGACCTTTACGCTTAACTGATCTTTTGAAGAGAAAGCTGAGGGTGAAGTGGGGGAGGGGATGTCATGTATAAACAGCTATGTTGCCAACCAGATCTTTTAAATTTTGGTATTATTTGCTGGACTCTTCCCCTTCTATATTCCTTCCCCCTTCCAACATACAGATTCTTCATTTTTTGTTTTGCCCTATCAATTGCACCTTGTGATGGAAGCAGTCAACTCTACCTTCTCTCACTTTGATTAAGCTAAATTGTGTATTGAAACAACAGTTAGGGAAAATGAACCCTGAGCACAGGAGACCCAAATAAAAGATTTAATTCTTTTCCATTCACAGGGATCCCTCTGATAATCCTGTTATTTTCACTCAATTTACATATGCCATCATGTGGCAGAACTGGGTAATGCTCATACATTCCAAACTTCATTTAGGTCTGTCCTTCTGCAATTAACAAGCACACAATGAAATAACTTGAATGCAGAAATATATTCGTTTTAGGCTGGATATAAGAAAGCCTGATCTCAATTCCCAGGTAACAGCAGCCCTCACCGCACCTAAAAACTGCTGGCCAACTGAATAAGCCTATAATGTTAGCACTTCAGAAAATTATATTGACTATTACGAAAATGAATCTGCACAGTTTTCTTCAGAAAGTTCTATACTTCCAACACATACCTTAAAAATAACCGCACAGTAATCTACCCTTGTTAGTCACAGAAGAGCTCAATCCTGTGAGCCAACTGCACAGAGACAAAGAGAGAGAGAGAGCACCAGCTTACTGACCACTTCAACAAATGAATCAACCTGATTAGCTGTCTAGTGCAAACTGCTGAGGGCCCAACACAGAGCGGTCACCTTTACACATAACAGCACAGGAAAATTACAATTTCAAAAACATTTAGACACTCACACTAAAATAGCAAATCCAGTCATTTTCATGAGCATTGCTTAACGCAATTTCATGCCCTCACAGCCTTGCTGAGCAGCATTTTCTGCTTCTCCCTCTTGACAAAGCTAACATGAGTGATTAAAGCTGGCAGAGCCCCCGCCCCCACAACACTTCTGACTCGGTGATACTTAAACCCACAGCAGCCTTTTGGATGATAGGAAATAGTGGGCATACACATCTCATAGAGCTGGAAGGGGCCTCAGGAGGTCATTGAGTCCAGTCCCCTGGGCTCTTAGTAGAGCCAAGCACCACCCCAACAGATTTTTTTTTTTAAATCTATTTGCACCAGGCTCCTGAATGGCCTCCTCAAAGACTGATCTCACAGTCCTAGGTTTAGCAAGCCAATGCTCAAACTGCCGAGCTATGCCTGACAAGCAACCTTCAGCCCTTAAGTGAGCAGTCCTCAGTTGGACTTACCTGTACATGCTCACAGCACAGATTTTGGTTCTAGGAACAGCAAATTCAGGGTCAACTCTTTTTCCTTCAAGAATAAGTTTAAATATTACACGCTAGAAGCTGTAGAATAAGGCTTGTGACTAGATAAAGAAGCTGACATAAATGCAATATCCCTGTCCATAGAATGACTAGAAAACTGAGCTCTGTTTTAACTGAAACACATATCAAGTGCACACAATATAACAGACCCGAATTTCCGGTCCAATTGAACTGCAGACAAGACAGCACCTGAAAGAGGCAGGCAAGTGTGACCTTATGCCTGGTGTGCTCAGCAGGGCTGACAGCCACTCTGGGACCTGGGGCAAGTGGTGGGGGGAGGCTGGCTCTGCACCCCGGAAGGGTTTGGGCCTCGGGGCCAAAGGGTGGAGACTCAAGCAATCAGCCCTTAGTGCTCCTGACACCATGATGTGCCCCCTCCCACCGCCATCCTGGCAGCACTGCCAGCAAATTGAAGAGGCCCAAGGAAGCAGCAGTGGCCAGAAACTCTAGGCCCCTTTGAATCTTCAAGCCACAGTGCAACTGCCCCCTTTGTCCCTTCTCATCAGCAGTCTGTGCATGCTGCAGTATTTGATCTGACCCTTTCCCTGCTACTGTGCCCCTAATAATCCCTCTGCACAAGGGCTTTCAGAGGGACTGGCACAGAACCAGCCCTTTCATACCTTTCATACCTAGGGATTCTTCCACTGACTTGCTAAGGATACCCTCTTTATACCCTTTATGTCACTGGTGCATAGACCTTGTGGCCACATCTCTGAGCACTGATCAGAGCCACGAATAGGGGCAGGCAAGAGGGGCAGCCGTCCTCAGGCCTGTCACTTTAAAAACAGCCCAGGTCTTGTGGTCATTACCACTGCAGCAGCAGCTGGAGCTCCCACAGGATCCAGGCTGGGCAGTGCTGATGGGCTGGCTCTGGGGAGACTAGCCCTCAGCCTCACCTCAGGAACTGCCATTCCACCTTGCCTAGGGGCCTAGCAGTTTAATCAGCAGCTCTGGCACAGATGCAATATTGCACATAGCAAAGGACTTCTATAAACAAAAGGGAGTCTCTCCCCACCTGTACACAAACACGTTCAATTGAAACACAAGGGAGATACAAACTTTGCACCATGAAATGACATAGGGTTGTTTGGTTGAAAGAGTGAACAACAGATGGGACAGCCACCCTCACTGAAAGCACAGGTCCTATTAGAATGAACATCCATTTTGCTCTCAATATCTGTAGCAGAACGTAAGTGTCCCTGGTTTAAGAAGCTAATTTCTGGAATGTTTGAGGGTCTAACACTGTATGCATAGGCATTTACAAATTAAAAGATGCTATCAGGAAAAGTACACAAAAACTTTCAAGTGAAGAAGCATTACAGTAGGAATTCAGACACATCTGTTTATTTCTACTCACTGTGCAGCACAAACTATGGGCATTCAATCCAGTGCAGATGGTGCACAATCTTCAGTGCTCTGCTAAGGAAATTTCAAATGAAAACCTAGAAAGCCATTACAAAATCACTCATGAGTTACTGTGACATTAAAGAATACATTTTGGGAAAACAGATCATACTATTATATTGCAAAAATGTTGATATTCTCCATTTTTGCTACTACAGTTTTGAACAACCACCACTTCTGAGGGAAAAAAAAATCTTGCCTCTGCAAAACTAATACAAATCTTTGAATATGCAGTTGTATGGCAGCTTTTGGCCAATAAACCATGTTAAGGTGTTGAAATAAACTTATACAATTAAAAAAAGAAGTTGTGATTCAGACATGTTTCTGGACCTTTGAAAACCTGATTCTTTCTCATTGTGTTTCACCTGATTTGCAGGTTTACCTTATCACATGATAGCTCCAGGTAATACCTCTTCTAAACATATATCAGTAGAAAGCATATTTTCTATATAATGCTAGTGTGCACATATGGGATACTTCAAACTCAAAAAAGGCCATTTTTGGAGACTTGCTGCTCACCTAGAACCACTTTGAGAGGAAAGAATTGAACCAGGTAAGATTAACGTCACCTATCTGAGGATTCAGAGTCAAGTCAAAAACAATCATTGTCATATCAATGGCTGCTGACAGATTTTGGAGAATCAACATGGGCATGTGATCTATGTCCAAGGCTAGAAGGCAACCAACCAAACAACATGGCAACAACTGTCTCTGAACCATAAGTCAGTCTAAAGCTAGACAGAAAAAAAAATAAGTAAGGCATTACCTGGATGACTGAGTGGTCCAAGGCACCAGACTCAAGATGCTACCTTTCCTTCCTTTGGGTGCTCTGGTCTCTGCAGAGATGTATACATTCAAATCCCATTCCTGATGCAGCATTTGTTTTAGGACTCTAAAAGAGGTGCGTCAGAGGATGGTGACACAAGCCGTGAGGTAAGCTGGGAAGGAGGAAGGAACAACAAAGGAGGATCCCAGATTCAAAAGGAGAAGGTAGGCCAATCAGCTATCTATCTAAGGTGTTTGTAAAAAACGCAAGAAGCCTGTGATACAAACAGGAAGAATTAGAGACCCTGGCACAGTCAAAGGAGTAGGAGATGACTGGAATAACAGAGACTTGGTGGGATGACTCACACAGCTGGAGCACGGTCATGGAAGGGTATAAACTGTTCAGGAAGGAGACAGGCAGGGGGGGGAAAAGAGGAGGCTTTGCACTGTATGTGAGAAAGCAGCATGATTGCTCAGAGCTCCAGTGTATGGAGGGCAAATCACCATTTGAGAGTCTTTAGGTTAAGCTTAGAGGAGGTACTGACAGACATGATGTTGTGGCAGTTGTCTGCTATAGGCTGCCAGATAAGGTAGATGAGCATTTCTTCAAACAACTAAGAGAAGCTTCCAAATCACAGGCCCCTGGTTCACATGGGAGACTTTAACCACCAGACATTTGTTGACCAATACAGCAGCACACAGACAATCCAGGAAGTTTTTGGAGAATGTTGCGGATAACTTCCTAGTAGAAGTGGAGAAGGAACTGACCAGTAGCCATGCACAGCTTGACTTGCTGCTCACAAACAGGGAAGAATTAGTAGGAGAAATAGATGTGGGTGCCAACTTGAGATGCAGCAACCATGAGATGGTAGATTTCAGGATCCTGACAAAAGAAAGAAAGGAGAACAGTGAAATGCAGACCCATGATTTCAGAAGAGCAGATTTAGACTCCCTGAGAGAACTGAGGGGCAGGATCCCTTGGGAAACTGATATGAAGAGGAAAGGGGTTCAGGAGACCTGGCAGTATTTTAAAGAGGTCATATTGAAATTATAGGAACAAACAATCCTGATAAGGAGTAAGAAAAACAAACATGGTAGGCAACCAGCTTGTCTTAACAGGGAAATCCTTGGAGAGCTTAAACTCAAAAGGGATGCATATAAGAAGTGCAAACTTGGACAGATGACTAAGGAGGAGTGTAAATATATTGCTGGAGAATGCCAGGGAGTAATAAGGAAAGCAAAAACACAACTGGAACTGCAGCTAGCAAGGAATGTGAAGGGTAACAAGAAGCGTTTCTACAGGCATGTTAACAACAAGAGTGTGATCTGAGAGGGTGTGGGGCTGTTACTGGGTGAGAGAGGTAACCTAGTGGCAGATGATCCAAGAAAAGCTGAAGCACTCAATGGTTTTTTTGTCTCAGTCTTCACAGACAAGATCAGTTCCCAACCTACGGCATTGGGCAATGTAGTATGGGGAAGAGCACATGGAAAAGGGGAAAGTGATCAAGAGTAGACAACATGGATTTACCAAGGACAAGTCGTGCCTGATTAATCCGATTAGCTTCTACGATGAGGTAACTGGCCCCATGGACATGTGGAAGTCAATGGATGTGACATACTTGACTTTAACAAAGCTTTTGATTGTCTCCCAGAACGTTCTTGCCTATCAGTTAAAGAAGTATGGATTGGATACATGGACTGTATGATGGTGGCTTGACGGACAGTCCCAATGCTGGTTGTAGGGTGCGAGAAGATTTTGTAACGGTCTCATGAGAGCAGTCTGACCCCTCTGTGAACCCTCAGAGGAATCCTAAACAAACCAGTCCATGTAAGGTGAAAAGCTGCAAAACAACTAACCCTGCCATGGCAACACAAAGCACGCTTGCCAATACTTCAAGGCTACGCTGACAGTAGGCCATAAAAGATAGTGATAAGGAATGCATAGGCAATTTTAGGCAATCTTATGTTAATGAGTTGAGCTTTATCAATTAGTGTTAGGAGGCCTGTTACAGAGCCTCTCCCCAACCAAAGCTCCGACGCATTGGGTTTTCCCCCACTGGTGACTGCGGTGTCTCTGGGGCTCCCGTCGCGGGTGTCACGCGCTTTCAATAAACCAAATATAGCACTCGCCTTCTGGGTGCAGCCTCGTTTCTGGGGAACCCCAGCCTGGCTGGTTACATTTGACGCAGCGAGCAGGGTTCTCCAGGTACGATGCCTTTTTGGTCGAAAGCAGGGGAGGCAGGGAAGCCAGCGCTGTCCCTGCAGCGCATACCAGGATGGCCCTCAACGGAGCGATGGGGACTGGTAGCACGGATGGTGGCCTGTTGGGCAACCCCGGCAGACTGGCCGGAGTTGCAGGAGGTGGCAGGCGTGACACGGGTACAGGTAGAAGGGGCGTTGAGTCGGCTGCATCTGAGCCGCCAGCCAGGAATGGAAAAAAGGGCGGTGGAAGAGGTAGCATGGCTTTTCCTAACTTCCCTCCAGACCCTGGATGATGAGCTTCTCCGCTTGCAGAAGGCGCTGGTGGGGAAGGAGCAGGAATGTTGCAATTTGGCGGATGCACAGGCAATAGTGCAGGAGGTGGTTAGCTCGCAGTCCGAAAGGACGCAAGAGTTAACCCATCGTTGTGAGGTGTTGGCGGTGAGAGTGGCGAATCGGCGGTGCATGAAATTAGGGAAAGAACCGGTGTCGACGGCCCAAGTGTGTGCGGTCCTTGCACTAGCCACTTGGGATTCCGAGACCTGGGATGGTAACATTTGGAGCTCTTCCTCGTCTGAGGAGGAGGAAGAGATGAAGGGGGAGGCTGTGCAGACCATCCCGAGACAGTCGCACCCCATTTGGGAGCTGAGGGCAGAAGGAGGTCGCTGCAATGAGGTCTGGCGGATGTTTAAGACAAGTGAGTTGCAGGAGATGGTGAAGAGTTTTAAACAGGAGCCAGGGGAAGGCCTGTTGGCCTGGCTATTGCGTGTGTGGGACAACACGGGCAACTCTGTGTTGCTGCTGCTAGCGGAACTCCACCAGATGGGCGTGTTGTCCCAGGATTCACAGGTCAGACAGGCACTGCAGACTATGCAAGGTATTACTGATGCACAGGGAAATGCCATGGAAGCGCCATCCCCGTACCGCTGGTGGACTACGGCAGTGGACCAGGTCTACCCCTCTCTGGGGGAACTGGAATTACTGATGAGGCCCTGGAGTACTATCCCAGAAGGGGTGAGTGCACTACAGCAGCTGGGCATGGCTTGGGCTGTGGCTTTCATCGACATAGGACCGGATGACGTACAGGTCCAAAAATCCATCAAAGCCGCCCTGTTACGCCTTGCCCCCCTTGAGCTAACGGCCTCTCTTATGGGCGTGGTCGTGGCGGAGAACGGGCACATAGGTGACTTGGTTGGAACGTTGATGCAGTTGGAGTGTGTCATAGGCGCTAAAGCGGTCCATGCTGCAAAAGGAAAAGGTGGTCGTGCGGGAGCCCCCGGACAGGAGAAAGGGCACGCTCGGGTGACCCAGAGAACCATGTGGATGGACTTGCTGAAGGCAGGAGTCCCCCGTGAGGAGATCAATGGTTTGCCAACACCAAACTTGTACAAACGCTGGTTACAATTGCCACCTACCCAGCGGAGTGAGGAGGTGGGTGCCTCCAAGAGGGCGGGCGAGACCCAGGCACCACAGAAAGGTACAGAAACCAGGGGGAGGACACAGCCCAGTGCCCCCGTCGACTGAACCTTTCCCCCTAGGAAGTGACGGGGAGGCGGGTCCCCTGCGGTACGGGCTGTGGCTGTGCAACAGGTAGCAGGGGACCAGTGCCCATTTGTCCCGTTAACCATCAAGTGGCCCCGGGGAGGGGAGCAGCATGTGTTAGCTCTGTTGGACACTGGAGCCAAGGTGACCATTCTGCATTCTACCCAGACTGCGGGTCGCACGGTGGTCATGCAGGGCCTCGGAGGAGCGGAGACCACCGCTTATTCGGTGGAGGTCACCCTCACACTGGGGAAAGCCCCTCCCTTTCGGGCAACAGTGCTGGCTGCACCTTTGGGTGAATACATCATTGGAAAGGACTTTTTGCGTGGCTGGTGTGTGGATACGCAGTATGGGCTGTTTGTCTTTGGGCATCCCGGCTACATTCGAGCAATCAGAACTGTGGAGCCCCTACTGTGGGGAAATCCCAAATGGGACCCTGTGTGCCTGCTGGTCCCCCAGACCCCGGTGTCAGTCAAGCAGTACCGCATTCCTGGTGGAGAGCACGAGATCAGTGACACTATTGCTGCATTGCTACAGGCGGAGATTATTCGCCCCACGCTGAGCACCTTCAACAACCCCATCTGGCCAGTGAAGAAGCCAGATGGATCGTGGTGCATGACAGTGGACTATTGGGAACTCAATAAGGTAACCCCGGAGCTTACGGCCATCGTTCCAGACATGGTTACCATCCTGGAGCGCATCACCATGGCAGCCTTGCCGTGGCATGCAGTCATAGACCTGGCCAATGCTTTTTTCTCTATTAACATTCATCCGGAGAGTCAAGAGCAGTTTGCCTTCACGTGGCTAACAAAGCAGTAGATGTTTACCGTGTTACCACAGGGCTTTAAGCACTCCCCATCTATCTGACATCAGCTAGTGCAGGCCGATCTGGAGCCTCTGGACCCCGCCTGACCAGACGGCCTGCTACCACTACATCGACGACGTTATGATCTTGGGACCAGATGAACCAACTGTTCGGCTGCCCTAGACACTGTCGTAACAGGTTTTCAGGAGTGGGGGTGGGCTATTAACCCCAAGAAAGTGCAGGGGACAGCCACCAGTGTGGTCCACTTGGGTGTACTGTGGATGGGTACAGACAAATGCATTCCGCCGAAAGTGCGGCATACCATCCAAGCGTTCCCCACACCCTCATCTAAACAGCAGTTGCCAGCCTTTTTGGGCCTTCTCGGTTTCTGGTGTGCTTTTATTCCGCACCTTGCTTTTCTTATGCATCCTTTACAGGAGCTTGTGCGCAAGGCCACCCAGTGGAACTGGACAGAGAAGCACCAACGGAGCTTTCGATGTCTGCAAAGAGGCGGTGGGGGCGCACGCCCGCCTCACTGCACCGCTGCAAGGCCAGCCGTTTGAACTGGAGGTAACAACCGTCGGCGACGTGGCATCCTGGGGTCTGTTGCAGCAGGTAGAAACCCAGCGAAAAGAGCCTATTGGCTTCTGGTCCAGGACCCTCCGCAGAGCCGAAGGTGGGTACACACCCCCTGGAAAAGCAGATCCTAGCAGTGGTGTGTGCTTTGCAGAACACTGAGTGGGTCATGGGCGTCACCCCTGTTACTGTACGGACCCCGATCCCCTTAATGGGGTGGGTCACGGATACCTCTGAGTGTGCACATACAGGAGTGGCCCAAGCAGCTACCCACTTCAAGTGGAAACACTACTTACAGCAGCACATGCGCTTGGGAGCCCCCACACTTACTGTTCCACATGCCCTTCTCCTGGGAACCATTACTTTTCAGCATGATCCCCAGTGTTAGCCGGTGTCCGGGTAATGTGCGGTGAGGTACCAACTATGCCCTTGTTACCATCCAAGTCTTTAACTGCTAGAGCGCCGGGGTCCTTCACAGCGGGCAGCCTGGGCCAGACTGACGGATGCCCCAGGGTCCTAAACACCCGAGTCTTTTACTGCTAGAGCAGGGAGCTCTGTTGCAGCGGGCAGCCAAGATTGGCTGACGGGTGCCCCAATGGTAGCACTAAGAGCCTTTCCACACCCGAGACTTCAACTGCTAGGACATACTGTCCCGTTGCAGCGGGCAACCAGGATTGGCTGACAGGAGCCCCAGCAGTCTGCCCCGTGGAGGCGGCACGACTCTACGCTAGGCTGTTAGCACTCTCACCTATGGCCAGGCTGTGGTAACCAAACGGTTAAACTTCTGTTGATTGTGCCGGCTGTGTTGTACTGACAGAGAGTAACAGAAGTCAGGCTTAGATCTTAACTAGTTACAAGTTTATTTAAGCTACAGTTATAAGTGTGTGGTTACAAAAGGCTATTGTCTACTCCTTATATGCTAGCAAAGTACAGGTGTTAACAGGTTACGTTACAATCCAATACAAAGATATCTGTTACCATCTAACAGAATAATATCTTAATATACCGAGGTCTAGTTACAGAGCTCTAATTCTTTAACTGTGCGCACCAAAAAGGAGACCTTAGCATGGCTATATCTTACCCTCCTTGCGTCTCTCGATACCAGCGTAGCCAAGCTGGATAGGTTACTCAATTCCGCGGAAAGACGAATACGAGGTTGGGTGTCCCCAGTTGCGGACCTCGGGAGGCAATCACCTGACACGACCAGCAGGTAGTTGGTGGAGATGCACTCAGAGTCCGTGTGCTGCTGGGCCCATCTTTATACCCCTTGGGTCACGTATTCTCTTTCTTATCTATGGTGTCGGATCGTACTTGTGACACCAGTTTTTACAAGGGCAATTCTTACTTAATTTGCACTTGTAAGACAGGAGATAAGCAATTTGGGGAGTACAGGACATTCTTTTACAAGGGCGGAGATTTCTCTTCTGGGATAACTTTGTGGGTGCATCACTCCATTAATGCCAGCCAAGGGCAGTTCTCTGAGGCCCTTCGTTAACGGTTAGCCTGCTAGCCCTCTATCTGTGTTTGCTGTTTCTCAGGGTCATGATGAGCAGGCACATCTGGGAACCTTTAGGAAGGCATCAAAGATTCTGCTATTTAACTGCTGTTCAGTGCCCTGTGTGCTCTGAGGCACCTTAGAGGGGAGGCAAAAGCTAGTCTGTAGTGGGGAGATTTTGTCTGGCTACGCCCAGCTAGCAGATGAGCTACCCGCCGTCGACCCACCAGTAGCCCCTTTGCCGGTGGTGAAGGCACCTCCATTGGATACCGTGCCTGTGGAGAGGGGAGGAAGCATCTGGGTAACCGATGGGTCCGCTATGTACACCTCGATGGGACAGAGATGGTGGCGAGCAGTCGCATACACCCCCCCTATAAGGATGAACTCACCTTTGCCTGGGGAACAGGTAATTTGAGCCAATGGGCACAGTTGTGGGCAGCGACTCTGGCGGTGGAAGCTGGGCAAGCGGAGACCTTTATCTGTACTGACAGCTGGGTAGTTTACAAGGGTCTGAGCACCTGGGCAACAACACGGGAAGCCAAGGAATGGAAAATAGCGGCTTGCCCCCTCTGGGGCGCCAACTTATGGCAACAACTCTTAGCTTTTGCTTGGCAGCAGCCCCTGGCGGAGCAGCACACTGACGCCTATACCAAACAGACTACTTGGGAGGCGCAACTCAATGCAGCCGTGGATCAGATGGCAGGGCTTACGATCACAGAACGTGCCATGGCCTTACATGTGGAGTCAGGGCACCGAGGCGCCCATGCAGCCTGCCAGTACGGCCTGACCAAGGGTGAGAACCTCCCCCTGGTAGCATATCGGGTGGCCCAACTGAAGTGCACTGTCTGCACCAAACTGGCGCCAGTACCGCTAGTGTGAGCCCCAGGAAGCGTACGCCGCGGGCATTTGCCCTGCAGTGAGTGGCAGATCGACTATATCGGACCGCTACCTCCATCACACTCGTGGCTCTATGCGCTGACCGCCATGGATACCTATACTGGCCTTCTGTTTGTACATCCCTGCAAGCATGTGGACACTGCTGCTACGTTTACGGCACTCACCCAGCTCAGCGAACGGTATGGCATCCCCCTGGCAATACAGAGTGATCAGGGCACACACTTCACAGCCCAACGTGTCTGTGACTGGGCAGCTGACCTACGGGTAACCTGGATGTTCCACATGCCATATACCCCCACCGCGAGTCGGTTAATTGAGCAGATGAACGGACTCCTGAAAGAGCAAATCTGCAAACTGACTCCCACGAACACCCTGAAAGGATGGGAGGAGGTGGTGCACCGTGCTGTTTTCCTTCTCAACAACAGAGCTGTTGGACCCACTACTCCCTATGAGCGCCTGCGCCTTGCCCCTGAGCAAGGAGTTGTAGTATGTGTCAGGCAGGCCTCACTCCCAGGCCAGGTGGAAGTGGAAGGACACCGGGTGGTGCTCCTTGCTGGGAATTGGGAGACTGTAGCACCCCTAACCACTGCCGAACCCTGGGCGGGAGTGGACGTACTTGAGTGTACCCCAGAGATCCTCTTTGCTGTTAATACCCGAGTACCTGGGTTGATTTGGGTCCCAACGTACTGGTCAGTCCCTGGCCCACCACTGGCTGGACTACGGTGTTACAACCACACCGATCAGCCGGTTGTCTGGGAAGTGGGGCAACCCCTCGTCGAGCTGTTCCCTGTGATGCCCACGACTGCACACATAGAATGTGCCCCCACACCAGCGACCAGTGCACCTCTGATTAGTGCCTGGCACCGTGGTGTGCCCTCGGGGGCTATACAAGCAGTTACTATCCTAGCAGAAGGCTCGGGCATGGCCGTGGTCCTCCCTGACGGAGAGGACTCTCCTCACTGTGTTTCTTCCCGCAGACTGATGCTACGGACCCTGTAACCATGGCCTGGCTGTGGCACTGGTACCTCTGGACTGCTGTAGCAACGGCCTCAGAGTGGGGCCTTCGTATCAGTGACAGCTCCAACGTATGGGTAACATTGGCACAGACTGCCATCAGCGCGTCTGCCTTTTGTCTGCCCCACAGTATGGCCATGGGACAGCTTAGGGACACCTGTTTCATAGGTGTCAGTGCTACTCCTGCTCTCTTGCAGAACTATACCCTTTTCACTGCTCTCATATGCTTTTGTCAAGTCTGTTCCACAGGTGTAGGCTGTGTTTCCAGAAGAGCATCAACCACCTCACTTGATTCCTACTTGCCTCGGAATTCACAAAGGGGTCGCGGGGAGGAGTGTAGGGTGCGAGAAGATTTTGTAACGGTCTCATGAGAGCAGTCCGACCCCTCTGTGAAGCCTCAGAGGAATCCTAAACAAACCGGTCTGTGTAAGGTGAAAAGCTGCAAAACAACTAACATGGCATGGCAATTAACCCATGGCAACACAAAGCACGCTTGCCAATACTTCAAGGCTATGCTGGCAGTAGGCCACAAGGGATAGTGATAAGGAATGCATAGGCAAGTTTAGGCAATCTTATGTTAATGAGTTGAGCTTTATCAGTTAGTGTTAGGAGGCCTGTTACAGAGCCTCTTCCCGAGCGAAGCTCCGACGCGTCAGGTTCTCCCCCACTGGTGACTGCGGCATTTCCGGGGCTCCCGTCGTGGGTGTCATGCACTTTCAATAAACCAAATATAGCACTCACCTTCTGGGTGCAGCCTCGTTTCTGGGGAACCCAAGCCTGGTTGGTTACACTGGTGAACCGCACAATATCTGGTTGGCGGTCGATTTCAAGTGGAGTGCCCCAAGGATTGGTTCTAGAGCCAGTACTGTTCAACATTTTTATTAATGACCTGAACGAGGGGATGGATTGCACCCTCAGCAAATTTGCAGATGACACAAAGCTAGGTGGTCAGGTAGATACATTGGAGGGTAGGTATAGGGTCCACAGTGACTCAGACAAATTGGAGGATTAGACCAAAAGAAATCTGATGAGGTCCTGCACTTGGGAAAGAAGAATCCCAAGCGTTGTTTCAGGCTGGGGACTAACAGACTAAGTACCAGTGCAGCAGAAAAGGACTTACAGTAGATGAGAGGCGGGATATGAGTGAACAGTGTGCCCTTGTAGCTAAAAAGGCTAATGGTATGTTGGGGTGCATTAGGAGAAGCATTTCCAGGAGGTCTAGAAAAGATATTATTCCTCTCTACTTGGCACTGGTGAGGCCATATCTGGAGTACTGCTTCCAGTTCTGGGCCTCCCAGTACAGAAAGGATGTGGGTGCACTGGAGAGGGTTCAGTAGGAGTACAACAAAAATGATTAAGGGGGTGGAACAGATGACCTGTGAGGAGAGGCTGAGAGATTTGGGCTTGTTTAGTTTGCAAAAGAGAAGACTGAGAGGCAATTTAATAACAGCCTTCAACTTCCTGAAAGGGGGCTCTAAAGAGGATGGAGGGAGACTGTTCTCAGTGGTGACAGATGGCAGAACAAGGAGCAATGGTCTGAAGTTACAGAGGGAGAGGTGTAGGTTGGATATTAGGAAAAACTATTTCGCCAGGAGGGTGGTGAAGCACTGGGATGCGTTACGAAAACAGGCGGTAGAATCTCCACCCCTAGAGGTTTTTAAATCCCGGCTTGACATAGTCATGGCTGGGATGATTTAGTTGGGCTTGATCCTGTTTTAGTCAGGGGGCTGGACTACATGACCTCCTGCAGTCCCTTCCAGCCCTAGAATTCTATGATTCTATGACTAGGACTCTGGATTAAACAATAGTTACCTACTGTTATAATTTTAGTCACCTGTCCCAAAAAAGCATAACAATGACTTGCCAAATAAACCAGAGTCAAGAAGTAACTTCATGGAGGGAGGGCCTGGCATCCATTAATTTAAAAGAAGTCAACACTTACTCCTGTCCCTCCTATGAGGACATTACTTGCATGAACAGTGGAACTGTAACCTCTCTGCTATATTATCCTACCTGGGATCGTGACTCTAGACAGCACTTAAGCGCATGCTTAAGTACCTCCCCATTCAGGACAACACCCAAGCACATGCCTAAGTTATGGACGAAATAAAGAAGCTGTCCTGAATCTGGGCCTAAGAGAGGCAAAGGTCAAACCTGAGGCTCCCCAAGTGCCTGTCAGACATCTGAGTGAAAACAGAAATGTTACCAGAGAAGACATCATGTTTATCTTCTCTTGACACAGATCTGCCATCATCCAGACAGCCAATATCATCTAAATCCAGCTGATCTTGTATTCAAAGTAACTAGAAAACGCTTTACAGCAAGGAAAGTCTGAGGCACAGACTACATCTACACTATCAGATAAAGTTGAATTTATTAAGATTGATTTTGTAGCGCTGGGTTTTATAAATTTCAATTTGAGTTACCTCACCTCCCCACAAAGTCAACTTATCGCTGGCACACTCAGTCACCAACCAGACTGTTGCAGCATTGCATTGCAGGAACCTGTCCCTCAGTTCCCTCAGCCCTGTAGCATTCTTAGTATTTTTGCTGGTGCAGCATGGGAAAAAAAGTGCCCTGTAACTGGTTGTGGGAATGTGATGTCATCTTCCCACATTGCATTGCCCTCATTCCCTTCCTGTGGAAAGCAAACGGCCATTTTTCCCCAAAGGAAAGAGGGAAAAGTAGGGCACCAACAATGATTGCCAAATAAACTGAAATCTCTCGCTTCTACAGCTGAATTGCTTTTTATAATTTGAATGATCAAAGATTTTACAAAAAGCAGCAGGTGTCTGTGACTTCACATGTGGCTCTCCGTCTACTTTTCCCTGTCTTCAGGGAGCCATTTGATAAGAAATTTGCCAAAGCTTGAAGAAAGAGAAGGATAGAAAAGGTTACGGAAAGGATTTTTGGCTTCCCCCTACACTACACTGAGTTGTCCAACATGGGGGATAGGGCTTGCCAAATTTAAACAAGCAATGTTGCTCAGGCGGATGGGGGTGGCAGCCCCAACTGACTGTTAGGGGGCTGGTCCCCCTTATCCCACAAGGGGCAGTTGGGGGTAGATGAATGAAGGGCCAGTTGAGATGGTCCCTTCAGTGTTGCTCAGGCAGGGGTGGGCAAGCCCCCAAAAATCATTGGTACCAGGAAGACTTCCCTTGGGTGTCAGAAAGCCCCCAGATATCCTCTCAACCTTCGAAGCCCTCTCCACATGCAAACCAGGACATGGCACTACCTAGCAGCACAGTCCACACTGAACAGCAGGCACATTGTTTTATTGAGTCAGGGGCTCGCCACGTGATATAGTTGGGTGCAGGAAAGACCCAGACTGCATGGCACCTGTGGGGGAGTGGGGGCCCTGCATGAATGTAAACTGCAGGAGTTTCTTGGCCTCTCATACAAGTATGACCCGCCCCTGCAACAACCTAGCTGTCACATGGTGCAGTGGGGCAGGGACTGGTGCCAACACTGAAAAACAGAAAAATCCAAGTGCTCAGCTGGCAGAGGTAGAGACAGAACCATGAACTCCATGTCGGGGCTACTTTTAATGGGTAGATGTGCTCATCATGCTGATAGCAAAGAAAGAAGTTTCTCATCCTCTCATACAAGAATGACCCCACAGCCATGGGCTTCCTGGTTCCACATTCAAATTTGCAGGCTTCTGGTTACCTAATTCCTGTGAACCTGAACAGCAGTGGAGATGAAAGCAGACAGAACGGACAACTGTGTGGCATTGTGGGATATGTATGGGGCACCTCTGCAGGCTAATAAAGTCTATTAAAAGACATGGCATTTCCACACCAGCCTTAATTCAAACTTGACACTACATGGAGTCACTTCTCATGGTATTATAATTCCAAACTTAGTGCTGCCTAAAATCAACCTAATGGTATTTACAGGGAAAACAGTGACACTGTAAAATTGAGCTAACAGCTTTACATTCTACTGTATCATGTAGTGTAGACATAGGCTGACTGGGCACAACCAGAATTAATCAAATCAACTCTGTGGAAGAGCTGTGCTAAATGAAAATGTGTGTGTGCAGTAGTGTTGAGAAAAAGGTACTATTAATTTCCACCAGAGCTACAGCAAGTTAAAACAGTCACAACACATCCTATATGGAAAGTGTCTTCTGTCCATGCAGTTCTTACTACTACCCCATGTTTTATGCCTTGCAAGTTATCTGGATTTTGACAACATGCTATGTGAGGATAATACAGAAAGGAGGATGCTTAGAGAGATAACTGATCCAGTCAATATGTTACAGTTTGAAAAGATATTTATTCATGTTACATATATTTTATAAAGGGAAAATCCTCAAAGGGATATGGGGGTGGACGCTCTTTAAAAGAAGAGGTGCCACCTTTGACATTTCCTTGGCCACGATGGCCATTCAACCACTAATTTTATACCAAGTGCAGTTCAGCCAGACCAAAACAAATTTAAATGCATAATTATGCTGGACACACACACACACCTATTTCATTCTCTAACATATATTTGGTCTTATAAATACCTATATATTCCAAGGGTGAACCTCTCTACTACATCACCCTCTGGACCTGACCTGTGCTGAATGAAAAATTTTGCTGGACCATGGGAAGTCATTATTGTCTAGCATAGGTGTCAACAACCTACGCCTCTGGAGCCACATGCAGCTCTCTAAGGAGCCACTTGTTGCTCCAAGCACTACTGCTGCTGACTCCTCTTGTGGCTCCAGAAGCTGCCACTGCTCAAACAATGCCCAGAGTTAAAAAGAGATTTAGTTGGTTTGTTTAAGTGGCAGCAGCCTTCAGAACCACAGAGCAGTCAGCTGCAGCTGGGGGGAAGCCAGCAGGGCAGGGAGCCCCCCTCGTCCCTCCTCCCTCCACTTGGGGAAAATCAGCCTGCAGGAGGGGCAGTCGAGCCTGCCCCTGCAAGAGCAGCACAGCTGTGTGGAGAAGGAGGCAGCAGGTGGGAGCAGCAGCAATCCTTGGAGCTCATTGGTGGAGGAAGGTAAATCCTGGGGTTGGGGCTGAAGAGGTCAAGCCTGGGAATGGGGAGACAGATCTGGGGGCTGAGGCAGGTAAAGCCTGGAGATGGGGGTTAACTATTTAACTGATACAAATCATTGTGTGTGTGCGCACTGTTCTTAAAATAGGGGTTACAAAAATTGCAGTCTGACATTTATTAAGGAGCGTCCTATTCACGTGCAATGCAGCTCTTGAATTATTGATTAAATGTTGATTTTGTAACTGAATTAGAAAAAAATGTCTTTTCTTGCTATTTCAGTTGCAGACCCCTGGTCTAGCACATTACCAACATTTCTGCTGCTTAGAAAACTTTATTGGACCACGGGAAACTTGGTGACATCCATGGTAAGTCGTCATCTGGCTAACTAAAATCCTGCTGAATTATGGATGTTGCTGGATGAAAGAGTTCTGGATTAGAGAGGTTCAACCTATATACAGATAGAGTTTATTGTAATTTATGTGTGCTGTACTAAAAAAGAGGGAAGGTATGTGTCTTTATTTGTAAACGTTTGTATTTTCTGTTTATTACCTGCAGATTGTGGTGAGTTGGGTTTATTGTTATTATTGCCTCTCTATGTAATCAATAAAGGGCTTCCAAAGGTCTTTGAATGTATCTATTTTACTACCGAAATTAACTTCCAATAGGCTGTTGCCTGTGTTACTATCATAGTCTCTTCTGCTCTGGTATGTGGACATATTTTTTTCAACGCCTTTCATATGAAATATTGGGAAATGGCTGAACTATCAAATAATTAACAACCTCCTATTGCTAAGTCCTGTGGAATTCCATAGGAATTCTGTAGTAACCTTAATGGCAGAAAAATGTCTGCTGCAACACGAGTTCTGAGTCTTCACAGATATCCACTTAAACAGCGGTTCTTAACCTTTAGTGCAGCCTACACCCCTTTGGTTCTCCAGATATGTTCTCACACCCCTTATCAAAAATCATTGAAGTAGGTCCGTTATTTAAACCTAAGATATATCACAACTATAAATGAAAGAGATAGAACTATGTATTTATTTTAATTTCTCAGTAAAATAAAGAATACATGAAAAATTACACACTTTTTTAAAGTTAACTGGCTCAGTGACTCTTCTGCTGTTGCTTTTGTTCAATGATGTTCAAGAAACAAACCTTTTTTTTAAATAGCCACCCTCATGTCATCACGCACATTTAAGCAGTTTCTGGCCTTTGTTTTGATGTGTAAGAGTGATGAAAATCCTCTCTCATGCAAATACATAGTTGTAAATGGCAGAAGTATCTCCAGCTCTGTCTTCACCATATGTGGAAACATTGCTAGTTGAGCACACCAGAAATTCCCAAGCTTCATTGTCTCAAACTCCATTCAGATTCGTCCACTGGCTCATAATTCAATGAGATCATCTTTCATCAAATCACTATCATTGATGGAATCCAGTAAAAAGAAATAGATCTAGTATCCATTTCTTTGCCACATCAAGATATCCAATGGAAAAATATCCATAGGAGGAGTCACTCAACTGTTGCAAATGCTTTGTCACTTCAGTTGCAACGGTCATTCCTTCATTTTCTGAAGCAACTCTTTCTTCAAGCAAAGGAAAATTAGTGAAATTTCTTTTCTCAACAAGCTTTATCCAAACTGGAAGTTTATGAATAAAAGCAGATAACTTCTTTCTGGCCATTACCATATTCACCCAAGTTCTTTGCATAGATGTGTTGAGTTCATTTAGGTGTGTGAATACATATGCCATGTACACTAGTCCAAGGTTAAATTCTATTTTTGAAGTCATCAACTAAATTACTGCTTTGGTTACAAAGAAACTGATTTATTTCTTCATGCATTTCAAAAATACGAGTAAGCATTCCACCATGGGAAAGCCACCTCACTTCTGTATGTAAAAGAATGACAGCGTGCTTGGCACCAATTTCTTCACCAAAAGCACAGCAGAGGCGATGATTTAGAGTATGCCCTCTGATGGAGTTTACTGCACTCACCTCAGTAGACAAGATATCCTTCAATTTTGTACACAAAGTCTTTGCAGCAAGTGCATGACAGTGCAACATACAAGCTGCGTCTACACGTGCACGCTACTTCGAAGTAGCGGCACCAACTTCGAAATAGCGCCCGTTGCGTCTACACGCGTCGGGCGCTATTTCGAAGTTAACTTCGACGTTAGGCGGCGAGACGTCGAAGTCGCTAACCTCATGAGGAGATAGGAATAGCGCCCTACTTCGACGTTCAACGTCGAAGTAGGGACTGTGTAGACGATCCGCGTCCCGCAACGTCGAAATTGCTGGGTCCTCCATGGCGGCCATCAGCTGGGGGGTTGAGAGATGCTCTCTCTCCAGCCCCTGCGGGGCTCTATGGTCACCGTGGGCAGCAGCCCTTAGCCCAGGGCTTCTGGCTGCTTCTGCGGCAGCTGGGGATCTATGCTGCAGGCACAGGGTCTGCAACCAGTTGTCAGCTCTGTGTATCTTGTGTTGTTTAGTGCAACTGTGTCTGGGAGGGGCCCTTTAAGGGAGCGGCTGGCTGTTGAGTCCGCCCTGTGACCCTGTCTGCAGCTGTGCCTGGCATCCCTATTTCGATGTGTGCTACTTTGACGTGTAGACGTTCCCTCGCTGCGCCTATTTCGATGTTGGGCTGAGCAACGTCGAAGTTGAACATCGACGTTGCCGGCCCTGGAGGACGTGTAGACGTTATTAATCGAAATAGACTATTTTGATGTCGCAACATCGAAATAAGCTATTTCGATGTTGGCTGCACGTGTAGACGTAGCCACAATGTGTGATCATGATATGAGCTATTTCTCTCTTTATATAGGCAACAAATCCTGATTTTTTTTCCTAGCATGGCAGGGGCACCATTGGTGCAAATTGATCCACACACATCAAGCATTACCTTATCTTTCAAAAAGAAGTCTTTGATGACATTGAAACATCGATTCCTTTCATAGATAATTTCAATGGTTCACAGAACAAGAATTCTTGTCAGATTTCTTTCTCCTTTATGTACTGCACAAACACCAATAGCTGACTGCTGCCATCAACGTCAGTTGACTTGTCAAGCTGAATAACCACTTTAAAGAGGACTAGCTTTGAAATCTTCTATAACTTGCTGAAAGATATCCTGGCTTATCTGATGAATTCTAGAACAGATCACGACATTTGACAAGGGAACCTGCTGAAGCTTCTTTTGTGCATCTGGTCCCAATACTATTTTTGCCATTTCTGGTGCACAAGGTTTCACTAATTTTTTAGCTATTGTATGAGTCTTCTTTTCCTTGGCACACAAATATGAAACTTGATAGGATGCTTGTAACAAGGGCTTCTCAGCTGAGACAAACCCAAACATCCTCATTGCTCTGTTATGATCAAATTGTGCCCTCTTAGACTTCAGGGCATCAAGGTCATGTCCAGGGGCTGCACCACCATGCTGTTTGTTGATGGTTTGAGAATGGAATTTGAAAATAACGAGCTGCACAGTACACATTGTGGTCGTTGAATTCCAACTTTCTCTGTCACACAAGTGAAACCATAACAAACAGTCGTTCCATTTGCGTTTCTTCAACACGGCATGCTAAGCAACACGCTAACACTTAGCGGCTAACTGCATTCAAACAAAGCCACTGTGCTGCTACATCATCATCTGTGCATGTGTCAAGAAATACCCTGCAATGTGGTGCTACACAGTATTTTGTAGTGAGATAATTTCACCACAATTAGCTGAAAAGCTTTAAAGTAATTTTTTGTTTGTATATTACAGTAAACGTATAATGATAATAAATGTATAGGTTTGATGAAACAAAGCAGTTGTACTTACATGACTGTGCTTAATTTGTGTTTTTGATTATTTACATTCAAAAAAAATCTGGCCTGTCTCACACCCCCAGAAAGGGCATCATGCAGCCGCAGGGGGTGCACACACCCCAGTTTAAGAACCACTGCACTAAAAATAAATCATGAACCCTCCCTTTATAATGATTTTACAGAAATTGCAGGCTTATAATTTCCTACTGAGCTTTTCTGGCTGAAGACTTGGGATATAAGAAAGAAGTGCAATGGGAAGGGGACTACAGTTCCGGGACTTTGACCTACATGACCTGTAGCATTCCACAAGAAGAGAAAGAATGTTATGTTTTGTCAAAAACTTGTTGATCAAACACCGCATAGCTTTAAACATTTGGAAATAGCCCTCATCTGCTGGCTAGATGCAATGAATGTCTATTCAATCCATTTATTTAACAGAGACCAAAAGCAGTACACTAATGCAGTCGTTCTCAGTCTTTTCACTAGTGTGGACCCCAATCACCCTCTGAGCCATTTACAGACCCCCAATCACCCCCCATATCATTCATTTACCCCCATCAAAGCCATTTCTAGCTGCTGTGTACACTTCATTAAATGAAAAAGGACACCACAACATAGATTTTCAGACAGCACTTAATACCATTATTGGAAGACATTTAATTTAAAAATAATAGATTGTAACTCTGCAATTTATTTCAAACTTGTTAAATGATCATTTTTATGGGTTTCCCCCACCCAAGGGCCCCCTGCAGTACTCTCGCAGATACCTGGGGATCCACAAACACCTGGGGATCCACAGACCCCAGGTTGAGGACTACTGCCCTATTGGCAAGAGTCAAAAGCAAGTAGAATAATGTCTGTGACAATATGTGCTATAGACTGTTTGCTTCATGTGGAAGTTGCTGTTGGCCAGCGTTATTTTTCAGTTTCTGGGAGTTGCACTTGATAATCAGCTCGGACCACAGATATTACCATACCAAATCAGACTAAAGGTCTATTTAGTCTGGTATCCTGTCTGACAGTAGCCCAATGTTTTAAATGAAGATGGAAGGATCCCCATCACAGGCAATTACGAATAGTACACCCATGAGGGAAATTTCTTCCTAAATCAGGAAGTGGTTAATTGACTTATGTCCTGGACCATAAAGGTTTATAAACCTTCTACTTCTACCTCATTGCCAAGCGGTGTGCCTGCCAAATGATGGCCATGCTAGAATGGCCTGAATCAATTAGCCAAGTTCTCCATCTGCTTGCTGGACTCAGTGCCTTTTAGTCCTGCAAATCACCAAGGCTAAAACACAAACCAAGACACCTATATGTTTCCATCTGCAACACTTCTGCCTCATCAATTAACAGGGAAACTCCCCATGGCTAAGCCAGAAAAGACATGGCTTGCTTGTGTTATTTGGAAGTTTGAGACTCTGCATGCCTTGCATCTCAGTTTCATACTATAGCTATGACGACTCAAATCCTCACATGTGTACCTCCCTCTAGGTGGCAGGCCTGTCCTCTCCTATAGACAACCTCCTAACCTAAAAAAGATTCTCAATAGCAGTCACAGGCTACACCACAGTAATACTAATCCTGGAACTTTTCCTTAAAACAAACCCTACTGCCAACTTTGTCCACATATTTATTCTGGGGATACCCTCACTAACCATGTTAGTTGCAAGATAAAGGACTCATTCCTGTGTACTTCAACCAATATTATATATGTCATTATGTGCCAACAATGCCCCTATACAATGTATATTGGACAGACCAGCAAAATCTTTGCCAACAAATGAATGCACACAGAGCAGACATCAGGAACCTCAATACACATAAGCTGGTCAGTGAACACTTCAATGGAGAGGCCCATTCTGTTAAAGGCCTGAGAATCTGTGTCTTAGAACAAAGAGACTTTAAAAACAGATTGCACAGAGAAAGTAAGGAATTGGAATTCATATTCAAATTCAATACATTAGCACTTGGTATGAACAGAGATACCAATCACCTCACACATTACAAGGACTGCTTCCCTTCCTTTGACGTTTTAATTATCTCAGGCAGGACGCTTAACACTCCCACCCCATCACCCCCTCATTCAGTCCTATGTACTTGATTTGTCAGGTTTTATTGCAATTTTTTGGGACCTCTGTACCAGTAATATCAGTCAGTAGTGGAAATGAGATTGATCTGCTGAAGTGGGTCTGTCCCACAAAAGCTCATCACTAAACAATTTGTTAGCGCTACATTTTAAAGTGCTGAATTTCTGCTGTTTTGTTTCCTTCTGAGCAGTTAACACTCTACATTTTAAAAGCTCTATAGATAAGAGTTTTGATAATTAATTGAGTCTGTAGGGCAGAGAACAGCAACCTTTCCAAGGCAGACTGCCGAAATTTGACCTTTTGACCTCTCTGCACAGTCTGGGATACTTTTTAAAGTCACCAGTAGTCCCACTTTACAACAGCTTCATTAATACATAAAATTAAGATCCCAAGCTTTACTATTTAGGTAGTGGTTGGCAGCATTAGCTGGTCATTTTAATCCACAGATGGTATGGCTTTGAGCAAGCTCACAGCTGCCTGGGGAGGAGAGGCAGGGCTGAGCTCCTGCCTTGGATACCAATGAAAAAAGAATAGCTTGTGTGCCACTCTTGGCACATGTGCCAGGGGGTTGCTGACCTCTGCTTTAGAGCTACTGTTGCTTTTATTAGGTTATTTTAGTCATTTATCCTAACAATCTGACCGGTCAACTGGCCAGATTTCCCCACAATTTAGAGAGACAATGAGCATTACACTCTTCTGTGAATGCCTTGAGGTTCAACATTAAGTCACATCAGACATCTAATTTATCATCCTGAAATCCTGAGAATGAAAGATAGATGGGCCTCCAAGATGAAGGGAATTCTTCAAATAGAAATCAGTTATAAGACGTTAATAAAATGTGAAAACTCAGATGTACAAAGTCATCAGGTTCATGCACTGCAAGTGCATACAGTATTCTTTAAATAACTTCCTAGATAAAAGGAGAGAATTTAATTTTGCTGATAAAATGAGATCAATTAATCAACCAACCAACACAGCAAAGGATATATTCCCCTTCTGTAAGGGAAAAAGTAGCTAAGTTATGATAAAGAATTTATTAGTAAGAAGAATTCTCCTTAAATTTCTATGGAATATGAAGGGCAAGCCAATAGTAAAATATTTTAAAACTCATTGTGGGATTTTGAAGTGCTGGTGAAATGGGCACCATCTATAAAAATTATTAAGATGACACTATTAACCCTCTGACAGTTTAGTAACCACTCTTTATGTTATAATAACACAGGGCCCTACTGGGATCAGAGTTCCAGTTTTGGAGGCAGTGTCCATCATTCATCAAGGAAATTGACCGCTTGTGTGAAGAAAACAGCAACAGGCATAAGCACCTCTAGCTACTGAGTCTCAGCATTAAGTCCAGGTGTATCTTCCCTGTAATAGAGCCTTTTGGTCAGCATACTGTTCTTGAGAAGCACAAACCCCTGCGATAGGAGAACAAGCAGAAAATAGGATTACTGAAACATTGTCTTGCCACCTGGACATTTCTGCAACACACAAGGGTTAGAAGTGTCATGGGTGTCATGTCCAGAAGTTCCACAGATTGACTCTGCACTGTGTGAAGAAATACTTCCCTTTGTTCATTTTAAACCTGCTGCTTGTTAATTTCATTTGGCAATGCCTAGTTCTTGTGTTAGGAGAAGGAATAAAAATCTTTCCTCATTCTTTCCTCAGTCATGATTTTATAAACCTCACCACTAATATTAGCTGCCTTTTCCAAGCTGAAAAATCCCTTATTAATGTCTCCTCATACAGAAGCTGTTCCATATCCCAGTCATTTTGTTGGTTTTTTTGAACCTTGTCCAATTCCAATATATTTTTTGAGAGGTGGCTGCCCACATTAGTCAGGATTTGAGTGTACCACAGGTTTATATAGAAGCAACATGATATTCTGTCTTATCTGTTCCTTTCTTAATGATTTCCAACATACTATTCATTTTTAACTGCTGCTACACAGAATCATGGGGCTGGAAGGAACCTCAGGAGGTCATCTAGTCCAGCCCCCTGCTTCAAGCAAGGATCAACCCCAACTAAGTCATCCCAGCCAGGACCTTGTCCAGCCGGGACGTAAAAACCTCAAGGGATGGAGAATCCACCACCTCTCTAGGCAATGCATTCCGGTGCTTCACCACCCTCCTGGTGAAGTAGTTTTTCCTAATATCTAACCTACACCTCTTCTTCTTCAACTTCAGACCATACACTTTGAGTGCATGTTTTCAGAGACCTGTCCACAATGACTAACGATGCCTTTTTTTGAATGGTAACTGGTAATCTAGACTCCACCATTTTATATGTATAGTTGGAATTCTGTTTCCCAATGTGCATTATTTCACATTTGTCAACCCTGAATTTCATCTGTGAGGTTTTTTTTTGTCCAGTCACCCAGTTTTGTGATATCATTTGTAAATCTCTCCAGCCTGTCTGGGACTTCACTATTTTGAGAAACTATGCCACCTCACTGTTTACCCCTTTTTCCAGATCATTTATGTACATGTTAAACAGGCTTGGTCCCAGTACAGACCCTGAGAGCCACCACTATTTGCTCCTCTGTGTTCTGAAAATGGATCATTTCATTCTGCCCTTTGTTTACTTTCTTTTAATCAGTTATAAATCCATAAGAGGACTTTCCTCTTATCCCATGACAATTTACTTTACTTAACAGCTTTTGGTGAGGAACCTTTTCAAAGGCTTTCTGAAAAAAATCTAAGTACATTTTTTTTCACTGGATGCACTTGTCCACATCCGTGCTGACACCCCTCAAAAGATTCTAGTAGATTGGTGAGCCATGATTTTCCCTTACAAAAATAATATTGCCTCTTCCCCAACTAATTATGTTTAGCTAGGTGTCTGACGATTCTGTTCGTTACTATCGTTTCAACTAGTTTGCCAAGTACAGAAGACAGAATTACCAGCCTATAATTTCCAGGCTCACATGTATAGCCCTTTTTAAAAATAGGTCTCAGATTAGCTAATTTTCAGTCATTTGGTACAGAAGCCACAATTCCTATTCCTACAGTTTCATATTTGAGTTCCTTCAGAACTCTTGGGTGAAAACCACTTTGTCCTGGTGACTTAAAATTGTTAAGTTTAATAAATTTGCTCCAAAACCTCCTCTAATGACTCCTCAATCTGGGATGGTTCCTCACATTTGTCACCTAAAAAAAGAACCACTCAGATTTAGGAATATCCCTTTCATCCTCAGCTATGAAGACAAAGGCAAAAAAAAAATCACTTAGTTTCTCTGCAATGGCCCTATCATCCTTGAGCATTTCTTTTAAATCTTGAATGTCCAGTAGCTCCAGCAGCTGTTCAGCAGGCTTTCTGTTTATGATATACTTTTAAAAAATGTTGGTATTGCTTTCTTAGTTGTTGGCTAGCTGTTCTTCAAATTCTTTTATGGCCTTCCTAATTTTTTTTTTTAATTTTATTTGCCTCACAGTTTGCGTGCCTTTCTATTTTTCTCTACAGCATTTAGCTTTTTAAAGGATTTTTTTTTGTTTCTCACTACTTCTTTTACTTAGTTGTTTAGTCACTGTGGGACTTTGTTGGTTCTTTTCTATTTGGGGCATACATTTAAGTGGAGACTCTATTATGGGGCCTCTAAAAAGTTTCCATACAGCTTGCAGGGATTTCACTTCTGTTTAACGTCTCCATTTTTTGCATAGTCCCCCCTTTCTTACACTAAGGCTAGACTATGAAGAGATGTCGGAAAAGGATATGCAAATTGTGCACTGCAATTTACGTGCCTTTTTCTGCTTTGCTGTCAGAAAATGCTTTTCCAAAATTTGGCCCATCTGCACAGTGCCAAATATCATAAAAACTTCCACTTTTGGGACATTGCTTCGTCCATGTAGAATGAGGTTTACAGGGATGGTGACAGAACAAGGAACCTCTGGTATCCCAGAAAATGATTGTCATCTACCCATAGTTTAAAATTAAAAGTTACAGTGTTGGGCCACTGTGGTGTTTTCCCCACCTGTAGCCGAATTACCAAAGTCCTCACTCAGATCATGATTTAAAGACTTCAGAGGGGTTTTTTTTTAACAGAATCACCACTTGTTTCGGGGGCATCTGGAGGTGGACAAGACCTTAGACTGCATACTGCGGAGATTCTTTTAGCCAGAGATCTATACTGAAGTCCGGAAATATTGTACTTCCTGTCCGGAATGCCAGTTATATGGGCCTCGTTGGTGCCCCTACCCTACCATAAAGGTCTCCTTTGAGAGGATTGCCATGGACATACTTGGGCCTCTAGAGAAGTCTGCACGGGGGCACCAGAGCATCCTACTTGTTGTGGACTATGCTACCAGATATCTGGAGGCTGTGCCTCTGCGCAATACCCTGTCCAAAACAACAGCGAAGGAGCTGATCCAGATTTTCTTGAGGGTGTGGATACCCAAGGAAATCCTAACTGATCGGGGACCATGTCCAAGCTCATGAAGGACTTATGTACCCTGCTGTGGATACGCGCCCTGAGGACGTCAGTCTTTCACCCCCAGACTGATGGCCTCGGCAAGCAACTTAATAGAACTCTGAGGAGTATGATAAGAAAAGTTGTGAGCCAGGATGGCAAGGACTGGGACATGTTGCTGCCATTTCTCATGTTTGCTGTAAGGCAGGTCCCTCAAGGTTCTACCGCGTTTTTGCCATTTGAGCTCCTGTATGGGCATAACCCCTGGGGAATTCTTGACCTTGCCAAAGAGGCCTGGGAGGATCAGCCCAACCTGGGGTGGAACATCGCTGACCACATGCTTCAGATGAGAAACCAAATCTCCAGAGTCACCCCAATAGTGCAGGAACACTTAGAGAAAGGGCACTACAATCAGCAAGCGACAACCCAGAAATTCCAGGTGGGAGACCGGGTGATGGTGTTGTTGCCAATGGCCGAGAGTAAACTCCTCGCCAGGTGGCAGGGGCTGTAAGAGGTGATAGAAGTTGTTGGCAAGGTGGATCACAAGGTCCTCCAGCCTGACCAGTAAAAGCCAGAGCAGATATATCATATCAACTTTCTAAAACTGTGGTGGGACAGAGAAGTGCAGCTGGTTGTTCTGGGAGCACCAGCCTCAGAGGAGGACCCCCAGAAGCAGATGGGGATATCTCCTGAGTTGACCGCAGACCAACACATGGAAGTAGCTGACATGATAGACAGAAACCGTGATGTGTTTTCAGCTAAAACTGGAAAAGCAGCTGAGGTTTACCATGACATTGTCACTTATCCAGGAGTTAAAATGAACATCAAGCCCTACCGGATACCCGAGGTGAAGAGAAGGGAGATCCAAACAGAGGTTAAGAAAATGCTGGAGCATGGAGTTATTGAAGAGTCGTACAGCCAGTGGTCTAGCCATATCGTATTAGTACCCAAGTCCAATGGAAGCCTATGGTTTTACAATGACTTCTGGAAGCTGAATGAGGTGTCTAAGTTTGATGCCTACCTCATGCCACGGGTAGATGAACTGATCGACCAACTGGGAAAGGCCCGATTTCTGTTCACCTTCAGTTTAACCAAAGGCTACTAACAGATCCCTCTGACCCCGGGGGCCAAACAGAAGATGGCCTTCTTGACCCTGGACAGACTGTTCCCATACACCATCCTTCCCTTCATTCTGCATGGTGTGCCCGCAACATTCCAAAGATTCATGGAAAAGCTATTACGCCCACATGCCAAGTATGCAGCTGTCTACTTAGATGATGTCATTGTCCACACTCCAGATTGGGGACACACCTTGAGAAGGTGGAAGCTGTGTTGGAGACCCTGAGGAAAGCTGGTCTTACAGCAAATCCCACCAAGTGTGCTATCGGGCTATCTGAAGCCAAGTACTTCGAGTATATTCTAGGAAGGGGTGTTGTAAGACCTCAATTGAATGAAAGAAAGGCAATACAAAATCGGCCCTGTCCATCCCGAAAGAAGCAGGTCAGAGCATTCTTAGAGCTGGTTGGGTATTACGACCGGTTCATTCACCACTTCGCTTCCAGGGCGTACCAGTTGACTGACCTGACCAGAGCCTATAGCCCTGATATTGTAAAATGGACCCTGGCAGCCAAGGAAGCTTTTATAGACCTGAAAACTGCCCTCTGCAGTGACCTCGTCCTCATCACCCCTGATTTTAAGAAGGAGTTTATCCTACAGACTGATGCATCAGAAGTCAGGCTGGGGCGGTATTGTCGCAGATGGTAGGGGAGGAGGAACATCCCATTCTATACCTTAGCAGAAAGCTCCTGTCATGTGAGCAAAGGTATTCCATTGTGGAGAGAGAATGCCTCGTGGTGAAATGGGCAATGGAGACCCTATGCTATTACCTCCTGGGGCAGAAATTCACCCTGATCACCAATCACGCACCCCTACAATGGTTGCACCACACCAAAGACAAAAACACGAGGGTCACCAGATGGTTCCTGTCCCTGCAGCCCTTCAATTTCAAGGTGCAACATAGATCTGGAAGCCAAAATGGAAATGCAGATGGCTTGTCAAGAGTGCACTATTGCCCGACCCAAGTTAGCCCAACCCCAGTGTGTAGAGCAGGGCGGGGATGTGTGGCAGAGCCAGGGTGGAAGGCCCCTCAGAGGGAGCCCAAACAAACAGAAGTGCCTGAAGGACAATTGCAGGCAGCTGGTTGAGAGATGGCTTAGCCTAACTGGGGCCAGCTGACTCCATGACTAGGCTAATAAGAAGCCTTTAAAACCCTTCACTGTGGGAAGGGTGGAAAGAGTGTGAAAAGCGAGTGGAGAGATGCAAGGAGACAAAAGTAGTGGGAGAGAGCAGGCTTGAGAGGAGCAGAAGAGAGAAACAGGAACACCAGAGAGGGAGAGGGAGGGGCTTCAGTGGGTCAAGAGTGTAGACCCATGACTGCTACGGCCTGGAGAAGGTACCAGGGAGAATCGTCTGGGGAAGCAGCCCAGGGAGGAGAGTTGCTGCACCAAGGGCTAAGGGACACAACTCTCCACACTCGCAGCCACACAAGGTCCCTGGGCCAGAACCCGGCACAAGTGGGCAGGGGCCGGCTTCCCCCCAGACCACCTCTCGCCCCAGTGAAGGCAACTGGGCTCTTAAGTGGGCCCAATGGACTGAACAGAGGCCAGAGGCCCAGGAACAGGACAGACTATGTCACTGCAGCAGATGCCAACTTTGTGTTTAGCTAGGTCTACTTCTGTGGTATTGGTGTACAAAAGGAAGAGTTTCCCTCTTCGTCAGCTCACTCCTCTTATGTAGTTCATTTTCTGCTACTTCAAGCCAGCATGTATAAGGTCACATTTACAGCCTGGCAAGTGCCCGCATGCAACAACCCCAGGATCTGGGAGTTTGACTGTGATCATAATAGAGAAAATGTTCTGCTGTGCAGTGCCTCAGTGTCTCCCACACCACCTTTCCCTCCAAATGTGCAAATGTTCAAATTCAGCTTCTGGGTTAAGTCCATCTCTAATCAGACATTTCTGTGGGGAATGAACTGCATTGTTGCAAACACCTGACTATCATCATTACCAAACTCATTAAGCAACAGGAGCAGTTTAACACATGTTGTTTTAAGGGTAAGTTTACTAGTGAAAGAAATGGGGGATCAGTTCATGGAAAACAGGCACTGTCCTGAAATTTAATCCAAAGTTAGAGTAAAATATTGTGAAATTCAAAAATCCTCATTTACCTTTTTTCCTAATTGTCATTTTTCTCCTCCTGTCCCTACCCTCCAATTTCACCTGCCATTGTGTTTCCTCTTTCTGGTCCGACATACAACAGCCTATATTCTGTAACAGACAATTTTTAGAGTTTTCAGCTCCATTTTAGCCAACCAAGTATCTCCATATAAACTCCATGAGGCCTGTTCTCAACTAATATAAACTGTCATCACTCCACTGGACTCAAAGACACTATAACAACTTCATGTGTCAACTGGAGATCTGCTCCATAAATTTCTGGATGCACATCCAGTCTTCCAAAGCTCATCAAGTTTCCCATTATTAATTGGAAGTCCTAATCAGTGACTTACAATAACCAGCACGTCCAAGAAGCTTGAAAGAGAGAATCTGAAAAGTGACAGCTATCAAGAGAAAAAAACAAAAAGTGTGTTCAGATTAGCACCCTAATCTGAACATAAGCATCAGGTTCAAAAAGTAGAGTAATTTCTGCCAGTAACTCACAGAAATAGATTTTACAAATAACCCAAATCATTGTAACGCACTGTCTGCTAGTGACCCTGGGGCTCAAGATTTTTATCTGGATAAGCCTCAAGAATCCCTTGTATGATCAAACTCAGTGAACTTGAACAGGCCAAGCTTTGATATTTGTCATATCCATAAATTCAAACAGTGATTTATGTTTTATTAGAGATCAGAATCAACAATGAATAATATGCCAGACACTTATTGTATAATTCAGGAGCTAGAACTCATTGTCAAAAGTATGCATGAATGAGAAAAAAAAACATTTATATTTCAAATACAGAACAAATGATAGTAACTGAACTGGTAAATATGCCAAGTGAAAGAAAGTTCAACCAGGTGAAATGGCTCCTTCCCCACTCTAGCAAGACAAATGCAGAAGTGGGGGCCAGCAAAAGTACCCCCAAAACCTTATCTACCAGGTTTTGGTATAAACTTTCCCACCCCCCAAATCCTGAAAAACCTTGGATTTTGGGGATAAAATTCGCTGCCACCACCCAAGTAATAATAAGGAAACCAGGGAGAGACTACTTGAGAAATCTCAGCCCTAAAAGTAAAAACCAGGACACAAACATTAACCAATGCCAGTCAATAAAAAGAAAAAGAGAGAACTTTTATTATTACAACAATACTCGTGTTGTAAGCCTCATGACTAGATGAAAGAGTCACAAAGTAAAACACATGGGGAGTCTCCACCATGGGCCTAGAACTTGCATAGCACCAGCTTTATACTGGGAGAAGTGGCTCCAACATCTTGTGGGACAATGCCAATCCACGTCTAAGGATGCCATCTTACAATGAAATACATCATCATCCTCCAAATTCATCCCTGGTGAAAGTTCAGTTGGCATTACAACATGGACAGATTTGGTGCCATTGGCCCAACATTCAAAGGACAGAGACTGAACCAAGTACCACCTGTAATCAAGCTAGCACAGTTCAAATAGCAGTGCAGACACAGCAGGAGAAATCCTCAGGCAAGCTAGCAACATGAGTGTAGATCCAGAGTTCTGAGCGGGCTTGTAAAGCCCACACTGAAGTTCGCGCTGCTGCATGTTCACTGCTACTTAGTCACGCTAGCTAGAGGGGAGAAAGCTACCGGAGGTACAATTACGTGTCTGACTGCAGTATAGACGCAGTTTTAGACTTTGTAATTCTAACCACTATACTACGCATTGCCTCTCTAGAATACTAAACCAACAAAAGCCTCCTTTTAAATTATTTTCCCACCTCATCTCCTTTCACATTGCTTTTCTGTTGTTTGATTTTAATTGTTGGTGACACCATTACCCTTCCCAAGCTTAACTCTGTCATCACCAACCTCTGTTTCAGTTCCAGTCCAAGTTCTCTCTTCTCCTTCACTTGAAGAAGAAGAATTGTATTGATGACAGACATATCAGAGGTCTTCATATGACTGAAGTGGCCCTCAATCACTGGTGGCTTTCCCCAAGTTCCTACAACAGCATGACAAGACTTACAGGAGTTCGTGGCATGTGTCAGCAATCTGGATAACCAGCAGTTCATCCCTTCTGCAGAAGCTTTCCTCTCCTGTTTACACCATTTTCTCAGACAAACATTGTGACACTACAATTCATCCTGTCGAGCTGGTCTTGCACATTAACTAAAAGCATATTCAAAGAAAGCTGATGTAGGGGTCTTGGAACTAAGCTTCTTACCAAGTAATGCAATTTTAACTTTCTGATCCTCCATTACACCCCCCCATTCATTTTCATCCCAGGCAGACCAGTCTCACCAGACATTTGCTGTCCCAAGTTACATAAAACAGAACAATAAAAACAGCACTGTGACACATTCACAGGAATGCCTGCACTTCCTTATAATCACTGGTAACAATGTACACTCATCCACACCCTCCTCCCCAGTACTTCTTTTTTTCTTCCCAGAGAAATCATATGACTATTTGGGATCTTCCCTCCCAATATCGGACTAAAAATAAAGAGGAGGAATATGTTTCCAGTGATTATGTTTTGGGTTTGGCTGTTTTCTCTTCTCTAGCTGCCTCCTCTTCCTCCCTTAAGCTGGTCTCACACTGTGGGTTTGACAGCTGTATCTGTGTGAGGTTTGAGCCCCAGGTGAGTGGTCAATTCCTGTTCGAAGCACACACTTGATTGTCAGCATATTTTTAAAATACCACCTGACAAAGTGCTGCTAATCAGCAGCTAAACCAGTACTTTAGTCACTGTAAGTCCAATTAGTTTCCCTACAGAAGGGCCTGACTGAGGGAAGCTGGGACTAATTACTAGATTAGTCTGAGCTAGGGGAGGCTGGGAAGCCAGTTAACCAAATCAAAACTGGAAGAGACGGACAGGCACAGGATGGAAGAGCAATAGGGCAAGGAAAAAGAAAAGGGGAAGAGGCTAACAAGGGCAGGATGAATATCTTTGGGAGAGAGTACCTTTGCTCTCTTCTTGATGGCCAATGGGGATGATGTTGATATTTCACCATAAACAGAGTAGTTGCATGGGACAGTAAAGGCTGAGATAACAGACAAGCTACCTGTCAGAGTTTGCAAAAAGGAGATATTGCAGCTATTTGTGTGAGAAGACAGGATGGAGGGCTGTGTGGCCTGTCATATACAACTGACTTCAAACTGGAATTCAACACACAATTATGTGCTTTGTTGAATAGGCTTGGACTTACATGCTTTATTGAAATGACGCCTTGGAGAACCTCATCTAATACAAGTTACATATTATATTATTTCAATCTTTTATTATTTCCCAATTCTATTTTCTCCTTACATTTACCATTAATAGCACAGAAAACTGTACATTCCTCTATACTAACTGTCCACTATGTTGTCTTGTAAAGATTTCATGGGAAATATTTCTGGACCATGGATCTGGAAATTGCTTTTAAAATGGGAATTATGGATTGTGCAGGGCATTAGAGAAAGAGGAAGGAAACAATAGGAGAAGAGACCACCAGTAGAAAGCATACACAATTCACTTGCACTATGGCTGGAGTTCTAGAGACAGCTGTCATTGTGGAATGAGGTCTTCTATGGTTGTTTATAACTTTTTGCCCCATTTACATTTCGAGCTCCCATTTTCCAGATCAGATCTCTACCCAAGCCTGTAATATTTGTAAGATTCAAGGAAGATTAGTTCAGTTATTTTTCAAGAGCAATGATAAAATGTGTGGCAAGAGTGGACAGTATCTATTGTCATTAATAAACTTTTGTCAGTATACAAACCTTAAGACTTTTCAAACAGGTCTCGCGCCTAAACAGGTTCTATTCAGACACGTAGATGTCTCATCACCGTAGCATCTGATCACCTCAAAATCAGGTAACTCACCTCTGACATGCAGAAGAGTAATATCTCTATTTTGCAGATGGGACTCTGAGTCATGGGGTGGATTAAGTGACTTGTCAGTGTCACATAGGAAGGCCGTGGCTGAGCCAGAAATGGAAGCCATGTTTCTTGAGACCCAGACCTGTGCTCTGTGTACTAGATCATTCCTCCTACCCAGGATTAAAATGGGAAGCTGATATTAGGCTCCCTACTCCTTAAGGGAGTAAAGAATCTCTTCCAAGTCCCAGCAAAAATCCATTTTGATTTAAAACAGTAGGTGATTTAATATTGTACTGTTCTGAAAGAGGCAGACTGAGCAGGGACAGGAAGTATAATTAATTATTGTTACAATATAAGCCCTGACAAAGCTCAGTGGAACGGAGCTAGCAACTGGTATGCTCTGTTATTCAATTCAAAATCCAGCCAGTAGAGGTCTTCAGAAACACCCAGAAAGAAAAGAAATATCCTGAGGCCATGTCTGTGCTAGACATAACAGTCAACTACTGATATGCAATTTTAGCTATTTTAGCAATTGCGCAGCTAAAATTGGCTTCTTAGCAGTCAACTGCTATGGCTGTCCTCACAGAAGAAGGTCCATTTCTCCTGTTGACCTTCCTTAATCCTTAAGGTTTGCAAGGATTTCCAGGGTCAATTTTGACCACGGAAAGCATCCTAGTGTGGAAATGGGCTGAGACTGCAAAGGACCAGGCTCAGGAGTGAGCCAGAGATGGCATGAGAGCAAGAGCAGCAGGCTGGGAGCTGGCTTCAGAAGAGCAGCCTGCTGTTTGGTGGGATCTAGAACTAGCCCTGACAGAAGAATACCCAAGAGAGTGGGGACCGGGAGGTGGGGGAAAGGGAGGAAACAGGATGACTTAACTCTGGCCAGTAGATCTACAGCCCAATTTGTAGTTTCTTCCAGGATGGTGGTTCTCAAACTTTTCACAAGTGCAGACCACTAATCACACCCCCGCCAAACTATTCAAGGGTCCCCCCTAATCACTGTCACCAAACCACTTGTGGACTTCCACCAAAGCCATTTCTAGCCACTATGTACACTTTATTAAATGAAAAAGGAAACCACAACACAGATTTTCAGACAGCCAAACAACATCATCATCATCATCATCATCAGAAGAGATTTAATTTAAAAATCATAGATTGTAACTTTGAAATTTATTTAAAACTTTTTCCCCCCAGGGACCTCCTGCAAGAATCTCGTGGACCCCCTGGGTCTATGGACCCCAGGCTGGGAACCACTGGGAAAGTGGCTTGGAGGGCACATCTCCATCACTAAGCCTAAAGAATCCCACCACCTTCCTAACACTGTTTGAGACTGGCCCAGTGGTTGGGTTAAGAACTGCAGTGTTAATTTTTTGATATAAATGTTAAAACAATTGTGCACAGGTTAGGAACTTTGCATGTTTTTGTTCTAAGAACCCTCCGTGACTGCAACAGAGTGCACCAGTCTTCAAGGGAACCTAGTGAGGACTTGAAGCACCTGCGGCATTTGTATCCAATATGAAAAACAGAATATGGTGTCGAGCATCTGAAGGGGACAGCACTCAAAAAACAACATCCTTCAGCTGTATTCATTACAACATTTATTTTGTTTAATTTTTATAAAGAAAAACTCTGTGTTTAACATTTGGTAAACAGCGGATGGATAGTGTGCAACCTCACTTTACACTTCTGTTTTAATAAGTATTTTAAAATAAGCACATTAACCCTGTCACCTTCCTTGGGCACAATCTAATTCAGGCAGCATCCTGTAGAAACACAAATAGGTGATATGACAAGGAAAGGCAAATGCTATTTTTGTTCTCATAAGGTCCTCATAAAAGCTTTGACACCTCTGCACTCTAGTAAAAACCAGTATGATCATGTTCCAGCAGAATACTCATGCTTTCCAGGAACAATGGCATAGTTACTCTCAAATCCTTCCTCAGTGAAGGCGACTGATTCCAATATTTTCAGCCTCACTACTCCCCACTGCATCCATTAATGAGCTGACCTGAGTTTTGCATCTCTCACAGTTCCGTTTCATTGCCATTCAGACTCTGGTACAGTGTTCCTTACGCTCTGACCATCCTGTGGGCTCATCACACTGACAGCCTTTATTTGCCCTATACAAGCTGTTCCAAAATGTATCCATTTCTGACTCCAAGTCACAGAACAATGGTGAAAAGTCATACTCCCCTCTCTAAAGCTATTCTGTCTCCTGCTTGCTGTGAGAATTCTGCCTAGGACCCTCCCCAGCTGTCTCCTCCACATCTGGAGTTCTGCAACCAATTTAAAGAAACAACACACCTCACCTGACAGAAGAAAGCAATCGCAGAATCACAGAACCATAGGGCTGGAAGGGACCTCAGGAGGTCATCTAGTACAGCCCTGCTTCAAGCAGGATTAACCCCCACTAAGTCATCCCAGCCAGGACCTTGTCAAGCCGGGATTTAAAAACCTTGAGGGATGGAGAATCCTCCACTTCTCTAGGCAACGCATTCCAATGCTTCACCACCCGCCTGGCGAAGTAGTTTTTCCTAATGTCTAACCTACACCACGCCCTCTTCAACTTCAGACCATTACTCCTTGTTCTTCCATCTGATACCACTGAGAACAGTATCTTACCCTCCTCTTTAGAGCCCCCCTTCAGTCTTCTTTCTGTAAACTAAACAAGCCCAGATCCCTCAGCCCATCCTCATTGGTCTTGTGTTCCAGCACCTTAATCATTTTTGTTGCCCTCTGCTGAACCTTCTCCAGCACATCCACATCCTTTTTATAGTGGGGGGCCCAAAACTGGACACAATATTCCAGACGTAGCCTCACCAGTGCCAAATAAAGGGGAACAACTACTTCTCTAGATCTGTTCGAAATACCTCTCCTAATGCACCCTAGTATGCTGTTAGCCTTCTTGGCTACAAGGGCACACTGTTTTCTCATATCCAGCCTTTCATCCACCATAACCCCTAGGTCCCTTTCCATCGTACTGCTGCTTAGCCAGTCAGTCCCCAGCCTTTAACAATGCTTGGGATTCTTCCACCCCAGGTGCAGGACTCTACACTTCTCCTTGTTGAACTGCTTCAGATTTCTTTCACCCCAGTCCTCCAATTTATCCAGGTCACTGTGGATTCTCTCTCTACCCTCCAACATATCTACCACTGCCCTCGTTTTGTGTCATCTGCAAATTTGCTGAGGGTGCAATCCAGTCCCTCATCCAGGTCATTAGTAAATATGTTGAATAACGCCAGCCTCAGCACCAAGCCTTGTGGCACTCCACTTGAAACTGACCACCATCCAGATATTGAGCCATTGACCACTACCTATTGGGCCTGACCATCAAGCCAGCTTTGTATCCATTTTATAGTCCAAGGATCCAATCCATATTTCCTTAACTTATGGACAAGAATGTTGTGGGAGACCGTATCAAAAGCCTTGCTGAAGTCAAGGTATATCACATCCACTGACTTCCCCACATCCACAGAGCCTGTTACCTCATCATAGAAGCTAATCAGATTGGTCAGGCAGGACTTGCACCTGTTGAATCCATGTTGGCTACTTCTGTTCGCTTTCCCCTCTTCCAAGTTCTCCAAAAGGGATTCTTTGAGGATCCCCTCCATTATTTTCCCAGGGACTGAGGTAAGGCTGACCGGTCTATAGTTCCCTGGGTTGTCCTTCTTTCCTTTTTTAAATGTGGTCACTACTTTTGCCTTTTTCCAGTCATCTGGTATCTCCCCCGATCTCCAAGAGTCTTCAAAGATAATGGCCAAAGGTTCAGCAGTGACATCTACCAATTCCCTCAGTACCCTTGGGTGTATTAAATTCAGACCCATGGATTTGTGTACATCTAGTTTTTCTAGATATTCACCATCCTTTAGACCAGGGTTTCCCAAACTTTGTGTAGTTGGGACTCAGTTTTTTCAGTACCTCTTTTTTGTGGCCCAAAAATATAAACACATATAAAAAAGAATGAAAAATGAATAAATGTTCACTGTTTATTATTTATTCACAATAATAATAGGACATAGCAATAATTTGTATATTTTCTCAGGACCGGTATTTTTTTTCCAAGGTCCAGTACTGGGCTGCAGACAACACTTCAGGAAATGCTGCTTTTGACCTCTGAAGCATTGGACTTAGCGTAACAGTTTCTAGGTAACTATACGTGTATCCCCCACTCTGTTGTCCACTCTGGGAGCACCCAGTCAAGTGCCAAATCTCCAGGTATCACCGGTCTCTGGATAGGGACCTTTGCCCCGCTCTCTTCTGAATGTGATAGTTCAAGGCTGCACAGCTTCCTGCTTTATACTGTGATATGCCCAGCAAGCCTATGTAGACACCTATCATTTTGGGTGTTGGCACCTTTATTACCAGACTATCCAGCTATGCAGACTCCCTCCTCAAACCCTATGCCACCAAGGCTACGTCTACACGTGAAGCCAACATCGAAATAGCTTATTTAGATGTAGCAACACCGAAATAGGCTATTTCGATGAATAACATCTACACGTCCTCCAGGGCTGGCAACGTCGATGTTCAACTTCGACGTTGCGCGGCACCACATCGAAATAGGCGCTGCGAGGGTACGTCTACACGCCAAAGTAGCACACATCGAAATAAGGGTGCCAGGCACAGCTGCAGACAGGGTCACAGGGTGGACTCAACAGCAAGCCGCTCCCTTAAAGGGCCCCTCCCAGACACAGTTGCACTAAACAACACAAGATACACAGAGCCGACAACTGGTTGCAGACCCTGTGCCTGCAGCATGGATCCCCAGCTGCCACAGCAGCAGCCAGAAGCCCTGGGCTAAGGGCTGCTGCCCACGGTGACCATAGAGCCCCGCAGGGGCTGGAGAGAGAGCATCTCTCAACCCCTCAGCTGATGGCCGCCATGGAGGACCCGGCAATTTCGACGTTGCAGGACGCAGATCGTCCACACGGTCCCTACTTCGACGTTGAACATCGAAGTAGGGCGCTATTCTGATCCCCTCATGAGGTTAGCGACTTTGACGTCTCGCCGCCTAACGTCGAAGTTAACTTCGAAATAGCGCCCGACGTGTGTAGCCGCGACGGGCGCTATTTCGAAGTTAGTGCCGCTACTTCGAAGTAGCGTGCACGTGTAGACACAGCTCAACACTCCCAGCTGTCTCCGAGATACCACTGACTTCCTGAGAAAATTACAAAACATCAGAAAACTTCCTGACAACACCATCCTTGCCACCGTAGATGTAGAGGCTCTTTACACTAATATTCCACATGAAGATGGCCTACAAGCCATCAGGAATATCATCCCTGACGTTACCACAACTCATCTGGTGTCTGACCTATGTAACTCTGTTCTCAACCACAAATATTTCCAACATGGGAACAATTTATACCTCCAGATTAGTGGCATTGCTAGGGCACCCACATGGCCCCACAATATGCTAATATATTTATGGCTGACTCGGAACAACGATTCCTCAGCTCTCATTCCCTTTTACCCCTCTTTTACTTACAATGCATTGATGATATATTTATCATTTGGACCCATGGTAAGGAGACTCTAGAAGAATTCCACAGAGACTTTAATAACCTGCCCCCCAGAATCAATTTATGCCTTGACCGCCCCACTTGAGAGATACATTTCCTGGACACTACAGCACTAATTACTGATGGTCAGATCAATATCACTCTCTACCAGAAACCCACTGACTGCTACACTTACCTACATGCTTCTAGCTTCCATCCTGCACACACCACACAATCCATCGTTTACAGTCAAGCCCTGAGATACAATCACATCTGCTCTGATCCTACTGACACAGACTGAAAACTACAAGGTGTATAACAAACACTCATAAACCTTAATTACTCACCAGGAGAAGTTAAAAACAAAAACAAAAAAACAAAAAAAACAAATTGACAGAGCCAGACAAATACCCAAAAACCAACTAGTCCAAGATAGGCCCAAAAAAGCCAGTGACAGAACACCACTCATTATTACCTACAGCCCCCAATCCAAACCACTGCAACACATCTTTAAGACCTACAACCTATCCTAAATCATGATGCCACACTCCAGAAGGCCCAAGGTGACAGGCCTGTTCTCTCCAATAGACAATCTACCAAGCTTATGAGGATTCTCACCACCAACCACAGGCTATACCACAATACTACTAATCCTGGAACTTTTCCTTGAAACAAGCTGCATTGCCAACTTTGTCCACATATCTATTCCAGAGATACCATCACTGGACCTAACCACATTAATTACAGAATCACAGGCACATTCTCCTCTTCCTCAGTTAACCTCATATACGCCATCATATGCCAGAAATGCCCACACACTTTTTATATTGGGTAAACTGCAAACATGCTTCACCAAAGAATGCATGGACATAGAGCAGACACCAAATATCTCCAAATACACAAACCTCTCAGCCAGCACTTTAATGGAGTGGGCCATTCTGTTGAAGACCTGAGAGTTTGTGTCCTGGAGAAGAGAGACTTTAACAACCACCTACAGAGAGACTGCTTGGACCTAACATTCATATTCAAATTTGACCCATTAACATGTGGTTTAAACAGGGACATTATAAGGACTCTTTCACACACTTCAATGTTTGTCCTAATACTTACTTCCCCATCCCACACACCCCTCTCTCTGCTCTTCTATCTGATTTGTCAACCTTGATAACAATTTTTGGACATCTGTGCATTATATATTGGGTCTGTTCTGGTAAGGCTATGATCTGAAGAAATGGGTCTGTCCCACAAAAGCTCATCACCTACTAAATTATTTTGTTAGTCTTTAAAGTGATACATGACTGATTTTTTGTTTTGATAGAATACAGGTTAACACGGCTCTCTCTCTGGTACTGGTCTCACTGTATGACTGTCCTCTAAGTCACATTGTTTTTGTTTCCTGTCCCACTTAAACACTCACAGATTTCAATAGACTCCTCAAAGGCAGTTCCATTGAGCATACACATGTGACTATACCAGATAGTCTCAAGTACTTCCCGGAATTCTCCTCACAGTTTTACTCTCTTCAGGCAGTCTCACTAACTTTACATGAAGGTTTTATAAGTGTGAATGAACTAAAAAAATAAAGCACAACAGTAGGTTTTCTGGAAAAGAATACTTATGTACACCTCTCACAATCTTTCACCCAGCTCTGCTTATTGCTATTGGATAGCTTTTCAATGACCTTTCACTACTGACCAGGGCACCAGCTGAACTTGTGACTGAAAGCTAAGTAGCACCATACCTCACCACTAATTATTTAAGCCATATATTTGCCCCTTGGACCTAAAAATTACATCCAACAACAACAACAACAACAACGCTCAAGGCTAAATGAATCAGTGTTCATGAACTGTTATTGAGGGTACCACATAAAAGGGCCTTTAGGTACCCAACTCATATTTGTACCTTATGGCCTAACTGAATGCCCACTGAAGTTAGCAGCATTTAGATGCATGATATCCAACTAGTTCTGAAGTAGTAGCCATTATAGTGAATTATTGACATTCTTCTGAAAATACATTTATTTTTCCAGCCAACTAGCCATGCTCAACCAGTCAAATAGCCACATGTGGCTAGTGACTAACATGTTGGACATCATGGCTTTAGATTATGCTGTTAGTCAGCGTTCATTTTTCACTGGGAAAATGGACATCAGGTGGGTTGAGCCATCTGTTCTCTATAAATGAATACATATATAATTACTTGAGTTAGAAAAGAATTGTTCATCATTGCTGTCTTTGTCTTTGCTAAAATACCTAAAATTTGTCTATTTAAATTTCTGGACTGACAAATTTATTAAAGCCATTCATTTAAATACCAGAAACATCAGGGAATGCTACCAGTGATAAACTCCTGCTGTTAAAATAAATGCTGCATTCTGGTTTGCATCTGTGTTTATTTTTAATGCAGACTCCCAAGGACTTGTTCAACAGTGGGAGTCTATTTATGTGTACAAAGCACTTTCTTATTTACACATCATCACTTAGTAAGGTTATGTGTGAATTTAACAGAGAAAAGGATAAGCTGGGCTGAAACCACATGAATCTAACCAAGGGAGCTGTCATGACAAAACAGAATTCAGGTTAGGATTTAACACTTCATTTTATAAATTGCCAATTGATGCCATTGGTCAGAATGTTAATAAGGTTCATAAACAGGTCCACTGCACTCCTGTGTTTCAATAAATACCATATAATTTTTTGCATAAATAATACCAGAAGCTAGACAGGTTCCATGCAGACTATTTCTCAGAATAATTCAGTTAGATCAAGGTCAGAGCAGAGAGAGTTGGGCGCAAACTTCTCTCTACAATGGAAGAACTGGTGAAAATAAAGTAACTTAATCCTATATTGATCCAAACCCAATTTTTTAAGCTCAAAAAACTTTAGAAGTAGGATTTCCATAAACATAATTCTGCTTTCTTGTTCACCTCATGCATCTATTCCAAAGTTTCCACCATCTTCAAACACAAGTTCCTTCATTCCAACCCTCACCTGACCCCTGTACTAGTATGCCCGCTGCCTATCAAGCCTGCCCCATCTACATGTTGCCCAGCTCAAGAGTGTTTTCAAACAATTGTTCTTGAATATCAGAATTTGTGACTGAAAGATAGAGACTCAAAATAGAAAAACTGGCATAGCTCTATCTGAAGTCAATGGAGATATTCCAGTTAACATTAGCTGAGCACTTGGCCCTGAGAATATTAAATGCCTAATCCTAAACTCACTGAAGGTAATGAAAGGTTTTCCAATAATTTCAATAGCCAGAAGTCAGGGTCTAAGAAGATTTAGTACATACCTGGCTGTCAAAATACTCTTTCGTATGCCTCTCATTTTAGTGCTTGTTGTTTACGTAATCCAACCAATACACCAGCTACAGTGAAACATAGAGTCTGTCAGACATTTCTTCCCATATTATCCCATTATTAATCATCACAGTCATGATTCTCCACTTAGACTGGTAAAAAACTTGTGTAACTAACACCATTTATTTCAGTGGATTTACACTTCTGTTAAACTGGTGGAACAGGGTAGAGAATCGTCCCCAGAACTCTACACCAGTGGTTTACACTCGTGTACCACGAAAACTGTCCAAGTGTGCCATGAAATTTTGTCAAATTCCCTTCACTGTGGCTCTTTGCAGAGTCACCACAGAAGGGGAGGCAGAAATTGATGACCCTGTGCAAGACTGCCTGAGTCCCAGCAGGTGTGGGGTGCTTCAACTCCCTCCACCCCCCTCCGCAATTGCTCTTTGCAGAGCCACAGTGAGGGGCAATGCTGACTCCACAGGACCCCTTTTGCACCAGGAAATGGCTGAAATGCTGTTTTCTGGACTGAATGAGGGGGTGGGGAGCCCACTCCCACTCCATGTTAAGGGAGGGAAGGAGCTTGTTCGAGTTGGGATGTGGTTTAAATGCCACATCCTGACTCCAATGGATGGTTGAGAGGGGAGCCTGCTTTCAATAGCTACCCATTTTTTCGACATCCCTCACATGGCCTGGAGAGATTTTGACAATGTGCCTGTGCTCACTGTATAAGATGGTGCATTGGAAACATTAACACATTTGATTCTTGTTTAGCTGGTTGTATGCACTATTATGTTGCAAACATATCTAGTTAGACTGTAACCATAGTAAATGTGACATTTATGAGCAAATCGATCCAGCTGAAGTGGGTGTGCCTTGCAATTGTTCATCTCACTGATGTGTGCCATTTTACTGAAAAGGCTGGGAACCACTGCTCTGCACCATATATGAGATGCAGAGGAGACACTTACAAGGATAAGAGGTGATACCAACCCAATACCCTAAAACTCAGATTCAATTGGATTTCAAATTCTTTTGCAACATCTACCTATATTTATGGCAAAGAATATTTTCTATTCTCCCTGGGGTTCTTCCTACTGGGAAATATTCTTTCTGGACTCACTTGTACCTGAAAAACTACTGATGCATTTTCAATGATCAAGTGCTGTTTGGCCAGACAGGTTTTGATATTTATGCATTTAGATTTCAGCTAATACTCTTCAAGAACACACAATTGACTTTTCAAGGCAGCCCAGATTTAGAACGTAATGTTTTACATGAGCAATATAATTGTGAAAGCCACTGTGTGTCATAAAGATCATAGAATCATAGAACAATAGAGCTGGAAGAGACCTAAAAAAAGCCACCAAATCCAGCCCCCTGCTCTAAGCAGAACCAAACCCATCAGATCAGCCCCACCATAGCTTTGTCGAGGTGAGACTTAAACACCTCCAGGGATGGAGATGCCACTACTTCCCGGGGGTAGACCATTCCAATACTTTACCACCCTCCTAGTGAAAAAATTTTTCCTAATATTCAACCTGGACCTTCCCAACCGCAACTTGAGACCACGCTTCTGTGTTCTGCCATCCGTGACCACTGTCAACAGCCTCTCTCCAGCCCCTTTGCAACCTCCCTTCACTTTTCTGTTCTTCAGACTAAAGAGTCCCAATTCCCTCAAACTTTCTTCATAAGTCATATGCTCCAGCCCCCCAGTTATTTTGGTTGCCCTCTGCTGGACCCTCTCCAGTGTATCCACATCCTTCCTATAGTTGGGGGCCCAGAACTGGACACAGTACTCCAGATGCAGCCTCACCAAAGCCGAATAAAGAGGAATAATCACTTCTCTGAATCTACTGGCAATGCTCCTCTTAATGCAACCTTAATGCCTTAATGCCATTGGCTTTCTTGGCTACAACGGCACACTGTTGACTCATGTCCAGCTTCTCATCCACTACAACTCCCAGGTCCTTTTCTGCAGAACTACTACCGAGCCAGTCGGACCCCAGCCTGTAACAATGCTTGGGATTCTTCCAGCCCAAGTGCAGGACTCTGCACTTGTCCTTATTGAACCTCATCAGATTTCTTGCAGCCCAGTCTTCCAAATTGTCTAAGTTAGTCTGGACCCTGTTCCTACCCTCCAGCGTATATACCTCTCCCCCTAGTTTAGTGTCATCCACAAACTTGCTGAGAGTGCAATCCAACCCCTCATCCAGGTCATTGTTGAACAGAACAGGACTCAGAACCGAACCTTGGAGCACTCCACTAGAAACCAACCGCCATCCCGACATCGATCCATTGATCACTATCCTCTGGGCCTGACTTTCTAGCCAGCTTTTTATCCATGTTACTGTCCATTTATCCAATCCACATTTTTTTAAGTTGCTGACAAGAATATTGTGGGAGACCGTATCAAAAGCTTAGATAAAGTCAAGATAAACCACATCCATTGATATATATATATTTTCCCCCCTATCCACAGAGCCAGTTATCTCATCGTAGAAACTAATCAGATTGGTCAGTCATGACTTGCCCTTCATGAATCCATGCTGACTATTCCTGATCACTTTCCCCTCCTCCGAGTGCCTCAAAATGACTTCTTTGAGGAGCCCCTCCATGATTTGTCCAGGGACTGATGTAAGGCTGACTGGCCTATAGCTCCCTGGATCATCCTTCTTCCCTTTTCTAAAGATGGGCACTACATTTGCCTTTTTCCAATCATCCGGGATCTCTCCCGATCTCCACGACTTTTCAAAGATAACGGCCAAGGGCTTGTCAACAACATATGCAAACTCCCTCAGAACCCTAGGATGAATTAGGTCCGGGCCCATGGATTTATGTATGTTTAGCTTTTTTAGATAGCTCCTAACCTGTTCTTTCCCCACCAAAGGCTGTCCACCTTCATTCCACAATGCATCGCTTATCCCATTAGTCCGGGAGCTGTCCTTGTCCATGAAGACAGAGACAAAGAAAGCATTAAGTACTTCAGCTTTCCCTACATCATCTGTCACTGGGTTATCTTCCTCATCCAGTAGGGGCCCCATGCCCTCTCTGATTACCTTCTTCTTGTTAACATGCCTGTAGAAACTTTTCTTGTTATCCTTCACATTCCTCGCGAGCTGCAATTCCAGTTGCACTTTCGCCTTCCTGATAACTGCCCTACATTCTCAAGCTATACCTTTATATCTTTCCCTAGACATCTGTCAAAGTTTCCACTTTTTGTAGGCTCCCTTTTTGTGCCTAAGTTTTTCAAAGATTTCCCCATTAAGCCAGTCTGGGCTCCTACTATATTTACTTCTCTTGCTGTTCATCTGGACGGTTTCTTTCTGCACCTTCAGTAGGGCTTCCTTAAAATACTGCCAGTTTTCCTGGACTCCTTTTCCCTTCATGGTAGCATCCCAGGGGATTCTGCCCATTAGGTTCCTGAAGGAGTCAAAGTCTGCTTTTCTGAAATCCAAGGTGTGTTATTTGCTGCTCTCTTTCCTTCCTTTGGTCAGGATCCTGAAGTCTACCATCTCATGATCACTGCTTCCCAGGTTGTCACCCACCTCTACCTTCCCTATTAGTTCCTCCCTGTTTGTGAGTAGCAGGTCGAGCCGCGCACGACCTCTGGTCGTGTCCTTCAGCACTTGTACCAAAAAGTGATCCCCAACATTCTCCAGAAATTTCCTAGACTGCTTGTGTACTGCCCTATTGGTCTCCCAACAGATGTCAGGGTAATTGAAGTCCCCCACAATAACGGCAGCCCACGATCAAGAACTCAGCTGTCCAGTTGTCCAAAAAAAGCCTTATCTACCTCATCATCCTGATTTGGCGGCCTATAGCAGACACCAACCACCACATCTCAGCTACGTCTACACGTGAACGCTACATCGAAGTAGCTTATTTCGATGTAGCGACATCGAAATAGGCTATTTCAATGAATAACGTCTACACGTCCTCCAGGGCTGGCAACGTCGATGTTCAATGTCGACGTTGCGCAGCACCACATCGAAATAGGCACTGCAAGGGAACGTCTACACGCCAAAGTAGCACACATCGAAATAAGGGTACCAGGAACAGCTGCAGACAGGGTCACAGGGCGGACTAGCACTTCTGGGGCAACAGCTAGCCGCTCCCTTAAAGGGCCCCTCCCAGACACACGCAGCCTGCACAGCACGCGGTCTGCAGAGCCATAGGCACGCACACCTCGAGCGACGCAGTCATGGACCCCCAGCAGCAGCAGCAGCAGCAGCCAGAGGTCCACATAGCCACCCCTGCAGGAGCAGTGCTCGCCCTGCTCGATGCCATGCAGGAGGCAGCTGAGCACCTCCTTGCCACAGAGGAGGAGCTGCCCACAGGGGAGGAGGACTCAACCCCCAACCCTGCAGCACCCCACTGCCCCCCCCGCAGCACACGCCGCTGGCTGTGGAGCTACCCCACCAGCACCGACTGGTGGGAGCGGCTGGTGCTCGGAGAGTGGGACGACGACTGCTGGCTCCAGAACTTTCGGATGAGCCGGCAGACATTTCTGGAGCTATGCCAGTGGCTCACCCTGGCACTGAGGCACCAGGACACCGCCATGCAGCGTGCCCTCAGCATCGAGAAATGGGTCGGCATCGCTGTCTGGAAGCTGGCCACTCCAGACAGTTACCGATCCGTGGGCCAGCAGTTTGGTGTCAGCAAGGCCACCGTTGGGGCTGTCCTCATGGAGGTAAGAGGACCCACGGGGGGAGGGGGAGGCAGCCCTGGCAGGAGAGGGCCACACACACCCTGCACACCCCTCATTGGTGCTCTCCCATGTGCTTCCCCTGCAGGTCGTCCGCACCATCAACGCCGTGCTCCTCCACAGGCTCGTGAGGCTTGGGGACCCGGATGCTGCCATCGCGGGCTTTGCCACCCTGGGTTTCCCCAATTGCTTTGGGGCTCTGGATGGGACTCACATCCCCATCTGTGCCCTGGAACACAGTGGAGGACACTACATAAACAGGAAGGGCTACCACTCAGTGGTCCTCCAGGCCTTGGTGGACAGCCGGGGCCATTTCCTGGACATTTATGTGGGCTGGCCTGGCAGCACCCACGACGCTCGGGTATTCCGGAACTCGGGCCTGTGCCGCCGGCTGGAGGTGGGGACCTACATCCCCCAGCGGGAGATGCCTGTGGGGGACACCAGCATGCTCCTCTGCATCATCGCAGATGCGGCATACCCCCTCCGGCCCTGGCTCATGCACCCGTACACGGGCCATCTGTCAGCTAGCCAGGAGCGCTTCAACCTGCACCTGAACCACGCACGCCAGGTGGTGGAGCGCACATTTGGCCACCTCAAAGGGTGCTGGAGGTGTCTCCTCACCCGCCTTGATGCGGGACCCACCAACATCCCCCAGATTGTGGGTGCATGCAGCACCCTACACAACCTGGTGGAGAGCAAGGGGGAGGCCTTCTTTCAGGGCTGGGCTGTGGAGGCTGGCAGGGCCGATGTGCAGCCACCCACTGCCCCCAGTCGCCAGGTGGACCCCGAAGGGACCCGGGTCTGGGAGGCCCTGCGGGCCCAGTTCGATGAGGCCGCGGGGTGAACGCTGGCAGGCCCCCCACTTCACACCCCCATCCTCCACAACACTCCCTGCCCCTATGCCCACACCACAGAGCACCCAAGAGCACACCCCCGCCCCTCACCTTTTCTTGTAAAAATAAAAGCAGACAGTTGTTTGTCAACTCAAACATCTTTACTGGAATTATTATTATTATTATTATTATTATTATTATTATTATTATTATTATTATTAATAATAATAATAATGTTATGAACAAGACAAACTACGTACAGGGGAAATCTAACTGATAAATATATATACATTATAAAAATTGGGATAACATGAAAGGGGAAGACAAGGAAGGGGAGAACTATTTACATGGAGGGGTAAGGATCAGCATAGTAATGAGTCACAAATACAAACTATTTACAACAAAATAACAATAAACTGGGGGGAATATATACAAAGGGGGAGGCAGGGGTCCACGTCCTGGGCCCCATGCCCCTACAGTCCAGCGCTGGGGGTGGGCGGCCGGAATCCCCGCCTCGGCCGCAGCCCTGGCCGGGGCTGGCTGGGGGCCGGGCGGACCGGGAGATACGGCCAGCGAGTGTCAGCTGGCCCCAGGTCCCCCTCGGCGGAATGGCCCTCGGTGGCGGGTGGCGGTGCGACGGCAGACGGCGCAGCGGCTGGAGCAGCGGGTGGAGCAGCAGTTGGAGCAGGCAGGGCGGGCACTGCAGCGGCCGACGCGGCCTGAGGGGGCCAGGGAGACTGCGATGTGGTTGAGGGTCCGCATGTAGGCCCCCCGTGCCTCCTGGTGCCAGGACAGCGCCCGCTTCTGCAGGTGGCGGAAGCTTTCCTCCACCCGCAGCCGCTACTCGGTGACCTCCAGCTGCCGACGGTGGAGGGCCAGCAGCTGGGGGTCCGTCACCATCAGCTGGTGATGCTGCTTCCGCCATCTTCCCCGCCGTGGGGCCGGTCGGTGCTCCACCGAGGGGCTGGCCTGGATCAATGGCCCCGGAGGGCTTTCCGGGACCACTGACGCCTCACCAGCGCTCTCCGGTCCTTCCGATGGTGCAGCTGCGGAACACAGGAGGGGGGAAGAAGAGTGGAGACAGCCATTAGTGTGGGCCCCGAGCCACGGCCCTTGTCCCCCCACCCCTCTGCTGCAGGTTCCTCATCCCCGTCCCCAGGAGATGCTGCTGTGATGGGGTTCTGGGGGTCCCCTGCACTGCACCCCGTCCACTGGCAGGAGTGACTCTCACTCAGCAGGTACAACAGGATGTTTATTAGGCAACAGATGCCCAGTTTCTCACAGAAGCGACAGTACAGCAGTCAGAGACAGTCCTTCCAACCTGTCGTGGGGAGAAGACCCCGAGGGGTGCCCCTCTGGGATGTAGCTTTCCCCCTCCTCAGGCTGGCTGCCTTCTAGCTCTCCCTTCCCCTAGCCTCTACCTGTGGCCCCTGATTCAAACCCAGCTCAGCTCCTCCCTCCTCTTTGTTCAGGGCAGAGGTGTAACCTGCCAGTTGTAGCCCCAGGATCATCCTTAGCCACTGGGAGCTATTCAGCTTGTTTCTCATATCTAGCCTGAGTCTCGCATTTGCACTCCCCCCACTCCATCACATGCTGCTGCTGCTGCTGCTGCTGCTGGGTGTCCCACCCCCTCCCCCCGGGGGACCCTAGAGGTTCCACTCCCCCCAGCCCCGGGGATGGGGCATGGCACTGTCATGCTGAGGGGGGCAGGGGCTGATGCACTCTTCTGAGGGATATGTCACTGCTGTCCTTGGGGCCATGGTCATCTGGGCATGTGGAGGGCCCTGGCCATATCTATTACCCCTGCCCCTCAACCCCTGGGGTGTGCTCCGGGGGGGGTACATACCTGACGGTCCACTCCCACAGTCGGGAGACACCCGGGGGGGCAGATGCCTGGCTGGAGCTCCTGGATGGGAGGATGATGTGGAGGCCGGTGTCACTGGAGGAGGAGTCCCTCTCCTCCTCCTCCTCCTCCGGTGCCCCGGGGGTGGGCTCCTGGGGGGGCCCCCGGGGTGCAGGACTTGCCTCCAGGGCGGACTCCGCCTCCGGGTCCTGCTGGGGCTCCTCGGCTGAGGTATCAAGAGTGGCCAGAGGGGAGGAGGTGTGCTGGGGGCCCAGGATGGCCCTGAGCTCCCTGTAAAAGGGGCAAGTGACGGGGGCAGCCCCAGATCGGCTGGCCGCATCCCGGGCCCGGGCGTAACCCTGCCGCAGCTCCTTCACTTTATTCCGGACATGATCCGGAGTGTGGGCAGGGTGACCCCGGGCGGCCAGGCCCTTGGCCAACCGAGCGAATGCATCCACGTTCCGCCTCTTGCTCCCCGTTACCTGGAGCACCTCCTCCTCACTCCAGAGCCCCAGCAGGTCCCGAAGCTTGGCCTCCATCCAGGAGGGGCCCCACTGCCGCTTCCCCAGCTGGCTGCTGGGCTGTGAGCCCTGGCTTCTCTTGGGGGGGACCCCTAGGGGCGCTGGGGGGGCTGGCAGGCGGCCATCACGGCGGATGGGGGTGTGTGTGGCTGCGGAGGAGCGTGCAGGCTAGCCGTGTGTTACTGCTGCTGCCTGCACGCTCTCTCAGCTTCCTGCACAGGAAGGCAGGGGGCGGGGAGCTTTAAGGGGCCGCTCCATGTGGCCACCATTGAGCTGAGGGGCTGGAGAGAGCGTCTCTCAACCCCTCAGCTGATGGCCGCCATGGAGGACCCCGCTATTTCGATGTTGCGGGACGCGCAATGACTACACGGTCCCTACTTCGATGTTGAACGTTGAAGTAGGGCGCTATTCCCATCCCCTCATGGGGTTAGCGACTTCAACATCTCGCTGCCTAACGTCGATGTTAACTTCGAAATAGTGCCCAACATGTGTAGCCATGACGGGCGCTATTTCGAAGTTGGTGCCGCTACTTCGAAGTGGCGTGCATGTGTAGACGCGGCTGTCCAGTGCTGCCTACACCACTAAGCTTGACCCATAGATTCTCAACAGGCTTTTCTCCCCCTATGTTCGAAGAAATCATAGTGCCCTTTTACATACAGTGCAACTCCTCCTCCTTTTCTCCCTTGCCTGTTCTTCCTGAACAGTTTATACCCTTTCATGACAGCGCTCCAGTCATGCGAGTCATCCCACCAAGTCTCTGTTATCCCAATCAAGTCTTAGTTGTAGCTAAATTTTACATATCATTTGTGTGCATAGTGTTATTTATTTGTGCAATGGTCCCACACCCACCCAATTGTAAAAATCTCAGATCTACAACTGAAATGGTTACTTAGTAAAAGTCTTTTACACTTGACTAACACATTTCATCATGAATATGGAACACACTTTGCAATATGCGTTTTTGATGGTCAGAAGTAGCACTGGAGTGAATCAGGAGACAAATTTTCTGTTTGCTGATAGAGTTTTGAAGTATCCCATGGGAAAACATACATTATAGTCTAATTTCACTCAGATGGATATGATACACTGAACACATTGGCTGGGTCTACGCTTGCCCCCAACTTCGAAGGGGGCATGGTAATCAGTCTGATGGGAGATTACTAATGAAGTGCTGCAATGAATATGCAGCACTTCATTAGCCTAATTCTCCCCTGCGGCAACTTCAAAGTGTCAAACTCTGAAGTGCTGGCATGCGTGTAGTCCCCAAATTTTGGGGAGTAAAGATACTTCAAAGAAACACAAGCACTTCGAAGTGCCCACGGCTACACGCATGCCAGCACTTCGAAGTTTGACACTTCAAAGTTGCCACGGGGGAGAATTAGCCTAATGAAGTGCTGCATGTTCACCGTGCACTTCATTAGTAATCTCCCATCACCCTGATTACCATGCCTCCTTCGAAGCTGGGGGCAAGTGTAGACAAAACTGTTTTGAAAGATGCCTCTAAATGAATTTGTATAAATGGACAACTTCATTATGAACTGTGGATGCGACAGGGTGATGATCAACAAATTAAGTAGTTCCGTTCCTTCAAGTACTGCTCGCCTGAGTTCTCTGCCATATCTTATGTGATAAGTAGATCCAGAAAACAAGATTGGAGCACTTTGTGTATCAGCTATCATATTTCACATAAAGAATAATCTAAGGGACAAAGAAAGAAAACTGTATAGAATTTGTTTCCCTTGTGAAATAGTCTGGTCAATGATTTGCCATTTTTTATTTTATTTTTGCTACTTAGCTGTCCAGCAAAAAAATACACCTCTCTTCTGAAAAAGAGAATTCAATCTGCTAACCTGCAAATCTTTTGCCCCTCATGTTTTGATGAAATTTGGTTCTCTTGACAGCCTAATTTTATCATAAGCTTTTCAAAAAAGTGAACGGATTTAGTTTTGCTTAGGAAAATTGCATTTAACAATTATATCGTGTTAAGCATATAGCTTGTCCACAGAAATTCTGCAGTAATAACCCCAACCATTACAGCTTTAAGTTGTGTTAATATATATTATAGAACACTGATGTAGAACACAATATGCCATGCCCTGAGATCTACTGATGAAAAGCACTAGGTCAACTAGTACGATAAGGAAGCAGATGGAAGCTGTGAGGATGTTAGTGTTCTGTTAACAAAGAGATTTTTAAGGTATTTATAGTCCCTAGTGGAAGTGTGGGAATCCACCCTGCACTATATAAAGCCCAAGAAATTGGATTGTGCTAAGAACTTGGGGGAAATAAATTAAATTCCCATCTCTCACTTTCATGCAGACTTTGCAGCAACAAAGCATCTTACTTACAACCATTTATGCAGCATGTGGGCTGGCATGCAGCTCCAGCAAGAGCTGGCTGAGCTGTGCCAAAAGCTGACAATGAGCTATTTAAAGAGCTGTCCAGGGTCCAGCTTGTGATAGAAAAGTCTCTGTAATACATTTTAAGTTACTTTCACCCCGGCCTGGCATCATGATGAAGCCTCTCTCTGGGTGTCCTGACCCCAGATATTACAGTCTCATATATGGAGGCTCTTCATTCCTCCAGTCTCAGACTATAGTAAGTTTTTTGTGGATCTCTCTGCATGCCAGACAGTAGCAGAGCAGTTCAGGTCTTTGTGTCACTATATTCCTAGCCTGCGTGCTCCCCACACGCAGGCTCTTCATAAGGTCTTGAGCAAGGGTTAGTGAAATAGATTTAGCAGATATCCCCCGACACAGCCTGCATTTGTCTTTCCCAGTATCTACTGGAGGTCAACATTTCCCCATTTTATTATCAGTCCAGATTCATTATAGTTCTGTCTATTTACTAGACTATACATAACAAACCAGCAGTCACATAGCACTTTACAGACTAACAAAATAAATACTTAGGTGATGAGCTTCCCTTACTCTGTTCTAGTTCTGCAGGAGTAAGGGAATGTGGAAGTGGGTTGCTTATTTCGAAGCTGCCCCCATCTTCACTGTCAATCTGAAAATTGAAGTTTGTTCACGTGGCCACTATTATGCTAATGGAGTGCAGAATATTCATGTAAGTGCCTCATTAGACTGCTTTGAATTGCCTCTTTACCATGACCCGTCCAACGGGACCATGGTAGTGTAGCAGCAGCCTTAGTCTGTAAGGTGCACCAGGACTGCTTGTTTTTGTGATGCGACAAACTAACATGACTACCCTGAGACTATTCTACAGTATAGACGTTGTAAGAGATGCTGGACAATATCAGCATTTCAAAGAGTAAGCCAGCTAGGATTAAAGTTCTAGATACTCTGAGAGAATAGTCCAACTCAGTCTTAAACGGAAAAGATGATGTTCAGGTGCCCTGCATTTTAGTTTTCAATTTTAAGATTCAGCAGTATATCTCGCACCTGCTATTTTTCTTTATAGATATTTCACTTGGAGGAAACCCAATATACTTGGTTTTCTTTTACACTAACAATGTTCCTCTTTTATCTTGTTAAATGAGAATACACAGATATAGAGAAAAACACCTGAAAATAGAGAAAAATAAATGTGGTCGTTACGGAAATGCTAATCAAAGAATGCTCATGCAAAGCTTTGCCTGGCAATGGAAATGGCACATAATTAATTGGTCATATCTTTTATGTTCTTTAAAATATCAGAGATAAAAACAAGCCATGGCAAATGCATAAGATATTAAAGCACTAATGTTGCTTAGATTAAAAAATGGAAAAATGAACAGGCAGTTATCAGGCTGCTTGTTTCCCCTGTACATTTGAGAAATGTGTAACACCATCTTATCACCTGTGGCAAAACATTTTAACAGAGATGAATTCACCATAGAGCCATCTGTAATATCAACTCTAGTAGCTGTTGCTATAGCCCAAGCATGCACACATTTATGATCACAAAAAGGAACTTATATCTTATTGCTTTGTATCTCATGTAGGAGGAACATTCTGAGTGGCTCTCACTATAAAAAATTACCCCAATCATAATCAATGTCTTTCAACACCAAAATAAATTATAGTGTTAGAATTTGTCCGTACTTACTGACTGCCCCTGCTTTTGAACCCATGCCTTTCACATACTCTCCATTTAAAAGGCATTATTTACTTCTACATTTCTATCTGGCATAGGGCTTTATACTGCCACCCAACACTATAGTATCTGAATGCCTTCCACCTAAAATCAACAGCAACAGTGAAGTGCCTGGTGGAAAAAAATTGAAAATGCACCATTTCAGTCAAACAGTCATTTGGGATAGAGGTTTCCTTTTTTTCTTTTTTTTTTCTTTTTTTTTAAGGTAGTGATTTAGAAGTATTTAAGTCCCCGTAGTTACCTAAGTGATAAAGAATCTATGCACTTTGATTACAGAGTTATTTAAAATAAACAATCAATGGGCACTTCAAATTACCTGCATTTTTCCCTCAGTTTGGGTCAGCATTACACATTTGACCCCATATTTAGATCTTGACCATTTGAGGAGCATGTTTGAACCCAGGCCCGGTGGGAGTGCAGGGCAGCCAGAAAGAAAGTTTGAAAGGAAAGTTGGCCTAACTGGTGGTGACAAGGTTGAATAAATTAGACAACTGTGGCTGCATTCCTCCCTAATTCTGCAAACACTATTAAGCACAGCATTTACTACCTGGTATGGCCAGAAGACTGTGTCTGGTAGTAAGAGCTCCCAGAGTCAGGCATCACTTTTCCCAAACCTTTCTGCACAACTAACAAAATGAAGTCATGGCTAGTCTACTACTAGTAGGACACTGTATTGATTAGGAAAAAGTGTGAGAGGAGATAGAAATCAGAACTTCTGGGTTCTGTTACTGACCCATTAACCTTGAATAAGTCAGTGAAGCACTTGTTGCCTCAGTTTCCCTAACTGTGAAAAGAAGAATGTCATATTCTTTACAATGGTGTTAGAGGATTAATTTTATAAAATGCTTTTATGTGCCAGCTTATGCCAAGGTTCTCAAAGGAAAATATTTTTATTACAATGAACATGTACAGAACCTTTAGGAGGAGATTAAGTGCAGGGGTCTAACAGAAAAAGGGATGATAGAATTGTCTTCGTGTCCTTAAGGGGCAGCATACATAACTGTATCGATGTAGTCTCCTCACATTTCAACCACTTAACAAAAGGCAAACAAGGCACCATCCTGAGCTGACTACTTGTAACTTATTAATTCCTTATGGACAGGTTAAGGAGATAGGAAACCTCCAAGGCATGTAAAGTCTATTGTAAATGAAAGTGTTTTTAACCCTGCGCAGTCATGCCACCTTTCTGAAGCACACCTTGCCAGTGCTCCGATGTCAGAGGTCAGTCTGACACCTAGCTCAACACAGTTCTTCAGCTGAGGAATGTCTGCCTCAAAGAGTTCCTTTAAGAAGAGAAGAGAAGGGTGGGGATAGGAGACACGGTGACTCTTCAGGTATTAAGAAGATTAAGAAGAGCAGTGAGCCAGAGGTTTTATAATAGTGAGGCCACTTTAACTTGTTCTACAAGGCCCTTAACTGTCAGAGTTGACTGTAAGAAAATCCACTCCTGACAGCAGTACAGACAGTTGCCGTGGCCCCTGGGGCAAGATGGGGGGCGTCTGCTCTGTGCCCCAGAAGTGGTGGGACCAAGAACACTCAGCACTACCCAGACTTCAGCAATGGGTCCCTCCACCTCACTCGCTTACAGCTGTGGGCAGCCAGGGTGTCACTGCTGCTGCTACTTTGGCAGAGGAGCCCAGCCCTTTTGCTCAGTCCTTTTGCAAGGCCAGGATGGGGGCAACTGCCCCATTGCACACCCCGTTGCATACTCCTCTCGGCGTGCCCGATTCCTGAGTATAGTCATTCTGTTTCTCAAGTGCATCCAAGTGGAGGCTCTCAACCAGAGGTACGCATCAAAGTATGTGCCTAGTTTAACAACAGGCTGCACAAGAAGCACTTGCACAGTCAGTACAAACTAAAAATTTCATACAGACAAAATGGAAACTTAGCCAAGTTTCCATAACATTGTGCTGTGCCACTTTAATTTCAAGTAGGTTTAAGTGGGGTGAAACCAAGATAAATCAAACTCCTGAAAAGGGGAAGCTGGGAAAGATTGCAAACCACCGTGTTAGGGAAGGGAAGTGTCGTATTTGACAAGAGCCAGCCTCCCTCCAGAGGATTCTGAAAGAAAAGGCGATGACTCTTCAAAATCTCTCTGATAACTTTTTTTAAATTACCAAAGATATTTTTTAAAAACTTGAGTTGTCCTTCATGGCCCCCTGTCGTCTCCCATTCAGTCCTGCAGTGAAATTACTTGATGGAATTTTTAACAAGTTACAGAGAATTGGGTCACCTGACAACCCAAAAGTTGCATGCTTGTCTAACCTTCCCCAAGCTATGTGAACTACTTAGGGTGCCACGAGTAGGCTGGAATTCTCCCAGGTACATTATTTCCTGTCATAATGCTGCAGGGTATATGTAACAGCGGGATCATTTTCTTACTTCCATGAACTGTACACATCTAGCTACACTAGTGAGTCGTCTAGTGAAATTGCTCCTGATTTACAGCAATTGAGAGCAAAAGCAACCTTAATATATTGACACACACTCCAGTGAGCAAGTGTGCAGCTCCATTCAGCACTCACTGCAGGTGGCAGAATCCTTTGGCAGGCTGGACAAGAAGGATTTACAGTATCCCAGCTGTGAGGTTTTGAGGCCCTGAATAGCAGCAGGAAGATTACAGCCTGAGAAGAGGAGCAAATACTGCACAGGTTGTGAACCTAGTAGAAAAGAATCCTGATCCTCTGCCACCTGCATCTTTATATCCAGAAAGCAATAAATTCCATCAGCTCCTGCTGATTCCAATTTACTACCAGGAGAGGCCATCAGTGGATTCCTGGAGAGTTATCGCATCTGCTTTTTCAGATTGCTCTCTCGTGTGTCTATTTTTTGTTACAAAAGGCTTGGCAGTTTAATGGCCACCTCCTAGAACGAAAGTGGTTGTTGAGTCAGAGATTGAATGGGAGATTGGGTGCACGCCTACCCAAGGGCAAGCCAATATTACAAGACAAGATGAATGCTGAATTGCAATTAAACATCTGAGCTTTAGATTAGAATGACAGACCAAGCTAGCAGTACATGTGGCTGGCTGAGTTCTCCCATCTGTGTCACGGTGTTTGGTGTAGTGAGAGAAAAATAAGACAGGTTTCCTGACTCCTAAATCAGAGCTGCCTTCTAAATAGGTTTTTGGAAATATCAATCTTCTAGCAGGACTTTTGATTCCTGTCATCAAGCTGAAAGGAATCTACTGCTTTTTAGCATTCTTCTCTTAACGTAGTTCTACACTACATGTCTTTCAAAAAGCTAAAGAGATTTTTTCCATTCAATCCCTTTTGAAAGATCCCTCACACACAAAAACTTTTTTGAAAGACAGGTCAGGTCTATCGAAAGGGAGTTTCCACACAGGCTCATGCCCTCTTTCGAAAGAGCTGAGCGGGAAATGGCATAGATGGGGATCACATACCAGACTAGCCCTTCTGGGACTCACAGCTAGCCGCTCCCTTAAAGGGCCTCTCCCAAATTCTCATGCCCTGCAGTTGCTCTGGCTCTCAGAGGTTTCTCCAGCCCTGCAGAGCCTCTGCACAGTCCTCACAGTGCTTGGCAGCCTGTCCCTAATAGATCCTCAGCAGCAGCTCCTACTGTTGGAGCTGGACATTCTCCATGCTTTAGTTGGCCCCTTGCCCACGCTGGTCACTGCCGCCTTCCAACTCATTCTGTGGTTGACCTCCCCAATGCCAGTGACCTGGAGCTGTTCGACCAGGGATCTTGCTGGAATTCCCGAGTGCCCTGGTGCCTCTGGAGCCACGGAAGCAGCAGCGACTGGTGAGAGCAGCTGGTGCTAGAGGACAGGGATGATGCTTGCTGGCTTCAGAATTTCCAAATGAGCAAGCAGACTTTCCAGGAGCTCTGTCACTGGGTTGGCTCACCAGGACACCCACATGAGACCTGCCCTTCCCTTGAAAAACAGGCAGCAATCACCTTCTGGAAGCTGGCCACCCCAGACACCTACGAGTCAGTAGGTCACCAGTATGGAGTGGGCAAGGCCACTGTTGAGGCTGTCATGATGGAGGTTAGTCATGCTCAGCTCAGAGGAGTGCGGAGTCGTAACCAGGAAAGGGTGAACCTTGGCAGAAGGGGCCATGGGCATGTGGGAGGGATATGGTGAATGCCCCCTGAAGCCCTTATCACACCACACACCTTTTCTCCCATGCAGGTCATGTGCACCATCAATACAATGCTGCTGTGCAGGATCATCCATGTGGGGAACGTGGATGCAGCCATCACTGGATTCACTGCGCTCTGCTTTCCATACTGCTTTGGTGCCTTGGACAAGATGCATGTCCCCATCCAGGCCCTGGAACACAGTGCAGGAATATACATCAATAGAAAAGGCTACCACTCGGTAATGCTTCAGATGTTGGTGAATAGCCACTTCATGGACATTTATGTGGGCTGGGCAGGACAGACACATGACACCCACGTGTTCTGTAATTCTGAGCTCTGCCACTGCATGGAGGCTGGGACATTTGTCCCATGTAGGGAGATCAGGGTCAGGGATGTGAGCTTGCCCCTCTGTATGGTGGCAGATGCTGCCTACCCCCTGCTGCAGCCCTACACTGGCCACCCCGACCCTTCCCCCAAGAGGCATTTAACACTCACCTCAACAGGGCCTGAAATGTGGTAGAACAGGCCTTTGGGCAGCTGAAGGGCCAATGGCAATGTCTCCTAAGGCGTCTGGAGGTGGGGCTATGGAACATCCCCCAGGTGGTGAGTGCCTGTTGTGTACTTCACAACATTGTGGAAGGCAAGGGGGAGGTGTTCCCCCCCATGGTGGGCAGCAGAGTACAGTCTCGGCCTTGAACAACTGGTCCCTACCCTCTTCAACAGGTTCAACTTGAGGGTGTCCACATTCGGGCTGTTCTTTGGGAGATCTTTGCCTTTGAGCCTCAGTGACCCTTGCCTACGGTCAACCCATGTATGCAACACTCTCCATCCCCCCCACACTGACTAGACCACACACCCACATCCATCCCCCACACCAACAATAAGAGATAATGCGTTGTTTGAAAAAATAATGAATTATGTCTCAATAAAAACCGTTTGATTTACAATTGTACAATTGTTTTTATGAAACAGGGGAATAACTACATATAAGGTTGACCTGAGTAGGTGGGGTTGGTGGGAAAGGGGGAGGGGTAAATCAAGCCATATAGGAAAGTGGGGAAGCGAAACTTGAAGAGGAATCAACATCAATGGTAGCATTGCGGGGGATACATTAACTGAGACAGGAGGAATTTGGGACCTTAACCAGGAGGGTGGAAAAGGGAAGATTGGGTGTGGGGTGGGGTCAACTTAACTGGAAGCGGGGAGTGGGGGAATATGATGGGTGGGTAATAAGGACCTTAACCAGGAGGGGGGTGGGGGGCAGTACCCCAGGGTGAGGGTATATGGTCCTGAGCTATGTTGGCCCCGTGTAACTCTCCCACCTCTGGTACGGAGTCCATGGCAGGGCTCTGAAGGGGCAGGATGGACAGGGAGATGAAAAAAAAATGCCTGGAAGGGGGTGCCTGGCAGCATCAGGCTGTGCAGGGCAGCTGTCAGCAAGGGTAGAAGAAGAGGGTGCCTGCGTGAGCGGGTGAGCAGTGTGAGGTCCCTGGGTGGGTGCAGGGGTGGTGGGGGGGGCAGGATTTGTCTGAGAAGCCCAGTGTGCTCCCTCAAGACCTCAGTGACATTCCTGGGGTGCTCCACCAGCGCTGGCCATGCCTCCCCCTGCCAGGTGTACTGGCCATGGTCCAGTTGGAGGCACTGCTGGGCAATGTCCACAAATTGGTGGGGTGCCTCTGTGGCATTGGCCCATCATCTTGCCCTCCAGCTGTGAGCTCCTCTTCTGGGAGTGGGAGGGAGGGTGGTGACCATTCCCCCTCCTCCTCTTCCTGACTGTGGAGCACCACGGTGTTAGGGGTCTCCCGGCCCTCCTCCAGCACAACTGCAAGGAAGGATGGAAGTCCTCCCCGCTTCCCCCCTCGTGGGCACCAGCCACACCCCCTAGCAACAGGCATCATTGGTGTATAAAATGTTCCGTAGGGGTCCCCTGCCATTCTTTTATGGTCCAGAACCACACCCAACTCCCCACATGTGTGGTTTGTGTTCCTGTCCCAGGGGACCTATTCTGTGTCCAGTACAGGTGCACCAGTTGTGGGGGTGGCCTGCTAGTGGCTGGGGTGCCACTACGCAACACGCTTGGGTGTTTGCCCCATCGCTTACTTACTGAGGGGACCCTCTGCAGGGTCCGCTGATGCATGTCTGGCCATTACCTGGCTGGAGGAGTGTGACGGAATGTCTATAGTGAAGTCCCCCTCTTCACTGAAGGCCTCAGTGGCTGATTCTGTCCCAGGCTTCGGACGGCTGTGTGCTCCAGGCCCCTACTCTTCAATGGGGCATGGCTCTTCATATACCATATCCAGGAGGGTTGCTGGTGGGGAGCTTTCCCTAAGCCCAGTAGGCAGTGCAGCTCCCTATATTAGTGACAGGTTGCAGGACCTGCACCCAGTTGCCCAGTGTCATCCCCGGCCTTGGCATACCCCTGCCATAGCTCTTTCACTTTGCTTCGCACCCGGTCAGGGGTGCGAGCAGGGTGTCCTCAGGTGGCCAGTTGTTTAGACAGGAGGGCAAATGCGGCCATGTTCTGATGCTTGCCCCCCATTTCTTTTACTACCTCCTCCTTCCAGAGCCTGAGCAGGTCCCATAGCTCAGGCTACATCCATGATGGCGCCCTTGTCTTTGGGGGGGCAGGGATGGCTGGAGGCCTGGGACCCAGCAGATGGGTCAGAAGGAGAGCCCTTGGATTTCTCCTGAGGCTGGCTCCTGGCCACTGATTTTTTTTTTTGATTTTTTTTTTATTTTGAAGTGAGCATTGGGCACATGGCTGGAGCTCATGCTTGAGCTGCTGCAAGCACACTCTCAGCTTCCTGCAAAGAGCTTTCTGGGAGTGTGGTGTTTTTAGCACAGCTGGACACAAACAACATAGAGCCCCACAGCAGCAGGGCAGGGTGTCTCTTCAGTCCTTTATGGTTGCCACCAGGGAGAACTCCTCTTTTGAAAGAGCAGAACATGGACATCCACACATGTTCTCTTCCAAAACAGTAGTTTGAAAGGGGGACTTCTTTCTTTTACAGGAACAGAGGACTGAAATCAAAATCTGGCCCACTTTCCTTGAATTTAATCTCAAAAGAGCACAATGTGTGCGGACGATCCATGCACTCTTTGACACTTGCTGGGGGGAAGTTTCAGAAAAACAAAACAAAACAAAACTTTTTTTCTCCAAAACCAAATCCAAACCCGTCCAACCAAACACAGGGAGCATTCACACTGCCATGGACAAAGAAAAAAAAAACCCATGAGATAACAGGGTTTCTCCCCTCAGAATAATACCTCCATATCTGAGAATGACTTTCCTCGACTCACTCCCCGTTAAAGAGGGGAAATGAATGCATGTGAACAAAGCACAGATATTATCAGCTTATGTGAATGCTCCCTGTGTGAATGGCTGTGTGAATGCGATTTTTTGACTTTACTTATCTCAACCGTGGGACATAGTTTTTCTATCTTTGGAAAAAACATGCAGTGTAGAAACAGCCTGTGAAAACAGTCATGGACTCTGAAGACAGCAAAACGTTACAAAGGGATGTAAGTTGAAGAAAAATAGATAAACACAGAGAAGGAAGTAGTCTGAGCAATGGAAATGTATATGTTAAAGCATGTCAATGTAAAACATAGTTTTATCTAAGCAGAGGGCACAAACAAGGCTGGACAACATTCAACCATTCAAATGTATCAATCTATTACTAAAACCACTGCGAGCAGTAAAGTTTTTCATGCAGGACTACCAAGTGCAAGCTGGTTACTATCTTGGAACAAAAGCTTAGAGGACCTGAGGCGCAAATATCAACACTTTGGTCCATCAGAGAAGGTGAAGACTTCCTCGATAGAAAGCACCTTTAGTACTGCAGGCAAAGCAGACTGAGCAACCAATGAAGGCAGTACAAACTGAGGAAGAAAACTGGAAGCACATAACCTCCAGGAAGCAAAAGCCAAGTCCTGTAGAGGTAAGCAAATGTTTCAAGCTCTCTGCATGGGTGAGATTGTGGAGAATGCTTTGGCAGAGACCTCTCAGAGAAAGGATCAGAAGACAACCCCACTGGCTGGAAGGCATGGGATGTGTAGGCCTAGGGATGGCAGTTCTAAGACTGGTGGTGGTGGTTGGGGACTCCCTCCTAAGAGGGACTGAGTCATCCAGACCTGGAATCTCAGGAAGTTTGCTGCTTACCAGGAGCTAGAATCCAGGATGTGACAGAAATATTTCAAGAAATCATCAAACCTGTGAATTATTATCCCTTACTACTTCTCCTGGATGAGTGACTGGATTGTACCCTCAGCAAGTGTACGGTGACACCAAGCTAGGGGGAGAGGCAGATACACTGGAGGTTAGAGATAGTATCCAGAGTGACCTGGATAAATTGGAGGATTGAGCCAAAAGAAATCTGATGCGGTTCAACAAGGACAAGTATAGAGTCCTGCTCTTGGGACAGAAGATTCCCAAGCATTGTTATAGGCTGGGGAATGACTGGCTAAGCAGCAGTACATCAGAAAGGGACCTAGGGATTATGGTGAATGAAAGGCTGGATAGAACTAAACAGTGTGCCCTTATAGCCAAGAAGGCTAATGGCATACTAGGGTGCATTAGGAGGAGCATTTCGAGCAGATCTAGAGAACTGGTTATTCCCCTCTATTCAGCACTGGTGAGGCCACATCTGGAATAGTGTGTCCAGTTTTGGGCCCCCCAGTATAAAAAGGATGTGGATTTGCTGGAGCAGGTTCAGTGGAGGGCAACAAAAATGATTAAGGGGCTGGAGCACATGACCTATGAGCAGAGGCTGAGGGATTTAGGCTTGTTTGGTTTACAGAAGAGAAGACTTAGGGGTGATTTAATAGCAGCCTTCAACTTCCTGAAGGTGCGCTCTAAAGAGGATGGAGATAAATTGTTCTCAGTGGTGAAAGATGGCAGAACAAGGAGCAGTGGTCTGAAGTCACAGAGGGAGAAATGCAGGTTGGATATTAGGAAGAAAATACTTCACCAGGAGGGTGGTGAAGCACTGGAATACGTTACCTAGAGAGGTGGTGGATTCTCCATCCTTCGAGGTTTTTAAGTCCCAGCTTGACAAGGACATGGCTGGGATGACTTAGCTGGGATTGATCCTGCTTGAAGCAGGGGGCTGGACTCGATGACCTGCTGAGATCCCTTCCAGCCCTCTGATTCCGTGAACGAACAACACAGCAAAGAACGCCTTGAGCAGATCACTGTAGATTATGTAACTCTGGGAAGGAAGATCAAAGAATATGGAGCATAAGTGGTATTCTCATCTATTCTCCCTGTTGAAGGAAGGCGTCAAGATAGAGATTGTTAAATCAGAGAAATAAATGCACGGTTGCACAGGTGCTGTAAGAGAAATGGACTTGGTTTCTTTGACCACAGGATTCTGTTTCGGGAACAAGGATCGCTAGGAAGTGATGGAATCCACCTAATAAAGAGAGGAAAGAGCATTTTTGAGGGCAGGCTTGCAAACCTAGTGTGGAGGGCTTTAAACCAGATTTGTCAGGAGGTTGGTGACACAAGACTTAACGTAAGTAGGGAAGGAAGAAGGTACAAAGGAGGACCACTTGCTCAAAAGGAGAAAGTAGGCCAATCAGTTTACTATTCAAGGCGTTTGTACATGAATTCAAGAAGCCTGGGAAATAAACGGTAGGAATTAGAGGCCCTGTCACAGTCAAAGAAATATGAGGTGATTGGAATAATGGAGACTTGGTGGGATGACTCACATAACTGGAGCACCGCCATGGAAAGGTATAAACTGTTCAGGCAGGACAGGCAGGGGAGAAAAGGAGGAGGAGTTGTGCTGTATGTGAGAGAGCAATATGATTGTTCAGCGCTACATTTTATGGAGGGAGAACAGACAGTTGAGTGTCTTTGGGTTAAGCTTAGATGTAGAAGCAACAAAGGTGATGTAGTGTTTGGTGTCTGCTATAGGCCACCAGATCAGGTAGATGAGAATTTCTTCAAACAACTAAGAGAAGCTTCCAAATCACAGGTGCTGGCTTTCATGGGAGACTTTAATCACCCAGACATTTGTTGGAAGACCATACAGCTGCACACAGATAGTCCAGGAAGTTTTTGTAGGATGCTGGGGATAACTTCCTGGTACAAATACTGAAGGAACCGACCAGGGACATGCACAGCTTGACCTGATGCTCACAAAGGCCGTGTCTACACATGCACGCTACTTTGAAGTAACAGCGCCAACTTCGAAACAGCACCCATCACGGCTACATGTGTTGGGCGCTATTTCGAAGTTGAAATCGACGTTAGGCGGCAAGACGTCAAAGTCGCTAACCCCATGAGGGGATGGGAATAGCGCCCTACTTCGAAGTTAAACATCGAAGTAGGGCACGTGTAGACGATCCGCGTCCCGCAACATCGAAATAGCGGGGTCCGCCACGGCGGCCATCAGCTGAGGGGTTGAGAGACGCTCTCTCTCCAGCCCCTGCGGGGCTCTATGGTCACCGTGGGCAGCAGCCCTTAGACCAGGGCTTCTGGCTGCTGCTGCAGCAGCTGGAGATCCATGCTGCATGCACAGGGTCTGCAACCAGTTGTCGGCTCTGTGGATCTTGTGTTGTTTAGTGCACCTTTGTCTGGGAGGGGCCCTTTAAAGGAGCGGCTTGCTGTTGAGTCCGCCCTGTGACCCTGTCTGCAGCTGTTCCTGGCACCCTTATTTCGATGTGTGCTACTTTGGCGTGTAGACGTTCCCTCGCAGCGCCTATTTCGATGTGGTGCTGCCCAACGTCGAAGTTGAACGTCGACGTTACCAGCCCTGGAGGACGTGTAGACGTTATTCATCGAAATAGACTATTTCGATGTCGCTACATTGAAATAAGCTATTTCGATGTAGCGTGCACGTGTAGATGTAGCCAAACAGGGAAGAAACAGTAGGAGAAATAGAAGTGGGTGGAAACCTGGGCTGCAGTGGTTATGACATGATAGATTTCAGTATTCTGACAAAAGGAAGAAAGGTGAGCAGTAAAATACAGACTCTTGATTTCAGAAGAGCAGACTTTGACTCCCTGAGAGAACTGATGGGCAGGATCCCCTGGGAAGCTAATATGAAGGGGACAGGAGTTCAGGAGAATTGGCAGTATTTCAAAGAGGTCTTATGGAAGGCACAGCAACCACTCCTCCCAATATGCAGTAAGAAAAGCAAATACCGCAGGCAACAGCTTGTCTTACAAGAGAAATCCTTGGCAAGCATAAACTCAAAAAGGATGTGAAAAAGAAGTGGAAACGTGGACAGATGAGTAAGGAGGAGTATAAATATATGGCTGGAGAATGCTGGGGAGTAATTAGGAAAGTGAAAGTTCAATTGGAACTGCAGCTGGCAAAGGATGTGAAGGGCAACAAGAAGGGTTTCTACAGGCATGTTAACAATAACAGGGTTATCGGGGAGGATGTGGGGCTGTTACTGAGTGAGGGAGGTAACCTGGTGACAAATGATGTGGGAAAGTCTAAAGTAGTCAATGCCTTTTTTTGCCTCAGTCTTCACAGGCAAGGACATCTCCCAGACTGCGGTGCTAGGCAATTCAGTATGGGAAGGAGGTAGGCAGCTCTCTGTGGGGAAAGAACAGGTTAAGTTCTATTTAGAATAGCTAGATGCACACAAATCCATTGGGTCCAGATTTAATGCACCCAAGGATGCTGAGGGAATCAGCAGATGATATTGCAGAGCCTTTGGCTATTTTCTCTGAAAACTCATGGAGATCGGGAGAGGTGCCAATGATTGGACAAAGGCAAATGTAGCGCCCGTCTTTAAAAAAGGAAAGAAGGACAGTCTACAGTCCCCTGGATTGGTCAGCCTCACCTCAGTCCCTGGAAAAATCCTGGAGGAAATCCTCAAGGGATCTATTTTGGAGCACTTGGAAGAGAAGAGTAAAAGGTGATTTGATTGCAGTCTTCAACTTTTTGAAAGGGGGTTCTAAAGAGGATGGAGAAAGGCTGTTCCCAGTGTCGACAGATGACAGAACAATGAGCAATGATCTGAAGTTACAGAGGGAGAGGTGTAGGTTGGATATTAGGAAAAACTATTTCACCAAGAGGGTGGTGAAGCACTGGAATGCGTTACTAAGAGAGGTGGTGAAATCTCCATCCCTAGAGGCTTTTAAGTCCTAATTTGACATATTCATGGCTGGGTGATTTCGATGGGGTTGATCCTGCATTAGGCCTGGAGCTGGACTAGATGACCTCCTGAGGTCCCTTCCAGACCTAGAATTCTATGATTCAATACAGTCTCCTCAGAAAAATAAGTCATACTATTCCAATAATTATTTATCTGTGGACGAGATCAGCGTAATGGGCAAAATTTTCAAGAATATTTAACTGATTTAGGAGCCGTAAGTCCTTTTTTTCCCAAAGGTAACAGATACCTGTTGTGCTAACGCACAAATTTATCCTAACACACACACAACTATTTCAGATTTGGTGACAATATATACCTCCAAATCAGCGGCTCAGCTATGGGCACCCGCATGTCCCCTCAGTATGCCAACAGTTTTATGGCTAACCTGGAACAACGCTTCCTTAGCTCTCATCCACTTACACCCCATCTCTACCTACGCTACATCGATGACATCTTCATCATCTGGACCCATGGGAAGGAGACTCTAGAGGAATTCCAGGAGGATTTTAACAACTTCCACCCCACCATCAACCTCAGCCTGGACCAATCTACACAGGAGATCCACTTCCTAGATACCACAGTGCAAATACGCGACGGCCGCATAAACACCACCCTATACCGTAAACCTACTGACTGCTACGCCTACTTTCATGCCTCCAGATTCCATCCCAGACACACCACACGATCCATTGTCTACAGCCAAGCACTAAGATACAACCGCATTTGCTCCAACCCCTCTAACAGAGACAAACACCTACAGGATCTCTACCAAGCATTCTTGAAACTACAATACGCACCCGAGAAAGTAAGGAAACAGATCAACAGAGCCAGACATGTACCCAGAAGACTCCTACTACAGGACAAGCCCAAGAAAGAAACCAACAGAACACCACTGGCCATCACCTACAGTCCTCAGCTAAAACCTCTACAGCGCATCATCAGTGATTTACAACCCATCCTGGACAATGATCCCCAACTTTCACAGGCCTTGGCAGGCAGGCCAGTCCTTGCCCACAGACAACCTGCCACCTGAAGCAAATTCTCACCAGCAACTATACACCACACCACAGCAACTCTAACTCAGGAACTACCCATGCAACAAACCTCAGTGCCAGCTCTGCCCACATATCTACACCAGCAACACCATCACAGGACCTAACCAGGTCAGTCACACCATCACAGGTTCATTCAGCTGCACATCTGCCAATGTAATATACGCCATCATGTGCCAGCAGTGCCCCTCTGCTATATACATTGAACAAACTCGACAGTCCCTACGGAAAAGAATAAATGCACACAAGTCGGATATCAGAAATGGCAGTGTACAAAAGCCTGTAGGAGAGCACTTCAATCTCCCAGGACACACAGTAACAGATTTAAAAGTAGCTATCCTACAGCAAAAAAATTTTAAAACCAGACTCCAAAGAGAAACTGCTGAGCTGCATTTCATCTGCAAATTTGATACCCTGAGCTCAGGATTAAACAAAGACTGTGAATGGCTGGCTACATACAAAAGCAGTTTCTCCACTTGGTGTTCACACCTCCAGATCAACTGTTGGTAGTAGGCCTCACCCTCCCTGACTAGGTTAACCTCGTTATCTCCAGCCTTGCTCTGGCCTGCCTATTTATACCTGCCTCTGCAAATTTCCACTGCCTGCATCTGACGAAGTGGGTCTTTGCCCACAAAAGCTTCTGCTCATACATTTCTGTTAGTCTATAAGGTGCCACAGGACCCCTCGTTGCAAATCAAAATAAGGCTCTTAAATGCCCATAATGCTTTTGAAAATGGGACTTTGGCATTCTTTTTAAAAAATTACATTAAATAGACCCTGGTACATCATAAAACAACATGAAGTAAAGTTCCTTGCCCTGAAATTAAACTTCACTCATATACAATGCAACTGCAACAGACCACAGACATGGTCAGAGGCAAAAGAAGACAAAGCAGATTTTGCAAGCAAGGAACACTCATAACACAGAACCCTAATGCCCCAACAAGAAACTTGGAGAGAATAAAATAAATCCAAGTGAAATGTGCACAGCCATCATGAAACTATAGATAGTTGCAGTAGAACCACAAAGTTACAAATACCTCAGGAATTTAGATTGTTCATAATGCTGAAGAAAACATTGTGATTGTTAATTCAAAAGTTGTTTTTTTAACTGTACATTCACACAGTAAAGCTTCAAAACTGTCTTAAGCAGGAGAAAAAAACCTGCTTTTAACCATGTTACTTTAAATGTCAAACACAAAGGCAGTTTCCGTACCTTGTCAATATTTTTTTCCAATTTTCCTTTTATTTAGCTATTTAAATTTAACAGACTACTGTACTCTAATTGAGGTGCATGGATGTGTCTCTGCTGCTGCCTGATTGCGTACTTCCAGTGCCAAATAAGGTGTGTGCGTGAGCATTCAGTCCATAAAACTCGGAGGTTCTACTTAGGGCAACCATACCTCCCTGTCCCAAAGACAGGACTGGGAGAGATGGGGGAGTGGTGGCTCCTCCCAGCTACACCATGCCCCAGGGAGCCAAGAAGGAGACAACAGCCACTGGCCTTCCCCAGCCCCAGGCCACAGCAACCCCCAGCACTCCCAGGAGCCCTCCCAGCAGGGACTGGGCAGCCCCAGTGCTTCCCACCCACCACCACCCTTTGCCTTCTCCAAGCCTCAATGGCAGGGATGGGGCAGCCACAGCACTTCCCCATGCCTTCCCCAAGCCCCAGGGAAGCAGCAGATGCCCGTGCTCCCCCCACTTCCCCAAGCACTGGGGTAGGGGAAAGTAGGCTGCCCTGCCGGCTACCTGCTCTCCGGCCAGCAGCTGCACCTGTGCAGCTACCAGCAGAAAAGACGGGAGAATTAGTCCCTTTTCTAAAATAAGTAGGGACACCTTTTTAGCATCCGAAATACAGGAGTGTCCCGCTGAAAACAAGATGAATGGTCACCTTACTTCTACTCTATACACAGTGCTTTCTTTCCTTTCTGAATGAGAGGAAAGGGTTTGATACCAGCTGCTGAATCCACACCATGAAGAGTGAAGGCCTGGACTTCCTCCTCTCAGGATATGAATCACTCATTGCCTTCAGTGGAACCTGTTACCTGCCAAGGACAAAACTGAGCCTCAAACACCCACCTTGAACATAGCAACTTCAAGGGGCTTTTTGCTAGCACAACAGAAATATCTCAGAGCCTCTTTCTGCTGCTGTCCTAAAGATGAAGCTGAGCAGATTGACTCTCAGTCTATCCGATACAGTCACTGAAAATAATTTCATCTAGTGCAATCTGTTCCCCCTTTTCAGGTCATGGGTAGAAGGGTAATCCAGTTACATGCCTGCACGAGTCCCAAGCCTGCTGGCAGGGTGGGGTGGGGGGGGGGAGCAAAAGAAGCTGTGCAATTCCACTGCTCTGTGTGCTTAAGGGCTGACTGCCATTAACTCCGCCTCTTTCAGGGGCACAGAGCTCTCCCCCCACCACACACACACAGACACTTTGCTGTGGGACCCATGGTGACTGTCACTTGCTAATAATGTTGTCAGGAATCTTTTGAATTCCCAGGGAGCAGCCACTGGGGTTGACAATCAGCAATGTCTTAGCAACATCCGCCTACTGCCACAAGAAAGGCAAAGGGAGAGGTAGGCCCTCCCAAGGCTCAGGGCTCCTAAAAAAAAATGACATCGCCATTTCAGCAGGTAAAGTGAGAGACCACTTCTGTTCTCAGTTGCACAAGTGTAAATCTACAGTAACTGCACTGAAGTCAGTTGTGAGCAACAAGAAGTCCTGTGGCACCTTATAGACTAACGGATATTTTGGACCATAAGCTTTCGTGGGCAAAGACCCGCTTCATCAGATGATCTGACAAAGCGGGTCTTTGCCCACGAAAGCTTATACTCCAAAATATGTTAGTCTATAAGGTGCACAGGACTTCTTGTTGTTCTCAAAGATACCGACTAACACCGCTACCCCTCTGATACATGAAGTCAGTTGTGTTAACTCTTGATTTAAACCAGCATCAGTAATAGCAGATTTTGATTCCGACTCTCCAAAGTTCAGTATCAATTCTCTTGAAAAACCTATGAAATACTTAGCCTTTAAACTTCAAGTTACAGATGCAAAAATGCAGGCTTCTGGAACATCCAAAGCTACACTGGCTAGACTATGACGAGATATAAACTTTCATTCTAGCTGGTTGTTCACCTTGGTTTTTTGATTGTTTGGCTTTTAAACAAATTATTGTAGTAATGAGAGGGCCTGACAATCAGGCTTGGTGTAAAGCTAAAGGCCTAATACCTAACATCAGTCAATGCTTTGTTAACTTTGGCTGTGTCTACACTGCAAGGTAAATTAAAATTCAATTATTTAATCTTGATATTATGAATTCAAATTAAGTATCTAGAAAGTGTCTTGAAATTCAACCCACCTTTTCTTCATGCTGAGTCTCTGCATCCCCATTGCCCAGTGCAAGTTTGACAGCATGAGCAGTGCATTGTGGGTACCTGTCCCACAGTGCCTTAGCCCTGGTTGCTTGTGGGTGTTTCATGTTTGATGCCCAGAATTCCAAGCACTGTCCCAGAATCCACAGCACCAGAAACTGTGTGGAAAATGAACTGGACATTGCGCCATTTCCTGCTGCAGCGTTCCAGCACAAGCATAGATCCCCAAATGCTCCAACTCACAGCACACATTTTTTTGGCAACCACACTGGCTGTCATGCAATTTTTCCTTCAGTTAAACTCAGTGACTGTTGGGTATCATAATGGTGCTGCTGCTGCAGATGCTTTGAAAGAACAAATCTCTCAACTGCAGTCCCAGAGCTCTCAGCTGCTGGCTGCCCTGGATGAACTGGTGAGAGTGGAGCAGCAGTTTTGGACTTGTGGGACTGGAACACATTTTGGAGTGCTGGGAGGAGCAGCAGTGGCTGCAGAACTTTCACATGCGCAAATCCCCTTTTATGGAACTTTGTGGTGTGCTGGTGCCTGCCTTGAAGCGCAGCAACACAAAAATGAGGCCAGCTTGAAAGGCTCACAACCAAGTGGCCACCACACTGCGGAAGTTTGCAATGCTGGACAGTTACTCGTCAGTGGCAAATCAGTTCATGTGGGCAGATGTGCAGTGGGGTTCGTGGTGATAGAGGTGGCCCATGCAAGCTGTCAGCATCTGCTCAGGAAGACCATGACCCTGGGAGACATACAGGCTGACCTGAATAGATGGCTTTGCTGCCCCCGGGGTTTCCTAACTGTGGTGGGGTAATAGATGGCACGCACATCCCCCATCATGGACCCACCCCACCTGATGTTGGAATATATAAACTGAAAAGGGCACTCCTCCATGGTGATGCAGGGGTTGGTAGATCACAAAGGTTGTTACACAGACATTAACGTTGGCTGGTCAGGGAGCATTGATGATGCACACGTCTTCTGAACTATACAGAAAGCGTCTGGATGGGACTTTTTTCCCCAATGGGGCGGGGGGGGAAATCAAGATCAGCAAGATGATGATGCCTATTGTTATATTGGGTGACCCTGCTTATCCTCTGCTCCCTTGCCTTAGGAAACCCTGTGCAGGAGTCCTGGACCCCAGCAAAGAAAACTTCAATCACAGACTCAGCAGGTGCAGAATGGTGGTGAAATGCACCTTTGGCCATTTAAAAGTGAGGTTCATTGACAGGTTTGGACCTTTCTGAAGATATGTCCCCACCGTTATTACAGCATGCGCTATTTTGCACAGCATATCTGAATATAGGAGGGAGCCTTTCCTGTCAATCTGGAATTCCAAAGCTGAGGCTACAAGCAGGGCTTATTCACAGCCACCTACACAATCATCCACCTGTAGCCACACTGAGGCAACAGCAGTAAGGGACACTAAAAAAAATAGCTTTATGAATGATCTGTAACACACTTGCTACCACTGTATTTCTCTTTATTAATGCCAATAAATCATACAGTGTCTTAATGAATGAATGCTTTCACTTGGTGGGAGAGGATTACATTTCAGGAAGTAAAATGCATGTGATGGGCAGCTGTGCCTTCAGCTCTCTCCAACCTGCCCAGTTCCTTCAGTCAAGTATCTGCTGCAGACCAAGGAGTAGCAGCAGACAGCTGTGCCTTCAGCCCTCCCACAACTGCCAGGTTGATTGGTGTTTCCCCTCCTCCCCATTCCTGTACACCACAAAAAAAAAAAAAAGTCACACCAAACTCAAAAGGAATTATTTTATTTTGGTGGGAGGAGAGGTTTAAGTGGCAACAAAAAGCAGCTTTCTCAAGGGTGCTTGAATAGCCTTTTCCAGTGGCCCTCAGGGCTGGGACAGCAGGCTATCCTCACCCTCTCTTCCCTCATGCGGGGGGGACCACCCTGACAGGGGATGGACAACCTCTTCTTAGGGGACTCCAGCCAGCAGGTATTGACTGCTGCGCTGCCACATTGGGAGTCCCTCTGCAGCTGCAGCAGGGATCGCAGGACCTCTGTTTGCTCTGTGACTACTACCACCAGCTTTGGCAGTCTCACTCTGCTTTGCCACTTGCTGCTGCTGGAGGCCAAGCATTCTCTGGTTAAACTCTACTTGACTGTGACTCCACGCAGCTGTACAATGATGCCGCTGAGGAGCATCTTTTGGAAGCTTGGTGTGCTCCACTTCATTCCATATGTTGCAGGATAAGATCTTGTTTCCATTTTTTTCCCCAGCTGTGGTTCTTCTCTCCTGTGCTGGGCATGGGCTCTGGCAAATGAAGGTCAAAATTAAGACAATTCTCATAGGCTATGTCTACATTAGGACACTATGTCGAAGTAGCCTATTTCGAAGTAAGAACATCGAAATAGGCTACTTCGACGATTATCATCTACACGTCCTCCAGGGCTGGTGACGTTGACGTTCAACGTCGAAGTAGAGTCGGGGAATGTCGAAAGGAGCCACCCCAAAAGGAAATGTAGAGCGTCCACACACATAAGCCCCTTCTTTCAAAATAAGGGGCCAAGAAAGCCCACGGATGGGGTCACAGAGCAGACTAGCCCTTCTGGGGCAGCTGCAAGCCACTCCCTTAAAGGTCCCCTCCCAGACACACCCAGCCTGCACTGCACAAGCCCTGTGTTGGTGATACAAGCCTCGCAGACCTCGAGCCTGCAGACATGGACGTCCAGCAGCAGCTGGAAGCCCTCCAAGCCACCTCCCGCAGAGCAGGAGCCCTTCTAGATGCTGCCCAGGCAGCCGCCCAGCAGCTTCTGGAATGGGAGCCCTCCCCAGGGGCACCAGGAGACGCCCCAGACCATCGGGCCCTGCTGCTCCCCCCCCTCCCCACCAGCTGCCCTGCTGACTCTGGAGCTACCCCTCCAGCACTGAGTGGTGGGAGCACCTGGTTATGGGGAAATGGAATGACGAACAGTGGCTGCAGAACTTCCGCATGAGCTGGCAGACCTTCAAGGAGCTCTGCAAGTGGCTCATCCCCGCACTGAGGCACCACGACACCCGGATGCAGTGTGCCCTCCCCGTCGAGAAGAGGGTCGCAATAGCTGTCTGGAAGCTGGCCACTCCAGACAGCTACCGCTCCGTGGGCCAGCAGTTTGGAGCGGGAAAGGCCACAATCGGGGCTATCCTCATGGAGATAAGGAGGCCTGGGTCTAAACCCCCTGGGGAGGGGGTCCTGGGTGAGGGGAGGCACACTCTGCAAACCCTCACAGGCACCCATGTTCCCGCTCCACACGTGGTGCGTGAACTCAGTGCCCTGCTGCTGAAGAGGGTCATCCAATTTGGGGACCTGGATATGGCTGTCGAGGGATTTGCCACCAGGGAATTCCCCACCTGCTTTGGAGCCCTCGATGGGACCCACATGCCCATCCGTGCCCCAGACCACAGTGGTGGCCACTATATCAACAGGAAAGGCTACCACTCTGTGGTCCTGCAGGACATGCTGGACAGCCGTGGCCGCTTCCAGGACATATACGTGGGGTGGCCGAGCTGTACCCATGAAGCATGCTTTTTCTGGAATTTGGGACTATGCCGCCAACTGCAGGTGGGGACCTATATCCCCCAGAGGGAAATCCCTCTGGGGGCTACCACCACCATACTACCCTCTGCATTGGGGGGGATGCGGCTTACTCCCTCCAGCCCTGGCTTATGCAGCCCTGTACAGGCCACCTCAATGCTAGCCAGGAGCGCTACAATGCCCGACTCAACCATGCCCGCCAAGTAGTCGAGCGAGCCTTCAGGTGCCTGAAGGGCCGTTGGCGTTGCCTCCTGGCATGCCTAGACCTGGGCCTCCAAAACATCCCCCAGGTTGTGGGTGCTTGCTGCACACTCCACAACCTGGTGGAAAGCAAGCAGGAGGCCTTTGTGCAGGACTGGCCACTGGAGGCTGGAACAGCCTACTCCCAGCCAGCCGCTGCAACGAGCCGCAAGGCCCACCAGGACGGGGTCCGGGAGGCCCTGAGGGAATACTTCGACCAGGGGGCCTAGTGAGCGACACCTAGGCCATCCCTGCACCCTGCCTCAGCACCCACACCCCACCCTCACCAAAAGCACACGGGACCCAGGTTTTTTGAAAAATAAAACTGCCATTATTTAAATAACCAAAAGTTTTGCCTCTTTTCAGCATGCATAAACCAAATAAAACAGAATCATTGAAACTAACTATATACAGGTGGGGACATCTATAATAAACTATGCACTGGGGGGTCAACTATATACAAGGGCGAGGACAACTATATGCGGGGGGGGGCGTGGGCAGGCCACACATCGGCCCATCATTCCAGGGCAGGGGTGGAAGGATGCGACCCCCGGAGCATTCGGGTGGCCGGTCCCCTCCTGAGCCGGGGTCCCCAGCAAGGCTGGCTAGGGGCCAGGAGGACAGGGAGGTATGGCTGAGGCAGGTCCTTAGCCCGGTCATCGGCCCCGGGTGGCTCCTGCCCTGTGGAGGTGGTGGGTGGGGCGGCAGGCGGGACATCAGCAGGTGGAGCATCAGCAGGCGGGGCAGCACGGAGGACACTGGTGGGGGGGGACAGATGGGCTACCAGCTCCTCAAAGGTGTTGGCCACTCCGTTGAATGTGGCTATAAACTCCCACCAGGCCTCCCAGCACCAGGCGGCCTCCTGCTCCTCAAATTGGAGTCTCCGCTCCACGATGTCTGCCTGGAGCCGGAAGGCAGCAGCCACCTCCAGGTCATGTGTGCTGTGGCGGTGGCGGGCCCATCCCGGTGCAGGCAGCAACCCTGGGTGTTGGTGGTCTGGTGGTCTCGGGAGGCTGTCTGGGACCACAGATGGTGCGGCTGCAGAAATAGGGGGAAAGGAGGCCATGAGTACCCAGCCCTGACCCGTGGCCCACCCCCATCCCCCCAAGGGCCTGTGGTCCCCCCCATCCCCCATTGGTGCGTGCAGTGATCCTGTGGGTGGCCCCTTCCAGTGGTCTGCCCCTTTCACCTCCCACCGGGGGTGGGGCACAGCACTGTCCACGGGTGGAGGTACTGCTGGGCACTGGTGGCTGTGGCACCGTCCCTGGGCTGTGGTCTGTCCAGGCCATGGCAGGCTGGGGTCTTGTGGGGGGCCCCCTATTAAGTCGTGCCCCCGCCCCATGCTCAGGGGGTCGGTGCCCTGTGGAGTACGTACCCGATGGTGCACTGCCAGGATCAGGAGAGGCCCGTCTAGCGGACACCCAGCTGGAGTTGCAGGATGGGATGTCCAGCACGAGCTCCCCCCTCCTCGCTGGGCCACTCGGTGGCCGGGGTGGAGGGTCGTGGCTGTAGCCCAGGGGGTGCAGGGCTGGCCTCCAGACCCGACACTGGCTCCGAGGCCTGCTGGGGCTCAACGGCCATGGTGTCAAGGGTGGCTGGGGTGGGGAGGAGGTGCCCCAGGGGCCCAGGATAGCCCTGAGCTTCCAGTAATAGGGGCAAGCGGCGGGGACAGCCCCAGACTGGCTGGCCAAGTCCTGGGCCCAGGCATAACCCTGCTGCAACTCCTTGACCTTACTCTTACATGGTCAGAAGTGCGGGCAGGGTGACCCTGGGCAGCCAGGCCCTCGGCCAGCCGGGCGAACGCCTCCGCGTTCCGCCGTTTCCTCCCTAAGATGTGCAGCACCTCCTCCTCCCCCCAGAGCCCCAGCAGGTCACGGAGCTCAGGGTCAGTCCAGGAGGGGCCCCACTTCCTAACCTGCGAGCTGGAGGCCTGGAAGCCCTGGAATGGCCCAGAGGGGGAGCTCTGGGGGCGCTTGGGAGGCTGGCTTGCTGCCATGGTGTCCATCTGGCCTGTGCAGGGGCACCTCATGGTATGGCTGCTGCCTGCATGGTGTCAGCTTCCTGCAACAGGGTTTCCAGGTCCGTGCAGCTTTAAGAACTGCTGGGCGCAGAGATCATAGAGCCCCGCAGGGGCTGGACAGCACATCTCCGCCTAACAGCTGATTGCCGCCATGGCAGACCCCGCTATTTCAAAGTGGCGGGATGCGGATCGTCTACACATACACATCTTCAGATGGGACTAGTGATTTTGACGTCTCACTGCTTAACATCGATTTGTACGTCGAAATAGCACACAGGGCATGTAGATGTGACGTGTGCTATTTTGACGTTGTGCCAGCTACTTCGAAGTAGACGGCTAGTGTAGACGCACCCATAATGTGCTTTGAAATGCAATGAATAGGTCTGTCTCTATCAGTGAATCTTCTCTTTTGAAGGACACTCATGGGTTATTAAGTTTGGGCTAGTAAATGCACACTTCACAATACATCACTTACCCTCACTTATCCAGCACACTGCTTTGTGGACACGGTAAGTTATAAGCAATTGTCTGTTTTTCAGGGGAAGGGGAGGTCTGCAAAGCAGAGGAAGCCATCAGGTGTGCTGGGGCAGTGGAAAAAAAAATCGGCCATTCCTGGAGTAATCTTCCACAATGATCAAGCCACATGTAGTGGGTAATAGGGAAGGTTTCGATTACAGCTGCATGGATGGCTGTGGGGGGGGGGCGGGGTTTCAAAGTAAAGAAAAAAAAAATCCAAAGAAAGGCTGGATATAAAGGGACAAGGAGTGGGAAGGCTCAACAGAGAAATCCATTCCTGAAAACTGAAAACAAATGCTCAGGAAGGGATGTGGGAGGGGAAATGCCCAGCAGAGCCCAGCAGCTGCGGGGGATTCCTGATAAATAAAAAGAACTTCTGGAATAGAAATGCTGGCAGAAAGGGGCAGGTTGTGGGGGAGACGCACTGCAGAGACTGCAAACCACATTGTGGGGTGGGGAACAGAATGCGCAACAGCTACTGCAGGCAAACATAAAGGGGCAGGAAGCATGTTTAGAAGAGTGAATTCCCATGAGTCTGCAGGTTGCCAAAGACACCACCCTCCTAAAACTAAGATATGGAGAAAAAACAGCTATTCTTGCTTTGTGACCACAAGCCAGGAAAACTTGCTAAAATGCTGTGTGGCCCCATGAGACCAGATCGCTGTCTAGTTGCCTGGTGTGGCAAGGTGTGCTACTATGGAAGCTGCAACAAGACAGGCCTGCCGAAGAACCTTGGGGGGTGGGGAAAACAAGTGTCTGGATGAGAACTTCCACGAGATCTCCAAAAGGAGAAGTGCTCCATCCCAAGAAACATTAACACACTGTTCTGAGGGGCACAGAACCACAGCTAGTACAGGTTTGCGATACATAACCCTACAGCTATACCCACCCCCAATCCACTTCTAGTGTGAGGAATAAATACTCACCCAAATCGCTTGCTCAAGAGGGCTCAGCATGGAGGTGACTGGTGTGAAGGGGGCTGGTTCCCAGTCTATGGTGACGAGCTCCAGGCTGTCTGGCACAACAGCCTCTGTCCTCTGCTCATTGCCCCCTTCCTCCTCTCCATTGGCCTGGAGGAAGAGGACAAACAGCTCCTCCAGGCTCATCTCAGACGCCATGCGAGGGCTTCCATTGTGGTAATTCAGACTGGGATCTGTGGTGGGGTCACTCCCCAAAGCATGCACAGCTGTTGATAACAGTGGCAGGTCCGTGGAGCCATTCCTGACCACTGGTTGGCTTCCTAGAGGTTTTGATAGGCCTGCCACAGTTCTTTCACCTTCACCCAGGATTGCATCTAGTCTGGAAGTAACCTCAGGCAGTCATCTTGGCTATTTCTACACTAGAGAAAAACTTCGAAATGGCCATTTTGAAGTTTACTAATGAAGCGCTGAAATACATATTCAGCGCCTCATTTGCCTGAGGGCAACCGCGGCACTTTGAAATTGACGCGGCTTGCTGCTGTGTGGCTCATCCAGACAGGGCTCCTTTTCGAAAGGACCCAACCTACTTCGAAGTCCCCTTATTCCTATGAGCAGATGGGAATAAGGGGACTTCGAAGTAGCTGGGGATCTTTCGAAAAGGAGCCTCGTCTGGACGAGCCGCATGGCTGTGAGCTGCATCAATTTAGAAGTGCCGCGGACGCCCACAGGCAAATGAGGTGCTGAATATGTATTTCAGCGCTTCATTAGTAAACTTCAAAATGGCCATTTCGAAGTTTTTGGCTCGTGTAGACACGGCCCTTGTGTGACATCTGCTCATAGATTACTGCATTTCTCTTGGCCACCTGAAGTCTCTTTGCCACCCATTGATCTCCCCAAATCGCAATAAAATCCAGAATCTCCTGGTGGGTCCAAGCTGGGGCTCTCTTGCACGCCTGAGAAGTGCTAGGCAGATCACTACCCTGAGTGCTCATGATTGCCGTAGAGAACTACCAATAATTGCTTCCTACGTGGTACAAAGACTACTGATGTGCTGCAATGTGATGGATGCCCTTTATATTTGCAGGGCTGGGCTGCTGAATTTCAATTCAAATTTGAATTGGAATTCAAAATTTCAGGGACTTACTTTGACCTTCTTCCTGCACACCTGGAGAGCAATGCACAAAGTGGCCATATGTGAAGGGACACCCCATAGTTTTCTTGGGACACATACAGGACACTTCTGGAGGCTAATAAGTTTGAATAAAGGACACTAGCCTTCAGTCAAGATTTTAAATTAGAATTGGACACTATACCCATCCCATAATATTGATATTTTGTAATCAGTATTACAGCTTAATACATTGAGATAATAACTGTGATGACAGTCACATTTTAATAGAACTAATGCCTTGAAACTCAATTATATCTTGTAGTGTAAATGCAGCCATAAAGCAAAGCTAAAGGTCCAAACAACCAACAAAGCTGAAAGCACCTCAAAACCTGAGCAACACAGGATTATCAATGCTGGCTGAAATGCCAAACTGTGAGATAGACAGGCACTGATCAGAACATTACCCCAAAGTACCAAGCACTCAGTGATTCTGAAATGTGTTTGTGTGTTAGTTAAAACATGTTGCATGACACCAGGCCCATCCCCACAGATAACAGCTTAGTACCAGGACATTCCAACCTAGGGTCAGGATGACAGCATGGTTGATAGTGTTGTTTTGATGGTACTCCCACAACAAGCTCCTGGTGGAGGCCTGGTTACATTAAGGTGCGTCAATTTATTACAGCTAGGGGTTGTACCTGGAATATGTAACAGACACACAAATTGTGTGAACCTGGATTTAAAAAAGCGTATGTAAAGGGGACTGTATTGCCTGGGTTCGGGGGACGGATTTGGAGTGTTCCTGCCCCCTGAATTAAGCCAAGGTCATTCTTGCAGCATTTGCATGCCCTAGCATAAAACTGTAGACACCTAATTTAGGTGCCCAGGGAGCTAGTGACCATATGTCAACAATAATAAACCTAGCTCCAGTGCCTTCTTCCCTTGCCTGATTGGTGGTTCTTGGGGGCTCTCAGGAGACCACAGTGTCAGCTAACTGCAGGGCCTACACTGCATTCTCAGAGCACGTTCACACAGCAAAGGTTATCAAGACAGAAGGGAGCAGAACAGACATCCAGACCCCCTCCCCCAGTAATGGTGTCTTGCTGCAGTTATCAGACAGGATATTGGACTTCTCCAATTTCCCATAGCAATTCTATTTATTTTCAATTGAGATAAGACTGCATGGAGTGAATTGTGTATGGACACACGTTTTCTTTTCTCCAACAGCAACATGGGAGTTAGTTACTTTGTACTTAATTGGTATACCGATTGTCTCAGAGAGGTAGCGGTGTTAGTCTGTAGCTTCACAAACAACCAGTAGTCCTGTGGCACCTTAAAGGCCAATAATCCCCAGCAGCAGACCTGTGTGAGGGTGAGATGGCATGGTCCTCCACCCCCACCCCACCCCACCTCTCTTCCTAAGGGTCCCCATTTAGCAGGGCACCCTCCCATCACAGTGCTGGGCCTGCGGCCCAAGTGTGCCTTACTTCCATGAGGAGGGTACCAACAGCGGACTTCCCTGCACCAAACTGGTTTCCCACCGAGTGGTAGCTGTTGGGGGATGGCTGCTCCAGAGGGTGACTGACCTGCTTCTCCATGGGGATGGTGGGCTGCAGCTGGGTGTCCTGTCTCCGGAGGATGGTAGTGACCCAGCCACAGAGTCCCACTGCCTCATGACCACCTAGTCCCACCCGTTGGAAGTGGCAAATTGCCTCTAGACCCAACTGTGCCCCTGGGCATGGGGACAGGTGGGACTATGTGGCAGCAATGTCAAATTCCTCAAAGCTGGTGTCTGGCTTGCCCTCTCAGAAGATGGCCATGGGGAGCAGCAGCAGGTGCAGAACTGGGTGGGGCCAGTGCAAACCCAGGATCTGCTCTTCCTGCTCTAGCAGCTGTGCTGTCCCTCATGGCGGTAGATACACCTCAGCAAGGGTAGGAAATGTGGGCAGGGAGAGCACCCTTTAATGGTGTGTCTTGCTGTGGCTCCCAGAAGGGGTTGCTGGCCTTGCGAACCTGTCCAACAGCATTCCAGGTGGTCGTCTTGTCAAGATAGTGGCCAGGCCATCCACAGATTAAAAGAGCAATCTGCTTTGCTGTCTGGCTGCGATCGGTCAACAGGAGTTTTGGCAGAAGATACCTTCCAACACAAAACTTCTGTCAACAGAGCAGTCTAGTCTAGACATAGCCTTTGGAACTCTGGTATTCATAGCGCTGAGTTTCTGCCGTTGCAATGTTTTATTTAAATGGAGCATTATGGGCTCTGTGTAGGTAGCTGTGCTCAAGACTTTCTAAATGAGTCAGGATCCTAAACATATAAGTAAGTATTTAAATGACGGACAGACCCAGAGCCCAATGAACTCAAGGGGAGTCTTGCAATTGACTTCAATGGGCTTTGGATCAGGCTTTGCATGAGCTGCTTTTGGTAAGTTCAAAGTACGCAAGTGCTCCCCTTGGCTTCAACAATACACATAAAAGCTGAAAAATAGATGGAGAAGCTTACATTTAGGCCACTGATTTTTCAAGTCTTGGTCTGAATGATGCCAAGTATTCAAATTATCTGAACAATTTACCAGCTAAGATTTGGTAACTCACACACCACCTGCATTAAAAGTAACTCTTGCAGTGATGGGCCTTTTTACCAATTCAAGTATCTTCCATTAAAACTCTCAGGGTAGTGAGATCTAAACGGTAGGAAGCAGCCATTTCTTTATTAGACATACAAGAAGATTGCCTTCATTTGATGTGACCTCTGACATCTTTTTAGATTCCATTTACAGCTCTTCCCATGTCAAAAGGTTAATAATGAACTATCCTAGTTGAAGAAATAAAATATCCATTCACCATAGTCCACACTAGGCAGAAATTTCACACGCTAAAAAAGTCTGTTAGCAACTCCCTGTGGAAGATAATTATCACTTTCTATAAATTTTGTTTTTAACAGAAGAGTACAGTAGAAGCCCCTACTGGGCCTGATTCTAATTTCAGCAACACCAGTGTAAACCCAAGTATTGCCAATGAAGTCAGTGGTACTATTTCAATTTTTTGCCAAGGCACTGAGTTCAGAATCTGCTCCATATGCTTTTCATATGTGTTTTGCAAATGAGGCACAGTTTGCAAAGTAATAGCTTACTGGTTCATGCAAAACACCATTTTTCCCCATGCACATTTCCATATATCTGGATGCAGAAGGCGCTTGCAATAGAGGTATATGCTAAATAATCTCTCTTACAGATCAGGAGCAGAGAGTTAAATAAGTGAATGAGAGAAAGGAGCCAGCCAAAAGGATTCTACCTGTCAGCTTAAACCTAGCTAGCAGCAGACACCTATCAAATCAATCAAGTTTACAAGGAACTGTAAGTATTGGTAATTGGCATGTAGTTTACATTAATTCCCACCTCATTCCACCCACCCATATTGTTGGCAATATGAGGAAGGACAGTGTTAGGGTTCAGGGCTGTGGCAGCTGGTGACTTTGAGCTTGGGTTATGATTCTGATTTGAAACAGTCTTGAGAAGAGGATGCATATTTCAAAAGAATACAGTGTTGAATCACACATTTTTAAGTTACAGTGCCTTGCAGTCCCCAAAGGCTGGGTCTGTACTAGGCAGGTAAGTTGAATGCAGATACACAATTCTAGCTACAGCAATTGCATAGCTGGAGTCAATTTAGATGGCCATCCACACAGAAGGAGGTCAAGACAGTTTCTCTCATCAACCTCCCTTACTCCTTGTGACAGCAAGGAGTACAGAGGTTGACTGTTGACCCCACATAGTTTGATTGTGTGCATCTCTACCAGACACGTGAAACTGAATTTAAACAGGTCAATGTTCCCCATAGTGTGGAAAAGCCCTAGGCTACTGCAAATGCTGCTTTAGTGCAAATCATACACCTTGTAAACCCATATATCTACCACTTCTCATGTATACCTCATTAAAATATAGTGTGGCTGGTTTTCAAGAGCAAAGGAAATAAGTTTGCCTCAGGAACTCAGTGCATTCTTTATGTTGCTATTGAAGTTTTAACTATGTACAAATCAATTGTTTACAGCCCCAGGAGTTTTTGAGGAGAAAAGGATTAAGTCTGTCTCTGACCTTACTTACAAGGTTTCCTTATATTTAGGTGACAATCATTTAGCCAATTACTCTGACAAGCTTAAGCTCCCAATACCAGACACCTATCACAAAGAAATCTTGCAGGGGATGGGAGTCAGACTTACAGTCAAAAACCACAAGCCAAATAAAGAAGCCAAGGTAAATATTTACCATTTTTGCAAATAATCCCATACTTTTTAAGCCGGCCTCTTAAAATTTAGGGGTTTGATTTCAATTTTGGATTGCTTGGTGGTGCCCATACACACACTGTGTGGCTCACTAAGGGGGCCACAGGATATGGAGCAGAAGGCACAGCTTTGGAAGGACAGGATGGAGGGTTGCAGGCGAAGAAGGATTCTATCTGGGTGTCCTTAGCTCTGCAAGCCATGGATCTGCATTCATCTGCATCTGGATTCATTCATGGATCATGCCATGTGGTACTCCAAACCCGTATACAGGTTTGAACCTCTGCTCTGAGAGTGCCTGGGAATTTTAATGCTGCCTGCCTTATCTAGGCAAGCTTCTCCCTTCTTCCCTCATGACATCCTCCAGTTGATCAGTGTAAATTAGGAGCCTTGCTGCTAAATCCCAAGAGCCAAAGCTGGGAATCCCTGCATGTTACCAAAGAAGATAGGAATTTGTTTCTACAGCCACTTGTGGAGAAGAATACGTTATACTATTTGGATGTTGATTTAAACAAAACTTGTAGCTGACCAAGTGTAGCTAGTGCCATGAGACAATGAATGTATTCTTCTCTTTTACTATTTGTATTCTAAAATACCTAGGAGCCCTCGTCATGGGCCAGCACTCCATTTCACTAGCTGTTTCACACACACCAAACAGAAGGCCTACAAGGTGCTGAGAGCACTCATTTGCCATTGCCCTCGTTGGTCCTAAGAGCACTTAGCATGCAGGGGCGGAGGGAACCACAACACAGCCCAGAGGCCAGATCCAGCCTACAGGCCAGCAGGAACCTCAGAAAGGCTCCTCACCCACATAGAATCCTAGGGCTGGAAGGGACCTCAGGAAGTCATCTAGTGCAGCCCCCTGCCTAAAGCGGGATCAACCCTCACTAAATCATCCCAGCCACGACATTGTCAAGCCAGGACTTAAAAACTTCTAGGGATGGAGATTCTATCTCCTGTCTCGGTGACCCATTCCAGTGCTTCAACGCCCTTCTGTTGAAATAGAGTTTCCTAATAGTCAACCTACACCTCTCCCTCGTTAGCTTCAGACCACTGTTCCTTAGTAGCGCCAGAAGGCACCACTGAGAACAGTCTCTCTTCATCCTGTTTAGAGCCCCCTTTCAGGAAGTTGAAGGCTGCTATCCAATTACCCCTCACTCTTCTCTTCTGCAAACTAAATAAGCCCAAATCTCTCAGCCTTTGCTCATGGATCAGGTGCTCCAGCCCCTTATTCATTTTCGTTGCCCTCCACTGAACCTGCTCCACAGCATCCACATACCTTCTCTACTGGGGGGCCCAGAACTGGACACAGTACTCCAGATGTTGCCTCACCAGTGCCAAGTAGAGGGGAATAACAACTTCTCTACATGTGCTGGAAATGATTCTCCTAATGCAGCCTAATATGCCATTAGCCTTTTTGGCTACAAGGACACACTGTTGCCTCATATCCAACCCCTCATCCACTATAATCCCCAGGGCCTTTTCTACTGCACTGCTTCTTAGCCAGTCAGTTTCCAACCTGTAACAGTGCTTGGGATTCTTCCATCCTAAGTGCAGGACTCTGCTCTTCTCCTTCTTGAGCCTCAAATTTCCTTTTGACCCAATCCTCCTATTTGTCTAGGTCACTCTGGACCCTATCCCTACCCTCCAGTGTATCTACCTGACCCCTTAGCTGAGTGTAACCTGCAAATTTGCTGAGGGTGCAATCCATCCCCTCATCCAGGTCGTTAATAAAGACTAACAGTATTGGCCCTAGAACCAAGCCTTGGGGCTCCCCACTTGAAACTGACCACCAACCAGACGTTGGCCACTACCCATTGGGCCCATCCATCAAGCCAGCTTTCTATCCATCTTACAGTCCATGTATCCAATCCATCCTTCCTTAACTTATGGGCAAGAATGTTGTAGGAGATTATATCATAACTTTAGCAAAGCTTTTGATACAGCTTCCATTGACTCCCCATGTCCACAGATCCAGTTACCTCATCATAGAAGGTATTCAGATTGGGCAAGTGGTGCCTGACCATGGTGAATCCATGTTGACTACTCTTGATCACTTTCCCCTCTTCTGAGTGCTCTAAAATGGATTCCTTGAGGATCCCATCCTTGATTTTCCCAGAGACTGAGGTAAGGCTAACTGGTCTATAGTTTCCTGAATTGTCCTCCTTTCCTTTTTTAAAGATGGGAAATACATTTATCTTTTTTCTAATCTGGGACCTTTCCCAATCCCCACAAGTTTTCAAAGATAATGGCCAAAGGCTCTTCAATGACATCTCCAATTCCCTCAGCACCCTTGGATGCATTAAATCTGGATCCATGCATTTGTGTACCACTAGCTTTTGTAAGTAGCCCCTACCCTGGTCTTTGCCCACCGAGGGCTGCACCACCTAGTGCTGTAGGTTGGGAACTGATCTTGTCCGTGAGGATTGTGAGGCAAAAAAGCATTGAGTACTTCAGCCTTACCTGCATAATCTGTCACTAGGTTACCTCCCTCATTCGGTAACAGCCCCACGCTGATCACCCTCTTATTGTTAACATACCTGTAGAAACCCTTCTTGTTACTCTTCACATCCCCTGCCAGCTGCAGTTCCAATTGTGCTTTCACTTTCCTGATTATCCCCTGGCATCCTCCAGCCATATATTTATAGTCCTCCTTAGTCATCTCTCCAAGATTCCACTTCTTATATACATTCCTTTTAAGTTTGAGCTCACCAAGGAGTCCCCTGTGAAGCCACACTGGTTGCCTACCATGTTTGCTTATCTTACTGCTCATTGGAATGATTTGATCCTGTGCCTTCCATATGACCTCTTTAAAATACTGCCAGTTCTCCTGAACTGCTTCCCCCTTCATATCAATTTCCTGAGGGGTCCTGCCCATCAGTTCTCTCAGGGAGTTGAAGTCTGCTCTTTTGAAATCAAGGGTCTGTATATTACTGCTCTTCTTTCTTCCTTTTGTCAGGATTCTGAAATCTACCATCTCATGGTCACTGGAGCCCAAGTTGACACCCACTTCTATTTCTCCTACTAGTTCTTCACTTTTTGTGAGCAGCAGGTCAAGCTGTGCATGGTCCCTGATCAGTTCCTCCAGTATTTGTACCAGGAATTTATCCTCAACATTCTCCAAAAACTTCCTGGATTGTCTGTGTGCTGCTGTGTTCTTCTCCCAGCAAATGCCCAGGTGATTAAAGTCTCCCCTGAGAACCAGGGCCTGTTATTTGGAAGTTCCTCTGTGTTGTCTGAAGAAATCCTCATCTACCTGATATGGCAGTCTATAGCAGACAACAACATCACCTCTGTTGCCACCACCTCTAAGCTTAACCCGAAGACTCAAGTGTTTTTTTGCCCTCCATATACTGGAGCTCCAAGCAATCATACTGCTCTCTCTGTCTCTCTCACACACACACTCCTGCAGCTCTTCCTTTTGTTTCCCCCCACCCCCATTTGTCTCCTTCCTGAACATTTTATACACTTCCATGACTGTGCTCCAGTTATGCGAGTGATTCCACCAAGTCTCTGTTATTCCAATCACTACATACCCCTTTGAGTGTGCAAGGCCTCCAATTCTTACTGTTTCCCAGGCTTTTTGCATGTGTACAAACACTTTAGATGGTAGGTCAATTGCCTCACTTTCTCCTTTTGAATCATTGGTCCTTTCTCCTTCACCACTTACCTCAAGGCTTGCATCACCCTCCCCCAACGAGTCTAGTTTAAAGCCCTCCTTTGTGGGCAGGCTTGCAAACCTAGTGAGATGTTTTCCTCTCTTTGTGTGGTGGATCCCATCTCCTCCCAGCAATCCTCGTTCCCTGAACAGAATCCTGTGGTCAAAGAAACAAAATCCCTCTTTCCAACACCACCTGTACAACCACAACTCAACCATCTCTACCTGGACCCCTTCCTTCAACTGGGAGGATAGACAAGGCCACCACTTGTGTTCCATATTCCTTGATCTTACTTCCCAGAGTCACATAATCCAGTGATCCACTCAAGGTCATTCTTGGCTGTGTCATTAGTTCCTACATGGAGAAGGTGGAAAAGGTAATAATCCACAGATTTGATGATTTTTGGAAGAGACTCTGTCACATCCTGGATTCCAGCTCCTGGTAAACAGCAAACTTCCTGGGATTCCATGTCTGGATGGCAAATGGATGACATACTGCTCCAAGGGGCCAGGGGCAGAGAGGGAGGGGCAGATCCTTTTCCAAGCATTGGCGCAAGCCACTAGGAGATGCAAGATTGTATTGGTGACAGTGGCAGTGCACCAAGCCTCTCCTACCCACCAGGCTCACAGCAGTGCTCAAAGAAACACATGGGTCCCCACAGCCAGGTACTTTGAGCTGCATGTGGTGCAGGGAGGGAGTGGCAGGCAGGGACCATGGCTGAGGGGCCAGCTGGGCTGCTGGCTGGGACCAACCTCCGCAAGCCCCTCCTGGCCAGAGGTCACCCCCTGTATCCTTGTCCCACTCACAATCCCGTCTTACCTAAACTCCCTCCCTGACCTCACAACCTGTCCTGTACCCCAATTCTCTACCCCAATCTCCTTCCTGCTCTAACCCCCCTTGTAGGGCCCCCCCCCATTAGTATCACATTAAATTCTTGGAACAACGCCCCCCCCCCCCATGAAAGAGTATTACCCACACCAGCTTAAACACCTTAGCTACGTCTACACTGGGATGGTACATCGAAATAGCTTATTTCGATGTAGTGAAATCGAAATAAGCTATTTCAACGAGTAGCGTCTACACATCCTCCAGGGCTGGTGCTGTCGACATTGAACATCGACGTAGGACAGCACTACATCGAAGTAGGCGCTGCAGGGGAGCGTCTACACACAAAAGTGGCCCAAATCGAAATAAGGGTGCCAGGAAAAGCTGCGGACAGGGTCACAGGGCGGACTAGCACTTCCGGGGCAACAGCTAGCCGCTCCCTTAAAGGGCCCCTCCCAGACACACTCAGCCTGCACTGCACGCAGTTGGCAGAGCCACAATCACGCACATCCCATATAAGCAGCATGGACCCCCCAGCAGCAGCAGTCGCCAGAGGCCCACATACCCGCCCCTGGAGCAGTGGCCACCCTGCTCAGTGCCATGGAGGACACAGCTCAGCATCTTTTATTTGCGAAAGATGAGCTGTCCTCAGGGGAATGAAGAAGCAGCCCCAGACCTTGCTGCCCTCCCAGCCTCCCCCCCACCAGACATGCCACCGGCTATGGAGGTACCCCACTAGCACGGACTGGTAGGAGCAGCTGGTGCTTGGCGAGTGGGACAATGACCACTGGCTCCCGCTGAGCCAGCAGATGTTCCTCAAGCTCTGCCAGTGGCTCACCCCTGCCTTACAGCATCAGGACACCCCCCATGTGACGTGCCCTTACTGAAGAAAAAGGGGTCGGCCTCGCTGTCTGGAAGCTGGCCACTCCAGACAGCTACTGATCTGTAGGGCAGCAGTTCAGCGTGGGCAAGGCCACCATCGGGACTGTCATCATGGAGGTAAAAGGAGCCGGGGGAGGGGAGAAGCCCAGGAGGGAGCGGGTGCCCGGGGAGGAGAGGGAGCACAGGGAGAGGGCCAGACAGACCCTGCATGGGTGCTCTCTCCTGTCCTTCCCCTGCAGGTCATCTGCGCAATCAATGCCCTGCTCCTCCACAGGCTCGTGCGGCTTGGGGACCCAGATGCTGCCATCACAGGGTTTGCCAGCCTGGGCTTCCCTAATTGCTTTGGGGCTCCAGATAGGGCCCATATCCCCATCCATGCCCCAGAGCACAGCGGAGGATACTTCCTCAACAGGAAGGGATACCATTCCATGGTCCTCCAGGCCGTGGTGGACAGCCGGGGCCGCTTCTTGGACATTTATGTTGGCTGGCCTGGCAGCACCCAGGATGCCCGGGTATTAGGGCCTGTGCCGCCGGCTGGAGGCAGGGACCTACATCCCCCCCACAGGAGATCCCACTGGGGGGACACCACCATGCCCCTCTGCCTCCCCGCAGACATGGCATAGCCCCTTGGGCCCTGGCTCATGCACCCCTATAGAGACCATATCAGTGCCACTTAGGAGTGGATCAACATCCGCTTGAACCATGCACGCCAGATGGTCGAAAGGACTTTCGGCCGCCTCAAAGGCTGGTGGAGGTGTCTCCTCACCTACCTGGATGCGGGGCTCGCCAACATCCGCCAGGTTGTGGGCACGTGCAGCACACTCCACAACCTGGTGGAGAGCAAGGGAAAGGCCTTCTTCCAGGGCTGGGCTGACGCCCAGCCACCTGCTGCCCCCAGGTCAACCCTGAGGGGATCCGGGTCTGGGAGGCCCTCTGGGCCCATTTTGAGCAGGCTGCGGGGTGAACGCTGGTAGGGCCAGCTCTGGTGAGCCATGCACCACCCCCTCCCCCCACACCCACACCACTGAGCGCACACACCACCCACACACGTGTTTTTTTTTTTTTTTTAAACAAAACAATGAACTCAACATTAAGGGGGGTAACTATGTACATGGGGGGCAGCTACTAAAGGGGGGGGTGGAACAAATAAACTATTTACAAATATGGGGGGGAATATGTAACAGGGGGAGCCTGGGGGGCAACATCCTTGGCCCTTCACCCCTATTGTCCAGCACCAGGCATGCGGGGGGGTGCAACCCACGTCTGGGCCAGAGGCCCCGTCGAGGCTGGGTGGGGGCCAGGAGAACTGGCAGATACGGCCGGGCCGGGTCCTGAGGCCCATGGTCCCCCTTAGCAGCAGGCTCTAGGACAGCTGCTGGTGGAGGGAAGCTTGGAGGGACGGCGGGTGGAGTGGGCCAGCTGCTCCACGATCTGCTTAAAGGTCTGCATGAAAGCCCCCTCAAGCCAGGCCAGCTCTCGCTTCTGCAGGTGGAACCGCTGCTCCTCCACATGCAGGCAGCGCTCAGAGACCTCCAGCTGACGCTGGAGGGTGGTGAGGAGCTGGGGGTCAGCGGATGCCCGGGGATGGCTCCAGCGCTGTCGGGCTCGTCCTGGGGCCAGTCTGTGCTCCGCTGCTGGGCTGGCCTGCTGTGATGGCCCCGGTGGGCTGTCCGGCACAACGGACATAGCGCCTGTGCTGTCAGGGCCCTCAGATGGTGCAGCTGCGGAACAGAAGGGGGAAGAGCAGAGAGAGCCATTAGTCTGGGCCCTGACCTGTGGCCCATGTCTCCCCACCCCTCTGCTGCTGGTTCTCCATCCCCCAGAGATGCTGATGATGATGATGGGTGTGCTATCCCCCTCCCCAGGGGGGGCCTCTAGGTTCTGCTCCCCCCATCCCCAGGGATGGGGCATGGCACTGTCCTGCTGGGGGGCAGAGGCTGATGGACTCTTCTGAGGGACATACCACTGCTGTCCTCAGGGCCATGGTCATCTGGGTGTGTGGAGGGCCCTGGTCATGTCTCTTGTCCTCGCCCCTTAACCCCAGGGGTGTGCACCCTGGTACACACTTGATGGTCCGCTCCCACGGTCAGGGGATACCCATGGGGCGGATGCCCTGCTGGAGCTGCGGGAGAGGAGGTCCATTAGCAGCCCCCCCATCACTGGAGGCGTCCTCCTCCTGCTGTGCTGTCCCAGGGGTGGGTTCCTGTGGGGGCCCCTGGGGTGCAGGGCTGGCCTCCAGGCTGGACTCTGTCTCCGGGGCCTGCTGGGGCTCATCGGCCGAGGTGTCAAGGGTGGCCAGGGGCCCAGGATATCCCTGAGCTCCCTGTAAAAGGGGCAAGCGGCGGGGGCGGCCCCAGATCAGCTGGCCATGTCCCAGGCCTGGGCGTAACCCTGCCGCAGCTCCTTCACCTTACTCCTGATGTGGTCAGGAGTGTGGAGAGGGTGAACCCAGGCAGCCAGGCCCTCGGCCAGCTGAGCTAACGCATCTGCATTCTGCCACTTGTTCCCCATTACCTGGAGCACCTCCTCCTCGCCCCAGAACGTCCCTGATCTCGGCCTCCGACCAGGAGGGGCCCAGCTGGCTGGCTGGGAGCCCTGGGTCCCCTGGGTGGGGGGTGCCCTGTGGGCGCTTGGGGGGCTGGCTGGATGCCTGCCATGGGTGCTGGGCTGGGGCTTATGAGAATGTGCAGGCTGGGCACTTGAGCGTGTTGCTGCCTGCATGTGCTCTCAGCTTCCTGCACAGGAAATAAGGGGGCGGGGAGCTTTAAGGGGCTGCTGCACGCGGCGACGATAGAGCTCAGGGGCTGGAGAGAGCGTCTCTCAACCCCTCAGCTGATGGCCACCATGGAGGACCCCACTATTTCGATGTTGCAGGACGCAGATCGTCTACACGTGCCTTACTTCGATGTTCAATGTCGAAGTAGGGCGCTATTCCCATCTCCTGATGAGGATAGCGACTTCGACATCTCGCCGCCTCACGTCGATTTCAACTTCGAAATAGTGCTTGGCCCGTATAGACGCGGTGGGCGCTATTTCAAAGTTGGCCTGGCTACTTCAAAATAGCCAGCTAGTGTAGACACGGCTCTTGTAGGACAAAGGCAAACTGAGCACATCCCATCCTATTCCATGGCTTTTGTTACCATCACTTTATTTCCTGAACTCCGGTGTCACTTTTAACACATAATTCATTTGGAGTCATGACTGGGTTACAGATTGCTTTTCCTCTGCCCTAGCCAAAGTGCTTGACTTCACTGTGCTTGGACTGAAGGAATTTACTCTTTCCCTCGAAACATCCAGCTAAGATTTCTCACACAATATCACACATGGGCCCATGTTTCTACCACATACTTCTCTCCGCTTCCCAACACAGGCCCTGGAAGCTATCATTTACACCAGCTTCTTCTGCAGGGATGAACTTAAGGGGGAGAAGAAGTTTTCTTTTTAAAAAAAAGCTGCATGGAGTCTGGTAGAATATTGTCACCACTTCCAACAGTGAAGTTTAGTTATGCTGTGTGTAACTCCAGTGCAAGTATACCTAGTGATTTACGAGAAACAAGGTCATAAATAGTTGAAATACATATACAAGGGTAAAGCAGGAAGCAAACCACATCTGACAGTTATTAGGTATCCCCACCTCCACCTCCTCTATGTCTTTATCACATGTTAATTGGGGAAAGAGCCAGTATCAAACCTGAATTCACCTTGCCTTGGGTTAGATCTAAAACACAATCCAAAGAAATCCAGCAAAACCTCTATTCTTTTAGTTAAACAAAGCATATCATTTTTAAAAACAACCAAAAAAAGGACCCTCGTCTTCTGTCAGCTTGCACTGAATAATGTAGGTTCTGGGTCTTTGTCTACTGGAAAGCTATAAAATAAGAAAACAGCTAATCTCTGACTCTCTGCACATTTTATAATTCTCTAATTGGTATCATTTTGTAGCAATCAATATTGTACAAGCTCCTTATAGGCAGCCCTGCTAATCACTGAAAATGACCCAGACCACCAAACACACTACAGTACTGAATATTCATATGTGAGTGCAAATGTTAATTCATGCCTTGCTCTAATTATCTGCTGGAGGCATCTCTTCAAAGCAGGTTGTCAATCCTGCAGATTCTGTTTCACTCTGCTGAACCCAACTGAGTGCCTTTTTAACTAATTGGGGGAAAAATAAGCATTGCCTTGACATGCCTTTCAAAGTGGTACCAAAAAAAAGCAGCAAATTCAGCCAGCATGCAGCTGAACAAGACTTCCAATCACCTGTCCCCTCAAGAGACCTCACAGCCTATTTCCAGCCATGGCAGGAGAATGAGGCAAACACCGTAAACCGTGCCGATTTTTGTCATACAAGGGGACAGCTCTTCAGAAAAATTATTCTCTTGCAGTAATGAAAGGTTTTCAAGTCACCTTTTGGAGTTGGTATTCACCAATGGAATGCAATGACTGATGTTACCGCTGCCACAGAGAAGCCTTCAATACATCAGAGCCATATCACAGACCCAAAGCTGGTAAAGTCTACAAGAACTTCTGCAACAGGAGGGAAAAGCACAAAGAGAAGATACAGAAAAACCATCAGTGCTCAAATAAAATAGGGAAGGGGCAGAAGTATGGTCCTTCTAACAAGAATTGAAACCAGGGATACAGTCATGTCAGTTGCTACCTCCATCTCTCTCCCCACCCCACCCCCACCTCCACAGCCAGATCTACACCAGGATTAAAAAAATCCACTTAAGAGATACAATTCTTGCTATAAGAATTGCCTTGGTGGAATTGATGTACCTTAAATTGATTGTTGCTGTCCTCCCCACAGCAGGAGGCCCAAGGGAGAAATTCTACCACTGACTTCCCTTACTGCTCATGACTGTGGCCAGACTGGGTGGCCAGGACAGAGGACCTCCCTTCATCCAGGACAAGTCAGGTCCTAAAGGTGCCAGATGAGGGAGATGGAACCTTTACTAATTCTTATCCAGAGAGGTGAATCAAAGTCTTCTTAAAAGGGAATGAAAATTCAGTACCAGAACTTAAACAAGGTTATAGATAGGAAAATAGCTATAGGATATTTTCAGCTTACCACAGTAGAGAAATTCATGAATATCAGCAGTATTTACATGATCTACTTATCTCCTGTACAGTGTTTGCCTAACATAATGAGATCCAGATGGCTTGAATAAAATACAATTTTAAAAATTGTTATACCTGAATGTGACCATGCATGTTTAAAAAAAAATTGATGCAAATACTGAATATCAATATTGACAATCACCTGCATTAATATTGCAGGCTTTGAGAGCAAGTTACCATTGCTCATAAATTAACAGTATTCCAGGCCACACACAATATAGGAGTATCTTTTATACAAGCTAAATGTCAGGATTTGTTTCTATTCAGGTCAAGGCCTTGACATTCTAATTTAATTTGAACAATTAGAATCTTTATTTTGTGAGGCAGACAATGCATGAAATCAGGTAATGCTGATGGAAGATGCACTGGCTTTATTCACTGAAACCCAATTTAAAAGTTACTTTTGTTTCCCTTTCTATATATTATTATTTAGAAATATAGATGCAACACAAGCATTAAAAGTTGAACAACATTTATGGATGCAAAAAAATACTATTTGCTGAAAAACTTCTATCTTTTTGTAACCCTTCAGCACTGCATAAGTTATACAGAACAGTTGTCCCAAACCAGAGTACAAACAAGCCTGTCACACCACAGTGTTTAAACTAAAAACATATCCAGTTATGACACAACTGAGAGAGCTCTCTTCTTTGAAGCTCAAAGTCAGTCAGGAACTTGTTAATTGTTCAGATGTTGGATTTATTCCTTACTTCCCTTCACCTGTCCACCCCACCATTCACATCTTAAACCCACATGGTTTCAAGTATTTGAATATTAATATTTGCAGCAATCTGTTTGTGTACTCACCTACTTGGGAGTTTTGTCATTTTATGAGAAGCCAATGCCAGTTTTCTTTCTTCTGAAAGGACTAACATCTGCTGGAGCTTAGATTCATAAGGTTGCTGGAGAGCACAGTTATAAACTGATAGCTACATAAAGGGAAACAAACACATAACTGTGAACCTGTCTCCCTCTCATAGAACAGGGCAGATTCTCAGCTGTAGTAAATGCCCTCCTTGCCCCGAAATCAGTAGAGTGCTGATAATTCACAGCAGCTGAAGATCCATCAGTGAAACATCAGCAATTTCCACCAGCTGAAGATTTGCTCCAGGGCTTGCTTGCCCTTTCACCATGGCAGTTGCTTTAGGAATGTTATCATGCAAATAAACAGTGGACTTTTCTGTTTTTTCAAGCACTGTTGCCTTGCCATCTTCTTTGGAGAGGGGGAACTACAGATGACTTTACAGTGGTATCAGCCACAATGTCCTCCATATCATGGCTTACAAAGTACTCCTGCCACCCATGACAATGGAAGCATGAGCTGTGGAGGACAACGGGTCTGTACGGAAGGAGTACAGTGAGCAAGGAACCTTCTGACCCAGATAAGAGAGAGTGTAGAGTGTGCAGATTCAGAACTCTGCAGGGACAGCAGCTGTAACAAGTTGAGCCTGACATCTGTATTGGCATTGGGTTTATGAGATAAAGGTATTAGAATACAGGTCATGGGAGAGAGCTACAGGAGCTGAAGAGAGAGAGCTGACAAGTCTGTATGCAAAACCCAATGGTTTGTCTGATCTTCCACAGTAATGGAGGAATTACACTGATGTGAGGTTGGAACTGGCTCACAACTGACAGAGCAGCTCTACCTCTAGGGCTATGTCTACACGTGCACACTACATCGAAATAGCTTATTTCGATGTAGCGACTTCAAAATAGTCTATTTCGATGAATAACGTCTACACGTCCTCCAGGGCTGGCAACGTCGACGTTCAACTTCGACATTGGGCAGCACCACATCAAAATAGGTGCTACGAGGGAACATCTACACGCCAAAGTAGCACACATCGAAATAAGGGTGCCAGGAACAGCTGCAGACAGGGTCACAGGGCGGACTCAACAGCAAGCCGCTCCCTTAAAGGGCCCCTCCCAGACACAGTTGCACTAAACAACACAAGATCCACAGAGCCGACAACTGGTTGCAGACCCTGTGCATGCAGCATGGATCCCCTGCTGCAGCAGCAGCAGCCAGAAGCCCTGGGCTAAGGGCTGCTGCACATGGTGACCATAGAGACCCGCAGGGGCTGGAGAGAGAGCGTCTCTCAACCCCTCAGCTGATGGCCGCCATGGCGGACCCCACTATTTCGATGTTGCGGGACGCGGATCGTCTACACGTGCCCTACTTCGATGTTCAACTTCGAAGTAGGGTGCTATTCCCATTCCCTCATGGGGTTAGTGACTTCGACATCTCGCCGCCTAATGTCGATTTCAACTTCGAAATAGCACCCAACACGTGTAGCCATGACGGGCGCGATTTCGAAGTTGGAGCCGCTACTTCGAAGTAGCGTGCACGTGTAGACGCGGCCTAGGAGTGCTACCTCTGATGTTTGGTGTTCACCCAGACTAGTACAATGTTTTATCAGTGTCAGCCCTGACAAACTTGGATTGTGTCTCTTCTGGGCAGCTTTGGCTCTGAACCCTGAATCCAAGGCTGCTTCTACACTCACCCCATCCCATCAGATGGGTCATGGTAATGAGGCAATTTGAAGCAGGCTAATGAGGTGCTAACATGCATATTAAGTGCCTCATTAACAGAATAGCAGCCAAACAAATTTCAAAGTGCAGCCTTTGAATTGCAGATTGACAGTGTAGATGGGGACAGCTTTGAAATAAGCCCCCCGACTTCAACATTCCCTTACTCCAACAGAACTAGATTGGAGAAGGGAATGTCAAAGCGGGGCAGCTTCAAAACAAGAGCCCCATCTTCACTGTCAATCTGCAGTTCAAAATTTGCACTTTGAAATTTTCATGGCTGCCATTAAGATAATGAGGTGCTGAATATGTACATTAATGCTTCATTAGCCTGCTACCAATTGCCTCATTACCATGCCGCCTCTGAGGGGATGGTGCGAGTGTAGAAGCAGCCTGGGTGCCTGTTGACAGAACCATAAGCTCTCCAGCCCAGTTACTCCTTGTAAAGCAGAGGGGGGCAATAAAATAGCAGCAATTCTCTAGGATTAGCACATCAGGCTGCTGCCACTGTATTTACCTGTGTCTCTGCAGGTAAGGTGACTGCAGCTCCTGTAGGCCACAGATTGCTGTTTCTGGCCAATGGGAGCTGCAGGAAGTAGCTTGGACAGAGACACATCTTAGTGTAGCCACAGCTGCAGAGAAGATCAATGAGGAATGGGCCTTTTGTATTTTGCTTCAGTTAGTTATGCTGTGCCAAGTAGACTCGGGACTTGGATGATTGGATATTGCCCATCTGAAATAAATTGGCATTGTTTACAACAGAACAGACGTAAGTTTTCTCTGTGTTAGGGCAGTCAGTTTGCATGCAGAATTTGTATATGTGTTCCTAAATAACAGAACTACTCCAAATGTGTGTGGTGTTTTTTTAAATTATGGGTGCTTATGGGAGTGCTGTAAGGAAACCCTTTGTCTTTTTAAAGTCCAAATATAAGATAGGCTTGATATACCACATGGAGACCTTTTATAGGTTTCTATGGGAGCTCCCAGACCCTAACCCAAATCTCAGACTTACATATATTTCCTGGCTTCACTGCTTGCATGTGCAATCACAATGGAGCTTGTTCTTGATTGAGAAAAGCTACTGCAGTTGCTTAACCAAGAAAAGTGCAGTGCAGTCTGATGAATAGCCAGTGACAACAGTTTAGGAGTTGTTAGCCGATGGCCAAGGATGTTTGGTGAGGTGCCAGCTATGCCCGTTTTACACCATCCATGACTTTAACCGCTAGGACTTACTGTCCCTTCGTGGTGGGCAGCCCGGGCCAGGCTGACGGATGCCCCAAGGTCCTGAACACCCGTGACTTTAACTGCTAGAGCTCAGAGCCCCTTCACAGTGGGCAGTCAACACTGACTGACAGGTGCTCCAATGGCAGCACTAAGAGCCTTTCCACACCCGTGACTTTAACTGCTAGAGCTCAGAGCCCCTTCGCAGTGGGCAGTCAGGATTGACTGACAGGCGCCCCAAGAGTTTGCCCCGTGGAGGCAGCACAACTCAACGCTAGGCTCTTAGTACTCTCACCTAATGGCCAGGCTTTTAGCCAAAACGGCTGAGGTTCTTTAATTGTGTTGGCTGCTTTACAGTAACCCAGGGAAACAAGTCAGGCTTATGCACAAACGGTTACCAAAATTTATTAAACTAGATTCTAACCATGTGGTTACAAAATTGCTAGTGCCTACTTATTTAAATGTATAGATGTTACACACACACACAAGTTACAAAACTGAAGCCACGATCCCAAAGAAAGAAAACAAAGTATAGAGCTCTATTTCAAAATATGTGTACACTAAAGATAGGAGATCAGGTGTGGGTGCTTCTTACCCTCCTTGCATCTCTCGATTCCAGCGGTGCCAAGCCAGGATCGGTCACTCAATTCCGCGGAAAGACGAATAAGGGACAAGGCTTAGGGACCCTTTTAGCTGCAGAAGCCTTGGGAGGCTGTCACTTATCTGACCAGCAGATAGATAGTGAAAAGCACTCAAAAATCATGGTGCTGTAGGTCCCATACTTATACCTCTGTACTCCTTTATTCTCTTTCTCCTTTCTTATGCCAAATTGGGGCTGGTCTGTCTGGGTGACGCCAGCTGTCGCAAGAGTAGTTTACTATTGCAAGGGAGAGAAACAATAAGTTTCGACTACTGGACATTCCTTTTATTAGGGTAAATATTTTCCCCCCTAGGATGTTGGTGTGTGTGCATCACGTTATTTAGTAGGGGCTAAGAGCCATGTCTGTCACAGCTTCTCTGTCTGCTGTGAGCCTAATCGTTGTATATGTTCCCAGAGGCACATTGTAGCAGCACACCTGTGCTTTCTCACAGCTTCAAAGGCTGTGCTGGAATTTATGTTAAGTGCCCTGTTGTTTTGGCTCCCTTGTTTTCCCAGCAATGCTGGTCTGAGAGGGGGCTGGCTGTCTGGCTACAGGAGTTTAACTTAAAACTTTCATGCTTCCCATTTGGGATCTTTGCAAACCCTGCTCTTTCCTTAAGCTGTGAATGCTAATGCCATTGGATATACAACATGGAAATCATCAGTATAGAGGAGAAAGGACAGCTTTCTAGATGAAACTTGGAACAGGATATGTGGGATTGGTTTCTAGCTCTGACACAGACACCCTTTAAGATTGGCTTTCTTGGGTAAGACACTGACCTGGGGTATCAGGGTTCAGTCAGTTCCGAACTCTGCAGCAAGCCACCAATGATGGAATTTTCAGAAAGTGCCTAGAGGTAGCTTGGCTGTGCTCCCCTTGACAGCAATGTTCCTGTGGTCTTTGCTGGAGCAGAGTTTGGATAATGCTGAGCACTTTTGAAATCCCATCTTTCTCTCTTTGGGCATGCTGTCATCTATGCGACGAAAATGGTGAGTTCTTGCCTCATAGGAGTATTGCTACATCAAAAGCACTAATATTTGTGAGGTGCACTGGTACACCAGTGGGAAAGGCTATGCATGTGGGCTGGCTTTTAAAAAATCTGAAATCATCATAATTCTGTCAATTCACACAAGCTATCACAAGGCCTTTGACAGTTTACATTTACAAAAAATACAGGGCTCCTTTTTAACAAGATAACTCACAGAATCACAAAATCATAAGACTGGAAGGGCCTCAGGAGGTCATCTAGTCCAGCCCCCTGCTTCAAGCAGGGTCAACCCCCATTAAGTCATCCCAGCCAGGACTTAAAAAAACCTCAAGAGATGGCGAATCCACCACCTCTCTAGGCAACGCCTTCCAATGCTTCACTACCTGCCTGGTGAAGTAGTTTTTCCTAATATCTAACCTACACCTCTCCCTCTTCAACTTCTGACCATTGCTCCTTGTTCTGCCATCCCACACCACCGAGAACAGTTTCTCACCCTCCTCTTTAGAGCTCCCCTTCAGGAAGGTGAAGGCTGCTATTAAATCACCCCTCAGTCTTCTCTTCTGTAAACTAAAAAAGCCCAAATCCCTCAGCCTATCCTCACAGGTCTTGTGCTCCAGCCCCTTAATCATTTTTGTTGCCCTCCACTGAACCTGTTCTAGCACATCCACGTCCTTTTTATACTGGGGGACTGTAATGCCCTGGCCTATGGCAGAGCCCCCTCTGAGCAGTGTGAGCCAACACAACTCACCCTCCGGGTCTAGCTGGCCCAGGGCTTTGTCCCCTTTAAGGGCTGGCTGGCGGTCGGTCAGCAGCTGGAGAGCCCCACCCACAGTCCGGGTGGGGCAGCTGTCCGCCAAACAGTTAGAGGCCCGCCCTCCGCTCAGGGCAGGGCAGCAGTCACACAAGCTGTTTTGGGAAGCCCGGCCCTCAGTCCAGGCCAGTCCAGTCCAGGGCTGGGCAGTGGCCAAACACCAGCTTGCAGGTCCCAGCCCTCAGTTTGGCTCAGGGGAGCAGTTTCACAAGCAGTTTGGATGTCCAGCACCCACTTCAGGGTGGGGCTGTGGGTAAGAGCACAGTTGGGAGGCCCAGCCCTCAGTTTGGGGTGGGGCTGCAGTTCCACAAACAGTTTGGGAGCTCGGCCCTTGGCTCCAGGCAGAGCTACAGTTACATTGAACAGTTTGGGGAGCCCAGCCCTCAGTTCAGGGCAGGGCAGTAGTCACGTTGCCTTCCCCTAAGCAGGGTTGGTTTTTGAGAGGCTAGGAGTTACCCTGCTAGGGAGGGGGTAGGGGGTCATGAGCCCTCCCACTCCACTGTGACCCAGCCCGTGGCCCTACGCATCGCTCACACCTGAGCTTGGCAGTGGGGATCCAGACTGCAACACACTGCCATTGGCTCAGGGGCAGTATTCCCCAGGCCACTTCCTACCTCTACCTCCATCGGTGTGGGGTCCCAGTTGGTGGGTCCTGGCTGGTAGGTCTTGTCTGAGTAGTCTGCCTTCGGAGGCTCAAGCCAGTCGGATAACTCGATGTCATTGGGGTAGTCTGGCGGTGGCAGGACTGTGGGCTCAAGGCAGTTGGAGGCCTATGAGTGAGGACGTCTGGCTGAACGCTGGGATCATGTGCTTCTGGGACCCCCGGGCAGCTAGCCCCAGGCAGTCCCTCTGGTTCTGGTGGGGCCTCGGGGGAGGGGGCCCTCCACCTGTGTGAGGACCCCGGTAGGTCCGGGAAGTCTGGGTAGTATCCCTGTGGCATCCTTGTCTGGGCGGCTGGCGGGTAGCTCTGGCTGACAGGCTGGGCGGCGGCGGGCCCCCTGCCCCTGGCACTCAGGAGCCTGGTCAGCATACTCCTCCCGGCATGGCGGATCAGCATTTAATGGGCCTCAAGCCCTGACCCTGGCCCTTCCGGCTCTAGGCGCTGCCCTCTGAGGGGCGGGGCACTGGTGTTCCAGCTCAGAGCTGACCCACCAGGGCCTCTGAGCAGCCTCCTGTGCCTCTGAGTCTGGGGGAGGCCACAGCACCTCGCTACAGGGACCCAAAACTGGACACAATATTCAAGATGTGGCCTCACCAGTGCCGAATACAGGGGAACAAACCCTTCTCTAGATCTGCTCGAAATGCTCTTCCTAATGCACCCTAGTATGCTGTTAGCCTTCTTGGCTACAAGGGCACACTGTTTACTCATATCCAGCCTTTACATCCACCATAACCCTTAGGTGCCTTTCCATTGTACTGCTGATGAGCTAGTGGTCCCCAGTCTATAACAATGCTTGGGATTCTTCCGCCCCAGGTGCAGGACTCTACACTTCTCCTTGTTGAACCACATCAGATTTATTTTGGCCCAGTCCTCCAATTTATCCAGGTCCCTCTGGATTCTTTCTATACCCTGCAAGGTACCTAACTCTCCCCCTAGTTTTGTGTCATCCACAAACTTGCTGAGGGTGCAATCCAGCCCCACATCCAGGTCACTAATAAAGATGTTGAATAACACCAGCCCCAGAACCAAGCCTTGTGGCACTCCCCTTGAAACCAACCATCATCCAGATATTGAGCCATTGACCACTACCCATTGGGCCTGACCATCAAGCCAGCTTTCTATCCATCTTATAGTCCAAGGATCCAATCCATATTTCCTTAACTTATGGACAAGAATGTTGTGGAAGACTGTATCAAAAACTTTGCTGAAGTCAAGGTATATCACATCCACAGACTTCCCCACATCCACAGAGCCTGTTACCTCATCACAGAAGCTAATCAGATTGGTCAGGCAGGACTTGCACCTGGTGAATCCATGTTGGCTACTTTTGATCACTTTCCCCTCTTCCAAGTGCTCCAGAATGGATTCCTTGAGGATCCCCTCCATTATTTTGGCAGGGATTGAGGTAAGGCTGATGGGTCTATAGTTCCCTGGATTGTTCTTTCCTTTTTTAAAGATGATTACTACATATGCCTTTTTTCAGTCATCCGATATCCTCCCCCAATCTCCAAGAGTCTTCAAAGATAACAGCCAAAGGTTCAGCTATGACCTCTGCCAATTCCCTCAGTTCCCTTGGGTGCATTGAATCCAGACCCATGGATTTGTGTACATCTAGTTTTTCTAGATAGCTCAGAACTTGTTCTTTCCCCCAGATGGCTGCCCTCCACCTTCCCATACTGCATTGTCTAGGACCATCATGTGGAAGTTGACTTTGTCCATGAAGACTGAGGCAAAAAAGCATTAAGTACTTCAGCTTTTCCTTCATTATTCACTTCCTTCATTATTCCCTCATCAACTCATTATTTTGCCTATAGCATTTCAGATTATATGTTTATAGTGGAGGGTAGAGTTGAGGGAAGCTTTTGTCATTAACTTTCTTGCTACATCCTATATTATAATAAGGAAGCTGTCAACCCCAGCAGCAGTAGCCTGCAAATTATTCTGTTCCACCCTCACTAGCAGATTCCTTAGTAGGGCCTGACATACTGTGAGCTCCAGGGATGTTGAATATTAAATTAAGTGAGACTGTGATCGTAAACATAAGGTGAAAATGTTGTTTTATGCAGAAGATGTGACTGAGCATGTAACAGAATGGCCTGGTACCTTCTCCCAAGCCTCTTCCAAAATATGAAACCCATCAGCCACCCAAATTCTCACATGATGTGAAACATGCTGTTCATTTTTAAAATCACGGATTCCAACAAGCACAAACAATATTTATTATTCTGTTTCTTCATGTTGCATTTTCAACAAAGTGATTGTCCTGACAGAGAAGAAGGCATGGGTTTGTCCAAAGAGGAGTCAGTCTAATTTCATGGGGAACGAAATGGAGTGTTGTGAGCCAGAAGGGAGAGTAGTATCAGAGAGGTAGCCAATTAGTCTGTATCTTCAAAAGCAACAAGAAGTCCTGTGGCACCTTTATAGACTTACAGGTATTTTGGAGCATAAGCTTTCATGGGCAAAGACCCGCTTCATCAGATGGAGAGCGTAACAATATTCATAAAGGAGGGCTTGACAGGAGCAACTTGACTGACAGCATGAGGTTGCTCTGGGGATGCTGTTTGTTAGCCGATGGCCAAGGATGTTTGGTGAGGTGCCAGCTATGCCCGTTTTATACCATCCGTGACTTTAACCGCTAGGACGCACTGTCCCTTCGCGGTGGGCAGCCTGGGCCAGGCTGACGGATGCCCCAAGGTCCTAAACACCCGTGACTTTTACTGCTAGAGCTCAGAGCCCCTTCGCAGTGGGCAGTCAACACTGACTGACAGGTGCCCCAATGGCAGCACTAAGAGCCTTTCCACACCCGTGACTTTAACCGCTAGGACGCACTGCCCCTTCGCAGTGGGCAGTCAGGATTGACTGACAGGTGCCCCAAGAGTTTGCCCCGTGGAGGCAGCACAACTCAACGCTAGGCTCTTAGTACTCTCACCTAATGGCCAGGCTTTATAGCCAAAACGGCTGAGCTTCTTTAATTGTGTTGGCTGCTTTACAGTAACCCAGGGAAACAAGTCAGGCTTATGCACAAACGGTTACCAAAATTTATTAAACTAGATTCTAATCATGTGGTTACAAAATTGCTAGTGCCTACTTATTTAAATGTATAGATGTTACACACACAAACAGGATACAAAACTGAAGCCACGATCCCAAAGAAAGACAACAAAGTATAGAGCTCTATTTCAAAATATGTGTACACTAAAGATAGGAGATCAGGTGTGGGTGCTTCTTACCCTCCTCGCATCTCTCGATTCCAGCAGTGCCAAGCCAGGATCGGTCACTCAATTCCGCGGAAAGACGAATAAGGGACAAGGCTTAGGGACCCTTTTAGCTGCAGAAGCCTTGGGAGGCTGTCACTTATCTGACCAGCAGATAGATAGTGAAAAGCACTCAAAAATCATGGTGCTGTAGGTCCCATACTTATACCTCTGTAATCTTTTATTCTCTTTCTCCTTTCTTATGCCAAATTGGGGCTGGTCTGTCTGGGCGACGCCAGCTCTCGCAAGAGTAGTTTACACTTGCAAGGGAGAGAAACAATAAGTTTTGACTACTGGACATTCCTTTTATTAGGGTAAATATTTTCCCACCTAGGATGTTGGTGTGTGTGCATCACGTTATTTAGTAGGGGCTAAGAGCCATGTCTGTCACAGCTTCTCTGTCTGCTGTGAGCCTAATCGTTGTATATGTTCCCAGAGGCACATTGTAGCAGCACACCTGTGCTTTCTCGCAGCTTCAATGGCTGTGCTGGAATTTATGTTAAGTGCCTTGTTGTTTGGCTCCCTTGTTTTCCCAGCAATGCTGGTCTGAGAGGGGGCTGTCTGTCTGGCTACACTGTTGCACAATATGGTGGAACAAAACCTTTTGCCCTGAGATTTTTGTGGGGTTGGATTGGGGCAGAGGAAGTCTTTGGTTAAGATTAAGAGTAAAAAACAATTATCTTGTGCCAGATGCTACAGCTACAGTTACAAAAGCCCTCTGGTATGAAACCTGCAGACATCTATGTGGGGAGGAGTGGACAAATAGGTATAAATTGTTTGCAAGCTCTGGACTTTCCACGCTGTAACTGAAATGCTGCATGTGTGCATCCAAAAAATAAATTGAACCAGCAATGACTGGGGAAGTGCTAAAGTCTGTAGCTTTAATGCATTCATCCCAGTGTTGGGCATTTCAATGGAGCTTTTTAAGGAGTGGGGGAAAACTTCAATCAAAGAGGTGCAGGAAAGCAGAGAGAAATTTGGGTTAGGGCTTTTTTAATGTTGTCTGATGTGTAAATCATGCTTGATGGGGGAGCAGCCTGTCTTCAGTGGCCCCCTAGCCTGTGCTGCACCTCCCCAAGCCATCAGAGTCCACTGGAGCATGCTATGCAGGCCTCCAACAGTAGCTGCCAGCTCTGGGCCTCTTTGACTCACCAGGCCACAGAGCAACTACCCCTTTTGCCCCCTTCCATAAGCAGGCTTATTTATATGAATATCAAGAATATCCAGAGTGGCTCTAATCAACCATAGCATGTTTTGTAGAAGAGCTATTAAAAATCATGCTCCAATGTTGAAAACAACCTCTACCACAGGGTTACCACATAAAAAAGAGGATACGCTCCTTCTCAGGGTATTTGCATCACTATCTACCAACTCACGCATTATATTGTGTTATACTATATGTAACACGTTAAAATAATGTGATACACTCCCTTTCAGGTGTGTCTTCTGTTTTGAAAGATCACATATGGTAACCCGACATATCAGAGCTTAGGATAAGACCTAATTATCCCATATCCGCTATTGCAGGGTTGTTAGGCTTTCCTCAGAAGCATCTGGGGCTGGCCATTGTCACAGGCAGACTGCTGGACCCTGCACCTGATCCAGTGTGTTCTTCCTGTAAAGAAGGCACATATGGTCAGTAACTTTATAAAGAGCTTTTCTCCCCTATTTTTAAAGTTAGAAACATAGGTCTCCTGTCTCCCAGATGACAACATGACGTGATGAAGTGTATGATTTCAGGGATGATAAGCAGGCATTCCATGATTAACAAAGACATGGAGCTATTTCTATTCCCAGTGAATGATTCCTCATTGATTTTCTTTTTTTTTTCTTTTTCTGCTTATCTAGAACATGTGTGGGGAACAGCCCTGGCTAGGGATTCAACTTCTTTCATCCAGGATTGACAAATCTCCCAGAGCATGAGCTTTCATAATGTTCAAAAACAAAGGAAGGGAGCAATGGTGGAAGGATGTATTTCTGTTGTATTAAAGCCTTTTTATTCTGCTTATCTTATTCTTTATTGGGGAAAAAAAAAACTACAGATGTTGGTATTTCATCCAGAAGCGAAGAAAGAAAGTCACCCATTTTCAAGTCTTTGTATGATATCTTTAATGTTATTTCCACTTAGTCGTCATGAAATAATTAAAAGGTACAATTTCAAGTAGTGTATTAAAGAACAAAGTTTGAAAAAGCCCAGTTCAGTCTTATCTAAGACCAGAATGTGTGCGGTCAGTATTTGGCATTACTGTGCATTGCAATCATTGGCACCAAGCAAGCACCTTTTTTGTATCAAAACAAAAAAGCAGTCAAGTAGCACTTTAAAGACTAACAAAATCATTTATTAGGTGAGCTTTCGTGGGACAGACCCACTTTTCAGACTATTGCCATACCAGAACAGACTCAATATTTAAGGCACAGAGAACCAAAAACAGTAATCAAGGAGGACAAATCAGAAAAAAATGATCAAGGTGAGCAAATCAGAGACTAGAGAGATAGAAGCGGGAGGAAGGTCAAGAATTAGATTAAGCCAAGCATGCAATCGAGCCCCTACAGTGACTCAGAAAATTCCCATCCCGGTTCAAACCACGTGTTAATGTGCCAAATTTGAATATAAAAGACAGCTCAACTGTCTCCCTTTCAATAGTGGTGCGAAATTTTTTCTTCAGTAACACACAAACTCTTAAGTCATTAACAGAATGGCCCAATCCATTAAAATGTTGACTAACTGGTTTGTGGATCTGGAGTGTATTTATGTCTGTTTTGTGCCCATTAACTCTTTGTCTAAGGGAGTTAGAAGTCTGTCCAATATACAAAGCATCTGGGCATTGTTGGCATTGATGGCATATATGATGTTAGTTGAGGAACATGAGGAACATGAGACTGTGCCTGTGATTCTGTGAATAACCTGGTTAGGTCCAGTGATGATATTTCCAGAGAAGATATGTAGACAAAGCTGGCAGAGGGCTTTGTTGCAAGGAAAGTTTCCAGGACTGGTACTCCTGGGGTATAGACTGTGGCTGTGGGTGAGGATCCCAGCTATTTTCCCTACCCCCTTCCCAAAATTATGATGGTCTGTTATGCTAAAACTTGTTAGCTGATTATCTAATACACAAAACCTCCATTTGTTAAGTACGAAATATCTTTTCTCAACAGTTGAGAGGAATTTACAACACTGTATGCAAATAAAGAGTGAATTCTGTGCTTGGTATAGAGTGGTGTAAATCCATTGGATTTGTTGATCTGCCTCCATTTACATCAGGTCTGAAATTGGTTTGTGTCATGCGACCTTCAGAGCATCCCAGTGCCAGCTATCCTAGGGCTCTCTCGTGTGGGGTAATGAGTTTTAGTTGGCCTGACCAGCTCAGTGCATCTCACACGTTGTCATGGTATTGATCCAAAGGGGGCATGTAATAAATCACTGGAAAACTAATAACTCTCTGGTCATTCATGTTGCTCTTTGATGTTTGTATGATTAGCCTACAAATAATCACACTGGGATGCTGGAAATACCTGATTAAAATGTGTATGAACTGGGCTGGGCAGGGAAGCTGCTAAGCAGGTGTGATGGAGTGGGGGATATATGTGTGTGTGTACGTGAGTGACTCGCTGAGGGTAACCTAGTCGACCAGGTGACACCTCTGGACTGCAGACAAAGGAGGAGGTGGAGCCTGAGGGGTCTGAATTGCAACTGGGAGGTGGGAAGCAGTTAGTCTGGGCTGGGAGAGAGAGAGAGAGAAAACGTGGATTGGCCTGGCTCTCTCTGCCTGCTGTACTGACTCTTCTCTAAGACGCTGTGTCCTGTCAGCTAATAAACCTGCTGTTCTCCTGCTGAGTGAGAGTCACTTCTCCTTGCGGACAGGATGCAGAGCCTGGGGGACCCCTGAACCTCATCACAGCAGGTTTTTTCTCAGAAGTGGCTGACACCTTAAGCCATGTGTGCCCAATCAATGTGGACAAGTTTCAGAGATTGCTGAAAGATCATTTACGTTGTAAAAATCACAAGTGAGGGAGAAGCCAGTATGGTATCTAGACCTAACAGTGGAAAGGAACTATATCTGGAGATGCACTTTATTTCAAAGTTTTCCTGCACTCTATAGAAAAAAATATTGAGAGAAACCCTGTAAGTTATCCTCAGTTGGTGAGTACAGGTTGCACCTCCCTTGTCCAGCACCCTCAGAACCTGACTGGTCCCGAACGTAGGAATTTGTCAGATGAAAGGTCGTCTCCCTGGCCCCCGAGCCTGCTGCCCTTCCTTGGTGGTGACTGTGCATCCCAATACCCACCCACCAGCTCCTGCTGCCCCTTGACCTCCATCCTTGCCTGGGCTGGCCCCAGTCCTAGAAGCAGTTGGGTTGCTGGCCATGGCCCCAGCTGCCAGCCCAGGGGCACAGACTCTGGTAACCATTTATATCTTAATTATTTCTACTTATCACTTCAGTATATACCTTTCACTTCACTTCAGTGTCAGACAGCCAGACTACCAAGCCAGTGCTGTGGCCTGTCCCTTCAGAGAAGAAGATACTTTAATAAGCTTTTGAAAATGTTCTAGTGAGAGGAACCAGATTCCATATGGAAGACAGTTTTGGGGGAACTCAGGGCCTTGGTGTTACCCTATAACAGGAATGGTCAAACACCAGCCTATGGGCTGGATCCAGTTCCCCAGGTTCAGCTCCAGTTCCCCAGGTTTAGCCCCTCATGGGCTGCTGCCACTGTATTTACCTGCACCACTGCAGGAATAGGCAATTGCAGCTCCTGTTGGTTTCAGATTGCCACTCCCAGCTAATGGAAGCTGCCCCCACCTATCAAAAGGGGGATGCTAATAAGCCACTTTGGCAGATGCTGATGGGGTGCAGCCATGAATATGGTGGCCTGCTTGTACAGACGAGTATCGGAGGGGTAGCCGTGTTAGTCTGGATCTGTAGCAGCAACGAAGGGTCCTGTGGCACCTTATAGACTAACAGAAAAGTTTTGAGCATGAGCTTTCGTGAGTTAACTCACTTCTTCAGATGCTGGACCAGCATCTGAAGAAATGAGTTAACTCACGAAAGCTCATGCTCTAAACTTTTCTGTTAGTCTATAAGGTGCCACAGGACCCTTCGTTGCTTGTACAGACAGGTGCCTTTCGAAAGGACCAAATGGGAAGAAGGGGCTTTCAAAGTTTGGGGAGTCCTTTCAAAAGACCCCTGTCTACATGGGCAGCATGCATTCTGAAAGCAGCAATTTCAAAACAGATGTGGATGCCATCTGCTGAAGTGGCTTATTAGCATCCTCCTTTCAAAAGGTGAGGGCTAGTGTAGCCACGGCCTCCCTGAACAAGGGCAAATGAAGCTCCATGCAGTGTATATCCCTTAGGCCACATCTACGGCTGCATTCCTCTTTCGAAAGAGGCATGCAAAAGAGGGAAATCAAAAATGCAAATGAGGTGCAGGTTTACGTATCTGGTGCTGCATTTGCATATTCTCCTTTCGAAAGAGAAAAAACAGTGTAGACGCGGCTTTTTAGAAAGTAAACCCCATCTTCCAAAGAAATTTTCTTCCTATTTTGTTTCAGGAAGACAGGTTCTTTCAAAGATGGGGTTTACTTTCGAAAGAGCTGCATCTACATAGCTTTTTCCCTTTTGAAAGGAGAAAATGCAAATAAGGTACCAGATATGTAAAGCTGCACCTCATTTGCATTTTCAATTTCCCTCATTTGCATGCCTCTTTCGAAAGAGAAATGCAAGTGTAGCCACAGCCTACACAGGCAGCCTCTGTCAACAGAAGTCAGGCCGTGTCTACACTAGCCCAAAACTTTGACATGGCCATGCAAATGGCCATTTCAAAAATTACTAATGACGTGCTGAAATACATATTCAGCTCCTCATTAGCATGCGGGCAGCCCCAGCACTTCAAAATTGCTGCGGCTCGCTGCCGCGCGGCTCGTCCAGACAGGGCTTCTTTTCCAAAGGACCCCACCAACTTCGAAATCCCCTTATTCCTATCAGCAGAACTGCTACAGGAATAAGGGGATTTCAAAGTTGGTGGGGTCCTTTCAAAAAGGAGCCCCGTCTGGACGAGCTGTGTGGTAATCTTCAAAATGGCCAGTTGCATGGCAATTTCAAAGTTTTGGATTAGTGTAGACATAGCCTCACTGTCAGAAGGGAAATCTCAACTATGCACAACTTGCTCTGTCGACAACTGCCAGACTGCACTGCCCTCTGGTGACAGAACAGCAGAATGGCAGCTCTGCAAACAGGCCTGCTCTGCAACTGGAAGCCCCCTCTTGTCAATAGAAGTGGCTACATGGGCACTCTGTTGAAAAAATACTGCGATGGAGGCATTATCCCTGTTTTGGAAGAGGGATAACACTGCTGGCAGAACAGCTGACTTCTGTCGACAAACTCTCAACAGAGAAATTTAGTGATGTAAGTATTTTGGAGCTCTGCCAACACACGCCCTGTTCTGTTGACAGAACTTCGCAGCCTTCGTGGCTGTCCTGCCAATGAGACCTTTTGTAAATTTTACACAAGCCAGTTTCAGGATATGTGACTTCAGCCCAAGTGTTGAATGAGAGAATGCACGGCTCCATTAAGAATTGGTGAGCAGCCACCTGCAGTACAGTCTGATGAAATTAGTCAGTGACAACAGCCTACTACACCTCAGGAGTTTAACATAAAACTCTCACACTTCCCATTTGGGATCTTTGCAAACCCTGCTCTTTCCTTAAGCTGTGAATGTTAATGTTAATGCCATTCAATGTACATTATAGAGATCATCAGTATAGAGGACAAGGAATAATTTTGTAGATAAAACTTGGAAGTAGAATACCTAGGCTTGGTTTCCAGCTCTGACACAGACATCCTTTAAGGTCTTCAGATAAGGGCATTACATAACTGAAACAAGGATATTTGTATCTCACTGTGAAAGTATTGCAAAGATACATTGGTACAACCAAGTTACAAACACATGGAAAAGTAACTAGGCAGTCCCTCCCATACCACTCACTAACACCTAATCTACATCAGTTACACAGCTATACTGACAAACAGTCCCGCCAGAGACACAGCTTATAATGCACTTTTGTGAGACAAGAATCCTCCTGCTGTACTCCACCTTGCCCCTCTTAGGTGCCTCAGAGCCACAGTCTTTGATGCCTGAGAGCACAGATGTGCGGCCTCATCACGACCCTGGACAACGGAAGAACACAGATAAGAGGGCTAACAGGCCAGCCAATGACCACAGGGCCTCAAACTGCCCTTGGCTGTTACTGATAATTGATATGCCTACACATCCTCCCAGGAGAGGAATCTTGCGCCCATACGAAAAGAAAGAGAAGTTACTCACTGTAGTAACGTGCGCGATCCGGTCCCCACCAGTTCCTTGACCAACCACCTCGGATGCTCCTGCAAAACACTAAACAGAGATCCGAAGCGGGGAGGATGGGCGGGTGGTGGAGCACCCACGGGGACACATCTCGAAGAACCACTGTTACTACGGTGAGTAACTTCTCTTTCTTCTACGAGTGCCCCCGTGGGTGCTCCACGTTAGGTGACTACCCAGCAGTAACCCAAGATAGGAGGTGGGTAATCGGATTATGTGCAGCTCGTCCCTGAGAGGACCGCTGTCGAGAGACGGGTATCCTCTTGGAATACCCTGTGAAGGACGTAATGTTTGGCGAAGGTGTCATAGGATGACCAGGTCGCCGCTCTGCAAATGTCTTTTAGCGCAACGCCCTTGAAAAAGGCTGTTGATGCCGCCACCGCCCTACTGGAGTGAGCCCTGGGCGGGGCCAGTAAAGGAGTCTTTTTGAGTTTGTAGCACATTTTTATGCAGGATACGATGTGCTTCGAGATTCTCTGCGAAGAGAGACCTTCTCCTTTTGATTTGGGAGTGAGAGAGACCAGGAGTCTATCCGTTTTCCGGAAGGACTTAGTCCTGTCTATATAGAAAGCCAGCGCCCTCCTCACGTCCAGGAGGTGTAGGCGCACCTCTTTGTTAGAGTTATGAGGCTTTGGATAAAACGAGGGTAAAACTATAGGTTCGTTAATATGAAACTCTGAAGAAACTTTGGGAACAAAGGCTGGATGCAGCCGTAAGGTTACCGCCTCCTTGGAAAATACTGTGCAGGGTGGTGTTGCCATAACTGCTGCAAGCTCGCTCACCCTGCGAGCTGACGTGATTGCGAGAAGAAAGGTCGTCTTTATCGTAAGGAGATGGAGGGAAACCGTGGCTAAAGGTTCAAACGGTGGTCCCGTTAGTGCACTAAGCACCAGGTCCAAGCTCCGCGAAGGTGGAAGCGGTTTCCGAGGGGGGTATAGGTTTACCAGCCCTTTGAGGAACCTGGTAACCATGGGATGGGCAAACACCGTGTGCCCTTCCTCTTCATGTCTGAAAGCCGAAATAGCGGCAAGGTGGACCTTTAACAAGGATAGGGAGAGTCCTCCTCTCTTGAGGTCCAGTAAATACTCTAATATTACAGGTATAGGCACAGCAAGGGGGGCTAACTGTTTGGTAGAACACCATGCAGTGAAGCGAGTCCATTTCTGCTTGTAGGTCTTCCTGGTGGAAGGCCTCCTGCTACTTTCTAGGACTTGTTGCACTTCCTCCGTACATGTGCTCTCTAGGGAGCTGAGCCATGGATTAACCATGCTTGTAGTCGTAGGCCTCGGGGGTGTGGATGCACTATGGACCCCTGAGGTTGCGTGAGCAGATCCGGTGCCACCGGGAGGGGCATTGGTGGACGGTCCAACATGCGCAGGAGTAAGGAGAACTATTGCTGTCGATCCCACGTTGGGACTACTAGGATCATTCGGGCTCCCTCTCTCCTGGCTTTCTGCAAGACTTTGTGGATAAGCACTGTGGGAGGAAATGCGTAAAGCAGGGGTCCCCTCCACGAGATCGCGAATGCGTCCCCCAGGGACCCCCGTCCCAGTCCTGCCCTGGAGCAGTATCGTGGGCACTTCTTGTTGTGTTGAGTGGCAAACAGGTCTATCTGGGGAAAACCCCATGCGTGAAAGATCGGTCGTAGCAGATCGGAACGGATCTGCCACGTGTGCGTGAGTGCGAAGCGCCTGCTCAGCTGGTCTACTTTCACATTGTGAGCGCCTGGTAAGTACGAGGCTTTCAAGGTTATATTGTTGGCGATGCACCAGTTCCACAATCGGACTGCTTCCGCACATAAGGTACGGGACCGAGCTCCTCCTTGCCGATTTATATAAAACATGGTAGAGGTATTGTCTGTACTGATCCCGACTACTTTGCCTTGTATATGGTCTCGAAAGTGTCTGCAGGCGTTGAACACTGCTCTGAGCTCCAGTATATTTATGTGCAGTGACTGTTCCGTGGAGGACCACAGTCCTTGTGTCACATCTTCGCCCATGTGTGCTCCCCACCCTATGTGGGAGGCGTCTGTAGTGAGGAAAACCGATACTTGTGGTTGGTGAAAGGGCACCCCTGTTAGCATGTTCTTGGGGTTCACCCACCATTGCAGGGATCTGCGCACCTCTGTCGTAGGCGACACCACCCTGTGAACGGTATGTGCTGCCAGTTTGTAGACGCTCGCCAGCCAGTGCTGCATGCTGCACACGTGTAACCTGGCATTTTGTACTATAAACGTCGCTGCTGCCATGTGGCCCAGCAGCTGTAAGCACATCAGAAGCGGCACCGTAGGGCTGAAGGTGATCACCTGCACGAGGGAACCGATGGCTCGAAAGTGTGTCTTTGGTAGATAAACCCTTGCTGTGATAGAATTTATACGTGCCCCTATGAACTCTATGTCCTGTGTGGGGTCTATCTTTGATTTTGCCAGATTGATGACCAGGCCCAGCAAAGAGAATGTGCCTGCTGTGACGTGTATCATGCGAAGTACCTCCTCCTTCGAGGCCCCTTTCAGTAGGCAGTCGTCCAGATATGGGAATATAAACACCCCCTGTCTGTGCAGGTAGGCTGACACCACTGCCAAGGTCTTGGTGAAGACTCTGGGGGCCGAGGAGAGGCCAAACGGCAGACCCTTGTATTGAAAATGTTCTTTGCCTACTATAAACCGGAGAAAGCGTCTGTGAGCCGGGTGGATAGTTATGTGGAAATACGCGTCCTGTAAGTCGAGGGCTGCGAACCAATCTCCATCGTCCAGTGCCGTAAGTATAGAGGCGACTGTAATCATCCGAAAGCGTTGCTTGCGCAGGTACCGGTTGAGGCCCCGAAGATCTAGGATGGGCCTCCAGCCTCCCGTCTTTTTTTTTTTTCCCCGTGAGGAAATATCTGGAGTAGAACCCTTTCCCTCGAAGTTGCTCCGGCACTCTTTCCACTGCCCCTATGAGTATGAGATGGTCTACCTCCTGCTTGAGTCTCGCTTCATGGGAGGCATCCTTTAGGTGGGGCCTGGGTGGAGGTCGTGGCGGTGGGAGCGACTGGAAGGGGATCGCGTACCCCGTGGCTATGATCTCCAGTACCCATTTGTCTGTGGTGATCCTTTGCCACTGGTCGTAGAATGGTCAGAGGCGATGGTGGAATAATAGCTTCGGATGACATTGCGCGATGGTAGTGATGGCGCAGCCCTGGATCTGTGTGTCAAACTTGTGGCCTTTGGCCCTGCCCCGAGGATGCACGGCTCTGTTGGGAACGTCGCCTGGGAATTCTGTATTGCTGGTGCTGTTGATGTCGCCCTTGCTTGTAACCCCTGTGGTACTGGGGACGCTGTGGTTGATACTGGTACCGTCTTTGCTGAGGGTAATACTTTTTCTTCCTGTATGGACGGGTGTAAATCCCCAAGGTCCTAAGAGTAGCTCTTGAATCTTTACTGGAATGAAGGACCGAGTCAGTTGATTCAGCAAACAGCTTCTGCGTGTCAAAGGGGAGATCGACTATCTTCGCCTGCAAATCCCTCGGGATACCTGATGTTTGGAGCCAGGACTCCCTGTGCATGACCACTGCCGTAGCTGTTGAGCATGCTGCCATGTCCGCTACGTCTAGGGCGATTGAACTCCCGTCCTTGAGGCTGCGTAGCCTTCCTGCACGATGACCTTGAGCACCGGCTTCTTGTCCTCTGGAAGCGAGTCCATGAGGGAAGTCAGCCTGGAGTAGTTGTCAAAATTATGGTTCACTAGATGCGCTGCGTAATTCGCCATTCTCAACAGCAGGGTAGAGGAGGAGTAGACCTTTCTGCCAAACAACTCTAGTTTCTTGGCATCTTTGTCCGTTCCCCCTGTCTTGTACTGAGAAGTTTTCGACCTCTGTTGAGACGATTCCACCACCAGAGAATTTGGTTGTGGGTGGCTGAACAGGAACTCCATGCCCTTCGCCGGGATGAAGTACTTCTTATCCGCTCTCTTGTTTATAGGTGGAGTGGACGCAGGGGTCTGCCATATTGTGGTGGCGGACTCCATGATTGCTTCATCAAGCGGAATAGCTATTTTGGAAGAGGCCGGAGGTCTCAGGTTTTTAAGGAGTTTATGGTGTTTCTCCTGCACCTCTGCTGTTTGGATGCCTTGCGTGAAGGCCACCCTTTTAAACAGCTCTTGGAACTGTTTGAGATCATCTGGAGGATGGACATCCCCTGGGGCCGTGGCCTCGTCAGGGGAAGATAGCGAGGAACCACTAGGGTAAGCCTCTCTGGCTCCCTCTGGGTCCTGTTGACGGTGATACATCCTCTCGCAAGATACTTGCGAGGGAAAATCTCAGGGTTCCAGAATCAACTCCCCCTGAGATATCTGCATTTCCGTCCCCGTCCGCGATTGCCCTCGGGGATATTGAACCGTCTGGGGGGATCCGTCCTTGGGAGTATGCCTATGGTGTCTATGCCCCGTGTGATAGGGGCGACCATGGCAACACGGGCCCTGCTCCTGAGATGGGGACCTGGACCACTCTCGAGGCGCATACCCCCTGCGCCTGGGGGAGCGAGATCGTCTGGATAATTGAGATACTGGAGAGACTGACTTTTGGTAGTACTCCAAAGGTTCAAAGCCCAAAAAGGGCGAAGGTGGTCCGAGCCATGGTGAGGCTGGCTGTAGGAATGGGGATGGGGGCTCAGGATAGGCTGGGGGTGACCCCTGCCTTCTTGTTGGGGTCCGCAGCATGAGCAGAGGGCTCAGAGCGAGCAGCCCTGCAGCCCTGTCTGGAGAAGGGCTGCGGTGCTGGGTTTTCTGTGCTGCCTTTCCCCTCCCCTGCGGGGCTGGCTCTGCCCCCTTTCGCGTCGGGGATCTCGGCCCTGTTGTCTGCGCCGCGCTCAGCATGCTCCGCTGCGGTGCCGCGCGGGTGGTCTCCCCCAGTGCCTGCAGGCCGCGTGCCTGCGAGCTCTGCACTGCCGGTTCCCCGGGCATCGGTGCCGCTGCCTGCGGTGCCGCTGGTTCCGGCGCTTGCCTGGCCGCTGCCCTGCCAGCGGTGCGGGGCGGCTGTTTGATTATCGGAGGCTCAGCCTCTGCCACGTACGTCTCCACGCCGACGCTGCTCAGCTGTAACAGCAGGGATCGGGTTGGTGAGAGCTTCCTCCATTTTTGCGCTGACGGGGTGAGGAAGGCAGCTTTCCTTTCATGGGCCCCTGCAGGTCCCTCCTGCTGCGGCATCTCCGGCACGTATGGCTGGAGGGCCTTGTCGAAGAGCAGCATTTTGAGCCGCATCTCCCTGTCCTTCCTTGCTCTGGCTGTGAGCTTAGCGCAGAAGGAACATTTCTGGGTGACATGAGATTCCCCAAGGCACCTTATACACTGACTGTGCCCGTCAGAGGCCGGCATCACTTTGCGACATGACTCACACTTTTTGAATCCTGAAGAGGACATTATGGTGAGTCTTTGAGATGTTAATAGGGTGCTTAGCACCTGCTCTGTGCCTGTTCCCCTCAGGAGGCCTAATGGCCCTACGTCCCCGGGCCTCCGGTGCTCCGCTTGTTACTAAGACTGGAAGCTTTACTCCTTCCTCTTTTTTTTTTTTTTTTGGAAAACAATAACAAGCTAACAATCTAAAAGACTGAAAAAGAAACTCTAAAACACTTTAAGAACGTTAAATACACTGACTCTGGCCGTAGCCTGAGCAGATTCCGTCTGCAGCCGATGGCGGTTAAAGAGGAACTGGCAGGGACCGGATTGCGCACGTGGCCGGGAGTGCGCAAGGGAGCGGCGCGTGCCGGCGCATGCGCGGTCCGGCAGAAACTGCTGGAAAGATCTGACCTGCGGCGCCGGGGCGAGCCCGACACCTAATGTGGAGCACCCACGGGGACACTCGTAGAAGAATGTTCTGTCTTAACGATTTAGTTATCTCTGTCTCACACGTGTAAATTAAGTTTCAACTCCCTTGTAAGAACTGGCATCACAAAGGCGAACCAGTACAATTGGCATCTTTAGATAAGAAAGAGCGTATGTGTCCCAAGGGGTATAAAGAAGGGTCCGGCAGCCCACTCAAACTGAGCTCCAACTACCTTTACCTGCCAGTTGGGTAAGGTCATTGCCTCCTGAGGACCCAGGGGGCGCCCTCCTCATACTCTTCTTCCCGAGGGACTGAGTGAATGACGCTGGCTACGCTGGAGTCAAAGGATGCAGGGGTGAGAATTATACCTGCAATGCACTTTTGTGCACATTTAATAGTAAGAGCTCTGTAAGCTAAGGTGTTTTGTCCTTATACGTGTAACTTGTAATCTAATTGGTATGCCATATGTATCATCCTACTAGTCTTTAAGAAGATAGAGCAATAACCTTGTAACCGCTAAGATTCTTATTTCTGCCTTTTAATAAATAGTAACCATTTAAGCTTCAGCCTGACACCTTCCAGTTACTGTAACTCGGCCAAACACAAACAAAGAACCCTAGCCGGTTTGGCTATACTAGCACGGTGAGTGGTAAGGTGCAGTATTTAATGTTATCTATCTATCTATAATATATATCTAGATGTATAAAATAAATATATAATGCACAGCTCAATGCCCTCCCCTTCCCAATGCCAGGTACCCCTAGTACCTCACTCTAACCCAATTCTCCCCCTCCAAGCCAGCCTCCCCCAAGCCTCCCTACACTCTAACTGAATGCTTTCCCCTGCCCCTGGAGCCAGGCCCCCTCAAGCCCCGACCACACTCTAAATCAATGCCCTCCCCCCTCCTCCTGAGCCAGGCACCCACAGCCCCCTGCTCTAATTTGATGCCAATGACTCACCAGAGCCTCCACCACCACACACTTCTCCCACCACACACTGAGGCATGTGTGTGGAGGAGCTGTATTTAAGGGCCACATGTTGGCCGTCCCTAAACTAGGTAGCAGGAGAGCCTCCTCTCTCTTTCTACCTCCCCATCACACACAGGGTAATAATGCCACTATTACAGTCCTCCAGTGTTATCACATTGAACAAAATCTCCAATCTAATTTGGCAGCAGAGGGCAAAATGTTATGGTCCCAGACTGGGGTCTTATCTTGTACTTACACATTGCTGGTTCCCAAGCTGATGGGCAAAAACATAGTAGTACAATTTCAATTTATTTATCAGAGTACAGAAACAAGAGTCAACTTTCTCAAAGATGAATTTTGTGAGGATCTGCATGTCCAGGATGATGGAATATGGGGCATATCACCTACCTCGCTCAGTAGAGACAAAAACTCTTACCTAATCATGGCTGGTGTAAAATTGCCTCAAAACAAAAAACTCACATCCCACTAGATTAGGCAATAATTCTTCTTCTAGCTGCAGAGACTGGATGAATAACCTATGTTGGGGTATCAGAGAGGTAGCCATGTTAGTTTGTATCTTCAAGAACAACAAGAAGTCCTATGGCACCTTGTAGAGTAACATATTTGATGAAGCAGGTCTTTGCCCACAAAAGCTTATGCTCCAAAATATCTGTTAGTTAGGTGCCACAGGACTTCTTCTTGTTATGTCGGGGTGTACATTCATAGGCCAGCTGCGTACACTTCAGATTTAAGGAAGGATACCAAAGTTCAAGTATCATCCATGTAAGAAATGGATTCTCACCAACACATACCCTGCCATGGGTTACTGCTGTTGGAATATAGCTCTTTCATTTTACATTTGATTTTTAAAACAATATTTTGGGGGAAGCAGTCGTCTTTATGTTCTTGGAACATGGTGTTGGCTGCATTAGCAGCAAGCGCAGCATGCTGATTCAGCAGCTCTCCATGATACTGAAAGAGAGACCACAGGCTGGATTTGGTGGTGAAGGTGCTTGGCCAAGTTTACTGGCACCAAAGCACAGTACTTGTGCCCCATGGGTGCTATGGGTACACTAATACTTGCAACAAAGTACCAGCTCAATCTACAGAGAATTATGCTGTTCCCTGAGCCAGAACAAAGGGAGAATTACCTGGTCTTCCTTCCATTCTCTCTTTATATACAAATACAAATAAATTATCTATTATATTTCATGATTTTTGTTAACATCCTGTGCCTAGTTCCTTCTAGTTTGATCAAAACAGCCTCATCCATTATCCCGTCATTTCCTGCGTCTGCTTTTCAGAGACGAAGAAGAGGCTACACCTTGCCTTACTTTAAACTCCTGGGCAACAATTAATGAAGTAATCCATAGGAACATTGCTTATTTACTCTGAACAACAAATACCCACAGTGCCCATTCTAGACCACCAAGCCTTTGTTGAACAATCACTTACTGCTATCTCCCCATTATTCTGTCTCCATTCCCTTCCTCCTGGCTTTGTATCTCTGTGTTGCAATATGTTTAGTCTCTGTATGCCTCAGGACTGGGAGCATGTCTTAGTCCTGTTTGGGGAAGTGCCTGGGACACCTCTGAGACCTTTTAATTAGGGACAAATATTTTAATTATTACAATTAAATAAGACATTATTACTTAGGGCAGACACAATATACATCTAACAGTTGCACTATAAGAATTGCTTTTTTGTGTGTGTTTAATCTGCCAGAGATGGGAGCTTTGCCTTGCTATTCTGCTTGTATTGTACCAAAGCACTGGAATAAGGTTACCTGAATGCCATCCACTTCTGTGGAACCAAGACGCATATCTCAGAAGACTTTCTCAAGTAGCCAAGTAGATTAGCTGAGATAGGAAAGGATCAGAATGAGCTTGCATTATATCTGTTGAGGGCCCATTGGTGACAGATGTTAGTGTATAAATATTGCATGAGTGTAATATAAATAGCAGCTGAGACAAGGGAAGACCAATCTCAAAATCTCTAGAATAACTATGAGAGCTACTGTGAAACTAAGTCTCTTTTTGCTTATCTTTGCTTGGTCTCATTAGTTTGGCTACATTCAAGGCATCCAATCTTGGCAACAAATGATATTCCCATTGAAACTGAATGAATCATCTGTTATTTTAAAAATGTGCTCAGAATTTATAAAAGAGATGGAGAGTCAGTCTAACTCCAGTGTGAGTATTTGACCACTGTTGACCAGTTTTGCATGATCAGGAGGTGGAGATTAGTTAATAACCACAAAGCTCCTACATTCACAGAAACAAGAAGTCCTGTGGCACCTTATAGATTAACAGATATTTTGGAGCATAAGCTTTCGTGGGCAAAGACCTGCTTCCTCAGATGCATGAGTTGGGGGGGCAGGGGTTCAGAGGAGGATTTAAAGGGGAGGGTCTGAGTAAAGGAGAGGGCCAGAGCTGACAAGGTCTAGTCAGTCAGAGTGGAAATGGCCCATTATTGGCAATTAATGTGGAGTAGTGAACATCAAGAGAGGAGAAAAAGAGAAGTTACTCACCGTAGTAACGGTGGTTCTTCGAGATGTGTCCCCGTGGGTGCTCCACCATAGGTGACGGCTTGGCCGGCGCCGCAGATCGGATCTTCCAAGCAGTTTCTGCCGGACCGCGCATGCGCCGGCGCGCGCCGCTCCCTGGTGCGCTCCTGGCCATGTGCGCGATCCGGTCCCCGCCAGTTCCTCGACCAACCGCCTCGGTTGCCCCTGCAAAACACTAACAGAGATCCGAAGCGGGGAGGATGGGCGGGAAGTGGAGCACCCACGGGGACACATCTCGAAGAACCACCGTTACTACGGTGAGTAACTTCTCTTTCTTCTTCGAGTGTCCCCGTGGGTGCTCCACCATAGGTGACTACCCAGCAGTAACCCAGATAGGTGGTGGGTAATCGGATTATGTGCAGGTGGTCCCCGAGAGGACCGCTGCAGAGAGACAGGTATCCTCTTGGAATACCCTGTGAAGGGCGTAATGTTTGGCGAACGTGTCGTAGGATGACCAGGTCGCCGCTCTGCAAATGTCTTTCAATGCAACGCCCTTGAAAAAGGCTGTTGATGCTGCCACCGCCCTGGTGGAATGAGCCCTGGGAGTGGCCGACAAAGGAGTCTTTCTGAGCTCGTAGCACATTTTTATGCAGGATACAATGTGCTTTGAGATTCTCTGCGATGAGAGACCTTCTCCTTTAGATTTGGGAGCGAGGGAGACCAGGAGTCTATCCGTTTTTCGGAAGGACTTGGTCCTGTCTACGTAGAAGGCTAGCGCCCTCCTCACATCCAGGAGGTGTAGGCGCGCCTCTTCGCTGGAGTTATGAGGCTTTGGATAGAACGAGGGTAGAACAATAGGTTCATTGATGTGAAACTCGGAAGAAACTTTGGGAACAAAGGCTGGATGCAGCCGTATGGTTACCGCCTCCTTGGAAAAGACAGTGCAGGGTGGCGTTGCCATGACTGCCGCAAGCTCGCTCACCCGACGGGCTGACGTAATTGCAAGAAGAAAGGTCGTCTTTACTGTAAGGAGGCGAAGGGGAACCGTGGCCAAGGGCTCAAACGGTGGTCCCACGAGTGTGGTAAGCACCAGGTCCAAGCTCCACGAAGGTGGAATCGGTTTCCGAGGGGGGTATAGGTTTACCAACCCTTTGAGGAACCTGGTAACCATAGGGTGGGCGAACACCGTGTGCCCTCCCTCCTCATGTCTGAACGCCGAGATGGCGGCAAGGTGGACCTTTAACGAGGATAGCGAGAGTCCTGCTCTCTTGAGGTCCAGTAAATACTCTAGAATTGTAGGTATAGGCACCGAAAGGGGGGCCAGCTGCTTGGTAGAACACCAAGCCATGAAGCGAGTCCATTTTTGTTTGTAGGTTTTCCTAGTGGAAGTCCTCCTGCTACTTTCTAGGACTTGCTGTACTTCCACTGTGCATGTGCTCTCTAGGGAGCTGAGCCATGGATTAGCCACACTTGCAGTCGCAGGCTTTGGGGGTGCGGATGCACTATGGACCCCTGGGCTTGCGTGAGCAGATCCGGCGCCACCGGAAGAGGCATCGGTGGGCGGTCCGACAGGCGCAGGAGTAGGGGGAACCATGGTTGGCGATCCCATGTTGGGACTATCAGGATCATCCGAGCCTTGTCTCTCCTGGCTTTTTGCAGAACCTTGTGGATCAGCACTGCGGGGGGAAACGCGTAAAGCAGGGGGCCTCCCCACGGGATCGCGAACGCGTCCCCCAGGGACCCCCGGCCCACCCCTGCTCTGGAGGAGAATCGTGGGCACTGTTTGTTGTGCTGAGTGGCAAACAGATCTATTTGGGGAAACCCCCATGCGTGGAAAATCGGCCGTAGTAGATCGGGACGGATCTGCCACTCGTGGGTGAGCGCAAAACGTCTGCTCAACTGGTCTGCCTTCACGTTGTGCGTGCCCGGCAAGTAGGAGGCTCTCAGGATTATATCGTGGGCGATGCACCAGTTCCATAGGCGGATTGCTTCCGCGCATAAGGTACGGGATCGAGCTCCTCCTTGCCTGTTTATGTAAAACATGGTGGAGGTATTGTCTGTACTGATCCCGACGACTTTGCCTTGTATACGGTCTCGAAAGTGTTTGCAGGCGTTGAACACTGCTCTGAGCTCTAAAACATTGATATGTAGAGACTGTTCCGTGGGTGACCACAGTCCTTGAGCCACCTCTTCGCCCATGTGCGCTCCCCACCCTATGAGGGAGGCATCCGTAGTGAGGAAAACCGATATTTGCGGCTGATGGAAGGGTACCCCTGTTAGCAAGTTCCTGGGGTTTACCCACCATTGCAGGGATTCGCGCACCCCAGGTGGGGGCGACACCACCCTGTGAACGGTGTGTACTGCCGGCTTGTATACACTTGCCAGCCAATGTTGCATGCTGCGCATGTGCAACCTGGCGTTCTGTACCACAAACGTAGCCGCTGCCATGTGGCCCAGCAGCTGCAAGCACGTCAAGACCGGCACCGTAGGGCTGAAGGTGATGACCTGCACGAGGGAACTGATGGCTCGAAAGCGAGCCTCTGGTAGGTATACTCTCGCCGAGACCGAGTTTATGCGAGCCCCTATGAACTCTATGTCCTGTGAGGGGTCTATCTTTGATTTTGCCAGATTGATAACCAGGCCAAGTGAGGAGAACGTGTTTGCTGTGACGCGTATCATGCGGAGAACCTCCCTTTTCGAGGTCCCTTTGAGCAGGCAGTCGTCCAGATACGGGAAAATAAACACCCCCTGTCTGTGCAGGTAGGCTGACACCACTGCCAAGGTCTTGGTGAAGACTCTGGGGGCCGAGGAAAGGCCAAACGGTAGGACCTTGTATTGGAAGTGTTCGTTGCCCACCATGAACCGGAGAAAACGTCGGTGAGCCGGATGAATGGTTATGTGGAAGTACGCGTCTTGTAGATCGAGGGCTGCGAACCAGTCTCCATCGTCCAGTGCTGTAAGGATGGAGGCAATAGTGATCATCCGAAAACGTTGCTTGCGCAGATACCTGTTGAGGCCACGAAGGTCTAAGATGGGCCTCCAGCCTCCTGTCTTTTTCTCCGTCAGGAAATACCGAGAGTAGAACCCTTTCCCTTGCAGTTGCTCCGGCACCTTTTCCACCGCCCCTATGAACTCTAGGTGGGCCACCTCCTGCCTGAGCCTGGCTACATGGGAGGCCTCCTGGGGGTGGGGCTTGGGCAGGGGTCGCGGCGGCGGGAGCGACTGGAAGGGGATGGCGTACCCCGTGGCTATGATCTCCAGCACCCATTTGTCTGTGGTGATCCTTTGCCACTGGTCGTAGAATGGTCGGAGGCGATGGTGAAAAAGTCGTTTCGGATGATCTTGTGCAATAGTGGTGATGGCGCAGCCCTGGATTTGTATGTCAAACTTGTGGCCTTTGGCCCCGCCCCGAGGACGGACGGCCCTGTTGTGAGCGTCGCCTGGGGGTTCTGTACTGCTGGTGCTGCTGATGCCGCCCTTGCTCGTAACCCCTGTGATACTGGGGGCGCTGTTGCTGGTATTGGTACCGCCTTTGCTGTGGGTAGTACCTTTTCTTTGAGTATGGAGGGGTGTAAATCCCCAGGGTCCTGAGTGTGGCTCTTGAATCTTTACTGGAATGAAGGACCGAGTCAGTTGATTCAGCAAACAGCTTCTGCAAGTCGAAGGGAAGGTCGATTATCTTCGCCTGCAGATCTCTCGGTATGCCCGAGGTCTGGAGCCAGGACTCCCGTCGCATCACCACTGCAGTTGCTGTGGAACGTGCTGCCGTGTCCGCAACATCCAAAGCAATCTGAACTTCCATCCTCGCAGCCGCATAGCCCTCTTGCACTATGGCCTTGAGGACCGGCTTTTTGTCCTCTGGAAGCGAGTCCATGAGGGAAGTTAATCTGGCATAGTTGTCGAAATTATGGTTCGCCAAGTGCGCTGCATAATTTGCCATTCGCAAGGTTAAAGTGGAGGAGGAGTAGACCTTTCTGCCGAACAGCTCTAGCTTCTTGGCATCTTTGTCCATTCCCCCTGTTTTAAATTGAGATGTTTTTAATCTTTGCTGCGAGGACTCCACCACCAAGGAGTTTGGCTGGGGGTGGCTAAACAAGAACTCCATGCCCTTCGCCGGCACGAAGTATTTCTTATCCGCTCTCTTTTGGACAGGCGGAATAGTTGCCGGGGTCTGCCATATGGTAGTGGCGGACTCCAAGATCGCTTCATCAAGCGGGATTGCTACTCTGGAGGAGGCCGGGGAGCTCAAATTTTTAAGGAGCTTATGATGTTTCTCTTGCACTTGTGCTGTCTGGATGCCTTGCGTGAAAGCTACCCTCTTAAACAGCTCCTGAAACTGTTTGAGATCGTCCTTGGGATGGACGTCCCCTAAGGCCGTGGCCTCATCCGGGGAGGAAAACGAGGAACCGCTGGGGTACATTTCTTTGGACCCTTCCGGTTCTTGATGGTGATGGTGCGCCCTCTCGCTGGAGGTTTGCGAGGGAAAATCTCGTGGGTCCACGGCCAGTCCCCCCTGGGATGCTTGAGTCTCCGTCCCCGATCGTGATTGCCCTCGGGGGTACGAGGTAATATGTGGGGATCTCTCCCTGGTAGATTGCCGATGGTGTCCATGCCCCACGTGGTAGGGACGACCATGGCAGTATAGGCACTGTTCCTGGGAAGGTGACCTTGACCATTCCCTTTGCACGTACCCTGTGTGTCTGGGAGAGGGGGATCGTCGAGACACTGGAGAGAGCGATTTTGCATAATAGTCCAGCGATTCAAATCCCAGGAAGGGCGAGGGTGGTGCCAGCCATGGGGAGGCTGATTGCAGGAAAGGAGAAGGGGGCTCCGGGTAGGCTAGGGGGGGCCCCTGCCTTCTGGTTGGAGTCTGCAACATGAGCGGAGGGCTGTGAGAAAAGAGCTCCACAGCCCTGTCTGGAGAGGGGCTGCAGTGCCTCCTCTTGTGTGCAGCCTTCCCCCTCCCTTGAGGAGGTAACTCCGCCCCCTGATGGGCGGGGGATCCCGGCCCCGTCAGCACCGTGCTAGGCACGCTCGAGGGCGGTGCCGCACGTGCGGAGTCCTTCTGCGCCTGCAGGCTACATGCCTGCGCGCTCTGCACCGCCGGTTCCCCGGGGGTCGGTGCCGCTGCCTGCGGTGCCGCTGGTACCGGCGCTTGCTTAGCCGCCGCCCTGCCTGCGGTGCGGGGCGGCTGGCTGATCATCAGAGGCTGAGCCGCTTCCACGTGGCTCTCCGTGCCGCCGCCGATCAGCTGTTGCTGCGGCTGGGGGCTGCTCGCTCCTCCCGTCCCGCTCACTGTTGCTGCCGGCAGGGATCGGGTTGGAGAAACTTTCCTCCGTTTTTGCGCTGATGGAGTGAGGGAGGCAGCTTTCCTTCTAAGGGCCCCGGAGGGTCCCTCCTGCTGCGGCCGCTCCGGCACGTCTGGCTGGAGGGCCCTGTCAAGAAGCAGCAGTTTAATTCTCATCTCCCTGTCTCTCCATGCTCTGGTCGTTAACTTTGCACAGAAGGCGCATTTTTGTGCCACATGGGACTCCCCCAGGCACCTTATGCAGAGACTGTGCCTATCGGACACTGGCATCGCCTCTCGGCAGGACTCACATTTTTTAAAGCCTGAGGAGGACATTGTTGGTGGGTACTTAGCACTTCTTTGTGCTGTTTCCCCGTCCGATGGCCTGCCTCCGCAGGAGGGCTGATGGCCCTAGCTCCCGGCCTCCGGCGCTTGTTACTGGGACTGGCTTGAGCTGTCCCTCCGTAGCTTGTTTGTTGTTTGTTTTTTTTTTTGTTTACAAAATAACAACCGGTTACTTATGGTATCCTAAAGAACTGAAAAACTTCAAAGAGAAAACAAATAAAGTCGTTGAATACGCTATGTGGCTTTAGCCTAGTCGGATTCCGTCTGCAGCCGACGGCGGTTGAGAGGAACTGGCGGGGACCGGATCGCGCACATGGCCAGGAGCGCGCCAGGGAGCGGCGCGCGCCGGCGCATGCGCGGTCCGGCAGAAACTGCTTGGAAGATCCGATCTGCGGCGCCGGCCAAGCCGTCACCTATGGTGGAGCACCCACGGGGACACTCGAAGAAGAACAAGTCAGTTCATTGGGGGGATGTGGCCCATTGTCAGATGCTAATGTGGAGGTGTGAACATCACGAGTAGAGAAACTGCTTTTGTAATGGGCCAACCACTCCCAGTCTCTGTTTTAATTGTTGGTTGATGGAGTCAAATTTGCAAATGAATTGCAGCTTTGAAATTTTTCTCTCCATTTTATTTTTGAAATTTTTTTGTTGGAGGACTGCTACTTTTAAATCTGTTACTGATGTCCAGGGAGATTGAAGTGCTCTCCTACAGGTTTTTTGTATGTTACCATTCCTGATGTCTGATTTATATCCATTTATTCTTTTACATAGAGACTGTCCAGTTTGGCCAATGTAAACTGCAGTGGGGCACTGCTGGCACATGATGGCATGTATTATATTAGTAGATGTGCAGGTGAAAGAGCCCCTGATGGTGTGGTTGATGTTAGGTCCTGTGATGATATCGCTGGTACAGATATGTGAGCAGAGTTGGCAGTGAGGTTGTTGCGGGGATTGGTCTTCCCCTTTACTGAGACACCCCTCTTTAAATCGTCCTCTGAAACCACTCCCCCCAACTCATGCATCTGACGAAGTGGGTGTTGCCCATGACAGCTTATGCTCCAAAATATCTGCTAGTCTATAAGGTGCCACAGGACTTCTTGTTGGTTTTGAAGCTACAGACTAACACAAGTACCTCTCTGATACTTACGTCCACAGAATCATTATTCTTTCTTTTGCATGAATCTACAATATCAACTTACAAGAAAGAGAAAATAATTATACAGGCTGAACATCTCTAGTCCATCATGCTTGGGATCTGAATTGAGAATCTGCCAAACCACAGAAAGTCAATATTGTTTAGCAGCACTACCAACACTTGCATTGCTTACCGGGCTCTGAGAAGATGTTTTGAGGTGTATTAGAAAAGCACAGAACACTGAGAGCCAAGAGTGGTGGCTGTAAACAAACTTTATGAGATCATGGTAAACTTGGCCACATCCATAATAAGTGGACATCCAGCTAACTAATCATGCTGGACCATGTATATTGCTGGACTAAAGAGGTTCAACATGTGTAAGTGAGTACTTTAAACACAATTATCATAGGAGGCAGAACTTAAAGACTTATACAGATACATACATAAAAAGTAAAACCATGACAAGCTCAACTTTATATTTTGACACCTTCCCTTCCTCTTGAAAGCAGTTTCACAGCTACATATCCTCAAAGGGGAGTTATGACATTTTCACTGAAAGAGAAAGTAATTTCATATTAGTTACTTCCATAATGCATTTTAACTAAGACCACGTGAGCTCTGTTTGCATAACGCTACAAGCCATTAGAAAAAAAAATCCACAAAACCCACAACATCGCCTCAGGACTCCGCAGGCAGGCAGAAGGACCAGCACAGGAAAGAACATTTTGACAGATGTTGCATCATGGTTTTGCCTTTACGTGTGTTTTTTAATTTACTGGTTAAGAAACAATCAGAACCTGCCTCTCAAGGAAGCAGACACTGCAGTCTACCATGCAATCTTATCTTGGGTCTGTGTTGGTTTCTCCAATGGCAAATACTCTGCAAATTGAAGGGCTTGATCAACCACACAGCTTCCACGAGCAAAGGCTATTGTTCAAGAGATAACATTTGTACTATAAAAAGCCAGAATAGGCCAACAAGTACAATGAGCCTGTAATTCTGTGACACTTGGTTCTGTGACACAGGTGCAGAACCCAACACTTCCAAAGGCGCTCTTCTGCCTCTGCCGCCCCGCCCTCCATGCCAAGCAGCCACTGCCAGGGCACTTCTATATTGATAATTTTCAGAAATTCTACAGTTGGTAGTGTGCTGCTTCATCAGTTCCACCAAAAGTGAAATCACTAGCATAAAGCAGGGCAGCAGCTGGTTCTACCACTGTTATCAAACCCTGCTCTGAACAGATTTACTCCAGTCCTTCCAGAAGTGAGAGTTCTGGGAAAGTGTCAAGGTTGATCCCCACTCCGACACTCCAAGTGCAGAAGGTGAGGGCCTGTAAGAGACCTTAAATATCCCTTGCCTCTGTAGGCTTCTAAAAGCTTCCCAAGGTCACAGATTGCCTGACCCTGAGAAATAGCTGCTACCAGCCAAGTGAGAACCTCTTTAGAACCCAGGAAGACACACCTGGGATGTCTCCCTGTGGGGTAACCCCAAGCTCTTAACCCTCCCTTAGGAAAGAGCTTGAAAACAAAGAGGAAGAAATTAAACTGCAATCTGATAGCTGACCTTTCAGTCTTAGGCCTCTATATACACAGACCCATCTCTAGGACACAGGAATTAAATCTCTGTCTTAAACAAAGGTGATTTATTAACAAAACAAAAGAGACATGACAAAGAATACTTGGTTGCTCGGTGTTACAGAGCAATTCATAAAAAAGGTAGGTTGAAACACAGAGAATTATTTCTCTGGGATTCAGTTCAAAAGTTATAATGTACATCAGCCATTCTAAGACATCCCACTCCAAACCCAAGAATAACATTAAAAAATAACTGTTCACATCTGATTAAATATTTCATTTCTACTTACATATCTGTATTCCAAGACTGCTCTTGAGGCATGGATATAACTGAAATCCTCCATGCCTGGTATCAGTCTTAATTCATCTCTGTCTCTCCCCTCTGGCCACACAAAAAACACCCTCAGCAGGAAACTCTTTTGATTCAAAAATCCCTTCTCTCTTCTCATTGGCTCAGCTGGCTGCTTGCCAACAGAGAACCCACTGTGTCTGGGTTTAACCCTTTATGGGCATTCATTCACGACAGGGAGTACCCAAAAGGGCTGGTAAGATTTAACAGAGAGGTGAGCGTGATGGGCTTCTGTAAGGAGGGGAAGAATGGATGCTGTATTGGTGTAAATGGAGGAGGTGACAAGGTCCTAAATGAAGAAAGAAACAACTACTGCCCCCAGCTCCTGAGATATATGTCTGACCATGCCCCTTTCCTATTCCACGTCTTACCAATAATGACATATCATAGACCTGAGAGATCTTTAGTTCCCTAGCACAGCACAACGGCCCATACTCATTTGTGAATGCAATGTTTTTCCACTGTGTTCCACAGACGACAATGCCTTTTGACAAGCCAGAGCAAGTTTAATTGAGTTAGGTAAGCATTAGATAAAGTTTCAAATTTGGCAAACACTGAAAGTGCTTTTACTCAGGTTTGCAAAAATTTTTACTAACTTCCACCATGCTTTTTTATTACTCCATATAAAACAGGGAATTTTTTTAATCTGCAAATAAATATAATGGCAGGATGATACACTAACATTTACACTCCATAATTATACTGCAGTGCAGATATCACCTCCCTTCCACCTTCTCTTTCCCATATGTAGGGCCCAGTGTATACTGTGATTGTACATGAATGCACAAATGAGCCCATTGTTTATTGATTTGCCAAAAGGCCACATAAAGCTGAGCAGGTGCTGAATAAGTCCACTACAATGGCTGTTTTCCTACCATTATTTAGCCTCTCAGCTGCCACATCTACCTGTTAGCATTTCTTTCCCTCATCTGTACATTATATCCACAAAGACAATTCAGCACATTTGCTGCATCTTCTTCTGTATTGCTGTCCTTAAATACAAAGGAGAAAGCAACAAGGGAGATTCTTTGCAAATCAGCAAAATGGGGACTGACCTTCTCTCAGGCTTGTTCTGCAATAGGAACTCATGTTGATTTAACCATGTTGCTCAGGGGTGTGTGGAAAATCCACACCACTAAGCAACCTACTTATGCTGACCTAAGCCCCAGAATAGACAGTGCAATAAGAATGGGAGGTTTCTCCCAATGACATAGCGAAAGGCTAAGTCTACACTACGAAATAAATTTGAAGTAAAGGCAGTTAGGTCAATATTACCACGACTGTCTTCACTGCAAATACCGCTAGCTCGATTCAGGGAGCATGAATATTGAGATTACAATATCGCAGTTACCTGACAGGTATAGCATCAAGCTCGAATTTAGAAGTTCGATTAAAGGAAAGTGTGGAAGTGCCATGTCTGAAAATCAAATTTATTAGCCTCCAGAGGTGTCCTGTATGTAAACCACAATGCTGCTAATCCCCCAGCTGCTAAGATACTCGGAGAAGATCAACTCAACTGGTCCCCCTCTGAGCCTCCCTGTGCCCCTAGTGTGGCTTGCTGTCGCCGGGGGGGAAGTCTCCCCAACTCGAAGAGGACCACTTCAACTGGGCCCCCACTGAACCCCCCCCCACCCAAACTAGGGCTTAATGCCACCAGAGGGAGGTTTCATGAGCCGGGTGGGCTAATTCCCCATGAAGAGACCATGTCATGTGGGCCCTCAGAACCTGCCCCCACCTCCGGAAACATGAGCTGGCCCACCCAATCGATGAGATCTGGGGCTTCCACCACCATCCCCTCCTTCTACCTACAGTGACATTCTTTCTGTGTTGTTCCAAAACTACCTTAGCAAAGGTTTGTCTGAGGAGATCTTTTACAGAACATGCATCATTTAAATTGCTCTCATTCTCTACATTATTTTCTCTCTTACGTAAACACTTTGCCACTGGGCCTAATTTGAAGGTCTCATCTCCTTTTCAACTACTTCAACATTCTGCCACATCGGCTAACCCCTCCCCACTGAACTCCCCCACCCCACGCCTGTAGTGTAGCAGAAAGTCAAAAAATATTTTTTCCTAGACTTTTCTATCCTCCTTCTTCTAACCTAACAATACAGTCCGGGCCCCTCTATCATTTTCAGGAATCAGATGCAATAATGGAAGGAGGCACACACTGTGGATGGCCAGTTGAGAACACAGTCATTGTGCTGAAGCCTTATAGTGCACCAGAAAGCCAAAGACTCTCCCTAACAGAATGTAATGAGGTGGGAAACCAAAAATTCTTTTTTCCTACACTTTTCTATCCTCTTTCTTCTAACTTTAAAATACAGTCTGGGCTCCTGTATTATTTTCAAGGATCACTTGCAATGATGGGAGGGGGGACACAGTGGATGGCCAGTTGAGAACAGTCATTGCACCCATATTGGCAACATAATGTGGGGGTGGGAACCAAAAATTCTTTTTTCCTAAACTTTTCTAACGTCTTTCTTCTAGCTTTAGAATTCAGTCTGGACCCCTGTATTATTTTCAGGGATTGAATGCAATGATGGGAGGTGGGACACTCGGTGGATGGCCAGTTAAGAACACAGTCATTGCAAGGAAGCCTTATAGTGCACCGGAAAGCCAAAGACTCTGCCCATCAGCAACTCTCTTTTCGGAAAAACTTCCCTTATCTTCTCTTTCTTCATGCTTTTTGAGGTCCCTGTATTAGTTTCAATAAAAGTCAAAAATCTTTTGTTTGAGACTTTCTATCCTCTTTCTTCTAACTTTGAGGGTCTCTGTATTATTTCCAGGAATTGGCATATTTTCAGGGATCAAGAGGGGAATGAGGAAAATGTAATATGGGAAGATGATGTTAAAGACCAGCGAGCATGCCCAGAATGAGGGAACTGTGGGATAGCTTCCCACAATGCACAACTGCAACAGTCAATGTTAACCAATTTGAGTGTGGCAGCAAGGAGGCGACTTTGAGGGGGCATTTGGAAAGTGAGGATGGTCAAATTTGAACTTATAAATTCCAGAATTACAAAATCGATATTAATTAATTCGAATTTATCTCATGGTGTAGATGCAGCCAAAGTGTCTTGGGGAGGTGGAGTTCCACCACCCATTGGCATCAGTAGCATTTTCCTAAACTCTGTATTGATTCAGTCACACGAGTTCTCTCCCAACAGTGAAACCCAGTGGCGATGGCTACACTAGCAAGTTTTGCCTACAAAACTCCAGTTTTCTCAGCAACACTCATGGAGCATGCAAACACAAAATGCATTTCTGTTGGTGGTATCTGGACAAAAGACAGCACTTTTGTTGACACTGTTCTGCCTCAAAGCTTGGAGGCATAACACTGCTGCTGACAGATTATGTGGACAAAAGAGCTGTGTGGCCACTATGGGTGGGGCTTCTCTCAACAGACAGGGCATTCACAACAATAGGCAGCCCTGTCTCCTGTGCTTCCAGGTGCCTGTTTTGTCGAGACAGCAGCTCGGCAGTCCAGCTGCTTTGTTGACAGAGTGGAGCACTTTTCCAGTTGCCTTTTGTGTGTGGCTGCACCCTGTCAACAGAAGTTTTGTCAGGAAACAGAACGCTGTTGACAGAGCACTGTACTATAATCATAGCCTGTAAATGTAGACAAGCCCTCAGAGGAAGTCAGAAGAAAGAGCTCAAGCACTGTCTGGAGGAGGAGCAGAGGAATGCAATTGCTGTGCACATCCTTCCAGAAGTGAAACACCCTTTGGCAGCTACCTCTTCTTCTAGTCTTCACACTATTCTCCTCAAGACAGTGTCTCCCAGCCCTGCCCCCCGCTGGCAGAGTCAGCCTCAAACTTCCAACTAGCCTGCAGTCCAAAAACGTCTCCCTTGCACCTCCTAGGCTCCCCAGGGAGCAGTACTCTGAAATGTGATGCCAGCTGCAGAACCTAACCCATCAACAATGCAAATAAACAATGTGCATCAACTACAGGTTGTTATTTTGTGGTGTTTTTGCCTTACTTAAAAACAGGCTTCTGGGAAATTCGTGAAGTATTTCATAATCAGTACATGACTCAGTGCAGATGCCATATAAATCAGGAGGCAGCCTTGCTACACAACTTAGATCTAATGCGACAAACAGTACACAGGGCCTTGCCCATATGCTGTGATTTAGAGAAGCCTAACTTTCAAGAGCTCTTCTGTTGTACATCTCCTGAGTTATCATCAACTACACTGCTTATCCATGTTTAATTTGATTCCTGAGTAAGTTATATTCTTGGTTTTCCATTTCAATTCCCACCAGGCAAAAAAAACTGAAGGGAAGCATTTTGACAAGGATACTGTGATTTCATCATCCAGATGACTTTGCAGCCTAAGAGGACTCCAGCTTCAGATATTGTATTTAATGTTCTCAGGACAGATGCTGTAAGGTCTTTTCAGAGGTGTAGAATATCATCTGCATACATTAACAATTTGTGTGCTTCCACTGAATTCCTTCCTAATCTCCTTGGTTCTAGAAGATACTGCTAACAACTTAACGCCAGTGGGCAAGCCAAGCTCATATTCTGGTTTGCCTACACAGGGGATGAGCGGGATTGTGGAAGCCCACACACCAGACTGGCCTAGAGCACAGTCTCCTGGAGGTACCTTTTATGCATCTCCCCACGTGGAGGGCTACGGTTGAGATTCCTGCACCAATACAAAGTTTGTAGCTGCATCTGAGCCACAAAAATGGTCTGTGGACATAAAATGGATATCCACAGCTTTGCAGGATTCAGTTAAGGTTCACTACCACATGAATCACAGAATCACAGGGCTGAAAGAGACCTCAGGAGGTCATCGAGTCCAGCCCCCTGCTTCAAGCAGAATCAACCCCCATTAAGTCATCCCAGCCAGGACCTTGTCAAGCTGGGACTTAAAAAACTCGAAGGATGGAGAATCCACCACCTCTCTAGGCAACGCATTCCAATGCTTCACCACCCTGCCGGTGAAGTAGTTTTTCCTAATATCTAACCTACACCTCTCCCTCTTCAACTTCAGACCATTACTTCTTGTTCTGCCATCTGACACCACTGAGAACAGTTTCTCACCCTAGTCTTTAGCACTCCCCTTCAGGAAGTTGAAGGCTGCTATTAAATCACCCCTAAGTCTTCTCTTCTGTAAACTAAACAAGCCCAAATCCCTCAGCCTATCCTCACAGGTCTTGTGCTTCAGACCCTTAATCATTTTTGTTGCCTTCCACTGAACCTGCTCCAGCAAATCCACATCCTTTTCATATTGGGGGACCCAAAACTGGACACCATATTCCAGCTGTGACCTCACCACTGCTGAATAGAGGGGAATAACTACTTTTCTAGATCTGCTGGAAATGCTCCCCCTAATGCACCCTAGTATGCCGTTAGCCTTGTTGGCTACAAGGGCACACTGTTTACTCATATCCAGCCCTTCTTCCACCATAACCCCTAGGTCTCTTTCCATCGTACTGCTGCTGAGCCAGTCGGTCCCCAGCCTATAACAATGCTTGGGATTCTTCCACCCCAGGTGTAGGACTCCACACTTCTTGTTGAACCGTATCAGATTTCTTTTGGCCCAGTCCTCCAATTTATCCAGGTCACTCTGGATTCTCTCTCTACCCTCCAATGTATCTACCTCTCCCCCTAGTTTTGTGTCATCTGCAAACTTGCTGAGGGTGCAATCCAGTCCTTCATCCAGGTCATTAATAAAGATGTTGAATCACACAGGCCCAGAACCGAGCACAAGAACCACATGGAATCACCGCATTGCTCCCAGAATGGAGACCCTGGTGTTTTGGAGTGTCCTGTGCTCTCAGGCTGACAGCTCTGGTGTAGCTCCACTCCTGCTCAATAGCCTTATTGTTATTGGATTGTCTTGCTTCTCTTGCTGGCCTGACAAGAACCCTTCTGTGTGCAATGTAACGGGGACAACAATAGCAACAATGTAACTTCTTCCTTTTGCTCCTGTCAGGGCTTTGACCCCACTCTGGCACTCCGGGTGCGGAAAGTAGGGGCCCACAAAAACATAAAATATCTTGCCGATACTGGTCAGTCCACTTCACCACATTTGGTTATTTCTTTCTGGTCAAGTCACTTAGTGGAGCAGTGATTTGGCTGTAGTGGGCTACAAACCACCGGTACTATCCTGCCAAGCCTAGGAAGGAAATGACCTGTTTCTTTGATTTTGGGATTGGCCAATTGTGGATAACCTTTATTTTTGACCGTAGAGGATTGATAGTTCCTTGACCTACCCGGTGTCCAAGGTAAGTCAGCCTGTTGTGGCCAGTTTGATGTTTTTAGCCTTAACAGTCAGCCCTGCCACCTTTATGTGCTGGAAGACGGCTTGGAGGTGCGCTAGGCGTTCTGCACGAGTCAGAGAATACAGTCAGATAGGCTACAGCAAATTCACCAGATCCTGCTAGCATATTATCGACATGTCACTGGAAGGTTGCCAGTGCACTGCATAGCCAAAAGGGAGACTACTGAGTTCATACAGCCCTGCATGACTGAAGGCTGACTTCTGCTTGGCTGATTTATCCAGAGGTAATTGCCAGTATCCCTTCATTAAGTCTAAGGTGGAGATGAACTGGATGTGTCCCAGTTTCTCCAACAGGTCATCCATACAGGGCATTAGATAGTTATTTGGGTGAGTTACAGCATTTAGCTTAAGGCAGTCCACACAAAAGCAGATTTTTCCATCCCGTTTGGGAACTAGGACTACTGGGACTCACTGTCAGAGGGGATGAATTACACCCATCTCTACCATGTCCTCGATCTCTTTCTCTATAGCTGCTTTGGTTGCAGGTGCCATTTGGTAGGGTTGGGCTCTGACTGGGTGAGTGTCACCTGTGTTAATGTAGTGAATGGCCCTTTCTGTTAGTCCCAGGGTGGCTGGGAACATCAGGGTGTACCGGGTGCAGAGCTCCACAATCTGCTGTTTCTGTTCATAGTTAAGGTTCATGGGAAGGGTTACCTCTTCTGCTCCACCCTTGTCCTCTCCATCACAGTAGGCTCCTTCTGGCCATTCAGCAACTTCCTTCTCCTGGGTGGTAAAACTGAAAGACCTTGACTCCTCAGGAATAAAAGGCCTTCAGAAAGTTAATGGGAAATACCTTAGGCTTAAGATCAAGGTCAGAGAAAGTGATGAGGTAGTTAACCACACCATGGCATTCATGGACTGTGAACAGCTCAACCCAGGATGCTTCAAGACCATGACCTGTTCTCCTCTCCTGAAGGGTACCAGGCCTTCTGCTCTTGCTGAACCATCTGCAATTTTTTGTGAGCCAGGTTTAGAGAGTCTCTAATGATATTTTGTAGTGTGGAAGTATAAGATGTGACATTGTACATAAAAGAGTTACATTGTAAAAAGAAATTAAATCACACTGATACAATGTTGCTTCTAAGCTCAAGAAGGGGAGGTTATGCTGATTTAAACAGAGCCAGGTGTGCCTGGAAAAGCAGGAACCAGAGCATTAGGTGCTAAATGGCGATTAATTAAGGTAACTAAGGAGTCATTGGCAGTGGACTGCTGAGGGTGATATGGAAATGAAGGTACGTGACTGGTCTCAGGGACTATATGGGGTGGGTGGGTGTCTGTTTTTTTTTCTTTTTTCCTTTGTCTATTAACTTGCCTTCTTGATCTGTATAAATTAAGAGACCTGAGTCCTGGGAGGGAGTTCACTTTTCTAAATGTATTAGCAGAGTAGCTTTGCTAATAAACAGAGTGGTCTGACAAATTGTGAGTCTTGAGTCTAACTTTGACAATTTGGAGATCCCACTGAGATGGCAAGCGTCTTCACTGAGACTGTGTGATACCTGACTGCCTTGCAGGACGACCGTGGCAGCCAGCGCCTGGACATTTAGTCCGAGCGGTCCTCCACGAGACGGAAAGGTGCACAACCGCAGTGCAGTCTACGCCATCACACCTGTTGGTTCCCACTCTGTTCTGGTAGGGGTCCCGGGATCTAACTTCTGGAATCTGATCCTGATCAGGTAATTATTCTTTCTGGGTTTTGACCGGTCTGAGGACTGTCCTGTCTCTGTGTCTATCCGTCCTCCCTGTGGTGTGTTTGAGTCTGGGTGCCATCTCCGTCCGGGGACTGGTCGACCAAGGGGTTCCCATCCCCGCGGTCTGAATAAGTGAAATCTGCACAATTGCAGCCACACCACACCTTGGGTATAACCCCTGGTGTGAAAGCAAGGGCAATTGAGGCAGTAGCCTGTGGGCTCCTTTCTGTGTGTTGCACCGGGTACTGCTCTGACAAGCACGAATTTCCTTCTTGTGTGAGTGCTGTGCGAAGTCCTCCTGGATGGGTAATCAGAAGTCTAAGGTAGAACAGTTCCCTAAGGGAACTCTGGCTTATTTTATGTATTTTAGGAAGGGTCCAGACTCTTGTAGGTTTCTTGAGAAATGGTCTAAACTGACCCTGGAGAACCCCAAATTGCAGTGGCCACTGTTAGGGTCTTGGGACAAGGACCGAGTGAACGCCTTAAAAGACAAACTCGTCCTCCCAAAAAACTAAATTGGCAAAAGGAGAGGTAGACTGCTTCATGCAGTGGTGGGAAGAGGCAAATCATAGGTGGACTGAATCAAAACTCACCTCTCTTAGAAATTCTAATGATAAATTAAAAGCCCAATTAAATGCAGTGTCTCCCACCACCAGTCCGAGCGCTCCCCTTTACCCAGTCCTGTGTAATGATCCGGATCAAACCCGACTCCCACCATACTCCTGCTCGAGTAAGAAAAAAGGGAAAGAAAAGCCTTCAGTAACTACAGATGATGAGAGCAATGATGAGAATGAGGAAAATACCCTCATTGGCCTTGCAGCCCTGCAAAATATTATGACAAGACAACCCAAAGCAGACTGCAAAAATTCTCTTGATCTCGCTACCTGGAAAAGAGAAACTGATGGGAGGTTGAAAAAGGATTCTGATAAAAATGTTGTGGCACCCTTACGAGTCCTTAAGGTGGAAGGAAGTGAGCCGATATGGAATTATAAGCCCTGGACCCGTACGGAACTTTTGTCTATAGTTAGAGGTCTTCCCAAGCCACAGGAAAATCCTATCAAATTTGCTGAGGAGTTTCTGTTAATCTGTGAAACCTATGAACCCTCCGAGACAGACCTCCTCCAACTGTGGAAACTGTTAGCCTCTACCAGTCAGTATGAAAAACGGTTGACTGCCGCAGACTGGCCAGCTGAGGCTCACCATTCAACCATGAAAAGTACTGGCCCAGATTCTGCATATAGAGACAGGTGTAGGGCCCTTTGGAACCGCCTGCATGAAGCCATTCCTAAAGTGTGGTCTCCTAAACCAAACTGGACAGCCATACGTTGTTGTAAACAAGGGCAAGGAGAGAGCCCAGGAGACTATCGGTCCCGGCTAACGGATATTTTCCTACAACATTCAGGAATACAAGAGCCCGATGTAAATGGACAGGGGGCCTTGGCACATGCATTTGTTGATGGTCTTCTCCCTGTTACAGGCAGCATGTTAAGGCGAATAAGTGTCGGGTGGGAGACTGAGACCATGGACAAATTGCAGGCAGTAGCAGAGCATTGCTACCGCACTTTAAAGGGAAAGGAGGAACAGTCCTCCCAAAAGTTAATGGCTCTGCAAATGCAACACTACTCAGGGCAAAGCAGACAGCACCAGGGATGGGGACGTGGTTACGGGGTGGGGGGTCGGGGCGTGGTGCTGGATTTTCAGGGGTTTGTAATTACTGTAAGCAGCATGGACACTGGAAGAAAGAGTGTCCAAGCCGACCTAGTAACCATGCAGGAAATCAGCTAAACTCTCCGCCGGCCCCGCCAGCTAATCCCCAACCCTACTTTGCACCACAACAATGACGGGATGCTGGGGAACCTCAGGAAGTTTTAGCTCCCTTATTACCTCTATCCCCTACTGGGGAATGTGGCCTGACTATTAATGATCTCTCTCTCCCTTTTCTTGTTGATACTGGAGCTTCTCTTTCTACAGTCCGCGCCACTGACCTACCTGCGGTTCCCCGATCTGGAAAAACTGTGTCTGCTGTTGGCATTACAGGAATCACTACCTCCCTTCCCCTCTGAAAACCTTTATCGGTTCAGGTCGGCCCCCTCTCTGAGGACTATGCATTCCTCCTCTCTGATTCCACTCCTGTAAACCTTCTGGGTTGGGATTTGCTATGTAAACTTGGCTGTATTATTTACTGTTCCCCAGATGGTGTCTATCTACAAATCCCTCAGTCTTCCCTGTGTGATTCTGCAGCCTCCCTGCTGTCTGAAACTTCCCTTTCCACGCCGGTTCCTTGCTGCCCCTTAGTTCCGTCCCTTGAACACCTAATTTCTCAGGTTCCATCCTCTCTATGGCCACCACACCCATCTGAAGTGGGCTGATTCAATACTGACCCAGTTCGAATTACTGTAGACAGTTCCAAACCTCTGCCTTGCCTGTCTCAGTACCCTTTAAATCCTGAGGCAGAGGCTGGTATTGCTCCAGTTATAACCGCATTGAAAGAACAAGGAATTACTGTTCCCTGTTCCAGCCCCTGTAACACCCCTATCCTCCCAGTTCGAAAGGCTGATGGTAAATCGTGGCAGTTTGTTCAGGATCTTCGAGCCATTAACCGTATTGTCATACCTGCTTTTCCAGTAGTCCCTAACCCCGCCACAATATTGGCTTCTATTCCGCCAGATGCAACCCATTTTACTGTTGTGGATTTGTGTTCTGCTTTCTTCTCTGTCCCGGTTCACACTGAGTCCCAGTATCTTTTTGCCTTTTCTTATAAGGGTCAGCAATACACATGGACTACGCTTCCCCAGGGGTATACAGAGAGCCCATCTTACTTCTCTCAAGCCCTAGCCAGGGATCTCGCTGACCTGGTTTTCCCATCGGGATCTACACTGATCCAATATGTAGATGACTTACTCCTCTGTTCCCCTTCATTGTCTGCCTCAGAAACTGATTCATTGATACTCCTTACTGCCTTAGCAAACAAGGGTCATAAGGCTTCCCGCTCTAAATTGCAGCTCTGTCAAACCTCTGTCACATACCTTGGCTTTCTTCTCTCCCAGGGCTCCCGTACACTTTCTCCAACCCGTGTTCAAGCCATCCTTAGTTTTCCCCAACCTCGCTCTCCACGCCAGGTCAGAAAATTCTTAGGCATGACAGGTTTTTGCAGGCAATGGATTCCCCAGTACGCTTCTCTTGCTAAACCGCTCCAGGAACTCACTCGATCCTCTGTGCCTGATCCCATGCCGTGGCCCCCAGAAGCAGATGCTGCTTTTGTTTCTCTTAAACAGAGTTTAGCTTCTGCCCCTGCCTTAGGATTACCTGACTATTGCAAGCCTTTCATCCTTTTCTGTCATGAACAATCTGCTTGTGCACTCGGGGTTCTTACCCAAGAGCATGGTGACAGAAATCGCCCAGTAGCTTATTTCTCTGCGACCTTGGATCCTGTTGCCCAGGGTTTACCCCCTTGCCTACACGCTGTAGCTGCTGCAGCGCGCCTGGTCGAGATGTCTGAGTCCCTTGTCCTCCGTTCTCCTCTCACTCTCATGGTTCCCCATTCTGTAGAAACTCTCCTTCTGCAACGCAACACTGCTCACCTCTCCTCTGCCCGCCTCACTAGGTACAAACTTTTACCGCTTTCAGTCTCACATATCACTATAAAGCGCTGCTCTCGGTTAAACCCTGCTACCCTCCTCCCTTTGCCTAATGATGAACTCCACGAGTGCCTTGCAACTGTCTCTACTGTCACTGTCCCGCGCCCCGACCTTTCAGATGTAGCTCTCCTTAACTCCGACCTTGTGTTGTTCACTGATGGCTCCTGTTTTAGGAATGACCAAGGTCGCCTCCTTGCAGGATATGCTGTGGTATCCCTCTCTGAAACTACAGAAGCTGCGCCTTCACCTTCTGTAACCTCAGCCCAGGTAGCTGAACTGGTTGCCCTAACCCGTGCTTGCTTCCTGGCTGAGGGGCACTCTGCCACCATTTACACTGACTCTCGATATGGTTTTGGGGTTGTACACGACTTTGGCACCCTCTGGCAGGCTCGAGGTTTCCTTACCTCTACTGGTACCCCTATCAAGAATGGCCCCTACATTGCGCTCTCCTGTATGCAGTTTTACTCCCATCTGCTTTAGCCATTGTTAAGTGTACTGGCCACTCAGCTGCAGACACTGAGGTGGCTAAAGGAAATGCACTTGCTGATGTTGCTGCAAAACATGCTGCCACTATGGAACCTTCGCTAGACGCGTTTCTTGGTTCCCTCTCTGTCTCCGTATCACCACTGTCCCTTTCTGATCTCGCCCAGCTCCAGGACTCTGCCCCAGAAGCAGAGAAAGATTCCTGGAGTGCCCAGGGTTGCTCTCTACATCCCGATTCCCTTTTGCGCTCGCCTACTGGTGCCCTCGTAGCCCCTCTTTCACTCTACCCATCTCTGGCCACCCTGCTACACGGTGTTTCTCATGTCGGAAAGGAGGGGATGGTCTCTGCTATGACTAAGGCAGGATGGTGGGCTCCCCATTTCAGCTCTTTTGCAACCCGCCACTGCGCTGCCTGTACTACTTGCCAAAGCTACAATGTAGGCAAGTCTGTAAGAGTAACACAAGGGTTTCGAGGTCTGCCTCAAGCACCTTTCTTACACTGGCAACTTGACTTTCTTCAAATGCCTAAGTGTCAGAAATATGAATTAATTTTAGTTATGGTATGTCTGTTTTCGGGTTGGATTGAAGCTTTTCCCTGCCGCAAAGCTGATTCATTGTCTGTTGCCAAATGCTTGTTAAACCATATTATCCCTACCAAGGGAATTCCTGCTGCTCTGTCTAGTGACCGGGGAACATATTTTACTGGAAAAATGGTTCAGCATCTGGACCGGGTATTACATGTCACTCACCTATTGCACTGTCCCTACCATCCACAGAGTGCAGGTGCAGTTGAAAGGCGAAACGGTGTGCTAAAAAATAAGCTTGCAAAAATTTGTGACTCTACAGGGTTAAACTGGCCAGCAGCCTTACCACTGGCCCTTATGGAAATTCGATCATCCCCATCTCAAAGGCACAAATTAAGTCCATTTGAAATCATTATGGGACGCCCTATGCGAACAATGGCTACCATTACCCCAGTCCCAGACCTAAACCTGACTCACAGCACACTCCTTCAGTATTGCAAGGGATTAATGCAAGCTGTGAGTCACATCCATTCACAGGTACAAGCAGCCTGGGCAACGAAACCCACCTCTGATGCCTGTCACACCCTTGAGCCAGGTGATTGGGTCTACGTGCGACACCACCTTCAAAAGCACACCTTGGAACCCCGGTGGAAGGGTCCATACCAGGTATTACTCATTACCCAGACAGCTGTAAAGCTCTCCGGCATTGCAGCATGGATACACGCTTCACAGTGTAAGAAAGCACCATCCCCAGTGGACCAAGCACCACCGCAGAACCACGCAGAGCCAATTTTGGCTCCAGAAAAAGACGCAGAGGAACAGCCTGCAATACCTTACAACCTACGCCCCCGTAAGGGTTGCCAGAAGCAGACGGTAAGCAGACAGCAGGACCCGAAAAGAAGCAGTAGTGAGCCTAGCGGCTGCTGCCTGGTGCACATAAAACCGTGACTGCGGTTCCCTCGAGAGGGGCTGTCAGAACCAGAAAGGGTCCTGCCTTCAATATGTGTCCCTGGTGGAGCCTAATTCTCAGCTACTGGTTTCTTAAGGTCTGGGGAGTCCGAAGTGACAATGACAACTCTTTTATTCAGCAACAAGTGTGGATAGCCCAGTCTCTCAATATCTCTAATTGCTGGGTCCGCAGCCACATCCCAGCTCACTCACGAGCTAGCGTCCCTGTCGTGGCAATTCCTCTGAATTCCTCAGAGCTCACTGGAGGACCTTATCCACTTGAAAAGATGTGGAAAAGAAATGACACTTGGGGATTGATGAGGACAAATGTTCCTAAATTTATAAGTGTGGTGGAGGGAAAGGGCCACTGGTGCTGGGTGTGTAATGGGACAGGGCTGAATTTAGGGAGGAGCAGCTGTCTCCAATATATTGTGTCCCATGGTGTATGGGACTATTCAAATAAGATTGGAGAATGGCAAACCGGGTACGGGGATATGAATTTTTTCTCGACCTGGGATCAGACCGGAAAATCAATCTCTTGCTCCCCCTATAGCCTCCCTGAAAAAAACAACACAATCTTCCAATGTCATATAAATGTTACTTCTTTCCCCAAGGAAGGTCATCCTGTGCCCTTTGGGGGATATTATTCCTCTTTTGTAGATACCTATATGTCAAAAGGGTGCAGCCAACCCTTCCCAGCTTTAACAGGACATCATTGGGTCTGTGGGAGAAATGCTTATACCATGTTACCAGCTAACTGGTCAGGTATTTGTTATCCTGCTCAGCTTTTCCCGCAATTCCGTGTGCTTCAATCCCTCCCACAAAATCGCCTCTGTAATTTTGGGCGAAAAAGAAGGGATTTGTCAGATGCCAAATGGTATGTGGATAACATAAGCCCTTTGACTTGGGAAGAGGCTGTTAGTATTTCCTTTGTCCCATTTGGGGGAGAAATACACCATGCAAAAAGGCTTTTAAGATTACAAGCAGTAGTTGAAATCATGGCAAATGAAACCGGAGAAAGTTTAAAGGCTCTGGCCAAAGAAGCAGGAGCGGTCCGACAGGTGGCCCTCCAAAACCATCAGGCATTAGATATAATACTGGCAGCACAGGGAGGGACCTGCGCTCTCATTGGAACAGAATGCTGTGTATATATACCTGATAATACTAACGATGTAATAAATCGCGCTAGCCACTTGGAGCAAATAGCATACCTTCCACACGAAGAGCCAAGTTCCTTGTGGAAATGGCTAAGTGGTTTATTTAATTTCTCTAGCCTAGGAAACTGGTTGTTTCAAGGAATTCTGACTATCTTATTTGGAATTTTAATGATTTTTGGATGTTTCCAATTAATCTCTTATTGTATCCAAAGCTGTGCAAGGCATACCATCCAACAGGTTACCCCTAACCAGAGTGCCAATCTGATGGTTTTAAATATCACCGATGAGAGGAATGAAAAAGAACGGTTAATGTATGGAACCCAGGAATTGTTGGTCATAGGCGTCGCTTGACCAAAAGGAGGGATTGTGGAAGTATAAGATGTGACATTGTATATAAAAGAGTTACATTGTAAAAAGAAATTAAATCACACTGATACAATGTTGCTTCTAAGCTCAAGAAGGGGAGGTTATGCTGATTTAAACAGAGCCAGGTGTGCCTGGAAAAGCAGGAACCAGAGCATTAGGTGCTAAATGGCGATTAATTAAGGTAACTAAGGAGTCATTGGCAGTGGACTGCTGAGGGTGATATGGAAATGAAGGTACGTGACTGGTCTCAGGGACTATATGGGGTGGGTGGGTGTCTGTTTTTTTTTCTTTTTTCCTTTGTCTATTAACTTGCCTTCTTGATCTGTATAAATTAAGAGACCTGAGTCCTGGGAGGGAGTTCACTTTTCTAAATGTATTAGCAGAGTAGCTTTGCTAATAAACAGAGTGGTCTGACAAATTGTGAGTCTTGAGTCTAACTTTGACAGTAGTTTGTTTACAAAATCCAAAATGTTCATCCCTGGAGGCTAAGGGCTAGGATTAAGAGCTTTCCCTGCGCTTAGCTGGAACTACCAACTGTCTCTGAGGATGCCAGTGTTCCTTGTGCCCCCTCAGAAAGAGTCTCCTTGTATTGAAGCCCTTTGTATCACAAACCTGGACCACAAGCCAAGCTCCCTTGAGGTCCTCATTGGCTTCCTGTTCTGCCTCATCCCACCTCTACCAGCCTGTCAGGCTTCTGCACTCTGAGTGCAGAAAGTGGGAGCACACAAAAACTTAACACACCTGGCCTGTACCCAGGGTTTACTTTCAAACTTCCCAGGGTCACAGATCCCCTGGACCCTGGAAGGTATGCTACCACCACCAAGGTAAAACAAAAAACCCTTAACCCAGGAAGACACATCTGGGATTATTTTACAGTGGGGGTACCCCCAAACTCTCAATCCTTCCTCCAGAGACAGCTTAGAACACAGAACTGTAACTTGGTAGCTGGCCTTCCAGTCCAAGGCTTACAAATTCACAGACCCTTGTTAGGACTCAGGTATCAGATCAATGCTTAAAAACAGTAATTTATTCACAAATCAAGAGAAAATAAATCATGGGTTGCATGCAGAGAAAATATTTCCCAGAAATTGAGCTTAACAGTTACAGGGGAAAAACATCAAGTCAAAGCAAAAAAAAAAAAAAACACACCAAAAAACAAAAAACAAACCAAAGCAGCAAAACAACAAAACAAGGCAACAAAAATAGAACTAGCTAGTCCAACAGCTACTCCATTCTTTCTCTGCCTCCCCAACAAATGAAAGACCCCTTAAACTGCAATTGTTCTCAGTTCAAAAAAGTCACTCCTCTTCCATTGGCTCACCTGGGCTCAAGTTACATCAGGAAGAGATTAATCCCTGCCCTGCCTCTTTCATGATAGCTCCCTTATGTAGTATAGAGGGAGGGACAGGAGCTTAAACCATTGGTTTGTACTGCAGTAATGAAATGAGAACAAACTTCTAGTTTATATGGGCCCCAGAGCCAACCTTCCCAGACAAGTAGTTCAGTAAATTCCTATTAAATGATGCTTTAAAATGTTCTGCTATCGACCAAAGTTGCTGCCATTGGGTTTAATTCTTGTCTCCCACTTGAAGGACAATAAGCTCATTTCACTCTCACCTGCTGCATGAAGGACATACTGAAATGTTGTATTATTTTGTCATCATGTAAATGGACCACTAACACCTATACTTTCTTACTTCTCCCTTGTACAAGGGCCTGTGTTTACTGGGTAAGGTTCTATGGCCAGTGTTATATAGGAATTCAGACCAGATGATCATAAAGAACCTGTTTTCTAATCCATGAATTTAAAAGCTGCCAAGCAGCCTGCCTCCAGAGGGCATACACAAAAGGATTTTCAAATGGAAGCAGTTCTGGGAATGGGGAAGCAATAAAGGCTCCAAAAACAAGGCTGACGTCATACTTTTTGTTAAAAAGAAAACAAAACAAAACAAAAAGAGCAGGACCTGAGAGGAGCATCATTTTATCTGTGTTCATTTAACCACAGTTGCTGCTGCTGTTAAAAAGTTAGCAAGTCAATATATAAGCCAATTTACTCTACAGCACATTTACCTACATGCTCTACTGCAGCAGGCAATGTCCACTATTTCTTCCCATAGGGTGATTATGGAACAACTTCAAGTTCAGGCCTCACAGGCTAGAACTCATAGGGCAAAAGCAGCTGAAGGGCTCTACTGGGGATATCCTTGTCCATTCTAACAGCAAACTATTGCCCCTTTATCTATAGTCAAAGAGACTTGACAAGGCAACCGATTCCAGGTGTTTAACTGCCCAACCACAGCATTTATTTTAGACAATGGGGAATGATAGGGCATAACAGACCATCATAGTTTTGGGAAGGAGTGGGTGAAAATGACTGTGCTGTTATTCACAATGTATTTTCTTTCTTGGCGTCCTAATGAGTAGAATATCGTCATGTCCATTGATGGCTGATCAGCCCAATTCTGGAGTCGCAGATCTTATTACAGAAGTGGCAGGTGTTGCTAGCAGTTGGAGAGGTGTGGGGCAATTTTTGACACTCTTCTTCTTCTCTGTCTCTCCTCATTAGCATTGCAGCAGGACCTCTCAAATTACACCAAATTATGCCAAATTACATCACCCCCTCAAGGATTACCTTTCTCCATTGTGGACAGTTTTGGACAAGGTACTCCCAGGATCGACATCAATGCTGCACTTTTTCATGCGTGCCTTCAATGTGTCCTTATATCACTTCCACTGGCCCCTCATGCTCCTCTGTCCTTCCTTCAACTCGGAGAACACAATCTGTTTTGGGAGGTGCTGATCAGACATCCAAACCATGTGGCCAGTCCAATTAAGTTGTTGACGAATGATCATGGCTTCAGTGCTGGTCATGTTCAACTCTTCCTGGACACTAGTGTTTGTGCACCTATCCTCCTAAGAGGCATTTAGGATTCTCCTGAGGCAGGACTGATGATATTGTTCAAGTGCCTTTGAATGATGCTTGTATGTTGTCCAGGTTTCACATGCATACAGTAGCACTGGAACAACCACTGCACGGCATATGGGCAGTTTTGTTCTGGGATAGATGTCCCATTTCCCGAAAACCCTTTGTCTCAGGCAGGTGAAAGCAGAGTTTGCATAGCTCAGACGATTCTGGATTTCTGCATCAATGTCAACTTAATGGAAAGATAACTTCCAAGGTATGGGAAGTGCTCCACAATTCCCAGCAGTTTTCCATTGACTTCAATAGAAGGTACATGAGATTGTCCTGTCAGCGAGAGCTGGTGGAGCACCTTGGTCTTTTTGATGTTCACTGTGAGGCCAAAAAGCTCATACACTTCAGCAAAGGCACTTAAAATGGTCTGAAGGGCTGTGGGAGGAAGAGCAGCAACCATGTTGTCATCCACATACTGGAGTTCCATGACTGATGTCGTGGAAGTCTTGCTTTCAGCATCCAGTCTCCTGAGACTGAAAAGCTTCCTATTCGTTCTATGGACAATCTTCAAACCCTCTTGAGGCTTGCCGTCAATGAGGTGAAGGGTCATGTTGACGAAAATGCAGAACTGTGATTGGGCAATAATGCAGCCTTGTTTTTACTCCAATTTTGACCTCAAAGAGGTCACTCTCGGATACGTTGTTGCTCAGTATTGTGGCAGTCATGCTGTCATGAACCAGCTTCAAGATGCTAATAAATGTTTTTGGAGCAGTCAGTCTTTGAGAGGATGGTCCACAGGGCGCTACAACTGACTGATTCAAATGCTTTGGTCAGGTCAATGAAACTCACATATAAGTCTTGGTTTTGTCCACAGCATTTATCTTGTGGTTGCCAGGTGGTGAGGATCATGCCTGCTGTTCCTCGGAATGGTCAGAAGCCACACTGGGATTCTGGGAGAATTTCTTCTGAGAGCAGCAGGAGTCAGTCTGCAAGGATTCAAGCTAAGATTTTCCCCGCCATTGATAGAAGGAAGATGCCATGATAGTTTCCACAGTCAGACTTGTCACCCTTCTTGAACAGACTGATGATCAGAGTTTCTCTGAAATCTGATGGCATCTGCCCCCTATCCCATATCTAGAGAATCAGGAGATGGAGTAGTTTGTGGAGCTCTGGCCCACCTTCTTCGAAGACTTCAGTGGGAATTCCACTGAGTCTGGTTGTCTTGTTGCACTTCATCGCTTTGACCTCCTTGAGGGTAGGAAGTGTTGCAAGACATCTCTAGGCAGTTGCTGAGGGATTTGGTCAAGGGATTCTAGGACCACAGTGGACGGGTGGTTCAAAAGCTTATTGTAGCGCTCCCTCCACTGGCTTCATTGTCTTTCAAGAGTTGGGTACCATCCTTTGATCTCAGGGGACTGATTCCATGGTTCCTTGGTCTATAAACAGCGTTGGTAGTATTGAGGAAATCTCTTGTAGCGTTGATATCTGCAAGATGCTGGAGTTCTCACACCTTTTCAGTCCACCGCTGGTTTTTCAGAGTCTTTGTTTTACGTTGAACTTTGGCCTTGGCCTTGGCATGTGCTTCTCTCTTCATTGTTGCTTTGCCAGGCTCTAAAGTTTTCCTTTATGCCTCAATCAAGAGTTCAATTTCCACACTGTTCTTATCAGATCAGTCCTGATGCTTCCTGGACTGGCAGCGAATAGTTTCTCCACAAGCTCCAATGATGGCATTTTTTCAATTGACACCAGCGTTGTTCCATACTTTCAGGTGTACCGTGGGCAGCTTCCTTTGGAGCGCTATCTGCAAGTTACTTCATCTGATGGGGTGCTGCAAGCCTTGTACGTTGATCTTTCATCAGATCTGTTTCTTCTGACTTCTCCATTTGGTGGCAATCCTAATTGCCATTGTGGATTGAATAAGGCGGTGATCAACCCCAAGCATGGACAATGATATCATTTATGAGGTGTCAGTGCTTTGATCAAGGGTTTTGCCATGAGGTCTTAAATTTGTTTTCCTGGTAAAAGAGGTTGTTTGTTCTGACAAGCTCATGCTCCTCACATTTCCTAAGGAGGAGCGCTCCTTTAGAGTTGCTGTTGCCAACTCCTTCTTTCTCAATGGTAGTCTGCCAGAGCTCTGCGTGTCTTCTCACCCTGCCATTGAAATCCCCTAAGGGAATAATCTTGTTTTCTTTGAGGATGCCTTTCAGGACTGTGGCCAGCTGGGTGTAGAACTTCTCCTTCACATAATCTTCAACATTGAGAGTTGGTGCATAAGCACTGATGACAGTTTGTTGGTTTTTGGCACATTTCAAGCAGAGAGTCATGAGATGCTCATTCATGCCAACAGGGACTTCAGACAGGATCTTTGTCAGTTCATTTTTGATGGCAAATCCTACTCCTTGAATTCATTTTCTTCCTTTGGGGTTCCTTTCCAGAAAAATGTGTACCCTCTGCCTTCTTCTCTTGGCTGTCTTTCTGGTCTATGAGTTTCTGCCAGGGCGGCTATATCAATATTGAATTGTTACAGCTCATGGGCGATAATTGTTGTGTGTCTTTGGGTCACTCACTGTCTGCATTGTCCATTAGAGTCTGAATATTCCATGTTCTAAAGTTTACTGTCCAATTTCAGGAGCATGGAGGTGGACCTACTGGACGTGGTTATCCAGTCAGGAGGGTTGAGGTGGAATATTTTAGGGCACCTTTTCTAGCCCCTAAATAGGATCCTAAATAGGGCTGCTCAGCTGAGGATGCAGCAGCTGAACTGTTCTACCACCTCAGCCCTCGATATGGAATCGCCTATGTGCTAGTTCATGACTAAGAGCTTCCAGATTTCACAATCCTGCTCCTCTTGCCATTCTCCAGTCGCTGTAGGGCTTCAGTTTAAAAGAATAGTATGCAGACAAAGACGCCTGTGTGTGACTTCTTTTAATGTGGGGAGACTGTTGCACTGCTGCCACTACCCAGTTCTTGACAGATAGAAGGCTCACATCCAATGGCACGGGATCCATTATGACTAGGAGTCTCCTGGCTGCTGCAGCCTTCATCTGCCTTCACCACCGATATAACATTACCTTTGCTATCCTCTGCCTGTTCTGCTGTTCAGGACTTTAGGATCATTCTTTGTCTGCACCCTCCCCTTTGATCTTGCCGCCATCGGAGACCCTGCTGGGAGTACAAGACTCCCTGTACCATGGCTCTGGGGTTCATTGGGCCAAACAATCTCACTCACAACAAGGTGACAATTCAAAGAGTGTATATAATTTATATGTTAATTTAGATCTATATTTAATTTATAATTTTCATAATTTAATTCACTTCCAATACATGGGATTGAAGGCTGGACATGTGCGCATGGTACCCTCACACTAGAGAATCTCACTCCAAATACAACATGTGACATTTTTCAGAAACTTCAGTGCTTACATAAATGTGCTGTGTCTAGAAAGCATTATGGAAATTCCTAAATTGTGGTGTGTGGCGAGTTGGATGGTCATTTGGAGCCTGACATGCCTCCAGCTACTAAACTGCATTAAACCTAGTTTAAAACACACTGATTATTTGGCTAACTTTACTCTTCTGTGTAAGAAATAACTATTGTTGCCACAGGGCTACTGCGAAAAGGAAAGCACAAGCTATGCATTGCAACATGGACCACCCCATAACAAAGCTTGGGAACCCCAGCAGGGTCATATATCATAGTGAGGGCCCTCATAAACTCATGCTCCATTTTGATCAATTTCATAGCTGGAGGGGTCTTCTAAGTAGTCATTTGCACGTTTTCAGATGTGTGCATCTAACTATCATGGTTTTTTAGGTGTGGGGATCCCAACCTGAACAGGGGTCTCAAAGCTGATGGCATGGAGGATTGCCACCCTCACTGCTGAACTCTGAAAGCAGCACAGCCACGGAGCTACATGCTGCCTAGGGAGATTTCAGGAGGCAGAAGTGGGTCTGACCTCTCATGTACTGCTGAAAACCTTCAGAGCAGGCAATGGCTGTGGAACTTCCTGAAGCTGGGAAGATACCCAGAAGTGGGTCTCATTGCCCTCCAAGACCAACTGTGCCGAAGAAGAAAACGTCCCGTCCCTCCCTAGCACTGCAGACTAACAGCTGGAGCCAGGTGAACAACTGGAGCCCACAGCTGAGGTACCCCAAGCCCTGCCCCCACCCACGAATAGCTAGATTTCAGAGAGGAGGCCTGATTTCCCAGGTTGTGACGTTTTTCCAGCCACGAATTCGGTAAGACACGAATACTAATTAACTAGCTTTGATCAGTGTGGACTGTTATTCTCTACTAGATGGAATCAGAACTGTCCAACCATATGTCAAAATCCTCATCCTGCTGACCAAGATAGCCTATATCACAAGCATTGTTCTTCTAAGCATGCGGATCTGAATTCTATCCTGGTTGATATCAGGAGTTCAAAGCAGCCTGAGTGCGCATCACAGTAATAGCAGTGCAAGGCCACGGATTTGTTGGCACCTTTATAAATGCAATCCTAGGATGTATTAGGTGAGACATGTCTAGCAGAGCGGTACTAATACCTTTGTACACGGTAATGGTAACACCACACCAGGAATACAGTGTACAGTTCTGATCACCCATGTTCAAGAAAGATTAATGTAAACTGGTACAGGTGCAGAGAAGAGCTTGAGGCTCTGGGACAAACATCTCAGTTAGTTTTGAGAGAGAGAGCTGGACAAATGTCTGAGTGTGATTGTAAGGTGGAGTTGTTCGTGATGGTAAGCAGGAAGGTCTCAGTAGCCCTGGGGCTCACTTCTGGTTTTTGACTCATGCTTCTGGGTTGCAGCAGAATACCTGTAGGGGTCAGGAAGGGACCCTCCAAAAGTATTATTTTTTGAGGGGGTGGGCAGTATATCCATGCTCTGACAACCCGGCAGAATTTTCCCAGAAGTGTGGAGGGGCAGGGTTAAGTGCCCCTCCCTGTCCCTTCTATCCACAGCCCCACTCTCCTGCCAAAATGGAAGACAGAGCAGGTTGGGAGCCAAAGACCCTCCACCTATTTGGGGTGAAGAGGTTGGGATGAGAGCTGCTCCCAGCAGGACCCCTGCCGAGAGCAGATGAGACAGGGATTGTGGTTCCCCACAGCCACCCAGACAGCTCTTATGGGAACACACAGCAGTCACAGTAAGAACCATGTGGCCAGGCAGCTCTGAGGAGCTCTGGACCTTCCTCTTGCCCTGGGCAGGGCAGCAGGACCAGGAATGGGGACCAGGGCTGGGGGCTGCTCTCAGCCTCCCCAGGTCAGGCAGGTAGAGGGCCTATGGCTTGCTGGCCTGGCTGGGGGAAGGAGAGAGAAGTGGTCAGGGCAGAGGACCCTGCGGTGAAAAGCAGAAGGGCTGTGGCACCCTGGATTTCATCTCGAACATACTCTGAAGCAGCCTTGATAGGAACAACTGGAAACTCTAGTAGGATGGGCCAGGGCTGTGAGGTGCCACTGAGCAGAATCACAGAATCATAGGGCTGGAAGGGCCCTCAGGAGGTCATCGACTCCAGCCCCCTGATTCAAGCAGGATCAACCCCTACTAAGTCATCCCAGCCAGGACCTTGTCAAGCTGGGACTTAAAAGCTCTAGGGATGGAGATTCCACCACCTCTCTACAAAACGCATCCCAGTGCTTCACCACCCTCCTGGTGAAACTGTTTTTCCTAATATCCAACCTACTCCTCTCCTTCTGTAACTTCACACCATTGCTCCTTGATCTGCCCTCTGTCACCACTGAGAACAGTCTCTCTCTGTCCTCTTTACAGCCCCCTTTCAGGAAGCTGAAGGCTGCTATTAAATCACCCCTCAGTCTTCTCTTCTGTAAATGAAGTAAGCCCAAATCTCTCACTCAGCCTCTCATAGGCCATGAGCTCCAGCCCCTTAATCATTTTTGTTGCCCTCTGCTGAACTGCTCCAATGTGTCCACATCCTTTCTACACTGGGGGGGCTCAAAACTGGACATAGTATTCCAGATGTGGCCTCACCAATGCCAAATAGAGAGGAACAACCACTTCTCTAGATCTGCTTGAAATGCTCCTTCTAATGCACCCCAGGATGCTGTTAGCTTTCTTGGATACAAGGCACACTGTTTACCCACGTCCAGCCTTTCATCCACCATAATCCCCATGTCCCTTTCTACTGTACTGCCGCTTAGCCTGTCAGTCCCCAGTCTGTAACTATGCTTGGGATTTTTCTGTCCCAGGTGCAGGACTCTACACATCTCCTTGTTGAACCACATCAAATTACTTTTGGCCCAATCCTCCAATTTATCCAGGTCACTCTGGATCCTATCTCTACCCTCCAGCATATCTACCTCTCCCCCAGTTTACTGTCATCCACACACTTACTGAGGGTGTAATCCAATCCCTCATCCAGGTCATTAATAAAGATGTTGAAGAACACCGGCCTCAGGACTGAGCCTTGGGGCACTCTTTCTGGCCTTAAACTCTGACTAAATCTCACACAAGAAAAGAAGGGAATGAGAATTCAGTGCTGTCACTAATTACAGAATATATTGCTACGAACCCAAGAAGGAAAACAACAATGCTTTATCAATGCAAATGTTATTGTAATTATAACAATTAATACTTAAGTTTTCAATAATAATTTTCAGATTATTCAGATTTCTTTTTGTAATTTGGTGCAGCTGTCTGCACAATGTATACAGTCACTTTTATTTTTGTCTCTTCAGAGTCACTTAGTTCCCCAGTTGCATGGTCTTCCCTGAAACACAGGAATATGTAATTGTAAAATTACAAAAGCTGGCAGAGGAACTTTGGGGTGAGGGTGCAGGACTAGCAAATGAGCCTTCAGTTATTTTTCAATAGCAGTGAGTTGACTTTGTCAGTTCACAGTTTCCTATCCTATAGGACTAGAAGGGACATTCAGAGGTCATTGAGTCCAGTCCCGTGCCTTCACAGGAAGACCCATCGCCATCCCCGACAGATTTTTTTTAAACTCTATGGCTGTGTCTGTATTTGTATTCCTCTTTCAAAAGAGGTATGCAAATGAGGGAAACTGAAAATGCAAATGAGGTGCAGCTTTGCATATCTGGCACCTCATTTCACTGAATCACAGAATCATGGGGCTGGAAGAGACCTCAGGAGGTCATCTAGTCCAGCCCCCTGCTTCAAGCAGGATCAACCCCAACTAAGTCATCCTAGCCAGGACCTTGTCAAGCTGGGATTTAAAAACCTAGAGGGATGCAGAATCCATCACCTCTCTAGGCAACGCATTCCAATGCTTCACCGCCCACCTGGTGAAGTAGTTTTTCCTAATATCTAACCTATACCTCTCCCTCTTCAACTTCAGACCATTATTCCTTGTTCTGCCATCTGACACCACTGAGAACAGTTTCTCACCCTCCATTTTAGAGCTCCCCTTTGGGAAGTTGAAGGCTGCTCTTAAATCACCCCTTAGTCTTCTCTTCTGTAAACTGAACAAGCCCAAATCACCCAGCCTACCCTCATAAAAAAGGGAAGAAGGATTCTTTTGAAGATGGGGTTTACTTTGAAAAAAGCAGTGTCTATACTGCTTTTCTTCTTTCAAAAGAAGCTCTTTTGAAATAAGAATATGCAAATTAGGTGCCAGATATGCCCTCATTTCCATACCTCTTTTGAAAGAGAAATGCACGTATACACACAGCCTATGTGCCCCAGATCTCTAAACAACACCCTTGAGGACTGAGCTCACAACACTGGCTTTACCAGGCCACTGCTCCAACCACTGAGCTATTCCTCCCCCCGAAGTCAGATGGTTAAATGTGATGTACAAAAGTCACTGCTCATAAATTGTAGAGCCTTGTGAAATTGATATATACAGCATAGCACAATAGTGGGAGTTCTCTCCCTATACAGCAGATATGACATCACAAATTCACATAACATTTCATAACTAGTGAAACAAAACATTTCTCCACGTTGTCTGTAGTGCTCATTATGACTATAATTATGTAACAAAACTGACTAGCATGCAGTTATTGCAATTATTAATCATTCTGGTTTTGTTTCAAGTACTTGCATTATAGCCTTCTGGATAAGCCTGTATTATGCCACAAACTGAATGTCAACGCTAAATGACATGTCTGTGAATCTGCTATAGTAAGTGCCTTTCACCATAACTTACCCTTTCAATTTATATTCTGACAATCTGAAAGAAAAAAAAAGAAAGATGTAAAGCTGGTGTCAATACAGTCACTGACCTTTGCAGTAAATAGAAGACAGTTCTTACCAGTAAACAGCTTGGCAAGTAAGAACTCTGTTTCGCCAGCAACTGGAATAGTCCCTGTTTAAGACGACAGACTCCGCATACAAATTGGATCCTAGAAAAAAACAGTGATTTCTGGACCTACTTGGACATAAAAGGGCAGGAGTGGAGAAACCATGGGAAAAAAACCTTTTAAATGAGCCATTCCTGAGCTGAATATATTTTAAAGCAGCTTTGGAAAATATGTATGATTTTAAAGGAAGAAGAGTAATCAACTAATGGAAATACTTTCCTCTGGTCCTCCTCCCTCATCCTGTACCCTGCTGCCCTAAGCCCACCTCTTTTCCTGCCCCCCCACTGCCCCCCAGTACAGCCCTGCAAATCAGCAGATAGCTGCAAAAACTGCTCTGCAGATTGTAAATAGACAGCACAGACACATTTTGTATTTAGAGCTCTAAAAATCTGTGGATATTTTGTGCAGAGTATGGATTAGCTGCAGATACAAATTCTGTATCAATGCAGTGCTCCACCCCCCGGGCTCTCTGTGCCATGGTGCCAGAGCTGGTGTATCCAGATCACTCTCCTCCCTCCCACCACCTGGCAGATGAGACAAATGAGACAAATTCCTCATTTCCATAGGCTGTGAATACTCAGCCATTTGCACAATTATCCTTGTGCAGCCTTCCCCTTCCTGCAACTTCTCCCTGTGCAAGGGTTCAAACCCAGAAGCCCTGACGCCCAGCCCTGCCTGCTTCTCTAGCCCACTAGACCCTCATCCTTTTTCAGAGCTGAGGATGGAACACAGGTGGCCTCTCTTCCAGGCCAGTGCTGAATGCAGACCATGCAGCCTCCACATAATGCTCAACCAGTTGTGCAGCATCACCCACAGCCAGCCACATTCTAGCTGCATTTACATGACAATTAAAAGCCTCCCCACCCACACACACACACACTGCTTCCTGTTGACCATTCCCCCACCCAGCCCAGGTAGGCCTGCTCTCATACTTTGGCACTCCCATCTGCAACACTATCACCTTCTTTGCCACAGGACTCTCTGTCTATCTCAGCATCTAGACAATGTTTTAGACAGATGGGGGCAGAGGCATTCCATATCGCTCCCACCTCCTGCCAGACAGTGCTGGGTTCACCCATGGCACTGGCTCCTTCATTCACATGCACATTTCTGCAGTCACTCTTTAGACCACTCTGAGTGTGGCCATCACACATACTCAGGGCAGTAACTGACTGCCATTGGAATGTTTTTCTTTACTGTGGCTTCTTCTATTTTATCCCACTCCCAAATCAGGAAAACTTGCCTTTCCCTAGTCTCAGATTTTCCAGAAGTTTGCATAATAAGAATTACACAGGTTTCTAGGTCTTAGCACTCCTCTCCTTTTCTCCTCAAACTTCTCTTGCAACACTTCCTCATCATATCCTTGGCCTTTCTCGCTATCCTTTTCCTGCCAGGCTTTCTTAGCTGGCATTCCTTCTTTCATTCATAGCGCACCTCAAACCCCCTTAATGTGCATTCTTCAACCTGTTACAGGCTGTGTCTACACTATCAAGTTCTTTCAGAAACTCCATCCTTTTCAAAAGCACATGCCGAGCATCGACACACAAAATACACTCATTCAATCTGAAATTCAAAGAACATGGCTCTTCTGGAAGCCCTCTTCCACTCCTGGACCAGGAAGAGCACCTTCTTTTGAAAGCTTTTTTTAAAAAAAAAAAAGAAAAGAAAAAGGATGTGTAGATGCTCCATGGACCCTTTTTTCAAAAGAGCAATCCTCACAGAGCTGGATTTTTTAATCCCTGGCCTGTTCTTTTGAAAGAGCAGGGGGCTGTGTGGATGCTATCAAAAGAGCAGCCTGATCTTTCAATCTGCTTTTCTGTGTGTGGACACACACTTTCAAAAGAAGCTTTTTCAGAACAGCTCTTCCAGAACTTCTTTCAAAAGATTGCTGTAGTGTAGACAAAACCACAGAGTCCAAAGTTCATCTTTTTCTTCCTTGTCTATCTCTGTATGAAGAGAGTAAAAAACAGGTCAGATAAGACCGGGGGGATATGGCCCATTGTCAGTCTAACGTGGAGATGTTAACACCTAGGGCAGAGAAGCTCCTTACAAAAGGTGTTAACATCTACGCATTAGACTGACAATGGGCCATGTCCCCTCTGTCTTTTCTGACCTGTTTTCTCCTCTCTTCATACAGACTACTGATAATGGGCCTTTCCCACCCTGACTGAATAGACCTTGTCAGCTCTGGCCCTCCCTTTTACCGGGACCCCTCTTTAAATACTCCCCTGAAGCCACCCCCCCATGCATCTGATGAAGCGGGTCTTTGCCCACAAAAGCTTATGCTCCAAAATATGTTAGTCTATAAGGTGCCACAGGACTTCTTGTTTTTCTCTTACTGGAGGTCATTCTTGTAGCCTTTGCTGACTACTAATTGGCACTAATGTGCTGGAGATTTGTGCTCAATGCTCCTATTCATGCCTGCCTGCTGCGAAAACCATTTCATACTCTCAGTACCTGCTCTTGCTCCAATAATGAGCCAGGAACACACTAGCAGAAGACTAAGATTGGTAATGCAATTAATGCAAATCTACATGAACTTGTAGTCTGAATCACCTGACAAACTGGGTAACTTTTATATGATTACAAGTGTGGCTGATAAAGGCAAATAGGCTTAATGTTATACACATCAACTTCAGTAAAGTACTGGACTTGGTACCTCATGACATTCTCATTAAATAACAAGAGAGATAAAATTAACATGGTACACATTAACTGGATTTAAAATTGTTTAATGGGTAGATTTCAAAAAGGGAATTGTCAAGATGTAGATGAATTTCCAACAGGGTCTGTTCTATGCCCTACACTGTAAGATATTTGTTGATGATTTGGAAGTAAATATAATATTAAACAGCAAAAAAAATATATGCAGATGATACAAAAACTGGGTGAGTAATAAATAATGAAACGTACAGATGACAGATTGAGTGATTTGGATTGGTTGATAAGATGGACACAAGGAGATCACATGTATTTGAATGTGCTTAAATGTAAATGCATACAGACAGGAAAAATATATTTTAACTCTGTATTTGCCACTGGTATGACTGCTGCTGGAATATTATCAGTAACCTGTTGTCATGCCCAGGTTACTGATAACACTGGATATGGTTCAGGAAAAGCCATAAGAATAACAAAGATTGGAAAACATGCTGTATAGTAAGAAACACTCAAGCAGCTCAGTCTAAAGGTGATGATTTGATTAGAGCCTGTACATATCTACTTGGGAAACAAATATTTTATAAAGGACTCTCCAACCTAGCAGAGAAAGGTACAAAATGATCTAGGAGCTGGAAGTTCCACAAGGACAAATTCAGACAGGAAATAGGATACACATTTTTAAAGTTGAGTGTGACTAGCTATTGGAAAAATTTACAAAGGTCCTCACAGAGTTTCCATCACTGACCAGTTTGAATCATGGTTGGATGCTTTTCCAAAAGTTCTGCTCTAAAAATTACTCAGGAAAGTACTATGGTCTGTGTTACACAGAAGGTCAGATTAGATAAGCACGATGTCCCTTTCTGGTCTTGGAATCTAGAAATCAATGAATAAACAACTACTGAGCTAGATTCTGGCACCTTGTCTTATGAAGTGTAAGATGTGGCTCCCCCACAGGCTTCTTTCATGGCCCAAGAGAGTCAGTTTACTCTTGTGTAATCTTCATCATACTGTAGCACAAAAAACACCAGGAATAATTTTTTCCTCACCCACCCACTCCTAAGAATTATTCAAAAACACAGGCAAAGATTGAAATTTTATTTATAGAAAGCAATTCGAAACTTGTGTATTACATTCCAACTGCTCTCCCTAATGTACAAAATGTGTCTGTAAACTAAATCATTACATTTATGTCTTCCTTTCAACACATTTTCATTATTAAAAGTATTTCAGACTGTTTATTAAAAAAACAACAACTTGTGTTTCCTTTTGTGTCTTTAGCAGGAATTGAGGCTAAAAGGTTTGACATGCTGACTCCGTGGACTATTTGAAAAGCGTCCGAGGTCACACAACTCCATATCCTCTCGTGAAAGAGCAGTTACATGCTGAGAAGTTTTATTTTGTGCAGATCTGTCATACAAGACCACAGCAAAGGTCCTGTCACCCTGAGATGGACACTTAAGATCTCCAAAGCATTATTTTTAAGTGTAGGCAATGTTGCATCTGACAGCCATCAGCCAACATTTCCTCTCCTCCTTGCTGTACACCAACGTCTGTACAAGCTGTCTACTGCCCTCCACGCCAAAAGCAGATGCGCTTCTGCCAAGTCACCAGATAGACAATAAAGTCCTTCTGGAATTGTCAAGATGAAACAATATATCAATAAGATGTTACAACAGCTTCAGATCTGGAACGTACATTTGCCTCCATAAACCTATATATCAATGGGCTTTGAGGTTTGTGTTCACAGATTGAACTACAGGCTTCAACCATTCTGGATATTGTCCTATTCACAAACTAAATCTCACATGTAATGATCATTTGACAATGTATGAGATACCTGTTCACAACTCTAAATCCAAGCTACTTGGACAAATATTTGGCACAGATTGCATGTGTACACAATGTATTAAAAATAATTAAGAATTTGTCAATATTACTTACAACAGCCTAACACCTAGGCTACATTTTCTTTAATTTAGCTAAATACATAGGTCCCCAAGCCTTCTCCTTCGTTGGGAGCACTAACAGCTCATGTGGCTGGACACCAGCAACCACAGTAAACTCATCAGAAACTGCATCAGCCAGTTCACTTATATCTTCAGGTAGAATGTTACTGCAGGAGTTGAGGATGTGGCTGATTACATCACTGTTTTCTGCCTTCGAGAGAGTGCATGTAGAATATACTACAGATCCTCCAGGACGCAAGGCTTTAATGGCTGACCTGTAAGTTACCACAACAAACAAATTTAGATCAGTCAGATTTATTAAACAAACAAATGGTGCTAGGGAAACAAACACCAAAACACACCACCATGAGATAAACCTTTGTCCAAATGTCACAACTGAGCATTCATTCCTAACCTGTGTTAGTGTCTGCTCTCCCATTTAAATGTGTATTTTCAAACTATCCTATAACATTCCTAAAGGTGTAAGTAGCATTTGATTTGTGATGACAAGTATATTTCAGAGTGATCTTCTCAACATTTGAGTGTGTGTTTTGGACCTGTTCTCATATGGGCCTGTAAAACTGCATGCCTAATTTGCACCTGGAAGTGTTGTGATTGTGCATACAAACCAACTGATAGAAAATAAAAATGACCAGTTAAATACCTCGCTGGTTGTCTCCACATGTAAATAACATATATGTATGCTACTACAGTAAAAGCACAGAATTACGAGGGCTGCAGTTTGGCATTAATTTCTGCAAATCAGACTTCACTTGAAAGATACCTGCTAAATCTTGCTATCTTCCAAGAACGGGTCAATAACTCTGACTGTATCATAACATTTTGGGACTGATCAAGCAGCTTTCCCATGTATTTGACAGCTGCAGGATTGGGTTCTAAATCTGCAAATGTTTTGTCTAATCAAACAAATCTGATTGCATAAAAGCAAAACATTAAAATGCACAACTGCACTGCTTGCAAAAACTAAAACCACAGGAATTACCTACAATCTCAATGTTAAAATGGTGTTCCATTTTTCTTCAATCTCCAAACAAAGAAAAAACGTCAGGAACCCTGTTTGCTTTCAATTAAAGCAGACATGTTATTTGGGAAGTGGGGGGGATACAGCACATTGAATTCTTAAATCTGTAAGACACATTCAAGTGTTAGAGATGAAATGTTATAGGAGCAAGGGGAAAAGCTATGATACAATATAATTGATTTTTTCCAAGACTGTAGCATTCTTCCTATCTGGCCTCACTAAAAGATTAAAATAGTTACTATTGTTGGTAAAGCTGTTGTCTTTCAACCCCCTGTCTTCTGGCAATTTTCTCCCTCAGACTCTTAAGACTGATTTATAAAGTGATGCGTAAATACATCTCTTCAGTCACTGCTGGAATACGGCCACCTCTGGTTGAAACATGCCCACTTCAGTAGCTGACAATACCAAATACGAGTTTACCGAAGCATGCCACTCGCATTTGAAAAAGCAGCTGAGTGTAATTACTCGACTTGGAGTAAACAACTCAACATTTCCAGAGGGTCATGTGAATATTAAAGCATTTGAGTAGTCAGGACCCCATTTTGTATATCCTCTGGAACACTGCACCTCCAGAGACAGCACTTTATAGGACTGTGCTTAACTGCTGCTTCAGCAGTGATCCAGCAAGAAAAAGGCTCCTGCCACCACCACCGATTCCTGCACAACACCCTGTTGGTCCTTACAGAGATCTGACCCAAAACTTGCTTAATCAAACCATGCTTCATGTTTGACATTATATTCGTATTAGAATACATATCATCAGCAAAAGAAAAAGGGACAAAGTCAGAGTAAGTGATACACAATGTCCCAAAAATAGGTATGATAATGAGGGGAAAAAAGGTTCAACCCTTTCTTGTTTAAAACACAGTAGGGTCTCAGTATTCAATTATTCACAAGCAGATGCTTCCCCAGGGCTCCAGGCAGTGAGTGCCAGCAGCCAGGGGCTGCCATATTCAGGAAATTCAACATGTTGGCTACATCTACACTAGCCGAAAACTTTGAAATGGCCATGCAAAGGGCCATTTCGAAGTTTACTAATGAAGCGCTGAAATAAATATTTAGCGCCTCATTAGCATGCGGTCAGCCGTGGCACTTCAAAATTGACGCGGCTCGTCGCCGTGCGGCTCATCCAGACGGGGCTCCTTTTCAAAAGGACACCGCCTACTTCAAAGTCCCCTTATTCCCATCTGCTCATGGGAATAAGGGGACTTCAAAGTAGGTGGTGTCCTTTCGAAAAGGAGCCCCGGCTGAATGAGCCGCATCAGTTTTGAAGTGCCACGGCCACCCGCATGCTAATGAGGTGCTGAATATGTATTTTAGCGCTTCATTAGTAAACTTCGAAATGGCCATTTAGAAGTTTTTGGCTAGTGTAGACATGGCTGTTGAGACCCTACTGTACAGCTCTTATAGCATCATAGAATAAAGAGAAGTTACTCACCTGTAGTAACGATGGTTCTTCGAGATGTGTCCCCATGGGTGCTCCACAATAGGTGTCGGGCTCGACCGGCGCCGCAGATCGGAAATCTTCCAGCAGTTTCTCCTGGATCGTGCATGCACTGGCGCGCGTCACCCCCCTGCACGCCCCCGGCCGCGTGCACGATCCAGTCCCCGCCAGTTCCTTGACCAACTGCCTCAGATGCTCCTGAAAAACACCAGACAGAGATCCGAAGCGAGGAGGATTGGCGGGTGGTGGAGCACCCATGGGGACAACATCTTGAAGAACCATTGTTACTACAGGTGAGTAACTTCTCTTTCTTCTTCGAGTGGTCCCCGTGGGTGCTCCACAATAGGTGACTACACAGCAGTAACCCAAGTAAGGAGGTGGGTAATCGGTTTATGTACAGCTTGCCCCCGAGAGGACTGCTGTCGACAGACGGGTATCCTCTTAGAATACCAGAGGCAGGGCATAATGCTTGGCAAAGGTGTCATAGGATGACCAGGTCGCCGCTCTACAAATGTCTGTTAACACAATGCCCTTGAAGAAGGCTGTTGACGCCGCCACCGCCCTGGTGGAGTGAGCCCTGGGCAGGGCCAACAAAGGAGTCTTTTGAAGTTCGAAGCACATGTTTATACAGGACACAATGTGCTTCGAGATTCTCCAGGAAGAGAGATCTTCTCCTTTTGACCCGGGAGCAAGAGAGACTAGAAGCCTATCCGTTTTCCGGAAGGACTTAGTTCTGTCTGTGTAGAAGGCCAATGCCCTCCTCACATCTAGGAGATGCAGGCGTGCCTCCTTGCTGGAGCTGTGAGGCTTCGGGTAAAATGAGGGTAAAACTATTGGCTCATTAAGATTGGACTCCAAAGAGACTTTTGGAACAAAGGCTGGGCGCAGCCTTAAGGTTACCGCCTCCTTTGAGAATACTGTGCAGTGCAGCATTGCCATCACTGCCGCGAGCTCACTCACCCTGCGGGCTGACGTAGTTGCAAGGAGGAAGGTTGTTTTTATCGTAAGGAGACGTATGGGAACTATGGCTAATGGTTCAAAAGGTGGACCCGATAGCGTGCTGAGCACCAAGTCCAAATTCCACAATAGTGGAAGCAGTTTCCGAGGCGGGGTACAGGTTTACCAGCCCCTTCAAGAATCTGGTAACGATAGGATGGGCGAATACTGTGGGCCCTTCCTCTGTATGCTGAAAGGCTGATATAGCGGCGAGGTGGACCTTTAGCGAGGATAGAGAAAGCCCGCCTCTCTTGAGGTACAATAAGTATTCTAATATTACAGGTATAGGAACATCAAGGGGAGCTAACTGCTTGGCGGAACACCAGGCTGTGAATCGAGTCCATTTCTGCTTGTAAGTCCTCCTGGTGGAGGTCCTTCGGCTACATTCCAGGACTTGTTGTGCTCCCTCCGTACATGTGCTCTTTAAGGAGCTGAGCCATGGATTAGCCATGCTTGTAGGTGCAGACCCTGAGGGTGGGGGTGCACTATGGACCCTTGGGCCTGCGTGAGTAAGTCTGGCGCCACCGGTAGAGGGAGCGGTGGGCGGTCCGACATGCACAGGAGCAAGGGAAACAATTGCTGCTGATCCCAAGCGGGACTATGAGTATCATGCGAGCTCTCTCCCTTCTGGCTTTGTGCAAGACCTTGCGGATAAGCGCTGCAGGGGAAATGCGTAAAGTAGGGAGCCCTTCCATGAAAACATGAATGCGTCCCCCAGGGACCCCCGCCCCACTCCTGCCCTGGAGCAGTACTGGGGACACTTTTTTTTTTGTTGTTGTTGTACTGGGTGGCAAACAGATCGATCTGTGGAAAACCCCCATGTATGAAAAATGCGCTGTAGCAGATCGGAGTGGATCTGCCATTCTTGCGTGATTGCGAAGTGCCTGCTCAGCTGATCTGCATTCACGTTGTGAGTGCCCGGCAAGTATGAGGCTTTCAACGTTATGTTGTTGGCGATGCACCAATTCCACAATCGGAGTGCTTCTGCACATAGGGCACGGGATCGTGCTCCCCCTTGTCGATTGATGTAGAAACATAGTGGAGGTATTGTCGGTATTGAATCCCGACTACTTTGCCATGTAGGTAATCTTGAAAATGTTTGCAGGCGTTGAACACTGCTCTGAGCTCCAGTATGGATATGTGCAGTGTCTGTTCCGCAGGGGACCATAGCCCTTGCGTTACCTTGTCGCCGATGTGCGCTCCCCATCCCATGTGGGTGTCGGTAGTAAAAAAAAATAGAAATTTGTGGTTGGTGAAAAGGCACCCCCACTAGCAGATTCTTGGGGTTTTCCCACCACGCCAGGGATCTGCGCACCTCTGTTGTGGGCAACACCACCCTGTGGACAGTGTGGGATGCCGGTTTGTAAACGCTCGCCAGCCAATGCTACAGGCTTGGCACGTGCCACCTGGCATTCTGTACCACAAACATCGCTGCCGCCATGTGGCCCAGCAGCTGTAGGCACGTTAAAGACTGGCACCGGGGGGGCTGTATGTAATGACTTGCACCAGCAAACTGACTGTGCGGAAGCGAGCGTCGGGTAGGTACACCCTTGCTGTGATAGAGTTTATGCGTGCTCTTATGAACTCTATACGTTGTGTGGGTTCGGACTTTGACTTTGCGAGGTTGATGACTAGGCCCAGCGAAGAAACGTGTCCGCTGTGACGCGTATCATGCGTGAGACCTCTACCTTCGAGGTCCCTTTTAGCAGGCAGTTGCCCACATATGGGAAAAATAAACACCCCGTCTGTGCAGGTAGGCTGACACCACTGCCGGGGTTTTGGTAAAGACTCTGGGGGCCGAGGAGAGGCCAAACGGAAGAACCCTGTGCTGGAAGCGCTCCTGGCCGACCGTGAAGCGTAGGAAGCGTCTGTGTGCTGGGTGGATTGTTATATGAAAGTAAGCATCTCGTAAGTCGAGTGCTGCAACCCAGTCTCCATCGTCCAGTGCCATGAGTATCAAGGCAACTGTGATCATCCGAAACCGTTGCTTGCGCAAGTAACGGTTGAGGCCCCGAAGATCTAAGATGGGCCTCCAGTGTCCTGTTTTCTTCCCTGGTAGGAAGTGGCGTGAATAAAAACCTTCCCCTGGAATTATTCTGGCACTCTTTCCACTGCCCGTATGAACATAAGGTGAGTCACCTTCTGCTTGAGCCTCGCCTCGTGGCAGCGTCCCTGAGGTGAGGCCTGGTGGGAGGCTTCGTCGGTGGAAGCAACTGGGAGGGGATCGCGTAACCTGTGGCTACGATCTCCAGAACCCATATGTCTGTGGTGATCTTTTGCCATTGGGAGTGGAACGGTCTGAGGTAATGATGGAACATGAGATTAGAGTGGCATTGAGCGAGGGTATTGATAGTGCAGCCCCCAACATACCCATCAAACTTGTTGCCTTTGGGCCTGACCCGAGGGCGTACGGCTTTGTTGAGAACATCGCCTAGGAGTTCTGTACTGTTGCCACTATTGATAGCGCCCTTGGCCGTAGCCCCGTTGATATTGAGCACACTGTGGTTGTAAGCGTAGCATCTTTGCTGAGGATAAAATTTTTCCCTGCTGTATGGGGGAGTATAAATGCCCAAGGTTCTAAGTGTAGCTCTCAAGTCCTTACTGGAGTGAGGGACCGAGTCGGCTGAGTCTGCAAACAGCTTTTGTGTATCAAAGGGAAGGTCCACGATCTTCGCCTGTAGGTCCCTCGAGATACCCGATGTCTGGGGCCAGGATTCTCTACGCATGACCACTGCTGTAGCTGTTGAACATGCTGCCGTGTCCGCCACGTCCAGGGCAATCTGGACTCCCGTCCGCGATGCTGTGCAACCCTCTTGAACAATTGCCTTTAACACTGGCTTTTTGTCTTCCGGAAGTGGATCCATGAGGGGAGTAAGCCCAGAGTAATTATCAAAATTACAGTTTGCTAGGTGTGCCCATAAGTTACCACTCTCAATAGCGGGATAGGAGAGGAATATACCTTCCTGCCAAACAGCTCTAGCTTCTTAGCATCTTTGTCCGATCCCCCGATTTGTACTGAGAAGCCTTTGACCTCTGCTGGGACGACCCGACCACCAAAGAATTTGGTTGTGGGTGACTGAAGAGGAACTCCATGCCCTTTGCCGTGACGAAGTATTTCTTATCCGCTCTCTTGTTCGTAGGCGGAACAGAGGCCGGAGTCTGCCATATAGTAGTGGCTGACTCCAGAATGGCTTTGTCTAGTGGAATAGCAATTTTGGATGAAGCCGGGGGTGTCAAATTTTTCAGGAGTTTGTGATGTTTCTCCTGCACCACTGCCGTTCGAATGTCTTGCATGAAAGCCACCCTTTTAAACAGCTCCTGAAACTGTTTAAGGTCATCCGGGGGAGACACATCCCCGGGGGGCATGGCCTCATCTGGGGAGGATGAGGAGGAACCACTAAGGTAAACCTGCCTCGAACCCTCGGGTTCCTGCGGTCGATGATACACTTGCTCGCTGGAGGATTGTGAAGGAAAGTCTCGGGGTTCTAAAATTAACTCCCCTTGAGACAACTGTGTTTCCGTCCCCGATCGGGAGTGCCCACGGGGGTACTGAGCAGCCGGGTGGGGACCTGCCCCTGGGTGTAGGGCTGTGGTTTGTCTGTGTCCAGCATGATAAGGACGACCATGGCAGCATGGGTGAAGGTGGCCCAAGCCATGGTGACATTGGTTGGAGGAACGGAGCAGGAGGTTTTTCTTTTTTTTTTTTTTGTTTCTTTTTTTCCGGATGGGCTGGTGGAGACACAGGCCTTCGGTGCGGCGTGTGTATCACAGGGGGAGGGCTTGGTGCTAACAGCAGCGCAGCCCTGTCCAGAGATGGACTGCGGTGCCGGGTTTTTGATGTTGCCTTGCCCCTCCGCTGCAGGGCCGGCACTGCCCCCTCCCATGCCGGGGATCTCAGCCCCGCTGTCAGTGCCGCGCGGGTATCCTCCCCCGCTGCCTGCAGGCTCCGTGCCTGGCGCCCCTGCACCGCTGGTGCCGCGGGGGTCTGTGCCGCCTGGGGCAATGCCGCCAGTTCCGGCGCTTGCCTGGCTGACGCTCTAGGCGCCGCGTGTGCTGGCTGTTGTATAACCGGAGGCTCAGCCTCTGCCACGTGCGCTGCCACGCTGCCGCTTGCCTGAGTATGTGGCTGGTGGCTGTGTGCTCCGCTCGTCCTGCTCACTGCAAATGCACGGCAAGGATCGAGCCAGGGAGAGTTTCCTCCGTTTCTGCACTGAGGGAGTCAGAAAAAAACTACCCTCCTCTTATGCAACCCAGAGGGCCCTTCTGGGTGAGGCTTCTCCGGCAAGTCCAGCTGGAGAGCCTTATCAACAAGAGCATTTTACGCCTCATCGCTCTGTCCTTCCTGGCCCTGACTGTGAGCTTAGCACAGTGAGAACGCGTCTGGGTAGCCATAATTCCCCCAGGCATCGGATGTCTTCGCTATGCCCCACGGAGGCCAGCACAGCTTCACGGCATGACTCCCGCTTTGTAAAACCTGAAGAGGCCATTGTGGTGAGTCCTTCATTGTTAATAGGGTACTTAGCCCTTTATCCGTGCCTTTCCACCCTAAATAGTGATCACCGGCCTGCGGCAGCGGGCGCCCTAAATGGCCTTCATGTCCACTCTTCTCTTCTCCGCTCCTCTCTTTTTCCCTTTTTTTTTTTTTTGCTGATATTCTCTTTGTCTTTGCTTTCTCTCTCTTTATTTTTTTTTTTTGTTTAATAACCGAAAACAACAAATTACACGTGGAAAAAAATCACTAAGTAATCTGACTCTGGCCTTAGCCTGAGTGGATTCCGTCTGCAGCCGATGGCAGTTGAGAAGGAACTGGCAGGGACCGGATCGTGCATGCGGCCAGGGGCGCGCAGGGGGGCGGTGTACGCCGGTGCATGCGCGATCCAGGAGAAACTGCTGGAAGATTTCCGATCTGTGGCGCCAGGCGAGCCCGACACCTATTGCGGAGCACCCACGGGGACCACTCGAAGAAGAAAATCTTATTTTTGGTACTAGTTTTTCCTACCAAATGTAATGCTATTCATATCCGAGAAGCAGAATTAACCCACTATTCAGCTGGGTGCCATGTTGGAAGAGGAAGTCAAAATGAGAAGTAAAATTTTATACTAGACCAATGAGAGGAGCTGTTCAGTGCAACTTCTATTTGGCAGATAAGTAATGCCATTTTGGAGTGAGAACAGGTGGAGGAAAGAAAACAGACCTCAGATTAAAGAACAGGCTCTTTCAATTTGTTTGGGAGAGTTTCCCCTTTTATTGGTGAAACCTTAATAAAGACAAGTTGCAGTCCAAACTGAGTTCAGAATAAGTCAAGCGTCAGTAGAGCTCTAAACGGAAAGGAAAGCCTGCCCGAGGAAGCTAGGGAAGTAACAGAGGGAGTAACTCTTCAGTGAATGTTATCACAGTAAGGTTCTGTTCAGCTTCCCAGACTGAGTGGGAGTTGCTGAGTGTTCCTAAGCCTTCGTTCTGTCCCTCCCTTCCTCCCACAAATCCTATTTAGATCTGTTACCAGAATGAACACGTTGCTTTCTGTAGTTTAATCTAATACAGTGCTAGCACGTACATGTGGGTAGTTAACCTCAAAACAGCCATTTCTGCACATAATTCTCAGCGGGAGAATTAGGACATGACATCAGACACCCTAGAACTTCTCTGCTCTCTCTCTCTCACCCACCCCTTTGTCTCTTCACTCTACTTCTCTCTGCATTTGTCTCCATTTCTCCCACCAGTCTACTGTTTGTAAAGGAGAGTCGGCAATGTTTAGGCAAGTCAAGCCACCAGAGGGCACCTGGACAAGTGGAGGACAACTGACTGGAAAACAGGGCAAGGCCAATAGCCAACGACATATATGACTCCACAAATATGCATGCTGAGGAAAATTCAGTAATATTCTTTTCTACTTAATATTCCTTCCTACTTAAGAACAAGTTAGACTAGGTGCTTTAGTGACTCTGTTGGCTCTCTGTTCTGCTTTATTTTCATTCTAGCTTTTGCAATTTATCTTCTGAAATGAGTTAGTTAATGATCAACTGGCAGCACTGGTTCCTAATCCAGAAGACTTTGTGGTAAAGTGTCTACTCAGAATCCTAGTTAATGTCTGACACTACAGCAGAGCACATTCAGAGTGGACAGCACTGCCTCGTTAAACAGCCAGTTTTGCTTCTCCATCTGTTGGCCAGGGGAGTTTCACAGATAATGAAAATAGAGTAAGACTGAAAAACATTGAAGGATAAATCCTGTTCTGTGGCCAGCAGTATTTCCTAAATTTAGATCACTTCTCTTTGAATAGACACTAGAGATGCTGAAGAATTTACAAATCCAAGAGGATTGATCACCTGCATATTAGCATGTAAACAATTACAGACAGTATTGTAACCAATGCTATTTACAGGGTGCAAGGAAGTGCTGAGATATGGAGTTATACCACCCAACGTATAGAGACTTATTTATAATAAAAGTAATGCCTAGAAGCCCCAACCAAGATCAAGACCTCGTAATGTTGGGTGCTGCACCACAACTCGTTATAAGAGACAGTCTCTGCACCAAAGAGTTTACACTATAGAGAAAGACCAAGCAGAAAAAGCGAAGAAAGGACATAGTACTACCCCACTTTTCTTACATATGAAGAATGGAGTCAGAGCGATTAAACAACTTGCCAAAGGTGAATGGTCAGTCTCTTACACAGCTGGGTACTGAATTCAAGTCTCCTGAATTCCACTCCAGTGCCTACTCACAAAACCATATTTTCTTCTCCTGGCTCAGATTACAATCAAATTACAAATGGTGAGATTTCACTGCTAAACATGCAGAGTCGATTACATTTATATTAAGGTCTCTCTTTCTAGATAATCCAAAAACTGATTTACTAATTGTAAATGTTCTGAAATCTCTTCACCCATTACTGAAATACAGACAGCTACAAGGAGATGACATCAGCTGTTTAACAGTACAGTAAGAACATACTGTAGTTTAGGAAATGAAAAATCTTAAGCAGCTACAGTGAGAACTTACAGTAGACAAAACACAAACAACAAACAGGGATTTGGCTACAACTTCAGGATTATCACCAATACACTTATTAAAGCCCCATAACACATTTCACATGTACAAATGGGAAAGACCTTGCCCCAAAGCACAGTGCCTGTAGAACATCAGGCTAGAGCAGCGATTCCATGCTGAGCCAAAGAAAAGAGCAACACCTTTAGAATGACTCAGGGCACATCTCTACTTACAGGAAGATCGACGCTCCTGGAGGTCAATACTCCGGGGTTCGATTTAGCACACCTAGTATGGACATGCTAAATTGAATGTTGAGGGCACTCCCATTGACTCCAGTACTTTTCACAGTTTTGAAGAGTAAGAGACATCAGTGGGAGAGTTTTGCCCATTGACTTCCAGCAGTGGGGTTGCACTGGAAAGTCGACTTAAGGCACGTCGACTCTAGCTATGTAATTCTTGTAGCTGGAGTTGGATCTCTTAAGTAGAATTTCCTTTGTACTGTACACCTGACCTAAGATAACATCTCTGAGAGAGTCTCAGAAATCTCACATAAAAAACAGAGCAGCTTTAAGTTTGCTTAATCTGTGACTTTTGATATGATTGTGCCCCAAAATGGTCAAACTGCAAAAAAAGCTAACTCTTACATCATGATTTTGGTTCAAGAATCTATTTCACACCATAAGGTTAAATTTAAATTGACACAGCCTATAACTGCTCCCATAGAATGTTCATTAAAATACAAACCTCTCAGATACTCAGTGCCTTCAACTACTGATACAGTCAATGGCTGTCCAAAATAAAAATAGAAAAAACACACTGAAGCTACATCTCACAAGGTATTCTGAATCTCTAAGAAACAGTCTCCAAATCTACACATATATCACAGTTTCATATACAACCATCTCGTTATTCAAAATATGCATGATTAAATAGAAGCAATGTCTGAAGGGCCCTAAAAATACTTGAGTAAAAATGAAGTTAAAGTACATTGCTTTAAAACTATTAATCTGCAATTGTTTGCTCCTGGAAATTCTCTTTCCTTTAATTATATTTCTTTTAAAAATCATCAGTCACTATTAAAACTTTAGTTATTAAAGTAAAAAAAAAACAAAAAACTACTTACACTAAATGTGTTTTAAAAAGTTTAAATCCTAAAGTTTAAATCCTAATTCATTATACCGAATGAAAAATAGAACTCATTGGCACATAACTCAAATGGCCTGGAATTGAAGCATTACTTCTTTATATTGAGGCTCCAATTCAGTGCAGGAACAAAGAGAAGTTACTCACCTGTAGTAACGATGGTTCTTCGAGATGTGTCCCCATGGGTGCTCCACAATAGGTGTCGGGCTCGCTTGGCGTCGCAGATCGGAATTCTTCTAGCAGTTTCTATTGGATCGCGCATGCGCCGATGTGCGCCGCTCCCTTGCGTGCCCTCGGTCATGTGCGCGATCCTGTCCCCACCAGTTCCTTGACCAACCGCCTCGGATGCTCCTGAAAAACACCAGACAGAGATCCGAAGCGGGGAGGATGGGCGGGTGGTGGAGCACCCACGGGGACACATCTTGAAGAACCATCGTTACTACAGGTGAGTAACTTCTCTTTCTTCTTCGAGTGGTCCCCGTGGGTGCTCCACAATAGGTGACTACCCAGCAGTAACCCAAGTAAGGAGGTGGGTAATCGGTTTATGTGCAGCTTGCCCCCGAGAGGACTGCTGTCGACAGACGGGTATCCTCTTAGAATACCTGAGGCAGGGCATAATGCTTGGCAAAGGTGTCATAGGATGACCAGGTCGCCGCTCTACAAATGTCTGTTAACGCAATGCCCTTGAAGAAGGCTGTTGACGCCGCCACCGCCCTGGTGGAGTGAGCCCTAGGCGGAGCCAGCAAAGAGGTCTTTCGAAGCTCGTAGCACATTTTTATACAGGATACAGTGTGCTTCGAAATTCTCTGGGAAGAGAGGCCTTCCCCTTTTGACCTGGGAGCGAGAGACACCAGAAGCCTGTCCATTTTGCGGAAGGACTTAGTTCTGTCTATGTAGAAGGCCAACGCCCTTCTCACATCTAGGAGATGTAGGCGCGCCTCCTTGCTGGAGCTGTGAGGCTTCAGGTAAAACGAGGGTAAAACTATTGGTTCGTTAAGATGGAACTCGGAGGAAACTTTTGGAACGAAGGCTGGGTGTAACCGTAAGGTTACCGCCTCCTTTGAGAATACTGTGCAGGGCGGCGTTGCCATCACTGCTGCGAGCTCGCTCACCCTGCGAGCTGACGTAATCGCAAGAAGGAAGGTTGCTTTCATAGTAAGGAGTCGGAGGGGTACCGTGGCTAAGGGTTCGAAGGGTGGTCCCGATAGCGTGCTGAGCACCAAGTCCAAACTCCACGATGGCGGTAGCAGTTTTCGAGGGGGGTACAGGTTTACCAGCCCCTTCAAGAACCTTGTGACGATAGGGTGCGAGAATACGGTGGGCCCTTCCTCTATATGCCGAAAAGCTGATATAGCAGCGAGGTGGACCTTTATCGAGGATAGAGAAAGCCAGTCTCTTTTGAGGTCCAATAGGTATTCTAGTATTACGGTTATGGGAACGTCGAGGGGAGCTAACTGTTTGGCAGAACACCAGGCTGTAAAGCGTGTCCATTTCTGTTCGTAAGTCCTCCTAGTGGAGGCCCTTCGGCTACATTCCAGGAGTTGTCGTACTCCCTCCGTACACGTGCTCTCTAAGGCGCTCAGCCATGGATTAACCATACTTGTAGGCGGAGTCCCTGAAGGTTCGGGTGCACTATGGACCCCTGAGCCTGCGTGAGTAAGTCTGGCGCCACTGGTAGGGGGAGTGGTGGACAATCCGACATGCGCAGAAGCAAGGGAAATCATTGTTGTCGGTCCCACGTTGGAACTATGAGTATCATGCAAGCTCTCTCCCTTCTGGCTTTCTGCAGAACCTTGTGGATAAGCGTTGTGGGGGGAAATGCGTAGAGTAGAGGGCCCTTCCATGAAATCATGAATGCGTCCCCCAGGGACCCCTGCCCTATTCCTGCTCTGGAGCAGTACTGGGGACACTTCTTGTTGTACTGGGTGGCAAACAAATCGACTGGGGGAAACCCCCATGTACGAAATATACGCTGTAGCAGGTTGGAGCGGATCTGCCATTCATGCGTGAGTGTGAAGCACCTGCTCAGCTGATCTCCCTTCATGTTGTGGGCGCCCGGCAAGTACGAGGCTTTCAACGTTATGTTGTTGGCGATGCACCAGTTCCACAATCGGACTGCTTCTGCGCATAGCGCACGGGATCGTGCCCCTCCTTGTCGATTGATGTAGAATATAGTGGAGGTATTGTTGGTATTGATCCCGACTACTTTGCAGTGTAGGTATTTCCGAAAATGTCTGCACGCATTGAACACCGCTCTGAGCTCCAGTATGTTTATGTGCAGTGTCTGTTCCGCAGGGGACCACAGCCCTTGCATCACCTTGCTGACAATGTGTGCTCCCCATCCTATGTGGGAGGCGTCGGTTGTAAGAAAAATAGAAATTTGTGGTTGGTGGAAGGGCACCCGCACTAGCAGATTCTTGGGATTTCCCCACCACGCTAGGGATCTGCGCACTTCCGTCGTGGGCGACACTACCCTGTAGACAGTGTGGGATGCTGGTTTGTAAACACTCGCCAGCCAATGCTGCAGGCTTCGCATGTGTAACCTGTCATTCTGTACCACAAACGTCGCTGCCGCCATGTGCCCCAACAGTTGCAGGCACGTTAGGACCAGCACCGCAGGGCTGTACGTCATGACTTGCACCAGGGAGTTGATGGCGCAGAAGCGGGCGTCGGGCAGGTATACTCTTGCTGCCATAGAGTTTATGCGTGCCCCTATGAACTCTATATCTTGCGTGGGTTCGGTCTTTGACTTTGCGAGGTTGATAACTAGGCCCAGCGAAGTAAACGTGTTCGCGGTGACGTGTATCATGCGTAGGACCTCTGCCTTTGAGGCCCCTTTCAGTAGGCAGTTGTCCAGACATGGAACACCCCCTGTCTGTGCAGGTAGGCTGATACCACTACCAGGGTTTTGGTAAAGACTCTGGGTGCCGAGGATAGGCCGAACGGAAAAACCCTGTACTGGAAATGTTCCCCAACGACCGTGAAGCGGAGGAAGCGTCTGTGTGCGGGGTGGATTGTTATATGAAAGTAAGCGTCTTGTAAGTCGAGGGCTGCAAACCAGTCTCCATCGTCCAGTGCCGTAAGTATGGAGGCAACTGTGATCATCCAAAAGCGTTGTTTGCGCAAGTAAGGGTTGAGGCCCCGTAGATCCAAAATCGGCCTCCAGCCTCCTGTTTTCTTCTCTGTTAGGAAGTAGCGTGAGTAAAAACCTTTCCCTTGGAATTGTTCCGGCACTCTTTCCACTGCCCCTATGAACCTGAGGTGATCTACCTCCTGCTTCAGCCTCACCTCGTGGGCAGTGTCCCTGAGATGAGGCCGGGTGGGAGGTTTCGTCGGTGGAAGTGACTGGAAGGGGATCGTGTAACCCGTGGCTATAATTTCTAGCACCCATTTATCTGTTGTGATCTTTTGCCATTGGGAGAGGAACGGTTTGAGGCGATGATGGAACATGAGATGAGAATGGTATTGAACAATGGTGTTGATAGTGCAGCCCTCGACATAACCGTCAAACTTGCTGTCTCTGGGCTTGTCCTGAGGATGTACAGCTTTGTTGAGAACGTTGTCTGGGGGCCCTGTACTGCTGCTGCTGCTGATGGCACCCTTGGTCATAGCCTCGCTGATATTGAGCGCACTGTGGTTGGTAAGCGTAGCGTCTTTGCTGAGGATAGAACTTCTTTTTCTTATATGGGGGAGTATAAATACCCAAGGTCTTAAGTGTGGCCCTCGAGTCTTTGCTGGAGTGGAGGACCGAGTCAGTTGAGTCCGCAAACAGCTTTTGCTTAACAAAGGGAAGATCACGATCTTCGCCTGTAGGTCTCTGGGGATACCAGACGTCTGGAGCCAGGATTCCCTATGCATTACCACTGATGCTGCTGTTGAACGTGCCGCTGTGTCCGCTACGTCCAGGGCAATCTGGACTCCCGTCCGCGACGCCGCGTAGCCTTCTTAGACAATTACCTTTAACACTGGCTTCTTGTCCTCCGGGAGTGAATCCATGAGAGGAGTGAGTCCAGAGTAATTGTCAAAGTTATGGTTTGACAGATGTGCCGCGTAATTTGCCACTCTCAATAATAGGGTAGAGGAGGACTAGACCTCCTGCCGAACAGCTCTAGTTTCGTAGCATCTTTATCTGACCCACCTGATTTGTACTGAGATGTTTTTGACCTCTGCTGGGACGATTCGACCACCAAAGAACTGGGTTGTGGGTGACTAAAGAGGAACTCCACGCCCTTGGCTGGGACGAAGTACTTCTTATCCGCTCTCTTGTTCATAGGCGGACTAGAGGCCAGAGACTCCCATATGTTAGTGGCTGACTCCATAATGGCTTCATCCAGCGGGATAGCGATTTTAGACGAAGCCGGGGGGTCTCAAATTTTTCAGGAGTTTACGGTGCTTCTCCTGCACCTCTGCTATTTGAATGTCCTGCGTGAATGCCTCTTTTGAACAGCTCCTGGAATTGTTTAAGGTCATCCGGAGGGGAGACATCCCCAGGGGCAATGGCCTCATCTGGGGAGGATGAGGAGGAACCGCTGGAGTAAACCTCCCCCAAATCCTCTGGCTCCCGAGTTCGGCGGTATACTTGCTCCCTGGTGGGCTGTGAAGGGAAGTCTCGGGATTCTGGACCTAATTCCCCCGGGACAACTGTGTTCCCGTCCCAGAGCGAGTGTGTACACGGGAGTATTGACGAGTAGTAGGAGAGGACCTGCCCCTGGATCTAGACCTGCGGTGTCTGTGTTCAACATGATAAGGACGACCATAGCAACATGGGCAAGGGCCCGCTAATGGAGACCTGGACCACGATCAGGGAGTGTACCCATGATGTCTGGGAGAGCGGGATCTCCGCGACGACATTGACAGTGGTGAAGCTGGTTTGTGACAGTACTCAAGGAGATCCATGCCCAAAAATGGTGAAGGTGGCCTAAGCCATGGCGAAATTGGTTGGAGGAACGGAGAGAGAGGCCCGAAATAAGCCGGTGGAGTTGCAGCCCGGCGGTGCGGCGTGTGTATCTCGGGAGGGGGGCTGGGTGATAAGGGCAGCGCAGCCCTGCCTGGAGATGGACTAAGGTGCCGGGTTTTAGCTCTGGCCTTGCCCCTCCCCTGCGGGGTGGGTGCCACCCCCTCTGGTGCTGGGGATCTCGGCCCTGTTGTCGGCACCGTGCTCGGCACCGTCAACAGCGGTGCCACGCGGGTAGCTTCCTCTGGCGCTGGTAGGCTCCGTGCTGGGTGCCCCTGCGCCGTCGGTGTCGCGGGAGCCGGTGCCACGTGCGGCGGCGCCGTCCATTCCGGCGCTTGCCGCGCTGGCGCTCGTGGCGCCTTCCATGCCGCCTGTTGTATAATCGGAGGCTCGGCCTCTGACACGTGCGCTGCTGCGCGGCAGCTTTCATCAGCTCGCAGCTGGGGGCTCTGAGTTCTGCTCGTCCTGCTCGCTAGGACTGCTGGCAAGGATCGAGCCAGGGAGAGTTTCCTCCTCTTCTGCACAAAGGGGGTCAAAGAGGCTGCCTTCCTTTTATGCAACCCAGAGGGCCCTTCTGTGTGAGGCTTCTGCGGCGGTTCAGGCTGGAGAGCCTTATCAAACAAGATCATTTTGAGCCTCATTTCTCTGTCCTTGCTGGCCCTGGCTGTAAGCTTAGCGCAGTGGGAACACTTATGGGTAACATGAGACTCTCCCAGGCAGCAAATGCATTCACTATGCCCATCTGAGGCCGGAATAGCCTCGCGGCATGACTCACACTTCTTAAACCCCGAGGAAGCCATCGTGGTGAGTCTTTACTGTTAATAGGGTACTTAGCCACTAATCAGTGCTTTCTAACCCAAAATAACATTCACGGCCTTCAGGGCAGTGGACGGCTTAACAGCCTTCTTGTCCGCCCCTCCTTCATTCCTCTTCTCTCTGCTATCTAATATGCTCTTCTCTTTCTTTCTTTCTTTTTTTTTTTTTGTATAATAGTGACAAACAAACAAACTACACGTAAAAAACAACTATCTTATCTGTCTCTGGCTTTAGCCAGAGTGGATTCCGTCTGCACCCGTCTGTCTCTGGCTTTAGCCGGAGCAGATTCCGTCTGCACCCGATGGCGGTTGAGAAGGAACTGGCGGGGACCGGATCGCGCACATGGCCGAGGGCGCGCAAGGGAGCGGCACGCATCGGCGCATGTGCAATCCAATAGAAACTACTAGAAGAATTCCGATCTGCGGCACCGGGCGAGCCCGACACCTATGGTGGAGCACCCACGGGGACCACTCGAAGAAGAACTGATATTTTAAGTTTGTTTCAACCTAAACTTTAAAGTAATCCATTATAGTAATACATTTTAAATTTCTGTAAAACTATTTGTTTAAAGTCTTAAGAAAGACACCTGTGACTACTCATTAGTAACCATGGGCAACTGTCAATGGGAAACTGTATGGTTGGGTTTTTTTCTTTTTACATCTAATCCCCATTTTTGTTTTAGAGACAATAGAAACTATTAATAGCAATAGTACAAAAATGTCTGTTAAACTGCACAATAGCCTGTAAGATTCCCAGTTTGTCAAAGTAGCTGCCTAAAAAATTACACTACTTAGGAAGAACCAGACTTCATGATTTTTAGAGCTTCAGAGGCTACAAGCTACTGAGCACAGAATGTTACCTATTTTTAGAATGTCAAGTTTTAGAATTGTAAGTTGTGGAGTTTGAATTTTATTTATTAACATGATTCATTCACTATTTCTAAGCCTACTCAGAAATATTCTCTTCCAGGTATCCAGGACTTTCAGGCAGATAATGCACATCTGAATATGGGTAGAAAGAGAAACTGCAAAAGACATCATCAGGTTTCATAACAGGATTGGGATGAAAAGGAAAGGAGAGAGGCACTGAAGAAAATGTTCACCTGCAAAAATAAAGCCTTCCCTGGGTGTCACATGCTACATTACAAGATATCAGAATAGTACTACAGTCTATGGAACCCACTGTGATATCAAATACTCATAACAGTTTAATATTTTCAGTCACTGAAGGTATGGTACCAAGAACAAGTAAATTAGACTTAAGGTGACTGGCGGATATGTCTGTGGATATTTGAATAATACTTGCTCACACTATTCCTGGCTGAAATGGTGATATCAACATTTTTGGACAACTAAGTTAATCTTTAAATAATGAAAGTATTTCCAAGATATATGAATATAGTAAGGGCACTGCTGCACACCATTTTACTGATGGATGGTTCACAAACGCACGTACAACTCTAATGCCATTAACAGAAGTGTAAATTCTCCTATGGTAAAAATTATGCATTTACGAAGAATTCATTATCACTCTTTTCTCTGAATGTGTCTCTGGAGACAGATTTACTAATATGCATAACTGAATTACAGTCGTCTGAGGTGGAAAAGCTTATCAAGGTCACCTAATCTGACCTTCTAGTGCAGAGTTGTTGGATATGATTTTGAAAAACTACTTCCTGCTCTAACACAATTAGTGTTTCTTTGGTTGAAGACTTAAGAACCACATTAAATGCAGTAGGAGAGGAAACTGTCACTTATAAAAATTAAATCAGAAATGAAAAACAGAGTAACAAGATGACTTCAGTATCTCAAAAAATAAAAAGACTTGTTTTAGAAACATGCTTTCAATGACTTAAATGCTTTAAATGTCACAAAAACTTTGGCGTTATCCAATGCCAAAAAGTGGGTATTTCATATAGGAAGTAAATTAAACAATGTGATGAGTTGCCATTTTGTCCCCCCTTTTTTAAAAAAAAACAACTGCCATTATAAATAGAGTCTTTTATAAAATAGACGTATAAATGAATATCCAATCAATAACCGATACAGTATTTTATATTACCAATCCCATGTCCCCAGATGGCTCTTTCTGTGCGTGATTAGATGTTCTGAACATTTTTGTAAGGGTCAGCGTTAATTATATCAGTAATTTAACCATTTTCTATGCTAAAAGAAAGATTACATGGCTTTCAGGGCAAGTTACAAAGACAACATAACATTTCAACAGTGCCATCTTTTGGTCGCCTAGCAGAAAAATTTTTCTGGCTCTGATGTGAGAAAACACAGTGCATCCACCCTAAGCCACCGATTCAGCAAAGCACCTGCAGTTGCATTTGCTTTCATCTCAAATGAGAAGGGGTGTGGAGGAATTAAGATTATAGATTTCTTCCCCACTTTAAAAACCAAACTGAGCACAGTTATCCCAGAGTCATGTTCGTCACAGCCCACAGTACCCCCCAGAAAGCAAGCTGTCAAAGCCAGGGAAATCCCAAGTCCAGAACACCTAATTCGCAATATAACAGCACAGCACTGGGATGGTTGACATCAGTACAACTTCCTCTCTGTGGACTCCTCATCACAGTGTGCTTTCATGGCAAACACAGACAATGGCATTCTGAACAACAGTTAAGATTTAGAAACAAGCTATATCACGTAACAATTTTTAAAAAGGAAAATCTCACTCTTATTTTCCCCAGCAGCCTGAACACTTTGAAAGATAACAGCCCCTTCTTGCCGAGAATAAATAATATGTATTGGAAAATAATATTTTAAAAGTTCCAGTGTATGTTTCTTAGCCTTTTCCTGACTCTGAAGCAAGTCCTAGGACATGATCCTCTTGCTAACGAAGAGCTGCTATATGTCATTTATGACACCAGAAATCCAGATGCCCAGTACTAGGGAACGACAACTAGTTTCCTTCTTGCTCCCATGGTGGTTGAACCATCAGAATTGTAACTATCCGCAGTGTAACATACTGGTATTTTATTGCCATATTAAATGTCACACATGGTTTGCAAGCTCTCACTCTAGGTTTCCATGCTGCCATTATGACAAGTGGCGATGCTATTTTTAGCAAGACAGCCTCCACCAGTAGGAGTCATTTCACATATGCTGCAGTCACAAAACTGAAGTACTCCAGTTATGTAAATATAATGGCAATAGCTTCTTCTCTTGCAAGCTTTCAAAAGCCTGAGCTGAGTTGACATCCTTTACATGCCAACATCTTAGTTCACAGTTAAAAAACGTGATGTGTATCTACAGCCCAAGCAGCACTTCCTCTACTAGGGAAGGGAGAACAATATCATCCTGCAACCCCAAATATCCCATGTGGCACTACTGGTAGGATATTAAAAAGCCCCCAAATGACTTGGTAGTTAGAAATCATCAGGAATTTTCCACCCAAACAATTTTTTTCTCAGAAGATGCCATTTGTCAAACACAAAATGTTTTACGGAAACATCAGTTTCAATGAAATTCCAATGAAATAAACGTGTGACTCTGTCAGAAACTTGTCTGAAGAGTTTGCTATTATCCATCAGGACCTGCTTGAGTCTGAGCACTGGGCCTCAATCTGGTTCAGCCAGAAGCGGTAGAATCTCCATCCCTAGAGGTTTCTAAGTCCCAGCTTAACACAGTCATGGCTTGGATGACTTAATTGGGGATGATCCTTCTTGGGGCAGGTGGCTGGACACAATGACTTCTTGGGGTCCCTTCCAGCTCTGATTCTATGGAGTTTCCATACCATGTGGTGAAGAGCCTCCATGTTGGGATGCTGCAAGTGGCTGTGGTCCTGAGTCATGAGACTGGGATAGAGTGACAGGGCTGCTAGCTTGTCCACCGACAGGTTGAGCACCATGGTAAATCACTACAGCCAGGGCCAAGCAGGCACTATGAGAATATTGCTGCTTTGTCCTGCTGAGTCTTGAGGAGGATCTTGCATACTAGCAAGAAGGGTGGGAACACATAAAGCTGGTGATTGGACCACATGATGTTGAATGTGTTTGCTACAGAACCACAGCTGTGGTTCAGGAAGGAGCAGAACTGGCGACACTTCCTATTGCTTCTTGTCATTAACAGTTCCATCAGCAGGCGACCCCACCTCTGAAAGATGGAGAGGGCCATATTTGCACTGAGGGACCACTCGTGGGTTCTGAAGACATGGCTGAGCTGATTGGTTAGGTTGTTCTGTGCCCCTGGCAGGTAGGAAGCCTGAGGGTGGATGCAGTGCTCAATACAAAAATACCACATACAGAGGGCTTCCAGGCAATGAGGAGCAAGCACCTGCCTGTTTGTTTATATAGTACACCACTGCAGTACTGACATACTTGCTCTGTAGGTGGGGAAGGAAGGAAGGTCTGGAAGGCAAGGTGAACCACCTGACCTCTCAGACACTGATGTGCAGTGAGAGGTCTGCTCATGAGCAGAGCTGCTAAGTTCTGGAGGTGTCCAGATGCACTCTACAGATTGTCGGCAATGTATCTGTGACCATTGACAGGGAGAGTTGGGGGCTGGTGAAAAGCACTCCCACAAAGACTTCCTCAAGCTAAAGCTACCAGCCATGGGATTGAAGAACTGAGGGAGGGAGGGTGACTAGACTATCCAGTGGCTCCCCGATTGGGCTTGTACACTCTGGCAAACCAAGCCTGGCTGTTCTTTGTGGTGGGGAGAGGCAGGACGAACTCATGGCAGTTGATGACGACACGGATGACATGAAAGCAGGACTGGGGCAGGTATTCTCTTGTGTAGGTAGAGTCCAGCCTGATGAACGTTATCTTTTGCACTGAGGCCAGCTTGGACTTGGTACATTCAGAATAAGCTACACCTCGGCATGTATGCTGGTGTGTGCAGGACAGGCAGTTCCCTCGGTGCTGGTGTTTCAAAGGGGCCTGGAGCTCTGGCTGCCACCACTACTTTGGCAGTGATGGCAGCTGGAGCTCTGTGCCCCTTTGTACCACCACAGCAGCTCTGCTCTGGCTGCATACGGCAATGAGGGACTGTGGGTGGGTGAAGTGCTGCAGTCCTGGTGGCACTGAGGGCTGACTTTGCTTGGACCTACCCCTTCCAGGATGAAAACCTGGGCCCCCGCTTCCACCTTGCCATAGAGTCCACGGTAGCGGTCAGTGCTGCTGCACTTCAGTGAATGTTGCTCATGTCAATTCCACATGGTGGCCAACTTGTTCCTGCAACTGACCCTTGATGAGCAAGTCTTTGAAGTATGGGAAGACTTGTACCCAGTGTGTGCTCTGAAAAGCTGCCACAACTGCCATGCATTTCATTAACGTGTGGGGGCACGGAAAGGCCAAATGGTAAAACAGTGAATTCATAGTGGTGACTATCAACAAAAAACCTCAGGGCCCTCCTCTGGGTTGGTGTGACTGAGACGTAGGAGTGCACATCCCTCAAACTGAGTGCACTATACCAATCTCAGATCTAGAGAGGATATGCCGGTGGTCAGCAAAACCATAAGAAACTTCAACCTTCCTACAAACTTGCTGAGATATTATAGCACCAGAACGAGTGTGAGCCCGCACTGGGCCTTGAAAATAAGAACAGATGTACTGGGTCAGACCACAGAGGCCCATCAAGCCCAGTATGCTGTCCTCTGGCAGTGGCCAATGCCAGGTGCCCCAGGGAGAATGAACAGAACAGGTAATCATCAAGTGATCAGTTCCCTGTTGCCCATTTCCAGCCTCTTGCAAACAGAGGCTAGGGACACCCTCCATACCCATCCTGGCTAAACACCATTGATAGACCTATCCCCCATGAATTTATTTAGCTCTTCTTTAAACTCTGCAATAGTCTTGGTCTTCACAACATTCTCTAGAAAGGAGTTCCACAGGTTAACTGTGCATTATGTGAAAAAATATTTCCTATTGTTTGTTTTAAACCTGCCTATTAATCTCATTTAGTGACCCCTAGTTCTTGTGTTGTGAGCAGTAAATAACTATTCCTTATGAATTTTTTCTACGCCAGTCATAATTTTATATACCTCTATCATATCCCCCCTTAATCATCTTTTTTCCAAGCTAAAAAGTCCCACTCTTCTTAATCTCTCCTCATATGGCAGACGTTCCATGCCCTTAAACATTTTTGTTGCCCTTTTCTGAACCTTTTCCAATTCCAATACGACTTTTGAGATGGGTCAACCACATCTGTACACAGTACTCCAGATGTGGACATACCATGGATTTATATAAAGGTAATATGACATTTTCTGTCTTATTATCTATTCCTTTCTTAATGATTCCCATCATTTTGTTAGCTTTTTTGACTGCTGCTGCACACTGAGGCTATGTCTACACTAGCCCAAAACTTCGACATGGTGAAGTGCTGAAATACATATTCAGCACCTCATTAGAATGCCAGAAGCCATGGCACTTTGAACTTGATGCGGCTTGCCGCCACGCGGCTCCTTTTCAAAATGACCCCGGCTACTTTGAAATCCCCTTATTCCTATCTGCTGTTAGGAATAAGGGGATTTCGAAGTTGGTGGGATCCTTTTGAAAAGGAGCCCCGACTGGAAGAGCTGCGTCAGTTTCAAAGTGCTGTGGCTGCCGGCATTCTAATGAGGCGCTCAATATGTATTTCAGCGCTTCATTAGTAAACTTCAAAATGGCCATTTGCACAGTCATTTCAAAGTTTTGGCTAGTATAGACACAGTCTGAGTGGATGTTTTCAGAGAACTATCCAGAATGACTCCAAGATCTTGTTCCTGAGTGGTAACAACTAAGTCAGACCCCATTATTTTATGTTAGTATAGTTGAGATTGTATTTTCCAAAACGTATTACTTTGCACTTATCAACACTGAATTTCATCTGCCATTTTGTTGTCCAATCACAATTTATTAAGATCCTTTTCTAGCTCTTCACAGACTGTTTGGGACTTAACTATTTGGAGTAGTTTTGTGTCATCTGCAAATTTTGCCACCTCACTGTTCATTCCTTTTTCCAGATCAGTTACAAATATGTTGAATAGGACTGGTCCCAGTACAGACCCATTGGGGACACCACTATTTACCTCCCTCCATTCTGAAAACTGACCATGTATTCATACCCTTTGTTTCTGATTTTTCAACCAGTTACCAGTCCAAGAGAGGACCTTTCCTCTTATCCCATGACTGTTAACTTTGCTGAAAACCTTTGGTGAGGGACCCTGTCAAAGGCTTTCTGAAAATCTAAGTACACTATATCCACAGGATCCCCCTTGTCCACATGCTTGTTGAATTTTTCAAAAAATTCTAATAGATTGGTGAGGCATAACTTCCCTTTACAAAAGCCATGATGACCCTTTCCCAACAAATTCTGTTGTTTACTAGAGTTTCAAACAGTCTGCCCAGTACTGAAGTCAGACTGACTGGCCTGTAATTTCCAGGATCACCTCTGGAGCCCTTTTTAAAGATTGGCATCACGTTAGCTATCCTCCAGTCATCTGGAACAGATGTCATGGATGAGCCTTTGGCCATTATCTTTGAAGACACTTGGAGATTCGGAGAGATCCCGGATGACTGGAAAAAGGTTAATGTAGTGTCCATCTTTAAAAAAGAAAAGGAGGACAATCCAGGGAACTATAGATCGGTCAGCCCTACCTCAATCCCTGGGAAAATAATGGAGGGGACCCTTAAGGAATCCATTTTGGAGCACTTGGAAGAAGGGAAAGTGATCAAAAGTAGCCTGCATGGATTCACCAAGGGCAAGTTGTGCCTGACCAATATGATTAGCTTCTATGACAAGATAACAGGCTCTGTAGACATGGGGAAGTCAGTGGATGTGATATACCTTGACTTCAGCAAAGCTGCTGATACAGTCTCCCACAACATTCTTGCCCATAAATTAAAGTAGTATGAATTGGATCCATGGACTGTAAGATGAATAGAAAGCTGGCTTGACAGTCAGGCCCAATGCGTAAGTGGTCAATGGCTCAACATCTGGATGGCAGTTGGTTTCAAGCGGAGTGCCACAAGGTTCGTTTTTGGGGCCGGTGTTGTTCAACATCTTTATTAATGGCCTGGATGAGGGATTGGATTGCACCCTCAGCAAGTTTGCAGACGACACAAAGTTAGAGGGAAGACAGAACAGGATCCAGAGTGACAAGGATAAATTGGAAGACTGGGCCAAAAGAAATAGGATGCTGTTCAACAAGGACAAGGGTAGAGTCCTGCACTTGGGATGGAAGAATCCCAAGCATCGTTATAGGCTGGGAACCCACTGGCCAAGCATCAGTACAGCGGAAAGGGACCTTGGGGTTATGGTGGATGATAGGCAGGATGAGTAAACAGTGTGCCCTTGTAGCCAAGAAGACTAATGGCATATTGGGGTACATTAGGAGAAGCATTTAGTGCAGATCTGGAGAAGTGGTTGTTCCCTTCTATTTGGCACTGGTGATGCCACATCTGGAATACTGAATTCAGTTTTGGGCCTCCCAGTGAAGGGAAAGGATGTGGACACATTGGAGGAGGTTGCCGTCTGCTGAACAAAAATGATTAAGGGCCTGGAGCACATCACCTGAGGAGAGGCTGATGGATTTGGGGTTGTTTAGTTTACAGAAGAGAAGACTGAGGGGTAATTTAATAGCAGCCTTCAGCTTCCTGAAGGGGAGCTCTAAAGAGGAGGGTGAGAAATTGTTCTCAGTGGTGTCAGATGGCAAAACAAGGAGTAATGGTCAGAAGTTGAAGAGGCAAAGGTGTAGGTTAGATATTAGGAAAACTACTTCACCAGGAGAGTGGAGAAGCATTGGAAAGCATTGCCTAGAGAGGTGGTGGATTCTCCATCCCTTGAGGTTTTTAAGTCCCAGCTGGACAAGGTCCTGGCTAGGATGACTTAGTGGGGGTAGATCCTGCTTGAAGCAGGGGGCTGGACTAGGCGACATCCTGAGGTCCCTTCCAGCCCTATGTTTCTATGATACAATTCTATGATAAGCTGATTTAAATGACAGCTTACAAACTATAGTTAGTAGCTCTGCACTTTCACTTTTGAGTTCCTTCGGAACTCTTGGGCAAATACTATCTGGTCCTGGTGACTTATTACTCTTTAGTTCATTTATTTGTTCCAAAATCTCTTCTAATGACACCTCAATTTGAGACAGTTCATCAGCTTTGTTACCTGAAAAGAACTGCTCAGGTTTGGGAATGTCCCTCACATCCTGAGCTGTGAAGACTGATGCAAAGAATTCATTTAGTTTCTCTGCAATGGCCTTATCATCCTTGAGTGCTCCTTTAGCGTCTCGATCACACAGTGGCCCTACTCGTTGTTTAGCAGGCTTCCTACTTCTGATGTACTTAAAAAAATGTTTGCTATAACTTTTTGACTCTATGGCTAGCTGTTACTCAAATGCTTTTTTAGCCTTCCTAATTAAATTTTTACATGTCACTTGGCAGAGTTTATGTTCTTTTCTATTTTCCTCACTAGGATTTAAATGCCATTTTTTAAAGGATGCCGTTTTGTCTTTCACTGCTTCTATTACTTTATTGTTTAACCATGGTGGCACTTTTTTGGTTCTCTTACTATGTTTCCTAAATTGGGGTATACATTTAAGTCGACCCTCTGTTACGGCATCTTTAAAAAATTTCTGTACAGCTTGCAGGGATTTCAGCTGCCCCAAAAAATTCATTAGCATATTATGGCTGCTTCATGACAACGTCACTGCCACAGTATTGAGCAACAACAGATCCCAAAGAGATCTCTTTGAAGTCAAAACGGGAGTCAAGCAAGGCTGGATCATTGCCCCATCACAGCTCTGCATCTTCATCGCCATGACCCTTCACCCCATAGATGGCAAGCTTCCAGATGATGTGAAGATTGTCTATATAATGAATGGGAAGCTTTTCATCCTCAGGAGACTGAAAGCTAAAAGCAAGAGCTTGAAAACCTTAATCATTGAGCTCTAGTATGCAAATGACAACAAAGTTGTTGCTCTTTCTCCCACAGTCCTTCAGACCACCTTAAGTGCCTTTGCTGAAGCATATGAGACTCTCAGCCTCAAACTGAAAACTGAAAAGACCAAGGTGCTTCACCAAACTCACCAACAGGACAAACTCATGCACCTTCTATTGAAGTCGATGGAAAACTTTTGGAAAACATGGACACTTCCCATACCTAGAAGTCATTTTTCCACTACAGTCGACATTGATGCAGAAATCCAGTATCGTTTGAGCCATGCAAAGACAAATTACTCACTTCAGTAGTAACAACGGTTCTTCAAGATGCGTCACCATGGGTGCTCCACTTTGGGTGTTGGGTCCACCCCAGTGCTGCAGTTTGGAGATTTTCAAGCCGCACTTAGTCGAACCGCACATGTGTGCGAGTGCGCCAGGTTCTTTGTGCACTGTTGCTCATGAGCACAATTGGTCCAAGCCAGTTCCTCGAAAACTGCCCCAGAAGCAGCTGAAAAACATACAACAGAACTCCGAAGTGGGGAAGAATAAGTGAGTAGTGAAGCACACACAGGGACACATCTTGAAGAACCATCATTACTACCCAAGTGAATAACTTCTCTTTCTTCTTTGAGCAGTCCCTGTGGGTGCTCCATATCAGGTGACTACCCAGCAGTAACCCTCCCACCTCGTCCCCAAACACGGAGGCAGTTATCGGAGTTACATGCTGCTCACCACAGAAAGAACCGCTGGTGGAAGGTGTGTCCTCCTCCACATGACAATGCACTGAATAATGTTTAGCGAATGTGTCATAGGATGACCCCGTTGCTGTTCTGCAAATGTCCTTCAAGGAGACGCCACTGAAGGCGGCTGTTGAAGCTCCTACTGCCCTGGTAGAATGAGCTTTGGGCGCCGCTGATAAGGTGGTTTTACATTATGAGTAGTACATCTCAATGCACAACGTGAGACTATTAGAGAGCCTTTGTAACGATAGTCCTTTGATCTCTGTGTGAGGAATACAAATAATCAGTCTGTTTTATGGAAACATTTTGTTCTGTCTATATAAAAGGCCAGAGTCCTCCTCGCATCAAGTGCGTGGAGCCTTACTTCTCTATTTGAAGAGTGCAGCTTAAGAGAGAAGGATAGTAATATTATCAGTTCATTTATGTAAAATTCCGAGACCTTGGGAAGGAACGCGGGATGTTAATGTAATATTGCCGCGTCCTTAGAGAAAGTTGTATAAGGTGGAATTGACATTACTGCGGTCAACTTGCTGACTCTATGGGCCGATGTAACAGCGAGAAGAAACCCCGTCTTTAAGGTAAGTGAGATGGTGATTAGACATTCAAAAGGTGGTCGAGACAGTGTGTCCAGCACCACATCCAAGCTCCATGGAGGCAACATTGGTTTACAAGGAGGATATAAGTCTGCGAGGTCTTTTAGGAACCAGGTCGTGACAGGACAGGCAAAAACTGTTGACCCTCCTATAGTATGTCTGAAAGCTGATATGGCTGCCAGCTGGAGCTTTAAGGACGGTAGAATGAATGCTCCTTGTTTAAGGTCCAATAAATAATCTAGAATTGTAGGTATGGGTGTAGTTATCTGGATTATTGGTGATTGATTTCTGAAAATTGATAAGGCCCAGAGACTGAAACATCTTCATGGTAATGTTTATCATAAAAAAAGACATCCATATGTGAGTGGCCCTTCAAAAGGCAATCATCTAGGTACAGATAGATGAAAACATCCAGGGGGTGTAGGTAAGCCAATGCTACTGAGAGCACCTTCGTGAAGACTCTGGGCACCGATGAGAGGCCAAAGGGCAGGACTTTGTACTGAAAATGATGCATGCCCAGTGTGAAACAGAGAAAGCATCTGTGGGCAGCGTGAATAGTTATATGAAAGTATGCATTTTGTAGGTTGTGGGCTGCAAACAAATCCCCGTCGTCCAGTGCTGTAACTACAGAATGGTGACCATCCTGAAACACTGTTTGCGAAGATAATGGTTGTGAGCCCATAAGTCTAAGATTGGCCTCCACCTCCATTTTCTTCTCTGTGAGGAAGTAACGAGAATATAATCCTTTTCCCTTGAATTCGTCCGTTATTCTCTCCACAGCTACTCTGGACAGGAGATGATCTCCTTCGCATTTTAATGTCGTCTCAGGAGAGGGGTACCTCAAAAGGGACGTGGTGGGAGGCGGGGTGGTTGGCAGGAGGGTCTGGAACGGAATGGTACACCCCACAGAAATAATCTCCAGCACCCATTTGTCTGCAGTGATGGTCTATCACTACTGGTAAAATGGTCTGAGGTGGTGGTGGAACAGATGATACAATGGCTGTTTGCACTGGATGATGAGTGTGGTGTCGCAGTCCTCAACATAGTAGTCAAACCTGCTGCGTCATTTGTGGTGCTGGATTACGGTCTTTCAGATTACACCACCTTGGCAGTATTTGTTGTTGTTGTTACGTCCCAGGTCATAGCCACGTTGATGATATCAGAGAGGTAGCCGTCTTAGTTTGTATCTCTGAGAACAAGAAGAAGTTCTGTGGCACCTTACAAACTAACAGATATTTTGGAGCATAAGCTTTCATGAGCAAAGACCACTTCATCAGATGCATAAGTGGGAGGGGCGGGGGGGGCGGGTTCAGAAGGGCATTTAAGAGTGGGGTCTGAGTAAAAGGGAGGTCCAGAGCTGCCAAGGTCTGTTCAGTCAAGGTGGAAATGGCCAATTATCAGTAGTATGTATCAAAAGAGGAAAAACAAGCCAGATCAGAAAGGGGGATGTGGCCCATTGTCAGAGTCTAATGTGGAGATGTTAACACCCAGGGAAGAGAAGCTGATTTTGTAAGGGTCCAGCCACTGCCAGTCTCTATTTAATCCTTGGTTGTACAGAAACCTGTGGGAGAGCACTTCTATCTACCTGGACACTCAGTAACAGATTTAAAAGTAGCAGTCCTAAAACAAAGAAATTTCAAAAATAAAATGCAGAGAAAGCTCTGAGCTGCAATTTATTTGCAAATTTGACTCCATCAACCAAGGCCCCTTACAAAAATAACTTCTCTGCCCTGGGTGTTAACATCTCCATATTAGACTAAGACAATGGGCCACATCCCCCATCTGATCTGACTTGTTTTTTCCTCTTTTGATACATACTACTGCTAATGGGCCATTTCCACCTTGACTGAACAGACCTTGTCAGCTCTGGCCCTCCCTTTTACTGGGACCCCACTCTTTAAATACCTCTCTGAGACCCCTCTCCCCACTCATGCATCTGACGAAGTGGGTCTTTGCCTACAAAAACTAATGCTCCAAAATATCTGTTAGTCTATAAGGTGCCACAGGACTTCTTGTTGATGATATTGTGGCTGTTGAGGCTGGTAATTGTAGCAACGCTGATATGGGTAGTATCTCTTCCTCAAGTATTGGGGGGTATACATACCCAGTGTTTGTAGAGTAGTTCGAGTCTTTACTAGAATGTAAGATCGTACCTGTAGATTCAGCAAACAATTTTCACTCATCAAAGGGGAGGTTTTCTGCCTTTGTTTGCAATTATTTCGGGGCGCCAGATGTTTGTAACCAGGAGACTCGCCTCATTACCGCCATGGTTGTGGTAGATCGTGCAGCTGTGTCTGCAACGTCTAGAGCAATTTTGACTTCCATATCTGAGGCAGTATATCCTTCCTGGACTTTCAATTTTAAAATGGGTTTCTTATCATCAGGGAAATATTCCATTAGGGATGTCCGTTTCATATAATTATCAACGTTATTGTTGGAAAGCTGTGCAACATAATTCACCATTCGTAACAACAAAGTGGAAAATGAGTACACCTTTGGCCCGAAGAGGTCAAGCCTCTTAGCATCCTTGTCTGACACTGAAGATTTATATTGCAGTGTCTTTGACTTTTGTTGTGAGGACTCCACCACAAGAGAGTTGGGCTGGGGGTGGTTGAATATAAATTCCATACCCTTTGAGGGAATGAAATACTTTTTGTCTGCTCTCTTATTGGTTGGTGGGATGGAAGCAGGGGTCTGTCAAATATTGTCAGTGACTTCTGTAACAGCATCATCTAATGGAATGGCTATCTCAGATGATATCACAGGCCTTAGATTCTCAAGGAGCCTATGCTGCTTTTCTTGTATCTCTGACGACTTGTATATTCTGTGTCTCAGCAATCCTCTCAAAGAGCTCCCAAAATTCTCTAAGATCATCAGGAGGGGATATGTCACCAGGGCCAACAGCCTCATCCGGGGATGATGAGGCAAACATCAGTCTGATAGGCCTCCATCTGCTCTTCCATGATTTCTTCTGGTTTCTCCTCTGTGGGACCTGGAGGAGTGGTGAGCACTGCTTCTGAACATTCTCTTGAAGAGGAGAACCTGTGTCTTTTTGGAGGTAGAGATGCAGAATGTCAATATGAGGGACGTGACCTCTGGAGATCTGTCCCTGGATCTATGAGTGTACTAGCCCCTCTTATAGTCTTCACAATGACATGGGCACAAATAATAGTAAAAATGTGATCCCAGTTAGGAAGATTGGGAATGCAAATGTGTTCTATAGGTATGGTGATGGAAGGAGTAAGGTAAGTGGAACCTACTCAATGATGGAGCAGCAGATGGGGACATCTGACGAGAGCATTCCCATGACTGGTGCGGTTGCTGTGAAGTGGGAGATGGAGGCCTGAACCAAGAAGAAGGTCTGAGGAAGGGAAATGGAAGTCTGAGAAATGGTGACGGAGGCATCAAGAGGCCGTTTAGGTATAATTGGTTCTGGGAAAGAATTAGGGGACAGTGATAACGACATGATAACCAAGTCAGAAGAAGGACTGCAGTGGCGTGTTTTAGTGTGAGCCTTCCTAGCTTGTTCAACTGTGTGGCTGCCAGAGATCGAAATGTATGGTGCTGATGGAACCGCAGCCAACCTAACTGGCACCGTACCTGGTGCTGCAGGCCTCGGAGCAGAATCTGTCAGTGCTGTTTGTTTCAACGTTGTTGGTGCTGGCCTTAGTTCTGATGTTCTCAGTGCAGATTCCATCAGTACCGAGAACTTTGGTACTGGTGGCCTAAGCACCAGGTCCTCCGTTGCTGACGTTATTCGGTGCCAGGGAAGATCGTCTCTGTGCCGCAGTTTCTGGTGCCGATGCGAATTCCTTGGTTCTGAAACATGCCTGCGTGCCCAGGGTACAGCCGCTGACTTCTGCTCCTTAGGCCGTTTGCCCTCTTTAGATATAGAGGGAACCCAGCTTTCAGTTTCACTTGTCCTGCTTGTAGGTAACACCCGCAAGGATCGAGTAGGAGATGATCTCTTTTTCTCATAGCCAGAGGAAGTCAAAGAAGATGTTGGTCATAGGCTGAAGAGCCTTATCAAATAGAAACATCTTTAGGCTCACCTCTATTTTTACTGGCTTTCGCAGTAAACTTAGAGCAGCAGGGACATTTCTGAAGTATATGGGCCTCCTGAAGTCAGCGAATGCATTTTCTGTGGCCACTGGAAGCCAGCATGGCTTCAGGACATGAATCACACTTTTTAAAACCTGCCACAGGCATTCTCTCTCTCTCTTTTTCAAACTGAACAACGAACAGTGTTCAACAGTACTTAATGGTTGTAAACAATAGCAAACAATCAATGAGAACAACTCCTGAGTTACTCATAGATAATTTTTAACTCGTTAATAACTCCTTTTTCTCCCTTCTCTTTTTCCTTTTTTTAAAAACTGTATAGAATAAAAACTCTTAAAAATGTTGAAAAAAGTAAAGACAAGCTTAACAGATGATTTGAACTTTTATTTCAGGTGTGCATTGGAGCACAAGCAAAGTCCGTCTGCAGCCGCTGGCAGTTGAGAGGAACTGACTTTTACCAGATTGCGCACATGATCAAAAGCATGTGAAGAGCCCAGTGCACTCCCGCACATGCACGGTCTGACTAACTACAGCTTGAAAATCTCCGAACTGCGGAGCTGGGATGGACCCAACACATGATGTGGAGCACCCACGGGGACTACTCAAAGAAGCAGCTCTGCTTTTGCCCCCCTGAGACAAGGGGACTTTGTGAACAATACCATCAATGCTGCCTCAGGAGAATCCTAAATATCTCTTGGGAGGATAGACACACAAATACTAGTATCCTGGAAGAGTCGAACATAACCAGCATCGAAGCCATGATCATTCAACAACTTCACTGGACTGATCATGTGGTTCGGATGTCTGATCAGTGCCTTCCAAAACAGATTCTGTTTTCCAAATTGGAGGAAGGATAGAAGAGCATTGGGGGGGCAGCAGAAGTGATATAAGGACATGCTGAAGGCACACATGAAAAAGTTCAGCATTGGCGTTGACAGTTCGGAGAACCTTGCCCAAGACCATCCCCAGAGGAGAACAGTAATCCATGAGGTGGTGGCATAATTTGAAAGGTCCCACCACAGCGCAGACAAGGACAGGCACAGAAGAAGAAAAGAGCATCAAAACTGCCCTGTACCCCCTCCAACAGATTCTAACACCTGCCTCTCCTGTGATAAAATCTGAGGCTCCAGAATTAGGCTGATCAGTCATCAACAGACTCACAAATAGGAGGGTGACATGACAACTTCCTACTTGTTATTGAATGACTGTCATGAAGAGATATTTAGTAATTACAGTTAAACAACCTAAATAATCAGCTCTTACACAGAACTTTTAGTTAACTTATTAATCCTAATTAAATCTCTCATTTTATAGTTAGGGAAACTGAGGTAGACACTTTAAATAACTTGCTGACGGTCACTGGTAACATCCATCACAGACAAGATTTGAACTCAGTTCCTCAATCTGAGTCACACTCACAGGCCATCTAACATCTGAGCAAGTATCTGGCAGAGCACAAAGCTGTATTTCATTATCACTGCCACTGAATTGCTCACTCAACTTGGACAAGTCATTTAGCTTCTGCATGAAACAGTTTACTCCTCTTCCTCAATGGGGTGTCGTGAAAATTCATTAGTGTTTGTAAAACAGTCTGAGATAAAGGACACTACTCAAATCCAAAGCATTATTAAACCATTTACTGAACTATACCCACACTTAAATATCTTGCCAAATCAGGCTCTTAATCCTGGACATACCCCTGACAATCAAAGCCTAATAAAAATTATTTACATCCTAAATTCCAAACTACTGAAAAATTACAACACATACATTACTGAATGTATGGTCTTATTGAGCTCACTGGACAAAAAGATATATTAACTTTCTTCTGACAGAAATTACAGATAAAAAAATATATTGTCCTCACAAATCCAAATTTTTGTAGCTGCTACTGTTTGAGGCTATTTCACTGCACATTCAGCAGATGTGATGTTTAGCTTTTCCAGATACAAGGGCAATTGTATTAAACATTTGGAGGTGGTGAGCACTTTTTTTTTTTAACTAATTTCTTTTTTTAAAACAGTTTCCTGCTGTCAGGAGTTTTCTATATCAGGATTAGAATCCAGAATGATTTATACAAATCTGGAAAATTTCAGTGAATGATGCATACTTCCTTTTGCTAGAAGTTCACAAATTAGATTTTACATGTCAAATATTGAAAAGAGAAAACCAAAGGAGGTCAATGTTTCAAATGTGATTGATTTCTTCGAAGGGAATGGGTGACATGATGCATTACTGCAATAAGACACTCACGCTTCCGTTATCAATCATATGTTTCCGAGAAGCCTTTTTCCTCTGGAAGTCATGCAAAAGCATCTTGCCCTGCGCTCCTATGGAGCTTTCCCTTAAAAAAAAAAATACTTTTCTTAAAAAAAAAAAAAAAAAAAAAAAAAAAAAAAAAAAAAAAGCACTTTTAGTCCTCTTTTGATTTGCCGTGACACCTGGATACTTTTGAAATTAATCACTGTGCACATTTAAAAGTTGAGTGTTTGATCAATAGCTATAAAACAATACACAGCTGCAGCAACTATTTTTGGAAAGAAAAATAATTCTTTAACCCAGCTCCAAAAACTAGTTCATTTTATTATACTGTACTGCATTACTTAATTGTTCACATTTCATCATTTAAAATTGTTTTCTAGAAGACATATATAAGGACAAAAGTTGTATTAACAGCAAACCAAAAACCTTAATACACAAAAATACTGATTTTCATGTTTGGAAGCAAAAAACTAACCTGTTACCAAAATAATAAACTTTCAGGACTATTCTTTTTTTCAATAAAATATAGTCAAAACAAATGTGAAATATATTGTGGGGAACCGTGCATTACTATTTCTCATGCTGTGGGATAAAGAAAGGTCTTTATTTTTCCACACGGCTGGCTTAAAACCAGGAAATAAGTTAGATTACTTTTCAAGTAAAATTTACAGGATGCCTGATTTGGACTTTAAGATTTGGACTTCAATTGTGATTTCTTTTACACGAATGACACAATTCTATTGCTGCTTAACCATATTCATCTGGCATCTGCCTCAAACAGTGCAAAGCCAGAACAATTCAGCAGCAACCACAACAAAGGTAAGCTAAATACTCATGATTCAATCCTGTGAACACACATGCTCACATGGATAAACCTACTGATTCATAGTAACAGGGAGGAAGCCATGCCAGTCTATACACTATCAAAACAAAAAGCAGTCAAGTAGCACTTTAAAGACTAGCAAAATAGTTTATTAGGTGAGCTTTCGTGGGACAGACCCACTTCTTCTGGCTATGGTCTGAAGAAGTGGGTCTGTCCCACGAAAGCTCACCTAATAAACCACTTTGCTACTCTTTAAAGTGCTACTTGACTGCTTTTTGTTTTGCTACTGATTCATGTGTGTAAGTTAGGGTGACCATATCTCCCAAAGCCACATACGGGATGGGGGGAGGGCTCCTCCCTCCCGCCCAAGCCTTGGGGAAGTGGCAGGGATGTGGCCGCCATGATGCTCGCCCTCACCTTCCCTGATCCTCAAGGAAACAGCAGGGACAGGGCAGCCACGGGACTCCCCCCCCCACTTCCCCAAGCCTTGGGAAAGTGTCAGCTGCAGCCCCAGCACTTCCCCACTCTTTCCTGAGCCTCGGGGAAGGGGAAAGTAGCTAATCTGCTGGCTCCCTCTGTTGCGGAGAGCACATACATGCTCTCCGGCAGGCAGCTTCACCTGCGCAGCAAATACGGGATAATTAGTCTATTTTATAAAATAAGTTGGGAAGCCTTTTTGGCATCCCAAATATAGGACCATCCTGCCAAAAATGGGACAGATGGTCACCTTACCGTAAGCGTGGACAACTCTTAGCCCTTAAGCTCTGCCAGGAAACAGTCCGAACAATACAGACAGAAGAACCAAAGACTATGTCAACTAGTGTGACAACTGTAATGGTAACCGTCACTGATGGGCACACGTGTCATCAAATTCGCCTAAAAATAAACTTCAAGTGAGAAGTCTGCTGCGACTAACTAGAAAAAAAACCCAAAAAAGCAGTCTTTAAAGACTAACAAAATAATGTATTAGGTGATGAGCTTTCATGGGACAGACCCATTTCTTCAGACCATAGCCTTACCAAAACATACTCAATATTTAAGGCACAGAGAACCAAAAACAGTAATCAAGGTGGTCAAATCAGAAAAAAATTGATCAAGGTGAGCAAATCAGAGAGTAGAGGGGCAGAAGACTTTGTAAAAAAACAGGGCTTTAGCCCCTATGGTTGTAGGTTCAATCCCTCCTGCTGGCAACCTGGGTCTGCTGTTAAAAGGTTTCTGATTGTTCTCCCATCCTTGGTGCTCTAGAGGAGATGAGTTTCCACAGCAGAGGGAAGAGAGCCAAACAGGGAGGAGTGCAGACAGCTGCTTGTCCCCCCACTTTCTACCCCTCTACCCTCTGATTTGCTCTTCTTGATCAATTTTTTTCTGATTTGTCAACCTTAATTACTGTTTTTGGTTCTCTGTGCCTTAAATATTGAGTCTGTTCTGGTATGGCCATGGTCTGAAGAAGTGGGTCTGTCCCACGAAAGCTCATCTAATAAATTATTTTGTTAAAGTGCTACTTGACTGCTTTTTGTTTTGATAGTATATAGACTAGCACAGCTCCCTCTCTGATACGAAAAAAAACCCCTTTATTAAATGATTTTTAAAAACAATGCTAAACTGCACTTAAAACTCTGCTTGAAATGGGAAATAAAGGAGGAACTGAAAATACCTCTCAAGCTATAACAAACCTTTTAGATGCTCACAGCAGGGTGAGCTGAATCATTCTCCAACTGAGGCCATGTACTACACAAAGATGTTTTGACAATGAAGCCATAGACTGGCATGACTATACATCAGTTGAGTTTACATGGTGTCGATATATTGATGGTATATTTATATAGTGACATATTACCAGTCAACATTTAAATGACTCTACATTAATTCTTTTATCTAACTATAAACAAAAAATGCTACGTGCTGGAGTACCTTCTGTACATGCTGAGTGAAAGGAACTTGAAGTACATGAAACTTAGGCTTGGTAGTTACGCATACTGAATCTTGCCACAATATCATTTAATGTAGTCAGATGAAAGCTTCTGCAATGGGTTTCCTTTTTGTAGCTCACCTTAGTAGCTCTACCTGTACAGCAGGTAATTCCTTCCTTTGGATGAGCCTAAGTGTAGCCTGCTGAATATCAGATGAGAATAACCAACTTCTGTCATTTGAACACGGACTATCAAGTAGCACCTGCACAGTCAATGAATAAAAGAATGAACAAAATTATTTACTCTGAATATTTATCTGTGCAAAAGTATTGGAATATAATTTCTGTAGAAATTTAAAGCGCCAATTTTTGCTCTTTGAAAAGCAAGGGAAAAGACAGAAAAAAACAACCGGTTTAAAATATTTTACTGTTTTTGTGGATTTCTGAGAAGCCACACATTAATTCAGTGGTTCTGAACCTGCGGCCCGGTTAGCACACAGCTCTATACTCAAAATTCACTACTCTGGTTCGGCATGGGGTGGGAGACACCTTGAGGCAGCCCTGCTGAAGTGCTCCTGCTCACACCAGGCCTGTGAGTGCTGTGGGGGGCAGGAAGCAGGGCAGTGAGTCTCTCCAGGTGCTCTGGGCTTGGAGTGAGTGAATACTCTGGGCAGTAGGAGGTTTGTGGGGTGTGCTGCGCAACACAGACTGTGAACTACAAGTGTGTGCAGCACCCCAGGTCTTACACGGGATTCCACTTCTGGTCTACACAAAGAGGTCCCACCTGCCAGCCCCACACAATAGGAGCTCTGTTTCTGGTCCCATTCTGTGGAGCAATCTCTGGATGCAGGGAAGGGGCAGGCTGGCAGTGCTGTGCTGTGCTGTGCTGTGCTGTGCTGTGCTGTGCTGTGCTGGGCAGGGCAGGGCAGGGCAGGGCAGGGCAGGGCAGTGTGTATCTGGCACATTGAATCTCAACCTGCTGCCCACAACAGTAAACAGGCTAAGAACCACCACACTAAATTACTGTACCATGAACATCAACATTATGATAATTTATCATCCATTTGAGCAGCTCCCATCCTTGACTTCTCTCGCTTGTTTACCTATTTAAATGTGACACAGAGTACTAACTGCTACGTATTCTCCATAATTCAAGGAGTCAATAGGCAATGTTGCGTAACATATGAACAAAACACACATGAACAAAGTCTCCTCAGATCAAAACTTAAGGTAGGCAGAAACCCTGTGGTGAGCTCAGTAGCTTCCTCCCAGACAAATCAGAAGAACCATCAAATGGAGACTAAGTTTTAACATCAAAATATTTAACCTTCGCTCATGAGCATTTCACAACATATGGTCAAACAGCTAGAGAGTATGTCAAGTTACGATAGAAAAGGAAGGAAGAAAACAAAAATGTAATTTGAATTCCATCCACTTGTCAATACATAATGGTGCTACCTTGTCATACAATTCAGGGTGGAGATCTCCAATCTGTCTCCCATCCAGTTCAGAGAGTGCAATTGAGTTCATCAGAGGCTCTGGGATGAAGGATTCTAGTGTCTGCTTCAGCCTCCTTGATCTCTGACTATCATACTCATTACAGTGAAGATGACCTAAAAGAAATTACCCAGAATCAGTACTCTTAAAACTTTTATAAATATGTTAAAATTAAAGACTTTTCATTATTTCCCTGGAATTGTCAGAGAATGCGCACGCCTTTTAGAGAGGAAGAAAAGGCAGCACTACTCTGTTGGGTTGTTCAGCCTGCATTAAGCTGAGGTCCATTTACGTCTTCATTATGTTCGAGGTTTTGGCTTAGTTTATATTAGGACAAACTGACTCCCCAAATTTCTGATTTCAACAACCTGCAACTACTTAATGAAATGCCCATTTTAAACTGAGTTTTAATCTGAAAATGGATACAAAAATGCCTGCAAATAACTTTGATAACTGCATTTGGAATATAATTTCTGTATTTCAATTGGCATTGCAAAAATATACATTACCTGGCCAGGCACACTGCAGCATAGCTATTGATTTACCGCCTGGAGCAGCACACATATCCAAAACCCTTTCTCCATCCTTTATTTCCAAAGCCAGCACTGACAGCAGAGAAGCAGCATTCAGCAGATAATATTCCTTGAGTTTACCAGTCTGGTGCTTTTGCGCAGGGAATCTTCCAGGAGTTCTACTGATGTAACACTTTAATGATCCCGGGGCATAGGTTAAGTTCTCCTGAAAGATACTGTAATACCCCTTCAAATGCAAGTTGTTCTCCAGTTCAGGGAAATAGCTGAATTTATTAAGCAAAACAGCATATTGCCAGTACAATGGTGACGTGAGCACATCCCTAGGGGTTTAAAAAGGAAAAACAAAAAGTTTTATTTAAGAAAAAGTAGGATGCAATTAAGTTTCCATAATGTGCAAAGTCCGACGCAGGGAATTGGCTACACACTCTGTTCCCTGTTGTGATATTTTAAATGTATTCTCTTGGATTGCATCCGTCTCCACAGGTTAATTATGAAATGAAGTATTTCCTTCTAAAGTTTTAAAATGTATTACTTTTCAATTTCATGAAATATCTCCTTGTTCTCGTGTCAAGAGAAAGGGTAAGTAAGAACACTTAGTTTACCACCATTATTGTTATATATAGAAATTCTGGAGTACACAAAAGCTGGGAACTCATTCATAGAGACAAACAGAAACAAAAGCCCAGTGCTGCTCCCAATTAATCTTTCTCCTTGTTCTTTTAAATCAACCCTTTATGTATTCTTTAATAAACATTCTGTAATACTGTAGCCTGAGAAATAAAATTGTATTTTGCTCCATACTAAAACTTGTCTCTTCAGAAATAAAATCATTATTCGTAATCAGGGCCTGACAGTTTGATGGAATATTACAACTTTTTCAGTGAAAATCATATGCAGCAGTGGTTGCTGATTTGGGAGCCTTTTTGTATTATACTGGAAAAAAGCAGGGCTGTGTTAACATTCACCTTTTGGAGACGTAAGTCACACCATGGACTGGCCTGACTGATATAAACTAATTGAACCCATAAAACTAAAAAGCGATTCCAAACTAGAAATGGCTTTAAGAGAAGATTACATGGGCATCAAAATAAACATTCAATCTACCATTGATTATAATTGTCAATGAAGCATCTTTTTGAAGAAAAAAGAAAAAAATTAAACGTGTGACCATTTTTTTTAATGCTAGGAAGAATTAGCAAATAAATTAGATTCAAATCTATTTATTAGGTTCCCCAAACTTCTTTGGAAACTGTTAGAAAACAATTCAGAAGGGACTGTTTTAACTAACCTATGAAGACAGAGACAAAAAAATGTTTGAAGTGTTTTAAAATAAAATGCTTGATAATTGTCTCTGACTTACTCTAAAATATTTTGAAGCAACTATCTCACCATGGTTTGGTCCTATCCACACAGTACTAGAAAACCATCCAGTGGGAATTGTATTCGAATTATGTTTTACCATCCTGCCAATTTAGAAAATGTTCTCCAACTCTGTTTCTGGGGGCAAATCTTCAGCTGCAGAAATCGTCAGAGCTCCGCTGAAATATCTTGGGAGTGTCATATTTTTCTACCTGACTCTTTTTTTCTCATTTATACAGAAAGGGATAACAATCTCACCACAAGGCATAGCAGAAGAAACCTCATTTTGCAGTAAATTGCCATAGGAAATGTAAAGAATGAAACCTGATGATGCAGACCCGCCCATCTTCTTTGGTTACACAGAAGGGTCCCCACAGGGCAAATCCTGGTGCTACTGGCATCAAAGCAAAAATCCTATTGATTTCAGACAGACTATATATAATTTGATCATAAGTACAGGAAAAGGAAGAAAGAGAGAACAGGAAGAAATAAGGAGGGACAAAAAGGAAAAATAAAAAGTTTCCCTTTGCTTTCAATGCAACATTATAGAGAATAAGTTTTTACAACTGTTTTACTTTTTTGACATTATTCATACATGCTAACCCCCCCCCCCCCGCAAGATAAAAAATAGTACAAGCACTTTGTTATAAACACGCCTGTGTTTAAATGTTTTTCTATCTTTTAAGTTAGTCTTGGGCACCATGGCATTCACTGATGAAGCAATTCAAAGCTACGACCGATACTTAATTTTCAGTTCATACCATTGTCTCTTTCTTTCCATAACTAAGTGAGTTATGTTATGGACAGGGGCCTCCAGCCTTGATTTTTTCAGTTTCTTGAAAGGATTTGTCTAGATTGGAACACGCCCCATCAAGGACGAAAACATAAGCTTCCATGTAAATAAAAGGATCGTGCCACCAAATACTGTAAACCCTTGATTTTACAGACCCCAATTTAGGGGACTTCAGGAACAACGGAGGGACATCTGTTGTTCCCGAAGTCTGCTGGGGTCCATAAAATCATTCCCCCCAACTCACACCTCCTCCCAAAAAGAGAGAGACCACCACAGCCTGGAGTTGCTACTAGAATTGCCAAGGGTGGGAAGTGTACACAGGCAGACTGGCACTCATGTATGTGCCCTAGACCTGATGGGAGGAGTGCGTGGCAAGTCTGGCAGCAGTTCCTCCAGGCTGCATGGTGGTCCCTCCAGCTGCACGTGGCGTGGTATCCGCAGTGGGGTCCAGAGGCTCCAGTGAGTGGCAGGGTTTTTGGTTTTGGGGAGGGGGGCTGGGTGTGCCAGGCAGGGGAGGGGCAGTTTGGACTTTCGGGAATAGCAGACACCTTTCCCCCATTAGTCCATTAAATCGAGGTTTACTGTAAAGATCAGGCACATTTCCTCATTTCCCAGATGAGTGACCGGAATTATTAATGGCAATACTCACCTGCAATCCCATACTAAAATCCTCGTTTAATATTTAAAATATTTATCTAGGCATAATTTCAAGGTTGTTTGCATTCTGTGTAGCTGCTCGCAGTGATTTTATGAGGTAACAAAAAGAGAAAAAACAACCTGACACTGCTCCATGCTTCTCCCAGCTCCTTCATATATTGCTTCTCAAAATGATCCAAAACAACTTGGCAGATCCTTTTTTGAGGCTTCCCTTCTGATTCCAGCTTAGAAAGAAGGAAGGGGAAGTTATCATGAAAAACTATTTGCCAAAGACGACTCTACATCAGACTTTAAGCACATTTGCGTGGGTTAATAATGACATTCAGCTGCACTGGTCACACATGGATGGGCATTGGTGTATAAGTTTTCAGAGATGGTAACAGGAATTTCAGAGTCCTTGGTAAAATGTCTGAATACCACATCTTTGGACCTGCGAACAAATCATCTACACTGTATGCTTATGAAACTACCTTCCTGCAGCTGCCAAACACATGAAAAAGCTCTTGAAGCCAGCATACTAGGAGCAAAATAAGCTACCCATCATTAAGGAGATTATATCCATAGAAAATAAGCACCCCAGTCCAGGAATGCCTCTCAATTATCTAACTCAAAGGCAGAAATTAAACTGTATCTTTGTGCAAGCCATACAGAATCCTGTCCCGTCTTGAAGAGTTGATAAGAACACTAAAATTAATTTGACTGTACTTTGTTTTACTTGCACATGCAAAGAAAATTCCTAGTAATATTTAGTGACTCAGTCTGTAGAAACAAGCCAGAGACAAATGTTCAGGCTTCTGTACCAAATTAAGCTATTTAAAGAAGACCTGGCAAAGAAACACACTGAGTTTGTCCTCTTTCGTACTTATCTTACTCATGAGTGAATTCTGCAACAAAAAAATTAAAAGTTCTGTGCCATAAATACAAAAGTTCTGCATATTTTATCAATAAATGTGGAGGCTCCAGCACTGCAGTGGAGAGTACAGGCTGCTAGCTGCATGGATGTAGGAGATCATGCTACAGCCTTCCTCAGAACATTGATGTGGCAGTGAAGCTGCATCTCACCTAAACACCATTCAAGACTGGGGCCTGCCGCAGAAACACCCAGGGCCCTCCCGCTCGGGAAAAGTGCACTAAGATAGCAAGCAAGAGAGAATTTCTCACATACATTTCCACCAATCCAGGCACGGAGCAAGCAGGCTCAATCCAGCACGGAACAAATGTAGGGTGTAGGTCAGAGGGGTCTGGGTGGCTTAGTGGGGGGATCCAGATGCATGGTGGACATGGGTGCACAGGATTCTTTGGGGGGATTCCAAATGCAGGGGGAATGGGACTCTGAAAGTATGTCCACATAAAGGTGGCTAGGCCCAACAAAGGGGGTCATAGGTGTTGGGAATGGGGCGCAATCAGGGATACTGTGGCATTGGGGGGAGGTTAGGTGAAGCTGTTTGGAGTTTGTTGGGTGCAGGATGCTTGCTGGCATGGGGATCCAGATTCAGGCAGGAGGAGGTCTGCAGGGGTCTGGGTGACGGGACTCGGGTTAAGAGGGGTGGGGTCCATTTGAGGGAGAGTCTGGGTACAGGGCTGAGACTTGCTGAAGGAGCAATCTGGGTGTGGCATGGCAAGGCTTGTATGCAGGGTCCAGATGCAGAGGAATTGAGCATTTAGGGGAGCAGGCCCCCTTACAGCCACCCCTTCACACACACAGCTGAGAAATGAAAACAGGAGCCTGGTGTGTGCCTGACATAGCCTTAACTGCTCCTTGCAGAAGAGGAAGGCTTGTCCTCCCATCCCCAGCCCAGCCAGGAACACCAGCTGATCCTAGAGATCAGCCCCACAGTGACCTACCCCTCTACCAGCTGGTCTTAGCACCTGAAACTATGTGCCCACGCTGCTGGGGAGGGGCATGTGCCCACTCTTCCAGTGTCCCTGTGCTTGCTCATCACTTTTACACATGGATGCAATGCAATCTGCCAAGGACATTAATTCTGTATATGTGCAGTGGCACAGAATTCCCCCAGGAACATTCTTTTAGGCCATATAAAAAGGAGACTAAAAAGTTGGAGGGCAGAAAGGTTTGAGGGGGTTGCTTGTTTGTTTTAAGGAGAATTAAAGTTGTGTTCATATTTCACTTAGAAGACTACGGAGAACTAGTTGGATTCACAAATCAAACTTACTAGTACAGTACTCTCTTGTCCAGCAACATCCATGGTCCACCATGATTTTAGTGAGCCAAATATTCATTTACCATGGGTGTGGCCAAGTTTCCCTCAGTCCCATAAAGACCACCTGTCCTGGCTCTCAGTGTTCTGTGCTGTTATTTTACTCTAACTTACTCCTAAATGTCTTCTAAGAACCCCGTAAGCAGTGGAACTATAGGTAACGTGCTACACAATATTGATTTCCTGTGGTTCAGCAAATTCTCTCATTCAGCACCGTTTATGTCTAAAGGGTGCCGTATCAGAGGTTCAACCCATATACCAGTGAAGCTTGAACAACTGAGAGAAGGGCATTTTAGACAGACTGTTTACAATGTTGCTTTTGCTTGTGGTCATTCATTAAACAGATATGTTAACAAGAATATCTAACATATAATTAGGAGAAAAATCTCTTGGCTGAAGTGTCAATTAACAGATATGAAACCTCCTATTTCCAGTTTAGAGGCTCAGCAAGAAATCCTCCAGAAAAAAGTTGGAAAGTAAATTTGACAATTCTAAGGTATAAAAAAGGCAAGAAAATCTGTTTTTCAGGTCTTCTTCATATCTCAAATTGACAGAATCACTGAACCGCTATAAACAAGTTTTGCAGATGGGGCAACAGGCTTATATAATTTTGGAGGTATGCAAGTCCTGGCTGGCACCACCCCTCTACCTCCTTCCAACTGCCTAAGGCTCTGGGAGGGAATCTAGTTATAGGAGGGTGCAGGCTCTAGGGGAATTTTGGTGCTGGGTGTAGGCTCTGGGCTCAGAGGATTCAGGAGTGCGTGCAGGCAAAAATTTTCCCCCTTTTCCCAAGTACTCAAATCCTTCTCCACTGCCTGACTACACAGTGCCTCATGCAGACCCCTCCCCACTGCCCAGTACTCCAAAATATATATACAAACCTCCCACTGACCAGCACCTCCCAGCATCCTTCTTTGACTTGACCCAAACCTCTGATAAGCCAGCGCAGAACTGGGATTCTCTGCTCTCAGAACAGTGCTGGAGGCAGGACAGCAGAAGCTTGGGAGCACAGAGCAGCTCTGTCCCCAGGGTCCCCCACAGCCCCATCTATCTGGCACTGATGGTGCAGCTAGAGGACAAGATGTTTCCTTGAATGGGTGAGAGGGGAGGCAGCAGCTTGCTGTTTCTGCTGAGCAGCAGAGAGGCGAGCCCTGCCCCAGGATCCCAAAGCAGACCGTCACTGGGCTGGCCCGGAGCAACAAGGGCTGAGGGTTCCTCTTCATCTGAAGTTCCACCGCTGGCTGCCTCCAGTTATGGGGGAAAAAGAGGAGCCCTCAGTCAACCACGAGACGAAAAGAGCAAACAGTGGGCAGGGGCGTAGAGGGGATAAGTCAAGGGATGGGGAAAAGGTGGAGCTGTCAGGTGGGGATGGCACAAAGAGAAACCCTGGCTGGTCAACAGAAGTGGGGGAGAGAGGAACCAAGGAAGGTAAATGGAGGCAGCAGGTGAGGCCAGGGGAGAGACCAGCCCCAAATACTGATGGAGCAGGAGCCTGGAATACTCTTGGTACCCAGGCACCATGAGCCTGTGCAACTTATCATCCCTGCTTGCAGGTTGTTTCTTCTTCTTCACAGACAAAGGTGTGGTCTGAAGTTAACAGGTATAACAAAGCATAAATAGGCCAGCACAATCTCCATCAGTGGTGACAATACAAAAGAACAAAGTCTGACTGACAAGCTAATTATTTACAGTAGACAGGACTGAACTTGTGTCCAGCAATGATATTTACATGCACTGTAGCTTCTAAGAAGCAGCTATCTAGATTTTTCTTCTTCTGAATATACAATGCCTGTATGCAAAAATGTACTGGCGCACAAGAAAAATAAAGTTTCAGAGAAACAGCTATGTTAGTCTGTTTCAGCAAAAACAAGAGGAGTCCCATGGAATCTTTAGACTAACAAAATTTATTTGGGTTATGTATCTGACAAAGTAGGCTCACAAAAGCTTATTCCCAAATCAAATTTGTTAGTATTTCTGATGAGGTTCAATAAGGACAAGTTCAGAGTACTGCACTTGGGCCGGAAGAATCCCAAGCATTGTTACAGGTTGGGGTCCGACTGGCTCGGTAGTAGTTTTGCAGAAAAGGACCTGGGAATTGTAGTGGATGAGAAGCTGGACATGAGTCAAGAGTGTGCCATTGTAGCCAAGAAAGCTAATGGCATATTAGGTTGCATCAAGGGGAGCGTTGCCAGTAGATCCAGAGAAGTGATTATTCCTCTTTATTCAGCTTTGGTGAGGCTGCATCTGGAGTACTGTGTCCGGTTCTGGGCCCCCAGTTATAGGAAGGATGTGGATACACTGGAGAGGGTCCAGTGGAGGGCGACCAAAATAATTAGGGGGCTGGAGCATATGACTTATGAAGAAAGGTTGAGGGAACTGGGACTGTTTAGTCTGCAGAAGAGAAGACTGAGAGGGGACTTGGTAACAGCCTTCAACTCACTGAAGGGAGGCTGCCAAGAGGCTGGAGAGAGGCTGTTCACAGAGGTCACAGATGGCAGAACACGGAACAATGGTCTCAAGTTGCGGTTGGAAAGGTCCAGGTTGAACATAAGGAAAAACTTTTCACTAGGAGGAAGGTGAAGCATTGGAATGATCTACCCAGGGAAGCAATGGAGTCTCCGTCCCTGGAGGTGTTTAAGTCTCACTGCTACAAAGCCCTGGCGGGGCTGATCTGATGGGTTTGGTCCTGCTTAGAGCAGTGGGCTGGATTCGATGGCTTTTCTAGGTCTCTTCCAGCTCTATTGTTCTATGATTCTATGATGATAAGTGGATACAAGATTCCTTATTGTTTTCAAAAAAATAAACACACACAACTATTTATAATATCAGGCTACTGTTTGCAAATGCTCTGTAACCCGTTGGGATTGGTTTAGATTTTAGATGCTGTAATTTAGGAACAAATTTCAGGCAGAGAGAAGTGCCCTGACCCACAGGAGCTGGAATACACCTATTTCTTCACAAGATAGTTCTATGCTGTTTGAGGTTAAGGCCCCAGTCCTGCAAAGAGACCCATGTGGATGGACCTTCTGGCTTACACAGAAATCCCTGAAGTCAATATGAGTCTGTCCACAGAAAACTCTATGGAGGAGTGGGACCTACAACATCAGAGCTGTCTGGAGTATTTTTGACAGAGTACAAAAGTGAAGACTACAAAAAACACACCTTTCAAAACCACATTTTCTACTTTTTGGACAACTATTAAAATGAGGAGGGAGAGAGAATCGAGCCAGATGAATCCTGTTTGTAAGAAAAATCTAATACTTACGGGCACTATCAAATTAAAAATAACCAAAACTTCATGTCAAAATTGCTAGAAGATTTACTAATATTTTAGAATTTAAAAAGTCCACAAATGCACTGTCACTGCTTTCTGCTGTTTGTTATGTGCTTATACTTCACTCATCTGCAGTATCGTCAACCCAAAGACTTTGAAATTCTGAGGGCATTCCAAAAAACACAATACTGGCTTAAAAAAATCTGGAACTACTAGTTAAGTACCTTTTTCTCCATCTCCACTGCTTCTTTCTCAAGGCTTGTCTACACAGCTCTGTGTGCGGCCCCAGCATACTTATAACGATATAACTATACCACCGGCACTTGCTCTGTGAACAGTTACTATTCGTTAAGAATATCCAGCCAGGGAGTTACACTGCTAAATGGTACACTGCATACGACTTTAACTGTGGAGTCATTGTTACTGTATTCTTTAAGCCATAGTTTAAGACCTTCACTAACTCAGCCAGAGATTAGAGCTCTATTGCAGGAGTGGTTGGGTGAAGTTCCATGGTCTACAATTGCAGGGGATCAGACTTGATGGACATGATATCCCTTCTGTCCTTAAATCTGGGGTGGCTGGTGCATACTAGGGAGGAAGTGCAGGGAGGGACACCCTGAGAGGAGAGGTGCATGTGGGAATACCCCATTTAGCAATTAAAATTTTGGCAGTAGCATAGGACAAACTGGACAGTCCCTTTGCCAAAGGATGAATGGACACAAATCATACATGAGGAATCCGAATAAACAAAAACAGGTAGGTGAGCACTTGATTTTGGCAGGCCACTCAATCAAGGACATTAAGGTTTGCATATTACTACAAAGAGGTTTTAACACCAGATTACAAGGGGAGAGACATCTGAACTGAAATTCATTTGTAAGTTTGATACCTATCATGCTGGACTCAACAAGGATCTCAATTGCCTTACATGGACAATTTCCCCCCATTTGACATTCACAGGGATGATGGACATCCCACTTAAGTGACGATTCCCAGGTGCTTTTTTCTCTCTCCTCCTCCTTTCGTTTCAGTTTTTATATTAGCAGATTCCTCTGTCCTCTCTCAGGGCAGCTCCGGAAGCTGAAGCAGTGGGTGTTTCCCGAATACATAAAACAGTTCGTCTTTAAGGCTCTACAGGACTGCTCGCTTTGCCTTGCAAACACACAGACTAACGCGTCTCCTATCACTCCGAGGCGAGAAAGCCACCTGCGGCTGCGGGCCGACGGGAGCAGGAAAGGGGCGGTGCTCAGCGGGCTTCACTCACGTGTCCAGCAAGACGGTGGGGGGAGAGGCTAACATCGGCCCCCTCGGCCGTGCATGTCTTCCAGTCCCATTCGCGCATCGGTGCTGCCCTGCCGGAGGAGCCCACGTCCCCCTGCGCTCGGCACCGGGGGCGGCAGCAGCTCCTTCCTACTGGCGCGTCCCTCCCCCTCTCCGGGCAGCCCGCCCGCCACTGCCAGCTCCCGCCTCCTCCGGCCCGGCCCGTTCTCACCTGCTCCCGGGCCGGGGAAGGGCCCCGCCACAGCCCACAGGAGGCAGCAAGCGAGCGGCGCAGCAGCCACATGGCCACGGGCACCCGGCTGCGCGCCGCGATTCGGGGAAGGGCCGAGCATGCGCAGAGCGCCCCAGGCGGCACTGAGCCGCGAGGGGCAGCAGGGGTGCGACGCTGCTGGGTGGGGCGGGGGGTGGGGCGGGGCAGGGCGAGCTCCGCGCGACCCCTACCCCCGAGCGCAGCGGGCGACTGTAACCTCGGTCCCGCCTCACAAGGCATCGAACCCCACCTGCCCCGGTCATACTCGCCGGGCGGGTCCGCGCGGAAGTCCCATGGTGATGACATGACGGCCCCGCCCCTCTGCCGTCGCATAACCCCCGAGCAGCTTCCCCGGCGCAATCTCCCTCCCTCCCTTCCCGCCGCTGTGTGCGCCCAGCAGTACCTGGGGAACCAGCCGCCCGCCCCATCCCTTACAGCCCATGTGAGCAAGTGGGTCGTAGCCCCAGTGCGTGCGCCCCTCCGCGGGGTGGCTCCGCACTGCGCGGTGTGTCACGTGAGACTAACCCAGCTGGGCGTTGCTTAGGTCGGGTTCTTGTCAACCCCGCCCTCGCCCCAGGGCCTCGAGCCGCCGGCAGCGGAGCCCGTTCTCCCTGACTGACGTGACCTCCTCCGCCTTGGCCTTCCTGCTGATCGGGGCTTCCGCCCTTGCGTGAGGCCGTAGACTTTGATCTGCCTCTGGAATTTCTACTACCTGCAGCTGGCGAAGCGGGTCGGGGCCCCCGGCCGCTTATGCGCCAAGAAAACCGTTAGTCTGGAAGGTGCCAGATGACTTCTCGTTGTTTTTGGGAACATGGTAGAAATTTCAGGACTCTGCCTTTCGCAGCACTCGCTCTTGCAAAAATAAACAGCTGCTGCGCCCCGAAGCTGTGATGACACCCGTCTTCCACACTCTGTTTACACTTAATGCCTTTATTTTCATCTTTTTCACTGGAGAAAAGTCATGACTTCTCTGCCCTATCAGCAAATTTAGAAGCTAAAACCAAGCAAGCTAAACTCTAGAGAAAGATCCAGAAGTCAAAAATAAGGCTATGCAGTTTTTTTTTTTTAAAAGCCCAATTTCTGTAGGATCCTGAATGTGAGTAAAAATAGCGAGGGTGAAACATACAGGACCAAGTGTGCCTCCACTAAAGCCAATGACTGATTATAGAAGAGAATTTAACCTGTTTACCTTCTTGATACAACAAATGTTGAGAGATTCACCCCACTCAATATTTATCAGTCCATTAGTGTGTGTTGCTGTGGCTTAACCAGGAAGGCTGCAGTACTGCTCTCAAGATGTTAGAAAGGCAATTTGGTTAAAAGATCACTCTTAAAAGCAGACAGGGGCTTTCTAGAATCTCACAGATTACCAGTTTAGTAGAACCTTTGTTGACTTGTAGGTTACTTTTTGAAAAAAAAAAAAAAAATCAACCACAGCTATTAATACCCCCAGTTTCCTCACCACAAAAAGTGTGATAAAGGATCCGTGGTAGTGATTGGGGGTGTTTACTTTGGATGAAATGTTAAGATGTTCCCTCCAATAACTAGAAGTAAAACTAACTTTTTTCAAAACTCAGGGACACTGAACTGAGGTACACTAGCACTCAAAATCATCTGGTATTTGAAGAACAACAAACACAGCTCAGATCAATTAGCGTGAGGGAGAGTTCAGCATTCAAAAATACCATTGAGGCAGTGCCAGCCCTCTCTAAATGCATATGCAAAGCCTCAGAGTACTATTGTGGAGATACTATCACTGGATCTAACCAGGTTAATTACAGAATCACAGGCACATTCTCCTGTTCCTCAACTAACATATTTGCCATCATGTGCCAACCATGCCCACACACCCATGTATAAAGGACAGACTGCAAACCCGCTTTGACCAAGAATGCATGGATGTAAAACAGACATCAAAAATCTCCAAATACACAAACCTGTGAGCCAGCACTTTAATGGAGTGGTCCAGTCTGTTAAAAGACCTGAAAGTCTGTGTTCTGTTGAAAAGGGACTTTAACAACAATCTACAGGAGGAATGCTCAGAATTAACATTCATATTCAAATGACACATTAACACATGGTTTGAACAGGGACAGCAGTTACCAGACCCATTATAAGGACTCTTTTACATACTTTCATATTTTAGTCTCCCTCAGCTCCCCCACCCCACTGCACCCAGCTCCCCCACCTTCCCTTTGCTGTTCTCATTTGCCAACCTTGATAATTTTCTGACCTCTGTGCTTTATATATTGAGTCTGTTCTGGTAAGGCTATGATCTGAAGAAATGGGTCTGTCCTACAAAAGCTAATCACCTAATATATTATTTTGTTAGTCTTTACAGTGCTACATGACAACTTTTTTATGATGATATTTATCAATGCAAATTGTACAAATTGTTCCCATAGTCATTAAGAATGAAGTTCTTCTGTAATCACACCCCCCAAAAATATTTAATACATAATAAGGAAAACACTTACATGCTGTACATTGGTTTTATTCTATATACAGATGTCCTCAGCAAATGTGATCTTCAAGCAAAATGCTGGTGTAACATAAATGATGAAAACAATACAGTCATTTATAGTATGGTTTCATATCACATTTGTATGAGAAATATTTCTAGTAATTTGGTGTCAGTTTATTTTAACAATACACAAATTTTGAATGAGAAATACCATTGTTTTAAGTTTCAGTTTCTCATTTAGTTTCAGTACCAGCTTTTTCATTTGGTCTCAAAAAAGACAAAGACTTTCACTTATTTAATTTGTTTTGCATATGGGCAAAAAACAACAAGAAGAAGTCCTGTGGCACCTTATAGATTAACAGATATTTTGGAGCATAAGCTTTCGTGGGCAAAGACCCGCTTCATCAAACAGAGAAAATCTCAAAGCTCAAGATGAAACTGAGTAGTGTTAAGCTGCAATATACAGACCCCTCAAACCAAAGGAATGTGTATGATGAGATGAATTAAAAATGGTCTGATTACTGGAATCGTGCATGTAAACTTTGAAGCAAAAACGCTAAATATTAGACTGGTTTATTGAATGCAAGCCAAACTGTGCCACAACAGTATCAGTATTTACTCAAACAGAACCCGGTTACCAACAGGGAAGTACTAATCTGCAATTTCCACAGTCATTTTTTTTTTTATACCTTATATATTTTAGTACTCTTTTCCCAATGCAACACACATCCTTAATGTGGTTGTGTTTAGTTAAAACAGACTAATATTTTAAAAAACACGTTATGGTTACATTTCAAAACAACTGTGGTGTTTTTAGCTGTTACTCCCATTGATTACAAAGAGTCTCATGGCTAAAACTGCAAGCAATGCTTTCAAATTGTAAGATAGCTGATAAACTTATTTCGCTGCCTAGTATCATTTGCTAATATGCGCTGATGGGACGCTCTTAGGGCTTGTCTACACTACCATCTTCCCTCGAAGGAAGGATGGTAATTAGGGTGTTGGGAGTTTACTACTGAACTGCTGCCGTGCATAGGCAGCACTTCATTAAACAAATTCTGCGCCCCTCCCCCCGGCAACTCTGAAGTACCAGTGCGCATCTAGCTGCAGCTCACAACTTCAAAGTTTCAAAGTTGCCCCAATACTTCAAAGTACCAGCAGGTGAGCCGTGGCTAGATGCATGCCAGTACTTAGAAGTTTAAAACTTCAAAGTTGCCGTGGGGGGCGGGGGGAAGGGGGAAATTTACTAATAACGTGCTGCCATGTATAGGCAGCACTTCATTAAGCAAACTCCCAACACCCTAATTACCATCCTTCCAGTGGTAGTGTAGACAAGCCCTTAGTGTAATACCCTTGCCTACCTAAGTCCAAAAAACCTTTGGTTTCAGACCTACATTTTTTTCCACAAATGTTTTCAATATTGCAATAATAATGTAGAGAATGTTTTCCATTCCTCATAGTGAAATTATATGAACGCACGGTATATAAATTATTCTTCTAAATGTATCAAAACACAATCAAAACATTGAAAATACAGTAAATCCAATTCTCTCCTTCAACACACCACTCCCTTAAATTAAGAGAGCATCATATTATTTGGAAGGTTAGAACTGGGCTCATTAATTTGGTTTAAAAATCTTTGTTTTTACATTTTCAATATGACATTTTTAGTGTTATCTAGTCCATGTTAAACAGACATGTATGTTGACTGATTGATTTTTCAGCAAAATTCTTAATCAAAATGAGTTCAAAATCTCAACTGTGTACAATTCTATCTTATACCACATAATACAACAGTCAAGTCAGATACTTGAAAACATTTGCTATGCATACCAACTCCCATTTAATCAAAGAAAAAATGATCCATAAGACGACAAATTTTAGACAGTCCATTCAAGTACCATAATTATGTGTAAAATCTGTTTAATTTTAAAAACCCCAGAGACTGCCAGAAGGGCAATACTGGTGATGTAAATCTCAGCCAAAAAGTATTGCTATTGTAGGTCAACATACTCATACAGGTAAACTACCAACACATTTCTAACATTTTCTAGACACCATTTTGAAGGTAATAGGCATTAATGTTAATTCCCAAGTAAAATATTAGAAAAAAAATTATAAAAATATAGTTAACATTTATAGCATATAATTCTCTATATTTGCTCTAACATGCATGCATCTTACAAATATCTTAAAATTATCTGTAAAATACAGATTACTGTACAACTTCTGCACAACAGCCTTGATGTGCACACACAATCCAGCTGCATTTGGTCTTGAATGTGTTTTTCTTCAGGGTGACAGCTATCTAGTCTGGCAAGAAAACCTCAATATGAAACCCAACTGTACCAAACAGATCCCAAACTCTTTGTGCATATTAACCCCTGAAGAAAAGCTGGTGAGAATGAACAGTAACTAACAAGGAAAGTAGAAATCTGATCAATCTCCTCTGGCAGAACTAATCCATTGCAAAAACCAAAGTAGGTTCTTATTGTCTCATCTCACAGCGATTTTTAAGCAATATCAAGCTTTCTTCAAGTAAGAAAATTGCTTAATATAATTTTGTAAGTAAGTTCAAAATGAAGCCTGTGATCTGGTTAAGAAATGACATCATGGGCATCACTATTAGGTCTTGGCCGTATAGTCAATGGAGGTAGAGGCTTTCCATAGAAATCTATATAAGAAACACACCAGAAGAAAACCATGTTAATATCAAATTTACAATCAGTTTTCAAGAAGTGTACATTATTCTTGCTGCCTTTAAAACCACAATTTTAGGGCTGGATCCTGCAAACACTTACTGCCATATGTAACATTTATTAATGCTTGGGATTAACCACATTGCTATACCAAAGAAAGAAGCAGTTGTAGTACCAACCATTCAGAAAAATATCCAAAATCAGCACTGCTGATTACTGCAGGCTTCTGAGTATATCTGGCAATTATGCAACTTTAAAAATCAGGAAAAAACTCTTGTAAAGAAAATTAATTTCAAAAGTGACTTTTGAGCCCCTAATTTCACACACTCTTCAGATGGCCTGATTTTCAGAAAGTCCCTAATGCCCAATCTTTCAAAATCCAATGTTGTAAAAAAGTGTCTCAAGTTGGGAAGCTTAAACATAAAGGTATCCAAAAATCATTATTTTGGAATATGTAAGCCAGAATCTTTAATTATGGCACTACAGAAGCCTGATTTGTTCGCAGTTCTTTTTGATGTAAACATTACCAATAAAAGTCACTTCATAAAGTTGTGCTACTATTATCACCCATTGACACAGGACTATAACTCAAAGACACCTCAATAAGGGGATTAACTTGACTGGATAACCTAAAGTTAAAGGTTTAACATGTTGCCCTGGTAAAATATACATATTTCATCTGAATTAAAAGTGGTAGCTATTTGATGCTTGCTTATGATGTTTCTTTTAAGGTACTCATTTTAGATATTCTTTTGCTCAAAATGCTTTTCCAAATCATTGTACAGTATTAAGGAACAGGTACTTCGGAGTAAGCATACTAATAGACTGTAAGAATAACTTGGAGAAAAAACTAAAACAACAATATATGGTGGTTAGGTTACCAGGTTTGACTTCGCTTTGTTTCTTTTTTCTTGCAGGATCTGCACAAAGATGCATATACCAGAACTTCTGGTTTTAACTATGTCAAGTTCTGGAAATATGTTGAACATTGTTTATACTCTCTTAGACAAAGAGTTAATGGGCACAAAACAGACGTAAAAACACTCTTGATCCACAAACCGGTCAGCCAGCATTTTAATGGAGCGGGCCATTCCGTTAATGACTTAAAAGTTTGCGTCTTACTGAAGAAGAATTTTAACAACACTCTTGAAAGAGGCTGCTGAACTCTTTTATATTCAAATTCGACACATTAATACATGGTTTGAATCGGGATGGGAATTTTCTGGGTCATTATAGGGGCTCCCTTGCATAGTTGGCTTCATCTAATTCTTGGCTCCCCCCCTTCTGCCCCTCTACTCTGATTTGCTCACCTTGATAATTTTTTTTTCTGATTTGTCCACCTTGATTACTATTTTTGGTTCTCTGTGCTTTAAATAGTGAGTCTGTTCTGGAATGGCTATGGTCCGAAGAAGTGGGTATGTCCCAGGAAAGCTCACTTAATAAATTATTTGGTTAGTCTTTAAAGTGCTACTCGACTGCTTTTTTGTTTCGATAGTATAGACACTAGCACGGCTTTTTCTGTTATTGTTCCTTTTACAGATGACAAACTGAACACCATTTAAATTCGCAACAAAAACTGGAGAACAAAAATTCACAGATTACCTTAGAAATTGGCAAATGACGCCTAGACCTGGTAAGAAGGTGCTATCAAAATAAGAATTGTTGCTGTGGTCAAAATGGCATTACCCCTGAATGTTTGCAACTTTCATCGGTGCTGTTTAATGAATTATGTCATTAAAATGTGACAGAATTTGACTGAAGACTTTTCTTTTATTCTTCTCTAAGATCACCTATATTTTAGTTCTTATATCAGGATAGCCATCTGAATCAGATATTTTAGTCATTTATACTCAACAGTGCACTGTCTGCTGACAGCAATGGATTTTCAGGTGTGAAAATTGGGCTCCCAGCAACAATTAAGCAGCATAACAAAACATAAGCAAGATAGCCTTACATACAGTTATTTTTGCAAACTTGCAAGAAGATTAGTACATGCAAAATATTACAATTGAAATGTCAAGAATGGTTGGTAACAAGAAACAGGTGGAAAACAAGAAAATATACAAGCAGCTTTTTGAAGCACCATTTCAATAGTATGGATTTCTAAGTTTTAAATCAATTATAGCTTACTGCTGCAAAATTTAGGATGTTTTTAACTACCCACAACATGGAATATTTATTCCAATCCAAATGCAAAATACACACCTTTACAATAAATTTTTATCTAAAGTAGTGTATCTATCTATAGATGTGTGTTTAGAACCTAGAACTATGAAAAGTAACCAAATTTAGGTGTATAGCATCTACTCTTAAGTACATGTATACATGTTAACTGGATCAGGGCTCGATTTTTTTCATGCAATACTTACGGTAAGACTGGCTACTGAACACTTAATTTTATCTTGCCGTCAAGCCATTGAGTGTAAAACAATGGACTTACTCCCATTTTACAGCAGCATCAGAAGAGAATCAAGAGCACAACACTGACAAAACCAATTCTGAATCCTAACAGGGTAAATGAAAGCTTTAGAGATGCTTGTCAGCCCCTCAATAAGCAACTAAAAAGGAATTTTAAGAAGACTGGGTTTGTCAACATGACCAATGATTCTTTTGTGCCATTCTTTCACTACTGAACCCTGTGACATGGGTGTTTGCTAAAGAGAACACTACTTTGGAGGGGAGTATCTTCGTTACCTCATGGATTGCTCACGTAAGCAAAGTTTCAGTCATGCCTCCCTAGACATAAGAGTCCTTGGGGAAAAGCATTTGGATATTAAACACTTTTGAGGAACATGTTTCTCCCACAGACACAATAGATACCAACTATGCTCACCAGAATGTCACAGGTTGGGTAGGGCTTAAACTCTGAAGTCTTCCATGAGAGTGCAATTAGAGAAAAGTGCACATCACACAGAGGTATGATGGTAACTATTTTTTTTAAAAAATAGTCCAATAGCAGAAGCAAGAAAATAAAAATTTCTTCACAAAGTTGGTTGAAAACAAAGGCTTTAGCGTAGGGCTGCTGAGTGAACAGTTAACTCACAAAAAGGCCATGCTTAATTACACCATTAAACAATAGAATACCAACTGAAATTTATTAATTATTTTGATGTTTTTCTACCTTTTCAAATATTGATTTCTACTGAAACACAGAATACAAGGTACAGTGGTCACTTGATATTTTTGATTGCAAATACCTGCAACTGTAAAAATAAGGCAATAGTATCTTTCCATTCACTTCACAGAAGTACTGTAGTGCAAATGTAGAATTTTAGTTACATAAATGCACTCAAAAACAAAACAATGTAAAACTTCAGACCCTGTAAGTCCAATCAGTCCTACTACACCTATTCCTTGATTTACAAGTGTAATTCATTCCATAAAAACTGTAAGGTGAAAATTCATAAAAATCGAAAATAACTTTCCCTTTAATTTCAATGTATAAAATTCTGACTGGTTCTGGACTCTCCCCACACCTCGCCCAAAAAAAAAAAAAAAAGGCCACCCAATATTTTTCCCACGTGACGATACTATACAATCATAAGTGTAAGAACAGTGCTACTTTATTGCTTTTTCGTGACATTTATTACTACTAGTCAGTTCTTAGATAGTAGCGAAGGTGGTATTGATGCGAGTTCCATGGGATCATCTGTGTCACCAGCAATGGCTCCGTAGTGACGTCAACCTCCTTAATTCGGTTTTATCTTCAGTTTTTGAGTTTGCGGATTGAGGATCAGCTGACGGCGATGAGGGTTTAGGAGGAGGTGATGAAGTGTTGAAAAAATGATAGAATTGAAGTTTGTATTGCAGGCCTCTTTTTCTTGTCATACAACTCCTGCTAACATCGAACAGCTTCATGAACTTGTTGCTTGCATGCTGAACCCTGTTCCAAGTTTGGGTCGTTGTGTAGCTGCCTCCAATGCACTGAAGAATTCTGACAGTGTTTTAGTGTCCACAGTTTTTTTTGCAATTTATCCAATTCTTCCTGCTCCTTTTCTGACAACCTTTCTGCATCAAGCTGGCTTAATTCTTCATTCATCAATTCTTCATCATGTGACAACAACAGGCCTTGAACATCATCTGTGTCCACGTTATTGAATCCTTATGTTGCCAATTGCACGATAGAATTTGAAGGTTTTCCACTTCACCCTCAAAACCATGGAAATCATGAACATATTTTGGCAATAGATTTTTCCAAACACCATTCAGGATAGTAACAGAGAGATAGCTGTGTTAGTCTATATACTATCAAAACAAATAAGCAGTCCAGTACCACTTTAAAAGATTAACAAAATAATTGATTAGGTGGTGAGCTTTTGTGGGATAGACCCACTTCTTCAGACCATAGCGAGCACTTTAGTGGAGTAGGCCATTCTGTAAATGACCTGAAAGTCTGTGTTTTACTGAAAAAGAACTTTAAGAATCGCCTGCAAAGGGAGATTGCCGAACTCTTTTATATTAAAATTCGACACATTAACACATGGTTTGAAACAGGATGCCAAGTACCTGGGTCATTATATGGCCTCTCTTACATACTTTGTTTTATCAGACTCTTGACTTGCCCCCCTCCTACTACCCCCCTGCTCTTCTGATTTGCCCACCTTGATTACAATTTTTCTGTTTTGTCAACCTTGATTACTATTTTTGGTTCTCTGGGCCTTAAATATTGAGTCTGCTCTGGTTTTGCTATGGTCTGAAGAAGTGGGTCTATTCCACAAGAGCTCACCACCTAATAAATTATTCTGTTAGTCTTTAAAGTGTTACTGGACTGCTTTTTTTGTTTTGATACCATGCAGGATACTTTGAGTAATTTTATTTCATGCAGTTGTAACATTTTCTATAGCTATCTTGACACTGTAGTCTTTCCACAAACGCTTAATTGTTGGTTTGTCTTCTCCATCTGATTGCACATATGAGATACTTCATCACCAGTTGTAGACAGTAAGCTTTAAATGTAGAAATAATGTCTTGATCTCAAAGATGGAAGTGGTATTGAGGGGGGAGGGGGGAAACACTTAAATGTTATCACCATAAGTCTTGGACATTGATGAGTGACCGGGACCATTATCCAAGATCAGCAGACATTTATTCTTCAGATTATTTTTCAGCACAATATTTAGAGATGAATGATGAAAGGTAGCTTGTTTTGTAATCAACAAAAACCTGCTTTGTCACCCGTACCTTTCAATTAGAACACCAGATGCCTTGTTTAAGCCTTTAAGTGCCCTTGGATTTTTCCAAATGGTAAACAAGGAGAGGCTTCAATTTCACATCTCCTTCCAAATTTCCACCAAGAAATAATGTGAGTAGATTCTTTAAGGCCTTGAAACCTGTTGCTTTTGTTTTATCACTTGAAATAAAGGTTTGACAAGGCACTCTTTTCCAGGAAAACGCCATATCGTCAACATGAACGATTTGTTTTGGAAAATATACACCTTCATCAATTTTTGATTGCAATGTAGCTGGGAAAAATGTTAGCTTCCCAAATATAAGCAGATGCTACTTCACCTGTAACATGCACACTATCATAATGTAAACATACTTTAAAGCACTCAAACCAACCATGACTTGCTTTGAAAGTTATTTGACGGCCCCAACTTGCCTCTCTTCCTTGGCCTCCTTCAATTCTTTTAACAACTTCAAATATGGTAGCCACAGATATTGGTCTCCTTGGTTTCTTGGCCTTAGTGACAGCTCCTGAAGAAATTTTTTCATGTCTAGGACCCATGATGATCACAGACAAATATATTTGAAGATTAATAACACGAACACAAGGAAGCACGCAAACCAACTGGGAAGTGCTGGGTAGTTGAGGGAAATGACTCAGCCTTGCACTGTGTTCTGGTGTAGTCCTCCACATTTATTACTCACAAAGCAGATGCTTGGACGAAAGTTGGCGGTTCTTTGTAGCAGAAATATGTTCATAAATCGACAAATAGGTATCAGTTGACATTGTTGTAGCTAAAATTGATAAATCAAAAGTTTGTAAGTCTAGAGAAAGGTGTACTTATTCAGCCTATCACTCAAATAAGTTTATATTTATAGGAGACACTGCTGCCCACGTATTTCCAGTGTAACCTGAAAACAAGGACATGTGTTTGAGTCCAGCACTTTTGTAGCCAGAAATGCATGCTATTTACATGTCAGATAGGTTAAACATTCATATGCCCCTACATGCTTTGATCACCATCCCAGAGGATATGCTTCCATGCTACTGATGCTCATTAAAAAGAAAAAGTGTTAATTTGTTATTGAACTCCCTGTGAGTGAGCTGTATGTCTCCTGTGCGGTTTTATCTGTCATATAATAGTTGAGTGATGATCCACCTCATGGTACTTTTAAGAACACTTCCACAGCAGATCTGACCAAAAAAAAAAAACCACAAAAAAGGTACCAATATGAATTTACAAATATAGCTACAGCACTCGAACCCAGATATAAGAATCTCAAATGCAGTCCAAATCTGAGAGGGATGAGGTATGAAACATGCTTTCAGAAGTCTTAAAAGAGCAATAGCACTCCAATGTGGAAACTACAGAACCAAACCAGCAAAAAAGAAATTCAGCCTTCTCTGTTGGTGGTATCTGACTCAAATGATGAAAATGAACATGCATTGGTCTGTTCTGCTCTGTATTACCATCAAGCAGAACTTGTCACCAGCATGGACACATGTCCTGTAGAACAGTAGTTGACGCATAAAAGGGACACGTGACTCTTTGGCTCTTATGCCACACAAATATGTGAGCTACAAGAGTGCCACGTGCATGATGGGCAGAATCCCCTGGGAAACAAAGATGAAGGGAAAGGAGTTCAGGAGAACTGGCAATATTTGAAAGAAGTCTTGGTGAAGGCATAGGAACAAAACAATCCCACTGCATAGTAAGAAAATGCAAATATGGCAGGCACAGAGCTTGGCTTAACAGGGAAATACCTGGTCAACTTAAACTCAAAAAATGCATATGAGAAGTGGAAACTTGGACAGATGACTAAGGAGGAGTATAAATATATGGCTGGAAAATGCCAGACAGTACTCAAGACACCAAAGGCACAATTGGAAATGCAGCTGGCAAGAGATGTGAAGGGTAGCAAGAAGGGTTTCTACGGGCATGTTAACAATAAGAGGGTTATCAGGGAAAGTGGAGGGCCACTGCTGGCTGAGGTAACCTAGTGACAGATGATGAAAGAAAAGCTGAAGTACTCAGTGATTTCTTTGCCTCAGTCTTCACAGGCAAGGACAGCTCCCACACTATGGTGCTAGACAATGCAGTATGAGAAGGTGGAAGGCAGCCTTCGGTGGAGAAGGAATGAGTTAAGAGCTACTTAGAAAAACTAGATGTACACAAATCCATGGGACTGGATTTAATGCAACCAAGGGAACTGAGGGAACTGGCAGATGTCATTGCCGAGCCTTTGGCCATCATCATTGAAGAATCTTGGAGACCGGGAGAGATCCTGGATGACTGGAGAAAGGCAAATGTAGTGCCCATCTTTAAAAAAGGAAAGAAGGACAATGCAGGGAACTATAGCCTGGTCAGCCCTACCTCAATCCCTGGGAAGATAACAGAGGGGATCCTTAAAGAATCCATTTTGGAGCACTTGGAAGAGGGGAAAGTGATCACAAGTACTCAACATGGATTCACCAAGGGCAAGTCCTGCCTAACCAATCTGATTAGCTTCTATGATGAGGTAACAAGCTCTCTGGACATGGGGAAGTCAGTGGATTGGATATACCGTGACTTCAGCAAAGCTTTTGATACAAATTCTCACAACATTCTTGCCCATTAGTTGAGGAAGTATGGATTGGATCCATGGACTATAAGATGGACAGAAAGGTGGCCTGAAGATCAAGTCCAATGGGTCTCACTATCTGGATGGTGGTCAGTTTCAAGCAGTGTCGCACGGCTCCATTCTGAGGCCGGTGTTGTTCAAAATCTTTATTAATGACCTGGATGAGGGACTGGATTGCACCCTCAGCAAGTAGGCAGAAGACACTAAGCTAGAGGGAGAGGCTGATACGTTGGAGGTGAGAGATAGGATCCAGAGTGACCTAGATAAATTGGAGGATTGGGCCAAAAGAAATCTGATGCTGTTCAACAAGGACAAGTGTAGACTCCTGTACTGAGGACAGAAGAATCCCAAGCATTGTTATAGGCTGGGGACTGACTGGCTAAGCAACAGTACAGCAGAAAGGGACCTAAGGATTATAGTGGATGAAAGACTGGATATGAGCAATCAGTGTGCCCTTGTAGCCAAGGCCAAAGGCATACTGGGGTGCATTAGGAGGAGCATTCTGAGCAGATCTAAGAGGTTGCTGGAAACTGGTGAGGCCACATCTGGAGTACTGCATCCAGTTTTGCCCTGCCCCCAGTATAGAAAAGATGTGGATGTGCTGGAGCAGGTTCAGTGGAGGGCAACAAAAATGATTAAGGGGCTGGAGCACATGACCTATGAGTAGATGCTGAGTGATTTGTGCTTATTCAGTTTGCAGAAGAGAAGACTGAGGGGTGATTTAATAACAGCCTTCAACTTCGTAAAGGGGTGCTCTAAATGGGTCGGAGAGAAACTGTTCTCAGTGGTGACAGACAGCAAAACAAGGGGTAATGGTCTGAAGTTACAGAAGGAGAGGAGTAGGTTGGATATTAGGAAAAACTACCTCACCAGGAGAGTGGTGAAGCACTAGAATGCGTTGCCTAGGGAGGTAGTGGAATCTCCATCCCTAGAGGTTAAGTCCCAGCTTGGCATAGTCATGGCTCGGATAACTTAGTTGGGCTTGATCCTGCTGGGGACTGGACTCAATGACCTCTTGAGGTCCCTTCCAGCTCTAGGATTCTACGATTCTCACATACAGATGACACTGTAAAAGAGATGTTGGCAGCATTCTTTCCTGCAAAATGTAATTAAACTCCTTTGTCAGAGTGACTGGCTGAATGATTTGTAGGCTCTAAATTTTTGCATTGTTTTATTTTTTGCACATAATTCTACACTTACAAGTTCACCTTTCATGATAAAGAGATTACACAATAGTACTTGCAAATCTCCTGAAAAGTTTTTTTTGTTTGTTTTTTTGTTATTTTTACTGTGCACATACTTGTAATCAAACACATGTAGGCTTTGTCTACATGGACACACTCTGATGGCAGATGGTGCTGTCAGCAGTATTACCTTGTCAAAACATCTGTTGACAGAACCGCACATATTAAAGAGGCTCCCACTCTGGTGACAGAGTGTATCTACACAGCACCCAGATCTGTTGACAGAGGGAGCCCATTAACTCCAGAAGTGCAGCATGCATGGAGGGCAAGCACTTCCAGGTGCACTAGCTCCATGCCGCCTTAAAAGGGCCCCCCGCCTGGCCCCAGTCCCCGTGCGAGGCAAGACTGGCAGAGCCCTGCTGGATGCAGCTAAGTGCCTACTGGGACCACAGCCGGAGCTCGCAGAGCCCAGCAGTGACACCGCCTCTGACTGCTGCCTAGGACAAGGAACAGCTGCTGCTTCCACTGCCCCTGGTCCTCACGGGTGTCTTCCACCACATCTGGGAGGATGACCCCAAGGACAATGGGCCCCAACAAGGGCCCCACAGACAATGGCCCAAAGGCCTTGGTACCCCAGCAGATTTCCCCATCGGTGGCCTCGATGAGTCTAGTGGTATCCCACCATCTGCAACTGGTGGGACCGTCTAATGATGAGGCAATGGGACAACCACCAATGGCTTTGGAATTTCCAGATGTGGAAGGCCACCTTCTTCAAGCTGTGCTAGAGGCTCGCCCCCATCCTGCAAAGACAGGACACAAACTTGCAGCCCACCCTCACCCTTGAGAGGAGGGTGGCCATAGCGGTATGGAAACTGGTAACACCTGACAGATACTGCTCTGTGGGACATCAATTCAGGGTCGGGCACTCCACTGCTAGAGCTGTCCTGATGCAGGTATGGCAGCCTCAGGCTGCATGGGGAGTGAGAGGGGGGCAGCAGTTGGCATAGTAGATGGGAGGAGAGGGGAGGAGGCCCACGGAGTTCCTGGGATCCCAGGTGTGCCAGACCCCACCAGTGACTCACAGCCATGTCCGGTCTCCTCTGCCCGCAGGTGGTGCATACCATCCATCAATGAGAACCTGCTACAGAGGCTCGTCCGGATCCATAATGTCGATACCCACATGGCCAGTTTCCACCATCTGGGCTTCCCCAATTGTGCCAGGGTGCTGGATGGCGCACACATCCCCATCCAGGCCCCGGAGCACAGCACGGGCAGCTTCAAACACAAGGGGTACCACTCTGTGGTCGTGCAAGCCTTAGTGGACCACCAAGGCCGGTTCCTGGACATATACGTAGGGTGCTCAGGCCAGAGACATGATGTGTGGGTGCTGTGGAACTCCAGCCTGTTCTGCAGGACGGAGGAGGGCACCTGCGTCCCTCACCAGGAGCTGGCCATGGGAGATACATGGAAGCCCCTCTGCATTGTGGGGGTTGCAGCATATCCACTCCTCCCATGGCTCACGAGGCCCTACATTGGCCACCTGGATACTACGAAGTAGGCCTTCAATGCCCACCTCACCCGGGCAAGAAACACCACAGAGCTCGCCTTTGGCCAGCTGAAGGGGAGGTTCCAGTGCCGCCTCATGCAGCTAGATGTGGGGAAAGAGGCCATCCCCATGGTCATGGCGGCATGTTGCACACTCCACAACCTGGTGGAAGGGAGAGAAGAGCTGTTCCTCCAGGAGTGGGCACTTGAGGTAGGGGGCCGTTACAAGCAGCCTAGGGCAGTCCACAACTGGTAGGTGCATGCTGATAGTGTACACATTTGGGAGGCCTATCAGGAGGCATTTACCCACAGCCTCCTTTGACCATCCCCAGGCCACCATGGGAGGGGTGGGGGGGGGAGGAGGGGGGAGTCCACCATCCTGCCGTGCCCCTCTAGCACTGCATCCTCCCACCATCATCCCCAAGGAGGGACAATGGTGTGTGAGAAACAAACCTTTATCAAAAAAATATAGTTGTGCAATAAAAATATAAAAACTTTTAAACATACAGTCTTTCTGATTTCAAATGGGGAGGGGGATCACTCAGGGGCAGGGGTTGTGGGCCACTACCCACAGCGGCCATGCGAGTCCCTCGTACCCTGTGGGAGACTGCCACCGCAGGGCTGGGATGACAGGGAGGTGGAAGGCTGGGGTGGCTGGTGCAGCCTTGGGCTTGGTGGGTGGGGCGGTGGGACTTAGCAGGGGATGGATCCCCACCATTTCCATTACGCAGTGCACGGCATGTGCCATGACATGCAGCAGGGCATCCAGGGGAGTGGAGGGCAGGAGGGGGAGCCCTGCCAGGTAAGTGGGTGAGGTCAGCGGGCCCTGTGAGTGGGGAGGGCCACCCAGGCCGTAGCAACATCGAGGAGCCAGTCCACCTGGGCTAGCCACTGCTCCAAGCCCTGCGTGCAGTCCTGCTGCTGCTCATCCTTCTGGTGCATCCACTCCTTCACGAGGTCATTGCGGCGCTGGAGGACAGCGGTGTATGCCTGGAGAGTGTCCTCACTGAGGTGGTGATGGGTCCTTCAGATGCGCAGATGCATTGGGGCCAGTGGGCTGCCATCCCTCAGGAGTGCTGGGCGCTCATCCCCTGCCTCCACCTCACCCTCTGCTGCCTCCCTAGGGCTGCTGGGGTGCACAGCGGGGCTGCCCCGGCCCTCAGATGCTGCAACTGTGGGGAGAGATGGGGAGTGTAAGGCCTTCTCTCAGCACAACCCTGGGGCCCTGTCTTCCCTCCGCCGCCGCCCCCCACCCCCCCGCCAGTCACAGCCCCCCATGTGTAGCCTAAAGGAGAGTGCTGTCCAGAGGGCGCACATCCACACCCTCAGAAGGTGGGCCCTGTCACACAGCGTGGCTGTATCAGCAGGGGGAAGGGCTGGACTGTGTGTCCACAACCCCTGGAGGCACACAAGGATCCTGGCATGGGTGGTGGGGGGGGCTCAGTGCTGCTGGGTCCTCCCCAAGGCCTGCTGCATGCGTCTGTGCACACCACCATGTAACGACCTTGCCAAGGTTGGCTGTTCCCTGTCCCCACCAGTGACTCAGGATGTGATAGGCCACCATAGGGGGCTGCTGGCAGTCAGGCTGCTGCCTGCTGTGAGAGTGGTACGTACTGCCGGGGCCATGTGTGCAAGTGGTGAGGTCTCAAGGTGTTTTCCCCTCCCATCCCCAAGGCCAGAGGGATGTGACAGCCAGGCCAGAGGGATGTGACAGCCAGGGTACTCACAGGGTGGTCCAGAGAACAGGTCCAGGGATGCACATGTGGAGCTGGAAATGCTGGTGGTGGTAGAGGAGTCTAAGGCAATGACCAGCGTGCCCTGGGTAGTCTTGAGGTCCATGCTGGCTCCTACGGCATGGCTCCAGGGAGGCACCCTCTGGTGGGAGAGGCCACTCCCTGGTATCCATGGGGGCAGTGCTGGAGGCCCCATCCTTACTCTGAAGAGGTAGTCCAACTCCCTGTAATACAGGCAGGTGGCAGACCCTGCCCCGACCACCTGTGCGCATCCTGGGCCCCTTTAAGCACAGCCGGAGGAAGGAGCTATAGAGATGTGGCAGGGGGAAGGGCACTGGCTGGCGCCATGGAGGACTTATTCTATGGACAGAAGAAGCCCTGAGTGTCTACACAGCAGTTCTGTCGACAGAACACTGTTGACACAGTTGTTACGCCTGCTCAGGGAGAGTCAAAAACACTGCTGGCTGAAGGGCAAGGTTTTGTCACCAAAACCTGGACAGCATGCTTTAACCGTGTGGATGCTCTGTGACTTTTGTTGACAAAAGGCTTACTCTGTTGACAAAGAGGACCTGTGTAGACCCAGCCATAGAGTAAGCATTATGCAGCTTCTAGTTTGTGTTCTAACTGAAACCAATATATTTTAAAATGAACATACAAAAACATTTAAATAAATTATACTCTATTATTAACAATGTGATTAATTGCGCAATTAATCACAAGTACTCTTTTTAATCACTAGACTGCCCTAATGTAAAGTCTCTGAGTATCGCATTGGACATTCACTAGGTTCCATCTTGGTGTTTGTGGCAACAGGAATGGAAAGAGGGTCATGGCCATTGAGTCCTATGTGCCTTTGTATGGGAGCACGAGGCAGCACAAAGAGTATAAATGTTCGAAACATACAGTATTTATCAAAAACATGCTTCCTAATGCACCTTAATTCCTAATGTGGAGTGCACACTAACATATTCAACAGTCTTCAACCAGTATTTATAGCAGGGGACAAAAGGGTCTAATAATCACAACACAATGGATTTAACCACTCTAGGGTTTAAAAAGTTGTTTCACAGAATTAGGTACTGGGAAAATTTTGCACTGATCCCAGAGAAGAACGAGAGTAAACACTGTTTTGCACTTGCTTGATAGGCGTATACTGTCATGGTCTTCAATGGACACCTGCAGTCAGTAGTTCCCTTCACAGCATCTTTCATGCCAGGCTCTCGGAATGCTTTTAAAGTATTACCACAGTTTTACGAAAACGGAAGCCCACAGAGGCTGGGTGACTTGTTCAAGGTCACATACAGCCAGCGGCAGAGCTGAGAACAGAATCTAGGTTTCTCGATTACCAGTTCCATGCTCTAGCCATAAAACAGACAACTTCACTTAAGAAATCAACTATAAGCAGAGAATATGACCCCTTCCCTTCCCTCCCTACCTCTCTCCTGGCTTTTTTCTCTCGGTCTCTAAATTCCTTAAAAGAAGAGTAAGAGGTTGTATGATTAAAGTTTGATATAATATAAACTATACATTGCTTCTCTTAGTACACATACCATTGTGCCTCCTGTAGAAAATAATTTTTTCCTTTAAAATATAATTTCATTTGTATCCATTTAATTGTTCAGAAACTGAAAAAGCCCGCTACCATATAAAACACATATGTTATAAAAGCCCCTCTTATAGCACTGCGAACAAGCTGCAAAACATCTCTTGCAGGGTTTGCTGTAAAAGTATTTTATGCAAACAAACAAAACTGCCCTAAATAGATCTTTAAATCATAATACTAATAAGTATTAAGACAAATAATTCAGCTCAAGGGGGAAAAGTTAAAATCAGTAATCTCCTACAATTTAATGAAAGTTACAAAGCTCAATCCTATCAGGAGCTGATGAAATTTACAGGGATATATTCTGTTGCAGTGTGAGCTATCTAATGCAAAGGTGCGCAGATGCCTTCAATTTCACGCTGTCAGTACAACATATATGGTCAATGCCAAACTACACATGGGTGATGCTCATAACGTTTCATTGTTTAAAAAAAATTAAATGTAGTTATTTGTTTTAAAGTAATTTTGGAACTGTCAAATTAAATATCTTCAAATCAAGGATGTTTCCAGTACAATATGGGAACTTGATTTACTCGTAAGATTTAAAAGCGTTTTAAACTACTATTAAGTATTCAATATTAAATTTTTTAAGGGATAGGCTCCACTACTGCCATTGTATGGCATATCTCAAGACACAGGTGCATGATTTTGTACAAACATCTTCAAATGATTTATGACACCACATGCTGCTTTGAACTCCTATTTGGGAAAAAGGAAATAAAGAGAAGACAGATATTGGAAAAAGAAATTGAAAAAAATCAAAAAGATGCTTTTAACAAGGTTGTTTAAATGTATTAAATAAAAAGGTGAAGAATGAAATGACTATATAAAAGAACAATGAACAGTGCTCCTTTTGAAAAGATTACCAGCATGACGGGTTTCACCAAGAGGTTCAAGTTTTCGAAGTCTATTAACTTTGGGGGTTCCCCAGCCAACTGAAGAAAAAAAAAAAAAGGCAAATATTTAAAATTTTACAACTCTGTCAAAATATTTGACTCTGAAGAAAAGCTGAGGGAAGAAGGAATCTCTCTCCTCAGAAGACAAGAAATTATCAGTGGAGGAATACTTTAGCTTTACACATGGTGTACTAATGAATCTACTGAAAAAAATATATTTAAAAAGTGATGTAAAGAAGTGGTGAAAACTTAATATTTTGGAAAGTTGCATTCACTGAATTTTCATGCACATTTGTTAGAAACAGACGAAAACACTTTGTTGCTCCAGCTTTACACTCAGAATTTCCCTGCCAATAGAAGCAATGTTCAAGTTAAGCCAAACTGCATAATTTCCAGGTCTGTAAGCAGCTGAAGAGTTAAGTTTTCAACTGGCAGTTTTGCCTACAGGTAGAGCCTCTGTAGTCCGGCATGATTTTAGTTAGCCAGACGGCCACTCATCATGGGTGTGGCCAAGTTTCCCATGGTCCCATAAAGTTTGTTTACAGCCACAAGTCCTGGCTCTCAGTGTTCTGTTCTTTAGCTGTAATTTACCCCTAAATGTTTAAGATCCCAGTGAGGAGCAAAACTGTTGATGATGCTGCTCGACAACATTAACATGCACATACCACCACATTGCTCCCCCCTTCACCCCCGTAGTCCAGCCAATTCCCTTGTCAGGTTCCAAAAGTGCTGGACTAGAGAAGTTCAACCTGTATTAATAATCAGATTTTTCATACTCAGCAGATTATGACCTTTCTTGGAAGGATGTTGCCAACCTTCTTTTGGATTTCTGGAAAGCAAATAATTATGTTTTATCTAGTTATTCTTACTGAAGAAGCTCACAATGTGACCAATAAGGAATCAGGATGGCCACATTTCATATTTATGCAATCTTAAAAGTTTATAAGGGGTTATTATTGATCCATTTAGTTATATCAAATAAGTTACCTCTAAATGGCAAGTTACTCAAGCACAGCTATACTTGTATATTACCTCTTTTACAATTAGGCCGGTCAATATTAACATCCAGACAAGCCTAATTAGGAACTGAGTAAATACATGCTGCAGGTTAGCATGCCCTAGTGCAGCAGTCGACAACCACAATAGCAAGAGCCTTTTTTCCCCAACTCGGTAAAAACCTCAATAATTCAAGAGCCCCAATGTATGTGGATACGAGATCATCCTTAATATCAAGCCATACTGCTTATAACTCCTATTTTAAGAACAGCGTGCACACAATGATTTATAACGTGATACATGTTTACTGCAGGACAGTCACAAACTTTTTACATATTCTGTTTTCTCATACTTTGTGTGTATTTGTACCACTCTCTTCCAGACTTTCATTCCTAAAACTTCTCTCTCTGGAGGACACTAGAGGGAGTTAGCCAACGTTTCAAGATATATGATCTGCTATTTAGATATGAGTTCATTTTTGGGCTTTTAGACATTAACCATTTATCAAAAATAGTCAGGGTTTTTTTGTTTTGTTTTCTTCTTAGCTTTGCAATTTTAGCATCAAGAGCCACAAAGAAGTGCTTTAAGAGCCGCATGCATTGCAGTACCCTACCGTTTTGATTTGAGAATTAGGGAAAACCTACTGACAGAATGATAGTGGTCCCCCCCCATGGGGACTTGTCAAAAGAAAACTAATCAAACTACGACAATCACATGTGAAAACGGATTTTCTCAGTTTTAAAAAAGCCAAATCTTTTAAGGGCCCAAGTTTCAGGAAGTGGAACCCTTATTAGCCACAGGATATTTAACTCACCTGGTGGAAGAGGTGGAGGTGGGGTTGGATTCTTGGGAACAGCTTCCTCCACACTGACTGGTTCCACCCTGTGACTCCTTTTTAACTTTAGTTTCTTATGTTTCTTTTTACTGTTATCTACACCAGATGGAAAGAAAACATTAAACATGACAATGGCCATAATAGGACAGAACAAAGACATAGCTAGCCTAGCATCCTGTTTCCTGACAGTGGCCAGCATCAGATGCCCCACAGTTAATGAACAGAACAGGTAATCATCAAGTCATCGATTCTATGTTGCTCATTGCCAGCTTCTGGATAACAGAAGTTAGGGTGATCACCCCTGCCCACTGTGACTATAGGCTACTAATGGGTCTGTCCTCCATGAATTTATCAAGTTCTTTTGAACCCTGTCAGAGACTTATTCTTTACAACATCTTCTGGCAAGAAGTTCCTCAAGTTGACTGTAGTGCGAAGAAATACTTCCTTTTGTTTTATCAAAACAAAAAAAGCAGTCCAGTAGCACTTTAAAGACTAACAGAATAATTTATTAGGTGATGAGCTTTCATGGGACAGACCCACTTCTTCAGACCATAGCCATATCAGAACAGACTCAATATTTAAGGCACAGAGAACCAAAAATAGTAATCAAGGCTGACAAATCAGAAAAAAAATTATCAAGGTGAGCAAATCAGAGAGCGCAGAGGGGTGGGTGGTCAAGAGTTAGATTCAGCCAAGTATGCAAAAGAGCCCCTATAATAACCTAAAAAATCCCATCCCACTTCAAACCACCTGTTAACGTGTCAAATTTGAATATAACAGAGTTCAGCAGCCTCTCTTTCCAAAGTAGTGTGAAAATTCCTCTTCAGTAAGATGCAAACTGTGAGGTCATTAACAGAATAGCCCACTCCATTAAAATGCTATCTGACCAGTTTGCGGATCAGGAGTGTTTTTGTCTGTTCTGTGCCCATTAACTCTTTGTCTAAGAGAGTTTGAAGTCTGTCCAATATACAAAGCATCTGGTTGTTGTTGGCACATGATGGCATATATGATGTTAGTTGAGGAACATGAGAATGTGCCTGTGACTCTGTGAATAAGCTGGTTAGGTTCAGTGATGGTATCTCCAGAACAGATACGTGGACACAGCTGGCTTTGTTGCAAGCACTTCCTTAGCTACTTTCTCTACACCATCATGATGTTATAGACCTCAATCACTTCCCCACTCAGTGGTCTCTTTTCCAAGCTGAAAAGTCCCAGTCTTACTAACTTCTCCTTGCACAAAGCTTTCCATACTCCCAATCATTCTTGTTAACCTTTTCTGAACCTCTTCCAATTTCAATATATCTTTTCAGAGATTGGGTGACCAAATCTGCACACAGTTTTCAAAATGTAGGTTACCCTGGAGGCAGAAAGATACTTTCTATTTTATTATCTATCCTGTGCTTCCCAACATTATGATTTCTTCTTTAACTGTCACAGCCCATTTACTCAATGTTTTCACAGATCTCTCCACAGTAACTCCAAGACTTTTCTCTTCTGTGGTTAACAGCAAATTTAGACCCTAATTTTATATGTATAAGGTGGGATTATGTCTTCCAAAGTGCATTACTTGGCATTTATAAACATGAAATTTCATCTGCCATTTTGTTGTCCACTCACCCATTTAGAGAGATTCTTTTATAGGTCTTCACAGTCTTCCTGGAATTTAACTCTCTCAAGTAGTTGTGTACCATCTGCAAATTTTGCCATTTTACTATTTACCCCTTTTCCCAGATCATTTATTAATATGTTCAAAGGGACTGATACTAGAATGGACTCCTATGGGACACCATTATTTATCATTCTAGATTGTGAAAAGAGATCATGTGTACTACCTCTATTTTCTTTTAACTAGTTTCCACTCCATGGATATCCAGGGGTATCCACATTGTGGATGTGCTTTCTGCAGCAAATTTTTGCACCTATGGATCCAGATGAAGATATACATTTTGTATCTAGAACTCAGTAAATTTATGGTTATCTGCTTTTATCTGCAAGTATCTGCACATGCAGATACCAATGTGGCTATCCGCTTCCCATTTTTGCAGATACAAATGAAGATGTGGACACAAATTTTGAATCCATGAAGGGCTCTCTAAGAGAGAGGACCTTTCCTGTTCTCCTGGGACAGCTTACTTTGGTGAGAATTTACCATTAAGAAGGAACTTCATAGTACAGCTGTGCCCTTTTGATGGCAAGAAGTTTTGTGATGAATTGCTTTAAGTATTTACATTCTGTATGTAATGAACAGCAGCCCTGGTGTGCTATATAACTCACACAACTGACAGTTTACAATAATAAAGTTTAAAAAAAATCAAATTATACATATAAGGTACAAAGTTTGTCTTCAGACAGGCATGTACAACTCACTGCTATTAATGCAAGGTGGGTTATAGATTTGAAGGTACACTAACCCTTTGAAATACACAGCTTCAAGTTGCACTTAACTCACTTTAACATGAGTTAAGCGCAACTCGAAGCTCCTCTGTGGCCCCTTCTCCCTGCCTTCCCCAAGCGGAGCAGCTGTCAGCCAGACAGCTGCATGGCTGGAAGAAAGCAGGGGGAAGACTTTTAGCTTGCCTAGCTGCCTGCAGCCTTACCACAGCTTTCCCCCAGCAGCCCTGGGTAGACCGATCAGTTTCCCGGGTCCCGCACACAGCAGGGAGATGAAAACCAGGCTGCCCCTGGTTCCTGGCACCCTACCACTCTGGAAGTCAGAAAACTGACCAGATGGCTCCTGCAAGCTTGCCTGGTCCCCTCTCCTCCTTGACTTGCATAAAAATTCAAGTTACACTGGAGTTGCAATACCGCAACCCCCGCATGGCTCGAGGATTTACTGTACAGACAAAACTGAGTTCATTATAACTGGATAAGACATTAACTTGGTTGAATTGTGATACTCCTCTGTACAGTAAGGTAATTTGTATCCTCCAATTATTTCTGATGTTGCATACATAAAAGCATAGATACACAGGGAAGGATTGGTTGAAAAACAAGACAATTAAATAAATAATATTAAATGGCTGTCTTCATATCAGAGTTATCACCTGAATCAAGGCATTCTGAGGTTTGTTGGTCACCCTCTTCTTCACGTTCCAATTGTTGTGTGAGCGCAGATTTGTATGTTTCTATCAGTCTATAGTCATTTGTTTTTTGACTACAGCTGCTGGTCAGACTGTGTGTGTCCATTTGTTCCTGCCCCACTTCAGGTTTCAAGGCAATGGCATCCTTTTCAATCGCCATCCTTTGCCTCTTCTCTTTTTCAATTCTTTTTTCATTCTATCAAAAATGGTACAACTTTGTTAAAATGACATCTTGTACCAAAAATTGCTCTAAAGAGGTAAGAAAAGTATCTTAACAGGGGGATAGACTCTGATACACCATTTTTAAAAATAATTTCCATGTGTATCACATTTTACAAGTTTCCAGAATGTGCAAAAGAAGAAGTAAAAGCTTCCATTTCACAAGATACTGGCTGAGATACAACTTAGGAAAATGAACACTAAAAGCTCTAGAAATGACGTTTAGATTTCTGAGTAGTACACAGTTTAGCAAGGTATGGGTACATACAAAAATATATTTAGCCCACAAAATCTGTACTCTTCTTTTTAAATGACACATTTAAACAAAAAACAAGTTTCAACATCAAAACCCTGCAGGAAAATTAAAACTTTTACTAACGCCTTCAGTTTTGTTTATTTTGTTTTGAAAATACAAAATTTTGTCTGGGTGGAACACTGATTACATAATGCAGATTCTACCTAATCAACTCTGAAGAACTCCCCTTCTTCCCTATGCCTTCCCACCCAAGACGTGCAGTACTATAGGACCTGTGAAAATCTGTCTTGTGCACATAGCTGATTTTAAAGGATACGACAATGTGAGTTCTCATCCTAGTGATCAAGACCAAACTTTGATTACTTACATTTATTGGTAGAGACTGAAATAGCCCACTATTTATTGTATAAACATAATACAGTAAAGATGGGTTACCCAGAATTTGGATAACCAGCATGCTCAGTTAACCAGCACCTGCTCCATCCATGGTCATCCGGCCAGGACTGGCAGAGCCGGGCCTGTTGCTGTGGAGCCGAGGTGGCCAGCTGCCCAGTTTTGGTGTGTGGCTGTGGGCAGCAACAGCAGTGGGTCCACTGAAGTAGGACCAGGGGCCCTGCTCCAAAATACAGCACCCCCAGTTCCCTGGGAGAGCCAGTTAGCAGAGCTTTTATGGCATCATAAACACATGAAAAATATGGTACATAAAAAGGAAAGGTTACTCACCGTAGTAACGGTGGTTCTTCGAGATGTGTCCCCGTGGGTGCTCCACATTAGGTGTCGGGCTCGCCCAGCGCCGCAGATCGGATCCTCCAAGCAGTTTCTGCCGGACCGCGCATGCGCCGGTGCGCGCCGCTCCCCCGCGCGCTCCCGGCCATGTGCGCGATCCGGTCCCCGCCAGTTCCTTGACCAACCGCCTCGGATGCTCCTGCAAAACACTAAACAGAGATCCGGAGCGGGGAGGATGGGCGGGTAGTGGAGCACCCACGGGGACACATCTCGAAGAACCACCGTTACTACGGTGAGTAACCTTTCCTTCTTCTTCGAGTGTCCCCGTGGGTGCTCCACATTAGGTGACTACCCAGCAGTAACCCAAGATAGGAGGTGGGTAATCGGACTATGTGCAGCTTGTCCCCGAGAGGACCGCTGCCGAGAGACGGGTATCCTCTTGGAATACCCTGTGAAGGGCGTAATGTTTGGCGAAGGTGTCACAGGATGACCAGGTCGCCACTCTGCAAATGTCTTTTAGTGCAACGCCCTTGAAAAAAAAAAGGCTGTTGATGCTGCCACCGCCCTAGTGGAATGAGCCCTGGGCGTGGCCAGTAAAGGAGTCTTTTTGAGTCTGTAGCACATTTTTATGCAAGATACGATGTGCTTAGAGATTCTCTGCGAAGAGAGACATTCTCCTTTTGATTTGGGAGCGATAGAGACTAGGAGCCTATCCGTTCTCCGGAAGGACTTGGTCCTGTCCATATAGAAAGCTAGCACCTGCTCACGTCCAGGAGGTGTAGGCGCGCCTCTTTGTTAGAGTTATGAGGCTTTGGATAAACAAGGGTAAACAATAGGTTCGTTAGTATGAAACTCAGAAAGAAACTTTAGGAACAAAGGCTGGATGCAGCCGTATGGTTACCGCCTCCTTGGAAAAACAGCGCAGGGCGGCGTTGCCATAACTGCCTCAAGCTCGCTCACCCTGCGAGCTGACGTGATTGCGAGAAGAAAGGTCGTCTTCATCATAAGGAGGCGGAGGGAAACCGTGGCCAAAGGCTCAAACGGTGGTCCCCTTTTCGCATTAAGCACCAGGTCCAAGTTCCACAGAGGTGGAAGCGGTTTCTGAGGGGGGTATAGGCTTACCAGCCCTTTGAAGAACCTGGTAACCATGGGATGGGCGAACACCGTGTGCCCTTCCTCTTCGTGTCTGAATGCCAAAATGGCGGCCAGGTGGACCTGAAACGAGGATAGCGAGAGTCCTCCTCTCTTGAGGTCCAGTAAATACTCTAATATCACAGCCATAGGCACCGAAAGGGGGCTAGCTGTTTGGTAGAACACCATGCCGTAAAGCGAGTCCATTTCTGCTTGAAGGTCTTCCTGGTGGAAGTCCTCCTGCTACTTTCTAGGACTTGCTGCACTTCCTCCGTACATGTGCTCTCTAGGGAGCTGAGCCATGGATTAACCACGTTTGTAGTCGCAGGCTTTGGGGGTGTGGATGCACTATGGACCCCCGGGCTTGCGTGAGCAGATCCCGCGCCACTGGAGGGGACATCGGTGGCCGGTCCAACATGCGCAGGAATAGGGGGAACCATTGCTGTAGATCCCACGTTGGGACTATTGGGATCATTCAGGTTCCTTCCCTCCTGGCTTTCTGCAACACTTTGTGGATGAGCACTGTGGGAGGGAAAGCGTAAAGCAGGGGGCCCCTCCATGAGATCGCGAAGGCATCCCTCAGGGACCCCCGTCCCAGTCCTGCCCTGGAGCAGAATCGTGGGCACTTCTTGTTGTGCTGAGTAGCAAACAGGGTCTATCTGGGGAAAAACCCCATGCGTGGAAAAATCGGTTGCAGCAGATCGGGACGGATCTGCCACTCGTGCGTGAGTGCGAAACGCCTGCTCAGCTGGTCTGCCTTCACATTGCGAGCGCCTGGTAAGTACGAGGCTTTCAAGGTTACATTGTTGGCGATGCAGCAGCTCCACAACCGGACTGCTTCTACACATAAGGCACGGGACCGAGCTCCTCCTTGCCGATTTATATAAAACATGGTGGAGGTATCGTCTGTACTGATCCCGACTACCTTGCCTTTCAGTTGGTCTCGAAAGTGTCTGCAGGCGTTGAACACTGCTTTGAGCTCCAGTATATTTGTGTGCAGTGACTGCTCCATAGAGGACCACAGCCCTTGCGTCACCTCTCCGCCCATGTGTGCTCCCCACCCTATGAGGGGGGCATCTGTAGTAAGAAAAACCAATACGTGTGGTTGGTGGAAGGGTACCCTTGTTAGCAGGTTCTCGGGGTTTACCCACCATTGCAGGGATTTGCGCACCTCCGTTGTGGGCGACGCCATCCTGTGAACAGTGTGTGCTGCCGGTTTGTATACGCTCGCCAGCCAATGCTGCATGCTGCGCATGTGTAACCTGGCATTCTGTTCTACGAAACGTCGCTGCTGCCATGTGGCCCAGTGGCTGTAAGCACGTCAGAACCGGCACCATAGGGCTGAAGGTGAAGCCTTGCGCGAGGGAGCCGATGGCCCGAAAGCGAGTCTCTGGTAGATACGCCCTCGCTGTAATAGAATTTATGCGTGCCCCTACGAACTCTATGTCCTGTGTGGGGTCTGTCTTTGATTTTGTCAGATTGATAAGCAGGCCGAGCGAAGAGAACGTGCCTGCTGTGACACATATTATGCGTAGTACCTCCTCCTTCGAGGCCCCTTTGAGTAGGCAGTCATTCAGATACTGGAATATAAATACCCCCTGTCTGTGCAGGTAGGCTGACACCACTGCCAAGGTCTTGGTGAAGACTCTGGGGGCTGAGGAGAGCCCAAACGGTAGGACCTTGTAAGTCGAGGGCTGCGAACCAATCTCCATCGTCTAGTGCCGTAAGGATGGAGGCGTTTGTGATCATCCGAAAACGTTGCTTGCGCAGGTACCGGTGAGGCCTCGAAAATCTAAGATGGGCCTCCCCGTGAGGAAGTACCTCGAGTAGAACCCTCTCCCTTGCAGTTGCTCCGGCACTCTTTCCACTGCCCCTACGAGCATGAGATGGTCTACCTCCTGCTTGAGCCTCGCTACATGGGAGGTCTCCTGGAGGTGGGGCCCCGGGTGGAGGTCATGGCGGTGGGAGCAACTGGGAGGGGATGGCGTACCCCGTGGCTATGATCTCCAGCACCCATTTGTCTGTGGTGATCCTTTGCCACTGGTTATAAAATGGTCGGATGATGGCCTTGAGCACTGGTTTCGTGCCCTCTGGAAGCGAGTCCATGAGGGAGGTCAACCTAATGTGGTTGTCGAAATTATGGTTCGCTAGATGCGCTGCGTAATTTGCCATTGGCAACAGTAGCGTGGAGGAGGAGTAGACCTTTCTGCCCAACAGCTCTAGCTTTTTGGCATGTTTGTCTATTCCCCCACGTTGCGACGACTCCACCACCAAAGAATTTGGTTGTGGGTGGCTGAACAGGAACTCCATGCCCTTCGTGGGCACAAAGTATTTTTTTTTTTTTTTTCTTCCCCGCTCTTTTGTGGACAGGCGGAATAGTCGCAGGAGTCTGCCATATCATAGTGGCAGACTCCAAGATTGCGTCATCAGCGGTATTGCTATTTTGGAGGAGGCCGGAGGTCTCAGATTTTTGAGGAGCTTATGGTGTTGCTCTTGCACCTTTGCTGTCTGGAAGCCTTGCGTGAAGGCCACCCTCGTAAAACAGCTCTTGGAACTGTTTGAGATCGTCCGGAGGATGGACGCCCCCCGGGGCCGTAGCCTCATCCGGGGAGGAAAGCGAGGAACCGCTGGGGTACGTCTCTCTGGACCCTTCCGGTTCCTGCTGATGATGGTACACCCTCTCACTAGAGATGTGCGAGGAAAATCTCGGGGTTCCATAACCAGTCCCCCCTGAGATGCTTAAGTCTCTGTCCCCGGTCGCAATTGCCCTCGGGGGTACAAGATCGTTCGTAGGGATCTTTCCCTAGTAGATTGCCGATGGTGTCTATGCCCTGCGTGGTAGGGGCAACCATGGCAGTATAAGCACTGGTCTTGGGAAGGTGACCTAGACCACTCCCTTGGTGCATACCCTTTGCGTCTGGGGGAGGGAGACCGTCGAGACCCTGGAGAGAGCGACTTTGCCTAATAGTCCAGAGGTTCAAATCCCAGGAAGGGTGGAGGTGGTCCCAGCCAGGGTGAGGCTGGTTGCAGAAATGGAGAAGGGGGCTCCGGGTAGGCCCAGGGGGGGGGGACCCCTGCCTTCTAGTTGGAGTCTGCAACATAGCGGAGGGCTGTGAGAAAGCAACTCCACAGCCCTGTGCGGAGAGGGGCTGCAATGCCTCCTCTTGTGTGCAGTCTTCCCCCTCCCTTGAGGAGGTAACTCCGCCCCTGACATACAGGGGATCCCGGCCCCGTCCGCACCGAGCTCGGCACACTCGAAGTCGGTGCCGCACGTGCGGTGTCCTTCGGTGCCGGCAGGCTGCGTGCCTGCGCGCTCTGCACCGCCGGTTTTCTGGGGGTCGGTGGTACCGGCGCTTGTTTAGCCGCCGCCCTGCCTGCGGTGCAGGGCGGCTGGCTGATTATCGAAGGGTGAGCCGCTTGCACGTGGCTCTCTGTGCCGCCGCCGATCAGCTGTTGCTGCGGCTGGGGGCTGCTCGCTCCTCCCGTCCCGCTCGCTGTTGCTGCCGGCAGGGATCGGGCTGGGGAGCATACAGGGCATTCCGGCGTCCGCACCGAGCTCGGCACGCTCAAGGGCGGTGCCGCATGTGCGGTGTCCTCCAGTGCCGGCAGGCTACGTGCCTGCGCGCTCTGCACCGCCGGTTCCCCGGGGGTCAGTGCCGCTGCCCGCGGTGCCGCCGGTACCGGCGCTTGTTTAGCCGCCGCCCTGCCTGCGGTGCAGGGTGGCTGGCTGATTATCGGAGGCTGAGCCGCGTCCACGTGGCTCTCCGTGCCGCCGCCGATCAGCTGTTGCTGCGGCTGGGGGCTGCTCGCTCCTCCCGTCCCGCTCGCCGTTGCTGCCGGCAGGGATCGGGCTGGGGAGCATACAGGGGATTCCGGCCCCGTCCGCACCGAGCTCGGCACGCTTGAGGGCGATGCCGCATGTGCGGCGTCCTCCGGTGCCGGCAGGCTACGTGCCTGCGCGGTCTGCACCGCCGGTTCCCCGGGGGTCGGTGTCGCTGCCTGCGGTGCCGCTGGTACCGGCGTTTGCTTAGCTGCCGCCCTGCCTGCGGTGCGGGGTGGCTGGCTGAGTATCGGAGGCTGAGCCGTTTCCACGTGGCTCTCCGTGCCGCCGCCGATCAGCTGTTGCTGCAGCTGGGGGCTGCTTGCTCCTCCCGTCCCGCTCGCTGTTGCTGCCGGCAGGGATCGGGCTGGAGATACTTTCCTCCGTTTCTGCGCTGATGGAGTGAGGGAGGCAGCTTTCCTTTTAAGGGCCCCGGAGGGTCCCTCCTGCTGCGGCCGCTCCGGCTCTTCTGGCTGGAGGGCGTTATCAAGAAGCAGCATTTTTTTTTTTTTTTTTTTAAAGCCTGAAGAGGACATTGTTGATGAGTCTTTGAGTTTTTAAGTGGGTACTTAGCACCTTCTTTGTGCCGTTTTCCCCGTCCGATGGCCTGCCTTAGCAGGAGGGCTGATAGCCCTAGCTCCTGGCCTCCGGCGCTTGTTACTGGGACTGGCTGAGCTGTCCCTCTCCTAGCTTGTTCGTTGTTGTTTTTTTTTTTTTTTTTTTTTTTTTTTTTACAAAATAACAACCGGCTAGCTTATAGTAGCCTAAGTGCCTGAAAAAAACTTTAAGAAAAAACAGATAAAGTCGTTGAATACACTACTTGGCCTTAGCCTAGTTGGATTCTGTCTGCAGCCGACGGCGGTTAAGAGGAACTGGCGGGGACCGGATCGCGCACATGGCCGGGAGCGCGCGGGGGAGCGGCGCGCACCGGCGCATGCGCGGTCCGGCAGAAACTGCTTGGAGGATCCGATCTGCGGCGCCGGGCGAGCCCGACACCTAATGTGGAGCACCCACGGGGACACTCGAAGAAGAACCAAACCTTATGATACACCTAAATTAAAAGGAAGTGTCAGAAGAAAAAAAAAATTTAGAGTTTTTGATCTTCCATCATTAAAACACATTCCAACAACTCTGAACAAATTGAAAATACTGTATTATACTGCAAGCCTATATGGTTAAGTAGAGCAGGGGGGGCACTACTGGCTATGTTGTTGAAACAGCTCCCATACAGACAACTCCCTTCCACCTCCACATTTTTGCAACAAAAATTAAAAAGCGTGAATGGATCTGAGTGCAATTAAATGGGCAACTGGAACATAATACTTCTCTGCCCTCTTTGAGGTGCTGGGGAGAGAAGGAGGAATTTGCTACATGGCCTTGATTGGCCCTGTCTCTGCCTCTTTGATGGGTAAGGACACTTTATAGGGCGCTGCTGCCCAGAATATTGATGCATCTGTGTGATCTCTCTGAACTGTTCAATTTCTGAGACCAAATCCCACAGTTGCTTGATTCAGAAGGTCTGACAGGTCCTGAAGTCATCTTGAGGAAGCAAACTACTGTGTCCCAGTGCAGCTTCATTTGGGGAGGATGAGGAGGTAGCTGCATGAGAGGAGGGGCTTCTTCCTCTTCATCTTCCTCAACTATGTCCACCAGATTTAACTCCAGAACCTTGCTAACAGGACTGATATTGGAGTCAGGGTCCAGTGCCAAGAGGGAAGGGCAGTAGCCTGCTTCTCAGAAATCCGCAAGTAGGAGTGATGGGAAGTAGGGCCTGGTACTAGGGAAAACCTTTTGGGATTCCATCAAGGCCAGGACATAGGCCAGTGGCCCACTCACTAGGTGCCAACAATGGGGATTGGCCAGTCCATGTGCTACTGGTGGTGGGCATCAGGCTGCAAATCAGGTGATTCTGACAAAAGGATCCGGGGCAGCCTGCTCCTACACGATGCAGGAGGGCCAAGTGACAGGAAGGAGCCTAACATGTGGGTCACTCAGACATACAAATGCTTGAAGACTGGGCACCAGGGCGTGCACAGCCTCTCAGAGAAAGAGTCCCACAACAACAGGAACTATTTATGCTATGTGCATAACACTAATCACAAAAACTATATTCACTGAATTATGATAACTGACAATGAAGTAGAGTCCAAACAAACACTGGAGAAGAAAGCTTTGCTGGACCAAGAGGAGCCATTTCACCAACTGGCATGGGCAGTGAGAAGGATGAGAGAGGGTGCATTACTGGCAGCAACCCCTTTCTAGCAAATAGCCTACGGTCTGATGGATATCGTGAGGCAAAAATACGTGGAATGCATGCACCTAAAATGGAATGGGCACGAACAAACACCTAAAGAAGAAAGCAAACAATCTTTCCTGTGCCAGGAAAGGTAATGGAGCAGGTCATTAAAGAAATCATCTGTAAGCAACTGGAAGGTGGTAAGGTGATAGGGAACAGCCAGCATGGTTTTGTTAAAAACAGATCATGTCAAACCACTCTAATAGCTGTCTTTGATAGAATAACGAGCCTTGTGGATAAGGGAGAAGCAGTGGACGTGATATACCTAGACGTCAGTAAAGCATTTGACACGGTCTCACATAATATACTTATCAATAAACTACTCAAATACAACTTAGATGGGGCTACTATAAGGTGGGTGAACAACTGGCTGGATAACCGTACCCAGAGAATAGTTATTAATGGCTTTCAATCCTGCTGGAAGAGTATAACTAGTGGGGTTCCACAGGGGTCTGTTTTAGGACCGGTTCTGTTCAATATCTTCATTAACGATTTAGATATTGACACAGAAAGTACACTTAAGTTTGCACATGATACCAAGCTGGGAGGGGTTGCAACTTCTTTGGAGGATAGGGTCATAATTCAAAAGGATCTGGATAAACTGGAGAAATGGGCTGAGGTAAACAGGATGAAGTTTAATAAGGACAAATGCAAAGTGCTCCACTTAGGAAGGAACAATCAGTGTCACACATACAGAATGGGAAAGGACTGCCTAGGAATGAGTACAGCAGAAAGGGATCTAGGGGTTATAGTGGATCACAAGTTAAATATGAGTCAACAGTGTGATGCTGTTGCAAAAAAAGCAAACATGATTCTAGGATGCATTAACAGGTGTGTTGTGAACAAAACACAAGTAGTAATTCTCCCACTCTACTCTGCACTGGTTAGACCTCAGCTGGAGTATTGTGTCCAGTTCTGGGCACCGCAGTTCAGGAAGGATGTGGAGAAATTGGAGAGGGTCCAGAGGAGAGCAACAAGAATGATCAAAGGTCTAGAGAACATGACCTATGAAGAAAGGCTGAAGGAACTGGGCTTGTTTAGTTTGGAAAAGAGAAGATTGAGGGGGGACATGACAGCAGTTTTCAGGTATCTAAAATGGTGTCATAAGGCAGAGGGAGGGAACTTGTTCTTCCTTGCCTCTGAGGATAGAACAAGAGGCAATGGACTTAAATTGCAGCAGGGGAGGTTCAGGTTGGACATTAAGAAAAAGTTTTTAACTGTCAGGGTGATCAAACAATGGAACGAATTGCCAAGGGAGGTGGTAGAATCTCCATCACTGGAGATATTTAAGAAGAGGTTAGATAGATGGCTTTCAGGGATGGTCTAGAAAGTGCTTGGTCCTGCCATAAAGGCAGGGGGCTGGACTCGATGGCCTCTCGAGGTCCCTTCCAGTCCTACTCTTCTATGATTCTATGATTCTAATCTTCGAGATGGAAACTATCATAGTGTATATGCAACATTACAGTCTAACAAAACTCTCAAGACCCCAGACTTTTATTACTATTCAGAAACCTCTGAAGTATAGATCCAATATGGATAACGTTTCTAAATACTAGTACCTCCAGGATTACAGCAGATATTGGTTGGAAGGGGTTGCTAGAAATTGGCTCAGAGTCCTCCTCCTTAGAGATACTTCTTGCTTCATACTCAGTTTCTTTTCTCTCACTTTGTTCTCTGTATTTTTGTTAAAAAACAGAAGAATCTTGAAGCAACAGAATAAGCACATTAGAACACTTATTAGAGCACCTAATTTATTCTCCAACTCCTGATTATTATTTTAACAGTATGTCTGTTTTGAATGCCATACTCCAACTGATAAAGTTCTGAGCTCATCTGAAAAAAGAGAGACTGATTTTATGGAGTTAATTCTCAGTTATATACATCTAAATGACCTGAGGCCAGGCTACTTCAAACTGCCTCCCTCCTTACAGCACACTGCCAGTTATGATCATCAGAACTACTGATGACAGGTTCTCCTGTACAGGTTACAGGGGGGGCTGTTATCAGGGTTTTATAAATTAGGGCTCTGGAACGTCCTCTCTTCCCGTGTGGTTTAGCCCAGGTTCATCCATTTCTTCAGGGCCCACTTGCTCCCCCAACCTTCGATAGGACTTGAAGAACAAGGCATAACACTAGGATGTTATCTGTATTTAGAGCAGTTGTTTGTTAGAAGGGACCTGTACTAGATTAAATCCTTACAATTTATCTAGTTAAACAGGGGACTGCTTCTGATAGCTCAGGATTGGTACTACAGCAGTCCATTTCATCAAAGTTATTCATAGTTAATTCTAATTTACTAATTATGGCCTTGCATCGGCGCTCAGGTTGTTTACTTCAATTAAAAATCATTTTAACATACAACCAATGCAATGCCTAAAGCCAGGTTTAAGCTAATGTAAGTAAGTTCTCTGGCAGATGCATTCTGAAATAACTCTTGGGGAGACCTGTCTGAATTGCAGTAATCAATCAGCAAAATTATTAAAGTACAGACTGACACAAAATTCCATCTGAGTTACAAATACATACAAATAATCTCACAAGATAGTTATCTGATGCAAATAGCCAAATGAAAGTTACATGATAACTTATATCTGAACCCTCACGTGCCATCAGAAATAGCAAAAAGTTTACAAGCTGGGAGGACAGCCTCACTCCCAATGCCACTTTAAGTATACTAACCCCTCAAACTTTTAGCCTAATTCAGTCTGATCAATTCTCCTAATACGTCAAGTACAGATGTAAAATCCCATTTAATTAGTTAAATGTTAAGAGGGGGCAGGAAAAGGGATGGCTGGGGGGGTGTTGGAGCACCCCGTTCCCAAGGCAGGCTACTCCAGCCCCCACTGGTTAACCATAATTAGTAAACCTCATCTGTTTTTGGTGAGGCTTACCCATTATCCATGAACATCTCTATTCTGAAAGCAAACATGATCAGTAGCCATTAGTCAATTAAAATAAAATGTAGATGCCATACATCTGAGATACTTCTCATAATCCATTTCCCCATTACCTCTGCCATAGAGTGTCAAAGTTTGACTCAGACTCACAATTTATCAGACCACTCTGTTTTATTAGCAAAGCCGCTCTGCTAATACATTTAGAAGTGAGCCCCCCGAGTGGGGCTTGTGTCTCTTAATTTATACAGTATTTTTTTGGAGAACAAGTTACAGAGAAGTTACAGACAAAAGAAGAAAAAGATTTTAGTCACCACCCTTCGAGATCCCTGAGACCAGTCAGGTATCTTCAATTACCTGCCACCCTTAACAATCTCCTTTAACAGCTTCCAGTTAACTGAACTAATTGCCCTTCACACCTTCCATTCTGATGCCTGCTTCTTAGACATGCTGGCTCCATCTTAATTGCTTCTCCATTCAAAAGCTAACTGTCCCTACGTGTGCGCCCTCAGATACTTTGTAACATGTTTTGGCATGCCCTCTCATATACAATGTATCCAGCATGTCCCCTTATACAACGTTATACTTATACAATGTTATACTTCCACAAGAGCAACTCAAAGTGAAAGGCCCAGACACAGAAAACTATTCCAGTTTAACAAAAGGTGTGGGTTTACACAATTTGTATGACCAATTAATTGAATTTAAGACTTCTTTATGCTGATTTAGCTTAAGTAAATGCATTGCTGATTTAAAGATAATACACTACCACCTCAGGGTTAAATCAAATAAAGAGCACCCAAACAGGGTTTTCAACCAGTTTAATGAAAATGAAAATGCCCTTACTAACAGTGTATATTTTAGAGCAGTGACGGGCAATCTAGGCTAGTGAGCGGGACACAAGTGGCCCTCCACCACAGATTGTTGTAACGTAGACACTCTCCCAAGATTAGGTAATTCTGCCGCAGTTGACTCATGGGCCACAGCTGCCCAGCATTTTAGGGGCTAACTGTCTGGCCGTTTCTACACAGGCCACTTTCTTCGAAAGTGGCATGGTAATACACGGCCCGAAATATGTTAATAAGGTGTGGATGCAAATTCCCTGCACTTCATTAGCATACGGTCACGTGATTTGGAGTCCGGAAGACCGTTCTTCCAGACTCCAAAATGCCATTTAGAAGCATGGCACCCGGGGGAGCTTCCAGAAGGAAGTCCTTCTTCCAGAGGCCCTTTCTTCCCAAAATTTTTCATGAAGAAGGGGCCTCCAGAAGAAGGACTTCCTTCTGGAAGCTCCCCCGGGTGCCATGCTTCTAAATGGCATTTTGGAGTCTGGAAGAACGGTCTTCCGGATTCCAAATCACATGACCGTATGCTAATGAGGTGCAGGGAATTTGCATCCACACCTCATTAGCATATTTCGGGCCCTGTATTACCATGCCACTTTCGAGGAAAGTGGCCTGTGCAGAAACAGTCTCTGAAAGAGATGGAAATCTTGCCCCTTTGGAACACCTTTAGGCTAGGTGTAGCCCTAGCTCGAAACAAGTTATGCAAATTATTCTGAGGCATCTTATTCAAACCCCAGTCCAGGCTACACTGCATGGAGGTTCAAAATAAGTGCTTGTTTCGAAGTTCTCAGTTACCCTCATGCAACAAGTGTTACCAGGAATGAAGCACTACGCTTGAAATAGCCCTGCTATTTCAAGAGCAATGTTTGGCCACGCAGTTTCTGTTTTGAGATATAAACCAGGTGTTTTCTTACAATATGCAACAACATTTGTTCAGTAGTGGGTACCCAAAGTGGATCATTAACATGACTATTTTATTCATAAGACCCCTTCATGTATAAGAAGTGAAGCTTAAGATGACAGAATACCTCTCTTCTCGTATCTTCCTTACTCGTTCAGCTCGTTCTTGCTTCTCTTGTTCCTCATATGCTTTTTGTTCTGTTGTGTCTTTTTGGACACGCTCATTTAAGGTATCAAAATCCTTTGCTATAGTATGTAGCAGCCAATACAGACCTTTCCTTATAGATTTGTCAATTTTCTTCCCATATCTCATGACGGCCGAGCAAGGCTCCTATAAATTTAAATAGTGGAAGTGAAAAATAGTAATTGATCTCAGATCACATTCCTAAATTATGAACAATGAAGTCTTAGTAAGTGCTTAGTAAGTATTCCAAATATTGTTACAGCTAAAGCCCTGCACATCTAACACATATTTTAAGAGACTGTGTGTTTGATCAAGAACTCCTCCTAACCATAAGAACTAGGACCACCAAATTAGGTGCGTTGCTTCTGCTTATCATAACTTAGAGCAATGTAAGGGTTTGGTTGGTTTTAGGAAAACTGGATGTGTCTGGAATGGGACTGCTTCTCATAAAACCAAACAGAAAAGAGAAAATCACCAAGTATAGTCCTTAAAATTATCATAACTGAGTTAAAATTGAAAGAACCTGACCAAAGATGAGCCAAAAAAAATAGGATGAATCTAGACTACAGTTGCTTCTCAATAAACCTTCCAGAGAAGAGATAAAAAAAGAGAAAGGTGGAGTAATACATTGACTTAGCTATGCAAAACAATGCTGAAGGTTTGAAAACTAGAAAAAATGTTATTGGAAACCAAACTGACTCAAGTCTTTTTTTGTTAAAGCAACAAATGGTGAGAGTTTATAGAGATTAAAAAATACACTTGATGGAATTCCCATTTAAAAAATTACTGAAAATGGGAAAATATTAACAATAGTTTTTTTAAAGAAATCTGAAAAATTTAACCTCAGTGATTTGACTCTACCATTAGATGCTGCAGTTTTCACAGGTGAACAGCATGCTCAGGGTTGAAGGAAAACGTACATGCATTCATTAAATGACTACGTTTTTCAAAAATACAGCATTATTTTATGAAGTTAAACACGTAGCACCACAACATCCTCTCATTTGATTTCCCCCATTAGCTGTACACACAGTTTTCTGGAGCACAGCAGTAACTAACCAATCTCAGAGCCTATAGCTGGATATAGAAAGTAACAGTATTTTCAAGTTCCTGGATACTACAGTGATTAATATATTAAGACTATATCTACACTAGCCTTTTCCTTTTGGAAGGGACATGGTAATGAGCGAGTTGGGAAGATGCTAATGAGGTGTTTCCATGAATATGCAGCACCTCATTAGCATAATGGTGGTCGCAAGCGATTCGCAAGCACCGTTTTTGAATCACATGCCGCCCGTGTAGCGGGAGGCCTTTCTAAAAGACCCCCCAGACTTCAAAAGCCCCTTCTTCCTATTTGGTTTTAGGAATAATGAGCTTTTGAAGTACGGGGGAGGGAAGGGGTGGTCCTTACAATAGGGCCCTGTCTACACAGGCGGCACGCGATTTAAAAGCAGCACTTTTGCATCACACGCGGCTGCTATTATGCTAATGAGGTGCTGCATATTCATGGCAGCGCCTCATTAGCATTTTCCCAACTCGCTCACTACCATGCCCCTTCCAAAAGGCGGGGGCTAGTGCAGAGGCAGCCTAAATGTAAATACAGGTTACAAATCACTCACTAGTTGGTGGAAGTCTGCATAATAAAGTTAATAATTTTGGAAATTATCAATACTCCAAACGAAGGGGAAAACACTGTGCCCTAAGACTAACATATCTTTTTATAAGGGCTGAAGATGCTCATCTTGACTGACCATATTAAGTTCCACAAACATCAAATCATTTCTGTCTAAGTGAATGCAAAAATGCTGTGTTTTAAGACAAAAAAAGGACAAATAAGATCTACCAGACAGCACTTAAAATTTTGTGCATTTTTGAGAAAAACTGGGAAAAGTTTATTGAGAAACCACTTAGTTTTTTTAACTTGGCACTACTTACATGAGAAAACTAGGGTATGTATTTGACAGAAACAAAACTATCCAAGTTGAAAAAGAAGAAACAAGTTAGTTTCCTGGTTCGGTTCAAGATAATGGGATGTAAAAGACATTTCCTTGTTGGAATCCATAATTATAAATACTTTAGTGAGAGTTTTCAATGTAGACATTAGGAGCCTTAGAACTCCTGAGCACCTGAAGCTCTTGCCAATTTCAATGAAGCTATGTCTACACTTGCCCTGTACTTTGAAGGGGGCATGGTAATCAGGCTGATGGGAGATTACTAATGAAGTGCTGCAATGAACGTGCAGCACTTTGTTAGGATAATTCTCCCCCACGTCAACTTTGAAGTGTCACACTTGAAGTGCCAGCATGCCGTGTAGCTACAGGCAATTCGAAGTGCCTTTACTCCCCATTGCAGCACTTCATTAGTAATCTCCCATCAGCCTGATTACCATGCCCCCTTCAAAGCTGGGGACAAGTGTGGACATAGCTTGAGTGCTATGGACCCTCAGTATTTCTGAAATGATATAGTGACTGTTTTTTCAGGATATCATTATGCCAGCCTCACCCATACTCCTAGCCACAGCTCCCAACTGTGATTTGGGGTGGGTGGGACGACATACACAGACAAGTCCCATTACACACGAGACACTAGTTATAGCTGAGATGGCCAGTTACCCCAGCTGTGATTACTTCCTCTGTGATCACTTCTTTACTGGCGAATCAGACTGAGCCACCCTGCCACCAATTTGTTTCCATGATCAGATCCAGTTTGTCAGATGGTAATTTAAAGAAGGTTAGTTTAGAGAACATGAGTCCAAAATCTTTTGAAACCAAGTATTTAAAGCCTAAAAAGAATCCTAGATCAGAACCCAGTTTCTTCTTTGGGTTTTAAGAATGACTGAACCTAGCTATACTAGCTGACAAAATGTTTGTTAATCAAGTTAGCATGAATCACTTTAAATAGGCTTTTGATGAATCGTAATTAACTCAAAAATTAATTTACAGTTTTAGATTGCACTGTTAAGCAATAAAATACAAGAAAAGAGAAATTAAATTTTTTTGGATGTTTTACATTTTCAAATGTATTGATTTCAATTACAACACTGAATACAAAGCATAGTGCTTAATTTTATTTCTGATTACAAAAACTTTCACTGTAAAAATGATAAAGAAATAGTACTTTTCAATTCACCTCACACCAAGTACCAATCTCTTTACCATGAAAGTGCAACTTACAAATGCACGTTCTTTGTTACCTAACTGCTCAAAAGCAAAACTATGTCCTCAAATCCTCTCAATCCTCCTCCTCGCTCAGCCAATCACTAAGGCTACATTTACACTACAGTGCTCTGTCAACAGAAGTCACTGTTGGGAGAGATTTTCCAGCACAACTTCTATTTACAGAGCGCAGTCACACACAAAAGCCAAATCGAGAGAGTACTCTGCTCTGCTGACAAAAGCAGTCGGACTGACTGGCTGCTCTTTCAACAAAACAGGCACCCCAAATCACAGCAGACAGCGTTGCCCATTGTTGTGGATGCCCTGACTGTCATGAGCACCCCAGAGCAGCCACACAGCTTTTTTGTCAACAGAATCTGTTGACAGCAGCTTTATGCCTCAAAGCTATGAGGCAGAACACTGCCAGCAAAAGTGCCGTGTTTTGTCCAGATACTGCTGACAAGATGTATTTTGTATGTGCCTACTCCACAAGTTTTGTAGACAAAAACTGGGGCTCTGCCACCAAAACTTGCTTGTGTAACCACCGCATAAGTTAGTTTACATTTGCAGGAGATAATGCTGCCCCTCTTATTTACACCTGAAAGTAAGAACAAGTCATTTTTGTAGCCAGTATTGCAAGATTACATATGAGATATGCTAAACATTCATACACTCCTGCATGCTCTGCCCAACAATCCAGGTGACATGCTTTCATGTGCCTGATGCTTGTTTTTTAAAAAAAAAAAAAGGGCGGGGGGGTTAATTAAATTCACAACTCAACTTCTTGGAGGGAATTATGTCTCCTGCTCTATTTAACCCACATTCATATTTCATGTTACAGCAGCCTCAAATGAGGACTCAGCATGGATTGCTTGTTCTAAGAATGTTTTCACTGCACTTTCAATAAAATTCAAAGAAGGTACCAATTTGAGATTTCTAAAGACAGCTACAGCACTCAACCCAAGGTTTAAGAATATCAAGTACTTGCCAAAAATCAGGGAGATGATGAGTGGAGCATGCTTTCAGAAGTCATAAAAAAGCAACACCTTGAGGTGGAAGCCACAAAACTCAATCCTTCAGAGAAGAAAACCACCCTGCTACAGGTAGCAGCTGACTCAGATCAAAATAAACATGCATTGGTCTGCATTACTATGAACAGTTATCCAGAAGAGCCTATCATCAAATTGGACACACATCCTCTCGAATGATGGTTGAAGCATGAAGGCACATGTGATCTCTAACAGAGTTAGCACATAAGCATCTTGCAATGCTGGCTACAACAGTGTCATGCAAAATGCTTGTTGTCAAATTTCAGGTGATATTACAAAGAGCAGCCAGGCAGCATTACTTCCTGCAAATGTTGTTTGACTGAACAATTGGTTGAACAAGAAGTAGGATTTTTAAGTTGTGAGCATGGCAATCCTCAGCACGAGCCGATTCTCACTGGCACCTGAAGCAGGAGCTTATCCCCACCCCTCTTCCCCTATGCAGCCCAGCACTTGCCTGTGGATTAACATAAGACCAGCTAATGCTACCAACCACCACCTGAACAGTAAAGCTCTTCCTCTCAATTTATTTATTACTGAAGTTTTTGTAAGCAGGACTTTTAGTGACTTTAAAAAGTATTGCTGACACTTGGACCTTACATAGACGCCAAAAGATCAAGTTTTCTGCACTCAACCTCAGAAAGGTCACTGACCCTTGTCCTAGAGTTTTATGGGGTTTTTTTGTGCATAATTCTTCATTACTGCATAAGTCTACATGGGGGAGGAAGGATAGCTCAGTGGTTTGAGCATTGGCCTACCAAACCCACAGTTGCAAGCTCAATCCTTGAGGATGCCATTAAGGGATTGGGTCAAATAGATGTCAGGGATGGTGCTTGGTCCTGCCATGAGGGCAGGGGACAGGACTAGATGACCCACTGAGGTCCCTTCCAGTTCTAGGAGATGTGTATCTCCAATTAATTCCTTTGGAAAGGAACAAATCAGTTTCACACATACAAAATGGGAAGCAACTGTCTAGGAAGGAGTATGGCAGAAAGGGATCTAGGGGTTATAGCGGACCACAAGTTAAATATGAGTCAATAGTGCTGTTGCCAAAAAAAAGCAAACATGATTATAGGATGCATTAACAGGTGTGTTGTGAACAAGACATGAGAAGTGATTCTTCTGCTCTACTCTGTGCTGGTTAGAACCCAGTTGGAGTATTGCGTGCAGTTCTGGGCACCACATTTTAAGAAAGATGTGGAGAAATTGGAAAGAGTCCAGAAAAGAGCAACGAGAATGATCAAAGGTCTAGAGAACATGACTTATGAAGAAAGGCTGAAAGAATTGGGCTTGTTTAGTTTGGAAAAAAGATGAGTAAGGGGGGACTTGATAGCAGTTTTCAGGTATCTAAAAGGGTGTCATAAGGAGGAGGGAGAAAACTTGTTCTTCTTGGCCTCTGAGGACAGAGCAAGCAGCAATGGGCTTAAACTGCAGCAAGTGAGGCTTAGGTTGGACATTCGGAAAAAGTTCTTAACTGTCAGGGTGGTCAAGCACTGGAATAAATTGCCTAGGGAGGTTGTGGAACCTCTATCGCTGGAGATATTTAAGAGCAGGTTAGATAAGCATCTATCAGGGATGGTCTAGATAGTACTCGGTCCTGCCATGAGGCTGGACACGATGACCTCTCAAGGTCCCTTCCAATCCTAACATTCCATGATTCTATGATTTGTAAATTCTGTGTTAACATATTTTGTATTTGGTGTTCTAACTGAAATTAATAAATATAAAAATGTAGAAGACATCCAAAAATTAATAAATTTTCAACAGGTATTCTATTGTTTTGTAGTGAGTTTTTTTATTTTATTAAAAGCACTTGACAGCCCAAATTTTAAACACAACTTCAAACTGGTACAGCAAACACAGCCTGAGTCCACCTACAGATAAGACCCTAGAAAGGATTCCTCCTGAACAGGCAAGAGGGATGACTGCAGAATGAGACCTGGGACTGTTTGCACTGCAGATGCACAAGCTGTTTCTTTGCTGAGATTACAGGACAAGAGTAATGGTACCTTTCCAAGAGTTACAAAGTACAGTAAGATTTACTTACAATCTGACACAGGCATTTATGCTCATTGACCAGCTTTTCCAGTGATAAGCACTCAATTACATCTGCTTCTGCCAATGCTCCTTCTTGGTCCTGTTTATTTGCCAGCCTAAAGAAAGATGACCAAAAGTGAGAAGGATCCACAACCAAACTCGAGCAGGTTAGAGGCCAGTTCAGAAGTCAAACTCCACATGTCAGTTAAAAGTAGGATGAATGGGAGAATGAAAGAGGGAAAGAAGCAAGCAGCTTGTTATTGCTCTAAAATTTATGGTTCTGGAGTCCTTAATTGCCAAAATAAATTGGACAGTCTCTACGTAAAAGAATAAATGCACACAAATCAGATATCAGAAATGGCAATATACAAAAACCCGGAGGAGAGCACTTCAATCTCCCAGGCCACACAGTAGCAGACTTAAAAGTAGCTATCCTACAGCAAAGAAATTTCAGGACCAGACTCCAAGGAGAAATTTCTGAGCTACAATTCATCTGTAAATTCGACGCCCTCAGCTCTGGCTTAAACAAAGACTGAACGGCCGGCTAAATACAAAAGCCGCTTCCCCTCCCTTGGTGTTTACACCTCCAGATCAACTGCTGGTAGTAAGCCTCACCCTTGCTGACTGAGCTAATCTTGCTAACCCCACCCTTGCTCTGGCTTAGTTATACCTGGCCCTGCAGATTTCCAAGACCAGCATCTGATGAAGTGAGTCTGTGCTCACGAAAGCTCATGCTCAAAACTTTTCTGTTAGTCTATAAGGTGCCACAGGACCCTTCGTTGCTGTTATAGATCCAGACTAACACGGCTTCCCCTCCGATACTTGACACCAAAAGGAGGATATTCTTGGTTGGGTATGTATTTTCTGTTAAATACACTCTTTCCTTTCCTCCAAAGAAACCAAAATCTGTGATTTTTCAGAGCATGCAAGGTCTACCTTCACATAAAAATTTCTGTCATCCAACAAGAACCATTTCTAATGGGGTAGAGGGTGGAGAAGAGAGCAGGGAGAACTGCTACGACTACATTACCCAGAAGATCTAACAGCTCAGGGTCTATCTTCCAGAGTTCAATTGTGTGTGCCTAGTAGAGACGTGCAAAGTTGACCTATCAGGAGTCAGCATTCGATCCCTGTACTCCTCAAGGAGTAAAAGGAGGGCAACGGAAGAAATTCTCCCATCAACCTTCCTCAGTGAGGATGACCAGGTAAGTTGATTCTAGATATGCACGTGCCACGGCCAGAACTGTGTGTCTACAATCAACTTACCTGCCTAATGGAGACCAAGACTTAGCCTAGTTATTGTGTGGTTACTTCTGTCACAAGTGTCTAGAGACTATTCATTATACAGCAAATATCTTTAAAACAAATTCCTGGTAATTTTTTCCTTCCTTGCAACCGAACACTCGTTTACCATTGGACTTCTCAGAAGCACTGGGGTGAAGAAAGAAATCCCCTTGTAGAGATAAGGGTCAATATCTTTGAGATTAAGCAAAAACATTTAAAGGGAGGCAGGATAGCTCACTGGTTTGAGCATCAGCCTGCTAAACCTAGGGTTGTGAGCTCAATCCTTGAGGGTGCTATTTAGGAATCTAGAGCAAAAAACAAAACAAAAAGGGACAGCACTTAGTCCTGCTAAGAGGGCAGGGGACTGTATTCAATGACTTGCTGAGGTCCCTTCTAGTTCAGTGAGATGTGTATCTCCATATATAACACTAAGTTTCCAACTTAATGGTTTTTAAACAGATGCTAACATGCTTGAAAAATAGCAACATTAAAAACAAAACTAACTCAATTATCATTGTCCAAGTAAGAAAAGAATAAAACAAAAAATGAGCATGAATAAGGAACATTGTAAGCACTGTTGTGTCTATGCACTTGACGTGATTTTTAAGCTGAAAGTGTCCCCTTTAAGACCTTTACACACACACACACACACACACACAGAGCATGCCTTTGCTGGTGTGACAAACAAATGAGCTCTATCCACACATGCACCATTATGCCAGAATATCAGCACCTATGCTACAGCTTTTGCCAATTTAAAAAGTCCACAAACAAAAACAAGCAAAACCCCAAATCACATACCCAACATTACTATCAGAGCATAATTTAGCACCTTGTTACTCGCCTCTCACCCCCATGAAGGAGTCTTTTTTGTGGTAACTGGTTGGCAGCACCTGTTCTCTTAGTGCCAACAACCATTAAGAGAAGGTGGGTGGGGTAAAAGGGATCTACTACTTTTCATTGTGGAAGATATTACCTCACACATCCTGACTTGGCATTACAGTAAACTCTTTCATAGTTATCAACCCTTGAACCAGGAGGTTGCTGGATATTCAGATATTCTGGATAATAGAGAGGTATACCCAGCAATGCATAACACTAAAGAAAAACATGATTAGATATTAAGAAACAAATGTATGCAGAGGACTTTATTTACCCACAACAGTAGTATTGTACCCTATTTGTATTTATCTGTTTGTTTATTTTCACTATACTGTACTTATGGAAAAGCATAACTAAAATTTACTTTCTTTAACCTATAGTATGGTATGTATTTCAACTCTCACTATACATGAACTGTGCTTATATGAAAACTTAAAAAATTATTTTATTTTTAACAAACTTAAATTTTCACTACTTCAACTGAAATGCTGGTTACCTGAGAATTCTGGATGACAGAATGCCAGTTAAGAATTTACTGTATGCAGCTTTCATGCACAGCTATTCTCCTCAAGACTGATAATCCTACTTCATTTTGCAGGTTGACAATTGGTGCATCCAAGATCTGAATCCCCTTGAAGAGTGTTCCCTGTAGTGTCTACTCCTCTCACTGGAGTTCACAGTAACTACCAGGTTCACTACTCCCAAGGGAACAGCATACTCACTTGAGTCAAACAAGCTGTTGTGTGTAACAGCTTCAGTGCAACACTGAATTTTAATCAAATTATAGTGAAAAACGAACTAGTTTATTAACGTTTCAGATTTGAGAGAGACATTGTGCAAGGGTAATAAAACAATTCAGGTCACAAATAAAACTAATAGAGCATGTTTTCTAGAGATTAAAATTTAACATGTTGAAATTCTTCTCTGAAGCAGCTTTATCTCCTCCCAAGCCTTTAATGCAGTATTTCAGGCCAGGTTGCTCGAGATCTTGTTTTCATGGATATAACTGCACATCCCCATTACCCACTCAACTGGAGGATATGAGAAGGTCCATGGTTCCTTCCTCTTATAACCCCCAAGTCCATTGTTTTGTCTTCAGTCAGGATGACTAGTTGGGGTTTTCTTCATGGGATGCTGGCTCCAAGGTGTTTCCCCATCCTCTGGTTCGTTTCACTTTCCCCACCCACCCATTCTTCCTGTTGACTTTCCACACATAAACAAGGCTCTCTGTATTGACTTTAAAATGTTTAATTTACACTGGAGAACGGGTAGATGAGCACATTTGTGAACTCTGCCTTTTTACAGACTTTTAAAAAATTATCAGTATACACACTATTCCTTACATACTGCCAGTATATACTTTTCACTGTATTATGAACAGCATTGTCCTCAGTCTTCACTTGCTACCTCACAGACTACTTTTTTAAAAATAAATACTGTGAAAGCAGTGCATTGGTGTTTTAAGTCTGTCGGGCCCGAGAGGAGTTGCTATTATGGAACACTGAACCCCTTTGCCAGGTGGTGCACAGAGATTCTTGGGGGACACACACAAACATGACCTTAAAACTGGGCACAAGACACCATGATCTTGAAAGCTGCCACAAAGCACTATGAGATGCATAGGCTAGGAGCTAAACTTTTGACCAAACACTGTAGCTCAAGGTATGTTTGCACACACGGCTTCAAAACAAGACAGCAGATGAGGTTCAATGGCTATGTCTACACTAGCCAAAACTTCGAAATGGCCATGCAAATCGCCATTTCGAAGTTTACTAATGAAGCACTGAAATACATATTCAGTGCCTCATTAGCATACGGGCGGCCACAGCACTTCGAAATTGATGCGGCTCGTCCAGATGGGGCCCCTTTTCAAAAGGACCCTGGCTACTTCGAAGTCCCCTTATTCCCATCTGCTCATAGGAATAAGGGGACTTCGAAGTAGGCGGAGTCCTTTCGAAAAGGAGCCCTGTCTGGACAAGCCACGCAGCGGCGAGCCGCGTCAATTTCAAAGTGCCACGGCTGCCCGCATGCTAATGAGGCACTGAATATGTAGTTCAGCGTTTTATTAGGAAACTTCTAAATGGCCATGCAAGTTTTTGGCTAGTGTAGACATGGCCAATATAAAGCAGCTATTCTTCAAGTAAACGGAAGGTGAAGATTTATGGAGAGGGAGTGGACATGTGGGAAACAGCAAATCTGCAAAATGTCCCCACAGATATGGTAAAAAGCTACTACTCCACACCACATTGTCCAAAAAGGCAGCAAGAGATGCTATGGTTGCAGGACACCATGCAGAATACTGAAAGTATAAAAACTCTTTATATACTAATTGAAACTAGAATTTTGTTTCCTCTATGTCAAAGTCCTTTCTTTATTCACAATCCCTTGAGAGTCTAAAAAGCTATGCAGAAATATTATTGTAGTGTATAGGGCTAACCTGCTTCCTTGCCTAAAAATTTTACATTTTTTTTCTTATGGCTTTTTGTTTCCTTATGATTTTGATTATAATGTTTATTATATAAATTTGCTATAACCCATTATAAAAGTAATTTGGCACTTTGTAACGCAAAGGACTTACACATGCCACATCCTGTATGTCAAGCTAAATCAAAGGAAGCAACTTTCCAGAAACTTTCACCCAGATAGCAAAGTCAATGTGCATATAGTTTTCACCCAGATAAAGCAACCTTCGATGGTGTAGGAACTTTTAAGAATACCCTCACACCAGGTCACTGATTTAGGTGCCTAATAGACATGGAACCCTCACGTTATGAAAAACAGAGAATTCCTATCTTTTACTGTCTCTGCACCAGAGGCAGCAGATCATTTGCTGCTTCAGAACTGAAACTGATTTGAATTTATTTTGTAAGCTTGGCTACTGCTGTTGACAATCTGTATTTACATGGTTATAAGCTTTAACTATTTAAATTCAACATTTAATAATTCTGACACCACCTACTATCGGACACACATACACTCCATAAATTCCCACAACTAAGCAAATTTAAAATGGATACATAAAAATAATATTCACTGAAATAAAAAAAGCTATGCCTGCAATTAGGCCTGTGAGCCTTCTGCCCCCCTCTTCACCATAGAGCTATCACTGCTCAAGGAGTTTTTTTTATATTTTATGAATATTGTACTTAGCCACTGCTGTATTTTGAGCCGACAAACAGCATATCGAAGAAGCTAGTCACAGTAACTTTCTGCTAGTGGCCAATTATAATACAAAGATCCTCCTCTAACGCAAGGGTGGAACTCCAACAGGCAGAACCAGATTCTCCAAGAGTAAAGTAACCAGTTTGCTCTTATACTGTAGTAGTACATTGCAAAGAGTCAGTCCCTTTTGCAACGCTGCTCTCCAAGATGCAACCTCCAGATGGATTATTTAAGAACTAGTAGCAGCAGGAATGCAGAAACAGTTTCACAGAAAGGCATTCAAGAGACATTACTTAAGCAAATGAGGAAAACAATACTTTTCAGGATTCTCTGAAGTTTATCCTTAGAAGTAGGATTCCAGCACTGAAGAACAAAAAAAAGACTGCCAGCAGCACAGGATTGTAAGGTAAACAGCTGATTTTATTTTGCATTAAAAGTTGCAAATATTATAGAAGCAGTATGAAGTATAGTTTAAAACAACTAAGTGTCAAGATAGAGGTCTCCTCTGCTCAGAATCTGATACAGCTGCTAATAAATATGCTCTCAGAGCTCTACTGCTAATGTATATGAATGCCAATTTGTGAGAAAAGTTTAATGCATAAATGCCCTTTTCTGGAAGTGTTCCAGAATTACCTTAAAGGAAAGGTCTTGCTTTTAATTTTCCAAGTCAGTACATTCTTATTTAGGAAGGTACATGTTTTAAAACTGTGGGAGGCATATGTCAAAACACATTTGAAGTGATATACTGCCAGAATGCTGCAGTCTGTCAAATTAAGTATATCGAGTAAAAAACTGTACACACAGAAGACCATGCCTATTGTACTTACATTTTATATTAAGATACTTGGCTTTCTATGAAAATTGCCTATTACAATATTTACTTCTGCATATGTTAAACTCAAAGAACCAAAACTTTTAGATCAATGGAGGTTTTTAATTACGACTAGCGCTTTTGAACTTTACTTGAAGAGTCATTGGAAAGGGAGTGTTTGTGTACATTTAGCAGCACTGACATCATGCGTCTGGCATTTAAGAAAAGTTTAGTTGGTATACAGAAGAGCATTCAGTCAAAAGCTATGTTCACTTATAGGCAAAATCTGAATGCCTCATGCTAATGCAAAATAACTTATTCCTTCATTTCTAAAACTTAAGATATCTGAGCAACAAAAAACAAAGATCAAAATGCTACATGGTTTTGAAATCCAGCAGGTTGTTTAGTGGATTGATCCAAACATGAAAAAGGACACTTTCACATTAATGCCATATTGCATATTTCCTTTTTTTTTATTTTAATCTTCAACATATATGAAAGTTTTGCAGAACTGCTTTTACTTCTCTGTTCTTTTGCCTCTCTCTCAGCTTGGCTCACAATACACTATGATGTCTCACTTGTTTCTGTGATCTGAACACATAGGCACAGTGCTGCAGTGTAGATACCAAAAGGGTACATGGACTCCTATCTTACAAGCAGATTTTCAGTAGTAGTATCTTAACCATTTTGTGACAAAGCCAGTCCACTTCCTGAGCCTCTGTCCTCTGGTCTGGGCCCAGGGACCCTGTGCAGCTGCCAGAGGGAGGAGCTGACTCCCTTAGCCATTGGCGTAGCAACTCTCTTCTGTGGGCCACTTCCCCAGGCAATTCCCCCTGGTAACACCTCCAGGCTGTAGCAGTCATAGGTCCTCACTCTTGGTCTTGTAGAAGTTCCCGCTGTCCCTCTGGTCTATGGTGTTCCCACTGTTCTCCTCTGTTCCTCTCAAACCTGTTCTATCTCTGCTCCTGTCTACTTGTCTCTCTCTGCTCACCTCTTACTCTTTTCCTCCTGCCCTTCCCACTCTGGAGGATTTTAAAGGCCTCTTACTGGCCCAGTCATTCGGGCCAGCTGGCTTTAACTAGGCTGAGCCATCTCCCACCCAGCTGCCTCTGATTGCCCTGCAGGCCTTTCTGCTTGTTTGGGCTTCCTTCTATTTCTATTTGGAATAATTTTAGTAAAAACATGTAAGAATCTAAAATTCTGGACCAAATTTGACCTGACAAGATAAATCAGGTGTGATTTCTCTCTAATTGATCCTAAAGCCTTTGTACTGCCCAAAGTTCTAAAATACAGCCCATCAACAATCATGAACAGCAAAGGGTACCCCAAGTTCAGAAAATGTACTATGTCAGAAACATACAATAGCAGAAGTAATTCAATGTATCTTCCATGAGCAACAGTGTCTTCATTTAGAGATCCTAGACACTATTCTTATACTGTTGTGGTCTGGGGAGAAAATTTTCTAAGATTCTCCATCTTAGTTGCTGAGGTGTCACTCTCTGGGTACTAGCAGAATAGTTATTAGTTGTTCATTAGTCTTCCATATGACATTGCAGGAGGAATAGGGTATAGAAGATCAGAATTTCTGATGTGATAAACCACCACCAAACCAGTTACACTTTTCTTTAATAATAATAAAATTAATAAATGTAGAAAGTGCAGAAAGGCATAACTGACTTGTTTTCCTTTGCTTAACACTCTGAACACAATTCCGCAGCCTTTCCTCTTCAACTAAGGGCTCAGTAAGCTTCACTGTAATTTTAGTCTTCCAGTGAAACCTCTGGCAAAGACATGGAAGACAAGACTAAACTGATGAAATTTCTAACATATGAAACAAGCACATACAAAAACCTCACTTTCAGGTTTCAACTAGGAAGCAGGCTTCCTTTGATTCCCATATTGTCACTTTGCCCACCAACTTTGATATTAACTAAACAAAATAGTACAAACTAAAGCTAGCTAATCTATAGTGGGTTTCAAACCACAAGTAATCTTCCTTTTATTTTCTACAAAGTAACAGACAGTTTACAGTAGGCTCTAGATTTGTTGAGAAGTGAAGCAGTCATAACCTGTCAGTGCCTTTTTTGCACTTACCAATGAATTGGTACTGGTATTTTCTCTCAAATTACAGTACATTATTCTCAACCTGCACCTTCAGTATCTCTGCTTCTAAAGCTGAGCTCTCAGCTGAAAGTAGTACTACCATCCACCTACTAAGGGGATAGACTAAAGAGTTTAGATACATGCACTGGCAGAAGATTAAAGAAAATCAGCTTGGCCCAATTCAAGATTTCCTTCACCCACCTCTAATGTACAGTATACTTAGAAATGTAGCAGCAATTGTTCCCAGTATTAGCTGTACAGGTTGAGGCTCTCTACTCTGGCACCCTTGGGAACTAGCCAATGCCAAATGAGAATTTGCCAGACCACAGGTCAAAACTGTCTAGTATCATTACCAACACTTTCACTGCTTACTGGACTCTCCAAAGACGTTTGGGGTAAATTAGAGCTAAATAACAGTACAGCAGACAGACCCAAGACTGGTGTCTGTACACAAAACTTTATGGGACACAGGAAACTTGGCTAAAACCACATGTAATAAGTGGTCATTCGGCTAATTAAAATCACAACAGATTAAGGATGCTGCTAGACAACAAATGCCAGATTAGAGAGTTTCAACCTGTATTTGAAGATATTTCAAGTGCACCTAGCTACCACTTGAAGTAATCAAGAGAATGGCAATTCTAACTTGCTTCACTTAGGCCAATTTACTCTGTGACTCATTCCTCCCTCACCTCTGAATCCTATTTCTAGGAGTGTTTTTCACTGGGAGTGTTTTTCCAAAGCTCTCCGCCCTGTACATCTAAATCATGGTTGCCTGACCAAACCCGCTCTGTTCAGAGAGAACATAAGAGTCCAAAACAAGAATTCCCAATCTGAAGGACAGATTGACAACAGAGAGTAATTGGTATATTCATATCTGTGCATAAAATTTAAAATGTTAGTTAAAAATGTACGTGAACTGAAAGCCTCCCACAGACGACAGACCCAAGACTAAATAATCCAGCTCCAGCCTTGTAGAAATGGACAATGGTATATAAGGCCTTTCTCTTGTAGTTCACTGGATTTTGTGTGACTCAGATCATGTCACTGCAAGTTAAATAGCTTATGAGAGTTTAATCTACGTCCTCAAAGAGCTCTGTTCATAAAAAAACTGGTCAGTTTTGTTAGCACTGGCATCTCAGAGACCCATGAGGAGTTGTATCATGAAAGTTTCAACTCTCTCTCACCTGCGGGGCAGAGCTGTGGAAGAATTTACACTACTACTGCTTATGCTATACAAGGAGGCCTCACCATCTGCGGGCGTTACATTCCAGAGAAAGACAAGAGTGGCAAAAAACGTGAACATTGGGAGGCAGGGAGGTGTTTGCGACACAAACCACACGCTGTCTGCAAATAATGTTTTACTGCCTGCTGGTTAACTGTCAAGAACCAAGTTTAATCTAAAAGCAGTGAATTAAAAGCCAAACTGGAGCACAGAGACAGCTTTAAGCACCCCAAACAGTTCTTTCCTTAACTCCACTTTCTGCGAATTTTCAGCTGTCTATATACTATGAGATAAAATTGAATTTATTAATATTGATTTTGTAACTCTGGAACTAAATTTGATTTTCACTATTCTCACCTCCCCACATGCTCCTCACAGAGTTGACCTATTGTTGCCACACTCAATTTGCAAACATTGACTGCTGCAGTAGTGCATTGTGGGAATATATCCCACAGTTCCCTCATGACCAGAGCATTCTGGGTATGCTCACTGGTCTTTGACATTATCTTCCCACATTGCTTACCACGGGAAGGGAATGAGGAAAATGCAAACATCCATTTTTCCTACTGGAAGGAAGGAAAAAAGTTGGGCAGCCACAGAGATGGCAAAGTTAACAGAAATATCTTTCTTCTGCAACTGACTTATCAAGGGATTTCACAAAAATCAGGAAGTGTGTGTGTCTTCCCAACTGGCCATCCACTGACTGTCCCCACTTCCCTTGATGTCATCCAATCCCTGAAAACAACACAGGGACCCTGAAAAGCCTGAAAGAGTTGCTGAGGAAAGGGTATTTGGCTTTCCAGTGCACTATTTGGCCTCTATGATCAGTCTGTGCTCTCAAATGGCCATCCACTGACTGTCCCCTCTTCCGTGATTTCATCCGATTCCTGAAAATAACACATGGGCCATGAAAAGCTGGGGCAAAGTTAGAAGAAAGAGGATAGAAAAATCTAGGAAAAAATATTTGTCTTCCCTTTTCACTACACGGACATTGCCAACATGGAGGATGTCAGTGAAATCTTATACACTGAACTTATAATGGGAACAGGAATCTCAACTGGCCCTCCACACAATGTTACCTGTGTTCTTTGGGGGGGTCCAGGCAGGAAGAACCAGGATAGGAATTTTTAGGAAAGAGATTTTATAAACTCATATATCAAAGATTTTGCAAGATGCAACAGGTATCTGCAACGGGCAGCAAGCCCCTGAACGTATTTTTGGCAGGGCAGGCTGTGGTCTGTAGCTGGTTGAAATGTTCCAACTTTACCCTGAATATCATAGCCGCTGAAGGAGACTTCCCCCTTCCCAGTGACATCAAGCTCCATGGATCCATTGCTGGGGCATTGGGGGGGGGGTTCAGTATGGGACCAGGTGAACAAGTCCCCCCTAATATCGTAGCCACCAGGAGAGACTTCCTCCCGACAACAGAAAGGCCCCAAAAATATTTTTGGTGGGGTAGCCAGTTGAAGTAGTCCCCCAGAATATCTTAGCCATATGGGGGACACTTCCCCCGGTGGCTGCAAGCCCCCAAAATTCTTTCCCACCCTTAGAGCCCTAACTGTGCGCCACCTTAAAAATTGATGCAAACTGTGTTTACAGCTACTCAAAGCTGCACCGTACTTAATTGAAAATACTGAGTGCCCTTACACAGCTTATGAGCCACAACATAACAACACAACAATTAGCAACTAAACAATTTGCCTCTCCCCCACTTCAACTTGCACTTAACGTGAAACTTCTGGACTTTGAATTTTGTGTCAGTTGCCAACACACTGACACGCTTAACTGGCAAGCAGTGTTTGTCGGCAGGGGCTAGGCAGATAGGATGCAAGATATGGAACTAAGTTTCAATGGTTTATGTGCCATTATCATCAAGACTGTAGAGTAAAAGCACAAAGTTTTCCAATCATTAACAGCTGCTTAAGGCATTTTTCCTCTTAACTCTGAGTTTAATATTTGAACTCTAATTGCTCAGTGCATTGGGAAAGACAGAAAACACACTCTGAACATGGTAGTACACAGTCCCATGACTATCCTATATTACCCATCGCTTTCCTGCGGAGTGTGCATGCCCCAATTTGAAGATAATGTAAGTCAAATGCATGGGAAGCAAAGTCAGTTGGTTAAAGATACACAAAATGCATAAAAAAATCCAAACACAGTGGTTTTTCTGCCACTGCATGTTTACAGTAACCCGAGTTGACAGCCAACTTTCCACATAACTTGTTTTGAAGAGGCAACCTGGTGACTGCTTATTTTAAAGTTTTCCCAACAATTAATTACAAATTATTAAAATTATTCAGCACCACAAAACTGTTTTGGCATTACCACCAGTGGTGTGTGCTTATAAGTTTTTTTAATTATAGGCTTCTTACATCTTAAGAAATTAACATGGGTCAATAGATGTGTTATGCTATGCTAAAATTGACTTTCAGATCACTTCTCTGGAATTTAATTCAGAGCTCCTGATTACTTTCACATGCTCCGATCAGAACTTTTCCCTGGAGCAGTCTAAATGGTCCTATGCAATTCTGAAACATTTCAAAAGAATATTAACTTCAATGAATGACATCTTCTGCTAACTACAGGTGTGTAGTAAGTTCAGTGATATTAAGCAATTATTGTAACATGACTATACTATGTCTTCTTTGTTTTGGGAAAATCATGTTTTCCAGTAGAGTACTTACAAGCTTCCCTGATTTTAAAGTCTGTCTCTGCTGACTGTAAAATGCTGAGACTGTTGGAACTGAGTTTCTTAGAAAAACAACACTGTATCACAAAAAAATACCAGCAAAAAACAAAACAAAAAGAAACCCCCAAAGGGAGGAGGGGGATAATACTGGTGCTAGGATAGTATCTATCTTCACTCAAATTATTAATGGCCACACCAAAAAGGCTCAACACATTTTGTCTGCTTTCCTTTTAAATCTTCCTGTGGTCAGACATATTTAAGAGTTTGCTGGAAATGTGTGCACAAGTGTTCAGTTTCATAACTTTTCATTAAGTAAAAATGTATTTAAGGACCCTAAGTGGAGACTGGGGAAAAAATCAGAGAAACCACAATTGTACTATCAAAACAAAAAAGCAGTCCAGTAGCACTTTAAAGACTAACAACATTTATTAGGTGATGAACTTACATGAGACACCCACTTCTTCAGATCATAGCCATACCAGAAGAGTCACCTAATACATTATTTTGTTAGTCTTTAAAGTGCTACTGGACTGCTTTTTTGTTTTGATAGTATATAGACTAGCATGGCTTTCTCTCTGTTACTATTCTACAATTGTACTATTATTGAAGGTGTTCATACTACTGTGTAAATATATACAAAAGATATTTTGCATACTAACATAATTTATAGGACTTACTCCTTTGCAGTCATTACATACGTCACGACCGTAAAAGCAGAGTTATCCGGAATCTGGATAACTGGAAAGCTCAATTAATTGGAACCTGCACCGGCTGCCCACCAATGGCCACAGGGTTGGGGCCGGCTACTTGCACAAAACCCCTGAACCACACAATTACCACAAGTCATATTCCAAAACAATAGTCAAAAAACTCAGATTCCACTGTGAAAGCCCACCAATTATTTCCTCCTATGATGAGGGGATAGAGAAGGAAGGGAGAGGACCAAAAAAAAAGGGCTTAACAGCAATAGCATCAAAACAGTCACAAAAATGCCATGTTAAAACTATATCAGTTCCACATCTGAGATACCAGCCCGTACAAGGTTTTCTACATACAGGCTGGGTCTATATGGCGCGGCTTTCCCGGCAGCTCCATGCTAATGAGCAGCCTCAAAATTACACATGACTGTTTATCAGCATGGCCCCCCGGCTCATTAGCATAGCTGCATCAGAGCTCCATTTCAGTCTCAGCAGAGTGGGGTGCCAGCAGTAAAGATGCCTGAAAATTCACATGCACATGGCCTAAAGGTCTGGAGACAGAGGGGCTTTTTGCCAGCAGGGGGCACGTCCACATAGCCTCTTTACTGCCAACAACCCACTCTGCCGACACCGTGCTCTCACACAGCTATACTAAGGAGCTGCGGGACCGTGCTAATGAGCAGTCATTTGCAATTTCAAAGCTGCTCATTAGCATGGACCTGCCAGGAAAGCCATGCCGTGCAGACCCAGCCATATTGTTTAAGACTACCGTTATTTGAAAGCCCCATGAGTCTGAGAGACAGCAATAAGCACAAGACACACAACCACACGGGCTCTGCTCTATGTAAAGAGCCACAGAATAACATTTAACTAACCACTTTAAACTATTGCACATCAAAGACAATGTAAGCTAAAAATTCATAGAAAGCTTCACTCCAAGTGTGCTGTTCTGTTGTGTCAGATACTGTTTGCATTCCCTTTCAAAATCTCCTATAATTCTTCTGAAGAATGGTGGAGGGCTGAGGTAGTACGACAGGCAACAAAGCTAAAGCTGGATTTTAGATGCCAACAGGCAATAGAGTATACAGGCATGGGAAAGGGTGGAAGGCTGCCTAAGTCTTGAAAAGGCTAAACTCATTTTCTACAGGACTAATCAACTGACAGTCTACTTACTACACCCCTAACATACTTACTTGAATAAAACATTTCATATTAAAATAGAGCGTTTTACCAAAAAATGGCAAACAGAACTTATACCTTTTAAAACACATCCCATTTCCAGAAAGAGAAGATGCCACAATGCCAAGACTTCAGAGAACAAAAATATAGACTAAGACTACTTCCCTTCAATAAGACTTTTGATCAAAACTTACTCCTTTTTTTTAAGCTGAGATAATGGATTATATATCTTGCCAAACTTCAAGTGAGTGTCTTCCTACTCTCTTTTTTTATATTAAAAGAGCAGCTATATAATACGTAAAGAAAAAGAAAGAAATATCCAAATAAATCCTTTTATTTTCCAGAACTCTACCATTGATTTATGTAACTGATTGAAAAATCATCCTCTCAGGACATTCATGCAATTCAAGATAACAGACAACAATAACAGACCAAAAGTCAATTGTGTCTGTGTGTGCTTGCTTATGTTGGTGGATTGCGGGGGGGGGGGGGGGGGAGGGGGGGAGGAGGGGCGGAAATCAGCTAAACATTTTAAGTTTTTAAAACAAAAGCCTTCTTCACAGTAAAATTATTTTAATCTCCAGTGAATAATTTTATATACATGATCATGTTTAAGAATGCTTAAACACAAACTGCTTGGAAGCCCAACTCAAGGTTGTGTTATTCGAATGGTAAATTCCTCACATTTGCAGTTTATTCTGGAACCTCAGTATCAGAAGAACATCACTATTTTTAATATACATAACACTCAGATGGGTTTCAAGTACTTCCTTGACTGTATTCTTGTTACCTTTCTACACTTGAAATGAAAAGCTTGCAAGAAAAAAAAAGCATGGTTAAGAAACTACAATCAAATTCATTTCTCATTAAAAATGGGAGGCAAAACTCAGAATAAGAGACTATAGTACATCCTGGTCTGATATAAACCTTGAGAAGAGCTTGCAATGGCTATTAGTCCCATAGCAGTAGTGCTTCTTTTGTTTAAAAAAAAGGAAGAGGATCCGGTATTCAGCTGATTCCCCACCCAGCACCACCAGCCAATCCCATGGCTGGCGCTGCAAAGTGCCAGTAGTACCAACGCAAAAAAAGCACTGCAGAGCAAAATTACAATGTTAGGTTTTTACAACAGAATCACAGCGATACAAAACATCTCAGAAATTGAGGGTGCTTTTAACGAAACAAAATGTGATTGGTTCTTTCAAATGAAAACTCTGTCACACAGAACTTTGAAACTTTACTATGCAAAAGAAAAAAAGCTGCTTTTACCCATCTTAATTGAAAAGAAACAAGCACAGAAATTTACCTTGTCAAATTTTTTAAGCTTCCCTTTTCTTAGTAGTAGTTTATGCTTAACCTAGTACTGCACAGTATTTGTTTATTTTGGTCTCTGTTGCCCGATAGCATACTTTCAAATGAGGCACGTGGTTGCCATCAGTTCATAACTCTGGTGTTCATAGATCTGAAGTTCTACTGTAATTCTTAAGACAGAGAGAACCTTCCAACTATTCTACCATGCATGTTATATCCATGGCATACAACTTACAGAACAATAAAAATTTTAAAAGTAGCTACCTTTATTTAATTATATAGACATTGGAGGAAGGGGAAAATAGACATTTCTAAACTGTGTTAAATAAAAAGACCCAAAATAGCTTTTCCAAACAAAAATTCCACTTTCAAAAGGTCTAGACTATCATCTGAGGGCTAGAAATTAAGAGTTTTGTGGACAGTTGGGAAGTGGAGAATGGTATAAAACTGCTGTTTCTAATCCTGCAAATTTAGACCTAAACTAGTATGAATTCACGGAGGTAAAATTCCTATTAAAATAGAAATTGACTTTTTTGAAACATGCCCCACCTTAATTTTCTAATCCAAAAACAGGCAACTATTGCTGGATCACCTCGATTCTTAGGACAGTGTACGTTTAGGAAGTAAATTCTGTGGTGAAGAAGCTGGGATATACTCTTAACTGGCTATGCATGAAAACAAGTTAGAGGCTTGGGATGTTACAATTAAGTCCTAGTGGAAGTAGATTAATGCAAAGTGCAAGTGAGGCAGTCAGCAATGCATATTAAACAAGGTCCTGGCTGGGATGACTTAGTCGGGGTTGATCCTACTCGAAGCAGGGGGCTGGACAAGATGACCTCCTGAAGTCCCTTCCAGCCTTACGATTCTATTACTCTAAAAGCAATTCAAATAGCTGTGGTCACCAGATACATGGTATATGTAGTCACACTCATCCTCTCCCATTTGCTATTTCTTTAACATCTTATCTCTATATGCAGGAATAGCTCTCTGCCATCTGCACAGCCAGTATGTGTGGAGGTAATTGCTAAACAAGATTTTTTTGTTGTTACATTTAGGATTACAGTGACATTGACTCACACAGAAAGACAAAAGGTAGCTTGCTGTTCCTTCACAAGGGAAAAAAAATGAAAGATCGCCTTCAAGAGCTTAAACTGAGAGCAAAAGAACTGCAGCTAGCTGAAGAGAACAGCTGTCCACCTGGGATAAAGGAAGACAACCAAGTGGAGTTTGAACAGCAAGCTATTATTTACGAGAAAGAACCCGTAACTGAGAGGCACCTCAATGAAATCCAGAGACTTCAGGATGAGATTAATAACTTGGCAGAGAACGTTCAAAAATTTGGTCAGCAGCAGAAAAATCTAGCGTCTTCAATGAGACGGTTCAGTGTTCTTAAAAAAGAGTCCAACATTACAAGAGAAATAAAAATTCAAGCAGAGCACATAAGTAAATGCTTGGATCAACTGTCAAAAATGGCTAAGAAGTCTGAAAGTGAACACGAGCCATCTTCCGCCATTGTAAGAATACTTACATCTCAACATGCATTCCTTTTCCGACGCTTCCAGAACACCATGTTTTCATACAACAATGCTATAACAGCCAAGCAGGAGAAGTGCAAGACATTCATTGTGCGTCAGCTTGAAGTAGTCGGGAAAGAGGTCTCCGAGGAAGAAGTGAATGACTTGCTTCAACAAGGAAAATGGGAGATTTTCAATGAAAATCTGCTTACTGAAGTCAAAATCACTAAGGCTCAACTATCAGAGATTGAGCAAAGACACAAAGAATTGGTGAATCTGGAGAACCATATCAAAGACTTGAAGGAATTTTTCATCCAGATCTCACTTCTCGTGGAGCAGCAAGGAGAAATAATCAACAACATTGAAATGGGTGTAAGCAATACTCAAGATTACGTGCAACTGTCACGAGAGAAGTTTAGACTAGCAGTCAAGTATAAAAAGCGGAACCCTTGCAAAGCAATATGTTGCTGGTGTTGTCCATGCTGCAGATAACAAAAAGGGATGGATTCTCATAAGGCTATCAACTTTGGGAGGAGAACTTTTGAAACTACTCAGTCACATTTACACTTCAATTTGTCTTGGATTGATCTTCCCACCTCAAGGGCTCTTTCCTTCTCCTACTTTTATGCATCTCACACTCCGAAACAAGAACACGTACAATAGTGCTCCTGCAAGTGACTCTTCCTTGGTACAATAGAGATCCTCAGCATTATTTTGCTTCTGCTAGGCTGTGAACCCAGAACAAGCCTGCTTTACGAGAGGGTTGTCCAGTGAAGATGGTGGGTTATCACACGGACCTATGTGATATGAATGCAAGGTCACAGGAATTCCTTCCTCTGGTGCTTGGAAGCATTAACAGTATTGATAATACCAAACATTCAGAAGTCATGCGTCAGGGCCCTGAACATCATTAGACTGACAGTTTTAATATATTTAAATAAAATGAGGATTATTTTTATTTGCATTCTGGTTTTTGAGCTTACAAATTCCACCTGAGTCTCCATTTTCAGGCTTTTCCCAGCAACTATGGGGGCAGCAACTTAGGTTGTTTTTTTTTTAATTTGCAAGTTGAGATACCTGTTTAAACTGTATCTCCAGGAACACAAGGCTTTATATTAAAAAGTGTATAACTAGAATCATGACAAAAATCCCAAGTGTTGCCAGCTGAAGGGGGGGAACTGTGCACATTTCTCCATTATATGCATAATATTTCTGCCCAGAGTGAACATATACATTCATGATATGTAATTACTGTGTTTATCTCTCAGCTATTTAAATATAGGGACTGAACCAAACAAGTTTACATTAGTAAGGTAATCAATGTTTTTTGAAAATGTGAATTAAAAATACAGAAACCTCATTCAGTGACAGACTACATTGTCTGTACTTTTTCCCCGTTCCCACACTCAAGACTTTTCCTCTCCCCATCCCCACACAGAGAAATCATTATCCAGTCATTCCTATGTTGCAAGGTGGCTATTTAGAACATACCAGTAAGCTGCCAAGTTAGGCTATTCAGTCTTCAGTTTAATATCTTTGGATACTGGCATTTCAAGATAAGCATTTTTTAAAATTCAAGCAACCTAGAAGCAGTGAGAGCAGCAGAACTAAACATACACAAGTATACAGATATGTCCATATAAAACTACACTGAGAATACTGCAGAGGCAATAAACATGACAAAACCAAGGAAAAAAATAAAGTCCTATGTGCTGTGATACAAAAACAGAGTACTGTGGATTTTTAAGTATATTCCTTGATGGTGCCTATGCACCCAAAATGACCTGAACTAATTTTCCTTTCTTGAACTTGAAATCTATATGCCAAGATGTTCAACTTCTGACACTAATTAAAAATGCAGATTTGCCTTTTAAAGCCAAGTTTAGAGCTGAACAGTCAGACAGTACCTGTTCATCCATTGCCAACCATTTCCAACCCAGAGATAGTAGAAAACATTAGATAGGAACCGCACGCAGCAATACCCAAGCTGGTTTCCTCTTTTGTATTTTTTCCCCATCAAGATAGACTGATAGTTGCATGCCCTGCAGGCACTACTTGTACCATGCTCCAGCCATGTTCATCTTATTCTGTTATCTCTGTTCTCAATCACCCCTTGCCTTGTTTCTTTTTTGCCTATTTTCCTCTCTCTTTTTAGTTTTGTTTTGCTCTTTCCAGTGTTTTTGTTCCCCTCCCATCCTACGTGCTAAGAGCCAGAATGAAAAACCAAGCTTGAGTGAGCTGAGCCTGCATCCTTACACACTTACACTGCTCCCAAGGACAGCTGCATTAGGAAGTTAAGGCAAATGGCTTGAGACAGCCCACTGCTAACCTAAGCAAAAGTATGTCTGCAGTGGATAGAAATAAATAGCTCAACTGTTTCAGCTATCTTCACCTCCCCTTCTGTCTCCCTCCTCCACTCATGGTCCCATTTCAAGGAGCATTTCACCCTGCAGCTCCCAAAATGCTGGCATGTTGCAATTCTAATTGCAAATGCCAATGTGAATAAGATAAGTTAGTTCAAAAGAAACTTGGAAACATTTCCAAACTCCTACTGGGCAGGCTAGAATTCCGAGATCAAAGGCTATTGCAATTCTGAGAAACTGGACGAACTAGTTCTCTCTGACAACTATGTTACAACCCCATCCAGTCAATAAATTCACATAGTAAGCTACTAAACTAATTCTAAAAGGTCATCTTTAACTTAGAAATATAATGGACCAATGCCCCCACCCAAATTTTAATTACAGTCCAAATGAATCTGTACTAAAGCATTGGGTTCCAAAGAAACTCTTAACAGAAAGATTCTTTAAATTCCTCTTTGGGACACTAATGCACAATCTCCCAAGATTTCATGCAGTTACTGTGATTATACCAAGCAACTTGTATAAGATACAGACCTATATTTTAAAAGCAACTAGTGACAGGAGGCACTTAATTTGACACTTCAGTGGAGCCTACAGTCCAGAAGGTCCCTCTAAAATCAGGCCTCCAAATGAAATTTAAATTTGATTAACCACAACCTGGGACATCCAAAAACATTACTGAAAACACATGCAGTCTAAGTGGGCAACATAGGCAACATATGTATTTGAGTCATCAGCACTAAAATAATGTTTATCGAGCTGCTTTTCAGGCACAAGCACAAGAACACCCCTACCCCCGGCCAGAAAAAAAAAAAAAAAGCTTTCGGTGAACGCAGAAGCATGTATTATATAGTGTGTATGCCCTATTGACACTTATGCTTTGGAAAAGTTAAATAGAAACAAGGCAGAGCAGAGAGCGAAGTTTGAGGTGGCTAATATGCAACCAGCATGCACCATTCCCTGTGCCACCCCACCCCTTCAAAAAAGGCCTTTTTCTGTACCTGAATGGGAGGAAAACTGACAGAAGTTCAAGAAACCCTTTCCAAAACGTTATTTTATGTAAGTGCACATTTAACAACCACTACCTGTTCACCTAAGCGGAATAGATACACATACAGCACTCTTATCTGTAAAAGAAATGTGTTACCAGATTTGCTCTTCCTACTGAGACTATAGAGATGTTTTATTAAACATTGTTTACGTCAGAGGAAAAAAAAAAAAAACCTTTTATTTCTGAACATGGAAGAGAGACCAGGTTTTCAACAACAGTTATGAAAAGAATTTTCCATCTATAAGGAAGTAAATAGTGAAGGAATTTGTTTCTGCTATTAGTGTTAGAACACAAGAGACTACAAATAACATACTGCAAATGGTTGGAAAGGAAAGAAACAAAACAAGCACAAGACTTAAGATGCTTTATTTTGCCCAACAAAGACTGCTATCAATTGATGAATGTACATGGACACAGAGACTGATCTGGAACATCTGTTGGTTAGCCAAGGTGCAGCAAATAAAAATACATGAACTCATTAGGGCACTTTACCAGAATGTATGAGGTTTCTGTAGGCACACAGCTATAAAGAAAAGCTAAGAGACAAAAGGAAAACACATTTTGTTGATAAAAAAGTGTGTTAGTCATGACTGTTTCATGCTATTATTTAATACTTTAGCAGGTAGATTCCATCATTAACAAAATTATAGCAGAAAAAACAAATCTCTCCCCTTGAAAAGACAAGACTTCTTCTTGCCCTGGCCAGCAACTTATCACAGGTTGAAACTCCCTCACCCAGCAACATTCCTCAGCCAGCAGGACTGCAGATGTTGCTGGACCAGAGAGCTCCAGCTGCAAGGCTGCGAAGGAGCCCTGCTGGTGCCAGGGAGCCCTGCTGTCAGCCTGCTCTGGGGAGCTCCAAAGGGCAGCCCTGGGGCAAGGAGCCAGGTCAGCAAGCCCTACTACATGGAGCGCAGCTGGCGTTGGGGAGCCCAGCCTACTGCAGGGAGCCAGCTGGGGGACAGACCCCACTGGCAGCCCTGCAGCAGAAGAAAACCTGACCAGGGAGGGAGAGCCCTGCAGGAATGAAGCCCTCCCATGCCTGCCACCCTCCAGGGCAGCCTGTGGGGCAGGGAGCCTGCAGTGGCCAGGAAGGGAGCTTGTCAGACAAATCCCCTTGTTTGGGACCACTCGGGTCCCAGGGGTGCTGGACAAGGAGGGTACAACCTGTATAAGGCTCAAGAGCCACGAGTCGCATTTTTATGAAATGCCTTCCATGGTGACAAGTACCAGAGAGGTAGCTGAGTTAGTCTGTATCTTCTGACAAAGCGGGCCTTTGCCCATGAAAGCTTATGCTCCAAAGTATCTGTTAGTCTATAAGGTGCCAGAGGACTTCTTCTTTTTAGGAAATTAACTCTGTCACTGCCATGCTTTCAAGCACTTAAAGACGACCATTTTTAATAATGTCAGCAGGCTGATTATTTTACACATGATTTGAGATCTAGCCCATCCCTCTCACTTAAGGCACAGGAAAGTTTTAGCACAAAATAAGGAACTTCATTAGCATTAGAGAACTATTTAAATTGCCAAGATATTGATGAGAGAGCTTATCCATATGAATTGCAGAACCACAAGCCTTACTTTTTATTACTCCAACTCATTTTCCACTGCTGTTCATTGCATATAAAATATTGATCAGCCATTTAACTGTTCCAACATCCTTATATGACCTACATTTGGAAAACAAGCTTAGCATATTAACTGTTTAGTTTTACGGCAAAGAAAATTTAGTAGGCCAATGTTTTAAGATGCTATACACCATGGATAAATGAAGAAGCAAATGCCAACAAAAACACAGAGAAATGTCTTGGAAAGGAGATTAAACTCAAAATGATCTGACTATTATTGATAACTACAATCCATAAAACTAAAGTGGCATAAAATTGGTGCCAAAACAAATTTTCAGTTTTGTATAGAGCCTTTCTGCAAAGTTGCTCAAAATATCTTCATTCCAACATGGTCAAAGAGCAGCTTTTCAAACAAAATGCGAGCTTTGAGTGAAAAATTCCACTTTGATTGAAAATCGTGCAGAGGATAGGAATACAATAAAAGTTTTGCTAGCTTTTTAATAAAGAAATCTTGTTTTTCAACAAACACCCACTAATCACCCCAGCCTCTGCACTCTGCCCCTCAAGCCCAGCTGCTGGCTCCCTGATGGGCTCTGCTCCTGGCTCTAGCTGCCACACTCCAATGCCGAGAAGCCAACTCTTTGCCGTGGGCCCCCGAGCCCAGCCCAGCTCCACTGCTAGCCCCCAGCCTCTGGCCTGGGGGACTCCTGCTACCAGGCTTCAACCTCGTCTCCTGAAGTCTGGCTGTCAAGCTCCACTCTCAGATGCCAGCGCTGGCCCTGGTCACCACTCCCAACCACAGTGCAGCTCTCTAGACTAGCAGCATCTGTGGTCCTGCTGTGCCACAGTGCCCACAGGGTCCTGGATGTTGCCAGACTAGAGTGTCCCATACTGGAGAGGTCCAACCTGTTTTGTCAAAAAGTGAGAGGGTTTTGAAAGGAACACACACACACACACGTTTTTAATTCATTCTCTTTCCACCTGAAGGATACTGAAGCACTGCATGTGGTGTCAGTGCCCAATACATCTGCAGATTTCATTTCAGAGGGGATGTTCCATGCTTCCCTCAGTATTAGGGATGTAAGAGGAATGTTGGTATGGAAGGGTACAGATTGCTCAGGATCGACAGGGAAAAAAGGGAGGAGGTGTTGCTTATATATTAAAAATGCACACACTTGGACTGAAGTGGAGATGGACATAGGAAATGGATGTGTTGGGAGTCTCTGGGTTAAGCTAAAAGGGGTAAAAAACAAGGGTGATGTCCTGCTAGGAGTTTACTACAGGCCACCTACCCAGATAGAAGAGGTGAATAAGGCTTTTTTTAAACAACTAACAAAATCATCCAGGGCCCATGATTTGGTGGCGATGGGGGACTTCAACTATCCAGATACATGTTGGGAAACTAACACAGTGACGCACAGACTATCCAATAAGTTCTTGGACTGCATTGGAGACAACTTTTTATTTCAGAAGGTTGAAAACCCTACTGGGGGGAAGCTGTCCTAGACTTGAGTTTAACAAATAGGAAGGAACTGATTGAGAATCTGAAAGTGGAAGGCAGCTTGGGTGAAAGTGATCATGAAATCATAGAGTTCACACTTTTAAGGAAGGGTAGAAGGGAGAACAGCAAAACAGAGTCAATGGATTTCAGTAAACTCAGAGATCTGATAGGTAGAGTCCCGTGGGAAGCAAGATTGAGGGGGAAAAAACAGAGGAGAGTTGGCAGTTTTTCAAAGGGACATTATTAAGGGCCCAAAAGCAAACTATTCTGCTGCATAGGAAAGATAGAAAATACAGCAAAAGGTCGCTTTAGCTTAACCAGGACATCTTTCATAATCTCAAAATAAAAAAAGAATCATATAAAATATGGAAAGTAGGACAAATTACAAAGGATGAATATAGGCAAACAACACAGGGATTCAGGGGCAAGATTAGAAAGTCAAAGGCACAAAGGCCGTGTCTACATGTGCCCCAAACTTCGAAATGGCCACGCAAATGGCCATTTCGAAGTTTACTAATGAAGCGGTGAAATGCATATTCAGCGCTTCATTAGCATGCGGGGAATAAGGGGACTTTGAAGTAGGCGACGTCCTTTCGAAAAGGAGCCCTGTCTGGATGCGCCGCACGGTGTGAAGTGCCGCAGCAGCCCGCCCGCTAATGAAGCGCTGAATATGCATTTCAGCGCTTCATTAGTAAACTTCGAAATGGCCATTTGCGCGGCCATTTCGAAGTTTGGGGCACGTGTAAACGTAGCCAAAATGAGCTCCAGTTAGCTACAGGCATAAAGGGAAACAACACGACTTTTTATACATACATTAAAAGCAAGAGGAAGACTAAGGATAGGGTACACCCATTGCTCAGCGAGGAGGGAGAAACTAATGGGAAACTTGGAAATGGCAGAGACGCTTAATGACTTTGTTTTGGTCTTTACCAAGAAGTCTGAAGAAGGAACACCTAACAGTGAATGCTAGTGGGAAAGCAGTAGGTTTAGAAGATAAAAATAGAACACGTTAAAAATCACTTAGAAAAGTTAGATGTCTGCAAATCACAAGGGCCTGATTAAATGCATCCTAGAATACACAACGAGCTGATGGAGGGGGTATCTGAGCCATTAGCTATCATCTTTGGAAAATCATGGGGGACAGAGATTCCAGAAGACTGGAAAAAGGCAAATATAGTGCCCATCTATAACAACAAGGGGAGTAAGAACAATGCAGGAAACTAGAGACTGGTCAGTTTAACTTCTGTGCCAGGAAAGACAATGGAACAGGTAATTAAAGAAATCATCTGCAAACACTTGGAAGGTGGCAAGCTGGTAGGGAACAGCCAGCATGGATTTGCAAAGAACAAATCATGTGAAACCAATCTGATAGCTTTTTTGATAGGATAACAAGCCTTGTGGATAAGGGAGAAGCAGTAGATGCGGTATACCTAGAATTTAGTAAAGCATTTAATACGGTCTCATTATATTCTTATCAATAAATGACGCAAATACAACTTAGATGGGGCTACTCTAAGGTGGATGCAAAACTGGATGGATAACCGTACTCCAAGAGTAGTTATTAACGGTTCTCAGTCATGCTGCAAAGGTATAACAAATGGGGTTCCACAGGGGTCTATGTTGGGACTGGTTCTCTTCAACGATTTAGATATTGGCATAAGAAGTATGTTTATTAAGGTTTCAGGTGATGCCAAACTAGGAGGGGTTGCAACTGCTTTGGAGGATAGGGTCAAAATTCAAAATGATCTGGATAAACTGGAGAAATGGGCTGAGGTAAACAGGATGAAGTTTAATCAAGACAAATGCAAAGTGCTCCACTTAGGACGGAACAATCAGTTACATACATACAGAATGGGAAGCGACTGTCTAGGAAGGAGTATGGCTGAAAGGGATCTAGGGGTTATAGCGGACCACAAGTTAAATATGAGTCAGTGTGATGCTGTTGCAAAAAAAGCATACGTGATTCTGGGATGCATTAACAGGTGTGTTGTGAACAAGACACAAGAAGTCATTCTTCCGCTCTACTCTATGCTGGTTAGGTTTTGGAGTACTGCGTCAAATTCTGGGCACCGCATTTCAACAACGATGTGGAGAAATTGGAAAGGGTCTAGAAAAGAGCAACAAGAATGATCAAAGGTCTAGAGAACATGACTTATGAAGAAAGGCTGAAAGAACTAGGCTTGTTTAGTTTGGAAAAAAAGATTGAGGGGGGATTTGATAGCAGTTTTCAGGTATCTAAAAGGGTGTCATAAGGAGGAGGGAGAAAACTTGTTCTTTTTGGCCTCTGAGGATAGAGCAAGAAGCAATGGGCTTAAACTGCAGCAAGAGAGGTTTAGTTTGGACATTAGGAAAAAGTTCCTGTCAGGTTGGTCAAACAGTGGAATAAATTGCCTAGGGAGGTTGTGAAATCTCCATCTCTGGAGATATTTAAGAACAGGTTAGATAAATGTCTATCAGGCATGGTCTAAACAGTACTTGGTCCTGCCATGAGAGCAGGGGGCTGGGCTTGATAACCTCTCAAGGTCCCTTCCAGTCCTAGCATTCTGTGATTCTAGGACTAGCTGATAAGCACCTGCAGGGGAAATGGGCAGTAGAGGAAGGGCCTGATCCACACAGAAGTTGAGCCAGTCTGCATATCTGCTCAGCCTTTTAAATGCACAGCAGTGGGAGGGGCGCGCAACTAACCAAGCAACGGACAGAAATTTGAGCAGTTACTCAGTTACTAGACTACTCACTAACATCCCTTCTCAGTATGCACTTCTAATAGGTAGCAGTATGTCTAGGAAACATGAGTGAGGCTCTCCCACTCACACACTAATCTGAATGATTTCACTATGACTGCCTTCTCGTAGAATGTTAGACATTCTATAGCTCCTTTATTTGAAAGGCCATCAGCTCAAAAGGCCCTGCATTGTCATATTTATGTGGAAAAAAAAAAAAAAATAGACTCAGCCCTGTGTCCTCTTTCTAATTTAGAGCCCTTTAAAGCACCCCATGCAGCCCCTACAGAATACATCAACTGCATTGTAGCTGCAAGCTGTGGAGAAGCTTGGAAGTTGTTTAACATTGTAATAATGCTCACACATAAATCCAAGCATTTTCAAAGTTAACCACTCCACAAATAAGCGGCAGAAACTGTCACCACAAAGCAGCTGAAAAGAACCTTGTACATAGATTTCTGCTAACAATGTTTAAATAGAACTATCAGACTTCATAAATTATCTCAGACATAGGAACATCCTTATCTTATGCTAAAACAAAATCCAAGTTATACTAAACCAAAAATACTATGCAATCATGGTTTCTTAAAGTATAGCTCAAATAAAAATAAAGATGGAACCTTTTAATCCAGAAGGTCTGTTCACCATGGCCGTGTCTACACCTTCAAAGGGGGGCATGGAAATGACATGGACCAGGTAATACCAATAAGGCACTGCCATGCATATGGAGATACACATCTCAGAGCTGGAAGGGACCTTGGGAGGTCATTGAGTCCAGTCCCCTGTGCAGCACCTCATTAGTATAATGGCAGCCAGGCAAATTTCAAAGCTGCTAACTTTGAAGTGCTGACAGGCAGTATAGACGCAGGCACTTTGAAAAGTGCCCAACTTCAAAATTCCCTTACTCCCAATTCGTCTTGATTTTTAAAACTGAGCACACAGAGCTACACTGATAAAATGGACTCCACACTTATATAGGCATTTATTTCTACTTGACGTGGACTGGAATTGGATTTGGACATGCTCTTATATATGTTAAGATATTAGCTAATTGAAAAGATCAACAACAGATCTAGATGTTCTATCAAGCTGAATTAAGTACAGCTTAATACAAACAGTGTTCTCTTATCTGGAATACCCTGTGTTGTGTGCGGAACTGGTAAACAAAATTGCAGAAATCAAGGAGGGGCTCAGAGAACGGTGACAAGAATTATTACAGGCATGGGAAAACCTTCCGATGGTAAAAGTTTTAAAAACTAGAATTGCTTCTCTTAGGAAATGAATAAAGTGGACATGATATAAAATAAGAAATGGTAGAGGAAAAAGCAGTCATGGACTTCTGCTGTCCCTGTACCATATCACAACGGGACAATCGGTGTCAAATTCAAAACTGAAAATTAGAACAAGAAACTCATTTCCACCAGCATTTATTGAAGCCAAGAATTTGAGTGAGATTCAGAGAGAGACTAGACACCTACATCTGTAACAAAAATATTCAGAATTGTTGTAACTATAACATTCTAAAACGGTTATAAACCCTCACCCTTAAGCGCATATCTTAGCTCCAGTTCTTAACAGAGTGATTTGAGACTGAGCATGGGGCTCAGTCACACTTCTCCTTACTGTGGGTTTCTTACTCCTCTCTTTGCACTATCAGTAAATAACTGCTCTTGTGGATACTGGACAAGGAGGACTCATGGAATACTACAGCATAGCAATTCTATGAACATGAAATTGATTACTCTTTGGGAGAACACTTTAATGTTAGTCCTAATCTATAATTCAGTTGCACTCACCAATATCAACCTATGTTTGGGCACAGGGTAGTCAAATGTTGACTTTTTTTATTAATAAAGTACTACTGCATTAATCATACCTCCAGTTTCTATTGGAGTCTGTCACAAATATTAATTTTCTCATCTCACAAGGATGATGCAAATTATCACAGTTTCACAGATGAGCAAACTGGAGGAAGAAATGTTTAAGAGCCTGATTTCCCAGCAACATAGGATCATGCTTATAAAATCCAGGCATCTTCCAGGCACCCAGGACCAGTTAGGCACAGAACTCACCATGCATCTACAAATGCATTTTTGATACAACTGAATTCATATAACTGTACCTGTTCTATTTAAAGTAACACAGGCACTACACTAACTTGAAGGTGACAAGAACTTCATGGCAGAGCTGAAATCAAAACCCAAGCTGAATGTTGTTTCTATGTCTCTACTACCATCACTCCCTTCCAATGCAACTTTTATCAGATGTTCATGGAATTGGACCTGCTACGAATACATCAATGGTGGGCAACCTGCAATCTGTCAGGGTTCTGTGGTGTCTTGTGAGACATTTAGTTTACCATTGCCCATGAGCTGGGTTGCCAGATTCCACTGCTTTCCCTCTGCATATTTTCTCTCTACCAGTATTACTCAAGCAACATGGACATCAAGTGAGGTCCATGATGACTGCACAAAATATTGACGACAAGAGTCGTGCAGTTCCTCTACATCCTGTGCTGCTACAGTTATATCCATATACCTCACAAATTCCTGGTATACAAGTTCATTTAACAAAACTAACCCTTCAGTTACAACAATCTTGCAGCCCACTGACATGCAACAGCCATTCATGTGGCCCACTCATTAGCCTAGGCTGCCCATCACTGCTCTATGTTGACCAAGTTACTAAGATATCTACTATATTATAGAATCAGTTTAGTTTAAAGAAGGGGCTGTAAACAAAAGCAAGCAGGAACCAAAAGAGACTCACAATAAGCCACGCTTCACACAAATGTTTAAAATGTTAAGGGCTGTTATATTCTTCAAAGCTATCTCCCTCTGAGCCAGTCTGCAAATCCAATTTTGTCTATAAAGACCAAGCCCAACTATACACAAAAGCAAATAAATGTATCAGGTCAAAAAGTCTGAGGGGAACAGTTGTTCAGGGGCGCCAAGTGGAGACACAGGTAGAAGTGAGGCCTAAATTATCATGCCGAGGAGTAGTCAGGAAAGCAAAAGCAGAGTTGGAACTGCAGCTAGCAAGGAATGTGAAAGCCAACAAGAAGGGTTTCTACAGGCACGTTAACAGCAGGAGGATGATCAGAGAGGGTGTGGGGCCGGTACTGGGTGAGAGAGGTAACCTAGTGACAGATGATGCAGGAAAAGCTGAAGTACTCAGTGCTTTTTTTGCCTCACTCTTCACAGACAAGATCAGTTCCCCACCTACAGCACTAGGCAATGCAGTATGGGATTCAGATGGGCAGCCCTCATTGTGGAAAGAACAGGTTAAGAGCTATTTAGAACAGCTAATGGTACACAAATCCATGGGTCCGGATATAATGCATCTGAGGGTACTGAGGGAATTGGCTGATATTTTTGAGCCTTGGTCGTCATCTTCAAAAACTCGTGGAAATTAAGAGAGATCCCAGATAATTGGAAAAAGGTAAATGTAGCACCTCTCTTTAAAAAAAGGAAAGGACGACAATCAAAGAACCTATAGCCCAGTCAGCCGTACCTCAGACCCCAGAAAAATCATGGAAAGGATCCTCAAGGAGACATTTTAGAGCACTTGGAAGAGGGCAAAGTGATCAATAGTAGTCAACACGGATTCACCAAGGGCAAGTTGTGCCTGACCAATCTGATTAGCTTCTATGATGAGGTAACTGGCTCTGTGGACATGAGGAAGTCAATGGATGTTAGGTATCTTAACTTTAGCAAAGCTTTTGATATAGTCTCCCACAACATTCTTGCCCATAAGTTAAGGAAGTATGGAATGGATCCATATAGACTGTAAGATGGATAGAAAGCTGGCTTGACAGATGGGCCCAATGGGTAGTGGTCAATGGCTCAATATCTGATTGGTAGTCAGTTTCAAGCAGAGTGCCCCAAGGATCATTTCTAGGGCCAGTATTGTTCAACCTCTTCATTACTGACCTCGATGCAGGGATAGATTGCACCCTCAGAAAGTTTGCAGATGACACTAAGCTAGGGTCAGGTAGATACACTGGAGGGTAGGGATACGAACCAGAGTGACCGAGACAAATCTGAGGATTGGGCCAACAGAAATCTGATGATGTTCAACCAGGAGAAGTGCAGAGTCCTGCAGCTGGCATGGAAGAATTCCAAACACTGTTACAGGCTGGGGACTGACTGTCTAAGTAGCAGTGCAGCAGAAAAGGACCTGGTAATTATAGTGGATGAGAGGCTGGATACGAATCAACAGTGTGTCCTTGTAGCCAAAAAGGCTAAAGGCATATTGGGGTGCATTAGGAGAAGCATTTAAGTTCGAGAGAAGTTATTATTCCCCTCTATTCAGCACTGGAGAGACCACATCTGGAGTGCTGCGTCCAATTCCAGGCCCCCCCAATATAGAAAGGTTCTGGACACACTGGAGCGGGTTCAGTGGAGGGCAATGAAAATGATTAAGGGGCTGGAGCATATGACCCATGAGGAGCGGCTGAGAGATTTGGGCTTAATCAGTTTGTGGAAGAGAAGAGTGAGGGGCGATTCAATAGCAGCCTTCAAACTTCCTGAAAGGGAACTCTAAAGAGGATAGAGAGAGGTCTCTCTCAGTGGTGACAGATGGCAGAACAAGGAGCAATGGTCTAAGTTACAGAGGGAGAGGTGTAGTTTGGGTATTAGGAAAATCTATTTCACCAGGAGGGTGGTGAAGCACTGGAATGCATTGCTGAGAGATGTGATGCAATCTCCATCCCCAGAGGTTTTTAAATCCCAGCTTGACAATGTCTTGGCTGGGATGATTTAGTTGGGGTTGATCCTGCTTTAGGCAGGGGGCTGGACCAGATGACTTCCTAAGGTCCCTTCCAGCCCTAGGATTCTATGATCATTAGGCATGACTATCTTTAGGTAAGATTCACATGGGTCTAGACATTTAAAATCCTCTCTCTACAGATTTATTCCTCATTACTACAATACTTTGTTTTAAGAAAGGTAAACCATCACTGTATTCACTACTGCCAGACTCTTGAAAGGAAGAACTACAGTTGTCAGAACTCAGAGACCAGAAAAGGGGGATTAAGGGTGCCTGCCAAAACCCAGTCTAAGGCTACGTCTACATGTGCCCCAAACTTCAAGATGGCCACGCAAATGGCCATTTCGAAGTTTACTAATGAAGAGCTGAAATGCATATTCAGCGCTTCATTAGCATGCAGGTGGCAGCGGCGCTTCGAAATTGACGCGTCTCACCGCCGCGCGTCTCGTCCAGACAGGGCTCCTTTTCGAAAGGACCCTGCCTACTTCGAAGTCCTCTTATTCCCATGAATATCTTTCCCATCTTATTCCCATGAATATCTTTATCACTTACCATATCTCAGGCCAATAGTCTCTCTTGCAAGAAGCTGTATCCCTTTTTTATCCACGCAGTAATTTATGGTAATGGTAGCTGCACGTCTGGATTCTGAGTTGCTCTCATGTCTTGTCTTGTGCCTTAGCCTCTCCTGGAGTGGAATTCCACACTTATCCCACTCTTAGGCCGTGTCTACACATGCCCCAAACTTCGAAATGGCCACGCAAATGGCCATTTCGAAGTTTACTAATGAAGTTTACTTATTTACTCCCATGAATAAGGGGACTTCGAAGAAGGCGGGGTCCTTTCGAAAAGGAGCCCCGTCTGGACGAGACGGGCGGCGGCAAGCCACGTCAATTTCGAAGCGCTGCTGCCACCCGCATGCTAATGAAGTGCTGAATATGCATTTCAGCGCTTCATTAGTCAACTTCGAAATGGCCATTTGCGTGGCCATTTCGAAGTTTGGGGCACGTGTAGACACGGCCTAAGAGTGGGATAAGTGTGCAATTCCACTCCACGAGAGGCTAAGGCACAAGACAAGACATGAGAGCAACTCAGAATCCAGACGTGCAGCTAGCATTGCCATAAATTACTGCATGGATAAAAAAGGGATACAGCTTCTTGCAAGAGAGACTATTGGCCTGAGATATGGTAAGTGATAAAGATATTCCTTAACAGATTATGGACATGCACTAAGGTTTTTGCTTGTTGTACAGAAAAATCAGAGAGTCCTGGGTACATTCTAACATTTCAAATGTACTTCAACATATGGACAACACAAGTAATAGCTTTTATATGAGTGAATTATCAATTATAAATGATTGTACAGTATAGAAGATTAGGCTAAACCAGTGCTATCCATGTTAAAATTATGGCATCTTAGCTCATTCTATAACAGGTATCTCATGTTTAAAAAGAAGCATGAATATCTGTTCTGTTCAGTGATCAGGTGTTAACAATCCTCATCACTTCAGCACACACATGCTGAAAATTAAGTGGAATTGAGCAGTGATACCAGAGATTGGTTCCTTCCATTTAGTTATTTCATTATTCACCAAATACACATCCGGAACAAGAAAAACAAAATGTGTCTCTTAATTGCTCTACTCATATTTAAATGTTCAGCATTCTTGTGAGATAATTAGTATTAACAAACTGTCGTTGCAGAGCTCCTATTTCTCATAAGGCTAAGTCCTGGGAGAAACAGGAGGATTCCATACCAGACAAATTATTGGAACTGGGAGAATCTGTCAGGATTCCTTTAAACTTATTCCTGTAAGCTTATACGCTTGTAGTGCATCAGCAGAAAAATAACTCAAATTTCATGGAGTAGAAAGAAAATTAAAAATATTCCCTTAACATGCTGTACTTTAGCTATGTTTAAAAGAACTTTTTAGATTTTTGGCTTCAAAAGTGAATGCATCATTTACTATACCTTAGTTTTATACCACATATATGTAAACTGTTTGCATCAATTAAATAGGTTTATGACTAAATAGTGATCATACTCTTTGCTCTAAGTGACATTTTCCAAGCATCAGGCTAATGTTTTCTCTTTGAAAACAAAAGATGTATTCAGGAGAAAACACGAATAGTAAGAAACACTAGAGTAACACTGTACCTCTTTAAAAATCAGAAACAATCCAATAGCCTTTTCTCTACAGTACCATTCTCCACATGCTGTTGTCTCCTATATGCTGGTCTTAAGAAGTGTTTTCATTTCATGTTTTGTTAAGAACAGACCTATGGGAAAGTGAACACAAGATCTTTCCCCCATAAAATCATCTTTTATGGGTGCAACAGGCTGCCACAAAAACACACCAATTGATCCTAGTCTCTTTTTCTCTACCAAGCACTATGTTTTATGCTGTTTATGGTCCTGCTTACCAAACAAGACCTCAGATACAGTGTTTGAGTACTCCTTAGTGCAATGGGAACAAATTTTGGTTTAAGTGCCCTTAAATCTTGTGGCAGCAACCCCTAAATTATACAAGCTAAATAATCTGCACATCTCCCTGAACCTGAAGAAAGCTTGGCAATTACACCAACCACATAAGAAACAGAGAAAAAAAAATCCAGGACTGCATCAATCCTGGAAAAAGAGACAGGAACTTCTTTTCAAAACTAGGATTTTCGGACACCATTAAATTTGGCAGGAGGAGACAAATCCAGTATAGTCAAGCAGCTAAAAAACAGCAATTTCAGCAAAGGTCACCAGGAGAATGAGTTAGCTCATCACATTCTGATCATGGTGTTGAGCCAATCAGGACATTGATCCTCCAGTTAGAGCCATGCGTGTGGGACTATGGGCAAAGGTCAAGTACTCAAGTAAAGAGAACTTTGTTTGGTGCAAAAACATCCACCTTTCCTAACTACAAGATCAGGATAGAGATTTTATTATTGAAAGCTGAACAATTTTTATGCTTTTGTAGAACACCACAATAATCAACTGTGATAAATTTTAAAAAACACCATGGGCTTGCCTATACTACCACCTTCCTTCGAAGGAAGGTTGGCAATTAGGGTGTTGAGAGTTTACTAATGAAGTGCTGCCATGCATAGGCAGCACTTCATGAAGCAAATTCCCCGTGGCAACTCCAAAGTAACAGCATGTGTCTAGCCACAGCGCACCCACTAGTACTGCGAAGTCCCCTTACTCCTCAAAATTTCAGCAAATAGGAATAAGGGGATTTCAAAGTTGCCGGGGTCCTTTCAAAAAGAAGGCCCATCTGAACAAGCTGCACAGCAGCAAGCCGCGGCAATTTCAAAGTGCCGTAGCCACCCACATGCTAATGAGAATGTGTATTTCAGCACTTCATTAGTAAACTTCGAAATGGCCATTTGCATGGCCATTTCGAAGTTTTGGGCTATTGTAGGGGTAGCCCTGGAGCCTCATACACTAGCACAATTCCAACACTCAACCTTTAGAATAAAGAACTTCCCCTCCAAAATATACATATATGGTAACATCTTGTTGGTCACACAGGTTATGTGAGGATAATTTGAAGCACGCAGACAAAACACACACAATGCCCTACTTATGAAAGTTAATCTTGTGCCTGCCACAAACGAGTTTTCTCCTAGTTTACTATTTATTACCTCCATGTTTCTTTGGAAAAAGCTGTCATACAGTCCTATTGTTACACAATTCTTCTAAACCTGGAATTAGTAAAGTTTGTTATTTCCAGTGTCCTTCAAATATTTGTTCTTTAACAGAAAACTTAAGTTGAAATCTATAAGTCAATCATATTCAAACAAAATGTAATTTTTTGCCTAATTGTAGACTTTCTAAGCCCCTCATCTATTTTATATTAAGCATATGCACCAAGGCAAAAGCAAATCCCAACACCTATTAAAGTCAGCTTCCTCTAATTAGATGTTTCTGTGCCATGTATCATCAGCACCATGTTGGTTATGTTTACCATGCAAAGAAACAAAGCTTAATAATGTATGCCTATGACATACTATGTTAAGATCATGCCTGATAAATAAGAACAGCCTAGAATTGGAAATCAATTAATCAAAACTGGGTTTGTCACAAAATTAGGCTTATATGATGAACAAAATACCAAAAAGAGAAACTGTTCTGCCATGACTTCTTTTTGAGACTCCCTAAGTGTCTTTCTAAAAGAGGAAAATTAGAGAGGAAAAGTTGGCTAACCACTTTTGACTGACAGAAGGGGAAGGAATGAGCTTCACCATCATGTCTGCTACTTTCATTGTCTCCTACATCCCTTGACCTGCTTCATCCTAACCTTGAATGATCTCCTGACCCAAAGGAAAAAAAAATCAGAGAAGAATAAATAGATTAAGACTGTCACCTACATTGGTGGTACAAGTTTGCCCCAAGTGTCTGCTAAGACTATGTATTATGCCTGTGTTCCTCCAGCAATGAGTTTGCAAGCGAAATTCAATATCAGAGACAGAAGTTGTGATTTCCCCCTTCCCTCCATCTTTGCCGTACTTTTCTCTCTCCTTTTGCACATGCTTGTCTAGCAGGAAACTGGAGCCAATTTCAATAAGACCAGCAATAGCTTCAAGCCAGCTCCTTTTCTCAAAAAATTACCATTTTTGGTATCGTCCTTCCAAAAGTGTCTCCAGTTTAGAACATGGATCAAAAGGTTTTTAACATGAAAGCCTTACTTTACATTTCAAATGCTCTTACCCTGTTTTTAAACATGTAGAAAAGGAAGAAAAAAAGATTTGTAACTGTGCTGTAGAGGTGCTAAAAACCTTAAGGTTTTTGTGTACCCACCACATAATCTTGTTTGACACTAATATCGGGCAGTGACTGGGTTATGGTAACACATTTGACTTTTTAAGCCCATTTATTCCATCTAAGTGAATACAGCAGGCAGCATCATCACCACTTCCTCTTCCAGTTGTTTTGCAAATGATGCCTAAATCCCCTTTGAATCTAACCACGAAAATCCAAGTATTTTATTAAGATAGCTTAAAACAATTTTATCATGTCTCAAATTGTATTTTGGCAATAAACAATTCACTAATGCAAACCCAAATGCACATATTTTGAAGGAAAAGTTTACCTGAAAAATTATGCCCAGCACCACTGGTACAGTACAAGATTTTTTTTTTTACCCAGCTTGCGTGGGGATTGAGGGCTTCTGATTAATCAAATATGCCAGTTACTAAAGGTTTTTTTCAAATGCAAAAATATTTAAGAAATGAATAACCTTAGTTAACAGTACGGTAATTTACTGCTCCTCTATTGCCTCAGGGCCATCAAACAAATGCAACTTCTGCAAATGATGGAAAATAAGGTCGGATGGCTATCAGAATTTTTATGGTTAACTGAAGAGGGAATTGTATTGCCATCTATGGTAGTTGCCAGTTAACCAAGTTGTCCAGATATTAAAGTGCCAGATAACACTTTTATAAATGGCTCTTTCTAGTTTACAGTACAGTAAAAGCTTTGTTATCACTGCCTAAAGTCTGTACTGATGTTTTCACATAATATAATCATACCAAACTGCCTGGAAGCCACAGATAAAAATTCAGTCATGATAAACGAAGAATAACTATATATTTTATAGGAAAACAATCCTTGCTATACATACAAAGTTACTGGGTCTAAAATAACTGACACCATTCAAGAAAGATCTTGGAGTCCTTGTAAACAGTGTTGTAGAAACATCTGCTCAATGTGCAGTGGTTGCCCAAAAACCTATTGGATTTTAGAACCATTAGGAAAGGGACAGATTGTAAGAAAAAGATATGGCACAGTATAATCCATGGTATGCCTACACTCAGACCTAATTATCCAATCTCAAAAGGCACATTAGTATTGGAAACAATACTGAAAAATTGATTGGGGATGGAGAACAGCTTCCACGATAGAGGCTGAAAAGATAAACTGTTCATTTTAAGAAAAGAGATAACAGAATTCTATAAAATCATGAATGGTGTTGAGAAAATGAATGAGGAAGCGTTATTTACTCTTTCACGTAAGGCAAAGAACTAAGGATTTCCTAAGAAATTAATGGTTAAAATAAAAAAAGTACTACTGCATCACACAACTCATATTCACCCATGGAACCCCCTGCCAGGGAATCTTGTGAAGGCCAAATGTGTAACTGGGGTAGAGAGAGAATTATGTAACTTTATGGAAAAAAGATCCATCCATCAATGTGAGCCAAGATGGTCAGGGATGTAACTCTGTGCTCTGGGCATCTTTAAAGCCTCCTACTAGCAAAAGCGAGGACTAGAAGATACAGGGTATCACCTGATAAGTTGCCCTGTTCTGTTCGCTCCTTCTGCAACATCTGGCTCTGGCCCCTGTGGGAAGATGGGTTCCTGAGCTAGACAGACCATTCTTCTGACTAAACACAGCCATCATTACATACATGCATTCATATGTAACAGTGCTAAAAGAGTTCTGGCTGAGGGTGAAAAATTACTCTAATCTGAATATTTACAACATTTAATAAATTATATATTAGTGTCAGACATTCCTTCTTGTTACTTACACTAATACAGGTTTTCCAGATATCCTTGGATGCCTCAGAACTTCCGTCATGGTCTCTTTTGTCTCCTCCATTCTCTCCGTGTCACTGGAATCCACAACAAATATTATCCCATATGCCTCTGCATAGTAATTCTTCCAGATACCTCGTATTCTCTTTCCACCTCCTAGGTCAAAGATAGTAACTTCAAACCTTCCCTGTTTAAGGTCAATTTTAGAAAATCCAACTGTTGGAGCTACATCTTCAGAAGACTCTACCAATAAAGAAAAAAAAATATTTGGTGATTTTTTTCTTTAGCTGTAACAATGCTGTTGATTGTATGACATGTCAAAATTCAGAGTCTAATCTCATACAAGTTTTAGATTAAGTTTCCAATCTTCACATGAAAACAAATTTGTAGGCTTAATCACAGATTAACATGTGCTTCTGTATGAAAATTTTTCGTGTGTGTGTTTTGGAGGGGGGGGGGGGCGTGTTTTGTTTTTAAAAAAAGGCATATGCAAGCAACAAAGAATGCCTATGCCTGACTCAAACCTTTTAGAGATTTCTGTAAGGTATATGTGCAAGTCTAAAAATCTATACCGCATTTATGTGGTGTTAAACTTTGTTTAAAATAAACAAAGAGCACAACAAGCTAATGGTTTCTAAGCAGACAATAATTCCATGAAACTATCCCTTGCTACAGAATTGTGTTTGGGAATCTCAGCTTTTATCACAAAAAAGCTACATCTTAGCCCTGATGGTTGCTGAGACAGACTTCGGGGAAAAAAAGTAAGCTAAGCCTAAAGAAAGATACCGAGGTCTGTCCAACACTGCAGAAGAGTGTGAAAGAACAGCCATCTGAGACGTGAATTACCCTGTCTGTCTCAAACTAGGCTTTGTAGAGATTTCTGCAGTAGTTAAACGTGATATTTTTCCAATATCCAACGATTTCTGCCATTTTGCTGCAGTCACATGCCCATCACTTTGTTGCCTACCCTGAAGGGACCAGCCTACAGCTGCTTCTCACTCTCCAGCATCTCCCTTAGAGACAGTTTATTAGATTTCTGCGCACAATGCCATGGAGCCAGGGGAGTCCACATTGCAACCAGAAAACAGGATGAGTCAGAAGCAGAAGTCTGAAGAACTCTGCAGTGGCTGAGGCATGTGGATACTAGACAGATGAACCACTGAAACGGGTACAAGACACTCCTCTACAGCACACTAAAGGATGGCAATTCTGAGCCAGACCACTTGGCTCACATGATGTTGTCTAAGACCCAGGCAGAGCGGCCAGGATTCAGGGAAAGCATACTGAAAATAAAGTATCCTTCAAAAATAACAGGCAAATTTTATGTAGAATATTTTCAACTACGAGCCATAACTGTACATATCTGAGGGGGGAGGCACAGTGAGAATTAAAAGTATTTTTTGCAGTTTCAGATCCTATTAATACTGATGCAGAATTTTAGAAGCTGCTGCAACAGAATTTGGTCTTTTTGTGCTGTGAAATACAGCGGGACCAGATTATGATGAACAGTCTTTTCTGTGAAGCTTTCCTGGCTAGCACTGCTTCATGACAAGTCTTTGACTGCTGTGATTGGTCCAGGACTTGAGAGTTCTGCGAGTTAAAATACATCAAGGTATATATATATTCGAAACACATGCATTACATTGCTCTTCACTGAAACCTATAACATTAATGACCTGGTTCATAATTAAACAGTGAGCTACTAACAACCCTGAAAACAAATCAAACACACTCTCCTCCATAAGGTCAGATGAGAAAAAACAAATGTGACATTTCCATGTCAAAATATTAAGAAACTTTAAAAAGGTGTCTGAATATCTTTATGTAGAACCTCTTTTTAAAAATACCTAGTCCATCTTGGTTCCATCTTTTTCGGAGGAGTTTATCCTGGAAGAGGACCTTTCTGGTAAATTTCAAGGCAAATTAGCTTGTTTTGCTGATGGAGGTGTTAAGATTAGTGTATGAAAAAAATGGCAGACTAAACATCAACTGTGGATTCACTGTCTCAAGAAAAAAAATCCAGAGTGGGGGGGGGGGGGAGAAAATACTTCATAAATCTCATTTCCACATAATAAATCCACTGATTTACTGATTCACAACTAGTATTTTGTGGGAGAGTTTGTCTTCATAACTGCTAATATATTGCATAGCATAGCTGAGATGCAAAATTAAAAGCACATAGTTAGAAAAAACTTCCATCATCTCATTCCTTGCAACAAGCCCCACCGCCAATTTTGTCCACAAGATACCATCACTGCACCTACCCATGTTAATTACAGAATCACGGGCACATTCTCCTGTTCCTCAACTAACATCATATATGCCATCAATGCCCACGCACCATGTACATAGGACAAACTGCAAACACTCTTCGACAAAGAATGAATGGACGTCAAAAATCTGCACATACACAAAGCTGTCAGCCAGCACTTTAAATGGAGTGGGCCGTTCTGTTAGAGACCTGAGAGTCTGTGTTCCACTGAAAACAGACTAACAACCATCTACGGAGGGAATGTTCAGAACTAAAAGGCATACTTGGCCAACAGACATGAGCTTGCACACATGGACCACAGCTGTGCACACACTTAGACACACATACCCAGACACGGGCTCATACAAACAGGGGATATGCACCTAGGTTCTCACCTCTGAAAGTTTAGGCTTGGAATTTTACAGAAGTTCAAGACAATTATGTGCTAGCCTTCCACTGAGCTTAAATGGAAACTGGAACCCAATTCCCTTCAGATCCCTTGACTCACTGAACTAAGACTATAATTTTTAAGGTGGATTCATCTGCAGGACTGAGGCCTATAATGTAAAAGTAAAATGGCCAAATAAGTGCCATTTAAAAAAAACCATCATCAATGCAGGGGGTTGAGCTGAGGGGGGAACTCACTTCTGTCACAAAATGGTGTACATCGTATAAGCACACTTACCACAGCTCAGGGCAATTACACCTGTATTTCCCCCTCTATGGCCCAGGAGCACCAACAGACTAGGTTCCAGGCTCCTCAGCTATCACCTCTTTTAGGGGGATTCACATGTTTCTCCCCCTCTTGGGGGGGTACATCCAGGCTGCCCAGATCCCTGACTAAATTGCGATATCCCCAACAAAAAACAGACTGCCTAAAGAGCTTTTCTTGAAAGAAATTTATACAACGTAATTCTTGAAAGAAAATTTCAAGAAACAAAATTACACAACGTAATTGCAAGAGTGTTAACCTGTGACACAGCCCATTATAAGCAAGCATATTTAAGGTGAAAGTATTATACAGAAAACAATTTATTGTTTTTAAAGTACCTGCAAGAATACTAATGATCTTACCAGGAATTATTCCCTCACTCCAAAAAAGGTTCTGTTTGGTTATTCGTCCTTCCAATCCCATAATGGACTTTTTCCTGTGGTCACAAGCGTATCTCAGCTTAAGCTCACCATTAGGTGACGTATTATGGGGCCTCCATGTTCCAAAGAGAGACTTCCACTTTCCTTAAGGACTGGGTCCCCACAGGATGAGAGTCTCTTTCTGGTTGGTGGATCAGAAGGCCGCCTGAGCCAGTTTTAATTCAGCCTATCTAAAATTCCTTTAAATACTGAACAGGCACAGGCAAGTCTCCTCCTAGTGGTGGAAGCTCTCTGGAGGTATCATATCTTGAGCCAATTTGCCTAAGCACACCTTCCGCCATAAACACATATATTGCTCATAGCTCCATCTCTCTTCCCCCAAGACAATACAAACAATCCATTCCTAAAATACTAAACTTTATTGAATTACGTTTGACCAATACACTGTAGTAGCTGCCACAACACCTAAGAATACTATAACTGAAAGATCTTTCCCCCACAATATATGTATATGTGTGTGTGCACGTGATTTTGACAGCAACTTTATCATATTGCAGTCTACCCTTATGCCTTTGCTTGGAATACCCACATAGAAAGAGGTGCATAAAACCATTTTCTAAATCACTTTAAAGAAATAAGAATTGAGGTCATATCATTTAGGATTTTTTTTTAAGTTGGTCATTTGAAAAAGAGCTTTTAAGTTGACCAGTATATTTAGTCTTAATGCTTAGTTCAGATCATTGTTTCAAGAACTGCTTACCTCCTTGGATTCCTTTCACTGTCGCAGTTTTACCAGCATTATCGAGTCCCACCATTACCAGCGTCACCTTCCTTCAGAAAAAAGGGGGAAAAAAGAAAAGGTATGGTAAGGTTTTTTCTACCTTAGTTAAGCAATGCGTTGGACTTTTACAAGTATTTGAACCCATAAATACCGAAGTTACCACAAAGCTGTGAAACAAATATGCTTCAAAATATGGAGTACCGGAGAGACTTATGCTTTTGGTACGTAACATACAGCTAGCTGATCAGAGTTAAGTGAGAAGTTTAATACTAGGTGATAGCATAACTTGAAGTAATACATAAGAATGATTTTGCTTAAAAAAAAAAAAACACACAACACTGTCCCAGGTACCAGTAAATTTGCATACCACATGTTTTTGGCATGGTTATGTTCTCTTGAACAACTGCCATAACATCCAGTTCCCCCTTCTCTTTCCAACACAAGCTGAAAACCAAAGCCCTGACTACACTCAGGATTTGATCACATTGCAATCATCAGCATGGACACATCATTAAAATACTCAACTACAAACAAGAAAAGTTACCCGTTTCAAGCGAAATAATTTATACTTTGTGTGCACAAGCAGCAGCATTGCCTGTGTACGCTACATGTTCATACCGGTACAGTGATACCAATGTTTAATCAAGGCAAATCCCTGAGACCACAATGAATGGATTAGTTCCTGTAAATAAGGAACACCTCAAATAAGTCACTTTAGCTGTACCTCCACTGAATTCACATATTCCCCTCCCACACCCCCTTCTGTGGCTATGGTTATTTAAAATACAGTAATGTGGAAATTGATTTTCATTACTTTTTCAATAATTCGAGTGATCGTGAAGTGATTTGTGGAACAGAAGAGCTGTGTCTACACGGCCCCTCACTTTCGAAAGGGACATGCAAATACGGCCAAACAAAAATGCAGATGAGGTGCTAACGTCATATTGCACACCTCATTTGCATAATAGTAGCCACTTGCTGTTCCTGAAGTGCTGTTTTTGGAAAGAAAAAAGGACATGTAGACAGAGTTTCTTCAAAAACAAACCCCATTTTCAAAAGATCCCCTCTTGCTATTTTGTTTCAGGAAGAATGGATCTTTCGAAAACCAGGTTTGTTTTCGAAGAGACCCCATCTACACAGCTGTTCTTTCCCAAAAAAAACACGTTGGGGGCAAATTTAACGTATTGTTATTAAATGGATTTAGGTTAGATATCCTACGTAGATTCTGGGAGACTCCGGGCTGTTTCTGCTTTCAAAATGGATTCCCTATAGTCTCCATTCTGAAAAAATGGCCACTGAGAGCCGAGTCGTCTTCCCTCTCCCTCAGGAAAGGGCAGGAAACCAAAGGCAGGAAAAGCTGGGTCTCCTGATCAGAATCTGCCTGAATATAAGGATTTATAAAAAGGTGTGGAGCAAATCACTTCAGGGTTCTCACACTCTGATGCTCCCGTCAGTAGTGTAAACAGGAGACTCAGAGGAGGCCCCTGGTGGCTAGGACAACACTGATATACTGTGAGGCTTCATAGGCCAGTGGAATAAGGTAGCCAGGGCAAGCAGTTATACAGTGTCAGGTCTCATAGGCCAGTGTAATCCCTATTTGATTTTAGTGAATAGGTGAGGAGACAGTCAAACACACATGCAGATCCTCCGTTTCTTCCCAGGCATCTCCCCATGCAGAATGTCGCTTCAAGAAAAGAAGAACTGAAGAAAGAAGCAGATACAATCTCCATCCTGTCTCAAGTGCTGTGCTGTCTGTGGCTGCCATCACTGTTCTTCTTCCCTGAAGTTCCCAGACTTACCACAGTTATTCCATCAGCCTTCAGGACTGCAGTAGGGAGTGGGGAGGGAAAATTCTCACCTGTACATAGTTTTATGTAGAGTGAAAACTGAAATCTTAATTAATTAATTAATTGTTATTGTTTGGGGTTAATAAATTATTTGCTTATTAATCTATAATTTGTGCCATGATTAATGAATGGTGATAGATACAGAAAGGGTACCCAAACTTATATTTTGGGTAGGCCTTATTCTGGCCTACCCACTGTTGAAGGGACAAAACAGCACTTCTGGAAATGTGATTGCATGAGAGTATGGAAATGAGGCACAAGATCTGTAAATCTGGGCTGCATTTGCATGCCCTTCTGAAAGGGAGAGGCCATGTAGACATAGCTAAGATGAAAATAGTAACTTTTGCAAACAACAACCTCTATAAATTGATTTTAAAGAAGTGGATATTTTGGCACAACTGAGTGGCAAACCCTCCACACCAATCAAGGCAGCGTTTCCCAAATGGTGCTCTGCATAATCCCAGGGTTCCACTAAGTGAAAATAAGGGTTCCGTGAGGAAATTCCATTACGGTAACATTTTATGATTAAAAAAGAATATTTAAGCAATTATGAATTTTATTAAAAACATTTTTCATTTGTGTTTGCCACGATAAGTGTCCCTTTGTAATGCCATCTTAACCAGAGAGTGGGGGCAATGATGTCATTATTCAGCACTGCACACACAGTCAGTGGTGCAATCGATTGTTACATACAACTGTAAACTCCCATATTCACTCTCAAGAAGAATGGATCACACGTGACTGAATACAAATATAATATAGTCACATGATTTCGTATATTTAAAAAACATTAACCGTGACAAATATAAATTGACTATGATCATCGGTCAGCAACTAGCAGATCTTTAAGGAATTGATTGCTGCTACTGACTCTTCTGTGGCTCCCTGCCCTGCCGCCAGTTGCGTTTTCTATGGAAGATTACAAAAATCTGATCAAAATCACTTCAGATGGCCCATTTATACAAAAATTTAAAGAAGTTTCTCTGATGACATTTTGGGGTAGCTTATGTCAAGAAAATTCAGCTTTAGCAAGACATATAATTTGTCAATTGTTACCCTTCGACAGCACATACTTGTGTGAAACTGGAGTCTCAAAATTATGCAGCAACAAAAATGAAATACAGAAATCGACTGAAAACTGTGCCAGATATGGGAATCCAACTTTCCAGTATTAAACCAAATATAAAAAGAATTTGCCAAGAAAACCCATTCTTTGTATTGAAAACTGCCAATATAATGCATATTTGTTTTTTAGCTTTACTTTTGTACATATATTTTATTTTATTTTGTACAAAACTAGGGGGAGAGGTACATATGTTGGAGGGTAGAGAGAGAATCCAGAGGGACCTGGATAAATTGGAGGACTGGGCCAAAAGAAATCTGATGCGGTTCAATAAGGAGAAGTGTAGAGTCCTGCACCTGGGGCAGAAGAATCCCAAGCATTGTTACAGGCTAGGGACCGACTGGCTCAGCAGCAGTACGATGGAAAGGGTTATGGTGGATGAGAGGCTGCATATGAGTAAACAGTGTGCCCTTGTAGCCAAGAAGGCTAATGGCATACTGGGGTGCATTCGGAGGAGCATTTCGAGCAGATCTAGAAAATTAGTTATTCCTCTTTATTCGGCACTGTTGAGGCCACATCTGGAACAGTGTGTCCAGTTTTGGGCCCCCCAGTATAAAAAGGTTGTGGATGTGCTGGAGCAGGTTCAGTGAAAGGCAATAAAAATGATTAAGGGTCTGGAGCACAAGACCTATGAGGAGAGGCTGAGGGATCTGGGCTTGTTTAGTTTACAGAAGAGAAGACTTAGAGGTGATTTAATAGCAGCCTTCAACTTCCTGAAGGGGAGCTCTAGAGAGGAGGGTGAGAAATTGTTCTCAGTGGTGTCTGGTGGCAGAACAAGGAGTAATGGTCTGAAGTTGAAGAGGGAAAGTTGTAGGTTAGATATTAGGAAAAACTACTTCACCAGGCGGGTGGTGAAGCTGTGGAATGCGTTGCCTAGACAGGTGGTGGATTCTCCATCCCTTGAGGTTTGTAAGTCCTAGCTGGACAAGGTCCTGGCTGGGATGACTTAGTAAGGGTTGATCCTGCTTGAAGCAGGGGGCTGGACTAGATGACCTCCTGAGGTCTCTTCCAGCCCTATGATTCTGCAATATTAAATGTGATTTTTATTTTTAAATATGTGCAATTAAACTACATTTTGCTCTCATGACCTTATTTAGCATTTGTTTATCATCATCATCATCTTTACTTATGGTCTACTTTTTCAGCTCCATATAGAAGGCTTATTCAAATTTAAAAAGGGTTCTGTGGCCAGATAAGATAGGGAAACACTGAATTAAAGGGATAAAGTGACATTTCCAATTTCTTTCCAAATACGATAGAATTTTGCGGTGGGCTAAGCTTGTGAAGCTGCACAATAATTTCTGCAGGGCCTCCAGAAGGACAAGAGGAGGCGTTGCAAGATATGGAGAGCAGATCCACAATGAATCTCAGTAGTGTAATAAGCAGTAACCAAAAGAATCCACCAGAAAAAGCTGAAGAGTCTGTGCTTGTCAGATAAGTGGGTGAGGTGACAAAACTAAACAGTCTCTTCTGGCCCATTTGACAAGTTTGGACTTCATATCATACATATATTTGAAATTGAGTTTCTAGCTCTCAAATTCATCAAGAAATTCTTGCAAGGTACACCAAATACAAACGGAGCATTGTTTTCTTGAATCTGAAAACTGAGAATCTAAACCAATGGCTGTGAAACGTGCCAGCAACCCACCCTGACCAGAGAAAAAAAACAGGAAGATGAGGAAGGAAAACCAACAGTGGCCTGAAATATGAGAATGTTCTACCAGAATGCTGCATGTGAAAACAGTTACTAATGATGATTACAACTAAAATTTCATAAAGGTCATATTCTACCCTTTACATTTGTTCAAAATTATCAGTGACAGAATATCAGCTCTGGATTAAGCGTAGTACATTTACTCATCAATTTATAACCCCTACCCACAAGCAGTCATTAAAAATAGAATCCAAATCTCCCTTAACAGAAATGACAGCCAACAGCCACAGTCTATACCCAGGAATACCAGTCCTGGAACCTTTTCTCGCAATAAAGCCTGCTGCCAGCTTTGTCCACATATCTTTTCTGGAAATACCATCACTGGACCTAACCAGGTTATTCACAGAATCATGGTCACATTCTCATGTTCCTCAACTAACATCGTATATGCCATCATGTGCCAATAATGCCCAGATGCTTTGTACATTGGACAGACTTCTAACTCCCTTAGACGAAGAGTTAATGGGCACAAAACAGACATAAAAACACTCCAGATCCACAAACCGGTTAGTCAACATTTTAATGGAGTACACCATTCTGTTAATGACTTAAGAGTTTGCGTGTTGCTGAAGAAAAATTTTCTCACCGCTATTGAAAGGGAAGCAGTGGAGCTGCCTTTTATATTCAAATTCAGCACATTAACACGTGGTTTGAACTGGGATGGGAATTTTCTGAGCCAGTGTAGGGGCTCGTTTGCATACTTGGCTTAATCTAATTCCCGACCTCCCCCCCGGCCCTTCTACCCCTCTAGTCTCTGATTTGCTCACCTTGATCATTTTTTTCTGATTTGTCCTCCTTGATTACTGTTTTTGGTTCTCTGTGCCTTAAATATTGAGTCTGTTCTGGTATGGCTATGGTCTGAAGAAATGGGTTGGTCCCACAAAAGCTCACCTAATAAATTATTTTGTTACTCTTTAAAGTGCTACTTGACTGCTTTTTTGTTTTAACAGAATGAGTTTGTCTATGGGAGGGCTGTCATTCTTCTGAGGATTACCTTATAAGAAATACCTGAGGCATGCTCCCCTTTATAATATCATGTTTTAACATACTACTCTACAGAGCCTTAAAAATTTGAAAATCTCTGATAGATAAGCCTAAGGGCCTTTTAAGTCACTTTTCTTCTCTGTCCCAAGTCCACACAAAAGAGAAACCTAAATATTTTTAACTCCAGGAATTCTTTCAATCAGAAAAAAAAGTTACCCAAGTAACTGATCACTGGTTTGCATTTTGTTTTTAAATCTCAAAAACAGGTCTGATTCTCATTCCAAAAAAAAAAAAAAACCAAAACCACACCCGCCCACCCACCCACCAATTTTATGAAAGTGTAGCTAAGCAAAAAAGTATGGAATAAAATGATAGCATGGAGTAACCCTGGATATACAGTACATTACATAAAGCTCTTTGAGGTTCTTTGGATTAGAAACCATTGCAGAAACACAGAATACTCATTTGCTTAATCCTACCTGACAGGCTCCTGCCACCGCTTTAACCAGTTACAGCAATTGGCCATCAGACTAAACATCCCTTTTCACCAGCCATCCATAGTCAAGGAAGCTACTGAAATGGTATGTGGACAAGTCAGAGTGCTCCAATGGAGAGAGACAGAAGTGGAAAAGCAGAGAGCACCAGCTCAGATGCAGTCTTGTCACTAGTGGCAATGAGGAAACAAAACAGAGAACACAGTCAGTCCCTGAGTGTAACCAAAGCAAATTTCCCTTCTGTTATTTGGAAGAGCACTCTGCAGAGAAGTACCTCTATTTTAAAGTTCTTTCTACACAAGGAATTAGCCCTCATTTCAGGCGGTCTGTGCAGTCTTAAGTGAGCAGAAGGGAAATTTGCAGCTTATATTAGTATGATTTTCTCAGTTTTCACACAGAACAAATCCCCTGGTACAAATTGCAGCATTCTAGGATGACCCATCACAAAGCTATGCTGATGACTGAAATTAGTGATAATTCCAAGTGTAGTAGCTCAGTGGTTTGAGCATTGGCCTGCTAAACCTACGGTTGTGAGCTCAATCCTTGAGGTGGCCATTAAGGGATTGGGGCAAATAGATGTCAGGGATGGTATTTAGTCCTGCCAAGAGGGCAGGGGACTGGATTAGATGACCTCCTGAGGTCCCTTCCAGCTCTAGGAGATGTGCATAGTCATTACCTTTTCCTCAAGGCCTCTTTTTAAATGTAAACTTTCAAATTGGTCTGATTTCTGATTGCTTACCTACCCAGATTTGGAGAATTAAGAGTAGCCTCAGATGCTTCTTCCTCCCCATCTCCTTCACAGCTGTCAATTTTTGTGGGATTTACAAAACCATTTTCCTATTTGTTTTTTGGAGCAACTGGGAGATGCTTCTCTCTTCACTGCTGCTACTAAAACACCCACACAAACAGAAGTGATTGATTAAATACAATGAGCAGTCAAATGTACAAAGTAAGCAAAAGTTTAATACTGGTCTGATTTAAAGATAGAATGATCTTAATTGTTATAAACAACAGTAGATGTCAAAATATTTTAACAAGTGTGACTTTTAAATTCAGTGTCCCTTCAAGTTTGTTTATGCTGATACAACAGCAAAGTCTACACATTTAATTAACCAGAGTAGCTTAGCAGCATGCTGTGAAGAAATCCATTCTCCATCCCCAGCTTTTGGGAAGCATGAGTATGCTCGGATTATCACCAGAAAACCATCCCCAGACTTTGCCTCTAATGCCAGTCTCTGGCAAATAAGGCTTGAAATACATTCACTGCTTGGAGACAGATTTGAAGTGACTCTACAACCAACTTCTTTCCCAAGTCTGTTGGTTGCTGGGTGGAAGAAGTGAACAGTCCTCTTCCAGTCACTCTCCTCCTCTTCCATCATTACCATACCTAATTTTCCTAATGCTCCTGTCTTTCCCAGAAAAGAGCATGAAACCAGAGGTTCAGAGGTTCTCAAACCGGGAGTCATGTCCTTTCAGGGAGTCACAGGCATATGAGATGAGCGGCAAAGGTTGCAAGCTGCCAGCCTCCACCCCAAAACCCACTCGACCTCCAGCATTTATAGAAGTGTTAAATATTTTTAAAAAGTGTTTTTAATCTATAAGTGAGGGAGAAGGAGTGTCACACTCAGGCTTGCTCTGCGAAAAGGGTCATCAATACAAAAGTTTGAGAACTGCTGCTCGTTCTTGATGGCTTTTCTGCTACCTGAAAGGTTTGAATATTAGCCACAAACACACAAAACAAAATTCTCTTTTTGTTTTTGTTTGCAGAGGACTAGAACTCAAGTAAACTAGTCTATTACCCTTAGGTATAAAGCATGTAAGATATAAATGCAGGCAAATCATACTCAGGAAAATACCATTGTTATCTACGATCAAAGTCACACAGTGGAACTAAAACAAAGTTTGTCTCTGCACAATGCAGAACAAGACTGTTTTTAGATAAACCATCATCTTGTCTTGGATTACCAAATATCTATTGCCTTTGCTACACGGATGCCTAGGATGGATAGTTTTCTTCTTAAGACATGAATCTGACATCTCACTTAAAAGTAAACAGAAAATATAACAAGCTTTTAAAATGATGCCTCCCCAACAAGAATTTTAATTTAAATCACATTCAGTTCCATATTTATCACATTCATTGTCTGATTTTAAGTAAATTTAAGTAAATTTGAATTTTGGGGGAGGGAGGGGATTATTTTTTGTATATTTTACTTTGAACAAAAGCCCAAGCTGCATCAGCAGTAAAAGCATTTTCAGCAAAAAACTGTAATACAGGCTGAACCCCACTAATCCAGCAGTCTCTTGCCTCGCAACATTGATAATCCAATGTGATTTTAGTTAGCCAGACAACCACTTATGAGTGCGGCCAAGTTCCCTGTGGTTCCATAAAGTTTGTTTACAGCCACCAGTCCTGGCTCTCAATGTTCTGTGCTGTTATTTTGTTCTAATTTACAACTAAGTGTTTTCTAAGAGTCCAGTAATCAGTGGAAGTGTTTGTAACACTTCTACACAACACTGAACTCCTGTGGTCCAGCAAATTCTCTCGTTCAGCAATGCTCAGGTCCCAAGGGTGCCAGGAGCAACCTGCCGTCCATGCCCCAGCCCTGGGCAAGCCCCCCTTTCTCAGTCCACATCCCTTCCCCCACCCCTACCCCTACCCTGACCCCCTCCTTGACCAGCCTGGCAAGTGATATCTGGGACAGTGGACAGACCTCCCTACCCTCTTTGGCCAGGTAGTCACTCATAAGTGGGGCTCAGTGGGTTGGGAGGGTATGGTGGAGCACCATATGATGAGTGCTGGGGAGAGGGGCAAGGCCAAGGGGATGTGATCCCCTGTGGTGGCTGCCACCATCTGCCCCCAGCACCCACCCCTTGCCCCAGATAACCCATTCCCCTCCTGTTCACAGGACAAATGGGGCAGCTACCATGGGGATCCCAAAAATGCCAGGCCAGGCCAGGCCAGCCACCCCACCTCATCCTATGGATGGCACAGTTCACATAAGAAGGGCACTATTATAACAGACAGGGTCACTGTAAATGATATATGAACCACTAAAAGTTGTTCTGTAATGCAACGTTACTGCCCAACCAGTAGTCCAAACAGATTTATCCATCTCTGACGCAGTGTCCAACCAGTGCCCTGCAGCCAGGTCCAGTCTATCGGCTTCCACCAACCTTCCTACCAGCGGTGCCAGAGATGATCCACTCTACAACCTAGAGATTGAATACGTCGTTTTGCACGGCTGTTGTAGCCAGGCCAGTCCCGGGCTATCACACTAACCGCGTCCACTGGCCCTGCTGTCGCTCAGAGGGGAAAAAAGCTTTGGCGCCGCACTGAGTTCTCTGCCCCAGGCATGGAAAAGCCCCTGCAACGCTCAAGGGGGCTGTTGTGGTGCAACAAGAATTGGTCTCACCCACCTTGTTCTGCTACAGACACCACAAGGCTGCGCCCACAACGTGTCCCGGCGCCGCAGCGGCCCCGCTGTGGGCAGGACACGGGGCGGAACCCACCCAGCCGCGAGATGAGGCTTGAACTTCCCCGGCCTGCGCCCGCGCCGGAAGCCCCCTAACGCTCCCCACAGAGCCGGACAGGGCTCGCAGGCGGCGCAAATTAGGCCCGGGGTAGGGGCGGGGCAGAGGCGTCAGGTCCGGTGCTTACAGGCCCCGTTACCTGGCGCGAGGCGGCAAAGGCGCCTATAGCCCCACCCCCACCATGGAAGCCGGGAGAGGAATTTAAGGGGGAAGAAGCTCCGCTCGCAGCCGCGGCTCCTATAGGCTCAGCGCCGCCACTGTGGTGTGGGGGTGGCACGTGACAGCCCCCCCACACACACACACATACACATACACACATACATGCGGCTCACCCCTCTCGCCCATTGGCTGGAGTGGGAGCCGCACGCGACGAACGCTAGAATCTGGTTACGTAGTAACTCCTGATTACAGGGAAGGGGGCGTATAGCCGAGCGAGGGGGCGGAACTACAAGTTAGCCAATCGGAAGCGCCTGGGAGGCGGGGCCCGTGTGGTTAACTGGGAAGGGCAGCGCCGTGTGTTGCGGGGGGAGGAGTGACAGAAAGTGTGACCATAGAGCTGTCCTATGTCCCGGAGCGAGTGAGTTGGCCACATGAGCTGCCCTGCTTAGGCTCGGTGGGCTGCAGGGTTAACACTGTGTAGGTGCGAGCCGTGGCTCTGTGAGTTACATTAAATACTTGCGGAACATGAGAATTGTGTTTTGTTTCGTGAAAGTATCGGATAGCGGAGTTGGTCTGTGTCTTCAAAAACAACGAGAAGTCCTGTGGCACCTTATAGACTAACAGATATTTTGGAGCCTAAGCTTTCGTGGGCAAAAGTCTTGGCCAAAACTTGGCAGTGTCGCCTTGCCCTTAGTTATACCATTCAGAGGAATCTTACATTTTTACACACAAGGTTGCCATACATATTTTACCAGGATGCCAGTAAATCAGAATTTTTGCCCACGAAAGCTTAGGCTCCAAAATATGTTAGTCTATAAGGTGCCACAGGACTTCTTGTTGCTTTGTTTTTTTGGAGTACAGACTAACACTGCTACCTCTTTGTTACTATAGGAGAACATAGAGGAGTGCTCTCCTGCCAACCATATGAAATCCAGCTGTTGAAAAGGTCGAAGTGTTTTGTTGGCACTGCTTTCACACAGGCTGACCAGACGCAGCCTTGTTGCTAAAGACTGTAGCACAGACATTAGGGCATAGCTACACTGCCAAGTTTTGTCAACAAAACAAAACTTCATAGGGTGTTCCCACTTGCTACTTCTATCTCCAGATCACATCCACCCTAGGGGTGGAGGGGCCCCATCATCAACACAGTGAGCAATTCACTGTGCGGTACATATCCCACAATGCAGTTTTGTAGGAAAGGTGGAGGTGAACCCTGTGGAATCCCCGTTGGGTTCTCTCACAGCCTCCTCAGCTGCTGGGAGGGACATCATAACTAGCTCTGAGAGTTCTCCCTGCTGAGGAATGTCAAAGCAGCACAGCAATCAGTCCCCCTCCCTGTGCAGCAGCAGCCTTTGTTCCTGCCGCTGTGTTGCAAGTACAGGGCAGAACAGGAGAACTCTAAAGACTTGTGTTTTGTTTCCCAAACCAAGCAGCTTACTCAGTTGTCAGATACTCCCCTGAGCTCTGAAAAGGAAGGGCGGGCGGGCGTGCTTGCGGGTCGACAGAGCTCAAAACTGATCGGAGCAATCAAGGCAGGCATTTGGGATACTGGTGGAAGCCAGTTCTGTTCGCAAAACAAATAGCAGTGGCTGCACTGACAAACAAGGCTTCCGTACATATTTGACCAGGATGCCAGTAAATCAGCATTTTGCCCCAAAGATACTTCACAAGGCGTACTTTGTGTAAAATGTACCACAGTCCTGTGAACACAGGGCTGCAGGCTGTCACCCTGGTGAGTCCTGGGAGATGTTTTGCTGTGGGGAGAGGGGAAATGCCTGGTGTCCCCAACGGGATATCTGTAGCTGAGGAGCTGTGCCAGAGGTTGGAAAAGAAGTAATCTGCCTGGGCCGCTAGGGCTGGTGGCCTCGGCGGTGGGGGAGGTGCCTGTGTCCCTGGCAGAAGAGTTAAGAGCTGATCAGAAAGTGCTGAGGACAGTGAACTTTCAACCAAAGCCAGGAGGGACTTTTCTGCAGGCAATCTATGTTTTGTCCTATGGTTTCTCTATGCAATCTCGCTCGTCTCCCCCGTCTCCCCCCCACTTCCCAGGCAGCTGTAAACCAGCGCTTGGCCTTGGCTGCCCCGCAGCTCCAAGCATCCTGTTTATGCTGCTCCGGGAGAAATATTCAGGCATGTTTCCTGGAAGTGTCCAGCCCCCCTTATCACTCCCTCCTCCACCTCTCCCGGAGGGCTGGAGTCTGGCGCGGGATACCCTGCTGAGGCCGGGCTGCTACTGCGCTCAGCCGCGGCAGGCACAAAGCAACCAGAGAGGCGAGTGCTAACTCCGGCGAGCTGTGTGTCCACCGCTCCCCACAGACACACGTGCGTGGTAACCCCTTCCAGCTGCTTTCTGCAAGGATGCGGCTGCTAGGCAGGCGCTGCATCACTTTGCACACTTGCTTGGTTGCGGTGATTGCTCTCTCAGAGGCCAGGACATGTAAGTAAACTCAGCAACTTCAAACGTTAGCAGAGTTCGCGCATTTCTTGTTTGCGTGGGTAATTCGGGCCGGTGATGTCCCTTCCCTGAGCCGTGTTAGGCACAGCGCCGAGCAAACTGTGGGTACCTGTGTGTTAATCTCTTAGGCTCCTAGATTAGAGTGGCGGGGAAAACAGTGCTTTGTACGTTTGGGGAAAGAATTTGGTGCTTGCGTGTTTTCTCTATAGGACAGATCCACTGCCATTGAGATAGCAGGATTCAGAGTATTTTAGGCCATTAGTCGCCATTTGTATCAGGTTTGTTCTACCCTAAGTCTCAGAAGGGTGGGGGAAGGGATATTATGAAAATATGACAAGAAGTCCAGTTTTGGCCATGGTAATTTTAACTCCTCCCCCATATCTCCCCCATCACAGTTTTTACAGATGAATCATTTACCTTTGTGAAATGGTTAAACTTTGAGCTTTTGCATTGCTGTTTTTTTCTTCAAAATACGTTAATATGGGTGAGCAAACCAGACGTTCAGTTCTGCTGTAGAAACAGATTTAATTTGCTGTTGTTTTTAACAGTTACAAATGCAGTCCTGTGACTAAAGTAGTTTCTAAATGAGGCAAGTTGAGGCCCTTCATTGCGTATGGGCAGTATTTTGCATATTACTTATTTCCAGTATTGAGAAAGTGCTTTGATATGAATAACGTTTATAATTGACTTATTATTCATTTGCTTTCTAAGTCAGACAGCTGTTATCTGAGAGTTGTCTGAGCAGCATAATTTCGAAGCTTGTGCTTTGAAATTAGGCTGGATGCAGACTGGTAATATGGCTTAGGTGAAGAGACAAGTCCAAACTTGTTAATGTAGACTTTGTAGAGAGAAGTGGTAATGGGGGAAAGGGGTCAGTTTGCACTTAGGTCAAAAACACTCTTGCTGGTGCCAGTGTAAGAACACTCGTGGGGAAGAAATTAGTGGCATTAAGTGGAATTAGGCCCTTAAAAATGTAAGCATGTTTATTACCTGTTTAATGATTAAACTGTCAGAAAACGTTAATATTTACTATTCAACTTTTGTTTAAATGCTTGAGGATGATGAAAGCTCATTTTGTAGTTTACTTCTGTGGTGAGTCTAAAAAGAAATCTTTTTTTTTCCACATGCCTTTTTCTTCTCTGTTCATGACTTCTTGCTTTAATCTTCCTTTATTCCCCTATTTCATTACCCTTACACTTTTCTTTCCATGAATATTTACATACAAATATTCAAATTGCTGTATCAGTGCCAATCCCCAGTGGTTAGTCCAAGCTAGCCTTACAGGGTCTGCCTCTAGCCACTTCCAGGAGTTTTGAAAAGCATCACTAATCATTCATCTTGTCATTAAATTTCAAGCCAGAAGGGAATCACTGAATCATCTACGCTGACTTCGTCTGTCTCATGGGCCATCACCCACACTCAGCACCTGCCTAAATTCAAAAACTGACATTTTACAGCCCATAGTTGACAAAACTGTGGGCTTGTCTACCCTGCCACTTCACTGTGCTACATCTTTCTTGCTCAGGGGTGCAGGAATGTGAAGCTCTGGTGTAAGCAGGCTCCCAGCAATGTTAGCTACTCCCTTCCCTTCCGGGAGATGGTTTACCTACAGCACTGGGAGTTGCCTGGAGTGACCATGCTGCCACCACACTTTTTCGGCAACATAGACAAAGCCTCTGCTGTGTACCAGGCAGAGAGTAGGAAGGACTGAGGTATTCCCATATTTCAGGCTCCAGTAATATCAGGAAATTCATCCTGCAATGGCAAAGAATTTATGGAATACTATAACCATAATGAAAAGTTTGCTTTTGTGCATGGCTGCTGATGGTTTACGCCCTGAATCGTGAGTACAGACAAATGTTACATGTACAGGTTGAACCTCTCTAGTCCATCACTCTTTTGTATGGCAACATCCCTGGTCTAGAATGATTTTAATTAGCCAGATGTCCAGTTATGGGTGTGGCCAAGTTTCCTGCAGGCCCATACAAGTTTGTTTCCAGCCACCAATCCTGACTCTGTGGCCTGTGCTGTTATTTAGCAAGTATCGGAGGGGTAGCCGTGTTAGTCTGGATCTGTAACAGCAATGAAGGGTCCTGTGGCACCTTATAGACTAACAGAAAAGTTTTGAGCATGAGCTTTCGTGAGCACAGACTCACTTCAGCATCTGATGAACCCTTCGTTGCTGTTATTTAGCAGAAATTTACCCCACGTCTTCTAAGAACCCAGTAAGCAGTGGAAGTGTTGGTAATGCTGTCAGACAACATTGACCTCCCATGGGGTTACCATAGAAAAAAAGGACACTTCTGAGAGGAAGTGTGTCTGTATCAGTATTACCAACTCCCCTTGTATTAAAGTGTTATAGTATATGTAATACATTCATGCAACAGTAGTTGGTAGATACTGATACCGGTCCTGCACAGGGGTGTCCTCTTTTTTGAAAGATCAGCCATGGTCTCGCAGATTGTGCCGCACTGGAGAGGTTCAACTTGTACTGGGAGCATATTTCATTTCAGAAATGTCCTGTTAGCAGAGCCTTACATATCCACGGCTATCCACTTTATATTCATGGCTACCTGCAGCCATGGACCATTTTTGCAGATAGTGGAGCAAATACCCATGCAGGGCTGTTCCCCTCCACCCTACCCTGACCACCAGGCATGGGGGTGGGATGGCCAGGGCAACCCCCTGCACAGCTGATTGGAAAAGCTGCAACAGGCTCCTAAACCTCCCTTCTGGAAGAACAGAGTACCAGCCTGACCTGCTACCTCCCCACGTGGTGAGCACTTATCTGTGGGAGTCCTGGCCCTCGGTCCCACTTGGAGACACATGTTGTCCACTGGGCATGCTGTTCTGTGCTGCTGGCTGGTGCAGCTGAGGTTATGAGTGTGGGAGGCAACTCATTTCTGGGAGAGGAGAGCTCCTAGAATAGTAGCGAGCTGTCCTGCTCTGATGGGGGAGGGCCCAGCTCTATGAGTCTGGGATTGGACCTGATGCTTTGGGGATAGCACCCTGATCACCCTCCTGATCCTGGGCAATGGGATCCTTCCCTCCCTGCCATGGGGATTGAAACAGGCCGAGCCCCAAGATGTTACCCCTCAGTTCCACTATGATCTGACTGAAGCTGCTGCTGGATGCCATCAGAGCAGCACAGAATGCAAATCTATTCTCCCAATTCCCTCTCGAGACCCTCACCCTGCCCCTGTGCTGTCTCTTATCCCCCATGTACGCTCTCATGCTGCCTGCCTCTGTGCCTCTTCCCTGCAAGACTCTGTCTGCCTCCCTTCCCTGCCACCCATCTGTGCTCCGTCCTCCCTCCCCTCCAGATGGTTTGTTGTGTTGACCTAAGTAAAATCTAGATTGCAGCTCTAATGATGAGTTGCCTGGTGTATGTGGATCCACATTTTTGTATCAGCGCAGGGCTCTATCTGTCAGCATTGCCAAAACAAATAAAGATCAGAATTTCTGGTTCATTGGACATTTTTTTAAAAAAATTGAATTCTGAACAGGAAAAATACAACCCAGACTGGTAATATTTAAATTTCTTGCTGACCCAAAATCTCAAGTTTTAGCCAGCCCTTCTCCTCTTGTTCTTGTATGATAAGAAAAGGTAAATTGGAGGTTCCAAATGGCCATGTGTGGACTCTTAATTACTTTGTATGACCTTTTAAAAACAACCACCACCGCATGATAATAAAAACATTAAAATTGCAACATCAAACACTCAGAATTTAGGTAATGTTAGATTTAGTGTTGCTCATATAACCTTAATTTAGCACCTTTGTGCACTTGCATCTGTCTTTAAAGTTATCCATTCTCTAGTCAGACCCACATGAAGAAACATGCCCCATCCAGTACCTGTACAGAGCCTCCACCAAAATAATGTGGGCCCCATTCTAGCACATAGGTAAGCCTGCACTGCTCCTCTGGCAGGAATTGGACAGTAGATTGTGGCCATCTGTAATGTGGCATACTTGATGACAAAAAGTAAGTCATTAGTGCTAAACAAAGAGTAACCAATACCTGTTAAACTTGCTCAAAAGAAAACAGTGTGGGTTTTTTTCCAAGACATTTTGCAGTATCAGAAGCATAAATGGAGTGGATCAACGAAGGTGGTCCTGTGTTTTTATTCCTTTCAACAGCATTATTTCTAAATAGGCACCTGATAAATAATTGTTAGATAATTATGGCTTAGTAGTGCCTAATGAAATCAATAGCAGTTCTCTGAGTGGACTTCAGTTGTAGTTTGATCAGGCCTATTATGTTCACTTTTTGTTTAATAGAGTCACAAGATAATTTAAGTTTCAATAATCAAACAAGAAATACAGGTAAGATTTTTTTAATTAAACAGCAGAAACTGTAAAGATTATCTGTTCGGCAGATAAATTAATAGACTTTTCTTGCCCGCAAATAAAAATATTTGGAGGTAGAGATGGGAAGGAGGACAGTAAATCACAAAAAAGTAGCAAAACTTTCCACTTTGGAGTGGAGTAGGGTCAGACCTTTTGGTGTTTAGTCATAAACAAAAACAACAATCTGTCATTGTCAAAAGCAATAGAGAATATTTCCATAAACATATTAAAAAAAGAAATTTACTCAGCAGTTGTATCTAGCACTACTAACAACTATTCCACTGTTTTGCCAGGATTACGTTACAGTGGATTAACGTTACCTAACAATTTATTTACATAGTAGCAGTTACTGGAATTGGAAGGTTGATGCCTTGAGGAATTCACTCACATGAAACTTTTTAAGCTCTTTGTGGTTACTTGATCTCTCTTTCAGCCACTACTTTCTGTGATAAGAACGGGTATACTGGGTCAGGCCAAAGGTCCATATAGCCCACTAACCTGTCTTCCAACCGTGGCCAATGCCAGGTGCCCCAAAGGGAGTAAACAGGTAATCATCGAGTGATCCCTCTCCTGTCATCCATTTCCAGCCCCTGATAAACAGAGACTAGGGACACCATCCCTACCCATCCTGGCGAATAGCCATTGATGGACTAACCTCCATGAAAGTATCTACTTTTTTTTAAACCCTAATAAAATGCTGGTCTCTACCACATGCTCCAGCCAAGGAGTTCCACTGGTCTACTGGGTGAAGAAAAACTTCCTTTTCTCAGTTTTAAACCTGCTACCAGTTAATTTCAGTTGATGAGCCGTAGTTCTTATGTCATGGGAACAAATCACTTTTCCTTCTTCACTTTTCAACACCTGTCATAATTTTATAGACTGCTATCATATTCCCGCCCTTAGTCTTCTCCTTCTAAGAGGAGTCCCTGTCTTTTTAATCTTTCTTCATATCACGCCCATTCCAGACTCCTAATCATTTTGGTCGCCTCTACACTACAGCATGCTTTTGAAAGGCGATCTTCTGGAAGGCATCTTTCGAAAGATTAGGTTTCGAAAGAGCTCACGTACACTCAAAAGAGGATCAAATTTCCAATCCCTCCTTTTGACAGAGCGAGGCATTCTTTTGAAAGGGAGCATCCACACAGCCACAGGAGCCCTTTCTAAAGAGCAAGCCAAGAAACACTGCAAAACAGGGTCATATGGCACAGCCAGCCGCACTCTTTAAGAGTACCTTCCAAACACCCTTACCGTGCACACGCTGAGGTCTGCTCTGCAAGACACAGCATCACAGACCCTGTGCCCAGAGCTATGCCAGGATCCTGCTGACCCCCATGGATCCCATTCAGCTCCCCGACGGGGACACCACCAACAGCGTGGTCAGACTGCTGGCCACAATCATCATCGCCGTCCTCCACCTCCTCCAGAGGCCGACCCCCCTACCTTGGTCCTGCAGGCCCTCGCCACTGGGCACCTTCTGCACCCCATCCCCCTTGCAATCCAGTGCTTGTGGTGCTACCCCACCAGCACTGAGTGGTGGGACCGGGCGGTGACGTATGAGTGGGACGATGAGCGATGGCTCCAGAACTCTGGATAAGGAAGGAGGCATTTCTGGAGCTATGCCAGAGGCTGGCCCCCACCCTTCAGCACCAGGACACATGGATATGGCTCTTGCTCCCTCTGGAGAAAAGAGTATTGATCACCATAAGGAAGCTGGCTGCCCCGGACAGCCACCACTCTGTTGGCCACCAGTTCAGGATGGGCAAGGCCACCATCAGGGCCATCCTCCTGGAGGTAAGTGATGCTTGAGTCACACACCCACCCTGGGAGGGAGACGTGGGCTCCCGGGCAAGGAGGAGCCATTGGGGATGGGAGGCGGGAGGGGAAGAGGGGAAGGGCATGGGGAACGAGGGCCAGGGATACGGGGCTCCGGGGCATCCCAACATGCACTCACAGTGTGCACGCTCTCCATGCTATGCAGGTCATCCAAGTGATTAATACCATCCTCCTGCAGAGGGTTGTCCACGTCAGGGACCTTAATACCGCCATGGAGGGAGTTGCTGGTCTGGGCTTCCCCAGCTGCTTCAGGGCTCTGGATGGGATGCATATCCCCACCCAGGCCCTGGACCACAGCACAGGGTAATATGTTGATAGAAAGAGGTACCACTCTGTGGTTCTCCAGGCCATCGTGGATGCCCAGGGCCGCTTCCTAGAGATCTGCGTGGAATGCTCCGGATGAGCCCACGATGCCTGCATTTTCCACAACTCCTGTCTGGGCCGTAGAATGCAGGAGGGGACCTGTGTCCCACCGCAGGACCTCCCTGTTGGAGACACCACCATGCCCCCTATATTGTGGCTGATGCCGCTTACCCCCTGCACTTGTGGCTCATTCCCTACACAAGACAAACTGACCCCAACCAGGAGCGGTTCAACAAACACTTGAACCAGGCCTGGGACATGGTGGAGCCAGCGTTCAGCTGCTTTAAGGGGCGCTTTTCGTGCCTCCTCACATGGCTGGAGGTCAGCCTGCAGAATGTGCCCAGGGTGGTGGGTGCATGCTGTGCTTTCCACAATATTGTGGAGAGCAAGCACCAGCGATTCCTGCAGGGGCGAGTCACTGAGGCTGTGGCCGCATATGAGCAGCCAGCCCATGCCCCGTGCCATGAGATGAACTGGACTGGGTGTGGGTCAGGGAGGACGTTGGAGTGGCCTTTGCCAGGGTGCCCCAATGACAGTCCCCCAGGCACCCTCACCATGACCCCCTCATACATACCCCACCACTGCCCCCTATATGCGTACCCCTCACACAGCCCCCCACATGCACTCCTCCCTCATCTATCACACAGGATGGTGTTTGTAAATAAATGTGTTCGCCTTCAAAATGAACTGTCTTTGAACAATAACACAAATGGGGAGGGGGGCTATACACAGGGGTGAATGGGGGAACTGTGTGCAGTGTAGTGGGAGGTAGTGGGGACACCTGAACCTGGAGGTGGGAGGGGGCGGGGGGCCTTAACCTTCCATGGGGATAGGGGAGCTGTGACCCACGACGGCCATGGGAGGCCCTACCACCCAGGGTCCAGGGACTCCACGGGGCTGGGAAAGGCCAGGACCACAGGGAGGCAGGGGCGCTGCAGCCACAGGCTTGGTGGCAGAGGCCAAACAGGTGAGGTGGGGCAGCACAGTGTGGCTCACCCTGGCCATGAGCAGCTGCCTCCTTGGGTGGTAGCAGGGCAGCAAGGTTGGGGACAGCAAAGGTGGTGGCAGGGGGATGGCGGTGGCAGGCATTGGATGATGGCCCGGGTGAGAGCCCATAGGACCCCGGCGACCTCGCCCCAGGCTTCTTGCCACCATCGCATGTCCACCTCCTCAAGCTCCAGCCAACGCTGGAGCATGGCGTGTCTGCTCCCAGATGGCCGCGGTCTGTGAGCCAGCCTCCTCCTCCTCCTCCCTGTGGTGGCAGCAGCATGGCCTCCAGGAACAGGCCTGTACAGGCGGCGGGTGTTCCAATGGCTCAGCCACCTTGGCACTCGTGGGGGAGGGGGCTTCCCTGGCCCTGGACAGTGATGCTGTGGAGACATAAGGGGAGAGGGGAAAAACCATCAGCCCCATGATCTGGCCCCAGGAGCTGTGCCCCCCACCCCCTGTAGCCAGCCCCCCCCTCCAACTGCCTGTTGGCCCTGGGGTATCCTGGACTCTTGGGGATCCCCATCCCCCTCCCCAGGCCTGTGGGTTGTGTTGTTGTGCACGGCAGGGGATGCTGAGTGTCGTACGTGGGCCTCTCCATGGCTCGGGGGCTGCAGGTGGCCCCACTCCCAGCCCGGGGTATCCAATTTGCCAGTCACCTACCTGAGGGTCCCTCAAGGACTTCGCGGGTGGCCTGGGTAGAGGGATCCTGGCGTGAGGAGCTAAAGGGGATTGCGATCACCAGAGCCCCCTCCTCGTCCGAGGATGTCTCCAGCTCCTGGTCCCGGGTCTTGGCCAGTTGTCCAGCTCTATCTGGGGCTCCACCTTGGGCGCCACCATGTCCAGCACAGCCTCTGGCTTGGCTGCGTCTTTCAGCCCCAGTAGCCGGTCAAGGGCTCTGCAGTGGGGGGCAACCTGTGATCACTGCCCCCGAGCAGCCGGCTGCATCCCAGGCCTGGGTGTATGCCTGCTGCAGTTCTTTTACTTTCAGCCTCACATGGTTGGCTGTGCGGTGGGGGTGGCCCCAGGTTCTGAGTCCCACCAACAGCTGGATGAAGGCTGCAGCATTCTGGCACCGGCCACAGATGAGGAGCACCACCTCGTCCCCCCACAGCCACAGCAAGTCTTTAATCTACCCCTCGCTCCAGTGCCCCTCTTCCTAGGCCCCTGGCTGGCCTCTGGGGATACCTCTGGTGGGTCAGAGGGGGATCCCTAGGAGACACAGGGGTCCTGCCAGCTGGCCATAAGGCTGGTGGGGTATTGCACTCTGCTCTGGCGTCACCAGCCGAGCATGCTGCTGCAGGCTCGTGCAGTTCCTGCTGCCAGCTCTCAGCTTCCTGCCATGGGGTTTCTGGGTCACTGGGTCTTTAAACGTGGCCAGACACATCGACCACAGAGCCCCATTTATGCTGGAAGGGCTGTCTCCACACACCAGCTGGCTGGTGCCATGGAGAACCGCTCTTTCAAAAGAGCAGTCCACAGAGCGTCTACACATGCCTTCTTTCGAAAGAGAGAGCTTTTCCTGACACGGGTAGAGAAGAGCAGTTTCAAAAGGTGCACAGCAATCTTTCAAAATTATTTTTGAAAGAGCGCTTTTTGTGTGTTGGCACTCCATGGGATATTTTGAAGGGGGCCCTCATTTTGAAAGCTATTGCAAAATAACTTGCTAATGTAGAAGCAGCCTTCTGTTGTCGTTTTCTGAACCTTTTCCAATGCCAGTATATCTTTTAGGAGAAGAGGCGAACACATCTGTACACAATATTCAAGATGTGGGCAGACCATGGATTTATAAAGAGGCAACAAGTTATTCTGTCTTATTCTCCATCTGTTTTTTTAATTATTTGTAACATTGTTAGATTTTTGACTGCAGCTGCACATTTAGTGGATGTTTTCAGAGAACTATCCACAGTGACTCCACGATCTGTCTCTTGAGTGGTTATAGCTAAATTAGTCACCATCATTTTGTATGTATAGTGGGGTTATTTGACCAGTATGCAATATTTTTCATTTATCAATATTAAATTTCATTTGCCATTTTGTTATCCAATCACTTAGTTTTGTGAGATCTTTTTGAAGCTTTTCACAGTCTGCTTTTGTTCTTAACTGCAGCTGAGTATCATCTGCAAATTTTGCCACCTCATTGTTTTCTCCTTTCTTCAGATTATTTGTAAATAGGTTGAATAGGATTGTTCCCACTATGGACCCTTGGGGGACACCACTAGTTACAGCTGTTCATTCTGAAAAATTACCATTTATTCCTGCTCTTTGTTTCCTGTCTTTTAAATGATTATCAGTCCATGAGAGGGTCTTCCCTCTTATCCCATGACAACTTAAGAACCTTTGGTGAGAAACTTTGAAAAAGGGTTTCTGGAAATCTAAGCACACTATAGCTGTGTCTACACGTGCACGCTACTTCGAAGTAGCGGCATTAACTTTGAAATAGCGCCCGTCGCGGCTACACACATCGAGCACTATTTCGAAGTTAACTTCGACGTTAGGCGGCGAGACGTCGAAGTCGCTAACCTCATGAGGGGATCGGAATAGCGCCCTACTTCGACGTTCAACGTCGAAGTAGGGACCGTGTAGACGATCCGCATTCCGCAATGTCGAAATTGCTGGGTCCTCCATGGCGGCCATCAGCTGGGGGGTTGAGAGATGCTCTCTCTCCAGCCCCTGCGGGGCTCTATGGTCACCGTGGGCAGCAGCCCTTAGCCCAGGGCTTCTGGCTGCTTCTGCGGCAGCTGGGGATCCATGCTGCAGGCACAGGGTCTGCAACCAGTTGTCAGCTCTGTGTATCTTGTGTTGTTTAGTGCAACTGTGTCTGGGAGGGGCCCTTTAAGGGAGCGGCTTGCTGTTGAGTCCGCCCTGTGACCCTGTCTGCAGCTGTGCCTGGCACCCTTATTTCGATGTGTGCTACTTTGGCGTGTAGACGTACCCCCGCAGCGCCTATTTTGATGTGGTGCCGCGCAACGTCGAAGTTGAACATCGACGTTGCCAGCCCTGGAGGACGTGTAGACGTTATGTTGCTACATCGAAATAAGCTATTTCGATGTTGGCTTCACGTGTAGACATAGCCTATATCTACTGGATCCCCCTTGCCCACTCCCTGAGAGAACTCGAATAGCTTAGCAAGGCATGATTTCCCTTTACAGAAACCATGTTGACTTTTCTCCAACAAGTTATTTTCATCTATGTGTCTGACAATTTTATTCTTTGCTGTAGTTTCAACTAATTTGCCTGGTACTGACATTAACTTTACTGGTCTGTAATTGCCAGGATCACCTCAAGAGTCCTTGTTATATATTGGTATCACATTAGCTATCTTCCAGTCTGTTACAGAAGCTGATTTAAAGGATAAATTAATGTTACCCTAATTTACATTAAAGGCCGCACCAGGGTTACAGTCATATGTGTTTTATTAAATGCCACTATTGGATTTAAAAATAGGGGAACTAGCTTTCAAGCACACACCCAGGTACTAAAACAGTGGTGGTTCACTAAGGTTAGCCCCTGGTGGGCTGCTGCCACTCTCCCTGCGCCTCTGCAGATACTGGTGCTTGCAGCTAGTTGGCCATGGATCGCTCTTCCTGGAAAATTGGGGCTGCAGGAAGCAGCATGGACTGCACATTGCTTCCCACATCTTCCATTGGCTGGGAATGGTGATCCATGGCCAATGGGAGCTGCAAGTGCCTGTACCTGTGGAGGTATAGATAAATACAGTGGTGTCAGCCTACCAGGAGCTAAACCAGGCAAACCAGATCCACCCCATGGGCCAGTATTTTTCCACTGCTGCCTGAACCCTATGACTTGGATTTTTTCCAGGTCTGTTCATCCATGTCTTTATTGTTGATGGGGATTAGCCAAAAACAAATAAAGCAACAGCAAAACTGTGGTCTACTTTAGACGATGTATCTGCACTGCCATGTGCAGAATGCATTAAGGGCCTGATTCAAAACTTACTAAATCTTTTAATTGGGTAGAATGGTGATTACTGCAATGACAAAAATGTTCTCTAACTCCTTTATTCACAACACATTTAAAATTAAAAGTCAGCAGTAATGGCAACACAGAGATGTGCAAAAAGTAAATAGGGATACACTTGCTGTATTACAACTATAAGATAAGTAGGACGTCTGTAAGTATATCTGTTAACATTTGTAGAGGGACGGGAATTTCTTTCTGCATCATCATCCCAAACATTTTTAAGATGTTCCACTAGTGTCATCTCTTGAGATTTTACTGTGTGTACTGGGTTGTTCATCTTAGGTTGTGAAGTACTTACAACATATTTACTTTAGAAGTATTAGCAGACATATCTTGACTTATACAAAGCACCTAGGGCCTCATGTAAAATCAGTGTCTCACAGAATACCTTTTTCTATGTAATTAAAACAGCTTATTCTAATACACGCATCCCTTGTTAAACAAGTACTTTATTTACGAGCACTTGCTTAAGTGAGGGACACATATACCTCCCCTAGTTCACTCCATGAGTGAACTCCCCTGGCTAATATGAGCATAAGCCCCTCCCCACAGCTCCAACCCCCCCAGTCTGACCCCAACCTCCAGCCCCGCAGCCCCAACCTGCTGCAGCCTGACCCCCTGCCAGCCCCACAGCCTGACCACCCTCCCCACCGGCCCCACAGCAAGACCCTCCTGCCAGTCCTGTGGCCCTGTACAGTGGCAGCCTGAAAGCTCCGGGCCCCCACAGCCTGACCACGCCCCCCCGCCTGCCCTGCAGCCCAAAACCATGGCAGCCAGACCCCCCTGGTGCCTGTACCTCCCACGGCACAAAACCGTGGCAGCCAGACCCCCTTATCGGCCTCGCAGCCTGACCCCCCGCACTGCCTGACACTCCCCCTGCAGCCTGACTCCCCCCCCGCCCCACCAGCCCCACGGCCCCAAACTGTGGCAGCCTGAATGCCCCCGCGGCAGCCTGACCCCCTCTCAAACCACCACCAGATTTTAACCCTCCCTGCCGCTCACGGCCCCAAACTATCCCCAGCCTTTAACCCTCCCCAACCCAAGATTCACTTACCTTTCAAAAGCAGCACCTCCTGCTGCCTCTCCTTCCCCGAGTTAGAAGCCCTAGGAACCAATCAGAGACTTTTACATGTATTTCAATAGGAATTTAGTGTCCCTTTTACAAGTTTTCGCCTACGAGCAGAAAGTTGGAAACCAATTGGGCTTGTATAGCAAGGGATGAGTGTATATTGTAAGATTCCACCTCATTTTGTGTCATCATTCTGCCTGTCAAGTCTACACCTTGCTTTAGAATACCCAGGATTAAAATAATGTTACCCATTAACACAGTAACATTTCAATAATGGTCTGGGCATGGCATTGTACAAACAGATCTAAGTACCCGCTTAAATGACAATCAGATTTTTTTTTAAGCTAACACACAGACAAGGCAGTCCTAAAATATCGTTCCTTTAGTCCGCATTCTCTCAGCGTGCTACACATGATTGCTGCATGACTACTAACAGAATTCTGATTTTTGTTCTAACATCTCACTTTAAGTTGATTTTTACCCTACTATATTGCTGAATTATACAACATGAAACATTTATTTGGTTCTACAAAGTTTTGTCTCAGCAGTATGCTTCCGAGTTCCTGGTTAGGAAACGTCGAGCCAATTCTTTTATGGAAGAAAGTAAGGAGGGAAATTTAGAAAGAGAGTGCATTGAAGAACTGTGCAATAAAGAAGAAGCCAGGGAAATCTTTGAAAATAATCCTGAAACGGTAAGAATTTGATGGACATTTGACAGATGGAAGACAATTTTGTGCAGCGGAGGAAGACAATATCTGGGAGTGCACAGACTTATATTTAATGGGGCTAGAAGATAGTGAGCCCAAGAGTGAAATTCTTCCATGTGCAGAGTACCAGCCTAGCACATATATGCACTACTAGAGTCCTACCAAATTCATGGCCACAGATTTGCAATATGGACGATGAAATCTGATCCGCCCCCCCGCACACCATGAAGCCTGGTCTTTTGTGTGCTTTTACACTACAGTACAGGGGGGTCCTCGTTATAAGTCTCTTCGCTATAAGTTGTTTTGCATATATGTCGTTAAGTGATTCAGGAAAGCAGATTTGTTGTAAGTCGCACTGATCCACACTTGTGTCATTTAGGGGCTGAGGGACAGAAAGCCAGGAACACAGAAGAGCTTTGTGGTGGCTGACGGCAGATGCCGTACTGCAGGGGCCCCGGCGGGGAGCTGGCAGGTAGCCAGTGCAGTGGCAGGGAACTTCAGGGAGCCAGCAGGGAGAGGCAGGGAACTTCAGGGAGCCAGCAGGGAGAGGCAGGGAGCTGCAGGGAACCAGAGGGGACTGGCGGGGAACTGGCTTATCTTTTCCTATTTATCTTATTATTATTTATTCTATATTTCTCTTCTATTTCTATTCACAGTATTGTTTTTGTGGGTTCTAGATACATTATATGTCCCACACATGTGAACTGTATGTTTGGGGAACATATCTCAAGCTAATTACATTATTCCTTGTGGATATGAATTCCCCTTTATAAGTCATTTCACTGTAAGTTGCATTATTTAGGAACGTAACCTGGACTTATAACGAAGATCCCCTGCATACAGATTTCACAGGGGAGACCGGAGTTTCTCAAATTGGAGTTCCTGACTCAAAAGGGTGGGGAGATGTTCATGATACTGTCACCCTTACTTCTGCGCTGGTGGTTGGAGAGAGGCAGCTGCTGACTGAGGGCCCTACTGTCCAGGCAGCAGTGCAGAGGGGTGGCAATACAATACCATGCCATCCCTACTTTTGTTCTGATATTGGTGGTGGCTCTGTCTTCAGAGCTGATTCTAGACTGCAGCTGCTGTTTTCCAGCTGCCTACTTCCAAAGACTGTGTTGCTACCAACAGCAGCGCAGGTGTAAGAATAGCAGCACTGCAGCTCCCTCGGCAATAACCTTGTGGACCTTGCACTTTCACCACAACTGCTTTTTGGGTCAGGTCCCTTACAATTACACCACCATGAAATTTCAGATTGAAATAACTGAAATAATGAAATTTATGATTTTTAAAACTCTACAGCCATGAAATTGACCAAAATAGACCATGAAGTTGGTAGGGTCTTACATGTTACTTATAGCTAAGGAAGACAGAGCAGATGCAGAAAACACGGCTGTGCGTGTATTTTCTTTTGATTAAAAAATAAAACACAAATTTCCCAGCACTCCAAGGCCGTGTCTACACTAGCCCCAAACTTCGAAATGGCCACGCAAATGGCCATTTCGAAGTTTACTAATGAAGCGCTGAAATGCATGTTCATACATGGGGATAAAGGGACTTGGAAGTAGGCGGGGTCCTTTCGAAAAGGAGCCCCGTTGGGATGAGATGCGCGGCGGCGAGCCGCGTCAATTTCGAAGTGCCGCGGCTGCCCGCATGCTAATGAAGCGCTGAATATGCATTTCAGCGCTTCATTAGTAAACTTCGAAATGGCCATTTGCGTGGCCATTTCGCAGTTTGCGGCTAGTGTAGACGTAGCCCAAGTGTGGAACATCCGTTGGCTTCAACTGAGAATTCTAAAAAGAAACCACTTGCGGAACAAAACATCTAAATATGGCCCTTGCTCTCTCCTGCCAGAGTGCTGGTGCTGCTGTTTTTACCATCAAGCTATTGGGCACCCTTGCTGAAAGGCTTTCTTCCCCATACAAGCTCCAGTGTCTGATGTTACATGTTTGAGACACTACATTTGTATTACAGAATGGACACTAATTAGAAAATGAATTATCTTATTTTTGGTTGTAAATAGAGTGTGTATTGTTTGCATGCTCTGCCTTTATTCAAAGAGCTACTTTCAGTGTTAGGCTTATGCAGTTTTTAATTTTAAAAAAATCTTATCACATAAGGGTACAGTATTATTAATTAGTAAATAAAAACTGTAGTTCAGCAGATTTATTGCCATTGTGTCCTCATGGGTCTTTAGCTCTTTTGATGATAAGCAGAAGGCTGCTTGCCTGTGTGTTCAATTATATGGGACCAATAATCTCAGCAGATCCTGTGAGGTTCCCCAAAGACCCCAAATCAGATAAAGATCTAAGACACTTGGACAGGGTTTATTGCCAAGCAAGGTACAAATAACAGTTGTCAAGTATAGTATATTGTACTGATACACTGTACAGAGGTACCGGCAGCAATGAATTGACACAAACAGTAGAAATTCCACTGCCCCCATAGGTCAGACAAGGATGGTACCCCCCAAGGCACCTCGTTATACATAGGTACAAACAAAGCACACCTCACTCCTGATGCATTAGGTTACCACTGTCTCCCTGTAACTCATGGTTTGGTTAGATCACCTCTTATCCATCATGCTGTCATTTTAGACACTTTCCTGAACCTGGGTCTGTATCTGTAAGGAGTAGGTGCCAAGATCTTTTTTAAGGAGCTGGTGACACCTTGTGATTTCAACTTACACCAATTATTGTTCTGCACCAGGACCCGTTACCAATTAGTGTCCTGTACTCTCAGCCCTGCTTGTGCCAAGCTGTGTTAGCAGAGGCCTGCCTCTTGCTCACAGCTTAGCTTTGCTTTGAGCTATGTTTTGTCCATTGTTTTCAGGCCTTAGGCCTCACACCAGGCCTGTGGTGTATGGGCTTAGGCATTCCATCTTACTACAAAAACAAAACTCTTTTCTATTTTTACATATAAATACATGTTCAAAGCTAGATTTTTAGTACCTCTCTTTTTTTAGGTGGGATTTTGTATCCAGTATTAAGTTGGGTGAAAAGTTTGCCATATACACATTAGATTTACAAAGGTAGAGAAGACCATAGTGTGTCCAGCTCCCATAAACTGCCCTCTATATCCAAATATCTGACTGTACCTGCAGTTTAGGCACATGTGTTCTCAGTTCACACTAAGCTGTGTGGCCACACAGCTTCCCATTAAGGGCACAAAGGCTCAGGGCCGCAGTGGGGAGAGATGCCTTTCCTCAAGTCCCGAAGTCTCTGAAACCAGTGGGGAGGCCCAATCATGGAGCAGCCATGCCTAGCAGGGAAGTGCCCCCCACCCCAGCCCTAGCATGGAGCAACTTTGATGGAGCTGCTGCAGGCAGAAAAGAGGGGCCCCTCACAGCAGGGATTTGCCGCAGCCAGGACAGCTCTGTGCTGGGGCCAGTGAGGAAGTGGCCAGAGCAGCAGGTTTGGCCCCTTGGCTGGGGGCACAATGAGGCTCTACACACCATCACTGCTTTTGGTGTTCAGTGCAGTGCCATGCCCCAGGACAGGCGGGCACCAAGGCAACCTGCCTTAGTGCTGTTGCCTAGGAGCTGCCCAGGTAAACCCAAGACCCAACCCCCCTTCCCCAACAAGAGCCCCTCTGCACCTGGAGACACCTCTTGCACCCCACACTCCTGATCCCTGGCTACACCCAAAGTGCATATCCCCAGTCCAGAGCCTGCATCCCTTTTTGCATTCCAACCCCCAACCTGGAGCCCCCTCTTTCATCCCAGACCCTTCATCCCCAAGCCCAGAGTCTGCATCCCCACCCCAGCCCCCATCTCAAACAGCTGCCCTTTCCTGGATTCCAAATCCCTCAACTGCACCTGGAACCCCTTGCGCCCCAGAGCCCTTGCACCTCAATCCTCTGGCCCCACCTGAGAGTCCATACCCCCAGCCAGAACTCTCATACCCCAGCCCTCTGTCTCAGGCTGAGCCCTCTCTTAGCACGTGAATTTTGTTCCATGCACCAATATGAAGGAGATGTGTCACACATCACTTCCGCATTGGTGCACAAAACAAAATTCATTCTGCTCGGGTGGGAAAAATTAGAGAGAACACTGCTTGTGTCTATAACAAGAAAGGTCAAAATTCCTTTGAAAAGTCTGAATTACCTTTCTTTTAGATCTTATATGCCTGTAACATGTGACTTGGACTGCAACTCTGTGTAGGGCTTTTAAGCACAAGCAATACAAGGAATAATTTTGCACTCCTTGCTTTTTTAGCCCTATATAATGTGCACTGACTTAGCATAGCACAGACTGGTCATTTCTCCCTCTCTGATACAGAGAAAGAAATTATATTCCTGGCTGAATTCCAGTCTCCCATTTGGAGAGCAGATCTATAAGGGAAGAGGATTCCTCACCTATTTTTTATCCCCCTTCCCTTTTTCTATGGTAATCTGGGGTTTACATAAATGTCCTGTGTTTTAATCTAAAAATAAGTTCATAGAAGATACCCAGTTGATTTTATAGATGAGCAAAAATGACAATTGATGGGCCTCTTCTCTCTTTCATCTCCTTTTTGAATTGCAGCACAAATGCCTTTCAGTAAATGTCTCATTAACATTTTAATATAATTTAAATTATCTTAATATTGACTAAGCTTCTTCTTCTTTTTACAGGAATATTTTTACCCCAAATATTTAAGTAAGTACCAATTTCCTCCGACCTTCCAAAAATGCACCTTGTATGCTGCACTTTAGGATAGCGTGTGTTTGGTACTCAGGACTTTCTTCCCACCTGCTTACTGTCAGCTGAGTTACTCCAGCAGCAACAGCTGGGTGTTTTCCTTTTGAATTCTGATGTCCAATTGCTCAAAAGCTTTTCTGTGCCTTTAGAGCCTGACTGAGCCTAACATGTCAACTGGTTTTCTAGCTCATACTGGGAGAATAGGCTCTTTGAAGGTGCCATGCTTAACTTTTGTGTGATGATTTCAGTCTAAAAGGGTGTTTGGCCCATAAGCAGATTGTGTTGGTCTGTATTTACAGGCTGCCTTGGCTCCCATCGAGCAGGGATTTTCAGGATTACTGAAGGTATTCCAAATTCCTCAAGTGACCTGAGAACCTGTGTTAATGGTAAGCATGTGTGACATTATTTTCACAAACAGTCTAGAGACAGAGTTAGGGTGTATTTAACACTGAGTGGGGTTAAGCATACACTCCCCACCATAAGCAAATTGCTTCATAAGGCAGTTCACTTACTTTTTGAAAAAACTTGTATTTTTACTCTGTTATCTAGAAAATAAAGTTACGTTCAAAATAGTCTGTATCGTCACAAGACGAAAAAGCAGTCCTGCTGTACAACAAACGGGAGAGGATCAAGAGTGACCTCTCTGACCTTGAAACTCTCATCAATAAACAAACTTCCATGCAAGATACCATGTTGCAGGACTACAGGACTGCTTTTTTGTTTTGCGATTCAAAATAGTGATAGATTAAGAAATTACTCCTGTCATTCTGCATCAAAAATTTAAAGGCCTGCTTACAATATTTTAAAATTCCATGTTTCATTTGTCAAAATAGCCCATGCAAGTTATAATCATGTGAGTTTTAATTATTTTGGTAACTATTTCAAAATATCTGTCAGCAAGTGTGTAACCTCGAGTTGCCAGCCCTACAGGATGAGTCTGGAGTCTCCTGGACTCCCAGTGACAATCCTGGAGATTTTAATAAGGTATTTTAAGTAAATGATTTTACATAATGTTGTGGGGGGGGCAGAAATTCCCAGAAGAGCTTCAGAGTTGGCAAACCTACTGTAACCATAGAGACCAAAAAAGATTCTGGTAGTGGTGTGGATTTTTTTTTGACAATAGATCCCTCACTAGGCATATTGATACAGAACTTTGACTAATTCATTTAAATGAGAGCCCAGAACTGTGTTTCCTGTACCTGTCAGAATCAGTGCAAATGTGTGGGGAGGTCAGGACCTGAGGGAGAGGGGAGGAGACAGGAAGGACCTGGAGGGTTATTGAATGGGGCTGGGAGAAGTATGGAACAGATATATATGTTGGGGGGCGGGGGGAGGGCTGAAGCTGTTAGGAGCTGGAACACCTTTCATGTTCAGACCGTGGCTGATCACAAGCCTCGGCCATTCAGTCAAACATATCTGCCCATGTCCTTGCATCCTGGTGGGTCCCTACAACCTTATCCTCCTCCCCATATTTCTCTGCAGCCCCTCCTTTATCCAGGTGTTCCTGCAGCTCCACTCCCATTCAGCCCCTAGCTCAGAGCTGTCAGCTTATATCCCAGTTTGTTCCCTCACTAACAATTTTTAACCCCAGTTTGAGATCCCCACCCCCTCCCCACAGCTCTGTGTGCCCCACTCTGTCTGTCCTAACCTGGCTCCACAGCCCAGGTGCTCATAGAATCCTCCTCCTTTTGCCATATGCTGAAAATACCTTCTGCCCTAGAAGGGCCATCCTTTGATTTTTTTTTTTTTTTTTTACCCACCAGAGGCCACTGTGGCATCAGAACAGCCCCTGCCTTCATGCTGTTTGCTTTTCCGCTGTCACAGTGGCCTCTGGTGGGTGAAAAAGCAGAACTGCAACACTTCTGGGGCAAAATGTATGCTTTGGAGGAAAAAAAAATTCTGTGGGACACATGAATTCTGCATATGTGCATTGGCACAGAATTTCCCCAGAAGTAGAATAAGAAGCAGCACACGGTGGTGCAGCCCCAGAAGAGCACTGAAATGGACACAATTGCTCCAAACCCTCACAAAGGAATATATTGCATCAGCCCATAACCAAATTCACACACTTGTACACAAGCAGAGCAGGCTGGACACAAGTTGTGATAGGTACCTGCCTACATATCTTTAAAGAATTTCCAGTCTAAATATGTACTTATCCTTAAGCCTCTATCCCAGGGTGGGCAATCATTTTTGCCATGGAGCCACTCCAAAAATTTTGGCAAATGGTAATGGGCTGACCATTTCTATTATATTAATGGAGGGTTTGGAGGGTCTGGGACAGAGTTTGAGTGCAGAAGATAGCTCCTGTCAGAGACGGGGTGCAGGAGAGGGTGTGAGGTCTGGGAGGGAGTTGGAGTGCAGGCGGGGGGTTCTAACCTGGAGCGGGGGTGCAGAGTTTGGGACAGGGTGCAGACTGGGACGGGTTGGGGCGTGGTGTGAGGTGCAGGCACTGACTCTGGCTGGGAGACATTTAACAGCATCAGCAGTTCCTGGATGGCAGTGCAGCTGGTCACCAGGCAGTCAGGCTCAATGCAGCTGACTGCTGCTGACAAGCATGTCTCCATACCCCCTGACGGGAGGGAGGCAGCGGGTGTCCATGACTTGTTTGGTTTCTGGCCAATGGGATCTGTGAGGATGAGGGCAGCACACTGAGACCCACTGCTCCCATTCTTCCAAGGTGGTGTGCAGAGACACGTTCTCCAGCAGTCTCTGGCCATGGCACTTCTGGGAGCAGCACTGCTGGGGCCGCAGCAGGCAGGCGGCCTGCTAAGTGCTCCAGTGGGCCATGGGACCATTTTCCCCCAGCCTTGGCCTGGAAGGTCACATCAGGCAAGAGAAAAATATATGGTGGGCTGAATCGGACCCTCGGGCTGTGTCCATATAACCTATCCCTATTGATTGTCTTTGAGAGCGAATGAGTTGGGGGGGTGACCCTCAATATTTACACTACATCTTCCCACAGATGCACGTTTTCCAAACTACTGTGACAAAATGCCTGAAGTCACAAATTAAAAAGTATCGGAGGGGTAGCCATGTTAGTCTGGATCTGTAACAGCAACGAAGGGTCCTCTGGCACCTTATAGACTAACAGAAAAGTTTTGAGCATGAGCTTTCGTGAGCACAGACTCACTTCATCAGATGCTGGTCTTGGAAATCTGCAGGGCCAGGTATTAAATTAAATTAAATTAAATTAAAAAGTGTGTTCTCATTCATCGTCTCTCTCTTTCCCATTCTCACTGGAGGCTTGGGGAACAGACAGGACTCGTTAGAATGGTATGAACATTTTATGATACTTTGTTGAACATTTTCCAGTGAGAATGGCTAGTGAACTACTAGATCTTAATTTTATTCCTGATATAGTGCCACATTGCAAAGTAGCAAACTCCAAAACATTAGTAAAGAGAGAAACTTTTACAATTTTGAAAGCTTCCATGGGCCAAGTTTTTATAAGGTATTTTGGAACCTAAGTTACAGATAGACACTTTTGAAATCCCAGTATATGCCTGACTCCCAGGAATTAGACATCTAGTCACTTTTGAAGATTTCAGTATGTACCTAATCTCTGTATCCTTAGATACCTAAATTCTCTTGTAAATCTGGCCCTTAGGAGCCTGTGTTCTATTTTCAGAAGTGACTTTGGCACTCAGAGATGCAAGATTAGTTGATTTTCAATTATACCTGTTGTCTAATATCTAGATTTTTTTCCAAGATATTTTGGCATCTAATGGGATTTTCTAAAGCATCTATGTAAATTAAGATGTTTGATAAATCTCACTGTCTCCTGTCTGCAACTTTGTATATCTAGCTCTGAGTGCCAAAGTCACTTTGGAAAGCGGGACATGGGACCTTTTGAAAATTTCTCTCTACATCTGACATTGTATTGTGTCCTTATTTGTTATACTTTCATTTTTAATGTGTGAGCCATTTCAGTACATATGAAAATCTTGGAGATTAACTGAGCATCAGCTATTCATAAGATAGACAAGTGTAACCCAACTGCTTATAGCCAATCCGCTTCTAACCTGGTCTTTTAGCCTTTTACTATTACTGAAGTCGAAGCTGCTTTAGCAAAGATATACGTCAGTGCGATCTAGCATGGTTGGCTAAAACCACCTGCTCAGTTTGTAATATTTTAAACAACCTCCCACAATCTTAATACTGTACAACAACAAATTATGCAGAATACTTCCATCCCTTCTTAAAAGTGAAATCTACAAACTGCCCAATGAATATTGTACAGTGAAATAAGATCATAGCCCTGTACCAACTCCATAAACTCTCCCCCTTCAATCTAGCCTTTACCCTCTTCTCTTCCTCCCACCCCCTCACACCCTCATTCATCAGTTCACTCTACTCTCTCTTTCCTCATACCACCCCACGTTACCTCATTCCTTCAGTTCACCCATACTCACCCCTGCCAATCCAATCTATCCACCCCCCACCTCAGAACCCCCTCAAGTTCCCAGTGTTTTCTTCCTTCTACCCAATCTCCTCTTGCTCAGAAACACTCTGCCCTCTTAATTCCTTTCCTGCCCGATGCATCCTGCCCTCCAAGCTCAAAATACACACTTGTGTTGGACCTCAGGGAACAGGAGGAGGGGTCAGAAGAAAGTCTTTGGCTTCAGGAAGAATGTATACAGTGTTTGTTTTAGTAGAGTTAACCTGAGCTAGCCACTTCTTGGCCATATTCCCTTCCCTGTGCCTACACCCTCTTCTGTCTGTAGCTGAAGTCATAGAATCATAGAACACTTGAACTGGAAGGGACCTCAAGAGGTCATTGAGTCCAGTTCCCTGCCTTCTTGGCAGAACCAAGTGCCATCTAGATCGTCCCTGATAGGTGTCTGTCTAACCTGCTCTTAGATATCTCCAGCGATAGAGATTCCACAACCTCCCTAGGTAACTTGTATGTAGGTACTCCGTCGTGTCTGACGATGACGTAACTTATTCCAGTTATTCTAGGTAACTTATTCCAGTGTTTAACCACCCTGACAGTTAGCTAGTTTTTCCTAATGTCTTATCTAAACCTCCCTTGCTGCATTTTAAGCCCATGACTCCTTTTCCTATGCTCAGAGGCCAAGGAGAACAATTTTTCTCTTTCCTCCTTGTAACCGTCTTCGAGGTACTTGAAAACCGCTATCATGTCCTCTCCAAATCTTCTCTCTTCTAAACTAAACAAGCCCAGTTCTTTCAGTCTTCTCTCATAGCTCATGTTCTCTAGACCTTTAATCATTCTTGTTGCTCTTCTCTGGACCTTTTCCAATTTCTTCACATCTTTCTTGAAATGTGGTGCCCAGAACTGGACACAATTGAGGCCTAATGAGCGCTGAGTAGAGCAGAAGAAAGACTTCTCGTGTCTTGCTCACGACACTCCTGTTATAATACATCCTAGAATCATGTTTGCTTTTTTTGGCAACAGCATCACACCGTTGACTCATATTTAGCTTGTTGTGCACTATGACCCATAAATCCCTTTCTGTAGTTCTCCTTCCTAGACAGTCGCTTTCCATTCTATATGTATGAAGCTGATAGTTTCTTCCTAAGTGGAGTACTTTGCATTTGTCCATATTCATCCTGTTTACCTCAGACCATTTCTCCAGTTTGTCCAGATCATTCTGAATTATGACCCTGTCCTTCAAAGAGGCTGCAATCCCTCCCAGCCTGGTATCATCTGCAAACTTAAAAAGCATATTCTCTATGCCAATATCTACATAGTTGATGGAGATACTGAATAGACCTGGTCCCAAAACAGATCCCTGCGGAACCCCACTTGTTATGCCCTTCCAGCACGACTGCAAACCATTAATAACTACTCTCTGAGAATGGTTTTCCAGCCAATTATGCACACACCTTTGAGTGGCCCCATCTAAGTTGTGTTTGCCCTGTTTATTGATAAGAAGATCATGCAAGAACATGTCAAATGCCTTACTAAAGTCTAGGCACACCACATCCACCACCTCCCCGTTATCCACAAGACTTGTTAGCCTGTCAAAAAATGCTATGAGATTGATCTGGCATGATTTATTCTTTAGAAATCCATGTTGGCTGTTACTTATCACCTTATTTTCATTGAGATGTTTACAGATGAATACCTTAATTATTTGCTCCATTATCTTTCCTGGCACAGAAGTTAAACTGACTGGTCGGTAGCCTGCATTGTTCTTTTTTCCCTTTTTTATAGCTGGGCACCATGTTTGCCCTTTTCCAGTCTTCTGGAATCTCTCCCAGCTTCCAGGACTTTTGAAAGATAATAGCTAAAGGCTCAGAAACCTCCTCTATCAGCTCCTTAACTATTCTAAGATGCATTTCATCAGGCCCTGGTGACCTGAAGACGTCTAACTTTTCTAAGTAATTTTTAACTTGTTCTTCATGTATTTTATCTTCTAAACCTTCCTTCTTCCCACTAGGATGCATTATGTTAGGCATTTCTGCATCGGCCTTCTTCATGAAGACCAAAACAAAGAAGTAATTAAGCACCTCTGCCATTTCCAAGTTTCCTGATATTGTTTCTCCTACCCTCCTCCCTCATTCCCTGTCCTTGGTCTTCCTCTTGCTTCTAATATATTTATAGAATGGCTTCTTGTTACCCTTTATGTCTTGAGCTAATTTGAGCTCGTTTTGTGCGTTGACCTTTCTAATCTTGCCCCTGCATACACGCATTGTTTGCTTATATTCATCTTTTGTAGTTTCTCCTACTTTCCACTTTTTATACAACTCCCTTTTGATTTTGAGATCATGCAAGGTCTCCTGGCTAAGCCAAGGTGGTCCTTTCCCATACTTTCTAGCTTTCCTATGCAGCGGTATAGTTTGCTTTGGGGCCCTTAATAATGTCCCTTTAAAAACTGCCAACTCTCCTCAGTTGTTTTTTTCTCTTAATCGTGCTTCCCATGGGACCTTACCTACCAGCTCTCTGAGTTTACCAAAATTTGCTTTCTTTGAAATTCATTGTCTCTAATTTGCTGTTCTCCCTTTCACTATTGCTTGGAATCATGATCTCTTTGATGTCATGGTCACTTTCTCCCAAGCTACCGTCCACTTTCAAATTCTCAGTGAGTTACTCCCTATTTGTTAAAAACAAATCTAGAACTGCTTCTCCCTTGAAGCTTTTTCCACCTTCTGAAATAAAAAATCGTCATCCATGCAGTCCAAAAACTTTCTGGATATTCTGTGCCTGGCTGTGTTAGTTTCCCAACATATGGTTAGATAGCTGAAGTCCCCATCACCACCAAGTCCTGTGTTTGGGATAATTTTGGTAATTATTTAGAGAAAGTCTCACCCACCTCTTCTATCTGGCTAGGTGGTCTGTAGTAGACCCCATAAAAACATCACCCTTGTTTTTTACCCTTTTTAACTTAACCCAGAGACTCTCAAAATGTCTGTGTCCTGCATCCATCTCCACCTCAGTCCAGTTGTGCACATTTTTGATATGTGAGGCAACACCTCCTCCCTGTTTACCCTGCCTGTCCTTCCTGAGTAAGTTGTACCCTTCTATACCAATATTCCAGTCTTGCATATTATCCCACCAAGTTTTTATTATACCAATTATATCATAGCTGTGTTTGTTTGTTTATTAGGATTTCAAGTTCTTCCTGCTTATTACCCCTACATCTTACATTTGTATATAGGCATCTAAGATACTGATTTGCTTTTGCCTCCCACTTCTGCGTAGTCCCACTTTTTTCTCTGCTGTTTATAGCCCATGATCACTCCCATTTCCAGCCCAACTCCCAGGTCTCCAGGTTTTTCCTTACCTGGGGGCTTTGGTCACCTGTCCCCATCAAACCTAGTTTAAAGCCCTCCTCTCTAGGTTAGCCAGTCTCAGTCCAAATACATCCTTCCCATTCCTCAAAAGGTGAACTCCATCCCTGCTTAGCAGTCCTTCATGGAACAGCATCCCGTGATCGAGGAAGCCAAAGTGCTCCTGGTGACACCATCCTCTCAGCCAAGCATTCGCCTCCGGAATGCACCTGTCTCTGCCTGGTCCCCTACCGTGGACAGGAAGGATTGAGGAGTACACCACCTGCACTGCACACTCCTTCACCCATACTCCCAGAGTCCTGTAGTCAACGCTTGATCTGCTCAGGGTTACACCTTGCAGTATCATTTGTACCCACATAGATGAGTAACATGAGGTGCATCTACACTAGGAACTAACTTCAGACTTTACTTCGAAGTTAGGGGTTACTTCGAAGTAGCCAGCAGAGTGTCAACATGCATTTTCCCTTTCTTCTAATTTCACTTCAAAGTCAGGGGGCCCAACTTCGAAGTCCTTACTCCATTCCTGGGAATGGAGCAGAGCCCAACTTCGAAGTTTAACTTTGAAGTAGGGTGTTTGTAGACACTCAGCTTCAAAGTCTGTAACTTCAAAGTTATTTTTGTTGTGTAGACACAGGCATGGGGTGGTAGTCAGTAGGCTGGAAAATCCTTGACAACACCTCTGTAATGTCTTGGATACTGGCTCCTGGCAGGCAGCGTACCTCGTGGGATATGTCAGGGTGACAGATGGGTGTCTCTGTCCCCCTCAGAGGAGAGTCTCCTGCCACCACTACCCTACATTTCTTTCTCATAGTGGTAGCAGGAAACCTCCCAGCCTGGGGGGGAAAAGGCTTCTCTGATTCACCTGTAGGGGGTGATTCCTTATCTCCTATATCTCCCATATCCAGAACAGCATAACAGTTTCCCAGTACCGCAGTGGGAGGATTGGGAGCAGGAGGAGAGCACTGCCTGCTGCCGGAAGTGACCAGTTGCTAGTGTCTCCCTGAGCCATCTCCACCTCCACTGACAATGTGTCCGCACTCTTTTGTGGTGGGACAGCTATCTTAACCTCAGCTGTCTCCACATGAACACTGTCCAGGAATTGCTCATGGAGTCTAATACTCCTAAGCCCAGCTGCCTCATCCTGTGTGTCCACCACCTGCTTCCTGAGAGCTTTTATCAGAAGACAACTTACACACTGGATGGTCTTCCTAGCCTGGACTTCAGTAGGTGGGAATTGCAAGTCACAATCCCTGCAAAACCACACCTGGCTCTGGGTAGAGGCGTCCCTGGTCAGGAGGTATAACCAAACCACTTTTTCATTCTCCTTCTATTACTACTAATGTTTTAAAACACTGTCTAAAAATCAAGCATCAAAAAACTACAGACCCACTTTCACAAATATATAATCCCAAAGTAGGAACAAAATGTGTAAATATGGGAGACCTAGAGAACAAATCTGTAAAACTATGAGCAAACTTTAGCAAGAGCAAATTCATTAAGCACTCCAACGTGCTGATATAAGGCAAAGAAAGCCAGGAAGACAGTTAAAACACACTTCCCTGCCAACTTAGGGGAGTACCGGATAAGATAAACACATTCTCTTTCCACCCTGTGCCAGACGTGTTGCACTTTGCATTGCCACGCAGGGTTACACAGTAAACCTGTTACCACACGACTGCAGAAGATTGACCCATTCAGGGTCAGTCTTCTGTGGTTTTGTTTCATGACACATCAACCCTGGAGCTCCTCGCGAACGGCAAGGATTAAGGAAAGTCGATGAGAGAAACGCTGCCTTTGACCTTCCGTGAAGACAGCCCTAGCAGTCAACTGCTGAAGAGTCAATTTTATCTATGCAATTGGAGTAGTTAAAATTGCATATCAGCAGTCGACTTTTATGTCTAGTATAGACATAGCCTAAGTTATCTATTCCTCCTCATGCTCCTGTTTTTGATTTTTGTAAGGGTTAGAGAAAACTGTCAGTTGGACAGCAGAGTTTCCAGTGTGTTATGGGAACATATACAGTGCAAGCAGCAGGGGTGTGAGCTTCCACATGAATGTGCTACCTCTAGCATGAGAAAGGAATTGGTCTGTGTACCTTTGAGACCTTGGCCTCTGCCGAGACAACTGGGATGATGATGATTGGTGATGTAGACAGTTATGCAGTAAGAGCTGAAATAAGACCACTAATTTAATTTTCCTGTGCCATTGAAGAGCCCTTACTGGGTAGTGGCTTGCTGCTATTACCACCATGGGCCAGGTGTGCACCCTGTAATAACAAACACTGTATACCATTCCATGAGCCATTCATTTCATAATTGTCATCTCTTGACGGAGGAAAATGTTGGTGATCCATAACTGGCAATGTCTTAGAACTAGCTGCCAAAGGGAACAAAAGTTCATTGTCAACAAGAAGTTCTGTGACACCTTATAGACTAACAGATATTTTGGAGCATAAGCTTTCATGAGCAAAGACCTGCTTCATCAGATGCATTGGACGAAGTGGGTCTGTGCGCACGAAAGCTTATGCTCCAAAATATCTGTTAGTCTATAAGGTGCCACAGGACTTCTCATTGTTTTTGAAGATACAGACTAACTCCGCTCCCCCTCTGATACATATTAAGTTCATTTTCACTTTTGAGGTACCTTATCTCTGAGGAGAATTAGTAGCAGGGCATGTGCTATGTGGCTGCTTTTTCCTCCCCATGAATGGTGTTTATCAGAAGAAAGGACGAAGGAGAGGAGATTATGGAAAGGCAGAGCATAAGAACAAAATGTTTCCTGATCTTTTCCCCTCTGCACACACAGAAATTTCAGACCAATGTACCCCTCTGCCATGCAATGAAGATGGATTTACAGAATGCATTGATGGGCAAGCCAAATACACTTGTGTCTGTAAACCAGGCTGGCACGGAGAGAGATGTGAAGAAGGTACAATTCATATCACGATTACGGTGATAGCAGTTGTTACTGTGGCTGAAATTATAGCATTATTAACAGTACCACATCTTTACATAGATAAATGAGGCAGCAAATGCCCTCAAGACTTTTTGTTTTTCCCTTCTTCCCACCCCAGCCCCATTTTCCTTCTGTGACGTACCAGGGCACAGTCCAGACGGATGAGTAGCTGTATGACCCCAGTTATGTAACCCAGGGTCAGGGGGCATTCTTCACAACGCCTTGCTGCTGTGGCCTCCCAACTGGACTTTTCACAAACTGCCTTCAGTTATGTTTGTATGTGCTGCAGTCAGCTAAGCACTGGCTCTTACCATCCTTAAAGATTACCACAGGGTGACACAAACATACTCCCAGACTCAGATTTCGTGCTGGTAACATTAGTCCTGGGGGGAATTCTGCAAGTTTACTCTGGCTTCAAATGAAACAACTGCAGAATTCCTCCAGGACTAAAACATATCCTGTGCTGCTCAGCCGTCTCCTGGACAGCACAGATATACTGAGTCTGTTATTCCTTTAAGAGAATCACATGCTTAATGTTTTACCCCAAATGAAATTACCCAGACAAATTAATTTGAACTCACTGGATCAGATAAAACAAGTTTTTGACTACAAAGAGAGAGCTCTTAAGTGAATACAGGTAAAGAAAGATAAAAGTCAGACAGGCTTGCAAGATAAAATGCTGCTGGTGACTAGCTTAACAACCTATGTTAGATTCAAAACAAAGTTCTCTCGTCTATGTGGAAGGAAACTCTGTGCTGTTTTTGTGTTGCGATACAGATTTTTGTCCCTCCCCTATTCCTGCCAAGAAATGGCCACTTTGGTGGCAATTGTCCAGCCTTGTTTATGCCTGGCTGAGGCATCAGCTTGCTCTTCATCTCTTAGGCACTGATTTGATCAGTCCCCAAACTTATCTGGAAAAAGTTATAACTTTACAAGGCATGGGTTACAGAAGTTACTGCAATAGCATGTGAGGTTTGAACATGGATATATTCTGTCATGCCTTCTAGATATAAATGAATGTGAAGACCCAGAAAATAAAAATGGAGGTTGTAGCCACACCTGTGTTAATTTTCCTGGAAGCTACCACTGTTTCTGTGAAGATGGATATTATATGCTTTCAAATAAACAGGAATGTAGAGGTAAGAAAAGACACTAAAAATACCATTGTGTGAAAATAAATTATATTTTGATACTACTCAATTAGAGAATTTAGGCTGATCTGTTGCTAATATTCCCGTAAATTTTCTCCTACTTTTTCAAGCCTAATTCTGCTCTCTGATGCATGTTTGATTCCCATTAATATGACCAACTCATTACACTGCTTGTGTTTAGTAAACCTTTTTACGTGAAGCTAGGTAAGCTAGTTAATGAGTGAAACCAGGACTTGGGTCACAAAGCCCACACTTAAACCAGTTTCATAGCCCAAGTCGAGTTTCTAGAATGCAAGGGGTAGTTAGCATTCTTAGCTGGAAACCCAGTCTGTGAAAATCTGCAATAATGGTTGGATTTCACTGAGTTTTAGTTCTGAATTTACAGACAGGGATGAATGTGTGATACGTCCAAATATCTGTGGGACAGCACAATGCAGGAACATCCCTGGCAAATATAAATGTGAATGTGAAGAAGGCTACACATATAATTCAACTTCAAAGAATTGTGAAGGTAAGGGCTGCTTTTCTCAAATAACTATTTTGACAATTTGGAAAACCTGGCTATCTGTAACTTACAACTTCTAGTTGATTATATGAAATTCTTGCATGCCTCCATGTATGTGGGTTCAGCCATGTGGTATTATGTCTCCCTGATCAAAGCCAATAGAGAGTTGTAAACTTAAAAGTTCCCATTCAACGGGGAGCACCTTGGAATAATGGGCTAGTTAAAGTTCAGGCACTCTAATTATTGGGTTGCAGAGAGCAGGGTTTGCAGCAGAGGTGCCAGAGTAGGGGTTTACAAACCGAAAGGGTACTTTAGCACATGCCTGGATGGGTGGGATAGTTCCCCATACTGAGGTTAGCCTGCGGGGCCCAGGCCACTGCACTCACCACAGCAGTAGGAACCATGCTCAGGGGAGCGGAGCAGGCTGGGGCCAGGGTGCTCTGCTTCCCTCCGCCGCAGTAAAGCAGAGTGACCCGGCAACCTCCTCTGCTCTGGCACCCATCTCCCAGCTGAGTTGCTCAGCTTCACGGCAATGGTGGGAAGCGGAGCAACCCGGCCCCAGCCTGCTCCTCTCCCCTGCGTGATTTGGGAACAGGGCACGGTCTGGGGCTGGGCACTGCTTTCTGCCATGTTGGGAAGTGTGCTGTGGGAGAAGTGTGCCACCCCAGGTCATGTCCCTCAGGAAAGGGTGCAGTGGGGGTGGCAAGGCTGCCCCAGGTCCAGACCCCTCCCCAGAGAGACCCCTACCTACACTGCAAACGCAAGTCATTTGACCCAGGATCAGACTCACTACTTCAGGGGCTCTTTTGATGGGTAGATGTACCCAGAGGCTGAGGAGAGATTCCAAAGGGAAGTCTCTTGATCACCAGATTCAGGAGAGGTGAAGCATACTGACTGCAGGGGCCAGGGAGAGATTCAGTAATTAAGAGAAGCCCTGAGCAGGAGGAGTGAAATTAAACACAGGAGGCTTGGAGCCCTGAAAAGATCCTAGCTACAATCCCAAAGCAGACTCAAGAGTGGTGAGAAAACTAAGGCACAGCATACAGGTGTTCACTGTTTTGCCTAGATCTGCATAAGTCTTGTGCTGTCTAAAGTAAAGTGTAACCACTTTAGGGATCCCATTGCAAAGTCTATGCACTATTTGCTTCAGCTGCTTCGTGTCTCTGAAGCAATCAACTAAAAATCAGGGACTGACTACTTACAAGACTGAGGGTGGAGGAATGGTTTTGCTTACATTACTGGAGTGTCTTGGGGGATCAGCTGTGCTACAGGTCCACTTCCATGCTGGGGTAGGAGATAGATTGGGCCAGAACAGTCTGCCACCAGAGGGAGTAGTTGGAGCCTACCCAAAACCATTGGGAGCTTTAAGGCACAAAGGCCCCATAAGGGGTCTAACACAGCAGCATGCTAAGAGTCCTGCAGAGGAGATGATAATACAATGGAAATAATGACATTCCAACTGGTGAAGAAAAGAATGAACTTTTAGCACTTTGTTAGGAGGCAATTCTTCATGCGTACAGTTCAGGGCAAAGCCTGTAGCACAGGCAGTGCTGTGGAGACAAATGGAGATCTGCAGATACTGCTTTTTTATTATCTTTCACACACCAAAGAAACTTAAAAAGAATTCTTTGCTGACAGAGACCATTTTACTCCAGGTCTTTATGAGCAACTATCTGATGCCTTAACTTTACATAACACCAAAGCTTTCATGATCAGCCATCTGCTCTCCCGTGCCCAATTACTGTGGGGTTAAAGAGAGGATACTAACAGATTCTCGTATCCCTTTGTAGCTGTGTTTACTCAGATACAAAAAGACACCGTGGTTTTAAGAAAAGCAATCTGACATACTTTTCTCCCTCATTCTATGTACATTTCTGTTGTGTGGAATTCTCCTTAATGTAATTTTACTTCTAGAGTTGGGATCCAGAAAGATTGGGAGATGAAGGATATTAACAAAAGCAAAGTCCTGCTTCCTACGGGGGATATAATGCTGCTACGCTTTCAGACTTGCTATAACCCCATCACATAGGTCATTAAATTCTGTCTGAGGACAAAGTTATGCAGATGGACAGAAACTCAGCCTGCCTGAAGCGTGGCAGCATGTATGTTCCCATTGTCATGTTGGAGGGACAGATTCACTCTCTTGGGCTGTGTCCACACTAGCTCCCTACTTCAAAGTGCCTGGGCGGTTAGCCACGGCTGTATGCAAGCCGGCACTTCAAAGTTTAACACTTCAGAGCTGATGCAGGGAAGAATTAGTTTAATGAAGTTCTGCATATGCACCGCAGCACTTCATTAATAATCTCCTGACACCCTACTCACCATGCTCCCTTTGAAGTAGGGAGCTAGTATAGACAGAGCCTTGGATCAGTGAAGTCAAATTTACACACATACCCACACCCTTCCTTTACTGGTAGCTGCTGCAAAGGGAGCAGCTAGGATTCTACTCCCCTTTCACCACCAGTGGAAGCCACCTAAAATAGGTACTGACTCTGCTCATCCCCACTCCACCCATTTGCATGGCTTCACCATAGACCACCCCTTACTCCCCACCATGAGCAAAAGCAGGTCTTGCTGGAGGGGAGCACTTGCTGCATTGCCATCCACCCATGCAGATATAATGGCTCTGGGGCAGCAGCTTCTATCCTTAAAATCCTGGAGGTGAATCAAACCTGGGGTTTACAAGATAATAGAAGTTGTTTTAAAGAGTGACCTAAGCCAACTTCAGTTTAACTTAGATACTGGTCATGTCTTCAGGTCCACACATCTTTATCCTTCTTGAACAGATTGTTTCATCACTCAAAGGCATGTTTTCGAGACGCGAACAACAAAGACATTAAAATGACCAGTCTTATTAGCTGCAGTGTCTTTCATTCAAGCATCTCAAAAACCTTCACAAGCTTTAGTTTGTTTAGTCCTCTCAATGCCAGCTCCATGATGGGGAACCTCTGGTGCAATGATTTGTACTAGGTCACTCAGTAAGCATCAGATATTAGAATGGAGCTCAGGAATCCTAGGAACTGGTTCCTGGTTCTACCCAGTGCATTATACTCAGCACTGCAGAATGTTGAGCTTAAAGATGATATACTGAATTTTCCTTTAAGCAACAGAATGTTTTTCATTTTTTTAAAATTTATCCTGCTCCAAAAACAAATCATGTTTTTGAAATACATTTTCAAACATACTCATGTATTTACATCAGAAATGCAGCCTTTGAGAATGGGCATTGCAAAATTTCTTTGTAGGTATGAGCTAAGGGCAATGTATAGAGTCCCATACCCCATGAGATGTTTTGCTTGTTTTGCTTTCATATTAGACATTTAAATTACATCATCTTTCACACAACCATTCTTTCCTGAGTTATTTATTGCAGATAGCCAACAACCTGAAAAAGGTAGCGGGTTTAACTCCTTAATAGCCAGGTGGGTTAGCATCTAATCAACCTGGGTTGTTCTCCATATATTCCACTTAAATGTCTGGGCTTTGCAGCTTGTGACAATTACTTTATGTCAGAGGGGTACCTCTCCCTCAGATGGAACTGATTTTGGTTTTATGTTAGCAGACCTACTCCACATGATTGTCACATATCCTGTTAGGGCTGTGGTAACTCTTGCAAAGAGAGGAGACCCTAGGGGGAATAAGACAAAAGTGGTCCAGAACATGGAGTACTGATAATTGGCAGCAGTTCATTTATCTCAACTCCTCAACACTGGGTTGCTCTGTAAGCCTCAGCCATGCAGCTCAGCTTTCTCACATCTCATTTCAGCCTTGCCCTTGCTCCCCGTACAGTTCCCATATCAGACTTGTTGGGGCTGCTCATCCAGAAAGCAATGGCAGTTTTCGGCTAGAGAGGGCCCCTTAATATTTTAATACATCCTCACCACCAGAGCCAGGATTCACATTCCAACACAGAGAGTTGTGCCCATTGCTACATTAACTAAGGTACTGGTTGTTAGAACATGAAATAATTGTTCAGTCTAAGTCTCATGCCATGTGCTTCTGTTTCATGCAGATGTGGATGAATGTGCTGAAAACACTTGCGCTCAAATGTGTGTAAATTCACCAGGAAGTTATACCTGCTATTGTGATGGCAAGAAAGGGTTCAAGCTTTCTAAGGACAGGAAGCACTGTGAGGTAAAACTGAACAATGTGAGCTTGCTGGGGAAATGGCAGAGTTGGATGTTTTTCCATGACGGGACCTGGGTGTCAGCATGCCTCAGTGGGTCACAACTGAGAACACTAAATTCTTCTTTGAGTGTCCCCGTGGGTGCTCCACAATAGGTGTCGGGCTCGCCCGGCGCCGCAGATCGGATCTTCCAAGCAGTTTCTGCCGGACCGCGCATGCACTGGCGCGCGCCGCTCCCTTGCGCGCTCCTGGCCATGTGCGCGATCCGGTCCCCGCCAGTTCCTCTTAACCGCCGTCAGCTGCAGACGGAATCCGAACTAGGCTAAGGCCAAGTAGCGTATTCAATGACTTTAACTGTTTTTCTTTAAAGTTTTTCAAGTACTTAGGCTACTACGAGTTAGCCGGTTGTTATTTTTGCAAAAAAAAAAACAAAACAAAACAAAAGCAACAAACAAACTACAAGCGGGACAGCTTCAATCCAGTCCCAGTAACAAGCGCCGGAGGCCAGGAGCATAGGGCCATCAGCCGTCCTGCTGCGGCAGGCCATCGGAAGGGGAAAACAGCACAGAGAAGGTGCTAAGTACCCGTTTAACAACTGAAAGACTCACCAACAATGTCCTCTTCAGGATTTAAAAAATGTGAGTCCTGCCGAGAGGCGATGCAGCGTCCGATGGGCACAGTCTATGCATAAGGTGCCTTGGGGAGTCCCATGTTACACAGAAATGCTCCTTCTGTGCTAAATTAACAGCCAGAGCAAGGAGAGACAGGGAGATGCGGCTTAAAATGCTGCTTTTTGATAAGGCCCTCCAGCCAGACGTGCCGGAGCGGCCGCAGCAGGAGGGACCCTCCGGGGCCCATAAAAGGAAAGCTGCCTCCCTCACCCCATCAGCGCAGAAACGGAGGAAAGCCTCCCCAGCCTGATCCCTGCCGGCAGCAACAGCGAGCGGGACGGGAGGAGCGAGCAGCCCCCAGCCACAGCAACAGCTGATCGGCGGCGGCACGGAGAGCCACGTGGAAGCGGCTCAGCCTCCGATAATCAGCCAGCCGCCCCGCACCGCAGGCAGGGCGGCGGCTAAACAAGCGCCGGTGCCAGCGGCACCGCAGGCAGCGGCACCGACCCCCGGGGAACCGGCGGTGCAGAGCACGCAGGCACGCAGCCTGCAGGCACCGAAGGACACCGCACGTGCGGCACCGCCTTCGAGCGTGCCGAGCACGATGCGGACGGGGCCGGGATCCCCTGTGCGTCAGGGGGCGGAGTTACCTCCTCCAGGGAGGGGGAAGGCTGCACACAAGAGGAGGCATTGCAGCCCCTCTCCGCACAGGGTTGTGGAGTTGCTTTCTCACAGCCCTCCGCTTATGTTTCAGACTCCAACCAGAAGGCAGGGGTCCCCCCTAGCCTACCCGGAGCCCCCTTCTCCATTTTTGCAACCAGCCTCACCCTGGCTGGGACCACCTTCACCCTTCCTGGGGTTTGAACCGCTGGACTATTATGCAAAATCGCTCTCTCCAGTGTCTCGACGATCTCCCTCCCCCAGACGCAGAGGGTATGCACCAAGGGAGTGGTCTAGGTCACCTTCCCAAGAACAGTGCCTATACTGCCATGGTCGCCCCTACCACGCGGGGCATAGACACCATCGGCAATCTACTAGGGAAAGATCCCCACAGACGATCTCGTACCCCCGAGGGCAATTGCGACCGGGGACAGAGACTCAAGCATCTTAGGGGGGACTGGTTATGGAACCCCGAGACTTCCCTCGCAAACCTCTAGCGAGAGGGTGTACCATCACCAGCAGGAACCGGAAGGGTCCAGAGAGACGTACCCCAGCGGTTCCTCGCTCTCCTCCCCGGACGAGGCTACAGCCCCGGGGGACGTCCATCCTCCGGACGATCTCAAACAGTTTCAAGAGCTGTTTAAGAGGGTGGCCTTCACGCAAGGCATCCAGACAGCAGAGGTGCAAGAGAAACACCATAAACTCCTCAAAAATTTGAGACCTCCGGCCTCCTCCAGAGTAGCAATACCGCTTAATGAAGCGATCTTAGAGTCCGCCACTACGATATGGCAGACCCCTGCGACTATTCCGCCTGTCCAAAAGAGAGCGGATAAGAAATACTTCATGCCGGCGAAGGGCATGGAGTTCCTGTTCAGCCACCCACAGCCAAATTCCTTGGTGGTGGAGTCGTCGCAACAAAGATCAAAGACATCTCAATTCAGGACAGGGGGAACAGACAAAGATGCCAAGAAGCTAGAGCTGTTTGGCAGAAAGGTCTACTCCTCCTCCACTTAACGTTGCAAATGGCAAATTACGCAGCACACTTAGCGAACCATAATTTCGACAACTATTCCAGGTTAACCTCCCTCATAGACTCGCTTCCAGAGGACAAAAAGCCGGTGCTCAAGGCCATAGTGCAAGAAGGCTACGCGGCCTCGAGGACGGGAGTTCAGATCGCCCTGGACGTTGCGGACACAGCAGCACGTTCCACAGCAACGCCCCTCCATACACAAAGAAAAGGTACTAACCTCAACAAAGACGGTACCAGTACCAGCAACAGCGCCCCCAGTACCACAGGGGTTACGAGCAAGGGCAACATCAACAGCACCAGCAATACAGAACTCGCAGGCGACGTTCACAACAGAGCCGTGCATCCTCGGGGCGGGGCCAAAGGCCACAAGTTTGACATACAGATCCAGGGCTGCGCCATCACTACCATCACACAAGGTCATCCGAAGCGACTATTCCACCATCGCCTCCGACCGTTCTACGACCAGTGGCAAAGGATCACCACAGACAAATGGGTGCTGGAGATCATAGCCACGGGGTACGCCATCCCCTTCCAGTCGCTCCCACCGTCACGACCTCCACCCAAGCCCCACCTCCAGGAGGCCTCCCATGTAGCGAGGCTCAGGCAGGAGGTGGACCATCTCATGCTCATAGGGGCAGTGGAAAGAGTGCCGGAGCAACTGCAAGGGAAAGGGTTCTACTCCAGGTACTTCCTCACGGAGAAAAAGACAGGAGGCTGGAGGCCCATCTTAGACCTTCGCGGCCTCAACAGGTACCTGCACAAGCAACGTTTTCGGATGACCACAATCGCCTCCATCCTTACAGCACTGGACGATGGAGACTGGTTCGCAGCCCTCGATTTACAAGACGCGTACTTCCACATAACTATCCATCCGGCTCACCGGCGATTCCTCCGGTTCATGGTAGGCAACGAACACTTCCAATACAAGGTCCTACCGTTTGGCCTCTCCTCGGCCCCCAGAGTCTTCACCAAGACCTTGGCAGTGGTGTCAGCCTACCTGCACAGACAGGGGGTATTTATTTTCCCGTATCTGGATGACTGCCTGCTCAAAGGGGCCTCGAAGGGGGAGGTTCTGCGCATGATACGCGTCACAGCAAACACGTTCTCTTCACTCGGCCTGGTTATCAATCTGGCAAAATCGAAAATAGACCCCACACAGGACATAGAGTTCATAGGGGCTCGCATAAACTCGGTTACAGCGAGAGTATATCTACCAGAGGCTCGCTTTCGGGCCATCGGTTCCCTCGTGCAGGTCATCACCTTCAGCCCTACGGTGCCGGTCTTGACGTGCTTGCAGCTGCTGGGCCACATGGCAGCGGCGACATTCGTAGTACAGAACGCCAGGTTACACATGCGCAGCATGCAGCACTGGCTGGCGAGTGTATACAAACCGGCAGTACACACCGTTCACAGGGTGGTGTCGCCCACAGCCGGGGTGCGCAAATCCCTACAATGGTGGGTAAACCCCAGGAACCTGCTAACAGGGGTACCCTTCCACCAGCCGCAAATATCGGTTTTTCTCACTACAGATGCCTCCCTCATAGGGTGGGGAGCGCACATGGGCGAAGAGGTGACTCAAGGACTGTGGTCACCCACGGAACAGTCACTACACATAAATATACTGGAGCTCAGAGCAGTGTTCAACGCCTGCAGACACTTTCCAGACCACATACAAGGCAAAGTCGTCGGGATCAGTACAGACAATACCTCCACCATGTTTTATATAAACAGGCAAGGAGGAGCTCGATCCCGTGCCTTATGCGCGGAAGCAATCCGCTTATGGAACTGGTGCATCGCCAACAATATAATCTTGAAAGCCTCATACTTGCCGGGTGCGCACAATGTGAAGGCAGACCAGCTGAGCAGGCGTTTTGCACTCACACACGAGTGGCAGATCCGTCCCGATCTGCTAAGGCCGATTTTTCCACGCATGGGGTTTTCCCCAAATAGACCTGTTTGCCACTCAGCACAACAAGAAGTGCCCACGATTCTGCTCCAGGGCAGGACTGGGATGGGGGTCCCTGGGGAACGCGTTTGCGATCCCGTGGAGGGGCCCCCTGCTTTATGCGTTTCCTCCCACAGTGCTGATCCACAAAGTCTTGCAGAAAGCCAGGAGGGAAAGGGCCCGGATGATCCTGATAGTCCCAACGTGGGATCGACAACAATGGTTCCCCCTACTCCTGCGCATGTCGGACCGTCCACCGATGCCTCTTCCGGTGGCGCCGGATCTGCTCACGCAAGCCCAGGGGTCCATAGTGCACCCGCACCCCCAAAGCCTGCGACTGCAAGCGTGGTTAATCCATGGCTCAGCTCCCTAGAGAGCACATGCACAGTGGAAGTACAGCAAGTCCTAGAAAGTAGCAGGAGGACTTCCACCAGGAAGACCTACAAGCAAAAATGGACTCGCTTCACGGCTTGGTGTTCTACCAAACAGCTGGCCCCCCTTTTGGTGCCTATACCTACAATACTAGAGTATTTACTGGACCTCAAGAGAGGAGGACTCTCGCTATCCTCGTTGAAGGTCCACCTTGCCGCCATCTCGGAGTTCAGACATGAGGAGGAAGGGCACACGGTGTTCGCCCACCCTATGGTTACCAGGTTCCTCAAAGGGTTGGTAAACCTATACCCCCCTCGGAAACCGATTCCACCTTCGTGGAACTTGGACCTGGTGCTTACCACGCTAATGGGACCACCGTTCGAGCCCTTGGCCACGGTTCCCCTCCGCCTCCTTACAGTAAAGACGACCTTTCTTCTTGCAATTACGTCAGCTCGTAGGGTGAGCGAGCTCGCGGCAGTCATGGCAACGCCACCCTGCACTGTTTTTTTTTCCAAGGAGGCGGTAACCATACGGCTGCATCCAGCCTTTGTTCCCAAAGTTTCTTCCGAGTTTCACATTAACGAACCTATTGTTCTACCCTCGTTTTATCCAAAGCCTCATAACTCCAACGAAGAGGCGCGCCTACACCTCCTGGACGTGAGGAGGGCGCTAGCCTTCTACGTAGACAGGACCAAGTCCTTCCGGAAAACGGATAGACTCCTAGTCTCCCTCGCTCCCAAATCGAAAGGAGAAGGTCTCTCCTCGCAGAGAATCTCAAAGCACATTGTATCCTGCATAAAAATGTGCTACGAGCTCAAAAAGACTCCTTTATCGGCCACTCCCAGGGCTCATTCCACTAGGGCGGTGGCGGCATCAACAGCCTTTTTCAAGGGCGTTGCGTTAAAAGACATTTGCAGAGCGGTGACCTGGTCATCCTACGACACCTTCGCCAAACATTACGCCCTTCACAGGGTATTCCAAGAGGATACCCGTCTCTCTGCAGCGGTCCTCTCGGGGACAAGCTGCACATAATCCGATTACCCACCTCCTATCTTGGGTTACTGCTGGGTAGTCACCTATTGTGGAGCACCCACGGGGACACTCGAAGAAGAAAGACAAGTTACTCACTGTAGTAACGGTGGTTCTTCGATATGTGTCCCCGTGGGTGCTCCACTACCCGCCCATCCTCCCCGCTTCGGATCTCTGTTAGTGTTTTGCAGGGGCACCCGAGGCGGTTGGTCTAGGAACTGGCGGGGACCGGATCGCGCACATGGCCAGGAGCGCGCAAGGGAGCGGCGCGCGCCGGCGCATGCGCGGTCCGGCAGAAACTGCTTGGAAGATCCGATCTGCGGCGCCAGGCGAGCCTGACACCTGTTGTGGAGCACCCACGGGGACACATCTCGAAGAACCACCGTTACTACGGTGAGTAACTTGTCTTTCCTGATCAACTGCCAAGAAATAAAGCAGACACACCCCAAAACTGATGGTTATTCTGTGATATACAGGCTGGACCTCCCTGGAATGGTCCCAAGTGAGGGAGTTTGCCAGACCAGGGAAGATGAACGCTGGCCCCTCTGTTTGGCTACGTCTACACTAGCACGCTACGTCGAAGTAGCCTATTTCGAAGTTAGGACGTTGAAATAGGCTACGTCGACACGTATCGTCTACACGTCCTCCAGGGCTGGTGCCATCAACGTTCAATGTCGAAGTAGTGACGGGGAACATTGAAAGGAGCCACCCCGGAAGGAAATGCGGAGCGTCCACACACACAAGTGCTCCCCGTCGAAATAAGAGGTCAGCAAAGCCCCAAGCCGCTCCCTTAAAGGGCCCTTCCCAGACACACTTGCCCTGCACAGCACAAGATCCACAGAGCCGACAACTGGTTGCAGACCCTGTGCATGCATCACAGACCCCAGCTGCAGCAGCAGCAGCCAGAAGCCCTGGGCTATGGGCTGCTGCACACGGTGACCATAGAGCCCCGCAGGGGCTGGACAGAGCGTCCCTCAATGCCTCAGCTGATGGCCACCATGGAGGACCCCAATGTTTCGAAGTAGGAAGATGCAGATCGTCTACACACACCCTGCTTCGGCGTTGAACGTCGAAGTAGGGCACTCTTCCCATCTTCGGATGGGAATAGTGATTTCAACGTCTCACCGCCTAATGTTGATTTCAACGTCGAAATAGCACACGGCGTGTGTAGACGCAATACGTGCTATTTCGACGTGGTGCCGGCTACTTCGAAGTAGCTGGCTAGTGTAGACGCACCCTTTATGGATTCTGGGCTCTTTTAGGGTCCATCAGCAGACCAGGCTGAGCTCTCCTGCGGGCTCCACACCCCTGGACCAGCCCTGCTGCTGTAGCTGACTGCCACTCTGGCTCCCCTTCTGGCTGCCAGCCAGGCTCTGCTGTCAGTCCCAGCCTGCTTCCCCCAGTGGCTGAGCTACACTGCTGGGTCTGGCCTTGGCTACCAGGCGTTGTGCCCCTGGATTCTCTCCCAGCTGCTGACACTGGGACTGCTAGACTCCTCGCCACCAGGGCTCTCTGATCCAACAACAGAGTTCTGGACCAGAGAGGTTCAACCTCTGCTGAGCCAGCAACAAAAGTAAATTTCTGCGTCACCACGTTGGCTTACAAGAAGTCAGAAATGCAGCTTCCTTAAGCTTTCCAGTCACGGATTCAACACCCAGACTCCAGACTTAATGATGAGCGGTTATTTAAAACCAACTTCAAACAATAGGTTTCTTCTAATTTCAAAGGACCAGCCACGTAGCCAGGTCAGTATATAACTCAGATCTTACCCCAAATTCATGCTGTCGCCAAGTCTCTAGTATATAATGTGTAAAGGCAGGGCCTTTTTTCTGCTGGAACGCCGCTCCGGCACCTTTTTTCGTGGTGCCACCCTTTTGAAAGGTGGCTGGGCTACACTCTCTATTTTCTGCTATGTGCAGTGGCAAATGGGTCAGCGAAGGGTGGTGCAATGCAGCTCAGGTTAGCTGCACACATGGAGCGCCCCCTCCCCTTGCTCTGTGCTTCATGGCTCCAGCTGGGAAGCAGACGGTCCTTCGGTCCCAGCATAGTCCACCCAGGAGCTATGCAGCTCCTGCTGCCCCAGTGGCTATGGTCCTCTGTGGTCCTGGAGGCCGAGCCTGATGTGGCATTTGCATGGTTCTGGTGGCCTGCCATGGATTGAGTGGGAGAGGCCACTGCAGTGGCACATAAGTAATTAGCCAGCATTCACTTGTGGGGGCCTGGGGGAGCCTAGTTGTGGGAAAGGGAGAGGTCATTCATTTGCGGTGGGAGCGGTGGGTGTGGGGGGGTTAATCCTGTGGGAGGTTAGAAAAGAAAGGTGAGAGTTAAAATTAATTAATGAAATCAAATACCTATAATACTTGCAAAGTTTTTGGTTCAGGCTTGTAGCAGTGATGGCTGCTGGCTTGTTAAGTCTCCAATTGCCTCCCAGTCCTCATTGCCTTAGTTAGAATCCTCCCATTAGCGCAAGCTCACAATCCAGATGCTTGAGTAGAAAAAAGGCAAAGTGGAGGTTTCAGGGCCTTTTAGCCCTTCTGCCACGTGAAGGGAAACAGATTGTTCTCACAGGTAATAACATGTTGTTTGGAGTCACAGGGCCATGCATGCTTTGCTTAGTGATAGCAGAGGTCATTGCCCAGTCCTTCACAGGAAAGTCCATTAAGCACATATAGGCATCTCCCATGAGCCTTTGAGAGTTAAGTGTTCTGCCATGGGCCATTGAACACAAATAGTCCCTTTTGAGGTGCAGGCTAGTTAACTTGTGTGTGTTACCACATGAGCAAACATTTGAGATAAACGTACATAATTAAATGACACATATATACAGATAACATAAAAAGTTATGATTTACTAAATGTGATTTAAAGACACTTTACTTGACAGTCTTTGTGTAAGATTTGTTGTGATTATATATCTGTGGTAGCAGCAGTGATCTACATGGTCATAGTTTCATCAGATAGGCTACGTCTGCACTACATTCCCCTTTCAGAGGAGGAATGCAAATGAGGGAGATTGAAAATGCAAATGAAGCACAGATTTACAAATGTCACGCTTCATTTGCATAATCCCATGTGATCGCATTTCTGGAAGAGACTTTTGAAAACAAAGACAGCCATGCAGATGGGGTTCCCTAGGAAAAAAATCCCCATTTCTGAAAGAACCCTTATTCCTGAAAGAATGAGGTATAAGGCTTCTTTAAAAAAAAAGTTTTTCCCCAAAAGAACCCTGTCTACACTGCTTTTTCTTTTTATTAAAAAAACTCTTCCAAAAATGATTGGAAGAGATTATGAAAATGAAGCCCAAGATTTTTAAATCAGCTTTTCATTTACATTTTCAGTTTTCCTCATTTGCATTCCCTTTTGAAAGAGGAAAGTACAGTAAGGTCTCAGAGTACACGAGGGTTCTGTTCCACGCACCCTTGCGTAAACCTAGATTTCGTGCAAGTTGGGGTCTGGCTTTTTCCCTGGCAGAACACATGTTCTGCAGCCGGGGAAGCAGCAGAAAGGTGCTGCTGGGGTGTGGGGGCAGTTGGGGAGGGTTAAGCCCAGCAGTGGTTTGGGGCTGTGGGAGGTGGGTGCGGGGTGGGCTAAGGCTGGGATGGATTAGGGCTGCAGGGGGTGCGGGGTGGAGCTGAGCACGTATAGTGAGCTGGGCTGCGGGGGGGGCAGCGACTTGAGCTGGAATCACAGCCGTGCTTGGGTGGTGAGCCAGCAGGGAGGTCGCACTGGAGTCACGCATGGTGAGGCGAGTGGGCAGGCAGTCAGCTTGTGACCCGGCTGCGGGGGCGGGGGTCACACCAGAGCCGCACAGAGCAGGCAGGCAGCTTGTGAGCCAGTGGGGGGGGGGTCACACCAGAGCTGTGGGGGGGAGCTTGTGAGCCAGCAGAGGCGTTGCACTGGAGCTACGCAGGGCAGTGGGGGCGGCTTGAACCAGAGCCGTTTGCAGGGGGTTTAAACCGGGCTGGGGGTGGGGTCAGGGGCAGACGTGTAAGAGCAGGGTGGCGCACTCTGAGACCTTACTGTAGTGTATATGCAGCCATAATGTCACAGAGGTAAGTTAGGAAAAGTACCAAAGCCAGATTCACAATTGTTGGAAAAATGCTGCAGGCTTTAGACTGGGACATGCTTCACAAAGCAAATCTGGCAGTTCATTTCGTGGCATGTGGATATCATTGAGGCCAGGTTCTGTTCCAAGAAAACATCATGGGAAATCTGCCTTAATTAGCCCTTTTCTGCTCCTGTGTCCCAAAAGAAACTCTATTGTCCTCCCCTCTGGAAGGTGGGTCCTTCTTGGCTTTATAAGAGGCTTTATAAGGGGGGCCCAGTCTCATACTTCCCAGATTTTTCTTGCCCTGAGAACCTCTTCCCACCCAGGCTCTCAGAATGATTCCTAGAAAAGCTTAGTTTGAGTGGGTACGAGTTGATTGTTTTGCACAATTTCAGTTGTCGTGATTGATTGTCTAGTAAAAGGACCAGGCAGCGAGTTAATAAGTTTCACCAAGTGCTTAAAAATGTTTCCCATCCAAAAGGAACTATTTTTAGGTTCAAAGAATTTTCAAATTTACACTACTTAGTGGAAGAAGCAGTGGGAATACAGAGGATTTAAATGAAAACATTTCCTCATGACGGCTTTTCTTTATACTACTTGGGCAAGATCAGGCAGGTTGGGACCCGTAAGTGTGTTCAAACAGCTTTCACAAAAGCAAAATCCTTGTCACAGTATGATGTAGTGGAGCTTAAATATTTCAGAGATGAAAGTCTGATATTGTGCTAGAATATATTTACCAGAGCTTGGTATTTTTAGTTGCTAAGATTTAATATTTAGACAACACAGGGAGTAATTCCACTCCCTACTGATATTGAAGTGGGAGAACATCCCTTTTTAGCCCTCATTAAACTCTATTCCAATGCTGCTGGATTAGAGAGAGCTTTGGTAACTCTTAGGACTAAAGCTGAAGAGGGTGAGCCAGTATGTGGAAACCAGTTGCAGATCTTTTAATGTGTATTATCAGTAATATCATGGCAAACACAAAAGATCAAGTGCTCCATCCAGTGTAAAAATAATTCAATGATTAAGGTGCAATTCATACACACAATACTGTAATTCAGGAGTTGCTCCTCTGTTGTCAGTGGAATTGCTGCAGCACAAAAATTGTGTTAAATTAGAACCGAGCCCAAAGAATTTAGGGAACTGTAGCCTTAGCTGCAAGGTAGACTAGTGTTCCAGGGGTATGCATGCCCCAGGGGTTACACAGAGATCTTCTAGGGGTACATCAGCTCATCTCGATATTTGCCTAGTTTTACAACAGGCTACATAAGCGCTAGCAAAGTCAGAACAAACTAAAATTTCATTTGACTTCTTAGACTACTCTATACAGTATATACTGAAAAGCAAGTATAATATTTATAATTCAGTTGAATTGATAATTATATGGTAAAAATGAGAAAGTAAGCCATTCTTCAGTGTTGCTGCGCTGTGTATTTTGTATTTTTGTGTGATTTTGTAAGGAAGGAGTTAACTTAGAGTACACAGGACACATCAGACTTCTGGGAGGGGATAATAGTTGGGAAAGGTTGGAAACCACTGAGCTAGACTATCCAAACAGAGTGTGTAACAACACACGCTGTAATGTTTCACACCCAGTTGATTTGGCTCTGCTGTGTCTATGTATCACTGTTGACCTGCTATGAATTTAAATATAGGGGATTCAGTCAAAAGTAAATTTCAGTTGTCTTTTTTAAAAAATGTTACATCATTGTGGCATGACAAAACACACAAAAGCAGCTGAAATGACGTACAACATCCAACTTTTTTGAATTAGAGTGACCAGATAGCAAGGGTGAAAAAAAGGAAACTGGGACAGGCTGAGAGGTGATATCCTGCATTAATCATATATCACATGACCCAAATTTCATTTTCGCCAGCAGGCGGAGGTGGGCAGTTTGTAGAATTACTGATGGTTCCCAGAACAGGTCAGCTTCCTTCCCTGCCATCTACCTAAAGCTCCTGAGAGGGAATCTCAGTGTGGCAGTGCAGTCTGTGCAAGGGCTTGTGGATGGCAGATGGGATTCAGGCTCTGAGAGGGAGTTTGGGCACTAGGGATACGGCAATTGCTCCTTGTCTAAGAGCTTTACAACAGCATTACCTCTGCAGCTGTCATTGACTGTGGGGGCATTCGGGGTGGGGCAGTGCATGGAGACACACCCTGCCAAGAGTCCACAGGGATGTGATGGAAGATGCACAGAGCAGGCAGGCAAGAAGTTGCTTCAACCCCGCTGTACTGTGGGAGGTGGCAGCACCCCACACCCTACTTTCTAGCCCTGTAAAATCACCCCGGGGTGTCATGCAGAGTCAAGAGAGAGACCTAGCCCTGAACTATGGTGGAACTGGGTCCCCAGGCCAGGACTGTTGCTGGAGCCCAGGTACCACAGGCCCACGTAACTCACCACCCCTGCACCAGGTTTAACCTCATAATTTTACGTGGGATTACTTGTAGTGGGCTAGTGGCCAGGATCTGAACTTTCCACGTGTTCAAAGAAGATGCCACATCAAGAGACACTGTACCTCGCCAAACACCCTGCTGTACATTAAATCAGTTTTGCCTCAGAGAAAATGTGATGCTTATTCAACCAAGATAGTTTCTGTATCACCCTAGACATTTTAGATTTTCCCCAGCCAAACTGAAAACTCAACCAATCCAACCAAACTGCTCAGATTATGGGACCTGAGAATGCTAGCCTAAGCTGTAATGAAAGCAGGTTGAAAGGAAGTTGTCTAGTTTGGCCGTATACCTTGATTTAAATATTAATATTGATTATTATATGAACATTCACATATCAACTGAAATGAAAATTGAAATTTACTAAGCTATAGTATGACAATTTTTAGCCACCAAAATTTTTGTGTGTATGGACAGTGCTTTTTAGCTGGAATCCCAACCATGCACACCCTCCTCAGGCAGCATCGGCTCCGCTGGCTTGGCCATGTCCACAGGATGAATGACGGAAGGATTCCAAAAGACATCCTGTATGGTGAGCTAGCCTCTGGCAAAAGACCTTTCGGACGCCCCCAGTTGCGCTACAAAGATGTCTGCAAGAGAGACCTCAGAGAGGTAGACATCAAGCTGGACAACTGGGAAGAACTAGCAGACGACCACAGCAGATGGAAGCAGGAGTTACACGAGGGCCTTCAGAAGGGCGAGATGAGGATCAGACAGCTAGCAGAGGAGAAGCGAGCACACAGAAAGCACACAAAGGACTTGCCAGACACCCACCACATCTGCAAGAGATGCAGCAAGGACTGTCACTCTCGTGTGGGTCTTCATAGTCACAGTAGACGCTGTAAATGAAGTCCTCAATTGAAACAATAAAGGGCACGATCCATAGTCTATGCAGACTGAAGGATGCCTACTACTACACGGGTGGAGGGAGCCAGCTGAGTACCAGATTTTTTTTTTTTTATTAAAAACAGTACTACATATGGATAATGTAGAAAATTTAAATTGCTTCATTTGTATTGAGATATTCAAATTATTTAAGTATAGTAGACATCATGTGCTTCAGAAAAATATACACCAAAAGACACTAAGAACGGAGGTTAAACTTCGAAATATAGATACACAAAAAGTTGTGACGGATCATTTTTCCTTTCATTATTACCAGGCTGTTCCAGTTTGTGTCCCTCTGAATCTTGAAAAGAATTATGAACTGCTTTACCTTGCGGAGCAATTCATAGGGATCCCAGTGATGTACTTAAGATTTAGACTGCCAGAAGTCACCAGGTGAGCATTTGCCATTGATAACCTTATTCGGGGAAGTTCTGGGGATTTGTTTCCATTAATTCTCGGAAGGTGACAGAAGGATGTGGGTATTGCATGAAGATTCACAACAGCATCTCACAGAATAAGACACCTTGAATCACTGCAGGGAGGACAAATGAGTTACAAATCAGTGCATGATCACCCAAATGCCTACATGTAACAGTGCTCAGTGGAGGCAGGAATTACTTTGAAAGTGGATGGACAGGACTGAGGTGCTTAAAGAGTCAGTTTACAGCAATGCCTAGTTAATTATATCCTTGAGCCACACCTGCAGTATGGCAGCTTGTAACTGCTTGGTGTGATACAACTGAGAGCATAGCAAGTTCATTCCAGACACTAAGCTCCATTTTAAGCAACTTTTTCCATCAGTTGGGAGCAGTCACAGCTGACTGACGCAGCTACATAATGGAGCAAGGCAGTCCATTAGTGTGGTCTGTGGGAGGCACAGAGCCCTAGCATCTGAGCCAGAGCTCATCAGTGGCTGAGGAAGCAGATTCCTCCTGCAGCTACTGGCAGCTGGTTGCTGCACTTGTAGACAGATGTACTGACTGAAAGGGAAATGAAAACAAACCTTGGGAGGAAGAAAAATCAGAACTGTCCTAGAAGGGAGTGAGGAAATGTGGAAAATGGATTGAAAGGGAGAGCGGGGAATATTAATTGGCTGAAGGCCCCAATAATTTTTGGGGTGCATGAGATTTTTAGGAGGGGAAGAAGGAGGTTTCACAGTGACTGAAGCTTGGTCTCCCTCTGAAGGGGAGAGAAAGAGAGGGAGGATGACAGCAGACATTAAAAGATATAGCTGTTCCCCAAAGGCCAGTCTTGGAAACTGACTCACTCCACAGTAGCCAGATTTCATGTAGGGTTCTCTCCCCACCATCAGGTAATGTTTCTTTTTCAGTCTGAAAATCAGATGATGTTATAAAATAAATATGCATCTCAGTATGAAGTTGTATATCAAAATGGTGAGCCTCATGTGATGGTTCTGCTGCCCTTCTGCAAAGGTTACCAGCTGTAGCATGCTGTTCACCAAGTACTAAGGAAACTAATGGTTTCCTGTGCTTTCTTCAGGCCAGTGATGCTGAGCAGTGTTTCCATGAATGTGTAGAATTTCCTCTTCATGTGTCAGTGACCAAGAGCTACTGCTAATATGTAGGGAGCTCTATATTGCAGTTCACCTTGCTTGCTGTGCCACCTGAAGATGCAAGGTTGCCTTTGAGTCACTGTTTAAACAATTTCAGAGGCACCGATAGAAAAAGTTGCTGCATTGGTGATTTTAGAGCATAAATATTACACTATGTCCTATGTCCTACACTTTATGAGTCAAAGCTGACCTGGCATTAATGATCTCCTGGAAGACCTTTTTAATAGTTTGAAAGTACCCTTAGCAGCTAAAGTCTGAAATAGATACTGACCAGCTCAAAATATGTAGCTTTGACAGAACCATATATGAAAGTCAGTGTGTTGCAGAGAGATCTGGCCTTGGAATCCGTGCACCGGAGTTCTGATCCTAGTTCTGCCACCCACCTGCTGCGTGCCTTTTGCCAGTCGCTTCACTTCTGTATGCCTCCGTTTTCTCCTCACACCCTTCCTCCGTCTTGTATATTTAGCCTGAAAGCCCTTTGGGGCAGAGAGCTTCTCTTATGTTTGTACAGCCCCCAGATCACAACAGCCTCTATAGGTTGTACCATAGAATAATACCACTACCACCATTTATTATTTGTTTTACTGTAGTACCTAGGAGTCTAGTTATGAACCAAGATCTGATTGTGCTAGACACTGTACAAAATGCAGAATAGAAAGCGCTACAATTTATGCATGATTGTCCAAATGCCAGCAAAAGAGAAACCCCATTCCCTGAACAGAATAAAGGTAAAACAGTGGAACTTTCAAAGTCAGCAATGAGCAAATATTTATTGACGATTTTGTTTAATAGCATGCCTGAACATACTACGGGAACACATCCCAGGCAATTTACTTTTTCTCACAACACATCTGTAAGCTAAGGGGTATGTTACCCCTGTTTTGTAGATGGGGATCTGAGACAGTCATTAGCTCTGGGTTCTGCGGGAAGTTTGTAGTAAAGGTGGAAATTGACCCCGAAGTCAGAAGTCCCAGACAAATACCTTAAGCACAAGATCATCAGTGTCATTGGTTCAGATGAACAACATTCTGTAGCTACTGGATTGTGACTGTGATCAATCATAGGCAGCCATTTAACCTGCTCAGATACAGAGTTGTCATTTGGAGATTAAAACTTCCCTCCATAGCAAAATTATTAGTGTATTGCAGTAAGCGCTTCACTGTCTTATGTATCCTCTTCCCTTTATTGTGATCCCTTTCCCATGACTCAGATTTTCAGCAGAATTTGATTTCCGGACATATGATGCAGAAGGTGTTATACTATATGCTGAGTCCTCTGACAACACAGCATGGTTCTTGCTTGCACTTCGTGATGGAAAGATTGAGATTCAATTCAAGAATGAACTTGGAACAAAAGTCACCAGTGGTGGCAAAGCCATTAATGATGGTCTGTGGCATATAGTAAGTTTTTTTTTAATGCTTTGTCAGCACACTCAAAAGTTGGAAAAAAATTAATAGCAACTTTAAAGAGAAAAGTTTCAAAATGGTTCCGTAAAGATCCCAAATTTAAAAAAAGGAATGGTGGCATCACCTGCAAACTTCCAAATTGTCTTTTGATACAAAAATCACTTTCAGGGTGGTGGTTTCATACCTGGCAGCACTGTGCCGTCTAAATTTTTCCACCCGTATGTAGAATACATTTTGTTATGGGTACCCAGGCATGTGTGGGTGTGCACCACCAGTAGAAATGCAGGATGCCAGCTGTGTGCTTTGTGGATACTCTGCTAACTAGGTAGGTGGCATTTGAATCTCTCCTAGGCAGCCACCCAAGTGATCAGCTTACAGGGATCATGGCTATACATTAATACTAGGGCATGCATGTGTGTAAACGTGTTTATTCTGACACAAGTGGTCCATGAGGTTGGTATTCCAAGCAAAGTTGTATTATGCTACCCAGTGCGGCTTAAAATCAGTCAAATCAGCCTCGTAATGAAATAAAACTTACTTTTAAAAAATCCTTAAATCCTGAGTGTAGTGTGTCCAGTGCTTCTCAGTCTCAAGTCAGTAAGGCTACGTCTACACGTGCACCCAACTTCGAAATAGCTTATTTCGATGTTGCGACATCGAAATAGGCTATTTCGATGAATAACGTCTACACGTCCTCCAGGGCTGGCAACGTCGATGTTCAACTTCGACGTTGCTCAGCCCAACATCGAAATAGGCACAGCGAGGGAACGTCTACACGCCAAAGTAGCACACATCGAAATAAGGGAGCCAGGCACAGCTGCAGACAGGGTCACGGGGCGGACTCAACAGCAAGTCGCTCCCTTAAAGGGCCCCTCCCAGACACACTTTCATTAAACAGTGCAAGATAAACAGAGCCAACAACTAGTTGCAGACCCTGTATATGCAGCACGGACCCCCAGCTGCAGCAGCAGCAGCCAGAAGCCCTGGGCTAGTGGCTGCTGCACACGGTGACCACAGAGCCCCGCAAGGGCTGGAGAGAGAGTATCTCTCAACCCCCCAGCTGATGGCCGCCATGGAGGACCCCGCTATTTCGATGTTGCGGGACGCGGATCGTCTACACGTCCCTACTTCGATGTTGAACGTCGAAGTAGGGCGCTATTCCCATCCGCTCATGGGGTTAGCGACTTCGACGTCTCGCCGCCTAACGTCGAAGTTAACTTCGAAATAGTGCCCGACGCGTGTAGACGCGACGGGCGCTATTTCGAAGTTGGTGCCGCTACTTCGAAGTAGCGTGCACGTGTAGACGCAGCTTAAGAGTCTTAACATTAACTTTACTGGGAACAAGTTCTGTTCGATATAGCTACTACATACAGAAAAAGAACACTATTGAGATTGTAAAGTCAGCCACTTAAACTTAGGAAATGTCAGAATTAAAGTTACAAGGACAACCTTATTTCTGGCATTTCCTAATTTTTCAAGCTTGCCTTCTCAGCCGTCTTTTAATGTATAGATAATTTGTGTGTCTCACAAGCATGTAGCACAGTATTTGGTTTTGATTTTTTTCCTGTGGAATGGCCCCAATTCATCAGCAGCACATTTGAACGGAGTACTTTCAACACGGTATGTCACCAAAGTGCTAAACTGTGCTAGCCACAGAAATATACCATCTTCTGGCACCCTGGAGGAAGAGGCACAACACATGAAGACAGAGAGTTACAGCTCCACAAATAGCCTAACACAGCACAGCTCATTATAAAGATTTGAAAGGTATTGAGAAAGAGTGTAGGGTTATGGGTTTGTCTGCACAGTAGCTGGGAGAGTGCTTCCTAGTTTGGGTAGCTAGACACACACTAGGTGTAGCTGAGGTAGCTCACTACAAATAGCGACATAGCTGCATCATCACAAGTTGTGGGTTGGGCTAGCTACCTGAAAACATACCCAGGGTATTCACAGATTCCTAGGCCAGAAAAGGAACATCATGATCATGTAGTCTGACCCACTACATCACACAAGTCTTTGAGCTTCCCCACAATCATAGAATCACAGGGCTGGAAGGGACCTCAGGAGGTCATCTAGTCCAGTCCCCGGCTTCAAACAGGATCAACCTCAACTAAGTTATCCCAGCCAGGACCTTGTCAAACTAGGACTTAAAAACTTCGAGGGATGGAGAATCGACCACCTCTCTAGGCAACACATTCCAGTGCTTCACCACCCTCCTGGTGAAATAGTGTTTCCCAATATCCAACCTACTCCTCTCCTTCTGTAACTTCAGACCATTGCTCCTTGTTCTTTCATTGGTCACCACTAAGAATAATTTCTCTCCATCCTGTTCAGAACAACCCTTCAGGAAGCTGAAGGCTGCTATTAAATTACCCCTCAGTCTTTTCTGTAAACTGAAAAAGCCCAAATCCCTCAGCCTCTGATCATAGGTCATGTGCTCCAGCCCCTTAATCATTTTTATTGCCCTCCGCTGAACTTGCTCCAGCACATTCACATCCTTTTTATACTGGGGCGTCCTAGAACTGGACACAATATTCCAGATGTGGCCTCAGCAGTGCTGAATAGAGGGGAACAACCACTGTTCTAGATCTGCTCACAATGCTCCTTCTAATGCACCCTAATATGTCATTAGCTTTCTTGGCTACATGAGCACACTGTTTACTCATATCCAGCCTTTCATCCACCATAACCTCTAGAGCGCTTTCCACTGTACTGCTGCTTAGCCAGTCAGTCCCCAGCCAATAACAGTGCTTGGGATTCTTCTGTCCCAAATGCAGGACTCTACATTTCTCCTTGTTGAACCGCATCAGATTTCTTTTTGCCCAATCCTCCAATTTATCCAATAGATCCTCTCTCTACCCCCGCAATGTATCTGGCTCTCCCTCTAGCTTAGTGTCTTCTGCAAACCTGCTGAGGATGCAGTCCAGTCCCTTATCCAGGTCATTAATAAAGATGTTAAACAGCACCAGCCCCAGAACCAAGCCTTGTGGCACTCCGCTTGAAACCAACCGCCATCCAGATATTGAGCCATTGACCACTACCTGTTGCGGCTGACCATCAAGCCAGCTTTCTATCTATCTTATAGTCCATGGATCCAATCCATACTTCCTCAACTTATGGGCAAGAATGTTGTGGGAGACTGTATCAAAAGCTTTGCTAAGTCAAGGTATTTCACATCCACTGACTTCCCTGTGTCGACAGAGCCTGTTACCTCATCATAGAAGTTAATCAGATTGGTCAGTCATGATTTGCCCTTGGTGAACCCATATTGACTACTCTTGATCACTTTCCCCTCTTCCAAGTGCTCCAAAATGGATTCCTTGAGGATCCCCTCCATTATTTTCCTAAGGATTGAGGTAAGGCTGACCTGGATTGTCCCTCTTGCCTTTTTCAAAGATGGGTGCTACATTTGCCTTTTTCCAGTCATCTGGGATCTCTCCCGATCTCTAAGAGTCTTCAGAGGTAACGGCCAAAGCTCACCAAAGACATCTGCCAATTCCCTCAGTATCCTTGGGTGCATTAAATCCAGACCCATGGATTTGTGTACATCTAGTTTTTCTAGGTAGCTTTTAACTCGCTACTTCCTCACCAATGGCTGCCCTCCACCTTCCCGTACTGCATTGTCTAACACCATGATGTAGGAGCTGTACTTGTCTGTGAAGACTGAGGCAAAAAAAGCATTGAGTACTTCAGCTTTTCTTACATCATCTGTCACTAGGTTACCTCTCTCATCCAGTAACAGCCCCACACGTTCCCTGATAACCCTCTTATTGTTAACATGCCTGCAGATGCCCTTCTTGTTACTCTTCACATCCCTTGCCAGCTGCAGTTCCAATTGTGCTTTCGCTTTCTTGATTACTGCCTGGCATTCTCCAGCTTTATATTTATACTCTTCCTTAGTCAACTGTCCACTTTTCCATTTCTTACACGCATCCTTTTTGTGTTTCAGCTGACCAAGGATTTCCCTGTAATTTCCCAATAATTCCTAGAGCAGGTATTTGGAAAAACTTTCAATGTTGATTTAAAACTTGTTAGTGTTGGAGAATCTACCGGAACCCTTGGCAAATTGAGAGTATTTAACTATTTGAACAAAGTGTACAAAAGGCACGCCCTTTTTCCAATGTAAATGTATCTAGCTTTTCTTTGCTAGACTGGAGTCCATTATCAAGTACCTATCTAGGTACTTGCAGATTGTAATCAGGTCACTCCCTTACCTTGTCTTTGCTAAACTAAATAGATTGAGCTCTTTGGATCTGTCACTATAAGGCATGCTTTTTAATCCTTTAAATAGTTCTCCTGGCTCTTCTTTGAGCTGTCACCAACATCCTTCCTGAATTCTGGATATTGTAGTCTACCAGTGGTTTTATGACTGCCACTTTCAGAGGTAAAATAACTTCTGCTTGAGGTTCGGCTACTTTTGCATGCGAGGATCATATTAGCCCTGTTGGTTTCAATGGAAGTTCATATTCAGGTGGTTATCCATCACACTCCCTAAGTCATTTTCAGAGTTGCTACTTCCTGAGATAGCATCCCCCATCCTGTAGCTATGGCCTACAGTGTCTATTCCTAGATATATGCATATGCATTTGGCAATATTTACCACGCCCCCATTCTCCCCCACCCCATCTGCTAACTTTATCAGCAACATTTTTGTTTTCTTCTAGGTCATTTTAAATAGTGGGGGGCCAAGAACTCCCTATAGAACCCCGCTAGAAACACGCCAATCATAATTTCCTGTTTACAGTTGCATTCTGACATTAATCAGCCACTTTTTAATCCCATTAATGTGACCCATATTATATTCTAGTTTTTTTTTTATTTAATGAAAATGTTCTGTGCTATAACATCATTTAATGGAAGTGTAATTATAAAATGTCAACATTATTACCTACGTCAACCAGCCTAGAAATCTAATTAAAAAAAGATATGAAGTTACTTAGTCTCTGTTTTCAAAAACTTATATTGATTTCTATATTACACCACCCTCCTGTAGTTCTATATTAAGTCCCATATGAGCCATTCTGTTATCTTGCCTGGGAATGTTGCTAGACTGACAAGCCTCTTAAAAACCGGATCATAATGTTTACCCTTTTCAAAAATTGACACGAGATTAGCTTTCTTCCAATCTTCTGGAACTTCCTTGGTTTTCTAAACCTTACTGAAAACCAGGGCTAATAGTCCAAAAAGCTCCTCTGTCAACTTCTTTAAATCTCTTGGGCGCAAGGTATACCAGCTGCTGATTTTAAAATACCTAATTTTAGCAGCTGCTTATTAACAGTCTCCTGACAGTGGAACGGAAGAAATGTAGTCATCGTAATATGAGACTACATTGCTGTTTTCCCCAAATACATAACCGAAATGTTGATTGAACATTTCTACCTTTTCTACATTGTTATGGGTAAGTCTATCATTTCCGTGTAGTAATTTTCTAATACCATTGCTGGGATTTTTTTTTATACTAATAAACTAAAAAAACTCGTTCTTGTCCTGAGCTACAACACTACACTTCTGATTTACATTAGTACTATCAGTATAGAACAAATGGAAGAGAAAGGGAATTATTTTTAAAATACCATATAGTTCTCTTCATGTCCTTCTAAGACAATTTTTTTTTAAACTTTACGGCTTTCTCCCATGTTTATAGCTTTTGGGGCACCTAGTAAAGTCTTGTTAAACAAGCCCCAATTATCATTCATGTTTTTCTGCCGAAGTTCTGCTTCTCAGCTTATTTGAATCAAAATTGTTTTCACGTTTTTGAAATTGGCCCTTTTAAAGCACTAAATTGGTTAAGATTATATTTGGGCAGCTAGGCCGAGGTGCCACCAGTGCTGCGACAGCCACACTGCTACTTTTAAGCACGCTGCGTACATGTAACTTAAAAGGATGAGATTTAGTTCTGCCATATTGTTTCCTGATCTTCAGTCCCATGCACCTTCCCTTAGGCCAAAAGTGTATTTTGACAGGTAACATCAATAGCAGCAGATGAATCTCTACAGTTTTCTTTTGTCTTTGTTCTATCAGGAGGTTCATTTCTTTGTGGAAGGCTGAATAAAATCCAGAGGAGAGTGCTCACTGTGGATGGAATGTTAAACAATCTTAGAAGCAAGTTCCCAGCAAGTTCTTAGTGTAACACAACCTGAAAAATTACATTTTTCCAAAATCTTTTCATTCAATTGTTCACATTTTCCAAACAAGAAACACCTTTGCTTTACGAGTATTCTCCATTTAGCCATTTTCAAAATCCTACATAAATTTATATAAAAATAAAAAGGCAGGTTTCTGGGCTGTTGTATTTTAAATTTAAATAATGGGACACATTAGGCAACCTTAACACAATGCTCACTACTACACCCTCTCTAATGAGTTCATTCAACATATGTAGTGCTATGCATAGTGTTATACATTATTTTTCATCCTAGGTCTCAGTGGAAGAATTAGAACACAGCATCAGTATAAAAATAGCAAAAGAAGCAGTGATGAATATTAACAGTCCTAGAAACCTGTTTAAACCATCAAATGGCTTCTTGGAAACTAAGATGTACATTGCAGGATTGCCCCGCAGAGCTGATGATGCCCTCATTAAACCGGTAACTTTAAAATACCTCCCAGTTAAGTCTGGTTTGTTGTTTATTTTTTCTTTTATTGTAGTTACCCATTTGTCACCAGGGAAATACAATCCTGAGAGCTACGTATGTAAAATGGAAAATGCTATTGTTGACCTTTTAGTTTGAAAATGAGTATGCATGAAGCTTTTCAGTCTGTACATTTTTAGATTTAGTTATAGAATCACATCAATTAAAGACATCTCAAAATCTAATCCATCTTCCAGGGTTTTTGTTAAGAGTTCAATTTCTAATCTCATTTTAAGACTCCTTAGCAATAGATCCATTGGTACTTACGTAGGGAAAATATTTTACAAATGCTCCTTTTCTTAGTGCCAAATTGTGCCTTGGTCTTGGGGGCAGGCAAGAGCAAAGGGAGCATCTTGAATGTGCACTAGAAAATAATTTAGATTTGGAAACAAGCCACCATAACCCTAACAAAAAGTGCTTGCAATATTTTGATTATTTTAAATCCATTTTTGCTTGCGGTATGGCGGGAAGACAAAAAGGTGAACATTTTTTGGGCAGTTTTAACTACTGCTCAATAATAATCTGTTATCCAATGTGAAATAATTCTAGAGATGCTGTTTTGGGGCTGAGGAGGCAAACGTTCAGCAAATGAAGAAGACTAATTGCTATTTCTCCGTAGCTGTACTGCAGCAGACACAGCCAAGCAAAAGACAGAAGTTTGGCTCCAGTGTGTTTGAACTTAAACTTCAAAGCTATTTTTGCTCACCAGTGGTACCAACTGGAGAAGCTTATTTAGTAGCTCAGTACTGCTAAGCCTGTCATGCCTTTGATATCAAAGAGAAACAAGGTGGGCGAGGGTGACAAAAATACCAGTAAGATAAGTTCTTTTACTGAACCAATTTTTGTTGGTGAGAAAAAAGAGACAAGCTTTCAAGCTACACAGAGCTCTTCGGATCTGTGAAACTTAGGCACTCTGTGTCACAGCAAAATACAAGGCAGAACAGTTAGTTTAGCAAAAGTCATTAATGCATGTTGTAAAAGACTATTCAAGGTGAAGTGGTCCCTTAACACCATACCAGTAACGGGAGAACAAAATGTGTGGGGGAGATACTGGGTTACAGATTTTTTGTAATAAGCCATAAATCCAGCATCCTAATTAAGGCCATGATTTTTAGGGTCTAGTAAAGTGATGAATTTAATTCCCAGGCTCATCATTTCGAGGTGCTATATAGGAGGATGAGGACTGAGCAGGCAGAGATGGACTTACGGTTTTGTGAAAAGTGTTTGCCCTTGGGTAACAGTGTTTTTTGTCTTTTTCATCATTTTCTTCTGTGTGATTTCATTCGAGTGATTGTCTGGTTTCAGCCAAATAGTTGGGGCATTTACAGAATGCATAATGAATGTGCCACCCAAACATCCCTGAGAAGACTTACTTCTCTGCTGAACCCCGCCCCCCCAATCACTCACTCCTAATTATCACCTCCCATGCCATACTGGAAGCCATATGCGCATCATAGAATCATAGGGCTGGAGGGGACCACAGGAGGTCATCTAGTCCAGCCCCCTGCTTCAAGCAGGATCAACCCCAACTAAGTCATCCCAGCCAGGACCTTGTCCAGCTGGGACTTTAGAACTTCTAGGGATGGAGAATCCACCACCTCTCTAGGTAACACATTCCAGTGCTTCACCACCCTCCTGGTGAAGCAGTTTTTCCTAATATCCAACCTACACCTCTCCCTCTTTAGCTTCAGACCATTGCTCCTTGTTCTGCCATCTGACACCACTGAGAACAGTTTCTCACCATCCTCTTTAGAGCTCCCCTTCAGGAAGTTGAAGGCTGCTATTAAATCACTCCTCAGTCTTGTTTTCTGTAAACTAAACAAGCCCAAATCCCTCAGCCTCTGATCATAGGTCATGTGCTCCAGTCCCCTAATCATTTTTGTTGCCCTTCACTGAACCTGCTCCAGCACATCCACATCCTTTTTATACTGGGGGGTCCCAAAACTGGACATGATATTCCAGATGTGGCCTCACCAGTGCCGAATAGAGGGGCATTAGCCTTCTTGGCTACAAGGGCACACTGTTTAGTCATATCCAGCCTTTCATCCATCATAACCCCTTGGGCCCTTTCCGCTGTACTGCTGCTTAGCCAGTCAGTCCCCAGCCTATAACAATGCTTGGGATTCTTCTGTCCCAAGTGCAGGACTTTATACTTCTCCTTGTTGAACTGCATCAGATTTCTTTTTGTCCAGTCCTCCAATTTATCCAGGTCACTCTGGATCCTCTCTCTACCTTCCAACGTATCTACTTCTCCCCCTATCTTTGTGTCGTCTGCAAACTTGCTGAGGGTGCAATCCAGTCCCTCATCCAGGTAATTAATAAAGATGTCGAACAACACCGGCCGCAGATCCGAGCCTTTTGGCACTCCGCTTGAAACTGACCACCATCCAGATATTGAGCCATTGACCACTACCCGTTGGGCTCGACCGTCAAGCCAGCTTTCTATCCATCTTACAGTCCATGGATCCAGTGCATACTTCCTTAACTTATGGGCAAGAATTGTGTTGGAGCGGTCTTTGTCCGGGAAGATAGAGGCAAAAAAAAAAACAAAAAACATTGAACCTCTTTAAACATTTGCAATCAATTCTCAGTGGGGACCACATCCTGAGAAAGGTTTCCCGAATCCCCACTTTCTGGCTTTCAAATGACCGATCCATAAAGTAGCATCAGACCCTGCCACAACAATAGATGCAAAACCTGCCCACAAATCTCCGCTGCTACATTCTGTGCAAGGTCCATGGGTCCTATCCATGCCTATCCCAATGTGGTGTACGTCATCCTGGGCATTAAATGCCCCCAAATATAAAAGACAAAAATATCCTATTACTCACAAGTGAACACTTCACAGAATGATTTCTCCCGAGCTGACCTCTCAGGCTTCACCTTCAAAGGAAAGCCACAAAATAGTTTCAAAAGACGAGCCTGGGAACTTAAATTCTTAACTTTGCTGGCCACTATAAATCACAACTTTAAATAAAGACTCCCGATTGATGGCTTTATTACAACAGTTTATAACTCATGAAACCCCCTCTCCCCCTTGTTTGTTCCATGATTGGAGAGATGTTAATAGACCACTTCACCTGGAAGGGTCTATTAGAATAGGTTTATCTACTTACGTAAACAGCCTGTTCAATCTCGTATCTATTTGTGAGACTTTTGTTGGCAAGTCTGCACTACAAAATTAAGTCAACAAATGACATCACTTTTGCAAGTCCCCATTACTCTCCCTGTGGTGGGTGTACTCCCCAGGAGCACTTGCACCACTTAGACTGTAAGTGTGAGGAATAATAGAAGAGCTTCTGAAAGGCAGCAGCAGTCAAAATGACTTTCCTCCACCTCTTGCAGAGGTAGAATTAATGTCACAGTAGTGGTTAAGTTACACTTCAGGCCATGTCTACATTACTGCTATGTCAGCAAAACTTACATCACTGAAGGGTGTGAAAAAGCTGCATTGGTACCATTGTGCCGCTGTCAGGTCTCTAGTGTTGACAAAGCTTCAATGTAGACAGTTACAAAGTTCGGTTAAGGTAAAGCAGCTTCTGTTGATCTCATTGGATAGGGTAGACCAGGCCTGACTGCTTTTCCCAAGCCTGAAGACCTCTTTATAAACTCACAAGCTTGTTTCTCTCATCAACAGAAGACAATCCAATAAAGATATTACCTCATCTATCTTGTTTGTTTTGATATCCTGGGAGCAACATGGCTATAACACTGCAAACAACAATTTGATTCCAAAACACCTCTGAGGATCAGTACTGTTACCTATGGCACAACTATGCTTCACTGTCCATCAGAAATAAGTTGTCATGTCAATTAACTTATTCTCTATTAACAATGTTTCTAGAGCAAATCTGGAAGCAACACAAACATCTGTAGGTAACTTTTGCAGATTAACCCTCGACTAGATGGGTGCATTCGTGCCTGGAACCTGATGAATCAGGGAAGTTCGGGCATAAAAGAAGTTATTCAAGAAAAACAAAGCAAACACTGTTTAGTCACTGTGGGGAAAGGGTCCTACTACCCTGGCACGGGCGTGGCAGAATTTCACATAAATTATAGTAAGTATTTTTTCAGCCTTTCCCAACATGCCTTTATGCTGGATTGAGGATTGAATTAATGGATGGCAAAAGAATATGAGCATCTCTCAAGCACTCTTTACTCAGGCAAGGTTCCCACTAACTTCAGAGAGAGTTTTACTTGTGTTCTGACTCCACACTTATATCAGTTTAATTTCTGCAATGACCCGTTAGAGTGGACTTAATCAGATGGGTCCGTTCCATTTCTCAAAATCTGTTTCAGCTCCCGTTTTATCAATGGACGTTTTGCCCTTGATGTCAGACTGTGGTTTGAGCCCCACATAAGTCAGTGATATGAAATTATATTTGAGCCAGATGCAGCACGAGTGATTGTGATACCAAGTAGCATGGTGCATCATTAGTATGAAATTTTGAGAAAAGCAGTTCATGAGCAGGGTATCCCAATGAGCTGCTGCACTTGGGAGCACTCTGGCACCTGTGTGACTTTACTCATGTGAGAATTCCCATTCAGCAATGGGACTAGTCTGGTGTGTGATGTTAAACTGATTTTTAAGCTATCGCCCTTCTGCTCACTAGCAAAATTTTATGAGCAGCCTGTCAGGCTTTTTCTGGAGTAACCTTGTAAATAGTCCTCTTATGAATGTTGCAGAGAGAAAGGTAACTGAAAATGAAAAAAAGGAAAGGCAGCTGAACCAGCAAGGGGAAAAACCCAAGCTTAAAAATTTCTATGTTCTGTATAAGACACTTTGGAGAAAACTGGCAACGTAAAGCTTCACTTTTCACTGCAGGTTTAGCCTTATTTTTCATAGTGGGAGTATACATTAGATCACAGGGGAAAATGCTTGTAAATAATCAAACAGTATTTGGATTTTGGGGATGTTTCCAGGTTCATTAACTTCTTTTTTTTTCCTTCTTCTTTTTAAACAGATAATCTTACCGATGGCAAAGACTGGCTTATAAACATAACATTGACTGTTCGCCCATCCACAGGCACTGGTGTGATGTTTGCCTTGGTCTCTGGCAAAACAGTGCCTCTTGCTTTGTCCATAGCAGACTCGGACTCCCCTAACTCACAGGTGATCTTACAGTTATCACAGTGATTCAGGGTCAGATCCTCATCTGGTGTAAATCAGCATAGTTCTTTTTAACTTGAACTCTTTCTTCTTTCTCCTTCTGTAAAAGGGGATAAATTCTAGTTACTTATTGTACCACACAGGGGTGTTATGAGGCTGAATTAATTGCTCACAAGATGCTCTGATAAAACAGTGGTGAACTGCATGCATAAGCCAAATGGGTCTTGTGGGCATTAAATTTCTCTCTATTCCCTGTTGTGGCAAGGAACAAGACAGAAGGCAGTGTGTGCTCTACACACACACACACACACACACAAGTGTAAAAGGCATGTTATTAGGAATTCATATAACAAGTGCTCTTTATTAACTGGCATCTGCTCTGCCGGTGGTCACCCAGCCGGGACTGGCAGAGCAGGGCCAGTGACAACTGGGCTGTGGGACCTGCTGTCTAGCCAGGGCTCGGGCCAGCAACAATGTGGCTCTCCACCCAGATGGCAGCAACTGGGTTGGGGGCCAGGAGCCACAGCCTAGTCACCAGCAGTGGCCACAGAGCTGGGGCTGGCTGCTTGGCTGGCAGCAAAGGGGTTGGGGTCTAGAGGCTGGCCGCCCAGTAATTAGCAGCTGCCACAGAACGGGGGGCCAGCAGCAGGTTTGGGGACCAGGAGCCCACTGTCTGGCCAGGGCTGGTGGCAGCAGGGCCAGTGACCCCCTACTCCAATAACGGGCAAATTTGATTATCCAGCATCCGCCCCAACCCTGTTCACCAGGGAGTTGGATAATAAAGCTTATACTCTGTGTGTGTGTGTGTGTGTGCACGCGCGCACGTGTATGTGGGTCAATGTGTACTTTTTAAAAACTTCCTGTAGTAGATATCATGCTGGCTGCATTATACTCAGTGTCCAAACTCCCATCAGCTTCCATGGGTCTAGGATTTAACAAGATTTTCTAACATGAATACCTCAAGAAAATAAAAAAGCACTCAAAGAACTGACTTGGTTTTTAAGAGTGCGGAATAACGCATCAGCTTCTATAGATTTCAGTGGATTTCCCAGTTTCAGGAACCTGTTTTGAAAAATTTTGGCCATTCTGGTTTCTCCATTTTGCAAATGTAAAATGAATTGATTAAGTAAACATAGGTGATGGAGTTGTAGGTGAGATCTTTTTTTGTTTCTGCTGCCCAGGAAGTCATTGTGACTATTGAGAATGTTATTGTTGCCCGGCTGGAGGCAGAGAAGTTGTGTACTTCCAAAAGACTGAGGCTAGGACTCAGAGTAAACAAACAGCTGCTTGAACTGACTGCTGATTCACAAACAGGCAGCACAAGTTCTGCCCAGGAGCGACAACTCTCCATCCTGGATCAAGCAATGAAAGGACATGTTGTTACCTATTTAGGTGGCATTCCAGGTGAATTTTATTTCTTGACATTGATGTGAATGAATAACCCCTGATATCTTGAGTTGTTGCAGTTAGGATTTTTAAAAAAAAAAAATATTTTTATCCTTGTATTTTTTGAGTCAATCCACATAGCTTTTGATGCAGCCTGATAAGCTAGTTCATTAGTAACATTAAGGAGCTAACAACCCAGCATCAGAGCTTCTTTCCAAAGGTCTCTTTTTGTAGGTGACCCTATGGCACCTATTTCCCAGGAAAAATAGTGGTTTGTTGGGAGGTTTTTTTTTTCAGTGAAGAGTAACAAGAACTCCTGAAGTGCCACCCACTGGTAGATTCGACACAATGCAGCAGGTATAGATAATTGTTAAAACCATCCATTTAAAAATATCTAAAGGATAGGAGGAGGAAACAGGGAAAATGAGGTTACCACAATCATACTTTCAGGTGTATAGACTAGCACGGCTTCCTCTCTGTTACTATTCAACATGCAAGGCAATACTTCCAGGTGGCGGATGACAGCCTCCATGAGAGCATGGTAATATGAAAATTAAGTGGGGCTTAAAAAGACAACATTTTGTTTAAAGGATTTGAAAGTGAATTTTTGATCTTGTGTAACCAGCACAAAACATGCAAGCGTGCTGTGGATGCACAGCAATGCCATTAGCTTTGCATTTGGAAAATTATCATATGCTAACTGGAAATCTTGAGAGGAACAGACTCCTAAATCATAAGGTAGTTATGAGGCTAAATTTTTATTGGTAAAGGTTTTTGACAGCTTCTGGCTATAAAGGGACTATAGGGAAAGACAAAGTGTTAGCTTCACAAGAGACCCCTGGAAGTTTGACAGGCAGTTTTCAATCAGCACCTATTTTCTGTTATATTAAAACAATCCTGCTCCAACAGTTATAGCCAGCCCCATTCCCTGTAGCTCCAGTAAGCACAGGGTGAATCTGCAGTGTTAGAATTGTGGAGATTAAGGTTGCCAGGTTTTGTTGGACGTGTTCCTGGAGGTTCCATCACATAACAATCCTTAAAGATTAAATCTCTACTTTGGGAGACTCAAGGACTATCCTGGAGGATTGGCATCCTTAGTGGACAGAGAGAGAGAGTGGAGTGGCATACTCATTTGTATGGCATGGAAACTAACCATACAGGGGGTGAACGGGGGTAGGTGGAGCTAGCACATAGATATCTCAACCATAGAATCAACTTCTGTATCCTCTCCGCTCTTCCTGCCACTGTAGAGCGGTGGTTGTCAACCTTTTGGGATGACTGTACCTCCTTCAGGAGTCTGGTTCGTCTTGAAGTCTCTACTTACAAAATTATCTCCTTACAAAAATCAAATAGAAAAAAGTGCCCCCGCACATTATTACTGAAATATTGTTTTCTTATTTTTACCATATAAAATAAATGAGAACAGAGTAAACCCTCGATTCACCAGACCCCGATTTAGCAGACTTCAGAAATAGTGAACTGTACGCCAGTCCCTCTGTCCCCCGCAAAGGAAGAAAATGACAGCAACTCACCAGGGCCACCGGCAACTCACCAGAGCCGCCAGTGCAGCTGGGGGGAGCTGCAATGGCTGGGACTGTGACCGCCGTGGAGGAGCCTCCAGGGCCACCACCTCTGGAGCCGCCACATGCTCCTCCTACCAGAGGTGGGACACTGACCCAGGCAGGCAGCACTCACATATGTGCCCCACCCTGGTGGGAGGAGCTCATGATGGCTGCAGTGGCGGCAGCCCCACCCGTGGAGGATCCTCCAGTTGCTCTGGTGTTAGCGGCGCCAGCTCCAACAGCACTCTGGCAGTTTTGGTGAGTCGCTGGCAGTTATTTGGAGGAGGGGGTTCAGGGGCACTCTGGCAAATACCGTAAACCCTTTGGATTTAACAGACTTTCAGCATTAGTGGACAGCCCCCACCCCCCATTAGTCCATTAAAATTGAGGGCTTGCTGTATACAGACTTACATTTCAGTGGACAGTGTACACAGCACCATATACAGGTTATTGTCCATGAAATATTTTAGTTTGTACTGACTTCTCCAGTGTGTTTTTTATGTAGCCTATTGTAAAACTGGGCAGATACCGAGGTGAGCTGATGTATTCCCAAAAGACCTCTGCATTCCTCTGGTTGAGAACCATTGCTACAGAGGAGGCACATTAGCACTGCAGATGCTACTGCAACCCTGAGTTGCCTAGTCAGCTGCCTCTGAACCTCCTGGCATGTAAGAGAAGACAAGATCTATTTCCCACAGATCTTACTGCGCATCCTAGTAATGGTGGGGGTGGGGGAAAATTTATCATGGAAAGTAGGCACAAAAGAGGGTTACAAGAAGACACGGGTAGGATATTTGTCCTGTCTTAACTTCTGAGTATGTGTGCAATGGACTGAAGCCAAAATTAACTTAACAGCAGCAAGCTAGATGGGCGCTGTTCAAACCTGATTCTCACCATCCTCCATACTTAGACTAAAGCATGCGCCAAGTTCAGCACTGACACGAGTTATTGTGAGTGGCAATACGTCAATTTTTTAATTGTATCCATGTCACAAAACGGACGCTGCTGCACAGTTGATCAGCCTGGGAGCAGGTCCCAGATGAGAACTCAGAGAATGATTAATTTCCACAGCAAAACTTACATTTATTGCATGCATTTAAAATAAGAGTTTAAAAACCATGTTTAAATTGAATAGTTAACACTAAGAAAGCAAATCAAAAGTAATGTGTAGCTTAAATGGTTAATCGTCTAATTTTTATCCCAATTTAACAGCTTAATTCTTTACCCAGTTAAGTACATACACAATCAAACCCACAAACACACATACTCACCCTCTGGGGCTGGCCAGACCCCAAGAAATGTTGGTTGGTTGATTGAGGTGAGAGTCCGAAGTGCACGTCACCCCATTATGCTGAATTGAGGGACTCCGACTTGTGTGGCAAACTGACATAATATTTATCTTCTTGGTAGGAGGCAATCTAAAGGGAGTGGTGTTCAGTTCACTGGTTCTACCCCTCAGTCTGGGTGGCGTGCTGCTCAGTTTATTGGTCAGACCCTTCAGTCTAAGTAGGATGCTTGCTCTTGACCAATTTTGTAAGCAGGATGTTCCATCACCCCAATTTTGCTTGTCTCATCCATGAGTGACAAGCAACAGAGCATCCTTGGTGTTTGTTTCTTCCTTGTTAATTTTTTATCTGGGAACTGGCCTTCTTTCATACAAATTTTGCTTTTCTCAGCACACACAATTTTGTTCTTAAACTGGTAAAGAAGTCCATAATCCACTGGGACACTGGCTCAGGATAGCCTCTCTCTTCAGCCCACTTACTGTCAATTCACTCATACCAACCATTCACACTACTCACTCATGCTAACTACCCATGATTCGTGACATCCATTCTATTTAAAAAAAAAAAGAGATAAATCCAATTTTAGGAGTAGAAATCAGTAAGTAAACAACCTGAACAAGTAACAAAGAGAAAGCTGTGCTATTCTATCTACTATCAAAACAAAAAAGCAGGCAAGTATCACTTTAAAGATGAACAAAATAATTTATTAGGTGAGCTTTCGTGGGACAGACCCACTTCTTCAGACCAGAGCCAGACCAGAACAGACACAATATTTAAGGTATAGAGAACCAAAAATAGTAGTCAAGGTTGACAAATCAGAAAAAAAATTGTCAAGGTGAGCAAATCAGAGAGTAGAGGAGCGGGGAGTCAAGAATTAGATTAAGCCAAGTTTGCAAAAGAGCCCCTATAATGACCCAGAAAATTCACATCCTGGTTCAAACCACGTGTTAACGTGTCAAATTTGAATATGAAAGAGAGTTCAGCAGGCTCTCTTTCCAAAGTAATGTGAAAATTCCTCTTCAGTAACATGCAAACTCTTAAGTCATTAACAGACTGGCCCACTCCATTAAAATGTCGGCTGACTGGTTTGTGGATCAGGAGTGTTTTTATGTCTGTTTTGTGCCCATTAACTCTTTGTTGTTGGCAGAGACTTCAAACTCTCTTAGACAAAGAGTTAATGGGCACAAAACAGACATAAAAACACTCCTGATCCACAAACCAGTCAGCCGACATTTTAATGGAGTGGGCCAGTCTGTTAATGACTTAAGAGTTTGCATGTTACTGAAGAGGAATTTTCACATTACTTTGGAAAGAGAGCCTGCTGAACTCTCTTTCATATTCAAATTTGACACGTTAACACGTGGTTTGAACCAGGATGTGAATTTTCTGGGTCATTATAGGGGCTCTTTTGCAAACTTGGCTTAATCTAATTCTTGACCCCCCGCTCCTCTACTCTCTGATTTGCTCACCTTGACAATTTTTTTTCTGATTTATCAACTTTGATTACTATTTTGGTTCTCTATACCTTAAATATTGAGACTGTTCTGGTCTGGCTCTGGTCTGAAGAAGTGGGTCTGTCCCACGAAAGCTCACCTAATAAATTATTTGTTAGTCTTGAAAGTGCAACTTAACTGCTTTTTTGTTTTAACTTGAACAAGGAAACTTTAGCTAAGCCCCTTTTTTAAAAAACAGATAACTGAAGAATAAGCACACTTGCTAGAAATTCCAAGTTCTTTACACAGTATATAAACATAGCTACTAACTGCAGTGTAAACAAAGCTGTAGGAAATGAGCTGCTCATCTAAATCAACTGTTTTGATTGGCGAATAAGCCAATATTCACCCTTGCTACCCTACATAACTTAGCAATAATTTTCAGTTTTACAAAGTAAGTATCGTCACACTTGGAGAATGTATACTGTGTTAATCAAGCTGTTGTCAACCGTTTCCACACGTTTCTGTCTAGGATACATTCTTGCCCCAACTTAGGTCCTCAGTTACCACAGTAACTTCTGTCGCCATACTGTTGGGTGAATTCTAGGGATCACAGCAGGCCCCAGGTCTGTACCCACAAGGGGTGGGGAGGGAGCAACCTCCAGCTTTGCCCCTGGCCACAACCCTGCTGCAGCTCCTTTTCTAGCCCTGCCCCTGACAGCCATGGTTCTGCTCCCAGCTCCAGCGCCACTCCCAAACCCACCTTCCACCCTGGCCCTGGCCTTGGCCTCTGGCTTCCAATTAGCCCCAGTCTTGTCTCCATTACCTCATCTGCACTCCCCACCAAGAGCCACAGCACCACTCCCAGGAGGGGTGTGGACAGAGGAAAGCGGGGGCGTGATGTGAAAAGTTTGGGGACCACTATTCTAATGCATACTACAAACTGAGGAAGGTTAGGAATATTTGCAAACTTCATCTTAAACATTCACACAAAGAAAATCCGACCTTATGGAGCAAAGCAAAGTGTTTCCTATTAAAATGTTTCCTACTAAGTTGCCATTTCTTGCCATGGATCGTTGAGTGATGAGAAGTAGGAAGTTTCAGTGTTTAACTAATCTGAAAAGCATATAGGATGTTGGAAACCTCAGCGTAATTCATTTTAATGTGCATTTTGTGCAGATGTTCCCATTGGTGCTACGCTGCTGACAGCCTTTTATAATGGCTGCATGGAAGTGAAGGTCAATGAAATAGAGCTGGATCTGGATGAAGCCGTCTCCAAACACAATGACATTAGATCACACTCGTGCCCGCTGACAGAGAATGAAGTGAATGAATTGTTAAATTAGCATTCTCCCTTCAGCTCCTATTTGTGTAATTAGACTTCTGTATTATGTTACTCAAATGTTCTGAAAAAGGAGTTAAACTGGCATGGTCTTATCCCCTGAACAGAGTGTGGGAAGATAAAATAAACCAGTTTTTTTTCCCAGTGATAAAAGAACACAATGAGGATTAAAAGTTTGTGAAATATGTTCTTGCCCAGGTCAGTGATAATATTTTTAAACTAGATCTAAAAGATTTCTTTTGGGTAGAATCATCTTTCTTGCTCCCACCCCAATCCCTGCCCCCTGCATTCAGCCTGTTCCCTTTTTCTGTTTTATTCAGCTTGGAGAGTTAAATCAGACAAGTCTGTCGGTCACTCTTTGTTCTGATGCTTTAGGGCAAAGCTGTCATGTTTAGGTTGCAAGTGCCACCAGCATGTTTGAATCCAAGTTAGCAGTGGGCAACCTCTAGTCTGCAGATCCTCTGGCTCTCTGCCTTCCCCCACCTGCCTCTCATGCGCCGGGGCACCAGAGCCCCACACTTCCTACTTCTTTCCCCTCCCTCCCAGCACTTTGGACCACCACTAATCACATGGTTCATGCTCTGTCCCTGCTCTTCCCCTTCCCTCCCAGCGCCAGAAAGCTGCAAATCAGCTGTTTGTGGCATTCCCAGTCAGGGAGGAAGGAGCGGTGACAGCGCGAATCAGGTGATTGGTGCATTCTGAAAGTGCTGGGAGGGAGGGGAGTAGAGTAGGAAAGTGTGGGGCTCCAGTGTGTGAGCAGTGTGGGGGAGGGGAGCACACAGGTGGAACACCGGTGCGCCATGAGCTGCTACAGCCACTGAAGTGAAGGAGGGCCACTTCTGCAGCCCATCCACTATTGTTGGTGGCTCTTCCCTGATCTAAACAAAACTACTTTCATTTCACTTTCTAAGACAGAATGTATGGAAACATCTTAGCAGCTATTGGAAAACATGTTTTGTTGAAAAATCTAAAGCTATGAACCCAAGGTTGCTGCTGTTACACTTCTGAAACACAGCATTATTTTGTATCAGAGAGGTAGCTGAGTTAGTCTGTACCTTCACAAGCAAGAAGTAGCCCAGTGGCACCTTATAGGCTAAGAGATATTCTGGAACGTAAGCTTTTGTGGGCAAAGTGGGTCTTTACTCACAAATGCTTACGCTCCAAAATATCTGTTAGCATTATTTTGGACAGCAACATGCAAACCCAGGCTTTTAGTAAATATCACATCTTTTCTTAGAAGGAAAAGTAAACGGTAAACAAACCTAAAGTGGCTTTGTAATCTTTATAATGCAATAGACCTCCTTTTCAACTTGTAACCTCCTTTTGTAGGCACATTTCAACTCATGTTACATACTTCAGCTGAACACATCAAAAATGAAAGAAAATGATATTTGATTACTCCTTGGGACAGACTAGCTTAGTGTTAACATGAATTCTTTCCATGTTTTCCATCAAGGATCCCCTCATTTTACTTCAGACTTCAAGGCTGTCTGATTATTCAATTCAGAGTTCCATTACGAGGGAAGCACTTCCATACTTAAATTAATTCAAATACCATGCTATTGCCAGAAAGCAAATGCCAGCAGTTTTATATGGGTGAGTTGCACAAATAAAGCAGCATCAGTCAAAGTTACGGGAAACCAAACTGGAATTTGCCAAATAAACAGATTGCGCCATTCATGAGGAATACCACAGCCCAGAGTTTCTATTCACTTGTTCACTCCTGAAGTCGTCCAACTAGTTCTCTCCTCAGATTAAGCCCACAGCAGAGATTGGGATTTTATTGCCAGTTTCAAACAATTAAAGTAAGAAGGATATACCCGCATTTGAAATTCATATTTCAGCTAGAGTTGGAGCAGTCACAGATGGGTGAGGGCATCCCTCCACCCCCAACCCAGCCAGCCTCCTGCATCTAACTGGTGATTTTTTTTTCTATGTTATTATGAGAAGGCACACCCTATTCTCCTGGTGTGGTAAGATGGAACGCCTAAGCCCATACAGCACAGGCCTGGTGTGAGGCCTAAGGCCTGAAAACAATGGACAAAACATAGCTCAAAGCAAAGCTAAGCTGTGAGCAAGAGGCAGGCCTCTGCTAACACAACTTGGCACAGGCAGGGCTGAGAGTACAGGACACTAATTGGTAACGGGTCCTGGTGCAGAACAATAATTGGTGTAAGTTGTAATCACAAGGTGTCACCAGCTGCTTAAAAAAAGACCTTGACACCTACTCCTTGCAGATACAGAGCCAAGTTCAGGAAAGGGTCTAAAATGACAGCATGATGGATAAGAGGTGATCTAACCGAACCATGAGTAACAGGAGATGGGTGGTATCTAAGTAGCATTAAAAGGTAGTAACCTGACACCATCAGAGGCTGGTAACCTGATACATCAGGAGTGAGGTGTGATTTGTTTGTACCTGTGTATAACATGGTGTCTTGGGGGGACTGTCTTTGTCTGACCTACAGGGGCAGTGGAATTCCCACTGTTTGTGTGAGTCCATTGCTGCCGGTACCTCTGTACAGTGGATCAGTACAATATACTATACTTGATCACTTTTATTTGTGCCTTGCTTGGCAATAAAACCTGGCTGGGAGCCTTCAATCCTTATGCCCGATGGTTACCACTAGGGAAAAGTTTTCCAATAGCCGTGCACACAGCGCATGCACACATATGTTGCAGTGGACTGGAGCAACACCTCAAGAACAACGAAGGGTCCTGTGGCACCTTATAGACTAACAGAAAAGTTTAGAGCATGAGCTTTCGTGAGTTAACTCACTTCTTCAGATAAGTGAGTTAACTCACGAAAGCTCATGCTCTAAACTTTTCTGTTAGTCTATAAGGTGCCACAGGACCCTTCGTTGCTCTACAGATCCAGACTAACACGTCTACCCCTCTGATACCTCAAGAACAGTTGCAATTGCTTTTATTCAAAGATAGAAATGCTGTGCATTTCCATCAACTAGCTACAATGCTCCCTGCACCATAGCTCCCTGCTGGAGGGCAGTGCTCTGAAGAGGATGCCAGCATCTAAAGAGCGGCAGAGGTCCCTGATTGGTTACGTCTACACGTGAAGCCTACATCGAAGTAGCTTATTTCGATGTAGCGACATTGAAATAGGCTATTTCGATGAATAACGTCTACACGTCCTCCAGGGCCGGCAACGTCGATGTTCGACTTTGACGTTGCACAGCACAACATCGAAATAGGCGCAGCGAGGGAACGTCTACACGCCAAAGTAGCACACATCGAAATAGGGATGCCAGGCACAGCTGCAGACAGGGTCACAGGGCGGACTAGCGCTTCCGGGGCAACAGCTAGCCGCTCCCTTAAAGGGCCCCTCCCAGACACACTCAGCCTGCACAGCACGCGGTCTGAGGAGCCATAGGCACACAGACCCCGGGCGACGCAGGCATGGACCCCCAGCAGCAGCAGCAGCAGCCAGAGGTCCACCCAGCCCTCCCGGCAGGAGCAGGGCTCGCCCTGATCCATGCCATGCGGGAGGCAACTGAGCACCTCCTTGCTACACCGGAGGAGGAGCTGCCCCCAGGGCAGCAGGGCTCAACCCCCAACCCTGCAGCACGCCCCCCGCCCCCGCCTCACATGCCGGCGGCTGTGGAGCTACCCCACCAGCACCGACTGGTGGGAGCGGCTGGTGCTTGGGGAGTGGGACGACGACCGCTGGCTCAGGAACTTCAGGATGAGCCGGCAGACATTTATGGATCTGTGCCAGTGGCTCACCCCCGCACTCAGGCACCAGGACACTGCCATGTGGCGTGCCCTCACAGTGCAGAAACGGGTCGGCATCGCTGTCTGGAAGCTGGCCACTCCAGACAGCTACCGATCTGTGGGACAGCAGTTTGGTGTCGGCAAGGCCACCATCGGGGCTGTCCTCATGGAGGTAAGAGGACCCACGGGGGGAGGGCAGGGCAGGGGAGGGGGGCCCGGGCAGAGGAGGGGAGGGCAGGGCAGGGCGGGGGAGGGCAGAGGAGGGGAGGGGAGGGCAGGGCAGGGCAGGGCAGGGCCACGCACACCCTGCTCACCCCTCATTGGTGCTCTCCTATGTGCTTTCCCTGCAGGTTGTGCGTGCCATCAGCGCCATGCTCCTGCACAGGCTCGTGAGGCTGGGGGACCCAGATGCCACCATTGCGGGCTTTGCCACCCTGGGCTTCCCCAATTGCTTCAGGGCTCTGGATGGGACTCACATCCCCATCCGCGCCCCGCATCACAGTGGAGGACGCTACATCAATCGCAAGGGCTACCATTCTGTGGTCCTCCAGGCCTTGGTGGACAGCCGAGGCCGTTTCCAGGACATTTATGTGGGATGGCCTGGCAGCACCCACGACGCCCGGGTTTTCCGGAACTTGGGCCTGTGCCACCAGCTGGAGGTGGGGACCTACATCCCCCAGCGGGAGATCCCTCTGGGGGACACCACCATGCCCCTCTGCGTCATTGCAGATGCGGCATACACCCTCCGGCCCTGGCTCATGCACCCGTACACGGGCCATCTCTCCGCTAGCCAGGAGCGCTTCAACCAGCACCTGAACCACGCGCGCCAGGTGGTGGAGCGCTCATTTGTCCACCTGAAAGGACCCTGGAGATGTCTCCTGACCCGCCTGGATGCGGGCCCCAACAACATCCCCCTGATTGTGGGTGCCTGCTGCGCCCTGCACAATTTGGTGGAGAGCAAGGGGGAGGCCTTTTTCCAGGGCTGGGCTGTGGAGGCCGGCAGGGCCGACATGCAGCCACCCGCTGCCCCCAGTCGGCAGGTGGACCCCGAAGGGACGGGAGGCCCTGCGGGCCCACTTCAATGATGAGGCCGCAGGGTGAACTCTGCCAGGCCCCCCACTGCCCACCCCTTCCTCCACAACACTCCCTGCCCCAACGCCCACACCATGGAGCACCCAACCGCACCCCCCTCCCACTTTTCCTGGACAAATGACAGCACGCACTTGTGGCTGAACTTAAACTGCTTTTTCTTTTAGAACTTTGTGTTTTTGGAACTAGAATCAAAACAAGAACAAACTATATACAAGATGTGTGTAACAAAAGTAGTGTGTACAAAGAAAACAATAGTAATAAAAAAGTTTGTTCACTAAAAAGAAAACCAGGGATGATAAAGGGCAGAACTATTTACATGGGGGGGGACGGGGCAAAGGGGGGCACAAAAAAAGAGACCTACAACTGTCCATCGTCCTTTCTTAAAAATCAACTATATACAAGGGGGGGGGGGCCACGTCCCGGGCCCCACGCCCCTAAAGTCCGGCACTGGGGGTGGGCAGTCGGGAGCCCCGCCGCGGCCGCAGCCCTGTCTGGGGCTGGCTGAGAGTGGGGCGGACCGGAAGATATGCCCAGCGAATCTCAGCTGGCTCCAGAGGTCCCTCGGCAGTCCGGCCCTCGCTGGTGGATGGCGGGGCAATGGCGGACGGGACGGCGATGAGCGGAGCAGCAGGTGGTGCGGCGGGTGGAGCAGGCAGGGCGGGCGCTGCTGCAGCCGGCGCAGCATGGGGGGCCAGGTAGTCAACAAGGGCGGTTGAAAGTGTCCATGTAGGCCCCCCATGCCTCTTGGCGCCAGGCCAGCGCCCGCTCCTGCAGGTCAAGGCGGCGTTGCTCCACCCGCAGGCGCTGCTCCACCACCTCCAGCTGCCGACGGTGGATGGCCAGCAGCTGGGGGTCCGTCGCCTTCGGCTGGTGGTGGTGCGGGGTCCGCCATCTAGCCCGCCGTGGGGCCGGTCGGTCCTCGGCCGAGGGGCTTGCCTGGAGCGGTGGCCCTGGAGGGGTCTCCGGGACCACTGATGCCTCACCAGCACTCTCTTCCGGTCCTTCCGATGGTGCAGGTGCGGGACACAGGAGAGGAGGGGGGGAAGAAGAATGGAGACAGGCGTTAGTGTGGGCCCCGAGCCGTGGCCTTTGTCCCCCCAGCCCTGTGCTGCAGGTTCCCCATCCCCGTCCCCGGGAGATGCTGCTGTGATGGATGGGGTTCAGGGGTCCCCCTTCACTGCACCCCGTCCCCTGGTGGGAGCGACTCTCACTTCACTCTGCAGGGTCTGACAGCAGGAGAGGTTTCTTAGGCCACAGATGCCCAGTTTCTCCCAGGAGTGACAGCACCAGCTGTCGGAAGAGACAGTCCTTCCAACCTGTCCTGGGGAGAAGACCCCGAGGGGTGCCCCTCTGGGGTGTAGCTTTCCCCCTCCTCAGGCTGGCTGCCTTCCAGCTCTCCCTTCCCCTAGCCTCTACCTGCGGCCCCCGCTCCCCCACCCCCGATTCCAAGCCAGCTCGGCTCCTCCCTCCTCTTTGTTCAGGGCAGAGGTGTCACATGCCAGCTGTAGCCCCAGGATCATCCTTTGCCCCTGGGAGCTATTCGGCTCTTGTTGCTCATATCTAGCCTGAGTCTCCCTTTTGCACTCCCCCGACTCCAACACATGCTGCTGCTGCTGCTGCTGCTGCTGCAGGGTGTCCCACCCACTCCTCCCAGGGAACCCTCGAGGTTCCGCTCCCCCCTGCCCTGGGGATGGGGCATGGCACTGTCTTGCGGGGTGGGGGGGGCAGGGGCTGATGCACTGCTGTGAGGGACATGGCCCTGCTGTCCTTGGGGCCATGGCCATGTGAGCATGTGGGGGGCCCTGGACACATATCTGTTACCCCCGCCCCTCAACCCCGGGGGTGTACTCCGCAGGGGGTACATACCTGTCGGTCCACTCCCACGGTCCGGAGATCCCCGGCAGGGCGGAGGCCTGGCTGCTGCTCCGGGATGGCAGGATGAGGATCTGCAGCCCGGATTCTGTGGAGGAGGAGCCCCCCTCCTCCTCCTCCTCCTGCTGCAATGGCCTGGGGGTGGGCTACGGGGGGGGGGGGCCCTGGGATGCGGGGCTTACCTCCGGGGCTGACTCCGGCTGAAGGGCCTGCTGGGGCTCGTCGGCCAAGGTATCAAGGGTGGCTGGAGGGGAGGCGGTGTGCTGGGGGCCCAGGATGTCCCTGAGCTCCCTGTAAAAGGGGCAAGTGATGGGGGCAGCCCCAGATCGGCCGGCCGCATCCCGGGCCCGGGCGTAACCCTGCCGCAGCTCCTTAACCTTACTCCTGACATGGTCAAGAGTGCGGGCAGGGTGACCCCGGGCGGCCAGGCCCACGGACAGCCGAGCGAACGCATCCGTGTTCTGCCTCTTGCTCCCCATTACCTGGAGCACCTCCTCCTCACTCCAGAACCCCAGCAGGTCCCGCAGCTCAGCCTCCATCCAGGAGGGGCCCCGCTGCCGCTTCCCAGCCTGCCTGCCAGGCTGGCTGGCCTGGCTGCTTTGGCTCCCCTGGGGGGGGCTCCCCTGGGGGCGCTGCCAGGCAGCCATGGCAGGTGCTGGCCCTGTTCTGGGTGGCTGAGGGACATGCAGGCTGGCCGCGTGTCTGGGCTGCCGCCTGCACGTTCCCCCAGCTTCCTGCACAGGAAGGGAGGGGGAGGGGACCTTTAAGGGGCCGCTCCACGCGGCCACCCTTGAGCTGAGGGACTGGAGAGAGCGTCTCTCAACCCCTCAGCTGATGGCCGCCATGGAGGACCCCGCAATTTCGACGTTGCGGGACGCGCAACGACTACACGGTCCCTACTTCGACGTTCAACGTCGAAGTAGGGCGCTATTCCTATCTCCTGATGAGGATAGCGGCGAGACGTCTCGCCGCCTAACGTCGAAGTTAACTTCGAAATAGCGCCCGACACGTGTAGCCGTGACGGGCGCTATTTCGAAGTTAGTGCCGCTACTTCGAAGTAGCGTGCACATGTAGACACGGCTATTGTGTGACAGGAGCAGCGGCGGATTACTCACCCGCCAGAGAGAGGCGCTGTGCTAGAAAACAAGCTAATTTTCTGAGCAACCGGCAGGAGGCGCCATGGCATTGAGTTGACCTCATTAACATCAAAATCAGTCCCTCCCTGGTCCTTCACCAGCTGGGAGTACTGGCTCTGTGTTCTGCCCCAGACAGGTAATGGAACTAGCCTCACATCACCAGTGTTATTGCTGTCCAGTCTGTTCAAGTAAAGGCTGCTATTGCAAGCATTCAACTTTGCAGGCAAAGATTAATGCAAACCATCTCAAAAATGCTCCATTTTAAAAAATAATTTCTTTAATTAATGGAGAGGAACAAGCCTTCTGAACAGTATAATGTGATGGGGTTCAGGGGTCCCTCTGCACTGCACCCTGTCCGCTGGCAGGAGTGACTTTCATTCAGCAGGTACAACAGGAGGTTTATTAGGCAACAGATGCCCAGTTTCTCCCAGAAGTGACAGTACAGCAGTCAGAGACAGTCCTTCCAACCCGTCCTGGGGAGAAGACCCCGAGGGGTGCCCCTTTGGGGTGTAGCTTTCCCCCTCCTCAGGCTGGCTGCCTTCTAGCTCTCCCTTCCCCTAGCCTCTAACTGCCGCCCCCGATTCAAAGCCAGCTTGGCTCCTCCCTCCTCTTTGTTCAGGGCAGAGGTGTTACCTGCCGGTTGTAGCCCCAGGGTCATCCTTAGCCACTGGGAGCTGATCTGCTTGCCTCTCACATCCAGCCTGACTCACACATGCACTCCCCCTACTCCATCACATCTCTTCCCCCTTCCAGACCGAACTGAGCAGGGTCACTTAGCCAGTGACCTGGGGAAGTTCGGGGCCCTCCCTGCGTGACAGGGCATCGGCTGTGGTGTTGTTGTTCCCCTTGACATGGACCACCTCCATGTCGTAGTCCTGCAGGAGCAGACTCTACCGCAGGAGCTTGGCGTTGGCCCTTTTCATGTGATGCAGCCAGGTCAGGGGTGAGTGATCGGTGTACACAGTGAAACGCCATCCAAACAGGTACGGCTGCAGCTTCCCCAGCACCCACACCATGGCCAGACATTCCTTCTCTATGGCTGCATAGTTCTGCTCCCGGGGCAGCAGCTTGTTACTCAGGTACACGATGGGATGTTTCTCCCCTTTGTCATTCACCTGCATTAGCACAGCCCCGAGCCCCACGTCGGAGGCATCGGTGAACACCAGGAAGGGTTTGTTGAAGTCTGGATTTGCCAGCACTGGGGCCTTGACCAGAGCCTCCTTCAGTGCGCCGAGGGCCTCTTGGCTCTACTCGGTCCAGACCACCTTGTCAGGCTTTCCCTTTTTCCACAGTTCTGTGAGGGGGGCTATGATGGAGCTAAAGTGGGGCACAAACCTCCGGTAGTACCCCGCCATCCCAATAAAGGCCTGGACCTGCTTCTTAGTCTGGGGTGTTGGCCAATCTCTGACAGCCTCCACTTTAGCTGGCTCTGGCTTTAAGCAGCCACTGCCCACCTTGTGGCCCAGGTAGGTCACCTCAGCCATTCCCACCTTGCACTTCCCTGCCTTGATAGTCAGACCAGCCTTCTGGAGTCAGTCCAGCACCTGCTTGACCTGGGACACATGGTCCTCCCATGTCTGGCTGAAGATGCAAATGTCATCCATGTAAGCCAGGGCAAAGCTCTCCATCCCTTTCAGTAGCTGATCCACCAGACGCTGGAAGGTAGCAGGTGCCCCCTTGAGGCCAAAGGGCAGGACCAGGAACTCGTAGAGCCCCACAGGGGTGATGAAAGCCGACTTGAGCCGGGCATCTTGGTCTAATGGCACTTGCCAGTACCCCTTGGTGAGGTCTATGGTGGTGAAGTAACGGGCTCCCCCCAGCTTGTCTAAAAGGTCATCAGGCCTGGGCATGGGGTAGGCGTCCGATACAGTGATGGCGTTAAGCTTGCGATAGTCCACACAAAACCGAACAGACCCATCTTTTTCAGGGACTACCACCACGGGAGAGGCCCAGGGGCTGGAGGAGGGTTGGATCACCCCCAGAGCCAGCATGTCTTCAACCTCCCGCTCTATGTCTTGAGCCGTCTTCCCTGTGGCTCTGAATGGCACACACTTGATAGGGCCGTGGGTGCCTGTCTCTGTTCGGTGGACAGCTAGGTCAGTGCGTCCGGGTCTGTCAGAGAACAGCTGTTGGTGCAAATGCAGCACCTCCTTGATCTCCGTCTGCTGGGCAGGGGTCAGCTGGTCTGAGAGGGGAATAGACTCCAGCAAGGAGCCGGCTCCAGCCCTTGTGAGCAAATCCACCAAGGGATCATCCCCCAGCCCCTCCCAGTGTCTGCACACGGCCAGCACCAAGTTCTCTCTGTCCCAGTAAGGTTTCATCATGTTCACATGATAGACCCGGTGGCTGTGGGCCCGGTTTGACAGTTCCACCACATAATTCACATCATTTAGCTGTTTGACGACCTTGAAGGGGCCATCCCAGTCCGCTTGCAGCTTGTTCTGCCGCACAGGTACAAGGACCATCACTTGGTCCCCGGTGGCATAGGCTCGGGCCCTGGCGTTACGGTCATACCAGACCTTTTGCTTCCTTTGGGCCATGGAGAGGTTCTCCCTGGCCAGGCCCATGAGCTAGGTGAGTTTTTCCCGGAAGGTCAGTACATACTGTACCACTGACTCCCCTTCAGGAGAGGCCGTCCCCTCCCACTCTTCTCTGAGCAAGTACCCCGTACCCTCCTTCCGTACAGCAGCTCAAATGGGGAGAACCCCGTGGATTCCTGGGGCACCTCCCTGTATGCAAACAGCAGGTGGGGTAAGTACTTGTCCCAGTCATGGGGGTATTGATTCATGAAGGTTCTCAGCATCTGCTTCAGAGTCCCATTGAACCTCTCCACCAGCCCATTGGTCTGTGGGTGGTAGCCTGTGGCCCAGGTGTGCTGGACCCCGCACTTGTCCCACAAGCTTTGCAGCAGGGCCGACATGAAGTTGGACCCCTGATCTGTGAGGACCTCCTTGGGGAGCCCCACTCTGCTGAAAATGGACAGCAGTGCATCCGCCACGGTGTCAGCGTCGACAGAGGTCAAGGCCACTGCTTCTGGGTATCGCGTGGCAAAATCTACCACCACCAAAATATATTTCTTCCCCAAATGCGTTGCCTTGCTGAAGGGTCCCACTATGTCCATAGCTACTTTCTGGAAAGGCTCCTCTATGATGGGCAGTGGCCTCAGGGCAGCTTTCCCCTTGTCCCGGTTCTTCCCCACCCTCTGGCAGGGATCGCAGGACAGGCAATATAGACGGACAGCTGCAAAGATCCCAGGACAAAAAAGGTTCTGTAACAACCTTCTCCTGGTGCGGTGGATCCCCTGGGCTACGTCTACACGTGCACCCAACTTCGAAATAGCTTATTTCGATGTTGCGACAGCGAAATAGGCTATTTCGAAGAATAACGTCTACACGTCCTCCAGGGCTGGCAACGTCGATGTTCAACTTCGACGTTGCGCAGCCCGACATCGAAATAGGCGCAGCGAGGGAACATCTACACGTCAAAGTACCACACATCGAAATAGGGATGCCAGGCACAGCTGCACACAGGGTCACAGGGCAGGCTAGCGCTTCCGGGGCAACAGCTAGCCGCTCCCTTAAAGGGCCCCTCCCACAGACGCTCAGCCTGCACAGCACGCGGTCTGACGAGCCAGATAGGCACACAGACCCCGAGCGCCGCAGTCATGGACCCCCAGCAGCAGCAGCTAGAGGTCCAGCCAGCCCTCCTGGCAGGAGCAGGGCTTGCCCTGGCTCTTGTCATGTTGGGGGCAGCTGAGCACCTTCCTGCCCCAGGGGAGGAGATGCCCCCGGGGCAGCGGGGCTCAGCCCCTACCCCTGCAGCACCCCGCTCCACCCCCCGCCTCACACGCCGGCGGCTGTGGAGCCACCCCACCAGCACCGACTGGTGGGAGCGCCTGGTGCTTGGGGAGTGGGACGACGAGCACTGGGTCCGCAACTTCAGGATGACCCGACAGACATTCCTGGAGCTGTGCCAGTGGCTCAGCCCCGCACTCAGGCACCGGGACACTGCCATGCGGCGTGCCCGCCCTGTGGAGAAACGGGTCGGCATCGCTGTCTGGAAGCTGGCCACTCCGGACAGCTACCGATCCGTGGGGCAGCAGTTTGGCGTCGGAAAGGCCACCGTCGGGGCTGTCCTCATGGAGGTAAGAGAACCCACAGGGGGAGGCCAGGCCAGGGCAGGGGGGCCAGGGCAGGCCAGGGGGGCCAGGGGGGCCAGGGCAGAGCAGGGCAGGCCAGGGGGGCCAGGGCAGGCCAGGGCAGGGCCATGCACATCCTGCTCACCCCTCATTGGGGCTGTCCCATGTGCTTTCCCTGCAGGTCGTGCGTGCCATCAACTCCACTGTCGCCGCCTTTGCCACCCTGGGCTTCCCCAACTGCTTCGGGGCTCTGGATGGGACCCACATCCCCATCCGTGCCCCGGACCACAGCGGAGGCCGATATGTGAACCGGAAGGGCTACCATTCAGTCGTCCTGCAGGCCTTGGTGGACAGCCGGGGACGGTTCCAGGACATTTACGTGGGCTGGCCTGGCAGCACCCACGACGCCCGGGTTTTCCGCAACTCGGGCCTGTGCCGCCGGCTGGAGGCGTGGACCTACATCCCCCAGCGGGAGATCCCTCTGGGGGACACCACCATGCCCTTCTGCATCATTGCGGATGCGGCCTACCCCCTCCGGCCGTGGCTCATGCGCCCCTACACGGGCCACCTCTCCGCCAGCCAGGAGCGCTTCAATGAGCGCCTGAACCGTGCGCGCCAGGTGGTGGAGCGCTCCTTCGGCCGCCTCAAGGGACGATGGCGATGTCTCCTCACCCGCCTGGATGCCAGCCCCAACAACATCCCCCAGATTGTGGGTGCCTGCTGCGCCCTGCACAACCTTGTCGAGAGCAAGGGGGAGACCTTCCTTCAGGGCTGGGCCGCCGAGGCCAGCAGGGCACACGTCCAGCCACCTGCTGCCCCCAGTCGGCAGGTGGACCCAGAGGGGACCCGGGTCCGGGAAGCCCTGCGGGCCCACTTCGATGACCAGGCCGCGGGGTGAACTCTGCCCAGGCCCCCGACTGCCCGCCCCTTCCTCCCCCACACTCCTGCCTCAACGCCCACACCACCATGGAGCACCCCACCGCCCCCCGCCCCCCGTCCAGGAGAAACGACAGCACGAACTTGTGGGTGAACGTAAATGTTTTCTTTGGCTGAACCTTTTTTTTTTTTTTAAATAGAAAAATATAGACGTGAAAGGGAAAGCAAAAAGGAGGGACAAACGTAACAAAAGCAAGATGGGCACGAATAAAACTATGTACAACAATAAACTCCAAGCAGGGTGCGCCATCAACAAAAGAAAACCAAAAAGCAGGGAGGAGAACGGGGAGAACTATTTACAGGGGGGACGGGGCAAGCAGGGGCAGCACCCACACCACCCACCCACCCAGTCCCCAAAGTCTGTCCATCGGGGGGGGGGCCACGTCCCGGGCCCCTCACCCCCTACAGGCCCCCAGTGGGCGTTCCCGGCCGGGAGCTCCGGCGGGCCTGCAGTCTGGTCCGCGGCTGGGTGGGAGCGGGCTCCACCGGAAGATATCGACGCCGGCGAGTCTCGGGTGGCTCCAGGGGTCCCTCGGCGCGGTGGCCCTCGCTGGGAGGTGGTGGGGCGACGGCGGACGGGCCGGCGGCGGCTGGAGCAGCCGGTGGTGGGGCTGCAGGAGCGGGCATGGCGGGCGGTGGCGCAGCCGGCGCGGCATGGGGGGCCAGGAAGTCAATCAGCCGGTTGGCGGTCTGGAGAAGGGCCCCCCATGCCTCTCGGTGCCAGGCCAGCGCCTGCTCCTGCAGCCGGAGGTGCTGCTCCGACACCTCCAGCTGCCGGCGGAAGATGGCCAGCAGCTGGGGGTCTGTGGCCACCGCCGGTAGTAGGCGCGGGGTCCGCCGTCTTGCCCTCCGCGGGGCCGGTGGTTCCTCGGCCGAGGGGCTTCCCTGGAGCGAGGGTCCCGGAGGAGTCTCCGGGACGACCGACGCCTCGCCGGCGCTCTCTTCCGGTCCTTCGGATGGTGCAGGTGCAGGTGCAGGACACAGGAGAGGAGGGGGGAAAGAAGAATGGAGACAGGCATTAGTGTGGTCCCCGAGCTGTGGCCTTTGTCCCCCCCGCCCTGTGCTGCAGGTTCCCCATCCCCGTCCCCGGGAGATGCTGCTGTGATGGATGGGGTTCAGGGGTCCCCCTGCCCTGCAGCCCGTCCCCTGGTGGGAGCGACTCTCACTTCAGCCTGCAGGGTCTGAGAGCAGGAGAGGTTTCTTAGGCCACAGCTGGCCAGTTTCTGGCAGGAGTGACAGCACCAGCTGTCGGAAGAGACAGTCCTTCCAACCCGTCGTGGGGAGAAGACCCCAAGGGGGGGCCCCTCTGGGATGCAGCTTTCCCTCTCCTCAGGCTGGCTGCCTACCAGCTCTCCCTTCCCCTAGCCTCTACCTGTGGCCCCCGCCCTCGCCCCCCAATTCCAAGCCAGCTCAGCTCCTCCCTCCTGTTTGTTCAGGGCAGAGGTGTCACCTGCCAGCTGTAGCGCCAGGATCCTCCTTTGGCCCTGGGAGCTCCTCGGCTCGGGTGGTTCATCTGCAGCCTGGGTCTCCCTTTGGCACTCCCCGCACTCCATTGCATGCTGCTGCTGCGGGGTGTCCCACCCCCTCCACCCGGGGGCCCCTCGAGGTTCCGCTCCCCCCTGGCCCGGGGATGGGGCATGGCACTGTCATGCAGGGTGGCGGGGGGCAGGGGCTGCTGGCTGCAGTGCTGTGAGGGCCCTGTCCCTGGTGTCCTTGGGGCCATGGCCATGTGAGCGTGTGGGGGGCCCTGGACACATCTCTGTTCCCCCTGCCCCTCCAGCCCCGGGGTGTCCACCAGAGAGGGGTACCTACCTGTGGGTCCGCTCCCATGGTCCGGAGATCCCCGGGGGTCGGAGGCCCTGCTGCTGCTCCGGGATGGCAGGAGGAGGATCTGCAGGCTGGAATCGGTGGAGGAGGAGCCCCCCTCCTCCTCCTCCTCCTCCTCCTCCCCCTGCCGCGATGTCCCGGGAATGGCCTCCGGGGGGGACCCCCGGGGTGCGGGGCTTACCTCCGGGCCGGAGCCCGGCTGCAGGGCCTGCTGGGGCTCGTCAGCCGACGTGTCAAGGGTGGCCGGAGGGTGGGAGGTGTGCCGGGAGCCCAGGATGTCCCTGAGCTCCCTGTAAAAGGGGCAAGTGACTGGGGCGGCCCCAGATCGGCTGGCCGCATCCCGGGCCCGAGCGTAACCCTGCCGCAGCTCCTTCACCTTGCTGCGCACATGGTCAGGAGTGCGGGCAGGGTGACCCCGGGCAGCCAGGCCGTCGGCCAGCCGAGCAAACGCATCCGCGTTCCGTCTCTTGCTCCCCATTACCTGGAGCACCTCCTCCTCGCTCCAGAGCCCCAGCAGGTCCCGCATCTCGGCCTCCGTCCAAGAGGGGCCCCGCTGCCGCTTTCCAGACTGCTTGGCCCTCTGGCTGGGCTGGCTGCCCTGGCTGCCCTTGGGGGGGGTCCCCTGGGGGCGCTGGGGGGGCTGCTGGGCTGCCATGGCTGCTGTCGGAGGCTGAGGTCTCTGCAGGCTCCTCGCCACGTGTGCAGCCTGCAGCCTGCACGTTGCCACAGCCTCCTGCAGTCAGGGCGGGGGAGGGGCCCTTTAAGGGGCCACTCCACGCGGCCACCAGTGAGCTGCGGGGCTGGAGAGAGCGTCTCTCAACCCCCCAGCTGATGGGCGCCATGGAGGACCCGTCAATTTCGACGTTGCAGGATGCGGATCGTCTACACTCTCCCTACTTCGACGTTCATCGTCGAAGTAGGGCACTATTCCCATCCGCTCATGGGGTTAGCGACTTCGACGTCTCGCCGCCTAACGTCGAAGTTAACTTCGAAATAGCGCCCGACGCGTGTAGACGTGACGGGCGCTATTTCGAAGTTGGTGCCGCTACTTCGAAGTAGCGTGCACGTGTAGACGCAGCTCTGGTGTCCTGCGAGTGGGATATCATGGGCTAGGTACAGCAACCTGCACCGGTACTTTTGGGGAACCACCAGTTGCCTCTGTACCTTCCATGGCTCCGCTTTGCATCTGGGAGCCCATTCCTGGTACAGGAATCCCTTTTCCCACAGGAATCTCTCCCTGCAGCCCTCCCCCAGCTGTGGAGCTGGGCTGAGACTGGCCAGTTCCCTCAGCTTCTGCAAAGAGGGGTCTCTCTGCTGCTCTGCCTGGAACTCTTCAGCTGGGGCAGGGGCGGATGTTACTTCCCCATCCCTGCCTGGCTGTAGCACCCCTGGCCTGTGAGATCTGGTTTTTAGGGGCCCCCTTTCTCTCAGGGTTGGCCCCTGTGGCTCCTGTGGCTTTGGCTGGGCCTGTACCCCTGAATCTGGGGAACTCACCCCTCGTTTTCTTTGGCTACGGGTCAGGACCCGGGCACGAGGGCGTTCACCTGGCCAGTTCTCCAGGTCAGCCCCCATCAGTACATCTGCCGGCAAACGGCTGTGCACGCCCACCTCCTTGGGGCCTTCCTTGTTCCCCCATTTCAGGTGCACCCTTGCCATGGGCACCTTGAAAGGGGTCCCATCAATTCCTGTTATCGTTAGGTAGGAATTGGGTATCATGCGGCCCGGTGCCACCACCCCGGGTCGGGCCAGCGTCACATCAGCGCCTGTGTCCCAGAACCCTGTGACCTTTTTCCTGTCTACCTCGAGGTGTTTGAGACGCTTGCTCCACAGAGGTAGTGCTGCCCCCACTCTGTAAACTGACCTCTGAGCATTTGGTCCCCCTGAGGAGCTGGTCTGTGGGGCGGACTCGGCCCAATCCGAGTGCCTGTTGTCAGCACCACCCCCCTTGGCCGCCAGCCCCTCTGGCTTCTGGGACTCCACCCAGTTGACTCCATGACCCCCCAGCCTGCTCAACCTGTCTGGGAGCTTGGGGCACTGGGCTGCTCTATGCCCCTTTCGCCCACAGCGATAACAGCCTGGGTCTTGTTGTGTACCTCGGGCCGGCTGCTCTGTCCAGGCTCTGCTTGGCTCTCTGGGGGGTGGGTGGCTGGCCTCTCTTTCCTGGGCTCGCCCAAGAGGTGGTCGCCTCTGTCATACGGTCAGGAATCGGTCTCTCTGAGATTCTCGGTCTCTCCGGGACTCCCTCTCCCTCCAGGACTCCTTCTCTTTGTGGGGCTCACTTTCAAACCTGGCCCGGCTGTTTGTGAAGTCATCTGCCAGTTTCCCTGCATTGTGTGAATCCCCTGGCCTCTGGTCCACGAGCCACACCCTCAGGTCAGGTGAGCACATCTCGTAGAATCGCTCCAGGACCGCCAGCTCGATCAGGTCCTCTACGGACTGGACTCCCATTCCAAACACCCACTTCCGGTAGTATTGCCTCGGGTGGGCGATTGTATCTACATGGGTTTCCTCTGGCCTCTTCTGCACCTCCTGGAACTTCTTCTTGTACGTCTCAGGAGTCAGCCCGAACTTATGCAGCAGGGCCTGTTTGAACCATTCATAGTCCCCAGGCTGTAGCCCCTCCAGCTGGCTGAGCACCGCTGCGGCCTTCTGGCCCAGCAAGGGGGTGAGGTGCCGGAGCCACTCAGCTGGGGGAACCTCATGCAACTCACAGGCTCACTCAAAGGCAGTAAGGAACTTGTCCATGTTGCCTGGGTCCTGACACTGGGCCAGCACACGCATCTCCAAGTGACTGGCCACCTCGAGCCGTCTGGCCCTCTCCCCGCTTACCGCAGCTGGGGCCTCTTGGCGTCTCGCCTCTGCCATGGCCCGCTCATGCTCCTGCTCTCACTCTCTCTCCTCCCGCTGTCTCTTTTGTAGCTGGCGCTCGTGCTCACGCTCTCTTTCCCGTTCCTGGTGCTCGTGCTCACGCTCTGTGTCCCGTTCCCGGCGCTCATGTTCCCTCTGCCATTCCTGGGCTTCCAGTTCCTTTAATCTCACCTCGAGCTCCAGCCGTCGCAGCTCTGCGGCAGGGGAATCTGCCCGTGATGGACCACCGCTAGCTGAGCGCAACCTGGTGGGCACCGTGTGTGTCTGACTGCGTCGAGCCCCAGCTCCGGTTGGAGAATCTGAAACGCTTCCCGAGGCTGACTGGCCACATTCTGCCGGGACAGGTTCTGCCCCCCCGGATCGGTCATTCTCTTCCAGCTGGGCAATCAGCTGGGCCTTGGTCGCCTTCCCCATGGTCAGGCCCTTCTCTCCGCACAGCCCCGCTAGCTCTGCCTTCAGGAGTCGGGTATAATCTGTCTCCCGGGGTATCCACTCACCAGCAGCAGCTGCAGGAATTGCTCTGTTCCCCCTCTGGCTCTTGTGAGGCTCCTTCCTTCTCTTGCGCTCAGTCAGCCACTGCTGGGAGCTCATCCATGGGTGCAGTGCATCCCACTTCTGACACCAGTGTGATGGGGTTCAGGGGTCCCTCTGCACTGCACCCTGTCCGCTGGCAGGAGTGACTCTCATTCAGCAGGTACAACAGGAGGTTTATTAGGTAACAGATGCCCAGTTTCTCCCAGAAGCGACAGTACAGCAGTCAGAGACAGTCCTTCCAACCCGTCCTGGGGAGAAGACCCCGAGGGGTGCCCCTCTGGCGTGTAGTTTTCCCCTCCTCAGGCTGGCTGCCTTCAAGCTCCTCTTCCCCTAGCCTGTAACTGCCGCCCCCGATTCAAACCCAGCTCAGCTCCTCCCTCCTCTTTGTTCAGGGCAGAGGTGTTACCTGCCGGTTGTAGCCCCAGGGTCATCCTTAGCCACTGGGAGCTGATCTTGTTTCTCACATCCAGCCTGACTCACACATGCACTCCCCCCACTCCATCACATGTATGATGCACAAAAACAGAGCTGATGAAGTCGATCTAGCTCACGAATGCTCATTACCTAATAAATAAAATTGTCAATCTTTAAGGTGCTACAGGACTGCTTGGTTTTTGTGAAGCTGCAGACTAACCCCTCTGAGACTGCAGTTACAATATTGTGGCAGGTATTTAAAGCAATACAGCGCATACATGATGATTTGAACTCACTTGGCAGTGAAGCATTTTACAAAAACAAAAGAATTACAATGCTAAGAAAATGTAAAGAGGATGTGTGAGAGCTCCAGGGTCAGAAGCTATGAGGGGCAGGTGGGAGCAGTGTCTTGAGGCAGACCTGATGACAGCCCTGTGAACACACAGGCCAGAAAACTCAGGAGGAGCAGGGAGCATCTGCCCTGTTCCCTCCCCAACCCGAGCAGCCACATGCCTGAGGAAGTCCAAAGGTGCAAGCAGCGGCGGCCCTCTACTGTGTCAGCTCCCGCTGGCTGAGGCTGCAGACCACGCGCTCAGCAAAGTTAATGACTCTGGAAAAGTGCTCACAGGCAGCGTGCTGCTCCGATTTTGGGACATGCTATAGGGAACCCCCCCCCCCAACACACACAGGGAAGGAGAGGGGGCAGGGATGGTGTTAGCCGATGGCCAAGGATGTTTGGTGAGGTGCCAGCTATGCCCGTTTCACACCATCCGTGACTTTAACCGCTAGGACTCACTGTCCCTTCGCGGCGGCCAGCCCGGGCCAGGCTGACGGATGCCCCAAGGTCCTAAACACCCGTGACTTTAACTGCTAGAGATCAGAGCCCCTTCGCAGTGGGCAGTCAACACTGACTGACAGGTGCCCCAATGGCAGCACTAAGAGCATTTCCACACCCGTGACTTTAACTGCTAGAGCTCAGAGCCCCTTCGCGGCGGGCAGTCAGGATTGACTGACAGGCGCCCCAAGAGTTTGCCCCATGGAGGCGGCACAACTCAATGCTAGGCTCTTAGTACTCTCATCTAATGGCCAGGCTTTATAGCCAAAACGGCTGAGGTTCTTTAATTGTGTTGGCTGCTTTACAGTAACCCAGGGAAACAAGTCAGGCTTATGCACAAACGGTTACCAAAATTTATTAAACTAGATTCTAATCATGTGGTTACAAAATTGCTAGTGCCTACTTATTCAAATGTATAGATGTTACACTCACAAACAGGATACAAAACTGAAGCCACGATCCCAAAGAAAGAAAACAAAGTATAGAGCTCTATTTCAAAACATGTGTACGCTAAAGATAGGAGATCAGGTGTGGGTGCTTCTTACCCTCCTTGCATCTCTCAATTCCAGCGGTGCCAAGCCAGGATCGGTCACTCAATTCCACGGAAAGACGAATAAGGGACAAGGCTTAGGGACCCCTTTAGCTGCAGAAGCCTTGGGAGGCTGTCACTTATCTGACCAGCAGATAGATAGTGAAAAGCACTCAAAAATCATGGTGCTGTTGGTCCCATACTTATACCTCTGTACTCCTTTATTCTCTTTCTCCTTTCTTATGCCAAATTGGGGTTGGTCTGTCTGAGTGACGCCAGCTCTTGCAAGAGTAGTGTGAACTTAATTTACATTTGCAAGGGAGAGGAACAATAAGCTTCGACTACTGGACATTCCTTTTTATTAGGGTAAATATTTCCCACCTGGGATGTTAGTGTGTGTGCATCAAGTTATTAGTAGGGGCTAAGAGCCGTGTCTGTCACAGCTCCTCTGTCTGCTGTGAGCCTAATCGTTGTATATGTTCCCAGAGGCACATTGTAGCAGCACACCTGTGCTTTCTCACAGCCTCAAAGGCTGTGCTGGAATTTACGTTAAGTGCCCTGTTGTTTTGGCTCCATTGTTTTCCCAGCAATGCTGGTCTGAGAGGGGGCTGGCTGTCTGGCTACATTCCACCCCCTGATGCACCACACTACATCCCAGATTGCAAGGTGGTGGTGATGCCAGCACCTCTTGCCCTCCTTGGGGAAATCTAGAAATACCCAACAAACAAATTAGAGGATGAGGGTTTGTGGAATTGGTTAGGATCCCTTTTCAGCTCTAGGTATCTGATTTGTGTGGAAGAAAGAGCAGTTTGAATCAAAAGCTTCATAATACATAAAGTTACACAAAAAAACAATTACAATAATTAAAATGGTTAAAACACTATTTACAACCGAATGTAAAAATGGGGAGAGGAAAAATCCCAAATGTTGAGCTAACCATTGCATCCATGAGGTTTGTCCATCCTCAGCCACTGCACGTAAAATTTTAACTGCACCTTTAATAGCAACCACATCTTGCTCTATTTGCCCTGAATGATTTACATAAAAACAACAAGATTGGTTGATGACAGCACACACTCCTCCTTGCTGGGCTAGGATAGCGTCTAGTGCTATTCTGTTCTCCAGAGCATATCGGGCCACAGACTGAAGTTGTTCATTTCAAAGCCCTAATGCATCAGCAGTATGATTGAGAGCAATTTCCAATTGCCCAGAAACGTTTCCTATCACCATCTCGAGCTCAGTTATACCCAGCCAAGGTATAAGTGCACGTGTAAATCGGCGGAAACCAGAGGGCAGTTCAATCAGGGGGTTTGTTAGCCGGCGGCCAGGTAATGTGCGGTGAGGTACTCCCCTGGGTCCTAAGCAACCCAGTTTTTTACTGTTAGAGCAGGCAGCTCCTAGCACACTCACCCACGGCCAGGCTGTAGTAACCAAACGGTTAAAGTTCTTTTGTTGTGCCGGCTGTGTTGCAGTGACAAAAGGGTTAACAAAATAGTTAGGCTTGGATCTTAACTAGTTACAAGTTTATTAAGCTACAGTTATAAGCGTGTGGTTACAAAAGGTTATTGTTTACTTCTTATATGCTAGCAAAGTACAGGTGTTAACAAGTTACGTTACAATCCAATACAAAGATATCTGTTACCATCTAACACAATGATATCTTGATACTAGTTACAGAGCTCTAATTCTTTAGCTGTGCACAAAAAAAAGTCAGAGACCTAGCATGGGTGTATCTTACCCTCTCTGCGTCTCCTCGATACCAGCGTAGCCAAGCCGGATCGGTCACTCAATTCCGACGGAAAGACGAATACGAGGTTGGGCGTCCCCAGCTGTGGACCTCGGGAGGCAATCACCTGACCCGACCAGCAGGAAGTTGGTCGAATGCACTCCAAGTTAGAGTTCTGCTGGACCCATCTTTTATACCCCTTTTGGGTTATGTATTCTCTTTCTTATCTATGGTGCCAGATCATACTGGTTTGTCTTTGTGACTCCAGTTTGTTACAAGGGCATTTCTACTTAGTTTGCACTTGTAAGACAAGAGATAAACAATTTAGGAGTACAGGACATTCTTTTGTGCGGGCGGGGCACGTCCCCTTCTGAGTGATTGTGTGTGTGCATCATATTGATCAATGCCAGCTGGGGTGATTTCTTGAGGGTTCACCCCCGTCTCTCATGTTGACAGTCTGGCCTGTTAGCCTTCTAGCTGTACTTTCTGCTTCTCAGGGTCACGATAAGCCAGCATATCTGGGCCTCAATGAGGGCATCAAAGACTGTGCTGTCAGCAGCCATTTCCGTGCCCTGTGTGCTCCTCAGTGGGGGGGGCAACGAGCAAGCTGGCTTGTAAGGGGGAGACTCTGTCTGGCTACAGGGTTGTAGGTGAACTTTCGTCTGGATCGGTGTATGAAACTTCCCAGATTTGTTATTGTGGGGGCATCAACATGAGGGTGTACTGTTAGACCCTCGGGTACTGCATGTCCCAGTGAACACCTTCCAGTCTAGCCTACAGGCAGATATTTATGTGCCTTGTCCCCACAAATAAAGAACAAGCCAGGTTCTTTACTAAGAATGGGTGAATAAGGTCCTCTGTACCACCCGCCCCCCTCAGGTTTAGGTATGGGTTGGTGATATGGAACACAATATCCCATCTTAATGTTACTACAGAGCAAAACCATTAACAAATCTTCTAAAATTTGATCTGAGCAAAAAAGTTCATCTTCATTACACTGATCTAATAAGGAGTTAATAGATTTGATTAGCAATGGGTTATAAATGTGTCCGGAACTGGGAATAAAGAACAGTGATTGGTCATACCAATCTCTGCTTTCAGGGTATCTACTCATCTTCAGGGGAGCAATTGTGGCATTATATATTCTAAAAAGGGGTCTTTGTTCAAGTGTGCCGTTGATGGGACCTTTCCAACATTTTTAAGTTCTTTTGTCGTTTATGGGTGGGTAGCTAGTCCAATCCCCACTTCTTTTATCAAATACGATTGTATGGGCACATTGCTGCTTATCTAGACTACCCATTTGTATGTCACCCTGAGTTTCAAAACAAATAGGGTATACTTCTTTAGATGATCCCTTTACGTATTCCACAGGACATCCCCAAACAGTGCGATGCCATTGTCCCACCCCCCCCGAGTCAATGCGAGGGTTGTTGGTGTACCACGCTGGTCCCCACCGAAAGATGTCGCTTTTGTTCCACCAATCATTTAGGCTGAGTGGTACAAATTCAATTCCCAGTCCGTTGGTTGAACTGAGCAAGGTGCACATCCAGCAATTCGTAGCACCAGCAGCTGAGGCGATGGTTTGGATTGCGCCCCGAAAAGGATGTTCTGGTATTGCCAAGGTGACTGGAGCCAACAGAGGGATCATGAGGGTTTGCAGGAACATATCTCTGGTGGGTCGGGTTCTAGCTAAAAAACTTATTTTAAAACCAAAAGCAATAATTATACCTGCTATTATAAGTAATGGCAAATATATCAACAGTTCATAGTAGTCTCTAGTGATCAGACAGGTCTGCTGCACGGTCCATTTCGCTGACAGGTTAGCTGGCAAGTTGCTCGGAACCATGGGACCATTCCTGCAATAAAGCACATGGTCAGCCGGTCTTGGATGTGATCCAAGCCTCTGTAATGGTTATTAGCCTTTTATCAGCATTTAAGGGACTCCATACGCCTTTCTCTTTATAGGCGTTCAAAACACAGGTAAAGGTTTCCAAGGCTGGGTGTTTAATCACAACAGTGTCTCCAGGAGCATACTTGGAACTGTGCAGTGGTGTTCTGGCAGGGGAGATAGCTTTCCCTGTAGGGAAGAATCCCCTGCTGATTGGACTTCCTGTAGGAGTCTGTCTATTGTTTAGTCTCTGCACCACTTCGTCCGGTCTGTCTCCCCATGTGCCATCAGTAGGCTTCAAGTGATTCTTTAGCAACCCATTCCAGCGCTCGACCATGCCATTAGATTGAGGTCGATATGGAAGGTGGAAGGTCCTTTGGACTCCATGGTTAAGGGTCCATTCCCTTACAAGTTTATTCTTAAAATGCGAACCATTATCTGATTGGATTTCTTGAGGCATTGGGACAATTGCTGTTAAGCGGTTTAGTCCCATAACTGTGGACAACCCTGTTGCCAATCGGGTTGGATATGCAAAACCAATCCCTGAAACAATTTCTACCCCAGTCAAGATGTATTTCCACCTCTGCCTTGTAGTGGGTAGTGGTCCGACATAGTCGACCTGCCAAGTTGCCCATAGTGTCTTTCCATCTCTTAGCCTGGCAAACCTTTGTCCTTCTGCTATATGTTTTCTAGTCTCAGCACAAATAGCGCAGGCTTGCACCAGGTCTCTAGCCCGTCTGTGGGTGATAGGCCACCCCCTGATATGTGCTTGCCGCACCAACTCATCACTTCCTGTGTGTCCTAAATTATCATGTAACCATGAATATAAGCGTTCCCATTCTACTTGTGCGGTAAAGAGCTGGGCGGCTGCATCGGCTAAATTGTTTAACTGCAGCTGGGGTATTATTCCTCTGATGAGCTGAGACATGTCCTATAGACAGGGGTTGTTGCAGGGCATGCTGATATAACCACTTCCAGTATTCCAGTCCCCATACTGGTTTACCTCCTATTTCCCAGTGGTTATTTTTCCAGTTAGTGATCCACTGAGTGGCACCTGCCCATACCGCATAGGAATCAGTATATACTGTGGTGGCTCCTGCTTCACACGCCAGTTTAATTGCAGCCAATTCTGCAAGTTGTGCTGACCCATCAATTTCAGCAGTTAGGGGTGCTGCAGATGTGTCTGCAGGCACTGCTGCAGCTTTCCCCTTCCATTTTCCTTTAAGCAGCCTGGCACTGCCATCAGTGAACCATACTCCCTTAGGCTGAGAAGGATCAAATGGGGCGGCATCCTTAATGGGAGACTGCTGTGGAGGTAGGCGGTATTCATCAGGCATTCCCACTTTCCATAGGGATTCCTGAATCATAGTGGGGTCTTGTGCAGTGTCTGCACCACCTACCCTGTGGTGTATGTAAAGTGCCCATCTGTGGATAGTCATTTTCTGTGCTACACCAGGTGGTAACTCTTTCCCTTCCAATATAGGTTTAATGATTGGAAGAGGAGTGTGAATTGTGATGTTCTTATCCTGAGTCAATTCCTCAGTTTCTCTCAAGGCTGTGTAAGCTGCCAGAAGCACCTTCTCATAAGGGTTGTAGTTAGCTTGTGACCCTTGCCATGACTTGGAACCAAACTGAATTGGTCGTCTGGGAGCAGTGTCACTTTCTTGCCAGAGAGCATAAGACATTCCAGTGGCTCCCACAGTTAGGTACAAATGGAATGGGGCTTCAGGATGTATGGGGCCCAGAGCCTGATAGGTGTGTATCTCCCCTATAAGCTGCCTGAGGGCTTCCTCACGGGCAGGAGCCCATTCCCAGGCAGCACTTTTCTTTAACAAATTGTACAACGGTCTGGCTACAATGGCAAAGCCAGGTACATGTTTTCTCCAAAACCCCAGGGTTCCCAAAATCTGTCTCAACTGATCTTTACTTTCAGGGGAGGGTGCCTGATTTAGCTCTTGCACAGTGTCATTAGGCACAGACCTCCTACCTCCCATCCATACAGTACCTAAGAATTTTATCTCTTGGGAGGGACCTTGGCATTTCTCAGCTGGTAAGTCTAAATTAAGGGCTTCTAGTGCTCCTTTAATTTGATTCATAGCCTCCTGTACCTCTTCTGAGGTTTTCCCACTTATTAAGATGTCATCAATGTATTGCACAGTTTGTACATTGGGTGGCAGTAAAGGTCACCTAGGACCTTTGCCAGTGCCCCATGGCAAATAGTGGGTGAGTGCTTAAACCCTTGTGGCATTTGGGTAAAAGTGTATTGTACACCTCTCCAAGTAAAAGCAAATCTTTCCTGGTCAGCTGGTTGCAAAGGGACCATGAAGAACATGTTCTTTACATCTAATACTGCTAGCCAGGGTTTATCCCAGGTTTGTATGGTGTTTACAATATCTGTTATGCTAGGGACTGCTGCAGTTAATGGTCCAGTGTTACTGTTTAGCTTCCTATAGCCTATAGTGAGTCTCCATTTGTCATTTGATTTCTTGACTGGCCACACAGGAGAGTTATAGCGAGAGTGTGTTCGAATTAAAATTCCTCGCTGTTCCAAATCTTTGATCAGGTCAGTAACAGGGCTTATGGCCTCAGCTGGGACATTGTACTGCTTTATGTTTGTTACTGTTGAGGGCGGGAGAGCAGGCGCGCTGCTAAGTAAGTTTACAGAACAGTGGGGAGGGCTTTCCTCTTCCAGGTGGGTGGCATGAGGAACAGAACTGACTCCAAAAGCCCATCTTTCCCCATTAATCCTTCCCTCCTTTCCTCTTAAAACGTCCATGCCCAGTATGTTGGCGTTGCCCAAAATCACCTCATATTTTCGGGGCTGATGGTGGGGTTGCAATGGGATATCCAGTTTTATTTTAACTAATGGGTAAGTTATGGTACTGCCATTTACTCCTGTAACAAGTACCTGCTTTCGGCCAGTAGGTGGCGGGCCCTGAAAACTTTCTCGCTTAATCATGGACATTTGAGCTCCTGTATCCATTAAAAAAAAAGTATAATGTGTTTGTCATTTACAGTTACATGTATCCGGGGGTCTTTTGCTGTTGTTTTCTCCTCTTTGGATTTAAGCTGGTTTATTAGGAGAGGAGATTGACCCCCGCAAGCTAGTTTCCCTGCTCTGGTAACTCTTGCAGTTGCTGCCTCAATGGTGTGTACAGGGTGTCTGCAGGAGGGGGAGGAGGTGAGAGCTGCGGAGGTGCACTGGGAGTAGCATTAGTTTTCTCCCAGTCAGCTCTTTTAAAGGTGGTTAATAACTTTAGCCGCTCTGTGGGCAGTCCATTTATCACATCTCTGGGATAACCTAAAGCCAGACGTTGTCTCCACAACTTGGCTCTAAGCTCCTTTTCCTCCTGGGTTGGCTCTCGCTTGTTTTTATGTCCTTTAGATGGTGCCCCCTTGTTTCCCTGAAGGGAACGCATCTTAGCTTTGCCTGTCAGTGCTCTGATGTCTCCGAATTCTCTGAAGTATGACACCAGATGGTTTAGCAGTGCCCGAAAGGTTCTGTTATGTGCTGCAGCATCTGATCTAAGGGACAGTGCCATAGCCCTATGGTTACTCGGAGCTCCCTTAAGCAGGGGTCTGAGATCATCTACATCTACCTGACCCTCCCATGGACTTTCATAGGCTAAATCTTGAGGGTTTTGGCCAAGCATGCTAATGACAGCCACAGTTAATGGAGCTGTTTTTACCTCATCTATGTTGGTCCAGTGCATTACTGTGGGTTCATCTCGGTCTGCTGGGTAAATTCCTCTTGCCCATCGACAAGCCAGAGACCAAAGTGTTTTAGGGGTGTTCCCCTCTGAATGTTCCAGGAATATTCCTGCACCTAAGTTAAGGCGCTCAGTTTCTTGGGCTGTCAGGCGTATATATCCACCCCTGGTGTCCCAGAGGCGGACCAGCCACTCTATTATACCTTCCTCAGGCTTTTCAGCAAAGTCTCCCTGGATTGTTTTTAACTCCATGGGAGTATATTGGCGGGTGGTAATTTTGGTCAAGTGTGTTGGAGCTTTACTCCCTTTTCCCTTTTTACCTCCCTTCTTTGTTTTTGAAGAGGTGGATGAATCATTGTCATCCCCTTCTTCATCCAGCTCTGCCCCACTTAAATTTCCCTCATGTTCTTCTGATTTGTGATGTGTGATAGCTGGTCTTAATTTTACAGAGGGACCTTCCTCCTCAGAGGAGGGGGACTCATCGGCTGAGTCCCAAATGTCTCCGTCCCATTCCTCAGGGTCTACCCAGAGAGCAGTCTCAACTTTAGCCTGGTTGATTCTGCGTGTTTTAGTCTCCAGCTTTTCCCTTCGTTCTATCCCTTCTTTCTCAATTAAGGGAAGTAATCTCTTCTGAAGATGCTCCATATCCCTATTCAGTGTTCTTACTCGGGTATCTAAATTCTGGCATTCCTTGCGCAGTGTGTCCCTTTCCTGTTGTAGCCTACTAAATTCTATTGCCAGACTATGATAATCCTTACAGGCAGCTTGCCAAATGTTAGTAAGCAGCCATATACAAGCACCTTTCCCTTTTCTTTTCTTCATCTTGCAGGCAGTTCTCCAGTTACAGAAATGCTGCCAGATCTCTGCTGGTTTTCCCCAGTATTTCTCTAGCAGTTCTTTGCTCCACAGAGGATTTCCCCATCCCTCTTGGGTCAAAGTTTTCTCTAGCTCAGGGAATTCTGTGGTGTTTATCATGACTTGTTTCATTGTGTTACCGTAGTGCAGCCTGTATCACAACCCTGCTCGGCTACGCCAAATCTGTTAGCCGATGGCCAAGGATGTTTGGTGAGGTGCCAGCTATGCCCGTTTCACACCATCCGTGACTTTAACCGCTAGGACTCACTGTCCCTTCACGGCGGGCAGCCCGGGCCAGGCTGACGGATGCCCCAAGGTTTGCCCCGTGGAGGCGGCACAACTCAACGCTAGGCTCTCAGTACTCTCACCTAATGGCCAGGCTTTATAGCCAAAACGGCTGAGCTTCTTTGATTGTGTTGGCTGCTTTACAGAAACCCAGGGAAACAAGTCAGGCTTATGCACAAACGGTTACCAGAATTTATTAAACTAGATTCTAATCATGTGGTTACAAAATTGCTAGTGCCTACTTATTTAAATGTATAGATGTTACTCACACAAACAGGATACAAAACTGGAGCCACGATCCCAAAGAAAGAAAACAAAGTATAGAGCTCTATTTCAAAATATGGTTACACTAAAGATAGGAGATCAGGTGTGGTTGCTTCTTACCCTCCTTCCATCTCTCGATTCCAGCGGTGCCAAGCCAGGATCGGTCACTCAATTCCGCGGAAAGACGAATAAGGGACAAGGCTTAGGGACCCTTTTAGCTGCAGAAGCCTTGGGAGGCTGTCACTTATCTGACCAGCAGATAGATAGTGAAAAGCACTCAAAAATCATGGTGCTGTAGGTCCCATACTTATACCTCTGTACTCCTTTATTCTCTTTCTCCTTTCTTATGCCAAATTGGGGTTGGTCTGTCTGGGTGACGCCAGCTCTCACAAGAGTAGTTTAGACTTGCAAGGGAGAGAAACAATAAGTTTCGACTACTGGACATTCCTTTTATTAGGGTAAATATTTTCCCCCCTAGGATGTTGGTGTGTGTGCATCAAGTTATTTAGTAGGGGCTAAGAGCCATGTCTGTCACAGCTTCTCTGTCTGCTGTGAGCCTAATTGTTGTATATGTCCCCAGAGGCACATTGTAGCAGCACACCTGTGCTTTCTCACAGCTTCAAAGGCTGTGCTGGAATTTACGTTAAGTGCCCTGTTGTTTTGGCTCCCTTGTTCTCCCAGCAATGCTGGTCTGAGAGGGGGCTGGCTGTCTGGCTACAAGGGGTTAGTCTCTTCTTTGCTAAGACATACTGCATCTGTCACTGTAACCTTGGAGTATGTTATGGTCATTGTTGTTAGATAGTAGTAGTAGTAGTAGGCAACCTTCAGTCTGCATAGACTATGGATCGTGCCCTTTAAAGTTTCAATTGAGGACTTCATTTACAGTGTCTATTGTGACTATGAAGACCCACACGTGAGTGACAGTCCTTGCTGCATCTCTTGCAGATGTAGTGGGTGTCTGGCAAGTCCTTATTGTGCTTTCTGTGCGCTCGCTTCCCCTCTGCTAGCTGTCTGATCTTCATCTCGCCCTTCTGAAGGCCCTTGTGTAACCCCTGCCTCCATCTGCTGGGGTCGTCTGCTAGTTCTTCCCAGTTGTTCAGCTCGATGTCTACCTCTTTGAGGTCTCTCTTGGAGACATCTTTGTAGCGCGACTGGGGGCGTCCGGGAGGTCTTTTGCCAGAGGCTAGCTCACCATACAGGATGTCTTTTGGAATCCTTCCATCATTCATCCTGTGGACGTGGCCAAGCCAGCGAAGTCGACGCTGCCTGAGGACGGTGTGCATGGTTGGGATTCCAGCTTGCTCGAGGACGGCGGTGTTGGTCACTCTGTCCTTCCATGATATTCCAAGGAAACGCTTGCAGCAGCGCAAGTGGAAGACGTTCAGCCTCTTTTCCTGACAGGCATACAGGGTCCAAGTCTCGCTGCCATAAAGGAGGGTGCTGAGGATGCAGGCTCTGTAGACTTGCATTTTGGTGTGAGTTTACAGCTTGTTGTTATTCCACACTGTCTTGCTGAGTCTGGACAGAGTTGTGGCCGCTTTTCCGATCCTCCTATTTAGCTCAGTGTCCAACGACAGGGTGGCAGTGATGGTGGACCCAAGGTAAACAAACTCGTGGACGACCTCGAACGTACAGTTGTCAGTGCTGATTGATGGGGATTCAGCAACATCCTGACCGAGTACGTTTGTCTTCTTTAGGCTGATGGTAAGCCCAAAGTCCTTGCACGCTTTGGAGAACTGATCCAGTAGTTTTTGAAGCTGGCCTTCTGTGTGAGACACTATGGCTATGTCTACATGTGAACACTACATCGAAGTAGCTTATTTCGATGTAGCGACATCGAAATAGGCTATTTCAATGTATAACGTCTACGCGTCCTCCAGGGCTGGCAACGTTGACGTTCAACGTCGACGTTGCGCAGCACCACATCGAAATAGGCGCTGCGAGGGAACGTCTACAAGCCAAAGCAGCACACATCGAAATAAGTGTGCCAGGAACAGCTGCAGACAGGGTCACAGGGCGGACTAGCACTTCTGGGGCAACAGCTAGCCGCTCCCTTAAAGGGCCCCTCCCAGACACACTCAGCCTGCACAGCACGCGGTCTGCAGAGCCATAGGCATGCACACCTCGAGCGACGCAGTCATGGACCCCCAGCAGCAGCAGCAGCAGCAGCAGCAGCAGCCGGAGGTCCACACAGCCGCCCCTGCAGGAGCAGTGCTCTCCCTGCTCGATGCCATGCAGGAGGCAGCTGAGCACCTCCTTGCCACAGAGGAGGAGCTGCCCACAGGGGAGGAGGACGCAACCCCCAACCCTGCAGCACCCCGCCGCCCCCCCGCCGCACACGCCGCCGGCTGTGGAGCTACCCCACCAGCACCGACTGGTGGGAGCGGCTGGTGCTCGGAGAGTGGGAAGACGACCGCTGGCTCCAGAACTTTCGCATGAGCCGGCAGACATTTCTGGAGCTATGCCAGTGGCTCACCCCCACACTGAGGCACCAGGACACCGCCATGTGGCATGCCCTCTGCGTCAAGAAACGGGTCGGCATCGCTGTCTGGAAGCTGGCCAGTCCAGACAGCTACCGATCCGTGGGCCAGCAGTTTGGCGTCGGCAAGGCCACCATCAGGGCTGTCCTCATGGAGGTAAGAGGACCCACAGGGGGAGGGGCAGGCAGCCCTGGCAGGAGAGGGGAGGGGAGAGGAGCCCTCGCAGGGGAGGTCCACACACACCCTGCACACCCCTCATTGGTGCTCTCCCATGTGCTTCCCCTGCAGGTCGTCCGCGCCATCAACGCCCTGCTCCTACACAGGCTCGTGAGGCTTGGGGACCCGGATGCCGCCATTGTGGGGTTTGCCACCCTGGGCCTCCCCAATTGCTTCAGGGCTCTGGATGAAGTGGAGGACGCTGGAGGACGCTACTTAAACAGGAAGGGCTACCACTCAGTGGTCCTCCAGGCCTTGGTGGACAGCCGGGGCCGTTTCCAGGACATTTATGTTGGCTGGCCTGGCAGCACCCACGACGCCCGGGTATTCCGGAACTCGGGCCTGTGCCACTGGCTGGAGGCGGGGACCTACATCCCCCAGTGGGAGATCCCTGTGGGGGACACCACCATGCCCGTCTGCGTCATCGCATATGCAGCATACCCCCTCCGGCCCTGGCTCATGCACCTGTACACGGGCCATCTGTCTGCCAGCCAGGAGCGCTTCAACCAGCGCCTGAACCACGCGCGCCAGGTGGTGGAGCGCACATTTGGCTGCCTCAAAGGGTGCTGGAGGTGTCTCCTCACCCGCCTGGATGCGGGCCCCACCAACATCCCCCAGATTGTGGGTGCGTGCAGCGCCCTACACAACCTGGTGGAGAACAAGGGGGAGGCCTTCTTTCAGGGCTGGGCTGTGGAGGCCGGCAGGGCCGACGTGCAGCCACCCGCTGCCCCCAGTCGCCAGGTGGACCCCGAAGGGACCCAGGTCTGGGAGGCCCTGCGGGCCCAGTTCGATGAGGCCGCGGGGTGAATGCTGGCAGGCCCCCCACTGCACCCCTCCATCCTCCACAACACTCCCTGCCCCTACGCCCACACCACAGAGCACCCAAGAGCACCGCCCCCACTTTTCTTGTAAAAATAAAAGCAGACAGTTGTTTGTCAACTCAAACGTCTTTACTAGAACTCTTATTATTATTATTATTATTATTAATATTATGAACAAGACAAACTAACTATGTACAGGGGAAATCTAACTGATAAATATATATACATTATAAAAATCGGGGTAACATGAAAGGGGAAGACAAGGAAGGGGAGAACTATTTACATGGGGGGGGTAAGGATCAGCATAGTAATGGGTCACAAATACAAACTATTTACAACAAAATAACAATAAACTGGGGGGAATATGTACAAAGGGGGAGGGGGGGGCCACATCCTGGGCCCCACGCCCCTACAGTCCAGAGCTGGGGGTGGGCGGCCGGGATCCCCGCCTCGGCCGCAGCCCTGGCCGGGGCTGGCTGGGGGCCGGGAGGACTGGGATATTCGGCTGGCGAGTGTCAGCTGACCCCAGGTCCCCCTCGGCGGAATGGCCCTCAGTGGCGGATGGCGGTGCGACGGCAGATGGTGCAGCGGCTGGAGCAGCAGGTGGAGCAACAGGTGGAGCAGGCAGGGCGGGCGCTGCGGTGGCCGGCACAGCCTGGGGGACCAGGTAGTCCGCAATGCGGTTGAATGTCTCCATGTAGGCCCCCCATGCCTCCTGGCGCCAGGCCAGCACCCGCTCCTGCAGGTGGAGGCGACATTCCTCCACCCGCAGCCACTGCTCGGCGACCTGCAGCTGCTGACGGTGGAGGGCTAGCAGCTGGGGGTCCGTCGCCGGCGGCTGGTGGTGCTGCGTCCACCGTCTTCCCCGCCGTGGGGCCGGTCGGTGCTCCGCCGAGGGGCCGGCCTGGAGTGATGGCCCCGGAGGGCTTTCCGGGACCACTGATGCGTCGCCGGCGCTCTTTGGTCCTTCCAATGGTGCAGCTGCGGAACACAGGAGGGGGGAAAGAAGAGTGGAGACAGCCGTTAGTGTGGGCCCCGAGCCGTGGCTCTTGTCTCCCCACCCCTCTGCTGCAGGTTCCCCATCCCTGTCCCCGGGAGATGCTGCTGTGATGGGGTTCTGGGGTCCCCCTGCACTGCACCCCGTCCGATGGCAGGAGTGACTCTCACTCAGCAGGTACGACAGGAGGTTTATTAGGCAACAGATGCCCAGTTTCTCACAGAAGCAATAGTACAGCAGTCAGAGACGGTCCTTCCAACCCGTCCTGGGGAGAAGACCCCGAGGGGTGCCCCTCTGGGGTGTAACTTTCCCCCTCCTCAGGCTGGCTGCCTTCTAGCTCTCCCTTCCCCTAGCCTCTAACTGCCGCCCCCGATTCAAAGCCAGCTCGGCTCCTCCCTCCTCTTTGTTCAGGGCAGAAGTGTAACCTGCCAGTTGTAGCCCCAGGACCATCCTTAGCCACTGGGAGCTATTCAGCTTGTTTCTCATATCTAGCCTGAGTCTCGCATTTGCACTCTCCCCACTCCATCACATGCTGCTGCTGCTGCTGCTGGGTGTCCCACCCCCTCCCCCCAGGGGACCCTTGAGTTTCCGCTCCCCCCAGCCCCAGGGATGGGACATGGCACTGTCGTGCTGGGGGGGGCAGGGGCTGATGCACTCTTCTGAGGGACATGTCACTGCTGTCCTTGGGGCCATGGTCTTCTGGGCATATGGAGGGCCCTGGCCATATTTATTACCCCCGCCCCTCAACCCCAGAGGTGTGCACCGGGGGGGGGTACATACCTGACGGTCCACTCCCATGGTCGGGGGACACCTGGGGGGCGGACGCCCTGCTGGAGCTTCTGGATGGGAGGATGATGTGGAGGCCAGCGTCACTGGAGGAGGAGTCCCTCTCCTCCTCCTCCTCCTCCTCCTCCGGTGCCCCGGGGGTGGGCTCCTGGGGGTCCCCCGGGGTGCAGGACTTGCCTCCAGGATGGACTCCGCCTCCGGGGCCTGCTGGGGCTCCTCGGCCAAGGTATCAAGAGTGGCTGGAGGGGAGGAGGTGTGCTGGGGGCCCAGGATGGCCCTGAACTCCCTGTAAAAGGGGCAAGTGACGGGTGCGCCCCCAGATTGGCTGGCCGCATGCCGGGCCTGGGCGTAACCCTGACGCACCTCCTTCACTTTACTCTGGACATGATCCGGAGTGTGGTCAGGGTGACCCTGGGCGGCCAGGCCCTTGGCCAGCTGAGCGAACGCATCCGCATTCCGCCTCTTGCTCCCCATTATGTGGAGCACCTCCTCCTCACTCCAGATCCCCAGCAGGTCCTGAAGCTTGGCCTCCATCCAGGAGGGGCCCTGCTGCTGCTTCCCCACCTGGCTGCTGGGCTGGGAGCCCTGGCTCCCCTTGGGGGGGTCCCCTGGGGGCGCTGGGGGGGCTGGCGGGAGGCCATCACGGCGGATGGGGGTGTGTGTGGCTGCGGAGGAGCGTGCAGGCTGGCCGTGTGTTACTGCTGCTGCCTGCACGCTCTCTCAGCTTCCTGCACAGGAAGGCAGGGGGCGGGGAGCTTTAAGGGGCCGCTCCACGCGGCCACCTTTGAGCTCAGGGGCTGGAGAGAGCGTCTCTCAACCCCTCAGCTCATGGCGGCCATGGAGGACCCCGCAATTTCGATGTTGCGGGATGCGCAACGACTACACGTTCCCTACTTCGACGTTGAACGTCGAAGTAGGGCGCTATTCCCATCCCCTCATGGGGTTAGCGACTTCGACGTCTCGCTGCCTAACATTGATGTTAACTTCGAAATAGCGCCCAACACGTGTAGCCATGACGGGCGCTATTTCGAAGTTGGTGCCGCTACTTCGAAGTATCGTGCACTTGCAGACGCGGCTTGTGTGTCACACTACAGCAGCGTCATCTGCAAACAGCATATCTCTGATGAGGACTTCCCACACTTTCGATTTAGTTTTCAGCCTTGCAAGATTAAACAATTTCCCATCAGATCTTGTGTGCAAAAAGATGCCTTCTGTTGAAGATCCAAAGGCATGCTTCAGGAGGAGCGCAAAGAAGATCCCGAACAACGTCGGAGCAAGGACGCATCCTTGTTTGATGCCTCTCCTGATGCTGAAAACATCCGATAATGTGCCGTCACATTGGATGGTTCCTCTCATGGGTGGAAAGACTGGATCATCTTGAGTAACCATGGCGGACAGCCTATCTTGTGGAGCAGTTTGAACAGTCCATCCCTGCTGACCAAGTCGAAGGCCTTGGTTTGGTCGATGAAGGCAATATAGAGTGGCTTCCTCTGCTCCCTGCATTTCTCCTGCAGCTGCCTCAGAGAGAAGACCATGTCAATGGTAGATCTCTCTGTGTGGAATCCTCACTGTGATTCGGGGTACACCCTCTCAGCAATCTTCTGGAGTCTGCCGAGGATGACGCGAGCGAACAGCTTACCAGTGATGCTTAGGAGGGAGATTCCATGGTAATTGTTGCAGTTGCTTCTGTCTCCTTTGTTCTTATACAAGGTTACAATGTTAACGTCGCTCATATCCCATGGAACCTCACCCTCTCTCCAGCACAGGCACAGTAGCTCATGTAGGGGCTCCAGGAGGGTGTCAGTGGCATACTTGATTACCTCTGGTGGTATACCATCCTGGCCAGGGGCCTTTCCTACTGCAATGCTGTCGATGGCTTTCTTCACTTCATCCACAGTTGGTTCCAGGTCCAGTTCATCCATTACTGGGAGGACCTTGACGGTATCAAGGGCTGTATCAACTACAATGTTTTCACGTGAGTACATCTTGGAGTAGTGCTCAACCCAGCACTCCATCTGTTTGGCTTTGTCAGTGATGACTTCACCAGATTTGGATTTCAGAGGTGCCATCTTGTTTTGGGTGGGTCCTAATGCCTTCTTCATACCCTTGTACATTCCTCTGAGATTACCAAAGTTGGCACAGGTCTGGATGCTGCTGCATAGCTGGAGCCAGTGTTGGCACAGCGCCTGGCCGTCTGCTGTACTGTTTTTCTGGCTGCTCTGAGTGCTTGCTGGGTACTCTGGCTAGGTGAGCATTTGTACTCCAGAGCCGTGTCTACACGTGCACGCTACTTCGAAGTAGTGGCACTAACTTCGAAATAGCTCCCGTCATGGCTACATGTGCTGGGCGCTATTTTGATGTTAACATCGACGTTAGGCGGCGAGACGTCGAAGCCGCTAACCCCATGAGGGGATGGGAATAGCGCCCTACTTCGAAGTTGAATGTCGAAGTAGGGACCGTGTAGTCGTTGCGCGTCCCGCAACATCGAAATTGCGGGGTCCGCCATGGCGGCCATCAGCTGAGGGGTTGAGAGACGGTCTCTCTCCAGCCCCTGCGGGGCTCTATGGTCACCGTGGGCAGCAGCCCTTAGCCCAGGGCTTCTGGCTGCTGCTGCTGCAGCTGGGGATCCATGCTGCATGCACAGGGTCTGCAACCAGTTGTCGGCTCTGTGGATCTTGTGTTGTTTAGTGCAACTGTGTCTGGGAGGGGCCCTTTAAGGGAGCGGCTTGCTGTTGAGTCCGCCCTGTGACCCTGTCTGCAGCTGTGCCTGGCACCCTTATTTCGATGTGTGCTACTTTGGCGTGTAGATGTTCCCTCGCAGCGCCTATTTCGATGTGGTGCTGCACAACGTCGATGTTGAACATCGACGTTGCCAGCCCTGGAGGACGTGTAGACGTTATTCATCGAAATAGCCTATTTCAATGTCGCCACATCGAAAGAGGCTACTTCGATGTAGGCTTCACGTGTAGACGTAGCCCAGGAGTGCAGCACACTTCTTTTCGATGGCTGGAATCATCTCATCGGAGTTAGCTTCGAACCAGTCATTTGTGTTTCTAGCTCTTCTTCCAAACACTGACAAGGCCGTGTTGTAAATTGTATCCCTAATATGCTGTCATCTGGATGTCACATCAGCACGCCCAGGGCTGCTGCACAGATTCTCCTCGAGGGTCACTCTGAACTTTTCGTCTCTCTCTGAGTTTGCCGTCTTTCTGGCATCGATGCGGGGCCTTCCAGTTGGCTTAGAGTGGTGCATCTTCTTGGGTCTCACCTTGAGTTTGGAGCAAACTAGCGAATGATCTGTATCGCAGTCAGCACTACGATAGCTGTGGGTCAGAAGGACATTTTTGAGGTTTTCATGTCTAGGGATGACCATGTATGCCAATGTTTCCAGTGTGGGTGTCTCCATGACACTCTGTGCTGTGGCTTCATTTGGAAAAATGTGTTTGTGATGCACACATTGTGGTACATGCAAAGATCAAGAAGACACTGTCCGTTGTCATTCATTTTTCCCACACCGAAGTGGCCTAGGCAGGAAGGCCATGAGTCACGATCAGCTCCAACTCTTGCATTGAAGTCACCCAAAATGTACAGTTGTTCGTGAGCAGGTATTTGTGCTATGGCAGTACTAAGCACATCACAGAACTTGTCTTTTACTTCTGGTGTGGTGTACAGGGTTGGAGTGTAAGCGCTGATCAGGTGGATGGGACCGGTGGACGTTTGAAGTATGACCTGAAGGAGTCTTTCTGATCTGCCCATGACTAATTCCACCATTGGTAGAAGGGTGTTTCTGATGGCGATGCCAACACCATGCTCCCTGGGTTCTTCTTGGGCTTTACCCTGCCAGAGAAAGGTGTAGTTCTTTTCCTTTAGAGATCCCAAATCTGCGAGTCGCGTCTCTTGAGCCGTGTCTACACGTGCACGCTACTTCGAAGTAGCGGCACTAACTTCGAAATAGCTCCCGTCACGGCTACACGCGTCGGGTGCTATTTCGAAGTTAACTTCGATGTTAGGCGGCGAGACATCGAAGTCGCTATCCTCATCAGGAGATGGGGATAGCGCCCTACTTTGATGTTCAACGTCGAAGTAGGGACTGTGTAGTCATTGCGCGTCCCGCAACTTCGAAATAGCGGGGTCTGCCATGGTGGCCATCAGCTGAGGGGTTGAGAGACGCTCTCTCTCCAGCCCCTGCGGGGCTCTATGGTCACCGTGGGCAGCAGCCCTTAGCCCAGGGCTTCTGGCTGCTGCTGCTGCAGCTGGGGATCCATGCTGCAGGCACAGGGTCTGCAACCAGTTGTCGGCTCTGTGGATCTTGTGTTGTTTAGTGCAACTGTGTCTGGAAGGGGCCCTTTAAGGGAGCGGCTTACTGTTGAGTCCACCCTGTGACCCTGTCTGCAGCTGTGCCTGGCACCCTTATTTTGATGTGTGCTACTTTGGCGTGTAGACGTTCCCTTGCAGTGCCTATTTCGATGTGGTGCTGCGCAATGTTGAAGTTGAACATCGACGTTGCCAGCCCTGGAGGACGTGTAGACATTATTCATTGAAATAGCCTATTTCGATGTTGCTACTTCGATGTAAGCTTCACTTGTAGACGTAGCCTTGCAAAGCAGCAATGTCAACTTGGAGCCTCTTCAGTTCCTCATTGATGACAGCGGTTTTTCAGGTGTCGCTGATGTCCTGAAGATCTTCAGTCAAACCGGTCAGCATGGTCTGCACATTCCAGCAAGCAAGCTTAAAACTTTGATGGTTTCCTTTCCTTGTTAATTTTCTTATTGGTTTGCCTGGTGCTCAAATTTTAGTCAGTTGTTAGGTTTGGGAACCTTAAGCCTCACTCACCCAGTGAGGTACGTGAACTGTGGCAGGACAGTACCCTTCTGGCTGGGGGCTGCCCAGCTTGAGGCAGGTGGTGACTGTCCAGTGAGATGGGATGATCTCTCCCACCGTCAAAGGCAACCCCTGGTGCTCGTTCTCTACACCAATTGAGCAAGAGCTTATAACCGGTATCTGTTACCTCCCATGTTGGTTCAATGCTGTTAAGTGATGCTGGAGTACCTCTTCAGGTGCGAGCCTGGGCAATTTTTTGGGACCCTGGGCTGCCCAGACTCCAGTGTCCCCCTCTCGGCTTTACCGATATAGTCCAAAGGAGAGGATAACCTCTATGTCTGGTACCAGCTCAGCTGTAGGAGTTGCCAGGTTAATGTCAGAAGTTGGCACAGAACCGCCTTAGGACTCCCCTCTGGATTTTCTGTCAGGGTTTACTCCCTTAGCCTTGCTGCTTCCCAGGATAACCCACAAGGCAGTGGGGCATTGAGAATGTGGGTAATGTTCCCATTACCTCTTGCACCTCCCTGGCACCACGTGTCCCCAAAGCTCCCTGTGGTCTGACGACCTTCTCACCTTCCCAGGAGCCTCCTCCCCACCCCTCTGCCACCCATGAGCTACCATCACCCTCAGATCCCCCCTCCCTGCTGTCTTGCCCCCCATCCACTCCCATGTCCCCCCACCTCACCACACTGCCCCCTATCAGCTCTCATCGCCCCCAGGCTCCCCTTGCCCCGGCCTCTCCGCACCTGGCCGCGCTCTGCTGCAGCCCCACGTCCTCCAGGAAGGTGCCAGTCTCGCGGCCCAGCTGTGCCCTGGGTCCCTGCCAAAGCTACCAAAGCTACCAACTCTTCTTCTGGCTGCAGCTGCCCCTGGAGCCCCCTGGAGCTGCTGCTGGCCACGCATGCAGGGATTGCAGGACTGGGCCCAGAAGCCCAGGCAATATGAGCCAGGTGTGCCACCACCAGCCTCCGTGGGTGCTGCCATCTGCACAGCCATACCACATGCCCCCAAACCACATGCCCACCACCGTCACCCCTCGGTCTCATCCCCTGGCCCCACCACTCCCCCAAGCCCACCTGCTTCCCGCTGCCTGCGCTGCACCCTGGGGGCAGCGGGTCCCTCAGCTCCAGCCAGCAGTTGGGAATGCCGCTACTGTCGCCATCTTGCCGCCCCTTACCTCTGTAGAAGTAACTAACTCCCTCTCAACTCCCCTCTCAAAACTTCCTCCTGTTAGCAACCACCCTGTTTGCAAGCTCCCTGGTCGCTTGCCATCAGGGTTTAAAAAGCTCTGGCCTTCCTGAGAGCCCCTCCCTCTGACTACCACTCAGCCAATCGGCACGCAGAGTTTAGATTTCAAACCTAATCAAGGCAAACAGCTTCCAACTACCAGCCTGGGCACATGGCCTTTCAAACAAACAGACAGCTCAGCACTCCAAACAAATGGACAAAGCCAGACAGACTGATAACATGCCTCTTAATGCATCCCAGAATCATGGTTGCTTTTTTTTTGCAACAGCATCTCCCTGTTGACTCATATTTAGCTTAAAGTCCACTACAACCCCTCGATCCCTTTCTGCCATACTCCTTCCTAGACAGTCACTTCCCATTCTGGACGTGTGAAACTGATTGTTCCTTCCAAAGTGGAACACTTTGCATTTGTCATTATTCAACTTCAGCCTGTTCACCTCAGACCTGTTCTCCAATTTGTCCAGATCACATTCAGTTCTGACCCTATTCTCCAAAGCAGTTGCAACCTCTCCCAGCTTGGGATCAGCTGCAAATTTAAGAAGCGTACTCTCTAAGCCAATCTGTTGGAGCAGATGTTGAACAGACCCGATCCCAAAACAGACTCCTGTGGAACCCCACTTCTTATACCTTTCCATGGGATGGACAACCATTAAGAACTACTCTCTGAGTATGGTTATCCAGCCAGTTTTGCACCCACCTTATAGTAGCCCCATCTAAGTTGCAGTCACCTCCTTTACTGATAAGAATATCACACAAGACTGTATCAAATGCCTTACTAAAGTTGAGGTTTTCCACATCCACTGCTTCTCCCTTCTCCACAAGGCTTGTTACCCTATCAAAGAAAGCTATCAGATTGAGGATAATCCCAAGAGCATTGCTCGTGTGTTCCTCAGCAGTCGCACGCCCACCTTTGTGGGCAGGAAATGGGGACCAGGACTCACTGATGCTTCTGGCTGGCAAAGGAGACGGGGATCTGACCGCTGGCACATCAGCCTTTGACTTTCCAGCAGGGCACCACGGCCATGTGTCAGGAGAACTGCCATGCAAAGAAATGGCATTTCAGAGCCAGGGTGAAAGACCCCAACAGTAGAGTGGCTTTTGGCATGTGCTTCTCATGCAAAAGGAGCCACGACCGAAAATGGGCCTGTGGTTGCCTTCTGTCCTACCACATGCTCCTTCTTTGCCCACTGGGTCAACCCGGGAAGTGAGGTAGGAATGGGGCAAAAAAGGGGGTGAGGCTGAGGGAAGCAGGCAACTCTGCCCTTGCCTGGCAGAGCCACAGGCAAGAGCTTCTTTTGTGTGCACTACTGCCGAGCTAGAGAAGCGGCTGTGGCAGGGGCTGCAGAGAAGTTGTCAACGTAGCTCGCTAGGGAGAGTGTTGTGCTGAAGCTCTAAAGGTCTCGGGCCCAATCCTGGTCTTGGGCAGGAGCCTTTTGAACTGGGGTGAAGCAGTTATTGGGCTGCTTTCAGGAGACTACAGCTGCCTTTTCCTGGAATGGCGTTGTCTGCTCTGTTGCTGTGTCACTGTGTGTTTCCTTTCATCTCTTGTTTGGGAAAGGGGAGGAAAACAGACACTTTTCTTCAAGCCAGAGTTGAACTGGCCACCTAAGGAAAACATGCTGAACCTTTCCTACAGGCCTCTGCTCTACCAGCTGAGGTATTGAAGGGCAGCTTGAAGTTGCTGCACTGTCCAGGGAGGCCTCTCTGCATGTATCAGGGCGAGTGCCTCCCAAACGGATGGCGTTTCAGGGGAGAAGCCAAAGAAGCCAGTGCAGATTGTGTTCCCACCTGGGCTCTCATGTTGGCCAGGCATGCAAAATGGCCCCTGGTTGAAAGCGGATGGAAACGTTTCCTCTCATTCTTTGCACATCCCCTTTCTGTTCTGTCAGGAGCCCCCAGAAATGATGCTGTTCAGACTGTGCTCCTCAACATGGGCAAGAGGCAACTTTCTTCTCTGAACACTGCTCTCAGCTCAACTCCCTCATTCTCTCATGCACCTATTAGGGAAATCCCAGAGTACACACACTCCCTGGGATAGAGTGTGATATGACAAACCAGACTGTTTTCTTCTCTCCTAGCAGCCACCCTTGGGAGCAGGACTGGCAGGGAGAAGGGCAGTCCCTAGGTCTGAGTAATAAGTGGAACTGGGGAGCCAGAAAGCTTCAGTCCTTGAGGCAATCTGCCAGTTGTCTGTGTATTGGTGATGTCATGATCATGAGGGTTAGCCAGCAGCCTGGGAGTAAAAGAGTTAATCTCCTTAGCCAGGTGGGGTTGACCAAAAGGAATGTAGGTAAGAATTTCAAACTGGGACACAGAAATTTCTTGGCTCCTCCCTTTTCTCTCCTCTGTTCCTTCTTCTTTTTTCCAGCCATGAGGGAGAGAGACACAGAATATCTCCCTCCAACAACAGGCCCTCCCATCTTCTGTAAGTCGGGTAAAGTTTGGATAGATCCATTAGGCTTTATTGTTTTCTGGTTCGGGAAGTGGGATCTGATGTCTGTGCACTTTTTAGAAATGTTTTTTTTCTGTCCCTGTAACTAAGTGCTAGGCCCACAGTGGAGACTCCCCATGTGTTTAACCTTGTGACTCTTCCTTCTAGTCATGAGGCTTGCACCACGAATATTGTTGTAATAATCAAAGTTCTCTCTTTTTCTTTATATTAACCTGGTATTGGTTAATGTTTGTGTCCTGGTTTTCACTTTTGGGGCTGAGATTTATTCTTACTTAGGTGGTGGCAGCAAATTTTATCCCCAAAATCTAAGGTTTTTTTAGCATTTTTGGGAGGAAGTTTACATCAAAACCTGGTAGATAAGGTTTTGGGGATACTTTTGCTGGCCCCCACTTCTGCATTTGTCTTGCTAGAGTGGGCAAGGAGCCATGCCACATGAGAACAGCACAGAATACAGATGGTGGCAGCTCTTCAGTGGGTCCTTGAGAGACCCCCAAGGAGCCTGTCATATTCAGGCTGCCCTGACACGTCTCGGAGAGCTTGTGACAGTCCCTCTCCTGCTCCTCCACTTTCCCAGGATGCTTCGGGGTAGATGGGTGGCAAGATATCAGGGTAAAAAAGTCAACCCATCAGTAAGACAAGAGGAGGGTTGGGAGAAAAGACATGGGCCAGGTCGTCCCTCCCACCCACCCCACCTGCTGTGGCTGGAAGCAGCTCCTGTCCCTTTCCTCCCACACAGGCTTTGAAAACTGCTGCTGCCCACATTCTGATGGGAACCCTGACATAAATCGGGGGTGGGCATGTGACCCTGCAGGCTGCGTTCTGCTGGATTGCTACTGAACTTGCTCAACCTTAAGTAATTGTACAGGTCTCCCATATTCAGCAAAAGGAAATATGGTCATGCTCGAGAAAAGGCTGCCTTGGATTGTGGAAGCAACCCCTTGCCGAGAACTCAACCCTGCCTCTTGCAGCAGTGCTAGGTCTTCTACAGCTCTTCCAGGGCTGGATACAGGCAACTGACCCATTGTCATGATGTCTAAAAACACACATCTATGTCCTTCACCATTCAGACTCTTGGTCTCCATTTTGGAGCTAAAATTAACACCCATAGAACTCTACAGCAAAATCCTGACCTCCAACCACACGCTGCTCCAGTCTTTCACCCACTCCCTCTTTCTCCCTCCTCTGTGTACTGCACCACTGACAGCTGTGGAATGGGGATCATGACTGCAGTGGCTCCTCGCTCAGGGCACAATCAGTACAGGAATGTTGCCCTCCTGCACAGTAAAGCAGTCAAAAATTGATTGGTCCTGCATCAAAATGTGAGTAAATAGTAACCAAACAAACCTACTCGCTCACCCAGAGAGGAGGGGTAACTAATAGACAGAAAAGGTCTGGCTCATTCCAGCTCTTCCTGTGTAGACACCTGATAGCAGCAGAGTTATTTCCCTGGAGGTATAGTTATATTGCCCCAGCTGTGGGTGGGAAGGGAACTCAGGGCTCTGACTAGTGCAGCTCTCACGGAGCAGAGTCAGGGAGGGACCATGGCTGGCTTGAATCTCCGCAGTGTTCTGGTGACTGGGGCCAATCAAGGAATTGGCTTGGGATTCGTCAAGCAGTTTCTGGAGAACTCCAACCCACCGGAGTGGGTCTTTGCCACCTGCCAGGACCCAGCAGGAGAGAGAATGCAGGTGAGAACAGGGCAAGGGGGATGGAGTTAGCAGTAGCCAGAGGGAGAAGAAGAACCTGCCCAAAGAGCTTCCAGGCTCTGAGCACTCAGTGCCAAGACACACACACTGGATCAGGCTATGACTGCAGACACTGCTCCAGCTGGATGGTGCAGAGCTGCTCCCAAACTACCTTTACACCTGGCAGCTCAAGTCCCAGAGCAGCGAGGACATGGCAGCACCGGCTGCGCCTGGGTTAACTACCCAGGGGCTGTGGACCACCTCGCCCAGCGTCGGTACATAGTGACTACAGCAAATCTATCCCCAGTCCTGCCAGCCTCCAGAGAGCCCAAATCGTCAGTCCAACTCCTCCCTTGTCTGCTGCCACCTCAGGATCTCTGTCTTCTCAGCTCTGCTCCCACCCCCAGCCTAGGGAACTGCAGGCTCCAAGTAACTTCTGGGTCATGGCACCAGCTCCTTCCACAGCTGACAAAAATCCCCACTCACAACCGGCTCATGAGAGCTTGGCACACTGCCAATCCCTGGCTCCTGGGAGGGGACTCCCCAGGCCACCCCTGGGGGACCTGCCTCCAACACCTTCCTCCCACTCCCCATCAGTCTCCCTGCTGCCTCCACATTCCTGTCCAGTTCCTAGCCCTGCCTGCTGCTCCCCCAGGCCCTGCTCCTCCCCAGCATCCCCATTCCCAGTGTCTCAGCTGTTCCCCACAGTCTCTGTGCCTGGCCAACCCTGGGACACAGATTTGCAGAGGGCACCGAGGCAATGTAGGTGTGCTTGTGATTGGGAAGTGATTTGCATCCATGACTCCATTGCACTGAGTTAGATGATAGCATTGTAAATGCTCAGTGGCCATTAGAAGCCTCCTCTGGCCCCAGAACCCCAGGGCAGGATGCTGCATGAGAAGGTCCAGCAGAGGAAAGAAATAAGACATTGACTCGGTGCCAAGGGGCAGCGAAGTTTTGGACTCTGCGCAGCCTGGCCCTGGGCATGGTCCCAACGTCCATAACCATTAACTTTATTCCTTTTCAGGAGTTGCAGAACCTGGCGGCCAAACATCAGAACCTGGTGATCGTTGCACTCGGTGGGTGTGCGGCCCCAAGCCCAGAGCTGAGGTTCCCTCCCCCTGCAGCACTTTCTTCCCATTCCTATTCCCCTCCACATCCCACCCCCAGAACCTTCTGATCTCAGTGCGGAGAACAGAACCAGACTCAGTAATTGCAGAAAGCCATTTGACCTTACCCAGACCCAGAGGAGGCAGGTGAGAGTGGAGAATCCAGAGGTGTAGGTTGGCTCTGGAGAGGCTGGAAAGCCCCAGGGACACCCTGTGGCAGGCCCCACCTGTGAGAGTCACACATGGGCAGCTCTGTCCAAAATTCCCATTTCTGGGATGAAGCCCCATCTGTGCAGCTGGGGAATTGTCTCACCTACAATGCATCACAAACAGTTGTAAATCAGCCACTTCCTTTCTGTAAGTGAGATCAACACCACACATACGTCCCCATGACTGGACCCAGCAGCTGTCCCCACCCCCCATCTCCTTCCCCACCCCCTCTACCACCTCTGAGCCCAATGGAAGAAGCCCTCTGGCCCAGGGGCCGTGCTCTGGTGGGGGTGACATCGGAGAGGCGGAATCAGGCACTTGACCCCCTGCTCTGTCGCTGTAGATGTCACAGACCCAGCCAGCATCAAGGCGGCGGCAGCCAGAGGTGAGACACACCTGAAAGGCTCGGGGCTCAATCTGCTGATAAACAATGCTGGGATGGCGAAGTTGAGCACACTGGAGTCAGAGACACCAGAGGACACGGCCCTGGTGTACGCGACCAACGTGACGGGGCCCTTGCTGGTGAGCCAGGTAAGGGCCCTGACGGAGAACATGTGGCCAGCTGAACTGGAGTTTGGTTGAGCTTGGGCCAGGAGTCCTCCCTTCCCCGGGTTTGGGTCACTGGATCAATGTGGAGGCCTTGGCTGGTAGCACAGAGGCTGCAAGTGCATTATGGGATTTGAACCTCTCAGAAATGAAGCCTCACCCCCCACATCCCTGCGTGGCCCTGGCTGTGCAGCATGTTGTGCTTCAATCCCTCACTTTTCAACACCGAGAGCATCAGTGCAAGGACAGTGCAATGCACGAGGCCCCAGGTACCTCATATGAGAGACCTTTCTTTCCCAACCCCCCCATTACGTGTGGCATAAAGTGGCCCCTCCCTCAGCCCCCAGATGGGGCCCAGCTGGCAGAGGGAGACTGTGGTGCACAGCTACAAGATGGTCTCTGGCTGCCCAGGCTGAGGATCATGGGTGCAGGACCACAGCCAGGAGCTTGAGAGCCTGGGAATCATAAGGGCGGACGTATATAATTTCTCCTTGATAAATAATCCCCAGCAGCATAAGCAGCAGGAAGGGGCAATCAGGGGTGTTTCCCTCCTTTCCGAAAACCACTGATTGCTTGTGAGCCTCTCTCCAAGGCCCCTTGATTCCCCCAGGCAGCTCGAGATGCCCACAAGTGTTTGATCTGCCCCTTGCCCCACCCCCACTTGGCCTCCTCCCTTGATGCCCCACCCACGCTGTACCCCCACTCAGCCCAACTCCCACTTCATCTCCACCCTGAGGGAATTTTTGAGTCAGTTGCACGAGGAACTGGCACTAAATTGAGAGCCCCCCAAAAAATGAGCCTGCCTGGCCATGGGATGGTCCATGGCTGCCCACTCCTGCCTGTGTGAGGCTCCTGCTTCTCTCCTGGCCGGGGACTGGGCAACAGGAGAAGAGCAGAGACCCACCCCATTCTAGAGAGCTGCTGCACAAGCAGTATGCTTGTTCCATTTCTGACCCCACAGCTGCTCTGTTCTCCCCACTGCCCAGGCCTTCCTGCCCTTGCTGAAGCAGGCTGCCCAAGGAAGCCCTCAGAGAGGGCTGAGCTGCAGCAAGGCGGCCATTGTCAACATATCCAGCGAGGGTGGCTCCATCCAGAACGTCGGTGGCTGGCATGTGGTCCAAATCATCTCCTATCGCTGCAGCAAGGTACAGGGCACACCCAGCAGGGCCTGACTGCTGCCTGGGTTTGGTACTTGCACAGATTCATGTCATTTGCTGTGTTCCCCTTGTTCCCTGTTTTACTGCCACCGCTCCAGCCTCCAGCTCTGTGTTGGGCAGGGCTGACAGTTCTTTGTTTGCCTGCAATTCACTTGGGCTTTAGATCAGGGTCCCCATCCAGTGAAGAGCTTTCTGTTGTGCCTGCATCCCACTGGAGAAATCCCCACGCTGAGATGGGCTGGGCAGGTCAGCCCCAGTCTAGCCAGTTTCAGCTCGGGGAAGGGCCACTGTGGATCTATTAATTCTACCACCTCCTAAGGGTGGACAGACCCCATTTAGAGACCATCCCCAGTTCAGCTCAAGGGGGCCAGACCCTCACTCTGCCTGCAAGAGTTGTGGGGGAAAGGAGCATCGATGTCACTTTTCCTCTTTCCCCTAACCACCCAGATCCTGCGCAACCGAGAGCAGCCTCAGCACGGCTCTCAGGTGTGCTCACCTCTCACCACTCACTGGAGGCCTCAGCATCACTGGCTCATCAAGGTGCAGCTACTTCCACATCTCTTTGGGTTGCTGACATCATTGAGCATATCAGGGAATACAGCTCACACTAGTGTTTTCTTCTCACTAGTGTTTCCTACAGGCTGAGCACTTGGGTGGTTGTCCAGGAGAAAGTCAAATGCTGCCCAGGTGATTAGCTGTGCACCTGCAGCCAGCAGCATGAGACACTCTGCTGTCTTTTCTCATGGCTTCTCGCCCACAGGCAGCTCTGAACATGCTCACCAAATGCCAGGCCTTGGGGTACGGTGGAGACGGGATCCTGAGTGTCGCTGTCCATCCTGGCTGGGTGAAGACAGACATGGAGAATTCCATCTCCGTCCAGGTAGGTGCCTCGCTGGGTAAGGCCAGTGATAGCTAAGTGTTGTGGCAGATGTTCATTGTAGGGGTAATGGCTGTGCTGGAACCCATCCTGCCCTCCACCTCTGCCCTGCATGGAGGGATTGTGTCCCACTCAGATGCCCTCAGGGATTCGGTGCTGTGCCCTGGGCTTCCAACCTCCTGCTGCCCCTTGCTTGGTTCCTCAAGCTGCTGGCACCCCAGAGTGAAGGTGAGCAGAGCTGCTGCTGTGGGGAGCTGGAGAGGGGGAGCTGGTTGTTATGGGCACCAGCTCGCAGGTACTTCCATGGGGGTGATATCTGTGATCTCCATCCAGTATCCTCATGTACCCCAAAGCCCATCTCCCAGCCTGGACCCTGGACCACTTCTATACCCCACTCCCAACCCAGAGCCTAAGCCCACTCCAGGACCCCAGTCCAGAGCCTGGACCCCCATTCTCACACCCACCCCCAGTATTGAGCATCTTCCACACCCAGAGCTCCCTTCTGACAGCCCAAATCCCTAATTTCCAGCACCTCCTTAAAGCCTGAACTCCCAGCCAGAACCCTCACACTTCTGTACCCCAGTCCTCTGTCCAAACCCAGAGCCGCTCCCCCAATCCCATCCCTTGGCCCCACTCCCACCACATGAATTGTGTTATGTGCACCAGGCTGAAGGTGAGGCATCACACATCAGCTCTGTGTTGCTCACCGTCTGCCTCAATACACAGAAGAAAATTCATGCCTCTCGGGGAGGGGAAAGTTCAATGGAACTCCAGCTGGGCTCTGCATCGGGGCCCCTGGTGTCCTGGGTTACTCCCAGAGCAGGCTGTCCCCTAACTCTGCTTTCTCCCAGCAGGCCCCACTGACGGTGGAAGCGAGTGTCCGAGGGATGCTGAATGTGCTCGCCACACTCTCCGAGAAGGAAAACGGGGCTTTTGTGAACTGGGAAGGGAAAGTTCTTCCCTGGTGAGAAGCTCCCAGCCTTGCTCCAGGAGCCACAGGCCAGGCTGTTCCAGTGACCATACCGTCAGCCCTGTCTGTGTCCTCAATAAACCCACTGAGCTAACGCAGCAGCCATGACTTAGTCAGACAGCTCCTGGAGTAGGGTGGGGAACACCCAGTTTGTGTAGAATCCCTGGCCCTGGGGCAGGGCCGGGCTGCCTTTAATCAGCTTCAGCCCCTTCTCTGCAGTGCTAAGCACTCCAAACAGTATATGAGCCCTAACCCTGGGGCAGGGTGGAGCAGTTCAAACAGTATGCCAGTGGGTTTTCCCTGAGGCAGGGTACAACAGCAAGCACACCACCAAGGCACGAGGGGTTGGGAGAGGCAAAGGACAGAGAGAAGGGTGCAGGCTTACCAGTTTTGGTCAGTGGGGATGCCCCAAAACACACTGACATGCGCTCTCGTGGGGCGTTCCCAGGCTGCTTCCTACCTCCACCTCCCTTGTCTCAAGGTCCCACTCCGTGTTATCTGGGAGGTTGGGCAGTTCTATGTCTTCTGGGTAAGTAGCCGCCATCAGGTCTGGAAATTCAGGCATGTCTATATCATTGGGCTAGTAGACTGGCAGCAGGGCTGTAGGCTGAGGCTGGGCCTGGGCCCCGGGTAGGTCTGGGATGTACAGGTAGCTGGCAGCCAGAAGGTCAGGACCTTCCCTGCAGTGACTTCATAGAAGGGCAGAGAGCCCAGATCAGTCCAGGAGCTCTGAGTAGTGGGCAAGCAGGAGGGTCACCCACACCCCTGGGGTCATGTCAAAGCAGCAGGTGGGCCCTTCTGGCCAATCAGCCACCTGGGTGTATGGTCTTCGGCTCCTTATCTCAGGATCCCGGCCAGGCTCCTCTGCTTGGCGTAGAGGCCACCCTTTGAATGAGCCCTGGGTCCTGCCATGTGCATTTCCTGTCTCCTGTGTCAATCTCAGGGAGGCAGGGCAAGAGTGTTCTGGGTTCAACCAGTAAGGCTTCCAGAAGGTTTCCCCTGCTTCTGGGGATGGGGGTGTAACACCCCTTTGCTACACAGGGCTACTTACAGCCCAGCAATGGGTGTTCTCCCCACATGGCACCAAACCAGTCACAAAGAGCACATCTGTTGCCAACCTGGCCAGCAAGAAGTCACACAAGCAGTTTTTTTGCACACCCCAGCTTCTCTTGTGCCATAGTCTGAATCCTCCTTACACAGATGTAAACCAATCTCACCAGTCTCCACACAGGTTCTTCCAGTTCCAAAGGATCTGCCACAGTCCCAGGTCAATGTAGATCTTACCCAAAAAAGCCCACTTGGCCAGTCCTTTTGAGTTTATTAGGAAAAAGAAAGACGAGGTTGAGAGTAAAATTGCCAAAGCAATCAAATTGCATGTCCCAGTCACAAAGTTTTTGATGCAGGCTTGCAACAGAGGTGGAGGAGGCTGCTATCTTCAAAGTCTCTGGAGTACATCCTCTGTTCAGATGGGTCAGTGATCCTTCCAGGCTCAGTTCCTAGCAAAGATGCTCCTGAAGTGATGAGCTGGATTGAAGATATAGATAAAGATGGAGAAGCTCTCAGGGTCCTCTTATCTTCTTGCCCATGTGGAGGGAATTCCACTGTTTCCTCCCCCTGTGGAAGCACCTCTGATATGGAGCCTTCACATGAGCAGGTCACCTGTCCAAGTCCTTTCTAGGCAATCAGCCATCGTCTGTCTGCTGAGCTACATAGCCACAGCCAGACCCTCAGATGTTGGACTAACACTCATTATTGGCAAATAAGTTTCATTGAGTGTCATTATTTGAGGTGATAAATGGACTAAACTTTTCATTAGAAATTGGCACCAATGTCTCTCTCCCACAGTGTTGAGTGTCAATACTTGGGGTTCAGTCGAAGCACTTTTTAATACAGAGTTGCAAGCAGTTTATCAGTAAAAACACAAATACAAAATAGAGATGATCTGTGGGTAATAATGGGTCCTAGCACTTTGATCCTTTTGTGTGTAACCCTTCTGCTGGAAGGAGTCGAACAGCTAATTACCAGCCAGCTAATTCGACCACTGTGAAAGGGTGGGTTTGCACGTTTGGCTGGGGTACTAGACTCCTGTTTCTATGACTTCCCCGCCTCCTAGAGAGGGAGCCTAGAGTCCCAAGAGTCTCCTTCATGCACTCCCTCTGCACCTGCTCACCCTTCTGAGAGGAAAAAGGGGAGCAGGAAGAACATCATGCTGATGCTGAGAGTCACGTGCTTCCTCTACATCCATTCGAGGGGCTGCTGTGGTTCAACGGGCACACCCCAAAAGTCCTCAGGAGGCAAGTGCATTTAGCCAAAGTACCCTATGCCCGCAGACCATGTGTGTTAAAAGCCTTTTGCAGCCCACTAAGATGAAGGAGGGGCACTCATGCATCCAGTTTGCTAGCCTAGGTTACCCAGCACTGGGGCTAGGGTCTTGGCTCCCATCAAAAGACTATGTGGCCTATGGCTAGCAGAGAATGGTTTTAACCCATCAACCACTGGGTTATGGACTCAGTTGAGCTTCTGCTACACCACTCTGCTCAGTGGACTTAGTGCTACCCAGCATGCAGTCTGGTGAGTATCCTGCAGTGATGCTGACAGAAGGCGAGTATTCTGCTGGTGAGTGGCTTTGCAGCTCATGTGGTGGCCCTGTGGCTGTTAACCGGAAAGATGCTGATTGAAGCCCACCCAGGGATGGTGCTGGTAAGGGTCTGCTGCTGAGTACCTCTGTGTGAGCTCCCACATTACTGGAAGCACATTTCTCCTTTTGCTACCACAAGCCTTCCCTCTTGGCTTCTTACTCAAAAGAGCACGCGGTGCCAATTCTACACAATCCAAACTCAAAAGGTTTCTTCAGAAATAGGAAAGGGAGAAAACGTTGACTGTCAAATGATTAGAGCCATCACGTTACAAACCTCAACTGTAGAGATTTTTGTGCAGACTCGTAGCACAGACAGAGTAAACTGCCAGCTTGTGAAAACAAGTCTCTGACCTCCTCCTCTCTTAGCGTGGCTCAGAAGGCCTGTGGGACTCAGTTCAGAGCAGAGAGGTTCCACAAGAGAGGAACTGGAATGAAGACCAAAGTGGCAGCAACCACAGGGCCTTCTCTCCACCCTAGCTCATGTGGAAGGTATCGCCTCATTTTCCTTGTGTGAAACTACATTCCAAGAAGAAGTTTGTCACATGAACAAGCCACCCGTCCACACATGACACAGTCCTTTGTTGGTAGCAGCCATTGCTTACATGCTCATCTCAACGTTCGCAGCTAAATTCCTCAGAAGTTAAAGCCCTGTTAAAGCCCATTGTCAGTCACTCGACCAGCAAGCTTTGCAAAAAGTTTGGCCAAGCCATTGGAAGTCTCCCAGAAGCAAACATTTGACGTTCTCGTACTCAGCCAAACTCAGAACTTCAAATCCGAAAATGAGACTTGCCTTTGAGGAGTGGAATCAAATGCAGCATCATTAGTTTTTGATACGTATCTTCCCTGACCCACTTGGTGCAAACAGAGGAGTTGTGGCAATGATTTGTCTCTTCCTCTGACAAGTTAATAATGTCACCCTGTTTCAAGCCTTGACAGGGATGTGCAGCCATGCTCCACAAGACTGGGTCACCTCTGGTATGAGTGAGTGCAGAGCCAGGTGTGCCAATGGCAGAGTGAAGTGGGACCCTCGTCTCTTTCCCCGCAGGGCCAAACACAGCTGCCTAGCACCCCAAGAGCCTGCCTCATGCACTCCCTCAGCAGCCACCCGCACAGCCTTCTGGGTGGGAAAGGGGGCCAGGAATCACTGATGCCTCTGGCTTGCAAAGGAGGCAAGAGGCTCTCACCTCTCACGCACCAGCTGTGGGAGCCTTGGCAGGAGGGGATGCAGGAGTGAGCTGGAGGGGTGTAGTCTGGGTGATTGAGGGGATGTATGTGTGCAGCTCCCCAGGGATGCACACGGCTCTGTGTTCTCTGCTGCTCCAAGGCACTGATCCACACCCATCCCATTGGCCACGAATCTGCCCAATCAGAGTGGAAGTGAAAAGCCTCCAGCAGTGACCCCTTATACTGCTGTTCCCCGTGCAGATGGGAGATGGAGGGGGAGCAGCAGCAGCCGGTGGAGCCCTTACCCTGCCTCTGCTCTGTGTGCCAGTCTGAATGTTCACAGGGAAGTCTCTCAGATATAGACAGGGAACTCCCAAGACCCCTTGGCAGCTAAGTCCTTCTACTCAACTTCAACAGTCCTCACACAACTGGCTGGACAAATATCTCCCTGGTGCTACTCAGATTCAAACCCACTGAAAGACACGTCCAGAGCCAAAGCTCATCACCTCAGATACAAAACATGTCCTTGCACACACAGCACAATCATCACCAGTGACTCATGAGCACTCCGCAGACACCTCATTGGCACACTTTGTCCAAGATTTCTGAGTAACACAAAGCAACGTTTGCACCACTGAGCTACAAATTAATCAGGTAACAACCCATTTACAGCCAGATTACTCCCTTAAACTTGTCCCAGGCTCTTCTATTTCAGTCTCCTGAGCATCTTTGTTGCTTGCAATAAAGATGGTGATGAAGAAAGACAAACCTGGTCCTGCGTTTGGCTTTTCTACCCTCACTTCATACGTCTTTGGGGAACACCAGCCCAGGTTGGTCAGAGGGCATTGCAGACTCTCCGGGCAAAGTTGAGCCATTCTCCTGGGGTGGCCTCAGGCAAGTGAGTCATGGAATTGTAGCTCCCTTGTTGAGCTCCTGTAATGTCCATTTAGCAACAACCAGCCTTGTCTCTGCCAATGGCTGGTGCCCCCAAAACCTACAGTTTATTGCAGCAAAAACCATCAAATAAAATTCTTAACATTTCCTGTGTATTGAGGATTTCATAGATTTCTTCATCGAACACTAGAACTGGAGGAGACCTCAAGAGGTCATTGAGGCCAATTCCCTGCCCTCTCGGCAGGACCAAGCCCTCTCTAAAACATTTTGGATAGGTGTTTAGCTCTTAAATATCTCAAGTGATGGAGATGCCACAGCCTCCTGAGGTAACTTTTTCCAGTGTTTAACCACCCTGACAGTTAGGAAGTTTTTCTGAAGGTCTGTGCTAAACCTCCCTTTCTGCAGTTTAAGTGAATTGCTCTTTGTCTTATCCTCAGAGGCCATGAAATGCGATTTTTCTCCCTCTTCCTTATAACCCTCTTTGAGGTACTTGAAAACCTCTATTATGTCCCCTGTAAGTCTTCTTTTGTCTCAACTAAACAAGCCCAAATTTTTCAGTCTTCCCTCATCGCTCACGTTCTTTAGACCTTTCATCATTCTCATTGCTCTTCTCTGGACCTTCTCTAATTTCTCCACATCTTTCTTGAAACGTCGTGCCCAGAACTGGACACAATCCTCCAACTGAGGCTCAATGAGCACTGAGTAGAGCAGAAGAATGACTTCTCATGTCTTCCTCACAACTCTCCTGTTAATACGTCCCAGAATCATGTTTGCTTTTTTTGCTACAGCATCATCCTGTTGGTTCAAATTTAGCTTGTGATCCAACTATGAACCTTAAGTCTGTTTCTGCACTTCTCCTTCCTAAACAGTCACTTCCTCACTGGGCCGCTTTCTATTTAAGATCGCACTAACACACACAGGAGGGAGATGGGGGTTACTGGCTCCTCTTCCCAGCTGTAGTATATCACACTCCCCTTGAAGCCCAAGTCATATTTCCTGAATGCAGCTGCAGCCCTCTGCTCCAGCTGTTGAGCCTAGGAAGGGCTCCCCACAATTTCTTGAAGGTTTTCCAGCCCTGTGTGCCTGATTCATTGTTGATGGAATTGGGGAGATGGAAAAAATTTTATACAAGAGCTCTTGTCGGAGAGTGGTTATCATACTTGCATACCACACAACAGATCTCTGGTTCAAAACCAGGCAGTAATGTCAAAGGTTTCCTTATACTGCCTCCCCGTTATGCTGATCTCCTTCTGCCCCTTCCTGTCCCTCTCATTAGCATACCTTTTGCTGTCAGCATGCGGAAGCTAAAGGAGTAAAACCAGTGACTTCTAGAAGGTTTGAGTCTTGGGCTCCCGACCCTGGGAGGTTCACCTGTGGAGGCCGGCTCTCCCTGCTGGCTTCCTTTGCTTGAGTTGCTGAAGGAAGAATTGAGGCAGGAATCGGGGGCGGGTGGGGGAGAAGGAAGCCCAGCTGAGTAAGGCAGGGGAGAAGCTCAGTGCTTTAGAGCCATAAATGGAGCACCACCCTTTCCTCTGCCAAAGCCTGAGGAGGTGTGGCTGCCTGAGGGGAGGAAGAATCCTGTGTCTGTCTCATGGCACGTCAGGGGTGGCTAATGGCAGCCCAGGAGCAGACATGGGGGGTTGAGTGGAAGGAAAAGAAGCAAAGCAAGACCCACCACTCCATTGTGGGAAAGTTGGGTGGGCAGAAGTGGGCTTAAGGGGGCTCCCTTTCAGCTTCAGGGTACTGAGAAGCACTGTCCCTTTGCAGCTGAACCAGGGGAGTGGTTCATAGCTCTGGGCATGGCTGGATGTGAGCCACCGGACTCTACAAAGCCACAACCAGCTTGTGTAGTTGGCAGATCTGAGGCAATTGTCATAAATATAGGGGGTAAGGAAGGTGGGAAAATGTTTGCGTCATTCACATATCACAATCTCATTTCTATGTGGGCAGACTTTCTCTTTTGGGTGATAGATATGTCTGTCTGTCTGTCTGTCTGTGTTTCAGAACTTCTGCTCTGTCTCTGGGTCACACTCAAAGCCAGTTGGGCACTGCACGGCCTAGCTTGCTTGATGGTCCATCCTGTAGCACCTGCTATCCAGTTGGCCCAATGAGAAAGCCAGGAATACAGCTGAAGGCTACGCAGGTAGATCTGGCCATGCCCATGCACAGAACCCAAAGCCTTCCAGGCTACATGCTGAACAGCTTTTGCCTGGGACAAAGGAACCACAAATCACATGGCAACAGGAAGACAAAAGGGAGCTGCATCTTCCCCAGCTTGTCTTCATTCCTGCTCCTTCCCTCTGGGGTTATTGTTCTACAACCAGAGCCCTGACAAAAGCACTGAAAGACTCACCCCAGCTGTGGCTGTATCACCAAGAGACTTTCAGTCCTGCAAACTCCCCAGAACTGCTTGGAATCTGAAGGTTTGGGAAGGCTTTGTGTGCCTGTGACCTGCCATTTAACATCTCCCATCCTGTTCAGTTGTGTTCTCCTCATAATAAACCTTTTGTTTCACACACTAAAGGGTTGGGGGGCCTGTGGAGTCAGAAGAACATTTTTGTATGTGAGCAAGGGGGTTAAATCGGTTCTCACTGTCCCAGACCTAGTTCCTGTTTGGGAGTCAGAGAACTGGAATCCAATCAAGCCCTGAGAGGTAAGGAGTGCCTTCCACAGGGGAAACCTAGAGCATTTCCAGGGAGGATGGCCCCAGACTCACCAGATCACACCAGAATCAGGACTCCAGGCATCTCTAGGCACACTGCCTAATTCTACAGCACCAACCGATTGCCCCAATCCCTCCAGCCAGCTCAGCCAAAGATGTGGAGCCAGCAGGCCTGAGTCACCCTGCTCTCTCTTTTGCATGGGATGAGAGAAGGAAGCAGCACAGAGAGCTTGCTAAGGCAATGCCAGCAGGTGTCTCTGACCTTGAACTCTGCCTGCAGGAAGCAGAGCCCTGAATGGTGGCCTTCACACCTCCCCAGCTGCTCCTAACACATTTGAACAGGCTGGCATTGCACGCTGGGCACCTCTCACCCTCAGCTGGCAGCATGCACTCTGCCCTCATTGCTTCTCTGCAGCTGCTCTTTCTCCCAGGACTCCCTCTGTCTGCTGTGAGTTTCCTTAGCATGTGGCCCCTGGCACTTCCCCCAGCCAGAAACTGAGCTGTCCAGGCCCATTCCTGTGGAGATGAGATTAGAATAATAGCATCCTAGTGCTGGGAAGGAGCTCAGGAGGTCATCCAGCCCAGCCCCCTGCCTAAAACAGGATCAATCACAACTAAATCATCCCAGCCAGGGCTTGCTCAAGCCAGGACTTGAAAACCTCTCAGGATGAAGATTGCACCACCTGTCTAGGTAAAGCATTGCAGTATTTCACCATTCTCCTGGTGAACTAAAAGCAGCACTACCCAAACACTGGGCCATTACTGGTATGGCTTGGATTTCACCCAAGGTTGATGCAGCCACAATGCAGAGTACTAACCACTGTGGGATCACAGCAAGCTACAGGATGCCTGCAGGGAGCATTTTCCTTCCTCAAGCTTCACCTGATAGTCCGATGCGATGCGAGAAGGCCTGGGAAGGTAATGGAGAGCAAAGAAAGCCAGTGCAGCTGTTGGGGAAAGCTGGTGTCCTTGGCAGAGTGTTCCTACCATCCCTTGTTCTATGAGGTTAGTGTTGAGAACCTGGGGAATCCTCTCCTCACCCACACCCAATCTGCAGCCCCTCCCTTAGCCTGGGGTAGTGACCATGGCTTGCTCCCTGCCAGCCATTCAGCCTGTTTCCCTCACTTCTTTTGTTCTGCTGCCCAGAGGGGTGGGGGGAAGGACAAGAGGAAACACCTTTCAGTAGCCAGCAAGGGGCTTGAATTCATGATTTTGGTGCTGTTAGTACCATGCTCTGGCCAGCTGAGCTCGCCGGCCTGCAGAGCAGGACCTCCCAAGGGGCCTTTTTGGAAATGAGCAACAGGCAGCTGCAGGGCCCCTGGCCACTGAGTGAGATTTCCTCCCCTCCCCCACCACCTGGCCTCCCCTTTCAGCCTCTGTCACCCATCCCCCACTGCTCTGAGCCCAGCTGGGGGTTCCCTCAGCTCCGGCTGCCCCTTGCCAGCTGTCCTGGCCCCTGCAGTGTGCCCTCTCAGACCTTGTCTCTCCCGCCCCTCCCCAGTGCCCTGATCGCCTTGTTCCCCCAGACCCTGCCGATCCTCCCACTGCCCTTTTCCCCTCCTCTTTCAGGCATAAGCCCTGGCTGGGTTCCCCCTCACACCTGTCACCCATCCCCTCCCTCTCCACCGCACAGTCACCAGCTGAAACCTTGGGTCCTACCCAGGGGCTGGGTGAGAACAGAGACAGCCTGTGGTGCAGCCCCTGCCTGGGGGGATGCTGTCCTGCTCCCACCTGCACCATTCATGTACCTGTAGGGGTTTTGCTCCCAGCAGGATAAGGACATTTTGAGGGGGAAGCAAAGGGAAACCACAGGAGGGGTCCCAGGCTGCTCCCAGGCAGTGCGAGTGCATCAGTTCAGCACTGGGGGCAGCTGGAGGAGAGGAGAATTACCACTGGGGGGGCAGAGCTGGGGGTGTGCATCAGGGAGTGAGACCCTCCCTGTCACTCACTAGCGTGGGGTGTGTCTCCAGAGGCAGGTCTGGGGCAGGAGAGGGCCAGGAGGCAATACACACTGTGAACGGGATTCCCTCATGCTCAGTGGCCCAGGACTTAATGCTGAGCCCTGGGCTGCATAGACCTGTTGGTGAATAACAAGAATCAAGGGCATCACCTCCCTGCCTTAGTAATAGACAAAGGGCTTTGGGGTTCCTCCCATGCTGCCCACACCCACTCTGCAGCCGCTGCAGCTGTCCACCTGTCAGTGTCTGTTACTTCTTCCTCCAGAAAGATGGCAGCCACCTCCTGCAGCTCTCTGAACTCTCCAGCCCAGCCCAGAGGTGCTGCAAAGCAGGTGAGAGGCAGCCAGAAAGATTTGTCCAGGCACCACTGGGTGCTGCTTTCCAAATCTCCACTTACCTGGGAGGTCCATGGGCAGGGGAGCCACAGTGCATCTCTGGGACTTTTCTGTGAACTTGTTTGGGTTTTGTCAGTGACAAACAAAGGGATGTGAGAGGAGAGTAACTCTCCCTCTCCTGCCCTGCTCCACCTGGAGAGGTTGCACTGTCACCCTCTGTGCACAGACAGCCCCAGAGCTGGAAGAATCTGTTTCTGTTCTTGCAGGCAGAGGCACCACCTTCCCAACACCAGTTACAGTTGTGTTTTCCTGAGCTCTGCTCTGTACCTGGATGCCTTCCAGTGCTCCTCTACCATCAGCCTTCACCTTCCCCAGCAATGACTGGGATTGCCAGGGGAGGGCTCTTCAGTTCCCCAGCCACATGTAGGAAAATGTTGTCAAAGAGCTTTCCACAAGGCACCACTGGGAGTTGAACCCAGGATCTCCTGTTTACTAGAGAGGTGCTTTAGCCAGCTAAGCCACTGGTGCCCCCCCTTGTTTGAGTTGTGGTTTCTGATGGAGAAGTATCTGTATTAGTCTGTGTCCAGCCAAAAAGCAGTCCTGCAGCACTTTAAAGACAACCAAACTAATTTATCAAGTGATGAGCTTTTGTGGGGCCGACCCACTCTGAAGGATTGCCCACAACAACCCCATCCCATTGCCCAGTACAGACATTGTGCCCGAGAGAAGCTGGAGTTGCCGCCGAGAGGACAGTGAGGATGAGGGGAACGAAAAGGCCCCTTTCACTTACTGCCTCCTCTGCAGTGTGTGGGTTGGACTCCACCAATCTACCCTCCTCTCTCCCCACCTGCCCCACTGCCAGGATCCCACCAGCAGAGCCTGGAGTCCTGCCCCTCCTTTGCTCCCTCAGCCTGACTCCCCCCTCACTTTCACTCTGTGCTTCCCACACCCTCCTTTCTCCCTCTTCACACCCCAGGGGTGGGGCGAGGAGGGCCCAGCTCTGGGGCAGAGTTATTTCCTGTCTCTCACGGAGTGGGGGATGGGCTGCGCTTCCCCAGCTGGAGCTTGTCAGGGTGTTTGATGCAGTGTAACTGGAAGAAGATTTTGCCTTTCTGTCTCCTTCTGCCCTTCAGTCCCACTTGTGACCCTCCACACAACCCCTTTGGTTTATTACCAGCCTAGTGCAAATCATTGTACCCTGGGGGTGGGGCTGACTTTCCCAGCTTTCCCTGTGTGAAACCTTTGAGCAGGACCAGGGGCTTGGCAGACAATCCATGGCCTCCCTTGGCCTCTTGGCTTTTCCAGGAGATCCCACCTACAGCTCAGGCCCAGACTCCTCTGAAAGGGACCAGGTGCCCTTTGGACCCTCCACACGACAGTCACTCACCTGCAGGCAGTGTGGAGCTGTGTAGATAGAACTGGCATTTGGAACCTAGCTCAAAAGTGCCCTCAGACCAAGTATTTCAGTGTCCTTCACCCGGAGGACAGGCGATATCTGCCCCTTCCCCACCAGCCTGGTGCTTCGGTGTCACCTCAGTCTCATGGTGCAGGAGTGGGGGTGCACAAGGGCTTGTGCACAGGAGACAGGTGGGTGGACGCCCGGCTGGTGCTCCGGGAATGGAGGTCTATGAGGATTCCCCCTGCCTTGCTGTTGGACCCCTCCTCTGCCATCCCGAGGGGTGGCTCCTCGGGTGGGCCCTGGGGTGCTGGGCTGGTCTCCGGGATGGACTCCAGCTCCAAGACCTGCTGGGATTCCTCTGCTGATGTTTCCAATGTGCCCTGGGGGGAGCAGGTGTCCCGGGGCCCAGGATGGCCCTGAGCTCCCTGTAACAGGCGTAAGCAGTGGGGGCAGCCCCAGACTGGATGGCCAAGTCCCGGGTCCAGGCATATCCCTTCCACAACTCCTTCACTTTGCTATGGACATGATCCAGAGTGCGGGCAGGGTGACTCCAGGCAGCCAGGCCCTCGGACAGTAAGGTGAATTCTTCTGCTTTCCGCTCCATGCTCCCCATCACATGAAGCACGTCCTCCTCACCCCAGAGCCCCAGCAGGTCTCAGAGCTCGACCTCCAACCAGGAGGTGTCCCACCTCTTTTTGGTCCCTCGTTTCACTGCTGGGGGTCCCTGGGTCCCCTCATGGTGCTGGGTGGTTGGGTCGAGGTCAGTGGAGGGCTTGCAGGGCTAACATGTGCATGTGCTGCTGCCTGCATGCTCCCAGCTTCCTGCCTCAGGAAATCCAGGTCCGTGGTGCTTTAAGGGCTGCTGTACATAGTAATCATAGAGCCCCACAGTGGCTGGATAGCACATCTCAACCCCTCAGATGATTGCTGCCATGGAGGACCCTGCTATTTCGAAGTAGCAGGATGTGGATCGTCTACACGTGCCCTACCTTGACTTTCAACATTGAAGTAGGGCGCGATTCCCATCTTTGGATGAGAATAGTGATTTCGGCGTCTCGCCACCTAACTTCCTTTTCAACGTCGAAATAGTGGATGGCGCGTAGAATCACAACAGGTAGACATAACACGCTATTTTAACATTTTGCCTGTTACTTTGAAGTAGCCAGCTAGTCTAGACACACTCTGAGGGTGAGAGAAATTTGAATTACTCCCGTCTAGAGCTGAGGAGAAGAAAACACTTTTCCTACCTAAGGCCAGGAGTTCAAAGGAGAGAGAGAGAGAGCAGAGCCTTGGCTGGGCATCTCTTTGCATCATGATTCTAGCTTGTTCAAATCACTATTTTGAAGCAGGGGCTTCAGAACAGGCTCCATTGTTTATAGATGCTGAATGTCGAAATAGCAGAGCAGTATTTCCAAATCCATGTTGTGTGTTACTGAGCTATATTGGAATCAGTTACTGTGGAATACCTCATCTGCAACCGCTAATTCAGGAGTAAAGCTGTTGTGCAGACAAAGCCTTTAGGTCCCTTAGCAAGAGCCATGAGCAGTCATGGGGATGTCATGGCCTCTGGAATGAGATTGGTGGATTAGAAAGCATTCCTTCTGCTAGGGAATTTGCTCAAATGGGAGAGAGCTTGCTTTACATGCACGAGGAAGTGGGATCAATACCCACATTCTCCAAAAGCACTTGTGTTTCTTTTCCAAGGCACAGTCAGATGAGAAGCTGACCTTCTCCTTCCTACCCAATAGCCCCCTGTAAAAAGAGAAGCCCATTTGGGTTACAAAGCTGCTGGACTCCAGCCTACTTGTCCTTACATATTTCTATTTAAAACACAGGTTAACCTGCGGCATGTGCTATGATTACTTAATGTTTCAGACGTCACTGTTTCCTCATTTCTCGGGCACTGCCAGTACTGACCACAGCCTCCCCAGTACAATGGTTTTTATACCCTTATGTCATGGAGTGACACTGCCTAATTTTCTAGCCCAGACCTGTCCAAAGAGTCAACCCCCCTTGGGAGTTAAACTCCACAGGCTTCTCTGCTTGACAGGATCTAAATTCCAGCTGAGCTAAGCAGGTCCACATGGGGCTGGCAGGAGTCAGCTTTGGGCAGACAGCGAGCCTTACCCCGAAGCAGACGCCATGGCTTAGCTTCTTAAAACAGCTGCCTTGAAAAAATGAGACCCTTGGTCCAACTCCCACTGGTACCTGGCTGTTGGGCTTTTGGGGCACCTGGTGTTTGCCAATCTCAGCAGATAGGACATTGGGTCATGTGGCTGTCAGATATGACCCACACTGTGCATTCTCCTGGTTTCCATGATGCTGACAGGGATTTGTTACAGAGCTGCTGACCCCTCAGTGCTCCTGGCTCCTATATGGAGCTCCAGGAGTCCTAGATTCAAGTCTGTGGCTGAGTAGTTATTGCATTACCTCAGGCTGGTCCCTGAGTGTCACCAGCCACCCAGATGCTGGTGTGGTCAGAGGCCTGGTGGTTGGGAGGCTGTTTGTGGCTGTCTGCAGGCCAGGCCTCTCCCCAGCTTTGCTATTCTGGGTTTTTTAAGCCTCCCCATGGAGTTGTCCGCATTAGTTGCCCCCTGCTGCAGGTGTCCCGAGAGGGGAGCTGTGCTGGGCTGAAGCCTGCAACTCCTCCTCCCTCCTGGTTTCACCTGACTTGTCTGCCTGGCCTGAGCTGCTTTTCTTAAGCACGACGGAGACAAAGGACAAAGCCGAGTGGAAGTGCAAGGGCCAAACTTGTGGGCATGAGGTGAAGCAGTGAGAAAAGCAATGACTGAGAGTGTGCGCATGAACTTATCCACTTCGCTTCTGAATCCTGGACTAATCTTGAACTTATCAACATCCTCTGGTGAGGAGTTCCACTGGTTGAGTGTGAGTTGTGTGAAAAATGCTTCCTTTTGGTTCTGGTAGGTCTGTTGCCTACTAATTTCATTCAGTGATGCTAGTTCTCACGTTGTAAGGAGTAAATAGTGGTTTCATCTTTATGGTCTTGTCAGAGTCGTTTTATTCAGAACTCCCTTTATGTTTCTCAGGGCAGTGTAAACTAGTGGCCACAGTCAATTCTCCAAATCCTCTCTGCAGGGCAGCATAGCCTTGTGGACAGAATCAAGACAGCAAGGCCCGTAATGGATCAGTGCTTTGGAAGGGTGTATGGGGGTCACAATCACAGACCCCCACAGCAGGAAGCTGGTTTGTGGTTTAATCACATGGCTAAGCAAGTACAGCCGCCCCTCCAGCTATGCCAGGATTGTGTTCCCAGCACCATCACATAACTTGAATTTTGCATAAGTCAGGAGCCGGCTTTTTTCCCACAAGAAGGCCCGTTCTGCAGCCGGGAAGCAGCAGGAGCATCTGAGCTCCTGGAGCTCAATTAGAAAGTAAAGTCCTGGGGTTGTGGGGGCAGTTGGGGCTGTGACAGGGGAGTAGCTGGGTGAAGCCAGGCTGGGTTAGAGCTGCAGATGGTGTAGATGAGCCAGGGCCGTGCAGCCCTGCAGGAGATTGAGCTGGAGCTGCACATGGCTGGGGTGAGTCAGAGCTGCACAGTGGGTGGTGAGCCAGGGCCATGAAAAGGTTTGAACTGGGACTACGCCAGGCTGGGGGTGGTGAGCCCGTACCGGGGGAGGGGGAGGGGGATTTTGAGTTGTGCTTAACTCACATGAATGTTACTCACACATTTCGAGGGACTCCTGTACACCCCCAAACCCTCCTGTGCACTGGAAGAAATGGAGCTGTTGGAATTCTTTATTTCAGATGGTATCAGGCCTAGACCCTGTGATCTCTGGCCTGTGTAGATGTATTCTTTCCCCAGCTGTGATGGCTGAATGGTTAAGGCGTTGCACTAAAAATCCCATAGGGTTTCCTTGTGCACATTCAAATCCTGCTCACAGCGAGGCGTGTCCTTTAGCCACACCCCTAACCAGGGTAATGCAGCTCCACACTCCTGAGACAGGCTACTCTCCTCACCCTCTACACCCCAGAGAAATCCCCTTTACCTTCCCAGCCAGGGTGGAGAAAGAACATGAGAACAGACATGCGGTGGGGTGCGGCGGCCTGGGATGTGCAGGGGTTTAGAGCAGATGCTCTGGGGCTGCCTTGTAGTTTTAAATGCTGCCAGTGTGACTCAAACCTTCGTGCTTTTCTGCTCCTATAAACTATTCCATCTGGGGAAAACACCGAGTGGGACAAGTCCCTAAGCTGAAACCGTGATGGGATCTCCAGGGGAATGGGAAGGAAACACTTGCTTCTTTAGGAGTACAGAGGAACGACTGACCCAGCCCACTCTTTCAGAAGGGCTACGCCTACACTTGGAGAAATCTTTGAAATTGCCGTGCTAATGGCCATTTGGAAGATTACTTCTGAGGCACTGAAATGTATATTCAGCACCTCATTAAGAACCTGCTGGCTGCAGCACTTTGCAATTGCCACTTCCCACTCCCACGTGGCTCCTCCAGAGGGGGGTCCTTTTCAAAAGCACCCCACCATCTTTGAAATCCCCTTAGTCCATAGAAATAAGTCTGGGAAGCCAACCGGCAGCCCAGGTGATCCCCAAAGACCTGCCGCTATTAAGAACAACTGGACGTGCTCCTCGGAGGCACCCAGCCACGTTGCTCCATCTGAATTTTGACACTTCTGGGGGCCTTGTTCTGGAGTCCAGCCCTTCTCACCTTTAAACCTGTTAAATATTGTTCCATTATTTCAGCAGCAGCAGGGCAGAGCTGGAGGAGTCGGTGCCTGTACTGGTGGCATTTGATCTCACAATATTGGAATGCCTGGGGGCCACATAATAACTACAGGTAAGATTACCAGCATACAGTCCAGTGCACCACACAGGCTGTGCCCGCCAGCACCTCCTTCTCGACTGTGACTTGATTTGACTTAAGCCCTTCTCCTCTGAGTGGAGTAGGTCATCAAGAAAAAAGTGGTAAGATCTGAGGGGACTCCAGGCAGGAGCCCAAGAGAGTGGGCACAGGACAGCAGGGTCTGAGGGGACTCCTGGCTGGGCACAGGACAATGAGGAGAGAGTGACAGTCTGAGGGGATGCCAGACTGGGGTGCAGGGTAGTAGGGGAGGTGCAGCAATCCCATTCCAGAGAGCACAACAGCCCAGCAACTGCCTTTTTTTTGTCCAGAAGGATCCCTTGTTTGCTAATGTCCCGTAGGCTACCTAGCACAGTTGGTTAGAGGGTGGTTCTAACACTACTAAAGCCATGTGTTCAAGGGCCCTGTGTGTTGCCAGACAACACTTGTGTGTGTGTGGTTTCACCTTTGCCTTTCTTCCCCCAAATCACCTGACTTTGGGGTTGTTGGTCTGGGGTGGAATAGCAGTGGACAAGTCTGTGGGTTTGCTGGTGGGAGTTGTGGCTGGCCAGTGGGGGTGGAAGAGTGGCTGTTGGGATTTGCCTTAGAAAGAAGGAAATCCCAGCCTGGGGCTGTAAGTGGCCTGGGTTTTGAGCAACGGTCGCCTGGGCTGGTTTCTTTACATGTGCCTATGACTCCTGTCCTATTACACACCATCCCTGCTTTCTCTGACACTGTTGAATGCTCCTGAGAAGAACGTTGTCAGCCTGTGCATGGTGTCTAGGTGGCAGCATCCTGCTCTTTCTTCTCTTTGTCTTCCTCAGCAGGGGAGGAAAAAGAAGAGCCCACTTGCACTGGACATGAAGTAGACAACTAAGGAGAACTTGCTGAAGACTCCCTATTGTCCTCTGTTCTACCAGCTGAGCTATTGAAATGCAGCACTTAGCCCTCTGCCCACTCCTGTAGCTAGTTCAACCCACCCACGTGTTATGACAAGTGCCACCCAAGTGATGGCACTTCCAGGAGAGAGGAAGAAGAATCCAGGTGAGATTCTGTGGGGCACTGGATATCACAGAAGTCCCCCCATTGAACTCAGCAACAAACACAGCAACTCATTTCTATCCTGGCAGGGATTTCTGCTTCTATGGCTAGTCTGTGACTAAGCATTCCCTGCTCCTATGAGTTCCTGAAAGTGAGAACCTGCGATACCCTTTAGCAAGACAGGGAACACTTTTGCAATTAATGAACCAAAAACATCAGCCAACAGCCTTGACCCGCTTGACTCTGCTCTCTGCAGTGGCTGCAATGGACAGAGAGGCTCAAAGAGAAACAGACTAAAAGGCTTGTAGGGAGCAAACTAAAGCTCTGATGGAAAGTGACTCCAGCATGTGACAGGGAACACAGCCAGAGACACAGAATCCCACCCAGCCTTGCCCTGCTTTGGGACACTCCAGAGCACAAGCGCTCACTCCCTGGGGTACACTGAGTGTGGGAGCCAACTGGTGGGAGGGACCTGATCACCTCACATCTGCAGGGCAGGTTAACTACATGTCCCTGAGCTCAGCCCATGCTGGAGGGAGCTGGGCAGCTTTAGCAGAAGACAGTGTCAGATGGGGAGTAGATACGTGTATTTGGGGAAGGGATCCTGAGTGCTGCATCCCAGACATGTGCTTTGTCCATGGTCCTGACTTCCTCACAAATCCAGCCTCCAGGTCAGAGCTGTTCCCGTTCCCTCCAGGGGGAGGGGAGATGTTCAAGGTGCTCTCTTGTGCCATTGCACCTGGCTGAGCACAGAGAGCCCCAAATCCCCGCTCTGCTGGGAGGCAGGTTGCTGTTTGAATTCTGTATTGCCAATGACATTGTCTCATTATTGTCCAGTATCCATGATAACGAAACACTAAAGGGCTCAGAGCTGTGATGACTGAGTGGTTAAGCTGTTGGACTTGAAATCCAATAGGGTTTCCCTGCACAGTTTCAAATCCTGCTCACAGAGAAGCCTGTGTTTTACCCCTACCCAGGGCAATTCAGGCACACCCTGTGTGCATGGCAAATGCAAGAGGCTGGGTCCCTAATCCTGTTTCACAAAGGCTGGCTGTTTCGGGGAAGAAATGCCACGGTTGTGGTGTGGTCACTGCTCCAGACACAAGCTGGCTGCTGCCACCTGCTGTGAGCAAAGCTCCAGGCAAGTAGGCGTCTCTCCCATGCCCCACTCTGCTCTGCTTCTGCAATGCTGTCCTGCTCTGCTCTGTCTCTGCCTGCACCCGTCTGCTTCATCCCCCAGTGTCTACTGGTGTCTGCCTCCACCAGACCCTGCCCCACCTTCTCCCCTGGGGCCACCTCCTGCTCTGCTCAGGCAGGAAATAGTGGCAAGGGCCTGGCCCATGGTCCTTATAGCCCCACTGACAGTGTAGGGCTGGGGGGAGCCTGAAGTGGGGCAGAGGAACCTCTTGGGGAGAGCCTGACAGCAGTGAGGGGCAGGTGCAAAGTGGACAGAGGGGGTTGCGGGGTGAAAAGGGTAAAAGCTGGGATGTGGTTGGCTGAACTGTCTAAGATGGTGTCTTCTGGTCACAGCCACCTCTGGAGATGGGAGTTCAAGCTGCTGAATGGGGAGGGGTGTGGGCCAGGCCAGCGAGTGGGTGAGGAAAGGGCAGGCCAGGCCCAGTGGAAAATATTGGGATGACAAGGAGGTTCATAGGTGACTACATTTTTTATCCCACTTGGTGCAGTGCCAGGTTTGGGGGCTGCTGGTGGGGGAAGGTAGCACAGATAAGAAGGACCCCCCCATTATTAACACAGCCTGTCCACTCTGATACCAGGTCAGACTTGCCTTTCAGGGTATGGCACAGTTGGTTGTGAGGACAGGAAGGTTTCAGCCACAGCAATGATCTCCCTCAGAGCAGCCGAGGTGAACACAACAGCAAGGCCCCTTTGGGTTTGGTCCATGGGAGGGCTTTGTACCAGTGGGGGATGCAGGCTGATTTCTGGGAGGTTCATCTAACGCTGAGACTCTGTCCTCAGCACTTACTGATGGGAGCCTAGAGAGTCTCTGCTCATTGCAAAATGGCATAAGAAGCACAACATCTGCCTGCCGGAAAGGAGGGCTCAGGCGGAGCTTTTCTGTGTGGCCAATTGGATGCAGTGTTGGACTTCAGATGAGACCATTGGTGGTCTGAGTTCCTATGTGGTCATACTTGCTCTACACTCACTCTGTGCAGCCTTTGCCCACAGATTGCAACCTTCTCCTTGGCTGCTCTGAGCAATGGTTTGGCTCCAACTGGACTCTGGGAAGCAGTTGCTGGTCAGGCATGAGCCCTGGCTGCTCCCACTGAGCCATTATCTTTCTGGACTTGCCAAAGAAGATGAGGGGTAAATCAGGCTTGTGTGTCGGGCAGTTGCCCTCTTCCAAATGGTGCTCATCCTTGTGCTGGAGGGAGCTCATTTGCTAGCCCCTTTGCAGCCCTGGGGGTTTCTCTGCTTCTCTTTTGAAGGCAAGAATCCTCTTGAGGCCACATCTCCTGCCCCACTGCCAAACTGACTCCCATAAGTGGAAGCAGTGAAAGAGCAGCTGAGGAGCTGGCTTTGCTTCCTGCCTTCTCCTGACACTGGGAGTAGACTGTCAGCAGCTGGCCCCATGCTGGTTGATGGGAGGCTTTCAGTCAGTTTGTGGCCTGCCAGAGTCAGAAGAAGAGCCTGGCTGGGGGGTGTCTGTGGCTGTCTGCAGGCCAGGTATGATAGTGAATCCTTTAATAGTGTGTGACACACATGTGATTTTGGGATAAAGATTGTGCACATGCCGGGGGAGGAGCAGAGCAGTCCCAGAAGCAGGCAGCTTGTAAGCCACGACCTTTAGGCAGGCTTACAACTGGGTAGAGCAGTAAAGGGGTAACAAGCCTGCACTGCAGTGGGGAAGGGGAAATTGAGGCACTACATCTCATGACATTGGTGGCTTAATGCCAAGCAATATATCTATTCCCACATACTGCTACCTGCATTCCGGGGGCTCTTCTTCCCACAGGGGAGTGCACCAGGCAGAATGAATCAGTTTCCCAAATTTGGCCAGAAAAATCAGATGAATAATCTGAGAGGTGTCAAGTAAAAGGAGTAGCATTGTCCCCTCAGTGGTGTAACATGGAAGAGTCCGCACCTCCCTCAGCCCCATTCAATTCCAGTGCCAGGAGGAAACGTTTTCTGCAAAACTATCCAGAATTATAGCTTCTGCTCTGCATCCGTCCAGTGGTCTGGCCATTGGGGGAGGGCAGCAGCCCGCTAGGCTCATCCTCTGCAGCCCTCACCCCATCCTCTTTCAGCCACCAGAGAACCAAGGCCACATCCGTGTTCCCTCCGACATTGCCCATCCTCGGGCTGGTGGAATTTCCTTTGAGGTGGGATGAATTTTTTAGGGGCAACACCAATGCTGGGGTCCTGTGCAGATTTGCATCATGGGTACAAATAAACATCATTAGCTATAAACACATGTTTGGAACAGATCAAAGGTATGGAAGACAAACACATCTAACCGGGGGATAACTCACAAGCAGCACCGCTTCTAATGGTTATTTCATATGACGTCATATGAAAAAGAATATTAATGCCCTGATTCGGTACCTCTATTTGATCACCCTTTCTACCAGCAATGGCTGTTAAACACACCCAGGTGGAGCACTCTGAAAATGGCTCTATAAATAAATCACAGACATGGCCATTCAGTGAAACATAAACATCTGCCCCAGAGCCCCAGTGTAAACACCTCCTTCCACAGACCACAAACTCTCCACAATCTCCACTGCAGCTGCTTTCAGAAATGAAGCATCTGCCTAAGCACCACATGCTACAGACCTCTGCAGTTTCAGAGCCACCCCTGTTACGTGTTACATGCTACATACCTCTAGAGTTCACAGAGCCACCCCTGTTGCATGTATATCACCTGCCCACGGAGCTCAATGAAGCTGAGTCCAGGGAGTTGACGCATCCAGTAGAACCTGTTCAGAGACCATCAGGCTCTGAAAAGCCACAGGAACCTCCCTGTCCAGAGCAGCCAGGCCACGTAGTCAAGATGCCCCAAGGGCTCACCTTGAGCTGGAAACTGTCATTTTGGCGTTATTAGCAGCACTGTCTGAACAGCTCAGCCAGCCAGCTGGTAGGAACAGGTCTTACAAGTGTCGTCTTAGGAAAGGAGCCAGGGAGCTGCAGGGACATAGGGACTCAACAGTGAGGTGGCTGGGGCAGGGCTTTACCATGTACCCTGGGGAATTAACTCAAATGGGAGAGCACTTGCTTTGCATGCGAGAAGCAGTGGGATCAATGACCACCTTCTCCAATAAGAATTGCATTCGCCAGCCTTATCTTCCAACGCAATGTGAGAACAATGCCCCTTCCTCTGACAACTCGGTTCCCCCTCTGAATATAGAGGCAGGATTTGGGGCTGTCTGTGCTTAGCTGTGTGCAAGGGTACAAGAGAGCTCTTTGAACATCTCCTCTCCCACCTGCTGGGAAGCGACACACTTTTGCTCTGGAGGCAATATTTGAAAGAGGAAGTCAGGACCATGGACTACCTCAGGTGAGAGAAAGTAGTGATGCACATGTGAGCCATGTACCTAATATGGTAATACCCCTGGAGTGGGTAGGAGTGAGTTGCATGTGGGTCATTTTGGTGGGCAGGTTTAGTGCTGCATTCGCAGAAGGTTCTGGAGTTGGGGTGACAGCTGTGGGGTCTGCTCCTGTGGGCTCTGTGTCTGTGGGTAGGAGAGGAGGCAGGAGAGCAGCTGCTCCAAGGCCATGTGTGCTGGGTGAGCTGGGAGCAGCTGAGCTCAAGAGCAGGCAGCAGACTGAGGTCCCTCTGCTGGAAGCACGTTACACGTTGCATGTTACCTCTCTGTCAGGGAACATGGGCCGTATTAATTAATATTGTGTTTAGGGCAACAGAAAGAGGGGACAGGCAGGGCTTGAGGGGACACCCGGCAGGGGCCTAGCACAGTGGGTGAGGGGCAGCAGGGCCTGAGGGAATTCCTAGCCAGGGCTCAGGGCTGTGGGGAATGGGAGACAGAGTCTGGGGGAAGGGGGATGCCAGGTCATGTGTTAATCAGCTAAGCCACAGAGCCCATCACCATTGCTAAAACCCAGACACTACTGGGAATGGGACCCAGGCTCTTCTGCTTCTAAGACACACGCTTCAACCAGCTAATTCACAGACCCTCAAGGACCAGTGGCTCAGTGCTCACTGGTGGCCAATGACTCCCATACAATTTCCTTCATTCTTTCCCTGTCCAGTGTGGAACAGCTTAGTTTCTGTAGCCAAACTCTGCACCCATCTAGTGTACCATCTCCCCATTCTCTGTGGGCTCTCCCTTTCCTATTTGAACCATCCATTATGCTAAATAACAGGGTTTTCATTTTTCTTTCCTCCTTCATTCTGCAGCTCAACTCAAATTCCTGTAACTTCCACTGCATAACCTTCTACAGTAGGTTTTCTTTCAGTCGCTTCTTTCTGCAGAATTCCTCATTGGTGAGCTTCAGCATCTATCCCATTATCAGCATCTTTCTATAACAGCTCCTCTTGGACACCAATGTACTTCTCTTTGAATCTTTCGTTATCACCCATGTCTCACAACCGCACAACATGCTGCTGAATACACACGTGTTCAAGACACTCAGCTTTGCTCCTAAGATAATTGCTTTGTTTCTTCAGTTCTCATCCACTGCCTTCAAACTTGCACTTGCTTTCACAATTCAAGTCGCTATTCCCTTCTTACAGCCCAGAGCATATATTATGTTGCTTCCCACATGTGATCTTCTCTACTTTGATCCCATCTATACTGATCTCCCTTCTAATTTTCTAATCTACATATATCATTGTTTTTGTATAACAATGTTCATAATCCGTCTGTACCGCTTCCCTTCCTCATTTAGCACCTGCACCATTCTTGTCAGCTTCTTTTCATCATCTTCAATGAGAACAATGTCAGCCATGAACCTCAGCTTGTAGATTATCATCCCGAGCAGCTATTCCATCGACTTTTTCCTCAATCTTGTCTAGATGCATGATGAAGATACTTGTTATAACCAAATTCCCATCCCTCCACACATTCTTACCTATGCCTGTGCATTCTTGTTGATAGCTGTCAAGAACCGATCTGTCTGCTATCCCCTACCTGTGACTCCAACAGCACCCAAGTCACTTTCTGATCTATCCTGTCAAATGCCTTTTGAAAATGAACAAAGCTACTGCAGATGCCGGTGTACCTCTCCAGGCACGAGCCTGGGCAATTTTTTGGGACCCTGGGCTGCCCAGACGCCAGTGTCCCCCTCTCGGCTTCACTGATATCATCCAAAGGAGAGCATAACCTCTACGTCTGGTACCAGCTCAGCTGCAGAAACTGCCAGGTCAATGCCAGAAGTTGGACAGAACCGCCTTAGGACTCCCCTCTGGATTTTGTGTCAGGGTTTACTCCCTCAGCCTTGCTCCTTCCCAGGATAACCCATAAGGCAGTGGGGCGGGTTGCACATAAGCTATCCACAATCTTCAGCTGACAGAACTTGTTTCACACCAAGCATCATAGCTTAAAAAGCCAAGGCACTTCCCATTTCACCAAGGAGCAGGTCCTCTCCTCTCTCCACTTCCAACAGAGAAATTGAAAGAAAAGAGAAAGCAAGAGTTAAACCTGTGTTGACTGGGAATTGAACCCAGACCAAGTGCTAGGAAGGCAGCCATGCTAACCACTACACCACCAACACCTTCTTGAAGGGGGGTTTGCAAAAACCAGCAATATGAATCATGGAACATGTGTCTTCAACCCCATGTTTTGTTTTCATTTTCTTTGATATATTGATATTGCAGAAGCTCTGTTCTCTGTCACTCACAGGGCACCGGGGGGGCTAGATAATCAAATGTGCCAAATAGAAGACTTACCTACCCTGAATGCAAACCCAGCCACACCTGACGCATCGGCTGATGCCCTTCAGTACATTTTCTCTCACTTCTTTAGAATTACTGAAGAGCCTCCAAGCAGATACAAGAACACTGTCCCACACACAAAGGAAATCTGCCTCCCTGAGTGATGGTAGCTCTGTGAGTGGGAGAAGCTAGGTCAGTGGGGAAGCTGTGGTGTGCAGCTGGGGAGAGAAAGTTTAATTAACCCCCATTTGAAAAACTATGCTGGGCTGGGACAGAAGAAGGAGCCTGGGGAAGAAGAGTTTGTCCTACAGGGACCTGAAGATCAGAGATTCAAGCAAGAGTGAGATGTGGGTGTCAACCAGTGATAGAGTGTTTGATTTCAGGTGAAGTGATCTTCTTTCTAATCCATGCTCCCCTTTTCTAAGGCAGCCACTTGTATGACAATAGTTGTATCACCCTTCCCAACATGCTGTGGATTTCTATAGTATGGGGATCCTGAAAATGGAAATGAACCCTTAACATTTGTCAGTGCCAATGCAGATAAACCTACCAAACCCCTCCCTCTGTTGAAATCTGGCTACACAGCGAAACTGACAGTTGAGACTGACATGAAGAATTTTGGGTCTTATTTCCATTAAGAGGTGCTCATTCAGAGTCTATCAAATACATCTCTTCCAGCAGGAAAGGTCTCTGCACACTTTGTAAATGTGTGTGTTGAGAGGATGTCAATTATTCCAGGAATTCACAGCCAAGGCCTTTATGTCCTCCCTCAGCTAGATATTCATACACACGCACCACCAAGCTCCCCAGTCTCTGCATTTCTGTTAATTCCCTGCAAGCTATTTATTGTAAAAGAAAAATTAACCCTTTTCACCTTTTGGGGGCTTCTAAGAAATGTTGCCTTACAGCCAGGTGGAGCTGGCAGCAAGATGGGCTCGGCTCAATGTCTAGGGGAGAAGAGTGGTAGAAATGGGGCAGGAAGGAGTGTCCTGAGAAGTGAAACAGCTGGAGGGTGGCATGGAGTGCAGGGTGCCAGCCTGTCAAGAGTCACAGGTGCACTGAGGAGTAACATTTGGTTGGTCCTGGGGTGTAGAAAGCAGTACTCAGGAGTCTGCAATGTGAGTCGAAATCTCAGTGGACTGCTGGTTGGTTGTGTTGTTGCTGTAAATCTTTGTCTCTCCAAAGCTTTGGCTTCTTTAGTCACTGGTGCACCTGAGTAAGTTTTTTTTCCCTACTACTGGATGAGTGAGGCCCACTGGAGCTACATAGGTCTCTGACTGGGCTGTCACCAACATGGCTGCAATAGGTTGAGGCCCTGCAACTTATCAGTCTGTGAAGAGATACATGAGGACTGAGCTTGTGTTTTTCACAGCTTCTCCAGATCGCCACACAATTGTTGCCAGTACCTGGAGCTGCCAGGCTATTCCTATTGCACACGTGGCATTGAAAGGAAGGACCATCCAGAGCAGGCTAAGAAAGTCAGGGGACAGCAGGTGAGAGGAAGAGTTCCAGGCTAGAGCCCAACTCATCTGTCCCCCTCTGGGCCCTTGCAGCAGGGGCTGCTAGTTCTGACACCTTCATGGGATGTTGTAATGCTGCAGAGCACCCAAGGCCAGCACAAGAGGAGGGGAGGGCCATGACTGCATTTGCCAGAGGACTTCCCTAAAGATCACAGAGCCTGGCTGTTCCCACCTGCAAAGCAGCATGTGCTCTGCAGCCAGCATCAAAATGGGATAGAAAATCAGCCACTCCCCTAGAGGGGCCTCTTAACTGTGGAGCTCCTTTCAGCTGTGGGGCAGCAGATAAGTCCCAAAGAGGCTTTTCCCCAGCTGCTGAGAAGCACAGAAGGACTCAGGGCCTGCACAGGGTGACACAGTTGAATGAATTGTTGTTCCAAAGGCTCCTTTACAAAGGGATGGCTCGATCAGCCGCTTGTTTTAAGCCTACTCATGCCCTGGTTGTGGGTTCAACTCCTGGGATGCCTTTGCTAGGTGCCCTACCTGCTCTGGCCAGGGGCTCTCTCCCATGCTCAGGGCGTTGTGCAGGGCCAGCCTGGTGGGTGGAGTCCCTGAGCATCACTGCTGACATAATCATAACAATTCCAAATGCCCCTGCCCCGGGGGTGCTGGGGACTGGCAGCCTGGTGTCACAGCTCTGGGTCTCCTCTGAACTGCTCTGCCTGTCCCCTCCCTGCTCTCACAGGTTTGCTCAGCTCCATGGGCAGGTGCACCAGGCATGGTTTTGTGAACTGCAAAAGTCTGTGTCTGATGAGCGTTTTGGTGGATTCTCCATTTTGTGAGAGCAGCTGCAGTGGACACCAAGGTGTCTCTGGCAGAAGGAGTTTCAATTGGGGTTCTGCGGAAGATTTTTATGCTTCTTTTTATGCCCAATAACATGTGCTCTTCAGGGGCTGTGGTCCCAGGATTCTGGCCTCTCTGGAAGACCCAAGGTTAATTAATAAAGAGCCTTGTTTGCTGGAGTCCCTCCAAGGGCATCTCATCCTGTCTTCTCAGGGGGACTTACTGACCCCTGGCTGTGGAGTGGCATTTGTCTGGCTAACGGCTGTCTTGCTTTGGGAGCTCCAGGCCAATGCATGTGGCTTGGCAGCTGTGAGCCATCAGGTTCTTTTCTCTCTGGTATTGGTCCCTCCTGCAGCCCCCACTCAGGAAGGGCTCTGCCTGGCTCTGGGCTCAGGGCCTTTCTGGGAGTCCTGGCAGCTCTGCCCCCTGCCTGATGACTAAATTCCTGCTCAGAGCCATGAGCTTATTCCTGGGTGAAGGGCAGGCTCCACTGTTGCTGACTGAGTGTGACAGAGCCAAGGTGCTGTGAGCCCAGCCTGCACCAAGAGCATTTCTGTGTCAGGCTCCTGAGAACCCTGGCTGTGGGTCTGGTTCTCCTGCCCAGTGCAGCCCATGGCGAGCAGGGCCCTGCACATGTGCATTGGATTGTACCTTTGTCCGATCAATGGAAACAGAAACCTGAGCCTTGGAGGCTGGGAACTGAGGCAGCTGAGGGACAGGTTTGCTCGCTGTTGGTACATTTGCAGAGGGGAATGTTAAGAGTTTAAATCCTTTTCAAGCACCCAGTGCAACCCCCTAACATACTGGAACGAGAGATGAAAAGAGATTTCTGTTTAGAAAACCACCCAAACAGGAGCACCTGGGATAACTTTATCAGCATCAAATGTTCCACCACTGAGCTGGGCTCTCTTTATCGCTGGAAAATGGGGAGAGATTTGTTACTATGTAGAGGCCACTCTGCTTTCCTAGTAGGAACATGGATATGACTATGAGAGTGGGAAAAGATTGTTGGAAATTCTGCTGTCAGACCAGTTTAAAATGTGTGTGACACTGATCAGGGAGGTCCAAATTGCACTGGTTTCTGTGTTGGGTCTGTACAGTTTTTCTGTTTCATAATACAGTTCGGCTAGGTCATTCATTGCTATTTACACTGTTTCCTTAGATGTCATTTATTAATCTGTTATTTCTTGTTCTTTAACCCTACGTATTTCTTTAACCACATCTCAGCATGCAAGGTTGTTTCATGTTGTGCCCCTCCTCTTATCTCTATCTACAAATTGATCTGCTACAATGCCACCACTTATCTTGTTTGGTAGTTTTTTTTTTCCCCAGAGGCTTGCTCCTGGTTCATTAGATAAGGGGTTGGCGGGGGCGGGGTGCAGGATTTATCACCCCTAAATTTTCATGAACAAAGTTCTTCCTCAGTTGATCACTGCAGTATTTAAGTCTAAACTCTAAATGGACTAATGGGTTAAATTTCACTGGAACTCTACTGTGGACTATCCAACAGGTCACAGCACCCTCTTACAGAAAACATATTTACGTTGTCACTAGGTCTGACATTTTAGCACAGTTGAAGCTCCTTTATTCAGCAACCCCAAGGAAGCAATCTGCTGAAGTGAACACAACAGCAAGGCCCATTTGGGTTTGCTCAGAACCCTCCCACCGTGGTACAAGGAAACCGTTACACTGTACTTGTTACAGGAGACAAAGAATCACCCCACACAGCAGAGGAGAAGCCTCGTACCCCCAAGGCTGGGAAGTCTGCTGCCACCACTGGGAGGAGGAAATGCAGACTAGTGGTGGTCCTGGACTCTCTTCTGAGGGGGACGGAGGTGCCCATCTGTCACCCTGACATTTCATCTCGGGACATATGCCCGGGTTAGGTAGTGTCGGTTGAGATATCTCGGTATAGCCAATTCAACACACTGCATGAGTCCAGGAAACGTTCATGTTTTCAAAATGTTATGTCATTCACACGGCTTATGTGACTTCTTGCTGGCCAGGCTGGCAACAGATGTGCTCTTTGTGAGGGGTTTGGTGCCATGTGGGGACAACACCCAGTGCTGGGCTGTAAGTAGCCCTGTGTAGCAAAGGGGTGTTGCACCCCCATCCCCAGAAGAAGGGGAAGCCTGCTGGAGGCCTCAGTGGGTCAGCCCAGAACACCTGTGCCCAGCCCCACAGAGACTGATGCAGGAGACAGGACATGCTCATGGCAGGACCCAGGGCTCATTAAAAGGGTGGCCTCTACGCCAAGCAGAGGAGCCTGGCTGAGGTCCTGGAATCAGGAGCCGAAGACCATGCACCCAGGTTGGTGATTGTCCAGAAGGGCCCACCTGCTGCTTTGACATGACCCCAGAGGTGGAGATGACCCTCCTGCTTACCTGCTACTCAGAAGTCCTGGACTGACCTGAGCTGTCTGCCCCTCTATGAAGTCACTCCAGGGAAGGTCCTGATCTGCTGGCCGCCAGCTACCTGTGCATCCCAGACCGACCCAGGGGTCCAGGACCGGCCTGAGCCTACAGCTCTGCTGCCACTCCACTAGCCCAGTGACGTAGGCATGCCCGACTTTCCAGACCTGATGACGGCTACTTACCCAGAAGACATAGAACTGCCCAACCTCCCAGATAACACGGAGTGGGACCTTGAGACAAGGGAGGTGGAGGTAGGAAGCAGCCGGGGGAACGCCCCATCAGAGCCCATGTCGATGTGTTTTGGGGGATCCCCGCTGACCAGAGCTGGTGTGCCTGTGCCCCCTCCCCATCTCCTTTGCCTCTCCCTACCCAGAGTGCCTTGGTGGGGTGCTTGGTGCTGTACCCTGCTTCAGGGAAAACCCACTGGCATACTGTCTGAACCACTCCACCCTGCCCCCGGCCCAGGGCTGTTATATTGTTTGGACTGCCCCGCCCTGCGAACAAGCTGCTGAGGCTGATTAAACGCCGCCCAGCCCTGCCCCAGGCCCAGGGCTTCTACTCAGACTGGATGTGTCGAGGCTGAGTCTGACTAATGGACTGCCCTAGGGCTGGGGCTTCTACCTTGACTGCCCACCTGCAGCCCTGTTAAATGGGACTGGGGCCCATGCAGACTGCTGTCCACCCAGAACCAGGACGTGCCTTGATTTGGAGAGGTCTTGTGGCCTGCTCCACCCCAGAGGGGGCGCACATGCCTGACCCACACCTCTACACCCAGTTTGAAGCAATTTGTCCTGGTTTGGCTCTCTCAGCTGTACCCAGAGTATCCTCCTGTCTTCCAGACACATGAAGAGAGAGAGAAATCCAGTGTATGGAGAGGTTCCTGGCCACCCTATCCCAGTGACCCCTACCTGCCTTGGGGACAGGGGCTTTTCTGCCCAGGTTAGGTAGTGTCGGCTGGGATATCTCGGCATAGCAAATTCAACACACTGCATGAGTCCAGGAAAGGTGGTATCATTGCACGTGGGCTCTCCCTGGGCCCTCTTCTCTGCAACAGTGAGGTCCTGGGTGTCCTCCTCACCCCTGGCTGCCACCCTCAGCCACCCCCTCCCAGACAGCCACCCACCCAAAGCTCCTTCTTCACAGACCAGGTCTGCACTTTGGATGTGTGGGGAGGAACCAATGGTCACATGGCAGCTCCATCTGGGTGCAGCCTGTGGCTACCAGGACAGGACAGAGCAGGCCCGGCTCAGGCAGGGCTGCTGCGTTAGCTCAGTGGGTTTATTGAGGACACAGGCACAGCTGACAGCACCGTCACTGGAACAGCCTGGCCCAGAGCTCTTGGTACACGGATGGGAACATCTCACCAGGGAAGAACTTCCCCTTCCCAGTTCACAAAGGCCCCATTGTCCTTCTCGGAGAGCGTGGAGAGCACGTGCAGCATCCCTCTGACACTCGCCTCCACTGTCAATACAGCCTGCGGGGGGAAAGCAGAGTTAGGGGAGAGGCTGCTCTGGGACTGACTCAGGACACCAGAGGCCCACAGGCAGGGTCCAGCTGGCATTCCCTTGAATTGTCCCACATCTGAGTGGCATGAATTTTCTTTTGTGTATCAAGGTGAAGGGGGTGCAACATGCAGCTGACGTGTTACTCCTCACCTTCACCATGGTGCACATAACACAATTCATATGGTGGGAGTGGGGCCGAGGGGTCTGAGTGGGGGAAGGGCTCTGGGCTGGGACAGAGGGTTTGGGTACAGAAGTGTGAGGGCTCTGGCTGGGAGCTCGGGCTTTAGGGAGGTTCCAGTCATTAGGGATTCAGGCTGCCAGAAGGGAGCTCTGGGTGTGGAAGGTTCTCAGGACTGGGGGTGGGTGTGAGGATGGGGGTCCAGGCTCTGATCTGGGGTGCTGGAGTGGGATTAGGCTCTGGGTTGGGAGTGGGGTGTAGAAGGGGTCCAGGGTTCCGGCTGGGAGTTGGGCTTTTGGGTACATGAGGACACTGGGTGGAGATCACAGATATCACCCCCAAGGAAGTACCTGCCAGCTGGTGCGCATGACAACCAGCTCCCCCTCTCCGGCTCCTCACAGCAGCAGCTCTGCTCACCTTCACTCTGGGATGCCAGCAGCTTGAGGAACCAAGCAAGGGGCAGCAGGAGGTTGGAAGCCCAGGGCACAGCACTGAATCCCTGAGGGCATCTGAGTGGGACACGATCCCTCCATGCAGGGCAGAGGTGGAGGGCAGGAAGGGTTCCAGCATAACCATTACCCATAGAATAAATATCTGCCACAACATGTGGCTACCACTGGCCTCTCCCAGCGAGATAGCTAACTGATCAGAGCCGGAATTCCCCATGTGTGTCTGCACAGCACCAGGATGGACAGCAACACTCAGGATCCCGTCTCCGCCGTACCCCAAGGCCTGGCACTTGGTGAGCATGTTCAGAGCAGCCTGTGGGTGAGATGCCATGAGCAGAGACAGCAGAGTGTGGGGGAGGGAATGAGCCCTGTAGGAAATGACTTGCCCTTCCGAGGGGAGGGATGGGAAAGGCTGACAAGGAAGTGAGGTGACATAAATTTCAATTTTGTCTTTGCATGTGCAGAACAAATTTTATTTCCACTGAGACATGTGTGGATGAGCACTGCCAATAAAAACACATGCTGCCGGCTGTGGGTGCTCTGCTTATCAGCTGGGCAGCATTTGAATTTCTCCTGGATGGCCACTCAAGCACTCAGCTTATGGGAAGCACTCGTGAGAAGAAAACACTCCTCTGGGCTGCACTCTCTCATGCTCTCAATGATGACAGCAACCCACAGAGATGCGGGTATAGCTGCCCTTTGATAAGCCACTGATGCTGAGGCCTCCAGTGAGCTGTGAGAGGTGAGCACACCTGAGAGCCGTGCTGAGGCTGCTCTCGGTTATGCAGGGTCTGGTTGGTTAGGGAAAAGTGGAAATGTGACATTGATGCTCCTTTAGGTTTTCCCATAACTTTTCCAGATGCAGTGAGGATCTGGTGCCTCTTCGGTTGAACTGGGGATGGTGTCTAAAAGGGGTAGGCCCACCCTTAGAAGGGGGTAGAATTCACAGCTCCTCAGTGACCCTTCCCTGAGCTAACACTGGCTCGACTGGGGCTGAGCTGCACCTCGCCCATCACTGCATGGGGATTTCTCCGGCGGAATACAGGCATAACAGAAAGTTCCTCACCGGATGGGAACTCTGATCCAAAGCCCAAGTGAATTGCAGGCAGATGAAAAACTTTCGGCCCTGCCCCACACAGCGCTGGAGGCTGGAGTGGTGGCAGTAGGATGGGGAACAAGGGAAAGACACCGACTGACAGGAATTGGTGCAAGTAGCAAACCGAGACAGCAGTCAAGCCCTGCTGGGTGCACCCAGTACCTTGCTGCAGCGGTAGGAGATGATTTGGAACAGATGCCAGAGGTAGACATTCTGGATGGAGCCAGCATCGCTGGAGATGTTGATGATGGCCGCCTTGCTGCAGCTCAGCCCTCTCTGGGGGCTTCCCTGGGCAGCCTGCTTCAGCAAGGGCAGGAAGGCCTGGGCAGAGGGGAGAGCAGAGCAGCCGTGGGGTCGAAAAGGAACCAGCATCGTGAGGCAGCATGCTGATGAGGTGGGCCACCAGGATGGGGTGGCTCTCCACTCTTCCCCATGATGCCCAGTCTCCGGACAGGCCAGAAGGAGGACCCCTTTCCAGGCAGGTGTGAGAAACAGTGGAACCTCCTCATGCCCAGGCAGGGGCCAAAAATGATCCCCAACTCATGTCTGTGCCTTCAGAGCACCCCGATATCCTTGCTGGGGGTTGGAAAATCTCTTGCCCCTGTTATGAGGCAGCTCCCCACCACCTGTCCTTGGCGTGAAGGTAAGTCATCTGTACCAGCTCCAGAGCAGGTGCCTGAACCCCCCGGCCTCTGGGCGCACAAGCCCTGCCGCTCCAGCCTGTGCTGCCTTCACTCTCTGCACACAGGCCACTGACAGACCCACCCAGAGTGGAGCCCTCTGAGCCGTCTTGCCCCACAGCCCCTTGTGCACTGCCATGTGCAGGGTCAGCAGGCCTGCTGCTCACACAGCAGCCAGGGTGAGCCCACCCGGGGCCATCACTCTGCTGAGCACCCAGCGCTGAGATCACTTTGAAGTGAGCGCATGGGGAAGCTGTTCCTTCAGGCTGAGAGGGGGTGCAGCGTGGGTGGGCCATCAGGGGAGAAGGCCAAGTGGGGGCAGGGCATGGGGCAGAGCAGGCACCGGAGGCCCCCCCGTCACTCAGACAGCTGCCGGTGCTCCGACCCAGACCCCCACTCATGGGCGTCACAAGCTGCCTGGCGGGTCCAGGGCCCTCAGACAGCTGCTCACAAACACTTTGGGCATTTGGGAAACACCTGACAGCCCCTTCCTGCTGCTCCTCCCCCTGGGGACTATTTGTCAAGGAGGAAAGATCCAGTTCTGTCCTCAGGATACTGTCCTCATGTTCCCCAGGCCCCCCAGTTCCTGACTGTGGCCCTGTGTCCATGAGCCTCAGCCCGGGCAGCAAGAGACCACCAAGCAGCTGTGTGCTGCAGTCACCCTTGCCCCTGAAGACACAGGTGCCCCTCTGCCAGCAGGGCCCCATCTGGGGGGTGTGGAGAGAAGCCACATAACACCACACGTAGTGGTGGGATTGGGGAGACAGAGTTCTCTTGCATGAGGTAACTGATGCCTTGTGCATCGCACTGTCCTTGCACTGATGCTCTGGGTGTTGAAAAGTGAGGGATTCAAGCACTGTGTGTGCAGAACCAGGACCATGCTGGGATCTGGGGGTGAGGCTTCATTTCTGAGAGGGTCAAGTCCCTCAACACACTTGCAGCCTTTGTGCTCCCAGCCAAGGCCACCACATTGACCCAGTTACCCAAACCCAGGGAAGGGAGGACTCCTGGCCCAAGCACAATCAAATCCTGGTGTATCTGGCCACGTGCTTTCTGTCAAGGCCCTCACCTGGCTCACCAGCAAGGGCCCCATCACATTGGTTGCGTACACCAGGGCCATGTCCTCTGGTGTCTCCAACTCCAGCGTGTTGAACTTCCATATCCCAGCGTTGTTTATCAGCAGATTGAGCCCAGAGCCTTTCAAATGTGCCTCAACTCTGGCTGCCGCCGCCTTGATGCTGGCTGGGTCTGTGACATCTACAGCGACAGAGCAGGTGGTCAAGTACCTGAGTCCTCCTGTCTGATGTCACCCCCACCAGAGCAAAGCCCCCTGGGCCAGAGGGCTTCTTCCATTGTGGCCAGAGGTAGAAGAGGGGTTGGGGAAGGGAGTTGAGGCATGGGGGCTGCGGCTGAGTCCAGGCATGGGGAGCTGTGCTGCAGCAACAAGAGGAAAGTCTAGTTCAGAGAGACAATTGTGATCCATACCTGGTATAATCTGAGTAGCCTAGAAAATGGAAATGTGCTGGAGTTAGTGATTAGTTCATATGAGTGGCTTTGGTCTCACTTCAACAAAGGAAGTGGAACACTCAAATTGCTAGTGATGCATTGCAGGTGAGAGAATTCCCCAGCTGGACATGCAGGGCTCCATCCCAGAGGTGGGAATGCTGGACTGAGCTGCCCTTATGTGATTCTCAAAGGAGGGGCCTGCCATATTTTGGCCTGGGGCTTTCCAACCTCTCCACAGCCAACCGATGCTGCCAGACCTTCCACTGGTGTCTGCCTCCTCTGGGTCTGGGTAAGGTGTCAATGGGCTATCAGCGATTATTGACTCTGGTCCTATTCTCTTCACTGGGATCGGGTGAGCCTGGGAGGGGGGAAGTGGAGGGGGATAGGAACTGAAAGAACATGCCACAGGGAGATGGAACCTCAGCTCTGGGCCTGGGGCAGGGCACCCACCGAGCGCAACGATCACCAGGTTTGAATGTTTGGCAGCCAGTTCCTGCAATTCCTGAAAAAGAATAAAGTTAATGGTTATTGACATTGGGCCCATGACCACGTCCAGGATGGGCAGAGTCCAGATTCCCACTGCCCCTTGACACCGAGTCAATGTCACCCTGCTTTCCTCTGCCAAGCCTCCTCATGCAGCATCCTGCCCTGGGTTCTGGGGCTGTAGGAGGCTTCTAATTGCCCCAGAGCATTTCCAATGCCATTGTCTAAATGAGTGCGATGGAGTCTGGGACAAAAATCACTTCCTCATCACTAGTGGGGAGTGGGAGGAAGGTGTTGGAGGGCAGTTCCCACAGGGGTTGTAAGGGAAGTCCCTTCCCAGCAGCTGGGGGTTGACAGTGTCACAAGCTCTCATGAGCTGCTTGTGAGAGGGGATTTTGTCAGCTGAGGGAGGAGCAGGTGCAATGATCCAGAAGTTCCTCTGAGCCTGCCGTTGCCCAGGCTGGGTGTGGGAGCAGAGATGAGAAGACAGAGGACCTGAGGCAGTGGCAGACAAAGGAGGGGTTGGACTCAAGATCTGGTCTCCCTGGAGGGTGGCAGGACTGGGTATAGCTGTGCTATAGTCATGATGCTACTATGCTGGAAGAACTGGTCCACAGCCCCTGGGTAGTTGCCCCAGGCCCACCTGGTGCTGCCACATCCTCACTGCTCTTGGACTTGAGCTGCCAGGTGTAGAGATAGTTTGGGTGCAGCTCCACACCTTCCAGCTGGAGCAGTGTCTGCAGTAATTGCCTGCTCCCATGTCTGGGTGTTGGCACCAAAGAGCTGTGAGACTGGAAGCCCCTTAGGCAGGTTCTGCTTCTCCCTCCACCTACTGCTAAGCCCATCCCCCTCATTCCATTCTCACCAACGTTCGCTCTCCTGCTGGATCCCGGCAGGTGGCAAAGACCCACTTTGGTGGGTTGGAGCTCCCCAGAAGCTGCTTCACGAGTTCCAGTCCAATCCCTCGATTGGCCCCGGTCACCAGAACACTGCAGAGATTCAAGCCAGCCATGGTCCCTCCCTGCCTCTGCTCAGTGACAGCTGCACAAGTCAGAAATCTGACTTCCCTGCCTACCCACAACTGGGGTTGTTTAATGATTACCTCCAGGGAAATAACTCTGCTGCTATCCTTAATTGTCTATTTGCTCCCCCGCCTCCCTGGGTCAATGGGTCAATTGGTTTGGTTATGACTTACCGAGGTTTTGGTGCAGGGCCAATCAAGTTCTGGCTGCCTTCCTGTGCAGGAGGGCAACACCCTGTCCTGACCATGCCCTGAGCGAGGAGTCACTGCAATGATGATCCATGTTCCACAGCTGTAAGTGTTGTTGTATGCAGGGGAGGGAGAAAGTGGCAGTGGGTGAAATAAGAATATCTTACTTCCCCTATATAAACCTATGGTACGCCCACATCTTGAGTACTGCATGCAGATGTGGTCTCCTCACCTCAGAAAAGATATACTGGTGTTAGAAAAGGTTCAGAAAAGGGCAACTAAAATGATTAAGGGTTTGGAACAGGTCCCATATGAGGAGAGGCGAGAGAGACTGGGACTTTTCAGTCGAGTAAAGAGGAGACTGAGGGGTGATATGATAGAGGTATATACAATCATGAATGGTGTGGAGAAAGTGAATACAGAAAAGTTATTTACTTGTTCCCATACTATAAGAAGTAGAGGACACCAAATGAAATTAATGGGTAGCAGGTTCAAAACTAATAAAAGAAAGTTTTTCTTCGCACAGCGCACAGTCAACCTGTGGAACTCCTTTCCAGAAGAGGCTGTGAAGGCCAGGACTCGAACACAGTTTTAAAAAGAGCTCGATAAATATTTGGAGGTTAGGTCCATAGATGGCTATTAGCAAGGGGTAAGGGATGGTGCCTAGCCTTTTGTCGAAGGCAGGAGATGGAAGGCAGGAGACAAATCGCTTGACCATTGTCTTCGGTTCACCTCCTCTGGGGCACCCGGCACTGGCTACTGTCGGCAGACAGGATACTGGGCGAGATGGACCTTTGCTCTGACACAGGATGGCCATTCTTATGTTCACCTTATAGACTGGGTAAGGGCAGTTATGTTCTTATGTTATTTCTTAACAGCCTTTCTCTGGGCACTGCTGATCAGGGACCCCAGCGGCTCCACGGTGGGACAGCCACATGGACACCTGCCTCAGGCCCTGTGGCTAGTGCTGCAGACTGTTCGAAAGCTCTCAGTGTCAGAGAGAGGGGAGTGTGACATTCAACCCCACAGGCAAGTGTCTGCCCCTTTCCCAGTTTTTCCTTGGAAAAGAAGGAATCTATCCCACTACTGCTCACCTGTTCAGCAAGTGTTCTACCCCTGGAGCTAATGACCCTCAGAATAAGCCAATGTCCTGACCCACCCATCTCACTCCAGAGGCCACATACTCTCTGCAGCTGCCCATGGCTCCTTTCTACCCAGGGCTGGCTAGTTGAACTGGTTATTGTGCGCCTGCTAATGCTCTGATGACGGGTTCAAGTTCTGTGATACTTATTAGCTCACCTTTGCTAGGTGTCCTGGCTGTGATGGACAAATAGGCTCTCCTGTGCCCAGGGGGCTGTGCAGGGGTCAGCCTGGGGGGTGGGGTTTCTGGGTGTCTCTGTTGGCATCACCATAAGAATTCCAAATGCCTCTGTCCAGGGGTACTGGTGACTGGCAGTAACCTGCTGTGACAGTTCTTGGCATCCTCTGTGTTTCTGTGCCTGTCACCTGCCTGGTCACACAGATTTACTGAGTTACTTGGGCAGGTGAGATACATGCAACAGGGCTGGTTGTGCCAACTGCACAAGTCTGCCACTTGTGAGCATTTTGGTGGATGCTCCATGTTCTCAGAGCAGCCGCAGTGGAGACGTTGTTGTCTGTGGCAATAGGAGTTTAAACTGGGGCCCTGGGGTAGATTTTTGTGTTTACTTTCATGTTTGCTAAACTGTGCTCTGCGTGGGCTGTGCCCCAAGGGGTTTGTTCCCTCTGGGTGCCCAGAGTTTACCTCATAAATGAGCCTTTGGGAGAAGGAGTCACTCCCGTGACTTCTCGGCCCTTCAGTCTCTGGGCAAATTACTGACCCAGGGCTGTGGGGCTGGCGTCAGCCTGGCTCACTTGTGTCTTGCTTAGGTAGCTCTGAGCCAATGTGTGAGACTCAGCAGTTGTGTCCTTTTGGGTGCTTTTCTCTGCTGCATTTGTCCTTTCTGCAGCTCCCTCTGTGGTAGGACTCTGCCTGGCCCTCTGCCTGGCCCAGCTCTGCCCCCGTCTGGTGACTTTTTACTGCTCAGAGCCACAGGCTTGTTCCTGGGCCTGGGTCAGTCACTGTGGCTGCTGGCTGAGTGTGGCACGGCCTATGTGTGTCAGCCTTCACCAAGGGCATTTCTGTGTCAGACACCTGAGCCCACCGGCTGTGGTTCTGGTTCCCCTGCCCAATGCAGCCCATGGCAAGCACAGCCCTGCACATGTGTATCGTACTGCACCTGAACGTACTGGGATGAGAGATGAAAATAGATTTCTGTCTAGAAGACCACCCAAATGGGAGCACCTGGGATATCTTCATCAGCATCAAATGTTCCACCACTGAGCTGGGCTCTCTCTATCGCTGGAAAATGGGGAGAGATTTGTTCCTATGCAGAGGTCGCTCTGCTTTCCTGGTAGGAACATGGATATGACTGTGAGAGTGGGAAATATATCGTTGGAAATTTTGCTGTCAGACCAGTTTAAAATGTGTGTGACACTGATCAGGGAGGTCCAAATTGCACTGGTTTCTGTGTTGGGTCTGTACAGTTTTTCTGCCTCATGATACAGTTCGGCTAGGTCACTCATTGCTATTTACACTGTTTCCTTTGCTGTCAGTTATTGATCTGTTATTCCTTGTTCTTTAACCCTACGTATTTCTTTAACCACATCTCAGCATGCAAGGTTGTTGCATTTTGTGCCCCTCCTCTCATCTCTATCCTCAGATTGATCTGCTACAATGTCACCGCTTATCTTGTTTGGTAGTTTTTTCCCAGAGGCTTGCTCCTGGTTCATTAGATAAGGGGTTTGAGGGGGGGCGGGGGGTGCAGGCTTTACCATCCCTAAACTTTCATGAACAAAGTTCTTCCCCAGTTGATCACTGCAGTATTTAAGTCCAAACTCTGAATGGACTAATGGGTTACGTTTCACTGGAACTCTACTGGGGACTATCCAACAGGTCACAGCACCCTTGTACTGAAAACATATTTACATTGTCATGACGTCTGACATTTTAGCACAGTTGAAGCTCCTTTACTCAGCAACCGCCAGCAAGCAAGCTGCAGGATCATCAAAAGTGCCAGATAGAGAAGTTATCGCCAGTGACTGCAAACCCAGCAGCATCTGATTGATTGGTGGGTGTCCTTCAGTAGGTTCTCTTTATAATCATTGATGATGCTCCAAGCAGATGAGAGCGAGCTGCCCCACACATGCTGGTAATCTGTCTCCCTAAATGGTGGTAGCTCTGTTAGTGGGAGAAGCCAGGTAAGCGGGGGATGAGCTGTAATATGTGCATCGAGAAACAAAATTTAATCAAACCCCGTTTGTAAAACCACTGTGAGCTGGGGAAGGGACAAAAGCTGGGGGAAACAATGTTTGTCCTGCAGGGGGATGAAGATGAATGAATCCAAAGGGCACTCTTTGTGTGGTGGTATAGTGCAGTGGGAGACTGCGTAAATACAGTTTAAGAGATTTTTTGTTCAAATCTAAAGACCTCCCTTTTCCCATCACATTCTGCATTTCTATTCCATGTGTATTTCTCATCTGGAGATGAACCCTCAACATGTGCTACTGCCAATGCATATAAACCTAGCAAACCCTTCCCTCAGCTGACAAGAGAGAGTGATATGAACAAAGAGGTGCTCACTGAGAGTCTATAAAATGTATCACATTCAGTCACATGTATATGCACACTTTTAAATGTGTGTGAATTCAGAGCCAGGGTTATTGTATCCTCCCTCACCCACATATTCCTCGACAATCATCACCAGCCTTTCCAGTCTCTGCTTCTCCGTTAGTTCTCTCCAGGCTGGTTACTTTAAAAGAATAATGAACCTGTCTAGTCTCTCTGGGCTTAGCAGAAAGAAGGGCAGGGATTGACGTCTGTGGGAGGAGATCAGCAGAGATGGGGGAGGAAGCAGTGTCCTGAGAGGAGAAACAGCTGGGGGGTGGCAAGAACTGCAAGGTGCCAGCCTAAAAATGAATTACAGGAGCTGAGGAAGGGGAAAAAAAAAAACAAGGGACAGGTCCCATGGTGTAATGAGCAGCACTCAGGACTTTGAATCCTGTGATCTGAGTTCAAGTCTCAGTGGGACCTTCTGTTTGTTCACTGTAAACCCCTTCCTTGTCTGCCAAACAAATGGGATTCTTTATGCATGTGAGCGAGGATTTCTTCCTCCTGGTTGATGAATGAGGCCCCCTAGAGCTAAGTCTCTTGTTGGTCTGGTTCACAAAAATACCTGCAAAACATTGGGTCTCTAGAACAGGGCAGCCCTTTTAGGAATTCAGGAGGAGCTGTGGCCAGTGCTGCAAATAGATGGATTGCTGTGAAGGCCAGAGAGAGAGGGGAGTGCTACATTCATTTCCCCAGGGGAAATGTCTGCCCCTTTCCCAGCTCTGCACAGCCCAGCCCAGCAGATGGGAGAAACCAGAGCCCCTGAGTCAGCCTTGGGGAAAGGGCCTTCCCCCTCAGGCACATTCCCATGCCCCTGTCTGCAGCTGAGTCACAGCTGTCCTTTCCCCTCTGCCTGGCTGAGACATCACATTCCCCAGGTGTGTTTGGGGCCCTGCTTAGCAGTGGGGAGTGTGGCACTTTTGAGCTGACATCAGAGATAGGTTGGGCCCTGCCATGAAAAATTAGAGCACCCCCCTCCAGCCTCATACAGTTACGTTGTGCTTGGAGTCTGCCCAGCAGAGGAGCTGGAACCCAGAAGGGTCAGGGATGGGGTGTGTAGAAAGCAGGAGGCACAGAAGAGACTTCAGTAGGAAAGGAAGCAGAAAGAACATAAGAATGGCCATACTGGGTCAGACCAAAGGTCCATCCAGCCCAGTATCCCGTCTGCTGACAGTGGCCAATGCCAGGTGCCCTAGAGAAGGAGAACAGAAGACAATGATCAAGTGATTTATCTCCTGCCATCCATCCCCTGCCCCTGTACTGAAGGCTAGGGCACCATACTTTACCCCTGGCTAATAGCCATTTATGAACCTAACCTGCAAAAATTTATCGAGCTCTTTTTTAAACCCTAATAGAGTCCTGGCCTTCACAGCCTCCTCGGGCAACAATAACGGGATTTGAATGCGGTGTGCAGAGTACAACACATTAGCAATCCTTTTCCTTTTGCCCTCAGCCACCTCACCTGAGTGGTGCCTGGGCTTTTGAAACACCCCAAGGTGAGCACTGCCAGGAACCTTTCTGCCACTCCTTGGCTGGCTGGGGACACAGGAGGGGCAGGTGTGGCTGTTTAAAGAGGCCCCAGTCATATTGTGCACTTGTTTGCTGCTCCCCTGGGCTCACCTTGTCCTGCAGAGACACATTGAGTGGGCACCTGTGCTGAGCTTATGTCCCTGCAGCTGCCTGGCCTGGGCCTCTGCCTCGGGTGCTGTAGGGCAACCGACTACAGACAGAGAATTGGCCAAATCTGGGCTGTGGCCTGTGCAGCTCCACTGTCCCTCTGCAACAGTTGTATCCTTAACACCCCAGACTCCAATCCTGCCCCTGGGCATACACACCACATGGCAGTGAGTGCGCCAGGGAAGCTGGGCTTGCATTGGCTGCATGCATTGGCCCAGAACCCACTAAATCAAGACATGAGAGAGGCAGGCTAACACCAGCACCACTGCCATGGGTCAGAAGGTGGCCCTGAGAATGAAGGGATAAGACATTCGCAGAGTGACACTGGAGTGGCTGAGGGTTCAGAGCCAGAGCAGCCAGCTGAAGGGGGAGATGTAGGAAACAGGCCATTTGGTACAAGATTGGGTGAACCAGAGAACAGTGAGTATTTGTTCATATTAAAAGCCAGTCATGTCACATGGGGTCCCCAAGTACTGGTCCAGAGGCTCTCTCTCTGTTATTAATCAGCAAGAATGGCAAAAAGGTTGGAGTTCCCTCTGTCAGCATGAACGCATCAGAGACTCCTTCAGATCAGGTTAGAAGAGCATTGCATTTTCCACACCTTCTCCAACCTCAGCAGCCACTTGCAATGCAATCTGCTCATGTAAGGGAGCCTCATCCAGGCTCGTCCATTCAGTCCAGGATGCATTTGTAACCCACACACCCAGGGGTACACGTCAGTGGCCCATGTAATGGCACTTACCCAGACAAAGCTTCAGTCTCCTTTTAGCTCAAGCTGCTGAGGTTCATCCCTTCAGGTCCAGGGAGCTCAAGTCTGAATCCACCTGTTGGGAGTTACACAATCACAGGGCAGGACTGCAGCTCAAGGAGACAGAGAGGAGATACTTGTAATCTCGTTGGTTCAGATACTCAAGTGTGGAAAGTGAGCAGTGTGTTCTCCAGCACAGCTTGTACCATCCTGCGTGGGGTCCTTGGCAACTGCTCCCAGGCTGGCTCACATGGAAGTCTGCCCTGTCCTGCTCTGCTCCCCAGTAAAGTGGGTTAAACTTCCCATGGCTGCACCCGCAGAAGCTGCAATCACAGGTGTGAGCAGGGCCTGTAGTCAGAAGGGAGCCTGAAACATCAGGCTGTATTTCTCAGGCCCTGTGTGCAGCCTAAGGCCTGGGCTAAAGGAAGGGGCAACGCTCGCTAATGTAAAGCAGTCGGGTTGTGGGCCTTAGGCAGCTCCTGTTCCCGGACTCTGGCCAGAACAGGGCCGACCTTGCAGAAAAATGCCTCAGAAGCACTAGGCCCAAGCCATGCGAGCCCTTTCCACAGCCCTGCAAGAACACACCTGCCCCCGCCCCCCTCCCACCAGCACACTCGCCGCAGAGAGAAAGATCAGACTGGTCCAGCCTTGGGGCAAGGGGTGAGGTGACTGCATTCTGGTGGGAACATACAGAACACTGGGAGCTTTGGGGTGATGCTGATGGATGCAGGCAGCACACAGAACCTCCAGCCCGTTCACATGGGCTGCATCTACACTCCAGCCCCCTTTGGAAAGGGCGACTTTCGAAACAGATCATGGAAAGCTGTTCCTTCCAAAGGGAGCGTCCACACAGAAAAACCGAAGGTCCTGGACTGCGATTTTGAAAATGAGCGTCCACACCATGCAGGGCTCTTTCGAAAGCACAGGCGCAGGAAGTCCCGCGGGCAGGGTCGCATGGCGGATGAGCCCTTCTCGGACTGCAGCCCACCATCCCCTTAAAGGTCCTCCTCATCCCATACGTCAGCCTGCACACATCGAGGGCCAGCCACTGTCCCCAGGCTCACACACCGAGGAGATCAGAGGAGGCCCCCTGGGCCACCATGGAACCCGAGCAGCCCCCCATTCCCATCAAGGTCATGGACAGCACACAGGTTGTGGTCCTGGCCACCACACAGGAGCAACTACAGGCAGCCAGCCTACTAGCCACCCTCCTGGAAGTCATCTAGAGGGCGTGACATCCCCAGCTGGTCCCCCGGGGCATCCGCCGCCTGTGGAGCTTCTCCACAAGCAGCGACTGGTGGGACTGGCTGGTGCTGGAGGACTGGGGTGACAACCGGTGGCTAGAAAACTTGCGGACGACTAAGGGGACATTCCTAGAGCTGTGCCACTGGCTCGCCCCAGCCCTCCAGCACCAGGACACCCGCATGAGGCCAGTGCTGCTGCTCCAGAAAAGGGCGGCCATCGCTCTCTGGAAACTGGTCACTCCAGACAGTCACCGATCCGTCGGCCATCAGTTCGGGGTGGGCAAGGCCACCATTGGGGTCCTCCTCAATGAGGTAAACCATGCACGTGCGGGGGGCCGGGGATGGGAGGCACTCCGGCATGGGGCACCATCGAGGACCACAGGGCAGCTCCCACCAGGGATGGGACAGGGATGGGGACAGGGGCCCCAGGGAGGCATGCCGTGCAGGGAACAGGGATGGTCGGGCACACTACACCCCTCCCCATGCTCATGACTGCATCCTCCTCCCACTCCCTGCAGGTCGTCCGGGCCATCATCAGGGTCCTCCTGCAGCAGCTGGTGCATGTCAGGGGCCTGGATGATGCCATCTGGGGCTTCAAGGAGTTGGGCTTCCCAAACTGCTTCGGGGCCCTGGACAGCACACACATCACCATCCGGGCCCCAGAGCACAGCGATGGGGCTTTCATAAACCGTAAGGGCTACCTCTCCATGGTCCTGCAGGCACTCGTTGACGCCAACGGTCAATTCTAGGACATCTGTGTGAGCTGGTCCGGCCGTGCCCATGGCACCAGGGTGTTCCGGAACTCAGGGCTGGGCCGCCGCATGGCCGAGGGGACCTTCATCCCCCAGCGGGAGCTCCCCATTGGGGACACCACAATGCCCCCTGCGTCGTGTCAGATGTGGCCTACCCCCTGCAGGTCTGGTGCATGAGGCCACACATGGGACACACACAGCCCAGCCAGGATGTTTTTAATGGGAGGTTGAACTAGACCTGCAACACGGAGGAGCGGGCATTTGGCCGCTTGAGAGTGCGCTTCAGATGCCTCCTCATGAGGCTGGAGGTTGGCCTCCCCAGTGTTCTGGCAGTGGCTGGGGCCTGCTGTGCCCTGCACAACCTCGTGGAGGCAAAACACGATCCATTCATGCATGGGTGGGCCATTGAGGCAGGGCACAGGTATAAGCAGCGCCCTGCTGCCCCATGCCGCCAGGCCCAGCAGGAAGGGGTGCGGGTACGGGAGGCTCTGCACCAGGCCTTTGAGTGGGAGCTGCAGTAATGCCCCCACCCCCATGTACTCACACCCCACCACCCCCACACATGCACAGGGGACCCAGATGGAACCACGAAATAAACACTTTACTTAACCAATTCTACTGCTTTGCCGCCTATGTAGAGGGAGGGGTATCATAGAAAGGGGGGCTGGGGGGGAACTATATACAGGGGCGTTGCGGCCCCAGGTGGTAACCCTCCAGGCCCTGGGAGGGCTGAGGGTAAGGGCGGAAGGCCCTATTCATTTATGGGAGTTGAGGGATGGGATCCCTGTCGCCCACATCCACCCCTGCCCCCCAGGTCTGGGTTGTCCATTGTGGCTGGGCTGGGGCGGGTGGCACGGGGAGGTAGGGGCACTGCTGGGGAGTGGCCCCTGCAGGCTCCCTTGGGTCGGCATGGGAGGTGTGGGGGGCAGGGGGAATGGCCTCACTTTGGCCAGCCCTGGCCATCAACATATGGTCCAGCTGCATCAGGGCAGATGGGGGCAGGTGGGTTGGGACAAGGGCAGAGAGGTCGGGCTTGTGGGGAGGGGTTCGCTGCAGGGAGTGGGGTGGGGGAGAACCAGGGTGGCAGGAGATGTCAGCGGTGGGGAAGCTGACTGGGGGACTGGGGAGGTGGGGGGCAACTGGGTGACGGGGATGAGGGATGGTGGGGTGGGAGCAGGGGTGGGTGGGTGCGGGAGTGGCTTGCGATGGGGCGGCAGCTGGGTCTAGGTGGCCCACCACAGCCTGGGTCAGGGCGTCCATGTTCACCACAACCCGGTCCCAGGCCTGCTGCTCCATGGCAAGCCACTCCCGCAGCATGCCAGTAAGGTCCCGCAAAGCTGAGGTATGGGCAGTGTCCCCTGCCTCCCCCTCGCCCTCCGTGGTGGGGCTGGTCCAGCCATTGGCTGCAGGAGCTGTGGAGACAGAAGGGGACTGGGGAATGGGCCATTAGTCCCAGGTGCAGCTCCCCGTGTCCTGGCCCCCTGCCAGGGTACATGTCCCTGGGTGCCCCACAGGGGTACTTGGAACGCACCCCCCACGATGTTCCCTGCTCCTTCCAAGTCTGGGCAGCACCGATGCTGTCCCATCTATGTGGTGCTGAGTGCCGCGCATCATCCCCCTGAGAGCCTGAGGAACATAGCTGTCCAGGGTCCAAATGCACCTGGACTGGTGGCCCTGTGAGAAGCCTGTGGTCACCCCAGGTGGGACCTGACACTTCCTCCCTGAGCACTGTGGAGGCTGGTGTGTATGCCACCTACCTAGGGGTCCCTCCAGGAAGGCAGGCGAGGAACAGTCGGACTGGACCCATCTGGATGGGCCAGATGGAAGGTCAATGATGAGGGCCCCTTCACTTCAGCCCTTGCCATCGCTGGTGGGGTCGAGTGGCTCTGCTGTTCACGGTCGCCTGGTGCTGGCGAACAACCCCAGGTGCTCCTCGCCCTCGGTCGCTGTCTCTGCCTCAGTGTCCCCGACGGATGTGTTGAGGAAGATGGTGGGGGGGGGGTCCAGCCTACTTCGGCCCCAGGAGGCAGTGGAGCTCTTTGTAGTATGGGCAGCTTGTGGGGGCTGCCCCCGACTACCCAGCTGCGTCCCGGGCCCTGCAATACCCCTGCCGGAGTTCTTTTACCTTTCACCGGATCTGGTACGGTGTGCAGGTGGGGTGGCCGTGGCCGAGCGGCCCCTTTGCCAGCCTCTGGAAGGCAACCGCATTGCGGCAAAGGACCCCCACTTGTTGGAGGGCCAGAGGGAGAGGAGGTCCTGGATGTCAGCCTCTGTCCAGGAGGGGGCTCGATGCTTCAGGGCCTGGCCCGCCTCCTGGGACAACTCCCTGCTGTCTTTGGAGGGCCCCTGGGGTGGGCGGGGGTCTAGTTGGCTGGTCATAGGTCTGGGTGGTGTGGGGGACTGGCTGTCTGTCGTGGTGGCTGGTGAGCTGGAGAGCAGTGTGGCCTCACTGCTGGCTCCATGCTCTCAGCTTCCTGCCTGAGGGTTTCTGGGAGCCTGCGTCCTCTTAAGCACGGCTGGACACTAGAACCATAGAGCTCCATCTGTGCGGTGAGCGGCGCCCCCCGCCTGCCAGCTGATTGCCGCCATGGAGGACCTCCCCTTTCGAATGAGCGGGCCGCGGAGTGTCTACACTTGCTCTCTTTTGAAATTCTCTTTTGAAGGAGGGCGCTCTTCCCATCCCGGGAACGGAGGACCGACTTCGAAACAACGCGGGAGTTCTTTCCAAATTACTCTCGAAAGGGCGCAGGGTGTGTGTGTGGATGCTCCTCAGTTTCTTTTGAAAGAGCTCGGTCTTCCAATTCTAATTTCGAATGTACTTGCTAGTGTAGACACGACCTTAGGGGGCAGCATGGAGCTTGACCAGGCAGGGAACCTGCTTTATGCCCATTGTGCTGCTGAGTGGGAACTGTTTGAGATAGTCACCTCCAGGCTGTTTGCACCACAAACATGTAGGATCAACAGCAACCACCGGACAAGAGCTTAAGACCTTCTGCACACACTCCCAAGCCCCTCTCCAACACCTGTCCCATTGTGCAAGGGGCTGCTCCATGGATTGTCTGCAAAGCCTCCAATCTGGCTGAGTCAGCTGAACCCCACCCATTGAGGCCCTCTGGGCTGTGGTGCACACTGCAGCCTTAGGTTTCAGTCCCTGCCTGCCCACACTGTGTCTGGGGACAGGAGGTGGCTGGTTAATGTTGGTGGCCAGCAACAGCCTGCAGCTGTTAACTGTCTTTTATTCCGGGCAGGCAACAAAAAACTACTTATTGCCAGCTACAGAGGAGGGTGAGGGGAAAAGAAAAGCTCTGCAAGGACATGGGCCAAGTCATTCCTCCAACCTACCCCATATGCTGTGGCCTGAAGCAGCTCCTGTCCCTTTCCTCCCACACAGATAACAAAAACTGCTGCTGCACACATTCTGATGGGAACCCTGACAGAAATCTGGGGCGCGTGTGTGACCCTGCAGGCTGCGGTCTTGCTGGATTGCTCGTGAGCTTGCTCAAACCTGAGTAATTTTACCATGTGTCCCGCATGCAGCAAAAGGAAATAAGGTCGTGCAAGGGAAAGTGCTGCCTTGCATTGTGTAAGAGACCCCTTGTGGAGAACTCGACCTTGCGTCTTCCAACAGTGTAAGATCTTCTCCAGCTCTAGCAGGGCTGGGTACAGGCACCTGACTGATTCTCACTACCTCGACAATCGCACATCTACATCCTTAGCTGTGCAGAGTTCTGCCCTCCGCTTTGGTACCAAAATTAACAAGCCATAGAACTCTACAGGAAAATCCTGACCTCCAACCACACGCTCTTCCAGCCTTTCATGCACTTTCTCCATCCTCTACACACAGCACCACTGACAGCTGTGGAACGTGGATTATGATTGCAGTGGCTCCTTGCTCAGGGCACAGTCAGTACAGGGGTGTTGCCCTTCTGCACAGTAAGGCAGCCAGCACTTGATTGGCCCTGAACCAAAACGTCGGTAAGTAGTAACCAAACCAACTGACCCCCTGACCCAGAAAAGAGGGGGAACAAACAGACGAATACCATTCCAGCTCTTCCTCTGTAGTCACCTGATAGCAGCAGAGTTATTTTCCTGGAGGTATCGTTCTACAACCCCAGCTGTGGGTGCGCAGGGAAGTCAGGGCTCTAACTAGTGCAGCTCTCACCCAGGAGAGGCAGGCAAGGGACCATGGCTGGCTTGAATCTCCGCAGTGTTCTGGTGACCGGGGCCAATCGAGGAATCGGCCTGGAACTCGTCAAGCAGCTTCTGGGGAGGTCCAACCCACTGGAGTGGGTCTTTGCCACCAGCCGGGACCCGATGGGAGAGCGAATGCAGGTAAGAATGGGGCGAGGGGCATGGCTGGAGGGGAAAGAAGAAACTACCCAAAGGACTTCCAGTCTCTGAGCACTCGGTGCAGAGACCCGCACAGCAGAGCAGGCAGTGACTGCAGACACTGCTCTGGCTGGAAGATGCGGAGCTGCCCAAATAGTTAGTCTAACCCCTCCCTTGTCTGCCACTGCCTCAGGCCCTCTCTCTTCTCACCGCTGTTCCCACACCTGGCCTGGGAAACTTCGGGCTCAGAGGAACTTCTAGGTCATGGCACCAACTCCTTCTGCAGCTGACAAAATCCGCACTCACAAGCAGCTCATGAGAGCTTGCGACACTGCCAGCCTTCATCTGCTGGGAGGGGACTCCCCTTACCACCCATGGGGGAACTGCCCTCCAACACCTTCCTCCCACTCTCCATTGGTCTCCCTGCTGTTCAACTCCTAGACATGCCTGCTGCTCCCCCATGCCCTGCTCCTCCCCAGCATCCCCATTCCCAAAGGCTCAGCCGCTTCGCACAGTCACTGTGGCTGGCCTAGCTGTGGGACACACACTTGCAGGGGGCACCGAGGGAACACAGGTGGGCTACTGATGGGGAAGTGATTTGTGTCCATGACTCCATCGCACTGAGTTAGATGATGGCATGGAAATGCTCAGGGGAAATTAGGAGCCTCCTGCAGCCTCAGAACCCCAGGGCAGGACACTATGAGGAGGATTTGCATAGGAAAGCAGTAAGGCATGAACTTGGTGCCAAGGGGCAGTGGGGATCTGGACTCTGCCCAGCCTGGCCCTGGGCGTGGGCCCAATGTCCATAACCATTAACTTTATTCTTTTTCAGGAGTTGCAGAACCTGGAGGCCAAATATCCAAACCTGGTGATAGTTGCACTCGGCGGGTGTCCAGCCCCAGGCCCAGAGCTCTGCTCCCCTCTTCCTGCTACACTTTCTCCCTCTTTCATTTCACATCCCCCTTCCCAAGCCCTCCTGATCCCAGTGGGGAGAACAGAACCAGAGACAATAATCGCTGAGAGCCCACTGACACCTTACCGAGCTCCAAAGGAGGAATGAATGAATGGATAGTCTGGAGAGTAGGTTGGATCTCCAGAGGCTGGAAAGCCCCAGAGCCACCACGTGGCAGGACTCTCCTGTGAGAATCACACATGGGCAGCTCTGTGCAGCATTGCCACCTCTGGGATGGATCCCCACCTGTCCAGCTGGGGAATTCTCTCACCTCCAATGCATCACAAGCAATTCTAAATCAGCCACTTCCTTTGTCTATGTAAGAGCAACGCCACATGTACGAACTAATCACAAACTCCAGCACATTTACATTTTCTAGGCTACTCAGATTGTCCAAGGAACTGATCATAACTGTCTGTTTAAACTGGTCTTTCCTCTTGTTGCTCCAGCACAGCTCCCCATGCCTGGACCCAGCAGCAGTCCCCACCCCCCAACTCCCTTCCCCAACCCCTCTCCCACCTCTGAGCCCAAAGGAAGAAGCCCTCTGGCCCAGGGGGCCGTGCTCTGGTGGGGGTGACATCAGACATGAGGAATCATGTACTTGACCCCCTGCTCTGTCGCTGTAGAACTCACAGACCCAGCCAGCATCAAGGCGGTGGCAGCCAGAGTTGAGACACACCTGAAAGGCTCAGGGCTCAATCTGCTGATAAACAATGCTGGGATACTGAAGTTGAACACACTGGAGTCAGAGACACCAGAGGACAGGGCCCTGGTGTGCGCGACCAACGTGACGGGGCCCTTGCTGGTGAGCCAGGTTAGGGCCCTGACAGGGAGCACATGGACAAGTGCACCAGGGTTTGACAGTGCTTGGGCCAGGAGTCCTTTCCTCCCTGGGTTTGGGTCACTGGATCGATGTGGGGCCTTGGCTGGTAGCACCACAGGCTTCAAGTGGATTATCGGACTTGAACCTCTCAGAAATGAAGACTCACCCCCAGATCCCTGCATGGCCCTGGCTCTGCACACACAGTGCTTCAATCCCTCACTTTTCACACCCAGAGCATCAGTGCAAGGACAGTGCAATGCACAAGTCCCCAGGTACCTTTCATGAGAAACCTCTGTCTCCCCAACCCTGCCATTATGTGTGGTGTTAAGTGGCCTCTCTCCACACCCCCGAGATGGGGCCCTGCCAGCAGAGGGGCACCTGTCTCCACTGAGTCTGAGTGTGACTGCAGAGTGCAGCTGTGAGATGGTCTCTGGCTGCCTGGGCTGAGACTCATGGACACAGGGCCACAGCCAGGAACTGGGGGGCCTGGGAACCGTGAGGACAGAAACATGTCATTTTTTCTTGACAAATAGTCCCCAGTGGGATGAGCAGCAGGAAGGAGCTATCAGGGCTGTTTCCCTCCTTTACCAAAGTCATCGACTGTTTGTGAGCATCTGTCTAAAGCCCCTGAACCCCCTGGGAAGCTTGTGATACCCACGAGTGGAGGGCTGGGTCCCAACACCGGCAGCTGTCTGGGTGCGGGAGAGGCCGCGGGTGCCTGCTCGACCCATGCCCTGCCCCCACTCAGCCTTCTCCCCTGATGCCCCACCCACACTGCACCCCCACTCCCACTTCATCCCCACCCTGAGGGAATTTTTGAGTCACTTGCTCCTTCCCTACATGTCCAACTTGCTGCAGCCTGAACCCCCGCTTCCTTTGCCGGCCCTGCAGACACCAAACCACTTCAACATCAACCCCCTTTTGCTCCCCTGCCCCCAAACCGCTGAAACTGAATTCCCCTGCTGGCCCCACACACCAGAACTGCTGAAATTTCGCCCCCACCCCCAACCAGCCCCGTGCACTGGAATTGCTGAAATTTAACACCCCCTGCCAGCCCTGAGCACCCAAACCAGTGAAACCTAAACCTCCCACACACCTGAACTGCCAAAATGTAACCCCCTGCTGCCCCTGCGCACCCCGAACTGCCAAAACAACCCCCTGCTGGCCCTGCACATCCAAACCGCCAAAACCTAAACACCCCACACACCCGAACCACTGAAACGTGAACCCCCTCGCTGGCCCCGTGAACCCAAACCGATGCAGCATTAACCCCCCCACTGGCCCCACAGACCGAACCTGCAACAGCCTCAATCCCCCAGCAGACCCTATCCACCATCATGTTTTAACCTTCCCTCCCACTCATGTCCCCAAACTGCCGCCAGCCTTCAATCCCCCACACTCCAGGCTCACTTACCTTTCAAAATTAGGGCCATCTGCTGCCTCTCCAAGCACTCAGAATCAATCAGAGACTCTTACAAGTATTCTAGTAGGAATTTAGTGTCCCTCTTACAAGTTGTCTGCTATGAGCAAATTGTGCTCGCATCGTGAGGGCTGAGTGTACATTAAAAGCAAGAGGGAGACCAAGGATAGGATAGGCCCATTGCTCAGTGAGGAGAGAGAAAGAGTAACAGGAAACTTGGAAATGACAGAGATGCTTCATGACTTCTTGGTTTTGGTCTTCACTGAGAAGTGTGAAGAAGGAATAGCTAACATAGTGAATGCTCGTGGGAAAGGGGTAGGGTAAGAAAATAAAATAAAAAAAGAATGAGTTAAATATCACTTTGGGAAGTTAGATGTCTGAAAGTCACCAGGGCCTGATGAAATGAATCCTAGAATACTCAAGGAGCTGATAGAGGAGGTATCTGAGTTATGAGCTATCATCTTTCGAAAATCATGGGAGACAGGAGAGATTCCAGAAGACTGGAAAAAGGCAAATCTAGTGCTCATCTATAAAAAGGGGAATAAGAACAACACAGGAAACTACAGACCGGTCAGCTTAACTTCTGTGCTTGGAAAGATAATGGAACAAGTAATGAAGGAAATCATCTGCAAGCACTTCAAAGGTGGTAAGCTGAAAGGGAACAGCCAGCATGGATTTGCAAAGAACAAATCATGTCAAACCAATCTGATAACTTTCTTGGAAAGGATAACGAGCCTTGTGGATAAGGGAGAAGTGGTGGATGTGGTATACCTAGATTTTAGTAAGGCATTTGATACGGTGTCACATGATATTCTTCTCATTAAACAAGGCAAATATAATTTAGATGAGGCCACTATAAGGTGGGTGCATAACTGCCTGGATAACTGTACTCCGAGAGTAGTTCTTAATTCTTGATTCGAAATGCACGTGGCCACCATTGTGCTAATGACGTGCTGCACATGCATGGCAGAGCCTCATTAGCATCTGCCTAATGCGTGGCATGGTAGAGCCTCAAAAGCATCATATGCATATCATGCTGCAAATGCATGGCAGAGCCTCATTAGCATTTCCCTTTTGAAAGTGTAGCCACAGCCTACGTGATTAGCTGTTATGAAAAAGTTTTGATATAGCTTTCATAGTGCTGAGAATTACTTTTTTTTAAGCTAGTGTGAGGAGAGAGAATAAAACTGGTGTTTAAACATTTGTATGTTCTGTAGTTGTTAAAAGAATTCTAGTGTTCTGTTATAGACACACACATTTCTTTGTTATAAGCTGTTGCAATTGTTTAGGCTGGAACCTGGCTCTGCTTTACTTCTTTTTTCCCCACAGCTATGTCTGCACGAGAGCGCTTTTTTCAAAAAAGCTGCAGCTCTTTCAAAAAGTCCTGTAGAGCATCTACACAGGAAAGCTGTGGCTACACTGCCCAGCCCTTTTGAAAGTGGCATGGAAATGTGGCTAATAGGAAATGTAAATGAGGTGTAGAATTAAATATTGCATGTCTCATTTGCAAAACCACTCGGGACCTCAATTCTGGAAGAGCTGATATTGCAAGTCCCAGTTGTGAGTGCAGCTGCTTCCCTCTCCTCTAGCAGCTGAGCCGGTAAAGGACTCCCCTCAATTTCTATTAGGTCCCCCATCCGCATGTGGCAGGGCAAGCAGTGGCTTGAGGATGCAATTTAGAGGAGGGCAAGGTAGCCTCAGCGGGCAAGTAGAGCTTCTGTAGTGTAGTGCTCATCATGTTTGCCTAACATGCAAAAGGTCTCTGGCTCAGAATGAGGCAGAAGCATAAGTACCTCTGGCTGGCTGGCTTGCCCTGAGGGCTCATCTCTTTCTGCTGTAACCTCTCAAACACCTTTGTGACAGAAGGAGTTGAATGAGGACCTGTTTCACAGCAGGAGAGCCCAGCAGATGCATTGCTGCTAGTGCACAGAAACTCTCTCCTGGCATGTACTTGAAGGCTTCTCCCTCACTGAAGTCATTGGCTGGGAACCACAGAACTATCTTTGCCCCTCAGCCAACAGAAGCTGTGCCAGGCAAGTGCCCCTGCCCTATCCCACTTGTTCCCTTCCATCCATCAGCCTGCTCCTGAACCTGCCTCCCAGCCTGCTCCCCATCAGTTGCCTACCTCACAGACAGCCCTGGCAGAGAAGGGGCCAATAAAGCTGGAGCTGCTGTGCTAACAGAGCAGCTGGAAAGGAGCAGAGCGTGACAGGAGGAGACACAAAGGCTGCAGACCCTGCCCATGGCCTGGGTCTGTACCCACCCAGCAGGGACACATGCACAGAGCTGGGGCAGGGCCCAGCCCCAGAGGAGAGAATGGTCATGGCTGAGCTGTGCTGCTCCGCGGCCAGGGCACCACAGGGCCCTGCCCACCCCAGGAAGCAGCACTGCAGGGGACAGGAGTGAGCGTAGCCCTGTTGGGCCAAACCTGCCCATCCTGTGTCCCCGGCCAGCCTTCCTGGCAGGGTTGAAGTTGGGACATATGAAAAAGTTCCAGGCATGTTGGGGGAGGCAGCCGAGTGGTGAAGGCGATGGACGGCTAATCCTTTGTGCTCTGCAGGGTTTGAATCCCATCCTCACTGAACCTTGATAGGCACCATCCTGCTGAGCTTTGTTGAGTTCCAGTCCTATTGCGTGATGCTACTTCCACCACAGCTGAGTCTGCTGCCTCCCAGCTCCTGTGCTGTGCAGACTCCAAGCACAGGCCAACTCTGTGAGGCTGAGCTGAGCTCTGGCTGCCAGAGGTGGGGGTGGGATGATTTCATTTGCCTGACAGGGCCCAGCCCATCTCCAGTGTCAGACCCACAGTGCTACACTCACCTCAGTCCCCTGCAGCCAGGGTGCAGTGGTTCAGTGCCCTAGCCAGATATTGGGGGGCAAGGTGGGGGCAGCCCTGGCTCAGCTGCAGACAGTGACATGGGCAGCTGCCTCTGAGGTAGGACCTGTTCCCAAGGCTGAATCAGGCTCTCTGGGCTCTCCCAGCTCCTGGGCTGGGCAGTGCGCAGCTGAGAAAAGAGCAGATACTGGCCCATTGGGAATGAATATATCAATCTCCCAACTGCAGTAGATTCTTCCACAGCACCAGCTAGAGGCCCTGAGGCAGGTCTCCATTCAACTGTGCCACCCTGGACAAGCCCTGAGTTCTTCTGTGCTTCTCAGCAGCTGGGGAACGCCCCTTTGGGACATACCTTCTGCCCCACAGCAAAAAGGAGCCCCACAGTTAAGAGGCCCCACTTGGGGATTGCCCAATTTTCTACCACCTTGTGATGCTGGCCTCAGCATGCATGCTGCTTTGGGGGTGGGTTTGGTAGAGGGGAGAAGCCAGGTGCGGGGGGGGCGGCTCTTTATGGAAGTCCTCTGGCCACATGTAGTCATGGTCCTCCCTTGTTCTTAAGCTGTGCTGAGGTGCTGTGTGGCATTAGAGCCATCGCATGGATGTGTCAGTACCAGCAGCTGCACCTCCGGGTGTCCGAAGGAGGACTGGTGACCTGGGCTGCTGCCCATAGCCATCAGGCCCCTGAACAATGGGTCCTTGTCTGGGAGGCCCTGTGGGAGTACTTTGATTGGGGGGATCAAGGCAACACCACCCAGGTGTACCCCCTGCACACTCCCACCACCACCTGAAAACCGCCCCCACCACTCACTCACTGCCTCCATCACCCACACTCCTGCCCACCACACACACACATTGCCCCCACCAGCTGCTCACTGCCCCCACATGTAACTCAAGGGTGGGGGGGTTGTGAAAAATGAAACTGATTCCTTGTTAAACAGCCTAAAAGCTCTCATCTGAGCATGGAACATAACAAACACCATCAGAACTAACTATGTACAATGGGGGATAAGTATATACACTAACTAGTTACATGGGAGGCCATGGGGCTGTCCAAGGGTGAGGGTGATAGTGGCCGTGGCCTTATCCCTGGGCTGCAGTGTGCCCAGGCCCTGGCATGCCGGGGTTATGCCCTGGGGGCGTGTGCCCTGTGAGGTATGTGCCTGATGGTCCACTGCCATGGTCTGGGAATGACCATTGGGCAGATGTCTGGCTGGAGCTGTAGGAGGAGATGTCCAGCACAAGCTCAATCTCCTCGCTGGGTCACTTGGATGGTGGGGCAGATGGTCCCTTCTCTGGCCCGGGAGGTGCGGAGCTGGGCTCTGGTCCCGACTCAGGCTTCACGTCCTGCTGGGACTCCTTGGCCATGGTGTCACGGAAGGCCAGGAGAGAGTAGGTGTGCCTGGGCCCAGGATGGCTTTGACCTCTCGGTAATAGGGGCAAGTGCTGGGGACAGCCCCCTGACCAGATGGCCGAGTCCTGCGCCCAGGCATAACCCTGCTGCAGCTCCTTGACCTTACTCCTGACATGGTGAGGCAAGCGGGCAGGGTGACCCAGGGTGGTCAGGTCCTTGGCCAGCTGATTGAACCCTTCTGCATTCCATTGCTTGCTTCCCATTAAGTGGAGCACCTCCTCCTCACTCCAGAGGTCACAGAGCTCAGAGTCAGTGCAGAAAGGGTCCCACTTCCTGTTCCACTGCCTGGAGGCATGGGATGGCCTGGTGGGAGAGCCCTGGGGGCACTCAGGGAGCTGGCTGACATCTGGTCCCTGGGCTGTGCAGGAGCACCTTGTGGTTTGGCTGCTGCCTGCATGGTCTCAGCTTTCTGCTACAGGGTTTCCAGGTCCTTTCAGCTTTAAGAGCTGATTCCTGCCATGGCAGACCCCACTACTTCAAAGTAGAGGGCTGCAGAATGTCTGCACAAATCCTACTTGTACTAAAGCCAAAGACAAGAACACACTTTTCCTGCTTCAGGCCAGGAGATGTGTGAAAGCCGTTAAGTGAATTGTTAGATCTGCTGAGAACATTCTTGCAAGAAGGGAAGTCTTCAGCTTAGGGCTTGAACCCATGACTCCGGGATTAAAAGCCTCAGGCATCACCAACCGAGCTAGCAAGGCCACCACATAAAAACTTTCCACAGCCTGTCACAGACTAGAAGGAGTCAAACGTGCCTGTCAGCTGGGTAAAAGTCAAATGTGTGTGGCAAAGTGCTCACAAGGGCCAGACTCCAGTCTTTGTTACCTGGGCTGCAGGAGGAGAGATGCAAAGAAAACAGACTGTTGGAGTGAATCTTGGCCAAGCCTCACACTGGTGCTGAGAGCTCTGCCGAACACCTCACACACCTCCGGCAATTTCTGCACAACAAATGAATGCTGACACCAGTGATCTCAGCGCAGAGCCGGTGCAGTCAGGAGAACACGTTTCTTTTTCATAAAGAGTGAACACACATTTGCAGAGAGTTTTCTGTGGTAAATTGCCTGTTAGTGACTCTCCAGAGAAAGGGGCAATCGTGGCTCACAGACTGTTGTGCTTTACATCTATGGGCAATGGGACGAGAAAGGAGGACCCTGATTCATTCACTCTTCAGTTCCACTGGGGAGGGCATCACCTTAACCGAGAGTTTTCCTTGCCTTCAATTTGCTCAGCATCAGCTGGATCAGGCTCTGACCTGCCCCAGATGAACGTCGGTCGTCCAGCGCAGTTAGTCAAGAGGGAAGGAGAACGGGACAAAGAGGCCCCTTCTCATGCTCATTTTCCTCACCCTGATTCCTCTCCAGCCTCATGGGCAGAGCTGAGGAAGGAGACTCCCTGTGGGGAAGCCCCGGGGGTGTCTGAGATGGCCCCAGACCTGCAGCCTGTCCCACATGGCTGGTGTCAGGGACTCTCTCTGAGGTCACAACCTTCCAACTTCTTTTAACCTATCAGCTGAGGTGCTGTAAAAGGCCCTTGTGATGTCACTCCCACACCTACCCCTGGCCAACAGGGCTCATGTCCTGCCCCTGGCAGCCCCTTTGCATGGCTGAGCTGCTACCCCTGTGTCACCCCCACTCTCTCAGGGACATTCTGGGGCTGTAGCCGGCTGCACATGGGAACACCAGAGGCTGCTCTGTGCCACAGGCTCTTTGCAGAGATCTTCGCATCTAGCCCCCTTGCAGATCACAGGCCTCCTGTATGGTGCAGTCAGGAGTGTGGCACCAAAGCGCACACCAGACAGGTACTTGGTCTGCACTGGAAGGCGCCCAGGGCTAGAGAAAGCCCCATGCCCCTGGGGTGTTTGGAGGACATTAATGCAGTGACAGGAAGGGAAAGAACCCAAAGTCCACCCTTGTGGGTCTGTATCATAATTCACATGCAGAACAACTCTGTGCTCAGGTCTGCGCATTTCACAGTTTTTTTTCCTCTCTCAAGCTTAAATTTAATTCTTTGAGCAGTGAGTTCTCCAATCCCTAATCTGGCGAGAGTAATGACCAATAGATAGACAGACAGATAGATACCTGAAATCGATCTATCCATCTATCTAACAGGGAATACATCTAGAAATCATAAAATTCTTTCCCTTTAATTTAATTAAATTGAATTTCCCTTTAATTTCAGCAAGGGAGATTTCGGTTGGACGTTAGGAAATATTTCCTGTCAGGGCAGTTAAGCACTGAAATAAATTGCCTCAGGTAAGGGCAAAATCTCCATCTTTGGAGATATTTTAGAAGTTGGATAAATATCCAACAGTGAAGATCTAGATCAGGGATAAGGAAAGTTATTACATTGGTCCCCACTTTTCCTCCCTGAAATTAGCAACCCCCCTACAACCTGTCTAATGTGGTCAGAACCGACAGAAATTTCAGTGATGTTCATATATATAAAAGCCCATTTGGGTGTGTGTAAGAAAAGTCTGAAGAAGGGAAAAACTTTATTCATTGGTGTATAAATGTGATGACGCAGACCTCGAAACAGGAAGAAATTTCACCATTTTTAATGAGGTGGATGAGCCTGAGACCCAGCAGCAAACTGGGCTGTGGCCCCCTTATGAAATTTCATGCCCCCTGACGTTTGCTCACCGCACTAGAGATGGTGCGTGTTCCTGCCATGAGGAAATGAGACGAGACTCGATGGGCATTTCAGGTCCCTTCCAATTATTGAGCCCTATGAGTCTGTGACTCCCACTGACCCTGGCCCTGCTTCACTTCTTCAGGCTTTGGATCTTCTTCGCTCTAGTCCTTGGCCTTGGAGTCTCAACTATTCTCTTAAGTGGCTGCCATGTTCCCTGCCGTCCCTGTGGGAGGCAGTGAAGGGGGAACTCACATCGGCCCTTCACCGCAGTAATCTCCCCTGCGCTTCCCATTGGCCAGGAAGGGGGAGCCACGGCCGATACGAAGTGGTGGGTGGTGCCTACAAATGGAAGAGAGTGCATGGATCCACTTGCCTCTCACCCCCAGGAACTGCTGCTGGTTACACTGGCCACTTTTAGGAGTGGGGAAGGGCTAGTGGGAGGTGAACCTGCTTTACCCCACTGCACCACCACACGGCTGCACCAGAGATTGATATGCCCCCAATCTACGCTGCTGCACAAGGGATACTGCTGCTACCCAATGCCCTGCAGCCCCTGGAGGAATTGCTGGAGGCACAGAACTGTCTAGGCAGAGTCCCCGAGCCTGTATATCAGTTTTGGCATCCCCATGGCCTCTCTGTTCCCTGGCAGCATGACCCACACAGCACGGAAGGAACACAGGGCTGGGATTGGGGTCTCAGGTGCCCAGCTCCCATTGCAATGAATGGAATGAACTGGGAAATGCTGAGGTGCCCTATGCAGTTGTGCAGTCAGCATATGGGTAAGGAAGGCCGTGCCACCATTTACTTTACTGGCAGGCAGCAATCTCTAGCCCTGATGGGAGGAGACACCAGCATGCACAGGTGAGGTGCACAGCATGTGGTGAGGCTTACCAACCTGTTGGGAAGGGGCTTTGGCCAACTGCATCCCTCCCTTTGCTTGGTCACTTCCTTCACCTGACTGAGAAGAACTTGAGCCCTGGACACAGCCTGGCCAGCCTTTCCCCATCCCAGGAGATGTTCTTCATCACAAGGTTCTTGTCCTGTCCCCACTCTGTTGACCTGACCGCCAAAATTCTTGCTGTCCAAAAACACCCTACCAGAGCCCGGGTCTCCAGTCCATGTGGCAGAGGAAGGCTTAATGGTCACTACCTCTACATAAGGGACAGGCTTCCTAGTGAGTCTGGACCAGGTGAGGCTAGGGCTTGCCTGGACCCAGCCTCCCAAAGTACAAAGCCAGCCCCCCAGAACCTCGCACTGCACCACACATCTCTCACATGAAGAGGCAGTAGGAGCACCCTGCCAAGTGACACCTGCCCTCCACAGCAGTTCCAGTGGTTTTCTTTGCTCTCCATTTCCTCCCCAGTTCTGCTGGCCTCAAAGCTCTATTCTTTATAGCTTTATTCTTTTCCAGCCAACAAAGCCCAGTGCAGGTTTGTCATGCTGCTGGTGGGAGAAGATGGTGGAGCTTCAGAGGGGCCCTGTCCCCCGAGTAAAACAGTGGCTAGCTCAATGAGAGGAGATGGCAGGAGGGTTTCAGCCATGGCAGTGGTCTCCTTTAGAGCAACTAAGGTGAACACAACAGCAAGGCCCCTTTGCCTTCATAAAAGTGGAGGGCTTTGAACCAATGGGGGATGCAGACCAATTACTGGAAAGTTCCCCAAAAGGTGGATACTGGAGGAGGCATTCTGGTGGGTCTCACTCATCCAGCAGGAGGAAAAAGCCCTCACTCAGGTGCACCTGTCGATAAGAAAACCAAGACCCTGGACAAAGAGAGATTTATAGCAAACCTCAGGGTTACCCGGAGGACACACATTGATTTGAACTGAGATAGAAACATTCAGAGTTCTAAATGTAGATAGATAGAGAGATAGATAGATAGCTGTCCATCACACCCTGAGACCTGCCATTTGAATCTTTTCTGTGCACCTGTGACTCTTGATAGTTTGACGCCCTGCACTCCTTGACTAGCCAGATTCTCATGTGCACATTCCTTCTGAGAAAGGTTGAGTTGTCACTACAGAGAAACAAAACTCTCACTATCTTAAAGTGGTAAAGAGGGGCAGAGCTCAGGGGTGGAGCATTTGACTTCATCTAAAGAGGTGCTCCATTTCAGGTGGTTTTCTTGAGGAAAATATATTTTCATCTCCATCTCCAGTACATTCGAGGTTTGCCCTGGATGTCTGAAATGGACTTCAACTCTTAAAATTTTCCTCTGCAAATGTCCCAGCACTGAGGAAATCTGTCCCTCAGCTGAGATCAGTTCCCATCCTGCAAGGCTCAGGTTTCTATTCCCATCAAGCACACAAGTGGGGGCTGAAGAAAGGATCAACACAGCAGAGAAAAGTCCCTGACAGATCCCAGCTGCAGAGCACCATGCACTGGCCCAGAGCACCCAAAGCAAGACATGAATGGGCCAGGTTAACCCCAGCCCCACAGGCAGGGGTGAGGAACTTTCCTTGAGAATGAAAGAATGAGCAGTCCATGGAGTGACTCCTGCCCCAAAAGAGTCATTTATGAGTCATTTATCCTTTACTGGGGCTCTCAGAGAGGCCAGAGTGCAGAGAATGAGGGATTTCTTACCTGGAACACCAGCCTGGCATGTCCTCTGCTGCTCAGATTGGCCACAAAAAAGAACCTACATCCAGAACAAACACTGAGAGCAACAAAACACATGAAGAGTTTATCTGAGCTAATTCCCCTCTGGATAAGGAGATGCTCTGCCCCAGACACCTCATTGTTGAGTCCATATGTCCCTGCAGCTCCCCTGGCTCCTTTCCTAAGATGATACTTGTAAAAATGGTTCCAATCAGCTGGCTGGCCAAGCTGTGTCCACAGTGGTGATAATATTGTCACGGTGATGGTTTCAAGATCTAGGTGAGCCCTTGGGGCCCCTTGACTAAGTGGCCTGGCTGCTATAGATGGGGAAGTTCCAGCACGCACAGGGAGTTGTGCAGGTCCAGCCTTGTGGGAGGGCTCTATGGGAATCCCTGCCTGCATCACAATGCCACTGCCTGCGGGTGCTAGTGGGTGCTTTCTAACAGCCGTGGCTAATGAACACACCCAGATGGGGCACTCCAAAAACAGCTGTAGAAATAAGTCACACATGGCCAGTTGTTGAAGATCCAAAGGCATGTGCAGCACCGTCTGCAAACAGCCTGTCTCTAATAAACAAGTTGCTTTCCCTGAGGCTTGGCCTCAGGACCTTCAGATGATGACACTGATGCAGTGCCAGCTATGCCAACTCGGGACTTGCTGCACTCAACATCTGATGGGAAACTGTTTAACCTTGCATGGCTGAAAGCTAAGTCTAAGGTGCGAGAAGTCCTCATCAGAGATATGCTGTTCACAGACAATGCTGCTGTAGTGTCTCACACAGAAGACTAACTTCAAAAACTACTGCATCAGTTCTCCAAAGCATGCAAGGACTTTGGGCTTACCATCAGCCTAAAGAAGACAAACGTATTCGGTCAGGATGTTGCTGAATCCCCATCAATCAGCATTGACAACTATACGTTAGAGATCGTCCACGAGTTCGTTTACCTCAGGTCCATCATCACTGCCACCCTGTCGTTGGACACTGAGGAGCTAAATAGGAGGATCGGAAAAGCGGCCACAACTCTGTCCAGACTCAGCAAGAGAGTGTGGAATAACAACAAGCTGTAAACTCACACCAAAATGCAAGTCTACAGAGCCTGCATCCTCAGCACCCTCCTTTATGGCAGCGAGACTTGGACCCTGTACGCCCGCCAGGAAAAGAGGCTGAATGTCTTCCACTTGCACTGCCTCAGTCACATGCTTGGAATATCATGGAAGGACAGAGTGACCAACACTGCCGTCCTCGAGCAAGCTGGAATCCCAACCATGCACACCCTCCTCAGGCAGCGTCGGCTCCGCTGGCTTGACCACGTCCACAGGATGAATGATGGAAGGATTCCAAAAGACATCCTGTATGGTGAGCTAGCCTCCGGCAAAAGACCTCCCGGACACCCCCAGTTGCGCTACAAAGATATGCGCAAGAGAGACCTCAGAGAGGTAGACATCGAGCTGGACAAGTGGGAAGAACTAGCAGATGACAGCAGCAGTTGGAGGCAGGGGTTGCACAAGGGCCTTCAGAAGGGCGAGATGAGGATCAGACAGCTAGCAGAGGAGAAGCGAGCGCACAGAAAGCACGCTAAGGACTTTCCAGACACCCACCACATCTGCAAGAGATGCAGCAAGGACTGTCACTCTCTTGTGGGTCTTCATAGTCACAGTAGACGTTGTAAATGAAGTCCTCAATTGAAACTATAAATGGCACGATCTATAGTCTATGCAGACTGAAGGATGCCTACTACATGGCCAGTAATTAAAAGCATAAAAATATGCTCCAGAGCCCCAGTGTGAACCCCTCCTCCCACAGACACTGACTGTCCATGATCTCCTCTGCAGCTGCTCTCAGAAATGAAGCATCTGCCAAAGCACCACATGCTACAGACCTCTGCAGTTCACAGAGCCACCCCTGCTGCGTGTATATCACCTGCCCATGTAGATCAGTGAAACTCTGAGCCCACGGAGGTGACACAGCCAGTGGAACCTGGTCAGAGGCCACCAGGCACTGCAAAGCCAGGCTGCCAGGCACCAGCAGCCCCAGGCAGTGGCATTGTGATGCAGGCAGGGATTCCCACAGAGCCCTCCCACAAGGCTGGCATTGCACAGCTCCCTGTGTGTGCTGGAACCTCCTCACCCACAGTAGCCAGGACACTTCGTCAAGATGCCCCAAGGGCTAACATAGAGCTTGAAACTGCCACCATGGCATTATTAGCAGCTGTGTCTAAAGAGTTCAGCCAGCCAGCTGGTGGGAACTGGGCTAACAAGGGTTCTCTTTGGAAAGAGGGGCCCGGGGAGCTGCAGGGACATATGAAGTCAGCAATGAGGTGGCTGGGGCAGAACACCTCCTTTTCCAGAAGGGAATTCGCTCAAATGGTAGAGCACTTGCTTAGTATGTAAGAGGTAGTGGGATTGATACCCCCCATTCGCCAATAAACTTGATGTTCTTGTAACTTCCTGCCCAAGGAATCAAGGGGAGCTGCTCTTGCGCCCCCCGCCCAGGAAGCTCACGATGTACATGGGGGTTTGGGGCTGTCTGTGCTAAGGTGTGTGCAATGGCACAAGAGAGCACTATCAACATCTTGTCTCCCACCTGGTGGGAAGAGGAAGTGCTCTCACCTGGAGGCTGGATTTGAAAGAGGAAGTCAGGGCCATGGGCTGCCTCAGGTGAGAGAAAGTGGTGATGCACAGGTGAGCCATGTAGTGATGAGGGAGATACCCCTGGAGCAGGTAGGAACAAGTTGCAGGTGGGTCATTTTCATGGGCAAGTTTCACACTGCACATGCAGAAGGTTCTGGAGTTGGGGTGACAGCTGTGGGCTCTGTGTCTGTGGTAGGAGAGCAGACAGGGCAGCTGCTGCTCCAAGGCCATGTGCTCTGGGTGAGTTGGGAGCAGTTGAGCTCAGAAGCAGGCAGCAGACTGGGGTCCCTCCAAAGGAAGCACGTTGCAGCAGGTGGTGATGGTGTTACCCCTCTGCCAGGGAACATGGGCCATGTTAATGTCGTGCTCAGGGGAAGAGAGGGAGGGGATAGCCAGGGTGTGAGGGGACACCCAGCAGGGGCCAAGGACAGATGGTGAAGGGCAGCAGGGTGTGAGGGAATTCCTAGCCAGGGTTCAGGGCAGTGGGGAATGGGAGACAGAATCTGAGGGGGAGATTCCAGGTTGCGGTTCAGGGTGGTGGGGGAGGGGCTGAGGGGATGCCTGGGTGGGATGCTGAGCAGAGCGGGAGGGACAGCAATCTCACTCCAGGAACCACTGTACCTACAGCTGCCTGTTGCTCCTTTCTGAAAGGGCCCTTGTGAGCTCTTTCTCTGTAGCTTGGATAGTTTAGGTGGGTAGCGCACGGTTCTCACAAAACCAAGGGGTCGAGCCCTTGCTAGCCAGTAGACAAGTGCAGGGTGTTCCTCTGTTACCCTTTGCTGGACTGCTATAGGCAGCAATGTCCAAAGACATGAAGGAAGTTGAGTGGCTTCTGGAGACCTGACCAGAGTCTTTCTCAGGAGGCTTCACTCTGCTTTGCTGGAAGAAGCCCTGCCCTTTATTCCCTTCACTCCATTTCCATTTCTAATGCCCCTTCACTGGGGTGCTGATGAGTGTGGAAGTATAACATTGTATAAGTATAACGTTGTACAAGGGGACATGCTGGATACATTGTATATGAGAGGGACATGCCAAAACATGTTACAAAGTATCTGAGGGAGCACACGTAGGGACAGTTAGCTTTTGAATGGAGAAGCAGTTAAGATGGAGCCAGCACGTCTAAGAAGCAGGCATCAGAATGGAAGGTGTGAAGGGCAATTAGTTCAGTTAACTGGAAGCTGTTAAAGGAGATTGTTAAGGGTGGCAGGTAATTGAAGATACGTGACTGGTCTCAGGGATCTCGAAGGGTGGTGACTAAAATCTTTTTCTTCTTTTGTCTGTAACTTGTCTGTAACTTGTTCTCCAAAAAACTGTATAAATTAAGAGACACAAGCCCCACTCGGGGGGCTCACTTCTAAATGTATTAGCAGAGCGGCTTTGCTAATAAAACAGAGTGGTCTGATAAATTGTGAGTCTGAGTCAAACTTTGACAGGGGGCATCAACATGAGGGTGTACTGTTAGTCCCTCGGGTACTGCATGTCCCAGTGAACACCTTCCAGTCCAACCTACAGGCAGATATTTATGTGCCTTGTCCCCACAAATAAAGAACAAGCCAGGTTCTTTACTAAGAATGGGTGAATAAGGTCCTCTGTACCACCCGCCCCCCTCAGGTTTAGGCATGGGTTGGTGAGATGGAATACAATATCCCATCTTAATGTTAGTACAGAGCAAAACCATTAACAAATCTTCTAAAATTTGCTCTGAGCAAAAAAGTTCATCTTCATTACACTGATCTAATAAGGAGTTAATAGATTTGATTAGCAATGGATTATAAATATGTCCGGTACTGGGAATAAAGAACAGTGATTGGTCATACCAATCTCTGCTTTCAGGGTATCTACTCATATTCAGGGGAGCAATTGTGCCATTATATATTCTAAAAAGGGGTCTTTGTTCAAGTGTGCCGTTGATGGGACCTTTCCAACATTTTTAAGTTCTTTTGTTGTTTATGGGTGGGTAGGTAGTCCAATCCCCACTTCTTTTATCAAATACAATTGTATGGGCACATTGCTGCTTATCTAGACTACCCATTTGTATGTCACCCTGAGTTTCAAAACAAATAGGGTATACTTCTTTAGATGATCCCTTTACATATTCCACAGGACATCCCCAAACAGTGCGATGCCATTGTCCCACCCCCCCCGAGTCAATGCGAGGGTTGTTGGTGTACCATGCTGGTCCCCACCGAAAGATGTCGCTTTTGTTCCACCAATCATTTAGGCTGAGTGGTACAAATTCAATTCCCAGTCCGTTGGTTGAATTGAGCAAGGTGCACATCCAGCAATTCGTAGCACCAGCAGCTGAGGCGATGGTTTGGATTGCTCCCCGAAAAGGATGTTCTGGTATTGCCAAGGTGACTGGAGCCAACAGAGGGATCATGAGGGTTTGCAGGAACATATCTCTGGTGGGTCAGGTTCTAGCTAAAAAACTTATTTTAAAACCAAAAGCAATAATTATACCTGCTATTATAAGTAATGGCAAATATATCAACAGTTCATAGTAGTCTCTAGTGATCAGACAGGTCTGCTGCACGGTCCATTTCGCTGACAGGTTAGCTGGCAAGTTGCTTGGAACCATGGGACCATTCCTGCAATAAATCACATGGTCAGCCAGTCTTGGATGCGATCCAAGCCTCTGTAATGGTTATTAGCCTTTTATCGGCATTTAAGGGACTCCATACGCCTTTCTCTTTATAGGCGTTCAAAACACAGGTAAAGGTTCCCAAAGCTGGGTGTTTAATCACAACAGTGTCTTCGGGAGCATACTTGGAACTGTGCAGTGGTGTTCTGGCAGGGGAGATAGCTTTCCCTGTAGGGAAGAATCCCCTGCTGATTGGACTTCCTGTAGGAGTCTGTCTATTGTTTAGTCTCTGCACCACTTCGTCCAGTCTGTCTCCCCATGTGCCATCAGTAGGCTTCAAGTGATTCTTTAGCAACCCATTCCAGCGCTCGACCATGCCATTAGATTGAGGTCGATATGGAAGGTGGAAGGTCCATTGGACTCCATGGTTAAGGGTCCATTCCCTTACAAGTTTATTCTTAAAATGCGAACCATTATCTGATTGGATTTCTTGAGGCATTGGGACAATTGCTGTTAAGCGGTTTAGTCCCATAACTGTGGACAACCCTGTTGCCAATCGGGTTGGATATGCAAAACCAATCCCTGAAACAATTTCTACCCCAGTCAAGATGTATTTCCACCTCTGCCTTGTAGTGGGTAGTGGTCCGACATAGTCGACCTGCCAAGTTGCCCATAGTGTCTTTCCATCTCTTAGCCTGGCAAACCTTTGTCCTTCTGCTATATGTTTTCTAGTCTCAGCACAAATAGCGCAGGCTTGCACCAGGTCTCTAGCCCGTCTGTGGGTGATAGGCCACCCCCTGATATGTGCTTGCCGCACCAACTCATCACTTCCTGTGTGTCCTAAATTATCATGTAACCATGAATATAAGCGTTCCCATTCTACTTGTGCGGTAAAGAGCTGGGCGGCTGCATCGGCTAAATTGTTTAACTGCAGCTGGGGTATTATTCCTCTGATGAGCTGAGACATGTCCTATAGACAGGGGTTGTTGCAGGGCATGCTGATATAACCACTTCCAGTATTCCAGTCCCCATACTGGTTTACCTCCTATTTCCCAGTGGTTATTTTTCCAGTTAGTGATCCACTGAGTGGCACCTGCTCATACCGCATAGGAATCAGTATATACTGTGGTGGCTCCTGCTTCACACGCCAGTTTAATTGCAGCCAATTCTGCAAGTTGTGCTGACCCATCAATTTCAGCAGTTAGGGGTGCTGCAGATGTGTCTGCAGGCACTGCTGCAGCTTTCCCCTTCCATTTTCCTTTAAGCAGCCTGGCACTGCCATCAGTGAACCATACTCCCTTAGGCTGAGAAGGATCAAATGGGGCGGCATCCTTAATGGGAGACTGCTGTGGAGGTAGGCGGTATTCATCAGGCATTCCCACTTTCCATAGGGATTCCTGAATCATAGTGGGGTCTTGTGCAGTGTCTGCACCACCTACCCTGTGGTGTATGTAAAGTGCCCATCTGTGGATAGTCATTTTCTGTGCTACACCAGGTGGTAACTCTTTCCCTTCCAATATAGGTTTAATGATTGGAAGAGGAGTGTGAATTGTGATGTTCTTATCCTGAGTCAATTCCTCAGTTTCTCTCAAGGCTGTGTAAGCTGCCAGAAGCACCTTCTCATAAGGGTTGTAGTTAGCTTGTGACCCTTGCCATGACTTGGAACCAAACTGAATTGGTCGTCTGGGAGCAGTGTCACTTTCTTGCCAGAGACCATAAGACATTCCAGTGGCTCCCACAGTTAGGAACAAATGGAATGGGGCTTCAGGATGTATGGGGCCCAGAGCCTGATAGGTGTGTATCTCCCCTATAAGTTGCCTGAGGGCTTCCTCATGGGCAGGAGCCCATTCCCAGGCAGCACTTTTCTTTAACAAATTGTACAATGGTCTGGCTACAATGGCAAAGCCAGGTACATGTTTTCTCCAAAACCCCAGGGTTCCCAAAATCTGTCTCAACTGATCTTTACTTTCAGGGGAGGGTGCCTGATTTAGCTCTTGCACAGTGTCATTAGGCACAGACCTCCTACCTCCCATCCATACAGTACCTAAGAATTTTATCTCTTGGGAGGGACCTTGGCATTTCTCAGCTGGTAAGTCTAAATTAAGGGCTTCTAGTGCTCCTTTAATTTGATTCATAGCCTCCTGTACCTCTTCTGAGGTTTTCTCACTTATTAAGATGTCATCAATGTATTGCACAGTTTGTACATTGGGTGGCAGTAAAGGTCACCTAGGACCTTTGCCAGTGCCCCATGGCAAATAGTGGGTGAGTGCTTAAACCCTTGTGGCATTTGGGTAAAAGTGTATTGTACACCTCTCCAAGTAAAAGCAAATCTTTCCTGGTCAGCTGGTTGCAAAGGGACCATGAAGAACATGTCCTTTACATCTAATACTGCTAGCCAGGGTTTATCCCAGGTTTGTATGGTGTTTACAATATCTGTTATGCTAGGGACTGCTGCAGTTAATGGTCCAGTGTTACTGTTTAGCTTCCTATAGCCTATAGTGAGTCTCCATTTGTCATTTGATTTCTTGACTGGCCACACAGGAGAGTTATAGCGAGAGTGTGTTCGAATTAAAATTCCTCGCTGTTCCAAATCTTTGATCAGGTCAGTAACAGGGCTTATGGCCTCAGCTGGGACATTGTACTGCTTTATGTTTGTTACTGTTGAGGGCGGGAGAGCAGGCGCGCTGCTAAGTAAGTTTACAGAACAGTGGGGAGGGCTTTCCTCTTCCAGGTGGGTGGCATGAGGAACAGAACTGACTCCAAAAGCCCATCTTTCCCCATTAATCCTTCCCTCCTTTCCTCTTAAAACGTCCATGCCCAGTATGTTGGCGTTGCCCAAAATCACCTCATATTTTCGGGGCTGATGGTGGGGTTGCAATGGGATATCCAGTTTTATTTTAACTAATGGGTAAGTTATGGTACTGCCATTTACTCCTGTAACAAGTACCTGCTTTCGGCCAGTAGGTGGCGGGCCCTGAAAACTTTCTCGCTTAATCATGGACATTTGAGCTCCTGTATCCATTAAAAAAAAAGTATAATGTGTTTGTCATTTACAGTTACATGTATCCGGGGGTCTTTTGCTGTTGTTTTCTCCTCTTTGGATTTAAGCTGGTTTATTAGGAGAGGAGATTGACCCCCGCAAGCTAGTTTCCCTGCTCTGGTAACTCTTGCAGTTGCTGCCGCAATGGTGTGTACAGGGTGTCTGCAGGAGGAGGAGGAGGTGAGAGCTGCGGAGGTGCACTGGGAGTAGCATTAGTTTTCTCCCAGTCAGCTCTTTTAAAGGTGGTTAATAACTTTAGCCGCTCTGTGGGCAGTCCATTTATCACATCTCTGGGATAACCTAAAGCCAGACGTTGTCTCCACAACTTGGCTCTAAGCTCCTTTTCCTCCTGGGTTGGCTCTCGCTTGTTTTTATGTCCTTTAGATGGTGCCCCCTTGTTTCCCTGAAGGGAACGCATCTTAGCTTTGCCTGTCAGTGCTCTGATGTCTCCGAATTCTCTGAAGTATGACACCAGACGGTTTAGCAGTGCCCGAAAGGTTGTGTTATGTGCTGCAGCATCTGATCTAAGGGACAGTGCCATAGCCCTATGGTTACTCGGAGCTCCCTTAAGCAGGGGTCTGAGATCATCTACATCTACCTGACCCTCCCATGGACTTTCATAGGCTAAATCTTGAGGGTTTTGGCCAAGCATGCTAATGACAGCCACAGTTAATGGAGCTGTTTTTACCTCATCTATGTTGGTCCAGTGCATTACTGTGGGTTCATCTCGGTCTGCTGGGTAAATTCCTCTTGCCCATCGACAAGCCAGAGACCAAAGTGTTTTAGGGGTGTTCCCCTCTGAATGTTCCAGGAATATTCCTGCACCTAAGTTAAGGCGCTCAGTTTCTTGGGCTGTCAGGCGTATATATCCACCCCTGGTGTCCCAGAGGCGGACCAGCCACTCTATTATACCTTCCTCAGGCTTTTCAGCAAAGTCTCCCTGGATTGTTTTTAACTCCATGGGAGTATATTGGCGGGTGGTAATTTTGGTCAAGTGTGTTGGAGCTTTACTCCCTTTTCCCTTTTTACCTCCCTTCTTTGTTTTTGAAGAGGTGGATGAATCATTGTCATCCCCTTCTTCATCCAGCTCTGCCCCACTTAAATTTCCCTCATGTTCTTCTGATTTGTGATGTGTGATAGCTGGTCTTAATTTTACAGAGGGACCTTCCTCCTCAGAGGAGGGGGACTCATCGGCTGAGTCCCAAATGTCTCCGTCCCATTCCTCAGGGTCTACCCAGAGAGCAGTCTCAACTTTAGCCTGGTTGATTCTGCGTGTTTTAGTCTCCAGCTTTTCCCTTCGTTCTATCCCTTCTTTCTCAATTAAGGGAAGTAATCTCTTCTGAAGATGCTCCATATCCCTATTCAGTGTTCTTACTCAGGTATCTAAGTTCTGGCATTCCTTGCGCAGTGTGTCCCTTTCCTGTTGTAGCCTATTAAATTCTATTGCCAGACTATGATAATCCTTACAGGCAGCTTGCCAAATGTTAGTAAGCAGCCATATACAAGCACCTTTCCCTTTTGCTTTCTTCATCTTGCAGGCAGTTCTCCAGTTACAGAAATGCTGCCAGATCTCTGCTGGTTTTCCCCAGTATTTCTCTAGCAGTTCTTTGCTCCACAGAGGATTTCCCCATCCCTCTTGGGTCAAAGTTTTCTCTAGCTCAGGGAATTCTGTGGTGTTTATCATGACTTGTTTCATTGTGTTACCGTAGTGCAGCCTGTATCACAACCCTGCTCGGCTACGCCAAATCTGTTAGCCGATGGCCAAGGATGTTTGGTGAGGTGCCAGCTATGCCCGTTTCACACCATCCGTGACTTTAACCGCTAGGACTCACTGTCCCTTCACGGCGGGCAGCCCGGGCCAGGCTGACGGATGCCCCAAGGTTTGCCCCGTGGAGGCGGCACAACTCAACGCTAGGCTCTCAGTACTCTCACCTAATGGCCAGGCTTTATAGCCAAAACGGCTGAGCTTCTTTGATTGTGTTGGCTGCTTTACAGAAACCCAGGGAAACAAGTCAGGCTTATGCACAAACGGTTACCAGAATTTATTAAACTAGATTCTAATCATGTGGTTACAAAATTGCTAGTGCCTACTTATTTAAATGTATAGATGTTACTCACACAAACAGGATACAAAACTGGAGCCACGATCCCAAAGAAAGAAAACAAAGTATAGAGCTCTATTTCAAAATATGGTTACACTAAAGATAGGAGATCAGGTGTGGTTGCTTCTTACCCTCCTTCCATCTCTCGATTCCAGCGGTGCCAAGCCAGGATCGGTCACTCAATTCCGCGGAAAGACGAATAAGGGACAAGGCTTAGGGACCCTTTTAGCTGCAGAAGCCTTGGGAGGCTGTCACTTATCTGACCAGCAGATAGATAGTGAAAAGCACTCAAAAATCATGGTGCTGTAGGTCCCATACTTATACCTCTGTACTCCTTTATTCTCTTTCTCCTTTCTTATGCCAAATTGGGGTTGGTCTGTCTGGGTGACACCAGCTCTCACAAGAGTAGTTTAGACTTGCAAGGGAGAGAAACAATAAGTTTCGACTACTGGACATTCCTTTTATTAGGGTAAATATTTTCCCCCCTAGGATGTTGGTGTGTGTGCATCAAGTTATTTAGTAGGGGCTAAGAGCCATGTCTGTCACAGCTTCTCTGTCTGCTGTGAGCCTAATTGTTGTATATGTCCCCAGAGGCACATTGTAGCAGCACACCTGTGCTTTCTCACAGCTTCAAAGGCTGTGCTGGAATTTACGTTAAGTGCCCTGTTGTTTTGGCTCCCTTGTTTTTCCCAGCAATGCTGGTCTGAGAGGGGGCTGGCTGTCTGGCTACAAGGGGTTAGTCTCTTCTTTGCTAAGACATACTGCATCTGTCACTGTAACCTTGGAGTATGTTATGGTCATTGTTGTTAGATAGTAGTAGTAGTAGTAGGCAACCTTCAGTCTGCATAGACTATGGATCGTGCCCTTTAAAGTTTCAATTGAGGACTTCATTTACAGTGTCTATTGTGACTATGAAGACCCACACGTGAGTGACAGTCCTTGCTGCATCTCTTGCAGATGTAGTGGGTGTCTGGCAAGTCCTTATTGTGCTTTCTGTGCGCTCGCTTCTCCTCTGCTAGCTGTCTGATCTTCATCTCGCCCTTCTGAAGGCCCTTGTGTAACCCCTGCCTCCATCTGCTGGGGTCGTCTGCTAGTTCTTCCCAGTTGTTCAGCTCGATGTCTACCTCTTTGAGGTCTCTCTTGGAGACATCTTTGTAGCGCGACTGGGGGCGTCCGGGAGGTCTTTTGCCAGAGGCTAGCTCACCATACAAGATGTCTTTTGGAATCCTTCCATCATTCATCCTGTGGACGTGGCCAAGCCAGCGAAGTCGACGCTGCCTGAGGACGGTGTGCATGGTTGGGATTCCAGCTTGCTCGAGGACAGCGGTGTTGGTCACTCTGTCCTTCCATGATATTCCAAGGAAACGCTTGCAGCAGCGCAAGTGGAAGACGTTCAGCCTCTTTTCCTGACAGGCATACAGGGTCCAAGTCTCGCTGCCATAAAGGAGGGTGCTGAGGATGCAGGCTCTGTAGACTTGCATTTTGGTGTGAGTTTACAGCTTGTTGTTATTCCACACTGTCTTGCTGAGTCTGGACAGAGTTGTGGCCGCTTTTCCGATCCTCCTATTTAGCTCAGTGTCCAACGACAGGGTGGCAGTGATGGTGGACCCAAGGTAAACAAACTCGTGGACGACCTCGAACGTACAGTTGTCAGTGCTGATTGATGGGGATTCAGCAACATCCTGACCGAGTACGTTTGTCTTCTTTAGGCTGATGGTAAGCCCAAAGTCCTTGCACGCTTTGGAGAACTGATCCAGTAGTTTTTGAAGCTGGCCTTCTGTGTGAGACACTATGGCTATGTCTACATGTGAACACTACATCGAAGTAGCTTATTTATTTATTATAGGCTATTTCAATGTATAACGTCTACGCGTCCTCCAGGGCTGGCAACGTTGACGTTCAACGTCGACGTTGCGCAGCACCACATCGAAATAGGCGCTGCGAGGGAACGTCTACAAGCCAAAGCAGCACACATCGAAATAAGTGTGCCAGGAACAGCTGCAGACAGGGTCACAGGGCGGACTAGCACTTCTGGGGCAACAGCTAGCCGCTCCCTTAAAGGGCCCCTCCCAGACACACTCAGCCTGCACAGCACGCGGTCTGCAGAGCCATAGGCATGCACACCTCGAGCGACGCAGTCATGGACCCCCAGCAGCAGCAGCAGCAGCAGCAGCAGCAGCAGCAGCAGCAGCCGGAGGTCCACACAGCCGCCCCTGCAGGAGCAGTGCTCTCCCTGCTCGATGCCATGCAGGAGGCAGCTGAGCACCTCCTTGCCACAGAGGAGGAGCTGCCCACAGGGGAGGAGGACGCAACCCCCAACCCTGCAGCACCCCGCCGCCCCCCCGCCGCACACGCCGCCGGCTGTGGAGCTACCCCACCAGCACCGACTGGTGGGAGCGGCTGGTGCTCGGAGAGTGGGAAGACGACCGCTGGCTCCAGAACTTTCGCATGAGCCGGCAGACATTTCTGGAGCTATGCCAGTGGCTCACCCCCACACTGAGGCACCAGGACACCGCCATGTGGCATGCCCTCTGCGTCGAGAAACGGGTCGGCATCGCTGTCTGGAAGCTGGCCAGTCCAGACAGCTACCGATCCGTGGGCCAGCAGTTTGGCGTCGGCAAGGCCACCATCAGGGCTGTCCTCATGGAGGTAAGAGGACCCACAGGGGGAGGGGCAGGCAGCCCTGGCAGGAGAGGGGAGGGGAGAGGAGCCCTCGCAGGGGAGGTCCACACACACCCTGCACACCCCTCATTGGTGCTCTCCCATGTGCTTCCCCTGCAGGTCGTCCGCGCCATCAACGCCCTGCTCCTACACAGGCTCGTGAGGCTTGGGGACCCGGATGCCGCCATTGTGGGGTTTGCCACCCTGGGCCTCCCCAATTGCTTCAGGGCTCTGGATGAAGTGGAGGACGCTGGAGGACGCTACTTAAACAGGAAGGGCTACCACTCAGTGGTCCTCCAGGCCTTGGTGGACAGCCGGGGCCGTTTCCAGGACATTTATGTTGGCTGGCCTGGCAGCACCCACGACGCCCGGGTATTCCGGAACTCGGGCCTGTGCCACTGGCTGGAGGCGGGGACCTACATCCCCCAGTGGGAGATCCCTGTGGGGGACACCACCATGCCCGTCTGCGTCATCGCATATGCAGCATACCCCCTCCGGCCCTGGCTCATGCACCTGTACACGGGCCATCTGTCTGCCAGCCAGGAGCGCTTCAACCAACGCCTGAACCACGCGCGCCAGGTGGTGGAGCGCACATTTGGCTGCCTCAAAGGGTGCTGGAGGTGTCTCCTCACCCGCCTGGATGCGGGCCCCACCAACATCCCCCAGATTGTGGGTGCGTGCAGCGCCCTACACAACCTGGTGGAGAACAAGGGGGAGGCCTTCTTTCAGGGCTGGGCTGTGGAGGCCGGCAGGGCCGACGTGCAGCCACCCACTGCCCCCAGTCGCCAGGTGGACCCCGAAGGGACCCAGGTCTGGGAGGCCCTGCGGGCCCAGTTCGATGAGGCCGCGGGGTGAATGCTGGCAGGCCCCCCACTGCACCCCTCCATCCTCCACAACACTCCCTGCCCCTACGCCCACACCACAGAGCACCCAAGAGCACCGCCCCCACTTTTCTTGTAAAAATAAAAGCAGACAGTTGTTTGTCAACTCAAACGTCTTTACTAGAACTCTTATTATTATTATTATTATTATTAATATTATGAACAAGACAAACTAACTATGTACAGGGGAAATCTAACTGATAAATATATATACATTATAAAAATCGGGGTAACATGAAAGGGGAAGACAAGGAAGGGGAGAACTATTTACATGGGGGGGGTAAGGATCAGCATAGTAATGGGTCACAAATACAAACTATTTACAACAAAATAACAATAAACTGGGGGGAATATGTACAAAGGGGGAGGGGGGGGCCACATCCTGGGCCCCACGCCCCTACAGTCCAGAGCTGGGGGTGGGCGGCCGGGATCCCCGCCTCGGCCGCAGCCCTGGCCGGGGCTGGCTGGCGGCCGGGAGGACTGGGATATTCGGCTGGCGAGTGTCAGCTGACCCCAGGTCCCCCTCGGCGGAATGGCCCTCAGTGGCGGATGGCGGTGCGACGGCAGATGGTGCAGCGGCTGGAGCAGCAGGTGGAGCAACAGGTGGAGCAGGCAGGGCGGGCGCTGCGGTGGCCGGCACAGCCTGGGGGACCAGGTAGTCCGCAATGCGGTTGAATGTCTCCATGTAGGCCCCCCATGCCTCCTGGCGCCAGGCCAGCACCCGCTCCTGCAGGTGGAGGCGACATTCCTCCACCCGCAGCCACTGCTCGGCGACCTGCAGCTGCTGACGGTGGAGGGCCAGCAGCTGGGGGTCCGTCGCCGGCGGCTGGTGGTGCTGCGTCCACCGTCTTCCCCGCCGTGGGGCCGGTCGGTGCTCCGCCGAGGGGCCGGCCTGGAGTGATGGCCCCGGAGGGCTTTCCGGGACCACTGACGCGTCGCCGGCGCTCTTTGGTCCTTCCAATGGTGCAGCTGCGGAACACAGGAGGGGGGAAAGAAGAGTGGAGACAGCCGTTAGTGTGGGCCCCGAGCCGTGGCTCTTGTCTCCCCACCCCTCTGCTGCAGGTTCCCCATCCCTGTCCCCGGGAGATGCTGCTGTGATGGGGTTCTGGGGTCCCCCTGCACTGCACCCCGTCGGATGGCAGGAGTGACTCTCACTCAGCAGGTACGACAGGAGGTTTATTAGGCAACAGATGCCCAGTTTCTCACAGAAGCAATAGTACAGCAGTCAGAGACGGTCCTTCCAACCCGTCCTGGGGAGAAGACCCCGAGGGGTGCCCCTCTGGGGTGTAACTTTCCCCCTCCTCAGGCTGGCTGCCTTCTAGCTCTCCCTTCCCCTAGCCTCTAACTGCCGCCCCCGATTCAAAGCCAGCTCGGCTCCTCCCTCCTCTTTGTTCAGGGCAGAAGTGTAACCTGCCAGTTGTAGCCCCAGGACCATCCTTAGCCACTGGGAGCTATTCAGCTTGTTTCTCATATCTAGCCTGAGTCTCGCATTTGCACTCTCCCCACTCCATCACATGCTGCTGCTGCTGCTGCTGGGTGTCCCACCCCCTCCCCCCAGGGGACCCTTGAGTTTCCGCTCCCCCCAGCCCCAGGGATGGGGCATGGCACTGTCGTGGTGGGGGGGGCAGGGGCTGATGCACTCTTCTGAGGGACATGTCACTGCTGTCCTTGGGGCCATGGTCTTCTGGGCATATGGAGGGCCCTGGCCATATTTATTACCCCCGCCCCTCAACCCCAGAGGTGTGCACCGGGGGGGGTACATACCTGACGGTCCACTCCCATGGTCGGGGGACACCTGGGGGGCGGACGCCCTGCTGGAGCTTCTGGATGGGAGGATGATGTGGAGGCCAGCGTCACTGGAGGAGGAGTCCCTCTCCTCCTCCTCCTCCTCCTCCTCCGGTGCCCCGGGGGTGGGCTCCTGGGGGTCCCCCGGGGTGCAGGACTTGCCTCCAGGATGGACTCCGCCTCCGGGGCCTGCTGGGGCTCCTCGGCCAAGGTATCAAGAGTGGCTGGAGGGGAGGAGGTGTGCTGGGGGCCCAGGATGGCCCTGAACTCCCTGTAAAAGGGGCAAGTGACGGGTGCGCCCCCAGATTGGCTGGCCGCATGCCGGGCCTGGGCGTAACCCTGATGCACCTCCTTCACTTTACTCTGGACATGATCCGGAGTGTGGTCAGGGTGACCCTGGGCGGCCAGGCCCTTGGCCAGCTGAGCGAACGCATCCGCATTCCGCCTCTTGCTCCCCATTATGTGGAGCACCTCCTCCTCACTCCAGATCCCCAGCAGGTCCTGAAGCTTGGCCTCCATCCAGGAGGGGCCCTGCTGCTGCTTCCCCACCTGGCTGCTGGGCTGGGAGCCCTGGCTCCCCTTGGGGGGGTCCCCTGGGGGCGCTGGGGGGGCTGGCGGGAGGCCATCACGGCGGATGGGGGTGTGTGTGGCTGCGGAGGAGCGTGCAGGCTGGCCGTGTGTTACTGCTGCTGCCTGCACGCTCTCTCAGCTTCCTGCACAGGAAGGCAGGGGGCGGGGAGCTTTAAGGGGCTGCTCCACGCGGCCACCTTTGAGCTCAGGGGCTGGAGAGAGCGTCTCTCAACCCCTCAGCTCATGGCGGCCATGGAGGACCCCGCAATTTCGATGTTGCGGGATGCGCAACAACTACACGTTCCCTACTTCGACGTTGAACGTCGAAGTAGGGCGCTATTCCCATCCCCTCATGGGGTTAGCGACTTCGACGTCTCGCTGCCTAACATTGATGTTAACTTCGAAATAGCGCCCAACACGTGTAGCCATGACGGGCGCTATTTCGAAGTTGGTGCCGCTACTTCGAAGTATCGTGCACTTGCAGACGCGGCTTGTGTGTCACACTACAGCAGCGTCATCTGCAAACAGCATATCTCTGATGAGGACTTCCCACACTTTCGATTTAGTTTTCAGCCTTGCAAGATTAAACAATTTCCCATCAGATCTTGTGTGCAAAAAGATGCCTTCTGTTGAAGATCCAAAGGCATGCTTCAGGAGGAGCGCAAAGAAGATCCCGAACAACGTCGGAGCAAGGACGCATCCTTGTTTGATGCCTCTCCTGATGCTGAAAACATCCGATAATGTGCCGTCATATTGGATGGTTCCTCTCATGGGTGGAAAGACTGGATCATCTTGAGTAACCATGGCGGACAGCCTATCTTGTGGAGCAGTTTGAACAGTCCATCCCTGCTGACCAAGTCGAAGGCCTTGGTTTGGTCGATGAAGGCAATATAGAGTGGCTTCCTCTGCTCCCTGCATTTCTCCTGCAGCTGCCTCAGAGAGAAGACCATGTCAATGGTAGATCTCTCTGTGTGGAATCCTCACTGTGATTCGGGGTACACCCTCTCAGCAATCTTCTGGAGTCTGCCGAGGATGACGCGAGCGAACAGCTTACCAGTGATGCTTAGGAGGGAGATTCCATGGTAATTGTTGCAGTTGCTTCTGTCTCCTTTGTTCTTATACAAGGTTACAATGTTAACGTCGCTCATATCCCATGGAACCTCACCCTCTCTCCAGCACAGGCACAGTAGCTCATGTAGGGGCTCCAGGAGGGTGTCAGTGGCATACTTGATTACCTCTGGTGGTATACCATCCTGGCCAGGGGCCTTTCCTACTGCAATGCTGTCGATGGCTTTCTTCACTTCATCCACAGTTGGTTCCAGGTCCAGTTCATCCATTACTGGGAGGACCTTGACGGTATCAAGGGCTGTATCAACTACAATGTTTTCACGTGAGTACATCTTGGAGTAGTGCTCAACCCAGCACTCCATCTGTTTGGCTTTGTCAGTGATGACTTCACCAGATTTGGATTTCAGAGGTGCCATCTTGTTTTGGGTGGGTCCTAATGCCTTCTTCATACCCTTGTACATTCCTCTGAGATTACCAAAGTTGGCACAGGTCTGGATGCTGCTGCATAGCTGGAGCCAGTGTTGGCACAGCGCCTGGCCGTCTGCTGTACTGTTTTTCTGGCTGCTCTGAGTGCTTGCTGGGTACTCTGGCTAGGTGAGCATTTGTACTCCAGAGCCGTGTCTACACGTGCACGCTACTTCGAAGTAGTGGCACTAACTTCGAAATAGCTCCCGTCATGGCTACATGTGCTGGGCGCTATTTTGATGTTAACATCGACGTTAGGCGGCGAGACGTCGAAGCCGCTAACCCCATGAGGGGATGGGAATAGCGCCCTACTTCGAAGTTGAATGTCGAAGTAGGGACCGTGTAGTCGTTGCGCGTCCCGCAACATCGAAATTGCGGGGTCCGCCATGGCGGCCATCAGCTGAGGGGTTGAGAGACGGTCTCTCTCCAGCCCCTGCGGGGCTCTATGGTCACCGTGGGCAGCAGCCCTTAGCCCAGGGCTTCTGGCTGCTGCTGCTGCAGCTGGGGATCCATGCTGCATGCACAGGGTCTGCAACCAGTTGTCGGCTCTGTGGATCTTGTGTTGTTTAGTGCAACTGTGTCTGGGAGGGGCCCTTTAAGGGAGCGGCTTGCTGTTGAGTCCGCCCTGTGACCCTGTCTGCAGCTGTGCCTGGCACCCTTATTTCGATGTGTGCTACTTTGGCGTGTAGATGTTCCCTCGCAGCGCCTATTTCGATGTGGTGCTGCACAACGTCGATGTTGAACATCGACGTTGCCAGCCCTGGAGGACGTGTAGACGTTATTCATCGAAATAGCCTATTTCAATGTCGCCACATCGAAAGAGGCTACTTCGATGTAGGCTTCACGTGTAGACGTAGCCCAGGAGTGCAGCACACTTCTTTTCGATGGCTGGAATCATCTCATCGGAGTTAGCTTCGAACCAGTCATTTGTGTTTCTAGCTCTTCTTCCAAACACTGACAAGGCCGTGTTGTAAATTGTATCCCTAATATGCTGTCATCTGGATGTCACATCAGCACGCCCAGGGCTGCTGCACAGATTCTCCTCGAGGGTCACTCTGAACTTTTCGTCTCTCTCTGAGTTTGCCGTCTTTCTGGCATCGATGCGGGGCCTTCCAGTTGGTTTAGAGTGGTGCATCTTCTTGGGTCTCACCTTGAGTTTGGAGCAAACTAGCGAATGATCTGTATCGCAGTCAGCACTACGATAGCTGTGGGTCAGAAGGACATTTTTGAGGTTTTCATGTCTAGGGATGACCATGTATGCCAATGTTTCCAGTGTGGGTGTCTCCATGACACTCTGTGCTGTGGCTTCATTTGGAAAAATGTGTTTGTGATGCACACATTGTGGTACGTGCAAAGATCAAGAAGACACTGTCCGTTGTCATTCATTTTTCCCACACCGAAGTGGCCTAGGCAGGAAGGCCATGAGTCACGATCAGCTCCAACTCTTGCATTGAAGTCACCCAAAATGTACAGTTGTTCGTGAGCAGGTATTTGTGCTATGGCAGTACTAAGCACATCACAGAACTTGTCTTTTACTTCTGGTGTGGTGTACAGGGTTGGAGTGTAAGCGCTGATCAGGTGGATGGGACCGGTGGACGTTTGAAGTATGACCTGAAGGAGTCTTTCTGATCTGCCCATGACTAATTCCACCATTGGTAGAAGGGTGTTTCTGATGGCGATGCCAACACCATGCTCCCTGGGTTCTTCTTGGGCTTTACCCTGCCAGAGAAAGGTGTAGTCCTTTTCCTTTAGAGATCCCAAATCTGCGAGTCGCGTCTCTTGAGCCGTGTCTACACGTGCACGCTACTTCGAAGTAGCGGCACTAACTTCGAAATAGCTCCCGTCACGGCTACACGCGTCGGGTGCTATTTCGAAGTTAACTTCGATGTTAGGCGGCGAGACATCGAAGTCGCTATCCTCATCAGGAGATGGGGATAGCGCCCTACTTTGATGTTCAACGTCGAAGTAGGGACTGTGTAGTCATTGCGCGTCCCGCAACTTCGAAATAGCGGGGTCTGCCATGGTGGCCATCAGCTGAGGGGTTGAGAGACGCTCTCTCTCCAGCCCCTGCGGGGCTCTATGGTCACCGTGGGCAGCAGCCCTTAGCCCAGGGCTTCTGGCTGCTGCTGCTGCAGCTGGGGATCCATGCTGCAGGCACAGGGTCTGCAACCAGTTGTCGGCTCTGTGGATCTTGTGTTGTTTAGTGCAACTGTGTCTGGAAGGGGCCCTTTAAGGGAGCGGCTTACTGTTGAGTCCACCCTGTGACCCTGTCTGCAGCTGTGCCTGGCACCCTTATTTTGATGTGTGCTACTTTGGCGTGTAGACATTCCCTTGCAGTGCCTATTTCGATGTGGTGCTGCGCAATGTTGAAGTTGAACATCGACGTTGCCAGCCCTGGAGGACGTGTAGACATTATTCATTGAAATAGCCTATTTCGATGTTGCTACTTCGATGTAAGCTTCACTTGTAGACGTAGCCTTGCAAAGCAGCAATGTCAACTTGGAGCCTCTTCAGTTCCTCATTGATGACAGCGGTTTTTCAGGTGTCGCTGATGTCCTGAAGATCTTCAGTCAAACCGGTCAGCATGGTCTGCACATTCCAGCAAGCAAGCTTAAAACTTTGATGGTTTCCTTTCCTTGTTAATTTTCTTATTGGTTTGCCTGGTGCTCAAATTTTAGTCAGTTGTTAGGTTTGGGAACCTTAAGCCTCACTCACCCAGTGAGGTACGTGAACTGTGGCAGGACAGTACCCTTCTGGCTGGGGGCTGCCCAGCTTGAGGCAGGTGGTGACTGTCCAGTGAGATGGGATGATCTCTCCCACCGTCAAAGGCAACCCCTGGTGCTCGTTCTCTACACCAATTGAGCAAGAGCTTATAACCGGTATCTGTTACCTCCCATGTTGGTTCAATGCTGTTAAGTGATGCTGGAGTACCTCTTCAGGTGCGAGCCTGGGCAATTTTTTGGGACCCTGGGCTGCCCAGACTCCAGTGTCCCCCTCTCGGCTTTACCGATATAGTCCAAAGGAGAGGATAACCTCTATGTCTGGTACCAGCTCAGCTGTAGGAGTTGCCAGGTTAATGTCAGAAGTTGGCACAGAACCGCCTTAGGACTCCCCTCTGGATTTTCTGTCAGGGTTTACTCCCTTAGCCTTGCTGCTTCCCAGGATAACCCACAAGGCAGTGGGGCATTGAGAATGTGGGTAATGTTCCCATTACCTCTTGCACCTCCCTGGCACCACGTGTCCCCAAAGCTCCCTGTGGTCTGACGACCTTCTCACCTTCCCAGGAGCCTCCTCCCCACCCCTCTGCCTCCTATGAGCTACCATCACCCTCAGATCCCCCCTCCCTGCTGTCTTGCCCCCCATCCACTCCCATGTCCCCCCACCTCACCACACTGCCCCCTATCAGCTCTCATCGCCCCCAGGCTCCCCTTGCCCCGGCCTCTCCGCACCTGGCCGCGCTCTGCTGCAGCCCCACGTCCTCCAGGAAGGTGCCAGTCTCGCGGCCCAGCTGTGCCCTGGGTCCCTGCCAAAGCTACCAAAGCTACCAACTCTTCTTCTGGCTGCAGCTGCCCCTGGAGCCCCCTGGAGCTGCTGCTGGCCACGCATGCAGGGATTGCAGGACTGGGCCCAGAAGCCCAGGCAATATGAGCCAGGTGTGCCACCACCAGCCTCCGTGGGTGCTGCCATCTGCACAGCCATACCACATGCCCCCAAACCACATGCCCACCACCGTCACCCCTCGGTCTCATCCCCTGGCCCCACCACTCCCCCAAGCCCACCTGCTTCCCGCTGCCTGCGCTGCACCCTGGGGGCAGCGGGTCCCTCAGCTCCAGCCAGCAGTTGGGAATGCCGCTACTGTCGCCATCTTGCCGCCCCTTACCTCTGTAGAAGTAACTAACTCCCTCTCAACTCCCCTCTCAAAACTTCCTCCTGTTAGCAACCACCCTGTTTGCAAGCTCCCTGGTCGCTTGCCATCAGGGTTTAAAAAGCTCTGGCCTTCCTGAGAGCCCCTCCCTCTGACTACCACTCAGCCAATCGGCACGCAGAGTTTAGATTTCAAACCTAATCAAGGCAAACAGCTTCCAACTACCAGCCTGGGCACATGGCCTTTCAAACAAACAGACAGCTCAGCACTCCAAACAAATGGACAAAGCCAGACAGACTGATAACATGCCTCTTAATGCATCCCAGAATCATGGTTGCTTTTTTTTTGCAACAGCATCTCCCTGTTGACTCATATTTAGCTTAAGGTCCACTACAACCCCTCGATCCCTTTCTGCCATACTCCTTCCTAGACAGTCACTTCCCATTCTGGACGTGTGAAACTGATTGTTCCTTCCAAAGTGGAACACTTTGCATTTGTCATTATTCAACTTCAGCCTGTTCACCTCAGACCTGTTCTCCAATTTGTCCAGATCACTTTCAGTTCTGACCCTATTCTCCAAAGCAGTTGCAACCTCTCCCAGCTTGGGATCAGCTGCAAATTTAAGAAGCGTACTCTCTAAGCCAATCTGTTGGAGCAGATGTTGAACAGACCCGATCCCAAAACAGACTCCTGTGGAACCCCACTTCTTATACCTTTCCATGGGATGGACAACCATTAAGAACTACTCTCTGAGTATGGTTATCCAGCCAGTTTTGCACCCACCTTATAGTAGCCCCATCTAAGTTGCAGTCACCTCCTTTACTGATAAGAATATCACACAAGACTGTATCAAATGCCTTACTAAAGTTGAGGTTTTCCACATCCACTGCTTCTCCCTTCTCCACAAGGCTTGTTATCCTATCAAAGAAAGCTATCAGATTGAGGATAATCCCAAGAGCATTGCTCGTGTGTTCCTCAGCAGTCGCACGCCCACCTTTGTGGGCAGGAAATGGGGACCAGGACTCACTGATGCTTCTGGCTGGCAAAGGAGACGGGGATCTGACCGCTGGCACATCAGCCTTTGACTTTCCAGCAGGGCACCACGGCCATGTGTCAGGAGAACTGCCATGCAAAGAAATGGCATTTCAGAGCCAGGGTGAAAGACCCCAACAGTAGAGTGGCTTTTGGCATGTGCTTCTCATGCAAAAGGAGCCACGACCGAAAATGGGCCTGTGGTTGCCTTCTGTCCTACCACATGCTCCTTCTTTGCCCACTGGGTCAACCCGGGAAGTGAGGTAGGAATGGGGCAAAAAAGGGGGTGAGGCTGAGGGAAGCAGGCAACTCTGCCCTTGCCTGGCAGAGCCACAGGCAAGAGCTTCTTTTGTGTGCACTACTGCCGAGCTAGAGAAGCGGCTGTGGCAGGGGCTGCAGAGAAGTTGTCAACGTAGCTCGCTAGGGAGAGTGTTGTGCTGAAGCTCTAAAAGTCTCGGGCCCAATCCTGGTCTTGGGCAGGAGCCTTTTGAACTGGGGTGAAGCAGTTATTGGGCTGCTTTCAGGAGACTACAGCTGCCTTTTCCTGGAATGGCGTTGTCTGCTCTGTTGCTGTGTCACTGTGTGTTTCCTTTCATCTCTTGTTTGGGAAAGGGGAGGAAAACAGACACTTTTCTTCAAGCCAGAGTTGAACTGGCCACCTAAGGAAAACATGCTGAACCTTTCCTACAGGCCTCTGCTCTACCAGCTGAGGTATTGAAGGGCAGCTTGAAGTTGCTGCACTGTCCAGGGAGGCCTCTCTGCATGTATCAGGGCGAGTGCCTCCCAAACGGATGGCGTTTCAGGGGAGAAGCCAAAGAAGCCAGTGCAGATTGTGTTCCCACCTGGGCTCTCATGTTGGCCAGGCATGCAAAATGGCCCCTGGTTGAAAGCGGATGGAAACGTTTCCTCTCATTCTTTGCACATCCCCTTTCTGTTCTGTCAGGAGCCCCCAGAAATGATGCTGTTCAGACTGTGCTCCTCAACATGGGCAAGAGGCAACTTTCTTCTCTGAACACTGCTCTCAGCTCAACTCCCTCATTCTCTCATGCACCTATTAGGGAAATCCCAGAGTACACACACTCCCTGGGATAGAGTGTGATATGACAAACCAGACTGTTTTCTTCTCTCCTAGCAGCCACCCTTGGGAGCAGGACTGGCAGGGAGAAGGGCAGTCCCTAGGTCTGAGTAATAAGTGGAACTGGGGAGCCAGAAAGCTTCAGTCCTTGAGGCAATCTGCCAGTTGTCTGTGTATTGGTGATGTCATGATCATGAGGGTTAGCCAGCAGCCTGGGAGTAAAAGAGTTAATCTCCTTAGCCAGGTGGGGTTGACCAAAAGGAATGTAGGTAAGAATTTCAAACTGGGACACAGAAATTTCTTGGCTCCTCCCTTTTCTCTCCTCTGTTCCTTCTTCTTTTTTCCAGCCATGAGGGAGAGAGACACAGAATATCTCCCTCCAACAACAGGCCCTCCCATCTTCTGTAAGTCGGGTAAAGTTTGGATAGATCCATTAGGCTTTATTGTTTTCTGGTTCGGGAAGTGGGATCTGATGTCTGTGCACTTTTTAGAAATGTTTTTTTTCTGTCCCTGTAACTAAGTGCTAGGCCCACAGTGGAGACTCCCCATGTGTTTAACCTTGTGACTCTTCCTTCTAGTCATGAGGCTTGCACCACGAATATTGTTGTAATAATCAAAGTTCTCTCTTTTTCTTTATATTAACCTGGTATTGGTTAATGTTTGTGTCCTGGTTTTCACTTTTGGGGCTGAGATTTATTCTTACTTAGGTGGTGGCAGCAAATTTTATCCCCAAAATCTAAGGTTTTTTTAGCATTTTTGGGAGGAAGTTTACATCAAAACCTGGTAGATAAGGTTTTGGGGATACTTTTGCTGGCCCCCACTTCTGCATTTGTCTTGCTAGAGTGGGGAAGGAGCCATGCCACATGAGAACAGCACAGAATACAGATGGTGGCAGCTCTTCAGTGGGTCCTTGAGAGACCCCCAAGGAGCCTGTCATATTCAGGCTGCCCTGACACGTCTCAGAGAGCTTGTGACAGTCCCTCTCCTGCTCCTCCACTTTCCCAGGATGCTTCGGGGTAGATGGGTGGCAAGATATCAGGGTAAAAAAGTCAACCCATCAGTAAGACAAGAGGAGGGTTGGGAGAAAAGACATGGGCCAGGTCGTCCCTCCCACCCACCCCACCTGCTGTGGCTGGAAGCAGCTCCTGTCCCTTTCCTCCCACACAGGCTTTGAAAACTGCTGCTGCCCACATTCTGATGGGAACCCTGACATAAATCGGGGGTGGGCATGTGACCCTGCAGGCTGCGTTCTGCTGGATTGCTACTGAACTTGCTCAACCTTAAGTAATTGTACAGGTCTCCCATATTCAGCAAAAGGAAATATGGTCATGCTCGAGAAAAGGCTGCCTTGGATTGTGGAAGCAACCCCTTGCCGAGAACTCAACCCTGCCTCTTGCAGCAGTGCTAGGTCTTCTACAGCTCTTCCAGGGCTGGATACAGGCAACTGACCCATTGTCATGACGTCTACAAACACACATCTATGTCCTTCACCATTCAGACTCTTGGTCTCCATTTTGGAGCTAAAATTAACACCCATAGAACTCTACAGCAAAATCCTGACCTCCAACCACACGCTGCTCCAGTCTTTCACCCACTCCCTCTTTCTCCCTCCTCTGTGTACTGCACCACTGACAGCTGTGGAATGGGGATCATGACTGCAGTGGCTCCTCGCTCAGGGCACAATCAGTACAGGAATGTTGCCCTCCTGCACAGTAAAGCAGTCAAAAATTGATTGGTCCTGCATCAAAATGTGAGTAAATAGTAACCAAACAAACCTACTCGCTCACCCAGAGAGGAGGGGTAACTAATAGACAGAAAAGGTCTGGCTCATTCCAGCTCTTCCTGTGTAGACACCTGATAGCAGCAGAGTTATTTCCCTGGAGGTATAGTTATATTGCCCCAGCTGTGGGTGGGAAGGGAACTCAGGGCTCTGACTAGTGCAGCTCTCACGGAGCAGAGGCAGGGAGGGACCATGGCTGGCTTGAATCTCCGCAGTGTTCTGGTGACTGGGGCCAATCAAGGAATTGGCTTGGGATTCGTCAAGCAGTTTCTGGAGAACTCCAACCCACCGGAGTGGGTCTTTGCCACCTGCCAGGACCCAGCAGGAGAGAGAATGCAGGTGAGAACAGGGCAAGGGGGATGGAGTTAGCAGTAGCCAGAGGGAGAAGAAGAACCTGCCCAAAGAGCTTCCAGGCTCTGAGCACTCAGTGCCAAGACACACACACTGGATCAGGCTATGACTGCAGACACTGCTCCAGCTGGATGGTGCAGAGCTGCTCCCAAACTACCTTTACACCTGGCAGCTCAAGTCCCAGAGCAGCGAGGACATGGCAGCACCGGCTGCGCCTGGGTTAACTACCCAGGGGCTGTGGACCACCTCGCCCAGCGTCGGTACATAGTGACTACAGCAAATCTATCCCCAGTCCTGCCAGCCTCCAGAGAGCCCAAATCGTCAGTCCAACTCCTCCCTTGTCTGCTGCCACCTCAGGATCTCTGTCTTCTCAGCTCTGCTCCCACCCCCAGCCTAGGGAACTGCAGGCTCCAAGTAACTTCTGGGTCATGGCACCAGCTCCTTCCACAGCTGACAAAAATCCCCACTCACAACCGGCTCATGAGAGCTTGGCACACTGCCAATCCCTGGCTCCTGGGAGGGGACTCCCCAGGCCACCCCTGGGGGACCTGCCTCCAACACCTTCCTCCCACTCCCCATCAGTCTCCCTGCTGCCTCCACATTCCTGTCCAGTTCCTAGCCCTGCCTGCTGCTCCCCCAGGCCCTGCTCCTCCCCAGCATCCCCATTCCCAGTGTCTCAGCTGTTCCCCACAGTCTCTGTGCCTGGCCAACCCTGGGACACAGATTTGCAGAGGGCACCGAGGCAATGTAGGTGTGCTTGTGATTGGGAAGTGATTTGCATCCATGACTCCATTGCACTGAGTTAGATGATAGCATTGTAAATGCTCAGTGGCCATTAGAAGCCTCCTCTGGCCCCAGAACCCCAGGGCAGGATGCTGCATGAGAAGGTCCAGCAGAGGAAAGAAATAAGACATTGACTCGGTGCCAAGGGGCAGCGAAGTTTTGGACTCTGCGCAGCCTGGCCCTGGGCATGGTCCCAACGTCCATAACCATTAACTTTATTCCTTTTCAGGAGTTGCAGAACCTGGCGGCCAAACATCAGAACCTGGTGATCGTTGCACTCGGTGGGTGTGCGGCCCCAAGCCCAGAGCTGAGGTTCCCTCCCCCTGCAGCACTTTCTTCCCATTCCTATTCCCCTCCACATCCCACCCCCAGAACCTTCTGATCTCAGTGCGGAGAACAGAACCAGACTCAGTAATTGCAGAAAGCCATTTGACCTTACCCAGACCCAGAGGAGGCAGGTGAGAGTGGAGAATCCAGAGGTGTAGGTTGGCTCTGGAGAGGCTGGAAAGCCCCAGGGACACCCTGTGGCAGGCCCCACCTGTGAGAGTCACACATGGGCAGCTCTGTCCAAAATTCCCATTTCTGGGATGAAGCCCCATCTGTGCAGCTGGGGAATTGTCTCACCTACAATGCATCACAAACAGTTGTAAATCAGCCACTTCCTTTCTGTAAGTGAGATCAACACCACACATACGTCCCCATGACTGGACCCAGCAGCTGTCCCCACCCCCCATCTCCTTCCCCACCCCCTCTACCACCTCTGAGCCCAATGGAAGAAGCCCTCTGGCCCAGGGGCCGTGCTCTGGTGGGGGTGACATCGGAGAGGCGGAATCAGGCACTTGACCCCCTGCTCTGTCGCTGTAGATGTCACAGACCCAGCCAGCATCAAGGCGGCGGCAGCCAGAGGTGAGACACACCTGAAAGGCTCGGGGCTCAATCTGCTGATAAACAATGCTGGGATGGCGAAGTTGAGCACACTGGAGTCAGAGACACCAGAGGACACGGCCCTGGTGTACGCGACCAACGTGACGGGGCCCTTGCTGGTGAGCCAGGTAAGGGCCCTGACGGAGAACATGTGGCCAGCTGAACTGGAGTTTGGTTGAGCTTGGGCCAGGAGTCCTCCGTTCCCCGGGTTTGGGTCACTGGATCAATGTGGAGGCCTTGGCTGGTAGCACAGAGGCTGCAAGTGCATTATGGGATTTGAACCTCTCAGAAATGAAGCCTCACCCCCCACATCCCTGCGTGGCCCTGGCTGTGCAGCATGTTGTGCTTCAATCCCTCACTTTTCAACACCGAGAGCATCAGTGCAAGGACAGTGCAATGCACGAGGCCCCAGGTACCTCATATGAGAGACCTTTCTTTCCCAACCCCCCCATTACGTGTGGCATAAAGTGGCCCCTCCCTCAGCCCCCAGATGGGGCCCAGCTGGCAGAGGGAGACTGTGGTGCACAGCTACAAGATGGTCTCTGGCTGCCCAGGCTGAGGATCATGGGTGCAGGACCACAGCCAGGAGCTTGAGAGCCTGGGAATCATAAGGGCGGACGTATATAATTTCTCCTTGATAAATAATCCCCAGCAGCATAAGCAGCAGGAAGGGGCAATCAGGGGTGTTTCCCTCCTTTCCGAAAACCACTGATTGCTTGTGAGCCTCTCTCCAAGGCCCCTTGATTCCCCCAGGCAGCTCGAGATGCCCACAAGTGTTTGATCTGCCCCTTGCCCCACCCCCACTTGGCCTCCTCCCTTGATGCCCCACCCACGCTGTACCCCCACTCAGCCCAACTCCCACTTCATCTCCACCCTGAGGGAATTTTTGAGTCAGTTGCACGAGGAACTGGCACTAAATTGAGAGCCCCCCAAAAAATGAGCCTGCCTGGCCATGGGATGGTCCATGGCTGCCCACTCCTGCCTGTGTGAGGCTCCTGCTTCTCTCCTGGCCGGGGACTGGGCAACAGGAGAAGAGCAGAGACCCACCCCATTCTAGAGAGCTGCTGCACAAGCAGTATGCTTGTTCCATTTCTGACCCCACAGCTGCTCTGTTCTCCCCACTGCCCAGGCCTTCCTGCCCTTGCTGAAGCAGGCTGCCCAAGGAAGCCCTCAGAGAGGGCTGAGCTGCAGCAAGGCGGCCATTGTCAACATATCCAGCGAGGGTGGCTCCATCCAGAACGTCGGTGGCTGGCATGTGGTCCAAATCATCTCCTATCGCTGCAGCAAGGTACAGGGCACACCCAGCAGGGCCTGACTGCTGCCTGGGTTTGGTACTTGCACAGATTCATGTCATTTGCTGTGTTCCCCTTGTTCCCTGTCTTACTGCCACCGCTCCAGCCTCCAGCTCTGTGTTGGGCAGGGCTGACAGTTCTTTGTTTGCCTGCAATTCACTTGGGCTTTAGATCAGGGTCCCCATCCAGTGAAGAGCTTTCTGTTGTGCCTGCATCCCACTGGAGAAATCCCCACGCTGAGATGGGCTGGGCAGGTCAGCCCCAGTCTAGCCAGTTTCAGCTCGGGGAAGGGCCACTGTGGATCTATTAATTCTACCACCTCCTAAGGGTGGACAGACCCCATTTAGAGACCATCCCCAGTTCAGCTCAAGGGGGCCAGACCCTCACTCTGCCTGCAAGAGTTGTGGGGGAAAGGAGCATCGATGTCACTTTTCCTCTTTCCCCTAACCACCCAGATCCTGCGCAACCGAGAGCAGCCTCAGCACGGCTCTCAGGTGTGCTCACCTCTCACCACTCACTGGAGGCCTCAGCATCACTGGCTCATCAAGGTGCAGCTACTTCCACATCTCTTTGGGTTGCTGACATCATTGAGCATATCAGGGAATACAGCTCACACTAGTGTTTTCTTCTCACTAGTGTTTCCTACAGGCTGAGCACTTGGGTGGTTGTCCAGGAGAAAGTCAAATGCTGCCCAGGTGATTAGCTGTGCACCTGCAGCCAGCAGCATGAGACACTCTGCTGTCTTTTCTCATGGCTTCTCGCCCACAGGCAGCTCTGAACATGCTCACCAAATGCCAGGCCTTGGGGTACGGTGGAGACGGGATCCTGAGTGTCGCTGTCCATCCTGGCTGGGTGAAGACAGACATGGAGAATTCCATCTCCGTCCAGGTAGGTGCCTCGCTGGGTAAGGCCAGTGATAGCTAAGTGTTGTGGCAGATGTTCATTGTAGGGGTAATGGCTGTGCTGGAACCCATCCTGCCCTCCACCTCTGCCCTGCATGGAGGGATTGTGTCCCACTCAGATGCCCTCAGGGATTCGGTGCTGTGCCCTGGGCTTCCAACCTCCTGCTGCCCCTTGCTTGGTTCCTCAAGCTGCTGGCACCCCAGAGTGAAGGTGAGCAGAGCTGCTGCTGTGGGGAGCTGGAGAGGGGGAGCTGGTTGTTATGGGCACCAGCTCGCAGGTACTTCCATGGGGGTGATATCTGTGATCTCCATCCAGTATCCTCATGTACCCCAAAGCCCATCTCCCAGCCTGGACCCTGGACCACTTCTATACCCCACTCCCAACCCAGAGCCTAAGCCCACTCCAGGACCCCAGTCCAGAGCCTGGACCCCCATTCTCACACCCACCCCCAGTATTGAGCATCTTCCACACCCAGAGCTCCCTTCTGACAGCCCAAATCCCTAATTTCCAGCACCTCCTTAAAGCCTGAACTCCCAGCCAGAACCCTCACACTTCTGTACCCCAGTCCTCTGTCCAAACCCAGAGCCGCTCCCCCAATCCCATCCCTTGGCCCCACTCCCACCACATGAATTGTGTTATGTGCACCAGGCTGAAGGTGAGGCATCACACATCAGCTCTGTGTTGCTCACCGTCTGCCTCAATACACAGAAGAAAATTCATGCCTCTCGGGGAGGGGAAAGTTCAATGGAACTCCAGCTGGGCTCTGCATCGGGGCCCCTGGTGTCCTGGGTTACTCCCAGAGCAGGCTGTCCCCTAACTCTGCTTTCTCCCAGCAGGCCCCACTGACGGTGGAAGCGAGTGTCCGAGGGATGCTGAATGTGCTCGCCACACTCTCCGAGAAGGAAAACGGGGCTTTTGTGAACTGGGAAGGGAAAGTTCTTCCCTGGTGAGAAGCTCCCAGCCTTGCTCCAGGAGCCACAGGCCAGGCTGTTCCAGTGACCATACCGTCAGCCCTGTCTGTGTCCTCAATAAACCCACTGAGCTAACGCAGCAGCCATGACTTAGTCAGACAGCTCCTGGAGTAGGGTGGGGAACACCCAGTTTGTGTAGAATCCCTGGCCCTGGGGCAGGGCCGGGCTGCCTTTAATCAGCTTCAGCCCCTTCTCTGCAGTGCTAAGCACTCCAAACAGTATATGAGCCCTAACCCTGGGGCAGGGTGGAGCAGTTCAAACAGTATGCCAGTGGGTTTTCCCTGAGGCAGGGTACAACAGCAAGCACACCACCAAGGCACGAGGGGTTGGGAGAGGCAAAGGACAGAGAGAAGGGTGCAGGCTTACCAGTTTTGGTCAGTGGGGATGCCCCAAAACACACTGACACGCGCTCTCGTGGGGCGTTCCCAGGCTGCTTCCTACCTCCACCTCCCTTGTCTCAAGGTCCCAGTCCGTGTTATCTGGGAGGTTGGGCAGTTCTATGTCTTCTGGGTAAGTAGCCGCCATCAGGTCTGGAAATTCAGGCATGTCTATATCATTGGGCTAGTAGACTGGCAGCAGGGCTGTAGGCTGAGGCTGGGCCTGGGCCCCGGGTAGGTCTGGGATGTACAGGTAGCTGGCAGCCAGAAGGTCAGGACCTTCCCTGCAGTGACTTCATAGAAGGGCAGAGAGCCCAGATCAGTCCAGGAGCTCTGAGTAGTGGGCAAGCAGGAGGGTCACCCACACCCCTGGGGTCATGTCAAAGCAGCAGGTGGGCCCTTCTGGCCAATCAGCCACCTGGGTGTATGGTCTTCGGCTCCTTATCTCAGGATCCCGGCCAGGCTCCTCTGCTTGGCGTAGAGGCCACCCTTTGAATGAGCCCTGGGTCCTGCCATGTGCATTTCCTGTCTCCTGTGTCAATCTCAGGGAGGCAGGGCAAGAGTGTTCTGGGTTCAACCAGTAAGGCTTCCAGAAGGTTTCCCCTGCTTCTGGGGATGGGGGTGTAACACCCCTTTGCTACACAGGGCTACTTACAGCCCAGCAATGGGTGTTCTCCCCACATGGCACCAAACCAGTCACAAAGAGCACATCTGTTGCCAACCTGGCCAGCAAGAAGTCACACAAGCAGTTTTTTTGCACACCCCAGCTTCTCTTGTGCCATAGTCTGAATCCTCCTTACACAGATGTAAACCAATCTCACCAGTCTCCACACAGGTTCTTCCAGTTCCAAAGGATCTGCCACAGTCCCAGGTCAATGTAGATCTTACCCAAAAAAGCCCACTTGGCCAGTCCTTTTGAGTTTATTAGGAAAAAGAAAGACGAGGTTGAGAGTAAAATTGCCAAAGCAATCAAATTGCATGTCCCAGTCACAAAGTTTTTGATGCAGGCTTGCAACAGAGGTGGAGGAGGCTGCTATCTTCAAAGTCTCTGGAGTACATCCTCTGTTCAGATGGGTCAGTGATCCTTCCAGGCTCAGTTCCTAGCACAGATGCTCCTGAAGTGATGAGCTGGATTGAAGATATAGATAAAGATGGAGAAGCTCTCAGGGTCCTCTTATCTTCTTGCCCATGTGGAGGGAATTCCACTGTTTCCTCCCCCTGTGGAAGCACCTCTGATATGGAGCCTTCACATGAGCAGGTCACCTGTCCAAGTCCTTTCTAGGCAATCAGCCATCGTCTGTCTGCTGAGCTACATAGCCACAGCCAGACCCTCAGATGTTGGACTAACACTCATTATTGGCAAATAAGTTTCATTGAGTGTCATTATTTGAGGTGATAAATGGACTAAACTTTTCATTAGAAATTGGCACCAATGTCTCTCTCCCACAGTGTTGAGTGTCAATACTTGGGGTTCAGTCGAAGCACTTTTTAATACAGAGTTGCAAGCAGTTTATCAGTAAAAACACAAATACAAAATAGAGATGATCTGTGGGTAATAATGGGTCCTAGCACTTTGATCCTTTTGTGTGTAACCCTTCTGCTGGAAGGAGTCGAACAGCTAATTACCAGCCAGCTAATTCGACCACTGTGAAAGGGTGGGTTTGCACGTTTGGCTGGGGTACTAGACTCCTGTTTCTATGACTTCCCCGCCTCCTAGAGAGGGAGCCTAGAGTCCCAAGAGTCTCCTTCATGCACTCCCTCTGCACCTGCTCACCCTTCTGAGAGGAAAAAGGGGAGCAGGAAGAACATCATGCTGATGCTGAGAGTCACGTGCTTCCTCTACATCCATTCGAGGGGCTGCTGTGGTTCAACGGGCACACCCCAAAAGTCCTCAGGAGGCAAGTGCATTTAGCCAAAGTACCCTATGCCCGCAGACCATGTGTGTTAAAAGCCTTTTGCAGCCCACTAAGATGAAGGAGGGGCACTCATGCATCCAGTTTGCTAGCCTAGGTTACCCAGCACTGGGGCTAGGGTCTTGGCTCCCATCAAAAGACTATGTGGCCTATGGCTAGCAGAGAATGGTTTTAACCCATCAACCACTGGGTTATGGACTCAGTTGAGCTTCTGCTACACCACTCTGCTCAGTGGACTTAGTGCTACCCAGCATGCAGTCTGGTGAGTATCCTGCAGTGATGCTGACAGAAGGCGAGTATTCTGCTGGTGAGTGGCTTTGCAGCTCATGTGGTGGCCCTGTGGCTGTTAACCGGAAAGACGCTGATTGAAGCCCACCCAGGGATGGTGCTGGTAAGGGTCTGCTGCTGAGTACCTCTGTGTGAGCTCCCACATTACTGGAAGCACATTTCTCCTTTTGCTACCACAAGCCTTCCCTCTTGGCTTCTTACTCAAAAGAGCACGCGGTGCCAATTCTACACAATCCAAACTCAAAAGGTTTCTTCAGAAATAGGAAAGGGAGAAAACGTTGACTGTCAAATGATTAGAGCCATCACGTTACAAACCTCAACTGTAGAGATTTTTGTGCAGACTCGTAGCACAGACAGAGTAAACTGCCAGCTTGTGAAAACAAGTCTCTGACCTCCTCCTCTCTTAGCGTGGCTCAGAAGGCCTGTGGGACTCAGTTCAGAGCAGAGAGGTTCCACAAGAGAGGAACTGGAATGAAGACCAAAGTGGCAGCAACCACAGGGCCTTCTCTCCACCCTAGCTCATGTGGACGGTATCGCCTCATTTTCCTTGTGTGAAACTACATTCCAAGAAGAAGTTTGTCACATGAACAAGCCACCCGTCCACACATGACACAGTCCTTTGTTGGTAGCAGCCATTGCTTACATGCTCATCTCAACGTTCGCAGCTAAATTCCTCAGAAGTTAAAGCCCTGTTAAAGCCCATTGTCAGTCACTCGACCAGCAAGCTTTGCAAAAAGTTTGGCCAAGCCATTGGAAGTCTCCCAGAAGCAAACATTTGACGTTCTCGTACTCAGCCAAACTCAGAACTTCAAATCCGAAAATGAGACTTGCCTTTGAGGAGTGGAATCAAATGCAGCATCATTAGTTTTTGATACGTATCTTCCCTGACCCACTTGGTGCAAACAGAGGAGTTGTGGCAATGATTTGTCTCTTCCTCTGACAAGTTAATAATGTCACCCTGTTTCAAGCCTTGACAGGGATGTGCAGCCATGCTCCACAAGACTGGGTCACCTCTGGTATGAGTGAGTGCAGAGCCAGGTGTGCCAATGGCAGAGTGAAGTGGGACCCTCGTCTCTTTCCCCGCAGGGCCAAACACAGCTGCCTAGCACCCCAAGAGCCTGCCTCATGCACTCCCTCAGCAGCCACCCGCACAGCCTTCTGGGTGGGAAAGGGGGCCAGGAATCACTGATGCCTCTGGCTTGCAAAGGAGGCAAGAGGCTCTCACCTCTCACGCACCAGCTGTGGGAGCCTTGGCAGGAGGGGATGCAGGAGTGAGCTGGAGGGGTGTAGTCTGGGTGATTGAGGGGATGTATGTGTGCAGCTCCCCAGGGATGCACACGGCTCTGTGTTCTCTGCTGCTCCAAGGCACTGATCCACACCCATCCCATTGGCCACGAATCTGCCCAATCAGAGTGGAAGTGAAAAGCCTCCAGCAGTGACCCCTTATACTGCTGTTCCCCGTGCAGATGGGAGATGGAGGGGGAGCAGCAGCAGCCGGTGGAGCCCTTACCCTGCCTCTGCTCTGTGTGCCAGTCTGAACGTTCACAGGGAAGTCTCTCAGATACAGACAGGGAACTCCCAAGACCCCTTGGCAGCCAAGTCCTTCTACTCAACTTCAACAGTCCTCATACAACTGGCTGGACAAATATCTCCCTGGTGCTACTCAGATTCAAACCCACTGAAAGACACGTCCAGAGCCAAAGCTCATCGCCTCCGATACAAAACACGTCCTTGCACACACAGCACAATCATCACCAGTGACTCATGAGCACTCCGCAGACACCTCATTGGCACACTTTGTCCAAGATTTCTGAGTAACACAAAGCAACGTTTGCACCACTGAGCTATAAATTAATCAGGTAACAACCCATTTACAGCCAGATTACTCCCTTAAACTTGTCCCAGGCTCTTCTATTTCAGTCTCCTGAGCATCTTTGTTGCTTGCAATAAAGATGGTGATGAAGAAAGACAAACCTGGTCCTGCGTTTGGCTTTTCTACCCTCACTTCATACGTCTTTGGGGAACACCAGCCCAGGTTGGTCAGAGGGCATTGCAGACTCTCCGGGCAAAGTTGAGCCATTCTCCTGGGGTGGCCTCAGGCAAGTGAGTCATGGAATTGTAGCTCCCTTGTTGAGCTCCTGTAATGTCCATTTAGCAACAACCAGCCTTGTCTCTGCCAATGGCTGGTGCCCCCAAAACCTACAGTTTATTGCAGCAAAAACCATCAAATAAAATTCTTAACATTTCCTGTGTATTGAGGATTTCATAGATTTCTTCATCGAACACTAGAACTGGAGGAGACCTCAAGAGGTCATTGAGGCCAATTCCCTGCCCTCTCGGCAGGACCAAGCCCTCTCTAAAACATTTTGGATAGGTGTTTAGCTCTTAAATATCTCAAGTGATGGAGATGCCACAGCCTCCTGAGGTAACTTTTTCCAGTGTTTAACCACCCTGACAGTTAGGAAGTTTTTCTGAAGGTCTGTGCTAAACCTCCCTTTCTGCAGTTTAAGTGAATTGCTCTTTGTCTTATCCTCAGAGGCCATGAAATGCGATTTTTCTCCCTCTTCCTTATAACCCTCTTTGAGGTACTTGAAAACCTCTATTATGTCCCCTGTAAGTCTTCTTTTGTCTCAACTAAACAAGCCCAAATTTTTCAGTCTTCCCTCATCGCTCACGTTCTTTAGACCTTTCATCATTCTCATTGCTCTTCTCTGGACCTTCTCTAATTTCTCCACATCTTTCTTGAAACGTCGTGCCCAGAACTGGACACAATCCTCCAACTGAGGCTCAATGAGCACTGAGTAGAGCAGAAGAATGACTTCTCATGTCTTCCTCACAACTCTCCTGTTAATACGTCCCAGAATCATGTTTGCTTTTTTTGCTACAGCATCATCCTGTTGGTTCAAATTTAGCTTGTGATCCAACTATGAACCTTAAGTCTGTTTCTGCACTTCTCCTTCCTAAACAGTCACTTCCTCACTGGGCCGCTTTCTATTTAAGATCGCACTAACACACACAGGAGGGAGATGGGGGTTACTGGCTCCTCTTCCCAGCTGTAGTATATCACACTCCCCTTGAAGCCCAAGTCATATTTCCTGAATGCAGCTGCAGCCCTCTGCTCCAGCTGTTGAGCCTAGGAAGGGCTCCCCACAATTTCTTGAAGGTTTTCCAGCCCTGTGTGCCTGATTCATTGTTGATGGAATTGGGGAGATGGAAAAAATTTTATACAAGAGCTCTTGTCGGAGAGTGGTTATCATACTTGCATACCACACAACAGATCTCTGGTTCAAAACCAGGCAGTAATGTCAAAGGTTTCCTTATACTGCCTCCCCGTTATGCTGATCTCCTTCTGCCCCTTCCTGTCCCTCTCATTAGCATACCTTTTGCTGTCAGCATGCGGAAGCTAAAGGAGTAAAACCAGTGACTTCTAGAAGGTTTGAGTCTTGGGCTCCCGACCCTGGGAGGTTCACCTGTGGAGGCCGGCTCTCCCTGCTGGCTTCCTTTGCTTGAGTTGCTGAAGGAAGAATTGAGGCAGGAATCGGGGGCGGGTGGGGGAGAAGGAAGCCCAGCTGAGTAAGGCAGGGGAGAAGCTCAGTGCTTTAGAGCCATAAATGGAGCACCACCCTTTCCTCTGCCAAAGCCTGAGGAGGTGTGGCTGCCTGAGGGGAGGAAGAATCCTGTGTCTGTCTCATGGCACGTCAGGGGTGGCTAATGGCAGCCCAGGAGCAGACATGGGGGGTTGAGTGGAAGGAAAAGAAGCAAAGCAAGACCCACCACTCCATTGTGGGAAAGTTGGGTGGGCAGAAGTGGGCTTAAGGGGGCTCCCTTTCAGCTTCAGGGTACTGAGAAGCACTGTCCCTTTGCAGCTGAACCAGGGGAGTGGTTCATAGCTCTGGGCATGGCTGGATGTGAGCCACCGGACTCTACAAAGCCACAACCAGCTTGTGTAGTTGGCAGATCTGAGGCAATTGTCATAAATATAGGGGGTAAGGAAGGTGGGAAAATGTTTGCGTCATTCACATATCACAATCTCATTTCTATGTGGGCAGACTTTCTCTTTTGGGTGATAGATATGTCTGTCTGTCTGTCTGTCTGTGTTTCAGAACTTCTGCTCTGTCTCTGGGTCACACTCAAAGCCAGTTGGGCACTGCACGGCCTAGCTTGCTTGATGGTCCATCCTGTAGCACCTGCTATCCAGTTGGCCCAATGAGAAAGCCAGGAATACAGCTGAAGGCTACGCAGGTAGATCTGGCCATGCCCATGCACAGAACCCAAAGCCTTCCAGGCTACATGCTGAACAGCTTTTGCCTGGGACAAAGGAACCACAAATCACATGGCAACAGGAAGACAAAAGGGAGCTGCATCTTCCCCAGCTTGTCTTCATTCCTGCTCCTTCCCTCTGGGGTTATTGTTCTACAACCAGAGCCCTGACAAAAGCACTGAAAGACTCACCCCAGCTGTGGCTGTATCACCAAGAGACTTTCAGTCCTGCAAACTCCCCAGAACTGCTTGGAATCTGAAGGTTTGGGAAGGCTTTGTGTGCCTGTGACCTGCCATTTAACATCTCCCATCCTGTTCAGTTGTGTTCTCCTCATAATAAACCTTTTGTTTCACACACTAAAGGGTTGGGGGGCCTGTGGAGTCAGAAGAACATTTTTGTATGTGAGCAAGGGGGTTAAATCGATTCTCACTGTCCCAGACCTAGTTCCTGTTTGGGAGTCAGAGAACTGGAATCCAATCAAGCCCTGAGAGGTAAGGAGTGCCTTCCACAGGGGAAACCTAGAGCATTTCCAGGGAGGATGGCCCCAGACTCACCAGATCACACCAGAATCAGGACTCCAGGCATCTCTAGGCACACTACCTAATTCTACAGCACCAACCGATTGCCCCAATCCCTCCAGCCAGCTCAGCCAAAGATGTGGAGCCAGCAGGCCTGAGTCACCCTGCTCTCTCTTTTGCATGGGATGAGAGAAGGAAGCAGCACAGAGAGCTTGCTAAGGCAATGCCAGCAGGTGTCTCTGACCTTGAACTCTGCCTGCAGGAAGCAGAGCCCTGAATGGTGGCCTTCACACCTCCCCAGCTGCTCCTAACACATTTGAACAGGCTGGCATTGCACGCTGGGCACCTCTCACCCTCAGCTGGCAGCATGCACTCTGCCCTCATTGCTTCTCTGCAGCTGCTCTTTCTCCCAGGACTCCCTCTGTCTGCTGTGAGTTTCCTTAGCATGTGGCCCCTGGCACTTCCCCCAGCCAGAAACTGAGCTGTCCAGGCCCATTCCTGTGGAGATGAGATTAGAATAATAGCATCCTAGTGCTGGGAAGGAGCTCAGGAGGTCATCCAGCCCAGCCCCCTGCCTAAAACAGGATCAATCACAACTAAATCATCCCAGCCAGGGCTTGCTCAAGCCAGGACTTGAAAACCTCTCAGGATGAAGATTGCACCACCTGTCTAGGTAAAGCATTGCAGTATTTCACCATTCTCCTGGTGAACTAAAAGCAGCACTACCCAAACACTGGGCCATTACTGGTATGGCTTGGATTTCACCCAAGGTTGATGCAGCCACAATGCAGAGTACTAACCACTGTGGGATCACAGCAAGCTACAGGATGCCTGCAGGGAGCATTTTCCTTCCTCAAGCTTCACCTGATAGTCCGATGCGATGCGAGAAGGCCTGGGAAGGTAATGGAGAGCAAAGAAAGCCAGTGCAGCTGTTGGGGAAAGCTGGTGTCCTTGGCAGAGTGTTCCTACCATCCCTTGTTCTATGAGGTTAGTGTTGAGAACCTGGGGAATCCTCTCCTCACCCACACCCAATCTGCAGCCCCTCCCTTAGCCTGGGGTAGTGACCATGGCTTGCTCCCTGCCAGCCATTCAGCCTGTTTCCCTCACTTCTTTTGTTCTGCTGCCCAGAGGGGTGGGGGGAAGGACAAGAGGAAACACCTTTCAGTAGCCAGCAAGGGGCTTGAATTCATGATTTTGGTGCTGTTAGTACCATGCTCTGGCCAGCTGAGCTCGCCGGCCTGCAGAGCAGGACCTCCCAAGGGGCCTTTTTGGAAATGAGCAACAGGCAGCTGCAGGGCCCCTGGCCACTGAGTGAGATTTCCTCCCCTCCCCCACCACCTGGCCTCCCCTTTCAGCCTCTGTCACCCATCCCCCACTGCTCTGAGCCCAGCTGGGGGTTCCCTCAGCTCCGGCTGCCCCTTGCCAGCTGTCCTGGCCCCTGCAGTGTGCCCTCTCAGACCTTGTCTCTCCCGCCCCTCCCCAGTGCCCTGATCGCCTTGTTCCCCCAGACCCTGCCGATCCTCCCACTGCCCTTTTCCCCTCCTCTTTCAGGCATAAGCCCTGGCTGGGTTCCCCCTCACACCTGTCACCCATCCCCTCCCTCTCCACCGCACAGTCACCAGCTGAAACCTTGGGTCCTACCCAGGGGCTGGGTGAGAACAGAGACAGCCTGTGGTGCAGCCCCTGCCTGGGGGGATGCTGTCCTGCTCCCACCTGCACCATTCATGTACCTGTAGGGGTTTTGCTCCCAGCAGGATAAGGACATTTTGAGGGGGAAGCAAAGGGAAACCACAGGAGGGGTCCCAGGCTGCTCCCAGGCAGTGCGAGTGCATCAGTTCAGCACTGGGGGCAGCTGGAGGAGAGGAGAATTATCACTGGGGGGGCAGAGCTGGGGGTGTGCATCAGGGAGTGAGACCCTCCCTGTCACTCACTAGCATGGGGTGTGTCTCCAGAGGCAGGTCTGGGGCAGGAGAGGGCCAGGAGGCAATACACACTGTGAACGGGATTCCCTCATGCTCAGTGGCCCAGGACTTAATGCTGAGCCCTGGGCTGCATAGACCTGTTGGTGAATAACAAGAATCAAGGGCATCACCTCCCTGCCTTAGTAATAGACAAAGGGCTTTGGGGTTCCTCCCATGCTGCCCACACCCACTCTGCAGCCGCTGCAGCTGTCCACCTGTCAGTGTCTGTTACTTCTTCCTCCAGAAAGATGGCAGCCACCTCCTGCAGCTCTCTGAACTCTCCAGCCCAGCCCAGAGGTGCTGCAAAGCAGGTGAGAGGCAGCCAGAAAGATTTGTCCAGGCACCACTGGGTGCTGCTTTCCAAATCTCCACTTACCTGGGAGGTCCATGGGCAGGGGAGCCACAGTGCATCTCTGGGACTTTTCTGTGAACTTGTTTGGGTTTTGTCAGTGACAAACAAAGGGATGTGAGAGGAGAGTAACTCTCCCTCTCCTGCCCTGCTCCACCTGGAGAGGTTGCACTGTCACCCTCTGTGCACAGACAGCCCCAGAGCTGGAAGAATCTGTTTCTGTTCTTGCAGGCAGAGGCACCACCTTCCCAACACCAGTTACAGTTGTGTTTTCCTGAGCTCTGCTCTGTACCTGGATGCCTTCCAGTGCTCCTCTACCATCAGCCTTCACCTTCCCCAGCAATGACTGGGATTGCCAGGGGAGGGCTCTTCAGTTCCCCAGCCACATGTAGGAAAATGTTGTCAAAGAGCTTTCCACAAGGCACCACTGGGAGTTGAACCCAGGATCTCCTGTTTACTAGAGAGGTGCTTTAGCCAGCTAAGCCACTGGTGCCCCCCCTTGTTTGAGTTGTGGTTTCTGATGGAGAAGTATCTGTATTAGTCTGTGTCCAGCCAAAAAGCAGTCCTGCAGCACTTTAAAGACAACCAAACTAATTTATCAAGTGATGAGCTTTTGTGGGGCCGACCCACTCTGAAGGATTGCCCACAACAACCCCATCCCATTGCCCAGTACAGACATTGTGCCCGAGAGAAGCTGGAGTTGCCGCCGAGAGGACAGTGAGGATGAGGGGAACGAAAAGGCCCCTTTCACTTACTGCCTCCTCTGCAGTGTGTGGGTTGGACTCCACCAATCTACCCTCCTCTCTCCCCACCTGCCCCACTGCCAGGATCCCACCAGCAGAGCCTGGAGTCCTGCCCCTCCTTTGCTCCCTCAGCCTGACTCCCCCCTCACTTTCACTCTGTGCTTCCCACACCCTCCTTTCTCCCTCTTCACACCCCAGGGGTGGGGCGAGGAGGGCCCAGCTCTGGGGCAGAGTTATTTCCTGTCTCTCACGGAGTGGGGGATGGGCTGCGCTTCCCCAGCTGGAGCTTGTCAGGGTGTTTGATGCAGTGTAACTGGAAGAAGATTTTGCCTTTCTGTCTCCTTCTGCCCTTCAGTCCCACTTGTGACCCTCCACACAACCCCTTTGGTTTATTACCAGCCTAGTGCAAATCATTGTACCCTGGGGGTGGGGCTGACTTTCCCAGCTTTCTCTGTGTGAAACCTTTGAGCAGGACCAGGGGCTTGGCAGACAATCCATGGCCTCCCTTGGCCTCTTGGCTTTTCCAGGAGATCCCACCTACAGCTCAGGCCCAGACTCCTCTGAAAGGGACCAGGTGCCCTTTGGACCCTCCACACGACAGTCACTCACCTGCAGGCAGTGTGGAGCTGTGTAGATAGAACTGGCATTTGGAACCTAGCTCAAAAGTGCCCTCAGACCAAGTATTTCAGTGTCCTTCACCCGGAGGACAGGCGATATCTGCCCCTTCCCCACCAGCCTGGTGCTTTGGTGTCACCTCAGTCTGATGGTGCAGGAGTGGGGGTGCACAAGGGCTTGTGCACAGGAGACAGGTGGGTGGACGCCCGGCTGGTGCTCCGGGAATGGAGGTCTATGAGGATTCCCCCTGCCTTGCTGTTGGACCCCTCCTCTGCCATCCCGAGGGGTGGCTCCTCGGGTGGGCCCTGGGGTGCTGGGCTGGTCTCCGGGATGGACTCCAGCTCCAAGACCTGCTGGGATTCCTCTGCTGATGTTTCCAATGTGCCCTGGGGGGAGCAGGTGTCCCGGGGCCCAGGATGGCCCTGAGCTCCCTGTAACAGGCGTAAGCAGTGGGGGCAGCCCCAGACTGGATGGCCAAGTCCCGGGTCCAGGCATATCCCTTCCACAACTCCTTCACTTTGCTATGGACATGATCCAGAGTGCGGGCAGGGTGACTCCAGGCAGCCAGGCCCTCGGACAGTAAGGTGAATTCTTCTGCTTTCCGCTCCATGCTCCCCATCACATGAAGCACGTCCTCCTCACCCCAGAGCCCCAGCAGGTCTCAGAGCTCGACCTCCAACCAGGAGGTGTCCCACCTCTTTTTGGTCCCTCGTTTCACTGCTGGGGGTCCCTGGGTCCCCTCATGGTGCTGGGTGGTTGGGTCGAGGTCAGTGGAGGGCTTGCAGGGCTAACATGTGCATGTGCTGCTGCCTGCATGCTCCCAGCTTCCTGCCTCAGGAAATCCAGGTCCGTGGTGCTTTAAGGGCTGCTGTACATAGTAATCATAGAGCCCCACAGTGGCTGGATAGCACATCTCAACCCCTCAGATGATTGCTGCCATGGAGGACCCTGCTATTTCGAAGTAGCAGGATGTGGATCGTCTACACGTGCCCTACCTTGACTTTCAACATTGAAGTAGGGCGCGATTCCCATCTTTGGATGAGAATAGTGATTTCGGCGTCTCGCCACCTAACTTCCTTTTCAACGTCGAAATAGTGGATGGCGCGTAGAATCACAACAGGTAGACATAACACGCTATTTTAACATTTTGCCTGTTACTTTGAAGTAGCCAGCTAGTCTAGACACACTCTGAGGGTGAGAGAAATTTGAATTACTCCCGTCTAGAGCTGAGGAGAAGAAAACACTTTTCCTACCTAAGGCCAGGAGTTCAAAGGAGAGAGAGAGAGAGCAGAGCCTTGGCTGGGCATCTCTTTGCATCATGATTCTAGCTTGTTCAAATCACTATTTTGAAGCAGGGGCTTCAGAACAGGCTCCATTGTTTATAGATGCTGAATGTCGAAATAGCAGAGCAGTATTTCCAAATCCATGTTGTGTGTTACTGAGCTATATTGGAATCAGTTACTGTGGAATACCTCATCTGCAACCGCTAATTCAGGAGTAAAGCTGTTGTGCAGACAAAGCCTTTAGGTCCCTTAGCAAGAGCCATGAGCAGTCATGGGGATGTCATGGCCTCTGGAATGAGATTGGTGGATTAGAAAGCATTCCTTCTGCTAGGGAATTTGCTCAAATGGGAGAGAGCTTGCTTTACATGCACGAGGAAGTGGGATCAATACCCACATTCTCCAAAAGCACTTGTGTTTCTTTTCCAAGGCACAGTCAGATGAGAAGCTGACCTTCTCCTTCCTACCCAATAGCCCCCTGTAAAAAGAGAAGCCCATTTGGGTTACAAAGCTGCTGGACTCCAGCCTACTTGTCCTTACATATTTCTATTTAAAACACAGGTTAACCTGCGGCATGTGCTATGATTACTTAATGTTTCAGACGTCACTGTTTCCTCATTTCTCGGGCACTGCCAGTACTGACCACAGCCTCCCCAGTACAATGGTTTTTATACCCTTATGTCATGGAGTGACACTGCCTAATTTTCTAGCCCAGACCTGTCCAAAGAGTCAACCCCCCTTGGGAGTTAAACTCCACAGGCTTCTCTGCTTGACAGGATCTAAATTCCAGCTGAGCTAAGCAGGTCCACATGGGGCTGGCAGGAGTCAGCTTTGGGCAGACAGCGAGCCTTACCCCGAAGCAGACGCCATGGCTTAGCTTCTTAAAACAGCTGCCTTGAAAAAATGAGACCCTTGGTCCAACTCCCACTGGTACCTGGCTGTTGGGCTTTTGGGGCACCTGGTGTTTGCCAATCTCAGCAGATAGGACATTGGGTCATGTGGCTGTCAGATATGACCCACACTGTGCATTCTCCTGGTTTCCATGATGCTGACAGGGATTTGTTACAGAGCTGCTGACCCCTCAGTGCTCCTGGCTCCTATATGGAGCTCCAGGAGTCCTAGATTCAAGTCTGTGGCTGAGTAGTTATTGCATTACCTCAGGCTGGTCCCTGAGTGTCACCAGCCACCCAGATGCTGGTGTGGTCAGGGGCCTGGTGGTTGGGAGGCTGTTTGTGGCTGTCTGCAGGCCAGGCCTCTCCCCAGCTTTGCTATTCTGGGTTTTTTAAGCCTCCCCATGGAGTTGTCTGCATTAGTTGCCCCCTGCTGCAGGTGTCCCGAGAGGGGAGCTGTGCTGGGCTGAAGCCTGCAACTCCTCCTCCCTCCTGGTTTCACCTGACTTGTCTGCCTGGCCTGAGCTGCTTTTCTTAAGCACGACGGAGACAAAGGACAAAGCCGAGTGGAAGTGCAAGGGCCAAACTTGTGGGCATGAGGTGAAGCAGTGAGAAAAGCAATGACTGAGAGTGTGCGCATGAACTTATCCACTTCGCTTCTGAATCCTGGACTAATCTTGAACTTATCAACATCCTCTGGTGAGGAGTTCCACTGGTTGAGTGTGAGTTGTGTGAAAAATGCTTCCTTTTGGTTCTGGTAGGTCTGTTGCCTACTAATTTCATTCAGTGATGCTAGTTCTCACGTTGTAAGGAGTAAATAGTGGTTTCATCTTTATGGTCTTGTCAGAGTCGTTTTATTCAGAACTCCCTTTATGTTTCTCAGGGCAGTGTAAACTAGTGGCCACAGTCAATTCTCCAAATCCTCTCTGCAGGGCAGCATAGCCTTGTGGACAGAATCAAGACAGCAAGGCCCGTAATGGATCAGTGCTTTGGAAGGGTGTATGGGGGTCACAATCACAGACCCCCACAGCAGGAAGCTGGTTTGTGGTTTAATCACATGGCTAAGCAAGTACAGCCGCCCCTCCAGCTATGCCAGGATTGTGTTCCCAGCACCATCACATAACTTGAATTTTGCATAAGTCAGGAGCCGGCTTTTTTCCCACAAGAAGGCCCGTTCTGCAGCCGGGAAGCAGCAGGAGCATCTGAGCTCCTGGAGCTCAATTAGAAAGTAAAGTCCTGGGGTTGTGGGGGCAGTTGGGGCTGTGACAGGGGAGTAGCTGGGTGAAGCCAGGCTGGGTTAGAGCTGCAGATGGTGTAGATGAGCCAGGGCCGTGCAGCCCTGCAGGGGATTGAGCTGGAGCTGCACATGGCTGGGGTGAGTCAGAGCTGCACAGTGGGTGGTGAGCCAGGGCCATGAAAAGGTTTGAACTGGGACTACGCCAGGCTGGGGGTGGTGAGCCCGTACCGGGGGAGGGGGAGGGGGATTTTGAGTTGTGCTTAACTCACATGAATGTTACTCACACATTTCGAGGGACTCCTGTACACCCCCAAACCCTCCTGTGCACTGGAAGAAATGGAGCTGTTGGAATTCTTTATTTCAGATGGTATCAGGCCTAGACCCTGTGATCTCTGGCCTGTGTAGATGTATTCTTTCCCCAGCTGTGATGGCTGAATGGTTAAGGCGTTGCACTAAAAATCCCATAGGGTTTCCTTGTGCACATTCAAATCCTGCTCCCAGAGAGGCGTGTCCTTTAGCCACACCCCTAACCAGGGTAATCCAGCTCCACACTCCTGAGACAGGCTACTCTCCTCACCCTCTACACCCCAGAGAAATCCCCTTTACCTTCCCAGCCAGGGTGGAGAAAGAACATGAGAACAGACATGCGGTGGGGTGCGGCGGCCTGGGATGTGCAGGGGTTTAGAGCAGATGCTCTGGGGCTGCCTTGTAGTTTTAAATGCTGCCAGTGTGACTCAAACCTTCGTGCTTTTCTGCTCCTATGAACTATTCCATCTGGGGAAAACACCGAGTGGGACAAGTCCCTAAGCTGAAACCGTGATGGGATCTCCAGGGGAATGGGAAGGAAACACTTGCTTCTTTAGGAGTACAGAGGAACGACTGACCCAGCCCACTCTTTCAGAAGGGCTACGCCTACACTTGGAGAAATCTTTGAAATTGCCGTGCTAATGGCCATTTGGAAGATTACTTCTGAGGCACTGAAATGTATATTCAGCACCTCATTAAGAACCTGCTGGCTGCAGCACTTTGCAATTGCCACTTCCCACTCCCACGTGGCTCCTCCAGAGGGGGGTCCTTTTCAAAAGCACCCCACCATCTTTGAAATCCCCTTAGTCCATAGAAATAAGTCTGGGAAGCCAACCGGCAGCCCAGGTGATCCCCAAAGACCTGCCGCTATTAAGAACAACTGGACGTGCTCCTCGGAGGCACCCAGCCACGTTGCTCCATCTGAATTTTGACACTTCTGGGGGCCTTGTTCTGGAGTCCAGCCCTTCTCACCTTTAAACCTGTTAAATATTGTTCCATTATTTCAGCAGCAGCAGGGCAGAGCTGGAGGAGTCGGTGCCTGTACTGGTGGCATTTGATCTCACAATATTGGAATGCCTGGGGGCCACATAATAACTACAGGTAAGATTACCAGCATACAGTCCAGTGCACCACACAGGCTGTGCCCGCCAGCACCTCCTTCTTGACTGTGACTTGATTTGACTTAAGCCCTTCTCCTCTGAGTGGAGTAGGTCATCAAGAAAAAAGTGGTAAGATCTGAGGGGACTCCAGGCAGGAGCCCAAGAGAGTGGGCACAGGACAGCAGGGTCTGAGGGGACTCCTGGCTGGGCACAGGACAATGAGGAGAGAGTGACAGTCTGAGGGGATGCCAGACTGGGGTGCAGGGTAGTAGGGGAGGTGCAGCAATCCCATTCCAGAGAGCACAACAGCCCAGCAACTGCCTTTTTTTTGTCCAGAAGGATCCCTTGTTTGCTAATGTCCCGTAGGCTACCTAGCACAGTTGGTTAGAGGGTGGTTCTAACACTACTAAAGCCATGTGTTCAAGGGCCCTGTGTGTTGCCAGACAACACTTGTGTGTGTGTGGTTTCACCTTTGCCTTTCTTCCCCCAAATCACCTGACTTTGGGGTTGTTGGTCTGGCGTGGAATAGCAGTGGACAAGTCTGTGGGTTTGCTGGTGGGAGTTGTGGCTGGCCAGTGGGGGTGGAAGAGTGGCTGTTGGGATTTGCCTTAGAAAGAAGGAAATCCCAGCCTGGGGCTGTAAGTGGCCTGGGTTTTGAGCAACGGTCGCCTGGGCTGGTTTCTTTACATGTGCCTATGACTCCTGTCCTATTACACACCATCCCTGCTTTCTCTGACACTGTTGAATGCTCCTGAGAAGAACGTTGTCAGCCTGTGCATGGTGTCTAGGTGGCAGCATCCTGCTCTTTCTTCTCTTTGTCTTCCTCAGCAGGGGAGGAAAAAGAAGAGCCCACTTGCACTGGACATGAAGTAGACAACTAAGGAGAACTTGCTGAAGACTCCCTATTGTCCTCTGTTCTACCAGCTGAGCTATTGAAATGCAGCACTTAGCCCTCTGCCCACTCCTGTAGCTAGTTCAACCCACCCACGTGTTATGACAAGTGCCACCCAAGTGATGGCACTTCCAGGAGAGAGGAAGAAGAATCCAGGTGAGATTCTGTGGGGCACTGGATATCACAGAAGTCCCCCCATTGAACTCAGCAACAAACACAGCAACTCATTTCTATCCTGGCAGGGATTTCTGCTTCTATGGCTAGTCTGTGACTAAGCATTCCCTGCTCCTATGAGTTCCTGAAAGTGAGAACCTGCGATACCCTTTAGCAAGACAGGGAACACTTTTGCAATTAATGAACCAAAAACATCAGCCAACAGCCTTGACCCGCTTGACTCTGCTCTCTGCAGTGGCTGCAATGGACAGAGAGGCTCAAAGAGAAACAGACTAAAAGGCTTGTAGGGAGCAAACTAAAGCTCTGATGGAAAGTGACTCCAGCATGTGACAGGGAACACAGCCAGAGACACAGAATCCCACCCAGCCTTGCCCTGCTTTGGGACACTCCAGAGCACAAGCGCTCACTCCCTGGGGTACACTGAGTGTGGGAGCCAACTGGTGGGAGGGACCTGATCACCTCACATCTGCAGGGCAGGTTAACTACATGTCCCTGAGCTCAGCCCATGCTGGAGGGAGCTGGGCAGCTTTAGCAGAAGACAGTGTCAGATGGGGAGTAGATACGTGTATTTGGGGAAGGGATCCTGAGTGCTGCATCCCAGACATGTGCTTTGTCCATGGTCCTGACTTCCTCACAAATCCAGCCTCCAGGTCAGAGCTGTTCCCGTTCCCTCCAGGGGGAGGGGAGATGTTCAAGGTGCTCTCTTGTGCCATTGCACCTGGCTGAGCACAGAGAGCCCCAAATCCCCGCTCTGCTGGGAGGCAGGTTGCTGTTTGAATTCTGTATTGCCAATGACATTGTCTCATTATTGTCCAGTATCCATGATAACGAAACACTAAAGGGCTCAGAGCTGTGATGACTGAGTGGTTAAGCTGTTGGACTTGAAATCCAATAGGGTTTCCCTGCACAGTTTCAAATCCTGCTCACAGAGAAGCCTGTGTTTTACCCCTACCCAGGGCAATTCAGGCACACCCTGTGTGCATGGCAAATGCAAGAGGCTGGGTCCCTAATCCTGTTTCACAAAGGCTGGCTGTTTCGGGGAAGAAATGCCACGGTTGTGGTGTGGTCACTGCTCCAGACACAAGCTGGCTGCTGCCACCTGCTGTGAGCAAAGCTCCAGGCAAGTAGGCGTCTCTCCCATGCCCCACTCTGCTCTGCTTCTGCAATGCTGTCCTGCTCTGCTCTGTCTCTGCCTGCACCCGTCTGCTTCATCCCCCAGTGTCTACTGGTGTCTGCCTCCACCAGACCCTGCCCCACCTTCTCCCCCGGGGCCACCTCCTGCTCTGCTCAGGCAGGAAATAGTGGCAAGGGCCTGGCCCATGGTCCTTATAGCCCCACTGACAGTGTAGGGCTGGGGGGAGCCTGAAGTGGGGCAGAGGAACCTCTTGGGGAGAGCCTGACAGCAGTGAGGGGCAGGTGCAAAGTGGACAGAGGGGGTTGCGGGGTGAAAAGGGTAAAAGCTGGGATGTGGTTGGCTGAACTGTCTAAGATGGTGTCTTCTGGTCACAGCCACCTCTGGAGATGGGAGTTCAAGCTGCTGAATGGGGAGGGGTGTGGGCCAGGCTAGCGAGTGGGTGAGGAAAGGGCAGGCCAGGCCCAGTGGAAAATATTGGGATGACAAGGAGGTTCATAGGTGACTACATTTTTTATCCCACTTGGTGCAGTGCCAGGTTTGGGGGCTGCTGGTGGGGGAAGGTAGCACAGATAAGAAGGACCCCCCCATTATTAACACAGCCTGTCCACTCCGATACCAGGTCAGACTTGCCTTTCAGGGTATGGCACAGTTGGTTGTGAGGACAGGAAGGTTTCAGCCACAGCAATGATCTCCCTCAGAGCAGCCGAGGTGAACACAACAGCAAGGCCCCTTTGGGTTTGGTCCATGGGAGGGCTTTGTACCAGTGGGGGATGCAGGCTGATTTCTGGGAGGTTCATCTAACGCTGAGACTCTGTCCTCAGCACTTACTGATGGGAGCCTAGAGAGTCTCTGCTCATTGCAAAATGGCATAAGAAGCACAACATCTGCCTGCCGGAAAGGAGGGCTCAGGCGGAGCTTTTCTGTGTGGCCAATTGGATGCAGTGTTGGACTTCAGATGAGACCATTGGTGGTCTGAGTTCCTATGTGGTCATACTTGCTCTACACTCACTCTGTGCAGCCTTTGCCCACAGATTGCAACCTTCTCCTTGGCTGCTCTGAGCAATGGTTTGGCTCCAACTGGACTCTGGGAAGCAGTTGCTGGTCAGGCATGAGCCCTGGCTGCTCCCACTGAGCCATTATCTTTCTGGACTTGCCAAAGAAGATGAGGGGTAAATCAGGCTTGTGTGTCGGGCAGTTGCCCTCTTCCAAATGGTGCTCATCCTTGTGCTGGAGGGAGCTCATTTGCTAGCCCCTTTGCAGCCCTGGGGGTTTCTCTGCTTCTCTTTTGAAGGCAAGAATCCTCTTGAGGCCACATCTCCTGCCCCACTGCCAAACTGACTCCCATAAGTGGAAGCAGTGAAAGAGCAGCTGAGGAGCTGGCTTTGCTTCCTGCCTTCTCCTGACACTGGGAGTAGACTGTCAGCAGCTGGCCCCATGCTGGTTGATGGGAGGCTTTCAGTCAGTTTGTGGCCTGCCAGAGTCAGAAGAAGAGCCTGGCTGGGGGGTGTCTGTGGCTGTCTGCAGGCCAGGTATGATAGTGAATCCTTTAATAGTGTGTGACACACATGTGATTTTGGGATAAAGATTGTGCACATGCCGGGGGAGGAGCAGAGCAGTCCCAGAAGCAGGCAGCTTGTAAGCCACGACCTTTAGGCAGGCTTACAACTGGGTGGAGCAGTAAAGGGGTAACAAGCCTGCACTGCAGTGGGGAAGGGGAAATTGAGGCACTACATCTCATGACATTGGTGGCTTAATGCCAAGCAATATATCCATTCCCACATACTGCTACCTGCATTCCGGGGGCTCTTCTTCCCACAGGGGAGTGCACCAGGCAGAATGAATCAGTTTCCCAAATTTGGCCAGAAAAATCAGATGAATAATCTGAGAGGTGTCAAGTAAAAGGAGTAGCATTGTCCCCTCAGTGGTGTAACATGGAAGAGTCCGCACCTCCCTCAGCCCCATTCAATTCCAGTGCCAGGAGGAAACATTTTCTGCAAAACTATCCAGAATTATAGCTTCTGCTCTGCATCCGTCCAGTGGTCTGGCCATTGGGGGAGGGCAGCAGCCCGCTAGGCTCATCCTCTGCAGCCCTCACCCCATCCTCTTTCAGCCACCAGAGAACCAAGGCCACATCCGTGTTCCCTCCGACATTGCCCATCCTCGGGCTGGTGGAATTTCCTTTGAGGTGGGATGAATTTTTTAGGGGCAACACCAATGCTGGGGTCCTGTGCAGATTTGCATCATGGGTACAAATAAACATCATTAGCTATAAACACATGTTTGGAACAGATCAAAGGTATGGAAGACAAACACATCTAACCGGGGGATAACTCACAAGCAGCACCGCTTCTAATGGTTATTTCATATGACGTCATATGAAAAAGAATATTAATGCCCTGATTCGGTACCTCTATTTGATCACCCTTTCTACCAGCAATGGCTGTTAAACACACCCAGGTGGAGCACTCTGAAAATGGCTCTATAAATAAATCACAGACATGGCCATTCAGTGAAACATAAACATCTGCCCCAGAGCCCCAGTGTAAACACCTCCTTCCACAGACCACAAACTCTCCACAATCTCCACTGCAGCTGCTTTCAGAAATGAAGCATCTGCCTAAGCACCACATGCTACAGACCTCTGCAGTTTCAGAGCCACCCCTGTTACGTGTTACATGCTACATACCTCTAGAGTTCACAGAGCCACCCCTGTTGCATGTATATCACCTGCCCACGGAGCTCAATGAAGCTGAGTCCAGGGAGTTGACGCATCCAGTAGAACCTGTTCAGAGACCATCAGGCTCTGAAAAGCCACAGGAACCTCCCTGTCCAGAGCAGCCAGGCCACGTAGTCAAGATGCCCCAAGGGCTCACCTTGAGCTGGAAACTGTCATTTTGGCGTTATTAGCAGCACTGTCTGAACAGCTCAGCCAGCCAGCTGGTAGGAACAGGTCTTACAAGTGTCGTCTTAGGAAAGGAGCCAGGGAGCTGCAGGGACATAGGGACTCAACAGTGAGGTGGCTGGGGCAGGGCTTTACCATGTACCCTGGGGAATTAACTCAAATGGGAGAGCACTTGCTTTGCATGCGAGAAGCAGTGGGATCAATGACCACCTTCTCCAATAAGAATTGCATTCGCCAGCCTTATCTTCCAACGCAATGTGAGAACAATGCCCCTTCCTCTGACAACTCGGTTCCCCCTCTGAATATAGAGGCAGGATTTGGGGCTGTCTGTGCTTAGCTGTGTGCAAGGGTACAAGAGAGCTCTTTGAACATCTCCTCTCCCACCTGCTGGGAAGCGACACACTTTTGCTCTGGAGGCAATATTTGAAAGAGGAAGTCAGGACCATGGACTACCTCAGGTGAGAGAAAGTAGTGATGCACATGTGAGCCATGTACCTAATATGGTAATACCCCTGGAGTGGGTAGGAGTGAGTTGCATGTGGGTCATTTTGGTGGGCAGGTTTAGTGCTGCATTCGCAGAAGGTTCTGGAGTTGGGGTGACAGCTGTGGGGTCTGCTCCTGTGGGCTCTGTGTCTGTGGGTAGGAGAGGAGGCAGGAGAGCAGCTGCTCCAAGGCCATGTGTGCTGGGTGAGCTGGGAGCAGCTGAGCTCAAGAGCAGGCAGCAGACTGAGGTCCCTCTGCTGGAAGCACGTTACACGTTGCATGTTACCTCTCTGTCAGGGAACATGGGCCGTATTAATTAATATTGTGTTTAGGGCAACAGAAAGAGGGGACAGGCAGGGCTTGAGGGGACACCCGGCAGGGGCCTAGCACAGTGGGTGAGGGGCAGCAGGGCCTGAGGGAATTCCTAGCCAGGGCTCAGGGCTGTGGGGAATGGGAGACAGAGTCTGGGGGAAGGGGGATGCCAGGTCATGTGTTAATCAGCTAAGCCACAGAGCCCATCACCATTGCTAAAACCCAGACACTACTGGGAATGGGACCCAGGCTCTTCTGCTTCTAAGACACACGCTTCAACCAGCTAATTCACAGACCCTCAAGGACCAGTGGCTCAGTGCTCACTGGTGGCCAATGACTCCCATACAATTTCCTTCATTCTTTCCCTGTCCAGTGTGGAACAGCTTAGTTTCTGTAGCCAAACTCTGCACCCATCTAGTGTACCATCTCCCCATTCTCTGTGGGCTCTCCCTTTCCTATTTGAACCATCCATTATGCTAAATAACAGGGTTTTCATTTTTCTTTCCTCCTTCATTCTGCAGCTCAACTCAAATTCCTGTAACTTCCACTGCATAACCTTCTACAGTAGGTTTTCTTTCAGTCGCTTCTTTCTGCAGAATTCCTCATTGGTGAGCTTCAGCATCTATCCCATTATCAGCATCTTTCTATAACAGCTCCTCTTGGACACCAATGTACTTCTCTTTGAATCTTTCGTTATCACCCATGTCTCACAACCGCACAACATGCTGCTGAATACACACGTGTTCAAGACACTCAGCTTTGCTCCTAAGATAATTGCTTTGTTTCTTCAGTTCTCATCCACTGCCTTCAAACTTGCACTTGCTTTCACAATTCAAGTCGCTATTCCCTTCTTACAGCCCAGAGCATATATTATGTTGCTTCCCACATGTGATCTTCTCTACTTTGATCCCATCTATACTGATCTCCCTTCTAATTTTCTAATCTACATATATCATTGTTTTTGTATAACAATGTTCATAATCCGTCTGTACCGCTTCCCTTCCTCATTTAGCACCTGCACCATTCTTGTCAGCTTCTTTTCATCATCTTCAATGAGAACAATGTCAGCCATGAACCTCAGCTTGTAGATTATCATCCCGAGCAGCTATTCCATCGACTTTTTCCTCAATCTTGTCTAGATGCATGATGAAGATACTTGTTATAACCAAATTCCCATCCCTCCACACATTCTTACCTATGCCTGTGCATTCTTGTTGATAGCTGTCAACAACCGATCTGTCTGCTATCCCCTACCTGTGACTCCAACAGCACCCAAGTCACTTTCTGATCTATCCTGTCAAATGCCTTTTGAAAATGAACAAAGCTACTGCAGATGCCGGTGTACCTCTCCAGGCACGAGCCTGGGCAATTTTTTGGGACCCTGGGCTGCCCAGACGCCAGTGTCCCCCTCTCGGCTTCACTGATATCATCCAAAGGAGAGCATAACCTCTACGTCTGGTACCAGCTCAGCTGCAGAAACTGCCAGGTCAATGCCAGAAGTTGGACAGAACCGCCTTAGGACTCCCCTCTGGATTTTGTGTCAGGGTTTACTCCCTCAGCCTTGCTCCTTCCCAGGATAACCCATAAGGCAGTGGGGCGGGTTGCACATAAGCTATCCACAATCTTCAGCTGACAGAACTTGTTTCACACCAAGCATCATAGCTTAAAAAGCCAAGGCACTTCCCATTTCACCAAGGAGCAGGTCCTCTCCTCTCTCCGCTTCCAACAGAGAAATTGAAAGAAAAGAGAAAGCAAGAGTTAAACCTGTGTTGACTGGGAATTGAACCCAGACCAAGTGCTGGGAAGGCAGCCATGCTAACCACTACACCACCAACACCTTCTTGAAGGGGGGTTTGCAAAAACCAGCAATATGAATCATGGAACATGTGTCTTCAACGCCATGTTTTGTTTTCATTTTCTTTGATATATTGATATTGCAGAAGCTCTGTTCTCTGTCACTCACAGGGCACCGGGGGGGCTAGATAATCAAATGTGCCAAATAGAAGACTTACCTACCCTGAATGCAAACCCAGCCACACCTGACGCATCGGCTGATGCCCTTCAGTACATTTGCTCTCACTTCTTTAGAATTACTGAAGAGCCTCCAAGCAGATACAAGAACACTGTCCCACACACAAAGGAAATCTGCCTCCCTGAGTGATGGTAGCTCTGTGAGTGGGAGAAGCTAGGTCAGTGGGGAAGCTGTGGTGTGCAGCTGGGGAGAGAAAGTTTAATTAACCCCCATTTGAAAAACTATGCTGGGCTGGGACAGAAGAAGGAGCCTGGGGAAGAAGAGTTTGTCCTACAGGGACCTGAAGATCAGAGATTCAAGCAAGAGTGAGATGTGGGTGTCAACCAGTGATAGAGTGTTTGATTTCAGGTGAAGTGATCTTCTTTCTAATCCATGCTCCCCTTTTCTAAGGCAGCCACTTGTATGACAATAGTTGTATCACCCTTCCCAACATGCTGTGGATTTCTATAGTATGGGGATCCTGAAAATGGAAATGAACCCTTAACATTTGTCAGTGCCAATGCAGATAAACCTACCAAACCCCTCCCTCTGTTGAAATCTGGCTACACAGCGAAACTGACAGTTGAGACTGACATGAAGAATGTTGGGTCTTATTTCCATTAAGAGGTGCTCATTCAGAGTCTATCAAATACATCGCTTCCAGCAGGAAAGGTCTCTGCACACTTTGTAAATGTGTGTGTTGAGAGGATGTCAATTATTCCAGGAATTCACAGCCAAGGCCTTTATGTCCTCCCTCAGCTAGATATTCATACACACGCACCACCAAGCTCCCCAGTCTCTGCATTTCTGTTAATTCCCTGCAAGCTATTTATTGTAAAAGAAAAATTAACCCTTTTCACCTTTTGGGGGCTTCTAAGAAATGTTGCCTTACAGCCAGGTGGAGCTGGCAGCAAGATGGGCTCGGCTCAATGTCTAGGGGAGAAGAGTGGTAGAAATGGGGCAGGAAGGAGTGTCCTGAGAAGTGAAACAGCTGGAGGGTGGCATGGAGTGCAGGGTGCCAGCCTGTCAAGAGTCACAGGTGCACTGAGGAGTAACATTTGGTTGGTCCTGGGGTGTAGAAAGCAGTACTCAGGAGTCTGCAATGTGAGTCGAAATCTCAGTGGACTGCTGGTTGGTTGTGTTGTTGCTGTAAATCTTTGTCTCTCCAAAGCTTTGGCTTCTTTAGTCACTGGTGCACCTGAGTAAGTTTTTTTTCCCTACTACTGGATGAGTGAGGCCCACTGGAGCTACATAGGTCTCTGACTGGGCTGTCACCAACATGGCTGCAATAGGTTGAGGCCCTGCAACTTATCAGTCTGTGAAGAGATACATGAGGACTGAGCTTGTGTTTTTCACAGCTTCTCCAGATCGCCACACAATTGTTGCCAGTACCTGGAGCTGCCAGGCTATTCCTATTGCACACGTGGCATTGAAAGGAAGGACCATCCAGAGCAGGCTAAGAAAGTCAGGGGACAGCAGGTGAGAGGAAGAGTTCCAGGCTAGAGCCCAACTCATCTGTCCCCCTCTGGGCCCTTGCAGCAGGGGCTGCTAGTTCTGACACCTTCATGGGATGTTGTAATGCTGCAGAGCACCCAAGGCCAGCACAAGAGGAGGGGAGGGCCATGACTGCATTTGCCAGAGGACTTCCCTAAAGATCACAGAGCCTGGCTGTTCCCACCTGCAAAGCAGCATGTGCTCTGCAGCCAGCATCAAAATGGGATAGAAAATCAGCCACTCCCCAAGAGGGGCCTCTTAACTGTGGAGCTCCTTTCAGCTGTGGGGCAGCAGATAAGTCCCAAAGAGGCTTTTCCCCAGCTGCTGAGAAGCACAGAAGGACTCAGGGCCTGCACAGGGTGACACAGTTGAATGAATTATTGTTCCAAAGGCTCCTTTACAAAGGGATGGCTCGATCAGCCGCTTGTTTTAAGCCTACTCATGCCCTGGTTGTGGGTTCAACTCCTGGGATGCCTTTGCTAGGTGCCCTACCTGCTCTGGCCAGGGGCTCTCTCCCATGCTCAGGGCGTTGTGCAGGGCCAGCCTGGTGGGTGGAGTCCCTGAGCATCACTGCTGACATAATCATAACAATTCCAAATGCCCCTGCCCCGGGGGTGCTGGGGACTGGCAGCCTGGTGTCACAGCTCTGGGTCTCCTCTGAACTGCTCTGCCTGTCCCCTCCCTGCTCTCACAGGTTTGCTCAGCTCCATGGGCAGGTGCACCAGGCATGGTTTTGTGAACTGCAAAAGTCTGTGTCTGATGAGCGTTTTGGTGGATTCTCCATTTTGTGAGAGCAGCTGCAGTGGACACCAAGGTGTCTCTGGCAGAAGGAGTTTCAATTGGGGTTCTGCGGAAGATTTTTATGCTTCTTTTTATGCCCAATAACATGTGCTCTTCAGGGGCTGTGGTCCCAGGATTCTGGCCTCTCTGGAAGACCCAAGGTTAATTAATAAAGAGCCTTGTTTGCTGGAGTCCCTCCAAGGGCATCTCATCCTGTCTTCTCAGGGGGACTTACTGACCCCTGGCTGTGGAGTGGCATTTGTCTGGCTAACGGCTGTCTTGCTTTGGGAGCTCCAGGCCAATGCATGTGGCTTGGCAGCTGTGAGCCATCAGGTTCTTTTCTCTCTGGTATTGGTCCCTCCTGCAGCCCCCACTCAGGAAGGGCTCTGCCTGGCTCTGGGCTCAGGGCCTTTCTGGGAGTCCTGGCAGCTCTGCCCCCTGCCTGATGACTAAATTCCTGCTCAGAGCCATGAGCTTATTCCTGGGTGAAGGGCAGGCTCCACTGTTGCTGACTGAGTGTGACAGAGCCAAGGTGCTGTGAGCCCAGCCTGCACCAAGAGCATTTCTGTGTCAGGCTCCTGAGAACCCTGGCTGTGGGTCTGGTTCTCCTGCCCAGTGCAGCCCATGGCGAGCAGGGCCCTGCACATGTGCATTGGATTGTACCTTTGTCCGATCAATGGAAACAGAAACCTGAGCCTTGGAGGCTGGGAACTGAGGCAGCTGAGGGACAGGTTTGCTCGCTGTTGGTACATTTGCAGAGGGGAATGTTAAGAGTTTAAATCCTTTTCAAGCACCCAGTGCAACCCCCTAACATACTGGAACGAGAGATGAAAAGAGATTTCTGTTTAGAAAACCACCCAAACAGGAGCACCTGGGATAACTTTATCAGCATCAAATGTTCCACCACTGAGCTGGGCTCTCTTTATCGCTGGAAAATGGGGAGAGATTTGTTACTATGTAGAGGCCACTCTGCTTTCCTAGTAGGAACATGGATATGACTATGAGAGTGGGAAAAGATTGTTGGAAATTCTGCTGTCAGACCAGTTTAAAATGTGTGTGACACTGATCAGGGAGGTCCAAATTGCACTGGTTTCTGTGTTGGGTCTGTACAGTTTTTCTGCTTCATAATACAGTTCGGCTAGGTCATTCATTGCTATTTACACTGTTTCCTTAGATGTCATTTATTAATCTGTTATTTCTTGTTCTTTAACCCTACGTATTTCTTTAACCACATCTCAGCATGCAAGGTTGTTTCATGTTGTGCCCCTCCTCTTATCTCTATCTACAAATTGATCTGCTACAATGCCACCACTTATCTTGTTTGGTAGTTTTTTTTTCCCCCAGAGGCTTGCTCCTGGTTCATTAGATAAGGGGTTGGCGGGGGCGGGGTGCAGGATTTATCACCCCTAAATTTTCATGAACAAAGTTCTTCCTCAGTTGATCACTGCAGTATTTAAGTCTAAACTCTAAATGGACTAATGGGTTAAATTTCACTGGAACTCTACTGTGGACTATCCAACAGGTCACAGCACCCTCTTACAGAAAACATATTTACGTTGTCACTAGGTCTGACATTTTAGCACAGTTGAAGCTCCTTTATTCAGCAACCCCAAGGAAGCAATCTGCTGAAGTGAACACAACAGCAAGGCCCATTTGGGTTTGCTCAGAACCCTCCCACCGTGGTACAAGGAAACCGTTACACTGTACTTGTTACAGGAGACAAAGAATCACCCCACACAGCAGAGGAGAAGCCTCGTACCCCCAAGGCTGGGAAGTCTGCTGCCACCACTGGGAGGAGGAAATGCAGACTAGTGGTGGTCCTGGACTCTCTTCTGAGGGGGACGGAGGTGCCCATCTGTCACCCTGACATTTCATCTCGGGACATATGCCCGGGTTAGGTAGTGTCGGTTGAGATATCTCGGTATAGCCAATTCAACACACTGCATGAGTCCAGGAAACGTTCATGTTTTCAAAATGTTATGTCATTCACACGGCTTATGTGACTTCTTGCTGGCCAGGCTGGCAACAGATGTGCTCTTTGTGAGGGGTTTGGTGCCATGTGGGGACAACACCCAGTGCTGGGCTGTAAGTAGCCCTGTGTAGCAAAGGGGTGTTGCACCCCCATCCCCAGAAGAAGGGGAAGCCTGCTGGAGGCCTCAGTGGGTCAGCCCAGAACACCTGTGCCCAGCCCCACAGAGACTGATGCAGGAGACAGGACATGCTCATGGCAGGACCCAGGGCTCATTAAAAGGGTGGCCTCTACGCCAAGCAGAGGAGCCTGGCTGAGGTCCTGGAATCAGGAGCCGAAGACCATGCACCCAGGTTGGTGATTGTCCAGAAGGGCCCACCTGCTGCTTTGACATGACCCCAGAGGTGGAGATGACCCTCCTGCTTACCTGCTACTCAGAAGTCCTGGACTGACCTGAGCTGTCTGCCCCTCTATGAAGTCACTCCAGGGAAGGTCCTGATCTGCTGGCCGCCAGCTACCTGTGCATCCCAGACCGACCCAGGGGTCCAGGACCGGCCTGAGCCTACAGCTCTGCTGCCACTCCACTAGCCCAGTGACGTAGGCATGCCCGACTTTCCAGACCTGATGACGGCTACTTACCCAGAAGACATAGAACTGCCCAACCTCCCAGATAACACGGAGTGGGACCTTGAGACAAGGGAGGTGGAGGTAGGAAGCAGCCGGGGGAACGCCCCATCAGAGCCCATGTCGATGTGTTTTGGGGGATCCCCGCTGACCAGAGCTGGTGTGCCTGTGCCCCCTCCCCATCTCCTTTGCCTCTCCCTACCCAGAGTGCCTTGGTGGGGTGCTTGGTGCTGTACCCTGCTTCAGGGAAAACCCACTGGCATACTGTCTGAACCGCTCCACCCTGCCCCCGGCCCAGGGCTGTTATATTGTTTGGACTGCCCCGCCCTGCGAACAAGCTGCTGAGGCTGATTAAACGCCGCCCAGCCCTGCCCCAGGCCCAGGGCTTCTACTCAGACTGGATGTGTCGAGGCTGAGTCTGACTAATGGACTGCCCTAGGGCTGGGGCTTCTACCTTGACTGCCCACCTGCAGCCCTGTTAAATGGGAGTGGGGCCCATGCAGACTGCTGTCCACCCAGAACCAGGACGTGCCTTGATTTGGAGAGGTCTTGTGGCCTGCTCCACCCCAGAGGGGGCGCACATGCCTGACCCACACCTCTACACCCAGTTTGAAGCAATTTGTCCTGGTTTGGCTCTCTCAGCTGTACCCAGAGTATCCTCCTGTCTTCCAGACACATGAAGAGAGAGAGAAATCCAGTGTATGGAGAGGTTCCTGGCCACCCTATCCCAGTGACCCCTACCTGCCTTGGGGACAGGGGCTTTTCTGCCCAGGTTAGGTAGTGTCGGCTGGGATATCTCGGCACAGCAAATTCAACACACTGCATGAGTCCAGGAAAGGTGGTATCATTGCACGTGGGCTCTCCCTGGGCCCTCTTCTCTGCAACAGTGAGGTCCTGGGTGTCCTCCTCACCCCTGGCTGCCACCCTCAGCCACCCCCTCCCAGACAGCCACCCACCCAAAGCTCCTTCTTCACAGACCAGGTCTGCACTTTGGATGTGCGGGGAGGAACCAATGGTCACATGGCAGCTCCATCTGGGTGCAGCCTGTGGCTACCAGGACAGGACAGAGCAGGCCCGGCTCAGGCAGGGCTGCTGCGTTAGCTCAGTGGGTTTATTGAGGACACAGGCACAGCTGACAGCACCGTCACTGGAACAGCCTGGCCCAGAGCTCTTGGTACACGGATGGGAACATCTCACCAGGGAAGAACTTCCCCTTCCCAGTTCACAAAGGCCCCATTGTCCTTCTCGGAGAGCGTGGAGAGCACGTGCAGCATCCCTCTGACACTCGCCTCCACTGTCAATACAGCCTGCGGGGGGAAAGCAGAGTTAGGGGAGAGGCTGCTCTGGGACTGACTCAGGACACCAGAGGCCCACAGGCAGGGTCCAGCTGGCATTCCCTTGAATTGTCCCACATCTGAGTGGCATGAATTTTCTTTTGTGTATCAAGGTGAAGGGGGTGCAACATGCAGCTGACGTGTTACTCCTCACCTTCACCATGGTGCACATAACACAATTCATATGGTGGGAGTGGGGCCGAGGGGTCTGAGTGGGGGAAGGGCTCTGGGCTGGGACAGAGGGTTTGGGTACAGAAGTGTGAGGGCTCTGGCTGGGAGCTCGGGCTTTAGGGAGGTTCCAGTCATTAGGGATTCAGGCTGCCAGAAGGGAGCTCTGGGTGTGGAAGGTTCTCAGGACTGGGGGTGGGTGTGAGGATGGGGGTCCAGGCTCTGATCTGGGGTGCTGGAGTGGGATTAGGCTCTGGGTTGGGAGTGGGGTGTAGAAGGGGTCCAGGGTTCCGGCTGGGAGTTGGGCTTTTGGGTACATGAGGACACTGGGTGGAGATCACAGATATCACCCCCAAGGAAGTACCTGCCAGCTGGTGCGCATGACAACCAGCTCCCCCTCTCCGGCTCCTCACAGCAGCAGCTCTGCTCACCTTCACTCTGGGATGCCAGCAGCTTGAGGAACCAAGCAAGGGGCAGCAGGAGGTTGGAAGCCCAGGGCACAGCACTGAATCCCTGAGGGCATCTGAGTGGGACACGATCCCTCCATGCAGGGCAGAGGTGGAGGGCAGGAAGGGTTCCAGCATAACCATTACCCATAGAATAAATATCTGCCACAACATGTGGCTACCACTGGCCTCTCCCAGCGAGATAGCTAACTGATCAGAGCCGGAATTCCCCATGTGTGTCTGCACAGCACCAGGATGGACAGCAACACTCAGGATCCCGTCTCCGCCGTATCCCAAGGCCTGGCACTTGGTGAGCATGTTCAGAGCAGCCTGTGGGTGAGATGCCATGAGCAGAGACAGCAGAGTGTGGGGGAGGGAATGAGCCCTGTAGGAAATGACTTGCCCTTCCGAGGGGAGGGATGGGAAAGGCTGACAAGGAAGTGAGGTGACATAAATTTCAATTTTGTCTTTGCATGTGCAGAACAAATTTTATTTCCACTGAGACATGTGTGGATGAGCACTGCCAATAAAAACACATGCTGCCGGCTGTGGGTGCTCTGCTTATCAGCTGGGCAGCATTTGAATTTCTCCTGGATGGCCACTCAAGCACTCAGCTTATGGGAAGCACTCGTGAGAAGAAAACACTCCTCTGGGCTGCACTCTCTCATGCTCTCAATGATGACAGCAACCCACAGAGATGCGGGTATAGCTGCCCTTTGATAAGCCACTGATGCTGAGGCCTCCAGTGAGCTGTGAGAGGTGAGCACACCTGAGAGCCGTGCTGAGGCTGCTCTCGGTTATGCAGGGTCTGGTTGGTTAGGGAAAAGTGGAAATGTGACATTGATGCTCCTTTAGGTTTTCCCATAACTTTTCCAGATGCAGTGAGGATCTGGTGCCTCTTCGGTTGAACTGGGGATGGTGTCTAAAAGGGGTAGGCCCACCCTTAGAAGGGGGTAGAATTCACAGCTCCTCAGTGACCCTTCCCTGAGCTAACACTGGCTCGACTGGGGCTGAGCTGCACCTCGCCCATCACTGCATGGGGATTTCTCCGGCGGAATACAGGCATAACAGAAAGTTCCTCACCGGATGGGAACTCTGATCCAAAGCCCAAGTGAATTGCAGGCAGATGAAAAACTTTCGGCCCTGCCCCACACAGCGCTGGAGGCTGGAGTGGTGGCAGTAGGATGGGGAACAAGGGAAAGACACCGACTGACAGGAATTGGTGCAAGTAGCAAACCGAGACAGCAGTCAAGCCCTGCTGGGTGCACCCAGTACCTTGCTGCAGCGGTAGGAGATGATTTGGAACAGATGCCAGAGGTAGACATTCTGGATGGAGCCAGCATCGCTGGAGATGTTGATGATGGCCGCCTTGCTGCAGCTCAGCCCTCTCTGGGGGCTTCCCTGGGCAGCCTGCTTCAGCAAGGGCAGGAAGGCCTGGGCAGAGGGGAGAGCAGAGCAGCCGTGGGGTCGAAAAGGAACCAGCATCGTGAGGCAGCATGCTGATGAGGTGGGCCACCAGGATGGGGTGGCTCTCCACTCTTCCCCATGATGCCCAGTCTCCGGACAGGCCAGAAGGAGGACCCCTTTCCAGGCAGGTGTGAGAAACAGTGGAACCTCCTCATGCCCAGGCAGGGGCCAAAAATGATCCCCAACTCATGTCTGTGCCTTCAGAGCACCCCGATATCCTTGCTGGGGGTTGGAAAATCTCTTGCCCCTGTTATGAGGCAGCTCCCCACCACCTGCCCTTGGCGTGAAGGTAAGTCATCTGTACCAGCTCCAGAGCAGGTGCCTGAACCCCCCGGCCTCTGGGCGCACAAGCCCTGCCGCTCCAGCCTGTGCTGCCTTCACTCTCTGCACACAGGCCACTGACAGACCCACCCAGAGTGGAGCCCTCTGAGCCGTCTTGCCCCACAGCCCCTTGTGCACTGCCATGTGCAGGGTCAGCAGGCCTGCTGCTCACACAGCAGCCAGGGTGAGCCCACCCGGGGCCATCACTCTGCTGAGCACCCAGCGCTGAGATCACTTTGAAGTGAGCACATGGGGAAGCTGTTCCTTCAGGCTGAGAGGGGGTGCAGCGTGGGTGGGCCATCAGGGGAGAAGGCCAAGTGGGGGCAGGGCATGGGGCAGAGCAGGCACCGGAGGCCCCCCCGTCACTCAGACAGCTGCCGGTGCTCCGACCCAGACCCCCACTCATGGGCGTCACAAGCTGCCTGGCGGGTCCAGGGCCCTCAGACAGCTGCTCACAAACACTTTGGGCATTTGGGAAATACCTGACAGCCCCTTCCTGCTGCTCCTCCCCCTGGGGACTATTTGTCAAGGAGGAAAGATCCAGTTCTGTCCTCAGGATACTGTCCTCATGTTCCCCAGGCCCCCCAGTTCCTGACTGTGGCCCTGTGTCCATGAGCCTCAGCCCGGGCAGCAAGAGACCACCAAGCAGCTGTGTGCTGCAGTCACCCTTGCCCCTGAAGACACAGGTGCCCCTCTGCCAGCAGGGCCCCATCTGGGGGGTGTGGAGAGAAGCCACATAACACCACACGTAGTGGTGGGATTGGGGAGACAGAGTTCTCTTGCATGAGGTAACTGATGCCTTGTGCATCGCACTGTCCTTGCACTGATGCTCTGGGTGTTGAAAAGTGAGGGATTCAAGCACTGTGTGTGCAGAACCAGGACCATGCTGGGATCTGGGGGTGAGGCTTCATTTCTGAGAGGGTCAAGTCCCTCAACACACTTGCAGCCTTTGTGCTCCCAGCCAAGGCCACCACATTGACCCAGTTACCCAAACCCAGGGAAGGGAGGACTCCTGGCCCAAGCACAATCAAATCCTGGTGTATCTGGCCACGTGCTTTCTGTCAAGGCCCTCACCTGGCTCACCAGCAAGGGCCCCATCACATTGGTTGCGTACACCAGGGCCATGTCCTCTGGTGTCTCCAACTCCAGCGTGTTGAACTTCCATATCCCAGCGTTGTTTATCAGCAGATTGAGCCCAGAGCCTTTCAAATGTGCCTCAACTCTGGCTGCCGCCGCCTTGATGCTGGCTGGGTCTGTGACATCTACAGCGACAGAGCAGGTGGTCAAGTACCTGAGTCCTCCTGTCTGATGTCACCCCCACCAGAGCAAAGCCCCCTGGGCCAGAGGGCTTCTTCCATTGTGGCCAGAGGTAGAAGAGGGGTTGGGGAAGGGAGTTGAGGCATGGGGGCTGCGGCTGAGTCCAGGCATGGGGAGCTGTGCTGCAGCAACAAGAGGAAAGTCTAGTTCAGAGAGACAATTGTGATCCATACCTGGTATAATCTGAGTAGCCTAGAAAATGGAAATGTGCTGGAGTTAGTGATTAGTTCATATGAGTGGCTTTGGTCTCACTTCAACAAAGGAAGTGGAACACTCAAATTGCTAGTGATGCATTGCAGGTGAGAGAATTCCCCAGCTGGACATGCAGGGCTCCATCCCAGAGGTGGGAATGCTGGACTGAGCTGCCCTTATGTGATTCTCAAAGGAGGGGCCTGCCATATTTTGGCCTGGGGCTTTCCAACCTCTCCACAGCCAACCGATGCTGCCAGACCTTCCACTGGTGTCTGCCTCCTCTGGGTCTGGGTAAGGTGTCAATGGGCTATCAGCGATTATTGACTCTGGTCCTATTCTCTTCACTGGGATCGGGTGAGCCTGGGAGGGGGGAAGTGGAGGGGGATAGGAACTGAAAGAACATGCCACAGGGAGATGGAACCTCAGCTCTGGGCCTGGGGCAGGGCACCCACCGAGCGCAACGATCACCAGGTTTGAATGTTTGGCAGCCAGTTCCTGCAATTCCTGAAAAAGAATAAAGTTAATGGTTATTGACATTGGGCCCATGACCACGTCCAGGATGGGCAGAGTCCAGATTCCCACTGCCCCTTGACACCGAGTCAATGTCACCCTGCTTTCCTCTGCCAAGCCTCCTCATGCAGCATCCTGCCCTGGGTTCTGGGGCTGTAGGAGGCTTCTAATTGCCCCAGAGCATTTCCAATGCCATTGTCTAAATGAGTGCGATGGAGTCTGGGACAAAAATCACTTCCTCATCACTAGTGGGGAGTGGGAGGAAGGTGTTGGAGGGCAGTTCCCACAGGGGTTGTAAGGGAAGTCCCTTCCCAGCAGCTGGGGGTTGACAGTGTCACAAGCTCTCATGAGCTGCTTGTGAGAGGGGATTTTGTCAGCTGAGGGAGGAGCAGGTGCAATGATCCAGAAGTTCCTCTGAGCCTGCCGTTGCCCAGGCTGGGTGTGGGAGCAGAGATGAGAAGACAGAGGACCTGAGGCAGTGGCAGACAAAGGAGGGGTTGGACTCAAGATCTGGTCTCCCTGGAGGGTGGCAGGACTGGGTATAGCTGTGCTATAGTCATGATGCTACTATGCTGGAAGAACTGGTCCACAGCCCCTGGGTAGTTGCCCCAGGCCCACCTGGTGCTGCCACATCCTCACTGCTCTTGGACTTGAGCTGCCAGGTGTAGAGATAGTTTGGGTGCAGCTCCACACCTTCCAGCTGGAGCAGTGTCTGCAGTAATTGCCTGCTCCCATGTCTGGGTGTTGGCACCAAAGAGCTGTGAGACTGGAAGCCCCTTAGGCAGGTTCTGCTTCTCCCTCCACCTACTGCTAAGCCCATCCCCCTCATTCCATTCTCACCAACGTTCGCTCTCCTGCTGGATCCCGGCAGGTGGCAAAGACCCACTTTGGTGGGTTGGAGCTCCCCAGAAGCTGCTTCACGAGTTCCAGTCCAATCCCTCGATTGGCCCCGGTCACCAGAACACTGCAGAGATTCAAGCCAGCCATGGTCCCTCCCTGCCTCTGCTCAGTGACAGCTGCACAAGTCAGAAATCTGACTTCCCTGCCTACCCACAACTGGGGTTGTTTAATGATTACCTCCAGGGAAATAACTCTGCTGCTATCCTTAATTGTCTATTTGCTCCCCCGCCTCTCTGGGTCAATGGGTCAATTGGTTTGGTTATGACTTACCGAGGTTTTGGTGCAGGGCCAATCAAGTTCTGGCTGCCTTCCTGTGCAGGAGGGCAACACCCTGTCCTGACCATGCCCTGAGCGAGGAGTCACTGCAATGATGATCCATGTTCCACAGCTGTAAGTGTTGTTGTATGCAGGGGAGGGAGAAAGTGGCAGTGGGTGAAATAAGAATATCTTACTTCCCCTATATAAACCTATGGTACGCCCACATCTTGAGTACTGCATGCAGATGTGGTCTCCTCACCTCAGAAAAGATATACTGGTGTTAGAAAAGGTTCAGAAAAGGGCAACTAAAATGATTAAGGGTTTGGAACAGGTCCCATATGAGGAGAGGCGAGAGAGACTGGGACTTTTCAGTCGAGTAAAGAGGAGACTGAGGGGTGATATGATAGAGGTATATACAATCATGAATGGTGTGGAGAAAGTGAATACAGAAAAGTTATTTACTTGTTCCCATACTATAAGAAGTAGAGGACACCAAATGAAATTAATGGGTAGCAGGTTCAAAACTAATAAAAGAAAGTTTTTCTTCGCACAGCGCACAGTCAACCTGTGGAACTCCTTTCCAGAAGAGGCTGTGAAGGCCAGGACTCGAACACAGTTTTAAAAAGAGCTCGATAAATATTTGGAGGTTAGGTCCATAGATGGCTATTAGCAAGGGGTAAGGGATGGTGCCTAGCCTTTTGTCGAAGGCAGGAGATGGAAGGCAGGAGACAAATCGCTTGACCATTGTCTTCGGTTCACCTCCTCTGGGGCACCCGGCACTGGCTACTGTCGGCAGACAGGATACTGGGCGAGATGGACCTTTGCTCTGACACAGGATGGCCATTCTTATGTTCACCTTATAGACTGGGTAAGGGCAGTTATGTTCTTATGTTATTTCTTAACAGCCTTTCTCTGGGCACTGCTGATCAGGGACCCCAGCGGCTCCACGGTGGGACAGCCACATGGACACCTGCCTCAGGCCCTGTGGCTAGTGCTGCAGACTGTTCAAAAGCTCTCAGTGTCAGAGAGAGGGGAGTGTGACATTCAACCCCACAGGCAAGTGTCTGCCCCTTTCCCAGTTTTTCCTTGGAAAAGAAGGAATCTATCCCACTACTGCTCACCTGTTCAGCAAGTGTTCTACCCCTGGAGCTAATGACCCTCAGAATAAGCCAATGTCCTGACCCACCCATCTCACTCCAGAGGCCACATACTCTCTGCAGCTGCCCATGGCTCCTTTCTACCCGGGGCTGGCTAGTTGAACTGGTTATTGTGCGCCTGCTAATGCTCTGATGACGGGTTCAAGTTCTGTGATACTTATTAGCTCACCTTTGCTAGGTGTCCTGGCTGTGATGGACAAATAGGCTCTCCTGTGCCCAGGGGGCTGTGCAGGGGTCAGCCTGGGGGGTGGGGTTTCTGGGTGTCTCTGTTGGCATCACCATAAGAATTCCAAATGCCTCTGTCCAGGGGTACTGGTGACTGGCAGTCACCTGCTGTGACAGTTCTTGGCATCCTCTGTGTTTCTGTGCCTGTCACCTGCCTGGTCACACAGATTTACTGAGTTACTTGGGCAGGTGAGATACATGCAACAGGGCTGGTTGTGCCAACTGCACAAGTCTGCCACTTGTGAGCATTTTGGTGGATGCTCCATGTTCTCAGAGCAGCCGCAGTGGAGACGTTGTTGTCTGTGGCAATAGGAGTTTAAACTGGGGCCCTGGGGTAGATTTTTGTGTTTACTTTCATGTTTGCTAAACTGTGCTCTGCGTGGGCTGTGCCCCAAGGGGTCTGTTCCCTCTGGGTGCCCAGAGTTTACCTCATAAATGAGCCTTTGGGAGAAGGAGTCACTCCCGTGACTTCTCGGCCCTTCAGTCTCTGGGCAAATTACTGACCCATGGCTGTGGGGCTGGCGTCAGCCTGGCTCACTCGTGTCTTGCTTAGGTAGCTCTGAGCCAATGTGTGAGACTCAGCAGTTGTGTCCTTTTGGGTGCTTTTCTCTGCTGCATTTGTCCTTTCTGCAGCTCCCTCTGTGGTAGGACTCTGCCTGGCCCTCTGCCTGGCCCAGCTCTGCCCCCGTCTGGTGACTTTTTACTGCTCAGAGCCACAGGCTTGTTCCTGGGCCTGGGTCAGTCACTGTGGCTGCTGGCTGAGTGTGGCACGGCCTATGTGTGTCAGCCTTCACCAAGGGCATTTCTGTGTCAGACACCTGAGCCCACCGGCTGTGGTTCTGGTTCCCCTGCCCAATGCAGCCCATGGCAAGCACAGCCCTGCACATGTGTATCGTACTGCACCTGAACGTACTGGGATGAGAGATGAAAATAGATTTCTGTCTAGAAGACCACCCAAATGGGAGCACCTGGGATATCTTCATCAGCATCAAATGTTCCACCACTGAGCTGGGCTCTCTCTATCGCTGGAAAATGGGGAGAGATTTGTTCCTATGCAGAGGTCGCTCTGCTTTCCTGGTAGGAACATGGATATGACTGTGAGAGTGGGAAATATATCGTTGGAAATTTTGCTGTCAGACCAGTTTAAAATGTGTGTGACACTGATCAGGGAGGTCCAAATTGCACTGGTTTCTGTGTTGGGTCTGTACAGTTTTTCTGCCTCATGATACAGTTCGGCTAGGTCACTCATTGCTATTTACACTGTTTCCTTTGCTGTCAGTTATTGATCTGTTATTCCTTGTTCTTTAACCCTACGTATTTCTTTAACCACATCTCAGCATGCAAGGTTGTTGCATTTTGTGCCCCTCCTCTCATCTCTATCCTCAGATTGATCTGCTACAATGTCACCGCTTATCTTGTTTGGTAGTTTTTTCCCAGAGGCTTGCTCCTGGTTCATTAGATAAGGGGTTTGAGGGGGGGCGGGGGGTGCAGGCTTTACCATCCCTAAACTTTCATGAACAAAGTTCTTCCCCAGTTGATCACTGCAGTATTTAAGTCCAAACTCTGAATGGACTAATGGGTTACGTTTCACTGGAACTCTACTGGGGACTATCCAACAGGTCACAGCACCCTTGTACTGAAAACATATTTACATTGTCATGACGTCTGACATTTTAGCACAGTTGAAGCTCCTTTACTCAGCAACCGCCAGCAAGCAAGCTGCAGGATCATCAAAAGTGCCAGATAGAGAAGTTATCGCCAGTGACTGCAAACCCAGCAGCATCTGATTGATTGGTGGGTGTCCTTCAGTAGGTTCTCTTTATAATCATTGATGATGCTCCAAGCAGATGAGAGCGAGCTGCCCCACACATGCTGGTAATCTGTCTCCCTAAATGGTGGTAGCTCTGTTAGTGGGAGAAGCCAGGTAAGCGGGGGATGAGCTGTAATATGTGCATCGAGAAACAAAATTTAATCAAACCCCGTTTGTAAAACCACTGTGAGCTGGGGAAGGGACAAAAGCTGGGGGAAACAATGTTTGTCCTGCAGGGGGATGAAGATGAATGAATCCAAAGGGCACTCTTTGTGTGGTGGTATAGTGCAGTGGGAGACTGCGTAAATACAGTTTAAGAGATTTTTTGTTCAAATCTAAAGACCTCCCTTTTCCCATCACATTCTGCATTTCTATTCCATGTGTATTTCTCATCTGGAGATGAACCCTCAACATGTGCTACTGCCAATGCATATAAACCTAGCAAACCCTTCCCTCAGCTGACAAGAGAGAGTGATATGAACAAAGAGGTGCTCACTGAGAGTCTATAAAATGTATCACATTCAGTCACATGTATATGCACACTTTTAAATGTGTGTGAATTCAGAGCCAGGGTTATTGTATCCTCCCTCACCCACATATTCCTCGACAATCATCACCAGCCTTTCCAGTCTCTGCTTCTCCGTTAGTTCTCTCCAGGCTGGTTACTTTAAAAGAATAATGAACCTGTCTAGTCTCTCTGGGCTTAGCAGAAAGAAGGGCAGGGATTGACGTCTGTGGGAGGAGATCAGCAGAGATGGGGGAGGAAGCAGTGTCCTGAGAGGAGAAACAGCTGGGGGGTGGCAAGAACTGCAAGGTGCCAGCCTAAAAATGAGTTACAGGAGCTGAGGAAGGGGAAAAAAAAAAACAAGGGACAGGTCCCATGGTGTAATGAGCAGCACTCAGGACTTTGAATCCTGTGATCTGAGTTCAAGTCTCAGTGGGACCTTCTGTTTGTTCACTGTAAACCCCTTCCTTGTCTGCCAAACAAATGGGATTCTTTATGCATGTGAGCGAGGATTTCTTCCTCCTGGTTGATGAATGAGGCCCCCTAGAGCTAAGTCTCTTGTTGGTCTGGTTCACAAAAATACCTGCAAAACATTGGGTCTCTAGAACAGGGCAGCCCTTTTAGGAATTCAGGAGGAGCTGTGGCCAGTGCTGCAAATAGATGGATTGCTGTGAAGGCCAGAGAGAGAGGGGAGTGCTACATTCATTTCCCCAGGGGAAATGTCTGCCCCTTTCCCAGCTCTGCACAGCCCAGCCCAGCAGATGGGAGAAACCAGAGCCCCTGAGTCAGCCTTGGGGAAAGGGCCTTCCCCCTCAGGCACATTCCCATGCCCCTGTCTGCAGCTGAGTCACAGCTGTCCTTTCCCCTCTGCCTGGCTGAGACATCACATTCCCCAGGTGTGTTTGGGGCCCTGCTTAGCAGTGGGGAGTGTGGCACTTTTGAGCTGACATCAGAGATAGGTTGGGCCCTGCCATGAAAAATTAGAGCACCCCCCTCCAGCCTCATACAGTTACGTTGTGCTTGGAGTCTGCCCAGCAGAGGAGCTGGAACCCAGAAGGGTCAGGGATGGGGTGTGTAGAAAGCAGGAGGCACAGAAGAGACTTCAGTAGGAAAGGAAGCAGAAAGAACATAAGAATGGCCATACTGGGTCAGACCAAAGGTCCATCCAGCCCAGTATCCCGTCTGCTGACAGTGGCCAATGCCAGGTGCCCTAGAGAAGGAGAACAGAAGACAATGATCAAGTGATTTATCTCCTGCCATCCATCCCCTGCCCCTGTACTGAAGACTAGGGCACCATACTTTACCCCTGGCTAATAGCCATTTATGAACCTAACCTGCAAACATTTATCGAGCTCTTTTTTAAACCCTAATAGAGTCCTGGCCTTCACAGCCTCCTCCGGCAACAATAACGGGATTTGAATGCGGTGTGCAGAGTACAACACATTAGCAATCCTTTTCCTTTTGCCCTCAGCCACCTCACCTGAGTGGTGCCTGGGCTTTTGAAACACCCCAAGGTGAGCACTGCCAGGAACCTTTCTGCCACTCCTTGGCTGGCTGGGGACACAGGAGGGGCAGGTGTGGCTGTTTAAAGAGGCCCCAGTCATATTGTGCACTTGTTTGCTGCTCCCCTGGGCTCACCTTGTCCTGCAGAGACACATTGAGTGGGCACCTGTGCTGAGCTTATGTCCCTGCAGCTGCCTGGCCTGGGCCTCTGCCTCGGGTGCTGTAGGGCAACCGACTACAGACAGAGAATTGGCCAAATCTGGGCTGTGGCCTGTGCAGCTCCACTGTCCCTCTGCAACAGTTGTATCCTTAACACCCCAGACTCCAATCCTGCCCCTGGGCATACACACCACATGGCAGTGAGTGCGCCAGGGAAGCTGGGCTTGCATTGGCTGCATGCATTGGCCCAGAACCCACTAAATCAAGACATGAGAGAGGCAGGCTAACACCAGCACCACTGCCATGGGTCAGAAGGTGGCCCTGAGAATGAAGGGATAAGACATTCGCAGAGTGACACTGGAGTGGCTGAGGGTTCAGAGCCAGAGCAGCCAGCTGAAGGGGGAGATGTAGGAAACAGGCCATTTGGTACAAGATTGGGTGAACCAGAGAACAGTGAGTATTTGTTCATATTAAAAGCCAGTCATGTCACATGGGGTCCCCAAGTACTGGTCCAGAGGCTCTCTCTCTGTTATTAATCAGCAAGAATGGCAAAAAGGTTGGAGTTCCCTCTGTCAGCATGAACGCATCAGAGACTCCTTCAGATCAGGTTAGAAGAGCATTGCATTTTCCACACCTTCTCCAACCTCAGCAGCCACTTGCAATGCAATCTGCTCATGTAAGGGAGCCTCATCCAGGCTCGTCCATTCAGTCCAGGATGCATTTGTAACCCACACACCCAGGGGTACACGTCAGTGGCCCATGTAATGGCACTTACCCAGACAAAGCTTCAGTCTCCTTTTAGCTCAAGCTGCTGAGGTTCATCCCTTCAGGTCCAGGGAGCTCAAGTCTGAATCCACCTGTTGGGAGTTACACAATCACAGGGCAGGACTGCAGCTCAAGGAGACAGAGAGGAGATACTTGTAATCTCGTTGGTTCAGATACTCAAGTGTGGAAAGTGAGCAGTGTGTTCTCCAGCACAGCTTGTACCATCCTGCGTGGGGTCCTTGGCAACTGCTCCCAGGCTGGCTCACATGGAAGTCTGCCCTGTCCTGCTCTGCTCCCCAGTAAAGTGGGTTAAACTTCCCATGGCTGCACCCGCAGAAGCTGCAATCACAGGTGTGAGCAGGGCCTGTAGTCAGAAGGGAGCCTGAAACATCAGGCTGTATTTCTCAGGCCCTGTGTGCAGCCTAAGGCCTGGGCTAAAGGAAGGGGCAACGCTCGCTAATGTAAAGCAGTCGGGTTGTGGGCCTTAGGCAGCTCCTGTTCCCGGACTCTGGCCAGAACAGGGCCGACCTTGCAGAAAAATGCCTCAGAAGCACTAGGCCCAAGCCATGCGAGCCCTTTCCACAGCCCTGCAAGAACACACCTGCCCCCGCCCCCCTCCCACCAGCACACTCGCCGCAGAGAGAAAGATCAGACTGGTCCAGCCTTGGGGCAAGGGGTGAGGTGACTGCATTCTGGTGGGAACATACAGAACACTGGGAGCTTTGGGGTGATGCTGATGGATGCAGGCAGCACACAGAACCTCCAGCCCGTTCACATGGGCTGCATCTACACTCCAGCCCCCTTTGGAAAGGGCGACTTTCGAAACAGATCATGGAAAGCTGTTCCTTCCAAAGGGAGCGTCCACACAGAAAAACCGAAGGTCCTGGACTGCGATTTTGAAAATGAGCGTCCACACCATGCAGGGCTCTTTCGAAAGCACAGGCGCAGGAAGTCCCGCGGGCAGGGTCGCATGGCGGATGAGCCCTTCTCGGACTGCAGCCCACCATCCCCTTAAAGGTCCTCCTCATCCCATACGTCAGCCTGCACACATCGAGGGCCAGCCACTGTCCCCAGGCTCACACACCGAGGAGATCAGAGGAGGCCCCCTGGGCCACCATGGAACCCGAGCAGCCCCCCATTCCCATCAAGGTCATGGACAGCACACAGGTTGTGGTCCTGGCCACCACACAGGAGCAACTACAGGCAGCCAGCCTACTAGCCACCCTCCTGGAAGTCATCTAGAGGGCGTGACATCCCCAGCTGGTCCCCCGGGGCATCCGCCGCCTGTGGAGCTTCTCCACAAGCAGCGACTGGTGGGACTGGCTGGTGCTGGAGGACTGGGGTGACAACCGGTGGCTAGAAAACTTGCGGACGACTAAGGGGACATTCCTAGAGCTGTGCCACTGGCTCGCCCCAGCCCTCCAGCACCAGGACACCCGCATGAGGCCAGTGCTGCTGCTCCAGAAAAGGGCGGCCATCGCTCTCTGGAAACTGGTCACTCCAGACAGTCACCGATCCGTCGGCCATCAGTTCGGGGTGGGCAAGGCCACCATTGGGGTCCTCCTCAATGAGGTAAACCATGCACGTGCGGGGGGCCGGGGATGGGAGGCACTCCGGCATGGGGCACCATCGAGGACCACAGGGCAGCTCCCACCAGGGATGGGACAGGGATGGGGACAGGGGCCCCAGGGAGGCATGCCGTGCAGGGAACAGGGATGGTCGGGCACACTACACCCCTCCCCATGCTCATGACTGCATCCTCCTCCCACTCCCTGCAGGTCGTCCGGGCCATCATCAGGGTCCTCCTGCAGCAGCTGGTGCATGTCAGGGGCCTGGATGATGCCATCTGGGGCTTCAAGGAGTTGGGCTTCCCAAACTGCTTCGGGGCCCTGGACAGCACACACATCACCATCCGGGCCCCAGAGCACAGCGATGGGGCTTTCATAAACCGTAAGGGCTACCTCTCCATGGTCCTGCAGGCACTCGTTGACGCCAACGGTCAATTCTAGGACATCTGTGTGAGCTGGTCCGGCCGTGCCCATGGCACCAGGGTGTTCCGGAACTCAGGGCTGGGCCGCCGCATGGCCGAGGGGACCTTCATCCCCCAGCGGGAGCTCCCCATTGGGGACACCACAATGCCCCCTGCGTCGTGTCAGATGTGGCCTACCCCCTGCAGGTCTGGTGCATGAGGCCACACATGGGACACACACAGCCCAGCCAGGATGTTTTTAATGGGAGGTTGAACTAGACCTGCAACACGGAGGAGCGGGCATTTGGCCGCTTGAGAGTGCGCTTCAGATGCCTCCTCATGAGGCTGGAGGTTGGCCTCCCCAGTGTTCTGGCAGTGGCTGGGGCCTGCTGTGCCCTGCACAACCTCGTGGAGGCAAAACACGATCCATTCATGCATGGGTGGGCCATTGAGGCAGGGCACAGGTATAAGCAGCGCCCTGCTGCCCCATGCCGCCAGGCCCAGCAGGAAGGGGTGCGGGTACGGGAGGCTCTGCACCAGGCCTTTGAGTGGGAGCTGCAGTAATGCCCCCACCCCCATGTACTCACACCCCACCACCCCCACACATGCACAGGGGACCCAGATGGAACCACGAAATAAACACTTTACTTAACCAATTCTACTGCTTTGCCGCCTATGTAGAGGGAGGGGTATCATAGAAAGGGGGGCTGGGGGGGAACTATATACAGGGGCGTTGCGGCCCCAGGTGGTAACCCTCCAGGCCCTGGGAGGGCTGAGGGTAAGGGCGGAAGGCCCTATTCATTTATGGGAGTTGAGGGATGGGATCCCTGTCGCCCACATCCACCCCTGCCCCCCAGGTCTGGGTTGTCCATTGTGGCTGGGCTGGGGCGGGTGGCACGGGGAGGTAGGGGCACTGCTGGGGAGTGGCCCCTGCAGGCTCCCTTGGGTCGGCATGGGAGGTGTGGGGGGCAGGGGGAATGGCCTCACTTTGGCCAGCCCTGGCCATCAACATATGGTCCAGCTGCATCAGGGCAGATGGGGGCAGGTGGGTTGGGACAAGGGCAGAGAGGTCGGGCTTGTGGGGAGGGGTTCGCTGCAGGGAGTGGGGTGGGGGAGAACCAGGGTGGCAGGAGATGTCAGCGGTGGGGAAGCTGACTGGGGGACTGGGGAGGTGGGGGGCAACTGGGTGACGGGGATGAGGGATGGTGGGGTGGGAGCAGGGGTGGGTGGGTGCGGGAGTGGCTTGCGATGGGGCGGCAGCTGGGTCTAGGTGGCCCACCACAGCCTGGGTCAGGGCGTCCATGTTCACCACAACCCGGTCCCAGGCCTGCTGCTCCATGGCAAGCCACTCCCGCAGCATGCCAGAAAGGTCCCGCAAAGCTGAGGTATGGGCAGTGTCCCCTGCCTCCCCCTCGCCCTCCGTGGTGGGGCTGGTCCAGCCATTGGCTGCAGGAGCTGTGGAGACAGAAGGGGACTGGGGAATGGGCCATTAGTCCCAGGTGCAGCTCCCCGTGTCCTGGCCCCCTGCCAGGGTACATGTCCCTGGGTGCCCCACAGGGGTACTTGGAACGCACCCCCCACGATGTTCCCTGCTCCTTCCAAGTCTGGGCAGCACCGATGCTGTCCCATCTATGTGGTGCTGAGTGCCGCGCATCATCCCCCTGAGAGCCTGAGGAACATAGCTGTCCAGGGTCCAAATGCACCTGGACTGGTGGCCCTGTGAGAAGCCTGTGGTCACCCCAGGTGGGACCTGACACTTCCTCCCTGAGCACTGTGGAGGCTGGTGTGTATGCCACCTACCTAGGGGTCCCTCCAGGAAGGCAGGCGAGGAACAGTCGGACTGGACCCATCTGGATGGGCCAGATGGAAGGTCAATGATGAGGGCCCCTTCACTTCAGCCCTTGCCATCGCTGGTGGGGTCGAGTGGCTCTGCTGTTCACGGTCGCCTGGTGCTGGCGAACAACCCCAGGTGCTCCTCGCCCTCGGTCGCTGTCTCTGCCTCAGTGTCCCCGACGGATGTGTTGAGGAAGATGGTGGGGGGGGGGTCCAGCCTACTTCGGCCCCAGGAGGCAGTGGAGCTCTTTGTAGTATGGGCAGCTTGTGGGGGCTGCCCCCGACTACCCAGCTGCGTCCCGGGCCCTGCAATACCCCTGCCGGAGTTCTTTTACCTTTCACCGGATCTGGTACGGTGTGCAGGTGGGGTGGCCGTGGCCGAGCGGCCCCTTTGCCAGCCTCTGGAAGGCAACCGCATTGCGGCAAAGGACCCCCACTTGTTGGAGGGCCAGAGGGAGAGGAGGTCCTGGATGTCAGCCTCTGTCCAGGAGGGGGCTCGATGCTTCAGGGCCTGGCCCGCCTCCTGGGACAACTCCCTGCTGTCTTTGGAGGGCCCCTGGGGTGGGCGGGGGTCTAGTTGGCTGGTCATAGGTCTGGGTGGTGTGGGGGACTGGCTGTCTGTCGTGGTGGCTGGTGAGCTGGAGAGCAGTGTGGCCTCACTGCTGGCTCCATGCTCTCAGCTTCCTGCCTGAGGGTTTCTGGGAGCCTGCGTCCTCTTAAGCACGGCTGGACACTAGAACCATAGAGCTCCATCTGTGCGGTGAGCGGCGCCCCCCGCCTGCCAGCTGATTGCCGCCATGGAGGACCTCCCCTTTCGAATGAGCGGGCCGCGGAGTGTCTACACTTGCTCTCCTTTGAAATTCTCTTTTGAAGGAGGGCGCTCTTCCCATCCCGGGAACGGAGGACCGACTTCGAAACAACGCGGGAGTTCTTTCCAAATTACTTTCGAAAGGGCGCAGGGTGTGTGTGTGGATGCTCCTCAGTTTCTTTTGAAAGAGCTCGGTCTTCCAATTCTAATTTCGAATGTACTTGCTAGTGTAGACACGACCTTAGGGGGCAGCATGGAGCTTGACCAGGCAGGGAACCTGCTTTATGCCCATTGTGCTGCTGAGTGGGAACTGTTTGAGATAGTCACCTCCAGGCTGTTTGCACCACAAACATGTAGGATCAACAGCAACCACCGGACAAGAGCTTAAGACCTTCTGCACACACTCCCAAGCCCCTCTCCAACACCTGTCCCATTGTGCAAGGGGCTGCTCCATGGATTGTCTGCAAAGCCTCCAATCTGGCTGAGTCAGCTGAACCCCACCCATTCAGGCCCTCTGGGCTGTGGTGCACACTGCAGCCTTAGGTTTCAGTCCCTGCCTGCCCACACTGTGTCTGGGGACAGGAGGTGGCTGGTTAATGTTGGTGGCCAGCAACAGCCTGCAGCTGTTAACTGTCTTTTATTCCGGGCAGGCAACAAAAAACTACTTATTGCCAGCTACAGAGGAGGGTGAGGGGAAAAGAAAAGCTCTGCAAGGACATGGGCCAAGTCATTCCTCCAACCTACCCCATATGCTGTGGCCTGAAGCAGCTCCTGTCCCTTTCCTCCCACACAGATAACAAAAACTGCTGCTGCACACATTCTGATGGGAACCCTGACAGAAATCTGGGGCGCGTGTGTGACCCTGCAGGCTGCGGTCTTGCTGGATTGCTCGTGAGCTTGCTCAAACCTGAGTAATTTTACCATGTGTCCCGCATGCAGCAAAAGGAAATAAGGTCGTGCAAGGGAAAGTGCTGCCTTGCATTGTGTAAGAGACCCCTTGTGGAGAACTCGACCTTGCGTCTTCCAACAGTGTAAGATCTTCTCCAGCTCTAGCAGGGCTGGGTACAGGCACCTGACTGATTCTCACTACCTCGACAATCGCACATCTACATCCTTAGCTGTGCAGAGTTCTGCCCTCCGCTTTGGTACCAAAATTAACAAGCCATAGAACTCTACAGGAAAATCCTGACCTCCAACCACACGCTCTTCCAGCCTTTCATGCACTTTCTCCATCCTCTACACACAGCACCACTGACAGCTGTGGAACGTGGATTATGATTGCAGTGGCTCCTTGCTCAGGGCACAGTCAGTACAGGGGTGTTGCCCTTCTGCACAGTAAGGCAGCCAGCACTTGATTGGCCCTGAACCAAAACGTCGGTAAGTAGTAACCAAACCAACTGACCCCCTGACCCAGAAAAGAGGGGGAACAAACAGACGAATACCATTCCAGCTCTTCCTCTGTAGTCACCTGATAGCAGCAGAGTTATTTTCCTGGAGGTATCGTTCTACAACCCCAGCTGTGGGTGCGCAGGGAAGTCAGGGCTCTAACTAGTGCAGCTCTCACCCAGGAGAGGCAGGCAAGGGACCATGGCTGGCTTGAATCTCCGCAGTGTTCTGGTGACCGGGGCCAATCGAGGAATCGGCCTGGAACTCGTCAAGCAGCTTCTGGGGAGCTCCAACCCACTGGAGTGGGTCTTTGCCACCAGCCGGGACCCAATGGGAGAGCGAATGCAGGTAAGAATGGGGCGAGGGGCATGGCTGGAGGGGAAAGAAGAAACTACCCAAAGGACTTCCAGTCTCTGAGCACTCGGTGCAGAGACCCGCACAGCAGAGCAGGCAGTGACTGCAGACACTGCTCTGGCTGGAAGATGCGGAGCTGCCCAAATAGTTAGTCTAACCCCTCCCTTGTCTGCCACTGCCTCAGGCCCTCTCTCTTCTCACCGCTGCTCCCACACCTGGCCTGGGAAACTTCGGGCTCAGAGGAACTTCTAGGTCATGGCACCAACTCCTTCTGCAGCTGACAAAATCCGCACTCACAAGCAGCTCATGAGAGCTTGCGACACTGCCAGCCTTCATCTGCTGGGAGGGGACTCCCCTTACCACCCATGGGGGAACTGCCCTCCAACACCTTCCTCCCACTCTCCATTGGTCTCCCTGCTGTTCAACTCCTAGACATGCCTGCTGCTCCCCCATGCCCTGCTCCTCCCCAGCATCCCCATTTCCAAAGGCTCAGCCGCTTCGCACAGTCACTGTGGCTGGCCTAGCTGTGGGACACACACTTGCAGGGGGCACCGAGGGAACACAGGTGGGCTACTGATGGGGAAGTGATTTGTGTCCATGACTCCATCGCACTGAGTTAGATGATGGCATGGAAATGCTCAGGGGAAATTAGGAGCCTCCTGCAGCCTCAGAACCCCAGGGCAGGACACTATGAGGAGGATTTGCATAGGAAAGCAGTAAGGCATGAACTTGGTGCCAAGGGGCAGTGGGGATCTGGACTCTGCCCAGCCTGGCCCTGGGCGTGGGCCCAATGTCCATAACCATTAACTTTATTCTTTTTCAGGAGTTGCAGAACCTGGAGGCCAAACATCCAAACCTGGTGATAGTTGCACTCGGCGGGTGTCCAGCCCCAGGCCCAGAGCTCTGCTCCCCTCTTCCTGCTACACTTTCTCCCTCTTTCATTTCACATCCCCCTTCCCAAGCCCTCCTGATCCCAGTGGGGAGAACAGAACCAGAGACAATAATCGCTGAGAGCCCACTGACACCTTACCGAGCTCCAAAGGAGGAATGAATGAATGGATAGTCTGGAGAGTAGGTTGGATCTCCAGAGGCTGGAAAGCCCCAGAGCCACCACGTGGCAGGACTCTCCTGTGAGAATCACACATGGGCAGCTCTGTGCAGCATTGCCACCTCTGGGATGGATCCCCACCTGTCCAGCTGGGGAATTCTCTCACCTCCAATGCATCACAAGCAATTCTAAATCAGCCACTTCCTTTGTCTATGTAAGAGCAACGCCACATGTACGAACTAATCACAAACTCCAGCACATTTACATTTTCTAGGCTACTCAGATTGTCCAAGGAACTGATCATAACTGTCTGTTTAAACTGGTCTTTCCTCTTGTTGCTCCAGCACAGCTCCCCATGCCTGGACCCAGCAGCAGTCCCCACCCCCCAACTCCCTTCCCCAACCCCTCTCCCACCTCTGAGCCCAAAGGAAGAAGCCCTCTGGCCCAGGGGGCCGTGCTCTGGTGGGGGTGACATCAGACATGAGGAATCATGTACTTGACCCCCTGCTCTGTCGCTGTAGAACTCACAGACCCAGCCAGCATCAAGGCGGTGGCAGCCAGAGTTGAGACACACCTGAAAGGCTCAGGGCTCAATCTGCTGATAAACAATGCTGGGATACTGAAGTTGAACACACTGGAGTCAGAGACACCAGAGGACAGGGCCCTGGTGTGCGCGACCAACGTGACGGGGCCCTTGCTGGTGAGCCAGGTTAGGGCCCTGACAGGGAGCACATGGACAAGTGCACCAGGGTTTGACAGTGCTTGGGCCAGGAGTCCTTTCCTCCCTGGGTTTGGGTCACTGGATCGATGTGGGGCCTTGGCTGGTAGCACCACAGGCTTCAAGTGGATTATCGGACTTGAACCTCTCAGAAATGAAGACTCACCCCCAGATCCCTGCATGGCCCTGGCTCTGCACACACAGTGCTTCAATCCCTCACTTTTCACACCCAGAGCATCAGTGCAAGGACAGTGCAATGCACAAGTCCCCAGGTACCTTTCATGAGAAACCTCTGTCTCCCCAACCCTGCCATTATGTGTGGTGTTAAGTGGCCTCTCTCCACACCCCCGAGATGGGGCCCTGCCAGCAGAGGGGCACCTGTCTCCACTGAGTCTGAGTGTGACTGCAGAGTGCAGCTGTGAGATGGTCTCTGGCTGCCTGGGCTGAGACTCATGGACACAGGGCCACAGCCAGGAACTGGGGGGCCTGGGAACCGTGAGGACAGAAACATGTCATTTTTTCTTGACAAATAGTCCCCAGTGGGATGAGCAGCAGGAAGGAGCTATCAGGGCTGTTTCCCTCCTTTACCAAAGTCATCGACTGTTTGTGAGCATCTGTCTAAAGCCCCTGAACCCCCTGGGAAGCTTGTGATACCCACGAGTGGAGGGCTGGGTCCCAACACCGGCAGCTGTCTGGGTGCGGGAGAGGCCGCGGGTGCCTGCTCGACCCATGCCCTGCCCCCACTCAGCCTTCTCCCCTGATGCCCCACCCACACTGCACCCCCACTCCCACTTCATCCCCACCCTGAGGGAATTTTTGAGTCACTTGCTCCTTCCCTACATGTCCAACTTGCTGCAGCCTGAACCCCCGCTTCCTTTGCCGGCCCTGCAGACACCAAACCACTTCAACATCAACCCCCTTTTGCTCCCCTGCCCCCAAACCGCTGAAACTGAATTCCCCTGCTGGCCCCACACACCAGAACTGCTGAAATTTCGCCCCCACCCCCAACCAGCCCCGTGCACTGGAATTGCTGAAATTTAACACCCCCTGCCAGCCCTGAGCACCCAAACCAGTGAAACCTAAACCTCCCACACACCTGAACTGCCAAAATGTAACCCCCTGCTGCCCCTGCGCACCCCGAACTGCCAAAACAACCCCCTGCTGGCCCTGCACATCCAAACCGCCAAAACCTAAACACCCCACACACCCGAACCACTGAAACGTGAACCCCCTCGCTGGCCCCGTGAACCCAAACCGATGCAGCATTAACCCCCCCACTGGCCCCACAGACCGAACCTGCAACAGCCTCAATCCCCCAGCAGACCCTATCCACCATCATGTTTTAACCTTCCCTCCCACTCATGTCCCCAAACTGCCGCCAGCCTTCAATCCCCCACACTCCAGGCTCACTTACCTTTCAAAATTAGGGCCATCTGCTGCCTCTCCAAGCACTCAGAATCAATCAGAGACTCTTACAAGTATTCTAGTAGGAATTTAGTGTCCCTCTTACAAGTTGTCTGCTATGAGCAAATTGTGCTCGCATCGTGAGGGCTGAGTGTACATTAAAAGCAAGAGGGAGACCAAGGATAGGATAGGCCCATTGCTCAGTGAGGAGAGAGAAAGAGTAACAGGAAACTTGGAAATGACAGAGATGCTTCATGACTTCTTGGTTTTGGTCTTCACTGAGAAGTGTGAAGAAGGAATAGCTAACATAGTGAATGCTCGTGGGAAAGGGGTAGGGTAAGAAAATAAAATAAAAAAAGAATGAGTTAAATATCACTTTGGGAAGTTAGATGTCTGAAAGTCACCAGGGCCTGATGAAATGAATCCTAGAATACTCAAGGAGCTGATAGAGGAGGTATCTGAGTTATGAGCTATCATCTTTCGAAAATCATGGGAGACAGGAGAGATTCCAGAAGACTGGAAAAAGGCAAATCTAGTGCTCATCTATAAAAAGGGGAATAAGAACAACACAGGAAACTACAGACCGGTCAGCTTAACTTCTGTGCTTGGAAAGATAATGGAACAAGTAATGAAGGAAATCATCTGCAAGCACTTCAAAGGTGGTAAGCTGAAAGGGAACAGCCAGCATGGATTTGCAAAGAACAAATCATGTCAAACCAATCTGATAACTTTCTTGGAAAGGATAACGAGCCTTGTGGATAAGGGAGAAGTGGTGGATGTGGTATACCTAGATTTTAGTAAGGCATTTGATACGGTGTCACATGATATTCTTCTCATTAAACAAGGCAAATATAATTTAGATGAGGCCACTATAAGGTGGGTGCATAACTGCCTGGATAACTGTACTCCGAGAGTAGTTCTTAATTCTTGATTCGAAATGCACGTGGCCACCATTGTGCTAATGACGTGCTGCACATGCATGGCAGAGCCTCATTAGCATCTGCCTGATGCGTGGCATGGCAGAGCCTCAAAAGCATCATATGCATATCATGCTGCAAATGCATGGCAGAGCCTCATTAGCATTTCCCTTTTGAAAGTGTAGCCACAGCCTAAGTGATTAGCTGTTATGAAAAAGTTTTGATATAGCTTTCATAGTGCTGAGAATTACTTTTTTTTAAGCTAGTGTGAGGAGAGAGAATAAAACTGGTGTTTAAACATTTGTGTGTTCTGTAGTTGTTAAAAGAATTCTAGTGTTCTGTTATAGACACACACATTTCTTTGTTATAAGCTGTTGCAATTGTTTAGGCTGGAACCTGGCTCTGCTTTACTTCTTTTTTCCCCACAGCTATGTCTGCACAAGAGCGCTTTTTTCAAAAAAGCTGCAGCTCTTTCAAAAAGTCCTGTAGAGCATCTACACAGGAAAGCTGTGGCTACACTGCCCAGCCCTTTTGAAAGTGGCATGGAAATGTGGCTAATAGGAAATGTAAATGAGGTGTAGAATTAAATATTGCATGTCTCATTTGCAAAACCACTCGGGACCTCAATTCTGGAAGAGCTGATATTGCAAGTCCCAGTTGTGAGTGCAGCTGCTTCCTTCTCCTCTAGCAGCTGAGCCGGTAAAGGACTCCCCTCAATTTCTATTAGGTCCCCCATCCGCATGTGGCAGGGCAAGCAGTGGCTTGAGGATGCAATTTAGAGGAGGGCAAGGTAGCCTCAGCGGGCAAGTAGAGCTTCTGTAGTGTAGTGCTTATCATGTTTGCCTAACATGCAAAAGGTCTCTGGCTCAGAATGAGGCAGAAGCATAAGTACCTCTGGCTGGCTGGCTTGCCCTGAGGGCTCATCTCTTTCTGCTGTAACCTCTCAAACACCTTTGTGACAGAAGGAGTTGAATGAGGACCTGTTTCACAGCAGGAGAGCCCAGCAGATGCATTGCTGCTAGTGCACAGAAACTCTCTCCTGGCATGTACTTGAAGGCTTCTCCCTCACTGAAGTCACTGGCTGGGAATCACAGAGCTATCTTTGCCCCTCAGCCAACAGAAGCTGTGCCAGGCAAGTGCCCCTGCCCTATCCCACTTGTTCCCTTCCATCCATCAGCCTGCTCCTGAACCTGCCTCCCAGCCTGCTCCCCATCAGCTCCCTACCTCACAGACAGCCCTGGCAGAGAAGGGGCCAATAAAGCTGGAGTTGCTGTGCTAACAGAGCAGCTGGAAAGGAGCAGAGCGTGACAGGAGGAGACACAAAGGCTGCAGACCCTGCCCATGGCCCTGCTCTGCACCCACCCAGCAGGGACACATGCACAGAGCTGGGGCAGGGCCCAGCCCCAGAGGAGAGAATGGTCATGGCTGAGTTGTGCTGCTCCGCGGCCAGGGCACCACAGGGCCCTGCCCACCCCAGGAAGCAGCACTGCAGGGGACAGGAGTGAGTGTAGCCCTGTTGGGCCAAACCTGCCCATCCTGTGTCCCCGGCCAGCCAGTGAGTGGCAGAAAGGTTCCTGGCAGGGTTGAAGTTGGGACATATGAAAAAGTTCCAGGCATGTTGGGGGAGGCAGCCGAGTGGTGAAGGCGATGGACGGCTAATCCTTTGTGCTCTGCAGGGTTTGAATCCCATCCTCACTGAGCCTTTATAGGCACCATCCTGCTGAGCTTTGTTGAGTTCCAGTCCTATTGCGTGATGCTACTTGTAGCACGGCTGAGCCTGTTGTCTTCCAGCGCCAGTGCTGGGCAGACTCCAAGCACAGTTCAACTCTGTGAGACTAAGCTGAGCTCTGGCTGCCAGAGGTGGGGGTGGGATGATTTTATTTGCCTGACAGGAGCCAGCCCATCTCCAGTGTCAGAACAACAGTGCTACACTCACCTCAGTCCCCTGCAGCCAGAGGGCAGGGGTTCAGTGCCCTAGCCAGATATTGGGGGGCAAGGTGGGGGCAGCTTTGGCTCAGCTGCAGCCAGAGACATGGGCAGCTGCCTCTGAGGAATGGCCTGTTCCCAAGCCTGAATCAGGGGCTCTGGTCTCTCCCAGCTCCTAGGCTGGGCAGTGCGCAGCTGGGAAAAGAGCAGATACTTGCCCAGGGGGAATGAATGTTTCTCTGCCCTGACTGCAAGAGATTCTTCCACAGCAACATGCCCTGAGGCAGGTCTCCATTCAACTGTGCCACCCTGGACAAGCCCTGAGTTCTTCTGTGCTTCTCAAAAGCTGGGGAATGCCCCTTTGGGACATATCTCCTGCCCCACAGGTAAAAGGGGCCCCACTTGGGGCTTGCCCAATTTTCCAGCAGCTTGTGATGCTGGCCTCAGCTTGCATGCTGCTTTGGGGGTGGGTTTGGTGTAGGGGAGAAGCCCGGCGGTGGGGGAGGGGGCTTTTTATGGAAGTCCTCTGGCCACATGTAGTCATGGTCCTCCCATCTTCTTAAGCTGTGCTGAGGTGCTCTCTGGCGTTAGAGCCATCCCATGGATGTGTCAGTACCAGCAGCTGCACCTCTAGGTGCCCAAAGGAGGAAAGGTGAGCTGGGCTGCTGCCCATAGCCATCAGCAAGACTGGGTCCATGTCTGAGAGGCTCTGTGGGAGTACTTTCATTGGGGGGGATCAAGTGACCACCACCCAGGGTAACCCATTGCACCCCCCCGCACACTCCCACCACTACCTGCAAACTGTCCCCACCACTCACTCACTGCCCCCATCACCTGCACACCAGCCCCACCACCCACCCACCCACCCACCCACACACACACACGCACACATTGCCCCCACCACCCACTCCCCTCCCCCACACATAACACATGGGGGGTGTGAAAAATGAAACTGATTCCTTGTTAAACAACCTAAAAGCTCACATCTGAGAATGGAAAATAGCAACCACCAGCATAACTATGTACAATGGGGGGATAACTATATACTTGTAACCCTTCTATTAATGCCAGATGCCTGCCAGAAGGGCCGGGTTCAACTCTTGTGGGGTTTTCCTGTCAAGGATACAACCAACCGGCTCGAGCCCCCACCCAGTGGCCTGGGACAATTTCACCCGTGTTGGGTGCCTGTAAGGCGGTTCTCCCCCGCCCCGCCCAGCCCAGCACAGAGTCTGAGAGAGAAATGGCTTGTTTAGTGACCGTAACCTACCCCAAGGTTACAGCGACAGATGCAGCATATCTCAGCACAGAAGAGACAAAACCCCTTCACGCAGATACCATCCCCATATGCAGTAGAACCCAGTCTCTTGCTGGGGCTCTTGGCCCTTTACCCCACACACAGTTACAGGATGTACCTTCTGCGGTGCAGTCCCAAACCCAAAGCCCGCAGACACATCACCAGGGCAGCACTAGCTGTCCACTTGTCTGCAGCATCCCCTTGCTGCCACCAGCCGGTCGCCGTAGCCCGCCGGTTGCCGTCGTCGCCCGCTCCTCCTACCAGCCGCCCGCCATCGTCCGCCGCTGCTCCTACCAGCCACTGTTGTCCACCGCTGCTTCTACTGGACACCTGCCAGTTGCTGTCGCTCCCACCAGCCGTCTGCCAGTCGCTGTCACCTGCCCAACCCCACTGCTTGGGATCGCCCTCAGGCAGAACCCTGTGATTTCAGCTCTGCATGGCCTCCACTACCACTCTGTGATTTCAGCTCCTGGTATTTCTCATATGGGGTTTCACAAACACTCTAGTATCCAGCTCTACCTTTCAACAGGTGGGGAGGGTTAGTCAAGCCAAGCTTATAGATATATGGCCAAGGCATAGGCAGGGGCATAGTACTCAGGAAGCTGGCCAAACCAGAGTCCCTCTCTCACAATGCTTTAAACCAGGGAGCCCTGTGTAATCAATGTCTTACACAGCTAAGGTGACTGCCCTGTCCCCCACAACAACCCAGAGCATTGGTGAGATCTCACAACTCCCACATTGCATCAGCTTAAATTGTGATTTTACAACTACATGTTTACAATAGACCAAATCTCATGGCTTACTTGCTACCCATTAGGCTTTGCCTGAAAAGGTATCACACATGCACACCTTTGCATTCTCCTGCAGATGACCTCTGGGAGACACATTCCTCCCGGCCTTCGGCGGCACTGCGTTCTCCTGCTCCCCATTCCCCACGCTGCCGGGGACGGGGGAGCTGCTGCTGCCCCCCACTTGAGCGGCCCACCTCCTCATCCAGCAGCTGCTGCATCCTCACCCCCCAGGAAAGGTAAGGGGCTTCTGAAAGCGGCGGTTGGGCCCCCTCCACAGGCCTCTTCCTGTGGAGTGGCCTGGGAGGGGTGAGTTTGGGCAGAGCCCTTCTTTTCCACGGGGACTCCAGAGGGGTGGCTGCATAGCCAGGGGTGGGGTGTTAGGGTGTGCCCCTGCCCCACCCCTGCAGCCACCCCCCCCTTACTGCCCCCCCACCTACACCCAGCCGCCGCTGGGGGCCCCTCCTCCACCTAGGCCCCCTTCTAACCAGCTGCCCCTTCCTTCTCCCCCTGGTTTCTTGAAGGCTCTGCAGCAGCTGCTGTGGGCCCCCCCCCCCAGGCGCACGTGGGCACCCCCACCCCCCCCATTTCCACCAGGTTGGCTGTGCCCACGCCCCCTCCCACCCCCTTTTATTTTTCACTTCACCCAAGTGCCTGAGCCCCCCCCCACCACAACCACCACCACACACGCACAAACTTTACTCCCTCACATCCCAGTGCAGAAAAGGAGCCATTTTACCACCTTGTGCTGGGAGCAGCAGCCATCTTAGGTCTCACCTTCCCCTGACCTCACTGCCCTTGCTCTGCCCTTCCCCCACCTGACTGGGTCCTCAGCCTGGCCGGTGGGGGAGGGGCAGCCACGCCTCCACCCTTCCTTCCCCTCCACTCTCCTCCCCTCCCCCACTCTCTCTTAAAGGCCCCACGCCCAACAAACTTCCCCCATCTTACAAACCCGCCACCATGACCCCCACACCCGCCGGAGGGTCATCTGGTGAACCCCTCCTCCCCTTGTCTTCCACTGTCACCCCTCCCACCCCCGAAACGGCGGCCCACTCACCCAGGGCCACCCAAGACTCTGCCGCCATGTCGGCTGAGGGCGCGGGCGCAGGCTCCGGGGCTCCCACCACCTCCGCTGCGGCGTCCTCCAGCAACCTGGCCCCGCACCCACCCCCCCAAAAGGGCAGGAAGCAGGGGACTGGATGGAGGCCCCGGTGCTCGCCTGGTGCATGGGGCTCTCCGACCTACGCTGCCCCCGTCACGTACTCCGGGAGGTGAAGTCTGCCCTGCCCTCCACCGCTCATAGTTACCTCGGCCGGGTCCTGTGAGAGGGTGCACCCCGCCCCCCTCCCACTCCTAGCCCTCCGGACCTCTCCGTTGGCCCCCGGCTTCGCGATCCTGCCCTCCCCCCTCCCCCCCATCACCTCAGCCGGCTGCACACCTTCCAGCTGGTCCCCTTCCGAACCGCGCCGAGACATCTTCTGTACGCGCTCGTGCTTCACATGCTGCACTTCCCCACCCTCGTGTCCCACCCCGATCACAAATGGCAGGACCTCTTGCCGTCATCGGAGGGTGGGGAGCCCCGGTGGGCCGGCCTCTACTCCACCTTGGTCCTGCGGCCCACCGGGGACATCAGCTGGACAATCCTCCACAGAGCGGTGAGCACGGGCCTGTACCTGGCGCGGTTCACTCCCATCCCGGACACCTGTACTTTTTGCGGCACGAGGGAGAACCTGGCGCACATCTACATCGAGTGCGCCAGGCTGCAGCCCCTCTTCCGGCTCCTCCAGAACCTCCTCTTGAGGTTCTGGCTGCACTTCTCCCCACACCTTCTCATCCTCTCACACCCTATCCGTGGCCCCACAAAGTCGCGGGACCTCCTCGTCAGCCTCCTCCTGGCCACGGCCAAAATGGCCATTTACAAAACCAGGGAGAGGAGGCTGGCGGGGGGGTGACCTGCGACTGTGGGGCCTACTTCCGTTCCTCCCTCCGCTCACGAATCCGAGCAGAGTTCCTCTGGGCGGTGTCCACCAACTCCCTGGACGCCTTTGAGGAATGGTGGGCGCTGTCCGGGGTCCTCTGCTCGGTGTCCCCCTCCGGCTCCCTTATTTTAAACCTTTGACCCTCATTCCCGCTCCTGGTTTTTCTTTCGTTGTCCCCCGTATTTACTTGGGACCGGGCTTTTTTTAATGGGTCCTCTCTCATCGTGAGAGGGGCCTTGTAGCCGTACTTCCCCAGCATCCAATATGTACACAACCAAAGCACTGCTGTTTTCATGGGGCTTTAAACCAAATAGATTGCACGTGTAAAGCAAATGTAACAGCCACTAAGCTACAGAAGTTCTATCTGGGTTGGGTTCCCCTCCTATCACGTCCATCCACAAGTCACTGCTAACCCTGGCCCACATGGGCAGCCCTTCAAAGGCTCAGCTGCTAGAGCAGAGGATGACAGCTGCACTTAGGAGCTTTGACTCCAGCTTTAAGAGTGTCATGCCCAGTAATTACTATCATCTTCCTCTGTGTGTCAGTGTGATCTGGGATGAAAAGCAGCTGAGAAAGATAACAGATGAAGGTTAGGATGTGCTAAAAGCCATCTTTTTGAATACTAGCCATGTCTACACGTGCATGCTACTTCGAAGTAGCGGCAATAACTTTGAAATAGCGCCCATCACGGCTACACTTTTTGGGTGCTATTTCGATGTTAACATCAACGTTAGGTGGCGAGATGTCGAAGTCGCTAACCCCATGAGGGGATGCGAATAGCGCCCTACTTCAAGGTTGAACGTCGAAGTAGGGAATGTGTAGTCATTGCGCGTCCCGCAACATCGAAATTGCGGGGTCCTCCATGATGGCCATCAGCTGAGGGGTTGAGAGATGCTGTCTCTCCAGCCCCTGCGGGGATCTATGGTCACCATGGGCAGCAGCCCTTAGCCCAGGGCTTCTGGCTGCTGCTGCTGCAGCTAGGGATCCATGCTGCATGCACAGGGTCTGCAACCAGTTGTTGGCTCTGTGGATCTTGTGCTGTTTAGTGCGTGTGTGTCTGGGAGGGGCCCTTTAAGGGAGTGGCTTGCTGTTGAGTCCGCCCTGTGACCCTGTCTGCAGCTGTACCTGGCACCCTTATTTTGATGTGTGCTACTTTGGCGTGTAGACATTCCCTCGCTGCGCCTATTTCGATGTGGTGCCGCGCAACGTCGAAGTTGAACATCGACGTTGCCAGCCCTGGAGGACGTGTAGACATTATTCATCGAAATAGCCTATTTCGATGTTGCTACATCGAAATAAGCTACTTCGAAGTACGTTTCACGTGTAGACGTAGCCACTGTGTCACAGCCCCCTTTTATTGAAAACACGTTGATATTTTCACTAGGTATGACATATGAGGGGTGTTAACTGTTCTGAAACTCAGGAAATGTCAAGAGAAGTTGCTGCTCGCTCCAAGGTCAATTTTCTAGGTAGTGTGGTTGAGTGGTCTAAGGCCCTGGGTTGAGGCTCCAGTCTCATTAGAGGCATGGGTTCAAATCCCACCACTACTGTCTCTTAATGAACTGAAAGACAGGTAGAAAGCTGCATTGAGGACCAGCTTGTCATGGATGTCTCTGTCTGGTTGATGAGGGGTTTTAAGTGTAATGTCCTCCTGATCAGTTCTCTGTCTTGCAAGGTTCAACATCCTTATTGAAAAGTTCGATGAGGGGGAGTACTACACCCTGAGCAAATTTGCAAATGACCCTAGACTTGCGGAAGAGGTAGATCTGCTGGAAAGTAGGGATAGGGTCCTGAGTGACTTGGATAAATTACAGGGTGGGCTCAAAAGAAATGTGATGAGGATCAATAAGGACAAATGGCCTGTGGCCACATTTGGCCAAAACTTCAAAATAGCCATGCTAATGGCCAGCTACTCTGCTGATAGGAATAGGGGGATTTCAAAGTCTGCGGGGTCCTTTGGACACCTGCCTGTGCCAACACCCAGCCCCTGTTGGATGACTTCACCGTAGAACCAACACAACAAAATATTGCATCAGAAACTGGATTTGAGAGAAGGTCTGCCAGATTCAAATGACCACCTGTCCAGATTAGAGACCGTGTTATGTAGTATTTACAGTGTTTTTGATGTAGTATTTCTGCCAACAGTATAGTGGCTTATTCCATATTTGTTGCTGTAGTTAGAATCAGTTTTATTTTAAAATGAACAGGGCTTCTTAAGAGTGGAGGGAATGTGGTGCTTTAGGTGTAGTAGTAGTAGTAGGCATCCTTCAGTCTGCATAGACTTTGGATCACGCCCTTTAAAGTTTCAATTGAGGACTTCATTTACAGTGGCTATTGTGACTATGAAGACCCACATGAGAGTGACAGTCCTGGCTGCATCTCTTGCAGATGTAGTGGGTGTCTGGCAAGTCCTTATTATGCTTTCTGTGCACTCGCTTCTCCTCTGCTAGCTGTCTGATCTTCATCTCGTCCTTCTGAAGGCTCTTGTGTAACCCCTGCCTCCATCTGCTGCGGTCGTGTTGGTGAATCTGTCCTTCCATGATATTCCAAGGATGCGCCTGAGGCAGCGCAAGTGGAAGACATTCAGCCTCTTTTCCTGGTGGGCATACAGGGTCCAAGTCTCGCTGCCATAAAGGAGGGTGCTGAGGATGCAGGCTCTATAGACTTGCATTTTGGTGTGAGTGTACAACTTGTTGTTATTCCACACTCTCTTGCTGAGTCTGGACAGAGTTGTGGCCGCTTTTCCGATCCTCCTATTTAGCTCAGTGTCCAACGACAGGGTGTCAGTGATAGTGGACCCCAGGTAAACGAACTCGTGGATGACCTCTAACGTATAGTTGTCGATGCTGATTGATGGGGCTTCAGCAACATCCTGACTGATTACATTTGTCTTCTTTAGGCTGATGGTAAGCCCAAAGTCCTTGCACGCTTTGGAGAACTGATCCAGCAGTTTTTGAAGCTGCTCTTCTGTGTGAGACACTACAGCAGCATCGTCTGCGAACAGCATGTCTCTGATGAGGACTTCCCGCACCTTAGACTTAGCTTTCAGCCTTGCACGATTAAACAGTTTCCCATCAGATCTTGTGTGCAGCAAGATGCCCTCTGTTGAAGATCCAAAGGCATGCTTCAGGAGGAGTGCGAAGAAGATCCCGAACAATGTCGGAGGAAGCACACATCCTTGTTTGATGCCGCTCCTGATTCTGAAAGCATCTGATAATGCGCCGTCATATTGGATGGTTACTCTCATGTCTTCATGGAACGACTGGATCATCTTGAGTAATCATGGAGGACAGCCTATCTTGTGGAGCAGTTTGAACAGACCATCCCTGCTGACCAAGTCAAAGGCCTTGGTCAGGTCGATGAAGGCTATGTAGAGGGGCTTCCTCTGCTCCCTGCACTTCTCCTGCAGCTGCCTTAGAGAGAAGACCATGTCAACGGTAGACCTCTCGGTGCAGAATCCGCACTGCGATTTGGGGTACATCCTCTCAGCAATCTTCTGGAGTCTGCCAAGGATAACGTGAGCGAACAGTTTACCAGTGACGCTCAGGAGGGAGATTCCACAGTAGTTGTTGCAGTCGCTTCTGTCTCCTTTGGTCTTATACGTTACAATGTTAGCGTCGCGCATATCCTGTGGAACCTCACCCTCTTTCCAGCACAGGCACAGTAGCTCATGTCGGGGTTCCAGGAGTGAGTCCGAGGCACACTTGATTACCTCTGGTGGTATACCATCCTGACCAGGGGCCTTTCCTGCTGCAATGCTGTCGATGGCTCTCTTCAGTTCATCCAAAGTTGGTTCTTGATCCAGTTCATCCATTACTGGTAGGAGCTCGACGGCATCGAGGGCTGCGTCAACCACAACGTTCTCGTGTGAATACAGCTCGGAGTAGTGCTCAACCCAGCGCTCCATCTGTTTGGCTTTGTCAGCAATGACTTCACCAGATTTGGATTTCAGAGGTGCCATCTTGTTCTGGGGGGGTCCTAATGCCTTCTTCCATCCACACTGTGAGGGATTGAAGCACTGTGTGTGCAGAGCCAGGGCCATGCAGGGATCTGGGGGTGAGGCTTCATTTCTGAGAGGGTCAAGTCCCTCAATACACTTGCAGCATTTGTGCTCCCAGCCAAGGCCACCACATTGACCCAGTTACCCAAACCCAGGGAAGGGAGGACTCCTGGCCCAAGCACAATCAAATCCTGGTGCATCTGGCCACGTGCTTTCTGTCAGGGCCCTTACCTGGCTCACCAGCAACGGCCCCGTCTGATTGGTTGAGTACACCAGGGCCATGTCCTCTGGTGTCTCCGACTCCAGCGTGTTGAACTTCCATATCCCAGCGTTGTTTATCAGCAGATTGAGCCCAGAGCCTTTCAAAAGTGCCTCAGCTCTGGCTGCCACCACCTTGATGCTGGCTGGGTCTGTGACATCTACAGTGACAGAGCAGGTGGTCAAGTACCTGAGTCCTCCTGTCTGATGTCACCCCCCACAAGAACAAAGCTCCCTGGCCCAGAGGGCTTCTTCCTCTGGGGCCAGAGGTAGAAGACGGGTTGGGGAAGGGAGTTGAGGGGTGAGGGGTGTGGCTGGGTCCAGGCATGGGGAGCTGTGCTGCAGCAACAAGAGGAAAGATTAGTTCAGAGAGGCAATTATGATCAGTACCTGGTATAATCTGAGTAGCCTAGAAAATGGAAATGTGCTGGAGTTAGTGATTAGTTCATATGAGTGGCTTTGGTCTCACTTCAACAAAGGAAGTGGAACACTCAAATTGCTAGTGATGCATTGCAGGTGAGAGAATTCCCCAGCTGGACATGCAGGGCTCCATCCCAGAGGTGGGAATGCTGGACTGAGCTGCCCTTATGTGATTCTCAAAGGAGGGGCCTGCCATGTTTTGGCCTGGGCCTCTCCACAGCCAACTGATGCTGCCAGACTTTCCAGTCTCCCCTGACTCCTGTGGGTCTGGGTAAGGTGTCAATGGGCTCTCAGCTATTATTGACTCTGGTCCTATTCTCTTCACTGGGATCAGGTAAACCTGGGAGGGGTGATGTGAAGGGGTATAGGAACTGGAAGAACATGCCACAGGGAGATGGAACCTCAGCTCTGGGCATGGGGCTGGGCACCCACTAAGCGGAACAATCACCAGGTTTGAATGTTTGGCTGCCAGTTGCTGCAATTCCTGAAAAAGAATAAAGTTAATGGTTATTGACATTGGGCCCATGAGCAGGGCCAGGCTGGGCAGAGTCCAGATCCCCACTGACCCTTGACAGAGAGTCAATGTCTTACTACATTCCTCTGCCAAGCCTTCTCATGCAGCACCCTGCCCTGGGTTCTGGGGCTGTAGGAGGCTTCTAATTGCTCCTGAGCATTTCCAATGCCATTGTCTAAATGAGTGAGATGAAGTCTGGGACACAAATCACTTCCTCATCACTAGTGGGGAGTGGGAGGAAGGTGTTGGAGGGCAGTTCCCACAGGGGTTGTAAGGGAAGTCCCCTCCCAGCAGCTGGGGGTTGACAGTGTCACAAGCTCTCATGAGCTGCTTGTGAGAGGGGATTTTGTCAGCTGAGGGAGGAGCAGGTGCAATCACCCAGAAGTTCCTCTGAGCCTTCAGTTCCCCAGGCTGGGTGTGGGAGCAGAGATGAGAAGACAGAGGACCTGAGGCAGTGGCAGACAAAGGAGGGGTTGGACTCAAGATCTGGGCTCCCTGCAGAGTGGCAGGACTGGGTATAGCTGTGCTATAGCCATGATGCTACGATGCTGGAAGAACTGGTCCACAGCCCCTGGGTAGTTGCCCCAGGCCCAGCTGGTGTTGCCTCATCCTCACTGCTCTTGGACTCAAACTGCCAAGTGTAGAGGTAGTTTGGGTGCAGCTCCACATCTTCCAGCTGGAGCAGTGTCTGCAGTAACTGCCTGCTCCCATGTGTGGGTGTCAGACCCACGAGCTGTGAGACTGGAAGCCCGTTGGGTAGGTTGCGCTTCTCCCCCCACCTACTCCTAACTCCATCCCCCTCATCCCATTCTCATCACCATTCACTCTCCTGCTGGATCCTGGCAGGTGGCAAAGACCCACTTTGGTGGGTTGGAGCTGCCCAGAAGCTGCTTTATGAGTTCCAGGCCAATCCCTCGACTGACCACGGTCACCAGAACACTGCGGAGATTCAAGCAGCCATGGTCCCTCCCTGCCTCTGGTCAGTGACAGCTGCACTAGTCAGCAATCTGACTTCCCTGCCTACCCACAACTGGGGTTGTTTAATGATTACCTCCAGGGAAATAACTCTGCTCTTATCCTTAATTGTCTATTTGTTACCCCACCTCTCTGGGTCAGTGGGTCAATTGGTTTGGTTACTACTTACTGACGTTTTGGTGCAGGGCCAATCAAGTTCTGGCTGCCTGACCGTTCAGGAGGGCAACACCCTGTCCTGACCATGCCCTGAGAGAGGAGTCACTGCAATGATGATCCGCGTTCCATGGCTGTAAGTGGTGTTGTTCGCAGGGGAGGGAGAAAGTGGCAGTGGGTAAAATAAGAATATCCTACTTCCCCTATATAAAGCTATGGTACGCCCACATCTTGAGTACTGCATGCAGATGTGGTCTCCTCACCTCAGAAAAGATATATTGGCATTAGAAAAGGTTCAGAAAAGGGCAACCAAAATGATAAAGGTTTTGGAACGGGTCCCGTATGAGGAGAGGCCAGAGAGACTGGGACTTTTCAGTCGAGAAAAGAGGAGACTGAGGGGTGATATGATAGAGGTATATACAATCATGTATGGTGTGGAGAAAGTGAATACAGAAAAGTTATTTACTTGTTCCCATACTATAAGAAGTAGAGGACACCAAATGAAATTAATGGGTAGCAGGTTCAAAACTAATAAAAGAAAGTTTTTCTTCACACAGGGCACAGTCAACCTGTGGAACTCCTTTCCAGAAGAGGCTGTGAAGGCCAGGACTCGAACACAGTTTAAAAAAGAGCTCAATAAATATTTGGAGGTGAGGTCCATAGATGGCTATTAGCAAGGGGTAAGGGATGGTGCCTAGCCTTTTGTCGAAGGCGGGAGATGGATGGCAGGAGACAAATCGCTTGACTATTGTCTTCAGTTCACCTCCTCTGGGGCACCCGGCACTAGCTACTGTCGGCAGACAGGATCCTGGGCTCGATGGACCTTTGCTCTGACCCAGTATGGCAGTTCTTATGTTCACCTTATCGACTGGGTAAAGGCAGCTATGTTCTTATGTTATTTCTTAACAGCCTTTCTGTGGGCGCTGCTCAGCAGGGACCCCAGGGGCTCCAGGGTGGGACAGCCACATGGACACCTGCCTCAGGCCCTGTGGCTGGTGCTGCAGACTGATCTATTGCTGTCAGTGTCAGACAGAGGGGAGTGTGACATTCATCTCTATAGGCAAGTGTCTGCCCCTTTCCCAGCTGTGCACAGCCCAGCCCAGCCCAGCTGCTGGGAGAGACCAGAGCCCCTGAGCCAGCCTTGGGGACAGACCCTTCTCTCAGAGGCAGCTGCCCATGTCAGTGGCTGCAGCTGAGCCAGGGCTGCCCCCAACCTTGTCCCCATGTCTGGCTGGGGCACTGCACCCCGGCTGCGTTTGGGGCCCTGCTCACCCCAGGAAGCCACACTTCAGGGAACAGGAGTGAGAGTAGAACTGCTGGGCCAAATCTGCCCATCCTGTGTCCCTGGCCAACCAGTGATTTGCAGAAAGGTTCCTGGCAGGGATGACTTTGGGACATATGAAAAACTTACAGCTAAGGAAGATGAGGTGGCTGAGTGGTTAATGCAATGGACTGATAATCCATTGTGCTCTGCGTGCATGGGTTCAAATCCCATCCTCATTGCATCTTTCTTTGTTGATTTCCAGCCCTATTGTGGGTTGCAACTTCTGCCACACCTGAGCCTGCTGCCTCCGAGCTCCTGTGCTGGGCAGACTCCAAGCACAGGCCAACTCTGTGAGGCTGAGCTGAGCTCTGGCTGCCAGAGGTGGGGGTGGGATGATTTCATTTGCCTGACAGGGCCCAGCCTATCTCCAGTGTTAGACCAACAGTGCTACACTCAACTCAGTCCCCTGTAGCCAGAGTGAAGGGGTTCAGTGCCCTTGCCAGACAGGGGGACAAGGTGGGGGCAGCTTTGGCTCATCTTCAGCCAGTGACATGAGCAGCTGTCTGTAAGGAAGGGCCTGTTCCCAAGGCTGAATCAGGTGCTCTAGTCTCTCCCAGCTCCTGGGCTGGGCAGTGCACAGCTGGGAAAAGAGCAGATACTTGCCAGGGGGAATGAATGTTTCTCTGCCCTGACTGTAATAGATTCTTCCACAGCACCAGCTACAGGCCCTGAGGCAGGTCTCCATTCAACTGTGCCACCCTGGACAAGCCCTGAGTACTTCTGTGCTTCTCAAAAGCTGGGGAATGCCTCTTTGGGACATATCTCCTGTCCCACAGGTGAAAGGAGCCCCACAGTTAAGAGGCCCCACTTGGGGATTGCCCAATTTTGTATCACCATGTGATGCTGGCCTCAGCATGCATGCTGCTTTGGGGGTGGGTTTGGTGGAGGGGAGAAGCCAGGCCAGGGGGTGTTGGGGGGGAGGCTCTTTTTGGAAGTCCGCTAGCCACATGTAGTCATGGTCCTCCCTTCTTCTTAAGCTGTCCTGAGGTGCTCTGTGCCATTAGAGCCATCCCATGGATGTGTCAGTACCAGCAACTGCACCTCCAGGTGCCCAAAGGAGGACAGGTGAGCTGGGCTGCTGCCCGCAGCCTTCACACCCCCAAAGAATGTATCCATGTCTGGGAGGCCCTATGGGAGTATTTTGATGGGGGGGGGGTCCAGCGAGCACCACCCAGGTGCACCCCCTGCACACTCCCACCACCACCTGCATTCCGCCCCCATCACACACACATTGCCCCCACCACCCGCTCACCACCCCCACACAGAACACACGGGGGGGGTGTGAAAAATGAAACTGATTCCTCATTAAACCACTTAAAAGCTCACCTCTAAGCATGGAACATAAACACCATCAGAACTAACTATGTACAATGGGGGGATAACTATATACACTAACTATTAACATGGGAGGCCATGGGGCACATGGGACTTTCTGAGAGGGAGGGTGCTCATGGCCGTAGCCTTATCCATGGGCTGCAGTGTGCCCGGGCCCTGGCATGTTGGGGGGGGGGAGTCATGCCCTGGGGGCATGTGCCCTGTGGGGTATGTGCCTGACAGTCCACCACCATGGTCTGGGAATGACCATTGGGCAGATGTCTGGCTGGAGCTGTAGGAGGGGATGTCCAGCACAAGCTCAACCTCCTGGCTAGATCACGTGCATGGTGGGGCGGATGGTCTCTGCTCTGGCCCTGGGGGTGTGGGGATCGGCTCTGGCACAGACTCAGGCTTCACGTCCTGCTGGGGCTCCTCAGCCATGGTGTCAAGGAAGACCAGGAGAGAGTAGGTGTCCCTGGGACCCAGGATGGCTTTGAGCTCCCGGTAATAGGGGCAAGTGTTGGGGACAGCCCCCAGACCAGATGGCCGAGTCCTGCACCCAAGCATAACCCTGCTGCAACTCCTTGACCTTACCCCTGATATGGTGAGGTGGGCGGGAAGGGTGACCCCAGGAGGTCAGGCCCTTGGCCAGCTGGTTGAGCACTTCTGCATTCCATTGCTTGCTTCCCATTACGTGGAGCACCTCCTCCTCACTCCAGAGGTCACAGAGCTCAGAGTCAGTGCAGGAAGGGCCCCACTTCCTGTTCCACTGGCTCGAGGCCTAAGAGCCATGGGATGGCCTGGTGGGGGAGCCCTGGGGGCACTCAGGGGGCTGGCTGACATCTGGTCTCTGGAGGAGCACCTCACGGTGTGGCTCCTGCCTGCATGGTCTCAGCTTCCGGCTCCAGGGTTTCCAGGTCGTTGCAGCTTTAAGAGCTGATTCCTGCCATGGCAGAGCCCCCTACTTCGAAGGAGAGGGCTGAAGAATGTCAACACAATTCCTCCTTGTACTGTCTTTTTTTGTACTAGAGCCAAGGACAAGAACACACATTTCCTGCCGCAGGCCAGGACCCCAGTGAAAACTTTTTGAGAATGGTTAGGTAGGCTGAGAACATTCACGCAAGAAGGGAAGTGCCTAGCATGGGGACTGAACTCATAACCCCAAGATTAAGAGTCTACTGCACTACCAACTGAGGTAGCCAGGCCACACCACAAAAAGCACCTCACAGCCTGTCACAGAGTAGAAAGAGTCAAATATGCCTGTCAGCTGGATAAAAGTCAAATGTGTGTGGCAAAGTGCTCACAAGGGCCCGACTCCAGTCTTTGTTATCTGGGCTGCAGGAGGAGAGATGCAAAGAAAACAGACTGTTGGAGTGAATCTTGGCCAAGCCTCTCACTGGTGCTGTGAGCTCTCCCGAACACCTCACACACCTCCGACAATTTCTGCACAACAAATGAATGCTGACACCATTGATCTCAGCGCAGAGCCGGTGCAGTCAGGAGAACACGTTTCTTTTTCATAAAGAGTGAACACACATTTGCAGAGAGTTTTCTGTGGTAAATTGCCTGTTAGTGACTCTCCAGAGAAAGGGGCAATCGTGGCTCACAGTTGTGCTTTACAACTATGGGCGATGGGACGAGAAAGGAGGACCCTGATTCATTTGCTCTTCAGTTCCACTGGGGAGGGCAGCACCTTAACAGAGTGTTTTCCTTGCCTTCAGTTTGCTCAGCATCAGCTGGATCAGGATCTGACCTGCCCCAGGTGAACGTCGGTCGTCCAGCGCAGTTAGTCAAGAGGGAAGGAGAACAGGAAAAAGAGGCTCCTTCTCATGCTCATTTTCCTCACCCTGATTCCTCTCCAGCCTCATGGGCAGAGCTGAGGAAGGAGACTCCCTGTGGGGAAACCCTGGGGGTGTCTGAGATGGCCCCAGCCCTGCAGCCTGTCCCACATGGCTGTTGTCAGGGACTCTCTATGAGGTCATCACCTTCCAACGTCTTTTAACCAATCAGCTTAGGTGCTGTAAAAGGACCTTGTGATGTCACTCCCACACCTACCCCTGGCCAGCAGGGCTCTTGTCCTGCCCCTGGCAGCCCCTTTGCATGGCTGAGCTGCTACCCCTGTGTTACTCCCTCTCACTCAGGGACATTCTGGGGCTCTAGCCAGCTGCACATGGGAACACCAGAGGCTGCTCTGTGCCACAGGCTGTTTGCAGAGATCATCTCATCTGACGCCCCTGCAGATCACAGGCCTCCTGTATGGCGCAGTAGGGAGTGTGGCACCAAAGCGCACACCAGACAGGCACTTGGTCTGCACTGGAAGGCACCGAGGTCGAGAGAAAGCCCCACACGCCTGAGGTGTTTGGAGGATATTAATGCAGTGACTGGAAGGGAAAGGACCCAAAGTCCACACTTGTGGGTCTGTATCATAATTCACATGCAGAACAACTCTGAGCTCAGGTCTGCACATTTCACAATTTTATTTCTCTCTCAAGTTTAAATTTAATTCTTTGAGCAGTGAGTTCTACAATCCCTCATCTGGCCAGAGTAATGACCATTAGATAAATAGATAGATAGATACCAAACATCAATCAATCAATCGATCGAATTGGGTATACTTCTACAAATCATAAAATTCCTTCCCTTTAATTTTAGTTAAATTGAATTCCCCTTTAATTGCAGAAAGGGAGGTTGGAGATTAGGAAATATTTCCCATCAGGGCAGTTAAGCACTGGAATAAATTGCCTTGGGTAAGGGCAAAAGCTCCATCTTTGGAGATATTTTAGAATTTGGATAAATATAAATAAGGAAACTTTTTACATTGGTCCCCACTTTTCATCCCTGAAATTAGCAGCTCCCCCACAACCTGTCTCATGTGATCAGAACTGACAGAAATTTCAGTGATGTTCATATATATAAAAATCCCATTTGGGTGTGTGTAAGAAAATAAGTCTGCAGAAAGGAAAAACTTAGAAGCAGTAACAGATTTCATCATTTTTAATGAGTTGGATGAGCCTGAGACCCAGCAGCTGAGTGGGCTGTGCCCCCCGATGAAATTTCATAAGACTGAAGACTTTGGATCTTCTGTGCCCTGCTCCTTGGCCTTGGAGTCTCAACTCTTCTCTTTAGTGGCCGACACATCCCCTGCAGCCCCTGGGGGAAGTAGGGAAGGGGGAAATCACATAGGCAGGAATCACCCCTGTGTTTCCATTGGCCAGAAAGGGGGAACCACAGCCAATAGGAAGTGGTGGGTGGTGTGTTCAAAATATCACAATGTGCATGGAGCCATTTTCCCCTCACCCCCAGGAGCTGATGCTAGTGGGAGGTGAACCTGCTTTATCCCACTGCACCACCCCATGGCTGCACCAGAGTTTCATATGCCCCCAATCTACACTGCTGCACAAGGGACACTGCTGCGACTCAATGCCCTGCAGCCCCTGGAGGATTTGCTGGAGGCACAGGACTGTCTAGGCTGAGTCTCTGAGCCTGTACATCAGGTCTGGCATCTCCAGGGTCTCTCTGTTCCCTGGCAGCATGGCCCACACAGCACAGAAGGAACACAGGGCTGGGACTGGGGACTCAGGTGCCCAGCTTCCGTTGCAATGAATGGAATGAAATGGGAAATGCTGAGGTGCCCTATGCAGCTGTGCAGTCAGCATATGGGTAAGGATGGTCCTGCCACCGTGTACTTCGCTGGCAATGAGCAATCTAGAGCCCTGATGGGAGGAGATTCCAGCATGCACATGTGGTGAGGCTGGCCAGCCTGTTGGAAAGGGGCTTTGGCCATCTCCATCCCTCCTCTCGCTTGGCTACTTACTTCACCTGACTGAGAAGGACTTGGGCCCTGGACACATCCCCACCAGCCTTTCCCCATCCCAGGAGATTATTTTGATCACAAGGTTCTTGTCCTGTCCCCACTCTGTTGACCTGACCGCCAAAATTCTTGCTGTCCAAAAACACCCTACCAGAGCCTGGGTCTCCAGACCATGTGGCAGAGGAAGGCTTTATGGTCACTAAATCTACATAAGGGACAGGCTTCCAAGTGGGTCTGGACCAGGTGACGCTGGGCGTTGCCCGGACCCAGCTGCCCAAAGCACAAAGCCAGCCCCCCAGAAGCTCGCACTGCACCACACACCTCCCACAGGAAGGGCAGTAGAATCACCCTGACAAGTGGCACCTGCCCTCCACAGCAGCTCCAGTGGTTTTCTTTAATCTCCATTTCCTCCCCAGTTCTGCTGGACTCAAAGCTCTAGGAATCAGGGAAGTGATAAACACTGGAGACCACTGCCCCTGCCAGTCATGGTCCCCAGCACTTCTGCAGAGGTTGTTGTAGAACTCTGGAAATCCTCTTCAGTGACATTCAAGTGTCTAAGTGTCTGGCTGTGCTACACAATTAGTTCAGAGATGTTAAGGGTGGTGGGACTTCATTCTCCTGCTGGTGTGGGTTGATGAGCAGTAAGTACAAATCTTGTGAATGTCTTTGGGTTGCAACCTTCCTCAAGATGTGAGACTGAGTCTCCCGCCCCACGACACTCCCTTCCTTCCCTTGGAGGTGGTGGGATTAGAAGCCTTCCAGGGCTCTGCTTTCTGAGTTTTGAGCTTTAAGCTACTGGATGAGGAAGAGAGCGGCCAGGACGGTGGGTTGCTGAACCAGGGGACAGGACAGACCAGCAGGAACTGGTGGAGTGACAACAAAGTCCACAACTAGCTTAACTGTTTTCCAGCCAACAAAGCCCAGTGCAGGTTTGTCATGCCACTGGTGGGGGAAGATGGTGGAGCTTCGGAGGGGCCCCGTTGCCCGAGTAAAACAGTGGCTGGCTCAATGCGAGGAGAAGACAGGAGGGTTTCAGCCGCAGCAGTAGCCTCCCTTAGAGCAAATCAGGTGAACATCGAAGCAAGGCCCCTTTGGCTTCATGAAAGGGGAGGGCTTTGGATCAGTGGGGGATGCAGGCCAAGTACTGGGAGGTTCCCGAAAAAGTGAGATAATGGAGGGGGCATTCTGGTGGGACAGATTTATCTAGCATGAGGAAAAAGCCCTCACTCAGGTGCACCTGTGGAAAAGAAAACCAAGACCCTGAACAAAGAGAGATTTCCAGCAAACCTCTATGCTACCAGGAGGTCCCACGTTGACTTGAACTGAGATGGAAAGATTCAGAGTTCTAAATGCTGTCCACTTCACCCTGAGACCTGTCGTTTGAATCTTTTCTGGGCACCTATGACTCTTCATTGACTGGTACCGTGCACTCCTTAGCTAGCCAGATTGTCATGTGCACATTCTTTCTGAGAAAAATAGAGTTGCCTCCACAGAGTATCAAATCTCTCACCATTTTAAAACGGTAAAGTGGGGCAGAGCTCAGAGGTGGAGCATTTGACTTTAGCTGAAGAGGTGCCCCATTTCAGGTGGTTTTCTTCAGGAAAATATATTTTCATCTCCATCTCCAGAACATTCGGGGTTTGCCCTGGATGTCTGAAACGGACTTCAATTCTTAAAATTTTCCTCTGCAAATGTACCAGGACTGAGGAAATCTGTCCCTCAGCTGAGATCAGTTCCCAGCCTGCAAGGCTCAGGTTTCTGTTCCATTGAACACACAAGTGGTGGCTGAAGAAAGGACCAACACAGCAGAGAAAAGTCCCTGACAGATCCCAGCTGCAGAGCACCATGCATTGGCCCAGAGCCTCCAAAGCAAGACTTGAATGAGCCAGGTTAACCCCAGCCCCACAGGCAGGGGTCAGGAACTTGCCTTGAGAATGAAAGAATGAGCAGTCCATGCAGTGACTCCTGCCCCAAAAGACTCATTTATGAGTAAACCTTGGGGCTCCCAGAGAGGCCAGAGTGAAGAGGATGAGGGTTTTCTTACCTGGAAGAGCTGCCTGGCATGTCCCCTGCTGCTCAGATAGACCACAAAAAAGAACCTAGATCAAGAACAAACACTGAGAGCAAAAAACCACATGAAGAGACCACAAAAACTTTCAGTCCTCAGAATGCACCAAACCAGTCTTCCCAACACAGGCTTGCAAGGATGAAGGTGGCCAGCGAGGCTGAATCACTGCCCAGGCTGCACCTGCAGGAAGAGGCTGGGAGCAGAGATTGTCAGCAGGAGCAGATGGGGCTATAAATCAGGGATGGAAGCTGGTAATACAGAGGCTTCAGGTAAAGGACAGCCCCTTGTGGGGCTGAGGGTTCATAGCCAGCACAGCTAAATGAAGGGGAGTTGTAGGAAGCAGTCCAGGGAAGGAGAAGGGAAAGCTGAGAAGAGAAAGCCCAGAAGTGCTGGAAGTGGAGTCCATGCTGAGCTACAACCAGAAGGAGGGATTCCCCCAACAGTCACAGAGGGTGTGGCATAGATGTGGCTTGTGGCAGGGAACAAGAGGACTACCTGGGTCACTGTGGGAGTGACAGTGAATTAAAGGACTGTAGCCCAGAAAGGGGGAAATACCAAGTCATCCAGAAAAAGGCAGAGGCAGAAGCTGGATGTTTGCGGCTTCCGCCAGCAAGCTGTGCTGTCCCAATGACCAGGAGGGACTTAAATGTTGGGAGGACCACATCTTGACAGAGTAATGCCTGAGCTGAGCCATCCAGTAGCAAAAGGCTGCTTCATCATCCTGAGCAAATGAACAGAGGGAAAACATGCAAAGAGACATCAGTCCCCCCAGATGTCTTGGTAAGAGATCAGAGAAAGGCAGAAGAAGGGACTTGAGCCCAGGAGCTCTCCCACCCCTAGACCAACAAGCCACCAACAGCCGGTGCTCTGATAAGTACTGCACCTAACTTCACCTTTCCAAGGTCATTTCCAAGCTTTCTTCACAGCCCTGAAGCAGGAAACCAACTTCCCAGTCGGAACAGGTCACAAACCACTCTGTCAAAACAAAAGTCCGTCAAGTAGCACTTTAAGGACTTTCAAAATAATTCCTGAGGTGAGCTTTCGTGGGACAGACTCACTTCTTCAGACCACAGCCAAACCAGAACATACTCGATATGTAAGGCAAACAGAACCAAACACAGTAGTCAAGGACGACAAATCAGAAAAACATGTTCAAGGTGAGCACATCAGAGAGTAGAGGAGTATGGGGGGGCAGGGAGGTCAAGAATTAGATTAAGCCAATTTATGCAAACGAGCCCCTTTAGTGGCTCAGAAAATTCCCATCCCGGTTCAAACCACGTGTTAATGGGCCAAATTCGAATATTAAAGACAACTCAGCTGTTTCCTTTTGAATAGAGGTGCGAAAAAAAATTTTCAGTAACATGCATACTCTTAAGTCATTAATAGAATGGTCCACCACATTAAAAGGTTGACGAACTGGTTTGTGGATCTGGAGTGTTTTGATGTCTGTTTTGTGCCCATTAACCCTTTGTCTAAGGGACTTAGAAGTCTGTCCAATATGCAAAGCATCTGGGCAATGTTGGTACATGTTGGTAAGAGAAACGCAGGGAACACAAAGTCAGGGAGAGCAGCAAACACACTCTGTGGTGGGAGCATCAGGGAGTTCAGCTCAAGACTTCTTACTCCCTGAGCAACACTCGGCCTTGCAAAACTCATCTTTGGAGGAAAAGTAAACATCACATACCACAGTTTTAGACAAAAACAAAACCAACCCCCGCCCCCCCCCCCAACACACACCAGCTGCACTTGACTTCTCCTTGCCAAAGCCTTCTGCACACTTCCTCCTGCCTGGAGGGAGATTCAGCTGGTGCTGCTGGGCTCAGTCATTCACAGCTCTGCCTGGTCTGCATGACCCCACTCAGCACAAGTTGAGCTTCCTCCTTATAAGGAGATCCTTCCTTATAAGATCCAAACGCCATCAAAGCTGGGAAGCCCCAAGTGTTTGGGCTGGCAGGGAGTCAGGTGTGGGCACATAGCAGAGCTTTATCTGATATTTTGAGGAAAGAAGTAGAAAGAGTAGTGGTACGACGAAAGAAAAACAAATGCCCGAGAAATGATAAGATCATACGAGAGATGATCAAATACACCAGAGAAAGTATGTGTCAGGAAATACACTGACTATGTGAGATTGCATGGAAGGAAGGAAAGTCCACTAAGGAACGGACAACAACCGCACTACTGACAATACACAAGAAAGGAAGTGCACAGAAGGATTGCCCTAACAAGTCATCTAGGCATACTACTGCTGATAATACTGATGGAGAGATTGAAATAAAAATAAAAGAACATCTAACAGGCAAGCAAGTGGGATTTGGGAAAGATAAAAGTATCATACAGTATATATAGAAACTAAGATTAATATCACAGAAAGCTCGCTGAAAGAACAAGGACATCTGCAACTGCGTCATTAATTGGGAAGGAGGCTCTTGAAGAGTTCCATCAGGATTTCAACAGTTTCCACCCCACCATCAACCTTTGTCTGGACCAGTCCACAAAAGAACATAAGAACATAAGAATGGCCATACTGGGTCAGACCAAAGGTCCATCCAGCCCAGCATCCCATCTGCCGACGGTGGCCAATGCCAGGTGCCCCAGAGAAGGAGAACAGAAGACAATGATCAAGTGATTTATCTCCTGCCATCCATCTCCTGCCCTTGTTCTGAAGGCTAGGGCACCATACTTTATCCCTGGCTAACAGCCATTTATGGACCTAACCTGCAAAAATTTATCAAGCTCTTTTTTAAACCCTAATAGAGTCCTCGCCTTCACAGCCTCCTCGGGCAAGGAGTTCCACAGGTTGACTGTGCGCTGTGTGAAGAAAAATTTCCTTTTATTAGTTTTGAACCTACTACCCATCAATGTCATTTGGTGTCCCCTAGTTCTTGTATTATGGGAAAAGGTAAATAATTTTTCTATATTCACTTTCTCCACACCATTCATGATTTTATATACCTCTATCTTATCACCCCTCAATCGCCTCTTTTCCAAACTGAAAAGTCCCAGTCTCTCTAGCCTCTCCCCATATGGGACCCGTTCCAAGCCCCTAATCATCTTAGTTGCCCTTTTCTGAACCTTTTCTAATGCCAATATATCTTTTTTGAGGTGAGGAGACCACATCTGCACGCAGTACTCAAGATGTGGGCGTACCATAGTTTTATATAGGGGAAGTATGATATCTTTTGTCTTATTATCGATCCCTTTTTTAATAATTCCTAACATCCTATTTGCCTTACTAACTGCCGCTGCACACTTCGTGGATGTCTTCAGAGAACTATCCACTATAACTCCAAGATCCCTTTCCTGATCTGTCGTAGCTAAATTTGACCCCATCATGTAGTATGTGTAATGTGGGTTATTTTTTCCAACGTGCATTACCTTACACTTACCCACATTAAATTTCATTTGCCATTTTGCTGCTCAATCACTCAGTTTGCTGAGATCTTTTTATAGTTCTTCACAATCCCTTTTGGTTTTGACTGTCCTGAACAACTTGGTGTCATCTGCAAACTTTGCCACCTCACTGCTTACCTCATTTTCTAGATCATTGATGAACAAGTTGAACAGGATCGGTCCCAGGACTGACCCCTGGGGAACACCACTAGTTACCCTCCTCCATTGTGAAAATTTACCATTTATTCCCACCCTTTGTTTTCTGTCTTTTAACCAATTCCCGATCCATGAAAGGATCTTTCCTCCTATCCCATGACCACCTAATTTACATAAAAGCCTTTGGTGTGGGACTGTGTCAAAGGCTTTCTGGAAATCTAGGTATATTATGTCCACTGGGTGCCCCTTGTCCGCATGTTTATTAACCCCTTCAAAGAATTCTAATAGATTAGTTAGACACGACTTCCCTCTGCAGAAACCATGCTGACTTTTGCCCAACAATTCGTGCTCTTCTACGTGCCTTGCAATTTTATTCTTTACTTGTGTTGCTACTAATTTGCCTGGTACTGATGTTAAACTTATCGGTCTATAATTGCCAGGGTCTCCTCTAGAGCCTTTTTTAAATATCGGCGTTATATTGGCCATCTTCCAGTCATTTGGTACCAAAGCGGATTTAAAGGATAGAGATCCTTTAAAGGAAAGAGATCCACTTCCTGCACACTATTGTGCGCAAGATAAGGGATGGTCACATAAATACCACCCTATACTGAAAATCCACAGACCTCTATGCTTATCTACACACCTCCAGATTCCATCCAGAGAAGACTACATGATCCATTGTAGACAGCCAGGCACGAAGGTACAACCGTATTTGCTCTGCTCCGTCAGAGACAAACATCTACAAGACCTTTACTAAGCTTTCCTCAAACTACAATAGACACCAAAGGAAGTGAGGAAACAGATTGACAGAGCCAGACAGGTACCCAGAAGCCACCTGCTCCAAAACAGGTCTCGCAAGGAAAACAAGACAACACCACTGGCCATCACAAAGAGCCACTACCTAAGGCCTCTCCAACACATCATCAGTGATCTGCAAACCATCCTGGATAATGATCCTTCACTCTCACAGCCGTTGAGAGGCAGGTCTGTCCTCTCCTACAGACAGCCTGCCAACCTGAAACAAATCCTCACCACCAACTAAAGATCAAAACACAGTAACTCTAAACCTGGAACCAAGCCCTGCAACAAACCTTGCTGCCAGTTCTCCTCACATATCTAAACCATGAATATCCTCACAGGACCTAACAGCAACCATACCATCAGGGGCTCCTTTAACTGCACATCTACTAATACAATATATGCCATCGTGCAGCAGCAATACCCCACGGCAATTTACATTGGCCAAACTGGACAGTCTCTATGTAAAAAACTAAAAGGACATAAACCAGACATCAGAAAGGGTAATGTAAACAAACCTGTGGGAGAGCACTTCAATGTCCCTAGACACTCAAGAACAGATTTCAAAGTAGCAGTCCTACTACAAAGACATTTTAAAAATCAAATCGAGAGAGAAATCTCTGAGCTGCAATTTATTTGCAAATTTAACTCCATCAACCAAGGATTAAACAGAGACTGGGAGTGGCTGGCTCCTAAAAAAAAGCAGCTTCTCTGCCCTGGGTGTTAACAGCTCCACATTAGACTCTGACAATGGGCCACATCCCCCTGTGTGATCTGACTTGTTTTTTCCTCTTTTCATCCAAACTACTGCTCATGGGTCATTTCCACCTGGACAGAATAGACCTTGTCAGCTCTGGCCCTCCCTTTTACTGGGACCCCACTCTTGGTGTTTGGAGAACCACGCTCAAACCAACAGAGCGAGCCAGCCTGCACAGTGACAGCTCACAAGGGCCCTTTCAGAAAGGAGTAAGAGGCAGCTGCAGGGTCCCTGGAATTAGCTTTCTACCCCTCCCCCACTGGTCAGAATCCCCACAGCAGGTGGGAGAGAAGATGTTCAAAGTGCTCTTTTGCACCATCACACACAGCTGAGCAGAGACACCTCCAAATGGCCCCTCTCCATGGAGAGCAGCCAGGAAGAGGTCTCACATTGCCTTGGAAGAGAAGTCTGCAGTGGAGAATGTGGGTATCAATCCCACCACCTCTTGCATGCTAAGCAAGCGCTCTACCATTTGAGCTAATTCCCCTTGGGTTAAAAAAAAGTTCTGCCCCAGCCACCTCATTGTTGAGTCCATATGTCCCTGCAGCTCCCCTGGCTCCTTTCCTAAGATGACACTTGTAAAACCGTTTCCAATCAGCTGGCTGGCTGAGCGGTTTCGACAGTGGTGATAATAATGTCACGGTGACGGTTTCAAGCTCCAGGTGAGCCTTTGGGGCATCTTGACTAAGTGGCCTGGCTGCTGTGGATGGGGAGGGTCCAGCACGCACAGGGAGCTGTACAGGTCCAGCCTTGTTGGGAGGGCTCTATGGGAATCCCTGCCTGCATCACAATGCCACTGCCTGGGGGTGCTGGTGCGTGCTTTCTAACAGCTCTGGATAGTAAACACACCCAGATGGGGCACTCCGAAAACAGCTCTCGAAATAAATCACACACATGGCCAGTAATTAAAAGCATAAAAATACGCTCCAGAGCCCCAAAGTGAACCCCTCCTCCCACAGACACTGACTGTCCATGATCTCTTCTGCAGCTGCTCTCAGGAATGAAGCATCTGCCAAAGCACCACATGCTACAGACCTCTGCAATTCACAGAGCCACCCCTGTTGCATGTATATCACCTGCCGATGTAGATCAGTGAAACTCTGAGCCCAGGGAGGTGACATGGTCAGAGGACAGCAGGCACTGCAAAGCCAGGCTGCCAGGCACCAGCACCCCCAGGCAGTGGCATTGTGATGCAGGCAGGGATTCCCACAGAGCCCTCCCACAAGGCTGGCACTGTACAGCTCCCTGTGAGTGCTGGAACCTCCCCATCCACAGTAGCCAGGCCACTTCATCATGATGCCCCAAGGGCTCACATAGAGCTTGAAACTCACCATGGCATTATTAGCAGCTATGTCTAAAGAGCTCAGCAAGCCAGCTGGTAGGAACTGGGCTAACAAGGGTCATCTTTGGACAGGAGCCAGGGGAGCTGCAGGGACATATGGAGTCAGCAATGAGGTGGCTGGGGCAAAACATACCTTTCTCCAGAGGGGAGTTAGCTCAAATGGTAGAGTGCTTGCTTAGCATACACAAAGTAGTGGGATCAATATCCCCATTGTCCAATAAACCTGCTGTCCTTGTAACTTCCTGCCCAAGCAATCAAAGGGAGCTGCTTTTGTGCCCCCCTCCCCCCAGGAAGCTCACAACGTACATGGGGGTTTGGGGTCTGTCTGTGTTCCTATTGGTGTTACTGGGGGGGGGGCAGGCATGGCCTGCCCACGGCTAAAAGGCCCCTCTCACAGTGAGGGGGGGCCCACTAAAAACACCCAGTCACCAAGTGAATACGGGGGACAACAAAGGAAAAAAGCAGGGACGGGAGTGAGGGTCAAAGGTTTAGAACGAGGGAGCCGGAAGGGGATACCGAGCAGAGCGCCCCGGACGGCGCCCACCGCTCCTCGAAGGTGTCCAGGGAGTCGGTGGACGCCGCCCAGAGGAACTCTGCCCGGATTCGTGAGCGAAGGGAGAAACGGAAGTAGGCCCCACAGTCGCAGGTCGCCCCCTCTGCCAGCCTCCTCTCCCTGGTTTTATAGATGGTCATTTTGGCCATGGCCAGGAGGAGGCAGACGAGGAGGTCCCGTGACTTTGTGGGGCCGCGGATAGGGTGTGACAGGATAAGGAGGTGCGGGGAGAAGTGCAGCCAGAACCTCAAGAGGAGGTTCTGGAGGAGCCGGAAGAGGGGCTGCAGCCTGGCGCACTCAACGTAGATGTGCGCCAGGTTCTCCCTCATGCCGCAGAAGGTGCAGGTGTCTGGGATGGGGGTGAACCGCGCCAGGTACACGCCCGTGCTCACCGCTCCGTGGAGGATTCTCCAGCTGATGTCCCCGGCGGGCCGCGGGACCAGAGTGGAATAGAGGCTGGCCCACCGGGGCTCCCCACCCTCCGCTGGCGGCAAGAGGTCCCGCCACTTGTGGTCGGGGCGGGACACGAGGGTGGGGAAGTGGAGCGTGTGAAGCACGAGCGCGTACAGAAGATGTCTAGGCGCGGTTCGGAAGGGGACCGGCTGCAAGGTATGCAGCCGGCTGAGGTGGTGGGGGGGAGGGGGGCGGGCAGGATCGCGAAGCCGGGGGCCCACGGAGAGGTCCGGAGGGCTAGGAGTGAGAGGGGGGCGGGGTGCACCCTCTCGCAGGACCCGGCCGAGGTAGACGTGAGCAGTGGGCGGCAGGGCGGCCTTCACCTCCTCGAGTACGCGACGGGGGGAGCGTAGGCTGGAGAGCCCCATGCGCTGGGCGAGCGCCGGGGCCTCCATCCAGTCTCCCCGGTCGTAGTCCAGGAGGTCTCCGACCCTGGTGATTCCACCTAGGACCAACCTCCGGCGCACCATGGGGGACTCCGCCGCCTGCACACGAAGGTGGGGGTTGTGTAGCAGGGGCTCCGCGAGGAGGTCTTCCCCCGCGGTGGCCCCTAAGGACCTGGAGGCTGCAAGCAGCCGCCAAGTGCGGAGGAGGTCCTGGTAGAAGGCCGGCAGCTCCGAGAGGCCTCGCGGACGGTCTCTCCAGGATAAATAAAAGAGCTGCCGGTCGTATCGGAGCCCTCGGTGACGGCGGAGGAAAGCGTGCGCCAGCGTACTCCATGCCGGACTATCTGCACTGTTGGTGTCGGTGTTGAGGAGTCCCTGCAGGGCCCGGAGACGGAAGACATGGACCTGAGTGCGTATGCAAGTCAGGCCCTGTCCTCCCTCCTCCGGGGGGAGGTGGAGTACCCCTGCAGAGACCCAGTGCAGTCCTGGCCAGAAAAACTCCAGGATTGACCTCTGGAGCTGGTCCAGGAACCCAGGGGGTGGGACCAGGGTGCTGAGGCGGTACCAGAGCATGGACAGGACGAGTTGGTTCAGCACCAGTGCTCTCCCGCGTAGGGAGAGACACTGGAGCAGCCCCGTCCACCTCCGTAACCGCTCAGCGACCCTGCCCTCTAAACCCTGCCAGTTTTCCGGCGGAGAGGGATGCGTGGCGGATAGAAAGACGCCGAGATAGAGCAGCGGACCCGCGCTCCACCGGATGGCCTGAAGCGCGGGCGGGAGGCGGCTCGTCTGCCATGCAGTCCCGACCACCAGGCCAGAGCTCTTGACCCAGTTGACCCGGGCGGAGGAGGCTGCCGAGTAGATAGCTTGGCAAGCCTCCAGACGCGCCAGGTCTCCCGGGTCCTGAACCACGAGGAGCATGTCGTCGGCGTACGCCGACAGGACTAGCCGCAGCCCTGCCTCTGGAAGCACCAACCCCATCAACCGTCGACGAAGGAGACAGAGGAAGGGCTCGATGGCCAGAGCGTACAGCTGTCCTGAGAGCGGGCAGCCTTGTCGTACTCCCCGTCCGAAGCTGACCGGAGCGGTCAGGGTCCAGTTGAGCTTGACCATGCACTCCGAGGCAGCGTACAGCACCCGGAGAAACCCGACGAAGCGGGGTCCGAAGCCGAAGGCCTGCAGGGTGCCCAGGAGATACCCGTGGGCCACCCTGTCGAACGCCTTCTCCTGATCCAAGGACAGGAGGGCGAACGACAGGCCGTCCCTACACCCAAGCTCTAGGAGATCCCAGACCAAGGACAGATTATGGAGGATGGTGCGGCCCGGGACGGTGTAGGTCTGGTTGGGGTGGACCACGTCCTGCAGCACGGACCCCAAGCGACGGGAGATGGCTTTGGCGACGATCTTGTAGTCCGTGCTGAGGAGCGAGATGGGACGCCAGTTCCTGAGGTCGCGGGGGTCCCCCTTCTTAGGCAGCAGGGCGAGGACGGCACGCCTGCATGACAGGGGGAGGACCCCGCTGTGCAAGGCCTCGGCCCAGACGCTGAGCAGGTCTGGGCCGAGGACGTCCCAAAACACGCGGTAAAACTCCACGGTCAGCCCGTCCATGCCCGGGGATTTGTTGGTGGGCGTGAGGCGGAGGGCTTCCGAGAGCTCGGCCAGAGTGAGAGGAAGCTCTAGCCGGTCCCGGTCGCCCATGCTGACCGACGGCAGTTGGTCCCAGAGCACCCTGCAGGCGTCAGCGTCGGTCGGATCCGGGGAGAAAAGGGTGGCGTAGAAGGCGCGGGCCCTCTCGCGCATCTCCACCGGATCCGTAAGAGGGGTGCCATCCTCCGCAAGAAGGCAGAGGATGTGTTTTTCGGCACCCCTCTTTTTCTCCAGGGCATAGAAGAAGCGGGAGCCGCGGTCCATCTCCCGGAGGAGTTGGATTCGCGACCTCACCAAGGCCCCCTGTGCCCGGAGGGCGTCGAGGGCCCTGAGCTCGTCCCTCTTCTCCTGGTACGTGCCGCAGAGGGATGGATCGCTGGGGCTGGCGGCTAAACGCCTCTCCAGCTCAAGGACCTCCCGTTCCAGCTGCCCTATCAGCGCATCCCGCCGCCGGCTGGCCCCCCGAGTATAGTCGCGGCAGAAGAGCCGCGCGCGCACCTTTCCCAGATCCCACCACCGCCGTGCCGAGGGAAAGGCGCGCCGTTGCTCGCGCCAGGCCAGCCAGAACTCCCGGAAGGACGCCACGAAGCCCACGTCCTCCAGCAGGCTGTTATTGAAGTGCCAGTAGGCCGACCCCCGCTTCCCCAGCGAGAGGGAAGCCTTCACGGCCACCAGGTGGTGGTCCGAGAAGGGGGCCGGCCGCACGCTGGAGGCGTGGGCCCGGGAGAGGTGGTGCCGTGAGATGTAAATGCGGTCCAACCGGGAGTGTACAGATTTATGGCCCACCACTCGGACGCGGGTGAAGCCAGCGTCCTCGTCCGAGTGGTGCCTGCGCCAGACGTCCACCAGGGAGCGATGGATGAGAAGCTCCCTGAGGACGCCCGCAGCGGCCTGGCACTGCTCGGTCCCCGTGCGGTCCTGCTCCTCGAGGGTGCAGTTGAAATCCCCGCCGAGGACCAGGCACTCGCGAGGATCGATGGTGTCGAGGAAGGCTGCCGCCTGCCGGAAGAAGGGGGGTCTCTCCGGGCGGCGTGCCGGGGCATAGACATTGACGAGATGGAGAGGCAGCCCCTCCACCCGCACCCGGAGATACAGCAGGCGGCCGGGCACAACCTCGACGCTCCCCAGCACCTCGGGCCGCAGGTCTGGGGAGAACAGGGTCGCCACCCCGGCCCGGTGGGCCGAAAGGTGACTGAAGTGGACCCCGTCTCCCCACTCCAGCCGCCACTTAGCTTCGGCGGCTGGGGTAGTGTGGGTCTCCTGTAGGAAGGTGACCGAGTACCCCCCCTCCCGAAGGAAGGAGAGCACTCGGCACCTACGGAGACCCGACCCGCAGCCCCCGGCATTCAGAGTGGCAAGGATGATCGGCGCCATGTGGAGGGCTGGGGAGGATCCTCGCCGGAGGGAGTACCGACGGTTCCCGTGGGGCCACGCAGCAAACCGTGACCAACCCCGAAGGTGACGAGGGCGTCACGGAAGCTGCGGGCCCGTTGGTAAGCCGTGGCGTCCCTCCTCCCGGTCCCCGTGCCCTCCTTGAGAAGGGCCCTCACGGATCCCAGGATGGTATGAAAGTCCCCCCAGCGCTGGAGGGCGAGAGCAACCTTGTTCTTGGAGCCACGAATGTCCTCCAAGAACTGGCGCATCTCTCCCACCAGCACAAGGGGTGCCGAGGCCTCGGGGTCTCCAGTACCCGTCGGCCTTATGTTGCTTTGGGCCCCACGGCCAGAGAAAAGGTTGGGGTGGGGACTGGGGTCTGGTTTTGGGGGGGATGTGGGCGGCAGAGGGAGAGCAGCCCCGGAAGTGCTGGGAGAGGGCGATATAGGGGGGGCCTCCTGAGGGACTATGGTCTCGGGGGCAGGTGTGAGTGGGCAGGGATCAAGGGGAGGGGTGGGAGGAGGAGGGGTGGGGGTGAGGGCAGGGGGGATGAGACTCATCAGGGGAGGGGGAGGTTCATGAGGGGGAGGGGGAGGAGGCAGAGGAGGGAGGGGAGGGTCTGGAGGGGGCAGGATTGCAGTTCTGTGGCGGGGAGTTTGCTAGGAGAAGGTACGGGAATGATGACGGGTGATGGGGCTAAGATGGGAGCAGGGGTGGGGATATGGAGAGAAGGTGTCTCGGGAGGAGGGGCTTCCTCGGATGGTGGGGCGGGGGAGGGGGGTATGGGCGAAGTGCCGACATGCTCGGCAGGAAGTGCCAACTGGTCGAGGGGGTAGGTGTTGGGGTCTTCGGTTTCGGGGCCAAAGGCGGGGGACATGGGGAACTCTGCTTCTCCCAGCGCGCCCAGGGGCTGGCCAGCTCCCGTGGGGAGGTCGTCCCTAATTAAGGGGGGGGTCGCCTCCTGGGATGTCCCAAGGCAGAGGGGGGTGGTAATCAAGGGGTCGCTGGTAGATGGGGAGGGGGAGAGTGGAGAGAGTGGGGGTGAGTGGATGGACGGTCTGCAGGCCTCCAGTAGGATGCTGTCCACGTCCAGGGCCACCGGGGTGAGGCCTAGGGCCTCGACCTCCTGCGAGAGGAGGGCGAGGCTGGGGCTCACCTCCTCCGGATGCTCCGCAGCAGTAGTCTGGGTCGCGGCCGGAGGGGTGTCGGGGGAGGGCGCGGGTGCACAAAAAACCCTCTCGGCTTCCTGAGGCTCTGGCTCCGGGGCGGAGAGGATGTCGCCTTTCTCAGCCGCCACCGCGGCAGCCCCCGTCGCCCCCGGCAGATGATCAGTAGCCGGGGGTTCGGCAGGTGGGTCTGGGCTGGTAGCTCTTTTTAGCGCTTTGCGCGGCGCCTCCACCTCGTCCTCCGACAGGGTGGGGGGCCGGGTGCGCGCACTTTTCTTCTTTCGTTTCCCCCCCACCAGCACCCAGCCCTCCGAGGGGGCGGGCTGGGCAGTAGAGGAGGAGGGGCCAGGGGACAGGGCCGACGAGGAGGGAGGGAGGTAAGAGGGGGGCGGGGCGGCAAGGGGGAGGGACGACCCGCCCCGGGACGGGCCCTCTTCTGGTCCTTCCGCCGGCCCCTCCTCCCTCTCCTCCGCAGGCCCGGCTCTTGTGCCCGCTCGGGCGCCAGCGCCTGCTTCTTCTTGCCCGGCACCATGCGTCCGGGCATCCTCCGACGCCCGAGCGGCGATGGATCCGTCCGGGACGAGAGGAGGAGGGTCGGTCCCGGGGCCTGTCGCGGTCGGGGCGCCGCCGATCCCGTGGCTGACGCCCCCCGGGTCGGAGGAGGTCCCGGACTCCCCTTCGTGCCGGGCCAGGGGGCAGTCCCTCCGGACGTGCCCCGCCGCCCGGCACATAAAGCACCGGGCCTCCCCCAGGGTATAAAAGACCCGGTACTGGGCCCCTTGATAGGGCACCAGTATAGTCCCCTCCTGGGCCACCCCACCCTGTGCTGCCGCCGGCGGCAGTTGGACCCGGGCCTGCCGGCGGAAGGAGAGTACGTGCCGTAGGGCGGGGTCTTTACAGCCTAGGGGGAGGGGACTCAGGACCGTCAAAGGCCGGCCCAGGGCGGTGAGGAAGGGCAGAAGGGCAGAGTTGGGAAGGAAGGGTGGAACAGAAGAAAAAACCACCCGCACGCCAAGGTCTTCCAGCGGCTCCAGGGGCACGTGCACGCCCCCAACCGCCAGGCCCCTCTCCACCGCCTCCTGGGCGGCGGCCTCCGAAGCCAGGAAGAAAACGATCTTCCCGAACATCCGGGAGGCCGCCACCACGGCCGCGGGCCCCACCACCCGTGCCAACGCCCGCACGTAGGTCTCCACGTGGGGCGAGGCAGCCACCAGGAGGCAGCGGACTCCGTGCCTCCTGGTGAGCGCGGGGAAGGGGCCGCGACCGTTGGGGATGGTAGTCCCGGCGGAGGCGGCAGGAGTAGGGTGCGAGGCGGCGGCCGCCACCTGTGCATACGACCTGGGGGCCGAGAGGTCGGGGCCCCCAGGAGCGGTGGAGGGAGCAGGGGGAAGGGAAGAAGGGGGCAGCCGGGGTGAGGGAACTCCAAGCTGGGCTCAGAGCAGAGGGGGATGGGTGACAGAGTCTGAAATGGGAGGCCAGGCTGGTGGGGGAGGGGAGGAAATCTCCGTCCAGTGGCCCTGCAGCTGCCTGTTACTCGTTTTCCAAAAGGCCCCCTGTGAAACATTTTGTAATTGGCTGGCTAGCTCAGTTGGCCAGAGTGTGGTGTTAATAATGCTAAGGTCTTGGGTTCAAGCCCTATGCTGGCCATGGGCAGGTCTTCTCTGCTTTCCTTCTTGTGGCTGCTCTGGGCAGGAGGCCCAAAGAGCTGAAGAAACCAGGCTGAGAGGCTGGCAGGGAGAAGTCAGAGTCACCACCCCAGGCTAAGGGAAGGGCTGCAGAGCAGGCCTGGGGGAGGTGAGGATCCCCAGCTTCCCAACTCTGCAACACACACCTCACACAGGAAGTAGCAGCAGGAGCCCTCTGCCAAGGGCACCAGCCCCAACAGCAGCTTCATGGGCTTTCTCTGCTCCCCATCTACCCCTCAGAAGCCTTCTGACCTCACAGGCTCCCTCCCTGGACACCTGCTAATGCAGCACCACAGGCCCAGGTAACTCACCAGTGGTGCAAGTCCCTGCCTGCCCTGCTCCTCTTCCTGCATGAGTTCTGCTTCTTCACTCAGTTCCCCGAGCTGCTGCTCTGGTGGGCAGAGGGCTGGGGAAGACACAGGAAGGGCCCTTGGGGGTGGGGTGCAGAAGCACAAGGAGCAGGCCCTGGAGGAAGTCCATGATGAGCAGCTTTGGCCATGGGAGCTCAGGAGAGGGGCAGAGAGGTACAGGTGACAGGGTGGGTCTCTGCAGAGGTGTGGTTGGCTGGCAGTCCTTGGGGAATGCACCCACCCCCAATGCTGTTTCCCTGCTGCCTCCACGTCTGGGCAGCCCCTGATGCTGTCCCATCTATGTGGTGCTGAGTGCCACACATCATCCCCCTGAGAGCCTGGGGAACATAGCTGTCCAGGGTCCACATGCACCTGGACTGGTGGACCTGTGGGATGCCTGTGGCCACCCCGGGTGGGACCTGACACTCCCTCCCTGAGCACTGGGGAGGCTGGTGTGCATGGCATCTACCTAGGGGTCCTCCCAGGAAGGCAGGCGAGGCACAGTCGGACAGGACGCATCTGGATGGCCTGGATGGAAGGTCAATGATGAGGGCCCCTTCACTTGAGCCCTTGTTATCGCTGGTGGGGTTGAGTGGCTGTGCTGTCCGTGGTCACCTGGTGCTGGCGAACGACCCCGGGTGCTCCTCGCCCTCGGTCGCTATCTCTGGGTCTGTGTTCCCGACGGATGTGTTGAGGAAGACGGTGGGGGGTCTGGCCTACTTCAGCCCCAGGAGGCAGTGGAGCTCTTTGTAGTAGGGGCAGCTTGTGGGGGCTGCCCCCGACCGCCTGACTGCGTCCTGGGCCCTGCAATACCCCTGCCACAGTTCTTTTACCTTTCACTGGACCTTGTCCAGTGTGCAGGTGGGGTGGCCACGGCCAAGCAGTCCCTTTGACAGCCTCTGGAAGGCGACTGCATTGCAGCGAAGGACCCCCGTTTGTTGGAGGGCCTCCTCATCCTCCCAGAGGGAGAGGAGGTCCTGGATCTCAGCTTCTGTCCAGGAGGGGGCTCGACACTTCAGGGCCTGGCCTGCCTCCTGGGACAACTCCCCGCTGTCTTTGGAAGTCCCCTGGGGTGGGCGGGGGTCTGGGTGGCTGGTTATAGGTCTGGGTGGTGTGGGGGACTGGCTGTCGGTCGTGGTGGCTGGTGAGCTGGAGAGCAGTGTGGCCTCACTGGTGGCTTCACACTCTCAGCTTCCTGCCTGAGGGTTTCTGGGAGCCTGCATCCTCTTAAGCATGGCCTGACACTAGAACCATAGAGCTTCGTCTGTGCTGTGAGCGTCGCCGCCACCTGCCAGCTGATTGCCGCCATGGAGGACTCCCCCTTTCGAATGAGTGGGCCACGGAGCATCTACACTTGCTCTCTTTCGAAATTCTCTTTTGAAGGAGGGCGCTCTTCCCATTCCGGGAATGGAGGACCGACTTCAAAAGAACGCGAAATCTGGGGTGGGCGTGTGACCCTGCACACTGCGGTCTGCTGGCTTGGTAGTGAGCTTGCTCAAACCTGACTAATTTTACCATGTGTCCCGCATGCAGCAAATGGAAATATGGTCATGAGAGGGAAAGTGCTGCCTTGGATTGTGTAAGAGACCGCTTGTGGAGAACTCAGCCTTGTGTCTTCCGACAGTGTAAGATCTTCTCCAGCTCTAGCAGGGCTGGGTACAGGCACCTGAGGGATTCTCACTACCTCGACAATCGCACATCTACATCCTTAGCTGAGCAGAGTTTTGCACTCCGCTTTGGCGCCAAAATTAACAAGCCATAGAACTCTACAGGAAAATCCTGACCTCCAACCACACGCTCTTCCAGCCTTTCATGCACTTTCTCCATCCTCTACACACAGCACAATTCACAGCTGTGTACCATGGATCATGATTGCAGTGGCTCCTCGCTCAGGGCACAGTCAGGACAGGGGTGTTGCCCTTCTGCACAGTAAGGCAGCCAACACTTGATTGGCCCTGCACCAAAACGTCAGTAAATAGTAACCAAACCAGCCGACCCCCTGACCCAGAAAAGAGGGGGAACAAACAGACGAATACCATTCCAGCTCTTCCTCTGTAGTCACCTGATAGCAGCAGAGTTATTTTCCTGGAGGTATCGTTCTACAACCCCAGCTGTGGGTGCGCAGGGAAGTCAGGGCTCTAACTAGTGCAGCTCTCACCCAGGAGAGGCAGGCAAGGGACCATGGCTGGCTTGAATCTCCGCAGTGTTCTGGTGACCGGGGCCAATCGAGGAATCGGCCTGGAACTCGTCAAGCAGCTTCTGGGGAGCTCCAACCCACTGGAGTGGGTCTTTGCCACCTGCCGGGACCCGATGGGAGAGCGAATGCAGGTAAGAATGGGGCGAGGGGCATGGCTGGAGGGGAAAGAAGAAACTACCCAAAGGACTTCTAGTCTCTGAGCACTCGGTGCAGAGACCCGCACAGCAGAGCAGGCAGTGACTGCAGACACTGCTCTGGCTGGAAGGTGCAGAGCTGCCCAAATAGTTAGTCCAACCCCTCCCTTGTCTGCCACTGCCTCAGGCCCTCTCTCTTCTCACCGCTGCTCCCACACCTGGCCTGGGAAACTTCGGGCTCAGAGGAACTTCTAGGTCATGGCACCAACTCCTTCTGCAGCTGACAAAATCCGCACTTACAAGCAGCTCATGAGAGCTTGCGACACTGCCAGCCTTCATCTGCTGGGAGGGGACTCCCCTTACCACCCATGGGGGAACTGCCCTCCAACACCTTCCTCCCACTCTCCATTGGTCTCCCTCCTGTCCAATTCCTAGACATGCCTGCTGCTCCCCCATGCCCTGCTCCTCCCCAGCATCCCCATTCCCAAAGGCTCAGCTGCTTCGCACAGTCACTGTGGCTGGCCTAGCTGTGGGACACACACTTGCAGGGGGCACCGAGGGAACACAGGTGGGCTACTAATGGGGAAGTGATTTGTGTCCATGACTCCATCGCACTGAGTTAGATGATGGCATTGGAAATGCTCAGGGGAAATTCAGAGCCTACTGCAGCCTCAGAACCCCAGGGCAGGACACTATGAGGAGGATTTGCAGAGGAAAGCAGTAAGGCATGAACTTGGTGCCAAGGGGCAGTGGGGATCTGGACTCTGCCCAGCCTGGCCCTGGGCGTGGGCCCAATGTCCATAACCATTAACTTTATTCTTTTTCAGGAGTTGCAGAACCTGGCGGCAAAACATCCAAACCTGGTGATAGTTGCACTCGGTGGGTGTCCAGCCCCAGGCCCAGAGCTCCGCTCCCCTCTCCCTGCTACACTTTCTCCCTCTTTCATTTCACATCCCCCTTCCCAAGCCCTCCTGATCCCAGTGGGGAGAACAGGACCAGAGACAATAATCGCTGAGAGCCCACTGAGACCTGACCGAGCTCCAAAGAAGGAATGTATGAATGGATAGTCTGGAGCATAGGTTGGATCTCCAGAGGCTGGAAAGCCGCAGAGCCACCACGTGGCAGGAATCTCCTGTGAGAATCACACATGGGCAGCTCTGTGCAGCATTGCCACCTCTGGGATGGATCCCCACCTGTCCAGCTGGGGAATTCTCTCACCTCCAATGCATCACAAGCAATTCTAAATCAGCCACTTCCTTTCTCTGTATAAACTAATCACTAACTCCAGCACCTTTACATTTTCTAGGCTACTCAGATTGTCCAAGGAACTGATCATAATTGTCTCTCTGAACTGGTCTTTCCTCTTGTTGCTCCAGCACAGCTCCCCATGCCTGGACCCAGCAGCAGTCCCCACCTCCCAGCTCCCTTCCCCAACCTCTCTCCCACCTCTGAGCCCAATGGAAGAAGCCCTCTGGCCCAGGGGGCCGTGCTCTGGTGGGGGTGACATCGGAGAGGAGGAATCATGTACTTGACCTCCTGCTCTGTCGCTGTAGAACTCACAGACCCAGCCAGCATCAAGGCGGCGGCAGCCAGAGTTGAGACACACCTGAAAGGCTCGGGTCTCAATCTGCTGATAAACAATGCTGGGATAGTGAAGTTGAACACGCTGGAGTCAGAGACACCAGAGGACATGGCCCTCGTGTACGCGACCAACATGACGGGGCCCTTGCTGGTGAGCCAGGTAAGGGCCCTGACGGAGCACATGGACAAATGCACAAGAGTTTGACAGTGCTTGGGCCAGGAGTCCTTTCCTCCCTGGGTTTGGGTCACTGGATCGATGTGGGGCCTTGGCTGGTAGCACCACAGGCTTCAAGTGGATTATCGGACTTGAACCTCTCAGAAATGAAGACTCACCCCCAGATCCCTGCATGGCGCTGGCTCTGCAGCACACACTGCTTCAATCCCTCACTTTTCACACCCAGAGCATCAGTGCAAGGACAGTGCAATGCATGAGGCCCCAGTTACCTTTCATGAGAAACCTCTGTCTCCCCAACCCTGCCATTATGTGTGGTGTTAAGTGGCCTCTCTCCACACCCCCGAGATGGGGCCCTGCCAGCAGAGGGGCACCTGTCTCCTCCGGGTCTGAGTGTGACTGCAGAGTGCAGCTGTGAGATGGTCTTTGGCTGCCCAGGCTGAGACTCATGGACACAGGGCCACAGCCAGGAACTGGGGGGCCTGGGAACTGTGAGGGTAGAAATGTGTCCTTTCTTCCTGACAAATTGTCCCTAGTGGGATGAGCAGCAGGAAGGAGCTATCAGGGCTGTTTCCCTCCTTTACCAAAGGCATCGAGAGCTTGCGAGCATCTGCCTAAAGCCCCTGAACCCCCTGGGCAGCTTGTGATACCCACGAGTGGAGGGCTGGGTCCGAACACCGGCAGCTGTCTGGGTGCGGGAGGGGCCGCGGGTGCCTGCTCGACCCATGCCCTGCCCCCACTCAGCCTTCTCCCCTGATGCCCCACCCACACTGCACCCCCACTCCCACTTCATCCCCACCCTGAGGGAATTTTTGAGTCACTTGCACGAGGATCTGGCACTAAATCGACAGCCTGAAGAATGAGCTTTCCCGTGTGTTCACTCCAAACCCTTCTCAGTGCTGGGTGCTCAGCAGAGTGATGCCCCCCAAGTTGGCTCACAGTGGCTGCTGAGCCCTGGTGCACCTGAGAATGTTGGTGCACAAGGGGCTGGGGGGCAGGACAGGCTCGGAGGGCTCCAGGCTGGGTCGGTCTGTCACTGGCCTGTGTGCAGACAGCAAGGCTGGCGTAGGCCGGGGAGGCAGGTCTTGTGTGGCCAGGGCCCGGGGGGCTCAGGCATCTGCTCTGCACCTGGCACAGATAAGTTAGTTTCATGCCAAGGGCAGGTGGTGGGGAAGTGCCTCAGAACAGGAGCAAGAGACGTGGGGAGTTTCTGTGCCTCTCCCCCCACACCCCGGCTCCTGGCTAAGCCAGATGCTGGAGCTGGATGGGCAACTCAGACCCTTTGCCCTGCCCAGGGGAGGCGAATGTGGGAGCAGCACACAGCCTGAGTCCCTGAGCCTCGTGGCTCCTAGCCAGGACACAGGGTGGTCTCCACAGGTGTCCACATGACTCTTACCCTGCCCTTTCTCTGGCTTTCAGCCTGGCCTGGGTAAAGCCTCGTAGCTGAAGAGCTGCAGCTGAGCCATGTGGGCAGCTGTGGGGAGCCGCAGGGACATGAAGGCAGGGACATGAGCTGGGGATCATTGTTGGCCCCTGCCTGGGCATGAGGAGGGTCTACAGCTCCACACACCTGCCTGCCTGGGGCTCCTGCTTCTAATCTGCCTAGGGGCTGGGTGTCAGGGGAAGAGCGGAGACCCACCCCATTCTGGTGAGCTGCCTCATGACTGCATTGCTACTCTGCTCTCCCCACTGCCCAGGCCTTCCTGCCCTTGCTGAAGCAGGCTGCCCAGGGAAGCCCCCAGACAGGGCTGAGCTGCAGCAAGGCGGCCATCGTCAACATATCCAGCGAAGCTGGCTCCATGCAGAATGTCTGTGGCTGGCATATGGTCCAAATCATCTCCTATCGCTGCAGCAAGGTACAGGGCACACCCAGAAGGGCCTGACTGCTGCCTGGGTTTGCTCTTTCCATAAATTTGTGTCACTCGGTGCATTCCCCATGTTCCCCATCGTACTCCCACCACTCCAGCCTCCAGCACTGTGTTTGGTGGGTCCAGCTCTTCTTCAGCTGCCTGCAATTCCAATCGGTTTCCCATCAGAGTTCCCATCTAGTGAGAAAGTTTCTGTTGCGACTGTATCCTGGCAGAGAACTCCCCATGCAGAGATGGGCCAGGGATGGCTCAGCCCCAGTCCAGCCAGTCTTGGCACAGGAAAGGGACACTGCAGAGCTGTTAATTCTACCCCTCCTAGGGTTGGACTTACCCTACTTTGAGACCATCCAAAGTTCAACTCAAGGGGGCCTGGTAAAATGGAATCCAAAGGAGAATCGATGTCACATTTCCACTTTCCCCAACCCACCAAGATCCTTCATAACCAAGAATTGCCTCAGCACAGCTCTCAGGTGTGTGTCACCTGTCACAGCCCACTGGAAGCCTCTCAGCATCAGTGGCTCGTCAAAGGGCAGCTACCTCTGCATCTATGTGGCTTGCTGCCCTTCTTGAGAGATTGCAGCTCACACTATTGTTTTCTTTTCACAAGTGTTTTCTAGAAGCTGAGTGCTTGGGGGGCCATCCAGGAGAAATTCAAATGCAGCCCAGCTGAATAGAAGAGCACCCACAGCTGGCAATGTGCGTTTTTACTGGTGGTGCCCACACGCACATGCCTTGGTGTACGTGCAATTTATTCTGCACATGGAAAGATGAAATTAAAAGGAACGCTGCTCTCAGACCCTTTTACACCTGTGGGAGGGTGGGTCATTTCTTAGAGGGCTCACTTCCTCCCCCACATTCTGCTGTCTCTGCTCATGGCTTCTCACCGGCAGGCTGCTCTCAATATGCTCACCAAGTGCCAGGCCTTGGGGTATGGTGGAGACGGGATCCTGAGTGTCGCTGTCCATCCTGGCTGGGTGCAGACAGACACGGGGAATTTCAGCTCCATCCAGGTAGGTGCCTTGCTGGGAGAGGCCAGTGGTAGGCAAGTGTTCGGGGCAGATGTTCATTGTATGGGTAATGGCTGTGCTGGAACCCATCCTGCCCTCCACCTCCGCCCTGCCCGGAGGCATCGTGTCCCACTCAGATGCCCTCAGGGATTCAGTGCTGTGCTCTGGGCTTCCAACCTCCTGCTGCCGCTTGCTTGGTTCCTCAAGCTGCTGGCATCCCAGAGTGAAGGTGAGCAGAGTTGCTGCTGCTGTGGGGTTTTTATGGGCACCAGCTCACAGGTACTTGCATGGAGTCGTGTCTGTGCTCTCCACCCAGTATCTTCATGTACCCCAAAGCCCAACTCCCAGCCTGGACCCTGGACCACTTCTACTGCCCACTCTCCAGCCAAGAGCTGAAACCAACTCCAGCTCCCCAGTCCAGATCCTGGACCCCCATCCTCACACCCACCCCCCACTCCTGAGCACCTTCCACACCTTCTGGAAGCCCAAATCCCTAATTTCCAGCATTTCCCAACAGCCCAAACTCCCAGGCAAAGCCCTCACGCTGCTGCACCCCAACCCTCTGTCCCAGCCCAGAGCCCCACCCCCACGCAGACCCCTTGGCCCCACTCCCACAGCATGAATTGTGTTACGTGCACCAGGGTGAAGGTAATGCATCACAACACAGCTGTGTTTTGCACACCCCTCTACCTTGGGACACACAAGAAAATTCATGCCACTCAGGGGAGGGAAAGTTCAAGGGAACTCCAGCTGGGCCAAAGGCTGAACTTGGTCCTGTCTCTGGGCCCCTGGGATGCTCCCAGAGCCAGGTCCCCAACCTCACTCTGCTTCCCCCCCCGGCAGGCCCCACTGACGGTGGAGGCAAGTGTCAGAGGGATGCTGCACGTGCTCTCCACGCTCTGCGAGAAGGACAATGGAGGCTTTGTGAACTGGGAAGGGAAAGTTCTTCCCTGGTGAGATGTTCCCAGCCCTGCGCCAAGAGCCCTGGGCCAGGCCATTCCAGTGACCGTGCTGTTAGCTGTGCCTCTGGCCTCAATAAACCCACTGAGCTAACGCAGGAGCCCTGACTGAGCCTGGCCTGGTGTGTCCTCCTGGAAGACACCGTCTGCAGCTGGGTGGAGCTGCCATGTGACCACTGGTTCCTCCCTCCACAGCCAAAGCCCAGACCTGGTCTGTGAGGCAGGAGCTTTGGGTGGCCAGCTGGGAGAGGGTGGCTGAGAGTGAGGAAAACACCCAGGACCTCACTGCTGCAGGGAAGAGGCCCAGGGAGAGCTCACGGGCAATGACACCCCTTCTCCCACATTTGTGCACTATATTGAATTAGCCACCCTGAGTTATCCTGGCCAATGCTACCGAATTTGGGCCAAGAAGCCCCTGCCCCCGAGGCAGCCCAGGGGGCACTGGGAGGGGAGGCCAGGAGCCTCTGGATACACTCGGTGTCTCTCTTCATCAGTCTGTCATACAGGAGGATTGTCTGGGCACAGCTGAGAGCGCCAAACCAGGGCAAATTGCTAACTCAGTGTGTCCAGGTGTGGGCCAGGGTGCGCCCCAACTGGGGTGGAGCAGGCCACAAGACCTCTCCAACTCTCGGCCCTGCCTGGTTCTGGGCAGGCAGCAGTCCCCAAAGGGCCCAGTCCTCCTTAACTGTGCTGCAGGTGGGCAGAATATGGGCCCTGGCCCTGGGGCAGGACTGGCCACATCCCACATAGGCAGTCAAGGTGTAAGCCCCAGCCCTAGGTCAGGGCAGGGCCGCAGTTCATTAGTCAGGCTCAGACCCTACAGCAGGACAGGGCACACGCAGTCTGTGTAGCAGCCCTGGCTCTGGGGCAGGGCTGGGCTGCCTTTAATCAAGCTCAGCACCTTGTTAGCAGCTTGTGTGTAGCCAAGGCTAACCTGCCGTTCCTTTGAAGTAGCCCAGGCACTTTGAAGTACGAGCGGGTTAGTCACTGTGAGAGACGAGCTGGCACTTCCAAGTTTGCAGCTTCAAAGTTGCCTGGAGCGGGGAGAGAGAATTAGCTTAATGAAGTGCTGCATTTGCATCACAGCACTTCATTCATAATCTCCCCACACCCTATTTCCCATGCTCCCTTCCAAGATGGGAGCTAGTGCAGACACAACCTGAGACAGCCGGGCAGGTTACTGAACTAATTTAGAAATAGTGGATGGCTTTTTTCGAGGTCTTTAAATCTCATTCTTCTAGAAACTGTGCCTATTCCAAAAGAGAGAATGGGGGCTGTATGGACAGGTAACTGGGACTCTTTCAAAGAATAGTTTATTCCAAAATAACACTGCTGTGTCGCCAAAGTGCCAGTGTGCTTCAAGGGCTCTAATCTGAACTAGGCTCTCTTGAGTGGGGACGTACTGTTTTCCAAGAGGTTTTGTTCATTGCGGGGCTTCCTTGGAGCGTGAAGGCGTTATCATCAAATGGCTTATTTGGGAGGAATAATTCTGAAATAAGCTATTCTGAAATAACTGTAGTGCAGACAGTCCTGGAAAACCTCTGCCCTGGGGAATAACAGCGGTGGTGAACTGGCTATGTGTAAAGACAAATTCCTGATTACAACCATTCACAGTGAGGGATTATTTTGAGTGTTTCTACACTACAGAGTTTATATATATAGATACATATGAGGATACACATGTCACAGAACTGAAAGGGACCTCAGGAGGTCATTGAATCCAGTCCTCTGCCCTCCTGGCAGGACCTAACACCTTCCCTGACAGGGTTTTTTTTTAACTCTATATAGGGCTTGTCTACACTGCCTCTACCTCCCCACTTGGAAGGGAGTGTGGTACGTAGGGTGTAGGGAGATTATTAATGAAGAGCTGTACTGCACAGGCAGTGCTTCGTTAAGCTAATTCCCCCCCACCAGCAACTCTTTAGTGTCGGCTTGTGTGTAGCTGTGGCTCACCTGCCCGTACTTTGCACTGCCTGGGGTACTCCAAAGTCCCCTGAGTCCTCAAAGTTTGGAGGAGTTTAACACTTTGAAGTTGCTGGGGGCGGGGGAGAATTAGCTGAATGAAGTGCTGCATATGCAGCACAGCACTTCATCGATGATGTCCTCACGCCCTGCTGACCAGCCTCCCTTTGAAGGAGGGCAGTAGTGGAGACAGACCCATTTGCCCCAGACTCCTAAATGGCCCCCTCAAGGGCTCAGCTCACCCCCCTGGGTTGAACAGGCCAATGCTCAAAGCACTGAGCTTGCCGGCCTGCAGAGCAGGACCCCCCAAGGGGCCTTTTTGGAAATGAGCAACAGGCAGCTGCAGGGCCCCTGGCCACTGAATGAGATTTCCTCCCCTCCCGCACCAGCCTGGCCTCCCCTTTCAGACTCTCTCACCCATCCCCCACTGCTCTGAGCCCAGCTGGGGGTTCCCGCAGCCCCGGCTGCCCCTTTCCAGTTGTCCTGGGCCCTGCAGTGGGTCCCTCAGATCCTGTGTCTCTCGCCCCTCCCCAGTGCTCTGATCCCCTTGTCCCCTCAGACCCTGCTGACCCCACCACTGCCCTTTCCCCCTCCTCCCTCAGCCACAAACCCTGGCCGGGTTCCCCTTCACACCTGCCACCCGTCCCCCCTGGCAGCCGAACTCCCCCTCCCTCTGCACTGTTTGTCACCCACTGAGGTCTTGGGCCCTGCCACAGGCTGTGTCAGCTGTGTCTTCACGTGCCGCTTCTTCCAGAATTGCTGTAATAATGAGCTGTCCAGGAGATGCGAATGAGGCATGGATGGAAATGTTCTGTACCTCATTAGCATATGGGTGCATTATGTGGAGTCCAGAAGAAGCTCTTCCAAACTCCAAAACACATGTTCAGACGCGCGGCCCACGGGGATCTTACAGAAGGAAACGCTCCCTCCAGAAGCCCCTTCTTCCTCAGTTTTTCTTTCCTTTTTTATTCTTTAATTTTAGTCACTTCATTTTTTAATTCCTCATGAGGCCGTTCAGTATTTTCACATTATTGGTGCTGTCGGGTGTGAGAAGAGTTTGTAACGGTCTCATAAGAGCAGTCCGACCCCTGTGTGAACCCTAAGAGGAATCTTATACAGAAGCACGCTGCCAATACTGCAAGGCTACACGCTCCAAAACAACTCATCCTGCCCCACAGCATCTGCGAAACAAGGCTTGCTTGCCAAGACTTCAAGGCTACGCTGGCAGTCGGCCACAAGAGGTAGTGATAAGGAATGCATAGGCAATTTTAGGCCATCTTATGTTAATGAGCTCAGCCTTATCAGCTAGAGTTAGGAGGCCTGTTACAGAGCCTCTCCCTGAGCGAAGCTCTGGTGCGTTGGGTCTTCCCCCATGGGTGACTGCGGCGTCTCCAGGGCTCCTGCCGCGGGTGTCACACGCTTTCAATAAACCAAATATAGCACTCGCCTTCTGGGTGCAGCCTCGTTTCTGGGGAACCCGAGCCTGGTTGTTTACAGATGCATTTGGGGACAAAATTCTTTGCGACAAGATTCCAACGTTTAATCTCCTCCTCATAATGCCATACGAAAGCTCATTATTTTCCCCAGGTCAGACTGGGGGAGCTCTCAGGGGTGGCCGAGCTCGTTGGAGCATCACAAAACAAGTAGTTCTGTCGCACCTTAAAGACGAACACATTCCTGTATGAGGGAAAGAGCTAATTGGTAGTTTCATTCACGGTCACAGTTAGATTCTTGCTTTGGTAAGGGGGCTGATAATAGGAAGATGGGTCCTCAAGTCCGAAGGCGTGTGGTCACCACCAGAAGAACTGTGGGACATGCAGCAGAGCCAAGGGATGGGAGGGAAGCTGGAACATGCATGGAACGAACTGTGATCTTCCCTTTCCTTTCAGAGATGGGGGTTCATGATCTCCTCATGCCACAATGCCTGGCTGTGTGTTTTCTTTTAACCATTCTCAGTTCTCCGTATTGCCTTACACGCATTGCTGGTTAGCAAACTTTCTCCGCTATTCATCTCTGTGAATATATATGCTGTATGGTACTTCTGTCTTTCCCAAATCCCATGTGTTTGTCTGTTAGATGTTCTTTGAGCAGTGATCTCAATCTCTCCATCAGTATCATCATCAGCACCTTGCCTAGATGACTCATTAGTGCAATCCTTCTGTGCACTTCCTATCTTCTGGATTGTCACTAGCACAGACCTTTTCCATTCCTGAGTGGCCTTTCCCTCTTTCCTTGCGATGATACAGAGTTGGTGTATTTCCTGAATCACACTGAATCATACTTTCTCTGCTGTATTTGATCATCTCTCCCATGAGCTTTTCATTTCCAGGGCTTTTGTTTTTCTTTAGTCATCTCACTGCTCTTTCTGCTTCCTCCTTCTAAATACCAGATGAAGCTCTGCTATCTGCACACACCTGACTCCTGCCAGCCCCAACTCCTGGTCCTGCCCAGCTTTGATGGTGTTTGGATCTTGTAATGCATGGGAGCAAGCTGAGCTTGTTCTGGGTGGAGGCACATGGACCAGGCAGGTAGAGAGTGGTGAAGGACTGAGCCCAGCCGCACCAGCACCCTGAGCTCGTGAATCTCACTCCAACCAGGCGGGAGTGTGGGGAAGTCCTTGGCAAGGTGAAGTCAGGTGCAGCTGGTGTGTTGGTGTGGCAGACATGAACCCCCCTTTTGGCCTTTTTTTTTCCTCTTCCCCCCACTGGGGGAGAGAGAGAGAGAGCTAAGCAGGGGAGACAGGCAGCCTTTGATGTCCTGGGAACACAGGTGTGCTGTCTTGCCCAGCCTCCCTACTATACACAAAAATCAGACAGTGAATGGGCTAGCTAATGGCCGCCCTTCTGGCTGACCTCGGTGATTGACACGTCTGATCACTACCCCAGCCTTGATCACTTCCCCAGGAAGGACGGGGAACTCCGCCCATCACCTCCAAAGGTGCTCAATTGTCCACAATTCACAGGTGCAAATTGAGCCTTGCATCTTCCGTGGGAAACCTGGGGTTCAAACACTCTCCTCCCAATTGGCCACTTAAGACCAGGAAGAAGCGTAAGTGACAAAAGCAGTATAAAGGGGCTTGGCAGCCCACCCCCCCTTTGAGTTTCAATCACCTACACCTGCTGGCCAGGTCTGGAATTAACTCCCGAGACTGGGGACGCCTGGTTTGTATCTACTTCTTCCTGAGGGATTTAGAGAATCTGGGTCACACTGGATCTAGGAGCCAGGGGTAAGAATTACACCTGTATTAAACTTCTTTCCTATAGGAATTGAGGGAAAGACTCTGGTTCCACCAGGTCTAAGAGGCAGGGGTAAAAATCACACCTGCAACATGCCTTTCTTGTGTACACATTAATTGTATTAGTTTAAGCTAGCTAGTTTGTCTAAAACTTTTCTGAAGTTAAATTGTGTTGTTTCCCCTGTAAGAACCATGAGTACTGACTTGTACTTTAATCATTTGTCTTAGTTAAATTGTTTCTATCGTTGTATAAATAAAAAGTAACTGTTAAAGCCTTTCTAAGTGTAATTTTCCTCTTGCTGCTGTACCCGAACTAAGCACAAACCAAAGAACCCAGCCTGTCCTGGCTGCTTAGCGTAGCTACTGGTGCAGCATCACCCCCCCGCCCCTGCCGCCCGCCTTTTTGCCTCACCAGACCTTTAGCTGGCACCTGGGCATCAGCTCACAGTGGGGGCTGTTTGGTTTTACTTTTGTCTAAAATTGTGAGAAGTGACATTCGCTTTTTGTCAGAAGCCGGGTTTGTTTTGCAAGGCCAAGTGTTGCATTATTTGGAGTCCAGAAGAAGCTCTTCCAGACTCCACAATACACGTTCAGACGCGCAGCCCATGGGGATCTTACAGAAGGAAACGCTCCTTCCAGAAGCCCCTGCTGTATTTGATCATCTCTCCCATGAGCTTATCATTTCCAGGGCTTTTGTTTTTCTTTATTCATCTCACTGCTCTTTCTGCTTCCTCCTTCTAAACACCAGATGAAGCTCTGCTATCTGCACACACCTGACTCCCTGCCAGCCCCAACTCCTGGGCCTGCCCAGCTTTGATGGTGTTTGGATCTTGTAATGCATGGGATCAAGCTGAGCTTGTTCTGGGTGGAGGCACATGGACCAGGCAGGTAAAGAGTGGTGAAGGACTGAGCCCAGCCACACCAGCCCCCTGAGCTCATGAATCTCACTCTAACCAGGAGGGAGTGTGGGGAAGTCCTTGGCAAGGTGAAGTTAGGGGCAGCTGGAGTGTGGGGCTGTTTGGTTTTACTTTTGTCTAAAATTGTAAGAAGTGACATTGGCTTTTTGTCAGAAGCCGGGTTTGTTTTGCAAGGCCAATTGTTGCTCGGGGAGCAAGAAGTCTTGAGTTGAACTCCTTGATGCTCCCCGCTAAAGACTGTGTTTGTTGCTCTCCCTGACCTTGAGTTGCCTACATTTTTCTTACACACAGTGTGGTTTGTGAACTGTCTCGAGTGTGTAGTTGGTTTCTTGCTTCAAAGCTGTGAGGAGAGCTTGGAAATGACCTTGGAAAGGTGAAGTTAGGTGTAGTGTTTATCAGAGCACTGGGGGTTTATTGAAACCTGATTATGTGGAAAGCCCAGTGCTTTCTTTTTCAAGAAGGGCTTGTTGGTCTAGGGGTATGATTCTCCTTTTGGGTGGGAGAGGTCCTGGGTTCAAATCCCAGACAAGCCCTTGTTCAAATGTTGTCTTACACCTGATCCAGACAGTTTAGGGACTCCTGTCCTCTTATGTGATTTTCCTCTCTTCATTTGCTCAGTGTAATGGAACAGGCACTTGCTACTGGATGGCTCAGCTCAAGCATCAGTTCTGTCAAGATATGGTCCTGCCAGTGACTACACCCCTCCTGGTAGACACTGCAACTGTCCAGCTTCTGACTGTCCCTTTTGTCTGGATGACTTGGCTGTTCTCCCTTCTGAGCTGCAGTCCTTCATTTCTCTGTCACTCCCAGTCACCCAGACAATCCTCTCATTCCCTGACACAAGCCTGATCTATGCCCTCAGTGAAGTTGGTGGAACCCAGGTGCTCCCTCCCTCTGGCTGCAGCCCAGCAGGGACCCTACACTGAGCACTTCTGGGCTTTTTCCTCCCACCTCTCCCTGCTCCTTCCCTGGACTGCTTCCTATAACTCCCACTTCACTGCTCTGTACTGGCTATGAACACTCAGCCATACCAGTGTAAGGAATGTGCCAGCAGGAACTCAATGGTGCTGAAGGCTGGGATGAATGTGTCTCCCAGAGATCATTTGCATGAGTGCAAAGGGGTGTATATGTGATACCTTGCAAACAAAGCCTGATGGGTAGCAAGGAAGCAATGAGGATTGTCTATTTTAAACACATTGTTCTAAAATCACAATTTATGCTCACACTCAGCATAAGAATTGTGAAATCTCACCAATGCTCCAAGTTGTTGATGGGGACAGGGCAGTCATCATAACTGCACAAGATGTGGATTGCACAGGGCTCCCCTGCTTTAAAACATGGTAGAACAAAAGATAGAGAAATACAGCTTGACTTAATTATCTGAGTGTCTGTGTCTTATTTTTTTGTATCTGGTTTTACTACTTTTCCCCACTTGAAAAAAAAATATTAGTGAAAACTAGTGTTTTAATGATTGCAAAAGCTGCAATCATAGGACTGAGTCTCAGGGGAAATTTTCAGCAAATAGACTGACTAGCAGTTGGTTATTAGCACCAGCAGTGGATCTGTGCGGCAGCTGAGAGGGAACGAACTGAATGCTGGAGCAGTGCAAAGGTGGCTTTGGCTCAGGTTCAGTGAGGGAATGCGTCGGTGTGATGTGTGGAGTATGCATGAAATACAGACTTGATGGGTCCCTTTTCAACATTTGTCATCTGAATGTTAAAACCGAGATGCTTGAGAGGCTCATCCTTGAAGCCCTTTTTGCTGACGACTGGGCACTTATGGCACACAAGGAATCTGATCTCCACCTCATCGTCACCAAGTTTGCTGATGCCCCTTGCTTCTTTGGTTTGACCATCAGCCTAGGAGAGACGGAGGTACTGTTTCAACCTGCTCCAGGATCTGCTGCTCTTCCCCCACTTCAAACGTAATTAAAAGAACAGAGTTAGGAACAGCGGAGGAGTTCAAGGACCTTGGCAGTGTGATAGCCAATGATGTCTCTCTTCACAAACAAATCCATGCCAGAATCTGCAAGGCCAGCTGGGCATTAAGACATCTTTTAAGAAGCTTTTCTACAGAGCATCAGACAGTCTTGGCACCTACAGTTTTACAGCCCCTTCTACTTGGAGTTCTGCTGAAGCCTGGGAGTGAACAAAGGACTTTTAGATCTTCAGTCTAACACTCTCCCTACTGAGCTACTTCAGCAGCTCCTCCAGCTGATCTGAGGCCATTCCTTCTCAGTTGGGGATGATTGGATCAGCCATCCCAAGCAAGAAATAAGTTAGGGCAAGTGGCCGTGCCTGCTTCCCTCAGCTTGACTCTCTTCATTGTCCTTTCCTACTTTATTGCCCACATTGACCCAATGGTCACAGGAGACTGCAGCACATTGACGGTGGGGAAGCAGCTGGGCTGTGACATGACACCCTGGAGGCAAAAGGATCCGACTGCCTTTTGCTAACACACCTGAGTGGCATGAATTTTCTTTTGTGTATCAAGGTGAGGGGGGTGCAACACGCAGCTGACGTGTGACTCCTCACCTTCACCCCCGTGCACATAACAAAATTCATGTGGTGGGAGTGCGGTCAAGGGGTCTGAGTGGGGGATGGGCTCCGGGCTGGGACAGAGGGTTGGGGTACAGAAGTGTGAGGGCCCTGGCTGGGAGTTTGGGCTTTAGAGAGGTGCTGGAAATTAGGGATTTGGGCTGCCGGAAGGAAGCTCTGGGTGTGGAAGATGCTCAGGACTGGGGGTGGGTGTGAGTATGGGGGTCCAGGCTCTGAGGTGGGGTGCTGGAGTGGGTTTAGGCTCTGGGTTGGGAGTGGGGTGTAGAAGGGGTCCAGGGTCCCGGCTGGGAGTTGGGTTTTGGGGTACGTGAGGATACTGGGTGGAGATCACAGATATCACCCCCATGGAAGTACCTGCGAGCTGGTGCCCATGACAACCAGCTCCCCCTCTCCGGCTCCTCACAGCAGCAGCTCTGCTCACTTTCACTCTGGGGTGCCAGCAGCCTGAGGAACCAAGCAAGGGGCAGCAGGAGGTTGGAAGCCCAGGGCACAGCACTGAATCCCTGAGGGCATCGGAGTGGGACACGATCCCTCCGTGCAGGGCGGAGGTGGAGGGCAGGATGGGTTCCAGCACAGCCATTACCCCTACAATGAACATCGGCCACAACATGTGGCTACCACTGGCCTCTCCCAGCGAGGCACCTACCTGGACGGAGATGGAATTCTCCATGTCTGTCTTCACCCAGCCAGGATGGACAGCGACACTCAGGATCCCGTCTCCACCGTACCCCAAGGCCTGGCACTTGGTGAGCATGTTCAGAGCTGCCTGTGGGCGAGATGCCATGAGCAGAGACAGCAGAGTGTGGGGGAGGGAATGAGCCCTGTAGGAAATGACTTGCCCTTCCGAGGGGAGGGACGGGAAAGGCTGACAAGGAAGTGAGGTGGCATTAATTTTAATTTTGTCTTTCCATGTGCAGAACAAATTTTATGTCCACTGGCACATGTGTGGATGGGCACCTCCTATAAAAACACATGGTGCTGGCTGTGGGTGCTCTGCTTATCAGCTGGGCAGCATTTGAATTTCTCCTGGATGGCCACTCAAGCACTCAGCTTATGGGAAGCACTCGTGAGAAGAAAACACTCCTCTGGGCTGCACTCTCTCATGCTCTCAATGATGACAGCAACCCACAGAGATGCGGGTATAGCTGCCCTTTGATAAGCCACTGATGCTGAGGCCTCCAGTGAGCTGTGAGAGGTGAGCACACCTGAGAGCCGTGCTGAGGCTGCTCTCGGTTATGCAGGGTCTGGTTGGTTAGGGAAAAGTGGAAATGTGACATTGATGATCCTTTTGGTTTTCCCATAACTTTTCCAGATGCAGTGAGGATCTGGCAACCCTGCAGTTGAACTGGGGATGGTCTCTAAATGGGGTAGGCCCACCCTTAGAAGGGGGTTGAATTAACAGCTCCTCAGTGACCCTTCCCTGAGCTGACACTGGCTCGACTGGCGCTGAGCTGCACCCGACCCATCACTGCATGGGGATATCTCTGGTGGGAGACAGGCACAACAGAAAGTTCCTCACCGGATGGGAACTCTGATCTAAAGCTGTGAGCTTCCACAGCTGTAAGTGTTGTTGTACGCAGGGGAGGGAGAAAGTGGCAGTGGGTGAAATAAGAATATCCTACTTCCCCTATATAAACCTATGGTACGCCCACATCTTGAGTACTGTGTGCAGATGTGGTCTCCTCACCTCAGAAAAGACATATTGGCGTTAGAAAAGGTTCAGAAAAGGGCAACTAAAATGATAAAGGGTTTGGAACGGGTCCCACATGAGGAGAGGCGAGAGAGGCTGGGACATTTCAGTCTAGAAAAGAGGAGACTGAGGGGTGATATGATAGAGGTATATACAATCATGAATGGAGTGGAGAAAGTGGATACAGAAAAGTTATTTACTTGTTCCCATACTATAAGAAGTAGAGGACACCAAATGAAATTAATGGGTAGCAGGTTCAAAACTAATAAAAGAAAGTTTTTCTTCACACAGCGCACAGTCAACCTGTGGAACTCCTTTCCAGAGGAGGCTGTGAAGGCCAGGACTCGAACAGAGTTTAAAAAAGAGCTCAATAAATATTTGGAGGTTAGGTCCACAGATGGCTATTAGCAAGGGGTAAAGTATGGTGCCTAGCCTTTTGTCGAAGGCGGGAGACGGATGGCAGGTGACAAATCGCTTGACCATTGTCTTCGGTTCACCTCCTCTGGGGCACCCGGCACTGGCTACTGTTGGCAGACAGGATACAGGGCAAGATGGACCTTTGCTCTGACCCAGTATGGCCATTCTTATGTTCACCTTATAGACTGGGTAAGGGCAGCTATGTTCTTGTGTTATATCTTAACAGCCTTTCTGTGGGCGCTGCTGATCAGGGACCCCAGGGGCTCCAGGGCGGGACAGCCATATGGACACCTGCCTCAGGCCCTGTGGCTGGTGCTGCAGACTGATCTATTGCTCTCAGTGTCAGACAGAGGGGAGTGTCACATTCAACCCCACAGGCAAGTGTCTGCCCTTTTCCCAGCTGTGCACAGCCCAGCTCATCCCAGCTGCTGGGAGAGACCAGAGCCCCTGAGCCAGCCTTGGGGACAGGCCCTTCTCTCAGAGGTAGCTGCCATGTAAGTGGCTGCAGCTGAGCCAGGGCTGCCCCAACCTTGTCCCCATGTCTGGCTGGGGCATTGCACCCCGGCTGTGTTTGGGGCCCTGCTCACCCCAGGAAGCCGCACTGCAGGGAACAGGAGTGAACGTAGCACTGCTGGGCCAAAGCTGCCCATCCTGTGCCCCTGGCCAACCAGTGAGTTGCAGAAAGGTTCCTGGCAGGGTTGACTTCGGGACATATGAAAAATTTGGAATGTGAAAAGATGAGGTGGCCGAGTGGCTAAGGTGATGGACTGCTGATCCATTGTGCTCTGCGCGCATGGGTTCAAATCCCATCCTCATTGCATCCTTCTTAGTTGATTTCCAGCCCTATTGTGGGATGCTACTTCCACCACAGTTGAGCCTGCTGCCTCCAAGCACAGGACACCTCTGGGAGGCTCAGCTGAGCTCCAGCTGGCAGAGGGTGGGGGTGGCATAATTTCATTTGCCCTGAAAATGCCAAGCCTGACTCCAGTGTCAGCTCCACTCACCTCTGCCCCCTGCAGTGCTTCTGTGTGGGGCTAAGCAGGGCCCCAAACACAGCCAGGGGTGTAGTTCCCTGGCAAGGAAGGGGCAGCCCTGACTCAGCTGAGGTCAGGCACAGGTGCAGCTGCCTCTGAGTGAAGGGCTGGATCCTCAAGGCTTGATGCAGAGCTCTGGTCTCTCCCAGCTCCTTGGCTGACGAGGGCACATCTGGGAAAAGAGCAGATACTTGCCAAGGGGGAAGGAATGTTTCTCTGCCCCTGACAGCAATAGATCCAGCCACAGGGCCTGGGGCAGGTCTCCATTCAACTGTGCCACCCTGGGCAAGTCCTGAGTTCTTCCGTGCTTCTCAGCAGCTGGGGAAAAGCCTCTTTGGGACACATCTCCTGCCCCACAGCTGAAAGACGTACACAGGAGCTGCTGGGTTCAGCTCCCAGAGATGCCGGGCTGCTACCTTCTGCAGCACCTGGTGTTGGCCCTGACAGGACATGGGGCTGGAGGGACCTTTGTTCTGACCCACAATGGATGTTCTGAAGGTTCACATGCTGGTGACAGGCCAGTGCTCCAGACCCCCCCAGGATACTCCTCGCCTTGTGGGAAAGGGGCAGCTCTGGGCTTTCAGGTCAAACCGCACATGGCGGCTGCCACACTGTGGGGTGGCTCTTGCAGTGCTGCTGAGGGCGGCTTTGTGTGCTGTGTCTGAGGCTGGAACCCCCAAGCCCCTTTGGGGTAACGACTGCAGCAGGACAGGTCAGTGTCCTGTCTCCAAAGCAGCCAGACCCACTGAAATGCCGGACAGTCCAGGGAAACACTTCCCTGCCCCTGGGCTGTTTTCACCAGCCACATACTCTCTGAAGCTGCCCATGGCTCCTTCCTACCCAGGGCTGGCGAGTTGAACTGGTTATTGTGCGCCTGCTCATGCTCTGATGATGGGTTGAAGTCCTGTGATACCTATTAGCTCACCTTTGCTAGATGTCCTGGCTGTGATGGACAAATAGGCTCTCCTATGCCCAGGGGACTATGCAGGGGTCAGCCTGGGGGGTGGGGTTTCTGGGTGTCTCTGTTGGCATCACCATAAGAATTCCAAATGCTTCTGTCCAGGGGTACTGGTGACTGGCAGTCACCTGCTGTTACTGTTCTTGGCATCCTCTGTATTTCTGTGCCTGTCACCTGCCTGGTCACACAGATTTGCTGAGCTACTTGGGCAGGTGAGATACATGCAACAGGGCTGGTTGTGTCAACTGCACAAGTCTGCCACTTGTGAGCATTTTGGTGGATGCTCCCTGTTCTGAGAACAGCCGCAGTGGAGACGTCATTGTCTGTGGCAGTAGGAGTTTAAACTGGGGCCCTGGGGTAGATTTTTGTGCTTCCTTTCATGTTTATTAAATTGTACTCTGCGTGGGCTGTGCCCCAAGGGGTCTGGTCTCTCTGGGTGCCCAGAGGTAAACTCATATATGAGCCTTTGGGAGAAGGAGTCACTCTTGGTACCTCTCCCCCCTTCAGTCTCAGGGTGAATTGCTGACCCAGGGCTGTGGGGCTGGCATCAGCCTGGCTCACTTGTGTCTTGCTTTGGTAGCTCTGAGCCAATGTGTGAGACTCAGCAGTTGTGTCCTTTTGGGTGCTTTTTTCCGCTGCATTGGTCCCTTCTGCAGCTCCCTCTGTGGTAGGGCTCTGCCTGGCCCTCTGCCCAGCTCTGCCCCCGTCTGGTGACTTTTTACTGCTCAGAGCCACAGGCTTGTTCCTGGGCTTGGGTCAGTCCCCGCTGCTGCTAGCTGAGTGTGACATGGCCTAGGTGTGTCAGTCTGCACCAAGGGCATTTCTGTGTCAGACTCCTGAGCCCCCCCGGCTGTGGGTCCGGTTCTCCTGCCCAGTGCAGCCCATGGCAAGCAGAGCCCTGCGCATGTGCATCATACTGCACCTTTGTGTGATTGATGGGAACAGAAATCTGAGCCTCGGAGGCTGGGAACTGAGGGACGGGTTTGCTCGGTGTTGGTACATTTGCAGAGGGGAATGTTAAGAGTTTAAATCCTTTTCAAGCATCCAGTGCAACCCCCCAACATACTGGAACGAGAGATGAAAATAGATTTCTGTTTAGAAAACCACCCAAACGAGAGCACCTGGGATATCCTCATCAGCATCAAATGTTCCACCACTGAACTGGGCTCTCTTTATCACTGGAAAATGGGGAGATATTTGTTACTATGCAGAGGCCACTCTGCTTTCCTAGTAGGAACATGGATATGACTATGAGAGTGGGAAATATATTGTTGGAAATTTTGCTGTCAGACCAGTTTAAAATGTGTGTGACACTGATCAGGGAGGTCCAAACTGCACTGGTTTCTGTGTTGGGTCTGTACAGTTTTTCTGCCTCATGGTACAGTTCGGCTAGGTCATTCATTGCTATTTACACTGTTTCCTTAGCTGTCAGTTATTGATCTGTTATTTCTTGTTCTTTAAACCTGCATATTTGTTTAACCACATCTCAGCATGCAAGGTTGTTGCATGTTGTGCCCCTCCTCTTATCTCTATCTACAAACTGATCTGCTACAATGCCACCGCTTACTTTGTTTGGAAGTGTTTTTCCCCAGAGGCTTGCTCCTGGTTCATTACATAAGGGGTTGGAGGGGGTGCAGGCTTTACCATCCCTAAACTTTCACGTACAAAGTTCTTCCCCAGTTGATCACTGCAATATTTAAGTCCAAACTCTGAATGGACTAATGGGTTACATTTCACTGGAACTCTACTGGGGACTATCCAACAGGTCACAGCACCATCTGACCAAAAACAGATTCACATTGTCACTAGGTCTGACACTTTAGCACAGTTGAAGCTCCTTTACTCCGCAACCCCAAGGAAGCTGCAGGATCATCAAAAGTGCCAGATAGAGAAGTTACTGCCAGTGACTGCAAACCCAGCAGCATGTGATTGATTGGTGGGTGTCCTTCAGTAGGTTCTCTTTATAATCATTGATGATGCTCCAAGCAGATGAGAGAGAGCTGCCCCACACATGCTGGTAATCTGTCTCCCTAAATGGCGGTAGCTCTGTTAGTGGGAGAAGCCAGAGAAGCGGGGGATGATCTGTAATATTTGCATAGAGAAACCAAGTGTAATCAAACCCCATTTGTAAGACCACTGAAAGCTGGGGAAGGGACAGAAGCTGGGGGAAACAGTGTTTGTCCTGCAGGGGGATGAAGATGAATGAATTCAAGGGGCACTCTTTGTGTGGTGGTATAGTTCAGTGGTAGACTGTGTAAATACAGTTTAGAGATTTTTTTTTTCAAATCTAAAAACCTGCCTTTTCCCATCAGATTCTGAATTTCTATTCTGTGTGTATGTCTCATATGGAGATGAACCCTCAACATTTGCTACAGCCAATGCATATAAACCTAGCAAACCCTTCCCTCAGCTGACATTAGAGAGTGATATGAACAAAGAGGTGCTCACTGAGCGTCTATAAAATGTATCACATTCAGTAACATGTATCTGCACACTTTTAAATGTGTTCTGGTCTGGCTGTGGTCTGAAGAAGTGGGTCTGTCCCACAAAAGCTCACCTAATAAACCATTTTCCTAGTCTTTAAAGTGCTACTTGACTGTTTTTTTGTTTTGATAGTGTATAGACTAGCACGGCTTCCTCTTTGTTACTATTTTAAATGTGTGTGAATTCAGAGCCAGGGTTATTGTATCCTTCCTCACCCAGATATTCCTCAACAATCACCACCAGCTTTTCCAGTCTCTGCTTCTCACTTAGTTCTCTCCAGGCTGGTTACTTTAAAAGAATAATGAACCTTTCTAGTCCCTCTGGGCTTAGAAGAAAGAAGGGCAGGGATTGATGTCTAGGGGAGGACAGCAGCAGAGATGGGGCAGGAAGCAGTGTCCTGATGGGAGAAACAGCTGGAGGGTGGCAAGGACTGCAAGGTACCAGCCTAAAAAGAGTTACAGGAGCTGAGGAAAAAGACAAGTGGGAGTTTCTATGGTGTAATGGGCAGCACTCAGGACTCTGAATCCCATGATCTGAGTTCAAATCTTAGTGGGACCTGCTGGTTGTTCACTGTAAACCCTTTCCTCATCTGTCAAACAAATGGGACTCTTTATGCATGTGAGTGAGGACTTCTTCCTCCTGGTTGATGAATGAGGCCCCCTGGAGCTAGGCCTCTTGTTGGGCTGGTTCACAAATATATCTGCAATAAGTTGGGCCTCTAGACCACAGCAGCCCTTTCAGGATTACAGGAGGACCTGTGGCCAGTGCTGCAAATAGATGGATTACTGTCAAGGCCAGAGAGAGGGGAGTGCCACATTCATTTCCCCAGGGCAAATGTCTGCCCCTTGCCCAGCCCAGCCCAGCAGCTGGGAAAAACCAGAGCCCCTGAGTCAGCCTGGGGGGAAAGAGTCTTCCCTCCCAGGCAGATTCCCATGCCCCTGTCTGCAGCTGAGTCACAGCTGTCCTTTCCCCTCTGTCTGGCTGAGGCATCACATTCCCCAGGTGTGTTCAGGGCCCTGCTTAGCAGGGGGGAGTGTGGCACTGTTAGGCTGACATAGGAGATAGGTTGGGCCCTGCCATGGAAAATTAAACCATTCCCCTCATGCAGTTACCTTGTGCTTGGAGTCTGCCCAGCAGAGGAGCTGGAACCCAGCAGGGTCAGGGATGGGGTGTGCAGAAAGCAGGAGGCACAGAAGAGACTTCAGTAGGAAAGGAAGCAGACAGGCCAAACAATAACGGGATTTGAATGCGGTGTGCAGAGTACAACACATTAGCAATCCTTTTCCTTTTCCCCTCAGCCACCTCACCTGAGTGGTGCCTGGGCTTTTGAAACACCCCAAGGTGAGCACTGCCAGGAACCTTTCTGCCACTCCTTGGCTGGCTGGGGACACAGGAGGGGCAGGTGTGGCTGTTTAAAGAGGCCCCAGTCATATTGTGCACTTGTTTGCTGCTCCCCTGGGCTCACCTTGTCCTGTAGACACACACTGAGTGGGCACCTGTGCTGAGCTTATGTCCCTGCAGCTGCCTGGCCTGGGCCTCTGCCTCGGGTGCTGTGGGGCAACCGACTACAGACAGAGAATTGGCCAAATCTGGGCTGTGGCCTGTGCAGCTCCACTGTCCCTCTGCAACAGTTGTATCCTTAACACCCCAGACTCCAATCCTGCCCCTGGGCATACACACCACATGGCAGTGAGTGCGCCAGGGAAGCTGGGCTTGCATTGGCTGCATGCATTGGCCCAGAACCCACTAAATCAAGACATGAGAGAGGCAGGCTAACACCAGCACCACTGCCATGGGTCAGAAGGTGGCCCTGAGAATGAAGGGATGAGACATTCGCAGAGTGACACTGGAGTGGCTGAGGGTTCAGAGCCAGAGCAGCCAACTGAAGGGGGAGGTGTAGGAAGCAGTCCAGGGAGGAGCAGTGAGAGCTGAGAGGGGAAAGCCCAGCCGTGCTGGGTGTAGGGTCCCTCCTGGGGTGGAAACAGAAGGAGGATGGGCCTAGGTTCCCCCACCAGCCAATGAAAGCATCGTATACACCAGGCCTGCAGCACAGACAGAGAAGACTCCTGGGTCACTGTGGGAGTGACAGAGAATTGAAGGAGTGCGTCCCCGAAGTGGGGAAATAGCAAGTTACCCAGACAAATGCTGAGTCAGAAGCTGGACAGTTGCAGCTTCTGCCAGCAAGAGGTGCTGCCACAACCAACGGGAGGGGTGTAGTCACAGCAGGGGCCTCATATTGACAGAGCTGATGCCTCAGCTGAGCCATCCAGCAGTGAGCGGCTGCTCCACCCCGCTGAGCAAATGAACAGAAGAAAAACACACACAAGGATGCCAGCCCTCCCCTTGTCAGAGGAAGGCAGCAGGGCTTGTCTGGGTTTTGGAACCCTGGAGCTTTCTTATCCTAAGCAAGAATCATACCCTAAGATGGCCCTCAGAAAAGAGGCGCTGGGTGTTCTTCAGAACCACATTTGAACAAACAGCCAGTAGCTGATACAAACAACAAGAAGTCCTGGGGGACCTTATAGACTAACAGATATTTTGGATCATAAGCTTCCATGGGCAAAGACCCGCTACGTCAGAGGTACTGGTATGTACTGCACCAAACTTCAGGACTGACGGTGCTGTGCAGACACAACCTTTGTGTGCCTGAACCAGAGCTAGGGGCAGCTGCAAGGACGCTGGCCTCCTGAATGGGATTGGTGGGTCAGGATGCTCAAAGAGGCAGAGGGGAATTAGCTGAAAGGGTAGGGCATTTCCTTTGCATGCAAGAAACAGTGTGATTAATGTCCACATTCTCCAATGGAACTGGTGTCCTTATTCCATCTTTTCCAAAGCTGTGTCAAGCCAGGAGCTAAGTTTCTCCAGTGCCCCCTCCCTCTTCTTACTTGCTTGCCCCCCACCAAAAGAAGCCCATTTGGGGAACAAAGCTGCTGGGCCCCGGCCCTCCTGGGCCTTACAGATTTCTGTTAAAAACAAACATTAATCTGCGTCACTTTTTCCTTCCAGAAAACTCGGGCTGAATTCCTTTTTCCCTGAGGTGCCGAAGAGGGTCCCTCACAGCTCCTGCAGCACAGCAGGTTTGGAGTCTGGCTTTGAGGGTAGGCAGCTGTTAGAAGCACCATATTGATGGGACATTCTAGGCTCTAGGGATCCGAGTTGATTAAAACCTTCAGAAGCCCAGTGTCGAGAACCTGCTGTGCTGGGTGCCAGGCTGGCTTTGTGCGTAAAGTGGGGGATGTCAATGCCCCAGGAAGATGAAAGGAAGAAAAGGGTGATTCCCTTGTCCATGGTGAGCAGCTGCACAGGAGCACCTGGGCAGGGAAAACAATCCCTTTGCCTCACACCAACCAACCAAGCCCAATCTTTCTGAACCTTGTGCTGTTGAGGACTGATGTTTTACAAGGTGCCCCTTTCTTCTACCCCTCATTTTACACCTAGAAATGCTGAGCAACAGTAATTTTCAGTGATTTTCTCCAAATGCCACAGGGCACCTGGAACAGGGCTGGGAATTAAACCTCCATCCTTTTAGTGCCTGACCCACAGCAACTGCGTGGAGTAGTGTAAGCCGATGATCTGGTGAGATACCACGTGTGCCCTCACTTCATCCGAGTCTTTAACTGCTGGAACAGGCAGTCCCTTCGCAGCTGGCAGCCAGGGGTGGCTGATGGATGCCCCAAGGATTTATCACCCAAGTCTTCTACTGCTAGGATGGAAAGTCCCTTCGCAGCGTGCAGCCCGGGAGGCTGAAGGGTGCCCCAAAGGTTGTACTGAGATCCTCCTTTCCTGAGCCTTTGACTGCTGGGACAGACAGTCCCTTCGCAGAGGGCAGCCAGGGAGGGTGACGGGTGCCCCAAGAGTGTGCCCCGTGGAGGCGGCACAACCCAGTGCTGAGCTCTCAGTGCAGCGCACCAGTGACCATGCAAATACAGCCGAAAACCAGCTGGGTTCTTTTGTTTGTGTTCAGTTTGCACAGTAACAGGAGGAGTCAGGTTAAAATTTAAACAGTTCCTATTTATTTGATAAGAAAGCTTAACTCTTATGGTACAAGGCTTATATTTTCCCTTCTTAGTTACAAGTCGCTAGCATATAACAAAAGTACTTTAATTCGTAGATCTATGATTAAATATGCACAAAAGCAAAACACATAGCAGGTCTTATTCTCACCCCTGCGTAACTGGCCAGTGTCTGTCGCTCAATCCCTCGGGAAGAAGAGAACGAGCAGAGTGTCCCCTGGGACTTTGGGAGGCAAAGACCTTCCTGATCAGCAAGTATAGGTAATTGGAGCTCAATTTGAGGGGGCTGCTGGACCCTTCTTTTTACCCCTTGGGTCACGGACACTCTTCCTTATCTTAAAGATTCCAATTTTGTTAGATCTTCTCGTGGTGCTAGTTCTCACAGGGAGTTTCAAGGGCTTAATTCACACCTGCCAGGTGGAGATAATTTCAACATTCTTTTCTTATGGGCGTGAGATTCCTCTCCTGGGATGTTGTGTCGGCGCACCTATCACTGGCTCTAGCCAAAGGCAACCTGAGGCCCTGGTCGTCTGCTCGCCCGGGGTCTTTTCTTGTCTTGTTTTGGCCCATTCAGGGTCATGATGAGGCAGTACATCTGTGCTCTGAGGCATCAAAGACCGTGCTTGAGATTTGCGCATCTGTGCTCTCAGGCATTCCAAGACTGGGCTGTTTCCTTTGGTCCTTTGTGCTCTGAAGCACCTCAGAGGGGCAAGATGGAGTAGAGCAGGGAGATTCTGTCTGCCTACAAACAGCACAAGCATGAGCTGGAGTTGGAGGAGAGGCAGCCAAGGGGGCTGAGCAGGGGTAAGTGGGGATGGGCCCCAAGCTGCCAGTGTTTGGAAACTGGACCCAAACTGCTGCCCTGGTGTTAAGAGGGGGAGGATACTGGTGCCATGTCAGATCCTTGGAGAGGGTTTGTGATCTGTCCCAGACTGGCCCCGCAGACGGACTCTGCTGTGTGACTCCCCCACTGGGTCCCAAGGCCATAGCGGCATTTGGCAACATGGATGAGATGGAGGTGAGGGGCTGTGACCTGTCCAAAAAGGTGCTGGTGCTAAAAATATGACCTGACCCCTAAGGCATCTGGGTCCCACTATGACACACAGCTCCAGTGGTGCAATGGGCTAGCACACAGTACTTATAGAGCAGTACTGCAATAGACATGCTGAGGCTGTGAGTTTAAACCTCACCTGAATCACCTCTTTTCAGAAACAAAACAGATTCACTTATTTGACTCTGCAATTTAGAATACTACGACTGGAAAAGACATCAAGAGGCCATCGAGTCTAGGCCTCATAGCAGGACCAAACACTGTCTTGACCATCCCTGACAGACATCTGTTGAATCTGTTCTTAAATATCTCCAGTGATGGAGATTCCACAACCTCCCTTGCCATCTCATTACACTGTTTGACCACCCTGACAGTTAGGAACTTTTTCCGAATGTACAACCTAAACCTGCCTTGCCGCAGTTTAAGTCCACTGACTCTTGGTCTATACTCAGAGGCCAAAAAGAACAAGTTTTCTCCCTCCTCCTTATGACACCCCTTTAGATATCTGAAAATCGCTATCAAGTTCCCCATCAGTCTTCTCTTTTCCAAACTAAACAAGCCCAATTCTTTCAGCCTGTCTTCATAGGTCACATTCTCTAGATCTTTAATCATTCTTGAAGCTCTTTTCTGGACCTTCTCTAATTTCTCCACATCTTTCTTGAAGTGCGGTGCCCAGAACCAGACACAATACTCCAGCTGAGGCCAAGTCAGCGCAGAGCAGAGCAGAAGAATGACTTCTTTTGTCTTGTTTACAACACACCTGTGAATGTATCCCAGAATCATGTTTGCTTTTTTTGCAACAGCATCACACTGTTGACTCATATTTAGCTTGTGGTCCACCATAACCCCTAGACCCCTTTCTGTTGTAATCATTCCTAGATACACTCTCCCCATTCTGGATGTGTGAAACTGATTGTTCCTTCCCAAGTGGAGCACTTTGCATTTGTCCTTCTTAAACTTCATCCTGTTTATCTCAGACCATTTCTCCATTTTATCCAGATCATTTTGAATTATGACCCTATCCCCCAAAGCAGGTGCAACACCTCCCAGCTTGGTATCATCTGCAAACTTAATAAGCGTACTTTCTATGCCAATATCTAAATCGTTGATGAAGATATTGAACAGAACCGGTCCTAAAACAGACCCTGAGGAACCCCACTTGTTATACTTTTCCAGAAGGATTGAGAACCATTAAGAACTACTCTCTGAGTTCAGTTATCCAACTAGTTATGCGCCCACCTTATAGTAACCTCATCTAAATTATATTTCTCTAGTTTTTTTATAAGAATATCATGTGAGACCATATCAAAAGCTTTACTAAAATCAAGACATACCACATCTACCGATTCTCCCTTATCCACAAGGTTCGTTATCTTATCAAAGAAAGCTATCAGACTGGTTTGACATGATTTGTTCTTTACAAATCCATATTGGCTGTTCACTATCACCTTACCACCTTCCAAGTGCTCACAGATGATTTCTTTAATTATCTGCTCCATTATCTTTCCTGGCACAGAAGTTAAGCTGACTGGCCTGTCATTTCCTGGGTTATTCTTATTCCCCTTTTTAAAGATGGGCACTAGATTTGCCCTTTCCCAGTCTTCTGGAATCTCCCCTGTCTGCCATGATTTTCCAAAGATGATAGCTGAAGGTCAGATACCTTCTCTATCAGCTCCTTGAGTATTCTAGGATGCATTTCATCAGGCCCTGGTGGCTTGCAGACATCTAATTTTCTAAGTGATTCTTAATTTTTTCTTTTTTCATTTCAACTTCTAACCCTACCCCTTTCCCACGAGCTTTCACGATGTGGGCATTCATTCAGCAGACTTCTCAGTGAAGACCAAAAATAAGAAGTCATTCAGCATTGATGCCATTTCCAAGATCCCTATCACTGTTTCTCCCTCCTTGCTGAGCAAAGGCCCAAACCTGTCCCTGGTCTTCCTCTTGTTTCTAATATATTTATAAAAAGCCTTCTTGTTTCCTGGAGCTAGTTTGGGCTCATTTAGTGCCTTAACCTTTCACGCTCCTGCATTCTTGTGTCGTTTGCCTATATTCATCCTTAGTAATTTGTCCTTGTTTCCATTTTGTATATGATTCCGTTTTTATTTTGAGATCATGCCAGATGTCCTGGTTAAGCCAAGGTGGTCTTTTGCCATATTTTCTGTCCCTCCTTTGCAGCAGGATAGCTTGCTTTTGGGCCCTTAATAATATCCCTTTGAAAAACTGCCAACTCTCCTCAGCTGTTTTTCCCCTCAGTTTTACTTCCCTTGGGACCTTACCTACCAGCTCTCTGAATTTACCCAAATCTGCCCTCCTGAAATCCATTATCTCTATTTTGTTTTTTTCTCTTCTTTCTTTCCTAAGCATTGTGAACTCTATGATTTCATGATCACTTTCACCCAAGCTGCTTTCCACTTTCAAGTTCTCCAACAATTCCTCCCGATTTGTTAAAATCAAACCAAAAACAGTTCCTCCCTTCAAGGGGATTGTCTCGGATTTGATCCCAGGACTTCTTCCACCCCAAGGGAAACTCATACCCCTAGACCAATAAGCCCCTCCTGAAAAGAAAAAAAAAGGGGAACTACCTTTCAAGTGTGACCACACACACTCAGAGCCTTTTACACTCACATGTTTACCAAGATGAACTCCCACTGCTGGAACTGACAGCTCTGTGGGAAAGTTTACAATGTATTTCAACAATATGCGTCTTCAACCTCATGTTTATATTTTCATTAGCTATGACATATTAATAGAGTAGAAGCTCTATTCTCTATCACTCACAGGGCACCAGGGGGCTGGATAATCAAATGTGGCAGAAAGACTTACCTACCCTGAATGCAAACCCAGCCACACCTGATGGATAGGCTGATTTTCTTCAGTAGATTTACTCCTACTTCTTTAGAATTCCTGAAGAGCCACTAAGCAGATAGAAGAACACTGTCCCACACACAAAGGAAATCTGCCTCCCTGAGTGATGGTAGCTCTGTGAGTGGGAGAAGCTAGGTCAGTGGGGAAGCTGTGGTGTGCACCTGGGGAGAGAAAGTTTAATCAACCCCCATTTGAAAAACTACTCTGGGCTGGGACAGAAAAAGGAGCCTGGGGAAGAAGAGTTTGTCCTACAGGGACCTGAAGATGAGTGATTCAAGCAAGAGTGAAATGTAGGTGTAGGCCAGTGGTAGAGTGTTTGTTTGATTTCAGGTGAAGTGATCTTTCTAATCCATGCTCCCCTTTTCAAGGTCAGCTGCTTGTATGACAATAGTTGTCTCACCCTTCCTAACATACTCTGGATTTCTATTATATGGGGATCCTGAAAATAGAGATGAACCCTTAACATTTGCCAGTGCCAATGCAGATAAACCTTGCAAACCCCTCCCTCTGTTGAAATCTGGCTCCACAGGAAAACTGACAGTTGATACTCACATGAGCAATTTTGGGTCTCATTTCCGTAAAGAAGTGCTCACTCAGAGTCTATCAAATACATCACTTCCAGCAGGAAAGGTCTCTGCACACTTTGTAAATGTGTGTGTTGAGAGGACATCAATTAATATGGGAATTCACAGCCAAGGCCATTATATCCTCCCTCAGCTAGATATTCATAAACAAGCACCACCAAGTTCCCCAGTTGCTGCATTTCTGTTAATTCTCTGCAGGTTGCTTGTTGTAAAAGAAAAATTAACCCTTTTCTTTTTTCTGGGGGCTTGAGAGAAATGTTGCCTTACAGCCAGGTGGAGCCGGCAGGAAGACGGGCTGGGCTCAATGTCTAGGGGAGAAGAGTGGGAGAGATGGGGTAGGAAGGAGTGTCCTGAGAGGTGAAACAGCTGGAGGGTGGCATGGAGTGCAGGGTGCCAGACTGTCAAGAGTCACAGGTGCCCCAAGAAGTTACATTTGGTAGGTCCTGGTGTGTAAAAAGCAGGAGTCTGATCTCTGCAATCTGAGTTCAAATCTCAGTGAAGTGCGGGTTGGTTGTGAGGTTGCTGTAAATCTCTGTCTCTCCAAAGCTTTGCCTTCTTTATCTACAGGTGCACCTGAGGAAGAGTTTTTTCCTCCTGCTGGATGAGTGAGGCACACTGGAGCTGGATAGGACTCTGGCTGGGCTGAGTCACCAACATGGCTGCAATTCTTTGGGGCCCTGGAACTTACTAGTCTGTGAAGAGGTACCTGAGGACTGAGGTTGTGTTTTTCATAGCTTCTCCTGATTGCCACACAATTGTTGCCAGTACCTGGAGCTGTCAGGCTATTCCTATTGCTCACGTGGCATTTAAAGGAAGGACCATCCAGAGCAGGATAAGAAAGTCAGGGGACAGCAGGTGAGAGGAAGAGTTCCAGGCTAGAGCACAACTCATCTGTCCCCCTCTGGGCCCTTGCAGCAGGGGCTTCTAGTTCTGACATCTTCATGGGATGTTCTAATTTACAAAGCACCCAAGGCCAGCACAAGAGGAGGGGAGGGCCATAACTACATGTGGCCAGAGGACTTCCAAAAGACCACAGCACCTGGCTGCTCCCACCTGCAAAGCAGCATGTGCTCTGCAGCCAGAATCAAAATGGGATAGAAAATCAGCCACTCCCCAAGAGGGGCCTCTTAACTGTGGGGCTCCTTTCAGCTGTGTTCAGGAGATAAGTCCCAAAGAGGCTTTTCCCCAGCTGATGAGAAGCACAGAAGAACTCAGGGCCTGCACAGGACAGGCCCAGTTGAATGGAGACCTGCCCCAAACCCTGTGGCTGATGCTGTAGATGAAGCTATTACAGTCCATGGCAGAGCACCATTCATTCCCCCAGGTCAAGTATCTGCTCATTTCCAAGATGTGCACTGCCCAGCCCAGGAGCTAGGAGAGACCAGAGCACCATTTCAAGCCTTTGGGGAGGTGCCCTTCCCCTGCATTGGCTGCACCTGAGCCAAGGCTACCTTCTCCATGCCAGAGCATTGCATCACTGGCAACAAACCTCAACAGGCAGGTAACTGTAAAGGTTCAAGGACAATGGGATTAGAACCCATCCATAGAGAGCACAATAGACAAGCAGTCAATCACTTTCGCCACACAGCCACCTCACCTGATCCCTGTACAAGCCTTTCATAGCCACCAAAGTGAATCCTGCCAGGAACATTTCTGCAACTGGCTGGTCAGCTGGGGACACAGGATGGCAGATTATGCCCAACAATGCTACACTCACTCCTGTCTCCTGCAGTGCGGCTTCCTGGGGTGAGCAGGGCCCCAAACACAGCCGGGGTGGAGTGCCCCAGACACACATGGGGGTAAGGTGGGGGCGGCCCTGGCTCAGCTGCGGACACTGACATGGGCAGCTGCCTCAAAGAGAAGGGCCTGTCCCCAATGCTGGCTCAGGGCCTCTGGTCTCTCCAAGCTGCTGGGCTGGGCTGGGCTGAGCACAGCTGGGAAAGGGGCAGACACTTGCCTGGGGGCTGAATGTCACACTCCCCTCTCTCTCACACTGAGAGCAATAGATCAGTCTGCAGCACCAGCCACAGGGCCTGAGGCAGGTGTCCATGTGGCTGTCCCGCCCTGGAGCCCCTGGGGTCCCTGCACAGCAGTGCCCAGAGAAAGGCTGTTGAAACTGCCGTTTGCTCCTGCTGCCCTGGGAGCTGGGCACTTCCCCACTGGCACAACAGCACAGGCAGAATATGGCCCCTGGCTGCACTCAATGCTGTGTGGGGAGCTCCTGGGAAAGTGCCAGTGGGGAGCACATGAGGCTGTGCACAGGGAGTGAGGGGACAAACCCCAAGGGTGGGAGAAAGTCCTGAGGGTGCAGGGACACACACAGGGCCTGGAGCCCAAACCTTGTTCCCACTGGCAGGTGGGGCAGGTGCAGGAAAGGGGCAAAGCCGGAGGCGAGGGCAGGGCTTGGGGCAGAGGGGAGCTGTTTCAACCCTCCCCAAGTTGCCACTGACCCCACTTCACCCAGAGCCTCTGTGCAGTGGAAAGGAAAACCCTGATGGAAGGACCTTGGGCAAGGCCCAGACCAAAGCTGCCTCTTCCCCTGCTTCCGCTGAGAACAAAACCCCAGCTGTAGTGCCCTGCCCTGGGAGCAGCACAGTCCGGACATGGGCAGGCTCCGCTCTGGGGGTGGGTCCTGCACCAGCTCTGTCCATGTGTCCCTGCTGGACGGGTACAGACGGGGGCTATGGCCGGCCCTGGGCAGGGTTTGCAGCTCTTGTGTCTCCCCTGACAATCTCTGCTCCTTTGCAGCTGCTCCGTTAGCACAGCATTTGCAAAATGGGCATTCTCCTGGCCTGCTGCTCACACAGCTCCCCTGTCCTTGCAGCCTTCTCTGACTCCCACTTCTCACCTCCTCAAACACAGGCTGCAGCTCTGCACTCACCTGGCCCTTCATGAGTGACCGCCCCACGCTACTGCTACCCCCATTCAGGTCCCACCTCCTGTCAGCCTCACCCCCGCCTCCGTCGCCTCTTGGACCAGCCACACACATTTCCTGCTCTCTCCCTCACAGGCCCTCCCACCTGGGACCTGCTTTCCACAAAGCTCCCAGCCGCCTCCTTCAAACCTGTCTGCACCTCGGTCCTCCAGCAAGCTGTACGGCAGAGAGGCTGCGGGTGCTGGGAGATCCCTGCCTGCACTGCTGGGCAGGGCTGTCTCCTTCCCTTGCTCCCCGTCTGCCTGTCTGTTTGCAGCTGCAGTCACTCAGCTGGGCCTGGAAGCTGTCGGTTGCAGGGACGGTTTTCTGTCTGTGTCTGTACAGCCCCTAGCACAAAGAGCCGCAGGCTGGACTCCTGCACACGGCAGTGACACACACAGTGCCAGGGATGCACAGATCGGATGCTCTAAAAGGGCACTGTGTGAATCAAGACAGGACTCTGAGAAACTCTCTGGCTCATCCCTTAAGGCTCCAGAGCCCCACTTCTGGCTCCCCCCAGCCCTGTCCTGTCTGCGGAGCTACCAGGGCCATGGAGAAAGACACCTGTCACTATTTCCTGCTTGAGGGGAGCAGGAGGTGGGGCAGAGACAGGAAGAGGCAGAGAGCAGCAGGGCCTGCGGATGAGGTAGAGGAGGGTGAGCAGAGACAGAGCAGAGCAGGACGCCATTGCAGAGGCAGAGCGCAGTGGGACATGAGGGGGACACCTACTTGCCTGGAGCTTTGCTCCAAGTTCCCCCAAACAGCAGCAGCCAGTGTGTTTCTGGAGCAGCAACTGAATCACAGCCTCCGCACAGACACCTTAGTGTCGCAAGCCCAGGCTGTACTCAGTGCCTGCCTGTATTGCCAGGGTAGGAGTGTGGCTAACACAGACCTCACTGTGAGCAGGATTGGAACCTGCCCAGGAAAAACCCTATTAGAGGTCTAGTCCAACACCTTAACCACTCAACCATCACAGCTGAAAGGCCCTGCCAGCTGTTAAGCCAGAGACATGTAAATAATCAGAGGGCCCAGGCCTGATATCCTCAGCAACACAGAATTCAAACAGCAACCAGGCTCCCAGTGCATGGGACTGGTGGGGATCTGGGGCTGTCTGTGCTCAGCCATGTGCAATGGCACAGGAGAGCACCTTGAACGTCTCCCCTCCCCGTGGAGGGAACGGGAACAGCTCTGACCTGGAGGCTGGATTATAAGAGGAAGTCAGGGCCATGGCTGAAGCACACGGCTGGGAAGCAGCACTCAGGAGCCCTCCCCCCATCTGACACTGTGTTCTGCTTAAGCTGTCCGGCTGCCTCCAGCATGGGCTGAGCTCAGGGGAGGTGGGTCACCTGCCCTGCAGCTGTGAGGGCATCGGACCCCTCCCGCCAGTCGGCTCCCTCACTCAGTGCATCCCAGGGAGCTGAGCCCTTGTGCCCGGCAGTGAGGCAAATCAGGGCAGGGCAGGGCTGGGTGCGGTGCTGTGTCTGTGGCTGGGTTCCCTGTCAGCTGTGCCCTTGTGTGACTGCTCGGAGAGACTCGAGTGTTGCCCAGCTGATTAGCAGAGCGCTCACCACTGAGGCTTTTGTTTCTGTTGGTGGTGCACATTGGTGCATAGTTCAGAGCACACAAAATTTATTGCACACATGGGTGGAAAAGGCTGGAGGGAAGATTGTCTGTGGATGTCCAGCCAGGCCAAGGCAGGGCTGTTCATTGTGTGCTGGGCCTCGCTGGGAGTTTGGGGGCGGCCAGCTGGGGATGCTGAGCTGGGTGTGCGGCCGGGTTTGTTGGGTCATGTCACAGTCGTTTTCTTTTCTGAGGTGTTGTGGAAGCCATCTTAGATAGACGCCATTTCTTGTTTCTTACTTCTGCATGTTCACAAGAGCTTGAACTTTCCCTCACCTGTTTGGGACTGGCAGGGAGGGTGAGCTCAGTGGAATGCCTGAATGAACTCCTTGCATTTGGGGCTCTTACTCCCGAGTGCCTGTTCCTCCTTGCTGAGAACAGTTTTCTCTCTGAAAATAACTGACGTTTCTCGAGCTAATTGCTTCTGGCCCTAGACTTGTTTGTGTGAGGGTATAAAATACTCGAGTTAGCTGCATCAAGCAGCCTTGCTGGACCTGGTTTTACTGGTGTCCAGTTTGGCTCATCTGTTGTCTTATTGAATTCAATAAAGCTGAATGTTAGCTGCCTAAACACAGAGAAGTATTTTCCTTCACCAGTGTGGTGCTTTTTGTGGGGGTAACTCTTATCCCTATAACACACCTCATGCAGGGGCCATTGCTCTTTGTGCCCAGACATATGGCTGGGATAGGGACTCAGGATCCTTTCCCAAATAGACATATTCCTCCCACAGCAACTTCCAAGTGTCAAAGTGACACTGCAGGTTCACCATCACTTCCCCACAAAGTTCATGTCTGACTTATGCCTGTCTTGGCACTGCTCTAACAGAAATCCAAAGCAAGGCTTGGTGCAAGGTTGGATGATTCCAGCCAGTGGAAGTATGCTGACAGGTCAGTTCTTTCCAGAAGCCTCTGGAGGTCAGTTTGGCATGTGGAAAATGAAGGCAATGCTAGGAATAGGATTTGAACCCATAACTCTTACAAGAGACCAGAACACCCAGGTGAAGTAAACACAGTACCTTGAGTCTAGCACCTTAAACCACTCAGCCATCCTGACATATTGGAAAAGACAGCTCTCTCTATGCTAGTTTTGCTTAATATTTCATGAGTCAGGCAAGTTCAACTCTTTCTGTACTCATCTGTAGCAGAACTTTTTCAACACCAAAGAGCCATTCTCCAGCTCAGCTGGCTTTCATACATAATTACCCCAATATGATCTAATGCTGGGAGGTACTTTCCCATTAGCTGAAAAGAAATGGATGAAGGAGGAACTGCCAGTCTGCCACGCTGAGGCTATGGGTACTCTACAGAGATCTTTTGAAAGAAGCCCTTCCAGAAGATCTCACCCAAAAGAACTTCTTTCAAAGAGTGCGTCCACACACAAAGAAGACTATCAAAACAGTGATCTGCTCTTTCAAAAGAGTGCATCCACACAGCCCCTGCTCTTTCGAAAGAATGAACCAGGGCTCCTAAATGAAGACGGTTCTTTGAAAAGAAGGGCCCTGCAAAGCGTTTATGCACATTTTGTTTCAAAAGAAGCTTTGGGAATGAGGTGCTCTTCCTGAAACAGGAAAGGAAGACGGATATCAAAAGGAGCAACGCATTCTTTCAATTTACTTTCAAAAGAATGGTTTTTGAGTGGAGACAATCCATGGGCTCCTTCAGAAGAGCCCCCTTCATTCAAAAAATCTTTCAGAAGAACTCACTTATGTTGATGCAGTCTGAGGATTGGACTTCTTCTATGCTCATATTTGTTAAATACGTGGCAATCAAGAGCTTAAGTGATGGGACCTCTTCTTGGCTGTTATTCCCCACTATCCCTCAAGTGTTAAAGTTTCATGAAAGAAAAAAGAGCAATGAGGAAGAAAACAGAGCTGTTCAGGATTCTTTCAGAAATTAGCTGATCCCACAGAAGAAACAACCAGAGAAAGGAGGAAGGTTTCTGTCTGCTTTTGAACAAGTGACTACTTATTTGTTAGGCAAATGTGATAACTGTTAAGCTGCAGAAAATGCCTCCTGACACATTTTGGATACTTTTCTAAAGTTTTCTCAGAAGCCAGTGCATCAGCCACTTTCCCTTTGAAGAACGGGAAACCAAAGGGCACCAAGAACTTTTAAAAACTTCATCAATAGCAATGGTGCAATAGCTTCCCCAGTTTTCACTTCTCCTGAGGAGACAAAACACAACCAAACCTTCCAACCAACAATGTTCACATCACTCAACATTTCCTTGTTACCAACTGGGACCCCTTCAGCAAAACAGAAAACCATTCTGCAAGACCAGGAATGGATTCTCTGCATGCCAGAGGTTGTTCCCACAGCACTTAGGAGAGGCACAAACAGGGCCTGTCTCCACTGCCCCTTCCTTTCAAAAGGGGAGAAGTAATGAGGGATTTTTTCAGAGGCGAATGAGGTGCTGCCATGAATATGCAGCTCCCTGTTAGCATAATGGTGTCCATGAGTGATTCAAAAGTGCCATATTCCAAATGTACCCTACCCATGTAAACGGGGGCCTTTCAAAAGGACCCACAGATTTCAAAAGCCCCTTCTTCCCAAATGGCTGGTGCCAAGGTGGGAAGGTCCTGAGAAGTGGAGGCTTCATGTGAGCACTTGGAACTCTGTAGAAGTATGGGGGAGGCACTGGTTTGCTCACTGTGCCCGTATCCCCTCCAGATGCCTTGCTCAGCCTCCTCCCTTTGAGGTCCCACCTGTGCTCTCCCCTCACTCCCAGTTCACCTCTTCCCATCCCTGCTCTGCCTATTCCGCTGCAGTCTGCCTCCTGCTCTCACCTCTCCTCCCACCAGCCTGCCTTTCTGCTGTTCTCTCCTGTATTCCCCCCAGGCCTCGCCACCTGCTGCTCATGGCTCTCCACCCACTACTCCAGTGACTGCCACTGCCCAGCTAAGCCCCATACTTACATGGCTTGGGACCACAGTTTAGCATCTCCCTTAGCCTGAGCTGGTGACAATTACACCTCCCTCTGTGGCATGAGCTGCAAAACCTGCCCTGTGAGGGAGCATTTGGGTGGACAGTGCAGGTAGGAAGAACTACAGGCATCAGGTCAACCCTTGGGGAAAAAGGGTCAAACAGAGAACTCTCAGACCCTTCTGCCCCTCACCCACTGTCCTAGACCTCTGCCGGGTGTTTCCTCATACGCTCTCTATCCCCCTGCCTCCACTGCCCTGAGCACGACATTAACACGGCCCATGTTCCCTGGAATAGGGGGAACACAATCACCAACTGCTGCAACATGCTTTTGATGGAGAGACCCCAGCCTGCTCCCTGCTCCTGAGCTCAGCTGCTCCCAGCTCACATGGCCTTGGACCAGCAGCTGCCCTATCTGTCTGAGATGGCCCCAGCCCTGCAGCCTTTCCCACATGGCTGGTGACAGGGACTCTCTATGAGGTCACCACCTTCCAACGTATTTTAACCAATCAGCTGAGGTGCTGTAAAAGGCCCTTGTGATGTCACTCCCACACCTACCCCTGGCCAGCAGGGCTCATGTCCTGCCCCGGCAGCCCCTTTGCATGGCTGAGCTGCTACCCCTGTGTCACCCCCACTCTCTCAGGGACATTCTGGAGCTCCAGCTGGCTGCACATGGGAACACCAGAGGCTGCTCTGTGCCACAGGCTGTTTCCAGAGATCATCTCATCTGATGCCTCTGCAGATCACAGGCCTCCTGTATGGTGCAGTCGGGAGTGTGGCACCAAAGCCACACCAGACAGGCACTTGGTCTGCACTGGAAGGCGCCCAGGGCTAGAGAAAGCCCCACACGCCTGAGGTGTTTGGAGGACATTAATGCAGTGACTGGAAGGGAAAGAGACAAAGTTCACCCTTGTGGGTCTGTATCATAATTCACATGCAGAACAACTGTGTGCTCAGGTCTGCACATTTCACAATTTTATTTCTCTCCCAAGCTTAAATTTAATTTTTTGAGCAGTGAGTTCTACAATCCCTAATCTGGCCAGAGTAATGACCAACAAATAGATAGATACCAAACATCAATCAATCAATCTATTGAATTGAGAATGCAGCTACAAATCATAAAATCCTTCCCTTTAATTTTACTTAAATTGAGTTCCCCTTTAATTGCATTAAGGGCGGTTGGAGATTTGGATTTATTTCCTGTCAAGGCAGTTAAGTACTGGAATAAATGGCCTACGGTAAGGGCAAAATCTCCATCTTTGGAGATATTTTAGTATTTGGATAAATATAAAAAAGGAAAATTTTCACATTGTTCCCCACTTTTCATCCCTGAAATTCGCAGCTCCCCCACAACCTGTCTCATCTGATCAGAACTGACAGAAATTTCAGTGATTTTCATAGATATAAAAAACCCATTTGGGTGTGTGTAAGAAAATAAGTCTGCAGAAAGGAAAAACTTAGAAGCAGTAACAGATTTCATCATTTTTTATGACGTGGATGAGCCTGAGACCCAGCAGCTGAGTGGGCTGTGCCCCCCTTCGGGAATTTCATAAGACTTAAGACTTTGGATCTTCTGTGTCCTGCTCCTTGGCCTTGGAGTCTCAACTATTTTCTTTAGTGGCGGACACATCCCCTGCAGCCCCTGGGGGAGGAAGTGAAGTGGGATATCACATATGCAGGAATTGCCCCTTGTTTCCCATTGCCAGGAAGGGGGAACCACAGCCAATAGGAAGTGGTGGCTGGTGTCTTCAAAAAGTCACGATGTGCATGGAGCCACTTTCCCCTCACCCCCAGGAGCTGCTGCTAGTGGGAGATGAACCTGCTTTACCCCAGTGCACCACCCCATGGCTGCACCAGAGTTTGATGTGCCCCCAATCTAGGTTGTTGCACAAGGGACACTGCTGCTACCCAATGCCCTGCAACCCCTGGAGGATTTGCTGGAGGCACAGGACTGTCTACGCAGAGTCTCTGAGCCTGTATATCAGGTCTGGCATCCCCAGGGCCTCTCTGTTCCCAGGCAGCATGGCCCACACAGCACAGAAGGAACATAGGGCTGGGACTGGGGACTCAGGTGCCCAGCTCCCATTGCAATGAATGGAATGAATTGGGAAATGCTGAGGTGCCCTATGCAGCTGTGCAGTCAGCATATGGGTAAGGACGGCCCTGCCACCGTGTACTTCGTTGGCAGGGAGCAATCTAGAGCCCTGATGGGAGGAGATTCCAGCATGCACAGGTGGTGAGGATGGCCAGCCTGTTGGAAAGGGGCTTTGGACATCTCCATCCCTCCTCTCGCTTGGCTATTTACTTCACCTGACTGAGAAGGACTTGGGCCCTGGACACAGCCTGGCCAGCCTTTCCCCATCCCAGGAGATGTTCTTCATCACAGGGGTCTTGTCCTGTCCTCATTGTGTTGACCTGACGACCAAAATTCTTACTGTCCAAAAGCACCCTACCAGACCCTGGGCCTCCAGTCCATGTGGCAGAGGAAGGCTTTATGGTCACTAACTCTACATAAGGGACAGGCTTCCTTGTGGGTCTGGACCAGGGGAGGCTGGGGCTTGCCTGGACCCAGACTCCCAAAGCACAAAGCCAGCCCCCCAGAAGCTCGCACTGCACCACACACCTCCCACAGGAAGGGGCAGCAGGAGCACCCTGCCAGTGGCACCTGCCCTCCACAGCAGTTCCAGTGGTTTTCTTTAATCTCCATTTCCCCCACGTTCTGCTGGACTCAAAGCTCTAGGAATCAGGGAAGTCATCAACACAAGAGACCACTGCCCCAGCCAGCCATGGTCTCCAGCACTTCTGCAGAGGTTGTTCTGGAACTCTGGAAATCCTCTTCAGAGACATTCAAGTGTCCAAGTGTCTGGCTGAATCACTGCCCAGGCTGCACCTGCAGGAGGAGGCTGGGAGCAGACATTGTCAGCAGGAACAAGTGGGGCTATAAATCCAGGATGGAAGCTGGTAAGACAGAGGCTTCAGGTAAAGGGCAGCCCCTTGTAGGGCTGAGGGTTCATAGCCAGCACAGCCAAATGAAGGGGAGTTGTAGGAAGCAGTCCAGGGAAGGAGAAGTGGAAGGTGAGGAGGGAAAGCCGAGAAGTGCTGCATGTGCAGTCCATGCTGAGCTGCAACCAGAAGGAGGGATTCCCCCACCAGCCACTGATGGTGTGGCATAGCTGTGGCTTCTGGCAGGGAACAAGAGGACTGCCTGGGTCACTGTGGGAGTGACAGTGAATTAAGGGACTGTAGCCTAGAACGGGGGAAATGCCAAGTTATCCAGAAAAAGGCAAAACCTGAAGCTGGACATATACGGCTTCCACCAGCAAGCGGTGCTGCCCCAGTGACAAGGAGGGACATAAACTCTGGGAGGACAACATCTTAACAGAGCTAATGCCTGAGCTGAGCCATCCAGTTGCAAAAGGCTGCTTCATCGTACTGAGCAAATGAACTGAGGGAAAACATGCAAAGAGACATCAGTCCCCGCAAATGTCTGGGTAAGATATCAAAGAGAGATATCAAAGAAAGGCAGAAGAAGGGCTTGTCTGGGACTTGAGCCCCGGAGCTCTCCCACCCCTTGAGCAACATGCAACCATCAGAATGGAGGCACTGGGCATACTCTAGAACCAGCCTGGAACACACAGGCAGTGCTCTTATAAGTACTGCACCTAACTTCACCTTTCCAAGGTCATTTCCAAGCTCTCTTCACAGTCCTGAAGGAAGACACCAACTTCCCACTTGGAACAGGTCACAAACCACTCTGTCAAAACAAAAATCAGTCAAGCAGCGCTTTAAGGACAAGCAAAGGAATTTATGAGGCAAACTTTGATGGCATAGACCCACTTCTGCAGACCATAGCCATACCAGAACAGACTCGATATTAAAGGCACAGAGAACCTAAAACAGTAATCAAGGAGGACAATTCAGAAAAAAATGATCCAGGTGAGCAAATCACAGAGTAGAGGGCTGGAAGCCGGGGCGGGGGTAATGTCAAGAGTTAGATTAAGCCAAGTATGCAAATAAGCCCCTTTAGTGAATCAGAAAATACCCATCCCAGTTCAAATGATGTGTTAATGTGCCGAAATTAAATATAAAAGACAGCTCAGCTGTTTCTCTTTGAATGGTGGTGGGAATTTTTTTTTCAGTAACATGCATATTTTTAAGTCATTAATAGAATGGTCACTCCATTAAAATGCTGACAAACTGGTTTGTGGATCTGGAGTGTTTTGATGTCTGTTTTGTGCCCATTAACCATATGTTGACGGGAATTAGAAGTATGTCCAATATGCAAAGCATCTGGGCATTGTTGGCACATGTTGGTAAGAGAAACGCAGGGAACACAAAGTCAGGGAGAGCAGCAAACACACTCTGTGGTGGGAGCATCAGGGAGTTCAACTCAAGACTTCTTGCTCCCTGAGCAACACTCGGCCTTGCAAAACTCATCTTTGGAGGAAAAACAAACATTACATATCACAGTTTTAGAGAAAAGCAAAACCAACCCCCGCCCCCCCCAACACACACCAGCTGCACTTGACTTCTGCTTGCCAAAGCCTTTCCCACACTTTCTCCTGCCTAGAAGGAGATTCACCTGGTGCTGCTGGGCTCAGTCATTCACAGCTCTGCCTGGTGAGTGTGACTCCACCCAGCACAAGTTGAGCTTCTTGTGATGCCTTTTATGATCCAAACACCATCAAAGCTGGGCAGCCCCAAGTGTTGGGTCTGGCAGGGAGTCAGGTGTGGGCACATAGCAGAGCTTTATCTGATATTCTGAGGAAAGAAGTAGAAAGAATAATGGTATGACTATAGAAAAACAAATGCTCGAGAAATGATAAGATCATGCGAGAGATGATCAAATACAGCAGAGAAAGTACGTGTCAGGAAATACACCGACTATATAAGATTACATAGAAGGAAGGAAAGTCCACTGAGGAATGGACAGCAACTGCGCTAGTGACAATACACAAGAAAGGAAGTGCACAGAAGGATTGCCCTAACAAGTCATCTAGGCAAGCTACTGCTGATGATACTGAAAGAGAGATTGAGATCAAAAAGAAAAGGACATCTAACAGGCAAACAAGTGGGATTTGGGAAAGATAAAAGGACCATACGGCAAATATAGACACTAAGATTAATAGCAGAGAAAGCTCGCTGAAAGAACAAGGACATCTGCAAGTTCTTCATTGATTGGGAAGGAGGCTCTTGAAGAGTTCCACCAGAATTTCAACAGTTTCCACCCCACCATCAACCTTAGTCTGGACCTGTCCACAACAGTGATCCACTTCTTGCACATGACTACAACTGTGCAGATGAGTGATGGTCACTTAAATACCACCCTATACCGAAAACCCACAGACGTCTTTGCTTATCCACATGCCTCCAGATTCCATCCAGAGCAGACTACATGATCCATTGTAGACAGCCAGGCATGAAGGCACAACCATATTTGCTCTGAGCCATCAGAGACAAACATTTACAAGACCTTTACCAAGCTTTCCTCAAACTGCAATACCCACCGAAGGAAGTGAGGAAACAGATTGACAGAGCCAGATGGCTACCCAGAAGCCACCTGCTGCAAGACAGGTCTCACAAGGAAAACAAGAGAACACCACTGGCCATCTCACATACAGCCACTACTTTAGACCTCTCCAACACATCATCCGTGATCTGCAAACCATCCTGGAGAATGATTCTTCACTCTCACAGCCCTTGAGAGGCAGGCCTGTCCTCGCCTACAGAAAGCCTGCCAACCTGAAACAAATCCTCACCACCAACTCTAGATCACAACACAGTAACTCTAAACCGGGAACCAAGCCCTTCAACAAACCTTGCTGCCAGTTGTGCTCACATATCTACACCATGAATATTATCACAGGACCTTACAGAAACCAGACCATCAGGGGCTCCTTTACCTCCACATCTGCTAATATAATATATACCATCGTGCACCAGCAATACCCCACTGCAATATTTACTTTGGCCAAACTGGACAGTCTCTATGTAAAAAACTAAATGGACATATATCAGACATCAGAAAGACTCATGTAAACAAATCTGTCGAGAGCACTTCAATCTCCCTGGACACTCAGGAACAGATTTCAAAGTAGCAGTCCTACAACAAAGACATTTTAAAAATCAGATGGAGAGAGAAATCTCTGAGCTGAAATTTATTTGCAAATTTAACTCCATCAACCAAGGATTAAACAGAGACTGGGAGTGGCTGGCTCCTAAAAAAAGCTGCTTCTCTGCCCTGGGTGTTAACAGCTCCATCTTAGACTCTGACAATGGGCCACATCCCCCTGTGTGATCTGACTTGGTTTTTCCTCTTTTGATCCAAACTACTGATCATGGGCCATTTCCACCTGGACAGAATAGACCTTGTCAGCTCTGGCCCTCCCTTTTACTGGGACCCCACTCTTGGCGTTTGGAGAATCATACTCACACCAACTGAGTGAGCCAGCCTGCACAGTGACAGCTCACAATGGCCCTTTCTGAAAGGAGCAGGAGGCAGCTGCAGGGTCCCTGGGGCCTCTGGAATTAGCTTGCTACCCCTCCCCCACTGCAGGTGGGAGAGAAGATGTTCCAAGTGCTCTTTTGTGCCATTGCACACAGCTAAGCACAGACAGCTCCAAATAACCCCTCTGCATGGAGAGCTTCCTGGGGAGCAGCCAAGAAGAAGGAAGTGTGGAGGGGTCTCCCATTGCCTTGGAAGAAAGCCATGGAGAATGTGGGTATCAATCCCACTGCCCCTTGCATGCTAGGCAAGCGCTTTACCATTTGAGCTAACTCCCATCTGGGCAATGAAATGCTCTGCCTCAGCCACCTCATTGTTGAGTCCCTATGTCCCTGCACCTCCCCTGACTTTTTTCCTAAGATGACACTTGTAAAACCGGTTCCTGTCAGCTGGCTGGCTGAGCTGTGTGGACAGTGCTGCTAATAATGTCACGGTGATGGTTTCAAGATGGAGCTGAGCCCTTCGGGTCTGTTGACTAAGTGGCCTGGCTCCTATGGATGGGGAGGTTCCATCACCACAGGGAGTTGTGCAGGTCCAGCCTTGTGGGAGGGCTCTATGGGAATTCCTGCCTGCATCACAATGCCACTGCCTGGGGGTGCTGGTGGGTGCTTTCTAACAGCTCTGGCTAGTAAACACACCCAAATGGGGCACTACAAAAACAGCTCTAGAAATAAATCACACGCATGGCCAGTAATTAAAAGCATAAAAATATGCCCCAGAGCCCCAAGGTGAACCCCTCCTCCCATAGACACTGACTGTCCTTGATCTGCTCTGCAGCTGCTCTCAGAAATGAAGCATCTGCCAAAGGACCACATGCTCCAGACCTCTGCAGTTCCTAGAGCCACCCCTGTTGTGTGTATATCACCTGCCCATGCAGATCAGTGAAACTCTAAGTCCAGGGAAGCAACACAGGCAGAGTAACCTGGTCAGAGGACACCAGGCACTGCAAAGCCAGGCTGCCAGGCACCAGCACCCCCAGGCAGTGATAGTGTGATGCAGGCAGTGATGCCCATAGAGCCCTCCCACAAGGCTGGCACTGCACAGCTCTCTGCAGGTAGGACAGCAGACAGAGCAGCTGCTGCTCCAAGGCCATGTGCTCTGGATGAGCTGGGAGCAGCTGAGCTCAGGAGCAGGCAGCAGACTGGGGTCCCTCCGTTGGAAGCACGTTGCAGCAGGGGCTGATGGTGTTACCCCTCTGCCAGAGAACATTGGCCATGTTAATGTGGTGCTCATGGGAACAGAGGGAGGGGATAGGCAGGGTCTGAGGGGACACCTGGCAGGGGCCTAGGACAGCAGGTGAGGGGCAGCAGGGTCTGAAGGAATTCCAAGCCAGGGCTCAGGGCAGTGGGAAATGGGAGACAGAGTCTGGGGGGAGATTCTAGGTTGGGGTTCAGGGTGGTGGGGGAGGGGCTGTGGGGATGCCTGGGTGGGATGCTGAGCAGAGCGGGAGGGACAGCAATCTCACTCCAGGAACCACACTGTACCTACAGCTGCCTGTTGCTCCTTTCTGAAAGGGCCCTTGTGAGCTCTTTCTCTGTAGCTTGGATAGTTTAGGTGAGTAGCACATGGTTGTCATAACAGCAAGGGGTCGAGCCCTTCCTAGCCAGGAGACAAGTACAGGGTGTTGCTCTGTTACCCTTTGCTGGACTGCTATAGGCAGCAATGTCCAAAGACATGAAGGAAGTTGAGTGGCTTCTGGATACGAAACCAGAGTCTTGCTCAGGAGGCTTCACTCTCCTTTGTAGGGAGGAGCCCTGCCCTTTATTCCCTTCACTCCACTACCATTCCTAATGCCCCTTCACTGGGGTGCTGATGAGTGACAACCTGACCTGCAGGGCTTCTTATCTTCTGAGCAGCTGCTTCTGTGCCTGTCACAGCCCTGGATTTATAAGGAGGTTCTACACAACAAAGTTATTTCAAAATAACTATCCCAGCCTCTGCACAAGGCAACCGCTGCTTTGAAATAATTCAGAAATAAATATGGGATGGCTTATTTTGAAATGAGTAAATCTCCTTGTAAAAGTACAAGTACAAGTATGAGCAGCTATTTCAAAACAGGGGCTGCTAAGACAGGGGCTGGCGCCTATTTTGAAATAAGCCATACTGTGTCCATTGGTTGCATCTGAAATAGGCTTCCTGTGTGTTGATGCAGTATTAGGAAATCTTGGTCTTGCCACTCACTGGTGGTGCAGCTCTCCCAAACACTTCATGCACCCCCAGTAATATTGACACAACACATTAAGTGTAGGGAATGTGGCAGCAGGAACGCAATGCTGCTGAAGCTTGGGAGGAATGTGTCTCCCAGAAGTCATCTGCATGAGAATGCAAAGGGCGGCAGGTGTGATACTGAAGCTGGGAGGAGTGTGTCTCCCAGAGATCATTTGCATGAGAATGCAAAGGTGTGCATGTGTGATACCTTTTCAGGCATAGCCTATTGGGTAACAACTAAGCCATGAGATTTGGTCTATTGTAAACATGTAGTTGTAAAATCACAATTTAAGCTGACAGTTAATGCGGGAGTTTGAGATCTCACCAATGCTCTGGGTTGTTGTGGGGGACAGGGCAGTCGCCATGGCTGCGTAAGACATTGATTACACAGGGCTCCCTGGTTTAAAGCATTGTTTGAAAGAAAGGGGGTGCTGGTTGATCTAGTTTGGTGAGGGCTATTGGTCTGTCTATGTCTTTGTTCTGTAGCTATAAGTCTGGCTTGTTTAGTTTTCCACACCTGTTGAAAGATAGAGCTGGATACTAGGGTGTTTGGGAAACCCCATTTGAGAGATCCCAAGACCTGATACCACAGAGTGGCTGCTGAGACCATGCAGTGCTGGAATCACAGGGTTCTGCCTTAGGATGATGGCAAGCAAAGGGGATGGGAGTGAAGACTGTGACTGGCAGGTAGGAGCGGTGGAAGACCACCGTGGGTGGGTGGGTGGCTGGTAGGAGGAGCAGCAGATGATGGCAACTTACTGGCATGCAGCTGGTAGGAGTGGCGGTGGGCGGCTGGTGGCAGCAAGGGGATGCTGCAGACAAGTGGACAGCTAGTGCTGCCCTGGTGATGTGTCTGCAGGCTTTGGGTTTGGGACTGCACCGCAGAAGGTACATCCTGTAACTGTGTGTGGGGTAAAGGGCCAAGAGCCCCAGCAAGAGACTGGGTTCTACTGCATATGGGGATGGTATCTGCGTGAAGGGGTTTTGTCTCTTCTGTGCTGAGATATGCTGCATCTGTCGCTGTAACCTTGGGGTAGGTTGTGGTCATTAAACAAGCCATTTCTATCTCAGACTCTGTGCTTGCGAGGGGGGGAGAGAACCGCCTTACAGGCACCCAGCACGGGGGTGAAATTGTCCCAGGCCATTGGGTGGGGGCTCAAGCCGGTTGTTTGTATCCTTGACAGGAAAACCCCACAAGAGTTGAACCCGGCCCTTCCGGCAGGTATCTGACATTAATAGAAGGGTTACATAAGGCTGACATCATTTAGCACTGGCGAAGGCAGAACCTTAACCTGGTGTTTTCCCTCTCTCTGTTTTGCCCTCCACTAGCTGGATCAGACTCTGACCCTCCCCACACAGACGCTGCCGTCCAGCGCAGTTAGTCATGGGAAAGGAGAATGGGCCAAAGAGCATCCTCCTTGCGCTCATGTTCCTCACCATGAATTCTCTCCCCAGCCTCCAGGGCAGAGCTCTCAAGAAGGAGACTCCCTGAGGCAAAGCCCTGGGGAGGTCTCTGAGATGGCTCCTGCCCTGCAGCCTGTCCCACCTGGCCATTGTGCTGGACTGTCTGTGAGGTCACCACCTCCCCACCTCCTTTAACCAATCATCTGAGGTTCTTCCAAAGGCCCTTGTGATGTCACAGACACACCCACCAGTGCCCTGCAGGGCTCATGTCCTGCCCCTGGCAGCCCCCCCTGCAAACGCACCCCAAGGGTCTGGAACAAAAAAGGCACATGAAAAACACGAAAAACCCGAGCTCCTCCCATCCTCAGTGTCCTGTGGGATCCTGGCCCTGGGGCAGGTGGGGAGAGAGGAGGGGAGATTGCTGGATTCTGACCTGTACACCGTACAGGAGACAAAAAGTGAAAGAAGCATTTTAACTCCTCCCGTCCTCAATGTCCTCTGGGCAGCAACTCCAGCTTCCCTCTGGCACAATGTCTGTGCTGGGGAATGGGAAGGTGTTGTTCTGGGCAGTCCAACCGTGTAGGTTGACCCCATGGAAACACATTTCTTTAAAGCACTACAGGGCTGTTTTTTGGTTTAAGATACAAACTAACACAGTTACGTCCCTATCAGCAAGCTGTAAGTTAACAAGGTGGTTCTTGTGGCTCAGCTGGCTAACATATCTGCCTAAAAACCAGAAGATCACAGGGCCAACTCCCAGTGGTTCCCTTTTGTTTGTCTTCCCTAATGTTTTCCTGTGTCTGTCTGGGGAGCAGAGAAGACCTCCCTTGGCAATCTCTCTCCCTGCTGGGGAAGGTAAAGGTGGATGGAAAAGGAGCGTCAGAAAGAATCTAGTCACAGCCTGGAGCTCAGGAAAAGGCAGTTGTGATTGGTGTTGGGAAGGTGTTGCCGTGGCTGCCAGAAGAGAGTCTGTGCCTCAAAGCTTTGTGGTTCTGGGGGCTGCCTGTGCCAGCCAGCTCCTCCAGCACATTTGTAACACAGACACAATTCCCTGTCGGCAGGAGCTCTGTTCTGCCCTGTCTGCGGGAGCAGCTCCTGCCCCCGACCTGCCTCTGCAGAGACACCCCACAGCCCTGTCGCTGCACACCATGTGCACACACTTGTGCGTGACAGGAAGTTTCTCACTCCCAGGCACACCCAGCTCTGCCCCCACCCCAGTGGTAATTCACCTCTCACCCCAGCTGTCCCCAATGCTGACCTGACACACCTGAGCTCCCTCTTGTAGCTTCCTTTTGCTTCCTCACCAACATTTCCTAACCCTGCTGGGAAGCAAAACCCTTGCAGTGGACATGAATTGTACAGGTGGGAGAGGTTCTGACACAGCCCCTGGGCGCGGCCCAAGGTTTCAGCTGGTGACTCTGCAGTGCAGAAGGAGGAGGAGTTCGGCTGCCAGGGGGGAGAGGTGGCAGGTGTGAAGGGGAACCAAGCCAGGGCTTGTGGCTGAGGGAGGAGGGGAAAAGGGTAGTGGGGGGGTTTGGTAGGGTCTGAGGGGATAAGGGGATCAGGGCAGTGGGGAGGGGTGGGAGAGACAGGATCTGAGGGACCCACTGGAGGGCCCAGGACAGCAGGCAAGGGGCAGCTGGGGTGAGGGAACCCCCAGCTGGGCTCTGAGCTGTGGGGGATGGGTGACAGAGTCTGAAAGGGGAGGCCAGGCTGGTGGGGGAGGGGAGGAAATCTCAGTCCAGGGGCCCTGCAGCTGCCTGTTGCTCATTTCCAAAAAGGCCCCTTGTGAGCCTTTTTGCATTTGGCTGGCTAGCTCAGTTGGCCAGAGCATGGTGCTGATAACACCAAGGTCATGGGTTCAAGCTCCATGCTGGCCATGGGCAGGTCTTTTCTACTTTCCTTGATGTGACTGCTCTGGGCAGGAGGTCAAAAGAGCTGAAGGAACCAGGCTGAGAGGCTGGCAGGGAGCAAGTCAGAGTCACCACCCCAGGCTGAGGGAGGGGCTGCAGAGTGGACCTGGGACAGGGGAGGATCCCCAGCTTCCCAACTCTGCAACACACCTCCCAAAGGAAGGAGCAGCAGGAGCCCTCTGCCAAGGGCACCAGCCCCCTACAGCAGCTCCATTGGCTTTCACAGCTCCCCATCTCCCCCCAAAGGCCTTCTGGCCTCACAGGCTCCCTCCCTGGACACCTGCTACTGCAGCACCACAGGCCCAGGTAACTTACCAGTCTCAAGTCCCTGCCTGCCCTGCTCCTCTTCCTGCATGAGTTCTGCTTCTTCACTCAGGTCCCCCAGCTGCTGCTCTGGTGGGCAGAGGGCTGGGGAAGACACAGGAAGGGCCCTTGGGGGTGGGGTGCAGAAGCACAAGGAGCAGGCCCTGGAGGAAGTCCATGATGAGCAGCTTTGGCCAGGGGAGCTCAGGAGAGAGGCAGAGGTGTACAGGTGACAGGGTGGTTGGGTGGGTCTCTGCAGAGGTGGGGTTGGCTGGCAGTCCTGGGGGAACAGGGGAGAGGCCTGTGGGGAGGAGAGGAGAGAGCAGCAGGCTGCTGGCGGCAGAGCTCAGTGGAAGAGGCAGAGCTGGGATAGGAAGAGGTGAAATGGGAGGAGGAGCACAGGTGGCCTCAGAGGGAGCAGGCCAAGCAAACCAGATCCCCTCCCACTCCTCGGGACGTTCCAGCACTGGCACCAGTCTCCCCAGTGCAGCTGTCACAGGCCACAATGGGCATTCTCGTGCTTTACATGATGCTGACAGGCACTCACCAGAGAGGTGCAGAGTGATTTCAGAATAGTTTATTCCAGAATTATTCCTCCAAAATAATCTAGTTCACAATAACGCCTTCACGCTACATGGAAGCCCCAGAATAAACAAAACATATTTCGAAATGATGCATCCATGCACAACAGAGCCTGTTTGTGAAGAGAGAGCCTGGAGGCATGCTGGGAATATCTCTGCACAGCAGTGTTGTTTTGGAAAACACTATTCTTGAATAACTTACTTTGAAATAGCCCCAATTACCTGTTTATACAGCCCCATTCCAAAATCTCAGGTTTGGAATTGGCACTATTGCGAGGAGAATGAGGTTTACCACCTGGCAAAAAGCTGTCTGCTATTTCTGAATTATTTCAGTAACCTGCCCAGCTCTCTCAGGGTTTGGACCTTATTTGGAGGTTTCAGGGTTTGAGTCCCAGGCTGGAAACCTGCATTCACCTTGCCTTGTGCATCAGGAAGCCAAGAACCCTGCCTATGTCTGGGGCTATGTGCTGGGTCCCAGAATGTCAGGTGAAACCTGAGAAAGTAAAAAAAAAAGCACAATCCCAGCCTTCTGTAGCCAGCTGCAATCGAACAGGTGTTCGTACTCTGCATTGTGGCTACAGCAACCTGGTTTCAAATGCAAGTCACAGCAGTAATAGTCCAGTATTTGAGTAGTGCTGCTTTTATATCACCAGGAGGATAATGAAATACTGCAATGCTTTACCTAGACAGGTGGTGCAAACTTCATCCCTTGAGGTTTTCCAGTCCTGGCTTGAACAGACCCTGGCTGGGATGATTTAGTTGGGGTTGGTGCTGCTTTAGGCAGGGGGCTGGACTGGATGACCTCCTGAAGTTTTTCCCAGCCCCAGGAGTCTATGATTCTCATCTCATCTCCACAGGAATGGGCCTGCACAGCTCAGTTTCTGGCTGGGGGAAGGGCCATGGGGCCACATGCTAAGGAAGCCAAGGGCGGAGAGAGGGAGTCCTGGAAGAAAGAGCAGCTCCAGAGAAGCAATGAGGGCAGAGTATTTGCTGCCAGCTGACGGTGTTACTGACACTGAATGCAAACCCAGCAGTACCTGTTGGATAACGTGGTATCAGTCACTAGGTTCTCCCCTACTTCTTTGTAATCACTGCTGAAGCTCCAGGCAGATGGGAGAAAGCTGCCCTTCATGCACAAATCATCTACTTCCCTTAGCTGCAGGAGCTCTGTGGGTGGGAGAAGCCAGGTCAGTGGGGGGCAAGCTGTAGGGTGCACCTGAGAGAGAAAGTAACAGAGAGAAAGCCATGCTCAGCTATATACTATCAAAACAAAAAAGCAGTAAAGTAGAACTTTAAAGACTAACAAACTAATTTATTTGGTGAACTTCCATGGGACAGACCCACTTCTTCAGACCAGAGCCAGACCAGAACAGACTCAATATTTAAGGCACAGAGAACCAAAAATAGTAATCAAAGTTGACAACTTCAAACTCTCTCAGACAAAGAGTTAAGGGGCACAAAACGGACATCAAAACATTCCTGATTCACAAAGCAGTTAGTGTACATTTTAATGGCACGGGCCAGTCTGTTAATGACTTAAGAGTTTGCATCTTCTTGAAGAAGAATTTTCAATCTGCTTTGGAAAACGAGACTGCTGAACTCTATTTCATATTCATATTCGCCACATTAACATGTGGTTTGACTCAGGATGCAAATTTTCTGAGATACTATAGGGGCTCTTTTGCATACTTGGCTTCATCTAACTCTTGACTCCCCGCCCCCCCCCGACCCCACCGCATTACTCTCTGATTTGCTGACCTTGATAATAATTTTTTTCTGATTTGTCAACCCTGATTAGTATTTTTGGTTCTCCAGGACTTAAATATTGAGTCTGTTCTGGTCTGGCTCTGGCCTGAAGAAGTGGGTCTGTCGCATGAAAGTTCACCCAATAAATTATTTTGTTCGTCTTTAAAGTGCTACTTTATTCCTTTTCTTGTTCTAGAGAGAGAAAGTTTGATTAAACTCCATTTGTAAAACCACTCTGCACATGGGGAAGAAAAGGAGCCAGGGAAGCCGGGTTTGTCCTACAGAGGACTGAAGAACAATGACTCAAAAGAGAGTGTCTGTCACTTGTGTACAGAGGAACAGTAAAGCCCAGGGCTTCTGTCTGATACACACAGGATGTGGCCACATTAGCCTCTCTTTTGCAGGGGCTATGGGAGTGTGCCACTTCAGAAGATGCTGTGATGTGGGGGGTATGTGTGTGTGTGTGTGTGTGTGAGTGGCTCACAGAGGGTGTGGGGCTCCTGTTGAGGGTAAGCTGGTGACCAGGTAACACTTTTGTACTGCAGACAAAGGGGGTGGTGGAAGCCAAGGAGTTTAAATTGAAACTGGGAAGCAGTTAGTCTGGGCTGGGAGGGACAGAGACAAAGGAGGGAGCAAGGCCCCAGCTCTGGGGGCCCTCAGGGCCTCCTCTCCCCAACATGGATTTTACTGGCTGTCTCTGCCTGCTGTACTGACTCTTCTGTAAGATGCTGCGTCCTGTCAGCTAATAAACCTGCTGAGTAAGAGTCACACCTGCCTGCAGATGGGGTGCAGAGCTTGGGGAAGCCTGAACCCCATCACAGATTTGAATGAGGCAATGATATGAACATGCAACAACTCATTTGCATAAAGTGAACCTCATGCACTTCAGAAAGCACCCCTGGCACACAATTACTGTAGTGAGCCTGTGTGGGTTTGGAAGGCCACTTTTTTTTCCCCCCCTCACCTTGAGACTGACAGCAGCAAAAGCTGGCTTTACCCCAGGGGGGATTTGAACCCACAATCCTTGGTCTAGAAGGTCAATGCTTTATCCATTAGGCCACTGGGGTACACAAATAAGAGGAAGCAATGAAGGATAACATTCTCTCAAAAAAATGTACTTTTCTTACCTTGGAAGACAAAAATTTTGCTCTTTCTTTGTGTTAGTTCTTTCTTTGTTGTGAATCTGAGAAACGCCCAGGGACTAACTCTGCAGTAGCAACAAAGGAGTCACCCACACCCAGCTGGATATTAAGTTACCTTCCCTGGCCATTCACCAGGAAGGGATATGTAGGCGACAGGTTCACAATTGCCATGAAAGGCAGCTGCTCAATGGGCTGCTCGCCCTGAGGTGCCTGGCTCTGAGACACACCGAGGATCTTTCTGGCACCCAGAGGAGCGTGTAAAGTAAGGGACATTGACATGATCATTTCTCCTCTCCTGCTGTACCTATACTGAAGGCAGCAACAATGTTGGAAAGACAAAGAAGCCTTTGACGTGGCCTAATTGGAAAAGCATCCCAGGAAACACAAACTACTAGAAGTTATGGGGAAGGGAAACCTTCCAGTCTGGCTCAGCATGAGCACATTTAGGAATTAGACTGGAATTTCTCTTGTAACAGTTCTGGACTCCTGCACCAATATCACCTCAAAACACATGCAACTGATCTTTTTGTGGGGAATAAATCTCAGCTACTGGAGTTTTGACTGACATTTGGGGAGTCTGTGCGAGGAAACGTGCAGGGAACTGGGCTTGTTGACCTCGTGAGGTCACTCACGAGCACCACTCTTTCTCCTGCCAAAGCCTGTGGAAGTGAGGCTGGCTGCAGGGAGGCAGAATCCTGTGCCTGTCCAATGGTGCTCCAGAAATGGCTCCTGGTAACCCAGGAAAAGAAGTGGGAATCTGGGTGGAAGGAAAACAAGCAAAGCTCTGTCTGAGTGAGTAAGGAGCAGGTCCTGGGTGGATTGGGCAGTGGTGGTCTTGAGGGGCTCTCTGTCAGCCTTGGGGCAGCAGGGACCACTGTCCCTTTGTGACTGAGCCAGGCTGGTGGTTCATGGCTTTGGATGTGTCTGGTTGTGAGCAACTGGGACCACAAACCCTCCACCTGCCTGTGTGATGGGCAGATGTGCTAAATATGACATTTGAGGGAGCTGGTGAAATGGTTTAGCTGCCAAATATCATAACCTCTTTTCTGTGTGTGAACAGCCTTTGTAGATGGGTGCAGGATGTGTCTGTCCGTCTTTCTGTCTGTGGTACAGACCGTGTGGTAGGTTTCTGGGTCACACTCACAGACGATTGGGCAATACACTGCCTAGCCTGCTTGTGATGGAGTGGGGGGAGTGCATGTGTGAGTCAGGCTGGGTGTCTGAGGCAAGCAGCAGCTCCCAGTGGCTGAGGATGACCCTGGGGCTACAACTGGCAGGTAACACCTCTGCCCTGAACAAAGAGGATGGGGGAGCTGAGCTGGGTTTTGAATCGGGGGCCGCAGTTAGAGGCAAGGGGAAGGGAGAGCTGGGAGGCAGCCAGCCTGAGGAGGGGGAAAGCTACACCCCAGAGGGGCACCCCTCGGGGCCTTCTCCCCAGGACGGGTTGGAAGGACTGTCTCTGGCTGCTGTACTGTCGCTTCTGTAAGAAACTGGGCATCTGTTGCCTAATAAACCTTCTGTTGTACCTGCTGAGTGAGAGTCACTCCTGCCAGCGGACGGAGTACAGTGCAGGGGGACCCCTGAACCCCATCACACTGCTTAATGGCCCATCCTGTACCACCTGCTGTCTTGTTGGCTCATTGGGAAAGCAAGGGGTACAGCTGAAAGCTCAGCAGCTAGGTTTTGCATGAAGCGTGGGTGTCTCAATTATCAGGAGCAGCCAAGGGCAATTTGAGGCCCCGTGGTCAACATCTAGCCTGTTTTCCCCCTGTCTGTATTCTTCAGTCCAGGGCCATGCTGACACTGCACATCTGTGTTTTGAAGCAGCAAAAGGCTGGGCTTGAGATAAGTGCATCTCTGTTTTCAAACGTTCTAAGACTGCTGTTTCTTTGTGCTTTGTGCTCAGAGGCACATAAAAGGGGCAAGATGGAGTACAGCAGGGGGATACTGTCTGGTTACAGGACCCCAGGGGCTCCGGGGTGGGACAGCCACATGGACACCTGCCTCAGGCCTTGTGGCTGGTGCTGCAGACTGATCTATAGCTCTCAGTGTGAGAGAGAGGGGAGTGTGACATTCAACCCCACAGGCAAGTGTCTGCCCCTTTCCCAGCTGTGCACAGCCCAGCCCAGGCCAGCAGCTGGGAGAGACCAGAGCCCCTGAGCCAGCCTTGGGGACAGGCCCTTCCCTCACAGGCAGCTGCCCATGTGAGTGTCTGCAGCTGAGCCAGGGCTGCCCCCAACCCTGTCCCCATGTGTGGCTGGGGCACTGCACCCCAGCAGTGTTTGGGGCCCTGCCCACCCGAGGAAGCCGCACTGCTGGGGACAGGAGTGAGAAGAGCACCGCTGGACCAAATCTGCCCATCCTGTGTCCCTGGCCAACCAGCAAGGTGCAGAAAAGTTCCTGGCAGGGTTGACTTTGGGAAGTATGAAAAACTGACAGCCAAAAGAGATGAGGTGGTGGTGAAGTGGCCAAGTGGTGAAGGCGATGGACTGCTATTCCATTGTGCTCTGCCTACATGGGTTTGAATCCCATCCTCAATGTGTCTTTCTTTGTCAATTTCCAGCCCTATTGTGGGTTGCAACTTCCACCACAGCTGAGCCTGCTGCCTCCCAGCTCCTGTGTTGGGCAGACTCCAAGCATAGGACACCTCTGGGAGGCTCAGCTGAGCTCTGGCTGCCAGAGGTGGGGGTGGGATGATTTCATTTGCCCTGAAAGTGCCAAGCCTGACTCCAGTGTCAGCTCCTCTGCCCGCTGCAGTGCTGCTGTATGGGTCTAAGCAGGGCCCCAAACACAGCCGGGGCTGTAGTTCCCTGGCAAGGAAGGGGCAGCCCTGACTCAGCTGAGGTCAGGCACAGGTGCAGCTGCCTCTGAGTGAAGAGCTGGTTCCCCAAGGCTTGATGCAGAGCTCTGGTCTCTCCCAGCTCCTTGGCTGGGCAGTGCACATCTGGGAGAAGTGCAGATACGTGCCAAGGGGTAAGGAATGTTTCTCTGCCCCTGACAGCAATAGATCCAGCCACAGGGCCTGGGGCAGGTCTCCATTCAACTGTGCCACCCTGGGCAAGTCCTGAGTTCTTCCGTGCTTCTCAGCAGCTGGGGAAAAGCCTCTTTGGGACACATCTCCTGCCCCACAGCTGAAAGACGTACACAGGAGCTGCTGGGTTCAGCTCCCAGAGATGCCGGGCTGCTACCTTCTGCAGCACCTGGTGTTGGCCCTGACAGGACATGGGGCTGGAGGGACCTTTGTTCTGACCCACAATGGATGTTCTGAAGGTTCACATGCTGGTGACAGGCCAGTGCTCCAGACCCCCCCAGGACACTCCTCGCCTTGTGGGAAAGGGGCAGCTCTGGGCTTTCAGGTTAAACCGCACATGGCGGCTGCCACACTGTGGGGTGGCTCTTGCAGTGCTGCTGACGGCGTCTTTGTGTGCTGTGTCTGAGACTGGAACCCCCAAGCCCCTTTGGGGTAACAACTGCAGCAGGACAGGTCAGTGTCCCGGCCCCAAAGCAGCCAGACCCACTGAAATGCCGGAGAATCCAGGGAAACACTTCCCTGCCCCTGGGCTGTTTTCATGGGCTAAACTCCCTTCCAGCGTTGACCTGAGTGACACACTGACATGGCCACTTCCCAGCCCCAGCCCGGGGCACTCAGCCACTAGCACTAGTAAATGTTCTACCCCTGGAGCTCATGACCCTCGGAATAAGCAAAGGTCCTGACCCTCGCAGCTCATTCCAGAGACCACAAACTCTCTGCAACCGCCCATGGCTCCTTTCCACTGATGCTGGCGAGGTGAACTGGTTATTGTGAGCCTCCTAATGCTCCGATGATGGGTTCAAGTCCTGCGCTACCTTTTAGCTCACCTTTCTTTTTGTCCTGGCTGCAACAGACAAATAGGCTCTACGATGCCCAGGGGGCTGTGCAGGGGTCAGCCTGGAGGGTGGGGTTTCTGGGTGTCTCTGTTGGCATCACCATAAGACTTCCAAATGCCTCTGTCCAGGGTGCTGGTGACTGGCAGTAACCTGCTGTTACTGTTCTTGGCATCCTCTGTGTTTCTGTGCCTGTCACCTGCCTGGTCACACAGATTTGCTGAGCTACTTGGGCAGGTGAGATACATGCAACAGGACTGGTTGTGCCAACTGCACAAGTCTGCCACTTGCGAGCATTTTGGTGGATGCTCCATTTTCTGAGAGCAGCCGCAATGGAGATGTCGTTGTCTGTGGCAATAAGAGTTTAAACTGGGGCTCATGGGGCAGATTTTTGTGCACACTTTCATGCTTACTAAACTGTGCTGTGCATGGGCTGTGCCCCAAGGGGTGTGTTCCTTCTGGGTGCCCAGAGGTTGCCACATAAGTGAGCCTTTGGGGGAAGGAGTCACTCACAGGACCTCTCGCCCCTTCATTCTCAGGGTGAATTACTGACCCAGGGCTGTGGGGCTGGCATCAGCCTGGCTCACACGCCTCTTGCTTCGGTAGCTCTGAGCCAATGTGTGAGACTCAACAGTTATGTATCTTTGTATGCTTTTCTCTGCTGCATTGGTCCCTCCTGCAGCTCCCTCTGTGGTAGGGCTCTGCCTGGCCCTCTGCCCAGCTCTGCCCCCTGTCTGGTGACTATTTACTGCTCAGAGACACAGGCTTGTTCCTGGGCCTGGGTCAGTCCCTGTTGATGCTGGCTGAGTGTGAAACGGCCTAGGTGTGTCAGCCTGCACCAAGAGCATTTCTGTGTCAGACTCCTGAGCCCCCAGGCTGTGGGTCTGGTTCTCCTGCCCAGTGCAGCCCATAGCAAGCAGAGCCCTGCACATGTGCATCAAACTGCACCTTTGTGTGATAGATGGGAATAGAAACTTGAGCCTCAGAGGCTGGGAACTGAGGCAGCTGAGGGACGGGTTTACTCGGTTTTCGTATATTTGCAGAGGAAAGTGTGAAGTGTTTAAATCCATTTCAAGCATCCAGTGCAACCCCCCAACATACTGGAGCCAGATGGGTTGAAAACCATCCAAACAGGAGCACCTGGGTTAGCTTCATCTGCAGTCAAGTGTTCAACCACTGAGCCAGGCTTTTATTAGTGGAAAACAGTGAGAGGTTTGTTACTATGTAGAGGCCGCTCCACCTTTCCTCACAGCGACATGCCTCTGACTATATGACTGGGAAAGGGATTGTTGGGAATTGTGCTGCCAGACCAGTTTAAAAGGTGTGTGACATTGTGAAAGTATTGAACCCCAAACTCTAAGTGGATTAAATGTCACTGGTACGGGCATGTTCAATGCATCCCAGCACCTTCTTCCTGAAAACAGTGCGCTCATATTGTCACGAGGGCTGACATGTTAGCACTGTAAAAGCTCTGTTGTGCAGCACCTAAGGGAACCAGGCTGCGGGGTCACCACATGTTCCAGGTGGAGAAGTTACTGACACTGACTGCAAACCCAACTCTATCTGAGTGATTGGTGGGTGTCCTGCAGTCGGTTGTTTCCTCATCCTTTGTAACCACTGATTTTGCTCCAAGCTGCTGGGAGAGAACTGTCCCACGTATGGCGGCAATCTGCCTCCCTGAGGGGCTGTAAGTCTGAGTGGGAGAAGCCAGGTCAGCGGGGGACAAGCTGTAACATGCACAGGGAGAAATAAAGTTTCATCAAACCCCGTCTGTGCGTTTGTGAAACCACTCTGGGTTCAGGGCAGGAAAGGAGCTGGGAAAACAGTGTTTGTTCTGCAGGACACTCAAGATCAATGACTCAAAAGGGGCCTTGGGTAAGGGAGTGTAGCTCAGTAGTAGAGCTTTTGACTGCAGATCAAGAGGCCTGTGGTTCAAATCCAAGCACTCCCTTTAAAGGACAGTTACTGACTTCCCTGTTTCTAACACACTCTGGATTTCTCTTCTATGGGAGCTCTTTAAACAGAGCTGAGCCCTCAACAATTCCTACTGCTAACACACATAAACCTAGCAAACCTGTCCTTTAGCTAGCAGTAGATAATGACATGAGCAATGCTGGGCCTCATACCTATAAAGAGGTGCTTGTCCCTAGTCAATGAAATGTATCACATTCAGGCCTGCGTATCTGTGAAGTTTTAAGTGCATATAGAGAGGATGTTGATTACTCTGTGAATTCACAGCCAGGGCTATTGAATCCTCCCTCACCCACATACTCCTCTACAATCGCCACCAGCCTTTCCAGTCTCTCCTTCTCCACCAGGTCTCTCCAGGCTGGTCACTTTCAAAGAAAAATGAACCTGCCTCCTCACTCTGGAGTTGCAGCAAGATGGGCGGAGATGGACGTCTGGTGAGGTGGGCAGGAAGCAGTGTCCTGAGAGGTGAAAGAGCTGGAGGGGGGCAAGGAGTGCAGGGGAGCAGCCTGCCAAGAGTCAGAGGTGCTCAGAAAGGGCTTAAACTGCAGGTTCCATGGTGTAATGATCAGCACTCAGGACTCTGAGCCCAGCTCTCCGTGGGACCTTTGTGTGGTTTATGATATATCTTTGTCAGGGCTGGGCTTCTTTCTCCACAGCTGCCCCTGAGTGAGGGCTTCTCCCTCCTCCCTGCTGAATTGGTTCCCCTGCAGCTAGGTCTCTGCTTGGGCTGGTTCACCAACTTTTCTTTAATACATTGGGGCCCCAGAAATTTCCTGTCTGGTTGGAGATACAGGAGGACCTGTGGCTGGTGCTGCAGACTGACCTGTTGCTGTCAGAGGCAGAGTAGGGAGTGTGACATTCACTCCCTCAGGGCACTTATCTGCCCCTTCCCCAGCTCTGCACAGCCCAGCCCAGCATCTGGGAGAGACCACAGCCCCTGAGTCAGCTGTGGGGACAGACCCTTCCCTTACAAGCAACTGGCCATGTTTCTGTCTGTAGCTGAGTCACTGGCAGGAGCCGCATCCTGGCAGAGCTAATGCCTTGGCTGAGCCATGCAGTGGGAAGCAACTGCTCCATTACACTGAAAAAATGAACAGACGAAAAATAAGAATGAGAATCAGAAGAATAAGAACAGATAAATAAATAATAATAATAATAAATAAATAAGAAGAAAAAACCCTCAAAGACAATCTGGAAGAAGCAGATGAAGGGCTTATCTGGGATTTGAACACAGGACTTCTGGCACCATAAGGGAGTGTTTTACCCTCAGACCAAAAACACCTTTTCAGAAGGTGTGTACTGAAGGTGCTCCAGGACCAGGTTTGAACAAACAGCCAGTGCTCTGATAAGTACCACACCTAACTTCACCTTTCCAAGGTCATTTCCAAGGTCTCTTCACAGCGCTGAAGCAAGAAACCAACTTCACACTCTGAACAAATCACAAACCACACTGTGAGGGAGAAAAACGTCAGGAAACACGCAGTCAAGGAGAGCAACAAACACACTGTCTGGGGGGACCATCAGGGAGTTCAACTCAAGACTTCTTGCGCTCTGAGTAACACTCGGCCTTGCAAAACACCCAGGCTGTGGAGGAAAAACAAACATCATTTCTCACACCAACTCCACCTGATTTCACCTTGCCAAACCCTTCCCCACACTCCCTCCTGCCTAGAGTGAGATTCACACACACTGAACTGGGTGGACTGGTGGTGCTGGGCTTAGTCCTTCACAGCCTTTTTACCTGCCTGTTCTGTATGACTCTACCCAGCACAAGCCAAGATTGCCCTGCTGCCTTACAGGATGCAAACACCAGCAAAGCTGGGCAGGTGTTGGGGCTGGCAGGGAATCAGGTGTGGGTTCTTGGTGTCCTCTGTGCTGCTGGGCCTGTCACCTACCTGCTCTCACAGATTTGCTGAGCTACATGGGCAGGTGCTGTACATGCAACAGGGACGGTTTTGTGAACTGCAAAAGTCTGCAGCTTGCTCGTTTTTTGGTGGATGATCATTCAGAGTCTATCAAATGTGTCACATTCAGCCAAATGGTGTCTGCACACTTTGGAAGTGTGTGTGCAGAGAGGATGTCAGTTACTCTGTGAATTCACAGCCAGGGCGATTATGTCTTCCTTCGGCCGGATATTCCTCTACTATCACCCCAGACTTTTTCAATCTCTGCATCTCCGTTATTTGTCTCAAGCTGGTTATTGTAAAAGGAGAATGGCCCTATCTCGTCACTCTGGGGCTTCAGAGAAATGTGGCCCTGCAGCCAGTTGGAGTCAGCAGCGAGAAGCACAGAAGCACCAGGGATGGCTGTGCTGGTGGAAGGGAAAATGCATTCAGGTACAATGACGGGTTGCAGAATTCAAACAGCAACCTGGCTTCCAGCACACGGGGGGGAATTGGGGCTCTCTCTGCGTAGCCGTTTGCAATGGCACAAGAGAGCACCATGAACAACTCCCCTCTGCCAGGGAGGGAAAGGGAATGGCTGTGACCAGGAGGCTGGATTTCAGAGAGGAAGTTGGGGCCATGGATCAAGGGCAGGGCTGGGATGCAGATCTCAGACCCCTTCCCCAAATATATCTATCTACCCCTGCTCTGACACTGTGTTCTGCTTTAGGTGTCTGGCTGCCTCCAGCATGGGCTGAGCTCAGGGGCACTTGGCTCTCCCTCTCAGTGCATCCCAGGGCCAATCTGGGGCAGGGCTGGTTGCGGCGCTGTGTCTGAGGGCCTGTTCCCTGTCAGCTGTGGGCTTGTTCAACTGCTCAGGAGAGATTCCAATGTCACTCAGCTGATTAGCAGAGTGCTCACCGCTGAGGCTTTTGTTTCCATTGGTGGTGGTACACATTGGTGACTAGTTCAGAGCATATGAAATTTATTCCACATGAGGCTGGAAAAGGCTGGAGGGACCACTGTCTGTGGGTGTCCAGCATGACTAAGGGAGGGCTGTTGAGTGTGTGCTGGGTCTCACTGAGTGTTTGGGGAAGGCCAGCTGGGGATGCTGAGCTGGGTGTGCCGCTGGGCTTGTTGGGTAACATCACAGTGGTTTTCTTTTCTGAAGTGGGGTGCTTTTTGTGGGGGTAACTCTTATCCCCACCACACACCTGATGCAGGGGCCATTGCTTTTTGTGCCAAAGCATGTGGCTGGGATCTGGCACTCAGGATCCTTTCCACGAATATACATATTCCCCTCTCATCACACACATCTGACCCTCTTCCACTTGAAACCCTGGAGCCTTCACTTTGCTTGGCAGGTGTCTCAAACTGCTTGCATCTGTGGGGTGTTAGGCTGGTGAGACGAGAGTCCGTTCCATGTCCATATTCTCCCACTGCTGATTTTCCTCTCCCCCACGAGTCCCGTGTTGTCAGCCTGCAAATGTATCTCTTTTCTCCAAGGTTGACTTCCCTCTCACTACAATGAGGCAATACAAAATTCACCTGAACTCATTTAACCTCATTTTTTAGTGCAGACATACCCAGAGGCACTTGAACCGGGCTGAATGGGATTTTGAGAGTGCCAAAAGACTCTGCTAAATTGTGGCTGTGCACTGTTGGCTGAGGTGCTGGATTCCTGTTTCTATGACTTCCCCACTTCCTAAAGAGGGAGTCCTTGAGGCCAGAAGACCTGGTGAGGAAATGAGGAGCAGAGAAAGCCAATGGGGCTGCTGTGGAGGGCTGGTGCCCTTGGGAGAGTGATCCTGCTGCTCCTTCCTGTGTGAGGCATGCTGTGCAGTGTGGGCTTAGGGCAGGTGGCTCTGAACTTTGAGAGGTTGGGTCCAGGGATGTCTGAACCTCACCTGGCCCAGGTCCACAAGGAAGCCTCTACCTCAGGTTGAGGGAGTGATTATGAATCCTTCATCTGGTGCATGGGCTGGAGAGCCTGTGTGTCATGGGGTGCACTTGGGCAGCAAGAATTTGGGTCATGGGGTGAATGCAATGGGACAAAGATGAGAACGCTGTGACCAACATCCTCTCTGGCCATTGGGGAAGGGCTGGTTAGGGAGAACCTGAGTTGAGAGCCTGAGTCCTTCTCAGTCCAAGGGTGAAGGAAGTAGCCGAGGAAAGCAAATGAAGGAAGTGGTCAAAGGGTCTTCTCAAGGCTTTGCCCACAGCAGCAAGTGAGGAGATGACAAGCCACTGGCCAAGGCAGTTGCCTGATGTTTTTGTTCCATTAATTAGAAAAGTGGTCCCTGTCTCATTGAAAGGTTCTGCACGCTGTCTGCTTGCCAGCACTGAGAGGGGCAGGGAATGCCAGGTCAGAGGCCAGCAACACCTGCCAAGATAGAAAGGAGACACTGGGTTCCTTCCTGCTTTTAGCTGGGGAACATCTGCAGGCAAGACAATACAATAACCAGTGCACCACAGAATGTCAGCTGGGTTCTTCTGTCCCTCCTCTGAAATGCAAAGCCCCTGGATGGCACTTACCCTGGTGTACCTGGAAGGGCCACCCTGGAGAAAGTGACTGAGGGAGCAGCTAATGGCTACCTTTCAACAGCTCACATAGCAGAGCAGTGGACTGTAGGGAGAGCTCAGCAAGTTCCCTCCAGTTGAAGAAGCTTCTGGCAGGCTCTTGTCTTGCTGATGGGTTGACTTGTTGAGCCTGATGTCTTGTCACCCATCTACCCTGAAGCACTCTGTGAAAGTGGAAGAGCAGGAGAGGGACTGTCACAATCTCTTTGGGAAGTGTCAGTGGGGCCTGAATGTCACAGGCTCCTTGGGGCTCTCTCAAGCACTCACTGAAGATCTGCCAACAACTGTCTTCTGTGTCCATCTCACCAATACACAGATAAGTGGGAGATAACCTCAAGGACTGAAGCTTTCTGGCTCCCCAATTCCAGCTATCACTCAGCCCTAGGCCCTGGATTCACTGCCCCCTCCCTGCCAGACCTGCTCCCATGGGTGGCTGCTCGGACAGAAGAAGACAGTCTCATTTGTGATGTCACACTCTATCCCAGGGAGTGTGTGTACTCTGGGATTTCCCTAATAGGTGCATGAGAGAATGAGGGAGTTGAGCTGAGAGCAGTGTTCAGAGAAGAAAGTTGCCTCTTGCCCATGTTGAGGAGCACAGTCTGAACAGCATCATTTCTGGGTGCGCCTGACAGAACAGAAAGGGGATGTGCAAAGAAAGAGAGGAAACGTTTCCATCCGCTTTCACCCGGGGGCCGTTTTGCATGCCTGGCCAACATGAGAGCCCAGTGGGGAACACAATCTGCACTGGCTTCTTTGGCTTCTCCCCTGAAACGCCATTCGCTTGGGAGGCACTTGCCCTGACACGTGCAGAGGGGCCTCCCTGGACAGTGCGACAGCTTCTAGCTGCCCTTTAATAGCTCAGTTGGCAGAGCCCAAGACTGTAGGGAATGTTCACCAAGCTATCTTCAAGTGGCTGGTTGAACTCCAGTTCGAAGGAACATGTCCTTTTTCATCTGCTTTGCCAAACAAAAGAAGAAAGGAAACAGACACTGACACTGTGATCGAGCAGACAATGAGATTCCAGGAAAAGGCAGCTGTCGTCTCCCGAAAGCAGCCCAATAGCTGCTTCTCCAGAGTGAGAAAGGTTTCTGGTGAAGTCTGGGATTAGGCCCAAGACCTTTAGAGCTTCAGCACAACACTTGTCCAACTGAGGTACTTTGCCAGCTGCTCTGCAGCCTCTACCACTGCTGCTTCTCTAGCTCAGCCATAGTGCACAAGAAAGAAGCTCTTCCCTGTGCCTTTGCAAGCAAGCTGAGTGTTGCCTGCTCCCCTCAGCTTGACCCACTTCTTTGCCCCATTCCTACCTCCCTTCCCAGGTTGACCCAGTAGATCCAGAAGGAGCACCTGGCAGGGCAGAAGGGGGAACTGCAGAGAACCACAGGCCGTGTTTCTGCCCGTTTTTGATTCGGGCTCCTTTTGCATGTCAAGCGCACATCACAAGCCCCTCTGCTGGTGAGGTCTTTCACCCCAGCTCTGAAATGCCGTTCGTTTTTGTGGCATTTGTCCTGAGATGTGCCCATGACGGCCTGCTGGAAAGTCAAGCGCTGGTGTGTGAGAGGTGAAAGTCTCCTGTCTCCTTTGCCAGCCAGAACCATCAGTGATTTCGGGTCCCCTTTTCCTGCTCTGAAGAGTGGCTGTGCTGCTGTTGAGGGAGTACACAAGGGATGCTTTAGGGATCATCATCCTCATCATCATCATGAACAACCATTGGCGTCCCATGCCTGTCTCACTATTTCCTTCCATCTTTCCCTGTCCAATGAGGAGTCGCTTCATTTTTGTAGCCCAGCTCTGCACCAATCTGCTTTGTCATCTACCCATTCTCTGTGGGCTCTGCCTCTCCTTTCTGAACCTACCCTTATGCCTAATACCAGGCTCTTGGTTTTCAATTCATCATTCATTCTGCAGATATGCCCGAACGGCTGTATCTTCCCTTGTACAGATTCTCTTTTGGCTGTACCCTCCTGTAGAATTCCTCCTTCGCGAGTTTCTGCAGCAATCCTATTCTCCGGAGCTTTCTACTACAACTCCTCTCAAAGGCCAGTAGCCTTCTCTTTGAATCTTTCATTATCACCTGTGTCCCACATCCACACAACATGTTGCTCAATATGTGTTTTGGGAGTAAGGGAACTTTGAGGTTTGGGCTGTGAGGATTACGCAAATGAGGTGCTGCGTATGCAATACAGCAATTCACAGAGCTGACTGACTTACATGCCCCCTTCCCAGGAGGTGGCTAGTGTAGATGAGGCCCAGCTGTGGCCTCACCTGTTCTGAATCAAGGGGGAGATAATTAAGTGTCAAGATCTGCTAGAAACCCTTCTGCCAAAGCACCCCAAAATGCTTTTAGCTTCCCTGGCTCCAAGGGCACAATGTTGACTCACCTTCCTTCACCATTGGTGAGCCCCTCAGCCCCAAGGTCACAACGAGGCCAAAGAAAGGGTGTATCAGGAATGGGATTTGAACCCACATCTCTACCCAGAGAGCAGATTATTGAGAAAGCATCATTTTAAGTCTAGAGCCTTAGACCACTCGGCCATCCTGACAAATGCCTTAACTTTTGAATATAATTCATATGCAAGTTTCTCCTTGAGCCTGGTGACCATCTGGTGCTGACTGTTCCACAGCATCCACCCAGGGGTTGGTCACCTCCCCTGTCTTTGTCTCTCCAGAGCAGTGAAAATTTCTGACTCAGTGAAAGTTGAACTTTCTGACTCCTGGCCCAGCCCTCTCAACACAAACCTTTTCCTGGGCCACCAGCCAACCACCCCTGATGACAAATGCCTTTTGTTTTTTGCTTCAAAATACCTCAAATACTAAATTATTCACATTACGGTATTAGGTCTGTAACAGAAGGGGGGTTTATAATAATTGATATGAAAGGAGTTGTTTCTAATAAAAATAAAAATAAACAGATTAACAGGTTTAACTTTTTACCAAACTTCCTTAGAAATAAAGCAAAATATGAATTTATGTCCAAAAGTGGGGTGAGGGTGGGGGGTTCCTGTGCCCCTTGCCCCCCATGGCACAAAAGGGAAGGAGGAGCAGGGCCAGAATCCAAAGTCAGGGAAAGTGGGAGGGAGGAAGGGTCCCAGGCTGGAGCCCAGACACCTTCCCTCCTCTAGGCACCTGGAGCAGGGAGCGGCTGGTGCTCACAGCTCCAAGGAGAGACTTAAAAACCACGGAGCAGCTGAGGACCAGGCAAGAGGAGGGGAGGACCATGCCCATGCCTGGACTGCAGACAGCCATACAGACCACACCTGGTTTTCTTCCACCCCCAGTCAGCGAAGGCCTCCCACTGACCAGCACACAGGGAAGCTGCTGCCCCTCTGTGCCCGGTTTCAGGAGATGGCAGGAAAGCCAGGCCTGCCCCCGACACCTCTCTCCCTGCTCCCACTCGATGGGCTCAGAAAAGAGTCAGGTGCCCATCTGGAAGAGGGAAAGTGCCTTACACATCAGCCTGGATCCACCACCTTCTTCCTTTGGCAAGTGGAGGACAGTAAAGGGGCCAGTGGAAGTATCCAAAGTTTACAACCAATCAGTGACTCCTTCCTGAAGTTCAGCTGGAGCTAGACCATTTTTTTCAGGGTAGCTGAGAAGAAAGTCTCTAAACAAACCCACCGCAATGGGCTGCTATGAAATCAGACTCCCTAGCCATTAAATCACAGAAAACAGCTCTTTACGGGTGCTTCTTTCAGAGGAGCAGACAACGTGCTTGTTGGATAATCCAGCAATAGGGCAGATACTCTGGCTGTGGGCACACTAGCTCCTCCTTTCAGAAGGTGCTAAAGAGATGCTTCCAGGAATATGCAGCACATCCTCAGCATAATGGTGGCCACAGGTGCTTCGAAAGTGCCAGATTCAAAACGCATGCTGCCCATGTAGCTGGGGACCTTTCAAAACAATCCCCCTCAATTCGAAAATCCCTTCTTCCCATTTGGGTCTCCTCTTGTCTTCCTCGTCTTGGCTTCTTTCTTCTGCCCCATTCCTGCCTCACTTCTTCCTTCAGCAGCTCAAGCAAAGGAGGTCAGCAGGAAGACATGGCCTCCAGGGACCAATCTCCAAGGGCAGGAGATCCAAGCCACAAGCCTCCTAAAAATGACTGGTTTAACTCGTGTAGCTTACGCACGTGCACAGAAAATGGAATGCTCAACAGATGTCACCACCTTCTGTCCCACAGGAATTGGATTCATTAGAGGGACAGGCCAGGGCAGAAGGGACGAGACATCCTGGGCATAAAGGGGATGCACAAGAATGAAAACTTTAACACCTCTGTCTCATTCTGAACCAAGGACCTTTTGGGTGGTAGGCCAATGGGATAACTGCTACACTACAGAAGGTCTTACTACATTGTTTTTCCACTCCTCAATTCCATCCAGAATGCACAACCTCAGTCTTGTTTTTGACAAGGACCCCCATGTAGCCGTGCTGAGGCACGCGCTTTTGAAAGCAGCACTTTCAAATTGTCGCAGCTGGAAGCGTCCTAATGCTAATGAAACGCTGAATATTCAATTCAGCACTTCATTAGTAATCTTCAAAATGGCCATTTGCATGGCCATTTCAAAGTTGTGGCCAAGTGTGGCCACTGCCCAAGTGGATGGGAGAGCTGTCCCCCACACACATGAAACCAGCCTCCCTGAGTGATGGCAGCTCTGTGAGTGGGAGAAGCCAGGTCAGTAGGGGGAAGCTGTGGTGTGCACCTGGAGAGAGAAGTTTAATAAAACCCCATTTGTAAAACCCCTGAGGGTTGGGACAGAAAAGGGAACCTGGGGAAGAAGGGTTTGTTCAAAGGGGCCGGAAGATCAGTGGCACAAGCAAGAGTGAAATGTGGGGGTAGGTCAGGGTCACAGTGTTTGATTGTAGGTCAAGTGGTCTTGTTTCAAGTCCGAGCCCCTCCTTTAAAAGGCAGCTACTTGTATGACTACAGCTGTCTCACCTTTCCCTACACACTCTGGATTTGTATGGGATGGGGCGGGGGTTAAAATGGAGATCAGCCCTCAATGTTTGCCAGATCCATTGCATATATACCTAGCAAATCCCTCCCTCAGTTGAAATCTGGCAAAACAGGGCACCTGACAGTTGACACCGTTATGAGGAATTTTGGGTCTCATTGCTCTAAAGAGGCTCTCATTCAGAGTCTATCAAATGTATCACATTCAGCAATGAAGTAGCTGCACATTTTGTAAATGTGTGTGTACAGAGGATGTCAATTTTGTAGGAATTCACAGCCAGGGCCATTATGTGCTTCCTCAGCTCGATATTCATACACAAGCACCAACATCCTTCCCCATATCTGTATTTCTGTTAATTCTCTGCAGGCTGGTTATTATAAAAGAAAAATGCACCTGTTTCAAACTCGGGGGGTTTCAGAGAAAGTCAGTCTTCAGCCAGGTGGAGTGGGCAGCAAGAAGGTATGGGCTCATTGTCTCAGGGAGAAGAATGGTAGAGATGGGGTAGGAAGGAGTGTCCTGAGAGGTGAAACAGCTGGAGGGTGGCATAGAGTGCAGGGTGCCAGCTAACAAAAAGTCTCAGAGGTGCCCAAAAGAGCTAAAATTTGCCAGTCACATTGTGTAAATAGCAGCACACAAGATTCTGTGATCTGAATTCAAATGTCTGTGAGACCTGCTGGAGCTGTGGTGGTTTGTTTTAAATCTCCCTCCCTCCAAGGGCTGGGCTTTTTTGCACACAGGTGTATCCGAGTTAGAGCTCCTCATCCTGCTTAATGAGTGAGGCCCACTGGAGCTCAGCCTCTGGTTGGGCTGACTCACTCACATGCCTGCAACAGGTTGGGGCTCTAAAACTCATCAGTCTGTGTGGAGATGTCTGAGGTTGTGTTTCCCATAGATTCTTTTTTGCCTACATGATTGGTGGCAGTGCCTGTACCTGGAGCTGCAGGCTATTTCTATTGCAGGCATGGCACTTAAAGGAAGGAGCATGAAGATCAGGCTAAAATAACAGGGGACAGAAGGTGAGAGGAAGAGTCCCAGGCTGGAGGCCAGCTCACCTTTGCTCTTGTGGGCCCCTGGAGGTGGGGCTGCTGGTACTGAACCTCTGTGGGATGGCTCAAATGCCACTGAGCACCCGAGAACAGTGCAAGAGAAGGGGAGGACCATGGCTACATGTAGCCAGAGGACTTCCATAAAGACCCCTGAGCCTGGCTGCTCCTCCCCAACCCTCACTAATGCCACCCCCAAAGCAGCATGTGTGCTGATGCCATCATCACAAGGTGATAGAAAATCAGCCAATCCCCAACTGGGGCTCCTTAACTGCAGACCAGAAGGTCTGTCCCAAAGAAGCTTTTCTCTGGCTGCCAAGAAGTGCAGAAGAGCCCTGAGTGGGACGTTTGAATGGAGACCTGCCCCAGGCCCATGCTGTAGCTGCATCTCTTGCTGTTAAGGGCAGAGAAACATTCATTCCCCCTGAGCAAGTATCCTTTCCCAGATGGGCACTGCCCAGCCCACTGCTGGGAGGGACCAGAGACCCTGAGGCAGCCTTGGGGACAGGCCCTTCCCTCAGAGGCAGCTGCCCATTTCACAGGCTGCCCCCTCCTTGCAAAGGCACCACACCCCTGGCTGAGTTTGGGGCCCTGCTGAGCCCCAGGGAGCAGCACACAATTCGGCTGCCTTTGCAGACAGATTGGGTCCTGTCAGGGTAAATGAAATCATCTCACCCCTCCCCTGGCAGCCTCCCCTTGGGGCTGGGGCTCAACAAAAGCAATTCCAACCCTGAAGATGGGATTTGAACCCATTCATGCCAAATACAAGAGATTAGCAAACCATCACCTTTACCACTCAGCTAAATAACCCCACCTGCAGGGTGGGTTTTCATATCCACCAAAGTCAATTCTGCCAGGAACCTTCCTGCCCCTTGCTGGCTGGCTGGGCACATAGGATGGGCCGGTTTGTCCCACCAATGCTACGCTCACTCCTGTCCCCTGCAGTGCAGCTTGCTGGGGTGAGCAGGGCCCCAAACACAACCAAGGTGCATTGCCACAGCCAGACATGGGGACAAGGTGGGGGCAGCCCTGTCTCAGCAGCAGCCAGTGACATGGGCAGCTGCATCTGAGGGAAGGACCCATTCCCAAGGCTGGCTCAGGGGCTCTGGTCTCTCCCAGCTGCTGGGCTGGGCTAGGCTGTGCAGGGCGCAGCTGGGAAAGGTGTAGACACTTGCCCAGGGGGGATGAATGTCACATTCCCCTCTCTCTGACACTGGGGGCAAGACATCAGCCTGCAGCACCAGCCACAGGGCCCAAAGCAGGTCTCCATGTGGATGAGTCACCCTGGAGACCCTGGGGCCCCTGCTCAGCGAGGCCCAGAGAAAGTCTGTTCAATGCACTGTTTTCTCCTGCTGCCTGGTTAGCAGCTGTTTACCTCAGACCTTGTCTCCACTTGGTGCAGATTATGGTGAATTTTCAGCCTATCCTCCAAAACAGTTGCAAACCCTCCCAGCTTGATTTCATCTGCAAACTCCACATGTGCTTGGAGAACACAAGGCCAGGCACATCTGAGGGCATTGTAAAGTCTCCAGGCAAAGTTAAGCCATTCGGCTGGGCTGGGCTCATGCAGGTGAGTTGTCGCTCCCCTGCTTAACAATCCTAATGTCTGTTCAGCAACACCCACCAGGTGTTCCTCACCTCCCTTGTCTCTGGCTCTGTCCAGCTAACAGCTGCTGCCTCACAACCCACAGCTTATTTCATTTCTTAACATTTCCTGTGCATTGAGGATTGTGGGATGTCGAGATGAAAATGACTTTCAGCAGCTCCTGACTTTTTGCTGCTCTCTCTCTGGGCTGCTTTCTGTGCCAGATCCCCCTGACACACACAGCAGGGAGATGGGAGTTACTAGTTGCTCTTCCCAGCTCTAGTATGTCGCACTCCCCTTGAAGCCCAAGGCATAATTCCTGGGTGCAGCTGCAACCCTCTGCTGGAGCAGCTGAGTGTGTGAGGGGCTCCCCCCATTTCTCAAAGGTTCTCCAGCCATGTGTGCCAGGGCAACTGGTGCCTTGTGGATGGAATTGTGGGGATGGGAAAGGTGTTTGACAAGAGCTTCTGTAGTGTAGTGGTTATCATGTTTGCTTAACACGTAAAAAGTCCTGGGTTCAAAACCAGGCAAAAACATCAAAGTTTCTGTCATTGCATCTCCTCTTTTGTGCTGGATGGTTCATCTCCTTGTGCCCGAGCCAAACACTCCAATCAATCTGACTCCTGGGTGACAGAAGGTGGTGATGGCAGCTGAGCATCCCCTTTGCTCTCAGTGTGGGGAAGCTACAAGTGTTAGACCAGTCACTTTCAGGAGGCTTGTGGTTTGGACCCCGCTGCCCTTGCAGGTTGGTCTCTGGAGGCCTACTCTTCCTGCTGGCCTCCTTTGCTTGATTTCCTAAGGGAGAAGGGAGGCAGGAATGGTGCACACACAGTCAGCAGCTTGTGCTTTTATTGGCAGTTCCCATCTGCACTTGCCTCCGTGCACGTAAAATTTTCTCTCCACATGGAAAGACAAAATTAAAATGAATGCTGCTCTCATTTCCTTGTTTGCCTGTCCCATCCCATCCCACCCCTGGGAAGGGCAAATCATTTCCTACGGGGCTCATTCCCTTCCTAAACCCATTCCAGCCTAAGCCCACTCCAGAACGCCAGCCCAGAGCCTGGACCCCCATTCTCACACCCACCCCCGAGTCTTAGGCACCTTCCACACCCAGAGCTCCCTTCTGGCAGCACAAATCCCTAATTACAGGCAGCTCCCTAAAGCCCGAACTCCCAGCCAGGGCCCTCACACTCCTTTACCCCAACCCTCTCTCCCAGCCAGGAGCCCCTCCCCAACTCAGACCCTGTGGCCCCACTCCCACCACATGAATTGTGTTATGGGCACCAGGGTGAAGGTGAGGTGTCACACATCAGCTGTGTATTGCACGTCCCTCTGCCTTGGGAGACATAAGAAAATTCATGCCACTCGGGAGGGAAAAGTTGAAGAGAAATCCAGCTGGACCGAGGGCTTAAATAGGCCCTGCCTCTGGGCCCCTGGTGTCCTGGGTCACTCCCAGAGCAGGCTCTCTGCTTTCCCCCCCCCGGCCCCGCAGGCCCCACTGCCAGTGCACGAGAGCGTCCGAGGGATGCAGCAGATGCTTTCCAAGAAGGACAATGGGGCTTTGGTGAATGGGGAAGGGAAAGTTCTTCCATGGTGAGATGCTCCCAACCCTGCACCAAGAGCCCTGGGCCAGGAGGCAAGCGCATTTAGCAAAACTACCCTCTGCCTGCAGACCGTGTGCGTTAAAAGCCTTTGTAACCCACTAAGATGAAAGAGGGGCACTCATGCATCCAGTTTGCCAGCCTAGGTTACCCAGTGCTGGTGAGAGGCCCCTCTCAGGGAAATCCCTTGCCTCTGGCTAGCAGGGAAGGGTTTTGAGCCATCAATCTCAGGGTCATGGGCTCAGCATACTTCCACTAAAGCACTCTGCTCAGTTGACTTACTGCTACTCAGCATGCAGCCTGGTGAGTATCCTGCCCTGATGCTGACAGAGGGTGAGTATTCTGCTGGCAAGTGGCTTTGCAGCCCATGTGGTAGCCCTGTAGCTGTTAACCACAAAGAAGGTGATTGAAGCCCACCCAGGGTAAGAGTCTGGTACTGAGTACCTTGGTTGGAAGTAAACGAGTTACATTGTAATGTAAGAAGTATTAGAGTTACATTAGGAAAAATCACACTGTGATACAAGAGTAACAGAGAGGAAGCCGTGCTAGTCTATACACTATCAAAACAAAAAGCAGTCAAGTAGCACTTTAAAGACTAGCAAAAGAGTTTATTTTATATATAAACTCTTTTGCTAGTCTTTAAAGTGGTACTTGACTGCTTTTTGTTTTGGTAAGATGATACACTGCTGCTGCTGAGCTCAAGAAGGGGAAGTTCTGTTGATGTTGTGCAGGAATGTAGGGTGGGTTTGGATGGAGCCAGGTGTGCCTGGGAAAGCAGAAACCAGAGCAGTAGGTGCTAGAGGGTAATTAATTAAGGTAACCAGAGAGTCATTTACAGGAGATTGCTGAAGGTGATATGGAAACAAAGGTACCTGACTGGTCTCAGGGGCTCTGTGAGATGAGTGTGAGTCTGGCTTTTTCTTTGTTTATGGAATCACTTTCTTGTGCTGTATAAATTAACAGACCCAAGTCCCAGGTGCGGGGGGTGGGAAGGTGGCAGGACTCAGGTTTGTGGATATATTAGCAGAGCGACTTTGCTAACAAACAGACTGGTTTGACAAAGTGTGAGTCTGGAGTCTAACTTTGACGCTGCCAAGAGTCACAGGTACCCAGAAAAGAAAGCACATGTGGGTCCCATGGTGTAGAAGACAGCACTCAGGACTTGGACTCCTTCAATTTCAGTTCATCTCTCAGTGGGACCTGGTCCTATTGGCGTTACTGGGGGGGTGGGCAGGCATAGCCTGCCCACGGCTAAAAGGCCCCTCTCACACTGAGGGGGGGCCCACTAAAAACACCCAGTCACCAAGTGAATACGGGGGACAACAAAGGAAAAAAACAGGGACGGGAGTGAGGGTCAAAGGTTTAGAACGAGGGAGCCGGAAGGGGATACCGAGCAGAGCGCCCCGGCCAGCGCCCACCGCTCCTCGAAGGTGTCCAGGGAGTCGGTGGACGCCGCCCAGAGGAACTCTGCCCGGATTCGTGAGCGAAGGGAGAAACGGAAGTAGGCCCCACAGTCGCAGGTCGCCCCCTCTGCCAGCCTCCTCTCCCTGGTTTTATAGATGGTCATTTTGGCCATGGCCAGGAGGAGGCAGACGAGGAGGTCCCGCGACTTTGTGGGGCCGCGGATAGGGTGTGACAGGATAAGGAGGTGCGGGGAAAAGTGCAGCCAGAACCTCAAGAGGAGGTTCTGGAGGAGCCGGAAGAGGGGCTGCAGCCTGGCGCACTCAACGTAGATGTGCGCCAGGTTCTCCCTCATGCCGCAGAAGGTGCAGGTGTCTGGGATGGGGGTGAACCGCGCCAGGTACACGCCCGTGCTCACCGCTCCGTGGAGGATTCTCCAGCTGATGTCCCCGGCGGGCCGCGGGACCAGAGTGGAATAGAGGCTGGCCCACCGGGGCTCCCCACCCTCCGATGGCGGCAAGAGGTCCCGCCACTTGTGGTCGGGGCGGGACACGAGGGTGGGGAAGTGGAGCGTGTGAAGCACGAGCGCGTACAGAAGATGTCTAGGCGCGGTTCGGAAGGGGACCGGCTGCAAGGTATGCAGCCGGCTGAGGTGGGGGGGGGGAAGGGGGGCGGGCAGGATCGCGAAGCCGGGGGCCCACGGAGAGGTCCGGAGGGCTAGGAGTGAGAGGGGGGCGGGGTGCACCCTCTCGCAGGACCCGGCCGAGGTAGACGTGAGCAGTGGGCGGCAGGGCGGCCTTCACCTCCTCGAGTACGCGATGGGGGGAGCGTAGGCTGGAGAGCCCCATGCGCTGGGCGAGCGCCGGGGCTTCCATCCAGTCTCCCAGGTCGTAGTCCAGGAGGTCTCCGACCCTGGTGATTCCACCTAGGACCAACCTCCGGCGCACCACGGGGGACTCCGCCGCCTGCACACGAAGGTGGGGGTTGTGTAGCAGGGGCTCCGTGAGGAGGTCTTCCCCCGCGGTGGCCCCTAAGGACCTGGAGGCTGCAAGCAGCCGCCAAGTGCGGAGGAGGCCCTGGTAGAAGGCCGGCAGCTCCGAGAGGCCTCGCGGACGGTCTCTCCAGGATAAATAAAAGAGCTGCCGGTCGTATCGGAGCCCTCGGTGACGGCGGAGGAAAGCGTGCGCCAGCGTACTCCATGCCGGACTATCTGCACTGTTGGTGTCGGTGTTGAGGAGTCCCTGCAGGGCCCGGAGGCGGAAGACATGGACCTGAGTGCGCATGCAAGTCAGGCCCTGTCCTCCCTCCTCCGGGGGGAGGTGGAGTACCCCTGCAGAGACCCAGTGCAGTCCTGGCCAGAAAAACTCCAGGATTGACCTCTGGAGCTGGTCCAGGAACCCAGGGGGTGGGACCAGGGTGCTGAGGCGGTACCAGAGCATGGAGAGGACGAGTTGGTTCAGCACCAGTGCTCTCCCCCGTAGGGAGAGACACTGGAGCAGCCCCGTCCACCTCCGTAACCGCTCAGCGACCCTGCCCTCTAAACCCTGCCAGTTTTCCAGCGGAGAGGGATGCGTGGCGGATAGAAAGACGCCGAGATAGAGCAGCGGACCCGCGCTCCACCGGATGGCCTGAAGCGCGGGCGGGAGGCGGCTCGTCTGCCATCCAGTCCTGGCCACCAGGCCAGAGCTCTTGACCCAGTTGACCCGGGCGGAGGAGGCTGCCGAGTAGATAGCTTGGCAAGCCTCCAGACGCGCCAGGTCTCCCGGGTCCTGAACCACGAGGAGCACGTCGTCGGCGTACGCCGACAGGACTAGCCGCAGCCCTGCCTCTGGAAGCACCAACCCCATCAACCGCCGACGAAGGAGACAGAGGAAGGGCTCGATGGCCAGAGCGTACAGCTGTCCTGAGAGCGGGCAGCCTTGTCGTACTCCCCGTCCGAAGCTGACCGGAGCGGTCAGGGTCCAGTTGAGCTTGACCATGCACTCCGAGGCAGCGTACAGCACCCGGAGAAACCCGACGAAGCGGGGTCCGAAGCCGAAGGCCTGCAGGGTGCCCAGGAGATACCCGTGGTCCACCCTGTCGAACGCCTTCTCCTGATCCAAGGACAGGAGGGCGAACGACAGGCCGTCCCTACACCCAAGCTCGAGGAGATCCCGGACCAAGGACAGATTATGGAGGATGGTGCGGCCCGGGACGGTGTAGGTCTGGTCGGGGTGGACCACGTCCTGCAGCACGGACCCCAAGCGACGGGAGATGGCTTTAGCAATGATCTTGTAGTCCGTGCTGAGGAGCGAGATGGGACGCCAATTCCTGAGGTCGCGGGGGTCCCCCTTCTTAGGCAGCAGGGTGAGGACCGCACGCCTGCATGACAGGGGGAGGACCCCGCTTTGCAAGGCCTCGGCCCAGACGCTGAGCAGGTCTGGGCCGAGGACGTCCCAAAACACGCGGTAAAACTCCACGGTCAGCCCGTCCATGCCCGGGGATTTGTTGGTGGGCATGAGGCGGAGGGCTTCCGAGAGCTCGGCCAGAGTGAGAGGGAGCTCTAGCCGGTCCCGGTCGCCCGTGCTGACCGACGGCAGTTGGTCCCAGAGCACCCTGCAGGCGTCAGCGTCGGTCGGATCCGGGGAGAAAAGGGTGGCGTAGAAGGCGCGGGCCCTCTCGCGCATCTCCACCGGATCCGTAAGAGGGGTGCCATCCTCCGCAAGAAGGCAGAGGATGTGTTTTTCGGCACCCCTCTTTTTCTCCAAGGCATAGAAGAAGCGGGAGCCGCGGTCCATCTCCCGGAGGAGTTGGATTCGCGACCTCACCAAGGCCCCCTGTGCCCGGAGGGCGTCGAGGGCCCTGAGCTCGTCCCTCTTCTCCTGGTACGTGCCGCAGAGGGATGGATCGCTGGGGCTGGTGGCTAGACGCCTCTCCAGCTCAAGGACCTCCCGTTCCAGCTGCCCTATCAGCGCATCCCGCCGCCGGCTGGCCCCCCGAGTATAGTCGCGGCAGAAGAGCCGCGCGCGCACCTTTCCCAGATCCCACCACCGCCGTGCCGAGGGAAAGGCGCGCCGTTGCTCGCGCCAGGCCAGCCAGAACTCCCGGAAGGACGCCACGAAGCCCACGTCCTCCAGCAGGCTGTTATTGAAGTGCCAGTAGGCCGACCCCCGCTTCCCCAGCGAGAGGGAAGCCTTCACGGCCACCAGGTGGTGGTCCGAGAAGGGGGCCGGCCGCACGCTGGAGGCGTGGGCCCGGAAGAGGTGGTGCCGTGAGATGTAAATGCGGTCCAACCGGGAGTGTACAGATTTATGGCCCACCACTCGGACGCGGGTGAAGCCAGCGTCCTCGTCCGAGTGGTGGCTGCGCCAGACGTCCACCAGGGAGCGATGGATGAGAAGCTCCCTGAGGACGCCCGCAGCGGCCTGGCACTGCTCGGTCCCCGTGCGGTCCCGCTCCTCGAGGGTGCAGTTGAAATCCCCGCCGAGGACCAGGCACTCGCGAGGATCGATGGTGTCGAGGAAGGCTGCCGCCTGCCGGAAGAAGGGGGGTCTCTCCGGGCGGCGTGCCGGGGCATAGACATTGACGAGATGGAGAGGCAGCCCCTCCACCCGCACCCGGAGATACAGCAGGCGGCCGGGCACAACCTCGACGCTCCCCAGCACCTCGGGCCGCAGGTCTGGGGAGAACAGGGTCGCCACCCCGGCCCAGTGGGCCGAAAGGTGACTGAAGTGGACCCCGTCTCCCCACTCCAGCCGCCACTTAGCTTCGGCGGCTGGGGTAGTGTGGGTCTCCTGTAGGAAGGTGACCGAGTACCCCCCCTCCCGAAGGAAGGAGAGCACTCGGCACCTACGGAGACCCGACCCGCAGCCCCCGGCATTCAGAGTGGCAAGGATGATCGGCGCCATGTGGAGGGCTGGGGAGGATCCTCGCCGGAGGGAGTACCGACGGTTCCCGTGGGGCCACGCAGCAAACCGTGACCAACCCCGAAGGTGACGAGGGCGTCACGGAAGCTGCGGGCCCGTTGGTAAGCCGTGGCGTCCCTCCTCCCGGTCCCCGTGCCCTCCTTGAGAAGGGCCCTCACGGATCCCAGGATGGTATGAAAGTCCCCCCAGCGCTGGAGGGCGAGAGCAACCTTGTTCTTGGAGCCGCGAATGTCCTCCAAGAACTGGCGCATCTCTCCCACCAGCGCAAGGGGTGCCGAGGCCTCGGGGTCTCCAGTACCCGTCGGCCTTATGTTGCTTTGGGCCCCACGGCCAGAGAAAAGGTTGGGGTGGGGACTGGGGTCTGGTTTTGGGGGGGAAGTGGGCGGCAGAGGGAGAGCAGCCCCGGAAGTGCTGGGAGAGGGCGATATAGGGGGGGCCTCCTGAGGGACTATGGTCTCGGGGGCAGGTGTGAGTGGGCAGGGATCAAGGGGAGGGGTGGGAGGAGGAGGGGTGGGGGTGAGGGCAGGGGGGATGAGACTCATCAGCGGAGGGGGAGGTTCATGAGGGGGAGGGGGAGGAGGCAGAGGAGGGAGGGGAGGGTCTGGAGGGGTCAGGGTTGCAAGTTCTGTGGCGGGGCGTTGGCTAGGAGAAGGTACGGGAATGATGGCAGGTGATGGGGCTAAGATGGGAGCAGGGGCGGGGGTATGGAGAGAAGGTGTCTCGGGAGGAGGGGCTTCCTCGGACGGTGGGGCGGGGGAGGGGGGCATGGGCGAAGTGCCAACATGCTCGGCAGGAAGTGCCAACTGGTCGAGGGGGTAGGTGTTGGGGTCTTCGGTTCCGGGGCCAAAGGCGGGGGACATGGGGAACTCTGCTTCCCCCAGGGTGCCCAGGGGCTGGCCGGCTCCCGTGGGGAGGTCATCCCTAATTAAGGGGGGGGTCGCCTCCTGGGACGTCCCAAGGCAGAGGGGGGTGGTAATCAAAGGGTCGCTGGTAGATGGGGAGGGGGAGAGTGGAGAGAGTGGGGGTGAGTGGATGGACGGCCCACAGACCTCCAGTAGGAGGCTGTCCACGTCCAGGGCCACCGGCGTGAGGCCTAGGGCCTCGACCTCCTGTGAGAGGAGGGCGAGGCCGGGGCTCACCTCCTCCGGATGCTCCGCAGCAGTAGTCTGGGTCGCGGCCGGAGGGGTGTCGGGGGAGGGCGCGGGTGCACAAAAAACCCTCTCGGCTTCCTGAGGCTCTGGCTCCGGGGCGGAGAGGATGTCGCCTTTCTCAGCCGCCACCGCGGCAGCCCCCGTCGCCCCCGGCAGATGATCGGTAGCCGGGGGTTCGGCAGGTGGGTCTGGGCTGGTGGCTCTTTTTAGCGCTTTGCGCGGCGCCTCCACCTCGTCCTCCGACAGGGTGGGGGGCCGGGTGCGCGCACTTTTCTTCTTTCGTTTCCCCCCCACCAGCACCCAGCCCTCCGAGGGGGCGGGCTGGGCAGTAGAGGAGGAGGGGCCAGGGGACAGGGCCGACGAGGAGGGAGGGAGGTAAGAGGGGGGCGGGGCAGCAAGGGGGAGGGACGACCCGCCCCGGGACGGGCCCCCTTCTGGTCCTGCCGCCGGCCCCTCCTCCCTCTCCTCCGCAGGCCCGGCTCTTGTGCCCGCTCGGGCGCCAGCGCCTGCTTCTTCTTGCCCGGCACCATGCGTCCGGGCATCCTCCGACGCCCGAGCGGCGATGGATCCGTCCGGGACGAGAGGAGGAGGGTCGGTCCCGGGGCCTGTCGCGGTCGGGGCGCCGCCGATCCCGTGGCTGACGCCCCCCGGGTCGGAGGAGGTCCCGGGCTCCCCTTCGTGCCGGGCCAGGGGGCAGTCCCTCCGGACGTGCCCCGCCGCCCGGCACATAAAGCACCGGGCCTCCCCCAGGGTATAAAAGACCCGGTACTGGGCCCCTTGATAGGGCACCAGTATAGTCCCCTCCTGGGCCACCCCGCCCTGTGCTGCCGCCGGCGGCAGTTGGACCCGGGCCTGCCGGCGGAAGGAGAGCACGTGCCGTAGGGCGGGGTCTTTACAGCCTAGGGGGAGGGGACTCAGGACCGTCGAAGGCCGGCCCAGGGCGGTGAGGAAGGGCAGAAGGGCAGAGTTGGGAAGGAAGGGTGGAACAGAGGAAAAAACCACCCGCACGCCCAGGTCTTCCAGCGGCTCCAGGGGCACGTGCACGCCCCCAACCGCCAGGCCCCTCTCCACCGCCTCCTGGGCGGCGGCCTCCGAACCCAGGAAGAAAACGATCTTCCCGAACATCCGGGAGGCCGCCACCACGGCCGCGGGCCCCACCACCCGTGCCAACGCCCGCACGTAGGTCTCCACGTGGGGCGAGGCAGCCACCAGGAGGCAGCGGACTCCGTGCCTCCTGGTGAGCGCGGGGAGGGGGCCGCGACCGTTGGGGATGGTAGTCCCGGCGGAGGCGGCAGGAGTAGGGTGCGAGGCGGCGGCCGCCGCCTGGGCGTACGACCTGGGGGCCGAGAGGTCGGGGCCCCCAGGAGCGGTGGAGGGAGCGGGGGGGAGGGAAGAAGGGGAGGCTGCACTCAGTGTTTGGGCAGCCTGGGGGAGAGTCCCCGCCACGGGAGGTTTGGCCTTCCGGGCGGGGCTCTTGCCCTTTCTTTTCCCCTGGCCCCTCCTGCCCTTTTGGGGGGGAGGGTTTGGGGCTGGGTCGCCAGGGGGCACCGCGGCGGAGGCAGTAGGAGCCCCGGAGCCTGCGCCCGCACCCTCAGCCGACATGGTGGTAGTAGAGTCCTGGGCAGCCCTGGACGAGTGGGCCGCCGTTTCGGGGATAGGAGGGGTCACCGTGGAGGGGAGAGGGAGGGAGGGGTCACCGGATGACCCTCCAGTGGGCGTGGGGGCCATATTGGTGGGTCTTGAGAGGGATAAAGTTTATTGGGGGCGGGGGCCTTTAAGAGAGAGCGGGGGAGGGGGAGGAGAGTGGAAGGGAAGGAAGGAGTGAGGCGTGGCTGCCCCTCCCCCACCGGCCGGGCTGAGGGCCCAGTCAGATGGGGGAAGGGCAGGGCAAGGGGAGTGAGGTCAGGGAAAGGGAGACACAAAAGAAAGGCCACAACTCCCAGCACAAGGTGGTGAGATGGCTCCTGTTTCTGCACTGGGATGTGGAGGGAAGCAAAGTTTGTGTGTGTGTGTGTGGGTTGGGGGGGAGCTCAGGCGCTTAAGTAAACAAAAAGGGGGGGGGGAAGGGGCGTGGGCACGTGGGGGGGCGGAGGAGGAGGCACAGCTAACTTAAGGGGGTCGGGGGGGGGTTAATGGGGGGAGGGGTGTGCCCATGCGCGCCCGAGGGGTGGGCCCGCAGCAGCTGCTGCTGCAGAGCCTCGAGATGGCGGGGGAGAAGGCAGGGGCAGCTGATTAGAGGGGCCCAGGCGGAGGGGGCCCCAGCGGCGGCTGGGTGTGGGGGGGGCAGTAGGGGAGGGGGTGGCTGCAGGGGTGGGGCAGGGGCCACGCCCTAACACCCCACCCCTGGCTATGCAGCCCCCCCCCGGAGCCCCGGTGGAGAGGGGCCCTGCCCAAACTCACCCCTCCCCAAGCCACTCCACAGGAGGCTGTGTGGAGGGAGCCCAACCGCCGCCCAAAGAGAGCCCCCCACCCTCCCCAGGCGGCGAGGATGCAGCAGCCGCCGGACGGAAGGTGGGCCCAAATGGGGGCCAGCAGCCTCCCCCCCAAGAGATGGAAAAAGCAGGGGGGGGCCCCCGCTGCAGGGCAGGGGGCAAGAGGCCCCCACCCTCCACCCACTCAGCAGCTCCCAAAAGAACTGGGTGAGGGTTGGGGGGAGAAAGACAGACCCCGCCCCCCCGAGGCAGGAGGGGGTCCGACCCCAGAAGTGGGGGGGTAAGAAAGGCAGCCCCGCGGGGGCTCCAGGCAGCCAAGGCCGGCCAGCCCCCGGTAGCCCGCCCTCCAACCGCGGGAGGGGGGTCCCACCGGGCTCCCCACGCCAAGCTGTGTGCACTGGCACAAGAGAGCACTAGCAACAGCTTGTCTCCCACCTGGTGGGAAGAGGAAGTGCTCTCACCTGGAGGCTGGATTTGAAAGAGGAAGTCAGGGCCATGGGCTGCCTCAGGTGAGAGAAAGTGGTGATGCACAGGTGAGCCATGTACTGATAAGGGAGATGCCCCTGGAGCAGGTAGGAACGAGTTGCAGGTGGGTCACTTTGGTGGGCAGGTTTCACACTGCACATGTAGAAGGTTCTGGAGTTGGGGTGACAGCTGTAGGGTCTGCTCCTGTGGGCTCTGTGTCTGTGGTAGGAGAACAGACAGGGCAGCTGCTGCTCCAAGGCCCTGTCCTATTGGCGTTACTGGGGGGGGGTGGGCAGGCATAGCCTGCCCACGGCTAAAAGGCCCCTCTCACACTGAGGGGGGGCCCACTAAAAACACCCAGTCACCAAGTGAATACGGGGGACAACAAAGGAAAAAAACAGGGACGGGAGTGAGGGTCAAAGGTTTAGAACGAGGGAGCCGGAAGGGGATACCGAGCAGAGCGCCCCGGCCAGCGCCCACCGCTCCTCGAAGGTGTCCAGGGAGTCGGTGGACACCGCCCAGAGGAACTCTGCCCGGATTCGTGAGCGAAGGGAGAAACGGAAGTAGGCCCCACAGTCGCAGGTCGCCCCCTCTGCCAGCCTCCTCTCCCTGGTTTTATAGATGGTCAGTTTGGCCATGGCCAGGAGGAGGCAGACGAGGAGGTCCCGCGACTTTGTGGGGCCGCGGATAGGGTGTGACAGGATAAGGAGGTGCGGGGAAAAGTGCAGCCAGAACCTCAAGAGGAGGTTCTGGAGGAGCCGGAAGAGGGGCTGCAGCCTGGCGCACTCAACGTAGATGTGCGCCAGGTTCTCCCTCATGCCGCAGAAGGTGCAGGTGTCTGGGATGGGGGTGAACCGCGCCAGGTACACGCCCGTGCTCACCGCTCCGTGGAGGATTCTCCAGCTGATGTCCCCGGCGGGCCGCGGGACCAGAGTGGAATAGAGGCTGGCCCACCGGGGCTCCCCACCCTGCGCTGGCGGCAAGAGGTCCCGCCACTTGTGGTCGGGGCGGGACACGAGGGTGGGGAAGTGGAGCGTGTGAAGCACGAGCGCGTACAGAAGATGTCTAGGCGCGGTTCGGAAGGGGACCGGCTGCAAGGTATGCAGCCTGCTGAGGTGGTGGGGGGGAGGGGGGCGGGCAGGATCGCGAAGCCGGGGGCCCACGGAGAGGTCCAGAGGGCTAGGAGTGAGAGGGGGGCGGGGTGCACCCTCTCGCAGGACCCGGCCGAGGTAGACGTGAGCAGTGGGCGGCAGGGCGGCCTTCACCTCCTCGAGTACGCGACGGGGGGAGCGTAGGCTGGAGAGCCCCATGCGCTGGGCGAGCGCCGGGGCGTCCATCCAGTCTCCCCGGTCATAGTCCAGGAGGTCTCCGACCCTGGTGATTCCACCTAGGACCAACCTCCGGCGCACCACGGGGGACTCCGCCGCCTGCACACGAAGGTGGGGGTTGTGTAGCAGGGGCTCCGCGAGGAGGTCTTCCCCCACGGTGGCCCCCAAGGACCTGGAGGCTGCGAGCAGCCGCCAAGTGCGGAGGAGGTCCTGGTAGAAGGCCAGCAGCTCCGAGAGGCCTCGCGGACGGTCTCTCCAGGATAAATAAAAGAGCTGCCGGTCGTATCGGAGCCCTCGGTGACGGCGGAGGAAAGCGTGCGCCAGCGTACTCCATGCCGGACTATCTGCACTGTTGGTGTCGGCGTTGAGAAGTCCCTGCAGGGCCCGGAGGCGGAAGACATGGACCTGAGTGCGCATGCAGGTCAGGCCCTGTCCTCCCTCCTCCGGGGGGAGGTGGAGTACCCCTGCAGAGACCCAGTGCAGTCCTGGCCAGAAAAACTCCAGGATTGACTTCTGGAGCTGGTCCAGGAACTTCGGGGGTGGGACCAGGGTGCTGAGGCGGTACCAGAGCATGGAAAGGACGAGTTGGTTCAGCACCAGTGCTCTCCCACGTAGGGAGAGACACTGGAGCAGCCCCGTCCACCTCCGTAACCGCTCAGCGACCCTGCCCTCTAAACCCTGCCAGTTTTCCGGCGGAGAGGGATGCGTGGCGGATAGGAAGACGCCGAGATAGAGCAGCGGACCCGCGCTCCACCGGATGGCCTGAAGCGCGGGCGGGAGGCGGCTCGTCTGCCAGCCAGTCCCGACCACCAGGCCAGAGCTCTTGACCCAGTTGACCCGGGCGGAGGAGGCTGCCGAGTAGATAGCTTGGCAAGCCTCCAGACGCGCCAGGTCTCCCGGGTCCTGAACCACGAGGAGCACGTCGTCGGCGTACGCCGACAGGACTAGCCGCAGCCCTGCCTCTGGAAGCACCAACCCCATCAACCGCCGACGAAGGAGACAGAGGAAGGGCTCGATGGCCAGAGCGTACAGCTGTCCTGAGAGCGGGCAGCCTTGTCGTACTCCCCGTCCGAAGCTGACCGGAGCGGTCAGGGTCCAGTTGAGCTTGACCATGCACTCCGAGGCAGCGTACAGCACCCGGAGAAACCCGACGAAGCGGGGTCCGAAGCCGAAGGCCTGCAGGGTGCCCAGGAGATACCCGTGGTCCACCCTGTCGAACGCCTTCTCCTGATCCAAGGACAGGAGGGCGAACGACAGGCCGTCCCTACACCCAAGCTCGAGGAGATCCCGGACCAAGGACAGATTATGGAGGATGGTGCGGCCCGGGACGGTGTAGGTCTGGTCGGGGTGGACCACGTCCTGCAGCACGGACCCCAAGCGACGGGAGATGGCTTTAGCAATGATCTTGTAGTCCGTGCTGAGGAGCGAGATGGGACGCCAATTCCTGAGGTCGCGGGGGTCCCCCTTCTTAGGCAGCAGGGTGAGGACCGCACGCCTGCATGACAGGGGGAGGACCCCGCTTTGCAAGGCTTCGGCCCAGACGCTGAGCAGGTCTGGGCCGAGGACGTCCCAAAACACGCGGTAAAACTCCACGGTCAGCCCGTATATGCCCGGGGATTTGTTGGTGGGCATGAGGCGGAGGGCTTCCGAGAGCTCGGCCAGAGTGAGAGGGAGCTCTAGCCGGTCCCGGTCGCCCGTGCTGACCGACGGCAGTTGGTCCCAGAGCACCCCGCAGGCGTCAGCATCGGTCGGATCCGGGGAGAAAAGGGTGGCGTAGAAGGCGCGGGCCCTCTCGCGCATCTCCACCGGATCCGTAAGAGGGGTGCCATCCTCCGCAAGAAGGCAGAGGATGTGTTTTTCGGCACCCCTCTTTTTCTCCAGGGCATAGAAGAAGCGGGAGCCGCGGTCCATCTCCCGGAGGAGTTGGATTCGCGACCTCACCAAGGCCCCCTGTGCCCGGAGGGCGTCGAGGGCCCTGAGCTCGTCCCTCTTCTCCTGGTACGTGCCGCAGAGGGATGGATCGCTGGGGCTGGTGGCTAGACGCCTCTCCAGCTCAAGGACCTCCCGTTCCAGCTGCCCTATCAGCGCATCCCGCCGCCGGCTGGCCCCCCGAGTATAGTCGCGGCAGAAGAGCCGCGCGCGTACCTTTCCCAGATCCCACCACCGCCGTGCCGAGGGAAAGGCGCGCCGTTGCTCGCGCCAGGCCAGCCAGAACTCCCGGAAGGACGCCACGAAGCCCACGTCCTCCAGCAGGCTGTTATTGAAGTGCCAGTAGGCCGACCCCCGCTTCCCCAGCGAGAGGGAAGCCTTCACGGCCACCAGGTGGTGGTCCGAGAAGGGGGCCGGCCGCACGCTGGAGGCGTGGGCCCGGAAGAGGTGGTACCGTGAGATGTAGATGCGGTCCAACCGGGAGTGTACAGATTCATGGCCCACCACTCGGACGCGGGTGAAGCCAGCGTCCTCGTCCGAGTGGTGGCTGCGCCAGACGTCCACCAGGGAGCGACGGATGAGAAGCTCCCTGAGGACGCCCGCAGCGGCCTGGCACCGCTCCGTCCCCGTGCGGTCCCGCTCCTCGAGGGTGCAGTTGAAATCCCCGCCGAGGACCAGGCACTCGCGAGGATCGATGGTGTCGAGGAAGGCTGCCGCCTGCCGGAAGAAGGGGGGTCTCTCCGGGCAGCGTGCCGGGGCATAGACATTGACGAGATGGAGAGGCAGCCCCTCCACCCGCACCCGGAGATACAGCAGGCGGCCGGGCACAACCTCGACGCTCCCCAGCACCTCGGGCCGCAGGTCTGGGGAGAACAGGGTCGCCACCCCGGCCCGGTGGGCCGAAAGGTGACTGAAGTGGACCCCGTCTCCCCACTCCAGCCGCCACTTAGCTTCGGCGGCTGGGGTAGTGTGGGTCTCCTGTAGGAAGGTGACCGAGTACCCCCCCTCCCGAAGGAAGGAGAGCACTCGGCACCTACGGAGACCCGACCCGCAGCCCCCGGCATTCAGAGTGGCAAGGATGATCGGCGCCATGTGGAGGGCTGGGGAGGATCCTCGCCGGAGGGAGTACCGACGGTTCCCGTGGGGCCACGCAGCAAACCGTGACCAACCCCGAAGGTGACGAGGGCGTCACGGAAGCTGCGGGCCCGTTGGTAAGCCGTGGCGTCCCTCCTCCCGGTCCCCGTGCCCTCCTTGAGAAGGGCCCTCACGGATCCCAGGATGGTATGAAAGTCCCCCCAGCGCTGGAGGGCGAGAGCAACCTTGTTCTTGGAGCCACGAATGTCCTCCAAGAACTGGCGCATCTCTCCCACCAGCGCAAGGGGTGCCGAGGCCTCGGGGTCTCCGGTACCCGTCGGCCTTATGTTGCTTTGGGCCCCACGGCCAGAGAAAGGGTTGGGGTGGGGACTGGGGTCTGGTTTTGGGGGGGATGTGGGCGGCAGAGGGAGAGCAGCCCCGGAAGTGCTGGGAGAGGGCGATATAGGGGGGGCCTCCTGAGGGACTATGGTCTCGGGGGCAGGTGTGAGTGGGCAGGGATCAAGGGGAGGGGTGGGAGGAGGAGGGGTGGGGGTGAGGGCAGGGGGGATGAGACTCATCAGGGGAGGGGGAGGTCCATGAGGGGGAGGGGGAGGAGGCAGAGGAGGCAGAGGAGGGAGGGGAGGGTCTGGAGGGGGCAGGGTTGCAAGTTCTGTGGCGGGGCGTTGGCTAGGAGAAGGTTCGGGAATGATGGCAGGTGATGGGGCTAAGATGGGAGCAGGGGCGGGGGTATGGAGAGAAGGTGTCTCGGGAGGAGGGGCTTCCTCGGACGGTGGGGCGGGGGAGGGGGGCATGGGCGAAGTGCCAACATGCTCGGCAGGAAGTGCCAACTGGTCGAGGGGGTAGGTGTTGGGGTCTTCGGTTCCGGGGCCAAAGGCGGGGGACATGGGGAACTCTGCTTCCCCCAGGGTGCCCAGGGGCTGGCCGGCTCCCGTGGGGAGGTCATCCCTAATTAAGGGGGGGGTCGCCTCCTGGGACGTCCCAAGGCAGCGGGGGGTGGTAATCAAAGGGTCGCTGGTAGATGGGGAGGGGGGGAGTGGAGACAGTGGGGGTGAGTGGATGGACGGCCCACAGACCTCCAGTAGGAGGCTGTCCACGTCCAGGGCCACCGGCGTGAGGCCTAGGGCCTCGACCTCCTGTGAGAGGAAGGCGAGGCCGGGGCTCACCTCCTCCGGATGCTCCGCAGCAGTAGTCTGGGTCGCGGCCGGAGGGGTGTCGGGGGAGGGCGCGGGTGCACAAAAAACCCTCTCGGCTTCCTGAGGCTCTGGCTCCGGGGCAGAGAGGATGTCGCCTTTCTCAGCCGCCACCGCGACAGCCCCCGTCGCCCCCGGCAGATGATCGGTAGCCGGGGGTTCGGCAGGTGGGTCCGGGCTGGTGGCTCTTTTTAGCGCTTTGCGCGGCGCCTCCACCTCGTCCTCCGACAGGGTGGGGGGCCGGGTGCGCGCATTTTTCTTCTTTCGTTTCCCCCCCACCAGCACCCAGCCCTCCGAGGGGGCGGGCTGGGCAGTAGAGGAGGAGGGGCCAGGGGACAGGGCCAACGAGGAGGGAGGCAGGTAAGAGGGGGGCGGGGCGGCAAGGGGGAGGGACGACCCGCCCCGGGACGGGCCCCCTTCTGGTCCTGCCGCCGGCCCCTCCTCCCTCTCCTCCGCAGGCCCGGCTCTTGTGCCCGCTCGGGCGCCAGCGCCTGCTTCTTCTTGCCCGGCACCATGCGTCCGGGCATCCTCCGACGCCCGAGCGGCGATGGATCCGTCCGGGACGAGAGGAGGAGGGTCGGTCCCGGGGCCTGTCGCGGTCGGGGCGCCGCCGATCCCGTGGCTGACGCCCCCCGGGTCGGAGGAGGTCCCGGGCTCCCCTTCGTGCCGGGCCAGGGGGCAGTCCCTCCGGACGTGCCCCGCCGCCCGGCACATAAAGCACCGGGCCTCCCCCAGGGTATAAAAGACCCGGTACTGGGCCCCTTGATAGGGCACCAGTATAGTCCCCTCCTGGGCCACCCCGCCCAGTGCTGCCGCCGGCGGCAGTTGGACCCGGGCCTGCCGGCGGAAGGAGAGCACGTGCCGTAGGGCGGGGTCTTTACAGCCTAGGGGGAGGGGACTCAGGACCGTCAAAGGCCGGCCCAGGGCGGTGAGGAAGGGCAGAAGGGCAGAGTTGGGAAGGAAGGGTGGAACAGAAGAAAAAACCACCCGCACGCCCAGGTCTTCCAGCGGCTCCAGGGGCACGTGCACGCCCCCAACCGCCAGGCCCCTCTCCACCGCCTCCTGGGCGGCGGCCTCCGAAGCCAGGAAGAAAACGATCTTCCCGAACATCCGGGAGGCCGCCACCACGGCCGCGGGCCCCACCACCCGTGCCAACGCCCGCACGTAGGTCTCCACGTGGGGCGAGGCAGCCACCAGGAGGCAGCGGACTCCGTGCCTCCTGGTGAGCGCGGGGAAGGGGCCGCGACCGTTGGGGATGGTAGTCCCGGCGGAGGCGGCAGGAGTAGGGTGCGAGGCGGCGGCCGCCGCCTGGGCGTACGACCTGGGGGCCGAGAGATCGGGGCCCCCAGGAGCGGTGGAGGGAGCGGGGGGAAGGGAAGAAGGGGAGGCTGCACTCGGTGTTTGGGCAGCCTGGGGGAGAGTCCCCGCCACGGGAGGTTTGGCCTTCCGGGCGGGGCTCTTGCCCTTTCTTTTCCCCTGGCCCCTCCTGCCCTTTTGGGGGGGAGGGTTTGGGGCTGGGTCGCCAGGGGGCGCCGCGGCGGAGGCAGTAGGAGCCCCGGAGCCTGCGCCCGCACCCTCAGCCGACAGGGTGGTAGTAGAGTTCTGGGCAGCCCCGGACGAGTGGGCCGCCGTTTCGGGGATAGGAGGGGTCACCGTGGAGGGGAGAGGGAGGGAGGGGTCACCGGATGACCCTCCAGTGGGCGTGGGGGCCATATTGGTGGGTCTTGAGAGGGATAAAGTTTATTGGGGGTGGGGGCCTTTAAGAGAGAGCGGGGGAGGGGGAGGAGAGTGGAAGGGAAGGAAGGAGTGAGGCGTGGCTGCCCCTCCCCCACCGGCCGGGCTGAGGGCCCAGTCAGATGGGGGAAGGGCAGGGCAAGGGCAGTGAGGTCAGGGAAAGGGAGACACAAAAGAAAGGCCACAACTCCCAGCACAAGGTGGTGAGATGGCTCCTGTTTCTGCACTGGGATGTGGAGGGAAGCAAAGTTTATGTGTGTGTGTGTGTGGGTTGGGGGGGGGGGGCTCAGGCGCTTAAGTAAACAAAAAGGGGGGGAAGGGGCGTGGGCACGTGGGGGGGCGGAGGAGGAGGCGCAGCTAACTTAAGGGGGTCGGGGGGGGGTTATTGGGGGGAGGGGTGTGCCCACGTGCGCCTGAGGGGTGGGCCCGTAGCAGCTGCTGCTGCAGAGCCTCGAGATGGCAGGGGAGGAGGCAGGGGCAGCTGATTAGAGGGGCCCAGGGGGAGGGGGCCCCAGCGGCGGCTGGGTGTGGGGGGGGCAGTAGGGGAGGGGGTGGCTGCAGGGGTGGGGCAGGGGCCGCGCCCTAACACCCCACCCCTGGCTATGCAGCCCCCCCCGGGGCCCCGGTGGAGAGGGGCCCTGCCCAAACTCACCCCCCCCCAAGCCACTCCACAGGAGGCTGTGTGGAGGGAGCCCAACCGCCGCCCTAAGAGAGCCCCCTACCTTCTCCAGGTGGTGAGGATGCAGCAGCTGCTCGCTGGAAGGTGGGCCCAAATGGGGGCCAGCAGTTTCTCCCCCAAAAGATGGAAAGAGCAGGGGGGGGCCCCCTGCTGTAGGGCAGGGGGCAAGAGGCCCCCGCCCTCCACCCACTCAGCAGTTCCTGAGAGAACTAGCTGGAGAAGTGGAGGAGAGGGGGGAGAAAGATAGGCCCTGCCTGCCCGAGGCAGGAGGGAGGCTGACCCCAGAAGTGGGGGGGCAGGAAAGGCAGCCCTGTGGGGGCTTCAGGCAGCCAAGGCCGGCCAGCCCCTGGTAGCTCGCCTTCCAACCGCGGGAGGGGGGTCCCACCGGGCTCTCTGCGTTGAAGGATGTGCACTGGCACAAGAGAGCACTGTCAGCAGCTTGTCTCCCACCTGGTGGGAAGAGGAAGTGCTCTCACCTGGAGGCTGGATTTGAAAGAGGAAGTCAGGGCCATGGGCTGCCTCAGGTGAGAGAAAGTGGTGATGCACAGGTGAGCCATGTACTAATAAGGGAGATGCCCCTGGAGCAGGTAGGAACGAGTTGCAGGTGGGTCACTTTGGTCCTATTGGCGTTACTGGGGGGGGGGGGGGTGGGCAGGCATAGCCTGCCCACGTCTAAAAGGCCCCTCTCACACTGAGGGGGGGCCCACTAAAAACACCCAGTCACCAAGTGAATACGGGGGACAACAAAGGAAAAAAACAGGGACGGGAGTGAGGGTCAAAGGTTTAGAACGAGGGAGCCGGAAGGGGATACCGAGCAGAGCGCCCCGGCCAGCGCCCACCGCTCCTCGAAGGTGTCCAGGGAGTCGGTGGACACCGCCCAGAGGAACTCTGCCCGGATTCGTGAGCGAAGGGAGAAACGGAAGTAGGCCCCACAGTCGCAGGTCGCCCCCTCTGCCAGCCTCCTCTCCCTGGTTTTATAGATGGTCAGTTTGGCCATGGCCAGGAGGAGGCAGACGAGGAGGTCCCGCGACTTTGTGGGGCCGCGGATAGGGTGTGACAGGATAAGGAGGTGCGGGGAAAAGTGCAGCCAGAACCTCAAGAGGAGGTTCTGGAGGAGCCGGAAGAGGGGCTGCAGCCTGGCGCACTCAACGTAGATGTGCGCCAGGTTCTCCCTCATGCCGCAGAAGGTGCAGGTGTCTGGGATGGGGGTGAACCGCGCCAAGTACACGCCCGTGCTCACCGCTCCGTGGAGGATTCTCCAGCTGATGTCCCCGGCGGGCCGCGGGACCAGAGTGGAATAGAGGCTGGCCCACCGGGGCTCCCCACCCTGCGCTGGCGGCAAGAGGTCCCGCCACTTGTGGTCGGGGCGGGACACGAGGGTGGGGAAGTGGAGCGTGTGAAGCACGAGCGCGTACAGAAGATGTCTAGGCGCGGTTCGGAAGGGGACCGGCTGCAAGGTATGCAGCCGGCTGAGGTGGTGGGGGGGAGGGGGGCGGGCAGGATCGCGAAGCCGGGGGCCCACGGAGAGGTCCGGAGGGCTAGGAGTGAGAGGGGGGCGGGGTGCACCCTCTCGCAGGACCCGGCCGAGGTAGACGTGAGCAGTGGGCGGCAGGGCGGCCTTCACCTCCTCGAGTACGCGACGGGGGGAGCGTAGGCTGGAGAGCCCCATGCGCTGGGCGAGCGCCGGGGCGTCCATCCAGTCTCCCCGGTCGTAGTCCAGGAGGTCTCCGACCCTGGTGATTCCACCTAGGACCAACCTCCGGCGCACCACGGGGGACTCCGCCGCCTGCACACGAAGGTGGGGGTTGTGTAGCAGGGGCTCCGCGAGGAGGTCTTCCCCCACGGTGGCCCCCAAGGACCTGGAGGCTGCGAGCAGCCGCCAAGTGCGGAGGAGGTCCTGGTAGAAGGCCGGCAGCTCCGAGAGGCCTCGCGGACGGTCTCTCCAGGATAAATAAAAGAGCTGCCGGTCGTATCGGAGCCCTCGGTGACGGCGGAGGAAAGCGTGCGCCAGCGTACTCCATGCCGGACTATCTGCACTGTTGGCGTCGGCGTTGAGGAGTCCCTGCAGGGCCCGGAGGCGGAAGACATGGACCTGAGTGCGCATGCAAGTCAGGCCCTGTCCTCCTTCCTCCGGGGGGAGGTGGAGTACCCCTGCAGAGACCCAGTGCAGTCCTGGCCAGAAAAACCCCAGGATTGACCTCTGGAGCTGGTCCAGGAACCCAGGGGGTGGGACCAGGGTGCTGAGGCGGTACCAGAGCATGGAAAGGACGAGTTGGTTCAGCACCAGTGCTCTCCCGCGTAGGGAGAGACAGTGGAGCAGCCCCGTCCACCTCCTTAACCGCTCAGCGACCCTGCCCTCTAAACCCTGCCAGTTTTCCGGCGGAGAGGGATGCGTGGCGGATAGGAAGACGCCGAGATAGAGCAGCGGACCCGCGCTCCACCGGATGGCCTGAAGCACGGGCGGGAGGCGGCTCGTCTGCCAGCCAGTCCCGACCACCAGGCCAGAGCTCTTGACCCAGTTGACCCGGGCGGAGGAGGCTGCCGAGTAGGTAGCGTGGCAAGCCTCCAGACGCGCCAGGTCTCCCGGGTCCTGAACCACGAGGAGCACGTCGTCGGCGTACGCCGACAGGACTAGCCGCAGCCCTGCCTCTGGAAGCACCAACCCCATCAACCGCCGACGAAGGAGACAGAGGAAGGGCTCGATGGCCAGAGCGTACAGCTGTCCTGAGAGCGGGCAGCCTTGTCGTACTCCCCGTCCGAAGCTGACCGGAGCGGTCAGGGTCCAGTTGAGCTTGACCATGCACTCCGAGGCAGCGTACAGCACCCGGAGAAACCCGACGAAGCGGGGTCCGAAGCCGAAGGCCTGCAGGGTGCCCAGGAGATACCCGTGGTCCACCCTGTCGAACGCCTTCTCCTGATCCAAGGACAGGAGGGCGAACGACAGGCCGTCCCTACACCCAAGCTCGAGGAGATCCCGGACCAAGGACAGGTTATGGAGGATGGTGCGGCCCGGGACGGTGTAGGTCTGGTCGGGGTGGACCACGTCCTGCAGCACGGACCCCAAGCGACGGGAGATGGCTTTGGCAATGATCTTGTAGTCCGTGCTGAGGAGCGAGATGGGACGCCAATTCCTGAGGTCGCGGGGGTCCCCCTTCTTAGGCAGCAGGGTGAGAACCGCACGCCTGCATGACAGGGGGAGGACCCCGCTTTGCAAGGCTTCGGCCCAGACGCTGAGCAGGTCTGGGCCGAGGACGTCCCAAAACACGCGGTAAAACTCCACGGTCAGCCCGTCCATGCCCGGGGATTTGTTGGTGGGCATGAGGCGGAGGGCTTCCGAGAGCTCGGCCAGAGTGAGAGGGAGCTCTAGCCGGTCCCGGTCGCCCGTGCTGACCGACGGCAGTTGGTCCCAGAGCACCCCGCAGGCGTCAGCGTCGGTCGGATCCGGGGAGAAAAGGGTGGCGTAGAAGGCGCGGGCCCTCTCGCGCATCTCCACCGGATCCGTAAGAGGGGTGCCATCCTCCGCAAGAAGGCAGAGGATGTGTTTTTCGGCACCCCTCTTTTTCTCCAGGGCATAGAAGAAGCGGGAGCCGCGGTCCATCTCCCGGAGGAGTTGGATTCGCGACCTCACCAAGGCCCCCTGTGCCCGGAGGGCGTCGAGGGCCCTGAGCTCGTCCCTCTTCTCCTGGTACGTGCCGCAGAGGGATGGATCGCTGGGGCTGGTGGCTAGACGCCTCTCCAGCTCAAGGACCTCCCGTTCCAGCTGCCCTATCAGCGCATCCCGCCGCCGGCTGGCCCCCCGAGTATAGTCGCGGCAGAAGAGCCGCGCGCGTACCTTTCCCAGATCCCACCACCGCCGTGCCGAGGGAAAGGCGCGCCGTTGCTCGCGCCAGGCCAGCCAGAACTCCCGGAAGGACGCCACGAAGCCCACGTCCTCCAGCAGGCTGTTATTGAAGTGCCAGTAGGCCGACCCCCGCTTCCCCAGCGAGAGGGAAGCCTTCACGGCCACCAGGTGGTGGTCCGAGAAGGGGGCCGGCCGCACGCTGGAGGCGTGGGCCCGGAAGAGGTGGTACCGTGAGATGTAGATGCGGTCCAACCGGGAGTGTACAGATCTATGGCCCACCACTCGGACGCGGGTGAAGCCAGCGTCCTCGTCCGAGTGGTGGCTGCGCCAGACGTCCACCAGGGAGCGACGGATGAGAAGCTCCCTGAGGACGCCCGCAGCGGCCTGGCACTGCTCGGTCCCCGTGCGGTCCCGCTCCTCGAGGGTGCAGTTGAAATCCCCGCCGAGGACCAGGCACTCGCGAGGATCGATGGTGTCGAGGAAGGCTGCCGCCTGCCGGAAGAAGGGGGGTCTCTCCGGGCGGCGTGCCGGGGCATAGACATTGACGAGATGGAGAGGCAGCCCCTCCACCCACACCCGGAGATACAGCAGGCGGCCGGGCACAACCTCGACGCTCCCCAGCACCTCGGGCCGCAGGTCTGGGGAGAACAGGGTCGCCACCCCGGCCTGGTGGGCCGAAAGGTGACTGAAGTGGACCCCGTCTCCCCACTCCAGCCGCCACTTAGCTTCGGCGGCTGGGGTAGTGTGGGTCTCCTGTAGGAAGGTGACCGAGTACCCCCCCTCCCGAAGGAAGGAGAGCACTCGGCACCTACGGAGACCCGACCCGCAGCCCCCGGCATTCAGAGTGGCAAGGATGATCGGCGCCATGCGGAGGGCTGGGGAGGATCCTCGCCGGAGGGAGTACCGGCGGTTCCCGTGGGGCCACGCAGCAAACCGTGACCAACCCCGAAGGTGACGAGGGCGTCACGGAAGCTGCGGGCCCATTGGTAAGCCGTGGCGTCCCTCCTCCCGGTCCCCGTGCCCTCCTTGAGAAGGGCCCTCACGGATCCCAGGATGGTATGAAAGTCCCCCCAGCGCTGGAGGGCGAGAGCAACCTTGTTCTTGGAGCCACGAATGTCCTCCAAGAACTGGCGCATCTCTCCCACCAGCGCGAGGGGTGCCGAGGCCTCGGGGTCTCCAGTACCCGTCGGCCTTATGTTGCTTTGGGCCCCACGGCCAGAGAAAGGGTTGGGGTGGGGACTGGGGTCTGGTTTTGGGGGGGATGTGGGCGGCAGAGGGAGAGCAGCCCCGGAAGTGCTGGGAGAGGGCGATATAGGGGGGGCCTCCTGAGGGACTATGGTCTCGGGGGCAGGTGTGAGTGGGCAGGGATCAAGGGGAGGGGTGGGAGGAGGAGGGGTGGGGGTGAGGGCAGGGGGGATGAGACTCATCAGAGGAGGGGGAGGTTCATGAGGGGGAGGGGGAGGAGGCAGAGGAGGGAGGGGAGGGTCTGGAGGGGGCAGGGTTGCAAATTCTGTGGCGGGGCGTTGGCTAGGAGAAGGTTCGGGAATGATGGCAGGTGATGGGGCTAAGATGGGAGCAGGGGCGGGGGTATGGAGAGAAGGTGTCTCGGGAGGAGGGGCTTCCTCGGACGGTGGGGCGGGGGAGGGGAGCATGGGCGAAGTGCCAACATGCTCGGCAGGAAGTGCCAACTGGTCGAGGGGGTAGGTGTTGGGGTCTTCGGTTCCGGGGCCAAAGGCGGGGGACATGGGGAACTCTGCTTCCCCCAGGGTGCCCAGGGGCTGGCCGGCTCCCGTGGGGAGGTCATCCCTAATTAAGGGGGGGGTCGCCTCCTGGGACGTCCCAAGGCAGAGGGGGGTGGTAATCAAAGGGTCGCTGGTAGATGGGGAGGCGGAGAGTGGAGAGAGTGGGGGTGAGTGGATGGACGGCCCACAAACCTCCAGTAGGAGGCTGTCCACGTCCAGGGCCACCGGCGTGAGGCCTAGGGCCTCGACCTCCTGTGAGAGGAAGGCGAGGCCGGGGCTCACCTCCTCCGGATGCTCCGCAGCAGTAGTCTGGGTCGCGGCCGGAGGGGTGTCGGGGGAGGGCGCGGGTGCACAAAAAACCCTCTCGGCTTCCTGAGGCTCTGGCTCCGGGGCAGAGAGGATGTCGCCTTTCTCAGCCGCCACCGCGGCAGCCCCCGTCGCCCCCGGCAGATGATCGGTAGCCGGGGGTTTGGCAGGTGGGTCCGGGCTGGTGGCTCTTCTTAGCGCTTTGCGCGGCGCCTCCACCTCGTCCTCCGACAGGGTGGGGGGCCGGGTGCGCGCACTTTCCTTCTTTCGTTTCCCCCCCACCAGCACCCAGCCCTCCGAGGGGGCGGGCTGGGCAGTAGAGGAGGAGGGGCCAGGGGACAGGGCCGACGAGAAGGGAGGCAGGTAAGAGGGGGGCGGGGCGGCAAGGGGGAGGGACGACCCGCCCCGGGACGGGCCCCCTTCTGGTCCTGCCGCCGGCCCCTCCTCCCTCTCCTCCGCAGGCCCGGCTCTTGTGCCCGCTCGGGCGCCAGCGCCTGCTTCTTCTTGCCCGGCACCATGCGTCCGGGCATCCTCCGACGCCCGAGCGGCGATGGATCCGTCCGGGACGAGAGGAGGAGGGTCGGTCCCGGGGCCTGTCGCGGTCGGGGCGCCGCCGATCCCGTGGCTGACGCCCCCCGGGTCGGAGGAGGTCCCGGGCTCCCCTTCGCCCCGGGCCAGGGGGCAGTCCCTCCGGACGTGCCCCGCCGCCCGGCACATAAAGCACCGGGCCTCCCCCAGGGTATAAAAGACCCGGTACTGGGCCCCTTGATAGGGCACCAGTATAGTCCCCTCCTGGGCCACCCCGCCCTGTGCTGCCGCCGGCGGCAGTTGGACCCGGGCCTGCCGGCGGAAGGAGAGCACGTGCCGTAGGGCGGGGTCTCTACAGCCTAGGGGGAGGGGACTCAGGACCGTCAAAGGCCGGCCCAGGGCGGTGAGGAAGGGCAGAAGGGCAGAGTTGGGAAGGAAGGGTGGAACAGAAGAAAAAACCACCCGCACGCCCAGGTCTTCCAGCGGCTCCAGGGGCACGTGCACGCCCCCAACCGCCAGGCCCCTCTCCACCGCCTCCTGGGCGGCGGCCTCCGAAGCCAGGAAGAAAACGATCTTCCCGAACATCCGGGAGGCCGCCACCACGGCCGCGGGCCCCACCACCCGTGCCAACGCCCGCACGTAGGTCTCCACGTGGGGCGAGGCAGCCACCAGGAGGCAGCGGACTCCGTGCCTCCTGGTGAGCGCGGGGAAGGGGCCGCGACCGTTGGGGATGGTAGTCCCGGCGGAGGCGGCAGGAGTAGGGTGCGAGGCGGCGGCCGCCGCCTGGGCGTACGACCTGGGGGCCGAGAGATCGGGGCCCCCAGGAGCGGTGGAGGGAGCGGGGGGAAGGGAAGAAGGGGAGGCTGCACTCGGTGTTTGGGCAGCCTGGGGGAGAGTCCCCGCCACGGGAGGTTTGGCCTTCCGGGCGGGGCTCTTGCCCTTTCTTTTCCCCTGGCCCCTCCTGCCCTTTTGGGGGGGAGGGTTTGGGGCTGGGTCGCCAGGGGGCGCCGCGGCGGAGGCAGTAGGAGCCCCGGAGCCTGCGCCCGCACCCTCAGCCGACAGGGTGGTAGTAGAGTTCTGGGCAGCCCCGGACGAGTGGGCCGCCGTTTCGGGGATAGGAGGGGTCACCGTGGAGGGGAGAGGGAGGGAGGGGTCACCGGATGACCCTCCAGTGGGCGTGGGGGCCATATTGGTGGGTCTTGAGAGGGATAAAGTTTATTGGGGGTGGGGGCCTTTAAGAGAGAGCGGGGGAGGGGGAGGAGAGTGGAAGGGAAGGAAGGAGTGAGGCGTGGCTGCCCCTCCCCCACCGGCCGGGCTGAGGGCCCAGTCAGATGGGGGAAGGGCAGGGCAAGGGCAGTGAGGTCAGGGAAAGGGAGACACAAAAGAAAGGCCACAACTCCCAGCACAAGGTGGTGAGATGGCTCCTGTTTCTGCACTGGGATGTGGAGGGAAGCAAAGTTTATGTGTGTGTGTGTGTGGGTTGGGGGGGGGGGGGGGCTCAGGCGCTTAAGTAAACAAAAAGGGGGGGAAGGGGCGTGGGCACGTGGGGGGGCGGAGGAGGAGGCGCAGCTAACTTAAGGGGGTCGGGGGGGGGTTATTGGGGGGAGGGGTGTGCCCACGTGCGCCTGAGGGGTGGGCCCGTAGCAGCTGCTGCTGCAGAGCCTCGAGATGGCAGGGGAGGAGGCAGGGGCAGCTGATTAGAGGGGCCCAGGGGGAGGGGGCCCCAGCGGCGGCTGGGTGTGGGGGGGGCAGTAGGGGAGGGGGTGGCTGCAGGGGTGGGGCAGGGGCCGCGCCCTAACACCCCACCCCTGGCTATGCAGCCCCCCCCGGGGCCCCGGTGGAGAGGGGCCCTGCCCAAACTCACCCCCCCCCAAGCCACTCCACAGGAGGCTGTGTGGAGGGAGCCCAACCGCCGCCCTAAGAGAGCCCCCTACCTTCTCCAGGTGGTGAGGATGCAGCAGCTGCTCGCTGGAAGGTGGGCCCAAATGGGGGCCAGCAGTTTCTCCCCCAAAAGATGGAAAGAGCAGGGGGGGGCCCCCTGCTGTAGGGCAGGGGGCAAGAGGCCCCCGCCCTCCACCCACTCAGCAGTTCCTGAGAGAACTAGCTGGAGAAGTGGAGGAGAGGGGGGAGAAAGATAGGCCCTGCCTGCCCGAGGCAGGAGGGAGGCTGACCCCAGAAGTGGGGGGGCAGGAAAGGCAGCCCTGTGGGGGCTTCAGGCAGCCAAGGCCGGCCAGCCCCTGGTAGCTCGCCTTCCAACCGCGGGAGGGGGGTCCCACCGGGCTCTCTGCGTTGAAGGATGTGCACTGGCACAAGAGAGCACTGTCAGCAGCTTGTCTCCCACCTGGTGGGAAGAGGAAGTGCTCTCACCTGGAGGCTGGATTTGAAAGAGGAAGTCAGGGCCATGGGCTGCCTCAGGTGAGAGAAAGTGGTGATGCACAGGTGAGCCATGTACTGATAAGGGAGATGCCCCTGGAGCAGGTAGGAACGAGTTGCAGGTGGGTCACTTTGGTGGGCAGGTTTCACACTGCACATGTAGAAGGTTCTGGAGTTGGGGTGACAGCTGTAGGGTCTGCTCCTGTGGGCTCTGTGTCTGTGGTAGGAGAACAGACAGGGCAGCTGCTGCTCCAAGGCCCTGTGCTGTGGGTGAGCTGTTAGCAGGTGAGTTCAGGAGCAGGCAGCATCGGAAGCACATTGTTGCAGGAGGTGATAGTGTTATCCCTCCATCAAGGAACGTGGGCTGTGCTCATGTCGTGCTCAGGGGAAGAGAGGGAGGGGATAGGCAGATGGTGAAGGGCAGCAGGGTGTGAGGGAATTCCTAGCCAGGGCTCAGGGCAGTGGGGAATGGGAGACAGAGTCTGAAGGGGAGATTCCAGGTTGAGGTTCAGGGTGGTGGGGGAGGGGCTGTGGGGATGCCTGGGTGGGATGCTGAGCAGTGGGGGAGGGACAGCAATCTCACTCCAGGAACCACACTGTACCTACAGCTGCCTGTTGCTCCTTTCTGAAAGGGCCCTTTTGAGCTGTTTCTCTGTAGCTTGGATAGTTTAGGTGGGTAGCACATGGTTCTCATAAAACCAAGGGGTCGAGCCCTTCCTAGCCAGGAGACAAGTGCAGGGTGTTCTTCTGTTACCCTTTGCTGGACGGCTATAGGCAGCAATGTCCAAAGACAAAAAGGAAGTTGAGTGTCTTCTGGATATGAGACCAGAGTCTTGCTCAGGAGGCTTCACTCTGCTTTGCAGGGAGGAGCCCTGCCCTTTATTCCCTTCACTCCATAACCCTTCCTAATGCCCCTTCACTGGGGTGCTGATGAGTGACAACCTGACTTGCAGGGCTTCTTATCTTCTGAGCAGCTGCTGCTGTGCCTGTCACAGCCCTGGATTTATAAGGAGGTTCTGCACAACAAAGTTATTTCAAAATAACTATCCCAGACTCTGCACAAGGCAACCGCTGCTTTGAAATAATTCAGAAATAAATAGGGGAGGACTTGCTTTGAAATGGATAAACCTCCTTGTACAAGTGCAAATACAAATGATAGCAGCTATTTGGAAACAGGGGCTGCGAAGACAGGGGCTAATTGGGAATAAGCCATACTGTGTCCATTGGCTCCATCTGAAATTAGCTTCCTGTGTGTAGATGAGGTATTAGGAAATCTTGGTCTTGCCACTCATTGGTGCTGCAGCTCTCCCAAACACTTCATGCCCCCAGAGTAATATTGGCACAACACATTAAGGCTGACACAATTTAGCACTGATGAGGGCAGAACCTTAACCTGGTGTTTTCCCTGTCTTTGTTTTGCCTCCCACCAGCTGGATCAGACTTTGATCTTCCCCACACAGATGCTGCCATCCAGCACAATTAGTCATGGGAAAGGAGAATGGACCAAAGAGGATCCTCCTTGCACTCATGTTCATCACCATGCCCGCACTAGAGCAGAGCTCTCAAGAAGGAGACTCCCTGAGGCAAAGCCTTGGGGGGTCTCTGAGATGGCTCCAGTTCCTGCAGCCTGTCCCATCCATCCATTGTTCTGGACTGTCTGAGGTCACAGCCTCACAGCCTCTTTTAACGCATCAGCTAAGGTTCTTCAAAAGGCCCTTGTGATATCACTGCCACACCCACCCCTGGCCTGCAGGGCTCATGTCCTGCCCCTGGCAGCCTCTTGTGTAAACACACTCTCAGGCTCTGGGGCAAAAAAGGTACATGAAACACCCAACAACTCCTGCCCTCCTCAGTGTCCTCCAGGCTGCAACTCCAGCTCCCCTCATGTCTGTGCTGGGGATTTGGAAAGTGTTGTTGCGGGCAGTCCGTGGTGGTCAGTCCCACGAAGCTCATCACTTCATAAATTATTTCATTCGTCTTTCAAGTGCCTGTTATGATCATGAGGGATAGCCAGCAGTCTGGGAGTAAAAGGGTTAACCTCCTCACCCAGGTGGGGTTGGCCTATAGAAATGTAGGTAAGATTTGAATTTTGGCTCCTCCAACTTCTGTTCTCTGTTCTTTCTTGTTCTTTCCAGCCATGAGGGTATCTCCCTCCAAGAACAGGCCCTCCCCTCTTCTGTAAGTAGAGTAAAGTTTAGATAGATCTATTAGGCTTTATTGTTTTATGGTTTGGGAAGTGGGATCTGATGTCTGTGCACTTTTTAGAAATGTTCTTTTTACTCTCCTTGTAACTAAGTTCTAGGCCCATGGTGGAGACTCCCCATGTGTTTTACTTTGTGACTCTTCCATCTCGTCATGAGGCTTGCAACACAAATATTGTTGTAATAATAAAAGTTCTTTCTTTTTTCTTTGTATTAACCTGGTATTGGTTAATGTTTGTGTCCTGGTTTTTACTTTTGGGGCTAAGATTTCCCAAGTAGTCTCTCCCTGGTTTCCTTATTCTTACTTGGGTGGTGGCAGCGAATTTTATTCCCAAAATCTAAGGTTTTTAGGATTTTTGGGGGGAAGTTTATACCAAAACCAAGTAGATAAGGTTTTGGAGGTACTTTTGCTGGCCCCCACTTCTGCATTTATCTTGTTAGAGGGGGAAGGAGCTATGACATGGTCCTATTGGCGTTACTGGGGGGGGGGGGTGGGCAGGCATAGCCTGCCCACGGCTAAAAGGCCCCTCTCACACTGAGGGGGGGCCCACTAAAAACACCCAGTCACCAAGTGAATACGGGGGACAACAAAGGGAAAAAAAAAACAGGGACGGGAGTGAGGGTCAAAGGTTTAGAACGAGGGAGCCGGAAGGGGATACCGAGCAGAGCGCCCCGGCCGGCGCCCACCGCTCCTCGAAGGTGTCCAGGGAGTCGGTGGACACCGCCCAGAGGAACTCTGCCCGGATTCGTGAGCGAAGGGAGAAACGGAAGTAGGCCCCACAGTCGCAGGTCGCCCCCTCTGCCAGCCTCCTCTCCCTGGTTTTATAGATGGTCAGTTTGGCCATGGCCAGGAGGAGGCAGACGAGGAGGTCCCGCGACTTTGTGGGGCCGCGGATAGGGTGTGACAGGATAAGGAGGTGCGGGGAAAAGTGCAGCCAGAACCTCAAGAGGAGGTTCTGGAGGAGCCGGAAGAGGGGCTGCAGCCTGGCGCACTCAACGTAGATGTGCGCCAGGTTCTCCCTCATGCCGCAGAAGGTGCAGGTGTCTGGGATGGGGGTGAACCGCGCCAGGTACACGCCCGTGCTCACCGCTCCGTGGAGGATTCTCCAGCTGATGTCCCCGGCGGGCCGCGGGACCAGAGTGGAATAGAGGCTGGCCCACCGGGGCTCCCCACCCTGCGCTGGCGGCAAGAGGTCCCGCCACTTGTGGTCGGGGCGGGACACGAGGGTGGGGAAGTGGAGCGTGTGAAGCACGAGCGCGTACAGAAGATGTCTAGGCGCGGTTCGGAAGGGGACCGGCTGCAAGGTATGCAGCCGGCTGAGGTGGTGGGGGGGAGGGGGGCGGGCAGGATCGCGAAGCCGGGGGCCCACGGAGAGGTCCGGAGGGCTAGGAGTGAGAGGGGGGCGGGGTGCACCCTCTCGCAGGACCCGGCCGAGGTAGACGTGAGCAGTGGGCGGCAGGGCGGCCTTCACCTCCTCGAGTACGCGACGGGGGGAGCGTAGGCTGGAGAGCCCCATGCGCTGGGCGAGCGCCGGGGCGTCCATCCAATCTCCCCGGTGGTAGTCCAGGAGGTCTCCGACCCTGGTGATTCCACCTAGGACCAACCTCCGGCGCACCACGGGGGACTCCGCCGCCTGCACACGAAGGTGGGGGTTGTGTAGCAGGGGCTCCGCGAGGAGGTCTTCCCCCACGGTGGCCCCCAAGGACCTGGAGGCTGCGAGCAGCCGCCAAGTGCGGAGGAGGTCCTGGTAGAAGGCCGGCAGCTCCGAGAGGCCTCGCGGACGGTCTCTCCAGGATAAATAAAAGAGCTGCCGGTCGTATCGGAGCCCTCGGTGACGGCGGAGGAAAGCGTGCGCCAGCGTACTCCATGCCGGACTATCTGCACTGTTGGTGTTGGCGTTGAGAAGTCCCTGCAGGGCCCGGAGGCGGAAGACATGGACCTGAGTGCGCATGCAGGTCAGGCCCTGTCCTCCCTCCTCCGGGGGGAGGTGGAGTACCCCTGCAGAGACCCAGTGCAGTCCTGGCCAGAAAAACTCCAGGATTGACTTCTGGAGCTGGTCCAGGAACTTCGGGGGTGGGACCAGGGTGCTGAGGCGGTACCAGAGCATGGAAAGGACGAGTTGGTTCAGCACCAGTGCTCTCCCGCGTAGGGAGAGACACTGGAGCAGCCCCGTCCACCTCCGTAACCGCTCAGCGACCCTGCCCTCTAAACCCTGCCAGTTTTCCGGCGGAGAGGGATGCGTGGCGGATAGGAAGACGCCGAGATAGAGCAGCGGACCCGCGCTCCACCGGATGGCCTGAAGCGCGGGCGGGAGGCGGCTCGTCTGCCAGCCAGTCCCGACCACCAGGCCAGAGCTCTTGACCCAGTTGACCCGGGCGGAGGAGGCAGCCGAGTAGGTAGCTTGGCAAGCCTCCAGACGCGCCAGGTCTCCCGGGTCCTGAACCACGAGGAGCACGTCGTCGGCGTACGCCGACAGGACTAGCCGCAGCCATGCCTCTGGAAGCACCAACCCCATCAACCGCCGACGAAGGAGACAGAGGAAGGGCTCGATGGCCAGAGCGTACAGCTGTCCTGAGAGCGGGCAGCCTTGTCGTACTCCCCGTCCGAAGCTGACCGGAGCGGTCAGGGTCCAGTTGAGCTTGACCATGCACTCCGAGGCAGCGTACAGCACCCGGAGAAACCCGACGAAGCGGGGTCCGAAGCCGAAGGCCTGCAGGGTGCCCAAGAGATACCCGTGGTCCACCCTGTCGAACGCCTTCTCCTGATCCAAGGACAGGAGGGCGAACGACAGGCCGTCCCTACACCCAAGCTCGAGGAGATCCCGGACCAAGGACAGATTATGGAGGATGGTGCGGCCCGGGACGGTGTAGGTCTGGTCGGGGTGGACCACGTCCTGCAGCACGGACCCCAAGCGACGGGAGATGGCTTTAGCAATGATCTTGTAGTCCGTGCTGAGGAGCGAGATGGGACGCCAGTTCCTGAGGTCGCGGGGGTCCCCCTTCTTAGGCAGCAGGGTGAGGACCGCACGCCTGCATGACAGGGGGAGGACCCCGCTTTGCAAGGCTTCGGCCCAGACGCTGAGCAGGTCTGGGCCGAGGACGTCCCAAAACACGCGGTAAAACTCCACGGTCAGCCCGTCCATGCCCGGGGATTTGTTGGTGGGCATGAGGCGGAGGGCTTCCGAGAACTCGGCCAGAGTGAGAGGGAGCTCTAGCCGGTCCCGGTCGCCCGTGCTGACCGACGGCAGTTGGTCCCAGAGCACCCCGCAGGCGTCAGCGTCGGTCGGATCCGGGGAGAAAAGGGTGGCGTAGAAGGCGCGGGCCCTCTCGCGCATCTCCACCGGATCCGTAAGAGGGGTGCCATCCTCCGCAAGAAGGCAGAGGATGTGTTTTTCGGCACCCCTCTTTTTCTCCAGGGCATAGAAGAAGCGGGAGCCGCGGTCCATCTCCCGGAGGAGTTGGATTCGCGACCTCACCAAGGCCCCCTGTGCCCGGAGGGCGTCGAGGGCCCTGAGCTCGTCCCTCTTCTCCCGGTACGTGCCGCAGAGGGATGGATCGCTGGGGCTGGTGGCTAGACGCCTCTCCAGCTCAAGGACCTCCCGTTCCAGCTGCCCTATCAGCGCATCCCGCCGCCGGCTGGCCCCCCGAGTATAGTCGCGGCAGAAGAGCCGCGCGCGTACCTTTCCCAGATCCCACCACCGCCGTGCCGAGGGAAAGGCGCGCCGTTGCTCGCGCCAGGCCAGCCAGAACTCCCGGAAGGACGCCACGAAGCCCACGTCCTCCAGCAGGCTGTTATTGAAGTGCCAGTAGGCCGACCCCCGCTTCCCCAGCGAGAGGGAAGCCTTCACGGCCACCAGGTGGTGGTCCGAGAAGGGGGCCGGCCGCACGCTGGAGGCGTGGGCCCGGAAGAGGTGGTACCGTGAGATGTAGATGCGGTCCAACCGGGAGTGTACAGATTCATGGCCCACCACTCGGACGCGGGTGAAGCCAGCGTCCTCGTCCGAGTGGTGGCTGCGCCAGACGTCCACCAGGGAGCGATGGATGAGAAGCTCCCTGAGGACGCCCGCAGCGGCCTGGCACCGCTCCGTCCCCGTGCGGTCCCGCTCCTCGAGGGTGCAGTTGAAATCCCCGCCGAGGACCAGGCACTCGCGAGGATCGATGGTGTCGAGGAAGGCTGCCGCCTGCCGGAAGAAGGGGGGTCTCTCCGGGCAGCGTGCCGGGGCATAGACATTGACGAGATGGAGAGGCAGCCCCTCCACCCGCACCCGGAGATACAGCAGGCGGCCGGGCACAACCTCGACGCTCCCCAGCACCTCGGGCCGCAGGTCTGGGGAGAACAGGGTCGCCACCCCGGCCCGGTGGGCCGAAAGGTGACTGAAGTGGACCCCGTCTCCCCACTCCAGCCGCCACTTAGCTTCGGCGGCCGGGGTAGTGTGGGTCTCCTGTAGGAAGGTGACCGAGTACCCCCCCTCCCGAAGGAAGGAGAGCACTCGGCACCTACGGAGACCCGACCCGCAGCCCCCGGCATTCAGAGTGGCAAGGATGATCGGCGCCATGTGGAGGGCTGGGGAGGATCCTCGCCGGAGGGAGTACCGACGGTTCCCGTGGGGCCACGCAGCAAACCGTGACCAACCCCGAAGGTGACGAGGGCGTCACGGAAGCTGCGGGCCCGTTGGTAAGCCGTGGCGTCCCTCCTCCCGGTCCCCGTGCCCTCCTTGAGAAGGGCCCTCACGGATCCCAGGATGGTATGAAAGTCCCCCCAGCGCTGGAGGGCGAGAGCAACCTTGTTCTTGGAGCCACGAATGTCCTCCAAGAACTGGCGCATCTCTCCCACCAGCGCAAGGGGTGCCGAGGCCTCGGGGTCTCCAGTACCCGTCGGCCTTATGTTGCTTTGGGCCCCACGGCCAGAGAAAGGGTTGGGGTGGGGACTGGGGTCTGGTTTTGGGGGGAATGCGGGCGGCAGAGGGAGAGCAGCCCCGGAAGTGCTGGGAGAGGGCGATATAGGGGGGGCCTCCTGAGGGACTATGGTCTCGGGGGCAGGTGTGAGTGGGCAGGGATCAAGGGGAGGGGTGGGAGGAGGAGGGGTGGGGGTGAGGGCAGGGGGGATGAGACTCATCAGGGGAGGGGGAGGTTCATGAGGGGGAGGGGGAGGAGGCAGAGGAGGCAGAGGAGGGTCTGGAGAGGGCAGGGTTGCAAGTTCTGTGGCGGGGCGTTGGCTAGGAGAAGGTTCGGGAATGATGGCAGGTGATGGGGCTAAGATGGGAGCAGGGGCGGGGGTATGGAGAGAAGGTGTCTCGGGAGGAGGGGCTTCCTCGGACGGTGGGGCGGGGGAGGGGGGCATGGGCGAAGTGCCAACATGCTCGGCAGGAAGTGCCAACTGGTCGAGGGGGTAGGTGTTGGGGTCTTCGGTTCCGGGGCCAAAGGCGGGGGACATGGGGAACTCTGCTTCCCCCAGGGTGCCCAGGGGCTGGCCGGCTCCCGTGGGGAGGTCATCCCTAATTAAGGGGGGGGTCGCCTCCTGGGACGTCCCAAGGCAGAGGGGGGTGGTAATCAAAGGGTCGCTGGTAGATGGGGAGGGGGGGAGTGGAGACAGTGGGGGTGAGTGGATGGACGGCCCACAGACCTCCAGTAGGAGGCTGTCCACGTCCAGGGCCACCGGCGTGAGGCCTAGGGCCTCGACCTCCTGTGAGAGGAAGGCGAGGCCGGGGCTCACCTCCTCCGGATGCTCCGCAGCAGTAGTCTGGGTCGCGGCCGGAGGGGTGTCGGGGGAGGGCGCGGGTGCACAAAAAACCCTCTCGGCCTCCTGAGGCTCTGGCTCCGGGGCGGAGAGGATGTCGCCTTTCTCAGCCGCCACCGCGGCAGCCCCCGTCGCCCCCGGCAGATGATCGGTAGCCGGGGGTTCGGCAGGTGGGTCCGGGCTGGTGGCTCTTCTTAGCGCTTTGCGCGGCGCCTCCACCTCGTCCTCCGACAGGGTGGGGGGCCGGGTGCGCGCATTTTTCTTCTTTCGTTTCCCCCCCACCAGCACCCAGCCCTCCGAGGGGGCGGGCTGGGCAGTAGAGGAGGAGGGGCCAGGGGACAGGGCCGACGAGGAGGGAGGCAGGTAAGAGGGGGGCGGGGCGGCAAGGGGGAGGGACGACCCGCCCCGGGACGGGCCCCCTTCTGGTCCTGCCGCCGGCCCCTCCTCCCTCTCCTCCGCAGGCCCGGCTCTTGTGCCCGCTCGGGCGCCAGCGCCTGCTTCTTCTTGCCCGGCACCATGCGTCCGGGCATCCTCCGACGCCCGAGCGGCGATGGATCCGTCCGGGACGAGAGGAGGAGGGTCGGTCCCGGGGCCTGTCGCGGTCGGGGCGCCGCCGATCCCGTGGCTGACGCCCCCCGGGTCGGAGGAGGTCCCGGGCTCCCCTTCGCGCCGGGCCAGGGGGCAGTCCCTCCGGACGTGCCCCGCCGCCCGGCACATAAAGCACCGGGCCTCCCCCAGGGTATAAAAGACCCGGTACTGGGCCCCTTGATAGGGCACCAGTATAGTCCCCTCCTGGGCCACCCCGCCCTGTGCTGCCGCCGGCGGCAGTTGGACCCGGGCCTGCCGGCGGAAGGAGAGCACGTGCCGTAGGGCGGGGTCTCTACAGCCTAGGGGGAGGGGACTCAGGACCGTCAAAGGCCGGCCCAGGGCGGTGAGGAAGGGCAGAAGGGCAGAGTTGGGAAGGAAGGGTGGAACAGAAGAAAAAACCACCCGCACGCCCAGGTCTTCCAGCGGCTCCAGGGGCACGTGCACGCCCCCAACCGCCAGGCCCCTCTCCACCGCCTCCTGGGCGGCGGCCTCCGAAGCCAGGAAGAAAACGATCTTCCCGAACATCCGGGAGGCCGCCACCACGGCCGCGGGCCCCACCACCCGTGCCAACGCCCGCACGTAGGTCTCCACGTGGGGCGAGGCAGCCACCAGGAGGCAGCGGACTCCGTGCCTCCTGGTGAGCGCGGGGAAGGGGCCGCGACCGTTGGGGATGGTAGTCCCGGCGGAGGCGGCAGGAGTAGGGTGCGAGGCGGCGGCCGCCGCCTGGGCGTACGACCTGGGGGCCGAGAGATCGGGGCCCCCAGGAGCGGTGGAGGGAGCGGGGGGAAGGGAAGAAGGGGAGGCTGCACTCGGTGTTTGGGCAGCCTGGGGGAGAGTCCCCGCCACGGGAGGTTTGGCCTTCCGGGCGGGGCTCTTGCCCTTTCTTTTCCCCTGGCCCCTCCTGCCCTTTTGGGGGGGAGGGTTTGGGGCTGGGTCGCCAGGGGGCGCCGCGGCGGAGGCAGTAGGAGCCCCGGAGCCTGCGCCCGCACCCTCAGCCGACAGGGTGGTAGTAGAGTTCTGGGCAGCCCCGGACGAGTGGGCCGCCGTTTCGGGGATAGGAGGGGTCACCGTGGAGGGGAGAGGGAGGGAGGGGTCACCGGATGACCCTCCAGTGGGCGTGGGGGCCATATTGGTGGGTCTTGAGAGGGATAAAGTTTATTGGGGGTGGGGGCCTTTAAGAGAGAGCGGGGGAGGGGGAGGAGAGTGGAAGGGAAGGAAGGAGTGAGGCGTGGCTGCCCCTCCCCCACCGGCCGGGCTGAGGGCCCAGTCAGATGGGGGAAGGGCAGGGCAAGGGCAGTGAGGTCAGGGAAAGGGAGACACAAAAGAAAGGCCACAACTCCCAGCACAAGGTGGTGAGATGGCTCCTGTTTCTGCACTGGGATGTGGAGGGAAGCAAAGTTTATGTGTGTGTGTGTGTGGGTTGGGGGGGGGGGGCTCAGGCGCTTAAGTAAACAAAAAGGGGGGGAAGGGGCGTGGGCACGTGGGGGGGCGGAGGAGGAGGCGCAGCTAACTTAAGGGGGTCGGGGGGGGGTTATTGGGGGGAGGGGTGTGCCCACGTGCGCCTGAGGGGTGGGCCCGTAGCAGCTGCTGCTGCAGAGCCTCGAGATGGCAGGGGAGGAGGCAGGGGCAGCTGATTAGAGGGGCCCAGGGGGAGGGGGCCCCAGCGGCGGCTGGGTGTGGGGGGGGCAGTAGGGGAGGGGGTGGCTGCAGGGGTGGGGCAGGGGCCGCGCCCTAACACCCCACCCCTGGCTATGCAGCCCCCCCCGGGGCCCCGGTGGAGAGGGGCCCTGCCCAAACTCACCCCCCCCCAAGCCACTCCACAGGAGGCTGTGTGGAGGGAGCCCAACCGCCGCCCTAAGAGAGCCCCCTACCTTCTCCAGGTGGTGAGGATGCAGCAGCTGCTCGCTGGAAGGTGGGCCCAAATGGGGGCCAGCAGTTTCTCCCCCAAAAGATGGAAAGAGCAGGGGGGGGCCCCCTGCTGTAGGGCAGGGGGCAAGAGGCCCCCGCCCTCCACCCACTCAGCAGTTCCTGAGAGAACTAGCTGGAGAAGTGGAGGAGAGGGGGGAGAAAGATAGGCCCTGCCTGCCCGAGGCAGGAGGGAGGCTGACCCCAGAAGTGGGGGGGCAGGAAAGGCAGCCCTGTGGGGGCTTCAGGCAGCCAAGGCCGGCCAGCCCCTGGTAGCTCGCCTTCCAACCGCGGGAGGGGGGTCCCACCGGGCTCTCTGCGTTGAAGGATGTGCACTGGCACAAGAGAGCACTGTCAGCAGCTTGTCTCCCACCTGGTGGGAAGAGGAAGTGCTCTCACCTGGAGGCTGGATTTGAAAGAGGAAGTCAGGGCCATGGGCTGCCTCAGGTGAGAGAAAGTGGTGATGCACAGGTGAGCCATGTACTGATAAGGGAGATGCCCCTGGAGCAGGTAGGAACGAGTTGCAGGTGGGTCACTTTGGTGGGCAGGTTTCACACTGCACATGTAGAAGGTTCTGGAGTTGGGGTGACAGCTGTAGGGTCTGCTCCTGTGGGCTCTGTGTCTGTGGTAGGAGAACAGACAGGGCAGCTGCTGCTCCAAGGCCCTGTGCTGTGGGTGAGCTGTTAGCAGGTGAGTTCAGGAGCAGGCAGCATCGGAAGCACATTGTTGCAGGAGGTGATAGTGTTATCCCTCCATCAAGGAACGTGGGCTGTGCTCATGTCGTGCTCAGGGGAAGAGAGGGAGGGGATAGGCAGATGGTGAAGGGCAGCAGGGTGTGAGGGAATTCCTAGCCAGGGCTCAGGGCAGTGGGGAATGGGAGACAGAGTCTGAAGGGGAGATTCCAGGTTGAGGTTCAGGGTGGTGGGGGAGGGGCTGTGGGGATGCCTGGGTGGGATGCTGAGCAGTGGGGGAGGGACAGCAATCTCACTCCAGGAACCACACTGTACCTACAGCTGCCTGTTGCTCCTTTCTGAAAGGGCCCTTTTGAGCTGTTTCTCTGTAGCTTGGATAGTTTAGGTGGGTAGCACATGGTTCTCATAAAACCAAGGGGTCGAGCCCTTCCTAGCCAGGAGACAAGTGCAGGGTGTTCTTCTGTTACCCTTTGCTGGACGGCTATAGGCAGCAATGTCCAAAGACAAAAAGGAAGTTGAGTGTCTTCTGGATATGAGACCAGAGTCTTGCTCAGGAGGCTTCACTCTGCTTTGCAGGGAGGAGCCCTGCCCTTTATTCCCTTCACTCCATAACCCTTCCTAATGCCCCTTCACTGGGGTGCTGATGAGTGACAACCTGACTTGCAGGGCTTCTTATCTTCTGAGCAGCTGCTGCTGTGCCTGTCACAGCCCTGGATTTATAAGGAGGTTCTGCACAACAAAGTTATTTCAAAATAACTATCCCAGACTCTGCACAAGGCAACCGCTGCTTTGAAATAATTCAGAAATAAATAGGGGAGGACTTGCTTTGAAATGGATAAACCTCCTTGTACAAGTGCAAATACAAATGATAGCAGCTATTTGGAAACAGGGGCTGCGAAGACAGGGGCTAATTGGGAATAAGCCATACTGTGTCCATTGGCTCCATCTGAAATTAGCTTCCTGTGTGTAGATGAGGTATTAGGAAATCTTGGTCTTGCCACTCATTGGTGCTGCAGCTCTCCCAAACACTTCATGCCCCCAGAGTAATATTGGCACAACACATTAAGGCTGACACAATTTAGCACTGATGAGGGCAGAACCTTAACCTGGTGTTTTCCCTGTCTTTGTTTTGCCTCCCACCAGCTGGATCAGACTTTGATCTTCCCCACACAGATGCTGCCATCCAGCACAATTAGTCATGGGAAAGGAGAATGGACCAAAGAGGATCCTCCTTGCACTCATGTTCATCACCATGCCCGCACTAGAGCAGAGCTCTCAAGAAGGAGACTCCCTGAGGCAAAGCCTTGGGGGGTCTCTGAGATGGCTCCAGTTCCTGCAGCCTGTCCCATCCATCCATTGTTCTGGACTGTCTGAGGTCACAGCCTCACAGCCTCTTTTAACGCATCAGCTAAGGTTCTTCAAAAGGCCCTTGTGATATCACTGCCACACCCACCCCTGGCCTGCAGGGCTCATGTCCTGCCCCTGGCAGCCTCTTGTGTAAACACACTCTCAGGCTCTGGGGCAAAAAAGGTACATGAAACACCCAACAACTCCTGCCCTCCTCAGTGTCCTCCAGGCTGCAACTCCAGCTCCCCTCATGTCTGTGCTGGGGATTTGGAAAGTGTTGTTGCGGGCAGTCCGTGGTGGTCAGTCCCACGAAGCTCATCACTTCATAAATTATTTCATTCGTCTTTCAAGTGCCTGTTATGATCATGAGGGATAGCCAGCAGTCTGGGAGTAAAAGGGTTAACCTCCTCACCCAGGTGGGGTTGGCCTATAGAAATGTAGGTAAGATTTGAATTTTGGCTCCTCCAACTTCTGTTCTCTGTTCTTTCTTGTTCTTTCCAGCCATGAGGGTATCTCCCTCCAAGAACAGGCCCTCCCCTCTTCTGTAAGTAGAGTAAAGTTTAGATAGATCTATTAGGCTTTATTGTTTTATGGTTTGGGAAGTGGGATCTGATGTCTGTGCACTTTTTAGAAATGTTCTTTTTACTCTCCTTGTAACTAAGTTCTAGGCCCATGGTGGAGACTCCCCATGTGTTTTACTTTGTGACTCTTCCATCTCGTCATGAGGCTTGCAACACAAATATTGTTGTAATAATAAAAGTTCTTTCTTTTTTCTTTGTATTAACCTGGTATTGGTTAATGTTTGTGTCCTGGTTTTTACTTTTGGGGCTAAGATTTCCCAAGTAGTCTCTCCCTGGTTTCCTTATTCTTACTTGGGTGGTGGCAGCGAATTTTATTCCCAAAATCTAAGGTTTTTAGGATTTTTGGGGGGAAGTTTATACCAAAACCAAGTAGATAAGGTTTTGGAGGTACTTTTGCTGGCCCCCACTTCTGCATTTATCTTGTTAGAGGGGGAAGGAGCTATGACATGGTGGCAGTGGTGTTAAGAACCCAGGACTGTTTTCTGATTGTTAAGATACAGACTAACACAGCTACTTCCCTGACACCAAAGAGAGCTTTTCTAAGAGAAACACTGTGTCTTAGCTGTTTTAACACACCTGCTAGTTAACAGGAGATCTGGAGTTCAACTCCCAGGGGTTCCTTGCCGTAGGTCTCTCTTAAAGTTTTCCTGTGTCTGCCTGTGGAACAGAGGAGACCTTCCTTGGTGAGCCCAGTCATTGATGTGGAAGGAAAAAGATGATGGGAGAGAAGTGTTGGAAAGAATCCAACCACAACCTGGTGTTTGGAGAAAGGCAGCTCTGACAGGCCTTGGGAACGTGGCAACTTCTGCCGGTGGGGCAAGGCAGGACAAGAAGAGATACTCTCCCCTCATGTCCCTTTGTCATTGACAAAACCCAAATAAGTGAGGAGAAAAGTCCCAGCAAGGCACTGTGGCTCCCTGGCCCTGTATCTGCCAGGGAAATGGAGGTTAGTGAAGCAGCAGCCAGTGGTGCCTGGTCAAATATTTCTGGCAGCCCCTCATCTGCTTTGCAGAACCACTGGGCTGTGCTGGAGAGTTCAGAGAGTGGGAGCTGTTCCAGTCATTCCCAGTGGTGGGGCACACAGGGACAGTGCTGTCCCTGAAACCCCTTCACCCATTGCCTCTGCACAGTCGAAAGGAAAAACCTGAGACACAGCCCTGGGGTAAGGCCTGGAGCAAAGCTCTCTCTTCCTCTGCCTCTGCTTAGATCACAACCTTGTAACAGAGAGACATGAGTGCCACATCTCACCCAACACTGGCTCAGAATGAAGGGAACTGCTTGTTCTCTGACCCACCCCGGGTAAAACCCTCCCCTACCAGCCTCTTGCTCCTGGCCACTGCCTTCTGTCTGGCTTGGCCAAGTGCCACCTTCCCCACCCTCACCCATCCAGGAGGTGACTGTGATGAGCATTCTCCTGGCCTGCTGCTCACACAGTTGCCCTGTCTTTGTAGCCTCCACAGGCTCCCACTTCTCCACCTCCTCAAACACAGGCTGCAGCTTTGATGGACGGAGTAGGTCAACTACAAGGTATTCCATTGGACGACACAGCCAAAGAGAACCTGCTCCAGAAGGTTCCACAATGGAAGTTACAGCTATTCGTGCTTATTTGCCAAAGGAACAATGAATTGAAAATCTAGACCCTGGTATTCGGCATAACGGTCATTTTGAATAGGAGAGGCAGAGCCCAGAGAAAATGGGAAGATGATATGATAGATTGGGGTGGAGCTCTTCTTCAGAAACCAAGGAAAGAGTGATGGAGGCATTGAACACCAATGGGCGCTGAGCCTATGATCGATGATGATGCTGATGCTGATGCCAAAAGCTTCGCTGGTTTGTTCCCTCAGCAGCCATATGTCCACACCTTTCTGGGCAGGAAGAGAAGACATCCGCCTCATGTGGTTACACTTGGCTACCTCTGGCCTTTTCCAGGGAGGTACCAACCTGGATGGAGCTGGAATTTCCCATGTCCATCTGCACCCAGCCAGGATGGACAGCGACACTCAGGAGCCTGTCTCCACCGTACACCAAGGCCTGGCACTTGGGAAGCATGTTCAGAGCAGCCTGAAGGTGAGAGGCCATGAGCAGAGACAGCAGAGTGTCAGGGCAGGAATGAGCCCTGTAGAAATGACCTGCCCTTGCAAGGGGAGGGATGGGACAAACAGACAACGAGCACAGAAGCATGTGCGGATTCGCACCACCAATGAAAACACAGGCTATCGGCTGTGCGTGCTCTGCTAATCAGCTGGGTGGCATTTGAATTTCTCCTGGATGGATGCCAAAGTGCGCAGCTTGTAGGAAACACTAAAGAATGCTTTCAACACACCACTGACCAGCACACCGTTACACAGACACCTTCCCAGCATCACAAGAAGAATAACTCCACATGGACTCCTCCTGAGGGTAGAAATAACAGTCTGGACCTATATATAGAATGCTTTTGCTGACGCACAGAGGCAGAAATTGTGGAGAGACAGCATCGTTTGCCTCACAGCCTCAGTCGTGCGGAACGCAATGCCATCCACAGCCTCAGAAACAACCCTGACATTATAATCAAAGAGGCAGATAAAAGAGGAGCTACTGTCATCATAAAAAGGTCTGACTACCAGAAGGAGGTTTCCAAACAACTCTCCAATACCAAATTTTACAGGCTACTTTCCTCAGATCCCACCGAGGAATACACTAAGAAACTACACCATCTGCTCAGGACACTCCCTACGCAAGCACAAGAACAGATTTATACCAGCACACCTCTAGAGCCCCGTCCGGGGCTATTCTACCTCCTACCCAAGATCCACAAACCTGGGAATCCTGGATGCCCCATCATCTCGGGCATTGGCACTCTCACTGAAGGACTGTCTGGTTATGTGGACTCTCTCCTCAGACCCTATGCCACCAGCACTCCCAGCTACATCCAAGACACCACTGAATTCCTGAGAAAACTGCAAGACATTGATGACCTACCAGAAAACGCTATCCTAGCCACCATGGATGTAGAGGTTCTCTATACCAACATCCCCCACAAAGATGGGATAAATGCTGTCCAGAACAGTATCCCTGATGATGCTACAGCACATCTGATGGCTGAGCTCTGTAACTTTATCCTGGCACACAACTATTTCAGATTTGGCGACGATATATACCTTCAAATCAGCGGTACAGCTATGGGTACCCGCATGGCCCCTCAATATGCCAATATTTTCATGGCTGACCTGGAACAGCGCTTCCTTAGCTCTTGTCCACTAACACCCCGTCTCTACTTACGCTACATTGACGACATCTTCATCATCTGGACCCATGGGAAGGAGACTCTGGAGGAATTCCACCGGGACTTCAACAACTTTCACCCCAACATCAACCTCGGCCTGGAACAGTCCACACAGGAGATGCACTTCCTGGACACCACGGTGCTAATACACGATGGCCACATCAATACCACCCTGTACCGTAAACCTACTGACTGCTTCGCCTACCTTCATGCCTCCAGCTTCCATCCCAGACACACCACACGATCCATTGTCTACAGTCAAGCATTAAGATATAACCGCATTTGCTCCAACCCCTCCGACAGAGACAAACACCTCCAGGATCTCTACCAAGCATTCTTGAAACTGCAATACCCACCTGAGGAAGTGAAAAAACAGATCAACAGAGCCAGACATGTGCCATGAAGCCTCTTACTACAGGACAAGCCCAAGAGAGAAACCAACAGAACACCACTAGCCATCACCTACAGTCCTCAGCTGAAACCTCTGCAGCGCATCATCAGGGATTTACAACCCATCCTGGACAATGATCCCCCACTTTCACAGGCCTTGGGAGGCAGACCAGTCCTTGCCCACAGACAACCTGCCAACCTGAAGCAAATCCTAACCAGCAACTATACACCGCACCACAGCCACTCTAACTCAGGGACCCATCCATGCAACCAACCTCGTTGCCAGCTCTGCCCACATATCTACACCAGCAACACCATTACAGGACCTAACCAGATCAGCCACACCATTGTGGGTTCATTCAGCTGCACATCTACCAATATAATTTATGCCATCATGTGCCAGCAATGCCCCTCTGCTATATACATCGGACAAACTGGACAGTCTCTACATAAAAGAATAAACGCACACAAATCAGATATCAGAAATGGCAATATACAAAAACCCGGAGGAGAGCACTTCAATCTCCCAGGCCACACAGTAGCAGACTTAAAAGTAGCTATCCTACAGCAAAGAAATTTCAGGACCGGACTTCAAAGAGAAATTTCTGAGCTACGCTTCATCTGCAAATTCGACACCCTCAGCTCTGGCTTAAACAAAGACTGCAAATGGCTGGGGAAATGCAGAAGCAACTTCCCCTCCCTTGGTGTTCACACCTCCAGATCAACTGCTGGTAGTAAGCCTCACCCTTGGTGACTGAGCAAACCTTGTTATCCCCAGCCTTGCTCTGGCTTATTTATACCTGGCCCTGCAGATTTCCAAGACCAGCATCTGATGAAGTGAGTCTGTGCTCACGAAAGCTCATGCTCAAAACTTTTCTGTTAGTCTATAAGGTGCCACAGGACCATTCATTGTTGTTACTCCATCCGCATGTGGCAGGGCAAGCAGTGGCTTGAGGATGCAATTTAGGGGAAGGCAAGATAGCTTATATGCAAAAGTAGAGTTTCTGTAGCATAATGGTTATCACATTTGCCTCACATGCAAAAGGTCCCTTGTTCAAAACCAGACAGAAGCAGGAGTTTATGTGCCTCCCTCTTATGCCCAGAAGGGCTCATCTCTTTCTCCTGTAACCTCTTTTTCTAATAAGCCCAACACCCATGTGACAGAAGACGTTGAACCAGACCCTGTTGTACAGCAGGAGAGCCCAGCAGATGCATTGCTGCTAGTGCATCGAAACTCTGTCCCAGCAAGTACTTGAAGGCTTTTCCCTCACTGATTTCACTGGCTGGGAATCACAGAGCTCTCTTTGCCCCTCATCCAAAAGAAGCTGTGGCAGGCAAGTGCCCCTGCCTGATCCCACATGTTCAGTCCCAGCCACACTCAGCCAAAGCCTGCTCCTGAACCTGCCTCCCATCGGCCCCTCACAGACTGACCTGGCAGAGAAGGGGCCAAGCCAGCTGGAGTTGCTGTGCTAATGGAGCAGCTGGAAAGGAGCAGAGCATGTCAGGAGGAGGCACAAAGGCTGCAAACCCTGCCCATGGCCCTGCTCTGCACCCACCCAGCAGGGACACATGGGCTGAGCTGTGCTGCTCCCAGGGCAGGGCACTACAGTCCCCTGCTCACCCCAGGAAGCAGCTCTGCAGGGGACATGAGTGATCATAGCTCTGTTGGGCCAAACCTGCCCATCCTGTGTCCCCGGCCAACCAGTGAGTGGCAGAAAGGTTCCTGGCAGGGTTGAAGTTGGGACATATGAAAAAGTTCCAGGCATGTTGGGTGAGGCAGCCGAGTGGTGAAGGCGATGGACGGCTAATCCTTTGTGCTCTGCAGGGTTTGAATCCCATCCTCACTGAACCTTTATAGGCACCATCCTGCTGAGCTTTGTTGAGTTCCAGTCCTATTGTGTTATGCTACTTCTAGCACAGCTAAGCCTGCTGCCTCCCGGCTCCTGTGCTGGGCAGACTCCAAGCACAGTTCAACTCTGTGAGGCTGAGCTGAGCTCTGGCTGCCAGAGGTGGGGGTGGGATGATTTCATTTGCCTGACAGGGCCCAGCCCATCTCCAGTGTCAGACCAACAGTGCCACACTCACCTCAGTTCCCTGCAGTGCTGCTGCTGTGGTGCAGTGGTGCAGTGCCCTAGCCAGACATGGGGGCAAGGTGGGGGCAGCCCTGCAGAGCTCCAGCCAGTGACATAGGCAGCTGCCTTTGAGGAAGGGCCTGTTCCCAAGGCTGAATCAGGGACTTTGGTCTTTCCCAGCTCCTGGGCTGCGCAGTGCACAGCTGGGAAAAGAGCAGATACTTGCCCAGGGGGAAGGAATGTTTCTCTGCCCCGACTGCAGTAGATTCTTCCACAGCACCAGCTACAGGCCCTGAGGCAGGTCTCCATTCAACTGTGCCACCCTGGGCAAGCCCTGAGTTCTTCTGTGCTTCTCAGCAGCTGGGTAATGCCCCTTTGGGACATATCCCCTGCCCCACAGCTAAAAGGAGCCCCACAGTTAAGAGGCCCCACTTGGGGATTGCCCAATTTTGTACCACCTTGTGATGCTGGCCTCAGCATGCATGCTGCTTTGGGTGTGGGTTTGGTGGAGAGGAGAAGCCAGGCGGGAGGGCTGTTTATGGAAGTCTTCTGGCCACATGTCGTCATGGTCCCCCCTTCTTCTTAAGCTGTCCTGAGGTGCTCTGTGGCATTAGGGCCATCCCACAGCTGTGTCAGTACCAGCAGCTGCAGCTCCAGGTGCTCAAAGGAGGACAGGTGAGCTGGGCTGCTGCCCATAGCCATCAGGCCCCCAAAGAGTGGGTCCATGTCTGGGAGGCCCTATGGGAGTACTTTGATTGGGGATCCAGTGAGCATCACCCAGGCCACCCCAGTGCACCCCCTGCACACTCCCACCACCACCTGCAAACCGCCCCCACCAGTCACTCACTGACTCCATCACCCGCACACCAGCCCCACCACACACACATTGCCCCCACCACCACCCACTCACCGCCCCCACAGGTAACGCATGGGGGGCTGAAAAAAATTAAACAGATTGTGATAGAGTGTGGGGGGGGGTGTGCATGTGTGGGACTCAGGCTGGATGTCAGGTATTGGAGGGGTAGCCATGTTAGTATGGATCTGTAACAGCAACAAAGGGTCCTGTGGCACCTTATAGACAGACAGAAAAGTTTTGAGCATGAGATTTCATGAGCACAGATGTGTGTGAGACTCAGGCTGGATGTGTGTGAGACACGCAGAGCAGCTCTCAGAGGCTAAGGATGACCCTGGGGCTATAACCTGAGCTGGCGGGTAACACCTCTGCCCTGAACAAAGAGGAGGGAGGAGCCGAGCGGGGTTTGAACGGGAAGTGGCAGTTAGAGGCTGGAGGGCAGAGGGAGCTGGAAGGCAGCCAGCCTGGCAAGGGGCCGGGGGAAGCTACACCCCAGAGGGGCACCCCTTGGGCTCCTCTCCCCAGGACGGGTTGGAATGACTGCGTCTGACTGCTGCACTGACTCTTCTGTAAGAAACTGGGCCTCTGTCACCTAATAAACTTCCTGTTCTACCTGCCAAGTAAAAGTCACGCCTGCCTGCGGACGGCGTGCAGTGAATGGGGACACCTGAACCCCATCACACTGATTCATTGTTAAACAACCTAAAAGCTCATCTCTGAGTGTGGAACAAAACAAACACCATCATAACTAACTATGTACAATGGGGAGATTAACTTTATACTTTAACTATATACATGGCGGGTGTGGGGGGAAAAGGAAAAAAGAAAAACTGCTGTAGGGGTTAAAATTTTTACTTTTTCCACAATAACCAGACCCAACTCTGTGAGAGGAAATTAGGCGGGGGGGGGTCATGTGCACCTCTTTGAAGTTGTTACCTTGTCACTTAGAGACAATTTACCCTGAAGACTCCTTTGTTTTTGTCATCATGTACCTTTGTAGGGTAAACTGAAGTCAGCAGAACTGGTGTTTGCAGACAGATCTCAGGAGAACTTGGCTGAGACTTTGGTATGTTAAAAAAGACAATTAATTACCAAACTATCTGAACAAACTGTATAAAAAGGCCTGAAAACTGATTCTCAGGGCTCCCACTTCTCTGGAAGTTGGCAGCCTGCATATATGCAAATAAAGTTTCCTTTTAGATCTCTCTCTTGCCTCACTGCTTTGACCTCCAGCCTCGGACCTTTGGGGAGTATTGTTCCCCAGGGGAAAGGGGCTTCCCCAACAGGGGACATGGGGCACATGGGTCTGTCCAAGGGTGAGGGTGCTGATGGCCGCTGGTGGCCGTGGCCTAATCCGTGGGCTGTGGTCTGCCTGCGCCCTAGCATGCCAGGGTCATGCCTGTGGGCGTGTGCCCTGTGGGATACGTCCCTGACAGTCCATCACCATGGTCTGGAATGACCAGTAGGCGGATCTCTGGCTGGAGCTGTAGGAGGGGATGTCCAGCATGAGCTCAACCTCCTCACTGGATCACTTGGATGGTGGGGCGGATGGTCCCTGGGGGTGCGGAACTGGGCTCTGGTCCTGATTCAGGCTTCACGTCCTGCTGGGGCTCCTCGGCCATCATGTCAAGGAAGATCAGGAGAGAGTAGGTGTCCCTGGGGCCTAGGATGGCTTTGAGCTCCCGGTAATAGGGGCAAGTGGTGGGGACAGCCCCCAGACCAGATGGCCGAGTCCTGCTCCCAGGCATAACCCTGCTGCAACTCCTTGACCTTACTCCTGATATGGTGAGGTGGGCAGGCAGGGTGACCCCAGGTGGTCAGGCCCTTGGCCAGCTGGTTGAACCCTTCTGCATTCCATTGCTTGCCTCCCATTACGTGGTGCACCTCCTCCTCACTTCAGAGGTCACAGAGCTCAGAGTCAGTGCAGGAAGGGCTGCACTTCCTGTTCCACCTCATGGTATGGCTGCTGCCTCCATGGTCTCAGCTTCATGAAACAGACTTTCCAGGTTGCTGCAGATTTAAGAGCTGATTGCTGCCATGGCAGACCCCACTACTTCCAAGAAAAGGGCTACAAAAATCCTCCTTGTACTGTCTTTGTTTATACTAGAGCCAAGAAAAAGAACACAAATTTCCTGCCTCAGGACAGGACATCAGTGAAAACTATTTAAGAATTGTTAGGTAAGGTGAGAACATTAGGGCAAGAAAGGAGATGCCCAGCAAAGGGCTTGAATCCATGACCCTGAGATTAAGAGTCTCACACTCTACCGACTGAGCTAGCCAGGACATAGCAAGAAAAACTCCTCCTAGCCTATCAAAGAGTAGAAAGAGTCAAATGTGCACGTCAGCTGCATAAAGGTCAAATGTGTGTGGCAAAGTGCTCACAAGGGCCAGACTCCAGTCTTTGTTATCTGGGCTGCAGGAGGTGAGATGCAAAGAAAACAGACTGTTGGAGTGAATCTTGGCCAAGCCTCACACTGGTGCTGCGAGTTCTCCTGAACACCTCACACACCTACGGCAATTTCTGCGCAACAAATTAATGCTGACACCATTGATCTCAGCGCAGAGCCGGTGCAGTGAGGAGAACACGTTTCTTTTTCATAAAGAGTGAACACACATTTGAAGAGAGTTTACTGTGGTAAATTGCCTGTTAGTGACTCTCCAGAGAAAGGGGCATTCCTGGCTCACAGACTGTTGTGCTTTACAACAATGGGCAATGGGATGAGAAAGGAAGACCCTGATTCATTCACTCTTCAGTTCCACTGGGAAGGGCAGCACCTTAACAGAGTGTTCTCCCTGCCTTCAATTTGCTCAGCATCAGCTGGATCAGGCTCTGACCTGCCTCAGATGAACGTTGGTCGTCCAGCGCAGTTAGTCAAGAGGGAAGGAGAAGAGGACAAAGAGGTTCTTTCTCATGCTCATTTTCCTCACCCTGATTCCTCTCCAGCCTCATGGGCAGAGCTGAGGAAGGAGACTCCCTGTGGGGAAACCCTGGGGGTGTCTGAGATGGCCCAAGCCCTGCAGCCTGTCCCAAATGGCTGTTGTCAGGGACTCTCTATGAGGTCACCACCTTCCAACGTCTTTTAACCAATCAGCTGAGGTGCTCTAAAAGGCCCTTGTGATGTCACTCCCACACCTACCCCTGGCCAGCAGGGCTCATGTCCTGCCCCTGGCAGCCTCTTTGCATGGCTGAGCTGCTACCCCTGTGTCACCCCTGCTACCTACTCTCTCAGGGACATTCTGGGGGTCTAGCCGGCTGCTCATGGGAACACCAGAGGCTGCTCTGTGCCACAAGCTCTTTGTAGAGATCATCTCATCTGACGCCCCTGCAGATCACAGGCCTCCTGTATGGTGCAGTTGGGAGTGTGGCACCAAAGCCACACCAGACAGGCACTTGGTCTGCACTGGAAGGCGCCCAGGGCTAGAGAAAGCCCCACGCCCCTGGGCCGTTTGGAGGACATTAATGCAGTGACTGGAAGGGAAAGGACCCAAAGTCCACACTTGTGGGTCTGTATCATAATTCACATGCAGAACATCTCTGAGCTCAGGTCTGCACATTTCACAATTTTATTTCTCTCTCAAGCTTAAATTTAATTCTTTGATCAGTGAGTTCTACAATTCCTAATCTGGCCAGAGAAATCACCAAGAGATAGAGATAGAGAGAGAGAGAGAGAGAGAGAGACAGATAGAAAGATAGACAGACACCAAAAATCAATCAATCTATCTATCGAACTGGGAATACATCTACAAATCATGAAATTCCTTCCCTTTAATTTTAGTTAAATTGAATTCCCCTTTAATTGCAGCAAGGGAGGTTGGAGATTCGGAAATATTTCCTGTCAGGGCAATTAAGCACTGGAATAAATTGCCTCAGGTAAGGGCAAAATCTCCATCTTTGGAGATACTTTAGAAGTTGGATAAATATCCAACAGTGAAGATCTAGATCAGGGATAAGGAAACTTTTTACATTGGTCCCCACTTCTCATCCCTGAAATTAGCAGCGACCCCACTACCTGTCAAATGTGATCAGAACCTACAGAAATTTCAGTGATGTTCATATATATAAAAGCCCATTTGGGTGTGTGTAAGAAAAGAAGTTTGTACAATGGAAAACTTCATTCATCGGTGTATAAATATGATCATGCAGACTTCGAAACAGTAACAGATTTTGTCATTTTTAATGAGGTGGATGAGCCTGAGACCCAGCAGCTGACAGGGCTGTGCCCACTTAAGAAATTTCATGCCCCCTGAGGTTTGCTTACCCCACTATAGATGGTGCTTGGTCCTGTCATGAGGAAATGGGAAAGGGGAACCACAGCCAATAGGAAGTGGTGGGTGGTGCCTACAAATGGCAGGGAGTGCATGGAGACACTTGTCCCTCACCCCCAGGAGCTGCTGCTGGTTACACTGGCCACTTTTAGGAGTGGGGAAGGGCTAGTGGGAGGTGAACCTGCTTTACCCCACTGCACCACCACACGGCTGCACCAGAGATTGATATGCCCCCAATCTGTGCTCCTGCACAAGGGACACTGCTGCTACCCAATGTCCTGCAGCCCCTGGAGGATTTGCTGGAGGCACAGGACTGTCTAGTCCCCAAGCCTGTATATCAGGTCTGGCATCCCCATGGCCTCTCTGTTCCCTGGCAGCATGGCCCACACAGCACGGAAGGAACACAGGGCTGGGACTGGGGACTCAGTTGCCCAGCTCCCATTGCAATGAATGGAATGAAATGGGAAATGCTGAGGTGCCCTATGCAGTTGAGCAGTCAGCATATGGGTAAGGAAGGCCGTGCCACCATTTACTTAGCTGGCAGGGAGCAATCTTGAGCCCTGATGGGAGGAGACACCAGCATGCACAGATGAGGTGCACAGCCTGTGGTGAGGCTTACCAGCCTGTCGGGAAGGGGCTTTGGCCAACTCCATCCCTCCCTTTACTTGGTTGCTGCCTTCACCTGACTGAGAAGGACTAGGGCCCTGAACACAGCCTGGCCAGCCTTTCCCCATCCCAGGAGATGATGTTGATCACAAGGTTCTTGTCCTGTCCTTCTCGTGTTGACAGGACGGCCAAAATTCTTGCTGTCCAAATACACCCTACCAGGGACAGGATCTCCAGCCCCTGTGGCAGAAGAAGGCTTAATAGTCATCACCTTTACATAAGGGACAGGCTTCCTCATGGGTATGGAAAAGGTGAGGCTGGGACGTGCCTGGACCCAGACTCCCAAAGCACAAAGCCAGCCCCCCAGAAGCTCGCACTGCACCACACATCTCTCACATGAAGAGGCTGCAGGAGCACCTGCCAAGTGGCACCTGCCCTCCACAGCAGTTCCAGTGGTTTTCTTTGCTCTTCATTTCCTCCCCAGTTCGGCTGGACTCAATGCTCTCGGAATCAGGGAAGTGATAAACACAGGAGACCACTGCCCCGCCAGTCATGGTCCCCAGCACTTCTACAGAGTTGTTGTAGAACTCTGGAAATCCTCTTCAGTGACATTCAAGTGTCTAAGTGTCTGGCTGTACGACACAATTAGTTCAGAGATGTTAAGGGTGGTGGGACTTCATTCTCCTGCTGGTGTGGGATAATCAGCAGTAACTAAAAATCTTCTTAATGACTTTGAGTTGCAACCTTCCTCAAGATGTGAGACTGAGTCTACCCCCTACACTCCCTTCCTTTCCTTGGAGGAGGTGGGATTAGAAGCCTTCCAGGGCTCTGCTTTCTGAGTTTTTAGCATTAAGCTACTGGGTGAAGAAGAGAGCGGCCAGGAGGGTGGGTTGCTGAACCAGGGGACAGGACAGACCAGCAGGAACTGGTGGAGTGACAACGAAGTCCACAACTAGCTTTATTGTTTTCCAGCCAATAAAGTCCAGAGAAGGTTTCTCATGCCACTGATGGGGGAAGATGGTGGAGCTTCGGAGGGGCCCCGTCCCCCAAGTAAAACAGTGTTTGACTCAATAGGAGGAGATAGGAGGTTTTCAGCTGCAGTAGTGGCCTCCCTTAGAGCAACTCAGGAGCAAGGCCCCTTTGCCTTCATGAAAGGGGAGGGCTTTGAACTAGTGGGGGATGCAGGCCAATTACTGGGAAGTTCCCCAAAAGGTGAGATTCTGGTGAGTCTTATTTATCCAGCATGAGGAAAAAGCCCTCACTCAGGTGCACCTGAGGATAAGAAAACCAAGACCCTGAACAAAGAGATTTACAGCAAACCTCTACGCTACCAGGAGGTCCCACATTGACTTGAAGGGAGAGAGGAAGATTCAGAGTTCTAAATGCTGTCCATCACACCCTGGGACCTGCCATTTGAATCTTTTGTGCCTGGACGGGGATTCAGCTGGTGCTGCTGGGCTCAGTCATTCATAGCTCTGCCTGGTCTGTGTGACTCCACCCAGCACAAGTTGAGCTTCTTCCGGTGCCTTATAAGATCCAAACACCATCAAATCTGGGCAGCCCCAAGTGTTGGGGCTGGGAGGGAGTCAGGTGTGGGCACATAGCAGAGCTTTATCTGATATTTCAAGGAAAAAAATAGAAAGAGTAGTGGTACAGCTATAGAAAAACAAATGCTCTAGAAATGGTAACATCGTGCGAGCGATGATCAAATACACCAGAGAAAGTATGTGTCAGGAAATACACTGACTTTGTAAGATGTCATGGAAGGAAGGAAAGTTCACTAAGAAATGGACAACAACCATGCGAGTGACAATACACAAGAAAGGAAGTGTACAGAAGGATTGCCTCAACAAGTCATCTTGGCAAGCTGCTGATGATGATACAGATAAAGATAAAAATAAAAGAACATCTAACAGGCAAGCAAATGGGATTTGGGAAAGATAAAAGGACCATACAGCATATATAGACACTAAGATTAACAGCAGAGAAAGTTCGCTGGAAGAAGAAGGACATCTGCTTCATTGATTGGGAAGGAGGCTCTTGAAGAGTTCCACCAGGATTTCAAAAGTTTACACCCCCACCATCAACCTTAGTCTGGACCAGTCCACAAAAGAGATCTGCTTCCTGCACACTACTGTGCAAATAAGTGATGGTCACATAAATACCACCCTATACTGAAAACACACAGACCTCTTTGCTTGTGTACATGCCTCCAGATTCCATCCACAGCAGACAAAATGATCCATTGCATACAGCCAGGCACGAAGATACACCCATATTTGCTCTGAGCCATCAGAGACAAATATCTACAAGACCTTTACTAAGCTTTCCTCAAACTACAATATCCACTGAAGGAAGTGAGGAAACATTGACAGAGCCAGACAGGTACCCAGAAGCCACCTGCTCCAAGACAGGTATCACAAGGAAAACAAGAGAACACCACTGGCCATTTCACATACAGCCACTACTTTAGACCTCTCCAATGCATCATCCGTGATCTGCAACCCATCCTGGACAATTATTCGTCACTCTCACAGCCCTTGAGAGGCAGGCCTGTCCTTACCTACACACAGCCTGCCAACCTGAAACAAATCCTCACCAGCAACTGTAGATCATAACACAGTAACTCTAAACCGGGAAACAAGCCCTGCAACAAACCTTGCTGCCCATTCTGCTAGCATATTTACACCATGAATGTCATCATCACAGGACCTTACAGTAACCATACCATCAGGGGCTCCTTTACCTGCACGTCTACTAATATAATATATGCCATCGTGCACCAGCAATGCCTCAGCTGCAATTTACATTCGCCAAACTGGACAGTCTCTATGTAAAAAACTAAATGGACAGAAATCAGACATCAGAAAGGCTCATGTAAACAAACCTGTGGGAGAGCACTTCCGTCTCCCTGGACACTCAGGAACAGATTTGAAAGTAGCAGTCCTACAACAAAGACATTTTAAAAATCAAATCGAGAGAGAAATCTCTGAGCTGCAATTTATTTGCAAATTTAACTCCATCAACCAAGGATTAAACAGAGACTGGGAGTGGCTGGCTCCTTCCAAAAGCAGCTTCTCTGCCCTGAGTGTGAGCAGCTCCACATTAGACTCTTACAATGGGCCACATCCCCCTGTGTGATCTGACTTCATTTTTACTCTTTTGATCCAAACTACTGCTCATGGGTCATTTCCACCTGGACAGAATAGACCTTGTGAGCTCTGGCCCTCCCTTTTACTGGGACCCCACTCTTGGTGTTAGGAGAACCCTGCTCAAACCAACAGAGCGAGCCAGCCTGCACAGTGACAGCTCACAAGGGCCCTTTCAGAAAGGGGAAAGAGGCAGCTGCAGGGTTCCTGGGGCCTCTGGAATTAGCTTTCTACCCCTCCCCCACTGCTCAGAATCCTCACAGCAGGTGGGAGAGAAGATGTTCAAAGTGCTCTTTTGTGCCATTGCACACAGCTCAGCACAGACACCTCCAAATGGCCCATCTCCATGGAGAGCTTGCAAGCAGAAGGAAGAGGGGATAGGTCTCCCATTGCCTTGGAAGAAAAACTTGCAATGGAGAATGTGGGTAATGATCCCACTACCTCTTGCATGAAAGCCAAGCGCTCGACCATTTGAGCTAACTCCCCTTTGGGCCGAAAGGTGTTCTACCCCAGCCACCTCATTGCTGAGTCCATATGTCCCTGCAGCTCCCCTGACTCCTTTCCGAAGATGACACTTGTAAAACCAGTTCCAATCAGCTGGCTGGCTGAGCGGTTTTGACAGTGCTGTTAATAATATCATGGTGATAGTTTCAAGATCCAGGTGAGCCACTGGGGACTCTTGACTAAGTGGCCTGGCTGCTATGGATGGGGAGGTTCCCTGAGGTGCTGGACAACATAGCTTCTACAGTACAAACATGTCAGCCCTAGTGACAATATGAACGCACGATTTACAGGAAGAAGGTGCTGGGATACATTGAACATGCCCGTACCAGGAACATTGAATCCATTTAGAGTTTGGCGTTCAATACTTTCACAATGTCACACACCTTTTAAACTGGTCTGGCAGCACAATTTCCAACAATCCCTTTCCCAATCATATGGTCAGAGGCATGTTGCTGCTAGGAAAGGCGGATTGACCTCTACATAGTGAAAAACCTCTCACTCTTTCCCAGTCATAGAGAGCCTGGCTCAGTGGTGGAACACTTGCCTGCAGATGAAGCTATCCCAGGTGCCCCTGTTTGGGTGGTTTTCTCAATGGAAATCCATTTTCATCTCTGGCTCCAGTATGTTGGGGGGTTGCACTGGATGCTTGGCGTGGATTTCAAGACTTCACCCTTTCCTTTGGAAATGTACGAAAAGCGAGCAAAGCCGTCCCTCAGCTGCCTCAGTTCCCAGCCTCCGAGGCTCAGGTTTCTGTTCCCATCCATCACACAAAGGTGCAGTACGATGCACGTGCACAGGGCTCTGCTTGCCATGGGCTGCACTGGGCAGGAGAACCAGACCCACAGCCAGGGGGCTCAGGAGTCTGACACAGAAAGGCCCCTGGTGTAGGCTGACACACCAAGGCCATGTCACATTCAGCCAGCAGCAGCGGGGACTGACTCAGGCCCAGGAACAAGCCTGAGGCTCTGAGCAGTAAATAGTCACCAGGCAGGGGGCAGAGCTGGGCAGAGGGCCAGGCAGAGCCCTCCCACAGAGGGAGCTGCAGAAGGGACCAATGCAGCAGAGAAAAGCACACAGAGGCATACCTGCTGAGTCTCACACATTGCCTCAGAGCTACCGAAGCAAGAGGCGTGTGAGCCAGGCTGATGCCAGCCCCACAGCCATGGCTCAGCAATTCACCCTGAGACTGAAGGGGCGAGATGTCCCGTGAGCGACTCCTTCCCCGAAAGGCACAGCCCATGCACAGCGCAGTTTAGTAAGCATGAAAGGAAGCACAAAAAATCTACCCCACGAGCCCCAGTTTCAACTCTTATTGCCAGAGACAACTACATCTCCGTTGCGGCTGCTCTCAGAAAATGGAGCATCCACCAAAATGCTCGCAAGTGGCAGACTTGTGCACTTGACACAAGAAGTCCTGTTGAATGTATCTCACGTGCCCAAGTAGCTCAGCAAATCTGTGTGAGCAGGCAGGTGACAGGCATAGAAACGCAGAGGATGCCAAGAAGAGCAACAGCAGGTTACTGCTAGTCACCAGCACCCCTGGACAGAAGCATTGGGAATTCTTTTGGTGATGCCAACAGTGATACCCAGAAACCCCACCCCCCAGGCCGACCCCTGCACAGCCCCCTGGGCACCGTAGAGCCTATTTGTCCATTGCAGCCAGGACAACAAGCAAAGGTGAGCTAAAAGGTAGCGCAGGACTTGAACCCATCAGGGGAGCCTCAGGAGACTCACAATAACCCGTTCTCCTCACCAGCCTCGGTGGAAAGGAGCCATGGGCGGTTGCAGAGAGTCTGTGATCTCTGGAATGAGCTGCGAGGGTCAGGACATTTGCTTATTCCGAGGGTCATGAGCTCCAGGGGCAGAACGTTGACTAGTGCTAGTGGCCGAGTGCCCAGGACTGGGGCTGGGAAGTGGCCATGTCAGTGTGTCACTCAGGTCAACGCTGGAAGGGAGTTGAGCTGGTGAAAACAGCCCAGGGGCAGGAAAGTGTTTCCCTGGACTGTCCGGCATTTCAGTGGGTCTGGCTGCTTTGGGGCCGGGACACTGACCTGTCCTGCTGCAGTTGTTACCGCAAAGGGGCTTGGGGGTTCCAGTCTCAGACACAGCACACAAAGCCGCCCTCAGCAGCACTGCAAGAGCCACCCCACAGTGTGGCAGCCGCCATGTGCGGTTTGACCTGGAAGCCCAGAGCTGCTCCTTTCCCACAAGGCGAGGAGTGTGCCAGGGGGCCTGGAGCACTGGCCTGTCACCAGCATGTGAACCTTCAGAACATCCATTGTGGGTCAGAACAAAGGTCCCTCCAGCCCCATGTCCTGTCAGGGCCAACACCAGGGGCTGCAGAAGGTAGCAGCCCGGCATCCCTGGGAGCTGAACCCAGCAGCTCCTGTGTACGTCTTTCAGCTGTGGAGCAGGAGATGTGTCCCAAAGAGGCTTTTCCCCAGCTGCTGAGAAGCACAGAAGAACTCAGGACTTGCCCAGGGTGGCACAGTTGAATGGAGACCTGCCCCAGGCCCTGTGGCTGGATCCATTTCTGTCAGGGGCAGAGAAACATTCCTTCCCCCTTGGCACGTATCTGCACTTCTCCCAGATGTGCACTGCCCAGCCAAGGAGCTGGGAGAGACCAGAGCTCTGCATCAAGCCTTGAGGATCCAGCCCTTCCCTCAGAGGCAGCTGCACCTGTGCCTGACCTCAGCTGAGTCAGGGCTGCCCCTTCCTTGCCAGGGAACTACAGCCCCGGCTGTGTTTGGGGCCCTGCTTAATCCCCCGCAGCAGCACTGCAGCGGGCAGAGGAGCTGACACTGGAGTCAGGCTTGGCACTTTCAGGGCAAATGAAATCATCCCACCCCCACCTCTGGCAGCCAGAGCTCAGCTGAGCCTCCCAGAGGTGCCCTGTGCTTGGAGGCTGCCCAACACAGGAGCTGGGAGGCAGCAGACTCAGGTGTGGCGGAAGTTGCAACCCACAATAGGGCTGGAAATCAACAAAGAAAGCTGCGATGAGGATGGGATTCGAACCCATGCATGCAGAGCACAATGGATTAGCAGTCCATCGCCTTCACCACTCGGCCACCTCATCCCCTTCGGCTGGGAGCTTTTCATACTTCCCAAAGTCAACCGTGCCAGGAACCTTTCTGCAACTCCCTGGTTGGCCAGGGACACAGGATGGCAGGCTTGGCCCAACAGTGCGACATTCACTCCTGTCCCCTGCAGTGTGGCTTCCTGGGGTGAGCAGGGCCCCAAACGCAGCCGGGGTGCAGTGCCCCAGCCAGGCATGGGGACGAGGTGGTGGCAGCCCTGGCTCAGCTGCAGCCACTGACATGGGCAGCTGCCTCTGAGGGAAGGGCCTGTCCCAAACACTGGCTCAGGGGCTCTGGTCTCTCCCAGCTGCTGGGCTGGGCTGGGCTGTGCACAGCTGGGAAAGGGGCAGACACTTGCCTGTGGGGTTGAATGTCACACTCCCCTCTCTCTCACACTGAGAGCTATAGATCAGTCTGCAGCACCAGCCACAGGGCCTGAGGCAGGTGTCCATGTGGCTGTCCCGCCCTGGAGCCCCTGGGGTCCTGGAGCCACACACAATCCCCCGGCTCTCCTCCATCTTGCCCCTTTTAGGTGCCTCTGAGCACAAAGCACAAGGGAACAGCACAGTCTTAGAACGTTTGAAAGCACAGATGCGCTTATCTCAAGCCCAGTCTTTTGATGCTTCAAAACACAGATGTGCAGTGTCCGCATGGCCCTGGACTGAAGACTACAGACAGGGGGGCTAACAGGCTACGTGTTGACCACAGGGCCCCAAATTGCCCTTGGCTGCTACTGATAAGTGAGATGCCCACGCTTCATCCCAGAAGAGGAATCTGCCGCCCATACCAAAAGAATGTCCTGTTTTAAGGACTTGGTAATCTCTATCTTACAAGTGTAAAGTAAATCGCAACTGCTTTGCAAGAACTGGTGTCACAAAGACAAACCAGCACAAGTGGTACCTTTAGATCAGGAAGAATGGGCGTGACCCAAGGGGTATAAAGAAGGGTCCGGCTGACCACTCTAACTGAGCTCCAATTTCCTGTACCTGCCGGTTGGGTAAGGTTATTGCTTCCCGAGGACCCGGGGGACTCCCTCCTCGTCCAGTTCTTCCCAAGGGATTCAGTGAACTACGTTGGCTACGCCAGGAGTCGAAGGACGCAGGGGTGAGAATTATACCTGCAATGTACTTTTGTGCACATTTAATGCTAAGAGCTCTTTAAGCTGAGGCGTCTGCTCCTCAAATGGGTAATTTGTCGCTTGTCATCTAATTGGCATGTCATATGTATCATCCTATTAGTAGTTAAGAAGATAGAGCAATAACCTTGAAACCATTGAGATTCTTGTTTCTACTTCTAATAAATAGCAACCATTTAAGCTTTCAGCCTGACTCCTTCCAGCTACTGTAACTCGGCTGAACAAAAAGAACCTTAGCCGTTTGGCTCTATCAGCCTGGTCAGTGGTCAGGTGAAATAAAAGCTGAGCGCTGAGTTGTGCTGCCTCCACGGAGCAGACTCTTGGGGCACCCGTCAGCCATCGTGGCTTCCCACTGCACTGCGAAGGGACAGTCTGTCCTAGCAGTTAAAGACTTGGGCGGAATAAGCTCTCTGCACCAACATTTGGGGCACCTGTCAGCCACACTGGCTGCCCTCTGTGAAGGGACTGCCTTTCCTAGCACTTAAAGACTCGGATGTGATAAGGCTCACAGACCACTCATTAGCCGGCCATCGGCGAACAGGTCCCTGCTCAGCAGTGCCCAGAGAAAGGCTGTTGAAAGTGCCGTTTTCTCCTGCTGCCCTGGGAGCTGGGCACTTCCCCACTGGCACAAGAGCCCAGGCAGAATATGGCCCCTGGCTGCACTCAATGCTGTGTGGGGAGCTCCTGAGAAAGTGCCAGTGGGGAGCACATGAGGCTGTGCACAGGGAGTGAGGGGACAAAGCCCAAGGGTGGCAGAAAGTGCTGGGGGCACAGGCACACACACAGGGCTGGCAGCCGAAAGCTTTCCCACACTCGCTCCTACCGCTCCCAGGGACTGGACCAGAGCGGCAGGTGCGGCTTTTGGGGCTGCAGTAGCCTGAACATCCAGCAATCCGCCCTCCCCTGGCAGTGGGGTCTGTGCACACCCGTGGGTGGGAACAACTAGTCTGAAGTGTGGGGTGTCCCTCCCAACTCCCTCACTGCCTGGAGCCCAGGGGTTGGTGATTGTCCCCTGGACTCGTCTCTGCCTGTCAGAGCCACACACTGTCAGGCCAGGCAGCCCCTGCTGGTGCCCTGCTCTGACCTCCCACCCCGCAGGTGAGGGGTCGATGAATGACAACAAGGAGCAGACTCTTCAGCAGGAAGGACTGGAGCAATTGGCTCGAGCTGAGATGTTACTAGGAAGATCTGAAAGGCAGGATTCTCAGAGCCCTGAGCAGGAAGAGACCTGTGAGAGTCAGCACAGCCCAGAAAGGCAGGAGGGAAACCATTCAGGAGAGAAGGAGGGTCCATCCAGTCACGGGGCAGAGGGGTGAAAAGAGACAAAGAAACCACATAACAGAAAATCCCCCTTCAACAATCCCCCTGAACTTGCAGTGACTTTCTCAAAGTCTTCAGTAGAGATCCGCCGTTACTGCACCCCAGAGCATCTACACAGGAGAGAAGCCTTTTAATTACTCTGACTGCAGGAAAATCTTCTGTCAGACCTCAAACTTCATTAGCCATGGAAGAATCAACGCAGGAAAGAAACCTTTTAAATGTGCTGACTGCACAAAAACCTTCAATTGTCAATCAAGTCTTATTAGCCATCAGAGAACCCACAGAGGAGAGAAACCCTTCAGCTGCTTTGTCTGTGGGAAAAGCTTCAGTCGGAGCACACACCTAATGACGCAGCAGAGAATCCACACAGCAGAGAAACCCTTCAGCTGTTCTGACCGCGGGAAAAGCTTCAGACTGGGGTCACAGCTTGTTATGCAGAGGAGAACCCACACAAGAGAGAAGCCCTTTAAACGCCCTGACTGTGGCAAAAGCATCAAACAGAGCAGAGACCTAGTTCCACACAGGAGAACACATACAGGGGAGAAACCCTTCAGCTTCTCTGCCTGGGAAAAGCTTCCTTGGCAGCACATGCCTTGTGAGACATCAGAGAATTCACACAGAAGAAAAACTACAACCACCCTTACTTTGAGCAAAATCTTCAGACACAGCTCAAAGCTTATTAGAAATGGGAGAATCTGCACAAGCATGAAGTCTTTTAGTTGCTCCGACTGTGGGAAAGGCTTCTGCCAGAACACAGCCCTGACTGAACATGAGAGAACCCAAACAGGAACAAAGACCTTTGAATAGTAACAGAGAGGAAGCCGTGCTAGTCTATACACTACTAAAACAAAAAGCAGTCAAGTAGCACTTTAAAGACAAGAAAAGTAGTTTATTAGGTGAGCTTTTGTGGGACAGACCCTCTTCTTCAGACCATAGCCAGACCAGAACAGGCGTTGACTGCGGTGTCTGTGAAAAAGCGTCAGTAAGAGCTCAAATCTCATTCATCATCAGAGAGCCCATGCAGGAGAGAAATCTGTCAATTGTTCTGACTGTGGGAAAAGCTTCAGACTGAGGCGACACCTTGTTAGACACTGGAGACTCCACACAGGTGATGAACCTACAGCAGGAATGAAAGCCTTGAGGTAGAACCCAAACCTCAGCAACAATCAAAGATTTGCACAGGGGAGCCTCACCTGAGTTTCCTTGAAGCTGTGTGGCCATGCAGCAGCTTATTCAGAGCTGCACAAGTGCTTAGTGCTGTGGTCAGACAGCTGCCTCGACCCAGTCGTCTGAGCCTGCCATGAGTGGGGGACAGACGGCTAGCTTACAGCCCCAGTCCCAGAGCTGCCATGACAGGCAGAGGTGCCTCGCTTCCCTTCCTCTCTCCTCTCCTGCTGGCAGGACCTGAGCTGATGGGAGTCTTCTCTCCCTGCTGGAACCCAATGGTGGCCTGCATCCCAAGCCCCTCATCCATGGCCCACCCCATAGGCCACACCACTAGCTGCAATGTTCATTTCCACCACACGCACAGGCAGTCCTTTCCCTCATCCCTGAGCTGCCCAGACCTGCCTTAGAGCTGGCCCCCACATCCCCGCTCCCCAACTCTTTGACCTGGACCCCAACCCACAAGTGACTTTTCTTCTCTTCACGAAGATGGAGATGACGTGTCGCACACCCTCTCCATAACACAATTCGCTCTGCACCTCTCTTTGCCCCCTGGCCAATAGAAAGACACATCAACAATTCCCGGCGGGTAGTCTACACAGCAATGTTCTTTAAAAACCAGCTATTCCAGAAGAACTATTCTGGAACACAGGTATCAGTGAGGTGGCCGTGTTAGTCTGTATCTTCAAAAACAACAACAAGTCCGGAGGCACCTTATAGACGAACAGGTATAACAGGTTGGAAATGGCCCATTATCAGCACTTAGTGTGGAGTAGGGAACATCAAGAGAGGAGAAAACAAGTCAGTTCAGTCGGGGGGATGTGGCCCATCGTCAGCAGAGAAACTGCTTTTGTAAGGGACCAACCACTCCCAGTCTCTGTTCAATCCTTAGCTGATGGACTCAAATTTGCTGCAACTCCAGAGTGACAAGGCAGGTTCATTTTTCTTTGAAAGTGACCAGCCTGGAGAGAACTCGAGACTGGAAAGGCTGGCGGCGATTGTAGAGGACTATGTGGGCGAGGGAGGACACAATAGCCCTGGCTGTGAATTCACAGAGTCATCGACATCCTCTCTACGTACACTAAAAGCTTCACAGATGATACATTTCATTGACTAGGGACAAGCACCACTTTAGAGGTATGAGGCCCAACATTGCTCATCTACTGCCAGCTAAGGGACAGGTTTGCTAGGTTTATGTGCATTGGCACTTGCAAACGTTGAGGGTTCAGCTCCATTTAAAGAATCCCCACAGAAGAGAAACGCAGAGGTCGTTGGAAACACAGAGGTCAGGAACTGTCTTTCAGAGGGAGTGCTTGGATTTGAACCAAGGGCCTCTTGATCTGCAGTCAAATGCTCTACCACTGAGCTACACCCCCTTGCCCAAGCCCCCCTTTCAGTCACTGATCTTGTGGCTGCTGCAGAACAAACACTGTTTTCCCAGCTCCTCTTCCTTTCTGAACCCAGAGTGGTTTCACAAACGCACAGACGGGGTTTGATGAAACTTTATTTCTCCCTGTGCATGTTACTGCTTGTCCCCCGCTGACCTGGCTTCTCCCACTCAGACTTACAGCCCCTCAGGGAGGCAGATTACCGCCATACGTGGGACAGTTCTCTCCCAGCCCCTTGGAGCAACATCAGTGGTTACAAAGGATGAGGAAACAACCGACTGCAGGACACCCAACCAATCACTCAGATAGAGTTGGGTTTGCAGTCAGTCTCAGTAACTTCTCTACCTAGCACATGCGGTGACGCGGCAGCCTTGGTTCCCTGAGGTGCTGGACAACAGAGCTTCTACAGTACTAACATGTCAGCCCTAGTGACAATATGAGCGCATGCTTTTCAGGAAGAAGGTGCTGGGATACATTGAACATGCCCGTACCAGGAACATTGAATCCATTTAGAGTTTGGGGTTCAATACTTTCACAATGTCACACACCTTTTAAACTGGTCTGGCAGCACAATTTCCAACAATCCCTTTCCCAATCATATGGTCAGAGGCATGTTGCTGCTAGGAAAGGCGGATTGACCTCTACATAGTGAAAAACCTCTCACTCTTTCCCAGTCATAGAGAGCCTGGCTCAGTGGTGGAACACTTGCCTGCAGATGAAGCTATCCCAGGTGCCCCTGTTTGGGTGGTTTTCTCAATGGAAATCCATTTTCATCTCTGGCTCCAGTATGTTGGGGGGTTGCACTGGATGCTTGGCGTGGATTTCAAGACTTCACCCTTTCCTTTGGAAATGTACGAAAAGCGAGCAAAGCCGTCCCTCAGCTGCCTCAGTTCCCAGCCTCCGAGGCTCAGGTTTCTGTTCCCATCCATCACACAAAGGTGCAGTACGATGCACGTGCACAGGGCTCTGCTTGCCATGGGCTGCACTGGGCAGGAGAACCAGACCCACAGCCAGGGGGCTCAGGAGTCTGACACAGAAAGGCCCCTGGTGTAGGCTGACACACCAAGGCCATGTCACATTCAGCCAGCAGCAGCGGGGACTGACTCAGGCCCAGGAACAAGCCTGAGGCTCTGAGCAGTAAATAGTCACCAGGCAGGGGGCAGAGCTGGGCAGAGGGCCAGGCAGAGCCCTCCCACAGAGGGAGCTGCAGAAGGGACCAATGCAGCAGAGAAAAGCACACAGAGGCATACCTGCTGAGTCTCACACATTGCCTCAGAGCTACCGAAGCAAGAGGCGTGTGAGCCAGGCTGATGCCAGCCCCACAGCCATGGCTCAGCAATTCACCCTGAGACTGAAGGGGCGAGATGTCCCGTGAGCGACTCCTTCCCCGAAAGGCACAGCCCATGCACAGCGCAGTTTAGTAAGCATGAAAGGAAGCACAAAAAATCTACCCCACGAGCCCCAGTTTCAACTCTTATTGCCAGAGACAACTACATCTCCGTTGCGGCTGCTCTCAGAAAATGGAGCATCCACCAAAATGCTCGCAAGTGGCAGACTTGTGCACTTGACACAAGAAGTCCTGTTGAATGTATCTCACGTGCCCAAGTAGCTCAGCAAATCTGTGTGAGCAGGCAGGTGACAGGCATAGAAACGCAGAGGATGCCAAGAAGAGCAACAGCAGGTTACTGCTAGTCACCAGCACCCCTGGACAGAAGCATTGGGAATTCTTTTGGTGATGCCAACAGTGATACCCAGAAACCCCACCCCCCAGGCCGACCCCTGCACAGCCCCCTGGGCACCGTAGAGCCTATTTGTCCATTGCAGCCAGGACAACAAGCAAAGGTGAGCTAAAAGGTAGCGCAGGACTTGAACCCATCAGGGGAGCCTCAGGAGACTCACAATAACCCGTTCTCCTCACCAGCCTCGGTGGAAAGGAGCCATGGGCGGTTGCAGAGAGTCTGTGATCTCTGGAATGAGCTGCGAGGGTCAGGACATTTGCTTATTCCGAGGGTCATGAGCTCCAGGGGCAGAACGTTGACTAGTGCTAGTGGCCGAGTGCCCAGGACTGGGGCTGGGAAGTGGCCATGTCAGTGTGTCACTCAGGTCAACGCTGGAAGGGAGTTGAGCTGGTGAAAACAGCCCAGGGGCAGGAAAGTGTTTCCCTGGACTGTCCGGCATTTCAGTGGGTCTGGCTGCTTTGGGGCCGGGACACTGACCTGTCCTGCTGCAGTTGTTACCGCAAAGGGGCTTGGGGGTTCCAGTCTCAGACACAGCACACAAAGCCGCCCTCAGCAGCACTGCAAGAGCCACCCCACAGTGTGGCAGCCGCCATGTGCGGTTTGACCTGGAAGCCCAGAGCTGCTCCTTTCCCACAAGGCGAGGAGTGTGCCAGGGGGCCTGGAGCACTGGCCTGTCACCAGCATGTGAACCTTCAGAACATCCATTGTGGGTCAGAACAAAGGTCCCTCCAGCCCCATGTCCTGTCAGGGCCAACACCAGGGGCTGCAGAAGGTAGCAGCCCGGCATCCCTGGGAGCTGAACCCAGCAGCTCCTGTGTACGTCTTTCAGCTGTGGAGCAGGAGATGTGTCCCAAAGAGGCTTTTCCCCAGCTGCTGAGAAGCACAGAAGAACTCAGGACTTGCCCAGGGTGGCACAGTTGAATGGAGACCTGCCCCAGGCCCTGTGGCTGGATCCATTTCTGTCAGGGGCAGAGAAACATTCCTTCCCCCTTGGCACGTATCTGCACTTCTCCCAGATGTGCACTGCCCAGCCAAGGAGCTGGGAGAGACCAGAGCTCTGCATCAAGCCTTGAGGATCCAGCCCTTCCCTCAGAGGCAGCTGCACCTGTGCCTGACCTCAGCTGAGTCAGGGCTGCCCCTTCCTTGCCAGGGAACTACAGCCCCGGCTGTGTTTGGGGCCCTGCTTAATCCCCCGCAGCAGCACTGCAGCGGGCAGAGGAGCTGACACTGGAGTCAGGCTTGGCACTTTCAGGGCAAATGAAATCATCCCACCCCCACCTCTGGCAGCCAGAGCTCAGCTGAGCCTCCCAGAGGTGCCCTGTGCTTGGAGGCTGCCCAACACAGGAGCTGGGAGGCAGCAGACTCAGGTGTGGCGGAAGTTGCAACCCACAATAGGGCTGGAAATCAACAAAGAAAGCTGCGATGAGGATGGGATTCGAACCCATGCATGCAGAGCACAATGGATTAGCAGTCCATCGCCTTCACCACTCGGCCACCTCATCCCCTTCGGCTGGGAGCTTTTCATACTTCCCAAAGTCAACCGTGCCAGGAACCTTTCTGCAACTCCCTGGTTGGCCAGGGACACAGGATGGCAGGCTTGGCCCAACAGTGCGACATTCACTCCTGTCCCCTGCAGTGTGGCTTCCTGGGGTGAGCAGGGCCCCAAACGCAGCCGGGGTGCAGTGCCCCAGCCAGGCATGGGGACGAGGTGGTGGCAGCCCTGGCTCAGCTGCAGCCACTGACATGGGCAGCTGCCTCTGAGGGAAGGGCCTGTCCCAAACACTGGCTCAGGGGCTCTGGTCTCTCCCAGCTGCTGGGCTGGGCTGGGCTGTGCACAGCTGGGAAAGGGGCAGACACTTGCCTGTGGGGTTGAATGTCACACTCCCCTCTCTCTCACACTGAGAGCTATAGATCAGTCTGCAGCACCAGCCACAGGGCCTGAGGCAGGTGTCCATGTGGCTGTCCCGCCCTGGAGCCCCTGGGGTCCTGGAGCCACACACAATCCCCCGGCTCTCCTCCATCTTGCCCCTTTTAGGTGCCTCTGAGCACAAAGCACAAGGGAACAGCACAGTCTTAGAACGTTTGAAAGCACAGATGCGCTTATCTCAAGCCCAGTCTTTTGATGCTTCAAAACACAGATGTGCAGTGTCCGCATGGCCCTGGACTGAAGACTACAGACAGGGGGGCTAACAGGCTACGTGTTGACCACAGGGCCCCAAATTGCCCTTGGCTGCTACTGATAAGTGAGATGCCCACGCTTCATCCCAGAAGAGGAATCTGCCGCCCATACCAAAAGAATGTCCTGTTTTAAGGACTTGGTAATCTCTATCTTACAAGTGTAAAGTAAATCGCAACTGCTTTGCAAGAACTGGTGTCACAAAGACAAACCAGCACAAGTGGTACCTTTAGATCAGGAAGAATGGGCGTGACCCAAGGGGTATAAAGAAGGGTCCGGCTGACCACTCTAACTGAGCTCCAATTTCCTGTACCTGCCGGTTGGGTAAGGTTATTGCTTCCCGAGGACCCGGGGGACTCCCTCCTCGTCCAGTTCTTCCCAAGGGATTCAGTGAACTACGTTGGCTACGCCAGGAGTCGAAGGACGCAGGGGTGAGAATTATACCTGCAATGTACTTTTGTGCACATTTAATGCTAAGAGCTCTTTAAGCTGAGGCGTCTGCTCCTCAAATGGGTAATTTGTCGCTTGTCATCTAATTGGCATGTCATATGTATCATCCTATTAGTAGTTAAGAAGATAGAGCAATAACCTTGCAACCATTGAGATTCTTGTTTCTACTTCTAATAAATAGCAACCATTTAAGCTTTCAGCCTGACTCCTTCCAGCTACTGTAACTCGGCTGAACAAAAAGAACCTTAGCCGTTTGGCTCTATCAGCCTGGTCAGTGGTCAGGTGAAATAAAAGCTGAGCGCTGAGTTGTGCTGCCTCCACGGAGCAGACTCTTGGGGCACCCGTCAGCCATCGTGGCTTCCCACTGCACTGCGAAGGGACAGTCTGTCCTAGCAGTTAAAGACTTGGGCGGAATAAGCTCTCTGCACCAACATTTGGGGCACCTGTCAGCCACACTGGCTGCCCTCTGTGAAGGGACTGCCTTTCCTAGCACTTAAAGACTCGGATGTGATAAGGCTCACAGACCACTCATTAGCCGGCCATCGGCGAACAGGTCCCTGCTCAGCAGTGCCCAGAGAAAGGCTGTTGAAAGTGCCGTTTTCTCCTGCTGCCCTGGGAGCTGGGCACTTCCCCACTGGCACAAGAGCCCAGGCAGAATATGGCCCCTGGCTGCACTCAATGCTGTGTGGGGAGCTCCTGAGAAAGTGCCAGTGGGGAGCACATGAGGCTGTGCACAGGGAGTGAGGGGACAAAGCCCAAGGGTGGCAGAAAGTGCTGGGGGCACAGGCACACACACAGGGCTGGCAGCCGAAAGCTTTCCCACACTCGCTCCTACCGCTCCCAGGGACTGGACCAGAGCGGCAGGTGCGGCTTTTGGGGCTGCAGTAGCCTGAACATCCAGCAATCCGCCCTCCCCTGGCAGTGGGGTCTGTGCACACCCGTGGGTGGGAACAACTAGTCTGAAGTGTGGGGTGTCCCTCCCAACTCCCTCACTGCCTGGAGCCCAGGGGTTGGTGATTGTCCCCTGGACTCGTCTCTGCCTGTCAGAGCCACACACTGTCAGGCCAGGCAGCCCCTGCTGGTGCCCTGCTCTGACCTCCCACCCCGCAGGTGAGGGGTCGATGAATGACAACAAGGAGCAGACTCTTCAGCAGGAAGGACTGGAGCAATTGGCTCGAGCTGAGATGTTACTAGGAAGATCTGAAAGGCAGGATTCTCAGAGCCCTGAGCAGGAAGAGACCTGTGAGAGTCAGCACAGCCCAGAAAGGCAGGAGGGAAACCATTCAGGAGAGAAGGAGGGTCCATCCAGTCACGGGGCAGAGGGGTGAAAAGAGACAAAGAAACCACATAACAGAAAATCCCCCTTCAACAATCCCCCTGAACTTGCAGTGACTTTCTCAAAGTCTTCAGTAGAGATCCGCCGTTACTGCACCCCAGAGCATCTACACAGGAGAGAAGCCTTTTAATTACTCTGACTGCAGGAAAATCTTCTGTCAGACCTCAAACTTCATTAGCCATGGAAGAATCAACGCAGGAAAGAAACCTTTTAAATGTGCTGACTGCACAAAAACCTTCAATTGTCAATCAAGTCTTATTAGCCATCAGAGAACCCACAGAGGAGAGAAACCCTTCAGCTGCTTTGTCTGTGGGAAAAGCTTCAGTCGGAGCACACACCTAATGACGCAGCAGAGAATCCACACAGCAGAGAAACCCTTCAGCTGTTCTGACCGCGGGAAAAGCTTCAGACTGGGGTCACAGCTTGTTATGCAGAGGAGAACCCACACAAGAGAGAAGCCCTTTAAACGCCCTGACTGTGGCAAAAGCATCAAACAGAGCAGAGACCTAGTTCCACACAGGAGAACACATACAGGGGAGAAACCCTTCAGCTTCTCTGCCTGGGAAAAGCTTCCTTGGCAGCACATGCCTTGTGAGACATCAGAGAATTCACACAGAAGAAAAACTACAACCGCCCTTACTTTGAGCAAAATCTTCAGACACAGCTCAAAGCTTATTAGAAATGGGAGAATCTGCACAAGCATGAAGTCTTTTAGTTGCTCCGACTGTGGGAAAGGCTTCTGCCAGAACACAGCCCTGACTGAACATGAGAGAACCCAAACAGGAACAAAGACCTTTGAATAGTAACAGAGAGGAAGCCGTGCTAGTCTATACACTACTAAAACAAAAAGCAGTCAAGTAGCACTTTAAAGACAAGAAAAGTAGTTTATTAGGTGAGCTTTTGTGGGACAGACCCTCTTCTTCAGACCATAGCCAGACCAGAACAGGCGTTGACTGCGGTGTCTGTGAAAAAGCGTCAGTAAGAGCTCAAATCTCATTCATCATCAGAGAGCCCATGCAGGAGAGAAATCTGTCAATTGTTCTGACTGTGGGAAAAGCTTCAGACTGAGGCGACACCTTGTTAGACACTGGAGACTCCACACAGGTGATGAACCTACAGCAGGAATGAAAGCCTTGAGGTAGAACCCAAACCTCAGCAACAATCAAAGATTTGCACAGGGGAGCCTCACCTGAGTTTCCTTGAAGCTGTGTGGCCATGCAGCAGCTTATTCAGAGCTGCACAAGTGCTTAGTGCTGTGGTCAGACAGCTGCCTCGACCCAGTCGTCTGAGCCTGCCATGAGTGGGGGACAGACGGCTAGCTTACAGCCCCAGTCCCAGAGCTGCCATGACAGGCAGAGGTGCCTCGCTTCCCTTCCTCTCTCCTCTCCTGCTGGCAGGACCTGAGCTGATGGGAGTCTTCTCTCCCTGCTGGAACCCAATGGTGGCCTGCATCCCAAGCCCCTCATCCATGGCCCACCCCATAGGCCACACCACTAGCTGCAATGTTCATTTCCACCACACGCACAGGCAGTCCTTTCCCTCATCCCTGAGCTGCCCAGACCTGCCTTAGAGCTGGCCCCCACATCCCCGCTCCCCAACTCTTTGACCTGGACCCCAACCCACAAGTGACTTTTCTTCTCTTCACGAAGATGGAGATGACGTGTCGCACACCCTCTCCATAACACAATTCGCTCTGCACCTCTCTTTGCCCCCTGGCCAATAGAAAGACACATCAACAATTCCCGGCGGGTAGTCTACACAGCAATGTTCTTTAAAAACCAGCTATTCCAGAAGAACTATTCTGGAACACAGGTATCAGTGAGGTGGCCGTGTTAGTCTGTATCTTCAAAAACAACAACAAGTCCGGAGGCACCTTATAGACGAACAGGTATAACAGGTTGGAAATGGCCCATTATCAGCACTTAGTGTGGAGTAGGGAACATCAAGAGAGGAGAAAACAAGTCAGTTCAGTCGGGGGGATGTGGCCCATCGTCAGCAGAGAAACTGCTTTTGTAAGGGACCAACCACTCCCAGTCTCTGTTCAATCCTTAGCTGATGGACTCAAATTTGCTGCAACTCCAGAGTGACAAGGCAGGTTCATTTTTCTTTGAAAGTGACCAGCCTGGAGAGAACTCGAGACTGGAAAGGCTGGCGGCGATTGTAGAGGACTATGTGGGCGAGGGAGGACACAATAGCCCTGGCTGTGAATTCACAGAGTCATCGACATCCTCTCTACGTACACTAAAAGCTTCACAGATGATACATTTCATTGACTAGGGACAAGCACCACTTTAGAGGTATGAGGCCCAACATTGCTCATCTACTGCCAGCTAAGGGACAGGTTTGCTAGGTTTATGTGCATTGGCACTTGCAAACGTTGAGGGTTCAGCTCCATTTAAAGAATCCCCACAGAAGAGAAACACAGAGGTCGTTGGAAACACAGAGGTCAGGAACTGTCTTTCAGAGGGAGTGCTTGGATTTGAACCAAGGGCCTCTTGATCGGCAGTCAAATGCTCTACCACTGAGCTACACCCCCTTGCCCAAGCCCCCCTTTCAGTCACTGATCTTGTGGCTGCTGCAGAACAAACACTGTTTTCCCAGCTCCTCTTCCTTTCTGAACCCAGAGTGGTTTCACAAACGCACAGACGGGGTTTGATGAAACTTTATTTCTCCCTGTGCATGTTACTGCTTGTCCCCCGCTGACCTGGCTTCTCCCACTCAGACTTACAGCCCCTCAGGGAGGCAGATTACCGCCATACGTGGGACAGTTCTCTCCCAGCCCCTTGGAGCAACATCAGTGGTTACAAAGGATGAGGAAACAACCGACTGCAGGACACCCAACCAATCACTCAGATAGAGTTGGGTTTGCAGTCAGTCTCAGTAACTTCTCTACCTAGCACATGCGGTGACGCGGCAGCCTTGGTTCCCTGAGGTGCTGGACAACAGAGCTTCTACAGTACTAACATGTCAGCCCTAGTGACAATATGAGCGCATGCTTTTCAGGAAGAAGGTGCTGGGATACATTGAACATGCCCGTACCAGGAACATTGAATCCATTTAGAGTTTGGGGTTCAATACTTTCACAATGTCACACACCTTTTAAACTGGTCTGGCAGCACAATTTCCAACAATCCCTTTCCCAATCATATGGTCAGAGGCATGTTGCTGCTAGGAAAGGCGGATTGACCTCTACATAGTGAAAAACCTCTCACTCTTTCCCAGTCATAGAGAGCCTGGCTCAGTGGTGGAACACTTGCCTGCAGATGAAGCTATCCCAGGTGCCCCTGTTTGGGTGGTTTTCTCAATGGAAATCCATTTTCATCTCTGGCTCCAGTATGTTGGGGGGTTGCACTGGATGCTTGGCGTGGATTTCAAGACTTCACCCTTTCCTTTGGAAATGTACGAAAAGCGAGCAAAGCCGTCCCTCAGCTGCCTCAGTTCCCAGCCTCCGAGGCTCAGGTTTCTGTTCCCATCCATCACACAAAGGTGCAGTACGATGCACGTGCACAGGGCTCTGCTTGCCATGGGCTGCACTGGGCAGGAGAACCAGACCCACAGCCAGGGGGCTCAGGAGTCTGACACAGAAAGGCCCCTGGTGTAGGCTGACACACCAAGGCCATGTCACATTCAGCCAGCAGCAGCGGGGACTGACTCAGGCCCAGGAACAAGCCTGAGGCTCTGAGCAGTAAATAGTCACCAGGCAGGGGGCAGAGCTGGGCAGAGGGCCAGGCAGAGCCCTCCCACAGAGGGAGCTGCAGAAGGGACCAATGCAGCAGAGAAAAGCACACAGAGGCATACCTGCTGAGTCTCACACATTGCCTCAGAGCTACCGAAGCAAGAGGCGTGTGAGCCAGGCTGATGCCAGCCCCACAGCCATGGCTCAGCAATTCACCCTGAGACTGAAGGGGCGAGATGTCCCGTGAGCGACTCCTTCCCCGAAAGGCACAGCCCATGCACAGCGCAGTTTAGTAAGCATGAAAGGAAGCACAAAAAATCTACCCCACGAGCCCCAGTTTCAACTCTTATTGCCAGAGACAACTACATCTCCGTTGCGGCTGCTCTCAGAAAATGGAGCATCCACCAAAATGCTCGCAAGTGGCAGACTTGTGCACTTGACACAAGAAGTCCTGTTGAATGTATCTCACGTGCCCAAGTAGCTCAGCAAATCTGTGTGAGCAGGCAGGTGACAGGCATAGAAACGCAGAGGATGCCAAGAAGAGCAACAGCAGGTTACTGCTAGTCACCAGCACCCCTGGACAGAAGCATTGGGAATTCTTTTGGTGATGCCAACAGTGATACCCAGAAACCCCACCCCCCAGGCCGACCCCTGCACAGCCCCCTGGGCACCGTAGAGCCTATTTGTCCATTGCAGCCAGGACAACAAGCAAAGGTGAGCTAAAAGGTAGCGCAGGACTTGAACCCATCAGGGGAGCCTCAGGAGACTCACAATAACCCGTTCTCCTCACCAGCCTCGGTGGAAAGGAGCCATGGGCGGTTGCAGAGAGTCTGTGATCTCTGGAATGAGCTGCGAGGGTCAGGACATTTGCTTATTCCGAGGGTCATGAGCTCCAGGGGCAGAACGTTGACTAGTGCTAGTGGCCGAGTGCCCAGGACTGGGGCTGGGAAGTGGCCATGTCAGTGTGTCACTCAGGTCAACGCTGGAAGGGAGTTGAGCTGGTGAAAACAGCCCAGGGGCAGGAAAGTGTTTCCCTGGACTGTCCGGCATTTCAGTGGGTCTGGCTGCTTTGGGGCCGGGACACTGACCTGTCCTGCTGCAGTTGTTACCGCAAAGGGGCTTGGGGGTTCCAGTCTCAGACACAGCACACAAAGCCGCCCTCAGCAGCACTGCAAGAGCCACCCCACAGTGTGGCAGCCGCCATGTGCGGTTTGACCTGGAAGCCCAGAGCTGCTCCTTTCCCACAAGGCGAGGAGTGTGCCAGGGGGCCTGGAGCACTGGCCTGTCACCAGCATGTGAACCTTCAGAACATCCATTGTGGGTCAGAACAAAGGTCCCTCCAGCCCCATGTCCTGTCAGGGCCAACACCAGGGGCTGCAGAAGGTAGCAGCCCGGCATCCCTGGGAGCTGAACCCAGCAGCTCCTGTGTACGTCTTTCAGCTGTGGAGCAGGAGATGTGTCCCAAAGAGGCTTTTCCCCAGCTGCTGAGAAGCACAGAAGAACTCAGGACTTGCCCAGGGTGGCACAGTTGAATGGAGACCTGCCCCAGGCCCTGTGGCTGGATCCATTTCTGTCAGGGGCAGAGAAACATTCCTTCCCCCTTGGCACGTATCTGCACTTCTCCCAGATGTGCACTGCCCAGCCAAGGAGCTGGGAGAGACCAGAGCTCTGCATCAAGCCTTGAGGATCCAGCCCTTCCCTCAGAGGCAGCTGCACCTGTGCCTGACCTCAGCTGAGTCAGGGCTGCCCCTTCCTTGCCAGGGAACTACAGCCCCGGCTGTGTTTGGGGCCCTGCTTAATCCCCCGCAGCAGCACTGCAGCGGGCAGAGGAGCTGACACTGGAGTCAGGCTTGGCACTTTCAGGGCAAATGAAATCATCCCACCCCCACCTCTGGCAGCCAGAGCTCAGCTGAGCCTCCCAGAGGTGCCCTGTGCTTGGAGGCTGCCCAACACAGGAGCTGGGAGGCAGCAGACTCAGGTGTGGCGGAAGTTGCAACCCACAATAGGGCTGGAAATCAACAAAGAAAGCTGCGATGAGGATGGGATTCGAACCCATGCATGCAGAGCACAATGGATTAGCAGTCCATCGCCTTCACCACTCGGCCACCTCATCCCCTTCGGCTGGGAGCTTTTCATACTTCCCAAAGTCAACCGTGCCAGGAACCTTTCTGCAACTCCCTGGTTGGCCAGGGACACAGGATGGCAGGCTTGGCCCAACAGTGCGACATTCACTCCTGTCCCCTGCAGTGTGGCTTCCTGGGGTGAGCAGGGCCCCAAACGCAGCCGGGGTGCAGTGCCCCAGCCAGGCATGGGGACGAGGTGGTGGCAGCCCTGGCTCAGCTGCAGCCACTGACATGGGCAGCTGCCTCTGAGGGAAGGGCCTGTCCCAAACACTGGCTCAGGGGCTCTGGTCTCTCCCAGCTGCTGGGCTGGGCTGGGCTGTGCACAGCTGGGAAAGGGGCAGACACTTGCCTGTGGGGTTGAATGTCACACTCCCCTCTCTCTCACACTGAGAGCTATAGATCAGTCTGCAGCACCAGCCACAGGGCCTGAGGCAGGTGTCCATGTGGCTGTCCCGCCCTGGAGCCCCTGGGGTCCTGGAGCCACACACAATCCCCCGGCTCTCCTCCATCTTGCCCCTTTTAGGTGCCTCTGAGCACAAAGCACAAGGGAACAGCACAGTCTTAGAACGTTTGAAAGCACAGATGCGCTTATCTCAAGCCCAGTCTTTTGATGCTTCAAAACACAGATGTGCAGTGTCCGCATGGCCCTGGACTGAAGACTACAGACAGGGGGGCTAACAGGCTACGTGTTGACCACAGGGCCCCAAATTGCCCTTGGCTGCTACTGATAAGTGAGATGCCCACGCTTCATCCCAGAAGAGGAATCTGCCGCCCATACCAAAAGAATGTCCTGTTTTAAGGACTTGGTAATCTCTATCTTACAAGTGTAAAGTAAATCGCAACTGCTTTGCAAGAACTGGTGTCACAAAGACAAACCAGCACAAGTGGTACCTTTAGATCAGGAAGAATGGGCGTGACCCAAGGGGTATAAAGAAGGGTCCGGCTGACCACTCTAACTGAGCTCCAATTTCCTGTACCTGCCGGTTGGGTAAGGTTATTGCTTCCCGAGGACCCGGGGGACTCCCTCCTCGTCCAGTTCTTCCCAAGGGATTCAGTGAACTACGTTGGCTACGCCAGGAGTCGAAGGACGCAGGGGTGAGAATTATACCTGCAATGTACTTTTGTGCACATTTAATGCTAAGAGCTCTTTAAGCTGAGGCGTCTGCTCCTCAAATGGGTAATTTGTCGCTTGTCATCTAATTGGCATGTCATATGTATCATCCTATTAGTAGTTAAGAAGATAGAGCAATAACCTTGAAACCATTGAGATTCTTGTTTCTACTTCTAATAAATAGCAACCATTTAAGCTTTCAGCCTGACTCCTTCCAGCTACTGTAACTCGGCTGAACAAAAAGAACCTTAGCCGTTTGGCTCTATCAGCCTGGTCAGTGGTCAGGTGAAATAAAAGCTGAGCGCTGAGTTGTGCTGCCTCCACGGAGCAGACTCTTGGGGCACCCGTCAGCCATCGTGGCTTCCCACTGCACTGCGAAGGGACAGTCTGTCCTAGCAGTTAAAGACTTGGGCGGAATAAGCTCTCTGCACCAACATTTGGGGCACCTGTCAGCCACACTGGCTGCCCTCTGTGAAGGGACTGCCTTTCCTAGCACTTAAAGACTCGGATGTGATAAGGCTCACAGACCACTCATTAGCCGGCCATCGGCGAACAGGTCCCTGCTCAGCAGTGCCCAGAGAAAGGCTGTTGAAAGTGCCGTTTTCTCCTGCTGCCCTGGGAGCTGGGCACTTCCCCACTGGCACAAGAGCCCAGGCAGAATATGGCCCCTGGCTGCACTCAATGCTGTGTGGGGAGCTCCTGAGAAAGTGCCAGTGGGGAGCACATGAGGCTGTGCACAGGGAGTGAGGGGACAAAGCCCAAGGGTGGCAGAAAGTGCTGGGGGCACAGGCACACACACAGGGCTGGCAGCCGAAAGCTTTCCCACACTCGCTCCTACCGCTCCCAGGGACTGGACCAGAGCGGCAGGTGCGGCTTTTGGGGCTGCAGTAGCCTGAACATCCAGCAATCCGCCCTCCCCTGGCAGTGGGGTCTGTGCACACCCGTGGGTGGGAACAACTAGTCTGAAGTGTGGGGTGTCCCTCCCAACTCCCTCACTGCCTGGAGCCCAGGGGTTGGTGATTGTCCCCTGGACTCGTCTCTGCCTGTCAGAGCCACACACTGTCAGGCCAGGCAGCCCCTGCTGGTGCCCTGCTCTGACCTCCCACCCCGCAGGTGAGGGGTCGATGAATGACAACAAGGAGCAGACTCTTCAGCAGGAAGGACTGGAGCAATTGGCTCGAGCTGAGATGTTACTAGGAAGATCTGAAAGGCAGGATTCTCAGAGCCCTGAGCAGGAAGAGACCTGTGAGAGTCAGCACAGCCCAGAAAGGCAGGAGGGAAACCATTCAGGAGAGAAGGAGGGTCCATCCAGTCACGGGGCAGAGGGGTGAAAAGAGACAAAGAAACCACATAACAGAAAATCCCCCTTCAACAATCCCCCTGAACTTGCAGTGACTTTCTCAAAGTCTTCAGTAGAGATCCGCCGTTACTGCACCCCAGAGCATCTACACAGGAGAGAAGCCTTTTAATTACTCTGACTGCAGGAAAATCTTCTGTCAGACCTCAAACTTCATTAGCCATGGAAGAATCAACGCAGGAAAGAAACCTTTTAAATGTGCTGACTGCACAAAAACCTTCAATTGTCAATCAAGTCTTATTAGCCATCAGAGAACCCACAGAGGAGAGAAACCCTTCAGCTGCTTTGTCTGTGGGAAAAGCTTCAGTCGGAGCACACACCTAATGACGCAGCAGAGAATCCACACAGCAGAGAAACCCTTCAGCTGTTCTGACCGCGGGAAAAGCTTCAGACTGGGGTCACAGCTTGTTATGCAGAGGAGAACCCACACAAGAGAGAAGCCCTTTAAACGCCCTGACTGTGGCAAAAGCATCAAACAGAGCAGAGACCTAGTTCCACACAGGAGAACACATACAGGGGAGAAACCCTTCAGCTTCTCTGCCTGGGAAAAGCTTCCTTGGCAGCACATGCCTTGTGAGACATCAGAGAATTCACACAGAAGAAAAACTACAACCGCCCTTACTTTGAGCAAAATCTTCAGACACAGCTCAAAGCTTATTAGAAATGGGAGAATCTGCACAAGCATGAAGTCTTTTAGTTGCTCCGACTGTGGGAAAGGCTTCTGCCAGAACACAGCCCTGACTGAACATGAGAGAACCCAAACAGGAACAAAGACCTTTGAATAGTAACAGAGAGGAAGCCGTGCTAGTCTATACACTACTAAAACAAAAAGCAGTCAAGTAGCACTTTAAAGACAAGAAAAGTAGTTTATTAGGTGAGCTTTTGTGGGACAGACCCTCTTCTTCAGACCATAGCCAGACCAGAACAGGCGTTGACTGCGGTGTCTGTGAAAAAGCGTCAGTAAGAGCTCAAATCTCATTCATCATCAGAGAGCCCATGCAGGAGAGAAATCTGTCAATTGTTCTGACTGTGGGAAAAGCTTCAGACTGAGGCGACACCTTGTTAGACACTGGAGACTCCACACAGGTGATGAACCTACAGCAGGAATGAAAGCCTTGAGGTAGAACCCAAACCTCAGCAACAATCAAAGATTTGCACAGGGGAGCCTCACCTGAGTTTCCTTGAAGCTGTGTGGCCATGCAGCAGCTTATTCAGAGCTGCACAAGTGCTTAGTGCTGTGGTCAGACAGCTGCCTCGACCCAGTCGTCTGAGCCTGCCATGAGTGGGGGACAGACGGCTAGCTTACAGCCCCAGTCCCAGAGCTGCCATGACAGGCAGAGGTGCCTCGCTTCCCTTCCTCTCTCCTCTCCTGCTGGCAGGACCTGAGCTGATGGGAGTCTTCTCTCCCTGCTGGAACCCAATGGTGGCCTGCATCCCAAGCCCCTCATCCATGGCCCACCCCATAGGCCACACCACTAGCTGCAATGTTCATTTCCACCACACGCACAGGCAGTCCTTTCCCTCATCCCTGAGCTGCCCAGACCTGCCTTAGAGCTGGCCCCCACATCCCCGCTCCCCAACTCTTTGACCTGGACCCCAACCCACAAGTGACTTTTCTTCTCTTCACGAAGATGGAGATGACGTGTCGCACACCCTCTCCATAACACAATTCGCTCTGCACCTCTCTTTGCCCCCTGGCCAATAGAAAGACACATCAACAATTCCCGGCGGGTAGTCTACACAGCAATGTTCTTTAAAAACCAGCTATTCCAGAAGAACTATTCTGGAACACAGGTATCAGTGAGGTGGCCGTGTTAGTCTGTATCTTCAAAAACAACAACAAGTCCGGAGGCACCTTATAGACGAACAGGTATAACAGGTTGGAAATGGCCCATTATCAGCACTTAGTGTGGAGTAGGGAACATCAAGAGAGGAGAAAACAAGTCAGTTCAGTCGGGGGGATGTGGCCCATCGTCAGCAGAGAAACTGCTTTTGTAAGGGACCAACCACTCCCAGTCTCTGTTCAATCCTTAGCTGATGGACTCAAATTTGCTGCAACTCCAGAGTGACAAGGCAGGTTCATTTTTCTTTGAAAGTGACCAGCCTGGAGAGAACTCGAGACTGGAAAGGCTGGCGGCGATTGTAGAGGACTATGTGGGCGAGGGAGGACACAATAGCCCTGGCTGTGAATTCACAGAGTCATCGACATCCTCTCTACGTACACTAAAAGCTTCACAGATGATACATTTCATTGACTAGGGACAAGCACCACTTTAGAGGTATGAGGCCCAACATTGCTCATCTACTGCCAGCTAAGGGACAGGTTTGCTAGGTTTATGTGCATTGGCACTTGCAAACGTTGAGGGTTCAGCTCCATTTAAAGAATCCCCACAGAAGAGAAACGCAGAGGTCGTTGGAAACACAGAGGTCAGGAACTGTCTTTCAGAGGGAGTGCTTGGATTTGAACCAAGGGCCTCTTGATCTGCAGTCAAATGCTCTACCACTGAGCTACACCCCCTTGCCCAAGCCCCCCTTTCAGTCACTGATCTTGTGGCTGCTGCAGAACAAACACTGTTTTCCCAGCTCCTCTTCCTTTCTGAACCCAGAGTGGTTTCACAAACGCACAGACGGGGTTTGATGAAACTTTATTTCTCCCTGTGCATGTTACTGCTTGTCCCCCGCTGACCTGGCTTCTCCCACTCAGACTTACAGCCCCTCAGGGAGGCAGATTACCGCCATACGTGGGACAGTTCTCTCCCAGCCCCTTGGAGCAACATCAGTGGTTACAAAGGATGAGGAAACAACCGACTGCAGGACACCCAACCAATCACTCAGATAGAGTTGGGTTTGCAGTCAGTCTCAGTAACTTCTCTACCTAGCACATGCGGTGACGCGGCAGCCTTGGTTCCCTGAGGTGCTGGACAACAGAGCTTCTACAGTACTAACATGTCAGCCCTAGTGACAATATGAGCGCATGCTTTTCAGGAAGAAGGTGCTGGGATACATTGAACATGCCCGTACCAGGAACATTGAATCCATTTAGAGTTTGGGGTTCAATACTTTCACAATGTCACACACCTTTTAAACTGGTCTGGCAGCACAATTTCCAACAATCCCTTTCCCAATCATATGGTCAGAGGCATGTTGCTGCTAGGAAAGGCGGATTGACCTCTACATAGTGAAAAACCTCTCACTCTTTCCCAGTCATAGAGAGCCTGGCTCAGTGGTGGAACACTTGCCTGCAGATGAAGCTATCCCAGGTGCCCCTGTTTGGGTGGTTTTCTCAATGGAAATCCATTTTCATCTCTGGCTCCAGTATGTTGGGGGGTTGCACTGGATGCTTGGCGTGGATTTCAAGACTTCACCCTTTCCTTTGGAAATGTACGAAAAGCGAGCAAAGCCGTCCCTCAGCTGCCTCAGTTCCCAGCCTCCGAGGCTCAGGTTTCTGTTCCCATCCATCACACAAAGGTGCAGTACGATGCACGTGCACAGGGCTCTGCTTGCCATGGGCTGCACTGGGCAGGAGAACCAGACCCACAGCCAGGGGGCTCAGGAGTCTGACACAGAAAGGCCCCTGGTGTAGGCTGACACACCAAGGCCATGTCACATTCAGCCAGCAGCAGCGGGGACTGACTCAGGCCCAGGAACAAGCCTGAGGCTCTGAGCAGTAAATAGTCACCAGGCAGGGGGCAGAGCTGGGCAGAGGGCCAGGCAGAGCCCTCCCACAGAGGGAGCTGCAGAAGGGACCAATGCAGCAGAGAAAAGCACACAGAGGCATACCTGCTGAGTCTCACACATTGCCTCAGAGCTACCGAAGCAAGAGGCGTGTGAGCCAGGCTGATGCCAGCCCCACAGCCATGGCTCAGCAATTCACCCTGAGACTGAAGGGGCGAGATGTCCCGTGAGCGACTCCTTCCCCGAAAGGCACAGCCCATGCACAGCGCAGTTTAGTAAGCATGAAAGGAAGCACAAAAAATCTACCCCACGAGCCCCAGTTTCAACTCTTATTGCCAGAGACAACTACATCTCCGTTGCGGCTGCTCTCAGAAAATGGAGCATCCACCAAAATGCTCGCAAGTGGCAGACTTGTGCACTTGACACAAGAAGTCCTGTTGAATGTATCTCACGTGCCCAAGTAGCTCAGCAAATCTGTGTGAGCAGGCAGGTGACAGGCATAGAAACGCAGAGGATGCCAAGAAGAGCAACAGCAGGTTACTGCTAGTCACCAGCACCCCTGGACAGAAGCATTGGGAATTCTTTTGGTGATGCCAACAGTGATACCCAGAAACCCCACCCCCCAGGCCGACCCCTGCACAGCCCCCTGGGCACCGTAGAGCCTATTTGTCCATTGCAGCCAGGACAACAAGCAAAGGTGAGCTAAAAGGTAGCGCAGGACTTGAACCCATCAGGGGAGCCTCAGGAGACTCACAATAACCCGTTCTCCTCACCAGCCTCGGTGGAAAGGAGCCATGGGCGGTTGCAGAGAGTCTGTGATCTCTGGAATGAGCTGCGAGGGTCAGGACATTTGCTTATTCCGAGGGTCATGAGCTCCAGGGGCAGAACGTTGACTAGTGCTAGTGGCCGAGTGCCCAGGACTGGGGCTGGGAAGTGGCCATGTCAGTGTGTCACTCAGGTCAACGCTGGAAGGGAGCTGAGCTGGTGAAAACAGCCCAGGGGCAGGAAAGTGTTTCCCTGGACTGTCCGGCATTTCAGTGGGTCTGGCTGCTTTGGGGCCGGGACACTGACCTGTCCTGCTGCAGTTGTTACCGCAAAGGGGCTTGGGGGTTCCAGTCTCAGACACAGCACACAAAGCCGCCCTCAGCAGCACTGCAAGAGCCACCCCACAGTGTGGCAGCCGCCATGTGCGGTTTGACCTGGAAGCCCAGAGCTGCTCCTTTCCCACAAGGCGAGGAGTGTGCCAGGGGGCCTGGAGCACTGGCCTGTCACCAGCATGTGAACCTTCAGAACATCCATTGTGGGTCAGAACAAAGGTCCCTCCAGCCCCATGTCCTGTCAGGGCCAACACCAGGGGCTGCAGAAGGTAGCAGCCCGGCATCCCTGGGAGCTGAACCCAGCAGCTCCTGTGTACGTCTTTCAGCTGTGGAGCAGGAGATGTGTCCCAAAGAGGCTTTTCCCCAGCTGCTGAGAAGCACAGAAGAACTCAGGACTTGCCCAGGGTGGCACAGTTGAATGGAGACCTGCCCCAGGCCCTGTGGCTGGATCCATTTCTGTCAGGGGCAGAGAAACATTCCTTCCCCCTTGGCACGTATCTGCACTTCTCCCAGATGTGCACTGCCCAGCCAAGGAGCTGGGAGAGACCAGAGCTCTGCATCAAGCCTTGAGGATCCAGCCCTTCCCTCAGAGGCAGCTGCACCTGTGCCTGACCTCAGCTGAGTCAGGGCTGCCCCTTCCTTGCCAGGGAACTACAGCCCCGGCTGTGTTTGGGGCCCTGCTTAATCCCCCGCAGCAGCACTGCAGCGGGCAGAGGAGCTGACACTGGAGTCAGGCTTGGCACTTTCAGGGCAAATGAAATCATCCCACCCCCACCTCTGGCAGCCAGAGCTCAGCTGAGCCTCCCAGAGGTGCCCTGTGCTTGGAGGCTGCCCAACACAGGAGCTGGGAGGCAGCAGACTCAGGTGTGGCGGAAGTTGCAACCCACAATAGGGCTGGAAATCAACAAAGAAAGCTGCGATGAGGATGGGATTCAAACCCATGCATGCAGAGCACAATGGATTAGCAGTCCATCGCCTTCACCACTCGGCCACCTCATCCCCTTCGGCTGGGAGCTTTTCATACTTCCCAAAGTCAACCGTGCCAGGAACCTTTCTGCAACTCCCTGGTTGGCCAGGGACACAGGATGGCAGGCTTGGCCCAACAGTGCGACATTCACTCCTGTCCCCTGCAGTGTGGCTTCCTGGGGTGAGCAGGGCCCCAAACGCAGCCGGGGTGCAGTGCCCCAGCCAGGCATGGGGACGAGGTGGTGGCAGCCCTGGCTCAGCTGCAGCCACTGACATGGGCAGCTGCCTCTGAGGGAAGGGCCTGTCCCAAACACTGGCTCAGGGGCTCTGGTCTCTCCCAGCTGCTGGGCTGGGCTGGGCTGTGCACAGCTGGGAAAGGGGCAGACACTTGCCTGTGGGGTTGAATGTCACACTCCCCTCTCTCTCACACTGAGAGCTATAGATCAGTCTGCAGCACCAGCCACAGGGCCTGAGGCAGGTGTCCATGTGGCTGTCCCGCCCTGGAGCCCCTGGGGTCCTGGAGCCACACACAATCCCCCGGCTCTCCTCCATCTTGCCCCTTTTAGGTGCCTCTGAGCACAAAGCACAAGGGAACAGCACAGTCTTAGAACGTTTGAAAGCACAGATGCGCTTATCTCAAGCCCAGTCTTTTGATGCTTCAAAACACAGATGTGCAGTGTCCGCATGGCCCTGGACTGAAGACTACAGACAGGGGGGCTAACAGGCTACGTGTTGACCACAGGGCCCCAAATTGCCCTTGGCTGCTACTGATAAGTGAGATGCCCACGCTTCATCCCAGAAGAGGAATCTGCCGCCCATACCAAAAGAATGTCCTGTTTTAAGGACTTGGTAATCTCTATCTTACAAGTGTAAAGTAAATCGCAACTGCTTTGCAAGAACTGGTGTCACAAAGACAAACCAGCACAAGTGGTACCTTTAGATCAGGAAGAATGGGCGTGACCCAAGGGGTATAAAGAAGGGTCCGGCTGACCACTCTAACTGAGCTCCAATTTCCTGTACCTGCCGGTTGGGTAAGGTTATTGCTTCCCGAGGACCCGGGGGACTCCCTCCTCGTCCAGTTCTTCCCAAGGGATTCAGTGAACTACGTTGGCTACGCCAGGAGTCGAAGGACGCAGGGGTGAGAATTATACCTGCAATGTACTTTTGTGCACATTTAATGCTAAGAGCTCTTTAAGCTGAGGCGTCTGCTCCTCAAATGGGTAATTTGTCGCTTGTCATCTAATTGGCATGTCATATGTATCATCCTATTAGTAGTTAAGAAGATAGAGCAATAACCTTGCAACCATTGAGATTCTTGTTTCTACTTCTAATAAATAGCAACCATTTAAGCTTTCAGCCTGACTCCTTCCAGCTACTGTAACTCGGCTGAACAAAAAGAACCTTAGCCGTTTGGCTCTATCAGCCTGGTCAGTGGTCAGGTGAAATAAAAGCTGAGCGCTGAGTTGTGCTGCCTCCACGGAGCAGACTCTTGGGGCACCCGTCAGCCATCGTGGCTTCCCACTGCACTGCGAAGGGACAGTCTGTCCTAGCAGTTAAAGACTTGGGCGGAATAAGCTCTCTGCACCAACATTTGGGGCACCTGTCAGCCACACTGGCTGCCCTCTGTGAAGGGACTGCCTTTCCTAGCACTTAAAGACTCGGATGTGATAAGGCTCACAGACCACTCATTAGCCGGCCATCGGCGAACAGGTCCCTGCTCAGCAGTGCCCAGAGAAAGGCTGTTGAAAGTGCCGTTTTCTCCTGCTGCCCTGGGAGCTGGGCACTTCCCCACTGGCACAAGAGCCCAGGCAGAATATGGCCCCTGGCTGCACTCAATGCTGTGTGGGGAGCTCCTGAGAAAGTGCCAGTGGGGAGCACATGAGGCTGTGCACAGGGAGTGAGGGGACAAAGCCCAAGGGTGGCAGAAAGTGCTGGGGGCACAGGCACACACACAGGGCTGGCAGCCGAAAGCTTTCCCACACTCGCTCCTACCGCTCCCAGGGACTGGACCAGAGCGGCAGGTGCGGCTTTTGGGGCTGCAGTAGCCTGAACATCCAGCAATCCGCCCTCCCCTGGCAGTGGGGTCTGTGCACACCCGTGGGTGGGAACAACTAGTCTGAAGTGTGGGGTGTCCCTCCCAACTCCCTCACTGCCTGGAGCCCAGGGGTTGGTGATTGTCCCCTGGACTCGTCTCTGCCTGTCAGAGCCACACACTGTCAGGCCAGGCAGCCCCTGCTGGTGCCCTGCTCTGACCTCCCACCCCGCAGGTGAGGGGTCGATGAATGACAACAAGGAGCAGACTCTTCAGCAGGAAGGACTGGAGCAATTGGCTCGAGCTGAGATGTTACTAGGAAGATCTGAAAGGCAGGATTCTCAGAGCCCTGAGCAGGAAGAGACCTGTGAGAGTCAGCACAGCCCAGAAAGGCAGGAGGGAAACCATTCAGGAGAGAAGGAGGGTCCATCCAGTCACGGGGCAGAGGGGTGAAAAGAGACAAAGAAACCACATAACAGAAAATCCCCCTTCAACAATCCCCCTGAACTTGCAGTGACTTTCTCAAAGTCTTCAGTAGAGATCCGCCGTTACTGCACCCCAGAGCATCTACACAGGAGAGAAGCCTTTTAATTACTCTGACTGCAGGAAAATCTTCTGTCAGACCTCAAACTTCATTAGCCATGGAAGAATCAACGCAGGAAAGAAACCTTTTAAATGTGCTGACTGCACAAAAACCTTCAATTGTCAATCAAGTCTTATTAGCCATCAGAGAACCCACAGAGGAGAGAAACCCTTCAGCTGCTTTGTCTGTGGGAAAAGCTTCAGTCGGAGCACACACCTAATGACGCAGCAGAGAATCCACACAGCAGAGAAACCCTTCAGCTGTTCTGACCGCGGGAAAAGCTTCAGACTGGGGTCACAGCTTGTTATGCAGAGGAGAACCCACACAAGAGAGAAGCCCTTTAAACGCCCTGACTGTGGCAAAAGCATCAAACAGAGCAGAGACCTAGTTCCACACAGGAGAACACATACAGGGGAGAAACCCTTCAGCTTCTCTGCCTGGGAAAAGCTTCCTTGGCAGCACATGCCTTGTGAGACATCAGAGAATTCACACAGAAGAAAAACTACAACCGCCCTTACTTTGAGCAAAATCTTCAGACACAGCTCAAAGCTTATTAGAAATGGGAGAATCTGCACAAGCATGAAGTCTTTTAGTTGCTCCGACTGTGGGAAAGGCTTCTGCCAGAACACAGCCCTGACTGAACATGAGAGAACCCAAACAGGAACAAAGACCTTTGAATAGTAACAGAGAGGAAGCCGTGCTAGTCTATACACTACTAAAACAAAAAGCAGTCAAGTAGCACTTTAAAGACAAGAAAAGTAGTTTATTAGGTGAGCTTTTGTGGGACAGACCCTCTTCTTCAGACCATAGCCAGACCAGAACAGGCGTTGACTGCGGTGTCTGTGAAAAAGCGTCAGTAAGAGCTCAAATCTCATTCATCATCAGAGAGCCCATGCAGGAGAGAAATCTGTCAATTGTTCTGACTGTGGGAAAAGCTTCAGACTGAGGCGACACCTTGTTAGACACTGGAGACTCCACACAGGTGATGAACCTACAGCAGGAATGAAAGCCTTGAGGTAGAACCCAAACCTCAGCAACAATCAAAGATTTGCACAGGGGAGCCTCACCTGAGTTTCCTTGAAGCTGTGTGGCCATGCAGCAGCTTATTCAGAGCTGCACAAGTGCTTAGTGCTGTGGTCAGACAGCTGCCTCGACCCAGTCGTCTGAGCCTGCCATGAGTGGGGGACAGACGGCTAGCTTACAGCCCCAGTCCCAGAGCTGCCATGACAGGCAGAGGTGCCTCGCTTCCCTTCCTCTCTCCTCTCCTGCTGGCAGGACCTGAGCTGATGGGAGTCTTCTCTCCCTGCTGGAACCCAATGGTGGCCTGCATCCCAAGCCCCTCATCCATGGCCCACCCCATAGGCCACACCACTAGCTGCAATGTTCATTTCCACCACACGCACAGGCAGTCCTTTCCCTCATCCCTGAGCTGCCCAGACCTGCCTTAGAGCTGGCCCCCACATCCCCGCTCCCCAACTCTTTGACCTGGACCCCAACCCACAAGTGACTTTTCTTCTCTTCACGAAGATGGAGATGACGTGTCGCACACCCTCTCCATAACACAATTCGCTCTGCACCTCTCTTTGCCCCCTGGCCAATAGAAAGACACATCAACAATTCCCGGCGGGTAGTCTACACAGCAATGTTCTTTAAAAACCAGCTATTCCAGAAGAACTATTCTGGAACACAGGTATCAGTGAGGTGGCCGTGTTAGTCTGTATCTTCAAAAACAACAACAAGTCCGGAGGCACCTTATAGACGAACAGGTATAACAGGTTGGAAATGGCCCATTATCAGCACTTAGTGTGGAGTAGGGAACATCAAGAGAGGAGAAAACAAGTCAGTTCAGTCGGGGGGATGTGGCCCATCGTCAGCAGAGAAACTGCTTTTGTAAGGGACCAACCACTCCCAGTCTCTGTTCAATCCTTAGCTGATGGACTCAAATTTGCTGCAACTCCAGAGTGACAAGGCAGGTTCATTTTTCTTTGAAAGTGACCAGCCTGGAGAGAACTCGAGACTGGAAAGGCTGGCGGCGATTGTAGAGGACTATGTGGGCGAGGGAGGACACAATAGCCCTGGCTGTGAATTCACAGAGTCATCGACATCCTCTCTACGTACACTAAAAGCTTCACAGATGATACATTTCATTGACTAGGGACAAGCACCACTTTAGAGGTATGAGGCCCAACATTGCTCATCTACTGCCAGCTAAGGGACAGGTTTGCTAGGTTTATGTGCATTGGCACTTGCAAACGTTGAGGGTTCAGCTCCATTTAAAGAATCCCCACAGAAGAGAAACGCAGAGGTCGTTGGAAACACAGAGGTCAGGAACTGTCTTTCAGAGGGAGTGCTTGGATTTGAACCAAGGGCCTCTTGATCTGCAGTCAAATGCTCTACCACTGAGCTACACCCCCTTGCCCAAGCCCCCCTTTCAGTCACTGATCTTGTGGCTGCTGCAGAACAAACACTGTTTTCCCAGCTCCTCTTCCTTTCTGAACCCAGAGTGGTTTCACAAACGCACAGACGGGGTTTGATGAAACTTTATTTCTCCCTGTGCATGTTACTGCTTGTCCCCCGCTGACCTGGCTTCTCCCACTCAGACTTACAGCCCCTCAGGGAGGCAGATTACCGCCATACGTGGGACAGTTCTCTCCCAGCCCCTTGGAGCAACATCAGTGGTTACAAAGGATGAGGAAACAACCGACTGCAGGACACCCAACCAATCACTCAGATAGAGTTGGGTTTGCAGTCAGTCTCAGTAACTTCTCTACCTAGCACATGCGGTGACGCGGCAGCCTTGGTTCCCTGAGGTGCTGGACAACAGAGCTTCTACAGTACTAACATGTCAGCCCTAGTGACAATATGAGCGCATGCTTTTCAGGAAGAAGGTGCTGGGATACATTGAACATGCCCGTACCAGGAACATTGAATCCATTTAGAGTTTGGGGTTCAATACTTTCACAATGTCACACACCTTTTAAACTGGTCTGGCAGCACAATTTCCAACAATCCCTTTCCCAATCATATGGTCAGAGGCATGTTGCTGCTAGGAAAGGCGGATTGACCTCTACATAGTGAAAAACCTCTCACTCTTTCCCAGTCATAGAGAGCCTGGCTCAGTGGTGGAACACTTGCCTGCAGATGAAGCTATCCCAGGTGCCCCTGTTTGGGTGGTTTTCTCAATGGAAATCCATTTTCATCTCTGGCTCCAGTATGTTGGGGGGTTGCACTGGATGCTTGGCGTGGATTTCAAGACTTCACCCTTTCCTTTGGAAATGTACGAAAAGCGAGCAAAGCCGTCCCTCAGCTGCCTCAGTTCCCAGCCTCCGAGGCTCAGGTTTCTGTTCCCATCCATCACACAAAGGTGCAGTACGATGCACGTGCACAGGGCTCTGCTTGCCATGGGCTGCACTGGGCAGGAGAACCAGACCCACAGCCAGGGGGCTCAGGAGTCTGACACAGAAAGGCCCCTGGTGTAGGCTGACACACCAAGGCCATGTCACATTCAGCCAGCAGCAGCGGGGACTGACTCAGGCCCAGGAACAAGCCTGAGGCTCTGAGCAGTAAATAGTCACCAGGCAGGGGGCAGAGCTGGGCAGAGGGCCAGGCAGAGCCCTCCCACAGAGGGAGCTGCAGAAGGGACCAATGCAGCAGAGAAAAGCACACAGAGGCATACCTGCTGAGTCTCACACATTGCCTCAGAGCTACCGAAGCAAGAGGCGTGTGAGCCAGGCTGATGCCAGCCCCACAGCCATGGCTCAGCAATTCACCCTGAGACTGAAGGGGCGAGATGTCCCGTGAGCGACTCCTTCCCCGAAAGGCACAGCCCATGCACAGCGCAGTTTAGTAAGCATGAAAGGAAGCACAAAAAATCTACCCCACGAGCCCCAGTTTCAACTCTTATTGCCAGAGACAACTACATCTCCGTTGCGGCTGCTCTCAGAAAATGGAGCATCCACCAAAATGCTCGCAAGTGGCAGACTTGTGCACTTGACACAAGAAGTCCTGTTGAATGTATCTCACGTGCCCAAGTAGCTCAGCAAATCTGTGTGAGCAGGCAGGTGACAGGCATAGAAACGCAGAGGATGCCAAGAAGAGCAACAGCAGGTTACTGCTAGTCACCAGCACCCCTGGACAGAAGCATTGGGAATTCTTTTGGTGATGCCAACAGTGATACCCAGAAACCCCACCCCCCAGGCCGACCCCTGCACAGCCCCCTGGGCACCGTAGAGCCTATTTGTCCATTGCAGCCAGGACAACAAGCAAAGGTGAGCTAAAAGGTAGCGCAGGACTTGAACCCATCAGGGGAGCCTCAGGAGACTCACAATAACCCGTTCTTCTCACCAGCCTCGGTGGAAAGGAGCCATGGGCGGTTGCAGAGAGTCTGTGATCTCTGGAATGAGCTGCGAGGGTCAGGACATTTGCTTATTCCGAGGGTCATGAGCTCCAGGGGCAGAACGTTGACTAGTGCTAGTGGCCGAGTGCCCAGGACTGGGGCTGGGAAGTGGCCATGTCAGTGTGTCACTCAGGTCAACGCTGGAAGGGAGTTGAGCTGGTGAAAACAGCCCAGGGGCAGGAAAGTGTTTCCCTGGACTGTCCGGCATTTCAGTGGGTCTGGCTGCTTTGGGGCCGGGACACTGACCTGTCCTGCTGCAGTTGTTACCGCAAAGGGGCTTGGGGGTTCCAGTCTCAGACACAGCACACAAAGCCGCCCTCAGCAGCACTGCAAGAGCCACCCCACAGTGTGGCAGCCGCCATGTGCGGTTTGACCTGGAAGCCCAGAGCTGCTCCTTTCCCACAAGGCGAGGAGTGTGCCAGGGGGCCTGGAGCACTGGCCTGTCACCAGCATGTGAACCTTCAGAACATCCATTGTGGGTCAGAACAAAGGTCCCTCCAGCCCCATGTCCTGTCAGGGCCAACACCAGGGGCTGCAGAAGGTAGCAGCCCGGCATCCCTGGGAGCTGAACCCAGCAGCTCCTGTGTACGTCTTTCAGCTGTGGAGCAGGAGATGTGTCCCAAAGAGGCTTTTCCCCAGCTGCTGAGAAGCACAGAAGAACTCAGGACTTGCCCAGGGTGGCACAGTTGAATGGAGACCTGCCCCAGGCCCTGTGGCTGGATCCATTTCTGTCAGGGGCAGAGAAACATTCCTTCCCCCTTGGCACGTATCTGCACTTCTCCCAGATGTGCACTGCCCAGCCAAGGAGCTGGGAGAGACCAGAGCTCTGCATCAAGCCTTGAGGATCCAGCCCTTCCCTCAGAGGCAGCTGCACCTGTGCCTGACCTCAGCTGAGTCAGGGCTGCCCCTTCCTTGCCAGGGAACTACAGCCCCGGCTGTGTTTGGGGCCCTGCTTAATCCCCCGCAGCAGCACTGCAGCGGGCAGAGGAGCTGACACTGGAGTCAGGCTTGGCACTTTCAGGGCAAATGAAATCATCCCACCCCCACCTCTGGCAGCCAGAGCTCAGCTGAGCCTCCCAGAGGTGCCCTGTGCTTGGAGGCTGCCCAACACAGGAGCTGGGAGGCAGCAGACTCAGGTGTGGCGGAAGTTGCAACCCACAATAGGGCTGGAAATCAACAAAGAAAGCTGCGATGAGGATGGGATTCGAACCCATGCATGCAGAGCACAATGGATTAGCAGTCCATCGCCTTCACCACTCGGCCACCTCATCCCCTTCGGCTGGGAGCTTTTCATACTTCCCAAAGTCAACCGTGCCAGGAACCTTTCTGCAACTCCCTGGTTGGCCAGGGACACAGGATGGCAGGCTTGGCCCAACAGTGCGACATTCACTCCTGTCCCCTGCAGTGTGGCTTCCTGGGGTGAGCAGGGCCCCAAACGCAGCCGGGGTGCAGTGCCCCAGCCAGGCATGGGGACGAGGTGGTGGCAGCCCTGGCTCAGCTGCAGCCACTGACATGGGCAGCTGCCTCTGAGGGAAGGGCCTGTCCCAAACACTGGCTCAGGGGCTCTGGTCTCTCCCAGCTGCTGGGCTGGGCTGGGCTGTGCACAGCTGGGAAAGGGGCAGACACTTGCCTGTGGGGTTGAATGTCACACTCCCCTCTCTCTCACACTGAGAGCTATAGATCAGTCTGCAGCACCAGCCACAGGGCCTGAGGCAGGTGTCCATGTGGCTGTCCCGCCCTGGAGCCCCTGGGGTCCTGGAGCCACACACAATCCCCCGGCTCTCCTCCATCTTGCCCCTTTTAGGTGCCTCTGAGCACAAAGCACAAGGGAACAGCACAGTCTTAGAACGTTTGAAAGCACAGATGCGCTTATCTCAAGCCCAGTCTTTTGATGCTTCAAAACACAGATGTGCAGTGTCCGCATGGCCCTGGACTGAAGACTACAGACAGGGGGGCTAACAGGCTACGTGTTGACCACAGGGCCCCAAATTGCCCTTGGCTGCTACTGATAAGTGAGATGCCCACGCTTCATCCCAGAAGAGGAATCTGCCGCCCATACCAAAAGAATGTCCTGTTTTAAGGACTTGGTAATCTCTATCTTACAAGTGTAAAGTAAATCGCAACTGCTTTGCAAGAACTGGTGTCACAAAGACAAACCAGCACAAGTGGTACCTTTAGATCAGGAAGAATGGGCGTGACCCAAGGGGTATAAAGAAGGGTCCGGCTGACCACTCTAACTGAGCTCCAATTTCCTGTACCTGCCGGTTGGGTAAGGTTATTGCTTCCCGAGGACCCGGGGGACTCCCTCCTCGTCCAGTTCTTCCCAAGGGATTCAGTGAACTACGTTGGCTACGCCAGGAGTCGAAGGACGCAGGGGTGAGAATTATACCTGCAATGTACTTTTGTGCACATTTAATGCTAAGAGCTCTTTAAGCTGAGGCGTCTGCTCCTCAAATGGGTAATTTGTCGCTTGTCATCTAATTGGCATGTCATATGTATCATCCTATTAGTAGTTAAGAAGATAGAGCAATAACCTTGAAACCATTGAGATTCTTGTTTCTACTTCTAATAAATAGCAACCATTTAAGCTTTCAGCCTGACTCCTTCCAGCTACTGTAACTCGGCTGAACAAAAAGAACCTTAGCCGTTTGGCTCTATCAGCCTGGTCAGTGGTCAGGTGAAATAAAAGCTGAGCGCTGAGTTGTGCTGCCTCCACGGAGCAGACTCTTGGGGCACCCGTCAGCCATCGTGGCTTCCCACTGCACTGCGAAGGGACAGTCTGTCCTAGCAGTTAAAGACTTGGGCGGAATAAGCTCTCTGCACCAACATTTGGGGCACCTGTCAGCCACACTGGCTGCCCTCTGTGAAGGGACTGCCTTTCCTAGCACTTAAAGACTCGGATGTGATAAGGCTCACAGACCACTCATTAGCCGGCCATCGGCGAACAGGTCCCTGCTCAGCAGTGCCCAGAGAAAGGCTGTTGAAAGTGCCGTTTTCTCCTGCTGCCCTGGGAGCTGGGCACTTCCCCACTGGCACAAGAGCCCAGGCAGAATATGGCCCCTGGCTGCACTCAATGCTGTGTGGGGAGCTCCTGAGAAAGTGCCAGTGGGGAGCACATGAGGCTGTGCACAGGGAGTGAGGGGACAAAGCCCAAGGGTGGCAGAAAGTGCTGGGGGCACAGGCACACACACAGGGCTGGCAGCCGAAAGCTTTCCCACACTCGCTCCTACCGCTCCCAGGGACTGGACCAGAGCGGCAGGTGCGGCTTTTGGGGCTGCAGTAGCCTGAACATCCAGCAATCCGCCCTCCCCTGGCAGTGGGGTCTGTGCACACCCGTGGGTGGGAACAACTAGTCTGAAGTGTGGGGTGTCCCTCCCAACTCCCTCACTGCCTGGAGCCCAGGGGTTGGTGATTGTCCCCTGGACTCGTCTCTGCCTGTCAGAGCCACACACTGTCAGGCCAGGCAGCCCCTGCTGGTGCCCTGCTCTGACCTCCCACCCCGCAGGTGAGGGGTCGATGAATGACAACAAGGAGCAGACTCTTCAGCAGGAAGGACTGGAGCAATTGGCTCGAGCTGAGATGTTACTAGGAAGATCTGAAAGGCAGGATTCTCAGAGCCCTGAGCAGGAAGAGACCTGTGAGAGTCAGCACAGCCCAGAAAGGCAGGAGGGAAACCATTCAGGAGAGAAGGAGGGTCCATCCAGTCACGGGGCAGAGGGGTGAAAAGAGACAAAGAAACCACATAACAGAAAATCCCCCTTCAACAATCCCCCTGAACTTGCAGTGACTTTCTCAAAGTCTTCAGTAGAGATCCGCCGTTACTGCACCCCAGAGCATCTACACAGGAGAGAAGCCTTTTAATTACTCTGACTGCAGGAAAATCTTCTGTCAGACCTCAAACTTCATTAGCCATGGAAGAATCAACGCAGGAAAGAAACCTTTTAAATGTGCTGACTGCACAAAAACCTTCAATTGTCAATCAAGTCTTATTAGCCATCAGAGAACCCACAGAGGAGAGAAACCCTTCAGCTGCTTTGTCTGTGGGAAAAGCTTCAGTCGGAGCACACACCTAATGACGCAGCAGAGAATCCACACAGCAGAGAAACCCTTCAGCTGTTCTGACCGCGGGAAAAGCTTCAGACTGGGGTCACAGCTTGTTATGCAGAGGAGAACCCACACAAGAGAGAAGCCCTTTAAACGCCCTGACTGTGGCAAAAGCATCAAACAGAGCAGAGACCTAGTTCCACACAGGAGAACACATACAGGGGAGAAACCCTTCAGCTTCTCTGCCTGGGAAAAGCTTCCTTGGCAGCACATGCCTTGTGAGACATCAGAGAATTCACACAGAAGAAAAACTACAACCGCCCTTACTTTGAGCAAAATCTTCAGACACAGCTCAAAGCTTATTAGAAATGGGAGAATCTGCACAAGCATGAAGTCTTTTAGTTGCTCCGACTGTGGGAAAGGCTTCTGCCAGAACACAGCCCTGACTGAACATGAGAGAACCCAAACAGGAACAAAGACCTTTGAATAGTAACAGAGAGGAAGCCGTGCTAGTCTATACACTACTAAAACAAAAAGCAGTCAAGTAGCACTTTAAAGACAAGAAAAGTAGTTTATTAGGTGAGCTTTTGTGGGACAGACCCTCTTCTTCAGACCATAGCCAGACCAGAACAGGCGTTGACTGCGGTGTCTGTGAAAAAGCGTCAGTAAGAGCTCAAATCTCATTCATCATCAGAGAGCCCATGCAGGAGAGAAATCTGTCAATTGTTCTGACTGTGGGAAAAGCTTCAGACTGAGGCGACACCTTGTTAGACACTGGAGACTCCACACAGGTGATGAACCTACAGCAGGAATGAAAGCCTTGAGGTAGAACCCAAACCTCAGCAACAATCAAAGATTTGCACAGGGGAGCCTCACCTGAGTTTCCTTGAAGCTGTGTGGCCATGCAGCAGCTTATTCAGAGCTGCACAAGTGCTTAGTGCTGTGGTCAGACAGCTGCCTCGACCCAGTCGTCTGAGCCTGCCATGAGTGGGGGACAGACGGCTAGCTTACAGCCCCAGTCCCAGAGCTGCCATGACAGGCAGAGGTGCCTCGCTTCCCTTCCTCTCTCCTCTCCTGCTGGCAGGACCTGAGCTGATGGGAGTCTTCTCTCCCTGCTGGAACCCAATGGTGGCCTGCATCCCAAGCCCCTCATCCATGGCCCACCCCATAGGCCACACCACTAGCTGCAATGTTCATTTCCACCACACGCACAGGCAGTCCTTTCCCTCATCCCTGAGCTGCCCAGACCTGCCTTAGAGCTGGCCCCCACATCCCCGCTCCCCAACTCTTTGACCTGGACCCCAACCCACAAGTGACTTTTCTTCTCTTCACGAAGATGGAGATGACGTGTCGCACACCCTCTCCATAACACAATTCGCTCTGCACCTCTCTTTGCCCCCTGGCCAATAGAAAGACACATCAACAATTCCCGGCGGGTAGTCTACACAGCAATGTTCTTTAAAAACCAGCTATTCCAGAAGAACTATTCTGGAACACAGGTATCAGTGAGGTGGCCGTGTTAGTCTGTATCTTCAAAAACAACAACAAGTCCGGAGGCACCTTATAGACGAACAGGTATAACAGGTTGGAAATGGCCCATTATCAGCACTTAGTGTGGAGTAGGGAACATCAAGAGAGGAGAAAACAAGTCAGTTCAGTCGGGGGGATGTGGCCCATCGTCAGCAGAGAAACTGCTTTTGTAAGGGACCAACCACTCCCAGTCTCTGTTCAATCCTTAGCTGATGGACTCAAATTTGCTGCAACTCCAGAGTGACAAGGCAGGTTCATTTTTCTTTGAAAGTGACCAGCCTGGAGAGAACTCGAGACTGGAAAGGCTGGCGGCGATTGTAGAGGACTATGTGGGCGAGGGAGGACACAATAGCCCTGGCTGTGAATTCACAGAGTCATCGACATCCTCTCTACGTACACTAAAAGCTTCACAGATGATACATTTCATTGACTAGGGACAAGCACCACTTTAGAGGTATGAGGCCCAACATTGCTCATCTACTGCCAGCTAAGGGACAGGTTTGCTAGGTTTATGTGCATTGGCACTTGCAAACGTTGAGGGTTCAGCTCCATTTAAAGAATCCCCACAGAAGAGAAACGCAGAGGTCGTTGGAAACACAGAGGTCAGGAACTGTCTTTCAGAGGGAGTGCTTGGATTTGAACCAAGGGCCTCTTGATCTGCAGTCAAATGCTCTACCACTGAGCTACACCCCCTTGCCCAAGCCCCCCTTTCAGTCACTGATCTTGTGGCTGCTGCAGAACAAACACTGTTTTCCCAGCTCCTCTTCCTTTCTGAACCCAGAGTGGTTTCACAAACGCACAGACGGGGTTTGATGAAACTTTATTTCTCCCTGTGCATGTTACTGCTTGTCCCCCGCTGACCTGGCTTCTCCCACTCAGACTTACAGCCCCTCAGGGAGGCAGATTACCGCCATACGTGGGACAGTTCTCTCCCAGCCCCTTGGAGCAACATCAGTGGTTACAAAGGATGAGGAAACAACCGACTGCAGGACACCCAACCAATCACTCAGATAGAGTTGGGTTTGCAGTCAGTCTCAGTAACTTCTCTACCTAGCACATGCGGTGACGCGGCAGCCTTGGTTCCCTGAGGTGCTGGACAACAGAGCTTCTACAGTACTAACATGTCAGCCCTAGTGACAATATGAGCGCATGCTTTTCAGGAAGAAGGTGCTGGGATACATTGAACATGCCCGTACCAGGAACATTGAATCCATTTAGAGTTTGGGGTTCAATACTTTCACAATGTCACACACCTTTTAAACTGGTCTGGCAGCACAATTTCCAACAATCCCTTTCCCAATCATATGGTCAGAGGCATGTTGCTGCTAGGAAAGGCGGATTGACCTCTACATAGTGAAAAACCTCTCACTCTTTCCCAGTCATAGAGAGCCTGGCTCAGTGGTGGAACACTTGCCTGCAGATGAAGCTATCCCAGGTGCCCCTGTTTGGGTGGTTTTCTCAATGGAAATCCATTTTCATCTCTGGCTCCAGTATGTTGGGGGGTTGCACTGGATGCTTGGCGTGGATTTCAAGACTTCACCCTTTCCTTTGGAAATGTACGAAAAGCGAGCAAAGCCGTCCCTCAGCTGCCTCAGTTCCCAGCCTCCGAGGCTCAGGTTTCTGTTCCCATCCATCACACAAAGGTGCAGTACGATGCATGTGCACAGGGCTCTGCTTGCCATGGGCTGCACTGGGCAGGAGAACCAGACCCACAGCCAGGGGGCTCAGGAGTCTGACACAGAAAGGCCCCTGGTGTAGGCTGACACACCAAGGCCATGTCACATTCAGCCAGCAGCAGCGGGGACTGACTCAGGCCCAGGAACAAGCCTGAGGCTCTGAGCAGTAAATAGTCACCAGGCAGGGGGCAGAGCTGGGCAGAGGGCCAGGCAGAGCCCTCCCACAGAGGGAGCTGCAGAAGGGACCAATGCAGCAGAGAAAAGCACACAGAGGCATACCTGCTGAGTCTCACACATTGCCTCAGAGCTACCGAAGCAAGAGGCGTGTGAGCCAGGCTGATGCCAGCCCCACAGCCATGGCTCAGCAATTCACCCTGAGACTGAAGGGGCGAGATGTCCCGTGAGCGACTCCTTCCCCGAAAGGCACAGCCCATGCACAGCGCAGTTTAGTAAGCATGAAAGGAAGCACAAAAAATCTACCCCACGAGCCCCAGTTTCAACTCTTATTGCCAGAGACAACTACATCTCCGTTGCGGCTGCTCTCAGAAAATGGAGCATCCACCAAAATGCTCGCAAGTGGCAGACTTGTGCACTTGACACAAGAAGTCCTGTTGAATGTATCTCACGTGCCCAAGTAGCTCAGCAAATCTGTGTGAGCAGGCAGGTGACAGGCATAGAAACGCAGAGGATGCCAAGAAGAGCAACAGCAGGTTACTGCTAGTCACCAGCACCCCTGGACAGAAGCATTGGGAATTCTTTTGGTGATGCCAACAGTGATACCCAGAAACCCCACCCCCCAGGCCGACCCCTGCACAGCCCCCTGGGCACCGTAGAGCCTATTTGTCCATTGCAGCCAGGACAACAAGCAAAGGTGAGCTAAAAGGTAGCGCAGGACTTGAACCCATCAGGGGAGCCTCAGGAGACTCACAATAACCCGTTCTCCTCACCAGCCTCGGTGGAAAGGAGCCATGGGCGGTTGCAGAGAGTCTGTGATCTCTGGAATGAGCTGCGAGGGTCAGGACATTTGCTTATTCCGAGGGTCATGAGCTCCAGGGGCAGAACGTTGACTAGTGCTAGTGGCCGAGTGCCCAGGACTGGGGCTGGGAAGTGGCCATGTCAGTGTGTCACTCAGGTCAACGCTGGAAGGGAGTTGAGCTGGTGAAAACAGCCCAGGGGCAGGAAAGTGTTTCCCTGGACTGTCCGGCATTTCAGTGGGTCTGGCTGCTTTGGGGCCGGGACACTGACCTGTCCTGCTGCAGTTGTTACCGCAAAGGGGCTTGGGGGTTCCAGTCTCAGACACAGCACACAAAGCCGCCCTCAGCAGCACTGCAAGAGCCACCCCACAGTGTGGCAGCCGCCATGTGCGGTTTGACCTGGAAGCCCAGAGCTGCTCCTTTCCCACAAGGCGAGGAGTGTGCCAGGGGGCCTGGAGCACTGGCCTGTCACCAGCATGTGAACCTTCAGAACATCCATTGTGGGTCAGAACAAAGGTCCCTCCAGCCCCATGTCCTGTCAGGGCCAACACCAGGGGCTGCAGAAGGTAGCAGCCCGGCATCCCTGGGAGCTGAACCCAGCAGCTCCTGTGTACGTCTTTCAGCTGTGGAGCAGGAGATGTGTCCCAAAGAGGCTTTTCCCCAGCTGCTGAGAAGCACAGAAGAACTCAGGACTTGCCCAGGGTGGCACAGTTGAATGGAGACCTGCCCCAGGCCCTGTGGCTGGATCCATTTCTGTCAGGGGCAGAGAAACATTCCTTCCCCCTTGGCACGTATCTGCACTTCTCCCAGATGTGCACTGCCCAGCCAAGGAGCTGGGAGAGACCAGAGCTCTGCATCAAGCCTTGAGGATCCAGCCCTTCCCTCAGAGGCAGCTGCACCTGTGCCTGACCTCAGCTGAGTCAGGGCTGCCCCTTCCTTGCCAGGGAACTACAGCCCCGGCTGTGTTTGGGGCCCTGCTTAATCCCCCGCAGCAGCACTGCAGCGGGCAGAGGAGCTGACACTGGAGTCAGGCTTGGCACTTTCAGGGCAAATGAAATCATCCCACCCCCACCTCTGGCAGCCAGAGCTCAGCTGAGCCTCCCAGAGGTGCCCTGTGCTTGGAGGCTGCCCAACACAGGAGCTGGGAGGCAGCAGACTCAGGTGTGGCGGAAGTTGCAACCCACAATAGGGCTGGAAATCAACAAAGAAAGCTGCGATGAGGATGGGATTCGAACCCATGCATGCAGAGCACAATGGATTAGCAGTCCATCGCCTTCACCACTCGGCCACCTCATCCCCTTCGGCTGGGAGCTTTTCATACTTCCCAAAGTCAACCGTGCCAGGAACCTTTCTGCAACTCCCTGGTTGGCCAGGGACACAGGATGGCAGGCTTGGCCCAACAGTGCGACATTCACTCCTGTCCCCTGCAGTGTGGCTTCCTGGGGTGAGCAGGGCCCCAAACGCAGCCGGGGTGCAGTGCCCCAGCCAGGCATGGGGACGAGGTGGTGGCAGCCCTGGCTCAGCTGCAGCCACTGACATGGGCAGCTGCCTCTGAGGGAAGGGCCTGTCCCAAACACTGGCTCAGGGGCTCTGGTCTCTCCCAGCTGCTGGGCTGGGCTGGGCTGTGCACAGCTGGGAAAGGGGCAGACACTTGCCTGTGGGGTTGAATGTCACACTCCCCTCTCTCTCACACTGAGAGCTATAGATCAGTCTGCAGCACCAGCCACAGGGCCTGAGGCAGGTGTCCATGTGGCTGTCCCGCCCTGGAGCCCCTGGGGTCCTGGAGCCACACACAATCCCCCGGCTCTCCTCCATCTTGCCCCTTTTAGGTGCCTCTGAGCACAAAGCACAAGGGAACAGCACAGTCTTAGAACGTTTGAAAGCACAGATGCGCTTATCTCAAGCCCAGTCTTTTGATGCTTCAAAACACAGATGTGCAGTGTCCGCATGGCCCTGGACTGAAGACTACAGACAGGGGGGCTAACAGGCTACGTGTTGACCACAGGGCCCCAAATTGCCCTTGGCTGCTACTGATAAGTGAGATGCCCACGCTTCATCCCAGAAGAGGAATCTGCCGCCCATACCAAAAGAATGTCCTGTTTTAAGGACTTGGTAATCTCTATCTTACAAGTGTAAAGTAAATCGCAACTGCTTTGCAAGAACTGGTGTCACAAAGACAAACCAGCACAAGTGGTACCTTTAGATCAGGAAGAATGGGCGTGACCCAAGGGGTATAAAGAAGGGTCCGGCTGACCACTCTAACTGAGCTCCAATTTCCTGTACCTGCCGGTTGGGTAAGGTTATTGCTTCCCGAGGACCCGGGGGACTCCCTCCTCGTCCAGTTCTTCCCAAGGGATTCAGTGAACTACGTTGGCTACGCCAGGAGTCGAAGGACGCAGGGGTGAGAATTATACCTGCAATGTACTTTTGTGCACATTTAATGCTAAGAGCTCTTTAAGCTGAGGCGTCTGCTCCTCAAATGGGTAATTTGTCGCTTGTCATCTAATTGGCATGTCATATGTATCATCCTATTAGTAGTTAAGAAGATAGAGCAATAACCTTGAAACCATTGAGATTCTTGTTTCTACTTCTAATAAATAGCAACCATTTAAGCTTTCAGCCTGACTCCTTCCAGCTACTGTAACTCGGCTGAACAAAAAGAACCTTAGCCGTTTGGCTCTATCAGCCTGGTCAGTGGTCAGGTGAAATAAAAGCTGAGCGCTGAGTTGTGCTGCCTCCACGGAGCAGACTCTTGGGGCACCCGTCAGCCATCGTGGCTTCCCACTGCACTGCGAAGGGACAGTCTGTCCTAGCAGTTAAAGACTTGGGCGGAATAAGCTCTCTGCACCAACATTTGGGGCACCTGTCAGCCACACTGGCTGCCCTCTGTGAAGGGACTGCCTTTCCTAGCACTTAAAGACTCGGATGTGATAAGGCTCACAGACCACTCATTAGCCGGCCATCGGCGAACAGGTCCCTGCTCAGCAGTGCCCAGAGAAAGGCTGTTGAAAGTGCCGTTTTCTCCTGCTGCCCTGGGAGCTGGGCACTTCCCCACTGGCACAAGAGCCCAGGCAGAATATGGCCCCTGGCTGCACTCAATGCTGTGTGGGGAGCTCCTGAGAAAGTGCCAGTGGGGAGCACATGAGGCTGTGCACAGGGAGTGAGGGGACAAAGCCCAAGGGTGGCAGAAAGTGCTGGGGGCACAGGCACACACACAGGGCTGGCAGCCGAAAGCTTTCCCACACTCGCTCCTACCGCTCCCAGGGACTGGACCAGAGCGGCAGGTGCGGCTTTTGGGGCTGCAGTAGCCTGAACATCCAGCAATCCGCCCTCCCCTGGCAGTGGGGTCTGTGCACACCCGTGGGTGGGAACAACTAGTCTGAAGTGTGGGGTGTCCCTCCCAACTCCCTCACTGCCTGGAGCCCAGGGGTTGGTGATTGTCCCCTGGACTCGTCTCTGCCTGTCAGAGCCACACACTGTCAGGCCAGGCAGCCCCTGCTGGTGCCCTGCTCTGACCTCCCACCCCGCAGGTGAGGGGTCGATGAATGACAACAAGGAGCAGACTCTTCAGCAGGAAGGACTGGAGCAATTGGCTCGAGCTGAGATGTTACTAGGAAGATCTGAAAGGCAGGATTCTCAGAGCCCTGAGCAGGAAGAGACCTGTGAGAGTCAGCACAGCCCAGAAAGGCAGGAGGGAAACCATTCAGGAGAGAAGGAGGGTCCATCCAGTCACGGGGCAGAGGGGTGAAAAGAGACAAAGAAACCACATAACAGAAAATCCCCCTTCAACAATCCCCCTGAACTTGCAGTGACTTTCTCAAAGTCTTCAGTAGAGATCCGCCGTTACTGCACCCCAGAGCATCTACACAGGAGAGAAGCCTTTTAATTACTCTGACTGCAGGAAAATCTTCTGTCAGACCTCAAACTTCATTAGCCATGGAAGAATCAACGCAGGAAAGAAACCTTTTAAATGTGCTGACTGCACAAAAACCTTCAATTGTCAATCAAGTCTTATTAGCCATCAGAGAACCCACAGAGGAGAGAAACCCTTCAGCTGCTTTGTCTGTGGGAAAAGCTTCAGTCGGAGCACACACCTAATGACGCAGCAGAGAATCCACACAGCAGAGAAACCCTTCAGCTGTTCTGACCGCGGGAAAAGCTTCAGACTGGGGTCACAGCTTGTTATGCAGAGGAGAACCCACACAAGAGAGAAGCCCTTTAAACGCCCTGACTGTGGCAAAAGCATCAAACAGAGCAGAGACCTAGTTCCACACAGGAGAACACATACAGGGGAGAAACCCTTCAGCTTCTCTGCCTGGGAAAAGCTTCCTTGGCAGCACATGCCTTGTGAGACATCAGAGAATTCACACAGAAGAAAAACTACAACCGCCCTTACTTTGAGCAAAATCTTCAGACACAGCTCAAAGCTTATTAGAAATGGGAGAATCTGCACAAGCATGAAGTCTTTTAGTTGCTCCGACTGTGGGAAAGGCTTCTGCCAGAACACAGCCCTGACTGAACATGAGAGAACCCAAACAGGAACAAAGACCTTTGAATAGTAACAGAGAGGAAGCCGTGCTAGTCTATACACTACTAAAACAAAAAGCAGTCAAGTAGCACTTTAAAGACAAGAAAAGTAGTTTATTAGGTGAGCTTTTGTGGGACAGACCCTCTTCTTCAGACCATAGCCAGACCAGAACAGGCGTTGACTGCGGTGTCTGTGAAAAAGCGTCAGTAAGAGCTCAAATCTCATTCATCATCAGAGAGCCCATGCAGGAGAGAAATCTGTCAATTGTTCTGACTGTGGGAAAAGCTTCAGACTGAGGCGACACCTTGTTAGACACTGGAGACTCCACACAGGTGATGAACCTACAGCAGGAATGAAAGCCTTGAGGTAGAACCCAAACCTCAGCAACAATCAAAGATTTGCACAGGGGAGCCTCACCTGAGTTTCCTTGAAGCTGTGTGGCCATGCAGCAGCTTATTCAGAGCTGCACAAGTGCTTAGTGCTGTGGTCAGACAGCTGCCTCGACCCAGTCGTCTGAGCCTGCCATGAGTGGGGGACAGACGGCTAGCTTACAGCCCCAGTCCCAGAGCTGCCATGACAGGCAGAGGTGCCTCGCTTCCCTTCCTCTCTCCTCTCCTGCTGGCAGGACCTGAGCTGATGGGAGTCTTCTCTCCCTGCTGGAACCCAATGGTGGCCTGCATCCCAAGCCCCTCATCCATGGCCCACCCCATAGGCCACACCACTAGCTGCAATGTTCATTTCCACCACACGCACAGGCAGTCCTTTCCCTCATCCCTGAGCTGCCCAGACCTGCCTTAGAGCTGGCCCCCACATCCCCGCTCCCCAACTCTTTGACCTGGACCCCAACCCACAAGTGACTTTTCTTCTCTTCACGAAGATGGAGATGACGTGTCGCACACCCTCTCCATAACACAATTCGCTCTGCACCTCTCTTTGCCCCCTGGCCAATAGAAAGACACATCAACAATTCCCGGCGGGTAGTCTACACAGCAATGTTCTTTAAAAACCAGCTATTCCAGAAGAACTATTCTGGAACACAGGTATCAGTGAGGTGGCCGTGTTAGTCTGTATCTTCAAAAACAACAACAAGTCCGGAGGCACCTTATAGACGAACAGGTATAACAGGTTGGAAATGGCCCATTATCAGCACTTAGTGTGGAGTAGGGAACATCAAGAGAGGAGAAAACAAGTCAGTTCAGTCGGGGGGATGTGGCCCATCGTCAGCAGAGAAACTGCTTTTGTAAGGGACCAACCACTCCCAGTCTCTGTTCAATCCTTAGCTGATGGACTCAAATTTGCTGCAACTCCAGAGTGACAAGGCAGGTTCATTTTTCTTTGAAAGTGACCAGCCTGGAGAGAACTCGAGACTGGAAAGGCTGGCGGCGATTGTAGAGGACTATGTGGGCGAGGGAGGACACAATAGCCCTGGCTGTGAATTCACAGAGTCATCGACATCCTCTCTACGTACACTAAAAGCTTCACAGATGATACATTTCATTGACTAGGGACAAGCACCACTTTAGAGGTATGAGGCCCAACATTGCTCATCTACTGCCAGCTAAGGGACAGGTTTGCTAGGTTTATGTGCATTGGCACTTGCAAACGTTGAGGGTTCAGCTCCATTTAAAGAATCCCCACAGAAGAGAAACGCAGAGGTCGTTGGAAACACAGAGGTCAGGAACTGTCTTTCAGAGGGAGTGCTTGGATTTGAACCAAGGGCCTCTTGATCTGCAGTCAAATGCTCTACCACTGAGCTACACCCCCTTGCCCAAGCCCCCCTTTCAGTCACTGATCTTGTGGCTGCTGCAGAACAAACACTGTTTTCCCAGCTCCTCTTCCTTTCTGAACCCAGAGTGGTTTCACAAACGCACAGACGGGGTTTGATGAAACTTTATTTCTCCCTGTGCATGTTACTGCTTGTCCCCCGCTGACCTGGCTTCTCCCACTCAGACTTACAGCCCCTCAGGGAGGCAGATTACCGCCATACGTGGGACAGTTCTCTCCCAGCCCCTTGGAGCAACATCAGTGGTTACAAAGGATGAGGAAACAACCGACTGCAGGACACCCAACCAATCACTCAGATAGAGTTGGGTTTGCAGTCAGTCTCAGTAACTTCTCTACCTAGCACATGCGGTGACGCGGCAGCCTTGGTTCCCTGAGGTGCTGGACAACAGAGCTTCTACAGTACTAACATGTCAGCCCTAGTGACAATATGAGCGCATGCTTTTCAGGAAGAAGGTGCTGGGATACATTGAACATGCCCGTACCAGGAACATTGAATCCATTTAGAGTTTGGGGTTCAATACTTTCACAATGTCACACACCTTTTAAACTGGTCTGGCAGCACAATTTCCAACAATCCCTTTCCCAATCATATGGTCAGAGGCATGTTGCTGCTAGGAAAGGCGGATTGACCTCTACATAGTGAAAAACCTCTCACTCTTTCCCAGTCATAGAGAGCCTGGCTCAGTGGTGGAACACTTGCCTGCAGATGAAGCTATCCCAGGTGCCCCTGTTTGGGTGGTTTTCTCAATGGAAATCCATTTTCATCTCTGGCTCCAGTATGTTGGGGGGTTGCACTGGATGCTTGGCGTGGATTTCAAGACTTCACCCTTTCCTTTGGAAATGTACGAAAAGCGAGCAAAGCCGTCCCTCAGCTGCCTCAGTTCCCAGCCTCCGAGGCTCAGGTTTCTGTTCCCATCCATCACACAAAGGTGCAGTACGATGCACGTGCACAGGGCTCTGCTTGCCATGGGCTGCACTGGGCAGGAGAACCAGACCCACAGCCAGGGGGCTCAGGAGTCTGACACAGAAAGGCCCCTGGTGTAGGCTGACACACCAAGGCCATGTCACATTCAGCCAGCAGCAGCGGGGACTGACTCAGGCCCAGGAACAAGCCTGAGGCTCTGAGCAGTAAATAGTCACCAGGCAGGGGGCAGAGCTGGGCAGAGGGCCAGGCAGAGCCCTCCCACAGAGGGAGCTGCAGAAGGGACCAATGCAGCAGAGAAAAGCACACAGAGGCATACCTGCTGAGTCTCACACATTGCCTCAGAGCTACCGAAGCAAGAGGCGTGTGAGCCAGGCTGATGCCAGCCCCACAGCCATGGCTCAGCAATTCACCCTGAGACTGAAGGGGCGAGATGTCCCGTGAGCGACTCCTTCCCCGAAAGGCACAGCCCATGCACAGCGCAGTTTAGTAAGCATGAAAGGAAGCACAAAAAATCTACCCCACGAGCCCCAGTTTCAACTCTTATTGCCAGAGACAACTACATCTCCGTTGCGGCTGCTCTCAGAAAATGGAGCATCCACCAAAATGCTCGCAAGTGGCAGACTTGTGCACTTGACACAAGAAGTCCTGTTGAATGTATCTCACGTGCCCAAGTAGCTCAGCAAATCTGTGTGAGCAGGCAGGTGACAGGCATAGAAACGCAGAGGATGCCAAGAAGAGCAACAGCAGGTTACTGCTAGTCACCAGCACCCCTGGACAGAAGCATTGGGAATTCTTTTGGTGATGCCAACAGTGATACCCAGAAACCCCACCCCCCAGGCCGACCCCTGCACAGCCCCCTGGGCACCGTAGAGCCTATTTGTCCATTGCAGCCAGGACAACAAGCAAAGGTGAGCTAAAAGGTAGCGCAGGACTTGAACCCATCAGGGGAGCCTCAGGAGACTCACAATAACCCGTTCTCCTCACCAGCCTCGGTGGAAAGGAGCCATGGGCGGTTGCAGAGAGTCTGTGATCTCTGGAATGAGCTGCGAGGGTCAGGACATTTGCTTATTCCGAGGGTCATGAGCTCCAGGGGCAGAACGTTGACTAGTGCTAGTGGCCGAGTGCCCAGGACTGGGGCTGGGAAGTGGCCATGTCAGTGTGTCACTCAGGTCAACGCTGGAAGGGAGTTGAGCTGGTGAAAACAGCCCAGGGGCAGGAAAGTGTTTCCCTGGACTGTCCGGCATTTCAGTGGGTCTGGCTGCTTTGGGGCCGGGACACTGACCTGTCCTGCTGCAGTTGTTACCGCAAAGGGGCTTGGGGGTTCCAGTCTCAGACACAGCACACAAAGCCGCCCTCAGCAGCACTGCAAGAGCCACCCCACAGTGTGGCAGCCGCCATGTGCGGTTTGACCTGGAAGCCCAGAGCTGCTCCTTTCCCACAAGGCGAGGAGTGTGCCAGGGGGCCTGGAGCACTGGCCTGTCACCAGCATGTGAACCTTCAGAACATCCATTGTGGGTCAGAACAAAGGTCCCTCCAGCCCCATGTCCTGTCAGGGCCAACACCAGGGGCTGCAGAAGGTAGCAGCCCGGCATCCCTGGGAGCTGAACCCAGCAGCTCCTGTGTACGTCTTTCAGCTGTGGAGCAGGAGATGTGTCCCAAAGAGGCTTTTCCCCAGCTGCTGAGAAGCACAGAAGAACTCAGGACTTGCCCAGGGTGGCACAGTTGAATGGAGACCTGCCCCAGGCCCTGTGGCTGGATCCATTTCTGTCAGGGGCAGAGAAACATTCCTTCCCCCTTGGCACGTATCTGCACTTCTCCCAGATGTGCACTGCCCAGCCAAGGAGCTGGGAGAGACCAGAGCTCTGCATCAAGCCTTGAGGATCCAGCCCTTCCCTCAGAGGCAGCTGCACCTGTGCCTGACCTCAGCTGAGTCAGGGCTGCCCCTTCCTTGCCAGGGAACTACAGCCCCGGCTGTGTTTGGGGCCCTGCTTAATCCCCCGCAGCAGCACTGCAGCGGGCAGAGGAGCTGACACTGGAGTCAGGCTTGGCACTTTCAGGGCAAATGAAATCATCCCACCCCCACCTCTGGCAGCCAGAGCTCAGCTGAGCCTCCCAGAGGTGCCCTGTGCTTGGAGGCTGCCCAACACAGGAGCTGGGAGGCAGCAGACTCAGGTGTGGCGGAAGTTGCAACCCACAATAGGGCTGGAAATCAACAAAGAAAGCTGCGATGAGGATGGGATTCGAACCCATGCATGCAGAGCACAATGGATTAGCAGTCCATCGCCTTCACCACTCGGCCACCTCATCCCCTTCGGCTGGGAGCTTTTCATACTTCCCAAAGTCAACCGTGCCAGGAACCTTTCTGCAACTCCCTGGTTGGCCAGGGACACAGGATGGCAGGCTTGGCCCAACAGTGCGACATTCACTCCTGTCCCCTGCAGTGTGGCTTCCTGGGGTGAGCAGGGCCCCAAACGCAGCCGGGGTGCAGTGCCCCAACCAGGCATGGGGACGAGGTGGTGGCAGCCCTGGCTCAGCTGCAGCCACTGACATGGGCAGCTGCCTCTGAGGGAAGGGCCTGTCCCAAACACTGGCTCAGGGGCTCTGGTCTCTCCCAGCTGCTGGGCTGGGCTGGGCTGTGCACAGCTGGGAAAGGGGCAGACACTTGCCTGTGGGGTTGAATGTCACACTCCCCTCTCTCTCACACTGAGAGCTATAGATCAGTCTGCAGCACCAGCCACAGGGCCTGAGGCAGGTGTCCATGTGGCTGTCCCGCCCTGGAGCCCCTGGGGTCCTGGAGCCACACACAATCCCCCGGCTCTCCTCCATCTTGCCCCTTTTAGGTGCCTCTGAGCACAAAGCACAAGGGAACAGCACAGTCTTAGAACGTTTGAAAGCACAGATGCGCTTATCTCAAGCCCAGTCTTTTGATGCTTCAAAACACAGATGTGCAGTGTCCGCATGGCCCTGGACTGAAGACTACAGACAGGGGGGCTAACAGGCTACTTGTTGACCACAGGGCCCCAAATTGCCCTTGGCTGCTACTGATAAGTGAGATGCCCACGCTTCATCCCAGAAGAGGAATCTGCCGCCCATACCAAAAGAATGTCCTGTTTTAAGGACTTGGTAATCTCTATCTTACAAGTGTAAAGTAAATCGCAACTGCTTTGCAAGAACTGGTGTCACAAAGACAAACCAGCACAAGTGGTACCTTTAGATCAGGAAGAATGGGCGTGACCCAAGGGGTATAAAGAAGGGTCCGGCTGACCACTCTAACTGAGCTCCAATTTCCTGTACCTGCCGGTTGGGTAAGGTTATTGCTTCCCGAGGACCCGGGGGACTCCCTCCTCGTCCAGTTCTTCCCAAGGGATTCAGTGAACTACGTTGGCTACGCCAGGAGTCGAAGGACGCAGGGGTGAGAATTATACCTGCAATGTACTTTTGTGCACATTTAATGCTAAGAGCTCTTTAAGCTGAGGCGTCTGCTCCTCAAATGGGTAATTTGTCGCTTGTCATCTAATTGGCATGTCATATGTATCATCCTATTAGTAGTTAAGAAGATAGAGCAATAACCTTGCAACCATTGAGATTCTTGTTTCTACTTCTAATAAATAGCAACCATTTAAGCTTTCAGCCTGACTCCTTCCAGCTACTGTAACTCGGCTGAACAAAAAGAACCTTAGCCGTTTGGCTCTATCAGCCTGGTCAGTGGTCAGGTGAAATAAAAGCTGAGCGCTGAGTTGTGCTGCCTCCACGGAGCAGACTCTTGGGGCACCCGTCAGCCATCGTGGCTTCCCACTGCACTGCGAAGGGACAGTCTGTCCTAGCAGTTAAAGACTTGGGCGGAATAAGCTCTCTGCACCAACATTTGGGGCACCTGTCAGCCACACTGGCTGCCCTCTGTGAAGGGACTGCCTTTCCTAGCACTTAAAGACTCGGATGTGATAAGGCTCACAGACCACTCATTAGCCGGCCATCGGCGAACAGGTCCCTGCTCAGCAGTGCCCAGAGAAAGGCTGTTGAAAGTGCCGTTTTCTCCTGCTGCCCTGGGAGCTGGGCACTTCCCCACTGGCACAAGAGCCCAGGCAGAATATGGCCCCTGGCTGCACTCAATGCTGTGTGGGGAGCTCCTGAGAAAGTGCCAGTGGGGAGCACATGAGGCTGTGCACAGGGAGTGAGGGGACAAAGCCCAAGGGTGGCAGAAAGTGCTGGGGGCACAGGCACACACACAGGGCTGGCAGCCGAAAGCTTTCCCACACTCGCTCCTACCGCTCCCAGGGACTGGACCAGAGCGGCAGGTGCGGCTTTTGGGGCTGCAGTAGCCTGAACATCCAGCAATCCGCCCTCCCCTGGCAGTGGGGTCTGTGCACACCCGTGGGTGGGAACAACTAGTCTGAAGTGTGGGGTGTCCCTCCCAACTCCCTCACTGCCTGGAGCCCAGGGGTTGGTGATTGTCCCCTGGACTCGTCTCTGCCTGTCAGAGCCACACACTGTCAGGCCAGGCAGCCCCTGCTGGTGCCCTGCTCTGACCTCCCACCCCGCAGGTGAGGGGTCGATGAATGACAACAAGGAGCAGACTCTTCAGCAGGAAGGACTGGAGCAATTGGCTCGAGCTGAGATGTTACTAGGAAGATCTGAAAGGCAGGATTCTCAGAGCCCTGAGCAGGAAGAGACCTGTGAGAGTCAGCACAGCCCAGAAAGGCAGGAGGGAAACCATTCAGGAGAGAAGGAGGGTCCATCCAGTCACGGGGCAGAGGGGTGAAAAGAGACAAAGAAACCACATAACAGAAAATCCCCCTTCAACAATCCCCCTGAACTTGCAGTGACTTTCTCAAAGTCTTCAGTAGAGATCCGCCGTTACTGCACCCCAGAGCATCTACACAGGAGAGAAGCCTTTTAACAGATATAACAGATATAACTAACAGATATAGACTAAGAGTCAGGTTGGAAATGGCCCATTATCAGCAGTTAGTGTGGAGTAGTGAACATCAAGAGAGGAGAAAATAAGCCAGTTCATTCAGGGGGGATGTGGTCCACTGTCAGCAGAAAAACTGCTTTTGTAAAGGACCAACCACTCCCAGTCTCTGTTCAGTCCTTAGTTGATGGACTCAAATTTGTAAATGAATTGCAGCTCCAAAATTTCTCTTTCAATTTAATTTTTGAATATTTTTTGTTGTAAGACTGCTACTTTTAAATCTGTTACTGAGTGTCCAGTTAGATTAAAGTCCAGGGAGATAGTTCGTCTCGGGACACTTCCGACGAGAACACTTCAGTCTCCCTGGACTATGGTACATAACCCTGTGGAGGACCAGGGTTTGGCCACAAACCAATGAAGCACCCAAAGTCCTTCTCAGACTTTAGCTTAGATTGCAGACATCATACTCTTGAGTGCTTCCCATTACACTCGGGGACCAGCTGAAGCAATTTGCTTGACACCCTCAGCTCTCCGGCTGCATTCTGCCCTTTTTGCTTGTCTTTGGCTTCTCCCTCTCATTCTTTCCACCCTCGGCTTTCTCAGCACCAGGCCCCATAGTGATTCCCCCAGGCCAGAGACTGAGATTTCCAGTCCCATACCTTGGGATTGGAGCCGCTGTCCTGTTCCTTAGGTTTCACCTATCTAGGAAATTGTTTTCACTCTGGGCATGGCCAGAGTTCATTGGGCTCCTAGGGCACAAGGCAAATTAAAAGACAACTGCAACACTGAACAGCAAAGGGTTCACAAAGATTCTGCCTGATTCCATATCCATTGGCTTTCTCTGTATCGAGGATGTGAGTGACGTAAGAATAAATTTGAATATTGATTAGGCTAAGTCAGTCACACCAGAGCAATGGACTGGACTAAAACTGAGTCCTTACCAATGCTCCCAGGATTTTACCCCGCGACCCTGCTCGCCATCTACGGTGGGTCTAATCACAACGGGGTTTCAGGGTGTGTGAACTGCGCTGCTGCGGTGTGTTTACCCAAGGAAGAAATACGGACAAGGTGTTAGGTTTAAACAGGGAGAAAGGGTTTATTTAACAAAGTAAAAGTGTGGATTATGGTAAGCTGGGTGACACAAAATATATGGACCCTTGTCTTTCTGAAAATAAGCACAGGTTTTGAATACTAATTGGCTTTTAGCCTGAAACAACAGGTAACTGCTATAACAGCACTGCTATCTAACCCCTTAGCTACTTACTGCGCTTCCGGGACGGGCCGTGCAGCCTTCGATGCGTGCTGTAAAATGGAAAGGATAACTTCAGAGCTGAATATTGTTTTTATTTATTCCTGGATCTTTTTGAGGTTTACCAGGTTGCTCAACCCTTGGCCAACTACCGCGGGGAGCAGATCTTACTTAGAATAAGAATTTGCCTGTGCTAAGCTAGGTCAATTCTCTAGTTAAGTGGGTTGCCCTGCTGGCCAAGCAGGGGAGAGCCCAGTATATGCGGGGTTTCCTTCTGAGAGGTTATCCCCTTAGTTAAATGGTGGGGTTTTCCTAGTTAAAGGTTATCCCCTCAAAAAGGTACTGCCTATTTTGACCACCTTGTTATGGTAGCCCTTTATTGCAGACCTTCATTACCCTTAAAGGGTTACTAAGAACACCAGGGTTTTCCCTTTATAGGGTTATCCCTGACCGCTCTACCCTCCTAAATAGGGGGGAGCTTATAGCTCTGGATTATAATTATAAAGCAGTTTGCCTAACTATTCTTCTGTGTGCATGTAATAGTTTTAGGCTAGACCAATAGCATTGGCCTCCTGTGCCTTTACAAAGAGACAAGGGATACAAAATTTAAGATGCAGATCATGGACTTGGGGAAGTCCCAATCCACTTTCTGTTACAAAACTATATAAAAACATTAACTGCTCACCTAATTACTTATATTAGCCTTAAACCCAGACCACAAATACCTCCTTATTCCTGCTCTGTAATCCAGGCGCTGGGCCTGTAGTTCTCTTCGAGCTAGGAAGTTATGACCCTCACGGCGCGCTTGTACGGCAGCCGCGTCAGGTCAGATAGTAAAGGAGGAAGGAAGAAAAAGAGAGCCAGGAGGAAAAACCGGCTTGGTTAACAAAACCTCCTGTGTCTTTTCGGGAATGACCGTGATATTTCAGACACTGGCCTGAGCTAAGGTCAGTGACTGGAAGGGCAGGGTCGCTGCTGCGGTTTCCCCGTGCAGGGCACCGTTGTTTAGGCGGTGCGGTCTGCCGGGCAAACCCTCTGGATAAAAGAACCGGAGCCTTACTAGTGATTTTTGCTCTGTATAGGCTGGAGCTCTTCTGGTCTTCTGGCTGGAACTCTTTTGTTCTTTGTCAGCCCACGGCGGCTAGTGAGCAATGACTGACACGCAGGTCAGCTTCGGCTCTTCCGCCAGCGATGTTTGGCTACAGGCTCAGTCCAGCTCTTAGCTCAGTCCTTCTCTGTAGTCTTCTTTCTTCTTCGTCTGCTCTCCTCCGAGGTCTGGTCCGGAATGCCCCAAGCAGGGCTGCTCTCCTGAATATATGCTGCCTGGGTGGACCTGTTTGACAACTTCTGCCTGCTAGGTCCTCCTCAGTGCCACAATGTATCAAAGGGGCATTTGACTATGACATATGTATAAGGATTCTAAATTGACCAATCAGTTTGAAACCTTTCAAACCATAACTTCATACATATTCATAGCCCCCCAAATATTAATTGTAACTGTCATTCTTTAACTGTCATTTTCCAGCGGCCATGTTGTGTATCTAAACACCATTTTAACAGTAAATATATTTTTTAATTTATTTAATTTTGATGTGGTTTGTGAGGGAAATATATCACCACTGCTGGTAAAGCAGATTATAAATTTTAAATGCTTAGCTTAAGGGCTGTTTGGTCAGGATGCAGGGCAACCACACAGACACCACGGTTCATGGACAGGGACATATAAATCACCTCAGAAGAGGATTTTTCTACACTCTGTTCAGCATTTCTTTCCAAGTCCTTCTGGCATCAAAGGCTCCCTCCTGACCAGTAGGGCAGACACAGGCACTGGACTTCAGTAACCCATCCAAATGTGCACCCCTCCACTTCAGCCAAAGCTGTTGGGTCATTCTAGAAATGCCATTCAGCCCCATTCAATTTCTTCAGCTTTACTTCACAAGGCTCAAGATGAGGAACAAGCCAGTTTTTGATGGAAAACACTCTGCTTTCCATCAGCTTTGCAAAGTCGCAAATGCATTTCTAAAGGAAAATGCACAAACGAACATTGATGCGGGGACAAGTATCAGAGAGGTCGCCGTGTTAGCTTGTATCTTTGAGAACAACAAGAAGTCCTGTGGCACTTTATAGACAAACAGATATTTTGGAACAAAAGCTCTCATGGGCAAAGACCTTCTTCATCTCATGCATCTGATGAAGCAGGTCTCTGCCCACAAAAGCTTGTGCTCCATAATATCTGTGAGTCTATAAGGTGCCACTGGACTTCTTGCTGTTCTCATTGATGTGGAAAGAGTCCTAAAGCTCCCCACCTGAAGAGAAGAGAAAGGAGAAGGTGTCACAGTGGTCACCCACCCAGCTGCAGTAATAACCTGTGAACTGGAACTGGTTTGCAGGGCACTATGCAAAAATGGGGGAAGGAAGTTTCCACAAGTAAGAGGATGTGGAGGGAAGCGACCTACCACTGTGCCCACATTTCAATCTTCATGTAGCAGCTGGTTAACTTTCATGGCCTTTCCACAGCAGAGCCTCCTTGGCCATCCCTGCCGCAAGCGGGCTCCAAAACTTGGCAATTTGTGTAGGTCTTCGAGTGCTTTGGCCAGTTTGGACTCTCAGCTTTCTCTTTCCCCATCAAGGATCCTTTAGCTAATGCAAGATTGGCCACAGCCTGATAGAGGGCAAGATCTGAGTTGTCTGTCAACCTGGGTGTGTGGCTGGCCCCTCAGGATCAGATGAATACTTTTGTATGGTGGAATTGGTTTCAAACAGCCACTCATCAGTAAAGTCGATGTTTTGGGGGGTGAAATAAGGATAAAACACAGAAGGAGACAGCTTGTGTGTTTTTTTGATAGCTAGTGTGGTGATAGAGATATGTTCCCTTTTGTGGCCGGTTTTGTACAACTTCTGGGAGACTAACTACTGCTTTTGGGGTCCTGGCTGCCCATTTCTCAGCAGTTCTGATTTTGATATTTTCAGTTGTGACCCACTAAGGCACAGGGACAGACACCTTTTGCTTTTCTGCCCATTGTTAACAAGATGGAGGCCCACACAGGAGATGAAAAAGGAAGAGTTACAGCACTGAGGTAGAAAGAAGGAATGCCATCGCATTCTTTGGGGAACTCAGAAATGAATGCCATGACCTTTCACATTGAACACAAGCATTTCGACTGACTCTCCACCTTTTGGAGTGAGCTGAGACATCAGCCAAGCAAAGGTATGGCTCTGGGGTCTTACATAGACCACAGTCTCAGATGCAGGGAAGGATCCTTATATTTTGGGAAGGGGTACAGAGTCCTGGCTCCAGCCATGATCCCAGCATGAAGTGTGTCATGGGGATTAATGTTAGCCTCCAGAAAAAGCAACGCACCTTGGAAGAGAATGTCAATTTTATGGAACCCGACAATCCCAGGAGCACACCCAGCTCAGGATCCCCATCTGGACTTACACAACCTCCCTGACCCAGCACACGGTGAGCAGCCTTTTCTCAGCCTAGCGGGACACCCAGAGACCATGTTCCCTCTTAGCTTTTCCAGCCGTGTGTGGGGTAATTTATATTTGCACTGAGATATGTACAAATGAGCCTCACCAATAGTAGCAAATAATTAATTGTCTGAGCACCTTTGGAATCTCTCCTGAGTAGCTGCTCAAGTGCACAGCTGACAGGGAACATGGCCACAGACACAGGGCCACACCCAGCTCTGTGCTGCCCTGCCCTGCTTCACTCCAGCATACTGTGACTTAGCTCCCTGAGCTGCATTGAATGAGGGAGCAGTCTGGTGGCAGGGGCCTGATGACCTCCCATCTGCAAGCAGATCACACTCGTGGTCCCTGAGCAAAGCCCATGCTACAGGCACAAAAACAGCTTAAATAGAAGAGTGTCATATGGGGGCAAACAACCCATATCTGAGGAAGGGTCTGAGTCCTGCATTCTGGCCACGCACTCCAGCACAAAGGTCCCTGCATGAAGTGTGTTGCTGCCATAATGGTTAGGTGAGCAAGAAAGGGTCCAACTCTGTATACCAACTAGCAGAAGATGGAGCAATCACACCACCCGTCACAGAGGGCGCACTTTGCATTTGGGAGCTGCCTTCCAGGATTGGGGGAGATCAAGTAGGCAGTGGAGGGGAGGGATGGGACTGGATAACATCGGCATTTATCCCACTGCCTCCCACAGGCTAAGCACACTCTGCCATGTGAGCTAATACCCCTGCTGAGGTGCAGCCGCCCTGACCCACCCACCTTGTTCCAGAGCCTGCAATGTCTCTGCAGCCACCTGAGGCTCCTCTCTGAAAGGGACACTTGTGAGCCTGTCTGTCAAGTGCCGGCTAGCTGTGCTGTTCCATGTGCTGCCAATGATAGCAGGGCAGCCCTGCCTATGGGGGAGGAGAGGGCAGTTACACAGGGCCCGGCATTTCAGTCCTCAGTAATGGACTCCTTGTCTCACAGGCTTTTGACCATCATCTTCTAGTGACAGTTTGGTGCCAGAATGTAGCCCCAACTCCTGGGAAATGCTGCCCATGAAAAAATGTTCTGGCACAAAGTACAAAAGACAGGTTAGGTCCCCCGCAATACAGAGGAGGAAAAGGAAATGGGAGTCAGGGCTTGGTCTTTCCAGCTGTAGTCAAGAGTCAGGAAAGGAAAGGAAGAGCACATGTCTTAGTCAAACCTGCGTGTGTGAGTGTGTTTGGTGAGTGAGAGGAGATCCAGAAACCACTCTAATTCCTAAGGGATTTCCTTCAGAAAATCCCCCCAAGGAGCAAAACCAGCAGACTTCTCTGAGGCTTGAGGTCAAGACCTTCAGATTTTGAGACTGACACACTACCAGCTGTGCTAAGAAGGCACTATAGGGCCTGAGCCCCCATGTATGCAGGACCCTCTGGGGCAGTGATACAGATGAAAATATGAGGAAAGAAAAATGAGATTCTTCCTTCTAATTTCACTGACTTTGAGCCTTGTTGTTTGCAGTGTTGGTTTATCCTCGTTCATCTCAGGACATGAGAAAGATGGGGCTGACCTATTATCTTCTTTCGGGTACCCAACCAAGTGATAAGTTCCTCTTTCTTGTAATGGAAAAGCTAATAGTCACCCAATGACATTAAAAGGAAGCAGGGTTGAAACAAATAAACAAACAAAAGGAAGTGTCTCTTCACTCAGTACACAGCCAACCAGTGGAACTGCCCATCAGAGGATGCTGTGAAGCCCAAGACACTAACAGACTTAAAAATGAGCTGGGTAAGTTCATGGAGAATTAGAAAAAGGGGATGGATCGCTGGGGCTGTGGCCACACTTGGTGGAAACTTCAAAATGGCCATGCTAATTGCCAAATTAATGAATACTAATGGGGTTGAATATTCAGTGCCTCATTAGCATTCACATGCTGCCAGATGTGACATGGCTACGTGGGGGTCCTTTTCAAAAGGATCCCACAAATTTCAAAATCCCACCAACTTCCTCAGAAAACTACAGTCCATCGATGACCTTCCTGAAAACACCAGCTGGGATACCATGGATGTAGAGTCTCTTTAAATCCATATCCCACATGAAGATCATAGAATCATAGAACACTAGGACTGGAAGGGGCCTCGAGAGGCCATCGAGTCCAGTCCCCTGCCCCGACGGCAGGACCAACCACTATCTACACCATCCCTGATAGACATCTATCTAATCTGTTCTTAAATATCTCCAGTGAGGGAGATTCCACAACCTCCCTTGGCAACTTATTCCAGTACTTGACCACCCCGACAGTTAGGAACTTTTTCCTAATGTCCAACCTAAACTTCCCGTGCTGCAGCTTAAGTCCATTGCCTCTTGGTCTCTCCTCAGAGGCCAAGAAGAACAAGTTTTCTCCCTCCTCCTTATGACACCCTTTAAGATATCTGAAAACCGCTATCATGTCCCCCCTCAATCTTCTCTTTTCCAAGCTAAACAAGCCCAATTCTTTCAGCCTTTCTTCATAAGTCATGTTCTCCAGAACTTTTGTCATTCTAGTCGCTCTTCTCTGGACCCTCTCCAATTTCTCCACATCTTTCTTGAATTGGGGTGCCCAGAACTGGGCACAATATTCTAGCTGAGGCCTAACCAGTGCAGAGTAGAGAGGAAGAATGATTTCTCGTGTCTTGTTCACAACACACCTGCTAATGCATCCCAGAATCATGTTTGCTTTTTTTGCAACAGCATCACACTGTTGACTCATATTTAACTTGTGATCTACTAGAACCCCTAGATCCCTTTCTGCTGTACTCCTTCCTAGACAGTCTTTTCCCATTTTGTATGTGTGAAACAGATTATTCCTTCCTAAGTGCAGCACCTTACATTTATCTTTATTAAACTTCATCCTGTTTACTTCAGACCATTTCTTCAATTTATCTAGATCATTCTGAATTATGACCCTATCCTCCAAGGTAGTTGCAACCCCTCCCAGCTTGGTATCATCTGCAAACTTAATAAGCGTACTTTCTATGCCAATATCCAAATCATTAATGAAGATATTGAACAGAACTGGTCCCAAAACAGACCCCTGCGGAACCCCACATGTTATGCTTTTCCAGCAGGATTGAGCACCATTAACAACTACTCTCTGGGTACGATTAGCCAGCCAGTTATGCACCCACCTTATTGCAGCCCCATTTAAGTTGGACTTGCCTAGTTTGTTGATAAGAATATTATGCGAGACCGTATATACTCCAAGCTGTTAAGAACATTGTCCCTGATGAGACCAAGGCACAAATGGTGGAGGAGCTTTGTGACTTTGTCCTTACCCACAATTATTTCAGATATGAGGACAAATTACACCTTCAAATCAGTGACACTGCTGTGGGCACCCGCGTGGCCCCACAGTATGCCAACATTTTTCTGGCTGACCTGGAGCAACTCTTTCTCAGTTCTCATTCCCTGGTGCCCCCCTCTACCTGCATCATCAGGACCCATGGGAAGGAGGCTTTTGTAGAGTTCCATCGTGATTTCAACAGTTTCCACCCCACCCTCAACCTTACTGGACACTACTGTGCAGATAAGCGATGGTCACATAAATACCATCTACCAAAAACCCATGGACGACTCTGATTATCTACATGCCTCCAGCTTCCATCCTGGGCACACTACAGCCGTGTCTACATGTGCACGCTACTTCGAAGTAGTGGCACTAACTTCAAAATAGCGCCCGTCACGGCTACACGCGTCGGGCGCTATTTCGAAGTTAACTTCGATGTTAGGCAGTGAGACGTCAAAGTTGCTAACCCCATGAGGGGATAGGAATAGCACCCTACTTCGACGTTGAACGTCGAAGTAGGGACCGTGTAGTCGTTGCGTGTCCCGCAACATCGAAATTGCCGGGTCCTCCATGGCGGCCATCAGCTGAGGGGTTGAGAGATGTTCTCTCCAGCCCCTCAGTTCAATGATGGCCACATGGAGCGGCCCCTTAAAGGTCCCCTCTCCCTCCCTTCCTGTGCAGGAAGCTGAGGGAACGTGCAGGCGGCAGCCCAGACACGCGGCCAGCATGCACATCCCTCAGCCAGCACAACCACCCACCCAGCTGTGATGGCTGCCCGGCAGCCCCCCCCGGTGCCCCCAGGGGACCCCCACCAAGGGGAGCCAGGGCAGCCAGCCCAGCCAGGCGGGCAGCCAGGCTGGCAAGCGGCAGCGGGGCCCCTCCTGGACGGAGGCCGAGCTGCGGGACCTGCTGGGGCTCTGGAGCGAGGAGGAGGTGCTCCAGGTAATGGAGAGCAAGAGGCGGAACGCGGATGCATTCGCTCGGCTGGCCGACGGCCTGGCTGCCCGGGGTCACCCTGCCCGCACGCCTGATCACGTCAGGAGTAAGGTGAAGGAGCTGCGGCAGGGTTACTCCCAGGCCCCGGATGCGGCCAGCAGATCTGGGGCCGCCCCCGTCACTTGCCCCTTTTACAGGGAGCTCAGGGACATCCTGGGCCCCCGGCACACCTCCTCCCCTCCGGCCACCCTTGATACTTCGGCCGACGAGCCCCAGCAGGCCCTGCAGCCGGAGTCCACCCCGGAGGTAAGCCCTGCACCCTGGGGCCCCCCCCCCGGAGCCCACCCCCAAGGACATCGTGGCAGGAGGAGGAGGAGGAGGAGGAGGGGGGCTCCTCCTCTGCAGAATCCAGGCTGCAGATCCTCCTCCTGCCATCCCGGAGCAGCAGCTGGGCCTCCACCCCCCGGGGATCTCCAGACCGTGGGAGTGGACCGACAGGTACGTACCCCCCTCTGGTGTACAACCCTGGGCTTGAGAGGTGGGAGGTAATAGATATGTGTCCAGGGCCCCCACATGCTCACATGGCCATGGCCCCAAGGACTGCAGGGCCATGTCCCTCACAGCAGTGCATCAGCCCCTGCCCCCCCCACCCCGCACGACAGTGCCATGCCCCATCCCCGGGCCAGGGGGGAGCGGAACCTCGAGGGGCCCCCGGGAGGAGGGGGTGGGACACCCCCGCAGCAGCAGCAACAGCAGCAGCAGCAGCAGCAGCATGTGATGGAGTGGGGGGAGTGCAAAAGGGAGACTCAGGCTAGATATGAGCAACAAGAGCCGAATAGCTCCCAGGGGCAAAGGATGATCGTGGGGCTACAGCTGGCAGGTGACACCTCTGCCCTGAACAAAGAGGAGGGAGGAACCGAGCTGTCTTGAAATTGGGTGGGGAGGGCGGGGACCACACATAGAGGCTAGGGGAAGGGAGAGCTGGAAGGCAGCCAGCCTGAGGAGGGGGAAAGCTGCATCCCAGAGGGGCACCCCTTGGGGTCTTCTCCCCACGACGGGTTGGAAGGACTGTCTCTTCCGACAGCTGGTGCTGTCACTCCTGGGAGAAACTGGGCATCTGTGGCCTAAGAAACCTCTCCTGCTGTCAGACCCTGCGGAGTGAAGTGAGAGTCGCTCCCACCAGGGGACGGGGTGCAGTGCAGGGGGACCCCTGAACCCCATCCATCACAGCAGCATCTCCCGGGGACGGGGATGGGGAACCTGCAGCACAGGGCTGGGGGGACAAAGGCCACAGCTCAGGGCCCACACTAACGCCTGTCTCCATTCTTCTTCACCCCTCCTCTCCTGTGTCCCGCACCTGCACCATCAGAAGGGCCAGAAGAGAGCACCGGGGAGGCATCAGTGGTCCTGGAGAGCCCTCCGGGACCATCGCTCCAGGCCAGCCCCTCGGCCGAGGACCGACCGGCCCCACGGCGGGCTATACGGCGGACCCCGCGCCACCACCAGCCGACAGCGACGGACCCCCAGCTGCTGGCCATCCACCGTCGGCAGCTGGAGGTTGCAGAGCAGCACCTGCAGCTGCAGGAGCGGGCGCTGGCCTGGCACCAAGAGGCATGGGGGTCTACATGGAGACTTTCAACCGCCTGGTGGACTACCTGGCCCCCCATGCCACACCGGCCGCCGCAGTGCCCGCCGTGCCTGCTTCACCAGCTGCACCACCAGCTGCTCCGCCTGTCGCCGTCCTGTCCGCCGTCGCCCCGCCACCCACCGCCGAGGGCCGGAGCGCCGAGGGACCCCTGGAGCCAGCTGAGACTCGCCGGGCATATCTTCAGGTCCGGCCCGCCCCCAGCCAGCCCCAGCCAGGGCTGCAGCCACGGCAGGGCTCCTGGCCGCCCACGCCCAGTGCCGGACTGTAGGGGTGAGGGGCCCGGGACGTGGCCCCCCCCGTGTATATAGTTGGAACTTATTATTTTGTGCCCCCCGTTTGCCCCATCCCCCCCATGTAAATAGTTCTCCCCTTTCCTCCCTGGTTTTCTTTTATTAATGAGGACACTTTTTTTCTTACTATTGTTTTATTTGTACATATTACTTTGGTTCCACATGTTGTATATAGTTTGTTCTTGTTTTATATATTTATAGTTAAAAAAAAAAGTTCTCTAAGAAAAAGCAGTTTAAGTTCAGCCACAAGTGCGTGCTGTCATTTGTCCAGGAAAAGTGGGAGGGGGGTGCGTTTGGGTGCTCCATGGTGTGGGCGTTGGGGCAGGAGTGTGGTGGAGGAAGGGGCGGGCAGTGGGGGGCCTGGCAGAGTTCACCCCTTGCCCTCATCATCGAAGTAGGCCCACAGGGCCTCCCGGACCCTGGTCCCTTCGGGGTCCACCTGCCGACTGGGGGCAGCGGGTGGCTGCACGTCGGCCCTGCCGGCCTCCACAGCCCAGCCCTGGAAAAAGACCTCCCCCTTGCTCTCCACCAAATTGTGCAGGGCGCAGCAGGCACCCACAATCGGGGGGATGTTGTTGCGGCCCGCATCCAGGTGGGTCAGGAGACATCTCCAGCGTCCTTTCAGGCGGCCAAATGAGCGCTCCACCACCTGGCGCGTGTGGTTCAGGCGCTGGTTGAAGCGCTCCTGGATAGCGGAGAGATGGCCCATGTACGGGTGCATGAGCCAGGGCTGGAGGGGGTATGCCGCATCTGCGATGACACAGAGGGGCATGGTGGTGTCCCCCACAGGGATCTCCCACTGGGGGATGTAGGTCCCCGCCTCCAGCCGGCGGCACAGGCCCAAGTTCCAGAAAACCCGGGCGTCGTGGGTGCTGCCAGGCCAGCCCACATAAATGTCCTGGAAACAGCCCCGGCTGTCCACCAAGGCCTGGAGGACCACAGAATGGTAGCCCTTGCGATTCAGGTATCGTCCTCCACTGTGATGCGGGGCGTGGATGGGGATGTGAGTCCCATCCAGAGCCCCGAAGCAGTTGGGGAAGCCCAGGGTGGCAAAGGCCGCGATGGTGGCATTTGGGTCCCCCAGCCTCATGAGCCCGTGCAGGAGCATGGCGCTGATGGCACGCACAACCTGCAGAGAAAGCACATGGGACAGCACCAATGAGGGGTGAGCAGGGTGTGCGTGGCCCTGCCCTGCCCTGCCTTGGCCTCCCCCGCCCTCCTCTGCCCTGCTCTCCCCTCCCCTCCCCCGCCCTGCCCTCCCCTCCCCTCCCCTGCCCTCCTCTGCCCGGGTCCCCCTCCCCTGCCCTGCCCTCCCCCCGTGGGTTCTCTTACCTCCATGAGGACAGCCCTGACGGTGGCCTTACCGACACCAAACTGCTGTCCCACAGATCGGTAGCTGTCGGGAGTGGCCAGTTTCCAGACAGCGATGCCGACCCGTTTCTGCACTGTGAGAGCACGCCGCATGGAGGTGTCCTGGTGCCTGAGTGCGGGGGTGAGCCACTGGCACAGCTCCATAAATGTCTGCCAGCTCATTCTGAAGTTCCTGAGCCAGCGGTCGTCGTCCCACTCCCCAGGCACCAGCCGCTCCCACCAGTCAGTGCTGGTGGGGTAGCTCCACAGCCGCCGGCGTGTGAAGCGGGGGGGGGCGGGGTGCTGCAGGGTTGGGGGTTGAGCCCTACTGCCCTGGGGGCAGCTTCTCCTCCGGTGTAGCAAGGAGGTGCTCAGCTGCCTCCCGCATGGCAAGGAGCAGGGCAAGCCCTGCTCCTGCCGGGAGGGCTGGGTGGACCTCTGGCTGCTGCTGCTGCTGCTGCTGCTGCTGCTGCTGGTCCATGACTGCGTCGCCCGGGGTCTGTGTGCCTATGGCTCCTCAGACCGCGTGCTGTGCAGGCTGAGTGTGTCTAGGAGGGGCCCTTTAAGGGAGCAGCTAGCTGTTGCCCCAGAAGCGCTAGTCCGCCCTGTGACCCTGTCTGTAGCTGCGCCTGGCATCCCTATTTCGATGTGTGCTACTTTGGCATGTAGACGTTCCCTCGCTGCGCCTATTTCGATGTTGGGCTGCGCAACATTGAAGTTGAACATCAACGTTGCCAGCCCTGGAGGACCTGTAGACTTTATTCATCAAAATAGCCTCTTTCGATGTCGCTACACTGAAATAAGCTATTTCGATGTAGGCTTCACGTGTAGACGTAGCCTACATGATCCATTGTATACCACCAGGCATAAAGGTACAAGTGTATTTGCTCTGATCTATCAGCCAGAGACAAACATCTACAAGACCTTCACCAAGCTTTCCTCAAACTATAATACCCACCTAAGGAAGTGAGGAAACAGACTGACAGAGCCAGACAGGTACCCAGAAGCCACCTGCTTCAAGACAGACCTCTCAAGGAAAATAGGAGACCACCACTGGCCATCACATATAGCCCCCAGCTAAGGCCTTTCCAGTGCATCATCGGTGATCTGCAACCCATCCTGGACAGTGATCCTTCACTGTTACAGACCTGGAGAGGCAGGCCTGTCCTCACCTACAGACAGCCTGCCAGCCTTAAACAAATCCTCACCACCAACTATAGAACACAACAGAATACCTCACATCCTGGAACCAATCCCTGCAACAAACCTCACTGTCAACTCTGCTCACATATCCACACCGATACGATCATCACAGGACTTAACATCAGCCATACCATAAGGGACTCCTTTTCCTGAAGATCTAGTAGTAGGCATCCTTCGATCCCGAGGGATCATGGGTTTGCACCCCAGTTGGACTGATTCGAGCAGCGTCTCCCATGCCTTTGCAATCCAATGCAGGAGTGGCAGTCCTTTCCGCACTGTGAGCAGCAGTAGGCAGATGTTGCTCTGGTATCATGGGCACGGATCTTCTTGAGGGGTTTCCTGTCTTCCGCTTCCTCCACCAAGGTAGTTTCATACATAACAAGAGCTTCCTTCACTCCCTGTTTTCAGGCACGTGTGTCTGAGGTGAGCAAATGCCAGGTGTTCACACTGATAGAGAGAGCGCTGAGGTCACGCTTGCACCTGTCCTTGTAGCACAATTTAGGTCGCCATTTCGGCCTCTTTCCAGACTCCAGTTCTCCGAAGAGGAGGTCCTTTGGTATTCGGCCCTCCGTCATGTGAGACATGGCCCAGCCAGCGCATACGCCTCTGTTTGATAAGGGTGAACATGGAGGCAGTGCCTGCCCTCTCAAGCACTGTGCTACTGGGGACCTTCTCCTGCCATGAGATACCGAGAATGTGCCTAAGGCAGCGCATGTGGAATGTGTTGAGCCGCTGCTCTTTTTTTGAGAGCAAAGTCCGTGTTTCACTGGTGCACAGCAATGTGCTGAAAACACAGGCTGTGTAGACCTGCACCTTGGTGTGTACAGTGAGCTTATTGTTAGCCCATACTCTCTTCGTCAGCCTGGAGAACGTTGTGGCGGCTTTTCCCATGTGCTTGTTGATCTCGCTATCAAGTGACAAGTTGTCCGAGATCATCGAGCCTAGGCACACGAACTCATGGACGACTTCCAGTTCGTAGTCTAGCACGTTGATAGGTGGCTCATTACCCACGTTTTGGCCCATCCCCTGGGTCTTCTTTAAGCTGATTGTGAGGCCAAATTCCATACATGCATCCGCAAAACGAGTTATGAGTGACTGCAGTTCCTGCTGAGTGTGAGCAGCAATAGCTGCATCGTTAGCAAAAAGGAACTCCCTTAGATGCTTCGTAAGCACCCTGGTCTTCGTTCTAAGCCTCGACAGTTTGAAGAGGTTGCCGTCCATTCTCGTGCAGAGAGAGATGCCCTCTGTAGCAGTTCCGAAGGCATATTTGAGCAAATCTGCAAAGAAGATGCCGAACAATGTTGGAGCCAGCACACACCCCTGCTTCACTCTGCTGAGAATCTCAAAGGGTTCGGATGTGGATCCGTCATATATGATGGTCCCCTTCATGCCTTCAAGGAAGACCCTAATAATGCTGAGCAGAGTTGCGGGACAGCCAATCTTAGCCAGAATCGCAAATAGACCTTTTCTGCTGATGAGGTCAATTGCCTTGGTCAGGTCAATGAAGGCAATATACAGAGGTTTTTTCTGCTCCCTGCACTTTTCTTGTAGTTGCCTAACAGAGAAAACCATGTCTATGGTGGACCGTTCAGCTCTGAACACACACTGAGACTCAGGGTAGACTCTCTCCACAAGAACATTGAGCCTCTTCAGAACAACACGTGCAAATAGCTTCCCCACGGTACTGAGAAGGGAGATGCCGCGAAAGTTACAATTGCTTTTGTCACCCTTGTTCTTGTAGACAGTCACAATGTTAGCATCCCTCATATCTTGTGGTACGCTGCCTTCTCTCCAGCATTGGCAAAGAATTACATGCAGCTCTAAAACAAGGGTATTGTTGGCGCATTTGAGGATTTCTGAGGGAATACCGTCTTTCCCTGGGGCTTTTCCAGAAGAGAACTATGGGCTATAGGAGTAGAAAGGAGGAACCTTATTCATTCACTCTTCAGTTCCACTGGGGAGGGCAGCACCTTAACCGAGTGTTTTCTTTGCCTTTGATTTGCTCAGCATCAGCTGGATCAGGCTCTGACCTGCCCCAGATGAATGTCCGTTGTCCAGCGCAGTTAGTCAAGAGGGAAGGAGAAGAGGAAAAAGAGGCTCCTTCTCACGCTCATTTTCCTCACCCTGTTTCCTCTCCAGCCTCATGGGCAGAGCTGAGGAAGGAGACTCCCTGTGGCAAAGCCCCAAGGGTGTCTGATATGGCCGCAGTCCTGCAGCCTGTCCCACATGGCTGTTGTCAGGGGCTCTCTATGAGGTCACAACCTTCCAACTTCTTTTAACCAATCAGCTGAGGTTCTGTAAAAGGCCCTTGTGATGTCACTCCCACACCTACCCCTGGCTAGCAGGGCTTATGTCCTGCCACTGGCAGCCCCTTTGCATGGCTGAGCTGCTACCCCTGTGTCATTCCCACTCACTCAGGGACATTCTGGGGCTCAAGCTGGCTGCACATGGGAGCACCAGAGGCTGCTCTGTGCCACAGGCTCTTTGCAGAGATCATCTCATCTGACACCCCTGCAGATCACAGGCCTCCTGTATGGTGCAGTAGGGAGTGTGGCACCAAAGCACACACCAGACAGGCACTTGGTCTGCACTGGAAGGCGCCCAGGGCTAGAGAAAGACCCACACCCCTGGGGTGTTGGGAGGACATTAATGCAGTGACTGGAAGGGAAAGGACCCAAAGTCCACACTTGTGGGTCTGTATCATAATTCACATGCAGAACAACTCTGTGCTCAGGTCTGCACATTTCACAATTTTATTTCTCTCTCAAGCTTAAATTCAATTATTTGAGCAGTGAGTTCAACAATTCCTAATCTGGCCAGAGTAATGACCAATAGATAGAAAGATAGATAAATAGATACCGAAAATCAATCAATCAATCTATCTAATTGGGAATACATCTACAAATCATAAAATTCCTTCCCTTTAATTTTAATTCAGTTGAATTCCCCTTTAATTGCAGTAAGGGAGGTTGGACGTTTGGAAATATTTCCCATCAGGGCAGTTAAGCACTGGAATAAATTGCCTTGGGTAAGGGCAAAATCTCCATCTTTGGAGATATTTTAGAATTTGGGTAAATATAAAGAAGGAAAATTTTTACATTGGTCCCCACTTTTCATCTCTGCAATTAGCAGCTCCCCCACAAACTGTCTAATGTGATCAGAACCAACAGAAATTTCAGTGGTTTCATATATATATATATATATGTATATATGAGAAACCATTTGGGTGTGCGTAAGAAAAGAAGTCTGCAGAATGGAAAAACTTTATTCATCGGTGTGTAAATGTGATGACACAGATGTAGAAACAGTAACAGATTTTATCATTTTTAATGAGGTGGATGAGCCTGAGACCCAGCAGCTGACGGGGCTGTGCCCCCTTATGAAATTTCATGCCCCCTGAGGTTTGCTTACCCCACTATAGATAGTGCTTGGTCCTGCCATGATGGAAGGGGACTAGACTCGATGGGCACTTCAGGTCTCTTCCAATGATTGAGCCCTATGAGTCTGTCACTCCCACTGGCCCTGACCCTTCTTCACTTCTTAAGACTTTGGATCTTCTGTGCCCTGCTCCTTGGTCTTGGCATCTCAACTATTCTCTTTAGTGGCTGACACATCCCCTGCAGCCCCTGGGGGAGGCAGTGAAGGGGGAAATCACAGATGTAGAAATTGCCCCTGTGTTTCCCATTGGCCAGGAAGGGAGAACCACAGCCAATAGGATGTGGTGGGTGGCATCTTCAAATGGCAGAAAGAGCATGGAGCCACTTTCCCCTTGCCCCCAGGAGCTTCTGCTTGTGAGAGGTGAACCTGCTTTAGCCCCACTGCACCATCCCATGGCTGCACCAGAGTTTGGTATGCCCCCAATCTACACTGCTGCACAAGGGATACTGCTGCTACCCAATGCCCTGCAGCCCCCGCAGAATCTGCTGGAGGCACAGGACTGTCTTGGCAGAATCCCAGAGCCTGTATATCAGGTGTGGCATCCCCAGGGCCTCTCTGTTCCCTGGCAGCATGGCCCACACAGCACAGAAGGAACACAGGGCAGGGACTGGGGTCTCATGTAGTCAGCTGCCATTGCAATGAATGCAATGAAATGGGAAATGCTGAGATGCCCTATGCAGTTGTGCAGTCAGCATATGGGTAAGGAAGGCCCTGCCACTGTTTACTTAGCTGGCAGGGAACAATCTCGAGCCCTGATGGGAGGAGAGACCAGCATGCACAGGTGAGGTGCACAGCATGTGGTGAGGCGTACCAGCCTGTTGGAAAGGGGCTTTGCCCATCTCCAACCCTCCTCTTGCTTGGCTACTTACTTCACCTGACTGAGAAGGACTTGGGCCCTGGACACAGCCTGGCCAGCCTTTCCCCCTCCCAGGAGATGATGTTGATCACGAGGTTCTTGTTCTGTCCCCACTGTGTTGACTGATAGACAAAATTCTTGCTGTCCAAAAACACCCTACCAGGGCCATGGTCTCCAGTCCATGTGGTAGAGAAAGGCTAAATGGTCACTACCTCTACATAAGGGACAGGATTCCTAGTGGGTCTGAATCGGGTGAGGCTGAGCCTTGCCTGGACCCAGCCTCCCAAAGCACAAAGCCAGCCCCCCAGAAGCTCGCACTGCACCACACACCTCCCACATGAAAGGGCAGCAGAAGTACCCTGCTCAGTGGCACCTGCCCTCCACAGCAGCTCCATTGGATTTCTTTGCTCTCCATTTCCTCCCACTTCTGCTGTCCTCAAAGCTCTAGGAATCAGGGAAGTCATAAACACAGGAGCCACTGCCCCAGCCAGTCATGGTCCCCAGCACTTCTACAGAGGTTGTTGTGGAACTCTGGAAATCCTCTTCAGTGACATTCAAGTGTCTAAGTGTCTGGCTGTACTACACAATTAGTTCAGAGATGTTAAGGGTGGTGGGACCTTATTCCTGTGCTGGTGGGGGATGATCAGCAGTAAGTTCAAATCATCTGAATGACTTTGGGTTGCAACATTTCCTCAAGATGTGAGACTGAGTCTTTCCCCCAACACTCCCTTCTTTCCCTTGGAGGTGGCGGGATTAGAAGCCTTCCAGGGCTCTACTTTCTTAGTTTTCAGCTTTAAGCTACTGGATGAGGAAGAGAGCGGCCAGGCCGGTGGGTTGCTGAGCCAGGGGACAGGCCAGGCCAGCAGGAACTGGTGGAGTGGCAGCAAAGTCTTTTTGTTTCCCAGCCAACAAAGCTCAGTGCAGGTTTGTGGTGGGAGCTGGTGGGGGAAGATGGTGGCGCTTCGGAGAGGCCCCGTCCCCCGAGTAAATCAGTGGCTGGCTCAATGGGAGGGTTTCAGCCATGGCAGTGGCCTCCCATAGAGCAACTCAGGTGAACACAGCAGCAAGACCCCTTTGCCTTCATGAAACAGGAGGTCTTTGAAGCAGTGGGGGATGCAGGCCAATTTCTGCTAGGTTCCACAGAAGGTGAGATATTGGAGGAGGTATTCTCGTGGGCCACACTTACCCAGCAGGAGGAAAGAGACCTCACTCAGGTGCACCTGTGGATAAGAAAACCAAGACCTTGGACACACAGAGCTTTACAGTAAACCCCAACATTACCAGGAGGTCCCACATTGATTTGAAATGAGACAGAAGGATTCAGAGTTCTGAATGCTATACATCACACCCTGAGACCTGCCATTTGAATCTTTTCTGGGCACCTGTGATCCTTCATTGACTGGCACCCTGCACTCCTTGGCTGGTCGGATTCTCATGTGCACATTCCTTCTGAGAAATATAGAGTTGTCTCTACAGAGTAACAAAACTCTCACCATTTTCCACTGGTAAAGAGGAGCAGAGCTCAGAGGTGCAGCATATGACTTCAGCTGAAGAGGTGCTCCATTTCAGGTGGTTTTCTGAAGGAAAATATATTTTCATCTCCACCTCCAGTATATGCGGTGTTTGCCCTGGATGTCTGAAATTGACTTAAACTCTTAAAATTTTCCTCTGCAAATGTGCCGGCACTGAGGAAATCTGTTCCTCAGCTGAGATCAGTTCCCAGCCTGCAAGGCTCAGGTTTCTGTTCCCATCGAACACACAAGACAGGGCTGCAGAAAGGATCAACACAGCAGAGTAAAGTCTCTGACAAATCCCAGCTGCAGAGCACCATGCATTGGCCCAGAGCCCCCAGAGCAGGACATGAATGAGCCAGGTTAACACCAGACCCACAGCCAGAGGTCAGGAACTTGCCTTGAGAATGAAAGAATGAGCAGTCCATGGAATGACTCCTGCCCCAAAAGACTCATTTTTGAGTTAACCTTGGGGCTCCCAGAGAGGCCAGAGTGTAGAGGAAGAGGGGTTTCTTACCTGGAAGAGCTGCCTGGCATGTCCCCTGCTGCTCAGATTGGCCACAAAAAATAACCTAGATCAGAACAAACACTGAGAGCAACAAAACACTTGAAGAGACCACAACAACTTTCACTCCTCAGACTGCACCAAACCAATCCTCCCAACACAGGCTTGCAAGGATTAAGGTGGTCAGTAAGGCTGAATCACTGCCCAGGCTGCACCTGCAGGAAGAGGTTGGGAGCAGAGATTGTCAGCAGGAGCAGAAGGGACTAGAAATCAGGGATGGAAGCTGGTTACCCAGAGGCTGCTGGGAAAGCGCAGCCCCTCGTAGGGCTGAGGGTTCATAGCCAGCACAGCCAAATGAAGGGGAGTTGTAGGAAGCAGTCCAGGGAAGGAGAAATGAAAGCCGGGAAGGGAAAGCCCAGAAATGCTGGATGTGGAGTCCATGCTGAGCTACAACCAGGAGGGATTCCTCCAACAGCCACTGAGGGTGTGGCATAGATCTGGCTTGTGACAGGGAACAGGAGGACTGCCTGGATCACTGTAGAAGTGACAGCAAATTAAAGGACTGTAGCCCAGAAGGGGGGAAATGCCAAGTTATCCAGGAAAACGGCAGATTCGGAAGCTGGACAGTTGTGGCTTCCGCCAGCAAGTGGTGCTGTCCCAGTGACCAGGAGGGACATAAATGTTGGGAGGACCACACATTGACAGAGCGAATGCCTGAGCTGAGCCATCCAGTAGCAAAAGGCTGCTTCATTATACTGAGGAAATGAACAGAGGGAAAACATGCAAAGAGACATCAGTCCCCCCAGATGTCTGGGTAGGATATCAGAGAAAAGCAGAAGGGCTTGTCTGGGACTTGAGCCCAGGAGCTCTCCCACCCCAAGACCAACAAGCCACCATCAGAATGGAGGCACAGGGCATACTCCAGAACTAGGTTGAAACACACAGCCTGTGCTCTGATAAGTACTGCACCTAACTTCACCTTTCCAAGGTCATTTCCAACCTCTCTTCACACTCCTGAAGCAAGAAAACAACTTCCCACTTGGAACAGGTCACAAACCACTCTGTCAAAACAAAAATCAGTCAAGTAGCACTTTAAAGATTGCAAAATAATTTATGAGGTGAGCTTTCGTGGGACAGACCCACTTCTTGAGATGATAGCCATTCCAGAACAGATTCGATATTTAAGTCACAGAGAACCAAAAACAGCAATCAAGAAGGACAAATCAGAAAAAAATGATCAAGGTGAGCAAATCACAGTGTAGAGGATGGCGGGGGGGCGGTGAGGTCAACAATTAGATTAAGCCAAGTTTGCAAATGAGCCCCTTTTGTGACTCAGAAAATTCCCATCCCGGTTCAAACCAAGTGTTAATCTACTGAATTTGAATATAAAAGACAGCTCAGCTGTTTCCCTTTGAATAGCAGTGCAAAAAATTTTTTTCAGTAACATGCATACTCTTAAGTCATTAATAGAATGGTCCACTCCATTAAAATGCTGACAAACTGGTTTGTGGATCTGGAGTGTTTTGATGTCTGTTTTGTGCCCATTAACCCTTTGTCTAAGGGAGTTAGAAGTCTGTCCAATATACAAAGCATCTGGGCATTGGTGGCACATGATGATAAGAGAAACGTAGGGAACACAAAGTCAGAGAGATCAGCAAACACACTCTGTGGTGGGAGCATCAGGGAGTTCAACTCAAGACTTCTTGCTCCCTGAGCAACACTCAGCCTTGAAAAACTCATCTTTGGAAGAAAAGCAAACATCACATATCACAGTTATAGACAAAAGCAAAATCAACCCCCGCCCACCCCCCACCTCACACACACACCAGCTGCACTTGACTTCTCCTTGCCAAAGCTTTCCCCACACTTCCTCCTGCCTTGAGGGAGATTCAGCTGGTGCTGCTGGGCTCAGTTATTCACAGCTGTGCCTGGTCTGTGTGACTCCACCCAGCACAAGTTGAGCTTCTTCTGGTGCCTTGTATGATCCAAACACCATCAAAGCTGGGCAGCCTCAAGCGTTGGGTCTGGCAGGGAGTCAGGTGTGGGCACACAGCAGAGCTTTATCTGATATTTTGAGGAAAGAAGTACAAAGAGTTGTGGTACGACTATAGAAAAACAAATACTCTAGAAATGGTAAGATAATGTGAGAGATGATCAAATACAGCAGAGAAAGTATGTGTCAGGAAATACACCATGTTAGCTAGCATGGAAGGAAGTGCACAGAAGGATTGCCCAAACAAGTCATCAAGGCAAGCTACTGATGATGATACTGATGGACAGACTGAGATAAAAAATAAAAGAATATTTAACAGGCAAGCAACTGGGATTTGGGAAAGATAAAAGTACCGTACAGCAAAAATAGACACTAAGATTAATAGCAGAGAAAGCTCGATGAAAGAACACGGACATCTACAACTGCTTCATTGATTGGGAAGGAGGCTCTTGAAGAGTTCCACCAGAATTTCAACAGTTTCCACCACCACCATCAATCTTAGTCTGGACCAGTCCACAAAAGAGATCCACTTCCTGCACACTATTGTGCAGATAAGTGATGGTCACATAAATACCACCCCATACTGAAAACCCACAGACCTCTTTGCTTATCTACACACCTCCAGATTCCATCCAGAGCAGACTACATGATCCATTGTAGATAGCCAGACACGAAGGTACAACCATATTTGCTCTGCTCCATCAGAAACACACATCTACAAGACCTTTACTAAGCTTTTCACAAACTACAATACCAACCTAAGGAAGTGAGGAAACATTGAAAGAGCCAGGTGGGTACCCAGAAGCCACCTGCTACAAGACAGTTCTCGCAAGGAAAACAAGAGAACACCACTGGCCATCACATAGAGCCACTACCTAAGGCCTCTCCAACACATCATCAGTGATCTGCAAACCATCCTGGACAATGATCCTTCACTCTCACAGCCCTTGAGAGGCAGGCTTGTCCTTACCTACACACAGTCTGCCAATCTGAAACAAATCCTCACCAGCTACTATAGATCACAACACAGTAACTCTAAACCAGGAACCAAGCCCTGCAACAAACCTTGCTGCCAATTCTGCTCATGTATCTACACCATGAATATCCTCACAGGACCTAAAAGCAACCATACCATCAGGGGCTCCTTTACCTGCACATCTACTAATATAATATATGCCATCGTGCACCAGCAATACCCCACTGCAATATTTACTTTGGCCAAACTGGACAGTCTCTATGTAAAAAACTAAATGGACAGAAATCAGACATCAGAAAGGCTCACGTAAACAAACCTGTGGGAGAGCACTTCAATCTCCCTGGACACTCAGTAACAGATTTCAAAGTAGCAGTCCTACAACAAAGACATTTTAAAAATCAAGTAGAGAGAGAAATCTCTGAGCTGCAATTTATTTGCAAATTTAACTCCATCAACCAAGGATTAAACAGAGACTGGGCATGGCTGGACCCTTCTCTGCCCTGGGTGTGAACAGCTCCACATTAGACTCTGACAATGGGCCACATCCCCCTGTGTGATCTGACTTGTTTTTTCCTCTTTTGATACAAACTACTGCTCATGGGTCATTTCCACCTGCACAGAGCAGACCTTGTCAGCTCTGGCCCTTCCTTTTACTGAGACCCCCCTCTTGGTATTAGGAGAACTATGCTCAAACCAACTGAGTGAGCCAGCCTGCACAGTGACAGCTCACAAAGGCTCTTTCAGAAAGGAGCAAGAGGCAGCTGCAGGGTCCCTGAGGCCTCTGGAACTAGCTTGCTACCCCTTGCCTCCTGCTCAGAATCCCAACAGGAGGTGGGAGAGATTTTCCAAGTGCTCTTTTGTGCCATTGCACACACCTGAGCACAGACAGCTGCAAATGCCCCCTCTACGTCAAGAGCTTCCTGGGGAAGCAGCCACGAAGTGGGTTGAGATCTCACCTTGCCTTGGAAGAAATCACTGCCAATAACCATGTTCAATGGAGATATTGATCCCACTACCTCTTGCATACTAAGCAAGCATGCTACCATTTGAGCTAATTCCCCTGCAGATAAGAAAAAGCTGTGCCCCAGCCACCTCATTGTTGAGTCCATACGTGCCTGCAGCTCCCCTGGCTCCTTTCCTGAGATGACACTTGTAAAACCGGTTCCTATCAGCTGGCTGGCTCAGCTGTGTCGACAGTGGTGATAATAACGTCATGGTGATGGCTATTAAACACACCCACATGGAGCACTCCGAAAACAGCTCTAGAAATGAATCATTCACATGACCAGTAATTAGAAGCATAAAAATATGCCCCAGAGCCCCAATGTGAACCCCTCCTCCCACAGACACTGACTGTCCATGATCTCCTCTGCAGCTGCTCTCAGAAATGAAGCATCTGCCAAAGCACCGCATGCTACAGACCTCTGCAATTCACAGAGCCACCCCTGCTGCGTGTATATCACCTGCCCATGTAGATCAGTGAAACTCTGAGCCCAGGGAGGTGACACAGCCAGTGGAACCTGGTCAGAGGACACCAGCCACTGCAAAGCCAGGCTGCCAGGCACCAGCAGCCCCAGGCAGTGGCATTGTGATGCAGGCAGGGATTCCCACAGAGCCCTCCCACTAGGCTGGCATTGCACAGCTCCCTGTCTGTGCTGGAACCTCCCATCCACAGTAGCCAGGACACTTCGTCAAGATGACCCAAGGGCTAACATAGAGCTTGAAACTGTCACCGTGGCATTATTAGCAGCTGTGTCTAAAGAGCTCAGCAAAGCCAGCTGGTTGGAACTGAGCTAACAAGGGTCATCTTTGGAAAGGAGCCAGGGAGCTGCAGGGAGATATGGAGTCAGCAATGAGGTGGCTGGGGCAGAATACTTTCTTGCCTAGAGGGGAATTTGCTCAAATGGCAGAGTGCTTCCTTAGCATGTAAAAGGTAGTGGGATCAATACCTACTTTCTCTATTGCGTTCTGCACTGCAAGTGCTAATCTGCTCCATTTTCTTCCAAGGCAATGTGAGACCACTCCCCCCTTCCTTTGACTTTGCTGCTCCCCAGGAAGCTCTGAGGGGACACCCAGCAGGGGCCAAGGACAGATGGTGAGGGGCAGCAGCGTCTGAAGGAATTGCTAGCCAGGGTTCAGGGCAGTGGGGAATGGGAGAGAGAGTCTGAGGGGGAGATGTCAGGTTGGGGTACAGGGTGGTGGGGGAGGGGCTGAGGGGATGCCTGGGTGGGATGCTGAGGAGGGAGGGAGGGACAGCAGTCTCACTCCAGGAGCCATACAGTCCCTGCAGCTGCCTGTTCTGAGTTGTTTCACTGTAGCTTGGATAGTTTAGGCGGTTACCGCATGGTTCTCACAACACCAAGGGTTTGAGCCCTTGCTAGACAGAAGATAAGTGCAGGGTGTTGCTCTGTTACCCTTTGCTGGACTGCAAAAGGCAGCAATGTGCAGAGACATGAAGGAAGTTGAGTGGCTTCTGGAGAGTAGAACAGAGTCTTTCTCCGGAGGCTTCACTCTGCTTTGCTGGGAGGGTCTCTGCCCTTTATTCCCTTCACTCCATTACCCTTCTTTATGCCCCTTCACTGGTTGCTGATGAGTGACAACCTGACCTGCAGTGCTTGGTGTCTTCTGAGGAGCTGCTGCTGAACCTTTCACAGCCCTGGGTTCATAAGGGGGTTCTGCACAGCAAATTCATTTCAAAATAACTATCCCAACATCTACACAAGGCAACCCACTGTAGTGCGTCTAAAGGCTGTATTTGAAATAGGCTTCCTGTGTGCAGATGCTGTATTTGAAAATGCTGGTCTTGCCACTCACTGGTGCTGTTAGCTCTCCTAACAATTCATGCACCTAGAGCAATGTAGGCACAACAAATTAAGCCTGACCCAATTTAACTCAGCATGTAGCCAGTGCAGTCAGTAGAACATGCTGCTTTTTCAGGCACAGCTACACTGCACTTTTGAAGAGAGTTTTGTGTGGTTCGTGTTCTGTTTGGGCCTGTTTGCTCCTCCCCAGAGGAAGGGACATTTGTGGCTCACAGACTGTTGCACTGAACAGCACTAGGCCAAGGGAGCTGGAAGGAGGACCCTCATTTACTTCCACTATTTAGTATCATTGGGGACTGCAGAACCTTAACCGAGTGTTTTCCCTGCCTTCACTTTGCTCAGCACCAGCTGGATCAGACTCTGACCTTCCCCACACAGACGTCTGCCATCCACCGCAGTTAGTGGTGGGAAAGGAGAACACGCCAAAAAGGCTCCTCCTTGTGCTCACTTTCCTTATCCTGAATTCTCCCTCCAGCCTCCAGGGCAGAGCTCTCAAGAAGGAGACTCCCTGGGACAAATCCCTAGGGGAGTCTCTGAGATGGCCCCTGTCCTGCAGCCTGTCCCATCCATCCATTGTTCTGGACTGTCTGAGGTCACAGTTTCACAGCCTTTTTTTACCCATCAGCTAAGGTTCTTCAAAAGGCCCTTGTGATATCACTGCCACACCCACCCCTGGCCTGCAGGGCTCATGTCCTGCCCCTGACAGCCCCTTGTGTAAACACACTCTCAGGCTCTGGAGCAAAAAAGGCTCATAAAACACCCAACAACTCCTCCCATCCTCAGTGTCCTCTGGGCTGCAACTCCAGCTCCCCTCATGTCTGTGCTGGGGAGTTGGAAAGTGTTGTTGTGGGCAGTCCATGGTGGTCAGTCCCACTAAAGCTCATCACTTCATAAATTATTTCATTAGTCTTTAAAGTGCCTGTTATGATCATGAGGGTTAGCCAGCAGACTGGGAGTGAAAGGGTTAACCTCCTAAGCCACCTAGGGTTGGCCAAGGGGAATGTAGGTAAGAATTGAATTTTGGCTCCTCCCTCTTCTGTTCTTGGTTCTTTCTTCTTCTTTCCAGACATAAGGGAGAGATACACAGAATATCTTCCTCCAAGAACAGGCCCTCCAATCTTCTGTAAGTCAGTAAAGTTTAGATAGATCCATTAAGCTTTATTGTTTTATGGTTTGGGAAGTGGGATCTGATGTCTGTGCACTTTTTAGAAATGTTCTTTTCCTCTCCTTGTAACTAAGTTCGAGGCCCATGGTGGACACTCTCCATGTGTTTTACTTTATGATGCTTCCATCTCGTCATGAGGCTTGCAGCACAAATATTGTTATAAAAATAAAAGTTCTTCCTTTTTTTCTTTTAATTAACCTGGTATTGAATAATGTTTGTGTCCTGGTTTTTATTTTTGGGGCTAAGATTTCCCGAGTAGTCTCTCCCTGGTTTCCTTATTCTTACTTGGGTGGTGGCAGCGAATTTTATCCCCAAAATCTAAGGTTTTTAGGATTTTTGGGGGGAAGTTTATACCAAAACTTAGTAGATAAGGTTTTGGAGGTACTTTTGCTGGCCCCCACTTCTGCATTTATCTTGTTAGAGGGGGAAGGAGCTATGACATGGTGGCAGTGGTGTTAAGAACCCAGGACTGTTTTCTGATTGTTAAGATACAGACTAACACAGCTACTTCCCTGACACCAAAGAGAGCTTTTCTAAGAGAAACACTGTGTCTTAGCTGCTTTAACTCACCTGCTAGTTCACAGGAGATCTGGAGTTCAACTCCCAGGGGTTCCTTGCCAAACGTCTCTCTTAAAGTTTTCCTATGTCTGCCTGTGGAACAGAGGAGACCTTCCTTGGTGAGCCCAGTCATTGATGTGGAAGGAAAAGGATGATGGGAGACAAGTATTGGAAAGAATCCAACCACAACCTGGAGTTTGGAGAAAGGCAGCTGTGACAGGCGTTGGGAACGTGGCAACTTCTGGCGGTGGGGCAAGGCAGGACAAGAAGAGATACTCTCCCCTCATGTCCCTTTGTCATTGACAAAACCCAACTCAGTGAGGAGAAAAGTGCCAGCAAGGCACTGTGGCTCCCTTGGTCCTGTGCTTGCCAGGGAAATGGAGGTTAGGGAAGCAGCAGCCTGTGGTGCATGGCCAAATATTTCTGGCAGCCCCTCACTTGCTTTGCAGAACCACTGGGCTGTGCTGGAGAGTTCAGAGAGGGGGAGCTGTTCCAGTCATTCCCAGAGGTGGGGCACACAGGGACGGTGCTGTCCCTGAAACCCCTTCACCCATTGCCTCTGCACAGTCGAAAGGAAAACCCTGAGGCACGGCCCTGGGGTAAGTCCTGGAGCAAAACTCCCTCTCCCCCTGCCTCTGCTTAGATCACAACCCTGTAAGAGAGAGACATGAGTGCCACATCTCACCCAACACTGGCTCAGAATGAAGGGAACTGCCTCTTCTCTGACCCACCCCGGGTAAAACCCTCCCTGCCAGCCTCTTGCTCCTGGCCACAGCCTTCTCTCTAGTCTGGCCAAGTGCCACTTCCCCAACCCTCAACCATCCAGGATGTGACTGTGATGAGCATTCTCCTGGCCTGCTGCTCACACAGTTCCCCTGTCTTTGTAGCCTCCACAGGCTCCCCCTTCTCCACCTCGTGAAACACAGGCTGCAGCTTTGATGGACGGAGAAGGTCAGCTATGAGGTATTCTATCAGACAACACAGACAAAGAGAACCTGCTCCAGAAGGTTCCACAATGGAAGTTACAGCTATTCGGGCTTATTTGCCAAAGGAACGATGAATTGAAAATCAAGACCCTGGTATTCAGCATAACGGTTGGTTCAAAAAGGAGAGGCAGAGCCCAGAGAAAATGGGTAGATGATATGGTAGATTTGCGTGCAGCTCATCTTCAGAAACCAAGGAAATAGTGATGGAGGCATTGGACACCAATGGGCGCTAAGCCCGTGATTGATGATGATGGTATGATGGTGATGGTGATGCCAAAAGCCTCCCTGGTGTGTTCCCTCATCAGCCAGATGCCCACCTTTCTGGGCAGGAAGAGAGGACATCCGCCTCATGTGGCTACACTTGGCTACCTCTGGCCTTTTCCAGGGAGGTACCTACCTGGATGGAGCTGGTATTCCCCACGTCCATCTGCACCCAGCCAGGATGGACAGCGACACTCAGGAGCCCAACTCCACCATACACCAAGGCCTGGCACTTGGTGAGCATGTTCAGAGCAGCCTGTGGGTGAGAGGCCATGAGCAGAGACAGCAGAGTGTGGGGGCAGGAATGAGCCCTGTAGAAATGACCTGCCCTTCCAAGGGGAGAGATGGGACAAACAGACAATGAGCACCGAGGCATGTGCGAATTGGCACCACCAATGAAAACACAGGCTATCGGCTGTATGTGCTCTGCTAATCAGCTGGGTGGCATTTGAATTTCTCCTGGATGGATGCCAAAGTGCACAGATTGTAGGAAACACGAGTGAGGTGTATTGTCCTGGTTAGGTGTTTTTCCAAAGCTTAGGCCCCTCTGCAAGCAGGATTTGAGCTTGAGAAAAGAAATCCAATAGGATGTCTTACCCAAAGTTTTATCTACTCAGCCAGGATGCCAATGAATTAGCAAGACCAGATAAACTGGAAAGAATCACAGGGCCCAGGATTACCATCATGGAAACACAGACTTCCAACAGCAAACTTGTCTTCCAGCGCATGGGCAGAGTTGCGGGGGGGAGTCCTATTGCTGAGCCGTGTGGTTAAGAGTCTGTGGTGATATCTGCTGAGGGATCAGGGCAGTGAGGAGGAGAGGCAGCGTCTGAGGGGCACCCAGCCAGGGCCCAGGGCAGTGGAAGACAGGTGGCAGGATCTGAGGGGATAGTGAGGAATGGCCCAGGGTAGTGTGGGTGGTTGACATGTGGCAGGGTCTGAGTGGTATCCAGCAGGACAGCATGATGGGGGCATCCAGGTCTGAGGGGTCTCCTGGCAGTGGCTCAGAGCAGTGGGTAATGGGTGACAGAGTCTGAGGAGATGCCAGTTTGGTGTTCAGATGGACGGGGACACTTGGACTGGATGCCTGGATGGGATTCAGAGCAGTGGGGAGCAGCAGCAATCTCATTCCAAAGGCCACAATATCTCTGCAGCTGCCTCTTGCTCCTTTACAAAACTCCTCTTTGTGAGGCAGCCAGCCAGCTCAGCTGTTTTGAACATGGTGCTCACAGTGCTGAAGTCATGGGCTGAATCCAATTCTCAGGTGATTCCCTGCTTTTAGTTACCTGACTGCAAAAGTCAGGGAGGTCAAAAGAGGTGAAGGAAACAGGCTGAGAGTCTGGCAGAGACCTCCACTTTCAGAATATCAAAGGAGCTGGTTGGTTGATTTCCCAGAGGAAGGTGAAATCTCATCCTCTCCCAGTTTCCCTCAGGCAGTTGCAGAATAGGGTCCTTCCTTCCTACAGGTCACTTTTTCAAAGGATCATCTTGGGGGTGCTTTGTTTCAATAAAGCAACAAGAAGTCCTGAAGAAGCTTACAGACTGAGAGATATTGTGGGGCATAAACTTTTGTGGGTAAATACACACTTCATCTTTGTAAGTCTTAGCCCTTTCACACAAGAGTAGCCCTGCCTATCTCCTTCCTCTCCCCAAAAGCTTGGCCACCAGCAGGTCACACCAGGATCCTGTTAGAAGGAGGCAGTCGGATCCTTTTGCCTCTTGGGTGTCATGTCACAGCCCATCTGCTTCCCCACCATCAATATGCTGCAGTCCCCTGTGACCACTCGGTGAATGTGGGGAATAAAGTAGGAAAGGACAATGAAGTGAGTCAAGCTGAGGGAAGCAGGTATGACAACTTGCCATAACTTATTTCTTGCTTGGGATGGCTGACAAAATCATCCCCAACTGAGAAGGGGTGTCCTCAGAAACACTCAAGCCACTGCTGAAGTAGCTTGGTGGGGTGAGTATTAGACTGAAGAACTAAAGGTCCCTTGTTCCATCCCAGGCTTCAGCAAAACTCCAAGTGGAAGAGCTGTAAAACTACAGGTGCCACCTGCTGTCAGATGCTCTCTAGAAAAGCCCCCTAAAAAACATCCTAATGCCCAGCTATTCTGGCTTTTATTTCTTTGACAAGGGAGCCATCATTGGCTCTCACACTGCCAAGGTACATGAATTCCTCTACTGTTCTTAACTCTGTTCCTTTAATAAAGTTTGAAGTGGGGAAGAGCCACCTGACTGTACCTCAGTCTTTCCTAGGCTGATGGTCAAACCAAAGAGGCAAGCGGCATCAGCAAACTTGTTGACAATGAGCTGGAGATCAGATTCCTTGTGTGCCAAAAGTGCACAGCCATCAGCAAAAAGGGCTTCAAGGATCAGCCTCTCCCTCTTTCCAGCACAGGCACAGTAGCTCAAGCTCAAGTAGGGGTTCCAGGAGTGTGTCCGCGGCACACTTGATTACCTCTGGTGGTATACCATCCTGACGAGGGGCCTTTCCTGCTGCTATGCTGTCGATGGCTCTCTTCAGTTCATCCACAGTCAGTTCCTGATCCAGTTCGTCCATTACTGGTAGGAGCTTGACAGCATCGAGGGCTGCGTCAACCACAACGTTCTGGAGTGAGTACAGCTCGGAGTAGTGCTTAACCCAGTGCTCCATCTGTTTGGCTTTGTCAGCAATGACTTCACCAGATTTGGATTTCAGAGGTGCCATCTTGTTCTGGCTGGGTCCTAATGCCTTCTTCATACCCTCGTACATTCCTCTGAGATTACCAAAGTTGGCACAGGTCTGGATGGTGCTGCATAGCTGGAGCCAGTGGTTATTGGCACAGCACCTGGCTGTCTGCTGTACTGTTCTTCTGGCCTCTCTAAGTGCTTGCTGGGTACTCTGGCTTGGTGAGCGTTTGTACTCCAGGAGTGCAGCGCGCTTCTTTTCAATGACTGGAATCATCTCATCGGAGTTAGCTTTGAACCAGTCGTTCGTGTTTCTAGCTCTTCTTCCAAACACCGACAAGGCCATGTTGTAAACTGTATCCCTCAGATGTTGCCATTTGGATGTCACATCGGCACCCCCAGGGCCGCTGCACAGACTTTCCTGGAGGGTGTCTCTGAACTTTTCATCTTTCTCCGAGTTTGTCATCTTTCTGGCATCAATGAGGGGCCTTCCAGCAGGTTTAGAGCGGTACAGCTTCTTGGGTCTCAGCTTGAGCTTGGAGCAAACTAGCGAGTGATCTGTATCACAGTCAGCACTATGATAGCTGCGTGTCAGACGGACATTTTTGAGGTTATTACGCCTAGTGATGACCACGTCTCGTTGATGCCAGTGCTTCGAGCGTGGGTGTCTCCATGACATTCTGTGCTGTGGCTTCGTTTGGAAGAATGTGTTTGTGATGCACAGATTGTGGTATGTGCACATTGTCATTCATTTTTCCCACACCGAAGTGTCCTAAGCAGGAAGGCCATGAGGCCCAATCAGCTCCAACTCTTGCATTGAAGTCACCCAAGATGTACAGTTGTTCACAAGCAGGTATTTGCACTTCAGCAGCACTCAGCACATCATAGAACTTGTCTTTTACTTCTGGTGTGGCGTACAGGGTTGGAGCATAAGCACTGATCAGGTGGACGGGACCGGCGCAAGTTTGAAGCGTGATCCGAAGAAGTCTTTCTGATCTGCCCATGACTAATTCCACCATTTGTAGAAGGGTGTTTCTGACAGCAAAGCCAACACCATGCTCTCTGGGTTCTTCTTGGGCTTCACCCTGCCAGAGAAAGGTGTAGTCCTTTTCCTTTAGAGATCCTGAATCTGCGAGCCGTGTCTTTTGCAGTGCAGCGATATCAACTCGGAGCCTCTTCAGTTCCTCGTTGATGACAGCGGTCTTCCGGGTGTCACTGATGGCCTGAAGATCTTCAGTCAAGCCAGTCAACATGGTCCGCACATTTCAGCAAGCAAGCTTAAAATGTTGATGTTTCTCATTTCTTGTTGATTTTCTTATTGGTTTGCCTGATGCCCAAATTTCAGTCACTTGTCAGGTTCAGGAACCTTAAGCCTCACGCACCCAGCGAGGCAGGTGAACTGTGGCAGGACAGTACCCTATTGGCTGGAAGCTGCCCAGCTTGAGGCGGGCGGTGACTGTCCAGTGAGATGAGAGGATCCCTCCCACCATCGAAGGCAACCCCTGGCGCTTGTTCTCTATGCCAATCAAGCAAGAGCTTATAACCAGTAACTATTGCCTCCCGTGTTGACGCAACACTGGTCACCGATGCCGGAGTACCTCTCCGGGCACAAGCCTGGGCACTTATTATGGAGACTCTGGGATGCCCAGACACCAGTGTCCCCCTCTCGGCTTTACTGATATAGTCCAAAGGAGAGGATCACCTCCACGTCTGGTACCAGCTCAGCTGCAGGAGTTGCCGGGACAGTGCCAGAAGTTGACACCGAACCGCCTTCGGACTCCACTCCGGATTTTCTGTCAGGGTTTACTCCCTTAGCCTTTCTCCTTCCCAGGAGAACCCACAAGGCAGTGGGGTGTGGAGAATGTGGTTAAGGATCCCACTACTTCATACGAAGGGTCTGTATCTGCAAAGCATTTTAATGCACCAATCATAGTCATTCACAGCCTGGTTAAGTTAGCACACTGTCATGGGGGCAGGAGAGAAACACGTGGCTATCATAAAATCATATGAAGATTTTAGCCTTAATTTTAGCCAGAAGATTGCTGAGAGGTTGTACCCCGAATCGCAGTGCGGGTTCTGTGCAGAGAGGTCTACCGTTGACATCGTCTTCTCTGTAAGGCAGCTGCAGGAGAAGTGCAAGGAGCAGAGGAAGCCACTCTACATAGCCTTCATCTACCTGACCAAGGCCTTTGACTTGGTCAGCAGGGATGGTCTATTCAAACTGCTCCACAACATAGGCTGTCCTCCACAGTTACTCAAGATGATCCAGTCATTCCACGAAGACATGAGAGGAACCATCCAATATGACGGCACATTATCGGATGCTTTCAGAATCGGGAGCGGCGTCAAACAAGGATGTGTGCTTGCTCCAACATTGCTCAGGATCTTCTTCGCACTCCTCCTGAAGCATGCCTTTGGATCTTCAACAGAGGGCATCTTGCTGCACACAAGATCTGATGGGAAACTGTTTAACCTTGCAAGGCTGAAAGCTTAGTCTCAGGTGTGTGAAGTCCTCATCAGAGACATGCTGTTCGCAGACGATGTTGCTGTAGTCTCTCACACAGAAGACCAGCTTCAAAAACTGCTGGATCAGTTGTCCAAAGCATGCAAGGACTTTGGGCTTACCATCAGCCTAAAGAAGACAAAGGTACTCGGTCAGGATGTTGCTGAATCCCCATCAATCAGCATTGACAACTATACATTAGAGGTCATCCACAAGTTCGTGTACCTTGGGTCCACCGTCACTGACACCCTGTTGTTGGACACTGAGCTAAATAAGAGGATCGGAAATGCGGCCACAATTCTGTCCAGACTCAGCAAGAGAGTGTGGAATAACAACAAGCTGTACACTCACACCAAAATGCAAGTCTACAGAGCCTGCATCCTCAGCACCCTCCTTTATGGCAGCGAGACTTGGACCCTGTATGCCCGCCAGGAAAAAAGGCTGAACGTCTTCCACTTGCGCTGCCTCAGACACATCCTTGGAATATCATGGAAGGACAAAGTGACCAACACAGCCGTCCTCGAGCTAGCTGGAATCCCAACCATGCACACCCTCCTCAGGCAACGTTGACTCCTCTGGCTTGGCCACGTCTACAGGATGAACGATGGAAGGATTCCAAAAGACATCCTGTATGGTGAGCTAGCCTCTGGCAAAAGACCTTCTGGACACCCCCAGCTGCGCTACACAGATGTCTGCAAGAGAGACCTCAGAGAGATAGACATCGAGCTGGACAACTGGGAAGAACTAGCAGACGACCGCAGCAGATGGAGGCAGGGGTTACACAAGGGCTTTCAGAAGGGCGAGATGAGGATCAGACAGCTAGCAGAGGACAAGCGAGCACACAGGAAGTATGCTAAGGACTTGCCAGACACCCACCACATCTGCAAGAGATGCAGAAAGGACTGTCACTCTCTTGTGGGTCTTCATAGTCACAGTAGATGCTGTAAATGAAGTCCTCAATTGAAACTATAAAGAGCGCCATCCATAGTCTATGCAGACTGAAGGATTACTACTACTACTAATGTTTTTTGCCTATATTACTCTGGGTGCATGAAGTGTTTGGGAGAGCTGCAGCACCAGTGAGTGGCAAGACCATGATTTCCTAATACCACATCTACACACAGGAAGCCTATTTCAGATGAAACCAATGGACACACAATGGCTTATTTCAAAACAGGCTCTACCCCGTCTTAGCAGCCCCTGTTTCCAAAGAGCTGCTATTACTTGTACTTATACAAGGGAGTTTACTCATTTCAAAATAAGCCGTCCCCTATTTATTTCTGAATTATTTCAAAGCAGCAGTTGCCTTGTGTAGATGCTGGGATGGTTATTTTGAAATAACTTTGTTATGTAGAACCCCCTTATAAATCCAGGGCTGTGACAGGCATAGCAGCAGCTGCTCAGAAGATAACAAGCCCTGCAGGTCAGGTTGTCACTCATCAGCACCCCAGTGAAGGGGCATTAGGAATGGTAATGGAGTGAAGGGAATAAAGGGCAGGGCTCCTCCCTGCAAAGCAGAGTGAAGCCTCCTGAGCAAGACTCCAGTCTGCTCTCCAGAAGGCACTCAGCTTCCTTCATGTCTTTGGACATTGCTGCCTATAGCCGTCCAGCAAAGGGTAACAGAGGAACACCCTGCACTTGTCTCCTGGCTAAGAAGGGCTCGACCCCTTGGTTTTATGAGAACTATGCGCTACCCACCTAAACTATCCAAGCTACAGAGAAAGAGCTCACAAGGGCCCTTTCAGAAAGGAGCAACAGGCAGCTGTAGGTGCAGTGTGGTTCCTGGAGTGAGATTGCTGTCCCTCCCCCACTGCTCAGCATCCCACCCAGGCATCCCCACAGCCCCTCCCCTACCCCCTGTACCCCAACCTGGAATTCCCCCCTCAGACTCTGTCTCCCATTTCCCACTGCCCTGAGCCCTGGCTAGGAAATCGCTCAGACCCTGCTGCCCCTCACCCTCTGTCCAAGGCCCCTGGCGGGTGTCCCCTCACACCTGCCTATCCCCTCCCTCTGCTCCCCTGAGAATGACATTAACATGGCCCATGTTCCCTGGCAGAGGGGTAACACCATCACCACCTGCTGCAATGTGCTTCCTGTGGAGGGACCCCAGTCTGCTGCCTGCTCCTGAGCTCAGCTGCTCCCAGCTCACGTGGCCTTGGAGCAGCAGCTGCTCTGTCTGCTCTCCTACCACAGACACAGAGCCCACAGGAGCAGACCCCACAGCTGTCACCCCAACTGCAGAACCTTCTGCATATGCAGTGCTAAACCTGCCCACCAAAATGACCTACTGGCAACTCATTCCTACCTGCTCCAGGGTTATCTCCCTCATAGATACATGGATCACATGTGCATCACCACTTTCTCTCACCTGAGGCAGCCCACAGCCCTGACTTCCTCTTTCAAATCCAACCTCGAAGTTAGAGGTCTTCCTTTTGCCACCAGGTGGGAAACAAGGGCATTTATGTGGGCTGGCCTGGCAGCACCCACGACGCCTGGGTTTTCCAGAACTCGGGCCTGTGCTGCCGGCTGGAGGCGTGGACCTACATCCCCCAGCGGGAGATCCCTCTGGGGGACACCACCATGCCCGTCTGCGTCATCGCAGATGTGGCATACCCCCTCCGGCCCAGGCTCATGCACCCATACACGGGCCATCTCTCCGCTAGCCAGGAGCGCTTCAACCAGCACCTGAACCACACTCACCAGGTGGTGGAGCGCTCATTTGGCCGCTTCAAAGGACGCTGGAGATGTCTCCTGACCCACCTGGATGCAGGCCCCAACAACATCCCCCTGATTGTGGGTGCCTGCTGCACCCTGCACAATTTGGTGGAGAGCAAGGGGGAGGCCTTTTTCCAGGGCTGGGCTGTGGAGGCCGGCAGGGCCGACGTGCAGCCACCCGCTGCCCCCAGTTGGCAGGTGGACCCCGAAGGGACCCGGGTCCGGGAGGCCCTGAGGGCCCACTTCGATGATGAGGCCGCGGGGTGAACTCTGCCAGGCCCCCCACTGCCCACCCCTTCCTCCACAACACTCCCTGCCCCAACGCCCACACCATGGAGCACCCAACCGCACCCCCCTCCCACTTTTCCTGGACAAATGACAGCATGCACTTGTGGCTGAACTTAAACTGCTTTTTCTTTTAGAACTTTTTTTTTCAACTATAAATAAAACAAGAACAAACTATATATAACATGTGTGGAACAAAAGTAATGTGTACAAATAAAACAGTAGTAATAAAAAAGTGTGTTCACTAATAAAAAGAAAACCCGGGATGATAAAGGGGAGAACTATTTCCAGGGGGGCGGGCAAACGGGGGGCACAAATTAATAAGTCACAACTATATACAAGGGGGGGGCCACGTCCCGGGCCCCTCGCCCCTAAAGTCCAGCACTGGGCGTGGGCGCCCGGGAGCCCCGCCACGGCCGCAGCCCTGTCTGGAGCTGGCTGTGGGCGGGGCGGACCGGAAGATATGCCCGGCGAGTCTCAGCTGGCTCCAGGGGACCCTCGGCGCTTCGGCCCTCGGTGGTGGGTGGCGGGGCGATGGCGGACGGGACGGCGACGTGCGGAGCAGCTGGTGGTGCGGCAGGTGGAGCAGGCAGGGCGGGCACTGCGGCGGCCGGTGCGGCATGGCGGGCTAGGTAGTCCACCAGGCGGTTGAAAGTCTCCATGTAGGCCCCCCATGCCTCTTGGCGCCAGGCCAGCGCCCACTCCTGCAGTTCGAGACGGCGTTGCTCCACCCGCAGGCGCTGCTCTGCCACCTCCAGCTGCCGACGGTGGATGGCAAGCAGCTGGGGGTCCGTCGCCGTCGGCTGGTGGTGGCGAGGGGTCCGCTGTCTAGCCCGCTGTGGGGCCGGTCGGTCCTCGGCCGAGGGGCTTGCCTGGAGCGATGGCCCCGGAGTGGTCTCTGGGTCCACTGATGCCTCACCGACGCTCTCTTCCGGCCCTTCCGATGGTGCAGCTGCGGGACACAGGAGAGGAGGGGGGGAAGAAGAATGGAGACAGGCGTTCGTGTGGGCCCTGAGCCATAGCCTTTATCCCCCCAGCCCTGAGCTGCAGGTTCCCCATCCCCATCCCCAGGAGATGCTGCTGTGATGGATGGGGTTCAGGGGTCCCCCTGCCCTGCACCCCGTCCCCTGGTGGGAGCGACTCTCACTTCACTCCGCAGGGTCTGACAGCAGGAGAGGTTTCTTAGGCCACAGATGCCCAGTTTCTGCCAGGAGTGACAGCACCAGCTGTCAGAAGAGACAGTCCTTCCAACCCATCCTGGGGAGAAGACCCTAAGGGGTGCCCCTCTGGGATGCAGCTTTCCCCCTCCTCAGGCTGGCTGCCTTCCAGCTCTCCCTTTCCCTAGCCTCTACCTGTGGCCCCCGCCCTCCCCCCCCCAATTCCAAGCCAGCTCGGTTCCTCCCTCCTCTTTGTTCAGGGCAGAGGTGTCACCTGTCAGCTGTAGCCCCACGATCATCCTTTGCCCCTGGGAGCTATTCGGCTCTTGTTGCTCATATCTAACCTGAGTCTCCCTTTTGCACTCCCCCCACTCCATCACATGCTGCTGCTGCTGCTGTTGCTGCTGCTGCGGGGTGTCCCACCCCCTCCTCCCGGGGGCCCCTCGAGGTTCCGCTCCCCCCTGGCCCGGGGATGGGGCATGGCACTGTCATGCGGGGTGGGGGAGGCAGGGGCTGATGCACTGCTGTGAGAGACATGGCCCTGCTGTCCTTGGGGCCATGGCCATGTGAGCATGTGGGGGGCCCTGGGCACATATCTATTACCCCTGCCCCTCAAGCCCAGGGGTGTACACCAGAGGAGGGTACATACCTGTCAGTTCACTCCCACGGTCCAGAGATGCCCGGGGGGCAGAGGCCCGGCTGCTGCTCTGGGATGGCAGAAGGAGGATCTGCAGCCCGGATTCTGCGGAGGAGGAGCCCCCCGTCCTCCTCCTCCTTCTCCTCCTGCCGCGATGGCCCGGGGGTGGGCTCCGGGCGGGGCCCCCGGGGTGCGGGGCTTACCTCTGGGATGGACTCCGGCTGCAGGGTCTGCTGGGGCTCGTCGGCTGAAGTATCAAGGGTGGCTGGAGGGGCGGAGGTGTGCCGGGGGCCCAGGATGTCCCTGAGCTCCCTGTAAAAGAGGCAAGTGACGGGGGCGGCCCCAGATCGGCCGGCCGTATCCCGGGCCCGGGGCTAATCCTGCCGCAGCTCCTTCACCTTACTCCTGACATGATCAGGAGTGCGGGCAGGGTGACCCCGGGCAGCCAGGCCGTCGGCCAGCCGAGCGAACGCATCCGCATTCCGCCTCTTGTTCCCCATTACCTGGAGCACCTCCTCCTCGCTCCAGAGCCCCAGCAGGTCCCGCAGCTCGGCCTCCGTCCAGGAGGGGCCCCGCTGCCACTTGCCAGCCTGGCTGCCCTTCTGGCTGGGCTGGCTGCCCTGCCTCCCCTTGCGGGGGGGTCCCCTGGGGGCGCTGGGGGGCTGCCAGGTGGCCATTGATGGTCCTGTGTCTGCTGAGGGACGTGCAGGCTGGCCGTGTGTCTGGGCTGCTGCCTGCACGTTCCCTCAGCTTCCTGAACAGGAAGGGAGGGGGAAGGGACCTTTAAGGGGCTGCTCCACGCGGCCACCATTGAGCTGAGGGGCTGCAGAGAGCGTCTCTCAACCCCTCAGCTGATGGCCGCCATGGAGGACCCCGCAATGTCGAAGTTGCGGGATGCGCAATGACTACACGGTTCCTACTTCGACGTTGAACGTCGAAGTAGGTCACTATCCCCATCTCCTGATGAGGATAGCAACTTCAACGTCTCGCCGCCTAACGTCGAAGTTAACTTCGAAATAGCGCCCGACACGTGTAGCCGTGACAGGCGCTATTTCGAAGTTAGTGCTGCTACGTCGAAGAAGCGTGCACATGTAGACACGGCTAAGATGTTGATAGTCCTCTCTTGTACTATTGCACACAGCTTCGCACTGACAGCCGCAAACCCCCCGTGCCTTGAGATCTTTCTGGGGGGCAAAAGCAGCCAGTGGGAGCTCATCTTGATCCCTCAGGGTGGAAGTTGCAAGATCATCAGTTTTACTGGAGAATGTGGGGATCAATCCTACTACCTTTTGTATACTAGGAAAGGGCTCTAGCATTTGAACTAATTCCCCTCTAAATGAAAAAATGATTCTGCCCCACCCATCTCATTGCTGAGTCCATATGTCCCTGCAGCTCTCCTGCTCCTTTCCTAAGAGGACATTTGTAAACCCAGTTCCTACCAGCTGGCTGGCTGAGCTGTTCAGACACAGCTGCTAATAAGGTCACGATTGCTGCGTCTACACGTGCACGCTACTTCGAAGTAGCGGCACCAACTTCGAAATAGCGCCCGTCGCATCTACACTTGTCGGGCGCTATTTCGAAGTTAACTTCGACGTTAGGCGGCGAGACGTCGAAGTCGCTAACCTCATGAGGAGATAGGAATAGCGCCCTACTTCGACGTTCAATGTCGAAGTAGGGACCTTGTAGACGATCCGCGTCCCGCAACGTCGAAATTGCTGGGTCCTCCATGGCGGCCATCAGCTGGGGGGTTGAGAGATGCTCTCTCTCCAGCCCCTGTGGGGCTCTATGGTCACCTTGGGCAGCAGCCCTTAGCCCAGGGCTTCTGGCTGCTTCTGCGGCAGCTGGGGATCTATGCTGCAGGCCAGTTGTCAGCTCTGTGTATCTTGTGTTGTTTAGTGCAACTGTGTCTGGGAGGGGCCCTTTCAGGGAGCGGCTGGCTGTTGAGTCCGCCCTGTGACCCTGTCTGCAGCTGTGCCTGGCATCCCTATTTCGATGTGTGCTACTTTGACGTGTAGACGTTCCCTCACTGCGCCTATTTCGATGTTGGGCTGAGCAACGTCGAAGTTGAACATCGACGTTGCCGGCCCTGGAGGACGTGTAGACGTTATTCATCGAAATAGACTATTTTGATGTCGCAACATCGAAGTTGAACATCGACGTTGCCGGCCCTGGAGGACGTGTAGACGTTATTCATCGAAATAGACTATTTCGATGTTGGCTGCACGTGTAGACGTAGCCGATGACGGTTTCAAGCTCTATGTGAGCCCTTGGGACATCTTGATGAAGTGGCCTGGCTACTGTGGATGGGGAGGTTCCAGCACGCACAGGGAGCTGTGCAGTGCCAGCCTTGTGGGAGGGCTCTGTGGGAATCCCTGCCTGCATCACAGTGCCACTGCCTGGGGCTGCTGGTGCCTGCCAGCCTGGCTTTGCAGTGTCTGGTGGCCTCTGAACAGGTTCCACTGGCTGTGTCACCTCCCTGGGCTCAGAGTTTCACTGATCTACATGGGCAGGTGATATACATGCAACAGGGGTGGCTCTGTGAACTGCAGAGGTCTGTAGCATGTGGTGCTTTGGCAGATGCTTCATTTCTGAGAGCAGCTGCAGAGGAGATCATGGACAGGCAGTGGTTTGTGGGAGGAGGGGTTCACATTGGGGCTCTGGAGCATTTTTTTATGCTTATTATACCCATTTTTATATTTTACATATATATATATAGATAGATAGATAGATAGATATTATGTTATATTACATGATATTATGTTATTATGTATTATACCCTATTTTTAGGCTTTTACTTAAAGGCCATGTCTGCAATTTATTTATAGAGATATTTTTGGAGTGCCCCATCTGGGTGTGTTTTCTAGTCTGAGCTGTTAGAAAGCACCCACCCAGGGTGAGGGGGACAACCAATGAACCGAGAGGCACCCAGCCATGCTGAGGGGGACGACCAATGAACTGAACATCCCTCCTTCTCGACAGCCTCCCACTCAGAAGATAAATAGTACATCAATTTGCCACAGGAGGCAGAGCCCAGCCATTCGGCACAATGGGGTGTTGGACACGTCAGACTCTGGCCTCAACCGAGCACCCAACTTTCCCTAGGTTCTGGCCAGCCCCAGCGGGTGAGCGTGTTGATGGGAGGGCGTGTGTGCGGGTTATAAGCCTGTGTGTACTTAACTGGGTTAAGACTAAGGCTGTTAAATTGGTATAAAAGTGAGACCAGGAACCGTTCGAGCTGTGCGTTACTTCTGATCAGCTTTCTGATTGGCAACGATCCCATTCAAACTGGTTTGAAACTGAGACCAGAGTTACACACAATCAACTCATTTCACTGTGGAAATTAACGGTTCCCTGAGTTCTTATCTGGGACCCGCTGTCGGCCTGAGGCACTGTGCAGCAGCGCCCGTTTTGTGACAGCCGCAGTTTGGATGGAACAGCTCAGGCCGCCCGGGCTTGGTCCTCCCAGCACCAGAGGCTCCGGTCACATTGACCCAGGAGTGCGGCTGCTCCTTTGGGATAGGAAGAGCCTTTGTGGTGTCGGTGAGATTGGGTTTCCTAGTGTCCCACCTGCATGAGGGGGGATACCGGCTGTGGCAAAAGCCTGGGACCCCTCCTGTGGTTCCCTTTGCTTCCCCCTCAAAATGTCCTTCTCCTGCTGGGAAGCCAAACCCCTGCAGGGACATGAATGGTGCAGGAGGGAGCAGGGCAGGATCCCCCCAGGCAGGGGCTGCACCCACAGGCTGTCTCTGTTTGCACACAGCCCCTGGGCAGCGCCCAGCTTCTGGGGTGTGACTGGGCAGTGGAGAGGTACTGGGGAGGCCGGGTGGGGGAAGAGAAAGAGAAACAAGAGAAACACCGGCTGCTGCCTCTGGTGCTCTGTTAATTAGCCGGGCAGCACCTGCATCTCTCCTGAGCAGCCGCCCAAGCACACAGCTTCCAGGGACACTGCCAGTGGCTGGGGCTGAGGAAAGGGGAGGGCAGCCAAACCCACGAGCTCTCTGGCAGTGTTTCTAACCAGCCTTGACCCACTGACCAGTCACCAGTGTCTCTGATGGGGGCAGGGGGAGGGGTAGCTCACAGCTGTGGTGGCTGAGTGGTTACGGTGTTGGACTTAAAATCCAATAGGGTTTCTCTGTGCAGGTTTAAATCCCGCTCACAGCGAGTCCGGTGTTTTAGCCACACCATGAAGCCAGGACAATACAGTTGCCCACACCTTGAGACACTGCACCACCCTCTGATGCTGACAGCAGGACACAGGCTGCTTTGGAGGTTGCCTTAGTGAGGATTTTGTGGTGGGGAGCAGCCTGGCTCAGGGACTTTATGAAGATCCTCAGGCCAAATGCAGTCATGTTCTTCCCCTCTTCTTGCACTGCCCTCAGGTGCCCTGTGGCTTTTGAACCTTCCCATAGAGATGTCAGGACCAGCCACCCCTCCTCCAGGTGCCCAAAGGAGGACAGGTGAGCTGGTCTGCAGCCTGGGACTCTTCCTCTCTCTGGCTGTTCCCTGACTTCTTGTGGCGGTCTTGATGGTCCTTCCTTTAAGTGCCATGCCTGCAATAGGAACAGCCTGGCAGCTCCAGGGAACAGTTGTGAGGGTGTCAGGGGAAGCCATGAGAAACACAACCTCAATTCTCATGTATCTCTACACAGACTGATGAGTTCTGGGGCCCCCAAACTATTGCAACCAGGTTGGTAAACCAGCCCAATCAGAGACCAGGCTCCAGTGGGCCTTGTTCATCCAACAGGACTGGAAAGCCTGGCTCAGGTACACCTGTGCATAAAGCAGCCCAGCCCTTACAAAGGCAGAGATTGATAGACGAGCACCACCAGGTCCCACTGAGAGATGAACTGAAATCGAAGGAGTCCAAGTCCTGAGTGCTGTCCTCTACACCATGGGACCCACATGTACTTTCTTTTCTGGGCACCTGTGACTCTTGGCAGTGTCAAAGTTAGACTCCAGACTCACACTTTGTCAGACCAATCTGTTTATTAGCAAAGCCACTCTGCTAATACATCCACAAACGTGAGTCCTGCCACTGCCCCCGCACCTGGGACTTGGGTCTCTTAATTTATACAGCACAAGAAAGTGATTCCATAAACAAAGAAAAAGCCAGACTCATACTCATCTCACAGAGCCCCAGAGACCAGTCAGGTACCGTCATTTCCATATCACCTTCAGCAATCTCCTGAAAATGACTCTCTGGTCACCTTAATTAATTACCCTCTAGAACCTACTGCTCTGGTTCCTGCTTTCCCAGGCACACCTGGCTCCATCCAAAACCACCCTACATTCATGCACAACATCAACAGAACTTCCCCTTCTTGAGCTCAGCAGCAGCTGTGTATCATCTTATCAAAACAAAAAGCAGTCAAGTAGCACTTTAAAGACTAGCAAAATAGTTTATATATAAAATAAACTATTTTGTTTTTCTTTAAAGTGCTACTTGACTGCTTTTTGTTTTGATAGTGTATAGACTAGCACGGCTTCCTCTCTGTTACTCTTGTATCACAGTGTGATTTTTCTAATGTACCTTTAATACTTCTTACATTACAATGTAACTCATTTACTTCCACCCAAGGTACTCAGTACCAGACTCTTACCCTGGGTGGGCTTCAATCACCTTCTTTCTGGTTAACAGCCACAGGGCCACCACATGAGCTGCAAAGCCACTTGACAGCAGAATACTCACCCTCTGTCAGCATCAGAGCAGGATACTCACCAGGCTGCATGCTGAGTAGCAGAAAATCAACTGGGCAGAGTGCTTTAGTGGAAGTATACTGAGCCTGGGACCCAGAGGTTAATAGCTCAAAACCCTTCTCTGCCAGCCAGAGGAAAGGGATTCTTTTGAGAGGGGCCTCTCACCAGCACTGGGTAACCTCGGCTGGCAAACTGGATGCATGAGTGCCCCTCTTTCATCTTAGTGGACTGCAAAGGCTTTTAACGCACATGGTCTGCAGGCAGAGGGTAGTTTTGCTAAATGCGCTTGCCTCCTGGCCCAGGGCTCTTGGTGCAGGGTTGGGAGCATCTCACCATGGAAGAACTTTCCCTTCCCCATTCACCAAAGCCCCATTGTCCTTCTTGGAGAGCATATGCTGAACCCCTCGGACACTCTCGTCCACTGGCAGTAGGGCCTGCGGGGGGTGGGGGGAAGCAGAATGAGGAGACAGCCTGCTCTGGGGGTGACCCAGGACACCAGGGGCCCAGAGGCAGGGCCTATTTAAGCCCTTGGCCCAGCTGGATTTCTCTTCAACTTTTCCCTCCCGAGTGGCGTGAATTTTCTTATGTCTCCCAAGGCAGAGGGACGTGCAATACGCAGCTGATGTGTGACACCTCACCTTCCCCCTGGTGCACACAACACAATTCATGTGGTGGGAGTGGGACCATGGGGTCTGAGTGGGGGAGGGGCGCCTGGCTGGGAGAGAGGGTTGGGGTACAGGAGTGTGAGGGCCCTGGCTGGGAGTTCGGGCTTTAGGGAGCTGCTGGAAATTAGGGATTTGTGCTGCCAGAAGGGAGCTCTGGGTGTGGAAGGTGCCTAAGACTCAGGGGTGGGTGTGAGAATGGGGATCCAGGCTCTGGGCTGGTGTTCTGGAGTGGGTTTAGGCTGTTGATCGGGAGTGGGATGTAGAAGGGGTCCAGGGTCCAGGCTGGGAACTCGGCTTTGGGGTACATGAGGATACTGGGTGGAGATCACAGATATGACCCCCATGGAAGTTCCTGTGAGCTGGTGCCCATGACAACCAACTCCCCCTCTCTGGCTCCACACAGCAGCAGCTCTGCTCACCTTCACTCTGGGGTGCCAGCAGCTTGAGGAACCAAGCAAGCAGCAGCAGGAGGTTGGAAGCCCAGGGCACAGCACTGAATCCCCAAGGGCATCTGAGTGGGACACGATCCCTCCGTGCAGGGCAGAGATGGAGGGCAGGATGGGTTCCAGCGTAACCATTACCCATACAATGAATGTCTCCCCCAACATGTGGCTACCACTGGCCTCTTCCAGTGAGGTACCGACCCAGACAGAGCTGAAATTCCCCACGTCTGTCTGCACCCAGCCAGGATGGACAGCGACACTCAGGATCCTGTCCCTGCAATACCCCAAGACCTGGCATTTGATGAGCATGTTCAGAGCAGCCTGTGGGCAAAATGCAAAAGGCAGAGACAGCAGAGTGTGGGGAATGGAATGAGCCCCGTAGGAAATGATTTGCCCTTCCCAGGGGTGGGATGGGACAGGCAGACAAGGAAATTAGAGCAGCATTCATTTTAATTTTGTCTTTCCATGTGGAGAGAAAATTTTATGTGCACGGAGGCAAGTGCAGATGGGAACTGCCAATAAAAGCACAAGCTGCTGACTGTGTCTGCACCATTCCTGCCTCCCTTCTCCCTTTGGGGATCAAGCAAAGGAGGCCAGCAGGAAGAGTAGGCCTCCAGAGACCAACCTCCAAGGGCAGCGGGGTCCAAACCACAAGCCTCCTGAAAGTGACTGGTCTAACACTTGTAGCTTCCCCACACTGATAGCAAAGGGGATGCTCAGCTGATGTCACCACCTTCTGTCACCCACAAATCAGACTTATTGGAGTGTTTGGCTAGGGCACAAGGAGATGAACCATCCAGCACAAAAGGGGAGCTGCAATAATGGAAACTTTGATACTTCTACTTGGTTTTGAAGCAGGGACCTTTTGTGTGTTAGGCAAATGTGATAACCACTACACTACAGAAGCCCTTGTCAAGCACCTTTCCCATCCCCACAATTCCATCCACAAGGCACCAGTTGCCCTGGCACACACGGCTGGAGAACCTTCGAGAAATGGGGGGAGCCCCTCACACACTCAGCTGCTCCAGCAGAGGGTTGCAGCTGCACCCAGGAATTATGCCTTGGGCTTCAAGGGGAGTGTGACATACTAGAGCTGGGAAGAGCAACTAGTAACTCCCATCTCCCTGCTGTGTGTGTCAGGGGGATCTCGCACAGAAAGCAGCCCAGAGAGAGAGCAGCAAAAAGTCAGGAGCTGCTGAAAGTCATTTTCATCTCGACATCCGAGAATCCTCAATGCACAGAAAATGTTAAGAAATGAAATAAGCTGTGGGTTGTGAGGCAGCAGCTGTTAGCTGGACAGAGCCAGAGGCAAGGGAGGTGAGGAACACCTGGTGGGTGTTGCTGAACAGACATTAGGATTGTTAAGCAGGGGAGCCACAACTCACCTGCATGAGCCCAGCCCAGCAGAATGGCTTAACTTTGCCTGGAGACTTCACAATGCCCCCAGATGTGCCTGGCCTTGTGTTCTCCAAGCACGTGTGGAGTTTGCAGATGAAATCAAGCTGGGAGGGTTTGCAACTGTTTTGGAGGATAGGCTGAAAATTCTTCATAATCTGCACCAAGTGGAGACAAGGTCTGAGGTAAACAGCTGCTAACCAGGCAGAAGGAGAAAACAGTGCATTGAACAGACTTTCTCTGGGCCTCGCTGAGCAGGGGCCCCAGGGTCTCCAGGGTGACTCATCCACATGGAGACCTGCTTTGGGCCCTGTGGCTGGTGCTGCAGGCTGATGTCTTGCCCCCAGTGTCAGAGAGAGGGGAATGTGACATTCATCCCCCCTGGGCAAGTGTCTACACCTTTCCCAGCTGCGCCCTGCACAGCCTAGCCCAGCCCAGCAGCTGGGAGAGACCAGAGCCCCTGAGCCAGCCTTGGGAATGGGCCCTTCCCTCAGACGCACCTGCCCATGTCACTGGCTGCAGCTGAGACAGGGCTGCCCCCACCTTGTCCCCATGTCTGGCTGTGGCAATGCACCTTGGTTGTGTTTGGGGCCCTGCTCACCCCAGCAAGCTGCACTGCAGAGGACAGGAGTGAGCGTAGCATTGGTGGGACAAACCGGCCCATCCTATGTGCCCAGCCAGCCAGCAAGGGGCAGGAAGGTTCCTGGCAGGGTTGACTTTGGTGGATATGAAAACCCACCCTGCAGGTGGGGTTATTTAGCTGAGTGGTAAAGGTGATGGTTTGCTAATCTCTTGTATTTGGCATGAATGGGTTCAAATCCCATCTTCAGGGTTGGAATTGCTTTTGTTGAGCCCCAGCCACAAGGGGAGGCTGCCAGTGGAGGGGTGAGATGATTTCATTTACTCTGACAGGACCCAATCTGTCTGCAAAGGCAGCCGAATTGTGCGCTGCTCCCTGGGGCTCAGCAGGGCCCCAAACTCAGCCAGGGGTGTGGTGCCTTTGCAAGGAGGGGGCAGCCTGTGAAATGGGCAGCTGCCTCTGAGGGCAGGGCCTGTCCCCAAGGCTGCCTCAGGGTCTCTGGTCCCTCCCAGCAGTGGGCTGGGCAGTGCCCATCTGGGAAAGGATACTTGCTCAGGGGGAATGAATGTTTCTCTGCCCTTAACAACAATAGATGCAGCTACAGCATGGGCCTGGGGCAGGTCTCCATTCAAACGTCCCACTCAGGGCTCTTCTGCACTTCTTGGCAGCCAGGGAAAAGCTTCTTTGGGACAGACCTTCTGGCCTGCAGTTAAGGAGACCCAGTTGAGGACTGGCTGATCTTCTACCATCTTGTGATGATGGCATCAGCACACATGCTGCTTTGGGGGTGGCATTAGTGAGGGTTGGGGGGGAGCAGCCAGGCTCAGGGGTCTTTATGGAAGTCCTCTGGCTGCATGTAGCCATGGTCCTCCCCTTCTCTTGCACTGTTCTCGGGTGCTCAGTTGCATTTGCGCCATCCCACAGTGGTTCAGTACCAGCAGCCCCACCTCCAGGGGCCCACAAGAGCAAAGGTGAGCTGGGCTCCAGCCTGGGACTCTTCCTCTCACCTTCTCTCCCCTGATATTTTAGCCTGATATTCATGCTCCTTCTTTTAAGTGTCATGCCTGCAATAGAAATAGCCTGGCAGTTCCAGGTACAGGCACCGCCACCAATCATGTAGGCAAAGGAGAAGCTATGGGAAACACAACCTCAGACATCTCTACACAGACTGATGAGTTCTAGAGCCCCAACCTGTTGCAGGCATGTGAGTGAGTCAGCCCAACCAGAGGCTGAGCTCCAGTGGGCCTCACTCATTAAGCAGGATGAGGACCTGTAACTCGGATACAGCTGTGTGCAAAAAAGACCAGCCCTTGGAGGGAGGGAGATTTAGAACAAACCACCACAGCTCCAGCAGGTCTCACAGACATTTGAATTCAGATTCCTGTATGCTGCCTTTTACACAATGTGACTGGCAAATTTTAGCTCTTTTGGGCACCTCTGAGACTTTTTGTAAGCTGGCACCCTGCACTCTATGCCACCCTCCAGCTGTTTCACCTCTCAGGACACTCCTTCCTACCCCATCTCTGCCCCTCTTCTCCCCAAGACATTGAGGCCGTACCTTCTTGCTGCCCACTCCACCTGGCTGGAGACTGACTTTCTTTGAAACCCACAGAGTTACAAAACAGGTGCATTTTTCTTTTATAATAACCAGCCTGCAGAGAATTAACAGAAATACAGATATGGGGAAGGATGTTGATGCTTGTATATGAATATGGAGCTGAGGAAGCACATAATGGCCCTGGCTGTGAATTTCTACAAAATTGACATCCTCTGTACACACACATTTACAAAATGTGCAGCTACTTCATTGCTGAATGTGATACATTTGATAGACTCTGAATGAGAACCTCTTTAGAGAAATGAGACCCAAAATTCCTCATATCGGTGTCAACAGTCAGTTGCCCTGTTTAGCCAGATTTCAACTGAGGGAGGGATTTGGTAGGTTTATATGCAATGGCTCTGGCAAACATTGAGGGTTGATCTCCATTTTAACCCCTGCCCCATGCAGTAGAAATCCAGAGTGTGTAGGGAAAGGTGAGACAGCTGTAGTCATACAAGTAGCTGCCTTTTAAAGGAGGGGCTCGGACTTGAAACAAGACCACTTGATCTACAGTCAAACACCGTAACCCTGACCTACCCCCACATTTCACTCTTGCTTGTGCCACTGATCTTCAGGCCCCTTTGAACAAACCCTTCTTCCCCAGGTTCCCTTTTCTGTCCCAACCCTCAGGGGTTTTACAAATAGGGTTTTATTAAACTTCTCTCTCCAGGTGCACATCACAGCTTCCCCCTACTGACCTGGCTTCTCCCACTCACAGAGCTGCCATCACTCAGGGAGGCTGGTTTCATGTGAGTGGGGGACAGCTCTCCCATCCACTTGTGCTGTGGCCACACTTGGCCACAACTTTGAAATGGCCATTTTGAAGATTACTGATGAAGTGCTGAATTGAATATTCAGTGCTTCGTTAGCATTAGGACGCTTCCAGCTGTGGCACTTTGAAAGCACTGCTTTCAAAAGTGTGTGGCTCGGCACGGCTACACGGGGGCCCTTTTCAAAAGGACCCAACTCCTTTCTAAATCCCCTTATTCCTCTCAGCGGAGGAGCTCTTTTAGTGCCTTACCCACAGCAGCTGTGTGGAGTAGCAGAAGCACAAGCTGGAGTTGGAGGAGAGGCAGCCAAGGGGGCTGACCAGGGGTTAGTGGGGATGGGCCCCAAGCTGCTGCACCAGTGTAAAGAGGGGGAGGATACTGATGCCATGTCAGAGCCTTGGCGAGGATTTGTGATCTGCCCCAGACTGGCCCCACAGACAGGTTCTGCTCTGTGACTTCCCCACTGGGTCCCAAGGCCATAGTGGCATTTGGCAACATGGATACAATGGAAGTGAGGTGCTGTGACCTGTTCAAACAGGTCCTTCTGCTGAAATATGATCTGACCCCTAAGTCATATGGGTCCCCTTTAAAAACACAGCTCCAGTGGTGCAATGGGTTAGTGCACAGTACTTATAGAGCAGTACTGCATGAGACATGCTGAGGTTGTGAGTTCAAACCTCACCTGGAGCATTGCTTTTTCACCTGGTTGACTCTGAATCATCAAAAACTTTGACTGCAAGGGACCTCGAGAGGCCAGCCAGTCCAGGCCACAGCGCTCGTGGCAGGACCAAATGCTGTCTAGATCATCCCTGATAGACATTTCTCTAACCTGTTCTTAAATATCTCCAGAGACAGAGATTCCACAATCTCCCTTGCCAATTTATTACACTGTTTGACCACCCTGACAGTTGGGAACTTTTTCCTAATGTCCAACCTAAACCTTCCTTCCTGCAGTTTAAGTCCATTGCCTCTTGTTCTATCCTCAGAGGCCAAAAAGAACAAGTTTTCTCCCTCCTCCTTATGACACACCTTCAGATATCTGAAAACCGCTATCAAATTCCCCCTCAGTCTTCTCTTTTCCAAACTAAACAAGCCTAATTCTTTCAGCCTGTCTTCATAGGTCACATTCTCTAGCCCTTTAATCATTCTTGTTGCTTTTCTCTGGACCCTCTCTAATTTCTCCACATCTTTCTTGAAGTAAAGTGCCCAGAACCGGACACAATACTCCAGCTGAGGCCTAACCAGCGCAGAGTAGAGCGGAAGAATGACTTATTCTGTCTTGCTCACAACACACCTGTTAATGCATCCTACAATCATGTTTGCTTTTTTTGGAACAGCATCACACTGTTGACTCATATTTAGATTGTGGTCCACTATAACCCCTAGATCCCTTTCTGCTGTAGTAGTTCCTAGACAGACTGTCCCCATTCTGTGTGTGAAACTGATTGTTCCTTCCTAAGTGGGGCACTTTGCATTTGTCCTTCTTAGACTTCATCCTGTTTACCTCAGAGAATTTCTCCAATTTATCCAGATCATTTTGAATTATGATCCTATCCTCAAAAGCATATTTCTCAGAGCGGGTCCTCATGTAGTAATCTCATTATCTTTCAATTAACCTGCGATCCCACACCTTCCGTCTATCTCTAAAGCCACAAGCAGTAGCATTTTTGTATTATACGTCTCTTACAATGAAAGCTGCTTCTCAGAAAACGTAGCTGTCACTGTCTCTTTGACAGTAGCGCACTTTTCCCCATTTTTTTGGTCCTCCCTAGGTGTAAAAGCAGGAATATGATAGGCTAGAAAGCTCTACATTCAAAGCAAGCCAGAGGACTGGCTAATGAACCAGGCAGAGAGTTGCCTTCAAAGAAAGGAACGAAGAAAAGGCAAACTGAGCTACACTTAGAGACACTTTCGTAGCTACTCAGAGGACTATATGTATAGCTGTAGGGAATGCGGCAGCAGGAACGCAATGCTGCTGAAGACTGGGAGGAATGTGTCTCCCAGAGATCATTTGCATGAGAATGCAAAGGTGTGCATGTGTGATACCTTTCAGGCAAAGCCTAATGGGTAGCAAGTAAGCCACGAGATTTGGTCTATTGTAAACATGTAGTTGTAAAATCATAATTGAAGCTGACGTTTAGTGAGGGAATTGTGAGATCTCACCAATGCTCTGGGTTGTTGTGGGGGACAGGGCAGTCGCCATAGCTGCATAAGACATTGATTACACAGGGCTCCCTGGTTTAAAGCATTGTAAAGGAAGAGGTGAGTAGTATTGGTTAAGTTGGTTTATTGTGTTCCTTGGACTTGCCTGTGCTTTTGTCATATAGCTAAAAGACTGGCATGACTAATTGTCCTTACCTGTTCAAAGACAGAGCTGGCTATTAGGGTGTTTGTGAAATCCAATATGAGAGCTATGAAGAGCTGAAACCACAGAATAGCAACTATGGTTATTCAGAGCTGAAGGCACAGGGTTCTGCCTCAGGATGATCCTGAGCAGTGGCTGACAAAGGGGGTTGGCTAGCTGGCTGGTGGTAGCAAGGGGAGTCTGCAGACAAGGGGACAGCTAGTACTGTCCTGGTGATGTATCTGTGGGCTCTGGGTTTGGGATCGCAGAAGGTACACCCTGTAACTGTGTGTGGGGTAAAGGGCCAAGAGCCCCAGCAAGAAACTTGGTTCCACTGCATATGAGGATGGTATCTTGGTAAAGGGGTTTGTCTCTCCTTTGCTTAGATATACTGCATCTGTCACTGTAACCTTGGGGTAGGTTATGGTCATTAAACAAGCCATTTCTATCTCAGACTCTGTGCTTGCGAGGGGGGGAGAACCACCTTAGAGGCACCCAACACGGGGGTGAAATTGTCCCAGGCCACTGGGTGGGGGCTCGAGCCTGTTGGTTGTATCCTTGACAGGAAAACCCCACAGGAGTTGAACCCGGCCCTTCTGGCAGGCATCTGGCATTAATAGAAGGGTTACACAGCTGTACTGTGAAGTAGCTTCCAAGAGAAGTAGGAAGCTAGCTAGTAGGAAAAGCTCCTTTTAAAGCGAGCAAGAGGAACATACTAGGAGCCAGACTGAGAGAGAGCTTTAAGCAGCTGTAGTATGCCTCAGTTATAACTAAGCTAATGGCAGAAGATGGAGAGAACATCATTTCTTGTGAGCCTGAGAAGGAGATTGACTCCTAGGTACAGAGCACGGGGTGGAACTAAGCAAATGTCTGCACTCTAGACAGGGCAACAACTGAAAGCAAAACTGCAAATGAGCATCAAACTCATGCAGGCAGACAAGATGCAAAACAGAGATATATGAAAGTCTAGGGAGAGTAGTACATGAAAAGGCTGCAGGAAGCTAGAGAGCAAAATAAGGATAAAGTCTCTGCTTTTAGTGCAGTTCTCACAATATCATCATGGAGTGTAGCTCAGTTTTCCCTCTGCCTTCCTCCTGACACTGAAAGCTGCTTCTCAGAAAATGGAGCTGGGAATGTATGGTTGATTGTAGCTCAGCTTTTTGCTCTTTCTTCCTGCCTCTGCTTCTCAGGGTAGAATTTACTGTAGTCCTCTCACAGGCTTTAATAGTAGCCTTGATATTCTCTGTCTTTCCCCCCTTGCTACCTTCCCATGAGAGAAGAGACTTTTCAGGCTAGCTTTTTCTGTTGTCCTCTCTCTTGCTTTAGACTTAGCGCTCTTTTCATTCTAGCTTGCTGTCTGTGTTTTAATCTCTGGCTCACTGTAGCTTTTACTGTGGCCCAGTTGGCTCAGTTCTCAGCCGTGCTTCCTAACTACATTTCAAGCTGCTTCTCTCTTTAGCATGCAATAGCCTCCTCTCACTAGTTTTCTAGTTAACTCAGGTCTTCCTGAGGCTTGCTACCTCTGTAGTACTCTATTTCTCAGAGCGGGTCCTCATGTAGTAATCTCATTTTCTTTCAATTCACCTGCAATCCCACACCTTCCGTCTATCTCTAAAGCCACAAGCAGTAGCCTTTTTGTATTATACGTCTCTTACAATGAAAGCTGCTGCTCAGAAAACGTAGCTGTAACTGTCTCTTTGACAGTAGCGCACTTTTCCCCATTTTTTGGTCCTGCCTAGGTGTAAAAGTTCTTCTCCAGGTAGAGAGTAATGTAGTCTTCTGGCTGACGTGGACATTCACTGATCTCTAACAAAGGCTTCCGACTTGTGTATGAGGTTACGGCTCACTCAACTTCTGAATGCACGGATCTCGCTATCTTTCAACGTGCTACTGAGGGGAGCTTTTTTTTCCCCTCACAATAGCTTCCTTCTTAGATTCGAATGTATTCTCCAGTAATAAAGGTAACCTCGTCCTTTCGGCAGCCCTGTAGGTAGCTGCGGAAGTAGCTCAGTTTTCACGATTACGCCTTTTTATGCCTGAAGGTCCTTTTCTGGCTAGATTTTTGACTGCGTCCTCTCGCTAGCTTTCAGTTCATCTCAATTGTCATCCTGCTTTCCTGCCTGTGTTTCAAGCTACTGCTCTGGGTATCTTTCAATGTTGTACTCTCTCCAGCCTTCACTGAAGAGTTGAAAGTGATGTGCTTTCAGTCTAGCTTTCTTCCATGTTTGAAATCAGATCTCAGTCAGGCTTGTTATGTCATACTCTCTCCAAGTCTCACTTGTGGCATTGAACTTAGCTGAGTTTTGCACCCTGCCTTCCTGCCTAGCTTTAAAGCGAATTGTCAGTCTCCCTCGTAACTTAGTCCTCTCACTAGCTTTCAAGCTACCTGTGGCATTGTCTTTATTTTTCACCCAGACTTCTGCATATAATTGAAGCTCCTTCCTCCTGGCTGCCAGCCAGGCTCTGCTGTCAGTCCCAGCCTGCTTCCCCCACTGGCTGAGCTGCACTGCTGGGTCTGGCCTTGGCTACCAGGCGTTGTGCCCCTGGATTCTCTCCCAGCTGCTGACACTGGGACTGCTAGACTCCTCGCCACCAGGGCTCTCTGATCCAACAACAGAGTTCTGGACCAGAGAGGTTCAACCTCTGCTGAGCCAGCAACAAAAGTAAATTTGTGCGTCACCACGTTGGCTTACAAGAAGTCAGAAATGTAGCTTCCTTAAGCTTTCCAGTCACGGATTCAACACCCAGACTCCAGACTTAATGATGAGCGGTTATTTAAAACCAACTTCAAACAATAGGTTTCTTCTAATTTCAAAGGACCAGCCACGTAGCCAGGTCAGCATATAACTCAGATCTTACCCCAAATTCATGCTGTCGCCAAGTCTCTAGTATATAATGTGTAAAGGCAGGGCCTTTTTTCTGCTGGAACGCCGCTCCGGCACCTTTTTTTGTGGTGCCACCCTTTTGAAAGGTGGCTGGGCTACACTCTCTATTTTCTGCTATGTGCAGTGGCAAATGGGTCAGCGAAGGGTGGTGCAATTGTGGGGGAAAAAGGAAAAAAGAAAAACTGCTGTAGGGGTTACAATTTTTACCTTTTCCACAATAACCAGACCCCACTCTGTGAGAGGAAATTAGGGGGTCATGTGCACCTCTTTGAAGTTGTTACCTTGTCACTTAGAGACAATTTACCCTGAAGACTCCTTTGTTTTTGTCATCATGTACCTTTGTAGGGTAAACTGAGGTCAGCAGAACTGGTGTTTGCAGACAGATCTCAGGATGACTTGGCTGAGACTTTGGTATGTTAAAGAAGACAATTAATTACCAAACTATCTAAACAAACTGTATAAAAAGGCCTGAAAACTGATTCTCAGGGCTCCCACTTCTCTGGAAGTTGGCAGCCTGCATATATGCAAATAAAGTTTCCTTTTAGATCTCTCTCTTGCCTCACTGCTTTGACCTCCAGCCTCGGGCCTTTGGGGAGCAACGTACCCCAGGGGAAAGTGGCTTCTCCAACACAATGCAACTCAGTTTAGCTGCACACATGGAGCGCCCCCTCCCCTTGCTCTGCGCTTCATGGCTCCAGCTGGGAACCAGACGGTCCTTCGGTCCCAGCGTAATCCACCCAGGAGCTATGCAGCTCCTGCTGCCCCAGTGGCTATGGTCCTCTGTGGTCCTGGAGGCTGAGCCTGATGTGGCACTTGCATGGTTCTGGTGGCCTGCCATGGATTGAGTGGGAGAGGCGACTGAAGTGGCACATAAGTAATTAGCCAGCATTCACTTGTGGGGGCCTGGGGGACCTTAGTTGTGGGAAAGGGAGAGGTCATTCATTTGCGGTGGGAGCGGTGGGTGTGGGGGGGTTAATCCTGTGGGAGGTTAGAAAAGAAAGGTGAGAGTTAAAATTAATTAATGAAATCAAATACCTATAATACTTGCAAAGTTTTTGGTTCAGGCTTGTAGCAGTGATGGCTGCTGGCTTGTTAAGTCTCCAATTGCCTCCCAGTCCTCATTGCCTTAGTTAGAATCCTCCCATTAGCGCAAGCTCACAATCCAGATGCTAGAGTAGAAAAAAGGCAAAGTGGAGGTTTCAGGGCCTTTTAGCCCTTCTGCCACGTGAAGGGAAACAGATTGTTCTCACAGGTAATAACATGTTGTTTGGAGTCACAGGGCCATGCATGCTTTGCTTAGTGATAGCAGAGGTCATTGCCCAGTCCTTCACAGGAAAGTCCATTAAGCACATATAGGCATCTCCCATGAGCCTTTGAGAGTTAAGTGTTCTGCCATGGGCCATTGAACACAAATAGTCCCTTTTGAGGTGCAGGCTAGTTAACTTGTGTGTGTTACCACATGAGCAAACATTTGAGATAAATGTACATAATTAAATGACACATATATACAGATAAAATAAAAAGTTATGATTTACTAAATGTGATTTAAAGACACTTTACTTGACAGTCTTTGTGTAAGATTTGTTGTGATTATATATCTGTGGTAGCAGCAGTGATCTACATGGTCATAGTTTAATCAGATAGGCTACGTCTGCACTACATTCCCCTTTCAGAGGAGGAATGCAAATGAGGGAGATTGAAAATGCAAATGAAGCACAGATTTACAAATGTCACACTTCATTTGCATAATCCCATGTGATCGCATTTCTGGAAGAGACTTTTGAAAACAAAGACAGCCATGCAGATGGGGTTCCCTAGGAAAAAATCCCCATTTCTGAAAGAACCTTATTCCTGAAAGAATGAGGTATAAGGCTTCTTTCAAAAAAAAGTTTTTCCCCAAAAGAACCCTGTCTACACTGCTTTTTCTTTTTATTAAAAAAACTCTTCCAAAAATGATTGGAAGAGATTATGAAAATGAAGCCCAAGATTTTTAAATCAGCTTTTCATTTGCATTTTCAGTTTTCCTCATTTGCATTCCCTTTTGAAAGAGGAAAGTACAGTAAGGTCTCAGAGTACACGAGGGTTCTGTTCCACGCACCCTTGCGTAAACCTAGATTTCATGCAAGTTGGGATCTGGCTTTTTCCCTGGCAGAACACATGTTCTGAAGCTGGGGAAGCAGCAGAAAGGTGCTGCTGTGGTGTGGGGGCAGTTGGGGAGGGTTAAGCCCAGCAGTGGTTTGGGGCTGTGGGAGGTGGGCTAAGGCTGGGATGGATTAGGGCTGCAGGGGGATGCGGGGTGGAGCTGAGCATGTGTAGTGAGCTGGGCTGCAGAGGGGGGGGCAGCGAGTTGAGCTGGAATCACAGCCATGCCAGGGTTCTGAGCCAGCAGGGAGATCGCACTGGAGTCACGCATGGTGGGGCGAGTGGGCAGGTAGTCAGCTTGTGAGCCGGCTGCGGGGGCAGGGGTCGCACCAGAGCCGCACAGAGCAGGCAGGCAACTTGTGAGCCAGTGGTGGGGGGGGTCACACCACAGCTGTGGCGGGGAGCTTGTGAGCCAGCAGGGGCGTTGCACTGGAGCTACGCGGGGCAGTGGGGGCGGCTTGAACCAGAGCCGCTTGCAGGGGGTTTAACCCGGGCCGGGGGTGGGGTCAGGGGCAGACGTGTAAGAGCAGGGTGGCGCACTCTGAGACCTTACTGTAGTGTATATGCAGCCATAATGTCACAGAGGTAGGTTAGGAAAAGTACCAAAGCCAGATTCACAATTGTTGGAAAAATGCTGCAGGCTTTAGACTGGGACATGCTTCACAAAGCAAATCTGGCAGTTCACTTCATGGCATGTGGATATCATTGAGGCCAGGTTCTGTTCCAAGAAAAGATCATGGGAAATCTGCCTTAATTAGCCCTTTTCTGCTCCTGTGTCCCAAAATAAACTCTATTGTCCTCCCTTCTGGAAGGTGGGTCCTTCTTGGCTTTATAAGGGGGGCCCAGTCTCATACTTCCCAGATTTTTCTTGCCCTGAGAACCTCTTCCCACCCAGGCTCTCAGAATGATTCCTAGAAAAGCTTAGTTTGAGTGGGTGCGAGTTGATTGTTTTGCACAATTTCAGTTGTCATGATTGATTGCCTAGTAAAAGGACCAGGCAGTGAGTTAATAAGTTTCACCAAGTGCTTAAAAACATGTTTCCCATCCAAAAGGAACTATTTTTAGGTTCAAAGAATTTTCAAATTTACACTACTTAGTGGAAGAAGCAGTGGGAATACAGAGGATTTAAATGAAAGCATTTCCTCATGACGGCTTTTCTTCATACTACTTGGGCAAGATCAGGCAGGTTGGGACCCGTAAGTGTGTTCAAACAGCTCTCACAAAAGCAAAATCTTTGTCACAGTATGATGTAGTGGAGCTTAAATATTTCAGAGATGAAAGTCTGATATTGTGCTAGAATATATTTACCAGAGCTTGGTATTTTTAGTTGCTAATATTTAATATTTAGACAACACAGGGAGTAATTCCACTCCCTACTGATATTGAAGTGGGAGAACATCCCCTTTTTATCCCTCATTAAACACTATTCCAATGCTGCTGGATTAGAGAGAGCTTTGGTAACTCTTAGGACTAAAGCTGAAGAGGGTGAGCCAGTATGTGGAAACCAGTTGCAGATCTTTTAATGTGTATCATCAGTAATATCATGGCAAACACAAAAGATCAAGTGCTCCATCCAGTGTAAAAATAATTCAATGATTAAGGTGCAATTCATACACACAATAGTGTAATTCAGGAGTTGCTCCTCTGTTGTCAGTGGAATTGCTGCAGCACAAAAATTGTGTTAAATTAGAATCGAGCCCAAAGAATTTAGGGAACTGTAGCCTTAGCTGCAAGTTAGACTAGTGTTCCAGGGGTATGCATGCCCCAGGGGTTACACAGAGATCTTCTAGGGGTACATCAGCTCATCTCGATATTTGCCTAGTTTTACAACAGGCTACGTAAGCACTAGCAAAGTCAGAACAAACTAAAATTTCATTTGACTTCTTAGACTACTCTATACAGTATATACTGAAAAGCAAGTATAATATTCATAATTCAGTTGAATTGATAATTATATGGTAAAAATGAGAAAGTAAGCCATTCTTCAGTGTTGCTGCGCTGTGTATTTTGTATTTTTGTGTGATTTTGTAAGGAAGGAGTTAACAGAGTACACAAGACACATCAGACTTCTGGGAGGGGATAGTAGTTGGGAAAGGTTGGAAACCGCTGAGCTAGACTATCCAAACGGAGTGTGTAACAACACACGCTGTAATGTTTCACACCCAGTTGATTTGGCTCTGCTGTGTCTATGTATCACTGTTGATCTGCTATGAATTTAAATATAGGGGATTCAGTCAAAAGTAAATTTCAGCTGTCTTTTTTTAAAAATGTTACATCATTGTGGCATGACAAAACACACAAAAGCAGCTGAAATGACGTACAACATCCAACTTTTTTGAATTAGAGTGACCAGATAGCAAGGGTGAAAAAAAGGAAACTGGGACAGGCTGAGAGGTGATATCCTGCATTAATCATATATTACATGACCCAAATTTCATTTTCACCAGCAGGCGGAGGTGGGCAGTTTGTAGAATTACTGATGGTTCCCAGAACAGGTCAGCTTCCTTCCCTGCCATCTACCTAAAGCTCCTGAGAGGGAATCTCAGTGTGGCAGTGCAGTCTGTGCAAGGGCTTGTGGATGGCAGATGGGATTCAGGCTCTGAGAGGGAGTTTGGGCACTAGGGATACGGCAATTGCTCCTTGTCTAAGAGCTTTACAACAGCATTACCTCTGCAGCTGTCATTGACTGTGGGGGCATTCGGGGTGGGGCAGTGCATGGAGACACACCCTGCCAAGAGTCCACAGGGATGTGATGGAAGACGCACAGAGCAGGCAGGCAAGAAGCTGCTTCAACCCCGCTGTACTGCGGGAGGTGGCAGCACCCCACCTACTCTCTAGCCCTGTAAAATCACCCCGGGGTGTCATGCAGGGTCAAGAGAGAGACCTAGCCCTGAACTATGGTGGAACTGGGTCCCCAGGCCAGGACTGTTGCTGGAGCCCAGGTACCACAGGCCCACGTAACTCACCACCCCTGCACCAGGTTTAACCTCATAATTTTACGTGGGATTACTTGTAGTGGGCTTGTGGCCAGGATCTGAACTTTCCACGTGTTCAAAGAAGATGCCACATCAAGGGACACTGTACCTCGCCAAACACCCTGCTGTACATTAATTCAGTTTTGCCTCAGAGAAAATGTGATGCTTATTCAACCAAGATAGTTTCTGTATCACCCTAGACATTTTAGATTTTGCCCAGCCAAACTGAAAACTCAACCAATCCAACCAAACTGCTCAGATTATGAGACCTGAGAATGCTAGCCTAAGCTGTAATGAAAGCAGGTTGAAAGGAAGTGGTCTAGTCTGGCCGTATACCTTGATTTAAATATTAATATTGATTATTATATGAACATTCACATATCAACTGAAATGAAAATTGAAATTTACTAAGCTATAGTATGACAATTTTTAGCCACCAAAATTTTTGTGTGTATGAACAGTGCTTTTTAGCCGGAATCCCAACCATGCACACCCTCCTCAGGCAGCGTCAGCTCCGCTGGCTTGGCCACGTCCACAGGATGAATGATGGAAGGATTCCAAAAGACATCCTGTATGGTGAGCTAGCCTCTGGCAAAAGACCTCCCGGACGCCCCCAGCTGCGCTACAAAGATGTCTGCAAGAGAGACCTCAGAGAGGTAGACATCGAGCTGGACAACTGGGAAGAACTAACAGACGACCGCAGCAGATGGAGGCAGGGGTTACACAAGGGCCTTCAGAAGGGCGAGATGAAGATCAGACAGCTAGCAGAGGAGAAGCGAGCGCACAGAAAGCACACTAAAGACTTGCCAGACACCCACTACGGACTTGCCAGACACCCACTACATCTGCAAGAGATGCAGCAAGGACTGTCACTCTCGTGTGGGTCTTCATAGTCACAGTAGACGCTGTAAATGAAGTCCTCAACTGAAACAATAAAGGACACGATCCATAGTCTATGCAGACTGAAGGATGCCTACTACTACACGGGTGGAGGGAGCCAGCTGAGTACCAGATTTTTTTTTTTAAATTAAAGACAGTACTACATATGGATAATGCAGAAAATTTAAATTGCTTCATTTGTATTGAGATATTCAGATTATTTAAGTATAGTAGACATCATGTGCTTCAGAAAAATATACACCAAAAGACACTAAGAACGGAGGTTAAACTTCGAACTATAGATACACAAAAAGTTGTGACGGATCATTTTTCCTTTCATTATTACCAGGCTGTTCCAGTTTGTGTCCCTCTGAATGTTGAAAAGAATTATGAACTGCTTTACCTTGTGGAGCAATTCATAGGGATCCCAGTGATGTACTTAAGATTTAGACTGCCAGAAGTCACCAGGTGAGCATTTGCCATTGATAACCTTATTCGGGGAAGTTCTGGGGATTTGTTTCCATTAATTCTCAGAAGGTGACAGAAGGATGTGGGTATTGCATGAAGATTCACAGCAGCGTCTCACAGAATAAGACACCTTGAATCACTGCAGGGAGGACAAATGAGTTACAAATCAATGCATGATCACCCAAATGCCTACATGTAACAGTGCTCAGTGGAGGCAGGAATTACTTCGAAAGTGGATGGACAGGATTGAGGTGCTTAAAGAGTCAGTTTACAGCAATGCCTAGTTAATTATATCCTTGAGCCACACCTGCAGTATGGCAGCTTGTAACTGCTTGGTGTGATACAACTGAGAGCATAGCAAGTTCATTCCAGACACTAAGCTCCATTTTAAGCAACTTTTTCCATCAGTTGGGAGCAGTCACAGCTGACTGATGCAGCTACATAATGGAGCAAGGCAGTCCATTAGTGTGGTCTGTGGGAGGCACAGAGCCCTAGCATCTGAGCCAGAGCTCATCAGCGGCTGAGGAAGCAGATTCCTCCTGCAGCTACTGGCAGCTGGTTGCTGCACTTGTAGACAGATGTACTGACTGAAAGGGAAATGAAAACAAACCTTGGGAGGAAGAAATATCAGAACTGTCCTAGAAGTGAGTGAGGAAATGTGGAAAATGGATTGAGAGGGAGAGCGGGGAATATTAATTGGCCAAAGGCCCCAATAATTTTTGGGGTGAATGAGATTTTTAGGAGGGGAAAAAGGAGGTTTCACAGTGACCGAAGCTTGGTCTCCCTCTGAAGGGGAGAGAAAGAGAGGGAGGATGACAGCAGACATTAAAAGATATAGCTGTTCCCCAAAGGCCAGTCTTGGAAACTGACTCACTCCACAGTAGCCAGATTTCATATAGGGTTCTCTCCCCACCATCAGGTAATGTTGCTTCTTTTTCAGTCTGAAAATCAGATGATGTTATAAAATAAATATGCATCTCAGTATGAAGTTGTATATCAAAATGGTGAGCCTCATGTGATGGTTCTGCTGCCCTTCTGCAAAGGTTACCAGCTGTAGCATGCTGTTCACCAAGTACTAAGGAAACTAATGGTTTCCTGTGCTTTCTTCAGGCCAGTGATGCTGAGCAGTGTTTCCATGAATGTGTAGAATTTCCTCTTCATGTGTCAGTGACCAAGAGCTACTGCTAATATGTAGGGAGCTCTATATTGCAGTTCACCTTGCTTGCTGTGCCACCTGAAGATGCAAGGTTGCCTTTGAGTCGCTGTTTAAACAATTTCAGAGGCACCGATAGAAAAAGTTGCTGCATTGGTGATTTTAGAGCATAAATATTACACTATGTCCTACACTTTATGAGTCAAAGCTGACCTGGCATTAATGATCTCCTGGAAGACCTTTTTAATAGTTTGAAAGTATCCTCAGCAGCTAAAGTCTGAAATAGACACTGACCAGCTCAAAATATGTAGCTTTGACAGAACCATATATGAAAGTCAGTGTGTTGCAGAGAGATCTGGCCTTGGAATCCGTGCACCGGAGTTCTGATCCTAGTTCTGCCACCCACCTGCTGCGTGCCTTTTGCCAGTCGCTTCACTTCTGTATGCCTCCGTTTTCTCCTCACACCCTTCCTCCGTCTTGTATATTTAGCCTGAAAGCCCTTTGGGGCAGAGAGCTTCTCTTATGTTTGTACAGCCCCCAGATCACAACAGCCTCTATAGGTTGTACCATAGAATAATACCACTACCACCATTTATTATTTGTTTTACTGTAGTACCTAGGAGTCTAGTTATGAACCAAGATCTGATTGTGCTAGACACTGTACAAAATGCAGAATAGAAAGCGCTACAATTTATGCATGATTGTCCAAATGCCAGCAAAAGAGAAACCCCATTCCCTGAACAGAATAAAGGTAAAACAGTGGAACTTTCAAAGTCAGCAATGAGCAAATATTTATTGACGATTTTGTTTAATAGCATGCCTGAACATACTACGGGAACACATCCCAGGCAATTTACTTTTTCTCACAACACATCTGTAAGCTAAGGGGTATGTTACCCCTGTTTTGTAGATGGGGATCTGAGACAGTCATTAGCTCTGGGTTCTGCGGGAAGTTTGTAGTAAAGGTGGAAATTGACCCCGAAGTCAGAAGTCCCAGACAAATACCTTAAGCACAAGATCATCAGTGTCATTGGTTCAGATGAACAACATTCTGTAGCTACTGGATTGTGACTGTGATCAATCATAGGCAGCCATTTAACCTGCTCAGATACAGAGTTGTCATTTGGAGATTAAAACTTCCCTCCATAGCAAAATTATTAGTGTATTGCAGTAAGCGCTTCACTGTATTATGTATCCTCTTCCCTTTATTGTGATCCCTTTCCCATGACTCAGATTTTCAGCAGAATTTGATTTCCGGACATATGATGCAGAAGGTGTTATACTATATGCTGAGTCCTCTGACAACACAGCATGGTTCTTGCTTGCACTTCGTGATGGAAAGATTGAGATTCAATTCAAGAATGAACTTGGAACAAAAGTCACCAGTGGTGGCAAAGCCATTAATGATGGTCTGTGGCATATAGTAAGTTTTTTTTTAATGCTTTGTCAGCACACTCAAAAGTTGGAAAAAAATTAATAGCAACTTTAAAAAGAAAAGTTTCAAAATGGTTCCGTAAAGATCCCAAATTTAAAAAAAGGAATGGTGGCATCACCTGCAAACTTCCAAGTTGTCTTTTGATACAAAAATCACTTTCAGGGTGGTCAAGTATCAGAGGGGTAGCCGTGTTAGTCTGGATCTGTAGAGCAACGAAGGGTCCTGTGGCACCTTATAGACTAACAGAAAAGTTTAGAGCATGAGCTTTCGTGAGTTAACTCACTTCTTCAGATGCATCTGAAGAAGTGAGTTAACTCACGAAAGCTCATGCTCTAAACTTTTCTGTTAGTCTATAAGGTGCCACAGGACCCTTCGTTGCTTTTCAGGGTGGTGGTTTCATACCTGGCAGCACTGTGCCGTCTAAATTGTTCCGCCCGTGTGTAGAATAAATTTTGTTATGGGTACACAGGAATGTGTGGGTGTGCACCACCAGTAGAAATGCAGGATGCCAGCTGTGTGCTTTGTGGATACTCTGCTAACTAGGTAGGTGGCATTTGAATCTCTCCTAGGCAGCCACCCAAGTGATCAGCTTACAGGGATCATGGCTATACATTAATACTAGGGCATGCAGGTGTGTAAACGTGTTTATTCTGACACAAGTGGTCCATGAGGTTGGTATTCCAAGCAAAGTTGTATTATGCTACCCAGTGCGGCTTAAAATCAGTCAAATCAGCCTCGTAATGAAATAAAACTTACTTTTAAAAAATCCTTAAATCTTGAGTGTAGTGTGTCCAGTGCTTCTCAGTCTCAAGTCAGTAGGAGTCTTAACATTAACTTTACTGGGAACAAGTTCCGTTCGATGTAGCTACTACATACAGAAAAAGAACACTATTGAGATTGTAAAGTCAGCCACTTAAACTTAGAAAATGTCAGAATTAAAGTTACAAGGACAACCTTATTTCTGGCATTTCCTAATTTTTCAAGCTTGCCTTCGCAGCCGTCTTTTAATGTATAGATAATTTGTGTGTCTCACAAGCATGTAGCACAGTATTTGGTTTTGATTTTTTTCCTGTGGAATGGCCCCAATTCATCAGCAGCACATTTGAACGGAGTACTTTCAACATGGTATGTCACCAAAGTGCTAAACTGTGCTAGCCACAGAAATATACCATCTTCTGGCACCCTGGAGGAAGAGGCACAACACATGAAGACAGAGAGTTACAGCTCCACAAATAGCCTAACACAGCACAGCTCATTGTAAAAATTTGAAAGGTATTGAGAAAGAGTGTGGGGTTATGGGTTTGTCTGCACAGTAGCTGGGAGAGTGCTTCCTAGTTTGGGTAGCTAGACACACACTAGGTGTAGCTGAGGTAGCTCACTACAAATAGCGACATAGCTGCATCATCACAAGTTGTGGGTTGGGCTAGCTACCTGAAAACATACCCAGGGTATTCACAGATTCCTAGGCCAGAAAAGGAACATCATGATCATGTAGTCTGAACCACTACATCACACAAGTCTTTGAGCTTCCCCACAATCATAGAATCACAGGGCTGGAAGGGACCTCAGGAGGTCATCTAGTCCAGTCCCCGGCTTCAAACAGGATCAACCCCAACTAAGTTATCCCAGCCAGGACCTTGTCAAACTAGGACTTAAAAACTTTGAGGGATGGAGAATCAACCACCTCTCTAGGCAACACATTCCAGTGCTTCACCACCCTCCTGGTGAAATAGTGTTTCCCAATATCCAACCTACTCCTCTCCTTCTGTAACTTCAGACCATTCCTCCTTGTTCTTTGATTGGTCACCACTAAGAATAATTTCTCTCCATCCTGTTCAGAGCACCCCTTCAGGAAGCTGAAGGCTGCTATTAAATTACCCCTCAGTCTTTTCTGTAAACTAAAAAAGCCCAAATCCCTCAGCCTCTGATCATAGGTCATGTGCTCCAGCCCCTTAATCATTTTTATTGCCCTCCGGTGAACTTGCTCCAGCACATTCACATCATTTTTATACTGGGGCGTCCTAGAACTGGACACAGTATTCCAGATTTGGCCTCACCAGTGCTGAATAGAGGGGAACAACCACTGTTCTAGATCTGCTCACAATGCTCCTTCTAATGCACCCTAATATGTCATTAGCTTTCTTGGCTACAAGGGCACACTGTTCACTCATATCCAGCCTTTCATCCACCATAACCCCTAGGGGCCTTCCCACTGTACTGCTGCTTAGACAGTCAGTCCCCAGCCAATAACAGTGCTTGGGATTCTTCTGTCCCAAATGTAGGACTCTACATTTCTCCTTGTTGAACCGCATCAGATTTCTTTTTGTCCAATCCTCCAATTTATCCATTAGATCCTCCCTCTACCCCCGCAATGTATCTGCCTCTCCCTCTAGCTTAGTGTCTTCTGCAAACCTGCTGAGGATGCAATCCAGTCCCTTATCCAGGTCATTAATAAAGATGTTAAACAGCACCAGCCCCAGAACCAAGCCTTGGGGCACTCTGCTTGAAACCAACCACCATCCAGATATTGAGCCATTGACCACTACCTGTTGGGGCTGACCATCAAGCCAGCTTTCTATCTGTCTTATAGTCCATGTGTGCAATCCATACTTCCTCAACTTATGGGCAAGAATGTTGTGGGAGACTGTATCAAAAGCTTTGCTAAGTCAAGGTATTTCACATCCACTGACTTTCCTGTGTCGACAGAGCCTCTTACCTCATCATAGAAGTTAATCAGATTGGTCAGTCACTATTTGCCCTTGGTGAACCCATATTGACTACTCTTGATCACTTTCCCCTCTTCCAAGTGCTCCAAAATGGATTCCTTGAGGATCCCCTCCATTATTTTCCTAAGGATTGAGGTAAGGCTGACCGGTCTATAGTTCCCTGGATTGTCACTCTTGCCTTTTTCAAAGATGGGTGCTACATTTGCCTTTTTCCAGTTATCTGGGATATCTCCCGATCTCTAAGAGTCTTCAGAGGTAACGGCCAAAGCTCACCAAAGACATCTGCCAATTCCCTCGGTATCCTTGGGTGCATTAAATCCAGACCCATGGATTTGTGTACATCTAGTTTTTCTAGGTAGCTTTTAACTCGCTCCTTCCTCACCAGTGGCTGCCTGCCACCTTCCCGTACTGCATTGTCTAACACCATCATGTAGGAACTGTACTTGTCTGTGAAGACTGAGGCAAAAAAAGCATTGAATGCTTCAGCTTTTCTTACATCATCTGTCACTAGGTTACCTCTCTCATCCAGTAACAGCCCCACACGTTCCCTGATAACCCTCTTATTGTTAACATGCCTGCAGAAGCCCTTCTTGTTACTCTTCACATCCCTTGCCAGCTGCAGTTCCAGTTGTGCTTTCGCTTTCCTGATTACTGCCTGGCATTCTCCAGCTCTATATTCATACTCTTCCTTAGTCAACTGTCCACTTTTCCATTTCTTATACGCATCCTTTTTGTGTTTCAGCTGACCAAGGATTTCCTTGTAATTTCCCAATAATTCCTAGAGCAGGCATTTGGAAAAATTTTCAATCTTGATTTAAAACTTGTTAGTGTTGGAGAATCTACTGGAACCCTTGGCAAATTGAGAGCATTTAACTATTTGAAGAAAGTGTACAAAAGGCACGCCCTCTTTCCAGTGTAAATGTAACTAGCTTTTCTTTGCTAGACTGGAGTCCATTATCAAGTATTTGTCCCCTATCTAGGTAGTTGCAGATTGTAATCAGGTCACTCCCTTACCTTCTCTTTGGTAAACTAAATAGATTGAGCTCTTTGGATCTGTCACTATAAGGCATGCTTTTTAATCCTTTAAATAGTTCTCCTGGCTCTTCTTTGAGCTGTCACCAACATGCTTCCTGAATTCTGGACGTTGTAGTCTACCAGTGGTTTTACGACTGCCACTTTCAGAGGTAAAATAACTTCTGCTTGAGGTTCGGCTACTTTTGCATGCGTGGATCATATTAGCCCTGTTGGTCTCAATGGAAGTTCATATTCAGGTGGTTATCCATCACGCTCCCTAAGTCATTTTCAGAGTCGCTACTTCCTAAGATAGCATCCCCCATCCTGTAGCTATGGCCTACAGTGTCTATTCCTAGATATATGCATATGCATTTGGCAATATTTACCACGCCCCCATTCTCCCCCACCCCATCTGCTAACTTTATCAGTAACATTTTTGTTTTCTTCTAGGTCATTTTAAATAGTGAGGGGCCAAGAACAGATCCCTATAGAACCCCGCTAGAAACACGCCAATCATAATTTCCTATTTACAGTTGCATTCTGACATTAATCAGCCACTTTTTAATTCCATTAATGTGACCCATATTATATTCTAGTTTTTCTTTATTTAATGAAAATGTTCTGTGCTATAACATCATTTAATGGAAGTGTAATTATAAAATGTCAACAATTTTACCTGCATCAACCAGCCTAGAAATCTAATTAAAAAAAGATATGAAGTTACTTAGTCTCTGTTTTCAAAAACTTATATTGATTTGTATATTACACCACCCTCCTGTAGTTCTATATTAAGTCCCATATGAGCCATTCTGTTATCTTGCCTGGGAATGTTGCTAGACTGACAAGCCTCTTAAAAACCGGATCATAATGTTTACCCTTTTCAAAAATTGGCACAAGATTAGCTTTCTTCCAATCTTCTGGAACTTCCTTGGTGTTCTAAAACTTACTGAAAACCAGGGCTAATAGTCCAAAACGCTCCTCTGTCAACTTCTTTAAATCTCTTGGGTGCAAGGTATACCAGCTGCTGATTTTAAAATACCTAATTTTAGCAGCTGCTTTTTAACAGTCTCCTGACAGTGGAATGGAAGAAATGTAGTCATCGTAATATGAGACTACATTGCTGTTTTCCCCAAATACATAACCGAAATGTTGATTGAACATTTCTACCTTTTCTAAATTGTTATGGGTAAGTCTATCATTTCCGTGTAGTAATTTTCTAATACCATTGCTGTGATTCTTTTTTATACTAATAAACTAAAAAAACTCGTTCTTGTCCTGAGCTACAACACTACAGTTCTGATTTACATTAGTACTATCAGTATAGAACAAATGGAAGAGAAAGGGAATTATTTTTAAAATACCATATAGTTCTCTTCATGTCCTTCTAAGACAATTTTTTTTAAACTTTACGGCTTTCTCCCATGTTTATAGCTTTTGGGGCACCTAGTAAAGTCTTGTTAAACAAGCCCCAATCATCATTCATGTTTTTCTGCCGAAGTTCTGCTTCTCAGCTTATTTGACTCAAAATTGTTTTCAGGTTTTTGAAACTGGCCCTTTTAAAGCACTAAATTGGGTAAGATTATATTTGGGCAGCTAGGCCGAGGTGCCACCAGTGCTGCGACAGCCACACTGCTACTTTTAAGCACGCTGTGTACATGTAACTTAAAAGGATGAGATTTAGTTCTGCCATATTGTTTCCTGATCGTCAGTCCCATGCACCTTCCCTTAGGCCAAAAGTGTATTTTGACAGGTAACATCAATAGCAGCAGATGAATCTCTACAGTTTTCTTTTGTCTTTGTTCTATCAGGAGGTTCATTTCTTTGTGGAAGGCTGAATAAAATCCAGAGGAGAGTGCTCACTGTGAATGGAATGTTAAACAATCTTAGAAGCAAGTTCCCAGCAAGTTCTTAGTGTAACACAACCTGAAAAATTACATTTTTCCAAAATCTTTTCATTCAATTGTTCACATTTTCCAAACAAGAAACACCTTTGCTTTATGAGTATTCTCCATCTAGCCATTTTCAAAATCCTACATATATTTACATAAAAATAAAAAGGCAGGTTGCTGGGCTGTTGTATTTTAAATTTAAATAATGGGACACATTAGGCAACCTTAACACAATGCTCACTACTACACCCTCTCTAATGAGTTCATTCAACATACGTAGTGCTATGCATAGTGTTATACATTATTTTTCATCCTAGGTCTCAGTGGAAGAATTAGAACACAGCGTCAGTATAAAAATAGCAAAAGAAGCAGTGATGAATATTAACAGTCCTAGAAACCTGTTTAAACCATCAAATGGCTTCTTGGAAACTAAGATGTACATTGCAGGATTGCCCCGCAGAGCTGATGATGCCCTCATTAAACAGGTAACTTTAAAATACCTCCCAGTTAAGTCTGGTTTGTTGTTTATTTTTTCTTTTATTGTAGTTACCCATTTGTCACCAGGGAAATACAATCCTGGGAGCTACGTATGTAAAAAGGAAAATGCTATTGTTGACCTTTTAGTTTGAAAATGAGTATGCATGAAGCTTTTCAGTCTGTCCATTTTTAGATTTAGTTATAGAATCACAGCAATTAAAGACATCCCAGAATCTAATCCATCTTCCAGGGTTTTTGTTAAGAGTTCAGTTTCTAATCTCATTTTAAGATTCCCAAGCAATAGATCCATTGGTACTTACGTAGGGAAAATATTGTACAAATGCTCCCTTTCTTAGAGCCAAATTGTGCCTTGGTCTTGGGGGCAGGCGAGAGCAAAGGGAGCATCTTGCATGTGCACTAGAAAATAATTTACATTTGGAAACAAGCCACCATAACCCTAACAAAAAGTGCTCGCAATATTTTCATTATTTTAAATCCATTTTTGCTTGTGGTATGGCGGGAAAACAAAAAGGTGAACATTTTTTGGGCAGTTTTAACTACTGCTCAATAAATAATCTGTTATCCAATGTGAAATAATTCTAGAGACGCTGTTTTGGGGCTGAGGAGTCAAACGTTCAGCAAACGAAGAAGACTAATTGCTATTTCACCATAGCTGTACTGCAGCAGACACAGCCAAGCAAAAGACAGAAGTTTGGCTTCAGTGTGTTTGAACTTAAACTTCAAAGCTATTTTTGCTCACCAGTGGTACCAACTGGAGAAGCTTATTTAGTAGCTCAGCACTGCTAAGCCTGTCATGCCTTTGATATCAAGAGAAACAAGGTGGGCGAGGGTGACAAAAATACCACTAAGATAAGTTCTTTTACTGAACCAATTTTTGTTGGTGAGAAAAAAGAGACAAGCTTTCAAGCTACGCAGAGCTCTTCGGATCTGTGAAACATAGGCACTCTGTGTCACAGCAAAATACAAGGCAGAACAGTTAGTTTAGCAAAAGTCATTAATGCATGTTGTAAAAGACTATTCAAGGTGAAGTGGTCCCTTAACACCATGCCAGTAACGGGAGAACAAAATGTGTGGGGGAGATACTGGGTTACAGATTTTTTGTAATAAGCCATAAATCCAGCATCCTAATTAAGGCCATGATTTTTAGGGTCTAGTAAAGTGATGAATTTAATTCCCAGGCTCATCATTTCGAGGTGCTATATAGGAGGATGAGGACTGAGCGGGCAGAGATGGACTTACTGTTTTGTGAAAAGTGTTTGCCCTTGGGTAACAGTGTTTTTTGTCTTTTTCATCATTTTCTTCTGTGTGATTTCATTCGAGTGATTGTCTGGTTTCAGCCAAATAGTTGGGGCACTTACAGAATGCATAATGAATGTGCCACCCAAACATCCCTGAGAAGACTTACTTCTCTGCTGAACCCCGCCCCCCCAATCACTCACTCCTAATTATCACCTCCCATGCCATACTGGAAGCCATATGCGCATCATAGAATCTAGTCCAGCCCCCTGCTTAAAGCAGGATCAACCCCAACTAAGTCATCCCAGCCAGGACCTTGTCAAGCTGGGACTTTAGAACTTCTAGGGGTGGAGAATCCACCACCTCTCTAGGTAACACATTCCAGTGCTTCACCACCCTCCTGGTGAAGCAGTTTTTCCTAATATCCAACCTACACTTCTCCCTCTTTAGCTTCAGACCATTGCTCCTTGTTCTGCCATCTGACACCACTGAGAACAGTTTCTCACCATCCTCTTTAGAGCTCCCCTTCAGGAAGTTGAAGGCTGCTATTAAATCACTCCTCAGTCTTGTCTTCTGTAAACTAAACAAGCCCAAATCCCTCAGCCTATTCTCATAGGTCATGTGCTCCAGTCCCCTAATCATTTTTGTTGCCCTTCACTGAACCTGCTCCAGCACATCCACATCCTTTTTATACTGGGGGGTCCCAAAACTGGACATGATATTCCAGATGTGGCCTCACCAGTGCCGAATAGAGGGACATTAGCCTTCTTGGCTACAAGGGCGCACTGTTTAGTCATATCCAGCCTTTCATCCATCGTAACCCCTTGGGCCCTTTCCGCTGTACTGCTGCTTAGCCAGTCAGTCCCCAGCCTTTAACAATGCTTGGGATTCTTCTGTCCCAAGTGCAGGACTTTATACTTCTCCTTGTTGAACTGCATCAGATTTCTTTTTGTCCAATCCTCCAATTTATCCAGGTCACTCTGGATCCTCTCTCTACCTTCCAACGTATCTACTTCTCCCCCTATCTTTGTGTCGTCTGCAAACTTGCTGAGGGTGCAATCCAGTCCCTCGTCCACGTAATTAATAAAGATGTCGAACAACACCGGCCACAGATCCAAGCCTTGTGGCACTCCGCTTGAAACTGACCACCATCCAGATATTGAGCCATTGACCACTACCTGTTGGGCTCGACCGTCAAGCCAGCTTTCTATCCATCTTCCAGTCCATGGATCCAGTCCATACTTCCTTAACTTATGGGCAAGAATGGTGTTGGAGCGGTCTTTGTCTGGGAAGATAGAGGCAAAAAAAAAAAAAAAAAAAACCATTGAACCTCTTTAAACATTTGCAATTAATTCTCAGTGGGAACCACATCCTGAGAAAGGTTTCCTGAATCCCCACTTTCTGGCTTTCAAATGACCGATCCATAAAGTAGCATCAGACCCTGCCACAACAATAGATGCAAAACCTGCCCACTAATCTCCTCTGCTACATTCTGTGCAAGGTCCATGGGTCCTATCCATGCCTATCCCAATGTGGTGTACGTCATCCTGGGCATTAAATGCCCCCAAATATAAAAGACAAAAATATCCCATTACTCACAAGTGAACACTTCACAGAATGATGTCTCCCGAGCTGACCTCTCAGGCTTCACCTTCAAAGGAAAGCCACAAAATAGTTTCAAAAGACGAGCCTGGGAACTTAAATTCTTAACTTTGCTGGCCACTATAAATCACAACTTTAAATAAAGACTCCCGATTGATGGCTTTATTACAACAGTTTATAACTCATGAAACTCCCTCTCCCCCTTGTTTGTTCCATGACTGGAGAGATGTTAATAGACCACTTCAACTGGAAGGGTCTTGTAACACGTCCCGTGACGCCCAGCCTCTTGGTCTAGGGCGGGGGGTAGGGGGTCGCAGGCCCTCCCACTCAACTGCGACCCGGCCCGAGGCCCTGGGGGTCGCTCACGTGCAACCCCGGCAGTGGGGATCCAGACCGCAACACACTGCCATTGGTTCGTGAGCGACGTTCCCCGGGCCACTTCCTACCTCACCCTCTGTTGGTGGCAGGTCCCAGTCCATCTGGTCGAGGGGTCCTCCTAGGTCGGTCTCCTCTGGGTCATCCACCTGTGGGGGCTCCGGCCAATCGTCCATGACCACGTCGTTAGGGTAGTCAGGCGGTGGCAATAGAGGAGATGCAGGGCGGTCCTGGGTCTGAGTGTTGTAGGGATCCGCCGGGGCTCTGGGGCGGCCTGCTCCCGGGTCCTTTTCCACGGCAGGGGGTCTCCACCGGTGGGAAGGTCCTGGTAGGTCCGGGAAGTCCGGGTAGTCTCCTTGGGGCATACGGACCCGGGGTTGCGTGGAGCCTCTGGGGGCCTGCTCCTCCGGCCTGGCCGGGCGGCCGCAGGCCCTCTCCCTTTGGCCCTGGGGAGCTTGTGCAGGCACGTCCTCCCTGCCCGGAGGCCCAGCACTGAATGGCTCCCGAGTCCCGCCTTTGGCTCTTCTAGCCCTTGGCCCCGCCCTCTGAGGGGCGGGCCTCTGGTCTCCTGACTCCGGCCCCGCCCACCAGGACCTCTGCATAGCTTCCCCGGCCTCCGGGTCTGCAGGAGGCCATACTGACCCACTACAGGTCTATTAGAATAGGTTTATCTACTTACGTAAACAGCCTGTTCAATCTCGTATCTATTTGTGAGACTTTTGTTGGCAAGTCTGCACTACAAAATTAAGTCAACAAATGACATCACTTTTGCAAGTCCCCATTACTCTCCCTGTGGTGGGTGTACTCCCCAGGAGCACTTGCACCACTTAGACTGTAAGTATGAGGAATAATAGAAGAGCTTCTGAAAGGCAGCAGCAGTCAAAATGACTTACCTCCACCTCTTGCAGAGGTAGAATTAATGTCACAGTAGTGGTTAAGTTACACTTCAGGCCATGTCTACATTACTGCTATGTCAGCAAAACTTACATCACTGAAGGGTGTGAAAAAGCTGCATTGGTACCATTGTGCCGCTGTAAGGTCTCTAGTGTTGACAAAGCTTCAACGTAGACAGTTACAAAGTTCGGTTAAGGTAAAGCAGCTTCTGTTGATCTCATTGGATAGGGTAGACCAGGCCTGACTGCTTTTCCCAAGACTGAAGACCTCTTTATAAACTCACAAGCTTGTTTCTCTCATCAACAGAAGACAATCCAATAAAGATATTACCTCATCCATCTTGTTTGTTTTGATATCCTGCGAGCAACATGGCTACAACACTGCAAACAACAATTTGATTCCAAAACACCTCTGAAGATCAGTACTGTTACCTATGGCACAACTATGCTTCACTGTCCATCAGAAATAAGTTGTCATGTCAATTAACTTATTCTCTATTAACAATGTTTCTAGAGCAAATCTGGAAGCAACACAAACATCTGTAGGTAACTTTTGCAGATTAACCCTCGACTAGATGGGTACATTCGTGCCTGGAATCTGATGAATCAGGGAAGTTCGGGCATAAATGAAGTTATTCAAGAAAAACAAAACAAACACTGTTTAGTCACTGTGGGGAAAGGGTCCTACTACCCTGGCACGGGCGTGGCAGAATTTCACATAAATTATAGTAAGTATTTTTTCAGCCTTTCCCAACATGCCTTTATGCTGAACTGAGGATTGAATTAATGGATGGCAAAAGAATATGAGCATCTCTCAAGCACTCTTTACTCAGGCAAGGTTCCCACTAACTTCAGAGAGAGTTTTACTTGTGTTCTGACTCCACACTTATATCAGTTTAATTTCTGCAATGACCCGTTAGAGTGGACTTAATCAGATGGGTCCGTTCCATTTCTCAAAATCTGTTTCAGCTCCCGTTTTATCAATGGACGTTTTGCCCTTGATGTCAGACTGTGGTTTGAGCCCCACATGAGTCAGTGATATGAAATTATATTTGAGCCAGATGCAGCACGAGTGATTGTGATACCAAGTAGCATGGTGCATCATTAGGATGAAATTATGAGAAAAGCAGTTCATGAGCAGGGTATCCCAATGAGCTGCTGCACTTGGGAGCACTCTGGCACCTGTGTGACTTTACTCATGTGAGAATTCCCATTCAGCAATGGGACTAGTCTGGTGTGTGATGTTAAACTGATTTTTAAGCTACCGCCCTTCTGCTCACTAGTAAAATTTTATGAGCAGCCTGTCAGGCTTTTTCTGGAGTAACCTTGTAAATAGTCCTCTTATGAATGTTGCAGAGAGAGAGGTAACTGAAAATGAAAAAAAGGAAAGGCAGCTGAACCAGCAAGGGGAAAAACCCAAGCTTAAAAATTTCTATGTTCTGTATTAGACACTTTGGAGAAAACTGGAAATGTAAAGCTTCACTTTTCACTGCAGGTTTAGCCTTATTGTTCATAGTGGGAGTATACATTAGATCACAGGGGAAAATGCTTGTAAATAATCAAACAGTATTTGGATTTTGGGGATGTTTCCAGGTTCATGAACTTCTTTTTTTTCCTTCTTCTTTTTAAACAGATAATCTTACCGATGGCAAAGACTGGCTTATAAACATAACATTGACTGTTCGCCCATGCACAGGCACTGGTGTGATGTTTGCCTTGGTCTCTGGCAAAACAGTGCCTCTTGCTTTGTCCATAGCAGACTCGGACTCCCCTAACTCACAAGTGATCTTACAGTTATCACAGTGATTCAGGGTCAGATCCTCATCTGGTGTAAATCAACATAGTTCTTTTTAACTTGAACTCTTTCTTCTTTCTCCTTCTGTAAAAGGGAATAAATTCTAGTTACTTATTGTACCACACAGGGGTGTTATGAGGCTGAATTAATTGCTCACAAGATGCTCTGATAAAACAGTGGTGAACTGCATGCATAAGCCACATGGGTCTTGTGGGCATTAAATTTCTCTCTATTCCCTGTTGTGGCAAGGAACAAGACAGAAGGCAGTGTGTGCTCTACACACACACACACACAAGTGTAAAAGGCACATTATTAGGAATTCATATAACAAGTGCTCTTTATTAACTGGCATCTGCTCTGCCGGTGGTCACCCAGCCGGGACTGGCAGAGCAGGGCCAGTGACAACTGGGCTGTGGGACCTGCTGTCTAGCCAGGGCTCGGGCCAGCAACAATGTGGCTCTCCACCCAGATGGCAGCAACTGGGTTGGGGGCCAGGAGCCACAGCCTAGTCACCAGCAGTGGCCACAGAGCTGGGGCTGGCTGCTTGGCTGGCAGCAAAGGGGTTGGGGTCTAGAGGCTGGCCGCCCAGTAACTAGCAGCTGCCACAGAACTGGGGGCCAGCAGCAGGTTTGGGGACCAGGGGCCCACTGTCTGGCCAGGGCTGGTGGCAGCAGGGCCAGTGACCCCCTACTCCAATAACGGGCAAATTTAATTATCCAGCATCCGCCCCAACCCTGTTCACCAGGGAGCTGGATAATAAAGCTTATACTCTGTGTGTGTGTGTGTGTGTGTGTGTGTGTGTGTGTGCGTGCGTGCGTGCGCGCACGCGCGCACGTGTATGTGGGTCAATGTGTACTTTTTAAAAACTTCCTGTAGTAGATATCATGCTGGCTGCATTATACTCAGTGTCCAAACTCCCATCAGCTTCCATGGGTCTAGGATTTAACAAGATTTTCTAACATGAATACCTCAAGAAAATAAAAAAGCACTCAAAGAACTGACTTGATTTTTAAGAGTGCGGAATAACGCATCAGCTTCTATAGATTTCAGTGGATTTCCCAGTTTCAGGAACCTGTTTTGAAAAATTTTGGCCATACTGGTTTCTCCATTTTGCAAATGTAAAATGAATTGATTAAGTAAACGTAGGTGATGGAGTTGTAGGTGAGATCTTTTTTTGTTTCTGCTGCCCAGGAAGTCATTGTGACTATTGAGAATGTTATTGTTGCCCGGCTGGAGGCAGAGAAGTTGTGTACTTCCAAAAGACTGAGGCTAGGACTCAGAGTAAACAAACAGCTGCTTGAACTGACTGCTGATTCACAAACAGGCAGCACGACTTCTGCCCAGGAGCGACAACTCTCCATCCTGGATCAAGCAATGAAAGGACATGTTGTTACCTATTTAAGTGGCATTCCAGGTGAATTTTATTTCTTGACATTGATGTGAATGAATAACCCCTGATATCTTGAGTTGTTGCAGTTAGGATTTTTAAAAAAAAAACATTTATTTTTATCCTTCTATTTTTTGAGTCAATCCACATAGCTTTTGATGCAGCCTGATAAGCTACTTCATTAGTAACATTAAGGAGCTAACAACCCAGCATCGGAGCTTCTTTCCAAAGGTCTCTTTTTGTAAGTGATCCTATGGCACCTATTTCCCAGGAAAAATAGTGGTTTGTTGGGAGGTTTTTTTTTTTTTTTTTTTTTTAGTGAAGAGTAATGAGAACTCCTGAAGTGCCACCCACTGGTAGATTCGACACAATGCAGCAGGTATAGATAATTGTTAAAACCATCCATTTAAAAATATCTAAAGGATAGGAGGAGGAAACAGAGAAAATGAGGTTACCACAATCATACTTTCAGGTGTATAGTGTATAGACTAGCATGGCTTCCTCTCTGTTACTATTCAACATGCAAGGCAATACTTCCAGGTGGCGGATGACAGCCTCCATGAGAGCATGGTAATATGAACATTAAGTGGGGCTTAAAAAGACAACATTTTGTTTAAAGGATTTGAAAGTGAATTTTTGATCTTGTGTAACCAGCACAAAACATGCAAGCGTGCTGTGGATGCACAGCAATGCCATTAGCTTTGCATTTGGAAAATTATCATATGCTAACTGGAAATCTTGAGAGGAACAGACTCCTAAATCATAAGGTAATTATGAGGCTAAATTTTTATTGGTAAAGGTTTTTGACAGCTTCTGTCTATAAAGGGACTATAGGGAAAGACAAAGTGTTAGCTTCACAAGAGACCCCTGGAAGTTTGACAGGCAGTTTTCAATCAGCACCTATTTTCTGTTATATTAAAACAATCCTGCTCCAACAGTTATAGCCAGCCCCATTCCCTGTAGCTCCAGTAGGCACAGGGTGAATCTGCAGTGTTAGAATTGTGGAGATTAAGGTTGCCAGGTTTTGTTGGACATGTTCCTGGAGGTTCCATCACATAACTATCCTTAAAGATTAAATCTTTACTTTGGGAGACTCAAGGACTATCCTGGAGGATTGGCATCCTTAGTGGAGAGAGAGAGAGAGAGTGGAGTGGCGTACTCATTTGTATGGCATGGAAACTAACCATACAGGGGGTGAACGGGGGTAGATGGAGCTAGCACATAGATATCTCAACCATAGAATCAACTTCTGTATCCTCTCCGCAGTTCCTGCCACTGTAGAGCGGTGGTTGTCAACCTTTTGGGATGACTGTACCTCCTTCAGGAGTCTGGTTCGTCTTGAAGTCTCTACTTACAAAATTAGCTCCTTACAAAAATCAAATAGAAAAAAGTTCTCCCGCACATTATTACTGAAATATTGTTTTCTTATCTTTACCATATAAAATAAATGAGAACAGAGTAAACCCTCGATTCACCAGACCCCGATTTAGCAGACTTCAGAAATAGTGAACTGTACGCCAGCCCCTCTGTCCCCCACAAAGGAAGAAAATGACAGCAACTCACCAGGGCCACCGGCAACTCACCAGAGCCGCCAGTGCAGCTGGAGGAGCTGCAATGGCTGGGACTGTGACCGCCGTGGAGGAGCCTCCAGGGCCACCACCTCTGGAGCCGCCACATGCTCCTCCTACCAGAGGTGGGACACTGACCCAGGCAGGCAGCACTCACATATGTGCCCCACCCTGGTGGGAGGAGCTCATGATGGCTGCAGTGGCGGCAGCCCCACCCGTGGCGGCTCCTCCAGTTGCTCTGGTGTTAGCGGCGCCAGCTCCAACAGCACTCTGGCAGTTTTGGTGAGTCGCTGGCAGTTATTTGGAGGAGGGGGTTCAGGGGCACTATGGCAAATACCGTAAACCCTTTGGATTTAACAGACTTTCAGCATTAGTGGACAGCCCCCACCCCCCATTGGTCCATTAAAATTGAGGGCTTGCTGTATACAGACTTACATTTCAGTGGACAGTGTACACAGCACCATATACAGGTTATTGTCCATGAAATATTTTAGTTTGTACTGACTTCTCCAGTGTGTTTTTTATGTAGCCTATTGTAAAACTAGGCAGATACCGAGGTGAGCTGATGTATTCCCAAAAGACATCTGCATCCCTCTGGTTGAGAACCATTGCAGTGGGCAACCTCTAGTCTGCGGATCCTTTGGCTCTCTGCCTTCCCCCACCTGCCTCTCATGCACCGGGGCACCAGAGCCCCACACTTTCTACTTCTTTCCCCTCCCTCCCAGCACTTTGGACCACCACTAATCACATGGTTCATGCTCTGTCCCTGCTCTTCCCCTTCCCTCCCAGCGCCAGAAAGCTGCAAATCAGCTGTTTGTGGCATTCCCAGTCAGGGAGGAAGGAGCGGTGACAGCGCGAATCAGGTGATTGGTGCATTCTGAAAGTGCTGGGAGGGAGGGGAGTAGAGTAGGAAAGTGTGGGGCTCCAGTGTGTGAGCAGTGTGGGGGAGGGGAGCACACAGGTGGAACACCGGTGCGCCATGAGCTGCTACAGCCACTGAAGTGAAGGAGGGCCACTTCTGGAGCCCATCCACTATTGTTGGTGGCTCTTCCCTGATCTAAACAAAACTACTTTCATTTCACTTTCTAAGACAGAATGTATGGAAACATCTTAGCAGCTATTGGAAAACATGTTTTGTTGAAAAATCTAAAGCTATGAACCCAAGGTTGCTGCTGTTACACTTCTGAAACACAGCATTATTTTGTATCAGAGAGGTAGCTGACTTAGTCTGTACCTTCACAAGCAAGAAGTAGCCCAGTGGCACCTTATAGGCTAAGAGATATTCTGGAACGTAAGCTTTTGTGGGCAAAGTGGGTCTTTACTCACAAATGCTTATGCTCCAAAATATCTGTTAGCATTATTTTGGACAGCAACATGCAAACCCAGGCTTTTAGTAAATATCACATCTTTTCTTAGAAGGAAAAGTAAACGGTAAACAAACCTAAAGTGGCTTTGTAATCTTTATAATGCAATAGACCTCCTTTTCAACTTGTAACCTCCTTTTGTAGGCACATTTCAACTCATGTTACATACTTCAGCTGAACACATCAAAAATGAAAGAAAATGATATTTGATTACTCCTTGGGACAGACTAGCTTAGTGTTAACATGAATTCTTTCCATGTTTTCCATCAAGGATCCCCTCATTTTACTTCAAACTTCAAGGCTGTCTGATTATTCAATTCAGAGTTCCATTACGAGGGAAGCACTTCCATACTTAAATTAATTCAAATACCATGCTATTGCCAGAAAGCAAATGCCAGCAGTTTTATATGGGTGAGTTGCACAAACAAAGCAGCATCAGTCAAAGTTACAGGAAACCAAACTGGAATTTGCCAAATAAACAGATTGCGCCATTCATGAGGAATACCACAGCCCAGAGTTTCTATTCACTTGTTCACTCCTGAAGTCGTCCAACTAGTTCTCTCCTCAGATTAAGCCCACAGCAGAGATTGGGATTTTATCGCCAGTTTCAAACAATTAAAGTAAGAAGGATATACCCGCATTTGAAATTCATATTTCAGCTAGAGTTGGAGCAGTCACAGATGGGTGGGGGCATCCCTCCACCCCCAACCCAGCCAGCCTCCTGCATCTAACTGGTGATTTTTTTTTCTATGTTATTATGAGAAGGCACACCCTATTCTCCTGGGCTGCGTCTACACGTGCACGCTACTTCGAAGTAGCGGCAGTAACTTCGAAATAGCACCCGTCACGTCTACACGTGTTGGGCGCTACTTCGAAGTTGAAATCGACGTTAGGCGGCGAGACGTCAAAGTCGCTAACCCCATGAGCGGATGGGAATAGCGCCCTACTTCGACGTTCAACATCGAAGTAGGGACGTGTAGACGATCCGCGTCCCGCAACATCGAAATAGCGGGGTCCTCCATGGCGGCCATCAGCTGGGGGATTGAGAGATACTCTCTCTCCAGCCCTTGCGGGGCTCTGTGGTCACCGTGGGCAGCAGCCCTTAGCCCAGGGCTTCTGGCTGCTGCTGCTGCAGCTGGGGGTCCGTGCTGCATATACAGGGTCTGCAACTAGTTGTTGGCTCTGTGTATCTTGCACTGTTTAATGAAAGTGTGTCTGGGAGGGGCCCTTTAAGGGAGCGACTTGCTGTTGAGTCCGCCCCGTGACCCTGTCTGCAGCTGTGCCTGGCTCCCTTATTTCGATGTGCGCTACTTTGGCGTGTAGACGTTCCCTCGCTGCGCCTATTTCGATGTTGGGCTGAGCAACGTCGAAGTTGAACATCGACGTTGCCAGCCCTGGAGGACGTGTAGACATTATTCATCGAAATAGCCTATTTCGATGTCGCAACATCGAAATAAGCTATTTCGAAGTTGGGTGCACGTGTAGACCTAGCCCTGGTGTGGTAAGATGGAACGCCTAAGCCCATACAGCACAGGCCTGGTGTGAGGCCTAAGGCCTGAAAACAATGGACAAAACATAGCTCAAAGCAAAGCTAAGCTGTGAGCAAGAGGCAGGCCTCTGCTAACACAACTTGGCACAGGCAGGGCTGAGAGTACAGGACACTAATTGGTAACGGGTCCTGGTGCAGAACAATAATTGGTGTAAGTTGAAATCACAAGGTGTCACCAGCTGCTTAAAAAAAGGCCTTGACACCTACTCCTTGCAGATACAGACCCAAGTTCAGGAATGGGTCTAAAATGACAGCATGATGGATAAGAGGTGATCTAACCGAACCATGAGTAACAGGAGATGGGTGGTATCTAAGTAGCATTAAAAGGTAGTAACCTGACACCATCAGAGGCTGGTAACCTGATACATCAGGAGTGAGGTGTGATTTGTTTGTACCTGTGTATAACATGGTGTCTTGGGGGGACTGTCTTTGTCTGACCTACAGGGGCAGTGGAATTTCCACTGTTTGTGTGAGTCCATTGCTGCCGGTACCTCTGTACAGTGGATCAATACAATATACTATACTTGACCACTTTTATTTGTGCCTTGCTTGGCAATAAAACCTGGCTGGGCGCCTTCAATCCTTATGCCCGATGGTTACCACTAGGGAAAAGTTTTCCAATAGCCGTGCACACAACGCATGCACACATATGTTGCAGTGGACTGGAGCAACACCTCAAGAACAGTTGCAATTGCTTTTATTCAAAGATAGAAATCCTGTGCATTTCCGTCAACTAGCTACAATGCTCCCTGCACCATAGCTCCCTGCTGGAGGGCAGTGTTCTGAAGAGGATGCCAGCATCTAAAGAGCGGCACAGGTCCAGGACTGATTGGCCGCGTCTACACGTGCACACTACTTCAAAGTAGCGGCGCCAACTTCGAAATAGCGCCCGTCACGGCTACACATGTTGGGCGCTATTTCGAAGTTCAAATTGACATTAGGCGGCGAGACGTCAAAGTCACTAACCCCATGAGAGGATGGGAATAGCGCCCTACTTCAAAGTTGAACGTCGAAGTAGGGCACGTGTAGCCAATCCGCGTCCTGCAACATCGAAATAGCGGGGTCTGCCATGGCGGCCATCAGCTGAGGGGTTGAGAGACGCTCTCTCTCCAGCCCCTGCGGGGCTCTATGGTCACCGTGTGCAGCAGCCCTTAGCCCAGGGCTTCTGGCTGCTGCTGCTGCAGCTGGTGATCCATGCTGCATGCACAGGGTCTGCAACCAGTTGTTGGCTCTGTGGATCTTGTGTTGTTTAGTGCAAGTGTGTCTGGGAGGGGCCCTTGAAGGGAGCGGCTTGCTGTTGAGTCCGCCCTGTGACCCTGTCTGCAGCTGTGCCTGGCACCCTTATTTTGATGTGTGCTACTTTGGCGTGTAGACGTTCCCTCGCAGTGCCTATTTCGATGTGGTGCTGCCCAACGTCGAAGTTGAATGTCGACGTTGCCAGCCCTGAAGGATGTGTAGACGTTATTCATCGAAATAGCTTATTTCGATGTCGCTACATCTAAATAAGCTATTTCAAGCTTATTTCGATGTACCATGCACGTGTAGACGTAGCCATTGTGTGACAGGAGCAGCGGCAGATTACTCACCTGCCAGAGAGAGGCGCTGTGCTAGAAAACAAGCTAATTTTCTGAGCAACCGGCAGGAGGCGCCATGGCATTGAGTTGACCTAATTAACATCAAAATCAGTCCCTCCCTGGTCCTTCACCAGCTGGGAGTACTGGCTCTGTGTTCTGCCCCAGACAGGGAATGGAACTAGCCTCACATCACCAGTGATATTGCTGTCCAGTCTTTTCAAGTAAAGGCTGCTATTTCAAGCATTCAACTTCGCAGGCAAAGATTAATGCAAACCATCTCAAAAATGCTCCATTTGAAAAAATAATTTCTTTAATTAATGGAGAGGAACAAGCCTTCTGAACAGTATATGATGCACAAAAACAGAGCTGATGAAGTCGATCTGGCTCACGAATGCTCATTACCTAATAAATAAAATTGTCAATCTTTAAGGTGCTACAGGACTGCTTGGTTTTTGTGAAGCTGCAGACTAACCCCTCTGAGACTGCAGTTACAATATTGTGGCAGGTATTTAAAGCAATACAGCGCGTGCATGATGATTTGAACTCACTTGCCAGTGAAGCATTTTACAAAAACAAAAGAATTACAATGCTAAGAAAATGTTTAGAGGATGTGTGAGAGCTGCAGGGTCAGAAGCTATGAGGGGCAGGTGGGAGCAGTGTCTTGAGGCAGACCTGATGACAGCCCTGTGAACACACAGGCCAGAAAACTCAGGAGGAGCAGGGAGCATCTGCCCTGTTCCCGCCCCAACCCGAGCAGCCACATGCCTGAGGAAGTCCAAAGGTGCAAGCAGCGGCGGCCCTCTACTGTGTCAGCTCCCACTGGCTGAGGCTGCAGACCACGCGCTCAGCAAAGTTAATGACTCTGGAAAAGTGCTCACAGGCAGCGTGCTGCTCCGCTTTTGAGACATGCTATAGGGAACCCCCCCACACACACACAGGGAAGGAGAGGGGGCAGGGATGGGAGCCACTTACTAGAGAGACACCAGAGCAGGGACAGGGAGGGGGCACCTAGTCCGAGGAACACATCCCTTCCCTGAGGCGCTGGGCAGCAGCTGGGCCAGACTGGGCTGAATGTTGTTTTCCATCTTTCAGGAGGAGGAACACAGTTCTGTCTGCTCCTCTTGAGTCCTCTGGCCCACAGACTCACCACCAGTGATCAGCAGCTGGGCACAGCCCCATGGGGTGGGAGCAGCCAGGGTGTGGGGCTGGCCAAGACACAATGCAGAACACAGCTGCCCAGGGCACCAGTGAAATTTGGAGTAATTTGGTGCCCCATACGACTGTGTATTTTGTGTATTGGTAGGGACAGCCCTGCTTGATCACATTTATAATATACAAGCATATTAAATTCCAGACCACTAATATCTACATTTGGTGCTTTAATGGGGCTATTTCACAGTTATCAGCCATATCAGCTGCATGGAAAAGTTTGTCATGTAGGGGTGCTCTTTTGCTATTCACGCAGTCTGTAGGTCCAGAAGGTATCAGTAGCCACACATATCCATGCCTTTGTCACCTCTGCACTGGATTACTGTAATCGGCTCAACATGGAATTATGCTTGATGATTACATGGACGCTTCATATAGCTCAGTGTCGTGGGCTCCTTTCTTAGCAATATTTATTGAAAGGAGTACATTAAATCTTCACAAACTTTCAGTCCCACTCTCAGGACAATATCAACTGCTCTGTTTGCAATGTCCTAATGGATGGATCCTTTTGTTCTTACAATCAACCTTAGGGTTACCATATTTGAACTTTCAAAAAAGAGGATAGCCTTGAGACTGAGTGTATCTGTATCACTATCTATCAACTCACATTGTATTACTATACTACACACACACACACACACACACACACACACACACACTATAAACAAGGAAAATAATTTATTTTGATTTTGCTCATGTCTTCCTCCTTTCACATCACTATGAAAGAATGGAAGAAAAAGGTCGCAACACTGGACAAAACTACCCCAATGACTGGACTGAGCATTATCAAGGGAAAGACCAAGACAATGAGAATCAAACAGTCCAACATCATCACCACCATACTGGGAGGGAATGACCTGGAAGATGTGGAGCAGTTCACCTACTTGCAGGGTATTAAGGGGAGTGACAGAGGAACAGACAAATATATCAGTGCCAGAACAGGGAAAGCAACAGATGCATTCAAGACTCTTAGTCCCATATGGAGATCACAGATAATTTCTACAAAGACAAAACTGCATGTCTTCAACACAAATGGGAAGAGCATGCTCTTGTATGGATGCAAGACCTGGCACACTAAAAAGTCTTCGACTCACAAGCTACAGACATTCAAAACAGATACCTGAGGTACACCCTTCACATCAAATGGCAAGACAGTCACAAACGAGGAGCTTTGGAACCAGATAAAAGAACCACTTGACATTCAAATCAAGAGAAGAAAGTGGGGATGGCGAGGCCACATTCTCAGAAAACCGTCATCCAACATAGTAACAGAGAGGAAGCCATGCTAGTCTATACACTATCAAAACAAAAAGCAGTCAAGTAGCCCTTTAAAGACTAGCAAAATAGTTTATTAGGTGAGCTTTCGTGGGACAGACCCACTTCTTCAGACCATAGGCAGACCAGAACAGACTCAATATTTAAGGCACAGAGAACCAAAAACAGTAAGCAAGGAGGACAAATCAGAAAAAGATAATCAAGGTGAGCAAATCAGAGACTGGAGGTGTGGGGGGAGGAAGGTCAAGAATTAGATTGAACCAAGTATGCAGACGAGCCCCTATAGTGACTCAGAAAGTTCCCATCATGAGTTAAACCATGTGTTAATTTGAATTTGATTAATTTCAAATTTGAACAAATTTGAATATAAAAGCCAGCTCGGCTGCTTCCCTTTCCAGAACAGTGCGATAATTCCTCTTCAGTAACACACGTACCTTGAGGTCATTGACAGAATGCCCCATTCCATTAAAATGTTGACTAACTGGTTTGTGGATCTGGAGTGTTTTGATGTCTGTTTTGTGCCCATTGACCCTTTATCTAAGGGACTTAGAAGTCTGTCCAATATACAAAGCATCTGGGCATTGTTGGCACATGATGGCATATATGATGTTAGTAGAGGAGCATGAGAAAGTGCCCGTGATTCTGTGAGTAACCTGGTTAGGTCCAGTGATGGTATTTCCAGAGAAGATATGTGGACAAAGCTGGCAGCGAGCTTTGTTGCAGGGAAAGGTTCCAGGAGTGGTGTTCCTGGGGTATAGACTGTGGCTGTTAGTGAGTATCCTCATGAGGTTGGGAGGTTGTCTGTAGGAGAGAACAGGCATGTCACCCAGGGCCTTCTGGAGTGTAGCATCCTGATCAAGGATAGGTTGTAGGTCTTTAATAATTCGTTGCAGTGGTCTGAGTTGGGGGCTGTAGGTGATGACCGATGGTGTTCTGTTCTTGGCTTTTTTGGGCCGATCTTGGAGTAGCTGGTCTCTGAGTATTCGTCTGGCCCTGTGGATTTGTTTTTTTACTTCTCCTGGTGGGTAATTCAGGTTTGTGAATATTTGGTAAAGTTCTTGTAGTTTTTGTTCTCTGTCAGTTGGATCAGAGCAAATGCGATTGTACCTAAGAGCTTGACTGTAAACAATGGATCTAGTCACGTGTGCAGGATGGAAACTAGAAGGGTGTAAATAAGTATAGCAATCAGTAGGTTTTCGGTACAGTGTGGTACTGATCCCGCCATCCTTGATTAGTACTGTAGTGTCCAGGAAATGTATCTCTTGCATGTTGTAATCGAGGCATAAGTTGATGGTGGAGTGTAGATTGTTAAAGTCTCTGTGGAATTCTTCTAGAGCCTCTGTACCATGGGTCCAAATCATAAAGATGTCATCAATGTATCTTAAGTAGAGGAGTGGTAATAGGGGACGAGAGCTGAGGAATCGTTGTTCCAGGTCAGCCATAAATATATTAGCATATTGTGGGGCCATGCAAGTGCCCATAGCAGTTCCACTAATCTGGAGATATAAATTGTCCCCAACACGGAAATGATTGTGTGTGAGAACAAAGTTACAGAGGTCAGACACCAGATTGGCTGTGGTGGCATCAGGGATGGTATTCCTGATTGCTTGTAATCCGTCATTATGTGGAATATTAGTGTACAGAGCCTCTACATCCATTGTGGCAATGATGGCGTTATCAGGAACTTTTCCAATGCTACTCGGGACCTCATTCACTCAGACACACCATCTGAGCTGCAGCCTGGATTATTCTATTTACTTCCCAAAATCCACAAACCTGGAAACCCTGGACGCCCTATCATTTCAGGTATTGGCACCCTTACCACCGGACTATCCAGTTACGTGGACTCCCTCCTCAAACCCTATGCCACCAACACTCCCAGCTATATCCGAGATACCACCAACTTCCTGAGGAAATTACAAAACATCGGAAAAGTTCCTGATAACGCCATCCTTGCCACAATGGATGTAGAGGTCAATGGGCACAAAACAGACATCAAAACACTCTAGATCCACAAACCAGTTAGTCAACATTTTAATGGAATGGGGCATTCTGTCAATGACCTCAAGGTATGTGTGTTATTGAAGAAGAATTATCGCACCGTTCTGGAAAGGGAAACAGCTGAGCTGGCTTTTATATTCAAATTTGGCACATTAACACATGGTTTAAATCGTGATGGGAACTTTCTGAGTCACTATAGGGGCTCGTATGCATACTTGGCTCAATCTAATTCTTGACCTTCCCCCCCACCCCTCCACTCTCTGATTTGCTCACCTTGATTATCTTTTTCTGATTTGTCCTCCTTGCTTACTGTTTTTGGTTCTCTCTGTCTTAAATATTGAGTCTGTTCTGGTCTGGCTATGGTCTGAAGAAGTGGGTCTATCCCACGAAAGCTCACCTAATAAACTATTTTGCTAGTCTTTAAAGTGTTACTTGACTGCTTTTTGTTTTGATCATCCAACATAGTTTGGCAAGCTCTCACAGGGAACACACAAGGAAAACGCAAAAGGAAAAGGTCTCTGACAACATAGAGAAGATCTACTGAAACTGAAGGAAAAAAAAACAGGGGTACTCATGGAGCCAGGTAGAAGTTTTGTCCCAAGACAGAGTGAAGTAGAGGAGAGTTGTAGATGACCTATGCTCCACAGAGAGTACAGAGATTTAAGTCAAGTGTCCATCCCCAACAGGCTCAACCTCCCACTTTCTGACCCCTCCTCCATGACTGTGACTACAATCTGAATGTTGTGGTTAACATCGCAAATCATTTTCTGTTTCTATGGCACCTGATTGAAATATTTGCTCTCCTCATCTACGGATCATTTCTCTCTTGCATCCAAAATGATTGGGCTGATTCTGACTGGATTGTGACAATGTCTGGGGTCTGCCCTCGCAAGGAGAAGCAGCCAAGGTGCAAGCCTGCAGCTTCTTCTTCACTGTCACATGGGTTTTCGTAGTCTCTATCCTGCTGAGAAACTGTCTTTAGCCAGAGGAGAGAGATCAGGTTCTGCCTTAAACTCCAAAATGAAGTGGTGTTAGATCACTTCCCTCTGGGTATGTTACACTGCAGAAACACACCCATAGCTGATCCGTGCCAGCTGACAGACTCACGAGATTTGGTGGAGAGACTGTTATATTGCTATGTCGACCTTTAGACTTGGTCTGGAGAGGAATGGAATGCTCTGGGATTGTCTAATCCTAACTAGACATGAACAATGAGAAGTCCTTTGGCAATTTATAGACTAACAGATTTTTTGGAGCATAAGCTTTTTGTGGGCCCACAAAAGCTTATGCTCAAAAAAATGTGCTAAGGCGTGTCTACACTAGAGCGCTACTTCAAAATAGCAGGCGCTGCATCTATACACGATGTACACTACATCGAAGTTGAAATGGACGTTAGGTGTGGAGACGCCGAAACCACTATTCCTATGAGAAGATAGGAATAGGACCCTACTTCCACCTCTAATGTGTGTAGATGATTCACTTCCTGCTACTTCAAAATAGCAAGGTCCACCATGACGGCAATCAGCTGAGATGTGGAGACGTGCTGTCTAGTGCCACCCACAGGGCTCTGTGATCTCCACACGCAGTGGTTCTTAAAGCTCCATGGACCTGGAAATCCCATAGCCAGAAGCTGAGACTGCAGGCAGCAGCTGTGCTACAAGGTGCTCCTGAACAGCCCAGACAGAGGCAATGGCAGCCAACCAGCCCCCTCCCCTGCACCCCAAGCTCTCCCAGGGCTCCCCCTCCAAGCCATCCCAGACTCTTAAGCCACCAGCCAGTGGGGCAGGAAGTGAGCCCCTCCTGAACTGACACCAAGCTCCATGACCTGCTGGTGCTCTAGGGTGAGGAGGAGGTACTCCACATAATGGGGAGCAAGCACCCCTTGCTCCTAGAGGATTTATCCACATACCTGTGACATGATAGTGCCCAGGAAGTGATGGCTAGGTAGTCGAAGGCAATGGGATCTATCTACTCTTAGAAACAGAGGTCACTGGAAAGTAGTCCTATCCTTTCCCCTCTATGCAACATGTGGTGAGAGGGAAGCTGGTGATTTAGACAGTACAAGTCTCCGTTCTTGATGTCACAAAAGCACTGGAGAAGGGAAATAACCTTGTGTGTATTAAGCTATTGATCCTATTCACCCTGTTTATGGGAGCCATGAGCGTACATGTGTGTTAAGAACATTATTTCTACTGGAGCATGTAGAAATGACTAGAAATGCCCTTGAGCAGAGTTAGAATTGGTGGCATACATCTCATAATGTCTTAGGGCTAGAGGGAGACATTAGAATGGTTGTGGGCTAATACAGAGGTATCTGGCTCTATGGCTTCTGTTTTTTTGTTTGTTTTTTGGTTTTTGCTTGCCACACTGCATAATTATTGGCACACGAATGAAGCTGATTAATCACACCACAGCCTGGTGTAACTGAAGAACCTCTGAACAACAAAGGGCTTATCAAAATGCCCCATTTTTTATACATATTTGGTCAGCATTTGTGTTTGTGTCCTCCTGCACGCACAGAGATCTTACCTGCTCCTAGTTCCTCCTCATGGACAGCCAACTTCAGTGAGGTCCCTGCTCCATATCACCTGTGCAGAGGCTGTGGTGATGCTGTCAAGCTATGGTAGAGGAGAGATCTATTGTCACATGGGCTGTTACAGGTGCTTTGGAGACCCAGCACTGTACAGTAGCTATTGAGGTTCACTGAAAGGCCGTTGCCACCACGCACCAAGAGCCTGAACCTGAGGCCAGGACTCCATCAGATGAAGTGACTTCCAGATAGCTCTCCAAGGCCGTGTCTACACGTGCCCCAAACTTCGAAATGGCCATTTCAAAGTTTACTAATGAAGCAGTGAAATGCATATTCAGCGCTTCATTAGCATGCGGGCGGCAGCCGCGCTTCGAAATTGATGCTCCTTGCCGCCGTGCGGCACGTCCAGACGGGGCTCCTTTTCGAAAGGATGCCTCCTACTTCGAAGTCCCCTTATTCCCATGAGCTCATTGGAATAAGGGGACTTCGAAGTAGGCGGCGTCCTTTCGAAAAGGAGCCCCGTCTGGACGCTCCGCGCAGCGGCAAGGAGCGTCAATTTCGAAGCGCGGCTGCCGCCCGCATGCTAATGAAGCGCTGAATATGCATTTCAGCGCTTCATTAGTAAACTTCAAAATGGCCATTTGCATGGCCATTTCGAAGTTTCGGGCATGTGTAGACGTAGTCCAAAGGAAGCTGCTGACTGTACACCTTGAAGATGTAGAAAAACACTGGTGTCAACAGAAAAAAATGCCATCTTTGGAGCTTGTGAAGAAGCCATTGGGTTCCAGGCCAGGAAGCATCAGGACTGGTTTGACAAGAACATTGTGGAAATTGAACGCCTAATTGAAGCAAAAAGGAAAGCCTTCAGGGCCTGGCAAAATGCCATCAATTGCACAATGAAGAGAGAAGCGCATGCCAAGGCCAAAGCCCAAGTCCAACATAAAATGAGGACTCTGAAAAACCAGTGGTGGACTGAGAGGGTGCAAGAACTCCAGCATCTCACAGATGTCATACAAGAGATTTCTTACATATTACCAAAGCTGTTTTGGACTGAGAAACCACGGAATCAATCCCCGGAGATCAAAGGATGGTACCCGGGTCTTGAAAGACAATGAAGCAATTGCGTCTCATTGGAGCAATCACTCTAATGAGCTCTTGAACTGCCTCTCTACCATGATAGTAGAACCCCCTTTACCAAATCCCTCAGCAACCGCCTCGGGATGATCTTGCAATACTGCCTACCCTGAGTGATGTCCAAGCTGCCATCAAAGTGATGAAGTGCAACAAGGCAACCAAACTAGATGGAATCCCCACCAAAGTCTTCAAAGAAGGTGGGCCAGAGCTCCATAAACAATTCCACGGCCTAATTCTCAAAATCTGGGATAGGGGGTAGATGCGGCAAGATTTCAGAGACACACGGATCATCAGTCTCTTCAAGAAGGGCAACAAGTCAGACTGTGGAAACTGTTGTGTGATCTCCCTCCTAGCAATGGCAGGGAAAATCTTAGCTTGAATCCTTGCAAACTGACTCCTGCCACACACAGAAGAAATTGTCACAGAGTCCCCGTGTGGCTTCCTCGTATACTGTACAGTAGTTGTTCTAACACTACTGTATGCACGTGAAACCTGAACAACATACAAGCATCATTTGAAGGCATTTGAACACTGTCATCAATGCTGCCTCAGGAGAATCCTAAATATCTCTTGGGAGGATAAATGCATGAACACTAGCACCCTGGAGAAGTCGAATATGATGAGTATTGAAGCTATTATAATTCATTAACAGCTTCATTGCACTGGTCACGTGGTTCAGATGTCTGCTCACTGCCTCCGAAAACAGATTCTGTTTTCCAAGTTGGAGGACGGACAGAGGAGTGTTGGGGGCCAGCAGAAGCAAGGTAAAGTCATTCTGAGGGCACACATGAAAAAGTGCAGCATTTGATACTTGGTAGAACCTTGCCCAAGGCCATACACAATGGAGACTGGTAATCCATGAGGGGGTGGCACAATTTGAGAGGTTCTGCCACAATGCAGGTGAAGAGAGGCAGAGGAGAAGAAAAGAGGAACAAAAACTACCCCGCACCCCCTCTAACAGCTACCAACACCTGCCCCTTTGTTGTAAGATCTGCAGCTCCAGAATCAGACTGATCAGCCGTCAATGGACACACAAATAGGAGGCGTAAATGAAGATGTCCTATTCATTATCAAGTGACCACCAAAAAGAGAGATTACCTCTTCTTCCTCACTGCTGCCAGTAACACCTGTACACTCAGAGCAGGGAGCAGAGAGTCATCCCACGAGACAATCACTGACAAGAACTGTAGGAAAGGGATACACTGCTGCAACAGGACACCCAGGCCTGGCTTCATCCAGAAGTTTAACATCAGTATCTGGCTGCTGTATAACCCTGCAAGGAGGACATCTCTCTAGAAAGCCTGATTTCACCTTCCATCTCTCAAATGATGAAAGCCAAGCTGCTGTAAGCTCACCAGAGGGACACCCTGCCCCCAAAATCCAGAGGCTGGCATTAAGCGAAGGTCTGTTGATGCTAATAAAGACCCCAAAAGCCTGGCTCCATTTGATGTATGCCAAGGTTGCTAGGTAGCCTTACAGTCAGGCATAGACAACTGGTACCTGCTGAGGGAGGCCATGCAGGAAGGGGTCACATACAGGAACACAGAGGAGGTATTAGGCAGCACCTCATTTAGCAATTAAGATTTTGGTGGGGGCACAGGAACGGTGCACCTCCTGAGGGTGACCCATGTATCCAGGGATAGTTTGTTAGTGCTGTTGGTGAGACTCTAAGGCCCGATTCCATTCCAAAAGTAGACATTGGTTAGGTGATTCTGACAGACTGGGTTTGGTCTGGGTTATGTATCAGTAATAGCCAGACTCCAGTGGAGAAATTCCAACAAGTCTCTACCCCATTTACCAGAAGAGAATTTTGTTCCCTTTCTCAGAGCTGTGCTGGCACTGCAGTGCTAACCATAGGGCCAAGTAGGCTGTGCATCTGTGTTCACAGAAAAACAATTATTCTTTTCTGTGAATTTTTCTTTCCAAGCCTTCCAACTTTTTGCACTGTAGGAAAAATCCAAGTTCCTTTCTGGGAGAAAAAGTTAATTTCCTAAAAATTCCCAGCTCAGAACCCTGCCCTCGGTGCATGCCTCCATGACCGGCAGTGCTGGCAGCTGGGCTGAGATCAGCCTGGTTGCCTGAATGCAAAGAGTCTCCTTTTCATCCTCTCTGTGCTCAACGCAGGGTTTGTAAACCCCCTGACAAGGTATTCAGCAGACCAAATGGAGAGAAGACAAACAGAGAGCAGATGTTGTGAGTAATTTAACAGTTGGAGTTACACTGTTCATTTTGAAGTGCCCATTGAAAGTCACTTCTCATTAAGACCAAGTCATGTTTTCTGCTAAGGTGCACTTACACGTTTTATTTTACCATCCCACCTAATTGCATGTGACACCAAGTCACACAGTTCTTCTAATGCCCATAAACCTAATTCCTGTAAAACTGATCCTAGTCTAAAGAAGTGCATTTAAAACTGTTGTAAATTCCTCTATAGAGAACATGTCCCTGGCCATGGGCTGTGAGGTTTGTGTGTGCCTTCCACTACCCTTTACCAGATAGCCTCAAGATGTCAAGCAGTTTTAAATTAAAAATAGGATTTATATGGACTTAACAGTCTTCCCCACTAATCTAGGTAAGAATAAATTTAAACTGTAAAATAATTTACTTCATAAAATACTGTTTAGGTAACCATATAACCCAGGTAAATGCAAGGTATAGGGAGTGACCGTTAGGGTTGCCCGTTGCCTATGCATATTCATGAGCTAATTGCCTATTCATGAGCATCGGTTTGAATTCAGATGCACGGATTGGACCATTTATGATGCTCATGAATATGTAAACGGAACGTGCATCCTGGTTGCCGGGGCAACGCAGGTGCGGACCTGACACCTGCGAGTGTTCAACCAGGTCCGCCCCAGCTCTATAAATTCTGGAGCGCAGCCCGGCTTTGCCAGTCCGTCGGGGAGCAGCGGAGAAGAGGACAACGGACCCAGAAGAGCAAAAAGGACTGAGTTTAGAGCTGGACTCAGCCTTGGCCGAAGATTCGACGAAAAGAGCTGAAGCAGACCCACGTGTCAATCTACGCACCCCAGCCACCGTGGGACGCAGAAGCCTTTTCGAAGAGCTCCAGCTGAGAAGCCTTTTTGAAGAGCTCCAGTGAACAAGAACTGAGCTGAACTCACTAAAGGCCTCAGATTTTACCTGAGGCAGGCTCGTCAGGCAGACCGCGCCGGCAGGTGCCCTGCCTGGGGAGCCGCACAAGCGGCGGCCTCTGCTGGCCGGCGGCGGAGCTGCTGCTGCTTTTAGCCAGGGGTTTTTGTTAACCAAGCTGGCCTTTTCCCCTGGCCTCCTCTTCTTTTCCCTATCTATCCTATCTGCCTGCCGCGGCTGCCAGTAAAAAGCGCGCCGTGAGGGCTTCACTTCCTAGGTTCCTGTGGAGACCCTCGGGCCCGGCGCCCGGACTGACAGATCAGGAGGAGGATAGGTATTTAATAACTGCTCTCCACAAACATTAGGGATATTAGCTTAAATCACTAGAGTTAGGGTTTATATATTGTTAGCATTAATAATACTGATCCCTTATTGATATTACAAGGGTTTAAATCGTCTTAAATTGTGGAACCCTGTTCCCAGGGTTCTCATTTGTAAAGCACAGGAGGCGGTCTACTGACCTAGCCGCTTTACCTTTTGCATACATAATAGAAGACTAGATAAGAATTTTAATTTATAGGGACCCAGAACTGATTGCTCCCTCCGCTGGGTAGAGCTCACCCAAGCGGGGGTTGAAGCATAAGGGGATAACCCGGTAAAGGGAGAACCCCAATTAGAATTTTACACATAATCTTAAACTAAAAGAGTAATTTAAAGGGACACCCCATTAAGGGGGTACCCATATTAAATAAATCCCTGTAGGGTTACATAAGACCTCAGGCGTTGCCAATAAGTCCTGAGGCGGCCGTAGGAGGCAGGTATCCTATTAACATTCATTAAGTGTATACATATAAGAAGTCCTAGGGTAGTAGCCATAGCCACTTTTAGAGGCCCCGTCTGCCTGGCCAGCAGGGGTAACCTCACCTAGGCAATTTTAAATTCCAGCTGTTCCCTTGGGTCGCTGGGGGACCTAGGGTAGAGCATCACCGGCCATTTTCCTAAAAGGCGAAAAGTGCTCTGAAGGGGGCGGGTGCCCCGAGTAAGAGGAATATAATATTGTATAGTTCCTCCCGAGGCAGGGCAGTAAAGGGGCTCCCTTATTAGGGGGTCCGACATAGGCAGCTCTCGGGAGGCGTCGTATTATAGTCCCTTTAAGCCCAAAACTACCCATAATTAAGCGTTTGGGACGCTGAGGCGAAGGGAAGCCAGCGCAGTCTTAATTTATTGCGCTGGGGTCTTTTCGGGTAAAAATATCCCATAAATCTGGAAGCCCGTTACCAGACTAAATAACCTGGCATATTATATGTATACATAGACATTCTGGAAGCCCGTTACCAGATTAAACAACCTGGCATAATTAAATATATAGAAACGTATTAATATATAACATAAAGAGAAACATAAAGATATACACATATTCAAATAGATACATAAGGAAATATATAGCAAAGTTGTTGTTATCAGTTCTGGTTTATTTCTTTTCCCTTATAGCACACGCACGGAAGAGCACCAAGTTGTGCGTCCCAGTGGAGCCAACAGTAAGTCTAAAGAAGGGTATAGTTTAAACGTTGTAACTACACAAATACAATAAAGGGGCTATTAGTCAACTAGTTCCAAATCCTGTGCTGAGACTCAGGGAACAGGGAAGGATATAGTTGTAGCTTCTAGAGATATTAAATAGATACATAGTAAAATAAAGTGTGGTAACATAGTAAATAAATAGGAAAGAGAAAACACTACATTGTAAAAACCTAGCTCTTGTTAGAATAAAAAGAAACTTAGTTGTGGACAGTTGACCCCTTGTCTGTCATCTTTTCTGGGGAACAAACGGGCTCTGTCACACACCCTGTAAACCCCTGTGGATCAGACACCGTTGACATCGATCCAGGTAGCGGGGTAAAACCTGGGCTGGTGCTTGGTGGCTGGTGGAAAATCTTAGGCAGCCTTATTGGGCCCTTGGTTGTCTCTGTATTGGCCACTGCAGCTTGACCTGTGCCAGCCGTTTTAAGATCGTTATGGCGTCACGGACAGGACGTGTGACGTCAGGAGCCGTTTGTTTGTGTCCCTGGGGAGATGGACGGATTCAGGGCAGGGAACTGGCCCACATTTTGTTTCACTCCCAAGAGCCGGGAGATAGTAAAATAGAGTACCATTTAGATTTTGAAGGTGTAGAGAACATTAGGAGCCTCACTGAGGCCCTTACTATTCAGGGTTTAGCGTGTCTCATCAATACCCATAAGAACCTTACGTTTTACCCCATTGATAAACAGCCACAAAAAGTGGAATACAAGAAAAAACCTGAGAGAGGGACCCCTGAGGAGACCCTAAGAGACATAAAACAAATTCTACAAAAAAGTGGAATTGATACCACTCTGTTTATTAAATCTCAACTATTGAAACCAGGGGTAAGGGGCCTGGAAGTCTTAGATCAGGCCAAAGCCAAATTAGAACAGCTCGGAAAGAAGAAGCTGTTTGGAGGAGTGACCTACAGCCAGAAAGCTGTAGTAGGGACTCTCCTTCAGCTTTGGGTAGAGACACTTAATAATCTAACTAGGATAGAAGCCACTTTAGATAAAACATTATGCAAATCTGTGATGGAGGTTATCCAATTTCCATTTTATGGAGAAAACAGACAGGACGACATGGATCAGGATCAGGCAGAGGCTCTCCCAGTAATGATTACCAAAACCATTGTAGATGCGAAAGGTAAAACTACGCAGACAATGGTGCAGAAGGATCGCACAGTAGCAGAACTAAAGAGCCTCCTGGAAGATACACGTAGGAAAAACCAGGAGCCATTAATGGTCTGGATTGGCCGTCTTATCTTAGAACATGGTCAGGAGTGGGTAGACCAGAAAGAGGCTCACTATATAGCCAGAACATCCAGCTGGAGAGGTGGAGAAGGGTCCATCGACCAGCTGAATAACGTTCGATTTCCTATTTTACTTCCTGCTCTGGCTATAGCCTTAATTACCAAAACCTGGCAGGCCTATTCACTTCCTCCAGGCTCTATTACATCCACAAGAGATTTAATAAGAGCCATAGCTGGGGTCTCCACTATCTCCTGGGTCCCCGTGGAAGGAGGGATGGTAAAGCTGTCTGCAGAGGAGGCAGACGACCAACAATGGTATGTCCATGTACGAGATTTTACAAAGTTACCGATAGCTAACCAGACCATTGAGGCAGGGGCATCTGCTTTGCCCTATAAGTCCCCAACGGTAAAACTGTGTTTAAGAGCTTTAGAAGGGCGGACTCTAGGGGCCCTTTATGACCTAGAGGGAGAGCTTCCAGCTACCTTTAGGAAAGGAGACGAGTATGATGGGTATAACGTAGATAGAACAGATAAGAGATCAAATAGAAAAGTTTCCTTTAATAAGACTAACCAGGTGTATACTATAGAGCAGAGAAATGGTCCTCCCAAAGCTAATCTTGGGAGACAGTCACCAAAAATGCGCCCGAGACTCCCTCAGCAGGAGAGAGGAAGATTCCCTCAGCAGGAGAAAGGGAAAAAGCAAGAGGGAGAGCCGTTGTCCGTAGTGGCCAAATACCGTGAGGCGCTACGGGGTTTTTTGCAAATTAAGGGCTTTAATGAGCATCAGCTAAGTGGTAAAAATGATAATCAACTAGAAAGGTTGGCCCTGGATAATGGCTGGCGTCCAGAGTGGTGGTTTTACACCTGGACGCCACGTTTTTATCCAAAAAACCAGTGAGTGCCCTCGGGTGCCGTTATTCCCGGGGGCAAGTAGAAATGGTACAACGGCCTAAGAGGTTGAGATATGCCCCCTCTGTACAAATTCAACAAAATGAATTACAACCGGTGACTGACACTAGACCGTACGTCTCTCTAATAGACAAAAACAATAAGAGCCATCAGTTCCTAATAGATACAGGAGCACAGATAAATGTCATTTCTCCCGATGTCCCACATCAAAACACTCACATAAAGCTGTGGGTACAGGGAGTTAATGAATTGAAGGAGGCTCCTGTAGTAAAAACATCCTTTAAAACCCCCGAAGGGAGATACAAAACCTACAAAGCCATACTAGGAGTTAGGAATTTAATAGGCATAGACACCATTAGAGACTTGAAATTGCAGCCAGTTTTAGCAGTACTTCCAGTAGAGCCTGTCTCTACTCGGGCTAACATTCATGAGCCAGAAATAACAAACCCCCAGGTCTGGAAGTATAGCGCAATCCCTACTAAGACCAAGGAGGGAGTTGCAGCTATTACAAAGTTATTACAAGATCTCCAGACCGAGGGTAAGTTAATAAGAATACACCAATCTAAATATATCAGTAGTGCTTGGGAAATCCCTAAGCCTGGGACTGAGCCACAGCAGGCCAAGTTTAGGATGGTCATAGACTATCGGAAAGCAAATGACCATATTGCTGCAGTGCCTTATATTGTTAAATGGGATAGGCCAGCTATCGAAGAGGTACTGAGCAATAAAGATTTCCTGTGGGGTTGTACACTAGATTTGAAAGATATGTTTTATCAAGTCCCCATGCATGATCCTTATGGGGTACTTAACTTCCACTTTGCTGGCCAAATGTACCAGTGGAAGGTTCTCCCCCAGGGATATAAGAATTCTCCTGCTGTGGCCACTCAACAGTTAGCCAAAACACTAGAAAAAATCAAAATCCCTCCGGGCTGTGAACTCCTCTACTACGTGGACGATGTCGCCGTAGTAGGGAAGGATCAATCCACAGTCCAGAAGCTGCTGCAACAAGTTGTTGTACAGCTTAAGAAAGATAATTGGAGGGTGAATGAGGAGAAGTCCCAGATGACGCCTATGAAGGAGTTTACTTTCTTAGGGATTTCCATCACTGAGATTAACTGGTGTACTAAGCCCGAGGTAGAAGTCTTAGAGAAGTGGTTGGCTCACCCACCTGAGACCAAAAAACAAGTCCAGGAAGTATTAGGGTATTTAAATTATCATCGATATTTAATACCCATTAAATTGGCTGCAGGTCTAAGCTTATTACAAAACAAGTTGAAAAAGGAGATAAGATCAAATGGACACCGGGTCAGAGAGTGGCCTATTCTATGCTACTCGAGGCTCTAAAAAATCCTCAACCACTGGCCCGTATAGACTCAGCAGACCCAATAGCGATATCAATTGATCTCGCTAATGATCAATTGGTAATCGAAGTCACACAAAAAGATCAACCTGTTGGCCAAGTTATTAAAAAACTACAGCCTACCCAAATTAACTATGGGATATATGGCAAAATGCTGCTCGCCTTGAGAGAGGCAAAGATATGGAATGGCTACCATGGTACTGTAAAAGGCCCAATGGTAAGATCTCTCCAGTGGTTAAGAACAGAGTACCCACTGGAGTTTGGAGGAGAACAGGCCACATGGAGTCAGCTGCTTTACGAAGCGCAAACTCTGTGGTCTTCCTGGTTGCTAATCAATACCCCAAACCCTGCAGAAAGCAGACCCAAGGCCCTGGTGATCCGAACTGAAGACCAGGAACCTTGGTTGTTCTGTGATGGATCCACAAAACATTTTCCTAAAGCAGGAATTTTCTGTGCTAGATGTCGTTACTTAAAAATAGTAACGGAAAAACCTAATACATCTGCACAGGAAGCTGAAGTCAAAGGGGTGTTGTATGCAGTCCAGCATGCAAATGACAAACACAAGCTGGAGGCTCCGGTCATTGGTATCGACTCGGAGTATGTGATCAGGGTTCTCTCCAGGGAAGCCAAGCCAACGGCTTACCCTGAACATTGGGACACAATTTATCAAAAGCTAGAATTAAAACCTAGACCATGGTTTCTCGTACATTGCCCTTCGCACAGAAAAGATTCTAATGAATTCCACACGTTTTTAGATCAGCACCTCCAACAGTACTGCAGGCAGACTTTGGAGGTTAAGCAAAACAGACTGTTAGGAAACTCAGGTGATTCCCTAAACCTGGCCAGGTGGTTCCATCATAAATGGGGTCACTGGGGTCCTAAAGTTTGTAACAAAATGTGGAAAAAAGATAAGGGCAGTCCATATGTGTCCTTCAAGACCTGGCAGCAGGTCAGCCAGGGCTGTTTGCTATGCAATACGCACAAGCGTATGAACCGGCCTAGGTCTGAGGTGCATACTCTAGATCCGGCCTATTTTGCCCCGGGTACAACCTGGCAAGTTGACATTATGGGACCCCTACCAGGAGCTAAGCTGTTTCCGAAGGCTCTGGTAGTGGTGGACCTTGGGTCCCGCCAAGTTTGGGCGGCTCCCACAAAAAAGACTACTGCCAGGGATGTTATCCGTTTACTGTCCAAGTGTGTGGCAAACTGGTCTGTGCCAGTTGAAATCCAATCAGATAATGGACCACCCTTTAATTCAAGGGAGGTTGACCAGCAAATGCGCATTTGGAACACCCGCTGGCACTTCCATCTCCCCTATCACCCACAAAGCAATGGGGTGGTAGAGAGGAAAATAGGGGTCTTGAAAACGCAACTCAAGATCCTCAACCCCAACATTGATTTTAAAGGGTGGCATGCCTACTTGGACGAGGCTTTGATAAACATCAATAGGGCAGTTTCTAGATGGCCGGAGATAGAGTCCAAGGCTAGAACACCTTGGAAGCCGATGTACCATCAGGGTCAAAGAGTCTGGGTTACTCTGCCAGGGGAAGGAAAAAGTGAACCTTTTCCTAGTGTTATTCAGGAGGTCGGCGAGTACCCGAATACGTACCATCTAAGTCCAAACAACATGTTAGTCCATCACAATTGGTTAACACAAAGGGCTTGAAGCTTGTGTAATAACCAAACCTTTTCTCTTGTTTTGCAGATCATGCTGCTTCTAATCCTAGCTATGTTAGTTGTAGGCAATATTGGTGTTTTACAAGATTGGGAACGAAATACATTTATTAAGATGGCAAATTTAGTAGCTACCGCCTTAAATGAAACGGATTGCTGGATTTGCAGCGCATTTCCTGCAACCAGCAGGGTCGGTATCCCGATGCTCCCAATCCCACTAACAACAAGAAACATGACCAAATGTTTAGGACAAAAGAACGCCACATGGGGGGCTATGACCATCAGTAGATCTAACTATCTGCTAGTAGAGAAGCGAAAGGGACGTTGGTGTTTTGTTTGTAACGGGTCTGACTTGTACGATTGGAAACAACCCGTTACACAGTATAGCCTAAGTTATGATGTTAATAGACAAAGACATGTGTGGATAAAAAGAGCACATAAAGGCATTGCTGTGGGTAGGAGTGAATGCGACACATATATTATGGAGCATGGCATGTCTTTCCCACAGCCTTGGGGGAACATGTGGTTCCCAAATGTAAAATCTTATTGGTCTGAGAGCGATAAATCAGGCGAAAACTGTGTACACGTGAATGGCTCACAGTTATACAATTGCACACCTTCAGGAGGTGCTCCGTGGCCCTTTTCAGGGTATTATGAGGGAGCTGCGCAATCTTTAAAATCTAATCCCCAGCAGGGAAGCGGCGGTTGTAATAAAGCCCTTTATGCTCTTGTTGGCCACTATTGGGTGTGTGGCGACAAGGCGTATAAGGTGCTCCCTGCTTACTGGGATGGCTCCTGTTATCTGGCTTATCTATTACCTTCCTTACATCTACGTAAAACGCTGCCGAGGGGAGGAGTAGGTAATGCCGTGCCATATGCCCTGGGTCATTTGGGCATCGATTTCGGTGTTGAACATCACGTGAGTCGTTCCGATTATTTAAGACCACAGGTACCTGGTGTCAGCGATTATGATGAGGGGGAGCTGGTGTTAGGACAGCGTCCAACGACCAGACGTAAGCTCCCTCCCATAAAACTGGCACCTAGAAATGGTGCAGGTGCTGGGCTAGTTCGCCAAAGGAACCCAGTTGCAGGCTTTCCACACCTGGAGACCAATGAGTTCCCATCTAGTTATGGAGGTCAGAGACCCAAGAGAGATCTCGAGCAAGCATTACAAGACCTCAGGAATCGTAGACCTCTAACAATGCAAGAAACAATAGGTTGGGCGCTTATCCCACCTGTTGGAGTGGCCAGAGTCGGTGGAGCTGTCATCCAACTCCAGTCAGTACTAGAGGTTGTGGCAAACGAAACTGGCCAGTCCCTAAAAGATCTAGCTACTGAGCAGCACAAGCTCAGGCAAGCTGTTGTCCAGAATAGAATAGCTCTGGACATGATACTGGCAGATAAAGGTGGTGTCTGCGCTATTTTTGGCAAACAATGTTGTGTCTATATTCCAGACAACAAAGACAAAATTTTTAACCGCGCAGAACACATAATGCAAGTGGCGTATGTCCCTCCAGCACCACCTGTGTGGGACCTCTGGTCATGGGTGACGGGAAAGTTGGGATACCTAGGTACCCAGATAATGAAAGGTGTAGCCTTGTTTTTCCTACTCGTGGTATTGGCATTGGTTATTTATGTCATTGTTAAGGTAGTGCTTGCCTGTATCTTGTACTGTAAACCTAAGGAAAAAGTCGTCGTCAAAGAGGTCGTAGTCCATCAACCTCTAGAAAGATGGTATTAATTAAATAAATAACTATAACATAGGATTAATGGGGAAAATTGTTGACTAATTGGCATCAGTTGTTTAAACTGCTGAAGTCTTGATTCTCTTGGCAGGTGATTGAGTGCAGGGTGAGCTGGGCTACCTCTGTCCGTGCCACGGGGGCATTCTATTCGTAGTTGTCCGCGTGAGCATATACGGTTATGTAGCGCAGCTGTGCCTGTCCTCTCTAACATCATACATCTTGTCTGGGCGCAGGCTGGACTGTAGGGACCGAGGATGGGTGTCATCCGTGGTCTTCCACTGTATCCGGGCTTTTTAGGGAGGCAGAATGAGTGACACTGTGTGTTAAGCGCCACTGTACCTGGTTCCCCGTAATAGGAGCGCGGAATGAGTGAGTTGACTATTGGGTGTCATCGTACCTGGGCCTCATGAGTCGTACCTGCGTAGGATGTGAGTTGGCATACATCCCATGGCCATGGCCACGGGGGCATGTTGTAAATTCCTCTATAGAGAACATGTCCCTGGCCATGGGCTGTGAGGTTTGTGTGTGCCTTCCACTACCCTTTACCAGATAGCCTCAAGATGTCAAGCAGTTTTAAATTAAAAATAGGATTTATATGGACTTAACAGTCTTCCCCACTAATCTAGGTAAGAATAAATTTAAACTGTAAAATAATTTACTTCATAAAATACTGTTTAGGTAACCATATAACCCAGGTAAATGTAAGGTATAGGGAGTGACCGTTAGGGTTGCCCGTTGCCTATGCATATTCATGAGCTAATTGCCTATTCATGAGCATCGGTTTAAATTCAGATGCACGGATTGGACCATTTATGATGCTCATGAATATGTAAACGGAACGTGCATCCTGGTTGCCGGGGCAACGCAGGTGCGGACCTGACACCTGCGAGTGTTCAACCAGGTCCGCCCCAGCTCTATAAATTCTGGAGCGCAGCCCGGCTTTGCCAGTCCGTCGGGGAGCAGCGGAGAAGAGGACAACGGACCCAGAAGAGCAAAAAGGACTGAGTTTAGAGCTGGACTCAGCCTTGGCCGAAGATTCGACGAAAAGAGCTGAAGCAGACCCACGTGTCAATCTACGCACCCCAGCCACCGTGGGACGCAGAAGCCTTTTCGAAGAGCTCCAGCTGAGAAGCCTTTTTGAAGAGCTCCAGTGAACAAGAACTGAGCTGAACTCACTAAAGGCCTCAGATTTTACCTGAGGCAGGCTCGTCAGGCAGACCGCGCCGGCAGGTGCCCTGCCTGGGGAGCCGCACAAGCGGCGGCCTCTGCTGGCCGGCGGCGGAGCTGCTGCTGCTTTTAGCCAGGGGTTTTTGTTAACCAAGCTGGCCTTTTCCCCTGGCCTCCTCTTCTTTTCCCTATCTATCCTATCTGCCTGCCGCGGCTGCCAGTAAAAAGCGCGCCGTGAGGGCTTCACTTCCTAGGTTCCTGTGGAGACCCTCGGGCCCGGCGCCCGGACTGACAGATCAGGAGGAGGATAGGTATTTAATAACTGCTCTCCACAAACATTAGGGATATTAGCTTAAATCACTAAAGTTAGGGTTTATATATTGTTAGCATTAATAATACTGATCCCTTATTGATATTACAAGGGTTTAAATCGTCTTAAATTGTGGAACCCTGTTCCCAGGGTTCTCATTTGTAAAGCACAGGAGGCGGTCTACTGACCTAGCCGCTTTACCTTTTGCATACATAATAGAAGACTAGATAAGAATTTTAATTTATAGGGACCCAGAACTGATTGCTCCCTCCGCTGGGTAGAGCTCACCCAAGCGGGGGTTGAAGCATAAGGGAATAACCCGGTAAAGGGAGAACCCCAATTAGAATTTTACACATAATCTTAAACTAAAAGAGTAATTTAAAGGGACACCCCATTAAGGGGGTACCCATATTAAATAAATCCCTGTAGGGTTACATAAGACCTCAGGCGTTGCCAATAAGTCCTGAGGCGGCCGTAGGAGGCAGGTATCCTATTAACATTCATTAAGTGTATACATATAAGAAGTCCTAGGGTAGTAGCCATAGCCACTTTTAGAGGCCCCGTCTGCCTGGCCAGCAGGGGTAACCTCACCTAGGCAATTTTAAATTCCAGCTGTTCCCTTGGGTCGCTGGGGGACCTAGGGTAGAGCATCACCGGCCATTTTCCTAAAAGGCGAAAAGTGCTCTGAAGGGGGCGGGTGCCCCGAGTAAGAGGAATATAATATTGTATAGTTCCTCCCGAGGCAGGGCAGTAAAGGGGCTCCCTTATTAGGGGGTCCGACATAGGCAGCTCTCGGGAGGCGTCGTATTATAGTCCCTTTAAGCCCAAAACTACCCATAATTAAGCGTTTGGGACGCTGAGGCGAAGGGAAGCCAGCGCAGTCTTAATTTATTGCGCTGGGGTCTTTTCGGGTAAAAATATCCCATAAATCTGGAAGCCCGTTACCAGACTAAATAACCTGGCATATTATATGTATACATAAACATTCTGGAAGCCCGTTACCAGATTAAACAACCTGGCATAATTAAATATATAGAAACGTATTAATATATAACATAAAGAGAAACATAAAGATATACACATATTCAAATAGATACATAAGGAAATATATAGCAAAGTTGTTGTTATCAGTTCTGGTTTATTTCTTTTCCCTTATAGCACACGCACGGAAGAGCACCAAGTTGTGCGTCCCAGTGGAGCCAACAGTAAGTCTAAAGAAGGGTATAGTTTAAACGTTGTAACTACACAAATACAATAAAGGGGCTATTAGTCAACTAGTTCCAAATCCTGTGCTGAGACTCAGGGAACAGGGAAGGATATAGTTGTAGCTTCTAGAGATATTAAATAGATACATAGTAAAATAAAGTGTGGTAACATAGTAAATAAATAGAAAAGAGAAAACACTACATTGTAAAAACCTAGCTCTTGTTAAAATAAAAAGAAACTTAGTTGTGGACAGTTGACCCCTTGTCTGTCATCTTTTCTGGGGAACAAACGGGCTCTGTCACACACCCTGTAAACCCCTGTGGATCAGACACCGTTGACATCGATCCAGGTAGCGGGATAAAACCTGGGCTGGTGCTTGGTGGCTGGTGGAAAATCTTAGGCAGCCTTATTGGGCCCTTGGTTGTCTCTGTATTGGCCACTGCAGCTTGACCTGTGCCAGCCGTTTTAAGATCGTTAAAAACAAGGCATTATCTGGTGGGAAACCACAAGGTGGAGCTAAATGATTATAGTAATGCAAAACTGAAGCCTTTCACAGTGAGACTTCTGATATATTTAAGTAATTAAAACATAGTCTGACTGCTCTTACTCTGTGGTCCCTCCACAATTTATAAATATCTTGCTGAATTGCATTTTGATCAAGGATGACTTCTCTAGTTTGCAAAACTGTTTTTAAAGAGAATAGATTGGTCCTTCTAGAGGATATAGTGGAATTTGTTTACACTGTCATCAAAATAACCCCTATTTAATTTGTTAAAATTTTTTAGGGTTGGCTTCTTAACTTCTGTACACAAGCCTTCCAAAATTGTGTGCATTTTTGTTCAGGGGTACCTGCCTGAAAGATGGGCAAGTTTGTTTCTGGGCTGGTAAACCTTCTTGATGCGATAGAAGAATTACAAAGTGACATATCATGCAAATCTGTCTGAAGCACTCATGCTAGATTCCTCTCTTCCAGCTACTCACATTACTCTCATGGTGAAGGAATAATCAGAGAGGGAGCCGTGCTAGTCTGTATCCTCACATAACAAAAGGGTAGTCATGTAGCACTTTAAAGACTAGCAAAATAATTTATTGGGTGATGAGTTTTGTGGGACAGACCCACTTCTTCAGATCTGGAAATTCTGGTGAAAGTAAATTGGCACAAGGAGAATTTAACAGAAATTCCAGATCTGAAGAAGGGGGTAGGTTCCATGAAAGCTCACCACCTAATAAATTATTTTGTTATTTTTTAAAGTGCTACATGACTGCTGTTTGTTTTATGGTGAAGGAAATTAGGAAAACAGTTTACTTAAGTTCTGACAATTCAAAACCTACAAATTAAGTATGAAGAACAGAAGATAAAAATTGGAGGGAACTTTACATATGTAGATGAAAAGCACTGAAATAAACTAAAGCAAGATTAATGTTGGTTCTTATCCAACATTATCCAATGTTGGCTGGATATGAGTCAACAGTGTGCACTTGTAGCCAAGAAGGCTCATGGCATATTGGGGTGAATTAGGAGAAGCATTTCCAGTGGATCTAGAGAAGTTGTTATTCCCCTTTACTCGGCACTGGTGAGGCCACATCTGGAGTACTTGCATCCAGTTCTGGGCCCCCCAGTACAGAAAGGATGTGGATGAATTGGAGTAGGTCCAGCAGAGGGCAATGAAAATGATTAGGGGAATGGAGCACATGACCTGTGAAGAGAGGCTGAGGGACTTGGGCTTATTTAGCTGGAAGAGAAGAATGAGGGTCAATTTGATAGCAACCTTTAGCTTCCTGACGAGGGGCTCTAAAGAGGATTGAGACTGTTCTCAATGGTGGCAGATGGCAGCAACGGTCTGATTTACACAGGGAGAGGTGTGCGTGGATATTAGGAAAAACTATTTCACCAGGAGGGTGGTGAAGCACTGGAATGCTTTACCTAGAGAGGTGGTGGAATCCACATCCCTATATGCCATTATCATTTTTGGCTACAAGGGCACAATGTTGATTCATATCCAGCCTCTCATCCACCATAATCCCCAGGTCTTTTTCTGCTGCACTGCTGCTTTGCCTTTTTCCAATCTTCGCGACCTCTCCCAATCTCCTTGAGTTTTCAAAGATAACAGCCAAAAGCTCAGCAAAGACATCTGCCAATTCCCTCTGCACCTTTGGATGCATGATATCCAGACCCATGGATCTGTGTCCATCTAGCTTTGCTAAATAGCTCTTAACTTGTTTAAATAGCTCTTAACCTTTGCACTATAACAACTTTGCCATCATAAATGCTCATTTGTCATTCTCTAGAGGTATATGTTACTGTTTTTGCATTACTTGCTTAGTTTGCTGGTCTTTAAGACTAGGTCTTTGAGCATCTCTTCTGGCTGATCTGCCGCATCCTATGAGAGGTTATGTTTCATTAGTTTTGTTGTCCCTTGAGAAACTTTCACTTCCCTCCAACTGCTTTATATTTCAGGTGTAACTTACCACTAAATATAAGTAAATTGTATTGGATAACTATGCCACAGTATGCAAGAATACATTCATCGGAACAATACTTTATGGTACTGTTCTCTTTGCATAGTCACTGAATAACCAGCTAGAATTAAAGAGCTTTATTTTTTTAAGTTCTTTCATCTCCACTTGCATGACAATACAAATCTCTCTTAAGAGTGATATACACAATGTGCACCATAGTAAAATGCTCTCACAACTTGCACTGGATCTTAGAGAGACAAGGTCTGATTTATATCAATGTTTCCATGTACCTAAGGTAAGCCATTTATACATGTCACTTTTTCAGTCTCATGAAGATGACCTTGCTGCTTTCTAATTACCCCCAGTTAAAGTAGTAATGAATGACCAAATTCTGACACTCTTATACATGCTAGGTAGCACCTTATTTCTCCAAAAGTTCCACTGAAAACCAATGCTGCTACAGAGCAAAATACATAAGCAAAATACTACTCATTGCAAAAGTATCAGAACCAGAAAGGAAGTAATTTGCACCAGAGTTTTCAAACTTGCTTTATCAAGCACAGGCACCCAGATTACTGGCTTGATTTTCTGAGGTACAGTCTCAGTTCACAGTTTAGGGCTATTTTATATTGTACTGGTTGAACCTCTCTGGTCTGGCACTCTCAGGACTTGACTGGTGCCAAATGAGAGAATTTGCTGGACCACTGGAAGTCAATATTGTCTAGCACATTACCAGTCTGCCACTGGTTACTGGGCTCTTAGAAGACATTCAGTGGTAAATTAGTGTGAAATAAGAACACAGAACACTGAGAGCCAGGACTAGTGATTGTAAAACAAACTTTATGGGACCACAGGAAACCCATGACAATGTTTAACTGAAACCCTGTTCAGTTATGGATGTTGCCAGAAAAGAGAGTGCCAGATTAGAGAGGTTCAACCTCTATTGCGACTCTCACATAATCTGCACTGATTGTGGTCATTAAGCAAATGCTCGGAGATAGTATTTCTAAGTACAGAGTGTGGGTGCCTTTCAGTGGTGTATCTTTTTGAAAGGTTGAGTAGGAATTGCCTATTTGAAAAAGAACTCTAGAACTAGTAGCAGTTGTTGGAACTTCCAGAACCAAACTCAACACTCATTGAAATAAATGCAAGTCTTCGTATTGATGGCACTAGGCACTGGCTCAAATCTGGAGTGCACCCACTGAATCTGGACATAACACAAGCTCAATGTCTTGAAGATGGATGATATTTTTGGATCAGGTATGCAACTGCATAATGTGCCTGCTCTGAATAGAAAATTCAAGTTAAAAGTAACATTACTCAGATCATCAAAATCTTCCAGGGGGAACCTAGGAACATCTGAATAAATGTGGACAATACCTCTCATGTGAGGACTTTATGGAGGCAGAAATGTTTATGTATGGGATTAAGTTCTTCAGTAGGCAAAATACATCCTTCTAAGTCTAAAATGTTCAATCAGATCTTATAAAGTGAACAAAGTTAAAGGAATTTAAACATGAAACTATACTGTGGTGCTTGGAGAAAAATGCTTTTATGTTAATAATACAAAAATCTCAGCAGTCGAGAATAATTCCCAAAGCATGTCCATGAAGCATGTGCATGAACCTGAAAATGTGGCTCAGTGGGAATGTGTGATTTAGAAAATCTCTGGCCTTTCATCTTTGGAGCCCTGGTTTATACCTGACTTAAGGCATTAATTAAAAGTGTTTTGGGTATTATTTTTTTCTTGTAATTAAGCCTATGTTTGTACATGGCGAGTTACCTGAGCTCACAACCAAAAGTTTTTTTCTGCAGCAGACGACCCAAATAAGCAGGTACAGAGGCAAATGCTGCCTCATCCTTAGGCTATGGTCAGTGGAAAAGCAATAATGAGTCTGGGTACCCATAACAGAACTCACAATTTTAGTATTTATCACGAGAGACAGATCAAAACTATCGGAGGGGTAGCTGTGTTAGTCTGGATCTGTAACAGCAACAAAGGGTCCTGTGGCACCTTATAGACTAACAAAAGTTTTAAGCATGAGCTTTCTTGAGCACAGACTCACTTCATCAGATGCTGGTCTTGGAAATCTGCAGGGCCAGGTATAAATAAGCCAGAGCAAGGGTGGGGATAAGAAGGGGGATATTCCACCCTTGCTCTGGCTTATTTATACCTGGCCCTGCAGATTTCCAAGACCAGCATCTGATGAAGTGAGTCTGTGCTCACGAAAGCTCATGCTCAAAACTTTTCTGTTAGTCTATAAGGTGCCACAGGACCCTTCGTTGCTGTTACAGATCAAAACTAGAAAACAAGAATTCCATCTCACAAAAGACAGTGATATGAGGAAGCCTGTTTTGCATCATAATTAAAATAAGACCTTTTGCGGGTGGAAAAAAAATCAGAGAGAGACAGACCCACCCTAGAATAGCCAATTTCTGATGATTATGGCATTCTGGGCTGTAACCACCTGGGCTGTAGGAGATTCAGCTTCTTAGGTGCCAACTCCACGGGTGTTCCAGGGCTAGAGCACCTGTGGGGAAAAATCAGTGGGTGCTGAGCAACCACTGGTGCCATCCTGCCCCCTCTTCCCGCCACAGCCTCCCCACACTTCTTGAGGGCCAGCAGCTCTGTGCATACCTACCTCTCCCTCTCCCTATCAGCGCTTCCAGAGCACTGTGAACAGCTGATTCACAGTAATTAATTTCAGCTCTGTGAAGGAGGCTCTCTCTCTTCTGTTTAACAAAATAAAACCCCAACCAAAGAGGCTTGGCCCAAGCATTTGCAAGCATGGACTCTGATGCCTCAATTTTCTGAATATTGCACATTTCTAAAATCTTCCCATGTAAACTGGTGGGAGAGGGTAGCTCATTGAAGGAGATGCTGAAGGTACAACTAGAAAGACAGGAGGAGAACCAGGAAAGTTTCTAAGGAATCAAGGCAGCCCAGGATTTTGAGGACGATTATATAAACTGATGCTAGTTTTAGAGTCAACAATGAAGTCAAAGAAGCTGAGGTTCTAACATTTGGCTCTTGGTTTGTGACTTACATTAAATGGAGAAAGTTTGGCGACTGTAAATGTTTGTTAAAGGCTGACAAAGCATTCACTACTAAAATCCAAAGCTTAAGGATCTAAGTTGTTCTAAATCTGGCCATATTGCCTATTATTACCTATTAGTCTCTCTCTCTCTCTCTCTCTCACACACACACACACACACACAAGATTTTTTATATATTATACATATATATGGATTGATTATTAAAGTTTAACAGCTCCTAGTGATGTAATAGAAAGTAAGCACAAAGAATAAACATTCTTTTTTTTTTTTTTTTTAAAAAAGTAAGATTGTGGCATGAATGCCCTTATTACAAAGAGTGCTGTGTACCCTCAAAGAAATATAGGCTACATCTACACGTGAAGCCTACATCGAAGTAGCTTATTTCGATGTAGCGACATCGAAATAGGCTATTTCGATTAATAATGTCTACACGTCCTCCAGGGCTGGCAACGTCGACGTTCAACATCGACATTGCGCAGCACCACATCGAAATAGGCGCAGCGAGGGAATGTCTACATGCCAAAGTAGCACACATTGAAATAAGGGTGCCAGGCACAGCTGCAGACAGGGTCACAGGGTGGACTCAACAGCAAGCTGCTCCCTTCAAGGGCCCCTCCCAGACACACTTGCACTAAACAACACAAGATCCACAGAGCCGACAACTGGTTGCAGACCCTGTGCATGCAGCATGGATCCCCAGCTGCAGCAGCAGCAGCCAGAAGCCCTGGGCTAAGGGCTGCTGCACACGGTGACCATAGAGCCCCGCAGGGGCTGGAGAGAGAGCGTCTCTCAACCCCTCAGCTGATGGCCACCATGGCGGACCCCGCTATTTCGTTGTTGCAGGATATGGATCGGCTACACGTGCCCTACTTCGACGTTCAACTTTGAAGTAGGGCCCTATTCCCATCCCCTCATGGGGTTAGCGGCTTCGACGTCTCGCCGCCTAACGTTGATGTTAACGTCGAAATAGCACCCAACACATGTAGCCGTGACGGGCGCTATTTCGAAGTTAGTGCCGCTACTTCGAAGTAGCGTGCACATGTAGACACGGCTATAGTTGCATGAGAAGCCTGTTGAGTTATGAGTGTTACTGCATGTACATAGTGCTTAGAGTGTAAAGCAAAGTAGGGATTTTCCATGTCAGTTATTTTACATGTAATTAAACTAGGGTCAAGACCACAGATTCAGGTTACCAAAACATTTATGAATGTGTCTGGGACACTGTTTCAATTCACTAGTGTCGGTCTATCTTAAAAAACAAAATCAAGAGCTATGTCTACACTAGACACATCTGTCGACAGGGAAATCTGGACAGAACCTCTGTAAACAGATTGCATCTACACACAACTTGCTCTATTGACAGAGAACTGCCAGAGTCCACTGCCCTCTGGTGCCAGAAAGCAGAATGGCAGCTCTGCAAAGTGGGCTGCCTGGCAACTTGAAGCCCTCTCTGTTGACTGAAGTGTCTACACTGTACTTCTGTCGACAGAAGTGTAGAGTCCTGCACCTGCGGTAGAAGAATCCCAAGCATTGTTACAGGCTGGGGACCGACTGGCTTAGCAGCAGTATGATGGAAACGGACCTAGGGGTTATGGTGGATGAAAGGCTGGATATGAGTAAACAGTGTGCCCTTGTAGCCAAGAAGGATAACGGCATACTAAGGTGCATTAGGAGGAGCATTTCGAGCAGATCTAGAGAAGTAGTTATTCCTCTTTATTCGGCACTGGTGAGGCCATATCTGGAATATTGTGTCCAGTTTTGGGCCCCCCAGTATAAAAAGGATGTGGATGTGCTGGAGCAGGTTCTGCAAAGGGCAACAAAAATGATTAAGGGTCTGGAGCACAAGACCTATGAGGAGAGGCTGAGGGATTTGGGCTTGTTTAGTTTACAGAAGAGAAGACTTAGGGGTGATTTAATAGCAGCCTTCAACTTCCTGAAGGGAAGCTCTAAAAAGGATGGTGAGAAACTGTTCTCAGTGGTGTCAGATGGCAGAACAAGGAGTAATGGTCAGAAGTCGAAGAGGGAGAGGTGTAGGTTAGATATAAGGAAAAACTACTTCACCAGGAGGGTGGTGAAGCATTGGAATGTGTTGCCTAGAGAGGTGGTGGATTCTCCATCCCTTAAGGTTTTTAAGTCCTAGCTGGACAAGGTCCTGGCTGGGATGACTTAGTGGGGGTTGATCCTGCTTGAAGCAGGGGGCTGGACTAGATGACCTCCTGAGGTCCCTTCCAGCCCTGTGATTCTGAGTACTCTGTCCAGAGATTAAGTATCGGAGGGGAAGCCGTGTTAGTCTGGATCTGTAACAGCAACGAAGGGTCCTGTGGCACCTTATAGACTAACAGAAAAGTTTTGAGCATGAGCTTTCATGAGCACAGACTCACTTCATCAGATGCTGGTCTTGGAAATCTGCAGGGCCAGGTATAAATAAGCCAGAGCAAGGGTGGGGATAACAAGGTTAGCTCAGTCAGCAAGGGTGAGGCTTACTACCAGCAGTTGATCTGGAGGTGTGAACACCAAGGGAGGTGAAGCTGCTTCTGTATTTAGCCAGCCATTCGCAGTCTTTGTTTAAGCCAGAGCTGAGGGTGTCGAATTTGCAGATGAATTGTAGCTCAGAAATTTCTCTTTGGAGGCTGGTCCTGAAATTTCTTTGCTGTAGGATAGCTACTTTTAAGTCTGCTACTGTGTGGCCTGGGAGATTGAAGTGCTCTCCTCCGGGTTTTTGTATATTGCCATTTCTGATATCTGATGTGTGTGCGCTTATTCTTTTACGTAGAGACTGTCCAGTTTGTCTGATGTATATAGCAGAGGGGCATTGCTGGCACATGATGGCGTACATTATATTGGTAGATGTGCAGCTGAATGAACCCACAATGGTGTGGCTGATCTGGTTAGGTCCTGTAATGGTGTTGCTGGTGTAGATATGTGGGCAGAGCTGGCAATGAGGTTTGTTGCATGGATGGCTCCCTGAGTTAGAGTGACTGTGGTGCGGTGTATAGTTGCTGGTTAGGATTTGCTTCAGGTTGGCAGGTTGTCTGTGGGCAAGGACTGGTCTGCCTCCCAAGGCCTGTGAAAGTGGGGGATCATTGTCCAGGATGGGTTGTAAATCCCTGATGATGCACTGTAGAGGTTTCAGCTGAGGACTGTAGGTGATGGCTAGTGGTGTTCTGTTGGTTTCTCTCTTGTGCTTGTCCTGTAGTAAGAGGCTTCGTGGCACACGTCTGGCTCTGTTGATCTGTTTTTTCACTTCCTCAGGTGGGTATTGCAGTTTCAAGAATGCTTGGTAGAGATCCTGTAGGTGTTTGTCTCTGTCGGAGGGGTTGGAGCAAATGCGGTTATATCTTAGTGCTTGGCTGTAGACAATGGATCGTGTGGTGTGTCTGGGATGGAAGCTGGAGGCATGAAGGTAGGCGTAGCAGTCAGTAGGTTTACAGTACAGGGTGGTATTGATGTGGCCATCGTGTATTACCACCGTGGTGTCCAGGAAGTGGATCTGCTGTGTGGACTGTTCCAGGCTCAGGTTGATGTTGGGGTGAAAGTTGTTGAAGTCCCGGTGGAATTCCTCCAGAGTCTCCTTCCCATGGGTCCAGATGATGAAGATGTCATCAATGTAGCGTAAGTAGAGACGGGGTGTTAGTGGACGAGAGCTAAGGAAGCGCTGTTCCAGGTCAGCCATGAAAATATTGGCATATTGAGGGGCCATGTGGGTACCCATAGCTGTGCCGCTGATTTGAAGGTATATATCGTCACCAAATCTGAAATAGTTGTGTGTGAGGATAAAGTTACAGAGCTCAGCCATCAGATGTGCTGTAACATCATCAGGGATACTGTTCCAGACAGCATTTATTCCATCTTTATGTGGGATGTTGGTATAGAGAGCCTCTACATCCATGGTGGCTAGGATAGTGTTTTCTGGTAGCTCATCAATGTCTTGCAGTTTTCTCAGGAAGTCAGTGGTGTCTTGGATGTAGCTGGGAGTGCTGGTGGCATAGGGTCTGAGGACAGAGTCCACATAACCAGACAGTCCTTCAGTGAGAGTGCCAATGCCCGAGATGATGGGGCGTCCAGGATTTCCAGGTTTGTGTGTAGCAGACTTAAAAGTAGCTATCCTACAGCAAAGAAATTTCAGGACCAGACTCCAAAGAGAAATTTCTGAACTACAATTCATCTGCAAATTCGACGCCCTCAGCTCTGGCTTAAACAAAGACTGCGAATGGCTGGCTAAATACAGTAGCAGCTTCGCCTCCCTTGGTGTTCACACCTCCAGATCAAGTGCTGGTAGTAAGCCTCACCCTTGCTGACTGAGCTAACCTTGTTATCCCCACCCTTGCTCTGGCTTATTTATACCTGGCCCTGCAGATTTCCAAGACCAGCATCTGATGAAGTGAGTCTGTGCTCATGAAAGCTCATGCTCAAAATTTTTCTGTTAGTCCATAAGGTGCCACAGGACCCTTTGTTGCTGTCCAGAGACTGTTATGCCTCAAATTTTTGAGGGATAATACTGTTGAGGAAAATGCAGAGTTCTGTCAAGATTTTGTTGACAGGATGCTTTTAAGGGTGTAGCCACTCCCTGAGTTAGGTCGACAGAATGCCCCTTCTGTCAGCAAAACTCTAGTGTAGACCCAGCCGAGCAGCATTCACAACAACATGCTTCTGATGCTGCCCCAGCCTATCTTACTCCAGCAACGTTTATTTTGCCCCGTAATTGCCACTCCTGTGATGAAGAATATCTGTGTATGGGCAACATAATTCAGAAGCTGAAAGCTGTTAATCAATGCCAATTATATTGTCCGTATCACATCTGAATCATTGCACCCAAATGCAAGAAGTAAAGGGGACTAAAACTATTATATTTTGGCCCTATGTCTTTGGTTAGAGATCATCCTTGACTAGTAGCTACATATTTTATGCACAAGCTTTCAGGCCCATCCCTTAAACACATTTTAGTGTAGCTTTGTCACACAAAGTGCAGTTAAAATAAATGAATATAACAGAAGAAACTGCTGAAAAATAAAGATTACAAGAATTCCTATCACAGAAGAGTTTTTACCTGACTGTAACTGCTGGATTATGATAATAAGAGTGTAAAACAACTTCCATGCTTAATGAGCAGAGACAAACACATTATAAAAGCATCTGCTTATAATTCTCAAGCATCTGGCTTCCCAATAAGCAGCAGTCCAACAATTACTAGCATACACTGGAAGTCTCCTTCATCTTAATCATAATGAAACAAGTTGGTCTACATTGCAGGTGCATAACATGCACTATTTCTGGAGGACAGAAGTGATCATCTGGAGCCGGTCAGAAAATCCAACAGCAGTATCATGAAATAATTTAGATTTATTTTGTTTTAAAGTATTCCCAACAGAGCCATTCTTGCTGCTGTCCCCACTGTCCATATTGTTTTCAACAATATTTGCTTGCTCTCGCCAGCCCTCAAGCTTCCAGAAGAAAAACTTAAATGTGAACCTCAAAAGCTCAGAAACGAGAAGACAGCTAAAAAGGACCTCACACTTTTTTAAACCTTGTGATCAAAAACAGATTTCCACTTGACTCATAGTTTTTGAATGTTTGGGGGGCAACAACACTACATATTATTTCCTAGTCTGCTTCACATGCTGCTGACTTACCTTAGCCAGAACCTGGTGCTCTGGTTCTGATTCCTCCTCATTGCTGCCCAGACATGCTCTAGCTCCCACACTGCAACAGGCTTATGTAGAATGAGGTCACTCAGCTACTGGAAAGAAAGAAGGGAACATTTTACATCGACATAGTCTTCAAATGGTTTGTCTTTAAAGGAAGAGAGACCAGCTCTACTTCCTATTGTTAAAGCACAAAGACTGAATTAACTTGTGATACCTTTAGAACAGTGGTAAAGTGCACTGACCAGAACAGGCACAAGAGGCTTTTGCTGCTTCTGTCCAGAGCAAATGTAATATTGGAAACTGACCAGTTCTAACTCCTCTGGCAGTCTGAGGCCCATCCTGTATATTTTTTTCCTTTTCCGTAAGACCTCTATATCTAGTCTCAGCTCAGATCAGTTCAAGTTTAGTTAGCACAGATAGGCCTTATAGCTGGGGAAGCAGAACTTGTCTGACTAGAAACAGCCTCAGGAAGAAGCTGCTGACTCTCTTTCCTTCTTGCTGATTTAACTTTTTAAAGTCAGAAGAAGGGAGCAGTTGCACGAGGGCCCTTTGAAATGCGTGTGCGTGCATGTGTCAGAGCTGTTTCTGACAACCCTAGGCCCCTCCACGTTCAGCCTTGGCACCACCCCTTTCAGGGGGAGATGGAGGCAGGCACTCTGACTGTTTTGCCCCAAGGTCCACAGTGGCTTTTGGCATTGCTGGACAGGAACTGCATTCGTGAGCTTAAGGTAGGTTACACTTGGCACAACCTAGTGGTGGAATTGTATAATATATAGTTTAACATTTCATTACAAAAGCTGTGGCAGATGTTTAAATGTCAAGAGCCAGCCAAGGACCTAGACAGCTCAGAAATTCAGAAGACATGATAGAATGAGGGAGAAACTCAGTCATTTCTCTATGTCAGACATTTACATTATGTCTATACCAGAAGCATCTGTCTATAAAAGTTACTGTCCGAAGAGATGTTCCAACAGACCTCTGTTGACAGATAGTGTCTACACATAAAAGCAGAGTGATCTTTTGATCCATTCTGTTGACAAAAGGGCCCCCAGATCATCTACACACCCTGTTTGTCAGCAGTCTTGGTACACAAAATGCATTTCGTGTGTAGATGCTTTGCGAGTTTTGTCAACAAAACGCCAGTTTTGTCGACAAAACTCTCTGGTATAGACATAGCTCTGATGTTCCTCATGGTTTTCCCTTAATCTACAGCTCAAACACATACAAGTTAAAGACATGCATCTTGCTCTTGTACACAGAACTTGAAAAGGAAGTGCAATTTAAGAATATTTAGTTCAAATAAAGAACTAGCAAAAACATGTGCCATTTCTTTCTAAAAAGAGAAATTTCCATTTAAATATTTAAATTCAAAATATAACCAAAACTTGAATAATTTAAGTCAGCTGAGCAGAAAAAAAAAGACAAAACAAAAAAAGACCAGTTTAATCAAAGGTTTTCCTGATTTTTTCACTCCACTGGCAAGCAGTTCTATGCAGGTACCAGAATGAACGGAAAGGATGTTTATAAAAGGGTTAAAGTGCTGGCAGTGTGTTTGCTCCGGCTCAGACTTTTTTTTAAAAAAAAAAAAAACAAAACAGTTTGGTGGTGGTGTTTGTTATCCTTCTGATGGGGATCACCATCTAGCTGTATGCAATGACTAGAGAGTTTAATAGTTGTGTCACAGCTTGTCAGCGGATCATTGTGGATATTCAGAAAGTAGCATGTCCTATGAAATCAATTAACAAACAACCCCCAGCCCATAGATGATCTATTTTCCTATAATGAGTTTGTGCATTTTAAGTGCTTCTAGGAAGCTGCAGTAAATCTGGGGCTGCATCCTAGTCTACGTTTCTCCAAAGATGCTCCTTTTGGGCAAGTATAACAAAACCTAGCCCCACACATCCTGCCTCCAAACAAAACTCAATAACTATACCCTCTAACCACATGCAGGGAAGGAAGCTGCTTAAATACCCGCACCCTCTTCTCCAGCATTCCTTGCCTGACTGATCAAAAAATCCAAATCATGCTGGGAGTAAAATGCCCAGCACTCCTGCTCTAAGACAAAAGAGCACATCCACCCAGCTGAGTGGGGCACCAGTCACAGGCACTGAAGAGAGGTAACGGCAGCAGTGATAGTAAGTGGATGCACCCTCGTGTGCAGCTGGTGCAAAAGCCAGCAGGGAGCTATTTTAAAAGTTGACGGGGATCCATGCTGCAGTAGGACATTAGCTGTAAGACGTTTTAAGATAGTTACTTTCACCCCTGGGTAACATCTGGATTTTGCTGTGCAAGCCTTTTTATGCCTTCCCCAGACAGTTTCCTCTCTCTCTTTTCTCACAGCTCTGTCCTTATTGGAAAGTCACTGAATTGGGGTAGTAGGGCCCATGAGGCTTATTAGCAAGAGCATCCCTCGATATCCCTATGAAATTCAGTGCAATGTCAATTTCATCTTCTAAAAGCATTGACTGAGCAGAGGATGGTCATATGAAGTAAGTAAGTGAATAGTTTAGGTCACCAATGAGACTATGGTGGAAAACAGTGATGGCTGTTTAGCTGTCTATGGAAAATGAGTTTAGATGTCTTAGTCCAACTTCCCATGAACAGATGTCATATCACAAAACCTACCCCAAGCACAGTGACTGGGTTCTCTTGTTGGCAGACTAATCAGAGAGACTGAAGAGGTATGAAGGATGAATTATCCTCTGACGCCCGGCCATCATCCCTCCAGATCAGTGCAGAGGCAATCAGAAAAACTGCACTGCCTGTAGCGTGCCTGTTTAGTGTATAAATACAGCAGGGCTGTCAAGCCAGCACTGCAATGAGATCTAAATACAAAATGGTCTGATACAATTCCAACTGAAGACGGTAAGAGTCTCATTGCTAACTTTTATAGGGGTTGGATCAAACCCCAGAACAAGGGAAGGGGAAAGGCAATTTTCTTTTAAGAACCTTGGGGTTGAAAGATTCTGTCCTCCATCATATTCAGCTGTATTATTCCAAGTATTTAAGAGGAATAAATATTTATGTAGGTGTTACACAATTATGCCACAGGGAAATGTATTTGATGAATTACAATAAACTGCATTCCAGGCAAATTATAATTATTGCCCAGGAGAGCAAACACCAAGAAATTGTTTCCTTTGTCATTTGTGGGAATTGGGTGAATACTGTGTACCTGATTTGTGGGGGAGAGGGAGAAACAAACCAGTGGAGTTACACAGATTCATACCAACATCATCTTGAGATTTTACAGTTTGGTGCAGAAGTCAGCTAAGAGCTGGGAAAGCCAGGGCTTTGGCTTAGCAAGAATGGCTGCCTGCCATACAGGAAATATGGGACTGGAAATGCTCTGTGAGTTCAGAGGCCTGAATCTCAGACCTAGATCCTGGTTATTAAGAGACTAAGTATGTTTGTGTATCTGGGCCTCCGTGCACTCTGTATTTCAGTGGAGTTCCTCTAGTCCGAAAGAGCAGATGTTGGCCTCTTGACTTTTTCCTGCACCACATGTGATGTTGGACCCAAGACCACCACTGTACTGCCAACACTATGGGCTCCAAAATCATGAATCCAGCTTCAAAAATCCTGAGACATGCTTAAAAATTATGAAATATTCCAATAGGTGTTTCCAGTTTGTCTTCCTTCTACACAGGGAACATTTAGCATGCTCATTTTTAGAGTGCACAGGAGTTTCTCAGCAACCATAAGGGCTGCAAACTTACTTTTATACCAGCAACAGCTGCAATTCTCAGGCAATAACCCAATTCCAGCAGTTGGAATATTAGGAGAAACACCAAAGCTTAGGAACTCCATGATGAAATCATGAGTATTGGGAATACTGCTAAAGTGATGTACTGAGAACAGAAGACAGGCAAAGCTGGATGGTTCACCAGAACACTGAGGGTGCTGCAACAGTAACATTGGGCTTGATTCTGAATTCACTTACACTGATGTAAATCAAGAGGATTTAGCCAGAGACAATGGGGTTTCACCAGTGTCAAAGTGGTATGTACCAAGTTTCAGACTATAGATCTCAAGATCATGAGCCCCACTGCAATTTCTATTATATATTTAACTTCCTTATGATAAACACCCTTTTGGGGAATAATATTGTTTTCTGTAATTCAGAGAATTCATGCAAAGTGGATTTTGTCCTCACTTTTCCCCGTAATTATTGGTTCTTCACTAGTATATAGTAACCTCGAATCAGATCCCCTTTTTCTGCAGTTTGGTTTTACATGCATGGAACTCCACTCAGAACCACATGCAGTAGATGTCAGCAATGATGTGAGAGGAGAACCTGAGCTGCAAAATTAAGTGCAAGAGTTGGATTTCAAATGCCTCAAACCTGTATGTGTGTTTGGACTGGGGGAATCTTGTTTGTTTATACCAGCAGTTCCCAACCTTTTCCAGAGGGGGACCCATTTTGACAATTCAGGAAGACTTGGTGACCCAAGGCAATTCAAAAATAGGGGTGGGGGGAAAGGGAAAACAGAGCAGTAACTAGCTAATTTTGTGCCTGAGACAGGAATATAAAATTGTGCCCCCTCATGTTTTATATACTCATAATAGTTATTTCATAGAAAAAGGGAAATATATTAATAAAATATTAACACTACATTTACTATAGTTAGTAAGAACTGTGCTGGTGGAAAGACACTCATCCCCAAACTGCTCCCCCCAGCTTAAACCACACAATCAGGGGCTAAGGGAGTCACTTAGGACTGGAGGGAGCTGGGGAGTCACACTCAGGGACAGAGGGGGCGACACTCTGGGGCTGGAGAGGTCTAGAAAGGGCTGGGGGAGTCACATTCAGAGGGGAGGAGTCATTCAGGGGCTGAAGGGGGCTAAGGGTGTCTCACAGTCTTGGGGGAGCTGAGAAGGCACAGGAATGACCCCACAGCTAGAAGTCAGCTGGGGCATGGACATTGGGCCAGCAGCACCAGCCACCTAGGTGCAGGGGTAACCCCAGTCACCATGGCTGGAAGCCAGCTAGGGTGTAGAGCCCCAGCTGGTATAGAAAGGAACCCCCCATCCCTGTAGTTGGAAGTTAGCTAGGGCCAGGGGAGACCCCCCAACCCCTATGACTGGAAGTCAGCTGGAATAGAGTCCTGACCAGCTGAGGGAACCCTGGCCAGAGATGGAGAGGACAACCTCTAAACCCCAAGGTTGAAAGCTGGGTGGGGTAGAGCTCCAGCCAGCAGCACCAGCTATGAAAAGCCTGCTAGAGTCTGTGGGGACCCCATCTCTTGCAGAGACTGGAAGCCAGGGAGCTGATCAGCCTTGCTTGCTTGCCCCTGCCCTCAGACTCAGACCTCCACCTTACCTGAGCTAGGTACTACTCCTCAGGTATGCACTTCTCTTCCCTGCAGCTGAAATGGCTCTCAATGTAATTGATTGGCTTAACTGCCTGATGGCTGTTAATCCAATTAAGAAGTTGAGAATCACTTCAGGCGTGTGAATGGCTTCTTAATAGACACCTGTGGAGCCACCCAGCCCAGCCTGGGACCCTTTTGAAATGTAATCACAACCCATGTTTGAGTCCCAACCTATAGGTTGGGAAATCCTGTTTTATACAGATAGGACAGCCAGGTACTGGCCCTCCCTTAGGTACTTAGATGGTCTTCATTACTGCAGGGTTTGAGAGCTTCATAACCTTTATTGATCCTCACAACAACTCTGAGGTAAGAAAGTACTTGGAGTGCTATAACTAAACAAATGCTGCTGCAAGTTAAAATGTTAAGTGATAACTGTGAATTTTTGTATGCTTTTTCATTTGTGAGAATATATTCCTATCCACTAACAGGGTTGGCTGTCAGTAAAATCAAAATGCATTTGTTTTTAATCATCATGGGTAATATGAGCAAGCAGTTTCCAGGACAGGCAGTGGAATGAGATGCCTAGTGCAAATGAACATTTTCTCAGGGAGTAGCTGACCCAGTGACTGGGCACCCCTCTGGGCTAAGGGATGGAATGATTTTCCATAAATGACTATATGTAGTATGTGAAAGTATTTAAAATGGGGACAGAGGCTGTGCCTGAGATTATAGTCACAGGTGGGGTGATTAAGTAGTATGCAATTAGCCTTGCATAAACCATGAATCAGTTTACTTTGGGGATTAGACTCTAACTGCCACTTAGCAACATTTGCCCTGCTAATGGTTCATAAGCACACAAACTGTAGGTGGACTCATGATCGATTGGTCATTTCTTCATTAAACAAACACATCCCATTTCCCTGGAAGTTGTTCTCTTCAGCCCTGTGCAGCCAAGGAGAGCTATAGTGTTTGAGCCCTGCTACAGCATACCATGCGTCCCCCACCCCACACACATGCACCTGACAAGGTTTCCTTTGTGTGACCAGGGCCTCTATCACACATCTGCTCTAAAATTAAAAAACTATGGGAGTAAAATTGAGGGTAAAATGAAATTTGCATGCTTCAGTAGGAAGGAAGGGACATGACTTTATGCTTACACATAAACATTCTTTAATTGGCATTGTGTCCGACAATGGTATCTTGAGCTTGCACAGGCTCCTTGGTTGTTGACTCGTGTGTGGCTGAGGAGTCCAAGCTTTGAACGGCATGCACATTCACAGTGGGGGCAAGGGAATTGTCCTGGCTCTGTTGGAGCGGCTGCTGCTGTTGCTTTCTTCCTCTCATGAGCATCAATGAGGGAATATTCTGCATAATCTGTTGTTGTACAGTATTAAGATTGTGGGAGGTTGTTTAAAATACTACAAACTGAGCAGGTGGTTTTAGCCAACCATGCTAGATCACACTGACTTATATCTTTGCTAAAGCAGCTTCGACTTCAGTAATAGTAAAAGGCTAAAAGACCAGGCTGAATGTGGATTGGCAAAAAGCAGCTGGGCTACACTTGTCCATCCTCTGCATAGCTGAAGCTCAGTTAGTCCCCATGACTTTCATATGTACTGAAATGGCTCACACATTAAAAATGAAACTGTAACAAATAAGGACACAATACAACGTCAGATGTAGAGAGAAATTTTCAAAAGGTCCCATGTCCCACTTTCCAAAGTGACTTCGGCACTCAGAGCCAGATATACAAAATGTATTTAGGCATGTAAAGTTGTGGACAGGAGCCAGTGGGATTTATCAAACAGCTTAATTTACATAGATGCTTTAGAAAATCCCATCAGATGCCAAAATATCTTGGGGGAAAAAATCTATTAGACAACAGGTATACTTGAAAATCAACTAATCTTGCATTTGAGTGCCAGTCACTTCTGAAAATAGAACACAGGCTCCAAAGGGCCAGATTTACAAGGGAATTTAGGTATCTAAGGATACAGAGATTAGGTACATACTGAAATCTTCAAAAGTGACAAGGGCTACGTCTACACTAGCCCCAAACTTCGAAATGGCCCCGCAAATGGCCATTTCGAAGTTTACTAATGAAGTGGTGAAATGCATATTCAGCGCTTCATTAGCATGCGGACGGCCATGGCACTTCGAAATTGACGCGCCTCGCCGCCGTGCATCTCATCCCGACGGGGCTCCTTTTCGAAAGGTCCCCGCCTACTTTGAAGTCCCCTTATTCCCATGCGCTGATGGGAATAAGGGGACTTGGAAGTAGGTGGGATCCTTTCGAAAAGGAGCCCCGTCTGGACGAGCTGCACGGCAGTGAGGCACGTCGATTTCGAAGTGCCGCGGCCGTCCACATGCTAATGAAGCGCTGAATATGCATTTCAGCGCTTCATTAGTAAACTTCGAAATGGCCATTTGCGTGGCCATTTCGAAGTTTGGGGCTAGTGTAGACCCGGCCAAGGTGTCTAATTCCTGGGAGTCAGGCATATACTGAGATTTCAAAAGTGTCTATCTGTAACTTAGGTTCCAAAATACCTTATAAAAACCTGGCCCATGGAAGTTTTCAAAATTTGTAAAAGTTTCTCTCTCTACTTTTGTTTTGGAGTTTGCTACTTTGCAATGTGGAACTATATCAGGAATAAAATTAAGATCTAGTAGTTCACTAGCCATTCTCACTGGAAAATGTTCAACAAAGCATCATAAAATACTCACACCATTCTAAACAGTCCCATCTGTTCCCCAAGCCTCCAGTTAGAATGGGAAAGAGAGAGACAATGAATGAGAACACACTTTTTAATTTGTGACTTCAGGCATGTTGTCACAGTAGTCTGGAAAATGTGCATCTGTGGGAGGATGTAGTGTAAATATGGAGGGTCACCCCTCCCCCACTCATTCGCTCTCAAAGACAGTCAATAGGGATAGGTTATATGGACACAGCCTGAGGGTCCAATTCAGCCTACCATACATTTTTCTCTTGCCCAATGTGGCCTTCCAGGCCAGGGCTGGGGGAAAATGTCCCGTGGATCATTGGAGCATTTAGCAGGCCGCCCGCCTGCTGTGGCCCCAGTGATGTTGCTCCCAAAAGTGCCATGGCCAGAGATTGCTGGAGAACATGTCTTTGCATGACCCCTGGGAAGAATGGGAGCAGTGGGTCTCAGTGTGCTGCCCTCATCCTCACAGATCCCATTGGCCAGAAACCAAACAATGGGAGCTGGTGAGGTGGTGCTTGTGAGCACAGGCGCTGCCTCCCTCCCGTCAGGGGGTGTGGAGACATGCTTGTCAGCAGCAGTCAGCTGCATTGAGCCTGACTGCCTGGTGCCCAGCTGCACTGCCATCCAGGAACTGCCGACGCTGTTAAGTGTCTCCCAGCCAGAGTCAGTGCCTGCACCTCACACCATGCCCCAATTTCCAGTCAGCTTTGTTGCCCTTGTTTTTGAAGAGCGAGATGACTGTGGCATCCTTAAAGTCTTTGGGCATGTCGTCTTCTTCTCAGATGCTGATCAAGATGTTGTGAAAGGCTTCAAGTGACACTGGTCCTGCCACTTTGAAAATTTCAGCAGGGATACCGTCCATCCCAGGGGCTTTGCCAGAGCTGGTCTGGCTGATTGCCTTTTTGACCTCATCCGTTGTAGGGGGCAGGTCAAGACTGTCTATTGTGGGTTTCTGAGGGACTTGTTCTAGGCCCACATGGCTGACAATGGAGGGCCTGTTGAGAAGGTTGATGAAGTGTTCTCTCCACCTATTCTTGATGCTGTTCTTCTCCCTCAGAAGGGTCAAGCCATCTGCAGACAGGAGGGGTGCAGTACTTGGCTTTGAAGGTCCATATATAGCTTTGATAGCACTGAAGAACATCTTGGAGTTCTTGGTGTCAGCGTAGTACTGGACTTCATCAGCTTTATTCTCCCACCACTCATCTTGCATTTTGCGAAGTGCCATTTGAGCCTGGCTCTGAAGGTGTTTGAAACTATCACGTTTGGGGATTGAAGACTGATCATTTTGCTATAGTAGAAATGCGTTCTGTTTTTCCTCTAAGATCTTCATGATGGCTTCATCATTTTCATCAAACCAGCCTTGGTGAACTCTTTTCAGTCCTAGTGTTGACTTGACTGACTCCATCACCAGGGTTTTGAACTGGTTCCACTTTTGTGTTACCTCTCCAGTGAGAGGTCCATGGGATGTCAGTACTTCATCAAGGCAGGCTGCAAATTTCTCACAATGACCAGTATGTTGCAGCTTCCTGATGTTGAAAGAGGATCTGACAGTCTTGAGCTTCTTGCAGTACAGTGGTGCAATGTGCAGCGTAAGGACTGATCTGTCGAGTCTATGATCAGTCCAGCACTCAGCTCCTCGCATGGCCCTGGTGATCTTAACATCTTGAATGTCCCTCCTGTGACTGATGACATAGTCAATCAGGTGCCACTACTTTGATCTCGGGTGCATCCATGTGGTATTGTATTTATTGGCTTGCCTGAAGAGAGTGTTGGTAATCGTCAGGTCATTTTCTGCACACAAGCTCAGCAGAAGGCTGCCATTTGCACTCTTGTTACCAACACCATGATACCCCAGCTCCCCTTTCCAGGTCCTACAGTCCTTGCAGATCCTGGTGTTGAAGTCACCCCATAGGAGAAGCTTGTCACTAGGAGAAGTTGCTTTCACAAGATGGTCAAGGTCCCCATAGAAACTTTCTTTTGCTTCATTGCTGCTAGTCAATGTGGGGGTGTAAGCGCTGATGACTGTAACATGGTGAGAGGTGTCAAGCAGGAAGTGGATAGTTGCTCACTGATGCAAGTTGGTAGGTCAGGAAGCTGGTGCAGAAGTGATGTATTGATGGCGAGGCCCACTCCGTGGATTCTGTCTTCATTTTCTGGCCAGCCTTTCCAAAAGAAGGGGTAGTCTCCTTTTGGTTCACAGATGGATCCTTCCTCTGCCAATCTGGTCTTACTCAGGGTGGCTATGTCAATGTTATAATGTGCCAGCTCTCTTGCTATGAGGGCCGTTCTTCTCTCAGGCTTTATATCATTCTTCCTGTCCAAGAGGAATATATAGAAATAAGTTATATATCACAGTTGTCTGCACTGGCTTTTTCACTCATCAGCTGTGTCCACGCTTGGCCAAAATTTTGAAATGGCCATGCTAATGGCCAAATCAGAGAATACTAATGAGTTGCTGAAATGAATATTCAGTGCCTCATTAGCATGCTTCAAAAGTGCGCATTTCGCTTGTGCATGGCTCCTCTACACAGGGGTCCTTTTCAAAGGATTCTGCAAACGTCGAAATCTCCAGCTGATAGGAATAAGGGGATTTTGATGTTTGCAGGGTCCTCTTGAAAAGGACCCCCATGTAGATGAGCCGTGGCATTTTTTAAGTGCTGCAGCCAGCAGCATGCTAATGATGCGCTGAATATTCATTTCAGCACCTCATTAGTATTCTCTGATTTGGCCATAGCATAGCCATTTTGAAGTTTCCCCCCTAGTGTAGACGTAGCCATCCAGATCTGAAGGCCAGTTCTGCCTGTGGATCCTGCCTCATATATTCTTTTGGTAGTTTCAGTACCCAGACAAGCTGAGGGAGACTCATTCTAGGGAATGAGCAATATAAGCCTGTCATAATGGCCATTTGGGGGTGTGTTGGGAGTAGGGCTGCAAGAAATGGGATTTAGCAGGCCTGACAAAAGAACCCTATAGGTCAATTCGGAGCTAGACAGCAGGTGAGGTAAGACTGCAGTAAATCAGTTCCACGTTTTGGCTTTCGGGAGGGCTTGCTGTCATTAATTTGTCTCCATTATTATCTCCTGTAACCATAGGCTCTGGTTCAAGTTCAGAACTTGCTGCAGCTGAATTGTCTTCCTGTACTAAGGCTGAGGTACAAGTGCCATTGCTGATGGGTTTGGAACAGGCTGAAGGCAATAAATGTGCCTTCTAGGCTGAATAGCATAATCAATCTGTCATCTCAGTTTGTGTGGTATCAGCAGCCAAAGTTGTGCAATATATGTTTTCTCAGACAGTTTTTTCAGGAGTGGGACTTCCACTTCAAGCTTTGGTCTCTCATTTGAAAGGGTGGGGGGCGGGGGGGAAGAAAACATGCCAGGGACTCCTCCACTTTGGCTTTTCTCATCTATGCATCCTTCAACGACTATCACTTCAGGTAAAGATTTCTACCAGAGAGTGATACATTGTTCTGATCTGTCAGCCCATTGGATGACCTTACCTTGCTGAAACACTTAACAAGAGCACTAAAACAGACAGGAGAAAAAAAGATACCCAGAAAGAACAGCTGCGTTTTGAATGTGGAGGAATCTTACATTATTTTAATAGGTATTAAACATATAGGCTTCCATAAAATGTAATATGACTAAATAGAAATGACTTAAGCTTATAGGCACAGAGCTTCAGCTGGTACAAACAACCATAACTAATGACATCAGTAGGGCTATGCCAATTTACACTGTGTCAATCTGGGCACACAATTTAATTAAACAATATAATTTCTTTAATAAATCATCCTGTAGAATTCTGTTTTTCCTATTCTTTGTTCAATTTTATGGCACAATCCCCCAAACCCTCCAAAAAGTTCTCAGATTTTAGTAACAGCCACAGGACAGTTCTGTAGAGATTCTCTTTTTTAGATTCAAATGGGTAGCCACTGAGTTCATTTTTCCAATACGAACTCAAAAGTCTCTTCATTCTGCACTCATGCTGTATTATCACTACAAAGCTGTATATGTGCAGCTGTACCTTGTTTTGCAGCCTAGTCTCTTGCATTTGGCTTCTAGATGGAGTTGTGCGCGTGCACACACACACCCACACACTGTACACAGAACTATTTAAATAATATATTGTCACATAATGATTAATTTCTGTTTTATTTTGAGCGTGAATGTCTGTGGAATAGGCCCCATATGGTAAAATAATAGGCTGAAAGATTAGCTGCTGCCACCATCTGTTACTCACCCTTGATTTTGTTCCCTTTTGCAAGAACTGATTGCAATTTTGCAATCTTCTACAGAACAAGTCTATTTTCTTTCAAGCTATTACCTAGATGACTCCTATAATTCTGTATGGACAGGGCCTGAAAAAGAATTGCGGAGAGCAGGGAGCTCTCAGGGTGGATTTCTGTAAAGCCATTTAGCAGGAGTGTCAGTAATTGCAGTGTATTAAGGATATTCTCAGGGCCTCTAATTATGATGTATTAGGGATATTCTCTTCTCACACTGCACTTGAACTCAGTATAACTTCAGTTAGTCCTGAGTCAATTCTTACTGGGATAGCTTGTAACAGGCAACAGACGCTGGAGTATAACCTCTTCTCTTTTTTGCCACTTTGTTACCTATGTGAGTTTTTATGAATAAATTTTAAATTACTGTTATGCTAGTGAAAAACCATAATTGTTGGTGTATACAAAAAATGATAAAACTAAAACAAATGGACTAAGACACCAGAGCTCCACATAAAAGGCTAATCTAAAAATGGTGTGATCTTGGTGCCTCTTACATAATGATTAGCAGTCACTACTCAATACGTCTACACGTGCCCCAAACTTCGAAATGGCCATGCAAATGGCCATTTGCATGGCCATTTCGAAGTTTACTAATGAAGCGCTGAAATGCATATTCAGCGCTTCATTAGCATGCGGGCGGCAGCCGCGCTTCGAAATTGACGCTCCTTGCCGCCGCGCGGCGTGTCCAGACGGGGCTCCTTTTCGAAAGCACGCCACTTACTTCGAAGTCCCCTTATTCCCGTGAGCTCATGGGAGGAGGCAGAATGAGCTCATGAGAATAAGGGGACTTCGAAGTAGGCAGCATCCTTTCGAAAAGGAGCCCCGTCTGAACGCGCCGCGCGGCGGCAAGGAGCATCAATTTCGAAGCGCGGCTGCCGCCCGCATGCTAATGAAGCGCTGAATATGCATTTCAGCACTTCATTAGTAAACTTCGAAATGGCCATTTACATGGCCATTTCGAAGTTTGGGGCACGTGTAGACACGGAAGTCTAATGGGCCCCTGATCTTCCCTATGCAGCTCCGCCAATGCAATTTAGCCTACCCTGGGATCACCTTTGCTAGTCAAGGGCTTCACCCTCCCCAGTGAATTTGGCAGAGAATACCAAATGCAAGCGGCAGTGCTATACAGGTTCTGTGCTGTAGCTGAATCTCCAAGATGATTAAAGTAAGTGATCCAGCTCATTTTTATTTGTAAGTAAAGGCATAAACTTAGCCCTGGGTAATATGCACAGGCTCCCACTGAACTACATTAAACTCAGAATCCTGCCTGTCAAGTCCACCATTTTGTCTCCAGGCTTCCTTTTAGGTAATGCTGCTCTGCACACAAAAGCTATGTCTATATGGCTCCTCCCTTTTGAAAGGGGCATGGAAATGTGGCTGATCAGAAATGCAAATGAGGCACTGATTTAAATATCTCCCACCTGATCCGGCTTCTGGAAGAGCCATTTTCAGAAGACAAGGAAGCTCAGTGTATGGGATTCCTTCGAAAGAAAACCTCCCTTTCAAAAGCACCCTTTCAGGAGGAAGGCTTGCTTTCGAAAGGGGGGTTTCCTTTGAAGGAATCCCATGCACACAGCTGCTTTGGCTTCCAGAAATGGCTCTTCTAGAAGCCGGATCATGTGGGGAATATGCAAATGAGGTGAGATATTTAAATCTGCACCTCGTTTGCATTTGTTATCAGCTGTATTTGCATGCCTCTTCCAAAAGGGAGGGACTGTATAGATGCAGCTGAAGTGTTCAACTGCTACATTTCTCCATCCATCAATATTATTAAATCTACACACTATCTTTTCTGGAATGAGGGAGGAGGCAGAATTACATCCCTGGAACTGCCCGTGTACATAACTGGAGGTTTTGTCTACTCTATGAACAGCTATGTCCTTGACATGGCTCAGGCACCATCTCCTATCCAGGCTTGTTTGCAATGGTTCTAACCAAGATCCCATATAAAGCTGGAAAGTTTATTCCCCTTTCTGAGTTCTGGAAATAATTAGAGAACAATCAGTTAAAAAAGCAGAGACCATTTTTTTTTCTTTCAGATGCTCTAAGCTGTTAGCAACAAATTGAAAATTCACTAGCTGGTTTCTGCTCAAGTGCCTGACTGTATTTTCCCAGACTAGTATCACAAACCCTGTATACTGATGTTACGGCTGTCTTAAGAAAAATTTATGCTACTACACTTTCCGAACAAAAATTAAAATATGCTACTTTTAGTTTGCTGCCATTTCCTCATTTGTCAGCCAAATAAATATTGAACTGCAGACAAAGGTAGGTAGCTGTGAGATAAACTGATCCACATCTTGGATGACTTCAGCTCTTGAATTCCACACAGAGCAAGTCTATGACCCAGTATGATCTTATCATTAACCTTGCCCTTCCTCCCACTGCTTGCCGCAAAGACTGGTTTTCTCTTTCAAAATAAATCCCAAATACTTTATATCTTGCAGTGTCTGTACAGTGCATTGCACATGATCACAAACAGGGACTGTGGACATTTGTGAAACAAAATATCTTGCAGGCCACTCTACTCAACTTTCATTGTTTGCTATACCCAGGCCTTCTTAACTGCTACTTGGATGGTCAGCATCAGAATTGGCTGGGTTCACCTATGTGTCAGTATTGTAAAAATATGCATAGAAATTAGACTTTATTAAATACCAAATGCTTGTGGCTACTTACAAATGTCCTATGTCATACAGTAACATTTTAGTGGTTGCATTGTAACCCAGGAGGTGTTAACTTCCACACTGAAAGAAGGCCCACCAACACCAGATAACTCTTATGGAACTGAGGACCACACAATTTGTTGAATGCTCTTCCCTGCAGTTCACCCCATGAAGAGGAGGTTCATCCCGCTATCTGAGCTGCCAGCCAGGATAAAAGGATATAAATTCCTGACAAGAAGAAACTCTGTGTGCTGCTTGGACTCTCAAGGGCAAGGTTTTCTAGGCATAAACAAGATATCCCCCAGTGTTTAGCCTGAGTACAGGCTAGGGTATGTATAGAAGCTTACTTATTATAAAAGTTGTTACCTTTCTTTAGAACTGGGAAAATTTGCTGTGATCTATGGTGCAAGGACCATCTACCACAAAGGACAGCTTACCTGGGTGGCTTGATGGATCAGAGTACCCATATGAACTGTCTGTGACTCCATGTAAAACCCTTATAGTTCCTCAGTTTACTTAAGATAATTGGTTAGTTGAATATAAGTGTAACCCTTCTGCCAGAAGGCGTCAACAGCAACCAGGGCGGGGTTCAACATCTAGGGGTTCCTTTTCATTCATCTCACATAGAACTGGCTCGAGCCCCCACTCAGTTGCCTAGGCAATTCACAAACCTTGGGTGCCAAACTTTCTCCATACCTCCCCTTCACATGCCCCACTTACAACCCTGTCCAGTCCATGCAGACCCTGACACATCACCCTGATGCACTCCCTCATTGATCCTGAGGCAATGTTACCTTTGTACTAGTCCGGCATTCCACTTGCCCCTCTCAGCTGCCCCACCAGCCACCTGCAGGTCTCTCCTGCCAGCCACCCCACTGGCCACCCATTGGTCACTCCTACCAGCTGCTTCTCTCAGCAGCTGCCTGTTACTTGCTCCTGACAGGCTCCTGACAGCCTCCTGACTGCTGTGTTCTGCTGGCCATTTGCCCTTTGGCTTGTGGGTTTTGCTGTAGGTAGAACCCTGTGATTCCAGCTCTCTATGGCTTCAGCTACCATGATTTCAGCTCTAAGGCTGTGGCCACACTTGCCCAAAACTTCAAAATGGACATGTTAATGGCCAAATTGAAGAATACTAATGAGGCACTGAATTGAATATTCAGCACCTTATTAGCATTTGCATGCTACCAGCTGTGGTGCTTCGAAAGTGCCACTCTTAAAAGTGTGCTGCTTGGCGCAGCTCCATGGGGGTTCTTTTCTAAAGGACCCTGCACATTTTGAAATCCCCTTATTCCTATAATCTGAGAGGAATAAGGGGATTTCAAAATGTGTGGGGTCCTTTCAAAAAGGATCCCCTTGTAGCAGCATGTGTTCAAAAGCAGCGCTTTCAAACTACCGTGGCCAGCAGTATGCAAATGCTAATGAGGTGCTGAATTGAATACTCAGCATCTCATTAGTATTCTTCAATTTGGCCATTAGCATGGCCATTTTGAAGTTTTGGTCAAGTGTGGCCACATCCTCAGTGATTTCAGCTCTGGGCCTAGTTACAGCATCTCAGTGTCCACCAAGAAGACTTCTCACAAAATAACTATAGACGCAGCCTTAGATATATCTTTGAACAGTGGAGGTAGAACTAATCAAAAAACAGTCTTACAGCTGTAGGGCCAAAAAGCTCTCAACCAACTGTTTCAACCACTACCCCTCCAGCTTCACCTCACAATGCTTAGATGGAGGGAGCACTGTGCAATCCATACCTTACACAGGAGTGATGACTGCCCTGTATTCCTACAACAACTTCAAGCATTGGTGAGGCTCCACAATTCTTACACTGGGTGATAGCACAAATTTTGATATTACAGCAACATGTTGTTTACAATAGACAAAAGCTCATTGCTTCACCTGCTACCCATCAGGCATTGTTCACAAGGCATTACATATGCACACCTTTGTATTTTAATGCAAATGATCTCTCAAGGACACATTCCTCAAATCCTTCAGCAGCATTGAGCTCCTGCTGGCACATTTCTTACGTAAGTATAGAACTCACAACAAATTTGGGGTTTGTGCCCTGTTTCCCATCAGTCTGCTCTGAGATTCCTAGTGATACTCTTGAGCCACTGCAGGATACTTTGACACTGTGCAGAGAGATACTGAACATCTTACAGTCTCACTCATAATTCAGCAGGACATAGCTGTTTGACTTGGTCCCCGTGTTTACTTTTTTTATGGTTTAGCTGGAAAAAGATGGCAAAGGTTTTAGGAGTCAATGATCTCCATCAGCTCTACAAACAAGGCAGAGCTGCTACAGTATGTTTTCTTATGAGAATTTTCCAAACATTATTACTTTACAAATTCTCCTCACAGCCAGTGCAGGGTCTGTTTCAAGTTAACACACTTTGTTGACCTGACTGAAAGTTCAGATTCATTTGAAACCTACCCAAATTATTTTCACATGCATCACAAAAGTAAAGAGAGCCAGGGAAAGAGGAAGGGGAAAAATAGGACATCTCTGATGAGCAGAAAGAGCAGTTGCTATATGGTGGGGGGGGGGGGAAACAGAGGGAAATTTAAATGAGACGCTAAACCTGGGTGATAGTGGCTTTGAAATACCATAGTTATCTTTCAACTGGTAACATGGTGGTACCAATAACAGGTCCCCTCATCTAATTGTTCAGGGGACCTCTTACTGGTGATTCTTATATTATTGGTATATTAGAGTCACATTAAGAGAATGACAGTAATTTGAGAAATTTATGTGTGATCAAGACTCCAGGCCAAATTCTGCCCTCCTTGACACTCTGACTCATTTGGAAGTGGGAGCAGATTTTGACTCAATGGCTGTGTCTACACTAGCCCAAATCTTCAAAATGGCCATGAAAATGGCCATTTCAAAGATTACTAATGAGGCACTGAAATGCATATTCAGCTCTTCATTCGCATGCCACCACCACAGCTCTTGGAAATTGCTGCTTTTCGGTGCCGCGCGGCTCATCCAGCCAGAGGTCCTTTTCGGAAAAGACCCCTGTCTGGACGAGCCGCGTGGCAGCGAAAAGCGGCAATTTCAAAGAGCCAAGGTGGCAGCATGCTAATGAAGTGCTGAATATGCATTTCACTGCCTCATTGATAATCTTTGAAATGCCCATTTGCATGACCATTTTGAAGATTTGGGCTAGTGTAGATGTAGCCAATAGGATTTTTCATTCATTGGTGACTGAAGAAGGTATAGCAAAGACAGAGGGATTGATTCAGACTCATTTCTATGCTTTATTCTTGAACAAAACAAAACCCCACCTTTTTCATGGTATTTTGCACAACTACAGCTTTAGATCCTTTATTGGGGGAATCTCAATGCACTTTCAGAGTATTTCAGCATGCCAGGTTTTGAAGCTAGCGAATATTACTTTCCTCATTTTTTTACATTTGGGAACACTAGGTTGACAATCTAAACTTACTAAACTCAGAGTGAGAAATGGAAGTATACATATTCACACTGTAACTCACTGCCAGAGAAAAAATTTAAACCAACACCTTCCTAACTTCCAGCTTTCCTCTTTTTGTGACTATCATTTCAACTGGGACAATGAGAAATAGTACTGAACTATCAAGCCATTTATTTCTACGAAAACCCCTCAAGCTTTGCAGAAGTGTGCTGCTTGAATATTTCAGTCAAAGTTCTGAGAAGCATCCGGATTTGAGGGGCCTTAACCTTTTATGAGTTCCTGTCATAAGTAAATAATAAATGTGAAGTCTGAAATATGGGGATCACTGGATATTAAATTATCTACAGGCCTGGTAGGCCCAATACAAATTGCCGTCCTACCAAATTATGGCTAAATCAATTTCTGCTAGTCAGAGTTTTGCCGAGAGGGATCAGGACAGAGTATATTTTCCATTTCAACTGTCACTTAGTTTCTGCCGTCTACCACATAGCTGTTCCATTCATACCCATCCCCAGGACAGCCACTCCAATGGGGGACGGGGAGAGAATTCTCTGGGCCTAGGGCTGGGGGATTACCTGGGGCACAGTGGTCTGGAAGGGTGGCAGAGTGGAGCAAGCTGTTGCTCTCGCCATTCATATAGTGGTGGGGAAAAAGGTGACACACTACTGCTGCCATTGGTACCAGGCACAATCCCCAGCCCCAGGTAATCACCCAGTCCCATTGTTGAGGGAGGAGGTGAGGGGGTAGAGCAGGGGAGAGGTGGGGGCCTGAGGCACTGGATGGTAGGGGGTGTTGCTCCAGGCCCCACTCCCATCTGGGGATGGCCCTGGTCTCCCATATGTTGACAACCAATCATGTGGGCTTTTCCTGACAAAGCTCAAACAACACAGGCATAGAGGTTTCACCCCACTTGGTAATTTGCACTGGCAGACATGAAGAGTGCCTAGAGCAAATCTGAGAAAAAGCAAATCTGAGAACATCCTCTTACAGCCACCAGTATAAAATCTGAATTTCGGTTTGAGCTGTGAACATCAGTTTTAGATTCAAACCCTGAAGCTCTGAGTGCTCTCACCCAGGGTTCAAGTTAATTACAGATAATGTAGCTCTGAATCGAAACTTACACAGTGCTCTGGAGTATCAGATGGGCCCTACCCCAGAGTTCTTCATCTCAGATAAAAGTGCTTCAAGAGGGTGAATTCTTAGCAGTGCTTGTAGGATTTATTTTTTGGACTCTGTTCATGCAGAGGATGAAGTTCCATGTTCACCATTAGAATCAAATCCAGAAAATACTTGCTTAACTTTAAGCATGTGTGGGATTGGTCCAACAGAATTTTATGGAGCTGTACTGATTTATAGTAGCTGAGGATCTGTTCAGTTATCATTAGCTCATGAATATTCCCATTCATGTAATAGTATCAGAGGCAGTATTCCATATAGAGTGTAAATCTGAGAATGACATACCTACAAACAATACGCCCTGTGTAGGATCAGATACCCCATTCATTAAAATATCTCAGCTGTAAAATAAGTCAGAGGGGGAGAACACAGACAATATGTCACCTTAGAGCTCTAACTTTAACTCAGTCCATTACTGAGCATTAGAAACACAATTAACATGTACCCAAACTCGCATTGTCACTTCCATCCCATCTTGTGCCTGAAGGATGGTCTAGTGATTAAGTGCTAATCTGTGACTTAGGAGACTGGGACCAATTCTCTCTGTCACAAGAGACTCCCTCTGTGACCAGGGTACTCAGGTCTCCATATGCAAGATGGGGAAACACTACTTCCTTATCTGACAGGGTGAGATATAAAGACTGACATGAGGTGCTCAGATGCTGCAATAAAGTGATCTTAGATCAAAAAGACACCACACTGGCAGATGAAGTAAACTGCACTTGTATCTCAGATGGAGTTGGGGATGCAGTTTGATAAGGGCTGCTTAAAACAAACTCATGCATGTAAATTATTTTCAAATGATTCACTCGTTGCGGTTGTTCACAACATAAAAGCTGATGATCAGTCATTACAGCACGGTGGAAAAAAATTTACCAGCATATTACATATCGTGTTTGGACAGTCAGAACTTATTGCTATTATTTATTCATGCCACTAAAATTATTCTCCTCAAAATGAACCTGAGTCATGTAAATGGTGACTTGGTAAGTACCAGAGGATTGCTTTCTCTTGCAGTACCCCATGCCCCCAGCTTCTCTTAACAGATATATTGCCCTGCAAATTGAAATCCAAAGCCTAGAAGAGCTTAGCTAGTTTAAATCAATACCCCAGAAACAACTTGATATCTACATTGGTTAAGTCACAAATGAGCCTTTAAATTGTTAAGGGACTTAAAATTGTTTCTATGCTGCAAAAGCAAGGCTCAGCTGACACATACGTGCCTCCTGTACACACAGGTGTGCAGCTGTGATTTTTATGGCTTTTGGCTTTTTACTTCTCTTTTTAAGTGTATATAGTGTTGGTGACTGGTGCTACACAGAAAGCTCCACAACCTGAACCTCTCTGAGCAGGCAGTTATAGAACAGGCAAGGCAATTACTGCACAGCAAAAAAAAACATGCAACCCCCCACACAAGGAGACTAAGGCTCTGGATAAGACTGTGGTCCAATGAGCTGCTCTTGGGGCAGCCCATCAAGAGGTCACAGCTTTGTCCCCCACTGTTCATCTGCAGTTGGCCTATTTCATCAATATGACTGAAAATGAAACAATCCACTCTTAAATTCCAGCGCTTGGAGGAGGCTGTCTGAAGTCACCTGCTCGTTTGTGCTGTTGAAATCAGCAGTAAAATGCCCATACGCTTCAATAACACGGGCTCCCTAATGCCATGTTTGCAGGAGCCAGCACTGATACAAGTGGTCGGCTGATGCTCCTGCTTCCATTTGGGGACATGCCAGGGATTTGCAGATGTGGGCTAGTGGCACCCATGTCCCCAGAGTGCGTTGGGACTGAGCACTTGAAGAAGGTGGGTCCAGGCATGAGTAAAGACGGTAGCGTGGAGAAAACTTAACCCATAGTCTTTGTTGGAAATCGCTGACATACACTTTAATAAAATCACTGTAAGCCTTACGCTATGCAAACTCTATTTTACTACTTTGTATTTTGATACACACAGCAGAGCCATTACTTTCTGACCAGATATTGGGCAGCCCTGTCGCAGTAAAATGGGGCAGTACCTACACTTTTAAAAAAATATTTCAAAAGGATTTTAGGCATCGCTGACATTTTTGTTTGTTTTCTGTCTGGTGCTCTGCCAGCATCTTTGAGATAAGCAATTCAGCTCCTCTCAGTTGCCTGAGGGGCACATAGTACACAGGATATGGCAGCTAACTTGCATCTCCTAAGCCTGGATAGGCATTTGTCATGAACAAAACTAAAAATTCTCTCCCAAATGCAGGAAAACTTATCCAACTTTAAAAAGCAGTAGCACAACTCCCTCTGTCCCAATAGTCTCTATTAGTTGTTGCTGCAGCAGTATGCCTTTGGAGTTCTCTGTCTTTTGGGAATCTTCTGAAATTGGTGAGGCAAGCAAGGGAGGCTTCTAGCTAACACCCCGTCACACCTGCATGAACCACTAACATCTGAAACTCATCTGAAGCAATGCTCCCCATCTATGTTCTTCACCTCTTCCCTTCCTACCAGTATGCCCTCCATTTCTTGCTATATGTTGGTTCTGTGTGTGGCTCTGTGTCCAGAAGAAATGCATTTCAATTGCAGAGGCCAGAGGCTAGCCTGGGTTTCTGTAATGAAAAACAATTTCTTTTAAACTTATCCACTTCTCAGCCCATGCATATGTGCAAGGTTCACTTGCAACATGCTTAGATCACTACGGCTCTGGATCAAGTTTTCTCTCATAGGACATAAAATCAGAAGAGATCTCATTTTTATAGTATTTGCGCACCTGCTCTTACAGCACCTGGGTATATTATTAATGGATAACAAATGCAAAGATAAACAATACTTTCTTCTGATATACAGTGTGCTAGGCAGCCTCTTGCAAAGACAAAGTGGTTGATAAGTCATAAACACATCTCTCTCCCCATCAAATCACTGCCCATTTCTTGGATTGGAAATGAATGTTTTTTGAAAGGTTCGGAATATTTGGATTAATTCTTTTCCATTTTCACACAGCTCTGCTCTTATGAGTTCAAGCCATGAACACAAATGGATGAAAAAAAAACAAACAAACTCTAGAATAAGCTTCCTGGCACAAGAGACAGGGGTGTCAGGTTTCAGACAAGTTTTGCAGGGTTAAGAGCTTCAGATAATTTGCATGAACATTGAGAGCCAGATCCCTGTTTGATGGGCAAAGGCATAACATCACTGATGGTGAAACAGTGTTTTATACAGGTTGGACATCCCTTGTCCAGAACTTTTGGGATTGGAATGGTCCTGAATCTAAGGATTTGCTAGATCAAGGGGAGGTCAGTTATCCCCTGTTGGCCGCAGGCTTTCACTCCCAAGCTCCCCTCTGGGGCATTGACCTTTTCCCACTGTCTGCCAGCCCTGGCCACTGGATTCCACCACCAGTCTAGCAGGGCTTCCAGACACTGGCTCCCCTGCCACCAGCCTAGCTGCAGTTTCCCAGCCCCAACTGGAGTTTCTGGCTATTCTCCCTCTGCCCTGGCCCAGCCCCTTCCCCCATTTCACTCCTTCTGTCGAGCCCTGGACAGGACTCACAGCCGGTCCCCTCTCTCAGCCACTGAGGCTTTCTGGGCCAGCAACGTTCACAGTCCTGTACCAGCTCAAGACACTTGAGCTTGTGGATGTGTTTCTTAATAAATCCCTCCCATCCCAGCTCTGAAGGCTTTGAGAGCTGCACTCATTCTTTTCATTGTACAGTATGTTTGTGACAAACAGTGTCAAGGTCCTTTGCATAAAACAGGAAGTCTGGGAAACCGGGATCGCTCATGATCTCAGTCCAATGACTCATTTGTTATCTGTCATTCAGCCATATTTGTAGGTTTGTTATATAGGGGATTTTGATGTTTTTTAGTCAGAATCATGATCCCCATATGAACATGCTGGACAAGGACAGCTGTTAAAGAATGAGATCACTGATTGGTTTCACGTTGAAAAATTAAATGCACTGGCAAGTATGTTACATTTTCATGTTTACGTGTTAACAACATTAACTAGGGTGGAAAATGTCCTCATTTTGTCTTACTTGTAATAAAAACAAGATAAGAATGAACATCTTAGCTGACAAATTCAGTGCAAAAAGACTGGGTGTAGTTGAGGAAAAAAGCTAGAAGCAGAGAGTTGTTCTCCAGCCCTCTCACAGAGCAAGAAGCTTTATCCTTCTTCACCAATCTGGGTGGGATACACCTGGCTAAAGGTTTGTTTTCAACACTCCAAATCTGGAGGTTTGGTCTATGCTAGACAGGCAAGTCAATTGCAGATAGGCAGTTCTAGCTAAGGAAATTGCATAGCTAGAATCGAGTTATCTGCAGTTGACTTACCTAGCCATATACATAGAGGGAGGTCACTGGGAAAAAACATTCCCTTTGACCTCCCTTACTCCTTGCAATATCAGGTAGTACAGGGGTCAACCACCAGGCACAGTTTGATTTTGTGTGTGTCTACCAGGTGCATGAGATCAAACTCTGGAAGATTGACCCAGTCAGGGTCAATCTTCCCCCTAGTGTAGAGATACCCTTAGTCATCAGATGGTGCTACTGAGCAAGCTGTCTTTTTTTGTTATCAGCAGCCTCTGTACATCTGCTGGTGGCAGGGCACAGTACTGCAGCCACTCTGCCTCAGTTTCCTCAATGTCATTTCCATCCCAGTCCGGGGAATATGGCTAAAACCTCATGGTAGTTAGCACTTTAGTATATGACAGCATCAGAATCCAAAGCCACAATTCCAAAGGACACATAAAATAAAAGGCATCTTTGTCTCCACCAGGTTTAGACTAAGGAGGTTATTAATTCACTCACTGTAAAAGGATTGTCTCTCTGCCAGCAGCTCAAGGTGGACAGAGATAGCATAGCTCTCTCACTATCGAGTACCTCTTGTTAACAGCTGCGCTGGGTTTGCCTCTTCCTGCCTCCCCCCCTCAGACGTCTCTCTTCAGGGCTTGGAGGTCTGCCCCACTCCCAGGTCAATCATCCAGAGAGCTGGGCTTCTCTCAGACTCCTCCCCCATCTCCTAACATTTCTTACAAGTGCAGTAGGACAGAGCCACCTGAACCCACATTCGTTCACTAACACAGTGTTGCCAAGTGTAGGGGATGCATAACCCACCACACACACACTGTAGCCCAATTCTCAGACCCCATCTTTCTTTTAAGATAAGGCACCTGCCATAGCCTGGCTTATAAACCACCAAAGGACACTGACCAACTCAAACAGTCCCACATCAAGCCTGCCTTTTTTAGGAAGATACTGACAGGTCACAGTTTTACTTATTCCCTGGTGGAGTAATCAGGACTGACAGTGCTCACCACAGCCACTAGCCCTTACCAACCCATGTCAGGATTTTTATACCTTCTGCATTGGTACTCAATATCTGAAGCATTAAAAGCCAGTGGCACTCACTTATAAAAATACAACTTTCCCAGGATCAGACAGAACATCAGTATTAGGGTGGAAAACAGCTCAGTGCTCACAACTTCCTATCTCTAGACTATAACTAATGAACAGCTTGACTATGTGTTAAAAGCAGTTGGCTGGATGATTTAATTTCGTTGCAGGAAATGAGTTAGACAGACTAACTGAAAGGCTTTCTGTGAGGCTGTGTGCTTGAAGAGAGCAGAGGACGTGTTAGAATAAGGAAAACGTAGACACTACAAAAATTGCCAGTGCTGCTCCTGGTCAGTATTTGTAGTGTGTGTTATCTTTACCTCAATTTAGCTGTATCTGGCTCTGTCCCTAAAACCTGTCTCTTATGTAGCATAATGAGAATTTATAAACCTTGATTAAATACAGGAACATGGGTTTGTCTATATGACGGATTGGGGCCTGGCAAGCCAGGGTGTGAATCTACAGCTTGTAGCAGTTCCTATGTAGCAAATACTATGGCAGGAGTCCTGGCGTGTGGCTGGGTAGAATACCGTGCCCCCAGGTCCAAATTTGCACTACGCTGCAGCAGTTTCCTCACAGGATATTATCTGGGCAATAAGCTGCTGCGCTGTGGTTTTACAACCTGGTTTGCCAAGCAGTAATTGGCTGTGTAGACCAGCCATATGCCAAGCCAGGGATTTTCCTGCTGTGACACTTCCCAGGAGTGCCCAGGGTTACGAGGCCCCTCACTACCTCCCACCTTAGCATGAGAAAGCCTTGTCTGTGCCTGCTGGGAGAGAGGGTTTCAGTGTCTTAACAGCACCAGAGTATCTTCATGGCCTCTGCAGGAAAAGGGTAGCAGCAGATTTCTGCAGCCCTTGAAAACTCACTGACAAATTTCATTCCTGGACATAAAAGAGCGAGGAGTCCTGACTGTAAACTATACGTCAAAGCCAGCGGATGTGGCAGCAAGTGTATAGTTATAATATTGACTGTTAAACTCTTCATTACAGATAAGGACCAACATCTTTCACTGCCTACTTAGCTCAAAAATCTAATAAATTATTATTCACTTGGGCTACATCCACACTACAACAATCCCTCAAAATAAGTTCTTCCAGAAGATCTCTTCTGAAAAGACTTCTTTCAAACAAGTGCCTTCACACACTAAAAAAAGGAATCAAATAATCGATCCACTCTTTTGATAGAGAGTATCCACAGAGCCCCTGCTCTTTTGAAAGAACAGGTCAGAGATGAAAAAAATCTGTGCCATGAGGACTGCTCTTTTGAGAGAAGAGTCCCTGGGACCTCTACGCATTTTTTTTCTCAAGAATCATTCAGAAAAAGTCACTGTTCCTCATTAGGGAATGGAGGCAGTACACTGGAAAAAGTGCTGCATTCTTCTGATTTTATAGTGAAAAAATACATTTTGGATATGTCTACCCTTAATAGAAACTTCAAAATGGCCATGTTAAAGGCCAAATCGAAGATTACTAATGAGGCGCTGAAATGAATATTCAGTGCCTCATTAGCATGCTGCTGGTTGCAGCACTTCGAAAGTGCTGTGTTTTGCTCACGCCCGGCTCATCTACATGGGGGTCCTTTTCGAAAGGACCCTGCAAACATCAAAATCTCCTTATTCCTATCAGATGATGTTTGTAAGGTCCTTTCAAAAATAATCCCTGTGTAGATGAGCCGTGTGTGAGTGAAATGTGGCACTTTTGAAGCGCTGCGGCTGGCAGTATGCTGATGATGTGCTGAATATTCATTTCAGTGCCTCATTAGTATTCTCCGATTTGGCTGTTATTATGGCCATTTCGAAGATTTTCCTAGGTGGAGACGTGGCCTTTGTGTGTAGATGCTCTGTGTGATTTTTTGAAAGAGCCCCAGCTTTTTCGAACAAACCTCACTAGTGCAGACCCAGCCTTCGACTGCAGTACCACAGATTCCTGCACTGAAAGCATGACCCTCACTGGGATGACCATGATATGGAAGCACAGGTCTCTGTGATAGTAGCAGTTCAGCAGTTATTGCTTTCCCTGAGCTGTAGCCAACTATTCTAAAATTTCCAATACTTGGTGGGGAGCAGGGATTTGATGGATCTCACTCTTTCTTGTCGTTGTACATTTTCAGGAATTAATTAGCAACCTGAATTCAAAAGCATCCCCTAAACTGGAAAGAAGCTTATTTATGAGACTTAGATGGAATATATTAGAAACCATCCAGTGGAAACTAATCCCGCAAGGGTCTCAGCACCTCCAGCTCCCACTGATTTCAGTGAATTCAGTATTGGGCTAGTGGCATGACAACTCTGTTGAAAGCACTGGAGGGCTTTTATTACCTCCAGCCAGAGTTAAATGTTCAACGTATTGAGAACTGATGAATGTAAGAGATCATGTCTGGAACCAGGAGGGACCATAATCACATGAGCAAAAAAAACAAAAACCTTACACAGATCCACAACTCCAGGTTAAACTGGAATATAAATTTGAGAAAGTCACCAATCAAGTCTAGATTTAAAAACACTTCAAGTGATAGAGATTCCACCACATTCCCGGTTTAGTCATTCTAATGGTTCATTGAACTTTCACTGTTAAAAACCATGCACCTAAATTTCTAGTCTGAATTTTTCTAGCTTCTGCTTCCAGCCACTGGACCTTCTTGTACCCTTGCAAAATTAAAGAATCCTGTACTATCAGAAAGAAATATCTCTCAGAAGAAACACAGTTCCCAGCTTTGCATGGATTTATAGGGAACATGGCATTCTGGGGTTTCACAAGATAGCAAATTCACAAGTTCACAATTGTTTCCAAGTTGCTGAGAATTATAATGTAGGAGACACTAAATTTAGCAGGAGGAAGAGCATGGTTATTAAAGAAAATGGTGTTTTACAGCCTTCCCCACAAATACGTGGGAAAGGAAACATAGAAACAAAACAGGCAAGATTATAGGAGATTTAGTAGGACACTTGAGGGTACTGGAGTGTCACAGTGCTCTGGTACTTCTTTGCAAGATGAAATGATTCTCTGGCTTGTTTCCCCTTCTGAATGTGTTCCAGCCACCAGCGTGAGACCTTGCCCTACTGCTAACAGTGAGTTCCCACAGCAGCTTCCCAGATTTTCTCCTTTGCATTAAGTATCCTATAGACTCTTGCATTGCTTTGAAATGCCTTCTTCAGGCTGACACTCCAGGTTCCACAGAAAGCTAAGTGCAACCTTGCATTCAGCTTTCCTCCTGCTTGGCTGGAGGAAGTCCATGTCTGAAGAAACTCTGAGGGTGGGTTTGAAAGTGGAAAGTAAAAGTAGAGTTAATTTAAGAAGTCCCAGACAATTTCCTGCCATCTGTAATACAAAGATATATTTCTCTCTGTCCATCTATTCCCTGCTGCAAGTTAGAAAAGCAACGGAGCAGCAGAATTGTGCAGCCAGAGACAAACTTCAGATTTCTCTGAGGGGAGCACATTTAGACTTGACTTCAAATTGACATAATGGGCACAGCTTGTTTGATGTCTTACTAGCAACAAGCCAAGTCACAGAGCACTTTAGCACTCCAGTGTTCTAATAAGTGCTTCCTTCAAAGCAGCAGTTCAGTTCTCCCTGTGAATTTTCTCAAGTACGTATCACAGCAAAAGAATAAGTTTGCCAAAGCCTCTCTTTGGTCACAAGTGGAGGTGAGGGGAGTGGGAGATTTCTTTGAAGCATGTTAGGTTTGCCTGCAGGCTCACACTGGGAAAATGAATGATTCAAATCTCTGTTGAATTTTATTTATTTTGTCAGTATTTTTTATAAACTTGAAAAGACCTGTTGCATTACAAAGGAAGTACATTTGCTATGATCCCACTTAGAGCTCTTCAAATGGGAAGGTAACAGATCTGGATAATAAAGTGGTACTTGTTTGTGAAGCAAAAGAGTGACATTAGTTTGGTGTGCTAACAAGAGATGGTTGCCATACATACTAAAATAAGGCAAAGTGCAATATTTACTACAGGTAAACACATATTTTAGGTGTACTAGCCTGTGATGGTTTAAAAATTATAGCAACTAACAGGCAGGCTTGTCCTTTGCCCTCTAGGCTATGTGTTGTACAGGTATCTAAACAGAGGAGAGCAGTCTTTGTGGAAAAACTACTGTTTCTGCCAAGGTGTTCAGAGGATTAGGGGAGATGGTAACATACAGAAACCTGTAGGAGAACACTTCAATCTCCTTGGACATCAGTTACAGATTTAAAAGTAGAAGTCCTACAGCAAAAAAAAAAAAAAAATTCAAAAATAAACTGCAAAGAGAAATTTCTGAGCTGCAATTCATTTGCAAATTTGACTCCATCAACCAAGGACAGAACAGAGACTGGGAGTGGTTGGCCCATTACAAAAGCAGTTTCTCTGCTCTTGACGTTCACACATCCACATTAGCATCTGATGATGGGCCACATCCTCCCTGACTGATCTGACTTGATTTTTCCTCTCTTGAGGGTCACAGCTCCACATTAACCACATCCACCCTGAGGCTGCATCTACACTACAGTTCTGTTTCGAAAGAACATCTTCTGAAAGAGAACATGCTTTGAAAGAGAACAAGATACTCTTTTGAAACGGAGCGTCCACACACACCAGAGGGGACCGAAGGTTTGGTCCATTCTTTCAAAAGGCCCCCAGCATAATTTCGAAAGAGAGCATTCACACACACCAGGGCGCTCTTTTGAGAGAGCATGGACAGGAAGCACCACAGGCAGGGTCGCATGGTGGACAAGCCCTTCAGGGGCTGCTGCCCACCATCCTCTTAAAGGCCCCCCGCATACCTCAGGCTGCACGTGCTGAGCGCCAGCAACCCTGTCCCCAGGCAGTGCGTGCACGACAGAGAGGCATCGGAGGTGGCATCCCAGTCTCCCAGGGACCCTGACCAACACCCCCCCCTTCCATTGCAGCCTTGGCCAGTGCTCTGGCCACGGTTCTGGCTCCAATGCGGCAGTGGCTCTGGGTGGCCACCACAGTCGCCACCCTCCTGGACGCCATCCTCAGGGTTCATTGCCTCCAGCTGGTCCCCCAGGTTGTCCACCACCTGTGGAGCTTCTCCACAAGCAGCAACTGGTGGGAGCAGCTGGTGCTGGAGGACTGGGGCGATAACCAGTGGCTACAGAGCTTCAGGATGACCAAGGAGCCATTCCCGGAGCTGTGCCACTGGCTCACCCCAGTCTTCCAGCACCAGGACCGCACTTGAGGCTGGCGGCTCTCCTGCAAATAAGGGTGGCCATCGTGCTATGGAAGCTGGCCACCCTGGACAGTTACCGATCGGTCGGGCACCAGTTCAGGGTGGGCAAAGCCACCATAGGGGCCATCCTCATCAAGGTAAGCCATGTCCAGCTCACATCTAGACTACACGTGGGGGGTGGGAGGCAGCCTGGCAATGGACACTGTTGGGAAAAGGGCAGGCACCCCAGGGCCAGGGGTGGGGATGGGGATGGGGATGGGGATGGGCACAGGCATGGGCGGGCAAGCCGCCCCCCACCCCATGCTCACGAGCTCACCCCCCGCCCACCCTGCAGGTCATCTGGGTGATCAACAAGGTGCTCCTGAGGCAGCTAGTGTGAGTCGGGGACCTGGATGACGCTATCTGGGGATTCCAGGATCTGGGCTTCCCCACCTGCTTCGGGGCACTGGATGGCACCTACAATGCCTTCTGGGCCCCGGAGCACAGCCCTGGGGCCTACATGAACCTCAAGGGTTACCCCTCAGTGGTCCTGCAGGCCCTGATTAATGCCAACGGCTGGTTCAAGGACTTCTACGTGGGCTGGGCTGGCCACACCCATGACGAAACGGTCTTCTGGAACTCAGGGCTGGGATGTCATATGGCAGGCGCTCGCCGTGGTGGACGTGGGCTACCCCCGGAAGGCCTGGCTGATGTGGCCATCCACCGGGCACACCCAGCTGAGCCAGGACCCGTTTAACGAGCGGCTGAACCACACCTGGAACACCGTGGAGCGTGAGTTTGGCCGCCTCAAGAGGAGTTTTAGATGCCTCTACACAAGGCTGGAGGTGGGGACCTGCTGCACCCTCCATAACCTGGTGGAGGTGAAATGTGAGCCCTAAATGCAGAGGTGGGCCGCCAAGGTGGGGCGTGGGTATGAACAGCCCCCTGCCACCCCATACCACCAGGCCCAGCAGGACAGGGGTGTGTGTAAGGGAGGCCCTGCACCGGGCCTTTAAGCGGGGGCCACAGTAACCCCCTTTCACACTGCCCCCCTGTCCCTTGTGCACACACTCCCCGCTACCTGCACCCTGCACACACACACGCACACCCCCACCAGCATCCATGCATAGGGGGGTACACAGGGTAAACCATGAAAATAAACTGTTTATAAGGAAAAGCTGTTCCCCTCATTATTCAGGCGGGACAATATACACGTGTGGGGGGACAGTGAATGGGGAGAACTACGTACATGTATGAGGGGAACTATTTACATGGGAGCGGGGAGGGTGGCTGGGGGGCAGGGGTGGGGGAGCCTCACCCCTCCAGTGGGCTCATTGGCCAGAAGCCCCATCACCTGCATCCACCCCTTCCTCCCAGGGTCCGGGGAAGGTGGCATAGGGTGTGGTCCCTGCACCTGTGCTGGGCTCGGTATGGGGGGTAGGGGGCTTGGCCTCCACTTGGCCAGCCCTGGCCAGCAGGCTATGGACCTGGTGGATAAGGCTGGCCAGGGGGAGATGGGGAGGGAGCAGGGCCTCCAGGTCAGCCTCCTCGTGGGGGGGCAGGGGGTTGTGGAATTGGGGAGGGAGGGGAACTGCTGGGAGAGAGGGGGGATGTGTGGGGGATGGTGGGGAGGTGATGGGGGGGTGCGTGCGAGGGAGTGACCCACGATGAAGTAGCAGCAGGGGCTAGGTGGCCAACCATGGCCTGGGTGAGGGCGTTCAAGCTGAACCCCACCCGGTCCCATGCCTGCCACTCCATGGCAAGCCACTCCCGCACGATGCCCGTCAGCTCCCTGAGGGCAGCCGTGTGGGCCGTGTCCTCTGCTGCTGCCTCCTCCCTGGCCTGGTGGCACTGGCAGAGGAACTGGCGACGGTCCTGTGCTGTCCCAGAGCAAGGCATGGGCCGTTTCCCCTTGCCTTCTGTGGTGGAGCTCCCCGGTCCCATCATAGGGCTGGTCCGTCTGCTGGAGCTGTGGAGACAAAAGGGGAGAGGAACAGGCCATTAGTCCTGGTGAGGGACCCCCTGAACCCTTCCCCTTGTCCCGCACACCCCCTCCCGGCGGTCCTGCATCCAGGGTTCCCAGTCAGGGTTGTGGGAGCACTGGCTCTCCTCTGGCACCCTCTCCCGCTGCTACTTCATCGCGGGTCACTCCCTCACACACCACCCCCGTCACCTCCCCACCATCCCCCACTCTTCCCTCACCCATGCATCCCCCCTCTCTCCCAGCAGTTCCCCTCCCACCCCAATCCCACAACCCCCTGCCCCCCCATGAGGAGGCTGACCTGGAGGCCCTGCTCCCTCCCCACCTCCCCCTGGCCAGCCTTATCCACAGGGTCCATAGCCTGGGTGAAACTGTGCACCCCTTCCCCTGCCCCATGGCCACCAGCATGCAAAGTACATGCCTGTGGGTCCCTCCAGGAACTTGGGCAAGACATAGTCAGAGGGGGCCGGGCTGGATGGGCCCGAGGGGACGTTGATGACAAGGGCCCCCTCACTCGAGCCCTCATCATCACTTGTGTCCTGGATCTGTTGGGGGCACCTGCAAGTGGCTGGTGGGCTGGGCTGGTCCTCCCCCTTGGTCCCCATCCCCATCTCCTCCGGCTTGGTTGTGGGGATCGGCAGTGTCCAGGTATGTGACCGGGGGTCCTGCCTCCTTGGGCCCCAGGAGGCAGTCCAGTTTGCAATAATAGGGGCAGCTGGTGGCCTGAGCCCAGCAGTACACCTGCCAGAGCTCCTTGATTTTGGACCTCACCTGGTCTGGGGTCCGCTTGGGGTGACCCTGGCTGGTGAGGCCCTTGGCCAGGCACTTAAAAGCGAGTGCGGTTTGGTGCCAGACCCCTGTCTGCTGCAGGTCCTCTTCATCTTCCCACAGGGTGAGGAGGTCCTGCAGCTCAGCCTCTGTCCAGGAGGGGGCCCAAAGTTTGGGGGGTGGGCTCCCCTCCTGGAAGGACTCCCCCTGGTCCCTGGATGGCTCCAGGGGTGGGTGGGAGTCAGGGGCAGTGGCCATGGTTCCGAGCATGATGAGAGGCGGGCTGGAGCGTTGCCCTTCCTGTATTGCTGGGCAGCAGCGTGGGCTCGCTGCTGCCTGCACGCTTTCAGCTTCCTGCCTGAGGGCTTCTGGGAGCCTGTGTGCTAGGAGGTGGCTGGACGCAGGACCCATAAAGCTCCACTTGTGCTGTGAGTGGCACCACCGCCTGCCAGCTGATTGTGGCCATGGAGGACCCGCTCTTTGGAAAGATCAGGCCGCGGAGCATCTACATTTGCTCTCTTTCGAAATTGTCTTTCAAAGGAGGCGGTTTTCCCAGCCTGGGAGGGGAGGACCAACTTCGAAAGAGGGGGGGAGTTCTTTCAAAGTTCATTTTGAAAGAGCGCCGTGTCACTGTAGACGCTCCGTGTCAGTGTAGACGCTCCGCAGCTTCTTTCAAAAGAACTCCGTCTTTTGATCCTAATTGCTGATGTACTTGCTAGTGTAGATGCACCTGACTGAAAAGACCTTGTCAGCTCCAGTCCTCCCCTTTACTGAGACATCCTCTTTAAATCCTCCTCTGAACCCTCCCCCCAACTCATGCATCTGATGAAGTGGGTCTTTGCCCATGAAAGCTTATGCGCCAAAACACCTGTTAGTCTATAAGGTGCCACCGAACTTCTTGTAGTTTATGAAGATACAGACTAACTAGGCTACATCTCTGATATCAGTTGTGATTGCAAGTGGTGAGCTCTTCTGCATGTCAGACCCCAGGTTCTCGAGTTGGGTCCCAGAAAAGAAGGAATAGTAACAGAGAGAGAGCTGTATTACTCTATATTCTACCAAAAGAAAAAAGCAGTGCAGTAGCACTTTAAAGACTAACAAAATAATTTACTAGGTGGTGAGTTTTCATGGGACAGGCCCACTTCTTCAGACCATAGCCCTACCAGAACAGACTCAATATTTAAGGCACAGAGAACCAAAAATATTATCAAGGTTGACAAATCAGGAAAATTGTAATCAAGGTGGGCAAATCAGAAGAGAAGGGGACAGTGGGGGGGAAGTCTAGAGACAGATAAAACAAATTATGTAAGAGTCCTTATAATGGGCTAGGTAATTGGCATCCCAGTTCAAACCACGTGTTAACGTGTTGAATCTGAATATAAAAGAGAGCTCTCTTTGTAGGCGATACTTAAAGCTCCTTTTCAGTAAAACACAGACTTTCAGGTCATTGACAGAATGGCCAACTCCATTACAGTGCTGGCTGACAGGCTTGTGAGTTAAGAGCTTTCTGATGTCTGTTTTGTGCCCATTCATTCTTTGTCAAAGTGTTTACCGTTTTTCCTATATACAAAGCATCTGGGCATTGTTGGCACATGATGGCATGTTGTTAGTTGAGGAACATGAGAATGTGCCTGTGATTTTGTAAATAACCTGGTTAGGTCTAGTGATGGTATCTCCAGAATAGATATGTGGACAAAGCTGGCAACAGGGCTTGTTACAAGGAAAAGTTCCAGGACTGGTATTATTGTGGTATAGCCTGTGTATGGTGACATTTTCCCACATTACATTCTCTGCTTTCCCCTGCCGTGTTAGTGTTTAAGTAGACACAGGTACTACACTGAAACTTGAATGAATCATTCACAGTTATGGCTTGGGGCAGCTAAAAGACCCCAGACTACAGCCAGGTTTGGACCTGCAAAAAAAAGACCCTCGGGACAAGAATATTCCCCTGTGCAAGCATTACTTTGACAACTGGGGTAATTGTATAGCTAATACATTGCCTTCAGTGACACATGTATGGCTTGGGGTGGCTAAAAGACCCCTGGCAACAGCCAGCCCTGAAACCCGTGACTTCTGAGGAAGACTTCCCACAGCTGCCTAAAAGAACCCAGCCTACAGACAGCCCCAAAAATCATGACCACCCTGGGAGATGTTCCCTGGGCAGCTAAAAGACCCCTGGCTACAGCCAGCCCCGAAAATCGTGACCGCCAAGGGAAACTTTCCTTGGGCGGCTAAAAGACTCCTGGCTACAGCCAGCCCTGAAAATCATGACCCTCACAGTGTGCAATCGGCCTGGCACCTTGTGCAGAACGTCCTTTTATTGGTTCAGGGTCAAGCCACATGATGCGGCTGGGCACGGGAATGTTCCAGACTGAGCAGTGCCTCCCAGAAGAGAGCAGGGAGGGGATGTGGGGGTCAGGACAACATGTAAATGGCTGAAAAGAAGTTTCTCATCCTACCAGACAAGCACGACCCTCACCCACAGCTTAGCTGACACATGATATAGGGGGCCAGCAGCTGGCATGAGGCAGCGCAGAAAAAAAGGCAGCTAGCAGATGTATACACAGAACCGTAGACCCCACAACTGCGCTCCTAGCAAAGAAAAAAAAAGAAGATTTTTCAGCCTCTCATGACCCTACAGCCACGGGCTTGCAGATGCTGAATTTGTTGCCTAATTTCTCCGCGCTTGAAAGCAGTGGAGATGTAAGAGGCCAGATCAGAGAACTGTGGAGCACGTATGGGACATCTGGGGAGGCTAATGAATTCAATTTAAAGACATGGCACATCCTCACTACCCATCTTTTGGAATTTTAAATTTGAACTGAATGTTCCAGCCATTAGGTTACTACAATTTTAGGATTTTGATATCATATTGTAGTGGACTAGGTCTGCAGCAGGTGCCCTTTATAGGTGGCGCGGCCCTCTGCAGCTTGCCCCCTCAGCATCCGGCCAACCCTGGAGCCTTGTCTCCTTTAAAGGGGTGTTCAGGCAGGCCGGTAACTAGGAAGCCCAGCCCCCAGTTCAAGGTGGGGCAACAGACAAAGTGTTAGGAAGCCCAGACCTCAGTTCAGGATGCAGCAGCAGGCAAACAGTTAGCCACCAAAACAGGGTGGCTCGGGAAAGGTGAGGGGCTGCCTCTCCGGGGTGGGACTGGGGGATGCGGGCCCTCCCACTCCAGGGCATACTGGCCTGGGGCCCTACATATATCAATTTTAGAGCTGCATATATTGAGCTAATGGAATTTACAGTGAGGACAGGCATTTGGAAAAATCAGGCTACCTGACTTCAGTTTTATCTCATAGTGTAGACACGGCCTCTCGCTCTAAGGCCAGATTCTGACACCCTACTTTTACAGCACTATACAGTCAATTAATAATGCAAGTTCATGAGCTTTTGACAGTAGAGCAAAATGGACACAAAAAAGACAATGGCCCAATTTTTGGCTCTGACTTCAAATCAAATCTGGCTTAAATTCAGATTGACCATTCATCACAATGGAGTCATGGAGCTGTAAATCAATCTGTTTAAAGCTCATACATCCACTGCTTCTACAAAGTGCGTGCATAAGTGCTTCTGTTGAGGTGCCACTAATAGAGAAGCCCCACATCATATGTGATATGGATATTGTGGCGTCAGACTCACAACTGGGTTTGGAGGTGTCATTTACTTATTTATGGTGAGTGAAGGGCTCAAGGGCAGAGTTTTCCCAAGTGTATGGTGTACCCTCTGAAAGTGGGAGGCATGCAGGATCAGCTGAGAGGGCATGGAAAAACACAGGATTTCAGCTTTTATAGTTGCAAAGAAAAATTTAATCAGATGAAGGGACAGGGTGTTGGAGTTTGCAGACAGCCTGAAATAATAGCTTAGAAGTGTGAGCTGCCCTATCCGTTTCAATGAACATGAACATGAACGCCAATAACTTCAGTCGAGACTGATATTTTGAGGATTTCACTGATCAAAGCGTTTATGAAAGAAAGGGAAATATATTAAAAACATCTACAACAGTATTCACTAAATATCGGAGGGATAGCCATGGTAGTCTGTATCTGCAAAAACAACACATTAACCGGTGTAGGTCTTGGAAGATATATAGCACGTTCAAGGAGACATGGTGGCTGCATCTACACTAGCAAGCTCTTTTGAAAGATTTTTCGAAAGAAGGGGGCTCTTTCGAAAGAGCCCATGGAGTGTCTATACACAAAAAACATTTTCAAAAGTAAATTGAAAGAATGTGGTGCTCCTTTTGAAATCACTCTTCCTTTCCTATTTCAAGAAGCACTCCCCCTCTTTCAAAAGGCTTCTTTTGGAAGAAAACATGTGTAGACACCCTGCAGGGCCCTTCTTTCGAAAGAACAGTGTTCATTTTCAATCACTGGCCCATTCTTTTGAAAGAGCAGGGACTGTGTGGACGCTCTCTTTCGAAAGAGCAGATCATTCATTTGATCCACTTTTTTGTGCATGGACATACTCTTTCAACAGATCTCTGTAGTGCAGATGTGGCTGGTAGGTTTTCTTTTCCTAAGAGTTGGACTCAGTTTTCAAGAGTTTCAGGAATATTGCTCAATAACACAGCGTAATGGAGAGAGGGGAAAGAGAATTTTTCTTCCTATAGCAGTTCTGAGATGTAAATGTACAGCACCAAGCACAAAGATGACCAACCTGGCCACGGCCTTTAGGTGCTACTCCGATATAAAGGCGTTAAATAACCAAATATTGAATGATATTTCAGATCAGCTATTACGGTTTGGACAGAAACCTCTAAACTATTGAATACCCAAAACTGTTTCGAGATTTGACTTACTTACTAGTCATATGCTTGCTCTGGGACCATTTTAGCTTATACAAATAAAATGAAGTTCAGGACGTGGCCCAGGGGGGGCAAAAAGATGCCATCCAGCAACTTTTGCCTCCCCAGTCTTCATGGTTAAAGATGTTTAAGGATTCATTTTATAAAGAATATTTATTTCCACATCAGAACTACCAAATGACAAATATGAGATTAAAAAATGTTCTTTCTCCTTTTGCATACCCTTAAAAATGAAGTAACCCAATATTTCAATTGGAATAAACTGAAATCAGTAAAACCCACTATCTGAGGTACCATTATGCACAGTAACAAGATTTAAAATACCCAGAAAATACAGCAGTGCCTTTGGTTGAGCATTCCTGTGGGACTTTCATAATCTGACTTGTAGGCGGTACTTTTCCTACTAAACTAATTCCTGAAAGGCTCAACTTTCATCATCTAATGAGAAGTTTTCCATATCTTCAAAGAGATCTTGGCAGTGATAAGAATGAGGAGCTTTATTTTTAAATTTATACTAATCTCACCTTTAATAGAAAAGAGAAAGTTCTGCTTGATGTGTCACATATACCCTGATTTCAGAGTAATACATTTCACGTGATGTTACATGTTTAACCCCATTTTATGCATGGTCACCATATTACCTAGTGATTTATAACTGAAAATGTAAATCTGTTTTTCCCCATTAGAATGAACCATAGAGTGGCAACTGGATAACATTAAGATGAGATGAACAAAAGGGACCTTTTGGTCCCAGCTCATACATATAGACATTGTCTGAGCTGGCAACACACAGATAAAAAAAGCATGTGGCATTCTCCTGAATCCTTAGGGCTTCCTCTCATTCAGAACACAGCACACATTTGTTTGAGCCTTATCTATGCAAATTGACCACCTTGCCTCTTATGCAAATTTGGGGAGCCGGTTTGCAGAATTTTCAGTAAATTTATGCTTCATTTGGGCTTTCTGAGCACCAGCAAAACATGTACGTTACTTCTGAACATTGAAAAATTGTGTGGGCAGAGGCAATTTAAGTTTATTGTACTTTTCAACCATGGAATATTTGATTTGGTATAATTGATGCTTTAAAACAAAAGAAGCTGGATGGTTTGGATCAGGAAATGGCTTCAGCGTTCAAATTCATGGTTTAGTTAGTGCTAAGGTTTGGGTTTTAGTTCAATATGAAAAACTACAAGAATCATTCAAGCTGTGGTCATAAGACTATAGCCTAAAAATATCAGTATCAGAGAGGTATTCATGTTCGTCTGTATCTTCAGAAAAACAAGAAATCCTGTGGCACTTTAAGACATATTTTGGAACATAAGCTTTCGTGGGCAAAGACCCACTTCATCAGATGCATGAGTGGGTGGGTGGAGGATTTCAAGGAAAATTTAAAGAGTGGGGTCTCAGTAAAGGGGAGGGCCAGAGATAAGAAAGTCTATTCAGTCAGTGTGGAAATGGCCCATTATTGGTAGTTAATGTGGAGTAGTGAACACCAAGAAAGGAGAAAGCAAGTCAGTTCATCTGAGGGATGTGGCCTGTTGTGGAGGTGTGAACATCAAGAGCAGAGAAACTGCTTTTGTAATGGGACAACCACTCCCAGTGTCTATTTAATACTTGGTTGATGGAGTCAAATTTGCAAATCAATTGCAGCTCAGAAATTTCTATTTCCATTTTATTTCTGAATTTTTTTTGTTGTAGGACTGCTACTTTTAAATCTGTTACTGAGTGTCCAGGGAGATTGAAGTGTTCTTCATGGGTTTTTGTATGTTACTGTTTCTGATGTCTGATTTATGTCCATTTATTCATTTATGTACAGACTTTCCTGTTTGGCCAATGCAAATTGCATTAGGGCCTTGCTGGCACATGATGGCATATATTATATTAGGAGATGTGCAGGTGAAAGAGCCCATGGATGTAGAGGCCCTTTACACCAATATCCCACATGAAGATGAACGGGGAGAAATCCTCTGCTGCTGGCTGGTCTCCCTGCTGCCGGACGGCTGTGGGTGTGCATGCTCTGCTCCCAGCCTGCCTTTCAGGCTCCCTACAGTGGGGATGCTGGCAGGGCTCCATTCCCTGCCCTCACCTGTCTCGCCACATCACGGCTGCCAGTGGTGCTTCCTGCCCTTGGTGGGGTTCCCTACCATCAGTCCACTGGTGGGGCTCTGCTCCTGGCCCACCAGCTAGACTAACTCTGCGCCGCTGGGGCTCTCTGGTTCGGCAACATCCAGGTTGCTGCACCAGAGAGTGCTAGACCAGAGGTTCCTCCTGTATTTCAAAAAAATCTGCTTTAAACAGTAGATGAGAAAACAAAACAACAACAACAGGGACTTGGCTAACAATGACTTTTCTACAAAATCAAAGATAACTAATGTCACGGTTTTAATTTTTTAAAATTTGTTCTTCTTTCAATTAACTCTGAAGGCATTTAAGATCATCTGCTACAGCTCCTCCTATAATCTTCCTGTAATTGAATAACTCAAAGGGAATGGTGAAAGCTTTGCGTACAATGTAGACATAATGCAATTTCAGTTCCACCAGCACAGCCCCATCCCTCCGACCAAAGCACTTAGAAGGCTGCTGTAGATCATTCTGATTAGATGATAGTAGAGCCATAATAAAACCCTATCCTTTTAGTATTTAAGAGTCCAATACATAGAAGGTGGCTTTCAATGAGGTCCAGAACTGGTGTGATAGAGGAAAAGTCATTCATGTTGGGCCAACAATAAACATATTAAAACAAACACTTGAAAATATGTAAGTTGGATTTTTGATTCTGTTCCATGCATCCAAATCACAAAATCATTCTCATTAGCACTAGTTACCAGAACTGCTCAAGAGAAATATGGATTAAGCCGTAGTCCATATGAAAGGAAAATTGGTGAAAATGGGTCAGTTTTGCTACAGTTTTGTTTAAGAAGAAAAGCCAAAAGAATAATCAAGAATAGGTTAAAATGTCTCCTTTCAACATTTTTACAGGTAAATAGTTCTTCATTTAAATGACATTTTAGATTTTTTTTCAGCTTTGGTACTAAGTTGTAATTTTTTGTAATACCAAAGTGCTAAAAAGTCAGATTCAAAATGAAAGAATTCAATGAACCAAAAATAATTTTATTTTCTCTATTTTCCTTTGGGAAGAAAAAAATTCCAATTTCACCAATTTCAGTTTCAAATAGGAATGGAACCAAAACTGCATAATGGCAGTTATCTTCCGCACAATTCTACTCTTCACACAGCCTGCTGAAAGACTAAGTGCAGAAGGCTGAAAAGCATAAGGATTGGACTCTGACAACCATATGTGCCTGACGCCCACACTTCAAGAATTGGTGTCATTACATATTGTAATACTGTAGACACTGCATCCATCAGAAACATTAAATAACAAAAGTATGGGAGCAGAGTACATTTAATATAATATCTTACAGAGATCTGTATGAGGCATCCATTTGCTCTTTTGATTGTAATTAATTTGGTAGTACAGATTGACATTGTTTCCATCATACAAGATTTATAGGTTTTTTCAATGGCTTTTAGCATATATATTATAAAGATTGTTCCAACACCACTGTTTAGGGGTGCATGTGTGTGTGTCTGCCATCTGTTTCGTTCTTTCTGTATGACAGCTTTAGATATATGAATACAGTTTACACTGGGTAAATCTTGTGATGTACAACACAGTACTGATAATTATAGACTTACTATGCACTATCACAAAAATGTTAAAAATTTGCCACTTGTTTTTGTGTCCCTTCTCTCCTGTAAAAATATCATCTCCTCTTATTTAGGCCCCAGTCTTGCTGAACACAGGCAAATCCATACCACAGGCAAATCCATACCACAACGGAGCATCACCAGTTTCAGTGGGGCTCCTTGGTGATATAGGTACATGTTTCATCAAAGGATCAAGGCCTTTGTCTGTGTCAAAGTACAACCTTTTATTATTGCTTTATCTAGAATATTTTTGAAGGCAGGGGTGTAAAATATATATAGTACCAGTTCTCCAAGAGCCTTTCTCCTTCCACTTGATCTTTCCTACTTTTTAAAAAAAATTAAAAAATAAGTTATTTTTGAATGTTTGCGTCACCATTTCTTTGGCATAAGATCCATTAGTATGAAATTAAAAAACAAACAAACAAAAAACCCTTCTCTTCAAATAAAATAAGGATGGTCAAACTTGGTGGGATTTAATTCTAGGATATCTGAGTGCAAAGTTTTAAAAGGTATTTTAAAAAAAACATCTAACTTTGGTGGCCTTGGCTATCCTTTGTTCGCAATGGACTTTCAGCAATATGACTGTGTAGTTACTCTATTTCTTTTAGTAGGAATTCCACTCCCCCCAACCCCATGAAAGGGCTACAACTGGATCCCTATTTAAGGCCGCGTCTACACAAGCCAAAAACTTCAAAATGGCCATTCAAATGGCCATTTCAAAGTTTACTAATGAAGAGCTGAAATACATACTCAGCACCTCATTAGCATGTGGGCGGCCGCGGCACTTCAAAATTGATGCAGCTCGCCGCTGTGCGGCTTGTCCAGACGGGGCTCCTTTTCGAAAGGACCCTTGCTACTTCGAAGTCCCCTTATTCCTGTGAGCAGATGGGAATAAGGGGACTTCAAAGTAGCCAGGGTCCTTTCGAAAAGGAGCCCCACCTGGACAAGCCGCGCGGCAGCGAGCCACGTCAATTTTGAAGTGCCGCGGCCGCCCACGTGCTAATGAGGCGCTGAATATGTATTTCAGCACTTCATTAGTAAACTTCAAAATGGCCATTTGCATGGCCATTTCGAGGTTTTTGGCTAGTGTAGACATAGCCTAAATGACATAAATGTCAATGTTAGAGTTATACAGCCCATTTGTTGTAATAACAATATATACAGCGAAGGTCAGTACTCAATCAATGTATGTATCTTAAATTAATCCCCCCACCTTCACTGTCATTACTGGATCATTCTAAGCTGGGGCAAGGTATATTAGAATCCTATTAATGTTGCAGATGTTTTTATTTCTTGATGGTGCATATATATCTGCTGTATTCTCTCTCTCTGGCTTGCACGTCTCACAAGCAGGCTCTGGCGCTCCCTTTGGGGAATGAAAATATCCAGTTTTCAGGTATAATTTGCCTAATTTAGCCAATGTATGACAGAGTGTTTTTATAAGGTCAAAACAAGAGATTAAGATATTGTACGCATATCAATCACTTCTCTACTGTTGAATGGTAACAGAGAGATAGTCATGTTCGTCCATATACTATCAAAACAAAAAAGCAGTCCAGTAGCACTTTAAAGACTACCAAAATAATTTATTAGGTGGTGAGCTTTCAAGGGACAGACCCACTTCTTCATACTTTCTTTACACCCACTTCGCTACTGTTGGGACAGACCTGTCAGTAGAGATATTTAATTTAAGCAGAGGCAATACATGGGCTTTTGACAAAAAAACTCGCCGATTATCTACACAGTTAAAGCACTCTGTCAAGAGTTTGTCAACAAAACTCTGGCAGCTGGCAGTGTTATATCTCTCCCCTATCAAGTGTAACGCCTCTGCTGGCAGTGTTCCGGTAGAGTGCACATGTAGACAGTTCTGTTGACAGAGACAGCTTCTGGTTCAGCAGGAAGCCCTGTTTGCAGAGCTTCTGGGCTTGATCTATACAGTGCAGCTTTTCCTACAGGTCCATGCTAATCATCATCCTTGAAATTGCAAATGGTTGCTCATTAGCATGGTCCTGTGTCTCATTAGCATAGCCACTCAAGAGGTCCGTCTCGGCAAAGCAATGTGCCAGAAGTAAAGAGGATGTGTGGATGTGCCGCTGCCAGCAAAAAGCCCTTCTGTCACCAGCCCTTTGTGCCTGATTTTTGTCCCTTTAACCCTTATGCCTCTTTACTACTGGAACCTCTGCCAAAACTGATCTCACTCTTAAACCTTGCACAACAAGCTGAACAAGCTACAGGACAAAGAAACTTAGAAGAGCTCTGTATCATCACACGGAAGCTAGCTGTGTCATGGTATATCGTGGATCAGCCAGTACAGGACAAGGAGGGGTGTGTGCTAATGAACCCAAGTGAACAGCTCAGTAGATAGAAGGAGCATTTTGAAGAGCTACTGAAACACCCTGCCCACATGGACCCTCCAGAGTGTCAAAGTTAGACTCGAGACTCACAAATTGTCAGACCACTCTGTTTATTAGCAAAGCGGCTCTGCTAATACATTCAGCAAAAGGTGAGCCCCCCACCTAAGGCTCGGGTCTCTCAATTTATACAAACAAAAGAAGGCAAGTTAATAAACAAAGAAAAACCAGACACAAACCCACCACACGTAGCCCCTGAGACCAGTCACATATTTTCATTTCCATATCACCTTCAGTACTCTCCTGTGTAAGACTCTCTGGTTACCTTAATTAATTACCATCTAGCACCTACTGCTCTGATTCCTGATTTCTCAGGCACACTTGGCTCCATCCAAACCCACCCTACATTCCTACACACAGTATCAACAGAACTTCCCCTTCTTGAGCTCAGAAGCAACATTGTATCATAGTGGCTATGTCTACATGTGCACGCTACATCGAAGTAGCTTATTTCGATGTAACGACATCGAAATAGTCTATTTCGATGAATAACGTCTACACGTCCTCCAGGGTTGGCAACGTCGACGTTCAACTTCAATGTTGGGCAGCACCACATCGAAATAGGCGCTGCAAGGGAACGTCTACATGCCAAAGTAGCACACATCAAAATAAGGGTGCCAGGACCAGCCGCAGACAGGGTCACAGGGCGGACTCAACAGCAAGCCGCTCCCTTCAAGGGCCCCTCCCAGACACACTTGCACTAAACAACACAAGATCCACAGAGCCGACAACTGGTTGCAGACCCTGTGCATGCAGCATGGATCCCCAGCTGCAGCAGCAGCAGCCAGAAGCCCTGGGCTAAGGGCTGCTGCACATGGTGACCATAGAGCCCCACAGGGGCTGGAGAGAGAGCATCTCTCAACCCCTCAGCTGATGGCCGCCATGGAGGACCCAGCTATTTCGATGTTGCGGGACTCGGATCAGCTACACGTTCCCTACTTCGACGTTGAACATCGAAGTAGGGAGCTATTCCCATCCCCTCATGGGGTTAGCGACTTCGACGTCTCGCCACCTAACATCGATTTCAACTTCAAAATAGCGCCCAACACGTGTAGCCGTGAAGGGCGCTATTTCGAAGTTGGCGCCGCTACTCCGAAGTAGCGTGCACGTGTAGACGCGGCCAGTGTGATTTTTACAATGTAACTCTTATACTTCCACAAGAGTTATCATCTGTAAATGTACCGCTGCAAATTAACAGCAGCTGACCTACAAAAGAAGAAATCAGAAAAGCCATTGCCCATCTGAAAAACAGAAAAGCACCCAGTCCAGGCAACATGCCTGCAGAAGCAATCAAGGCAGGTAGTGAGACATCAGTCAGTATGATGTATAATCTATTGGGGAAAATTTGGGACACTGAAGATATCCCACAAGACTGGAAACACGGCTACCTGATCAAGCTTCCAAAGCAAGGCAACATGAAGGAATGCAAGAACTGGAGGAGCATCATCTTACTGTCTATTCCAAAAAAGTGTTCAGTAGGATTCTCTTGGAGAGAATGATGACAGAAGTCTATAGACAATTCAGGGAAGAACAGGCTGGCTTCTGAAGTGAGAGATCCTGTACGGACCAAATAGCAACTCAGAGTTCTCATAGAACAGTTGCTCGAGTGGAACTTGCCCCTGTACACAACCTTCATAGACTGTGAAAAAGCCTTTGACTGCTAATAGAGACGCTTTGTGCAACACCAGGGCATCCCATCTAAAATTATTAACTTGATTCATTCAGCATATGAACCCTCAACATGCCAAGTTGCTCACAAAGGTGTCGTGACAGAAAACTGTCGGGAATGTGACAAAGGTGCATTTGGTCACTTTTCCTGCTCTTGATCACAGTGGACTGGATTATGAACAGGACAACAGATGGCCATCAACAAGGTATTCCGTGCACACTTTTCAAACAGCTAGAGGACATTGATTTTGCTGATGTTGCCCTCCTTTCATACTAACAAGAAAGCATGAAAGAAAATTCACAACACTAGACGAAACTGCCTCAGTGACTGGACTGATCATTAACAAGGGAAAGACCAAGACAATGAGGATCAAACAGGCCAACACCACCATCATTACACGGGTAGGGGATGACCTGGAAGATGTGGTGCAGTTCACCTATTTGGGGAGTATTATGGGCATAGAAGGAGGAGCAGATAAGGATATCAGTGGCAGGATAGGGAAAGCAACAGCTGTATTCAAGACTCTCCCACTCATATAGAGTTCACAAATGGTATCTACAAAGATGAAACTTCAGATCTTTGACACAAATATGAAGAGTGTGCTCTTGTATGGATGTGAGACCTGGCATACTGAAAAGTCTTCAAATCACAAGCTACAGACATTCATAAACAGATGCCTGAATACATTCCTCACATCAAATCACAAGACACTGTCACAAATGAGGAGCTTTGGAACATAGCAGGACAAGAACGAACTGACATGGAAATCAAGAGAAGAAAGTGGAGATGGCTAATTCACACTCTCAGAAAACCGTCATTCAGCATAGTTCGTCAAGCTGTCACGTGGAACCTACAAGGAAAATGAAAAAGAGGAAGACCTCAGGCAATGTGGTGAAGATCTGCTGAGACTGAAGGACAACAACTGGGGTACTTCCGGAGTCAGTTAGAAGTTTTGTCCCAAGACAGGGTGAAGTGCAGGAGACTTGTAGAAGACCTATGCTCCTCACTGAGTACAAGTGTTTAGTAGTAGTAGTAGTAGCAGTAGTAGTTTTTTACCACTCCTCCTTCATTTCGCATCCTAAAAGAAGGCAAAAATGCAAAAGGAGGGAGGAACCATAGAAAGTGACCATACCATGATACTACAGAGGATACAAGGAACGAATTAACTCTAATCCCCTCTTCTCCAGTAGCCATTATGATGTGGGGGAAGTGGGGGGGGGGCACTCCAATTGACAAACAGGTCACAAAGTTTCTCTAGAAATAATTCTATCAGGTATTGAATCCATTGCATACATTTCATTAGTCTGAATCAAGTGGAACAGTTTCCATTAAAGTTGTTTAATCTGGAACAGAAATACCAGGAAAAGACATTCAAAACTTTTGTGGCTGTCATTTTCTAGATCAAGCAAACTACTCTGTCAACAAATCTGAATGCCCACACTACTGTATGTTCCTTATGACTGTACTGATGTTCCCTAGCAGGATGACGGTCAAAGCTACAAAGATCACTTGCTATTGTTATAAAGAAAGAGTCTAAACATAAAATTGCCAGATATTTGTGGGAAGATAGGAGTTACTTTCTTAGCTCAAGGAGGTGAAACTGAAATACACAATAGTAGTTGAAAGATTATATGTAATACTGAGCCTTCTTTTGTCGTCTTATATTAAAATTATCTTTAGATTAATATTTTGATTAATTTTGTAAAATGTCATAAAAGTAGAGGTAGGCATAGACAATAAGTTCAGTGGGTCATTGTGGGAAGCAATTGTTCAAGAGACAAGAAAATCAAGACAAGAATGTTCTACAGAATCTGAAATTCACCCCTCCCCCACACCCCAACCACCACAAAGAGGGCAAATACAGCACTTTACCTGATGTTCAAGTGGATTGTAGTAGGTACACATTAGTTTTACCCTTTCTGCAAATGTTAATGCCATTACAATTTGATTGCTCAACAATTTGCAAGAAGCAAAACACCAAAACCCTCACATCTTCAGCAAAATTTGTGGAAATTAATGTTTGTACACTATTACCCTGCTCTAATGATCAGACGTGCGCCCTCAATGTGGACTTGTGATTTTGTTTTGTTTGGCTGGTTTTTTTGCCTTGTTTTGTAAATAGTTAATACTGTTGCAGTCCCTGGTTTCCATCAATCCAAAAGAATTAGGACAATAATTTACTGCCCAGAATGATTTATGATCTCACTTTGTTTATGCAAATGTCTAAATTTGAAATGTGACTCAAACCACTGTGGTAATAACATCAATTTACAAAATATTTAAAAAGCTCGTTAAACCTGTTTCCATTGCATGCTGCTTTGATACACAGCAATGTGCTTCGGCTGGAACACTACTATTTAATAAGACATTTAAAAATACCTTCTCCTGGGTATAAGAATATGAAGCCAAAATCTTTTACAGATTATCCTAAGTGGTTCCCGTCATGGTAAACTGAGGCTGCAAGACTTAAAATTGTGTGTCTACACAGCATCCAGACACCTGCAATTGCCCCATGCTAGCAGACTTGGATGCAAGCATGCCCAAGTTAGTTGGCCAACTGCAAGTTTTTTTTGTTGTTCACACAGAACTCAAGGCTTTAAACAGATACCTCTGCAAATTAAAAACTAGCCAAGGTGCAAAGATGAGTCAGTTTTGTCTGGCTGTTGGCAACAAAACTGGAGTGAGATAGCTTTAAACAAGAGTGAATACATGACTTCTGATTCTCCATTCTGCTTCACCAGGGCAATTACAGTGTCATGCTAGTCTAAGATTGGGAGGAGAATCAGTCTTCAAGTACACCATGGAGATATTTTCAGAATGCAACTCATGATCTTATGCCCATCACATGGCCTGATCTCTCAATGATCTGTGGCTATCCAATTCAGGTCCTGAATTTCATCTTTCCCCCTCTATCATCTTTGTTCCATTATCATTGCAAGGGCCATCTTAAGAGCAGAAGAACATAAGAACAGACATACTGGGTCAGACCATAGGTCCATCAAGCCCAGTATCCTGTCTTCGATAGTGGCCAATGCCAGGTGCCCCAGAGGGAATGAACAGAACAGGTAATCATCAAGTGATCAATTCCCTGTTGCCCATTTCCAGCTTCTAGTAAACAGAGGCTACAAACACCCTCCAGGCCCATCGTGGCTAATAGCCATTGATGAACCAATCCTGCATGAATTTAGCTAGTTCTGTTTTAAACTCTGCTATAATCTTGGCCCTCACAACATCCTCCGGCAAGGAGTGTGTTGTGTGAAAAAATATTTTCTCTTGTTTGTTTTAGACCTGCTGCCTATTAATTTCATTTGGTGACCTCTAGTTCTTGTGTTGTGAGAAGGAGTAAATAACATTTCCTTATTTACTTTCTCCACACCGGTCATGATTTTATATACCTCTATCATATCCCCCATTAATCATCTGTTTTCCAAGCTAAAATGTCGCAGTCTGATTAATTTCTCCTCATATGGCAGACATTCCATACCCTTAATCATTTTTGTTGCCCTTTTCTGAACCTTTTCCAATTCCAAAAAATCTTTTTATGAGATGGGATAACCACATTTTTACACAGTATTCCAGATGCGGCTATACCATGGCTTTATATAAAGGTAATATGACATTTTGTGTCTTATTATCTATTCCTTTCTTAATAATTCCCAAGATTTTGTTAGCTTTTTTGACTGTTGCTGCACACTGAGTAGATGTTTTCAGAGAACTATCCACAATGACTCCAACATCTCTTTCTTGAGTGGTAACAGCTAAGTCATATCCCATCATTTTTTATGTATAGTTGGGTATGTATAGTGTGCATTACTTTGCATTTATCGACATTGAATTTCATCTGCCATTTTGTTGCCCAGTCACCCAATTTATTAAGATCCTTTTGTAGCTCTTCACAGTCTGTTTGGGACTTAACTATTTGGAGTAGTTTTGTGTCATCTGCAAATTTTGCCACCTCACTGTTTATCCCTTTTTCCAGACCATTTACCAATATGTTGAATAGGACTGGTCCCAGTACAGACCGCTGGGGGACACCACTATTTACCTCTCTCCATTCTGAAAACTGACCACTTATTCCTACCCTTTGTTTCCAACCTTTTAACCAGTTGCCAGTCCAAAAGAGGACCTTCCCTCTTATACCATGACAGTTAAATTTGCTTAACAGCCTTTGGTGAGGGACCTTGTCAAAGGCTTTCTGAAAAGCTAAGTACACTACATGGACAGGATCCCCCTTGTCCACATGTTTATTTAATCTTTCAAAAATTTCTAATAGTTTGGTGAGCCATAACTTCCCTTTAGAAAAGCCATGTTGACTCTTCCCCAACAAATTATGTTCATCAACGTGTCTGACAATTCTGTTCCTTACTACAGTTTCAACCAGTTTGCCCAGTACTGAAGTCAGACTGACTGGCCTGTAGTTGCCAGGATCACCTCTGGAGCCCTTTTTAAAGATTGGCATCACATTAGCTCTGATATAAAAAGTCCTGGATTTCCAATGAAGATGTCCATACAACATATAGTATCTGATTTGGGTGTAAAAATAACTGACAGTTGAACAATTATCATGTTACTTGTCATGCAGTAGTAACAGAGTTCCTGAGTCTGTTTAGTATTTTTTAATATTAAATATTTTTAAACACCCTAGTTTCCAGGAGGAAGTGAAGGTGAGAAGCTCAGCTTTCATTTTAAAAAGCAGTGTATTTTTTGGCCCTGATAGTTGTAGAGAAAAATTTGGAAATGTGACCTTCAGGCAGCTTCTTGGCTGCCCCTTGGAGCTTGCTGGACCATTAATATTGATTTTCAATAAATCTTGGAGCATTAAGGAAATTATAGACAATTGGTAGAAAGTTGTGCCAATTTCTTAGAAACAGTAAGTGTGGAATGACACAGATGTCAGCCAGACATAGATCCCAGACAACTTTCACAGGACTGTATTAATAAAGAACTAAAGAAGGGCAGAGTAATAATGTCAATTAAAATGGATTTATGGAAAATAGATCCTGTCAAACTAATTTGATTTCTTTTAGATAAGATTGCAAGTTTTCTTGATGCTATATACTTTGATTTGATGCTCCACAATATTTTTGTTAAGAAACTACAATATGAAATTAACATGGTACACACTAAATGAATTAAAAACTAGCTAACTGAAAATGGGGAATTACCATCAAGCAAGTCTGCTTCCAGTGAGGTCACATCAGGATCAATTCTTGGCAATACACTAACATTTTCATCAATGCGTTGTAAGAAAACAACATAATTGACAGAGTTTGTAGATTAGGTTATATCTACACTATAGGAGGGATTGATCATCTGAGATTGATTTGCATCTGGTTAATTTAGCAGGTCTAGTGAAGACCCACCAAATTGACCGCAGATTGCTCTGCATTTAACCTCACTAGTCTATCCCAACGAGAAGAGTAAGGCAAACTGATGGGAGAGTATATCACATCAATCCCCTGTAGCAACTCAGTGTAAATTACCTCAACTCCAGCTGCATGAATAATGTAGCTGGAGTTGCGTATCTTAGGTTGACTTTCTGAAATAGCATAGACATAGGCTTACCCAAAAATTGGGAGAGTAGTAACTAATGAAAAGGAGTGGTCACTGATTCAGAACAATCTTGATTGCTTGGTAACTGGATACAAGTAAACAACATGCGTTTTATACAGGTAGGTGTAAGTATCTACATCTGAGAACAAAAAATGTAGGCTATATTTATATGATGAGAGGCTATCCTCAAAGCAGTGATTTTGGGGAAAAAAGATTTGGGGATCGTAGTGAATAATTAGATGAACATGAGTATGCATGTTTTCAAAAGTCAATGTGATACTAGGGTACATTAACAGGGGACTCTTAAGTAGAAGTAAAAAGTTATTTTACCTCTGTCTTACTTGTGCACCTGCTGCTGGAATATTTTGTCTAGTTCTGATGTCCACAATCCAGCACAGACATTGATAACTTGGAAAGGGTTCTGAGACTGCCATGAGAATGATAAAATAAATCAAACATAAGGAAACAGGCCTTGAGCAATGACTCAAAAGCCATGTCTACACGTGCCGGCTACTTCGAAGTAGCCGCGGCAACTTCGAAATAGCGCCCGCCACATCTACACGTCTATTTCAAAGTTAACATCGATGTAAGGTGGCGAGACGTTGAAGTCGCTATCCTTGTGAGGAGATGGGAATAGCACCCTACTTCGAACGACGTTGCACGTCGAAGTAGGGCATGTGTAGCCAATCTGCGTCCCGCAACATCAAAATAGCGGGGTCCGCCATGGTGGCCATCAGCTGAGGGGTTGAGAGACGCTCTCTCCAGTCCCTGCAGGGCTCTATGGTCACTGTTTGCAGCAGCCCAGGGCTTCTGGCTGCTGCTGTGGCAGCTGGGGATCCATGCTGCATGCACAGGGTCTGCAACCAGTTGTCGGCTCTGTGGATCTTGTGCTGTTTAGTGCAAGTGTGTCTGGGAGGGTCCCTTTAAGGGAGCGGCTTGCTGTTGAGTCCGCCCTGTGACCCTGTCTGCAGCTGTTCCTGGCACCCTTATTTTGATGTGGGCTGCTTTGGTGTGTAGACGCTCCCCTGCAGCGCCTACTTCGATGTGGTGCTGCCCAACATCGACGTTGAACGTCGACGCCACCAGCCCTGGAGGACGTGTAGACGTTATTCATTGAAATAGCTTATTTCGATGTTGCTACACGTCACGTTGTAGCCGGACATGAACCCCCTACTTGGCCTTTTCTTCCTCTCCCCCCCACTGGGAGAGACAGAGAGAGAAACAAGCAGGGGAGACAGGTAGCCTTTCATGTCCTGGGAACGCAGGTGTGTTGTCTTGCCCAGCCTCTCTACTATACACAAAAACCAGACAGTGAATGGGCTAGCTAATGGCTGCCCTTCTGGCTGATCTCAGTAATTGACACACCTTGATCACGTCCCCAGGAAGGACGGGGAACCCCCCGCCCATCACCTCCAAACGTGCCCAATTGTCCACAATTCACAGGTGCGAATTGAGCTTTGCACCTTCCCTTGGAAACCTGGGGTTCAAAATATTCCTCCCAATTGGCCACTTAAGACCAGGAAGAAGCGTACGTGACAAAAGGAGTATAAAGGGGCTTGGCAGCCCACCTCCCCTTTGAGTTTCAATCACCTACACCTGCTGGCCAGGTCTGGAATTAACTCCTGAGACTGGGGACGCCTGGTTCGTATCTACTTCTTCCCGAGGGACTGAGAGAGAGATTCTGGGTCACACCGGATCTAGGAGGCGGGGTAAGAATCACACCTGTATTACACTTCTTTCCTACAGGAATTGAGGGAAAGACTCTGGTTCCACCAGGTCTAAGAGGCAGGGGTAAAAATCACACCTGCAATGTGCCTTTCTTTTGTACACATTAATTGTATTAGTTTAAGCTAGCTAGTTTGTCTAAAACTTTTCTTAAGTTAAATTGTGTTGTTTCCCCTTTAAAAACCACGAGTACTAACTTGTACTTTAATCATTTGTCTTAGTTAAATTGTTTCTGTCTTTGTATAAATAAAAAGTAACTGTTAAAGCCTCTAAGTGTAATTTTCCTCTTGCTGCTGTACCCGAACTAAACACAAACCAAACAACCCAGCCTGCCCTGGCTGCTTAGCGTAGCTGTTGGTGTGGCATCACCCCCTGTGCCCCACCGGACCTTTAGCTGGCACCTGGACATCGGCTCACAGAATTGGCGCAGCGAGCAGGGTTTGTGCTCTTAGTTCCAATACAGCAGCATGAAGCCAGTCACTGATTTCAGCAAGGTAGAAAACAGCTTTGCCCAGGAAGGTTGGGCTAACCCAAAATGGGATAAAGAAATGTTAGAAAGGGAACGGGAAATCCTGAGGAACTGTGGTTGCAGTTCTGCAGTTGAAGAACTGCTTGTAGAATAAAGCAGAAAAAGGGAAAAGGAGCTTGTATCTGGCTATTTAAAAGTGCCTTACAAGCAGCATGTAACAGCCATGCTAATCTGAAAGCAGAATTAGAGAGAGTAAAAAGAGAAATAGATGAGTTAGAGCAGCGCTGCCAGAACCTAGACGCCCGACAGCGCCTGCTAAGTAATAATTTGCATCAATTAGAACAGCGCCTCACTCCATTAATAAAGAAGGAAGGAGTGGAGCGGAGGGCAAAATTAGAGAGCAAGCCCAGAACAATTAATCAAGCTAAAGTAGAGGCTGCTCTCTGGCTAGATCCAGAGGATTGGGATGGGGACATCTGGGATTCCTCTGATGATGAGGTATATTCCACCTATTCCTCCCTTGAGTTAGGAAAACCCCCCATCCACATGAGACCCACCATCACCTACCAAAAAGATCACACTGAGCAGGGAGAAGATGAGTCTAGCGAAAAGGCAGAGCCACGACCCACTCAAATCACTACCCGCAGCTATGAGCCTGCAGAATTGAGAAAGATCCAAGATGAGTTTGCCAAAAAGCCTGGGGAAGGAGTGATAGAATGGCTAGGCAGAATATGGGATACAGGAGCAGGCCATACACAGCTGTCCTCCCGGGAATGTGGGAGGGTAAATCTGGGTGCAGAAGTATTCCTTACCCCCAGGAATAAGGAAGGTCCGAAGTCTATTTGAACCTTTGCCTGTAAATGGGCTAGGGGAATCCACCGCGCTGATAGAGGTGAACCCACTGTCACCCCGTGGACAAATGGGGATAAACTTAAAGGAGCCCTGCAGACTGTGTCCATAACAGCTCTGTTCAACCGAGTTAGTCCAGAGAATGGGGATGAGGAGGAGAGCCCATGGGAACAGAGGGTAAAAACCGAGGACTTGAGACCAGTGCTTAAAGGGGCTCCTGGACCTCATAGGGCAATAATGCTAGCCACCAGAAATCATGCTCAGGAGCATAACTATTCCTATCAGGAGCTATTTGAACTTATGCTAAGAGACCTCCGAGAGTTTGGGGAAACTGAGGCACCACAGGCCAAAGTTAAGATGCGAAATTTAAAGGGAAATGATAAAAGGCAGCAAAAAGGCTTTAAGCCTGGGCGTGAGATAACCCCAGAGGAAAAGAAATTAAGAAATAAACTGTGGAAACAGTGTTTAGATCTAGGATACCCCCAAGATTTGCTGCACGGAATGCCTACCGGGAAGCTAAAGCTCCTGGCTGCCTTAAAAGCGGGTAAGCAAGGGAGGGAGGCGATTACTCCTAGTGCACCCCCCAGCTCCGATACCCCTTACACGTAGCTGCTGCAGCAATTACAAGAGCTGCAGCCGCTAGTTGAAACTGACCAGGGAAGTTGACTAGCAGGGGAACAAATCTCTCTCTCTATAAATGAGCTCAAACCGGCAGGGAGAGAGAATCAAAGCAATGACCCCCGGATCCTAGTAACAGTAAATGATAAGACTACTGTCTCCTTCCTGGTAGACACTGGAGCCCAACTATCCATGATTAAAACAGAGGATTTTTCTGGGCCCCCACCTTCCAACTGAAAACAGATTTTGGTTACTGGAGTGAATGGCACTACTGTGTCTTACCCGCTGGTCAAAGGGTAGTTAAGCACCCCAGCCTGGGCACACACACTTGTATACTCCAGTCTTACAAAGGAAAGGGAGTTTGGATTATTGCAAACCCCGACAAGCTGCCACTTACCATTTCTGAGGCTTGGATTGTATCCAAGACCTGCTGACTTTGTGCTTTCTTTCAGGAAAGGAGTTAACAAGATAACAACCCACACAGGACTTGCAAATACACCTTAAGGGCTCTTCACTTATCAGCCTGAGCCGATCCCAACGTACACAATAGCATGACACCCGAATTAGCTGCAATGTTCCTCCTGATCACTGTGATCTCAGCTGCACCTGAGCACCCACTCAAAAACACTATCCAGATCATTGCCTCTGCTGCCGGTGCTACAAACTGCTGGATGTGCACCCTGCTAAATTCCTCCACAGGACTTGGAGTTGAATTTGTTCCTTTAAACTTAAATGACTGGTGGAACAAAAGTGACTTTTTCCAGTGGGGACCAGCCTGGTTTGATGACAGCAACCCCAGCGATCACAACCTTTTAAATGACTCTGGGAAGGGAACTTGGAGGTGGCATGGACAATGGAGACCTACACTGTGGGGTCAACCTTTGGAATATATAACAGGAACCTCCAGGGAAGTGTACCCCATCTGCTTTAAAAATAAAAATGGCACAGGACCCCACCTCGGGTGGTTAAGGGATCAGCAGTGCACCCACATCGTAAGTTTTAATGAGAAATTAAAAATCTGGGATATCTATCCCAGTACAACCCCCCAAAAACCCTTAAGGTGCTGAGGATATAACATCTCCCACGCTGGCACATTATTGTAGAGGGATGTCACTGTTATCCCCCTAAACTTCAGTCAATACCCTGAGGGAAAAGCCTGGTACAATCACTCCCTATTCATAATTCCCACCACTGGACAAATATACAACCCCACACTGGTAACCAGTAATACCCTACTCTCAAACCAGTGCGCCAGAGCAAACCTTTTTGCTGCAGACCAAGTCCTACAGGACCTGCTGTTTGCCTTGCATTGCACAACTGCTAATGATAGTCACTGTGCTACCCACCATATTCCAAAGAAAGGACCCGCTGGAACAGGGTGGTATAAGGAACCCTATTCCCCTATGCTAAAGAAAAAGCCAGGACTGTTTTTCATCTGTGAGCAGCAAGCCTACAAGTATCTACCACTAAACTGGATAGGGCGCTGCTCACTAGGGCACGCTGCCCCTGGGGGACTTACTGTACACCCCTACATTATGGCTCCAGGTGTCACCAACCTTGGAAGTTTTTTGCACCGAATGCCAAGAAGATTCACCACAAACCCCCTTATAGAACACCCTACAGGTTTCCACCAGTTCACCCGTGCATTCCTGCCCTGGCTTGGAGTAGCTGAGCTGGAAAAGGCACTAGTGAATGTATCTGGGCAAATAGAGCAGGCTCTAAACTGCACTGCAGATGCCCTAGGCTTGCTTAATGAGCAAATACAATCAGTAGCCCGCTATGCCCTACAAAACAGAATAGCATTAGATGCAGTTTTAGCCCAACAAGGGGGAGTATGTGCAGTAATTAACCAGTCTTGCTGTTTTTATGTAAATAAACCAGGACAAATTGAATAAGATGTACTCTCTATAAAGGGCACTATTAAGGTACTATATGCTGTAACTGAGGATGGGAAAATCCCATGGCTAGATTGGCTAGCCCAACACTTAGGACTTTCATTAACTCCATTCCTTCACTCTAGTGTAAATATTATATTAACCATTTTACTCATTGTAATTGCTTTCTGTATACTTCTATGTATTGTTAGGTGTTTTGTGTACACAGCTGTCTCCTCTGCACAAATCCGGTATGTGGCACTGGCAAGTGATCCTAATCAATCCCTTGATCCAAAATTACCTAATCAGACCCTGCCAATAGGGCGATGTCAGCTTCCTCCAAGGAGGGCAAGAGGTGCTGGCATCACCACCACCTTGCTTCCTGGGACGTAATAAGGCGTGTCAAGGGGGTGGAATGTAGCCAGACATGAACACCCCACTTGGCCTTTTCTTCCTCTCCCCCACACTGGGAGAGACAGAGAGAGAAACAAGCAGGGGAGACAGGCAGCCTTTGATGTCCTGGGAATGTAGGTGTCCTCTCTTGCCCAATCTCTCTACTATACACAAAAACCAGACAGTGAATGGGCTAGCTAATGGCTGCCCTTCTGGCTGATCTCAGTAATTGACACACCTTGATCACTTCCCCAGGAAGGATGGGGAACTCCCGCCCACCACCTCCAAAGTTGCTCAATTGTCCACAATTCACAGGTGCGAATTGAGCTTTGCACCTTCCCTTGGAAACCTGGGGTTCAAAATATTCCTCCCAATTGGCCACTTAGGACCAGGAAGAAGCGTATGTGACAAAAGGAGTATAAAGGGGCTTGGCAGCCCACCCCCCCTTTGAGTTTCAATCACCTACACCTGCTGGCCAGGTCTGGAATTAACTCCCGAGACTGGGGACGCCTGGTTCGTATCTACTTCTTCCCGAGGGACTGAGAGAGAGATTCTGGGTCACACCGGATCTAGGAGGCAGGAGTAAGAATCACACCTGTATTACACTTCTTTCCTATAGGAATTGAGGGAAAGACTCTGGTTCCACCAGGTCTAAGAGGCAGGGGTAAAAATCACACCTGCAACGTGCCTTTCTTTTGTACACATTAATTGTATTAATTTAAGCTAGCTAGTTTGTCTAAAACTTTTCTTAAGTTAAATTGTGTTGTTTCCCCTTTAAAAACCACGAGTACTAACTTGTACTTTAATCATTTGTCTTAGTTAAATTGTTTCTGTCTTTGTATAAATAAAAAGTAACTGTTAAAGCCTCTAAGTGTAATTTTCCTCTTGCTGCTGTACCCGAACTAAACACAAACCAAACAACCCAGCCTGCCCTGGCTGCTTAGCGTAGCTGCTGGTGCGGCATCACCCCCTTTGCCCCACCGGACCTTTAGCTGGCACCTGGGCATCGGCTCACACACGTGTAGATGTAGCTAAAGAGCTTAAGCTTTTTAATTTAACAAAGAGAATGTAAAGTGGGACTTGATTACAATCTATAAGCATCTACATAGGGAAGAAATATTTAATAACGTGCTCCTTCAATCATTTAGAGAATGGTACAACATGATTCAATGGATGCTAGAAAAACTGAGGCTGGAAGGAAGGTGCAAATTTTAAATAGTGAAAGTAATTAATTATTGGAACAATTTATGAAGGGTTATGGTAGATCCTCCAATGCTGATCATTTTTAAAATCAAAATTGGATGTTTTTTCTCAAAGTTATACTCTAGGAATTATTTTGGGGAAGTTCTAGGGTCAGCTTTATATAAAAAAGGGGTCGACAACCAAAATAGCAAAAGCAGCCTTCTTTTCCAATTTCATAAAAAACTCAGAGAACAAGAAGTCTTGTGGCACCTTATAGACTAACAGATTTATCTGTTATCATATATTATATCATATATATCATATCTGTTAGTCTATAAGGTGCCACAAGACTTCTTGTTGTTCTCCAAGCTACAGACTAACAGGGCTACCTCTCTGATAAAAAACTTAATAATTCAAGAGCAGCAATGCATGTGAATACAAGATGGGCCTTCATAAATAACGTCAAAGCATACTTTTTGTAACTCCCATTTTAAGAACAGCACGCACACAAAGATTGGTAACACAGTATGGCCTTGTCTACACTAGCCCAAAACTTCGAAATGGCCATGCAAATGGCCATTTCAAAGTTTACTAATGAAGTGCCGAAATACATATTCAGTGCGTCATTAGAATGTTGGCAGCCGTGGCACTTTGAAATTGACGCGGCTCGCCGCCACATGGCTCATCCAGATGGGGCTCCTTTTCGAAAGGAACCTGGCAACTTCAAAATCACCTTATTCCTATCTGCTGTTAGGAATAAAGGGATTTTGAAGTTGCCAGGGTCCTTTTGAAAAGGATCCCTGTCTGGACTAGCCACGAAGCAGTGAGCCACGTCAATTTTGAAGTGCCATGGCTGCCGGCATTCTAATGAGGCGCTGAATATGTATTTCAGTGCTTCATTAGTAAACTTCAAAATGGCCATTTGCACAGTCATTTCAAAGTTTTGGGCTAGTGTAGACATAGCCTACATGTTTACTGCAGGACAGTCACAACCTTTTTACATATTCTATTGCCTCACGCTTTACATATGTGTTTGTACCACTGTCTTTTTGACTTTCACTCTCTAACCTTCTCTCTCTGGAGGACACTAGAAAGAGTTATCCAATGTTTCAAGATCACATATTTGCTATTTTGATTTGAGTTATTCATTTGGGGTGTGTCTACACTAGCACTGTGTTTCAAAATCAATTTAGGAAGGGGGCCCAATTTCAAAAGAGGCCGCAGAGAATCCACACACATAAAGGCTTCTTTTGAAATTGTTTCCAACGAAAAAAGGGTGCACATTTTGAAATTGCTCTTTCCACTTGATTTCAGGAAGAGCGCCCCCTTTTGAAATTGATTTTTGAAATAGGCATGTGTAGTCGCTCCGGGGCCACTATTTCGAAATAGAGAGTCCTCCATGGCGGCAGCCACAGGGAGCATGGAGATGCTCTAGCAAACCTCAGTGGGGATCTATGGTCCCCAGAGCCAGCCTCTTAAAACTGCATGGCCCCAGAAATCCTGTGCAGGAAGCTGAGAATGTGCCCCGAGCCTCAGGAGCACAAGCTCTGCCTGGCACAAGATCCAGCTACACAAACACTACAGCCACAAAGCCCACCAGCCAGATGGCAAGCCCCTCCCACACTTCAGAGACCCCAGGAGGCCCCCTCCTCCCAGCCTGAGAGGTCGCTGGAGGCCAGACAGGAACAGAAGAAGAGGGGCCCCTCCTGGACAGAGGCCAAGATTAAAGACCTCCTTGGCCTCTGGGCAGAAGAAGACATGCTGTTGCACAGCACCAGGTGGCCCTGAAACACTGCAGCCTGCTACTGGCTGTTGCTGGGGCCATGAAAGTGGGGCCATTCCCCAGTGCACAGCTGATCAAGTAAGATCAAAGGTAAAGGAGCTGAGGCAGGACTATAGCTGGGCCAGGGATGCCTGCAGGTAACTGGGGGCATGGGCCACCCTGAGGTGCCCACACTACTGCGAGCTGGACCAGCGCCTCAGCTTGAAGGACACCACCGAGCCAGTAGCCGTGATTGACACAGCCAGCCCCTATCTGGACTCCAACACAGAGGTGCATGACCAGCCAGGACCATCTGGCCGGACCAGGGTGGTGGAGCCAGGGAGCAGCTCAGAGGACAAAGGCCCCCTCATCATCGTGGTCAGCTCTGGCTCCTCCAGCCAGGCCCCCTCAAGGCAGGTGTCCCCAGATCTGTTTTCCAGAGCCCCAGGTAGGAAATGGATGGATCGGGCAGTGGCGCTTTGTCCTGCATCCCCTGGCTGCATTCCAGACCCAGGTGTGGTGGCATCCAGCACCCATGCCCAGGACAGCATCCCGACCCTCCCTACCAGGAAAGGGAGTGGGGGCTGGACCACAGCCAGCAGTGCCCCATGGATGCAGCCCCAGTGGCCACACAGGCCTGACAGTGAGGGCGGGGGGAGGGTCAGGCGAGCAGATGCTGCATTGCGGGACAGTCAGGGAACGGGGGTAGGGGGGGAGCCCAGGCAGGGCACCTGGGGCTGGGCATTAGCATCAGTGGTGGCCCCTCTCCCCCTTCTGTCTCCACAGCATCATCCTCTGAGGGCCAGGCCAGTCCCACCCTGGGTGCCAGCACTCCAGACCCACCATTCAATGGAGCCAGGGAACCCACATCTCTGCCAACCAGGCCACTGCCCACCCAGCCCCGGAGGGCACACCATTGCTGCCACTTCGACCCAGAGGAGGCTGCAGCAGCCCACACTGCTGCCATATGGGAGCAGACGCCTGTCCTCCGGGAGTGGGTCCTCATGGAGCGGGAAGACAGAACCTGGTGGAGGTAGGTCTGCGTTGAGGCAGCCGAAGCCCTCAGGCAACTTGCCCTCTAGCCTGCCCCCCCACCACCCTCCCACCCATTGCCCTCCCTGCCTCCCCCCTGCCATCGCCATCCCCAGCCCCACCCCTGCTGCCCCTGAATTCACCACCCTTATCCTGGCCACCCAATTCCCAGCCACCCACGTCTCACTGGGCCCCTGGCTCATTGCCAGTGTGGGCCTATAGGAGCCTGTCCCCCTCCCAGCCTTCTGCTACCCCTACGGGGGCAGTGCCCCCAGACCCAGCCTACCTCCCCGTCATCCCAGTGCCATCCCAGCCCCAACAGGGTCCCAGCACCCACCGAGAGTTCCACCCCCTCTATTCCCATGGAGGACTAGGTCCACCCATGCCCGTGGCCCCATCTACAGGGATATGCCCCCCACACATCATTCTGCCCCATATGACCCCCTACTTATCTTCCAATTTTGATGACTTCACACTGCTTTTTGTTCAAGTGCACTTTATTTACATGTAACAGAGAGAAAGCCGTGCTAGTCTATATAGTATCAAAACAAAAAAGCAGTAAAGTACGACTTTAAAGTGCTACTTTACTGCTTTTTTATTTACGTGTTGTTTGTTGGTTGAGTGATGTTAAGCAAACTGTTGTGGTGTGCACCCCAGAGTCCCCTGAGCATGTGTAGGCTGTGGCAGAGGGTGGGTGTGTGGAGGGTTGTGATGTGGGGTGCGTGTGGGCTGGAGGGTGCCGGGGGGGGGATCAGTGAGGTTCCTGTTTGAAGGCCTCCCAGAGGGACTCCCGGACCCTACCCCTATCCCTGTGTGCCTGGCAGCACGAAGCCATGGGTGGCTCGTACCTGGGGCCAGTGTCCGCAGCCCACCCCTGCAAGAAACACTCGTGCTTGCCCTCCACTATGTTGTGCAGAATAGTGACAGAAAGGTAGCCATATTAGTCTGTAATCTATCAAAACAAAACAGCAGTCACGTAGCACTTTAAAACCAAACAAAAAAATTTATTAGGTGATGAACTATATATTGAGTCTGTTCTGGTCTGGCTCTGGTCTGAAGAAGTGGGTCTGTCCCACAAAAGCTCACCACCTAATAAATTATTTTGTTAGTCTTTAGAGTGTTCCATGACAACTTTTTTACGGTGTACAGAGAACAACAGGCCACAACCACCCCGGGGTACATTGGGGAGGCTGATGTACAGCCGCGCATTCAGACACCTGAAGTGCCCCTTTAGGCTTCCAAAGGCCTGCTCAATGGTATTGCAGGTGTGGTTGAGGTGGTGATTAAAGGCATCCTGACTGGCAGTCATGTGCCCTGTGTAGGGGCGCCTCAGCCACTATGCCTGGTGACATTGTGGTGGTCCCCACGGTGAGCTCCCAGGCAGAGACGTATGTGCCCTCCATGTGACACCACAGCCTGGAGTCCTGCAGTACCCGGGCATCGAGGGCTTGCCCAGATCAGCCCACACAGATGTCGCTGAACCAGTCCCTGGTGTCTACAAAGGTCTGCAGCACCAAGTGGTAACCTTTGTGGTTTATGCAGCAGCTCGCAGTGATCTCAGGTCCAGATCACTATGTGGGTGTCATCGAGGGCGCCAAAGCAGTTGGGAATCTTGATGGCTGTGAATCCCGCCATGGCATCATCCAGGTCCCCAGTTGATTGCCTGGACCACCTGTGTGAGGGAAGGCATTGATATCTGGGCCTGCGTGGAGGGGAGTGCTGTGGCCCCCCACTCCCCTCCCCTGCAGGGTCCCTCTGTCCCCTTTCCCTGGAGAGCTCCCCCACCTTTCTGGGGTGGGTGTGGGGCCCCATCTTGGCTTACCTCCAGGAGGATGGCACCAATGCTTTTAAAAGAACCCTTGCCCAGTAGGCAGGGGGTGGGGGAGAGAGCTGGAGGAGAGGAGAGAAGAGGACAGGAGCAAAGCAAAGCAGGCAGAGCAAAATGAGTTTTCTCGAAGCACCAAAAGAAGGAGAGGAGTGCTCAGCCACAAGGGGATGAAGCCCCTGCCCAGGAGGCCTGAGATTTGGGGTAAGGCCAAGCAGGCTGAACACACAGGAGGAGCCAAACCAAGAGGGGGAACAGGCTGCTGCAGCTGCTGCTGCTACTACCACTGCCACTACCTGGAGGAGGTACAAGGGGGGAGGAATTGTCTGGGGAAGTGGCTCAGGGAAGAGCTGTGGTGTTGATAACAAGGAGAGCCCTCCTCCACCACCAGCAGCTACACAGGGTCCCTGGGCTTGAACTCAGAATGAGTGGGTGGGACCCGGGTTCCCCCCAGACCACCATCTTCCCCCTTCCCCCTCCTCATGAAGGGCAACGGTGTCCGGGCCGTGGGAGAGTGGACTAAACAGAGTCCTGGAGCCCAAGAGTCTGGCCAGTCTTGCCACACGTGGTGTGAGAAGTGGGATCCAGTGCTGCTGTGAGACCCTGCAGCAGACCCGCCTAGAGGAACTCAAAGAAAAGAGAGATGGAGGACATGGTGGAAGCCCTCATACAAGTCACTGCAGGGCAGCAGGAGGCCACCCAGGCATATGCAGCCACCCAGCAGGAGGCCCTGCGGCTACACCAGGAGACTAACCAGTTGCTCATTAGCCAGGCAGCCCAGGACTGAGCTGCCGTCGGAGAGGTCATAATGCAGCTGAAAGCCCTGACTGCCAAGGTGCATGTCCTAACCGGGACTCGACCCTTGTTGGCTAGCAACTACCTCAAGAAAATGACAGGGGAAGATGACATAGAAGCCTACCTTTTGGCCTCTGAGAGGATGGCCATACGGGAAGGCTGGCCCAAGACCAATGGGTCAGCATCCTGGCCCCATTCCTCTGCGGAGAGGCCCAGAAGGCCTATTTCAACCTACAGGAGGGGGTTGCTGCAGATTACGCCCAGCTGAAGGCCGAGATCCTGGCCTGTACTGGAGTGACAATGACTGTCAGAGCCCATAGGTTCCATGAATGGAAGTGCCAAGAGGGAAGAGCACTGAGGGCCTGGCTGTTCGCTTTAATACACCTGGCACGAAGATGGCCACAGCCCAAGACTCATGGCCCAGAGAGGATCCTGCAGACCATTGTGTTGGACCGGTACATGAGGGGGCTACCTCCAGACCTTCGGGGCTGGGTCTGCCAGAATGACCCATCCTCGTATGATGAAATGGTGGCTCTCATGGGCTATGTCTACACATGAAGCCTACATCAAAATAGCTTATTTCGATGTAGAGACATCGAAATAGACTATTTCGATGAATAACGTCTACACATCCTCCAGGGCCAGCAACGTCGATGTTCAACTTCGACGTTGCGCAGCCCAACATTGAAATAGGCGCAGCGAGGGAATGTCTACACGCCAAAGTAGCACACATCGAAATAGGGATGCCAGGCACAGCTGCACACAGGGTCACAGGGCGGACTAGCGCTTCCGGGGCAACAGCTAGCCGCTCCCTTAAAGGGCCCCTCCCAGACACACTCAGCCTGCACAGCACGTGGTCTGAGGAGCCATAGGCACACAGACCCCGGGCGCCGCAGTCGTGGACCCCCAGCAGCAGCAGCAGCAGCAGCAGCAGCAGCAGCAGCAGCCAGAGGTCCACCCAGCCCTCCCGGCAGGAGCAGGGCTTGCCCTGCTCCATGCCATGAGGGAGGCAGCTGAGCACCTCCTTGCTACACCAGAGGAGGAGCTGACCCGAGGGCAGCAGGGCTCAACCCCCAACCCTGCAGCACCACGCCTCCACCCCGCCTCACACGCCGACGGCTGTGGCGCTACCCCACCAGCACCTACTGGTGGGAGCGGCTGGTGCTTGGGGAGTGGGACGACGACCGCTGGCTCAGGAACTTCAGAATGAGCCGGCAGACATTTATGGAGCTCTGCCAGTGGCTCACCCCCGCACTCAGACACCAGGACACCGCCATGTGGCATGCCCTCACAGTGGAGAAACGGGTCGGCATCGCTGTCTGGAAGCTGGCCACTCCCGACAGCTACCGATCCATGGGACAGCAGTTTGGTGTCGGCAAGGCCACCGTTGGGGCTGTCCTCATGGAGGTAAGAGAACCCATGGGGGGAGGGCAGGGTAGGGGAGGGGGGCCCGGGCAGAGGAGGGCAGGGGAGAGGAGGGGAGGCCAGGGCAGGGCAGAGGAGGGTGGGGGAGGGCAGGGCAGGGGAGGGCAGGGCAGGGCAGGGCCACGCACACCCTGCTCACCCCTCATTGGTGCTCTCCCATGTGCTTTCTCTGCAGGTTGTGCGTGCCATCAGCGCCATGCTCCTGCACAGGCTCGTGAGGCTGGGGGACCCAGATGCCACCATCGTGGCCTTTGCCACCCTGGGCTTCCCCAATTGCTTCAGGGCTCTGGATGGGACTTACATCCCCATCTGTGCCCCACATCAAAGTGGAGGACGCTACATCAATCGCAAGGGCTACCATTCTGTGGTCCTCCAGGCCTTGGTGGACAGCCGGGGCCGTTTCCAGGACATTTATGTGGGCTGGCCTGGCAGCACCCACGACGCCTGGGTTTTCCGAAACTCGGGCCTGTGCCGCCGGCTGGAGGTGGGGACCTACATCCCCCAGCGGGAGATCCCTCTGGGGGACACCACCATGTCCCTCTGCGTCATCGCAGATGCGGCCTACCCCCTCCGGCCCTGGCTCATGCACCCGTACACGGGCCATCTCTCCGCTAGCCAGGAGCGCTTCAACGAGCGCCTGAACCACGTGCACCAGGTGGTGGAGCGCTCAATTGGCCGCCTGAAAGGACGCTGGAGATATCTTCTGACCCGCCTGGATGCGGGCCCCAACAACATCCCCCTGATTGTGGGTGCCTGCTGCGCCCTGCACAACTTGGTGGAGAGCAAGGGGGAGGCCTTTTTCCAGGGCTGGGCTGTGGAGGCCGACAGGGCCGACGTGCAGCCACCTGCTTCCCCCAGTCGGCAGATGGACCCCGAAGAGACCCGGGTCCGGGAGGCCCTGAGGGCCCACTTTGATAATGAGTCCAAGGGGTGAACTCTGCCAGGCCCCCCACTGCCCGCCCCTTCCTCCACCATACTCCTGCCCCAACGCCCACACCATGGAGCACCCAAACGCACCCCCCTCCCACTTTTCCTGGACAAATCATAGCACGCACTTGTGGCTGAACTTAAACTGCTTTTTCTTTGAGAACTTTTTTTTTTAACTATAAATACATAAAACAAGAACAAACTATATACAACATGTGGAACCAAAGTAATACGTACAAATAAAACAATAGTAAGAAAAAAGTGTCCTCACTAACAAAACGAAAACCAGGGAGGATAAAGGGGAGAACTATTTATATGGGGGGGTGGGGCAAACGGGGGGCACAAAATAATAAGTTCAAACAAAATACAAGGGGGGGGCCACGTCCCGGGCCCCTCGCCCCTAAAGTCCAGCACTGGGAGTGGGCGGCCGGGAGCCCCGCCGCGGCTGCAGCCCTGTCCGGGGCTGGCTGGGGCCGGGGCGGACCGGAAGATATGCCCGGCAAGTCTCAGCTGGCTCCAGGGGTCCCTCGGCGCTCCGGCCGTCGGCGGTGGGTGGCGGGGCGATGGCGGCCGGGACGGCGACGGGTGGAGCAGCTGGTGGTGTGGCTGGTGGAGCAGGCACGTCGGGCGCTGCGGCGGCCGGCGCTGCATGGGGGGCCAGGTAGTCCACCAGGCGGTTGAAAGTCTCCATGTAGGCCCCCCATGCCTCTTGGCGCCAGGCCAGCGCCCGCTCCTGCAGCTGCAGGTGCTGCTCCGCGACCTCCAGCTGCCGACGGTGGATGGCCAGCAGCTGGGGGTCCGCCGTCTAGCCCGCCGTGGGGCCGGTCGGTCCTCGGCCGAGGGGCTGCCCTGGAGCGATGGTCCCGGAGAGCCCTCCGGGACCACTGATGCCTCGCTGGTGCTGTCTTCCGGTCCTTCTGATGGTGCAGGTGCGGGGCACAGGAGAAGAAGCGGGGAAGAAGAATGGAGACAGGCGTTAGTGTGGGCCCCGAGCTGTGGCCTTTGTCCCCCCAGCCCTGTGCTGCAGGTTCCCCATCCCCGTCCCCGGGAGATGCTGCTGTGATGGATGGGGTTCAGGGGTCCCCCTGCACTGCACCCCGTCCCCTGGTGGAAGCGACTCTCACTTCACTCCGCAGGGTCTGACAGCAGGAGAGGTTTCTTAGGCCACAGATGCCCAGTTTCTCCCAGGAGTGACAGCACCAGCTGTCGGAAGAGACAGTCCTTCCAACCCGTCCTGGGGAGAAGACCCCAAGGGGTGCCCCTCTGGGATGCAGCTTTCCCCCTCCTCAGGCTGGCTGCCTTCCAGCTCTCCCTTCCCCTAGCCTCTACCTGTGGCCCCCGCCCTCCGCCCCCAATTCCAAGCCACCTCGGCTCCTCCCTCCTGTTTGTTCAGGGCAGAGGTGTCACCTGCCAGCTGTAGCCCCACGATCATCCTTTGCCCCTGGGAGCTAGTCGGCTCTTGTTGCTCATATCTAGCCTGAGTCTCCCTTTTGCACTCCCCCCACTCCATCACATGCTGCTGCTGCTGCTGCTGCTGCTGCTGCTGCTGCTGCTGCTGCGGGGAGTCCCACCCCCTCCTCCCAGGGGCCCCTCGAGGTTCTGCTCCCCCTTGCCCCAGGGATGGGGCATGGCACTGTCGTGCGGGGTGTGGGGGGGCAGGGGCTGATGCAGTGCTGTGAGGGCAATGGCCCTGCTGTCCTTGGGGCCATGGCCATGTGAGCATGTGGGGGGCCCTGGACACATATCTATAACCCCTGCCCCTCAAGCCCAGGGGTGTACACCAGAGGGGGGGTACATACCTGTCGGTCCACTCCCACGGTCTGGAGATCTCCGGGGGGCGGAGGCCCGGCTGCTGCTCCGGGATGGCAGGAGGAGGATCTGCAGCCCGGATTCTGCGGAGGAGGAGCCCCCCTCCTCCTCCTCCTCCTCCTGCCGCGTTGTGCCGGGGGTGGGCTCCGGGGGGGGGCCCCGGGGTGCGGGGCTTACCTCCGGGGCGGACTCCGGCTGCAGGGCCTGCTGGGGCTCATCAGCCGAAGTATCAAGGGTGGCCGGAGGGGAGGAGGTGTGCCGGGGGCGCAGGATGTCCCTGAGCTCCCTGTAAAAGGGGCAAGTGAAGGGAGCGGCCCCAGATAGGCTGGCCACATCCCGAGCCCAGGTATAACCCTGCCGCAGCTCCTTCACCTTACTCCTGACGTGATCTGGAGTGCGGGCAGGGTGACCCCGGGCAGCCAGGCCGTCGGCCAGCCGAGCGAACGCATCCACGTTCTGCCTCTTGCTCCCCATTACCTGGAGCACCTCCTCCTCGCTCCAGAGCCCCATCAGGTCCCGCAGCTCGGCCTCCGTCCAGGAGGGGCCCCGCTGCCGCTTGCCAGCCTGGCTGCCCGCCTGGCTGGGCTGGCTGCCCTGGCTCCCCTTGGGGGGGGTCCCCTGGGGGCGCTGGGGGGGCTGCCAGGCAGCCATCGCAGCTGGGTGGGTGGCTGTGCTGGCTGAGGAACGTGCAGGCTGGCCGCGTGTCTGGGCTGCCTCCTGCACGTTCCCTCAGCTTCCTGCACAGGAAGGGAGCGGGAGGGGACCTTTAAGGGGCCGCTCCATGCGGCCACCATTGAACTGAGGGGCTGGAGAGAGCGTCTCTCAACCCCTCAGCTGATGGCCGCCATGGAGGACCCCGCAATTTCGACGTTGCGGGACGCGCAACGACTACACGGTCCCTACTTCGACGTTGAACGTCAAAGTAGGGCGCTATTCCTATCCCCTCATGGGGTTAGCGACTTCGACGTCTCGCTGCCTAACGTCGAAGTTAACTTCGAAATAGCGCCCGACGCGTGTAGCCGTGACGGGCGCTATTTCGAAGTTAGTGCCGCTACTTCGAAGTAGCGTGCATGTGTAGACACGGCTATGGAGAGACAGTCAACAACGCAAGCTCTCACATGACCCCTTGCAGAGGAAGCCAGGCAGGGCAAGCAGGCCCCTCCTACTCCATGGGCCCAGCCATTAGAGCTCCTAGGCAGGGTTGGGAGCAGGAGAAAGGAGAGGGAGTGGTCCCCAGAGGACTTGGGGGGTGAGAGAAGGAGGATCCGGGGGTGAGGCCTAGCAGCCTCAAGGGAAGGCGGATGCTCCATGTGGGGTATAAGTGTTATGCATGTGGGGAATTGGGACACATAGCAGTCCACTGCCCAAACATGGACGAACCCATGCAGTGCAACTGTGGGGATCTGGAGGGATTCTGCCGCCTGATAGATGTGGTGGGCGTCGCGATGGCCCCCCATCGTTTACCCAGCCAGTGAAAATGAACAGTGTGGAGACTACGGCCCTGGTGGACTTGGGGAGTGCCCTCACATTAGTCTTAGGGCAGCTGGTGGGGCAAGACCAGCTTACCCAAGCCAAGTGCACAGGAATATCCTGTGTGCATGGGGATGTGTGTTATTACCCAGTCAGCCCCATGCAAATAGAGCTCCAAGGAAACGTCACAAGAGTAACAGCAGGGGCGGTACTAAGGCTCCCCTACCCAGTGGTGATTGGGTGGGACTTCCCTGGCTTCAGCAATCTGTTGCCTGCGGAGGGAGGGAGAGTAGAGGTGTCACACACAATCTTCCATGAGTTTTCCCAGGACCTCTTTGCTACATCTGGGAAACTGTGGAAGTCGAGGAGTGAGAGGAGGGCAGCCATACAGCTGGGTACCCAAATCCTGTCCCGGAAAGCAGGACTAGCCTGGGTGGGGGAAGAGGCGGAACCCGCAGGGAGGAGGGCATCCCAAGAGAAGGAGGAGCCCAAGGCTGGGCTCAGTACTATGGGGCCACCAGGGTCAGAAGAAGAGGGAGCTTCCCCTGAGCTTGAGGACATAGGGTCCTCTCTCCCCAGTTTTGCATGGGAACAGGCCAAAGACCTGGTATACCGAACTATACATCAGGAGGTAGTAGAGGTGAATGGGGTGCCTGTGGGGGAAAGAGCCAAAGGTCAGGGACCATAGTATATACTCAGGGTAATGGACTTAGCCCATAGCCATCTGTTTGGGGGTCACCTCAGGGTTGAGAAGACCCTATATCTGATCTTGCGGAGGTTCTTTTGGCCTGGGATGTGCATAGAAGTCCAGCGTTTCTGTGCCTCCTGCCCTGAATGCCAGCTGCATGGACCACAACCGCATTTGAGGGCTCTGTTGGTGCATCTACCCATTATTGAGGTCCCTTTTGAACAGATAGCCATGGATCTAGTTGGCCCACTGGAGAGGTCTGCCTGAGGACACTGACGCATCTTGGTAGTCCTGGACTACGCCACCCGATACCCAGAGGTTGTACCCCTGCAGAATGCTCACTCAAAGCCTATTGCGAGGGAGCTAGTACAGATCTTTGCCAGAGTCGGAATCCCCCGGGAGATATTGACAGTCCAAGGTACACCTTTCATCTCCCAACTGATGAAGGATTTGTGCGCATTGCTCCATATCCGTGCCCTGAAGATATTGGTACACCATCCACAGACCAATAGCCTCATCGAACGGTTCAATTGCACCCTCAAAAGCATGATTTGCAAGGTAGTGAGCCGGGATTGGAGAGACTGGGATGCCCTGCTCCCATACCTAATGTTCGCCATGCAGGAGGTAGCTCAGGCCTCCACAGGATTTTCTCCATTCGAGCTATTGTATGGGTGGAATCCCCGAAGTATCCTGGACCTTGCCAAAGAGACTGGGGAGGAGCAGCCAAACCATGAGCGCAATATCATCAAGCACGTCCTTCAAATGAAGGACTGGATCGCCAAGGTTACACCCATCATCCGGGAGCACCTGGAACAGGCACGAGAAGCCCAGCGGGCATACTATAACCGACAGGTGGCCGTCAGGAAGTTCAAGGTGGGGGACCGGGTGATGGTCCTGCGGCAATGGCAGAGAGCAAGCTCTTTGTCCAGTGGCAGGGCCCCGACAAGGTAGTTGAGGCCATTGGGGAGGTAAACTACAAAGTACAACAACCAGGTTGTCGGAAGACTGAGCAAGTCTACCATATTAACTTACTAAAATCTTGGTGGGACCGGAAAGAGCACCTGGCTGCCCTGAGCATGTTGGCGCCAGAGGAGGACCAGGAGAGACATGTGGGAATCTCCCCAGACCTAAACTCCAACCAACAGAGGGAGGTCCTCAGCATGTTGACACGACACATAGATGTGTTTTCAGCAAACCCTGGACAAACCACAGAGGTGGAACACCACATTGTCACTTACCCAGGGGTAAGAGTGCATGTGAGGCCTTACAGACTCCCAAAGGCGAAACAAGAAGAGGTCCAAAGGGAGGTTCAGAGGATGCTGGAACTGGGTGTTATTGAGGAGTCTCATAGCCAGTGGTCCAGCCTGATTGTTTTAGTACTAAAGCCAGACGGCAGCCTCCGGTTTTGTAACGATTTTCAAAAGCTAAACCAAGTATCCAAATTTGACACGTACCCCATGCCCCATATTGATGAACTGATAGATCGGTTGGGAAAGGCCTGCTTCCTGTCTACCCTTGACCTGACCAAGGGGTACTGGCAGATTCCCCTGGCCAGGGAAGCCAGGGAGAAGACAGCCTTTTCCACCCCAGAAGGCCTAAGCCAATACACGGTCCTCCCGTTTGGGTTATATGGTGCCCCTGCAACATTCCAATGGCTAATTGGTGAGTTATTATGACCACACCATGCCTATGCTGCAACTTATCTTGACGACGTTGTTATCCATAACCCATACTGGGACACCCACCTGAAGAAGGTAGAGGCAGTCTTAAACACCCTGAGGGAAGCTGGCCTCATGGCGAACCCGACAAAATGTGCTATAGGGCTAACAGAATTGAGATATTTGGGGTACATTGAGGGCCGGGGCGTAGTGAAACCCCAAATAAACAAGGTAGAGGCAATACAAAAAAGTGGCCTCAACCACTCCAGAAGAAACAAGTCCAGGCATTCCTGGGACTCATGGGGTACTGTCAGAGGTTCATTCCCCACTTTACATCTAGAGCCCCCTGACTGACCTCATGAGAGCCCGTGGCCCTGACAGTGAACTGGACCCAAAGGCAGAGGAGGCATTTCTGGATTTAAAGACAGCCCTGTGTAGTAACCTAGTCCTTATTGCCCTGGATTTCGAGAAGGAATTCCTACTACAAACTGATGTCTCCGACGTGGGCTTGGGAGCCATGCTGTCTCAAATGGTTGGAGAAGAGGAACACCCGGTCCTATACTTGAGCCGCAAGCTCCTTCCCAGCAAGCGGAATTACTCCATCTTTGAAAAGGGGTGTCTTGCGGTGAAGTGGGCAGTGGAAAGTTTAAGGTACTACCTCCTCAGATGGAAGTTTACCCTTGTCACGGACCATGCGCCCCTACAGTGGGTGCCCAGAAACAAAGATAGGAATGCAAGAATAACCCGATGGTTCCTGTCCTTACAGCCATTCCACTTTAGAGTGCAGCACAGGGCCAGGGCCCAGCATGGGAATGCCGATGGCCTGTCCCAGGTACACTGTATGCAGTCCCAGGCAGCCCAACCCCATGGTGTTGAGCTGGGGAGGGGGATATGTGACAAGGTAAAGCTGGGAGGGGGTAAGAACAAGAGAAAAAAGCAGGGTGTGAGCAGCTGGTGAGGAAGGTGCCCTGGGTCAGTTGGGGCCAGCTGGTCCCACTTAAACCTGCTTTTGAAAGAGCCCTTGTCCAGTACGCAGGGAGAGACCGGACAGGACACGACAGGAGCAGAAGCAGAGCAAAGCAAAGCAGAGTTTTCTAGAGGCACCAAAAGAAGGAGAGGAGTGCTCAGCCACAAGGCGCTAAAGCCCCTGCCCAGGAGGCCTGAGATTTGGGGTAAGGCCAAGCAGGCTGAACACACAGGAGGAGCCAAACCAGGAGGGGGAACAGGCTGCTGCTGCTACTACCACTGCCACTACCCAGAGGAGGTAGGGGGGGGAGGAACTGTCTGGGGAAGTGGCCCAGGGAAGAGCTGTGGTGCTTATAACAAGGGGAGCCCTCCCTGACCACCAGCAGTCACACAGGGCCCCTGGGCCGGAACCCGGAATGAGTGGGTGGGGCCCAGGTTCCCCCCAGACCACCATCTTCCCCCTTCCCCCTCCTCATGAAGGGAAATGGTGTCCGGGCTGTGGGAGAGTGGACTAAATAGAGTCCTGGAGCCCAGGAGCCTGGCCAGCCTTGCCACAGCGTATGTAACACCTTGCAAACAAAGCCTGATGGGTAGTAAGGAAGCTATGGGGTTTCATCTACTGTAAACCACATGTTGTTGTAAAGTCACAAGTTATGCAATCAGCCAGTATGAGAATTGTGAAGTCTCACCAATGCTTGAAGTTGTTGTGGGAGTACGGGGCAGTTGTTATCACTGTGTAAGCTAACCAATCTGATTAGCTTCTATGAAGAAGTAATAGGCTTTGTGGACATGGGGAAGTCAGTGGATGTGATATACCTTGACTTCACCAAAGCTTTTGATTCGGTCTCCCACAACATTCTTGTCCATAAGTTAAGGAAATATGGATCGGATCCTTGGACTATAAAATGGATAGAAAGCTGGCTTGATGTTCGGGCCCAACAAGTAGTGGTCAATTGCTGTGTCTGGATGGTGGTCGGTTTTGGGCAGAGTGCCACGGGGCTCAGCTCTGGTGCTGGAGTTATTCAATATCTTTATTAATGACCTGGATGACGGACTGGATTGCACTCTCGGCAAGTTTGCAGATGACGCAAGACTAGGGGGAGAGGTGGATGCATTGGTGGGTGGAGGGAGAGTCCAGTGTGACCTGGATGGATTGGAGGACTGGGCCAAGAGAAATCTGATGCAGTTCAACAGGGAGGGGTGTGGAGTCCTGCATCTGGACGGAGGAGTCCCAGGCATTGTTACAGGCTGGGGACCGACTGGCTCAGCAGCAGTATGATAGAAAGGGACCTAGGGGTTATGGTGGATGAAAGGCTGGATATGAGTAAACAGTGTGCCCTTGTAGCCAAGAAGGCTAATGGCATACTTGGATGCATTAGGATGAGCATTTTGAACAGATCTAGAGAAGTAGTTGTTCCCCTCTATTCGACACTGGTGAGGCCACATCTGGAATATTATGTCCAGTTTGGGCCCCCCAGTATAAAAAGGATGTGGATTTTCTGGAGCAGGTTCAGTGAAAGGCAACAAAAATGATTAAGGGGCTGGAGCACAAGACCTATGAGGAGAGGCTGAGGGATTTGGGCTTGTTTAATTTACAGAAGAGAAGACTTAGGGGTGATTTAATAGCAGCCTTCAACTTCCTGAAGGGGAGCTCTAAAGAGGAGGGTGAGAAACTGTTCTCAGTGGTGTCAGATGGCAGGACAAGGAGTAATGGTCAGAAGTTACAGAAGGAGAGGTGTAGGTTAGATATTAGGAAAAACTACTTCACCAGGAGGGTGGTGAAGCATTGGAATGCGTTACCTAGAGAGGTGGTGGATTCCCCGTCACTCGAGGTTTTTAAGTCCCGGCTGGACAAGGTCCTGGCTGGGATGACTTAGTGGGGGTTGGTCCTGCTTGAAGCAGGGAGCTGGACTAGATGACCTCCTGAGGTCCCTTCCAGCCCTATGATTCTGTGATTGCACAGGGCTCCCCTCATCTAAGCATTGTGAGGTAGTAAGGGAAAGGGGTTGCTGGTTGAATCAGCTGCCTGAGAGCCTTGGGCCTACTTTTGCCATATAGTTGTAAGCCTGGTTTGACTAGTCTCTTCCTCCCTCACTGTTCAAAGATAGAACTGGCTACTAGAGTTTGTATTTTTTGAGAATTCACTTTGGTGGACAAAGAGCTTGAGAGCTGGAATCACAGGGTAGTAGCTGAAGACACTGAGAGCTGAAATCACAGGGTTTTGCCTCAAGACAAACCCACATTGTGATGGTGGACAGGCAGCTGGCAGGAGGCAACTAGCGGGGTGCAGCAGACAGGTGGCCAGAAGGAGGAAGCCAGTGGAAAGCCATAGACAAGTGACCAGCAGGCAGCAGGTCAGCGTGAAGCTGCAGACAAGTGGGCGGCTAGCACCTCCATGGTGATGTACGTGTGGACTCTTGGTTTGGACTGCACTGTGAGAGGTACACCCTGTAAGTGTGTGTGCGGGGGGGGGGCATGAAGACAAAGAGTTCTCAGCAAGAGACTTGGTTCTACAGGCTGTTGGGATGGTACCTTGTGCAATGGGGTTTATTTGTCATTTGTTTAGGCATATTGCATGTACCACAGTGTAATTTTATGTTAGGGTACTGTTACTAAACAAGCTGTTTCTTTCTCAGACTTTGTGCTTGTGAGAGGGGAAGAACTACCTTACAGGCACCCTGCAGGTGGGGTGAGATTGTCCCAGGTTACTGGGTGGGAGCTCAAGCCAGTTGGTTGCATCATTGACAGGAAATTGAACTGAACCTGGCCCTTCTGGCAGGCACCTGACATTAACAGAAGGTTTTCACCATCGTAAGCCCAGCAGCGTAAGCTTTTTGAGGCAAGGACTGTCCTTTTGGTTTTGTGTTTGTGCAGTGCCTAACTCTGGGGTCCTGTTGCAGGACTCAATCTCTACGGCACTATCACAGTACAAGTAAAAAGTCAATAGATAATAAACTCTTGGTCTTCTTGACAGGATCATATCTCACCCTTTCAGAAACTTTACATTGGTGTAACTCTAGTGGACCTACTTCTGATCTATGCTAGAATAGCAGATTAGAGTATGGTTGGCAGTTACCACATCTTGTTCCCAACAGCATTTTAACTATGACAGTTAAAACTTTTGTACACAGAGAGCTGAAAGGATTGGTACTAGTAATGAAGAGGTATGTCTGAAGTCTGAAAATTGAAGGAGTTAGTACTAAAATAGTTCATAGGTTTGATGAAAAGTCAGGCTGATAAGCACAAATAAAACTTGTCCTTGAGTCTTCTTTTAACACATAGGGCTTGTCTACGCTACCACCTTCCTTCGAAGGAAGGATGGTAATTAGGGTGTTGGGAGTTTACTCATGAAGGGTGACAGTTCTGAAGCAGAAATTTCAAAAATCAAATGGAGAAAGAAATCTCTGAGCTGCAATTTATTTGCAAATTCGACTCATTAAGTAGATTAGTGAGGAATGATTTCCCTTTACAAGAAACTATGTTGACTTTTCCCAAAAATTATGATCATCCATGTCTGACAATTCTGTTCTTTACTATAGTTTCAACTCATTTCCCAATAACAGTGTTAGACTTATAGGTCTATAATTGCCAGGATCACCTGTAGATGCCTTTTTAAAGATTGGTGTCACATTGGCTCTCTTCCAGTCATTTGGTACAGAAGATCATTTGAAGGATTGGTTACAAACCAGAGTTAGTAGTTGCACATAATCCTAGTTTATCTTCAAATAACTATGCATGTCTATAAAATCCTCATTTGGCAGAAAAAGACGGAAGGAAGGTCAAGTTAAAAATAAAGGTGGTGGGGAGGGAATTAGTGGCTTCAAAAGTCTGTGCATTCATGTTTTTCTTTTGCCTTATAACATGCTGGGTGAAAATTTAGGAATTTTGCCACTGACTTCACTGGAACCAGAAGTTTGACTCAATGTCTTTTACTACAACAGTGACAAAGGGTCCTGTGGCACCTTATAGACTAACAGAAAAGTTTTGAGCATGAGCTTTCTTGAGCACAGACTCACTTCATCAGATGTCTTTTACTAGTACTCTGAGCATGTATTAAAGCACTAGATCATGCTGAGTATCAGTTCTGTTTCAAGAGAAAATTTAAACAGCCATAACTATGTCTAGACTGCAGGCTTCTGCTGACAAAACTTCTGTCAACAGAACTTTTGGGAACACAGCGTGCATCCACACTGCAGAGCTCTCGGAAGAGGTTCACCATGTTAGGAGCATTGTGTTAACCTCCCTATACAGCTTGTTCCATGAGGCAGAAGGGACGTCTCGACAAAGAGGGTATTTCCAACATTTGGCACTCAATGGGCCAAATGTTGGGAAACCTTCTCTCAACAGAAATGTCGGTGCACAATTTGTGTATCTTTGCTGACAGTTCTCCACAATCTAGATACAACCCATGAGACTATTTTATCCCTTTATATCACTTCATATTATTTGTTTAACACATACAAGCTGTGTCTATACTAGCCTGATACATCGAAGTAGCAGACACAACGTAGAAGTAGCATGCATTGTGTCTACACAAGCCGCACGCTACTTTGAGGTTGAAATCAACATTAGGCACGGAGACATTGAAATTGCTGTCCCAGTAAGAAAATGGGAATAGCACACTACTGTGACATCTAACATCAACAAAGGATGCGTGTTGATGTTCTGCATTCTGCTACTTCAAAATAGCAGAGTCTGCCATGGCAGCAATCAGCTGGGACATGGAGATGTGCTGTCTAGCCCCTGTAGGGCTCTATTGTCTGTGTGTGTAGTGGTTCTTAAAGCTGCACGGACCTGGAAACCCCATGGCAGGAAGCTGCGCGTGTCCGGGCAGCAGCCCAAACACAAGCTGTCCCTGCACTCCTTGGCGTGACCCTGGCACAGCTGAAAGCAGTATGGCCAGCACCTGGGCAGGTCAGGAGCTCCAGGGCTCCCCCTCCAAGCACATCCAGGGGCCACAGGGGTCCAGGCAGGAGGGGAGAAGCTGGGACCCTCCTGGACCAATGCCAAGCTCCATGACCTAGTGGAGCTCTGGGGTGAAGAGGAGGAGCTCTGTGTAGTGGGGAGCAAGTGGCAGAATGCAGCAGTGTTCGCCCAGCTGACCGAGGGCCTGACTGCCTGGGGTCACCATGCCTGCACTCTTGACCACTTCAGGAGTAAGATAAAGGAGTTGTGGCATGGTTATGTCTGGGCTTGGGACTTGGCCAGTTGGTTGGGGGCAACCCCCACTGCTTGCCACTATTACTGGGAGCTCAGGGCCATCCTGGGCCCCTGAGACACCTCCTGCCAGCTGGCCATCCTTGACACTGCAGCTGAGGAGCCCCAGCAGGTCGCGGAGCAAGAGATGAGACTGGAAGCCAGCCCTGCACAACCCCAGGACTAAAGCCAGAGCCAGAGCTGGTCACACAGCCAGCGGACAGGTCCAGTGAGGATGGGTAGCTGGTCATTGATCTCCCCTCCTGCACCTCCAGCTGGGCATCCACCTAACGGGCATCTCCCGACCTCGGTGGTGGACCCTCAGGTATGTTCCCCACAGGGCACATACCTCCTGGGTCATGGGAAGGGGGCACCATACATGACCAGGGGCTCCCCACACCCTGGAAGACCCCAGCCTGCCTGAGCCCAGCTGGACCATGGCCCTGGGATGGCAGCACGGCACCAGTGCCCATCAGCACCCACTCCCATGGACAGCACTGTGCCCCACCCCGGGGGGAGGTGTGAGGGTCAGACCATGCAAAGGGGCCATCCACAGGGCTGCTGAACCCATGGACAGGGGACAGGGGGACAGTGCCCACAGGGGGATAGGTGGTGTGGGCCATGGGGCAGGGGTCGGTACTCATGGCCATTTTCTCCCTTCCCCGTTTCTGCAGCCACGCCATCTGAGGGCCAGGAGAGTCTCACTGCATCCATGGTCCTGGACAGCCTCCCAGAGGCATCGGACAGTGGCCACTGGGAGGAACCACCAGCACTGGGACAGCTCTCATCGGAGCCAGCAGCCAGGTGGAACTGATGGGACAGCACCTCTAGTTTGAGGAGGTGGGAGGCTGCCTGGCACCAGGCAGTGTGGGAGGACTTCATGGCCACCTTCCCTGACCTCGAAGCCTCATACCAGGAACTGGTGGCCCGGCTTCCCCCTCCTGCTGGCCCCCGACGCCCTTCCAACCATGGCCCCACCTGCCAGCCCCCCGGGAGAGGAATCCACTGGGACAGACCGCCGGTCTGAGGCTGATCCCTGGCCATATCCCTATCCCCACCCAGCCCCACCAGGGAGCACGGACAAGGGGGAAGCATGGGAGCCAGGGCCAATGGGGGTCGTATCCCTCTACTCCCGCCCTGGAGTGATGGGCCAATGGCCGGGCCATCCGAGTGCCCCCCACCTGTAAATAATTGACCCTCCTCATGCACATAGTTGTCTGCACTGTTGTTGGTTACAAGTATGTTTTATTCTAAGGTGCACGTGTTCACAATATATATACAGTTCCATTCTCTCACACCCCCGTGTGCTCACTGGGGGGGTAGCATGTCGGGGGGGGGTACAGTGCGGGGGGGTGGGGGAAAGTGTGTGGGAGGCCTGCCAGGGGTTACCAGGGTGGCACTCACTGGGGACCCTGGGTGAAGTACTGCCACAGGGGTTCCCGGACATGGGCCCCTGCCTGGTTGACCTGGCAGCTGGGGCGGCAGCTGGCTGAGGGTAGCCCGTGCCAGCCTTGACCACCCACCCCTGCACAAAGGTCTCCCTCTTACTCTCCATAACACTGTGGAGCATGCACCAGGCACCCACGACCTGCAGGGCATTGAGGACATCCACGTCCAGGCGATCGAGGAGGCAGTGCTACCACCCCTTCAGGCGGCCAAAGTTGTGCTCAACCACCTGGTGGGTGTGGTTGAGCTGGCTGTTGAAGCACTGCTGGCTGAGTGAAGTGGCCTGTGTATGGCCGCATGAGCTTGGGCTGGAGCAGATATGTCACATCGGCCACCAGGCAGAGGGGCATGGTGGTATCCCCCAGTGGGATTTCCCTCTACAGGTACAGGGCTGGTTGTGGAAGACCCTCACGTCATGGGTACAGCTGGGCCAGCCCACACATATGTCGTGGAAACGGCCCCGGCTATCCACCGTGGCCTGCAGAACCACTGAATGGTAGCCCTTCTAGTTTACATACTGTCTCCTGCTGTTCTCCGGGGCACAGGGGGGGATGTGGGTCCTGTCAAGGGCCCTGAAGCCATTTGGGAACCCAAGTGTGGTGAAGCCCATGATCCCTGGTGCAGATGACCCTCTGCAGGAGCAGGGTGTTCAGGGCGCAGACCACCTCCAGGGAGGGGACATAGGCACCCATGAGGGTGTGCAGAGTGTGCCTGGCCCACCCCAGGCTCCCTCCTGAGGCTCCCCAGGCCCCCCTCCCTGGGCCCCCTCCCCAGGCCCCCTTCCTGAGCCCCCTAGCCCCCCAGTGGGTGCAAGCCCAGGCTTCCTTACCTCCATGACAACAGTCCCCAGCTGTGGCCTTGCCCACGCCAAACTGGTGTCCCACAGAGCAGTAGCTGTCTGAAGTGGCCAGCTTCCAGACAGCTACTGTGCCCCTCTTCTCAATAGGGAGGGCACGTGATGCCCGGGTGTCCTGGTGTCTCAGGATGGGGGCCAGAGCTCTGAGGAGGTCTGCTGCCTTATCCAAAAATTCAGGAGCCGCCAGTCGTCATCCCACTCTCCCAAGATGAGTTGCTCCCACCACTCGGAGCTTGTGGGGTGGCTCCAGAGCCAGCTGGGCACCCAGGCTGGGGGGCAGTAGGGCCGATTGGTCTGGGGCGTCCCCTTCTGCCCTGGTGGGGGATTCCCCTGCCAGGAGCTGCTGGGCAGCCACCCGTGCTGCAGCTAGCAGGGCGCCTGTTCCGCAAGTGGTGGCCAACAGGGCATCATGCTGCTGCTGCTGCTGCTGCTGCTCAATGTTCGTTCCTGTGGGCACTGTGTCTGCAGGGCTTGTGGCAACTCCACAGGCCTTGTGCTGTGTAGGCCGCGTGTGTTTGGGAGGGGCCCAGAAAGACTTGTCCGCCCTGTGATCCTGTCCACAGCCTTTTCTGGTCCCATATTTCCAAAGGGAGCACCTGCACGTGTGGACACTCCCTTTTCTTGTCTGGGCGGCCCCTTTCGATGTGCCATGTCACTAACCCCTGCACGTGTGCAGACGCTTTGCATCGAAGCAGCGTCTTTCGATGTCTCTACTTAGAAAGACACTACTTCGAAGTAGCACTCTAGCACAGACAGCGTCCTAATGACCAGGAGTTGCATCGTGTAATTTGCCAAACATGACTGACTTCATTCACCAAAGTACTCAACGTGCCTGTACTTTTATGACTTCACTAGAATTTAAGTACATACTCAACATTAAACAAGTCTTGTGCTGAACTGGTGGCTAAACAAATGGTTTATAGCTGTCCCTGAATGTGGTGGGAAGTGCAGTCACCTTTGCAATAGACAGCCACAGACTGGGGGCACTGCTTCCATTCTGATCCAGATCAGCACAAAAGTGGGAGAATGCTGCGGGGCTTTTAAAAGGTCTGACAGCTCCTATTCTGGCACATCTTCCGCCACCACTGGCAACAGCAAGCTACTTCAATACACTCTACACTGCAACAGGGCTGCTGTCTGTAAAGTTCAGACCAGAGCTTGAGATTTAAATTTGTATTAGAAACGACATCCACGCAGAGTTAATCATAGAATCATAGAAGAGTAGGACTGGAAGGGACCTCGAGAGGCCATCAAGTCCAGCCCCCTGCCCTCATGGCAGGACCAAGCACTTTCTAGAGTTCTGGGAGTTTAGTTTCAATTCATTTACTTTGGGAACACCAGAATTGAGCCTTTGCACAACTCTGACAAAGAATCACAGGAGAATATAGCAAACCTATCTAACGGGGACATCAGTGGATGTCTTAACTAGTACCTGCAACACCAGTTGTATGGCTGATTCCTTACACTGTTCTGTCTATTCCTTTGTATGCCATAGTCCTTGGTAAGCATTTAAAAAACGTGAGACCTTTGTGATTGAAGTTATCTGCTGCCATTTCCACTCCTTCTGGATCTCTGGTATGTGAGCCCAAGATTTTCTTAGCATTGTCAAAGTTAGGCAACTTGTATTTAGAGATGTTACAAATAATTCATTGGCTGTGTCTACACTTACGAAAAACTTTGAAATGGCCATGCTAATGGCCAAATTGAAGAATACTAATGAGGCACTGAAATGAATATTCACCACCTCATTAGCACGCTGCCGGCCACGGCACTTCCAAAGTGCTGTATTTTGCTCATGCACAGCTCGTCTACACGGGGGTCCTTTTCGAAAGGACCTTAAGGGGATTTCGCTGTTTGCAGGGTCCTTTCGAAAAGAATCCCCACGTAGATGAGTTGTGTGCAAGGAAAATGCAGCACTTTCAAAGTACCATGGCCAGTGGCATGCTAATGAGGTGGTGAATATTCATTTCAGCACCTCATTAGTATTCTTTGATTTGGCCATTAGCATGCCTATTTCAAAGTTTTTCGTAAGTGTACACATAGCCATTGCAACTGATTGTATAGTTGCATCCCACAGCATTTATTTGTACAAAAACCAGTTTTAATCCAGCTACCACCTCAGATGTCTAATTCACACTGTATGGCTGTGTCTACACTTGCCCCAAACAATGAAGGGGGCATGGTAATCAGGCTGATGGGAGATTACTAATGAAGTGCTGTGGTGAATATGCAACACTTCATTAGGCAAATTCTCCCCTGCAACAACTTTGAAGTGTCAAATTTTGGGGAGTAAAGGCACTTGGAACTGCCTTTGGCTACACAGCATGCCAGCACTTCCAAGTTTGACGCTTAGGGGAGAATTAGCCTAATTAAGTGCTGCATATTCACCCCAGCATTTTGTTAGTAATCTCCCATCAGCCTGATTACCATGTCCCCTTCACAGAAGGGGGCAAGTGTAGACACAGCCTCTGAGAAATATCAGAAATTATAGACATATTTTTATTTAAAAGGGGTTGTTGATGGAGGTGTTAGTTTGATTTGTGGTTAAATTTAACAATAATTTTAAAATGTTGTAGAAAAGACATTAATTCTGCTAGTACAAATGCTAATTTATTCAGGCTTTTGGACTCTGTCTGGGGTTTTTAAAAAGTGTAGGGATAATGAGGTAAGTATGACAAAATGTGGAATTATTCATTTTTCAGAGATTTTTGTCAAGTGCTCAGTTTTTGTGATCATCATCTTGAACATCTAGTAACACAGTACAGCATGGTTAAATGACATTTCATTTTATTTCCCAAGATTTCAACCTTCCTAGCTTACCAATCAAGTAGTCTCCTTAACTGGGACTGTGTATACAGCACTAAAGCCATACATTTTCTTTCTCTTCATTGTTACATGTTTCTGTGGCCACAAGAAAGGATGCACTCTTCACTTCAACCAGATGAGCTGTAAACACATCTGGGGTACGTCGACACTAGCAAGTTCTTCTGAAATAATTTTTGAAAGAAGGGGTTTCTTTCCAAAAAGCCCAAGGAGCGTCTACACACAAACAGCGTTCTGTTGAAAGTAAATTGAAAGAATGTCATGCTCCTTTCCCAATCACCCTTCCTTTCCTGTTTCAGGAAGAGTGCTCCCTTTTGAAAGCTTCTTTTGAAAGAAAACATTTGTAGACTCTCCACAGGGCCCTTCTTTTGAAAGAACCGTCTTCATTTTCGATTCCTGACCTGTTCTTTTGAAAGAGTGGGGGCTGTGTGGATGCTCTCTTTCAAATGGGCAAATCACTCTTTTGATCTGCTTTTCTGTGTGTGGACACATTCTTTCAAAAGAAGTTCTTTCAGAAGAGATATTCCAGAAGAGCTTCTTTTGAAAGATCTCTGTAGTGTAGATATCAGAGTGTTAGTCTGTATTTTCGAGAACAACAAGAAGTCCTGTGGCACCTTGTAGACTAACAGATATTTTGGAGCATAAGCTTTCGTGGGCATGAATCTGACGAAGCGGGTCTCTGCCTATGACAGCTTATGCTCCAAAATATCTGTTAGTCTACAAGGTGCCACAGGACTTCGTGTAGTGTAGATGTAGCCCTGATGTTTCCCTTTGAACTGCCATATTCTAGCAAAGCACTTAAGCACATGCTTAATTTTAAAGATATGAGGAATCCCAGCGAAGTCAGTGGGACTTCTCATGTACGGGTTGAACATCTTTTGCCTGGCATCCTTGGGACCTGACCAGTGCTGAATGAGAGAATTTGCCAGATGACAGGAGGTTAGTATTATATAGCAGCATTACCAACACTTCAACTGCGTACTGGAGAAAATTACAGCTAAATAACATAAAACATTGAGAACCAGGACCGGTGGCTGCAAACAAACTTTATGGGCCTGCGGGAAACTTGGCCACACCCATGATAATTGCGAATCCAGCTAACTAAAATCATGCCAGATTACAGATGTTGCTAGATGCGAAAGTGCTGGATTAGACCAGTTCAAACTGTACTTATAGCTATGTGACTAAGTTCTTTGCTGGACTCACGCTTACTGTTTTCCTTGCTTGCCTAGAATACCACAGTCTGGTGCCTGAAATGCTCCATTTCTGTTAGCAGGTGTTACTTATGCTAAGAAAGGATTAACATTGCTTTGTTCATTCACTGACAAAGGTGATTCGTTTACTTCACCTACCTATGTGGGCACAAGAATTGCTCTTTAGAGACTGAAGATCCAGGGTTTGGAGCTAAACAGTCCTGATCTATTAACCTTAGCAGCAGCTACATGCAGGAAAAGACTGCATTTACTGTGAATGTGTATTTGTAAAGGGGTGTGTATATGTGTAAATGTGAATTTACATGCAGGAAAAGACTGCATTTAGAGGAATTACTAAGGTTTCCCAATCTAACAGGTTATGACAAACAGTAGGAGTATAAATAAGGAAAGGGGCTTTCCAGCAGTCTGAACAAAAGTTCACCACCCAAAGTATTGCCCCTCTGCTGTAGCAAGAATAGCTTCACTAACATGAGAAAGATGGGTTTGTCATGGAGAGCACAGCTTCAGCTCTCTGAAAGAAATCCCAAAGCTGGTACACTGTGTGCCTCTTCCACGTTCTTCAGCTGCAAAACAATGCTGTGAAAGCACATGCATTCAGAGGGGTGCTCTTTGGTGGTGACATGCCATATTTTTGTCCTCTTCCTTCTATTTTTCTGTCTACTTACTGAAACACAGCTGGCTCTTCCTAAACTTTGTCCCTGCAGTGTGTGTCCTGGATCCCATTTCTTGGCAAAATTGTGAGGTGATCTTCACTGTAAAGTAGGCAAGCTACAAGATGAGGCCAGATGGCAGTTGTGAGCAGTTTGGAGGCCTCAGAGTGGATGAGAAAAGCTCAAAAGAGAAAGCTCTTTGGGAGGTAATGAATACAAGAGCTAATCTATATTTTAATGATTAAAGAGGAGATTAAAGCCATCATGATGTTGACAATGCAGCTGGTGGACTTCTTTGTCTTTTGGTCAATGAAGCTGAATTACAAGACTGGTAAAACTTCAGAAGTGTTAAAAGATGTTATAATAATAAGAGAGCTCTGTCATTAAAGAGCAATTATTGCATACACCATGTAAAATGGTTGCACTTAAACAGACTCATCAAACTCATTTGCACTATGACTCATTGACTCCAAGGATTAGGACTTCAGGTGGGAGAATGAGTTGCAGGAATGGATGAGCACTTGAGAAACAAAGTCCTCTTTTTCATGCTAATGTTCTGACTAATAGAGATCAAGGGAAGAGAAATGCAAAGTACGTTAGAACTTGGTGGTAGTGATGCCGTTGAGGAGGCATTTCCACTGGTGCCAAGCTGAACTGTGTCTCAAGTGCAAGTTTAACAAAGTTGTACATGAGACAGTCACAGCTGTAGAACAACTCTGACATTGTTATCCAAGAGACTGACAAGGGAGGCGCTGTTGTTATCATGAAAAGGACAGACTACCAAAAGGAGGCTGCCAGGCAACTCTCCCAAACCACATTCTACAGGCCTCTGTCCAAGGATCCCACTGAGGAATACACAAAGAAACTACAGCATCTGCTCAAGACCTTCCCTATAAAAACACAGGAACAGGTTTACACAGACACACCCTTGGAACCCAAACCAGGTTATTTTACCTGCTACCCAAGACCCATAGACCTGGAAATCCTGGATGCCCCATCATCTCAGGCATTGGCACCCTCACCACAGGATTGTCTGGATATGTGGACTCTCTACTTAGACCCTATGCTACCTGCACCCCCAGCTTTCTTCGGGATACCACCGACTTCCTCAGGGAACTACAATCCATTGGTGACCTTCCTGAAAACACCATCCTAGCCACCATGGATGTAGAGGCCCTTTACACCAATATCCCACATGAAGATGGACTCCAGCTCTTAGGAACATTAGCCCCAATGAGGATGAAGCACAAATGGTGGTGGAGCTTTGTGACTTTGTCCTCACCCACAACTATTTCAGATTTGGGGACAAATTATACCTTCAAATCAGTGGCACCGCTATGGGCACGCGCATGACCCCACAGTGTGCCAACATTTTTATGGCTGACCTGGAACAACACTTTCTCAGTTCTTGTCCCCTAGTGCCCCTTCTCTACCTGCACTACAGTGATGACATTTTCATCATCTGGACCCATGAGAAGGAGGCTCTTGGAGAGTTCCACCGTGATTACCATCAGGGGCTCCTTTACCTGCACATCTACTAATATAATATACGCCATCAAGTGCCAGCAATGCCCCACTGCAGTTTACATTGGCCAAACTGGACAGTCTCTCCATAAAAGAATAAATGGACATAAATCAGACATCAGGAATGGTAATGTACAGAAGCCGGTGGGTGAACACTTCAATCTCCCTGGACAATCAGGCTACGTCTACACGTGCACCCAACTTCGAAATAGCTTATTTAGATGTTGCGACATCGAAATAGGCTATTTCGATGAATAACGTCTACACGTCCTCCAGGGCTGGCAACGTCGATGTTCAACTTCGACGTTGCTCAGCCCAACATCGAAATAGGCACAGCGAGGGAACGTCTACACGGCAAAGTAGCACACATCGAAATAAGGGAGCCAGGCACAGCTGCAGACAGGGTCACGGGGTGGACTCAACAGCAAGTCGCTCCCTTAAAGGGCCCCTCCCAGACACACTTTCATTAAACAGTGCAAGATACACAGAGCCAACAACTAGTTGCAGACCCTGTATATGCAGCACGGACCCCCAGCTGCAGCAGCAGCAGCCAGAAGCCCTGGGCTAAGGGCTGCTGCCCACGGTGACCACAGAGCCCCGCAAGGGCTGGAGAGAGAGTATCTCTCAACCCCCCAGCTGATGGCCGCCATGGAGGACCCCGCTATTTCGATGTTGCGGGACGCGGATCGTCTACACGTCCCTACTTCGATGTTGAACGTCGAAGTAGGGCGCTATTCCCATCCCCTCATGGGGTTAGCGACTTCGACGTCTCGCCGCCTAACGTCGATTTCAACTTCGAAATAGCGCCCAACACGTGTAGACGTGACGGGCGCTATTTCGAAGTTACTGCCGCTACTTCGAAGTAGCGTGCACGTGTAGACGCAGCCTCAGTGGCAGATTTAAGGGTGATAGTTCTGAAACAGAAATTTCAAAAATCAAATGGAGAGAGAAATCTCTGAGCTGCAATTCATTTGCAAATTTCATTCCATTAACCAAGGATTAAACAGAGACTGGGAGTGGCTCGCAGCTTAAAGAACCAGCTTCTCTGCCCTGGGCGTTAATATCTCCCCATTGGACTCTGACAAAGGCTCACATCCCCGTCTCTGATCTAACTTGTTTTTTCCTCTTTTGATAAGTACTGGGCCATTTCCACCTTGCTGAATAGACCTTGTCAGCTCTGGCCCTCCCTTTTACTGGGACCCCACTTTTTAAATACCCCTCTGAAACCAACCCACACCTCACTCATGCATCTGATGAAGCGGGTCTTTGCCCATGAAAGCTTATGCTCAAAAATATATATTAGTCTATAAGGTGCCACAAGACTTCTTGTTGTTCTTGAAGCTACAGACTAACATGGCTACCTCTCTGATAGCTGTAGAACTGTTACACTCCCAGCACATTTTGCTATGAAAAGTCTTGTCTGGTGTTATCAGCATTACAAATATTCATCTAACTCTGGGGAATCTGGGCATTGATATCTTTTCATCCTTGTTTCATTAGGCAGCAGAACCAAGTTTTGCTTTCTTGGACCTGCCCCAAAGAGCTGATCTTTCCTTGCTGGGGTAGCTGGTGGTACTCAGCACTGTATCTCCAAAACAACCCACTAGTTCAATGTGTACTTCTCTATTCTTTTCCTGCCATTTTTCTCAGTTGTAACCAGTTAGATTGCATGCATCTCGAGGCAGGGACAGAGTCTTTGTTCGGGGTAAAATGCTGTGCACACTTACGGCACTATGGAGGGCCTGTCCTTAGGTTTGTGTTTGAACATGAGCTAGCACAAGGGTATTCTGGTCCAGGACTAGGATTTCTTACTGCTACAATAGCACAAATGATAAACCAATCATTATAGTAAGCACATGCCATTCTCTGTTTCATGCCGTGTTGTGCTGTGATATACCCGACTGCACCTGGAAGGTTTGACCCAATGCCTATTAGAGTCAATAAAAAGGACTCCCCTATTACTGATTTCTAGGAGTGGGGGGAATGAGAGAAAGGCATCATTAAAGCACCGATTTCTGTAGTTTTGGATCCTATCCTGCTGTACAAATTTGTTGCTTCAGACAAACACCAAAAACTAATTTATTACTGGCTTTCTGGGTGATGTACTTACTTTTTGTTGATCCTGAGAGGGGGACAGGATGCAGCAAATTTGTGCGAAAACTCCCTTCTGCTACTCCATGCATTAAGGTATGTGTATGGTCCTTGGGGCATGGGCTGTCATTTGTTGTGTGTGCACACAGAACATCACACAAGACGACCTTATGTAATTATGGCTTTTCCGCACTACCCCAGGATGGCTATTAAATAGTTGTTTGGATAGCAAGATTATTTTTATTGTAATAAAAGTTTTTAATTGCAATAGTTTTCAGCTGTTTCCAAGGATCTTGATAATATGTCGCTAACCTATCAGCCCACCGTGCACAGAGATGGGATATCAGTCTTTCTGTTCTGCATAGGAGGATGGGAACATTCTTGAAAGAGAACAAGGCAGTTTGTTATCCACTTTGATTCTAGGTACTGCATATAGAATGTGCAACAGGCATGGACAGAAAAATCATTTCAAATAGCAAAAACCTGGTAGTGATGAACAGGCTTATCCTCAAACACTCCTGTCCCTTTCTGAAACCATTCTCCTTAGCCATCATGCCTGGGTCACAACAACCTGGATGAAAGGAAGAATGATCACTATTGACCAGTTCAGGTTTATTTTTAGACATCGTATTACTTTGGGCAGCTTTTGCCACATTTTTGTTTTTGTTTCTTCTATGTAAAGTATCACTTCAAACTCAGAGGAAAAAATTCCCTACTGTAAACTGGAAAAGTACCTCACCTACTACCGTCTAACATATTTGATGGGTACTTTTGTCATAGTGGCAGATTATTTTTGTTTTACAGCTGCATTTTGTAGTTAGGTCCTTACCTTACAAAAATAACATACTCAATTTCTTCACGTTAGTAATCCCATTGAGTTCATGCTGGGATTATTCATTTTTGCAAAATGAAGCACCTGCTTAAGAGTTTGTTGAGCCTTTGTGCCAGATCTTTAAGTATATGTATCTTTTAGGTATCTTTAAGGGTAGCTAAATACCTTCCAAAAATCAGACAGCTATTTTTCAGCATTGCCAAGATGTCTTCAATTCGGTGTATGCTGTGCAAAATACAATACAACCTGCTGTAACTAGTAAAGGTGCCTTTGTGTGTTTAATAAGAGCAATGCTTAATTGAGGTATAGAGGGGAAAGATCTACAATATCTCTTTTGACAGGGTTACTGTTGTATCATCAAAGGCACCCACATCACTGTTTTAATCAATTTCCAGCCTGGGACAATAACTCATTAACAAGGAGCACAAATGAGAACGTTTAATGCTCCGCTCACTGTCCAGAGACATACAAATAAAGCTCCCTTGTCATGAATTATTCCATGCAGCTGAGAGAAGAGTATTTAAAATAAAGCACATGCACACGCACACTCCCCTTGATCTGGAAGCCTGATAGGTCAGGATTTATAAGGGGGAGGATGAAGAAGCCCTTCCATCACTGATACCAACTGTCTTCCTGAAGCGTGTAAGAGGCTTGTGCCGGTATCAGTGACCATCAGGTGACCCTAAGTCAGCGTGGAGAAGCCCTTTATATTCTAGAACACGCTTGGGTGATGAAGATAATGAAGACAGTTTGATGGAAAATTGGAAAGGCAGCTCAACAAGATCTAATCAGCATTTAGAGGCAAACCATTCATACACTACGTACTATCTCTCTCTTTGGCGGCTGCTGCCCAGGCTGCTCATTATTAGCATGTGTAGCTGGGATTATGGTCTTCTAAAAGATGTTATTTGCAGGCCTTATTTGCTGAGAGATAGCTCCTTGCCAACAGTAGATCATTTCATTATGTTTACTGAACATTCAGGACTTCTTTCCATCCCCCACTGCAGGGCACCATCTGCCAAGTCAACCCTGGAAGGAAGAGAAGTTTGGACAAACTGCCCGTTGCAGCTGATTTCCTCCCCACCCATAATATCTCCCACTGGAAAAACTGACTCTTTGGTTAAGAACCAGTTTAATAACAGTGTGCAACTCTCTGCTTTTGAGGGCACCAGCTGTTTTAGTTAGTTTTTAGGATGTAAATTTGGTATTTTAAATTATGTCATGGCTAACTGAACTTAATTTTACTATTAAGGGTATTTTTGAAAATTACAGAAATTTTGTATCCTTAACTCTGAAGAGGTCTAATACCACAGTACCACTTCTATGCTGCTACCTGTGGGGCATGCTGAGGTGACTAAGCAGAGCAGTAGGTCATTAGGTAAATAATAGTGTGTGGGTGGGGAGAAGGCAAAAGAAGTTGTACCCCTAGAGCAAATTTCTACTCCTTTGAGAAGCAACAGGGCATCTTCAGTGCCTGCAGCGCACCTTTGTGAAAAATACAACTTTTGCCTGGAAAAGTGCATTGTGTTAGATTTGTTTTCAGTATCTCAGAACACTGAAGTCCACTTTTATGTGCAAATAGTGGCTTCTGCTAGCTCAAATGCTAGGATAAGTCTACTCCTCTAACTCCTGACCAATTTTCCAGCTATTTTTTTCTATCCATGTGCAGAATAAAATTTTACATGCACGGAGGCAAGTATGGATGTGCACCACAAAGAAGACAGATATGGCTGACTGTAGGCATTCTGCTAATTATCTGGGTGGCATTTGAATCTCTCTGTGGGTCGCCACCCAAGTGCACAGCTCACAGGGAACACTGCTCCTGAGTAACTCATATCAAGAACTGATTCTAAATTACTACATACCTCTAAACTCAGTGACACGGTCATTTTTATGCAACGGGGCAAATCCTTCCTCTCCATAGCTATGTAAGAATACTCACAGCAGAGGGAGAGCACAGGAATTGTAGCAAAAGACTGTATGGTAACACTGAACACATTACAGTTGATATAGCTTTCTAAAAATATATTTTTTTTAAACTGACTTTCTACCCAGCTAAATATTGAGCTCTATGCATCACGTAAATTCCATGCGCAAGGTTTAACTGGGAATTTCATGGTGCAGGGAGGATGTGCTCTTTGCACAGAAGTGAAATTCATCCTAAAGCCTGAATGTTGCAAGCACTTCTTATCAGGCTTAACTTTACGCATGGGAACAGCACTATATTTGGAAGGCACCACTGACATGCCTGAGGGTTAGTACATGCGTGTACATTGCTAAGGTCTGAACCTCAGTTCTGAAAGCTCCTTAGGTTTGGTTTTCAGTTAGCCATAAATTTAAATATCACTATTTATATGAAATGAAGATACTTTATCCTAATTTAAAATGGCAAAACCCAGGGAAGTTACTATTACAAAGCACAGAAGAAGAACGGGGCCGGGGGTGGGGGGAAGATTACAATGTATTCATTGTGATTTATCATGGGGGTAATTCTCCCCACACACACACTCTCTCTCTCTCTCTCTTTTTTCTTGGCTTACAGGAGATGTCTGCTGTTATTTTGCTTTGTGTCATTAGCTTGTCTTGTTAATATATGGCAGAAATCCTGGATAAAATGATTTTTAAACAATATGTAAAAAAGTTACCAAATAATTGGTGACTAAGGTAAACACCTCATTATGAAATGTGTTGATATTTTCTGGCAGCTGATTTCACTGTTTTCATTTATTTTTCCAACTTCGTTCTTTTTTTAAAGAAAAGAGTGAAGGAAAAAGAGGAATCAAATGTCAACTCTTTTAAAGACATTTTCACTAAATGTCTGGCCAAATACCAAATTTCTGCTGAAGTCTCTCTGAGCCTGCTTTGTGTTCTGCCATTACTCAGTCCCAAGGTTTCTACTAACAAAAACAAGGAGGCTGTAAATAAGGGGGGAAATGACAGCCTAAACATGAACCTGCTTGTTGATATTCATGCTTCAGCTCATCCCTAGATGAACAGAATACTCAAGGGGTCAGACTTCACCCTCATCAGAAGAGAGAGACTGCAGATTGTTTTGATCAGCCTACATGGGTCTGGAAGTCTAATCCAAAATTAATTACATCTAGCCTGCATAGAATTCATTTAGATTTGTAAACATGGGGCCAAGGATTATGCAGATAGAGAATGGATAAAGGTAACTAATTTTTACACTGATGCTTTAATAATGTCACAAATGTGCTCCTTTGTCTTAATAATTGACAAAAACTAGGAAAATTTTACTGTAAATTAGTGTGTAGACAGCATTTCATGCAAAAATGAAGTTATTTTACCAAACAAAATGAGGAAGATGGAAAAGCATTTATTAACCATTATTTAAACAAAATTAAATTGATAAGTAAATAAAAAAATCAGCTGTTCTTTAAAAAGTAGAGAGAGACTCCCCCCTTTGGTTTCAGTAACCAAATCTGTGGATTATTTCGAAATAGCAATTAGTTTGGTTACATGTAAAAACTATGAGCCATGTTTTCAGCTAGCATTGGTCTAGTTATTTGAATGATCCCATGTCAAGTGACAACAGGTGAGGATCTAGCCTGATATATGAATGCTAAAGAAAAACAGGGCTATAGTATTTTTGCAGTACTTAATAAAAATCCCACAATTACTAATAATTTCAGTATTACTGGAATACTGTCCATTCCAACAAGAGTTATGTATCCAGCTTCTTATGTACTGCAAAATTTAGCCTACCAGAAGGTACCTGAAGAGATGAATGGCACATGTTGCAGTGAGGCTCAAGTTCTGCAAGCTAATTGGTAAGAGGTTGATAATCAATTCATAGAAACAGAGGGGGGGAAAGAAGCCAGGAACATATACAGAATGTTGGCAAAATTGCCTTTGTATTTAGAGAAGTCATCTTTATTAATTGGTCAGATTACATATTCCTTCCATCCACTATGTACGGAAGCCAAGGCAAATGATAGCTATCTTAGGAAGTATAATGTGCATGTTTTACCACGGGGCTGTTTCTCATTCTAGTCTCACACTGAGATTATGACTGTGTGATTTTATGGCCTTTCCCCTACAGCTGTAAGAGTGAAGATTTAAATAATAGTAATACTAAGATTTAATAACATTTGGCTCAATAAAACTGACTGCCTCTGAATATAAAATTATATTAGAGGCTAAAAATGCAAGAAGAATAATTTAAATAGCAATGACAGGCAGGTAGTATTGGCGTACACTAGATCTGTTAGGACAATAATTCAAAAATAAAAAGGGAGACCAGAAAAATAAAATGCTTGAATAATTAGTAAGGTTATATAGGGAAGCATTGCCTTCTTGTTTTGTCATTGTGCATTGTCTAGTAAAATGGGGTGCTACTATTTGGGTAAGCTAATGTGGTAGCTCACACAAGAGACAGTATTAAGATCTACAGTGGAAAAACATGATGTTTTCTACTAGCTCTAGTGACTGGTGGAAAAAAAGTTTTACACTAATATCATTACATTTATAATCAGATCAAGGAACAGGAGTACATTTGAGTAGATCTTCTTCACAAACCAGAGCACTGAGAAGTATAGTTTAGAAAGCACTTTTTCCTCAACCACAAAAGTTGGTGTACATCTGAAGAACTGACAGACCAACTTTGGAACTCACAGCTGGTTGGTCACTTAACTCAGGGATTTTAAGCTCACCGTGACAAGTGACTAATGAAAGAGTCTCCCATTCCAGCACTCACTGATTTCCTAACAATGTTACTACCTTTGTAACTTGACTGCTCTGCTACACATTTGTGTTACCAAATAGATGCAGACTCCTGTAGCCCGCATGCAGCAGTCTTCCACAACAGGTAAAGCATGCCTAAACTAAGGGGTTGTATCTGTGTTAGCTATATTGGAATATTTTGCACCAAAGTAGCTAACACAGATACAACCCCTTAGTTTAGGCATGCTTTACCTGTGGTGGAAGACTGCTGCATGCGGGCTACAGGAGTCTGCATCTATTTGGCAACCAGGGAATGGGCAGGCACAGCTCACCTGTGACTAAAAGGCCCCTCTCAAAATGAGGGAGAACCCATTAAAACACCATGGCCCCAACAAAATTCAGGGGACAACTAAAAAGAAAACAGGGATGGAAGTGGAGGTCAAAGATTTAAAACAGGGAACCAGAGGGGAACACTGAGCAGAGAACCCCGGAGAGCACCCACTGCTCCTTGAAGGCATCAAGAGAGTCAGTGGACGCCGCCCAAAGGAACTCTGCCCGGATTCATGACCGGAAGGCGGAACGGAAATAGGCCACACAGTTGAAGGTCTCCCCCCTTGGCCAGCCTCCTCTCCCTGGTCTTGTAGATGGCTACTTTAGCCATAGCCAGGAGGAGGCTGAGGAGGAGGTCCTGTGACTTAGTGGGGCCATGGATGGTGTGTGCCAAGATGAGGAGGTGTGGGGAAAAGTGCAGCCAGAACCTCAACATGAGGTTCTGGAGGAGCCGGAAGAGGGGCTGCAACCTGGCGCACTCAACATAGATGTGCACCAGGGTCTCCCTCATGCCGCAGAAGGGGCAAGTGTCCAGGTGGGAGGTGAACCACGCCAGTTGTATGCCTGTGCTCGCCGCCCCATGGAGGATCCTCCAGATGATGGCCCTGGCAGGCCGTGGGACCAAGGTGGAGTAGAGGCTGGCCCACTGGGGCTCCCCACCCTCCAACAGCAGCAGGAGGTCCCACCACTTGTGATTGGGGCAGGACATGAGCATGGGGAAATGGAGTGTGTGAAGCATGAGCGTGTACAGATAACATCTGGGCGCAGTTCAGAAGTGGACTGGCTGCAAAGCGTGCAGCCAGCTGGGCTGGTGAAGGGGTGGGGGTGGGCGGGCTTACGAAGCCAGAGGCCCACGGCCAGATCCAGAGGGCCAGGAGTGAGGGGTGGGTGCACCCTCTCACAAGGCCCAACTGAGGTAGATGTGAGCAGTAGGCAACAAGGTGGCCTTCACCTCCTCAAGTATGTGCTGGGGAAGCATAGGGTGCAGAGCCCCATGCTCTGTGTGAGCACTGGGGCCTCCATCCAGTCTCCCTGTTCATAGTAGAGGACCACTGAGGACCAACCTCTGGCACACCGCAGGGGACTGCGCCGCCTGCACATGGAGATGGGGGTTGTGTAGCAGGGAGTCCAGGAAGAGGTCCACCCCCGTGGCAGTCCCTAAAGACCTGGAGACTGCAAGCAGCCGCCAGGTGTGGAGGAGGTCCTGGTAGAAGGTCGGCAGCTCTGAGAGGTCTCGCGGCTGGCCTCTCAGAGACAAATAAAGGAGCAGCCGGTTGTATCGGAGTCCTCAGAAGCGATGGAGGAAAGCGTGCGCCAGTAAGCTCCACACCGGACTGTGTCTGCAGGGCCCGGAGGTGGAAGACATGGACCTGAGTGCGTTGGCAGGTCAGGCCCTCCACTCCTTCCTCCAGGGGGGAGATGGAGAACTCCTGCAGGGACCCAGTGCAGTCCTGGCCAAAAGAACTCCAGAACTAGCTTCTGGAGTGGGACCAGGGTGTCGAGACAATGCCAGAGCATGGACAGGACCAACTGGTTGAGCACCAGTGTCCTCCCGCACAGAGAGAGACACTGGAGCAGTCACATGCACCTCCGCAACCGCTCAGCCACCATGCCCTCTAAACCCTGCCAGTTTTTCAGTGGAGAGGTATGTGTGGTGGAGAGAAAGACAATGAGATATAGCAGTGGACCTGCGCTCCACCAAATGGCCTGAAGCGCGGGTGGGAGGTGGCCTGACCTGCCATCCAGGCCCGACCACCAGGCCAGAGCTCTTGACCCAGTTGACCCCAGTAGAGGAGGTGCCGAGTAGATGGTTTGGCAGGCTTTCAGCTGCGCCAGGTTGCCCGGGTCCTGGACCACGAGGAGCATGTCGTCGGCGTACACTGACAGGACCAGCCAGAGCTCTGGCTCACGATGCACCAACCCCGTCAACCTTCTACGAAGAAGACAGAGGAAGGGCTTGATGGCCAGGGCACAGAGCTGAACTGAGAGCGGGCAGCCTTGACGTACTCCTCACCTGAAGCTGACTGGAGCGGTCAGGGTCCAGTTGAGCTTGGACAGACACTCTGAGGCAGTGTACAGTACCCAGAGACATCCGACAGAGTGGGGCCCGAAGCCAAAGGACTGCAGAGTGCCCAGGAGATGCCCGTGGTCCATCCTATTGAATGCCTTCTCCTGGTCCAAGGACAGGGCGAACAACAGACCATCCCTACACCGGAGCTCCAAGAGGTCCCAGACCAAGTAGAGGTTGTGGCAGATGGTATGGCCCAGGACAGTGTAGATCTGGTTGGGGTGGACTATGTCCATCAGCACGGACCCCAAGTGTAGGGAGATGGCTTTATGACGATCTTGTAGTCCATGCTGGAGGAGTGAGATGGGACGCCAGTTCCTGAGATCACAGAGGTCCCCCTTTTTAGGCAGCACGGCGAGGACGGCTCGCCTGCACAACAAAGGGAGGACCCCACTTTGCAAGGACTCGGCCGAGACGCTGACCAAGTCTAGGCCGAGGATGTCCCAAAACACACTGTAAAACTCCATGGTCAGCCCGTCTATGCCCAGGGATTTTTTGGTGGGCATGAGACAAAGGGCTTCCAAGAACTTTGCTAGAGTGAGAGGGAGCTCCAGCTGGTCTCGATCGCCTGTGCTGACCAAAGGGAGTCAGTCCCAGAGCACCCTTCAGGCTTCGGTGTCGATCGGATCCGGGGGAGAAAAGGGTGGTGTAGAAGGCGCAGGCCCTCTCATGCATCTCCACCAGATCCATAAGAAGAGTGCCATCCTCCGCAGGCAGGCAGAGGATATGTTTCTTGGCACCCCTCTTCTTCTCCAGGGCATAGAAGAAGCAGGAACTGGATTTGTGACCTCACAAAGGCCCCTCGCGCCCGAAGGTCATCAAGGGCCCAGAGCTAATCCCGCTTCTCCCGGTACGTGCCGCGGAAGGATGGATTCTCCCAGGCTGGCGGCCAGGCGCCACTCCAGCTCAAGAGACTCCCGCTCCAGCTGCCCTATCAACGCATCCCTCCATCGCCTGGCCCCCCAGGTATAGTTGCAACAGAAGAGCCGCACGCTCACCTTTCCCAGATCCCACCACCGGCACGCCAAGGGAAAGGCACGCTGTTGCCCACACCAGGCCAGCCAGAACTCCTGGAAGGACGCTGTGAAGCCCACATCCTCCAGCAGGCTGTTGTTAAAGTGCCAGTAGGCCAACCCCTGCTTCCCCAGTGAGAGGAAAGCTTTCACAACCACCAAATGGTGGTCCAAGAAGTGGGCCGGCCACACGCTGGAGGAGTGGGCCCACGAGAGATGTTGCCGGGAGATATAGATGCAGTCCAACTGGGAGTGTACGGATTTGTGGCCCACCACCTGCACGTAGGTAAAGACAGAGTCCTCGTCCGGGTGGTGGCTGTGCCAGCTGTCCACCAGGGAGCGATGGTTGATGAACTCCCCGAGGACGTCAGCAGTGGCCTGGCACTGCTCCATCACCATAAGGTCCCGCTCCTCAAGGGTGCAGTTGAAATCCCCACTGAGGACCAGCCACTCACAAGGACCGATGGAGTCGAGGAAGGCCGCCACCTGCCTGAAGAAGGATGTTCTCTCCGGTCCAGATGTCAGGGCATAGATGTTGACAAGGAGATACAGCACCTATTGGAAAGAGGGTCTGGTGGGTGGGCAGCCTGCCCACAGCTAAAAGACCCCTCTCAGGACGAGGAGGGGCCCACTAAGAAAACCATGTCCCCAAATGAACAGGGGGGACAACAAAAGAGAAACCAAGGGCGGGGGTGAGGATCAAAGGTTCAAAATGAGGGAACCAGAGGGGGACACCAAGCAGAGAACCCTGGACAGCGCCCACCACTCCTCGAAGGCATCGAGGGAACCAGTGGACGCCACCCAGAGGAACTCTGCTCGGATTCGTGATTGGAGGGCGGAACTGAAATAGGCCCCACAGTCGCAGACCTCCCCCTCTGGCAGCCTCCTCTCCCTGGTTTTGTAGATGGCAACTTTAGCCATGGCCAGGAGGAGGCCGACGAGGAGGTCCTGCGACTTAGTGGAGCCACGGATGGGGTGTGCCAGGATGAGGAGGTGTGGGGAAAAGTGCAGCCAGAACCACAGAAGGAGGTTCTGGAGGAGCCGGAAGAGGGGCTGCAGCCTGGTGCACTCAACATAGATGTGCGCCAGGTTCTCCCTCACGCCACAGAAGGGGCAAATATCTGGGAGGGGGGTGAACCGCACCAGGTACATGCCTGTGCTCACCGCCCCGTGGAGGATCCTCCAGCCAATGGCCCTGGCTGGACGTGGGACCAAGGTGGAGTAGAGGCTGGCCCACTGGGGCTCCCCACCCTCTGATGGAAGTAGGAGGTCCCACCACTTGTGGTCGGGGCAGGACATGAGGGTGGGGAAGTGGACCATGTGAAGCATGGAACATGTACAGATGACATCTGGGCGCTGTTCGGAAGGGGACCAGCTGCAAGGCGTGCAGCCGGCTGGGATGGTGAGGGGAGGAGGACGGGCAGACTCGTGAGGTCAGGGGCCCACAGAGAGATCCGGAGGGCCAGGAGTGAAAGTGGGGTGGGGTGCACCCTCTCGCAGGACCCGACTGAGGTCGATGTGAGCAGTAGGTAGCAAGGCAGCCTTCACCTCCTTGAGTACACACCGGGCGGGGAGCGTAGGGTGGACAGCCCCATGCGCTGAGGCCTCCATCCAATTTCCTGGTCATAGTCCAGGAGGTCTCCGACCCTGGTCATTCTGCCCAGGACCAACCTCTGGCACACCACGGGGGACTCCACTGCCTGCACAAGGAAACAGGGGTTATGTAGCAGAGGTTCCGCGAGGAAGTCTTCCCCCGCGGTAGCCCCTAAGGACCTGGAGGCTGCAAGAAGGCGCCAGGTGAGAAGGAGGTCCTGGTAGAAGACCGGCAGCTCCGAGAAGCTTTGCGGATGGCCTCTCAAGGACAAATAAAGGAGCTGCCAGTCATGTTGGTGCCCTCGGTAACAATGGAGGAAAGCATGCGCCAGCGAGCTACACGCAGGACTATCTGCACTGTTGGTGTTGAGGAGTCCCTGCAGGGCCCAGAGGTGGAAGACATGGACCTGAGTGCGTAGGCAGGTCAGGCCCTGCCCTCTCTCCTCCAGGGGGAGATGGAGAACTCCTGCAGGGGACCCAGTGCAGTCCTGGCCAAAAAAACCCCAGGACTAGCCTCTGGAGTTGAACCAGAACTCTGGGGGTGGGACCAGGGTGTTGAGGCGGTGCCAGAACATGGACAGGACCAACTGGTTGAGCACCAGTGCCCTCCCACACAGAGAGAGACACTGGAGCAGTCCCGTCCACCTCCGCAACCGCTCAGCCACCTAAACCTTGCCAGTTTTCCAGCAGAGAGGGATGCGTGGCAGATAAAAAGACACTGAGATAGAGGAGCAGACCTGTGCTCCACCGAATGGCCTGAAGTGTGGGTGGGAGGCGGCCCGCCTGCCATCCAGCCCCAACCACCAGGCCAGAGCTCTTGACCCAGTTGACCCGGGCAGAGGAGGCTGCTGAGTAGATGGCTTGGCAGGCCTCCAGCTGCACCAGGTCGTCTGGGTCCTGGACCACGAGGAGCACGTCGCCGGCATACACTGACAGGACCAGCCACATCCCCAGCTCCTGAAGCACCATCGAAAGCTGACAGGCATGAAGGAGACAGAGGAAGTACTCGATGGCCAGGGCGTAGAGCTGTCCTGAGAACGGGCAGCCTTGTCATACTCCGTGCCCGAAGCTGACTGGAGCAGTCAGGGTCCAGTTGAGCTTGACCAAGCACTCTGAGGCAGCATACAGCACCCGGAGAAACCCGACAAAGCAGGGTCCAAAGCTGAAGGCCCGCAGAGTGCCCAGGAGATACCCGTGGTCCACCCTGTCAAACACCTTCTCCTGGTCCAAGGACAGGAGGACGAACGACAGGCCATCCCTACACCTGAGCTCCAAGAGATCCCGGACCAGATGGAGGTTGTGGAAGATGGTGCGGCCCGGTATGGTGTAAGTCTGGTCCGGGTGGACCACGTCCTGCAGCACAGTCCCCAAGCGAAGGGAAATGGCTTTGACAATAATCTTGTAGTCCGTGCTGAGGAGCAAGATGGGACGCCAGTTCCTGAGTTCACAGAGGTCCCCCTTTTTAGGCAGCAGGGCGAGGATGGCTCGCCTGCATGATAAGGGGAGGACCTCGCTTTGCAAGGACTCGGCCCAGACACTAGCCAGGTCTGGGCTGAGGACGTCCCAAAACACGTGGTAAAACTCCACGGTCAGCCCGTCTATGCCTGGGGATTTGTTGGTGGGCATGAGACGGAGGGCTTCTGAGAGCTCGACTAGAGTGAGAGGGAGCTCCAGCTAGTCCCGGTCACCCGTACTGTCCGAAGGGAGTTGGTCCCAAATCACTCTGCAGGCGTTGCCGTCAGTCAGATCTGGGGAGAAAAGGGTGGCATAGAAGGTGCGGGCCCTCTCGCGCATCTCCACCAGATCCATAAGAGGGGTGCCATCCTCTGCAAGCAGGCAGAGGATGTGCTTCTTGGCACCCCTCTTTTTCTCCATGGCATAGAAGAAGCAGGAGCTGTGATCTATCTCCCAAAGGAGCTGGATTCGCGACCTCACAAAGGCCCCCCCGTGTTCGAAGGTCATTGAGGGCCCGGAGCTCGTCCTCCTTCTCCCAGTACGTGCTGCAGAGGGATGGATCCCTGTTGCTGGCAGCCAGATGCCTCTCCAGCTCAAGGACCTCTCGCTCCAGCTGCCCTATCAACGCATCCCACCACCGGCTGGCCCCCTGGGTATAGTTGTGGAAGAAGAGCCACACATGCACCTGTCCCAGATCCCACCACCACTGCACCGAGGTAAAGGCGTGCCATTGCCCACGCTAGGCCAGCCAGAACTCCTGGAAGGACACCATGAAACCCATGTCCTCCAGCAGGCTGTTGTTGAAATGCCAGTAGGTCAACCCACGCTTCCCTGGCTAGAGGGAAGCCTTCATGGCCACCAAGTGGTGGTCTGAGAAGGGGGCCGGCCATACGCTGAAGGAGTGGGCCCAAGAGAGATGTTGCCGGGAGATATAGATGCAGTCCAACTGGGAGTGTATGGATCTGTGGCCCACCACCCGGATGTAGGTGAAGACGGTGTCCTCGTCCGGGTGGTGGCTGCTCCAGACGTCCACCAGGGAACGATGGTTGATGAGCTCCCTGAAGACGTCTGCAGCAGCCTGGCACTGCTCCTTCCTGCTCGTACAGTCCTGCTCCTTGAGGGTGCAGTTGAAATCCCCACCGAGGACCAGGCACTTGCAAGGATCGATGGAGTCGAGGAAGGCCGCCACCTGCCTGAAGAAGGGTGTTCTCTCCAGGCTGGATATTGAGGCATAGACGTTGACAAGGTGAAGAGGCCGCCCCTCCACCCGGACCCAAAGATACAGCAGGTGGCCCAGCATGACCTTGACACTCCCTAGCACCTTGGGCTGCAGGTCTGGGGAGAAGAGTGTCACTACTCCGGCCCGATGGGCTGAGAGGTGACTAAGGTAGACCCCGTCTCCCCACTCCAGCCACCAGCTGGCTTCGGTGCCTGGAGTAGTGTGGGTCTCCTGTAGGAAGGTGACTGAATACCCACCCTCACAGAGGAATGAGAGCACCCGGCACCTGTGGAGACCCGACCCGCAGCCCCTGGTGTTCACAGTGGCAAAGATGATAAGCGGCATTTGGAGGGCTGGGGAGGATCCTCGTCGGAGGGAATGCTGATGGTCCCTGTGGGGCCGCACGGCAAACCATGATCACCTTTGGTGTTGGCCAAGGCATCACGGAAGCTGCGGGCCCATTGGTAGGCCGTGACGTTCCTCCTCCAGGTCCCCTTGCCCTCCTTGCGGGGAGCCCTCACAGACTCGAACATGATGGAAATCTGCACCCCAGCACTGGAGGGCGAGAGCAACCTTGTCCCTGGAGCCACGCGTGTCCTCCAGGAACCTGCGCATCTCACCCCCTCAGTGTGTAGGTTGCCAAGGCCTCAGGGTTCTGAGTACCCATTGGCCTCTCGTCCCTACATGCCCCACGGCCTACAGGGAAGATTGGGTGAGGGCTGGGATTTTCCCAAGGAAGTAGTAGGAGCGGCAAGGGGAGAGCAGCCCTGGAAGTGCTGGGAGAGGGCAAAAGAAAGTAGGTGCCCCAAGGGATTACAGCCTTGGGAGCAGTTAGGAAGGGATGGGGGTGCAGGGAGGGGTATGGGGAGGGTGGGGATAAGGGCAGGGGCAGCAAAGGTGACTGGGGAAGGGAAAGGGGTAGGGGAAGGAAGGGGAGGGGCAGGAGTAGGAGTGGGAGGGAGGGCTCGTTTCAGGGCAGGGCAATTGCCAGGGAAGAAGACGGAGGGCAGGGGCACAGCAAGGGACAGTGGCAAGAGGGGGGCCGATTGGGGAGCAGGAATGTGGGTGGGGGGTGTCAGTGGAGGGACCTTTTCAAGCGGCAAAAGGGGAGGGGGGATCCAGGGTGAAGTGCCAGCGCACATGACCGCAGGCATCAGCGGGGTAGAGGGACTGATGCCGAGGTCCTCAAGGCCAGGGGAGGCAGGGGACAGGGAAAGGTCAAAGCCGCCTGGGGCGTCCAGGGGCTTAATTGCCACGGCTGGGGCACTGGCCCCAGCTGGGTGGGCAGGTGTGTCTTGGGATGCGCCGGGGTAGGGAGGGGTGAAGGCTGGGGGGGGGTGTCAGTGGGCAGCAGGTGGGGGGATAAAGTGGGCAGCTGGGCATGGGTGGCCAGCCCACAGACTTTTCCTAACAGGTCACCCATGTCTGAGGTGGCTGGGGTCAGACCTAGGGCCTCGACCTCCTGAAAGAGGAGGGTGAGGCCAGTGACTGCCTCTTCCGGGTGCCCCCCCCAGGGTGGTGTGGTGGAGAGGTGACGGAAGAGGGCGCAGGCAAAGGGCTAACTGCCTCCGCCTCCTTGGGCTCGGGCTCCGAGGCAGGGGGAACGATGTCCTCCATTGCTGCTGCAGTAGCCTTGGCCACCCCCGGTTGATGGTCAGTGGCCAGAGGTCCAGCAGGTGGATCAGGGCTGGCGGCTCTTTTTAGCACCTTGCATGGCACATCCACCCCATCTTCCAACAGGGTGGAGTGCCGGGCGTGCGCGCTTCTCTTTTTGCACTCCCCCCTCACCAGCACCCAGTCATTCGATAAGGCAGTCTGGGTGGTGAAGGAGGAAGGGCCAGGGGACGGAGGCGAGAAGGAGAAAGAGGGCGGGACAGCAAGGGAAAGGGCCAGCCCACCCTGGGGTGGGCCCTGTCCCAGTCCTGCCACCAGCCCTGCCTCCCTTTCCTCTGCAGGTCTGGCTCTAGTGCCCGCTTGGGCACCGGGGCAGGCTTCTTCTTGCCCCTCCCCATGTGCTCAGGCATCCTCTGACGCCCAAGCAACGATGGTTCCATCCAGGGGAGAGGAGGAGGGGCGGTCCCAGGGCTTGCTGAGGTCGGGGCGTCACCAGGCAGTCGCCAGGCGGTCGACTGGCGTCCCCCGGATTGGTGGGGGTCCCAGGCTCCTGCTCCTCGCGCCGGGCCAGGGGTCAATCCCTCCGGACATGCCCCATTGCCTGGCACATGACACCGGGTCTCTCCCATGGTGTAGTACACCCCGTCCTGTGCTGCCGCCGGTAGCAGTTGGACTAGCGCCTGCCGGCGGAAGGAGAGCACATGCAGTAGGGCAGGGTCTTTGCAGCCTAGAGGAAGGGCAGAAGGGTGGAGATGGGGAGGAAGGGAGGGATGGAGGAGACGACCACCTGCATGCCCAGGTCTTTGAGTGGCTCCAGGGGCACATGGATGCCCCCAGCTGCCAGGCCCCTCTCCACTGCCTCCTGGGTGGCAGCCTCCGATGCCAGGAAGACAACGATCTTCCCGAACATCCAAGAGGCTGCCACCATGGCCGCAGCCGCCACCACCCGCACGTAGGTGTCTATGTGGGGCGAGGCTGACACCACGAGGCAGCGGACCCTGTGCCTCCTGGCGAGGGCAGGGAAGGGGCCACGACTGTCAGGGATGGTATTCTGAGCGGAGGCAGAAGCCGCCGCCTGGGCATACGACCTGGGGGCTGGGGAGTCAGGGCCCCCAGGACTGGTGGAGGGAGCAGGGGGGCGGGAGGTAGGGGGAGCTGCGGTGGGTGTAGGTGCAGCGGTCCCCGCCGAGGAGGTTTGGCCTTCTGGGCGGGGCTTTTGCCCTTTCTGGTCCCCTGGCTGTTCCTGCTTTTCGGAGGGGGTGGTTTCGGGATGGGGGCACTGGAGGAGGATGCTGTGGCAGGGGCAGCAGGAGCCCCAGAGCCCACGCCCTCAGCCGTCGCAGGGCAGAGTTCCCGGCAGCCTAGGACGGGCCGGCCACTTTTGTGGAGATGGGGGGAATGACGGGGGGGGGAAGAGAGGGATCTACAGGTGGTCCCCCAGTGGATGTGGAGGCCATTGTGAGGAGTATAAGGACTGGTGAAAAAAATTGGGGGTGGGTCCTTTAACAAGCGGGGGAGTGGAGAGGGGAAGGAGGAAGTGGCTGCCCCTCCCCCATGAGCCAGGCTGAGGGCCTCACAGGCAGGGGTGGGGCAGGAGGAGAAGGGACACAAAGATGGCCACATCTCCCAGCACCAGATGGCTCCTGTTTCTGCACTGGGATGTGTGGGAAGGTGAGTGCGAGGAAAGGGGAGGGGCTCAGGTGCCTAACTAAACAAAAGGGGGGAAAATGGGGGAAGGCAGGATGCGCGAAGGGAAGGGGTGGGCCCACAGCAGCAGCAGCTGCAGAGCCTCACAAAGTGGGGGAGGACACAGGGGCAGATGGTAACAGCGGGGCTCTGGTGGAGAGGGCCCCAGTGGCAGTTGGGTGTGTGGGGGGGGCAGCAACCACACCCTAACACCCCACCCCAGCTATGCAGCCACCCCTCTGGAGCCCTAGTGGAGAGGGGCCCCACCCAAACTCACCTCCCCCCCTCAAGCCACTCCACAGCAAGCTGGGGAGGGAAGCCCAGCCCCTGCCTAAGAGTGCCCCTTACCTCCTTTGAGCTGTGAGGATTGCAGCAGCCACTAGATGGAAGAAGGTGGGCCCAAGCAGGGGGCCAGCAGGCTCCCCTCCCCCCAAAGATGAAAAAGGGGGGGAGCCCCCTCTCCTGCCAAGAGACAGGGCAGCAAGGGTCCCCCACCCAGCAGTTCCAGAAAAACTATCTGGAAAGCGTGGAGTGGGAGGAGAGAAGAAGCAGCTTGCTCAAGGCAGAAGAGAAGCTGTCCCACAAAGGGTCTAAAAAGACCGCCCCAAGGTGGTCTGAAGCAGCCAAAGGCTGCCCACCCCCATACCTCATCTCCTGACCATGGGGCTCCCTATAGCACCCACACAGCCTGTCTCTATAGACTGCAGAAGTCCTCCAAAAGGCAGGTGTACCTGTGCATGGGGGAATACTTTCCTGTTTCCAGAGTAAACCCAATTAAGGCAGACACCTGGGACCTCCTTAGGAATCAGCCACAGCTGAGGCTAATTAGCACGGGTGGTTAGCTGAGGCCCTGCACTCCCTATAAAAGGCTCCCTGACTGGTAGCAGGGTGAAGGTTTTGGAAGGTGTATGGGAGAGCAGGAACCACAGGGAAGCAGTGAGTGAAGTGGCCCAGGGTGAGGTTGCTACACTGGGGCAGGGTTGAAGGCCCTGCCAGCAGCCTCTTGCTCTCTTAGGGACCCTTGGCTGGAGTTCCTACCCCCCCCCCCCCGCCACTCTTCCCCAGAGGATTATTCCACTGGAGCAGGCATGGGCCTGCAAGGGGACTGGCTTTGTCCTCCCCAGTCTGGATGCTTATGATGATGATGGCAGCTCACTAAGCAGAGATGCCTATCTCTGGAAAGATCTGGGTAGATGAGGGGGTCTCTGTGAGTCTCTGAGGCACAACAGAGAACTGCCAGGAAGTGCAGGGACCTACAGGGGCTGACAAGGGACATCGTCACCCTGTGTAAAAGTAACTTGCATCTGTATTCCTTATCCTGGTCTGAAACTTAAATCTATCTCATTGTACGTAAGCTCCTATAGGTAGCATGTCCCCAAACTGGGATTCTCTGGTCGAGTAACTTCCATGGTCCAGCAGTATCGCAGCTGTTACGGGATCAGAGAGCTGCTGTCCAGGAGGCTATTGTGATGAGGGATGACAGCTGGGAGCGCTGCTGTGGAGAAGGGTGCCCAGCAACAGGGTCCTGGCAGCCCTGCACAAGGGAACGTGGTGGGGCTTGTGTCCCCCAGGGTCAGGACTGGGGCCAGAGCTGCATTCAGGATCGGGCGAGAGGTAAGGCGCCACTGGGATGGCAGGTTGGGGTGGGGAGGTGGCAGGAGATCAAGTGGGGAGGAAGCAGAGCCCATGGCAGGGAGGGATAGCAGGCTTGGGGGCCAGAAGCAGAGGACCTCCCTTCATCCTACAAATTCCCTCATTCAGGACCAGTCAGGTTCCAAGGAGGCTGGACAAGGCAGGTGCAACCTGTAATCCTAATGGTGACTGAATGTCAGGGGTTTGGACAAGATCTCCAAAGCTCACCTGCAATAGGCAAACCTCAGGTATTAAAATACATCTGAAGTAGTTTAAAAAAATGAAAATCGTGTTGCTTCTCAGCATAGATAAACCACTAACCCAGAGCTAAACAAGACAAGGGAGTGTGTGTGTGGGGTGGGGAGGTGAACTTAAAATTTTAACTCCTACTGAGGCTGAAATTCTCATAGCCAAAAAATGCCCCCTTTCCCCCAAACACACTCCTACATTTGGGTTTGCACAGTATAATTTTGCAATCATTTACATAATTCTGGATTGGACATTAACTTCTATGGGGGGGAGAAAAAGGCAGGTCATAAGGATTCAGTTGTCAGACAGATAGGTGGGGCAAGCAGCATTATCAGCTTAGACGAGGGAAGTAGGTTCACCAAATAGTTTGCCGGCAGATTCAGACCAATTGCTGAACCCTATACTTGTACCAACATGGCAAAAATCACAGGCTGCGGATGCCATCTTGAACTGATGCAGGCAGCTCTTAAAAGGAGTAATTGGGCCAATTTGTATTTTTATGCATATTACTGTAAGCAGGTAGCTCCTACAACCTACTCCAAACAAAACCATATGCTTATAGAATCTAAACAAATCATTCCTCCTGTGGTCTGATTTAACAAGAAAAAAACTTGCAAAATTATGCAGACCCCAGACTTGGCTGTATTTAAAGCTTCCTTCTCTGTGCTAAGCCCTGCCAGTCTCCCTGCATGATGAGAACTCTTGCTTCACTTACAGAACAACAAGAAGTCTTGTGGCACCTTATAGACTAACAGATATTTTGGAGCATAAGCTTTCGTGGGCAAAGACCCGCTTCATCAGATGCATGAGTGGGGGGCGGGTTTCAGAGAGGTTTTTAGAGAGTGGGGTCCCAGTCAGCTCTGGCCCTCCCTCTTACTGGGACCCTACTTTTTAAATACCCCTCTGAAACCACCCCTCCACTCATGCCTCTGATGAAGCAGGTCTTTGACCACAAAAGCTTATGCTCCAAAATATCTGTTAGTCTATAAGGTGCCACAAGACTTCTTATTGTTCTCAAACCTACGGACTAACAGGGCTACCTTTCTGATACCTCCTTCACTTATTACCAAAGGGGTTAACAAGCCAGCCACACCAGTGAGTCAGCATATGCTCTTTTGCAGGATCACCACCAGCTAACAGGGTGTTTTCAGAACAACTCTGACAATTTTTCTAATATATAGGCATTGGTTGGCAAGCATTTTGTAGGCACACTATTCCTAGTATTCCCTGTGTTATGTGTGCAAAACACTGATACTGGTCATCAGGCAAAAGGCAAATATCTGTAACAACAGTTTAAAGGTGAGCGTTGTGTACCGAGGTATAATTTATAGTGATGTGTAGACAAGCACTTAGATACACATAACAGTAATGCTCACTACAGGGATGTCACTGCTATAGTATATGGATATGCCGTGCATTAACTAGTCTGTATAGATGCTGCTGGTGTGCGCTAAAGGTCCCCAGTACACTTCCATGTAGTATTGTTTGAAGCACTACTATGTTAAAGCACACTGGGGAACATTAGAGATTATTTGCTACTGTATATGCTACTATGATGAATAGTGCATGTAACATAAGTTGGTTATTACAGTACATACAAAAAGCGCCCTATCTGCCTGATTTTTGAACATCTATATGAAAGTTAAATTGCTGAAACTGCCCCCCCAAGAAATTATGAAACTGTGAAAAACAGAAGGGCTAAAAGTATGTATTTACTGCTGCTGTGGCTCCACAGAAACACCTTTTTGTGGACATGTACTTCATGTTTCAATGCCGGGACAAATACACACAAGTTTACAACTAATATTTTTCAAATCCTCAACATTGTGAAGGTCCCAGAAGTTCAGTGACAATGCTATGAAATCGTCTAATAATGCTGCACTCACTGTCTTGGGGATATGGTTTGACTGGAAGTGAATGGTTGTTGAAGGCCAGCAAACCTACTAATACTAGAGGCTCTTTCATAGCAAATAAATAGCTCAGGAAACTAGACCCTGACCTTAAATACCAAGGAACCAGACAGGGATTCTAAAGCATGGTGAAGTCAGTGATTTGTGATGAGAACTCAAAAGCTGTGTCTACACGAGCCCCAAAGTTTGAAATGGCCATGCAAATGGCCATTTTGAAGTTTACTAATGAAGCTCTGAAATGCATATTCAGCGCTTCATTAGCATGCGGGCAGCCGTGGCACTTCGAAATTGACCCGGCTTGCCGCCGCGCGTCTCGTCCCGACGGGGCTCCTTTTCGAAAGGACCCCGCCTACTTTGAAGTCCCCTTATTCCCATCTGCTCACGGGAATAAGGGAACTTCGAAGTAGGCGGGGTCCTTTCGAAAAGGAGCCCCGTCTGGACGAGACACGTGGTGGCAAGCCGTGTCAATTTCGAAGTGCCACGGCTGCCCGCATGCTAATGAAGCGCTGCATATGCATTTCAGCGCTTCATTAGTAAACTTCGAAATGGCCATTTGCGTGGCTATTTCGAAGTTTGGGGCTCATGTAGATGTAGCCAAAGCCTGCGGTTGGGGGGTGGTGCGCACACAAGTTTTATATCCTTTAATTAGTTTGGTTTTTGGATGAGACTTTTTTTATAATTTAACTGCTACACCCCCTCCTGTGGGGAACAAGCTACACCAGCATAAACACTTTTATTCTGGTATAACAGGGCCCGCATTAAGGAGTTCTACTGCCTTCTCCATCTGTTTCTACAACTATACAGTAACAGCAGTACAAAAACTGTGTGTAGACCAGTCTTTGGAGTCATCTATCCAAGATTCTGTCCCCTAGCATCTTGCCTACATAAGTGCAAGGTAATTTATTGGGGGCAGAGATGATAATTGTTTTCTGTTAGGGTTATCCAACGCTTTCCATTATAAGACCCCCATTTTGGCTGCTTATTACTTTGCCAAACTAGGTGTTCAGGATGCAAGTTTCCAGGCTGTGTTTTTGCCTCAGGCTAATCCTTTAAGAAAAATTCATGTTGAAATCACTTCCAGAAATGAATCAGAATAAAACAGAGACCACAATTTGGAGAAACCTGGGAACCTCTGCTGAAAATTATACAAACCTGGCGCCCATGTGTAGAGCTAGAAGGGACAATGAGCAGCCATCTAGTCCCGTGTTTGTGTTCTCAAAAAGTTTAAGAACACCAAACAATTACATTTTTATGTGGCACACCTATCAAACTTTTTTTTAAATAAACAAACAAAACCTGTTGTCAGACCAAGAAGAACAGCAACGTATACAGCAAAAACAAAATGAAATAATTTAAATCAGATATCATAGCAATGAAGAAGTAACATTGCATCTGGTTTTAACAATGGAAAATATATACCAGCCGTGTATGATATCAAAAAAGTGTCAGACAATCACAGCACACCTGAGATTTAACAGAACATCCTGGTTCTGCAGAACATAGTTTAGGAAACACTGCTCAAGTCCATTACCCTGCACTGAGGCAGGGTCAAGTACACCTAGGTCCCTAGACTCACAGTTCTCATTTTAATATTGTATATAAGTTTTCAGTGCTAGTTACATACTTCAGAAATAAGTCAATTAATATCAAAGGAAACACATTATTAGTATGAACAGTCATGTGGAACAAAATGAAACTGAGAATTTTTAAGACCTATGATACCTATTAATTGCTGTTCATACACCAGAGCAGGGGTCTGCAACCTGCATGTCCAGAGGACTTCCTTTGTGGCTCCTGATGCTCTAATTGCAAGGCTAAAAAAATAAAATAAAAAAAAAACCCACCATGCTGCTGATTATTTTCAATAAACAGTGAACATCTTGCAGTAAACATGTATGGCATTGCAGATAGTTGGGTGTGTGCTGCTCTTAAAATAGAGGTTACAAAAAGTGTGTTTTGATGTTATTTATTAAGGAGTGTCTCGTATTCACATGCATTGCAGCTCTTGAATTACTGAATTTTTGACTGAATTTAAAGAAAAGGCTCTTCGTGATATTTTGATTTGCCAGTTCCTGCACCAGAGGATTGGAAACAGAATCATTCAGATCAATGTCTTCTAATATTTGATTTGTTTGTGCTTCTGTCACAGTTCTCCGTGTACGTGTCACTCTGCTCAACGCACTTGCAGATTTGCATTGTGTGATTTCACAATATAATACTTAAAAATACACAAACTATCAAATTATCAAATCATACCAAATATTTACAAGAGGAAATCATCTTTTCTATTTTGAAGTCTTTCAGCAAAGGAAAGGTATCACTCCATCTGCATAAAATTTTCCTTTTGGCATGAGAGAGCAGTTGATAGCTTAGTTTATTATTTGTTGAATCTTTAACTCTGAATAATCATGTACCAGAAATCTCTCTGCCAGATATATTCTCATGTAACAACAATTTTAGTTTGACTTTTTAAAAAAAATTGCATTTGGCAAACAGTTTTAATTTTCTGTTTAGAGATGAGTTGAAATCATCACAGCGGTTTTTTATTTAAACAACAACTTATTAGGTACTGTTGGGGATTTAATTCATATTTTCATTAGGCATGGGGCCTGCAACTTAAGATCTCTTTGTATACCCGTGGCACATAAAACTTCAGAACAGTTCAAGGAAGAGGAAGAATATATCTTTCTTTCCATATGCCCACTGTCTCCTACTACACCACAATGTTTTGCTTTACTTAGGAAAGTCTTGAGCCAAAAAATTTTCTGCAAAGATGCTTTTCTAGCCAAAATTGCTATTTTGCTTAACGTGGAAATGTTTTGCAAGAATGTCCATTTCAATAACATTTCATTTTGGGAAAAAAAATTATATAAAGCATTTTAATGTTCAAGGTCTTAGACACATGTTCACCTTGCTTACAGTTTTATCTCCTGTTGTTATTTGCATTTCTTAATTCTGATTTTTTTTTCCAGATAGTATGTTGATAGGAAAGAGGATGATGTTTTCTTTAATGGCCAATAGCTTGGAAAGGACAGAGTGAAATGCATTCATGAAAAGCATGAAAGGTTTTGGTTCATACTCTGCTGATGATAGCATTGTCAATTAAAATGTAAAAAAGATAAGATGGTACAACCCAAAGGGACAAGGAATCCCATGCTTGAAGGTAGATGTGAGATGAACACAATGGATAAAGTTCTGCCCACTTTGATCCTTACATGTCATCTTGCACAATTCAGGAGCCATTCAAGGAGAAAGTTCCCTGTCCAGTGGTAGTGCAAGGCCAAATTATAGGTTCCCTTTCTCATGGCTTGACTTCAGAGGTAGAAGAGTCCAAAGGTAGTTATGGGAAGCTGATGTGAATTAATGCAGCTTTGGGAGCTACATAAGCTTAGTGCAGGGTTCAGTGCAGAGGGAAGGTACAAAAGCATCTTAAATCCAATTGCTCCTGTCCTGTGCAATCTGAGCGGCCCCTCCTAAAATGCATAACACAGAATCCAACTCCTACAGGCCTGGCCTTAGGCACCTACCCTCAAGACGATCCACTGAACTGGGAGCCAGATGTTTGACTACTCAGACTATCAGGATTTGGTTTGGCTCTACAGTTTGGAAATAAGACAGGTGGATTACAAGCAGAAAAAAATGCTGGCCTCTATCAACATAGTACTCTTTCCCTCATAATCACTGCCTGGTTTGAGTGTTAACATACATAACTCCTCCCTTCACCATCTTTTGCAGTAAGAATTTATAAGCACTGAAAAAATCATTCTATACTTGAGTGAATGCTCCTCCTGCCTCCTCACAGTATAGGCAATTTTTTTCTTGCCCAGACTTCCTACTACAGAGTCTCAGTCTTATGTGCAGTATTTAAATGCCTTCCAGGGAGGGGCAGGTAACCTGAGGACTGCTTAAGCAAAACACTTTCCAATGTGGGCTCACACTTTGGGCAACCAGCTTGAGATCTCCTCACATGGAGGAAAACAAAGTGGCTGTCTCTACACTACCAAGTTCTTTTGAAAGATACTTTGAAAGAGCAGGGGAACCTTTCAAAAGAGCCCATGAAGCATCCACACAAAGTGTTCTTTTGGAAATACATTGAAAAAATGTGGTGCTTCTTTTGAAATCACTCTTCCTTTCCTGTTTCAGAAAGAGCTTCCCCTTTTGAAAGCATTTTCAAAAGAAAACATGTAGATGCTCTGCAAGGCCCTTCCGTAGAAAGAGCAGTCTTCATTTGTGATCTGCCTGTGTCTACACTAGCAAGTACATTTGAAATTGAGGTCAGAAGACAGCCTTCTTTTAGACTAACCCGCAGAGCATCTAAACACATCCCACCATATTTCAAAAGTAACATGGAAAGAAAGGGGCCATTCTGCTGAAGTTGGTCCTCCTTTCCCATGGTGGGAAAAGCAGCCCACTTTGAAAGATTATTTCAAAAGAGAGCAAGTGTAGACTCTTTGCAGACAGCTATTTTTAAAGAGGGAGTCCCCCATGGTGGCAATCAGCTGGCAGGAGGTCACGCTGCTCTCAGCATGTTGAGCTCTATTGCTCCAGTGTCTGGCCGCATTTAAAGACGCAGGCTCCCACCAACCTCTGGCAGGAAGCTGAGAGTGTGCAGGCAGCAGGGAGCCCACGCTGGTGCACAGCCTGCTCTCTGCAACAACACACCAGGCAGCCCATCACCGTCCCTGGACCCTTGACCAGCCACCTGGACTCCCACCCACCCCAGCCCCACCCCCCGGCCCCCCAAGGACAGCAGGGAGTCCTCTCAGGAAGCAAGCCAGGCCCCAAAGCACCAGGCCCCACTCCTGGATGGAGGCCGAACTCCAGGTCCTCCACCAAACGGGGGTCCATCACTGCCACACTGTGGCCTTTGAGCAGCTGTCCAAGGGCCTGATCCAGGGCCACCTCACCCACACTCCAGACCAGGCCCGTTTGAAGAGGAAGGAGTTCCAGCAGGACTACTGCGAGGCCCAGGATGTGGCCACGCAGTCAGGGGCAGCGCCCACAAGCTGCCCCTACTATAAATAGCTCCACTACCTCCTGTGGCCCAAGGAGGCCAGACCCCCGGTGGTTGTGCTGGATACAGCCAAGACCAAACTTTAGCTGGAGACAGCAACAGAAGGTGAGGAGTGCCTGGGTCTAGCAGCCAGCACCAGGTGCCCACAGATGGTATGCTGACTGGACCCACCAGCCATGAGAAGGACTCAAGAGAGGGGGCCCTCATCATTGACATCCCAGCCAGGCCATCTAGCCAGGCCCTATCTGCCCATGCCTCACCCAGCTTCCCAGAGGGACCCACAGGTAGGTGGCATGCATGCCAGCCACCCTGGGGCTTTGGGAGGAGGTGCTGAGTCCTGCCGGGGGGCGGGGCTGCAGGCCTCCCTTGTGGCCACGAGCCCCAGCCTATGTGGCCCCCAGACAGTTACGCTTCCCAGGCCTCAGGGGCTTGATGCGCAGCACTCAGCATTACACAGCTGTGACAGCGCCACGGGCTGGCCAGCTGTGGAGGAACCAGTGGGGAGCAGGAGGCAACCCATGCCTGTGGCACCCATGCAGGAAACCCCAGGATGTGGGCATCATAGGGCCCCCAGGATAGGGGGAGGGGACACGGGCCAGTGTCCAGGACTAATGTCCCATTCTCTTCTCCCCTTCTGTCTTCACAGGTCCAGCAGCCAGCATCTGGACCAGCCCCACCACTGAGGGCACTGGGGAGCAGCTCAGACCCCAAGCAGGGATTGTGCAGGGCTACCACCAGGCCATTTGCCAGTGCCACCAGGGTGGGGAAGGTGCTGCCCACGCCGCAGCCTTGTGGGACCTCCCCAGTGTGCTGCGGGAGTGGCTTGCCATGGAACGGCAGGCCTGGGACCAGGTTGTGGTGAGCCTGGACGCTCTGACTCAGGCCATGGTGGGGCACCTGGCCCTGGCTGCAGCCGTCTCGGGAGCCACTCCTGCACCCACCCCTCCTGCCCTTACCCCACATCACCCTGTCACCTGGCCACCCTACCGCCTCCCTCCCTTCAACCTCCCCTGCCACCCCAGCTCCCCAGTCAGCCTCCCACCTCTGACCTGTCCCTGCCTCGGTCCCCCCTTCCCACTCCCCTGCAGTGAGGCCCCCCCCCGCCCTCAAGCCTGACCTCAGTGTCCTGGTCCCAACCCACCTGCTCCCAGCTGGCCTCATATAACTGGCCCATGTGTTGCTGGCCAGGGCTGACCAGGAGGGGGCTATGCCCTGTTCCCCCTGTACCAATCCTAGGGAGCCAGCAGGAAGCCTTACCCCAGGTAAACCCCTACCTCCCCATGCCACTGGCCCTGGCCTAGACACAGGGGGCAAGGAGTGGGCACAGTTGGTGGGAATCCCAGCCCTAGACCCCCATCGACAGGTGGAGCCACCAGCCCCAACACTTGGCCCTCTTGGGGCTTGAAGGGTGCCTGCCCTGGGTCACTATGCCCCTGTATGTAGTTTCCCCCACCCCCTTTTGCCGTTCTCCCTATAGGTCATTCCCCCAGCCCCCTGTTTGCAGTTCCCCCCGCCATATATAGTTCCCTGGAGTTGGCACAGGCACAGACCACTGTCAGGTGCAATTAAAGAGTTTATTGTGGAGTTTAACCCCAAGTCCCCTGTGCATGTGTGCAGCGGGCGTGGGGCGGGGTTAATGCAGTCGCCTCTTGAAGGCCCGGCGCAAGGCCTCCTGTACCGCACCCTATCCTGCTGGGCCAGGCTGCACGGGGCAGAAGGGGGCTGCTTGTACCAGTGTCCCTGCCTCAATGGCCCACCCCTGCACGAATGGCTTGTGCTTTGCCTCCACGAGGTTGTGCTGGGTGCAGCAGGCCCCAGCCACCGCCAGGACACTGTGGAGGCCCACTGCCGGCCTGCTGAGGAGGCATTGGAAGCACTCCTTCAAGCGGCCGAATGCCCAGTCAACTGTATTGCAGGCCCAGCTCAGCTGCTCATTAAAAACATCCTGGCTAGGGTGCATGTGTCCTGTGTATGGCCTCATCAGCCAGGCCTGCAGGGGGGGGTAGTCTGCATCCACCATGATGCAGGGTGGCATTGTGGTGTCCCTGATGGGGAGCTCCCACCAGTGGAGGAAGGTCCCCTCGGCCATGCAGCAGCCCAGCCCTGCATTCTGTAACATGCTGGTGTCATGGGCAGGGCTGGACCAGCCCACACAGATGTCCTAGAACTGCTTGTTAGTGTCGACGAGCACCTGCAGGACTATGGAGTGGTAGCCCTTGTTTTTTACATAGGTCCATCCCACCATGGTGCACTGAGGCCTGGAAGACGATGCATGTGCCATCCAGTGCCCCGAAGCAGTTCAGGAACCCCCAACTTGTTGAAGTCCCAGCTGGCATTGTCCAGGGCCCCAACATGGATCAGCTGCTGCAAGAGGACCCTGTTGATGGCCCAGATGACCTACAGCACATGGGGGGGACATGCTTGTGAGTGTGGGTTGGGGGTGCAGTGTGCCCACTCATCGCCATTCCTGCCCCCGCCCTGTCCCCTGCAGGGCAGGCCTCCCTGGGGCTACTGCCCCCTGCATGCCTACCCATCCCCCTCACTGCCCCGTCCTCGGTGGGGGCCACCCCCCAGTTCCCGATGGTGCACCCTGCCTCCTGGACCCTGCATGCAGTGGGGGGGTGTGACTTGGGCATGGCTTACCTCATTAAAGACAGCTCCGATGATGGCCCTGCCCACCCCGAACTGGTGGTCGATGAATTGGAGACTGTCTGGGGTGGCCAGTTTCCAGAGGGTACTTGCCACCCTTTTCTGGAGCGGGCACGTTGGCCTCATGCAGGTGTTGAAGGGCTGGGGTAAGCCAGTGGCACAGTTCCAGGAGTGTCCCTTGGTCATCCTGAAACTCTGTAGCCACTGGTCATCACCCCAGTCCTCCATCACCAGACTGTCCTACAAGTTGCTGCTTGTGGGGAAGGCCCACAAGCGGCAGATGACCCAGGGACAGGGCAGGGACATCGCACTCTGAGGACAGCCTCTAGGAGGGTGGCTAGTAGGGTGGCCACCTGGAGCTGTTGACGCATGGTGGCCAGACACAGCCTTGGTGGAGGGGGGAGCTGCTCGGGCATCCATGGGGGCCCGGGGTGCCTCCTCTGCTCACTCTCTCTGCATGCCTAGGGACAGGTAGCTGGCCCTCAGTGTGTGCAGGCTGAGGCTTGAGGCAGAGGACCCTTTAAGGAGATGGCAGATAGCGGCCCCAGAAGGGTTTGTGTGCCATGCACCCATGCTCACAACACTTTCTGACCCTGCACCTTTGAAAGAGCACCCTGAGACGTGGACACTCGCTTCTGAAAGCGTGTTCATGAGGGAGATCATTCGAAGGGGTGGGTCAAACCTTCACTCCCCCTTTGCCTGCGAGGATGCTCCATTTCGAAAGGCTGGCTTTTGACGTCAAGTTTCAAAAGCCATCCTTTTGAAAGGGAGATGTCGTATAGACAGACTCCCCGGTCTTCTTTCAAAAGAGCGGGGGCTGTGTGGACACTCTTTTTCAAAAGAGCAGATCGTTCTTTTGATCTGCTTTTTTGTGTGTGGAGGCACTTTCTCAAAAGAAGTTCTTTCAGAAGAGATCTTCCGGAAGAGCTTCTTTTGAAAGATGTCTAGTGTAGATATAGCCAGTGAGTGTCTAGATCTTAAAATATTCACAGTGAACACTGGAAGATACTGTAATTTCACCCTGAGTGTTTTGACAGTGTAAATCTGTGCAAGTTTTCCTAACTAATGATTGAATGGATGTACAACTATGACTTTTCTCTTACTTTTACTTGACAGCCAAGAAGCATACAGGAACCTGGAGGGTTTAGGTCTCAAAACAAAACAAAACAAAACCCAAAAGAAAGCGATCACACAAACCTATGGTATTTCTGGGAACTTACTTTTTCTGCAATCATTAAAGAATCAATATCAGAAATTAGCAGCCAGAAACATATCTCATTTGATTACCATATCCACTTCCTACAGTCCTTTTGTTGGAATCTCGTGGCAAATCACCATCTTGTGCTTCATAGAAACTTTAGCAGTTTCTTGCCTCACCAAGGAGCAGATGTAAACTTGGACCACGGTCTAGAGATCGCAAACATCAAGATGAAACTCAAGAAAGAGTATAAGTCTGCGTCTATACTGGCTCACCACTCCCATCGTAGGTGGCATGTGCATAACGTGCATATTCAGCACCGCATTAGCATAATGGTGTCTGAGTGAATTTCAAAGTGCAGGGTTTGAATTGCAGATTGACAGTGTAGATGGGGGCAGCTTCTAAATAAGTGTTTCACTTTGACAATCCCTTAATCCCATAAAGCTAGATCAGAGTAAGGGAATGTGGAAGTGGGGCACTTATTTTGAAGCTGCCCCCATCTACACTGTCAATCTGCAATTTGAAGTCTGCACTTCGAAATTCACACAGCTGCCATTATGTTAATGAGACACTGAATATGCATGTTAGCGTCTCATTAACCTGCTTCAAATTGCCTCTTTACCATGCCACCTCTGATAGGAGTGGGGTGAGTGTAGAAGAAGCCTAAGAGAGTTTAAGAAAAGAAGAGACATGGCAAGGCTAGGTGAGGAAAAAACAAGGAAGGCACACGGAGCAGCTCTCGAAAAGATTAGGAATGAGGTCATAGAGAAAGACCAAAATAAGAAAGTGGCAGGGATAGCCACAGTGACAGAAGAGGCAGTTGAGCAGACTGTTCCAGAAGAAGAAAAGACCAGTAAGAAGTGGATCATGCAGGAGACACTGAAGTTGGTCTAAGAGAAGAGAGCACTGAAGATCAGAAGGGATGTTTCTGAGAGGGCGGAATAACAATATAGAATGAAATGCAATGAGTTAAGGACAGTGGCCAGAAAGGATAAGGTGAAATGGTTAGAAAAGCAGTGTGAAGATACAAGCTGTGTCTACACGTGCACGCTACTTCGAAGTAGCGGCACTAACTTCAAAATAGCGCCCGTCACGGCTACACGCGTCGGGCGCTATTTCGAAGTTAACTTCGACGTTAGGCGGCGAGACGTCGAAGTCGCTAACCTCATGAGGGGATCGGAATAGCGCCCTACTTCGACGTTCAACGTCGTAGTAGGGACCGTGTAGACGATCCGCGTCCCGCAACATCGAAATTGCCGGGTCCTCCATGGCGGCCATCAGCTGGGGGGTTGAGAGATGCTCTCTCTCCAGCCCCTGCGGGGCTCTATGGTCACCGTGGGCAGCAGCCCTTAGCCCAGGGCTTCTGGCTGCTGCTGCGGCAGCTGGGGATCCATGCTGCAGGCACAGGGTCTGCAACCAGTTGTCGGCTCTGTGGATCTTGTATTGTTTAGTGCAACTGTGTCTGGGAGGGGCCCTTTAAGGGAGCGGCTTGCTGTTGAGTCCGCCCTGTGACCCTGTCTGCAGCTGTGCCTGGCACCCTTATTTCGATGTGTGCTACTTTGGCGTGTAGACGTACCCTCGCAGCGCCTATTTCGATGTGGTGCCGCGCAACGTCGAAGTTGAACATCGACGTTGCCAGCCCTGGAGGACGTGTAGACGTTATTCATCAAAATAGCCTATTTCGATGTTGCTACATCGAAATAAGCTATTTCGATGTTGGCTTCACGTGTAGACGTAGCCACAGAGAGTTATTATGTTGAGTGTAAGACCAGGGAGGTGTATAAAATGATTAGAACTATTAATAGGAAATGGCAGGCAAAGCACATGGCAATCAAAGATGAGAACAATGAGGTGCTCATGAACAAGCAGAAGGTTGTGCAGTGATGGGCAAAATATTGTACCGGTCTGTACAAAGCACAGTTGGACTTGAGTGTCTCAGAGGGACTGACTGAAAGAGATATCTCTGCCGAGTTTCAAGAGCAAGACCAAAGGAGGAAGGAGAAAGAGCAGTGAATGACTAAAGAAGAACAAGAGCCCTGGAAATGAGATCATGGGAGAGATGATCAAATACAGCAGAGAAAGAATGATTGAGAAAATACACTGACTATGTAAGATAGCATGGAAAGAAGGAAAGGCACCTAAGGAATGGACAAGATCAGTGCCAGTGACAATACACAAGAAAGGAAGTGCATTGGAGTGCAAGAACTACAGAACGATTGCCCTAAAGAGTCATCTACGCAAGGTGCTGATGCTGATGGAGAGACTGAGATCGCAGATAGAAGAACATCTAGCAGATGAGCAAATGGGATTCAGGAAAGATAGAAGTACCATACAGCAGATATTGTCACTAAGATTGATAGCAGAGAAAGCTTGGTGAAAGAAGAAGATCTACACTTGCTTTGTCGATTTTCAGAAGGCATTTGACAGGACAGATCAGAAAGTGACTTGGGTGGTGTTGGATTTGTACGGGGTGGATATCAGACTGATACAGTTGTCAAAAGATATCAGTGACAGCGTAGAGGCAGCAGTGAGAATGGGTAAAGAGTTGAGAAGTTGGTTTAGAATGAGTAGAGGTACGAGACAGAGATCTGATATCACCAAGTATCTTCATCACCTAGAGAGAGTGATGGACAAGATCAAGGAAGAGGTAGAAGGGATATCTGTGCACAGGATGAGAATTAACAACTTGATTTTCATGGATGATATAGTTACTACTGAAGAAGATGACAAGAAGCTAGCGAGAATGATGCATCTGCCAAATGAGGAAGGGAAGTGGTACAGACTGATTATGAACACTGATAAAACAAAACCAATGATATTTGGAGATAAGCAAATAGGAAGGAAAATCAGTGTAGATGGAATTCAACTAGAGAATGTAGAGAAGTTTACATATCTGAGCAGCAACATGCTGTATGATCTAGACTGTAAGAAGGAAATAGCGACTAGAAGAGTGAAAGCAAGAGTGAGTTTGAAGGCGATGGATAAGAGCTGGAAAAGCAAAGCGATTTGCTTAGGAATGAAGCTGAGCATCTTGAAAACGTGTACTCAGCAGTATGCTGTACAGATGTGAGACATGGGTGATAATGAAAGATTTGAAGAGAAGGATATTGGCATTCAAGAGGAGTTGTTATAGAAAGACCCTGAGAACAGGGTGGATGCAAAAGGTCACCAACGAAGAATTATATAGGAAGATACAGCTGAAAGAAGGTTATAGAATGGAAGTTACAGCTATTCAGGTATATCTACAGAGGGAACAATGAACAAAAAATCAAGACACTGGTATTCGGCATAATGGACAGTTCAAATAGGAGAGGCAGACCCCACAGATGGGTAGATGATACAGAAGATTGGTGCGGAGCTAATCTACAGAAACTAAGCCACTCCACACTGGACAGGGAAAAATGGAAGGAAGTAGTGAGGTAAGCATCTTACAGCAAAAGGCACTGAGTCCATAGCTGAAGATGATAATGACGATGATATATCTCATTAGATTTCATAACCTGCAAAGATTGGTGGATCACTCAGAAGAGCAGGTTTTCCTATAAGAATCCAAGGTAATGTGATTCTGCTTGGCTCAGAAACACAACAACAAAATAAACAAAAACTGAAACAAAAACAAAAAAAAACCTTTCCACATAGCATTTTGGCACTTTCTGTTCTGCTCCCAGGTGGATTCAAGGAGTGAAGAAAATACTTCTGCACAGACAGCCTGGGATTTCACAAAGCAGGATGCCTCATGCAGCATGCTTGAGAACACAGATTTGCATAAACCAGATACAAAAAAAAAAGAGTTAAGCAAATCATTCACAATGCATAAATTATTCAGAGAATTATGCCTTTTTAATCTGTTTGCAAATTGTAAATCAGTGGGGTCTAATCTGCTTAAAGCCACTGTGTGTAACTGCAACATAGCAAACAGCAGCAGGCTGTGAAATGAATATATTTAGTCTATTTCCAAACTAGTGAATTTCTTAATGCAATGGCTCTTGCTCATTTGGTCACTTGGATATAGTTTATTAAGGATGTCCCACATTGTTTCCTTCTCTTGTTTTCACTACCCTTCTAAATCTTCATCCCACATTACAAGGCTGACAGGTCCTTATTGCACTGAATTATCTATGCCATGTCTACACTTACAAAAAACTTCAAAAGGGCCATGCTAATGGTCAAATCAAAGAATACTAATGAGGTGCTGAAATGAATGTTCAGTGCCTCATTAGCATGCCGCCGGCCGTGGCACTTCGAAAGTGCTGCGGTTCGCTCACCTGCACTAGTCTACGTGGGGGTGCTTTTTGAAAGGACCCTGCCAACATGGAAATCCCCTTATTCCTACCTGCTGATAGGAGTAAGGGGATTTCAATGTTGCTGGGGTCCTTTCGTAAAGGACCCCTGTGTAGCCGTGCCGAGCCACAAGCATTCTAAAGCAGCACTTTTGAAGCGCCATGGCTGAAAGCATCCTAATGCTAATGAGGTGCTGAATATTAAATTCGGCACCTCAGTAGTAATCTTTGAAATGTCCATTTGCATGACCATTTTGAAGTTTTGGCCAAGTGTGGCCACAGCTTAAATGTTTGAGAACTTTCACAAGAGACTCCATACTAAAATTATCACTGCTTCACTGATAAGCACCAAGAATGCACACCTCCCTGCTTGTTGACATAGCATATGTCCATGGTGTTCCTAGTAAGCACATGAACAACAATGATGTTGCAAATATGTCTGCAAGGCCCTGAGGGCCCAATCTACTGCCCTGAGTTTCAGGCTATGACTAGGGAGACCGAACCTGTGGAACACCTGGGTGTCATGTACTGGAGGTGTAGGCAATGTGCATCCAAATCCAGATTGGAGAGACTGAGTTTGATTGTGATGGCAGGAAATGGGGAGCAAAGAGTGTGCCCTGTAGGACGCTGGCCTGTATTGTGGGAAGTGAAGGCGCAATAAAGTTCACTACATTTCTGAGTGGGTTTCACCCAGATGTGGAAGGCACCCATCATGGGAGTAGGGCCAATGAGCTCTTGAAGCCCTTCTGGCACACCTATCCTGCATCTGGGGTTTTGGAGCCCACCCAAGTCCCTAAGGTGTAAGTCGTCACAGCCTCTGCCAGAACTGTAGTGTCCAAACTGCTGTTTTTTGCATGCTAGCTCTACTTTACTAGCTCTAGAATGTATCTCTCAGCTGGGAGCCCAATACAGACCCAATGGTGTATACACACACACATATGCGCTTCCATAATAAGGAACACACAGATATGCTAAATGATTGTATACTACTCTACAAAAACTGACTGCAAGAAGGTGGATGAAGGGAATAGCTAGATCAGGATTTCCCAATCTATGGGTCGGGACCCAAACATGGGTCATGATTACTTTTCAAAAGGGTGGCTGGCTGGGCTGGGTGGCTCCACAGTTGGCTCTTCAGCAGCCATTCACACTCCTGAAGTAGTTCTCAACTTCTTAATTGGATTAATAGCATCAAGCAGTTAAGCCAATCAATTAAACTGAGAACTGTTTCAGCTGCAGGGCGGACAACTGCATGCCTGAGGAGCAGTGACCAGCTCAGGTAAGCTGGGGGCCTGGCTCTGAAGTTGGGAGGGACGGCAGATCCAATCAGCTCCCTGGCTTCCAGCCTCTGCAAGAGGTGGGGCCCCAACTGGCTTCCAGGCATGGGGTCAGGGGATCGCCCCCCACCCTGCCAGGGTTGTTGTGACTGGCACTGCTGGCCATAGTGCTGTGCCCCACAGAATCACAGAATGACAGGGCTGGAAGGGACCTCAGGAGGTCATCTAGTCCAGCCCCCTGCTTCAAGCAGGATCAACCCCTATTAAGTCATCCCAGCCAGGACCTTGTCCAGCTGGGACTTAAAAACCTCAACTTCCAGCCACCGGCGTCCTTGTGCCTCCCCTCACTCCTGAGTGTGACTCCTCCAGGCCCCTGCAGCCCATGAATGTGACTCCCCTGACCCCTGAGTGAGACACACGTAGCCCCCTTTAGCCCAAGCGTCCCCTAGCCCCTGAGTGTGACTCCCCTAACCTCCTCCAGTCCAAGTGTGACTGCTCCAGACTCCTACAGCCCCTGAGTGAGACACCCTTAACCCCCTTCAGCCCCTGAGTGACTCCTAGCCCCTGCTTGAGTCCCCTAACCCCCTCAAGCACCTGTATGTGGCTCCCCTAGCCCCTGATTGTGGGGTTTAAGCCATGGAGAGCAGTGTGGGGATGCGTGTCTTTCCACCACCACAGCTCTAACTATGGTAAATGTACTGTTATTGTTTTATTAATATATTTCCTTTTTGCTATGAAATAACTATTATGAATATATAAACATGAGGGGGCACAATTTTATGTTCTTGCCTCAGGTGCAAAATTATCTTGTTACAGCTCTGTCTCCCCTTTCCTCCCCCACCCTACCCGCCACCATTTTTGAATTGCCTTGGGTCACCAAGACTTCCTGAATTGTTAAAATGGGTCCCCATCTGGAAAAATTTGGGAACTGCTGATCTAGATTGAAGGATAGTTCTCTTCACTCTTCACCTTGGTGACAGATAACAAATGCAGGTGGCTGCGGGGTGGGGCTGCATTCCTTTGTGCAGAATAGGGCTATGATATTACCATCATTCAAAATCTCTCATACACCCCAATAGACATGGGCTTCCAAGGCAGTTCAACAACTGAAAACCATGGCGGCTATAACTCAGAGCTAGTAGTACATGTTTTTAAAACCCAATTGAAACGTGTAAGTAACCATCCCTTACAGGACAAAAGAATGCATAATTTGAATTTTGCAGTGTTTTGGTTAGTTGCCTAAATCACATGGTTAAGTCTTCTACAAATTAAAAAATAATGGATATATCCTCATAAACTAAAGTGTTTATCATAGCTGTCTGGAAGACAATAGTTCCATTTCATAGCAACTTTTGCAGTGTCAAAAGTTGTTTTAATTGTGCATCAAAATGACAACAAAACCCTTCTTCGCAGTAGCAAAACAAAATTGTGTCAAACTGGCTATTAGCAGGTTGAAAACCTCAGGTTTTTCTGTTTGGGTTTCTTTCACCCAAAGCCAGAGAATGTGTGACCACAAAAACCTTCCAGACAAAAACTGTTGAAATTGATAAATCTCCATGAAATATTTCAGATTCGTAGAGCCACGTGCAGCTAAAAACTCAGTGTCTGCATCTACATCTACAAAAATGATATGCAGATAACTGCATCCACATCCAGATGCATATAACCATGGATATAAAGTGGATAGCCACAAATTTGCTGGGCTCTAGAGGACAAGCTACAAAGTAAGATGTGGCTGATGTTTATGAAAGGAGCAAGAATAGATACAATAAAGTGGCATGGAATATATCCTCTTTAGCACTTCTGTGTAAAGCATAAGTCAAGAAAAAGTATGCTTGCCAGATACTAAAGTCTCTGGAACACCATTCATCTAAAAAGAATTGTGTACCTTACTAGAAACAATGTAAAGACTCAGGATCTTAGGTTACATCTACACTAACTCTGGAAAATAGACTATTAGGTTCGATCTTCTGGGATGCCACTTCATGCATGTGCAAAATGACACATTCTGGGTCAACATCAACCCTGTAACTCCTCGTGAGCCTTAAGGATTAAGGAAGGTCAAATGGAGGGGTGCTCCTGTCAACCCCTGCCATGAAGACAGGCACAGAAGTCAACAGCTGCAAAGTCAATTTTTGGTACGCAATTGGTGTACCAAAATTCACATAGCAGCCATCGACTTTCCAGGTAAGTGTAGATGTAGCCTGAGTATACTTAAGATCTAGTCATGTGAATTATATTACTGAACAAAAGGAGAGGAGGAAAACAGCACTACCATACTCTCTCTTTCCCGACGTATCTTCTTGGAAGAGGATAGAACATCAAACCCTCTAAAAGAGGAAGGTTAATATTACTGGTGTCTGATGAAGCAGGAGAATAAGCATCTTGCAAACACAAAGAAATGACAACCTAAGACAAAAGACAACTACGTCTAGCATTGCTGACTGACTGGAGAAAGGAGTTAATGTCTCTGAACAGTTGGTTCCTTCTTTTTGAAGAATCTGCCTTACCACCTTCCCCAGCCTTCCTAGCAGCTCTTCAAACAGCAGCTTCATGCCTTTTAAAGAGCCCAACCCCAACTTCTTCTCCAGCAGTCTCAGGCAGCTCTTTATCTTGCTGTTTCAAGATCCCACCCCACCCAGTCTCACCTGTTTCAGGCAGCTCTGTAAACAGCAGATCAAGAGATGGAACAATTTGCCCCCTTTTTTAAAAAAGTTGGGATGCTCTCCAGGAAGCTGAAATAATGGGCTATCCCAGTAAAAACGGGATAGATGGTCACCTTACCACAGAGTCAACTAATTGTCATATTTTATGCAACTTCATTTAGTTGAAAGTTTTCCACCTAGCTCTAATATTTCTCAACAGCCCCACCAGCCTTAGCAAGGCATCCTTCAGTCTGCATAGACTATGAATCGCACCCTTCATAACTCCATTTAAGATCATCATTTGCAGTGTTGACAGTGACTGTGGAGGCCCACACGAGAGTGACAGTCCTTGCTACATGTGCTGCATATGTAGTGGGTGTCTGGCAGGTCCCTGATGTCCTTTCTAGGGGCTCGCTTCTCCTCTGCCAGCTGTCTGATCTTCATCTCATCCTTCTGAAGGCCCTTGTGTAGTTCCTGCTTCCAGCTGCTGGGGTCATCTGCCAGTTCTTCCCAACTATCTGGGTCGATGTCTACCTCCTTGAGGTCCCTCTTACAGATGTCTTTGTAGCGCAATTGGGGGCGTCCAGGAGGTCTTTTGCCAGAGGCTAGCTCATCGTACAGGATGTCTTCTGGGATCCTTCCATCATTCATCCTGTGAACGTGGCCAAGCCAACGGAGCCACTGCTGCCTGAGGAGGGTATGCATGGTTGGAATTCCAGCTTGCTCAAGGATGGCATTGTTGGGCACTCTGTCCTTCCATGATATCCCAAGAATGTGCCTGAGGCAGTGCAAGTGGAAGACATTCAGCCTCTTTTCCTAATGGGCGTACAAGGTCCAAGACTCACTGCCGTAGAGGAGGGTGCTGAGGATGCAGGCTCTGTAGATGTGCATTTTGGTGTGAGTGTACAGCTTGTTGCTGTTCCACACCCTCTTGCTAAGTCTGAACAGAGTTATGGCTGCTTTTCCGATCCTCCTGTTTAGCTTAGTCTCCAGCAACAGGGTGTCGCTGATGGTGATTCCGAGGTAAATAAACTCATGGATGACCTCTAGCATGTAGTTGTCAGTGCTGATTGATGGAGGTTCAGCAACATCCTGACCAAGTACGTTTGTCTTCTGTAGGCTGATGGTAAGCCCAAAGTCCTTGCATGCTTTGGAGAACGATCCAGCAGTTTTTGAAGCCGGCCTTCTATTTGTGTCACGATAGCGGCATCGTCTGCGAACAGCACGTCTCTAATGAGCACTTCCTGCACCTTAGACTTAGCCTTCAGCCTTGCAAGATTAAACAGTTTCCCATCAGATCTTGTGTGCAAAAAGATGCCCTCTGTTGAGGATCCAGAGGCAGGCTTCAGGAGGAGTGCAGAGAAGATCCCGAACAATGTCAGAGCAAGGACGCATCCTTGTTTGACGCCACTCCTGATGCTGAAAACATCCAATGACGTGCCGTCATATTGGATGGTTCCTCTCGTGTCTTCATGGAAAGACTGGATCATCTTGAGTAGCCGTGGTGGACAGCCTATCTTGTGGAGCAGTTTAAACAGTCCATCCTTACTGACTGAGTCAAAAGCCTTGGTCAGGTCTATGAAGGCGATATAGAGCGGCTTCCTCCGCTCCCTGCATTTCTCCTGCAGCTGCCTCAGGGAGAAGATCATGTCAATGGTAGATCTCTCGGCACGGAATCCGCACTGGGATTCAGGATACACTGGTCAACGTGGTCCGTACCTTCCAACAGGCAAGCTTGAAACTTTGATGATTTCCTTTTCTTAATAATTTTCTTGTTGGTTTGTCTGGTGCTCATTTCAGTCACTTGTCAGGTTTGGGAACCTTAAGCCTCATGCACCCAGTGAGGCAAGTGAACTATGGTGAGACAGTACCCTACTGGCTAGGGGTTGCCCAGCTTAAGGCGGGTGGTGACTGTCCAATGAGATGCAATAATCTCTCTCACCATCGGAAGCAACCCCTGGTGCTCATTCTCTATGCCAATCGAACGAGAGCTTATAACTGGTATCTGTTGCCTCCCATGTTGGTTCAATGCTGTTAAGCGATGCTGGGGTACCTCTCCAGGTACAAGCCTGGGCAATTTTTGTGGAGACCCTGGGCTTCCCAGACACCAGCCCCCCCACACCTCGGTTTTACTGATATAGTCCAAAGGAGAGGATAACCTCTACGTTTGGTACCAACTCAGCTGCAGGAGTTGCTGGGACAGTGCCAGAAGTTGACACAGAACCACCTTAGGACTCCCCTCCGGATTTTCTGTCAGGGTTTACTCCCTTAGCCTTACTCCTTCCCAGGATAACCCACAAGGCAGTGGGGCGTCTTCCTCTGCCTTCGCAGGAGTTGTCGATTTGCAGCACCACACCTCCTGGTCCGCCGTGGAGACTGTACATTAGAAGGGAGAAGGAACAAGTCCCTCCATAAGGTCGGTATGTGAGACAGACCAGACCCCCCTCACTGTGTTTCGCCTGCGAGCTGACGCAGTTGCCCGGGGGATGGCGTCACTGTAATGCACAACAGCTGCTAGGAGCCAACAGTGAGGGTTGAGTGGTGGGTGAGGACCAGTGCTTCCGTCCGCCTGAAAAGGGGCAGCTGCCGGAGAGTCAAAAGTACTACCTCTACCCCAGACACCCCATATCCCCCAACATTAAGTTTTGAGAAAGTAGCATCAGTGTGACTCGCAGCCTTTTTTCCTGAGAAACAAATTCCTTCATGCAGATGATAGTCCTGTATCCCAGTGGCAAATGGAAACGTTGGCCATTCTTTCCATTTCATGTGTGTTTGCCAGTTGAAATTAAGTACAGTTGATGAAACCTACTCCCATTTAAACAAGCCCAGCACAAAAGACTGAATACTTACATGTGTGTTGATATTTAATACTTTATCCATTCTTTACTAGAGTACCATTGAAAATGAGCTTCATGTGCTACGGTCACTAACAGGTATTTTCAGTGTTATGGAAGCCCCTCAGTGTAGTGGGGTCACAATGCACAGTAAATACATTCATTTAGTATAAAGAAACCACAAAAGAACCAAGATACAATGGGCAAAGATGGTGTTTCACTGTTCTTTCTGAGTTCTTTGTTTTTGTACTATGTGCATGTGTACTATATATATATAGTTTTTATGCCTATAGACAAGACTGAGATAAATACGGACTATGACTTTTAATGGTGTCTTTTCTAACCATGACAGAACTCCAAGACGGAGACCGTTTACTATATCTTTTAGGACTGTGGGCCTATATTTAAATTTATATGCAGGCAGTCCACAGAAAGTCTGATGACAAGATTCCTTTATTCCTCCCTATAGGATTAGTTGGCTAAAAGAAACCGTTACATATTTCAAAGTCTCCGCTCTTTTAACTGCAATTATTTCAAAGTCACTTTTTCCTCCTTTATGTTATTGCCACTCTGTATGTCCCTTTACACGTGAACCTAATGCTTCAAGCTAAGTGGAATGGATCTGTCCAATTCAGTGTTAATATGTATAAGGTGTTTTGCAACCTCACCTGAAGTTAGTAAGAGATAAAAAAGATTTATTTTCTAGGTATTCAAATGGTAAAAGAATTTGTCTTATCTTGTTCAGCCATAAATCTGGGCTTATAGCATGGTTAAAGAACAAGAAAGTAAAAATGGAGCTAGGATTACAGTCAGCTCAAGGGAGTGTGGCAAATACTCTATTGACGGGAATGGTATATTTTATCCTCTCTTTTGTCCCAATGAACCAAAAACCATTTGATTGGTAGTGTCACAAACTAACCATCAGAAAGGAATTAAGTGGTCAGCAAAAATGTGCTTTTCTATCAAAGAAGTGGCAAATTGCAAGATGTAAAAGCCCAAAGGTCAATGTAAATCTCCATATTGGGGTCAAGGGAAAAGAGAGAAAGAGACAGAGAGAGAAGAAGGGTGGGGAAGGAGAGGGGAATCTATTACAGGCAATCGAGATCTTCTACATCCTGATCTCAAAAAATGCACATTCCTGATTCTGACTCTCATTTTTCAGTCATGTGCTCTGTTTTTCCCATTTACACTTTTTAAAGTGTGTATCAAGGTGATTAGCGATGTGGATGAAAAATGAAAGATTTCATTTTTTCCATTTATCTTTCCTATTCAATGGGACATTCTTGTCTTATTGGGATAAGCACTTCTACCTAAAGATGAAATGAACCTAGGGAAAAGGCCAGTGTAATATGCTCCCTAAAACAGGATATTAAGTTTTAAAACTATACCCCTGTCAGCTGGAATTCATCAACAATTTCATTTTACTCTGGACTAAAGGGACATCGCCAGAATCCATTTTGCTTGGGTGGAAGAGAGCTGTCGTGACAATAGAACCAAGATGTTTCTGAGCTCAGCAGTAAGAAGTTAGTGCAAGTTCATAAGATGTCACAACAACAAACATTGATGGGGAAAAGTATGAAATAAAGACAGACAATTAGTCCAAACAAAAAGACTGATATAACTCAAGGACTACGTTAAAACTGTGCTCAGTAAAATAAGTGACAGACCCAGAAATCAGTGAACCAAAATTGGTGGGACAGAAACTAGGCCTAATTGACAAATCAAATACTGACCTATGCCACCTACACTCCCATTATAACTCCTTAAAGAAAGCATATTAGGAGAAAAACTGGCTACCCAAGAAAGCATTGTTATGGCTGTCACCCCATTACAGAACTTGGCACAAAGTGAGCTGCTGTTGCAGAAACATTCATACCTAATTGGTATTAGGCACAGGCAGTTAATATATTCCAGAAGGATGATAATAGAACACCTCATTAGGAGACATCTTGGTACAAACTTCCCACAGATAACAGGTGCATTGTGACCCATGCTCAGGATAGGGTCTAGTATGATGGACAGCGATGTTTTGATCACACCATGATATACAAGATAATAGGTGGCATACTCATACATTAGAGGATGTCATCCTCATACATCAGGAGTGATGTGTAACTTGTTTGTATGCCTGTACAAAAATGGATCATAGATGGCTCTCATTGTCCAGGCTACGGGGCAGTATTGAATCCTGTGTTACTGACTCACCTGAGTCCACTGTAGCAAGCATACATGTGACAGATATCTGATCCAGGGAAGCTAGGATCATGTTTCATTTACAATAAACCTGGTTTGTTGCCTGCCACCCTTAGCTGATTTTGCAGATTTTGGGGGGTTGCTCAGAGTCTGCTGAGCCAGTCACCTGTGTAGAGCCAGTCAGCATATGGTGAGGGCATATGCACGCTGCTGAATAGTTAGCATCATTGAATGTAGTAGAATAGTTAATCAGGACACCTTGCCAGTGACTTTAGACCACAAGTCTAAGGAGTTGGATATGCTCCATTGCAGAACATGTGCCTTCATAACATTACCTCTGCAGCCTTACACAGATTCAAAATTTGATCTGTATCCAACCCACATCTGTGATAATTAACTTGTATCCAAGTCATGATCCTCACTCCACCTTTTCTATGTATCCCACTGTTTGAGTCTTGCAGATACAAAATTTGAATTTGTACCTGATCTGCAAAGATGGTAAACAATGCAACTGCATCCACAGGTTCAGATATCCATGGATTTGCAGAGCTCTAGTCATCTTCCCAGCTACATTTATAGCTGTGGCCACTTTTATGAGGTTTGATTGATGCAGTGTTTCTACTTACTGTTGGACTTTAACAGGGTTATTACTGAGATGATTATATTAATCTGTCATATGATCATTTAATATCCCTATAAACAAAGGGTAGAACTGTACTAATGTTGAGGCTTAATTGCATGTTGATTTACTTGTGAGTATTTGAACAGGTGGTAGAAAGAATCTGGGTGATTCAAAAAACTAGAATTAAAGAGGGGGAAAAGGTGGCTGCTAGGTAAGGACATTTCATAAAATACCTTACCTTATGTTCAACAGCTACCTTGAACTTACAATGTCAGCTTTATGGAGGAGAAGGGGCCAGGTTAATGAAAGATGATCAAATTGTGTTTTCATTCTGGAAACACTGACGAAGAAGGTCTTTGCCCACAAAAGCTTATGCACCAAAATATCTGTTAATCTATAAGGTGCCACTGGACTTCTTGTTGTTTTTGAAGATAAAGACTAACTCGGCTACTCCTCTGATATTTACAGTAGGTTGTTTCTGATTGGATCTAACATAATTCTAATTAAAAACAGGTGCAACAGCTGAGATATTCCACTGCTGAAAATAGTTGCAGTATTTACTTATGCTCCTACCATCCATTTGTTGCCTTTTATATCCTGTCGTTATTAGTATGCTTTGATTAATAAAAATGAAGCGTGCTAAATCAGTTTTTAGATGGGAATTAAAGTTATCACCTGACTCTGTGTTTTGACATCATCATGTTTCTTTCAAGGACTACAATTTAGACACAATATTTTCTGAAAACATTATGGAAATATTTTAGAAAAGATTGTTTTATGTGACTAATAATGGTGCTGTAGGGGATTCTTTCCCAGTGAATCTGATCTGTCATTTTCAGAAAAAATGATGAACGCTCCCAGAGTAATTATTAGATTCCTACAGATTTTAGAATGATAAGCAGAGTCTGAAACTGAGCAATCTTTCAGGCTCAGCTAGTGACAAGGAAGGCCCCATGAAATGATGAGATGTCCCAGGCCACAGAAAGATGAAACATTTGGCAGCCATATCGATGTGCAGTCAGCTTCCTGTTAAAGTAACAGGACTCCATAGGAATTGAAATGTTTCCTCACTTTTAGATTGTCTAAATACATGGAACAGCAATCCCACAGCTGCACTGCTGCTAATATGGCATGCTGGGGTCAAAGATGCTGACTTTGTCTCTACTGGTAGGGGTGCTGGACCCCCTCACCACCCCAGACTCACTTTCACTCCACCCCTTCTTCCAAGCTCCCTTGCCTCTTCATACTCCTAGCCCTGTCCCCACTCCACCCATTCCTTTCCTCTTGTCACCTCCACCGTCACTTGAGGGTGCCCTATCTCCGCTTCTCCCCCATTCTTACAATGCCTCCGGTATGCCACAGAGCAGTTGATCATGGTAGCTGGGAGGCACTGAGAAAAAGTGGGAGGAGTTGATTAGAGGGACCACCAGTGGATTGGAGGCAGAAGTAGGTGGTATAAGGAAAATAGGGAGCTGGCTTCTAATTTTATTCTGGAGGTGCTCCATTTGCCTGTGGCTGGGGTAATACAGGTTGAATCTCTTGTCTGGCACCCTTGGGACCTGATCAGTGCTGGACAAGAGAATTTGCTAGACAATGGGAGGTCAATGTTGTCTAGCACATTACCAACACTACCACTACTCACTGGGCTCTGAGAAGACACTTAGGGGTAAATTAGAGATAAATAACAGCACAGAACATTAAGAACTATTACTGGTGGCTGGAAACAAACTTATGGGACCCCAGGAAATCTGGCCATAACCATGATAAGTGGTTATCCAGCTAACTGAAACCATGCCAGATTTTGGAGTTTGCCAGACAAAAGAGTGCCAGATGAGAGGGTTCAACATGAAACATGTAACATGAAAGGAATCCATGCTCGTAAAACTAAACTGGCTTGTCACTAAAGGGACTATTTACAGAGAAGTATCAGAGAGGTAGCTGTGTTAGACTGTAGCTTCAAGAACAACAAAAAGTCTTGTGGCACCTTATAGACTAACAGATATCTTGGAGCATAAGCTTTCGTGGGCACAGACCTGCTTCATCAGATGCATGAGTGGGGATGTGGTTTCAGAGGGGTATTTAAAGAGTGGGGTCCCAGGAAGAGGGAGGGCCAGAGCTGACAAGATCTATTCAGCAAGGTGGAAATGGCCCAGTATCAACATTACTTATCAAAAGAGGAAAAAACAAGTCAGATCAGACAAGGGGATGATGGCTCATCTGATGAAGCGGGTCTTTGCCCATGAAAGCTTATGCTCCAAAATATCTGTTAGTCTTTAAGGTTCCACAAGACTTTTTGTTGTTCTCTATTTGCAGAGAAGTGGCACCTGCAGTTTGCATTCTAGCTACGTGCAAGCAGACGGCCTTCCTGCTACTTCCGCTAATAGCTCTTCCTTAATGAACCTCTGGTCCTACTGCCAAGTTGCGTGCACATTGTTCATTGACTAGCAATCTTGCCACAGTCACTGTTGTAGTCATCTCAACAACCATGTGACTTTTCTACAGTGTCTGATTACATGGGGCAGCAGAGTCTCCAAGTCACCCAAAGCAACACTTGTCTGTCTAGGTGATGGTAGGATTACCACTATTGCTCAGAGGGTAAAGGGTTACTAATTGTCTTTAGTCATAACTTTCCCACCATTCTTTGGGCTACTAAAGGGGCAGAACACATTACATACCACATGGTGCAGCTTCCTTCACATTTCTTGACACAAAATGCTCATGAACTTCAGGACCATAATCTGGCAGAGGTTTCATAGAACTGATACACACAGATGCCTTGAAAGGCATGGCTGGTGTCATCAAAAGTAAGAGAATAGTGATTGTATCTGTAGATCCATCAGAATATGCAAGGTTGCAGTTTATTTCACTTGCTGCTCTAATTTAAGAATAATAAGCTATACCTATCTCATGGAGTTGGAAGGGACCTTCAGAGGTCATTGAGTCTAGTCCCCTGCACTAACAGCAGGGCCTATCACCATCCCTCACAGATTCTTTTTTTTTAAATGTATTTGCCCCAGATTCCAAAATGGCTCCCTCAGAAATTGACCTCACAACCCTGGGTTTAGCAGGCTAATGCACAAACCACAAATCTATCCCTCCCCCATTACGAAATGCTTCCACACATATTTGCCTTAGTACCTTATTCACCTTGTCAAACTATCTCTGGCAAAAATGAGAACGTCTTTCCACATTATATCTTACAGCTATGAAACATGGACAAGCAAGTTTTTTTAAAGAAATTTCATTATGTAAGCAGGTAGTAAAATCATGCATATAAGTTAAACGTATTGGTTGCATCTACACTAGAAGTTCTTTCAGAAAATCAGGCCCTTTTTCAAAAGAACATGTGGCGCGTCTACACACAAAATGCACTCTTTCTATTTGAAATTGAAAGAACGTGGCTTTTCTTCCAGAAGCCATCTTCTGCTCCTGGATCAGGAAAAGCACTTCATTTTGAACGATGCTTTTGAAAAAAAGCAAATGTAGATACTCCACAGCCCCTTCTTTCAAAAGAGCAGCCCTCATGACACCAGATTTTTCAATCCCTTGTCCATTCTTTTGAAAGAGCAGGGACAGTGTGGACGCTCTCTATCGAAAGAGCGGATCGATTTTTCTATCTGCTTTTTTGTGTGTGGACGCGATCTTTTGAAAGAAGATTTTTTGGAAGATCTCTTCCAGAATAACTTCTTTTGAAGGATTGCTGTAGTGTAGAAGCAGCCATAGAGAATATATTTAGAAGTAATCTGCTATACTGAAGTAAGTGTAGAATGTAACCAGTGTACAATTATGTACAAATTAAAGGAGAGTCATAATTTTGCCTTTAAGAAATTTGTGAAGGCAATTTAAAAGGATTCACAAAAGTGTCCATAATTCCTAAAGTTACCATTGCATAATACCACACCTATGTCTAAAATCGTTCTTGATAGTAAATCCCTTAATAAAATATGTTAAACCTTTTCTCGTCTATTACACCTAAAATGCATGTACTCCGCTAGCACAAGGTGCTGAGACATTTAATCCAGATTTATGTCTAGAAGGATATATTTAGGGAAGCTGTTCAACAACTGATTATTCCTCAGTTCTATACTGCTATTAATTTATATAATTCCTTTTCAGAAAATGCCATCTACTGAGGTACAGCTTCTGGGGGTAAAGGGAAGAAAACAGTTCCAATTAAAGCATGATTTTGGTGAAGAATGGTGAAGATATTAGAGTTAAGCATTGCAAAAAAAAAACCACATTGATTGCTAAATCTACATAAACCTGAACTGAATAAAAATAATCTTACTGTAGGAGCTAAACCATATTTACAGTACACCACCTTCACCAGGAAAACCCAGATAAACTACAATTATGCCTACAGTAGTTACACAAACTTTCTGAAACTTTCCACAGAACTTACATGTCTTGAATCTTGCTCAAGATGACGTTTCATTTCCCTCGAAAGGCTAAACATGCTAAGTACTGCTTTTCACCTTTCTTACCTAAAATGATTAATTACAGCTTGTAACATTAAGTTGCACAAAGTTGACAAGAATATGACTTATTGAAGCCAAAGTTGATGATTGTCCACTGAGCCTAATTAGTGATTAAAATATTTAGTGTGAAGTTCATCTTTAAAATTACAGGGTATTTTAGCAGACTAAATCATGGAGCATGAATCACACATGGAGCACTGTTGAGAGGCTGGCCAGGGACAGACAGAAGTGGAGGACCTTTGTTGCTGCCCTATGCACCAGTAGGCATAAAGGAAAAGGATGAGGAGAATGAAAGCACGGATGATGTTCAATGAAGGGTAGGTGTACTCATGGAGAAATGGAGGGTGGGAGAAAAATTGTTTTGTTTAACTCACTGTTGGGGCAAAATTATATTATCTGAATATTTATGCTGACAATCACAATGACATTTCAGGTTAAGAGTCCCTGAGAAATTAACTTTGCTTTTGTAATATAGGAGAATGTGTTTTATTTCATGGTCACATAATAGTTTGCAATATATTTTAAGATTCTACCTGGTCAATGAGTATATGGGTTTTTTTCCCTTTTAACAGCCATGAATTACTTAGTAATACTTCCCTGATGGACTGTGTTTTCTAACAGACAATCTACCTTAAATTCTCAAGCAGTGAGGGCACTCTCTGCTAATTGGCATATCTGCTTTCCACGACCAACTGTCTGTTTAACTCTTCATGAGAGATGTATCTGAATACTTGGTTGCTAACATCTAAACTGTTTTGTTAAATTTATTCCCCTAAATTTGTGTTATTGCTGTGTATGTACTGTATGCATCTTTGACTTTAAAACAAACTTGGTATTTTTGGATAACCTAGCACTATGCCCTGATGTACAGAAACTATGGGTGGGAAATTTCAGTCCTCAGCAAGGTAGCTAGTCTAATTAATGTTTAAGTGTAGATCGGGACTTAAATGTACATGTAGCTTGTGCATGGGGTGAATTTCACTCTTGGAGCATTGATTTATCTCACAAGACTGATTTTAGTCTGCAAGTTGCATTTTTTTCCCAATTCTTAAAATGTGTTGAAATATTTCTGTGGAGATAGGACAAATATTGTCCTTTTAGCATTTATCCATATAGACATTACTGTGTGAGATCATGTTGTTTATTTAAAACTATGTATAGATATAACAGATAGCCTTGATGTGGAAACTTTTTTCAAATTCTGCAACAAATCCTTGCTATAGCAGTCTTGAGTATTGTTTGTGTCTGAGGGAGAATGACTAAAATGTAGTTGTACAGGCTATAGAGCAATAAACAGTGATTGCAAAGGAATATAGTCAAAATACATGTTTCCCTCTAGCTCTTTCTTTCCTTAATTTAACAATTTATTTTACCTTTCTCTCCTGAAAATGAACAAGAAGGGAAACAGTACACATATAGTTGCCATTGTTGGATAGATTGCTCAGATTTGTATCAAGTAATTATTTTTGATATTTTCGATGCAATAGTGCCCAGTGGCTCAAGCCAATATCAAAAGCCATGATCCTGTAAAAACCCATAACGAGTCATGACTTGTGTTGTGACTGGTGTTGTCTTGGCTACATCTGCATACGGAGCCTCTCTTTGTTCTGTAGGCTTCACAGCTTTCTTACAGCCTTCTCACTGTTCGACCTGGCAGTGGATAGGTGCTTGCTGATCCAAAATCTGTTCACCCTGCCAAAGGGGGAAATTTGCATAAAGAGCTGGCAAGTAAGAGATTTTGATCATTTGAGCTGCACTGAGGCAAAAACCAGGTAGCACTACAAGTTGCTTAGAAGAGTCAAGAAAATGCCAACCTCCCGATAATATATTCATATTAAACTATCTAAATATTTCTGCAGTCCAAAAGGCTGAAAACAGAAGCCTGAAAGATTCATCAATTCACTAGATGTCAAACCATATAGACCTAAGGAAGGCGTTTACTGTCCTACTGCTAAAATCCTTTAAGAATGAATGGCTCTCTATTTTATTTTATAAATCTTCTTCGGAAGAACTGGTAATTTTTCCCTATATTTTCCCCATTTTTCAAAATTTAAATTTGTGAACTTATAACAGGATAATGCTGCTTATTGTACTTGTTGCTCATATGCTCATCTATAAGTAACTCCAGTTAGCATATTAAGGCAGCACCACACAAGTCCATAGTTAAAGTCAAGGTGAATTCTGTAGTCAGTGCAGCAATTCATCTATTTTATGATGTATGAAAGATGCAGCACTCACCCCTAAGAATACTGACTGAATTACAGAATTTTTACACCATTCACAAGGAAATGCAAAAATATTAAGTTGTCCTGTGGCATCTGAAAGATGAACAGATTTATCTGGGTGTAAGCTTCCATGGGCTGGAGCCATGTTTGTCAGATTGCATAGCGTTCAGTGGGCTGAAGTTAGCAACCATTTGCAAAGATAGTCTCTCACAGAACAGCCATTGGCCTCTATTTTCGCCAAAAGAGGGAAGCCAACTTCTACTAACTTAAGATATTGGCCCTTGACCCACCATTTTAGCTGAAATTACAGAGTAAAATGAAAAGAAAAAAAATAGTGTGTACAAACCCAGCACTGGACAACATTCCTTCTATTGCAGTCAACAGAAAAAAATGGGGGTAAGGAACTAAAAGGTTTCCAGTTTCAACAAGCAGTAAAAACGTTCCAGAAGTAGCTGTGTTAGTCTGTTGCAGCAAAAACTACAGGAAGTTTCCTGGCGTCTTAAAGACAATTTTATTATGGCATAAGCTAATGTGAAATTAGTTTTATCAGTGAGTTGCAACTCATGAAAGCTTATGCCATAATAAAAATGGTTTTTCTTTAAGATGTCACCAGGCTCATTGTTTTAACAATGAAAAGGAAATTTTAAACTAACTGTAGGGTTTTGAGAAGGTTTGATTAGAAACATAGTCCATTTCTCAACAGAGAAAGTTTCATATGAGATATTTCAAACAATTCTATGACAGCCTAACCCAATACTTACATCTGTAAATTTTATAAACAAACTACACGATCCACACAAAGCCAGAAGCCATTTTTGAGCAAAGTTAAAAATCACTGGCTAAGCACAATGCATTTATTGACAGGGCTGTAATTATTTGGACAGGATTTCTCTTTGGGACTAACTCAGCAGAAAACCATGAAGAGCAGATAATTCAGAGACTAATCATGCATTCAACAAAGCCATAGACATTGTTAGAAGATATTGCATATTTAAAGAGGAAGCAATGTATAAAACAGAAAAATCTAGTCTTTTTTTCAGGCAAACCAACCCACCTGCTCTTACCTCCTCCTCTTATTCTTCCTTCCCTTCCCCACAACCATAAAGACACCTAACAGGTTGATAAACTGTCTATGGAAATGATGCCCAAGGCAAACACAGGAAAACATGCAAGCCAGATGAAAATCCAGCAAACGCATAAACTTAGTACAAGTGTAAAAATGGCAATATTTATGCAAAAATGCACAAAAGAGTATAAGAAATGAGTGAGCAACCCCAAGACAGCACACGCCATGTATTAGTGGGTACAGTCACCAGAGAAGGAGCTGGGCTATGTCGGATTTCAGCTGCAGGATTGCAGCTGCATCAAGAATTCAAAGGTACTGTTTTGGTAAATGACACCAGCTTGGTCAATTGGTCACTGGTGCCGAAACCAATGCAATACACACAAAACTAACACAACTAAAACTCAACAATCGTGCTCAGAAGTGGTTTAGTTACCAAGGTGAGCTACTGGATGTTCAAGTTATAGTCACTGCAATGTGTAAAGAAAATAAAACCATGAAATTTTACATTGCAAATACATGTGGCCCCACAAAAAATCACAGCCATGAAAAATGTGTCACAGACTGTGAAATCTTGTCTTTTGTATCCTTTTACCTATATTACATGTTTCACAGGGGAGATGAGTAGTTCTCAAATTGGGTGGGAGTTGCAGGGGGCTGGAAGATTATTGGATGGAGGGGAGTCATAATATTGCCACCTTTACTTCTGTGTTGCCTTCAGACCTGGGCAGCTGGCGAGCAGCTGCTGTTGTTTGAGAAACAACTTACTCCTACCTCCCTGCCCCTTGCCCCATATGGGCCTCTGAAAGGGGATATCTACCTGTTAGGTACTACATGGGTTACACAAGCAGCAGTTATGCCTTCAGAGCTGGGATCAGCACCTGCAGACATGAAGGGAGCACTGCTGACAGCAGCGGCACAGAAGGTACACCACTCCTCTTTTGGGTCAAGATCCTTACAGCTACAGTACCATGACGTGTCAGAGTTAAATAGCTGAAATCATGAAAATGATTATTTTTAGAACTATATGATTGTGAAAATGACACAAATTTACCATGAATTTGGCAGGGCCCTATAAGTACAGAAAGTATCAGCATTCATGGTGGCTGCCTGGGTTTTAAATTGATCAAGTCATTAATGACAGGGTAACATCTCCGTTAATACCTATGTTACCTAACCTAATGACAGACTACCCAGATTTATTTCATGGACCTGGGCAGTTTCCTGAGGAATCAAAAGTTAGACACATATATTATCACAGCTATAGCTGTAAGGAAACAGCCACAGAAATTCCAGTGACACAGCAAGACTGATTGGCTTTGACAGTTCCCCTGCACATTCCAGTCTCAGCACATCTTTGACCACAGGGAATAGGAAGAATCCACAGTAGGAGCAGCAAAAGCACTTTCAGGCAGATGCCATATAGGACATACGTACGTGTGAATTGCGTGTGGCTGCCGTTATGCTAATAAGGTGCTGCATATGCATGGTAGTGCCTCATTAGCAGCTGCTGAAATCCCTCTTTACCATGCCCCTTCCAAAAGGAGGGGGCTAGTGAAGAGGTGCCCTATAAGTCTGAAAGCATATCTCTGCAACAGGAGTTGGTCCAGTACAAGGTCTTCCCTCACTCACCTTGTCTCTGAGTTCCTGGGACCAGTGTCACTACAACTCTACTGACAAGCACAACTTAGAGCAAATTAAAGCTGCTACTCTTTTATTGTAAATAGTGAAGAGCATGTAGACAAATTTTCCGTTAACTGGCTGTATCAAAAACTGAAAACCTTGAGTCAAACAAAAAATTATTTCGGTTTCAAACTTGTTTTCAAAAACAGTTAAATGAGAGTGAAACAAACTCTGAAACCAAGAGTCCTTTCAAATAAAAACTCAAGTGTTTCATTTTGAAAATGTCCAAACAGAACTTTAAAAATTTCTCTCTTAATCAAAACTTTGGCAAACAACACAAAATCAGTGTTTAAATTGACTGGAATCTTCCTTTGTTGGTGAAATACAGAAAATTTTGTCTTGCTCAAAAGTAATGTTACCTGTGTGCTACTGGGCCAGCCAGGGATCATAACAAAGAAAATGCATTCAAGTCACTATTTCCCAAACCCAACACATCCATGGCAACCTTCAAATATACCTTGTATACTAAGGTGCATGAGAGGGACACAAGAAGAGTGATGTAGCTGCTTCAGTTGCTCCTCAGCTGCCTGTAGCGGGGAGAGTTACAATAGCTGAGCAAAGAAGCCAAGTGGATTTTGAGGATCAGGCCTCCAGTGAGGAGGAACTAATATCTGTGGATGACCTAGATTTTGAAGAGAAAGTTATGAGGCTCCCAGAGATCAGAAACTGCACAAAGTTATCTGAGTCACGTGGATATATAGAAAATATCATCACAGGGTTTGATCAGGCACAGTAGGAACTTGTTGTTGCTAGACAAAGTCTCCCCCTTACAAGCCAGCTCGCTTGCTGCCCCCCCCACCACTGAGAAGCACACAAGGCATGGAAACGGCTGCTGACAGCACAGTCTTTGATGCCCCTCATTGAGGCCCAGATGTGCTAGCTTATTGTGACCCTGAGAAGCAGAAAGTACAGATAAAAGGCTAACAGGCCAAACTGTCAACAAGAGAGGGGTGGGGGACCCTCAGGAAATCACCCCAGCTGGCATTGATGAATTTGATGCACACACACATACCATCCCAGAAGAGGAAGTCCCCGCCCACACAAAAAGAATGTCCTGTACTCCTAAATTGCTTATCTCCTGTCTTACAAGTGCAAGTTAAGTAAGAAATGCCCTTGTAACAAACTGGCGTCACAAAAGACAGACCAGTACGATCTGGCACCATAGATAAGAAAGAGAATACGTGACCCAAGGGGTATAAAGATGGACCCAGCAGAACTCTTACACTGAGTGCATTTCCACCAACTACCTGCTGGTCGGGTCAGGTGATTGCCTCCCGAGGTCCGCAGCTGGGGACGCCCAACCTCGTATTCGTCTTTCCACGGAACTGAGTGACCAATCCAGCTTGGCTACGCTGGTATCGAGAGATGCAGAGAGGGTAAGATATACCCATGCTAGGTCTCCATTTTTTTTGTGCTCAGCTAAAGAATTAGAGCTCTGTAACTAGACGTTGTTGTATCAAGATATCATTGTGTTAGATGGTAACAGATATCTTTGTATTGGATTGTAACGTAACCTGTTAACACCTGTACTTTGCTAGCATATAAGAAGTAGACAATAGTCTTTTGTAACCACACGCTTATAACTGTAGCTTAATAAACTTGTAACCAGTTAAGATCCAAGCCTGACCCTGTTATCCTTTTGTCACTACAACACAGCCGGCACAACAAAAAGAACTTTAACCGTTTGGTTACTACAGCCTGGCCGTAGGTGAGAGTGCTAGCAGCTCCCTGCTCTAACAGTAAAAACTGGGTTGTTTAGGACCCAGGAAAATCCTTCAGCCTGTCTTGGCTGCTTGCAGCGACGAGCTCCCTGCTCTTGCAGTTTTAAACTCGGGTGGTAACAAGGGCATAGTTGGTACCTCACCGCACATTATCCGGCCACCAGCTAACAGAATTGGCACAGCTTTGGCAGGGTTGTGACACAGACTGTACCGCAGTGACAAAATGAAATCAGTCACGATAAACAACATGGATTTCCCCAACATAGAGAAGGAATTTACCCAGGAAGGATGGGGTGACCCTAAGTGGGACAAGGAAATGTTGGAAAAGAACTGGGGACAATCAGAGGAATTATGGTTGCAGTTCTGTAAGCAGAGAACTGCTTGTAAACTAAAAGGGAAAAAGGAAAGCTTCTTAGACAAAAGCCCAGATTATAAGACCTTGAAGAAACTGCCCAACTCTGAAAGCTTTAGTTCAAGTTCTTAACTCTTTGTGGTACAAAGTGTAGTTATGTAAACATTTATGTTGTGGTGTATGTGTATATGTCATGGAGTTTTGTTTAATGTTGTTTGTTTGTTTGTCTGTCTGTTTGTCCTACTGGTGCATCCATAAGGAGGGGACGCCTTCCAATATGGACACCTTCCAATATAGGAAAAACAGTAAGTTTCGGTACAAAAGATCTAAATCCCATTTGTAATACTTAAAATGGTAATATCCAATAAGATGTCACTTTGGAAAATAAGCATGTGATTTGAGGTTAAGAGTAAGTGAGTAAGTCCTTAACTCTAACGGGTCTGGAGAAAATTCTGAGTGAGTAGCCTGCAGAGTTTAGAAAGAACTGAGCGTATTTGTAAATGGAGTATTCCAATATGTAACCTGCCACCCCAAAGGGGTAGAAAAGTATTCTTTTGTCTTTCAGAAACACAGAGTAAAGCTGGTAGTTACTGAAGAACAACCTAAACATCATGAATCTCCTTTTAAAATGAAGAATGTGGTTTTGTATTTTATGTTTGTGCTTATCTTATTAATAGCATTATCAAATTGTCTATGTTGGTAAGTTAAAATATACATGGACTCATTAAAACAAAATGATCTGTATATTGCTGCCTTATTAAATGCCTTGGCTGACACAGCAGCTAAAGCTGCAGACCTTTCCTCTCTTGGGCCACTTCACTGCTTCCCACTTTTACAGATTCCCAGTCTCCTGTTGCAACCCTTATTGATACTGCACTATTCCAAGATCAGGCCCTAAATTCAGAAGAAACTATCTGGAGACTGGATGAATGCCTTTTGCATCCTGAACACCTTTGGCGCTCCTCGGACGGCCGCCCGGTTGCGCCCAAGGTCCTTCTCCCTTATCTTGCTTGCATGCACCACAGCCTGACTCATGTAAGTGAAGCAGGGGATGATTACTGCTGTTCAAGCAAATTGGTTTGCTTCCAAATTCTCTTAAGTGGCCCAAACAACTGTCTGGCTTGCCCTGTCTGCCAAGCCCACGACGTGGGCAAACCTGTAAAGACAGTTCTGGCAACCAGATCTCTGCCTTTAGGACTGCTCCTGAAGTTATAAATGAACTTCATTCAGCTACCCAAATATAAATCTTTTAAAAAGGTGCTGGTTATTGTTTGTTTGTTCTCATGGTGGGTAGACGAACGTCCATACCGGAAAGCTGATACTGCACAGAACTCCACCTTAATTAAGGAATCCCTATGGAAGGTGGGAATGCCTAGTGAGTACCACCATGCCACCCAGCAACTCCTAAGTATAGGACATGCACCAGCCCACCAAAAGAATAACACCCTGGCTGCACAGCTAAATAACCTGGCAGATGCAGAAGCCCAAATCTCTGCTGCCCAAGTAGATTGGGAATGTTTGTATCTATGGCTGCATGATACTTTGGGGCACACTGGATGTGAGGAGTTAACGCGGCAAGCACATATCAGGGCGTGGTCTATCACCCACCAACAGGCCAGAGACCTGGTGCAAGCCTATACTATCTGTGCTTAAACCCGAAAACACATAGCTGGAGGACAGTGGTTTGCTAGGCTAAGAGATGGGAAAACACTCTGGGCAACCTGGGAGGTTGATTACATTGGCCCACTTCCTACTACCAGGCAAAGGTGTAAGTACCTCTTGACTGGAATGGAAGTTGTTTCAGGAATTGGTTTTGCATACCCAACTTGATTGGCAACAGGACTGTCCAGTGGACAGGGAGCTGCAGACAGGGGAGTATTAAGAGGGAGTTTGACAGAGGGAGTTTGGCAGAAGGGAGGCCTACGATGGTCAGGAAGACCCGCAACACCTGTGCCACCACTACTGCTGTCTCCTCCACCTGTGCCTGTAGCCAGACAGACTGCCTTACCATGGATGCCTCTACCCAGACCCTGGTGTGGCCTTGCAAGGACTGTGCCTTGCAAGTCCCAATTACAGATATCCAGGCTGGGGGGACCGTTCAGTGTGCTAGGTGCCTGCTGGTGGAATCTCTCAGGCAGCAGGTGGGAGAGTTACAGGAGGAGGTGTCCAGGTTGAGGAGTATCCGAATCCATGATCAGTTCCTAGATAGTATTCATCTGGGGTCTGCTGAGGTGACTGTCCCAGTGTACAGGAAGGCTGATAAACCACTGGTGGAGAAAGAGGTAGACCAGGGTGGGCACTGGCAGCTGGTTACTTCTGGCAGCAGGCAGTGTTCCACCCCTGCACAGAACCCTCCCGCTGTGGTACTGGAAAACCGTTATGCTCTACTTGCTACAGGAGATGAGTCGCCCTGTACAGCAGAGGAGAAGCCTCGTACCCCCGAGGCTGAGAAGTCTCCTGCCACCACTGCAAGAAGGAAATGCAGAGTAGTGGTGGTTGGAGACTCTCTTTTGAGGGGGACGGAGGCACCCATTTGTCACCCTGACATTTCGTCTCGGGAGGTATGCTGCCTGCCTGGGGCCTGTATCCGAGATGTTACAGAGGCATTGTTGAGGATTGTCCGGCCTGCAGACTACTATCCCATGCTTCTCATCCATGTGGGCACTAATGATACTGTGAGGTGTAATGCTGAGCAGGTCAAGAGTGACTACAGAGCTCTGGGGGCACGGGTGAAGGGGTTTGGGGCGCAGGTGGTATTCTCTTCAATCCTTCCTGTTCCGGGTAGGGGCCCGGGCAGAGACAGGTGCGTCCTGGAGGTGAATGCCTGGCTGCATGGATGGTGTCGATGGGAAGGCTTCGGTTTCTTCGACCACGGGATGCTATTTCAGGAAGGACTGCTAGGCAGAGATGGCGTTCACCTTTCGAGGAGGGGAAAGACCATATTCGGACACAGACTTGCTAACCTGGTGAGGAGGGCTTTAAACTAGGTTTGCCGGGGACAGGGGAGCAAAGCTCGCAGGTAAGTGGAGAACATGGAAACCTGGGAGATGGGTCAGAAGTAGGAGGGAGCATGGGCAACAATGTCAGAGTAAAAAGAGGGCCAGGAAAAAACTGGGGGGAAAGTTCAAATCAATATCTAAGATGCCTATATACCAATGCAAGAAGTATGGGTAATAAGCAGGAAGAACTGGAAGTGCTAATAAATAAATACAACTATGATATTATTGGCATCACAGAAACTTGGTGGGATAATACACATGATTGGAATGTTGGTATTGAAGGCTACAGCCTGGTTAGGAAAGATAGACAGGGAAAAAAGGGGGGAGGTGTTGCCTTATATATAAAAAATGTACACACTTGGACTGAGGTGGAGATGGACATAGGAGATGGATGTGTTTAGAGTCTGTGGGTTACTTTAAGAGGGGTAAAAAACAAGGGTGATGTCCTGTTCGGAGTCTACTACAGGCCACCTACCCAGGTGGAAGAGGTGGATGATGCTTTTTTTAAACAACTAACAAAATCATCCAGAGCCCAGGACTTGGTGGTGATGGGGGACTTTAACTATCCAGATATATGCTGGGACGCTAATACAGCGGGGCACAGACTATCCAATAAGTTCTTAGACTGCAGTAGAGACAATTTTTTATTCCAAAAAGTTGAAAAAGCCACCAGGGGAGAAACTGTTCTGGATTTGATTTTAACAAATGAGGAGGACTTGGTTGAGAATTTGAAGGTGGGAGGCTGCTTGGGTGAAAGTGATCATGAAATCATAGAATTCACAATTCTAAGGACTGGTAGGAGGGGAAACAGCAAAATAGAGATGATGGATTTCAGGAAGGCAGATTTTGGTAAACTCAGAGAGCTGGTAGGTAAGATCCCATGGGAGGAAAAACTGAGGGGAAAAACAACTGAGGAGAGTTGGCAGTTTTTCAAAGAGACATTATTAAGGGCCCAAAAACAAGTTATTCCCCTATGTAGGAAAGATAGTAAATATGGGCAAAGACCACCTTGGCTTAACAAGGAGATCCTGCATGATCTCAAACTAAAAAAGGAATCCTGTAAAAAATGGAAACTAGGACAAATTACAAAGAATGAACATAGGCAAATAACACAGGAATGCAGGAGTAAAATTAGAAAGGCTAAGGCACAAAATGATCTCCAACTAGCTACAGGCATAAAGGGTAACAAGAAGACCTTTTACAAATATATTAGAAACAAGAGGAAGACCAAGGACAGGGTAGGGCCATTGCTCAGTGAGGAGGGAGAAACAGTAACGGGGAACTTGGAAATGGCAGAGATGCTTAATGACTTCTTTGTTTCGGTCTTCACAGAGAAGTCTGAAGGAATGCCTGACATAGTGAATGCTGGTAAAAAACGGGTAGAGTTAGTTTTTGAAATAAAAAAAGAACAAGTTAAAAACCATTTGGAAAAATTAGATTTCTGCAAGTCACCAGGGCCTGATGAAATGCATCCTAGAATCCTCAAGGAGCTGATAGAAGAGGTAGCTGAGCCATTAGCTCTCATTTTTGGAAAGTCATGGGAGACAGGAAAGATTCCAGAAGACTGGAAGAGGGCAAATATAGTGCCCATCTACAAAAAGGGGAAAAAGAACAACCCAGGAAATTACAGGCCAGTCAGCTTAACTTCTGTGCCAGGAAAGGTAATGGAGCAGGTAGTTAAGGAAGTCATCTGCAAGCACGTGGGAGGTAGTAAAGTGATAGGGAACAGCCAGCATGGTTTTGTAAAAAACAAATCATGTCAAACCAACCTGATAGCTTTTTTTGACACGATAACAAGACTCATAGATAAGGGAGAAGCAGTAGATGTGGTATACCTAGACTTTAGTAAAGCATTTGATACGGCCTCGCATAATATTCTTATCGACAAACTAGGCAAGTCCATCTTAAATGGGGCTCCAATAAGGTGGGTGCATAACTGGCTGGCTAATCATACCCAGAGAGTAGTTGTTAATGGTGCTCAATCCTGCTGGAAAAGCATAACAAGTGGGGTTCAGCAGGGGTCTGTTTTGGGACCAGTTCTGTTCAATATCTTCATTAATGATTTGGATGTTGGCATAGAAAGTACGCTTATTAAGTTTGCAGATGATACCAAGCTGGGAGGGGTTGCAACTACCTTGGAGGATAGGGTCATAATTCAGAATGATCTAGATAAATTGGAGAAATGGTCTGAAGTAAACAGGATGAAGTTTAATAAAGATAAATGTAAGGTGCTGCACTTAGGAAGGAATAATCTGTTTCACACATACAAAATGGGAAAAGACTGTCTAGGAAGGAGTACAGCAGAAAGGGATCTAGGGGTTCTAGTAGGTCACAAGTTAAATATGAGTCAACAGTTGTGATGCTGTTGCAAAAAAAGCAAACATGATTCTGGGATGCATTAGCAGGTGTGTTGTGAACAAGACACGAGAAATCATTCTTCCGCTCTACTCTGCGCTGGTTAGTCCTCAGCTGGAATATTGTGTCCAGTTCTGGGCATCCCAATTCAAGAAAGATGTGGAGAAATTAGAGAAGGTCCAGAGAAGAGCAACTAGAATGATAAAAGGTCTGGAGAACATGACTTATGAAGAAAGGCTGAAAGAATTGGGCTTGTTTAGCTTGGAAAAGAGAAGATTGAGGGGGGACATGATAGCGGTTTTCAGATATCTTAAAGGGTGTCATAAGGAGGAGGGAGAAAACTTGTTCTTCTTGGCCTCTGAGGAGAGAACAAAAGGCAATGGACTTAAGCTGCAGCAAGGGAAGTTTAGGTTGGACATTAGGAAAAAGTTCCTAACTGTCAGGGTGGTCAAGTACTGGAATAAGTTGCCAAGGGAGGTTCTGGAATCTCCCTCACTGGAGATATTTAAGAACAGATTAGATATATGTCTATCAGGGATGGTGTAGATAGTGGTTGGTCCTGCTGTCGGGGCAGGGGACTGGGCTCGATGGCCTCTTGAGGCCCTTTCCGGTCCTAGTGTTCTATGATTCTATGATAATTATGGGACTAAACCGCTTAACAGCAATTGTCCCAGCACCCCAAGAAATTCTGTCTGACAACAGCTCACACTTTAAAAACAAAGTAGTACAAGAGTGGGCTACTAAGCATGGAATTCAGTGGACTTACCACCTCCCTTATCGACCCCAGTCCAACGGCATAGCCACTTGAAGTCCACGGATGGCACTTCGGAAAACAGGCTGGATGAGGTGGTGCAGTGACTAAACAACCAGCAAACCCCTACAGGCAGTCCAATCAGCAGAAGATTCTTCCCTCAACCTTGGCTGCACCGCTCAAGGACTCCAAATCTAATCCTGGAGATACTGTTGTAATTAAACACCCTAGCCTGGGAACACAGACTCATGTACTGCACTCATACAAAGGTGGGGGTGTGGACTGCTTTAGACTCTAAAAGGGAACCAATAACCATTACCGAGGCTTGGATCACATCCAAGACCGGCTGACCTTGTGTTTTCTCTCTAGAAAAGAAGGAACCACCTGGAATGCACACCTCCCTGGGAGGAAGCAAGGCAACGGCCACCTGTAACATCAGTACACACTAAAGAACTTTAATGTATATAATATATGCATGCTGCTATATGCCATAGTAATATTAATAGACTCTTAGTAATTGCTATAGGCCTAGTTGTGTTGTAGCTACCTTTAACCCAGATGACAGCATGGCACCTCAACTCCTCGTCATCTTCCTGACAACATCGCTGACCTCTGCCACACCTAAGCATCCCCTCAGGAATGCCATCCAGTCCATCGTCTGTACCGCTGGTGCCACGGATTGCTGGATGTGTACCCTGCTGAACTCCTCTACCAGATTGGGAATTGAGTTTGTCCCTCTGAACCTGAATGATTGGTGGGACAAGAGCAACATCTTCCAGTGGGGACCAGTCTGGTCTGATGACAGCAACGTCCACTCCTACCTTCGCCACGGCCCCGGGGGTTCATGCTGCGATAGGGTGAACTCCTACTTGGATAAGGAATCTGGAAGTTCTGGTTCTGGTTTTGTTATCATACCCTGTAACGGCATGAGGCTTGCTGGGATTTGAGTCCCTGACAACCTTGTCATCCCGGGTGCTGGGAGGGTGGAACTGAGTGTCTTGCTTGTAATTCCTCGGAGTGGAAGCCATTGCATGCGAGGAAGCTCCAAGGTTAGGCTGGGCCCTTCTGTCCCGTCCTCCCAGCCAAGCTGGTGTGGGTAGAGGTAACCGGTTTGAACTTTCTGGATTAGACCATAATTCCTATCTGCCTTCCTGTCTAATTGTTATCTGTTTAAGTGTCAGCAAGGGATGGGTGGGTCTCGAAGTATGCAGTCCTGGCCCAACAAGGAGGAGTTTGTGTTGTAATTAACCAATCTTGCTGCTTTGAGGCAAACACTCAGAACAGATTAAACAGGATGTATCTGCCATCAAAGATGCAGTTAAAAATCTTACATGCTGTAACTAAGAATGGAAAGATCTCATGGTTAAAATGGTTAGCTCAACAATTAGAATTTTCTCTTACTCCATTCCTGCATTCTATTGTAACCACTATTTTGTTTGTTCTTATCATAGTAGTTGTGTTTTGCATAACACTGTGCATCGTTAGGAGACTAATTGACGTGGCTATCTCCTCCACGCAAATCCGATACATGGAGCTGACAAGTGATCCTAGCCAGTTCCGCGATTCCCCACATACTGATCGGATCATTGGGTACTTTTAGATTTCCTCCAAGGAGGGCAAGAGGTGCTGGCATCACCACCACCTTGCGTTCTGGGATGTAGTGTGGTGCATCAGGGGTGGAATGTAGCCAGACAAAGTCTCCCCCTTACAAGCCAGCGTGCTTGCTGCCCCCCCCACTGAGAAGCACACAGGGCACGGAAACGGCTGCTGATAGCACAGTCTTTGATGCTCCTCATTGAGGCTCAGATGTGCTAGCTTATCATGACTCTGAGAAGCAGAAAGTACAGATAAAAGGCTAACAGGCCAAACTGTCAACAAGAGAGGGGTGGGGGACCCTCAGGAAATCACCCCAGCTGGCATTGATGAATTTGATGCACACACACATACCATCCCAGAAGAGGAAGTCCCCGCCCACACAAAAAGAATGTCCAGTACTCTTAAATTGCTTATCTCCTGTCTTACAAGTGCAAGTTAAGTAAGAAATGCCCTTGTAACAAACTGGCATCACAAAAGACAGACCAGTACGATCTGGCACCATAGATAAGAAAGAGAATACGTAACCTAAGGGGTATAAAAGGTGGGCCCAGCAGAACTCTAACTTTGAGTGCATTTCCACCAACTACCTGCTGGTCGGGTCAGGTAATTGCCTCCCGAGGTCTGCAGCTGGGGACGCCCAACCTCGTATTCGTCTTTCCGCGGAACTGAGTGACCGATCCGGCTTGGCTACACTGGGATCGAGAGACGCAGGGAGGGTAAGATATACCCATGCTAGGTCTCCGTTTTTTTTGTGCACAGCTAAAGAATTAGAGCTCTGTAACTAGACGTCGTTGTATCAAGATATCATTGTGTTAGATGGTAACAGATATCTTTGTATTGGATTGTAACGTAACCTGTTAACACCTGTACTTTGCTAGCATATAAGAAGTAGACAATAGCCTTTTGTAACCACACGCTTATAACTGTAGCTTAATAAACTTGTAACCAGTTAAGATCCAAGCCTGACCCTGTTATCCTTTTGTCACTACAACACAGCCGGCACAACAAAAAGAACTTCAACCGTTTGGTTACTACAGCCTGGCCGTAGGTGAGAGTGCTAGCAGCTCCCTGCTCTAACAGTAAAAACTGGGTTGTTTAGGACCCAGGGGAATCCGTCAGCCTGTCCTGGCTGCTTGCAGTGACGAGCTCTCTGCTCTCGCAGTTTTAAACTCGGGTGGTAACAAGGGCATAGTTGGTACCTCACCGCACATTACCCGGCCACCGGCTAACACTTGTTTGTCAGAAATGTTAAGAAATCTCATTGCTAGTTGAAGTCACTGGGGGGTTACAGGTATTTAACTCCTATGCACTATCAACTGATATTGCACATAATCTAATTTAGCATTAGTCCTGTAAATAGTAAGTCACATTGGCTGACAAAGGGACAGATTCTGGTACCTTTATCAACTGTGAATAGCATTACTGGAAGGTAAAAGGGGATAGAAAGAGCACCTAAAAATCTAACAAACTAAATGTGGTCACAGTTCTAACACAGAAGAATCTGCCTTCTTTAGAACTGTCTATAAGCAGCTCTACCCCACACCACTTTCTGTCCTATTCCCTCATTTCTCTCATCCAATCTCTCTAACCGCATGCACCTGCAACCCAGTCAGTGAAGCCTGTTACACTCATTGGCAACTTCTACACATGCAGGATCTTCTGGAAGTCTGGCACCTTCTTCCGGAAGATCCATGGAGCATCTACACATGTAAGGCAGTCTTCCAGAAGGAATCCGGAAGAAGGCATCTCATTCTCCAGATTCTGTACTCTGCTGCAGAACCAGGAAGACCACCTTCTTCTGGAAGATTCTTCCAGAAGAAAGCATGTGTAGATGCTTGCAGACCACTTCTTCTGGAAGAAGCGGTCTGGCATGGTGGCGGCCCGCCAGAAAGCAGAGACATTCTAGGCAATCCCAGCGGGCCTCTATGGTCTCTGGGTCCTGCAGCTTACCTGTAGCACAATAGCCCCAACAGCTTATGTGCCCACCCTGAACAGCTGCCGATGGACCAGTAGCTGTCTGGGATGGACAATTTCTGTATGGTGATGGCCATGCGCTTCTCCATGGAGGGGGCTGGCCTCATCCTGGTGTCAGAGCATGGGGGCAAGCCAGCTGCAGACCTCCAGCAAGGACTCCTTCTTCATTTGGAGATTCTGCAGCTGGTGGTTGTTACCCCCCTCCCCCAGTGACGATCCTGTCCCACCAGTCTGTGTTGGTGGCATGGGTTCATATGCACTGGACAGCCTGGGGAGGGGAGCTGGCAGGGGCAGTGTGGGATCAGAACCCACAGGCCAGAGTCTCTGTCACCACAGGAGGCTGAGGAGAGTGGCCAGGAGGATGGCTAGCCCACAGGTAAGGGCCAGCCTACTGGCCCGCAGCTGCTAGGGGTCCAAGCCTGCTTGTCGGCCCACGTTGGACAGGGACCTGGGTCTACCTTGCAGCACACAGGCTTGACAGGCCTCGGCAGCTTGTGCAGGGAGGGGCTGTTTGGGTGGCGCCTTTAAAGGACTGTGTGGCCAGCAGCCCCCGAAGGACTCCCTGGCCATGCAACCCCATCCACACCATTTCCTGCTTTGTTCTTCTTGAAGAGCACCAACACACTCTTTCGGAAGAGGGGGCAGCTCTTCTGGGGACCTGTTTAGCATATAGACACACTCTTCCAGAAGATGGTCCTCCGGAGGACATCTTCCGGTAGATCATCTTCTGGAAAAAGTGGCATGTGTTGAAATGGCGATGGAGAATCAATGGCCTAGAATCTGTCTAGGTGAAATAAAAAAAAATCAATCTTGTAGCATTTTAAAGACTAACAAAATAATTTATTAGGTGATGAGCTTTCATAGGACAGACCCACTTCTTCAGATCTGGAAAATCCTGATGAATGATAATTGATAACAGAAACAAAGAGAATTTAACAGAAAGATAGAAAAAATTAAATAAAAGCTGACAAATCAGCTTGATAGGACAGAAGGAGGGGGTGGAGGAAGAGGGACAAGTAAAAACCTCACCAACTAATTAATTATATTGTTAATTTAATCTTTAAAGTGCCTTTTTCTTTTGAAAAAGATGCGGTCTATTATAGCTACTTCTCTGAGAATGTCCAGGTGAAGGTGTTCTCCAGTATGAATAAGGTATCAGCATACAGCCCAATATAAATATGCTCACAGAATATAATATTGCATAAAATCAAAACCATTATGAACACTTGTTGCAGAAAAGCGCCTTCTAGGAGGGAGGGAATGGGGGGGTGTGAAACTGGGCAAACTGCAAACACTCTTCGCCAAAGAATGAATAGAGCAGACATCAAAAATCTCCAAATACACAAACCTGTCAGCCAGCACTTTAAATGGAATGGGCCATTCTGTTAAAGACCTTAGAGCTTGTGCTCTGGAGAAGAGAGATTTTAACAACTGTCTAGAGAGAGAATGTTCAGAACTAACATTCGTATTCAAATTCGGCACATTAACATGCGGTTTGAACACAATTACCTGACCCATTAAAAGAACTCTTTCACATACGGTGATGTTTGACCTAACACTTAACTTGCCCACCCCACACCTTCATCATTCTGCTGTTCTATCTGATTTGCCAACCTGATAACAATTTTTCTGATTTGTCAACCTTGATAACAATTTTTCGACCTCTGTGCTTTATATATTTAGTCTGTTCTGGTGAGGCTGTGATCTGAAGAAGTGGGTCTGTCTCCTGAAAGCTCATCACCTAATAAATTATTTTGTTAAAGTGCTATATGACTGCTTTTTCATTTTGATAGATTACAGACTAAAACAGCTCTCTCTCTGTTGCTAGGACGTAGGGATTAGATGCAGTGCCACTGAATGAATTTGTATAATAAATTTTGAGAGCTTGAATCCTTTGATAGCTCACATTCTGTAAATCTCCACCATCTTTCACACTACAGCTGTTGCTGGTTGCCACTGCAGAGTTTTAAATAATTCAGTGAGTTCTTGAGAAGCAGGGAGTGTTTTGCATAATTTTGAAGGTTTAGTATTATTTGCTCCAAATGTGGCTACTATTGACAAGACTGGCTCTATGGGAGTTAAAAAGATGCCATATGAATAGAAATTCAAAACAAATTCATAACCATAAATAGGAGGGGAAGGAAGAAAAGAGAAAAGCATCACAATGTCAACATACATTCTGAAACTAAAGGACAAAGGTTCTGAAAGTGATGCAGAAGATGAGTTATTGTTTTACATGACACACATCTCAACACTTGCAAGTATAATGAGCACCTTTAATCACAAGCAACTTAATCAGTTTCCAGCTTGAGTTTTAATTTGGGGGGTATTAATTCAATCCAACAACTCTCTCTCCACCTATTGAAACCAAAGGAAAGCGCTAAAATTATACATCACCCACTCCAAGTGCCAACTTAAAATACCACATTCAGAAAACCCTGATCGATTGTTGCTCCTAAAAGATGAAACTGGGGGGATGGGATATTAGCTTCTAAATGGGAGATCAGCTGGAGTGATGTATATGCAGACTAAGCAATTGCTTAGAGCCTTGAGCTGCTCCAGGGTGGTCTTATTTCCTTTTTTTTAGCATGTGGTGTGTGAGAGGACCCCCCCAAATACTCCTGCTTTGGGTCCCCAAGGGGCTAGCAGCACCTCTTCCGGAGATGATGTTTTAGGCCTGATCCTAAAGGCCTGTCAACCTTCTTGTTCAAAAGCTATTTCATGACCAGTGTTCCCTGTAAACAGAATACTGAGGAAGCTACCCAGGAAAGATTCAAATGCTGCCCAGCTGATTAGCAGAACACCCACAGCCAGCAGCCTGTGCTTCTATTGATGGTGCACAACTCCACGTACCCCAGTGCCCATACAATTTATTCCACACATACGTGGAAAGAAGTAGAGGGAACAATGGTTATAACTCCTAAAAATTCTTTTTCTTTTTTTAATAAGCCAAGGATAAGTTTATTGAAATTGTAAGTATGCAAACCACACACAGGAGCTGTGTCTACACTAACCCATTCTTTCGAAAGAGCAGGCCCCAGTTTGAAGTAGCGCATTGCATGTCTACACATGCCACACTTTCTTTCAAACATGAAATCAATGTTGGGTGCCACAGGAATTGAAACTGCTCTTCCAAACAGGAAATAGAAATTGGCTGCTCTTTCGACATCTTTTTTCGAAAAACGACGTGGAGACGCTCCACGTCCCACTTTTTCGAAAGAACAGGGTCTGGCCTGGCAGCAATCAGCTGTTAAGCAGTGATGTGCTGCCCAGCCCTTGCGGGGGGCTCTATAGTTCATGCACGCAGAGGCTTTTAAAGCTGGACGGACTGGAAAACCCCATTGCAGGAAGCTGAGAACATGCAGGAAGCAGCCATCACACGTGGTGCCCCTGCATGCCTCAGCCACACCCTCAGTGGCCCCTGGAGTGGCCTGGCCACTAGCCAGCCACGCGAGGAGGCTCAGGCCCCCCCCACCCCACCCCAAGAGCACCCAGAACTCCAAGTGTCTAGCTGGGGGTGGGAGGGGGTGCCCACCCTCTCCTGGGTGGAGCATGAGCTCTGGGACCTGTTAGGGCTCTGGCAGGAGGAAGACATGCTCTGGGTCATAGGCACAAAGTGGAGGAATGTGGCTACATTCACCTGGCTGGCCAAGGGCCTGAGTAGCTGGGGTCACCACACTCTGGCTGTACCCCTGACCAAATCAGGAGCAAGGTCAAGGAGTTGCGGCAGGGTTATGCCCTGGCTTGGGACTTTGCCAGCCAGTCAGGGCCTGCCCCAACTTTGTAACCCTACTGCTGTGAGATCAGGACCATCCTGGGCCCCTCAGACACCTCCTTGCCAGCCATCCGAGACACCTTGGTCAAGGAGTCCCAACCAGGAAAGGAGCAGGAGCATTAGCCAGCCCCACACCACCAGGGGCAGAGATGGAGCTAGCTGTAGCTGGGGACTGCTCCAGTGAGGAGGGGGACCTGGTCATTAACCTCCCCTCCCACACCTCCAGCCAGGCATCAGCCAGCCAGACATCCCCCAACCTCAGCAGTAGACCCTCAGGTACATACCCAACAGGCACACACACCAGCTCATGGGGTGGCAGTACCATACATGCCTGAGGCCCCCCCACAACTCCCAGTGGACCCCAGCCCACCAGGGCCCAGCTGGACCATGGCTCCCACCTGCTCCCATGGACAGCACCATGTCCTGCCACGGACGGGAGGAGATCACACAAAGGGGATGCCCACAGGGCCACTGTACGCATGGCCAGTGTATGGTGACCCAGCACCCATGGGTGGGGAGGCAGGGGACATGGGCAACAGGGCAGGGTCAATACTCACTGCCTGTTTTTCTCGTCGCCCCTGTTTCTGCAGCCATGCCATCCAAGGGCTGGGAGAGCCTTGCCCCATCAGGCTGGGTGGCTCCAGAGCTGGCGGAGCAGCCGGGGTGTGGGCAAGATGATCCAATGATCTGGGGCATCTCCTTCTGCCCTGGGGGGGAGCCCCTGCCAGAAGCTGCAGGGCGACCACCGGTGCTGTGGCCAGCAAGGAGCCCACTCTGCTGGCAGCATACAGCAGGGTTTCCAGCTGCTGCTGGTCCATGTCCTTTCATGTGAGCACTGTGTCTGTGGGGCTTGTGGCAGCTCCACAGGCCTTCTGCTGTGCAGGCTGAGGATGCTGAGGAAGGGCCCTTTAAAGGAGTGGCTTGGACACTCTGCAACCCCATCCTCAGTGTTTCCTGCTCCGGTCTTTCAGAAAAGGGCTTGGATGTGTGTGGATGCTCTCTTTCAATGGCCTGGATGGCCCCTTTTGACATGCTGCGTGGCTGTTTCGATGGCACCCATGAATGACACCAGCCCTGGCCAGTGTGTAGATGCTTCCCTTCGGAAGGGTGTCTTTCAATCACTCTCTTTCTAAAGGTGCCCTTTCAAAAGGGTGCTCTCGTGTAGAGGTAGCTAGGATATTTTCAATCCCCCCACCTTCAGAAATTGTGAAAGTCAACCATCACCATCTTTGCAAACATCAATGAAACCACTGATTCCTCCAGAGTTAGACCAGTCAGTATGAGAAACATCTCAACAAATCCTTGCAGACAATAATGTTTTGCAGGCCTCAATGACCACTTTAGAAGGTAATTTTGAGGCACGAACTCCTCAGATCAATAGTTTAAATAGGTGAACCAACAGTACTGAGCACTTGATTTACTGCCTCATTTCCTTGCACAAACAATGCAATAAAGCAGTATGTCAAAATCCTAAACCTTTCCTTGACTCTGAGCCAATTAATTTAAAAAACTACCAGCCCAAGCCTTCTTCTTAAGCTGTGGCTCATTGTGGGGATGGAGTGTAAGGGGAGGAAAGTTCATCTCAGATGACTGCTCAGCTCAAGGCTCTAGAGCAGGGATAGACAGGATATGGCCCATGGGCTGGTTCAGGCCTGCCAAGCCTTTTAATCTGGCCTGCAACTTTCCCCTACAGCCATGGAGTAAGGAGAGCTACTTATGCTGCCCCTGTCCCCACACCAGCAAAATCGCTTAGCTCCTATTGGCCAGAAACTGGAGCAAACAGAAACAACTAACAGGGAGTTTACCTGGGAAAGCATCCAAGAGGAGCTCAGGCGAGTGTGGCACTGGGGGCCTGTGTTGAATAGCTGTCTGTAAGTCTGATAATTTTTTTTGCAGAGAGGGGCAGTTTGAAAATGTGTTTTTCAGTTTGGGAAGTTTGCAAGGTGTGAATTGGGAGTGCTTTGTTTGGAGGCAAGGCTTTGAAATGGGCCTAACCAGCCAAAGCTTAATAAGAAGGCATCTACAGTGAACACTGTAAGCAGCGAACAGGGAGTTTGCCTTAGAGCTCACCGTAGGAGGGAGCCCCATATCAGTTTTCCCTTTCTTATAGGTTTGTTTCTCTTGTGCTCTTCAAGATGGCCCTAGAAACATCTAGGGGAGCTCTCTAGTAGCAGCATCCTTCAGTCTAGGTAGACTATGGATCGCGCCCTTCGTAGTTCCATTTGGGATCATCATTTGCAGTGTTGACTGTGACTGTGAAGGCCCACACGAGAGTGACAGTCCTTGCTGCATCTGTTGCATGTGTAATGGGTGTCTGGCAGGTCCTTATTGTGTTTTCTGTGGGCTCGCTTCTCCTCTGCTAGCTGTCTGATCCTCATCTCACCCTTCTGAAGGCCCTTGTGTAACCCCTGCCTCCATCTGCTGGGATCGTCTGCCAGCTCCTCCCAGCTGTCCAGCTCGATGTCTACCTCCCTGAGGTCCCTCTTGCAAACATCTTTGTAGTGCAATTGGAGACATCTGGGAGGTCTTTTGCCAGAGGCTAGCTCGCCATACAGGATGTCTTTTGGGATCCTTCCATCATTCATCCTGTGGACGTGGCCAAGCCAGCAGAACCGACGCTGCCTGAGGAGGGTGTGCATGGTTGGGATTCCAGCTCAAGGACGGCGGTGTTGGACACTCTGTTCTTCCATGATATTCCAAGGATGCGCCTGAGGCAGTGCAAGTGGAAGACATTCAGACTCTTTTCCTGGTGGGCGTACAACGTCCAAGACTCACTGCCATAAAGGAGGGTGCTGAGGATGCAGGCTCTGTAGACTTGCATTTTGGTGTGGGTGTACAACTTGATATTATTCCACACTCTCTCACTGAGTCTGGACAGAGTTGTGGCTGCTTTTCCAATCCTCATATTTAGCTCAGACTCCAATGACAGGGTGTCAGTGATGGTGGACCCAAGGTAAACGAACTCGTGGACGACCTCTAATGTATAGTTGTCAATGCTGATTGATGGAGGTTCAGCAAAGTCCTGAGCAAGTACATTTGTCTTCTTTAGGCTGATGGAAAGCCCGAAGTCCTTGCATGCTTTGGAGAACCGATCCAGCAGTTTCTGAAGCTGGTCTTCTGTGTGTCACATTACAGCAGCATCATCTGCAAACAGCATATCTCTGATGAGGACTTCCCACACCTTAGATTTAGCTTTCAGCCCTGCAAGATTAAACAGTTTCCCATCAGATCTTGTGTGCAAAAAGATGCCCTCTGTTGAAGATCCAAAGGCGTGTTTAAGGAGGAGCGCGAAGAAGATCCCAAACAATGTCGGAGCAAGGATGCATCCTTGTTTGACGCCGCTCTAGATGCTGAAAACATCCAATAATGTGCCGTCATATTGGATGGTTCCTCTCATGTCTTCATGAAAAGACTGGATCAAAATGAGTAACTGTGATGGACAACCTATCTTGTGGAGCAGTTTGAACGGTCCATCCCTGCTGACCAAGTCGAAGGCCTTGGTCAGGCTGATGAAGGCAATATAGAGTGGCTTCTTCTTCTCTCTGCATTTCTCCTGCAGCTGCCTCAGAGAGAAGACCATGTCAACGGTAGCTGTCTCTGAGCGGAATCCGCATTGTGATTCAGGATACACCCTCTCAGCAATATTCTGGAGTCTGCCGAGGATGACACGAGCAAACAGTTTACCAGTGATGCTTAGGAGGGAGATTCCGAGGTAATTGTTGCAGTTGCTTCTGTCTCCTTTGTTCTTATACAAGGTTACGATGTTAGCGTTGTGCATATCCTGTGGTACCTCTCCCTCTCTCCAGCACAGGCACAGTAGCTCATGTAGGGGTTCCAGGAGAGTGTCCGTGGCACAATTGATTACCTCTGGTGGTATGCCATCCTGGTCCGGGGCCTTTCCTACTGCAAGTCTGTCGATGGCTTTCTTCAGTTCATCCACAGTTGGTTCCTGGTCCATTACTGGTAGGAGCTCGACGGCATTGAGGGCTGTATCAACCACAATGTTCTCACACGAGTACAGCTCGGAGTAGTGCTTGACCCAGCACTCCATCTGTTTGGCTTTATCAGCGATGACTTCACCAGATTTGGATTTCAGAGGTGCCATCTTGTTCTGGGTGGGTCCTAATGCCTTCTTGATGCCCTCGTACATTCCCCTGAGATTACCAAAGTCAGCACTGGTCTGGATGCTGCTGCATAGCTCAAGCCAGTAGTTGTTGGCACAGCGCCTGGCCGTCTGCTGTACTGTTTTTCTGGCTGCTCTGAGTGCTTGCAGGGTACTCTGGCTCGACAAGCGTTTGTACTCCAGGGGTGCAGCATGCTTCTTTTTAATGGCTGGAATCATCTCATTGGAGTTAGCTTCGAACCAGTCATTTGTGTTTCTAGCTCTTCTTCCAAACACCGACAAGGCCGTGTTGTAAATTGTATCCCTCAGATGCTGCCATCTGGATGTCACATCAGCACACTCAGGCCTGCTGCACAGATTTTCCTTGAGGGTCTCTCTGAACTTTTCGGCTCTCCCTGAGTTCGCTGTCTTTCTGGCATCAATGAGGGGCCTTCCAGTTGGTTTAGAGTGGTACAGCTTCTTGGGAATCGCCTTGAGTCTGGAGCAAACTAGAGAGTGATCTGTATTACAGTCGGCACTATGATAGCTGCGTGTCAGATGGATGTTTTTGAGGTTATCATGTCTAGTGATGACCACATCTAGTTGATACCAGTGTTTCGAGTATGGGTGTCTCCATGACACTCTGTGCTGTGGCTTGGTTTGGAAAAATGTGTTTGTGATGCACAGACTGTGGCACGTGCAAAGTTCAAGAAGATGCTGTCCGTTTTCATTCATTTTTCCCACACTGAAGTGGCCTAAGCAGGAAGGCCATGAGCCACAATCAGATCCAACTCTCGCATCAAAGTCACCCAAAATGTACAGTTGTTCACAAGCAGGTATTTGTGCTATGGCAGCACTAAGCACGTCATAGAACTTGTCTTTTACTTCCAGTGCGGTGTACAGGGTTGGCGTGTAAGCACTGAATAGGTGGACAGGACCGGCGCGAGTTTGAAGTATGACCGGAAGGAGTCTTTCTGATCCACCCATGACTAATTCCACCATTTGTAGAAGGTTGTTTCTGATGGCGAAGTCAACACCATGCTCTCTGGGTTCTTCTTGGGCTTTACCCTGTCAGAAAAAGGTCTGAATCTGCAAGTCACGTCTCTTGCAGAGCAGCAATGTCAACTTGGAGCCTCTTCAGTTCCTCATTGATGACAGTGGTCTTTCGGGTGTTGCTGATGTCCTGAAGATCTTCAGTCAAACCGGTCAGCATGGTCCGCACATTCCAGCTAGCAAGCTTAAAACTTTGATGGTTTCCTTTTCTTGTTGATTTTCTTATTGGTTTGCCTGGTGCCCAAATTTCAGTCACTTGTCAGGTTTGGGAACTTTAAGCCTCACGCACCCAGTGAGGCAGGTGAACTGTGGCGGGACAGTACCCTACTGGCTGGGGGCTGCCCAGCTTGAGGCAGGCGGTGACTGTCCAGGGAGATGTGACTATCTCTCCCACCATCAAAGGCAACTCCTGGCACTCGTTCTCTACGCCAATTGAGCAAGAGCTTGTAACCAGTATCTGTTACCTCCCGTGTTGGTTCAACGCTGTTAAGCGATGCTGGAGTACCTGTCCAGGCGCGAGCCTGGGCAATTTTTTGGGACCCTGGGCTGCCCAGACGCCAGTGTTCCCCTCTCGGCTTTACAGATATAGTCCAAAGGAGAGGATAACCTCTATGTCTGGTACCAGCTCAGCTGCAGGAGTTGCCGGGTCAATGCCAGAAGTTGGCACAGAACCGCCTTAGGACTCCCCTCCGGATTTTCTGTCAGGGTTTACTCCCTTAGCCTTACTCCTTCCCAGCATAACCCACAAGGCAGTGGGGCATGGAGAATGTGGGTAACGATCCCACTACCTCTTGCACCTCCCTGGCACCACGTGTCCCCAAAGCTCCCCATGGCCTGACAACCTCCCCAGGACCCTCCTCCCCACCCCCTGCCTCCCACCAGCTACCATCACCCGCAGATCCCCCCTCCCCACCCCCGTGTCCCCCATCTACTCCCATGTCCCCCCACCTCACCACACTGCCCTGTTTCAGCTCTCATCGCCCCCAGGTCCCCTTTCCCCCGGACTCTCTGCACCTGGCCACGCGCTGCTGCAGCTCCACGTCCTCCAGGAAGGTGCCGATCTCGTGGCCCAGCTGCGCCTTGGGTCCCTGCCAAGCTACCAACCCTTCTTCTGGCTGCGGCTGCCCCCGAAGCCCCATGGAGCTGCTGCGGGATGTGCATGCAGGGATCTCAGGACTGGGCCTGGAAGCCCAGGCAATCTGAGCTGGGTGTGCCACCACCAGCCTCCGTGGGTGCCGCCATCTGCACAGCCATACCACACGCCCCCAAACCACATGCTCACCACCAACACCCCTCGGTCTCGCCCCCCTGCCTCCCACACTCCCCCAAGCCCACTTGCGTTCCGCTTCCCATGCTGCACCCGGGGGGGCAGTGGGTCCCTCAGCTCCAGCCAGCAGTTGGGAACACCGCCACCATAACCGTCTTGCCGCACCTTACCCCTGTAGAAGTAACTAGCTCCCTCTAAGCTCCCACTCTAAACTCCCCTCTCAAAACTCCCTCTCGGTAGCAACCACCCTGGTCGCTTGCCAGCAGGGTTTAAAAAGCTCTGGCCTTCCTGAGAGCCCTTCCCTCTGACTACCACTCAGCCACTCGGCACGCAGAGTTTAGATTTCAAACCTAAACCTAATCAAGGCTCACAGCTTCCAACTGCCAGCCTGAGCACATGGCCTTTCCAACAAACAGACAGCTCAGCACTCCAAACACCAAATAAACAGACAAACCCAGGCCCAGAACCCCCAAACCCAGACACCCACACACTCCAGAGAGTCACTTAGCCGAAGGTGCTGTAGTTTGCCCCCTCCTTCCCCAGGAGAGCTCCTCTCAAAACTCAAGCGCCTAGACTAGCTCCCCACCAAACTACTATATCATCTGCTCTCTCCAGAGCCCCTTGAATTAATTTGACCTCATTGTTCTAAAGCTTACCGTAGGCATGACCATGGAAACACATGCTGCCAGCTGTGGGCACTCTGGCACGCAGCAACTGAATCTCTCCTAGGCGGTTGCCCAAGCACTCAGCTTATAGGGAATGCTTCCCCTCACCCACTTCTGACCCAGCTCTCAGCCCATCCCACCCTAGCTCCATCTCTGACCCCTACCTCACCGTGCGACCCTGTCTTCCCCCGCCTCTGCCCCTACCCCATTCTTCCTTCCCTGCCTCTGACCCCGCTTCTTTTCCTGCTTTGCCTTTGATCCCCACCTCCCACTGCATTCCCCCAACCCTCCCCTTTCCTTACCACAACCCGCCTCTGACCCCCACCTTCCCCATCCCCCGCCTTACCCCTACCTGACCTACCTGCCTTCCCCCACCTCAGACCCCCCAATCTGCATTTTCCTGCCCCACCCCACCCCCAACCCGACCCCCCGTGACTCCTACCCCATCCTGCCTTCCCTTCCTCTACTCCACCTCTACCCCCTGCCCCATCCTGCCTTCCCCTTCTCCCTCTGGAACCCCTACCCCTGCTGTGCCATACAACCCCCCTGACTCCCCTCCTTACCCTCCCCCACCTCTGACACCCCATCCCCTCTATGACCCCTCCGCCACCCCGTCTCCCTGCCCCTGCTATGACCCCGCTTCTTCCCACCCCGCCGTGCTCCCTCCCGGCTGCCCCCGGCGGCAGCCCCAGGGGAACTCTCTGAAAAGGGAGAAAATGGATAGTCACATGGCTACTGAGAAGTCTAGTGTTGTGACCTGGATGGCATGTGCCATGTTTGTCTTCATCCTGGACGACAGAAAGAATTTTGTATGTGTCAAGTGCAAGCTGGTAACCATTTTGGAAGAGAAGGTTAGCGGACTTGATGCCCAAATATCAACCCTCAGGTCCATCAGAGAAGGCAAAGACATACTGCAGGAACAGCCAGCTGTTCAAGACAAAGAGGAGAGTTGGAAGCATGTTACCTTCAGGAGGAGAAAACCAATTCAGGTCTCTCCAATTCCAGTGGAGTTAAGGAACCACTTTCAACCTCTCTGCACAGGTGATATGGTGGAGATAGCTGGGGCTGATACCTCGCAGGGAATGGATCAGAAGGAGACCCCATGGTTTCTAAGGCATAGGATGCGCAGTCCTAGGGATACGGGTTGTATGACCACCACACCTAAGAAAAGACAATGGGTGGTGGTGGTTGGGGACTTCCTCCTAAGAGGGCTGGAGTCATCCATCTACCGTCCAGACCTAGAATCCTGACAAGTTTGCTGCTTGCTGGGAGCTAGAATCTAGGATGTTATCGAGTTTCTGCCAAAAATTGTCAGATCTGTAGACTATTACCCCTTCCTACTTCTCCATTTAGGAACAAATGAAAGAGACCTTGACAAGATCACTGCAGATTACGTAACCCTAGGAAGAAAGATCAAGGAATATGGAGCACAAGTGGTGTCCTTATCCATCCTCCCTGTGCAAGGAAGGGGTGCAGGTAGGGATCATTGAATCGCAGAGGTAGTTGCATAGGTGGTGTCACAGAGAAGGATTTTGGTTTCTTTGACCATGGGATTCTCTTTTGTGAATAAGGATTGCTGGAAAGAGATGAGATCCACCTAATGAAGAGAGGAAAGAGAATCTTTGCAAGCAGGCTTGCAAACCTAGTGAGGAAGGCTTTACACTAGGTTCGTGGGCGGGATGGTGACACAAGCCCTGAGGTAAGTGGGGAAGGAGTAGGGAACAATAAAGTAGGTTTCGTGAGTGAAAAGGAGAAAGTGGGCCAATCAATCACTTCTCTAAGGTGCTCGCATACAAATGCAAGAAGCCTGGGAAGCAAACAGGAAGAATTAGAGGCCCTGGCACAATCAAAGTAGTATGAGGTGGTTGGAATAACAGAGACTTGGTGGGATGATTCTTATAACTGCACATGGTAATGGAAGGTTATAAACCAGATGTATACAAAGCCATGAGTCTGGATTTAACGCATCGAAGCGTACTGAGGGACTTGGCAGACATCATTGCTGAGCCTTTGGCCATTAGCTTTGGAGACTCTTGGAGATCAGGAGAGATCCCAGATGAATGGAAAAAGGCTAATGTAGTGGCCATTTTCAAAAAAGGAAAGAAGAACAATCCAGGGAACTATAGACCAGTCACCCTTAGCTCAATCCCTGGGAAAATAATGGAGGGGATGCTAAAGGAATCCATTTTGGAGCACTTGGAAGAGGGGAAAATGATCAAGCATAGTCAACACGGATTCACCAAGGGCAAGTCATGCCTGACCAATCTGATTAACTTCTGTGATGAGGTAACAGGCTCTGTGGACATGGGGAAGTCAGTGGATGTGATATACCTTGATTTCAGCAAAGCTTTTGATACAGTCTCCCAGAACATTCTTGCCCATAAGTTGAGGAAGTATGGATTGGATCCATGGAATATAAGATGGAGAGAAAGCTGGCTTGATGGCTGGGCCTAATGAGGGAGTGGTCAGTGGCAATATCTGGATGACGGTCAGTTTCAAGTGGTGTGCCCCAAGGCTTGGTTCTGGGGACAGTATTGTTCAATATCTTTATTAATGACCTGGATGAGGAACTGGATTTCACCCTCAGCAAGTTTGTGGATGACATTAAGCTGGGGGGAGAGGCAGATACATTGGAGGGTAGAGATAGGATCCAGAGTGACCTGGATAAATTAGAGGATTGGGTCAAAAGAAATCCGATGCGGTTCAACAAGGAGTGTAGAGTCCTGCACTTGGGATGGAAGAATCCCAAGGATTGTTATAGGCAGGGGACCAACTGGCTAAGCAGCAGTACAGCAGAAAGGGACCTAGGGTTTATGGTGGATGAAAGGCTGCATATGAGTAAACAGTGTGCCCGTGTAGCCAAGAAGGGTAATGGCATATTAGGGTGCATTAGGAGAACCATTGCGAGCAGATCTAAAGAAGTGGTTATTCTCCTTTATTCAGCACTGGTGAGGCCACATCTGGAATATTGTGTCCAGTTTTGGGACCCCCCAGTATAAAAAGGATGTGGATGTGCTGGAGCAGGTTCAGTGGAGGGCAAGAAAAAATGATTAAGGGGCTGGAGAACATGATCTATAAGGAGAGGCTGAGGGATTTTGGGCTTATTTAGTTTACAGAAGAGAAGACTGAGGGGTGATTTAATAGCAGCTTTCATCTTCCTGAAGGAATGCTCCAAAGAGGATGGAAAGAAATTATTCTCAGTGGTGACAGATGGCAGAACAAGGAGCAATAGTCTGAAGTTACAGGAGAGGAGTAGGTTGGATATTAGGAAAAACTACTTCACCAGGAGGGTGGTGAAGCACTAGAATGTGTTGCCTAGAGAGGTGGTGGATTCTCTATCCCTAGGGGTTTTTAAGTGCTGGCTTGACATCATCATGGCTGGGATGACTCAGATGAGGTTGCTCCTGCTTGAAGCAGGGGACTGGACTCGATGACCTCTTGAGGTCCTTTCCAGCCCTATGATTCTAAAAAACCTGCGTCATTTACACTAATGCAAGACCAATATTCTGTTCAAATGCACAACAGCACCGGCCAACAGCAGACTTACCAGTGTTGCTGTAATAACCATCTCAGTGGCTGCATTTGCAGGTACGTATGGTTCCTTACCATTAAAGATACAGACTATCTAAGTCTATTTAGAAGACTGTCGGTCTGAAATGTTACATTTGTTTATCCATTATCATTGTGAATTCTGATCTTTTAAATTATTTTACCTCTGACAGGAGTCTGAGAATAACCTTCCAACTTAATATACAATAGTTCATATTAAAATCACACAATTCAAGGAATATGCAATAATATACATGCCACCTAATTTTATTCTTGTGTACTTCTCCTTTTATTTTAAGACATGTGAGGGACTTTAGAATACTTTTTCAAGCAGATTTCTTGTTGAAATTAATACAGCAGACAAGAAAAACAAAGCCTTTGAGAACTGGTGTTATCATAGACTTGTATATTTTCTGACTGGAAAAGACAATGAATGCTTTTGACAGAAATTATATCAGAGAAAAGTAGACCCTGCTGTCTGAAAGAAACAAGTAAGCAAAGTGCACAAGTTTGCACATCTTTTGTAGAGATAGAAGTAACTTCAAGAAAGTTATCATGAAAAAATGGCAGCAGCTCATTATAGCAGGGGTTGACCAGAGAGGAATGGATAGATGGTGTGTGGTGGGTTGATGGGAGGCCAGCTTTTGAGTGTTCTAAGTGAGCAATGGAATGGGAAGGCTTGTAAAATTCTGCTATGAAGTTACCAATATTCCAACAAGGATAAATGGATTTTTCTTATTTACTTGTTGCGATAGATCTCTGATTAGGAGACAAGAGGCTAAGATTAGTCAGGAGTGACATCTGATGTTGAATGCCCATCCTGGGACATCTTTAAAAGGTCTTGATTTTTCAGAGATTAGGGATTAACTCTTACTCTAGATCTGACCCCTTTTAAAGCATCCCAAACTGGACACCCAAAATCACTAGTTACTTTTGAAAATGTTGGCCTGATGCCTTCTTCTTGCCATAGTAGATCTATAATGCAGGCAACAGCTCTTCAAGATTTCCTACATATCCCACCAATCAGTTTCAGCTGTTACTCAAAACAGTGATTTCTGAAGAAGGCAAAGTAAGTAGTAGTATACGGGGTCTACCATCAATCAAACTTTAGCCACGCCCCTTTTCCCTTTAGCCCCACCCACCTATCACCAGACGTACCGCCCCCTTGCCATTTAGCCCTGCCCACCTGTCACCAGAAGTCCCACCCTGGTGCATCACTTCCAGGGGTGTGGTCTACCATCCCTCAAACTGTAGTCATGCCTCCTTTTCCCTTTAGTCCCGCCCACCTGTCACCAGAAGGCCCGCCCCTTTCCCTTTAGTCTTGCCCATCTGTCACCGGAAGACCTGCCCTTGGGGTAGTAGTACATCTGGGGTCAAGTGGGACACGTGTTTCAGAAACATAAATTAAAAATAAAAGCACTGTTCTTTACTTCTGAAATTGCTCTATTAGTTGGTCCCTTAGGCTATATCTGCATGGCAGAACTATTTCAGGATACCTCCAGTACTAGAGCTTATATCAAGTTTAGTATGTAGATGTGTAAACATAACCTTATTGTCTCCATGAACTGTTGGAAAGTGCATTACACACACCCACATCTATCTATTCTGTATTACAAATTGGTCATGAGAAACTTGCCAGGCTGTCAGCAGAAGGGATGGAACATGCAACCATAGTGGCTAAAGCCCTGTGCTCTACCACATGAGCTAAAGGCAGCTTGCTCTCCAGCCAGGCTGTAGAGCAGAGACATCACTCTCCCACGTATATGGGCTCAGAGCCTCGGGAGTTACACATGAAACTTGATTTACAAAAAAAGAGCTTCTAATGACATGGGCTTCTCTGTGCTACAGTAATACAAATAATATTTTAGTTGCTTGATTCCAAGACTGGGACTTTAAGAAACACCATACATGAAAATCAGAATAAAACCAGAAGAGCTGGCAAAGCTGTTTTCTAGAATTAAATTTTACTCATTCACTTTATACATGCTAGTATTTTCATTACTACCATTAATTTTCACCTGGGTATGCCTGGCCTATATTAGTTTATTTTATCATGTGAAACTTAACTATTCCATTCCCTGTGTGTCAATTGGTCAACCATGAATTGCCATATAAATTTGTCAGTTCTTTTTTTGGTTTATATTAAAATACACCATTTCTGATCTCAATGACTGCTACATTTCTGTACCTCTCCATCTAAGCCAACAATTTATTGCTATAGAAAGTAGCAATCAGTGGCAAAAAAACTGTATATTGATCTTGTTTCCTACATTCAAACCATTGGTTATCCTAAGATCAGTTTTACTGATAAGAAGAAATTTCCAGTGGGGGCTTCAGGCACCCCTGTTGCTGTGCCAGCTCTGAATATTGCTATGGTACTGCTATGTATGTTTTTAATGGTTTGCAGTCTTCACTTTAAACACACTGAAATATAATTACCTTATTTTGAGAAATTCTATGTAAAAATTAAACCTCCATTCAAGTCAGTAGGGTCATTATGCATACATTACTTCCAGGTCTTTTTTATTTAAAAAAGAAAAAGAGAGGTGCGGGTACTTTAGGGTGACCATCCATCCTGTATTGGGCAGGACAGTCTCATATTTGGGATGTCAAAAAGGCATCCTGACTTCTTGTTTTAAAAGGGAGCCATTGTCCCATAGTTGGGCTATTTTGCGCCCCCCACACACACACCTTTCTGCCAGCAGAAGCAGTGGGAGTGTGGGCAGCTGCCACTCCCCCAGGGCTTGGGAAGTCCCTGGGGCTGCTGCTTCCCTGGGGCTCCCTGGGAGGCTGACAGCTGCAGCTTTGCCAGGGCTCCAAGAGAGGACAAGCAGCTGCTGCTTTCCCGGGGCTCCCAGGGAGAGCCAGCAGCTACCACCTCCTTCCCAGCTCCCTGTCCCCGTATTTGGGGCAGGGAGATATGGTTGCCCTACGATACTCACACAGCTCCTTTCCCCCTAGCCAATCCCATGGCTGGGGCTGCCAGGGTGTGGGTACTGAGTACCGGCAAGTACCAGCACAATAAAGGAGCACTGATTATTTGTGTGAGTACTACCTTGGCTTCTTTCTGTTTTCATATATTTTCCTTGGCATGACCTTGAGCTTAGATTTGCCAAAGTTCTGCTGAAGGAAGAGAACCTGCCATTTGAAGAAATCAGTGGTAGTCTGCTATTGGAAAGTGTAGAGCCGTGCTCCACCCTGCTAATATCTGGGTTGCCCTGAATACAGGATCAGATGGACTGAGTCCAACATCATGTATGTGGACTGGGTCATTAACATCTGTGATTTCAATGGGAAAGAATTTTGCAGGGATTTTTAAAAAAAAAAGCCTTATTTATTTATTTATCAATAAAATGTGGACATCCAAATTGAGAGTATTTGCCAGCAGAAGGGTTAGTGGAAAGGCAAAAGTCCCAGGGTCAAAAAGGATCCCCTGACATAAAAATACTGCCTCATCCTACTTTTCAAAAAAAACAGCAAACACACTCCCCCACTGCCAACCCTACAACACCAGTTTCAATGTAATTACCTGTTTTCAAAGCTTAAGATGGTGGATTTGCTGCTTTGGCAACATCCATGTGTTTTATATCAAGCAGCATGGAAGTTGCCCCAGCTGTTTTCACCCATGTTACTTTGCTTCTGGCTGAAAACTGTTGAGAAGAGGGGGGAGAGGGAGGAGCTGCCCACCTGAATATAATTGCACAACAACATATAGTTTTTGTGCTATATGTCCCAGCTTGTAGGTTTTTATGTAATGGGCCTCAGTTCCTGTCCATTTTAAGTTTGAAACCAGTGAACAATAGGTTTCTAATTTAAGATTACGTTGTAGTTCACCTGCAAACCAGCTGGCTACCTCAGCCCTTCACAATTTGTAATATGTGGGAGGAGAAAACTAGTAGGCACTGCATACAAGGACATTCTCATATTGGGTGTTTTCCTTTTAATTCTTCCAATTTCACTCTATATGTAAAATATGGAAACTGTCTCACACATCATGCTCTTTGAAAGTAATCAAATTCAACCAGACAGAGGGATGAGCATAATCGCCACCTCACTTTTCTCACTTTTCTCAAAACTCCAGCCTGTGTAAACATGTGATAATATAAAAATCCCAGTTTCCATTAAGCAAAAGACAAAAAAGACAAACGTTTTTAAAAAGGGCTCATAATCATAGGCAAATGTCATGATTTTTGAATGCTGGGGTTGTTATTACTGACACCAGCAGTTAAGTTTTTCTTATTATAGGCTGGTCTTCTCCCTCTCCTCCTACCACCCAATTCTGATCTTCCCCACCTCATTTAGAAAACATAACAACCAACTAAGGAAAATACAGATCACACAAACACTCACGAAAGTACCATCAATGGGCTCACATTGTTCTTATCCAGATTATGCACAAACTTTTCCACCTTTCTAAATGTATCGTCAAAATGCAATTTGAGAACTGCAATAGAAGCAAAAATTTGCTTCTCCAATATTAAATCCCCAAGTATATAAAACGATGTCACTATTTGAGAAAGGCACTTGCAGTCCATATTTATCCTGTCCCTTTGGCCTCAAGTACTTTTAAAGATTTACCTTGAGTCCACATATTACTAGGGCCGTGGCCACACTAGCCCCCTCCTTTTGGAAGGGCTATGGTAATGTGGCACTTTGGAATACGCTAATGAGGATGGGATGAAGGGGCTTTCGAAATCAGGGGGACAGTTTCAAAGTGCGAGCAGCCACCATTATGCTAATGAAATGCCGCATATTTCTGAAGTGCCTCATTAGCATATTCCAAAGCACCACATTACCATAGCCCTTCTGAAAGGAAGGGCTAGTGTGGCCATGGCCTAAAAGCTGTAAAAGAATTCTCTAATTCATGAACTTACAGGATCTTTATGTGCTCAGTCCATCCTTCTAGTGCCCCTTTTTCTTACCTGTCTCAGTGCTAGGTGCTGTTTGAACAAAACAGATACAAGCAAAGAAGGGGGGAGGATCTGAATGCTGAGCTGCTAAACCCAGGGTAGTGAGTCCAGTCCTTGAGGGGGCCATTTAGGAATCTGGGGCAAAAGAATTTGTTGTTGTTGTTGTTTTTTTTAAATCCTTCCAGGAAGTTTGCTGCTCGCCAGGAGCTAGAATCCAGGATGTGACGGAGTCTCTTCCAAAAATCATCAAACCTGCAGATTATTACTCTTTCCTATGCCTCCGTGTAGAAACTAATGACACAGCCAAGAATGACCTTGAGCAGCAGATTATGTAGCTCTAGAAAGAAAAATCAAGGAATATGGAGCACAAGGGGTGGCATTGTCCATCCTCCAAGTGAAGGAAGGGGAGCAGGTAGAGATTGTTAAGTTGTGGAAGTAAATGGATGGTTGTACAGGTGGTGTCGGAGAGAGGGCTTTGGTTTCTTCAACCACGGGATTCTGTTCCAGTAACAAGGATCGCTAGGAAGAGATGGGATCCACCGACCAAAGAGGAAAGAGCATCTTTGCAGGCAGGTTTGCAAACCTAGTGAGGAGGGCTTTAAGCTAGGTTCGTTAGGGGATGCTGACACAGGGCCTGGGGAAGAAAAAGGAACAACAAAGGAGGACCCCTGATTCAAAAGGGCTGTGTCTATACTAGCCCACTTCTTTAACAGGGGCATGGTAATCAGCCGGATTGGAGAACACTTACAAAGTGTTGCGATGAATAGGCAGCACTTCATCAGGCTAATTATCCCCATGGCAACTTCAAAGTTGGCAACTTTGAAGTGCCAGCAGGATGTGTAGCCACGAGCACTTCAAAGCACCTGTGCTGCTTCCAAGTGCCCTTACTCCCCAAAAATCAATCACTTGATCATGGCGAGACCTTTGAACTTCGACGTTGCCGTGGTGAAATTAGCCTAATGAATTAGCATTAGCCTATTCATCACAATGCATTGGTATTCTCCAATCAGCTGATTACCATGCCCCCTTTGAAGAAGAGGGGTAGTGTAGACATAGCCAAGGAGAAGGTAGGCCAATCAGCCAACTCTCTAAAGCAGTGGTTCCCAAACTTTTCGGCGTCACGCCCTTGATTTTGAGAAACTCTCACGCCCTCCTCACTTCTTCTTTACATCATCCAACCCCCCTTAACAAAAAATTAAATTTGTAATTTAAAATAAATACCAAAACTTGATATAAAATGTTATTTAAAATTAAAAATAAGTATCAATAGTTTTTCTTGGCCCCTTGTGGCTGCCTGGTGCAGCCCCAGCTGGCCAGCTGCCTGAGCCCCATGCCAGCCTCCAGAGCTGCCCATTCCAGCTGCCCTACCCACCTGAGTCCTGCACTGCCAGAGCCATCCATCAGAGCACCACGCTGCTTGGGCCAGCCACCTGCATGTCAGCCGCCAGGGCCCCGTGCTGCTTGGGCCAGCTGCCCACACAGCAGCTGCCCCAGCTGTGGGTCAGGCACCCGAGCCCTGCACTGCCAGGGTCAACCACCCGCCGTTTACCACCCCAGCCACCCACCTGAGCCCCAAGCTGCTGGGGCCAGCCACCTGCACACCAGCCCAAGCCCTACAAAGCTGGGAGCAGCCTCCCGAGCCCCATGAGCCCTGCAACCAGGCTGCCCAAGTCCCACAAACCCTCCCACCTGAACCCCTTCCCTCTCCTCTCTGAAAGCCAGGCACCACCTGCTCCCCCCTGACTCTCACCCCATCCTCCTCTCCAACCCACATTCACTCACCTTTGTGGGAGGCAGTTAGCACCACGTGGGTCATCACCAGCTGTCTGCTTTTTCTAGTGGCTGTGCTAGGTCACCCACATAAAATGGCAGGGGCTGAGAGACAGAAGCAAAGGCCGGCTTTTTCTTCAGGTGGGGAGAATGACAAGGTGGGGAGCTGGGTTGTCTTGCCCCACCCTCAGAATTTCTTCACACACCCCAGTTTGTGAACCCTTGAGCCAAGGTGTCTGTATACAAATAAAAGAAGCAAGAGAAACAAACTGGAAGAATTAGAGACTCTGGGGCTGTCTCTACACTACAAAATAACTTGGAAGTATGCAACTTCAGAGTAAAGCATCTACACACAAAAAGCACCTCCCCTTACTTCCAAGTAGGCTCCCCACTACTTCAAACTAAAACATCTACACACAAGTAGAAGTAAGGGGCCAGGAAATCACACAGGCATGGTGGGGTGGGGGGCAGGCATCACATGGCTGATAAGCCCTGCCGGGCTTGCCACCAGCCGACCCCTTAAAGGGCCCCTCCCAACACCCCCACCCTGCATGTGCTCAAGGCTTCCAGGCTGTGGACAGCAGCAGAGCATGTGCTGGGGAGAAGACCTGGAGACCACGCCAGCTCACACCCTTCCCGAGGACAATGCCCTCTCCACTCTGGTCAGCCTGCTGGCCAGGCTGGTCACCCTGCTATGCCAGCAGTGCCGCTGGGTTGCCTGCCTGGGACCCAGCTTCCAGGCCCTGGCCACAAGCCTGCTGCCCCTCGACCGTTCCCCTCTGAGTGACACCAGTGGGCCTCCACCACCAGCACTGAGTGGTGGGACTGGCTGGTGCTGGAGGACTGGGATGACAAGCAGTGGCTGAGGAGCTTCTGCCAGACGTTCACAGACCTCTGCCACTGGCTCACCCCCATCCTCCAGCACTGGGATGTCCGGATGTGGCCTGCACTCCCGGTGTGGGAGAGGGTGGCTATTGCACTATGGCAGCTGGCCACCCCCGATAGCCACCAGTCTGTCAGCCACCAATTTGGAGGCAGCAAGGCCACCATTGGAGCAGAGCTGATTGAGGTATATCTGGCCCTCCACCAGGGACTCACCCTGGGGAGGGGGTGACTGGGAAAGGGGACCCCTGGTGGGAGGGACAGGAAGCAGGGGGCCTCCTGGTCAGACAAGGAGGGAACAGAGGGCCCTCCTGGTCAGGTGGGGAGGGGAAGCGGGGGGCCCTCCCAGTCACATGTTCATGGATATGTCTTCCTCCCCCTGCAGGTCATGCAAGCCATCAACACCGTGCTTCTGTGGTATGTCAGGACCCTGGGGGACCTGAATGCTGCTGTCAGGCTTCCCCAATTGTTTCAGAGCACTAGACAGGACACACGTGATGATCTCTGCTTCAGACCACAGTTGGGGTGCCTACATTAACGGGAAGGGGTGCCACTGATTGGTACTCCAGGCCGTGGTGAACACGAGGGGCCATTTCCTGGATGTGTGTGTGGGCTGGCCAGGCAGGGCCCATTATGCCCAGATGTTCTGGAATCAAGGCTGGGACACTGGATGCAGGAGGGCATGCATGTCCCCCATGGGAGCTGCCACTCAGGGACATCATGATGACCCCCTGCATTGTGGACCGTGCCACATATCCTGTGTACCCGTGGCTCATGGGGCTCTACAACCAGATATACCATGCTGGCCCAGAAGACCTTTAACAGTCACCCCAACCACACCGGGGGCACAGTAGAGTGGGCATTTGGGAGGTTGAAGAGGAGATTTCGCAGCATCCTCACCAGGCCTCCCAAATGTCCCCTCAGTCACTGCCACCTGTTGCGCCCTCCACAGCCTTGTGGAGGGCCAGTGGGAGACCTTTAACTAGGGCTAGTCCATGGAGCTGGGGCCTGGCTATGAACAGCCGCGTACTGCCCCATGCCATGAGGCACAAAGGGATGAGGTTGGGTCCAGGAGGCCTTGGGCCAGGCCTTTGACTAGGGTCTGCCCTGACCCTCCCTAGCCATACTCCCCACCACATGCCAGCCCACTTCCATACCTCTCACGCTCCCCACCCCCCACCCCTTACCACTGTCCCACCAAGCACCAGGGACACAGGGTTAAGGTGGGAACAATGAACTTTATTGTGGGGAATAAAATGTATTTGAAAAAAACATAATGGAATGTGTTAACCTATTTACAGTTCATGGGGGAAGGCAGGGACCTGGGTGGGTGGACTGAACTAGGAGGGGGCCTAGGTGGGGGACTGAACTGGGTAGGGGGGCTGGGATGGGAGAAGGGTCAGTCACCCAGAAGCATGGGGGGCAGGGAGCTGCATGGGTCACTGCTGTCCTGGGTCTGGAGCCCCCTGTGGGACTGCGATGGAGCCAGGACCATGGAAAGGTAGGGCTGGAGTGGGGATGCCGCAGGCTTGGCCTGTGCAGGGGGCCACCAGTAGGGCTGGGCCAGGTGCACCTGCCTTGGCCAGCAGCCACCAAGCCAACTCCTGCTGGCCAGCCACACCCACACCTGCCGCTCCCTCACCAGCCAGTCTCAGAGCACTCCACTCATCTCCCACATGACTGCCTGGTTGGTGGCTGCCTTCTCATCCTCCCAGTGTTGTCTCCAGGAGGGCTGGCCATGGCTGCAGGGGGATGCAGGCTTGGGCAATGGGGAGGGCTCCTGGCCTCCTGCAACTGCAGGCTGCGGCTGTTGCCCAGTGATGGACCTGTGGAGACGGAAGGGGACAGGGAGACGGACCATGAGTGCTGTCTTCCAACCCCAAAGGGGGCCAGGGCCCAAACTGCATTGCCCTCTGCCCCCGTTGCCTGCTGCCCAATGGACCGAGAGCCCTGTCAGATCCTGGATGCCCAGAGGTTCCCAGCTGGCAAGGTTCCCACCTGGCTTCCCACCTGGATGCCCAGAGGTTCCCACCCAACATGCTCTGCCCCCCTCCATTCCCCAGCATGTTGGGCTGCAGGGCTGTTCTGGGGTGGGGGGGGCATCCCTGGCCCTTGCAACATCCCACTCATACTGGTTGCAACCTGCCAGGGCTTGGGCAAGGTTTGGCTTGATGAGACTCGGCTAGGTGTCCTGGAGGGGAGGGCCATGATGAGGGTTTCATCACTGGAGACCTCGTCACCACCCCCAGTCTCAGTGGGCTGTGGTGTCAACGACATGCTCTGAGGTGACCGTCTCCCTCAGCTTCAGGAGCCCGTGCAGCTCCCTATAGTGGGGGCAGTGCAGTGGCTGTGTCCAACAGGCTGGCAGCATTATGAGCTTTGTAGTACGTCTGCCTCAGCTCCTTGGCCTTTATCCTGACTCTGTTGCCAGTGCAGTTGGGGTGACCTTGGTTCTTGAGGCTGCTGCCCAGCTGGTCGAAGGCCTCAACATTGCACTAGCGGGCACTGGCTTGCTAAAGGACCTCCTCATCTCCCACAGGGTCAGGAGGTCCTTCAGCTCCACCTTAGACCAGGAGAGTTGCCTCCTGGCATGGCTCTTGCCGGGGTGCTGTGAGCCCTCAGACTCCTCCAGGATTTTTCCAGGGACTGAAGTAACGCTGACCAGTCCATAGTTCCCTGGGTTGTCCTTTTCTTGTTTAAAGATGGGCACTACATTTGTCTTTTTCTAATCATCTGGCACATCTCCTGACCTCCCCGAGTTTTCAAAGATAACGGCCAAAGGCTCTGCAATGACATCTGCCAGTTTCCTCAGTACCCTTGGATGCATTAAATCCAGACCTATGGTCTTAGTCACAGTTCTGTACAGTACTGTAAGTGCTCTTAATTTGCTCTAACTTGCTTTCCCCACCGAGGGAAGAGGGGACGTTATCAAGCATAGTCAACATGGATTCACCAAGGGCAAGCTATGCCTAACCAATCTGATTAGGTTTTATGATGAGCTAGCTGGCTCTGTGGACATGGGAAAGTCAATGGATGGGACATGCTTTAGTAAAGCTTTGATACAGTCTCCCAGAACATTCTTGCCCATGAGTTAAGGAAGTATGGATCGGATACATGGACAGATGGATAGATGGATAGAAAGCTGGCTTGACAGATGGGCCCAATGGGTAGCAGTCAATGGCTCAATGTCTGGTTTTAGAGCTAGTACTGTTCAACATCTTTATTAATGACCTGGATGAGGGGATGGATTGTACCCCTGCACTTGCAGATGACACTAAGCTTAGGGTCAGGTAGATATGTTGGAGGGTAGGAATAGGGTCCAGAGTGACCTAGACAAATTGGAGGATTGGGCCAAAAGAAATTTGATGAGGTTCAGCAAGGAGAAGTGCAAAGTCCTGAAGTTGGGATGGAAGAATCCCAAGCACTGTTACAGGCCGGATACTGCCCGGCTAAGTAGCAGTGCAGCAGATAAGGACCTGGGGATTACAGTGGGTGAGAGACTGGATACGAGTCAACAGTGTGCCCTTGTAGCCAAGATGGCTAACAGCACAGTGGGGTTCATTAGAAGCATTTCCAGCAGATATATTTATTCTCCTCTACTCAGCACTGGAGACTAACTACAGAAGGAAATAGATGGCATTTAAAGCTCTTTGTACTTCTGGAAGCAGACCACAGAGTCTGCTCTCTCAGCTCAAATTATGAGGCTGCAAAACTAAGAATGCTCCTGGTGCATTTTAATATCGATTCTTTTTCTTAGTAAAGTCCAATGCCACTTCTCATTCCCAGTTTGTTTTAGCATTGTCCAGATTAGTTATTCTTAATGAGGCTGGGAAGGAAAATGGGGTCCTGGACCTGAAGTCCTCGCACACCTGGGTTCTCCTGAGTTATAAACTATTGTTACTATTGGAAGAAGCAAAAACAAAATGGTTTTGTTAAATATTCACCAGGAATGATTTTCAGAGCTGTGCAAATAATTAGGAAAAGAAATACAAAACTTCCTGACACCAACTGTTTTGCTTCATTTTCTCTAAAATCATCATTGTACTGTAAACACAACTGAGCTGTTTAGTTGTCCAATGCTACACCGATCATTACTTTAGAGTAGATAAGAATGAGTCCTATACAGCACTATGACTAAGACCTGATCCCAATAGGCTTTATTAAGAAAAGCAAATATGAAACTGAACACAACTTATTCTTGTTTACACTAATCACAAAGTTGTGGTCATCAGCACTGTGTTAGCCAGCTTCTCTCTTCACAGTTGTAATCACACTAAATGGAAAGTAGTAGTTAACACCAGCTACATTAGTTCACTCAAGTTCATCCTAACTCACAGGAAGTGGATGTATGGACCCTATACCATCCCTTCATCAGCCCATGGAGCTCAGGGTGGAAACATAAGATAGCCAGAGACCCTAAATCAGGAATGCATCCTTTTTCAGCAAAGAACTTAAGAACATGCTGAGGTGTCAGTGAAGTTAAGAATGTGTTCAGTGTTTTCCCAAACGAGAAAACATTCAAGCATTTGAATGTCAAACCAACCTGACAGCTTTCTTTGGTAGGATAACAAGCCTTGTAGATAAGGGAGCAGGGGTAAATGTGGTATACCTAGACTTTAGTAAGGCATTTGGTACAATATCACATGGCTTTCTCATTAACAAACTAGGGAAATACAACCTAGATGGAACTAATATAAAGGTGGGTGCCTAACTGGTTGGATAAAAATTCCCAGAGAGTAGTTATCAATGGTTCACAGTCATGCTGGAAAGGCATAATAACTGAGGTTCCAACGAGATAAATAGAATGATATTCAAAAATAAGTGCAAAATACTCCACTTAGGAAGGAACAAATAGTTGAATGCATAGAAAATGGGAAATGACAACCCAGGAAGGAGTACTGCAGAAAGGGATCTAAGGGTCATAGTGTACCAGTCAACAGTGTGACACTGCTGCAGAAAAACCCCAGACATCCTTCTGGGGTGCATTAGAAGTTTTGTAAGCCAGACACGAGCAGTAATTCCATTCTCTTCTGTGCTGATTAGGCCTCTGCTGGAATGCTGTGTGCAGTTCCAAGAATCACATTTCAGGAAAGATGTGGACACATTGGAAAAGGTCCAGAGAAGAGCAAAAAAGTTAAAGATCTAGAAAATCTGACCTATGAGCAAGGACTGAATTTAGTTGGTTCTTGTCTGGAAAATAGACTACTGAGCTGGAACATGACAACTGCTTTCAAGGACCTAAAAGATTATTGCAAGGAGAAGGGAGAAAAATTGTTCTTCTACCCATCAGGGTGAATAACCACCTTTTGGCCCTGCAATTAGCCAGCACCACCCCCCCGACACAACCTGTGGAAAGACCACAGGAAGGGATGCAGGGAGGACATCAGAAAGGGATTGGGATGCTTGGGAAGGGTGTGCTGGGGGGCTCCAGGCAGTGCCCCAAAGGGGTGCTCTGCGAGAAGGACCCCAGGAGGCTATGTGGGGGACTCAAGTAGACTCATGTCTGTGCTGTGCTGACGAGTGGTGGTGGCGGCACCAGGCTGAAGGCAGCCCTCACTTTACATTGGCAAGTCAGGAGGGTCCTGGGGGCCAACATGCACGGCCTGCAAGGACCCAATGCAACCATCTTAACAAGATGGAACTTGACAGCTTGGCCCTGCCGTTTGAGGCAGGGCCTGTCAATGTTCCGACTGGCCCAGTGGCAGGGAGGGCATTGTTCCCTTGGTGACACAGCAGCAGAGGCCACGGGGGAGAAAGCAGAGGGCTGGGAAGGCAGCCTTGGGTATCTACACTTGGGTAGATCACACCCCCTCCCCACTTTGCACACCCCCAGGCTAGATGGTGCCTGGTCCTGCCACACGTGCAGGGGTCTGGACTTGGTGACCTCTTGAGGTTCCTTCTGGTTATATGGTTCTATGAAACCTGCTTTTTAAGAAAGACTGTCTAGAACAGCTGTTGGCTGTAGCTGTCTCTTGGAGTCATGCTCCCAGAGAGAGTGGGCAGGGGTGTGGGGGGGAGATGATACACCATTCAGGATCTCAACACATGCACAATAAATGGCTGCAGCCCTGTGTGGATCTATGGGACTTCTAGGCCTGCATAAGATACAAGATGAAACAACGGGAGGGATAAAACAATCCCATTTTAGAGAAGCCTTGTGCCTGTTAGCTGTCTTTAAGCATCCCTGCTCCTGCAATACAACAAAAAGGGAAGCGAAGCTTCATTTTGGAAAAAATACTACAAATACATTAGAGATAGTGGAATTGTATATTACACTATAATACATGGCACAGTATTCATGAATCAACTGTTTAATAAAGCAAGAGTCCTTTATATGGAGTCCTTTTTTATATTCTAAGAAGAGCATCTAATGTTCTCAGATCTGGGAGATTGGGTGACAGCACATGCCTTGATCCATTTTGTAGGGGCCAACAGACAATATGGTGTGCAGAAAAAATATATATTTATTTGGGAGACTTTCACCAATCTAGCAGGTGTGTTTTTTTCCCCCCATACAGATATAGGTGAATTCACTGAAGGACCTTTAGTAATATCCAGACCCTCATCTAACATACAGATCAGGTTACTTTTTATTATTGCCCTTGAAAAAAAATTAAAGTAATTAAAATGAAATAAAGACATTAGGGCTAGTGCTACACTCACCCCCAGTGCTGGCAGCTTGATGCAGATGAGCAGTCTAAAAAATTCAAAATGTCCACTCATTTGCATATCTAAGCAGTTCATTTGCATATTAATAGCAGAAAATATGCAATGAAGATATGATTCTGCCAGCAGAAATCCTCTTTGTTGGCATTCCCTGATCTCTGATTTTTTTCCAGGGCAGAAACATGCCAGTAGAACCATGTCTTCAGTACTTGTTTTCTGCTCTGAATATGCAAATGAAGTGCTTAGATACTGAAATGAGCAGCCATTTTGAATGAGACTGCTCATTTGCATCAAGCTGCCAGCACTAGATGAGTAGAAATTTCATTTAAGGTTGAATCAAATTAAGGAGCGAGAAATACCAGTTGAACCTCTCTAGTCCTGCACACTTAGGAATTGAGTGGTGCTGAACCTGGGGAGATCAATATTGTCTAGCATCATTACCAACACTGCCACTGCCTACTGGGCTCTTAGAAGACATTGGCTACGTATACACTAGCCAAAAACTTCGAAAAGGCCATGCAAATGGCCATTTCGAAGTTTACCGATGAAGTGCTGAAATACATAGTCAGCGCCTCATTAGCATGTGGGCAGCCGCGGCACTTCGAAATTGACGCGGCTCGCCCCCGCGTGGCTCGTTCAGACAGGGCTCCTTCGAGGTCCCCTTATTCCCATCTGCTCATAGGAATAAGGGGACTTCGAAGGAGCTGGGGTCCTTTTGAAAAGAGCCCTGTCTGGATGAGCCGCGTGGCGGCGAGCCGCGTCAATTTCAAAGTGCCGCAGCCGCCTGCATGCTAATGAGGCGCTGAATATGTATTTCAGCGCTTCATTAGTAAACTTCGAAATGGCCATTTGCATGGCCATTTCGAAGGTTGGGGCTAGTGTAGACAAGGCCATTTAGTGCTAAATTAGAGCTAAATAACAGCACAGAACAGAGTCAGGTCTGCAGAAATCTTGGCCATACCACAAGCTAACTAAAAGCATGACAGACCATGGATGTAGGTGGAGCAGAGTGTCCTGGACTAAAGAGGTTCAGCCTGTACTACCATATGCTTGGTGAAATTTTCACTTGAAAAAGTAATTGTTTTATAGAATGTACTTTTATTTGCACCTTATATTAGTGCACTAATTGGGATCCATGCACAAAATTAGAAATACTTCGTGTACAGACATAAAATTGAGACATTCTGCAACTATTTCATGCATCACATGTGAAAGCCACGAGTTTACGTCTGTTTAAAGTTTACTTTCTTAGATATGATGAAATCATAGAACACTACGACTGGAAGGGACCTCAAGAGGCCATCAAGTCCAGCCCCCTGCCCCAATGACAGGACCAAGTACTGTCTAAACCATCCCTGATAGACATCTATCTAACCTGTTCTTAAATATCTCCAGCAATGGAGATTCCACAACCTCCCTAGGCAATGTATTCCACTGTTTGACCACCCTGACAGTTAGAAACTTTTTCCTAATGTCCAACCTAAACCTCCCTTGCTGCAGTTTAAGTCCATTGCCTCTTGTTCTATCCTCAGAGGCCAAGACCACCAAGTTTTCTCCCTCTTCCTTATGACACCCTTTTAGATACCTGAAAACCGCTATCATGTCTCCCCTCAATCTTCTCTTTTCCTAGCTAAACAAGTCCGTTTCTTTCAGCCTTTCTTCATAAGTCACATTCTCTAAACCTTTAATCATTCTTGTCACTCTTTTCTGGACCCTCTCCAATTTCTCCATATCTTTCTTGAACTGCGGTGCCCAGAACTGGACACAATACTCCAGCTGAGGCCTAACCAGCACAGAGTAGAGCGGAAGAATGACTTCTTGTGTCTTATTCACATCACACCTATTAACGCATGCCAGAATTACGTTTGCTTTTTTTGCAACAGCATCACAAGGTTAACTTATATTTAGCTTGTGGTCCACTATAAGCCCTAGATCCCTTTCTGCTGTAGTCATTCCTAGATAGTCTGTCCTCATTCTGTATGTGTGAAACTGATTGTTCCTTCCCAAGTGGAGTACTTTGCATTTCTCCTTATTAAACTTCATTCTGTTTACCTCAGACCATTTCTCCAATTTATCCGGATCATTTTGAATTATGACCCTATCCTCCAAAACAGTTGCAACCCCTCCCAGCTTGGTATCATCTGCAAACTTAATAAGCGTACTTTCTGTGTCAATATCTAAATCATTGATGAAGATATTGAACAGAACCGGTCGTAACATAGACCCCTGCGGAACCCCACTAATAACACTTTTCCAGCAGGATTGAGAACTACTCTCTGGGTATGGCTATCCAGCCAGTTATGCACCCACCTTATAGTAGCCTCATCTAAAATGTACTTACTTAGGTTTTTCTTTTTTTTATTATAAGAATATCATGCGAGACCATATCAAATGCTTTACTAAAGTCTAGGTATACCACATCTACCTCTTCTCCCTTATCCACAAGGCTCGTTATCCTATCAAAGAAAGCTATCAGATTAGTTTGACTTGATTTGTTCTTTACAAATCATGCTGGCTGTTCCCTATCACCTTACCACCTTCCAAGTGCTTGCAGATGATTTCTTTAACTACCTGCTCCATTATCTTTCCTGGCACAGAAGTTAAGCTGACTGGCCTGTAGTTTCCTGGGTTGTTCTTATTCCCCTTTTTATAGATGGGCACTATATTTGCCCTTTTCCAGTCTTCTGGAATCTCTCCTGTCTCCCATGATTTTCCAGAGATGATAGCTAGATAAAGGCTCAGATACCTACTCTATCAGCTCCACTCACTGTCCTAAACAATGCCTAATAATTCATCTTACAGATCTGCTTAAGATGCTAATGTAGAACATGGAACAGAGCAAGGAGTGGCTAGGTTACAGACAATAAATGCTGCTCTTACAAACATTATGGGAATCAATGCCTTGCTAATGAGATCACCTCTATTATCTGTCAAAATATGCTCCATTAGCTGTGCCATAATACTGAAGATAATTAGTGAAGGCTTGTCAATTTGATTTTGATAACTTTATGGCCTTTTTATTTTAGGCTTCCTTTGGGAACCTGTGGTTTGTATATTAGTCAAGCAAAAAAGCATTCAATCTGAACCAAACAAAATACTGTTTAATTAAGAGGTGTCATGCCATTTATTGTGCACCACATGGAACATTTTTGGTACTAGGCTATAAAGGCAAAGATTTGTCAGATTCAATTTCTCTGCCGTAATTTCCTACCGGAGAGAATGTGATGCAAAGCAGGGATCCAATTTCCCATTTCTATTTAGCATTTATATTGACAAAATTAATGATTTTGTCGTCATCATCTTTGGCCTGCTGCTTAATAGGAAATACATCTATCCCCTGGTGGAATGGGAATATATAGCTGTATTATAAAGTCTTTGTCCCATGAGAAATGGTACCTCATTTTATTAAACCAAATTTTTGGGTTGTAGAGATGAGTGATGGGAAAGGAATTCTGGAACACTTACAAAACAGACCCCAGAGAGAATTTCTTTAAAAAAAAAAAAACGGGGGGTGTGTGTGTGTGAAGATGAGCATATCCCTGGCATGTTTATCATAACAGAGGAGTCAGGAAGTCCCAAGCTGATGAAGTAATAGTGTACTCATGGGACTAGTTTTAATTCTACAGATTTCCAGAGGGAATCCCATACAATATGGATAGTGCATGCTTTTCAAAGCTGCTGTGCAAGTAACTTCAATTTCCTCTTTCCCTGATAACAGGCAGACCAAAGGAGAATGAAGATCAAAAGACTAGAATGAAAATGAATTATATAGAGACATAATGTAGGCTAATCTTACTGTACACATTGTTTTAACAGAAATTTAAATTTCCTTGTTACAGCTCTTGAAGTTGTTAACTGGGCCAGATAGTCATGCTTTGTACCATCAGCATACTAATGAGGCCAGAAATCTCTTCCACCGTCTAATCATCTTTATGATTCTGCTAGCGGTCATCTGCATTTTTAGCAGTAAACTAATACAAAGTGGAGGATATCTTAAATCCCTTTTCATGAATATTTTATACCCCAGATAAGGTTAGATGGATTCTTTTGCAAGTTAGACCTACATTATGAGGGTTTTCATGTTAATATGTGCCTGCAAGCCTCAGCTGACATGGAGTGAAACTATGGAGGAGCAAGAGGGTGAAGGATATTCCAAACAGTCTGGTGGAAGTGACTCTGTGTGCTATGCGTAGTAAGTACAATCATAAAAAATAAAATTACGTGTACATCAGTACCTTTGTCTTCAGCTCCAACACCAACAGGCCTCTACACCATGAGCTATTGGAATTTTCTTTCCCTCGGTCTGTCCATATACAAAAATCTTGCACATTATAGCAGGACAGGTCCAAGTAAAGGCATCATTCAGATTCAGGACTAAAGTCCACAGAATTTCTAAGACACTAAAGTCAGGTAGATAGCAGAATACTGAAGTGGACACCACATATGTGAGCAGTTCATCGGCAATGCCCACAGTAGACAAATGATTCTTGAGCACCCAAAGTTCCAAACTCTCCCCTTCCTCTTCGTTTTAAGCTGGAACCCTAACCACCACTCTTGTCATGGGCCAAGGGATGGACCCCCAGTACAAGCTTGTCTACTTTTTTTCTGTCTATTCTCTCCAATTTCCTTGTCCTCATTTTTTGCCATCCATTTTTATTTATGTTTGTGCTGTCTGCTATCCCAGCATCTATCCTGGATAGTCACTCACTCATAGGCTACATACTTCTAAGAAATTTTCCATCTTTGCACTTTGTGGAGAAATAGTTTCCACACAAGTGGATATTTTTCTATAGAAAAAGTAGTACATTTTGTGGACTCCTGCCCCCCACCCCACGAGGGGAAAAATATCAAAACCAAAATATTTAGTTGAGGTTGGACACCATGGGCTACGTCTACACGTGCACGCTACATCGAAATAGCTTATTTCGATGAATAACGTCTACACGTCCTCCAGGGCTGGCAATGTCAACGTTCAACTTCGACGTTGGGCAGCACGACATCGAAATAGGCGCTGCGAGGGAACGTCTACATGCCAAAGTAGCACACATCGAAATAAGGGTGCCAGGAACAGCTGCAGACAGGGTCACAGGGCGGACTCAACAGCAAGCCACTCCCTTAAAGGGCCCCTCCCAGACACAGTTGCACTAAACAACACAAGATCCACAGAGCCGACAACTGGTTGCAGACCCTGTGCATGCAGCATGGATCCCCAGCTGCAGCAGCAGCAGCCAGAAGCCCTGGGCTAAGGGCTGCTGCCCACGGTGACCATAGAGCCCCGCAGGGGCTGGAGACAGAGCCGTCTCTCAACCCCTCAGCTGATGGCCGCCATGGCGGACCCTGCTATTTCGATGTTGCGGGATGCGGATCGTCTACACGTGCCCTACTTCGACATTCAACTTCGAAGTAGGGCGCTATTCCCATCCCCTCATGGGGTTAGCGACTTCGACGTCTCGCTGCCTAACGTCGATTTCAACTTCAAAGTAGCGCCCAACACGTGTAGCCGTGACGGGCGCTATTTCGAAGTTGGCACCGCTACTTCGAAGTAGCGTGCACGTGTAGACGCGGCCCATGTAACAAAATCAGGTTGCTATATTGTAGTTTGCTATTCAGGCCTGATTCTGTTTTCATAGAATCATAGAACTCTAGAAATGGAAGGGACCTTGAAAGGTCATTGTGTCCATTTCCCTGCCTTGTTAGCAGGACTAAGCACTGTCTAGACCATCCCCGATAGGTATCTAACGAACCTGCTCTTAAAAATCTCCAGCAACGGAGAGTCCACAACCTCCCCAGGTAATGTATTCCAGTGTTTAACCACCCTGACGATTAGGAAGTTTTTCCTAATGTCTAACCTAAACCTCCCTTGCTGCAGTTTAAGACCATTGCTTCTTGTCTTATCCTCAGAGGTGAAGGAAAATTTCTCTCCCGTCTCCTGGTAAACCTCTTTGAGATACTTGAAAACTGCTATCATGTCCCTTCTAAGTCTTCTCTTCTCTAAGCTAAACAAGCCCAGTTTTTTCAGTCTTCCCTCGTAACTCATTCTCTAGACCTTTAATCATACTTGTTCTTCTGCAGACCTTCCCCACATCTTTCTTGAAAGGTGATGCCCAGAATTGGACACAATAATCCAACTGAGGTTTAATCAGTGCTGAGTAGAGTGGAAGAATGACTTCTTGTGTCTTGCTCACAACACTCCTGTTAAGACATCCCAGAATCTTGTCTGCTTTTTTTGCAATGGCATCACACTATTGACTCAGCTTTAGCTTATGGTCCATTTGACCCCTAACTCCCTTTCTGCAGTACTGCTTATAGACAGATTGTTCCTTCCTAAGTGGGTTACTTTACAGTTGTCCTTTAGCAGCTTCATCCTGTTTACCTCAGACCATTTCTCCAGATCTTTTCTAATTATCCTTCAAAGCAGTTGCAACCCCTCCCAGGTTGGTATCATCTGGGAATTTAATAAGCGTACTATGCCAATATCTAAATTGTTGAACATATTGAACAGAAGTGGTTCCAAAACATGTGCCTGTGGAACCCCACTTGTTATGCTCTTCCAGCATGACTGCAAACCATTAATAACTATGCTCCTTTGTGTTTAAATGACTGGCATATTTTGGGAACAAATGCAGTATTTAAGATAACTTAAACACCCCACAATTTACTTAATATTGGAGTTTGACGATAGCATGTCAACCAGTATAGTTTTTTAAAAAAGCTGTAACCATTTGTCAGTAAATAAAGAGTATGTTTCCAATATGTTGTAGTGAATTATATTTAAACTGTGTGTTCTACTGGGAGAGCTGTAAGAAATACTAACAAATTTTATATACTGAATGAAGTAAGTGTGTAAAACCATGTTCTTGGAAAAGTTGCTACAACTTTTTTATAGTACAGCTAGTTAGAACACTTTTATATTGCATAAGTTGCAGGTAAACCTAATACTGCATAATGTGGATTTAATTAGTTACAGTTTGTAAGGCACTGAGATGTTTAGATATACGTTGCAGTTTTCTAGTAGCAGAATTTATAATAATGATATATGCAATCAAATTAAAAGACAAAGGTTATAGGGACTTCGATTCCTTGATAGAGTAGTGATCTCCAATAGGATCACTTTTGTCAAGAGAGCTAAAAATAAATTGGAGGCAATAACACGTGATTAATATTTTAATTGGCTGTGGTGCAGTGGCCTATATCATGCTCCCTAGGGCAGCATAGGAAAGAAGACCCCTAGCACGAGAATCTCCACCTCAATGCATAGAAAACAGCTTTGAGCTCTTTATGGCACTGTCCCCCCACCCACAGAACACTTCAGAGGAAAGGGAACAGAGACTGGGAAGAAATAGGAATGTGCTAGGGATGGATATCTGACCCTGAAGAGACTTCATAGGACTGTTCATGTCTCTTTTTTGTGTGTGTGTGTGTTAAGAAAAGCCATTGTTCTCACAGCAGTTGATGTTTTTCTTAAAGCCAAGTTGTTGTTCCTGGGGTCCCGTCATTTCAAGAAAAATCCTCAGTTTTAATTCACTTAAGGAAGGAAGCTCTGAACTGCTGTTGTGGATAAAAAGCTAGAATAGATGAAAGCTATGGGCACCAAAAGAGAAACAATAGAAACATACATTATGCTCTTTCAACTCTATTTCCTGGTCCCTACCTCATGAGTTTAAGGCCTGGAAACGACACTACTATATAAAATACAGTCTGTACTTTTTTTTTTTTTTTTTTTAAATGGAGCTCAGCCTGGGGCAGCCTCGGGCTCCGTGGAGACTGCTGGTCAGTCAGCAGTGATGGTGGAGCAGAGAGAGATGGTGAGACAAGGACCAAAGCAGCTGTGGCGACTCCATAAAGATGGCCCTGAATTCTCATAGATCTGCCAGATTTGAGAGCAGGCCACAACAAGACCACGCCTACAGAGGTGACTGTGGAGCCTCATAACAGAAGGACATCAGGGTACCTCCAAAAGAGATTTTTGTCAAGATGCAGAGGTTTCCTTCTCCAGCCCCCTCTCCACAGTTTTGTATGGCAGGCAAACTAGCCAGAAAGTGTTCTTATTTCAAAACTGAGCAACATTGCCAGATGGCCCAGGTGGAGTTTACAGAAGATATGAGCTTTTGAATTTCCCATAAACCTGCTAAATTTAAAAATCACATTTGTAATAAATGTAATTAACATGTTTTCCCCAAATACACAGGGTCCTGGAGAAAAAAAAGAGTCAGTGGTTCTTTCCTGTAAGTTTATAAGCTACTTGAACAATACGGTTGTCTACATGTGCCCTGAACGTCAAAGGGGGCATGGTAATCAGGCTGATGAAAGATTAATGAATTCTACCCAATGGCATCTTCTTTGAAGGGGGCAAGTGTGAACATAGCCTATGTTTGGTCGCTTATGACATATGGGCTTCGTCTACACGTGCACGCTACATTGAAATAGCTTATTTCGATGTAGCGACATCGAAATAGTCTATTTTGATGAATAACATCTACACGTCCTCCAGGGCTGGCAACATCGACGTTCAACTTCGACGTTGGGCAGCACCACATCGAAAGAGGCGCTGCGAGGGAACGTCTACACGCCAAAGTAGCACACATCAAAATAAGGGTTCCAGGAACAGCTGCAGACAGGGTCACAGGGCGGACTAGCACTTCTGGGGCAACAGCTAGCCGCTCCCTTAAAGGGCCCCTCCCAGAAACACGCAGCCTGCACAGCACGCAGTCTGCAGAGCCACAGGCACTCACACCTCGAGCAACGCAGTCATGGACCCCCAGCAGCAGCAGCAGCAGCAGCCAGAGGTCCACCCAGCCGCCCCTGCAGGAGCAGTGCTCTCCCTGCTCCATACCATGCAGGAGGCAGCTGAGCACCTCCTTGCTACAAAGGAGGAGCTGCCCGCAGGGGAAGAGGACGCAACCCCCAACCCTGCAGCACCCCGCCCCCTCGTCCCCACCTCATACGCCGCCGGCTGTGGAGCTACCCCACCAGCACCGACTGGTGGGAGCAGCTGGTGCTCGGAGAGTGGGACGACGACCGCTGGCTAGAGAACTTTCGCATGAGCCAGCAGACATTTCTGGAGCTATGCCAGTGGCTCACCCCTGCACTGAGGCACCAGGACACCACCATGCGGCATGCCCTCAGCATCGAGAAATGGGTCAGCATCGCTGTCTGGAAGCTGGCCACTCCAGACAGCTACTGATCCGTGGGCCAGTAGTTTGGCGTCAGCAAGGCCACCGTCGGGGCTGTCAACATGAAGGTAAGAGGACCCACGGGGGGAGGGGGAGGCAGCCCTGGCAGGGGAGGGCAGGGGCGGGGAGGGGAGACCTAGCAGGGGAGGGGAGGGGAGCTCTGGCAGGGGAGGGCCACACACACCCTGCACATCCCTCATTGGTGCTCTCCCATGTGCTTCCCCTGCAGGTCGTCCACGCCATCAATGCCCTGCTCCTCCACAGGCTCATGAGGCTTCTGGACCTGGATGCTGCCATCGTGGGCTTTGCCACCCTGGGCTTCCCCAATTGCTTCGGGGCTCTGAATGGGACCCACATCCCCATCCGCGCCCCGGAGCACAGGGGAGGACGCTACTTAAACAGGAAGGGCTACCATTCTGTGGTCCTCCAGGCCTTGGTGGACAGTCGGGGCCATTTCCTGGACATTTATGTGGGCTGGCCTGGCAGCACCCACGACACCCAGGTATTCCAGAATTTGGGCCTGTGCCGCCGGCTGGAGGCGGGGACCTACATCCCCCAGTGGCAGATCCCTGTGGGGGACACCACCATGCCCCTCTGCATCATCGCAGATGCGGCCTACCCCCTCCGGCCCTGGCTCATGCACCCTTACATGGGCCATCTCTCAGCCAGCCAGGAGCGCTTCAACCAGCGCCTGAACCACGCGCGCCAGGTGGTGGTGCGCACATTTGGGGGCCTCAAAGGGTGCTGGAGGTGCCTCCTCCCCCGCCTTGATGCGGGCCTCACCAACATCCCCCAGGTTGTGGGCACATGCAGCGCCCTACACAACCTCGTGGAGAGCAAGGGGGAAGCCTTCTTTCAGGGCTGGGCTGTGGAGGCTGGCAGGGCCGAAGTGCAGCCACCCGCTGCCCCCAGTCACCAGGTGGACCCCAAAGGGACCCGGGTCCGGGAGGCCCTGTGGGCCCATTTCGATGAGGCTGCGGTGTGAACGCTGGCAGGCCCCCCACTGCCCCCCGCATCCTCCACAACACTCCCTGCACCTACGCACACACCACAGAGCACCCAAGAGCACACCCCCCACCACACCTTTCTTGAAAAGAAATTAAAACCAGACATTTGTTTGTGAAACCAAATCTCTGTAGAGAACTCTCATTATTATTAATCTCTTAGCTAACTACTATGTACAGGCCGGATAAATATTACATATATATATATATATATATATATATATTACAACTCCAATAAGATGAAAGAAAAAAAGGGGAAGACAAGGAAGGGGAGAACTATGTACATGGGGGGGCAGGTATCAGCATCCATAACAACAAAATATAACAACAGGGGTCTAATAGAAACTATTTACAAACACAAATATACAACTGAGGGGAATATATACAAAGGGGGGGGCCACGTCCTGGGCCCCACACCCACTAATGTCCAGCGCTGGGGGTGGGCGGCCGTGTCCCGCGCCTCAGCCTCAGCCCTCGCCGGGGCTGGCTGGGGGCCGGGCGGACCGGGAGATACAGCTGACGGGTGTCAGCTGGCCCCCAGGTCCCCTTCGGCGGAAGGGCCCTTGGTGGCGGGTGATGGTGCGACGGCGGGTGGAGCGGCAGGTGGAGCAGGCAGGGTGGGCAGAGCGGTGGTCGGCGTGGCATGGGGAGCCAGGTAGTCAGCTATGCACTCGAACATTCGCATGAAGGCCCCCCATGCCTCCTGGTGCCAGGCCAGCGCCCGCTTCTGCAGCAGGAGGCGCCGCTCGTCCACCCAAAGCCACTGCTCCGTGACCTCCAGCTGCCGATGATGGATGGCCAGCAGCTGGGGGTCCATCGCCGTCCAGGAGGGTGGCTGGCTCCGCCGTCGTCCCCGCCGAGGGGCTGGCCTGGAGCGATGGCCCCGGTGGGCTGTCTGGGACCACTGACACCTCACCGGCGCTCTCTGGTCCTTCCGATGGTACAGCTGTGGAAGACGGGGGGGGGAGAAGAGGGGAGACAGCTGTTAGTGCGGGCCTCGAGCCGTGGCCCTTGTCCCTCCACCCCTCTGCTGCAGGTTCCCCATCCCCGTCCCCGGGAAATGGTGCTGTTGATGATGATGGGTGTGCCACACCCTCCCCCCAGGGGAACCTAGGTTCCGCTCCCCCCATCCCCAGGGATGGGGCATGGCACTGTCGTGCTGGGGGGGCAGGGGCTGATGCACTCCTGTGAGGGCCATGCCACTGCTGTCCTTGGGGCCATGATCATCTGGGCATGTGGAGGGCCCTGGTCATGTCTCTTGTCCCCGCCCCTCAACGCCGGGGGTGCGCACCGGGGGGATACATACCTGATGGTCCGCTCCCACAGTTGGGGGACACCCGGTGGGCGGATGCCTGGCTGGAGCTCCTGGATGGCAGGACGATCTGGAGGCCCTCGTAACTCAAGAAGGACTCCCCCTCCTCCTCCTCCTCCGGTGCCCTGGGTTGCGAGGCTTGCCTCCAGGGCGGACTCCGCCTCCGGGGCCTGCTGGGGCTCATCGACCGAGGTATCAAGCATGGCCAGAGGGGAGGAGGTGTGCCGGGGGCCCAGGATGTCCCTGAGCTCCCTGTAAAAGGGGCAAGTGACGGGGGCGGCCCCAGATCAGCCGGCCACATCCTGGGCCTGGGTGTAACCCTGCCACAGCTCCTTCACTTTACTGCGGACATGATCCGGAGTGCGGGCAGGGTGACCCCGGGCTGCCAGGCCCTCGGCCAGCCAAGCAAACACATCCGCGTTCTGCCTCTTGCTCCCCATTACCTGGAGCACCTCCTCCTCGCCCAGAGCCCCAGCAGGTCCCGAAGCTCAGCCTCCGTCCAGGAGGGGCCCTGCTGCCGCTTCCCCGACTGGCTGCTAGGCTGGGAGCCCTGGCTCCCCTTGGGGGGGGTCCCCTGGGGGCGCTTGGGGGGCTGGGGGGTGGCCATTGCAGCAGTGGGATGTGTGTGTGGCTGCAGAGGGGCGTGCAGGCTGGCCGTGTGGCTGGGCTGCCGCCTGCACGCTCTCTCAGCATCCTGCACAGGAAGCCGGGGGGGTAGCTTTAAGGGGCCACTGCACGCGGCCACCATTGAGCTCAGGGGCTGGAGAGAGCGTCTCTCAACCCCTCAGCTAATGGCCACCATGGAGGACCCCGCTATTTTGATGTTGTGGGATGCGCAACAACTACACGTTCCCTACTTCGATGTTGAACGTCGAAGTAGGGCGCTATTCCCATCCCCTCATGGGGTTAGCGACTTCGACGTCTCACTGCCTAACGTCAATGTTAACTTCGAAACAGCGCTCAACACGTGTAGCCGTGACGGGCGCTATTTCGAAGTTGGTGCCGCTACTTCGAAGTAGCTGGCACGTGTAGACGCGGCCATGCTTATACAAACAATGGCATGGCATTGATACAATGTTGATGGATATCAATGTTTATTTTGATTGATTTAAGTTTTCACAGCTGCAGAAAATTAGGGTTGAGGGAAAGAAGAGGTCAGACAGCTTGAGCTTTAAAAAAAAGTTAAAATGCTGTTACCATAGCACGAAAATTGTCAACCTCACATGTCGTCAACATATACATACAAAATATGTATCTTTAAATTCCAAAACATGTTTTTACTTTGAATATCTATAAATTTCAGTCATTGATAGAAATATTTTTTTTACTAGTTTGTGTGAAATTAGCATTTATAGACATTTACTTATAAAAATCTGATCTATCCAAGCCCAATTATGTAACTTGTAGGATGGGGTACACAAACTGCATACTGAGCTTGAAGTGGATAAAATGAAATACTGGGCCCAGGCAGCCTTGTTGCACCAGGCCTGCAAGCATGTTCTGACTGGAGAAGCACGCTAAAGAGACCTCAGAGGCCTAGGCACAGGGTGGAGGACAAGCTGCAGAAAAAGAGAGAAGGATGCTCCCCCCCGCCACCCCCAACCCTTCAGGAAGCATGACAAAAGGTTGAACCTGAGAAGGGACTGCCAAGTCCCACAAAAGATTGTCCAACCACTATTCTTTTGAGAATCAGCAAGTCTTGCTCAGTTGGACTCAAAAAATTGACTGTTTGGGCTATAGGTACCACAACCTAAAACCTGAAGGGACATTTTAGCAGGAAGAAGCCCAAGCCAGCATACTTGGCTTGTCTGAAGAGTGGACCCTGTTGATGTCACTTTTCACAGGGCCACAGACTAAGGTCTGGTGAAGATGGAGAATAAAATAAAGATGGCTACAAGCAGTTTAAGAGTCAAGACCCTAGCTGAGGATCAGGAGCCAGACATCTCTTCTACCCTCACAGTAGGGAAAAGAGCCAGAGGCCAGGTTTGCTGCCTGGCCCTCTGAGCAGCTTATGACAGCTTCCCCCCTTCTTCAAGTAGTAAAGGCACTAAGGAAGGCAGAGTCATGCAGTATCAACTATTGTACCATATACTTGTAAACTGAAAGGAGAATGTGGTTATATGAATCGCCTACCAGCTTTGGAAGGAAGGAAGTGTGCATTTTCTCCAGAATAGGCTGCAACTACTTTGGATTTGTATCATTTTAAAATCCCTATGCTTGAACTTGCATGAGACATTACTAATAGACAGTAGTGCTTCCTGCAGCTGGTCCAAAACAACTCAACTCCATTGCCATTCAAAGCAAACTGCATCTTATACATTTATAGAATGCCTGCTACAGAAGCAAAACAAATATTGAGACTTATTTAAAAAGAATGTGGATTTTAGTTTTTTGTGTTGCCTGGATACCCCACAAATAAGTATCTTTTGCTTCTTTTACTTTACTTTTAACTATGTGTCAAAGGGTGTGCAAAGTGTTTTGTTATTTACAAATTCTATTAGTTACTTTATAAAATTAAGGAATAAATCCTACAGTGGCCTCAAATAGCAGATGTTCGTTGGGATGCGCACCCTAGAAAGAAAATGTAGTATTTTGGAACTTAACAATGTTAAGTACTGACTGGAGAAGTTAGAACTGTGGAAATTCCCCCGCTCCCCACCAGAGTAAAACCTGTATATTTTTCACTTATCACAACTGTGTTTGTCAGATGGGATTTCTGGCATTTAATTTTAAAAAGGTGCAAAAAGAAAGCATGCAATTTTCATGAATAAAAACTGCTTCTTCCACTAGTCATTATCCCCCAAAACCCATGGAGAAGAAGAGTTTACACAAGGAGGTGCAGAATTTTGTTCTGATTTGGAATAGATAAGTTCCCCATCAGTCAGAAATTCAGCTCTTCTTAAATGAAAATGTGCAATAATTGGAAACAATGGATATCTAGCCCCAGCTTTCAAATTAGTGCTGCGTTAAGCATTAAACCAAACTAGACAACATCTATACAATGATATACTTTAGATTCAACACACATGCCACTATTTTTGTATGTGACTATCAAAAGCATAGTGAACACTGTCAAAGCAAGTTCTTTTAAAAATCCTACTGAATATTCATATATGCTGTTTTACTGCATTAGTTCAGTTCTAATTATGGTTAGTTATTACCTTAGGTAATTAAATACGAAGACACAGTCCCTATCCTGAGATATTTCTGTTTAAGGCAATGAGCAGATGACAGAGTGGTGTTGTGAGGGCACATCTTAATGAAAATGAAAGTGCACTAGGAAGAATAGATTTGTTGAAGTTTAATGTAGAGGATCAGTAGGGCTAACTGAAGTCTTCAGATGTCAAGGGGGTCTGATTCTTCAGGCTTATAACATTACCATTTTAAAAAGGTATGAGATTTTAAGCCTTTACTGGGCACGTTTTCAAACATTTGGAAAAGAGAAGCTGAATTTCTCATGTGATCACACTGCTTTAAAATACCAAATATCATAAGATTAATGAAAAACCCCATACTGTAATGGTAGGTCAACATCCAAATATCGACCTGCAGACAATTTTGAATTGATCTCAACATCTTTACTTACATTTTGTTTACCACCATTTTCTCTGGAGTCTGGACCTTCAGAAAAAATGTGCAACTACTCTTTTTACTGTTTGCAGCACTTCTGCAAGACTGTGTCCGATTGTCTGCTACTGTGACATGTAGAGGGAGCACCTGTTTAGACAAAGAACTAGTTTTGTATGAAAGAACCTCCATGTCAAAGTGGACTTTTGATACCACCAGCATCAGAAACCACTGCTGGTCACACAGTCAAGAACAAAATAATATTCTCTCAGCTACTGAGAAGTACAAGTGAGCCAAACAAAGTAAAGAGAAATAAAAATAAATAAAAACAGATAAAAGCCAATATGTTGATGTCTTATGACAATATTTTAGGTGTTTGACAAACTGCTGAGAATTCAACATTAATTAAACAATAGACCAGGCACGTTTCAGTAGGTTTCCAATAGTGACAGGGCAAAGAGGCTTAAGGAAAGTGTATTTATTACAAGCAAGGTTCATATTAGGTACTTAAAAATTGTGGCTTAATTTAGATCATTTATCATTCTCCTGAAAGCCCCTTTTGTACAATTGAATTTTGGAGTGTTCGGTTTACTATTACATCATCACAGCTGCTGCAGCATCTCTCAAAGCAGATGTTTCACAGAAAGAACAGCTAATTTTCACAGAAACCTAGTAACTGCAAGTCACTTCTTGGCAGTTCTACCAGAGCATGTAAACATGCCATGCAGGTGCAATTGCACACAGCTATTTGTAGAAGAAGCTCTTGGAATAAGTGATAATGGTGAGAGAACCCCAAAGGATTCCACTCCTAATGGACTTAGAATTAAAGCCACAGGATATGGACTTTGGCTTTCTAACTTATTTTCTGTTTGAAATGAGTGGGTAATAAAACTAGCTGGGATAATTAGAGCAGTCTCTGCTATCTACTTTGCACTAAAAATGAAAGGCTACTGAAACTCCTTGGAATTATTCCCTGTGTGATGCTTGTGTCAAGTGTAGATTCACTTCACAAGGTAACAAATCCACCACATTTCCTTGAGGGGAAAGGCAAGCTTGTTCTGCATGCAGCCTTCTGACCCCAATAGTATGGTATTATTATGCAAAGATGCGAGATATTAGGAACTGATGGAATGGAACTGAAAGGTATCCCACTGTTTCAATGACTGAACAGCCGTGCTAAAAATTTGCTTGTTCTCTGATGGTTAGCAACAGTGACAATTCATTAGCAAAGGAAAATGTTTAAAAATAAGAACTTGAATGTATAGTTATACATCAGGACAAAATAAGGAACGATGAATTTTTGCAAGTACTTAGAAGATTGCTTTGGAAAGTCCAGCTTAAAACACACAGGCTCCACCAACAAAACACATCCAATTGAGGACAGTTGTGAGATTGGTTTAGCTTAATGGTAGGCATCTCTTGCTTAATCATTACCGTAGTTTTTATTAGAGACTTTACGAGTGTTTTTTTATGTAGCCTACTGCAAAACTGGGCAAATATCTAGATGATTTGATGTACCCCCTGAAATACATCAGTCTACCCCCCACCCCCACAAGTGTACACAAACCCCAGGTTGAGAAAACACTGGCTAAAGGCATTGTGGGGACAAGCCCTTAGTGCCCAATGACATTCTGATTGAAAATTAGCACTGGATAATATCAATAAAGCACACTGAACAGATTAAGAATTGGATGAGATCATTAAATATTTATCAAACGAAACTAATGGGGTTCCACAAATAACTATACTAGGCCAAACTATAACTATTCCATGTTATGGAAGCGAATAGAAAAATCACTGAAGGTAAAATTTGTGGATGATGAAGAGCGATAGCTTGATCTAGACTGCTCAATATTCTGGGCCCATTCGAAAAAGTATGTTTAACACAATGAAACTAAAAAGTTATATACAGTAAGGTTTCAGAGTAGGCGAGGATTCTGTTCTACCCACACTCACCTGGATTTCGCGCAAGTTGGGGTCTGGCTTTTTCCCTCGGCAGAACACATGTTCTGCAGCCGGGAAGCAGCTGAAAGGTAAGTCCTGGGCTGGGGAGTTGAGGAGGGTTAAGCCTGGTGGTGAGTTGAGGCTATTGTGGGGGGTGAGGAGTTAAGCTTGTGGTGGGTTAGGGCTACAGGGGGATGCGGGGTGGAGTTGAGCCAGAACCAGAGCCGTGCCTGGGTGGTGAGCCGGCTGGGGGAGGTGTGCGCACCGAAGCCACGCTGGGGGGGGGTGGGCAGCTTATGACCTGGCAGTGGGGTTCACGCCAGAGCCACGTGAAGCGGGGAGGGGGGTGGCTTGTGAGCCGGTGGTGGTGGGTGGGGTTGCGACAGACCCACGCGGGGCTGCAGGGGCGGCTTGAACCAGAGCCACTTACAGGTGGTTTAAACAGGGCCGCAGGGGTGAGGTCAGGGTCAGACACACAAGAGCGGGGTGGCACACTCTGAGATCATGAACTCAGAGACCTTACTGTACATCTAAGAGTAATTATGACCATGCCAACAGAGGGAGGAACTGTATCCTGAAAAGAAGCAGTCCTGGAAGGAGTTAGGAGTCACAGGAGATGAGCACCTGAATGGGAACTTCCAGCATGGTACTATGACAGAAAGGACTAAGGCTCTACTTGGATATATGTAAAAAGGGGAGCAGTGAGGAGGAGCAGGAAGGTGATTTTACCCCAACACACAGGAGTGGTGAGATCAATACCAGCATACAGCATTCATTCAGTTCTGATATCCATTTGTTAAAAGGGATTAAATGAGTATCTGAATGCAAGAAGTATGGAGAATAAATAGGAAGAAGTGACCCAGCTGCCATAACACAGACTTGGTGGGATAATACATAACTGGAATAGAAGGGTATAGCTTGTTCAGGAAGTACAGAGAGGAAAAAAGGTGGTGCCTTGTGTATCAGAGATATATGGTAATAGGAGACAGACTTGTTGTAAATCTCTGGGTAAGGATAACAGTGGCAAAAAAGATGAATAATGTCATGGTAGGGGTCTACTACAGACCACCTAATCAGGAAAAAGAAGTGGATGAGGTTTTTAAAAAAACAAAACAAAAGCAAGTTATCCCACAATGTAGGAGAGATAAGTATGGCAAAAGATCACTCTGGCTGAGCTTGGAGACCCTCAATGAGCCGAAACTCTAAAAAAAACCCTATGGAATGTGAAAACTAGGTAAAATTACAAAGTAGATCTATTTAACAATACAAGATGACAGTAAAGATAGAAAGGTCAAAGCACAATCCAATCACCTAAAAGCTAAGGTTATCAAGAACACCCTACAAACACATTACAAGCAAGGGGAAGACCAAGACAGTAGTGTCTGTGGGAGGTGGGGAGACAAACAGAAAATACAGAAATACTTTGTTTCAGTTTTCACCAAACAAATTAGCAGTCAGTGGAGTTTAACTATGTTACACTTTCAGTTGAAGCTAGTAAAAAAATTACTTGGAACCCCTTAAATGCCTTTGCCTCATTGAGTCCTGAGGAAACACATTCTCGAATGCTCAAGGAGCTGACAGGAAGAGATCTGGACCAATGACAAATGAAGCCAGTTCAGGCTCCCTGCAGGGCTCTTCCCCTTCTGGGTCAGTGAGTGGCCATCCAGCCCCACTGCCACCAAAGTCCCTAGTTCAGGGGAGTCCCACCTTCACTCAGGTGGGTGAGAGGCAACAGTTCAAAAGACCCCTGCCTTACCTCAGGCAGGTGCTGGGGGAAATTAGCTCAAGCACAGACCTAGCATGAGCTCAGGGTGGGGCAGCAAGCCCAAGTAAGCCCAAGCCCTGCAGGAAGTCAGGGATAGCCCAAGGCCTGGTGTCAGGAAGGGCAGCAGTCTTTAGGTGGGCCCCAGCCATAGCTCAGGGCAGGGCGGCGCACACCAACAGAGCGCAGGCCCTGGAGCAGGGGGGTGCTGCAAACAAGTCTCACAGTGGCCCAAGCCCCAGCTCAGGGCAGGGCAGCAAACAAACTCAATAAACACACTGCCCATTCTGGAAGAGGAGGGAAGGAAACTGCCACTCAGCAAGTGGGCAGCAAGGGCTGGGGTCCGTCCTGCTCCACAATGGCCTACCCCAGGGACCCTGGCAGAATATGGGGAGAACATAAGTGCTAGCGAGCCTGAGAAGCAGAACATGGGGGAGAAATAAGCAAATATCAGTGCTATGGAGAAGGCTACAAGTGAAAGCTAAACTGCAAATGACCTCAAACTCAAGCAGACAGAGAAGGTGAAAACACAGCTACATTCAAAGCTAGTGACAGAAATGCATGAGAACCATGAAGAAGAAGGAACCTGTATGATAGGCAAGAAACTAGGGTGAAAAATAAGGACAATTTCACAGCTTTCTCACTATCTTTGACTGAAGCTCAGTTTTCCCTCTGCCTTCCTCCTGACACTGAAAGCTGCTTCTCAGAAAACGGAGCTGGGAATGTATGGTCAAATGTAGCTCAGCTTTTTGCTCTTTCTTCCTGCCTCTGCTTCTCAGGGCGGAATTTACTGTAGTCTTCTCACAAGCTTTAATAGTAGCCTTGATATTCTCTGTCTTTTCCCCCTTGCTACCTTCCCATGAGAGAAGAGACTTTTCAGGCTAGCTTTTTCTGCTGTCCTCTCTCTTGCTTTAGACTTAGCGCTCTTTTCATTCTAGCTTGCTGTCTGTGTTTTAATCTCTGGCTCACTGTAGCTTTTACTGTGGCCCAGTTGGCTCAGTTCTCAGCCGTGCTTCCTAACTACGTTTCAAGCTGCTTCTCTCTTTAGCATGCAATAGCCTCCTCTCGCTAGTTTTCTAGTTAACTCAGGTCTTCCTGAGGCTTGCTACCTCTGTAGTACTCTATTTCTCAGAGCGGGTCCTCATGTAGTAATCTCATTATCTTTCAATTCACCTGAGATCCCACACCTTCCGTCTATCTCTAAAGCCACAAGCAGTAGCCTTTTTGTCTTATACGTCTCTTACAATGAAAGCTGCTGCTCAGAAAACGTAGCTGTAACTGTCTCTTTGACAGTAGCACACTTTTCCCCATGTTTTGGTCCTGCCTAGGTGTAAAATTCTTCTCCAGGTAGAGAGTAATGTAGTCGTCTGGCTGACGTGGACATTCACTGATCTCTAACAAAGGCTTCCGACTTGTGTATGAGGTTACGGCTCACTCAACTTCTGAATGCACGGATCTCGCTATCTTTCAACGTGCTACTGAGGGGAGCTTTTTTTTCCCCCTCACAATAGCTTCCTTCTTAGATTCGAATGTATTCTCCAGTAATAAAGGTAACCTCGTCCTTTCGGCAGCCCTGTAGGTAGCTGCGGAAGTAGCTCAGTTTTCACGATTACGCCTTTTTATGCCTGAAGGTCCTTTTCTGGCTAGATTTTTGACTGCGTCCTCTCGCTAGCTTTCAGTTCATCTCAGTTGTCATCCTGCTTTCCTGCCTGTGTTTCAAGCTACTGCTCTGGGTATCTTTCAATGTTGTACTCTCTCCAGCCTTCACTGAAGAGTTGAAAGTGATTTGCTTTCAGTCTAGCTTTCTTCCACGTTTGAAATCAGATCTCAGTCAGGCTGGTTATGTCATACTCTCTCCAAGTCTCACTTGTGGCATTGAAATTAGCTGAGTTTTGCACCCTGCCTTCCTGCCTAGCTTTAAAGCAGATTGTCAGTCTCCCTTGTAACTTAGTCCTCTCACTAGCTTTCAAGCTACCTGTGGCATTGTCTTCATTTTTCACCCAGACTTCTGCATATAATTGAAGCTCCTTCTTATTAATACCCTTATTGTAGTCCTCTAGCTGGCTAACACCAGAGCTCACTTTGAACAGTGACTTCCTTCCTATCTTTCGAGCTTCCTTAGAGTACCGCTTTTAATGCGGTGCGCTCTCAGGGGCTTCAAACTAGCTCTGTCCTGAGCCTAGCTTTTGTCATAAGTGACAGGCTTGGTACCTGTCAAGCTTTTCATGTAGTCCTCTCACTAGCTTGCTTCATAGTCAGGAAGTTAGGGCGAAACTTGAACTGAAAAGTTAAAGTCATTCGAAGGCTTTTTGCGAAGTAGCTTCAAACCCACTCAGGAAGTTATGGTGAAAACAGAGCTCCTCTCAAAACTAGTGAGAAGACTACAACCAAACAAGCCTAAGAAGCAGCTTCAAACCTAAGTCTTCAGCTGGGTTTGCAAAAACGCTACATTTACAGCTACTCTTAAAGATAGCTAAAGGACTACATGAAAAGGAAAATTAAGCAGTATCTTGAAACATAGATGGCAAGCTAATTTCAGCACTAGTGGGAGGACTCCATTAGAAGCTGGACTGCAAGGTAACTTCAAACACAGGCAGGAATATGATAGGCTAGAAAGCTCTACATTCAAAGCAAGCTAGAGGACTGGCTAACGACCCAAGCAGAGAGTTTCCTTCAAAGAAAGGAACGAAGAAAAGGCAAACTGAGCTACACTCAAAGACACTTTCGTAGCTACTCAGAGGACTATATTTATAGCTGTAGGGAATGCGGCAGCAGGAACGCAATGCTGCTGAAGACTGGGAGGAATGTGTCTCCCAGAGATCATTTGCATGAGAATGCAAAGGTGTGCATGTGTGATACCTTTCAGGCAAAGCCTAATGGGTAGCAAGTAAGCCACGAGATTTGGTCTATTGTAAACATGTAGTTGTAAAATCATAATTGAAGCTGACATTTAGTGCGGGAATTGTGAGATCTCACCAATGCTCTGGGTTGTTGTGGGGGACAGGGCAGTCGCCATAGCTGCATAAGACATTGATTACACAGGGCTCCCTGGTTTAAAGCATGGTAAAGGAAGAAGTGAGGGGTATTGGTTGAGCTGGTTTGTTGAGTGCTTTGGTCCTGTTCATGTTTTGGCTATATAGCTATGGCTGTGTCTACACCTGCCCCAAACTTTGAAATGGCCATGCAAATGGCCATTTTGAAGTGTACTAATGAAGCGCTGAAATGCATATTCAGTGCTTCATTAGCATGTGGGCAGCAGCGGCGCTTCGAAATTGACGAGCCTTGCTGCTGCGCGGCGCATCCAGACGGGGCTCCTTTTCGAAAGGACACCACCTTCTTCGAAGTCCCCTTATTCCCATGAGCTCATGGGAATAAGAGGACTTCGAAGTAGGTGGGGCCCTTTCGAAAAGGAGCCCCCTCTGGACATGCTGCGCAGCGGCAAGGCTCGTCAATTTCGAAGCGCCGCTGCCGCCTGCATGCTAATGAAGCACTGAATATGCATTTCAGCACTTCATTAGTAAACTTTGAAATGGCCATTTGCATGGCCATTTCGAAGTTTGGGGCACGTGTAGACACAGCCTATAAAAGTAGCATGATTAATTCTCTTTATCTATTCAAAGATAGAGCTGGCTGCTAGGGTCTTTGTGAAATCCAATACTAGAGATATCAAGGGCTAAAATCACAGAGTAGCAACTGGGGCTATTTAGAGCTGGAAGCTGCCGACAAGTGGACAGCAGCCTGGAGACACCCCCCCTGCAATGTCTGCCCCCCAGCTGACCCAAGGGCACCCCCCGCCAAGAGGATCCAGGTATCCCAGGCTGGCAGCCAGCCTGGGAAGCTGCAGGGGGGCCCCTCCTGGACGGAGTCCGAGCTTCAGGACCTGCTGCGGCTCTGGAGTGAGAAGGAGGTGCTCCAGGTAATGGGGACCAAGAGGCAGAATGTGGATGCGTTTGCTCAGCTGGCCGAGGGCCTGGCTGCGCACAGTCACCCTGCCAGCACTCCTGACCACGGCAGGAGTAAAGTTAAGGAGCTGTGGAAGGGTTACGCCCGGGCCCCGGGATGCAGCCAGCCGCTCTGGGGCCGCTCCCGTCACTTGCCCCTTTTACAGGGAGCTCAGGGAAATCCTGGGTCCCCAGCACACCTCTTCCCCGCCAGCCACTCTTGACACCTCGGCCGAGGAACCCCAACTGGCCCCAGAGGCAGAGTTCGCCCCAGATGCACGCCCTGCACCCCAGGGGCCCCCCCAGGAGCCCAGCCCGGGACACCAGAGGAGGAGGAGGAGGAGGGGGGATCCTCCTCCAGCGATGGGGGGCTCTGGATCGCCATCCCATCCCAGAGCTCCAGCAGGGCATCTGCCCACCAGGTGTCCACCCACCGTGGGAGCAGACCATCATGTATGTACCCCCCCGGTGCACACCCCCGGAGTTGAGGGGCGGAGGCAACAGACATGACCAGGGCCCTCTGCATCCCCAGATGACCAGGGCCCCAAGGACAGCAGTGGCATGTCCCTCAGAAGAGTGCATCAGCCCCTGCCCCCCCAGCACGACAGTGCCATGCCCCATCCCTGGGGATGGGGGGAGCAGAACCTAGGGTCCCCCGGGGGGAGGGGGTGGGACACCCATCATCATCATCAGCATCTCCCGGGGACGGGGATGGGGAACCAGCAGCAGAGGGGTGGGGGGACAAGGGCTACAGCTCGGGGCCCACACTAACGGCTGTCTCCACTCTTCTTCTTCCCCGTGTTCCACAGCTGCACCATCGGAGGGACCAAAGAGTGCTGACGAGGTGTCAGTGGTCCTGGAGAGCCCACCGGGGCCATCACTCCAGGCCAGCCCCTCGGCCAAGGACCGACCAGCCCCAGGGCGGGGCCAACGGTGGACCCAGCACCACCACCGGACGGCAATGGACCCCCAGCTGCTGGCGATCCTCCGGCGGCAGCTGGAGGTCTCGGAGCAGCACCTGCGGGTGGAGGAGCGGCGGCTCCATCTGCAGGAGTGGGCGCTGGCCTGGTGCCGGGAGGCATGGGGGGCCTTTATGCGCACTTTTGAGCACATAGCCGACTACCTGGCCCCCCCATGCCGCGCCGGCCACTGCTCTGCCTGCTTCACCCGCCACTCCACCCGTTCCTCCACCCACCGTCTGCCACCGAGGGGCCTTCCGCCGAGGGGGACCTGGGGCCTGCTGACACCCGCCGGCCGTATCTGCCGGTTCGCCCGGCCCCCAGCCAGCCCCGGCCAGGGCTGAAGGCCGAGGCAAGGGTCATGCCCACCAACCCCCAGCACTGGACATTAGGGGGTGTGGGGCCCAGGACGTGGCCCCCTCCTCCTCCCCTTTTGTACATATCCCCTTTATTTATGTTCTATATAGTTTGTATTAGACCCTTGTTATTTTATGATACATGCCCCCCATGTAAATAGTTCTCCCCTTCCTTGTGTTCCACTGTTTTTTGGTTATCATATAATATAATATTTATATTTGTAGTAATAATATAATAAGAATTCACCATTTTGTGGTTTCATGAACGACAGGTCTATTTTTATTTGCAAGAAAAGTGGGGGTGGGGTGCTCTTGGGTGCTCTGTGGTGTGGGGGTAGGGGCAGGGAGTGTTGTGGAGGATGCGGGGGGGATGCAGTGGGGGGCCTGCCAGCGTTCACGCTGTGGCCTCGTTGAAATGGGCCGGCAGGGGCTCCCGGACCCGCATCCCTTCGGGATCCACCTGGCGACTGGGGGCAGCAGGTGGCTGCAAGTCAGCCCTGCTAGCCTCCACAGCCCAACCCTGAAAGAAGGCCTCCCCCTTGCTCTCCACCAGGTAGTGGAGGGCGCTGCATGTGCCCACAATCTGGGGGATGTTGGTGGGGCCCGCATCAAGGCAGGTGAGGAGACACCTTCAGTGCCCTTTGAGGTGGCCAAATGTGCGCTCCACCACCTCGCGCGCATGGTTCAGGTGCATGTTGAAGCGCTCCTGGCTGGCTGACAGATGGCCCGTGTAAGGGTGCATGAGCCAGGGCCAGAGGGGGTATGCCACGTCTGTGATGATGCAGAGGGGCATGGTGGTGTCCCCTACAGGGATCTCCTGCTGGGGGATGTAGGTCCCTGCCTCCAGCCAGCAGCACAGGCCCGAATTCCGGAATACCCGGGTGTCGTGGGTGCTGCCAGGCCAGCCAACATAAATGTCCAGGAAGCGGCCCCGGCTGTCCACCAAGGCCTGAAGGACCACTGAATGGTAGCCCTTCCTGTTTAAGAAGCATCCTCCACTGTGTTCCAGGGTACGGATGGGGATATGGGTCCCATCCAGAGCCCCGAAGCAACTGGGGAAGCCCAGGGTGGCAAAGCCCATGATGGCGGCATCCGAGTCCCCAAGCTGCACAAGCCTGTGGAGGAGCAGGGCATTGATGGCGCGGGCGACCTGCAGGGGAAGGACATAGGAGAGCATCAATGAGGGGTGTACAGGGTATGTCTGGCCCTTCCCTGCCAGGGCTCCCCTTCCATCCCAGGGCTGCCTCCCCCTCCCCGTGGGTCCTCTTACCTCCATGAGGACAGCCCCGACGGTGGCCTTGCCGACGCCAAACTGCTGCCCCACGGATCAGCTTCCAGACAGCGATGCCGACCCATTTCTCCATGCTGAGGGCACGCCGCATGGCGGTGTCCTGATGCCTCAGTGCGGGGGTGAGCCACTGGCAGAGCTCCAGAAGTGTCTGCCGGCTCATACGAAAGTTCTGGAGCCAGTGGTCATCGTCCCACTCACCGAGCACCAGCTGCTCCCACCAGTCGGTGCTCGTGTGGTAGCTCCACAGCTGGTGACGTGTGTAGCGAGGACAGGGCGGGAGGCTGTAGGGTCTGGGGTTGCTTCCTCCTCCCCTGGGGGCAGCTCCTCTTCTGTGGCTAGAATGTGATCAGCTGCCTCCTGCATGGTATTGAGCAGGGCGAGCACTGCTCCTACAGGGGCGGCTGGGTGGATCTCTGGCTGCTGCTGCTGGGGGTCCATAACTGCATCGCCGAGGTGTGCGTGCCTATGGCTCTGCAGACCGCGTGCTGTGCAGGTTGCGTGTGTCTGGGAGGGGCCCTTTAAGGGAGAGGCTAGCTGTTGCCCTGGAAGTGCTAGTCCACCCTCTGACCCTGTCTGCAGCTGTTCCTGGCACCCTTATTTCAATGCGTGCTACTTTGGCATGTAGATGCTTCCCCGCAGCGCCTACTTTGATGTGGTGCTGCCCAACGTCGACATTCAACATCGAGGGCACCAGCCCTGGAGGACGTGTAGATGTTATTCATTGAAATAGCCTATTTCGATGTAGCCTACACGTGTAGACGTAGCCATTGCCAGTCTAGCTTTTAGTGTAGTCTTCTCCCTAGCCTTTGCATCTGCTTAGTTCTCAGCCACGCTTCTTACCTAGGCTTCAAGCTACTTCTCTGTCTAGCTAACAATACTGTTCTCTCCATTGATTTGAAATAAGCTCAATTTTCATCTAATTTCCTGCTGTGTTTCAAGCTATATCTTTTAATATACACCTCTCTCTAGCTTTGAATGAGCATTGAATATTAGATCTGTCTTCAGCCTCTCTTCTGTTCCATGTTTGAAACTACTTCTCAGTCAAGCTTTTAATGTAATCCTCTGGCAACGTTGACAGTTTCCACCCTGACTTCCTGCTTATCTTTAAAGCTAATTTCCAGTCTACCTTTCAATTTAGTCCTCTCACTACATTTGAAAGTACTTTGAAATTGTCTCTATTTTCACCCTGTCTTCCTGCCTATGATCAAAGCTACTCTTAAGTCATGCTTTTCTGAGGTCCTCTCACTTGTTAAGAAGAGAGCTCAATTTTAACCTTGGTTTCCTGCCTACATTTGAAGCTCCCTCCCAGCCTATCTTTTAATGCAGCTCTCTCACAGACTTCTTCCTGGGCCACTTCCCCAGAGGATTCCCCTGCTACCTTCTCCAGGCTGCAGCAGTCTCTAATTCTACCTCTTGATCTGCTGAAGTTCCTCACTCTCCCTCTATGGTTTCTGAGTCTCTCTTCTGCTCTTCTCAAACCACTCTATCCCACTACTCTGGTTTCCCTGTCTGACATTCTCTCCCTGCCCACTGTGAAGGGTTTTTAAAAGGCTTCTTATTAGCCCAGTCATGGAATCAGCTGGCCCCCAATTAGGCTGACGCATCTCCCGCCCAGCTGCTTGTGTTTGTCCTGCTGGTGCTCCAAGCAGGACCCCGTAGGCCTCCTGGGAGGCTCCTGCAGGGCTACTGCCACCGTGGGACACCCACCCAAGGTTGGAAGGTGAGGTGCTGGGAGACAGACAGCCCCTGGCTGCCTGAAGCCCCCACAGGGCTGTCCTTGACCCCCCCCCCCCCCCGCTTTCTGGGATCAGCTTCCCTCCTGCCTCGGGCAGACAGGCTGTCTCTTTCTCCCCCCACTCCTACACCCTTCCAGCTAGTTCTCCCAGGAGCTGCTGAGCTGGTGGAGGGTGGGGGACTCTTTCCCCCTGCCCTTTAGAAGGGGGTCCCCCCCTTTTCCATCTGGGGGGAAGACTGCTGGCCCCCCATTTGGGCCCACCCCTTCATCTAGCAGCTGCTGCATCCTCACTGTTTGGAGAAGGTAAGGGGCTTTCTCAAAGCGGTGGTTGGGCTCCCTCCACAGCCTCCTGTGGAGTGGCTTGGGGAGGGGTGAGTTTGGGTGGGGCCCCTCTCCACTGGGACTCCAGAGGGGCAGCTGCATAGCCAGGGGTGGGGTGTTAGGGTGTGGCCCCTGCCCCATGCCTGCAGCCACCCCCTCCCTTACTGCCCTCCCCACACCCAGCTGCCGCCGGGGCCTCCCCCACCTGGGCCCCCCTCTAACCAGCTGCCCCTTCCTCCTCCCCCCGGATTCTCGAGGCTCTGCAGCAGCTGCTGTGGGCCCACCCCTCAGGCGCACGTGGGCACACCCCTCCCCCCATTAGACCCCCCCCCCCGCTCCACCGAGATTGGCTGTGCCACCCCTCCTTCCCACCCTCCCTTCCCCGTGCCCACGCCCCCTTCCCCCTTATTTTTGTTTTACTCAAGCGACTGAGCCCCTCCCCCACACACGCACAGAGTTTGATTCCCTTCACATCCCAGTGCAGAAACAGGAGCCATCTCACCATCTTGTGCTGGGAGTTGTGGCCATTTTTGTGTTCCCCTTTCCCTGATCTCACTCCCTTTGCCCTGCACTTCCCCCACCTGACTGGGTCCTCAGCCCGGCCAGCGGGGGAGGGGCAGCCACGCCTCACCCCTTCCTTCCCTTCCACTCTCCTCCCCATCCCCCGCTCTTTCTTAAGTCCCCCACCCCCAACAAACCCCCCTCCCTCCTAAACCCACCAACATAACCTCCATGCCTACTGGGGGGTCACCTGGTGACCCCCCCACTGTCACCCCTCCCACCCCTGAAACGGCGGCCCACTCGTCTGGGGCCACCCTGAACTCTGCCACTGTGTCGGCTGAGGGCGCGGGCGCAGGCCCCAGGGATCCTACTGCCTCTGTTGTGGCGTCCTCTGGCGACCCAGCCCTGAACCCACCCCCCCAAAAGGGCAGGAAGGGCCAGGGGAAAAGAAAGGACAAGAGCCCCACCTGGAAGGCCAAACCTCCCGTGACGGGGACTCTCACCCAGGCTGCCAAAACACCCACTGCAGCCGCCCCTTCTTCCCTCCCCCCTGCTCCCTCCACCACCCCTGGGGGCTCCGACCTCTCGGCCACCAGGTTGTACAAGCAGACAGCGGCCGTCGCCCCACACCCTGCTCCCTCCGCCTCCACCAGGGCTACCATCCCCAATGGTCGCAGCCCCCTTCCCATGCTCATCAGGAGGCACGGGGTCCACTGCCTCCTGGTGGCTGCCTCACCCCATGTGGAGACCTACGTGCGGGCATTGGCACGGGTGGTGGGGCCCGCGGCCGTGGTGGCGGCCTCCCGGATGTTCGGGAAGATCGTTTTCTTCCTGGCTTCGGAGGCCGCTGCCCAGGAGGCGGTGGAGAGGGGCCTGGCAGTTGGGGGCGTGCACGTGCCCCTGGAGCTGCTCAAAGACCTGGGCGTGTGGGTGGTCTTTTCATCTGTCCCACCCTTCCTTCCCAACTCTGCCCTTCTACTGTTCCTCACCGCCCTGGGCCGGCCTTTGTCAGTCCTGAGTCCCCTCCCCCTAGGCTGTAAAGACCCAGCCCTACGGCACATGCTCTCCTTCCGCTGGCAGGCCCGGGTCCAACTGCCGCCAGCTGCAGCACAGGGTGGGGTGGCCCAGGAGGGGACTATACTGGTGCCCTATCAAGGGGCCCAGTACCGGGTCTTCTATATGCTGGGGGATGCCCGGTGCTTTGTGTGCCGGGTGGCAGGGCACATCCGTAGGGATTGTCCTCTGGCCCAGCATGAAGAGGAGCCCGGGAATTCCTCCAACCCGGGGGGCGTCAGCCATGAGATCGGCGGCACCCTGACCATGACAGGCCCTGGGACCATGCCTCCTCCTCTCGTCCCGGACAGATCCATCGCCACTCGGGTGTCGGAGGGCGCCCGGCTGCATGGTGCCAGGCAGGAAGAAGCGGGTGCTGGCGTCCAAGCGGGCACAAGAGCCGGGCCTGCAGAGGAGAGGGAGGCAGGGCCAGCGGCAGGACCAGAACAGGGCCCACCCCAGGGTGGGTTGTCCCTCTCCCTTGCTGCCCCGCCCCCCTCTTCCCTCCCTCCCTCCTTGTCGGCCCTATCCACTGGCCCCTCCTCCTCTACTGCCCAGCCCACCTTCTCAGAGGGCTGGGTATTGGTGGGGGGGAAAGGAAGAAAAGGAGTGCGCACGTCCAGCACCCCACCCCATCGGAGGACGGGGTGGAGGTGCCACGCAAGGCACCCAAGAGATCTGTTAGCCCACTCCACCCACCGAACCCCCGGCTACCAACCATCTGCCGGGGGCGACGGAGACAGCCACGGTGGCGGCCGAGAACAATAACACCCTCTCGGCCCCAGAGCCAGAGCCCAAAGAGGCCGAGACGGCCCTTCCTGCTCCTGCGCCCTCCTCCGACACCCCTCCGGCCGCTATCCAGACCGCTGCTGCGGAGCGCCCGAAGGAGGTGGGCCTCGGCCTCGCCCTCCTCTCGCAGGAGGTCAAGGCCCTGGGTCTCACCCCGGTGGCCCTGGATGCAGACGGCCTACTATTGAAAGCCTGCAGGCTGTCCATTCACTCACCACCACTCCCCCCACTCTCCCTCTTCCCACCCACCAGCAACCCCCCAATGGCCACCTCCCTGTGCTTTGGAACTTCTCAGGGGGTGACCCCCCCCCTTAACTGGGGGTGACCTCCCAGTGGAGGTCGGCCAGCCCCTGGATGCCCCGGAGGAATCAGTGTTGCCTCTGTACCCCCCCCTTTGCCCCTAGAACTGAAAACCCTGACATCCACCCCCTCAACCTGTTGGTGCCTGCCGCTGAGTGTGTTGGCACCTCATCCTTACCCCACTCTCCCCCACCCCCCCCCGAGACCCCTTCTGTTCATATCCCCACCCCTGCTCCCACTTTAGCCCCACCACTTGTCACCACCCCCATACATTCTCCCAGCCAATGCCCCACCCCAGAACCCACAATCTTACCCCTTCTAGACCCTCCCCTTCCTTTTCTCCCCCCACCCCATCCCCCTCATGACCCTTCCCTTCCCCCAATGGATTTCCATCCCCCCCGCCCCCATCCCCCTCTTCCTAGCCCTCCTTCTGACCCCTGCATACTCATAACTGCCCCCGAGGCCGTAACCCCTCGGGAGACCCCCCCCGTATTGCCCTCTCCCAGCACTTCCGGGGCTGTTCTCCCTCTGCCACCCTCATCCCTCCCAAAACCAGACCCTAGTCCCTACCTCAATCTTTTCTCTGGCCGTGGGGCCCAAAAGAACACAAGACGAACGGGTACTCAAGACCCCGAGGCCTTAACACCCCATGCGCTGGTGGGAGAGATGCGCCAGTTCTTAGAGGACATTCGCGGCTCCAAGAACAAGGTTGCTCTCGCCCTCCAGCGCTGGGAGGACTTCCACTCCATCTTAGAGTCCATGAGGACCCTTCTGAAGGAGGGCAAGGGGACCGGGAAGAGGGATGCCACGGCTTACCAACAGGCCCGTGGCTTCCGTGACGCCCTCGTCACCTTTGGGGTAGGTCACGGTTTGCTGCGTGGCCGCACGGGAACCGTTGGTGTGCCCTCTGGCGAGGACCCTCCCCAGCCCTCCAAATGGCACTGATCATCTTTGCCACTTTAAATGCCAGGGGCTGCGGGACGGGTTGCTGCAGGTGCCGAGTGCTCTCCTTCCTTCGGGAGGTGGGGTACTCGGTCACCTTCATACAGGAGACCCACACTACTCCAGCCACCGAAGCCAAGTGGTGGCTGGAGTGGGGAGACAGGGTCCACTTTAGTCACCTCTCAGCCCACCGGGCTGGGGTAGCAACCCTGTTCTCCCCAGACCTGCAGCCGGAGGTGCTGAGGAGCATCGAGGTCGTGCCGGGCCGCCTGCTTTACCTCCGGGTGTGGGCGGGGGGGCTGCCTCTCCACCTCGTCAACATCTATGCCCCGACACTCAGCCCAGAGAGAACACCTTTCTTCCGGCAGGCAGCGGCCTTCCTCGACACCATTGATCCTCGCGAGTGCCTGGTCCTCGGTGGGGATTTCAACTGCACCCTCGAGGAGCGGGACCGCACAGGGACCAAGCAGTGCCAGGCCACTGCGGACGTCCTCAGGGAGCTTCTCAACCATCGCTCCCTGGTGGACGTCTGGCGCAGCCACCACGTGGACGAAAACGCTGGTTTCACCTACGTCTGGGTGGTGGGCCATAAATCCGTACACTCCCAGTTGGACCACACTTATATCTCATGGCACCATCTCTTTCAGGCCCACTCCTCCAGCGTGCAGCTAGCCCCCTTCTCGGACCACCACCTGGTGGCTGTGAAGGATTCCCTCTCTCCGGGGAACTGGGGGTCAGCCTACTGGCATTTCAATAAAAGCCTGCTGGAGGACGTGGGCTGCGTGGCATCCTTCTGGGAGTTCTGGCTGGCCTGGCGTGGGCAACGGCATGCCTTTCCCTCAGCACGGCGGTGGTGGGATCTGAGAAAGATGTGCGCGCGGCTCTTCTACCCTGACTATACTCGAGGGGCCAGCTGGCGGTGGGATGCTTTGATAGGGCAGCTGGAATGGGACGTTCTTGAGCTGCAGAGGTGTCTAGCCGCCAGCCCTAGAGATCCATCCCTCTGCAGTATGTACCAGGTGAAGAGGGATGAGCTCAGGGCCCTCGACACCCTCCGGGCACAGGGGGTGTTGGTGAGGTTGCAAGTCCATCTCCTCTGGGAGATGGACTGCGGCTCCTGCTTCTTCTACGCCCTGGAGAAAAAGAGGGGTGCCAAAAAACATATCCTCTGCCTTCTTACAGAGGATGGCACCCCTCTTACGGATCTGGCGGAAATGCGCGAGATGGCTCGCACCTTCTACGCCACCCTTTTCTCCCCAGATCTGACCGACGCTGACGCCTGCAGGGCGCTTTGGGACCAACTCCCTTTGGTCAGCACGGGCGACTGGGACCGGCTAGACCTTCCTCTCACTCTGGCCGAGCTCTCGGAAGCCCTCCGTCTCATGCCCACCAATAAATCCCCGGGCATGGACGGGCTGACCGTGGAGTTTAATCACGTGTTTTGGGACTTCCTCGGCCCAGACCTGGTCTGCGTCTGGGCCGAGGCCTTGCAAAGTGGGGTCCTCCCCCTGTCATGCAGGCGAGCTGTCCTCACCCTGCTGCCTAAGAAGGAGGACCCCCATGACCTCAGGAACTGGCGTCCCATTTCGCTCCTCAGCACGGACTACAAGATTATTGCTAAGGCCATCTCCCGTCGCTTGGGGTCCGTGCTGCAGGACGTGGTCCACCCCGACCAGACCTACACCATCCCGGGCCGTACCATCCTCCACAATCTGTACTTCGTCCGGGATCTCTCAGAGCTTGGATGTAGGGATGGCCTGTCGTTCACCCTCCTGTCCTTGGACCAGGAGAAGGTGTTCGACAGGGTGGACCACGGGTATCTCCTGGGCACCCTGCAGGCCTTCGGCTTTGGGCCGCGCTTTGTCGGGTTTTTCCGGGTGCTGTATGCTGCCTCGGAGTGTCTGGTCAAGCTCAACTGGACTCTGACTGCTTCGGTCAGCTTCAGACGGGGAGTACGACAAGGCTGCCCGCTCTCAGGACAGCTGTACGCCCTGGCCATCAAGCCCTTCCTCTGTCTCCTTCGTTGAAGGTTGACGGGATTGGTGCTTCGAGAGCCGAGTCTGCAGCTGGTCCTGTCACCATACGCTGACGACGTGCTCCTCGTGGTTCAGGACCCAGGAGACCTGGCACGGCTGGAGGCTTTCCAAGCTATCTACTCGGCAGTCACCTCTGCCCGGGTCAACTGGGTCAAGAGCGCTGGCCTGGTGGTTGGAACTGGATGGCAGATGAGCTGCCTCTCACCTGCGCTTCAGGCCATCCGGTGGAGCACGGGCCCACGGTCCTATCTGGGTGTCTTTCTATCTGCCACGCTTCCCTCTCCACCCGAAAACTAGCAGGGCTTAGCGGGCAGGGTCGCTGAGCGGTTGCAGAGGTGGACAGGGCTGCTCCAGTGTCTCTCCCTATGAGGGAGAGCGCTGGTGCTGAACCAACTAGTCCTGTCCATGCTCTGGCACCGCCTCAGCACCCTGGTCCCACCCTCAAAGTTCCTGGACCAGCTCCAGAGGTTAATCCTGGAGTTCTTCTGGCCAGGACTGCACTGGGTTCCTGCAGGGGTACTCCATCTTCCCCCAGAGGAGGGGGGACAGGGCCTGACTTGCATGCGCACTCAGGTCCATGTCTTCTGCCTCTGGGCCCTTCAGGGACTCCTCAACACCAACAGTGCAGATAGTCCGGCATGGAGCACGCTGGCGCACGCTTTCCTCCACTGTTACTGAGGGCTCCGATACTACCAGCACCTCCCTTACTTATCCTGGAGAGACCATTCGCGAGGCCTCTTGGAGCTGCTGGCCTTCTACCAGGACCTCCTCTACACTTGGTGGCTGCTTGCAGTCTCCAGGTCCTTGGGGCCGCCGCGGGGGGACACTTCCTCGTGGAGCCCCTGCTACACAACCCCCACCTTCATGTGCAGGCGGCGGAGTCTCCTGCGGTGCACCGGAGGTTGGTCCTAGGTGGAATCACCAGGGTTGGAGACCTCCTGGACTATGACCGGGGGGACTGGATGGAGGCCCTGGCGCTCGCCTGGTGCATGGGGCTCTCACCCTGCGCTCTCCCCGAGGCATACTCAAGGAGGTGAAGGCCACCCTCCCACCCACTGCTCATATCTACCTCGGTCAGGTCCTACGAGAGGGTACGCCCCTCCCCCCTCCCATTCCTAGTCCTCCGGACCCCTCCGTGGGCCCCTGGCTTCGTGACCCTGCCCGTCTCCCTCCCCCTCACCATCCCAGCCGGCTGCATACCTTGCAGCTGGTCCCCTTCCGAATCGCACCCAGACATCTTCTGTACATGCTCCACTTCCCCACCCTCGTGTCCCGCCCCAACCACAAGTGGCGGGACCTCTTGCTGCCATTGGAGGGTGGGGAGCCCTGGTGGGCCAGCCTTTATTCCACCTTGGTTCTGCGGCCTGCCGGGGACATCAGCTGGAGAATCCTCCATGGAGCGGTGAGCATGGGCGTGTACCTGGCGCCGTTCACCCCATCCCAGACACCTGCACCTTCTGTGGCATGAGGGAGAACCTGGCACACATCTACGTTGAGTGCGCCAGGCTGCAGCCCCTCTTCCGGCTCCTCCAGAACCTCCTCTTGAGTTTCTGGGTGCTCTTTTCCCGACACCTCCTCATTCTGTCACACCCTATCCATGGCCCCACAAAGTCATGATACCGCCTCGTCAGCCGCCTCCTGGCCATGGCCAAAACTGCCATCTACAAAACCAGGGAGAGGAGGCTGGCAGAGGGGGCGACCTGCGACTGTGGGGCCTACTTCTGTTCCTCCCTTCGTTCACGAATCCAAGCAGAGTTCCTCTGGGCGGCATCCACCTACTCCCTGGACACCTTCGAGGAGTGGTGGGCGCTGTCCAGGGTCCTCTGCTAGGTATCACTCTCCGGCTCCCTTATTTTAAACCTTTGACCCTCACTCCCACCCCTGTTTTTTTCCTTCGTTGTCCCCCAAATTCATTTGGGACTGGTTGATTTTAGGAGGTCCCCCCTCGCTGTGGGAGGGGCCTTTTAGTCATGGGCTGGCTATGCCTGCCCACTCCCCAGCCTCCAATAGGTACTGATCCGCAGGCCTTCTGCTGGTTTGGACTCCCTCTGAGGGAGCCCTCTGCCCTGGCCCTGCCACACAAGCTGCATCGAAAACTGATGAGTAAACTACACAAAAGCAAGACTGGGAAGCAGCTTCAAACATAGGCAAAAGCCTAGGGTGAAAACTGAGCTACATTTAAACGCTCATTGAAAGCTAGCGAGAGGGCTACATTATGAGCGAGACTGAGAAGAAACTTCTTACAGATGTAGGAAGCCTCAGTTAGAGCTGAGCTAATTTCAAAACCAGGGAGAGGACTGCATGAAAAGCTATACTGAGAAGTAGCTTCAAACTGAGGCAGGAACATAAGGCCAAGACAGCTAATTACAAATATATACTCAAAGCTAGTGACAGGACTACATTAAAAGGTATACTGAGAAATAGCTTGAAATATGGGCAGGAAATGAGAGTGAAAACTGAGCTAATTTCAAAGCTAGCAAGAGGAGGATATGAAAAGCTACTTTGGGAAGTAACTTTTAATATAGGCAAGAAGCTAGGAGAAAAACAGCTAATTCCAAAGCTAAAGAGAGGACTACATTAAAAGTTCTATTGTGAAGTAGCTTCAAACACAGGCAGAAAGCTAGGGTGAAAACAGAGCTATGCTGAAAACTAGTGAGAGGACTATATAAAAGCAAGAGTGAGAAGCAGCTTCAAACATAGGCATTAAGCTAGGGTGACAACAGATACTTTTATGGCTATGCTCAAAGCTAGCTAAAGGAGTACATTAAAAGCTGCACTAAGAAATAACTTGAAACATAGGTAGGAAGCATGGGTGAGAACTAAGCTAATTTCAAAACTATCCAGAGGACTACACTAAAAGCTAGACTGAGAAGTAGCTTCAAACACAGGCAGGAAGCTAAGGTGAAGAAGAGACAAATTTCAAATTACTTTGAAAGTTAGTGTGTGTACTAAATTGAAAGTTAGACTGGGAATTAGCTTTAAACATAATCAGGAAGCCAGGGTAAAAACTGAGCTAATTTCAAATCTCCATTCAAACTTTGTGAGAGGGTTATATTAAAAAGGCCTGTGAATATGGTGTTTGCTAACAGGAGGGTGTTTTGAGAGGCACTCTCTTGGTGAAGGAGGGGGCAATTTACAGCACCTTGTGGGTGGGGGGAAGTAGCTGTCTGGATTGTGTGGTTTTTGTTTGGGAGTTCAGGGCTTGAGTTCATCTGTTTTGTTTGGAGTTTTGAGTGCTGTGCTGTGCTGTGCGTGTTTGGTTTTCTGAAAGGCTGGGTGTTCCAGCTGGCAGCTGTGAGAGTGATTTAAGATTTGAAATAAATTGTATTCGTTGGCTCCCTCAGCCTCTGGCTCAGCCAATGAGAGACAGAGGGAGGGACTATCAGAAAGGCCAGAGCTTTATAAGCCCTGTTAGTAAATGAACAGGGTATTTGCTAACAGTAGGGTGTTTTGAGAAGGTGTCTTCTGGTGCATGAGGGGGCAATTTACTGCACTTTGGGGTAAACAGCTGTCTGGACTGTGTGGGTGTTTGGTGCTATCAATAGGACACAATTACAAGCTATACTGAGAAGTAGCTTCAAACATAAGAAGGAAGCTTCGGTGAAAATTGAGTTATGTTACAGATTAATGCAGTTCTCACACCAAAGCTAGACTGAGAGGTATCTTCAAACATAGTCAGGAAGCTAGGGCAAAAATTGAGCTAATTCCAAAGCTAGAGTGAGGATTACACTACAAGGTATATTGAAGTGGCTTCAAGCTAGGGTGAAAAAAGTTGACAAAGTCAGTTTTATTCCTGGGTCTCAGGCCTCTATTCAGTGCAGTTGTCCTACTTAAGTGGCCAGTTGCTGTCACTGGGGTGAGGAGCGGTCCGGGGGGAATCTGGCCCCCATCCACTGATGCTGGGTTCTGGCCCAGGGACCCTATGCAGCTGCTAGGGGGAAGAGCTGACTTTCTTAGCCCTTGGTACAGCAGCTCTCCTCCCTAGGACACTTCTCCAGATGATTTCCCCTGGTATCGTCTCCAGGCTGCAACAGTCGTCATTCCCTTCCCTCTCGATCTGCTGAAGAGCCTCACTCTCCTTCTGTGGTTTCTACCGTTCCTCATCTTCTCTTGTGCTCCTCTCAAACCTGCTCTCACACTACTTGTTTTCTCATTTCTCTCCACTTGCCTCTCACATTTTCCCCTACCCTTCCCACTGTGAAGGGTTTTTAAAGGTCTCTTATTAGCCCAGTCAGAAAGTCAGTTGGCCCCAGTTAGGCTGAACCATCTCCTGCCCAGCTGTCTGTGATTGCCCTGCTACTGATCTGCAGGCCCTTCAGCTTGTTTGGGCTCCTCTGAGGGAGCCCTCTGCCCTGTCCCTGTCACACAAGCTACATTCAAAACTAATGAGCAAACTACACAAAAGCAAGACTGAGAAGCCGCTTCAAACATAGGCAGGAACCTAGGGTGAAAACTGAGCTACATTTAAACGTTCATTGAAAGCTAGCGAGAGGGCTACATTATGAGCGAGACTCAGAAGAAGCTTCATACAGAAATAGGAAGCCTCAGTTAGAGCTGAGCTAATTTCAAAACTAGCAAGAGGACTATATGAAAAGCTAGATTAAGTAGTAGCTTCAAACATAGGTAGGAAGGGAAGGTAAAGACAGAGCTAATTACAAATCTATACTCAAAGCTAGTGAGAGGAATAGATTTAAAAGCTATACCCAGAAGGAGCTTCAAAACATAGGCAGGAGCAATACTGAAAACTGAGCTAATTTCAATGCTGTGGAGAGGAGAATATTAAAAGCTACTTGGAGAAGTAGCTTCAAATAAGGCAGGAAGCCAGGGTGAAAACTGAGCTATCGTCAAATTGAGCAGGAGAACTACATTTAAAGCTTGACTGAGAATTGTCCTCACCCTAGCTTTCCACATATTTGAAGCTAGTTAATAAAATACAGGCAGGAAGCCAGGGTGAAAACTGAGCAAGAGCAATTTAACTAGCTAATTTGAAAACTGAGCTAATTTCAGATCTAAATTTAAACCTTGCAAGAGGATTATACTAAAAATTTGACTGAGAAGTAGCTTCAAACATAGGAAGGAAGGTAGGGTGAAGACAGAGTTAATTTCAAAGCTAGTGAGAGGACTACATTAAAAGGTATACTGAGAAGTAGCTTGACACACAGGCAGGAACCCAGGGTGAAAACTGAGAAATTCAAAGCTAGGGAGAGGAGTATATTAAAATTTAGACTGAGAAGTACCTACCAATGTAGTGAGGAAGCAAGGCTGAAAATTGAGCTACAGTCAAAGATAGCTAGCAAGAGGACTAAATTTCTTGCTGTACTGAGAAGTAGCTTCAAACATAAGCTGGAAGCTTTAGTGAAAATTGAGCTACCATCAAATATAAAATATAGTGACGGAACTAAATTAAAAGCTCCAGTAAAAAGTATCTTCAAACATAGTCAGGCATCTAGGGCAAAAATTGATCTAATATCAAAGCTAGAGTGAAGACTACGTTAAAAGGTATACTGAGACGTAGTTTCAAACACAGGCAGGAAGCCAGGATGAAAACAGGGCTACATTCAAAACTTGTGAGAGGACTACATAAAAGCAAGACTAAGCAGCAGTTGCAACCATAGTCATTAATCTAGGGGAAAACAGATACATTTAAGGCTACACTCAAGGCGAGCTAAAGGACTACATGAAAAGCTAGACTAAGAAACAGCTTGAAACATAGGTAGGAAACATGGGTAAGAACTAAGCTAATTTCAACACCATTGAGAGGACTACACTACACTAAAAGCTAGACTGAGAAGTAGGTTCAGACATTGGCAGGAAGCTATGGTGTTGTGGGGTGGGGAACAGAGGGCCCGTGGCTGCTACAGGCCAAAGTAAGGGGCAGGAAGCATGTTTCAAAAAAAAAAGTGAATTCCCACGCTTCTGCAGGTTACCAAAGACATCAGAGCACCATCCTAAAACTACCATTTGGAGAGAGAACAGCTACTTCTGCTTTGTGACCAAATGCTTTGAAAATTTGCTAAAATGCTGCATGGTGCCATGATGGCAGATCGCTATTTGGTTGTCTGGCATGCCAAGGTGTGCTACTGTGGAAGCTGCAACAAGTCAGGTCTGCCCAAGAATCTCATGAAAAATATACATGAGTGACTGGATTTGGCCTTCAAGGAGATTGCCAAAAAAGGAGAAGCACATAGCTTAAAACCTAGGCAGGAAGATATAGTGAAACTCTCCTGCATTGAACTCTAGCCAGAGGAGTCCATTAAAAGTTCAGCTGAGAAGTAGCTTCAAAATAGCCAGGAAGCTAGATTGAAAATTGAGCTTATTTGAAAGGTACCAAGAAGACTATATGAAAAAATACATTAAAAGGTAGACTCATAGGTAGCTTCAAATATTGACGTGAAGGTATGATAAAATTGTAGCTAATATCGATTCTATATTAAAAGCTCCTGAGAGGATAACATTAAAAGCTAGACTGAAAAGTAGCTCTAAACATAGCCAGGAAGCTAGTTGGAAAACTGAGCTAATACTAAGATTAGCAAGAGAACATCATCAAACCCTAAACTGAGAAGAAAACATCCAGCATAGGCAGGAAGCTGGAGAGAGAACAGAGTTAATTTCTAAACTTGCCAGCAGACTGCATTACAGGCTCAAGTGAGGAAGAGATCATAGCATAGCAAAGAAGAAGTGAGGCTGGAAGGAGAGTGACATTCTAACACAGTGGGATTACTACGTGAAAAGCTGAACTGACAGGGCAGAGCAGGTAGTGATCTGGTTAGCTTTCAAGGCAGCAAAGTTTCACTATATCTTCCTGCCTATGTTTTTAGCTCTTTCTCAGGGGGAGCACTACACGAAAAGCCAAACTGAGAAGCAGCTTTAAATCTAGCAAGGAAGATAAGTTCAGCTTTCGGTCTATTTGAAAGGTACCCAAAGGACTACACGAAAAGGTACGTTAAACAGCAGACTCACAGCTAGCTTCAAACACAGGCCAGAAGGTAAGAGTAAATCCGAGCTAATATCAACTCTAAATTCAAAGCTAGCAAGATGACAACATCAAAACCTAGGCTGAGAAGAAACTTCCAACATAGCCAGGAAGCTAGAGGGAAAACTGAGTTAATTTCAAACCTAGCTAGCAGGCTGCATTACAGGCTAAAGTGAGAACCTGTTTATAGCACAGCAAGGAAGTTAGGATGAAAAGAGAGCTACTTTGCAAAAATATGACAGTACTACATGGAAAACCTAACTGAGAAGGAGAGTTAAACATAGCCAGGCAGCTAGGTAGAAAAACTGAGCCAATTTCAAAGCTAGCAAAGAAACTACGTGAAAATCTAGCCTGAGAAGTACTGTCAAATTTTGTCAGGAAGATACTCTGACAACTGAGATGCATTAAAATCTAGGCAGAGGGCTACCTCAGAAACTCTGCTGCACCACACAGCTGTGAGGGGGGCAGGGGCAGGGGCGTGACCAGCGCCACGTTCTGGGCTCCTGCTGGGGGCCCAGAGCCAAGCCTCACCTTCCCACCTTCCCACCTTGCCCGTGGTCATGCGGTGGCTGTATTGACAGAACAAATTCCATTATTACTTTTTCAGATATTAGGAAAAGTTGTATTCTTCTTATTGTTTAAATTTCAGAAAAAGATCTCTTCTGTGTAAGTAAATGAAGAATTTCAGTCTGATCATTTGCTACTTCTAACGGTTTAGCTTGGGCTCAATGTGCAATATCATTTTAAAGTGAAGTCACCATACACCCCCAGCTTAAACGACTTAAAGCACGTCAAGTCATGATATTTATTCTAGACAACTAGTCTTTTTCTGCCAAAGGTAATTTAAGCATTTATTGTCTGAAAGTCAGCGTGTAAAAAAGGTGGAGGTCTGTAATTACACTTTTTACTGTTGTTATGCATGTCTGAATGAATTAAATGATTTAAAAGTTATACTAAATTGTAGGTAAACACTGTAGTGTTTGTCCTCAATGTGGCTAGTTGAGGTAAGTCTGAGTTGAGATTTTTGTTGTGTTTTTACAAATATTAAGTGTCCTACATCTACTTAGACTCCGTGGATAAATACTTATCTAGATGTAATTGACTGCACATTTCAATATATTAAACAGGTAAGACTCTCAAGCTGCTAAAACGTAGGACTGTTGAGAAATTTTGATTGCAAGAAACAAAAATAGTCACAGCTTCGCATAAAAATCTGAGAGATTTGTAATGTATTTTACTACAAGTTATATTAGCACCAGATCAACCAGTTTCTGTGTTGTGAGATTATTATGTTGTCTTCAACCTCACTTTGCTATATAGTTAATCACGGTAGGCCCTGATATTTGTACTACAAATACACAGAATCGACTCTTTGACAATTGCTTCCTTCTGTTGGGCAAACAAAAGCAGAAAAGCTAAAATACCTGCTAAATATTATGCAAATCCTGATTGAAAAACTGGCATGGATGAAGTAATACACATTGTACTTATTAAAATGCAAATTTAGGCTCCTGAGCTTTTCCCGTGCAAGTTGACAAACATTGTGTCCTGAAACACAGGGATATTTGCCTTCCCTTAGCTTTTACTGCACTCCCTTCGCCTGCCTCTCTACCTTTCCTACAGAATGCATTCTGTGGCTCCTCCTCCCCCTCCCCCCACCACTCTCTGTCTTTGTGTGGGGTGGGGGGGCAGGGGATTCCCCAGAGTGTTTGGTTGTTGGCTTCCTCTTATCTTTATGTCTTTGCCAGGTAAATCACAGCCTCTTAGCTGACTTTCGTCAGTATTCTATATGGATGACGCTTAGAATTGCACAGCTAACCCTCACATATCTTCCATCCATATATTGCCATATTTCAGCCTCTCTGGAATCTTTCCCCACCCCTGAATGGCTGCGCATCAACCCAAATTGAAAAGTACTCCAAAATACATCTACTCTATTTTGTCACCGTTGGACACTCAGTCAATCCTCAGCCCATAATCTGGGTATTATTTTTCACTCCTTCTCCTTTGCCCAACATACTCCGGTTGTTTGCACATTTTGCCATTTCATAGTTCTCAACAGATCCAACATATGACATTTATCTTGTGAAGAGAGGGCAAAACTCTTTCACCCACGCCCTCACATGTATTTGGAATAACAACAGCCTTTGCTCCACTAGCTCCTTGGCACTGATGTTGCTCCCTTCCAGTTACATGTGATTTATAATGTGCCTATTTTTAATTGAAACATCTTTTTTCCAGTTTCAAAAATGAGGAAGAGAGATAATTTCTTAGTTTCATTCCATTAAGTGTTTTTTACTGTCAGAAAGTATTCTGCTGAACACATACATTGCATTCAGCAGTTAAAGGGCTGTGACTTGCTATCTTATTTTAAAAGTGAGCTGCTTGTAGAAAGAATGTTTGTTTTGCTGTTCCTGTGATATTTCTATTAATGAGGTAGAAAGAATAAGGTAGACACCGACAAAAACTTTGTCATTGAAACATCATAGAGGGAATGATTGTTTTATCTGACATGCAAAAAGTTGCTGATGCCTCATGGAAAGCTTTGGCAAAAAAGTACATGTAGGGACAACAACAATGATGTGATTTTATTGTTCTTCCTTTCACAGAAAGACAATTTTATTACCTCAGAAAATTTGCAAAAAAGAGGACTCATTAGTTTCTTAAATTTAGTCTGTTCCAGCTGCTTGCTCTGCAGCTAATCAGTTCTCCATTTGTGACACCACGTGTGTGAAGATGACTGATCCTAGCAGGGGAGGTTGTGAATCTACCTGAGAAATAAGCAGCAGCATGTAAACTCATTCACAAACTGTCCTTTTTGCAGAAAGAAGGTTGCCAATAATATACAGCTGCTCATGGCAAAAAATATGCCCCAAAACACAAAATACCAAGCACAATGAGCAGAATTACAGTAACTAACATGGTGGTCCTTACCATTAAAAATGAGATCACAGCATATTTTATTTACTCAGCTAATAACTAGCAATGTTGGTGCTATTTACATGGCATCAATACAACCCACCAAGTTTTATTTTAAAGCTACATGCAGGCTTATTAATCAATGACAAGTGCAGGTGATGACACAGCAACCCCTAGTCTAAGGATCATTACAGACTGTTATGCTTAGAAACTTTTGTGATGTTTCCATGGCTATTGTAATTTTTTTGAGTGAGTGCTGGGCCTTTAAGGAACGTTTGTTTTCTATTGTAAAAGCATCTTTTACTGAGAAGTTGTCACTCCAAATACAGACTCTTAGGGGTCTGTTACATGTTGGGATGAACCTGGAGAATAGAAACCTTCATGCATATAAACTGCACTGTCAGATTAATCACTGTACAAAATTACAGCTGAAGAGCCCCCCCAGAGCGGAATAACCAATTTCTATCATCAGATTTTTTTCAGCACAGAGGCTTAGCAACACTACTGGGTTCTGCCTTTGCCTTCCCAAGAATTGGAACAGAATCAATTACAAATACTCGCCTAAGACTTGTAGTTTTTTGTCTAATATTATACTGCCTCAGAAGAGCCAAATTAAAACCAAAAAACAAAAAAACAGCTAAAATGCTAAACACTCCTTCAAGAAAACAACAAAAGAGCTTATAACTGCTATATCAACTGTACAGAACATATCCAGGTTCTCATCAAATACTGATAATTGCAAATTGGAAACAGAAAACAGGAGAAAAGGCACACTATAAATCCTAGTATGTGTCTTTATAATCAACGTGTCAGAGAGGAATCGAAGCCTTTATTCTACACGAATTCTGGCTGCCAGTTTCACTGTACAATATATCAAAGATGTACAAGGACAACACTGTTTCTGAGAGCCTGAGAAACTAAGAAAAGTTCCAAAACCGGAAGAGGGTCAAGAGGAGTTATTCAGCTGTTGGAGATGAGACGCTGCAGAGAAAGCTTTAGGAACCATGAGAGCCTGTCACGCATCAACTGAACAATAATACACGATGGATACATGGCGCAATCCCCTCCGCCCCACAAGGCACAGATGCTTTTTAATTGGCAACTCTTGTATACCTTGTCATGTCAATAAAATTACTTGGAAGCGAAATGGAGATTAAACCCTCTACTAAAATACAGACCAATTGGCCTTCTCTTTTGCACCTGCCATTACCAGATTCTGCTTTTTTGATTGTCTCCCAACAACATTTCCACTTAAGTGGGTGGAATCTAATGTTTGAGCTGTTGAATATCTTCTGGTCTTTCATTCAACTTTATCTTTGCTCATCAGGTGTTGGTGCCTGTTACCCTTTGGGCTTAGAACTTTCCACAGCAATTTATTTCACCCATTCCTGGCTGTCTCTCAGGCACTATGTTCCCCATTCTCCACTGATGCCTTTCTTGGACCTGACTAGTATTTCAACTTCTGCCTCAGGATAAAATGTGACACTTCCCATTAGCTCACATTACTGAAGTATCTAATACAAAATGTGTTTCAAATGCATATGCCTGATCTTTGCCAAAAAGTTCAAAGACAGAAAAGGCAGCATGATTTTGGATGTCCAACTGGAGACATCTTCAAGGTGTTTGATTTTATTTTGACAGTACAGATGTGTATACCCTTTGAAAAACATCAGGCCCTCTTTCAGTCACCCTAGGCTGGACACCCAAACAATTCAGACCCAAATCAGATATTAGCAGATGTTTAAATGGTCAAGTTAAACAAGAATATTGTAATACCAAGCTCACATATAGCACTTTTCAACAGATCAGCTAATGCTTTACAGAAGAGATCAGTAGTATTACTCCATTTTACAAGTGGGAAAACTGAGGCATGGAGAGTTGACGTGCCTTGCCCAAAGTCTTCTAGAAGATCAGTGTCAGAGTCAAAACCAGAATCAAGTCCCAGCACAGTGTTCTATTCACTAGGACATGTTGCCTCAAAGAGAATTGTCTAGATCAGGTTCTTAAGAGTTTCACCAGTCGATTCCTTGCTAACAAAAGGATGCATTTTTCAGTACTTCATCCAATTTAGTTTGAAATATCACAAGCAATAGGCCATTCAGCACTTCCTGGAGATGACTATTCCATTATCTGTTGGATCTCACTATAATGACAATATATATTTTTTCTGCTAATGAGGGTATATTTTCCCTTTGCTTTATGTTCCACATAGCATTTTATGCTTAGTCATTTTATCAAATGGTTTTTAACACAATCCTAGATGATAACATTTTATTTGTCATACTTAACCTTACATTCACCCCAGGAGCAGAATCAACACCAATCTTGAAAAAAATATAAAACTAGAATAATACAAGCTTTTTTGTTTGGTCCTCCACCAAAAAATCCACATCTGGGGAAAACACACCCAAACATTTTTCTTTATTACATAATAGAGCTCTGTGTAGCTGTTAGGGACAAAACAGAATACTCCCAAATGCTATATATTGTGCGTTTTATAAAGAAGTGTTTTATAAAATGCTTCTTCCTATATGAGGAAGTCTTCTTTTTTTTAAAAAAAAAAAAAAAGCATGAAAGACTCAGTTTCAAGTTTTTTTGTTCCTAATATTAACAATATTTTCTTAACAAATTGACTAAACATGTAACAGAACTCTGGCTATGTCTACACTAAGAAAAAAAACTTCGGAATGGCCAAATCAAAGAATACTAATGAAGCACTGCAATGAATATTCAGGCCTCATTAGCATGCCACCATCCACAGCACTTCCCAGGGTTCACTCACCCACAGCTAGTTTACATGGGAGTCCTTTTTGAAAGGACCCTCCCAACATTGAAATCCCTTCAGCTGATAGGAATGAGGGGATTTCAATGTTGGCAGGGTCCTTTTGAAAAGGACCCCCATGTAGATGAGCTGCAGGCAAGTGAACCATGGGAAGTGCCACAGCCAGGGACATGCTAATGAGGCACTGAATATTCAATACAAAAAGCTTTTTGTAAGTGTAGACATAGCCTGTGTGTTGTCAAAGCTTTTGTAGGCCAGAGGTAAATCTAGACCTAAAATGATAATGATCTCAAAGTGAAGTGCTGTTGTATGGTATAGTTCACGTGATGTATCGAGAACTGGTGCACCTGCATGTTAATGTTTGGGCCATCAACACTCTTTCTAGGTCTTTCCTTTGTGTTTTATGCTCTCTTGCTTTTTTTTGTTTCTAACATGTCAGTAATCTGCTTTCCAACAGCGCGCTTGCTAGCTACCAAACTCCAGCCATTCACAGCACATTACACATGGCCGTTAGAAGTATGTGGAAATTAATATTTTATGCCAGACACTGCCTGCCTTAATTTGCTCTTTTCAGAAAACTCCAAGATCAGAATGTCAGAATTTAACAGCCAGTGAAATGAAAAGAAGTTGCCTCAGGCTACGTGTGGATGAATTTCAAAGATGAAGTTTCATTTTCAGCAGTCGCATGTTAGGGAAGGGTAAGCAAGGGGACTGCCTTGGGTCCTGTGCCTTCAGGGCCTCAATGGGTCATTGACTACAGCATCTATGGTCCACCCTCCTGGCCCTGCTGTTAGCATCTATGGTCCACCCTTGGGCCCCACTGAGCCTGCTCTGCAGAGCTGTTTTAAACAAAGTTTATGGTTTTAGTTAATATATATGGCTTTCCTGACAAACCACAACAGTTCAGTCAAGAGAATGTGTTTAAGATTGTGCCATCAGAACAAAACTTCATCTAAATGTGTGCGTTTGTATACACTCACAAATGAATCCTCTGTCTTCATAAATGTATAAGAGGCTAACAACATTCCCTGCAGTGGGATTAAGATATTCTCAAAGGCCGTGTCTACACTAGCCGAAAACTTCGAAATGGCCATTTCGAAGTTTGCTAATGAAGTGCTGAAATACATATTCAGCACCTCATTAGCATGCGGGCGGCTGCGGCACTTCGAAATTGACGCGACTTGCCCAGATGGGCTCCTTTTCGAAAGGACCCCGGCTACTTCGAAGTCCCCTTATTGCCATCTGCTCATAGGAATAAGGGGACTTCAAAGTAGCCGGGGTCCTTTTGAAAAGGAGCACCATCTGAACGAGCCGCTCGGAGGCAAACCGCGTCAATTTCGAAGTGCTGCAGCCACCTGCATGCTAATGAGGCACTGAATATGTATTTCAGCACTTCATTAGTAAACATTGAAATGGCCATTTGCACGGCCATTTCGAAGTTTTTGGCTAGTGAAAACATAGCCAAAGAAAGTAATATGTTGAAAAAAAGTTCTCTCACTTTTCTTCTCCAGGATTTCTACTTAGAGACAAGCACAAACAAATGCTTTCCAATGAAATCAGCTCTGGTCCAGAACTCAAAATAAATGTGAACAGAATCATTGTCATTAAAAAATAACTTAAAATTGTGAGTTTCCCTGCCTCTCCTATTAAAACATAAATGTTAACACCATGAATCATACAATTCTTGCTCTGTCCCTTAATAAGAGTTATTGTATTGGAGATATAGGACAGGTTGCACCTCCTAAAACTGGCACTGACTGGTCCAGCAACATCCCTTATCTGGCAGGCCCAGGAATACTCCTGGACCAGAGAGCCAGGGCAGGAGGGCAAGCCGAGCCAACTCCATGGGGGGGAAGTGGGGCTAGCTCACTGGCTGTGGTGGGGAACCACAGCAAGAGGGCTGGGGACCAGTAGGCATTAACTGTGGTTCAGCAAAACCCCTCATTTGGGACCACAGAGGTCCTGAGGGTGCTGGACCAGGGATGTGCATTGTGTACTACAAGTATCCTTCAATAGCATGTTTCTAAACAGCTACTGTATTTGTGGACCAGAGATTTGTATTAGTCTATGAACTTTTGGATGCCCCTTGCCTGGGCTGAGGGGCTGGAAATTTTGAGGTTAGCTCATCAATACATTTTTTAATTTATTACTCTAATTACATAACTGCAGAAAAAGACATGTACTCTTAGTTTACATTTTCACTACACCCTGCAAAAATTCCACTTAACTCAACTACCTCTGTTGTAGGCCTTGACATTGTAGAATATGTTTGGTCATTGTTATGCTCAAAGTGTATAAAATGATTCCTTTGCATTCATGATTGTGGGAGAATTTAGTCTGAGGCTGAGTGCTTTTCTGGCAAGTTTTGTAGCAAAATCCAGGGTGTGGTTTTTTGGTTTTTTTTTTAAGAAAAGCCCAGAAAATAGGAAGTTTGACAGGAAATGCTGGCAGAGCCTTAATTATGGTTTAACTCAGTAAGTGGCACTGTCACAAGAGCATATGCTAATTTTTTTTTTTTGGGGGGGAAAAGAACAGTCATCAAAAAAGCTCTTTTTTCCTTCAAAAGTTTTATTGCTGTTAGGGGGAATGATCAGCTTTTTCCACCAGCCATTTTTGTTACTTTTGGCAAAGTCTTACTTACACCCCATCAGGCGTCCATCAAAGCTGATCAAGTGGATTTTTATTTCATTCAAAATAGACATTTCTTGATAAAAATTTTCATAACTGCACTGTTATATTGTAATATTGAAAACCTCTCTCACTGGCGATTTTCCTTCTGGATGTGCCGTTACACAAGGAAATCATGTTGTGCTACTTTGTCAAATTTGGATATGAGCTTTCCTTTCTTAACCCCACCCCACTGCACACATGCACAGGTCTTCAAATGTGCCTGAACAGGGATACACTTGTAGCATTTACCATATGATTGGTAGATGCAAGGACACTTTATTCTCTTGGATAACCAGGAATTTATCATACTGGTATCATACATCTTACTGCTTCAGGGAAAGCAGAGCCCACTTTTCTTGAAGGACTTCTTGTTGTCATTGTTTGTAATTTAATACATGCTGACCAATGATCTCATAATATCAGGTTATACTTTCCTTGGCTATTGCTCAGTTTGGGTGTTTCTCTTCTCACTTTCCATGCACAACTATGAGAAAACAACAAATCAGAAAAAAAAAGTCTGCCCATTAAGCCTATATGCGGTCTTTCTGAAATACTAGTTAGAATTGAGTGACTCCTGTTAGTCTAATATATGTCATCACCAGCTCCTTTTCTGACTAGTACCCTCCCAGTTAACCAGCTAGGAACTAGTTACCATAGCTTAATGAGTATAGCTTAAGCCATATAGCATAAGAGGCATAGCTGTTAGAGGGAATAGCTCACTAAGAGTTTCTTGTCTATGTAAAGTCATTAATTAGGAACAGAGAGGTAGCTGTGTTAGTCTGTATTCCAATCAAACAAAACAGCAGAAACACTTTAAAGACTAACAAAATGATTTATTCGGTGATGAGCTTTCGTGGGACAGACCCACATCATCAGATTAATTTCATTTCCAATACAGACTGACATTTATAAGTACAGAAGACCAAAAAAAATTGCAATAAAAACTCACAAATCAAATAGGGTTGAAGGCGGAGTAGAAGAGGAGGGGGCTGGTAAACGTCCTGCCTGAGATAATTACCAGCATCAAAGGAAGGGAAGCAATCCTTGTAAGGCATGAGGTAATTGATGTCTCTGTTTATAATAAGTGTTAATGCATCAAATTTGAATATGAATGTCAATTCACAAATTTCTAGCTGTAATCTGTTTTTAAATTCTCTTTGCTGTCGGACACAAATTCTCAGATATTTAAGAAAATGGCTTACTCTATAAAGTCATCACTGACTGGCTTATGTCTATAGAGTTTCTTGATGCCTGCTCTATGTCCATTTATTCTTTGGTGAAGGTTTTGGCCAGTCCGTCCAATGTGCATTGTGGCAGGGCATTGATGGCACATAATGGCTGGAATTTTGCTGGAAAGTGAACGAAAACGTGCCTTTGATCTTGTAACTAACATGGTTAGGTCCAGTGTTGGTATCCTTAGAATAAATATGTGGACAAAGTTGGGCATGGGGTTTGTTGCAAGGAAAAGTTCCAGGATTACTATTACAGTGGTGTAGCCTGTGATTAATGGTGAGAATCTCTTAGGTTAGGAGGTTGCCAATAGGAAAGGACAGGTCAGTCAGCTAGGGCCTTCTGGAGTGTAACATCATGTTATAGAATAGGTTGTAGATTCTTAATGATGCATTGCAGGGGTTTGAGGTGGGGGCTATAGGTGATGATGAGGTGTTCTCTTATTGATATTCTGGGTCCTCATCTTGTCATTGCTGGTTTCTAGGTATTCATCGGGCCCTGTCAATCTCTTTAACTTCTCCTGGTGGGTAATTAAGTTTTATAAATACTAGGTAGAAGTCTTGGTCTCTGTCAGTAGGATCAGAGCAGCTGCAATTGTATCTAAGGGCTTGACTATAACCGATAGAGTGTGTGGTATGTGCTAGATGGAAGCTGAAGGCACGTAGATGTAGCAGTCACTGGGTTTTTGGTAGACAGTGGTGTCAATGTGGCCATCAATGATTTGTACTGTGGTATCCAGGAAATGTATTTCTAACGTGGAATAGTCAAGGCTGAGATTGATGGTAGGGTGCAGGCTGTTAAAATCTCTGTGGAATTCTTCCAGTGTCTCTACCATGGGTCCAAAAGATAAATATGTCATTGATATAGCTTAAGTAGAGGAGGGGTAACAGGGGACGAGAGCTAAGGAATTGTTGTTTTAAGTCAGCCATAAAAATGTTAGCATACCGTGGAGCCATGCAAGTGCTCATAGCAGTGCTGCTAATCTGGAGGAGCTATAAATTGCCCCCAAATTGGAGATAATTGTGGGCGAGAACAAAGTTATGGAGGTCAGCCACCAGATTTGCTGTGGTAGCATCAGGGATGATATTTCTGATAGCTTGTAGTCCATCTTCATGTGGAATATTGGTGTAGAGAGCCTCTACCTCTATGGTGGCAAGGATGGAATTGTTAGGAAGGCTTCCAATGTTTTGTAATTTCCTCAGGAAGTCAGAGGTGTCTTGGCGATAGCTAGGAGTGCTGATAGTGTGGGGTTTGAGGAGGAAGTCTACACAGATGGACAGTCCTGTAGTAAGGGTACCAATACCTGAAATGATAGTGTGTCCTGGGTTTCCAGGTTTGTGGATTTTGGGCAGTAAATAGAATAATCCAGGTCAGGGCTCAGATGGTGTGTCTGAGTGAACTGGGTCTTGAGTAGAGGCAGGGAGTTCTTTAAGTAGATGGTGTAGTTTCTTTTGGAATTCTAAAGTTGTCAAGTGCTCAATGTTCTACCATGGTAGCCAGAAGAATTAGCAAGAAGGCAGAATACTCTGGAACGCCCATCCGGAATCTGGATGTGCACAGCTTAAATCCTGGCACGGTTGCATACACTGTAGATACCTGATCTGGAAGTTCTATCCTGTTAACTGCTGTGAATGGCACATACTGAATTTCATAGGTAGGAGTAAGACAATAGCCTCAGCTTGAGAACCATTCAATGAGTTGAGCCACACTTAAACCTTTTACAGCCATACATTTGTAATAAACAAGAGTTCAGAACAGGCATCCTTAGACAGACATGTCTAAAAGCCCTTTTCAGAACACTGTTTACCTTGCATTAGCACCCCGCAAGTAAGGAAGTTGGTTAGTGTTATTTTGGGCTACCCAATTAAATTCTGTGAGAGCCTGTCTCTTCCCCACCCAATTCAATATTGTCACTCTTTTAGCTGCCACCCTTTATTTAAAAAGGAGGATGAACTAAATAGCAGCACAACCAGTTTCAAATACAAATCCAAGACCTTCCACAAAGCATCCTAGCAACAACATTCAGGATTTTACAGGAAGCCTTCTCCCACACATGCCCTAAAATATGCCTTCATACCTAGTGAGAGGTTCAGAAAGGCATTCCAAAAATCACGTGTATTGATAGAAGATAAGGTAACAATAGATTTTTTTTTTCCAGAAAAAGCATACACATCTAGGAACTAAACATGCAGTATAACCCAGCCAATCCAGAACTTACCTCAGCTTCCAGGTGATCACAAAGCCTCTTCTATTCCACACCACAAAACTCTGGAACATGGGTAATAAAAGTGCAATAACATCCCAAACTTTGTACCTACAACAACTGCAAGTTTTGGCACTATTCTCCAAATAGGCCCCCAGCTGACACTGGGTAGCAGCTATCATTCTTCCCAGACAGACCTTTCCTCTCAGGTGCTTATTCTCAGGAGTTTGTATTTCACTTTTTATTACAACACTCAGAAGGATTTAAAAACAAACAATGCTGCCCACCCCCACCCCAGAAATTTGCTGGTGCTACAAGACCTCTTTCCTTGTTAACTAGAGATTACCAGTGTTGCTTGCTGAAAGGATATAGCGCTTAATTGCCTTCAGGCAAAAACTGCTTCATTAATATAAATGTTTCCACCTGTGCAGGCTGGGGACCTGAACAGCTAATTAACTTCCTATGGAAAAGCTAACTAACGATCTAACCTATCTGAAGGCTAGATTCACAAGAACATTTAAATCTCTGTCACTTCAAGTGCCTGAATCCTAGAACCAGATCTCAGCCTCCACCAAACTGTAGTTGCTTAAACTGCTCCAGCCCCTCTGCGCCCTTCCACCTGCCTGTAGGAGCCCTGTACCAGCCACAGCCACACCTCCCTTCTCCGAACTCAAGGTACTCAGGGAGAAGCCTGTCCTTGGAGACACTTTTGTTATGTGGTGGTTGACAAGGGAGTGTTTCCTACTCAGCCTTCTAGGGAATCTAGGAAGCTGAATAGCACATGCTGCCTCTTCAGCTGTCCCAGAATTTGCATGAGGCATACTGAAGAAAAAACTTTGCCCCAAACCCCACAATTTGGTATCCTGTGGCTGCACTCTGGTCTCTTACACGGCTGCCCATCTAAGCACTGAGGTATAGGATTGGATGGGGGCTGCCTTCATTTCTGCTGTTGAAGCTAGTCCACGGTGGCTAAATAACTGGAAAAAAAAGTGGTTGGCTCCTTGGTCTCCCACCTGCCAGTTGAGTGCACTAACCACCAGATTATAGAGTCATATAAGCCGCGTCTACACGTGCCACTTACTTCGAAGTAGCCGCGCCAACTTCAAAATAACACCTGCCACATCTACAAGTGGCAAGCGCTATTTCGAAGTTGACATTGACGTAAGGTGGTGAGATGTCGAAGTCGCTATCCTCATGAGGAGATGGGAATAGCGCCCTACTTCGACATCCAACGTCGAAGTAGGGCACGTGTAGCCCATCCGCGTCCTGCAACATCGAAATAGTGGGGTCTGCCATGGCGGCCATCACCTGAGGGGTTGAGACACGCTCTCTCCAGCCCCTGAGCTCTATGGTTGCCGCATGCAGCAGCCCCTTAAAGCTCCCCGCCCCCTGCCTTCCTGTGCAGGAAGCTGAGAGAGCATGCAGGCGGCAACACAGCCACACGGCCTGCCTGCACGCCTCCCTGCAGCCCAGATAAACCCCTCCCCACTGCGATGGCCGCCTGCCAGCCCCCCAAGCGCCCCCAGGGTACGCCCCCAAGGGGAGCCAGGGCTTCCAGACAGGCAGCCAGCTGGGGAAGAGGCAGCGGGGACCCTCCTGGATGGAGGCCGAGATCCAGGACCTGCTGGGGCTCTGGAGCAAGGAGGAGGTGCTCCAGGTAATGGGAACCAAGAGGCAGAATGTGGATGCGTTCACTCAGCTGGCCGAGAGCCTGGCCACCCAGGGTCACCGTGCCTGCACTCCTGACCACGTCAGGAGTAAGGTCAAGGAGTTGCGGCAGGGTTACTCCTGGGCCCGGGATGCAGCCAGCCGATCTGGGGCCGCCCCCGTCACTTGCCCCTTTTACAGGGAGCTCAGGGAAATCCTGGGTCCCTGGCACACCTCCTCCCCGCCAGCCACTCTTGACACCTCAGCCGACGAGCCTCAGCAGGCCCCAGAGGCGGAGTCCACCCCGGAGGCAAGCCCGCACCCCAGGGTCCCCCCCAGGAGCCCACCCCTGGGATGCCGGAGGAGGGGGAATCCTCCTTCAGCGACGGGGGGCTCCAGATCGCCATCCCGTCCCGGAGCTCCAGCAGGGCGTCTGCCCACAGGGTGTCCCCCGACCGTGGGAGCGGACCGTCAGCTATGTACCCCCTCGGTGCACACCCCCGGGGTTGAGGGGTGGGGACAACAGACATGACCAGGGCCCTCCACATGCCTAGATGACCATGGCCCCAAGGACAGCAGAGGCATGTCCCTCAGAAGAGTGCATCAGCCCCTGCCCCCACAGCATGACAGTGCCATGCCCCATCCCTGAGGATGCGGGGAGCGGAACCTAGGGTTCCCCGGGGGGAGTGGGTGGGACACCCAGCAGCAGCAGCAGCAGCAGCATCTCCCGGGGACAGGGATGTGGAACCAGCAGCAGAGGGGTGGGGGGACAAGGGCCACGGCTTGAGGCCCACACTAACGGCTGTCTCCACTCTTCTTCCCCCCCGTGTTCCGCAGCTGCACCATCGGAGGGACTGGAGAGCGCCGGCGAGGTGACAGTGGTCCTGGAAAGCCCACCAGGGCCATCACTGCAGGCCAGCCCCTCGGCGGAGCACCAACCAGCCCCAGGGTGGGGATGACGGCGGACCCAGCACCGCCCCCGGATGGCGATGGACCCCCAGCTGCTGGCGATCCTCCGGCAGCAGCTGGAGGTCTCGGAGCAGTGCCTGCGGGTGGATGAGCGGTGCCTCCATCTGCAGGAGCGGGCGCTGGCCTGGCGCGAGGAGGCATGGGGGGCCTTTATATGCACGTTTGAGCGCATCGCGGACTACCTGGCCACCCATGCCGCGCCAGCTGCCACTCTGCCTGCCCTGCCTGCTCCACCCACTGCTTCACCCGCTCCTCTACCCGCCATCCCACCGCCATCCACCACTGAGGGGCCTTCTGCCAAGGTGCACCTGGGGTCTGCTGGCACCCGCCGCCTGTATCTGCCGGTTCGCCCGGCCCCCAGCCAGCCCCAGCCAGGGCTGAGGCCAAGGCAAGGGTCGAGCCCGCCAACCCCCAGCGCTGGACATTAGGGGGTGCGGGGCCCAGGACGTGGCCGCCCCCTCCCCTTTTGTACATATCCCCTTTATTTATGTTGTAAATAGTTTCTATTAGACCCCTGTTATTTTATGATACATGCCCCCCCATGTAAATAGTTCTCCCCTTCCTTGTGTTCCACTGTTTTTTGGTTATCATATAATATATAATATTTATATTTGTAGTAATAATAATAAGAATTCACCATTTTGTGGTTTCACAAACAACAGGTCTATTTTTATTTGCAAGAAGAGTGGGGGGAGTGTGCTCTTGGGTGCTCTGTGGTGTGGGCGTAGGGGCAGGGAGTGTTGTGGAGGATGGGGGGGTGCAGTGGGGGGCCTGGCCGCATTCACCCCATGGCCTGGTCGAAATGGGCCCGCAGGGCCTCCCGGACCTGGATGCCCTTGGGGTCCACCTGTCGACTGGGGGCGCAGCGGGTGGCTGCACATCAGCCCTGCCAGCCTCCACAGCCCAGCCCTGAAAGAAGGCCTCCCCCTTGCTCTCGACCAGGTTGTGGAGGGCGCTGCATGCGCCCACAATCTGGGGGATGTTGGTGTGGCCCGCATCAAGGCGGGTGAGGAGACACCTCCAGCACCCTTTGAGGCGGCCAAATGGGCACTCAACCACCTGGCGCACGTGGTTCAAGCGCATGTTGAAGCACTCCTGGCTGGCTGTGAGATGGCCTGTGTAAGGGTGCATGAGCCAGGGCCGGAGGGGGTGCGCCGCGTCTGCAACGACACAGAGGGGCATGGTGGTGTCCCCCACAGGGATCTCCCGCTGGGGGATGTAGGTCCCCGCCTCCAGCTGGTGGCATAGGCCCGAATTCCGGAATACCCGGGCGTCGAGGGTGCTGCCAGGCCAGCCAACATAAATGTCCAGGAAGCAGCCCTGGCTGTCCACCAAGGCCTGGAGGACCATCGACTGGTAGCCCTTCCTGTTCAGAAAGCATCCTCTGCTGTGCTCCGGAGCTCGGATGGGGATATGGGTCCCATCCAGAGCCCCGAAGCAATTGGGGAAGTCCAGTGTGGCAAAGCCCGTGATGGCGGCATCTGGGTCCCCAAGCTTCACGAGCCTGTGGAGGAGCAGGGTGTTGATGGCACAGATGACCTGCAGGGGAAGGACATGGGAGAGCACCAATGAGGGGTGTGCAGGGTGTGTCTGGCCCTCCCCTCCCAGGGTTCCCCTCCCCTCCCCTCCCCTCCCCTCCCCTCCCCTCCACCCCAAGGGCTGCCTCCCCCTCCCCGGGCTGCCTCCCCCTCCCTGTGGGTCCTCTTACCTCCATGAGGACAGCCCCGACAGTGGCCTTGCCGACACCAAACTGCTGCCCCATGGATTGGTAGCTGTCTGGAGTGGCCAGCTTCCAGACAGCGATGCTGACCCATTTCTCCACGCTGAGGGCATGCCGCATGGCAGTGTCCTGGTGCCTCAGTTTGGGGGTGAGCCACTGGCAGAGCTCCAGGAATGTCTGCCAGCTCATACAAAAGTTCTGGAGCCAGCGGTTGTCGTCCCACTCGCCGAGCACCGGCCACTCCCACCAGTCGGTGCTTGTGAGGTAGCTCCACAGCCGGTGGCATGTGCGGAGGTGGGAGGCGGGGGGCAGCAGGGGCTGGGGTTGCTTCCTCCTCCCCTGGGGGCAGCTCCTCTTCCACGAATAAAAGGTGGTCAGCTGCCTCCTGCATGGCATTGAGTAGGGCGAGCACTGCTCCTGCAGGGGCGGCTGGGTGGACCTCTGGCTGCTGCTGCTGCTGGGGGTCCATAACTGCTTCACCGAGGTCTGCGTGCCTATGGCTCTGCAAACTGCGTGCTGTGCAGGCTGTGTGTGTCTGGGAGGGGCCCTTTAAGGGAGAGGCTAGCTGTTGTCCCAGAAGTGCTAGTCCGCCCTGTGACGCTGTCTGCAGCTGTTCCTGGCATCCTTATTTCGATGTGTGCCACTTTGGCGTGTAGACGCTCCCCTGCAGCGCCTGCTTCGATGTGGTGCTGCCCAACGTAGATGTTGAACGTCGACGGCACCAGCCCTGGAGGACGTGTAGACATTATTCATCGAAATAGCTTATTTCGATGTCGCTACATTGAAATAAGCTATTTCGATGTAGCATACACATGTAGATGTAGCCATAGTCTCTTTCTTGCTTCCCTCACCTCAACACATCCTCATAAAAATCAGTAGCAGTATATCAATATTCCTCATGGACTTGGACAAGGACACACCTGGACTGTAGAGCTCTAATTTGTGCGTCCACAATGTGCTTTGATGATTATGAACATTTGTGTATTCAGCTGTGAACCCTGATCTACATGACCAGAGTATTGAAGCAGTGGCATATACAGCTAATTTCCCCTAGATTTCTCAAAACTCTTGTGATTTTACTCTTGTAGTCTTAGCATAAATTCCTACCCTTTCTTTAGAACAGTGTTTCCCAATTTTATTTGGCCACAGAACCCTTTTAAATTCAAGAATTTTGCAGAAGACCTAATAACACCTTCACCCTACTCAGCTCCAACTCTGTCCCCCACCATCCCTACGCTTTACCCCTCTCAGCCCCAAACTCGCCGATCCCTATTCCCAGGCCTAACCCCTTTCTGCCCCAAACCTGTCCAAATACTTCATCTAACAGGGCAGATGAACCTTCCTCTGCTCCTCTGACTTTAGTACCAAGAGCCCGACACAGGAAGATGCAGGACCCATCTGACTTCCCTTCCAGCGGTGGCAGGGCAGGGAGCTGCTGGGAGCTACAGAGGAGTCGGCAGCAGTAGCATCTGCAGCCACAAATGACTCCATAAACTGGATGCAGCTGCAGACCTGCAGGTTGCTGATCCCTGACCATGGAACCCTTACTTTCACTGCACGGAACTCTGGGGTTCTGCAGAACAACAATTGGGATACACTTATAGAAAGATATATCCTCATGGGATAACACACACACACTTTCCCTTGCTCATATAGGATAGTTGAAAAGGAAGGTGTCTGTCCTAGGATGACTTATGAAATATTTCTTATAAGCAAAAGCAGCTTTTGTCTATTTTATATGTTATATAACTGCTTGCTTTGCATGGACTAACAGTCTTCTATGACACCAGCTATTATTTAGGCTTTTTCCATGCATGTTGTATACACAATTATTTTGAGAGTTATTTTGGTCATGTGTTCTTTTTCAATTTAATACTTAATCATTATTGGTTAATGCAAACTGAGAAGAAATTAAATAGCAGCAGTGCCATTCCTTGTGAAGTAGTGAACTTACAACTCCTAGTCATCTGGAAATCACAATATGTAATTAAGAATGTCTCTTACAGTTGCTTAAAAAGTAAGCAGGGATAAAGATACCAAAGGAACAAAAACCCTAAATAACAGTTTCAACTATCTGACTGCATCGAAGAACTCATAGCAGGAGGTTCTTGGTAGCATAATGCTCACCTTTATGCTCCTTCCCTGCCAAACGCTATTCTTGTAGAGACATGCACCAAGAGCAACAAAATCAGCAAGTACAAGTAGGGCATGGGAAAGCTTTGGTTATACCAGGGGTCGGCAACTAAAATAGCAAGAACAGCCATTTGTTTGAATTTGGTAAAATTTCAATAAATCAAGAGTCACAATACATGTGAATATGAGACAGTCCTTAAGGTGAAAGCACACTTTTTGCAACCCCATTTTAAGAACAGTGCCCACATAAGCTGTGTCTACAATTGCATTCCTCTTTTGAAAGAGACATGCAAATGAAGGAAACAAAAATGCAAATGAGGCACTGATTTACATATCTGATGCCTTATTTGCATTTTATGCTTTCAAAAGAGCTTCTTTTGAAAGGAAAAAAAGCAGTGCAGATGCAGCTGTTTTGAAAGTAAGCCCCATCTTTGAATGAACCCCTTTTCCTATTTTGTTTCAAGAAGAAGAGTTCTTTCGAAAATGGGGTTTACTTTGGAAAGAGCTGCACCTACACTGCTTTTTTCCCCAAAAGAAGCTCTTTTGAAAGGTGAATATGCAAATTAGGAGACATATGTAAATTAGTGCCTCATTTGCATGCCTCTTTTGAAAGAGAAATGAAAGTGTAGACACAGCTATAGGCTGTGTCTGCACTACAGGTCCATTTTAAAACGATGGCTTTCGAAACTTTATAGGGAAAGATGACCTTTTGAAATGGAGCATCCACACAGGCAACCAAGGACTGAAATGTCAACCTGCCCTCTAAAATGGCTCCCACTGCAATTTTGAAAGAGAGCATCCACACTTCCCAGGGTGCTCTTTTGAAAAAACAGGGGCAGGAAGTGTTGCAGGTAGGGTCACATGGTGGATGAGTCCTTCAGGGGTCACCACCTGCTGTCCCTTTAAAGGGCACGTCCCCACCCTGAGCCTGCACTCCTGCACATACTGAGGGCCAGGTATCTGTCCCCAGGCATGCAGGGAGAGTGAGAGGAGGAGGCCCACTGGCTCCCCATGAACCCTGAGCAGCTCCTTCCCACCATGGAGGTTGTGTCCAGTGCAGTGGCCGCAGTCCTGGCCCCCATGCACCATCGACTCTGGGTGGCCACCCTGCTAGCCACCCACCTGGAGGCTGTTCTCAGGGTGTGACGTCCCCACCCAGTCCCCCGGGTCATCTGCCACTTTGAGGCTTCTCCACATGCAGTGACTGGTGGGACCAGCTGGTGCTGGAGGACTGGGGTGAAAACCAGGGGCTATGGAACTTCTGGAAGACTAAGAGGAAATTCCTGGAACTGTGCCACTGGTTCACCCCAGCCCTCCAGCACTGCACCACCTGCACGAGGCTGGTACTCCCACTCCAAAAAAAGGATGGCCATTGCCCTCTGGAAGCTGGCCACCCCGGACAGCCACCGATCCGTCAGCTACCAGTTTGGGGTGGGTAGGGCCACTGTTGGGGGGCTATCCTCAAACTTTTTTTTAAACTTTGCAATTGTAGCATTGGGAGCCACAAAAGTCCTTAAAGAGCTGCATTCCAGCTTTGGAGCTGCAGGTTACAGACCCATTACAGTGGCAGTAAAATGACAGCCTCACCATACTATGGACACTTCTTTTTAAGTGGAGTTCTGGAAGGTACTGTGGCAAGCAGAGAACTGTGTTGGCAAAGATGCAAAGGTGGACAAAGTACCCAAAAGTTACTTGAGTAAAAGTACAGCTGCTTTGGGAGGAATATACTTAAGTACAAGTCACTGGTGTTCCTTTGGAAACCTGCTTGAGAAAAATGTACACACACACACTCTCTCTCTCTCCACCTCTAGATTGTACTCAAGAATCCAGAAGTGAAAGCAGCTGCACTTTTACTCAAGTGAATTTTTAGGTATTTTTTTCTACCTCTGCAAAGGTGGAAGAAGGCTGCTAAGACCTGTATCATAAAATTCTAGGGCTGGAAGGGACCTCAGGAGGTCATCTAGTCCAGCCCCCTGCCTAAAGCAGGATCAACTGCAACTAAATCAACCCAGCCAGTCCTCTCTGTGAAGTTGGGACTTGAAAACCCCTAGGGATGGAGATTCCACCATCTCATTCAGTAACACATTCCAGTGCTTCACCAGCCTGCTGGTGAACTAGTTTTTCCTAATTTCCAACCTACACCTCTCCCTCTGTAACTTCAGACCATTGCTCCTTGTTCTGCCATCTGTCACCACTGAGAACAGTCTCTCTCCATCCTTTTTAGAGCTTCCTTTCAGGAAGTTGAAGGTTGCACCCCTCAGTCTTCTCTTCTGCAAACTAAACAAGCCCAAAGCTCTCAGCCTCTCCTCACAGGTCATGTGCTCCAGCCCCTTAATCATTTTTGTTGACCTCTGCTGAATGTGCCCCAATACATTCACATCCTTTCTATACTGTGAATGTGATGTGATGGCTCCCCTGAAAATCACCTCAGAGGACTCATGGGTTCTGAGGTTTCAAACCCCTGTCTGTTCCATAATTGGAGCGGGACAGCAAGCCTCTCCTCTGACTGCTCTCTTAGGCCTTGTCTACATGGGCCAGTTCTGTCGAGGAAAAGTACCTTTTGTTGACAAAAGGGCACGAGCATTCCCACCGACATGTGATTTTTTTTATTGTGAAAAATGATTGTCTTTGTTTACAAAAAGCTTTCAGATCCATAAGGGACCTTAGTCTTTTCCCCACCCAATGATGTCAACAAATATGCAGTGTGGACACCACAAGGCTGATTCTGGCATCCAGAAAATGGCTCACAATTCCCACTCAGCTGCTGTAGTCAGCAGTTTGAACTCTGCTCCCTTGAAGTCTGGTGACCAGCTATCCACTCCACCCTCTGGAAAGCCCCATGAAATTTAAATAACATTTCTTGGTACCTGAGCACCTGGAATGTTCCCCCCCTCACCCTAACAGGCTGGCTCAGTGTGCAGTGATCAAATGAAGTTTTCCCAGATGCTCATGCCTGGCCATTGTGGATCAGGAGCTGCCTTGTTGGCCTGGGTGCCTCAGGAGCATCTTATTGATGGACACGTTCCCTGTTGGGACACCAGAGTTGTTGAATCTGATCTGTGCCAGTGGAGAGGAGTCTGTCCAGTCCAAGCTGCGAGTGACCTGGAGGAACTGGGACCTGTATGGGCAACTTTCAAGAGCAGTTTGTGAAAAAGAGCATGAGAGGGATATGCTGCAGTGCAGAGCAAAGATTAAAGAAGTGAGACAAGCCTCATGAAACGTACCAACGCTCCAGTGCTTCATTGAGACCTGCTGTTTCTACAGGGATCTGGATGCAATGCTACTACCGAAAGACTGGTGGATACCTCAGAGGACACAGAGGCAATACATGGAGGAAGTAACCCTGGGGATGAAATTGTAGATGAAGAGATTGAGGTTGATGAGGACCAGGGGCTCCCCCTAGGGCCATTGAGTGTGTCTGGCAGCCAGGAAAGGTTCTCCACAGTTGATGTGTATAGTCAGCTTGGAGTGGCTGCTTTCTGGGGATCAGGATGCAGCGGATGAGATGCAGGGTAAGTGATTGTAGTTTGTGGAGTGCAGGGCTGTGGGAATGGAAAAGCGGGAGGGTGTCCATGTTTCTGAGAGCTTCACATATGTAACATGTTGAAGCTCACTGTAATCTCAATGGAGCCCTGCAGACAGAGGCTAAGGAAGCCTTTGGAGAGGTACTTGTACATTTTCTGCTTAAGGTTCTGTGGCTGTGCTGCTTTGCCCCTTCCCCTCTGTAGAAGTCTTCCCTGTACATTCATGAATTACTTACGCAGGAGCCAAAGCAGAGCATAGGTGGAGTGCGTAAGGAGCAAGGCAAGAGAGAGACAAGTTAGAGAAGCTGGGCTTTCCTTTCTTTGCTTACTCTGAGCAGGGAGAGAGTTGCCACAAAATTACCTGCCTGTAGACAACAGCGGCCTAATTAGGACTATAAAGGGAAATCACTGCAAAGGGAATTTTTTAGCTCTGCAATTTGTTTGTCTTAATGCACAATGATACCACCCCATCCCCTCATTTACCCTGGTTACGGTGCTTACTGAGATGGATTCCTTTCAAGGGCCAGCGGGGCAGTGAGTGCAAATGGTGGGAAAGGGGATTGTAAAAGTGAAATATTACCATGTAGGCAAGAGCACCTTTTCAGATTTTGGTATGGGGTGCATGACCTTTCCATTCCTCAACAGCAGGGGGCAGAGTGTGTGCATGGGTGGGGGAGTAAAGGTGGGAGGGAGGGCAGCCAGCAGCTTCAGCAGTGTTACTGAGCGCTCTCAGTGCAAGCCAAGCAGCAAATGGGGGTGGGCTGGGGTGAGATGGGATGAACTGACCTGGTCCACCCTCCCCTCCAAACACATCACCTCTTTCCTGGGGCTACTAAGGCACTTGAAAACTAGTTTGACGGTTGTTAGCAGTTAGCTGACAGGAATACTGTACCTAAACTAAATTTGTATATAAAAAAGAAAATTAAATAAATATTAGATCCATTCAGCTCTACTACTAAATATTCTCCGATATCTTGTGGCCAGTCACTTAAGGAGCGCTGGTTAGGCTTAAATTTTATGGTACATTTTCACTTTGTTACCAACACTGCGGAAGGAGTCAGGACTCCTCTCTATCTCAGCTCTGGGAGAAGAATTGGGTCTACTGGGTTACAACACATCTGGGCTCTACATAAGAACATCAGAATGCACATACTGGGTGTGTGCTATTCACTGGCTGCAAGGACAGGAATTGGACTTTTTGTCGATTGCAGTAACTGAGCTGTGTTGTGTTTCTTGGCTGTCATCCTGACAAACTGCAGGCGGGCAGAGGGCTGAGGTTGTGCCAATACAAATTACCAGCTGTTGGATCAATGGTCCATCTAGCCCAGTATCCTTTCTTTTGACCATGACCATTGCCAGGACAGGTAATCATCAAGTGATTACTTTGTTGCCCATTCTCAGCTTTCGGCAAAACAGAGGCAGGGACAGCCTCCCTGCCCATCCTGGCTAGCAGCAGTGCTGGTCAGTTTCTTGGCTCTGCCAACTTGCATAAAATTCAACTTACACGTGAACAACAAGAAGTCCTGTGGCACCTTATAGACTAACAGATATTTTGCAGCATAAGCTTTTGTGGGTAAAGACCCGCTTCATCAGATGCATGAGTGTGTGTGGTGGGGGGGGGCGTTCCAGAGGGGTATTTAAAGAGTGGGGTCCCAGTAAAAGGGAGGGCCAGAGCTGACAAGGTCTGTTCAGCAAGGTAGAAATGGCCCATTTTACTGGGACGCCCCCTCTTTAAATATCCCTCTGGAACTCCCCCACCCCTACTCATGCCTCTGATGAAACGGGTCTTTGCTCACAAAAGCTTATGCTCCAAAATATGTTAGTCTATAAAGTGCCACAGGACTTCTTGTTGTTCTTGAAGATACAGACTAACACGGCCACCTCTCTGAAACTTACGTGTGGTTACCCGGGAACACAACCTACGCGTAAGTCAGGGATTTACTGTATTCTGGAACACCACATCATTTATCTCAAACTAGAAACCCCACCCAAATGAGTGACTTTCACTAACTCCCCCTCCTTTCAGTTTCGAAATTGACTCAGTGTGTACTAAGCATATGTAATTATGACTTAATTGTCCTCCAGGGAGGCAACCTATCATTGCTCTGATTTCAAAATTGGGCTGTCAAGTGTGAATGTTAAATTTCAAAATGCTCCTGCAGTGCGAATGCTCTTTTCAAAAATAACTTATTTCTACATTAGAATGTTAAAATAAGTTATTTCTGAAATACCCTGCAGTGTAGACATAGTCTGAATCTCTCCCCCCCGCCCCCGAATGTGTTTGCCTGGAAGAGATTCTGACATGCTTGAAAATATGGGCATATCAAAGGCTGAAGCCAGAAAGAAGTTGCCTAATTTGCATACCACCAAGGAAAGATATAAAGCAGATGTGGCCAGCACAGATGCATCAGAAATACTGGCTCAAAGGGTCACTGATGAAAGGACAAGAATCGAGTTTTTGTCGATTGCAGTAACTGAGCTGTATTGTTTCTTGGCTGTCATCCTGACAAACTGCAGGTGGGCAGAGGGCTGAGGTTGTGCCAATACAAATTATCAGCTGTTAGATCAGCATGCACAGGGAACTGCAGGTGTGTGGTATTAATAGCTACTCTTCTCTCTCCAGTCATTTAATAATTGCTTCTAATGTGGCTTCCAGGTACAGTCTTATGGACTCCAAAAGCATTTTGATGAAGCGTAATGAATAACAGACAAGCAATACTTGTGTGCTAAATATACAAAACTGGTATTTTCTTTCTTAATGCACTTACTTCTGTGGAGCATGCATGCAGGATGAAGTACAATGTCATAGTGAACAGCTTCTGGTGTCCCCTTCATTATTGGTCTTGGGGAAATTTGAGATTCCCCCTCCCCCACTTTCTTCCTAAAAGAGTACAGAAACAAAAACTAAAATACCTGGACTTCAGGAAGGTTGCACAAGCATAGGGGAAGGTTAGCTATGGCGCACATTAAAAACTTGTTGGGCTCTGCAAATTATTTGCATTACTGATCAATAGTACTGTTGTGACCTCGTTATCATAGTATCTGACCACCTCAAAGTATTTAATGCATTTATTTAAACAACAGCCCTGTGAGGGTAGGAGGGTGCTGATGTTCCCACTCATTTTACAGGTCTGGAACTGAGACACAAAATCAGTGACTAGCCCCAGCTTACACAGGAAGATTATAGCAGAGCACAGAATTGGACAGATATTGAACAAGTATGAGGCTAGCAGGCTAAAGTCCTAGCCTAGACCCTCTCTCCTCAGTGAACAGTAACTAAGCCTATGCCTAGATGAAAGGGTTTTATAGACAAAAACCCACTGAACGTCCAGATTGCCAAGCGCCTTCTGTCTACAGTAAGTTGACAGAATGCAGCACTTTTGTTGACAGCTGTACCCTGCTTGCCATGAGGAAGAACGCCACCATCAACAGATCTGTTGACAATGTGCTGCTCTGGACATTCCGGGGGGCCTTCCATTGACAGAAAAGGCCTCCGGGGTGCCATGCAACCCTGTCTGCTGTGGTTCTAGGTGACCATTTTGTCAACAGAACAGCTGAGGCAGTCTGGCCGCTCTCCGTCGAAAGAGCGGATCACTCTTTTGATCCGCCTTGCGGGCTGGCCACAATCCCTCAACAGAAGTTTTGTTGCAACGTATCTATCGACACAAACTTCTGCTGACAAATCCCGGTAATCGAGACACAGCCTAAACGGTGTGATGCAGTATGTATAGTGTATTGTACTTGCAATGGAGACAAAGAGCTGCAGCATAAAAGGAGCCATTACTGTTGCTTTCAGCACGAGCTGAACAGATTAATGGAGTATTGTTTCCTTTGGAAAAAGGAATTTTTCAGTTTACTGTCTGGTGCCGAGAAAGTTTGTTTGACTCTTGTCATCTAACAGGATACGTGTTGAAACTGAAGTATGTATGAAAACAAAAAGTTGAATTTCTTTTGAATTTTACTGGAAGAGTCATATTTTAAGAGACAAGTGGTTTTAGGTCACTGGTAACTGGGTCAAGAGAGTCCTGCAGCCACTAAGTCGTTGTAGATTTAGGAATCATAACGCTGAGTCCCATATTGTGAGCATCTCCATGCCATGTCTTGCCCAACCACCTCCCTTCCATCCTGAAAGGGCTGGCTGTGTTTACATCACCTGTCCCAGACTCACCCTGGTTGATAAAATGTAAGGAGGTAACTTGCGTACCTGCTTCCTTACCCATTTCAGCCTCCCTGCTGCTAACAGCCCTAATCATTGTTTCCTTGTCATGCTACACTATTGCTTATAGTGCTGTCAGTACTACCTCTGGTATTCTGCCAGGGTATGGTGCTGGAATTGCAGTCCTTGTCTTTGTCTTCTACAAGGTCTATTGCAGTAAAATGGTTTTGAGTGGGTCTTGCTTGCTGGGCACTATAAAGTTTCATTGGCAAGATGGGGAGTTTCTCTGTTTGTTGTAGACTAGTGTGATGCATGGGAGAAGAATTCTCATTACAAAAACTGGTTTCCTCTGCAAAATGTTGCAACTGGCCTAGCAGGTGGAGTGAGTCACTTATTACAGAGTTGAGTAAGCTGCTATATGTAAAGCTAACAACAGGCTCTGACTTGCACCTGTTGAACTGTTTCAAATAACAGAAATGTCTCAGTCAGGCCAGAACATGCTGCCTTTTGCCAATTCTGCTGTGAGGGAACATTTTCTTTGGCAAGTAAAGGACAGGTCAGCCCCCAGTTCTTTCTCCTCAGAGTCTTTTTAGTTCTTTTAAGTTCCTTTCTGCGGTGGGGACACAGCACTTCACCAGATTCTTTCATTACATTTGCCTAGCAGCTGTATTTACAAAAGTTCATCAATATGATTTTTTAACTTAAAGAAAAAAAAAAAGAGCCTGAACTTTTCTGGCTTACCATTTCTGGATCCTCAAGGGCTGTTACACCAATCAGTCCAATACTAGTCATGACTCCCCTTTTTCCTCACTCCATCTCTTATCCTCCATGCCACTTATTGGAGGATTTTTTCTTATTCCCATAAAGTGCTGAGCATATTTCTCATTGACCACACTAAGGCTGGGTCCTGTAGTAGGCATCCTTCAGTCTACGTAGACTATGGATCGTGCCCTTTAAAGTTTCAATTGAGGACTTCATTTACAGCGTCTATTGTGACTATGAAGACCCACACGAGAGTGACAGTCCTTGCTGCATCTCTTGCAGAGGTACTGGGTGTCTGGCAAGCCCTTATTGTGCTTTCTGTGCACTTGCTTCTCCTCTGCTAGCTGTCTGATCTTCTTCTCGCCCTTCTGAAGGCCCTTGTGCAACCCCTGCCTCCATCTGCTGCGGTCGTCTGCTAGTTCTTCCCAGTTGTCCAGCTCTATGTCTACCTCTCTGAGGTCTCTCTTGGAGACATCTTTGTAGCGCAACTGGGGGCGTCCGGGAGGTCTTTTGCCAGAGGCTAGCTCACCATACAGGATGTCTTTTGGAATCCTTCCATCATTCATCCTGTAGACGTGGCCAAGCCAGCGGAGTCAACGCTGCCTGAGGGGGGTGTGCATGGTTGGGATTCCAGCTTGCTCGAGGACAGCGGTGTTGGTCACTCTGTCCTTCCATGATATTCCAAGGATGCACCTGAGGCAGTGCAAGTGGAAGACGTTCAGCGTCTTTTCCTGGTGGGCGTACAGGGTCCAAGTCTCGCTGCCATAAAGGAGGGTGCTGAGGATGCAGGCTCTGTAGACTTGCATTTTGGTGTGAGTGTACAGCTTGTTGTTATTCCACACTCTCTTGCTGAGTCTGGACAGAGTTGTGGCCGCTTTTCCGAGCCTCCTATTTAGCTCAGTGTCCAACAACAGGGTGTCAGTGATGGTGGACCCAAAGTAAACGAACTCGAGGACGACCTCTAACGTATAGTTGTCAATGCTGATTGATGGGGATTCAGCAACATCCTGACGGAGTACGTTTGTCTTCTTTAGGCTGAAGGTAAGCCCAAAGTCCATGCACGCTTTGGAGAACTGATCCAGCAGTTTTTGAAGCTGGTCTTCTGTGTGAGACACTACAGCAGCATCGTCTGCGAACAGCATGTCTCTGATGAGGACTTCTCGCACCTTAGACTTAGCTTGCAGTCTTGCAAGGTTAAACAGTTTCCCATCAGATCTTGTGTGCAGCAAGATGCCCTCTGTTGAAGATCCAAAGGCATGCTTCAGGAGGAGTGCGAAGAAGATCCTGAGCAATGTTGGAGCAAGCACGCATCCTTGTTTGATGCCGCTCCTGATTCTGAAAGCATCTGATAATGCGCCGTCATATTGGATGGTTCCTCTCATGTCTTCGTGGAACGACTGTATCATCTTGAGTAGCTGTGGAGGACAGCCTATCTTGTGGAGCAGTTTGAACAGACCATCCCTGCTGACCAAGTCAAAGGCCTTGGTCAGGTTGATGAAGGCTATGTAGAGTGGCTTCCTCTGCTCCCTGCACTTCTCCTGCAGCTGCCTTAGAAAGAAGACCGTGTCAACGGTAGACCTCTCTGCGCAGAATCTGCACTGCGATTCGGGGTACACCCTCTCAACAATCTTCTGGAGTCTGCCAAGGATGACGCGAGCGAGCAGTTTACCAGTGACGCTTAGGAGGGAGATTCCACGGTAGTTGTTGCAGTCGCTTCTGTCTCCTTTGCTCTTATACAACGTTACAGTGTTAGTGTCACGCATATCCTGTGGAACCTCACCCTCTTTCCAGCACAGGCACAGTAGCTCATGTGGGGGTTCCAGGAGTGTGTCCGCGGCACATTTGATTACGTCTGGTGGTATACCATCCTGACCAGGGGCCTTTCCTGCTGCAATGCTGTTGATGGCTCTCTTCAGTTCATCCACAGTCGGTTCTTGATCCAGTTCGTCCATTACTGGTAGGAGCTCGACGGCATCGAGGGCTGCGTCAACCACAACGTTCTTGCGTGAGTACAGCTCGGAGTAGTGCTCAACGCAGCACTCCATCTGTTTGGGTTTGTCAGCGATGACTTCACCAGATTTGGATTTCAGAGGTGCCATCTTGTTCTGGCTGGGTCCTAATGCCTTCCTCATACCCTCGTACATTCCTCTGAGATTACCAAAGTCAGCACAGGTCTGGATGCTGCTGCATAGCTGGAGCCAGTGGTTGTTGGCACAGCACCTGGCTGTCTGCTGTACTGTTCTTCTGGCCTCTCTAAGTGCTTGCTGGGTACTCTGGCTCGGTGAGCGTTTGTACTCCAGGAGTGCAGCGCGCTTCTTTTCAACGACTGGAATCATCTCATCGGAGTTAGCTTCGAACGAGTCGTTCGTGTTTCTAGCTCTTCTTCCAAACACCGACAAGGCCGTGTTGTAAACTGTATCCCTCAGATGTTGCCATTTGGATGTAACATCGGCGCCCCCAGGGCCGCTGCGCAGATTTTCCTGGAGGGTCTCTCTGAACTTTTCAGCTTTCTCTGAGTTTGTAGTCTTTCTGGCATCAATGAGGGGCCTTCCAGCAGGTTTAGAGCGGTACAGCTTCTTGGGTCTCAGCTTGAGCTTGGAGCAAACTAGCGAGTGATCTGTATCACAGTCAGCACTATGATAGCTGCATGTCAGAAGGACGTTTTTGAGGTTATTACACCTAGCGATGACCACATCTAGTTAATGCCAGTGCTTCGAGTGTGGGTGTCTCCGCGACACTCTGTGCTGTGGCTTCATTCGGAAGAATGTGTTTGTGATGCACAGATTGTGGTATGTGCACAGTTCAAGGAGATGCTGTCCATTGTCATTCATTTTTCCCACACTGAAGTGTCCTAAGCAGGAAGGCCATGAGGCCCAATCAGCTCCCAACTCTTGCATTGAAGTCACCCAAGATGTACAGTTGTTCACAAGCAGGTATTTGCGCTACAGCAACACTAAGCACGTCATAGAACTTGTCTTTTACTTCTGGTGTGGCATACAGGGTTGGAGCATAAGTGCTGATCAGGTGGACAGGACCGGCGCAAGTTTGAAGCGTGACCCGAAGAAGTCTTTCTGATCCGCCCATGACTAAATCCACCATTTGTAAAAGGGTGTTTCTGACAGCAAAGCCAACACCATGCTCTCTGGGTTCTTCTTGGGCTTTTCCCTGCCAGAAAAAGATGTAGTCCTTTTCCTTTAGAGATCCCGAATCTGCGAGTCGCGTCTCTTGCAGTGCAGCGATATCAACTCGGAGCCTCTTCAGTTCCTCGTTGATGACAGCGGTCTTTCGGGTGTCACTGATGGCCTGAAGATCTTCAGTCAAGCCAGTCAGCATGGTCCGCACATTCCAGCAAGCAAGCTTAAATTGTTGATGTTTCTCATTTCTTGATTTTCTTATTGGTTTGCCTGGTGCCCAACTTTCAGTCCCTTGTCAGGTTCAGGAACCTTAAGCCTCACGCACCCAGCGAGGCAGGTGAACTGTGGTGGGACAGTACCCTATTGGCTGGGGGCTGCCCAGCTTGAGGCAGGCGGTGACTGTCCAGTGAGATGCGAGGATCTCTCCCACCATTGAAGGCAACCTCCTGGCGCTCGTTCTCTACGCCAATTGAGCAAGAGCTTATAACCGGTATCTGTTGCCTCCCATGTTGATGCAACGCTGTCCAGCGATACCGGAGTACCTCTCCGGGCGCGAACCTGGGAACTTATTATGGAGATTCTGGGCTGCCCAGACACTAGTGTCCCCCTCTCGGCTTTACTGATATAGTCCAAAGGAGAGGATAACCTCCACGTCTGGTACCAGCTCAGCTGCAGGAGTTGCCGGGACAGTGCCAGAAGTTGACAACGAACCGCTTTCTGACTCCACCCCGGATTTTCTGTCAGGGTTTACTCCCTTAGCCTTTCTCCTTCCCAGGATAACCCACAAGGCAGTGGGGTGTGGAGAATGTGGTTAAGGATCCCACTACTTCATACCTCTCTGTCACCACGAGTCACCATAGCTCCCTGAAGAGCAATGACCTCATATCCCCAGGACCCTCCTCCCCACCTTTCGCCACCCCTTCCCCCAGCTACCATCATCATAGGACCCTCCCCAACCCACTACCCCCATCTGCTCCCATGTCCGCCCTCCTCACTGCACTGGCCCCTCTCCCCACAGCTGCTCTCAGTGCCCCCAGGTCCACCTTCCCCCATAGCTCTTCAGGCTCTTCTCTTCAGAGACTCCTATTCCTGATAGTGCTGCCTTGCAGGGCACAGGTGGAACACCATACCTGAAAAGGACAACAAACACGGGGCTCCTCCCTCGGCAAACTCCCTTCCCTGTTCGCTGCTCGCCCCTTGTTCGCTGAGAGCTCCCTTCTTGTAGAGAGAGCTGCTCGCTGGTCAGGCCTGGCTCAAAGCCTTGTCTCCAGTCTAATCAGCCCTTGAAGGCTCACCTGGCAGGGAACTCCCCCAATTCACACCTTGCAAACTGCTCTTCTCTGCACAGCACAAGCTCGGGCACCTAGGCAGCTGATCAAACTGCCCTCCTCTGCAAAATAACATAGCTGCAGACAGCCAGCCAGGCTGGGTCCATACTTCCCCCATCTTTGAAGGCAGGATGTTAATCAGGGTGATGGGAGATTACTAATGAAGTGCAGCAATGAATACGCAGTATTCCATTAGGCTAATTCTCCCCAGTGGCTATTTCAAAGCGTTATGCCGGCATTTCAAAGTTTGACACTTTGAAGTTGCCACGGGGGACAATTAGCCAAATGGAATGCTGTATATTCACTGCAACACGTAATTAGTAATCTCCTGTTGCCCTGATTAACATGCCTCCTTCGAAGTCGCGCGCAAGTGTGGACAAGCCCTAACATTTGTAAAGGCAACTGAGCTAATCAACAGCAGGCTCTGGCTGCTGTGCTTAGCTAACAAGCCACTCGTGACTGAAACAGATGTTTCTGCTTTTCTGGGCCAAAATAAACTTTATAACATTTTTCCTTTCTTTTATGGGCAAGTGTCAGAACAGTCAAGAAATAGGAAATATATAACTTGGTACCGATTTCTAAACCTGAAGGGAAATGTTGATGCTGGATTGGCCAAAATGATCTACATGGCCAAATTCTACTCTACTCAGACTGTTGTTATTTCCAAGAACTTCAGCTGCAGTGGTACCTGCATAAGTAAAAGGAAAACTCAATTCCAAAGAAAATCCAGCCCCACAATTTCTCATATATGTGTGTGTGTGTGTGTGTGTGTGTGTGTGTGTGTGTGTGTGTGTGTGTGTGTAGCTGCCAGTGGGAGGCACTAATGCCCTTGGTCCTGGGTGCAGCAACTCTCCTCCCTGGGCCACTTCCCCAGATGATTCCCCTGGTAGCTTCTCCAGGCCGTAGCAGTCCTGGACCTTCTGTATTGATTGTATAGAAGCTCCTGCTCTTTCTCTATGATCTTCAGAGTTCCTGTTGTTCTCCTCTGCTCCTTTCAAACCTGTTCTCTCTCCACTCTCCTCTCACTCTCTCTCCTGCCCTTCCCACTGTGGAGGGTTTTAAAGGCCTCTCATTGGCCCAGTCATTGGGACCAGCTGGCTTTAATTAGGCTGTGCTGTCTCCCACCTAGCTGCTTCTGACTACCCTGTGGGCCCTTCTGCTTGGCTGTGGGTGCTCCTGCAGGGCTGCTGCTGCCGTGGGACCCCCCCCACACAGTTGGAAGGCGAGCTGCCGGGAGCCGGCCAGCCCCTGTGTGCCTGAAGCCCCCGCAGGGCTGTCTTCCCCCCACCCCCGACCCCTTCTGGGGTCAGCTCCTGCCTCGGGCAGGTAGGCTCTTTCCCCTCTTCCTCTGCTCCTCCAGCTAGTTCTCCTAGGAGCTGCTGAGTGGGTGGAGGGTGGGGGACTCTTGCCCCCTGCCCTTCAGCAGAGGGGTTCCCCCCCTCTTTTCCATCTTCTGGGGGGGAAACTGCTGGTCCCTCATTTGGGCCCACCCCTTCATCCAGCACCTGCTGCATCCTCACCACCCAGAGAAGGTAAAGGGCTTTCTTAAAGCGGTGGTTGGGCTCCCTCCACAGCCTTCTGTGGAGTGGCTTGGAGAGGGGTGAGTTTGGGCGGGGCCCCTCTCCACCGGTGCTCCAGAGGGGCGGCTGCATAGCTAGGGGTGGGGTGTTAAGGTGTGGCCCGTGGCCGCTGGCCCACCCCTGCAGCCACCCCCTCCCTTACTGCCCTCCCCACACCCAGCTACTGCTGGGGCCCCCTCCACCTGGGCCCCCTCCAACCAGCTGCCCCTTCCTTCTCCCCCAGCTTCTCAAGGCTCCGCAGAGGCTGCTGTGGGCCCACCCCTCAGGTGCACATGGGCACACCACCAACATTACCCTCCCCTGCTCCCGCTAACTTGGCTGTGCCACACCTCCTTCCACCCCACTCCATGTGCCCACACCCCCTCCCCCCCATTTTTGTTTTACTTAAGTGCCTGAGCACCCCCCCCTGCCCCCACACGCACAAACTTTGATTCCCTCCACATCCCAGTGCAGAAACAGGAGCCATCTTACCATCTTGTGCTGGGAGTTGTGGCCTTTTTCGTGTTCCCTCTTCACTGACTTCACTCCCCTTGCCCTGCCCTTCCCCCATCTGACTGGGTCCTCAGCCCGGCCAGTGGGGGAGGGGCAGCCACGCCTCACTCCTTCCTTCCCTTCCACTCTCCTCCCCCTCCCCCACTCTTTCTTAAAGGCCCCCACCTCCAATAGACTTCCTCCCTCTTAGACCCACCAATATGACCCCACGCCCACTGGACCCTTCCCTCCCTCTGGTGACCCTTCCTTCCCTCTCCCTATGCCCTCCTATCCCTGAAACGGCAGCCCACTCGTCCAGGGCCGCACAGAACTCTGTTGCCATGTCGGCTGAGGGCGCGGGCGCAGGCTCCGGGGCTCCTACTGCCTCCGCCGCGGCGCCCCCTGGTGACCCAGCCCCAAACCCTCCCCCCCAAAAGGGCAGGAAGGGCCAGGGGAAAAGAAAGGGCAAGAGCCCCACCCAGAAGGCCAAACCTCCCGTGGCGGGGACTCTCCCCCAGGCTGCCCAAACACCCACTGCAGCCTCCCCTTCTTCCCTCCCCCCTGCTCCCTCCACTGCTCCTGGGGGCCCCGACCTCTCGGCCCCCAGGTTGTATGCCCTGGCGGCGGCGGCCGCCGCCCCACACCCTACTCCTTCCGTCTCCGCCGGCACTACCGTCCCCAACGGTCGCGGCCCCTTCCCCATGCTCACCAGGAGGCATGGAGTCCGCTGCCTCCTGGTGGCTGCCTCGCCCCATGTGGAGACCTACGTGCGGGCGTTGGCACGGGTGGAGGGGCCCGCGGCCATGGTGGCGGCCTCCTGGATGTTCGGGAAGATCGTCTTCTTCCTGGCTTCGGAGGCCGCTGCCCAGGAGGCAGTGGAGAGGGGCCTGGCGGTTGGGGGCGTGCACGTGCCCCTGGAGCCGCTGGAAGACCTGGGCGTGCGGGTGGTTTTTTCATCTGTTCCACCCTTCCTTCCCAACTCCGCCCTTCTACCCTTCCTCACTGCCCTGGTCAGGCCTTTGTCAGTCCTGAGTCCCCTCCCCCTAGGCTGTAAAGACCCCGCCCTACGGCACGTGCTCTCCTTCCGCCAGCAGGCCCGGGTCCAACTGCCGCCGGCGGCAGCACAGGGCGGGGTGGCCGAGGAGGGGACTATACTGGTACCCTATCAAGGGGCCCAGTACCGGGTCTTTTACACCCTGGGGGAGGCCCGGTGCTTTGGGTGCCGGGCGGCGGGGCACGTCCAGAGGGATTGCCCACTGGCCCGGCGCGAAGAGAAGCCCGGGACCTCCTCCGACCCGGGGGGCGTCAGCCACGAGACCGGCAGCGCCCCGAGCGCGACAGGCCCTGGGACCGCCCCTCCTCCTCTAGGCCTGGACAGATCCATCGCCACTTGGGCGTCAGAGGGCGCCCAGCAGCATGGTGCCAGGCGAGAAGAAGCGGGCGCCAGCGCCCGAGTGGGCACAAAAGCCGGGCCCGTGGAGGAGAGGGATGCAGGGCCGGCGGCAGGGCCAAAAGATGGCCCAACCCTGGGCGGGTCGCCCTCTTCCCCTGCCGCCCCGCCCCCCTCCTCCCTCCCTCCTTGTCGGCCCTATCCCCTGGCCCCTCCTCCTCTACCGCCCAGCCCACCTCCTCGGAGGGCTGGGTACTGGTGGGGGGGAAAAGGAAAAAAGGGGGTGCGCGCGTCTGGCACCCCACCCCGTCGGAGGACGGGGTGGAGGCGCCACGCAAGGCACCCAAGAGATCCATCAGCCCCACTCCACCCGCCGGACCCCCGGCTACCAACCATCCACCGGGGCCGACGGAGGCTGCCGCCGCGGTGGCCAATGAAATTGACACCCCCTCGGCCCCGGAGCCAGACCCGAAAGAGGCCAAGACGGCCCTCCCTGCGCCCACGCCCTCCTCCGACACCCCTCCGCCCGCTACCCTGGCGGCTGTTACGGAGCGCCCGGAGGAGGTGGGCCCTGGCCTCGCCCTCCTCTCGCAGGAGGTCGAGGCCCTGGGCCTCACCCCGGTGGCCCTGGACATGGAAGGCCTTCTGTTGGAGGCCTGTGGGCCGCCAATTGAATCTCCACCACCCCTCCCACCCACTGGCAATCCCCCAACTGCCACCTCCCTCTGCCCTGGGACGTCCCAAGGGGCGACCATTCCCTCAGCCGGGGGCGACTCCCCGGTGGAGGTCGGCCAGCCTCCGGACGCCCAAGGGGAATCAGGGTTCCCCTTCCACCCCCCCTTCTTGCCTGGGACCGAAAACCCTGATACCCACCCCCCCGACCTGCTGGCACCTCCCGCTGAGAGCGCCAACACCTTGTCCTCCCCCCTGCCACTAGCCGAGGAAGCCCCCCACCTTCTGGAGACCCCCTTGGTCCACATTCCTGCCCCTGTTCCCACTCCGACCCCACTGCTTGCCACTCCCCTCATACCTTCTCCGAGCCAATGCCCCGCTCCAGAACCCGCAATTCCTCCCCCTCCAAACCCTCCCCTTCCTCCTCTCCCCGCACTCCCTCCTTTCCCTCCACCCCCGCCGCTTCCTCCCAACGACCCCTCCCTTTCCCTACTGATCTCTACCCCCCCACCCCCATTCCTTCTTCTCTTACCCCTCCTTTCTACCCCTGCCCACTCATACCTGCCCCTGAGGCCGTAACCTCTGGGGAGGCCCCTCTTCCATCGCCCTCTCCCAGCACTTCCAAGGCTGCTCTCCCTCTGCCACCCCCATCCCTCCCAAATTCAGGCCCCAGTCCCTACCCCAATCTTTTTTCTGGCCGAGGGGCCCAGAAGAACACGAGGCCGACGGGTTCTCCAGACCCTGAGGCCTCGGCACCCCACGTGCTAGCGGCTGAGATGTGCCAGTTCTTGGAGGACGTCCGCGGCTCCAAGAACAAGGTTACTCTCGCCCTCCAGCACTGGGGGTACTTCCATTCTGCCTTAAAGTCTGTGATGGCCCTTCTGAAGGAGGGCAAGGGGACCAGGAAGAGGGACGCCGCGGTCTACCAACAGGCCTGTGGCTTCCCTGACGCCCTCGTCACCTTTGGCGTCGCTCATGGCTTGCTGCATGGCCCCACGGGAACCGTCGGCGCTCCCTTTGGTGAGGATCCTCCCCAGCCCTCCAAATGGAGCCGTTCATCATTGCCACACTAAATGTCAGGGGCTGCGGGTCAGGTTGCCGCAGGTGCCGAGTGCTCTCCTTCCTCCAAGAGGGGGTGGTACTCGGTCACCTTTCTACAGGAGACCCATACTACTCCGGCCGCCGAAGCCAAGAGGCGGCTGGAGTGGGGAGACGGGGTCCACTTTAGTCACCTCTCGGCCCACCAGGCTGGGGTAGCGACCCTGTTCTCCCCAGACCTGCAGCCGGAGGTGCTGGGGAGCGTCGAGGTCGTGCCGGGCCACCTGCTGTATCTCCGGGTGCGGGTGGAGGGGCTGCCTCTCCACCTTGTCAACATCTATGCCCCGACACTCGGCCCGGAGAGAACCCCCTTCTTCCGGCAGGCAGCGGCCTTCCTCGATGCCATCGATCCTCGCGAGTGCCTGGCCCTCGGCGGGGATTTCAACTGCACCCTCGAGGAGCGGGACCGCACGGGGACCGAGAAGTGCCAGGCCCCTGCGGACGTCCTCAGGTAGCTCATTAACCATCGCTCCCTGGTGGACATCTGGCGCAGCCACCACCTGAACGAGGACGCCGGTTTCACCTACGTCTGGGTGGTGGGCCATAAATCTGCACACTCCCGGTTGGACCGCATTTACATCTCACGGCACCATCTCTCCCGGGCCCACGCCTCCAACGTACGGCCGGCCCCCTTCTCGGACCACCATCTGGTGGCCGTGAAGGCTTCCCTCTCCCCGGGGAAGCGGGGGTCGGCCTACTGGCATTTTAACAACAGCCTGCTGGAGGACGTGGGCTTCGTGGCATCCTTCCGGGAGTTCTGGCTGGCCTGGCGCGAGCAGCGGCACACCTTTCCCTTGGCACGGCAGTGGTGGGACCTGGGAAAGGTGCGTGCGCGGCTCTTCTGCCACGACTATACTCGGGGGGCCAGCCGGCGGCGGGATGCGTTGATAGGGCAGCTGGAACGGGAGGTCTTGAGCTGGAGAGGCGTTTAGCTGCCAGCCCTGGAGATCCATCCCTCTGCGGCACGTACCGGAGAAGCGGGACGAGCTCAAGACCCTCGACGCCCACCGGGCACAGGGGGCCTTGGTGAGGTCGCAAATCCAACTCCTCCGGGAGATGGACCGCGGCTCCAGCTTCTTCTACAGCCTGGAGAAAAAGAGGGGCGCCAAAAAACATATCCTCTGCCTTCTGGCGGAGGATGGCACCCCTCTTACGGATCCGGTGGAGATGTGCAAGAGGGCTAGTGCCTTCTACGCCTCCCTTTTCTCCCCGGATCCGACCGATGGCGATGCCTGCAGGGTGCTCTGAGACCAACACCCGTCGGTCAGCACGGGCGACCGGGACCGGCTAGAGCTTCCTCTCACTCTGGCCGAGCTCTCGGAAGCCCTCTGTCTCATGCCCACCAATAAATCCCTGGGCATGGACGGGCTGACCGTGGAGTTTTACCGCGTGTTTTGGGACGTCCTCGGCCCAGACCTGCTCGGCGTCTGGGCCGAGGCCTTGCAAAGCGGGGTGCTCCCCCTCTCGTGCAGGCGTGCAGTCCTCACACTGCTACCAAAGAAGGGGGACCCCCGTGACCTCAAGAACTGGCATCCCATCTCGCTCCTCAGCACGGACTACAAGATCATTGCCAAAGCCATCTCCCATCGCTTGGGGTCCGTGCTGCAGGACGTGGTCCACCCCAACCAGACCTGCACTGTCCCAGGCCGCACCGTCCTTCATAATTTGTTCCTGGTCCGGGATCTCTTAGAGCTTGGGTGTAGGGACGGCCTGTCGTTTGCCCTCCTGTCCTTGGACCAGGAGAAGGCTTTCGACAGGGTGGACCACGGGTATCTCCTGGGCACCCTGCAGGCCTTCGGCTTCGGACCCCACTTCGTCGGGTTTCTCTGGGTGCTGTACGCTGCCTCGGAGTGCATGGTCAAGCTCAACTGGACCCTGACCGCCCCGGTCAGCTTCGGACGGGGAGTATGACAAGGCTGCCCGCTCTCGGGACAGCTGTACGCCCTGGCCATCGAGCCCTTCCTCTGCCTCCTTCGGCGAAGGTTGACGGGGTTGGCGCTTCCAGAGGCAGGGCTGAGGCTAGTCCTGTCGGCGTACGCCAACAACTTGCTCCTCGTGGTCCAGAACCCGGGAGACCTGGCGCGTCTGGAGGCTTGCCAAGGTATCTACTCGGCAGCCTCCTCCGCCCGGGTCAACTGGGTCAAGAGCTCTGGCCTGGTGGTCGGGACTGGATGGCAGACTAGCCACCTCCCACCCGCGCTTCAGGCCAACCGGTGGAGCACGGGTCCGCTGCTCTGTCTGGGCGTCTTTCTATCCGCCACGCATCCCTCTCTTCCGGAAAACTGGCAAGGCTTAGAGAGCAGGGTCGCTGAGCGGTTGCGGAGGTGGATGGGGCTACTCCAGTGTCTCTCCCTCCGAGGGAGAGAGCTGGTGTTGAACCAACTAGTCCTGTCCATGCTCTGGCACCGCGTCAGCACCCTGGTCCCACCCCCTGGGTTCCTGGACCAGCTCCAGAGGTTAATCCTGGAGTTCTTCTGGCCAGGACTGCACTGGGTCCCTGCCGGGGTACTCCATCTTCCCCCGGAGGAGGGGGGACAGGGCCTGACCTGCACGCGCACTCAGGTCCATGTCTTCCGCCTCCAGGCCCTGCAGAGGCTTCTCAACACCAACAGTTCAGATAGTCTGGCGTGGAGCACGCTGGCGCACGCTTTCCTCCGCCATTACCGAGGGCTCCGATACGACCGGCAGCTCCTCTATTTATCCTGGAAAGGCTCTCCGCGAGGCCTCTCGGAGCTGCTGGCCTTCTACCAGGACCTCCTCCGCACTTGGCGGCTGCTCGCGGCCTCCAGGTCCTTAGGGGCCACCGTGGGAGAAGACCTCCTCGCGGAGCCTCTGTTACACAACCCCCACCTTCGTGTGCAGGCGGCGGAGTCTTGCACGGTGCGCAGGAGGCTGGTCCTAGGTGGAATTACCAGGGTCGGAGACCTCCTGGACTACTACCGGGGGGACTGGATGGAGGCCCCAGCGCTCGCCCGGCGCATGGGGCTCTCCGACCTATGCTCCCCCTGTCGCGTACTCCAGGATGTGAAGGCTGCCCTGCCCTCCACCGCTCATAGTTACCTTGGCCGGGTCCTGCGAGAGGGTGCACCCCGCCCCCCTCCCACTCCTAGCCCTCCGGACCTCTCCGTGGGCCCCCGGCTTCGCGATACTGCCCGCCCCCCTCCCCCCCATCACCTCAGCCGGCTGCACACTTTCCAGCCGGTCCCCTTCTGAACCGCGCCTAGGCACCTTCTGTACGCGCTCGTGCTTCACATGCTCCACTTCCCCACCCTCGTGTCCCGCCCCGATCACAAATGGCGGGACCTCTTGCCGCCATCGGAGAGTGGGGAGCCCCCATGGGCCGGCCTCTACTCCACCTTGGTCCCGCGGCCCGCCGGGGACATCAGCTGGAGAATCCTCCACGGAGCGGTGAGCACGGGCATGTACCTGGCGCGGTTCACCCCCATCCCAGACACCTGCACCTTTTGCGGCACGAGGGAGAACCTGGCGCATATCTACATCGAGTGCGCCAGGCTGCAGCCCCTCTTCCGGCTCCTCCAGAACCTCCTCTTGAGGTTCTGGACGCACTTCTCCCCACACCTTCTCATCCTCTCACACCCTATCCGTGGCCCCACAAAGTCGCAGGACCTCCTCGTCAACCTCCTCCTGGCCATGGCCAAAATGGCCATCTACAAAACCAGGGAGAGGAGGCTGGCAGAGGGGGTAACCTGCGACTGTGGGGCCTACTTCCGTTCCTCCCTCCGCTCACGAATCCTAGCAGAGTTCCTCTGGGCAGCGTCCACCAACTCCCTGGACACCTTCGAGGAGCGGTGGGCGCTGTCTGGGGTCCTCTGCTCGGTATCCCCTTCCGGCTCCTTTATTTTGAACCTTTGACCCTCACTCCCGTCCCTGTTTTTTCCTTTGTTGTCCCCCGTATCCATTTGGTGACTGGGTGTTTTTAGTGGGCCCCCCCTCACTGTGAGAGGGGCCTTTTAGCCGTGGTCAGGCTATGCTTGCCCATCTCCCCCCCAGTATCTCCAATATGGAGGGCCCTTCTGCTTGGCTGTGGGTGCTCCTGCAGGGCTGCTGTTGTCGTGGGACCCCCCGCCACAGTTGGAAGGCGAGCTGCCGGGAGCCGGACAGCTCTTGGTTGCCTGAACCCCCGCAGGGCTGTCTTCCCCCCCCACCCCTTCTGGGGTCAGCTTCCCTCCTGCCTCGGGCAGGCAGGCTCTCTCCTTCTCACCCGCTCCTGCACCCTTCCAGCTAGTTCTCATAGGAACTGCTGGTTGGGTGCAGGGTGGGGGACTCTTGCCCCCTGCCCTTTGGCAGGGGGGTCCCTCCCCTCTTTCCATCTTTTGGGGGAGGAAACTGCTGGCCCCCATTTGGGCCCACCCTTCATCTGGCAGCTGCTGCATCCTCACCACCTGGAGAAGGTAAGGAGCTCTCTCAAAGTGGTGGTTGGGCTCCCACCACAGCCTCCTGTGGAGTGGCTTGGGGAGGGGTGAGTTTGGGCGGGGCCCCTCTCCACCTGGGCTCCAGAGGGGTGGCTGCATAGCCAGGGGTGGGGTGTTAAGGTGTGGCCCCTGGCCCACCCCTGCAGCCACCCCCTCCCTTACTGCCCTCCCCACACCCAGCTGCCGCTGGGGCCTCCCCCACCTGGGCCCCCTCCAACCAGCTGCCCCTTCCTTCTCCCCCTGGCTTCTCGAGGCTCTGCAGCAGCTGCTGTGGGCCCACCCCTCAGGCGCACGTGGGCACACCCCCCTCATTACCCTCCCCTGCTCCCCCTAACATGGCTGTACCACCCCTCCTTCCCAGCCCCCCCACATGCCCACGCCCCCTCCTCCCATTTTTGTTTTACTTTAGTGCCTGAGCGCCCCCCTCCCCACACACATGCACAAACTTTGATTCCCTCCACATCCCAGTGCAGAAACAGGAGCCATCTTACCATTTTGTGCTGGGAGTTGTGGCCTTTTTTGTGTTCCCTCTTCACTGACTTCACTGCTCTTGCCCTGCCCTTCCCCCATCTGACTGGGTCCTCAGCCCGGCCAGTGGGGGAGGGGCAGCCACGCCTCACTCCTTCCTTCCCTTCCACTCTCCTCCCCCTCCCCCGCTTTCTTAAAGGCCCCCACCCCCAATAAACTTCCTCCCTCTTAGACCCACCAATATGACCCCCACCCCCACCGGAGGGTCATCTGGTAACCCTTCCCTCCCTCTCCCCTCCACTGTCACTCCTCCTGTCCCTGAAACGGCAGCCCACTCGTCCAGGGCCGCACAGAACTCTGTTGCCATGTCGGCTGAGGGCGTGGGCGCAGGCTCCGGGGCTCCTACTGCCTCCGCGCAGCGCCCCCTGGTGACCCAGCCTCAAACCCTCCCCCGAAAAGGGCAGGAAGGGCCAGGGGAAAAGAAAGGGCAAGAGCCACACCCGGAAGGCCAAACCTCCAGTGGCGGGGACTCTCCCCCAGGCTGCCCAAACACCCACTGCAGCCTCCCTTTCTTCCGTCCCCCCTGCTCCCTCCACTGCTCCTGGGGGCCCCGACCTCTCGGCCCCCAGGTTGTATGCCCAGGCGGCAGCCGCCGCCCCACCCGCTACTCCTTCCGTCTCCACCAGGACTACCGTCCCCAACAGTCGCGGCCCCTTCCCCAGCTCACCAGGAGGCACGGAGTCCGCTGCCTCCTGGTGGCTGCCTCACCCCATGTGGAGACTTACGTGCGGGCGTTGGCATGGCTGGTGGGGCCCACGGCCGTGGAGGTGGCCTCCCGGATGTTTGGGAAGATCTTTTTTTCCTGTCTTCGGAGGCCGCCGCCCAGGAGGCGGTGGAGAGGGGCCTGGTGGTTGGGGGCGTGCACATGTCCCAGGAGCCGCTGGAAGACCTGGGCATGCAGGTGCTTTTTTCATCTGTCCCACCCTTCCTTCCCAACTCTGCCTCTATGCCCTTCCTCACCTCCCTCGGCCGGCCTTTGTTGGTCCTGAGTCCCCTCCCCCTAGGCTGTAAAGACCCAGCCCTACGGCACGTGCTGTCCTTCCGCCGGCAGGCCCGGGTCCAACTGCCACCGGTGGCAGCACAGGGTGGGGTGGCCCAGGAGGGGACTATACTGGTGCCCTATCAAGGGGCCCAGTACCGGGTCTTCTATACCCTGGGGGAGGCCAGAGGGATTGCCCCCTGGCCCGGCACGAAGGGGAGCCCGGGACCTCCTCTGACCCCGGGGGGCGTCAGCCATGAGACTGCCGACGCCCTGACCGCGACAGGCCCTGGGGCCGCCCCTCCTCCTCTCATCCTGGACAGATCCATCACCGCTCAGGTGTCGGAGGATGCCCGGCTGCATGGTGCCGGGCAAGAAGAAGTGGGCACCAGCGCCTGAACAGGCACGAGAGTTGGGCCTGCGGAGGAGAGAGAGGCAGGGCCGGCGTCAGGACCAGAAGAGGGACCACCCCAGGGCGGGTTGCCCCTCCCCCTTGCCGCCCCGCCCCCCTCTTCCCTCCCTCCCTCCCTCCCTCCTTGTTGGCTCTTTCCCCTGGCCCCTCCTCATCTACCGCCCAGCCCGCCTCCTCGGAGGGCTGGGTGCTGGTGTGCATGCGGGGGGGAAGCGGAAGAAGAGGAGTGCGCACGTCCGGCACCCCAACCCGTCGAAGGATGGGGTGGAGGTGCCGCGCAAAGCACTCAAGAGAGCTGCTAGCCACACTCCACCTGCCAAACCCCCAGCTACTGACCATCTGCCAGGGGCGACAGAGGCCGCCGCAGTGGTGGCTGAGAAAGACAACATCCTCTCTGCCCCGGAGCCAGAGCCCGAGGAGGCTGAGAAGGCCTTTTCTGCCCCCGCACCCTCCTCCAACACCCCTCCGGCCGCTATACAGACTGTTGCTGCAGAGCCCCCAATGAGGCCCTTCTGCTTCTTTAGGCTTTCTTCAGCCAGGCCCTGCCACCCATTCCCCCCTCCCCCGCTCAGCACCCTGGGGTTGGGCTACTTGGGTCGGGCAACAGTGCACCCTGGACAAGCCGTTTGCATTTCCATTTTGGCTTCCAGATCTATGTTGCACCTTGAAGTTGAAGGGCTGCAGGGACAGGAACCATCTGGAGACCCTCAAGTTTTTGTCCTTGTTGCAGTGCAACCATTTGAGGGGTGCATGATTGTAATGAAGTGGGGGGAGTGCATGTGTGAGTCAGGCTGGATGTCTGAGGCAAGCAGCAGCTCCCAGTGGCTAAGGATGACCCTGGGGCTACAACTGGCAGGTAACACCTCTGCCTGAACAAAGAGGAGGGAGGAGCTGAACTGGGTTTTGAATCGGGGGCGGCAGTTAGAGGCGAGGAAAAGGAAGAGCTGGAAGGCAGCCAGCCTGAGGAGGGGGAAAGCTACACCCCAGAGGGGCACCCCTCGGGGTCTTCTCCCCAGGACGGGTTCAAAGGACTGTCTCTGGCTGCTGTACTGTTGCTTCTGTGAGAAACTGGGCTTCTGTTGCCTAATAAACCTTGTGTTGTACTTGCTGAGTGAGAGTCACTCCTGCCAGCGGACGGAGTGCAGTGCAGGGGGACCCCTAAACCCCATCACAATGATAGGTGACCAGGGTGTACTTCTGCCCCAGGAGGTAATAGCGTAGGGCCTCCATGGCCCATTTCACTGTGAGGCACTCTCTCTCCACAATGGCCTATCTTTGCTCACGTGGCAGGTGCTTTCTGCTAAGATATAAGACAGGATGTTCCTCTTCCCTACCATCTGTGACAATACTGCCCCTAGCCTGACTTCTGAGGCATCAGTCTGGAGGATAAATTCCTTCTTATAATCAGGGGCAATGAGGATGGGGTCACAGCAGAGGGCCGTTTTCGGATCTATAAAAGCCTCCTTGGCTGCCGAGGTCCATTTTACAATATCAGGGCCCCAGGCTCTGGTCAGGTCAGTCAATGGGTACTCCCTGGAACCGAAGTGGGAGATGAACCAGCAATAGTACCCAACCAGCCCTAAGAAGGCTCTGACCTGCTTCTTTTGGGATGGGTGAGACCAATTTTGTATTGCCTCTACTTTGTTCAATTGGGGTCTTACCACACCCCTTCCTACAATATACCCGAGGTACTTGGCTTCAGCTAGCCCAGTCGCATACTTAGTGGGGTTTGCCGTAAAGCCAGCTCTCCTCAGGGTCTCCAACACAGCTTCAGCTTTCTCAAGGTGTGTCCCCCAATCCGGAGTGTGAACAACGACATTGTCCAGGTAAGCAGCTGCATACTTGGCATGTGGACGCAATAGTTTGTCCATGAGTCTTTGGAACATTGTGGGCGCGCCATGCAGACTGAAGGGGAGGACGGTGCACTGGAAGAATCCGTCTGGAGTTGAGAAGGCTGTCTTCTCTTTGGCCCCTGGGATCAGAGGAATTTGCCAGTAGCCCGTGGTCAAATCGAGGGTGGACAGAAATCGGGCCTTTCCTAGTTGGTTGATCAGTTCATCTACCAGTGGCATGGTTTAGGTGTCAAACTGCGATACCTCATTCAGCCTTTGGAAGTTGTTGCAAAACCGTAAACTTCCATCGGGCTTGGGAACCAATAAGATACGGCTAGACCACTCACTGTACGACTCTTCAATGATGCCCAGCTCCAGCATTTTCTTAACCTCTGATTGGATCTCCCCTCTCTTTGCTTCGGGTATCCGGTTGGGCTTGACATTCACTTTAACTCCTGGATTGGTGATGATGTCATGGGACACCTCTGTTGTTCTTCTGGGTTTAGCTGAAGACACATCATGGTTTCGCTCTATCATGTCAGCTACTTTCCTGGGTTGACCCCAGACCAACGCATGGGATATCCCCACGTGCTTCTGGGGATCCTCCTCTGGGACTGGTGCTCCCAGAACACCCAGCTGTACTTCTCTGTCCCACCAAGGTTTTAACAAGTTGATATGATATATCTGTTCTGGCTTCTGTTGGTCAGGCTGGTGGACCTTATAATCCACCTCACCAACAACAACAAGGTATTGCACAGGGGTACAGCCTCCAGATAGCTGGTGGCATAGTCCACAACAACTAGGATGCTCTGGTGGCCCTGTGCAGACTTCTGTAGTGGCCCAACTATGTCCATGGCAATCCTCTCAAAGGGGACATCGATGATCGGTAGGGGCACCAATGGGGCCCGCAGGTGTGGTCAGGGCCCATGTAACTGGCATTCCAGACAGGAAGTACAATATTTCCAGACTTCCATATAGATCCCTGGCCAAAAAAAATCTCTGCAGAAAGTAGTCGAGGGTCTTGTCCACCCCTAGATGCCCCCACAAACAGGTGGCTGTGGGCCAGCTCCATTACTGCCCTGTGGTGCTTCTGAGGTACCAAAAGCTATTCTACCTCTCGGTCCTGTATCCGGGCCACTCTGTACGACAAGTCCCCCTCAATTACATAGTAAGGGCCCGTACCTTTGCTCCTCCCCTCCACAGGGGTTCCATTAACCTTGACCACCTCCTTACGGACATTCTGGAACACTGGGTCATTGGCTTGATCCTGCCCAAATGTTTCCCAAGGGAGACCCACATGTTCTGGGCCGGGGGTGGGGGGGCTGCCTTGTCCCCCTCCCTTGATGAGCTAGGCCCTGCCCCTAGCTCACCTACTTCCCTGCTTTCCTCCCTAGTAGTCAGACAGGTATGCCCGCCTGCCAGTACATGCCTCAGATTGTGGCCCAGTATCCTGGTTCCCAGGCTCTTGGCTGCCCTTCTCTCCTGCCTCATCTTACGGGCCTTCCCAGGCATTGAGAATAGGTCCTAGGAAAAGTCACAAAAGATTGGGCTGGGCTATCCTTTCCGGTCCCCTTGCACTGTAGTAGGTTATTGAACCCAGGGAAGTCCCGTCCTATGACCACGGGATCGGGGAGCTTGGGAACCACTCCTGCAGTTACGTTTTTGATGCTACCTTGAATCTCTATCTTTACCAGGATGGCTGGATAATAATTGACATCCACATGAACATAAGAGATCCCTGTGTGTTTGGCCTGGGTCAGTTGGCCCTATCCCACTAACATCCCCGATACCAAAGTAACTGCACTCCCAGAGTCTACCAATGCCATTGTTTCTATCCTGTTCTTCACAGGGTGGGTGTACTGATAGGGGGCTGTTGAAACACCAGCAAGGTAAATCAGGGTGCAAGGATCTCACAGGCACCCCATGTCACATTGCATGGGCTCCTCCTGATTGGGGCATTGTGCAGCTATGTGTCCCAGCTCCCCACAGATGTAACACCTATACATTGCGTGGGGCATCCACCTTTTCTTTGGGCGGCTGGGTCTGGCTTTCGGGCCTTCCCTATCTTCGCCCCCAAGCTCTCATACCCTCCAGCGATTCCTCTGCCCCCCCCTTCCCCACCCGTGCCCATTCTGGGACTTCAGGAATAGGGGCCCTGGAAACAAGGCCAGGCTCCTTGTCATGCCGCACCCTTCCCTCAGGGGGCGGGGGGGGTCGAAACAGTTCCCTGGCCATCGAGCATCTCTCCACGAGGGCCACCAGTTCATTGAAGGTAACAGGGTCATTCTGGCCAACCCAGTCCCGCAAGTCAGGGGCCGGCCCTCTGACATATCTGTCCAGGATGACAGCCTCAACGACCTTCTCCACACTGTGGACCTCCAGTTGCAACCACTTCTGGGCCAGGTGGATTAGGTCAAACAAGTGGGTTCGGGAGGTTTTGTCCTCCCGGTACTTCCACTCATGAAGCCTTTGGGCCCTCACTGCTGCTGTAACACCCGCCTGTGATAAGATTTCTGCTTTCAGCTGGGGGTAGTCAGAAGCTGACTCTTCTGCCATGTCAAAATATGCCTTCTAGGCCTCTCCACTCAAAAATGGGGCTAAAACACTGGCCCACTGAGCCTGGGGCCAGCCCTTCTGTACAGCAGTTCTCTCAAAGGCCAGCAGGTAGGCCTCAACATAATCATCCCCAGTCATCTTCTGTAGGTAACAGCTACCACATGCCTACTGGGTCTTGTCCTGATTTGGTATGTGGACAGCCAGGGCCTTCACCTGCTCCACAACCTCCTGCAGGGTAGCACAGCCCTGGACAGCCTGACTCACCAGCATCCAGTTTGTCTCCTGCTGGATCTGGTTGCCTTCTGCTAGGCATCCGTGGCCTGCAGAAGTGCCTTTATCACATCCTCCATGGGTACTTCTTTACAAGGGCCTGGATAGTTGGCTTTGGGGTCACTGTGAAAACTCACAGTGGTTAGATCCCACTCTTGGTACCACATGTGACAAAGTTAGTCCAATTCCTGGGCCTCTGTCCTCTGACCAGTCCACTAGGACCACCTAAGGGCCCTGTTGCCCTCACTGGGGTGAGGGGTGATCTGGGGGGAAATCAGCCCCCACCCACTCATGCCAGGTTACAGCCCAGGGACCCTGTGCAGCTGCCAGTGGGAGGCACTGACTCCCTTGGTCCTGGGTGCAGCAACTCTCCTCCCTGGGCCACTTCCCCAGATGATTCCCCTGGTAGCTTCTCCAGGCTGTAGCAGTCCCAGACCTTCTCTCTTGATAGTGTAGAAGCTCCTACTCTCTCTGTATGATCTCCAGTGTTCCTGTTGTTCTCCTCTGGTCTTCTCAAACCTGTTCTTTCTCCTCTGCCCTTCCCACTGTGGAGGGTTTTAAAGGCCTCTCATTGGCCCAGTCATTGGGACCAGCTGGCTTTAATTAGGCTGGGCTGTCTTCTGCCCAGCAGCCTCTGATTACCCTGAGAGCCTTCTGCTTGGCTGGGGTACCAGGCAGGACCCCATAAGCCCTCTGGGAGAATCCTGTAGGGCTGCTGCTGCTGCTGCTGCTGCTGCGGGCCCCCCTGGCCCCCCATGGTTGGAACATGAGGTGCAGGGAGCCAGAAAGACCATGGCTACCTGGATCCCCCACAGGGCTGTCTCCCCCCACCTTCTCTGGGGTCAGCTTCCTTCCTGCCTTGGGCAGGTAGGCTGCTTCTGTCTCCCCGCACTCCTCCACCCTCCCAGCTACTCCTCTCAGGAGCTACTGAGCTGGTGGAGTGTGGGGGACTCTTGCTCTCTTCTGGGGGGGAACTGCTGGCCCCCCATGTGGGCCCACCTCTTCATCCAGCAGCTGCTGCATCCTCACCACCTGGAGAAGGTAAGGGGCTTTCTTAAAGTGGCAGTTGGGCTCCCTCCACAGCCTCCTGTGGAGTGGCTTGGGGAGCGGTGAGTTTGGGCGGGGCCCCTCTTCACTGGGGCTCCGGGGGGGGCTGCATAGCTGGGGTGGGGAGTTAGGGTGTGGCCCCTGCCCCATGCCTGCAGCCACCCCCTCCCTTACTGCCCCCCCCACACCCAGCTGCCGCTTGGGCCCCCTCCACCTGGGCCCCCTCTAACCAGCTGCCCCTTCCTTCTCCCCCTGGTTTCTCAGGGCTCTGCAGCGGCTGCTGTGGGCCCACCCCTCAGGCGCACGTGGGCACACCCCTTTCCCCATTAGTGCCCTCCACTCCCCCTAGGTTGGCTGTGCCACCCCTCCTTCCCCCCCCCCCACGTGCCCACGCCCCCTCCCCAGAGGACGGGTTGGAGGTGCCGTGCAAAGCACTAAAATGAGCTGCTAGCCCCGCTCCACCCGCTGAACCCCCAGCTACCAACCGTCTGCCAGGGGCGACGGAGACTACCGCGGCTGCGGCCGAGAAGCATAACACCCTATCCGCCCTGGAGCCAAAGGCCAAAGAGGCCGAGACAGCCCTTCCTGCGCCCATGCCCTCCTCCGACACCCCTATGGCTGCTACCCAGATGGCTGCTGCGGAGCGACCGGAGGAGGTGGGCCCCGGCCTCACCCTCCTCTCACAGGAGGTCGAAGCCCTGGGCCTCACCCCGGTGACCCTGGATATAGAAGGCCTGCTATTGGAGGCCTGTGGGCTGCCTGTTGACTGTCCACCACCCCTCTCACGCTCCCCCTCCCCTCCCACCAGTGATCCCCCAACTGCCACCTCCCTCTGCCCTGAGACGTCCCAAGGGGTGACCCCTCCCTTAACTAGGGACGACCCCCGCCGCGGAGGTCGGCCAGCCCCTGGACGCCCCAGGGGAATCAGGGTTTCCCTTGTACCCCCCCTTTGCCCCCGGGACTGAAAAACCCTGACACCCACCCCCCCAACCTGCTGGCACCTCCTGTCTAGAATGCGGGCACCTCATCCTCAACCCCCTCCATCCCGCCAGTGCCTGAAGAAGCCCCTCCTCCAGAGACCCCTTTGGTCCATATTCCCGCCCCTGCTCCCACTTTGGCCCCACCATTTGCCACTGCCCCCCATACCTTGTCCCAGCCAATGCCCCGCTCCAGAACCCGCAATCCCTCCCACTCCAAACCCTCCCTTTCCTCCTCTCCTCCCACTCCCTCCTTTCCCTCCCCACCGCACCCTCCCCCTCCCCCCCATGAACCCTCCCTTCCCCTACTGATTTCTACCTCCCCTGCCCCCATCCCTCCTCCTCTTACTCCTCCTTTCGACCCCTGCCCACTCATACCTGCCCCCGAGGCCGTAACCCCTCGGGAGGCCTTTCTTGTACCGCCCTCTCCCAGCACTTCCGAGGCTGCTCTCCCTCTGCCGCCCTCATCCCTCCCAAACTCAGACCCCAGTCCCTACCCCAATCTTTTCTCTGGCCATGGGGCCCAAAAGAACACGAGGCCGACGGGTTCTCAAGACCCCGAGGTCTTGGCACCCCATGCGCTGGCGGGTGAGATGCGCCAGTTATTGGAGGACGTCCGCGGCTCCAAGAACAAGGTTGCTCTCGCGCTCCAGCGCTGGGGGGACTTCCACTCTGTCCTAGAGTCCGTGAGGGCCCTTCTGAAGGAGGGCAAGGGGACCGGGAAGACGGATGCCACGATTTACCAACAGGCCCGCGGCTTCCGTGACGCCCTCGTCACCTTTGGGGTTGCTCACAGTTTGCTGCGTGGCCCCAGGGGAACCGTTGGTGCGCCCTCTGGCGAGGATTCTCCCCAGCCCTCCAAATGGCTCCGATCATCTTTGCCACTTTAAATGCCAGGGGCTGCGGGTCGGGTTGCCGCAGGTGCCGAGTGCTCCTCTTCCTCTGAGAGGGGGGGTACTCAGTCACCTTTCTACAGGAGACCCACACTACCCCAGCCGCCAAAGTCAAGTGGCTCCTGGAGTGGGGAGAGGGGGTCCACTTTAGTCACCTCTCGGCCCACTGGGCCGGGGTAGCGACCCTGTTCTCCCCAGACCTGCAGCCGGAGGTGCTGGGGAGCGTTGAGGTTGTGCCCGGGCACCTGCTGTATCTCCGGGTGCAGGTGGAGGTGCTGCCTCTCCACCTTGTCAACGTCTATGTCCTGACACTCAGCCCGGAGAGAACCCCCTTCTTCCGGCAGGCGGCGGCCTTCCTCGACGCCATTGATTCTCGTGAGTGCCTGGTCCTCGGTGGGGATTTCAACTGCACCCTCGAGGAGCGGGACCGCACGGGGACCAAGCAGTGCCAGGCCACTGCGGACGTCCTCAGGGAGCTCATCAACCATCGCTCCCTGGTGGACGTCTGGCGCAGCCACCACCTGGACGAGGAGGCTGGTTTCACCTACGTCCGGGTGGTGGGCCATAAATCCGTACACTCCCGGTTGGACCACATTCACATCTCGTGGCACCACCTCTCCCAGGCCCACGACTCCAGAGTGCGGCCAGCCCCCTTTTCGGACCACCACCTGAAGGCTTCCCTCTTGCCGGGGAAGCGGGGGGTCTGCCTACTGGCACTTTAACAACAGCCTGCTGGAGGACGTGGGCTTCGTGGTGTCCTTCCGGGAGTTCTGGCTGGCCTGGCACGAGCAGCGGCACGCCTTTCCCTTGGCACGGCAGTGGTGGGATCTGGGAAAGGTGCACGTGCGGTTCTTCTGCCGCGACTATACTCATGGGCCCAGCCGTCGGTGGGATGCGTTGATAGGGCAGCTGGAATGGGAGGTCCTTGAGCTGGAGAGGCGTCTAGCCACCAGCCCCGGAGATCCATCCCTCTGTGGCACGTACAAGGAGAGGCGGGACGAGCTCGGGGCCCTCGACGCCCTCCGGGCACAGGGGGCCTTTGTGCGGTTGCGGATCCAGCTTCTTCGGGAGATGGACCGCAGTTCCCGCTTCTTCTATGCCCTGGAGAAAAAGAGGGGTGCCAAGAAATATATCCCCTGCCTCCTCGCGGAGGACGGCACCCCTCTTACGGATCCAGCGGAGATGCGTGAGAGGGCTCACGCCTTCTACGCCACCCTTTTCTCCCCGGATCCGACTGACACCGACGCCTGCAGAGTGCTTTGGGACCAACTCCCTTCGGTCAGCTCGGGCGACCGAGACCGGCTAGAGCTTCTTCTCACTCTGGCCGAGCTCGGAAGCCCTCCGTCTCATGCCCACCAACAAATCCCCGGGCATAGACGGGCTGACCGTGGAGTTCTACCGAGTGTTTTGGGACATCCTCAGCCCAGACCCGCTCAGCGTCTGGGCCGAGTCATTGCAGAGCGGGGTCCTCCCCCGTCATGCAGGAGGGCCGTTCTCACCCTGGTGCCCAAAAAGGGGGACCCCCCACGACCTTCGGAACTGGCGTCCCATCTCGCTCCTCGGCACGGACTACAAGATAATCGCCAAAACCATCTCCCGTCGCTTGGGGTCCGTGCTGCAGGACATGGTCCACCCCGACCAGACCTACACCGTCCCGGGCCACACCATCTTCAATAACCTCTATCTGGTCTGGGATCTCTTGGAGCTCGGGTGTAGGGATGGTCTGTCGTTCGCCCTCCTGTCCTTGGACCAGTAGAAGGCTTTCGACAGGGTGGACCATGGGTATCTCCTGGGCACTCTGCAGGCCTTCATCTTCGGACCCCATTTCATCAGGTTTCTCCGGGTGCTGTATGCTGCCTCAGCGTGTCTGGTCAAGCTCAACTGGACCTGGACCAATCCGGTCAGCTTCGGGCGAGGGTTGCGTCAGGGCTGCCCGCTGTTGGGTCAGCTCTACGCTCTGGCCATCGAGCCCTTCCTCTGTCTCCTTCAGCAAAGGCTGACGGGGTTGGTGCTCTGTGAGCCGGAGCTGCAGCTGGTGCTGTCGGCGTACGCCGATGACGTACTCCTCGTGGTCCAGGACCCGGGAGACCTGGTGATGTTGGAGGCCTGCCAAGCCATCTACTCGGCGGCCTCCTCCGCCCGGGTCACCTGGGTCAAGAGCTCTGGCCTGGTGGTTGGGGCTGAGTGGCAGACGAGCCACTTCCCACCTGCGCTCCAGGCCATCCTGTGGAGCGCGGGTCCACTGTCCTATCTGGGCGTCTTTCTATCTGCTACGCATCCATCTCTGCCGGAAAACTGGCAGGGTTGCTGAGCGGTTGCGGAGATGGACAGGGCTGCTCCGGTGTCTCTCCCTACGAGGGAGAGCACTGGTGTTGAACCAACTAGTCCTGTCCATGCTCTGGCACCGCGTCAGCACCCTGGTCCTCCCCCACTTCCCCCCCGGGGTTCCTGGACCAGCTCCAGAGGCTAATCCTGAAGTTCTTCTTGCCAGGACTGCACTGGGTCCCTGCAGGGGTACTCCATCTTCCAACGGAGGAGGGGGGACAGGGCCTGACTTGCATGTGCACTCAGGTCCATGTCTTCCACCTCCGGGCTGTGCAGAGACTTCTCAACACCAACAGTGCAGATAGTCCGGCATGGAGCATGCTGGCGCACGCTTTCCTCCACCGTTACCGAGGGCTCCGATACGACCGGCAGCTCCTCTATTTATCCTGGAGAGGCCGTCCGCGAGGCCTCTCGGAGCTGCCGACCTTCTATCAGGACCTCCTCCGCACCTGGAGGCTGCAAGCAGCCTCTAGGTCCTTAGGGGCCACCGTGGGGGAAGACCTCCTCGCCGAGCCCCTGCTACACAACTCCCACCTTCGTGTGTAGGTGGCGGAGTCTCCCGCGGTGCGCCGGAGGTTGGTCCTAGGCGGAATCACCAGGGTCGGAGACCTCCTAGACTACAACCGGGGGGACTGGATGGAGGCTCCGGCGCTCGCCCGGCACATGGGGCTCTCCAACCTACGCTCCCCCCGTCACGTACTTTAGGAGATGAAGGCCGCCTTGCCGTCCACCACTCATAGTTACCTCGGTCGGGTCCTGCGAGAGGGTGCACCCCGCCCCCCTCCCACTCCTAGCCCTCCGGACCTCTCCGTGGGCCCCTGGCTTCGCGATCCTGCCCGCCCCCTCCCCCCACCACCTCAGCCGGCTGCACACCCTGCAGCCGGTCCCCTTCCGAACCGCACCTAGACATCTTCTGTATGCGCTCGTGCATCACACGCTCCACTTCCCCACCCTTGTGTCCCACCCCGACCACAAATGGCGGGACCTCTTACCGCCATCGGAGGGTGGGGAGCCCCAGTGGGCCAGCCTTTATTCCACCTTGGTTCTGCGGCCTACCGGGGACATCAGCTGGAGAATCCTCCACGGAGCAGTGAGCATGGGCATGTACCTGGCGCGGTTCACCCCTATCCCAGACACCTGCACCTTCTGCGGCATGAGGGAAAACCTGGCGCACATCTACATTGGGTGCGCCAGGCTGCAGCCCCTTTTCCGGCTCTTCCAGAACCTCCTCTTGAGTTTCTGGCTGCACTCTTCCCTGCACCTCCTCATCTTGTCACACCCTATCCGCGGCCCCACAAAGTCGCGAGACCTCCTCGTCAACCTCCTCCTGGCCATGGCCAAAACGGCCATCTACAAAACCAGAGAGGAGGCCAGCAGAGGCAGTGACCTGCGACTGTGGGGCTTACTTCCGTTGCTCCCTTCGTTCACGAATCCAAGCAGAGTTCCTCTGGGCGGCGTCCACCAACTCCCTGGACACCTTCGAGGAGCTCTGCGTGCTGTCTGGGGTCCTCTGCTTGGTATCCCCTTCCAGCTCCCTTATTTTAAACCTCTGACCCTCACTCCCACCCCTGTGTTTTTGCTTCGTTGTCCCCTGAATTCATTTGGGACCGGTTGCTTTTGGTAAGTCCCCTCTCACTGTGAGAGGGGCCGTTTAGTCGGTTTCCCAATATGAGGCCCTTCTGCTGCTTTAGGCTTCCTTCACCTTGGCCCTGCCACAATATATGTATAACTACTGCAAAACTACTTCAGAGGGGATGTGGTACTGATGTTTACAATGCATCTAAAACAGACATTTGTTTTCAAATGTCTGTTGTTTTGTTTTTATCTTAACATGTTAAATTAGCACAGGGAAGGACAGTATTTTCAATGGGGGGGCACTCCAAGAATTGGGTAAGTGGTCACTTTTCTATGAAACTAATGGAGGAGGTGTGGGGTCTGGGGTGGAGGTTGGGTAGAGAAGAGGACTCCACGTAGGAGATTGCAGTGCAGGAGGGGGTGTGGGCTCTGGGAGGGAGTTTGGGTAAAGAAGGAGTTGTGACCTGGAGCAGGGGGTTGGGGCATAGGAAGGGATGCAGGTGCAGACTGTAACTGGGAGGTACTTACTGTAGGCAGCTCCCGGGCATAGGCCCAGCAGGTATTTCAGCCAGGCTGCCTACCTGCCACGCTCCCACATTCTGCTCAGACTGGCCAGTTGTTGGGTCCAGGATGTGTGTGTCTGCATAGAGTGTCTCCTTGTGGCTGAGGGGGCAGTGAGTCTCTCTCTGCATGCTGCACAAGCCAGCAAGCACTGCACCCATGGCTTCCATTGGCCAATAGGAAGCTGCAAGGATAATGTTGGAAGGCGGGACCAGGGCATGGAGACCATCCTGTCCCCAGAGACACACATACTGGCCTAAGCAGCTGGATGCTTTCAGTGGGTCCCCCGGGGCTGTGGTGAGCTGGATCCAAGTGTTTGGTGGGCTGGATCTGGACTGTGGACCATATTTTGCCCACCCTTGGACTGGCAGTATACTAGATAAGGTTTGCAAATTTCCATTTAAACTTCTAGATGCTTCGGGTTTTTTTTTTTTTTTTTTAAAAAAAAAAAAATTCTGCTCAAGTATCTGAAGCTTGTTTCCAGCCCTAAATTCACTTAGTTTTAGAAAGGTAAACTTTCAAAAGTTGGCGCTTTTAGAAAGATATCCATACTATAAAAACCAAAGGTTAGTTAATAAGTTACATTTTAAGCTGTATTTTTATATGTTTGTTCAGTCATAAACCATTTCCATTTGCTGCGTACAGATGTTCCAAACATTAGAGATAGGTTTAGTGTTTCGTTTGTGAACAGAAAATCAGCATCCAATGCTGCATCTGGAACACTGCACCTTTAACTAGAGCCATAGTTATTTCAGTAATTTAGGTGTTTCGAAGGTGCTCTGTGAACATCCAAACTGCTGACTTTGAACTCATTGTCACTAAGCATTTGCCCAAAAAAATCCTACACCAGAAAGTGGTTTTCTCTGGCTTTGATTCTAAAGCCAGTGTGGGACTACAGACATTTGCAATATCTGTACATAATAAAATTATCGGCCTTTTGAACGAGTGGTTGCACAAAGGGCTCCATTTATCCTCATCACCAGTGATGAGAAAGAGCTGTCTCTATTCCCTAACCTTTCCATTTCTTCCTCATCCTAGTTTCTCCACTTCACATCTCACTTTTCACTCCTTACCTCCCTGGTCTCCTGCACCGTCCCCCCCCGATTCCCTTCAAGACTCCTCCATTTACTCCAAATATTTTCTCTTCAACATCTCACTCCCATCAAATTCTCCCTATGCACCTATTACTTGTCCATGCTATCATTTCCCTTCTGTTCCTCACATTCCCCAATTCTCCCTTACTCGTTTCTCTGCACCCCATTTTAAATGCATCCTTTCGTTTGTCTGGTGACAGGTTCCTATCAAGTTTGCTCTTCATGGGGCACTGGGGCTGTCCTCTTTATTAGGACGTGTCTGCCTTCTTCCCAAGTGGAAGTACCACCAAACAGCCCTCTTGAACAGATTAGTCTTCTTCTAAGTGAAGAGGATGTAGGGAAATGACACATTTCTTTACAGAGGGCAGCCAGCTTCAGTTCCATTAAAATTAATGGGGGCTATCAGACATTTAGCATAAAGGCTAAAGTTTGAGAGATGGCTGCAGAAGGTCACAATAGCTTGACTCGGTAATATTTTGTAAGTTAGTAACTTTGCACAGAGGCAAACCATTGTGAAACTTCTAAGTTTAAGCAAGCCAGTGAACCAGAGAGACTGTGCAAACAAGCATGAACTAGGGGGTGCCAATTTTGGTTTGATATATTCTTGGACACATCACATGACAGTCTTTAATTAAATATTAATCTTCACTTCCTGGAGGCGCCAAGCTGTTCAGGGAGGTTGGCAACCCTAAACCATCAATATATTAAAACACAAGATTTCCTGTAGTTCACTGTGAAATTAAACTATGCCTATGCCTTTTCAAACTTCTGAGCTATAAACCTCTAGGAACTGGATTCTATTCAAAAAAATGTGAAGCCCTGGTGATACAAACTTGGAAGAGGTTGCACAGCTCTGATTACAAGTGTTTCTTAGAATGCATTATTCCATATGGAAATATTCAAAACTTCATTCGACTTTAAAATTAGATCAGCAATTTTAAAATAAACGTCCTTTTTATGTGTAATAAGAGATGTTATTGAAGTAGTGTTGGTTGAGCTTTTAAATGACGCAAAGTTTGGAAATTCAAATGTGTGGCTCTCACTGCAACTATGTCTCAGGACTTTTGTGTCTACAGGGCCAAGTTCGTATCAGAAGTGAGGTTATGAGAGCATATGAAAAAAGACTAATCAGGTGTAACTTACTAACTGGGGGAGGCAGATTGTGCTAGTGTGGATTACACTGACTCCTTTTAATTCACCCCCATTTACAAACTGGCAATTTAGCCCATCCCCACTTCAAACAGTGCCTTAGAATGCAGTCTCTGTTGCATAAGGAAATCTGCTAGTATAATCAATAAAACATAGGCAAAGACTCCATGGGTTTTCCAGGAGCACCCACAGAAAGAAATTAGCAGGTGCTTAACAACCACCATGAGCCAGTTCCTGCTTCCCACCCAGCATGTCTTGTCTGCTGGTGGTCCCAACAATTAACTCCTTCCCCCACCCTCCCAGCGCCTCCTGCCCAATACAATCTGCTGATGTATGAGGGAGGCGGTAGGACATGCAGCTGAGATAGAGAGTGTGTGTGTGTGTGTGTGTGTGTGTGTGTGTGTGTGTGTGTGTGTGCGTGCCCACGCGCACGCATGCTGGGGAAAAGAGCACTCCTGGGAAAAGAAAAGAGCTGGTGCCCATGCATTAAAGTCTTGTCTACACATAAAAGTTGTACTGATGTAGTTAAAGTGGGACAATTCTCCTAATGTGGATAAAATTTTACTGGGTCAAAAGAGATTTCAACCTATAGCGCTATGCCTATACAGGAAAAGTTCTTTATGCTAGAATAACTAAGGCTGTGTCTACATTATAAGAAAAATTTAGCATTCACAAAATTTGAATTTTTAACCTTGTTCTTATGAATTAGAACTTGTGTCTAGAAATTTGAGCCACTATTTCTCCATGTCAAGTTTCTGCATCCCCATTGCCTTATCCAAGTTCAACTGCTTGAGCAATGCACTGTGGGTACCTGTCCCACAGTGCCTTAGCCCTGGTGGCTTGTGAGTGTTTCATGTCAGAATCCTAAAATGCAAAACACTGTCGCAGAATTCAGCTCACCCAGTAACTGTGCAAAAATGAACTGAAGTATGTGCCATTTTCTCCGACATTTTCTATGGGACAGTGCTAGTGCAAGCATGGATCCCCAATTGTTTCAAGTCATTGCATATACCATTTCAGCAACTTTCCAGATTGTTACGCAATTTTGCTTCCTATTACAAAGTGCAGTGATGGTTCGGTATGATGATGATGATGATGGTTTTGAAGAGCAAATCTTTCAACTGCGGTCCACGAACTCAGACCTGCTGGCTGCCCTGAATGCATTTCCAATAGTGCAGTGGCAGTTTTGGACTTGTGAGACCAACACACATGGGTGAAACCACATCATTTTGGAGTCCTGAGATGACCAGCAGTGAGTGCAGAAATTTTGCATGTACAAGTCCACTTTTATGGAACTTTGTGATGTGCTGGCCCCCATACTGAGGTACAACACCACAAGAATGAGGCTGGCTTTAACAGTTCACAAGTGAGTGTCAGTCATTCTGTGGAAGTTTGCAATGTCCGATGGTTACCAGTCTGGAATTTGTATTGGCTCAGGAAACCATTTTAATGCCCCATTTAGCTATTAGCCCCAAATATTATGCTGGGGGCAGGGGTGCATGTGAGGTGTCTAATGAAAGCTGATGTTGCCCTGAATCTATGTATGCTATTTATGTCTGTATCATGTATGTAGGGAAAGTTACAGATTTTAGCTATGTAGCTGTATTAGAAAATGTTTCAGTGCTAAGCTTCACAACAGGAAGTGTGAATTCAGCCCCAGCCAGGACATTGAGCTGAATAATAGGGTGGAAACCAGGTACTCAGACACACCAAATACACATTCAATGCTTGGACCATGTCAATGGGCTGAAGCCCCATGGTCAAGTAACCTGAACTGAAACAAAGGAACAGGTCCATTTCAGAAACTTGAGAATGTCTCCTGGGAGTCATCCAATGGCAGTTTGCCACAACACCCCACCTGAGTCAGGTGGGGGCAGACTCTCAAGAGACTATGGGATGAAGAAGGGGCTTTGTTCCTAAGGAGAGGGGACAACAACAAGCAGAGAGAACAATGGTGTGGAGTTAAGCAGTGTCCATCTTGGATTCTTTGTCTTTTGGTCTCCACAGGACCACATGCCAGCATGTGGACCCCAGCTGGCTGGATCTGCAATGCTTTAATGACTGAATCTGTGTAACCTGAAATGAACTTTCAGAGACTTTTAAGAATCAGCAAATAACATCGCTGCCTGCGTCAGTAGTTATGACTGATGCATGTAAAGCATTGCTTTAACAATTGTTCTCTCTAACCCTGTTCTTTCTTTCTTAATAAATCTTTAGGTACTAGATCTAAAGAATTGGTGAGTGTATTGTTGGGTAAGATCCAAGTATATATTGACCAGGGTCTGGTGCCAGGCCTTTTGGGGTCTGGAAGAATCCATGTGGTGTTTTGTGAAATAGGCTTAAGAGCCTCTCACCTTAAGTTGGGGGTTGTTGGTTTGGGCTGGTAGAGTGGCTGAGAAGTCTGTGGTTTTTCTTGTGTGGCTTTTGGCTGGCTAGTGGAGCTGGCAGAAGTGCAGTGAAGACTGGTTGGATTTCCTTAGTAAGAAGGAAAGCTCAGCCTAGATTTTAAGTGGCCTGGATTTTAAGCAAAGGTACCTGGACTGATTTCTCTAGCTGTGCCCAGAAACCCCATACTATTACATCAACAGTTTCTACACAACTTTTGCATGTGCAAATCCACTTTTATGGAAATTTGGGATGTGCTGGCCCCTGCACTGAGGCACAAAACAAGAATGAGGCCAGCATTATCAGTTCACAGGGCAACCGCCAATTGCTTCTGGAAGCTTGCAATTCCCGTTGGTTACCAGTCAGTGGCAAATCAATTCGGGGTTGCCAGATCTACATTGGGGTCTGTGGTGACACAGGTGGCCCATGCAATCTGTTGGCATCTCCTCAGGAAGTCTGTGATCCTGGGAGATGTACAGGTCATAGTGATGGCTTTGTTGCCATGGGGTTTCCTAACTGTGGTGGGACAATAGATGGCGCACACATGACCACCTGGCCTAGTATCTAAACTGAAAGGAGTACTTCTCCATGGGTTTGTGGTGTTGGTAGATCACAAATGTCATTTCACTGATATCTGTGTGGTCAGGGAGGGCTCACAACCCATGCGTCTTCTGAAATTCTGGTACATACAGAAAGCTGAGATGGGACTTTTGTCCCAGACTGGAAAATCCAGATTGGCAATGTGGAGATGCCTATTGTAATATTGGGTGATTCTGCTTACCGTCTGCTCCCTTGCTTTATGAAGCCCGACACAGGATCCCTGTACCACAGCCAAGATAACTTTAATCAGAGACTCAGCAGTTGCAGAGTGGTGGTGGAATGCACCATTAGTCATTTAAAAGCAAGGTTCAGATGCCTCACGATCTGTTTGGACCTTTCTGAAACTAATGTCCCCACTATGATTACAGCATGAATTATTTTAATATTTGTGAATCCAGGCTGGAGAATTTCCCATCCATCTGGAATTCCAAGGCTGAGACTATCAGCAGGGCTTAGTCACAGCCACCTCCATGGCCACTCACCTTTAACCCTGTGGAGGCAGCAGCAGTGAGGGATGCTTTAAGATGTAGCTTTAATGAATGATCAGTCATGCGCATGATAGTGATACATGTCTCTGTTTGTAAAAACCAACCAATCCCCACTCCCCAAACTGATTTGTGCTCCCCCTAAAAGTGTACAAATAAATCAGACTGTGTCTTACTGAAAGAATGCTTTTAGGGGGTGGGAGGGAGTTAAGCTGCAGGAAGTGGAAGGGATGGCAAGGAAGGGTTATTTTTCTGAAAAGGGTACCTGTGCTTTCAGCTCTCCACTCACCACACCCATGCCCAGTTCCATCTGCCGCAAGTCCTCTGTGGACCTTGGCTTAGCAGCAAGCACCTGTGCTATCAGTCCTCTGTCTGCCTGCCCTGTTCTCTGCAACGATTTGTGCACCCTGCCTCTCCTGCGTAACAAAAAAAAAAAACACACACCGAGCACAAGAGAATAAGTTTATTTGGAGGGGATGAGAGGTTTAAGTGGCAGAGAAACATAAGCCTTATCAAGGCTGGTGTAGCCATTGAGGCTACAGCAGCAGGCCGTCCTTGCCCTCCCTGTGTTTGGATACTGTGATGCCAGGGGGTGGGGGTGACATGTCTTCAGGTGACAGCAGTCAGAAGAGCCCACCTGCATTGGGAGTCCCTCTGCAGCTGCAACTTGGGGCGTAGAACCTCCATTGAGTTCCTCATTGCTGTTACAAGCTTTACTGCTTGCTCTTGAATTTTCTGATGCCACTTAGCTGTAATATGATGCCACTGAGCTGTTCTTTGTCACCACTGAGCTGTGTCCCTTATCATCTTACTGGTTTCTGACTCAGACTGCTCCATGTGCTGCAGAATCAGACCCTGCTTGAGCCTCTTTTTTGGCTTCTCACCCTGTCTCCCATCCTGGGGATGGCAGCTGTAAATTGAAGGTCAAAACTGAGATACAATTCAGACAACTCGCTTCCCGGTGGAATGAATCAGCCTCTTTCTCTTATCAGGGACATTTTCTTTTTTCAAGGATGCTTAAGGATGGATTTCAAAGTGTGCATTGTACAATCCATCATTTGTCTAGAACATTTTGTTGTGGACATGGTAAGCTGTTGTCTGCTTTCCAGGGGAAGGAGGGGGGGCTGCAAAGCAGAGGAAGCAGTCCGGTGTCCTTGGGCAGGGGAAAACCTTTTTTGGACATTCCTGGAACAATCCCCCTCAATAAGCAAGGCCTGTACAGCCAGGCAGCTATGTGACAAGAAGGGATGGTGGGGAAGGGTTTGATTCCAGCCACATGGATGGCTGGGTGTGTGTGGGGGGGAGGGGGGGAGATTCCTGTAAAGTAAAATGAAATGCTGGGGAGGGGAGGGTGTTTTTGTGCCACCTGCCAGGTTTGGGGGAAAAAGTTAATCTGCGGTCACTGAAACAGTTCTCATCAGAGAAAAAAAAGCCATTTAAAGGATGGCATACCTGCTTGTGCCACACATGCTGGTTTGTGTTAGCAGGGTCCACAGAGCCCAGCTAATGTGGGGTGAGAGGGAAGGGTCCAGTTCCAGGCTCCTGAATGGTTGGGTGGGATCCCTGTAGATTGTAAAGAAATGCCAGGGGGAAGGAACATGTGAGGAAGGAGGCCTGGAAAGCCTGCAACATACATGGGGGCTGAGGGGGATAGGGAATGGAGCACCTGCCAGCCATGTAGCGTGGCAATGTGCTCCAGGGAAACTTAAAAGGGCAGGACGCATGGAAAAAAATTTGATCCAAATTCCCATGTTTCTTTAGGTTGCGAAAGAATATATCACCCTCCTAAAACTAACAGATATTGACAAAGAACAGCTGCTCATCCTGTGTGACCACAACCCTGGAAAATCTGGCAAATTGCTGTGTGGCACCATGATACCACATGGTAGCTGGTTGTCTGGTGTAGCAAGGTGTGGTACTGTGGAAGCTGCAGTAAGTCAGGCCTGACCAAAAACCTTGTGCAAAAAATACAAGAGTGCCTGGACGAGGCCTTCGCAGAGATCTCCAAAAAGGAGATGTGCTCCATCCCCAGAAATATTAACTCACTGTTCTGAGGAGCACAGATCCATAGAATACTTGTATCCATACCTCTACCTATTCCTATACCCACCTGCAACCTGCTTCTAGCATTCAGAAAAAAAAATACTCACCTGAACAGCTTGGTCCTGGGGGGGCTCAGGGACCAGTGTAAAGGGGACGACATAAGGGACACCAGTTCCAGATCTAGGATAAATCACTCCTGGCTGGCAGGAATAACTTCCTTGGTCCCCTGCTCATTGGTGTCTTCCTCCTCCATTGGCCTCTTCCTCCTGGGCTCCTGCCGCCTCCTGGATCACCCCTGACTCCAGACCAGGGTCTCCACAAGTGTCATAATTAATACCAGGCTTCATGGTGGGGTTGGCCCCAATAAGTACATGCAGCTGTTCATAGTAGCAGCAGGTCTGTGGTGATGACCCTGACCTCTGGTTGGCTTCAAGGACTTTTTGATAGACCTGCTGGAGTTCTTTCACTTTTACCCAGCTTTGTGTAGAATCTCAGGATTAAATTCTAGTGCTCATCTCACTTGCTATGCAATCATAGAGGTCCACATTTCTCTTGGCCATCTGAAGTCTCCTCGCCACTGATTCATCTCCCCAAACTGCAAGAAGATCCAGAATCTCCTGATGGGTCCACCCTGGAGCTCTCTTGTGAGCCTGGAACCTACTAGGCAGTTCACTACTCTGAGTGCTCATGATTGCGGGAGATGGCTGACAATGCAATTGCTACTGATGTGGGGCAATGGCTACTGGTGCGATGGCAATGGGTAAAGAGAATTTTTTCATTGTGCATGTCTTTTATATTTGCATGCTTGGGTGCTGATGAATTCAAATTTAATCAAAAATTCGTGGGCTTCCTGTGACCTTCTTCCTGAGCATGCAAATGGAGAGCAGCAGAGAAGGAAGAGGCCATACTTGGCAGGTAACTATGTAAATTTGTGGGATACATATGGAATACTTCTGGAGGTGAACAAATTCAATTTTAAGACATGGAGCTTCCACACTGGCCTTTATTCAAAATTTTAAATTCAAACTTGACACTACACCCACCCAGTTCTGACAATATTAGGATATCAATATTATCTCAATATTAGTACTCCTTAAGTCGAGCTAATGGTATTTACAGTGAAGACAGTCACTTGGTACAGTTGAGGTAACTGTCTTAAATTTATCAAATTTATCTCATAGTGTAGTGCCTGCAGCTTAAGCCACTACAGATTTTACCAAGATACCTATTTTGTGAAAAGATACACACAACAGTCCTAACTGACATGGTTATATTTGAATAGTAACAGAGAGGTAGCCATGTTAGTCTGTATTCTAAGAAAACAAACCAGCAGTCATGTAGCACCATAAAGACTAACAAAATAATTTATTAGGTGATGAGCTTTGTTGGGACAGACCCACGTCTTCAGATCCATAGAATTTCCAGTACGGACCCAGTTATATGGCACAGAGGTCCAAAGAAATAAAAACTGACAAAGATACATAGAACTGAAGGGTGGGGTGAGGGTTATGAGATACAACTGGCTTGCCTGAGATCATTACAAATACCTAAGAAAGGGAAACAGTGCCTGTAATGCATGAGATAATTGCTTTCTCTCTTGAGACCAAGGGCTAATGTATCGAATTTGAGCACAAGCTCCATTTTGCACATCTCCCTTTGTAGTCTGCTGTTAAAGTCTCTTGAGCTGTGTCTACACATGCACGCTACTTCGAAGTAGCGGCACTAACTTCAAAATAGCGCCCGTCGTGACTACACGCGTTGGGCGCTATTTCGAAGTTAACTTCGACGTTAGGCGGCGAGACGTCGAAGTCACTAACCTCATGAGGGGATCCAAATAGCGCCGTGTAGACGATCCGCGTCCCGCAACGTCGAAATTGCTGGGTCCTCCATGGCGGCCATCAGCTGGGGGGTTGAGAGATGCTCTCTCCAGCCCCTCAGCTCAATGGTGGCCACGTGGAGCAGCCCCTTAAAGGTCCCCTCCCCCTCCCTGCCTCTGCAGGAAGCTGAGGGAACATGCAGGCTGCAGCCTGCACCTCCCTCAGCGACCCAGCCAGCTGCGATGGCTTCCCGGCAGCCCCCACAGCGCCCCCAGGGGACCCCCCCCAAGGAGAGCCAGGGCAGCCAGGCCAGCCAGAAGACCTGCTAGTCTGGGAAGCGGCAGCGGGGCCCCTCCTGGATGGAGGCCAAGCTGCGGGACCTGCTCGGGCTCTGGAGCGAGGAGGAGGTGCTCCAGGAAATGGGGAGCAAGAGGTGGAATGCGGATGTGTTCGCTCGGCTGGCCGAGGGCCTGGCTGCCCGGGGTCACCCTGCCCGCACTCCTGACCACGTCAGGAGTAAGGTCAAGGAGCCACGGCAGGGTTACTCCCGGGCCCGGGATGCGGCCAGCCGATCTGGGGCCGCCCCCGTCACTTGCCCCTTTAAAAGGGAGCTCAGGGACATCCTGGGCTCCCGGCACACCTCCTCCCCTCCGGCCACCCTTGACACCTCGGATGACGAGCCCCAGCAGGCCCTGCAGACGGACTCCGCCCCGGAGGCAAGCCCCGCACCCCGGGGGCCCCCCCCGGAGGCCACCCCCGGGACATCGCGGCAGTAGGAGGAGGAGGAGGAGGAGGAGGAGGGGGGCTCCTCCTCCGCAGAATCCAGCCTGCAGATCCTCCTCCTGCCATCCTGGAGCAGCAGCAGGGCCTCCGCCCCTCGGGGATCTCCGGACCGTGGGAGCGGACCGACAGGTAGGTACCCCCTCTGGTGGACACCCCTGGGCTTGAGGGGCGGGGGTAAGAGACATGTGTGCAGGGCCCCCCACATGCTCACATGGCCATGGCCCCAAGGACACCAGGGCCATGGCCCTCACAGCACTGCAGCCATCAGCCCCTGCCCCCCTCCACCCCGCATGACAGTGCCATGCCCCATCCCTGGGCCAGGGGGGGAGCGGAACCTCGAGGGGCCCCTGGGAGGAGGGGGTGGGACACCCCGCAGCAGCAGCATGTGATGGAGTGGGGGTAGTGCCAAAGGGAGACTCAGGCTACATATGAGCAACAAGAGCCGAATAGCTCCCAGGGCCAAAGGAGGATCCTGGCGCTACAGCTGGCAGGTGACACCTCTGCCCTGAACAAACAGGAGGGAGGAGCCGAGCTGGCTTGGGATTGGGGGGCGAGGGCGGGGGCCACAGGTAGAGGCTAGGGGAAGGGAGAGCTGGTAGGCAGCCAGCCTGAGGAGGGGGAAAGCTGCATCCCCGAGGGGCACCCCTTGGGGTCTTATCCCCACGACGGGTTGGAAGGACTGTCTCTTCTGACAGCTGGTGCTGTCACTCCTGGGAGAAACTGGGCATCTGGGGCCTAAGAAAGCTCTCCTGCTCTCAGACCCTGCGGGGTGAAGTGAGAGTTGCTCCCACCAGGGGACGGGGTGCAGGGCGGGGGGACCCCTGAACCCCATCCATCACAGCAGCATCTCCCGGGGACGGGGATGGGGAACCTGCAGCACAGGGCGGGGGGGACAAAGGCCATGGCTCGGGGCCCACACTAACGCCTGTCTCCATTCTTCTTCCCCCGCTCCTCTTCTGTGTCCTGCACCTGCACCATCAGAAGGACCGGAAGAGAGCGCCGGTGAGGCATCAATCGTCCCGGAGAGCCCTCCGGGACCATCGCTCCAGGGCAGCCCCTCGGCCAAGGACCGACCTGCCCCACGGCGGGCTAGACGGCGGACCCCGCGCCTCCAACCGCCGATGGCGACGGACCCCCAGCTGCTGGCCATCCACCGTCGGCAGCTGGAGGTCGCGGAGCAGCACCTCCAGCTGCAGGAGCGGGCGCTGGCCTGGCGCCAGGAGGCATGGGGGGCCTACATTGACACATTTAACCGCCTGGTGGACTACCTGGCCCCCCATGCCGCGCCGGCCGAAACATCGCCCGCCCTGTCTGCTCCTGCAGCCCCACCACCAGCTGCTCCGCCCGTCACCGGCCCGTCCGCCGTTGCCCCGCCTCCCACCAGTGAGGGCCGGAGCGCCGAGGGACCCCTGGAGCCACCTGACACTCGCCGGCCCCCATACCTTCCGGTCCAGCCCACTCCCACCCAGCCACGGACCAGGCTGCGAGCGCAGCGGGGCTCCTGGCCGGCCACGCCCAGTGCCGGGCTATAGGGGCGAGGGGCCCGGGACGTGCCCCCCCCCTTGTATATAGTTGGACCCTGTTTTTTTCAGCCCCCTGTTTGCCCCGTCCCCCCCATGTACATAGTTCTCCCCTTTATCCTCCCTGGTTTTCTTTTTATTATGTCAGACAGTTGTTTCTTTGTATTGTTTTATTTTTGTACATATTGCTTTTGTTGAACGTTTGTATATAGTTTTCTGGTTGTGGTTCACATATTTATTTACATCCAAAAAACAAAAGTTTCGGAAAGAAAAAAAAAATTTACGTTCAGCCACAAGTGCGTGCTGTCATTTGTCCAGGACAAGTGGGGGGGGGCGGTGGGGTGCTCCATGGTGTGGGGGAGGAAGGGGCGGGCAGTAGGGGGCCTGGGCAGAGCTCACCCCGCGGCCTGTTCATCGAAGTGGGCCCGCAAGGCCTCCCGGACCCAGGTCCCCTCGGGGTCCATCTGCCGACTGGGGGCAGCAGGTGGCTGGACGTGTGCCCTGCCGGCCTCCGCAGCCCAGCCCTGGAAAAAGGTCTCCCCCTTTCTCTCTACTAAATTGTGCAGGGCGCAGCAGGCACCCACAATCTGGGGGATGTTGTTGGGGCCCGCATCCAGGCGGGTCAGGAGACATCTCCAGCGTCCCTTCAGGCGGCCAAATGAGCGCTCCACCACCTGGCACGCGTGGTTCAGGCGCTCGTTGAAGCGCTCCTGGCTAGCGGAGAGATGGCCCGTGTACGGGTGCATGAGCCACGGCCGGAGGGGGTAGGCCGCATCTGCGATGACGCAGAAGGGCATGGTGGTGTCCCCCAGAGGGATCTCCCGCTGGGGGATGTAGGTCCCCGCCTCCAGCCGGCGGCACAGGCCCGAGTTCCGGAAAACCCGGGCGTCGTGGGTGCTGCCAGGCCAGCCCACATAAATGTCCTGGAAACGTCCCCGGCTGTCCACCAAGGCCTGGAGGATGACAGAATGGTAGCCCTTTCGATTGAGGTATTGTCCTCCACTGTGATGCAGGGCTCGGATGGGGATGTGAGTCCCACCCAGAGCCCCGAAGTAGTTGGGGAAGCCCAGGGTGGCAAAGGTGGCGATGGTGGCATCTGGGTTCCCCAGCCTCACGAGCCTGTGCAGGAGCGTGGCGTTGATGGCACGCACAACCTGCAGAGAAAGCACATGGGACAGCACCAATGAGTGGTGAGCAGGGTGTGTGTGGCCCTGCCCTGCCCTGCCCTGCCCTGCTCTGGCCCCCCTGCCCTGGCCCCCCTGCCCTGGCCTCCCCTCCCCTGCCCTGCCCTCCCCCCGTGGGTTCGCTTACCTCCATGAAGACAGCCCCGACGGTGGCCTTTCCGACACCAAACTGCTGGCCCACGGATCAGTAGCTGTCCGGAGTGGCCAGCTTCCAGACAGCGATGCCGACCCGTTTCTGCACTGTGAGGGCATGCCGCATGGCAGTGTCCTGGTGCCTGAGTGCGGGGGGTGAGCCACTGTCACAGCTCCAGGAATGTCTGCCGGGTCATCCTGAAGTTCCTGAGCCAGTGGTCGTCGTCCCACTCCCCAAGCACCAGCCGCTCCCACCAGTCGGTGCTGGTGGGGTAGCTCCACAGCCGCCGGTGTGTGAGGCGGGGGGTGGAGCGGGGTGCTGCAGGGTTAGAGGTTGAGCCCTGCTGCCCTGGGGGCATCTCCTCCCCTGGGACAAGGAGGTGCTCAGCTGCCTCCTGCATGGCACGGAGCAGGGCAAGCCCTGCTCCTGCCGGGAGGGCTGGGTGGACCTCTAGCTGCTGCTGCTGCTGCTGCTGCTGCTGCTGCTGCTGCTGCTGGGGGTCCATGACTACAGCGCCCGGGGTCTGTGTGCCTATGGCTCCTCAGACCGCGTGCTGTGCAGGCTGAGTCTGTCTGGGAGGGGCCCTTTAAGGGAGCGGCTAGCTGTTGCCCTGGAAGCGCTAGTCCGCCCGGTGACCCTGTCTGCAGCTGTGCCTGGCATCCCTATTTCGATGTGTGCTACTTGGGCATGTAGACGTTTCCTCGCTGCGCCTATTTCGATGTTGGGCTGCGCAACGTCGAAGTTGAACATCGACGTTGCCGGCCCTGGAGGACGTGTAGACGCTATTCATCGAAATAGCCTATTTCGATGTGGCGACATTGAAATAGGCTACTTCGATGTAGGCTTCACGTGTAGACGTAGCTTTGGTTGCTCAAATTTGAGACATTAAGACTTGCACTCAAGTCAGTTCCACGAAAGCTCATCACCTAACAAATTATTTTGTTAATGGTTAAACTTATACAAATTAAGGTTAGACCAGGCTTTACCTACTGAGGGCAAAAAATAAGAAGAAAAGTAAGGTATGTAGCAGGACACAGAGAATCCAGGGGGACCTGGATAAACCGGAGGACTGGGCCAAAAGAAATCTGATGCGGTTCAATAAGGAGAAGTGTAGAGTCCTGCACCTGGGGCCGAAGAATCCAAAACATTGTTACAGGCTGGGGACCAACAGGCTCAGCAGCAGTATGATGGAAAGAGACATAGGGGTTATGGTGGATGAAAGGCTGGATATGAGTTAACTGTGTGCCCTTGTAGCCAAGAAGGCTAATGGCATACTAGGGTGCATTAGGAGGAACATTTTGAGCAATCTAGAGAAGTACTTATTCCTCTTTATTTGGCACTGGTGAGGCCACATCTGGAATATTGTGTCCAGTTTTGGGCCCCCCACTATAAAAAGGATGTGGATTTGCTGGAGCAGGTTCAGTGGAGGGCAACAAAAATGATTAAGGGTCTGGAGCACAAGACCTATGAGGATAGGCTGAGGGATTTGGGCTTGTTTAGTTTCCAGAAGAGAAGACTTAGGGGTGATTTAATAGCAGCCTTCAACTTCCTGAAGGGGAGCTCTAAAAAGAAGGGTGAGAAACTGTTCTCAGTGGTGTTAGATGGCAGAACAAGGAGTAATGGTCAGAAGTTGAAGAGGGAAAGGTGTAAGTTAGATTTTAGGAAAAACTACTTCACCAGGCAGGTGTTGAAGCATTGGAATGCGTTGCCTAGAGAGGTGGTGGATTCTCCATCCCTTGAGGCTTTTAAGTCCTGGCTGGACAAGGTCCTGGCTGGGATGACTTAGCTGGGTCTGATCCTGCTTGAAGCAGGGCTGGACTAGATGACCTTCTGAGGTCCCTTCCAGACCTGTGATTCTGCGACATGTGAAACAATAAAAGGGTGAAAGATCAAGATACCAGTTAAACAGCAACTAGTCTACTATAACTCAGATGGACTAAATGACTTAACACATGTTTTTCCATCTCCAACTTCTACCATTCAAAGTCTCCGAGCAATAGCCTTGTTAGTCTGATAGACCCAGACACCTGGGGAGGTAAAGAGACAGATTGACAGAGCCAGATGAATATCCAGATGTCACCTTCTTCAGGACAGGTGCAGCTAGTTAAACAACAGAACACCACTGATCATCACCTACAGACCTGAGTAAAACCCCTGCAGCCAGAGGCAACTGGCACGGGGATTCTGGAGGGAGGGGGCCACTGGCCACATGCCCCTGCCTCACCCCCTCCCTGCCCATGTCTCTCTCCTTGTCACCCCTGTTCTGCCCATACCCACCCTCTTCCCTGCCCATGTCGCACTTTACCTCTGCCTGTTTCCCATGGAAGTGCTGCACCACATCCAGTAAGTGCAGGGTAGTATTCCCCACAGAGTGGCACAGCCTGGGAGTAGCACAAACTACAAAGCTCAGGCTGCTCTTGGGCAGTGCTGTTCTGGGGCATGGGGGCAGACTGCCCCTGCACTCATTGGAAGCAGTATGGTGCTGATGGTGAGTGCTGGGGAGGCTGCTGCTGGGGAGCCCATGCTGACCATCAGCAACCTACCCTGGAGAACAACCCTTCACTCTCACAGATCTTGGGAGGACCAGTCCTTGATTACAAGAAACCGCCCCCCGCACAACCAAATGCATGCCTACAGCCACACAACACAGCACAGAAACTTTAACCTAGGAAGCTATCCCTGAAACAACCTCCCTTGCCAACTCTGTCCACAGCTCTATGCAAGCGATTCCAACAGAGGACCTAACCATCAAGGGCTCCTGTGCCTGCATATCCACTAACATGATATTTACCAACAAATGTCAGTAATGGACCTCAGCTTTCTACATTGAGCAAAACAGTCTCTGCACCAAAGAACCAACAGGCACAAATCAGACATCAAGAAAGGGAACATACATAAACCTGTAGGGGAACATTTTAACCTCCCTGGACATTGAGTAAGGCCATTTCTACACATGCCACTTTCTTTGAAAGTGGCATGGTAATACATGGTCTAAAATATGCTAATAAGGCACAGATGCAAATTCCCCACACCTCATTAGCATACAGCCACTTGATTTGGAGTTTGGAAGATCGTTCTTCCAGACTCCAAAAAGCCGTGTAGAAGCACAACCCCAGGGGGTCTTCTTCCGGAAGGAAGTCCTTCTTCTAGAGGCCCCTTCTTCCCAAAAGGGCCTCTGGAAGAAGGACTTCCTTCCAGAAGCTCCCCTGGGGCCGCGCTTCTACACAGCTTTTTGGAGTCTGGAAGAACGGTCTTCCAAACTCCAAATCAAGTGACCATGTGCTAATGAGGCGTGGGGAATTTGCATCTGTGCCTCATTTGCATATGTCGGGCCATGTATTACCATGCCACTTTCGAAGAAAGTGGCCTGTGTAGAAATGGCCTAAAGGATTTACAAGTTGCCATCCTTCTACCAAAAACACCCGCAAAACTCAGTTACAAAGGGAAACAGTTGAATTGGAGCTCATTTGCAAATTCAGAACTACACAATTAGGCCTCAATAATTGATTTACATTCTACTGAGGAAACGTGCACTTGAAGGACAGTCACATCTCTCCATGAGCTACACTGAATGGCCAAAATCATACTGACTAATGACCAGTGCTTTTTTTGTAAAACAAAGAGGAGCCAGTACACAGCTGCCTGCCCCTCCCTCCTCCTGCCAGTGGGGTTCCTGTGGCTGGGCCTATCAGTGGGGACTGGGGGGCTCCAGCTCTCAGCCTCACTCTGCTGCAAGGTGTGGAGGGGTGGGGGCTCTGGCTCCTGGCCCCACACCGCTTCTTGACCAGCAGGGGCTCTGGCAGCCCCACAGCTGGGAGACGGCTGGGGTGCAGAGCCCTGCTAGCAGCCCCCGCTGTTGGATTCCCAGCTGGCAGCAACATTGGTGTGGAGGTGCCTGTACTCCTTACCAGCACATACCACCACAACAAAAGCCCTGCTAATGTTCTCAATTTACAACAGATAGTAACTTCTTTCATTTGCAGTAATTTTTTTACTGCCTGCCTTTGTATTTCCACTCCAGTCCATGTGATGAAGTGGATTTTACTCACAAAAGCTTATATCCCACTAAATATGTTCGTCTCTAACTTGCTATGGGACTCGTTTCTACTGTTCAATTAAGGTTCAGATTAAGGAGTTCAACTTTACACTTCCTCAACATCTGCTTTATACCATTTCCTCATTCTTGGTTCAGTATAACCCTCTTCTTCTCCTGTAACCACTTCTCTGAACTCCTTACTTTGAAGGAAACATTGCCACGTCAAGCTAAGTTTCTGCAAGACCCTGACACCTACATTTCGAATTTTCAATTCAAAACCTGACATGTCTTGGGTACTGACACTGTGTGTCAGAGCTCACAAACAGTCAAAGCAGAGATGCCTTGCAAAAACACAGCCAGGCTCTTCTTATCTATCAGAATAGGTGGTGCGGTGATTGAGTATGAGACAAAGAAAAAAATTGAGTTACAAGCAATGATTATAAAGAGTGTGTTTTTATTCACACCTGTTTTATACAGAAGAAACTTCACTGGCACCAGGGATGATGCTTCTGATGTACACCCATATAAACAGGATTTTTTTAATCAATAATTTGGTTAACTTAGCTTTTGTTACCCAGAAATTTTGTGAATGGACTCTACTTATTAAAGTTTATTCTTCAAAAGAATTTGAATACAGTATAAACAGATTTCAGTCTACAGGCTGTTCTTGAACTATTTACTTCCATGTTTGGCTGTTGGCTACCAGTGTTTTATTCATTCTTGATGTATTAATGATCATTTAAGGTACACAGCTTACTGACTGGAAAGAAACAAAGGAAATTAGAAGATTTAGGATGGCCAGGCAAAAAGCACTTTGTGGATCCAGACCATATATTTGGATAATTCTAGAGACCTTCATTATGTATTAATATTCTTACTAGTAAAAATACTCCTTACAGAATGTGAGTAGAAGACAACGGAGCCTATATGTAAAGGATAGGGCCTCCACAAAGAATCAAAATGGAACCAGATTTCTGACACATACAATTAAAAAGGACATAGAACATTTTGAAACCAAGAACTGGGGGGGAAGTTGACAGGTGTTGAGGAGCACATGGTTTGGACAGAGACCTTCATTAGGAGAGAGTCTGTTAATAGGGATTCTCTATATTCTGTTGAGGAGGAAAAGAGAGAAGATGACAAAAATATAGGTAGGAGCTGAGAAACAGGCAAATGAAAAAAGAATTTCATTCAATCACACTATGTAAATGGTAGTCATCTAGAAAGTGACTTTTAGAAAGTACTTATGCACAGATGGTAGAAGTCTAAGAAGATGGATGAACTAGAGTGCCTCGTATTGACTGAGGGTATTGCTCAAACATCGGAGGAATGAGGATAATCAATAGGACACTAATACCCAGGTACAAAATATATTGGAAGGACAGAATAGATGGCATTATATATGTAAAAATATTCAATGAACCAAACAGAACCACAATCTCTATGGATAGTAATTCAATGCTTGAATAGAATGACTATTGCAGAAGTATATAACCCTGCTGAGGAAGGTGATAATGATCAAAATGCTCAGGGAGATGAGACAGGTTATAAAATATTATTTTAAAAATTCTTAATATTGTGAGATTTCAACTGTTCCCATACTGACCGTCCCGATGGGTCACCTCGGGGTAGGGTGCAGAGAGAGCTTCTTGATATTTTGTCTGATTGCTTCTTGGACCAGCTAGTCCTGGAACGCAAAAGAGGAGAGCCGGTTGTTGATTTGTCCTCAGACAACCACAGTGATTTGGTTCAAGAGGTGGACCAGATCCAAACGACCTCTTAGGCTGAGCCCCTTCACAATGGGCTAATATATCGAATTTGAGCACAAGCTCCATTTCACACATCACTCTTTGTAATCTGCTGTTAAAGTCTCTTGGTTGCTCTAATTTGAGACATTAACACTTGCACTCAAGTCAGTTCTACAAAAGCTCATCACCTAAAACCATTTCGTTAATGGTTAAACTTGTACAACTTAAGGTTAGACCAGGCAATACCTACTGAGGGCAAAAAATAAGAAAAGTAAGGTATGTAGCAGGACATGAGAAACAATAAACAGGTGAAAGATCAAGATACCAGTTAAACAGGAACTCTCCTCCTGTAACTCAGATGGACTAAATGACTTAGCAGGTATTTTTCCATCTCCAACTTCTACAGTTCAAAGTCTCTGAGCAATAGCCTTTTTAGTCTGATAGACCCAATTAGGCCTCAATAATTGATTATGGTCATAATAGTGACAGTAACATACTACAACTTTACATCCCTGGGAGATCGGGAAATGAAAACAGAAAAAGCTACTACCACAGCAGCAATTAACTTTTGGAAAGAGAACTAGAAAAAAAATAGTTACACAGAAGTTAAAAAGGTTTCACAGTGCCCAAAGTGAAATCCCTGCAAGCTGCATGGAATCTTTTAAAAAGACACCATAATAAAGGCTCAAATTAGATGTATACCTCAAAAGCCCAAGAGAACCAAAGAAGTGCAACCATGGCTAACCACAGTAAAAGAATAAATAAAAGACACAAAGGCATTTTTGAAAAGTGGACATTAAATCCTATTGAGAATCATAGAAAAGAGCACAATCTCTGGCAAATGAAGTTTAAAAACAATTAGGAAAGTCAAAAAAGAATTAAGGACATCTAGCCAAAGACTCAAAAATGACAATGATTTAAAAAAAAAAACACAGCAGCAATGTAGCACTTCAAAGACTTAATTAAATGATTTATTCGCTGTTGAGCTTTCATGGGGCAGACCCGCTTCATCAGATCTGATGAAGTAGGTCTGTCCAAAGAAAGCTCATCACCGAATAAATAATTTAGTTAAGTCTTTGAAGTGCGACATTGCTGCTGTTTTGTTTTGTTGGAGTACAGACGAACACAGTTACCTCTTTGTTACTATTCAATGATTTTTTTAAGTACATGAGAGGCAGGAAGCCTGCTAAGCAACCAACTGGGCCACTGGAGGATTGAGATGCAAAAAGAACGCGCAAGGGGATAAGGGCAATGTGGAGATACTAAGTGAAGTCTCTGCATCTGTCTTCATGGCTGAGGATCTGAGGGTGATTCTCCAGCCTGAGCCATCATTTTTAGATGATTAAACTAAGTTACGATTTATCCCAGATTGAGGTATCGCTAGAGGCGGTTTTGGAACAAATTGATACCTTATTACTGTTTAGTTTACCAGGATCAGTTGGCATTTACCCAAGAGTTCTTCATTTTCACAAATAAGTTCCTTCAGAACTGTGGTTTGTAACCCATCATTCAAATCAATTTCTGTACCATTCTTCAGTACCCAACTTTTGTATTTAGTGACTGGAAGATAGCTGAAGTGACACCATTAAAAAAACATAAATAAATAAAAAGGGCTCCAGAAGCTGTAACAGCAATTCCAGATTAGTAAGCCTAACATTCATACTAGGCAAACAGGTTGAAATGATAGTAAAGAATGGAATTGTCAGACACATAGATGAACATGATTTGTTGCAGGGAGAGTCAACGTGGTTTTGTAAAGGGAAATCATGCCTCAATCTGTTAGTATTATAGAAGGGGTCAGCAAGTATACAGACAAGAGAGACTTAGTGGATATTTAGATTAGATTAGGTTAGATATTTAGATTTTCAGCATGCCTTTGAGAAGTTCCCTTCCCAAAGACTTGTAAGCAAATAAACTCATGGGATAAGAGGAAAGCCCTGTTTGTGAATCAGGAACTGGTTAAAAAAAGAGAGCAAACACAGCTCAGGAATGAATGGGCAGTCTTCACAGTGGAGAAATATAAATAGTGGTGTCCCCTCCAATATCTGTACTGGGACCAGTACTGTGCAACATATTTTAAAATGATCTGGAAAGAGGGGTAAACAGTGAGGTGGCAAAATGGTGCAGTCTTTTGGAGATTTTTCTTGACTAGTTTTCTATCATTTACATAATCTACAAATGGATTTCTAAACTGGGGCTGCATCCACTGTGGGCTTGTCTGCACTTGCCCCCATTTTCAAAGGGGGCATGTTAATCAGAGCAACGGGACATTACTAATGAAGTGCTATGTTGAATACGCAGCACTTCATTAGACTAATTCTCCCCCCACAGCAACTTTGAATCTTCAAATTTCTAAATGCCGACATGCATGTAGCTGTGGGCTCTTCAAAGTCCCTTTACTCCTCAAAATTTTGAATTTTGAATTTTAAGTAAAGGGACTTCGAAGTAGCACGAGCATGTTGAAGTACTGACGGCAACATGCACGCTGGCACTTCGAAGTGTGAAGCTTTGAAGTTGCTGTGGGGGGAGAATTAACCTAATGAAGTGCTGCGTATTCCCCACAGCATTTCATTAGTAAACTCTTGTCGCCCTGATTAACATATACCCCTTTTGAATTTGGGGCAAGTGTAGACACAGCCTATGAGATAAATTCAAATTTAAGGTAATTAGCTCACTATTACCACATGACTGTCTTGACTTCAAATACTATTAGCTCATTTTTGGGAGCACTATTGAGATTACAATATTGCTGTTATGTGACAGGTATTGCGTTAAGCTCAAATTCAAAAGTTCGATTAAAGGTCATTGTGGAAGCGCCACATCTGAAAATTGAATTCATTAGCCTCCAGAGGTGTCATGTACGTAACCCACAATGCCCCTCAGTGCTCTGCTCTGGCTGCTACTCTCCAGAGCTATGTCTACATGTGAAGCCTACTTCGAAGTAGCCTATTTCGATGTGGCGACATCGAAATAGGCTATTTCAATGAATAACGTCTACACGTCCTCCAGGGCCGGCAACGTTGATGTTCAACTTCGACGTTGCACAGCACCACATCGAAATAGGCGCAGCGAGGGAAAGTCTACACACCAAAGTAGCACACATCGAAATAGGGATGCCAGGCACAGCTGCAGACAGGGTCACAGGGTGGACTAGCGCTTCCGAGGCAACAGCTAGCCGCTCCCTTAAAGGGTCCCTCCCAGACACACTCAGCCTGCACAGCACGCGGTCTGAGGAGCCATAGGCACACAGACCCCGGGCGCCGCAGTCATGGACCCCCAGCAGCAGCAGCAGCAGCAGCAGCCAGAGGTCCACCCAGCCCTCCCTGCAGGAGCAGTACTTGCCCTGATCCATGCCATGCAGGAGGCAGCTGAGCACCTCCTTGCCACACAGGAGGAGGAGCGGCCCCCAGGGAAGCAGGGCTCAACCCCCAAGCCAGCAGCACCCCGACCCCCCCCCCGCCTCACACGCCGCCACCTGTGGAGCTACCCCACCAGCACTGACTGGTGGGAGCGGCTAGTGCTTGAGGAGTGGGACGACGACCAATGGCTCAGGAACTTCAGGATGAGCCAGAAGACATTCCTGGAGCTGTGCCAGTGGCTCACCCCCACACTCAGGCACCAGGATACTGCCATGCGGCGTGCCCTCCCAGTGGAGAAATGGGTTGGCATCGCTGTCTGGAAGCTGGCCACTCCCGACAGCTACCGATCCATGGGACAGCAGTTTGGCATCGGCAAGGCCACCATCAGGGCTGTCCTTATGGAGGTAAGAGGACCCACGGGGGGGGGCAGGGGGGCCCTGGCAGGGCAGGGGAGGGCAGCGCAGGGCAGGGCCACACACACCCTGCACACCCCTCATTGGTGCTCTCCCATGTGCTTTCCCTGCAGGTCGTGCGTGCCATCAACACCATGCTCCTCCACAGGCTCGTGAGGCTGGGGGACCCAGATGCCACCATCGCGGGCTTTGCCACGCTGGGATTCCTCAATTGCTTCGGGGCTCTGGATGGGACTCACATCCCCATCCGCGCCCCGCAACACAGTGGAGGACGGTACATCAACCGCAAGGGCTACCACTCAGTGGTCCTCCAGGCCTTGGTGGACAGCCGGGGACGTTTATGTGGGCTGGCCTGGCAGCACCCACGACGCCTGGGTTTTCCGGAACTCAGGCCTGTGCCGCCGGCTGGAGGTGGGGACCTACATCCCCCAGTGGGAGAGCCCTGTGAGGGACACCACCATGCCCCTCTGCGTCGTCGCAAATGCGGCATACCCCCTCCGGCCCTGGCTCATGCACCCGTACACGGGCCATCTCTCTGCCAGACAGAAGTGCTTCAACCAGCGCCTGAACCATGCGCGCCAGGTGGTGGAGCGCTCATTTGGCTGCCACAAAGGGCGCTGGAGATGTCTCCTGACCCACCTGGATGCGGGCCCCAACAACATCCCCCAGATTGTGGGTGCCTGCTGCGCCCTACACAATTTGGTGGAGAGCAAGGGGGAGGCCTTTTTTTCAGGGCTGGGCTCTGGAAGCCAGCAGGGGCGACGTGCAGCCACCCACTGCTCCCAGTCGCCAGGTGGACCCCGAAGGGACCCAGGTCTGGGAGGCCCTGCAGGCCCACTTCGAGGAGGCCGCGGAGTGAACTCTGCCAGGCCCCCCACTGCGCCCCCCCCTTCCTCCACAACACTCCCTGCCCCTACGCCCACACCACGGAGCATCCAACAGCACACCCCCCCCACACTTCTCCTGGACAAATAAAAGCACACACTCATTGGTAAAATGAAACTGGTTTTCTTTTTTCAACTGGTTTTTGAACTAATAATGACAAAACTATGTACAAGACCTACTAACTAAAGCATAACATAAGTGAATAATAAAAAATTTCCATATATTTACATGTAACAAAAAACAGAAAACCAGGGATTGCAAGGACAGGGAGAACTATTTACATGGGGGGGGGACTGGGCAAACGGGGGGGCACAAAAACATAAGTCCAACTATATACAAGGGGGGGGCCATGTCCTGGGCCCCATATCCCTATAGTCTGGTATGGGGGGGTGGGCGGCCGGGAGCCCCGCCTCGGCCGCAGCCCTGTCCGGGACTGGCTGGGGGCTGGGCGGACCGGAAGATACGTCCGGCGAATCTCAGCTGGCCCCAGGTGTCCCTCGGCAGTCCGGCCCTCGGTGGCAGGTGGCAGGGCGACGGTGGACGGCGCGGCGATGAGCGGAGCAGCGGATGGCGTGGCGGGTGGAGCATGCAGGGTGGGCACTGCGGCGGCCAGCACAGCACAGGGGGCCAGGTAGTCCACGAGACAGTTGAATGTCTCCATGTAGGCCCCCCATGCCTCTTGGCGCCAGGCCAGCTCCCGCTCCTGCAGGTGGAGGCGGCGTTGCTCCACCCACAGACACTGCTCCGCGACCTCCAGCTGCCGACAATGGATGGCCAGCAGCTGGGGGTCTGTCGCCGCTGTGTGGTGTTGCGGGGTCTGCCGTCTTGCCCGCCGTGGGGCCGGTCGGTCCTCCACCGAGGGGCTGGCCTGGAGCGATGGCCCCGGACGGGATTCTGGGACCACTGAAGCCTCGCCGGCGCTCTCCGGTCCTTCCAATGGTGCAGCTGCGGAACACAGGAGGGGGGGAAGAAGAGTGGAGACAGGCTTTAGTGTGGGCCCCGAGCCGTGGCCCTTGTCCCCCCACCCCTGTGCTGCAGGTTCCCCATCCCTGTCCCAGGGAGAAGCTGCTGTGATGGGATTCATGGGTCCCCCTGCACTGCACCCCGTCCCCTGGCGGGAGTGACTCTCACTTCATTCAGCAGGGTCTGACAGGAGAGGTTTCTTAGGCCACAGATGCCCAGTTTCTCCCAGAAGTGACAGTACAGCAGTCACAGACAGTCCTTCCAACCCATCCTGGGGAGAAGACCCCAAGGGGTGCCCCTCTGGGGTGTAGCTTTCCCCCTTCTCAGGCTGGCTGCCTTTCAGCTCTCCCTTCCCCTAGCCTCTACCTGCAGCCCCCCCCGATTCAAAGCCATCTCGGCTCCTCCCCTCTCTTTGTTCAGGGCAGGGGTGCCACCTGCCAGTTGTAGCCCCAGGATCATCCTTTGCCCCTGGGAACTATTCAGCTTGCTGCTTATATCTAGCCTGAGTCTCGCATTTGCACTCACCCCACTCCATCACATGCTGCTGCGGCTGCTGCTGCTGCGGGGTGTCCCACCCCCTCCTCCCGCGGGACCCTAGAGGTTCCGCTCCCCCCTGCCCTGGGGATGGGGCATGGCACTGTCGTGCTGGGGGGCGGGGGAAGGGGCTGATGCCCTCCCGTGAGGGACATTGCACTGCTGTCCTTGGGGCCATGGCCATATGGGCATGTGGAAGGCCCTGGCCACATATCTATTACCCCCGCCCCTCAACCCCGGGGGTGTACACCGGGGGGGTACATACCTGCTGGTCCACTCCCACGGTCCGGGGACACCCGGGGGGTGGACACCCGGCTGCTGCTCCGGAAGGGGAGGATGATGTGCAGCCCCGTCTCAACAGAGGAGGAGTCCCCCTCCTCCTCCTCCTCCTCCTGCTGCTGCTGTGATGCCCCGGGGGTGGGCTCCAGGGGGGGCCCCCGGGGTGCGGGGCTTACCTCCGAGGCGGACTCCGGCTCCGGGGCCTGCTGGGGCTCCTCAGCCAAGGTGTCAAGAGTGGCCATAGGGGAGGAGGTGTGCCGGGGGCCCAGGATGTCCCTGAGCTCCCTGTAAAAGTGGCAAGTGACGGGGGCGGCCCCAGATCAGTCGGCCGCATCCCGGGCCCGGGCGTAACCCTGCCGCAGCTCTTTCACTTTACTCCGGACATGGTCCAGAGTGCAGGCCAGGTGACCCTGGGCGGCCAGACCCTCGGCCAGCCAAGCGAACGCATCCACGTTCCGCCTCTTGCTCCCCATTACCTGGAGCACTTCCTCTTCACTCCAGAGCCCCAGCAGGTCCCGAAGCTCGGCCTCCTTCCAGGAGGGGCCCTGCTGCTGCTTGCTGCCATGGCTGCCCTGGCTCCCCTTGGGGGGGGTCCCCTGGGGGTGCTGGGGGGGCTGCCGTGCGGCCATGAGGTTGGTTGGGGGTTGTTGGGGCTACTCAAGAATGTGCAGGCTGGCCACATGTTTGGGCTGCCCCCTGCACGCTCTGTCAGCTTCCTGCACAGAAAGGGAGGGGGAGGGGACCTTTAAGGGGCCGCTTCATGCGGCCACCATTGAGCTGAGGGGCTGGAGAGAGCGTGTCTCAACCCCTCAGCTGATGGCCGCCATGGAGGACCCCGCAATTTCGATGTAGCGGGACGCGCAACGACTACACGGTCCCTACTTCAACGTTGAATGTCAAAGTAGGGCGCTATTCCCATCCCCTCATGGGGTTAGCGGCTTCGACGTCTCGCCACCTGACGTCGATGTTAACATCGAAATAGCGCCCAACACGTGTAGCCGTGACGGGCGCTATTTCAAAGTTAGTGCCGCTACTTCGAAGTAGCGTGCACGTGTAGACACGGCTTAGATGAGCAGGAATTAGGTAACAGGAAGACATGAATTTCAAAGCAGGAGCAGCAAGCCTGTGGCTGTGCAGTCATGTTCGTATTAGAGCCTGAGAAGTGTCTGTCTGCCTTTGCAATTAGTGGTGTGAGTGCATCTACCCATTACAAATATCACCTGCAGGGAGTTCATGGTTCTGTCTCTACACTTACTTTTCTCTGTGCTTCCTGGCACCAGCCACTGAACCACTGTTGTGCGGGGTTGTGCTTGCGTAAGACACCGAGAAACTTCTCTCTCATGTTTACGTTTGTGCACAAATCCCTTCCCTCCCCCACAGGTGCCACACAGTCAGGGTCTTTCCCGCGCTGAGCCATATCCCATGGGTAGCTCCCAACAGCTAAGATAATCAGGGGCTTGCTGCCACCGGGCGGGGGAAGTCTCCCCTGGTGGCTAAGATATTTGGTGGTGGGGAGCACTGCAACTGGCCCCCAATGAACCTCCCCATGCCACTAGCAGATGCCCTGTGGTGCTTGCAGCGACCAGGGGAGGCCTCCCCGACAGCTAGGATAAATCAGGGGTTTCAGCCACTGCAGGGGAGGTGGGGGAGTCATCCCTAGTGGCTAAGCTACTTGCAAGGGGGAGCACTACTTCAGCATTCCAAGCAGCTCTGCAGCCGCAGGCCACAGCACCACCCTACAACCCCGCCAAAACTATTTCCGGGAGGAGCTTGCTGTCCATTGCAGACACCTGCTGGTTTGATATTTCTGGCATAAAATCTTTTCCCTAACATTTACTATCTGTCTTCATGCTTTGACTCCCCTCAGAAAAACAGGGCTGGGGGCTAGTTGAGATTCCTGTTTGCATTGTAAGTTCAGTGTATAATATTTCACTGCCATGTCCTGTGTTGGCAATGTTTGTGTAGTGAAGAGCAAAGTCAAAAATATCTTTTTTCCTCGACTTTTCTATCTTCTTTCTTCTAACTTTGAGAATACAGTCCGGGTCCCTGTATTATTTTTAGAGATCAGGTGCAATGATGGAAGGAGGGGACACTCAGTGGATGGCCAATTCAGAACACAGCCCATGCACAGAAGCCTTACAGTGCACCAGAAAGCCAAAGACTCTCACCTCAGCAACTCTCTTTCAAAAAACTTTCCTATCTTCTCTTTCTTCAAGCGTTTCAGGGTCCCTGTGTTATTTTCAGGGATTGGCTGAAATCATGGTGTGTGTGGAGAGACACTCAGCGGATGGCCAGTTGAGAATTCAGCTGCAGCAGAAAGTTTTCTGTAAGCTGTTTTGCCATCTACTTTTTCTTCCTTCCAAAAGGAAAAATGTACATTTTAGTTACCACAGGAGGGGAATGAGGAAAATACAGTGGCTGTCTACACTAGCCCAAATCTTCAAAATGGCCATGCAAATGGCCATTTCAAAGATTAGTAATGAGGCGCTGAAATACACATTCAGCACCTCTTTAGCACGCTGGCAGCCGCAGCTCTTTGAAATTGCCATGTCTCGCTGCTGCGTGGCTTGTCCAGACGGGGTTCCTCTTCGAAAGGACCCTGGGAACTTCAAAATCTCTTCATTCCTATCAGCTGATTCCCACAATGCACTACTGCAAGTCAATATTTGACAATTGAGTGCGGCAGTAATAAATCGACTTGTTGAGGAGCACATAGGGAGGTGAGGATGGTCAAATTTGAACTTTTAAATTCTAGAATTACAAAACTGATATTAATAAATCCTAGTTTATCTCAGTGTAGATGAAGCCTGGGTGACGAAGCAACAAAATAGTAGATGAAATTCAATGTTGATAAATGCAAAGTCAGGAGCATTAAAAATATAATACCAAGTATCCGTATAAAATGATAGGGCTAAATTAGTCCTTACCACTCTAGAAAAAGATTGTCCATTGAGTGTATTTTTGGACAACTATCCACAATCCATAGCAGCAGTTAAGAAGATTAACAATCAAAATCATTTGGAAAGGGACAGAGACTAAGAGACAGAAAATATCATGTTGCCTCCAGATAAATCTATGGCATGCCCAAATTTTGAATACTGTAGGAAGATCTGGCCACTCCGTCTCAAAAAAGATATGCACTCAAACCTCTTAATCTAGTACCCCTGAGAAATATGGTTGCCAGGTTATGGAATTTTCTGGTCAAGAGGGTGGTGGGGGTAGAAGTGGGTACGTGAGAGGGATGGAAGTGAGATGAGTGATGGTGTGGCACTTACTTACTCCTGGGAGCACACATAGCTCTGCACCCCACTCCCAAGCACTACCCCACTACTGCTATGGGAGTGGTGGGAAAAAAGCCTCCAGAAAAGGTTGTCACTTCAGGGCTTTTCCCCCAGGCAGGAAGGAGGGAAGAGTGGCACTGCCAACAGCAGCTTCCTCCTCCCACTCCCAAGGCCCAAACCATGGGTGTTCCTGGATTAGGGATTCCTTGAACCTCTGTAATCCAGTGTATTAAAACTGGAAAAGGTACAGGGTTGGTCAACAAAAACCATCATATTATGGAACAGCTTCCATATGGGGCGAGATTGAAATGTTCAGTTTGGAAAAGAGGCGTGGGGACATGCTAGAGGTCTATACAGTTATGACTGGAGTGACAAAAGTAAATAAGGAAGTGTTATTTTCTCCTTCATGTAACACAGGAACTAGGGGTCACTACCTGAAAATTAATAGGCAGGGGGTTCCAAATGAACAAAAGGAAGTATTTCTTCACATAGTTCAGTCAACCTTTGACAGAGGGCACTGTGAAGGGCAAAAATTATTACAGAGCTCAAAAAAGAACTAAGCAAGTTCATGGAAGAAAGCTACATCAAAGGCTATTAGCCAGGATGGTTAGGGATGGTGTCCCTGGCTTCTGTTTGTCAGGATTTGGAACAGGTAGTAGGAGATGGATCATTTGATGATTGCTTGTTCTGTTTATTCTCTCTGGGGCACGTGGCCTGGCCACTGGTAGAAGACAGGGTTCTGAGCCGTATGGACCTTTGGTCTGACTATTCTTATGTTTTTAATTTAAAAGGGTACAAATACTTAAACTAAATCTTCAGTTTTTATTTCAATGAACATGCAAAAATACTTCCAGAAGTATTCTCAGTGGGTAAATGTACAGCTCTATCAGAAAGTCATAAGGTGTGCAGCTCTACTATCTGGGGAATGTATCTGAAAAACTTCAATTCCTTGGCAGCAGTACATTCTCTTGAGAGCTATTGTTTTTTCCAGGAAGAGGAGCTCCTTCTCGTCAGGTACAGTTGTGACGTAAAAAAGGCAGGATAGTTTCAAAATCAGACATCTGCTTAAAAACAAGAAGACAATGGACTTTGGTACTGAAAATTGGTGTATTTCAATAACATGAGAATTGTGCTTTTATGACAACAGAACAATGTATTAATATCCAGGGATTTGTAGAGTCTAACTGAAACATCTGGTCACTTATTGTTTCGCATCTGCATCACTCCTCTTTCTTTTTATTTTACTTGGTTAATCCTAGTGCTGGTGAAGGTTAAGCAATTATGAGAACCAATGCAGTGTAATCATTTGCTTGGGATGCAGCCAGCAGGACATTACGCAAGCTATTCTGTGTTGAGCTTGAAGTGACTGATCTTGAACAAAAGACGTTATGCTCTCTTGGAAGGAGACAGAATTCTATATTTTTTCTGGCTCAAATCTTCTCACTAAGGCTGCCAATTCAGCTGTGATGAGTGGACTACATCCTTATAGGAAAGATTTGAAGCCATCCAATTCCCGGCTCTTGCACCTTCACATAGGGCTTGAGCACTAGTCTGGGAACAGCACTGAATTAGCTGTTTCAAGCCATTCTCAGTTCTCCTAGAGGTGAGAAAAGAATGCTGAAGAACTCATGGCCTACTCAGAAAGCTTAGCACTTCAGCTCATTAAAAACATAGCTCTCCACCTCTCACACACCACCACCACCACCATTTTTAAATACTTTCAACAGCTAGCAGCAGATTAGTTAACTCAGATGTCTGTTAGATGCATACAGAAACTTTTGTCTTGAATTTCTTCACGTCTCAGCTTGGTGGTTTGCAAAGGTCATCCTTGCTCTGACAAATGATCAATGATGTATTTGGAATGATTTTGATCATGAGGCTAGTGGCTGTGTCTACACTTGCATTCCTCTTTCAAAAGAGGCATGCAAATGAGGGAAATCAAAAATGCAAATGAGGTGCAGATTTAAATATCTGGAGCCTCATTTGCATATTCTTTTCAAAGAGATTTTTTCCAAGGAAGAAAAGCAGAGTAGATGTGTCTCTTTTGAAAGTAAACCCCATCTTTGAAGGAACCCTTCTTCCCATAAAAATGGACAGAAACAAACAAAAGAACTACAAATGGGCAGAAGGATTAATTCGAAGATGGAGTTTACTTTCCAAAGAGTCACATCTGCACTGCTTTTCTTCTTTTGAAAGACTATGCAAATGAGACACCAGATATGTAAATCTGCACCTGATTTGCATTTTTGATGTTCCACATTTGCATGCCTCTTTCACAAGAGGAATACAAGTGTAGACACAGCCAGTGAACAAATAATCAACTAACCAGCACAATTAGAAGCAGTTGATATCCTTGTATTAGCTGAGACACAAAGGACTTAAAGGGAAGACTGAATTCTACTCCCCTCTTTCCCACCCCAGAACTGTCTCTTCAGGACACATTGACCCCCTGGGCAAATTTAGGATATCACTGCCCACCTCATATTTAACCTAACAAAGGCTATGTTCACACTAGCACCCCACCCCTTCAAAAGGGGGATGTTAATAAGACACTTCAGGATATGCTAATGAGGTATTGCAATGCATACACAGCACTTTAGCATAACAGTGGCCACAACACTTCAAAAGTGCCACTTTTGATTGCGCAAGGTTCACCTACATAGAGTCCTTTTCAAAAGGACCCCACACACTTCAAAATCCCCCTATCTGGTTATAGGAATAAGGGGATTTCAAAGTTTGTGGAGTCCTTTCAAAAAGGGCCATGGCTGTCATTATGCTAATTAGGCACTGCATATCCATTGCACTACCTCATTAGCATATCCTGAAGTGGCTCATTAGCATCCCGGTTTGAAAGGGGAGAGCTAGTGTAGACATAGCCAAAGAGTCGTTTCCTTATAGCTCTGTATGTAAGTACATTCAAAAATTGTTTTAACTTTTAGTCCTTTAATTTAACTTTTAAAACCCATGCTTTACATGGGTGAGAAAAAAAATTCTACAGAACGTTTTTATTGGTATATATCAAATCACTGAAAAACATTTCTTGGAGATTAACTCAAGTCAACTGCCTAAGATCTGGAGCTCCATTAACCTCTTACAGACAGTTTTGAAATTTTGAGTTTTCAATCAAAAATGTAATGAAACCAAAACATTAAATACCAGGAAAGAGGAAGCCGTGCTAGTCTATACACTATCAAAACAAAAAGCAGTCAAGTAGCACTTTAAAGACTAGCAAAATAGTCTATTAGGTGAGCTTTCGTGGGACAGACCCACTTCTTCAGACCATAGCCAGACCAGAACAGAATCAATATTTAAGACACAGAGAACCAAAAACAGTAAGCAAGGAGGACAAATCAGAAAAAGACAATCAAGGTGAACAAATCACAGAGTGAAGGGGTGGGGAGGATGGTCAAGAATTAGACTGAGCCAAGTATGCAGACGAGCCCCTATAGTGACACAGAAAGTTCCCATCACGATTTAAACCATATGTTAATGTGCCGAATTTGAATATAAAAGTCAGCTCGTCCACTTCTCTTTCCAAAACGGTGCGATAATGTCTCTTCAGTAACACACATACCTTGAGGTCATTGACAGAATGGCCCATTCCATTAGAATGTTGACTAACTGGTTTGTGGATCTGGAGTGTTTTGATGTCTGTTTTGTGCCCGTTGACCTTTTGTCTAAGGGAGTTAGAAGTCTGTCCAATATACAAAGCATCTGGGCATTGTTGGCACATGATGGCATATATGTTATTAGTAGAGGAGCATGAGAAAGTGCCCGTGATTCCATACCATCCATCTTCTCACCTTTGAGTCCTGCCCTGATACAAAGTGGTGGGACTGTCTAACAGCAAAAGAGGGTGAGGACCCCTGGTGGGCCAGTCTGTATTCCACCTTGATCCCAAGGCCCACCTGGGACACCAGTTGGTGGCTTCTTCATGGACCAGGAGCATGGGCATGTACTTGGTGTGGTTCAACCCTGTCCCTGAAGCCTGTCTTTTTTGCAGCATGAGTTAAAACCTGGCTCTCGCTTACCAGGTTGCACTCCCTGTTCCAACTTCTCCAGAACCTCTTATTGCGGTTCTGGATGCACTTCTCCCCAAACCTGTTCCTATTTGCACACCCCATCCATGGACCCACAAAGTCACTAGAACCTCCTTGCCAACCTCCTCCTGGCTCTCACCAAAGCCACAATATATAACACCAGGAGGAGAATGGTGCATGAGAGGGACATGCAACTGGGGGACCTACTTCCGTTCCTCCCTTACTTCACATCTCTGGGCGGAGGTCTCCTGGGTGGCATCCTCTGTCAGCTTCAAGGAGCAGTGGGCACTGCCCAGGATTCTCTGCTCGGTGTCCCCTTCTGGTTACCTTGTTTTAAACCTGTGACCCTCACCACCTGTTTCTAGTTTTTTTTTTTCTAAAGTGTCCCAAGCAGTCAATTGGGTCTGGGTCCAGTAGCCCCTCCCACTAGGCAGGGAGAGGGTGTTGGTGGATGGACATAGGCCCGCCACCATCACCACCAGCACTCAAATAGTGCCCCACTACAGTCCCATAAAATTTATCTACAGTCACCAGTCCTGGCTCTTAGTGTTCTGTGCTGTTATTTAGCACTAATTTACCCCAAATGTCTTCTAAGAGCCAGTAAGCAGTGGAAGTGTTGGTACTGTGCTAGACAATATTCATGTCCCATGGTCCAGCAAATTCTCTCGTTCAGCACCAGTAGGGTATGAAGGGTTCAGGATGAGAGAGGTTCAACCTGTATTTGCATTGTTTCAGATTCTTCCTTCCTCTGCTAACACTTGCAAATAAGACATGTCCCTTATGTAAGCATTAGCAGAAAATCATTCAAAAAGCATTACAAATACTGAAGCTAATTTGCAGTTTTTATTTGACTGAACGTACTCCCAAAATCTTTTTTGTATTTGGCCAGCATTATTCTCAAAACCCACGAGCTTGCACTGTTCTCAGTACCTTCCATTAGGTGCTGAAATGGGAACTGAGCTCGTTTTAAAATGTATCCTCAGTTGGTGGAATGCTTTTGAAAGTCTGGCCAGCAGTAAAAAAACCAGGGTTTCTCAAATTTCTTACCATGGACTGCCTTACTACAGAGCTTCTCATAGACAACATTTCCTCCCTTTCATGAATGCATGCTGGAACCCACATTCCTGTGGCAGCTACAGCAATTGGTACCATGGAAAAATATTAGGAAGTTATGTTTTCATTGTCTTTTAGTGCATTTTAATAATTGGTAGCAAAGAAAAGAGCCAGCAACGCACATCCAGCTAGCTAATGGGCCACCAGCAAGTGCTCAACAGTTGACTGTATAAAGTACTCCACAGACTTCAATTTGGAGATCACAGCTTCAGGCTCAGGTCTTGGCAGGTAACCAATTTTAGGTCACTGTTCAATTGCTTTTTTATTTTTGCCATTCTTAGTGATCCCCTAGCATTCCACTACTGATTTTAGATCTAGCACAACTCACACACACAGGCTGTGGCCACACTTGGCCAAAACTTCGAAGTGGCCATGCTAATGGTAATGGCCAAATCCAAGGATATTAATGAGGTGCTGAACTGAATATTCAGCACCTCATTAGCATTCACATGCTTCCAGCTGCAATGCTTTGAAAAGGACCCCACACATTTTGGCAGGGTCTACACATGCCTCTTCCTTTCGAAAGAGGCATGTTAATAAGCAGGTTCGAAAGATGCTAGTGAGGCACTGCAATGAATATGCAGCACCTCATTAGCATAATGGCAGGTGCAGCAATTCGAAAGTGCGGCTTTTTGAATTGCACACTGCCTTTGGAGACGGGACCTTCTGAAAGGACACCCCCCCAGTTTTCGAAAGCCCCTCTTCCCATCTGTGATCACACTTTCACACTTTTGAATCGCCGCAGCTGCCATTATGCTAATGAGGCACTGCATATTCATTGCAGTGCCTCATTAGCATCTTTCGAACTGGCTCATTAACATGCCCCTTTTGAAAGGAAGGGGCACGTGTAGACTCTGCCCTTGAAATCCCCTTATTCCTCTCAGCTGTAAGACCAGGAAGGTGTATAAGATTATTAGGACTATAAATCGGAAATGGCAGCCAAAGCAGACGTTGAGCAAAGATGAGAATGAAGAAGTGCTTGTGAATAAGTAGATTGTGTGCAGCAATGGATGACATATTGCACCAATCTGTACAAAGCACAGTTGGACCCAAGTGTCTCAGAGCGACTGAAGAACTGAAAGAGATATCTCCACTGAGTAGTGAGAGTGAGACCAATATTTCAACGGTGGAAGTAGAAAGAACAGTGAAATGTCTAAAGAACAACAAGAGCCTGGGAAATAAGATCATGGGAGAGATGGTCAAATACAGTAGAAAAAGTATGATTCAGGAAATACACAGACTATACAATGTAGCATGGAAAGAAGGGAAGGCACCTTAGGACTGGACAAGATCTGTGCTAGTGACCACACATAAGAAAGGAAGTACACTGGAGTGCAAGAACTACAGAATGATTGCCCTAATAAGTTGTCTATGCAAGATGCTGATGATGATGTTAATGGAAAGACTCAAATCACAGATAGAAGAACATCTTAGCTGTGTCTACACGTGCACGCTACTTCGAAGTAGCGGCACTAACTTCGAAATAGCACCCGTCGCGGCTACATGCGTCGGGCGCTATTTCGAAGTTAACTTCGACGTTAGGCGGTGAGACGTCGAAGTCGCTAACCTCATGAGGGGATCGGAATAGCGCCCTACTTCGATGTTCAACGTCGAAGTAGGGACCGTGTAGATGATCCGCGTCCCGCAACGTCGAAATTGCCGGGTCCTCCATGGCGGCCATCAGCTGGGGGGTTGAGAGATGCTCTCTCTCCAGCCCCTGCGGGGCTCTATGGTCACCGTGGGCAGCAGCCCTTAGCCCAGGGCTTCTGGCTGCTGCTGCCGCAGCTGGGGATCCATGCTGCATGCATAGGGTCTGCAACCAGTTGTCGGCTCTGTGGATCTTGTGTTGTTTAGTGCAACTGTGTCTGGGAGGGGCCCTTTAAGGGAGCGGCTTGCTGTTGAGTCCGCCCTGTGACCCTGTCTGCAGCTGTGCCTGGCACCCTTATTTCGATGTGTGCTACTGTGGTGTGTAGACGTACCCTCGCAGCGCCTATTTCGATGTGGTGCCGCGCAACGTCGAAGTTGAACATCGACGTTGCCAGCCCTGGAGGACGTGTAGACGTTATTCAGCGAAATAGCCTATTTCGATGTTGGCTTCACATGTAGACATAGCCCTTGTGTACAAGCAAGTGGGGTTCTGGGAAAGATAAAAGTATCATACAGCAGAGAAAGAACAAGAACATATACACTTGCTTTGTTGATTTTCAGAAAGCATTTAACAGTAAAGATCAGAAAGTGACTTGGGTGGTGGTGGAGTCATATGGAGTGGGTAGCAGACTGATACAGTTGTTGAAGGATATCAGTGACAATGTGGAGGCAGTGGTGAGAATATACATGGAGTTGGTTTAGAACAAGTAGAGGTACAAGACAAGAAGTTAGTTTAGAACAAGTAGAGGTACAAGACAAGTTCTTGCTGAGTATATTCATCATGCATCTAGAGAGAGTGATGGACAAGATCAAGGAAGAGGTAGATGGGATATCTGTGCACAGGGAAAGAATTAACAATTTGAGGTTCACAGATGATATAGTTATTATTGAGGAAAATGAGGAGAAACTAGTGAAAATGATGCAGGTGATAAATGAGGAAGGGGAGTCGTATCACCTGATTATCAACTTTATAAAACAAAAACAATGGTATTAGGAAGGAAGATCAGTGTAGATGGGATCGAACTAGAGAATGTAGAAAAGTTCACATATACGGAGAGCAACACGACATATGATCTGGATGGTAAGAAGGAAATAGCGACTAGAATAGTGAAAGCAAGAATGAGTTTGAAGGCCATGTATAATATCTGGACAAGCAAATCGATTAGCTTAGGACTGAAGCTGAACATCTTGAAAATGTGTATATTCATCGGCATGTTGTACAGATGCGAGACATGGGCAATAACAAAAGATTAGAAGAGAAGGCTATTGGTGTTCAAGAAGAATTGTTGTTGAAAGATCCTGAGACTAGGATGGATGCAGGTCACCAATGATGAATTATATAGGAAGATACAGACAAAAGAGAACCTACTGCAGAAGGCTATACAGTGGAAGTTACACCTATCGGGCATATTTGCAGAATGAACGATGAATGAAAAATCAAGACGCTGGTATTCATCATAATGGATGGTTTGAATAGGAGAGGCAGACCCCACGCAGAATGGACAGATGATTGGTGCGCAGCTAGTCTACAGAAACTAAGCCACTCTGCACTGGACAGGGAAAGATGGAAGGAAATAGTGAGAGAGGCATCAGATATCAATGGGTGCTGAGCCCACAGTTGTTCATGATGATGGCACCTCACACAAAAATGTGCAGATTCCCTTCTAGTAGTGATTTTTTACATCCTAATGTATGAAATTTCACATGAAATTGTTTGTGTCCAATAGTCACCTTTACAAAGGCACCTGCAATAAGACCCACCTCAAGGGCACCAAAGCATACGTCTCTTCATGTAGGCAGAGCTAATAAATCATCAAGAAAAATTCTTCTGATAATTTGGAGTTCAAAGAGAATACAAGTACCAGAGACTGCCACAGGAAGGCCCTCTTAAGAATACAATTGGGAAAAGGAAATGAGGAACTAAAACCTGCTCCAATATTTTAACTCTATTTTCACTATGCTAGGCAAGGTGTTTCACTTCATCGCTGCAGGACTGAATGAGCCTTTTTCTGCTTCCTGACCTTGTGCTAGAGATCAAGCAGTGACATAAGGGAGATGGGGATTAATATTGCCTCTCAGAGAAAATGTTTATCTCATTACAAAGAGACAAGGGATGTGGCTTGAGTAATGCTATCGTTCATACAGAGTCAGTTATACATGGCAATTTGGAATAGCAAGAGTGATTAAATCTGTGCTGTAGAAACACAAACTGCAGATAACTCTGAATCATATCTAGTTCACTGACCAACAAAATAGCTCACTACTTACATGTATGCAAAGGATAGCACACAGTGACCATTGGGGTTTGGTTGTTAGGAGTCTGTTCCCCTTCCCTTATTAGGCTCTGATTATCTGTTCTTACTCCGCAGCTATAACCTGATCTAGCCCCCATAATATTAATAGAGGGGACTTCCCAGGTAGCAGAGCCACCATAATGGCTCTCATTCCATCCCTTCTGTAATGGGCTTTACTTACCACCAGGGCACCTCCTGCTGGCTCCTGGGGTCGGGCTCCTTCCAGGTCTAATGCCCACTTCATCACTTGTTCATTCACTCTGCAGATTCTCTCTTTGTCTGCAATTCAGAATGTTCTTGGTTTGTGGCTTGGCATGCCGGCTAGGTCACTGTGTCTTTTCCGTTTCCAGGGGTTATCAAAATTTCACATCCAAAAATGGCACTCTTCTTTCTCTTGACTGTGCCACGTTCCCCGTGTTTGATAGGGAAATCCAGTACTACTCTGTACTCCAGGTTCCAACTCAGGAACCCTCTGATCAGCAGCTATGGCTGCAATAGTCATCTATGCTGCCATTTCCCTGAGCTTTTTCCCGTTCTGCTTCTCTGTGAGGTTAACTCCACCAATACCTGGATAACCCCGTTGTTCTGGGCTTGGCTCTACTGGGGTTCTGCTCTTCCTTCAGAATTTCCTACTTTCCCTTGCTAACATCAGAAAGTAGCTTCCTCAATGTAGCCCTTTTCTGATACCTACTTGCTGGTTTCATACTAGTCCCACCTATTCCTTCTGAGCCAGGCTCCATCCCAAACTATTGTAAATTAGGCTACTAAATTCCCTCCAAGCATGGCCTAGCCACTATTGGCCCCTACTCAGTCTCATTAACCCTTTTTAGGAAAGTGTGAGGTAAACACCACACCACACCATCATGGTCACTTTAATGTAGAGAGAACACACTGGAGAGTGGCTGGGAGTGACAAAACATGTGAGACAGTTGCTGTGTTCCAGCTATTTTGGAGGGGTGGCTGGGTGGGGTCAGAAGTGTCTCTTGCAATATATAACAGCTGAGTGAAAAATAGTTTGCATGATGACAGAAGTCTGCCAAAACTGGGGCTTCTCAGCACCTCTGAACATGAAACCACTTCTATACAGAAGCCTAATGCAGAGTGATGCTTCGGGGAAAAATAGGCTTTAATCTCTCAGGCTGCATCTACACTATAGTTCTGTTTCAAAAGAACATCTTTTGAAAAAGACCATCCAAAGATGCATCCACACACACCAGCAGGGACTGAAGGTTCGGTCTGTTCTTTTGAAAGGCCCCCAGCACAATTTCGAAAGAGAGTGTCTACACACGCCAGGGCGCTCTTTTGAAAGAGCAGGGACAGGAAGCACCACAGGCAGGGTCATATGGCGAACGAGCCTTTCCGGGGCTGCTGCCCGCTGTCCCCTTGAAGGGTCCCCCCCCACACCTCAGCCTGCACACGTCAAGGGCCAGCAACTCTGTCCCCAGGCAGAGCGAGCAAGCGAGAGAGAGCAGAGGAGGCATCCCAGGCCCCCATGGTGCCCAAGCAGCACACCCCCTCCATTGCAGCTGTCCTGGCCGCTGTGCTGCAATGACTCTGGGTGTCCACCACAATAGCCACCCTCCTGGACGCCATCCTCAGGGCGCAACGTCCCCAGCCAGTCCCCCGGGTCATCCGCCGCCTGTGGAGCTTCCCCACAAGCAGCGACTGGCGGGACCGGCTGGTGGTGGAGGACTGAGACAAAGACCGGTGACTACAGAACTTCAGGATGACCAAGGGAACGTTCCTGGAGCTGTGCCACTGGCTCGCCCCAGTCCTCCAGCACCAGGACACACACCTGAGGCTGGCGCTCCCCCTGCACAAAAGGGTGGCCATCGTGCTATGGAAGCTGGCCCCCCCGGACAGTTACCGATCTGTTGGACACCAGTTCGGGGTGGGCAAAGCCACTGTCAGGGCCATCCTCATGAAGGTAAGCCGTGCTCAGTGCACACTTAGACTGCATGTGGGGGGCAGCCTGGTGACAAGCACTGTCAGGAGAAGGGCAGGCACTCTGGGGCCAGGGGCGGGGATTGGGACAGGCACAGGCGGGCAAGCCACACCCCACCCCACGCTTATGAGCGTGCCCCCCCCATGCCCTGCAGGTCATCCGGGCAATCAACAAGGTGCTCCTCATGCAGCTGGTTCGGGACAGGGACCTGGACGATGCCATCCAGGGATTCCAAGAGCTGGGCTTCCCCAACTGCTTTGGGGCCGTCTTAGCTAGGCCCTGGAGCACAGCCGCGGGCCCTACTTCAATTGCAAGGGCTACCACTCAGTGTTCCTGCAGGCCCTGGTTGACACCAGCAGCCGGTTTGAGGACATCTATGTGGTCTGGTCCGGCCGCACCCACGACACGACGGTCTTCAGGAACTCAGGGCTGGAACATCGTATGGCTGAGGGAACCTTCATCCCCTGGCAGGAGCTCCCTATCGGGAACATGACAATGTCACCCTACATCGTGGTGGACGTGGCCTTCCCCTGCAGGCCTGGCTGATATGGCCATACACCGGGCACACCCAGCCAAGCCAGGACCTTTTTAATGAGTGGCTGAACCATGCCTGGAACACTGTGGAGTGGGTGTTTGGCCTCCTCAAGGGGCATTTTAGATGCCTCTGCACCAGGCTGGAAATGGGCCTCCCCAATGTCCTGGCAGTGGTTGGGGCCTGCTGCATGCTTCATAACCTGGTGGAGACAAAACACGAGCCCTACATGCAGAGGTGGGCTGCCGAGGTGGGGCCTGGGTACGAACAGCCCCCTGCTGCCCCGTGCCACCAGGACCAGCAGGATGGGATGTGGGTAAGGGAGGCCCTGTGCCAGGCCTTTGAGCATGGGCTATGGTAACCCCCCACTGTGCACCCCCCACCCTCACCCTCCACACACACACGCACACCCACCAGCACCCATGCACGGGGGACACAGGGTAAACCATAGAAATAAACTGTTTATATTGGAAGAACTGTGCCCCTCATCATCCAGGGAGAACTATATACGTGTGTGTGGGGAGGGTGAACGGGGACAACTATTTACATGGGAGTGGGGAGGGTGGATGGGGGAGGCTGGGGTTGGGGGGGGCCTCACCCCTCCAGGGGGCTTGATGACTGGGAGCCCCGTCACCCGTGCCCCACCGCCTTCCGCCACATGTCCAGGGGCCCCACCAGGGCTAGGCCAGGGCTGGTGGCACAGGGAGGTAGGGGTGTGGCTCAGGTGTTCTCCCCATGCCTGTGCCGAGCTCAGCACAGGGGGGGGGGGGCAGGGGCTCGGCTTCCACCTGGCCAGCCCTGGCTAGCAGGGCATGGGCCACGCAGATGAGGCTGGCCAGGGGAGGTGGGGAAGGAACAGGGCCTCCAGGTCAGCCTCCTTGGGGGTGGGCATTGTGGCGGGGACAGGGGGCTGTGGGATTGAGGTCGGGGGAACTGCTGGCAGGGAGGTGGAGGATGCACAGGTGAGGGGGGTATGGGGGATGGTGGGGAGGCGACGGGGGGGTGCAGGTGCTGGGGTGACCTGCGACGGTGAGGGCATCCAAGCTGGACCCCACCTGGTCCCATACCTGCTGCTCCATGGCAAGCCACTCCCACACAACGCCTGTCAGCTCCCTGAGGGAGGCCATGTGGGCTGTGTCCCCTGCCTTCTCCCTGGCCTGGTGGCACCAGCAGATGGACCGGTGACAGCCCCATGCTGGCCCTGTCCGAGGCCTGGTCTGCTCCCCCTCGCCCTTGGTCATCGGGTTCCCTGGGCCCGTCGTGGGGCTGTTCCGTCTGCTGGCTGTTGGAGCTGTGGAGACTAAAAGGGAGAGGAACAGGCCATTAGCTCCAGTGAGGGACCCCCTGAACCCCCCACCCCCCGTCCTGCTCACCCGATCCTGGCGGTCCTGCAGGGACCGCATCTGGGGTTCTCGGTCTGTGTTGCAGGAGCGCTGACTCTCCTCTGCCTCCCTTGGTCCCTCTGCAGCCTGGTGGCCTGTGGTACTGTCTGGCCTGCATGGTGCTGGGTGCCACACATCAGCCCTGTGAGGCTGGGGTGGCGGGGCCATCTGGCCTGCACATGCCCTGGGGCTGATATCCCTGTGGGTGGGCTGCAGCCACCCCAAGTGGGACTCCGCGCCCCCTCCCCTGGTCCCGCATCCACCATCGTGCACCCAGTGTACATACCTGTGGGTCCTTCCAGGAACTTGGGTGAGGCGCAGTCCGAGGGGGCCAGGCTGGGGGCCAGGCTCGAGCCCTCATCATTGCTGGTGTCCTGGATCCTTGGGGGACACCTGCGGGTGGCAGGTGGTCTGGGACAGTCCTCCCCCTCGAGCCCTGTCCCCATCTCCTCTGGCTCGGATGGGGAGTCAGCAGTGTCCATGTACATGGCCGGGGGCCCCGCCTCCTTGGGCCCAAGGAAGCGGTTGAGTTCTTGGTAGTAGGGGCAGCTGGTGGGCGCTGCCCTGACCACCTTGCAGTGCCCTGAGCCCGACAGTGCGCCTGCCGCAGCTCCCTCACTTTCAACCTCGCCTGTTCCAGGGTCCGTGTGGGGTGACCCCAGCCAGTGAGGCCCTTGGTGAGGTGCTTGAAGGCAGGCACGTTTCAGCGCTGGACCCCTGTCTACTGCAGGACCTCCCTGTCTTCCCACAGGGCGAAGAGGTCCTGCAGCTCGGCCTCTGTCCAGGAGGGGGCCGGCTCCCCTCCTGGGGGGACTCCCCCTGGTCGCTGGATGGCCCCTGGGGTGGGCGGAAGTCCTGGCTGCTGGCCACGGTGCCAGAGGTGCCGCGGCTTCCCCCAGGGCGTCGTGGCTGGGAGCTGTGCAGGTGGAAGCATGGGCTCCCTGCTTCCTACATGCTCTCAGCTTCCTGCCTGAGGGCTTCTGGGAGCCTGTGTGCTAGGAGGTGGCTGGACGCAGGACCCATAAAGCTCCACTTGTGCTGTGAGTGGCACTGCCGCCTGCCAGCTGATCACAGCCATGGAGGACCCGCTCGTTGGAAAGAGCAGGCCATGGAGCATCTACATTTGCTCTCTTTCGAAACTGTCTTTCAAAAGAGGCGCTTTTCCCAGCCTGGGAGCAGAGGGCCAACTTCGAAAGAAGGGGGGGTTCTTTCACAGTTACTTTCGAAAGAGCGCCGTGTCCGTGTAGATGCTCCACAGCTTCTTTCAAAAGAACTCGGTCTTCCAATCCTAATTTCGAATGTACTTGCTAGTGTAGACGCACTCTCAGTGTATTGGTTTCCTCACCTGTGAAAAGGGATCCTATAATTGCCAACCTCACAGAAGTATTATGAAACCAAATTAATTAATGGCTAATGATCCACTGAGATCTCCTTCTATCCGAGATTAAGAGCTTCTTATTGTATTTCTTTTTTAATTAATTTTTCTTCAAAGTAGTGACAAAGAGACAGCCATGTTAGTCTGTATTCTATCAGAACAGAAAAGCAGTCATGTAGCACTTTATAGACTAACAAAATAATTTATTAGGTGATGAGCCTTCATAGGACAGACCCAGATCATATATTGAGTCTGTTCTGGTATGGCTATGATCTGAAGAGGTGGGTCTGTCCCATGAAAGCTCATTGACTAATAAATTGCTTTGTTAGTCTTTAAAGTGCTACACGCCTGCTTTTTTGTTTTATTCAAAGTAGTAAGGGCAGTTATGCGTATTGCAGCCAGGAGACTAGACTAAAATACTCTGTGTTCATGTATTTCTTTCACCGAAAGGAAAATATCCCAAATATTTAGAAGGCTGGACAACACAAAGAAAAGAACATGTTGGCAGCATAGCATGGAGTAAAAAAAAAAGGATTTTCATGAGTATTTTAAATACCAGAGGGAAGTGAAGTATAACGATCCAAATATGCAGAAAAAAAGGCAGCATTTAAGTGGGAATAAGAACAAGTAAAAGAATAAATGAGACCTTATTTAGGGTGATAGGACAAAAAGAGTACAGAGATGCAGTCAAAGGCAAAGTCTTGCAGTTAGAAAACTAATGTGAAATCTGAAGTCTGCACAGTGTAAGGGTAAACATGGTCCACATCTGTGACAAAAAGCTTTCCCCGATTGTGTGGGGGGAGACAGTCAGCCTGCACCTCAATCTTTATGTAAAACGTGTAACCCTTCTGCTGGAAGGAGTTGGCGGCAACCAGGGCTGAGTTCAACATTTAGGGGTTCCTTTTCATCCAGCTCACACAGAACTGGCTCAAGCCCCCACCCAGTACCCTGAGAAATTCCCACACCCCTGGGCGCCTCGGGCCGTGTCTACACGTGCCCCAAACTTTGAAATGGCCACGCAAATGGCCATTTCGAAGTTTACTAATGAAGCGCTGAAATGCATATTCAGCGCTTCATTAGCATGCAGGCGGCAGCGGCGCTTCGACATTGACGCTCCTTGCCGCCGCGTGGCGCGTCCAGACGGGGCTCCTTTTCGAAAGGACGCCACCTACTTCAAAGTCCCCTTATTCCCATGAGCTGATCCTACTTCCCTGTCCTGCCAGCCCCCTCCCAGCCCTAACAGGGCTCCCACACCCGGTGTGGCAGGGGCCCCCATACACGCCGGGGGTCTTGTGATGAGGCTCATCCGTGCCTGTGGCCCCAGCCACGGGGGTGTGCCCGTGCCTCATTGTATATAGTTCTCCCCCATATTTAGCTCCCCGTTAGGAAGACCCCCACACCATATTTTCCAGAGCTGTTTATTTACATGTATATAGATGGCCGCCGGTTATTAAACACGTTTTTTGTGCACCCCCGTGTCTCCTGGGGGGGGGCATACTGCAGGGTGGGTGTGAGCTGGAGTGCCAGGTGGAAGTCAGTGTGGCTCCTGCTTGAAAGCCTCCCATTGGGCTTCCCAGACCCTAACCCCTTCACGATGTGCCTGGCAGCACAGGGCCATGGGTGGCTGCTCATTACCAGGGCTGTGGTCCGCAGCCCACCCTGGCATGTAGTGCTTGTGCTTGCCCTCCACTATATTGTGTAGAGCACAACAGGGCATGACCACCCTGGGGACGTTGGACAGGCTGACGTCCAGCCATGCATTGAGGCATCGGAAATGCCCCTTGGGGTGTCTGAAGGCCTGCTCCACAGTGCTGCAGGTGTGGTTCAGGCGGTTGTTAAAAGTGTCCTGGCTGGCAGTGGTGTCCCCAGTGTCGGGGTGCATCAGTCGGGGCGCATCAGCCATGGCTGCAAAGGGTACGCCCCATCGGCCACTATACAGGTGACATTGTTGTGTCCCTCACGGGGAGCTCCCACGCAGGGATGTAGGTGCCCTTCTCCATGCACCGCCCCAGCCAGGAGTTGCGTAATACCCTGTCGTCGTGGGCTCGCCTGGACCAGCCCATGCAAACGTCACAGAACTGGCCCTGGGCATCAATGAGTGCTTGGAGGACCACTTGCGGTTTATGTAGCATCCTCCACTACAGTCCAGGGTGCAATATCTATGTGGGTGCCATTGAGTGCGCCAAAGCAGTTAGGGAAACCAAGGGTTGCGAATCCCGCCATAGCGTCATCCAAGTCGCCAAGGGGGACAGCTCTCCGCAGGATGATGCGATTGATGGCCTGATCACCTGTAGAAGGGGGGCACCGACATGTGGGGCCTGCACGTGAGGGGGCCACCCTGCCCCTCCTCCTTCCCCTGCAGGCCCCCCACCTGCCCCCCCCCATGCCCTCCCCCTTCCCGGGGTGGGTGTGGGGCCCTTGTCTGATGTACCTCCAGGAGGACGGCTCTGACGGTGGCCTTGCCCACCCTGAATTGGTGCCCCACTGAACAGTGGCTGTCCGAGGTGGCGAGCTTCCAGAGGGTGATCCCCACACACTTCTGGACTGGGAGCGTGGGCTGCATGCGGGTGTCCACGTGCTGCAGGGCAGGTGTGAGCCATTAACACAGCTCCAGGAACGTCTGCATTGTCATCCTAAAGTTCTTGAGCCACCTTTCATTGTCCCACTGGCCCAGTGCCTGCCTCTCCCACCAGTCCCCACTGCTGGGGTGGCTCCAGAGGTGCCGTGGTGGATGGGGAATGGGGAGCGTCGGTTGCCCCATTGCCAGAGCCTGCAGGGCCCCTGTAGAGGGGGATGTGGGCTCCAGGTCCCAGTGTGGGTTTAGGGCATCAGCCTCGGGCAGCTGCTGTTGCTCCATTTTCCTCCCATTCTTGGAGCACGGTCCATGCATTGCTGTGTGCTGCTCTGCGGTGCTCTGTGTGTGCAGGGCGGTATGTGCTTGGGAGGGGCCTTTTAAGGTGGCTGCTGGCTGTGGGTCCCGGAAGGGCTTGTCGGCCATGTGACCCTGTGCGTGGTGTTTCCTATTTGCTTATTTTGAAAAAGCCCACGTTCCCGTGTGGACGCTCCCTTTCGAAGAATGGAGGGTGTTCTTTGGAAATAGCGGATTGGTGCAGGGATCCGTTTTGTGTGTGTAGCCGCGCTATTCCGAAATCCCTTATTTTGAGTTTGTTTTTTGATGTTCCCCCTTTCAAATTTCTTTGTAGCGTAGACAGAGCCTGAATGCAGATGGTTTCTTAGTCTGTGCACCCACTTGCTGTCTGCAGTGCCTCAAGAAAGGTCATTTTGCAGATGACTGTTGTGTGCAGCAGTTAAGATAAACTGTGTGGTTGTACCCTTGTACTCTGCCGGTTTTCACCAGTGTCTCCTGGGTCATAGGATTTAACGGGGATTCCATTGTTCAGATATATGCATGCCGTTCTTTGAAGGGTGGCATGTGAGTCTATCAGGAGTCAGTAGCCCCCTGACCATTAGACTTGTGAAAATATGTACAGATAATTTAAAGCTGAAGGTGTTAACATAATGTCTAGTAGTAGTACAAAGAACACAAAAACCTTCACTGGGAGGTAAGTGGACCATATATCTGCCTCAGGATAGGGCAACTGAAATCAAACATAGCTGTACAATACGCTGGGGCCCCTTTCAAAAGGATCCTGGAGACTTCGAAATCCCCCTATTTCTTATTCCAAAAAGGGCTCCATGTAGGCGAGCCATGCACAATCGAAACACGCAACTGTCAAAGTACCACAGCTGGCAGCACGCTGATGAGGTACTGAATATTCATTTCGGTGCCTCTTTACTATTCTCCAATTTGGCCATTAGAATGGCCCTTTTGAAATTTTGGCCAAGTGTGGCCAAGGCCATAGCGTGACAAATTTTTTTTTATTGAATCCAATATGATTGCAAAGCTGACTAGTCAGACTTACAGTTTTGAGATACAAAATTCCATATGTTTAAAAACTCTAATTAAAAAGCATGCTGTTAATATATATTGTCAGATAACATAGCCTTTGTGGAAGAGAGTGGGAGGTGTAAAATGAAAGTTTCCCATTGCTGTTAAGCCAAAATTCTGATAGACTCATTGTGCTTTTTCCCAACAGCACTGTTATGATCTACACCCCTCCACCCCCACGCACACACAGTCAAAAGAGATAACAAGCTGCCATCAGCTCATCTTACCCAAGCAACGTAGTCACACTGAAGCCAATGGAAGTGATATGATAGGATATGGCCCCTTTTCATCTTGAGAGACGGTGGTTAGCAGCAGTGGTGAGGATCTGTGGGCAGTGTTTGACTCTGAAGCCTCTCTCATGGCTTATTTGGCCAATATTGGATTTGAACAGTAAATTGCAATAATCACGTTAGTCTATTTCTGAATTCTTGAGCCCGAGAGTTTTTCCTTCTATGACACCGTTCTTTTGCATGGCTTGCACGTATACTATCGAAGGATGATGTGCCCTGTCATAGCAATCGTTGCAAGGTATTTCGATCTGATCATATAGATTCCCACAATTTTGGATTGATGTTGAATTTTTTCATAGCATTTTTGCGTGTATCCTTGAATCTTAGCTTTGGTCTTCTTTTTGTTCACATCCCACAACACAATTGCTGTTTCAGAATAGCAGATGGCTTATTTCAAAATTGGTAAACCTCATACCATGAGGAATAGTACCAATTCCAAAATAGGCATTTCAAACAGAAGCTGTGTCTACAGGGAATAGGGGCTATTTTGAAATAAACTATTCCAGACTAATTTATTCTGAAATAATTTGTTGTGTGGATATAGTATTTCAGACAAGAAATTTGAAATAGTGTGTCCACACAAAATTCAGCCTATTTCAGAAAAAGTTTTGCTTATTGTGGGGCTTCCCTGGGCCATTTCTACACGGGCTACTTCCTTTGGAAGTGGTATACTAATACAGGGAGCGAAAGATTCTAATGAGGTGCGGATACAAATTCCCTGCACCTCATTAGCATAATGTCATGTGATTTGGAGTCCAGAAGAACAGTCTTCTCGACTCCAAATCACATGACATTATGCTAATGAGGCATGGGGAATTTGCATCTGCACCTTATTAGCATCTTTCGCCCTGGCTACGTCTACACGTGCAGCCAACATCGAAATAGATTATTTCGATGTTGCGACATCGAAATAGTCTATTTCGATGAATAACGTCTACACCTCCTCCAGGGCTGGCAACGTCGATGTTCAACTTCGACGTTGCTCAGCCCAACTTCGAAATAGGCGCAGCGAGGGAACGTCTACACGTCAAAGTAGCACACATCGAAATAGGGATGCCAGGCACAGCTGCAGACAGGGTCACAGGGCGGACTCAACAGCCAGCCGCTCCCTTAAAGGGCCCCTCCCAGACACAGTTGCACTAAACAACACAAGATCCACAGAGCTGACAACTGGTTGCAGACCCTGTGCCTGCAGCATAGATCCCCAGCTGCGGCAGCAGCAGCCAGAAGCCCTGGGCTAAGGTCTGCTGCCCACGGTGACCATAGAGCCCCGCAGGGGCTGGAGAGAGAGCATCTCTCAACCCCCCAGCTGATGGCCGCCATGGAGGACCCAGCAATTTCGACGTTGCGGGACGCGGATCGTCTACACGGTCCCTACTTCGACGTTGAACGTCGAAGTAGGGCGCTATTCCTGTCTCCTCATGAGGTTAGCGACTTCGACGTCTCGCCGCCTAACGTCGAAGTTAACTTCGAAATAGCGCCCGACGCGTGTAGACGCGACAGGCGCTATTTCGAAGTTGGTGCCGCTACTTCGAAGTAGCGTGCACGTGTAGACGCAGCTTCTGTGTGTTGGCATGCCATTTCCAAAGGAAGTGGCCTGTGTAGAAACGGCCCTGTAGTGTAGATGTATTGTTCTGGAATATCTTATTTTGGAATAACAACTCTGGAATAAGCTACCCCAGCATAACTTTGCTGTGTAGACATACCTTGTGACTCCAGAGCTGTGTCTACACATGCACGCTACTTCAAAGAAGCGGCACTAACTTCGAAATAGCGCCCATTGCGGCTACACGCGTCGGGCGCTATTTCGAAGTTAACTTCGACGTTAGGCGGCGAGATGTCGAAGTCACTAACCTCATGAGGGGATAGGAATAGCGCCCTACTTCGACGTTCAACGTCGAAGTAGGGACAGTGTAGACGATCCGCGTCCCGCAACGTCAAAATTGCCGGGTCCTCCATGGCGGCCATCAGCTGGGGGGTTGAGAGACGCTCTCTCCAGCCCCTCAGCTCACTGGTGGCCGCGTGGAGTGGCCCCTTAAAGGTCCCCTCCCCCTTCCTTCCTCTGCAGGAAGCTGAGGCAACGTGCAGGCTGCAGCCTGCACACGCGGGCAGCCTGCAGCAACCTCAGCCCCACAGAGCGGCGATGGCTGCCCGGCAGCCCCCCAAGGCCCCCAGGGGATCCCCCACAAGGAGAGCCAGGGCAGCCAGGCTGGGAAGCGGCAGCGGGGCCCCTCCTGGATGGAGGCCGAGCTGCGGGACCTGCTGGGGCTCTGGAGCGAGGAGGAGGTGCTCCAGGTAATGGGGAGCAAGAGGCGGAACGCGGATGCGTTCGCTCGGCTGGCCGACGGCCTGGCTGCCCGGGGTCACCCTGCCCGCACTCCTGACCACGTCAGGAGTAAGGTCAAGGAGCTGCAGCAGGGTTACGCCCGGGCCCGGGATGCGGCCAGCCGATCTGGGGCCGCCCCCGTCACTTGCCCCTTTTACAGGGAGCTCAGGGACATCCTGGGCTCCCAGCACACCTCCTCCCCTCCGGCCACCCTTGACACCTCGGCTGACGAGCCCCAGCAGGCCCTGCAGACGGAGTCCGCCCCGGAGGCAAGCCCCGCACCCCGGGGGCCCCCCCCGGAGGCCATCCCCGGGACATCGCGGCAGGAGGAGGAGGAGGAGGAGGAGGGGGGCTCCTCCTCCACAGAATCCAGCCTGCAGATCCTCCTCCTGCCATCCCAGAGCAGCAGCAGGGCCTCCGACCCCCGGGGATCTCCGGACCGTGGGAGCGGACCGACAGATAGGTACGCCTCTCTGGTGGACACCCCTGGGCTTGAGGGGCGGGGGTAAGAGATATGTGTGCAGGGCCCCCCACATGCTCACATGGCCATGGCCCCAAGGACACCAGGGCCATGGCCCTCACAGCACTGCAGCCATCAGCCCCTGCCCCGCCCACCCCGCATGACAGTGCCATGCCCCATCCCCGGGCCAGGGGGAAGCGGAACCTCGAGGGGCCCCCGGGAGGAGGGGGTGGGACACCCCGCGGCAGCAGCATGTGATGGAGTGGGGGGAGTGCCAAAGGGAGACTCAGGCTACATATGAGCCACAAGAGCCGAAGAGCTCCCAGGGGCAAAGGAGGATCCTGGCGCTACAGCTGGCAGGTGACACCTCTGCCCTGACCAAACAGAAGGGAGGAGCCGAGCTGGCTTGGAATTGGGGGGCGAGGGCGGGGGCCACAGGCAGAGCCTAGGGGAAGGGAGAGCTGGTAGGCAGCCAGCCTGAGGAGGGGGAAAGCTGCATCCCAGAGGGGCACCCCTTGGGGTCTTCTCCCCACAACGGGTTGGAAGGACTGTCTCTTCCGACAGCTGGTGCTGTCACTCCTGCCAGAAACTGGGCATCTGTGGCCTAAGAAACCTCTCCTGCTCTCAGACCCCGCGGGGTGAAGTGAGAGTCGCTCCCACCAGGGGACGGGGTGCAGGGCAGGGGGACCCCTGAACCCCATCCATCACAGCAGCATCTCCCGGGGATGGGGATGGGGAACCTGCAGCACAGGGCTGGGGGGACAAAGGCCACGGCTCGGGGCCCACACTAACGCCTGTCTCCATTCTTCTTCCCCCCCTCCTCTCCTGTGTCCTGCACCTGCACCATCACAAGGACCGGAAGAGAGCGCCCGTGAGGTGTCAGTTGTCCCGGAGAGCCCTCCGGGACTTTCGCTTCAGGGCACCCCCTCGGCCGAGGACAGACCGGCCCTGCGGCGGGCTAGACGGTGGACCCCGCACCTCCAACCACTGCCGGCGACGGACCCCCAGCTGCTGGCCATCCTCAGTGGGCAGCTGGAGGTCATGGAGCAGCACCTCCAGCTGCAGGAGCGGGCGCTGGCCTGGCGCCAGGAGGCATGGGGGGCCTATATGCAGACATTTAACCGCCTGGTGGACTACCTGGCCCCCCATGCCGTGCCGGCCAACCTATCGCCTGCCCTGCCCGCTCCTGCAGCCCCACCACCAGCTGCTCCGCCCGTCGCCGGCCCGTCCGCCATCGCCCCGCCACCCACCCGCGAGGGCCAGAGTGCCGAGGGACCCCTGGAGCCACCTGACACTCGCCGGCCCCCATACCTTCCGGTCCAGCCCGCTCCCACCCAGCCACGGACCAGGCAGCGAGCGCGGCGGGGCTCCCGGCCGGCCACGCCCAGTGGCGGGCTATAGGGGCAAGGGGCCCGGGACGTGGCCCCCCCTTGTATATAGTTGCACCCTGTTTTTTTGGTCCCCCCGTTTGCCCCGTCCCCCCATGTAAATAGTTCTCCCCTTTCTCCTCCCTGGTTTTCTTTTTATTATTTATGGCACAGAGTTGTTTCTTTGATTTGTTTTATTGTTGTACATATTGCTTTTGTTGAACGTTTGTAACTAGTTTTCTGTTTGTGGTTCACATATTTATTTACACCCAAAAAAAAAAGGTTCGGAAAGAAAAAAAAAAGTTTACGTTCAACCACAAGTGCGTGCTGTCATTTGTCCAGGACAAGTGGTGGGGGGGCGGTAGGGTGCTGCATGGTGTGGGCGTTGGGGCAGGAGTGTGGGGGAGGAAGGGGCGGGCAGTAGGGGGCCTGGGCAGAGTTCACCCCGCGGCCTGGTCGTCGAAGTGGGCCCGCAGGGCCTCCCGGACCCGGGTCCCCTTGGGGTCCACCTGCCGACTGGGGGCAGCAGGTGGCTGGACGTGTGCCCTGCCGGCCTCCGCAGCCCAGCCCTGCAGAAAGGTCTCCCCCTTGCTCTCTACCAAATTGTGCAGGGCGCAGCAGGCACCCACAATCTGGGGGATGTTGTTGGGGCCCGCATCCAGGCGGGTCAGGAGACATCTCCAGCGTCCCTTCAGGCGGCCAAATGAGCGCTCCACCACCTGGCGCGCACGGTTCAGGCGCTCGTTGAAGCGCTCCTGGCTAGCGGAGAGATGGCCCGTGTAGGGGTGCATGAGCCACGGCCGGAGGGGGTATGCCGCATCTGCGATGACGCAGAAGGGCATGGTTGTGTCCCCCAGAGGGATCTCCCGCTGGGGGATGTAGGTCCCCGCCTCCAGCCAGCGGCACAGGCCCGAGTTCTGGAAAACCCGGGCGTCGTGGGTGCTGCCAGGCCAGCCCACGTAAATGTCCGGGAAACGTCCCTGGCTGTCCACCAAGGCCTGCAGGATGACTGAATGGTAGCCCTTGTGATTGAGGTATCGTCCGCCACTGTGATGCGGGGCGCGGATGGGGATGTGAGTCCCATCCAGAGCCCCGAAGCAGTTGGGGAAGCCCAGGGTGGCAAAGGTGGCAATGGTGGCATCTGGGTCCCCCAGCCTCATGAGCCTGTGCAGGTGCATGGCGTTGATGGCACGCACAACCTGCAGGGAAAGCACATGGGACAGCCCCAGTGAAGGGTGAGCAGGGTGTGCGTGGGCCTGCCCTGCCCTGCTCTGGCCCCCCTGCCCTGCCCTGCCCTGCCCTGCCCTGCCCTGGCCCCCCTGCCCTGCTCTGGCCCCCCTGCCCTGGCCCCCCTGCCCTGCTCTGGCCCCCCTGCTCTGGCCCCCCTGCCCTGCCCTGCCCTGCCCTGCCCTGCCCTGCTCTGGCCCCCCTGCCCTGGCCTCCCCCCGTCGGTTCGCTTACCTCCATGAAGACAGCCCCGACGGTGACCTTGCCGACACCAAACTGCTGGCCCACGGATCGGTAGCTGTCCGGAGTGACCAGCTTCCAGACAGCGATGCCAACCGGTTTCTGCACTGTGAGGGCACGCCGCATGGCAGTGTCCTGGTGCCTGAGTGTGGGGGTGAGCCACTGGCACAGCTCCAGGAATGTCTGCCGGGTCATCCTGAAGTTCCTGAGCCAGTGGTCGTCGTCCCACTCCCCAAGCACCAGCTGCTCCCACCAGTCGGTGCTGGTGGGGTAGCTCCACAGCCACCGGCGTGTGAGGCGGGGGGGTGGCGGGGTGCTGCAGGGCTAGGGCTTGAGCCCTGCTGCCCTGGGGGCATCTCCTCCCCTGGGGCAAGGAGGTGCTCAGCTGCCTCCCACATGGCATGGGTCAGGGCAAGCCCTGCTCCTGCCGGGAGGGCTGGGTGGACCTCTAGCTGCTGCTGCTGCTGCTGCTGCTGCTGCTGCTGCTGCTGCTGCTGGGGGTCCATGACTGTGGCGCCCGGGGTCTGTGTGCCTATGGCTCCTCAGACCGTGTGCTGTGCAGGCTGAGTGTGTCTGGGAGGGGCCCTTTAAGGGAGCGGCTAGCTGTTGCCCCGGAAGCGCTAGTCCGCCCTGTGACCCTGTGTGCAGCTGTGCCTGGCATCCCTATTTCGATGTGTGCTACTTGGGCGTGTAGACGTTCCCTCACAGCGCCTATTTCGATGTTGGGCTGCGCAACGTCGAAGTTGAACATCGACGTTGCCGGCCCTGGAGGACGTGTAGACGCTATTCATCGAAATAGCCTATTTCAATGTCGCCACATCGAAATAGGCTACTTCGATGTAGGCTTCACGTGTAGACGTAGCCCAGGTCAGTTTCTCTATTAGGCCACAGTAGAGGGGTGCAGATATGAAGAGGATGCAGGAGGGGAGAGAAGGTGTTCTCCACCCACTCAGTGACTAACTTTTGCTTGGGCAGAGCACTGGTACCTCTTCATTTACCAGGTCATCCCTAGAGGGCTGTGATGGTTGCAGGAGAGCAGCAATAACAGCAGGCACTCTGTAACTACAGGCCCATGTCCCTATGTGGTTGCAGGAGGGGGTGCAAGGTTTGGAGGCAAAGAGGACACAGTGCTGGATTTGAGGTTCAAGGGTTAGGGATTCCGGGGTGGGGCACAAGAGTTGCAGTGTCGAGAGGGCTGATTGCCCAGCCAGTTGGAGAAAGAGGCAGCTGCTTCTGCAAAGTCAGTCTGCTTTACCAGTCTTTGAGATCTTATATTTAGAACTTTGCACAAAAACTGTATCTGTATCAAATCCATCATCCACAAAAATGGCCCATGGATATTCATGGATTTGCAGCACTCTACATGGCTTAAAGAACACACTCTCCATACCTGCCAACCCTTCTGTAAGGAAACATTGCCCATTGCTACTTTCCTTATTCCATCCTCCTACTGATCCTCAGCCAGTACGTCTCCCAACCCTACCACCTTTCGCTAGATTTCCTGGTACTCTGCCTACAGAATTGTGGTTGGATTTTTGAATCTAGATGCACATGTTCGGCAGCTTTTCCAAATCAGAAACAGCCTAGACTCTAGTGTCCTTACTCTACGTCCAGAAAACCTCCAGAAGTCAAGAAATGTATAAAGAACAGGTGGCCTCTTACTTTCTCAAACCCACTGACTTCCAAAATGGATTTCTTGAAGAAAAGAGTATGTGGTGCAGGGGAGTGAGATAAGATGCTAACATGAATAGTTTGTAAGCTAAACAAAATGGAGTTTAATTTAAGATTTGGGTAGAGGTTCAGGTCCTTATTTTGCTTTAACTGATTCAGCTGCCTTCATAGAAAACTTGTCTGGGAGAAGATTTGACCAATACAACAGAGTCAATATTTCCCAGTCAAACTGCACTTTGATGGAGAAATTGTTTCATTTTAGTTCTATCACTTTAAGACTGTGTAAAAGGGAACTAGATTATTTTACTCACCTCTGCCCTATGTGATATTATGGAAAGTGAAAGTGAATGTCACCCAAAGCATCAAATGCATTGAAAGTAAGTAGAAGTGGCACAGCAAAAGTAACAGTTGTAAGTGTAACATGGAGCAAGAGAGACAAGTGAGTGATAGGAGAATGCCTGAGTTAAACGTAGAGGGTACCACAACCTGCATAGTGAGTCAGGGAGGGACCTTCTAAGTCTAAGAAAAATGTGTTTGAAGTTAAAGATAAACCACTGAGTGAGAAAGCCAAGGAGAAGAAGTTATTCATAGTATCTGTGGGAGATAGATTCAGGTAGTTGATGGGAAAGTGATTATAAACTACAATTTTTAAAATTCTCTGTCTTCCAAGGGAGGCGTATAACAACTTTTTCCCTTCCCACAAAAATACTTTTACAAAGCTTTCTTTTACAAGGTACTAGCTTTTTACGATTTTATTCCACACCAACTCTCCACTTTTGATCACATCTTATAAAGTTTTTCTTAAACTTCTAGCTCCTGATTTCATGTGAGTGTATAAGACACAGTTTTCATTGAAAAAATTCTCTAGGCTTGGGTTATGGGGAAAAGCTTTAAACCATGATGTCTAAAAGTTCCAACGCCAAAAGAAACAGGAAACCCCCCCAACAATTATCAGTTTCAAATCTTATAATTTAAGCCAATCAAGACTGGGGCGGGGGGTGACATAACTTCTGAATTCTTAGAGTTGTCAAAAATGTAATTGTTCTTCATACCTTGCAGTGGCCTAATCCCTCATTCCTTAGGGAAAAAAAAAACCTTTTTGAGGAAATGGTCTATAAAAGAAAACTACCAACTAGCAAATCACTTGAGTTTCATGTGATCTATAATAAATGAGTCACATAGAGTGTATCTAGCTGAACTGTGAACTTGAAAAGCCTGCTATATCTTAAGTAGTTTCAGCAAATGCAACCATAATATAAATTTGTCTGAAATATATTGGCTTGAGTGGGGATACTCTCACAGTAACAATTTTCTTTGTGTTTAAAGCATGTTTAAAATAAAGCAGAGGACAAAAAGGATTCAGCCAGTGTCAGAATATTTTCAAATTTGCACCCACTGGCTTCTAATTTTGTGGGCAGTTTTCCCCTAAGACACCGTTGAAGTAAACAATCAGTGCAAAGCCTGGAACTAGTTTTCTAACTGACCTAAACAGTGAAGTAATTTTGTTTCTGTAATTTCATACACTTGTAAAAGTGGCTAATGCCCGCAGCTACATCTATACTAGAGTGTGTTTTCGAAAGGGCGCCATTCAAAAGAGAGGAATTGAAAGATGCCTTTTCAAAGGGGAGCATCTACACATGGGCGGGGCTGGTGCCGTCGATAAGTGCTGTTGAAAAGGCTACCTGCCCTTTCGAAAGGGGCCTTCCAGGCTATTGAAAGAGAGTGTCTATGCTCACTCCTGCCTTCTTTAGCAAGAAAGGGCCAGGCAACGCTGCAGATGGGGTCTCATCGTGTTAAAGCCTTCCCGGGTCCCTAGCCCACTGCTCCTTTAAAGGACCCCTCCCCAACACCTTTGGCCTTCACAGCACAAGGCCTGTGGAGCTGCCACAAGCCCTGCAGACACAGTGCCCACAAGGAGAGCCATGGAGCAGCAGCAGTTCGATACCCTGCTGGCTACCACCAGTGGAGTGGTCTCCCGACTGGCCACAGCAGTGGTGGCCACCCTGTGGCTCCTGTCAGGGGAGCAGCCCCCAGTGGCAGATGGGGATGCTCCAGACCATTGGGTCCTCCAGCACACAGCCCCTTGGGTGATCCACTGGCTCTGGAGCTACCTCAGCAGCTCAGAGTGGTGGGAGCAACTGGTCTTGAGGGGGTGGGACGACAACTGGTGGCTCCAGAATTTCTGGATGCAGCAGCAGACATTCCTGGAGCTCTGCCAGTGACTGTCCCCCACCCTGAGACACCAGGACACCCAGATGTGCTACTCTGTCCCCATGGAGAAGAGGATCACGATAGCTGTCTGGAAACTGGCCACTCCAGGCAGTTGCTGTTCCGTGACACACCAATTAGGTATGGGCAAGGCCATAGTTGGGGCCATTGTGATGGAAGTAAGGAGGCCTAGGAACACACGCACTCATGGACGGGGGAGCCCAGGCCATGCTGGGGCCTGTGGTAGGGCTGGGGTGGGGCCTGGCACACCTTGCACACCTTTAAGGGTGTGCATGCCCCCTCCCTGCAGGTGGTGCATGCCCTCAACGCTATGCTCCTCTGGAGGGTGATCTGCGTCGGGGACCCAGATGTGGCCATCACGCGCTTCATGGTGCTCAGGTTCCCAAATTCCTTCAGGGCCCTCGACGGGACCTATATACCCATCCGTTCCCTGGAGCACAAGGAAGGACAATACATAAACTGAAAAGGGTATCACTCTGTCATCCTGCAGGCCATAGTGGAGAGCCAGGTCCGTTGTTAGGACATGTGCCCTGTGATCTGGGGCGTGTGTCCTGTCTGGTATGTCCCCAGGGTTCCACTGACACGGTCAGGGTGTAAATACATCTTTGGCTTAACTATTTTCTCATTGGACATTTTAAATATTGTACCAAATCATTTTATGTATCATTGTATTAAGTCCTGTTATATAGAAATTTAGTTATATTTTGTAAAACAGTTCCTAGAAATAGGTAAGGTAAAGAAAAACCTCTCTGTACCCTTTATTTTGGATTGCTTAATTGAGTACCCTGTTGAGTGAATGAGGTGTGAATGGAAAGGCATGGCAGACAAGCACTTCCAGGTACTTACAAGGGTTGGAGAAGGTAGATCCAAGACCAGTGAGAAGAACACTGGAACCTGTGAACTGAGCCCATTGAAAGAGGATTGGATATATGGATGCCTTGGGAGTCACCAGCAAGTGCCTGCCTTTGGAAGCACCACCCAGAAGAAGAGTATGAAGGGTATGGGCATGAAGCGTGGGCGGCCTCAACCTGCTGGCCAAGGCCTGAGCCTGAGCATAACCCTGCCGCAACTCCTTCACCTTGCTCGTGACTGGGTCAGGAGTGTGGACAGTGTGACCCCAGGAACTCAAGCCCTTGGCCAGCTGGGCAAAAGCATCTGCGGTCCTCCACTTCATGCCCATCACCCAGAGCACCCCCTCCTCCTGCCAGAGGCCAGGCAGATCCCAGAGCTCTTGCTCTGTCCGGGCGGGGGCACGCTTTTTCCCACCATGGCTGAACCCCTGTGAGTCCTGGACATGCTCAGAGGGGGGCCCTGGGGCTCCTCACCTGCCCGGTTGTTGGCCATGCTGTTCTCAGCTGTGCTGGGAGTTGCTCTGAGGTGTGCAGGAGCAGCACGTGTTGAGATTGCTACCTGTACACTCTCAGCTTCCTGTAAGGGGTTTCTGCGTCTGTGTGGCTTTAAGAGCCGCTTCATGCATGGACCATAGCGCCCACAGGTCCTGGGCAGCATGTCTCTGCCTAACAGCTGATTGCTGCCATGGCGGGTCCTGCTCACGGAGCATCTACACACGTAAAAATGATGTCAAAAAAGGATGTTGAAAGCAGGGCCACCTCCTATTTCCTGTTCAGGAGAGTGCTTTCAATTCCCATGGCATGGATCATTGATTTCATTTTCAAAAGCCCACACAGCATGTGTGGAGACGCTGTGTGCTCTGTCATAAAAGGACCTACATTTTCAAAAGTATCACCTAATGTAGATGCAGCTCAAGTGAAAAATTTGCCCCAAAATGTAGAGACTATCGATAAAATCCTGGCTTCCCTCTACAGTCAATATAAATTTTGCCTTTGATATCAGTACAGCCAGAATGTTACCTTAAGTGCCCTTAACAACTGGTTTTCCTCTGTTATTTGAATAGGCAAAGTTTTACGACTAAGCCTATACCTATATTGCCAAGTATTATTGACAAAATTTATGTCAACACCCAAAAGGAGACAAAACAAAAATTACCATAGAGTGCTCACAAGTGCTTCCTCTGTCACCAGCTCGTGTCCACACTGGGGACATCATTCACATCATCAACAGTGTGAACAATGCACCCTGGGTAAGTATTCCACAATGCAGTGTTGTGAAAGGCAAAGCTGATCCCTGTGCATCTTGAGATGTCCACCAAGTTCTCTGACAGCATCCACAATTGCTGGGCTTGGCATCATGAGTAGTTCTGTGAGCTCTCCTTGCTGAAAATGTCAAAGCACCACAGCCACTTTTCCCCTGCACCTGCCTGCCACTGTGTCCCTAGTGCAGGGCAGAACAGGAGCACACCAGTTAATTGGTCCTTTTTTCCTCAAAGAGAGCAGCTCGCTCAGCTGTCACATACTTTCCAGAGCTTTGAAAGAAAAAAGGCCCATGTGTACAGAGCAGCAAAGATCAAAATGCTGAACAGAGCCATCAGGCAGGCATTGTGGTATAATAGTAGAAGCCAGTTCTGTTGATAAAACCAACTTCAGTGTACACTGGTTCTTTGCTGACAAAAAAAGGAGGAAAAAAGAAAAAAAAAGTCTCCCATAGGGATGTAAATATTTTGTTGCTGAAACTGGGCTTCCCCCCCACCCCACCCAAAAAAGAGTTAGGTTGTGACATGAACACTTTCCCTGTTTTGACATTGAGCGTTTTTCCTACAAAACTTGGTAGATGAACAACATTTTTGTTGTTCATGGGTCCTTAACCCCACTTCACATCCCCATGAATGACAAAGTTTTGCCTTGGAAAGTGCATGTGTGAATGCTGCCCAATGGAGGTGGAAGTGGTGGGGGGAGGGATAGTTCAGTGGTTTGTGCATTGGTCTGCTAAACCCAGGGTTGTGAGTCCAATCCTTGAGGAAGCTATTTAGGGATTGGGGCAAATAGATGTCAGGGTGGTGCCTGGTCCTGCCAAGAGGGCAGGGGACTGGACTAGATGACCTCCCAAGGTCCCTTCCAGTTCTAGGAGATGTGTATCTCCAACTATTATTAACTATTTTGTTGGCAAAAGTGCCAACAAACATTGTTCACATGCACAGGCTTTTAGTGACAGGAGCAGCTAACAGGGAGTTTGTCTGGGAAAGCATCCAAGAGGAGCTCAGGTGAGTGTGGCTTTTGCAGGGGTTGCATTGTGAGCTGGTGGGTTGAATATCTGCCTGTATGCCTGAGAATTTGTTTTGCAAGAGAGGCAGTTTGAAAACGTGCTTGGAAGTGTGATAAGTTCTTCCTTTCCTGTTTCAGGAAGAGCATTTGATAAGTTTTCAAGATGTGAATTGGGCGTGCTTTGTTCTAGGTGGGCTTTCAGGGGATGATTAGATTGGAGGCAAGGCTTTGAGCCAGGCCTAACCAGCCCAGCAGCCTTATAGGAAGGCAGCCACAGTGAACACTGTGAGCTGCTAAGAGGGAGTTTGCCTTTGAGTTCACCCTGGTGGTGAGCCCCATACCAGTTGCCTCTTTCTTATAGGTTTGTTTCTCTTGTGCCCCTCAAGGCGGCACTAGAAACATCTAGGGGAACTCTCTGAAGGAAGGGGAATAATGGATGGTGACTACTGAGAAGTCTGCTGCTGTGGCCTGCATAGCATGTGCAATGTTTGTTTTTCTCCTGGATGATAGGAAGAATTTTGTATGTCCCAAGTGCAGGCTGGTTGCCATTTTGGAAGAGAAAGTTAGAGGACTTGAGGTGCAAACATCAACCTTCAGGTCCATCAGAGGAGGTGAAGACTTTCTCGATAAAAGTCACCATTTAGTACGGCGGGAACAGCAGAGTGTTCAAAAAAAGGAAAAGAACTAGAAGCATGTTACCTCCAGGAGAAGAAAACCAATTCAGGTCTCTCCAGCTCCAGTGGAGATAAGCAACTGCTTTCAGCCTGTCTGCACAGGTGATATGGTGGAGATAGCTGGGGCAGGTACATCACAGACGGTGTATCAGAAGACCCCATAGATTGTGAGGCATGGGATGTGCAGTCCTAGGGATGGGGATCTATGACCACCATCCCTAAGAGAAGAAGACGGGTAGTAGTGGTCGGGGACTGCCTCCTAAGGGGGAATGGAGTCATCCATCTGCTGTCTGGACCTAGAATCCTGGCAAGATTGCTGCTTGCTGGGAGCTAGAATCTGGGATGTTACAGAAGGTCTTCCAAAAATCATCCAACCTGCAGACCCCTACTGCAGACCCCAACCCCTTCCTACTTCTCCATGTAGGAACTAATGATACAGTCAAGATTGACCTTGATGACATTACTGCAGATTACATAACCCTAGAAAGAAAGATAAAAGACTATGGAGCACAAATGGTGTTCTCATCCATCCTCCCTGTGGAAGGAAGGGGTCTGGGTAGGTAGGGATCTTCGAATAGCTGAGGTAAATGCATAGTTGTATAGGTGGTGTCGCAGAGAAGGATGTGGTTTCTTTGACCATGGGATTCTGTTTCAGGAACAAGGATTGGTAGGAAGAGATGAAAGAGAGGAAAGATCATCTTTGTGGGCAGGCTTGCAAACCTAGTGAGGAGGGCTTTAAACTAGGTTTGTCAGGGGGCGGTGAAAAGCCCTGAGGTAAGGGAGAAAGAGTAGGGAACAACAAAGTAGGATTCTTAGGAGAAGAGGAGAAAGTGGGCCGATCAGCCACTTCTCTAAGGTGCTTGTACACAAATGCAAGAAGCCTGGGACACAAACACGGGGAACTAGAGGCTCCGGCACAGTCTAAGAAGTATGAAGTGATTGGAATAACAGAGACTTGGTGAGATGATTTGCACAACTGGAGCACAGTCATGGAAGAGTATAAACCGTTTAGGAAGGACAGACAGTGGAGAAAAGAGGGAGGGGCTGCACTCTATGGGACAGAGCAGTATGATTGCTCAGAGCTCCAGTATAAGGAGGGAGAAAAGCCAGTTGAGTGTCTCTGAGTGAAGGTTAGAGGTGAAAGCAATAAAGATGATGTTGTAGCTGGTGTCTGCTATAGACCGCCAGATCAGGGAGATGAGGTAGATGAGGATTTCTTCAGACAGCTAAAAGAAGCTTCCAGATCACAGGCCCTGGTTCTCATGGGAGACTTTAATCACCCAGACATTTGTTGGGTGACCAATACAGCAGCACACAGACAATCCAGGAAGTTTTGGAGAATGTTGGGGATAAATTCCTGATACAAGTGCTGATGGAACTGACCAGGGGCCGTGCACAACTTGACTTGCTGCTCATAAACAGGGAAGAACTAGTTGGAGAAATAGAAGTGGGTGGCAACCTGGACTGCAGTGATCACAAGATGGTCGCTTTCAGGATCTTAACAAAAGGAAGAAAGAAGAGCAGTAATATACAGACCCTTGATTTCAAAAGAGCAGACTTCAACTCCCTGAGGTTACTGATGGGCAGAGTCCCCTAGGAAACAAAGATGTTCAGGAGAACTGGCAATATTTTAAAGAAGTCTTGTTGAAGGCACAGGAACAAACAATCCTGCTGCATAGTAAGAAACGCAAATATGGTAGGCAACCAGCTTGGCTTAACAGAGAAATCCTTGGTCAGCTTAAACTCAAAAAGGATGTGTATAAGAAGTGGAGACTTGGACAGATCACTAAGGAGGAGTATAAATATACGGCTGGAAAACGCCAGGCAGTAATCAGGACAGCAAAGGCACAATTGGAACTGCAGCTGGCAAGGGATGTGAAGGGTAACACGAAGGGTTTCTACAGGCATGTTAACAATAAGAGGGTTATCAGGAAAGGTGTGGGGCCATTAATGGATGAGAGAGGTAACCTAGTGACAGATGATGTAAGAAAAGCTGAAGTACTCAATGCTTCTTTTGCCTCAGTCTTCACAGGCAAGGACAACTCCCACACTACAGTGCTAGACAATGTAGTATGGGAAGGTGAAGGGCAGCCATCGGTGGGGAAGGAACAAGTTAAGAACTACTTAGAGAAACTAGATATACCCAAATCCATGGGTCTGGATTTAATGCACCCAAGGATACTGAAGGAATTGGCAGACATCATTGCTGAGCTTTTGGCCATTATTTTTGAAGACTCTTGGAGATTGGGAAAGATTCTGGATGATTGGAAAAAGGCAAATATAGTGCCTATCTTTAAAACAGGAAAGAAGGACAATCCAGGGAACTATAGCCCAGTCAGCCTTACCTCAGTACCTGGGAAAATAATGGAAGGGATCCTCAAGGAATCCATTTTGGAGCACTTGGAACATAACAACATAAGAACATAAGAATGGCCATACTGGGTCAGACCAAAGGTCCATCCAGCCCAGCATCCCATCTGCCGACGGTGGCCAATGCCAGGTGCCCCAGAGAAGGAGAACAGAAGACAATGATCAAGTGATTTATCTCCTGCCATCCATCTCAAGTACTCAAGATGGGTACTCCTTCCTTGAGTACTCAAGATGGGGAAGAGGGGATAGTGATCAAAAGTAGTCAACATGGATTCACCAAGGGCAAGTCATGCCTGACCAATTTGTTTAGCTTCTATGATGAGGTAAGTGGCTGTGTGGACATGGGAAAGTCAGTGGATGTGATATATCTTGACTTCAGTAAAGATTTTGATAGTCTCCCACAACACTCTTGCCCATAAATTAATGAAGTATGGATTGCACACATGGACTGTAAGATGGCTAGAAAGCTGGTTTGATGGTTGGGCCCAACGGGTAGTGGTCAATGGCTCAATATCTGGATGGCAGTTGGTTTTCAAGTGGAGTGCCCCAAGGCTCAGTTCTGTGGCTGGTGTTGTTCAACATCTTTATTAATGACCTGGATAAGGGACTGGATTGCACCCACAGCAAGTTTGCGGATGACTCCAAGCTAGGGGGAGAGGTAGATACATTGGAGGGTAGAGACAAGATCCAGAGTGACCTGGCTACATTGGAGGATTGGGCCAAAAGAAAATCTGATACGGTTCAACCAGGAGAAATGTAGAGCCCTGTACCTGGGATGGAAGAATCCCAAGCATTGTTATAAGCTGGGGACAGACTGGCTAAGCACTAGTACAGCAGACAGGGACCTAGGGATTATAGTGGATGAAAGGCTGGATATGAGTAAACAGTGTGTCCGTGTAGCCAACAAGGCCAATGGCATATTGGGTTGCATTAGGAGAAGCATTTTGAGCATACCTAGAGAGGTTGTTGTTCTCCTCTATTTGGCACTGGTGAGGCCAAATCTGGATTATCGTGTCCAGTTTTGGACCCACCTAGTATAGAAAGGATGTGGATATGCTGCGGCAGGGTCAGTGAAGGGCAACAAAAATGATTAGGGGGCTGGAGCACATGTCCTATGAGGAGAGGCTGAGGGATTTGGGCTTATTTAGTTTGCAGAAGAGAAAACTGAGGGGTGATTTAATAGCAGCCTTCAACTTCCTAAAGGGGTGCTCTAAAAAGGATGGAGAGAAACTGTTCTCAGTGGTGACAGACGTCAGAATACGAAGTAATGGTCTGAAGTTACAGAAGGAAAGGAGGAGGTTGGATATTAGGAAAAACTACTTCACTAGGGGCTTGTCTACACTTGCCTCCAACTTCGAAGTGGACACGTTAATGAAGGCCATGGGAGATTACTAATGAAGTGTTGCTGTGAATATGCAGCACTTCATTAGGCTAATTCTCCCGCGCGGCAACTTCAAAGCTTCAAATTTCAAAGTGCCAGCATGCATGTAGCCATGGGTACTTTGACGTGTCTGTGATACTTTAAAGTCCTCATCAGGGTTTTCGTCCATAAACTTTTAGCTATGAGTTCATATCTGAATTTTAAAATAGACTTCCTAAATAATATTTAAAAATCGATTTATTTCCTTTTTTATTTGTTGTTCAATTTATTACTCTATTTATCAATAGTAGCATTATTAGCTTAAAAGCAATTTGTTACTCTTTAATCAATGTGTTAAATAAAGCAGGGCATTTAGTGCTTTACACCATATGGGGTGCAGGTTCCCTCAAGGAAAGAAACAAGATAATGGAGTGAAAGATGTGGAGTGAAAGCTGAACAAGGAAGGTACTAGCACAAGACAAGATACATACTAAACAAATGTTATTATGGAAAATGGCAATTAAGATTGTCTTAATTAGCCTGTCATTTTGTATTTATCATCATCAAGTTTGTTTTACAATGCTTTATTATATCTGGCTTTATGACAAGCCGTCTGCTGGCAGCACATCCTGCTGTGCAACATATGGTGTTACACCTAATGAATATTAATGTGTGAAGTACAAATGGTCTTCGGGGACAAGCACTGATGGCTGGGAAACTCCTGCAGGTGGCACTATTATTCGGAAAGGTTAACGCACGTGTTTCTCATCAAGTCTCTCTCACAGCTACCTAGGATCCTGTGGCAGAATTCGAACAGAACACTGTAACCCTATTAAGCGGTACTTTTCCTTCCCATTTGCCTGTTTTTGAAGCTTCATATATTGTGGTTAAGTATCATGTCTTAGGTTAGGGGTTCTGCAATTGGGGGCATGATCAGTCAGCGTCCAGCCCAAACCCCCTTTTGCCTCCAGCGTTTACAAGGGTGTTAGTTACATAAGGAAGTGTTTTTATGTTATAATGGGGTAGGTCCTACGCAGAGGGTCGCTGTGTGAAAGGGATCACCATGTCAAACATTTGAAAACCACTGCACTTAGCACTACTTATCTAAACAACGCAAAGACACACTTCCATTTTGAAACTAGATCTTAAGCATCTGCACTCTTTCTTGACAGGATGGAACTGTAAAACTGAGTGGGTCTGAGAAGATTGTGTGAAATATATTTAATTTTAGATCTGTGACACATTGTGCATCCAACTTGCTGGATCTAGGGGTGCTGCTGCATCCTCTGGCTTGAAATGGTGTCCATTATATACAGGGTTGACGGTTTGGTTAATGGTGTTCAGCACACTCCACATACAAATTGTTCCAGCACCCCCACTGTGCATCTCAAAGCTCATTCCTGTATAAACCAAGAAACAGACCTTTTGAAGTTTACTTACCTATACTTAGATTACAATTACTTTGACATTGCAAACTTCTGTACTGAGTCATATTCAGTGATGTTTTGCTCCCTGCATGTTTATCTTGGTTGCACAAAATCATCTGCATGAAGATAGTTATGGAACATTTACCGGAGTCGTAATAAACGACAGATAAACAAAGCTAGCAACCAGAATTGTGTCCCAAGTGATAATTCAAAACTCAAGTGTCTGGAAGGACAGAGTGTGCTAAATAAATAGAGCAGGCCTCCAAATTTTATATTATGTACTCTGTTATTTGCTTAAATACTTCTAGATTAAATACTACTGATTAATCCACCGCAGTTTTAAATCCCATTCCATCTATCAATTATTTTTCACAAATATTTCTTATATAAAACCTTCCTTATGTAAATTATATTTTACACAAACACACTTGCCCACATGCAAACAGATATGTGCGTGTGCACACAGACACACACACACATTCTACACTAGCCAAGGGCCTCAACAAATCATGCTTACTACTTACTCTATTAAAATAACCCAAACCTCATCACAGTAAAAAAAGGTTAAGTTTGCAAAGAACTCATGTTAATATTACACATGCAAGTTTTAATTCTGTCTCCTTGAGACTATGCAGAATTACAATGCAAACTTATTCCATAAGTGTGTCTCAAACAATACATTGATTTAGATTGTGCTCTTATAGAAACACCACCAGAGGGCACACATACATGGGGATAACCTTTGAAGTATTTAAAAATAAAGCACAAAAAAGAGATTGAAAATTACGTATAAATTAATAGAGTACCCTCTCTGACTTTACGCTGCATTCACATGTAGGGTTTGACTTATACCACCTAACAGGAACACAAGGCAAGAGCAGCGTGTGTGGAATCTCAGAGTACAGTAAGAACAGGGAAGCAATAGCAGAGACTGGGTTATGGATAGCCAGTGAGAGGAAGAAAAAAGGACGAGGGGGAGAGACACTTTGTGGTCAATGATTAAGGAATGAAGAACCAGCAAGTTGAGAGTTCTTGGGTCCCAAATAGGAAAAAAAAAAAAAGGTGGAAGCAGAAGGAATATGTAATTTAAACACCCTCTCCTCTCACCCTCAAAAATGGATGGACCAGTTTTTATAAAAAGATTACTGAGTGCACAAGGAACACTTTAATTCCCAGCAAACTGAGAAAGTGCTGGATTATTGAAATATACCCAGTGCCACAGGGATCAGTCCTAGGTGTGGTTCTTTTCAACATCTTCATCAATTACCTAGATAATGCTACTGATAATACAATGAAAAAGTCTGCAGACTATAACAAACTGGGAGGGATTTGCAAGTGCTTTGAAGAATGGGATTAAATTTCAAAATAGTCTAGAGAAAACAGAAAAATAGTAAGAAGTCTTGTGGCACCTTATAGATTAACAGATATTTTGGAGCGTAAGCTTTCATGGGCAAAGACCTGCTTCATCAGATGCATGGGGGGAGGGTAGTTTCAGAGGGGTATTTAAAGAGTGGGGTCCCAGTAAAAGAGAGGGCCAGAGCTGACAAGGTCTATTCAGCAAGGTGGAAATGGCCCAGTATCAACAGTACTTATCAAAGGAGTTAAAAACAAGTCAGGTCAGACAGGGGGATGTGAGCCTTTGTCAGCGTCTAAGGGGAAATATTAGCTATATCTACACGTGTATGCTACATCGAAATAGCTTATTTCGATGTAGCAAAATCGAAATAAGCTATTTCAATGAATAGAGTCTACACGTCCTCCAGGGCTGGTGCCGTCGACGTTCAATGTCGACGTTGGGCAGCACCACATCGAAGTAGGCGCTGCAGGGGAACGTCTACACGCCAAAGTGGCCCACATCAAAGTAAAGGTGCCAGGAACAGCTGCAGACAGGGTCACAGGGGCTACGTCTACACGTGAAGCCTACATCGAAGTAGCCTATTTCGATGTGGCGACATCAAAATAGGCTATTTCAATGAATAACGTCTACACATCCTCCAGGGCTGGCAACGTCGATGTTCAACATCGACGTTGCGCAGCACCACATCGAAATAGGCGCTGCGAGGGAACGTCTACACGCCACAGTAGCACACATCGAAATAAGGGTGCCAGGCACAGCTGCAGACAGGGTCACAGGGCGGACTCAACAGCCAGCCTCTCCCTTAAAGGGCCCCTCCCAGACACACTTGCACTAAACAGCACAAGATCCACAGAGCCGACAACGAGTTGCAGACCCTGTGCATGCAGCATGAATCCCCCGCTGCAGCAGCAGCAGCCAGATGCCCTGGGCTAAAGGCTGCTGCACACGGTGACCATAGAGCCCCGCAGGGGCTGGAGAGACAGCGTCTCTCAACCCCCCAGCTGATGGCTGCCATGGAGGACCCCACAATTTCGACGTTGCGGGACGCAGATCGTCTACACGTCGAAGTAGGGCGCTATTCCGATCCCCTCATGAGGTTAGCGACTTCGACGTCTCGCCGCCTGACATCGAAGTTAACTTCGAAATAGCGCCCGACGTGTGTAGCCGCGACGGGTGCTATTTCGAAGTTAGTGCCGCTACTTTGAAGTAGCGTGCACGTGTAGACACAGCCAGGGTGGACTAGCACTTCCAGGGCAACAGCTAGCCGCTCCGTTAAAGGGCCCCTCCCAGACACACGCAGCCTGCACAGCATGCGGTTTGCACAGCCATAGGCACGCACACCTCGGCGACGCAGTCATGGACCCCCAGCAGCAGCAGCAGCAGCAGCAGCCAGAGGTCCACCCAGCCACCCCTGTAGGAGCAGTGCTCACCCTGCTCGATGCCATGCAGGAGGCAGCTGATCACATCCTAGCCACAGAGAAGGAGCTGCTCGCAGGGGAGGAGGAAGCAACCCCAAACCCTGCAGCCTCCCACCCCCCCCTACTGCCGCACACACCGCTGGCTGTGGAGCTACCCCATGAGCACCGACTGGTGAGAACAGCTGGTGCTCGGAGAGTGGGACGATGACCACTGACTCCAGAACTTTCGGATAAGCCGGCAGACATTTCTGGAGCTATGCCAGTGGCTCACCCCTGCACTGAGGCACCAGGACACCGCCATGCGGCGTGCCCTCAGTGTGGAGAAACAGGTTGGCATCGCTATCTGGAAGCTGGCCACTCCAGACAGCTACCGATCCGTGGGCCAGCAGTTTGGCGTCGGCAAGGCCACCGTCAGGGCTGTCCTCATGGAGGTAAGAGGACCCACGGGGAGAGGGGGAGGCAGCCCTGGGAGGGGAGGGGAGCCCTGGCAGGGGAAGGCCACACACACCCTGCTCACCCCTCATTGGTGGTCTCCCATGTGCTTCCCCTGCAGGTCGTCCGCACCATGAACGCCCTGCTCCTCCACAGGCTCTTGCAGCTTGGGGACCCAGATGCCGCCATCACGGTGTTTGCCACCCTGGGCTTCCCCAATTGCTTCGGGGCTCTGGATGGGACCCACATCCCCATCCGTGCCCCGGAGCACAGTGGAGGACACTACTTAAACAGGAAGGGCTACCACTCAGTGGTCCTTCAGGCCTTGGTGGACAGCCGGGGCCACTTCCTCGACATATATGTGGGCTGGACCAGCAGCACCCACGACGCCTGGGTATTCCAGAATTCGGGCCTGTGCCGCCGGCTGGAGGCGGGGACCTACATCCTCCAGTGGGAGATCCCTGTGGGGGACACCACCATGCCCCTCTGCGTCATCGCAGATGTGGCATACCCCCTCTGGCCCTGCCTCATCCACCCTTGCACGGGCCACCTGTCAGCCAGCCAGGAGCGCTTCAACATGCGCCTGAACCACACGCGCCAGGTGGTGGAGCGCACATTTGGCCGCCTCAAAGGGCACTGGAGGTGTCTCCTCACCCTCTTTGATGCGGGCGCCACCAACATCCCCCAGATTGTGGGCGCGTGCAGCGCCCTCCACAACCTCGTCGAGAGCAAGCGGAAGGCATTCTTTCAGGGCTGGGCTGTGGAGGCTGGCAGGGCCGATGTGCAGCCACCCGCTGCCCCCAGTCGCCAGGTGGACCCCGAAGGGACCCGGGTCCGGGAGGCCCTGCGGGCCCAGTTCGACGAGGCCGCGGGGTGAACGCTGGCAGGCCCCCCACTGCACCCCTCCCATCCTCCACAACACTCCCTGCCCCTAAGCCCACACCACAGAGCACCCAAGAGCACCCCCCCTACTTTTCTTGTAAATAAAAACAGACATGTTGTTCGTCAAACCAGAATATGTTGAACTCTTATTATTATCATACTATTTACAGCCAAAATAAATATTATATATATATATATATATATATATATATATATATGTATTATATGATGAAAGGAAAAAAAAGGAGAAGACAAGGAAGGGGAGAACTATTTACATGGGGGGCAGGTATCATCATAACATAACAGGAGTCTAATACAAACTATTTACAAAAGACAAGTGAAGGGGATATGTACAAAGAGGGGGGGGCATGTCCTGGGCCCCACGCCCCCTAATGTCCAGCGCTGGGGGTGGGTGGCCACGACCTGCGCCTCGGCCTCAGCCCTGGCTGGGGCTGGCTGGGGGCCGGGCAGACCAGGAGATATGGCCAGCGGGTATCAGCAGGCCCCAGGTCCCCCTCGGCGGAAGGGCCCTCGGTGGTGGATGGCGGTGCGACGGCGGGTGGAGCAGTGGGTGGAGCAGCAGGTGGAGCGGTGGGTGGAGCAGGCAGGGCGGGCAGAGTGGCAGCTGGCACGGCATGGGGGGCCAGGTAGTCCGCGATGCGCTCGAACGTGCGCATAAAGGCCCCCCATGCCTCCTGGCGCCAGGCCAGCGCCCGCTCCTGCAGTTCAAGGCGCCGCTCCTCCGCCCACAGGTGCTGCTCAGAGATCTCCAGCTGCCGCCAGAGGATTGCCAGCAGCTGGGGGTCTGTCGCCGTCCGGGAGTGCTGCCTCCGCTGTCGTCCCTGTCCTGGGGCTGGTCGGTGCTCCGCTGAGGGGCTGGCCTGGACTGAGGGCCCCGGTGAGCTCTCTGGGACCATTGACACCTCGCCGGCGCTCTCCGGTCCCTCCGATGGTGCAGCTGCGGAACAGGGGGGAAGAAGAGTGGAGACAGCCGTTAGTGTGGGCCCCGAGCCGTGGCCCTTGTCCCCCCACCCCTCTGCCGCTGGTTCCCCATCCCCATCCCCTGGAGATGCTGCTGCTGCTGATGGGTGTCCCACCCCCTCCCCCTGGGGGACCCTAGGTTCTGCTCCCCCCATCACCAGGGATGGGGCATGGCACTGTCATGCTGTGGGGGCAGGGGCTGATGCACTCTTCTGAGGGACATGCCACTGCTGTCCTTGGGGCCATGGTCATCTGAGCATGTGGAGGGCCCTGGTCATGTCTGTTACCCCCGCCCCTCAACCCCGGGGGTGTGCACCAGGCGAGGTACATATCTGATGGTCCGCTCCCATAGTCGGAGGACACCCAGTGGGTGGATGCCCTGCTGGGGCTCCGGGACGGGATGGCGATCCGGAGCCCCCCATCGCTGGAGGAGGATCCCCCCTCCTCCTCCTCCTCCGGTGCCCCAGGTGGGCTCCTGGGGGGGGCCCTGGGTGTGGGGCTTACCTCCGGGGTGGACTCCACCTCCAGGGCCTGCTGGGGCTTGTCGACCAATGTATCAAGAGTGGCCGGAGGGGAGGATGTGTGCCAGGGGCCCAGGATTTCCCTGAGCTCCCTGTAAAAGGGGCAAGTGATGGGGGCGGCCCCAGATCGGCCGGCTGTATCCCGGGCCCGGGTGTAACCCTGCTGCAGCTCCTTCACCTTACTCCTGACATGGTCTGGAGTGCGGGCAGGGTGACCCCAGGCGGCCAGGCCCTTGGCCAGCCGAGCAAACACATCCGTGTTCCGCCTCTTGCTCCCCATTACCTGGAGCACCTCTTCCTCACTCCAGAGCCCCAGCAGGTCCCTAAGCTTGGCCTCTGTCCAGTAGGGGCCCCGCTGCCTTTTGCCAGGCTGGCTGCCAGGCTGGGAGCCCTGGCTCCCCTTGGAGGGGTTCCCTGGGGGCGCTTGGGGGGCTGGCAGGTGGCCATTGCAGCGGGGGGGTGTCTGTGGCTGCAGAGGGGCGTGCAGACTGGCTGCGTGGCTGGGTTGCCGCCTGCACGCTCTCTCAGCTTCCTGCACAGGAAGGCAGGGGGCAGGGACCTTTAAGAGGCCTCTGCACGCAGCGACCATTGAGCTCAGGGGCTGGAGAGAGCATCTCTCAACCCCTCAGCTGATGGCTGCCATGACTGACCCCACTATTTTGATGTTGTGGGACGCGCAACGGCTACACGTGCCCTACTGCGACGTTCAACGTCGAAGTAGGGCACTATTCCCATCACCTCATGAGGTTAGCAACTTCGACGTCTCGCCGCCTTACGTCGATGTCAACTTCGAAATAGCGCCCGCCACGGCTACACAAAGTAGCCGGCCCATGTAGACGCGGCTTCAGTGGCAGATTTAAGGGTGAAAGTTTTGAAACAAAAAAATTTCAAAAATCAGATGGAGAGAGAAATCTCTGAGCTGCAATTTATTTGCAAATTTGACTCCATTAACCATGGATTAAACAGAGACTGGGAGTGGCTCGCAGTTTACAAAGACAGTTTCTCTGCTCTGGGTGTTAATGTCTCCCCATTAGACGCTGACAAAGGCTCACATCCCCCTGTCTGACCTGACTTGTTTTTTAACTCCTTTGATAAGTACTGTTGATACTGGGCCATTTCCACCTTGCTGAATAGACCTTGTCAGCTCTGGCCCTCTCTTTTACTGGGACCCCACTCTTTAAATACCCTTCTGAAACCACCCCCCCTCTCATTCATCTGATGAAGCAGGTCTTTGCCCACGAAAGCTTATGCTCCAAAATATCTGTTAGTCTATAAGGTGCCATAAAACTTCTTGTTGTTCTCAAAGCTACAGACTAACACGGCGACCTCCCTCATACTAGAAAAATAGTCTTAAGTAAATAGGGTGAAACTTAGTAAGGACAAATGCAAAGTACTCCACTCAGGAAGGACCAGCCAATGGCATGCATACAAAATCAGAAATAGGAAGGAATATTCTGGAACGGTAACTGCAGATTTTAGTGGATCAGAAGCTAAATATGAGTTAATAGTGTAACCCGGTTGAAAAAGAAAAACAAAAACTAATATCGTGCTGGGAAGTCCCAGCACATGCATTATAAGCAATACATAAGAAGTAATTCTTCCATTCTATTTCACACTAACAAGGCCTCAGCTGGAGTACTGAGGCTTGTTTTGGACAATGCATTTCAGGTATGATAGGACAATCTGGAGAAACTACATATAAATCTCTATAGTATCGAGCGAAGAACAACTAAAATGATTAGGATGGTTTGAGTAACAATTCAATGATTTAGATATTGGCATATCTATGCTTATTAAATTTGCAGATGATATCAAGCTAGGAGGGGTTGCAAGTGCTTTGGAGGATAGGGTCAAAATTCAAAATGATTTGGACAAATTGGATAAATGGTCTGAGGTAAACAGGATGAAGTTTAATAAAGACAAACGGAAAGTGCTCCACTTGGGAAGGAATAATCAGTTTCACACATACAGAATGGGAAGCAACTGTCTAGGAAGGAGTATGGCAGAAAGAGATCTAGGGGTTATAGTGGACCACAAGTTAAGTCTGAGTCAACAGTTTGATGCTGTTGCAAAAAAAAGCAAACATGATTCTAGGATACATTAACAGGTGTGTTGTGAACAAGACACGAGAAGTCATTCTTCTGCTCTACTCTGTGCAAGTCAGACCTCAGTTGGAGTATTGTGTCCAGTTCTGGGCACCGCATTTCAACAAAGATGTGGAGAAACTGTAAAGGGTCCAGAAAAGAGCAACAAGAATGATCGAAGGTCTAGAGAACGTGACCAATGAAGAAAGGCTGAAAGAACTGGGCTTGTTTAGTTTGGAAAAAGAAGAGGGGGTACATAACAGCAGTTTTCAGGTATCTAAAAGGGTGTCATAAGAAGGAGGAAGAGAACTTGTTTTTCTTGGCCTCTGAGGATCGAACAAGAAGCAATGGACTTAAACTGCAGCCAGGGAGGTTTAGGTTGGACATTAGGAAGAAGTTCCTAACTGCCAGGGTGGTCAAACACTGGAATAAATTGCCTTGGGAGGTTGTGGAATCTCCATCTCTGGAGATATTTAAGAACAGGCTAGATAAACGCCTATCAGGGATGGTCCGGACAGTACTTGGTCCTGCCATGAGGGCAGGGGGCTGGACTCAATGACCTCTCAAGGTCCCTTTCAGTCCTAGCATTCTATGATTCTATTAAGTTGATGAGAGAACGCTCCTGTCAACATGAGGCAAGGAGCCAGTCAGAAGTAGAAGTGGCTAAAGCACTGTTATTACTTCAGGACTCATTACAGAATCCCAGAGAGCATTGGTGTCTAGTGGTTAAAGTGCTGGAAGGAGCTTTTACCCTGTCAGAAGTAGTAGTTGCTCAAGCACCAAGACTATGGAATCCTAGACTAAGGAGAAGAGAAGGAAAAATTAAGGAAGTATTAGACAATAGAAAAGTTGAGGAAAGATAAACCTTTGAAATTGCCATCTGTTGGTCCCACTCAAGAACTATTTAGCCTGCAAATAGCAGCAATTCCTTTGACTCTTCTGGTAAAGAACCCCTAGCTCAACTGCCTGTGTGGGAGAGGGAAGGAAGACAGAGAGCCCTGAGCCACACACTTAGGGAACGAAGTGTGGCCCTGGAGGGAGAGCATAGGAATCTGTCTTTAATCAAAGAGCTTGTTGGGTTGGGGTTACTTTTTAAAAAGGTATGGACAACAACACTCTTTAGGAAATATCCATGGCAGAACAGGGCAGAGGGCAGAGGCAGATGTTCTGAAGCATAGTGCCAGCAAGGACCACTTAAAATGTAAAAGCTGCATGGTGCTTTTGGAGTTAAGGGGTCAGCCCTGTAAAATGTACAGCACAATGCAAAATAAGTTTCTCAGCTTCTTCTGCTAAATCCCATGAAGGGAAGAAGTCTTCTCAAGGGCTACATTTACACTTCAGTCCACTTTTGGAAACAGAATTCAAATGAGTGAGATCAGAAATGCAGATGAGGTGCAGATTTACATATCTCACACCACATTTGCATAGTCTTGCACAATCTCGCTTCCAGAAGAGGCTTTTCTAGAAGCAAAAAACAGCCACGTAGATGGGGGTCCTTCAAAAACAAACCATCATTTTTTGAAAGAACCTTTCTTCCAGAGACAAAATCAGAAAAAGTGTGCTTTTGAAATGGGGTTTGTTTTCAAAGGAACCTCATATACATAGCTGTTTTTGCTTCCAGAAATGCCTCTTCCAGAAGCAACATCACTTGATAATATGCAAATGAGATGCAAGACATGTAAATCTGCACTCATCTGCATTTCCAGTCTTGCTCATTTGCATTCCACTTCCAAAAGTGGACTCCAGTTTAGATGTAGCCAAGCACTGAAACCCCCACACAGGACAGGACAAGCTGCTGTCTGAAAGCATGGTTCGCACAGCCTGGCAGCCATGTGGTGTGTGTGAGGGCTTGATTTTCACCCAGAACTGCTGAGCATTCCTGATGTTTACTGAGCACAGATTCATCCATCCCCACACAAATGAGATCCTGGGTATCCGGATGGCTCTATGCTGGGGCTCTTTTGCAACCCTGAGATCATGGCTAGATGTGATCGTTCCTGAGGTCTGCTAGCCATGCTGGCCAGAAAGAAAATGAATTCAAATTCCCAAGCTTCCTGTTACCTACTTCCTGAACACCTGGACAGCAGCAGAGGTGAAAGCGTCCAGAATGGGAACATCTGGACACCAATAAAATCAATTTAAAATAACAGTTTCCACACTAGCATTAATTCAACCTTTTAAATTTGAACGTGGCATTGCACCACCTGGGAGGGACGGGGCAAGAAAGCTGACCTTAGCATCTCCTTAAAATTGACCTTATGGTATTTGCAGCGAAGACAGTCACATTGTAAAATTAAGCTAAGTGCCTTAACATCAAAGTGCTATAGTGTACACAAAACCCTAGACACTCAGTTTTACTTTATCCTTACCAGTAATATATTTATCCTAAGTCATGTGAGTGTTACATAAGGGTTACTATATATGACCTTTCAAAAAAGAGGACACCCCTGAGAGGGAGTGTATCTGTATGAGTATCTACCAACTCATGTTGTATTAGTGCACTATATATATCATATTAATAAAATGTAAATTAGTAGGTAGTGATACAGATACAGTTCCTTGCAGGGGTGTCCTCTTTGTTTATATGGTAACCCTAGTTACATTCAAAGAGGTATCTAGGCTAAATGCATATACAAATTTAATAGTCCACATATGAAGTAAAATATAAATCAACATAATACTCATGAAAGATGTCAGGTAGACTGCCCAGGAGCCTGAAGCCTAGTTATCTGCACAACAGCCACTTCCCATATTCTCCTGGCAATGCTGAAATCACCCGTAGAGGCAAGAGAGTACGTCCATCTCCATTCATTTTGTATTGTGTCTGTGGGGCTACGTCTACACGTGAAGCCTACATCGAAATAGCTTATTTTGATGTAGCAATGAATAACATCTTCACGTCCTCCAGGGCTGGCAACGTCGATGTTCAACTTCGACGTTGCGCAGCACCACATTGAAATAGGCGCTGTGTGGGAACGTCTACACGCCAAAGTAGCACACATCGAAAAAAGGGTACCAGGCACAGCTGCAGACAGGGTCACAGGGCAGACTCAACAGCAAGCCGCTCCCTTAAAGGGCCCCTCCTAGACACAGTTGTGCTAAACAACACAAGATCCACAGAGCCCACAACTGGTTGCAGACCCTGTGCATGCAGCATGGATCCCCAGCTGCAGCAGCAACAGCCAGAAGCCCTGGGCTAAAGGCTGCTGCCCACGGTGACCATAGAGCCCCGCAGGGGCTGGAGAGAGAGCGTCTCTCAACCCCTCAGCTGATGGCCGCCATGGCGAACCCCACTATTTCGAAGTTGCGGGACGCGCAATGACTACACGGTCCCTACTTCGACGTTGAACGTTGAAGTAGGGCACTATCCCCATCTCCTGATGAGGATAGCGACTTCGACGTCTCGCCGCCTAACGTCGAAGTTAACTTCGAAATAGCGCCCGACGCGTGTAGCCGTGACGGGCGCTATTTCGAAGTTAGTGCCGCTACTTTGAAGTAGCGTGCACGTGTAGACACGGCTTGGATGTGTCAAAAGGGTACCATTTAGTGAGTTTTTATGATGTGATGTTCCAAAAGCAGGAATTAGATCCCCAAACTTACTTCAGCTATACTACCAAATAAGCAGAGGGCAATGACTCTCAAGTTAGCCTTAAATGAGTAGTACTATGTTTGTACTTGGTGACCTTTGGTAAAACTTACTGCACTCCACTGTCCCTCTCACTAGACCTACAGATGTATTTAATTTGACATGTTCCAAATTTTTATAATCATAGTCCAAGAGGTTACAATAGCTTCTGGGAACAGTCAAAACTGACAGCTGCACTTATACTCAGAACTACTCAGCCATTTGAAGTCAACTAAAAAAAATCCTGTAAGTATAGCTTATGCTACTTCATGTAACCATACAAGTGAATAAAACATATTTTTTGCTATAGGCAAGAGCTCTCAATATGCCTAACTTCCAAACAACAGATGCCTTTCATTTCCATGCCTAATCTTCTAAATAGTACTAATCTCCGGCAAACATCCGAGAAACTCATTAAAATGACAAAATTAGAGCAATCTATTATTCAGGAAGAGCCAGTAAAAATTGCTATGTCCTATTGAAGCCTTAGAACCAGAAGGGTACACAAATAAATATTATGGAAAATGGATCAGTAAGGGATTTCCGTATCAATGGTTAGCTCAGTGTTTGAGAGAATTTGCCTGTAAACTAATATATTCTTGGTATCGCATTACAATTACAGTGATACCAGGGGGATGATCTGGAGTTGCATTCAGCTTTGAAGCCATTCTTATTCTTCAACAGAGACTGAATTTTGGCAGTCTTTGGAGTGGAGGTTAGAATTTATCCTCCCAACATTCTTCTTTAGTGCTTGGTTTTGTAGGGTGCCTTTTCTGTTGGCAGATGCTTTTACTCACAGTATGTATTAAGATTAAAGCAGAGGCCAAACTGACTCTGGGTCATTTTTCTGTTTGTTTATCATTATCATCAATAGTATAAGCAGATCTCTAAGAATGAGATTTGTAACACATTTTATTACTGAAGGCTGGACTAGATGAAATCCTGAGGTCCCTTCCAGCCCTAGAATTCTATGATGATTCTGTAAGGCAGACCTTTAAAGCATGGTTGAATATGCTGTGCAAGTAAATAAATCATACTGTAGCCACTCTTTTGCTTTTGAATTTATTGGCTAGAGAGAAAAGCCATTTGGAAAAAGTGAGTTTTCCAAGTAGAATCCAGAGGACATGTCACCAGACTAACCTAAATTTGCAGGTAAGCAGAGCCAATTTCAGGCATAGACATTCTAAAGTACAGTATCAAAGAGAGCACTTGATAAAGCTATCCACAAGAGGAAAGCTACAAAGAGTACTAGACATTTGCCTGTGCAGGTGGTTCTCTCCCTCTGAAGCACTTGATGCCAAAGGAAATGGCAAGTTAATCAATTTCCTCTAGTTTCATGCTCTGGAGGGAACTGGCTGCAAAGAAGAAAGGATTCCAACAGCCCTAGTGAGCTTTTCTTCTCCATTCCCTAATGCATTTGATACAGAGTAAAACTGATTACTCCTCCTCAGTTTCCCTCTGCAGACAAAGCGCAAACCATTCCTTTCATATAACTGCCATTGACCTTGCAGTGACCCTAAAAAGGAACTACAGGGGCATAGGAAAAAATCAAAGCTGTATGAAAGGTAAAAATGAGGCTCAAAGTCAAGGCATGGGAAGAAAAATAAGGGGCCAAGTAAAAGGAACTAGAGAGAAAACTAGAAGCAGACATCTTAAGTACAGATGAGTGGAGCTCTAGTCCCAAATCCTTTGAACCAGTTCATGACTCCACTATAGCCGATGTCAAAGGACACACTTGAGAGCAACCAATGGCAACAAATTTCTGTCTCGCTGAAAGCATAATTGCACCTAAAACTGAATTCAGAAATAAGCCACATCTCCATCCGAGGTTGTTTCAGTGACACTTAATGGTTAGATGATCTTGTGTACGTCACTTCAGCCTTGCCTTATTTGATCTCATGTCACTTGCATTACAGCTGCACCTAAGAGCTTCAGGTTTGGCCAGGTCTTCATTGTTCTAGGTGCTGTACAATCACAGAACAAAAAGAGGTCATACCCCGCCAAGGAGTTTAAAAGGCCAGTTAACACAAGAGACCACAGATTGGAGCAGTTGCAGTTCTCTTGCAATTGATCTTTTCCAAGTCTAAAGGAAAAGTCCAAAGGAGTTTGTTTGTAGACATATACAGGTGAGCTGTTGGAAGAACATGCATTATTCCCTGGTTACCTTGCAAAGCAGAACCACAATCTAAAGTCTATTCTTTATTGGAACAGATTCACAGATCCAAGCGCTAGACTCGTGGAGGGCAACCTGTGGTCTGCATGCAGCTCACTGGGTTTCCATGTGCAGCTGGTGGATCCCTTGTCTGACCCCCAACTTGATATAACACAACCAGACACAAAATGCATTTTGCAATATCACTCAGCTATTTCAAAAAAGTGCCATTGGAGACCTTTAGGGCCTATTTCAAAAGAGGAGTTATTCTGCAGGAAATGAGGTTTACCAGAGTCAAAACAATGCACCCCTTATTTCTAATTTATTTTGAAATAGTGTGTGCATCAGTTAGATGCCAGCAAAATGATTTCAAAATAACTGCTTTTATTTCAAGATAACTTGTCTGTATAGACATAGCCTCATTGACTTCATCAACAAATACAGCACCGGAATAAACTCAATGGCTGTGCCACATGACCCCTCCCTTTTGGAACGGGCATGTAAATGAGGGAGTTCAGAAGATGCTGATGAGGCACTAACATGAATATGCAGTGCCTCGTTAGCATAACGGCAACCACGCATGATTCAAAAGTGCCGCTTTCAGAACGCACACCACCCGTGTAGCCAGGGGCTTTTTGAAAGGACTGCTTTAACTTCAAAAGCCCTTCTTCTGAAAGCCAAATAGGAGGAAGGGTCTTTCAGAGTCGGGGATCCTTTCAAAAGACCCCTGGCTACACGGGAGTTGTGCATTGTGAAAGCAGACGTGCACTTCCAGTAGGAGAGGTGCACTTCTGCGGCCTAGGCACCCAGCACTGTGAGAATAAAACCTGCACTCAGCCTTGTAATGGCTTTGCTGTGTGAGAGACAGACCGTGGCAGTTGCCATCAGGAAGTTACTGACCACTGAGCATGAGTGGGTCAGGGTGTGGAGACCTTACTAGCTCAGCCTAAGCTTGTTGTGCATTCTTCAGATTGCAGTTAAGCAGACTCATCAACTGATCATTTTGCCTGTTGGAGGCAGTTATCAGGCTGGCACATATAAAGGCAGAGGGATGAAAGCTACCATAAGAATTCCAGTTAAAACATATATTCTGTAGGCAAAGATAATTTTTGAGTTGCAGTCATTAGTTATGAAAATAACCCTATTCTCCTTCATTTTAAAATGTGCCAATCAGAAGAAGCCACTGATAACATCCGTAGGCAGAGTCAGTACATCTGATTCTTCTCTCAAAACTGCATGTCTCTGCTAATTTCTTATGCCTTTACTCCCAACTGTTCTGGAGAAGTCTTTGAAAGTCAGAATCTTGTTGAGAGACCACCAAAGCCAGGTTTAAAACTGTCTCAATGAAACGCGGGTGTCTGCAATTGCCTCACCATGGAATCCCTATTTAAATAGAAATTCAAGACCTGGAGAGGAAGTTTAAATATACATGTAAATGATTACAGTGTTGTTTCCTTAGGAGGGCTTGGGGAAGAGTTTAACAGTGGCTAGTAGAAGGAGAATGGATTCTAGATGGAATTAACTAAATTTGCACTCCCAAACTGCATCAGATTTTAGGAGTGCTTGCTTCTGTGCCATTCCCAGCATTGTAATTCTCTATTCTGCTGTGTCAAAAAGTACCTGATCATTCCATGTAAGTCAGACACAGGAAAAGTACTGCTAGGTTCTTTGTAGAGCCCTTACGTGTTCAAGTGCTAACGCATTTGATTATCAAAAGTGAAAAACTTAATATGCATCTTATTACACAAGGATAAATTTCAGAGCAGTCTTCAGCTGACTGGGAGAAGTTAGCTGAAGAAACAAATACAACATCACCATCAACAAACGTGGGCTCAGTGCCCATTTGTGTCTGATGCCTCTCTCACTATTTCCTTCCATCTTCCCTTGTCTTGTGTTGAGTGGCTTAATTTCTGTAGATTAACTCTGTACCAATCTACTATGCACGTCCTATTCAAACTGCCCATTATGCCAAATACCAGGGTCTTGATATTTCATTCATCGTTCATTTTGCAGATATGTCCAAATAGCTGTAATGTCTGTTGTATAACCTTCTGCACTAGGTTCTCTTTTGGTTGTATCTTCTTATATAGTTCCCCATTGGCATTTTGCATCCATCCTATTCTCAGGATCTTTCTAGAACAACTCCTCTTGAACACCAATATCCTTCTCTTCAAATCTTTCATTATCGCCCTTGTCACATAGCCGTACAACATGCTGCTGAACACACACATTTTTAAGATGTTCAGCTTTATTCCTAAGCTAATCACTTTGTTTTTCCAGATCATATCCATGGCCTCAAACTTGCTCTTGCTTTTGCTATTCTAGATGCTATTTCCATCTTACAGTCTAGATCATACGTTACGTTGCTCCCCAGACATGTGAAATACTCTACATTTTCTAGTTCAACCCATCGACACTGATCTTCCTTCCCATTTCCTTGTATCCAAATACCATTGTTTTTGTTTTATCGATGTTCATAATCAGCCCATACCACTTCCCTTCCTTGTTGAGCACCTGCACCATTTTCACTAGCTTCTCCTCATCCTCCTCAAAGATAACTCTATCATTCATGAACCTCAAGTTGTTAATTCTTATCCTGATGCACAGACATCTCTTTTACCTCTTCCTTGATTTTGTCCATAGCTCTCTCTGGATGCATGATGAAGATACTCGGTGGCATTGGATCTCCTTGTCGCATACACCTACTCAGTCTAAACCAACTTCCCAACTCCTCACATGTTCTTACCGCTGCCTCTGCATTGTCACTGATATCCTTCAACAACTGTATCAGTCTGCTATCCACTCCATACAGCTCCAACACCACCCAAGTCACTTCCTGATCTATACTGTCAAATGCCTTCTGAAAATTGATTAAGCAAGTGTAGATGTTCTTGTTCTTTCGTCAAGCTTTCTCTGCTATGAATCTTAGTGCCAATATCTGCTGTATGTTACTTCTACCTTCTATCCATTATCTTAGATAGTGGAGAAAGCTTGATGAAAGGTGGAGAACATCTATAATTGCTTCATCCATTTGATGGTTGGGCCCAACAGGTAGTGGTCAATGGCTCAATATCTGGATGGTGGTCTGTTTCAAGCAGAGTGCCGCAAGGCTCGGTTCTGGGGCTGGTGTTATTCTGTACCTGTACCTGCAGGCATCCTTCAGTGTGCATAGACTATGGATCGCGCCCTTTAAAGTTTCAATTGAGGACTTCATTTACAGCATCTATTGTGACTATAAAGACCCACATGAGAGTGACAGTCCTTGCTGCATCTCTTGCAGATGTAGTGGGTGTCTGGCAAGTCCTTATTGTGCTTTCTGTGCGCTCGCCTCTCCTCTGCTAGCTGTCTGATCTTCAACTCGCCCTTCTGAAGGCCCTTGTGTAACCCCTGCCTCCATCTGCTGCGGTCGTCTGCTAGATCTTCCCAGTTGTACAGCTCGATGTCTACCTCTCTGAGGTCTCTCTTGCAGACATCTTTGTAACACAACTGGGGGCGTCCGGGAGGTCTTTTGCCAGAGGCTAGCTCACCATACAGGATGTCTTTTGGAATCCTTCCATCGTTCATCCTGTGGGCGTGGCCAAGCCAGTGGAGTCGACGCTGCCTGAGGAGGGTGTGCGTGGTTGGGATTCCAGCTTGCTTGAGGACGGCAGTGTTGGTAATTCTGTCCTTCCATGATATTCCAAGGATGCGCCTGAGGCAGCAAAAGTGGAAGATGTTCAGCCTCTTTTCCTGGGGGGCATACAGGGTCCAAGTCTTGCTGCCATAAAGGAGGGTGCTGAGGATGCAGGCTCTGTAGACTTGCATTTTGGTGTGAGTGTACAGCTTGTTGTTATTCCACACTCTCTTGCTGAGTCTGGACAGAGTTGTGGCTGCTTTTCCGAGCCTCCTATTTAGTTCAGTGTCCAACGACAGGGTGTCAGTGATGGTGGACCCGAGGTAAACGAACTCGTTGGCAACCTCTAACGTATAGTTGTCAATGCTGATTGATGGGGATTCAGCAACATCCTGACCGAGTACGTTCGTCTTCTTTAGGCTGATGGTAAGCCCAAAGTCCTTGCACGCTTTGGAGAACTGATCCAGCAGTTTTTGAAGCTGGTCTTCTGTGTGAGACACTACAGCAGCATTGTCTGTGAACAGCATGTCTCTGACGAGGACTCCACACACCTTAGACTTAGCTTTCAGCCTTGCTAGGTTAAACAATTTCCCATCAGATCTTGTGTGCAGCAAGATGCCCTATGTTGAAGATCCAAAGGCATGCTTCAGGAGGCGTGCGAAGAAGATCCCAAACAATGTCGGAGCAAGCACGCATCCTTGTTTGACGCCACTCCTGATTCTGAAAGCATCCGATAATGCGCCGTCATATTGGATGGTTCCTCTCATGTTTTCATGGAACAACTGGATATTCTTCAGCAACCGTGGAGGACAGCCTATCTTGTGGAGCAGTTTGAACAGACCATCCCTGCTGACCAAGTCAAAAGCCTTGGTCAAGTCAATGAAGGCTATGTAGAGTGGCTTTCTCTGCTCCCTGCACTTCTCCTGCAGCTGCCTTAGAGAGAAGACCATGTCAACGGTAGATCTCTCCGCGCAGAATCCGCACTGCGATTCGGGGTACACCCTCTCAGCAATCTTCTGGAGTCTGCCAAGTATGACGCGAGTGAACAGTTTACCAGTGACGCTTAGGAGGGAGATTCCACAGTAGTTGTTGCAGTCGCTTCTGTCCCTTTGTTCTTACACAACGTTACAATGTTAGCATCACGCATATCTTGTGGAACCTCACCCTCTTTCCAGCACAGGCACAGTAGCTCATGCAGGGGTTCCAGGAGTGTGTCCGCGGCACATTTGATTACCTCTGGTGGTATACCATCCTGACCAGGGGCCTTTCCTGCTGCAATGCTGTTGATGGCTGTCTTCAGTTCATCCACAGTCGGCTCTTGGTCCAGTTCGTCCATTCCTGGTAGGAGCTTGACGGCATCGAGGGCTGCGTCAACCACAACATTCTCGCGTGAGTACAGCTCGGAGTAGTGCTCAACCCAGCACTCCATCTGTTTGACTTTGTCAGCGATGACTTCACCAGATTTGGATTTCAGAGGTGCCATCTTGTTCTGGCTGGGTCCTAATACCTTCTTCATACCCTTGTACATTCCTCTGAGATTACCAAAGTCGGCACAGGTCTGGATGCTGCTGCATAGCTGGAGCCAGTGGTTGTTGGCACAGCGCCTGGCTGTCTGCTGTACTGTTCTTCTGGCCTCTCTAAGTGCTTGCTGGGTACTCTGGCTCGGTGAGTGTTTGTACTCCAGGGCTACGTCTACACGTGCAGCCAACATCGAAATAGTCTATTTCGATGAATAACGTCTACACGTCCTCCAGGGCCGGCAACGTCGATGTTCAACTTCGACGTTGCTCAGCCCAACATCGAAATAGGCACAGCGAGGGAACGTCTACACGTCAAAGTAGCACACATCGAAATAGGGATGCCAGGCACAGCTGCAGACAGGGTCACAGGGCGGACTCAACAGCCAGCCGCTCCCTTAAAGGGCCCCTCCCAGACACAGTTGCACTAAACAACACAAGATACACAGAGCTGACAACTGGTTGCAGACCCTGTGCCTGCAGCATAGATCCCCAGCTGCCGCAGAAGCAGCCAGAAGCCCTGGGCTAAGGGCTGCTGCCCACGGTGACCATAGAGCCCCGCAGGGGCTGGAGAGAGAGCATCTCTCAACCCCCCAGCTGATGGCCGCCATGGAGGACCCAGCAATTTCGACGTTGCGGGACGCGGATGGTCTACACGGTCCCTACTTCGACGTTGAACGTCGAAGTAGGGCTCTATTCCTATCTCCTCATGAGGTTAGCGACTTCGACGTCTCGCCGCCTAATGTCGAAGTTAACTTCGAAATAGCGCCCGACGCGTGTAGACGCAACGGGCGCTATTTCGAAGTTGGTGCTGCTACTTCGAAGTAGCGTGCACGTGTAGACGCAGCTCAGGAGTGCAGCGCGCTTCTTTTCAATGAATGGAATCATCTCATCTGAGTTAGCTTCGAACCAGTCGTTCTTGTTTCTAGCTCTTCTTCCAAACACCGACAAGGCTGTGTTGTAAACTGTATCCCTCAGATGTTGCCATTTGGATGTCGCATCAACACCTCCAGGGCCGCTGCGCAGATTTTCCTGGTGGGTCTGTCTGAACTTTTCAGCTTTCTCCGAGTTTGCGGTCTTTCTGGCATCAATGCGGGGCCTTCCAGCAGGTTTAGAGCGGTACAGCTTCTTGGGTCTCAGCTTGAGCTTGGAGCAAACTAGCGAGTGATCTGTATCACAGTCAGCACTATGATAGCTGCATGTCAGAAGGACATTTCTGAGGTTATTACGCCTAGTGATGACCACATCTAGTTGATGCCAGTGCTTCGAGCGTGGGTGTCTCCATGACACTCTGTGCTGTGGCTTTGTTTGGAAGGTGTTATTCAACATCTTTATTAATGACCTGGATGAGGGACTGGCTTGCACCTTCAGCAAGTTTGTGGATGACACAAAACTAGGGGGAGAGGTAGATACGTTGGAGAGTAGAGAGAGAATCCAGAGGGACCTGGATAAATTGGAGGACTGGGCCAAAAGCAATCTGATGCAGTTCAATGAGGAGAAGTGTAGAGTCCTGCACCTGGGGCGGAAGAATCCCAAACATTGTTACAGGCTGGGGACCGACTGGCTCAGCAGCAGTACGGTGGAAAGGGACCTAGGGGTTATGGTGGAGGAAAGGCTGGATATGAGTAAACAGTGTGCCCTTGTAGCCAAGAAAGCTAACGGCATATTGGGGTGTATTAGGAGGAGCATTTCAAGCAGATCTAGAGAAGTGGTTATTCGTCTTTATTCAGCACTGGTGAGGCCACATCTGGAATATTGTGTCCAGTTTTGGGCCCCCAAGTACACAAAGGATGTGGATTTGCTGGAGCAGGTTCAGCGAAGGGCAACAAAAATGATTAAGGGTCTGGAGCACAAGACTTATCAGGATAGGCTGAGGGATTTGGGCTTGTTTAGTTTACAGAAGAGAAGACTTTGAGGTGATTTAATAGCAGCCTTCAACTTCCTGAAGGGGAGCTCTAAAAAGGAGGGTAAGAAACGGTTCTCAGTGGTGTCAGATGGCAGAACAAGGAGTAATGGTCAGAAGTTGAAGAGGGAAAGGGGTAGGTTAGATATTAGGAAAAACTTCTTCACCAGGAAGGTGGTGAAGCATTGGAATGCGTTGCCTAGAGCGATGGTGGATTCTCCATCCCTTGAGGTTTTCAAGTCCCTGCTGGACAAGGTCCTGGCTGGGATGACTTAGTGGGGGCTGATCCTGCTTGAAGCAGGGGGCTGGACTAGATGACCTCCTGAGATCCCTTCCAGCCCTATGATTCTGTGAGTCTGTAAGTAGCTTCATCATGCACCTAGAGAGAGCAATAGATAAAATCAAGAAAGAGGTCGAATGGATATCATGAGATGGGAATGGGATGCATGGGATGAGAATTAATAACTTGAGGTTTGTGGATGATATAGTTATCGAGAATGGTGCAGATGCTAAACGAGAAAGGGAAATGATATGGACTGATTATGAGCATTGATAAAAAAAAGACAATGGCGCTTGAAGATAAGGAAACAGGAAGATCAGTGTAGATGGGATCGAATGAAAGAACATAGAGAAGTTCATGTATCTTGGGAGCAACATAACTTATGATCTAGACTGTAAGAAGGAAATAGTGACTAGAATAGTGAAAGCAAGAGTGAATTTGAAGCCAATGGATAAGATCTGGAAAAATAAAGTGATTAGCTTAGGAACAAAGGTAAGCATCTTGAAAACATGTGTATTCAGAAGACTGTTGTATGGATGTGAGACAGGGATGATTACAAAAGATTTGAACAGAAGGATATTGGTGTTCGAGAGGAGTTGTTCTAGAAAGATCCCAAGAATAGGATGGATGCAGAAGGTCACCAATAAGGAATTGTATAGGAAGATACAGCCAAAAGGGAACCTACCGCAGAAGAGTATCAACAGAAGCTACAGCTATTTGAGCATATCTGCAAAATGAATGGTGACCATATAGTCAAGACCTTGGTATTTGGTATAATGGACAGCTCGAATAGGAGAGGCAGACCTCACAGAGAAGGGGTAGATGATATAGTAGATTGGTGTGGAGCCAGTCTACAGAAACTAAGCCACTCTGCATTTTCAGGGAAAGACTGAAGGAAATAGTGAGGGAGGCATCAGACACCAATGGGCGCTGAGCTCATGGTCTTTACTGTTGATGATGATGATGATGATGATGAAACTTTTGAGTTTATCCAACTGGAAATTTCCAGCACAGCATGTTGTTTTGCACTGCTTATGGTCACATTCAGTCCTATCACCTTAAGCAGAGGAAGCTGCATTTCTGCACACCTGCTTTGGCCTTGCTGGCATGCACATATTACACCACACTTTACCCAGTTCTTGGCTTGCCTGGTCATGTGCTCATGGTTTGGTCAAGACAGGGCCATGGAGGCTCCCCGACAAGCAGTGACTTTTCTGCCAACAATAGTCTTTACAACACACCTCACACCCTTACACACACTATATTGTTTGTTTCATCACTGTTAAAATGTACAAGATGTATAACTCTTTCACACAGACCCACATGCATTAGACAGTGAATAGGGGAATTTTTTTTTGTTTACATTGCTCTTTATGCTCTAAATTGTTTGGAAAACAGACTGATCAAGGCTATTAAAGATTGACAATATTAGCTCTATTGTGGTCAAAATATTAGATGTTATATAAATAAACTTTTAGGGATGCTCAGACAAAGCAAAATGTTCCCATCCCGCCTCCTGAAACAGGCATCCTATTTTGTGTGTAGGCTTCAAGGTGGGGGAGGCTGGAAATTTTGTTCCAGAGAAGGATTAAAATTATCTAATAAAAGCCATCAAGAAGCTAAGAACAGACCTGTTGAATCTTGTTCTTAAAATATACTAGAAAGTACTGGTGGTTGTGAATGATTACCATGCCCCAACCCCAGAAGGGATAAATTAAGACATGCTGTCCAGCTGTCATTGGCTTGTCTTCATGACAGGTGACACGACTGTACCTTGGAGCATTCCAGAAGCATTTAAATAAAGCTAGACCAAGATAGCAAGATCAAATGTGATCGGCTAACAACTACAGTGTAACTGTGGCCATGGGACTCTAAACCAATAGAGATTGCATTAAATAAAACTTGCAAGGGCATAAACAAAGCTTGTAAGGTTTGATAGACTTCTTGATGTCTCCTCATACTGAGACAGCATATTTAAGTTACTTCCTGATGTTTCATTCCAAAGACTGAGAAAGTGTAATGTGTTGCTGTGGGAGCCTATCGCCTTGCTCATTATTTTCCCCATAAATTAATTAGCTATTCTGCACAAAGTTCTGGAGACACATTTTCTGTTTATGTGGTTTTCACTGAGATAGGTATGCTAAATTTCCTTTCTGAAATGTCTCAAGTTCTGTATAACAAATACTGAATGCAAGAGATAGTGAAAGTGTGGGAGGGACCTTCACAAATGAGCAGCCACCTCTAAGACAACTCTAATCCAAAGGGAGCAGTATTTAAAGATATACTTTTTGATCCTCCTTGATGATATGGACAACTGCTGAGGTGACTTACATAAAGGAGGGTTACACTTGCTGGTTTTATTACTAAAATCTGCAAATATATCATTTGAGAACAGATACTGTATGAATGCTGAAGAATGAAAAGCAAGGAGACAGATATCCGTGAAGAACAATGATGACCACTACAGACACTAACACATCACTGAGGGCCAGTTGTTTTCAGCAGTGCCATATTTTGAGTAGTGCCATGGACTTCAATTAGCTTAGTCATGGAGTTAGGTAGGAAGGTGAAGATGGCAGAATTAGATTCTTCATAACTGTAGCTGTCCACAAGAAAGTAAATGTTATGTCACATAAAGTACATAAAAAAGTACAGGGTCATAAAGTACACATAAAGGTTAATATGGAAATCCATTGTTAAAACATTTTTGCAGTTGTTTTGGAACTCTGTGGCCGTGTCTACACTAGCCAAAAACTTCAAAATGGCCATACAAATGGCTATTTCGAAGTTTACTAATGAAGCGCTGAAATACATATTCAGTGCCTCATTAGCATGAGGACGGCTGTGGCACTTTGAAATTGACGCGACTTGCTGCTGTGCGGCTCATCCAGATGGGGTTCCTTTTTGAAAGGACCCCAGCTACTTTGAAGTCCCCTTACTCCTATGAGCAGATGGGAATAAGGGGACTTCAAAGTAGCCGGGGTCCTTTCAAAAAGGAGCCCCATCTGGATGAGCCATGAGGAGGTGAGCTGCATCAATTTTGAAGTGCTGCGGCCGCCCGCATGCCAATGAGGCGCTGAATATGTATTTCAGCGCTTCATTAGTAAACTTTGAAATAGCCATTTGCATGGCAATTTTGAAGTTTTGGCTAGTGTGGACGTAGCCTGTATTGACTATGCCAGAGGCACACAGCTTCTAACAAATGATCGATTTTTTTTCAAGTCATCGGGTTTGCCTCACTTGCCCCCATTTTTGAAGGGGTCATGTTAATCAGGGTGATGGGAGATTACTAATGAAGTGCAGTGGTGAATATGCAGCACTTCATTAGGCTAATTCTCCCCCACGGCAACTTCGAAGTGTCAAGCTTTGAAGTGCTGGCTTGCGTGTAGCCGCGGGCACTTCGAAGTAGCGCAGGCACTTAGAAGTGCCTGCGGCTACACACAAGCCAGCACGTCAAAGTTTGACACTTCAAAGTTGGTGCAGGGGACAATTAGCCTAATGAAGTGCTGCATATTCACTGCTGCACTTCATTAGTAATCTCCCATCACCCTGATTACCATGCACCCTTTGAAGATGGGGGCAAGGGTAGACCAGCTCATTATAACAACTTTCTTTTATATAGCATTTCCAGGTGTAGCAATTAAAATGGTTTACGAATGAGGTAAGCATCATTACTTGCATTTTACAGTTGGGGAAACTGAGGCCCAGGAACATAAGGTAACTTGCCCAACTCAATGCAGACCTCCCATGCCCCAGTTCAGTGCTTCATCAACTATAGCACACTGCCTATCCTCAAATGCCTACATTTGTTATTAATAAAATGCAGAAGAAACTTATATCCCTGGGGTAGGGTGGGGGGAAATGATAGGAAACTTGCAATACATAGAATACACCTTAAACCGTTGTTTGCTTTTGACCTAAAAGGCTGTGCTGCCATCTTCCAATAAATTTACAATAACCCCATACACACAAATGACATTTAAATACATTAAAAATATATCCCTTATTGGGGAATAGGTAGCTAGTGTCTTTTGGTTAAAGTCCGAAACTGCTGAACAAGAATTCTATGCTATTTTCAGAAGAAACTAATTTCATACTATCGTTCAGAATAAACATTGATTCTCTCTAATTCAATCTCAGTTGTCAGAAGGAATATAGAAGGGGAAAGCCCAATAAATCACTAGAGACAGGAATGAGTACATGAAAGAGAGGCACCTGAAGAATACAGTTCTCCACAGTCACATGGAAAAGCTCCAGACAGAAAAATCCTGCATGATACAGACAAACCTCAGTTGCCCAAGCAGCTATAAATAAAAGTTGCATTCTAGAAAGACTGTTGAACGTTGTGGGAGATTTGTGTAAATATGCAGCTGATAATTTTTTAGGAAGGATTTAGATGTGATAGTTCCCTGAAGGTTCAATCAGGGTTGGCATTGGATTGTGTTGGGTACTATATAAACAGAAAAAGGGAGTCAATAACTCAGCCCTTAATGGTTTGGGCTCATAGCCATACAAATTAATTGTTTTTTCTTCAATTCTTTCAACCAGTGCTAGTTTCATTTCAAACAGACAAACTCTAAATACTGACAAGTATCAGAGAGGTAGCCATGTTAGTCTGTATCTTCAAAAACAACAAGAAGTTCTGTGGCACCTTATAGACTAACAGATATTTTGGAGCATAAGCTTTCGTGGGCAAAGACCCACTTCATCAGATGCAAATCTCCCACAAATCAGCAAATCTTCATCAGTACAAATCTCCCACAATGTCCTTTACAGACTTAGGGCAGGGAATGCTAAGGGAACTGCATTTTCACACATTTAAAAATCATTTTGCTAAGAATGGCAGGGAGAACTCATGATGACAAACCAGTCGTTCTAGAATGCAACTTTTATTTATTTATTTATTTATCAGATGATGAAGCGGGTCTTTCCCCACAAATGCTTATGCTCCAAAATAACTGTTATCTATAAGGTGCCACAGGACTTCTTGTTGTTTTTAAATATTGACTGAACTCTGATGTCCACCCTGCAACGTAACTGATTGATATATGTAATGTCTCCCACTGGCTCCTAAGATTTACATCGTCACAACGCTTGGCTCTCTCAGCCAGCTTACCATGTAGGTCACCACCCTATTAAAATAAAAGAGTCTCGAACTTCAATCATTTTAGATTTCAAAGTGATACTAATACAGTGATTGCTAAGAACTACAAATACCCACCCCACCTCACAGAGGTCTTACCAGAATTAATGCTTATGAAAGGCTTTGAAGATACACAATGCTACATAACACTTACAGTAAACTCTTGATTTAACCAACTCCCATACAATGGACTTCAGAAACAACAGACACTGTCTTCCAGCCCCCCCGCTGCCCCCTCCAAATAAATGCCAGAATCTCACCAGAGCCACTGCCAGAGCTGGAGGAGCTGCCCGAGTGGCTGGGGCATTGTGGCTGGAGGGACCACTGCAGTGGCTGGGGTCACGGGGGCCAGAGGAGCCGGGGGGGGGGCTAAAGCAGGGCATAGGAGCCCTCCTACCCCAGCCCTGTGTGAATAGAGTATGTTGGTACGTGGACACCGCTACCTCCAATGGCGCTGAGGAACAGCCATGGTGTCGGACGCTGCTGCAGGCTGAGAGTGGCCACACTCTACTTTCGTGCAGGTGGCTTGGAGCTAGGGGCTGAAGGAGCTGCAGCGCAGAGCTGCAGGAGGTGGAAGGAGCCAGGCCGGCATTCAGCTCTTCTCCTGGTAACTAGGAGAGGGAGATGAGGCGTGAGGGGGAAAAATGGGGCTGGAGGGGGAAAGGGAAGGGGGGCAGAGGACAGGAGTGAGTGCTGGGCCGGGAAGGTCAGTGCATCGTCACACAGTATAACCATTCAGACATAATGGACTTTGGGCATTAATGGACACCCCTTCCCCGCATTAGTCTGTTAAATAGAGGGTTTACTGTATTATGTGTTTAAGTTTTATGGATGGGTTTGATCAGGACAGAGATGAATATAAACAACGGCCCCAGGGGATTTAAGTGACAGGCTTCAATTTTATTATTTTATTCTGGGGAAGGAATGAAAGCCTTCCAGCAATCGGTGTGGGGGCTACAGGACCCCCACCATATAACTAACAACTCTGGACAGAACCACCTACACCTGCCCTTCACACTGAACTCACTTCTGAATTCTCCCAGCCTCCCTTTGTGACTGGGGTAATTGTGAAGGGGGAGCAGGTTGGAGGTTGTCGTGGAGAAATCTAAGTCTGTGATGCTTTTGGGTCTCCTTTCAGGTATATCTCCTTAGGCACATGGTTCACCCCCGTCTTCCCAAAAAGAAATCTGGATCTTTTTTACCTATAAAAGCAGGCACTTTGAACCTTTCATCTGTGTCCTGAAAATTGCAAAGAGCTTGCCTTTCCTAATATTAAACTTTCAGTCCTATCACTGCCAACCCAACTGTGCTTCCATGACACTGGGGCTGCATCTGCACTACAAGATAATTTCAAATTTAAGGCAGTTAGCTCAATATTTCCACATGACTGTCTTCACTGTAAATACCATTAGCTTGATTTTGGGAGCACTAATATAGGTACAGCATCAAGCTCCAATACAAAAGTTCGATTAAAGGCCATTACGGAAGTGCCATGTCTTAAAAATTGAATTGATTAGCTTCCAGAGGTGTCCCATATGTAACCCACAATGCCCTTCAGTGCTCTGCTCTGGCCACTGCTCTCCAGGTGCTCAGGAATTAGGTAACAGGAAGACCATGAATTTCAAAGTGGGAGCCACAAGCCTGTGGCTATGGGGTCATGTTTGCCTGAAAGCCTGAGCAATGTCTGTCTTTGCAGTTAGCACTGTGAGCACATCTACCCATTACAAATATCACCTGCAGGGAGTTCATGGTTCTGTCTCTACACTTATTTTTTTCTGCACTGCCTGGTGCCAGCTGCTGTCCCACTGCACCATGTGGCAGTAAGGCTGTTGTAAGGGTCGTACTTGTATAAGAGGCCAAGAAGCTTCTTCACAGCGATTTGCATTTGTGCACAAACATCCATACAGGTGCCACACATTCGGGGTCTTTTCTATGCTCAGCGACATCATGTGAGTAGCCCCCAATCCAATAAAAGGACGGGCCTGCTATTTGGTGCTGACTATGCTGCTAGGCAGCACCTTGTCCTGGCTTGTGCATGTTTAGGGCTCCAAGAGCAGGAAAGAACTTCAGCAACTTGCTGATGCCGGAGGGAAATCTCCCCCAGCGGCGAAGATAGTTGAGGAGACCACTTCAGCTGCCCCCACTCCACCCCCAGAAACACAGAGGGGAGGCCTTGTTGAGATTCCTCTTTCCATTATAAGTTCAGTGTATGAGATTTCACTGTTATCACCCGTGATTGTAATGTCTGCATAGTGAAGAAGAAAGTCAAATATCTTTTTCCCTAGCCTTTTCTGTCCTCTTTCTTCTAACTTTGAGAATACTGTTGAGATCCCTGTATAATTTTCAGGGGTTGGATGAAACCACTGGAGGGTTGACACTCAGTGGATGGCCAGTTGAGAACAGAACAGCCTGTGCACAGATGCCTTATAGTGCCCTGGAAAGCCAAAGACTCTCCCATCAGCAACTCTCCTTTTCGAAAAACTTTCCTATCTTCTCTTCCTTCAAGCTTTTCAGGGTCCCTGTGTTATTCTCAGGGGTCAGATGCGATCACGGGAGGGGGGACACTCAGTGGATGGCCAGTTGAGAATTCAGCTACAGCAGAAAGAGATTTCTCTAAACCTTTTTGCCATCTCTGTGTATAGCCTACTTTTTCTTCCTTCCAGAGGGAAAAATGGACATTTGCTTACCACAGGAGGGGAATGAGGAAAATGCAGTTTGGGAAGGTGATCTCAAAGACCAGTCAGCATACCCAGAAAGCTACAGGGATGAGGGAACTGTGGGATAGGTTCCCACAATGCACTACTGCAACAATCGATGTTTGACAATTGAATGTGGCAGCAATAAGTCAACTTTGTGCGGAGCACATGGGGAGGTGAGGATGGTCAAATTCAAACTTATAAATTCCAGAATTACAAAATCGATGTTAATGAATTTGAATTTATCTTGTAGCGTAAACACAGTCTGGGAGGAAGGCAAAGAAAAAAATGCCCCAAACCAAACAACCAAACAACCCACCTTACCATGGTCACTTTCGCTTAATGCAAAAGATTCTTTCCTGATCCAAAATCGAGAGATTGTTTAGACTCATTGCACCCTAAACACAGCTCCTGTTACACCTAAGGGGAGGGAGCTAAGGGCAGTTAATAAGGGTCAGAGGCTTTTGGAATCTTAGGAGAGTTTTAATAGGAAGGGGTGGTACATGAAAAGTTAGCCTGGTCTGCCCAGCCCCAGCCAGTGAGAAGACAGAGGACCTGAGGAGGGGCCATACCCCATCCTACTAAGCATGCAATTTCACATTCTCCCACACTGATCTAGAGTTGCCCACCATTGATTTGCAGTGGAGGTAATGTTCTACACTGACATGATTGCTGTGTGTATTAAATTAACTCCTATACGTTTTTTCAAGTATAAGAAGGTGCTACGTAATATAGTATTCGTGGACCAAATTTTCCAAGACCTTACACATGCAAGCTCTGAAATAGAAGAATTATTATTCTACTAATAGTATTACTGGGCCCCTAAATGTATAATTGAGCAACAAGGGACAAATTAAATCCTAGATTCTTAACTCGGTCCTTATTTAAAGTGGGAGGAAGAAAATGGAGAGCGAAGAAAAGAGAAGAAACAAACAGGAGAGAAATGGGAAAAGAGAGCCTAGAGAAGGAAATGAAATGAAAGGCAGAAGTATCTGTGGGTCTAAAGGTGAGCAGATTTTCTCACAGAACCATCCAGATTGTGACACTAAGTCATTGAACAAATAATAAACTGTATGTTCAGTTTCCAGATGCACATTCTACCCATGATGTGATGCTTCCCAGGGTGGTGAGAAGGCATCTTGCAACCACCAGCCCTTTCCATGAGGAAGCCTTATCTGCGTCTAGGTGGGGACAGCTTGCTGACACCACCAGCCTCTTGAACCACAAATGCTGCCTTCAGTGCCTCCTCCAGCTCCACTTTCTCTTTAAAAGTTAACAACAGGCACATATCCCCAGAGTCACCTAAACATCCACCTTCAGTGTCCAGTCCCTGATTGAATGGACACTCACAGACCCAGCTCCTCTATTACCAAGGGAACAGTGCACCCTTGCTCACCAGTTACCCCACAGAATGTAGGTCTGCTTAATTTACAGCATTATTTGTTTGTAGAGGAAAGAAGTGTACATTTGTTAAGGAAAGAACAGAGATTCATAAGCTAGCACTCAAATATTGAAAATAAATTTATGTAAAAAGTAAAATCAAAAACACTTTCCAGAGCCTAAAATTAACTATCACAGCATTCACATGTCATATCGCAGGAAAGCTCACCCTTCCAGCATAATTTAGCCAGGCTTAACGATGATCTTCCATTTATTAAGCAAGTCATGCAGTCCTCTTGCATCTTGAATGCAAAAATACATTTTCCCTCTCTCTTCGCCCTCTACGGTTATAGTCCAGTGCATTTGCTTCATTTAGAAACAGAATAGCTTCCTATCATGGGATACTCATCCATCACTGGTCATGCCTCCTCCTGGCTGTTACATGAGAATGGCCATACTGGGTGTGATGGGGTTTTGGGGTTCCCCAAGCTCTGCACCCTGTCCGCAGGCAGGAGAGTCTCTCACTCAGCAGGAAAACAGCAGGTTTATTAGCCGACAGGACACAGCATCGTACAGAGGAGTCAGTGCAGCCGGCAGAGACAGCCAGTTCCATCCATGTTGGGGAGAGGAGGCCCCGAGGGGCCCCCAGAGCCGGGGCCTGGCCCCCTCCTTGGTCTCTCTCTCCCTCAGCCCAGACTCACTGCTTCCCAAATCCCAGTTCCAATTCAAACACCTCAGGCTTCACCTCCTCCTTTGTCTGCAGTGCAAAGGTGTTACCTGGTTATCAAGGTTACCCTCAGCAGGAGCCCCACACCCTCTGTGAGCCACTCACACACACACACACATAGGTATTCCCCACTCCATCACATCTCTCCCCCCTTCCAGACCGAACTGAGCGGGGTCACTCAACTGGTGACCTGGGGAAGTTCGGGGCTCTCCCCTTGTGACAGGGCATTGGCTGTACCCTCTGTTCTCCCCTCGATGTGCACCACCTCCACGTCATAGTCCTGCTGGGGGAGGCTTCAAGTTAGGAGCTTGGTTTTGGCCCTTTTCATGTGATGCAGCCGGGCAAGTTCCTTTAGTTCCCTTGGGTTGGTTGGTCTCGCTGCTTTGGCCCCGGTTCATCAGCCACGTTCTCAAGTCGGGCAGGCAGAGCCCATACAGATGCTGCAGCACCAACAGATTAAACAGGTTTTTTGTGGTCTGGGTCCTGCCCCATCTGACCACCAGTCCATACAGCTGCTCCAGTTGATGTTTGGAATTCAGTTACAGTCCAGTAATGGAAGGTACAAATGCTTTCATCCTTGGCATTTAGCCAGACCACCACAATGGCTGTGTGCCTCAGTTTCCCCTTCCATGCCACACAATAGGTTTGGAATGTTTCTTCTTATGTCAGAGGTTGCAAGACTAGTTACAGGGAACAATGGTGACATTTCAGAGTTGCAGACTTCTTCAACATACAATTTATGCTTCTACATTAATGTTATCATGTTACGTGGCTCTTTTTAAACATTTAGTGCATGGTACAATTTTACAGCTTTTGGTAGCAGCACCCCTTGGTTACAGCAGTTAGCGTGAGTAACAGAACAAACCCATTGCAACTGTACATTTACGTTGCTCTTTGGTAGACCACAACCTTTGTGTAACCTTCTTGAGAATCTGGTATTTTGGGGATAAATGGCTGAGGCCTTTTTTAGCACCATCAAGTTTTAATTTTTTCCCTTGCCCCCTGGGGTGGAAATTTGATTTCTCTGGCTGTGCCCTTCCTTCTAACAAGAGCTGCGCCATTGATGATTTCAAGGAGACGGCCCCCTTCCTGCCAGTCTGGAAATTTGCAAACCAAACTGCTTTTTGAGAGTTGTTTTGTGAGTCCCAGATGCAGAATCCACATGAAGGAATTCCTGTTTATCCCTTACTGGCCCACCAGGCCCAAAGCTCCTTCGTCCTTTTACCTCCAACTACTGCCTCCCCATGGAATTAGAAGTGGAGTTCAGTATGAGAATATAAGTGTTTTCACCATTTGGAGATGGGGAATTGCTGGCCCTCTCCTGCATCCTACAGAGACTGACTGTGCAGCTGTTTTACTTGGTTTTTACAGGGCTGCTCACATTCCCTGATAGTTTTTACTTTACTTGCACCAGCTTTCAATTCCTGAGAAACTTTTACCCTGCCTGCTTTGGACCCTTGCAGAGCACAGCCAGTGGTTTCACACTCAGGCAGGTCCTGGCCATCAGGAGCTGAAACAAACTTCTCCCCAGGCAAAGGGCTGCTCCGGCTCTCACAGACAAGCACCTTTCCTGTTCACTCTCCTTCACCTCACTCCCATTTTCTGCAGTCCCCACAGATGGGTCAGGAAAAGTTTTAGGGAAATTCTTTTCCTCAAGAGCTTCCCCAAACAATAACTTACCCCTGTCTGGCTCCACAGGGGCACTGCTCCCTTGAGCCACAACCAGCTCCTGGGTTTCACCTACACCCAGGATCACTTCTGGCCCATTAGGCAGATTCCCACGTAATCCCCCTCCAGGCAGACAGCCAGTACCACCGGACAGAAGGTTAGGGTCCCTTTCCTCCCTTCTGCTACCAGCTCCTTTACCTTCATCAGTCAGCGCAACTCCATTGCCCGTCTGTTCTTGTGTCCTGGCGAGAGGATGACTCTGGTAGGACAGAGTCCTCTCACCCCCTCCCAGTAACACCTCAGCATCAGGCAAAGAACAAGTACCAGAATCGTCTGGTCTCTGGGATTCCCTGATGATACTAACTGGATTAGACCAAGTTAAAGCATCATCCCCCCTGAGAGACACAGAGGTAGGCCCACTTCCCATCTGGGCTTCAGCTGCCCTCAGATCCAGCTTTGGGATCTTGGCTCCATCTTGAGCCCCCACAGGCTCAGGCAAAGGATTCACTTCCCCAGAAGCAGAAGCACTTTTCTTGCACCAAGGACCAGTGTCCTTAGCAGGGATACCACTGCCCATCCCAGAGCCATTCCCTCTGCTCCAGCCCCCATGGCTGGATTCAGAGACACACCTGGAATGCTCTTTTCTGGTGGATCCTTCTCCAGCCACCCTAGGCTGGGGAATCTTCCTCAGACAATGGGCTAGTTTCCTCATTGGCACCTTTTCCAAACGCAGGCTCTGCTCTCTCCCCAGGCTGCTGCTGCTGTTCAACACAGACAGACAATGGGAGACACTTTCTCCTTTGTCCCAGCCCCCCGGCTGGTCTCCACACACACACAGAAGGTGAAGCAGCTTCTCTTACAGACAACTTGCCATTCCCAGTGGATCAGCTGCTTTCCTGCACAGCCACACAGGCACCTTCCTCGGCCCAGGCCTGGAAAACTTTTCACAGGTCTGTCTTGGCCACTAGTAGATGATGGGTTGGAATCGCTCCTTCCCTCCTTGAGCTGTGGCAGGCCACTCGGTTCAGAGCTCCAGGCAGTGCGGGGTTCCCTGCCCCGATTCGGGCTCACCTCTGCAGGATTCTTCCCAGCCCTTAGCTCTGCCACTGCACATCCACGCTGCCTTGTCCAGCTTCTTTAATCTCGATTCGGTTTCCAGGTGCTGCCACTTCACAGCGGAGTTGCTCAGCGTGGTTGCAGGCTCTCAGGCTGATGCCCTCTGCACCCCACGATTTCTGGAAGAATCCCTTCAGTGTGCCAGGCTCCTTGCGGGTCACAAGCTGCCCAGGGTTAGGCCGTAGGCCCCTCTGCCCTCTGGGACCGACTCCAACAGACTCCCAGCGGAACCCCTTCTTCAGTGCGACACCCGCTCTCAGGGACCATGAGCACACTGTCTTGGGAAGAACTCATTCAGTGTCAGCCTCCTCAGGGGTCACTTGTTCCTGGGGGTTGGGCTCTTGGCCCCTCCACCTTCTGGGACCGACTCCAACAGATTCCCAGGAGTAACCCCTCCTCGGGTGTGACACCCCCTCTCGAGGACCATGACCGCAGTTGCTTGGGTTCGGCCGCAGGCCCCTCCGCCTTGGGGAGCTGCACCTCACTGCCCATCAGCACACCTGGGTCTCGCAGGCCCCACTTCTTCCGGGGCCCCGGTTACTTACTGCTGGATGCTCCATCCTCAGGGTGCAGAACATCCCACTTCTGACACCAGTGTGATGGGGTTTTGGGGTTCCCCAAGCTCTGCACCCTGTCCGCAGGCAGGAGAGTCTCTCACTCAGCAGGAAAACAGCAGGTTTATTAGCCGACAGGACACAGCATCGTACAGAGGAGTCAGTGCAGCCGGCAGAGACAGCCAGTTCCATCCATGTTGGGGAGAGGAGGCCCCGAGGGGCCCCCAGAGCCGGGGCCTGGCCCCCTCCTTGGTCTCTCTCTCCCTCAGCCCAGACTCACTGCTTCCCAAATCCCAGTTCCAATTCAAACACCTCAGGCTTCACCTCCTCCTTTGTCTGCAGTGCAAAGGTGTTACCTGGTTATCAAGGTTACCCTCAGCAGGAGCCCCACACCCTCTGTGAGCCACTCACACACACACACACATAGGTATTCCCCACTCCATCACACTGGGTCAGACCAAAAGCCCATCTAGCTCAGTATCCTGTCTCCCAACAATAATCAATGTCACATGCCGTAGGGGGAATGCACAGAATAGGTAATCATCAAGTGATCCATCCCGTGTCACCCATTCCCAACTGCTAGCTAACCAAGGGTAGGGGCACCATACCTGCCCAGGCTGGCCAGTATCTATCCTCCAGGAACATATCTAGTTTTTGTCTGTGGTTTGGTTTTCCTTCCCTTTCAGATGCTCCTCTTGTGGTCTCTTAACCCATTGTGCTTTCTCTCACTCTGCAGCCCTCTTTCACTCCAGCGTCCTCGTTGTGATTTGGCTCTGCAACCAACTCACTATGTAGTTTCTCTTTCCAGTCTCACTGGATCCACTAACCAGGCACTGCCATTCATCAGTGGCTGGTAGGGAAACTTAAGGTCCATCTGTTACTCCAGGTTCCAGCCCAGGGACCCTACAACATGCAGCCAAGATCTGCTCAGCTCCCGTTCTTGCTGCTCTGTCCTTGGGCTACTTTCTACTCTGCCTTCCATAGGCTTTCCTCTCCATCTTTCTCTCTTCTGGGCACACTCTTCCCCCAAGCTCAAGCTCCTGCTCACTTCCTGTTGCTATTTCCCTTCACTAAAGCATGCAGGCTGGCTGCTGAGTTTCCCACCGCCTGCTTTTCCATTGCCAGCCTCCTGGATTATTCTAATCCAGCCCACACCTGCTCATCTGAGCTTCATCTTCTAATCAGGAGTTGCTTGTTCAGGCTCATGTATGGCCTATAACACTAACTGACCCTTTCTCAGCTTTCTTAACCCTTTGCAGGGTCGGTATGGGGAGAACATCCCATCACACCCCTTCTGCTTGTGTTTTCTTGCTCAGGGTTTCACCTGGAGACTTCCATCACTACATCGGTATTTTGTTCAGACTGTAAATAAGTGTTCACTGTGAAGAATATAATAATTAATTTACATGTAGATAGGCTAATAAACATATTCCGCCTGGCAGAAACCTGTTCCAGGCCTTTTGGTGTCCAACCTCAAGTCACAGACCTTAAGATAATTATTAATTTGTGCATATATAAAAAATGCCTTACAGATTATCTGTATGTACATGAGGACCAATGTGACACAGGCTTTTAACAGATCCCTTACACAACATCTGTTGTCAAAGGAGTATGAAAATGTCAGCCACAAAAGATCACCATAATACATTCATCCCTCACTATGTGAGCACATTTGGTTCCCAACTTTTTGCTTGCAGGAGAAAATGTGTAAGAGGGACACTAAAGTCCCAGTAAAATACACGTAAAAGTCTCAGATTGGTTCCAAGGGCTCCTAATTTGGTGAAGGAGGGGGCAGCAAGTGGCGGTGTGTTTGAAAGTTAAGTGAACCTTGGGTTTGGGGGGTGAGCTGGAGAGGGTTAAAAGCTGGGGGCAGTTTGGGGCCATGAGCGGGAGGGAGGGTTAAAATCTGGTGGTGGGTTGGGTCCATGGGGCAGGAGCGGGGAACAGGCTGCTGCGGGTTGGGTCTGTGGGGTGGGTGTGGGGGTTCAGGCTGTGGCGGGTTGGGGTCACGGAGCCGGTGGGGTGGGGGGTTCAGGCTGTGGTGGGTTGGAACCATTGGAAGGGAGGTAAGGCTCATATTAGCAGGGGGAGTTCACTCGGCTAGTGAACAAAGGTAGGTATATATGTCCCTCGTTTTAGTGAGTACTCGTAAGTAAAGTACTCGTTTAATGAGGGATGAGTGTACTTATACTCCCCTGTGCCCACCACCAGGAGACAATAAGAGGTTTAGGGTCACATAGTTTTTGGGTAAGCCTCTCATTGACATTTAGCCAAATCTCTGAGGTTGATCAAAGGTAATATGGAATCCTACATTTATGTCCTAGCCCACAGACCATAATTAAGAATTAAATTCAACTCTTGTCACAAAATTCATGTCATATCAACCATCAGAGCAGCTTATTAAGGCATATGGTGAATTTATCATTGCGATCTTCAAATCAAGACTGGCAGCCGTTCTAAAATACTTGCTCTAGTTCAATCACAAGTTATTAGACATCTTAGTATTCACTTATATACTACAGAAGAAAGTTTCCCTTCAGAAACTACTGGGTGAAAGTCAGTGGCCTGTCTTGTGCATGCAACAGATCAAAGAATGTGGTTACATTGGCCTGTTCTAGTTTTAAAATCCCTGAAGCTATAGCTGTACGTGGTTGTAGAAGGAGGTTTCCTATGTAAATCACACACTAGCTGCGTCTACACGTGCACGCTACTTCGAAGTAGCGGCACCAACTTCGAAATAGCGCCCGTCGCGTCTACACGCGTCGGGCGCTATTTCGAAGTTAACTTCGACGTTAGGCGGCGAGACATCGAAGTCACTAACCTCATGAGGAGATAGGAATAGCGCCCTACTTCGACGTTCAACGTCGAAGTAGGGACCGTGTAGACGATCCACATCCCGCAACGTCGAAATTGCTGGGTCCTCCATGGCGGCCATCAGCTGGGGGGTTGAGAGCTGCTCTCTCTCCAGCCCCTGCGGGGCTCTATGGTCACCGTGGGCAGCAGCCCTTAGCCCAGGGCTTCTGGCTGCTTCTGCGGCAGCTGGGGATCTATGCTGCAGGCACAGGGTCTGCAACCAGTTGTCAGCTCTGTGGATCTTGTGTTGTTTAGTGCAACTGTGTCTGGGAGGGGCCCTTTAAGGGAGCGGCTGGCTGTTGAGTCCGCCCTGTGACCCTGTCTGCAGCTGTGCCTGGCATCCCTATTTCGATGTGTGCTACTTTGACGTGTAGACGTTCCCTTGCTGCGCCTATTTCGATGTTGGGCTGAGCAACGTCGAAGTTGAACATCGACTTTGCCGGCCCTGGAGGACGTGTAGACGTTATTCATCGAAATAGACTATTTCGATGTCGCAACATCAAAATAAGCTATTTCGATGTTGGCTGCACGTGTAGACGTAGCCCCTGGGTCATGGTTCAGTAGAAACAAAGAAGAAGTTGTTTTCAGTGTGGTAAAATGGAATCCAATACAAGGAACAAGAAGGTAAGCTTTCCAGTCTCTCTTTGTACCCTAAGATTACCTCTTTTTCAAGCAAGTTGATAGGTGATAAAAACACATCACCAATGATGCACACAATGAGGCAGATTTTGCCCATCAATGCACATCCAAAATGGCTTGTTATTACAATAACAACTTTCCCCCTTTTTAGCGATTAGATAACAATTGCATTTTGGAACTTGGTCAACTGCTGTGAAATTAGAAAGTACCAGCCAGCCAATCAAGACATGGCTTTAGAAATCAATATCTCTTGCAATCCTCTACTATTAAACTGGGGAAATATTGAATATAACTAAAACGAAAATGGTGGATGGAGGTAACTATTGTTTCTGACAGTTACATTAAAGGTTCTTCTAGCAAAGTTTACGTCAAGGGAACTAATGACTCTACCCATTATCCATTATACCCTAATCACATTAGAAATATTGAGCATTAGCATCAAGTGAGGTTGACACAAAAATAATAAAGACAGTAATCAAGAAATAAAAAAAATTAGACCTAAGTCTATTTAAATAGGTAATAAATAAACTATGTCTACATGGATTTATGACTAAGACTCAGTTTTGAAGAGCGACAGAACTTCTGAGACACTCGTGGGATACATATCATAATATTCCTGAACTGAAGAAAATACATCTGGTTTCAATGAAACAATGTAGAATTACACAGAACATATAGTGCCACATCTGGCTGACATTTTCATACTGACTTGGGAAGCAAAGTAAAGTGTCACTTTTTTTGAGGTGCTGAACACACAACTGCATCTATTGACTTCAGTGAGCTCTCCAGTGAGCTCAGCATCTCTAAGCAGGCTACTTGTTTTGATGACTAAATATGGATTTAGATACCTAACTCGAGGATCCAGGTTTGAATATTTTGGTCAAGATGCTCCAAAATATGAAAGGAATATGAATTTTTGTCCTTAGAAGATATGAAAAATATTTTAAAAGACTAAATGGAGGAAGATAGAGAGGGAACAAGTTGCATCCAATACTTGACAGTATCTGGTAATCCCCAAAGGTCTGGCATTTCAGTTAGTGTGAACACCCAGAAACAAAGGTTCTTCATTGAGCCTCTCTGGTTTGCACAATTGGGGTAAAAGGCCTGAGTGTGCATGGTTCTGCAGGATTTCTAGTACTTCCACACTAATGGAATTACCGCAGGCTATAGTTTGTTGTGGTATTGCAGCATTACTGCTTCTCTTCCTGGCTGAAACTAGGAAATGGAAAAGAACATGACCATGAACAGGTGAAAGGCAGCCCTCCAAATTTCTTTCTGCATGCCAAGTTCAATTCTGTTCCAGCTCCAGATGATGATTTGAAGCTCGTTCTTCTATGGCTGACTCCAAAATGATTTATGCACATGCTTAACTTTCTGCACATGCATACTTCCTTTGAGCAATAGACTAACTCAGGTGCATTCAGTGATGCAGATGGAATAATTCTCTGCAAGACAGGTCATTATCTTAACCAGCTGATCTATCCCAATTGCACTTGGAAGCTTTGAACAGATTTTATGGAACATGATTCTACCGCCTTACATATGTTTTGTAACTTCTTACTTAGTAAGTATTCCTGATCATCACCTCCCAAAACAGATTCTGTTTTCTGAATTGGAGGAAGGACAGAGGAGCGGGGGAGAGGGGGCACAGTGGAAGTGATATAAGGAGATGCTAAAGGCACACACGAAAAAGTGCAGCATCGGTGTCGACACTTGGGAGAACCTTGCCCATGACTGTCCCTAGTGGAAAATGGCAATCCATAAGAGGGTGGCACAATTTGAGAGGTCCCACCACAGTGCAGATGGGGGGAGGAGGAGGAGAAAAGAGCATCAAAAACTGCCCCGCGCCAACTCCAACAGCTACTAACATCTACCTCCTCTGCGATAAGATCTGTGGTTCCAGGATCAGGCTGATCAGCCATCAATGGACTCACAAATAGGAGGGTGACATGAAGACGTCCCACTCATTGAGTGACCGGCAAGAAGATTCCCATTGAATGCTCAAGGGGTAAGGTCAATATGGACAACAGAATCAGACTCATAGTAAATAAATAGCTAGTTACCAGTTATAATTATAAAATTTGGAAAATCCTGGAATAAAAAGTGAAAGAAAAGCTGAAAATTTTCCTCCTTTCACTATGACTATTGTACTCCTGCTGTCTGCTTTATGATCACCTAAGTTTGATCCTTTAGCTATGAGGCCATTCTGAAAAGTTTGACAAGCATCTACACAGTTATATTTTGTATCACACAGGTATGCTGATATATATTACCTCTGAGCATTATGGCGAACTTCCAATCTCTAGATGCAGCAAGAGATGCTAACATGTATGATTAATGATGCTGCTCTTCCACATTTTTGGTAAACATCCCAAAGCGGAAGGAGTTGAAAGCTGCACCTCTCCCCATACTATCATTAAAATAAATGCAGAGAGAAAGCTATTGTTTCATCCAACAATCAAAAACCACTTCCTCCCCTATGACTCTATTGTATATACTTTTGTGTGAACTCAGACTTTATCAGGCCACTTCTTCCTCTTGTGTAATTATCAGAGATCCCTTGATTTAGGCCTAAAAGAAATGAAAGTTGATCACCTCAGGTACCTTGGTCTGATGTTTTACAAGGTTGCTAGTTCTTGTTTACTTACTCCCTGGTAGACTCTTGGGCTCCCTACAAAAGCTGACAAAAATTCTGTCAAAACTGTTTTGATGAAACATTGCAGACACAAGATGGGTGCCATAATAGTTGTTATTGAACCAACTTGCGTGTGTGGGAGACAAGCTATTGGGCCACATCTATGCTGAATGTTTGCCATTCACCCACAGACACTGGTCTAATAAAAGCTATTATGGCACCCACCTTGTCTTTCTAATACTTCATCAAAACAGTTTTGACAGAATATTTTTCTGACTCACTAATACCCTGGGATGAGTCTGTAACTACTCTGCAATGCAACTGATGAAAAACTAGTATTTTAACTAATTGGATTTTTCATAAGAACTGTCTAGTTTCCATGAGAATCTCTGACAGCTCACCCCTTCCCAGATAAAACACCCAAAGCCAAAGTTTGCTTATGTTCCTGGTCTCCTTTGTGAACTAGTATCCCCAGCAGAAAACTGGGTCACAGGAGTAAGAGAGGAGAATGTGGTGCCCTCGGGTAAATCTAGCCCAGACAAAGACCCCCAGCCTACAGAGTAGACTGAAGACATGAGGCACATAACCTGAAACTTCCGCAAGGTCATCACAATACACTTGTGACCTGCTATTCAGAACACATTCATTCCAACAATTCCAGAAATATTAGACCAGTGAATTTATTCCATATCTTTGCCCCCCAGCCTTACATCCTTTGTTCCGGGTATTCAATCATCCTTACCCCTGTATCAGTGGTTTTCAAGCCACCATGGTTGATGACCAGTAGGTGATAGCCAGGCACTTCCTCAGCTCTGGGTTTTCATTAAGGGATCCTGTGGCAAGCAAGAATCTAAAAAAAATCTGATTCCCCAGACAGCTTGTTGCTTCCCTTGACTACATTCTACCTTTCCCAGACTCTAGACCCTTCTTTTTTCTCCCAGCCTCTCTGGGGTGTTGCACTCAAGACCTTTAAGCAAAGGATATCACCCAGCAGACTGAGTAGAAATTGACTTGTTCTTGGGTTTTTACTTTGTTTATGGATACTGCATGTGTGGTTTTCTTAGATTAATGCTAGGCTACTTTTATTAAACTTTTATTCTTACCTCAAACGCTGTGCTTATGAGAGGGAAAGATTAGCCTTTAAAGGGTAGAGTGAAATTCTCCCAGGTTACTGGATGGGTGCTTGAGCAAGTTTGATTATAGGATTGAAAGGAACCCTCTAGATATTGAGCTCAAACCTTCTTGCTATCTTTCTGGGCCTGGCCTCAGCCCATCAGGGTGGGAATAATCCTGTCCCAGGAGAAAGGAAGCTCCGAATGAACTTATGATCGTTACACTGTGTCCCTGTTCGCACATGGTAGGCTGAGCCCAAAGGATTCCTCAGGGGCTGTTAGAGTTGCTCCTTGTCAGCCAATGGCCGGGTACAGGTGCCCCAAGAGTCTGCTCCGCGGAGGCAGCACGACTCAGCGCCCAGCTTTTACTGCACCTTACCACTGACCAGGCTGAATATAGCCAAACCGGCTAAGGTTCTTTGTTTGTGTTTGGCCAAGTTACAGCAACTAGAAGGAGTCAGGCTGAAGCTTAAACGTGGTTACTATTTATTACAAAGCAGAAATGAAAATCTTAATGGTTACAGAATTATATAAAATCTTAATGGTTACAGTTGCAGGAAAGGTTAAATAAAATCTTAATGGTTACACTGTCATTGCTCTATTTGCTTAGCTACTATAGTAGGATGATACAAATGACATGTCAATTAGAGAACGTTACCCATTTGAGGACCAGATGCCTCAGACTAAAGAGCTCTTACTATTAAATGTGCACAAAAAAAAACATTACAGGTGTAATTCTCAGCCCTGCGTTCTTTGACTCTGGCGTAGCCAATGTCATTCACTGAATCCCTCGGGAAGAACTGTACGAGGAAGGGGGTCCCCTAGATCCTCGGGAGGCAATAACCTTACCCGACCGGCAGGCACAGGAAATTGGAGCTCAGTTAGAGTAGGCTGCCGGGCGCCTCTTTATACCCCCTTGGGGCACGTAGGTTCTTCCTTATCTCAAGGTACCAATTGTGCCGGTTCATCTTTGTGACGCCAGCGCTTACAAGGCAGTTACACCTGTAAGGACAGAGATAACTAAATTTATAGAAACGGGGCAAACTTTCACACGGGCAGTAAAATTCCCCTCCCTGGGACGATGTGTGGGCGGATCAACTATCAATGCCAGCCAAGGGCAGCTTGAAGCCCCGAGGCCGACAGCTCGCCTGTTAGCCCCCTTATCTGTATTCTTCAGTCCAGGGTCATGCTGACACAGCACATCTGTGCTTGTGAGGCACCAGACAGTGTCCTCTCAAAACATTCCAAGATTGTGCTGTCTCTTTGTGCTGTGTGCTCTGAGGCAACTAAGAGGGGCAGGCAAGATGGAGTAGAGCAGGGGGATTCTGTCTGGCTACACTCCTCTACTCTTTCTGCTTCTGACCTAAGGCAGATGATGCAGAGCTGCCCCTTATAGGCCTCAAAATATAACAGCAGCATTTGCCACTCAAACCATGCCCAGAAGGCTGTGACTCCAGTAAAATATTGTTCATGTTCTCTAATCCTTTTTGCAGTTGTAATGGGTAGGGCTTGGGTTTGTCTTGTTTTTTAAATGGAAACTTGAATTCATTAGCAATTGATGGACTTGCCCAGATTACCCAGGACGGCTTTCCTCTTGTCTCAGGAAAGTGGGATTTTGCAAGCTCAGTCTGAAGAGTGCAGAGTGAACTATACAAAATTATAAAAATCACACAGAAACATAACACGCACGAAAGCAAACAGACTAATAATGAAATAGGCTTGAAGCATTACCTCTCAAACTCACATACACCCCCTGTTGTCATCATTAATAATGAATATGAGAAGGATAAAGTGATTCTGGGACTTGTCATATTTTAAACTCTTGGTTTCCTGACACTGTACACTGAATATTTTTGGCATAGCACTCTGAGGTACCCTGGCATTATCTAGCCTCTTATACATCTTTATCTCTAAAAGTTACAATAGCAACACTGCTGATAGCACCAAGGCTCTATTCTTGGAGCAGACTTCATGGCAGTATTGGCCAACAATGACACAGTAACTTATGCCAGAAAACTGGTATGAAATGAGCCCAATACTATTTTCTCTGTTTCTGGCTATTCCTTCTCTGCTCACTGGACCTTCAATGTTGCTCTAACCATTGCTTGGGTGACTAGTTTTGTCTTACTAGTCATGTTAGTTTGTAGAAATGACAAAAACGTATTTGACTCAGTCATCTTTGCTTTTAAGTCTAATGCTAAGGTGGCAAAACCAAATCTCCTAGGGGTATGAAGGTCATATATCCTTTTGGCTCCACGTCCCATGTCAATTACACATGGTAGACTTTTAGTCATTTTTCCATGACTATGGAATATATACCCTGGGAAAATACATCCTATGAAGGAGTTTGTTGAGAAATGTTTCTCTAACAGTAGTTTCTTCATCTGTTGATTTACAAGCTACTGATTTACAAGCTGTGAATGAATAGTGGCCTTCAATAACAGGAAAACCTGCCACTGAGAAACCCTATAGCTTCAGATGAAGCCCAGAGACTTGCCTATCTGCTTAGAGGAAAATTCACTCCAGGAATCCCTGTAACCAGAGCTGTTAACCAGAAGGAAATGTCTTTAGTACTCTTACATGGCCCTTAATGAGATACTGACAGAGGGCCTTTGATCAATGAATTCTCAAAACAAGGTTAACTACAGTTTATAGTATGTCTACATAGATTTCACAGGCAATTCCAAATTTATTCAGTCAGAAATTATTCAAACCTCAGTCTCCATTCCATTTTTATTTGGATGTCTCAGAAGACTGAGTCAAAGAGGCTTAGGAATTGGCAACACACTTCAGTGGTGCTCACTCGGGAGGAGATGATGCTGGGGGGGTGGGCGGCGGACTACATTGGTTTTTCTAGTAACTCTGAATTATTTTAGAGATAAAGCAATGGTGGAGGAAAAGTGCATGGGGAAATATTTTTAATTTTCCATTTTCTGGGTAACCAGGTTCCAAAAGGCACTATATCAACACCTCATGAATATAATTGCAATGGAAAAAATTGCCATGGTGGTATTATAGGAGACTGCAGAGCTTCAAAAATGTTATAATATTTTTAGTGACTTCAGTTGCCTGACAACCAATTGCAATATGTCATGCACAACATGAGAAAATTCTTATGCTGCACTCAGTCAATAATGAATTGATTTAATCTCATCCAGATAAAATAGTGCTGGGAAGCCAATGTATTTGATGTGGAAAAGGTCTGAAAAAATTACCCTCCCAATATTTCAATATTCCATTGGCATTTATTTTAAAAGCAAGAGTGTTGCCAAGAGTGAAGCTTGTAACTGCCTTCTAGCTCTTTGTCAGAAGAGCAACATGAGACCACTGAAAGGAATATGTTTATGCAAACTTTGAGTGAGTATCTCTAGTTCACATCTTAAAAGCCTCACTTAGATTCAACACGGTACAGAACCAAATAACTTTAAATGTAGACGTGAAGTGTTCTAAGGGGAAAAAAAAGAAACAGTTTTAAGACCCCAGATTATTAAGTATAGCATTTAAAATGACAAATAAATATATTTTAATCAGGCAACTAAACCATACTTAGAGCAGGTACCTTGGTACAGCAGGGCTTCTAGAGCAGTGGGTGATCTTACATAGCATATGCAGTGAACTATGTAGCACATATGGTATGTACATTGCAAAAACATAAGATAAAAGGTTACCCACTGTTCTGTGGCTTTCTTAATAGAGTACCTTCACACCACAGGGTGATTTAAGAATGGAACAGCATCTTTAAGTACATTTCCTCACCTCAAAGTTAGAACACTTACCTTGTGCAAAATAAATTGTACATTGAGTCACTGAGACAATGAAAAATGTGATGTTAGGACATAGTGTCATTTACATGGAGCTAAAGAACTTCATAATACTAGACAATCCCAAACCAATCATATTTCCTAGTAAAAATAGAAGGTTATATAGTGAACACAACAAGCCTACGTACCGCAGAAGCTCTATATTAAAGGGAAGAAAAACAGCTAAGAAATCTGCAAGAGTATTAACGTTTGTGTGTGTGAAGGCTTGTCAATGAAGATTTTAAAGAAAAACAGAGCTATCATTCAAGGATTTTGGACAATGGATCATCTTCAGCAACAGCAATAAGATAAGGCTGGCAAAGAAATGACATTTTATCTCAAATAGAAATGAGTTTGACATAGCTCCTGCATTCAATTTAAATATCTTTCTGTGCACATCATAATGCATATTATTTACATTTTTACATTCAATCAAGTAAGGTTAACTACTCATTGTCCACAGACTGAATACCGGCAGCATTGTTAAAATTCAAAACTTTTATCTCTGATGAAAAATCAGAGAGCAACTATACACAATTGGACTCCATAGGTCTGAATATAGTCAACTATTTTTGTTTATGATGTGCCAGATTTATGAGAGATCTTGTTCTTCCTGGCCTAGTACATTATTTTTGGTTATATAGTGACTGAGATTAAGGAGACTGAAGCAGCCAAGAGTTTAGATTCAGTCCTGTGATTAGACCACATCTTTAAAGACAATGTACTATAATTTGGGCATTTGGCTCTTATGTGCAGGCAGAACTACTTTTGGAATTCTCTGAATTTATGGCACTGATCATCATGTATGCTTGAGGGCTGGCAAGAGAGGAAAGGGAAGAAATTCCTCCAGGAGTTATGTAAATCTATGCTATTCATAATATCAGGACCTCAAAATTTTTATAATTTGAGGATTTTTAAATGGCTAGGTTGTACAGAGATCATACACATTTATAACCCACACTGCTAGCTTACGGACGGGCTGTACATGACACACAAAAACAAATACTGACAGCCTTGATTTTTCCATAGAACTTGACTGCTCTTAGGAACAGTGTGATATCAGAATATCCTGTACCGCACTGTAATATGTGAAAGGAGTATGTATGTACGCAAAGAACATAAAAGATTCTATGAGATCAAGAAAGGTGATAATGGCCTCTGACCTGTGGCACATAGTTTATCAAAATGCTACCAAAACAGTGAACATTCATAATTACATTTACATTAGTGCTATCAACGCCTTTGGGCCGGTCCATTCTTAATAATATTTACCTTGTAGGAGAAAAACCAATGTTTTATTTTGCCAAACATTCTTTATCTGAAGAATCAGTTCTGTTGGTGTAAAGTTGCTACCATGTCTCAAACGTGCATTTGACCAGGAAGAAAATGTGCTTGAATAATTGCCTACATCTCTAAAGGACAGATACAGGACAATGCTATTAATCTGGACTCTCAACAACTGAAAGAGATGACTTGATTCAGTAGCTGTGACTAATTGTAAACTGTTTGTCTTTTAAGATGAGATTTTGAATATGCTGGACATCAATCAGTTACTCACCAGAACTTAGGTTGAATCTACACTATGAGATAAAATCAAATTTAATTGTTAGCTCGATTTTACCACGACTGTCTTCACTGTAAAGACAATTAGTTCGATTTTGGGTGCACTAATCTCGAGGTTACAAAATGGCAGTTACCTGATGGGTGTAGCATCAAGCTCGAATTCAGAAGTTCAATTAAAGACCGGTGTGGAAGTGCCACATCTTAAAAGTGAATTTATTAGCCTCCAGAGGCGTCCCGTATGTAACCCATAATGGCCATCTCAGTGCTCCGCTCTGGCTGCTGCTCTTCAGTTACAGGAAGGACATGAATTTCCAAGCAGGAACAGCGAGTCTTTAGCTGTGGGCTCATGTTAGTATGACAGCCTGAGAAATGGCTTCTTTCTTTCTATGCTATTAGCACTGTGAGTGCACCTACCCATTACAAATAGCCCCTGCAGGGAGCTTGCAGCTCTGTCTGTACACTTGCTATTTTTTTCTGTGCTGCTTGGCTGTAATAGGACAGGGGTTCTGGGCACAGCTAGAGATATCATGCTAGGGTATCTTTGTTTAAAATCCAGGCTACTCACAGTCACAGGATGGGATTTCCTTCTCACTATGGCAAATCCATCCAGCCACCACAGCACTTCTGCCAGCCCAACTGGCCAGCCTGAAGCCACACAAGCAAAGACTTCTCAGCTGCTCTACCAGCTCAGACCAACAACCTCCAAATTAAGGTGAGAGGCTCTTAAGCCTGTTTCACTAAACACCATACGGACCCCAGTCAATATATACTTGGATCTTACACAAACACACACGTAAAAGCCAGCTCCTTAGATCTAATATGTAAGGGTTTGTGTATACAAAGGAAAGAACAGGGTTAGAGAGAAGAATTGTTAAAGCAATATTTTACATACATCAGTCATAACGCCTGATGCAGGCCAGCAATGTTATTTGCTGATTCTTGAAAGTTTCTGAAAGTTAACTTCAGGTTACATAGATTCATTCATTGGAGCATTGTAGATCCTGGCCTGCTGAGGTCCTCATGCTGGGACAGGGACCCTTGGAGACCACAAGACAAAAGATCCAAGATGGACACCGCTAAATCCACATCATCCCTCTGAGGGATGGGCCCCCAGTCAAGACAGGCTTAACTCATGCGGACTGAAGAACAAAGAAAATACCTGCCAGGGCCCATCTTACAGCTTTTCATATGTGTAAGGAAAATTCCATTCCTCTCCATAGGTCTTGGGTTACCACCTAACCAGGTGGGTCACTGTGCTGAGTTTCCATTTGTTGCAGTCCCAGTGGGAAAACCCCACTATCACAAAATGAGTATTGGCAACTTGGGCCTTTGCTCAGTTTATTGTCCTGGCTGGGGTGGAGTCCCACTTCACATTGTGAACCTCAGCACTGAAACATTTCTCACACAGCTGCAGAGCTAAACATCTATAACTTTACCTACATACATAGTAGAAACACACAGGTAGCATGCATAGATTCAGGGCATCATCAGCTTTCATTTGACACCTCACATGATACCCCTAGCACAATATTTGGGAGCCAATAGACACACTGGGCATATGAATGGTTTCCAGACTCAATATAAAAGTCCTGCATTGTGACACTAGTGCCAGGCCCTGCCCTGCCATAACATGTGTCAACAAGACTGTGCTGGGGGTTGTGCTTGCATAACACACCAAGAAACTTCTTCTCAACGGTTTACATTTCTTTGCAAATCCCTTTCCCTCCCCCACAGGCGCCACACTGTCTGGGGCTTTCCCACTTTCAGCCACATCATGTGGGTAGCCCCCAACCCAACCCAATAAAAGGATGTGCCTGCCATTCAGTGCTGACCATGCTGCCAGTCATGCATTTAGGGCTCCAACAGTGGGAAAGATATTCTGGGCTCTGCTGCTGCTGTGGGGAAGTCTCCCCAGCAGTTAAGATACTGCGGGCTTTGTTGTGAGACACTGGGGGGCAGGATGCTGTCTCCAGGGTGGAAGAACCACTTCAACTGGTCCCTTAGCTACTGACCCCCCCACCTTCATCCATACCAGGCCTTGCTGCTGCCAGGGAAGAGTTTCCCCTGGTGGCTAAGGGGCTTGCTGACACTGAGGAAGGACCACTTCAACTGGTCCCACACTGAACCACCACCGCTTGGCCTACAACTGGGCTTGCTGCTGCCAGGGGAAAAGTCTCCCCCAGTGGCTAATGGGTTTGCTAATGCAACAGTCCATATTAGCCTATTTGCGTGTGGCAGCAATGACTTGACTTTGTGGGGAGCATGTGGGAAGTGAGGATGGTCAAAATCGAACTTATAAATTCCAGAATTAGAAAACTGATATAAATAAATTTGATTTTATCTTTTAGTGTAGATGTACCCTCAGTGTCATATCTTATGTTGTCGGTTGGCAGGGTAGTGTTAGCTTTGTTCCCAGTTCAAAACTAGTTAGTGTTGCTGCTGGCCATGGACCCTTGCATGACAGAAGTCCTTTTGAATGATTGTGAGGTGATGATAGTGATGATACTAGAACCAGCTTTAGAATAAGAAGAAGCCCTCATGTGTAAAGGAAATAGTAGTGAAAAGTCACCATAGACAACTTTGCTAAATGTGACGGACATTGAATGATATATAAGAGAACAGGTAGTGGCAGTACAGATGCAGTTGGTAATTACCTGAATGAAAATTTGAGCCTGGGTTTAGACATGGATACTGCATTGAGACCCCCCTGGATGGACTTGTCAATTATTTACTTGCCATATGGAAAAGGAAAAGGGAGACTTACAGATGTTGTCTTTATCATCTATGCTTGTTGACACTTTGGAAATATAATGAGCTATTTTTTGATCCTACTTAACAACAGGTTCAACCTGCTATTGAGCAAATTCTCACTTCTCTGTTCTGCAATGACATGCAGCGATCCAGAGGTTTCAGTTTATACTCCTAGCCTTGTCAGATGAGCTATCCAGAGCACAGGTAAAATTTTATCAGACAGATCGTGCCACAGGAGTTTGAGCCGCATCTGGGTTTTGAACACTTCAAATATAGCCTTGAACTATCATGATACTGTAATTTGTGTTTTGGTTAATTTAGTCAACCTGGCTATGTCTACGTGTTGTGCTGCTGGCAGGGTCATGAAAATAAGGGCACTCGACAATGTAAATGTGGCACTCATTTACAAATCATACACTTTATTTGTACACTCTCACATAATCGCTGTCCTGGCAGAGCCATCTGTCACCACAAAATGAGCCACGTAGACAGCGTTCTGTTGACCAAAACCCGCCTTGTCAACCATCCATTATCTCTAATTTTTGTCAGGGATAAGGGGCAGTCAACAAGGGGGTTTTGGTCAACAAAACCCCATCTACACAGATTGTTTTGTGGTGACAGAAGCCTCTGCCAGGATAGCGATAACATGAGAGTATGCAAATGAGTCACACAATTAGTAAATGAGCACCTCATTTGCACTGTAAAGTGCCCTCATTTGCATGACCCTGCCCACAGCAGCATGCTGTTTAGATGTCACCCACTAGTTTTCCTAAGGGAATGGAAGTAAAGTCCTCAACAATTTTCCTCAGTTTCAAGTCAGTTTCTCTTATGTACAAATGCTTTCATGTCACAAAAATGGTTTTATGCTTCTGTTCATCTATACAGATTAGCGTTATTAATCCATTCTGCATTGTTGATAGACAGACTGAGCTGTCAAATGGTAATGCTTTCTATAGCCAGTTCTGACACTTCTCTATTACAGAATTTTTTCTACAGAGAGAATTTTTATTCTTTGATTATATGAATGTATTGTTTTGTCCCGTGATGGCAGATGAAAACAGATCCAAATAAAATAGTTGTCTGTTAACTTTCTATGTTCCCAAGCAATCATTTCTTCTCCTTGCAGTCAAGCATCATGTTCAAGAAAACATAATAGTTTTATGAATGGACACAGTATAAGTCACATCTGTAATGTGCAAATGGACAGTAATACTATCCTTAAATCTCCATATATTTTGAATCTATTGCATACACGTATGAAAGAAAGAACAAAGATATGAATGTGGAATAAAAAAACTTCATCATACATTTGGAATGGATCCATTATTCATAACTGGCCAACCTAATACTATAAGCAACTGGAAAATTGTACCTCATCACCCATCACTGATTGATAGGAGTGTTTATACCTTGAGGCTCCTGAGTCTCAGACATTAAAGATAGAATTCTGATTACTTTCTTCTTTCCCTTATCTTGCACTTCAGTTCTGCTCTTTTATTATCACCTATTGCTCCAGCTGAGAACAATGTAGAAAATGGGCATCAAAAATAGTGGAAAGTTCATTACTGGCCAGAAGTGTTTAGTACCAATTGGGACCAGAATTTCAAAAGAGCTTAGGACTCATTTAGATTTCTAAATAAAGTAGCTAGAGTGCCATGTGTGCTGAGCACCTAGCAGCTCCCACCGAGAATGCAGGGAGTTTCTGTAAAATACTTAGAGCTACTAAAAAACTGAAATTTTTGTCCTGTGGTAAAGTCCACTATTTCAACATTTGTTTTCATCCTGAAATTGGATGAGAAGTTAATCTATTAGAATTTTTCATAAAATAAGAGTTTCAAACAGAAAAATTCAGGACTGTTCAAAGGTTCCCACACAGCTCATACTATGTCTGCCTTATTAATGCTTTATGCTTCATTTCTCCCCATGGGTCAGATGTAGTCTCCCAAGATGCACGGCAATAGTTCAGGAAGCTGGAAGACCGTGGTGCTCCACAGGAGATGCTGACTAGCCACCATGGATTAATATCTAACAGACCCTAGAGAAAATATTTCAGCTCTACTCAACAAATCAAATGATCTGATTTTGGATAATCCAACACAAGACAAAATATTTTGTTTCTATTTTCCTGACTCCCCTCACCCCCGCGAAATAAAAAACACTTTAGCAAACATTAATAGGTGTTTATTTTGTGGAAGGCAATTTTTTGGACCAAAAAAGCACTGGGTGAAAATTCATGACCAGCTTTCTCTTGAAAATCTGATTGCTTATGAAAGAGCCTAAAAATGGAAACTGTTGGATTGTGATTTCTGAAATGGCTGGCTCTAGTTTGTTTTGCTTAGTTTCTTACCTTATACTCTGGGATATTTCAAAGCACAATATTGCCAACTTAAGCATCCAAACGCCATGAGATTTTAAAAGCTAGTATTTGGGGAGGTGTGGGTAGAAGTGGCTGTGGTGTTTAAAATTTACTTCCTAGGAGGTGCAAGTTTTCTTCAGCACTAGAAGGGCAAGAAACATTTTTTCCCCATAAAAGCAGCTTTTCATTACTCTATAATTTGATGCTTTAAGAAAAAAAACGTATTGTGGGACATGGGAGAAGAATAAGTACTTACAAAACAAAGTACTGTTAGGTTGTGACATTTGCGAGTTTAAAGTTCGTGACTTAAATTATTCGTGAGTGGCTGCTGCTTCCCCAGGGCTCCAGGGCTGGGAGCAACAGCAGTGGCCGCTTCCCCAGGGCTCCTAGGGAGGAATACTGGTGGCTGCTTCCCCAGGGCTCTGAGAACCAGCCAGGGGCATGGCCCAGCCACTGGCCAGCTCCCTATGGCCCCACCACCAGTCTCCGCCTCCTCCTGCTGCTGCTGCCAGGGTAAAATGATATTTGCGAAATTCAACATTCACGAGGGTTCTCAACACTGAACCCTCACGAATGGTGCGACCCTACTGTAGCTTGAAGAGCGATTGATTGATACATTCTAAAAATTGCTATTACTGATTGAGTGATACGTTCTAAAACTTGCCATTAGGATTCCAATGGACACCCAAACTGAGCTAGATGTATAAATATCAAAATTGTATTTAACAATCAACATTCATTCAACCAAGGTGATTGGCAGGTGGGGGTTCAGCTCATTACCCAAAAATAATTAGTACAAATGGGAAAAATAGCAGATCAGTCCTGAAGAAAAGGGGAAGAGATTACACATATAATTAAATCACATTAAATAGCACCCAACACTGTTCAATTAGGACACAAACTCATGGCTGTACTAGCAAAGTTCAAATATCCATAGCTAGTGGAATCTGGGATCTCTTCCTGTCTGCTAGCTAAGTATGACAGATGTCAGACTTTATAATGTTGTCCTTGTGCATGTTTGTATATTATTTAAAATCTAAAAACATAAACAAACAAATGGAACCACTGTGTGCCCACCAGTACAAGAGCAACCTTGTGTGCTGGCTCAGAGATTGAAAGCAGATGTAGAACTTTGTAATTAGGCAAGATTCAAGCTGCCTGTGGTGTATAAAAGCAGTTGTTTAGGAAATGGTGGGAGGGGCTAGGCTAATGTAAACATTATTTGTCTTTTTGCGGCACATGGCAACAGATTAAAGCCAGAGTGAGAGCATTAATCATGGAAAATAGTCTTCAGGGAGGGCAATTACATAAGTACCTCTGGCATCTTTCAAAAATGAAATGTTTAAAAATAACTCGTTCGGTGCTTATATTCTAATTATTCAGTTCTACAAGTCTGATCTCAAGGCCAAACCCTTTGGTATGTTCTCTTACTGACCATGCTGCTTTCAAGAAACACCACCAAAATGACTGAAAAAAAAATCAGTGAGAAAGTAACAGAGAGAACATGCTCTTTCTCTGTTTCTCACTAAAAATCAGTGAGAAAGTCTTTCAAATTGCACCTGATCCAGAAGCCTATTGCAGTCAATGAAAAGACAGTAGGTTTTGGATGAGGCCCTTCTGAATATCTGAAAGATGCTTCTACAAAAGAATGGCAGTAGTAAAGACTGAAGTAGGGGCAAAGGTAGAAGTAATGTCATTCTTGCCTTTCACCCAGAAAGGCAGCAAAGCACTTCACAACCTACATCCAAGCAGCACAAGGTTGGCTGCATTTCAACAGTGTGGAGAGTGCTTTGAGATCCTTTGGGGCAAATCATACTATACTTTTAACCAAATCACCATTACTAAGAGGCTACCATACCATTGCAATTATTTGGCTCATACAACTATAATCTATGAGAAGCTGGCCAGCGTATGCTCATGAATAAAATGTTTTACTAAATGCTCCAGTGAAATTGTTATGTGTAGGTTAATATTAAAATTCATACAGAAATAAAATCCAGTATCTACTGTAGTATCATGCAGACTCAGAAATTAGGTCTGGTGTCACTAACTATGCTGAGCAAGTCAGTCATGGAAATATTCACAGTAGCCATCTAGTTAATGTGTGAATATGATGTGGCTACATGACAATCAGGGTACTCATTCATCATTTGCAAATCCATTAATATAATCACTGACTATCATTTATTTAAAATTCTCAATTCTTAATCTGAGTTTAACATTCTTGTCATGCAACTCAAGTGATTTTGGTCTCAGAAGCAATGTTTAGTAACATATTCCAAAAGTTAAATGTATTGTCTACATAAAAACTCATCAGACTGCCTTTTAGAGGATTACGCACAGAAGTGGATATTCCAAGGTGCCCCCTTCTATTAGGCTGTGTTTACACTAGCCTGCTTCTTTGAAGGGGGCATGGTAATCAGCCTGAGTGGGGAATGGAAATGAGGTGCTGTGATGCATATGCAGCACCTCATTAGGCTAATTCTCACCATGGCAACTTTGAAGTGCCAGCAAGCCACGCAGCCACGCGCACTTTAATGTACCTGTGCAACTCTGAAGTGCCTTTACTCCCAAAACGGGAGGTGACAGGGAGGGGCACAGACAGGAGGGATGCATGACTGAGTGGCCATGGAGGCAGCTGCAGCAACAACATTTTGGCTGCCACAAAAACTGGGTAAGTAGTTCTCCTGCCCCAAATCCAGAGCCCACCACACCCCGGCCTACAGGGGCAAGCCTATGGGCTGCAGAGGGCTCTGCTGGAAAGGAACCAGCCTCCAGACATCTGAAAGCCAAGGAAGAGGATGCTGGAGGCCGGGGCAGCCCCTGGAATCTCATTCCACCTAGACAGCCTGCAGGCAGTGCTCCATCCCTGCTCCCAACTCTCCCACCATGCTAGTGGGAAACCATTATACTGCTCTGGATACAGGAGATATGGAACCACCCACTACAGCAGAAGGAGAGAAGCCTCGTACCCCCAAGGCTGGGAGGCCCTGCTGCCACCACTGCGAGGAGGAGATGTAGGGTAATGGTGGTTGGAGATTCTCTTCTGAGGGGGATGGAGACACCCATCTGTCGCCCTGACAGGCCCTCTTGGGAGATATGCTGCCTTCCAGGAGCCCGTATCCTAGATGTTACGGAGGTGTCACCGAGGATTAGCTGGCCCCCTGACTGCTCATCCATATGGGCACCCATGATACTGCAAGGTATAGCCTTGAGCAGATCAGTCGTGACTATAGGGCTGTGGAAGTAGGGGTGAAGGAGTTGGGAGCACAGGTGGTGTTCTCCTCAATGGTTCCTGTCAAAGATAGGGGCTCAGGCGGAGACAGGTGCCTCCTGGAGGTGAATGCCTGGCTGTGAGGATGGTGTCACCAGGAGCGCTTTGGCTTCTTCAATCATGGGATGGTATTCCAAGGAGGACTGCTAAGTGGGGATGGAGTTCACCTGTCAAGGAATAGCAAAGATGTATTTGGATCAAGACTGGCTAATCTAGTGAGCAGGGCTTTAAACTAGGTTCAACAGGGACAGGTAACCAAAGCCTACAGGTAAGTAAAAAATCTGGAGAGCTGGGTTGGAATTGGAAGGGATAATGAGCTATAATAGCAGAGAAAGAATAGGAACTAGGCAGAACTGGGAGGCAAGAGCAAATCAATATCTTAGGTGCCTATATACAAATGCAATACGCATGTATAATAAGCAGGAAGAACTTGAAGTCCCAATATATAAAGACCATTATGACATAATTGGTAGAACAGAGAGACTTGGTGGGATAATACATATGATTGGAATATTGGTCTAGAAGGGTACAGCGTACTCAGGAACTTACTTTTTAAACCCTGCTGGCAAGCAACCAGAGTGGTTGCTGACAGGAGGGAGTTTTGAGAGGGGCTCTCCTGGGGAAGGAGGGGGCAAACTACAGCACCTTTGGGTAAGTGACTCTCTGGAGTGTGTGGGTGTCTGGGCTTGGGGGTTCTGGGCCTGGGTTTGTCTGTCTGTTTGGTGTTTGGAGTGCTGAGCTGTCTGTTTGTTGGAAAGGCCATGTGCTCAGGCTGGCAGTTGGAAGCTGCTAGCCTTGATTAGGTTTAGGTTTGAAATCTAAACTCTGCATGCCAATTGGCTGAGCGGTAGTCAGAGGGAAGGGCTCTCAGGAAGGCCAGACCTTTTTAAACCCTGCTGGCAAGTGACCAGGGAGCTTGCAAACAGGGTGGTTGCTAACAGGAGGGAGTTTTGAGAGGGGAGTTTAGAGGGGGAGCTTAGAGGGAGCTAGTTACTTCTACAGGGGTAAGGGGCGGCAAGATGGTTATGGCAGTTGCTGGCTGGAGCTGAGGGATCTGCCGCCCCCAGGGTGCAGCGCAGGCAGTGGGACGCAAGTGGGCTTGGGGGAGTGTGGGGGAGGGGGGGCAAGACCAAGGGGTGTCGGTGGTGGGCATGTGGTTTGGGGGGTGTGTGGTACGTCTGTGCAGATGGCGGCACCCACGGAGGCTGGTGGTGGCACGCCCGGCTCAGATTGCCTGGGCTTTCAGGCCCAGTCCTGCGATCCCTGCATGTGCATCCTGCAGCGGCTCCATGGGGCTCTGGGGGCAGCCGCAGCCAGAAGAAGAGGTGGTAGCTTTGGCAGTGACCCAGGGCGTGGCTGGGCCATGAAATTGGCACCTTCCTGGAGGATGTGGGGCTGCAGCAGCATGCGGCCAGGTGCGGAGAGGCCGGGGGAAGAGGGACCTGGGGGCAATGAGAGCTGATGGGGGCAGTGTGGTGAGGTGGGGGGACATGGGAGTGGATGGGAGACAAGGGGATGGGGAAAGGGAATCTGGGGGTGATGGTAGCTGATGGGAGGCAGAGGGGTGGGGAGGAGGGTCCTGGGGAGGGGAGGAGGTTGTCAGGCTACGGGGAGCTTTGGGGACACATGGTGCCAGGGAGGTGCAAGAGGTAGTGGGATTGTTACCCACATTCTCCATGCCCCACTGCCTTGTGGGTTATCCTGGGAAGGAGCAAGGCTAAGGGAGTAAACCCTGAAAGAAAATCCAGAGGGGAGTCCTAAGGCAGTTCTGTGCCAACTTTTGGCATTGACCCGGCAACTCCGGCAGCTGAGCTGGTACCAGACATAGAGGTTATCCTCTCCTTTGGACTACATCAGTAAAGCTGAGAGGGGAACACTGGCATCTGGGCAGCCCAGGGTCCCAAAAAATTGCCCAGGCTCGCACCTGGAGAGGTACTCCAGCATCACATAACAGCGTTGAACCAACATGGGAGGTAACAGATACTGGTTATAAGCTCTTGCTCAACTGGCATAGAGAACGAGCGCCAGGGGTTGCCTTCGACGGTGGGAGAGATCGTCGCATCTCACTGGACAGTCACTGCCCACCTCAAGCTGGGCAGCCGCCAGCCAGAAGGGTACTGTCACACCACAGTTCACCTGCCTCACTGGGTGCGTGAGGCTTAAGATTCCCAAACCTGACAAGTGACTGAAATTTGAGCACCAGGCAAACCAATAAGAAAATCAACAAGAAAAGGAAACCATCAAAGTTTTAAGCTTGCTTGCTGGAATGTGCGGACCATGCTGACCGGTTTGACTGAAGATCTTCAGGACATCAGCGACACCCGAAAGACCACTGTCATCAATGAGGAACTGAAGAGGCTCCAAGTTGACATTGCTGCTCTGCAAGAGACATGACTCGCAGATTCAGGATCTCTAAAGGAAAAGGATGACACCTTTTTCTGGCAGGGTAAAGCCCAAGAAGAACCCAGGGAGCATGGTGTTGGCTTCGCCATCAGAAGCACCCTTCTACAAATGGTGGAATTAGTCATGGGTGGATCAGAAAGACTCCTTCAGGTCATACTTCAAACTTGCGCCGGTCCTGTCCCCCTGATCAGTGCTTACGCTACAACCCTGTTCGCCACACCAGAAGTAAGAGACAAGTTCTATGACATGCTTAGTGCTGCCATAGTGCAAATACCTGCTCGCAAACAACTGTACATTCTGGGTGACTTCAATGCAAGAGTTGGAGCCTATCGTGACTCATGGCCTTCCTGCTTAGGCCACTTCGGTGTGGGAAAAATGAATGAAAACGGACTGCGTCTTCTCGAACTTTGTACGTACCACAATCTGTGCATCACAAACACATTTTTCCAAACCAAGCCACAGCACAGAGAGTGTCATGGAGACACCCATGCTCGAAACACTGGCATCAACTAGACGTGGTCATCGCTAGATGTGATAACCTCAAAAACGTCCTTCTGACATGCAGCTATCATAGTGCCAACTGAGATACAGATCACTCACAAGTTTGCTCCAAACTCAAGGTGATTCCCAAGAAGCTGTACCACTCTAAACCAACTGGAAGGCCCTGCATTGATGCCAGAAAGACGGCAAACTCACAGAAAGCCAAAAATTTCAGAGAGACCCTCAAGGAGAATCTGCGCAGCAGCCCTGGGGGTGCCGATGTGACATCCAGATGGCAGCATCTGAGGGATACAATTTACAACACGGCCTTGTCGGTGTTTGGAACAAGAGCCAGAAACACAAATGACTGGTTCGAAGCTAACTCTGATGAGATGATTCCAGCCATTGAAAAGAAGCGCGCTGCACTCCTGGAGTACAAATGCTCGCCGAGCCAGAGTACCCTGCAAGCACTCAGAGCAGCGAGAAAAACAGTACAGCAGACGGCCAGGCGCTGTGCCAACAACTACTGGCTCGAGCTATGCAGCAGCATCCAGACCAGTGCTGACTTTGTTAATCTCAGAGGAATGTACGAGGGCACCAAGAAGGCATTAGGACCCAGCCAGAACAAGATGGCACCTCTGAAATCCAAATCTGGTGAAGTCATTGCTGACAAAGCCAAGCAGATGGAGCACTGGGTCGAGCACTACTCCGAGCTGTACTCACGCGAGAACATTGTGGCTGATACAGCCCTCAATGCTGTTGAGCTCCTACCAGTAATGGACAAACTGGACCAGGAACCAACAGTGGATGAACCGAAGAAAGCCATCGACAGCATTGCAGTAGGAAAGGCACCGGACCAGGATGGTATACCACCAGAGGTAATCAAGTGTGCCACAGACACTCTCCTGGAACCCCTACATGAGCTACTGTGCCTGTGCCGGAGAGAGGGAGAGGTTCCACAGGACATGCGCGACGCTAACATCATAACCTTGTATAAGAACAAAGGAGACAGAAGCGACTGCAACAATTACCATGGAATCTCCCTCCTAAGCATCATTGGTAAACTGTTCACTCACATCATCCTCGGCAGACTCCAGAAGATTGCTGAGAGGGTGTATCCCAAATCACAGTGTGGATTCTGCGCAGAGAGATCTACCATTGACATGGTCTTCTCTCTGAGGCAGCTGCAGGAGAAATGCAGGGAGCAGAGGAAGCCATTCTATATTGCCTTCATCAACCTGACCAAGGCCTTCGACTTGGTCAGCAGGGATGGACTGTTCAAACTGCTCCACAAGATAGGCTGTCTGCCACGGTTACTCAAGATGGTCCAGTCTTTCCACAAAGACATGAGAGGAACCATCCAATATGACGGCACATTATTGGATGTTTTCAGCATCAGGAGTGGCGTCAAACAAGGACGCGTGCTTGCTCCGACATTGTTCGGGATCTTCTTCGCGCTCCTCCTTAAACATGCCTTTGGATCTTCAACAGAGGGCATCTTTTTGCACACAACATCTGATGGGAAACTGTTTAATCTTGCAAGGCTGAAAGCTAAATCCAAGGTGCGGGAAGTCCTCATCAGAGATTTGCTGTTCACAGATGACACTGCTGTAGTGTCACACACAGAAGACCAGCTTCAGAAACTGCTGGATTGGTTCTCCAAAGCATGCAAGGACTTCGGGCTTTCCATCAGCCTAAAGAAGACAAATGTACTTTCTTAGGACGTTGCTGAACCTCCATCAATCAGCATTGACAACTATTCGTCAGAGGTCATCCACAAGTTTGTTTACCTCGGGTCCACTATCACTGACACCCTGTCATTGGCGTCTGAGCTAAATAGGAGGGTCAGAAAAGCAGCCAGAACTATGTCCAGACTCAGTGAGAGAGTGTGGAATAACATCAAGTTGTACACCCACACCAAAATGCAAGTCTACAGAGCCTGCATCCTCAGCACCCTCCTTTACGGCAGCGAGTCTTGGACCCTGTACGCTCGCCAGGAAAAGAGGCTGAACGTCTTCCACTTGCACTGCCTCAGGCGCATCCTTGGAATATCATGGAAGGACAGAGTGTCCAACATCACCGTCCTTGAGCAAGCTGGAATCCCAACCATGCACACCCTCCTCAGGCAGTGGCGGCTCCACTGGCTTGGCCACGTCCTCAGGATGAATGATGGAAGGATCCCAAAAGACATTCTGTATGGCGAGCTAGCCTCTGACAAAAGACCTCCCGGATGCCCCCAGTTGCACTACAAAGATGTTTGCAAGAGGGACCTCAGGGAGGTAGACATCAAGCCGGACAGCTGGGAGAAGCTGGCAGACGATTGCAGCACTTGGAGGCAGGAACTACACAAGGGCCTTCAAAAGGGTGAGATGAGGATCAGACAGCTAGCAGAGGAGAAGCGAGCCCACAGAAAGCACAGTAAGGACCTGCCAGACACCCATTACACATGCAACAGATGCAGCAAGGACTGTCACTCTCGTGTGGGCCTTCACAGTCACAGTCAACGCTGCAAATGATAATCCCAAATGGAACTACGAAGGGCATGATCCATAGTCTATGTAGACTGAAGGATGCTGCTAGTGCTACTACTCAGCCAGGATAGGCAGGGAGGAGGTTTGCCTTATATATTAAAAATGTGCTCACCTGGACTGAGGTGGAGATGGATGTGGGAGACAGATGCATTGAAAGTCTCTTGGTTAAGTTAAAAGGGGTAAAAAACAAGGGTGATGTCAGGCTAAGGGTCTACTACAGACACCTACCCAGGTAGAAAAGGTGGATGAGACAACTAAGCAGCTAACAAAATCACACAAAGTTCAGGAGTTGGTGGAGTAGGGGGGGTGGCTTCAAGTATCCAGACATGTGTTGGGAAACTAACACAGCCAGGCGCAGAAAATTCCTGGACTACAGTGATGACAATTTTTTATTTCAGAAGGTAGAAAAAGCTACTGGGGGGAAGCAGTTCTAGATTTGATTTTAGCAAATAGGGAGGAACTGGTTGAGAATTTGAATGTGAAAGACATCTTGGGAGAAAGTGACCATGAAATCACAGAGCTCATGATTCTAAGAAATGGTGAAAGGCAAAATAGTGAAAATGAATTTCAGGAAGGCAGATTTTGGTAAACTCTGAGAGCTTGTAGGTAAGGTCCCTTGGGAAGTCAGACTAAAAGGAAAAACAACTGAAGAGAGTTGACAGTTTTTCAAAGGGACATCATTAAGGGCCCAAAAGCAAGCTATACCGATGCATAGGAAGGATTGACAGTATGGTAAGAGATTACCCAGGCTTAGCCAGGAGATCTTGCATGATCTCAAAATCAAAAAGGAGTCATATAAAAAGTAGAAATTAGGAGAAATTACAAAGGATGAATATAAGCAAAGAATATGTGTATGCAGGGGCAAGATTAGAAAGGCTAAGGAACAAAATGAGCTTAAACTAGCTAGAGACATAAAGGGTATAATATATAATATAACATAATAATAAGAACAAGATGACATTCTATAAATATACTAGAAGCAAAAGGAAGACCAAGGACAGGGTAGATCCACTGCTCAGTGAGGAGGGAGAAACAATACCAGGAAACTTGGACATGGCAGAGGTGCTTAATGACTTCTTTGTTTCAGTCTTCACTGAGAAGTCCAATGGAGAAATGTGTAAAACATGGTGAATGCTAGTGGGAAGAGATATTCAGGGGCTTGCTGCTGCTGGGGGACTTTTTCCCAGTGGCAAAAAAGGCCCCATAAACATTTTGGTGGGGAGATGGTTGAAGTAGTTCCCCCATGCAGAAGCAAGCCACTGAAAATCCTAGCCACTGGGGGACGACTTGCCCCCCAGTGACTGCAAGCCCCTGAAATTTTTTCCCACCCTTGGAGCTCCAGCCATGTGCAAGCCAGGACATGATGCTGCTTGGCAGCATGGTCAGCACCAAACAGCATGTAAGTCCTTTTATTGGGTTGAAGGCTACCCACATGATGTGGCTGAGTGTGGGAAAGACCCTGACTGCATGCCGCTTGTGGGGAAAGAAGTGGAGGATGCACACAAATGTAAACTTCTGAGAAGAAGTTTCTCAGCCTCTTATGCAAGCACAACCCCCAAAACAGCCTTACTGCCACGTGGTACGGTGGGGCAGTAGCTGGCGCCAGGCAGCACAGAAAAAAATAACAAGTGTAGAGACAGAACCACAAACTCCCTGCTGGGACTATTTGTAATGGGTAGATGCGCTCACAGTGCTAATAGCTCGTACAAACATGAGCCCACAGCTACAGGCTTCTTGGTTCCAATTTGATATGAATTCCTGCGCACCTGGAGAGCAGCAGCCACAGCGGAGCACTGAGGGGCTTTGTGTGTTACATACGGGAGACCTCTGGAGGCTAATAAATTTGGTTTTAAGACATGGCACTTCCACACTGGCCTTTAATAGAACTTTTGAATTTGAACTGGAAGCTACGCTCAGCAGGTAACAACGATATTATGACATTGATATTAATACTCCCTAAATTGAGCTAATGGTATTTACAGTGAAGACAGTCACATGGTAATATTGCTCTAACTGCCTTAAATTCGAATTTATCCTGTAGTGTAGATGCAGCCTTATAGGGGCATGATAGTGGTTTTCAAGTACCTAAGAGAGGGTTATAAGGAGGAGGGAGAAAAATTGTTCTCCTTGGCCTCTGAGGATAGGACAAAGAGCAATGGGCTTAAACTGCAGCAAGGGAGGTTCAGGCTGGACATTAGGGAAAGGTTCCCAACCGTCAGGGTGGTCAAACCCTGGAATAAAAGTGCTTAAGGAGATTGTGGAATCTCCATCACTGGAGATACTTAAGAGAAGGTTACACAGACATCGGGGGTGGTCTAGATGGTGCTTGGTCCTGCCATGAGGGCAGAGGACTGGACTCAATGACCTCTCAAAGTCCATTCCAGTTCTAGTGTTCTATGATTCTATGAGGGGGTGCCAATACAGGGGAGGACAGCTGGAGAAGGGGGCAGCCCCTGGCACCTAGCTTGTCTCAGACAGTCAGCAGGCCATGAGGGGGGATGCTGGAGACAAGGGCAATCCCCAGAACCTGATCCCACTCAGACACCTTGCAGGCCAAAGGGGGGCTGTTGAATGCAGCAGGGGAAGGGGAGCCTGTTGGAGGCTAGGGCTGTCCGAGTGCAATCAGGTTTGGGGATTGCCTATTGGAGGCTAGGGGCAGCCTCCAGAGCTGCACCCCCACTTCAACAGCCTACAGGTCATGGGTGGGGGCCTGCATGAGGGAGAAGAAACCTCCAGAGCCTGTCCCCCCCGCCCCAACAGCCTGTATGCAAAAGATGGCACTGGAGTAGAGATCAGCCTCTGGAGTACCCCACGAAACAGGCTGCAGGATGAAATGGGTTGCTGGAGGCTGCGGGTAGCCACAAAACTGCTGCTCCCAGACCAGTCTAGGCAGGGAGCAGCTGAAGCCTGGGGTCAGTCCGCAGAGTGATTCCCCGTCCCCAACAGGCTGCAGGACAGGACGGCCACACCCCCACCCCAGCAAAGACCCACTGGAGAAGCTGAAGGCCCAGGGGCTGCCCCCAGAGTGCTGCTCCCCAACAGGCTGCAGGCCAGGGGGCGTAGATGGAGGTTAGGGTCACCGCTCAGAGGCCCAGCCCTGACCCAAGAAGCTCGCAGCCCCAGATCTCTCTCTCCCAGTAGGAGTCATGGGCCAGGACCCACCGCTCTGGCCCCCTGGGAGCAGCTTCTGCAGTAGTAGCATCATTCTCATTGCCACAGGCGACTGCAGTAATCCCACTATACCTCTCAGCCCCCTGTCCTGAGACCTCTGTCTGAACTTCTGCACCTTCTACCTGCCTAGACTTCTGCAACCCCACCACCTGCCTGGAGCCCCATCCACCTCTGCCCCTACTCACCAGCCCTCATTTTTCTTCATTTTTGAAAAAAAAAATCCTATTAAAGAAAAAAAGTCATTTACATTATTCATTATTTTCATAAAAGATTACTTTAATTAAAGAGCCGAGCAATGCTGGGTTCATTGCTAGCATCACATGGACAAGTTAAAGTGAGGTGGATTTTAAAGAAATACACTCAGGGATATCTTGGCTGGTACCTCTTTTTATCAGAGGGGCTCTTAAATTTCAGTGCACAGTGATCCACTTCTGACAATAAGTATTACTACATGACACTAGGAGCGGGGACCGAACCCTGAGTCCCTCCACCCCAGAGAAAGCAGAGACAGAGCCAAACCTCACATCCCCACAGCTTGGGTGCTGTATGGGGTAAAGCCAAAACCAAAGCCCAAGCCCAAGGGCTTCAGACCCAGGCAAGGGCTGTAACTTGAATGCCATGGCCCAAGAGTGAAGGCGAAGCCTTACCTCCCCTCCCAGGCCTAAAATTCTTGGGCTTCAGCCCCAGATGGGGGATGTGAGCTTTGACCCCAGGCAACAGCAAGTTAAACATCAGCCCTGGTGGTGACCCATTTTGGACTCCCAGCCCACAGTTTCAGAACCTCTGTTTCAGTGGATGAATCAAGCACAGTTTCCAGTTCACATGATTAGGATTGGAAGATACAAAATGACCCATTGATTTTTGACATCCCGCACCAACCCTGCTTCCAAAATCCCTTTTAGCTACACAGGATTCTGGAATTTGGTTAAGTTTGGGGTCCCAGATTGGAGAATACTGGGGAGTCCCTCTTACAGAATTTTTGTTTTTGTTATAGTAGTAGTAATATGCTAAGTTCCTTTTTGGAAAATTTCATCTTTTGTCCTAATATTGTAGATTCATTATAATTTCAGGCTGAAATAAAATACAACATCCATAATTCTGCATTAGCACTGTCTAGCTACTAAAAGAGCTATGCCTCTCATCTAAAGATTAACATTAACGTGAATAGCAGGTTTTGCCTTACAAGGGAAGAATTGACTTCTTAAAGATAAGAGATCATAGACCATAGTGGGTGGACCACCAAGTTCATTACTTTAAGACATGAGCTACACCTCAGACTTGGGTCTATGCAGCTCTGCTGCTCAGGGGGCATGAAAAATTTGCACTTTCTCCTTAATTACAAAACTCTTGGCTTTCATCCAAAGATCAAAAACCACCCATTCTTTAACATCTAGATATGACCCTTTCCTGACGTAGGACTCACATTTGATGGCCTAATCTAAATCTTCTCAGTCTACAAAACCTTTATTATAGTGTTCACACAGCATAAACAACTGGTGCCTGTTTGTACTCAATGTCATCTAACGTTACCCTCAGGTTTAGTTTTTACTGAGGCCAAGTCTACACTGCCACTTTACTGCTCTGCAACTTTCTGTCTCAGAGTGTGAAAAAGCACACCCTGAAGTTACAGCACTATAAAGCACCAGTGTAAACCAGCCTACTGCACTATAAAGCCTGGCTTCTGCTCTCTGTGCTGTTAGCTACTCCGCTTGTGGAGGTGGTTTACCTAGACTTGGAACAACTCTGTCCCAGAACTCCTATGTAATCACACTGCCACCATGGCTGTGCTTTAAATTTTGAAGTGTAGACAAAGTCTGTATTTCTGAATGCTAAGGAGACTTTACAAAGCCCGTATAGTATTGGCAAATAACAAGGATCTATATACATGTGACATGTTACAGCCTAAAGAATGAGAGATGCGCAGCAGACTAGGAGCCGGGCCAGAGCCAAATCAAATGATACCTCAGGCAAGAAGCATTTTGGTGCTTCCCTCCATTAAGTAGCTGAATAACTTATGAGAGTCTACAGAGATCCAGAACCTTCTAGGAGGTTCGTGAAAAATGACCCACTTATGGAATACCAGCAACACGTTATTTCCAACATCCTATTTTCCACTAAGGCTAAAAAAAGAACCCTAAGCCAGGTGCCCACCCAGCCTGGCAGCCCCATGCAATCAAATGGGTTTCCTGCCCCTAAATACAGCCCTGTTTGGAATGTATCTTATTTAGTAAACATATTACATGCTTTTGATCCTCTGCACTTGCAAACTATTCCAGTTCTGGAATAATATTTATAGTGGGAGCACTGAGAGCCATTGAGCCAAATTGCAAACCCTGCATAAAATGGAAACCACTTCAAGCCAGAGGGTGTGGCGCCACTGTTAATACCCCTAGTTCCAGCACCTATGAACTAGTCTGAAACCCAAATGCTCAGGGGAGTTGTTATTCTAAGATTTCAATTTTCATACCAAAATATCTGTCCTTGTACTGAACTATCAGCACAGTTGTGCCATACAGACTCATTTTGTCTCTGCCATACAAGCTTAGCTTTTGATCTACTCCCCCTTGCACACAAGTGCAAACACTGTGTACAGTGTGTATACAGAATAGTTATTTAAATTGCTGAGATTGTAATTAAGGTTGTGTGTACTACAAAGGAGTGTTCGGGTTCTATCTGTATTGTTTTGGGTTTTTTTGGAGGCAAGAGAAAGTTCCTTGTGACGATGTGGCAAAGATCTGTCACTGTCATCGGAGGTATGCTTCATCACTGTTAGGATGTAATTAAGAAATGCACCATCTTTTGGCATTTCCTTCCTTTTAAGAGTTTGCATTGGAGGATGTCTCATTTATACAGACAATTCCATTTAAACAAAGGCATTCTTTCTGGTATATATCTCAGCTCTTAGTAGTGTGACAAACAGGCTTCCCTCCATCTGCAAAGTGAAACTGACTGGGGCAGAGTAAAGGTGACAGCTCTGGATTGTGACTTAAGCCCATATGACACTCTAGAGGTACATCTGTACTTACTGGGAGGGTCAGGGTCAATCTTCCAGGGTTCAGTTTCATGCTCCTACTGGGGATATGTGAAATCAAACCATCAGGGCTCGACAATTGACCCTGGTACTCTGCATTCTAACAAGGAGTAAGGGAGGTTGACAGGAGATCCTCCGTGAAGATGGCCTGATAAGACGATGTTAGATATGTCAAATCCAGCTACACAATTGTCATAGCTGTAATTGCGCAGCTAGGACTGACTTTCAGGTCTAGTGTAAACTGTCTTTAGTGCTAAGGAAAGGAAGTTTGCCTCCCTCTGCAACTTAATGTCAGGTAGCTTTTACCAATAAACATTAAATTAAACCAAATCTGGCTGCTTTGTATATAGCAGATAAAATGAAGCTTTACAATCCAGGTATAGTATTTTTGTAATTGTCTAATAGTCTGACTTCTAGGAAGGACCACACATGATTAGGCTTGAAAAAGTGCTATGGGAGAATACATAGCATTTGTTCACTTATAGCATTCCCAGGAAAGAACCATGCTGAATAATTTTCCTTCTGGTCATCCAAATCACTAGAATAAGTTCATTCTCAGCAGCTGCGGCTTGTGAAGTGATGACTCGGAGCAAATTGATTTAAGGTGAATAAAGTGAAACAGCTCAACAAGTGGAAAATTAAATAAAGATATAGTACAACTACATGGAGTATTGAGCACCTGAGACATATGACTTCAGTTTCTGAGATACTAGGGATAGAAAGCTGGCTAGAAGGTCGGGCCCAGTGGGTAGCAATCAACGTCTCGATGTCAGGATGGTGGTCGGTTTCTAGTGGAGTGCCCCAAGGTTTGGTTCTGGGTCCTGTTCTGTTCAACATATTTATCAATGTCCTGGATGAGAGGTTGGATTGCATCCTCAGCAAGTTTGCAGATGACACTAAGCTAGGGGGAGAGGTAGATAAACTGGAGGGTAGGGATAGGGTGCAGAGTGACTTAGACAACTTGGAAGACTGGGCTGCAAGAAATCTGATGAAGTTCAATAAGGACAAGTGCAGAGTCCTACACTTGGGCCAGAAGAATCCCAAGCACTGTTACAGGTTGGGGTCCAACTGGCTCAGTAGTAGTTTTGCAGAAAAGGACCTGGGAGTTGTAGTGGACGAGAAGCTGGACATGAGTCAAAAGCGTGCTGTTGCAGCCAAGAAGGCTAATGGCATATTAGGTTGTATCAAGAGGAGCGTTGCCAGCAGATCCAGAAAAGTGATTATTCCTCTTTATTCGGCTTTGTTGAGGCCACATCTGGAGTACTGTGTCCAGTTCTGGGCCCCCAATTATAGGAAGGATGTGGATACACTGGAGAAGGTCCAGCAGAGGGCGACCAAAATAATTAGGAGGCTGGAGCATATGACCTATGAAGAAAGGCTGAGGGAATTGGGACTGTTTAGTCTGCAGAAGAGAAGACTGAGGGGGGACTTGGTAACAGCCTTCAACTTACTGAAGGGAGGTTGCAAAAAGGCTGGAGAGAGGCTGTTCACAGTGGTCACGGATGGTAGAACACGGAAGAATGGTCTCAAGTTGCGGTTGGGAAGGTCCAGGTTGAACATTACGAAAAACTTTTTCACTAGAAGGGGGTTGAAGCATTGGAATCGTTTACCCAGGGAAGTAGTGGCTGGGCTGATCTGATGGGTTTGGTCCTGCCTAGGGCAAAGGGCTGGACTTGATGGCTTTTTTAGGTCACTTCCAGCTCTATCGTTCTATGATTCTAGGGGAAGCTTTTCTCAATACACAAACACAACTTGAAAATATCTTGGGTAGGATACCCAATAGAAGCATTACTTTACACTGTTAAACTGCATCTCTAGTATTGCAAATACATTAGTAACTAAACTGGTTGAAAAAAAATCCCTAAAGTAGACAAATTCTTAGAGCCAACGTTATGCCAACACGTTTCTTGTCAAGAAAATCACTCAATAGTGAGGAAGCCACCCATTAAGGCAACGTTAACATAAATTCATCTTAATTTAAATGTTTCACCTCTCTACCATCATACTGAAATAAGTGGATTATTTACTCTCAGGTAACACCTCCCCTCGGTGTACACATCCTGACAGCTAGGCTCTTAACCTGGTAACTGCAGACAAGTCAATGGGGATCATGGCTGCCTTTCTCTGTCTCAATGCCCACATAAGAAGGTAGTCCTGAAAACTTTTGGGTTGCAACTCAGGGACCATGGTATGACAAAGTTTGAGAACCATTGCTATAGGTTACATTCACAAGCAAAACTGCAACACCTTTTTTTGACAGACTCAGACTGTCAATTCTACAGTACTTTCATTATCTACTATAAAAAAAAATCTCATGTCAGATTTATGGTGACAGGAGATAAAAAGAGAGAGCGCTGTGGGTGTTTGGTGAGGCAAAAATGGTGTTTAGAAAGAGCTTGTAGATCAGGGGTCAGCAACCCCCGGCACAGGTACCAAGAGTGGCCCGCAAGTGGATTTTCATCAGCATATGGGGCAGGAGCTAAGCCCCACCCTTCCTCCCTCATGCATCTGAGAGCTGCTCAGATTCCATTTAAACAAAGGCAGCTGTTGTAAGTGGGACTATGAGTGACTTTAAACAGTAAAAATGGCACTTGAACTGTAAATAGAGGCCAAAAGGTCAAATTTCAGCATGCTGCCTCAAAAAGGTTGCTGACTCCTGTTGCAGGTTATAGAACATCTCCACGAGTTGTCTCCGTGGCCCTCCTCACAAAAGTACACACAGACCCCCTTATGTGGCACACTGCCCCCTTGTCTACTTGATTATTTACAGGTGCACGTTTGATTCTTACTTAGCCTGCACTTGCAGCCCTGCTTGTTTGCTTAATACATCCAGCTGGGGAGTGGGATTCACTGCTCTTCTCTCATTAGGGTTGCATTCTTTTTCTGCATGGATTGATCCTGGGGAAGATAGACTAACTGACCTGAAGATTTTCCCCTTCAGTTGGAGGAATCAGTTTCCACCTTCAGCTTCAGCTCTCATCTGCACTTCACTGCTCTGTTGTCCATTTAGACCGTCTGACCAGGGAAAACAGAAAAGATGGGTAGAGAATTCCATCTGTGTAATACACATCTACAGCCTACACATGGCAGCCTGTCCCTTCTTCTCACACAGCTTCTTCAGTCTGGAGAGTGGGAGAGGGTTTGAGGTTCATGTTTTTAGAACTAGAGGCCACAGCTTCAAATTTCCAAGTGCTAACAACAAACCCAGAGGCAAAGCCTTATTATAGTGATACAGGGAAAAGGCTGAACAATCAGAACCTTGCATAAATTTAGCATGGTGGGGGGGGGGTCCATGTGCAGATTTTTTTCATCCATGTGTGGAATAAATTTTTATGTGCACTGAGGCCTGCAGGAATGTGCATTGCCAGTTGTAACAAAAAACATAGTTATGGGCATTCTGCTAATCAGCTGGATAGCACTGATCTCTCCAGAGTGGCTGCACAAGCACACAGCTTACAGGGAACACAGCTCTGATGGCATTTGCAACAATTACCATTTTTACCATGGTATCTTACCCAAGAATTACTGTGTTTACTATATAAGCTTACAACTGTTTCCACCATCAATCTCCCATCATCAGTGACCCTGTGGCGTGCTACTATTTGCCATGCCACCAGTTTTTAAAATCAGAACAAAAGGACATGCTATTAAGGACTTTCACTCATTGTTCCCTGCATGCTGAGAAAAAGAACACTGCCTCTTCAACCAGGAGCTGCTCCTGGCACATGGCCTAAGTGCTTTTTTATTTTTTCTGCATATCAAATAAACCAAAAACAGAGAAGTCATAGATGCAGAAGGATTTCTGAAACCCAAAACAATGCAAAAGGTTTTAAAAATGAAACCATTAGCATATGAATAGGTCTGGAACCACTAGTTCAACAGCAGCCATGCTGTTTTTTAATCTAATAGAACTAAATGACAAAGGATAGCTTCAGGCTAAGAGTAATGTCCCCTGCAGATATTGCTCCTTGGCGCAGGTTTTTAATGTTCTTCCTAATCAAATATGACAATAAGCACCATCAGAAACATCTTTTATTTTACGAGGAGACTTTAAAAAGATCAGGTATACAGTACTTTCTCATGCTTTAAAGTTGCAAAGTGGGGTAAAGCCTTTTCATCTGAAATTTGTCACTTTCTGTAATTTTTCACACAATCAGATCAGAAAACATACAACTAGAAATGGAGACAGGCACTTGAAGACCTTGGCAGGGTATTACATTTACTGTAAAGTGTGGGCTTTGCACCGATGAATCCAATTTGTTTATAATAGCTTGGGGGGTCGGGGAAGAAAATTTACCTCAGTGCCAAGCATCTATAGTAGTATCTGAGTACTTCTGAAGATCTATCAGTGCAGTACTTCATGATCTTTAATACATTTATCGTCATAACAGCCATGCAAAAGAGGGAAGTATTGCCCCCCATTTTGCCAATGGTAAACTAAAGCACTAAGGCTCAGATCTTGAAAGGTACTTAGGCTCCAAACTTCTAATCTGGATAAACAACTTGCCAAATCATTCAGGCAGTCATAGCATGGGGAACTGAACCAGGACTGGACTTGAGTGTTTTTACCTCTTTCTTGTCTCCTCTGTTGAATGAACCTTCTCTTTCTAGGACTAATCAGTGCTACCTTGCAATCCTGTCTTAGAAGTTTTGAAAATATATCCATCCTTGTCCAGAACCCCAAAAAAAGAAAAGCACCTACCAAAAGCAACAGACATGGATTTCTCTTTCCAATAGCCATTTTCACCAATAGCCCATTGTGTCAAGGTAAGGCTGGGAGGGGATAAGAACAAGAGAGAAAACCTATTGGAGACCGGGGGGAGTGGGCGGGTGCAGTCCACCCACAACTAAAAGGCCCCTCTCACGATGAGGGGGGACCTACTAAAAGAACCAGCCCCCAATAAATTCAGGGGTCAAATGAAAGAAAACCAGGGATGGGAGTGAAGGTCAGAGATGTAAAATAAGGGAACCGGAAGGGGACACCGAGCAGAGAACCCTGGACAGTGCCCACTGCTCCTCAAAGGTGTCCAGGGAGTCGGTGGACGCCGCCCAGAGGAACTCTGTCCGGATTCGTGACTGGAGGGAGGAACAGAAGTAGGCCCCACAGTTGCCGGTCTCCCCCTCTGCCAGCATCCTCTCCCTGGTTTTGTAGATGGCCACTTTGTCCATGGCCAGGAGGAGGCTGATGAGGAGGCCCCGTGACTTTGTGGGGCCATGGATGGGGTGTGACAGGATGAGGAGGTGTCGGGAAAAGTGCAGCCAGAACCTCAAGAGGAGGTTCTGGAGGAGCCAGAAGAGGGGCTGAAACCTGGTGCACTCAACGTAGATGTGCGCCAGGTTCTCCCTCTTGCCGCAGAAGGTGCAGGTATCCGGGATGGGGTGAACTGCGCCAGGTACACACCCGTGCTCACCGATCCATGGAGGATCCTCCAGCTGATGTCCCCGGCGGGCCATGGAACCAAGGTGGAATAGAGGCTGGCCCACCGGGGCTCCCCACCCTCCGAAGATGTTAGAAGGTCCCGCCATTTGTGGTCAGGGCGGGACACGAGGGTGAGGAAGTGGAGTGTGTGAAGCACAAGCATGTACAAAAGATGTCTAGGCGCGGTTCAGAAGGGGACCGGCTGCAAAGTGTGCAGCCGGCTGGGATGGTGGGGGTGGGAGGGGTGGGTGGGCAGGGTCATGAGGCCTGGGGCCCACGGAGCAGTCCGGAGGGGCAGGAGTCAGAGGGGGGCAGGGTGCACCCTCTCACAGGACTCGGCCGAGGTAGACATGAGCAGTAGGCGACAGGGCGGCCTTCACCTCCTCGACTACGCACCGGGGGGGAGTGTAGGCTGGAGAGCCCCATACGCCGAGCGAGCGTCAGGGCCTCCATCCAGTCCCCCTGGTCGTAGCCCAGGAGGTCTCCAACCCTGGTAATTCCACCTAGGACCAACCTCCGGCACACCGCAGGAGACTCCACCGCCTGCACACGAAGGTGGGGGTTGTGTAGCAGGGGCTCCACGAGGAGGTCTTCCCCTGCAGCAGTCCCTAAGGACCTGGAGGCTGCAAGCAGCTGCCAAGTGCGGAGGAGGTCCTGGTAGAAGGCCGGAAGCTCCGAGAGGCCTTGCAGACAGTCTCTCAGGGATAAATAAAGGAGCTGCCGGTTGTATCGGAGCCCTTGTTAATGGCGGAGGAAAGCGTGCGCCAGCATACTCCGTGCCGAACTATCTGCACTGTTGATGTTGAGAAGTCCCTGCAGGGCCCAGAGGCGGAAGACATGGACCTGAGTGCGTAGGCAAATCAGGCCCTGCCCTCTGTCCTCCAAGGGGAGATGGAGTACCCCTGCAGGGACCCAGTGCAGTCCTGGCCAAAAGAACTCCAGAACCGACTTCTGGAGCTGGACCAGGAACTCTGGGGGTGGGACCAGGGTGTTGAGGCGGTGCCAGAGCATGGACAGGATCAGCTGGTTGAGTACCAGTGCCCTCCCACGTAGGGAGAGGCACTGGAGCAGTCCTGTCCACATTTGCAACTGCTCAGCCACCCTGCTCCCTAAACCTTGCCAGTTTTCCGGCGGGGAGGGATGCGTGGCAGACAAATAGACGCCGAGAGAGAGCAGCGGACCCGTGCTCCACTGGATGGCCTGAAGCCCCGACCACCAGGCCAGAGCTCTTGACCCAGTTGACCCGGGCAGAGGAGGCTCCTATTGAAGGCCAGGGCCTTAAAGGGAGAGGAAGTCCATTGAAAGACATGGCCCCAACAAAGTGCGGGGGACAACTAAGGAGAAAACAGGGATGGGAGTGGGGGTCAAAAGTTTAAAACTAGGGAACCAGAAGGGGACACTGAGCAGAGAAACCCAGACAGCGCCCACTGCCCCTTGAAGGTGTGGAGAGAGTGGACGCCGCCGAAAGGAACTCTGCTCGGATTCATGAGCGGAGTGGAAATAGGCCCCACAGTCGCAGGCCTGCCCCCCGCCAGCCTCCTCTCCCGGGTGTTGTAAATGGCCACCTTGGCCGTAGCCAGGAGGAGGCTGACAAGGAGGTCCCGCAACTTAGTGGGGCCACGGATGGGGTGTGTCAGGATAAGAAGGTGCGGGGAAAAGTGCAGCCAGAATTTCAGTAGAAGATTCTGGAGGAGCTGGAAGAGGGGCTGCAACCTGGTGCACTCAATGTAAATATGTGCCAGGGTCTCCCTTGTGCCACAAATGAAGCAGGTGTCGGGGAGGGGGGTCAACCACGCCAGGTACACGCCCATGCTCACCGCCCCATGGAGGATTCTCCAGCCAATGTCCCCAGCGGGCTGCAGGACCAAAGTAGAATAAAGGCTGGCCCACCGGGGTTCCCCACCCTCCGAAGGTGGTAGAAGGTCCCACCACTTGTGGTCTGGGCAGGACGTGAGGGTGGGGAAATGGAGCGTGAAGCATGAGCGTGTACAGATGACACCTGGACGCGGTTCGAAAAAGGACCGGCTGCAAGGTGTGCAGCCGGCTGGGATGATGCGGGGGAGGGGGGCGGGGAGGCTTGCGGAGCCGGGGGGCCCACGGAGAGGACTGGAGGGCCAGGAGTGGGAGGGGGGCAGGGTGCACCCTCTCGCAGGACCTGGCATAGGTGTATGTGAGCAGCGGGTGGCAAGGCAGCCTTCACTTCCTTGAGTACGCGCCGGGGAGAACATAGGGTGGAGAGCCCCATGCACTGGGCGAGCACCGGAGCCTCCATCCAGTCTCCCCGGTCATAGGCCAGGAGGTCTCCAACCCTGGTGATTCCACCAAGGACCAGCCTCCGGCACAACAGGGGGTACTCCGCCGCCTGCACATGGAGGTAGGGGTTGTGTAGCAGGGGCTCTTCAAGGAGGTCTTCCCCCACGGCGGCCCCTAAGGACCTGGAGGCCGCGAGCAGCCGCCAAGTGTGGAGGAGGTCCTGGTGGAAGGCCGGCAGCTCCAAGAGGCCTCACGGATGGCCTCTCAAAGGCAAATAAATGAGCTGCCAGTCGTAACGGAGCCCTCGGAAGTGATGGAGGAAAGAGCACGCCAGCATGCTCCACACCGGACTATCTGCACTGTTGCTGTTGAGGAGTCCCTGCAGGGCCCAGAGGCGGAAGACATGGACCCTCTTCTCCTGGTACGTGCCGCAGAGGGATGGATCTCCGGCACTGGTGGATAGACGCCTCTCCAGCTCAAGAACCTCCCACTCCAGCTGCCCTATCAGTGCATCCTGCCACCGGCTGCGCCCCCCGGGTATAGTTGCGGCAAAAGAGCTGCATGCGCTCCTTTCCCAGATCCCTCCACCACCATGCTGAGGGAAAGGCATGCTGTTGCCTGCGCCAGGCCAGCCAGAACTCCCGGAAGGATGCAATGAAGCCCACATCCTCCAGCAGGCTGTTGTTAAAGTGCCAGTAGGCCGACCTCCGCTTCCCCGGTGAGAGGGAAGCTTTTACGGCCATCAAGTGGTGGTCCGAAAAGTGGGCCACCCGTACGCTGGAGGAGTGGGCCCGAGAGATGTAAATGCGGTCCAACCGGGAGTGTACAGATTTACGGCCCACCACCCAGACATAGGTGAAACCAGTGTCCTCGTCTGGGTGGTGGCTGCGCCAGACGTCCACCAGGGAGCGATGGCTGAGAAGCTCCCTGAGGACATCCACAGTGGCCAGGCACTGCTCAGTCCCCATGCGGTCCTGTTCCTCGAGGATGCAGTTGAAATCCCTGCCAAGGACTAGGCACCCGCGAGGATCAGTAGTGTCGAGGAAGGCCGCCGCCTGCTGGCAGAAGGGTGCTCTCTCCGGGGCGAGTGTTGGGGCATAGACATTAACAAGGTGGAGGGGCAGCCCCTCCACCCACACCCAGAGATACAGCAGGCAGCCCAGCGCAACCTCGACGCTCCCCAGCACCTCGGGCTGCAGGTCTGGGGAGAACAGGGTCGCTACCCTGGCCCAGCGGGCTGAGAGATGGCTAAAGTAGACCCCGTCTCCCCACTCCAGCTGCTAGTTGGCTTTGGTGGCTGGGATAGTGTGGGTCTCCTGCAGAAAGGTGAGTGAGTACCCTCCTTCCCGGAGGAAGGAGAGCGCTCGGCACCTGCGGAGACCTGACCCACAGCCCCTGGCATTTAGTGTGGCAAAGATGATCTGCGCCATTTGGAGAGCTGGGGAGGACCCTCGCCAGAGGGAGCGCCGACAGTCCCCATGGGGCCACACAGCAAACCTTGACCAACCCCAAAAGCAATTAGGGCGTCACGGAAGCTGCGGGCCCGTTGGTAGGCCATGGAGTCCCTCTTCCTGGTCCCCTTGCCCTCCTTCAGAAGGGCCCTCATGGACTCTAGGATGGAATGGAAGTTGCCCCAGCACTGGAGGGCGAGAGCTACCTTGTTCTTGGAGCCACGAATGTGGGGTGCGGAGGCTTCGGGGTCCTGAGTACTCGTCGGCCTCATGTTCTTCTGGGCCCCACGGCCAGAAGAGAGATCTAGGTGGGGGCTGGGGTTTAATTTTGGGAGGGATGGGGGCGGCGGAGGGAGAGCAGCCCCGGAAGTGCTGGGAGAGGGCGATGCAAGGGGGGCCTCCCAAGGAGTTGCAGCCTCAGGGGCAGTTATCGATAGGGATGGGCCTGGGGGAGGGGAGAGGAGAGGAAGGGTAGGGGCAGGGAGGATGGAGATTATAAGGGGAGGGAGAGGGTCGTGGGGAGAGGGAGGAGGAGGTGGGGGAGGAGGAGAAGCAGGGAGTGGGGAAAGAGGAGGGAGGAGAGGGTCTGGAGGGGGTAAAATTGCGGGGTGTGGAGCGGGACATTGATTGGAAGAAGGAGTAGGGGTGAGAGCAGGAGGGGAAGCTAAGGTGGGAACGGGGGCGGAGATGTGGACAGAGGGGGTCTCGGGAGCGGGGGCTTCCTCAGATGGTGAGAAGAGAGGGGGGATTAAGGGCAAGGTGCCCACGCACTCGGCGACAGGCACCAGGGTGGAGGGGTTGGTGTCAGGATTTTTGGTTCCAGGAGGGGAGGGGGGGTACAGGGAGAGCACTAATTCCTCCAGGACGTCCAGAGGCTGGCCAACCCCCGCTGGGAGGTCATCCCTGGTTGGGGGAGGGGGGTCGCACCCTGCGACGTCCCGGAGCAAGGGGGAGTGGTGGTTGGGGGATCGCTGGTGGGTAGGGAAAAGGAAAGTGAGGGGAGTGGTGGGGAGTGAATGGTCAGCCCGCAAGCCTCCAATAGTAGGCATCTGCATCCAGGGCCACCGGGGAAAGGCCCAGAGCCTCGACCTCCTGCGAGAAAAAGGCGAGGCCAAGGCTCACCTCCTCTGGGCGCTCCACAGCAACAGTCTGGGTAGAGGCTGGAGGGGTGTCGGAGGAGAGCGAGGGCACACAGAAGGCCGTCTCTGCCTCTTTGGGCTCTGGCTCAGGGGCAGAGAGGGTGGCATCTCCTCGGCGACAGCCTCGGTTACCCCCGGCGGATGGTCGTCAACCAGGGGTCCAACGGGTGGGTCGGGACTAGCGGCTCTCTTAAGTGCCTTGCACGGCACGCCCACCCAATCCTCCGACGGGGTGGAATGCTGGGCGCGCACACTCCTTTTTTTCCACTTTCCCCCACACCAGCACCCAGCCCTCCAAAGAGGTGGCTTGGGCGGTAGAGGAGGAAGGGCCAGGGGACAGAGACAACGAGGAGGGAGGGAGGGAAAGAGAGGGCAGGGCAGCAAGGGAAAGGGATGGCCTGCCATGGGGTGGGCCCTGTTCTGGTCCTGCTGCTGGCCCTGCCTCCCTCTCCTCCGCGGACCCGGCTCTAGTGCCCGCTAGGGCACCGGTGCCCGCTTCTTCATGCCCGGCACCACGCGCTCGGGCGCCCTCCGATGCCCAAGTGGTGATGGCTCTGTCTGGGGTGAGAGAAGGAGGGGTGGTCCCAGGGCCTGTCGTGGTCGGGGCACCACCGGTCTCATGGCTGGCGCCCCCCAGGTCAGAGGAGGTCCCAGGCTCCTCTTCGTGCCAGGCAAGGGGGCAATCCCTCCAGACATGCCCCGCCGCCCGGCACACGTAGCACCAGGCCTCCCCCAGGGTGTAAAAGACCCAGTACTGGGCCCTTGGTAGGGCACCAGTATAGTCCCCTCCTGGGCCACCCCGCCCTGTGCTGCCACCGGCGGCAGTTGGACACGGGCCTGCTGGCAGGAGAGCACGTGCCGTAGGGCGGGGTCTTTGCAGACTAGGGGGAGGGGACTCAGGACGGACAAGGGCTGGTCCAGGGCAGTAAGGAAAAGCAGAAGGGCGGAGTTGGGGAGGAAGGGCGGGACAGATGAGAAAACCGCAGGGCCAGGTCTTCAAGCGGCCCCAGGGGCACATGAACGCTCCCGACCGCCAGGCCCCTCTCCACCGCATCCTGGGCAGCGGCCTCCGACGCCAGGAAGTAGATGACCTTCCCGAACATCCGGGAGCCCACAACCACGGCCACGGGCCCCACCACCCGTGCCAGCGCCCACACATCGGTCTCCACATGGGGTGAGGCAGCCACCAGGAGGCAGCGGACTCCGTGCCTCCTGGTGAGCGTGGGGAAGGGGCTGCGACTGTCAGGGATGGTAGTCCTGGTGGAGGAGGAAGAAGCAGGGTCCGAGGCGCCGGCCACCACCTGGGCGTACGACCTGGGCGCCGAGGAGTCAGTGCCCCCAGGATTGGTGGAAGGAACAGGGGGCAGGAAGAAGGGGGAGCTGCATCGCATGTATTAGCAGCTGGGGTGAGAGTCCTCACTGCAGGAGGTTTTGCCTTCCGGGAGGGGATCTTCCCTTTTTTGGTCCCCTGACCCTTCCTGCCCTTTCGGGTGGGTGAGTTTGGGGCAGGGTCGCTGGAGGACACTGCGGCAGGAGCCCCGGAGCCTGCACTCGTGCCCTCAGCCAACATGATGGTAACAATCCTGACAGCCCTGGATGAGCAGGCCACCGTTTCAGGGGTGGGAGGGGTAGCAGTGGAGGGGAAGGGGAGGGGGGGCATCACTGGATGACCCCCCAGTGGGCACGGAGGCCATGATGGCGGGTGTAAGAGGGAGGGAGTTTATTGAGGGTGAGGGCCTTTAAGAGAGAGCGGGGGAAGGGTGAGAAGAGAGGAGAGGGGAAGGAGAAAAGTAGCTGCCCCTCCCCCACTGGCTGGGCTGAGGACCCAGTCAGGTGGGGGAAGGGAGAGAGGGAAATGAAACAGGGGAAAGGGGAGCATAGAAATGGCCACAACTCCCAGCACAAGATGGTAAGAAATGGCTCCTGTTTCTGCACTGGGACGTGGGGGGAATTCAAAATATGTGCGTGTGTGGGGGTGTGAGTGAGAAAGAGGGGGGCTCAGGCACCTAACAAAGCAAAAGAGGGGGAGCGTGGGCACTCAGAAGAAGTGGGGGGGAGTGGCAAAGCCGACCGGGGGGGGGCCTTAAAGGGAGGGATGTGCCCACGGGCACCTGAGGGGTGGGCCTACAGCAGCTGCTGCAGGGCCTCACAGAAAGCAGGGGGAGGAGGAAGGGGCAGCTAGTTGGAGGGGCCCAGGTGGGGGAGGCCCCGGCGGTAGCTGGGTGTGGGGAGGGCAGTAAGGGAGGTGGTGGCTGCAGGGGTGGGGCAGGGACTGCGCCCTAACACCCCACCCCTGGCTATGCAGCTGCCCCTCTGGAGCCCCAGTGCAGAGGGGCCCCACCCAAACTCACCCCTCCCCAAGCCACTCCACAGGAGGCTGTGGAGGGAGCCCAACCACTGCTTTAAGGAAGCCCCTTACCTCCTCCGAAACAGTGAGGGTGCAGCAGCTGCCAGACGAAAGCATGGGCCTGAATAGAGGGCCAGCAGTCTCCCCCCAAAGGATGGAAAGGGGGGGCCCTCTGCCAAGGGGCAGGGGGCAAGAGTCCCCCACACTCCACCCACCCAGCAGCTCCTGAGAGAACTATTTAGAAAGGGTGGAGTGGGGGGAGAAAGGAGCAGCCTGCCTGCCCCAGGGCAGGAGGGAAGCTGGCCCAAGAAGGAGGGGGGACAAAAAGACAGCCCCACAGGGGCTTGAAGCTGCCAGGGGCTGCCCACCCCCAGCACTGCACCTCCCCACCATTGGGGGGTTCCCAAGCAGGGGGGCCCACGGCAGACCTGCAGGAGACCAGCAGGGTGTAAGCGGCTAGAGAGGAAGCTGCCCTGGGTCAGTTGGGGCCAGCTGGTCCCACTTAAACCTGCTTTTAAAAGAACCCTTGCCCAGGAGGCAGGGGAAAGAGCTGGAGCAGAGCAGAGCAGAGCAGTGCAGTGCAGTGCAGTGCAGTGCAGTTTTCTAGAGGCACTAAAAGAAGGAGAGGAGTGCTCAGCCATAAGGGGCTGAAGACCCTGTCCTGGAGGTCTGAGATTTGGAGTAAGGCTAAGCAGGCTGAACCCACAGGAGGAGCCAAACCAGCAGGGGGAACAGGCTGCTGCTGTTACTGCTACTACTACTACTACTGCCACTACCTGGAGGAGGTACAGAGGCGGGAGGAACTGTTTGGGGAAGTGGCCTAGGAAAGAGCTGTGGTGCTCATAACAAGGGGAGCCCTCCCTGACCACCATCCGCCACACAGGGCCCCTGGGCTGGAACCCAGAATGAGTGGGTGGGGCCCGGGTTCCCCCCAGACCACCATCCTCCTCCTCATGAAGGGCAACAGTGTCTGGACCATGGGCGAGTGGACGAAATAGAGGCCTGGAGCTCAGGAGCCTGGCTAGCCTTGCCATACTATACAAATACTTTGTAACTTAATAACATATCCCTACTTGTTCCATGTTGATGCTTACTAATTTTCTTGTTGGTGCTAAGCAGTGCTTTTTTTGTGCCCCTACTTGCTAGTACTCAATACTGGCATCTTGGCAACTCCAGCTGCAGGAATGGCTGAGCGTGGGGTGGGGCCAGAAAGCTGCCTGAGTACTGTCTTCCCCCCGCCTCTTCCCCCCCCACCCCCAACCAAAAAATGTGCTGGTATTAAGTAGTGGTTAAAGCTGTTACTGTGTATTGTTATGGAAAAATTGGTGACAAAATGGTATGTCATAACTACTCCACATTTAAGTAAGAGTAAACCTGCAGGACTTGGTCAAAGGACTCATGAAGACTGATTACAGCAAATACATCCAGATGGTCACTACAAGGACTAGACACACGCTTTCTTTCCTGTGGATGAGGATTGGCAGAGGAGCTAAGTCTAGTGAAGATTCTCTATGATCTACATTTAGATTAACAAGCATTGTGTCACATTTGCCAGATGAGGTTGTCAGTTCCATAGGAGAGGCCTTATCTATTCCCATAACACCATGTACCTCTACAATGCTCTTGTAAAACATTCTTCAGAGTGGCAGAAAGCAGATGTGCCACTCCAGTAAGGCCCCATTTCCCTTCTCTTTGCTTTGTAAGTGCCTCCTGGCTTAAGTCTTCCTCAGCCTGGCTGTCATGGTCTGAGGAATCCAGCAGTGCCTGTGCCCTTTTCCCTTATGCCCTTTCGAAAGAGATCTCATCCCACTCATGCAACTGCAACTACCAACTGGATAGTGCTGACTTGCATATCTGCCTCAACTCCTGATCTGCCTTCAAATTTACAGGTGAGACTCTCTCACATCTTGGGTCAATTTGCCAAAGTAAGAGTAAATCTACAGATCTTGGTCCAAGGTTTCATGAACAGTAATTACAGCGGATGCATCCAGATGGTCACTCCAAGGGCTGCATGGATTAGACATTAAAAAGAGGGTAGACACTCCCTTTCCTGTAGATGGAAAGGAACTCAATACAGGAGCTTCCTCCAAAGCCCTGTCTACTCCCCGCAGTCTCTACTGAGAGCCACTATTCTCCCTCTCACTTCAACAGTATCTTATTTAAAAAAAATACACCCTCACTGTCTTTAGCAGCTAAGGTGGCAAAGCAAACTTTTAAACCGTGGAACAAGTGCAATCAATGCACAGGCATCAACTCTGAGTTGTCAGAATTAATAGTTCAGAGAAATGTGAGCTGTCCCATTACCCTCAGATCAACGATAACTTAAATATCACTGAACTTCGCTTTTTAGCAGAGCTTGGGAAAATACCTCCCAATCATACCCTCATTGGGATGATGTACCAAGGGGAGTTCAGTCAGAGGCAGCTGCTAGTCTTTCCTCTCCTCCTGCCAAACCTGTTAGGGGCAAATGGACACAACAAGCCTCGGGCGTGGAGGGCTCTTCCCCCAGCAATGACCTTTGGGAGCACCTGGAGAGCACTACTAGAGTAGAGAAAGTTGGACTCAGGACCCCAGGAGTGAGCTGAACTCCTGCCAGGAGCAAAGGGATTGCCCAGGAGTGGGGGCCCCTTGTAGGGAATGTAGGTGCAAGAGACTCACGACTACAGCCTGGCTCAGGATGAAGGCTGGATGACTACAGACCCAAACTGAAAAATTCCTCTCGGAACCTTTCCCTCTCCTTGTGTGGTCAGTGAGCTTAACGACAGCCTTAGTAAAAGCATCATTAAGGAGCGGAGTGTAACAGTATAACCAATATGATTTCCCTGGCCATTTTGAGAGGCCTATGGCTTGTCCGCAGTCAGACTAAAGAGCAGCAGCCATTAACTGTGAAGGTACAAATCACATTCCATCTACATTTCAGCACAATAGTAGCATATCAGGCTGTTAAGAAGACGACCACATCCTAATGCCACCCACTGTTAAACAGATGACAAGATGGGTAAAGAAAACTTAGTTAAAAGTATTTCATCTGACAGGCAGTGACTTATCAATATCTGAGGTGGAACCACCAGTCTCTGATGATTGTCTTCACTTTTCTACTGTTTTCTGTATATTCTCTGTCTGGTTTGTAATTGCTTCTGTCTGCTTTATAATTAATTTTGTTAGGTGTAAATCAGTTAAGGTGGTGGGTTATGATTGGCTAGGTAATTCTGTTTCCATGGGCTATTCTTGGTCAGTAAAACTGTTCTAAAATAATTGGTCAAGGTATAGCTAAGCAGGACTCAGTTTCACTACTTAAAAACTGGGGTCCAAGGGGGGGAAAAGAACAGAACATCAAAGGGGGAAAAAAAGAGGAACAGAATATCCAACAGGAAGGAAGAAGGAACACTTAAAGGAGTCACCCCCAAGAGCCCCCACAAGACCCTGAGATGCAGCAACTAGCATCCAGAGATCAATTTTTTTTAAATCTGTCCCAATAGTGGAAGTCTGCCTGCCTGCCTGCCTGCCTGCCTGCCTTATCAGGACTGGTGAGCATGATGCTGTGTGCTTAGCATGTATTCTGCTTTCTTGATAATTGTAAGTAAATAGAGAATAAGAATATTACTGTGTAAGGCTTTTTCAGTGGCACAGACCCTGCATACCTGCAGGGTATTGCACCCTGACCCCTAGGAATTGGGTAAGGGTGGGAGTTTAAATTTACGCCCTACGGATTGGGTAAAGACATGTCCGTCCCCGAGTGTGGAAGAGATGAGAATTTGTGTGGGGAACAAGCTTAAACCTCAGCTCTGTGACACCATCAAAAATAGCTAACTGTGGGGCACATCTACATGTCAGATAATATGATAATATGCATCTTTCATTGACTCCTATGGTTCAATTCCCAAAGAAAATATTCAGGGTGCAGCTCCTCAGCAAAAGTCTAATTGCCATAGTTGTTGTTCTCTATCTTTCCCTGTGCTGGAATAATCAGCAACAGGAAGAGGTTTGAAAAAAGTGGGGAAAGAGAATGGATTGGTAGGCTAGAGATGCTGGTGATTATCTTAAGCAATGTCTCGTCATTGAGAACCTTGGCTCACGTGTATAGCTTCTGAGCTTGTTGACACCTACAGTGATTACTCCCATAAAGGTAAGTCTGAGGCAATATTTCCATCCTGCCTAATTGTACTTGTACAAGTACTGACTTACACTCCATCAGTATTGATAAGCGGTGACATCCTTCCATCAGCTAAATAATTTGTTGACAGAAAATGACACAGCTGCTTTAGGTTCCATCTTTCAAAACTCCTCATGCAAATGAGGCACAGTAATTAGCATTGAACTTTGGCTAATGTTGGTTGCCAATCAATAGCATGCCCTCCTCAGATGCTGCCTTTATCCCACTTAGCAATCGGCCACACAAATGGGAAAGTAGGAGCAATGAGTAGCGTGAGACGTATGATGGCACAGCATTCATTTTGCGTGCCAACAGGGCTCTAGACACGCTTAAAGAACTTCACGGCTCTAGTGACGCAAATGCAGAAAGGCATATCTGTCTTGAGACAATGGAGGTTGGAGGCACTCACCACCTTGCAGGACAGGGCTCTGAAAGGGTATGTCCACAATGCAGGTGGGACCATGGTAGACATGCACATACTTCTCTGCTGAAGCTGACATGCTAAAAATACTTGTGTAACTGCAGTAGCATGTGCAGCAGCCTGGGCTAGCCACCTGTGTGCATACCCCGCTGATCCAGGTGGGTATGCACACCGATAGTTAAGCCAAGATGCCAGCTACGCTGCTTTCATGAGTCCAACTATCTGTGCTCAGAAGCACGCTGACAGTGTGGGGCAGACATACCCTTGGTGCAGGGGTGAGCAAACTTTTTTTTTTACCTTGGGGCCCACTTTTTGTTCCCGCAATGAGCAGGGCCCTCCAACCTGTGGGAGGACCATAGGAGGGACAGTGCTGGGGGACTCCGAGGTACCCTGAAGAGGGAGGGGTGTTTGGGGAGAGGACCCCAGGAGCAGATGCAGGGGACTTCGGAGTACTCTGAAGGGGGAGGGGTGCTCAGGGGGGTGCTTTGAAAGGGGAAGGAGCATTCAGGGGGTGGGGAGGACCCCAGGAGCTCACCTGCATCACCACCTCCACCTCAGAGATGTTGCTCTTGCTGACCTCCTGGCCATGGAACTTGGCACTGCTGTAGAGCAGAGAGGTGGCCCCCTTGGCCTGTGCTGTGTTAATAGACAGTACAATGGCAGTACAAGGCTGGTGGTAGCCCTGAGGGCCTTCCAGAGTGCCCCAGCAGCAGTGCTCGCTCCACACCAGCATCTCATGGGCAGGCGGTCCCTGTGTGCCAGTATGACAGAGGCTGTGGGGACCAGCCCAGCCAACTCACTGAGCTGGAAACATGCCAGCTGCCCCCACACCTGGCTCAGGGACTCCTGGTGGTGCCTCTGCACATTCTGATTGCTACGTGCCTTTGGCAATCACAGCAGCAGATGCTGCGGGTGCAAGGGGCAGGCAGCAGAAGCCACAGGGGATGGGGAGGCTGACCGTGCTGTATCCCACTTACAAAATGTCATGCCCTTGAGGGGGTGCCCCAGCATTTTATGCACCCCTGCCTTAAACAGAAAGTTGGGGCCTCAAAACTGGAAACATACGCAGTATACACAAATGCCTCTGTATTTTGACTAAACCCATGTCTCTTTTACCAACTGATGACTATTCTGAGCTTGTGAAAATCTGTTATGCTGTCTATTCAAATTCAACGTACTCACCTACCAGAAGCAGGGCCTCTTGTGGGAGCTGGGCCTATAGATTTACTCAGCTGTGAGGTCAGTGTAAGTCTATGGAATGCCATAACAACCAGTAACTTACAATAATGCATGTGCATGGGAAAAGATATGAAAGACTGAAATAGTCCAAACTAAAATGCTTACTGATATAACTGAAGGACTCTGGTAAGAACATGCCTGGTAAAGAAGAGGAATTGAGGACCAGAAATTAATGAACCAGAACAGGTATATGCAACAAGGTGACACTTATCTCTCACAGACGGCTCCTAGCTGTGTGCACATCTGCACCTCTCTTGCTCTGCAGTGACCTCTGTTGGTGGTTTCTCAGAGGTGTTGTTGATTCAGTCTTCTGAATAACACAAAGTGTGTGTGAAACACAAACAAGGCAGATGTCAGCTGAAGTATCGTTAAGCAAGGACCTTCTGATGCCCTCATCACTATCTTTATCTGTAAACCTGTCCCAGAGCTCTGGTCTTTAAAACATCCCAGCTCTGGTCTGTAGCCATATCTCCAGGCCTCCCTGCATGGAGACAATGTCTTCAGCCTTCTTGGGCTGAGGTGGGCTTCTAAATAGATCAGATCTCCTTCTAGAGGTACATAAAAGTCCAAACAGTTCAATAGCACTGACCGTCTTCAAGGAGGGGAGGGCTCCCATCTCCTCTCCAGGGCCTGGTTCAACTCCCCTTCTGGGATTAAGGCCACTCCAGCTGTGGCAGGTAGGGAGACACTACCCTGCCTACTGGCCTTGATTCCAGCCCAGGAACCCTCTGAAGAGCAGTCACTGCTGTAGTTCTTTGAACTGTCCACACTACACTATGACTCGCTGGGCCACTTCCCCACCATCCCCTTACATTATTCACCTGTACCTTAAGGCTTATCTCCCAACAGACATTCTGGAGTCCCTCTTGCTCACCTTTTCCCTGCAGGCAACTGCTCTGTCCAAGCCATCACAGTCATTTCTGCTCACCATGAACACCAACTCACTCCTCTGACTCCAAGCAGCAACTGCTCACTTCTCTCCACTGCAGTTCCTTTTGTCAGCCTGCTGGGCTTTGGTGGACTGCTTCCCTGCAGCTTGTCTCTGACTGCCTGTGCCCCACCCAGCCTCTTTAGGCTACTTGGTGCACTCAGCACCACAAAGCCTCTAGAAGGCTGGACCTAATACACATCTCAAGGGTGAGGTGAGTGGGGCACTTGCCTCAGGTGCCACAGCTCAAGGGGCACAGTTAAAACAGCAGTGGCCCCATTTTTAAATGCTATCTGGGTAGTTCTGTCCAAGCTGCATATGGCTTTTTAAGAAGTCATTTGCAGCTCAGGACACTGCTGCCTCTGACTCCTCCTCAAGCTGGCTCCCTGCCCTGCCTTGCTGTGCCGATGGAACTCAATTTAACAGGTTTAATGGCCAGCCATCAAACCAACTAAACTGAGTCCCATTAGTAGTGTGGCAAGGCAGGGACTGTCTGTGCTGCAGGTGAGGGGGGTGCCACACAGAGGAAGTAGAGGCATTGGTGGCGGTGGCGGCGGCGGCAGCGGCAGCCGCGGTGGCCACCTGGCGAAGGAGCAGCTGGGGCAGTAGCGGCAATGCACTGCTCAGCTGCATTTGTGAAGCAGGGTGGGGGGATGGGGGAAGGAGTTTGGGTGGGGAGGTGGTTTAAGATGGGGGTGGGGGAGAGCAGTTTGGGGCTCAGTGAGGAGGGTTTTAGCTGGGGTCGGGGGAGTGGTTTGGGACTGATCAGCATTAGTGGTCATTTGATACTTGGAGTCAGTCTGTTCCATGTTATGCTATTTCTGCTGTTAAATACTAAGCTGTATTTTGGCATGTGCTGTTCCTTCTACACACTCTTTTTTGTGGTGAAATTACCATTTTGGCAAGAAAGTGAAGGCAATAAGACAAGAGACTTCAGTTTGCTTGTTGGGACTACTGTTGAAAGGTAGATATTTATTAATTCAAACTCTTAAAAAAGGACTCATTATTTTATTTTAATGGGGAAATGGTTAATTATTTTCTAGAGTGTTAGAATGATCTCCTACAGCCAGCTCATTAAACATGATTCTTAGAGACCAATACATTACAAATAGAAAGATTTATTGCCAGTGATGCACATTGTATAATACATTTCATTTGTAAGGGGTTGCTTGTTCTTAAGATATCTGTGGTCAGAACCTTCCTCCAGCAGCATCTCTGAAGGAAAAATGAATTTAGATAAATCTAAAGTTAACTTCATAAGAAGACTTGATTTGCAGGAAATGGGCAAAATTGTTTTAAATAAATGCACACAAACACACTGGGGAGGGAAAAGATGCGGAGTGTATTAAAAGTGAAGTTTGCTTCAATCTCCTTTTCTTAATTCAATACAAACTTGCAGTTTTCTTGACTCTATGGTTCTTTCAGTGGGCACTCTGTTGGCAAATGAGCCGATGTGAGTTAGGTAAGTGAGTTTAGGCAATACAACCTACCGCTTGGTTAGCAACTTTGGGTTTCACTTGATCACTTTCAGAGTCAACTGCTATAGGAGGTTGAGCACTGAAATACAGAGGAATATCTTCAGAATGCTTTTCAATCACAGAATCATTGAATTGTAGGGCTGGAAGGGACCTTAGGAGGTCATCTAGTCCAGCCCCATGCCTAAAGTAGGATGAACCTCAGGTAAATCATCCCAGCCATGACTATGTCAAGCTGGGAATTTGAAGTTGAAGGCTGCTATCAAATCGCCCCTCAGTCTTCTCTTCTGCAAACTAAATAAGCCCAAATCCCTCAGTTTCTCTTCCTAGGTCACGTGCTCCAGCCTCTTAATCATTCTCATTGCCCTCCGCTGAACCCGCTCCACTGTGTCCACATCCTTTCTGTACTGGAGAGCCCAGAACTGGACGCAGTACTCCAGATGTGGCCTCACCAGTGCCGAGTAGAGGGGAATAATAACTTCTCTAGATCTGCTGGAAATACTTCTCCTAATGCATCCCAATATGCCATTAGCCTTCTGGCTACAAGGGCACACTGTTCACTTATAGCTAGCCTCTCATCCACTGTAATCCTCACTGCTGTACTGCTACTTAGCCAGTTGGTCCCCAGCCTGTAACAATGCTTGGAATTCTTCCGTCCCAAGTGCAGGACTCTGCACTTCTTGTTGAACCTCATCAAATTACTGTTGCCCCAAATCTCCAATTTGTCTTGGTCACTCTGGACACTCCTCTCTCTCTTTCTCTGTGTCACGAGGGTGCAACCCACCTCCTCATCCCGGTCATTAATAAAGATGTTGAGCGGTATTGGACCTAGAACTGATCCTGGGGGCACTCCACTTGAAACCAACTGCCAACCAGACACTGAGCCATTGACCACTAACCAGTGGGCCCGTCCATCAAGCCAGTTTTCTGTCCATTTTACAGTCCATGTATCCAATCCATACTTCCTTAACTTATGGGCAAGAATATTGTGGGAGACTGTATCTCAAGCTTTGCTATAGACAAGATATATCCCATCCATTGACTGTCCCATGTCCACAGAGCCAGTTACCTTATCATAGAAGCTAATCAGATTGGTCAGGTACAACTTGGCCTTGGTGAATCCATGTTGACTACTCTTAATCACTTCCAACTGCTCCAAAATGGATTATATGAGTATCCCCTCCATGATTTTTCCAGGGACTGAGGTAAGGCTGACTGGTCTATAGTCCCCTGGATTGTCCTTTCCTTTTCTTCCCAGTTCCCCATTTACGAAGTCTCACTCTAGATCACAGCCTGGCTTGTTATGAGTTATGTCTGTTTGTACGATAAATATAATCCTTATTGTTAAACTAGATGAAGAACATGCAGCCATGTTAAGGTTTTTAAACTTTTAAATCTATGATAATTTACATCAGACTATTAACGCTACTGTCTGGGATGCAGTGCTGTCATAATGTAACCAAAATACTGCGCTGCCTGGATCTCTGTATGCGTGGCTCATCCACAAACAGCTGCTAAAAGGTATGGCTTCACCCAGAAGAGAGGGTTATTGGACCAAGGAAGTAACTCTGAAAAGGAGGTCAAGAGAGTGGGTGCTGCTTGCGTGGATGAGAGGACAAAAGTTTTAGGATTCAGCAGCACCAAGAGGCAACTATCTCTTTCTTCTTACACTAGTAGTAACAGCACAACACATGTGATTTTGTGCATGTAACATTACAGGTACTCTGCCTGCTGATACTAACCCAGGAGAAGGAAACCATGAGGTCTCACAATAGAATTATAACTATATTGACTGCCTCTGAACTTATTTACACTGTCTTTCATGTCATTCAAGTTATCTAAAGTTAAAATTAGCTAACTGATGCCACCAGTTCCTCTCCTCTGGTGACTGTAGTGGAACAAGGCTTTGGTTGCCACTGGATTGATTTATTGTTAATTTAAACTACAATTAGCTCTAACCAGAACTGTTCACTACAGTTACTAAAACGCTGAGGACTCTGGATGGCTGTCTGCTCCAGGGCACTACCAAATTCATGGTTCACTTTGATCAATTTCATAGTCACAGGATTTAAAAAATTGTAAATTCTATGATTTCAGCTGTCTTAAATCTCATATTTCACAGCATTGAAACTGCAGGGGTTGTGAGCAAAAAAAGGAGTTTGGAAGAGTGTTGTCACATGGCTATTGTAGGGCATGGTTGCAGTCAGTGTTCTCCCTTAATTTTTCCCACCCAAACAGGATGAATTCTCTCTATGTGCACGTCCATTGTGGAGCTGGTGGGTGACATATCACCTTCATATTGGTGCACATAACAAAATGAATGTGGTGGGAGTGAGGCCAAGGTGTTCTGAAGGCAGGAGGAAGTTCAGGGTTGTGGCAGAGGGTCAGGGTGCAAGGGCTCTGGCTGGGAGAGTGCAGGCTCTGGAGTGGGTCTGGGGATGAGAAGCTTGGGGTACAAGAGAGGGGCTTTGGGTTTGGGAAGAGCTCTGGGCTAGGGGTGTGGACCTTAGGGTAGGGCTGAGGATTAGGGCTGTGGGGTACAGGAAGGCGCTCAGGGCTATGTGGGGTAAGTGGTGGCAGGGAGGGGCTCCCCTCTTGCCAGATGTGGTGGGTGGAGAAGAGTGCCCCCACCCTCCACCAGCCTTGGAAGCTTCAGGGCTTAGGTAGAGAGATCTCTCCTCACCGCAGCCCTAAATCCCAGAGCAATGCTAAATGGGAAGCTGCACAGCTTACAGGAAACTTAGGTTGTAGTACCGTGACACTTCTACACTGCTGCTGGTGGTGATGTGCCTTCAGAGCTGAGCAGCTGGAGAGCAGTAGGTGTTGGCCTGGAGTCCAGCTCTGAAAACAGAAACAGACTCCATTAGTCAGCAATGCAGACTAACAGAGGGCATGGTATGATATTGCATTGTCAACCTCGCTTCTGCACTGCTGCTGAACGGATGCTGCCTTCAGAGCTGGGTGCCCAGGTAACAGCCACCACTCTCTGGAAGTCCAGCTCTGCAGTGATGGCAGAGGTAAAGGTGGCAATAATGTCACACACATACACAAACACACACCTTGCAACATGAGGGGGTGAAATTTTATATTCTTGCCTCAAGTGCAAAATTAGCTAGTTACAGCATTGCACTCCATCACTGTATATCAGATAATCAGGCCTAAATGGCAGACAAATTAATGAGGGCATGGGATATTCCACCCATCACTCCTTTCTGGTGTCCTTAAAGAAACTTTGGGAGAAAAGTTAGCTACTGGACTGAGCTTCATCATCATGGCTGCCACATCATCATTATCTTCTGGGAGTCTGGACCTTTGTCATCATGACCCTGTGAAATCTCCATGTCAAAGAGAGACTGTCAACTACACAATCTCTACCAAGCATGAGAAGCTGTCTTCTCCCTGTCGTATATGTCCTTTCCTTTCCCTGCCTTACTTCCCTTCCCTGTTCCTTTCCTTTTTTCCTTCTATCTAATAAGATTCTGGCTGAGCTGGCCAAGAATGTATATTATGCAGGACCACTGTAAGTCTGTGAACATAAAGGCAGTTAAAAGCAATGCCTCAAAAATCCCAGCCCTGGTAAAAGTTTGCCAGGTCTTGAGGTGCCTCATAAAACAGTGTGCCGTGATTGGGTTTTTCCCGTGATAACATGGCAAGTGAGACTGAGGGTTGTGTTGTCTATATTTGTGATTCTTTCCATGGCCTTTTTTCTGTGTGTTTGTCTTTTTTCCTTTTGTCGGGAAGAGGAGTGGACTTTAAGAAGTTAATTTCCTCTGTTCCCTTCTGTCTCCAAGAGGATTTTTATTACCCAATTCTGTTATAATCCCTTCTAAAAGACTGTCAAAAAGGAAGTTTTCCTCTAAAAATTCTTTTCAGCTAATGGAAAAGAGAACAAAGGATGTTGCTGAACTGTAAGCTTTATTTAATACTTTATTTTTGAAATGCTTTAACTGTTTTTCCTGCTTTTTTGTATCTTTAATGAAAGATTAAATGGATTTTAATGGCGTGTTTACAGAATAATAAGCAAGATGATGTCTATATATACCATACCCCAAATCTTGTTTAAAAAAGTTTAATGTTGGATGGTGATTGAGTTACATTAACAGCTTTGACTCACTGGGCCCACTTATTCCATCTAAGTCAATTCAACAGTTCAGAATAACAGGAGACAAGGTTTCACTGGAAAACTCTGGTTTAAGCACAAATCACTGGTTTGCTTGGGTTTTATTGCAGGAGCTCTGGTGTAACCTAGCGTGATGGTTTCTAGCTGCATTCTCTCAAAACAGTAAACTCAGCAATTAGAGTACAAGCTGAGCAGGGAAACTGTTATGATTCCCCAAAGCTCCTTGTATTGCCACCTAATGAGAACATCTCCTCCCTGATTTACTACAGATAATTAGCACCCAAATGGGAATGTCTCGTTAAGCCACCGCTGAACCCTGAACTAATATCTAGAATGCCAAACTCTGCTAATGAGGACCTTCTCTGAGGTGGCCTGTGGGCTCATACCTCAGCAGGGAGATTAAGGGGTAAATCTACGCAGGACATGAATTGCTGTCTCACACCCAGGAAACATCCTCCTCAATCAGAGGTGAGGCACATTGAGAAACTTACTCTGTATCTGTTCACAGGGTAAAGAGGAGAATTTATTTTCAGGATTTTCCCCCTAGTGCCTTTCTGGAGTTCTCAGGTTCACATACAAAAACGTAGGAAATGACTTAATGTTGTAGTGTAGCTTCAGCTCTGCTGTAAACATGTTCATTTTCCTGTTATTTTTAAGGACTGACTGGTTATTAATTGCAGTTTTAATGTGTATTTTGTATGAAAGCATGGATGGTATATATAGTTGTTATCCCTGCTGATTAAATCTAACGGTTATGAATGGGCTATTCAGTCCTCATTCACTATTTTTCCATTTAAAAACTGATGAGGGTTTACAAATAGGTGAAGTTCTTCTCAGAGGAAAAGCACTGTAATAAATGTTATGGTTTGTTACAGATCTTGACTTGCTTTCCTTCATTAACTTGCTTGCTTGAAGGGACTAAGGGTATGGTTGTACTGCAGCTGAGAGGGTGCTTCTCAGCCCAGGTAGACACACACTTGCACTAGCTTGCAAGTATAGATGTTGCAGCATGAATGAAAGAATGCCAGAAATGCAGTGATGGTAGAATGGTATGGTTGTACTGCAGCTGAGAGGGTGCTTCTCAGCCCAGGTAGACACACACTTGCACTAGCTTGCAAGTATAGATGTTGCAGCATGAATGAAAGAATGCCAGAAATGCAGTGGTGGTAGAAGTGCTGGATGAGCAGACTGAAGAAAGGTGCAGTAAACTGCTGGGATCTATGGTGAAAGGAAAAGGAGAGGTGATGAAGCAGGAAGTACGGGGAGCAAAACTAGTTCGGAACATGGTGAAGGGATTTCAAGAATATCAAAAGCCCTACAGTTAGCTTGGTTTGGCATATGGGCCTTTTGTCCTATCTATGCAGCTAATTGGATATGCCTTCACAGCAAATATTGAGACCCCATTTGAAACTTCAAAGCAATGAGGTCCAATAGCTAAAAGTGACCACAAATTACTATATTAAGAGAAACCACTTCAGAATGCAAATCCTAGGGATATAAAAACAAATGAAAGATGGGCCAAGATTAATATGCTTGGCCAATATCTTAGAACACTCAATATATGTCTTTCCTTAATGGTTCATCCTTAGTTCCTTGGCTAGAGGCAAATTGGTTACAGTCTCCTGGACTGTCAACAGAATTCACTAGAAGATAAATCATCCTGAGAATCTTTCACAGTCTGCAGAAAATATAAAGGAACTCTAGCATAACACTTAATTAATAATTTTACAAACTTCCCTTTCCAATTCAACCATGTTAAGAGTTTTTACTGTCCTGGATCTGATCACTGTGAGCCAGCCCACACCTGCCAGCGTCAAAATCCCATCTCTGGAAGTGCTAATTCAGTCTGTCTGATAGCACAGAAAAACGAGTGAAAATGGTGGATGCCGTGCAGCAGCTCTGAAAGTGAGACTTTAGGTGCAGCACTTTGGATACCTAAAAATGAGACCTACACAGTATCAGTGACCACTTCTGAAAGTTTTGCCTTCTACCTGTGAAGTTCAAGGCCTTAGTAAGAAATAGAATCTATAAAACTTCAATATTGGGATTCTGGGGGGCGGAGAGGGGAAGCATTTTTGTCTTCCACAAACCCAAAAGCAAACAGAAAAATATTTCCAATTTTAAGTGGTGATGAATATGACACTAAAATCAAATCAACATTTGACACTGTGTGCAGTAGTCAGCTATAAATGATTAAAGGTGGCTCAGAGTACATCAGTTGCATTAGACAGGTTTTACTGGGTGCTGAAAATCCAGGAAACTATGCTACGTTCTTTTAGCACCACCAACTGGCATGTTATCTGGGAACTATTTACAGACAGCACACTCACATTATGTAAACCTTGTGGCAAAGTGAAAAGCCAACCAAAAAAGGCTACCCAAAAAGGTCTAAATAAAATTAAATGAACCTATAATCTCAGACAGGTCAAGAACACAGTGATCTTTACATCAGAGGAGGAGTATGCTGCTGCTTCCTCCTCCTCCTCCATAGCAGTCACAGTCTTTTGAACATTTGAGATAACGTGCTGGAAAAATATTCAAGTAAGAAATTCGCTTCCATGCCCTTCTAGGATTTAATGTTATTTTATACACTGTTTCACTATGTAACTGCAGACAACATGCTCAGTGCTGTAAAAAGCACACACTAAGGACTGCTTCTTCTCCCCAAATATTTCTAGTCTAAACAAAATGGACACAGTAGTCACTATACACTTTTAAAGCCCCATGACCTAGTTGGCAGAAGTCCTGCAAACACCAATGGGACACTGACATCAAAGAAAATTGAAGCTTTTCAGCAACTTTAAACATCATTCGTGTGTGTGTGTGTGCGTGTGTGTGTGTACATAGATACCAGGATATGTATATACACATATACATATAAAATACAGGTTGAACCGCTGTAGTCCGGCACCCTCAAGGCCTGAGTGGTGCCAAACCAGAGAAGTTGCCAGTCCACACAAGGTCAATATTGTCTATCAAATAACCAACACTGCCACTGATTACTGGGCTCTTAGAAGACATTTGGGGTAAATTAGAGCTAGAGAACACTGAGAGCCAGGACTGGTGACTGTAAAGAAACTCTATGGGATCATGGGAAACTTGGCCAAACTCATAAGTGGACATGTGGCTAAAACAATGTTGGACAATGGAAGAAACCAGATTAGAGAGTGCCAGACTAGAGAGGTTCAGCCTGTAGCCTCTTATTTAGTTTATAACTGCCAGAAGACTTAGAAACGAATAAAACAAAATCAGCTAGTAAAGAGGATTACTCTTTAAAAACTTAGAGTTCCTAGGTTTCGGAATTGACACTGGACATTAGTTTAATCACCAACTGCATTATGTATTATTTCTAATGAGGGCTAGGAAAATAAATATGAAATGTTTGAGACAGGGTAGGAAGAGGGAGAGAGCATGAGAGATATTTTTGTTGAACAAATAGCACATTCTCATCATTCATATCATTATTCAGAATCTGTTTGCAGTCAAAGGAACAACGTGGCCTTGTGCTTGTGTAATATTTACCATATCACCAAGCTGTTTGACACCAACACAGTCTATTAATAGACTTCCAAGGAGTGACATTAATGGAACTACACTAAAGTGGTTCAAATCATGTTTAGCTGACAGACAATTTGTCAAGGTGGGAGGCTGAGTTTCCAGCCTGGAATTTAATTCAATTTAGTGTTCTTGCAAGAGTCTGCATTAGTGCTTTCTGGGGATCAAAAAACTGACCCTACAAATGTATGCAAGGAGGGTAAATGGAATGATGACTCCCTACAGCCTTAAAAAGAGTGCATTTTACATTCTGGTAAAGTGAGCCCCTCTTTGACATAACCTGCCCTGTAATCCTTCTTCCTTACCCATTTGCCACATCCACTATCCATAATCCTTTCTCCTACATGGCATTCAACGTAAAACTTTCATGCTATATGGCAGAGTTATGAGTTAAGCAGGCCATTAGAGGCATCACATACATGCCGCTGCAACTGAGACACCTTCCCATTACAGACCCTTTGTTTTTCAAAGGGTAAAATAATCAGATGATACAAATTCACCAACAGCCAAATCCTAATTTCACTGAACACTGATAAAGATTAGGCCAACTGGTGACTGTGACCATGGCCCACCACAATGACTAATATTGCTTCACTGTGCACCCTTATCTGTCAGTCTACTATACACCTGGGCTGCAGTTACACTAGCAAGTTTTGCTGACAGAACCCTGGTTTTGTCAACAAAACTGGTGGAACATCCACACACAGAATGTGTTCTGTCGACAATTTGTCAACAAAACTCAGCCCTTCCACTGGCAGCATTCTGCCTCTCAGGCATGAGGCATAACGTTGTTATCGATAGATTCTGTTGATAAAAAAGCTTTGTGGAAGCTCTGGAGGGGGGTCTTCTCTTGCCAGACATGGCATCCAGCACAATGAGCAGCTGTAGCCAGAGTCCCCCTGCTGTACTCCATCTTGCCCCTTTTAGGTGCCTCTGAGCACAAAACACAAAGAAACAGCCCAGTCTTAGAATGTTTGAAAGCACAGATGTGCTTATCTCAAGCACAGTTTTGATGCTTCAAAACATAGATGTGCTGTGTCAGCATGACCTTGGACTGAAGAATACAGGTAAGGGGGCTAACAGGCTAGCTGTTGACCACAGGGCCTCTAACTGCCCTTGGCTGGTACTGATAATTGATACGCCCACATTTTCATCCCAGAAGAGGAATCTCTTGCCCATACGAAAAGAATGTCGTGTTTTAATGATTTAGTTATCTCTATCTTACAAGTGTAAATTAAATTGCAACTGCCTTGTAAGAATTGGCGTCACAAAGACGAACCAGCACAATTGGTACCTTTAGATAAGGAAAAATGTGCATGACCCAAGGGGTATAAAGGAGGGCCTGGCAGACCACTCTAACTGAGCTCCAATTACTTATACCTGTTGGTCGGGTAAGGTCTTTGCCTCCCGAGGACCCAGGGGATGCCCTCCTCGCATTGTTTTTCCCGAAGGATTCAGTGAACGACATTGGCTACGGCAGAGTCGAAGGACGCAGGGGTGAGAATTATACCTGCAATGTACTTTTGTATCACCCTAGTAGTAGTAGTTAAGAAGATAAAACAATAACCTTGTAACCATTAAGATTCTTGTTTCTGCTTTTAATAAATAGCACCATTTAAGCTTTCAGCCTAACTCCTTCCAGTTACTGTAACTCAGCCGAACACAAAACAAAGAACCTCAGCCGTTTGGCTCTATCAGCCTGGTTAGTGGCAGGGTGCAGTAAAAGTTGAGCGCTGAGTCGTGTCGCCTCCATGGGGCAGACTCTTGGGGCACCCGACAGCCATCCTGGCTGCCCGCTGCGAAGGGACAGTCTGTCCTAGCAGTTAAAGACTTGGGTGGAATAAGCTCTCTGTGCCAACCTTTGGGGCACCCGTCAGTCGCACTGGCTGCCCGCTGCGAAGGGACAGTCTGTCCTAGCAGTTAAAGACTCGGGTGGATCCCTGGGGCATCTGTCAGCCATTCCGGCTGCCCGCTGCGAATGGACTGTCAGTCCTAGCAGTTAAAGACTTGGATGTGATAAGGCTCACAGACCACTCATTACCCGGCCATTGGCTAAAAACAGCCCTGTGTGCTTTGCTTCTGGGTTCCTGTTTTGTCAAGAGTGCGGCTGGGAAGTCAGACTGCTCTGTTGACAGAGCCAAGCACACTTCCAATGGGCTTTTGTGTGCAGCTGCACTCTGTCGACATACATTTTGTCAGGATTTCTGTTCTGACAGTAGCTTCTGTCCACAGAGCACTGTAGTGTAACCATAACCCCTTTTGTATTACATGCAGAGTGTACATTCTTTGAGGCCTGGACTGTCTTTTTGACTTGTGTTTGTGCAGTACCAGGTATAATGGGGTCTGGTACATACCTGGTAGGTGATTCTATAATGCTAGTTGTAAATAATATTAATAAATCCCTGGGAATTTTACAACTGACCTCAAAACAGGAGCAGGATTTGACCATTGCATAGGAATGAATCACCTATACAGTTGTACTATACTATATCACAGCCCTCATGCATATAGCAGTAATGAAATTTGAAGGAAGGCAGAGTATTTCATATGAGCAGAAATCATCAAGGCTAGAGAGTGCAAGGAAATGGAAAGTCTTCACCCAACAGCTAAGAGAGTTCTGGAATCCATAATTTCTAATGAAATAAAATCAAAAGTTTTCTGAGGATTCAAGAAAAACAAAACTCAAACCTTTGAGAGAGGGAGACTGGACCAAGAGAGAAAAAGAGGAAAACAGTGCTTCTTGGAAATTTTCCTTGGGCAGAAAAGAATGTTCTACAGAGTGCATGCATTCCCCGCTCTCTAGCTTTTCCAGAGCTATGTAGCCCAGACATCTGTTGGGTGTGGACAACAAGGGAGAAAATATAATAAAACAACTGTTCTTTTCACTGCATGATTGGGAGCTTTTCACCTACATTGTGCTACCCTTTGATTCAGTTGGGATTTGGTAGCATGTGGCCCTGCATTTGCAGATTAAGACAGAAAGACAAAAATAGAGAACGTGTCTGCAAAAAGGCAACAGGAAGGGAGGGAATTGAATGCACCCAAAATAAGTGAAAGAAAATGACAAAACCACTTATTTTCTGAAATGGCCTCAAATTTTAAATCTAACACTGCTCCTGCCAAAAATTCAAGTCCAACTCAACAGGAAATCACAAGCACTACTAAGAAATTCCAGGGAAGTTAAGATGTGTTAGAAATACCAGATTGAGATTTTATCGGAAGCCATGTAATGTGGCAGAAAACTTTATTTAGACATTTGAGGGGGTTGATCTGCCAAATATGGGGCCTGGGCAATACACAGCTGGGAAGTCCAAAATCACTTTCCCAGCATGTGAAAGTGGAAGCCTGGGTGTTACCTCTACTCCCCTGTATAATATCAAGCGTACTGGATTATTTTAGTACAGAATATTGCAGTTGATTAGCCTATAGTATGAACAGATTGATTTTTGCTTCACTGAAATAAGGAATCTTTGTCTTGGTACTTCCTGGGAAAGCTGATGCATTCAGTACTCACACACTGAGCGTGCATCGACACAGCAAAGTTATTTTAGAATAACGGACACTATTCTAAAATAACTTTATGAGTATCCACACAGCAAAACCACTATTTCAAAATACTTTTGAAATAGCAGACCACTTATTTCAAATTCTGTAAACCTCTTTCTACAATGAATAGTGCCCACTTAAAAACAGATATTTTGGAATAGGGGCTGTATAGACAGGGAATAGGGGCTATTTTGAAATAAACTACTCTGGAATAGCTTGGTCCAAAATAATGCTGCTGTGTAGACACAGCTTTTTTTGGATTAGAGCCCCCAGAACCACTAATCTGAAATAGGCTCTATTATGTGTGGACACACTATTTTGGAATAAATCATTTTGTTAGTCTTTAAAGTGCCACATTTCTGCTGCTTTGTTTTATTGGAGTACAGACTAACACGGCTACATCTCTGGTACTATTTTGGAATAAGTTTTTCTTAGTTTGGAGTTTCTCTGTAGGGTGGACACATTTTTCTGGAATAGTTTATTTTGGAATAACACCACCAAAATAAGCTATTTCAGAATAACTCTGTAGTGTAGATATACCCTGACAGGGCTGTTGAGACAGAGGCTTTCCTGTGGTACCTTTTTGATGAGCAGAAAACCAGTTACAGGCTAAAGGAAACATGCTGCCTTTTCCCCACTTTCCATTATTTTGAATATTTATTAGTTGGCTTATATTCGGGGTACTTTAACTCCTTTGGGGGCCCAGGTCTATTACACTTAGGTGAGTCAGATTTAGGTGCGGCCTTGAACAAGGGAAGGGGCTGTGGCTTGAATGTAGTAGGGGTTGAAGGCTCAGACTAGGGATGTAGGCTCTGGGACAGGGATGACGCATTTGGGATGCTGTCGGGGGGCTCCGGGCTGGGGCCAAGGGATTCACATTGCAGGAGGGGGTGCAGTGAATGGGGTGCATGGTCTAGGCAGGATTTAGGGTGCAGCAGGGGGCTCAGGGCTGTAATTGGGCTGGAGTTGTTGGGTCTGGGAGGGAGTTAGAGTGAAGAAGGTGGCTCAGGGCTGTGGTGGCTGAGTACAGGGCCTATGGGGTTAGGGTGCGGCAGGACCTCAATGCAGGAGGTGGGAGTGGAGGAGTGAGGTCTGGGAAGGAGTTAGGTTATGGAAGGGGGCTCAGGGCTGGGGCAGGAGATTGGGGTGCAGGACACTTAGCTGGTGCAGCTCCCTTGGGTGGCACAGGTAGCTCTGAGCACTGCCCTGGGTTCAGTTGCAGGCACCACCACCCTACTGCTCACATTGACCACAACTCCAGCTTTCAGCTCTAGCCCAGAGGAGAAGAAATGGGAGCAAATGAAGCTGTGTCCCCTGCTCTGCCAGGCAGGAGTGGATAAGGTATAAGGGCTTTTGTGAGTGCAGCTCAGGGCCCTGCAAAACAGTTGCATTTGCAGAAGACCCTTTTTTTTACAGGGCCAGCCTTAGTTCAGGGCCCTGGGCTACAGCAACTAAAGTCCCTTTTTTAGATCATCCCTGTTCACAGTAAGGTCCTGATTCACACAGGCACAAGTGCTTTACTGGGCACTCCTAAGGATCAGCAAACACAGCCTTAAACCAACTTGATGCTCCCTTGTCCCGATGGCACAAACTAGAGCAGTCTCCTGCCTGCTTTACCCTATGGTGGCTTTTAGTCACTCTGAGGGATCCTTATGTATCTAGGTTTCATCCAAGTATACCATATTCCAGTCACAACTACTCCAGAGACTAGCAAAACCCCACTGCCATCTGCTCATCATGGCACTGCCTTATACAGTAGCATGCATAAAAGAAACCATCCTTCTGATTTGGTGGTGTTTGATGCCTGCTTTGCAAAGGTGTAAGTGACTACATCGGGGCAAGGTAGCAGAGAATCAGGACAATTAAAGGAAACTCACACCTATTGGGTTTGCTGGATTGGAAGGAGGTGTAAGGCAAGGGAGTGTACAAGCAGCTAGGATGGAAATCTACAGCTCTTGAGACTGCCGTGCATTGGCTGGCAGTGTGGACACTGCCGCCAGGCACTGAAAGTTCTACAGTGCACCTTCACCTGCAACTGAGTGCAGTAAAGGGCTTTTAATGTTTTGTCACAGAAGCCATATGACCAGTTAGTGCACAACAAGAGTACAGTAGAGTCATAGAATCATAGGGCTGGAAGAGACCTCAAGAGGTCATCTAGTCTGGGCCCCTGCTTCAAGCAGGATCAACACCAACTAAGTCATCCCAGCCAAGACCTTGTCAAGCCAGGACTTAAAAACCTCAAGGGATGGAGAATCCACCACCTCTCTAGGCAACTCATCCCAGTGCTTCACCACCCACCTGGTGAACTAGTTTTTCCTAATATCCAACCTACTCCTCTCCTTCTGTAACTTCAGACCATTGCTCATAGTAGTGACAGATGGCAGAACAGAGAACAGTTTCTCTCTCTCTCATCTTTAGAACTCACCTTCAGGAAATTAAAGGCTGCTATTAAATCACTCCTCAGTCTTCTTTTTGGTAAACTAAATAAGCCCAAATCCCTCAGCCTCTCCTCATAGATCTTGTGCTCCAGCCCCTTAATCATTTTTGTTGCGCTCAGCAGGACCTGATCCAGCACATCCACATCCTTTTCATACCAGTGGGTCCAAAACTGGACACAATATTCCAGATGTGGCCTCACCAGGGCCGAACAGAGGGGAACAACCACTTCTCTAGATCTGCTTGCAATGCTCCTCCTGATGCACCTAACATGCCGTTAGCCTTCTTGGCTACAAGCGCACACTGTTTACTCATATCCAGCCTTTCATCCACCACAACCCGTAGGTCTCTTTCTGCTGTACTGGCTAAGTAGCAGTCGGTCTCCTCCTAATGCTTAGGATTCTTCCATCCCAAATGAAGGACTCTACACTTCTCATTGTTGAACCACATCATATTTCTTTTGGCCCAACCCTTCAATTTATCCAGGTCATTCTGAATCCTATCTCCACCCTCCAATGAATCTACCTCTCCCCTTAGCTTTGTGTCATCTGCAAACTTGCTGAGGGCGCAATCCAGTCCCTCACACCACAGTGTCATACCCCAGCTTGCCATGTATAAGCTCTGCATATGACATGTCCCAGGTTCCTGCAGCCTAGCAAGCAAGGCCTCAGAAAAGGTCTGGACTGGAAACACTTTGGGCTAAATCCTGTTCAACTTAATGCACTACAGCCTGGATGAATTTACATCGTGATAGCCCAGCGATTGTGCTGTTCCTTATACAAGGTAGATGGACAGAGTTGTAGTGGCCACTGCTACAGTTTAAAAGCCAGCACTTTGCAGTTCATCCTAGAGCAGTGAATATAGAATGGAAGTTTCAGAGCAGTATGTAGTAGGGGAAACTGAAAGAACAAAGTAGATGAAATTGTTCATTTGAAAGTAAAGCTCATGTCTCAAAATACATACACAACAATATGTATCTTCCTAGCTTCTTCAGTCTACTCTATTGCTCCCTTACTACTACCCAGTCCATGCCAATGCATTCCCAATGTCTTCACACACCAACTATATTACATACAATATCCATCTAGATGTCTAGGTGATGTGTTCAAGGCCCTTACCATGTGATGTGGGTCAGTCTGTGCGCAGTTGTTTTTGTTTTTTTTTTTAAACATTGACTCAGCCTTTCCCCAGACACTTCCTAAAAGGGGATAATGAATCCCTTACCCACCTGGGAATAAATCAGCAACATATTAAGCATCTTGAGAGGACACGGGACTCACGCTGTGCCAGATTGGAAGGCAATGATCATTCAAAGCTTTGATAATCAAGAAAATGGATAGACAATCTTGGAGCTGGTTAATCCTTGAAAAACAAGATCCAAATCATATCCAGCTTGGTCATTTATTTTTCTGCCCAATGAGGTTTCTTTCCACCCTTAACTGTAAACAGGAATTAAACTGAAGGGAAGGCCCAGTGCATATGATGAACTCACCCACCCACTGCTGTAAACAGCCAGAAATTCCACATGTGGAATCAGTCAGTCATTAAGTAGAAACTTGTGCTTTCACTTTTTATGGTGTAGTTTTCTGCAGCCTGGTGTGATGCACCATCTTGTGATAGGTAAGTAACACATTCAACAGATTTTAGCTCTGAAACAAACTAATTTATGACTTGAGTACAAGGCAGACTTAGGATTGTATTTAATAACATCCTCTGGGACACATCTGTCTGCTGACAAGATGTAGCAGTATTTTTGGAATGCTTCCATATTTCCATTTCATAGGTTGCTTTTCTATTCCAAACAGCTGCACACTAAAATAAGGAATGATCACACAATCTTTTTTCAAGGAAGGTCTTCATGATAGTGGATGCAACAAAGGGATTCAAGAATAAATATTAAATATTTTGCTTCTAGACAGGTCTGCTGCAGCCTGTAGTTCACAGAGTTACTTGTACAGAAATAGTGTAGAGTTTAAGGACTCTTTCAAGCTTTCAGATAGCCTATTTGGCATACTCATTAGGCAATACCCAATGTATTTAACACCTCAGAATGTAAACACTGTTCTCCAGCTTGTTTATGTTATGGACTGAGAGTAACAAAGAAAATGGTTTTGTTATCACAAATCTATCTATGCAAGCTCATAGCTAAACACAGATCAGTTCCTCTGTGATGGTTACCCTACTGAGTATAGATTTAGCAGATTATCTCAGGCATAAATGTATACAACATTCTCTCTACTCTACTGAAATCAATATGTCTGCTTGCATTTCGCCCTTAAATGACGATAGAACATGGCACATGGTGTCAAAAAGTCAGTCAACTGAAATGTCTTGACACATAACCTCAAATTATTTCTTGCACCCTATACAGTATAGTTCCCTTACATCACAGAAATATAGTTTCTGGCCCTAGGACCTTGAAGAGGCCAGAGGAGATGTCACCCATGTACTTGTTTCTTGTTTCTCTGGGCAACACCCAACAACAATGGACCTTACCTGTGTGACTGAATTATCTACATGACACAGGAGAATTCGGGTCTTTAAGCTAGAAGCAAGAATCCTCTGGGAACAATGCCAATACACATTTATTCTACCCATGAGTGCGCAATAGGCATTGAGTGTTCACAGTCATCAAGAAGAGCTGAGACTAGTGGTGGGGAGGAAGGAGGTCCTGCACAGACAAGGAAATGATGGTTGCAGAGAGAAGGAGGGATTTATATAAATTAATCTTTTGTTAATGATTCATACATATATTAGTCTCCCTTATTGTACCCCATAAGCAACTCAATTACTTGTATTGAGCAAATGGCTAGATATTGAAAATACTTGTTAATCAGCACAATTACTGTATGACTATACTCTGTGTACATACTGGGGGGGACCACAGCCCACAGCTGACTACAGTAACCACATCCTATTGAGGACTGAGGGTGTGGGTAGGTGTAACTCACCCCTCTCTGGCTCCCCAGCGGCACTGCTCCTGTGAACCACCACCAGCTCCTTCTGGGTTTCACCTATACCCAGAATAATTTCTGGCCCATCAGGCAGACTGCCACACAATCCCCTTCCAGGGAGACACCCAGGTTTACTAGACAAAAGGTTAGGGTCACTTTCCTCCCCTCTGTTACCAGTTTTCATATTCTTATTAGGCAGAAAAAATCCATTCTGCTCTTCCTATGTCCTGGCTAGAGAATGACTCTGGTCAGTCCTCTCACTCCCTCCCAGCAACACCTCAGCATCAGGCAAAGAACAAGCACCAGAATCATCTGGTCTCTGGGATTTCCTGACAATACTAATTGGAGAAGATTGAGTTAAACCATCATCCTCACTAGGAGACAGAACAAGAACCACTTCCTAGCCGGGCTTCAGCTGCTCTTAGCTCCAACTCTGGGATCTTGGCACCGTCTTGAGCCACCACAGGCTCAGGCAAAGGATTCACTTCCCTAGAAGCCGAAGTACTCTTTTCCCACAAAGGACTAGCTCCCTTTTCAGGGATGCCACTGTCCAGTGCAGATAGACAACGAGAACCATTCCCTCTGTTCCAGCCCGCAAGGCTGGATTCAGAATCACACCTGGAATGCTCTTTTGTGGTCCTCTCTCCAGACACTACAGGCTGTGAGGGTGTCCTGCTCAGCCAGAAGGCTGGATCCCTCAAAGGTGTGTCTTTCAAATGCAGGCTCAGACAAAGGCTCTGTTTCCCCAGGCATGCTGCTGCTGTTCGCCACAGACAGCCAAATAGGAAACACTCCTTTGTCCCAGCCCCCTGGCTGATTTCAGACACACACCTACCAGGTAAGGCAGCCTCTTTCTCAGACAACTTGCCTTTCCCAATGGATAAGCTGCTTCCTGCACAGACACACCAGCACCCTTTTTTCTGCCAAGGCTTCAAGAGCTTTTCCCAGGCCTGTCCTTGCCCTTAGCCGACAAATGGCTTCTCTGCACCGACAACAGCTGATCACTCTGTGCTGCTTTAAACAAATCACCTTTCTTTGGCACTCACCTTGAGAAGCTGTTCACAGGCAATTGCTTGCTCCTAGCAGACAATGGGTCAAACTTAACCCTGCTCTTTTCTGGATTCAACACATTAGCCTGAACTTCTTTCCTTATGTAAACCTTACTTTTCTTCTTAGGTAGGATTTTAACCTGATACTTAACTTCAGTCTGCTTCACAGAAACCTTCTGCTCCCTGCATCTTTCCTGTCTCTGGTCTAATTTCAGACCCCTTTCTAAGCATTCAGACTCACATACAGAGGTTGCACTCAGAGACCCACAGCTTTTCTGCATAACCATGCAGTTAACTTCTTCAAAACCACAGCCAGAGACATTTTCCTCTTGGCTATTGCAATACAGATGAGTCACAAAGCATTTCTCAGAAGAAATCTGAAAAAGTGGGTCTGTCCCACAAAAGCTCATCACCTAATAAATTATGTTGTTAGCCTTTGAAGTGCTACTTGACTGCTTTTTTGTTTTGATAGCATTTCTCAAAGCTACGTATATCCCCTTTACCAATCCCTATTACATATAGGTGTAAGGAATGTGCCAGCAGGAGCTCAATACTGCAGAAGGATTTGGGGAATGTGTCCTGCAGAGATCACTTGCATGAAAATGCAAAGGTGTGCATATGTAATGCCTTGTAAAAAAAAAAAAAAAAAAGCCTTGCTGGGAGCAGGCAAAGCGATGAGGTTTTGTCCATTGTGAACAACATGTTGTAAAGTCACAATTTATGCTATCACCCAGTGTAAGAATTGTGGAGTCTCAACAATGCTTGAAGTTTTGTGCAGAGTACAGGGGAGTGTCATCACTACTGTGTAAGATATGGATTGCACAGGGCTCCCCTTCCTCAAAGCATTGTGATGTGAAAGTGGGGAGGCATAGTGGCTGAACCAGCTGGCTAGAAGCCTTTTAGCTATACAGCTGTAAGACTGGTTTGACTAGTTCTCCCCATGCTTTTCACAAGTAGCCCTAAAGCTGGGTCTATAGTTATTCTGTGAAAAATCCATCTTGGTGGATACTGAGATGCTGTAGCTGAGCCCAGTGCTGAACACCACTATGAGCTGAAGTCACAGGGTTTCATCTACAGCAAAACCCACAAGATAGCAGCAGGTGACTGGTGGATGGGCAGTAGGAGGAGCAGTGGGCAGCCAGCAGGAGCAACCGGCGGGTGGCTGGTGAGGCAGCTGGCAGGGGCAAGCGGAATGCTGGACCAGTGCAAAGGTGGCATTGCCTCAGGTTCCGAAAGGGAATGCATCAGGGTGATGCGTCAGGGCCTGCACAGACTGGACCGAGTTGTAAGTGGGGCATTTGAAAGCAGGGTACGGAGAAAGTTTGGGGGTGTGGATTGGATCTTTACAGTATTGGACTGGAGAGCCTGAGAGGCAAAGGACACTGCTCAATCCATTTGAGCCGGGATATTTACTTAAGGGTTGGTTATGAACTCTGGGTGTGGTATTTTCCCAAGCTTCTGCCATACGCATTTTCTTCCTTTTTCATTAAAAGTTTGTTTTCTACACTCAGACTTTGTGCTTGTGAGCGGGGAAGCATTGACCCTCTGAGGCGCCCAGGAGTGTGTGAATTTCCCAGGCTACTGGGTGGGCGCTCAAGCCAGTTCTGTGTGAGATTGGTGAAAAGGAACCCCTAGATGCTGAACCCGGCCCTGGTTGCTGCCGATTCCTTCCAGTAGAAGGGTTACATATGCAATACAGATAGAGAAGAGTTATATATAGATACTCATTCTTGGATGTACCCAATGTGTTATGCTCAGAGCCCACACCAGAATAGTTACACACTGGACTTTCAGGGGACTACGCCTCTTGCTTCGCCTGCAATGGTTTTTACTGCAATTCCAGGGCTCCAAGTTCAGTGGCATATTCTCGCTCTCTCAACTTGGCTTCAGCGTGCTTTTTTCATAATTCGGGCATGCTCTCATTCTCTCAACTCAGACTCTCACTCCCTTGCCTCACCCAAAACTCAAATTTAGAACAGTGTGGGGTCCTGATCCCAAGCTCAATTGACCAGGTTCCGTGGATCCAAGTTTGACTATGCCACTGCAATAGGATAGGGTTTCTGGGCACAGCTAGGCCATTTCTACCCAGGCCACTTCCTTCAGAAGTGGCATGCTAATACATGGAGCAAAAGATGCTAATGAGGGACGGATGCAAATTCCCCCCTCATTAGCATAACGTCACATGATTTGGAGTTCGGAAGACCGTTCTTCTGGACTCCAAAATGCCACGTAGAAGTGCGGCCCCAGGGGGGGCTTCGGGAAGGAAGTCCTCCTTCCGGAGGCCCCTTCTTCCCAAAAATTTTTGGGAAGAAGGGGCCTCTGGAAGGACTTCCTCCTGGAAGCCACCCCAGGGCCACGCTTCTACACAGCGTTTTGGAGTCCGGAAGAACGGTCTTCTGGACTCCAAATCACGTGATGTTATGCTAATGAGGCATGGGGAATTTCCATCCGTCCCTCATTAGCATCTTTTGCTCTGTGTATTGTGTAGAAACGACCCTAGAGAAATCAGTCCAGGGTACGTTTGCTTAAAATCCAGGCCACTTATAGCCTCAGGCTGGGATTTCCTTCTCACTAAAGCAAATCCAACCAGCCACAAAAGCACCACTGCCAGCCCCTCTAGCCAGCTAGAAGCCACACAAGCAAACCCACAGACTTCTCAGCTGCTGTACCAGCCCAGAGCAACAACCTCCAACTTAAGGGGAGAGGCTCTTAAGCCTGTTTCAGCAAACACCCCATGGATTCTTCCAGACCCCAAAGGGCCCAACCCTTGACCCTGGTCAATATATACTAGGATCTTACCCAAGCAACACGCTCACCAATTCACTTGACCCTTGGGCTGCATCCCATTGAGAAGTCCCAAGCATCTGGAATGTGGATTTGGGGTCTGAGCACCTGACTTCCACCCCATTAGTCAGCCCAGTACCCTGGCTGGGGCTGAGTTCACACCTCCTATTGTGAAGGTTTGAACTGAAACATTTTCTAACACAGCTGCATAGCTAAAATCTACAACTTTACCTACTGATGAAGTGAGTCTGTGCTCACGAAAGCTCATGCTCAAAACGTTTCTATTAGTCTGTAAGTTGCCACAGGACCCTTCATTGCTGTAACTTTACCTACGTACATGATACAGATGTAAGTGGCATACACAGATTCGTTAGATGCCTCACACGGCCCCCATGGCACAATATTCGGGGCAAATAGCCGAGCTGGCCATTAAAATGGTTTCCAGACCCAATATAGAAGTCCAGTCATGTGAAATGGGTGGGAGGTGGCTTGCCTCCCACGCAGCCCCGACCACCAGGCCAGAGCTCTTAACCCAGTTGACCTGGGTGGAGGAGGCTGCTAGGTAGATGACTTGGCAGGCGTCCGCCTGCGCCCAGTCACCTGGGTCCTGGACCACGAGGAGCACGTCATCGGTGTATGCCAACAGGACCACCTGCATCTCCGGCTCACAGAGCACCAACCCCATCAACCTTCAGCAAAGGAGATGGAGGAAAGGTTTGATGGTCAGAGTGTACAGCTGGCCTGACAGCGGGCCGCCCTGATGTACTCCTTGCCCAAAGCTGACCACTGCCATCAGGGGCCAGCTGAACTTGACCAAACACTCTGAGGCAGCATACAGCACCTGGAGAAAACCCACAAACTGGGATCCGAAGCTGGGACCCTGCAGAGTGCCCAGGAGGTACCTGTGGTCCACCCTGTTGAATGTCTTCCCCTGATCCAAGGACAAGAGGGTGAAGGACAGACCACCTGTACACCCTAGCTCTGGGAGAGCCCAGACCAAATAAAAGTTGTCAAATATGGTGCGGCCCAGGACGGTGTAGGTCTAGTCTGGGTGGGCCACGCCCAGCAGCACAGACTGTAGCGAGAGCTTTGCCAATGATCTTGTGGTCCATGATGAGAAGCGAGATGGGACACCAGTTCCTGAGATCACGGGGGTCCCCCTTTTCTGGCAGCAGGTGAGCACTGCTCGCATGCACGACAAAGGGAGGATCTGTTTACTAAGGACTCGGCCTACATGCTGACGAGGTCTGGGCCAAGGACATCCCAAAACGTGGTAAAACTCCATGGTCAGTTCGTCTATGCCCAGAGATTTATTGGTGGGCATGAGATGGAGGGATTCTGAGAACTCGTCCAGAGGGAGAGGTAGCTCCAGCCAGTCCTGGTCGCCTGCGCTGACAATTGGGAGTTTGTCCCTGAGCACTCTACAGACATCGGCGTTGGTCAGATCAGGGGAGAATAGAGTGGTGTAGAAGGCATGAGCCCTCTCACACATCTGCACCAGATCCGTGAGGGCCGGTGCTAGCCTTGGCGAGCAGGCAGGTGATGTGCTTCTTGGCCCTGCTTTCTTTCTTCAGGGCATAGAAGAAGCGGGAGCTGCGATCCATCTCCCAAAGGAGGTGGATGTGAGATCTCACAAAGACACCCCAGGCCCAAAGGTTGTTGAGGGCTCAGAGCTCCTCCCGCTTCTCCTGGAACATGTCGCAAAGGGATGGATCTCTGGGGCTGGTGACCAGATGCTTCTCCAGCTCCAAGACCTCCTGTTCCAGCTGCCCTACTACCACATCCCACTGCCAGCTGGCCGCAGGTATACTCACAGCAGAAGAGCCACATGCGCCCCTTTCCCAGATCCCACCTCTGCCATGCCAAGGAAAAGGTGTGCTGTTGTCCATGCCAGGCCAGCCGGAACTCCCAGAAGGATGTCATGAAGCTCATGTTCGCCAGCAGGCTGTTGCTGAGGTGCCGATAGGTGGTGGTCCCAGAATGGGGCCGGCCGCAAGCTGGAGGAGTGGGCATGCCAAAGATGGTGTGAAGAAATACAGATGTGATCCAACCAGGAGTGCAGCGACCATTAGCCCCACACCCTGACAAAAGTGAACGCTGTGCTTGATCTGGGGGGTGGCTGCATCAGACGTCCACCAGGGAGCAATGTTTATCAGCTGCCGGAGGATGCTTGTGGCAGGCTGGTACTGCTCGGTCCCTGTACAGTCCCATTTCTCGAGGGTGCAGTTGAAGTTCCCCACCCAGGACCAGGCACTCACGAGGATCAACTGTATCAAGGAAGGCCAACATCGGCTGGAAGAAACAAACCCCCTCCGGGCCAGAGGCCAGGCCATAGATATTGGCTAAGTGCAATGGGAGCCCCTCCACCTGGACCCAGAGGTACAGCAGGCATCCGAGCACAACCTCAACACTCCCCGGCACCTTGGACTGCAGGTTTGGGAGAAGAGGTTAGGGTCTTAATAGGGTCTACTTCAGCCACCTCACAGCCATCTCCCCACTCCAGCTGCCAGCTGGCTTTGGCAGCTGGAGCAGTGTGGGTCTCCTGGGGGGAGGTGAGAGAGTACCCGCCCTCCCAGAGGAAGGAGAGCACCTGGCACCAGTGGAGGCCTGTCCTGCAGCCCCTCGTATTCCAAGTGTCAAGGATATATGGCGACATGTAAGGGCCAGGGAGGATGCTCCGTGGAGGGAGCACCAGCAGTCCTCATAGGGCCTCATAGCAATCTGTGAGCAACCACAAATGTGAGCAGGGCATCACGGAAGCCATGGGCCTGCTGGTAGGCCATAGCATCCCTCCTCCCAGTCCCTTTACCTTCTTTCAAAACAGCCCTCATGGTCTCGAGGATGAGGTGGTAGTCTCCCCAGTGCTGAAGGGCGAGAGTCACCTTGTTCTTAGATCCATGAATGTCATCCAAGAAGCTGCGCGTTTTGGCCTTCAGCATGTTGGGCGTTGGGGCTTTAGGGCCCCAAACACTCTCAGGCCAGACCCCTCTGCAGGCCCCATGGCCGACAAGGGTGGGCAGGTGGGGGTTGAGTCCCTGTCTTGTGTCAAGAGGAGGTGGTGGAGGGAGAACAGCCCCAGATGTGCTGGGAGAGAGAGAAGAAAATTGTACCTCCCTCCAGGGATCTACAGCCCCGGGGGTAGTCATGATGGGGTAAGGAGTGGGGAGGAAAGTAGGGACAGTGGGATTGGAGCAGGAGCAGCCTGGGGGATAGGAATGGAGAGAGAAATCAGGAGCGGGAGGGAGAGCGGGAGGAGATGGAACAGCAGAAGGAGCTGGGGGATGAAAGGAGTCAGGGTTAGGAGCCGGACATTCAGCAGGGAAGGGGGCGGGATCACGAGAGGGCATGGGGGAAAGGATGGGGACAGGAGGGCATTCAAGAGCCCGAGCAGCAAGCATGCCAGGAAAGGACACCCCCTCCTCACAGGCCAGGGAGGTGGTACGGATGGGGGCTGGGAGGTGATTTTCCCTACTGTTGGGCTCCGGTGCCATGGGGGTGGAAGATGCAGCACTGGAGGCCTCGATGCTGCGAGTTTCAGGGAACAGCAGGAGCTCCAGCCTACCAGAGTCACCCAGGGGCTCGATAGCTGCAGCTGGAGCATTACTCCTGTCTGGGCAGGTGGTCGCACCCTGGGATGACTCAGTGCAGGGGTGGGGGCAGTGAAGGGGTCGCAGGAGGTCAGAGAAAAAGGGGACAGCAGGGTGGATGGGCACACGCATCATGCTCACAGCCCTCCAGGAGCAGGGAGTCCACAACTGAGGCAGCCAGTGTCAGGCCCAGGGCTTTGATCTCCTGGGAGAGGACGGTGAGGCCAGTGCCTCCCTCTTCAGGGCTTCCCTCAGTAGTGGCCAGAGCAGCAGCTGCCTCCGAATGTGAAGCGGACACAGGCTTGGGCGGATCACTCATTGTGGCCTTACTGGACTAAGTTTCTGAGGCAGAGGGGTTGGCATCCTCCACAACTGCCGTGGCAATCTCAGCCGCCCCCGGCTGTGGGTCAATAGCTGGAGCTCCAGAGGAGGGTGAGGGGGATGTTGGGGCTGCGACTTTCCCTCAGGGCCTTGCATGACACATCCTCCCCATGTTCAGGTGGGGTGGAGTGCTGAACGCGCACAGCCTGCTTCTTCTGCCTCCCTGTACAAGCTCCCAGCCCTCCAATGAGGCGGGCTGGGTGACAGAGGAGGGGCCAGGGAAGGAGGGCAGTGGCGAGAGGGGAAAGGAGGAGGAGGATGGGACAGCAAGGAAAGGGGGAAACCCCCCTGGGGTGGGCCCTGTCAGAGTCCTGTTGCAGGCCCTGCCACGCTCTCCTCTGCAGTCCCAGCTGTAGTGCCCACTTGGGTGTTGGTACCCGCACATCCATTCCAGTACTCTGATGCCTGAAGAGTGGTGGTATCCTCCATGGGGAGAGGAGGAGGGGCAGCCCCAGGGTCCATAGCAATAGGGCTACCAGCAAAGACATGGCTGGTGCCCTCCTGGATGCTGAGGGTCCCAGGCTCCTGTCCAGGCTGGGCCAGGGGCACTACCTTTGGACATGCACCGTCACCGGACACATGGAGCACCAGGCCTCCTCCATTGTTGAATAGATCTGGTACTGGGCCCCTTGTTGGGGCACCAGAGAGTCCTCTCCAGGGCAACCCCACCATGTACCGCTGGCAGCAGTTGGACCTGCGCCTGCCAGTGGAAGGAGAAAACATGGTGGAGGGTGGGGTCCTTGCAGCCCAGAGGGAGGGGACACAGGACTGACAGAGGCCTCTCCAGGGTGGTTAGGAAAGGCAGAAGGGGGCACTAGCTAAGAAGGGAAGGATGGAGGAAAACATCACCTGTACACCCAGTTTCTCTAGCGGCTCGAGGGGCATCTGGATGCCTCCTACCACCAGGCCCTTCTCCACCATCTCCTGGGCAGCGGCCTTTGATTCCAGGAAGAACACTATCTTCCTGAACATCCTGGAGGCTGCCACCATGGCCAGAGGCCCCACCACTCGTGCCATTGCCAGCACATAGGTCTCTGTGTGGGATGAGGGAAAGGAACAGGGGGAGCAGGCCCACTGCAGCCACTACAGAGTCCAGCAGAGCACAGGAGGTGGGGGCAAGTGGTGGGCCAGCTGGAAGGTCCCAGCAGCTGCTGGGAGGGGGAGGGGAGCAGCAGTGGAGGTGGTGGCAGGAGTGGGGGAGGGGGTGGACCACACCCTAACTGCACAGCCACCCTCTGGGAGTTCTGGTGGAAAGGGATCCGCACAAACTCCCCCGCCCAAACACACACTCCACAGCAAGCGGTGCAGGGAACTCAAACCACCACCCTAAAGCAGCCCCCACCTCCTCTGAAGCAAAGAAAAGCAGCAGCTGCAAAGATGGAAGTCCAGGCCTGCACATAAGGTGAAGGGGCTAGCAAACCTCCAAGAAGATGGAGAAGGGGGGGGGGTATGCCCCCTCCCCTGCCCAAGGGCAGGTCATCATAAGTCCCCCACCACCCTCACAGCAGCTCCAAGAGCCACGGGGGCAGATGCGTGGGGTCGGGGGGGGGAGCAGTCTGCAAGAAGCAGCAAAGAGAGGGGAACTGGCCCTGGGAAGGGGGCAACCAGCAGCAGTTCCCTTCACCAACCACCCACCACACAGGCTACAGCATGGGTGTCCAACCTTTTGGCTTTCCTGGGCCTCATTGAGTGAAGAGGAGCTGTCTTGGGCAGCATATAAAATATATAATATAGTTAATGTATATAAATCACATAATAATGTTAAAAGTTTACTATCTTGTGGGGCCGCATTACTAGCTGTCCAGGGCCGCATGCGGCCCGTGGGCCATGGGTTGGACACACCTGGGCTACAGTAAGGGTGTGTCTACACAGGCACAAATCTTCGAAACAGCTGTATTTTGAAGATTACTAATGAGGCACTGAATTGAATATTCAGCCTCTTATTAGCATTAGGACACTTCCGGCCACGCACTCTCGCCTCATTAGTATTCAATTCAGTGCTTCATTAGTAATCTTCGAAATATAGCTATTTTGAAGATTTGTGCCCATGTAGACACAGACTAAATGTATAGAGAGGAAGTATGGGGGCAGTTGGGTTAGTGTCTTTATGTTTCCCAGGGACTGAGGCTCATCCAGGATCCACCTGCAGCAGCAGCTAACCCAGCACCTGGGGTTAATCAACCACCTGCAGCCAATTAAGGCTCATGGAACCCTTTAAAAGGCTTCCCTCAGGTAAGGGGGGAGGAAGAAAGGAGATGGGCTAGGAAGGAGGAAAGACCTGTAGAGGAGAACTTACAAGAGGAGCTGGCTTGCTGGAACAGCCAGTAGAAGGTACTGGGGGGAGTGGCCCAGGGGAGAGCTGATGCACTTGGGGCTGATGGAGACAGTCCCTCTAGCAGCAGCAGCAGCTACTGAGGGTTGAGGGCGAGAAACTGGATTGAGTGGGAAGGAACCAGGTTCCCTGGGACAGGAACCATTGAGTGGGAAGGAACCACTCTCCCTGGGACAGCTTGGGAGGGGTAGGAGGAGACCCCAATGCCCATGGGGGACTTGCCCTGTTATGGCTGTGCTGATGAGCAGGGCTCAATAGGCTGTGCTCTGTCCCTGGGAAAACTAGGAGGCAGAGTAAAAGGGATGTGGCAAGCTTCTGAGGCCCCTCTAACTGCCACAAAGTGCAGAACCCACAAGGAGTTGCTTGGGACTTTGTCACAATATGCTGTAGGTTGCATCTCCTCAAACATGCACTCTAGTCTGAGAACTTACCTCATCTGGCAGGACCAGGGATCTTCCCGGACCAGAAAGCTAGGCAGGAGGGCAAACTGGAGCCCATATGCTCTGGCAACCCTGTGAGGGGCAGCTGCATGGGCAGGAGCCTGCATCCTCCAGCAACCCAATGGAGGGGGCAGCTGCACTGGGCCTAGACCAGTGTCCCATGGTAGTCCTTTGGTTCTGGAGCCATGCCCTTGGCAGAGTGTGGGGCCGGGGTAGTTGTGCAGGGCTGCAGCCACATCCCAGCAGCCCTGATGGGCTGGACCCATTGTCTGCCAGCAGCCTTAGCAGCATTAGTTTGAGCCCCAGCAGAAGCCTATGCCAGGGTGCCCACACAGCACCAGATGGGTGAGCATCCCAGTGGAATGGGGTGTGTGTGTAGCTTGGGGGCTGGTAGCAGGAAACCTCCACTGATCTGGCAAATTCTGTTTGGCTTTTTCAGGTCCCAACTATGCCAGACTGGGAAGGTGCAACCTGTACTAGACTTGCCAAGATTTATATAGGGAATTTGGTGCATTAAACAGATTATCGGTAGCTCTACTTAAATTGTATCTTTAACTTGCCTCTTTCCAGGTTCCTACTTGGACCTTCTGTTTTACCATGAACCCCACTCTTGATGTTCCCTTCTGCAGCTACATGTCAAGTGGTGCTTTATACAGGCTGTGCTGCTAGCCAGGCTTGGTCAGAACCTGTATCAGTCCAGTGGCTGCAACTGGAAGTCACTTATCACTATCAGAATGAAAATTTTCTCTTCAAATTTCCTGCCTTGAGGCTGCAGTATACCCCACAGTACCTGGAAATCACTATTTAATAATCTGGATGAAAACATTCACAACTTAGACCCTCAATCTTTTCTCCCTCCCTCTGTTTTCAAACCACTAACTCTAAACCAGAAGGAAATACAAGGACAGCATTACGTAGATGGATTACTCTGGTAAATGAAGATACACTTACATCCTTTTTTTAACATGCACTACACTGAATTAAATTAAACCATCACATATTAAAAATTAGAACATATTTCCAAAGACAGTACACCACAGAAAGCATACCATTAACTGCAACTCATCTTGACCCACAAAAACCATCAAGGAAGCTGAAATACCCACATAATATGTAGGGATTTTTTACTCTATACTGATGTTCCATTTTCTTCTATGAAATACAGAACAGAAAACTTCATTTCAAACTCATTGTATTTAAATATCTGAATATAAATCTACTTAGACTTCTCTAAGTAGGTACGAGCAGAGGAATTGCTTTGAGAATAAAGCATCTCAGTTGGTTCAAATGTTTGACTTTTTTAATGTAAACATAAAAAGTTTAGAACAACATTTGACAGCCACCTGTGTTAGGCTTGTTGTGAAGTCTAGAGGAAACAGTCTTAGTGGAACACACGTGAATTCATCTAACACAGAATCAGGCACACTGGAATCAGGAAACATTGTAAGTTATATTCCTTCCTGGAGTCTTGCCTAACAGTGAACCCCTGAGCTGCTGTAACAACTACATCTTGAAAAATGAATCACGTGCTAATGATGAGCTGAGAGCAGATGACATACCAGTGACCGGTACAAAGCCCTGCTCTTCCAAATACTTAAGTCGCTATATAGCTTCACCAATGAGAGTACTCAATAACTTCATGGGGCGATCCGCCCTACAATTTAGCCTTAAGACAACAAAAATCTAAGAGTTAAAACTGCAGCAGTGTCTAGGAAAGCAACCTCTAATTGTACAAGCCCTTATGCCACTTTCTAGTGGAACTCTCCAATACAACTGTTCCCAGATTTTGATGTGAGGTCATCATTATGAACCTCTAGTGTGATCATTTTCATAACATGAGCCGTAGACCCTCACATGGTATTTCCTGCACCAGGCCCATAATTTGAGTTTGAGCAAGGGCATATCTTTTAGACCAACTTGATTTAATGACTTCAAGTGCTGGAGACTCCTTCACTTCCCTTTACATATTGTTCCTTTTCTTGTTTTCATTACTGATCATAATAGTCAGGATAATTAGGAGTGCAGGAAAATAGAGTGCAGGTTAAACTCTCTAAACCACCAACATCCATAATCTGGCATGACTTTAGTTAGACAGATGACCCCTTATCATGTGTGTAGCCAAGTTTCCTGTGATCCCATAAAGTTTGTTCCCAGCCATCAGTCCCGACTCTGTGTTCTGTGCTGTTATTTAGCTGTAATTTACACCTAAAAGTCTAAGAACCCACTAAGCAGTGGAAGTGTTGGTAATGCTGCTGGACAACATCGACCCCCTCCCCAAACACAGGGTTCATCAAATTCTCTCATATGGCAACTATCAGGCCCCGAGGGTGCTGGATGAGAGAGATTCATCCTGTAGTGATCATACAATCTTAAATAATTGTCTCTAACAATCTATGCAAAAAGAAATAAAACATTATAAGCAGGAACTTATCTTTTGCTGAGCTCCAGAACTGATGAAACATTGCTAAGTTGCCAATCATTTTTAGTTTGCCTTGTAATGACACAGTTCCTAGTGGAGTTAAATTAAAGTAACACTTTCTTTGACAGAAATTTCATTACATGCTAATTCAGGAAGAACCAATGCTCCTTTAAAATGCAGTGTTTCTCCAGCACCTGATGAAATGTGTGTGAAATTGTTACATCTGCAAATAAAGACATTTCTACTTATAGGTCTAAAAGTTGCCAGTACAATAAACTTGCTTGATTGGTTTTATTAAGTTGTCTACTCCAGCTGTAGTTGTAGAATCTACATTTAAATGTACTGTAATTTTATTTATTAAACTTTTAAAAAATCATACAAGTAGATGTCATGCACTTACATTTCCTGAATCTCCAACTGACTTATAATAAATTTCCCCTGTGCATTACAAAATAGGGCTGTCAAGTCATAATAGCTTTATTATGGCTTCTGCTTCAGTCTCTGCTAGGCTTTCTATGCACTGCCAAAATCTGCACCTACCCAAGGGAAGTTATATTAAACAACAGAGAGGAAAATGTTGTGCTCAAATGAATTGTTCCCCTGCTAACCAGATTTAGCAGGTTAGTATCCAGAGGACAACCTATTTAGTGGTAGTGAAGGAATAAAAGGAGGAGAGAGGAATTATGCAGATGGATGGGAGTCAGGAAAGGAATATGTGAGTTTCTTTCTCCTTGTTTTATTCCTGCAACAATAGCTCACTATTTTGTATTATTTTCTGTAATAAAAAACAAAGTCAGTATAGCCTCATGACCAAGATTCCAGTGATTCAAAAGCCCTCAGTTCTATTATTTTCTGGATCACTGACCGCTGTATCAGTCTGGACAAGTCCTTTCACCTTTCCATACCTCATTTTCTCTGAAAAATGGTGATATTGACATTTATCAACCTCAGTAAAGCGCAGTGAGATAACGGGCAGGGAAGTAATCTGTAACTGCTAGTTACTATCATTGGGTTTTGGAGTTAAAAAACAATTGCTCAGCATGCCCAGGGACTGTTGTCATAATGTGCATTCCTGTGACGCCATGGAAGGTTTTGGTGTGATGCCTGTGTGTGATGAGAGGGGTTGGGAGGGGCTAACTCCCAGTCAAGAGTTGAATTTGAAAAGGATGACGCAGCTGAGATGTGAAACAGTAAAAATTGAAGAAGTGATGGAAGGTAACAAGAGACTGGTATATAGGATGACACTGAAAACTTTTAAAGTAAATATGGTATCGCTAGTTTAGGTATTATGACTCTGTTGATAGACCCCCAAAACAATAATATTGAAAATAATTTTGTTTCAGCTGGTGAGACTTTTCAAAACTTTCATTACAGTATTATGTATTCACATTACAAGAGCTCCCCAATGTCCCAGTCAGGACGGGGGACTTGTTGAGCCAGTTGTTGTGAACTCACAGGAAACATTGACCCTGTTCTGAGCTTTTGAGCTAACTGCAATCCTTTCAAATCCTTCATCTCCTTGCAGCTGACTCATTGGACCCCAGATGGCTCTATATACTGCTGCTCCACCTCCAAGCTGCAGCTGGCTGCTCTGCTTTCACATATTACCAAGTATCTAGACAGACCAATCTGTACCTCTTTGCTGCCTGCTGATCTCTTTGGGTTCATAGAGTAGGAACTCCTCTGTTCTGCCTCTCAGGGGGCACACTGTGGAGCAGCTTCCCTCCTAACCTCTTGCAAAGATCAGCACGAGGTGAGCTCCCCTGCTATATCCCCTGTGGATGTTAGATGAACAAGAGAGGAACTCAGCAGCTGTGTTCTTTAACAGGAGCTCATGTGAAGATTCTGGAATAAAAAGAATAGCTGAAAGAGTCTTTTAGGATAAGGCATTTTATTGAGTATTGAATTTAACTTGTGTGTGACTAGTATTAAATGTGTATTGTCTGTATTTTTTTATAAATGGATAGGTCCATTATATATCAACCTAAAACTGGGTTCTGACACTTTAGGGATACGTTGGAGCACTTCCCAGAACTTCCTATCAGAATCAGAGGCCAGTATGCAATTCCAAAAGGGTGAAAGGCTCAGCTCTTTAAATTGGAATAAAAGGTTGTTTAATAAAAACATCCTTCAAGAACACACTGCTGCACTTTTCAAGGCACTTGAAAGTTGTGTAGTGACTGTGCATTTGTTCACCCATACTACACTATCCAGTGCGCACACATGCACCGTCAGCTTGGCACCTTATTGAATTTAATATAACCCCACTACAACTGTGCATGGGTGTAAGAGACACCTTTTGGTATACTCAATAAATCAAAACCAGCTTTCACCAGGGCCCTTCAAGACATGTCTCTGGGAGTCATATTTCCCTGACAAACATCAGCTTTCACATCCTACCTCTTTCAGTTCTAATTGCCAGATTTTACTGGGTAAAGTATTTCTTCTCTCCACACATGCTGACATTTTTCTTATATTAAAAATTTCCATGGTTTTTGCTTATATCCTTAATAAAATAATAATTTAAATGCACACACATCTCCAAAACTCAAACCACAATTACAATCTAGGAGGAACCTAGCCTTAGTGTAAGCTTTAACTTCAGACAAACAGGAGCTCTACTTAAAATAAAAGTGAACTACACAATGAGCAGGAGCTCTTTCACCAGTAACCTACAATCCCATCACATGAACCTTTCTACCAGCTCAGTTTTTATGCCAGCTTCCCAAACTTCCCATTGACTGGCCCCAGACTTTAAAGATAAAAGCAAAGATTAGAAAAGCCTTCTTTGTCCTGATAGCTGGGATAATATGTGCACTCTGTAAGGAGAAAAACCATATACACAGTAATCTGACTATATGAAAACAGATTGGGGCTATATTGTACTGGAAGTAAGTTTCCTTTTGTTTTTTTAAGACATGCAGAAACAAGTACATAAAGGTTCACTGTCTGGGCCTATGAATCCAAAGTTATAGAGGCTCGTTGAAACACTTTGAATGCAATACTTGTAAATATAGCAAGAGTCAATATACTTTTGTTTGAAAAACCTACATTTTTATTTTACACACTACACTTTCACACTAGAAGTGATACTTCACTTCACTTTCACACTAGAAGTGATACTTTACATGATACCCCTGGAGAACAAAGCCATTTTAGCTCTATGGCCATGCTCTGCGAAGGCTAAATGGAGGAAACAGAATGCTCCCCCAGAGATCTCTGTGCCCCTGCTTTTTACACTTGGTATTTCAGGTACTCAGTTAGTCCCTCCTGGTGTTTGGATTTTCTGATTTTGCCCTTTCACTGGAGAAGTAATCAGTTCTTGCAAACTTCAGGTAAAGTTTCCAATGACTCTCCTAAGCCTTCTAGGATTTTTTTAACATGAGCAGACATAAATGTTTTGTGCATAAATAGTGGCAGTTTCTCCACAAAGGGGACATATCAAAAGATAGTGTTTTAGCTAAATGTTAGCGTCTGAGCTAACAATACAATGCTCACTTCACCTCCCTACAGAAGAAAAAGGACAATAAACTATTTAAACTCCTTCATGCCACAGGGAACAACAACTATGATCCCTTCAACTCTCCAGAAAACATTGTTAATCTTTCCAGCTACAGATTAAGGGCAGACTCATTAGCCAGACTATCTCAGGGATCCGCTTTCTACGCCCCACTCCCCCAAAATACCGTTCTGCAGTGACCTGCAAGCCTATTTGCTATCTCCATCTGAAGGACTACTTTCAACACATCAACGACTATGTCACTGGCTCACTAAGTTCTTCCTACCAACACCACAAGAAAAAGGATTTTACGTCTCCAAGGGTTGTAATGACAATCTGGACTTCTACACTGAATGTTTCCAAAGACACGCACAGGATGACATTGTAAACAGAACACCGCCAAGAGACACAACCTCAGCCATCCAGAACGCAATGCTAGCTACAGCCTCAGAAACACTGCTGACATTATAATAAAAAAGGCTGACAAAGACGATGTTGCAGCCATCATTAATAGGTAAGACTATGAGCTGGAGGCTGCCAGCAACTCACCAATACCATGTTCTACAGCCCTCTTTCTGGAAGCGCCCCCCGGGGGCCGTGCTTCTACACGGCATTTTGGAGTCCGGAAGAACAGTCTTCCGGACTCCAAATCACGTGACGTTATGCTAATGAGGCACGGGGAATTTGCATCCACGCCTCTTTAGCATCTTTTGCTCCCTGTATTAGCATGCCACTTCCGAAGGAATTGGCCTGTGTAGAAATGGCCCAAAAGAAAAGAAAGCCAACAACTAGAATGGACACATTAAAATCAATGGTTCTTGGTGAGCTATATTTTGAAGGGCAAGGCCCAGAAATACAAGGTAGCAGAAAATAGTCTCAATGAGGTAGCCATATTAGTCTGTATCTTTGTATCAGGATTTCAATTATCTTGCACATTACAGCTGTGTCTACACGTGCACACTACTTCAAAGTAGTGGCACTAACTTCGAAATAGCGCCCGTCACGGCTACACACGTCGGGCGCTATTTCGAAGTTAATTTCGACGTTAGGCGGCGAGACGTCGAAGTCGCTAACCTCATGAGGGGATCAGAATAGCGCCCTACTTCGACGTTCAACGTCGAAGTAGGGACCGTGTAGACGATCCGCGTCCCGCAACGTCGAAATTGCCGGGTCCTCCATGGCGGCCATCAGCTGGGGGGTTGAGAGATGCTCTCTCTTCAGCCCCTGCGGGGCTCTATGGTCACTGTGGGCAGCAGCCCTTAGCCCAGGGTTTCTGGCTGCTGCTGCGGCAGCTGGGGATCCATGCTGCAGGCACAGGGTCTGCAACCAGTTGTCAGCTCTGTGTATCTTGTGTTGTTTAGTGCAACTGTGTCTGGGAGGGGCCCTTTAAGGGAGCGGCTTGCTGTTGAGTCCACCCTGTGACCCTGTCTGCAGCTGTGCCTGGCACCCTTATTTCGATGTGTGCTACTTTGGCGTGTAGACGTTCCCTCGCAGCGCCTATTTCGATGTGGTGCCGCGCAACGTCGAAGTTGAACATCGACGTTGCCAGCCCTGGAGGACGTGTAGACGTTATTCATCGAAATAAGCTATTTCGATGTTGGCTTCACGTGTAGACGTAGCCTACAAGGGCTGTGTCTAGACTAACCCCCAACTTCGAAGGGGGCATGGTAATTAGGGTGTTGGGAGATTACTAATGAAGTGCTGTGGTGCATAGGCAGCACTTCATTAGGCTAAATCTCCCCTGCGGCAACTTCGGAGTGCCAGCTTGGGTGTAGCTGCGGGTCAGCCGGGTACTTTGAAGTTTCATACTTCGAAGTTGCCGTGGGGGAGATTTAGCCTAATGAGTAGTGCTTATGCATCGCAGCATAACCTCCCAACGCCCTAATTACCATGCCCCCTTTGAAGCTGGGGGCTAGTCTAGACACAGCTAAGGACAGTTTCTCCACCTTTGATATTTGCAGGGATGGCAGGCATCCCACTTAACTTTTTCTTTCCAGCGGTTTTCTTTTCTTTTTTTCCTTTTTGTTTTCTCTCTCCCTCCTTCCTTCTCCCTCTCCCCTCCCCTAAACTCCTTACCTTTTACTTTTTATATTAGTTGATTCCTATGTTCTCTCTCAGGTCTGTTTCAGAATCTGAAGGTGTGGGTATTCTCCATGAAACCTTATTAGCTAATAAATTAAATTGTTAGTCTTTCCGGTGCTACGGGACTTCTTGGTTTGTTATGCTAGCAGAAAAGTTCCTATAAAAAGGCATCTCTGAATCCAAGAAGCGTTAACATAGGTCAGCAAGAGATTGGAGAAGGTGTTATTGTGGGAAGAGGTTATTTTGGTATGAGCTTATTGCATTTGTGGAAACCCCGCCCCCCAAAAAAAAAAAATCCCTAAGCCTTTTTTTGTGGTGGGGTCTAAAATCCATTTCAGATGAGGTATCTTGGGAAAAAAAAAATCCAGCACAGTTGTGGTGGCCGTGGTGCCAATTAAAGTGACTGCAATTCATATGTTTTAAGGCCAGAATGGACCATGTGGCATAACAGAGGCTCCAGAAGCTCACACAGCTGATAGGCATTGAAGGCGTCCACAAGCTTCAGCCAACATTTCGTTTTGTTGTCTGTCTTCCTATTGTAGGCAAATGTAACATGCACAAGCATACTACTACTCTGGCAGACAGGATAACAATTCAATATTTTTATACCTGTTAATAATCCAGTCAGTTTGTCTGTTTCTGCCACATGTAGGAGAATTCCTTAGGAAAGGTATAGGTAGCTATACTGAAAGAGTTCATTCTAGTTATGCCTTTTAAGGATAGGAAATCTCTCATTCTAAAGTACAGAGCTGAAATTACCTTTTTAAGAGCTCCCACCGTATTACAGAAGGAGACTTTGTCTTGTGTGTGGCTATCTGTAATGGCAAAAGGTTTTCATGTAGTGTTACATGATGTCAGTGGTTCACTTAATGATAATGAGAAAGGTAGCTAAGTTTGGCCTCTCATATTATGCAGGCACTTAGCTCTTTGTATGAACTCATTTGCTAGATTTTCTAAAAAAGCCTATGGCCCATACATTTAAAAATATTTCTGGGGCATATATTGTGACTGCTTTTCATCACTTGTCTTCTGATACCCAGAGAGAAAAGAGAAAGGACATAGACTAAAGAAGGGTGGAAAAAGGGAAACCACCAAAAAGATGGAGGAAAGGGGAGAAAAAGCTACACAAAGCAAATGAAAGTTGACAGAGAAAAAGAAGAGGAAATAAAATAATGGCATAGGAAGAGAGACGGTAAGAAAAGATAGTCCTTTTAAACTAGAGATTTTATTTGTTGATGTTATTTCCTATGTTTCACTGTATTTCCCTGGCAGACATCCCACAGCCCCATAAGTTAGGGGAAGGGGAGTTGCAAAATCATAACATTGTAAGGATTGAGTTTTATTGCTTTGCTATTACAGTTCGGCATATACTAACTCTTTAAATGAGGCACATATTTTTAAAATTATATACAACATCAGGCGATATTCTTCAACTACCCCCTCCAATGTATACCTTAGGACCGAGGGAATAGTTTTGGAATAAAAAATAAACATTTTGGCTTTAATAGGGAAAGTGAAAAGCGGGGAATGATCAGTGCTGATTCACCAGCAGCCAGCCCAAAGAGAGACTGCATGTTCCACTAGTAACCAAGAATTTGAGCAATCAGCCAGCTAATCACTCAGCAAACCACCCACATGCCAGACAAAAAGATGTAAGGGATATTGGATGATATTACTCTCTACGCATGTTAACTGCTCACTTCTTCGGATACTGTTTTAAGCAGAGCAGCTGCATCTGAATACTTTTTAAAAGTGTGCATCTCTTCTTTTACAGGTTGTCTGACATACATTTCAGATGTTAAAGTAGCACCTTGGATTAAGACTTCATTTAGAAGCCTGTTTGTTCCCTAAACTTTCCTCTATGGCTACATACAGTTAAGTCCTGACTGAAGAAAACTATCTTCTTCACCTTACACTACCATGTGGGAGTCAGGTCACTGTGCAAGCAAACAACATCTTTGTCTTCTGGGGGCATCACTAAAGTTCACCAACTTGTCACTTCCTTTAATGCACTCAAGCCACCACTTCCCTTGGTTTTCCTCACGGTCTCTTTCCTACCACTTTCTTCTGCCATGCTATCTTTACCAGGTCCTCTTTATTCATCCTGCATATATATCCAAACCCAGCAAAACTGTGCTTTTTAGCTTTTAATAGCCACAAGACCGACAAGGACTCCCCACTTCACCAAACTTTCATTTTGAAATCTCAGCATTCAAGTAGTTCTGTATTTCTGGTGAACTATCAAAGGGATACCAGTTAGGAGGGAAAACTATATCTGTTCCATAAACTCCCTGGATAATTGGGAGGTATGCCAGCTCTATTTTGGTGCAAATTTCAAAGTAAGACAGCAGAAGAGAAGAGCATAGCAAGCAAAGCAACTAACAGGAGAGTGCAAAATGTAACTTAAGGTAGGTCTAAACAGCTGTTATTTCGAAATAATTATCTGTGTCTACACAATGCAACCATTATTTTAAAGTTATTTTGAAATATTGGTTTGTTTACTTTGACATAGGTAAATCTCATGAAGTATGTATACACTAGAGAGACCTTCTGAAAGAAGCCCTTCCTGAAGATAGCTTCCAAAAGAACTTCTTGCAAAAGAGTGTGTCCACACACAAAAAAGCAAATGAAAAGAGTGATATGCCCTTTCAAAAGAGAGCTTCCTCACAGTCCCTGCTTTCTTGAAAGAACAGGCTGGGGATTGAAAAATCAGGCCCTATGAGAACTGCTCTTTCAGAAAAAAGGGCCTGCAGAGCATCTCCACATTTTCTTTGGAACGATGTTTTTGAAAGGAGCCACTCTTCCTGAAATGGGAGCGGAAGAGAGATTTCAAAAGGAGTGCTGCATTATTTTGATTTACTTTTGAAAGAACATTTTTTGTGTGTAGATGCTCCGTGGGATCTTTCGAAAAAACTTGCTAGTGTACACACAGCTGTTCTGTGAGGATTAGGACACAGGGGCTGCATCTACATTACGAGATAAAATCGATTTTAAGTCAGCCCAATTTTTCCAAGTGCCTGTGCTCACTGTAAATTCCATTAGCTTGATTTATGGACCACTAAAATCAACATATCAAAATCCTAAAATTATAGTAACCCAACCGATGGACCATTCAGTTCAAATTTAAAATTCTGAATGAAGGGTAGTGAGGATGCACCACGTCTTTAAATTGAATTCATTAGCCTCCACAGATGTCCCATATGTGCCCCACAATGTCCTACAGTTCTCCATTCTAGCCTCTTACATCTCCACTGCTCTCAGGTACGGAGGAATTAGGCAACTGGAAGACGGTTACAATTTGGCACCTGGAAGCCCCTGGCTGTGGGTCATGAGGGGCTGAAAAATCTTCCCTCTTTTTCTTTGCTAGTAGTGCAGCTGTAGGATCTGTGGTTCTGTGTATACCCCTGCTAGCTGCCTTTTTTTCCTGCACTGCCTGGCACCAGCTGCTAGTTCCACGTACCATGTGCCAGCTAGGCTGTGGGCGGGGTCGTGCTTGTCTGGTAGGATGAGAAACTTCTTTTCAGCCATTTACATGTTGTCCTGACCCCCACATCCCCTCCCTCCCCTCCCCTCTGGAGGTGCCACACAGTCTGGACCATTCCTGCGCCCAGCCACACCATGTGGCTTAACCCCGAACCAATAAAAGGACGTGCTGTGCAAGGTGCCTGGCAGCTTGCATGCAATGAGGGTCACAGTTTTCTGGGGCTGGCTTTAGCCAGGGGTCTTTTACTGCCTGGGAAACGTCTCCCTTGGTGGTCATGATTTTTGGGGCTGGCTGTAGCCGGGGTCTTTTAGTCACCCATGGGACATCTCCTTTCATGGTCACAATTTTCAGGGGCTGGCTGTGGCTGGGGTTCTTTTATGTGCCCTGAGCCATAACTTTTTCAATGAATCATTCAATTTTTAAGTTAAACATCAGAGTCTTCTTTCATAGTTGTCTTTTTACTGTTAGAGCAGGCAGCTCCTAGCACACCAACAGGCCAGAGACCTGCTGCAAGCCTGTACTATCTGTGCTAAAACCTGAAAACACATAGCTGAAGGACAGCGATTTGCTAGACTAAGAGATGGGAAAACACTCTGGGCAACCTGGCAGGTTGATTACATTGGCCTACTTCCTACTACCAGGCAAAGGTGTAAGTACCTCCTCACTGGAATGGAAGTTGTCTCAGCAATTGGTTTTGCACACCCTGCCGCATTGGCAACAGGACTGTTCACAATTATGGGACTAAACCGCTTAACAGCAATTGTCCCAGCACCCTGAGAAATCCAGTCCGACAACAGCTCACACTTTAAAAACAAAGTAGTACAAGAGTGGGCTACTAAGCATGGAATTCAGTGGACTTACCACCTCCCTTGCCGACCCCTGTCCAACGGCATAGTCGAGTGCTGGAATGGGCTGTTAAAAAAACACCTGAAGCCCACGGATGGCACTTGGGGAAACAGGCTGGATGAGGTTGTACAGAGACTGAACAACCGACAGACCCCTACGGGCAGTCCAATCAGCAGAGGATTTTTCCCTACTGGGAGAAATTTCTCAGCTTCAGCTGCACCGCTCAAGGACTCCAAATCTAGTTCTGGAGATACTGTTGTAATTAAACACCCTAGCCTGGGAACACAGACTCATGTACTGCACTCACACAAAGGTTGGGGTGTAGACTGCTTTAGACTCTAAAAGGGAACCAATAACCATTACCGAGGCTTGGATCACATCCAAGACCGGCTGACCTTGTGTTTTCTCTCCAGAAAAGAAGGAACCACCTGGAATGCACACCTCCCTGGGAGGAAGCAAGGCAATGGCCACCTGTAACATCAGTACACACCAAAGAACTTTAATGTATATAATATATGCATGCTGCTAGATGCCATATTAATACTAACAGACTCTTAGTAATTGCTATAGGCCTAGTTGTGTTGTAGCTGCCTTCAACCCAGATGACAGCATAGCACCTCAACTCCTCGTCATCTTCCTGACAACCTCGCTGACCTCTGCTACACCTAAGCATCCCCTCAGGAATGCCATCCAGCCCATCGTCTCCACCACTGGTGCCACGGATTGCTGGATGTGTACCCTGCTGAACTCCTCTACCACATTGGGAACTGAGTTTGTCCCTCTGAACCTGAATAATTGGTGGGACAAGAGCAACATCTTCTGGTGGGGACCAGTCTGTTTTGATGACAGCGACGTCCACTCCTACCTTCGCCACAGCCCCGAGGGTTCATGCTGTGATAGGGTGAACTCCTACTTGGATAAGGAATCTGGAAGTTCTGGTTCTGGTTTTGTTATTGTACCCCATAACGGGATGAGGCTTGCTGGGATTTGGTCCCTGACAACCTTGTCATCCTGGGTGCTGGGAGGGTGGAACTGAATGTCTTGCTTCTAATTCCTCGGAGTGGAAGCCATCACGTGCGAGGAAGCTCCAAGGTTAAGATGGGCCCTTCTGTCCCGTCCTCCCACCCAAGCTGGTGGGGGTAGAAGTAACTGGTTTGAACTTTCTGGATTAGACCATAATTCCCATCTGCCTTCCTGTCTAATTGTTCTCTGTCTGAGTGTCAGCAAGGGATGGATGGGTCTCAAAGTATGCAGTCCTGGCCCAACAAGGAGGATTTTGTGCTGTAATTAACCAGTCTTGCCACTTTTAGGTAAACACTCAGAACAGATTAAACAGGATGTATCCGCCATCAAAGATGCAGTTAAAAATCTTACATGCTGTAACTAAGAATGGAAAGATCTCATGGTTAAAATGGTTAGCTCAACAATTAGAATTTTCTCTTACTCCATTCCTGCATTCTATTGTAACCACTATTTTGATTGTTCTTATCATAGTAGTTGTGTTTTGCATAACACTGTGCATCGTTAGGAGACTAATTGACGTGGCTATCTCCTCCACACAAATCCAATACATGGAGCTGACAAGTGATCCTAGCCAGTTCCGCGATTCCCCACATACTAATCGGATCATTGGGCACTTTTAGACTTCCCCCAAGGAGGGCAAAAGGTGCTGGCATCACCACCACCTTGCGTTCTGGGATGTAGTGTGGTGCATCAGGGGGTGGAATGTAGCCAGACAAAGTCTCCCCCTTACAAGCCAGCTTGCTCGTTGCCCCCTCCCCACTGAGGAGCACACAGGGCACGGAAATGGCTGCTGACAGCACAGTCTTTGATGCCCTCATTGAGGCCCAGATATGCTAGCTTATCGTGACCCTGAGAAGCAGAAAGTAGAGATGGAAGGCTAACAGGCCAGACTGTCAACAAGAGGGAGGGGGACCCTCAGAAATCACCCCAGCTGGCATTGATCAATATGATGCACACACACAATCACCCAGAAGGGGACGTGCCCCGCCCGCACGAAAAGAATGTCCTGTACTCCTAAACTGCTTATCTCTTGTCTTACAAGTGCAAACTAAGAAAGAAATGCCCTTGTAACAAACTGGCGTCACAAAGACAGACCAGTATGATCTGGCACCATAGATAAGAAAGAGAATACATAACCCAAAAGGGGTATAAAAGATGGGTCCAGCAGAACTCTAACTTTGAGTGCATCTCCACCAACTACCTGCTGGTCGGGTCAGGTGATTGCCTCCCGAGGTCCACAACTGGGGACGCCCAACCTCGTATTCTTCTTTCCGCGGAATTGAGTGACTGATCCAGCTTGGCTACGCTGGTATCGAGGGACGCAGAGAGGGTAAGATACACCCATGCTAGGTCTCTGACTTTTTTGTGCACAGCTAAAGAATTAGAGCTCTGTAACTAGATGTCATTGTGCCAAGATATCATTGTGTTAGATGATAACAGATATCTTTGTATTGGATTGTAACGTAACTTGTTAACACCTGTACTTTGCTAGCATATAAGAAGTAAACAATAGCCTTTTGTAACCGCACGCTTATAACTGTAGCTTAAACAAACCTGTAACTAGTTAAGCTCTGAGCCTAACTATTTTGTTAACCCTTTTGTCACTGCAACACAGCCGGCACAACAAAAGAACTTTAACCGTTTGGTTACTACAGCCTGGCCGTGGGTGAATGTGCTATCACCCACCCCCTGATATGTGCTTGCCGCACCAGCTCATCACTCCCTGTGTGCCCCAGAGTCTCATGTAGCCATAGGTACAAACGTTCCCAATCTACTTGGGTGGCAGAGGTTATTTAGCTGTGCAGCCGGGGTGTTATTCTTTTGCTTAGGGGTTGCTCGGTGGCATGGTGGTACTCACTAGGCATTCCCACCTTCCATAGGCCTAACCCCAGATTCATGTTCCTGAAAGGGTCTCCATGGGCAAGCATGATTTTCATGGCTGTCAAATATCTACTGTCCTTTAGTTGCCCTGAGCCATTACTGATGATTCATTTGAGTTTCAGTGTAGCACCCGTGTCTACTTAGAATCCTTTTTGCCAAGAGGCCTAAATCAATATCCAAGCCCAAAATAAAGCCCGGACTAGCTGTTCATAGGGGCAGGTGGTGGGTCTCCCTGCATGGTTTTCGGGACTGTCAAACACCTCAATTTTCAGGTGCTGACTATAACTGCGAGTCTTTTAGCTGCTCTGAGCCATACATGTTTCAATGAAGGTGATGTAGTAGCTATACACTTACCACAGTTATCAAAATAAGGCTTGCAGTGGGGCATGTTCTTGTCTTAAGGGTCTTTTTTTTTTTTGCAAGTCCAAACCGGGCTGTAATCTGGGGTCTTTTAGCTGTCCTGAGCCCTAAGTATGAATGATTCATTCGAGTTTCAGTGTAGCACCTGCGTCTACTTAAACACTTAACATGGCAGGGGAAATAGGGGAATGAAATGTGGAAAGCTGTTATCATATACCCACATCTACTTGTGGGGCTGGAATGCAACAGGTCTCAGGGAACTGTAGGAAAGGTTCCCATAATACACTGCTGCAGCATTTGATTTAAGCTACTTGTGTGTGGCAGAAGTAAGTTGAGTTTGTGGTGAGCATGTGGGAAGGCAAAGATGCTCAAAATCGAATGGATAAACCACTGCGTTAAGAAACTTATTTTAATAAAATTGATTTTTATCTCATGGTGTAGACACAGCCAGGGAATACCGCCTATTTTGAAATAAGCCATAGTGCATTCAATGGCTCTATTTTGAAATAGGCTCTGTATATGTAATGCTGTATTTGAGAATCACTAAGTATGATTTCAAAATGCATTTTGTGGATAGTAGCTTTATTTCAAAATAAGCTATTTTGGGATTGCTTATTTTGAAATAAGGCTACTATGTAGACATACTGGCTGTTTCTACACAGGCCACTTTCTCCGAAAGTGGCATGGTAATACACAGCCCGAAATATGCTAATGAGGAGTGGATGCAGATTCCCCACGCCTCATTAGCATACAGTCACGTGATTTGGAGGCCGGAAGACCGTTCTTCCGGACCTCAAAACGCCATTTAGCAATGCGGCCCTGGGGGAGCTTCCGGAAGGAAGTCCTTCTTCCGGAGGCCCCTTCTTCCCAAAAATTTTTGGGAAGAAGGGGCCTCCAGAAGGACTTCCTTCCAGAAGACGCCTGGGGGCCATACTTCTAAATGGCATTTTGGAGTCCGGAAGAATGGTCTTCTAGACTTCAATCACGTGACCGTATGCTAATGAGGCATGGGGAATTTGCATCTGTGCCTCATTAGCATATTTCAGGCTGTGTATTACCATGCCACTTTCAGAGAAAGTGGCCTGTGTAGAAACGGCCACCCTAAATAACAGAGCACCAACCCTAATTTCTGGTACACATTCCTTTGGCTTCTTGACATGTAAGCTTGTGAATTTAAGTATCGGAGGGGTAGCCGTGTTAGTCTGGATCTGTAACAGCAACGAAGGGTCCTGTGGCACCTTATAGACTAACAGAAAAGTTTTGAGCATGAGCTTTCGTGAGCACAGACTCACTTCATCAGATGCTGGTCTTGGAAATCTGCAGGGCCAGGTATAAATAAGCCAGAGCAAGGGTGGGGATAACAAGGTTTGCTCAGTCAGCAAGGGTGAGGCTTACTACCAGCAGTTGATCTGGAGGTGTGAACACCAAGGGAGGGGAAGCTGCTTCTGTATTTAGCCAGCCATTCGCAGTCTTTGTTTAAGCCAGAGCTGAGGGCGTTGAATTTGCAGATGAATTGTAGCTCAGAAATTTCTCTTTGGAGTCTGGTCCTGAAATGTCTTTGCTGTAGGATAGCACGCACACAAATCAGATATGAGAAATGGCAATTTACAAAATCCCGTAGGACAGCACTTCAATCTCCCAGGCCACACAGTAGCAGACTTAAAAGTAGCTATCCTAGAGCAAAGAAATTTCAGGACCAGCCTCCAAAGAGAAATTTCTGAGCTACACTTCTGAGCTTTGAGAGCAATGAAAGGACTGTGAAGACTGAACCACTCAGAAAAAAAGGGTCATTGTGAGATGTGATCTTTATGTACAGGGATCTAGGTGCTACAGCTGGGAGTATGACTTAGCTCTACTGACCTGAAGGATATTTATTTGAATCCCTGGTCACAGCTCTCCACAAACAGACCTACATGTTTTTTTTAATTTAAGCAAATTATTTTTACTATATGGCTCTTCATTCTGGCATTATTTCAGCTCAGTGGCTCTGTCTACATGTGCCCCCAACTTCAAAGGAGGCATGGTAATCAGGGCCATGGGAGATGACTAGTGAAGTGCTGTGGTGAATAATCTTCCCCCATGGGAACCTCGAAGCCTCAAACTTCCATGTGCCGGCATGTGCGTAGCCGTGGGCACTTCGAAGTGCCTGTGGCTACTTTGAAGGCCCTTTACTCCTCAAAATTTTGAGCACTTCATTAGTAATCTCCCGTGGCCCTAATTACCAGCCATGCCTGAGAGCTCATTAATGATGCCACCACATGGCACTGTTTCTGAAACCATGATTCATGGCTTTGAATTTGCATGCACTCTGACTACGGTATAAGTGAAGAGTGAGCTAATCCAGATTATAATACCTCAGTTGAACAATATGCCTTCCTAAATTTGAACTACAAGCTGAACCTCTCTAATCCAGAACTCTCTCATCTGGCAACATTTATAATCCCCCATGATTTGAGTTAGATTGTCAGCCACTTATCATGGTCGTGACCAAGTTTCCTTTGGTCTCATAAGGTTTGTTTCCAGCCACCACTCCTGGCTCTTAGTATTCTGTGCTGTTATTTAGCCATAATTTACCCCTAAAAGTCTTTTAAGGGCCCAGTAAGCACTGGAAATGTTGGCAATGTTGCTAGACAATGTTGACCTCCTGTGATTTGGCAAATTCTCTCATTCAGCACTGGTCAGATCCCATGGGTGCCAGAGGTTCAAACTGTACTAAAAAGTTCTAATGAATATCTATGAACGTCACACTTGCATGCCCACCTCTCTCATTCCCAGTTTTGGCCTGAAAAAGAAGTGAAGGTACCACAACTACCAGAGAAGAGCTGTTCTTACCTTTATGACCTGTCTGGAACCAGGAGATCCAAACAGAGGGGCTATTTTCATCACATGTGCAGCCTAATTTCTCAAGAAGCAGCTTGGGATACATCTGCTCTGTGGGATTCTTATCTGAAGTGATACCACCACATTGCCATAGACTGAGCTCTCTCTAATAATCCTGTTCTTGCTTTGTTACACCCTTTAATATAGTTCATTGATACTACTGGGACAACTATTCTGTAACCAATGCAGTGAACATTCTTAAAGAGAATGGCTGGCAGAGAAGAAGAGTGGTACAGTGATCAGTGCACTAGTCTGAGATTTGGAAGCCCTGAGCTCACTTTTCTGCTCTGCCACAGACTTCCAGTGTGCCATTGAGCAACTCACTCTGTGCTTTGATTTCCCATCTGTAAAATGGGGATAATACGTACAAAGTTGTGAGCATAAATACATTAAAGATTGTGTGATGCTTAGATTAGTGATAAATGGGGCTCTATGAATACTTAAAAGAGATTAAAACTTTAATAATGTTCATTCTACAGCACTGAAAATTCTGTCTATAAGGGGGATGAGGGGAGAATGGGGTTTCCCAATTATGTCAACAGGGCATGAAAGTCCTCTTAACACTAGCATAGATCTCCATCCTGACCACAATACCAGCAGCTCACTTGACCGAAGACATGTCAAACTGTTTCTATGCTGCTGTTAAGGGGCTTTCTAATAATGCTAAGCTAACGTAATTGGAAAAAAAATCCCAGCCCACCGCCCCCATGTAGATAGGAAATACCTGGTAATGTGAACTGCAAGATTTCATATGAGCCAGGGCACTGAATCATAATTAGTTGTACAACAACTCCCTGCCAAAGAAGAAATTTGTACAAGCAGTGCTGAATGAAAGTGAATGGAGCTAACTAAAATCCAAGGAATAAAATTCTCTAACCAAACATACTTAGATAAATGCCTTCTCCAACAGTTACCGGCTTGCTAATCTGTAACAATAAACTGAAACATTTGTATACAGCACTGAAGGGAACACTTGCCCAAAATGCTCTCACATAGATTTTTCCTTTGTTTTACTTGATTTACAATTAAGTGCTTGTTAACTACTAGATTTGAGTGGCTGAAGAACTTATAGGGGCTAGGAACATACCATAACCTCTTACATAAGACTAGAGTCAAATAAAACATTTGCAAATAGAATGAATAGAGATGATAAGTCACGATTACAAATTTACCTCTCTGCAGTACAAAGAAGAAGCGAGGTAAAGCAGGCAGAAGCTGAATGATGGGGAGGAATCACAGATCTGCTTACAATTACTGCAGTTGGTTAAAAGTTGGAATTTCTCTTGAGGGAAATTCCAAAATTTTGAAAAAAAGTTCAGTTTTGAACTAAAAGTAAAAAAAAAAAAAAAGTCATACTTTCATGTAGAAGAGGTTTTTTTTCCTGTGTGTTTAGAACCAAACAGGGCATTTTATTATGGAAATTTCAAAATGAATTTTCCCTTGAAAACCAAAGCTCCAAGGCCCCAGATGCAGCTGTGACTCTAGGGCATTTTGCCCCCTCCCCCAGCTCTGTGGCCTGGAGCCAAGAAGCTGTGGATTCCAGTGCAGTACAGCAGGCAGACTGCCCTAGAGCCATAGATGTGGGACCTGACTCTGAGGCAGCCTGTCAGGATTGGCAGCATTTGGCTGGCAGAAAACGAGGCAGGTAAGTCTCTATGCCTGCCTTGCAGGTAGGGCTCCACTGAAAGATGTGTCAAATGGACATGGCATGGAAAAATGTTCTGTTGGGAAATTTCCAACCAACTCTAGCAATTACCACGACTGACTGGTTCTCAGATTGGCTAACTGCATCCAACAATGACCCATAGCTATATGTGTAGGCTAAGAAAGAAATTGTGTTCCAACTTGTCTAAATAGCAGGTATATAAATAGAAGGAGTGGGATTTCTTCCATGAGCCTCTCAAAGCCACAGCACAGATCTTGCAGCCAAAAAGGTAGAGTATGTGATATTAAGCCATCTTTGGGCCCTCCCCATCGTGAGCTGCTCCTGGTGCTGAAGGGACCAGAGAGGTCATAGACATTGGAGGGCCTGCCAATGTTACAGCCTTTGGTGCTATAACATCAAAGCACTGCATGCTGTAATCCATTCTTCCTGCTTCTTACCCCTATACTAGCTCTTGGGTGGCGGGGGGAGGGGGTGTCCCTAAAAGGAAGCTGTCTTCAATATGTGCTTAAGGTTGGGATCTTCCCTTAACCAGACTGGGAGCCTTTTAATGCCCCTTTACCCCACTCTATTCCCTTTATCTGGCCTAATGGGGATAAGAGTAGGAATTAACACCTCACACTGTATTGTAAAGTAATGGTGGTGTGTGTGAAAAGATACTTATTGGTGTTAATTATCTGGCATGCACACACAGGGGACCCTACCTTAGATGACCTTTTCTGTAGGTATTGATTTCAGCTCCTTTTGGAATAAATTGTCTAGAGATTATTGGATGTTTGAAGAGGGCAGGACTTGCAATGGGTGTGTACGCAATCTTTTCTTTCTGCTCTGTTTCTAAAAGGAGTTATTCAAGAAGATACTCGAAGCGATAGCCTGACACTGTCTGTTAATCTTGTTACATCTTACAGAGGTCAAGGACAGCTTTTGGGGGTGTGGTGATTTAACAGTGTTGAAGAACACATGTATCTAATATGGGCTGAGTGGTGACCACTACCTTAAGACAAAACTGTCTCACTTTATCTATAGTGATGCATTCTCTGCCCAGGTAGCTCCAATTCCATTTAAAAATGTGGCAACCATGGAATATGGGAATTTGGAGCTAAGTAAGTGCGCATATGGCTTTGCATGTGCCAAAGAGGCACACATATCTTTGGCATTCTACATGCACAACATGAGCTCACACAGAAACATGGAAACTTACAAAAATTCATGCAAGACAAAGATGATTGTGATCTCCTGTGTAGTTCAGAGGATGTACATTGCGCACACTTCAAGAGCTTCTGGTCTAAGAAGTATTGCCCATTCCAGCTGTATTTCCAACCTGAAGCATAAGTCATGTCAAGTAGGTTGAATCTTTCAAAATGTTTAGGTGAATGTGATAAAACCGCTAGGCTACTAGCCAGATCAAAGGATAAAGAGATGTTTTTACCTTCTGAAGGCTTCTTAATGATAATGCACATATTGAACTAATAGTGGATCTCAGGTTCACTCCTTGTGGATGGACATTCAAAGCACCTCTTCCACTGGCATAGATTGGCATCCCACTGGCAATTTCAATGAGATGGATGAACAGATACAGTGTAAAATTTTCTTAAGCTCCTTAGTGGCGTAGGGATGTGAATCCCCTTTTCAGAACTGGCATATGCCTCAGTAAGGTTTTTCAATAAGGTGTGGGCATCAAGATCCCCTTTCAAAAGGGAACTTAAGCTTGTAAGTCACATAGGCACTTAAAAATTCAAACCTCTGGATAATGAACTGACCACTAGCATTTATACTTCTGTTTTTGAGTTGAGGCACTGCCATAGGTAGAATGGATTTTGCTTTCGTTGCTGCTGATTATATAGCTGTTCTGTGCCAGTGCTTTCATGAGTATGAATATTCTTTTATAATAAAATAGAAGAGTTATAACAGATTATCCAAAACTTCTTAAGAAAATACTTTTAGGTCAATGCACCAAAACACTCAGGACGTAACCAAAACGTAAGTATTACTGCCAAGAACAACCTGTTCACAGAGCAAATAGTTTGCACACTGTATGGATTAGAGGAAGCTATTAAGACCCAAAGAAATGGCCATACTGGATCAAACTAAAGATCTATCTATACCAGTGTCCTGTTTTTGAACACTGGCCAATGCCAGATGCACCAGATGGATTGAACACGTCAAGCAGTCACCAAGTGCCCCATCCAGTGCTACCCTGAAACCCAGCATAGCAGGGCTCCTGTGGGTTCTGCCTTTGCTCTACACCAAAGATCACTCAGACACCTTCTGGCTTAGTAGTATCCAGTGGCATTTACAGGCACAGTGCAAACCCACCACTTCTCACCACATCAATGAGGGTTCTAGCCTTAGAAGCAGTAAGGAAGTGCTACCACCTTCCTCCACATTCAGGCATCTCCCATCCCCATTGCTTCCTTCCTCTGAACCTTTATATAAGCCCTAAGGCAACTGGGCTGGCAGTTGTTCCACCTCTGGCAATCAGTCTCAGGTTCTTCTACTCAGCTCCAATTCACTTCCCTAAACTGGAGCTAGAGTGACAGAGGGCTGTCTCAGCCATTCCTGGGTACAGACAAGCACTTCCCACCTCTGACAAACGGAGGCTAGGGACACCATTCTGGCATATTGTGGCTAAGAGCATTGATGAAAATATCCCCCAGAATTTATCCAGTTCTTTTTTGAACCCTGTTATAGACTTGACCTGCACCGCATCAGTTGACAAAGAGTTCCACAGGTTGAGATGGCTTCCACCTCATTTATGCATGCTGTTCAAATCTCACACTGGGATTTATATTTACATCACATGCATCCTCTGCAGCACAGCAGATAGCATGGGGTGTTATAAAGAGACACTAGGTTTCATTTTTTTCAAATTTTGAGGAGTAAGGGAACTTTGAAGAAGCCCCAGCACTTCGAAGTACCGATGGGTGAGCTGCGGCTAGACGCATGCCGGTACTTCGAAGTTTAAAACTTAGAAGTTGCCACGGGTGGTGTGGGGGGGAATTTGCTTAATGAAGTGCTGCCTATGCATGGCAGCACTTCATTAGTAAACTCCCAATACCCTAATTACCATCCTTCCTTCAGAGGAAAGTGGTAGTGTAGACAAGCCCCTAGTGTCTGCATGTTCAATGGCTCCTCTTTCAAGTAATATCCCTTCATACATAGGCCGTTTCTACACAGGCCACTTCCTTCGGAAGGGGCATGCTAATACATGGAGTGAAAGATGCTAATGAGGTGCAGATGCAAATTCCCCATACCTCATTAGCATAACATCACATGATTTGGAGTCTGGAAGACCATTCTTCTGGACTCCAAAACGCCGTATAGAAGCGTGGCCACCAAGGGGGCTTCTGGAAGGAAGTCCTTCTTCTGGAGGCCCCTTCTTCCCAAAAATTGGGAAGAGGTGGCCTCCGGAGGAAGGACTTCCTTCCAGAAGCCCCTCCAAGGGCTGCGCTTCTACACGACGTTTTGGAGTCTGGAAGAATGGTCTTCCATACTCCAAATCACATGACATTATGCTAATGAGGCATGGGGAATTTGCATCCGTGCCTCATTAGCATCTTTCACTCCATGTATTAGCATGCCACTTCCAAAGGAAGTGCACTGTGTAGAAACGGCCATAGAAGTCACCAAGTTTACCCACATAGACTTACTCCTGAACAGCTAAGTAATACATTGCTTTGTATGTTTAAAACCAGTGAATTAAAATACAAGCATGTCCTCCTCATGTGTAATGCAAATGGATACTCATTCTTTATTCATCCTAAGTACATTTAACTAAAAAAGATGATTCTAGGAAGATGAGTCTCAAGATGCAAAGCTGGAATCTATATTGATATTTTCAAATAATCCATGCCTTAGTGAAGCATATAAAAACAATGCTTTAGTTTTGGTACAGTGAACAGGAAAAAATCACTACCTCTCCCCCTGCCCCCCAAGGAAAGAACATTATATGTTTTATTTACAGTCCTGAGGAAAAAATAATTTTGGGGAAATTACAGTAACTAATGGGCTTTGTCTTATTTTGTTGACAAGAACTTCTTTTAAAGTACTTAAGCTTCCCAGACCAGAGGAGGTCCAGTCCCCTTGAAACAAAATTGAAGTCTGCAGTTACTTGGCTTAGCTAATATAAACAACAGCTTTCTCAGCACCTTTTATGCAGCTTATGACTGAAACAGTCTTCCTGTACACAGAGTGAATCAGATCTTCACACTGATATAATTTGGCACAGCATCAATGGATCTGGCCAGAATGTCTACTGTAAACCTTTCATTTTTAACTGGTGTTCTTAATAACTAAAATCTTTAACTCAAGCTGCGCACTGAAGTTGAGAATTCAGCCACAGGTAATGCATTATATTTAATATCAATTTAATCAAGTCAGGTTTTTTTTGAATCAATTAGATTTACTCAAAGCAATCACCTGGGCAGTCCAATATGTAAAAATACTTTCATTATGTTTATTATAAAAATATAAATGTTTCCACTACAAATAATTTTACATTAGCAAGAGGCCATCTATAATTGCACGACATATAAACTAAATGAGTAAGTAATGCTTTGAATTACAAGTTAAAGAAAGTACATATTACCAATCAAATCACATCTATACATTGCTTATTGAATGCTAAGTATGGCACAAAACTAGATATGTTAAAGAGAAATAAATTATATATGTAAACTATATTTCAAGATATAAAACCAATAATATGGTACATAATGTTGTGAATAGTTGGCATTTTGTTTGCTGTAAATAACCAATGCAGAACCTGTACAGGAAGATGGCCACAAGAATTCTAGTACCTCTAATCCACATGTAAGAACTGTACACTGTCATGTTTACATATGTACAGGGGGAGGGAGTATGGGATGTTTTCATTAAGAGGTCACTTAGAGTACATGTCTAATGTTGAAGGGGAGAGGAAGCTTAACATATTTAAAATGCATGTTACTCATAATTGCAAGTAAAAATAAAAATGAATTTCCCTCTTATCATGAATCAGTATCTCACTTATGCTGAGCATGTTCAGAACAGTGTCTATGTAGGATGACTCAATATTGAGAGACAATTAAGGGTAGTGTAAGGTGTAAAATCTTAATCCAAAACATCTGTATTGTTTTGAGAAATATTTAAACATTTCCTCCTCCAAAGATGCGTGGATGAAAACTGAGAGAAGCATCCGTAGAAATATCTTGTGAGAAAGAGTCCTCCTACACTTGTGTTCACAATGGAGCTTGGTAAGTTAACTTGATTAGCAATGCCTGAATTTTGAATCTGAAGCCTAAATTTGAAGAACAATTCTGAACACAGTAAGCAAGCTGAAATTGGCCTTTGTATTGGATAGGGTGACTGCCCGTCCCTAACTGGGCGTTTCAAGTCCTGGTCCCAGGCTGAATGATTCCTGGATAGTAGCAGTCCATAATTCCCTGTGGTGCCACTAAATGATTACCGGAGGCTAAGGTGGACTTTCTGAGGTGGAATTATCTGCTCCTCATGACATGGCTCGACCCTGTTCTCCTTCTCTTCTCCCTGAGAGTTCACATCCCCACTGAAGCTGGGCCAGAAACTGGAGCTAGACAGTAGGAAAAGCAGCCCAGGGAATCTAGGCTGCTATGGGTGGGGGGCCCTGGAATCAGAGAGCTTCATCTGTCCTTGGCAGTATGCCCTGGAGGGCAGGGACATGGGCTGGGGTCTGTTCTTCTGCATTCCGACCTCCCACCAGCATAGGTGGATTATCTGGGGCTCCCCAGAGCAGTCTGATATTCCATGGCACCTTTACCACTGCCTGGCTCCAACTTGTGATCTGGCCAGGGAGGTGAGAGCCTCAGGGAGAAAAGGAGGGGCAGGGACAGGGTCCCCATATGTATCCCATTTTTGTATTTTGAAAAGATGATCACGCTGAGATTGGATCATCCATCTGCTGTTCTAACAAAAGAACACACTGAATAGCAAACTGTGAATATTTTTGTGCTCTAACTGCTTTCTTTTAATTTTCTACACTTTTCAATATAATTGGTTCAAATTTACGTAAAACTATGTGATTATATTATCACATCATATCGCTAGATCGCATCGATTGAACATATTTCAAATCAGATTCTTCAGAGTATGTCCACTTGCCAGGATTTACTAAAATGCCAGTCTATAATTTTGTCTCTGTTTACCAGTGAATCATAAATGTGTTCACTTTATACTGTTTATGTTTTGGATCCAGGATGAATAATTTAGCACCAGATTCAAGCTAGAGAATTCTTGGAATTCAGCCTCATTCATCTGTGTACTTGAAAAGAACCAGCAACCCATTTTGCATTCATGGCAGCCAACAACTAAATGCATAGTAATCTATACCATCTACAACTCGAGAGCATTCAAATTCCATTTGTCTTGACTTTTGCTTGTTCTCACAGGAACTCAGTGTTATTCAGTGGAATCCATTCTACAGAACACACAGAAGTTTAAGGATTTAGGAGTCCAGTCTTAGGGCTAGTCTCCATTATGCCAGGGATTGATGCTGCAGCAATTTGTCATGTTTGATTAGATGCAGTAACTTGATCTCCAAGCACTCTTCCATCAGTGCCAGTACTCCCCAGAAGGAGAAGTACCTCAGTGGAAGAACAGCTCCAGCTGACTTTACTGCACACAAGATGCAGCAGTAAGCATATCGGCACTACGTGTACAGCTGAAGTCATATCAATTAGATTGACGGTGGGAGTTAGTGCAAACAAGGCCTTAGATGAGCAGCACTAAGTCACATCCTATGGGGCTGTATAGAGATAATGCCATGACAGCCTTCTAACCCTGCACATGTATCCATCAAGCATAGAATTCCTGACCTTTGGCTCCAGATTCAGAATCAAAGCTTTGTAAGTAAGCTAAAGCAGTCCCACTAAATTAGGCTGCAGTTCTGCTCTGCTTATGTGGATTCGTAGCACCAATACTTTGACTTCATGAGAACTATCTGAAATCTGAATAAAGTGCTACTTATCATGGTTAAAGATGGCAAAATCAAATCTTTCGAAAGCAAAGGGAACTAATATGTGTAACGAGGCTGGATATTGGTCTATGGAACAATTCCTATGCTGAAGACACACAGTTCTCCTCGTATATTTACTCTAGGTTAGAAGTATAACAAATTACTGTAAACAGAGATGTCACATAGATGGAATGTCTGTAACTCCAGATGAATCATTGAGAGCAAGAGCTGGAAAAAAGGCTTTTCTTTCTCAGATTTCAAAGAGGGCAGTGTGAACATATAACGAAATCTAGCAAGTAACCCTTCATACAAGTTCTCAGATTAAACCATCGATCCTGATCAGTGAAATATAACTGCATTTGGCACATGGCAGTAATAAATCTAAGTTAAGCTATATTAAAGCATAAATACAAAAAATAAGGAATAAAAGGAAATAAATATGTCTTTTAAAATTAAGCCTTTTTTGTTTTTGAAATGGAAACATTTAGGGAAGTTAATGTAGTGGCAAAAATCATATGTGAACTAACTCAAAATCACTACAAATTTTATTTCGGTATTCCTTTCCACTGTTGAAACAAGAATAACAGTAACATTATTGTAAATATGGCCAGATAAATTTGAGGTATGATCCCTCAATTTTGCTTGCCTTTAAAGAAATAAAATACCTGCTACAGATCTCTTCTCTGTATAAAAATACTGCAAGACTTTTTTTTTTTTTTTTTTTTTTTTTTAATTCTTGTTGCCGCTGTCGATCAAACACACAGCCTTTCTGTCCATGGTCTTTCGTGATATTCAGTCACTAGATGTTCAAATGGCTCCAGCATTCAGTTCCACTGTTTTACTTGGAAGATTTTGTACATTTTTTTTTCTTTTCAAAGTTATCTGTATTATCAGTTAGTTACTAGAAGGGGAAAAAAAAGTATCCACCCTTTAGGGGTGAAAAAAATGTTCCTATTTTTAAGGCATTTGTACTCAATATCAGAGTTTCTTAGTGGGCTTTAAATTTCCACCGATGTTCCCAATAGTGTTGTGAGAGCTCCTTTAATTCATGAAGTTTTTTCAGCCATTACTGTTTGCCCTTTGAAGCAATTTCTCTCTCTATTTGACCTGAGCAACATCATTTTGGTACCTTACACCGGAACAGGGCCATTCTTTGTATGAGTTTCTAGTGCTTTAATACTGCTGATAATCTTCTTCTGAGGCCCAACAACCGAAACACCAACCTTCTTCATATCACTGTAAGAAAGAGACCACATGGTTAATAAATGAGATACACCTTGCTTATGTTTCACACTGCATTTCCCCATTGTTAGATTGGATGAGTGTCTGAGTACAGAAACCAAAGAGAATGTGTGCCTGAACAAACAAACAAACACAAGAGAAGACTTTGTTAAGCATCAGAAAATATCCACCCAAAAGACAAGACAATGAACTAGAGCTGATCATGGAACTGAGTAGAATATTGAGATTCTTAGGGTACTTTTCCATGTTGTAGCAGCATTTCATGCTGTGATCATGGGGGAGTCACTGAGCCTCCTAAAGCCTCAGTTTTCCTGTTCTGCTTGATGTTTTCCCCAAAATAATCCTGCCATCTTGCACACTGAGCCCTGTGAGCAGTATGGCTTTCGTAACTCTTGTATAGATGCTTAAATTTATAGCTACACAGGCATATTCACAGGCCCTGCTGTGTTTTTCTTTCTGTTTTTCTAGATGATCAAATCCCTTTGTTGGGCATAGTGGAAATGTAGCTTCATACTTTTGCTCTGGAGCTAATTAACTATTAGTCCACAGGAAATTGGCCATTACCAGTGGGTTTCTGCAGTGTTCTCAGAAGGTCATTGCTGTAGTAAATCATTATCAGCTTCTTTTTACAGTTGCAACAACATGCTAAGTGGCTACATTTGTGTGTTTTAATTTCCATGTTGAAGCTATTGGTTTCTTATTCTCCATCACTTAACTGCCACTAATGTATACTAGTAAGAATTCAATATTCTCTCAGGTACAGTATCTTCATAACCATGCTGACCTCTTCTTAGGTGCAGAGAGAGAGACTATGACCATGACATTCTATACGACTGGAATAAAGCTGATACAGATTTAAATTGAAACAAATGAATTCATTTCAGGTTAACACCTAACTTTGTAACACCAGTTCCTCCAGCTTGTTCCTTGAGATGTCAGGAGAAAATTGGTACTCATAGAAAGCACAAATTTGAATCTGTCCTTTTCCTTCTTGATCTAAATGGGACTTGAGGTAGATGGGAAGGCTTATAACATTTGTAATATTTAAAGAACAATGGAGAACTTTAGTTTCTTTTCTCTTTTCTTTCTGTTCTCAGTGTGTGTGTGTCTCAGTAATCTAGAATATTGTGCATGCCCATCAGATGATTTGAACAAGAGGATGGTGCATTTTTAAAGATAAACTTGGTTATCTATAACAATCTGACATTTCCTTTTGCCCACATTGATTCACAACTGAAGCAAACAGGGGGTGCATATTTAAGGCCCCAACCAGCTTTTGTTTACCTCAGAGATCTGGATCTCAGTGTGTATGTAACCCCAGCAGATCGTAGCCATCTGTGGGTGGAGTCAAACCTAGAATCTCTGGAGCTTAGAGCATTATCCTTTACCAAGTGAGCTAAAAGACACCAGACTATCGCCGAGGCTGTAAAGCAGACTCATTATTCTCTCTGTATATGGTCTTGGTGGCACTAGATGGCACAATGCATCACACCCAGGAAGTGAATGGGCTACATGTGCTCAAGGATGAACTGGATTAAAAATGTCCTAACACATGTGACGCTTGCTTATTTCATGCTGTCTCTATTTTAAACCTTCTTTCCATCTTCCCCACAGAATTAAAACTCCCAGTAACTTCTCTGGGATCTCCTCCGGTTCATAAAACTTGCAATCATCTAATCAGGGAGAGAAATAACATCATGTGATTCCTGGCCAACCATCCCACTAAAACAGTGACGACTTGCAGTGAACAGTCCACAGGCACTGTCACTGTTGAAGTCACATTTCTTTGAATTGATTCTAAAACACCTCTTTGCACTGTATATTTGCCCTCCTAATATGTACTATAATGTGTCCCTTTCTCCATCTGTTATATATTTTCCACTTCCCCGACACTGAGCTCTGAGTGACGGTGGCTGTTTTCCTGGTGTTTGTTTGTACAGCACTTGGTACAGTTAGGCCGTGATGCCTGTTGTGCATCCCTGCTACCATCGGTGTAACAATAAGCAGTTCATAGGCTGAAGTATATTCACCTAACATGCATCGCATAAAAGGAACACCCACAAAAATAGAGTTCTGAATGGACGAATCTGTTCTCACCAGCAGACTGGGTACAGAGTTATTCGATGGAAAAAGGGGTTTGCTATGAAAAGGTCTCATGCAGTTCTAGTCATAGTTGACTAGACTAAACCCTATTTTTGTTTTTTTCCCCAGCAAAATGTTTAAAACTGAATTCTGTATCCCATTAGGAGATTGTCAATGGCTGACCATTTCGAACTGGCGTGCTTGAAAAATCAGATTCTTAAACAAAAGTGGCCTCGTTTTCAGAGGTGCCAGGCAACCCTAGATCCTGCTGATACTTGACCAATGACCTCTCAGGCCCTGATCCTGCAAGGTGCATCATGTGAGATGATTCCCCCCTCCCCCCTCACTTTATTGGGCTCTGTGTGAGCACAGCAGTCTATTTATACAGAGAGAGCTGCAACTCAACTCACACTTTCTACAAGGGGTGGCCGTGTTAGTCTCTATTTCCAAAAAGAAGTCCTGTGGCACCTCATAGGTTAACAGATATTTTGGAGCATAAGCAATACTTTCTACAGAACTGTTTGTTTCCTATATGCATAAAATAACTAAATTTTGAAGTTTCAATTTAAAAAATGGCCTTTAAACATAAGAAAGTATTTTAAGCTGCTCAAGTGAAAACTTAGTCCAATAGTGCGACTTGTGCTGGCCCAAAAAAAAAAAAAGTCCATGGACAGCAATGATGCATTATATTATCACTACAATGTGCACTAACTTACTCTATGGAAATCTTGGCTATTGTGTCACATGAACTGTATTCCACGCCTGTGAAGATGTCCTTGCACTGTCCTGACCGAATCCCGTTGAGCCAGTCACCTGTCATGCGGAAGGCTGAGATATCAACGTTGCTTTGGTCCAGGAGAAGATTTGATGGCCTGGAGGAAAATATAGGATAAAAGTAAGACAGCCAGAGTAAACATGGATACACTCTCTGTCCAACCTTAACACCCATACCAGCAGGAGTTTCCAGCTGCCTTCCTGTTCATCTGTGAAATTTATCTACCACTGAGGTCACATTTGTTCATGCTGGCAGCTTTAAGAAATATTGTGTAATCATCTTGCTTACAACCTCCAACTATGCAGCTCATCACCATGTTTTAACTAACTGAAGAATTTCCAGTGCATTATACATATTTTCCATTATAATTTTGTAAACATTAAAAAAGATGAGCTTAATTTAAACTATCTTTATAAGGCCTGACTAGTCCCAAATAATAGACGAGTCACTCAAGTTATAAACTCTCTCAATTTCATATTCACTCACTGATAGCATAATTTACAGATATGAACATTCAGAATATTGCAGCCTTACTGAAAAATTCTAACGCTATTAAGGCTAAAAGCACAAATAAATAAGCATAGACAAGCATAGATTTAAAGCAACCAAAAAGCTCAAAAATCACAGAATAATTATTAAGGGGATTAAGAGTGTTAGTGGGGCAACTGTAACCTATGTGGAAAATCGGGAATTTACAATTCACAAGGGCTACGTCTACACGTGTCCCAAACTTCGAAATGGCCACGCAAATGGCCATTTCGAAGTTTACTAATGAAGCGCCGAAATGCATATTCAGCGCTTCATTAGCATGCGGGCGGCAGCGGCGCTTCGAAATTGCCGCCACTTGCCGCCGCGCGGCTCGTCCAGACGGGGCTCCTTTTCGAAAGGACCCCGCCTAGTTCGAAGTCCCCTTATTCCCACGAGCTCATGGGAATAAGGGGACTTCGAAGTAGGCGGGGTTCTTTCGAAAAGGAGCCCCGTCTGGACGCGCCGCGCGGCGGCAATTTCGAAGCGCCGCTGCTGCCCGCATGCTAATGAAGCGCTGAATATGCATTTCGGCGCTTCATTAGTAAACGTCGAAATGGCCATTTGCGTGGCCATTTCAAAGTTTGGGGCACGTGTAGACACGGCCAAGATGATGCAAAAATGCACAAATTTAACATCTGCAGTGCACAGACAGATGAAGGATTATTACTGAGTACAACTAGCCAGTTTTTCAAGTAATTTTTAAAACCCTATATTAAAAACTGCAGGAAACCCAATACTAGAATATCCACTAAGTTATTCTGCAAGGGGCTTGTCTACACTACCACCTTCCTTTGAAGGAAGGATGGTAATTAGGGTGTTGGGAGTTTACTAATGAAGTGCTGCCGTGCATAGGCAGCACCTCACTAAGCAACTTCCCCCCTGCCCCACGGCAACTTCGAAATTTTACACTTCGAAGTACCGGCACGTGTGTAACCACGGCTCACCCGCCAACTTCGAAGTCCCCTTACTCAAAATTTTGGGATTCTGGAATTTCTAGGAATTCTGGTCAAAACTTTGAGGAGTAAGGGGACTTCGAAGTTGCCCTGGCACTTCGAAGTACTTGCGGGTGAGCTGTGGCTAGACACGTGCTGGTACTTTGAAGTTTAAAACTTTGAAGTTGCTGTGGGGAGTGGGGGTGAAATTTGTTTAATAAAGTGCTGCCTATGCATGGCAGCACTTCATTAGTAAACTCCCAACACCCTAATTATCATCCATCCTTTGAAGGAAGATGTTAGTGTAGACAAGCCCAAATTGTTGTAAAGTTATACATTACTTTTGACTTTAAAATTAACTGGAGATGTGTGCCATCTAGAACTGGAAGGGACCTTGTCAAATCCAGTCCCCTGCCCTCTTGGCAGGAACAAGCACCACCCCTGACATCTATTCGCCCTGCTCCCAAAATGGCCTCCTTAAGGATTGAACTCACCACCCTGGCTTTAGTAGGCTAATGCTCAAACCACTGAGCTATCCCTCCCCACAATTAGCCATTGGTCACAAAGGTGCTGAACTGGCACATTTACTGAACATAATTCTTTGTTTATCCACAAACCAAAGGATGACAACAACATCAACTATGCGCTTTTTTTTCCTTTTCCTGCCCTCCCAAGGCACCTTAACCTACTCATAAGGGAAGCATGCTTTAATGGTTAGATGGTAGGTCAAGTCTCCGCACTTTTATTCCAGACTTTGCTGTGATCTACAAATAGCTATCTAGGAATTAGATTATGCCCAGTCCCTCATTTAATCAAAATCAGCATGCAAACAACAGATGGTAACAATTTGGTACTTCAAGCGCCATAGGCTAGAGCTGAACAGTCCACTGAACCATTCACACTATATATTAGAGTATTTATACACTTGGGAATAAAGTTGAATTTATTAAAGTCGACTTATTAAAACTAGATTTTATAAAGTTACAGTTGAGGGTCCAAATCTGCTCACAAAATTGACAGTGTGTCCAATCTGATTGGCTAAGTTCGACTACGGCAGCAGTGCATTCTGGGCACCTATACCACAGTTCCTGCAGCCCCATTACATTTTGGGATTCTGTGCCAGCTTCTTCTGTGGAAAAAAAGTTGGCACAAGTGGGTCTGTGTTTCTGATGTCATCCCAGAGTGCATTTCCCTCCCTTTCCACTTCCCACTGAAAATAAATGGACAAGGGCATGTCTGTGCATCTTTTACATTGACTGCCACCCACCATTACAAAGGACAACATAGAATCATAGAACACTAGGACTGGAAGGGACCTCAAGAAGCCATCGAGTACAACCCCCTGCCCCAATGGCAGGACCAAGTACTGTCTAAACCATCCATGATAGACATCTACTTAACCTGTTCTTAAATATCTCCAGAAATGGAGATTCCACAACCTCTCTCAGCAATTTATTCCACTGTTTGACCACCCTGACAGTTAGGAACTTTTTCCTAATGTCCAGCCTAAACCTCCCTTGCTGTAGTTTAAGTCCATTGCCTCTTGTTCTATCCTCAGAGGCCAAGATGAACAAGTTTTCTCCCTCCTCCTTGTGACACACTTTTAGATACCTGAAAACTGCTATCATGTCTCCCCTCAATCTTCTCTTTTCCAAACTAAACAAGCCCATTTCTTTATAGGTCACATTCTCTAGACCTTTAATCATGCTTGTTGCTCTTTTCTGGACCCTCTCTAATTTCTCCACATCTTTCTTGAATGGCAGTGGCCAGAACTGGTCACAATACTCCAGCTGAGGGCTAACCAGCGCAGAGTAGAGCGGAAGAATGACTTCTTGTGTCTTGTTCACAACACACCTGTTAATGCATCCCAGAATCACATTTGCTTTTTTTGCAACAGCATCACACTGTTGACTTATAGTTAGCTTGTGGTCCACTATAACCCCTAGATCCCTTTCTGCTGGATCCAGAGATGATTCAATGTTTGGTGCAGTGTTTTCTGCTGACTTCTCATAGTACGATGTTGTATATTCTGAACTTATTGCCCACAGAGAATGAGTGGATTGAGGCAGGGGGCACTAATGGGCATCAAGATCTGGAGAGGATGAATGTGGAGTTGTTGGCAGCACTGGAGTATACAGTGAAGCGCAGGTTCTGGACCCACAAAATCAGCTCAGACTGTGGGGGACCACATCATTTTGTGGACATGGGACAACCAGCAGTAGCTGCAAAACTTCTGTATACGTAAGGCCAGTTTCACGGAACTTTGTGAATTACTGTCTCCCTCTCTGAAGCACAGCGATATGAGAATGAGAACTGCTTTGACAGTTGCGAAGTGTGCGGCACTTGCTCTGTGGAAGTTTGCAACCCCAAACAGCTACCAATTAGTGGGAAATCAGTTTGGAGTGGGCAAATCTACAATGGGATTTGTTGACATCCAGGTAGCCAAGGTGATAGCTAACCTTCTCCTGCTAAAGACAGCGACTCTGGGGAATGTGCAGGGCATAGTGGATGGATTTGCTGTCATGGGGTTCCCTAACTGTAATGGGACCATAGATGGAATGCACATTTCCCTCCTGGCACTGGATCACGAAGCTTCAGAGTACAGTAATCACAAGGGGTACTTCTCTATCATGTTGCAGCTTCTGGTGGATCACAAAAGGTCATTTCAACATGGAGTGGTTGGGAAGGGTGCATGAGGTGCAAATCTTTAGGAATTCTGGTCTTTTTAGAAGGCTCCAGAGTGATACTTTTTTCCCAGACCAGAAAATCAACATTACGGATGTGGAAGTTCCCATAATGATTCTTGGTGACCCTGCTTACTCCTTGCTCCCTTGACTCATGAAACCATACACAGGCACTCTGGAGCCGCGTGAAAATTTCTGCAACTACAGGCTGAGCAGGTGCAGAAAGGTGTGTAACCCTTCTGCCAGAAGGAATCGGCAACAACCAGAGCCGAGTTCCATATCTAGGCTTTCCTTTTAATCAATCTCATACGGAACTGGCTCGAGCCCACACCCAGTAGCCGGGGCAATTCACACACCCCCTGGGCGCCTCAGCAAGGCAATGCTTCCCCACTTGCACGCACAGTGTCTGAGTGTAGGAAAGAAACTTTTAATGAAAGAGGCAGAAAAGTCATATGGCAGAAGTTTGGGAAAACACCACACTCAGGCTGTGGCCACACTTGGCCAAAACTTCGAAATGGCCATGCTAATGGCCAAATTGGCGCTTTGAAAGCAACACACAGCTGAGAGGAATAAGGGGATTTCAAAATGCGCGGGGTCCTTTGGAAAAGGAGCCCCGTGTAGCTGCGCTGAGCCACGTACATTTGAAAGTGGCGCTTTCAAAGCGCCATGGCCAGAAGCATGCTAATGCTAATGAGGCACTGAATAGTCAATCCAGTGCCTCATTAGTATTCTTCGATTTGGCCATTAGCATGGCCATTTCGAAGGTTTGGCCAAGAGTGGCCACAGCCCCAGAGTTCATAACCAACCCTCAAGTAACTGTCCCAGCTCAAATGGATTGAGCAGTGTCCCTTGCCTCTCAGGCTCACCAGTCCGACACTGTAACCAGCCAATCTACACACCCAAACTTTCTCCGTAGCCCCCTTTTCAACTGCCCCACTTACAACTCGGTTCAGTCTGTGCAGGCCCTGACACATCACCCTGATGCATTCCCTTATTTAACCTAAGGCAATGTCCCCTTTACGCTAGTCCAGCGTTCTACTTGCTCCCTGCCAGCTCCTCCACCAGCTGTCCGCTGGTCACACCTGACATCCGCCCACTGCTCTTCCTATAGTCTGTCTACCGGTCACTCCTGCTGTTTGCCTGCTGCTCCTGCTACTGGCTGGCCACCAGTCATGCTGTCTGTCCACTGCTCTTCCTTCCAGCTGTCCACCGGTCATGCTGTCTGTCCATCCACTGCTCCTCCTACTGGCTATCTGCCTGCTGCTGTCCTGTGGGTTTTGCTGTAGGTTTTGTCTGCCCGTCACCCACTGCTGTCTTGTGGGTTTTTCTGTAGCCAAAACCCTGCAATTCCAGCTCCCCATAGCTTCAGCTACCAGTGATTTCAGCTCATAGTGGTATTCAGCTCTGGGCTTAGCTACAACATCTCAGTGTCCACCAAGATGGATTCTGACAGAACAACTATAGAGCCAGCTTTAGGTCTACCTTTGAACAGTGCAGTAGGGAGATAACTAGTCAAACCAGTCTTACAGTTGTATAGCTAAAAGACTTCCAGCCAGCTGGTTCAACTCCTCGACCTCCCCACTCTCACCCTCACAATGCTTTGAGGGAAGGAGCCCTCTGCAATCCATATCTTACACAGTAATGATGACTGCCCTGTACTCCCACAAAACTGAAAGCACTGTTGAAACTCCACAGTTCTTACACTGGGTGATAGCATAAATTGTGACTTTATAATAACATATTGTTTACAATTGACAAAACTTCCTTGCTTTGCCTGCTCCCAGCAGGCTTTGTTTACAAGGCATTAGTTATACACACCTTTGTATTTTCATGCAAATGATCTCTGCAGAACACATTCCCCAACTCCTTCAGCAGTATTGAGCTCCTGCTGGCACATTCCTTACAGGTGGTAGAATGTGCCTTTGGCCATTTAAAAGACAGGTTCAGGTACCTTCTGACCTGTGTAGACCTCAGTGAATAAAACATTACCCTTGTTGGGACCTGCTGTGTTCCTCCTAACATTTGTGAGGAGTAAGAGAGAATTTCATGTCAGTGGGGGGCGGGGGCAGAGGCAGCTCTCTTGGCCAGTAATTACAGTAATCTGACACAAGGGCAAACAGAAGAGCACAGAAAGATGTAATGAAAATCAGGGATGCCTTGAAAACCAAGTTTATGAATGAGTGCTCAGTGTTCTGAATCTTTTGCCATTAACTATCATCCTCTTTACCCATGCTGCTTCCCTGCCCTTTGTGAAACCACTTCCAACTTCATGACAACCCTCACCACCACACCCAATCCCAAAGCATGGATCCCAAAGTATATTAGCTAATAAACAAACCTTTCTTTTTACAACCTATAAAGTTTTTATTTAGGGGGCCCTAATGGCAGAATGGTGGGTAAAGGGAAAACAAAAGGATAGTAAACTCATGGTTGCTGGAATGTTAGCCTTCTGCTGGTGGGCAATTCCCTGGGAGTGGAATGCAGGGATCTCTGTGACATTCCTCCCCCCTGCCCCCCGCCTCACTCTGGGGCCTCAACAAAGAAAGGAGGCTGAATATGCATGGAGAGAATGTATAAGTGGAGGCATAGATTTTATGTGGGGGTGTTGAGCCCTGACTAGGCAAGGGGACTGATTGTGTGGAGGAAGGTCTGAAATGGTGGGGCCTGGAGTGATGGGGGATGCACAGCCCTGACCAGGGGAGGGTAATGAATACAGAAAGGGAGGCATGAAATGGTGCAGGTACTGCACAAAGGGTGTAGAGTTTGTAGTGTTTGATTTTTGAAGCATTGCTTCCATTATCTCTGTCTGCCAGGTCATAAAGGACAGATTGGAGAATGCATTTTAGTCTGACTATCCATCATGATTCCTCTCCAATCTCTCAGCTCCTCTCTTTTCCCACCACTTCAAAATAATCTACTATCAGTTCCTGATGGCTCGTCTTCTTCCTAATCCACATTTGGGGTATTCTCATTTCAGGGGGTGGGGTGGCGGGGTCACAAGTCCTCTGATTCCTATTTGCTAGGTCGTTTCCTGTGTAAAAAATATCTTCAAATTTTAAGGGCACTGTCAATAGCAATGTTTTTATCTTTACTGAAAACAATGAGCACACTGACAGAATGAATGGCTGTCTGTCTCTATGGAAGAATACATGGCCCAGCAAGGTTACTCTGTGGATTCTTAAGGCTGAAGAATGAAGGAATCCGAGCAGAAGGATTCAAGCTCTTCTGCAGCTGACATTTACCTTGAACACACTAGTAAGCTATCTTCAGTTCATGGGGAAAAAAAGAAAATGTGGAAGTGCCTCTTCCACCATTTGGATGAGGCAGAGCACTGAGCACTGGGGGTTGTGGGGCATGTCCAGCTGGAGGCCAGCCTAGGGGAGAGTGGGGAGCTACCATGTGGGTTTCTTAAAGCAGTGAGTTCACTTTAAAGCAGGATGTGCCATGAGTTAAAAAACGACTGAAAGTCATTGCAGGAGCACACATGGAACAGGGCAGGGTGCAACCACCTCTGGCCCAGGTGGTAGGGAGGACATGCCACACTGTGATTTAAAAGTCAGTAGGCAGGCTGTATGAGTTTTGCTCTGCTCTGGTTCACAAGCAAAAAAATCATTAAAAGTCACTGCATTGACTCATGAAACTTCCCATGCATTCTAGGTTGCCAAAGGAGACACCAGCCTCCTCAGAATAAGAGAAAGGGATAAGGAAAGAATGCTTGTCCTGTTCACATACAATGCTGGAAAATATGCAACAATGCTCCGTGTTGCCATGATTCCACATTATTTACTGGGGGCTTGATGTGACAAGGTGTCTTACCATAGAAGCAGGAATAAGTCAGTTCTCCCCAAAAATCTCGTGAGAATTCAAGAGTGCTTGTCTAAGACCTTCAGTGAGAACTCCATCACCAGAAATATGCCCATGATTGCACCATATTATTATTTGTAGGAAAAAAGCATACTCACCAGAAGTGCCCTCTCTTGCATCCCCGTTTACCTCCAAAACCTTCTGGGACAAGGGGATCATCTCCAATGTGACAAACAGCTTCTGGCTTGCAGGATGTAGCCAGACAGAATCCCCCCCACTCTACTCCATCTTGCCCCTCTTAGGTGCTTCAGAGCACAAAGGAAACAGCCCAGTCTTGGAACGCCTGACAGCACAGATGCACTAATCTTAAGCACAGTCTTTGATACCTCAGAGCACAGATGGACTGTCTCATCATGACCCTGCATGGACCGAAACCAGACAACAAAAGACAAATGGGCTAGCAGATGACCAGGGCCTCACGCTGCCCTTGGCTAGTACCGGTGATTGATACGCCTACATGTCGCCTCAGGAGAGGAATCTCCCACCCATAAGAAAAGAATGTCTAAATTATCTCCACCTCGCAGGTGTCAATTAAGTCCTTGAAACTCCCTGTGAGAACTAGCATCATGAGACAATCTAACACAATTGGCATCTTTAAAGATAAGGAAGAGTGTACCTGACCCAAGGGGTATAAAGAAGGGTCTGGCAGCCCCCTCTAATTCAGCTCCAATTACCTATACCTGCTGGTCAGGAAGGTGTTTGCCTCCCGAGGTCCCAGGGGACGCCCTCCTTGTACTCTTCTTCCCGAGGGATTGAGTGACAGACGCTGGCCACGCCAAGCTGGGTAACGCAGGGGTGAGAATAAGACCTGCTATGTGTTCTGCTTTTGCGTGCATTTAATAATAGATCTATGAATTAAAGTACTTTTGTTATATGTTAGCTGCTTGTAACCTAAGGAGTGAAATATAAGCCTTGTAAACATAAGAGTTAAGCTTTTGCCTATCAAATAAACAGTAACTGTTTAAGTTTTTAACTTGACTCTTCCTGTTACTGTGCAAACCGAACACAAAGAAAAGAACCCCAGCCAGTTTTCGGCTATATTAGTGTGGTCACTGGTGAGGGGTACTGAGAGCTGAGAGCTAAGTCATGCCGCCTCCACAGGGCAGACTCTTGGGGCACCCATTAGCCTCCCTGGCTGCCCGCTGCGAAGGGACTTCCCATCCTAGCAGTTAAAGACACGGGTGATAAATCCTTGGGGCATCTGTCAGCCACCCCTGGCTGCCCGCTGTAAAGGGACTGTCTGTCCTAGCAGTTAAAGAGTCGGATGAAATAAGGGCACACATGGTACCTCACCCCCGGCCATCGGCTAACACAGGATCAGCTTCTGCACCAGACTGCATCCCACTGTCATCCACCTCTTCCTCACCCACCTCCTTAGACCCCACTTCATCATATTGCTGAGCAACATTTACTGAGGAGTCCATGCATTTTTGGGGGGAAGAGGTTGGTTCTGTCCCCAGAATAGCATGAAGCTCATCATAATAGCAGCAGGTCTGGGGAGGTGACCCAGACCAATCATTAGCATCTTTGCTCTTTTGGAAATTTTGCCTAAGCTCCTTGATTTTAACATGGCAGTGCTGTGTGTCCCTAGCATACCCTCTCTGAATCACACACTACAGTATCTTCGCATAAATATCGGCATTTCTTTTGCTGCTTTTGAGCTTCATGAAGATAGATTCTTCCCCCCGACACAGCGATGAGGTCCAGGATCTCTGGATGGCTCCATGAAACCACTGATTCAGAACACCGATTTACTGTAATAATAAAATGTGTGACATAGCCATTCATACCATCTTAGTTGTGTCACCTTCAATCTCCACCTCATGTGTGGTCACACGTTGCTCATCTGTATACCACTTTGTCTATTTTAACCCATTTTAAGCCTGCATGATTTCTAACAGGTGGCTGTTGTTGGATTAATAGCAACTGGGAAGTAAATGTCATATTGAAAAATTAGAATAAAAAGTGTGACAAAGTAGGCGAGGGAGTATCTTTTTTGAGGCTCACTTCTCTGCGGCCAGAATGATACCCTTGCATTTGGTAGCATCACAGAGGGCCATACCTGCTGCTCTGATAAAGAGCTAACAGTGGAGTCATAGGGCTTGTCTCCACTACCTCCCTCCTTCAAAGGGAGGATGGTAATTAGGGTGTTGGGAGTTTATTAAATTCCCCCCCCCGCAGCAACTTCAAAGTTTTAAATGTCTAGCCGTGGCTCACCCGCCGGTACTTCGAAGTGATGGGGCAATTTCGAAGTCCCTTTACTCCTCAAAACTTTTTTCACCAGGAACCAGAAGTGAGAATTAGAGAACATGCTCTAAATGTCATGATTTAAAAGTTAAATGATTATGGTATGTCACTGCTCAGTACATGGTTCGTTAATATTTGTAAAGGGAGGTCTGATTTCGGTTCAGAAGACCTACTAACAAGGACTTTTTATCCAAAATGTAAACAATCAGAGGTTTGGAAAAACTTTGAAGGTCAAATATATGAAGGAAGCCCCAATGAAATGCTCAAATGCCAATGAATTTCTGTGGGAGGTGGGTACATAATTATTTTAGGCTGGTTTGAAAATCCCTATTTTAATCATTTTCATGTTCTTTCATTATCATTTAAGTTTCATCAGGATCAGAAGGGCTTGAAGAGTATGTTCATGTGGTACTTCTGCCGCTGCTGTGGGGTAGAAAATACCAGAACTCTTACGCATGGGATTCTGACCTCAATTTTTAAACTAAAGAAATTTGGCTCAGTTCAGCCAGACTTCCACCCTTTGAAGTTTTGCCTATCATTAGTTTGATAAATGGATTCCTCTTATAAATTACAAAATGCTTTCAGAATGCTGGCTTCGGAAGTTGTGGCTGGCTACATAACTGCCTTAAGAAAAATACAAAAATTGCCACCTATAAAATTACCCAGACAGTGGATCGTGTTCTGCCATTACTAAAGATGACCCAGGGTGATACAAACCATCAGACTTTTCACTTTTCAGATCACTGGACAATGCTGTGAAACCAATCAGAAGCTCTGGAACAGGCTGCTTTGGAAGGTATTGATAATCAGGATCTTTCAGCGATTGCTACTGCAGCCTCACCTTCAATTCTCAGTGTGGCTCAAGAGCAGTAACACAGCTGATCAGAAACCTAAGTATCTTCTTATCATCAGGAATATGTATTGCTGGGCACTCTGCACTTACAGGTTGAGCAGTCAAACAATTTGCTGTTGTCAGGAGTAATGGGAGACCTTTGGGGCCTGATCCTCTACTGGCTGGAGGATCTCTGTTGTAGCTTCACTGATATCAATGGCACTATGTATTTTTACACCCGCTAAAGATCAGGATCCTCAGAACAGTCTTAGGCTAAGTTTATGTGAGGGAAATAAGTCAATTTCAGATATCCAGTTCTAGCTATGGCATTTGCATAGCTTGAATTAGTGAATTGGAATCGACATATCTCCCTAGTGATGATATAGCATCTATTCTCTTGTACTGACCGCCCTTACTCCATACAATAGCCAACCTCTGAGAGATCAATTTTGCTGCATCTTTACCAGATGTGCAAAATTGAACTCTGGAAGATCTACCCTGATGGGGACAATCTTCTGCTGCATATAGACAAGCCCTAAGATGGGAAAAAAACGTTTCTTGACTGTCTACCATCATACACATTGCCATTAAGAGAAAAAAATGATAGAAGAGTTTGGAAAACCATACGATAGGCCTGGTACGAATTGGAAAAAGCAATAAAGGAAAGATGGCCAGGGGATTAAAGAAATTATTTGCAGACATGGCTCTTTAAAATTAAGCATGTCATGCCAAAAGTAGTCTTGAGACAAATCAATTTTTGAACAGTAAACAGTCACCCAAGTTTGGCAAGCAGGCCCAGAGCGTACCCAGTAGCCATATGGCCTACACATAGCTAACTACTGTTTGCCTCATGAACAGTCACATTTATTATTTATGGTATTTTAGATATAACATCAGGAATCCCAAGACATTTATTAAAAGTATTTATGAAGTGTGCTTAGTGTTAAAGCATGGAGAAAATTTTTCTCTATTCAACTTAGTGTTACTCTTTTTTTTTCCCCTTTTCATCTTAATTCTAATGAAACAGGGGCCTGACACAACAACAGCTCAGAGAGAGAGAGAAAAGGCATAAACAAGTTGAAATAGAACAGGACAGTAGGGTTAGGGATTAGAGTGGTCCAACACAGCTTTTATATTTATTACGTGGATCAAAGTATCACAAGGACAAAAAATATGATCTAATTTTTATGTAAGTGACCCCAGACTAACCAGCACTGTGAAGTATCATTTTTCTCCTTGTAGGATTCCAAACAAAAATTAGTTACTTTCCTCCTCAGAGAGGACATCTGGACAGTTTATCAGGAACAGGAATTTGTGTCTCGCTGTGAAGATTCTGTGATGCCTCCTCCCATGCACCCAGGGAATGCTGGGCTTTCAGAGCATCTGCACACATCGGCATTTTCCTCCCCCGACCCAGCCCCCAGACAGCAGGGCTGAACATGAAATTTATGGGCTGGGTGGTGCGCACCATGAGCTCACACTTAACTAGACAAATTAGATGGGTTGCAATCCATGCAGCTGTAAACGACATCCTGCAGGGTTCCACCTGATCTTTTACAGCTTTACATAAATCAGTACCTACCAGCTTCAGAACAGAGTCATTAAAAAGAAATCATGGAAATTGCCTATTTGCTCAGGGGAGGTGAAACAGAACATTTTCCCCTGCCCCCCTGCCCTCCCCCTGCTTTTTTTTCCTCTTTGTTTTGTCCCCATCTCCACTCCACCAACTGATACAGTTTTCAAATTGTAATCACTCCACTGGCTCAAAGAATATTCTCAGTTTTACTCATGCTTGCACTGCATGGGGCTGGAGGTGCATATTTGCTCGTATATGATATCCCCCCCAACCCCCGCCCCCAAAAATATACAGTGACAAATTCATTCAGGAGATGCTAGAATGCACTTGCTACAAAATGTCCTGCTGCTGTCAGATTTCAGAGGACAGGACCATTGTGTTAGTTGCTGGAATTAACTGTTCTGTCACGCACATAAGCACAGAGAAATATAGGCTGCTTCCATTAAGATAGATTTTGTCACAATGCAAGGACTATTGTCACAGCACATCATGTTTAGAAATAAACATAAAAAGCAAAGAAACTTCAATCCCTGCTATGGATATGCCAACTATTCAGTGAGAGGGAAATCATTTGTAATATTAAGTTGCCAAGACCACCAAGGAGATGAAGCATTACTTCTGTGTAAAAGATGGCATGTGTCTGCTGAGTAGAGAACTCCCATATGCACTATCTCCTGGATTTCATGTTCTGTTCTTTTGCAGGATCAATGCAATCTGATTTGCTATTTCTAAATTTGGAAGTATACTTTATTCATTCACACTTAAAAAGAAGCATTTATAATTTTTTTTTGTCATACAAAAGGTGAACTGAGAACTTCACTACATTGCTGTGAATGCAAATGACTGACTTTCTTGTTTAAGTAACTTCAAGCACTGAAATTCTGGACTAACGATAAGGACAACACAGTAATTACCAACCTTGCAAAAACAGAGTGCATGTGCAGCAATTTTAGTTTTATCTTCTATACCAAATGAAATCATGGGTTTATGTGCTTCCTAACAGGAGACCAGTAAACAAATGTCACACTGAGGAGAAGTAGACTCATTGTATTCACTTTAATTATCCTTGCACCTTAAGAACTAGAATCTTTGTAGTTACAATTATTTATGTCTAGTATAAAAAGTGTCCCTTTGGTAAAATTCATAGCTTTGTTCTTAAAATAAAATTTGCCTTGCTGTTTGGCATACTCTCCCCACCCGCCCTCTCTCCTCCCGAGATTTCATATCATGTTTGCTTAGTTCACAAATTGTTGCTACTCTTTGTTTTTGAGGAAAAATTGGGGACACTTTAGTGTTACATGGATCCCCAGTTAGCAATTGTGAGCAGGTCATCTTTCCCAGCTTCTCTTCAAAATACAACTCACACTCTTTACAAGTACAAGCTCCCCCATACCCCATATAAACACACTTTGCTTTCTGGTTTTGGCATCATTAATCAAGAAAAAGTGCAAGATATTAAAGATTAACCCACACCTTCTCCTCAGGCTTTGCTACTCCTTGGGTTACTCTCTCAGGACTGTTCAGCCTACAGCCTAAACCAGGGGTCAGCAACCTTTCTGAGGCAGAGTGCTGAGGTTTGACTTTTGGTCTCTATATGTGGGCCGAGTGTCAGTGGTACTTTTTAAAGTCACTAATAGTCCTACTTACAACAGCTTCATTAATAAATACATTAAGACGCAGAGCTTTACCATTTAGGTGGTTGTTGGTCTGTCTTTTGTTAATCCACAGGCTGCAGGTGGGAGGAGGGGCAGGCTCCTCCCTCATGTGCTGATGAAAAGCAGCTGACATGCTACACTTGGGATGTGTGCCTGGGATTGCTGACACCTGGCCTAAACCCTTGTCCTCCAGGCAGCCCTCACACCTGTTGAATATTTAGGTGGGAGAAAGGAGTTACTTGCCTCACCTGGTTCTTTAGATATACCTTCCTCTACCCAGCCAGGCTCTAGAAACAATCTTTGGTTCCCTCTCACTGTGCAATGCCCTGGTGCCCACGTGGGAGTAAAAATGTAATCTCAGTCTCACTCTACAAGTGGCCAGAGCTGCATGTGAGTCTATCATCTATCCATTCTCAGGACAATTGCCAATGAAGTATTTGTCTGGATTTTCTGTAACTGCTGGTAACCCAGGTTAGCTCAGGCTGCATTCAGCACTGGTGCCCCCTCAGTCCACTCAATTGTTTACAAGTAGACAATACACTGCAATCCCAGTGCCATGACAAGACTTATGAAATGTACTGTTTCATTTTGTGCTTGTGACCCGCCTAATGCAGACATCACATCTCACATTTGTGGATGCACTGGAGTGGGTTCAGCGGAGGGCAATGAAGATGATTAAGGAGCTGGAGCACAAGACCTATGAGGTGAGGCCGAGGGACTTGGGCTTATTTAGTCTGCAGAAGACAAGAGTGAGGGGAGATTTGATAGCAGCCTTCAACTTCCTGAAGGGGGACTCTACAGAGGATGTAGAGAGGCTGTTCTCAATGGTGACAGATGGCAGAACAAGGAGCAATGGTCTGAAGTTACAGAGGGGGAGGTGTAGGTTGGATGTTAGGAAAAACTATTTCACCAGGCGGGTGGTGAAGCACTGGAATGCATTACCTAGAGAACTGGTGGAATCTCCATACCTAGAGGTTTTTAAGTCCTGGGTGTAAAATGTCCTGGCTGGAATGATTTGGTTAGGGTTGATCCTGCTTCAGGTGGTGGGGGGCTGGACTAGATGACCTCCTAAGGGCCCTTCCAGCCCTAGGATTCTATGATTTGGTTGTGTTGTGCATCTCAAAGCAGACAATGTAGAGGCCTACATCAGGCAATGGCTTTGCACAGTTTGTATTCTAGTACCTCCATCACAGAATTTCCATTAAGGATAACAAGGGCAGCACAGCAAAAGCCCTGAATCCTGAGTTGAGACTAAAGGAGTAGATCCCGTCTGAATCACAATGAACAGGAAACAATACAAGAGGAGAGGTTACTCATCTTGTGCAGTAACTGGAGTTGTTCAAAATATGTCTCCCCTTGGGAGCTTCACTTCAGGTGCACATGCACCAGGAGCCTTCCACTGAAGATTATTGGTAGCAGCGCCTATTCAGCCTATGCACACACCCTGCATAAGTTTGAAGCCTGGACTGAGGTCATAGAGGGCTGTGTGGATGAACTGCCCCAGTTTTTCCTTCTCTCACAAAGAGACTCCAACACAGTGGAAAGAAGGGCAGGTAGTGAAGCAACTAGGGGACACACATCTCAGAGAATTCCAGTGAGTGTACAAGGAGAGTAACCTCTCCTCCTTCTTTGACTCTCCTACTTATTTCCCTTTGGGACTCTGCTTCAGGTGACTCCCTAACAACAACCCATTAATGAGATGGGAAGGTTGGAACAGAATCCATAGCAAAAGAAATAACCGCATTGCCTACTGCAGCATCTGATCTTGTAGTGAAACAATGGATAATGGGTGGAAAATGCACGCCCTTGCCCACGTTACAGCCATGAAGATCTCAGCAAATGGCAGATCCTTGAGTAGAGCTACATGGTAGATTTTGATTTAGTAGAGAGTGCAGTCAGTCATAAAGGAGGGGGAACCACAGCAGATCAGGAATTGGCAATAATGCACTCAGGCATACATTTAGAATGTCTCTGTATGGACACAGAAGCTCTCCTAGATAACGTTTGCAACAGAAACAGAGTGTAGAGTCTTCCTGAATGATCTAGCTCTGTTCAAGTAAAAGACTACATCTCTTTTGATGTTTAGCCTATAGAAGAGAGAACACTGTGTAGACTGATGGGAGGGAGGGAAACAAAATGAAAGGAAGGTGAATAGCTTGGTTAATGTGAAATTCAGAAGAAAACATAAATAAAATTTTTGGATGGGGTCATAACAAAACCTTCACTCATTAGGGGGCATTCTGTCAATCCGAGGGACTATTTAAGCACCACTGCAAAAACTCTTTTCCTTCTCAGAGACATCTGCTATTTATTACTAATAAAAAACTAACTACTAATATAAAGATCGCACACACACACACACACACACACACACACACACACACACGCACAACTCCATCTCTGGCTGAAGGTGATTGGGAAGGAACTGAGAGCAGTAAATTCAGACAACACTGTAGTTTTGGTGCAGGTCATGAGGATATCTGTAGGGTGAGCAAGTATATGAAGAGGGTTCGCAGGTATTCATGAGCATGCCAAACAGGCTCCACTACCTCTCTGTTCAAAGGAGCACAGGGAAGCGGAGTAGACAGAGGGACACTACTTGAAGAACAAGGTCATATTCTGACCTGTGTCTAGTGTGGGTGATAATGAAAGGTATGAATCAGCCTCCAGTTTATTTACTGTTCTAATCTCTTTAATAGAATCAAAATGGAAGCACTAAAAGAAGAACAAAAGTTTTACTTATACTTTAAAAATAAATACCAATTATTTAGCATTCTTGTGGGGAGGTGACCAATTTATTTACATCAGGTTTGCTACCCAGGGCTATTGAATAAGATGTGATAGCAAAAAGGTCCTCTCTCAAAGCACAACAGGTGTTAGCGCCAATGTGCAAAACTGGACAGAAATCTCTTTGTCCTCAATAATAATACACAGACATGCACAGAAGATTTTCCTGGTGAACACAGTAGCATATTTGGCACTGGTTGGAATGCTTCAAGTAAAATTGCAGCTCTTTTGAGCCATTCATCATTCTTGAAATTCCTATGGTGAGAAGCAAGGGAATAGAATTAAGCAGATCAGAACTGAAATTAAAAGTTCTTAAAACATCCTGTTTGTGTCAGAAATAAGCCATCTTTGGCTGCCTCAATCTGATTTTTTGTAAGCTCAGTTGTAAAAACTAGAGCCAAGGGCACACTAAAAAAACATTTTCCTTCAATGTTCATTAAATTTTTCTTTTACCTGCCTGTACTGAGTTTGGTTTCTGAAAATATTTTAGAAAGCTCATTTTCTAGAAGGAATTTTCAGACAAATGTCAAATTTCATGACACAGAAGCTCTGAGATGAGAGTGCACTGGGCATTTACACTACACTTAAACAATCAGGGAACTGATACCATGTGGTCTCCATGTCCAGTGAAATCTAACCACAACATCTTTGGCTTCAACACTGGTAATAAACTGTTCAAAAACAGTCTACACAACAAAAAAAAAACTACTGATAGAAATTATTCCTGGAAATAATTTCAAATAATTAATAACACATTCAATAAAGTGACACCGGCACCAACACCCAGTCTGCAGTCTGCAAGACCAAGGTCAAAAGATTGCCAAAGAACTGTTCTGCCCATTTACTTTAACAGTGTACCTGAAATATTAAGGATCAGTTTCTGCTCTCATATGCACCCGTGCAAATGAACAATGATTTCGTAGAGCTCTCAAGAACCTCTCTGAATTTACATCTGTGTTCTTAAAGAAGTACTGGGTCCTATATTTATGATTTAGGCACATAAAAGAAGGATTAGCTAACCAGAAAAATGATATATGTTAGATATTAGCATAAACCACAATTTTAAGTCTCTTATAAATGTGTTAAGTGCTGTCACTGAATAACAGAAAGTATATTTTGCTTTACATTTTGTTGTCATGTTAGTGTTCCCTTTTTAAATTACACGACTTCTCAGACAGCCTTTGACAGACTGAAAATATAACCTGTGCATGTTAGTTCTCTTTAAAACAGGATAGGATGATAATCAGCCTGCCGATCGGGATGAGGTAGGGGGACAAAGAGTGCAGTTGCCCTGGGGCCCAGCTCTCCAAAGGGCCTTGGAGCTCTGGTCGCCACCACAGTAACACCATTGTCATCTGGAGCTTCACGCCCCTTTGAAACTCCACAGCAGCACTGTGTTGCCACTCTGCATATGGCTCTGAAGGAGTGGGGGACTGGGGGTGGGGGGAAGGTTTGACTTCCCTAAGCCCTGCGCCTTCTGCCATCAGTTCTTCTCCGTCCAGGGTGGGGAGCCAGGCTCCCTCCCACCTCATCCATGACCCAGGGTGGCTGTTGACCTATAAGAGCTGATTAATGTTAACAGCTAGCAGAACACTTGTATCTGTCACTTATTTAAAATTGCTAATGGAGCGCAAAGAGATGAAAAGATTTTGCCCATGACAAATCACATGCTGGTCTCCTGACCAGACCTGGAGCAATGAAGTTTGACTTGTACAGCTACTCCTATTTCAGGGAGATACACATCCAACCAGGTTGACCTCTTTGCCCCCAAACTATGCAGGGTGGCTTAGTTAAATTTGGAGGCAAGGTTAGCTGGTGGGGGGGGGTGGGGAACAGCATGCTCACATTTTGTCCTGCTGGAATGCTGTGGTGAGAGCCAATGGGATGGACAGAGGACCTGGCCAGCCCCTGGGAGCTGGGGGCTGAATGTTGACTGGCTTGCTCATCAGCTTCTACACCCTAGGGGGTAGGACCCGAGGCCCCCCCAGTCACATTTCTTGCTTTTCATTTGGTGGGGCTTAATAGCTGTTGTAATTTCAGTATCCCCTTTTTTAAATTACATGACTTTTCAGAAAGCCTTTGACAAACTGCAGATAAAACCTGGATGTGTTATTTCTCCTTAAAATAGGATAGAAGGATAACCATGCCTGCCTATGGGGGCTTCACCCACTTAGTTGAAGGTGTGGGGAACCTAATTGCCATAGTGCACAGGTCCCCCAAATTCTTTAAAGTAGCTGCACTCCTCACTCCCAGTTCTGTGCAGTGTTACCTGGAGACCATGCTGTGCCCAGTAACATTACACATTTGGGGTCAATGCAGTGCTTTTAACGTATTTTTATTACACGCTTGTATTTTAATGTTATATATATTTATTTAGGTCAGTGCTCTGCTTACTTATGTCCATCATGATCCATACCTATACGAGAAAATTTGTGCTTGAAAACCATCCAAAAATGTTTATTTGATGGAGCTTGAAAATTATAGCAATCACTGATCAGCATCAACAGCAGGCTAAAATGAGGTACCAGAAGCCTATTTTAGATTGGTTTTTGTTTTGGAAATATTTTCAGTTATGTAAATCTTGTTTCTACTGTGTCTCACAAATGAAACAAGAATCAATAAACCAAATTAGACCCCAGCTTCAACAACTGGTTACGGGGTGGATGAAACATTTCTGACTTGCCCCACTGCAATCTGGAAAGCTTTCCAACTCTTTGTAATTGAGTGAAATGTTCACCCACATGGCGTAATAAACACTGAACTCAAAAATAACAAATCCAAGTACAAATATTAATGGAATTGATGAAAACTGGGAGAACTATGAATTCACTTCCAGACTACAAATATCCAAACAACCTAGAGATTTAATTATAAAAACCAACATAATGCTTAGGTACCAGGAGAAAACAGCAGGATGTGAATGAAAGGAAATTATGATTAGGTTAGGCAATGCTTTGGCAAAATTATATGACTTGCACAATTTCACTTGTACGGTATTTGGTTTCTACATCACTTTACAAAACTAGACAACTACATGCACAGGAGAAGCCATATGGGATGTAAATATTTGAGCCCAGGGAGTACATGCACAGCCAACTAACTGCAGACTTCACAAAGACTATGTAATTGAAGGAGCATAGATTTTACATGGGATGGGGCTCTATAAACTGTACACTACTGGTAAAAACTGTTGAAGAGCTGCTGTGGTCTGGCCCTGCCCCTCTGGGCTTGTCAGTCCTGTTCAGGGTGGAATAAGGTCTAAAAAGCAGGAATTTATAGACAGTTGCTGACATAGCAGACAGTGGCTCTTACAGCTCCCAAGAGGGACCCTTGGAAAGAAGGCCATTCACTGCACTTACAAGGAGACAACATACTTCACTGTACAGTCGGAGCAGGATAAATTCAGCAAGCCCCAAGGCAAGCATTTAGATAATTGGTACCACTGTCCATAACCAAATTCAAGATTAAGGAATCAGGGTCTTTATAAAGGAGATTAAATGAGAAGTTGGAAATAAGAGACCTCGAACGTTGCAGGATCAAAACCAATGTGACCTGCAATCCAGATATTCATTTACCTAAGTTTACCACTTTTCCATCTTAGTTTAAAATTAGCCGGGGTTCCACTCACCCAAACTATAAAAATAATCTCTTGCAAACAGAGCAGGGAAAGCTGTCTCTAGTCTTCAGGCATGCAAACAAGGAATGGATAAAACTGAGACGGTGGATGGACAGAGTAAACATAATGTAATTATTGGTGGAGAAAGCAAACACGGATTTTCAGTAAGTGTGATGTAGCATTTAATATGTCACCTTGCAGCTGCATTGGTGATTATTTTCAGACTGCTGGGATTACGGATCAGCTTGTCCAGGATGCTGACAATCTGCTCAAATTTGGGTCTGTTGTTTCTGTCTTTCTGCCAACAGTCCAGCATCAACTGATACAAGGCAGCTGGGCAGTCCATAGGAGGTGGCAAGCGGTACCCTTCATCCACAGCCTTGATTACCTAACAAAGATAAAAGTTTTTTGGAACATTGAGGCAATTCAATTAACTTATTTTATTACTCCTGTGAAACACATTAGCATGGACACTTAATGTTTAAACAAAGTGTTTATTCACCAGTTGTGCTGCAGTGGAATGCTTCTGGGTTATCTGCAAGTTAGCCATGCAGCAAATTAGGTATACAGAAAGTGCCACGGGAAGGTTAAGATGCAGTGTGTGACTTTGAGGAAGGTGAAACTCAAAAACAAACAAACAAGCACCTTCTCTGAAACCTTACATTGATTAGACTGAAGCCATGAGAAAGCTCTATTTCATAAGCTGTCAAACAAAGTAAGACCAGCTTATCCCCAAATTTATACACCATTTACAGCTGCACTTCACATCTGATTATTATTCATTTCATTCCAGTGTCCTCATTAATAAATATTAACACTTGAACATTAGAAGACATCAAATCTACCAGTTAGATATCTTTAGTGCCATATGCTTTCCTCTATGCACATCTGAACATCCGTTGTAATCAGTAGGCTATCCCACCTACATCCCAAACGCTGAGTATGGGGAGCCTTGGAGAAAGGAGAGCACATCGTGTTTAGATCATAATGTTTTGGCAGTGGGTTACTCAAAATCACCTAATATGAAGATGACATTCTGTCTATTGTACCACATAAGCCAAATTATCATTTCATTTACCTCAGTGTACCATCACTGAAATCAGAGCCTAGATTTAAAATTAAGTCCAGCATCTAGAACTTTACAACAGTTTTGTCTATGCTACCATTTCCTTTCTCTTCTGCTGTTAAAATCCTTGCCACTCCATATTAGATTTTGCATAATAAGTTACAGTTATGACGATAAACAGGGGACGTCACACTAGCATCTGTGTTCTTACAACTGCTAGATTCCAAAGCTGTGGAAACTGATCTGAGACAGGAATCAGCTAAAAATGTATTCTGGGGTTTAAGTAGACCTATAGTGAAAACACATGCACACTTGCCCTGTATTTCATTTTAATGTGAATAGTCTTTGTAAAAAGCATCCCACTACCAAATAAACCAAAGTAAAACTATTAAGTAACCCTGATCAATAGCAGACACATCGAGGTAGAAGGAATACAGTTTTCTGCTCAAGTCTGAGATACAAGCTGAGTCCTTAGTTGAAAGGAATTGTTTTATTTTTAAATAAATTTTTGTATTTATTGTCATAATTATGGGCAAAACAGATTCTAGTTGACATTTCTTTGTCAAGTGTGTAATGCCTGATTCTAGTTGATAATTCTGCTCTGTTGTTTTGTGTTAAAAATTGGACTTGGAAAATATCCTAATAATCTAAGATCAGCTCATTTGTGACAGAAAGGTACAGTTTTACTTCTGTCCAAAAACATTATTATTGTCTGATATGTAATAAATCTAGTTTAAGACAAGAGAAATAACACAATAGGTTTTGGGTTTTATAAATAAATTTTACTCTGAGAAATGCCATCCCTCTTACAACACAAAAAAGTTAGCAGAGATACATTAATTAAACCCACAAAGAATAGCAAATATATATAGTTTACTGATATACATAGACATAAAAGGTCTTCTACAAATGACTATTTCCCCATATTATCTGTTGCCTGGCTTCAGAAGACCTTTTGTTTTATTGAAGTCAGTACAGATATTTCTATTATCTTCTTCACAGGCTCCAATAATAACCTACTTTATGCAGGAAAGTTTTATGGAAAAATATACAGACTGTTGCAAAAATGGAAACAGAAGAGCTGCACTAATTTAGCATGGTTCAATTAAAATGGATTCAAAAAGCCATGTAGAAGAGATTATCTTTCCTGTAAGTAGTGAAAGCCATGTTTTAGAATATTTCAGCATGAATATAATTCTCTGTTACCCATGTACACAGTAGTCCAAAACTTTTTAGAAAGCTTATCATTTTCATTTACATTCTACTAGTCTTTTTGATAAACATAGAGACTTGGAAACTTTCCTTTGTACATCTTATTCAATGTCCGTGTCAAAAACTAGGAGCCACCTGGCTTCATTATGCTCCACTTCCTCTCACAGCTTGATTCTTTATTAGAGAACATAACTCAAGATTATAATATACTCACATCCTGATTGGACATCTCCCAGTAGGGTCTCTCTCCATAGGACATTACTTCCCAAAGGACAATCCCATAGCTCCACGCATCACTAGCTGATGTGAACTTGCGGTATGCAATAGCTTCAGGTGATGTCCATCGGATTGGAATCTTCCCTCCCTGGAAGCAGAACAATTCTTTAATTATTGCAACACAAGTGCTTCTGCATAGGTTGTTTTATTTGTAGACATGTTTATCATATGGCTTAGTATGTGCTTGAAGGTACAAAATTCTATAACCATTTGAAACAGAAGCAGACCATTTCTTATGCACAATGGGTTATATAACACACACTACCTTATATGGTATCGCTAAACTCTTCTGAGCTCCATATGTATATATTTTCCTACGGAAATCAATTTATTTATTTACACAAAAAAGGGTTGATGGGCCAGTCTCCCAGAATTCAGGTGAAGAAGCAATCACAGGCCAGCGATCAGCTCCAACCCCTTTATATTGTTCAAACAGTATGAAGAGCCCAGATTCTGGCCATAAACAGCCAGTGCACTTCCCATTGGTGTCAAGCTGGCAAAATTAACTCTTATATTCCTTCTCTCACTCTCATGTTTTCAGAGAGCGAGGGGCAGACGTACAGCTCTGCTTCACTAATGCCAAACCTTTGCTTGGATACAATCCATGCAGATCACATGAAGGGGCATAATTAGATTAATTAATGCTGGGGTTACGGCTAGCATAGAACAACTCTCAGAATCAATAAACAGCTATGCTGTTCACCCATTTGTACTGGTTAGAATCCGGCTGAAGATATTCTTACGGTCATGAGAAGAGCCATCATTAAATTATTTAAACTTGGAAGAAAAGAAACGCTACTGTTAAAATTAGACCTATTGTTAAGGAGAACCCCTCTCTCTGATTGAGCCTACTATTTCATGCCATAAACCAAATTAACAAAATGCAAGCAAGGAGCCCCAGGCTACATTTCTGCAACATGAGAACTAGAGGGAAGAGACTGAGTCACTTTCCAAAGGCGCCAGCTTTTGCAGAAATCTGTAAGTCTATGATTTGGGGTCACGCATGAGAAAACAAGCCCATATTGCACAGTAAAACAAGACTCTGGAATAAAATAATTCAGAAATGAATATAATTGAATGCAGAATACAATGACAGGTTCAAGAAGTTTCCAGCAGTAGGGATCTATATTTTATGTAGCTCTGCAGAAAAGTCCCGCTCAGGCTTCCTGTCCAATCTAGTTAGGAACATTCTTTACTGTATTGTCCAGACACCTCACAATTTGTAATGCATTTATTTCCCAGCACCTCTATGGGGTAGTGAAGTGCTGTTATCACTATTTAACAGTCAGGGAACAGAAGCTCAGATAAACCACATGACTTCCCTACAGACATGCAGAAAATCTGTGATGGAGCTGGTTCTCCTGAGCCCTTGTCTTGAGCTCCAATCACTAACAACCTTCATGTCTCATGAATCCCTCAAAACTGGGTGGGTTTAGTCCCTTTTGCTGTCCCGTCTTTGCTTTAAAATAAAGAAAGTAAAGAGCAGTGCTTGAAGCACTCCCCAGAACACAGATTTAATCTGTGTTCCAAAGCCAGGTCTACAGTCTTGCTCCTTCAGACTCAACAAGCAAAATGTAATGCCCTTCACTCTCATCGACTAAAATGTTTTGTGTTTGAATTTTTATTTTTTTCTGTATTCTCAGTGTAGTGGCACTAGAGAGCCATTCATAAATGCATGGTCTTAACACTTTTCTGTGGAAGAGAAATAACACTGTCTTCCTCTCACAGATGCCCAAGATCACACTGAGCCTGTGGTTGAGTTGAGGATTAAAACCAACTCTCCTGATATCTCAGGACCTTAACTAATAAAACTACTGCTTCAACACACTTATTTGTATCATATGTATTTTTTTCAAGCATACAGTTTGGCTATGGCTATGGCTCTCGGGTTACACAACAAAATTAAATAGTAACAGAAGAGCTGTAATCCCGTGACTCTCAAACTTCATTGCACAGTGGCATCTTTCTGATAAATAAAATTACTACATGTCCCCAGGAAGAAGAAACAAAGCCTGAGACTGCACCCCTGAGCCCCACTATCTGGGGCAACATGGGTCCAAAGATGAAGCCCAAAGACTTCAGATCCCAGCAGTACAGAGGGTGGGAAGGTCAGGGGGCTATAATCTGAACCCCACTTCCTGTGGTTTAAACCCTCATGCTTTGGCCCAGGACCCCTGCAAGTCTGAGATCAGCCCTGGTGACCATATTAAAATGAAGTTGCGACTCACTCCGAAGCCCCAATGTACATCTTGAGAACTGTTGTGCGTAATCTAAAGGTACAAAACACACACATGCACCCATATGCATTTGAACACCAAAATGTCTGCCTACTGAAACCCTCCTGCTCATCTCAGTTGCTGAGAGATAGCCTGAGTAAACAATAAGCTTTGCAACATGACACTGGGGTCTGGCAGTAGAAGGGGAAAGTGATTTGAGAAGCAAAAGGCCTTATACTGAGACTGCCCAGTCTTCAGAAGTACATTTCTAAGGGCTCTCTCCTTACATGTCCCAGCTGCTCTCAACTGTCAGGGTATAATTACCTTTATGCTACCTGGGACCAAAACTACAAAGGACTTCTAAAGATCAAACCCAACCTCTGAACAACATCTGGAAATGACTGTGTACTCACTGCAGTCCCTAGAATACAGATCTAATGTGCTGCCAACGGGAAACGCAGATGAGTATGTTGACAGCATAATTCTGCTGTAAGTAATTTTTTTAAGAGCTCTTCAAGGGTAGGCATCTGGCAGTTATGCAGCCAGGAGATGGCATAGGACCAGATAACTGGTGAGGATTGATTTGATAGGGAAGGTTGCAACTTCCTAGCCATGCAAAGATGGAAAAGAAAACACTATTCTGCTTTCTAAAACAGCACTTTATCCTACCCTGTAAATCTCTGCAAACACACAGGGCAAACTTCCTCAATTGAGGGGTCAGCTATCACTTCTCGTAATTCCGCCAGGTGTTTCCCAACCCACCTGTATCACCAGGAAAGCCAAATGACTGTGCCATCTGACTTGGGAGAAACAGACACAGAACAAAGTGTTGTCAGAGCACTATTTGCACTACAACCCAGATTATCTCACACTGGCCCCCTGCTGGTTTAATCTACGCAGGCTGCGGCTACACTAGCCTCTGCCTTTCAAAAGGGGGATGCTAATGAGCCACTTTGGCAGATGCTAATGAGGCACTGACATGACTATGTAGTGCCTCATTAGCATAATGGTGGCTCTGTACTTTTCAAAAGTGCCGCTTTGGAAATGCACACTGCTCGTGTAGACAGGGGCCTTTTGAAAGGTCCTGCAGACTTCAAAATCCCCTTCTTCCCAAAACCAAATGGGAAGAAGGGGCTTTTGATGTCCAGGGGTCCTTTCAAAAGGCCCCTGTCTACAGGAGTTACTTCTGAGAGACATACAGCTCCTCTGCCCCCCTATTAAAATACTCAGTAGGTTTATAAAAGTCCTAGCCTATCAGAAGCATAAAAAAATCTACCTAACTTAAACCCATAGTATACAGCACCCCATTTTTCATCCACTAACATGAACAGTCATGATAAGCCAGGTCATAACCAGATGTGGGATATTTCACTGCATGTTGTACGGAAGATGCTACTCTCTCAGCACAGAGTGGCTGTGGCCACACTAGGAATTAATATTGAAAGGTGGGGACATTTCAAAATGTGCAGCAGAATGACTACACACAAAGTGCTCCTTTCGAAATTAATTTTGAAATAACAGGGCGGACATTTCAAAAGCCTTGTTCCATTCCCGTATTGGGAACGGCACCTCATTTTGAAGTTAATATAGAAAAGAAATGTGTGTAGTTGCTCCCCTGACCACTATTTTGAAATAAGTCCTCCACAGTGGGCTGTTTGGAGCTGCAGCTGGACAGCTGCGAGTACAGCCGTCAGTCTGGCCATGACCTGCAGGACAGCCTCATCCTGGAGCTGCTGCAGATCCATGCTGTGGTGTGATGTAGCAGCTGAGCAGGGCTCTGCTGCTGCTGGGCTGAGGGACACGTGCGGCACACAGCCTGAGACCTCAGCACTTGCACAGGGAGGGTGTTTGGGAGGGGTCCCTGAAAAGGCCAGCTGGCCCGTGCTCCAGGAAGGGCTTGTTGGCAATTTAACCCTTCCTGTGCCATTTCCTGCCCCTTTATTTTGAAAGGAAGATCTGCGCTGTGTAGTTGCTCCCTTTTGAAAGGATGGGGATACCTTCTGACGTTGCAGATCTCAATGTCGATCCGCTTTTTGTATATAGTCGCTCCATTTCGAAAAGTGGCATTTTGAAACTGTTAATCAGGTTTTCCCCTTTTGAAATTCAGTGCTAGTGTGGCTACAGCCTATATGTTGTAAAATTATGGCAATAATTTCAAGTCAAAAGCAACATCACATTCACCAACTTTCAATGCAGAACTACAAATTCATTAAGCTGTATGGGTCTGTACCATTATTTTAAAATGGGGCCCCCTTTCTTTCCTTGATATGAATTAGTGGCTGTGAGAAGTCCTGGGACTGATTCTCTAGTAAAGAATCCTCTATTTAGCTAAACAACAAAAACGCGTACACTTGGTTCGTCGATTTTCAAAAGGCATTTGATAGTATAGATCAGAAAGTGACTTGGACGGTGTTGGAGTCATACAGAGTGGATAGCAGACTGATACGGTTGTTGAAAGATATCAATGATAATGCGGAGGCAGTAGTGATAACATGTGGGGAGTTGGGAAGTTGGTTTAAACAAGTAGAGGTACAAGAGAAGGAGATCCAATATTGCCAAGTATCTTCATTGCGCATCTGGAGAAAGCAATGACAAGATCGAGGAAGAGGTAGAAGGGATACCTGTGCACAGGAAAAGAATTAACAACTTGAGGTTTGCGGATGATATAGTTATCATTGAGGAAGATGAGGAGAAGCTAGCGAAAACAGTGCAGGTGTTAAACGAAGAAGGGAAGCGGTACGGACTGATTATGAACATTGATAAAAACAATGGTATCTGGAGATAAGGAAATAAGAAGGAAGATCAGTGTGGATGGTATTGAACTAGAAAACGTAGAGAAGTTCACATATCTGGGGAGCAACTTAACATATGATTTAGACTGTAAGAAGGAAATAGCGACTAGAACAGCGAAAGCAAGAGCGAGTTTGAAGGTGATGGATAAGAGCTGGAAAAGCAAAGCAATTAGCTTAAGAATGAAGCTGGGCGTCTTGAAAACGTGTATTCAGCAGCATGTTGTACGGATGTGAGACATGGGTGATAATGAAAGATTCGAAAAGAAGAATATTGGCATTCGAAAGGAGTTGTTATAGAAAGATTCTGAGAATAGGATGGATGCAGAAGGTTACCAATGAGGAATTATATAGGAAGATACACACAAAAGAGAACCTGCTACAGAAGGTTATAAAATGGAAGCTACAACTATTTGGATATATTTGCAGAATTAGCAATGAATGAAAAATCAAGACCCTGGTATTCAGCATAATGGATGGTTCGAATAAGAGAGGCAGACCCCATGGAGAATGGACAGATGATGTGGAAGATTGGCGCGGAACTAGTCTACAGAAACTAAGCCACTCTGCACTGGATAGGGAAAGATGGAAGGAAATAGTGAGAGAGGCATCAGACACCAACGGGCGCTGAGCCCATGGTTATTGATGATGATGATGATGATGATGATGGTGCAAATGTTCCTTCTATTTTCCTTCTGTTTGCTTACGAGCCTGAAGCAGAACTGAAAAGGACTCAGGGTAAAGTTTTCAGAAGAGATCAGATAACTTGACTGTCAATGAGACTTCGGTCCCTAGATCACTTTCTGAAATGGCATCTAGATGTTTCTAAAGTGTTACCCACACTTTGTAGATATGTGTAGATAGGTCTTATTTACATACCTCTGCTGAGACAATCAACAAGAATGGTAGCAACAGATAAAAGTAAATGGTGACTCTTGTAACTAATGGAACTCAAATCTTCCAGAGGGCAACTGCCAATTTATTTCACCTAGCACAGACATCACTGTGGTAACTTGTGGTCCTTATTGATCTGAACTGGATTTGCAGTGGCATCACAGAGCTTTGAAACACCTTTGTCAAAATTTTGTGACAACCAGCAATCCAACTGCCTCCTTTTCACTCAGATTTCTAAGAATTTACAGAAACAGTATATAAATTCTGGACTATAGTAGCAGGAAAGTCAAGTAAGGACCTAAAAAAAGTCTCAGAGTTAAATCTCAAAATTCTGATGTCTTAATTGTGAAGAAAGTGACCTCCCCAACTCTGGAACACACTTTTTAATGTTATTTTAAGTTAGACATATGTTACACAGTCTCCCATTTCTCCTATGGATAAAATTAGATGTGGCCTAGGCTGCATTAGGAGATTCTAATTATGCTGGCAACTTCCTGCAATAGTTTGTGTATGTGCCGTAAGTGGCAGATGGAGTTTATTAAATGCACATGATCATGCTTTGCAAAATGGTTTCTTCACATATGATTTCTTTATCTCAGCATAAATAATCAGATAGACATTGAAAAGATGGAGGTTGAGCAGAAAACAAGACTTGAACATGGCCATCGCAATATCAGATTTCTGCATTGGCCAGAAATTCCAGTATCACATAAACCTCTTTGCCATATTTCCTACCCAGAAAACCCACAACTCGCACATTTCAGCTCATATGCTTCATAGTCATTAAACATTTTGCTATACTGTTTTCTGCACAGCAACTTTTTGTTTCAAGGAACAAGGGGTCACATGTCTTAATGTGATCTGCCTTGGTCAGTAGCAGCAGGCTCCAAAATAATGAAAAAAAGGCGAAAGGAAAATATTACCCTAGCCCTTTAAGGCTTTAGCATGTTCCTAACTGAAAAGGACCACGGTTTCCTCAGAGCTAGATCTGTGCCGTGGGTACTTTGACATGCCATGCTCCATCTTTACCACAAACAAATGAAGAAACAGCAGAGAATCTTACTCGTGCCTCTTCAGGCAGAGTGCATTCAAAAAGGCAGACAAGAATCACTCTACTCCTTGGAGCCTCCTGTCTCTGGCAGCCTTCCATAGCTGGTCTGATTCTGCAGTTCAACAGCCATACTTGAAAGTGATGCCTCAGAACGGTCATCACTGAGGGACTTGATTCACACAAATCCTAGCATATTGGCTAAATGAGCTTGATTTCATATGCCTTCCCTAACCCCAGCACTAGCTGACGCTCATGAATGGAGCTGGTCAGAAAAACAGCTGTTTAAAAACTGAACAGTTAGGAAAAAATTGTACAGAACTTTTTAAAACAGTTTGCTACTGTTTTGGCTATTCTTTTTTTTTTTTTGTTTCTTCTTTCCATTCCTTTTGGTGGCATAGTTTCACCTTCCCCCTTGGTTTTTCTGATGTCCTTGTTCTGCCATCACTTTTGAAAACTGATTTTTTTTTCCTTTGAATATTTTTGGCTTTTAAACACTGAAAATTCCCTTTGGGTAAGTAAGAGGCAAGAAAAGTAGGTCCTTTTCACCCTTGTAGGATGCAAACTGCAAACTTCTTTTTTTCATTTTTGACCAGTTCTAGTAAGCAGCTACCAGTTTATCCCTGACAATTTCTATGATGGAAAACTATGGACAGAATCCTTTGGATTGGAGTCTCCCCTCACTACGGCTACGTCTACACGTGCACGCTACATCGAAATAGCTTATTTCGATGTAGCGACATCGAAATAAGCTATTGCGATGAATAGCGTCTACATGTCCTCCAGGGCTGGCAACGTTGACATTCAGCGTAGACATTGGGCAGCACCACATCAAAATAGGCGCTGCGAGGGAACGTCTGCACGCCAAAGTAGCACACATCGAAATAAGGGTGCCAGGAACAGCTGCAGACAGGGTCACAGGGCGGACTCAACAGCAAGCCGCTCCCTTAAAGGGCCCCTCCCAGACACACTTGCACTAAACAGCACAAGATCCACAGAGCCAACAACTAGTTGCAGACCCTGTGCATGCAGCATGGATCCCCAGCTGCAGCAGCAGCAGCCAGAAGCCCTGGGCTAAGGGCTGCTGCACATGGTGACCATAGAGCCCCGCAGGGGCTGGAGAGAGAGCGTCTCTCAACCCCTCAGCTGATGGCCGCCATGGAGGACCCCGCTATTTCGATGTTGCGGGACGCGGATCGTCTACACGTTCCCTACTTCGACGTTGAACGTCGAAGTGGGGCGCTATTCCCATCCCCTCATGGGGTTAGCGACTTCGACGTCTTGCCACCTAATGTTGAAGTTAACTTCGAAATAGCGCCCAACACGTGTAGCCGTGACGGATGCTATTTCGAAGTTGGTGCCGCTACTTCAAAGTAGCGTGCACGTGTAGACACGGCTTAACACTGCTTTTACATACTATTGAAGCTTAATTTTTTCAACAGATATACTTCTGTTTTTATCTATTGTAAGTATGAATAGAATGAAGCCATTCATGTTCATTTAACTGCCTCCAAAGCTGTTCCGTTGAAGTCTCATTTTCTAGCATATTACAAACATGCTATTTCTCTGATGACCTAACTCTGTTAAGGTAAAAATAACATTTAAGTTTGCTATACAATTATCCGCTTTAAAGGACAATTTAAATTCAAAATGGAATTTGTACTACATGATGGGGTCAAATTTAGCTATGACAGATCAGGAAAGGGATCTTGGAGTTATAGTGGATAGTTCTCTGAAGACATCCACGCAGTGTGCAGCAGCAGTTAGTAAGGCAAATAGGATGTTAGGAATTATTAAAAAAGGGATCGATAATAAGACAAAAGATATCATACTTCCCCTATATAAAACTATGGTACGCCCACATCTTGAGTACTGCGTGCAGATGTGGTCTCCTCACCTCAAAAAAGATATATTGGCATTAGAAAAGGTTCAGAAAAGGGCGACTAAGATGATTAGGGGCTTGGAACGGGTCCCATATGGGGAGAGGCTAGAGAGACTGGGACTTTTCAGTTTGGAAAAGAGGCAATTGAGGGGCGATAGGATAGAGGTATATAAAATCATGAATGGTGTGGAGAAAGTGAATATAGAAAAATTATTTACCTTTTCCCATAATACAAGAACTAGGGGACACCAAATGAAATTGATGGGTAGTAGGTTCAAAACTAATAAAAGGAAATTTTTCTTCACACAGCGCACAGTCAACCTGTGGAACTCCTTGCCCGAGGAGGCTGTGAAGGCCAGGACTCTATTAGGGTTTAAAAAAGAGCTTGATAAATTTTTGCAGGTTAGGTCCATAAATGGCTATTAGCCAGGGATAAAGTATGGTGCCCTAGCCTTCAGAACAAGGGCAGGAGATGGATGGCAGGAGATAAATCACTTGATCATTGTCTTCTGTTCTCCTTCTCTGGGGCACCTGGCATTGGCCACCGTCGGCAGATGGGATGCTGGGCTGGATGGACCTTTGGTCTGACCCAGTATGGCCATTCTTATGTTCTTATGTTCTTATGTTGTATTTGTAGAAGATTTTCAGTTGTCTGCTTTTCATTATTCACATATTTTAGGAGTCAATTGTTTTAAATCATTTTGTGCCCAAATTTTGTTGTGTAAAAACAATCAAATAGAAAACAGGTAGTAATAGTTCATAACCTGAAGGGTCTTCTTGGTGGTCACTTGATAATGAGTATGGTGTCTTCATATCACCCTCCTATTTGTGAGTCCATTGATGACTGATCAGCCCAATTCTGGAGCTGCAGATCTTATCACAGAAGGGGAAGGTGTTAGTAGCTGTTGGAGGGTTGTTGGGCAGTTTTTGAAGATCTTTTCTGCCTCTCCTTGTCTGCATTGCAGTAGGACCTCCAATTGTGCCACCCTGTCATGGATTACCGTTCTCCACTGGGAATGGTCTTGGGCTAGGTTCTCCCAAGTGTGGACACCAACGCTGAACTTTTTCATGTGTGCCTTCAGCATGTCCTTATACCACTTTTGCTGGCCCCCCAATGCTCCTCTCTCCTTCCAATTTGAAAAACAGAATCTGTTTTGGGAGGTGTTGATCCAACAAAGTTATTGATGAATGATAATGGCTTCAATGATGGTCATATTTGACTCTTCCAGGATGCGAGTGTTTATGTGCCTGTCCTCCCAAGAGATATTTAAGGTTCTCCTGTGGGAACATTGATGATATCCGTCAAGTGCCCTCAAATGACACCTGTATGTTGTCCAGGTTTCACATGTATATAGTAGCATTGGAACAACCACTGCAGGGTATACAAGGAGCTTTATCTTGGGATAGATGTCCCAGTTCTCGAAAACCCTTTGCCTCAGGCAGGTGAAAGCAGAGTTTGCATGGCTCAGACGATGCTGGATTTCCACACCAATGTCAACTTTAGTGGAAAAATGACTTCCAAGGTATGGGAAGTGGTCCACAGTTTCCAGCAGTCCTCCATTGACTTCAATAGAAAGTGCATGAGATTGTCCTGTTGGTGAAGGCTGGTGGACCACTTTGGTCTTTTGGATGTTCGGTGTGAGGCCAAGAGTCTCATAAACGTCAGCCAAGGCACTTAACATATATTGTGCCCAAATTTTCTTGGGTAAAAAATCAAATTAAAACACAGGTAGTAATAGCCCATAAACTGAAGAGTAGAGTTGAGCAAACAACTGGGTTATTTCTTTTGTTGTTGTTGTGGGTTTTTTACGAGTTTGGTTTGATGTGGTTTGTTGGCTGAGTTACAGTAAAAATAATTTTAATACACATTTCCAGTGAACACGAAATGGAAATTGCATTTTTTTGCGGCCAAAATGAAAAAAAAAATACAAAAATACAATTTTGGGTTGAACAAAACTTTTCATTTAACCCAAAATAACTGTTTTCTTTCTTTTCTGGGTATATACATTTTTATTTGTTTTAAAATAATTTTTTTCAATGAAACATTTCAAAATGAAATGCAGAAAAATTTCATTTTGACATTTACAGAATAAAATTTTCAATTTGTATCTGTGTGAAATTATTCAGTAAAATTAATTTGAATTTGTAAAGAGATTTGATCAATCCAAAACTATATTTCTTGTTGGTGGAAAAACAATTTGTCTGAAAAATTTGCCCAGGTTTGCTGAATAAAGTGCAGTAAAACCAAGACAAACAGCAGTCAAAAGGAAATCCTGTTTCCCCCTTTTTGTAGATTGGGAGCTGAGGCACTGACAGAGAAAGTCATGCAAGAAATCTACAGAGCTAGAAATTGAACCCAGACAACCTGGGAGACAGTCCAGCACCTTAACCACGAAACAATCTCATCTCTTTATCCTTGCCAGGATGTGATTGAATTGAATCTAATTTGCAACTAGAGGCCTTGTTGATACTGGCAGCGGTGTGTAGGGTATGCATACCTACCCGCTGTCATGGAAAGCAGGCTGCTTCTGCTCTGTGGTGTTTGCTGTAGTGAAAGGCTCTGGGCAAGGAGGGAGACGGGGGAAAAGCTTTGGAAGCTTCCACTGCTGTACTATCATCTGCTGCCTCTCCTCTGCCACAGCTTTTCAGCCATGTGGTGGAGAAAGGTTCCAGGAGTTGAGAGGCAGCAGGACTCTACACTGCTAAAATAACAGTCTAACAGGCATTGCTTGAATGGGGGGAGAAAGCCATAAAAGATACAGACCCTAAGGCCCCGGAATGTCTTTACTCACCTAAACAGTACCAGATAGTTTATACCCACACAAGGGGTTTAGGCAATGCGTGTCATCTACATACCACCATAAATGAGCATGCAGTATAGACCTCCCTATGCAATGACTTCCCACCACTTGTAAACGAACAGCTATAATTTTATACTTGCTTCTTCCCTGACACACGTGTTTTTCCACACTCTACTCGACAGGTCCACGTGCCCCAGTTCAGTAATCTTAAAATCACATGCAGTATCAGGCTGCACTTTCAACAGCCCGGTTTTATATCTACATTTAAGAAAGGCAAAAACATATGAACTCACTCGAGTTGTGTAAGCAGCTTCTGGGTCATCCTCCAATACACGAGAGAGGCCAAAATCTGAGACTTTGCACACCAGATTACTATTGATGAGAATATTGCGTGCCGCTAGGTCGCGATGGACATAACCCATATCTGACAAGTACTTCATGCCAGATGCTATCCCTCGAAGCATGCCCACTAGCTGGATGACTGTGAACTGAGCATCATGTTTCTGAAAAACACAAGGAATGCATGATTAATAGACTGAGTGTACGTGTTTGCCATGCACAGATTTTTCATTAAAGTTGCTGGGAGTTCTGCACATGGAGGGCTTGGAAGACAGAGATCCAAGACAAAAGCCCACTATGAAAATGTTGTGGCTACAGAAAACTAATCTCTGAATCAAGTGGAGGCAAACACAGGACGGGTTTTAATTTCAGATGAAATTCAGCATTACTCCCAACTGAACTTGCCCATTTTTAAGATAGGTGCAAATTTCAGATAAATCCACACTGTATGCATCCATGGAGGCTGGGATTTTAAAAGAGAGTTATTTACTAAACTCCCTCTGATCTATCTGTCAGATGCCTTGGAAATCCCCTGACTTAGCTGGTGCAATAATGTTAGTTCTATGGATAGAAAAGCAATTTTAAAAAATGCAACTGTTTATCTGACTCAGGCTGCACCTACACTTCATGAGATAAATTTGAACTTATTTATATCGATTTTCTAATTCTGGAATGTATAAGTTTGATTTTGAACATCCTCACTTCACTCCGTGCTCCTCACAAAATCGAGTCATTGCTGCCACACACACATTGGCTAACACCAACTGTTGCAGTAGTGCATTGCGGAAAGCTATCCCACAGTTCCCTCATCCCCGTAGCATTCTTGGTATGCTCGCTGGTCTTGACACTGTGTCCCCCCATTGCATTTTCATTGTTCCCCTCCCAATCCCTGAAAATATGTTGATCCCCTGGAAACAATGCAGAAGACACACAAAATTAGAAGAAAGAATTTTTGGTTTCCCCACACCTTACATTGCCAACATGGATGCAGCAACTGTATTCTCAACTGGACATACACTGATGATTGCAAGCATGTGATTCCTGAAAATAATGCAGGAGCCTGGAATGCTTCTTAATTTGAGAGGCATGTAGGACGAAAGAATTTTTGGTTTCCCCATTCATTATGTTATTAGTGGAAAGGATATTTGGCTTTCCAGTGCACTATAAAGCTTCTGTGCAACGACTGTTTTCTTAACGGGCCATCCACTGAGTATCCCACCTGCCATCATTGCAGAAATGTGATCCCTGAAAATAACGGATGGGCCCAGAATGGTTCTTACATTGAGAAGAATGTAGGAAGAAAGGATTTTTGGTTTTCCCCTACACTATATTGGTGTTGGGGAGAGTCTTAATGCAGGGTCCCGGACTGTGCAGGAAAAAAATAATTTTTGGTTTTCCCCTGGTGGCAGCAAGCCCAGGTATGGGCCAAGTGGGTGGGGGTGTCACTGGCCCTCCCCCAGCAGCAGCAAGCCCTTTAGCCACCAGGGGAGACTTTTCCCTCGCAGCAGCAACAAGTCCAGGTATGGGCCAAGGGGGGTGGTGTCAGTGGATGACCAGTTGAGCTGTTCCTTTCCCAGTGGCAGAAAGCCCAGGTATGGGCCAAGGGGGAGGGGATCAGTGAGCTGTTGAGCTGTTCCTTCCCCAGTGGCAGAAGCAAGCCCGTTAGCCACTGGGGGAGACCTTCCCATGGCAGAAGCAAAGCCCAGACTTTCTTTCATGCGTGACTGGCAGTATGGTCAGCGCCGAATGGCAGGCGCATCCTTTTATTGGGTGGGGTTGGGGACTACGCATGTGATGTGGCTGAGCACGGAAAAGACCCAGACTGTGGTGCCTGTGGGAGAGGAAGAGGGGATCGCACACAAATATAAACTGCTGAGAAGTTTCTCGGCATGTTATGCAAGCATGACCCCAGCATAGCCTTGCTGACACATGGTATGGCAGGGCATGAGCTGGCGCCAGGCAGTGCAGAAAAAAATAGCAAGTGTACAGAGAATTGTGAACTCCCTGGAAGGGCTATTTGAATGTGTAAATGCACTCACAGTGCTAATAGTATAGAAAGAAAGAAGCCATTTCTCACACTGTCATACCAACATGAGCCTACAGCCAAAGACTTCTTGTTCCCGCTCGGAAATTCACTGTCTTACTGTTACTGAAGAGCACTGGCCAGAGCATAGCAGTGAGATGGGCATTATGGGTTACATACTGAGCACCTCTGGAGGCTAATAAATTCACTTTTAAGATGTGGCGCTTCCACATTTGTATTTAATCGAACTTCTGAATTTGAGCTTGATGCTATACCGATCAGGTAACTGCAATTTTGTAATCTTGAGATTAGTGCACCTAAAATCAAGCTAATGGCCTTTACAGAGAAGACAGACATATAGTAAAATAGAGCTAACTGAATTAAATTCAATTTTATCTTGTAGTGTAGATGCAGCCTGTGACACCAGTCTAAGGCTGAAAACCAGTCCCAATTTGGCTACCAACCAGCAAAGGTTTTCAGCCCCCAAGCTCTTGTTAATGTGTTTTGCTTGTTAAAAATATTGCTTCCATAATGCATATGGCCAAACAGAAAATGTACTCTGTGATCAGCCTTCAAATGCATTAATGCCCAGCTTCTGCAGTCATATCAGTGTGTACAGCCTCCATGCCGTATGCAGGGGATTACTATATAAGTGGGACTCTTCACTCACTCAAAAGGTAAGGCCCCAGGATTCCAATTGCAAGATAGGGATGAAAGTTCTACTTTTGACCATTGTTCTCAAGGGACAATATTGGCCATGTAAACATTAGCTGAACATATGGTAGAGCTGGCACTGAAGAGTCAGAGTGAGTGAACAGGATGTGAATGCGTATTTTGCAAATTATGAAACTCACCTGAACCCTGATGACTTGATACATTAAAAATACAAATGTCACTGAGTATATTACTGAGTAAAAATCAATAAACCACACCTGAAATACAGCCCACCAATGAATTGGTTAAATTGCATTATGAAATAAGTTAGAACATGATGTAATTGGCCAGATGGATATCTGAACAGTAGGCAGGCTCCATTATTTATTTTTTATAGCACCCCAGCCCCTGCACAGGGCACACAAAGACAGGTCTCTGCTCTGAGGTGTTCACATTATGAATCAAGGACCCGTCAGGCAAATATAATGTACTCCAGGGATGGGAACAATGGCAAGTATTATTAGAAATACAATTCTACAGAGACTCTGTTTAGGCAGGAGTTTGTGTGAGTGATTCAAACTTTTTGTTTAATTTAAGTTTTGCAGACAAACTATTTTTTGTGGGGAAGGAGTTTTTGGGAGGGATTAGAATGAAGTGAAGGTAAAGTCTTGTTAAATAGTATTTGGCAGAAAGTGGAAGCATGGAGGAAGACACCAAGGCTATGTCTATGCCACTGCGGAAGATCAACCTGCTCCCGGTGAATTTTCCAGGGTATTGTATCATGCATGTGCAAAATGGTGCTTTCCGAGGTCAAAGTTGACCCCAGAATGTCTCTTGAGCAGTGGGGATTAAGGAAAGTCGACAGGAGAAATGCTCCTCTTGGCCTTCTTCCATGAAGACAGACATTAAAGTCGACCGCTGAAAGGTCGATTTTAGGTACGCAATTGGTGTAGTTAAAATTGCATATTGCCAGTCGCCTTCCATGTCTAGTATCGACATAGCCTGAGGATATGTCTTCACTACACACCCAGTGGGGATGTGAGAAATAGAACCATATGTGGTCAGCAGTGACTCTCTGTACTCCTCAAGATTGTGAGGAGTTAGGGAGGTCAATGGGAATGTTTCTCCCATCAACTTCCCTCTGTGGGGACAGCCAGGTAAGTCGATTGTAGATAAGTAAATTTGAGCTATGCAATTGTCATAGCTAGAATTGTGCATCTACAATAACTTTAATGCCTAGCGTAGATCTGGCCTCAGATGCATATGAAAAAAAAAAAGAGAGAGAAATGTAAATTATGATGGCAAGCATTGGTGGTGGAGCACATAGTATGTATAAGAACACAGGAAAAGATTGTGTTGAAGATACGGTTGCCATTGTATGATGCAGGGCCCTGAAAGCAAAGACAAGAAGCTTAAATTTGATGCTCAGTGCAAAGGGACAATAGGAAAGTGGTAAGATATTATAATATACATAAACTGATTACCATTCTGAAGTGTACGTTCAGAAAAAGTGAGATAATGGATGTCAATGTATGGCAGTAGAACTGGGCAGTATTTTGTGCAAATATGAGGCTGAAGAGGTATTTTGGGAATACAAGTAACTGTGTTTTCCTGAATAGTAACAGAGAGGAAGCCGTGCTAGTCTGTACACTATCAAAACTAAAAGCAGTCAAGTAGCACTTTAAATACAAGCAAAATAGTTTATTAGGTGAGTTTTCGTGGGACAGACCCACTTCTTCATGGTCTGAAGAAGTGGGTCTGTCCCATGCAAGCTCACCTAATAAACTATTTTGCTAGTCTTTAAAGTGCTACTTGACTGCTTTTAGTTTGGATTGTGTTTTCCTGAAATGTTTCAAGCATAGTCTAGGCAGGTCAGAGTGATTAAAGGGGTTAAGGAATTGAGCACACAGCTAATTCACCTGTGTATATAGGTAATGCCTGGCTCTACACCCATGAAAGGGGTAGGGCCAAGGGCTACAGGGGCAGGTCCGAGGGCAGTCAGTCCTTAGTGCTGCTGGACTGCAACCCTGGCCCCAGTTCAGAGTGGCGTGGAGCAGCACTGCCGCGTCACTTTAAAGGGACCCAGAGATCTGTCTGCTGCTGTTGCTAAAGTAGTTGTGGTGACAGCTGGGGTTCCAGGCCCCTTTGAAATGCCAGGTCCCCATGCAACTGTCCCCTTTTGCCCTCTCCACCCCCGTTTGGCAGGCCTGCACACTTCCATCCTCTTTTCTTTGTAGCTGTAACTTTGCCACCTCACAGATATGTATTACCACAGCTTTATAATCATGTGAGCACACGTTATGATTTCTGACAGGAATTTGCCTCTTATTTGGGACATGAATGAAGCTGCTGAAGCTGAGTGAGAATTCTGCCATTGGCTCCAATGGGCTTTGGATTAGGTTTTCAGAGAATACTGTAGAACAATGAACAAATTAATAAAGAAAATGTGATCTGTCCAGAGATGAATATATTACACACCAGACTAAAATCATTCAAATATATGTAACAAACACTTGAATTAGTGGGTGCCTATATATCACAGCAGTCATCGGTCTTGCAGTCTTGAATGACTGAATCGGAGGTTACACTTCAGTAAAAAAAATATTTTCAAGGATCTTTATCCTTATGTAAGGTATATAATTCAAGATAGATTGTTAACACAATATTTATATAGATTTCATATGCTTCAGCAGACATCATAACATATACAGCATATATAGAAACAAGAGCAGATAATATATCTTCTTTTGGGGCTTAATGTTTGTTTCAGTGTTACGAATTTGAGGGATAGTGTCATTCAGGTATGACAGAACCCACGCAAGGTTTGTAGCTAGAGCTGAGGTCACCCTAACAAATGAAAATAAAACTGGTGCTTCTCCCTAGGAGGGAGTTTACTTTTGGCACAAGAATTGTTTTGCCTTGTGTAAATCTTGGTAACAGGGCGGGTTCAGGTTTTGTTGAGCCTATTACCAGCTGTAACAGGGAAGGAGAATAAAAAAAGCAAAACAGTGCAAGAAAGTGGGGAAAGAGGATGCACTTGGCAGCATAAAATTTGTACACCTCAGGGGGAGAGGTTATTCTTTAAACATGTTGCATTTAAGCTCTTGGCTCAACAGAATAATTTACCATTATTTGGATAGTGCTTGGTATGATGTATAGGCTACCTACCGATATCAGCAAACATCACTGCATTAAAGCTATTAATTTAGTCCTCCTAAAAACAGTTTACAGTTCTAATTGCTAGTGAATCAATCTTTTCCCACAGCTGGAATGTACTAAATAATATTTCTGCTTTTGTCAAGTAAATCTCCAAACAAATTTGATTGTGACAGGTCAAAACAGAATGCCAGATTTTGAGATGTCTTTGTGAGCACACAACAACATAACCAAACATAAAAGAAACAATGGAAGACAAAACATGGAAGAAGAGTTCATGGTGACTAAGAGTAATGAAACAGCAAAGACACACTGATGGCAGGAGAAGATTGGCACTAGGCCATCCCATTTGTACTTACTCGGAGGAAGTTATCCAAAGAACCGTTTTCCATATACTCCGTAACAATCATAACTGGTTTACCTGAAAATACATTAAAAACACCTAGTAAGCATTGAAAGAGAAATATAAAATTCACCATAAATAAAAAATGTTTTATGCATACTTAAGAATCTTGCTTCCAAATGAATCTTCCTCTAAATACTGATTACTTTTAAAAAGGAAAGACAAAGGAGGCGGAGGAAGTAGAGGAAAAAAGAGATTGAAAGAAAAGAAAAGAAGGCTCATGAGAAAAATACAGCACAGGTAAAAAGTAAATGAAAGCATCAGAAAATACACCCCTGGAAAACATCAGAAATACACCCACTCGTATCAGGACTCAGCCTAGTCCCATCTGATTTTTAACACTTCACATACATAGAAAGATTTGCCAACAATGATAACAATTTTTCTGATTTGTCAACCTTGATAATTTTTGGACTGCTATGCTTTATATATTGAGTCTGTTCTGGTAAGGCTATGATCTGAAGAAGTGGGTCTGTCCCACAAAAGCTCATCGCCTAATAAATAATTTTGTTAGTTTTTAAAGTGCTACATGTCTGCTTTTTTGTTCTGATATAATACAGACTAACACAGCTATCTCTCCGTTACTATATAAAGAACGTGTAAGTACTTGTATTTCTGTCTTGCATCACAGCATGAAACCACAGTCAAATGCAGTAATTTAGAGCCCATAATAGGTGCTCACATGGTAGCAAATGTGGTACAGGAACAGAATACTAACGCTGTCCCCATTCAGGGACAACCCTGTTGTGTATTTCAACATTCTCTCTGATAGCGCACTGGCTATATCTTTCCCCATAAAGTGACAGGAGATGGCTAATGGAAAATTTCCCCTGTGCATGGAAATGCTCTGTTCATGCATATTCTCCCCCTTGCACAGCACTGCTGTTTAAGAGGAGGAAGTTAGGCAAGGCAGGGAATGAAGTCCATACTGGAGCTCCACTCTGACCTATCTGCCACTGATTTAAATCAGAGATGCTCCTCTATAACTCTAATTTTCACAAGAGCTGGACAGCTTAGGATCAGGGAGCCACAGGTCCCTGGTACCTCTCCCTCTGTATTCAAGTGGCACTTGGATGGGATTGAGAATATTGCCCTGTATGAGAGAAGTTAGTCTGTATTCTCAAAACCAAGAAGTCCTGTGTCACCTTATAGACTAACAGATATTTTCGCGCATAAGCTTCATCAGATGCAATGGGCCGTTGCCCACAAAAGCTTATGCTCCAAAATATCTGTTAGTCTATAAGGTGCCACAGGACAACTTCTTGTTATTGCCCTGTATGTTGATTTAGCGGTAGAGCAGGGTACTCTGCAAAGAAACAACCCCACACTCATGGTGATGACCTCTTCTGGAGCGCAACATTTCAAGTCCTTGTGCTCAGTTTTGGTCTGATTTATGACCTGGGAATGTGAAAAGCCACTAACTAATCCATTTAGCAAGCCATGTAGCCTCCTAGAGGAAAATCCTCTTTTCCGCATTTCTTCTATAGAGCAAATGATGCAACAATAAATGTATGAATCAAACTATACGACATTATAGAGATTTAATTATTAATAATTGTATCTCCATGACACATAATTTATCTACACAATGCACTACATGTACGAGTTCCCATCTCATTAAAATAAGTCATTTACAATACGCTGAAAGAGTTCCTTGTTCTACTGCCAAAACCATTGTTAAATTATATGCATCACATCATTATCCTTTACACATGGAGATATAGTTTGACTGTAAGGAGTATCACACATGAGATAACTAATAGTCACCTCACATACAGTATTTAGCAAGGTAGTTAAGTATATGGCTAAATTCAAAGACTGAGAATATTCCCTACATAGCTTTAATGAGACTACTTTGTGCTCAGAGATAGGCATGTATACTAGTACCTTGCCCAACTGTGGCCTAAGCTAACCAGCGTTATGAGCAGACACCAAGTTCCCTGATATCAAAAACCAAACCAATCAATTCATTCTGTTATGGGGACATTTTTACTAATCCCAGACATTCATAAAAATCCCAAAATGTCATAGTTTGTAAACTGTATGTTTTTTTTTTAAATGGATTCTTTCTATACTACCTCATGTTGCTAAATCAGAGAATTTGCCAAACCACAGTAGGTCAATATTGTCTGGCAGCATTACCAACAGTCCCACTGCTTATCGGGCTCTCAGAAGACATTTAGGGGTAAATTACAGCTAAAAAACATCACAGCACACTGACAGCCAGGACTGGTGTCTGTAAACAAACTTTATGGGACCACAGAAAACTTGGCTACTTCCAGTTAATTAAAATCATGCTGCATCATAGATATTGCTGGACCAGATTGTACTGGACTTGAGGTTCAACCTGCAGTTGCCTTGTGATTTCTGAACTGTTAGGGTGCACACTGCTCATTCTTTCCAAATCCCATCTGGCAGAACTAGGGTAGAAACCTTTTTAAAACAATGAAAGCCAAAGGACTCATCTAATCCACTGACTCTAGAAACTGGGTCTTGAAGGAAAAATGTGAAATATTGAGAGAGTTGTGACACAATCATAAGAAATGGCAACATTGATGATGATCACCACAACGAATCTATGCCTAACCCATCTCACACACATTGGTGCCGCCTTGTCTGGAGTACTGCGTCCAGTTCCAGGCCCCCCAGAATAGAAAGGATGTGGATGCATTGGAGCAGGTCCACCAGAGGGCAACAAAAATGACTGAGCATGTGACCTATGAGGCAAGGCTGCGGGACTTGGGCTTATTTAGTTTGCAGAAGAAAATGGGGGGGTGGGTTTGATAGCAGTGTTCAATTACCTGAAAGGGTACTCTAAAGAAGATGGAGAGAGGCTGTTCTGAGTAGTGGCAGATGAGAGAACAAGGAGCACTAGTCTGATGTTACAGCAGGAGAGCAGGTTGGGTATTAGGAATAACTATTTCACCAGGAGGGTGGTGAAGCACTGGAATGTTTTATCAAGAGAGGTGGTGGAATCTTCATCCCTAGAGGCTTTTAAGTCCTGGCTTGACAAAGCCCTGGCTGGAATGATTTAGTTGGGGTTGATCCTGCTTTAGGCAGGAGGCAGGACTAGATGACCTCCAAGTTCCCTTCCAGATCTAGGATTCTATTATTATAATCTGTCAGTTGCCCAGCTTCCAAGCAGGGAGCTCTTGCTTTCTGGCCATGACTCTTTTTCAGGCTGGTAAATTCTGCCTTATCTTGCTGCTCTTCCTGGCTTCTCTGGATGAGAGGATGCCACCCACACCAATTACTTCCACCTCCTGAAGACTTCCTGACCTCTCCCTTTTTGACCCATCCCTCAGTCTTGGACACATTCACAACTTCTAGTACTTATAGTACTGCAGTTGCCCACAGAACAGATTCACATTATATGCCCCCTTTTAAAATTGTCTTAAAAGTTAACATACATTTCCTTAGGCACAAGCGTATTTGATACTCTGCACCCCCACCCAAATTGTAAGTCTTGCTAAGATTCCCATTTGGTAGTTGCAAAACTGAATCTTGCCGCAATGGATACAATGCACAGTATACCTAGCATTAAATGTCTTTCAAAAGTTGCTTGTGAAAACTCAGTGCATATTACAATTTGAGCTTTGTAAAACCACACTTTTTGCCTCAAAAATGGGGACGTATATGGAATTTCACATATTAAAGAGAGAGACAGAGACATAAAAATAAAAGATACTGTTGTGATATTTGCAGAAATAAGTCACTGTTCTGTAAACTTCATATAATCATCTATGTTTATATAGCTTGTGATCAACTCTGTGGTAGGGTGAATCATCTTCATGACATTCCACTGGATAGTTGCTATGATTCCAGTGGGGCCCATCACCTTTCTGTGACCCCATGTAAGCAGAACATTTCTATTATGCCCAATGTAGAGGTAACAGGCATTGGTACAGCAAGGCCAAGTGACTTGCCCAAGATCACACTGGAAGTTTGTTGCTGAGTAGGAAATCAAAGATGGGTGTCCTATGTCCCAGGACAATGCCCCAACCAAAAGGTCATCCATCCCTTCCTTATTTCAAGCTATGAATTTTATTATTTAATAATGTTTTCCAAAGTTTGCTTTATTTGCCTTTTTGCTGTAGAGAAGACAAAAGTGGGCTATGTAGATATTTAGGAAGATGCATTGTTATTTCACATGTTCGGCAAGAAGACATGGAAGTTAAAAACAGGACACCATCTTGCATCAATGTCACAACCACAGAGCAACTTCTGAGGGCTTGTTTACCTGGTGGTATAATTATTTGTGAGGCACCCCTAGCTCAGTACCCTGAGCTGCAGGTGCTAAATCCCCTCCGTTTTGGCCCTCTCAGTTGTGTCTGTATATGTGTCAGGAGGGAAGGCTCTGTGTGCTGCCTTTCCTCCCACCTGCCATGCTGAGCCATCTGCTTCCCCTTACACCAAAGCGGGACTGCCACAGGTGAACACCCTACATCCCATTCCACTTCACCAGCCCTGGGCTGCCTCCTACACCCTAAATTCATAACTCACTCCTAAAAGTAGGGATCCCACACCCTTATCCTGAGTCAGCTCCATCAGCCTAACTCCCACCCAGGCCCCACACCTGTACTGCAACCTCCTTCCCTGAGCCTGCTCCCACATTCAAAAGCCCTGTTCTGCTCCCCAGATGGCTTATCCCCAGTCCTGCCCCAGAGCTTGCACCGAGTCTGAGCCCTGACCTCCTCTCTTATCTACGCTCCTTCCTTCACTCCCATCCTCCTCCTGCACTCTGAACTTATTTTGGCCCCACTCCAGAGTCTATGGGGACCCACAAAATCGAATAGCCCCAGGACTTCAGAAAAATTAATCCACCCCTGGGTGCAACATTACAATTTGTCTCCCCGTATCTCTTCCTATAAACAGGGTGGATAAAATCTGTGTCCCCATAACTTCGACTTTTTACAGTTTTTCTGCAGCCTTTCAGCCTGTTGAAGAGAGAGAACAGCCTTCTGTTGACTGTTTGCAATCAGATGGTAAGGGATGGTACAGTAAGACAGAGAGATATCATGTGTGCTAAAAACAAATAGTTGTTATTGGTAACACTAATAGCAAAGTGTTACAGGTAGTCTATGGAAACTGACAGTATCTTCACAAGTGCTCAGACTAAAATGCAATATAGCTTCATAACTGGGCTATTCACAAAATGTATAGGATAAATTCATGGTCTCATGTAACTGAAGTATTGTATCCTCTTCAAATGCCCAGTTACCATAAAAATTCAATTTAATAATGTGTCAGAAGTCTGAGATTAGTTAAGGTATGAACAAAAGCCTTTCAAATTATTAAAATAACATTTCCCTCTCTTATTTGTCCTCCCAAATACTGAGTGCAGGTTTCCATCCATATTCATTTGTAAATGTACATGTAATCAGAAACATATGCTTAAAAAAAAAAGGTATACTTTCAAAAGAATGTTCTGCATTCATTTATCAAAATGTAGCCGTAGCCATTTATACACGATTACAACTTGTGTCAACAGTGTTTCAGAAATTTATTATACTAACAGGCTACAAATTGCTGTAAATTATTAATAAACAAGAGAGGACATTTGTGCTGGCTGTTAAGGCTACTGCCCATAAGGCACCCTTGAGACCAGAGTAGAGGGAAATTCTGAACAGAAACAAATATGAAACAGGGAAATAATTTGGTGCTGGAGCAAAGAATTGAGATATTATTTAGCTAATGCACCTCAGGACATCTCCAGTGTATTGTAAGACACATTGGGTCATACAGCTTTCAAGCAGTCACTTTTAGATGTAGATGTCATTGCAAATTGCTAGATGTTGCTTCAAAGGTCACGATCAGCATGAAAAGTCAGTTTATTGCTAAAGACTATTTGCCAAAAATAATTTGTTTAATGAAGAAAGGGTCACTTTGTCTATTTATCTACTACATATACTGGGAATGATTCTGTGAGTCCTCCACAGATGGACCATCCCCTAAGTGTATAATGAATGTTCCTGAAAAGTATTTATGACATTGTTAAGTGTTATATTCCCACTATTCAATAACAATTAGACAGTATCGCAAACTTGACATTAAAATGTATCTACCCAGGCCAATATGTACAAGCATAGGCAGAAACCTAGAGGACACAGATTTTTCTTTAAGTATCTTGAATAGTGGGGTATGAATCAGGAAATAAGGGTTCTGGATGAATACTTAAATAATTGAGTATGAGTGTGTTCCACCACCCTGTTGACTGATTAGTAATGAAAAAATGTTTTTTTTCGTTCTTGATTTTTGTTTTTTTTAATTCACTTCACCAGAATGGAGATGAAGAATTTTGTAAGGCTTCCAAAACATTTATAAGGGATTTCCAAGCCTGGAGAGCTCGATGTACAGAATCCATTTGTTCTCCAATTTATAATCTCACTATTCAAGACATATAAAGAACCAGCCGTACTCCCTAGGTTCCCTGATTTAAGAGCACTGCTGGAGTCTTCCCCTATGGTGGGGAAAAGCACTCGCAGTGGGAAGTTGCTGGATCATTTTCCAGCTGCAGTTAGAGGACTCAGTAGTCGAGAAGGACTCTAGCAGGGGGTGGACATGGGGAAATGCTCCACTGCAGACTTCCCCACTGCCACCCTTAACCGAGCCACAAATCAGTGAAAAGTAGGCCACATCCACACGGGTGTGTGTAGCTCAGGGGTCTGCAACCCCACAGCATATGGGCTGATTTTCACTGGCACACAAGGCAGCAGCGCATCCCTGGCCCATCTCCCCTGTGGAGCCAGGAGCTTGCTCTAAGTCATGCTGCCTGTGGACTAACAAAAGACCAGCTAAACAGTAAAGCTATGCATTGCAATTTATTTATGAACGAAGCTGTTGAGAGTAGAACTATTAGTGACTTTAAAAAGCATCTCCAGCATTTTGACTGTACGTAAAGGTCAAAAGGTCAAATTTTGGTATGCCACCTTGGAAATGTTGCAGACCCCATGGTATAGCTGCATGTTTCTTAGATACTGCACAAGGCCCTAGTTCTCAGAGAGCTGTGTTGTAAATCTACCCTGCACTAGCCTGACCTTCTCTGAGGCTACATCTGCACTACAAGATACATTAAAATTTAAGGCAAGTAGCTCGATAGTAAAATGTCACTGTCTTCACTGTGAATACCATTAGTTCGAATTATGGAACACTAATATCAATATCATAATATCGTTGGAACCTGCTGGGTGTAAAGTTCGAATTTAAAATTTTGAATAAAGGCCAGTGTGGAAGCGCCATGTCTTAAAATCAAATGTATTAGCCTCCAGAGGTGTCCTGTATGTATCCCACAAAGCTTAGTGGTTATCTGCCAGGGCTGAGTGCTGCTCTCCAGGTGTGCAGGAAGGAGGTCACAGGAAGCCCATGAATTTGAATTTGAATTCATCAGTATCCAGTCTTTGAAATAAAGGGTGCGCATAATGAAAAAATTTCTTTAACCTATTGCATTGCATAGCATAGGTAGCCATCTCCTTCAGTCATGAGCACTCAGGGTAATGATCTGCCTAATAGTTCTCAGCCTTGCAAGAGAGCTCCAGCAAGAAGCGATCAGGAGATTCTGGATCTTCTTGAAGTTTGGGGAGAGGAATCAGTGGTGAGCAGACGTCAGGAGTCCAAGAGAAACGTGAACATATATGATACAATCTCGCAGTTAATGACCGCCAGAGGTTACTCTTGGGACTCTATGCAATGCTGGGTGAAAGGGAAAGAAGTCTGGCGGGCTTATCACAGAGTCCAGGAAGCCAACTGGTGTTCCAGGTCATCTCCACAGACCTGTCGCTACCATGAACAGCTGCACGTGCCTCCTGTGGGGGACCCCCACCATGTTGTCCACTCCTCATTAAGACAGCTGTGGAGGCCCTGGTCTGGAGTCCAGGGAGGGGAACTGGAGGACCAGGAGGAAGAAACCAATGGAGAGGAGGATGGGGGCAATCAATAACAGCCCAAGGAAGTGCTTCCCAACAGCCCAGAGCTCTTTGCCCTAGAGCTGGAACCAGTCCCCCCATGCAGGTCCCCTCTACACCAATCCCTGAGCCCCTGTGACCAAGCCGTTCTGCTGAGTATTTTTTCTGAATGCTACCGGTGCGTTTCAGGGGAGTATAGGTATGTGTATGGGTACAGGTTTTCTATGGATTTGTGCCCCTCAGAAAAGCACGTTAATATTTCTGGGGATGGAGCCCTTATCCTTTTTGGAGATCTCCTCAAAGGCCTCATCCCAGCACTCTTGTATGTTTTGCACCAGGCCTGACTTAATGTGGCTTCCACGGTAGCACACGTTGCCACAGCAGGCAACCAGATAGCAATCTGGTGTCAAAGAGCCACACACAATTTTGGCAAATTTTCCAGGATTGCGGTCACACAGGGTGACCAGCTCTTTGTCTATATCTGTCAGTTTTAGGCGGGTGATGTCTTTCTTGGCAAACTGAAGAAACACAGGAATTTGGATTGGATTTTTTGCAGTGCTCCCTGCCCTTTTACATTCCCCAGGAGCCCACTGTTGCACTTTGTGGCAGGCCATGCGCTCCACTTCCCTGCTGCCGTGGGGGTGGGAGGGCCTCTAGGCCTTCTCCCCTCCCATTTTCCTTTCCCCGCACACTTTTTCTTCAATTTAGAGGGATTCCTCCACACCCAGCCATCCAAAGAGCTGGAATCAAACCCTCCCCACCCTTACCCCTCACCATATGGCTGCCGGGCTCTGCAGACCCTGCTACAAGAAACTGGCATGTGCCGCACAGGTGGGTTTGCCCTCCTGTATGTGGCCTTATTTCCCTGATGACTGCCAAGAAACTCTTGTACTCCGACCCGGCAGATGGCTGGAAAGTCCCCTCCCAGCATGTCTTTTAAATTTACAGGGATCCCTCCATACCCAGGTGTCCATGCAGCTGGACTCGAACCCTTTCTTGGCCCTCCCCCTTGCCATGTCACTGCCGGGGTCTGTGGGCCTTGTTACTTGTGGAGGATTGCTCCAGGAATGGGTGAAAAAAGTTCTTCCCCTGCTACAGGACAACGAATGGCTTCCCCTTCTTTGTATCCCCCTTCCCCCCAGAAAGTGGACAATAGCTTATCATGTCTACAATGAAATGTTCTGGATAAATGACAGTAAATGATGGCTTGTGTAATGCACACTTTGAATACCATCCTTAATAAAACTTAATAACCCTTGCAGAAAGAAACCTTCCCTGACAGCAGAGACAGAGACCCGTTCATTCCATGGGGAAGGGCTTAGTGTGAATTGTATCTCAGTTGTGACATTCACTTTACAGCTGTCATGGCCAGTGTGGGAGACAGGCCAAAGAAGTGCAAAAGGTCCAAGCAGGATCTGATCCTACACTACGTGGAATAGTTTGAAGCACAAGCCAGTGATATGAAAAAGGACACAGCACAGTGGTGGCAGAGTACAGCAGAGTGGCAGCAGGGTATGCTTGACTTCCAGACAGAGCAAGCGGCAAACCAGAGGGAGGATGTAGCAAAGCTCATAATAGTAGTAAGCAACCAAACGGAGGTCCTGTGCTCCATGCTGGAGCTGTACAGGGGCTCCCAATGCCACGGTTGAGAGTCCGCTGAAGACAGGCTGAGAATCCCCTGTTGTTGGGGTCCCCAAATACAGGGAGAGAGGGCAAGAGCAGGCTGCTGCAACAGCCCCAAGAGCCACTGCAAAAGGCTACCCCACCAACCTTGACCACGCTTCTTTTCCCTGCTGCTTAAATCTCCCTTGCACTCAAAATAACCTTTTGTCTTTAGCTCGGTGTGATTTTTTGGCATGGTGGCAGGGTGCACAAATCATTGTGGAGAACCAGGCAGGGGTGGAGAGGGCTGAGAGCACAGCTGCCTGCTGCTACGCCAAGGTCTGCAGAGGACTCACAGCAGAGGCTCCCGGGTAGGTGTGGGGAGAGTTGAAAGCACAACTGCCCATTTTTAGGAAAATAACTCTCCCTCCACATCCATTCTTCTTCCTGAAACTTAACCCTCTCCCCACAAGTAAAAGCATTTTTGTAAGACATGGTCTGATTTATTGGTTCACATTTAGTGGGGAGCACAAATGAGTTTGGTGAGTGGGGGTTGGTTGTCATTACAGCAGAGAAATACACTGCCATCATAGGTGTGGCAGATCATTCATGGAACCATTTTTTTAAAGTGTTCCAGATTGCTGTTCACTCTGCACGATTATTAGTGAATGGCCATGTAAGTGGCTGCAACTAAGCCCTGCCTATGGCCTCAGCCTCTGTGTCCCAGGCATTCAGGAAATTCTCCCACCTGGATTCACAAGTGTTATGCAAAATAATGCACATTGTAATCACAGTGGGGACATTAGTTTCATAAAGGTCCAAAGGGGTCAATAAGTATATGAACCTCACTTTTAAATGGCCAAAGGCACAGTCAACCACCATACTACACTTGCTGAGACTTTGATTGAAGTTTTCCTTGCTGCAGTACAAGGATCCTGTATAGGGTTTCATAAGACAAGGGAGAAGAGGGTAAGCAGGTCATCCAATACTACAACAGGCATCTCCACATTACCAGTCTTGATTTTCTGGTCTGGGAAAAAAGTCCCAACCATGAGCTTTCTGTACAGCCCAGAATTTCTGAAGATGCAGGCATTGTGAACCTCCCCTAACAATCCCATGTTGATGTCAGTGAAAACAACCTTGTGATCTACCAATGACTGCAAAACCATTGAGAAGTACTCCTTTCTCTGTATATACTCAGAGGCCAGGTGGGCCAGAGCCATGATGGGGATCTATCAGTGCCCCACCACAGTTAGGAATCTCCTGGGCAGCAAAGCCATCCACTATTGCCTGTACATCTCCCAGGGTCATGGTTTTTCTCAGGAAAAGCCACAAGATTGCATTGGTTACCTGCACCACCATGGACACCACCATAGATCTGCCCACCCCAAACTGATTTGCCACTGACCAGTAACGGTTGGGTGTTGCAAACTTCCACAGAGCGATTGCCACTCGCTTCTCAGCTGTTAAAGCCTCATTTTTGTATTGCTGCATTTCAGGGTGGGGCCAGCACATCACAAAGCTCCATAAAAGTGGACTTGCACATGTGAAAGTTCTTCAGTTACTGCTCATCATCCCACAACTCCAAAACGAGCGGTACTACCAGCGTGTGCTGGTCTCACGAGTCCAAAACCACCGCTCCAATGTCAGCAATAAATTCAGGGCAGCCAGCAGTTGTGAGTTCATGGACCACAGCAGAAAGATTTCCTTCTCAAAACCTTCATCGGCATCAGCACCACAGTGCTCAACCATCATGTCACTTTATAATTGACAGCAAAATTGTATGACAGTCGGTGAGGTGGCCATAGCTGTGTGTGCAATGACTTGAAGCATTTGAGAGTTCATGACTGCACTAGTGCTGTCTCTGGTTCATTTTCATACAGTTACTGGGTGCTCTGAATTCTAGGACAGAACTTTGCATTCTGGGATAGTAACATCAAACACCCACAATAAATGAAACTAAGGCACTATGGGATAGGTACCCACAATGCATAACTCATGCAGTGGAACTTGGATGTGGCAATGGGGACACAAACTCGACATGGAGAAACAGAGGGTTGAATATCTAGAAGGTTTATGGACACAAATTCAAACTCATAATACTGAGGTTAAGAAATCAAATGTATTAAAAGTTGAATATATCTTGTAGTGCAGATGTAGCCTGAGTTGCATAGTTCACTCTTTGAGCTATACTGCCCTGAAATGGCACTAAGTTAAAGTACACCACAGAATACTGAGTGTGCTGCATTATGGTCCACAGAAACCCATAATGTGGGGTAACAGGCTTGTGTGGGCTAGATTTGCATCCCAGCTTGCTACCAACTATGTGTTTGTGTCGACAAGCCCTTTGTACCAGTGAGTTGTGAACTTACGGAGTTACTTTTACATGTTGCAGAATACTTTAACCAAGCAACTGTAATAAAAGTAGAACCATTTACAAAAATAAGTATACAACCAATTATATCAATTTAGTTGGAAGAATCCCCTAAGAAAAACTACTTACTGACAGAACATGAAAGCCCCTCCTTCTGTGGGTTTGTTTTATTGATCAACTCCTATAGAATTAAATACGGAAGAGTAATCTTTTTGCACAATTTTGAAATTAACCCACAGAATCCTAGAGTGGGGATATAATTTTCTATTAAATTTTATAGGCTTTAAAAGGTAATTCCTATTGACCCCTTGAGGTCTTATGCCTATTAACTCTTACAAGGAGGTTTTCCTGAGGGTGGACCTTACTTTCTATTTCCAATTCAAAAAGTGCAGCTGGGATAGCTGCATTTAGTTTTTGCTGACCCAAACCAAAACCAGTCTTGGTATATTTATCTGCCCCTTCTTTTCCCTTGCTAGCTTTCTCCTGCATTTCTTTTTTCAAGGTCTCTAGATTTGTCTAAAAGCATGCTTTAAACCTCTTCAGCAGCCATCTGAGAAAATCTACATTGAATGGACCAGGAAAGGCAGGAACAGAGCCTGTGCTACCGTGGCAGACCAGGGAAAAAACACCCCAAGTTTCTAAAATATAGTAAGGTTAAGGAGAAAGGGAACTGCAGCACTGTGCTCACTGGGAGGTTAGAGAGCTGGCCTGCAGACAATCACATCTGCTCCCAATTGCTAAGCAACCAGTCCTATTTGCCTGTCTCTATGCCTCTTCCTTCTGTCCTTTAGGCTGTTTTATGTTGGAGGTGGATGGTAATGAGGTAATTTGAAGAAGGCTAATGAGTTGCTAATGTGCATATCCAGCCCCTCCTTAGCATAATGGCAGCCACATGAATTTTGAAGTGCAGACTTTGAACAGCAGATTGACAGTGTGGATGGGGGCAGCTTTGAAATAAGCCCCCCACTTTGATATGTTACTTCCACAAAACTAAATTGGAGTAAAGGGAATGTTGAAGTGGGGGACTTATTTCGAAGCTGCCCCCATCTACACTGTCAATCTGCAGTTCAAAGTCTGCACTTTGAAATTTGCACAGCCACCATTGTGCTAGCGAGGTGTTCAATGTGCCCATTAGTGCCTCAGTAGCCTGCTTTGAATTGCCTCATTACCATGTCCCCTCCATTGGGAGGGGGTGAGTGTAAAAGCAGCCTTAGTTTGGTCAGTAACAGGAAAATAAATGTGGCTGTTATCTCACCATTCCTTCTTTTTATCTCTCTTCCCGCCAGACACATGCCAGAGAAAGGGATTGTGGGTGAAACCCTGACTCAATCATATCAATAGGAGTTGAGCTATAGATTTCAAAGACCGTGTCTACACTAGACCCAAACTTCGAAATTGCCACGCAAATGGCCATTTTGAAGTTTACTAATGAAGCGCTGAAATGCATATTCAGCGCTTCATTAGCATGCGGGCGGCCGCAGCACTTCAAAATTGACGTGCCTCGCCGCTGCGTGGCTCATCCTGACGGGGCTCCTTTTCGAAAGGACCCCGCCTCCTTCGAAGTCCCCTTATTCCCATCAGCTCATGGGAATAAGGGGACTTCGAAGTAGGCGGGGTCCTTTCGAAAAGGAGCCCCATCAGGATGAGCCACGCAGCGGCGAGGCACGTCAATTTCGAAGTGCCGCGGCCGCCCGCATGCTAATGAAGCGCTGAATATGCATTTCAGCGCTTCATTAGTAAACTTCAAAATGGCCATTTGTGTGGCCATTTCGAGGTTTGGGTCTAGTGTAGACGTAGCCAAAGGGTCCAGGACTCCAGTCCATATGTCCTTAACAGAAACAGAGGAGTGACATCTGAGGGCTAATTTACACTAGAAAGGAAACTCAACCTAAGTTATGCAGCTCCTGCTATGAGAAGGACACAGTTCTCATGGCACGAGTTGACTGATCATAGGTTGAATTTCTGACATGGCCCCACTGCAGCAAGTCAATGGGAGAAGCCCCCCCACCCATTGACTTCTCTTAGGCTGTGGTCACACTTGGCCAAACTTTGAAATGGTCATTTTGAAGATTATTAATGAGGTGCTGAACTGAATATTCAGCACTTCATTAGCATTAGGACATTTCCAGTCACAGCACTTCAAAAGCACTGCTTTCAAATGCTCATGGCTCGGCGTGGTTACACAGGGTCCTTTTCAAAAGGACCCTGTGCTTTTCAAAATCCCCTTATTTCTCTTAGTAGAGGGGAATAAGGGATTTTGGAAGGTGCGGGGTCCTTTCGAAAAGGACCCCCGTGTAGCCATGCCGAGCTGCGAGCGTTCTAAAGCAGTGCTTTCAAAGCACTGAGGCCAGAAGTGCCTAATGCTAATGAGGCTCTGAATATTCAGTTCAGTGCCTCATTAGTAATCTTCAAAATGGCCATTTGCATGGCCATTTCGAAGTTTTGGCCAAGTGTGGCCAGTCTTACTTCTTGTGCCAGAGGAGTACCATGATAGACAGGCACACCCTCAAGGTTTGATTTAGTGCACTCCTCCTAAGCATGCTAAATTGAACCCAGGAAGATTGACTGCAGCAGCAGCAATCTTCTCCTTAGTATAGAGCTACTCCGAGGGAGAAAAGAAATGGGATGAAGTCAGCTAGAGAAGATGTGGAAAGACGTTAACAAACTTTTTAGGGCTAGCAAAGAGTGTTCCTACGCAACAGCATCCAGCCTGCTCCTACCCTCCGAAGTTCTTCACCTGCTACCCATAAATCCTTTTGAAGACTGAAGAATGCTTCTCAGCAGTCCCTCCCCTCATACTACCAGGCTGCATGACAAGCTTGGAAGCAGGAGTGCCCATCCTTCCCTGGCACCATCTTCACAAATATTAGCACGGTCCAAGGCTGCTTATTTTTGTTTGTTTTTCTAAGACTAATACACCAGTCCAGGAAAGCAGTTTATCACATACTTATCTTGCTCAACTTAAGTAGCACCTGTGTGCTTCCCTGAAACTAAATACTTTCCTTAGGCTTGGACCTCAACTTGGTACCTGTAATTATCAACTCAATCTGACAAGTAATTTTTATATATGATAAATGTCAATGAAAATGTATTTTTAGCAATCAGTTTGGAGTTGTTTGGTAACAAACAAAACAGCTTTGGTAATAAATTATGAGAAATATAAATTTTCTCCTTTAAAACTGTGTCAAAACTTTAAAAGTTTTAAACTTACAAACTTTTGAACTTTAACTTCGTTGACTTGGAGTGCCGACCTTTTGGGAAAGGGTCCTCCTTTCCGTGAAGTATTAAGCACCTTCCCTAAGAAAATGGTGAAGCTGGGAACCCAAAAAACCGAAGCAAAGTCTCTCAATAATCTTGGATTTGGGTGTTTAGCATTATTACTATTAATAACTGCACATGTCATAAGACAGTTAAGAAAATCTGTGTTAATGATAATAGCTAAGGATTTAGCTTGAAAATAATGCCTATTGCCTGTATCCAATCAGAAGTCTTTAGGAAATCAGGTTCCATAACTCCAAAGAAATAAACAGCAAAGGCTTATGAGCTGCTTTGCAGTACTAAACTGGTGAATACAGTCTGTCACCCTTCCTTAGAATGCATGACCACAATGAAAGCTTACCTAGGCCCACTCATCTGAAGGTAATTAGCGTAAATTAAATTTAATATTGCATTAAAAGTAACAAAGTACATGCTTCCCTTTTTAGCATTTGAAAGAAAACAAACAGTTTGAACACATGATACTAAGGCAAGTGTATAAAACAATTCAGGTGAGTTTTCAGAACGTATCTTTTAAAAAGTTGGTTTATTGAAACACTATTGAGCACTCCCACAGTTGGGATATATTCTAAGGTCTTACTTTTGGTCACAACTCCCTCGAGACGAATGATGTTAGGATGGTCAAACTGTCCCATGATGCTTGCCTCCCCCAGAAAATCTCTTCTCTGCTTCTCTGTGTAGCCAACCTTCAGGGTTTTAATTGCCACCGAAATCTCCTTTTTAGAAGGAAGCTTGAGGCGCCCACTGCAGACTTCTCCAAATTCTCCTGGCAAGGTGGAGGGGAGACAAAATGTGAAATCTCATTATTCCAATGGGAACTTCAGAGAAGAAGCTTTATGTTATAGAAAAGTCACTGAGGCAGCATCATTAGTACATGACACTGGAGGTCAGGGATCTAAGTTTTAAGCATGACACTTTCAGCCAGCCACATAACATTTCCATCCTTCAGGTCTCCACCTATAAAGTTGAGTTCATGTCACTTACCTATTTCACTGGTCTTGGTTACTTCAGAACAATGAGGGGGGAACAGTGTACACTTCAGGTGCAAATGGATACAATGTGGTACATCTATGGGAGGGCTACCTGAATGAGTGTAGTTATAAGCAAAGAAGTGATGCATACACATGGTCCTTGAACTGACTGAATAGAGGTAAGTTGATTTCAAAGCAGTTTAAATTATTTCAGTGTAAGGAGACAAACCATTGTAAGACAGAGAGATAGCTGGGCTAGTCTATATACTATCAAAACAAAAAAGCAGTAAAGTAGCACTTTAAAGAGTAACAAAATAATTTATTAGGTGATGAGCTTTCGTGGGACAGACCCACTTCTTCAGATCATAGTCATACCAGAACAGACTCGATATTTAAGGCACAGAGAACCAAAAATAGTAATCAAGCTTGACAAATCAGAAAAAAAATTATCAAGATGAGCAAATCAGAGAGTAGAGGGGTGAGGGGGAAGTCAAGAATTAGATTAATCAGAATCAGAGAATGTGAATCAGAATCATGGGCACAGTCTCATGTTCCTCAACTAACATCATATATGCCATCCTGACCTCCCCCCCACACCCCTCCACTCTCTGATTTGCTCACCTTGATTATCTGTTTTCTGATTTGTCCTCCTTGCTTACTGTTTTTGGTTCTCTGTGTCTTAAATACTGAATCTGTTCTGGTCTGGCTATGGTCTGAAGAAGTGGGTCTGTCCCATGAAAGCTCACCTAATAAACTATTTTGCTAGTCTTTAAAGTGCTACTTGACTGCTTTTTGTTTTGCTAGTGTATAGACTAGCACGGCTTCCTCTCTGTTACTATTCATATATGCCATCATGTGCCAACAATGTCCAGACACTTTGTATATTGGACAGACTTCAAACTCTCTTAGACAAAGAGTTAATGGGCACAAAACAGACATAAAAACACTCCTGATCCACAAACTTGTCATCCTACATTTTAATGGAGTGGATCATTCTGTTAATGACTTAAGAGTTTGCGTCTTACTGAAGAGGAATTTTCACGCTATTTTGGAAAGATAGGCTCCTGAGCTCTCTTTTATATTCAAATTCAACACATTAACATTAATGCTAATTCTTGACCCGCCCCGCACCACTCTACTCTCTGATTTGCTCACCTTAATAATTTTTTTTTCTGATTTGTCAACCTTAATTACTGTTTTTGGTTCTCTGTGCCTTAAATATTGAGTCTGTTCTGGTATGGCTATGGTCTGAAGAAGTGGGTCTGTCCCACAAAAGCTTATCACCTAATAAATTATTTTGTTAGTCTTTAAAGTGCTACTTTACTGCTTTTTTGTTTTCTTTGTAAGACAATATAAGTATGGACACTGGCAGTATCTGCAGAGAGAGGAAGCTTGTGTTGTGCAGCCTTCACATGCAGACACGCCCTTTGTGATATTAATCAGTTAGGATCTGCTCTTGCAAACACTCAGCTCATGTCTACACTAGCAGATACTTTCAAAAGGAACATTCGAAGAAGGGCCCCTTTCAAAGTTCCCTGCAGAGCATCTACACACAAACTGCAGCCTTTCAAAATTAACTTTGAAAGAATGGGGCTGTTCCATCAAAGTCGTTCCTCTGGAGGGAATAATACCCCCTTTTGACAGACTCCTTCAAAAGAGAGCATGTGTGGACACTCTGCAGACGGCTATTTTGAAAGAGCGAGTCCTGCATGGCACTGATCAGCTGGCAGGGGGAGATGGATCCTGCATATGCCCGTGTTTAAAGATGCGGGCTCCCACAAACCCCTAGACAGGAAGCTGACAGCATGCTGGTAGCAGGGAGCACACACTGCTCATCTGCATGCTGCGGCTGGTGCCACCCCGGGTAAAACAGCGAGTTTCCCAAACTCATGGCCAGCACCCTGGATCCCCGCTCTTCCCAGGGGCCCCACAAGGACAGTGGGGGACCCCTCCAGGAGCCAAGCCAAGCCTCAGAAAAAGCCCCCCCCCCCAGAAGGGAGGCTGAACTCTGGGATCCCCTCTCCTTCTGGAAGGATGAGGAGGTCCTGCACCAGACAGGGGTCTGGGGCTGGAATGCAGCTGCCTTCAAGAGGCTGTCAAAGGTGTTCACCGGCCAGGGCCACCCCACTCACAGCACAGATCAGGTGAAGTCCAAGGTTAAAGAACTGAGGCAGGGGTACTGCCTGGAGAGGGATGCAGCCGGACGGTTGGGGGGCAGCGCCCACCAGCTGCCCCTATTTTAGAGCTGGACCAACTCCTCCGCCCCAAGGAAGCTGCATCCCGGGCTGTGGTTCTCAACATGGCTGAGCTGGAGCCGGGGATGGACAGCAAGGAGCACCCAGGACCGCCAGCCATCTATCGGCCCCAGTGGATGGTCTGGCACCTGTAGGTCACCAGAGATGAGGGGGGCTCAAGCAACGGGGTCATTGTCATTGACATCCCATGCGGTCCATCCAGCCAGCCCCCTCCACCCATGCCTCAACCGAGTTCCTGAAGGGACACTCAGGTTGGTGTCATCCATCCCAGTAGCCCTGGGACTCAGGGAGGGGGCGCTCGGTCCTGCTCAGGGTGGCCACATCCCATCCACATGGCCACCAGCCCCAGTCCAGAGGCAGCCTGGATGGCCACACTCCCGGGGCACTGTAGGGGGCTATGGGCAGCACTCAGCGCCTGCCATCCCAGACAGCACCACAGGCCGCACAGCTGTGGAGGGACTGGGGGAGCGTCGGATGGAAGTCCACGCTCACTCCACACATGCAGGGAACTCTGGAATCCGAACGTCACAGGGGCCCGGATGGTGGAGGGAGTGGCAGGGACACAGGGGTCATCATATGGGACTAAATGGCCCATTCTTCTGTACCCTTCTGTCTCTGTGCTCCAGTACCCAGGAGCCAGCCAAGCCCCGTCCATGGGCCAGGGAACCCCACCGCAGAGGGCAAAGGGGAGTGGCCTGTACCCTGACCAAGGATGGCACAGGGCCACTGCTGCGGGGCCACCACCAGGGCAGGGAGGAGGATGCAGGGGATCCTGCACATGCTGCCGCCATACAGGACCTCATTGGTGTGCTGTGGGAGTGGCTCGAGATGGAGTGGCAGGCCAGGGACAGTGTGGCGGCCAACCTGGACGTGCTGACTGACTGCCCCCCTGCGGCCCCTTATGAGCCTCTCCCGCACATGCAACCATCCCCCCCCTACGCCGGCCCCCCACAATGCACCCCCACTCCACCCCAGCCTCCCTGTCTTGATCCCAACCAACCTACCCTGAGCCGGCCTCCTCCAACTGGCAAACATGATAATGGCCAGGGCCAGATGTGTGGAGGCAGCTCCCAGAAAAGCAGGGGATGCTGCAGCCCAGCAATGCCCCTACCTTCCCGTGCTCCCAGCCCCAGCTCCAGCTCAGCCCCGATGGAGTGGAAGGGGCTTATGCAGCCGATGGTGATCTGGTCCTTAGACACCCATCAAGGGTGTAGCCAGACAGCCAGTCCCCTCTCAGACCAGCATTGCTGGGAACACAAGGGAGCCAAAACAACAGGGCACTTAACATAAATTCCAGCACAGCCTTTGAAGCTGTGAGAAGCACAGGTGTGCTGCTACAATGTGCCTCTGGGAACATATACAACAATTAGGCTCACAGCAGACAGAGAAGCTGTGACAGACATGGCTCTTAGCCCCTACTAAATAACGTGATGCACACACACCAACATCCTAGGTGGGAAAATATTTACCCTAATAAAAGGAATGTCCAGTAGTCGAAACTTATTGTTTCTCTCCCTTGCAAGTGTAAACTACTCTTGCGAGAGCTGGCGTCGCCCAGACAGACCAGCCCCAATTTGGCATAAGAAAGGAGAAAGAGAATAAAGGAGTACAGAGGTATAAGTATGGGACCTACAGCACCATGATTCTTGAGTGCTTTTCACTATCTATCTGCTGGTCAGATAAGTGACAGCCTCCCAAGGCTTCTGCAGCTAAAAGGGTCCCTAAGCCTTGTCCCTTATTCGTCTTTCCGCGGAATTGAGTGACCGATCCTGGCTTGGCACCGCTGGAATCGAGAGATGCAAGGAGGGTAAGAAGCACCCACACCTGATCTCCTATCTTTAGTGTACACATATTTTGAAATAGAGCTCTATACTTTGTTTTCTTTCTTTGGGATCGTGGCTTCAGTTTTGTAACTTGTTTGTGTGTGTAACATCTATACATTTAAATAAGTAGGCACTAGCAATTTTGTAACCACATGATTAGAATCTAGTTTAATAAATTTTGGTAACCGTTTGTGCATAAGCCTGACTTGTTTCTCTGGTTTACTGTAAAGCAGCCAACACAATTAAAGAACCTCAGCCGTTTTGGCTATAAAGCCTGGCCATTAGGTGAGAGTACTAAGAGCCTAGCGTTGAGTTGTGCCGCCTCCACGGGGCAAACTCTTGGGGCGCCTGTCAGTCAATCCTGACTGCCCACTGCGAAGGGGCTCTGAGCTCTAGCAGTTAAAGTGACGGGTGTGGAAAGGCTCTTAGTGCTGCCATTGGGGCACCTGTCAGTCAGTGTTGACTGCCCACTGCGAAGGGGCTCTGAGCTCTAGCAGTTAAAGTCACGGGTGTTTAGGACCTTGGGGCATCCGTCAGCCTGGCCCGGGCTGCCTGCAACGAAGGGACAGTGCGTCCTAGCGGTTAAAGTCACGGATGGTATAAAACGGGCATAGCTGGCACCTCACCAAACATCCCTGGCCATCGGCTAACAAAGGGTTAAGGCCCCCCATCCCCAGACCTCCTGGAGCATTGCTGTTGCCCCTCTGGCCCAGGTCCTCCAAGTACACAGTTCCGCCCACTCCCCTTGTACTTTTGTGTTATATGCCAAGTCAAATGTTTATTTGTGGTTACCTGTGTTCCCTGTGCATGGGTGGTTTGGTGATGAGGGGTTGTGCGCAGGGGTGGTTGTGTGTGTGTGTGTGTGTGTGTGGCTCCCAGGCAAAGGCCTCATGCAGGGCCTCCCTCACCTGCACTCCATCCCACTGGGCCTGGTGGCATAGGGCGGTGGCCAGATGTTCATAGCAGGGCCCATCCTTGGCAACCCACCCCTGCATGAAGGCCTCATGCTTTTCCTTGTAGTATGGATTGGGGAACTCCTTGCTCACACATCCCCATCCCCACTGCCCTGTCACTGCCCCTGTCCCCTATGGGGCATTCCTCCCTCCCTCCCTGCACCCTGCCCCTGCCCTCTGCAGGCTCCCCATCTCTGTCTCCTCCCCTGTCCTGGCTGGGGCCCAGCCTCCCTGATCCCTGACAGTGCCCCTTGTTTCCATAAGGCAATGGCCACCCTTTTCTGCAGGGGGAACGCTGCCCTCTTCCAGATGTTGCAGTGCTGGAGGGCTGGAGCAAGCCAGTGGCACAGCTCCAAGAATGTCCCCTTGGTCATTCTGGAGTTCTGCGGCCACGGGTCATCACCCCAGTCCTCCAACACCAGCCGGTCCCACTAGTCTGTGCTCACGGGGTAGCCCCACACAAGAGGCAGATGGCACAGGGGACTGAATGAGGGCATTGCACCCCAAGGACAGTCTGTGGGATGGTGGGTAGCAGGATGGCCACCCAAAGCCACTGCTGGACCACAGCCAGTGCGCTGGCCACAGCATGGATGGGTGCAGGTGGGGGACCTGCTCGGTGTGCCCCAGGTGCCTCCTCTGCACGGTCTCCCTCTGCTTGCTTATGGACGGCTAGCCAGCCCTCAGCATGTGCAGGACGAGGGTCTTGGGGAGGGGCCCTTTTAAGGAGCAGCTGGCGATAGCCTTTGACGGGCTTGTCTGCCATGCGACCCTGCCTCCGGTGTCTCCTGACCCTTTAGTTTCAAAAGGGCGCCCTGGGACACATGGATGGGCCTTTCGAAAGGGCGGGTAATCCGCATTTGGCTGTGGACGCTCCATTTTGAAAAGCTGTCTTTCGAAAGGTATTTTCAAAAGATGCCTTTTCAAACCCATGTTGTAGCGTAGACGTAGCCTCACAGTGTGACTTCCGTGAATCTATGAGATTACCACAGCAATAAGTGCAGGGTCGAGTCCTTCTTGAAGTGCTTCTGGATCTGGAGATAGAATATTTTCAATTTTTTTGCACAATTTCCTGTATCAACCTTGTTCAGTGTTACATGCATGTCAGCATTAAAGAGCTACCCCCTCCACACATTCTTAGCTTCCATTTAGACAAATGCAAAATGTATGGAGAAATTGGTAAATTATAATCTCACTCAGACTATACCAAAATTCTTCATCTACTTAATGAAAGCAAAAAACCATAAGACAATGGACCCAGAACAGCTTTACGATAGTAAAGAAAAGATGCTATGGCAGCTGATTTTGACTCTTGGTAATTTAAATTGCAAAATTTTTAGAGGAATATTTCACATAATACAATTAACAGTGCATACAATATAGGATTTCTAAGAATAAACTTTTTCTATGCAATATAAAGAATATAATGAGAAACGTAGCAAAAATGGAATATGGATAATATTAGGGCTGTTGATTAATTGTATTTAACACGCCTGTTAAACTCAAAAAAATTGTAATTAGTTGCAATGTTAAGCAATACCAATTGAAATGTAGTAAATATTTTGGATGCTTTTCTACATTTTAATTACAATGCTGAATACAAAGTGTATAGTGCTCAAAGTAGAAAGCATGCAGTGCTTTTGATTACAAATACTTGCACTGTAAAAAACGATAACCAAAAGATAGTATTTTTCAGTTCAGCTCGTTCACATAAAAATGCAACTTAGAAAGGTAGATTTTTTTTTTTTGGATACATAACTGCAGGCAGGAATAAAACTATGTGAAAGTGCTGCTTCTTTCCAGTGACAGTACTGCTGCCCTCTGCCACTCTGGCCTATGCTCATGCCATCTGCCACTGCCTGCACATCCTGCATATTGCCTTGATGTTGCAAGTGAGCCTCTTTCCTTGCTCCTGGTTGCCTACTCTCCCCAAAATTGTTACCCTCTTTGCAAACTGTCAAATTTGAAGTGAAAGCGTTCTTAAAATAAACAACGTGCTGGATCATCTAAAAAGGCTTTAATGTGAAATACAGAGCACAGTTGTGATAAAACGGAGCAGGAGACACACCACCCTTTTCCAAAGAGTTTAGTCACAAATTTCATTAATGCATAAGATTTTTAGTAAGCATCATCAGCATGGAAGTATGGCATGCCAACACATGAAGAGGCATATGAATCTTTAGCACATCTGCCATGTAACGGCTGCAACAGTGCCATGTGACTGCTTGTTCTTATTTTCAATCAATCTATTTGAAATAGTAGAAAATATCCAAAATTATTTAAATAAAGGTATTCTCTTAGCATATGTCTACACAGCAGCCTTATTTTGAAATAAGCTATGCTGGAGGAGCTATTCCAAAATAGCTTACTTCAAAACAACTCTGCTGTACACAAAATACATTTTGAAATAGCACTTATCAATTTCAAAATACAGTGTCTAAGCACAGAGACTGGGGCTACAGTACCCCTCCCCTTCGGAAGGGGCATGTAAATTATGGCCGTTCGAAAATGTAAATTTGGGAAGAAGGTGCTTTCGAAATTGGGGCCCCCTTTTGAAGGAACCCAGGCTACCCAGCTAGTTTTATTTCAAACTTAGCACTTTTGACAGGCTGGGTGACTGTCATTATGCAAATAAGGTGCTGAATACTTATATCAGCATCTCATTTGCATTTTCAAATGGCTGTAATTTACATGCCTCTTCTGAAAGGGAGGGGTAGTGTAGCCTAGGACATAGTTTATTTCGAAACAGAGCCATTGGACACATTGTGGCTTATTTTGAAGTAGGCACTGTTCCCTGTCTCAACAGCATCTATTTCAAAATAGCTATTTTGAAATAGGCATTACTCCCCATGAAGGCTGCATCCACACCAGTAAGTTCTTTTGAAAGATCCCATGCAGTGTCTACACACAAAGGCTGCTTCTACACATTCACAGTCTTCTGGAAGATGATCCTCCAGAAGACAGCTTCAGGAGGATCATCTTCTGGAAGACCAAGTCTACATATAAAATGCAGTCCGAAAGACACTCCTTCTTCTAGAAGAGCTTGTCTACACATGCATGGATGCTCTTCTGGAAGAACAGGGCAAGAAATGGTATGGATGGGGTTACATAAGAACATAAGAATGGCCATACTGGGTTAGACCAAAGGTCCATCCAGCCCAGAAGCCTATCTTTGACAGTGGCCAGTACCTTGTGCTTCAGAGGAGTGGACCGAAGACAACGATCAAGCTAGTTGTCTCCTTCCATCCGTCTCTAGCCTCTGACAATCAGAGGCTAGGGACACCATTCCTACCCTTGGCTAATAGTCTTTCATGGACCTAACCTCCATGAATTCATCTAGTTCTTTCTTAAATTCTGTTATAGTCCTAGCCTTTACAATCTCCTCTGGCAAGGAGTTCCGCAGGTTAACTGTGCGTTGAGTGAAGGAGAACTTTCTTTTATTAGTTTTAAACCTGCTACCCATTAATTTCATTTGGTGTCCTCTAGTTCTTGCATTATGGGCACAAGTACACAACTTCTCCGTATTCACCCTCTCCACACCGGTCATAATTTTATATACCTCTATCATGTCCCCCCTCAGTCTCCTCTTTTTCAAACTGAAAAGTCCCAATCTTAGCCTCTCCTCATACAGAACCTGTTCAAAGCCTCCAATCATTTTAGTTGCCCTTTTCTGAACCTTTTCCAGTCCTGGGATATCTTTTTTTAGGTGAGGAGACCACATCTGTACACAGTATTCAAGATGTGGGCGTACCATGGATTTATATAGGGGCAGTAAGATACTCCTTGTTTTATTTTCTATCCCTTTTTTAATAATACCTAACATCCTATTTGCCTTTTTGACTGCCTCTGCACACTGCGTGGATGTTTTCAAGGAACTATCCACGATAACTCCAAGATCTCTTTCCCAATTAGTTATAGCTAAATTAGCCCCCATCATATTGTAAGTATAGCTGGGGTTATTTTTTCCAATGTGCATTACCTTACACTTATCCACATTAAATTTTATTTGTCATTTTGTTGCCCAGTCACTCAGTTTGGTGAGATCCTTTTGAAGTTCCTCACAGTCTGCCTTTGTCTTGACTAACTTGAACAGTTTAGTGTCATCTGCAAACTTTGCCAATTCACGGCTCACCCCCTTCTCCAGATCATTTATGAATAAATTGAACAGGACTGGTCCTAGGACTGACCCTAGGGAGACACCACTAGTTACCCCTCTCTGTTCGGGAGATTTACCATTTATGCCTACCCTTCGTTTCCTGTCTTTTAACCAGTTCTCAATCTATGAAAGGACCTTCCTGCTTATCCCATGACAACTTAATTTACATAAGAACCTTTGATGAGGTACCTTGTCAAAGGCTTTCTGGAAATCTAAGTGTACTATATCCACTGGATCTCTCCTGTCTGCATGTTTGTTAACCCCCTCAAAGAACTCCAACAGATTATCAGAGAGGTAGCCGTGTTAGTCTGTAGCTTCAAGAACAGCAAAAAGTCCTGTGGCACCTTACAGACTAACAGATATTTTGGAACTCTAAAATATCTGTTAGTCTATAGGTGCCACAAGACTTTCTGTTGTTTTAACAGATTAGTAAAACATGATATCCCTCTGCAGAAACCATGTTGACTTTTGCCGATCAAATTATGCTCTTCTATGTGTACGACAATTTTATTCTTTACTGTTGTTTCTATTTGTTTGTTTACTATTGTTTATTCTTTACTATTGTTTTGATTTCAGGTGGGTGAGTTTCAGTTTCTCTGGCAATTGGGACTGCATGCCTGACCTTTGTTCCCTTTATTGCTTTGATCAGCCTTCCCCTGTGTGACTCACAGGGGGGAGGGCCTGCCCCAGGCCAGTAGGCTTTAAAAGCCAGAGGCAGGGGTGACTGGGGAGCAAAGCAGACAGGGAGCTGCAGACAGAGGAGTTTAGGAGGGAGTTTGGGAGGGAGTTTGACAGAGGGAAGCCTACAATGGTTAGGAAGACCCCCCAACACCTGTGCCAGCACTACTACTGCCTCCTCCACCTGTGCCTGTAGCCAGACAGACGGCCTGACCATGGATGCCTCTACCCAGATCCTGGTGTGGCTTTGCAGTGACTGTGGCTTGCAATTCCCACCTACTGAAATCCAGGCTGGGGGGCCATCCAGTGTGAAAGGTGCCTGCTGGTGGAATCTCTCAGGCGGCAGGTGGGAGAGCTACAGGAGGAGGTAGCTAGGTTGAGGAGTATCCAACTCCACAAGCAGTTCCTGGATAGTATTCATGTGGAGACAGCTCAGGTAACTGTCCCAGTACACAGGACAGCTGATAAACCACTGGGGGAGGAGGAGATAGATCAGGGTTGATGCTGGCAGCTTGTTACTTCTGGCAGTAGGCAGTGTTCCTCCCCTGCTCAGAACCCTCCCACCATGGTACTACGAAACTGTTACGCTGTATTCGGTACAGGGGACAAAGAATCACCCCGTACAGCAGAGGAGAAGCCTCATACCCACAAGGCTGGGAAGTCTACTGCCACCACTGCAAGGAGGAAACATAGAATAGTGGTGGTCAGGGACTCTCTTCTGAGGGGGACGGAGGCACCCATCTGTCACCCCGACATTTCATTTCAGGAGGTATGCTGCCTGCTGGGGGCCCGTATCCGAGACGTTACGGAGGCGTTGTTGAGGATTATCCAGCCTTCTAACTACTATCCCATGCCTCTCATCCATGTGGGCACTAATGATACTATGAGGTGTGACACTGAGCAGGTCATGAGTGACTTCAGGGCTCTGGGGGCACGAATGAGGGAGTTTGGGGTGCAGGTGGTATTCTCCTCAATCCTGCCTGTCTGTGGTGCATCCTAGAGGTGAATGCCTGGCTTCAAAGATGGTGTCGCCAGGAAGGCTTTGGCTTCCTCGACCACGGGATGCTATTCTAGGAAGGACTGCTGGGCAGAGATGGCGTTGACCTTTAGAGGAGGGGAAAGACCATATTTGGACACAGACTGGCTAACCTAGTGAGGAGGGCCTTAAACTAGGTTTGACAGGGGCAAGGGAGCAAAGCCCACAGGTAAGTGGAGAACATGGAAACCTGGGAGATGGTTCAGAAATGGGAGGGAGCATGGGCAACAATGTCAGAGTAAAAAGAGGGTCAGGGCAAAACAGGGAGGCAAGATCAAATCTATATTTTAGATGCCTATATACAAATGCAAGAAGTATGGGTAATAAGCAGGAAGAACTGGAAGTGCTAATGAATACAATTATGACATCATTGCTATCACGGAAACATGGTGGGATAATACACATGATTGGAATGTTGGTACTGAAGGCTACAGCCTGCTCAGGAAGGACAGACAGGGAAGAAAGGGGGGAGGTGTTGCCTTATATATTAAAAATGTACACACTTGGACTGAGGTGCAGATGGACGTAGGAGATGGACGTGTTGAGAGTCTCTGGGTTAGACTAAGAGGGGTAAAAAACAAGGGTGATGTCCTGCTAGGAGTCTACTACAGGCCACCTACCCAGGTGGAAGAGGCTTTTTTAAACAACGAAGAGAGTCATGCAGGGCCCCGGATTTGGTGGTGATGGGGGACTTCAACTATCCAGATATATGTTGGGAAACTAACACAGCGGGGCACAGACTATCCAGTAAGTTCTTGGATTGCATTGGAGACAATTTTTTATCCCAATAGGTTGAAAAACCTACCGGGGGGAAGCTGTTCTAGATTTGATTTTAACAAATAGGGAGGAATTGGTAGAGAACTTGAAAGTGGAAGGCAGCCTGGGTGAAAGTGATTATGAAATCATAGACATAACCAGGGCATACTACACAATCCATTGTTTACAGCCAGTCACTAAGGTACCACCGTATTTGCCCTTATCCATTAGACAGAGACAAACATCTACAAGACCTTTACTAAGCTTTCCTCAACCTACGATACCCACCTAAGGAAGTGAGGAAACAGACGGATAGAGCCAGACGGGTACCCAGAAACCACCTACTACAAGACAGGCCTCGCAAGGAAAACAAGAGAACAGCACTGACCATCACATACAGCCCCCACCTAAGGCCTCTCCAGAGCATCATCAGTGATCTGCAACCAATCCTGAACAATGATCTTTCACTCTCACAGACCTTGGGAGGCAGGCCTGCCCTACCCTACAGACAGCCTGCCAACCTTAAACAAATCCTCATCAGCCACTACAAATCACAAACCAGTGACTCTAGGCCTGGAACCAGCCCCTGCAACAATCCTCGATGCCAACTCTGCTCACATATCCACGCCAGTGACATCATCACAGCACCTAACACCAACTATGCCATCAGGGGCTCCTTTACCTGCACATCTACTAATATAATATGTGCCAGCAATGCCCCACTGCAATTTACATTGGCCAAACTGGACAGTCTCTCCGTAAAAGAATAAATGGACATAAATCAGACATCAGGAATGGTAATGTACAGAAGCCTGTGGGGGACACCTCAATCTCCCTGGACACTCAGTGGCAGATTTAAGGTTGACAGTTCTGAAACAAACAAAAAAAATCAAAAATCAAATGGAGAGAGAAATCTCTGAGCTGCAGTTTATTTGCAAATTTGACTCCATTAACCACAGATTAAACAGAGACTGGGAGTGGCTCGCAGCTTACAAAAGCAGTTTCTCTGCTCTGGGTGCTAATAGCTCCCCATCAGACTCTGACAAAGGCTCACATCCCCCTGTCTGATCTGACTTGTTTTTTCCTCTTTTGATAAGTGCTGTTGATACTGGGCCATTTCCACCTTGCTGAATAGACCTTGTCAGCTCTGGCCCTCCCTAGAATACTCAAGAAGCTGACAGAAGAGGTATCTGAGCCTTTATCTATCATCTCTAGAAAATCATGGGCGACAGGAGAGATTCCAGAAGACTGGGAAAGGGCAAATACAGTGCCCATCTATAAAAAGGGGAATAAGAATAACCCAGGAAACTACAGGCCAGGCAGTTTAACTTCTGTGCCAAGAAAGATAACAGAGCAGGTAATTAAAGAAATCATTTGCAAGCACTTGGAAGGTGGTAAGGTGATAGGGAACAACCAGCATGGATTTGTAAAGAACAAATCATGTTAAACCAATCTGATAGCTTTCTTTGATAGGATAATGAGCCTTGTGGATAGGGGGAAACGGTAGATGTGGTATACCTAGACTTCAGTAAAGCATTTGATATGGTCTCGCATGATATTCTTATAAAAAAACTAGGCAAATACAATTTAGATGAGGCTACTATAAGGTGGGTGCATAACTGGCTGGATAACCGTACCCAGAGAGTAATTCTTAATGGTTCTCATTCCTGCTGAAAAAGTATAAAAAGTGGGGTTCTGCAGGGGTCTGTTTTAGGACCACTTCTGTTCAATATTTTCATCAATGATTTAGATATTGGCATAGAAAGTATGCTTATTAAGTTTGCAGATGATACCACGCTGGGAGGGGTTGCAACTGCTTTGGAAGATAGGGTCATAATTCAAAATGATCTGGATAAACTGGAGAAATGGTCTGAGGTAAACAGGATGAAGTTTAATAAGGAGAAATGCAAAGTGCTCTACTTGGGAAGGAACAATCAGTTTCACGCATACAGAATGGGGACAGACTGTCTAGGAATGACTACAGTAGAAAGGGATCTAGGGCTTATAGTGGACCACAAGCTAAATATGAGTCAACAGTGTGATGCTGCTGCAAAAAAAGCAAACATGATTCTGGGATGCATTAACAGGTGTGTTGTGAACAAGACACGAGAAGTCATTCTTCTGCTCTACTCTGTACTGGTTAAGCCTCAGTTGGAGTAGTGTCCAATTCTGGGCACCACAGTTCAAGAAAGATGTGGAGAAATTAGAGAGGGTCCAGAAAAGAGTGACAAGAATGATTAAAGGTCTAGAGAATGTGACCTATGAAGACAGGCTGAAAGAATTGGGCTTGTTTAGTTTGGAAAAGAGAAGATTGAGGGGCAACATGATAGTGGTTTTCAGGTATCTAAAAGGGTGTCATAAGGAGGAGGGAGAAAACTTGTTCCTTTTGGCCTCTGAGGATACAACAAGACACAATCGACTTGAACTGCAGCAAGGGAGGTTCAGGTTGGACATTTGGAAAAAGTTCCTAACTGTCAGGGTGGTCAAACAGTGGAATTAATTGCCAAGGGAGGTTGTGGAATCTCCATCGCTGGAGATATTTAAGAACAGGTTAGATAGATGTCTATCAGGGATGGTTTAGACAGTACTTGGTCCTGCCATTAGGGCAGGGGGCTGGACTCGATGGCCTCTCGAGGTCCCTTCCAGTCCTAGTATTCTATGATTCTATGATTGTTTCATCTAATTTGCCCAGAACTGAGGTTAGACTTACAGGTCTGTAATTGCCAGGGTCACCTCTAGAGCCTCTTTTAAATATTGGTGTTACATTAGCTATCTTCCAGTCATTAGGTACAGAAGCTGATCCAAAGGACAGGTTACAAACTAGTGTTAACATTAACTTCATCTATTTGTTCCAAAACTTCCTCTAATGATACTTCAATCTGGGGCAGTTCCTCAGTTTCATTTCCCACAAAAAATTGGGCAGGTTTGGTAATCTCCCCAGCATCCTCAGCCATGAAGAGCGAAGCAAAGAAATCATCTAGTCTCTCCGCAATGGCTTTATCGTCCTTGATTGCTCCTTTTGTATTTGTATTGTCTAGGGGACCCACTGGTTTTGTAGGAGGCTTCCTGCTTCTAATTCATTTAAAAAACATTTTGTTATTACTTTTTGAGCTTTTGGCTAGCCGTTCCTCAAAATCTTTTTTGGCTTTCCTTATTTACAGTTTTACACTTAATATGGTTGTGTTTATGTTCTTTTCTATGTACCTCACTAGGATTTGCCTTCTTATCCCTCACTGCTTGTTTTACATGTGTGTTAAACCATGGTGGCTCTTTTTTCGGTCTCTTAGTATGTTTTTTAATTTGGGGTATACATTTAAGTTGGGCCTCCATTATAGTGTCTTTGAGAAGCGTCCATGCAGCTTGCAGGGTTTTTGTTCTAGTCACTCTGGTTTTTCATTTCTGTTTAACTAATCTCGTCATTTTTGCATAATTCCCCTTTTTGAAATTAAATGCTGGAGTGCTGGACTGCTGAGGTGTTCTTTCCAGCACAGGAATATGTTATTACGTTATGATCACTATTCCCAAGCAGTCCTGTAATAGTGACCTTGTGGGCCTGATCCGGCGCTTCACTCAGTACTAAATTGAGAATTGCTTCTTCCCTTGTGGGTTCCCGTACCAGCTGCTCCAAGAAGCAGTCATTAATGGCATTGAGAAATCTTATTTCTGTATCTCGTCCTGATGTGACATGTACCCAAGTCTTATTAGTCAGACTTCTAGCATTTGTATAGAAGCATTTTAAAGATTTGCCTCTGATTATTTGTCTTCCCATCCCACATGTATTAGATTATTTTTTACGTGATTGTTTGTCTGATCGAGCCCATTGTTTGATATCTCCCCTCCTCTCTTTTTTAGTAAAGCCTAGAGTCTCTCTATCGACGGATTCTCCTCTAAGAGGAGTTTCTGTCTGATCCACGTGCTCCTCTGCACCAATCGCCTTTCCCCCATCTCTTAGTCTAAAAACTGCTCTACGACCTTTTTAACGTTTAGTGCCAGCAGCCTGGATCCCCTTCAATTTAGGTAGAGCCCATCATCCCTGTATAGGCTCCCCCTCTCCCAAAAGTGTCCCCAGCTCCTAATAAATCTAAACCCCTCCTCCCTACACCATTGTCTCATCCATGCATTGAGACTCTGAAGTTCTGCCTGCCTGGCCCTGCATGTGGAACAGGAGGCATTTCTGAGAATGCCAGCTTAGAGGTCCTGGATTTCAGTCACTTTCCTAGCAACCTAAATTTGGCCTCCAGGATGCTCTGCTGATGGGCTTCTGCCTGCATTTTTTCTATTGAATAATCTGAATATAAATGGGGGTTTTATTTAAAGGCTTGGGATATTAGGCTTGGGTTGCACGGCCAGAGAGCCATTCTGGGGCTGTCAGCCATGCAGCCCTTTAAAGGGGCCCACCCAAACAGCCCATCCCGGCACAAGCTGCTGAGGCCTACCATGCTGCTCACAACAAGGCTGACCCAGGTCCTGGTCCTGACTACCACAACTAGCAGTCATGGACCCCCAATAATCGCAGACCAGCAGGTTTGCCCTGACCCTCATACTGGCTGTCCTCCTGGCCACCTGTGGTGACAGAGACCCAGGTCTGTGGATTCAGACCACCACCAACCCTGCTGGGCTGCCCCTCCAGGCTGTCCTGCACATCTGGACCCATGCTACCAGCACCAACTGGTGGGACCAGGTCACCATGGGGGAGTGGGACAATGAATGCTGTCTGCAGAATCTCTGGATGAAAGAGGAGACCTTTCTGGAGAACAGCAGCTGACTCACTCCCATGCTGTGCCAGCAGGCCACCTGGATGCGGCCGCCCTCTCCATGGAGAAGCTCATGGCCATTGCCATATTGAAATTGTGCACCCTGGACAGCTACCGGTCCATCGGGCAGCAGTTTGGAGTAGGCACATCCACCTTCAGGGCCATCATACTAGAGATAAGCCCTGCCCCGCCCCGCCACTGTCGGGGGGAGGGAAGGGGCTTGTGGTCCCAGAGGACCCTCTTTAACCAGGGGGGTAAGGGGCTGCATGGGGGGTGGGTGAGCCTAGGCCAGGGGGACCAATGCAGACCTGCTGCCAAAGGGGTGCCCCTGCGGGGGACTAGGGGGAGGAAGAGCCCTCTGGGGATGAAGAGGAGGACTAGGGGCATCCCTGCGCACGCCATGAGCATGACTGCTCTTGGTCCCCTGCAGGCTGTGGGAGACATCAGTGATGTGCTGATGCAGCGGCTGGTGAGCATGAAGGACACAGATGTACTCATTAAGGGCTTCACAGAGCTTGGGTTCCCCCACTGCACTGGAGTGATCGATGGGACACATATCCCCATCAGGACCACAGACCACAGCGGAGGCCACTACGTGAACTGCAAGGGGTACAACTCTATCGTGCCCCAGGAAGTTGTTGACTCGTGGGGGAGGTTCACAAACCTTTACGTGGGCTGGTCTCGCAGGGCACATGACGTGCACATCCTCTGGAACTCTTTGCTGTTTTGCTGGATGGAGGCTGGAACATATGTCCCCAGCGGCAGTGTGCCGTTGGGGAGGTTGCCATGCTCCTGTGCCTTATGGGTGACCCTGGCCTACAATCTGCAGCCCTGGTTGAGGCATCCATACACAGGCCACCTCACACCCTCCTAGGAGCTGTTCAGTGCCAAGCTCACACAGGCCTGGTACCCGGTTGAGTGTGTCTTTGGCCGTCTGAAGGCGAGGGTTAGATGTTGCCTCATGCACCCTGATGTGGAGATGGAGAACATCCCACAACTTGTGGCTGCCTGCTGTACCCTCCACAACCTAATCAAGGTGTGTGAGGGGACTCATCCCTAGGGCCCTCCCCCAGGGCTGTATGGTGGAACCAGTCACCAGGTGCCAGCAGCCTGCTGTGGCCCCCAACAGGAGGCTCAACTGTGACAGGGTCCCCATCTGGAAGGTGTTCCAGGAGGCATTCAACTGAAGGGAGTACTAAGCCCCGCACCCTCCCTTGCTGGTCCCCCCTCCCCCACATGCCCGCCTCCACCATGGACCCCCCCAAACCCCTACCCTTCCACCACAATAACGGGGGACATGGGGGTGCAAAACTTAAAACCTGTATATAACCCACAACTTACACTGTAAAATCTGTACACGACCCACAACATAGAACCATCAGAAAACTTTGTAAATAGTTGCAGTTAGGAATCAATAAACATACAATTGTAAACCATAGCCTGCGTAGCTACATACTTGGGGGTCGGGGAACAGGGGTATGACAACTTGGATGGGACCTAGGACAGGGATGGAGGGGGCCCTACTTGAGGGACGGGATGGAGGGTTGTGAGCCCTAGTACCCACAATTGCCCCTTCTCCCTGGGTGGGTGGTTCCCAGAGGGACACTGATGGGGCTGGGAGCACCAGGAGGTAGGGACAGTCTGCCTCAGGCCTGGCCTCAGTAGGGGGAGTGTGGGGGGATGGGTCACGGGCTGACGGGCCCTCCACAAGGCCTGCCATAGCCACAAGCCAGGCTCTGAGGCTCCTGTGGGCAGCCGTGGACAAGGCCAGGGGAAGTAGGACAGCTAGGGCCTCAGGGGCATGGGCTGTGGGGATGGGGGCAGTAGGGGTGGGGGGCGGGGGCAACTGGAGGCTGGTCAGTCAGGTCCCCACACACACAATGTGGAGCATCCCCACCAACTCCCCCTGCATGTCCCACAGCCAGTTCAATTCGGCCTCATCCAGGGCCAGCCGACTTTCCGCCAGGGCGTCCTAGTGATGGAGGGCACTGTGTAGGCTGACGCCTCCTCGTTGTGGCCCCAGGATTGAGCCCTTTGGACCTGTGGCTGCTGTGCCATGGGAGCAGGGGGCTGGTCTGGTCTGGGCCTGGCTGCTGGTCTACTGGGCCCTCCGGCCTGGACGGGACTGGCAGGCCCCAGGCTCCTTTTCCAGCTGTCCCACCCCACGGATGGTGCTGCTGTAAGACGGGGTGGGGAGAAGGGGGGGGTCAGAGCTGCATCTGGAGCCCAGGTTCCCCCAGCCTCCCTGGTTGGCTACGCCCACCCCAGACCCACAGGATGGCCATGTCCCGGGGCAGGACCCATGCAGTCTCCCGCACGCCCAGCACGCTGGCTCATGGGGTGCAATGCCATGGCGGTGGTGCTGTCTGTGGTGCCCCCCCTGGGAGTGGGCTGGCAGGCCATGACGGGGTTCGGACGTAGCGGGGTCCCTGCCTGGGGAGCAGATGGGCTGGGTGCAGCTGTGCCACCCGAGGATTGCTCAGAGCTCTCGTGGGGCTCCCCATAGGGGAGGTTGCTGGACGTTACCTGTGGGCATAGCTGTGGCCACGGGCCATGTTATGGGATGAGCCATCGGGCGTCAGGGCACAGCAGTGGAGTCCAGGTGTGCTCCCCCCCCGATGCGCCATGGTGCACACTTACCTGAGGTGGCCTCAAACATGTCAGGTGATGCCAGGCTGGAGGTGGCCTGGCTGCTTGTGGTGGAGGGCAGCTCCATGACCAGGGAGCCATCAGACGACCCCCACTGGATGGGATGTCCACGTCCTGGCTGCTGGGTGCTGAGGCAGGACCTGCCTCCCTCTCCGGTGCATCAGAGGGCTCCGGTGTGGCCATCTCCACAGTTACCTGGGGTGCTGAAGCATCATTCCCTGCCAGAAGGTCCCGCAGCAACCTGTCCTGGGCCTGCAGGTACCCCTGGCACAGCTCCTTTACCTTACATCAGACCTGCTCAGGGTCCTGGAGGGGTGGCCCTGGATGAGCTGCATGAAGAGGGGGTTGTTCCGGCATCCTGGAGGACCCCCTCATCCCACTAGAGCCCCAGGAGGGGGCCCTCCATTTGGGGCCCCAGTTGGGGTTCTGGCTGCCCTTGGCTGGGTTCCTGGGGCTGCCCTGGGGGGCCAGGGGTGCTGGTCTGCTGGCCATGTGTTTTAAAAGCTGCAAGGACCCAGAGACCATAGAGCCCTGCTGGGGATCACTTGGAGTGTCTCCAGAAGAAGCAGTCTGCAAGCATCTACACAAGGTGCTCTTCCTGGTTTTGCAGCAGAGTGGGGTCTCCAGAAGATGCAGTGTCTTCTTCCGGATTTCTTCTGGAAGAGGGCCTTGCTTTTGTAGATGCTCCACAGATTTTCCGGAAGAAGCCACCACTCTTCTGTAAGATTATGCATGTGTAGAAGTGGGCAAAAAGTGTTCTTTCGAACGTAAATCAAACGAAAGCACTGCTCCTTTCAAAATCGCTCTTCCTTTCCTGTTTCAGGAAGAATGCCTTCTTTCAAAAGAAAATGTGTGTAGATGCTCCACAGGCCCTTTTTTAATCCCAAAAGCAGTCCTCAGGAGGCCTGATTTTTCGATCGCTGGCATATTCTTTCCAAAGAGCAGGGGCTGTGTGGATGGTTTGTTTTGAAAAAGCAGCTCATGCTTTTGATCTGCTTTTTTGTGTGTGGATACTCTCTTTCAAAACAAGTTCTTTCAAAAGGAATCTTCTAGAAAGGCTTTTCTGGAAAGACCTTTGTAGCACAGACGTAGCCAAAACGAGGTTTACCCATTTCAAAATAAGATGGTCACTACTGCAAATTTATTTTGAAATACGGGTTGTGTTGTGTGGAGGCTAGGTTTGCTGTATAGATCTACCCTTATTGTTTCATCATGTGAATAACCAGAAATATTTTAATTGCTTGACAGACCTATAAAATATGCATCAATTGCAAATTAGGTATATAAATGACCACTCTTTTACAGCTTGTGGTAGTAAGTGTTCGTGACCTCCCATTTGTGTTTTGGTTAAAAGACATGAACAAAATTCTATTAAACAGAGAAGAATGGAAATGCAAAGATTTTTTCTTCTTCCATAGGCCAGATATACATGGGGCTGTTTTTAAATGGTCACTCTATATTGATAATCACTTGATCAGCTCTCTTCCTGGAAATGCCTTAGATTTAAATGGAACACTGTCTCTCAAATATAAGTTGTCAGTTGTTCTTGCATAGAAAATTCTGGCTTGGAAAGGAACAAAAGCTACAGATTTGAAACTGAACAAGCTCATTTTCAGGAAACATAGGAATTTTGTTAATGTATGTCAACGATAAAGCATGTTAAGAGCAACTGTCTTGTTCGTACCTTAACTTCTTACTAGTTACTGGCTACGTCTACACGTGCACGCTACATCGAAATAGCTTATTTCGATGTAGCGACATTGAAATAGGCTATTTCGATGAATAACGTCTACACGTCCTCCAGGGCTGGCAACGTCGACGTTCAACGTCGACGTTGGGCAGCACCACATCGAAATAGGCGCTGTGAGGGAACGTCTACACGCCAAAGTAGCACACATCGAAATAAGGGTGCCAGGAATAGCTGCAGACAGGGTCACAGGGCGGACTAGCGCTTCCAGGGCAACAGCTAGCCGCTCCCTTAAAGGGCCCCTCCCAGACACACGCAGCCTGCACAGCACACGGTCTGCAGAGCCATAGGCACGCACACCTCGAGCGACGCAGTCATGGACCCCCAGCAGCAGCAGCAGCAGCAGCCAGAGGTCCACCCAGCCACCCCTGTAGGAGCAGTGCTCACCCTGCTCCATGCCATGCAGGAGGCAGCTGAGCACATCCTTGCCACAGAGGAGGAGCTACCTGCAGGTGAGGAGGATGCAACCCCCAACCCTGCAGCACCCCGCCACCCCTCCACCTCATACGCCGCCGGCTGTGGAGCTACCCCACCAGCACCGACTGGTGGGAGCGGCTGGTGCTCGGAGAGTGGGACGACGACCACTGGCTCCAGAACTTTCGCATGAGCCGGCAGACATTTCTGGAGCTTACTAATCAAGTGCTGGAGTGTTGGGAGTTTACTAACCAAGTGCTGCGCTGCATACGCAGCACTTTATTAAGCAAATTCCCTCCCCCCGGCAAGTTCAAAGTTTTAAACTTTGAAGTACCGGCTCACATTTAGCTGCGGCTCACCTGCCGGTACTTTGAAGTGTCAGAGAAACTTCCAAGTCCCTCCTCAAAATTTTGAGGAGTAAAGGGACTTGGAAGTTGCCCCGGCACTTCCAAGTACCGGTGGGTGAGCCGCGGCCAGATGCGAGCTGGTACTTCAAAGTTAAAAACTTCGAATTTGCTGTGAGGGGGGGAATTTGCTTAATGAAGTGCTGCATATACAGCACAGCACTTCATTAGTAAACTCCCAACACCCTGCTTACCATCCTTCCCTCGAAGAAAGATAGTAGTGTAGAGAAGCCCTTTGACTAAATCATTGCCTTGTCTTCTGAGATTGTGCACATTGCTATCAGATGAGTTTTGTTTTTATTTTTAACACATGACTTTCTCCTTGTAAATTAACAAAGGTCATCAATTTAAGTGACAAAGGCTAATATGCATGTATCAGAGGGCAATAACTGGACTGAATTTGAATGAACAACCCAGAAGTAAAAGACTCCATATCACATCACCAAACTCCTTACTATTCAGTCAAGAACTTGCTATTCCATTTATGCCATAAAAATCAAAGTAAATTAAGGTGGAATGAAATGGTGCATGTAACTGTATATACTATAATAGTGTATATTTCATGATATCTTAATTCTCCAAGTTACTTCTATCTACAGATTGCAAAGCCATCCACAGGTTGAGAAAACATGGGTGAGTTCTGTGGAGTGCTAAATTCAGTTTCAGAACACATACAAACCAAAAAAGTTCCTGATTATCCTCCCTCCCAAGCCGTGCAAGCTAAAACTGCCAGTATGCTTTATTAAGAGCAAATAGTGCTTCAGTTCAGCTGTTCCCCTCAGCTCAGTACTGTTGAGACACCCTGGGAGAGGAAGACCAAAGCAGGGCTTTAAAGCAAGGAGAAGAAACTTACAATAAATCTTGTGATGTCCTAGCTTTGAATTTGCTTTTCTTTATGCTTTAGTGGTCTGCAAAGCTATAACAAGCTAGTTGCTTGTAAATACTGTTTGGTCAGTGCCAATGGGGCTTGTATTTATGGTTTCAGAAGCTGGGCACTTAGGCAATCCATCCTTCATTGCTGACCAGAATCAGGACTGGACTATTTATTTGATTATTTTTTTCTGAAGGGAAAGGTTATACTTGACGTCCTGTCCTTGATCTCTCTGCATTCAATAGTAAAATATGATCATCAGATGAATTAAGATGATTTATAAAAGGACAATATACTTCTTTCAGAGCCAGTTTAAAAATCCTATTGACTTAATTTTTAGACATGCTGAGCATACACAAATCTCACTGAAGCCCATAGGAGCTGCAAGGCACTCACCACCTCTGAAAATCAGATCACATACCAGTAAGACTTCCCACTGTTATCTGCTTCACTGGTTTACCCACATAAAACAATTTTGTTGGCTTTCACGTAAACACGGTTGTGCTTTCTGAGCTTCCAAGGAAAACAAATTAATCCTTACATAGAGTGTAACAAGGCTCCTGCAGTGTTCCAACTGGATCAGCTTTTTGTCTCTTAGTTTACAGTACAGGATGAACACTGTGAGGGACCAACTAACCAACACCCACAGTGACAAGCCAACTAAAACAATTATATAATCACACCTTTCTTCTGAGAATCATTGCTCTCTATCTACTTAGTGGTACCCACCTGAGAAAATGGAGTGGATTACAGCTGAAAATAAGAGTTGTCACTATCTCAAGTTAGAAGGCAGGGGGACTTTGTATACTACTCAGAAAGCAGAGAATGTAAAGTAGGTTTTAAGTGGCTTTCCCTGAAATGCTTTCGTATTATTCCCCCTCTTGTCCACATGCATAGACTGTGTTACTTTCCGTTCAGCCATGCATGTCTCTGTCAGCAGAATGCAAACGGGTCATTGGAAGAAAAGTACATGATCTAAATCAACCCAGGGAATACCAAATGTTTCTGTTAAACTGTCTGTTCATGGCATCAGCATTCTGTAGCGAATTTAGACCCAGGGGAAGAATATTAGATGAGCTCATGTAGTTGATTACTGCCTTTCTTTTGGTATCTCATAAATCAAAACTACACTGGGTGGAATACCTACCAACTTCCCAGTTCTACCACAGAATAGGGAGGCAGCAAGGGTGCAAATTTCATCAACTGTGGGAACATCACCAATTTCACAGACATATATTGTGGAAACAAAAAGCAGTCAAGTAGCACTTTAAAGACTAGCAAAATAGTTTATTTGATGAGCTTTCGTGGGACAGACGCACTTCTTCAGACCATATCCAGACCAGAACAGACTCAATATTTAAGACACAGAGAACCAAAAACAGTAAGCAAGGAGGACAAATCAGAAAAAGATAATCAAGGTGAGCAAATCAGAGAGTTGAGGGGTGGGGGGGAAGATCAAGAATTAGATTGAGTTAAGTATGCAGACGAGCCCCTGTAGTGACTCAGAAAGTTCCCATCACGACTTAAACCATGTGTTAATGTGCCGAATTTGAATATAAAAGCCAGCTCGGCTACTTCTCTTTCCAGAACGGTGTGATAATTCCTCTTCAGTAACACACATACCTTGAGGTCATTGACAGAATGCCCCATTCCATTAAAATGTTGACTAACTGGTTTGTGGATCTGGAGTGTTTTGATGTCTGTTTTGTGCCCGTTGACCCTTTGTCTAAGGGAGTTAGAAGTCTGTCCAATATGCAAAGCATTCTGATTTGTCCTCTTTGCTTACTGTTTTTGGTTCTCTGTGCCTTAAATATTGAGTCTGTTCTGGTCTGGCTATGGTCTGAAGAAGTGGGTCTGTCCCACGAAAGCTCACCTAATAAACTATTTTGCTAGTCTTTAAAGTGCTACTTGACTGCTTTTTCTTTTGCTAGTGTATAGACTAGCACGGCTTCCTCTCTGTTACCATATATTGTGGACTGTAATTAATGTGCTGCACACTTTATTGAAAAGGGAGTGGGTGATTACATGTTAGATGTGCATTGTTTAACAACATATCATACTAAATGTCTGTTCAGTCTCCAGAGGAAACACAGACATGTAGGCCCTGTTTTATCTAAGCACTTGCTCAACTCCATTCTCATCCAAGAAAGTTCCTGTCATGTGCTTACCTCCCCTTTTAAACCAATGCTTAAGTGCTTTGCTGCACTGGGGCCTTAAGAATAAGTGAAAGATTTTAAATAAAAGGAATGAATGTGGTGAAAACTTTAAACAAGGACAGCCTAGTTTGAATTTTCTCTTGCTCAGCCTCTAATTCATGTCCTTTATATATTTTTTGAGGTTCCATTAGAGATCTTTCGTCACAAAGGACTTATTTTCCAAGTAATATAATTAAAGAGGACTTTTTCCTGCTCCTCCCATTGAAGGCACATAGTTAAAGGCCTGTGGAACAATTTGAGGAAATGCACCAAAATATCAAGATTACCTCTCAACAGATGGTATTATTAGGGTTATTAATTTCATGTGTAGAGAAAACTTGTCACTTTTACTGCTTCTGAATGCAATTGTCTTCATAACTTCTCTGTTCTGATCCAAATTTGTAAAGAAAGTGACTTATACACAAGGAAACACCAGGACTCTGGCTCAAATATCACTTAAAGTAGAGGCAGAATGCTCTCCTCCACATATGGGAAGAGACAGGGAAGAAATTAGAACTATAAATGGAAAGAATGCAGGCTCAGTGGTCCTCTAAGGTATTTCACTGGATGAGGGTTCTACGACAGAGATGCTGCCATGAGGCTGGTATGGGACCAGGGACACCAGAGGCAGTACTGAGGCTCAAGACTCCACAGAGCTGATCCATCTGTCAACCCCTCTGAGATCAATGTAGATCTCAAAGGCTCTGCAGGATTTCAGGACTAAACTTACTGGCATTTCCACTGGGATGGAATGAAAAAAGGAATTTCTTTTTTCTTCTTTTCACAATCTCCCTGTCTGCTGCTTTGTGGCACATTTATCTTCAGGATTTCCTAAATCCAGCCCACTCCCCTCAATTTCTCATCACACCTTTTTTGAAATGTCAGTTACCGTTCGGTCCTATATGCACCAGAATAAAAATAAGTCATAGCAATGAGCTCCATAAACACTGTACACTATTGCATATTTTCTGCTTTTAAGATTTCTATGGTGCACGGAGCCTAACATATTTAATAGGAGCTGGAATTTCTGAATTCAGAGTTTTGAGTCTTTTTTTGTCCCCTGCCTCATGTCATGTTTACCATATCTGTGTGTAGTGTGCACACTGTTACACTGCCTTTATTGACGATGGAGAACAGTGCACTCTTGTGGGGCAAAATTAAAACTAGCACACAACATGTATGTCACCACTGGAGAAAATATTATTACTTTTTGATTTATCCTAGCAGCAGCAGCAGCCAAAAAGGGGACAATTTTTTGTGTTTGTTGTGGAAGGAGAGTATCATTGGTGAATTATACTGAATGCACTTGCTTATTACCAAGGCTTTCTTCGTACAACAGAAGCATGTTCTTTCTCAAATCTCCTCAAAATTTGAATGAGAACAGTAAAATATTAGGGAACAAATCAGAAGGAAGCAGTAATATCAATCAGTGAAAACCTGCTAATTTTCAATGGATTAAAAATTGATTCTGATTCTCACACAAATGATTTCATTTGGGAAGAAAGGTAAAATTCTAATTTTCTGATCTCACAAATCATCTTTCTTACTCTACATGAAGAAGCGTGTGACCAGCATATAATGATTTACATGCTACTGTGCAATATAGACTATGTAATTCAGTAAGATATTCAGTAATATTTTAATCTTGTGTGGCTTTCAGAACATTTTGTTTACTTTATTAAAGCCAGCATTCAAAGGCATCTGTATGGCTCATACAAATGGGTACGGGGCAGTGAGCTCCTGATTCCTAAATCGCTAATTCAAATCCAAAACTGTTATCAAAATCAATCCAGTGACCAAAGGTCAAAGCAGTCTGATGGATGTTTTGTGACCTGTGTGGAATTAAGTATGAAGTGTCAGTGCAGCCCTCAGAGACATTTGTTCATAACAAAGCGTATCTTCACAGTTAGCACTGTTTCCCATGTTGACAGATTGTACAAAGGGGTTCAAGGCACACGCACTGAACTAGCCTCTCATCCTTTCTGGTGTCTTCTCCAAAACAGGGTGGAGTGGTAGTTTCTGGAAAGCGATCATGTTATCAGTGCTGTGCCTGCTCTGCCGAAACTATGATATGTATGCCCATAAGGGCAATCCGGAACCTCTCTCAAGATAAAGTCAGCTTCTCAACCTGTTCAACTTCATCTCAGTAATGGTTTGCTTTTTGCTATGAAGAGAGAATGCTACAGTCACACTTTATCCAAGCCTGTCTGATGTGTTCTGAGATAATCCACAAGTGCAAATATGCATACAGATTTAGGATAATATACTGATGCTACCACCCATGCCTTCAATTTGACCATCATGGTTGTTTACCTGCTCCAACGACTTTATCAATGGATATACTAGTAGCATCTAGTTCCCTGGCAAATTCATGGACAGCTTGACTGGGGTCCTCATATGTATGTGGATCTACGTAAGTTCTGAGACCTGGGAGTTTTACTGTTAGAGAGAGAGAGAGAGAGAGAGAGAGACCATTACTTGGTCTTAATTGTTCATACCTAGGAAGCCAAATGAGCGAAAAGACTACAATATATAAACACAGCAAATATAGCAATAAAAAGGCCCATTGCTTTCTTGGATTGAACACATGAGCTGACAGCTTTTAAGGTTTTGGAAGTTTCAGGAATGAATAAGATGGACATGACCTTTAAACTCAGAAATGAATACATCTTTTCATGGCATGAATGCATTTGTGTGTACATCGATTACATCAGATTTGAAAGGATGTTTTTATACTCACCTGTACTTGATAAACTTGGTGTTTTTTTGAATATTAAATCTCAGTATTATCAAATTTGCTCTCTGTTGAGATGCCTTTTTCAACTTTCATTTTTGAGGTAGCACACAGAGGCAAAGTCTCAAATGCCTATGAAAATACTACAGTGCAATATCAGAAGTTCTTAAAGACAAAACATTCTACAGAACAGTAATTTAAAATCTTTTAACCTCTGAATATACTTAGAATTCCAGTGGATGCATTTCAAAAGAGGTAATGCATGTTACAAAGGCTAAAAATGCTGGAAATAATTAGCACTTTAAATAGACAGCGTCAGATTACTTGTATTATTTAGTGTTAGTGAATAATAATGCTGACGCCAACACTACCACATCATTCCCTTTCTCTGTGTTCTGCTCAGTAGTTATCTGTTCATCCAGGGCAAGCAGAAAATCAAACGAATGCTTGGGACTTGATGGCTTTTAGGAGCAAGTCACAAGTCCCCCTCATTAGTCCTTCCAGCAGCCAAGCTGGAGGGAGGGGAAACACCCTGTGATTCCAGATGCCCAGCTGCATTTGGGCAATGATACTAGAGGCAAAACATAGCCTTATTCTTCTCCTCCTCCTCCTGCCTGTTAGCCACAGGCTGCTTCTGCTTAGGTCTAATAAATGAATTATTCAATTTATGCACTATGCAATTTAAATGAGTTAATTGCAGTTATGCAAATTAAACGAGATATTTCTTTAACAACATGTAAAATAAGTTACACACTCAGGAGTAGCATTTCCCCTTATGGCCCTAAGACTTATGCTCCATTTAAAACATGTTTTGCTGTGGTTATGTAGAAAGGGGTTGGGAGGGAAAGAGGCTGTTCTAATGTGAAGCAGAATGTGGCATTATTAACAAACTATCACACACAAGGCTTATGAAACATCAATTTTAAGGAGATGTATTGGCCTTGGAACTGACAGAGAAATTATACAACTGCCGTCCCATGCTAATTGCTTCTAAAACAATGCAAACTAAGAGTCATATTTTGAACAGAAGGCCTGTGTGTGAATGTGTATGCATAAATGTATAAATGCTGAATGGGTTTCCCTAAAGGGTCTCATGATTAAAGGATCATTCACAAGTAAAACAAAAAGTAATTGGCCATATATTGCTGTTGGTTTAAAAAAAATCTTGTAAATGCTCCTTTCCCTCCATGGTGAATGCATATTACAGGCTCCCTCACACCCCCAATAAAACACAACCACCATTAAAAGCTTCTGAATGGTGTAGGGCTTGGCTGCTGATTTTTAATGCTAACCCCAGAGGTTCCCAAGATCAGGTGATGGTGACTGCAAGGAGAATAATCCCCTCACACCAATAATTAAGGGGAGCCCATAGAGTAACTGGGTTTTATCATGAAAAACAGATAATAAACACATGCACATGTGTTAAGCTGTGCTACTTTACAGCTCATTCTGTGCAAACATAATGATTTACATGGCTATGTAACCAGCATGAATTGCACTAAGGTTAGCAAAAAAGGAGAAAGGGCCTTGCTAAAGGGCAAAGGGAGAGCATCTGAGCAGGCAAAACATTACTTGTCCTTTGAGGTACTATTATAAAATTTGTAATAAGACTACAGGGAATCACTCATAACTGTAGGGTTTTTTTTAAGTCATTCAGAATTAAAGGACTGAAATAAACCAGCTGCTGTATTTAAGATGCAAAATATTTGTGACAGCCATGGAAGTTATTTTATCCTTTTGCTGTTAATACAAGCGAGTTTTTGTTTCTTTGAGTAAGACTGTAAAAGGGAAAAAAAAAGTTTCAACAGCCACATGCACACACAAAGAAATCCTGACTGTTACGTGTATAATCACTTTCTACTTTTAAGATATTTCTCAGTAAATTTATCAAAGCTCAGAATACGTGAGCTATTGAATTCTCACCATATCCTCAGGATCACTCAGAAAATAGCACGTAGACAGAACCAAATTTAAAGCAGTATAATCCACAGGAATGTAAGTGCATTGACAAGTTTAAGAATAGTGATTGTGATATTCCACTGTGGGGGAGAGCAGAGAGACAGAGCAAGCCCTGACATGTTATTTGTCCATGACACTTTTAGTTAATGGCTGCTTTTATTTTATAACCTAATTAAATTTGAGTGATGAAGCATTAATGTTATGGGATACATACAAGTAGATTTTTTTAGCCTAGTTTGTTAGCTGTCAAGGTGCAGCACTAAACAATCTGATATCAGTCTGTGTGTTTCATGAAATGGGGCAGGAGGCAGAGATGGAGAGGGAGGGAGAGAAAGCAAGGTTACAGGAGACGAGATGGATCCAAGCACGAAAGTATGATATGAATTGTCAAGCATTAAAGGTCCCACTGTGACCGTAATTAGGAAGCAGTTCTAATTTCTAGCTAGTGGAAGGGATAGGAAAAGCTAACAATTTTTATTTGGGTTCCAACCAGTATTTATGCTAATTTTTCCCATCTACAGGCAGAATAAATTTTGTTGTGTGCACCAAGGCATGTGTGGATGTGCACCACCAATAGAAACATATGCTGCCGGCTGTGGGTGTTCTGGTAATCAGCTGGCCGCACCTGAATCTCTCCGGGGTAATTGCCCAAGCACTCACCTTATAGGAAACACTGCATGCAACTACCTACTACACTAAATCACCATCCTGTAAAGATGGTAATGTTACTGCTATGTGCAAGAGGGTCCATGAAGGTCACAGTTACACTATAGCACTCAGTCAACAGAAGTCACTGTTGACAGAGTGCGGCCACACACAAAAGCCAATCGAAAGAGCACTTTACTCTGTCTGTTTGGACTGTCTGGCTGCTCTCTTGACAAAACAGGTACACAGAAACACAGCAGACAGGGCTGCCCATTGTTCTGGATGCCCCATCTGTCAAGAGAAAGGCCCCCAGAGCATCCACACAGGTTTTTTTCAACAGAATCTGTCAACATCAGTGTTATACCTCATGGCTGACAGGCAGAATGCTGCCAGCAGAAGTGTTGTGTGTTGTCAACAAACAAAACACAGTTTGTGTGGATGTTCCACCAGTTTTGCTAGCAAAACTGCTAGTGTTACCAGAGCCAAAGAGAAAAGCTATTTAGGCATAAACTAAAATAACCTTATAATGAAATTTGCTACCAAATATAAATGTAAGATAGAATACTCTTTACAGTACTAGGCCTTCATTTGTAGATGGAGTACCTTAAAAAGAAACTACACACTTCTTCTCAGAATGGATTAAGTCAATGAGAAATTGAAACTAACTGTTTATGAATGGTGGCTTCAAAACCCACATTCCTTTCTGCCAGAATCTCAAACACAAAAATAACTTGAGTAATTAGCTTTAACACATTACTAGGTTGCTCAAAAGAGGCCTTAGTCCAGAAAAGGTCTTGTATCTTTATAAATTGCTATTTGGTGATTGCAAAATAAGGCCTTGATCTAAAAGGCTGTTGTAATCATTTGAAAGACTCACATTCTCTTTAACAGGCTTTGAATCAAGCCTTAAGAGAGCACAATTAAATCCTTCATTCTTGTCAGCTGGCTTCCATGCATGAAGACATTACCCAGAACAAGTTCGTTAAGCACAGTGAAATGTGTAAATGACACCACACTTGGCAGGCATTCTTGTCTTCAGAAACTGCTCCAAAATCTTTTAATAAATTGAACCTAATTCAAATGGAAGTTTATTAGCAGATCGACTTTGTCAAGCGCACTGTTTTGTTGGTCAAGATAGGATTCCTGGTCTCTGTTTTTCACTTAGGAAACATGCTATTTAGATTTTACCATAGGTTGATAATAAGGAAATTAAAGATACACTTTGCATTTCAATGCACAGCTGAATCCATGTAGTATTGCTAATCACATGTATCTTTAGAGCACAGCCAACCTATTTCATTCATTTCTAATCTGACCCTGGAGGAAAGAAGTTGAAACAAAAAGTAATTAGTGGGGAATACTCTTCTCCACAAAAGAAAAAAACCCTCCTCCTCCAAAATGCATTTCAATTTGATGTTTTTCAGATTAAATAAAAAAGGAAGGTAACAATGATTTTAGGGATTCACTCAATACAAGAGGAAATTATAAGGTTCTTCAGTAACTTACAATGTCCATTGCCAAAATACAGCCTCTTCACATCAGTGTCATGTTTAGATTTGTTATAGCCACATAATCTACAAGCAATAGAGAAAAAAAGTGAAGAAATATATCCATAAGGAAACAGAATAAAATGTCCCTAAACAATTAGATGCCTCTTTGAAAGTGTAATGTTATTTACATTGTGTTCCCTACAGAGGCAACCTATGTTCTCAGACAATTTGAGGCAACAGACTAGAATTTGTTGATTTTTGACCCCTGCAGTTTAGTTCTTCAATTGCCTAAGAAAATATTTGCAGCATTTTAACAATTATATGATTGTTTCTGCTGTTATAAGCAGGCTCATTACAGAGTATGCAACAGTGCTCTAAGGAGGCTGTGCACATGCAGACAAGGTATAGTCTTAATATTTTATTGCCTGACAGCCTGTGGTTGACTGAGCACATCAAGTCCTCATGGCAGATGATATAACATGAAGTAGGAGTAAATGCATAAAACAGATGATGAACTAACCTCCCAATCAGGACATACACCACGACTGTGAGGAGAATTATTGCTACTGCAGCGGAAATGGCAATCATTAAAACCTGGCTATTTTCACTGGAGATGGAGAATGCTGAAAAGTTAACAAAATAATGCAAATAAATAAAACAAAGGGTATTAAACACATCACATCACAGCACACAAATCCAGGACAGCTGATAAATTAGGTAACCCCCACTTTGTTCTGAGCCTTGAAAACATCTTCCTGATCCATTCTGAAGTAATTTTTCAACAAACACAAACATATGGAGAGAAAGGGAATGTTTCTTCTCATTGCCTTTGCAAAAGTTGTTGACCATGATGGCAATAATTATGCTTATTGTGATGGATGCTGCTGCTGCTGCTAACAGCTATTATTGTCATACCTGAGGAAGGATTATGTTTTTAGGGAAGAAGTCCAAGTAAGTCAGTACCTACCATTATTATTTACTTCTATAAGATTCTAAAGCAGAGGATCTCAATCAGCTTTAAGGAGCTAAACCCATAAGATCCTTGAGAGGCAAGGGATTATTAAAACCTAGTTTTACATTTGAGAAGAAATCTCATGGGAAAGATGCCTCTCTAAAATTGGGGCAACAAGGTTATGGGCTGTTGAGCAGAAAGGAATGGAGAGAAACTGGTTCACGATGTTAAGAAACTATAAATGAATTCTGGGAAAAGTTCACGATGGCTACATCTACACTAGCATTCCTCTTTACAAAGAGGCATGCAAATGAAGGAAATCAAAATGCAAATGAGACACAGATTTACATATCCAGCTCCTCATTTGCATATTCTTCTATCTAAAGTAGAAAAGCAGTGAAGATGCCATACTTCTGAAAGTAATCCCCATATTTGAAAGAACGCTTCTTCCTAAAAAAAATAGAAAGAAGGGTTCTTTCAAAGATGGGGATTACTTTCGAAAGAGCCGTGTCTACAATGCTTTATGCAAACAAGTTGCCAGCTATGGAAATCTGTGCCTCATTTGCATTTTCAATTTCCTTCATTTGCATGCTTCTTTCAAAAGAGGAATGCTAGTGTAGACATAGCCTCCGAGGTTCAATGGAGAAGAGCTCCTCCATGATGGCTCAAGTTCCACATGGAAGCAGTCGTTAGGCATTATGGGTATGAGATACCTCATGCTCCACAGACTGGAGATGCACAACAATGCTTACATGGCCTGAGTAGCATAGTAACTGCATTCAAATTATGGGATGCTTGTGATATCTACCCATATAAAATGTACAGCTATTACGGTGATATATATTTGTAGTTGTGGCCTGGCACCTCTTCTCCAAATCTTAATAATCTCCAAATCTCCAAGTCTCCATAATCTTTCTGATTATACTGCAGTGACATCTTCAACGTGTATGTATTTTAAGCATGTTGGGAAAAAAAAACCCCTAAAACAGACACAAGTGACTTCCCTTACTCATTATTCTCATCATTAATAACTTTTTCTTGGTACTCCTTGTTTGTCAGTCATTCTAAAAGCTGAGAGTCACCACAATAATTATTAGAAACCAAGTCATTTTAAAAACAAGGAGCTCGCTTATTTTCCCAGAACAAGAGCTTGGTGAAAAAATAGCTCACATACGTCAAACACATCAAGTGCAAAACACATTTGGCTTCTTACAAAATGTCTATGTTTATTTTTATGATACTGTAGTCTGTGGACAAAATGTTTCTTAAACCTCACATTCTCAATCTTTATTACAAGTCTCCAAGTAAAAAATCCCACGACAGTATCTGTGGTATAATCTTGAGTTATGTTATACCTTTGGAATTCCTGATTGCCTCCCTCTCCCAAAAGCACACGCCTCCAGATTTATAGCTAAGGCAAATTAATCATGGCTGAAGTCTGGATAGGATTATACTGAGTGAGATAAATGGTTGAAATTTTCCCTAAAAATGTTTACACGAATGCGGTAGTGGAGAAGTCTCTGGCCCAAACATTCAAACCTGGATGCCAAGGTTAGTTACCTACCTCCCTATATAGGTGCCAGAATAAACAATCTCACTTCTAGAGATACTGGGCATCCGCAGCTCCTAGTTCAGAAAATCTCTGCTTTAACTTTTAGGGTGAATGAAAGTGATGAGAAAGCTAACATTAGGCTGGGTAGTCCTAACAAGTGTCTTTTGAAAGCAGCACCTCATAAGCATAATGCTGGACATGCGCGATTCATAAGTGCTGCTTTCCGAACACATGCCACCTGTGTACACAGGGGCCTTTTGAAAGAACCCCCAGGACTTCAAAAGCCCCCCTCTTTCCCTTTGAGGAAGAAGGGGCTTTTGAAATCAGGGGGTCCTTTCTAAAGGTCCCTGTCTACAACAGTGGCATGCATTCCAAAAGTGGAATTTTCGAAATGCACACAGCTGGCATTATGCTAATGAGATGCTTCATATTCATGGCAGCACCTCATTAGCATCTGCCGAAGTAGCTTATTACCATGCCCCTTCTGAAAGGCAGGGGATAGTGTAGCCACAGCCAAGGGGACAAAAGTCCATTTTCACAGAGCACTCAAGCACATGCTTAATCTCTCCAGTGCCCCAACTACAAAATAAAGCCTCATACCTGCAAATGTGCACTTATTTCAGCAGTATTTATAGTAAACATGCCACTGACTTCAGCCTTCAGGGGTGCTTACATCAGTAAAGAGAGCAGGATACAACTCCACAACAGAAGAGTTAATTCATTGAACTGTTGAGTGTTATTACATTATTTTAATTTCTCTTAGAACTTTTTTTATTCTGAATATTGGTTTTATGTTCAGAGGGTATAATTTTCCCCTGTGCATAGAACCAGTATAAGATCCTATGTGCCACTTTGCTCTCATGTATGTGGTATGTTGGCCCAGAATGGGTCCTCTGCACACTGCAGGAAGGGTAACCATTCTGAAAGCATTGTCATTGTATTCACTGATAGAAAGTTTATTTTGCAAAAAATTCAGCTGGATTTTTAATACCTTTTTTTGGAGGGTGGGGTTAACTTTTTGAAGTCTTTCAGCTAACTAATCGAAACTTGCAAGGCAAAATAATAAGACAAATGATCAGTAGAAAATGGGACTTATTTGGCTGAAAGGGGAACACAACAGATGACAAATGACAAACTAAACCTGTGAACTCGGATGAAGAAAAACAAGCTAAACCTCTTATAAAAAAAGAAGGAACATTTTTTGTAAAACAGAAAGAAAAGTGTTTGGCAAGAAGTTTGATGTTCAAATAAGGGCCCATTTTAGGCTCCTTCCCCCCACCACTCATCTCAGGGCTCAAACTGTTTTTCCAAGCAAAAATGAAAGGTTACTGGCAGTTCCATTTTAAACAGGGCTTTCTAACCCCCACACTGGTAATTTTGGTGATGCAAGGAGTCTCCCTGTGCTTCTCAGAAGACTACACATGCAAAGATACCTGCTTCTTTGACTGGGGCCTAGGAGTCCGAGGCAGTGTTTCCCAGTTGGTGTTCTGGAGAACCCTGGTGTTCTGCGAAGTGGAAGTAAGGGCTCCACAGTCAGCAACCTGTGGCTCTGGATCTGCATGCAGCTTTAGGTCACTGAGTCCAGCCCCCTGTCCAGCTCCCAAGCACTGTCTAGACCATCCCTGATAGACAATTATCTAACCTGTTCTTAAATATCTCCAGAGATTCCACAACCTCCTTAGGCAATTTATTCCACTATTTGACTGCCCTGACAGTTAGGAACTTTTTCCTAATGTCCAGCCTAAACCTCCCTTGCTGCAGTTTAAGCCCGTTGCCTCTTGATCTATCCTCAGAGTCCAAGAAGAACAAGTTTCCACCCTCCTCTTTATGACACCCTTTTAGACACCTGAAAACCATGATCATGTCCCCCCTCAATTTTCTCTTTTCCAAACTAAACAAGCCCAGCTCTTTCAGCCTTTCTTCAGACATCATGTTCTCTACACCTTTGATCATTCTTGTTGCTCTTTTCTGGACCCTCTCCAATTTTTCCACATCTTTATGGAAATGCAGTGCCCAGAACTGAACACAATACTCCAACTGAGGCCTAACCAGTGCAGAGTAGAGCGGAAGAATGACTTCTCATGTCTTGCTTCTGGTGAGAATGGGAACTGCTGACCAAGAAGTGTAGTATGGACATGAAAAAGCGATTTCATTACTGTGGTTGCTGTACATCAGTAGAACTTAGGCTGATTTCATTTTGTAGTGTAAACTTACCCTCATGGAGGTGAATTAACTACACCAATGAGAGAAGCTCTGCCTTCAGCATAGTAACATCTCCACTGAAGCACTACAGTGGTATAGCTGCACCACGACTGTGTTTTAAGTGTAAACATGCCCTTCGAATTCAAATATAGTATTCGGATGAGACCTACTTGAAAGCTGGCCCAGAGTTCCATCAGAGGAGAAACATCAGAAAAGGTACATTGAGCACCACGCTTTTCAGTGTCTAACTTAAAAATATCCCAAAGCCTTGAAAATAGCTCTCTGAATTTTCTAACTTCAAATAGGACCAGTGCATTCAGTTCTAATGGAGTAGATAATTAATAAATCAAATTTATAATAGCCTTATCTAAAACTCTCAAAGTCTGCCTCTACACATGCCACTTTCAAAGTGCCACGATAATAAATGGCCTGAAATATGCTAATGAGGTACATATGCAAATTCCCTGTGCCTCATTAGCATATGGTCAGGTGATTTGGAGTCCGGAAGACGTTCTTCCAGACTCCAAAATGCCATTTAGAAGCGTGGCCCCCGGGGGGGATCTTCTGGAAGGAGTCCTTCTTCCAGAGGTCCCTTCTTCCCAAAAATATGCAGAAACGGCCAAAGTGTTTTAGAAAGGCCAGTGATTAAGCCTTGTATTGCAACTGTCAGAAAGATCAGTACTGTCTCTGCCTTAAACAAAAGAAAACTAAATTACAGTGTTAAATATTGTATGTGGTGGCACAGCTGGGAAGAGACTGTAAATTATCTAAATCCAGCCCTGAGATTTAACTCAAAAATCATCTCTCCTTTCCTGATTATACCGAATTCATCTCATGGGTAATTCAGGCAAGCAGCTATGACAATCAGTGATAGGAGAATTATGCTCTGACCTATGGGAACTGAGGAAAAAATGAGATCCTTGCTCTCCTGGAGCACAGAGTTTTTAACAGTTCATGGAGTCTGTCAACAAACATGGAATATTATAACATGACGGAGCTGTTACTTTAGCAGACTTCCTTCCTCAGCAGGAATTGCCTTTGAGTATAAGAGCCTTTTAATTCTGGCCACAGGAATAAAATAGGGCAAGGAACATAAGAAAATACTGCCTATGCTATTTACAGTATACAGCTTACAATATATTTCAATTTTAATGATAAAATATAAAATTATATATTAATATTGCCCCCAAAGACACATAATAAATATATACAAATCACAGTTGCTGAACTAAGCTAGAGAGGGACAAGCCTTTCAAATCATCCTACTATTGGGCAGGAACACATTTAAAGTCATTTGAAATAATACATACAATCTGGACTGGTTTCAAACTCAAACTTGCGGCTGTTTGTTCCATATCCTGCTGCTGTCCGGGCTCGGATTTGGAAGACGTAGATGGTATCAGGTTTGAGGCCACTGATAGTAACATTGGTGCCTCTTGCTCTCAGAATAGTATAACTTGTCTCTTGCTCCTGCTTTGGGGAAAGAAAACTGCTACATTAAAACCCAACCTACTGCAAATCCCTTAAAGCAAGACAGTACAGTATTACCCAGGTAGCAGTGCCTGATCAACATTAACTACCTAAACTTTGTGAAGCCATGACATTTAAATCACTATGGATTCACAGATTAGCAAGAATCTTAAAGCATTAGGACTTCTTTTATCTGGTACTATATTTTCTATTAATGAGACATTTTATTTAACATTTTCCTATTGCTTTGCCTGAACGATATATAAAAATGTTATTTAAAACCCCAAAAAACTAGCATCTCTAACTGAATCAAATCAGAAGCCAATTTAAGTGCATGTAGAACTTTAGTGCCTTGCAGCCCAATAGGTTTGGCTCAGCTTTTACTGCCATACATTTTACAAGTTGTTTTTTGCCTTTATAGCAACAAGAATACATACTCAAACATTTTTACACAAAAGTTAATAGAACTATAGGGCATTTTAACTCTGGCCCTGGTTTTGCAGTCCCTTCTCATGACAAAACTCTCTAACATCAGTGAAGGCCTCTCCTGAGTGAGGGCTGGGCTATAAGAATCAGAGAGGTAAGATATAGCAGTTTTCTCCTAAGCTGCCAAAGAGCAATGTGTCATATCCACCCATTTAGATATGTATATACACAATCACACCCCATTCTGTCAGAAAAAAAGAAGAAATGGAAATCACCAATGTGTATATTAGTGTCTTATTTAGTGTTTTGTGTAGAATTAAGTAAGTTTGGGAAGATTATATGCCTTGCAAAAAGTTAATTCTGACAAGCAAATGACTCAGACCCACCTATAACTACACAGTCCAATGATTTAAGCATTTTCTGCTTTGTACTGTTTGTAATGCTAAAGCTATGTTGTGCTGAAATGGCGTTTTTGGCTTCCTAAAAATGGCAGCTGGTTTCCACATCAGGAAAAGCCCTGGATAGGTGCCATACATACGGGGAGCTGTGAGAAACTAAACTGCTTTTCTTCACAGGGGCTCAGGGGAACCTCTTTGTTGTTATTTACTTCAAAAGTTGCTTTACTGCTTGGAAGAGTTTAAAACTCAAAACAAAACTCTGCTGAGTTCAGGGAGTTGAAATGAAGGTGAAATGAGTGGCAGATGCCTGATCAGAGTAGGTACAGTCACCTAGTTTTGCATTGCCCTGTAAAGTTTCAGAGAGCATTACCCTGACTTTGGAAGGTACCGTGCATATACCCATGGAAGTACTAAACTAATTACTGATGTACCAGTACTATGTTACATACTCTCAGGACCCAGGCGTGCTATGGTGCTTTGTAAACTCAAGTCTGTGGAACCCGGGCTTGTGGTCTTTCCTCTTCCAAGCTCACATATTTAAGCTGGTTTTATATTTGCTGGACCCAGATCTCAGAGTTGTACAAATGTTCATACTGCCCAACACAGATCTAACTCCTAACTCACGTGATTGTAGCTGCATCCACGCTACAAAATGTTGGGGCTTGGACCTGAGTCACAGTGGGACATGGGCTCTGATCCACTCTCCCTGTTAGCAGTGTCTTAGAACCTGTGTCAAACTGATTTGTGTGGCTTGAAGGGCACTTGGTTTCAAATCTGAGTCTGATGTTGGGTTTTATGTGAATTGTAAACATATCCTTGGAGACTCATACCCCAATTCGCAAAAAATACTGACGCATGTACCAGACATTAATCATATGAGTGATCTAATTGACCTTGGTAAGACTATTCATGTGCAACAGTAGGCACACATGTAACTTAAATATCATCCAAAATCAGGGTCCTTCTGACAGTAAATCGGACTGGATTTATCCCTGAAAAACCATGTATGAAAAACAGGGTGCATTTGCTGTCAGACTAAGAATAAAAAAGAAATTCATAATTCATTTTATCTGGAACTTCTGCTTCTCCAAATACAATAAAGCTTTTATTTCAATGTTAAACTATTGAGGCAAAATGGTCAAAACTAATATATGTTTATGCAGTTTGAATGGATAGTCAGTTTGATCTGACTTTGGGTCATTTTTATGCAATGCAAACTTGTCCTTATGCATCCAAGCACTTGAGAAGAGAATATATGGTCATGGTTATATTCACTATACTACGCAATGCTACTCAGTAGATAAATATTTTAACAGTGGTATGGTGGCTATGATAGTAACTTACTTTTTGGTAAACTCTGCAAGACATGTTTTAGATGTCAATTTTTATGTTAATAGCAATCAAATCAGCATAACACCCATACACAAGCCAAAGGCTGCATCTGAACTACAAGTTAAAATCGATTTTATTAAAATCTATTCATTAATCCTGGTTTTTATCAATTCTATTCTGACATCCTCACTTCCCACATGCTCCCCACAAAACTGACTTATTGCTGCTGCACTCAATTAGGTTAAATCGAGTGCTGCAGCAGGGTATTGTGGGAACCTATCCCACTGTTCCCGAGCCCCATTGCATTCTGGCTATTTTCACTGGTGCAGCATGGGGAAAAAAATGCCACGCAAGTGGATGTGGGTAATTGATGACACCTTCCCACATTTCATTTTCTACATTTAATTTCCCTCATTCCCCTGCTGAGGTAAACAAATGTCCCTTTTTCCACGTGGGGTCAGGTTTGCCTGTACAAAAATGTGCTTTTTACAATTGAGGGCATGAGAGGGGTAGTAAAGCACTTAAGAATGGTTAGAAAAAAGATTTTGGGTTTCCCAACCAACAGGTTTTCAAAACGGGGTGCAAAAGCACTGGATCTTTGCAGGCTTGGATCTGGATTTATAACTGCTGGCAAAGATGATCCTCAGATCAATAATTGTGTCTCAAAGGCCCAAAAGTCAGTTCGGGGCACTAACAGGCAGGTCCCTCCTGGACTGGGAGAAAGGTGCAGACCCTTCTGGACCTGTGGGGCAAGGAGAATCTACTCCAAGACCCCAAGGTGAAGCACTATAATGTCCAAGCCTATGCTGGATGGCCACCACCCTGGCAGCATGAGGCCACTCCCCTGCTGCAACGCGGAGCAAGTCCAGATGAAAGTGAGGGAGGTCCAGCAGTGCTACATCCATGCCCAAGATTCCGGCAGATGCTTTGGGGCAAGATCCACCACCTGCACCTGGATTTAGATCTCCTGGCAAAGAAGATCCGTTTGTTTAAGCAGACACAGGTGCTACACTCAATCACTGAAACAGTTGCAGCTTGAGACAGCTAAAAGACCCCAGACTGCAGCCAGCACCTGAAAATCGTGACCATCCTGGGAGACCCAACTGCCCCCATTAACAGTGTGCCTAGTCTTGGACCTAGGTTTGGACCTGGCTAAGACGTAGACCTCCTGGAAAAGAAGACCCATAGAACAAGAATTTGTTTAAGACACAGGCTCTACACTGAACCTGCAGTGAATCATTGAAACAGTTATGGCTTGAGGTGGCTAAAAGACCCCCAGTTATAGCCAGACCCTTAGCCTTTGGATAAAGTGCATAAAAGAATTTCCTCTGAGAGGACAGCCACTCTAGTGACAAAGTATTTTCTTCTGTTGCCCAAAAATCATGACTGACCAGGGAGACTTCCCCTGGCTGGCTAGAGGATCCTCATCGCATGCAAGCTACCTGGCACCTTGAGCAGCACATCCTCATATTGGTTCAGGGTCAAGCCACATGATGCACTGGAAAGTTCCAGACTGCGGGGCACCTCTGGGGGGAGGGAAGTGAGGGCATGTGGGGGGTCAGGACAAAATGTAAGCGGCTGAAAAGAAGCTTCTCATCCTACCATACAAGCACGACTCCCACCCACAGTCTACCTGCCACGTGATGCGGGCGAGGGAAAGTTCCAGAAAAAATGGACAGTTCCCTCGAGGAGGGAAGGGGGGGTGGGGGGCAGGACAACATGTAAATGGCTGAACAGAAGCTTCTTGTCCTATCATACAAGCATGACCCTGCCACTGACAGCTCAGCTGCCACATGGTGCAGGGGGTGTGGGTGGGGCACCAGCTGGCACCAGGCAGCACATCAAAAGAAGGCACCTAGCAGAGTTATACACAGAGCCACAGACCCCATAGCCATGCTACTAGCAAATGAAAAGAAAGAAGACTTTTCAGCCTCTCATGACCCTACAGCCACGGTCGTTCAGGTGCTGAATTGAAATAGTGTTCCTGTTGCCTGATTCCTTTGCACCTGAGAGCAGTGGAGATAGACGATGCCAGAGTGGAGAACTGTCGGGTATTGTCAGACACATACGAGGCATCTCTGGTGGCTAATGAATTCAATTTAAAGACAGAATATCCTCACTACCCTTCATTTGGAATTTTAAATTTGAACTGAATGCTGCACCGGTCAGGTTACTACGATATTATGGTATCGATATTATGTCAATTTTAGTGCACCATAAATCGAGCTAATTGAATTTACAGTGAAGACAGGCACTTGGTAAAATTGGGCTAAATGACTTAAAATTGATGATACCTCATAGTGTAGACATAGCTCTAGTTTATGGGAGAGGAAGTAGAACTTCAGAGATATTTCACTCCGTTCACCACAAGCAGCAGGAATATACACAAAGAAAAGAGAGTCTTTGTCAGGTAGAACTTTAATCAAACACTCTATTTGTTGATGGATTGACAACCTCACCCACAAAGTGTACTCTGCTTAAGCCTTTCCTCATGGTATGCTAGATAGATACCATCTTCAACAGGGAGAAAATCTTGCTGCTCTCAGAATTTCATGTGCAATGAAAATTGGGTAACTAATATCTGTGTTACTTAAGGTACTTCAGCTAAGTTTAACATTCTTAGCAGCAACATTAGGGAGAGAGAAGTTTTTTTTTTCACACACACTTTACCACTTTTCTCCCATGGTTAACATTGTAGAACCAACACAGCTATGGGAGTTGTATAAAATAAAGCTTTATGTTTCATGCCACCGTTGTGGCTACCAAACATAAGTAATATAAAGGAGCTGAAACCTCCTCAAAAGCAATATATAAGTGCAACAATTCTCTCCATCCAGATTCAGAACTGTACACTAACATGACAGCACTTAGGCATATATGTGCTGTTAATTTTGTATCTCAAAAACAATGGAGATGGAGTTTGAACGTGGTTTAAATCTGACTGTATATTGCTTGCTCTCTACTCTCAAGATCACAAGCAGATTTGTTTTTCTTTACCTTTTCTTTTTTAAAATTAACTCACTGCACAAACTGCACCACCAGTGCTCTCACTGTAAACCCTCGATATAATGGACTAATGGGAGGAGGAGGGGGGCCTATTAAAACCAAAAGTCCATTATATCTGTGGGTTTACTCACGGACCTTCCCAGCTCCTCCTGGCTCCAGCAGAACACGGTGGCTCCTCCGGTTCCAAGTCACCTGCGCTCTGCCCTGAGCGCGGCATCTCCTGTGGCTCTGAGCTGCCAGCACTCAGGGCAGAGCATGGGGGCTCCTTCAGCTGCAAGCTACTCATGCTCTGCCCTGAGCATGGCAGCTCCTCTGGCTTTGAGCTGCCACTGCCACCATGTCCCCACACTACCCCCCGCAACTGGGATCACCGCAGCTGAAGAGTCCCTGGTGGTGGCTGGGATCACCACTGCAGATCTCAGCCAAAGCTCTCTAAGTTATGGCCAGGGACCCTGTGGCTGCAGCAGTCCCAGCCGCAAGGGGCTCTGGTGGCGTCTTTGTTGAGTTGCCATTTACAGCGTTGCATAGTACAGTACTGTACTTCAGTTTCTTGGGGAGGGATGTCCGTTGTGGATGTCTGTTATTGCTCATGTCCGGCAAAATGGGGTCTGCTATATCGAAGGTTTGCTGTATAACCTAGTTGCCATATATGTATTCTGGGTATATTTTCAGAAGAGCTTGCACTAGTCATTAAGACCAGCCACTTTGTAATATGTACATATGTTTATCTCTGTGAAAAATAAGTTGCAACTTTTCTCCATGAATAGTTTTAATAACCATACTGTTAGTTTGGAAGATACAGTAGTCCCTCAAGTAAGGGGCAGCTTTTTTCCCTCAGAGGACTGCACATTCTGCAGCCAGGGAAGCAGCAGGAGCACCCGGAGCTCCTTTGGAAAGGTAAGTCCTGGGGTTGGGGGGGGCAGTTGGGGAGGATTAAGCCTGGCAGTGGGTTGGGGCTGTGGCAAGGTGGTTGGGGGGCTAAGTCTGGGGTGGGTTAGGGCTGCAGAGAGGGCAGGGGATGGTGAGGTGGGGCTGCATAGACTTTGCGGGGAGTTCAGCTGCAGCCATACAGGGGTGGAGGGTGAACCAGAGACATGTGAAGTGGGGGTGAAAGGGGGCAGAGGGTGTTGAACTGTGGCCACGCTGGAGTGTTTGAACTGGGGCTGTGCATGGCTTGGGGGGCAGGGGGTTGACCCAGGTCCAGGGGGAGCTAGATTTTAATGAGTTAAGCATAACTCAAAATTGCGCATTTCGAGGGATTACTGTATGCTCCCTGCCAACCAGGTTCTATGTATTTTTACATTGAAACAGGGTATCCTTAGAATCTAGAGTGGCAAACTTTTACTAACAGTGAATAGGTACATTGATTTATAAGATCTATTTGCGTGAATGTGTTAGCGTGAGAGTAAAGGATGCAGGGTTGGGCCTTTATGCTTCAGCACAGAATTTAAGTATGTGCTTAACATTAAGCACACATATCTTTCCATTGTCTACAATGGGTCTCCTCACATGCCTGAAGTCAAGCATGTGCCTTGCTTAAGTGCCTTGTGGAACTGGAGCTTTATTTTGTACAACTCCCACAATTGTGTTGGTTTTACAATGTTAATAGTGGGAGAAAAGTGGTAACAAATATTTAACACTTGTGTAGGCCGCTTGCCAAAAACTAAGTGTTTGTATAGCCAAACCCTTCATTTAATTCACTTGAATAAAACTATTTCAGAATAAGATACTGTGGAACAAGAGTGTCCGTTAATCAGGAAGAATCATTCAAATTGAAATGTACAATCTTCTGTATTCCAGATAAATTTGCAAGTCTGGACGAGCCCTGAGACAATATTTTCTTTACAAAACATATGAGTTATTGACAAACCACTGAAAGTATAATATCGTCAAAACAAAACAAAATATATTTAGTATTGCATATCCATAGTTTTATTTCCTTCCTTTGTATGTACTCATTTATTCACAAATTAGCAAAATTCAGTCAGTCATTCACAACTGGTGCATTACTGGAATGATGCAAATTTAATCAAGATACTAACAGAGAGTTCTAATCGTTCTCAATTCATTTTTGTGCAAATATTGTTTATGCTGTACCAGAAAACCAACTCAGTGCATGCTTATTGGAAAAATAATATATTTCAGTAAATGCAGTACGATGGAGAAAGTAATAGGCTACATATAATCTGTTTTAATGTTTACACTAATTTTGGAGCATTCTGAGATGAATTTGAGGCACAAAAATACTAACTTTTACCAGATTTTCATCTTATTCTCCCTATTAATTATTAATTATTATTATTATTATTATATAAATTGAACAGTGTCAATATTTAGTTGCCACTGAGAGTGGGTAACCTCTTGCATCCTAGCAGTTTTGGTGATGGGAAGAAGCAATTATTTCATTGCACACATCTCCCCTTCAGTCTTTTCCTCTCACCTTTTCATAGTACTTGACCTCATAGTCCAAGATGATACCGTTTGGCTGCTCAGGTTCTTGCCAAGACAGAGACACGCTATTTCGGGATGTCCGGTCTTTCCTTATTATTGTGATGGGGGATGGGGCTGTAAGAAGAGGAAGGAAGAGAGAGAAAAAGCAAATGGAGTTTATCACTGTTCTAATTCTTGGCAAGGAGGTACTGTTTCCTTTTAAAAGGCTGCTGAGAACAGGTCTGGCCCAGTATCAACACTCAGCAGCTGGGTTATAGTATTGGTACACATGTCTTGAAGCATATTGGCCTGAAGGAAAGCAAGCTAAGACTTTCTGTTGCTGGTGGGCTAGTGGCAGGATACCAGATGTTTTCAATCTGCTACTATAATGTAAGCAATAAAATACATTTGATATAGTTAAAAAAACACTCAAATAATGGTACTACTTATTTCTTATAATGTTCCAGTATTATTATTATCAGGCTCCGCAGATCATTGATAACATTTCCATATACAAGCATATGACAGGACTGGAATATATTACATACAGGAGCCTTATGGTATCCATAGTTAATAATAATCATCAGCATATTGCAGAATACTTCCTTTTTATGAGAGTATTTGGTAAGGATTCCCCTGATGCAAATTGTTCCCACATACTTCACATTTCCTTCACAGTGCTCCTATTAAAATAAAAAAAAAAATCAAACCCCAAAAGTATATGTGATTTAACTTACTCTGCCAGTAATTTTGTTTGTGAGATACATTCATCACAGGTACAGATGACAAACTATGGCATGCCACCCACTAACCGACTACCCAAAACGGGGAAGTGGTAGAGGTCTGGCAGTAAAAAGCCTGATCTCATGAGATTTCTAATATAACTAATTTCAGTTAAGCATTGGGCCACCATTTTTGGGTGCTTTTCCAAACCATCACTGAAATCCTGCATTCCTGAAATCTAAGCACAACTTTCACTTACTTCACTGAGTCTATTTGCTCAAGGTTTGGCCATCATCAGTTAAGAGAAGTAACTCAGCAACTAAGGCTGCTGCTACACTACCAATCTCCCATTGGTGGCGCCATGGTAACGAGACAATTTGAAGCAGCTATTGTGCATGTTCAGTGACTTTCCCTTATTCCCACAGAACTAGATCGGAGTAAGGGAATGTTGCTGCCCCAGGTTCACTGCCAATCTGCAATTTGAAGTCTGCTTGTGTGGCTGACAGTATGCTAATGAGGAGCTGAATATGCATGTTAGCACCTCATTAGCCTGGTTCGAATTGCCTCATTACCATGGCACCTCCAATGAGAGAATGGTAGAGTTAACAGCACCTTAAGATATTTTTGCTCTTTGTAGATATGCTCATTTCAAGTATTATCCATTCCAGGTTTTTGAATGCTTATGCTTGTGTTTCCCATGCTGCAGGAGAATGCCAAATCAATTGTTCTCATCATCATTTCTAATTAAACTTGATTTTGCTAAACTCTTTAAAGGACTGGTGCATTGAAAAACTATTCTCAGTGGGGTAGCTGTGTTGGTCTGTAGCATCAGACAAAAAAAAAAAAGTCCAGTAGCACCTCAAAGGCCAACAGTTTTATGTATTAGGTTATTGAGCTTTTGTAGGTAAGACCCATTTCATCAGATTTATCAGGTATTACAAAAGAAAGCTCATTACCTAATAAATCAAATTGTTAGTCTTTGAAGTGCTACAGGACTTCTTATTTTTATTGAAAAAAATATGTCCACCACAGCCAAATATCTGTAATCTTCACAGACCTATACAGTATTTCTTATATTCAACCATGTTGTTTGCAATATACTCCCTAACAAAATTTTCATTTCAGAAATACCCTCTCCTCATTGAAATCTAAGTACGCATTTATTTTGCAGTTAGACTAATTAATCTGGTATGGGGGTAGCTATATTAATTTTACTTACATTAACCAGATCTATAAACTCATTCTGCTTATTGAAAAGCATTAAGCAAGGTATATGGGATTGGTTTGTAATGTACATCCTTGAGTAATTCCACTTGTGCTTGAATAGATTGATGTTAGAAACAAAATATCAATGTGATTAGCCTTTGGATTCCTATAAAGAAAATTCTATGTTAAGTCATCCCCTCCTGCTTGCTGCCTTTATGCCCATGTAAGTTATTTGTATGCCTTTCTAATTCATGCAGCCTTGTAGCACCTTAAAGACTAACATTTTTATTAATTAGGTAATGAGCTTTCATGGGAAGTGATCTTACCCCACAAAAAACTCATTGCCTAATAAATAAAATTGTCTTTTTGTTTTTTGTGAAGCTACAGATTAACACAGCTACCCCTCTGAGACTATTTCTACTTTATGGTATTTGTCATTTTTGTATTTGAACAGCCCATCAAGCTCAGTACTCCAGGTGGTAACTTTTCCCATGAATTTAAAACTCACAAAACTTATTAATAGTTAATAAATGATTAACAGAAATGGCTTTTCTCTAACAAACTAACTAGATGCACTATAATGTGTGTATGCCAATACTAAGTGCTGTGTTAAAGCTTTCTTATAATAGTGTGTAATTTTAAATTTATTTATACCTTTCTATGGCTGTTAAAAGTTACACAGCTCATGCCAGTTTCTTAGAAATGTCTTTACGATGCATTTATCAATGACAATGTACATTTATACAGCTCCTCTCTACACTGTGTAGCCAGGAGCCACTAAGAAACTATATACTGTACACACAGCAGTTAAGAAGTATGTACACACCTGCTAGGAATAGATGGGAGTGAAATATTAATCACAACAAATGTTTATCGAACTTTAATGTCTGCGGAAATCACTGTTCTCTTCTGAAATAACCTGCTTCAATTATAGTATTTCACTATAGCTGACTACACCCACATCTGAGTCTAATCTGCCAGGAAGACCAGGAATTTCAAACCTGATATTTAAACTACTAAAATGCCCCCTCAAAAAGGTTATAACTTATTTCATTTTTTAAAAAATTGTAGTGAAATAGCTTATTTAGATGACATGGGGACGGTATGTTTATTTTTAAATGATAAAGAGGCCTTTCCATATTTTGGGGCAGAAAGACATTTAAATAATAATAAAAGGCAATTTACTTTCTAACAAAATGCTCTCTCTTTTGATTCTAAGGGCTGTCCAAAGGAGAGAAAGATTTAAGTGTGTGTTTAAACACTTTCCTGAAATTGATTCCTTAGTTTGGATGAGTTCTAGATTTGGCCACTGGTCTGATTTGTGTGGAATTCTGTCAATTACCTCTTCTATCTGTTCCCAGAGTACATTTGAATAAGACATGAAAAAATTTAATATATTTGAAATAATTTTCTTTTAAAAATTAACCTGTTTTTATTTTCTTGTATTTCCCTGTACCTCTTTTGAATTCAAAGGGACTTTATTGTGCCCTCATTTAGGCTGATGTAAACTATAACTAACTCTATTGAAATCAACAGAGCTTTATCAGAGTAAAACCAAAAATTTGTATGAAAAGAGCCAAAGTAAATGGGAGGAGAACCTGGCCCAAAGAAGGAGCCACACTTAGTTTTCCAACAGGCATGCCACACCCTAACATGGCCAATCCTTTCTTCACTTAATCTGAATGGTGATGTCACAGAATTCCACTTCTTTCACATTACATAAAATCCAACAAAAGTGAGAAATGGCTGTCAAAGGTAACTGACACTATTAACTATTTTTAAGAAGTATGAGAACATCAGTGATATCTAATTTTTAGGTCCTTCAAACTGTAAAAAGGGAGAGCTTGAGGATTCATCTCCAACCTAAACATTTACAACCATCAGAACAACCTCAGACTGAAGAAAAATGTGTCCTACAAGTGGAGAACTGATTGAAATTAAAAAAAAAACATACAACAATTTCTTAATATGTTATTTGGATTTCACTTTCTGCAAATGAAGTGCTAGACTGTGTTGAATATACATTTCCAAGAAGAGCACTAATAGGTTTAACCAACTTTTATTACAGAAAGGCAAAAAGTTGAACACAAACAACATTTTGGTAAGCACTAAAAATACTAATTTTAAAAATACAATATTTTAGCAAGGTGACATTAGAGTAGAGAATCCAAGTTATTTACTATATCAAAGCACTGACTCTGCAAAGCTTTACACAGGTGCTTAAATTTTATACTGGGATTTCAATGTGTTAGTCACTGGCCACGTCTACACGTGCACGCTACTTCGAAGTAGCGGCGCCAACTTCGAAATAGCGCCCGTCACGGCTACAGGTGTTGGGCGCTATTTCGAAGTTGAAATTGACGTTAGGCGGCGAGACGTCGAAGTCGCTAACCCCATGAGGGGATGGGAATAGCGCCCTACTTCGAAGTTGAACGTCGAAGTAGGGCACGTGTAGCCGATCTGCGTCCCACCACATCGAAATAGCGGGGTCCGCCATGGAAGCCATCAGCTGAGGGGTTGAGAGACGCTCTCTCTCCAGCCTCTGCGGGGCTCTATGGTCACCGTGTGCAGCAGCCCTTAGCCCAGGGCTTCTGGCTGCTGCTGCGGCAGCTGGGGATCCATGCTGCGTGCACAGGGTCTGCAACCAGTTGTCAGCTCTGTGGATCTTGTGTTGTTTAGTGCACCTGTGTCTGGGAGGGGCCCTTTAAGGGAGTGGCTTGCTGTTGAGTCCGCCCTGTGACCCTGTCTGCAGCTGTGCCTGGCACCCTTATTTCGATGTGTGCTACTTTGGTGTGTAGATGTTCCCTCGCAGCACCTATTTCGATGTGGTGCTGCCCAACGTCGAAGTTGAACGTTGACGTTGCCAGCCCTGGAGGACGTGTAGACGTTATTCATCGAAATAGCCTATTTTGATGTCACTACATCGAAATAAGCTATTTCGATGTAGCGTGCACATGTAGATGTAGCCACTATGTGTAAAATTACATATGTGCTTATTTCTCTGAGAGACTATTATCAACTATACTGCTTTTTTACTTTCATTTGATCAGGTTAAGTGCACGCCAATCTGGTTAGCAAGAATATGCCTCATCAACACAGTAAGTTCTGAACCCACAACATTAAAAACAACAACTTGAATATATTTTACACTTTCTTAGATCCTGAGCCTGTGGCCCATTCTCATGTTAATAGATGTTGCAAGATTGGACCGTAATCACAAAACCATTAAAAATATGGACTATATATTGAATGTACTCTTAGGAAGCCTTTTTGGTCAGTATAAACACAGACAATTTTATCAGGACAGTTTGCTAAATTTAGCATTTTGTGAGCTGATTGTGTAAGCATTCATCAAACAAAACTCAAAGGTAATCTAAATGACACTGTTGTACTTAGAAAAATGTATACAGATTTCAAGATAAAACTGTAGAAAATTATTTACGTTAAGACGCAATAAACTTCCACTGATTTCAGTGTCATAGCCTCATATATCAGTGTTCTAATGTTTGTGTTGATGATGTGATGTATCTATTATCAGCCACAGCTTTCTCACAATGTAGGTTTTGTGGTTTTTGAGAACAATCTTATCGTATATCTACATTTTTAGAGAGATTAATTTTGCTTTATGAGTAAGGAAGGATGTATACTTTTAATACACATGTGTAATGTACACAGTCGTAAGATTATTCTTTATTTATATACTGTATGACTGGTTCTTGATCACTCTACACCATTAACATTCACAAACAAAATTCCCAACATCAGGGGAATTCAGACAAGCTGCAGAAGATACGTATTTTGTGCATTCAATAGTTACGTGGACATTTGTGGCAACTGGGGACCTGGATGTTGAAAAGCAATTAATTGCACAGGCTGTAGTGATCCAGGGAGCTTAAGCTCACAAGTGTAAAAACCTCTTCACTCATAACTATTAAAAGTGCAAGCAAATAACATGAAGGTCTAGCAGAGAGGACAATAAAACTTTGCTGAAATTGATTTCCCACAGAAACTAACCCAAACAGATCATTTGTTTTCCTCCAGTTTAATAGCAGCTGTATATAAATCTACTTATTGACTTTTTTATTCCTTGGTTATTGTTTTCATATGTGACTGGTTTACAGATGTACATACTGTAAGTGAAATTTCCATGTCCTCTGAGAGGGAAAGTTCAGAATTAACTCCAGGAAGCCATCTATATGCGACTGGTGAAATGTTTAAAGTCATCTTGTTTCTTGTTTAGACTTGCTGGTCACAAATTACACTTTATTAAAACTTTCATACAGTTATGTAGGCTTCAGATCTAAAAAGAGTGTGGGTTGCCATTTTCTAAGTTTGATGCACCCACCTCAAGTACAAGTTAGCTGTATCCTTAAGGATAAAACGTTTAAAGTAAATGCACCTAGAACTGATAGCAAATTAGTGTTTTGGAGAAGATTTGTTCAGGAGTGGGTCTGAGGCACTACACTTGCTACTGAACACGGTTCCTGAATGTGGGTTTCCACTGAACTGTTTAAAAAGAGGCTATTGTTATTTAATATGACCTGGGGGCATTACTACTTAGTCTTGACTTTACAATCTGAATAAACCCTACCTTATTCCCTATAAAGACCATGCCCCTGCTTTCTCTAGGGAATCTCTATAATTAGTGGCATGGAAAGATGTATTTTCAGTAGATTTAGTTTTAAAATGAAGGTTTTGGTTGCTTGGGTAATGAAATAATGAGCCTCTCCTCCCAACACCATTTTTGCACTTTGCTCCCAAATCTGTAGTGACAAAAAGACAGCACCAACTGGAGATTCACATAAAATGAGTCAGCGATCACAATCCAGTTCTCTGAGCACCAATGTCGAAGTCACAAAACCCACTATCTATTCCTGGCACCCGTGCTGGAAGTTGTAGTGGAGACACCAAGGACTGAACAGATATGAAGAAAAAAAAACCTACTTTTCCACACTTAGGTGATCCCCATAGAACACAAAAGACACATTTATATCATAAAGCTATTGGGGGAATGCTTCTACAGTTGGCACCTCTCTAATCTGGAACTCTCTCATCAGCCAACATCCATAATTTGGCATGATTTTAGTTAGCTTATCATGGGTGTGGCCAAATTTTCCATGGTCCTATAAAATTTGTTTACAGCCACTAGTCCTGGTTCTCAGTGTTCTGTGCTGTTATTTAGCTGAAACTTATCTTCTAAAAGCCAAGTAGACAGTTGAAGGGTTGGTGATGCTACTAAACAACACCCACTTCTTGTGGTCTGGAAAATTCTCTCATCTGGAACCAGTCAGGTCCCAAGTGTACTGGATTACATAAAAGGCTTTATCAGAGTCTAGAAATCTTTTACAATGATATTTTTACTTTCTTTCTCTCTCAAGCCGCCCCCCACCCCCTCACATGCCCAATAACACCTTTTTTTTTTATCTTTTAACTAGACTTCAGAACAAGGAAAAACCAATACAGGGATGGTTTTGTGACTGAGCATTCACACTTCGGTGTGTATCCAACACACCACTATCAATCAGCATTCTACTTGCTCAAAAGTCCAGCATAATGGCAGTGGAGGTAAACCTGCATGCCTCCATAACTTTTATTAATGTGTTCTCTTTATGAACCATTTTGTTTCTCCTGGGATTTGTGACTTGCTTTTCCATCTCCCTTCCCTCTGCCCCCATCTTAGGCTGGTATCTAACAATGTTTTATTCTTTAACATTGCTTATAAAAAGCAGGAGTTGAAGTATTTTCAAGAGGGAACTTTCTTGCATTACAGTGTACTCTCTTAATGAAGTGCAGTTAAACATCCTGCCACCATATACAATATTTTGCTAGAACAAGTCATTACAAGCTTAAGCACGTTCCAGAGAGGGCACAAATAGAACATTGTATCAGGTGGCTCATAAGGCTTGTGAAGAGAAAGGAAACAGTTATATTTTAATGACAACTTTGGAAACCTGCTAAGCTCTCCACCTCTTTCTCCCCACATACAATTACACCACAGACACACTCCTTGAATGTGTGCACAGACACAACCCTTTACCCTTTAATCTCCAGGATACATAGTTAAAACTAACATTACACTTTTGTATGTGTTTTTGCACCTTTTGTTTCAGCGCTGCAGACTCAATATATTTTTATGATGTGCACTGTGAAATGTCATCTGAGTCTGCACAGTGGCTGTCAAACCGAATGGAATTTGCCCTTCTCCTTGCTTTTCTCCAGAGGACTGGAACATGAGACTGTATCAAACTACAGATCCAAGAGCATCATGTCAGGATACAGAGCTCTTACCCTGAATCCGACTCATCTCGTTGGTGGGACACATAGTCTGTGCTATGAAATAAAGTCAAACTTATTGAAGTTGACTGTTTACTGCTAGATCAAAGATGAGTTTCTGCAAAGTCCAGAAAGTCAACACAGGGCGTCTCCATTGCCTTAGCTAGGTTTGACTGTGTCAGAAATGCATTGTGGGTACCTATCCCACAGGACCTGCAGCCCCATTGCATTCTTGGTGTTTGTGCCAGTGTATTATGGGAAAAAATTCATTGCAAGTGCTTGGGGTGTCTAATCTCATCATCCCAGAGAGCAATGCTCCCACATCTCCTGCAGTTGGAAAACAAACGGCCAGCCTAAGGAATTTCATGCCCTTTTTGGGCCACTTTTCCAAAGTCTGCCCTGGCTCATGCTGCTGCATGGCACTAGCATGGATCCTGAACAGCTTAGAGCTGTTGCAGTGTATTATGTCTGCTTCCCAAAGAGTCATGCAGTATTTTATTAGACAAAGGCAGTGGGAGGATGAGGTGGATGTGCATGATTCAGATGATGATACTGAAGAACTGGAGACCAGGAATGCAGAGCTGCTGGTTGCCCTGGATGCATTGCTTGCAGTGGAGTGCCAGTTCTGAAGATGTGAAACCAGCACACACTGGTTAGATTGCATCATTTTGGAGGTCTGAGATGACCAACAATGGCTGCAGAACTTCTGCATCTGCAAGGCCACGTTCATGGAACTTTGTGATTTGCTGTCTTCCATCCTGAAGCACAGATATACCAAAATGAGACCTGCTCACATAGTTCACAAGTGAGTGGCTTGCTCTGAGGAAGTTTGCAATGCCCAACAGCTACCAGTCACTGGACAATCAGTTCAGGATGGACAAATCTACACTGGGGGCTGCAGTGATCCTTGTAGCCAAGGCAATCTGTGCCCATTTGATGCAGACTATAATTCTGGGAAATGTGCGGGACATAGTGGACAGCTTTGCTGCCATGGAGTTTCCTAACTGCGGTGGGGCAATAGATAGAATGCACATCCCCATCCTGGCCCCAGACCACCTGGTTTCAGAGTACACAAATTGCAAGAGGTACTTCTTCATGATGTTGCAGGCATTGGTGTATCACAAAGATAGTTTCACCAACATCTATGTGCGATGGTCAGGAAAAGTGCACAATGCACACTTCTTTAGAAATTCAGTAACAGAGGTAGCCATGTTAGTTTATATTCCATCAAAACACAACAGCAGTCCAGTAGCACTTTAAAGACTAACAAAATAATGCATTAAGTGGTGAGCTTTTGTGGGATAGACCCACGTCTTCAGACCATAGCCATACCAGAACAGACTCAATATTTAATGCACAGAGAACCAAAAATAGTAATCAAGGTGGGCAAATCAGAAGATGAGAGGGGCGGTGTCGGGGGGGGAGGGGAGTCAAGAGTCAGATAAAACAAAGGGTGTAAAAGAGTCCCTATAATGAGCTAGGTAATTGGCATCCTGGTTCAAACCACGTGTTAATATGTTGAATTTGAATATAAAAGAGAGCTCAGCACTCTCTCTTGGTAGGAGATTCTTAAAGTTCCTTTTCAGTAAAACACAGACTTTCAGGTCATTGACAGAATGGCCAACTCCATTACAGTGCTGGCTGACAGGCTTGTGAGTTAAGAGCTTTCTGATGTCTGTTTTGTGCCCATTCATTCTTTGTCAAAGTGTTTACCGTTTTTCCTATATACAAAGCATCTGGGCATTGTTGGCACATGATGGCATGTTGTTAGTTGAGGAACATGAGAATGTGCCTGTGATTTTGTAAATAACCTGGTTAGGTCTAGTGATGGTATCTCCAGAATAGATATGTGGACAAAGCTGGCAACAGAGCGTGTTACAAGGAAAAGTTCTGGGATTGGTATTATTGGAGTATAGCTTGTGGTTGCTGGCGAGAATCATCATAAGGTTGGGTGGGTTGTCTGTAGAAGAGAACAGGCCTGTCACTTAGGGCCTTCTGGAGTGTGGCATCCTGATTCAGAATGGGCTGTAGGTCGTGAATGATGTGTTGCAGTGGCTTGAGTCGGGGGATGTAGGTAATGACCAGTGATGCTCTGATCTGTTGGGTTTTTTTGGGGGGGGCCTATCTTGAAGTAGCCATTTTCTGGGTATTTGTCTGGCCCTGTTGATTTGTTTTTCACTTTTCCTGGTGGGTAATTTCTTCTTGACAACACCATCCTTGCCACCATGCATGTAAAGGCTCTGTACACTAATATTCCACATGAAGATGGATTACAAGCCATCAGGAATATAATCCCTGATGTCACCACAGCCTGTCTGGTATCTGACCTCTGTAACTTCGTTTTCACCTACAATTATTTCTGATTTGGAGACAATTTATACCTCCAGATTAGTGGAACTGCTATGGGCACCCGCATGGCCCCTCTGTTATTTCAAAGAGGAGGGAAGCATCATTATGATTTCATTAGGTTTCATACTCAGAACAGTTACGTTAGTCTTTCTAGTCTCTATATGAAATGGGAGGGGGCGAGAAGGAGGCATGGGAAGCTTCTCACCTCTTCGTATTTTTCCTTTATACTCACAAGGCTGTATCCATTAACAAACCCACTGACAAGACACTTCATGTTTTCTTATAGTTTTGTGCCTCCTGGTGTGAGCTTTCAAGAAAGAGGGAATTATTCACAATGACAACAACACAAAGCCTATGTCTACACTAGAGGGTTTGGGCAACAAAATCCAGGGAGTGTCCAGATTCCCAAGGTGTTCTGTTGAGAGTAAATTGACAGAATACAGCACTTTTGTCAACAGTCTTACCCCACTCCCCACAAGGAATAACGCCTCTGCCCACAGAGATCTGTTGACAGAAAGCCAGTCTGGACATTCGAGAGGGGCCCTCTGTAGTCAGACAGGGCTTTTGGGACACTGGGCAGCGCTTCCAGCTGTGTTTCCGGTTGGCCGCTTTGTCGAGAGAGTGGCTGGTCAGAGTGAGCGCTCTTGTGATCCAGTTAGCTATTTGGCCACGATCTGTTAACAGACAAAAACTTCTGACAAAAACTGCTGTTGACAAATTGCTGTAATCTAGACATAGCCCAACTGTGAGATGCTTACAAGGCTATTGCTCTTCAGGAACCTAAGTTATCACCTCAGCTAGAAAAATTCCCTCCAATTTCTTAGCAATATCATTGAGAACTTCTTGCACATATGCCACTATCTTGCACACAGTTCTGGCCCTGAGAAAACAGGTGATTAAGGATTTCTGAGATTAACATCTAGTTTGCTCTGAGCAGTGGTCCTGAAGTCCTTTAACAGGTCTGGCAGCATGTCTTATCAGAGCAGTTTCAATCTGCTGCCAGAATACTGAAGCACAAAATGAAAAGTAATTTTAAAAGGGTATGAAGTGTTCATTATTTTAGACATTCTTCTCTTTCACTGAACCTCAGAAATTCTGTGGAAATTCATGGCTATACCAATGTAAATGAATTCACACTTCTTACTTTAATACACATTATCTCTGAATAACACTATCCTTTAGATGCTCTAATTAGCATGAACTGCTTGCATGGGTAAATTCAGTTTAGAAACGCAGCCTGCTCTGGATTTCATTCCATAATCAGTGAAAAGTGCCTTCCACTATTCTAAACACTTTCAGAGGAGATTCTGATGACCAAACTACAGAACCCCATAATTTTTCATTTGAGACACATCCACCACTGGCACCTTGGAACCAGTGATTCAGTCTGAAAAGTCAACAGAATTAGTTAGGATTTAAAAACATGCCAGTCTACAAAAGTCCAGTGAACTTATGGGGCCTTAGGGTTTGTCTACTCTACGGCCTAAATTGATGTAACTTACATACTCGGGGTGTGAAATAAAAACATCCTCACAAGCAATATACGTTACTTCAACTTAAAACGCACTCCTGCCAACACAGTTTCTGCCACTCACTGATATGGCTGCATCCCTGGAGTGTGCGACTGAAGATAAGCTCTCAGACTCACATGAACAATAAGGCTATTAAACCAAATTCCATAAAAGATTTCCAAGAAAAAAGATCCACTGCTTTAAATCAGTAACTTTGTACTCTATGGACACAAAACTCCTCTTGGCTGCCGTGGAAATTTTGAACATACAAGCTGTGACAGGTTGGATCACAGAGGCTGCCACCAAATGTACTGATCATACCACTGAGCCCACCTGCTTTCCACTTGGGATACCTCACCACCCTGTCCTGCTGGGTCAGAAGTTCTGATCTCTCCCAGCAAAGGCATAGAGTTGGGGTAACACACACACTAATAACAGCTCAACCCCAAAAGGGCTCAGTTATAGGGACTTGAAAGAACCCAGGACCACAACCCTCAAAAGGGACCAAAACCACAAATAAATGCATCTTTTGTGTTTGTGGTTTGTGTTTATACAATTCAGATGTATGCTGACTGATTACTTGTGATTCACCTTGCAATATTATCAACTGCACTGAAAGAAAAATTAAGATGAATAAGAGACACGTTTAGCTTCAGTATGTTTTTCATCCTTTAATTTTCTTCTTAGATGTTTAGAGAGAGCTCCTCAGTGTCATGTGACTTTGTATTAAGAACAAAAATACCTACAAGACATGAATGGATATGTTGTTGATAATTATCCATCAACATCCAACCTACCATTCCAACACCTCCATTGAAAAGACAAGGAGGGTGAGAGTGAAGGCATGCAAGATGATGGGCATGGCCTGCAGGAAGGGACCAAGCCACAGGCTCCATGTTGCAAATTTCTCAGAGATGAGCTGGGTTCAAACTCTAGCTGCTCTTTGACACTCCGAAGAGATCAATGTCAGCCATAAAGTTCAAATTCAGGGCATAGCTTCTCAAAGGTTTGTGGAGGTTGGAATCAAAGGTTTGGAGGGGGATCATTTCTATCCCACAACAGTGGGAGCATGGAGGACACTCCTGCATTTCCCTTTTTCCATTGCTAAAGGATGGAGCATTTGAGTTAAAATTATCCTTCAGCAGCCCCAGGGCTAAACTGTAAAACACATCTGAAAAGCATAAAATCCTTATTTATGCCTGGAATGTTTGACACTCAAAAGATAAATATCATTCAAAAAACAAGCATGTTCTAGGTATCCAGTATGTAATGGGCCACAGCTGTAATAACAGCCACTGGACCACAGGCTCCCTACATCATGTCATTAGCTTTCTTTTAATAGGTCTATCTTCTGGTCCTTTTTATAAGGGCCACTGGGAAAAAAAGAGATAGATCATACACCAAACATCTGTGGCTTTGTCATACCGTGTCTCTCAAAAGTTGTATCTACTTAAGGGCCTATCTTAGGATACAGACGGTAAAGTGCACACAACCATTCCTAAACATGGATTTTATTTCAACAAAGACCATCATACGTTGTATAAGTTGCTAATGATAGAACTTTTTAGTGCAATAGAAAAAAAGCTTGTATTCACAAGCTCCAATAGTTCCTAAACATAAGTTACACTTCTGACATTTCTAACAATGCTAAAGGCCTAATCCACCGCAATATATTTTATACACAGACATCTACTCCATCAAGCCACAAGACAAAAGACTAAAAGAGGAAAAAATCCTAATTCAGAGGAGATTTTGAGAGTCACTTCCAAATTAATTCTGCATTGCTATAGGGTGGTAAAACAATTCTTTCCTACCTTCTGGATCATCACTTTGTCATGATGAGAGGGCTTGTGTGTTCCAATGAACCCAAGAGCAATGCCGCAAGGAGTCTCATGCTCCCAGCACAAGCAGGGTCCCATCAGGGTCATCCTTAGCAGCAAGATCAAAGGGGAGGGTCCAGACAAAGAACGATCTGAAAAGTCCTCAGCAGACAAACAGGTGGAGGATGGCAAAGGTAATGCTACAACGGCTGTGAGGGCAGACGAAGGCTGCAGTGGACAGTAGACTCCCAGTTGTGAGTGACCTGAAAGATGCACGGCAGTTATTGACCATGAGCTGCAATGATTCAACACTGACATTGCTGCCCTGGAACATACATATATAGACCACAAGAAGGACAGCTAAGAGGAGGCAGAGGGTATACATTTTCTGGAAAGGACCCCCAAATGAAGCAAAATGAATTCATGGAGTAGAATTTGCCATCAAAAATGAACTGACAAAGATCCTATCTGAAGTCCCTGTCAGCATCAATGAGTGTCTCATGACTCTCCGCTTGAAGCTATCCAAAAACCAACAGGCAACAGTCATCAGAGCTTATGTACCAACTCTAGACGCCAAAGATGACGTGAAGGAAAGTTCTACACCCAACTGAACGCAGTCGTGAAAGAAATACCCAAACATGACAAGATTATTCTTTGGAGGTTTTCAATACCAGAGTTGGAAAAGATGAGGACCTCTGACAAACTACCATTGGGAAAGAAAGAGTTGGCAACAGCAACTCCAATGGAGTTGTCCTTCTTAGGAAATGTGTGGAACATGAGCTAGTCATCATGAACATCCTGTTCCTCCAGAAAAACAAACTGAAGACCTCATGGCAACATCCTCGATCAAAGCATTGGCATCTCATAGACTATGTCATCGTTTGCGTTCGGGACTGGTGCGATGTCCTTCTCACACATGCAATGAGTAGGGCTGATGACTGCTGGACTGATGACCACCTTATTCGATCCACAATGGTGATTAGAATTGTCACCAAATGGAGAAGTCAGAGGAAACAGATCCGACGAAAGATCAATGTCCCAGGCTTGAAGGGTCCCATTGGATGAAGTGACTTCTAGATAGCACTCCAAAGGAACCTACCAGCAGTACACCCTGAAAATGTGGAAGAACACTGGTATCAATTGAAGAATGCCATAATCGAAGTTTGTGGAGAAACCATTGACTACCAGGCCAGGAAGCATCAGGACTGGTTTGATGAGAACGATGTGGAAATTGAACATTTAACTGAGGCAGAAAGGAAGCCTTTAGGACCTGGCAAAGTGACGTGAATTGCACGATGAAGGGAGCAGCACGTCAAGGCCAAGGCAGAAGTGCAGTGTAAAACAAGTACTCTGAAAAGCCAGCGGTGGACTGAGAAGGCATGAGAACTCCAGCAACTCACGGACATCAACGATACAAGAGGTTTCTTCAATGCTACCAAAGTTGTTTATGGACAGAGAAAACCATGGACTCAATCCCCTGAGATCAAAGAAAGGTATGCAACTCTTTAAAGACAGTGAAGCCATTGCTTCTCGCTGGAGGGAGCACTATAATGGGCTCTTGAATTGCCCCTACACAGTGGTCCTAGAACCTCTTGACCAAATCCCTCAGCAACCACCTAGAGATGATTTTGCAACACTTCCTACCCTGAGTGATGTCCAAGCTGCCATCGAAGTGATGAAGTGCAACAAGGCAACCGGTCTAGATGGAATCCCCATTGGAGTCTTCAGAAAGGGTGGGAGAGAGTTCCACAAACCACTTCACCTCCTGATTCTCAAGATCTGGGACAGGGAGCAGATGACACAAGATTTCAGAGAAACACTGATTGTCAGTCTTTTCAAGAAGGAACACAAGTCAGACTGTGGAAACTATGGTGGCATCTCCCTCCTCATGGAGGGAATCCTCAAGGAGTCCATTTTGGAACACCTGGAAGAGGGGAAGTAATCAAGAGTAGTCAACATGGACTCAACAAGGGCAAGTCATGCCTGACCAATCTGAATAGCTGCTATGATGAGGTAACAGGCTCTGTGGACATGGGAAAGTCAGTGAATGTGATATACCTTGACTTCAGCAAAGCTTTTGGTATGGGCAAGAATGTTGGCAGAGACTAATTCAAATAAGTATGGATTGCATACACAGACTATAAGATGGATAGAAAGCTGGCTTGATGGTCGAGCCCAACGGGTAGTGGTCAATGGCTCAATATCTGGATGGCGGTCGGTTTCAAGTGGAGAGTTTCAAGGCTCAGTTCTGGGCTGGTGTTGGTCAACATCTTTATTAATGACCTGGATGAGGACTGGACTGCACCCTCAGCAAGTATGTGGATGACACCAAACTACAGGGAGAGGTAGATACATTGGAGGGTAGAGATAGGATCCGGAGTGACCTGAATAAATAGGAGGATTGGGCCAAAAGAAATCTGATGAGGTTCAACAGGGGCAAGCGAGAGTCCTGCAATTGGGACAGAAGAATCCCAAGCACTGTTACAGGCTGAGGACCGACTAGCTAAGTAGCAGTGCAGCAGAAAAGGACCTGGGGATTACAGTGGATGAAAGGCTGGATATGAAAAAACAGTCTGTCCTTGTAGCCAAGAAGGCTAACAGCATATTGGGGTGCATTGGGGAAGCATGTCTAGTAGATCTAGAGAAGTTGCTCCCCTCTATTTGGCACTGGTGAGGACAGATCTTGAGTACTGTGTCCAGTTTGCCACCCCCCCGCCGCCCGCAAGTATAGAAAGGATGTGGATGTGCTGGAGCAGGTTCAGTGGAGGGCAACGAAAATGATTAAGGGGTTGGAGCACATGACCTATGAGGAGAAGCTGAGGGATTTGGGCTTATTTAGTTTCCAGAAGAGAAGACAGAAGGGTGAGTTAATAGCAGCCTTCAACCTCACGAAGGGGAGCTCTAAAGAGGATGGAGTGTTCTCAGCGTTGACAGATAGCAGAACAAGGAGCAATGGTCTGAAGTTACACAAGGAGAGGAGCAGGTTGGATATTAGGAAAAACTATTTCACCAGGCGGGTGGCAAAGCACTGGAATGCATTCTAGAGAGGTGGTGGAATCTCTATCCCTAGAGGTTTTTAAGTCTCCACTTGACAAAATCCTGGCTGGGATGATTTAATTGGGGTTGATCCTACTTTAGGTAGGAGGATGAACTAGATGACCTCCTGAGGTCCCTCCAGCCCTAGCATTCCATGATTACTATGTTCTGTGATTTCTCAAGTGCAGCATTAGTGTCGACACTTGGGAGAACCTTGCCCAAGACTGTCACTAGTGGAGAACAATAATCCATGAGGGGGTGGTGCAATTTGAGAGGTCCTGCTGCAGTGCAGATGAGGAGAGGCAGAGAAGAAGTAAAGAGCAACAAAACTGCCCCCCGCCCCACCACCAGCTACTAACACCTGCCTCTTCTGTGATAAGATCTGCAGATCCAGAATTGGGCTGATCAGCCATTGACAGACTCACAAATAGGAGGGTGACATGAAGATGTTCCACGTGTTATCAAGTGATTGCCAAGAAGATGAAGAAGAAGAAGATAAACAATTCTGTATTTTTAAATGTTTATTTCCAAGGTGAAGTCAGAGCTGGTTTGATGAGCTGCACTTCTGAAAAGTAGACCAAGATAGAACCCATCCACTAGCTCTTGAGCTGTAGACATTTATACCATCATGTCTGATGCCAGCCTTGACATATCCATCAGTTTTGCCTTCAAACATCTCTGCACATTTTTTTCTTGCCAACCCCTGTGAAGGGTTATTCTAGTTCACTAAGCCAACAGCTCTCATCTTTCAAAGTCTTCCTGAAAACCCACTCATATTTTGTGTTCCAAACCTCAAAAGGTTGATGATAAAAATTTTATAAGACACACAAACAAGTTGAATACTGTGTAATCTCCTTGTCCTGGCTATGTCTGGAATTCCTGATCATCTAAACTACCTGCTTTCTCATTTCTTCAAATCCTTCTTCACATCACATTTCTTCCACAAGGCCTTTCAATATTGAATTTCCACATATCACAAACTTACATACACACACAATCAATCTTATCTCTCTGGTTTAGGCTGCCTGCATCTGTTATGGATTCTAAGCTCCCTGCAGCACAGGCCATGTCTTCCTCTGTGTCTGTCTAGTGCTGAACATATCAGTGCTCAGTACATAAAGAGCACAATACAGCATTTCCCCCTAACAGCATGAAGCATGAGAGCAGGTTTGTGTGCATCACAGGTCTAAAATGTATTTAATGTAATTGAATCGACATTCACCACAGGTTTACACTTGTCAACATTTGCATTTAACTCTTTACATTTGGAGTCATTTTTATGAAATAATACATTGTAAATCAGCTGCCTATTAACTCTAGATGAGAAACTACAGCAGGTATTCTGTCTCACCTGTAAAATAATGTGTGCCCCTAGCAGATGTCAGCTGAGGGATTTCAGAAAGTAGAATATAAATGACTGACACATTGTGCTAATCACATCCAAAGATTCAAGTGAAACCTCATCTTGGGAGTCCTACCCTCTGAAAATAAGAGATCTGGAAATAAGTGCATGTGGTAGCACAAAAAAAATCTCAGAGCATGGCAATTGAAGTGTGTGAATCCAGAGCTGTAGGATGAAGTAGGGCAGCTGCCTCAGCTTTCCTATGGCTGAGTGGGACCAGGACAACTGTAGGGGCATGGCACTGTGGCATAAGGATTCACTTCTGGGACCATCTTGGACACACAGAAGCACCACATACCAGCCAGTCTTCCAGAGATGATAAGTATTCTGCCCATACTTTGGACTCTCTGATTCATGGAAGCAGCAAACAGTGTAAGTGCTTCAGAAAAAAACATATGAAAGGCATGAAGCTCAAAAACGGAATAACTGAATATGAAGAAGCCAGTAGAAAAGCAAGTTGCTGCTGTTATTACAGGTTACTAATGGAGGTTGTGGACTTAGCTCACCCAACTTGTTGAAGTTTTAATTTGCTGTACTTATGAGCTTCAGTGATGCTGCTCCAAATTCAGGCTGTTCCTTGCTCCAATCTGAGTCTGAGTATGCACAGCTGCGTTTGTTACATATGTTACGCAGAGCCATTTCTATTAGGGCCAATAGAAATTAAAGACAGAATGGTTCATCACATACACTTCTCCTGACAACACAAAATTTTACTTCAGAAACCACTTCCCCAAAGCTTAAATAGTTCCTTACAGCTAAGAAACCCAGAGTGCTTGAAACATAAATTGACTGTGTACATGGAAAATTGGTACTGGTTTAATTTAAATTGGCTTCCAAGACAATTAGGTTTGAAGCAAACCTCCACATGTTTTAGTTTAAACCTGTTCCCAATCAATGTTAGCTAACCTGAGTCACATAACTTTTACACTGGAAGAAAAGTTCCCAAAGAAAGGAGCTTTTGGGGTGAACACTTGATTAAATTTAAATATTAGATTATTCATAGGTCTAATAATCATCCTTGGATGTGTGGGGCTGCGGGGTGACTCTATCAAGATTCATTCTGCTGTGTTAAAGCCTCATGACAGTTGTAACAGCGGGCGAAGGGAGGTCTAGACAAAAGTAAGGCTGCATCTACATTATGAGATAAATTCAAATTTAATTCAGTTAGCTCGATTTTACCAAGTGACTCTCTTAACTGTAGAGACCATTAACTTGATTTTGGTTACAAATCACAGTTATCTAATGGGTATAGCATCAAATTCAAATTCAGAAGTTCAATTAAAAGGTAGTGTGGAAGTGCCATGTCTTAAAGCGAATTTATTAGCCTCCAGAAGTGTCCCATGTGTAACCCACAGTGCCCTGCTCAATGCTCCCCTTTGGCTGCTGCTCTCCAGTAACAGGAACACTGTGAATTTCCAAGCAGGAGCAGAGAGTCTTTAACTGTGGGCTCATGTTAGTATGATAACCTGAGAAATGTCTTTATTTCTTTCAATGCTATTAGCGCCGTGAGCGCACCTACCCATTCAAATAGCTCCAGCATAGAGTTTGTGGCTCCATCTGCACACTTGCTATTTTTTTTGTGCTGCCTGGAGCCAGCCCCTGCCCCGCCATACCCTGTGTCAACAAGGCTGCGCTGGGGGTTGTCCTTGCATAACACGCTGAGAAGCTTCTCAGAAGTTTACATTTGTGTGGAAATCACCTTTCCTCCCCCACAGGTGCCACACAGTCTGGGTCTTTCCTGCACTCAGCCACAGCACATGGGTAGCACCCAACCCAACCCAACCCAATAAAAGGATGTGTGTGCCATTCGGTGCTGACCATACTACCAGTCATGTGTGTAGGGCTCCAAGGGCGGGAAAGATATTCTGGTCTTTGCTGCTGCCATGGGGAAGTCTCCCCCTGGTGGTTAAGATACTGAGAGCTTTGCTGTTGCCATGGGGAAGGACCACTTCAGTTGGCTCCACACTGAATGCCGCCCCCCCAGCCCCCCCGGCCCATATTGGAGCTTGCTGCCACCAGGGAGAAGGTCTCCCTCAACAGCTAAAGTGCTTGCTGCTGCCAAGGAAAAGCCTCTCCCAGCTGATAAGGAGCTTGCTGCCACTGGGGAAGGACCATCTCAACTGGCCCTCCACAGAACAACTCCCACTTGGCCCATACTGGGGCTTGCTGCCACCAGGGACAGTCTACTGGGGCAGCTAGAGGGCTTGCTGCTGCCTGAAAAAAGTCTCTCCTGGTGGCTAAGAAATTCAGGGTCTGGCTGCTGCCATGGGAAAGGACCACTTCAACTGGCCTCTCCACTGCAGCCCCTCTTCACCCATACCAGGGCTTGCTGCTGCCAGGGGGAAACAAAAAATTCTTTTTGCTGCACTTTCCTATCCTCTTTCTTCTCACTTTATAAAACAGTCTGGGCCCCTGTATTATTTTCATGGATCACATGCAATGATGGGAGGTGGGACACACAGGATAGCCAGTTGAGAATATAGTCACTGCACCTGTGTTGGCACATAATGTGTGTGTGGGGGTGGGGTTAACCAAAAATTCTTTTTTCCTAGACTTTTCCATCCTCTTTTTTCTAACTTTTAGGGTCTCTGCATTATTTCCAGGGAGCAGCATTTTTTCAGGCCTCAGGAGAACAAGAAAAATGGAATAGGGAAGAGGACGTCAAGACTAGGGAGCATAGCCAGAATGCTACAGGAATGAGGGAACTGTGGGATAGCTTCACACAATGCACTACTGCAACAGTTGCTGTTAGCCAATTTTGTGGCAGCAGTGATTCGACTTTGTGGGGAGGATGGTGGATGTGAGGATGGTCAAAATTGAACTTATAAATTCCAGAATTAGAAAATCAATATAAATAAACTCGAATTTATCTTGTAGTGTAGACACAACCTGCCTAAAGGATTTGCTCTCTCTTACCACCACCAAACTACTGCTTTTCAACCTTAGTCATAATGAAGATAGTGACAAATCAAAGCTGGAAGCTCACCACACACGTACTTTGGATTGTGAGAATTATATCCCACAACTTCCCCCTTTACCACAAAGGCCGAAAATGTAACTGACCAGACAATGTGGGTTATATTTTGTGCAGCTTATTGTTCAGCTTCTATGAAAACAAGTCCAGTGGTACCTTATAGACTAAGACAGTGTCTACAATACAAGTTAAAATCGACTATTATAATCGATTTTTTAACTCTGGGTTTTATGAATTCAAATTTGAGCATCCTCACCTTCCCACATGCTCCACACTAATTAAACTTATTTCTGCCACACACAAATTGTCAAATATTGACTGTTGCAGCAGTGTATTGTGGGAGCCTATCCCACAGTTCCCTGAGCCCCATAGCATTCTGGGTATTTTCACTGGTGCAGCATAGGGGAAAAAATGCCCCGCAAGTGGCTGTGGGTATCTGATGACATCTTTTTACATTTCATTTCCCTCATTCCTCTGCTGTGTTAAGCAAACATCCCTTTTTCCAGGCGGAATCTTGCTTGTGTAAGTGATTTGCTTTTTATAAGTGAGGGAAGGGGAGGAGAGAGGAGGGAAGGGGTGGCGAAGCAGTGACAGCATTCATCATTTAGGGATACGGGGCAAGTAGATTTAAATAAAAATCTGTCTGGGATAGTGATAAGTCCTGCTGTGAGTTGAGGGGGCTGGACTCAATGGACAAAGCATTAAGAAAGTTGGGTTAGAAAAAGAAATTTCAGGCTTCCCAACCAACAAGTTTCCAAAACAGATGCAAAAGCACTGGAGCATAGGCAATGTGGCTCAGGACAGAAATTCATGCAGCTATATGCAGCTTTGCGGTCTGCCCTGAATAGGAGCTAGCTCATGGCTTTTCCACTCTACAAGCAACCTGGAGAATGAACTGTGACATAAGCCAGGGGAGAAGGGGAGAAGGAGTTGTGGTCTATGTGAGGTAGCTTTATGATTGCTCAGAGCTCTAGTATAAGGAAGGAGAAAACCCAGTTGAATGTCTTTGGGATTAAGTTTAGAGGCGGAAACAAAAGAGGTGATGTTGTAATTGGTGTCTGCTATAGACTGCCAGATCAGGAAGACAAGACAGATGAGAATTTCTTCAGACAGCTAAGAGAAGCTTCCAAATCATAGGCCTGGTTCTCACCGGAGACTTTAATTATCCAGACATTTGTTGGGAGACGAATACAGCAGCACACACATGATCCAGGAAATTTTTGGAGAATGTTGGGGATAAATTCCTGCTACAAGCGCTGATGGAACCAACCAGGGGCTGTGCACAACTTGACTTGCTGCTCATAAACAGGGAATAACTAGTTGGAGAAATAGAAGTGGGTGGCAACCTGGGATGCAGTGATCACAAGGTGGTAGACTTTGGGAACCTTACAAAAGGAAGAATAAAAGAAGTAATATACAGACACTTGATTTCAAAAGAGCAGACTCCCTGACAGAACTGATGGGCATGATCCCTTGGGAAATGAAGATAAAGGGCAAGAGAATTCAGGAAAACTGGCAATGTTTTAAAGAAGTGTTGCTGAAGGCACAGGAACAAATAATCCCACTGCATAGTAAGAAATGCAAATATGGTAGGTAACCAGCTTGGCTTAAAGGGAAATCCTTGGTCAGCTTAAACTCCAGAAGGATGCATATAAGAAGTGGAAACTTGGACAGATGACTAAGAAGGAGTATAAATATACATCTGGACAATGATGGGCAGTAATCAGGACAGCAAAGGCACAATTGGATTTGCAGCTGGCAAGGGACGTGAAGGGTAACAAAAAGGGTTTCTACAGGCATGTTAACAATAAGAGGGTTATCAGGTAAGGTGTGGGGCTGTTACTGGATGAGAGAGGTAACCTAGTGATAGATGATGTAAGAAAAGCTGAAGAAGTCAATGCTATTGTTTGCCTCAGTCTTTATGGACAAGGACAGAGCCCACACTATGGTGCTAGACAATGCAGTGTGGGAAGGTGGAGGGCAGCCCTCAGTGGCAAAGTAACAAGACTCTTGGAGACTGGGAGAGATTCTGCATTGGAGATTGGAAAAAGGCAAATGTAGTGCCCATCTTTAAAGGAAAGAAGGACAACCCAGGGAGCTATAGACGGTCAGCCTTACCTCAGTATCTGGGAAAATAATGGAAGGGATCCTCAAGGAATCCATTTTGGAAGACTTGGAAGAGGGTAAAGTGATCAAAAGTAGTCAACATGGATTCACCAAGGGCAAGTCATGCCTGACCAATCAGATTAGCTTCTAGAATGAGGTAACAGGCTCTGTGGACATGGGGAAGTCAGTGGATGTAATATACCTTGACTTCAGCAAAATTTTTGATACAGTCTCCCGTAACATTCTTGCCCATAAACTGAGGAAGTATGGATTGCACACATGGACTATAAGGTGGATAGAAAGCTGGCTTGATGGTCAGGCCCAATGGGTAGTGGTCAGTGGCTCAATATCTGGATGGCGATAGGTTTCAAGTGGAGTGCTCCAAGGCTCAGTTCTGGGGCTGGTGTTGTTCAACATCTTTATTAATGACCTGGATGAGGGACTGGATTGCTCCTTCAGCAAGTTTGTGGATCACACCAAGCTAGGGGGAGAGGCAGATATGTTGGAGGGTAGAGACAGGATACAGAGTGACCAGGATAAACTGGAGGATTGGGCCAAAAGAAATCTGATGCAGTTCAACAAGGAGCAGTGTGGAGTCCTGCATTTGGGAAGGAAGAATCCCAAGCATAGTTATAGGCTAGGGACCGACTGGCTAAGCAGCAGTACAGCAGAAAGGGGCCTAAGGGTTATGTTGGATGAAAGGCTGGATATGAGTAAATGGTGTGGTCTTGTAGCCAAGAAGGCTAATGGCATATTTGGGGTGCATTACGAGAAGCATTTTGAGCAGATGTAGAGAAGTTATTGTTCCTCTCTATTCAGCACTGATGAGGCTGCATCTAGAATACTGTGTCCAGTTTTGGGCCCCACAATGTAGAAAGATGTGGATGTGCTGAAGCAGGTTCAGTGGAGGGCAACAAAAATAATTAAGGGGCTGGAGCACATGTCCTATGAGGAGAGGCTGAGGGATTTGGGCTTATTTAGTTTGCAGAAGAGAAGACTGAGGGGTGATTTAATAGCAGCCTTCAACTTCCTGAAGGGGGGCTCTAAAGAAGATGGAGAAAAACTGTTCTCAGTGGTGACGGAAGGCAGAAGAAGGAGCAACGGTCTCAAGTTACAGAGGGAGTGGAGTAGGTTGGATATTAGGAAGAACTTCTTCGCCAGGCGGGTGGTGAAGCACTGGAATGCTTTACTGAGAGAGGTGGTGGAATCTCCTTCCCTAGATGTTTTTATGTTCTGGATTGACATAATCATGGCTGGGATGATTTAGTTGGGGATTATCCTGCTTGAATCAGAAGCTGGACTCAATGACCTCTTGAGGTCCCTTTCAGCCGTGTAATTCTATGATTCTATACTTCTATGATAAATAAGAGCTCTGTAAAATTAAGGCCTGGATCTGGATTTAGACAGCCTGGCAAAAAAAGATCCTTAGAACAAGAATTGTCTCTCAAAGGCCAGTACATGCAGACGCTACATGGAAAATGCAAACAGCACATTAAAACAATTATGGTTCCTTTTCTGTCAAAGGCCAGCCACTCTAGTGACAAAGTTTTTTCATCCCTTAAGAGAGTATCTTCACTGTTTTTCATATGAAGGTTTTCCCACTCTAGATCTTTGATCTGGAATGGATTAACCCATAACTCTCAAAAGAAATTCGGTCTGACCCAAACAAAGCACATTGAAATGAATGGGATTATGGTTCCTTTGGTTGCTACAAGCCTTACTTGTTAATTGTAGAGCTAAACATTAACTTCAATTGCCAATACTGAGTGTCTGCCCTCTCAACATTCGATGACACTTTCTATCCACTGAGGGAGATTTCCCCTCCTGTCGGCTGCAAGGCCCCCGAATAGCTGCCAGACTGTGAGTACCTTATCCACCAAGGCAGAATTCCCCTTGGTCAGCTGCAAGGTGCCCCAAATAACCAGCCAGACGCCAAATATCTTAGTTACTGAGAGAGACCTCCCCCAGTGGCTCCAGGACCCTCACCATATGCAAGCTGCCTGTCAGCATGTCCAGAACATCATTTTACTGGTTTGGAGTCAAGCCACATGGTGTGGCTGGGTGTAGGAAAGTTCCAGACTCTGTGGCACTTCTGGGGGAGGAAAGGGAGGAGATGTGGGGGGCAGGACAAAATGAAAATTGCTGTAAAAGAAGTTTCTTGGCCTCTCATACAAGCACGACCCCCACCCTAGCTGCCACGTGGCATGGGGGTGGGGGAAGCAGAGGCTGGTGCCAGGCAGTGCAGAAAAGAAAGATAGCTAGCAAAGGTAGACAGAACCACAAACCCCACAGCCACTTTAATAGCAAAGAAAGAAAGAAAGAAAGATTTTCTAGCCTCTCACACAAGCATGATCCTATAGCCAACGGCTTCCAGGTGCCAAAGTGAAATGGTCTTCCTGTTGTCTAATTTGTTCACACTTGAGAGCAGTGGAGATGGAAGAGGATGGCGTGGAGAACTGTGGGGCACTGTGCAGCACATAGGGGACATCTCCAGAGGCTAATGAACTCAGTTTAAAGACATGGCACTTCTACACTAGCTTTCATTTGGAATTTTAGATTCAACCTTAGCATTACACCTGTCAGGTTCCTATGATACTATGATATTGATATTATATCAATTTTAGTGCTCCATAAATCAAGCTAATGGCATTTATAGTGAAGACAGGCACTTAGTACAATTGACCTAAATGCCTTAAATTCAATTTTATCTCATAGTGTAGACAGAGCCTAACAGATATATTGGAGCATAAGGTTTTGTGGGCGAAGACGTACTTTGTCAGATGCACGCATGTCAGATGAAGCAGGTCTTTGCCCATGAAAGCTTACGTTCCTATAAATCTGTTAGTCTATAAAGTGCCACAGGACTTCTCATTGTTTTTGTGGATACAGACTAACACGGCTACCTCTCTGATGTAGTTCAGCTTCTAGATATTCTATATTAATCCAGACCAAGGAGCTTCCTGAAGGCTGAATGATATCACTTATGTGTGTTTAACAACTACAGGGGTGCATAATCACACTATAATCTATCTCTGCCACACTTACATATTTGTTCCTAGAGAAACTGCTATCTGCCTGCATTTCAAAGAAAACTGAAAATGAACAAATAGATGTCTAAGGCCTTGGTTCAGCGATCAACCCCTGTTCAACAAAGCACTTTAAGTATCCGCTTAGCTTTAGGCGCATGCTTAAGTTCCACTGAATTTGCTGAATAGCAAGGAAGAGGACAGGGAGCTACAGACAGGGGAGTTTAAGAGGGAGAGCAAGTGATCCTGCCACTGCAGAAGCTACCGGTGAGAGCGCTGGCTTTTGGGGTGAATGAGTGTGCTTAACTGTTTGAATTTGACCTGCCATTTTGATTTCATGTGGGTTAGTTTCAGCTTCTGTGGCAGCTGGGACTGCCTGCCTGACCTTTGTTCTCTTGATTGGCTTCCCCTGTGGGACTCACAGAGGGATGGTCTGACCCAGGCCAGGAGGCTTTAAAAGCCAGAGGTAAGGGTGACCAAGGGAGCGAAGCGGACAGGGAGCTGCAGACAGGGGAGTTTAAGAGGGAGGTTGACAGAGGGAGGCCTACGATGGTTAGGAAGACCCGCAACACGTGCTACCACTACGGCTGTCTCCTCCACCTGTGCCTGTAGCCAGACAGACTGCAAAACCATGGATGCCTCTACCCAGATCCTGGTTTGGCTTTGCAGAGACTGTAGCTTGCAATTCCCACTTATTGAAATCCAGGCTGGGAGGACCATCCAGTGTGAAAGGTGCTTGCTGGTGGAATCTCTCAGGCGACAGGTGGAGGAGCTACAGGAGGAGGTGGCCAGGTTGAAGAGTATCCAACTCCATGAGCAGTTCCTGGGTAGTATTCATGTGGAGACAGCTGAGGTAACTGTCCCAGTACACAGGACAGCTGATAAACCACTGGTGGAGGAGGAGATAGATCAGGGTGGACACTGGCAGATTATTACTTCTGGCAGCAGGCAGTGTTCCTCCCCTGCTCAGAACCCTCCCACTGTGGTACTAGGGAACAGTTATGCTGTACTGGATACAGGAGACAAAGAATCACCCCGTACAGCAGAGGAGAAGCCTCGTACCCCCAAGGCTGGGAAGTCTGCTGCCACCACTGCGAGGAGGAAACATAGAGTGGTGGTGGTTGGGGACTCTCTTCTGAGGGGTCGGAGGCGCCCATCTGTCGCCCTGACATTTCATCTCGGGAGGTATGCTGCCTGCTGGGGGCCCGTATCCAAGAAGTTACGGAGGCATTGTCGAGGATTATCAGGCCCTCTGACTACTATCCCATGCTTCTCATCCATGTGGGCACTAATGATACTGTGAGGTGTGATGCTGATCAGGTCAAGACTGACTTCAGGGCTCTGGGGGCACGGGTGAAGGAGTTTGGGGTGCAGGTGGTATTCTCCTCCATCTTGCCTGTCAGTGGTAGGGGCCCAGGCAGAGACAGGTGCATCCTAGAGGTGAATACCTGGCTTCAAAGATGGTGTCGCCAGGAAGGCTTTGGCTTCCTTAACCACGGGATGCTATTCCAGGAGGGACTGCTGGGCCGAGATGGTGTTCACCTTTCAAAGAGGGGAAAGACCATATTTGGACAGAGACTGGCTAACCTGGTGAGGAGGGCTTTAAACTAGGTTCGACAGGGGCAAGGGAGCAAAGCCCACAGGTAAGTGGAGAACATGGAAACCTGGGAGATGGTTCAGAAATGGGAGGGAGCATGGGCAACAATGTCAGAGTAAAAAGAGGGTCAGGGCAAAACAGGGAGGCAAGATCAAATCAATATCTTAGATGCCTATATACCAATGCAAGAAGTATGGGTAATAAGCAGGAAGAACTGAAAGTGCTAATAAATAAATATAACTATGACATCTTTGGCATCACTGAAACTTGGTGAGATAATACACATGATTGGAATGTTGGTATTGAAGGGTACAGCCTGCTTAGGAAGGACAGACAGGGAAGAAAGGGGGGAGGTGTTGCCTTATATATTAAAAATGTACACACTTGGACTGAGGTGGAGATGGATGTAGGAGATGGATGTGTTGAGAGTCTCTGGGTCAGACTAAAAGGAGTAAAAAACAAGGGTGATGTCCTGCTAGGAGTCTACTACAGGCCGCCTGGCCAGGTGGAAGAGGTGGATGAGGTTTTTTTTTTAAACAACTAACAAAGTCAAGCAGGGCCCCAGATTTGGTGGTGATGGGGGACTTCGGCTATCCAGATATATGTTGGGAAACTGATACAGCGGGGCACAGACTATCCAGTAAGTTCTTGGATTGTATTGGAGACAATCTTTTATTCCAAAAGGTTGAAAAAGCTACCGGGGAGGAAGCTGTTTTAGATTTGATTTTAACAAATAGGGAGGAATTGGTAGAGAACTTGAAGGTGGAAGGCAGCTTGGGTGAAAGTGATCATGAAATCGTCGAGTTCACAATCTTAAGGAAGGGTAGAACAGAAAACAGCAAAATAGAGATAATGGATTTCAGGAAGGCAGATTTTGGTAAATGCAGAGAGCTGGTAGGTAAGGTCCCATGGGAAGCAAAACTGAGGGGAAAAACAGCTGAGGAGAGCTGGCAGTTTTTCAAAGGGACATTATTAAGGTCCCAAAACCAAGCTATCCCGCTGTGTAGGAAAGATAGAAAATATGGAAAAAGACCTCCTTGGCATAACCAGGAGATCTTGCATGATCTCAAAATAAAAAAGGAATTGTATAAAAAATGGAAACAAGGAAAAATTACAAAGGATGAATATAGGCAAACAACACAAGAATGAAGGAGAAAGATGAGAAAGGCTAAGGAACAAAATGAGCTCAAACTAGCGACAGGCATAAAGGGAAACAAGAAGGCTTTTTATAAATATATTAGAAACAAGAGGAAGAACAGGGACAGGGTAGGGCCATTGCTCAGTGAGGAAGGAGAAACAGTGACAGGGAACTTGGAAATGGCAGAGGTGCTTAATGACTTCTTTGTTTCGGTCTTCACTGAGAAGTCTGATGAAGGAATGCCCAACATAGTGAATGCTAGTGGGAAAGGGGTAGGGTTAGAAGTTGAAATAAAAAAAAGAACAAGTCAAAAATCACTTAGGAAAATTAGATGTCTGCAAGTCACCAGGGCCTGATGAAATGCACCCTGGAATACTCAAGGAGCTGACAGAGGAGGTATCTGAGCCTTTATCTATCATCTTTGGAAAATCGTGGGAGACAGGAGAGATTCCAGAAGACTGGAAAAGGGCAAATATAGTGCCCATCTATAAAAGGGGAATAAGAATAACCCAGGAAACTACAGGCCAGTCAGCTTAACTTCAGTGCCAGGAAAGATAATGGAGCAGATAATTAAAGAAATCATCTGCAAGCACTTGGAAGGTGGTAAGGTAATAGGAAACAGCCAGCATGGGTTTGTAAAGAATAAATCTTGTCAAACTAATCTGATAGCTTTCTTCGATAGGATAATGAGCCTTGTGGATAGGGGAGAAGCGGTATATGTGGTATACCTAGACTTTAGTAAAGCATTTGATACGGTCTCTCATGATATTCTTATCAAAATACTAGGCAAATACAATTTGGATGAGACTACTATAAGGTGGGTGCATAACTGTCTGGATAACCATACCCAGATAGTAGTTCTTCATGGTTCTCAGTCCTGCTGGAAAAGTATAACAAGTGGGGTTCCGCAGGGGTCTGTGTTAGGACTGGTTCTGTTCAATATCGTCATCAATGATTTAGATATTGACACAGAAAGTATGCTTAATTTTGAAAATGATTCCAAGTTGGGAGGGGTTGCAACTGCTTTGGAGGACAAGGTCATAATTCAAAATGATCTGGATAAATTGAAGAAATGGTCTGAGGTAAACAGGATGAAGTTTAATAAGGACAAATGCAAAGTGCTCCACTTGGGAAGGAACAATCAGTTTCACACATGGGAAGAGATGGGGAGAGACTGTCTAGGAATGACTACAGCAGCAAGGGACCTAGGGATTATAGTGGACCACAAGCTAAATGTGAGTCAACAGTGCTGTTGCAAAAAAAGCAAACATGATTCTGGGATGCATTAACAGGTGTGTTGTGAACAAGACACAAGAAGTCATTCTTCCGCTCTACTCTGCGCTGGTTAGGCCTCAGCTGGAGTATTGTGTCCAGTTCTGCGCACCACAGTTCAAAAAAGATGTGGAGAAATTAGAGAGGGTCCAGAAAAGAGCAACAAGAATGATTAAAGGTCTAGAGAATGTGACCTATGCAAAAAGGTTGAAAGAATTGGGCTTGTTTAGTTTGGAAAAGACAAGATTGAGGGGAGACATAATAGCAGTTTTCAGGTATCTAAAAGGGAGTCATAAGGAGGAAGGAGAAAACTTGTTCTTCTTGGCCTCTGAGGATAGAACAAGAAGCAACGGGCTTAAACTGCAGCAAGGGAGGTTTAGGTTGGACATTAGGAAAAAGTTCCTAACTGTCAGGGTGGTCAAACAGTGGAATAAATTGCCAAGGGAGGTTGTGGAATCTCCATCACTGAAGATATTTAAGAATAGGTTAGATAGATGTCTATCAGGGATGGTTTAGATAGTACTTGGTCCTGCCATTGGGGCAGGGGGCTGGACTCGATGGCCTCTCGAGGTCCCTTCCAGTCCTAGTGTGCTATGATTCTATGATTTTATGTGTTTAATTTCTTTGCTAAATCAGAGTCCAACACCTGCATTATGACCTGCTCCAACTATGTCTCAGTTTTGCTAGGCTGTGTTATTGCCCACTTATGGTCTCCAGGTTGAAATAAGTCATGAAGATTTTCATTATCTGTCTTGTTTTACGTGACAAAAATCTTCTGAACTTGGAATTAAGGCATGGTGCTGCTGTCTAGTTAGAAAATGTTTACATTTGTCAAAACTAACGAGTGCGAACCAAACATAAGTAAACGTCTCAAATTAAGTAAATGAACATTTTTCCTGAACCATTAGAATTCTGCTGCATCACTGCAGTGTTCATTCAGGTTGGTTAAGGTTCTTTGTCTCTTCTCTGAAATTGCAAGTACAAATATTCTGCACATTGCTATCTAAAGTGTAGCTATGTTAGTAAGAGTTAGTGTAACATAACTTTTTGCTCAACACATGCTGCTAACAGGTTTTACTAGTGTTTGCACTATGGAAGCAGTAATTTTACAGGAAACTGAATAGTCTATCCCATTCACAATCAGCAAAGATATCAGCCCAGTTCTCACTTAGGAATCTTCATTACTGCAGAAAGAGAATTGATTAATGTTGAGATCTTAGTGTGAGCCTTCAGTGATGACAGATAACTTATCTTTGGACTGAAAAATGAGCACAGATACCACCAAGAAAAAAAGAAGCACACAACTGAACTCCACAATATTACAGTCCATTATTACAGTCCATAGTCAGTCAAACCACGGCTACGTCTACACGTGCCCCAAACTTCGAAATGGCCATGCAAATGGCCATTTCGAAGTTTACTAATGAAGCGCTGAAATGCATATTCAGCGCTTCATCAGCATGCGGGCGGCAGCGGCGCTTCGAAATTGACGAGCTTTGCCGCCGCGCGGCGCGTCCAGATGGGGCTCCTTTTCGAAAGGACGCCACCTTCTTCGTAGTCCCCTTATTCCCATGAGCTCACTGGAATAAGGGGACTTTGAAGTAGGTGGCGTGCTTTCGAAAAGGAGCCCCGTCTGGACGCGCCGCGCGGCGGCAAGGCGCGTCAATTTCGAAGCGCCGCTGCCGCCCGCATGCTGATGAAGCGCTGAATATGCATTTCAGCGCTTCATTAGTAAACTTCGAAATGGCCATTTGCATGGCCATTTCGAAGTTTGGGGCACGTGTAGACACAGCCCACATGTTCCACTTGCATCTTTCAAACTTTAACCTCCAAATCAGATATGGATTGAAGTGTCTGAAAGAAATTAAAACTGGAATGGTATGAAAACCATTTTTTTTTTTGCCTTTTGAGGATGCAGGCTAAAAGAGAGGCCTTGCTGTTTTACTTTGTGTTTTTAGCAAAGGAGAAGGAAAAGGAGAGGTGAGGTTATTAGTTTGCAGAAGAGAAGACTGAGGAGCAATTTGATAGCAGCCTTCAACTTCCTGAAGGAGGACCTAAAGTGGATGGAGAGAGACCATTCCCAGTAGCATTAGGTGGCAGAAAAAGAGCAATGGTCTGAAGTTTCGGAAGGAGAGGTGTAAGCTGGATATTAGGAAAAAAATATTTCACCAGGAGGGTGGTGAAGCACTGGAATGCTTTACTTAGAGACGTGGTGGAATCTCCATCCCTAGAGGTTTTTAAGTCCCAGCTTGACAAAGTCTTGGCTGTGATGATTTAGGTGGAGTCAATCCTGCTTCAGGCAGGGCGATGGACTAGATGACCTCCTGAGGTCCCTTCCAGCCCTAAGAGTCTATGATAAACTAGTCATGTACATCTGTGACAGTCTATCACTTAGGGCTGAAGAAAATGAGACATTTCTAATGAAAATCTTTGGCCACCAAATTAGGACAGCCACAAAAGGGTGGAGCTGTGCAAGCTGGCCAAAAAGTGATTGTAACTAGGATATAATATCTGACTTGTAAGTAGGTAGCATACCAAGAGTTTCTGAGAAGAACCTGCTCAAACCATATATGAGTAACTAGCTGCAAAATCACAGGAATTCCTCTGTCCTATTTATAAATTCTTTAACCTAGTGGATTCAACTATGTATCTTCTGAGGTTACAACCACTCATCTAGATATCTGCCCCTTTTAAAAAGAGTATATCTAAAAAGCACTAGTGAAGTCAGTATAACTGATGTAACACACAGACAAAATGAGAAAGTAAGCAAGTTGTCCATAAGAGTGTCCCACGGCACTTGTATTTTTGTGTATGATTTTGTAAAGCAAATAATGTTTAACTGAGGTGAAATTTAGGCGCACCTGAAAGGGATACAGTAAACAGGAAAGATTGAGAACTATTGCTTTAACTAGTGGGGGGCAGTAAGAGTAAGCAAGCATTCGCTCTTAATGCTGGAGTACTGAACAGATCCACCAGAGCTGCTGTATTGTTCCCTCTTCCTCACTCAGGAGTGGCATCCACAATCCATCCACTCCTGTTGATTTCAAAAAAAGGTCTGCATGTTGCAACAAGCACTAAACCCTAGAGAACAACCTTGAATGTGATCTTCATTTAAGAAGCTGAAGTGATCTCTAAAAAAAACAGCAGGTGGCCATTTGGAACCAGCCTAATAATTCTAACTTATAGATCGCAACGACAGTAAAGAGCAAACTACAACCAGGAAAGTACAAACTCAGTAAACCTTCACATGGGCCAGAAAGACCTGAGAATTCCGTGCACAAACCAAGCAGTGTGGCACAGCTGTCCATATCTCTGCATGACACTCATCATTAACACCCCATCTCCAGGGTTCTGACTTCCATAGAATCTCCAGCAGCAGTCAGTGACCCTTCCTGAACATGGCTGATTGGTGTTATTAGGAGATAACATCTGTGTGAAAACATACTGGTGTGAAACAGGAGGAAGAGCTCTTCCCTTTGGCATGTGTGACAAGCAGAGATGTACAGCTCCCATTTATTCTAGCATAAAGCACAATTCAGAGGGTAACACATCATGTAGGCAACTTGGGGTAACATACAATGTAAATTAAGAGGAAAACCAGCAAATTTAGCCTTACAAATAGATTAAAATGGAAACCTTGTTCTGTTGTTATTTTTCATGTCAAATGCAGAAAGGCTTAGAGGCATTAGAAATATTGTGGTCACATATTAGAAGCCAAATCTTGCTTAGAGGGCTCATTTATCAAGGCTGCCAGTTGATCAAATTTCACCAGAGCAGAAGGAAAACAAGCAAAGTTAGAAACAAATGACAACAAAAAAGCAAACACACACCAGGAAAGACACAGTCCCCCATCTTCCTTTACACAGAAGAGTTACAGAAAAAGAAGCTGCTCAAAGTAGATGCTTTCATCAGTGGCATTCCACTGAGCTGAGCAGCATTAGCCCCAATTTATACCAGCAACAGAGAAGAATCAGACTCATACCTTACATTCACATAAAGCACCTTTCATCACAAAATTTTCCCCACTTAAAGGTTCACAAACCACGTACACTGTATGAAGCCCTAGTGAAGTGCAGCCCCATCTAGGTGGGCTGTCAGCGTGATTGCTAAAAGGGATGTTTTAAAAAGACTACATTTGAAGAACCCAAACACCATGAATATCGTGCAGCAAGTTTATTGTCTTGGAACGACTACAGGCTGCATTACCTCTGGGTGGGGGTTAATAGCTGAGAGGTCAAGAGGCTGAAGGGCTGCATATTGATTTCAAACCATTCTAAGTCCACTGATTTCCCTGTAATTACTCCTGAATTTACATGTGATATCAGAATCTGAAACCTGAAGTTTGATGATAAGGCATTTCTCTTCCCACCAAGAATGAAAAAGACCTATTGAATTTTCATTATGATTTTTATTTATGTGGGAGAGCTGTATGTTTCATGAGTGTTCAGACCTAGAACTTTGTAGTCATTTTCAAAACATTAGATGATTTCTCAGCAGAGCTGAAGATGGCTGTCTGTGGTTTACTTATATATAAGAAAAAAGATGTGTTGCTCCTTCTAGTTGACTTACTTACAAAGCATCCCACCACTTATTTTAAAAACAGCCTCGCAGAGTTCTCAGATGCCACGTTACCAAAAATCAGCTCTATCTTTGTTCTGAACTACTAGGTTGCTGATGGATCCATAAGCAGATATACCCACACGAACAGTGAAAAATATGGAGAGAAATATTTGCTCACTTTCTAGGCCGCTTTTGGACTTGAGAGACACAGCAATTATAATGTAAACTGATGCTTCTCTTGAAATTTTCCAACTGACAGAACTGCCATAAAAATCACATTTTCACCAGTGAGGGAAATAAAACATTTTGCAGTTTTGCCTCCATGTCTTCCTAAATTTCCCTCCTAGGAGCAACAAAAGGCAGTTTTTTGTAGGTGAAAATTCATACTTGGAACAAAGATGTGTGAAGTAATCACTTTGCAGCATGCTAAAATTTCTACATTTTTCACTATAGAGAAAAAAAATTGCCCAACAGTGTGAAAGAGAAAAGTTTCATGAATGCCCATAGATATGAATTAATGTGAAAAGCAGGCCTGATGGCAGGGGTGGGGAGATGGCGAGGTAGTAGGGCAATATGAGCAGTTGCAATAGGTCCCAGTGGGGCTTTTAAATCACATCTGATGTGGTGGTCCAGCAGCTCCATGAAGCTCTGAGGGCTGGTGGTGGGGGAACATTGTTCTGGGCTGGCTACTCCTCAACCCTCTCCCTTCTGGGAGCACAGAGCTGCTCCTCCCCACTTTGACCACAGACCCGCAAAGGCTGTCGGCTCCCACGGTAAAAAAACAATGGAAAGAACAATGCCATGTGACTGTCTGATGACGCAAAACTGGATGGTTTTCTCAGCTCTTGTCTAAAATCATTGACTATAAAAACCAAGCAGAAATCTTACCCCAAACTTCCACGGTGAAAACACTGGAAGCCCTATAGAACCACTCATGCTTTGGGTCCTGCATAATTCAAAACTGTGGACCAGATTCTTAACTAGGATTCTCAGGAAGCCCCGAGAGGGGAAGGCACATCTTCATTCTCCGCGTAGCTGGGAGCCGTACTGGCTCATGGTTAGAATAAATGCAACCCCAAGGACTGCCGTGATTTACACTAGCTTTGAGTGATACTCAATCAGACCAATATAACCAGAAGACAGAGAACTTTTGCTACAATTCTTATACAGGCACTGTGTGAGGGATTGGTCAAGAAGCCTACATTGGCTGGGGAGCTCCCTGGAGATGGGTATTCCATAGGATGTATCTTCTTCAGCTATCTGGACAAGATGGCAGATCTGAGTGCACATTAGTGAGAAATAAATTGTAGAAATGAGGAAAACTTTGATTAAGGCATTGGTCCTATATCGTGATCTGTGCAGACAGATAGTTGTGTTTGACAGTCACTGAGATTCTGCTCAAACAGCTTCAAGCAAGCCCAGAAGTCCATCTGTGCATAAGCTAATGCAGGATTTGGGCCTAATTAAGTACTCCTATCCAAATCCCTGTAAGGCACTGGTCTGGACTTGGGAGAAAACTGAAATGTGCTATGGAAAAATACCATATAGTGCTTTGAATCCCTGTAATTTAAAATGTAACTTTTCATGTGCCTTGCACCAAAGCATTTTCAACTTCTATTTAATTAAACCCGATCATGAAAATTACTACAGTAATTTATGTTGGAGATTATTGAAATTTGTATTTTATTAAAATTTGGTTTTACTAATACAACACCTTCCAGCTATGGCATCATACTAGGATGTCATTAGAGACCACTGACTAGAGGCTGGAAGGCAATCATAAAAGTAATCCTGCCAGATCCTTTGACAGCAAAATGCACCAGGCCTGATTCTGCTTCTGTCATAAATGAGTGCAAGGAAGGGGTTAATCTTCCTGAGGTAACCTAAATCCCAGGTGAGCCAATGGGAGTGAAGTAATTCTGTTTAAACTGAGAACAATTGCAATCCCTGGGGCTTTTGTGTCTGCAGATGGTGGGGAGAAAAACCCAGAGAGGGAAGGGCTCCCAAGCAATTGGAATAAAATCAAAAATACCCTGACCATTGCAAAATCAGCCATAAAGGTGTAAGCACCAGGAAAACATATAGTTAGACATAGTCAGGTTATGTTTTATTTTAAAATTGGTTGGACTCTCTGCTCTGCGGTTGTTTTTGTGCTGTTTGACTTGATGTTTTTCCCCTGTAACTTTTAAGATAAATCCCTGCGAAATATCTTTCTTTGCCTGCGACCCATGATTTACTTTTCTCTCATTTAGTGATTTCTGAGTCTTGAGAAGGGTCTGCGTATATGCATGCCTTAGACTGAAAGGTCAGCTACTGAATCACCTTTTTTGTGCATTTAAGCTCTCTCCCGAGGGAGGTTTAAGAGGTTGGGGTACCCCACAGGAAGACATCCTGACTTTGTCTTCCTTGATTAGGGGGTCTTTTCCCACTCGGGTGGTGGCAGCAAACTACCCCCCACCCGCCCCAGGGTCAGGGAATCTGTGACCCTTGGAAGTTTTAAGGCAAAGCCTGTTTACAGGCAAGGTGTTTTTAAGTCTCTGCGGGGCCCCAATTTCTGCACTCAAAGTGTGGAGTGGGGAAGGAGCCTCTGACAGCTTCCATTTTCGCTGGTATAATCAGGAATAACTTCACTGAAGTCAGCAATTACTTCAGCATGTCAACATTCATACGAAATAGGAAAAGGACTACCCAGTCCTTGATATTTTAAATACAACAAAGGAAGACCAATAAAATCACACTCACCAGCCTGATTAGTTGTGATGCTGACTGAGGCAAATTGCCTTGAGGAGGTACTCAAGTCAGACACCCCATTGACTGCTTCAATCTCAAATGTATAGTTGGTATGTGCCAGAAGGTCTACAACAGTCACCGTGGTGTTGGTGAGACCAATATGACGGGGTAAGAAGCGCACATTGGTACTACACGGCTCACACAATTTGACGTTCCCACTGCATTTTTTGCAAATTATGTTGAAGGTGACGTCCTTCCGGCCTCCCGCGTCAAGCGGCCAGCTCCAGTCTAGAATAACTGACGTTTCATTGATGTTAGAGATAACGCTTCTTGGTGCAGATGGAGGTCCTATGAAGGTAAACCAAAAGGGATATTTTATCTGGTGCTTTTCCACAAGGGCAACAGGATACACAAATAATGAACTGACCACCATAAATAACCATAAGAATGGCCATCCTGGGTCAGACCAAAGGTCCATCTAGTCCAGTAGCCTGTCTGCCGACAATGGCCAGTGCCAGGTGCCCCAGAGGGGGTGGACCGAAGACAATGATCAAGTGATGTGTCTCCTGCCATACATCTCCAGCCTCTGACAAACAGAGGCCAGGGACACCATTCCTACCCTTGGCTAATAGCCTTTTATGGACCTAACCTCCATGAATTTATCTAGCACGTTCTTAAATTCTGTTACAGTCCTAGCCTTCACAGTCTCCTCTGGCAAAGAGTTCCACAGGTAAACTATGTGCTGAGTGAAGAACTTTATTTTATTAGTTTTAAACCTGCTACCCATTAATTTCATTTGGTGTCCTCTAGTTCTTGTATTATGGACACAAGTAAATAATTTCTCCTTATTCATCCTCTCCATACCTGTCATGATTTTACATACCTCTATCATGTCCCCCCTCAGTCTCCTCTTTTCTAAACTGAAAACTCCCAATCTTTTTAGCCTCTCCTCATACGGGACCTGTTCCAAGCCCCTAATCATTTTAGTTGCCCATATTGTCTTCATTATACACTTCATGAGCCTGAGACGTTCCACTAAATTATAGACAAACACAAGCGAGCAGCATGCCCTCCTAAAGACGGTTAACTATCTTCCAGACGACGCAAAATAGAAGGTGCTTTTGCAGATCATAGAACACAATTTATTGCTAACTACAATACTGCACATGATACACTAATGCCAGTGTTTTCAGAATAGTTTTCAACATCTCAGTCCCTTTTCCCTATTAAATCTGACAGATAGTGGCAGAGAGGAATTGAAAACAGAGACACATAAATCCATTACTATAAGCTCTGATAGGCTGTCGTATATAAAGCAGGATCCAAAGCAAAAAACATGGGGATGGGGTTGTTTGGAAAAATGAATTTATTCTGTATTTGAGAAACAAGGTATTGAGACAGATCTGGAGAAGAAAGCTTTGAACACAGCTAAACAATATAAATGGGCCAGGGGAAAAAAAGACAATCATAGCCTCAATCCATGACAACACTACTCACTGGTGCAAGCCATGGATGGAGGGTCTCTTTGAGATCGAAAGTAATTCTTCTCACACCTGCAGTTCACAGAACCATCTTCAGAGGTAGAGCTGTGAGGTGGGCATTTGGCACATTTCACATTACCAGCAAAGGCCTTGTAGAACCCAGGTCGGCACGCTGTAAAACAAACAACACAATGGTTTTAAATCCCACGGGCGTCTGGCTCATTATAACGTTCTGCCTTTATCATCATCTTGGCATCTGTTCATACAGACATCACATTTTGAGTCTTTATCAGTGCCTTTTTTTGTAAACAAAAAAGGAGCTGGTACTCAGCCTCACCTCTTGCCAATTCCACGGCTGAGGCTGCTAAGGTGCCAGTACTCAGTACTCGCAAGTATTAGCACAAAGAAAACCAAAGAAACACTGGCATTTACCATCTATAAAAGATGTACTTAAAACGAGGGAACTGATGACACTAGCCCTCTTACTACATGGGTGATCTTTACACAAAAAACTTAGCGCTATGTTACATTTTATATCTCTTACTACACTCTACTCCACAGCAGGAGAAAGTAGTTTCTGCTTTTCATGATCAAAGTTTTACTTTCATCTCCCCCACCCTCAATCTGATTAATTTATAAAACACTGGCCCTATCAAGCAAAGATGCTAACTTTTTAAACTCTTTTGCCAAGGCTTGCTTATGGGAGCATCACAACTATGAGATACATTTGTTCCATTCAGCATGACAAACCAGACCAAAAACAGAGAATAAGTGCACAGGCACAGAACAACTAAGCAATGAACTGGCTCGGCTGTTGAGTGCATATCAGGAACTATCACCATCACCAAGTGTACTACACAAGGATGACTTTTGTAAACATGTTCCTTTAGAGCCCATATAAGCAGTATCTGACATACTCTGAGGGTGTTGTTTCACCAACATTCACATGCTCCTCTTAGTTCCCTCTTGTTAAATTTGACACTTTTCTGATTTTGTTTCCAGGAGAAGGGTTTTTTCGAAAATGGGGGCTTGTTTTCGAAGGAACCACATCTACCTGGCTCTTGTTACTTCCTGAAAAGGCTCTTCTGGAAGCAGGTCACATGAGGATATGCAAATGAGGCACAATATATGCAAATCCACACCTCATCTGCATTTCTGATCTCACTAATTTGCATTCTGCTTTCAAAAGTGGACTGCAGCGTAGCCACAAACTCGGATGCCTGGTTATTTTGCTATGGGTGGTGAAAATCAGAAGTTCAAAGTCAACAGAGAAAAGACCATCCTGGGGTCAACAAAAGCAAACATATCAGTGGCACCAGAATGCCTTGGTAGCAGGTTTAATGGAGTCCTTAAAGTCAGGCAGAGTTGTCAGTTTTTCTGAGGGGGCTCACAGCTGAGGTTTACTGGACTCTTCGTAGAACTGGAGCATCTCTGGCATGGGGATTCCTCCCAGGATCCACTCCAGCACCCCCAGACTCAGGGCTCCCCTCTTGCTGACTACAGCTTCTGTTCTGTTCCACCTTCCAAAGCTTTCCTTCACATCAGGCATGACTGACAAGTCTAGAGTCTCCTTAGAAAACAGCCTCACTAACCTCCGCCCTCTCAGTGCAGGGCTTGTACACTCCATCACACACACTTACACTGAAGGTTGGTTACAGAGAACCCTGAATCCATACTTGACTTGCATCTTATCTGAAATTTGAATATATGTTCTGTGGCAGACCCCTACCTGGAAGCTTCAGGAACCTTCTGGAAAGATGGTTTACTGGGTCCTATTGGAAGACCAGGGAGTGGGCAGGCACAGCCCACCCATGACTAAAAGGCCCCTCTGAAGGGGAGAGGGAACCCACAAAAGACCATGGCCCCAACAAAGTACGGGGGACAACGTAAAAGAAAACAGGGACGGGAGTGGAGGTCAAAGGTTTAAAACGAGGGAACCAGAAGGGGACACCGAGCAGAGAACCCCGGACAGCTCCCACTGCTCCTCAAAGGTGTCGAGAGAGCCAGTGGACGCCGCCCAAAGGAACTCTGCCCAGATTCGTGAGCAGGGAGTGGAGCGGAAATAGGCCCCACAGTCGCAGGCTTCCCCCCCACCAGCCTCCTCTCCCGAGTGTTATAAATGGCTACCAGGAGGAGGCTGATGAGGAGGTCCCACGACTTGGTGGGGCCATGAATAGGGTGTGCAAGGATAAGAAGGTGAGGCGAAAAGTGCAGCCAGAACCTCAGCAGGAGGTTCTGGAGGAGCCGGAAGAGGGGCTGCAACCTGGCGCACTCAATGGGCATAGTCGCAGCGGAAGAGCCACGTGCATACCTCTCCTAGATCTCACCACCGCCGTGCCAAGGGGAAGGTGCACCGTTGCCTGCCCCAGGCCAGCTAGAACTCCCGCAAGGATGCCACAAAGCCCACATCCTCCAGCAGGCTGTTATTAAAATGCCAGTGGGCCGACCTCCACTTCCCCGGTGAAAGGGAAGCCTTCACAGCCACCAGGTGGTGGTCCGAGAAGGGGGCCAGCCACATGCTGGAGGAGTGGGCCCGAGAAAGATGTTGCTGGGAGATGTAGATGCGGTCCAACCAGGAGCGTATGGATTTGTGGCCCACCACCCGGACGTAGGTAAAGACGGTGTCCTTGTCCAGGTGGTGGCTGCGCCAGACATCCACCAGGGAGCGATGATTGATGAGCTCCCTGAGGATGTCCGCAGTGGCCTGGCACTGCTTGGTCCCCGTACGGTCCCGCTCCTTGAGGGTGCAGTTGAAATCCCCACTGAGGACCAGCCACTCGCAAGGATCGATGGAGTCGAGGAAGGCTGCCACCTGCTGGAAGAAGGATGTTCTCTCCGGGCCGGATGTTGGGGCGTAGATGTTGACGAGGTGGAGGGGCAGCCCCTCCACCCATACCTGGAGATACAGCAGGTGGCCTGGCACGACCTCGACACTCCCTAGCACCTCGGGCTGCAGGTCTGGGGAGAACAGGTCGCTACCCCGGGCTAATGGGCCGAGAGGTGACTCAGATGGACCCTGTCTTCCCACTCCAGCCGCCAGCTGGCTTCGGTGGCCGGAGTAGCGTGGGTCTCCTGGAGGAAGGTGACCGAGTACCCGCCCCCCCACAGAGGAAGGAGAGCACCCGGCACCTGTGGAGACCCAACCCACAGCCCCTGGTGTTCAAGGTGGCCAATATGATCGGCGGCATTTAGAGGGCTGGGGAGGATCGTCGCCGGAGGGAACACTGGCAGTCCCTGTTGGGCTGCGCAGCAAGCCGTAGCCAACGCCATAGGTGATTACAGCGTCACAGAAGCCGCAGGCCCGTTGGTAAGCCATGGCGTCCCTCCTCCCAGTCCCCTTGCCCTCCTTTAGAAGGGCCCTCACGGACTCAAGGATGAGATGGAAGTCACCCCAGCACTGGAGGGTGACAACTACTTTGTTCTTGGAGCAGCAAACGTCCTCCAAGAACCTGCACGCCTCGTCTCCCAGTGCATGGGGTGCCGAGGCCTCAGGATCCTAAGCGCCCCTCGGCCTCGTATCTTTTTGGGCCCTGCAGCTGGCAGGGAAGGTCAGGCAGTGGCTGGGGCTTGGTTTTGGGAGGGCTAGTGGTGGCGGAGGGAGAGCAGCCCCGGAAGTGCTGGGAGAGGGAAAGACAAAGGGGGCCTCCGAAGGGATTGTGGCCTCGGAGCAGTTATGAACAGACGACGGCTGGGGGGGAGGTGCAGGAAGAATGGGGATGGGGGTAAGAGTGATGAATGTATTGGGGGGAGGGCAAGGGTCGTGGAGAGAAGGGGAAGGCGGAGGGAGGGGGGTGGGGGAGGGAGAGGAGAAGGAGGAGGGGGAGGGGGAGGGGAGGGTCCGGAGGGGGTTGGGGCACAGGTTCCAGGATGGAACTTTGACTGGAAGAGGGGGTGGAAGTGAGGGCAGGAGTGGGGGCTAAAGTGGGAGTGGGAGTATGAATAAGAGGTGTGTGAGGAGGGGGGGCTTTTCCAGGTGGCAAGAGGGGAGGGTGGGTTAAGGGTATGGTGCCAGTGTGTCTAATAGTGGGCACCAGTGAGGTGGAAGTTTCAGCGTCGGGGTTTTCAATACTGGGGGGGGCAGGGTATGGGGAGAACTCAAATCCTCCCGGGGTATCTAGGGGCACGACAGCTGTAGCTGGGAGGTGGTCCTCAGCTGCGGGGGGCGGTTGCACCCTGTGATGACCCAGGGCAAGAGAGAGTAATTGTTGTGGGATCACTGGCAGGTGGGGAAAGTGAAGGCAAGAGGAGCGGCTGGTTATGGGTGGCTGGCCCGCAGGCTTCCAGCAGCAGGCCGTCCACGTCCACGGCAGCCGGGGTCAGACCTAGGGCCTCTACCTCCTGTGAGAGGAGGGCGAGGCTGAGACTCACCTCCTCCGGGTGCCCCCCGACAGTGGTCTGGGCAGCTGCCGGAGGGGTGTCGGAGGAGGGCGCGGGCTCAGGGCTAACGACCTCCGCCTTTTTGGGCTCAGGCTCCGGGGCAGGAGGAACGATGTCCTCCCTTGCCACCATGGCAGACTCGGTCACCCCCGGCTGATGGTCTATGGCCGGGGGTCCAGCGGGTGGATCTCTTTAGCGCCTTGCGCAGCACATCCAACCCATCCTCCAACAGGGTGGAGTGCCGGGTGTGCGCACTTCTTTTTTTGCGCTTCCCCCTCAGCAGCACCCAGTCCCCCGAAGAGCCGGGCTGGGCAGTGGAGGAGGAAGGGCCAGGGGATAGAGGCAGTGAGGAGGGAGGGAAGGAAAAAGAGGGCAGGATGGTGAGGGAAAGGGACGGCCCCCCTGGGGTGGGCCCTGTCCAAGTCCTGCCGCCAGCCCTGCCTCCCTCTCCTCCGCAGACCTGGTTTGAATGCCTGCTTGGGCACCGGCGCCTGCTTCTTCTTGCTCCCTGCCCTACGCTTGGTTGCCTCTGACGCCCAAGCGGTGGCGGTGTTTTCCAGAGCGGGAGGAGGAGGGGCGGTCCCAGGGTCTCTTGCAGTCAGGGCGTCGCCGGTCATGTGGCTGGCACCCCCCGGGTCAGAGAAGGTCCCGGGCTCCTCTCTTTCGTGCCAGGCCAGAGGGCAATCCCTCCGGACATGCCCTGCCACCCGATACACGAAGCACCAGGCCTCCCCCAGAGTGTAATAGACCCGGTACTGGGCCCTTTGATGAGGCACCAGTATAGTCCCCCCGGGCCACCCTGCCCTGTGCTGCTGCCGGCGGCAGTTGGATTCGCGCCTGCCGGCGGAAGGAGAGCACGTGCCGTATGGTGGGATCTTTGCAGCCTAGAGGGAGGGGACTCAGGACCGACAAGGGCTGGCCCAGGGAAGTGAGGAAAGGCAGAAGGGTGGAATTGGGAAGGAAGGGAGGGACGGAGGAGAAAACCACCCGCATGGCCAGGTCCTCGAGCGGCTCCAGGGGCACGTGGATGCCCCCAACCGCCAAGCCCCTCTCCACCGCCTCCTGCATGGTGGCCTCCGATGCCAGGAAGACGATCTTCCCAAACATTCGAGAGGCCGCCACCACAGCCGCAGGCCCCACCACCCACGCCAACGCCCTCACATAAGTCTCGACGAGGGGCGAGGCCAACACCATGACTCCATGCCTTCTGGTGAGGGCGGGGAAGGGGCCGCGACCATTGGGGATGGTATTCCGAGCGGAGGTGGAAGGAGCAGGGTGCAAGATGGCTGCTGCCACCTGGGTGTATGACCTGGGGGCCGGGGGATCCGAGCCCTCAGGATCAGTGGTGGGAGCAGGGGTGTGGGAAGGAGGGGAAGCTGCAGCAGGTGTATCAGCAGCTGGGGTAGAGGGCCCAGCCATGGGAGGTTTGGCCTTCCGGGTGGGGCTCTTGCCCTTTTTGGTCCCTGGCCCTTCCTACCCTTTTGGGGGGGGTGGATTAGGGGCGGGATCACTGGAGGAGGATGCCGCGGCGGGGGCAGCAGGAGCCCCAGAGCCCACGCCTGCGCCCTCAACCATCGCAGAGTTCCCAGGGGCCTTGGACGAGTTGGCCGCCGCTGCAGAGGTGGAAGGAGTGACAGTGGAGGGGGAGAGAGGGTCATCTATGGACAACCTCCCAGTGGGTGGGGAGGCCTTTTGTAAGGTATACGGGTTCATGAAAAATTGGGGGTGGGTCCTTTAGCTAGCGGGGGAGGGGGGAAAGGAAAAAGAAAAAGAAAATGGCTGCCCCTCCCCTACCAGCCAGGCTGAGGACCTGGACAGGCAGGGGTGGGGCAGGAGGAGAGAGGGAGGAGGGTAAAAAAACAAAGGAAAGGAAACACAAAAAAAAGCCACGACTCCCAGCACAAGATGATAAGATGGCTCCTGTTTCTGCACTGGGATGTGGGGGGAATTCAAGATGTGTATATAGATGTGTGTGTGGGGAGGTGAGTGCAAAGAAGGGGAAGGGCCTCAGGCACCTAACAAAAAACAAAAGGGGGTGGGGATTCACGGGCACAAAGAGGAGGGAGAAGAGGGGGAAGAAAGGGGGTGGCAGAGCCAACCAGAAAGGGGGGGGCCGGGGGTATAAAGGGAGGGATGTCCCACAGGCGCCTGAGGGGTGGGCCCACAGCAGCAGCCTCACAGAACAGGAGGAAGGGGCAGATGGTTAGGGTGGGGCCCAGATGGACAGGGCCTGGGCAGCAGCTGGGTGTGGGGTGGCAGTAAAGGAGGCAGTGGCTGCAGGGGTGGGGCAGGGACCACATCCTAACACCCCAACCCCAACTGTGCAGCCACCTCTGTGGAGCCCCAGTGGAGAGGGGCCTCACCTAAACTTCCCCCCCCAGCCCCAGCCACTCCATAGCAAGCTGTGGAGGGAAAGCCCAGCCGCCGCCCAAGAAAGCACCTCACCTCCTCCGAAGCAGTGAGGATGCAGCAGGCAGCGGATGGAAAAAGTGGGCCCAAATGGAAGGCCAGAAACTCCCTCCCAGAGGATGGAAAAAGGGAGGGGGAGGATACCCCCTTCCCTGCCAAGAGGCAGGGCAGCAAGAGTCCCCCTACACACCACCCACCCAGAAGTTCCAGAGGGAAACTAACTGGGAAGTGTGAAGTAGGGGGAGGAAGAAGCAACCTGCCCAAGGCAGGGAAGAAGAGAAGCTGGCCCAAGAAGAAAAGGGGGCCAAGAGACAGCCCCAGAGGGGGCTAGAGCAGCCAAAGGCTGCCTGTCCCCCAATACCTCACCTCCCAACCGCAGGGCTCCCCAGGTGGGATCCCTGTGGCAGCCTGGAGGACAGAGCATTTCCTGACTTGGCCCAAGCCCTCATTGGTCAGCTGAGGCCCTGCACTCCCTATAAAAGGTTCCCCTTGCTGGTTGCAGGGGGGAAGGTTTTGGAAGGTGCAGAGCACGAGCACAGAGAGCGAGAAGGTACCACGGGGAAGCGGTGGGTGAAGTGGCCCAGGGAGAGGTTGCTACTTTGGGGCAGGGGTGAAGGCCCTGCCAGTTGCTTCTTATCCTCGTAGGGACCCTGGGCCGGAGTCCAGGGTAGAGGGCGGGTCTGGACTCCCCCCTACCCTTCCCCAAAGGGTTTACTCCACTGGAGCAGGCGCGGGCCTGCAAGGGGACTGGCTTTATTCTCCCCATTCTGGACTTGCCTATGATGAGGATGGCTCACTAAGTGGAGACCCCTGCCTTTGGAAAGGCCTGGGCAGATCAGGGGGTCTCCGTGAGTCTCTGAGGCAACAGAAAACCACCAGAAAGCGCAGGGACCCACAGGGGCTGACAAGGGACTTTGTCACAGTTCATCCACTCTAATATCCTGCTGAACTGGCAATCTTTTATATAAAGGCAGGGTATGACCTGATCTTTTAGGCTAATCCATATGCTGGCTCTAATGCTTACAAAAGAAAACATACACTAAAGAAATGTTTTGGGAAAAGAATAAGCCGGGGTGGAGAGAATATGGGAAGGTCAGAAACTTGTCACTTTTTGTAGCTTAATGTCAAGACAGTTTTTGGATCAGGATTTTTTTTTTTTGGTCAGCCTCAGCAGCTGAACAAAGCAACTGAAAATGAAAGACTTGTCCAGCACTGAAGCATATTAATAAGACAAAAAAACCCAAAAAACCCTGCCCTAAGAACTCTGATATGACACACTGTACAAGTCCTTCCCATCTAAGCCATCCTTTAGCCCTCTATGAATCTTACACAGAAAGTCTAGCAGGATGTAGCTGCTGTATTTTAGCCATTAACATGTCCCAGAAAGATACCCCAGAATTGAGTGTGCTTCCCTGTTAGCCTTATGAAATTAGCCTGTGTTTTATATATGATGTTGAAGGCACTGGGCAGTTATTGAAACCAAGCCTGGCAAGAATGACCTTGAAGGCAAAATTTACTTGGCCTTGTACCAAGGAATGTATCTGCATAGATTGACATGCCTTTCTAACTCGGGCTATGGCTTCTTGTGCCACCATCTGCTGAAGATTTTGGAAGAGTGTGGGGTTTCTGGTTTTGTTTTGCTTTTTGTTTGTGTTTAAGCAGGAGTCAAACCTCAGTCCCCTCCCAACAACAAAGCTGAATGGACACATATCACAACCACAGTGACCAGAGTATTTTAACTGCTGTGACAAGGAGGATACCACATTATTCCATCTTGGCTGGGAAAGGCATAAGATAGGCCCTGAGAAGGAATTCAGTCAGTGAAGAACGCATATCTATGAAGACTTTAATTAGGGTACATACTTCAAACTATGAACACAAACTGTCACAGATACATGTACAATGCATGTCCATCAAAAATGTGTTCTTCAAACATAACTCTAGTTATCTAGTTCAAATGGTTTTACATAAAAACAGGTACTTGGTTCTCCAAGCCATAAATAAATAAAATAATGTGTTCTCTTAATAGATGAATTTGCTAGGTCTACCCTGGGTCCTAAGTAATAACCTTAGCACAACCCCACCACCTTGTGACCTCAGAACTCCCATAAAACGCAAAGACAATTTCTTGTAAAATTATTTTATTTGCCACGCTGGTGTTATAAATAATATGATTACAAGCAACATCTGGTGTAGAAGTCAAAATATGAGAATTTTTCTTATTACAGGCATTTCCAAAGTATCTACCACCATAATATAAACACTATGGTTCATATGAAATTATTTTATAAAATCATGGGAGACACAAGTATAAGTAATGGAGGGGAATGAGGAGCAGAACTGCTTGGTTCAGGCTGTATCTAGGCTACAAGATGAAATTGAATTTCAAGCCGTTAGTTCAATATTAAAATGTGACTGCCTTTGCACTAAAAAATATCAAGTCAGTTTATTGAGCTGTAATACCCATTACAAAATATAGATATTATGGGATGGGTATAGTGGCAAAATTGAATTTAAAATCTCAGATCCAGACTGGTGTGGAAGTGCCATGTCCTTAATTAGAATTTATTAGCCTCCAGAAGTGTCCCCTATGTATCCCACAAAGCTATGTAGTCAGCCTCCAAGTATGGCCGCTTTGTTGTGCACTCTTCTTAGGTGTGCAAGAAGGTTAAAGTAAGCCTGCAAACTTTTGATTGAATTGGAATTTGAATTGGAATTCAGCAGTTCTGCTCTGCAAATATAAAGGGTGCCCATTATGAAAAAAATTCCTTTCCCCCCGTGTTGTACTGCATCAGTAGCAATTGCACTGCATAGGTAGCAATTTTCAGTAGCCCTCTACTGCAATCATGAGCACTCAGGGTAGTGATCTGCCTAGCGTTTCTCAGGTTCTCAAGCAAGCCCCGGCTTGGACCCACCAGAAGATTCTTGATCTTATTGCCATTTAGGGAGACCAATTGGTGGTAAAGAGACTTTGGGTGGCCAAGAAAAACGTGGCAGTCTATGATCAGATGATGTGTGAGCTGACTGCCTGAGGTTGCTCCTGGGACTCTATAGCCGTGTCTACACGTGCACACTACTTCGAAGTAGCGGCACTAACTTCAAAATAGCGCCCGTCACGGCTACACGTGTTGGGCGCTATTTCGATGTTAACATCGATGTTAGGCGGCGAGACGTCGAAGCCGCTAACCCCATGAGGGGATGGGAATAGCGCCCTACTTCGATGTTCAACGTCGAAGTAGGGACCGTGTAGTCGTTGTGCATCCCGCAACATCGAAATTGCGGGGTCCTCCATGGCGGCCATCAGCTGAGGGGTTGAGAGACGCTCTCTCCAGCCCCTCAGCTCAATGGTGGCCACGTGGAGCCGCCCACTAAAGGTCCCCACCCCCTCCCTTTCTGTGCAGGAAGCTGAGCGAGCGTGCAGGCAGCAGCAATAACACGCGGCTCGCCTGCACGCTCTTCTTCAGCCACCCACACCCCCAACCAACCTGATGGCCGTCCGGCAGCCCCCCCAGAGCCCTCAGGGAACCCCCCCCGAAGGGGAGCCAGGGTTCCCAGCGCAGGAGCCAGGCCAGGAAGTGGCAGCGGGGCCCCTCCTGGACAGAGGCCGAGCTTCGGGACCTGCTGGGGCTCTGGAGCGAGGAGGAGGTGCTCCAGGTAATGGGGAGCAAGAGGCGGAACGCGGATGCATTCGCTTGGCTGGCTGAGGGCCTGGGCACCCGGAGTCACCCTGCCCGCACTCCGGATCATGTACGCAGTAAAGTGAAGGAGCTGCGGCAGGGTTACACCCGGGCCCGGGATGCGGCCGGCCGATCTGGGGCCACCCCCGTCACTTGCCCCTTTTACAGGGAGCTCAGGGACATCCTGGGCCCCCGGCACACCTCCTTCCCTCCGGCCACGCTTGATACCTCGGCTGAGGAGCCCCAGCAGGCCCCGGAGCCGGAGTCCGCCCCAGAGGTAAGCCCCGCACCCCAGGGGCCCCCCCGGAGCCCACCCCCGGGGCACCGGAGCAGGAGGAGGAGGGGGACTCCTCCTCTACTGACACCAGCCTGCACATCCTCCTGCCATCCCGGAGCAGCAGCCGGGTGTCCGGCCCCCCGGGTGTCCCCTGACCGTGGGAGTGGACCTACAGGTATGTACACCCCCCCCCCGGTGTACACCCCCGGGGTTGAGGGGCAGGGGTAATAGATATGTGGCCAGGGCCCTCCATGTGCCCAGATGGCCATGGCCCCAAGGACAGCAGTGGCATGTCCCTCAGAAGAGTGCATCAGCCCCTGCCCCCACCCCCCCAGCACGACAGTGCCATCCCCCATCCCCCATCCCCCAACCCCAGGGCTGGGGGGAGTGGAACCTCTAGGGTCCCCCGGGGGGAGGGGGTGGGACACCCAGCAGCAGCAGCAGCAGCAGCAGCAGCAGCAGCATGTGATAGAGTGGGGGGGAGTGCAAATGCGAGTCTCAGGCCAGATATGAGCAACCAGCTGAATAGCTCCCAGTGGCTAAGGATGATCCTGGGGCTACAACTGGCAGGTTACACCTCTGCCCTGGACAAAGAGGAGGGAGGAGCCAAGCTGGCTTTGAATCAGGGGACGCAGGTAGAGGCTAGGGGAAGGGAGAGCTGGAAGGCAGCCAGCCTGAGGAGGGGGAAAGGTACACCCCAGAGGGGCACCCCTCGGGGTCTTCTCCCCAGGATGGGTTGGAAGGACTGTCTCTGACTGCTGTACTGTCACTTCTGGGAGAAACTGGGCATCTGTTGCCTAAGAAACCTCCCCTGTCAGAGACCCTGCTGAGTGAAGTGAGAGTCACTCCTGCCGGGGGACGGGGTGCAGTGCAGGGGGACCCTTGAACCCCATCACAGCAGCATCTCCCGGGAACGGGGATGGGGAACCTGCAGCATAGGGGTGGGGGGACAAGGGCCGCGGCTCGGGGCCCACACTAACGGCTGTCTCCACTCTTCCTCCCCACCTCCTGTGTTCTGCAGCTGCACCATCGGAAGGACCGGAGAGCGCCGGCGAGGCTTCAGTGGTCCCGAAATCCCCTCCGGGGCCATCGCTCCAGACCAGCCCCTCGGCGGAGGACCAACCGGCCCCACGGCGGGCAAGACGGCGGACCCAGCACCAGCTGCCGGCGATGGACCCCCAGCTGCTGGCCCTCCACCGCCGGCAGATGGAGGTCGCAGAGCAGCGCCTGCGGGTGGAGCAACGCCGCCTCCACCTCCAGGAGCGGGCACTGGCCTGGCACCAAGAGGCATGGGGGGCCTACATGGAGACATTCAACCGCATAGCGGACTACCTGGCCCCCAGTGCCGCGCCGGCCGCCGCAGTGCCCACCCTGAGTGCTCCACCCGCCGCGCCACCCGCTGCTCCGCTCGTCGCCGCACCGTCCGCCGTTGTCCCGCCACCCACCACCAAGGGCCGTTCCGCCGAGGGAGACCTGGGGCCAGCTGACACTCGCCGGACGTATCTGCCGGTTCGCCCGGCCCCCAACCAGCCCCGGACAGGGCTGCGGCCGAGGCGGGGCTCCCGGCCACCCACCCCCAGTGCCGGACTATAGGGACGTGGGGCCCAGGATGTGCCCCCCCCGTATATAGTTGGTATTTATTTATTTGTATCCCCCGTTTGCCCAGTCCCCCCACCATGTAAATAGCTCTCCCCTTCCTTGTTATCCCTGTTTTTTTTTGTTAATATATACGTACTTTTCATATTTAAGTTAGTTAGAAGTTCCTGTATATAGTTTGTATTAGTTAGTTATAGAACAGAGTTGAAAGTAAACCAGTTTGATTTCACAAACAAGTGTCTGCTTTTATTTGTGCAGGAAAAGTGTGGTGGGGGTGTGCTGTTGGGTGCTCCGTGGTGTGGGCATGGGGCAGGGAGTGCTGTGGAGGATGTGGGGGGGCGCGGTGGGGGGCCTGGCAGCGTTCACCCCGCGGCCTCATCAAAGTGGGCCTGCAGGGCCTCCCAGACCCAGGTCCCTTCGGGGTCCACCCAGCCCTGAAAAAAGGCCCCAGTCCTCCACAGCCCAGCCCTGAAAAAAGGCCTCCCCCTTGCTCTCCACCAGATTGTGTAGGGCACTGCACGCACCCACAATCTGGGGGATGTTGGTGGGGCCCGAATCCAGGCGGGTGAGGAGACATCTCCAGCGCCCTTTGAGGTGGCCAAATGAGCGCTCCACCACCTGGCGCGCGTGGTTCAGGCGCTGGTTGAAGCACTCTTGGCTGGCAGAGAGATGGCCCGTGTACGCGTGCATGAACCAGGGCCGGAGGGGGTATGCCGCATCTGCGATGATGCAGAGGGGCATGGTGGTGTCCCCCACAGGGCTCTCCCGCTGGGGGATGTAGGTCCCCGCCTCCAGCCGGCGGCACAGGCCCGAGTTCTAGAAAACCCGGGCGTCGTGGGTGCTGCCAGGCCAGCCCACATAAATGTCCTGGAAATGGCCCTGGCTGTCCACCAAGGCCTGGAGGACCACTGAGTGGTAGCCCTTCCGGTTTATGTAGCGCCCTCCACTGTGCACCGGGGCACGGATAGGGATGTGAGTCCCATCCGGAGCCCCGAAGCAATTAGGGAAGCCCAGGGTGGCAAAGCCCGCGATGGTGGCATCCGGGTCCCCCAGCCTCACGAGCCTGTGGAGGAGCATGGCGTTGATGGCACGCACGACCTGCAGGGGAAGCACATGGGAGAGCACCAATGAGGGGTGAGCAGGGTGTGTGTGGCCCTCCCCTGCCAGGGCCCCCCTGCCCTCCCCTGCCCTGCCCGGGCCCCCCTGCCCTGCCAGGGCTGCCTCCCCCACCTTCCCCCCGTGGGTCCTCTTACCTCCACGAGGACAGCCCCGACGGTGGCCTTGCCAACGCCAAACTGCTGTCCCCAGACAGCGATGCCGACCCATTTCTCCACAGGGAGGGCACACCGCATGGCGGTGTCCTGGTGCCTGAGTGCGGGGGTGAGCCACTGGCATAGCTCCATAAATGTCTGCCGGCTCATTCTAAAGTTCCTGAGCCAGCGGTCGTCGTCCCACTCCCCAAGCACCAGCCGCTCCCACCAGTCGGTGCTGGTGGGGTAGCTCCACAGCCGCCGGCGTGTGAGGCGGGGGGGGGGTCGGGGTGCTGCAGGGTTGGGGGTTGAGTCCTCCTCCCCTGCGGGCCACTCCTCCTCCTGTGTGGAAAGGAGGTGCTCAGCTGCCTCCTGTATGGCATGGCGCAGGGCAAGCCCTGCTCCTGCAGGGGTGGCTGGGTGGACCTCTGGCTGCTGCTGGGGGTCCATAACTGCGTCCCCCGAGGTCTCCGTGCCTATGGCTCTGCAGACCACGTGCTGTGCAGGCTGAGTGTGCCTGGGAGGGGCCCTTTAAGGGAGAGGCTAGCTGTTGCCCCGGAAGCGCTAGCCCGCCCTGTGACCCTGTCTGCAGCTGTGCCTCGCACCCCTATTTTGATGTGTGCTACTTTGGCGTGTAGACGTTCCCTCGCTGTGCCTATTTCGATGTGGTGCTGCGCAATGTCGATGTTGAACATCGACGTTGCCAGCCCTGGAGGACGTGTAGACGTTATTCATCGAAATAACCTATTTCGATGTCTCCACATCGAAATAGGCTACTTCGATGTAGGCTTCACGTGTAGACGTAGCTTATGTAATGCCAGGGGAAGGTTAAAGAACTCAGGAAGGCCTATCAAAAAGCCCGGGAAGCCACCCAGTGGTCAAGGGTGGCTCCACAGACTTGACACTTTTATCAACAGCTGCACATGCTTATGCAGAGTGACTCCACCATGGAGCCTTGTCTGAATTACGACACTTGTGCAGGCCCTAGTGTGGAGTTCAGGGTGAGTCTGGAGGACTAGGGTGGCTCAGAGGAAGAGGGCAATGGTCAGAAGGGACGGGGCAACAAGGAGGGGACAGAGGAAGTTGTTTCAGACAGACTGGAGCTCTTCGCCATAGATCTGGAACTGGCCCCTCCACGGCAGGCCCCTTGACAGCATTCCCCTCCAAAAGAGGCCCTCCACGCTGGTCCCCAACCCCCCACAGCAAGCAGTTCAGGTGAGTATTTGTTTTGCACCCTGGAAGCGGGTTGGAAGTGGGTATAGGTACAGGTTTGCTAACTCTGGTTCTCTGCCCCTCAGAACAGAATGTTAATGTGTCTTGTGATGGAGCATTTCTCCTTTTTGGAGATCTCCTTGAAGGCCTCATCCAGACGCTCTTGTATTTTTTTTTCCAAGAGATTCTTGGGCAGTCCTGACTTGTTGCGGTTTCCGCGGTAGCACACCTTGCCATGCCAGGCAACCAGAGAGTGATCTGGTGTAATGGTACCACACAACATTTTAGCAAATTTTCTAGGCTTTTGGTCACACAGCAGGAGCATTTGTTCTTTCTCCATATTTGTTAGTTTTAGGAAGGTGATGTCTTTTCTGGCAACCTGCAGAAGAGGGGAATTTGCGTTTTTTTTTTTTTTTTTTCAAACTTACTTACTGCCCCACAGCTGTTGGGCTCTGGTGGGTGTTTCCCCTCCCATGTCCCTTTTCCCAGCATTTCTTTGCATTTTTGAGGAATCCCCAGTACCACATGGCTGCCAGGCTCTGCTGGGTGTTTCCTCTCTTGTGTCCCCTCCCCCCAGTAGTCCTTTTGATTTTTCTAGGACTCCAAGCACCATATGGCTGCCGGGCTCTGCTGGGCATTTCTCCTCCCACGTCCCTTTCCAAGCACCCATTGTTTTCAGGAATTCCCTGTACCCTGCAGGGGATTCCTTTGCTGTGCTTTCTGCTCCCATGTCTCTTTACATCCAGCCTTTTATTTGGATTATTTATTAATTTTTCTTTACATTAGTACCCCATGCAGATGTCCATTTTTCACTGCCACAGGACAGCTGGCCAGGACATCTGCCTGCTTCCCCTGCTTTGCAGATCTCCCCTTCCCCACAAAGAGGACAATTGCTTATAGCTTACCATGTCCACAAAGCAATGTGCTGAATAAGCAATGGCAAATGAGGTATTGTGAAATGCATGTGTACAATCCTATCCTTAAATAACCCATGAGTGTCCTTCAATAGTAAAGTTTCACTGGCAGTACACACGAAAACCCATTCATTGCACTTCAAAGCACATTATGTGAGTTGTATCTTAATTTTTACCTTCATTTTCCAGACCCAGTGCCCAGCATAGCCCAGAAAAACCAAAGACGGAAGACATGCAAACAAGATCTGATCCTAAAGCATATGGAAAAGTCTAAGGCAGAGCACACCAAGATGACAAAGGACACTGCTCAGTGGTATCATAGTACAGGTGAGAGACATCACAATCAAGGAGAGTTTAACAAGAAAATGCTTGACCTCCAGCGGCAGCAGGTGGCAAAGCTCAGTGAGACTGCAGGAAAGCACACAGAGTCCATGGCAAAGCTCCTAATGGCCATTACTGAGCAGATGGAGGGCCTGTGCTCCCTGCTGCAGCTGCAGAGGCACTCCCAACCCAGCAGTGCACCAGCCAACACCTGTTGGCTGAAGTCTCCTGAGGAGAGGTCGCCCACCCGCTGTTGCGGTGCCCACACGCAGAGAGGGAGGGCAAGGATAGCCTGATGCTCCAGCCTCAAGGACCATTGCAAAAGGCTATTCAATCCTTTGAGAAGGCTTCTTTTCTCTTCAACTTAAACCTCTTCTCCCCCCCGCCCAAAATAAAATAATTTCTTTGAGATTAGTGTAATTTCTTGTCATGCAAGAGTGGGCAGGGGGAACACAAATCAAACCAGGCAGGTTGGGGGCGGGCTTAAGGCACAGCTGCCCACTGATAATCCCTGGTCTGCAGCACATGCATGGCTGAGAGAACCAGGCAGGTTGGGAAAGGGGCTGAAGGCACAGCTGTCCACTGATACTCCCTGGTCCTCAGCAGATGTGCAGCTGAGGGAATAGGGTGAGGTGGGGGGGGTGCTGAAAGGCACAGCTGCTCATCACATGCATTTTACTTACTGCTACTTAACCCCTTCCCACCAAGTAAAAGCATTCATTCATTAAGCCATGGTATGAGTTATTGGCATTGCGACAGAAAAACACATAGGTGGCATGTACATTACATATCAGTCATGAAGCTGGTTTTTTTAAAGTGTCACTTATTGCTGCTGCTTGAGCTACCGATGAATGGTTGTGTAAGTGGTACACAAAAGCAGTAAGCCCTGCCTATGGCCTCTGCTTTGCAATGCCAGATTTATGAGAAAGTCATCACAGAATCATAGGGCTGGAGGGGACCTCAGGAGCTCATCTAGTCCAACCCCCTGCTTCAAGCAGGATCAACCCCTACTAAGTCATCCCAGCCAGGACCTTGTCCAGCCGGGACTTACAAAACTCAAGGGATGGAGAATCCACCACCTCTCTAAGCAATGCATTCCAACGCTTCACTACCCGCCTGGTGAAATAGTTTTTCCTAGTATCTAACCTACACCTTTCCCTCTTCCACTTCAGACCATTACTCCTTGTTCTGCCATCTGACACCACTGAGAACAGTTTCTCACCTTCCTTTTTAGAGCTCCCCTTCAGGAAGTTGAAGGCTGCTATTAAATCACCTCTAAGTCTTCTCTTCTGTAAACTAAACAAGTCCAAATCCCTCAGCCTATCCTCATAGGTCTTGTGCTCCAAACCCTTAAACATTCTTGTTGCCCTTTGCTGAACCTGCTCCAGCAAATCCACATCCTTTTTATACTGGGGGGCCCAAAACTGGACACAATATTCAAGATGTGGCCTCACCAGTGCCGAATAGAGGGGAATAACTACTTTTCTAGATCTGCTTGAAATGCTCTTCTTAATGCACCCTAGTATACCGTTAGCCTTCTTGGCTACAAGGCACACTGTTTACTCATATCCAGCCTTTCATCCACCATAACCCCTAGGTCCCTTTCCATTGTACTGCTCCTGCGCCAGTCGGCCCCAGCCTGTAACAATGCTTGGGATTCTTCTGCCCCAGATACAGTTCTCTACACTTCTCCTTGTTGAAGTGCATCAGATTTCTTTTGGCCCAGTCCTCCAATTTATCCAGGTCCCTCTGGATTCTCTCTCTATCCTCCAACATATCTACCTCACACCCTAGGTTTGTGTCATCCACAAAGTTGCTGAGGGTGCAATCTAGTCCCTCATCCAGGTCATTAATAAAGATGTTGAATAACACCGGCCCCAGAACCGAGCCTTGCGACATTCCGCTTGAAACCGGCCACCATCCAGATGTTGAATGATTGACAACTACCCGCTGGGCCCAACCCTCAAGCCAGCTTTCTATCCATCTTATAGTCCAAGGATCCAATCCATATTTCCTTAACTTATGGACAAGAATGTTGTGGGAGACGGTATCAAAAGCCTTGCTGAAGTTAAGGTATATCACATCTACTGACTTCCCCATGTCCATAGAGCTTTTTACCTCATCATGTTGACTACTTTTGATCACTTTACTCTCTTCCAAGTGCTCCAAAATGGATTCCTTGAGGAGTCCCTCCATTATTTTCCCAGGGATTGAGGTAAGGCTGACCTGTGTATAGTTCCCTGGATTGTCTTCCTTTCCTTTTTTAAAGATGGGCACTACGTTTGCCTTTTTCCAGTCATCTGGAATCTCTCCTGATCGCCAAGAGTCTTCAATGATAGTGGCCAAAGGTTCAGCAATGACCTCTGCCAATTCCCTGATTACCCTCGGGTGCATTAAATCCAAACCCATAGACTTGTGAACATCTAGTTTTTCTAGACAGCTCAGAACTTGTTCCTTCCCTGCATGTGGCTGACCTCCACTTTCCCATAATTTATTGTCTAGGACCATCATGTGGAAGTTGACTTTGTCCGTGAAGACTGAGGGAAAAAAAGTATTGAGTACTTCAGCTTTGCGTACATCATCTGTCACTAGGTTACCTCCCTCATCCAGTAACGGCCCCACGCCTTCTCTGATAACCCATTTATTGTGAACATGCCTGTAGAAACCCTTCCTGTTACTCTTCACATCCTTGCCAGCTGCAGTTCCAATTGCGCTTTTGCTTTCCTGATTACTGCCCCGCACTCTCCAGCCATATGTTTATACTCTTCCTTAGTCAACTGTCCACATTTCCATTTCTTGTATGCATCCTTTTTGAATTTAAACTGACTAAGGAGTTCCCCGTTAAGCCAAGCTGGCTGCCTATCATGTTTGTATTTCTTAATCTGCAACGGCATGGTTTGTTCCGGTGCCTTCAGTAAGACTTCTTTAAAACACTGCCAGTTGTCTCCAACTCTTTTCCCCTTCATTTCCCAAGGGATCCTGCTCAGCCGTTCTCTCAGGGAATCAAAGTCTGCTCTCCTGAAATCAAGGGTCTGTACATTACTGCTCACCTTTCTTCCTTTTGTCCGGAGCCTGAAATCTACGATCTCATGGTCGCTGCAGCTCAGGATTCCTCCCACTTCCATTTCTTCTACTAGTTCTTCCCTGTTTGTGAGCAGCAGGTCAAGCTGTGCATGGTCCCTGGTCAGTTCCTTCTGCACTTGTACCAAGAAGTTATCTCCAACATTCTCAAAAAAATTCCTGGATTGTCTGTGTGCTGATGTATTGGTCTCCCAGCAAATGTCCGGATGATTAAAGTCTCCCATGAGAACAAGGGCCTGTGATTTGGAAGCTTGGATTCACCTGGATTCACATATGTTGTGCAAAACAGTGGATGCTGTAATAATGGTGGGGACATTACCTTCAGAAAGGTCTGAACATTGAATAAATATCCGAACCTCACTTTTAAATGGCTAAAGGTGCATTCCACCACCATTCTTCACCTGCTGAATCTGTGATTAAAGTTTTCCTTGCTGGGGTCCAAGACAGGGTAGCAGAGGGTAAGCAGGTTCACCCAATATAACAATGGATGTCTCCACGTTACCAATCTTGATTTTACAAATCAGGGGAAAAAGTCCCATTCAGGAGCTTTCGGTACAGTCCCGAATTTCAGAATATGTGCATGTCATGAACCCTCCCTGACCAGCCAATGTTGAAGTCGGTAAAATAGCCGTTGTGATCTACCAACCCCTGCATTACCATGGATAAGTACCCATTTCTTTTTATATACTCTGAGGCCAGGTGGTCCGGGGTCTTGATGGGGATGTGCGTGCCATCTATTGTCCCACGGCAGTTAGGAAAGCCCTGGGCAGCAAAGCCATTTATCATGGCCTGTACATCTCCCAGGGCCACAGTCTTCCTGAGGAGATGCTGACAGATTGCCTGGGCCACCTCCATCACCACAGACCCCACTGTAGATCTGCCCAGCCTGAAGTGATTTGACACTGACCGGTAGCTGTCAGGCATTGCAAATTTCCACAGTACGATTGACATTCACTTGTGAACCGTTAAAGCCAGCCTCATTCTTGTGTTGCTGCACTTCAGGGTGGGGGCCTGCACATCACAAGGTTTCATAAAAGTGGATTTGTGCATGCAAAAGCTCTGCACTCACTGCTGGTCATCCCAGGACTCCAAAACAATGTGGTCTCCCCAGCGTATGCAGGTCTCCCCAGCATATGCAGCGTATGCAGGTCCAAAACCACCACTCCACTGTCAGCAAAGCATTAAGGGCAGCCAGCAGCTGAGTTTTTGGACTGCAGTTGGGAGATTTGCTCTTCCAAACCATCCTCCTCCTCCTCCTCCTCCTCCTCCTCATCAGCAGCACCATTTATATAGTGAAGCATCACCGGGCTTTGGAATTGAAGGACAAATTGTGTGACAGCCACTGTGGTTGCCAAAATGATCTTTGCTATGAGTTGGAGAGTTTGGGGATCTATGTTTGCGCTGGAATGCTGCACCAGGAGATGAAGCAAGCTCTACTTCTTCTTTCACTTGGTTACTGATGCTGTGAATTCTGGGACAGTGTTGGAATTCTGGGATTCCAACATGAAACACCCACAAGCAACCAGGGCTGAGGCACTGTGGGATAGGTACCCACAATGCAGTGCTCATGCTGTTTAACTTCCGCGGGGCCATGGAGACATGGAGATTCAACATGGAGAAAAGGTGAGTCAAATTTCAAGAAGCTTTGTAGACACTTCATTCAAATTTATAATATTAAGTTTAAATATTCAAATTTATTAAATATCAAATTTATCTTGTAGTGTAGACGCAGGTGAAGATGCTTCTCCCTTCTGACCCTTTAAGTATAGGCCAATAGACCTCATAGAAGAAAGGGAGAGGGGAAAAAGAGCAGGATAATGGAGGAAGTATCTTAATAAGTCTAGATTCTGCATTTTTTTTCCTCTTCTCCAGGGGAAGGGACTTCATTGCGTTCATGCTTTCTGTGGTGGTCCAATATCACGCTGTGAAGTCAAAAGTCAGAGTGGAAATGAGCTAGTTAGAACCCTCCTGTCCCAGAGTGCCCTAGTGGGAGGATTCTGATTTGTTTCTTCCCTTTGGACTGTCTTCCTCTTTCTGTCTGAACAATTTAAGATAATTCAGTGCTCTACAACCCAAAGGAGAAGAAAAGCAATTATATTAAAATTAAAACCTGGGAAGTGAGAGAGACTAAGAGAGAATTACACTATTTTTATATTCTTTTTTTTCTGTGTTTGACATGTGAGAGAATGAAATCCCTCATTTTGGGATAGATTACTGTTTTCGTGTAAGTAGGATTGGATTGCTTTGGCTGAGGGAGCCGCATTTGGATCATCAGGATGAACAGCACTATACTGATTTCAGGCAGACAGAAAATAAAGTGCAGTGGCATATTCATCTTCTCAGTACTTTTTTTTTTGGTTTCAACAGAGGAACCAGATATAAGCAGCATTTGCATTTTTTAAAAAATATCTTCATTACACCTGTTTGTTTCCCACTGCCTATCTCTCCACTTCAACACTGATTTTAAAGTAGGAAAAAAAAAAGCAATCATGTAGCACTTTAAAGACTAACAAAATAATTTATTAGGTGATGAGTCATCCTGGAACAGACCCACTTCTTCTGATTTGGAAATTCTGATGAAAGTAAACTGGCAAAATGAGAATTTTTGTTCCAGTTTACTTTCATCAGAACTTCCAGAGGTGAACAAGAGGGTCTGTCCCACAAAAGCTCATCACCTAATAAATTATTTTGTTACTCTTTGAAGTGCTACAGGATGGCTTTTTTGTTTTGTGAAGATGCAGACTAAAATGGCTACCTCTCTGTGACTATTTTAAAGTAGAGATAAGAAGTATGTTACCATTCTGTTTGATTGTTTATGCTGACTTTAGCTAAAAGTTTATTTACAAAATTGGATATTGAGCAAACCAGATGGCTTTTTAATCTTCCAGGACTATCAGGGTCCTGCGTTAAAGAACTGTGCCTGAAAAATGGTGTGTTTACAACCATTAGGAAAGGGACTGGGTCAAGGTCTAGACAAAGCCAATCCCTGGATCCCTACACTTTCATTTACTCTTTCAGTTGGCTTCCATCTCTTTCCTGTCAGGTTCTGCCTCCTGGCTTGAAAAGGGAGGCATGAGGAGGTGCAGAATTTATAGCAGCAGCAATGGAAGCTGGAATAAGGTCTTCCTTATACCAGAAGAACTCCATTACAGTACTGTGGAACACTCCTCTGAAGTGTATGGAAACTGTACTTGCAGCTCAACCCAGCCTCACTGCAGCATTGTAGGCTACAGCTACGCAAAGTTATTTTGAAATAACTTTATAAGCATCTACACTACACACGCTATTTGAAAACAAATTCGAAACAGCGGGTGCGTTATTTCGAATTTTGTAAACCTTACTGCACGAGGAATAATGCCTATTTCAAAATCGCTATTTTGAAATAGGTGCTGTTAAGACACAGAATAGCGCTATTTTGAAATAAACCATAATGGCATCCAATGGCACTATTCTGAAATAGGCACTATGACTACTTCTACACATGCCCCTCCCTTTCCGAAGGGGCATGTAAATGAAGTGGGCTGAAATGCTAATGAGGCGCTGATATGAATATTGACAGCCACCCAGAGTGTCGAAAGTTCTGCTTTCAAACTGAAAACTAGCCATGTAGATGGGGTTCTTTCAAAAGGAAACCCTGATTTCAAAAGCACCCTCCTTTTGAAAAAAAGGGAGCTGACCATCTAACATACTTAAATGTTTTTTAAAAAACTCCTCAAACAAAACTCTGATCCCTTTTATCTGTGTAAAATCACGAGCTTTCATGAAGTTACTTCTCATACACTTCCATTTAACCAAGAGAATTTTCAGGCCTAAAGTCCTGTCATATTACTATTAGCAACTGAGCTCCTAAAGTCGTAATTGTTGGGTCTGCCAGAGAATGGGGATGCTTAGTGAAAGGAAAGCAAATGTATATAGCAACCATGATGTTTATTGTGAACATAAATGAGACAATATAAAAGTGAATTTTGCGTCAGTTTGACTAATATGTTTGACTTTCAGAAGAAAACAAGATCCTAATTAAGGTTTAAGTGGATCATTTCAATCCAAATTAATTTTAAATTAAAAAATAAAGCTGTTGGTACATAAAGGCCTTTTAGGCATTCAGACTTTTGGCCCCTTTATATATGGGAGCACTATCACCAACTCCTAAAGAAATGATTTCCAGGTCCTGCTATTGCAGACCTGACATGGCCCATTTGCCTGTACAAGGTCAAAGCAACAGTTTAGATGCAAAATGAACTGCGCTCCATGATCCTACAGGAACTCCATTCTTCGCACTCTCAATAGGGGTAAAAATGCTTTGGGGCAAGACTGAAGCATTTCAATGTCCTGGAAGTGGATATATGTACTCATTAAACACCACGTGAAATAGGCAGCATTTACAAAGTCATCAAGTGTTTCTTTCCTTTGTTTCTCAATAAAAGAGCCTGAGGGCATAATGCAACTGTATCATTAAAACTCAATGCTTAGAAAATAAGGGGATTCAATCAAACTGGTATGGCTCACAGATACATTAACAATACATTACCCTCTCCCCTCTACACGCTTCAGACTGGTGTCAGTAGCCCTGGAATATCCTTTATTTTCTTTCCTCTACAAAGTGAATGCTAACATACACCCTGCCCACTGAGCAGATTGTGTAATGGAAGCCTTTCAAACTTCTCCAGATTTTATGTGCAGAAACTAGCAGCAACGGAAGTTCTTACATGAGACCTCCAGCTACAAGATTTGGCTTTGACAGCATACACTTGGTGTGGAGCAAATGCTACAGAATATTTCATCTTGACTCAGAAGTCAGTCTCAAACCTTTGGATGTTCTAATGACTTCAAAAACAATCCTTGCAGGGCTCTTGCACAATACACATATCTCACACTGCACAGATGACAAAATGCTGGTGAGGGCACCACATTTGCCAATGATAAGGGAATTGCACACACACAAAAAAGATGCAAAACAGTGCTCAGTATGTGAGAATGAATGACACAACACACCAGATGGTGATTAATCTCAGAACATAACCATGTAACTTTTATTTTAAGTACGTTAGGTATTTCCTGCCCATTCTCAGATTTTTCTGTCTTTTGATAAAAGAAGAGATTAAATTAGATATTAAATATAAATGAAGATGATCCTGGCCCAGTGAATTTCACACCGGTGATGTCATGCAAGTACATTCATACTTGGGAAGTACAGAAGAAAGTATTTAACAATACAAAGGCTCTGGCTCAAACAAACAAAGGTGAAGACATTCAATTCAATGTGAAGGTAGAATTCTGGCCTTAGCCATCCTTCTATGCAATCCTTCTGCAGGTCATAATGCACTATATTGACAGAATTGCAAAAACAACTGTTTTCCCTCCAGTTCTACTACAATGCATTATAATGTAGCACTCCTGAAGCCTCCCGAAGTGCTGGGAAACTCTCTTCAACATCTCTTTTGTACAGAACTATATGAAATTTCACACAATACACAGAGCTACACATTAGTCTGAGTCCCTCAGTAATCTCTGTTACCTAGGCAGGATGAACAATGAGATTATATAAACTATATGGAAATATAACTATGTCACAGAACTGGAAGGGACCTTGAAAGGTCATCGAGTCCAGTGCCCTGCCCTCATGCTTTTTTTTTTTTAATCTGTTTGCCTCAGATCCCTAAATGGTCCCCTCAAGGCTGAGCTCACAACCTTGGGTGTAGCAGGCCAATGCTCAAACCATCAAACTACCCCTCCCGCTACTAACTTGAAAGTTTACTGTTTTTATTTTACCCTTACTCCAGTTTAAGTCATTGCGAGTTTTCTGGTCTAAGGATTTAGTAAGGGAGTATGATCCCAAGTAAAAAGCCTTTATAGATGCATGCTAGTGAAAACATATCTGGGTATCTTAGGCTGTGTCTACGTGTGCCATTTTTTCTGGAAGTGGCATGGTAATGAGCTGTCTAGAATATGCTAATGAGGTGCAGATATAAATTTCCCATGCCTAAATTTTGAGGAAGAGGGGGCTTCTGGAAGGAGGGTTTCCTTCTGGAAGATGCCCATGAGCCACACGTTTGCACGTGTATTTTGGAGTCCAGAAGAGCTTCTTCCGGACTTCAATCGAGGTGCCTATATGCTAATGAAGTGCAGGAAATTTACATCTGTGCCTCATTAGCATCTTCCAGACAGCTCATTAACATGCTGCTTCCAGAAGAAGTGGCAAATGTAGACACAGCCACATGGAATACATCCCACATATGTTTGCTTGATATTCTACACTGAACAGGAAAGCGCAACAGCATAGACCTTACTGACAGCCCACGGTAGAGAACTTTAGTGGTAGTGGATGATTGGACTAAAATTGCACTTCACAGAAAGTTAACAAAAGAGCCTTACAGAACAATGCTAGTCTCATTTCCCAACGTGTGGTCTTTGGCCCAGTACCAGTTCTTGGGGGAAAAAAAATACCACTCCTTAGAAAATATACAAATTGTTGCTATGTACTATTATTATTATTATTATTATTATTATTGTGAATAAATAATAAACAGCGAAAATTTATTCATTTTTATAAACATTTATATTTTTGGGCTGAAAAAAAAGGGTACTGAAAAACACTAGGTCCCAACCATATAAGGCTTGGGAAACCCTGCCTTAGTGAATTAATGCAGGTTCAGGCACTTCGTGATGTCAAAAACGAATTTCTTCAAATTCTGTAAAACATCAAAAATCTCACCAGCTAGGAACCTGATAAAGCAACTTTCCAGTCACAGAACATTTCACTGGAACAGCTAGTTATACAGAAGCCAGAGAATTTACAGTATGAGTGATGACAGACTCTTAGTTCAGAAGGGTGAACTTCATCACTATCAGTAGTGCAAGGATTCACTGTGACATTGCAATGCCTCTAGAAAAATCATCTTCAGAATGAGCACTTTTCCTATGCTACATCTGAAAGCCACTGTTAGTACAGAAAACGTATTCTATAGCATTTAATCTTACCCACGAGTAAACTTCTGCCATTTACTTCCTATTTCATATTTTACAGTGATCCCTGACCTCATATATTTTAATCAGATGCCTTTTAAATTGGCTTTCCTCCCAGGTCAAGTTATTCAACACAAACAATCCTTACCCTTTGTTTAAAAACTATTATTGGCAGACTTATTAATTATATGTACATAAGAGATAGTTTTAGCCCGAGGGAATAACACTGTATTCTTCAACTGCAGTCTGTAATAGCTTCCCATTATTCTTTGCAGACTTCTGTGGTTTATTTTTTCTTTAATGAAGTACATTACAGCAGGGATTACTAGTACCAATGTAGTTAAAAGGCACACTGGCAATGATGGTAGGTTTAAAACAGAGCAACTGGAAAATGTGATTTTGTTTGTGGAGATACATACTATGGCCTCACACCATAAGGTTGGTTTCATTTCAGTCTGCTTCCAGCTACTGTCTTCAGAAGTATATAAACGTTTCAGAAATATAACAATTACAAATTAAAAACTTGATTAAAAAAAGAAAAAACTTCAGCATTTGGTTAATTTCTTCCCCATACAAAAACACACAAGTACATATTTAGATGTCCTGGACTTCAAGGGAACTTACTTGTTAAAAATCTGTTCCTGATCAGGGATGCTTCCCTGAATTAGAGCCTGCTATAGGGTAGATCAGATTATGAGCTTGTAAATCTAAGAATCTCTCACATTGTTTCTTCAAACCTGTTTATCTTACTCTGCAAATGCAATACAAAATGCAACACTGAAAATAACCAGCATGGACTTTAAAGGGCAAAACCAAATACAGTCTCACACACACTTCCCAAAACCCCGTGCACATGCTGGGGGCTCAGGCTGCGTGCAGTATGTGTCCTCCAGCACAGCACTGGCAGAACCTTCCTCAGCCCCAATACGACTGAGCGGCATGGATCTGCAGCACCTCCAAGATGAGGATATCATGCACACCATGGCCAGGCTGATGGCAGTCCTCGCAACAGGCCAGCTCAGGCTCTGGATGGCCCACCATGTGGCCGGCTTCCTGCAGCCCCCCACCAGGGCAACCAGAGCACTCACTTCCCCGGGCCTATCATGACCTGTGGCGGTACCCCACCATTGGGGAATGGTGGAACCGCATAGTGCTGCAGGAGTAGGATGATGAGCAGTGGCTCCGAAACTTTTGGATGACCAAGGCCACTTTTATGGAGATGTGCCAGGGGCTGGCAACAGTACTACACCACCAGAACACACACAGGCGGCCTGTGCTCCTCCCCCTACCCAGACAAAAGGGTGGTCATTGCCGTGTGGAAGCTGGCCACCCCGGACAGCAACCACTCTGTCGGCCACCAATTTGGGGTGGGGAAGGCCACCATTGGGGTCGTCCATCTTTAAGTAAGACGGGTGGGGTCATGCACCCACAACGGGTCCCAGGAAGGGGTCCCAGACAGGAAACAGGTCCCAGACAGAGGACAGGGAAGGGGTTGGGGAGGGGCCCCAAGAGGGGGATGGGTGCTGCCATGCATCCTGCCACATGCCCACAGGCACTTTTGTCCTCCACTCCATGCAGGTTGTTGATGCCATCAACCACACCCTCCTGCACCTGCTCATCCACGTGGGGGAGGTGGATGCTGTCATGGCCAGGTTCCAGCAGCTGGAAAGCACCCGTGTTGCCATCTAGGCCCCAACACATAGCCACGGATGTTATATCAATCGCAAGGGCTATCCTTCCATCATTCTCCAGGCCTTTGTGGGCACCAGTGGATGATTAACTGACATTTGAGTGGGGTGGTTGTGCAGGCTCCATGATGCCCCCATCCTGTGCAACTCCTGGCTCAGGTGCAGGATGGCCGATGGGACCTATGTCCCACCTCCCCCGCCTCCACAGGAGCTCTTGGTAGGGGACACAACTATGCCCTGTGCACTGTCGCCGAGGTGGCCTTTGCCCTTGAGGCCTGGCGATTGCGCCCCTAAATGGGCCAAACAAATGAGAGCCAGGACTGCTACAATGCCTGGCTCAACCAGGCCCAGAACACAGTGGAGGGGGCATTCAGGCATCTGAGGGTGCCTGGGGAAGATCAGGGAGGTGGCTTGGCTCATGCCCTAGATGGTAACATCCCCTCACTACCTCGCTTCCCATTGCTGTCCCCTTCCTTCTGCTGGGGCTCCAGGCACAGGGCCAGGGGTGTTGCAGAGGGCCCCAGCTGTAGCTCCTCGTCCTTTTCCTCCAGCTCAGCTGCATCCATGGCCTGTTCCAGGGGTCCAGCCTCCCTCGGGCAAAGGAGCTGGTCCAGTTCTTCAAAGTAGGGGCAGAGGGACCTAACCTTCATGAATTTATCTAGCTCTTTCTTAAACCCTGTTATAATCCTAGCCTTCACAGCCTCCTCTGGCAAGGAGTTCCACAGGTAGACTGTGGGCTGGGTGAAGAAGAACCTCCTTTTATTTGTTTTAAATCTGCTGCCCATTAATTTCATTTGGTGTCCTCTAGTTCTGATATTATGGGAACAAGTAAATAATTTTTCCTTGTTCACTTTCTCCACACCAATCATAATTTTATATACCTCTATCATATATTCCCTTAGTTGCCTCTTTTCTAAGATGAAAATCCTAGTCTCTTTAATCTCTCTTCATATGGTACCCATTCCAAACCCCTATCATTTTAGTTGCCCTTTTGTGAACCTTTTCTAATGCAAATATATCTTTTTTGAGATAAGGTGACCACAACTGTACACAGTATTCAAGATGTAGGCATACCATGGTTTTATACAAGGGTAATAAGAAATTCTCCGTCTTATTCTCTATCCCTTTTTTAATGATTCCTAACATCCTGTTTGCTTTTTTGACTGCCACTGCACACTGCATGGATGTTTTCAGAGAACTATCCATAATGGTTATATCTACACTTGCATTCCTCTTTCGAAATAGGCATGTAAATAAGGGACATCAAAAATGCAAATGAGGCACAGATTTAGACATCGGGCACCTCATTTGCATATTCTTCTTTCAAAAGCACTTCTTCCAAAAGAAGAAAAGCAGTGCAGGTGCAGCTGTTTCAAAAGTAAACCCCATCTTCAAAAGAACCCTTCTTCCTAAAAAATTGGCAAAGAGCCATATCTACACTGCTTTCCTTCTTTTGAAAGAAGCTCTTTTGAAGAATATGCAGATGAGGTGCCAAATATGTAAATCTGTGCCTCATTTGCATTTTCGATATCCTTCACTTGCATGCCTCTTTTGAAAGAGGAATGCTAGAGTAGACACAGCCAATGACTCCAAGATCTCTTTCCTGATGAGTTGTAGCTAAATTAGCCCCTATCATACTGTATGTATAGTTGGGGTTATTTTTTTCCAATGTGCATTACTTTACATTTATCCACATTAAATATCATTTGCCATTTTGTCACTCAATCACTCAGCTTTTTGAGAACCTTTTGAAGTCTTCACAGTCTACTTAGGTCTTAACTATCTTGAGCAGTTTAGTGTCATCTGCAAACTTTGCCACCTCACTGTTTCTCTAGATCATTTATGAATAAGTTGAATAGGATTGGTGCTAGGACTGACCCTTGGGGAACGCCACTAGTTACCCCTCTCCATTCTGAAATTTTACCATTTATTCCTATCTTCTGTTTCCTGCCTTTTAACAAGTTCTCAGTCCATGAAAGGATCTTCCCTCTTATCCTACGACAACTTAACTTATGTGTGAGCCTTTGGCGAGGGACCTTGTCAAAGGCTTTCTGGAAATCCAAGAACACAACATCTACTGTATCCCCCTTATCCATATATTTGTTAACCCCTTCAAAGAATTCCAATAGATTGGTAAGACTTGATTTACCTTTACAGAAACCATGCTGACTTTCACCCAACAAATTATGTTCTGCTATGTGTCTGACAATTTTATTCTTGACTATAGTTTTATTCTTGACTATAGTACTAATTTATCCAGTACCAACATTAGACTTACTGGTCTGTAATTGCCAGGATTGCCTTTAGAGCCCTTTTTATATATTGGTGTTACATTTGCTATCTTCCAGTCATTGGGTAAAGAAGCCGATTTAAAGGATAGTTTACAAACCACAGTTAACAGTTCCACAGATCTATTTTCTCTAAACTATTCATTGTTGGATATATTTTTACCAGATCCACTCTTACTGGTCTCTTTTCTAAGGTAAGCAATCTCTAACTTTTCATTCTGATTTCATATGAGACCTCCTCTATGCTCTTTGATTAGTCTCAACAGCCTTTTCTGAATCCCCCTCTAACTTCTGCCATTATGTTTTTGAGAGGGGGCCTCAATGCTGAGCAGTGTTCTGCATGAAGGTGCTTCACAATTTACATAAAGGTATGAATGTGTTCTATATCACACCCTCTCCTGTTCCTTATGTATCCTTGTATCTTGTTTGTATTTTGATCACAGCTGCACAGTGAACAGACATCTCTGCTGAGCTGTCTACAGTGACCTTTCCTGACCTGATACAGTTAAGTTAGAACTATGTAAAGTGTGTGAGTAGTTTAAATCTTCCTCCCAAAATATGTTATCTGACATTTAATGACACCCTAGATTCATTTCAGATCCTACACTAATTGAAGGTAGGTGACCATTACTGTTTCCATTTTGTGGTGGAGAAATTGAGACAGAATGGATAGGTCAGTTGCTCAAGGTACCACAATGATAGGACCAGGAAACTAAATCTTCCTAACCCCAGTCCTGCACTTCATCAAATACCTGTTTTCTGAATTGGATGGAGTTGAAGAGTTTAGTGGGTCCATTCTTGCAATTAGCATGAATTAGCACTTTTATTTGTAGCCTCAACAGAGCTGTTTGGTTAGTCGGAAAGGAAATTTAAGAAAAGTCTTGCCTCTTAGAAATATTCTTTCAGATCACATTTGAAGACTGTTGACTGAGCAGTGTTACTTCTCTCTATGCAAAATCTGTTATTTACACATCAATAGAAGATTTCAGTGTTTTAGAGTTTTTAAGTCTGGTACCTAGCATTCCCAATGACATTTTAGACTGTCTTGCTGATACTTAATGGCTAACAGTCTTCAGCTCTCTCAAAACCATTGCCCACCTCGACAGCTAAATATCCTGCATCAGACTAAAAAGATAATGCAGACCAATACAAGGGCTAAAAAGCTCTTGCTATTCTGACAAACCTTTAAAAGAAAACACATGCACTGCAGAATGAATAGGTATCATCTGTATTTTATTATGTCCCCAAGGATGTGAAATGAGGACACACAGAGATGCCTCACTGATTACTTGTGAAATTAAGTTTCCTCTTAAGCAAAGATGTTGTCTTCAGCATTCACCTCTCTTCTCCCAAGTCCATATTTAATTGGATGTATTTTCATTTTCATTAGCTACAGCTAAAGCTTGAAAATTAAACACCTTGGGGCTCTAGGGACAATGCAAGGCTGACAGTCTTCTGACCACTGCTGAAATGAAAAGCCCTAGGCCACTGAAAAGCTACAGTACTGCAAAAGCATCATATTCAAGCATGGTTGGTTACATTTCAGCTGTTCTTTCGACTTCCCTGAATTCTATGGTTTGAAGACAGACTCTTGTAATTTCTAAATAGGGAGTTTTGTATGTATGAAAAATTCTCTAGCATTAAAGAGTAATTATTGTACAGACACTAATATTTGTGTCTGGTATCCCATAGAGCTAGTTTTAGCATGTGTGTTCCCAGTAACACAGATCTGTACACTGCAAGACACTGGTGTCTGTGTCTGCAGTTAGTGTAAGATTTGAGGCTTTCGCATAGATAAGCACACAGTTTTGAGTGTGCTTAAGGGGAAAGTTTGTGCAATACAAAACCAGGCAACCACAATAATATGAATGAATACCAGATTTTGGATATTTTAGGATAGGAATATCTGCAGATGTCTGACCACAAAAATGCTCTGGCAGAGAACTCTAATAATAGGTTGAAATCGTTAACCAGGCTACAGGAGAAGGGCACCCACACATTAGCAGGGTGACAAAATACAAATAAGAGGGAAGAAACCCCAACTGACAATGCTTTAGGTTTAGTGGTATCAACATAATATAAAAATTTTATCCCATGCTATGTGCAAGCGGCAAGGAAGATGTGATACTCAGGAAGTGCCAAAATGTTGCCCAGTAGTGATAGTGATATGGAAGAAACTAGCTAACATTTTGGGTTGTTCTACAAAGGATGGTCTGAGTATACCAATGTTCAGATGTACATTCGGTATGTTCTTTGTCTACTGTGCTTGGCTGAAGCATTTGTGAATTTGCTACGTATGTTACAAGTACAGAGGGGTTCCTAAAGTGTGATTGTAGCAAGTGTATGCATCGTGGTTCCCAGCTGAACAACAGTAATAATCCTAGACCTGGTCCTGCAACAACAACCTACCAAATCTCAGAGGGATAACTGGGAATTCTTAATACACAATCTATAGATCAGGAAACACACCTCTACAAAGAATTGTAGAATAAGGAGGAAAAAACACAGTTCAGCCCCTTCACTCACTAGTTTATGACCTTGTGGCAACACAAAGTAGCACCTCAGATTTTATGTAGAAAATAGGAGGAATCAGATGGGATACATTTGTAGTGCACACCTTTAAGGCTTAAAATTTCACCTCTCTTGCAGAAAAGGATATTGGGGAAAAAAACAAAACAATACCTGAGACAAACTCAGTGCTCTTCAACAATGGTTACTATACAAACTGAGAAACTGTCAGCAGAACAGAGGGAATTTTTGAGTTTTCCAAAATACATTCCAGATATACGTTAGTCAGTTAATAAGACACATTCTCTCTGCACATACTGGGCCAAATTATCTACAGATAGTTTCCAACATGACCACAAAGCTTGTGATATTTTCTTATAAGAGTATCAAAAAGTATCCAGTGCTGTGAACTGTATGAGTCCTTGCTTAAAAAATTGTCCCACAAATTGTTGACACCTTTAAGAACTTGAAATGAAAGTACAGCTCAAATTTCAGCTCTGGGTAACTAGAGGCTATTTTGTTAGGTGAAAAAGAAACTGTTCATGTTAGGCACACTCCAATAGTTCACAAAATATCAGGCCAGGTTCACCACTATTCTGGTTTTTTTGAGCCACTCGTAATGGATGAGTTAGTATCCCCATTGCTCAGCAGCACTGGATTACTTCTACCAAAACAAGCAGTCAGTCTGGTTCATACCTCATAGAAATGTCACAAAATTCAAGTGTTTATAGCAACAGTACCAGTTTGTCTTTTGGGTTTTTTTTTGTTTATTTGTTTTAAAGAATTCGAGATAATTGTAGAACTTCCTGAAAAAAAAAAACAATCAACCATAAATGACACAAGGCTATGAAGCCTGTTTGCCTACTTTCACAAAACTGATGTGGGACCTGCTAATCGTAAAAAAAAATCAAAGACTTTTTTCTGAACCCAGAAAGGCATTATTTTTCTCAAAATTGAGTTTTATGATTTAGTTTTGGTTTTGTAACAAAATTTGTGACAAATGGTCACTTGCAGAAAGTAGACTTTCAAATATCCTTCTCAACGAAACTACTCCTTTTCATTCTGAGAGTTTCACCTTTACAGTTTAGGGTTAGAAGCAGCCTGAAATAAAAGAAGCACATCTGAAATAAATAAAACAAAGTCAAAAGTACTGAACTGAATCCAACCACACTAAAATGAACAGTGTGTTTTCATACCAATCTCTCTGCCTAGCAGAAATACCCCTAACCCAAGGCAGAGAGATTTCCAGGATATATCTGACAGCCTTATACTGCACAGTTTGTGGCTAGCCCTCATTACTTTTCAACTCTACCTGGGGAAAAAAATGTACAGGCTGAATGCCTCTGGGTCCAGCAACATTGCTGCAGTAGCGAGCCCCTGAACCAGAGATCTGCAGGAGGCCAGCTGCTGAAAGAGTAGGAAACCGGCAGCTGGGGCTGGTAAAGGAGCTGGGAACCTGGAGGAGTCCAAAGGTGGCAGAGCTCAGAGGTTCAGGACTGGCTACAGAACCCAGTATCCAGGGCAGGGAGCTCAATGGCTCCTGGCTAGCACAGCCTGGGAGCAGTGTTGCCTGGCAGCCAGGAGCAATACAGCCCAATAGCTAAACAACTGAGGGCAGGGAGCCTGGTGGCCAGGAGGGGAGCTCAGCAGTGTCTGCTGATGGACCCTGGGAGAACCTGGAGTCTGACAGGGAGGTGCTGGAACTGACCTCCCCAGTCCAGCAAACACCCTCATTCAGGACTGGTCAGGTCCCAAGGGTGCTGAACCAGGAATGCCCAACATGTAGTTTGTTAAATGTGTCTGGCAGACAGAGGGAATTTCATTGCTCTTTCTTCTTTGTTGAAATCATGTCCTTGAATCATTGGAAGAACTGCATCTGAGAGACCTGGTCTGATAATTTATGTTCTTTATGACCAGAACAGACCATAAAATCAGATGCTACAAAAATTTGGTAATAAAGTTATCTATGAGATATAGCCCCAAAATTGAATGTCACTGAGTTGTGGCAGTCTGTTGCTATCTGGATTATAAAAGATATATTTTCATATTGATGTGTGTCAAACAGAGGAAATTGTCAAGACTTAATTCCAGCTTTAGTAACCCTATGCAGAAAACTGCATGCCTTTAACATATGCATTATTATCTGGCCATAAAATTAGCAGAAATGACCATATTTCAGCATTTAATGTGGCCTTTTAAAATCTTAATAGCATGTCTAAAAAAGTGGTTGCCATAAAAATGAGAAAATCTCAAATCTCATGGAAGATTTTTTTGTTTTTCTTCCCATTTGGTGTTGCCATCACATATTTCTATTCATGCTATAGTACTCAAAACAATAAAAAATGAAACACAGAAAAGCTGTGTCTACACGTGCACGCGACTTCGAAGTAGCGGCACTAACATCGAAATAGCGCCCATCGCGGCTACACGCGTCGGGCGCTATTTCGAAGTTAACTTCGACATTAGGTGGCGAGACGTCGAAGTCGCTAACCTCATGAGGGGATCGGAATAGCGCCCTACTTCGACGTTCAACGTCGAAGTAGGGACCGTGTAGACGATCCGCGTCCCGCAACGTCGAAATTGTGGGGTCCTCCATGGCAGCCATCAGCTGGGGGGTTGAGAGACGCTGTCTCTCCAGCCCGTGCGGGGCTCTATGGTCACCGTGTGCAGCAGCCCTTAGCCCAGGGCTTCTGGCTGCTGCTGCTGCAGCGAGGGATTCATGCTGCATGCACAGGGTCTGCAACTCGTTGTCGGCTCTGTGTATCTTGTGCTGTTTAGTGCAAGTGTGTCTGGGAGGGGCCCTTTAAGGGAGCGGCTGGCTGTTGAGTCCGCCCTGTGACCCTGTCTGCAGCTGTGCCTGGCACCCTTATTTCGATGTGTGCTACTGTGGCGTGTAGACGTTCCCTCGCTGCGCCTATTTCGATGTGGTGCTGAGCAACGTCGATGTTGAACATCGACGTTGCCAGCCCTGGAGGACGTGTAGACGTTATTCATCGAAATAGCCTATTTTGATGTCGCCACATCGAAATAGGCTACTTCGATGTAGGCTTCACGTGTAGACGTAGCCAAAGAGAGCAGCTGGCCCAGGTTCTTCTGAATACCCCAGTTAAAATACACAGTTATACTAAATAAACAGGGTGTATGGGGTGTACAGGGAGGGGTGGTACCTCTGTTGGAGGGACTTGTCGTACCCCTTCGGGGGTAGTCCGTCCACTTTGGTCCCCGCCTGCCACTCAGCTCTCACTTGTGGCTCCAAGTAGCTGCAGCATGCGCAGCGGCCACACCCGAGGCAACGGCTTCGACAGGCTGGCCGAACCAGGTGAGTGTAACCGATAGGGCTCAAACTCTCGGTGAATTTTCGGATGTGCCTCCCAGCGTGTGAAGTCAGTTCTGGCGGACTGGGCAGAAGAGGAGATCATTTAGATCCAACGGCCAAGAGGGCAGTTCTGCAACGCGTTGTGGAAAGTGAAGGGCTTGACAAGGCACGAAAGACGTCAAGGCCGTCCACTGCAACCAAAGAAGTTACCAGTTGTGACGATTCTACATACCACTGGTGCCTGGCTTCCAAGGTCGAGAGAGCGGGATTGCTCCCGTGCACTGGCTCTACCACTTAAAAAGCTTTCCCGCACAGGTCCTGTGCAAATCATCATATCATCACATCACCCAAGTCCTGCCATGATGGGGGAGGGGCGAAGTGACAGGTGGAGGTTACCACTGGGAGTCGTAGTCCCAATCCCACACGGAGGCAGCCTGTGGACAAGTGGTCGTCCAGCTCCGTACCTGGGGCAGCAGAGTTGCCCAGCAGCATCCCAGGTATCTGAGCAGTCCTCTTTAGGACAGCACTGCTCAGCCTAGTAAGGGAGGGGCCTAGAAAAGGTGGCCTAAAAATTGCCTGCCCTACAACAATAACTGGCCAGCAAGCCGCAGCCGGCAGTTCAACCCTATTTGCGGTCAAAACCAAAAGAAAAATTTGAGAAAACTTACCATTGGTGTATGGAATGTTCGTAATCTCATGGATCGAGAAGCTGTTGCAAGACCTGAGAGAAGGACAGCTCTCATTGCTCGTGAACTAGCCAGCTATAACATTGATATAGCAGCATTAAGTGAAACAAGATTGGCTGGGGAAGGTTTCTTGAGTGAACCAGGAAGGGGTTATACCTTCTTCTGGAAGGGTAAGACTGAGACAGAGGATAGAATACATGGAGTCGGTCTGGCAATAAAAACCTCATTGATGCGTCAACTCCCAGACCTTCCAGCGGGTATCAATGAAAGATTGCTGGAACTACACTTCCCACTAAATGCCAAACGTCATGCCACCATCATCAGTGCATATGCACCCACTCTAACGTGCCCTGACAACTCAAAGGAACAATTCTATGAAGATCTCGACAGGCTGATCAAGGCCACACCTGCAACAGACAAACTACTCCTACTTGGAGATTTCAATGCCCGAGTTGGGGCTGACAACGAGAACTGGAAAGGAGCAGCCGGACCACATGGTGTAGGCAAAATGAACAACAATGGACTACTCCTTTTGAGCCTTTGTTCTGAAAACTACCTGACTATTACCAACACTCTGTTCCGACAAGCGGATAAATACAAAACGACATGGATGCACCCTAGGTCTAAACAGTGGCATCTGATAGATTATGCCATTGTCAGAAGGCAAGATATCTGCGATGTACTGATCACCCGATGAGGCACAGAGTGCTGGACAGATCACAGATTAGTCAGGATGTCTCTTCAACTTTACATCGCTCCCTCTCAGCACGAATGCCTTAAGCATGTGTGACCTGCTTTTAACATAGCCAAATTGAAGGATGCCCAATGTTTAAACAATTTTCAGAAGAGTCTCGATGACAAATTAACATCCCACGGTCAACTGGTCGGTACTGTAACCAAAAAGTGGGATCAGTTCAAGCAGATAGTGACTGACACAGCAATAACATCGCTTGGACCAAAGAAAAGAATACATCAGGATTGATTCGATGAGAACCAAGAAGAAATATGTTCAGCACCGGAAGTAAAGAGAAAAGCCTTTATTGAACGGCAGAATGACCCCTCCTCAGCCTCCAAACGGGACCATTTCAAGCACCTTCAGAGCAAAACACAGAAAGACCTCTGTCAGATACAAGACAGCTGGTGGGAGAGCAAAGCCAAAGAAATTGAGCACTATGCTGAGACCTACAACTCAAAGATGTTCTTTAGTGCTATCAAGACTGTCTATGGACCTTCTAAATCAAGGACTACCCCATTGCTCTCACCAAACAACACAACGCTGGTCAAAGACAAAGAGGGCATCAACGAAAGAGGGTGAGAACACTTTAGCAACCTCTTTAACAGACCATCGACTGTAAATAACAACGTCCTCAATGAAGCTCCACAACAACCTGTCCTGACAGATCTTGACTTTCCGCCCACTATAGATGAGATTAAGAAAGCTGTTAGCCAGATGAGTTCAGGAAAAGCTCCTGGAAAAGATGGGATACCAGCAGATACATATAAAGCAGTAAGTCCAGCAGCACTGGCAGCGTTCCATAGCGTGATCATCAGCATCTGGGAGGATGAAAACATACCACAGGACCTCTGCAATGCTATTATTGTCTCCCTTTTCAAGAATAAAGGCAGCAAAGCAGAATGTGGAAACTACAGAGGCATATCCCTCCTCTCTGTTGGAGGGAAGATCATCGCCCGCATCATCTTGAACCGCCTAATAGCCAGTATTTCCGAGGCAAATCTACCTGAAAGTCAATGCGGTTTTCGACCTGGCCGGAGCACAGCCGATATGGTGTTTGCTGTCAGATAAATACAAGAAAAGGGCATTGAACAGAACATGCACAGGCGTTTGATACCGTCAACAGGGAAGCCCTTTGGACCATTCTAATAAGACTTGGCTGCCCAAGAAAATTTGTCCAGATTATACGCCTTTTCCATGACGACATGACAGATGAAGTACTGTCTGATGGAGCCACATCAGTCCCCTTCAACATCACCAACGGCATGAAACAAGGATGTGCTCTCACTCCTGTCTTATTTAACCTGTTCTTTGCATGCGTCCTTAACCATGCAATGAAAGATCTGGACCGAGGTATATACTTGAAATACCGGCATGATGGTTCACTTTTGACCTCCATCGTCTGAACGCAAAGACTAAGACAGTGCAAAAACTCCTTTCTGAGGCACTCTTTGCCGATGACTGTGCCCTTATGAAAATGATCTTCAGCACATTGTCAACAAGTTTGCTGAGGCCTCGCAACTTTTTGGACTATCTATCAGCCTTGGAAAGACAGAAGTTCTCCATCAACCTGCACCCGGATCAAATGCTCCTGTCCCGAGTATCTCCATTGACGGCACTCAGCCTAAAGTAGTGGAGAACTTTAAATACCTGGGTAGTGTCATATCCAGTGATGGATCACTGGATAAAGAGATCAACGTGCGAACATCCAAAGCGAGCCAGGCACTTGGCTGTCTGTGTGTCAAAGTTCTAAACCACCATAACATCCGGATGTCAACAAAACTGCTTGTGTACAGAGCTGTTGTTCTCTCATCTCTTTTGTACGGGTGCAAAACATGGACACTATATAGGCATCACATCAGGCAGCTCAAAGCATTCCACATGCTGTGCCTCTGTAACATGATGAAGATTCGCTGGCAAGACAAAGTGCCCAATCTTGAGGTCCTCGAGAGAACCCAGATGACAAGCATCGAAATGATGATTATGAAGTCACAACTACGTTGGACCGGTCATGTCAGCCGCATGGATGCCAACAGAATCCCTCACCACCTTCTGTATGGTGAACTCTCCCAGGGCATCCGGCGTATAGGTCATCCATGGAAACGCTACAAGGATACCATCAAAGCCAATCTGCAGTACAGCAGGACCAAACCTAGGGACCGTGAGGATGCCGCCAGTGACAGAACACAGTGGCGTGCAACAGTCAGAAATACCTGCATTGCCTTTGAGGAAGACCACTGCCGGCATCTACAAGAGGCATTCGAACGATGTCACAGAGCATCAGCAATGCACAACCCACAGATTGCAAACTTCCCATGCACCATCTGCGGCAAAATGTGCACCTCTAGAATTGGTTTATACGGTCACCAGAGGACACACCATAAGACCAATAACAGATGATCTGCACAGATTTGTCATCATCGGATCGATGGACTACCATTATTATTATTATTACTAAACAAACAGAATCTCCAGCTTTCTTCCATGACAGTATTATCCTACTGCTGTAGAATTTAAGCAAACTAAGCCCCCTCCACACAGTCATCCTCCTGACAAGGTCTTTATAATTCTCCTACCTCCAAAAAAAGCAGGGAAGGAAAGATGGGCCTTGAGGTATGCAAAAAGCTCAGGATATTTGAGACAAAAGGTTAGGAAGGTTGGTAAATTTGAAGGTGAGGAAAACATGCTACTAGCAATCCTCCTTTCCCCCCACTTTTTTTTTAAATAACCAGGGGAAAATTCACCCACCTCTGATCTGAGAGGGAAATTCACCTATCTCTAATCACAAGCAAGTGTTCCCAGAGAACTCAACTATACCAGTATCTTGTCTCTTTCAGTCAAAGCTTTTGAGCTTTCTGATTCCTAGAAGTATCCCATTACAGCATATTCAGACAGATGAATTACACTGCACATTAACAGAAGGGCAGAGTAACCTCCCAGTTGGAGCTGAAATAACCTAAAGGATGGATGGTAGCCTCTCCAAGCTGGGCCACTTCAGAGCCAAGACCCAGACCACATCATCGTCAGTGGTAGAACTCCAGTACTCCAACAATGCTGAAGTCCATGTTATCTTGGCAATGGTCTCAAGCAACCATCAATATTTTCACTGTGGCCTACCTCAGAAAGGAACTGACTCTCAATACATGAAAGACCAATGTTCTTACTCAGCCAACACTCATCAGACCTTTACCCAAACCAACAATCATGACAGGTGACCAAGTGCTGGAAAATGTCAACAACTTCCCCTTCTCGGAAGCTATCTGTCCAGCAACACTGACATTGATGATAAAATCTGCTACATAGTTTTCAGTGCAGGTAATATACCACATACGGAGGTGAAACTTTGATGACTGTGACATCAAGACGCAGACCAAGATGTATGCCTATAATGCTGTAGTCATCCCAGTGTTGCCATATGGAGATGAAGCTTGGATTCTCTACAGACATCTTATAAAAGATCTGGAGAAATTCCACCAAAGGTACCTGAAGAGAATACTGGGCATCCCGTGGCAGGACAGATGGACCAATGTTAGCATCCTTGCAGCACTGAAGCCCACAGGCGTGTCTGACACACATCTGCCTAAACAGACTCCCCACACTAAGCTGAGGACCAGGGTAAGGTCATGTGGTGGGCAGAGGAAGTGTAACAGAGATATCCTTAAGAACACCATGGCAAAGTGTGACATTGATATTGATAACTGGGAGGGGCAGGGGCAGGATTGGGCAACTTGGATGACCACCATCAAGAACGGTGCTCAAACTTTCAGATCAATTGTTGTCTCTATGACGAAGACCAGAGAGCCTAACATAAGGAGCATGCCCAAGCCCATATCAGCACCGCTGGCGTTGGCGCTGATGGAAACAGAGACTTCAGAAGAAGCTACTGCCAGAGAGAGTTCCTTGCCAGATTTGGGCTCATTTCTCACTTCCACATTCATCAGTTATAGGTGTCAATGGGACATCTTACTTGATATGAGAGAGACTAGAAGGACAATGGGATAGAGCAGGATAAACCATTAACATTCTTTTTGCTAAGACATGTAGCACATATTGCCATCTGTCTCAAGAAATATGCTGCTAGCAATACAAAGGCCACAATAGTAGTGTTTTTCAAGCTGAGATGTACATCTTATGAGTAGCCTCCACCAAAAAAAGAGGAATAGTTTATAAACATAATGATCTCCATTTAAAAAGTAATGATTTATTTAAAAAAAGTACCACTGTGTATTTGGACAATTAACCTCCACCATAAACCTCCATTAATACTCAGAGGTTTTTTAATAACCAGAACACTTCACAAATATTAACAAATTAAGATGGGTTGGGAGAGCACTGAAAGGAATTACTCACCTCCGAATGACTTTTAATTGGATGCCTAATTTTTTCGGCATTTTTGAAAAGCACACAATCTTTACAATGCCCTTCCGAGGTAAAAAAAGGCAAATGTATTATTACCCCTCTTCTCCATTTTACAGATGTACAAACTGAGGCATATGATTTTCATTACATGATTTGCCTAAATTTACAAAAGGTGTCCATGTCAGAAACAGGATTAGAAATCAGGAGTTCCTGGCTAGCTCACCTCTCCTCCTCATATACCGGGTAAGATCAGGAGGGAAAGGAGCAATCATTTCCTGATTAAGGAAGCACATAGCATATGAAAGTGATCAATCATTTGTACTTTTAACCAAAGATGTGCTGATGCAAAGAGAGAAACTGAAAAATTTATTCCCAGTCAGAAACACTGAGTTTGTGTATATTATCGTCTTACTGTTTTTCTTCAAAATTAAAGTAGAGGAGCAGCACGCTGAGCTTTTTAAGCATCTGGACTCAGATCAGAATTGTGTCTTAAGGCTAGACTCCTATGGTTATGCAAACTGCAGGTTGATTAAAAATGTTAGAAAATTCCTTTAAAATTTCAGCAAAAGCATCACTCTGCTGAACATGACGGAACAGTGCACCACCAGAATGGTAACACGTGTATATAAAATACCATTCTCTCTCTGGCCTAAGTGCACATGCTTATCAGTCTGATGAAAAATGTTCATTGAGTTCCTTCTTGAAAATGTTAATTGAAAAAAGACGAGTTCCCCTAAAAGTTTCAATATCTGTGAAATTGTGCTTTTCTGTGGAAAACTGTTAGGCTGAAAAGATTTCAACCAGCTCTAACAAAAAGATCTATAAAATATTTTATATCAGAAGAATCCATATAAAATATGAAAACTTGATACATTTTCTGTTACAACACAGTTGGAAGGGACAGGGGAAAAAAGAGTGTGTCAGATTATCAGTGTAGGAGAAGCACCTGCAACAGGCAAGTGGAAGCTGTGTCTTTTATTAGATATTGTCACCATACATTAGCACAATAGCATATTAGATAACTAATGTGAAATGATGGTCCACTGATAGGGATGTCATGGATTCTGTAATCTGTGGTACTGACATCACACAGTCAGGTAGCTATTAACAGTTATAAACCTGGCACTGTGCTTCCAAAATAAAGCCAGGGAAACAGTTTAAGTGCTTGCTTTCCCACCTGGTTCCAAGGCACAGCATCCTAGGTTTTGGCCACTTTTCACCCCTTCCTTGCTGACAGAGGCATCTTCTGAATAATGATGGTCAGCAATGTATGTGAAGGGAGGTGGGCTGCTCTGTTTTATTACATTCTTTTGCATTGTTTGATGCCACTTCAAATTCAGACCTGCCCTGAAGATGAATAGAATGCTTTTCATGGGAGCACAAGAATACAGAAAAGTTTTTTTCCCCTCAATTTCTGGGGGAGGAAGACATTTTCTTCCTACACCAAGAAAATGTTCCTTAAAGAATGTGTCTTTCCTGCCTTTCCTGTTCAGAGAGAAGTCCTGGACTGAACTGATGTACAGCAACAAGAAGAAATGATTTGGCAGCTTTATCTTCCTTGTTAAATTCAACGATTAATAGATGGTAAAAGCTGGAATCCTTAGTACTAATTCTCATCACTGCCATTTTAGCAAAGATTGGCCCAAGGTTTGTAATCTCATGCCGAATAACTAATTCCATCCAGAGTCCTGGGACCACAGGAGAAGGTGGCAATTTTGTTTTCTCAGATGCTCAATGGCTCCTTCCTCTCCATCACTCCAATCTGCAGCAACAGATCCCAGATTTCCCTCTGCAGCTACATCTCAGAGCTACCACCAGGGGGAGACTGAGCCCAGAGTTATGAAGCTAGTATAAGAATCTCAACAGATGAAACAGGGAGCCAGTGCTAATGGAGCAACCACAGTGGAAGTCAAACTCAGTGTAATAACATGGGGAAGAGCTAACTATATTTTTCCAGAAGCTTTTTTCCCCAAAATAGTTGAGGCCAAACACCCCTCCCCCATGGATTTTGTGTGCAAAATGTTTAGGAGAATAACTTAAAATGCACCAAAATATACCCAACAGCTGAGGGCTGGATGCCTGGGGTTCCCACACCCTGGTTTATTAGGAGAACCGTACCTGATAATTTTCTGCATGTTGGAAATTGAAATACGACTACAGATTTGCAGATCCATTGCTTCTGACAGAATAGGAAATGTTGACACCAACTTTTTGCTTTCTTATGAATATCAGGGGAGGCACTAACACTATCATATATAACAGCCCATACCTTACATGGGGGGAAACAAAACATATCAAACAAGTCTTCTCCAGAGACATCAGAAGCTTACCAGTTCATTTTCCATCACATTTAGACAGAATCATCCCCTCTTCTCCCACTACTACAGCAAGGCAAGGCCAAGACTTCTACAGAACCTAGATCCCAGTTAGATAAAAACAGCCCATGAGATCTGTCTGATTGCTTAAGCTCATCCCACAAGGTTAGGAACACATTTATCCTCTTAAATGGTGCTGTAATGGAGCTTCTGCCTCACACTGAGACTGCAAGGGTTAATGCTAGCCCTGGGAAAGGGGTCAGGCTAAAGGGCAAGCAGCTACAGAGTACAGGACCTAATTAGGGGCTGGCTGAGGGTTCTATAAACAAGAGGGCTCCTGGCAGGGAGGAGAAAGAAGACTCTTGCTCCAGCTGTGGAGTAGGAGGGACCTAGCTGCCAGGAAATTACTGGGACTTCCTAACACAGAGCACGGCGCGGGGAAAGGCAGACAGAGCTAAGAGAGATCTGGCCTGGCAAGCTCCCGTGATTCAGGGCCTGAGGGCACTGAGGCTGCTGACCAGCAGCCAGGGCAGGAGAAGTCAGCAGATCCACCCCCTTACCAATGAGTGGTCATTTCAGACTGCAGTTTGTCCCAACGAAAGGAGCTAGACAATGACTGGCAGTAGGTCACTGAGACACGATAGGTATGGTTCCCTGGGAGGGGAGGATCCCAAAGAGAGTATGGGGCATGACCTCAGGGCAGTAGCCTGAGGGAGGGCACTGTGGTCAAGGAGGGACATGGGTGCTGCTGATATAGGTGGTGGGGAACAAACAAATAACAGTGGGCAAAACACTGGCCAGAGGGCACTCCAGAGGCTGTAGCGCTAATTCCCTGAACAACCAGCAGGAGGTGCCACGGCATTGAGTCCGGCGCCTTAAGAAGCACCTTAAGGATTCCAAAATGAAAAGTTCAGACACTAGGAATGTTCATTCTCATTACAAATTTCATTATGTATCTCTGCTCTCTATCTCCCAGAACAAGCTTTCAGCAGTAGTTATCTGGGAAAACTAACAAACAGATGAGGAGGAGATCCCCTCCCTCCTTGTGTCTAAAATATTGAGAAAGTGCATTTTTTCCTATCCCAGTTTCAAGATTGGATTTTTTAAAAAAAGGCTGTTTCAGAAATAAGAAAAATACTGTGGATTCTTTTTTTTTAAATAGTGTAGATCATCACAGCTCTGACTTTGTCCCCAACTAATAATAAAGGTAGTGCCTCTCTGAGGTAATTTCAAAATTATATGTAACGTAAAAAGCTCCCTTTTAAACCACACAATACTATGGAATCTTTGCCACACAAGGTGTCACTGATGTTGAAAGCTTAGTATGATTCATAATAGGACCAGACATTTACATGGTTTTACATCCCAGCATTGTAATACGAATTGGAGGGTGGAGGGGAAATCATCTGTGGCCAGGTTATTCCTTATTTTCTACCAAAAAGTTTTAGAGTATTTTTTTCTTTTTAAACATTGGTTCAGAGCAAGGGACAAGCCATTGGATGAGATGGAAACTGGTTTGACCCACTTATTATGAAGCCCATATGTTCCTAGATTTCAATTTAGCTAGCCATGCCAATGCCCTAGATAATATTTTCCTTTTTTATTTACATTCTAAATTGTTCGTGCTGGTCACCAATATTTGCTTAAGCTGATTCTTCACACTGTTCCAGATGCAGTCATGACTATGTTCCAAAAGAAACTAAGCCATTCATCCTTTATGGTAATTAAAGGATGTTTCTAATTGAGAACCAGGTCCAACAACTTTTAAATTTACCTTTTGCAAGTTCATCCTAATGACCTCATTTTCTAGCTTTTGGCTTTTCTACGTACAAAATTGCTTAGTTTAACTAAAGGAGTGATTTTAAACTGAGTTTGTTGAACCAATGCAAAAGACCAGTTGGATTCATTTCTTTGAGTTTAAACCATTTTAGATAAAGTCAATTAGATGTCTAAATGAGGAAGCCATAATGTTTTAACTAAAGGTGCAATCTTAAGTTATCATAGTTAGGACTGTCTACATTAATTTGGATATACAATGGCTTGTTTTGTTTTAAGAGTAACTTACTTCAGTTTAGCTTACATAGATTCCTAATCAATTTAAGCTAAAATGAAGTAAACCTGGTTTACAGTAGTGTACATGAAGAAATGTCCACTAAGTTAACTAAATCAGATTTAAAATCATAACCTTGCTTAAACCACTACAGCTTTCTTCTGCAGAAGAGCCCTTCGGAACTCAACTCAATCAAAATAAGGCACTCTTGAACTGGAATCAGGAAACATAGCAGACAGGGTTGCCCATTGTTGTGGATGCCTGTGTGTCTAGACGTCCCTTGGGGGAGTTTACATAGCTGGTTTTTTTGGCAGAAATCTGTTGACAGCAGCATTATACCAAAAAGTTTGAGGCAGGACACTGCCAGTGAAAGTGCTAGGTTTCATCCATACACTGTTGACAAAACCCATTTTGTGTATAAACACTCATGAGTTTTGTCAACAAAACTCTCTAGTATAACCTTAGCCTTATAAGAATGAAGTGTGTTTGTCAGACTTTTACTAAGGACAGCTTTCCCTTTGCTTCTAGAAAGCAAGGAGACAATCTGTAGAAGAGGATGAAAAATGGCATAAGGGTTTAGAAAACCTGTTCTGTGAAAACAGATTGAGACAAGCATTCAGAGAGAGAATGTTATTAAGGAGCAACAAGTTGATGCTATGTAAATGGTGTGAGGTGTTCATAAAAAGTAGGTACAAAATGGTAGAAAAACTAACATTGTCAAGATCACAGCCAAAACTAATGACTTAAAATAAATTAAAAAAACAAACAAACAAACAAACAAAGAAAAACAAACAACCCCCCCCTGAAAAAAACTGAATGAGACTGAGATCAAGTAGTATGATGACCTAGCAAAAGAGATTGTGAGTTCCCTATTGCTGGAGATACTCAAAGTTGTATTTGAAAAGGAAAGACAGAAAATTAGGTAGCAAATTCATTACTACTATTCCTTAATAATACTGGAGAAAGGACAACATCATAGATGAATATATAGCTGTAACAGCAACGAAGGGTCCTGTGGCACCTTATAGACTAACAGAAAAGTTTTGAGCATGAGCTTTCGTGAGCACAGACTCACTTCATCAGATGCTGGTCTTGGAAATCTCCAAGACCAGCCTCTGACGAAGTGAGTCTGTGCTCACGAAAGCTCATGCTCAAAACTTTTCTGTTAGTCTATAAGGTGCCACAGGACCCTTCGTTGCTGTTACAGATCCAGACTAACACGACTACCCCTCTGGTACTATATAGCTATAGTTTGTTTATAGCTGTTGAGCTATAAAGAAACCAAGTGTGGTCTCTACCACTTAGTGAATCCTCCTTGCAAACTCCCAGCTCTAGAAACCAATATTCACCCATGGCTGTGGACCCTTTATAACATCAGCTGTAGCTGTCAGCTGCTGGCCCACAGCCACTGCAGTCTCGCTGGGGTCAGCACAGGAGGAATGGGGCGGGGCGGTGAGGGGAGCCACCGACGCATGTCTGTCCCTGGCCAGGAGCATGCAGGCCAGCTGGGGGGAGGTGGGATGGAACCAGGGCAGCGAGGTTGGGCTTATCGGGGAGCTGACAGGGGGGCTGGCGTAGGGGGGATGTTGGGGGAGAGGTTGGAGGGGGGATGGGGAATGGAGGGGTGGGAGTGGGAGTGGCTCGTGAGGGGGCAGCAGGCGGTGCCATGTGGGCGATCACAGCCTGGGTCAGGGCATCCAAGCTGGACACCACCTAATCCCAGGGCTGCCTCTCCTTCACAAGCCACTCTCGCAGCATGCCCTTGAGGTCCTGCAGGGCTACAGTGTGGGCAAGGTCCTCTGCCTCCTCCTCTCTGCCCTGGTGGCCCCAACAGAAGGCCCGGTGGTGGCCCCATGCTGTCCCCAGGTGGGGTTTGGGGCCACTCCCCCTCCGCCTCCCTAGCCGGGCTCCCTGGCCCATGGAGGGGGATCATCTGGCTGCTGGACACTGAAGCTGTGGAGACAGAAGGGGACAGAGGAATGGACCATTAATTCCATGTGATGGCCCCTGTGGCCTGCCCCGTCCCTTCCCTCCCCATGCTAGGGGCCTTGTGAGGTCCAGATGCCTGGGTTCCCAGCACGAGTGGTGCAGACATGGGCTCCCTCCGCCCCTGGTTCCTCCATAGCTGTGCGGCCCATGGTGACGTCCCAGCTGCATGGTGCTGAGTGCTGTGCACCAGCCCTCTGGGGCCTGTGGAGCATGGCCATCTGGTTTCCACATGGACCAGGGCTGGCAGCTGTGAGGGTGGGATGTGGCCACCCTGGGCAGGACCAAGCACCCTCTCCCTGGGTCCCAGGGTAACCGGCATGCATGACACCTACTTGAGGGTCCCTTCAGGAACTCGGGTGATGCACGGGTGGTGGGGGCCCAGCTGGACGGCCCGGACACAATGTCAGTGACGAGGCCCCCTCGCTTGAGCCCTCATCATTGCTCATGTTCTTGAGTGTCTGTACAGTCCACTGGTGCCTGGTGCTGGCTGCCGGTCCTGAGCAGTCCTTGCCCTACATCCCCAGCTCTGGCTCGGGCTCCGCTGTGTCCAGGATGATGGCCAGGGATCCCACCTCCTTGGGCCCAAGTAAGTGGTCCAATTCTTTGTAGTAGGGGCAACTGGTGGGCTCTGCCCTCGACTGCCTGGCCGTGTCCTGGGCCTTGCAGTAGCCCTGGCAGAGAGATCCTTAACCTAGGACCTCACCTGGTCCAGGGTGCGGTTAGGGTGACCCCAGCCAGTGAGGCCCTTGGAGAGCCTCTCAAATGCCACAGCACTGAGGCGCCAGACCCCCGTTTGATGGAGGACCCCCTCATCCTCCCATAGGGAGAGGAGGTCCTGGAAGTTGGTCTCTGTCCAGGAAGGGGCCCGGCACTTCAAGGCCGGGCTTTCCTCCTGGGAGGGCTCCCCACTGTCCTTGGGGGGCCTCTAGGGTGGGTGGGGGTCTGGCTAGGTGGCTGGCTGGCCAGCTGGCCGGCCCGGGAGCCAGAGAGTGTGGCAGGCTAGCTGGGGAGTGGTAGCAGGCAGCAGGCTGGAGAGCAGCATGGGCTCCCTGTTGCCTGCACACTCTCAGATTCCTGCCTGGGGCTTTGTGGGAGGCTGCATCTTTAAACGCAGGCAGATGCAGGAGCTATAGACCTCCACTTGTGCTGTGAGCAGTGCTGCCGCCTGCCAGCTGATTGGCACCATGGAAGACTCCCTCTTTTGAAAGAGCCATCCTCGGAGCATCTACACTTGCTCTCTTTTGAAATAGTCTTTCAAAAGGGGGCACTTTTCCCATTGTGGGAACGGAGGACCGATTTCAACAGAACAGCCCTGTTCTTTTGAAGTTAATTTTGAAAGATATTGGTTTGTGTGTAGACGCTCCAAGAGGAATATTGAAAGATGAGCTTCTTTTGATGTTACTTTCAAATGTACCTGCTAGTGTAGACCCAGCCCAAGTGTGTTGGCAGAGTTGTGGAAAGACATTTGCACAGTACATTGCCTCCCCATTCCTGGCATGAGCTAGTGCTGTTAATTCCTTACTTTCATAAGAAATAAATTAATTATTTAGAATAGGTGCAGCAGATGCTGTTCTAATCTCTAGTCCTGCCTATGAATCTGAGAGCTTAAAATCCTTCCTTTTTCCCCAGTGATGTGGAATTAATTAAATGGAAAGTCAATGTCCTTCAAGCGTGGAAACTTGAGGTTGAATATTATTATAAATTAAAAACCCAGGTTTCTTCTAGAATAAATATGAAACTTTTCAGAATGAACTGACCAAATATCTAAGGAAAATGGCAAAAGGTAATTTTCCAATACAGGCTTCAGTATAAAGGAGATGCTTCAGAATTACTATGCATTAGATGCATGGCTAGAGTTGCCAATTGAACTCATTCAGAAGTAACAAGTTCAAATACTGAAATCTATTTAAAAAAAAAAAAGTGCTTTTAAATGAGGTCATACAGACTGTGTCTGCACGAACAACCAGTACGAAGTCAGTTGTCTGCTAGGTTGGGGAAAGTCTGAAGAAAACATTTCTCTTTCAATATACACATCAAATTAACAGTAGTAGAAATGAAAGTTCATTATTTATCATCAGATCACAAAACAAATAGAAAACCAAGGCTAACTGCTCAAATTATACAATTTATGTGCCTTACTCTTCTCCTAAAGGGATCATTCATAGTCTGAGGGAAAGTGTAGGGCCTCTCTGTTGAGATGGTTTATCGAGTGTTAATTCACATTGTAATTCCTTATTATATTGTTGCTGTCCATTAAGACAGAGACCACTAACTCTTTTCAAGCATGCCATCTAACATGCTGAAAATGTTAATCGTCACCCACTGAAGGTTACTCAAGTGGGCTGGATCTGAAGGAGTGACATACAAGAAAAATATGCTGTATCCCTACACAAACTTTCTATGTGCTCCCGTCTCCTCCTGATAATGAACATTCGTTTGAAAAGGAAGACTGGATGCAATGCTGGCAACTTTAGCAGAAGTGAAAGAAGTCTGAAATGTACTTGTTCCAACAAAGACTTCACCCAGAAAGAAAGGGAAGTGGCAGTAGATATCTGGGGTAATAGAAACGTAAAATGAAAAGGAGAGGATGAGTATCCCCAGCAAAAAATGCCACAGTGCTGCTATTTCTAAAGTTCAGTCTCAAATAAAGCCATTGTTCTTTGCTGTGTAGCAAGTCTCTTGTGTTTTCAAAAATAATATATTAGGCATTCATGGTACTGAAGAATGAGCTAACCCAGAGGTCAGCAACTTGCAGCTCTGGAGCCACATGCAGCATTTTAAGGATCTATTTGTGATTCCCAACGTTATATTTGCAACGTAAAAAAACAAAATGCAAAAACAAACAAAAAGACAAAAAGAAAAAAAACAGCCCCCCCACCCTCCTGATTGTTTTAGATAAACAGTGAATGTCTAAACGAACTCATATGTAAATGGCAAACAATATGCGATTTCAAAAGACGGGATAACTTCCCCTAGCATCCTCCAGAGAGAAAGAGAAAGTTCGGGAGTCAGGAAGACAGTGATACAAACACACACATAAAGTGTGAGGAAACAGACTATGTGAAACGTTTGTAATCATCCTGCAGTAAATGCGTACTGCCTTACAAATCATTGTGTGTGCTGTGTTCTTAAAATAGTGGTTATAAAAATTATGGTGATGTTACTTATTAAGGACTGTCTCATACTCATGTGCATTGCAGCCCTTGGCTACGTCTACACGTGAAGCCTACATCGAAATAGCTTATTTTGATGTAGCAACATTGAAATAGGCTATTTCGATGAATAACATCTTCACATCCTCCAGGGCTGGCAACGTCGATGTTCAACTTCGACGTTGCGCAGCACCGCATCGAAATAGGCGCTGCGAGGGAACGTCTACACGCCAAAGTAGCACACATCGAAATACGGGTGCCAGGCACAGCTGCAGACAGGGTCACAGGGCGGACTCAACAGCAAACCGCTCCCTTAAAGGGCCCCTCCTAGACACAGTTGCGCTAAACAACACAAGATCCACAGAGCCGACAACTGGTTGCAGACCCTGTGCATGCAGCATGGATCCCCAGCTGCAGCAGCAGCAGCCAGAAGCCCTGGGCTAAGGGCTGCTGCCCACGGTGACCATAGAGCCCCACAGGGGCTGGAGAGAGAGCGTCTCTCAACCCCTCAGCTGATGGCCGCCATGGCGGACCCCGCTATTTCGAAGTTGCAGGACGCGCAATGACTACACTGTCCCTACTTCGATGTTGAACGTCGAAGTAGGGCACTATCCCCATCTCCTGATGAGGATAGTGACTTCGACGTCTCGCCGCCTAACGTCAAAGTTAACTTCGAAATAGCACCCGACATGTGTAGCTACTTCGAAGTAGCGTGCATGTGTAGACATGGCTCTTGAATTATTGAGGTTTTCTACTGAACTGGAAAAAAATGGCTGTTCTTGCTAGTTTGGTTGCCGACCCAAGCCAAGGGGCTAACAGAGCCTCTGAGATAACATTACAACTTATTTAAAGAGTATTTGTCTTAAGGAGGACATGCTATGGGAATGGGCATTGTAATGGGCATACTGTAATTATGTTGGGACTTCATGGAACTCAGAACCGAAGAAGTATGTAAAGTCTACAAAAGACAAGAAAAGTAAAACAGGCAGTCCTAGCATAGGGGTGGCCAGGAGTTTTTGACATTTACTAAAAAGAATAAAAATGGTTTGGAGGCTGTACACTTTCACAGCATAATTCCTGCATCACACGTTTGAGACTAAACATCCAATCTTGATTTTTTTTTCTTTTTTTTAAATGTCAGTGATGGAGAATCTACCATGACCACTGGTAAATTGTTCCAGTGATTGATTTCTCTCATTGTGAAGAATGTGTGCCTTCTTTCCAGTCTAAATTTGTAATTAAGTAGATTGAGCTCTTTGAGTCCATTACCTTAAGATGTGTTTTCTAAAGCTTTGTAATCCTTCTTACGGCTGCTCTCTGAATAAACTCTAATTTGTCAACATCCCTCATGAACTGCAGACACCAGAACCAGATGCAGTATTCCATCAGCAGTTGCACCAGTGTCCAGTATAGAGGTAAAATAACTTCTCTACTTCTACTCAATATTCCTCAGTTTATGCATCACAAACCAATTAGTCCTTTTGGTCACAATGTTAGAATAAGTGCTTACGTTCAACTGATTATCTACCACAAGCTCCAAATCTTTTTCAGTCGCAGTTTCTCCAGGATAAAGCCCCTCATCCTGTACATATAGCCTCATTCTTTGTTCTTAAAGAAATTAATTTACATTTAGCCACATTAAAACACTAGTAGCATCTGTCTATAGAAGTTACTTTCAGAGGAGATGTTCTGACAACTTTTGTTGACAGATTGCATCTACACAAAAGCGGATCGATGTTTTGACCCACTCTGTCAACAAAAGCTACCCCCCCACACCCTGCACAGAGCTGCAGATGCTCTTTTGTGAACAATTTCTGTAAACAAAATGAATGTTGTGTGTACATGTTCTGTGAGTTCCGTTGATAAAACCCCAATCTGGTCTACAAAACTATCTTGTGTAGATGTAGCCAGACTGTTCGCACGCTACCAATTTACTAAGCAATCCAGTTCATGCTGAATCAGTATCTGCTTCATTGTTTTCCAGTCTCTCCAATTTGTTTCATCTGCAAATTTTATGAGCAATAATTGTATGTTTTCTTGCAGCTCATTGATAAAACTGTTAAATAGCATAAGACAAAGAACAGATACTTCAAGGATTACTGGAGATACACAGTTTAGTGACTCTCCATTTACCCTTATCAGTTAACCAGTTTGCGATGCATTTAATATGTATGAAACTAAATTTATATTATTATAGTTTTTTTTTAATCAAGAATGTCATGTTGTACCAACTAAAACACTGAGATTTCTGTCAGTACATTACATCAGCATCAACCAAACTTGTAATCTCATGGCAAAAAAGGGAGATATCAGATTAGTTTGACAGGAACTATTATACATAAACTTGTCCCTCTAACTGAAGTCCCAGAGGGCTACACAAGTCAGTTTCTTACACACATTATAAATAGATGTATAATTAAATGGTCATCCCATTCCCTAGTATAATTTGATGGTTTGTAGCAGATACCAACTAATACCCCACCTTCTGCTTTATTTGTTAGGATATTGATCCATAAGGATTCAGGACCTTTTTACTCTATGTCAGCAGTAACTGAGGCTATGTCTACGCTATGAGATCAATTCTAATGTACTAATATTGATTTTGTAACACTGGATTTTATAAATGCAAATTTGACTTTTCTCACCTCCCCACATGCTCCTCACAAAGTCGATTTATTGCTGCCACACAATCAGCAAACATCAACTGTTGCAGCAGTGCATTGTGTGAACCTATCCCACAGTTCCCTCATCCCTGTAGCAGTCTGGGTATTTTCGCTGGTATTTGATATCATCTTCCCACTTTGCATTGCCCTATTTCCCTCCCATGGTAAGAAAACGTCCATTTTTCCAGTGTGAAGGAAGGAAAAGCAGGCGATCTTTGTTGATGAAAAAGTTAATAGACATTTATTTTTCTGTAACTCAATTATCAAGGATTTCATAAAAATCAGAAATTTTGGGTCTTCTCAACTGACCCTCCACTGACTGCTCGCCCTTCCCCCCCCCCCCCCGATTGCATCTGAAAATAACACAGGGTAATGAAAACCTTGAAGGAAGAGTTGATAGTGAAGTTTTTGAAAAAAAAAAGTTGCTGGGGGGGAATATTTAGTTTACCTGTTCATTATACAGGTTCTGTGCATAGTCTGTGTTCTCAACTGGCCCTCCATCCACTCCTCCCTGAGTGAAGGGGTCCAAACTTAGAAGAAAGAGGATAGAAAAGGCTAGGAGAAAAGATTTTTGTCTTCCCTCTTCACTACACAGACATTGCCAACAGGGGGATGGCAGCAATGCCCTGAAAATCTTAGCTACCATGGGAGACTTCCCCCGGGTGGCTGCAAGCCCCCAAAAATCTTTCCCACCTTTGGAGCCCTAACTACTGCAAGCCAGGTGTGGTGCTGCCTGCCAGCATGGTCAGCACCGACTGGCAGGCATGTCCTTTTATTGGGTCAGGGGCTAGCCACGTGATCTGGTTGAGTGTGGGAATGACCCCAATGGTGCAGCACCTGTGGGGGGCGGGTGGAGGAGGGTACACAAAAATGTAAACCACTGAGAAGTTTCTTGGCCTCTTATGCAGCACGACCCCCCACAACAGCCTTACTGCCATGTGGTGTGGTGGGACAGTGGCTGGTGCCAGGCAGCACAATAAAAAATACCAAGTGTAGAGACAGAACCACAGACTCTGTGCTGGGGCTATTTGTAATGGCTTTCACAGTGCTAATAGCAAAGGAAGAAAGACATTTCTCAGGTTCTCATACAAACTTGACCCCCCAGTCACAGGCTTCCTGGTCCCGATCTGAAATTCACAGTCTTGCAGCTACCTAATTCCTGTACACCTGGAGAGCAGCGGCCAGAGCAGGGCACTGAGGCGCATTGTGGGTTACATAGAGGACACCTCTGGAGGCTAATAAGCTTGATTTTAAGACATGGCACTTGCACACTGGCCTTTATTTGAACTTTTACATTCAAACTTGATGCTACACCCAGCAAGTACTAATGATGTTATATGGATATTAGTGCTCCCTAAATCGAGCTAATGGTATTTACAGTGAAAACAGTCCATGGTAATATCGAGCTAATGGCCTTAAATTCAAATTTATCTTGTAGTGTAAATGTAGCCTCAGAAGGAGGTAACACTATTTTTGACCAGTCATGCCACTTCCCTTTCCCATTTGCCCACTTAATCCTTCCTAAACAAGTTATAGTAATTGTTTTCAATATTCTAGTTGTGCAAATTGTCTTCTCAGGTTCAGTAACCATCTAGATTGAATTTATGCTCATAAATGACCTATTTCAATTGTTCTTGTTTGTCACCCAGGGTCCCAGTATTGATATACAGGCAACTCAGTGATTTCTTTTCCTTATGTTAGGTATTATCACTTAAATCTTTTCCCTATATTTAGTTTCATAGAATGAATGTGATTTGAAGCTATGTCAGTCTGCAAAATGCACCATAATTACACAAGTGGAAAATGTCTTAGAAAATACAGTCTATGATACCATAACCAGGCCTGCCAAATGAGGTGTGAGGAGGGGAGGGCAAAGAGGGCAGTTTCCTGGGGTCCTAGCATTTCAGAGTCCCAGAGCATTTGCTGCCATCGCTGCTACTTTGGCAATGGCATTGGCTGGTGTACTGAGCCCCATTGAAGTATTGTGGCAGAAGTGCTCTGCTACTGCACATGGCCGTGAGTGAGGGAGAGGGCACCCCAAAGCTGCAGTCCTGGTGATGCTAAAGTCTGACTGCCCTAGACCTCACCCCTTGCACACTTGGCCCTGCCCCTTCTGGGGCATGCAGCTAGGGCCCCCTGTGGCTGTCAGTCTGGCTGACTATAACCTCTGAGATCACATAAACGTGACAGAAACCTACGTGGTCCATTGCGTTATGTGGTCTTACATCAAGACACAGAGAATTAGTAACATTGGTCATAGAAGCAACCAGTATTGATGGAAGAGAGATGGTCACTTTTGAGTACAGTATTATTTATTTAGGTGTAAATCAACTACAAACATTCATTTCCTGAGGTTTATGGAACTGGGGAACCTCAAGTGACAGCAAGTCCTCATCTTCTCATAGAGCTACAATATAAATCACATCAGGTGCCTATGGCTCAGTGGGGATGTGAACACATTTGTTAAAACTTCACTGCCAGGCATCTCAAATTTATCTTGAGTGACTGGGCTCTGAAGGTGTTATAAACCACAGTGTAAACCTGCTCAAAATACATCAAACCTCACAGGGAACATGAAGCAGTTCATCAGCAGAGCAGACATTTTCATACATCATATGGTCCAGGCACAAGTCACATAAATCAGCCAAAACTTTTAGCCAGGCAAGACAAAGTTTTGTTCTTCTTGCTGTCAGTAATCGTCGAAGTTATAAAGTGGAGCAAATGATCCTTGCACATAATCTCATGCAACACTGCACTTTAAGATCTTCAGTTAGTGGTTTAATAATAATTCTTAAGACTTAAGTACCTAAATTGCCTAAAAGGTACTTCAAATGAGCAATTGATCTTATTATTCAAATATCACATAAATTATTCTATTGTCCCCTCCCACTTCTCTAGTCTCAGGCCTTTGTTCAGGAGTTAATTAAGTAAAAGTGAATTCATTACTGTCCTTAAACATCTTTGCATATACAGCAAGCTGTTTGAACTGTTCTGCATAATTAGATTCTGGAGCTTTTGAACACTGTAATTTTTCTCCAACCCAGGTGTACTTCACATAGTGCAGCAAAACAGCAAAGTTTCACACAAAACTTTTGCTCATCAGAAACACTTAGAAAATTTAAATGTCCAACTACTAAATAGTGAGGTTTTCACTGCACTTCTCAAAATTAGTCATTCAATGAGAAGTGCCAATATGTGAGCGCTAGAGTGATACCATTAATGTTATGGGAATTCAGCAGCTGATCTTCTTGTGCACAATGCTGTATATTTATACTGAAATACTGAAACAATATCCAAAGAAAGGAAAATGATAGTTTAGGGACATTCCTGCCCAACAGAAATTAGGGGCAAAGAAGAAATGGTGATAGAATCACAGAATCACAGGGCTGGAAGGGACCTCAGAAAGTCATCTAGTCCAGCCCCCTGCTTTAAGCAAGATCAACCCCCACTAAATCATCCCAGCCAGGACCTTGTCCAGCTGGGACTTAAAAACCTCAAGGTATGGAGAATCCACCACCTCTCTAAGCAACACATTCCAGTGCTTCACCACCGGCCAGGTGAAGTAGTTTTTCCTAAATCTAACCTGCATTTGTCCCTCTTCAACTTCAGACCATTACCCCTTGTTCTGTCATCTGACACCACTGAGAACAGTTTCTCACCCTCCTCTTTAGAGCTCCCCTTCAGTAAGTTGAAGGCTGCTATTAAATCACCCCTAAGTCTTCTCTTCTGTAAACTGAATAAACCCAAATCTCTCAGCCTCTACTCACAGGTCTTGTGCTCCAGACCTTTAATCATTTGTGTTGCCCTCCCCTGAACCTGCTCCAGCAAATCCACATCCTTTTTATACTGGGAGGCCCAAAACTGAACACAGTGTTCCAGACGTGGCCTCACCAGTGCCGAATAGAGGGTAATAACTACTTCTCTCAATCTGCTCAAAAAGCTCCTCCTAATACACCCTAGTATGCCGTTAGCCTTCTTGGCTACAAGGGCACACTGTTTACTCATATCCAGCCTTTCATCCACCATAACCCCTAGGTCCCTTTCCATTGTACTGCTGCTGAGCCAGTCAGTCCCTAGCCTGTAACAATGCTTGGGATTCTTCCGCCCCAGGTGCAGGACTCTACAGTTCTCCTTCTTGGACCGCATCAGATTTCTTTTGGCTCAGTCCTCCAATTTATCCAGGTCACTCTGGTTTCTCTCTCTACCCTCCAACATATCTACCTCACACCCTAGTTTTGTGTCACCCACAAAGTTGCTGAGGGTGCAATTCAGTCCCTCATCCAGGTCATTAATAAAGATGTTAAATAACACCAGCCCCAGAACCGAGCCTTGCGGCAGTCCGCTTGAAACCGACTGCCATACAGATATTGAACCATTGACCACTACCTGTTGGGCCCGACTATCAAGCCAGCTTTCTATCCATCTTATAGTCCAAGGATCCAATCTATATTTCCTTAACTTATGGACAAGAATGTTGTGGTGGACCGTTATCAAAAGCCTTGCTGAAGTCCAGGTATATCACATCCACTGACTTCCCCATGTCCACAGAGCTTGTTACCTCATCATAGAAGCTAATCAGATTGGTCAGGCAGGACTTGCCCCTGGTGAATCTATGTTGGCTACTTTTGATTGCTTTTCCCTCTTCCAAGTGCTCAAAAATGGATTCTTTGAGGATTCCCTCCATTATTTTCCCAGGGGTTGAGGTAAGGGTGACCGGCCTATAGTTCCCACAAAATAGAATAAAAGATCTAGGTTCTAGCTGATCATTGTCATTGACTCAGTGCAGAACCGCAGAAATGTCACTGCATTTCTTCATTTTCCCCAACTTTAAAATGGAACTAGTACTAAATGTCTTGCAGGGCCAAGAGCATAACACACACTTTTATATAAAAGTAGTCTTTACAGATGTCCTACTGTTCAAAAATCTTATATGTAAATTTTCTTTACTTCAGAAAATTGTCTCTGTTTCATGATTTCCAGGAACAGAAGTATATTTCACTCTGACTTATGAACCTTTACCCCATAACCCACTGCCATGCATATCTATGATCAAATGCCAGAAATGGCATAATTTCATGGCTGAAGGAAATCAGCTACTTACACCAGTCTGTAAAACGATAAACAATTACAGAAAATTTAACTGTTTCCAAAAACATGCTTCCAAAACAAAAATACATTTGTGCGGACTAAGTTCAGCTGTTCTGCATGATCACTGAGACTGTGGAAAATGATAAATCTTTTGGCTCGTCAAAATTTGCATTCCGAGAACACAAATTCCTTCCCATGTACAAAGCAACTCAGGGACGAATTCATTTTAGTGTGTATAAGGCACACACACACACAAAAAGAAAAGCCCATAATGTGTTTTTCAAGTGCGAAGAGAACAGACCATAATATGATCAGAGATTCAGTTAAAAAAAAACAAAAACAAAACCAACTTTTTACAGTCCCCAGGAAGCCCAACCTCCAAAGTTACAAAAGCAGAAAACATGCAGCTATGGATCAAGTAACTGACTGAGGCTGAGATGATGGTAGTCTACACTAGCAGATGAGTGGATAAAATGATAGAACTTGTCACTTATGAAGTATGCATTACATTATTCTATTATTATTTAATAGCATGGCCTGCACCTTTGTGGTGGTTACCAAGCCAGGAGCTCGCTGACAACTCCAGCACCGAGAATGCAGCCAGGGCCAGTAGAAGCCCAACAGCCCTAGCCCTGAGGACCCAGTGAGGGCCAGGGGAACCCTGGCAGTCCCAGGGCAAGGAGCTGGCTGGGTTGCCCACCATCAGCTGAAGCTACAAGGATCTGGGTGAAGCTGGGGGAACCCCTGCAGCTCTGGGAGCAGGCCGGGGCACAAAGCTCTCAGCTCCATCCCTGGGAATCCAGCCAAGGCTGGGTGAACGCCAACTGTCTCAGGGCTGGGAGCCGATCAGGGCACTGAGCCCTGCTGTCTGCTCCAGCCATGGGAAACTGAGCAGCTCCAGCCCTGGCACCCAGGCAGGGCCACGGGAACTCCAGCAACCCTGGGGCCGGGAGCCGGCAAGGCGTGGAACTCTGCTGGAAGCTCCAGCCCCAGGGATGTGGGAAGGGCCAGGGAAACCCCAGCAGCTCCAGCCCCAGTGACCTGGCCAGGTGGGATGGATGGACAGACAGACAGATGGACAGGTTCCTCTCCTTTTATAGTAGTATGGCTATAGTATTCCAACCTGGAAGGCACATCCCAGGCAATTAAAGATTTAATTCGTGCCACACACTTCATGCAAAAGGCAGGACACAAAACAAATTGAAAAGAGGGGAGAGTTTGGACAAAAATGAAAAAAAAATCCCATCTTATTGAGGTACCAAAATGCGTCATGTTATATTCTAGGCAAGGAACTTGGCACTCATAAAACAACAGGGACATGAGACATATGAATACAACACCCATAAGGTACCACAGGGGCACTTGCTAATGAAATTATATTGTGTTTGGCTAAAACTCTAAACCTTTTAATTGCCAGGCCCTGAGGCAACTGCCCCATTTCTTCCGCACCCCCACCCCGCGCTGACAGCAGGCCTGTCCGTATACTTCCTCTGCAGAACAGTGTCTGGAATATCTGGCCTTGTGTCACGTGGCTGGACTTTTATATTGGGTCTGGAAGCCATTTGAATGACCAGTGTGGCTGTTGGCCTCAAATATTGTGCTGGGGTGCCTTGTCAGGTGTCTAATGAAAGCTAATGATGCCCTGAATCTGTGTATGCTACTTGTGTGTCTGTACGATGTATGCAGATCAAGTTATAGATTTTAGCTATGTAGCTGTGTTAAAAAATGTTTAAGGCTAAACTTCAGAATAGGAGGTGTGAACTCAGCCCCAGCCAGGACATTGAGCCGAACAATAGGGTAGAAACCAGATGCTCAGACACCAAATCCACATTCCAGATGCTTGGGACTTGTCCACCGGATGCAGCCCAGTGGTCAAGAGACCTGGGCTGAAACAAAGAGATAGATCCATCTCAGAACTTTGACTGTCTCCTGAGACTCATCCAATGGCAGTTTGCCACAACAGCCCACCTATGTCAGGTGGGGGCAGACCCTCAAGGGACTATGGGAGGAAGAATGGGCTTTGTCCCTGAACAGACAACACAAGAGAAAACACAAGAGAGAGCCTTGCTGTCGACTTAGCAGTTTACAGCTTGGATCCTTTGTCTTTTGGTCTTCACAGGTCCATGTGCCAGCATACGGATCCCAGCAGGCCAGCTCTATAATGCTCCACTGATTGAATGCATGTAACCTGAAATGAACTTTCAGAGATTGTCAAGAATCAGCAAATAACATTGCTGGACTGCATCAGCAGTTATGATCGACGCATGTAAAATATTGCTTTAATAATTCTTCTCTCTAACCCTCTTTTTCTTTTGTATTAATAAATCTTTAGATATAAGAATAAGAATATAAGAATTGGAGAGCATGTTGTTTGGGTAAGACCTGGGGCTGGGCCCGGGCTCTTTGGGGTCTGCAAGAGTCTGTGTGCTGTTTGGTGAAACAGGCTTGAAGGCCTCTCACCTGAATTTGGGGGTTGTTGGTCTGGGCTGATAGAGCAGCTGAGAAGTCTGTGGGGTTGCTTGTGTGGCTCCTGGTTAGCTAGTGGGGCTGGCAGAGGTGCTGTTGAGGCTGGCTGAATTTGCAACTTAGCAGGAAGGAAATCCCAGTGTGGGGCTGTAAAATGGTCTGGGTTTTAAGCAAAGGTACCCTGGACTGATTTCTCTAGTTGTGCCCAGAAGTCATACCTTATTACACCTTGTTAATGGCAGGCTAGCTTTTCAACACCCAGAAAATGGCAGTTAGTGCACAAAATGGGAGAGACAAAGTAAGACTGCAGTTCAATCTATTATATGTTTTAAAGAGTTTGTGTGTATCTCTGAGTCAGTCCATCCATTTGTGAGTCCATTTGTTCAAGAACTCTTCCTAAATGATAAGAGCTAGGACCACCTTATCTAGACTTAAAGCAAGGTCAGGGTATGGCTGTGCCTGGACTGGGGTTGCTTTCCATAACACAGAAAGGGAGGGGGCTTTAGAAGGACAATTATACTGCAGAGTGCCCACAGGGCAGTCACACCAGTAAGAGAGTGGCCAGCTGGGGGAGGGGCCCTGAATGTTGCCATCCATTGTCCGTGGATAAAGTACCCATGCCAGTGCTGGGCATGGTTGCCCCTTCCCCCTGACCTGACTCCTTATCAAACAGTGGACACCCAGTCCACTGTTCCCCTGAACTTGCTGCAGGGGGAGCCTAAGCCACCATCTCCCCTGCCCTCAGAACCAGCACAAACTGAAAAAACTGAGGAATCCTGTGGCACCTTAAAGACTACAAATGTGTAAAATGAAAATGACATAGTTGGGGTGGGGGAAGGGATGCAGGGTGTTTAAGAAATTTCAGTTACTTTCACTCCTGGATAAGTCTCACTTTTTCCTCAAACACACTCAAAGCTGTAGCAATTATGTACAATGTATTTTTCATTTTAAACATGTATAAATGGATGTCATAATAAAGTTTTGTGGTATGCCTAGTTTCAAGCTGATAGTATGGCCTTCCTTGATACAAACGAAATATTATAGCACTGTATTGTGTTGACATTTATAGCGTATCTTAGACTACTTCAAAGAGATTCAAAGGATATGAAGTATACTGTATTGAAGTGCCGGTGTACAGGCAAACACAGCAGTCTTTATATGATGAGCACTGTTGTATTCATGACTGTTTGCATTAGCAGCATTTATTCTACAGGGAACTGGGAGACAGACACAAACTCATACTTAATGCAGTTCCAGCAGCATAGACCTGCAGTTGCAGCTGAACAACACTCTAGTATCCCAAGACTGAAATAATGTCCCACAGTTTATCAATCAATATTGTTTTGGTAGAAGCCTGTGTATGGCTCCAAGTATCAAATACAAGCCTACTCTAACAGACCAAAAAAGCAGTCCAGTAGCACTTTAAAGACTAACAAAGTAATTTATTAGGTGAGCTTAAGAACATAAGAACATAAGAACATAAGAATGGCCATACTGGGTCAGACCAAAGGTCCATCAAGCCCAGCATCCCATCTGCCGACGGTGGCCAATGCCAGGCGCCCCAGAGAAGGAGAACAGAAGACAAGTGATTTATCTCCTGCCATCCATCTCCTGCCCTTGTTATGAAGGCTAGGGCACCATACTTTATCCCTGGCTAATAGCCATTTATGGACCTGACCTGCAAAAATTTATCAAGCTCTTTTTTAAACCCTAATAGAGTCCTGGCCTTCACAGCCGCCTCGGGCAAGGAGTTCCACAGGTTGACTGTGCGCTGCGTGAAGAAAAATTTCCTTTTATTAGTTTTGAACCCACTACCCATCAATTTCATTTGGTGTCCCCTAGTTCTTGTATTATGGGAAAAGGTAAATAATTTTTCTATATTCACTTTCTCCACACCATTCATGATTTTATATACCTCTATCATATCGCCCCTCAATCGCCTCTTTTCCAAACTGAAAAGTCCCAGTCTCTCTAGCCTCTCCCCATATGGGACCCTTTCCAAGCCCCTAATCATCTTAGTCGCCCTTTTCTGAACCTTTTCTAATGCCAATATATCTTTTTTGAGGTGAGGAGACCACATCTGCACGCAGTACTCGAGATGTGGGCGTACCATAGTTTTATATAGGGGAAGTATGATATCTTTTGTCTTATTATCGATCCCTTTTTTAATAATTCCTAACATCCTATTTGCCTTACTAACTGCCGCTGCACACTGCGTGGATGTCTTCAGAGAACTATCCACTATAACTCCAAGATCCCTTTCCTGATCTGTCGTAGCTAAATTTGACCCCATCATGTAGTACGTGTAATTTGGGTTATTTTTTCCAACATGCATTACCTTACACTTACCCACATTAAATTTCATTTGCCATTTTGCTGCCCAATCACTCAGTTTGCTGAGATCTTTTTGTAGTTCTTCACAATCCCTTTTGGTTTTGACTGTCCTGAACAACTTGGTGTCATCTGCAAACTTTGCCACCTCACTGCTTACCTCATTTTCCAGATCATTGATGAACAAGTTGAACAGGATCGGTCCCAGGACTGAGCCCTGGGGAACACCACTAGTTACCCCCCTCCATTGTGAAAATTTACCATTTATTCCCACCCTTTGTTTTCTGTCTTTTAACCAATTCCCGATCCATGAAAGGACCTTTCCTCCTATCCCATGACCACCTAATTTACATAAAAGCCTTTGGTGTGGGACCGTGTCAAAGGCTTTCTGGAAGTCTAGGTATATTATGTCCACTGGGTGCCCCTTGTCCGCATGTTTATTAACCCCTTCAAAGAATTCTAATAGATTAGACAGACACGACTTCCCTCTGCAGAAACCATGCTGACTTTTGCCCAACAATTCGTGCTCTTCTATGTGCCTTGCAATTTTACTCTTTACTAGTGTTTCTACTAATTTGCCTGGTACCAGAACAGATGGCTATGATCTGAAGAAGTGGGTCTGTCCAACGAAAGCTCATCACCTAATAAATTATTTCGTTAGTCTTTAAAGTGCTACTGGACTGCTTTTTTGTTTTGATAGTATATAGACTAGCACGGCTTTCTCTCTGTTACTACTCTAACAGGTGTCTCATTGGCCACGTCTACACTAGCCCCAAACTTCCAAATGGCCACACAAAATGGCCATTTTGAAGTTTACTAATGAAGCATTGAAATGCACATTCAGCACTTCATTAGCATGCGGGCTGCCGCGGCACTTCAAAATTGACGCGCCTCACCGCCGCGCGGCTCGTCCCGATGGTGTTCCTTTTCGAAAGGACTCCGCCTACTTCGAAGTCCCCTTATTCCCATCAGCTCATGGGAATAAGGGGACTTCAAAGTAGGCGGGGTCCTTTCGAAAAGGAGCCCCGTTGGGACGAGCCGCGCGGCGGCGAGGTGCGTCAATTTCGAAGTGCTGCGGCAGCCCGCGTGCTAATGAAGCGCTGAATGTGCATTTCAGCGCTTCATTCGTAAACTTCAAAATGACCATTTGCGTGGCCATTTCGAAGTCTGGGGCTAGTGCAGACGTAGCCATTATGTTTATTGTCAGAGGCTGTTTCAGAACCAGTGTTATTACTACCAGTTTTGTAAAGTAACCATCCTCAGATACTTTTTGACCATAGGTAAAGTTCTTCCCCAAAATGCTCTGGCCCCTTCACACCACTTTTCTTCAAGTGAAAAGTGTGCCTAGACATAAAGCAAAGAAATGGTCCCTGTTCTTCCACAAGAGCAGGGAATGAATATCTGTCCTCAGAACAAGCCCATTCAGAAAGAGAGTCAGGCACAATCCAGTCACTGAGAAGGACATGGATTTTTTTCTGGTGCCACTGGACTGATTCTCTCATCAATTTACTCTTGCCTGTTTGGCTTCACTTGGTTCTCTCCATCCATCAAGGTAATAACAGTGTTCAAAATAATTATCAGCTTGTTAAAACTGCATTCATGCCCAATTACTCCATATGAAAGGTCACTCCCTAACCTGTAATCTAAAGCTATCTACTTGTATTGATCAGGTCTGTGAAAAACACACTGCCTGGTTGCTCCCTTCTCAGCTGAAGTACTGAAGCTGTCAATTCAAGAACATGGAACGCACATAAAAGCCATTAAGATTTCAAGCCCAGGCACTGGATCTGCATGCTCTTAACCTCTATTGACTATTCTCAGCCATAAAGCCAACTTGATAAAAAATAAATGTGCTTTATGGTAAATTGTACAAGTACCACTTGAAAATCCATAACACATTTCAGGAAGATTCTAGGCAGAATCCATTCTAGGAAGATTATTTTCCCTTAACACATCACTTATTTTAGTAATTTGGCTACCACTCAGGAACACACTAATACCTTCCACAATAACCGTTCTTTCTAGCCACACACTGACTTTTAAAATGTAATGTACTGCACTGCAATTTGCACTAAGTCAATTTAACACATTTATACTTCATGTCCTTATGAACAAAAGAATTTTCTGTGACTATCTGCCGTGATAATATCACTAATAATTCTATTTTCCATAAGTATTTCTCCTTTTGCACATATAAAAACAATTATATCAAAAAGAAAAAAAATATTTTAATTTGGGTGTATTCACACCAGTATTACAATATAGGTACCACAGAGTCTATTTATCAAGTATTATAGATTGGCTGTGTGATCTTGATTTTACAGATAGGAAACAACAGCAGAGTCCAATCTAGTGACTTACCTACGATCTTACCTAGCATCCTAGGATTATAAGTGTGGAGAGCCAGGAACTGAATCCCAGGGCATTACCCACAAACCAGCCTTTCATTTCATTATGGAGAAAAATTAAAATAACCTGAAAAATTGAAGTGACTCTACCATTTTATGAGTCAAAATGAATATCCGTCTAGAAAGTCACTTTTGTATTACAGGAACTTTCAAATAGATTCTTGGGGAAAGCACTTCAGGAAAAGGAAAAATCTTCTATATGGATGGAAAAGAACTCCCCACAGTAAATGTCAATGTTTTACATAGACCATTTAGATGGAAAGGAACAGCAGTCCCAATTATGTCCATTGCCAAATCTGACTCTTAAAACCAATTGCTGATTGGGATCAACTTAATTTGGGATCAATAATGGGTTCAATACTTTCAGAAGCAAGGATATTTATAACTAAATATTAAAAATACCCTTAATTTCAAAGAAAATTTCAAAAGATACCAAAACAGCCACCAACCTCCTGACAATGTACCACACAGACTCAGAAGCTTCTCATTAGCTGCCAAAGGATAATCTAGAAAGTAATCTGCAAAACAAACAGAAGGCCGTGTCTACACTAGCTCCAAACTTCGAAATGGCCATGCAAATGGCCATTTTGAAGTTTACTAATGAAGCGCTGAAATACATATTCAGCGCCTCATTGGCATGCAGGCAGCCGCGGCACTTTGAAATTGATGCGGCTCGCCGCCGTGTGGCTGGTCCAGATGGGGCTCCTTTTTGAAAGGACCCCAGCTACTCTGAAGTCCCCTTATTCCTATAAGCAGATGGGAATAAGGGGACTTCGAAGTAGGCAGGGTCCTTTCGAAAAGGAGCCCCATCTGGATGAGCTGTGCAGTGGTGAGCTGCATCAATTTTGAAGTGCCGCAGCTGCCTGCATGCTAATAAGGCACTGAATATGTATTTCAGCACTTCATTAGTAAACTTCAAAATGGCCATTTGCATGGCCATTTCAAAGTCTGGGGCTAGTGTAGACATAGCCAAAGAGTGATAGCTGAGACAACTACGAAACCCACACAACTGGTCAGCTATTTGGTGGAGACATTATAATGAGTTTCCAATAAGTTAAAAACTATTATAGATGTTCAATTCTACTCTTTTGCTAATATTTGCAACTCCAACAATATACTTCTCATACAACTAATAATTGAGATTTAGCAGAAAATTTCCTAAAGAGAATTTAATCAGGGTATCACCTCCTACTTTGCTATATATGTCATCATCAGGGACAAGAAAAAAAAAACAAAAACCTCATCTGACTTCCTAGATGGATGAGAACTGTAAGCAATTAAAAGATACAGAATCATTGACCCCTTATCTCATCGTATCTTAAAACATTTTTGAGCTATCAGGGACCAAAAGTCAAGGAGATGTGGGAACAAATGTATAAAACTAGATTCCTGACCAGTAGAGTTGCTCCCAGGCACAAAATTATTAGGACAGGATTATAGATCAAATCAGATCAATGAAGTGGTGGCAAATCTTTTGAACACTTAGTGGTCTGGGCCACTGAGAACATAAAGAAAAGCTAGATTATGTACATCATTTGAAAAGAGTGTTTTTATTCAAATAAAAATCATGAGCAAGAAGTGAACTAAAATAAGACTTCAATCTATTCTCATTAATATTAATACATTTTACTCTACCATTTATATTAACAGAAATAAAAAATATGCATTTTTTCAAATTAGATGGCATTTAGACATGTTGAACTGACATAACACTAACAGACATAAGAAATAGTATAAAATCCTTAGCTGATGTTGACATGCAACCACTTATCCCAGCATGAAATTGGTCCAGAAAACATATTGGGAACTGTCTAGTTTCTTCCCTAACTTTGTGAGGTCTCCAATCAGAATGAATTACATCTGGAATTCCTTCAGTTAAGCTCAATATTTTAGTTAGATGTTTTATAGCAGGCAATGTGTGAGGATTCACAGAGTTAAAAACTAAGATTACAATCCTAGGTGATAGAGGCCTCCACTTCACCATTACAGAAGCCAGGCCAAAGCAGCATCTAACAGTAATTGGAGGATTGGGCACCATAGGAAGTACTGCAAAAAGAGGCAAAATTGACAGACTCCTGCTGCTGCCTGATTGGTCCTCAGCAGCTACTTAAAACAATGTCCACAATAGACTCTGGCACACTATTATTACAGACCCTAGATCTGTCTACATTGCCACTTATGTCAGTATCATTTATATCAGAGGGGTAGCGGTGTTAGTCTGTATCTTTGAGAACAACAAAAAGTCCTGTGGCACTTTATAGACTAACAGATATTTTGGAGCATAAGCTTTCATGGGCAAAGACCCGCTTTGTCAGATGTATGAGCCCCACTCACCCAATATACGACACTGACCTAAACACCAGTGTGAGAGTGCTCTTTCCGTGGGAGACTTTATGGCTAAGGTCACCTAAACAACAGCACACACAATGGTACAACTGCAGCACTGTAAGCTCTCTTGTGTCATCATAGACCTTGTCTTTTCCCTGTCTCCTTTCTGAGTGCCACCCTTTGATCCCAGTCGAGCTGGATCATGGTACCATGACGCATTTTAGTCACTAATCTCAACACCTGACTTCAAACCTTGCTCAGTGGACACTACTAGCTCAGCTATGCATGCCCTGGCCATTAACGACAATTAGCGGGAATCTCAGATGTAATGATCTGTATACATTTTAATCCTCACTACACAGCACTTACTGATAGGTATTATCCACCACTGTCCACCAAAGCGGAAATCTCATAAAAGATACACACTCTAGTATCCAGTTCTATCTTTGAACAGGGGGAGGGCTAGTCAAACCCGTCTTACAGCTATATGGCCAAGGCTTAGGCAAGGCCAAAGCATGCAGCCAGCTGGTTCAACCAGTAAACCCTCCCCCTCGGGATACTATGTTAGAGATCAGGATGAAACCTGTTAACCAGAGACTTATTTACCCCATGGACCACAAAGTCTAATATACCTCCCAAAAGTTTACTACCAAGCTCTGGATACTCTATCTCCACGTAAATGTCAAACCCCTTTTATGACACTTCAATGTTTTCATGTGCCAATGGGTTTCACAGTTTAATTACACACTGTGGAAAAAAGTATTTCCTTCTATGAGCTCTGAATTTCTCAGTTTTTAATTGTACTAGATCTCCCTTTGTTCTGGGGTCAGATCGTTCTTTTAACATTTAAGATTCCTGGTCTTTCAGCTTCCTGAGGGATGCCCGGGCTGAGCCCCAGCACCTCTGGATTTGCCGCATCAGTTGTAAATGTTAACCAAAAAAAAAAAAATTGCCTAAGTCAGGGTGACCAAACCTTTTCCAACAGGCCACACTTTTGGGTCCTGAAATTAGCAGCACTCCCCTCCCTCCAACCCGTCTAACATAATCAAAACTGATGGAAATGTTGGGTACGTTCATATAAAAAACCACCTTTTTGCAATGTGTCAGACAATAAGTCTGTAGATTGTAAAAACTTTATTAATCAACATATAAATGTGAATACACACACATAAAAACATTTCAACTTTTTAATGAGCCTGAGACCCAGCAGTTGATTATGATGCTTCCCACCTTATGAAATGTCACACCCCAGAGGGGGCCCACCTCTGACTTTTCAGACCCCTGGCTTAAGGCACTGAACATAATTGCTAGACCCCTAGCACTTCTTTCATTACAACTTAAGTGTCAGAAAGCTCAAGGCAGCAAGGTCCTTCTCCTCACTGCTTGTGGTGAACAATAGGAAGAATGCAGACTACACATTTTTAAAGAATGCTGCAGGTGCTGCCCCTGCAGGCATTTCTTCACAGTGATCTCAGGGCCATTCAACTGCCTGTGCCCTTCACTGCCAGGATGCCTGTGATACTAGTCCCTGGTGATTAAAACAAAAAAGCAGTCCAGTAGCACTTGAAAGACTAACAAAATAATTTATTAGGTGGTGAGCTTTCGTGGGACAGACCCACTTCTTCAGATCATAGCCATAGCAGACCAGACTCAATATTTAAGGCACAGAGAACCAAAAATATTAATCAAGGTTGACAAATAAGAAAAATTGTAATCAAGGTGGGTAAATCAGAAGAGAAGAGGGGCGGTGTGGGGGGCATGACTATGTTCTGAAGAAGTGGGTCTATCCGACAAAATCTTACCACCTAATAAATTATTTTGTTAGTCTTTAAAATGCTACTGGACTGCCTTTTTGTTTTGGTAGAATATAGAATAACACACCTATCTCTCTGTTACTAGTCCCTGGTGATATATTTCCTTATTCTGTCACAGAGCTTTGCCTTTAAAAGCCACGCAAATAAAAGTAAACACACAGAAAGGTCAACATACACTCTCACAAAATAGAGGGGGTGCCAGTTATTAGCCATTTCTTGGATCCCAGCACAACGTCACCATTACCTGAAACATGCTAATAGTGGAAGGCCTTGTTTTATATATGCACTGGTATGGAACAACTTTATACTGTAGTCATAGAAACACAACATTAACATACATTTATTTCTTAATTTTTTGTTAGTACATTGTTAAAAAGTGTTTGATAAAATGAAGCCACATTCAGACTCTACCTCCCAGAATGTTGTTTGTTTAACCCACACATGTAAAACAAAAACTGTACTGTACTACAACTGTCCTCCCACCAAGTAAAGCAAAGAAAAAAATCAATACAGTATATTATACTTACTAATCAATGTTCCAGATGAGTCAAACAAAGCAAAGCAGCACTCAACTTCATTACAGGTAGAACCTCTCCTCTAATAACTTGTCAAAAAAGCAGCATGACAGTTGCCAGTTAAAATCCAAATTCCATTAACATTCAAGTCAATAGGACAGAATCGGTTTCAGGAAAATGATGCTAATAAGAGGAAGTTGTTTTTAAATCAAGATTGTTAATAGCTGCCATTCACTGTACTACTACTATGAATTTACAGGGTATCTTTCATTGAAGAATCTCATTAACATCTCCTGATGTGTCTCATTAGCATCCCCCTTTCGAAACTGGGGTGTTAGTGTAGACATAGCCAAAGAGACTAATAAGGCTGAATATTATCCCCTATGGCATACCTGGAGTAACTGAAGCATGACATAACTGAGTAATATGCCCATGGACCTAGAGTAAAATAAAAAATAAAGGGAGGAAACCAGATGTTCCCATTTCCACTCCTTATCTAACTAACCAATTTACTGCCTTCCTCTCCTATTCAGTGATAATTTCTTCAGGGAAAACTGAGGTTTTGAATATGTATAAAATTGGCAGATTAAATCACTACCGAGCCAAAAACCTACTTCTAAATATTTAAAGCACTTACAAAACTTGGTTCATAGTGTATTAAGAAAACAAAAGGCACACCACTAAATACACATCCCATTTTGTACACACCTCTTCGAGGATATCTCATGCTTGTATAAAACCCATAGAAAAATGTAATAAAAGAATGGTTGTCTGTTTGGACAAGAACTGTAACATATTGACCTTGGACAGAGAAATTTCAACTGTGAAATAATTTGTCTCAGTATCCGTATCCCAAAGGCAATATTTTACACTACAACCCTCAAAACTAGTGACTATTCATATTACAGACAACTTAAAAGAAGCATAATTTGATGGAGTTTTGCATATTTTTGACACAGACTGTTCATAAATAAATGCACTGTGACAGATGTCATTACACGCCTAAATATCATCAGCCTCTAATCTACTTCCATTGTAGAAGAGTGAAAGAGAAAATACAGTGTCACATACTTAACTTCTGTTACAGTAAAAATTGTATAACAGAGCCTATTAATTTACTTTACTTTCAAATTTGTATCAATGGAGCCATTTCTGTGCTAAATGCTTCTAGCAGCTGAGGCTTGAAAATTCCATTGCTCAGTCATTTATGGTGCTTGAAAGTGAATGTAAAAAGTTATCAAATCTACATGATATCCACTTTGTACTGATTTTTTATGCATGTAGGTACCACAAAGTACAGGGGAGTGGAGAATCCGTCTCCTTCTGTCTGTGTCATGTTGCAAATACTAACACAGCACTAAGGTATATAGACAGCTATACTTCTACTGACTAAAGAACATTCAATTATTTAAAACAGGATTTACAATAAACTTAGTTGCACTGGATAACTCAAAAAATCAAAGCTAAAACTCAATGGCTGTGTCCACACTAGCTCCCTACTTTGAAGGGAGCATGGTAATTCGGGTGTTGGGAGACTATTAATGAAGTGCTGTGGTGCATATGCAGCACTTCATTAAGCTAATTCTCCCTCATGGCAACTTCAAAGTGTTAAACTTCGAAGTTCCAGCTTGCGTGTAGCTGCGGTAAACCACTGGTACTTCAAAGTGCCTAGGCAACTTCGAAGTCCCTTTACTCCTCAAAATTTGCTTTCTACTAGATCAGATGAGATGCAAATTCTATTCTGGGCAGGCATAGGAACCACACTGAAAGAAGTTCCCCAGCAGCATAATTACTTACTTAACTAAGTAAATTAAAATCTCTCTAGGAACATTTTACATAACATAAAATACACATCCTTACAGTACACACAATTTCAGCAAAAAGAGACGTCCAAGCCATCGGATAAGACTTTCAGCTTGAATAAAGCAGTGTGGCATCACTGAAATAAATGCAGCGATATGAGTTTACAGCAGCCTCCCACATTGGCCCCACCGACTTTGTGGGTAGCATTTCCATCCACAGGTTTCCTGACAGATGTTGTGTCAACTTTTTGTTCCTGGGCTTTTCCTTGCTCACTGGAAGTCCACAATCCAGATCTCACTGGAGGAATATCATCTATTGGATATACACTCTGTTCCATCGGATGAAGTGGGTTTTTTCCATGAAAGCTTATGCACTACTAAATCCATCAGTTTCTCAGGTGCTACGAAAGTCCTTGTTGTTTTTACTGTATTAACCCACATGAATATATTACATTCTTACCTTCTAAGGCCAGAACTCATAACAAATCCTGAGCTTATTGCCTTGCAGACAGCAAGCATGTACCATGTACACGAAACTATGTAATAAGTATATTGCTGTCTATATAGGCTACAGGCCTTCCTCACAGCTCTACTGATGGATCTCTTAATACATTTGAAACCTGATTACAGCACTCTTGACTCTGTGAAAAACAATCATTCCCTCCAGGATAGTTCACTTAGACCTGATCGATGGGAATAGAAACATCCCTTGTCACTGCTGCAGTGCTTTCATTTGTACTAGCTGTACAACAAGGCAGTAGAAACAAGCTGACCGTTTTCCCCCTGGTTTTCCCTCACCAGTCCCCAGTAGCCTTCCTATTGATCTTGTGTTAAATCTGAAAAGATCTTCTTACACCACTGTCACTAAGATGCAGACAGACTGTCTATCCTAACACTCTCCATTACTCTATGTAAAAAAGGCCCCCCAGCTTCCTACTTGACCTACCAATCCTTAGTCTCTCAGAAAATCACGTTCAGGAATCCTTGTGAAACATGAAGTGTCACTGAAGACATCCCAGTGCATTTTCCAAGACTGAAAACCAGGGATCTATGTTCTTCATGTCATTCCAAACGTTTATATGGTTTTGTTCTTCTTTAGCCTTCCTATAGTGCCCTACAAGTTACAGCCTGGCACAGATATGCAAATTTAGATTTGCAAGGCTTACTAGTGCTTCATTAACATTGTGTAAATATGTTAACATATACAGAAAAGATTTCTTTTGGGCTCTAAGGAACACAGCAGTTATTGATTTTTCTTCTTTTTTTTTCCCCCAATATAGAAATGAGGATTGGAATAAGCACAAACAATTCATATCTTCAAATCAGTGCTACTGTCAGGGAACAGTAGTTTTATTGATTTATCGGGGATGAGGCATTTTGTAATATATTAAAGAAAATAAGCTCTTGTCCTTATAATACTTTGCAAAATGGATTTAAAATAATTTATTTTGAAGTCCTTTGTGTACTTATGCTGAGGACTCAGCTACTCCAAAGGCTCTTTATTACTCATTGCTGACACACTGGCTCCTTATTTATTTTTAAAGGTTGCAACTAACAGTTAATGAAAAACAGCCTACAGTAACTAGAGGACATTTGCTTTATCTATGCCTCAGCAATGTATCAAATATGCATTTTAATAGAAGGCTATTGAAAGATGAATGGACTCATTTAAGAAACTGTGTGATGTCACTTGTGATCAATTAACCAAAAACCTACATGTATGACTGGCTGACAGACCAGTTTACTTCACTGAGTACTGAATAAATTGAGCCATTCCTCTGAATTTTCAGCTCCATTTACCCTAGACATTTATTAAACAAACCTTTAAGCCCTTCGCCAATTATTGCTATACAGCCGTTTAAATGGAAAGTATAAAATTAATCATAGATATCTGAAGATGTTACTTTTATAAATTAGATCTTATCCACAGCTTTATCTGTAAATAGTATAGTACAACAATTGCATCTGTTAAGTAAATGGTTTTAGGACCATTTAAGAATTTATATGAATTTCCCCCTGCCTGACCACAGCCTGCTTTAAAAATCAGAAAAGACCACCTTTAGAAGGTAACCATCCTGTTAAGTAAAAATACTAAAAAAAAAAAAAAAAAAAAAAAAAGGAAACCCTCCCATACTTTTCTGAAAATGTTTTTGGGAGATTTTCCAAGGCACAAATGGCACCTTGTTCCCAATGACAGTCAATGGCAGTTAGGCATCTTGACTGACATTTGTGGAAAACCTCCCCAATTTTCTCATTGTCACACTTGAAAGCTGACTACATATTTAGGAGTCTATGTGCCAGGTTCACTCCTTTTACCTAAGTTGTGTGGTTCTTTGCACAGCAAGAAGCTCCAAGGCTGTGTCTAGACTAGACCCCAACTTCGAAGGGGTCATGGCAGTTACAGTGTTGGGAGATTATTAATGAAGTGCTGCGGTGCATATGCAGCACTTCAATAGGCTAAATCTCTCCTGCGGCAAATTCGAAGTATGAAGCTTCCAAGTGCCAGCTTGCGTGTAGCCGCAGGTCAGCCGCAACTACTTCTAAGTGCCCGCGCTACTTCAAAGACCCTTACTCCTCAAAATGTCACACTTTGAAGTTGCTGCGGGGGAGATTTAGCCTAATGAAGTGCTGCATATTCACCGCAGCACTTCATTATTAATCTCCCAACACTTTGAATTACCATGCCCCCTTTGAAGCTGGGGCCTAGTCTAGACACAGCACCAGTGGAAGGAAGACGTAAAAGAGGAAGACCTTCAATAATGTGGAAAAGATCTACTGAGATTGAAGGACAACAACTAGAGTACTCCTGGTGTCAGCTAGAAGTTTTGTCCAAGACAGAATGGAAAGTACAAGGGTTTAAATCAAGTAAGTCAAGTGGAAGATCATGCTTCTATTTAATGTGCATAAAAGCAGTAGGACAATAGGGATTCTAAGTTTAAAAAAATGAATAAGGGTAACATGCTAGTATTCTTGCTTTGTTCATTATAACAGCGAGATACTCCTTTAAGTTAATGGGTCTGTCTTTGAGCAGCTCAGCACAAGTATGAGTAAATTAAAATCTAACTTTAAAAAGAAAAGATGTCCTTTTAAATGTTCATCTGCATTTGGTTTTGAATACGAGGACATTAAGGTAGAAAGGATCTAAAAGGTCACTGGTGTAGAAGAAACTCACTAGCAAAGTTTTCCTGAACACACTTATTTTAGATCCTTTGTCATATGATCACCTTCCACAGTTTATGCAGACTATTTTCTGCACATATACATTTGAAAAAAAAAAACTGTGCCAAAAACACAAGGTATCTAACATGAAGTAAATTAGACCACAGAACAACTTTTCTATGGTAAAGGAAGTCAACAGGAATATTGGAATGTCCCCCTACTGTGTTTACACATGGTATTCTACTCAGAATATGAAAAACTGAATTGTTTCATTATAACAAACACAGTGAGCAAGGGAAACCCAAGGCTGGAAAAGGTTTCATTTAATGAACTTAGTAAACTAATCATGTTTCCATTACTCAGTGTGATAAGCTGATTTCCCCACCTGGAAGAATGGAGTTTCTTAGGTCTGGAACCACCTATGGTGTAGCCACATGCACACTGCTGCTTCTATTCAAGAGAAATTATACTCATGGGTTACCAATAGGCAATGAAAGAGCAGAAATACACGGGAGAAAAATCAGGCACTGCCTCTGAATAGTGTTACAGTATAGGTGGGATTAGAAAGAAATCTTTCAAAGTGAAAAGTAGAACAGGAAAAAAATGCAACAAAGTACACTTCAGGTTAATTCACACTCGGCAGAAATCATCTGAAATCCATTTTAAAAGGACTTCAGGGGAATTAAAGAAACGCTTTCTGAAAGAAATCTTGTAAAAAGTACTATCTTATCATGAAGCTTGTAAAAGGAAAGATCGTTGTTATAAAAGTGAATAAGATCAAGGGGAAGCTCATGAACTTATTTTGTAAGACAGCTGCAGCAAATCTTTTCTGATCACACTATTAGAAAAGCCATTGCTACCTGGTCATAGGAGCATTCTGTAATTTAAAAAAAAACAGATCGAAGTGGTAAGCATGGGACATGGTGAATGCAGAATGGTGTGGTCCTACAACGAGATAGCTGAACCCACTGGAGAGCAGCTTCTTAACTATTCTCATTCATTTATATTGAGATTTGCCAAAATATTATAGTTCAGTGTTTTAAGCATCTATCCAGCAGAAAATTATTTTAAAGGAATTTGTTCCAGCCAAAAGGTACACAGCTATTTGTATTTGGGCTGGATGCTGTACTCTGGAGAAAGTTACACCAGCATCCTTTTCACACTAAACATTGAATCTCGGCTTTTCTCTCCTCCTCTATCTCACACTGCACTGTTCACTCCCCTCCTGTTACAGTCTGGGTGGGTTTTTCTTTCTTTACATTCTTATGATGATGCCGCCGACACTGATGCCGCCGACATTATTAAAGGAGATCCCGGGAATCCCAGTGGTCATATTGGGTAGGTTGGCATCCTCTATCCACCCATCTGGCTGCTCCCTTACTTCTAAAGGAATTAAAACTTGAAAGTATCTCCACCTGGCTGGCACTTGCACACACTCAAAGATATGTCTTGGGAACCTCCAGGAATGGACCTATTCTAACAATAATAATCATCTGTTCCATGGGTCTAACCCAAGAATACCAATTATAGATAATATACAGCTAATGTACTTAAATTTGAATTAACATGCCTTTACCTTTAGAGTATAACAGACTGTGGGTATATCTACACTCACCAGAAGTTTGAAGTGGTAGCTGTAAATCTTTTGGGGTTTGATTTAGTGTGCCAAGTGGAGCAGTGCTAAATTGAACCAACCGGGTTCCACTGTCAACTCTGGCATAGTCGAGAGGAGTGGGGAAAGTCAAAGGAGAGTTTCTGCCATTAACCTTCCACTGTGGGGATGGCAGGAAAATTTGATATAGGATACGTTGACCCCAGCTATGAAATTCACATAGCAGGAGTTGCATATTTTAATCCATTTTTCCCCTTAGTGTAAACCTTGCATAAGATTAACTCTCACCACTATTTTAAGTCCACTGGGGACAGAAAAATAAAATCAATTCACAAACAAAGGATACAGTGAAGGATGAAACTTAGTTAACTGGAATTTCCACTGCTACCACTCACTCCCACCACAGTGCACAGTCCTTTGGATTTCAGATCCCCAAATGCTTGCATTGGTATGCTTGAAGATCTGTCCAGCTAAAGAAACAAAATGCACAACCCTTTTGAAGATATATCCACAGAGTTGGGTACCCTTTGGATGAGGAGATCACTCTGCCTCTCCTCAGACTGAGGGCTGGTCTACGCTAGGAAAATAAATTGATTTCAGATGCACAATTCTAGCTACAGCAAGTGTGCAGCTACAATCAACTTATCTGAAATTGACTTACCGGGCTGTCCTCACTGGGGAAGCTCAACAGTAAAGCTATCACAAGGAGTACAACTACTGAGCCCTAATAGATTGTTTTCCCACATCCCTGCCAGGCACACAAAATCAGACCCCGGATGTTCAACCCTGAGAGGGCTGATCTTCTGGGTAATATAGTCTGTCTCCTGCGCCCCTTCCCTTGCAAATACTCTCCCAAACAAAGAACTCACAGTTCAGTTATTGAAGTTCTAGGCACAGCAATCGTCCCTCCCCTGGCTCCAGGGAAGCCTCTGAAGCTCCTTGTGCTATCAAAGCCTCAGCAGACTCCAGGCCCTCCAACAGGGGAAGGAGGAACAAAGGAGGCAACTGCCCCCTGGTCCCAGCACTTCAAAGCTCTGAGCCCCTTTGAAATGCTGTGGAGTGCTGCTCTGTGGGTGCCTCAGAAAGAGAGCATGTGGCGGGGGTTACGGCTGACTGCCCCATGCCCTGCCCCTTCTGCCCTTGGCCTCACCCCCTCTGTGGGGCAGGGAGCTGGGCCTCCCTGCCACCTTGACCCCACACCTGCAGTGCCTTTCAGTACCATTTGCATATTGGTTTTCATGTGGATTTCAGCCACAGCTTCCAGGCTCCTAGCTGCTGCTTCCTGTGTGAAATGAGCACTACAGTACCATTCTGGTTCCACTCTCCAAAATGAAACCCCCTGCACTCAGACATCCCAGTCCAGACTTTATCAAGATGGGTCTTTAAAAACCTCTAGAGATGGAGATTCCAACACCTCTCTAGGGAATGCATTCCAGCGTTTCACCACCCTCCTGGTGAAGTAGTTTTTCCTAATATCCAACCTACTCCTCTCCTTCTGTAACTTCAGACTATTGCTTCTTGTTCTGAGGTCTATCACAACTGAGAACAGTTTATCTCCATCCTCTTAAGAGCTCCTCTTCAGGAAGTTGAAGGCTGCTATTAAATCACCCCCCAGTCTTCTCTTCTGCAAATTAAACAAGCCCAAATCCCACAGCTTCTCCTCTAGGTTATGTGCTCTAGACCCTTAACCATTTTTGTTGCCCTCCACTGAACCTCCTCCAGCACATCCACATCCTTTCGATACTGGGGTATCCAAAACTGGACATAATACTCCAGATGTGGACTCACTAGTGCCGAACAGAGAGGAACAACAAGTTCTCTAGATCTGCTCAAAATGTTCCTCCTAATTCACCCTAAATGCCATTGGCCTTCTTGGCTACAAGGGCACACTGTTTACTCATACCCAGCCTCTCATCCACCATAACCCCTATGTCCCTTTCCATCACACTGCTGTTTAGCCAGTCAGTCCCCAGCTTATAAGAATGCTTGGAATTCTTCCATCCCAAGTGCAGGACTCTACACTTCTCATTGTTGAACCACATCAGATTTCTTTTGGCCCAATCCTCCAATTTATCCTGGTCACTCTGGATCCTATCTACCTTTCCCCCTACCTTAGTGTCATCCACAAACTTGCTGATGGAGCAATCCAGTCCCTCCTCCAGGTCATTAATAAAGATGTTGAACAACACCAGCCCTGGAACTGAGCCTTGCAGCACTCCACTTGAAACTGGCCACCATCCATATATTGAGCCAATGACCACTACCCTTTGGGCCTGACCACCAAGCCAGCTTTCTATCTATGTTATAGTTCATGTATCCAATCATACTTCCTCAGCTAATGGGCAAAAATGTTGTGGGACACTGTATTAAAAGCTTTGCTGAAGTCAAGGTATATCACATCCACTGACTTCCCCATGTCCACAGAGTCCGTTACCTCATCATAGAAGCTAATCAGATTGGTGAGGCATGACTTGTCCTTGGTGAATTCATGTTGTCTGCTCTTGATCCCTTTCCTCTCTTCCAAGTGCTCCAAAATGGATTCCTTGAGGTTCCCCCTCCATTATTGAGGTAAGGCCAACCAGTCTATAGTTTCCTGGATTGTCCTCCTTTCATTTTTTAAAGATGGGCCCTACATTTGCCTTTTTCCAATCATCCAGAATCTCTCCCGGTCTCCAAGAATCTTCAAAGATAATGGCCAAAGGCTTGGCAATGACATCGGCCAATTCCCCTCAGTAACCTTGGGTGCATTAAGTCCAGACCCATGGATTTGTGTATGCCTAGTTTTTTTTATAAGTAGCTCTTAACTTATTCCTTCCCCACCGAGTGCTGTCCTCCACCCTCCCACACTGCATTGTTTAGCACCGTCGTGTGGGAGTTGTCCTTGTCCATGAAGACTGAGGCAAAAAAAACAGTGAGTACTTCAGCTTTTCTTACATCATCTGTCACTAGTTACCTCTTTCATCCAGTAATGGCCCTACACCTTCCCTGATAACTCTCTTATTGTTAACATGCCTGTAGAAACGTTTCTTGTTACCCTTCACATTCCTTGCTAGCTGCAATTCCAATTGTGCTTTTGCTTTCCTGACTACTGCCCGGCATTCACCAGCATATATTTATGCTGCTTTTTAGACAACTGTCCACATTGCCACTTCTTATACCAGTGGTTCTCAAACTTTTCAGGATCATGCCCCCCTTTTGATTTTTGAGAAACCCCCACGCCCTTCTGCACCTCTTGTTAGCAGTCATCCAAACCCCTTTTTAATAAAAGAATCAATTTGTAATTTAAAATAAACACAAAAATTTGATATAAAAATGTTATTTAAAATTAAAAATAAGCACAAATAGTTTTTCTTGGTCCCTTGTGGGTTCCTGGTGCAGCCCCAGTTGGCCAGCTGCCTGAGCCCTATGCCAGCCATCAGAACTGCCCATGCCAGCCGCATGCCCACCTCAGATCTGCGCTGCCAGAGCCACCCACCTGAGCCCCACACCACCAGGCCCAGCCACAAACTTGCCAGCCGCTGGCGCCAGCTGCCCACCCCAGCCACGGACCAGCTGCTTGAGCCACCTGCCCAAGCCCACGCTGCCCGCCCCAGCCTCCCGCCCACCGGCACAAGCTGCACATTGCTGGGGCCAGCTGCCTGCCTGCCCACCCAAGCCCCTCACTGCAGTGGCCAGCTGCCCATCCACCTGAGCCACCTGAACCCTGTGATGCCGAGGCCAGCTGTCCAAGCCCCGTGAGTCCTGCAAGCCAGCCGGACACCTGAGCCCTGCAAGCCCTGAGAGCCATCTATCTGATCCCCTCCCTTCCACAAACCCAAGCAACATGAGTCCCCACTCTTACCCCATCCCCCTTACCTGAGCCAGGCACCCCCAGTCCCCCATCTAACCCCATCCTCCTCCTCCTCCCACCTCCAACCCACATTCACTCACCTTTGCACATGGGTCTTTGCCGGCTGCCTGCTTTTTACAGTGTCTGCGTCGGGTCACCCACATAAAATGGCAGGGGCTGAGGAGCAAAGGGTGTGGAGAAGGATGCGGGGGCAGGGTTGCCCCATGTCCCCCCCTCCGAATTTCTTCACCCCCCCAGTTTGGGAAACCATGTCTTATACACGTCTTTTTGAGTTTAAGCTGACCAACGACTTCCCTGTTAAGCCAAGCTGGTTGCTTACCATATTTGCGTTTCTTACTAAGCAAAAATAACCCAGACCACATTCAGTCTGCGTTTACCATCGATGATGTAGACTGAGACATTTTACATGACATATCCTTTTAACTTTGCCCTTTACTATACAACTATTAATACCATAGAGTATAAATGTGTTCATTTGAAAGTTGATTATTATTGTTTCTTCATTAAATATGCAAAATGTTGCTTATCCACACAAAACAAGCACACAAAGTAGCTGTTTGCAGACAGATTTTGCTTTGTACGACTTTCTGAGTGCCACAGAGAGAAGGGAACACCTCCTCCAATGAGAATTTGATGCAAGAGCACCTCTGGAATCACATATGTAACCAATCTATAAATGACAGGTGACTGCAAGAAGGGCCAGGTTCAGTTCCTTGGGGATCCCATCAATAATGTGACTAAATTGCCTGAGTTCCTACCCCGTAACCTGGGACAATCTCACGTTCCCTGCCGTATGCCTGTAAAGGCAGCTCTTCCCCTCTTTCAAGCACAAGGTCTGAGATGGAAACAGCTTGTTTAACAAGCAGGAGCCTACCATATATTTACATGGCAACACCTGCAGTATTCCTACACAAAGGAAAGAGAAACCCCATTGAGCAAGGCACTGTCCCCAGAGTCTGCTCAGCTGAGTCTCTTGCTTAGAGGTCTTTATCTGCACACCCCTACTTAAAGTGCGCCTCTGCCTCAACTCTACACTCACAGCATGGTCTGGTCTACACAAACCCAGAGTTCACAGGTACATCAGTATGGAGTCTCTTGCCACACAGCGGCAGGTCACCCACCGGCTGCTTGCCTGTTGCTCCTTTAGGCCACCCCTTGTGGGCTGCTTGCCTACCGCCCCACCAGCCACTTCTGCCAGCTGCTCTCTGCCTGCTGCTCCTGCCAACTGCTTGCCCACTGTTCTCTGCCAGCTGATTTCAGCTCTCAGTGGCTTCAGCTCTGGGCCTAGCCACAAGAATCTCAGTATACACCAGGGTGGATTTTCACAATGTAACTACAGACCCAGGCATTGGTCTGGGCTTTAGTTCTGTCTTTGAACAGTGGGGGAAAGGACTAGTCAAACCAAACTTCTGGTTGTATGATCAAAAGACTCCCAAGCCAGCTGGTTCAGTCAGTTCCCCCTCCCCACTTTTACTCCTCAGTGCTCTGCTGGGGGGAGCTCTGTGTGATCCATGTCTTCAACAGAGATAATGACTGTCCTGCATCCCCACAATAATTTCAAGCACTGGTGATATTCCACAGTTCCTACACTGGGTGATAACAATTTGTGACTTTACAACAAGAAGTTGTTTACAGTAAACAAAAATCCACTGCTACATTTGCTACCCAGCAGGTCTTGCAAACAAAGCAACTATTTACACAGACACATGCTGCAACACATTCCTCAAATTCCTTCAGTAAGATTAAGCTCCTGCTCCCACACTCCTAATGCATATAATTTAAGACTATGGCATAAAAGACATCTCCATTTCTGTCCTTTTCAGTCCAATTCCTTGCTGATGGGTCAGATTCTTATCCTTCAGTGTCATGTCAATGAACCCTTGGATCAGCATATCAATATATAGCCCTTAAAAGATGAGGGCTGCTCTTGCTGGAAGAAGCTCTTCCTATTTGAAGTACTAATGAGTCCCTCAACTCGTTGAGTTTAATGATTGCTCATCGTACCCACTATTTTGCAGAATTGGTTCTACTGCACAGGATCATTTCATAACTCTGTTAACATGTAAGTAAAATGAAATTTAGTAGACATTCCAGACAATTATTTGTTTATATAATCATTGCATTAAAAACTACCAGTTTGACCCTGTAGAGCCTGACTTGTTAATGTCAGCAAGGTTGGCCCAAACTGGGAAACAAGACAAATTACTTGTATGGGTCAGCCACAGTGACTGTCTCCTGGAAGTTTTATAGCAACATATGTTCCAATTTGGTAACATAAATGATATGCATGAGAGGGTTTTATTATGAAAGTAAACCTGAAGTAATAAATCTTAAATCAATCATTACTTGAAGTGCGAGACTACATGCAGGCCTTAGGCACACTCCACAGTCATGTACCGCAACTTCATGACAACACTGTGGAATAAAGAGTAAAAGATTAATGGATTGACTAAATAGGCAAAACATTTCCCAGCGTGAATACTGGGGTCCCTATCTGGTCATCCATAGAACGTAAAAGTCAGCTGTATGTAAAGTAGGCCAAGGTTGCCTTCAGAGCCCTATGTACTGAAAATAAGACCTCCTTTTGTGAGAAAAAAGAAAGCTCTTTGAGAAAAAGCTCAGCTAACAACGCAACTGTGCAGTTTGAAGCTTTAACTCAGAAGAATATAATTGCTGAAATTCTGTTAAATCTATCCTTGATTTAATTTTAAAACGTAGAACAAAACTACTGTAACCCATTTGAGATAGTTCTGCAGCTGTACTGCCTCAACACAGCACTGACTCTCAGATAGCCCTTTAATACATAAAGTGTCCTTTAATGCTACAGTAACCTCCCTCCTGCACCTCACCGCATCATTTCCTGTGTTCTGTGGGAACCTAGGCTACCTGAGATAGCCTTCAGCATATGTCATAAATCTTTCTATTGAATACAGAAGACATGGTAAAACTTATTCTCTCACTCAAACAAACATATTTCAGGAAGTTTTTTTCAGACAACACCGCTGAGGCAGAAGTAGTACTGTATTATTCTCTGCTGCTTTTGGCTCCTGTGTTTTTTAATTTATATTCACATTTCAAATTGATATATTAAAAATAGAAGAGAGCACACTTTCTCAGCATTCATTATGAGCCTTAATTAGACATACCATAAAAAGGATCTGCAGCACCAGTATCTTCACAGGCAGGCAATCATTTAAAAATTCGTTTCTGTTCAATCATTTTTGTCCTTTCTGTAAGAATCGGTTGAGGCACGTAGGATGATCAATAATACATGCACACAGGCTGTGAAATCTCAGCATGCTATACGACAGCTTCCTCAAACAGGATACTCTGTTAAAGCTTTTTTTTGTTGTTGTCGTCATCGTCGTCATTGTTGTTGTTGTTGTTAATAGCACAGTGTTTTCATTGCTCTAGGTCAGATAGTGTCAGTATTAACATCATAAAACCCTATTTTTGGGAATTTGTAACTTGAAAATAGATGGTAAAATCAAAAAATGTCTTCAGCTGCAAGCACACAAGACAGCAGTCTGGCAGCCTTGAAGGGTGAAAATTTCTATTTACCTTATGTAAGCTTCCCAACACAACCTCCCAGCAAAGTTACATTAGGCTGAGCTAGTGTAACTGTTCTAAGACAGGCGTGTACCTTTCATGGCATGTCTACATTGCAATAACACACCTACACTGGACCAGGTCTCAGGCTTGTTGGGGCTGAGTCCATGGGCTATAAAACTGGAGGACAGATATCTGAGCTCAGGTTGGAGCCCAAGCCCTAGTGCCCTGTGATGGGTTAGGGCATACCAGAGCCCAGGTTCCAGACTGAATGTGAATGTCTATACTACAGTTTGATAGCTCCACCGCCTGAGACCTACAAGGCCAGACCCAGCTGACATGGGTCAGTCATGGATGAGTTATTATAGTGCTGACATATCCTCAGTCTCTACATCCATTCTATCTTCTGACGCTCTCCTGAGACTGTCAACAAGCTGGAAAAATTACGAGGATGTATTCTGAAGTGCAAACTGGGACAGTCAACACAACACAGTCATGACTTTTGGTCATGGATTCAGCCAGTTTTATCTTATACGGTTTAAGCAACTCAAATTCACCATTTCTCAGAGGGAAGAAAGAGTTTCTGAACTGATAAAAATGGCAAAACATATCATAGATTAAATATATCTATAAAAACCATTACTATTTGCATACGTATAACTTTCTTGTCAGTCTTTCAGCAAAGAGAAGTTAATTATTGAACATATCTTTTATTAAGGGACCTGGAATGGCTTAAAAAAGATGAAGTCCTCTGAAGAACACTCAGGCCTCCCTTCTTGACACTAAAGCCCAAAGATAGCATGCAACTTTCTTCTCCCTACTAGAAAACTTTCACCAAGGGACATACTCCCAGTGGGGGAAGAAAAAATGTCTGATTACAAGTATTTGTGGAGGGAGTAAAAAGAAAAGCAGAGAGAGACTTTCAGTTACCAGGGCAAGCAAGGTACCTGAGATGTGTTCCAGCCAAGAATTTGAAGTATCTGGAACTTCCAGAAGGCTCTAGAATGCTTTTTCCCCAGTCTTCATACTTAAGTGCCCCCTCCCCCACCCAGTATTGGAACACCTCACAAAAATGAATTCATCAGCACAATCTCTGTGTGTGGTAGGGAAATATACTCATTTTAAGTGAGGGAAAATTGTTGTGGAAAGATAAAATAACTTTTCTAAAAATCACACACGTATTCCATGGAAAAAAATGGAAAATTAGCATAGTTCTTAATCTTTACTTTAATAAATTAGAGCTAGATTACCGTCCTACCTTTTAATCACCTGAAGAAGAAGGAGCACTCTCCATATTTCACAGGTGAAGATCCTGAGGTACTGAAAAATTGTGACAAAGACACTAAGCTAAAAGATGCTGCAGAAGAGTGCCAAAAACAGATAGAAAGGAAAAGAGCAAAAGATGATGCTGGGCAACACAGCAGCATAGGTAACACCTAATAAACAAGGGTCAGAAGGAATGAGGGTGCAACACGACAGTAGCAAGACAACTCAAGCCTGTAGTTGGACTACTCTTAGGTCTTTGGGGCTGATTACATCACTACTTCCTTGACTTCTCAGAACAGCTTCATTAGGATAGGTGCCAGGGAACCAATCATTAGCCCTAATTATGCTGGAAAAACAGCCAATTAATGATGTTTCTAAGGAGAAAACAGCAGTCATACAAGTACAAAGCTGAGAGTATAATTTTGTATCTCATGCAATCTCTCCTGTTTTAAGGTACTTCTCACCTACACCATCACACGAGCAGTCCCATTGGGTACGCTTTGGAAAGCTTAGTTTTATGTGACCAACATTTTTCCTGAATAAGTATAAATTCTCATTTTTGTTGTGATAACTGCTCCTTTAGTGATTGAAAGGAAAATACTTGTTTTTCTGAATCTCATGCTGATTTGCTTTGGTAGGTGTATTTGGTATTCAACATTTTAATTCTGTTTAGAAAAAAATGCTACCATGGCTGAAGACAATGGCCGTGTCTACACAAGCCCCAAAATTCGAAATGGCCATGCAAATGGCCATTTCGAAGTTTACTAATGAAGCGCTGAAATGCATATTCAGTGCCTCATTAGCATGCGGGCGGCCATGGCTCTTTGAAATTTATGCGGCTTGCTGCCGTGCGGCTCGTCCCGACGGGGCTCCTTTTCGAAAGGACACCACCTGCTTCGAAGTCCCCTTATTCCCATCTGCTCATGAGAATAAGGGGACTTCGAAGTAGGCGGGGTCCTTTTGAAAAGGAGCCCCGTCGGGACAAGCCACGCGGCGGCAAGCCACGTCAATTTCGAAGCGCCATGGCCGCCCTCATGCTAATGAGGTGCTGAATATGCATTTCAGCACTTCATTAGTACACTTTGAAATGGCCATTTGCGTGGCCATTTCGACGTTTGGGGATAGTGTAGACATAGCCTATGATGCACAAAGATATGTAACAAACATAAACCTGGAAAAGTTTCAGTACAACAGTCTTGATGGTGTATCTTCAAATTTTAACATGATGAGTTACTTTACATCTCCCTCTCTTGTGGCTATTCATCAAGGAATGAGGATTAGCAACACATCTTTCAGCAACTGAATTAGATAACATGCACTTTGAGAGGAAGGAAAGTTGATCTTTTGGAGGAGTTTATTCCACCAACACTACCTGGATACTGGAAGCACAGCTGTGTGCAACAGTCACCATGGAATCCAAACTATGCACTGTTTAGCTGGATTAAGATTCACGAAAAACTATTTCTGGTTGTAATAAAGACTCATTCATGCCAAGTTTGTCAAAAGGTTCACAAAAGCTCACGAACCTTTCATGTGAACCAGGGATGACAGATCCTTTTGCATGTTTCAGATATGCAACAACAGAGCAGTACAGAGAACTCTAAGGCATCACAGATTCAGAGAGCATCCTTTCCTGGCCACCCATGATGACTGCTGCAGAGAATTACAGGTCTGTGTGCTCTGACATTCCAGATTGTCAAGCTCCTGAAGCCGGAATACAGTCCAGAGCACAGACCTTTTATCTAGCACCATCCTTCTGAAGGTTTGACCCACCATCTAGCCAGCTTGTCCATCTGGACACAAAACTGACCCTTCAGATTTCTTGGTATTTGAACACTTAAGGCACATGAACACACACTTTCTATTACCTAACATCTTTGTGTTCAGTTATACTTAAACACATACAACAGAGAAGAGTACAGATTGAACAGAATAACATGCTAAGTGCAATGTCCCTCACTAGTTCATCCTTCCTTTAAGAGTGTTTGAGGCATGATCTGTGTATAGTGTCAGCCAGTCACTTAGGCAGGATCAAAGAATCATAGGGCTGGAAGGGACCTCTGAAGGTCATCTAGTCCAGCCCCCTGCTTCAAGCAGGATCAAACCCAACTAAGTCATCCCAGCCAGGACCTTGTGAACCTGGGACTTAAAAACATCTAGGGATGCAGATTCCACCACCTCTCTAGGCAACACATTCCAGCGCTTCAACACCCTCCTAGTGAATTAGTTTTCCCTAATATCCAACCTACTCCTCTCCTCCTGTAACTTCAGACCATTGCTCCTTGTTCTGTTATCTGACACCACACCGTCCTCTTTAGAGCATGCTTTCAGGAAGATGATTAAATCACCCTTCTGTAAACTAAACAAGCCCAAATACCTCATCTTATCCTCGTAGGTCATGTACTCCAGCCCCTTAATTTTTGTTGCCCTTTTCTAAACCTGCTCCAGCACTTCCACATCCTTTTTATACTGGGGGGCTCAAAACTGGACACGATATTCCAGATGTGGCCTCAGCAGTGCCGAATAGAGGGGAACAATCACTTCTCTAGATCTGCTGAAAATGCTCCTCCTAATTCACCCTAAATGCCATCAGCCTTCTTGGCTACAAGGGCACACTGTTCACTTATATCCAGCCTTTCATCCTCCATAACCCCTTGGGCCCTTTCTGCTGTACTGCTGTTTAGCTAGTCGGTCCCCAGCCTACAACAATGCTTGGGATTCTTCCATCCCAAGTGCAGGACTCTACACTTCTTATCGTTGAACCACATCAGATTTCTTTTGTCCCAATCCTCCAAATTGTCCAGGTCACTCTGGATCCTATCTCTACCCTTCAAAGTATCTAATTCTCCCCCTAGCTTTGTGTTATCCTCAAACTTGCTGAGGGTGCAATCCAGTCCCTCATCCAGATCATTAATAAAGATGTTGAACAACACCGACCCCAGAACCGAGCCTTGGGGCACTCTGCTTGAAACTGACGGTCATCCAGATATTGAGCCACTGACCACTATCTGTTGCACCTAACTGTCAAGTCAGCTTTCTATCCATCTTACATGGATCCAATCCATATTTCCTTAACCTATGGGGGCAAGAATGCTGTGGGAGACTGTATCAAAAGCTTTGCTGAAGTCAAGGTATATCACATCCACTGCCTTCCCATGTCCACAGTGCCTGCTACCTCATCATAGAAGCTGATCAGATTGGTCAGGCACGACTTGCCCTTGGTGAATCCATGTTGGCTATTGTTGATCATTTTCCCTTCTTCCAAGTGTTCCAAAATGGATTCCTTGAGGATCCCCTCCATTATTTTCCCAGGGATTGAGGAAAGGCTGACCAGTCTATAGTTCTCTGGATTGTCCTTTTCTTTTTTAAAGATGGGCCCTACATTAGCCTTTTTCCAGTCATCTAGGATCTCTCCTGATATCCAAGAGTCTTCAGAGATAATGGCCAAAGGCTCAGCAATGATGTCTGCCAATTCCCTCAGTACCCATGGGTGCATTAAATCCAGACCCATGGATTTGTGTACATCTAATTTTTCTAGATAGCTCAGAACTTGTTCCTTCCCCACTGATGATTTGTCTCCACCTTCCCATACTGCATTGTCTAGCACTGTAGTGTGGGAGCTGTCTTTGTCCGTGAAGATGGAGGCAGAAAAAGCATTGAGTACTTCAGCTTTTCTTACATCATCTGTCACTAGGTTACCTCTCTCATCCAGTAACGGCCCCACAACTTCTACCCTCTACCCCTTAACCTAACCTGCCCCCAAAAGAGCCTCCTTCACCTTACTTCAGTGGAAAATAGATCTCTTCCCTCCTGTGAGTCCCTTTACAAAAGTATGGGCAACCTGTGCCCCACTGGAGCTACAGTTGCAGCTCAAGGATCCTCTGGCTGCTCCCCTCCATGTGCCTCTTTCTCTGGCAGTTGCTTTGCTCTTTCCCCTCCCTGGCAGGGCTTTTGGAGCATGTGAATCACCGGAGTCAGACTCTGGCCCCAGCTCCTCCCACTCCCTCAGCTGTTCACCACATTACAAATTCTGGGAGGGAGAAAAGCAGCAATGGTGTGTGAATCAGGTGATTTGCACACTCCAAAAATGCTGCGAGGGAGGGGAAGAAAAAAGGAAGGACAGAGCCCCAGAGTCCTGGTGTACAAGAGGCACATGGGGAAGGAGGCAGACAGGGGAGTTGCAGGTGGCACCCCAGTGGATCGCAGGCTGCTGTAGCCAACTGAAGCAAAGGAGGGCCACTCGTGCAGCCCCCTCACCCTTTGCAATTGCCCATCACTGCTTTATAGATTGCTTACAAGCATCACCTGCTTTTTTTGTTCTGCTCCTGGTAATTCTCCATAACTTCCAAACTCCTTCACCTCTCGACCTTCAGACAAGAGGAAGTGCATTCACTCACCTACAGCAAGCCCACTGTCCCCAAGTGTTTTATTTTGAACAGACCATATGTGAATGCTGATGACTCCCTTTTGTCTTTGGCATGGCAGAAATATTATCTAACCCTGGTAAATCCACAGGCAGACAGACTTGTTATCATAGGCATTGACTCCAAGGGTGCTACAGGGCTCAAGCACGCACTGAAAAAAATAGGGGGCACTCAGCACACACACTCCACCATGTGTGTGTTTTTTAATGCAATAAACTTTATACTGGAAGTTACTTTGCCTTAAACTGACATTTTGTGATGGCACCAGTAGATAGCAGGAAAACGTATATGGCACACTGTGGAACTGGAAGATGTAAACCCCCTCCAAAAAAAAAAAGTCGGTGCCTGTGCTTTCCAAGATGTAGCAATTTTATGATACAATTTCATAAAATCATCCATAATTCAGATCTCATACAGCTAGATCCCCCAATTAGTTACACAAGCAAAGAAAAAACTGGACGCAGACAGATATGTGGCCAACCTTAAATTCAGTGAAACCTGACAGTTCATAACTGAGGGCCAAATTCAGATGTGGGGACAGAAGACACTGTGCAAAGCTGAACAGCATGTGTTTGTTAACACCTTATCTGAATGTGTAACTCATCTAAATTTAACTCATAGAACTTCTTCAAATCCCAGACTAAAAGTGCAGATTCTGGGATGTGAATCCATATTATAAGCAGCCAAAATAGGCATTTATATATTGTGAAACAAAGCCACTAAGTTGCACACACTGCTTTTAATCAAAACAGCTTTGTTTTGTAGACTCTCTAAATCACTTTGAAATGTGAACTAAACTGGATTTTTTAAAAAACTTGAATTACTCTGAAATCACAATCACATAAGTGTATGAACAAAGTGAAAGAAGATTAGTATCCCATTTATTTACTCCTGCTAACAAGACCAAAGTTTAAGTTTCAATATTTCCCATAATAATCACTATTAAAATCACTAGGGTCAAATACGTTTTCTACCAATATTCTAAAACACTCAGTTAAAATTATTACTTTCTATGAACAGTTGCTAAAAACAGTCACTATAACAATCACAGAAAATTAACACCAAAAGGGTGCAAATGTAGTTGAAGCAAATTAAATACAGAAGTCCACAGAGAAGTCTGCAATTTTTGCCAAAGTCTTGTATCAACCACCTCAGAACACTCACATAACCCTGAACTTGGCAGGTACACAATTCATCATTCATTTCAACTTTATTAGCATTTTGTTAAAATAGCTGAAGTAGTTGACTTTCTGATGCCTTTGTCAACCAAGTTATCACAGTAATTCTTCATTCCAAATATACTAATAATTGGCTGCACGTTAGATAAAACAGTGAATGGAAACTGTTGCCCACTGGAGTAAAGAGGAATCAAATGGTTTTCACATCTTATGTTCTTATTCCTCCTGTTTTGCCAATAAAAACTTTAAAAAACCCACATATTTTAAATTGAACCAATTCATTTTAAGTAAAGCAGAACAGTCACAACACTTCTCTCTACTACTGTACCAAGATCTGACACCAGTATTTCCTGATACTTATTTCCTTCTGTGCCATTCTACTCCTTCATTTGTAGGGACATGTCAGGACTGCTACTCCGTACTAAGGCTGCTTCAACACATGCATGATCTTCCAGAAGAGTATCGTCCAGAAGACAGCTTCCAGACGATTGGCTTCCAGAAGATCACATGAAAATGTAAAACAAGGTCCAAAAGAGTTGTTCCTTCTTCCAGAAGAGGGTGTCTACACATGCATGGAAGCTCTTCTGGTCCAACAGAGCAGGAAATGCCATAGATGGGATCGCATGGCCGTGGAGCTGTTCTGGGGCCGCTGGCCATGTGGCCCGTTAAAGCACACCTCCAAGTAGCCATTCCTTACACAAGCTGCTGAGTCTTGCTGTGCTGCCTGCAGCAAGGCTGAGCCAGTCCCTGATCCTCATGTCCCCAACCACCAGTCATGAATCCCCAGCAGCCATAGACCAGCAGGGTTGCCCTGACCCAGATGCTAGCCATCCTCCTGGCCATTCTCCTCAGCCTTCTCTGGCGACAGAGACCTAGGCCTGTTGGTCTGGACCTCATACTGCCCGACAGGGCACCCGCAGGCTGTCCTGTACATCTGGACCCATGCCACCAGCACCGACTGGTGGGACAGGGCAGTCATGGGGGAATGAGACAACAAGCACTAGCTGCAGAATCTCCGGCTGAAGAAGGAGACCTTTCTGGAGATCTGCAGCTGCCTCACCCCCATTCTTCAATGGCAGAACACCTGGATGTGGCCAGCTCTCTCTGTTGAGAAGCACATGGCCATCACCATCTGGAAACTATCCACCCGGACAGCTACTGGTCCATCAGGCAGCAGTTCTGGGTGGGCACATCCACCATAGGGGCCGTCGTCCTACAGGTAAGCCCTGTTCCAGGCCCCAACCTGGCTAGGTATGGAGGGAGGGAGCCAGCAGGCATGGAGGACCCTTGGGGGCTGGGGGGGGGTGAGGGCTTGCACGGGGGCAGGTAAGCCTAGGCCCAGGGGACCAACACATGGCTGCTGCCAGAGGGGTGCTCCAGCATGGGGGCAGGGGTGCAGAGGGCCCTGTAGGGAGGGAGGAGGAGCTGGAGAGGGGGCAGGGGCACCCCTGTGCACACCCATGGGTATGCTCGCCTTCTGTCCCTTGCAGGTTGTGGGAGACATCAACAACGTGCTGGTGCAGAAACTGATGCACATCAGGGACATGGACATGGTCATTGAGGGCTTCTCCAAGCTTGAGCTCCCCCAGTGCTTCAGGGGGATCAACAGGACGCACATACCCATCAGGGCCACTGACCACTGCAGCAACCGCTACATGAACGGCAAAGGGTACCACTCCATCATGCTCCAGGCAATGGTGGACTCACGGAGCAGGTTCGCCAACATCTATGGGGGCTGGCCAGGTCAGTCACACAATGCACGTATCCTCTGCAACTCTGTGCTGTTCCACTGGATGGAGGCTGGAACTTAGTGGCAGCATGCCACTGGAGAGGTTACCATGCTGCTCTGCCTCAGGGGCAACGTGTCCTACCCCTGCAGCTCTGACTAATGTGCCTGCTAATGCCCATATACAGGCTGCCTCACCCCCTCCCAGGAGCTGGTCAATACCCAGCTCACATGGGCCCAGTATGCCATCTCTGCCTAGCAGTCCTTTGTGGACTAGTATCCCATGGTCGAGGAAGCCAAAGCCCTCCTGGCGACATCATTTACACAGACAGACATTCACTTCCACTTCAAGGCAAGGTTTAGATGCCTACCCACTCACGCGCCTCACTGTGGGGGTGGAGAACGTCCCTCAGGTTGTGGGCACCTGCTGCACACTCCACAACCTCATTGAGGCACATGAGGGGAGCCTCCCCAGGGCTGGATTGTGGAGCCGGCCACCAGGTATGAGCAGCCCGCCACAGCCCCCAACCAGCAGCTCAAGCGTGAGAGGGCCTGCATCCAGGAGGTGCTCAGGGAGGCATTTGCCTGAGGGGAATATTGACCCCTGCCCAAGCCCTCCCACAAAAGACCACCCCCAACTCTCCCCCCACAGCTTCCCCCACCTCCTACCATTTCCCCACAATAATCAGGGACAGGGGGAATGCAAATCATCAAACTTTTTATAAACCAAACCTTAGAATGTTAGGCAACAATTGTAAATAATTGTAAATAATTGTAAATCGATGGTTTGGTGGTGGTGCTGCCCATTGTGGGCACCCCCCCGGTAATGTGCTGATGGTCGTGGCGGGGTTCAGACATGTGGGAGTCCCTGCCTGGGGAGCAGGTGGACTGGTGCAGCCATGCTGATCAAGGGCCCTCCAGTGCGCTCTTGCAGCTTGTGGGGTTCTCCACAGAGGAGGGTGCTGAATGTCACCTGCAGGTGTGGCCGTGGCTCTGGGCCGCATTCCAGGACGCTCCCTCTGGGGTTGGGCCATTGCATGGGGGTCTGTGTGTGTCCCCCACCCCAAGAATCTGCCATGGCAAGTGCTTACCTGAGATTGCCTTGAAAAGGTCAGGCGGTGCCTGGCTGAAGGTGGTGGAAGGCAGCTCGATTATGAGCGAACCCTCTGAGGACTCCTCACTGGACAGGATGTCAATGTCCTGGCCATTGAGCACTGTGACAGGACCTGCCTCCCTCTCCGGTGCGGCAGGGGGCTCCAGTGCAGCTGTCTCCACAGTGTTGGAGGTTTTGTCCCCCACCAGGAAGTTCCCACAGCTCCCTGAAGTAGGGACAGCTGGTTGGAGCATGGCCGGACAGATGGGCACTGTCCTGGGCCCTCATATAGCCATGATGCAACTTTTACCTTACAGGGGACCTGCTCAGGGGTGTAGCAAGGGTGGCCTCAGGCAGTCAGGCCATGGGTGAGGCACGCAAAGGCAGGGGGCACTCTGTTTGTGCAAGATGGTGTCCCACAGCATCTCTTCATCCTGCCAGAGCCGCAGGAGGTCCTGGAGCTCTGGCTCAGTCCAGGATGGGGCCCTCCTTTTTGGAAGCCAGTTGGAATCCTGGGTGCCCTCAGCTGCCTCCCTGGGGCTACCCTGACAGGTGCGAGGTGCTGCCTGCTGGCCATCTCTAGGGCTCGTGACTCAGTGGGTGATGCATGGCCTTGGGGGAGTGTGGCTGGCAGCCCAGCACGTGCTGCCTGCCTCCACATTTTCAGCTTCCTGCCAGGGGGTCTCTGGGTCCTTGCATTTTAAAAGCAGCTGGACCCAGAGACCATAGAGCCCCGCTGGGGCTGCCTGAAGCACTGCCACACTCCAGCTGGCTGCTGTCATGGCAGACCACTTCTTCCAAAAGAAGCGGCCCACGAGCATCTACACGTTTTCTTCTGGAGGAATCTTCTGGAAGAAGGCGCTCTTCCTCATTTGGTCATGGAGTACAGACTCCAGAAGATGTGGCATGTTCTTCTGGATGTTTTCCAGAAGAGCGCTTTTCATGTATAGATGCTCCATAGATGTTCCAGAAGATGATACTGCTCTTCTGGAAGATTGTGCGTGTGTAGAAGCAGCCTAAGTGTGTCAGGAGTAGTTGCTGTCTCCGCATTTTAATGGAAAAATTACCATGGCCCAAATAAACTCACTGAAGCCAAGGATGGAAAAGACCTATTAGACCCTGTTCACTTAGTCTACACCCTTATTAGGGCAGGATCATTCCCAACAATGTATTTCTTTTTGCTGGGCAAGTAATGTCTAAAGTATCTACAGTGTAACGTACTCATAGATAATTAATTAGATGCTTTCAGTGAACATACAGTATAAATGACAACAAAAACTCAAGATCCCACAGTAGTAGACAGCCACCATAATTCATCTACAAAGCAAACAGTAATGTTGTTCACCAGCTTTTTCATTTACTTCTGAGGGCATTGTAACATTTTTCTTTAAACTCTACAATTTAGCTTTCAGAAGATAACCTTTCTTTTCCCACTGACTCAGATTTATTCCCACTAATTTTCCACTACATGTTTTATTCCATTTCATTTCCAACTTTGCTACCAAAGAAAAATAGCCAAATCATCTTTTTTTCTTCTTCTTCTAGCAGGAAAACCTGGATGTGACAGCACTGCCAGAAAGCATAAAATATATCTAAGCTGTGGATAAAAGATTAGAAGGAATGTGAGGGAAAGAAATTTCACTTAAAAATGAAAAAAAAAACCCAAAAAACAAAAAACAAAACCTTGTATAGCACTTAATTTTAAAATTTTTTTTAAAGGTCAGCTATCCTTGAGGACTTTAAAGGTTGAGTAGGTGGATCTCAATGTCAGAACAAAACAATATATCATAAGATACTGAAGCACTGCAGAGCTGATATGCATGGGGAGTTTGATAAATTACAAGGTTTCACCTACTTCATTTGTGCACTTTCCATTTGCATTCCAGATTTTAAAGAAAAGAAAGGGGTTTTCTCTGTTCAGTCTTCTTACATATAGTTTTTACATGTTTATGTACAATGTAAGTTGTATTTTAGATCCCTCCGCAGTTCCCCTCAAGACGATCCTTCAGACAACAGGTTTGGCTTTCTTTACCTCTTTCAAAATTCAGCCCCCTTCAGACTGGGCAATAGCCCTGTGGGCGCACGCATGCATGCACACACACTTCCCAACTCTTTAAACAAGCCCTTCCCAACCATATTTGGAATCTGCAAGAAAATTCCTCTCCAGGAGTCTGTGACCAGCTCTTGATGAAAGTGACTCAGAACAGTTTTATAAAAACATGCACTGTTTTGTACAATCAGAAGGGACAGAACAAGCAAGGAAAGGAAACCAAACAAGAAAAGGCTTATAACTCTGGTTCTAACCTAAACATTATTCTCTTGCAAGCTTTTGGTAAACCGCACTTAGCCCAGCCTCACTACATCTGGACTGTTAGGAACAAGCATTCTTCTACCGTCTCTCTGTAAGAGTCTCACCTCCGGGTCATTCTGCATACCCCATTTACTCAGGGCAGGAGGTTTTCATCATTTTATTGTCCCTTTGATCCTAAACTCTGACTTTGGGAGAATAAATCTGCTAACCTGGCTGGAGACAGGTAGGTAGGCAGGCATTTCCTGATTAATATTCCACCATTGTTTTCATAAGGACCCTTGGGATTCGCAGTGAAAGCATTTCTCCACTGTTATTGTTTCTTTTCCTGTTTGTTCTCTAACTGCCTTCTCTGATTTAACTCGGTGTAATTAGAATAACATCAAGCAAGTGAACTGAGATATGTATAATCGTCCCCAAAATGCTACAGATATTTCCCTCATTCTCTACCTGGCATCTGTGGTTTTTGGGAAGTTACAACAGCAGGATTAATTGCTCTATGGATTACCTACACAAAATGTCAACCCAACCTATGGAGGAGCTAACCACACTGCCAACCTGAATTACCACCTGAATATTTTGAAACCCAATCCAAATAGGAAGATTACACTCAAAGAAATGTGGAAATTACATTACTTTTTATTACCAAGTGATTCAACATCTCATGACTAGTGAACTGTCTTGAAGCCCCACCTGTTCTCAATATACAATTTATATGGTGACCCAAAAGCATAACATGCAGTAAAATGAAAAAGGTAATAGGGGGATGTGCCAGCATTTAAAGTATTTAATGAACTTCTTCTGAAATCTCAACATCTTCGGAAATGGTTTCATATCTTCCAGTATAAGCCTCTCCTTACATGGAATAGATAACAACTTTCTCTCTAATTGAAGTGAATTCTATGCTTTGCCCTTCTTGGCCGACAGAAAAAAGCACTGAAAGTATGGAAGGATACCGGCCTTTTGGTCTATGAAATTTCCTTCAGAACACATTCACGCTGATTGGTCAACCACCTGATTTTTTTTTTAAAGAAGACGATTATTTAAGACTAACTAAAGTAGGAGATGAAAGTAAATGATCCTACCTTCCTTACAGAGATGAGAAACATGCTTGATTCTAGACTCAAACTCAGACTGAGATTTGTTTAAAGTGCATCTGCACTTTGTTTTAATGCCTTGTTTTGCTCAAATTCTACTAGCTTCTGCCAACTTTGTTAAAATCATAAGGTAATTTTCTTGTACTTGTATAGTCAAACATTCTAAAACTACTATCCATGTGCACAACTGTGAGCTTCAACTAAGCCTACTGTGGAAGATTACAATTTTTCCCCCCAGTGTGGCTACGAGTAGAACTACAGTAAGGTCTCAGAGTACACAAGGGTTCCATTCCACGCACCCCTGCGTAAACCTGGATTTCATGTAAGTTGGGGTCTGGCTTTTTCCCGGGCAGAACACATTCTGCAGCTACGGAAGCAGCAGAAAGGTAAGTCCTGGGCTGGGGGTGTGGGAGCAGTTGGGGAGGGTTAAGCCTGGCGGTAGGTTGGGGCTGCACGGGGTGGGGGGGTGAGGGGTGGAGTTGAGCCAGAGCTGTGCGTGGGTGGTGAGCTGGGCTGCGGGGGGCGGGGCAGGGAGTTGAGCTGGAATCAGAGCCGTGAGTGGGTGGCAAAGTGGCAGTGGGATTGCACCGGAGCCGTGCAGGGCAGGGGGAGGGAGGCAGGCAGTTTGTGAGCCGCCAGGGGGGTTGCACCAGAGCTTGCGTGGGGAGTGGGGGTGAGCAGGAGGCTTGTGAGCCAGGGGGGTTGCATCGGAGCCGCACAGAGCGGCAGTGGGGGGTGCTTCAACCAGAGCTGCTTGCGGGCGGTTTAAACTGGGCCAGGGGGTGGGGGGTGAGCTGGAGCCATGTGAGAGTGGTGGTAAGCCAGAGCCAGGCGTGGGCATGTGGGGTGAGCCGGAGCTGCATGCAGGTGGTGCGCAGAGCTGGGGGGAGCTGCCCTGGGGCATGCGGAGCTGCGGGGGGTTGAGCCAGGGCAGGGGAAGCATGTTAAGCAGAACTGGAAATCTCAGTCAGACGTGTAAAAGCGGGGTTGCATACTCTGAGTTTGCCTACTGAGACCTTCCAAAGAATCAGTAATTGATACAAACATGCCTGAGCTTGAACTTCAGAAAAATCTCATTGTGAGCCCACTGGTTATGTGACTAGTGGGGACTTTCAAACCACATGTCTTTCCACATTTCAGCAGCTGGAAACACATGACTCAAAAGGCTTGTCTACACTAGCTCCCTCCTTCAAAGGGAGGATGGTCAGAAGGGTGTTGGGAGTTGATTAATGAAGTGCTGTGCTGCATATGCAGCACTTCATTAAGCTAATTCCCCCTCATGGCAACTTTGAAGTGTTAAACTTGGAAGTGCCGGCTCATGTCTAGCTGCGGCTCACCCGCCAGTACTTCGAGGTGCCCAGGGTACTTCGAAGTCCCTTCACTCCACTTCAAAGTAGCCGCGGGGGCGGGGGGGGAGGGGAGGGAGAATTTGTTTAATGGAGTGCTGCATATGCAGCGCAGCACTTCTTTAATAAACTCTCAACACCCTACTTACCATCCTCCCTTCGGAGTAGGCAGGTAGTGTAGACACAGCCATCTTTAACAAAAGAAACAAAAAATACAGATAAAATATGGGCTCTGCAAATTTTTTTTAAAAAGTAACTCACTCCTCAGTGTTTCAAGTCTGCCTATGAAAGACTTCTGCCACAGCCTTTTGGAGTACATGTATATCTACAAGAAACAGCCTCTCATCTTTTAGCAATCTGAATAGGAAAGCTCACATACAACCCAGACTATTACAAAACCAGTTTTAACACACTTCCATGAAAAAAAGAGTATGTACATTGTAAATAAGTTTATGGGGGGGGATAGTTCTCCTAAAACTCCTGGGATTCAAGTGCAGTATGACAGGAATTGCTTATTGAACGGTAGCAAACAAAACAGCTGAAATATGGAGGACATGCATGAACTTGCACTATACCCTGCCAACCAAAGCAGACAGCCCAGACTCTTGTGATTTGCACTTCTTTTTTCCTCCTTCGAATCTCCCTACTATCAGCAAACCTTTGAAGCTAGTTCCAAACACAAGTACTCGGAGGGGCAGCTTGTGCTCCACTAATCAAGGTAAGTAATTCTTCAGAACATCACAGCCTGAGTTCAAACAAATAATGACCCTGAAATACTCCTCTCTTTTCTTCTGCACGTAAGACTTGAAGCTGGCCTTTATTTTTAACACAGAATGAAACTAGGACCTCATTGCACCTTTTTATACATGGGGTCACATTTGACACACACTCTAAATAACCATTACAGTACTTAAGCAGTTTCGTGAAGTTACAGCATGTTTCAAAATAGTTAGACCTACCCTGAAACTGAAGAGTTTTTGCAAATCCCCCCTTATATTTTAAAAAAGGGTGAGGGGAGAGGAAAGAGTGTCTTCTGAATATTATGTACCATAGCTTTAAGTCTGCAAAAGCTATCCATATATGGAAATATCTAGATCCACAAAGCATAAATGTACTTGTTCAACTTATTTCTACTCTGTACCTCAGGAATGTCCAGGCCAAGTGGAGGTGAGGTTAGCTTCCACAAGAAGGTTTCTAAGAAGTAATTTATAGTTATGCACAAGAGGAAACTTTACAAAATTTCCCAAAAATGCAAGCATGGCAGCAACTCCTGCTGGGATCAGGAGTATCATTTGCAGCTCCACTTTATCCACTCTTTCACATCTCTACTTGCTAATGCATAAATCTTACATGATCGCTGGGAATTACTGAATGACACCTGGGGACTGGACTGAACAAAAATAAAGTGAGCATGCATGCATGCACACACGCATACCAGACCAGTCTGAGAGGAGACTGAGTTAGCATGCTTTGGTCAGATTAATTTTAAGTTGGCTTATTTTAATCTTTGGCATTCATAAACTAGGACAAGAGAAAAACTGGAGTCAATATACTTCGTTTTAGAAAACAATGATGGTTTTACAAAACAAATTTCAGTGTAAAACATTTCTATAAACAAGTCAACCTTTACCCACTCCTATCAATATGCGCTCCATATTTTATCATTATTTTCTAAACAGGAGAGAAAGCTACAAAATCTGCCATTTTGTACAAAATCATTTCTGAAATCTACTGTCACCCTCCAGGCATTGCAAATGTAATAACTGGTCAAAATGGGGTCAAGCTACTGTTTGCATACCTGAATTCTTAGCAGCCCAGAGTTTGACGTGAGTATGCCCAGGATTTTGTTTCAAATCATTTCCCAGTGTCTGGTTTGGGCAATGTTGTACAGTGAAATACAGGAACATGTACACGTATAGCATATTGTCCTACCTTTATGTCTTGCAAAACTCTCATATTTCATATTTAAAAGTCTAGTCCTACATTCTAACTAAATTTCTAGCTTCTACAATTTATGATTTGTAAGCAACGAAGGGTCCTGTGGCACCTTATAGACTAACAGAAGTTTTGAGCATGAGCTTTCTTGAGCACAGACTCACTTCATCAGATGCTGGTCTTGGAAATCTGCAGGGCCACGTATAAATAAGCCACAGTAAGGGTGGGGTTAACAAGGTTTGCTCAGTCAGCAAGGGTGAGGCTTACTACCAGCAGTTGATCTGGAGGAGTGAACACCAAGGGAGGGGAAGCTGCTTCTGTATTTAGCCAGCCATTCGCAGTCTTTGTTTAAGCCAGAGCTGAGGGCATCGAATCTGCAGATGAATTGTAGCTCAGAAATTTCTCTGAAATTTCTTTGCTGTAGGACCAGACTCCAAAGAGAAATTTCTGAGCTACAATTCATCTGCAAATTCGACGCCTTCAGCTCTGGCTTAAACAAAGACTGTGAATGGCTGGCTAAATAAAGAAGCAGCTTCCCCTCCCTTGGTGTTCACTCCTCCAGATCAACTGCTGGTAGTAAGCCTCACCCTTGCTGACTGAGCTAACCTTGTTTTCCCTACCCTTGCTCTGGCTTATTTATACCTGGCCCTGCAGATTTCCAAGACCAGCATCTGATGAAGTGAGTCTGTGCTCAAGAAAGCTCATGCTCAAAACTTTTCTGTTAGTCTGTAAGGTGCCACAGGACCCTTTGTTGCTGTTACAGATCCAGACTAGCACGGCTACCCCTCCGGTACTATGATTGTTAAGTGACTCAGAAGAATTTAACTAAAGGAAACTGGTTTGGAAACGTGGATGAATATTACAAGATAAATTTGAGCCTAATGTGAATTTGCTCAGTCAAGTCAATCCTCTGAAAACCAGGATTTCAAAAACAAAACAGTGACATAAGAGACTATCAAAGCATATGTATGTTGTGTGGGGTTGGCATGCATTCCTAAAACTGCAAAGTATTCAGGATAATAAACCATATCTCCCAATGTATGTGGAAAGCATAGAGCACAAAGGAACCTCAGCGGCTGATAGAGACCTCAGAGCAGTGTGAGCCTCACCACAAGTATTAAATGACTATAATAATTTAACAATAGGAATAACCACCAATAGCAATAAAAATAAATTAGTAATGCCAAATTGAATGTGCATTGCTGAAAGTGGATATAAGATACCAATGACCCTACCTACATGGATTTCATTACCTGGAATACATTAGAGGGTAATATGTATGAACAGAAGTATAAAAAAAGAAGGGGAAAAAGCAACCTCCTCATGTTTGAAAGCAGCTCTTGTAGGTTTAAGAATGACTTTTGTGGGAGTTGCACGCACTTACCAGAGCAAATCTACTCCCCACCCCCTTTTACAGACGTGCAGACAGAAAAAAGGGCCATTATAGCTTTAAAAAAGAAGTATTTATTTTTACAAGGACAATAATACAACAAGGAGGAAGGGGCTGGGAAAGCTGCACTCCACAGTGCTGCCCATTCATCTAATCCTAACTATTAAGCACCATTGTTCACCAAATGCTCATTCTCCACATTAAAACAGCGTTGGCTCATTTTGTTAGACCACATCCCCAGTCTGTGTGGTTTTGCTTTCTGTAGGCTTTTTATTTATTTTTAAACTAAACCAATGCCACTTAAACATGCACGAGCCTGAATCTGTCAAATTTAAATCACTTGTGAACCAAGAAGTTGTATATCTGTCCTGGTCTTATCTTGGTTCTCTTTCTTTCATTTGCCACATATTTACCCCTCCCATTCAAGTACAGATTTGATTTTAATGGTTGGTGTTGACTGAACACTTGTCAAAATCTCACATTTATAGATTTGTCCGGGTTGCACCTATCTAATCTGGCACACTCTCACCTGGTAATGTGTGTAATCTGGCATGATTTTAGTTAGCCAGACGACCACCTCCCTTTGATGTGGCCAATTTCCCATGGTCCCATAAAGTTTGTATAAAGCCACCAGTCCTGGCTCAGAATGTTCTGTGCTGTTGTGTAGCTCTAATTTATCCGCAAATGTCTTCTAAGAGCCCAGTGAGCCATGGAAGTGTTGCTGAGTAATGCTGAGACACAACATTGACCTCCCATAGTCTGGTAAATTCTCTTGTCTGGTTGGGTCCTGAGGGTGGCAAACTAAAGAGATTCAATCGTATTTGTCCAGTGGCTGCACATAGCTCTTCTGAGGTGTGTGCTCCCCAGAATTTACACCACACCCAGGAATGCCTTTTGAGAGACAGGTCACCCCCTCCACTGTACCACTTTCCTCACCTCTACTATCTGCCGATACTGAGCTCCCCAAGGTGTCCATCACAGATTCTACTCCCGATATCAACACTAGTCATCACCTGCATGGCACCAGTCACCCTCTTCTCCATGATGCTGGTCACAGGAGAGCCACCAGTTGGCCAGTCACAGTTTCAGATGCTTTCCCTGGTCATCAAGGAGAGCTTCATTAAGGAGCAGCGGGTACTGAGCAGAAAGAACTGCACATTGCCTGTCATGGGCACTGGACAGTGTCAGGTCCAAACACATGTTTCTGAGCCCTGCTCCCTCCCTGTTGCCCAGACATCAGTAGTAACTTCATTGCCCTCATCAGTGGTGCTGCAGGCAGGTCTGCAACCCATACCATGGCCACAGATGCACTGGTCTACACAATGGTGTCCTTGGAACCCAGGGTGGAGGGTGTTCCCTCTGCAGCTCCAAATGCCATGTTTGGTAGCCAGAGAATTGGAGGCACCCTCTGACAGCCCCTGACACTGGAGACCTCCTAGGCTGCCACCCCACCTATGGAGCAGGAATTGGTAGAACAGTCCCTGGCACCTGAGGTTTAGAGTTACTCAAAGGATGGGACTGCATCTCTGATCTTTAAGGATAATAGCCATCAATGGGTCTATCCTCCATTAATTTATCCAGCTTGGTTTCTAAACCAATTATACTTTTGTCCAGAAAAGCATCACATCTATGGGTTCCACAGGTTAACTTTGTATTGTGTGAAAAACATACTTCCTGTTATTTATGTTAAATCTGCTATTTAATAAACTGACCCCTGGTTTCGTATTCTGCGAAAGGATGAATACTTCTGTTTGCTTTTTCCACACCATTCTTGATTTTACAGATCCCTTTTCTTAGCTGAACCACCCTAATATTTTTAGTTGCTCCAAGTACATAAGCTGTTCTACAATCTTGACCATACTTTTTACCTTTCTCTAAACCTTTTCTAGGTCTGCTACAGTTTTTCAAGATGAGGCAATCAAAATTATATATTGTGTTCAAGATGTGGGCACACCATGCATTCACATAGTCTCATTACAATATTTTCTGTCTTATTTTTTATTACTTTCCTAACAGTTTCTAACATTCTATTAGTCTTTTTTGACAGCCGCTGCACACTGAGCTGAGTTTTCAGGGAATGACCCACAGTGACTCCAACATCTTTTCCTTGCAAAACAACAGCTAATTTAATCATTATATATTGTTGGGATTATATTTTCCAATGTGCAAGCATTGAATATCATCTGCCATTTTGTTGCCCAGTTACTCAGTTTTGAGATCCCCTTGTAACTCTCCAAAGTAAGCATCATATTAAGGATACTGAATGAGTTTGTATCAATTGCAAACTGTCACTTCACTGTTCACTCATTTTCCAGATCACCACTGAGCAGGTTAAAGAGCACAGATCCTCAGGGGACCCCACTACTTGCTTCTCCCCATTGAGTGACCTGCAGAGGCTGAACAAGTGCCATTCTGTCCAAGCAGTGTCAGAGTGACATAGCTCACCAAAATGAAGTCTGAAGGTTAACTCATTCACGGTTAACAAGGTTCCTTCTCATTTTTCTCTACAGATTGAAAGCATGTTTAAATGACTTGATGCTAGGAATGGCAGACTTTCAAGTCACAACACCATCAAATTAAGATTTTGCTTCAACATTGAGGGACACATTCTGGTGGACCGCTGAAAGAAAATCTATCATACATTTTCATTGGGACTGATATTTAACCCTAATGCATAAGCTGGAAAGAAAAAGGAAATACAGGTTGAATTTTTCTCATCCAGCACGCTTGGGACCTGACTGGTACTGGACCATGGGAGGTCAGCATTGTCTAACACATCACCAACACCTTAGAAGACATTTAGTGGTAAATTACAGCACAGAACACTGAGAGCAGGACTAGTGGTTGGAAACAAACTTTTTGGGACTGCAGGAAACTTGGCCACACCCATGACAAGTGGTTCTCTAGCCAACTTAAATCATGCCAGAGTATGGATGCTGCTGGATGAGAGATTTCCAAATTAGGGAGGTTCAACCTGTATTTATGCTCAACCTATATTTTGGGTATTACTCCTTAGCTATGTCTACACTAGAGCTCTACATTGAAAGAGCATCTTTCAAAAGAGAGATACCGAAAGACACTCCTTCAGTGCATAGCGTCTACACACAGGCTGGTGCTGGTGCTATTGATGAGCACCGTTGAAAGATCCATGTGGCACGTTGAAAGGGGCCACCTATATGTACCCGCAGCCCCTTTCAAAAGAAGGGGCCAGAAAAGGCTGTGGATGGGGTCACAGAGTGGACAAGCCACTCCAGGGCTGCAGCAAGCTGGTCCTTTAAAGAGCCCCTCACAAATACACTCAACATGGACCAGCAGCAGCTTGACACCCTGCTGGCTGCCACAAGAGGAGTGGGCGCCCTGCTAGCGGCAGCACAGGTGGCCATCCAGCAGCTCCTGGCAGGGAACATTTCCCCCGCACCCCAGGGGCAGAAGGGGATTGCCCAGATCATTGGGCCCTCCTGATACCACCTCCCCACCATGTGCTCTGCCAGCTCTGGAGCTACCCAACCAGCTCACAGTGGTGGGAGCACCTGGTCATAGGGGAGTGGACTAATGACCGGTGGCTCCGGAATTTCTGGATGAGGCGGCAGACCTTCCTCGAGCTCTGCCAGTGGCTGTCCCCAGCCCTGAGACACCAGGACACCCGGATGTGGCATGCTCTTCCCATGGAGAAGAGGGTCAGAATAGCTGTCTGGAAGCTGGCCACTCCAGACAGTTACTGCTCCGTGGGACACCAATTTGGTGTGGGCAAGGCCACTGTTGGGGCCATCATGATGGAGGTAAGGAGACCCAGGCACACATCCACTGGAGGGTGGGGCCCAACATGGGGGGCTGGGTGGGTCCAGAAGGGGCCAGACACATCCCACATACCCTCACAGGTGCCTATGTCCCCTCCCTGCAGGTGGTCTGAGCACTCTACACCATGCTTCTGCAGAGGGCCGTCCACATAGGGGATCTGGACACGACCATCACGGGCTTTGGTGCACTGGGGTTCCCGAACTGCTTCGTGGCCCTTGATGGGACCCACATACCCATCTGCACCCCAGAGCACAATACATAAAGAAGAAGGGCTACCATTCTGTAGTCCTGCAGGCCATGGTGGACAGCCAGGGGTGGTTCCAGGACATCTATGTGGGCTGGCCCAGCTGCACCCATGACGCACAGGATTTTCACAACTCAGGCCTGTGCCGCTGGCTGGAGGCAGGGACCTACATCCCCTAGGCTACGTCTACACGTGCCCCAAACTTCGAAATGGCCATGCAAATGGCCATTTCGAAGTTTACTAATGAAGCGCTGACATGCATATTCAGCGCTTCATTAGCATGCGGGCGGCAGCGGCGCTTCGAAATTGACGAGCCTTGCCGCCGCGCGGCGCATCCAGACGGGGCTCCTTTTCGAAAGCACGCCACCTTCTTCGAAGTCCCCTTATTCCCGTGAGCTCATGGGAATAAGGGGACTTCGAAGAAGGTGGCGTCCTTTCGAAAAGGAGCCCCGTCTGGCCGCGCCGCGCGGCGGCAAGGCTCGTCAATTTCGAAGCGCCGCTGCCGCCCGCATGCTAATGAAGCGCTGAATATGCATGTCAGCGCTTCATTAGTAAACTTCGAAATGGCCATTTGCATGGCCATTTCGAAGTTTGGGGCACGTGTAGACACAGCCCTAGAGGGAGATCCTGCTGGGCGGATACGACCATGCCCCTCTGCTGGGTGGCTGATGCTGGGTACCCACTCCAGTCCTGGCTCACGAGGCCCTAAATGGGCCACCTCACCAACCAGCCAGGAGTGCTTCAACGGCCAGCTTAACCATGTCCACCAGAACAACAAGAAGTCCTGTGGCACCTTATAGACTAACAGATATTTTGGAGCATAAGCTTTCGTGGGCAAAGAACTGCTTCATCAGATGCATGAAACAATACATAATCTGATGAAGCAGGTCTTTGCCCACGAAAGCTTATGCTCCAAAATATGTTAGTCTATAAGGTGCCACTGGACTTCTTTTTGTTCTTGAAGATACAGACTAACACCGTTACCCCTCTGATACATGTCCGCCAGGTGGCTGAGCACACCTTCAGCCACTCGAAGGGGCGGTGGCGCTGCATCCTGGCCCGCCTGGATGTGGGCATCTTCAATGTCCCCCAGGTGGTGAGCACCTACTGCACTCTACACAACACCGTAAAGAGCAAGGGAGAGGCTTTCATTTAGGGTGGGTCATCAAGGCCGGCATGGGCTACCCCCAGCCGGCCACTGCCTCTAGACACCATGCCCACCAGGATGGGATCCACATCTGGGAGGCCATGCTCCGGCACTTTGACCAGGGCCCTCAGTGAGCGCCACTTCAGTCACCCCCTACGGGCCTCACGCATGCTCCCCACACCTCCCACACATACTCCCCACTGAGCACACAGCACACAGAGGTTTGGGAAAAATGAAACAATGCATTACAAACTACTAAAACTGTGGTTAGAATGTATTTGTCAACTGAACAGCGAGCATAACTATATACAGAAGAGGTAGATAACTATATATGGTGGGGATAACTATTTAGAGAGGGAGGGGGACCTAGGTGGCCTGGGCGTTTGGATCATCACTCCAGGGCAAAGGTGGAGGGTTGCGACCCGCAACGTCTCCAGGTCCCACACCCCTACCCTTGTCTGGGGTCCCCAGCGGGGCTGGGAGGGGCCAGGGAGTATGGGGAGGTATGGCCAGGGATTGGCCTCGGGCTGGCAGTCAGTCCCAGCGGGCTTCTCTCCTGGGGGGCTGGCAGGCAGAGCCAGGGCAGGAGGGGCAACGGGGGGTGGGGGAGTGGGAGGAGCAGCCAGGCCAGGTACTCCCAATACATGCCCTTAACAACCTGGAAGGTGGCCATAAAGTCCACCAGGCTGCCCAGCGCCAGGCAGCCTCCCTCTCCTCAAACCAGAGGCATCACTCTGCCAGTTCCACCTGGTGCCAGATGGATGTGGTGATGTGGAGGTCCTCAGCTGGCCACCACTGGCTCCGATGAGAGTGGGCCCATCCCAGCACTGCTGGTGCCTCTAGGCAGTCGCTGTCCCTTGCCTCTGGCGGGCTGTCTGGGACCATGGATGCGGGAAGATTCTCTTAGCCTTCAGATGGTGCGGCTGCAGAGATGGGGGAAGGGAGAAAAAGGGCATGAGTACCAACCCCTACCCTGTGGCCCACGCCCCCCATGGGCACCAGGTCCCCTGTCAGTGGGCTTGGTGGCCGTGTGGGTGGCTCTTTTGTGTGGTCTGACCCCTCCCCCCATGGGAGCAGGTGCTGACAGACACTGGTGGCCATGCTGCCATCCCATGGCCATGGTCCATCTTGGTTCGGCTCTGCTAGGGATGCTCTCCCCACCCCCAGTCGTGTATGGTGCTCCTGCCTCATGACCGGGGTGCATGTGCCCTGTGGGATACGTACCTGAGGGTCAACTGCTGAGGTCAAGGGACGCCCATCGGGCAGATGCACAGCTGGACGTGCAGGAGGGGAGGTCGATGACCAGCTCCCCATCCTCACTGGGCCACTCCACAGTCTCGGTGCCCACTCTGGCTCCAGCCCTAGTGGTGCAGGACTGGACAACAGTCCCAGCTCCTGCTCCTCGACCTGCTGAGGCTCCTCAGTGACAGTGAGGAGGGGTGGCAGGGGCCCTGGATGGCCCTGAGCTCCTGGTAATAGGGGCAAGCAGCTGGGGCAGCCCCAGCCCAGCCGGCAGAGTCCCGTGCCCAGGCGTAACCCTACCATAGCTCCTTGACCTTACTCCTAACATGGTCAGGAGTGCAGGCAGAGTGACCCCAGGCAGTCAGGCCCTCAGCCAGCTGGGAAAAGGTGGCTGTGTTCTGCCACTTGCTCCCCATAACCCAGAGCACCTCCTCCTCGTTCCCCAGCCCTAGCAGGTCCCAGAGCTTGGCCTCTCTCCCGGAGAGGCCACACTTTTTCCTCCTGGCTGGACCCTTGTGAGCCCTGGGGTCAGTCAGAGAGGGATCCCTAGGACTGCTCTGATGGCTGGCTGGGCACCATCCCTCTCCATGGGCTGCTGGGGAGCACTCTGAGGCGTGCAGGGGGCACTACGTGTGATGGCTGCTGCCTTCATGCTCTCAGCTTCCAGCCACAGGGTTTCCTGGTTTGTGTGGCTTTAAGAGCTGCTGCGCACACAAACATCATAGAGCCCCGCAGGGGCCAGGCAGCAGGTCTCATCCCAGCTGATTGCCACCATGGCAGACCCTGCTCTTTCGAAGTAGCGGTACATAGAGTGTCTACACATGTCGTTTTTCAATGTTAGGTGTCTAAGTTGCACCCTATTTCAATTTTCTGGTTGGAACAGTGGTTTCAACATCTGAGGCACCTCCCATCGATTTGAATTTCAAAGTAGCACACAGCGTGTGTAGACGCAACATGCAAAACTTTGAAGTGGTGCTTGCTCTTTCGAAGTAGCAGGCTAGTGTAGATGCGGCTCTTATGTCAGATTCTGAATTTTATAACAGGGATAAACAGTGACCAAAACTAATGGAAATTTTGTGTGACTGAAGGTTGCAATGTTCATTCCCTCACAAAACATCACAATTTTTTGACTGTACCTTTTGTGAACTGGTCCAATTTTTACGGGTATTACTTTTGTTTTTGACCTGTGTCATAACAAAATTGAAATATCACTAATTTTCATGGACTGAACAGATCAGAAAAAACTACTTGGAAATATTCAAATAAAAATTGCCACCATCTTTAATCCAAAAAAACCTTTTAACATCTCCCACAGAAAATATCATTTTAGGCACAACCACGAAGTTTTCCAGTCCAAAAATGCTGACAAGTTCTACATTAAGCTTTGCTTCTTTCCAAAGAACAAATGCTTAGCATGATGGCTAGAATTCAGAATAGCTCAACATAGCCATGAGTGCAGGAGACTGGAATAGATGACCTTGAGGTCTCTTCAAATCCTATGATTTGAAACCAAACCTATATAGGCGGGTTTACTGGAGTGTGGCCACTTTCACATACTTCCCTCTACTTGGAGCCACAGATGAGAGCTGGGTATACACTGGGGACCAGGCAAGAAAAAAATCATTCCAAGAGTGTGGCAGTTTGAATTGTTCACGTCTCCCATACATCCCATACACTTACGGGATGAACAAGGTGAGGGCAACCAGAAGTGTGAAACCCTCCCAAGCATACCAAGACTGTTCTGGTAGCTGAGGGTTAGAGACCATATGCTGGTCCAGTAGCTAAAAACATATCCTAGAAGGTGGAAGGCATGATGTGGCACTACAGACACCGTGGCTATCCACTGGTGAGATAATGGGATTGTCCTATTGCAATGACTCTCCCATTTCAATCAACTTCACACACACATCATTCCTTTGTGTCTCTTCCTTTAATCTCACCGTTGAATCAATGGATGGCAAAAAGGCAAAAAACAAACAAGTAAACAAAACAGCGTCATCAACAGAGTGCTGAGCACCACGGATAATATCAGAATGACCACACACCAGTGTTCATTAGCTTTACAGTTAAGTGAATGGCTTCTACCAAGGCTAAAAACATGGTCTTGAAACAAAAAATTTGAAATGGTGGGTTATTTTACTATATTACTTTCGACTATGGTAAACTGACCTACGAGCCACATGAAAAAAAAAACAAAATCTATATTTACACTTTCCAAAGTGACTAATGACTTTGGTTGCCTAGACTGAGGCACCTTGAAGTGGCCTCACTAGCTTTTCAGAGAGTACTGAGGCATCCACGCTCTGACAATCAGCCCCCAAAAGCCCAGGCACCAAAAATCATGAGTCACTTTTGAACATTCGGGTTCTATCTATGTGGAACAGAATTAAATGAAAAATGTGTAAAAAGACAGGAGTTGGATGAAGAAACAAAAAGAACAAGAAAGCTTGGAATCCTTGACTACGTAAAATATTGTTTGACATTGTTTGAGTGAAGATCTATCCCTAGAGCTAATAATTAAAATTAGCTCTCTCATGACTAGGCAGACAAGCTGTACACGGACCCCTAAGTAACACTTAATATTAAAAAGGAGGCAAGTTTAAAATTCAATTAAATCTCCTAAAAAGTTATCTTTGGCTCTGAATATTCCACATGGAACCATTTATATCTTCTATCAACCTATTAATTGGAGCAAAGTTTTGTATGTGAACAACCAGCTTATGGAATATTTTTGACTCATCCTTCTTATTAATAATAGTGAAGAAGCCCAAGTAACCATAGAGCATAATACTAAGTGGAGATACTCTTCTACCAATAGTTAATTTTTCATATTTGAGGCATTATGTAGCAAAGGTTCCAAATTTTTTTAAAATAAATTATTTTGCTTTAGATTTGTAAATGTGTGAACAAAAGGATTACTTGTTACAAACACCAGACTACCTAAAAATCACAGTTTTAAATCCTCTCGGGATCCATTCAACTTTCCATCCTCTTGAGGCAGAAAGATTTCCATGCAGTTCACTATGCAAGCATATGTCAAGAAAATCCTTAATATTTTCTTTTCTGCATGGACATTGCAAATATGCAGAGCTTTTTCCCCTCAGAGTGTGATTTTGCCCTGGTATCCACTGTAAAACTTCTTGACACTGTCTTGTGGAATGCTCATATGGTACCCTACCTTGACAAAAGAGGTGGCTCTGTGTGGTAGAGTTTGTGGAATGCTGTAATGTTTAATTAATAAATAACAAATAGCAATAAAGATGTTGAGTTGCTGCTAGCTGAGTTGTTTATGCAATAATACTCCATTTTTATAGTTGTGAAAAGTACACACCCTTGGTTTAAGATACAGCATGTTTAATCTCTATGCAGACTTATTAGGGACATGACCCATCCAAAGATGATTTATAAAGATGAATTATAAACTGCTGAAAATAAGGAACAACATAAACATTATAGATTCTTAATCATATGGAAGAAATGGAGTTCACAATCCTGCAGAAATTATATTTTTTGCACATTGAAATTTTAATGCGCACCTACATGACTGCTGGGAAGAGGTTTAGGGTCTTACCAACAAAGGCATTCTCCCTTGAGCTATTATAACCCATGACTCATCTTCTTTTAATGGCAGAGGTGCCCAAAGGAAATCTAAATTTAGGCCACAGATTCACATCAAACATCAGGCTTTCATTTGAAATCTGCATCCAGAACTGTCTTCTTCTTTCAACCATCAGTTAAGTTCTTGCTACAATAAACAAAGCGTTGACAGATAATATTGCATGATGTTGCATATGCTTGCATATAAGCAAACAACCACCAGTGCCTTAAATAAACAATTCAGTTAAATAATAGTTGTTTGCAAGACTCAGAAAACAAAGCAGCTTTTATTTTGGGCACTGATTATAGGAAAGATTCTGATTTTAAAATCAATTGAATTATACCACAGAGTAATAGAGATCAGAATCTGGTACATTGTAGAGGAGTAATTTTATTTTCAATACTCTGTGTTCTCTAAGTTGCTTAATATGGCTGTGAACAATGTAATGAAATAAGGAAAATATTTAAAATTCGTATTGGTCAAATCTGCTGATGGTGGTTAACAAATATCAAACTTAGTGCTGTGCTGCCATTTCATCTTTTTTTTTTGTTCCTCTATAATTGGCATGGAGGCCAAGTATATTTTCATTTTGTGCACAGAAAGCTGCAAAACAAACTCCTAATTCATGAAAAATAACTGATGTGCACTTAATTTGATTTGCTCACACATTGATATCAATTTCACAATCAATCCTTTGCCTGCGGGACAGGATGTGGAAAAGATATATGCTGTCCTAAACTGTGTAAAATGTTGAACTTGCATTGACTTCAGCAGGTGTTCAGAATACTCTGTGCCTCATAAACTTGCCCTGGCTGACCAGCTCATTAATACACCACATGCACATTTCCGAGGGTAACTCAGAGCATCCTGTGTTGTGTGATATTACTAATCACCACTTGCTCGTACTCCCACAGGCAAAACAAATATGACAAGGGAGAAGGCACTGATGATAGATCTACTTTATCAAAACCTCCTTGTCTCTTTGCTCTTGTCGCTGCAACAAAAACTAGGATGGCATGATTCCTAGGAAACAGCCATTATGTGCTGCAATCTTCTTGGAGCAAATGAATTACTAAAAAGAAGAAAGTGGGTTTTAAGGGGACAGATTATCTTGTGTCACCGACTAATTTTGCTCGACAATATATTCCTGTAACTAAGTGTTTCATGTCACTTAGTGGAACACTTTTGCCACCTCTTATTGAAATGTATTTGTTTAGTATATTTGTCAGGAAAGAGGCTGTGATACAGACAACATGTAAGTAAAGATTCTGATGAGCTCAACTCCCTACACTATCAATGAAAATGGTTGTTTGGAGTATATTTACGTACAACTGAACATATATTGCTCTAAAATGTTATGTGCATTTACAGCTGCTAAGGATCCAGATTCTATATTTAAGATGCCAGAATATCTTCCAGTGTTATCTTTCTACAGGATAGTACATCACATTACCTCTAAATATTACAAAGCTATTGTTCCTAGAGCTACATAAGCATGCCTGGAAAGCTACACCTATAAATAAATAAATAAATAAATAAATAAAACACCATATACCCTAACATTAGCATCACCAGTTCTTCGCCAGGGTTTCCCTTACGATTGTCACACTCACGTGCTACTTTGACCATCTGATAGGCTGCCTTCCCTCTACTAAAATGTCAAGAGGAACAGCTCCCTTCTTTGGCTCCACATAGGTTAAAAGACAAACTACTGACCTTTCACCTTGACCGTACGCAATTGTCAATTTTGCCTACTGCAGCTGTCATATATTCTGCGGGGGATCAGCTGGCCAGAGCGAGCCTGGGAATAGACCTATTAGCATCTCTATGGCTCAGCCCTTTCCGCTTGATTACAAACTCATTCGAATTAATTAATTTTTAATTTCATACCACCTCAGTCATTATAAATCTAGTCAACTGAGCCAGTGAAACATTCACTGAAATATGAAACTGTCTGTGAGACGCCTGATCAGAGACTCAACTTTGGCAATCTGTCACTTGAGAGACAAGAAACAGGCAAATTATTCCTCATAGAAGTTATTGGAAAATATTGCCTTGATTAATCATGCTGTTTCAAAAAGGTCACTAAGGGAAAAATATTATAGCAGTTTTGAGCTCTCTGATTCAGCCATTGAGACTCAGGCATGCTGAATGATTTATTAAAATATAATTGTGCAAAATCTCTTCCATTTTTCTAAACAGAGAAATGAACTTTCTTAACATCATTAAAATAATAACGTTTTAAATATTAACAGTTCTACACAGTCCTAACAGACCCACGGACATTAGAATTTGCAGACCCCTCTCTCTTTCACTTTGTCTATGCAGATTTCTCCAGGAAGAACTGAAAAACCTAGTACCTTGAGATATTGGCAGCTGTTTAAGAGTCATTTTCTCTCACCTGATGATACTGTCACTCACCAAATATTTTGCATCCATCCTTATCAACAACTTGCTTGAAATCCTCCGAGGATGAAATACATGTTTAAAAAGCCCTCAACAACTAAATCACTCTCAGTTAAGTGGATTTTGATAGTCTGATCTGCAGAGAAAATGTAAAGAGTACGTATATGTTTTTAAATTACAATTATGGGGACTAGTATTAAGATTTGAGGGTCAAATATGATCCTGACGTAAAGAATTATTGCCACTTACATCATGCCAGAAGTTAGCCCTGAATTTTACAGACACTGTTGCATGAATTCCCACACACTGGGCCAAATCAAGTGGTGACATGGGACATAAATTAAACATTAGATATAATCTGCACCCATCTGGTGGTCAGTGGGCAGGCACCAATTCAATATAACTTACCTGCCAATGAGGCAAAATCAGGCCACAACAGGAAAAATAACTAACAGGAAGGTGTAAGCTAAAGTACCCCTTAAACCTCCCACGGAGCTGTTCTTCCTGCTATCCTAAGTTCTATCAAATTCAGTACACACACAGAATTTCAGTTGGTGCAAGCAGATATAAGTTTCCATTTAAGGATACAAATTGGCATAACTAATATCTTCATCAATGGAAGAACAATGAACAAGTGATGTGCAACAGACTTTCTGAATACAAACACCAGAGTTATGAACCACACACTTCTTTTGGAATTGGCAGTCCACAATCAGACAGAAGCAGAAATAAAAACCATATTCAAAAAAGCAAACACATTACAGTACTGTGATAAACTATTTAAAAATGAAAGCAGAATTTTTATCCAAGTAGTAAGTATCAAAGCTGTATTAAGTCAATGTTTATCTGTAAAGCCTTTTGAAACAGGCATGAACATTTCAAACTTCAGCACCTTGGGAACAGAGGTTGATAGCAAGTCTGAGGTTTTACTGTGTTATCACAAACAAATGGTGAAAAAAAAAACTGTTGTCCCACACCAGCAGGCACTCTGCATATTTCACATATGTTCCAGAAAAAATATAATAAGAATGTTCTAACAAACATAAGGACGGCCACATTTGGTCAGACAAAGCCTCTACCTAGCACAGTATCGTGTCTTCTGACAGTAGCCAAAGTCAAGTGCTTCAGAGAAAAAGATCAGAACTATTTTTCAGTGGTCCATTGTACATTGTCCAGGTGTCAGAGGTTTGGGGACACCCAAGACATAAGTTCGTGTCACTGGCCATCTTGGCTAATAGCAACTAATCAATCTATCCTCCATAAACGTTATTTCTTTGTAGAATCCAGATATGGTTTGGACCTTAATGTCATCTCCTAGCAATGAGTTCCACAGGTTGACTGTTCATTGTGTGAAGAAATATTTCCTCTAGTACATTTCAACAAGTTTTGGGGAAGCTTTTTGTAAGACAGATGCTTTTATTATTATGGATCCAACTGTACTGAGCTCAGAGACAGCCATTCAAGAATCTGTTTATGTATCTGTAAGGAACCACTATCATATGAGCACTTGGTATATGAATATGTTCACTGGTTTTTTTTTTTCCCTAGAAAAAAGGGTGCTGGAACTCAAGACTGATGATTCCTCATAGGGGTTGGTGTATTCAATTTTAATGCTTTGGTCTCCACAGTGCTATGGGATTTGCAGGGGCTTTTGCTCCAGTGCCCATGCTGCTGCAGGACAGGCAGCGAATATTTTTTCTGGTGTTTTAATGGGAAAAAAGTGCCGGAACTCTGTGCTGATGCATTCTGCCAGAAAAAAAGCCCTGAATAAGTTATGAATGAACCAAAATAATCCTCTATATAGAATGATATAGATTTACAGCCTTAGATCGCAGGCCCTTCAAGAGTAGAAGCAAATGTTGTAGGATTCAGTGGAAAGCTCCAGATCAACTGCTGGTAGTAAGCCTCACCCTTGCTGACTGAGCTAACCTTGTTATCCCCACCCTTGCTCTGGCTTATTTATACCTGGCCCTGCAGATTTCCAAGACCAGCATCTGATGAAGTGAGTCTGTGCTCACGAAAGCTCATGCTCAAAACTTTCTTGTTAGTCTATAAGGTGCCACAGGACCCTTCGTTGCTGTTACAGATCCAGACTAACACGGCTACCCCTCCGATAATGGAAAGCTTGGATTCCTCCTTTTCCCCAGGATAAAAACAACCAAGCACTGGGGTGTTATGAAATAATCAACTTTAAAACCATTACATTTTTAAGCACAGAAAAAATGACACTGACAATGTTTTATTTAATTTGGCCTAGGCCAGGGTAGATTAGAAGAAAAAAAGACATTTGGAGGAGGCGGTAAATTTTTTTTTTAAGAAAATGACAACTTGGAAGCTGCTCAGAGATTTAGGATTAGAGCCATTTTAAATACAAAACACTTTGATGGATCAGTCTTCCATTGGAAAATGCGGCTCTGTCAAAATCAACACAATGTGTGCACACTTTTTTTTTCGTGACTGTAGCAATTAAGGTGTATATATTAACAAAGCACAATCTACAGGTTCTAGAAGGTGATCATTAAACCACTGGAATGTTACACTGTTGATGATTTCAGAATTACTCATTTGATTGTAGGTAGATCACTCAGTACTACACTCCAACAGAACATGAGATTGGGGATGTGTATGGATCTCAAACATCAGCTGAAAAGTGTACTAGTAATATAGCAAAGTTTGCATGAAGTTAGATCCTTCATTCATGAAGGAAATAGGGAGAGTGGAGTTGGGGAGGGGTTATGCATGATTTGTGGCCTTAAAATAAAAATTACTTTACACTTGAACTTTCACAAATTCCCCTTTCTTGGCAGTCACTCGATAACGAGTAGGACGCCTTCAGGTCACCCTCCTATTTATGAGTCTATTCGGATCAGCCCAATTCCAGAGCCCCAGATCTTATCTCAGAACAGGCAGGTGTTAGTAGCTGTTGGAGGGGCATGGGGCAGTTTTTGATGCTCTTTCCTTCTTCTCTGCATCTCCTTGTCTGCACTGTGGTGGGACCTCTCAAATTGCATCACCCCCTCACAGATTCCCGTTGTCCACTGGGCACAGATTCCACTGCAAGAATTCTCCCAGCCTCCACAGTCTACTTGCATTATTTGTCTGACAGGATTGAGTCTTTGCTGCTGTCATCAGAAAGAAACTGCATTTAGTGTTTTCAACTGTTTCTTCTTGAATTCCACATGTGTAAAAATATGGAAGCTAACATCTGAGTAATATGGAGATGCTCACTGTTGCTCTGATCCTGAAATATATTTACATTGCTAGACCCAGGCACTCAATGGGAACTTCAGAGTTCAGCACTTGCATGGCCCCAGATGTACGGATGTCATTATAGGATCAAGGCCTAATTCAGTGAAAGACATATTTGCTGAATATTTAGCTATCTGATGAGATATTTTATCTATTGTTAATAAAATAAACTAATAATGAAAAAGCCTAAAATCAGGATTATCTTTTTGCTATACAGTAAACCCTCGAGATACACACAACCAAGTTGCGTGAGTCTCAGGTTAACCTGTCTGTCGTCTCTGACCCCACGGTTTCTTCACTCCTGTCAGGGGAGGAGCTGACAGCCAGGCTGCCACCCCGAATAGGAGCACTTTCTTGGTAACCAGAGCGGTGGGGAGCTGGGAACCAGGTGGCCGGTGAACACTAAGAAGTCAGAAGGTTTGCTTTAAAGGTACAGAATGTAATTTCAGGAGAAGCAGAACTCTCACATACTACTAAGGCAGTAGTTCTCAACCTTTTCAGTAGTCTGATTTGTCTTACATGTCCTAAGTTTCACCCCCAGTAAAGAACTGCTGTCTTACAAATTGAGGCATAAAAGTACAAAAGTATCAAAGCACAGTTACTGAGCAATTTCTTGCTTTCTCATTTTGACCATTGTTTAACCACATTACCAGTGTGTATGCATGCTTTCAGAGCCACTCACCGCTCTCCAACAGTGAAGGGCTACTGAGGCACAGTGCAGTAACCATGGAGCTGAGAGGCAGGAAAACTGGATTTGCAGTCTTTATTGTACCATGGACTTGCTACATGACCAAACAATTTAATCTCTATATTTCAGTGCCCACATCTGTAAATTGCAGATGATATTTAACTAATGCTCCAAATGTCAGTGTGATTAAGACTATTGAGTATTATTGCTAATGATTATTATGGGAAAAGACAATTTGGCAAAATAATTACTGGTACAATTAAACATATAAAAAAGACCTTTATTAGGTAGCCTTGTATTTTAAACAGATCACCCTAAAGTATACCCAAATGTGTCAAATACTATTTAATTCCAGCGTAATTAAAAGGCCAACTTCAATAAGCAGTCATGTTTTGTAGGTCACTTTACACTTCTCACAAGACACTTTCAGTGTATTTATTGCAAACAAACAAAAAAAAACCCACACATTTCTCCTTTTCCACTTGATTACCCAATGCAAACAACACCACATGTAAAGTCTGATTGAGCTAGAATTCTGTGATCCTGCAAACATTCACTCTGTTTTATTTAGTCATTCTTAAGAAATTCTGACAGTCAGTTCTCTCACTAAGCTCCTACAACCCAGTCTCTGAGGTTGCGTCTGCACTGGTCTGTCCCTTCCAAAAGGAGCATGCAAACACAGCAGTTAGAAAATACAAATGACGCATGGATTTGCATATTCAGCACCTCATGTGCATAATGATGGCCACTCACATTACAGAAGTACTGCTTTCGGAAACACAAAATAGCCATGTAGATGGCGTTCCTTCAAAAGGAAGCCCCGTTTTCGACAGCACCCTTCTTCCTGAAAGAAATTAGGAAGGGTGTTTTCAAAAGTGAGGATTCCTTTCAAAAGAATCGTGTCTACATGGCTATTTTGCATTTTGAAAGCAGCAGTTTTGGAATGTGAGTGGCTGTCACTATGCAAATTAGGTGCTGAATATGCAAAACAGTGCCTCATTTGAATTTTCAAACCACCATGTTTTCAAAAGGGAGAGTCCAGTGTAGACATGGCCAGTGGGTACGTTTACACAGCAGCGTTATTCTGGAACAGCTATTCTGAAATAACTTATTTAAATTATGCTGCTAAATGCAAAAATGATATTTCCTAATACATTGTCTAAACACAGAGCCTATTTTGAAATAGAGCCACTGCACATATTTTGAAATAGATAATACTCCCTGTCTGCGTCTACACCAGACCCTTCTGTTTGGCAGTGGCATGGTAATGAGTGAGTTGGAAAGATGCTAATGAGGCAGTGCCATGAATATGCAGTGCCTAATTAGCAAAATGGTGGCCACATACAATTTGAAAGTGCTGCTTTTGAATCGCATTCCACCCATGTAGATGGGGGCCTTTCAAAAGGCCCCCCCCCGGACTTTGAAATTCCCTTCTTCCTATTTGGTTTTAGCACCTGTCTTAATAGCACCTAATTCAGATATGCTGTTCCTCATGAAGGTTTACCAATTTCGAAATAAGATGGCTGCTATTTTGAATTCATTTTGAAAAAGTAATTGCGTCATGTAGATGCTAGGCTAGTTACTTTGAAATAACGGCTGTTATTTTGAAGTAACTTTGCTGTGTTGACCTACCCTGAGAGAACTATAAGGCACAATTTCAGAAGTATTGCCACCTTGAGACAGCAAAAACTAGGTGGAAGTAAGGGAATGTTGAAGTGGGGGGCTTATTTCAAAGCTGCCCCCATCTACACTGTCAATCTGCAATCTGCAATTCAAAGGCTGCACTTTGAAATTCACATGACCACTATTATGCTAATGAGGTGCTGAATACACACATTAGTGCCTCATTACCATGCCCCCTCCAATGGGAGGGGGCAAGCGTAGAAGCAGCCAGTGTATTTTAGCAGACTTTTAAGCCTAGCAACAGTCTCAGAAATCTCCAGCTGAGGGAAATAATTCATATTTCAGAGTAAAGAGAACAACACACAAAAATATTGCTCTGTCATAACAAAAATGTAACATGAACAAAGCTAAGAAAATATGAGCTATGAAGTGTTAATGAAAGTCATTCATTTAGATTACACTTCAGTAATTTATTGCAGCGCTTGAATGATTATTTTAAAACAATGCTTTGTACAATATTATGAGCCATCCTTAGGGTAAAATGGACTAAAACAGCCATTACACAGAGAAGGTAATTGAATCATAGTTTAAATTAAGTTCAATAAACACAAACTAGCTTTGCTTCAGACTGAAGGTCATTGTGAGATTTACATAAGATACAATTCTTCATTTTAATGTCAAGAAATTCCTTGTTCAGATGCTCCATAATAACTACACTTTAAAATGAATTTCTAAAGCAGGTTTTCTTATATTCCTTCAGCTAATAATATGATTATTTTCTGATAGTTTGTCTCTCTTTTTCAATTAAATTAAGTATTTCCTTATTTCTTATCAGATTACTTGACTCAAGCTTTTAAGATAAGTGTAGTACGCGTGCCTTACTCTTGAATATTGTTCATTTATTTTTACTAATGCCAAGTATTGCTTTGGGACATTTCTAGACTGGCGAAAACATGACGTGGCTCCAGTGAACTAGGGGCCAAATGTATCTCTTGGTCACTGTAATGTTAGCTCATGGAGACTATCAATCTCATCATGGGATCCTTATAGCTTGTGCCCAATGGCTTTGATCACATCAATATGGAGCACCACACACTGAGCCAAGTAGCCTCTCTTGCCTCCATACATTTTCAAATAAATCTCCTTGTCCTGTATGTCATAAATTGCTCTCTCATGAGAGACAGTCTGAGTAAGGCTCACCTCTTCTACTGGGATAGATGTGTGCAGGGGGTAGGGGAAGAGGAGTTAGTCCTTTCAGTGCTGTAAAAGACCTATCTGAATCAAAATACTGGATCCCAAAACCTCAGACTTCTAGGAATTTCAGACCCACATATGGACTTTCAATTTAGATTAATTTCTAAATTGTAAAGACGGAGAATTAAAGCTCCATTCTTTTTCAGTGTATTTAAAATTAAGAACTTTCAGTGCTTTCTTAATGAAACTCCTGTTAGATGGTGCTTTAGTATTTTCTGAATAAGGTGACTATTGTAACACGCCACATATTGGCTGATAGTGATATTTGCTTGTAGTATCAAACCTGTACTTTTTTTTTTTTGGGAGGGGTGGGTGACATTTGAGGTGCAGATTGAATCTAATGACATTCAGATGTATAAAGCCTGATTGAGAGGGGTTGTTTGTTTTTTGGTTTTTTTTTTTTTAATTTATAGCTATACCTATCCCATGGAAGTAGAAGGGACCTCCAGAGCCCACAGAGTCTAAACCCCTGCCCCCCTAAGCAGGGCTCATTCACCATCTGTGGCTGACCCCCTTTGAGCCAATGCTCAAACCACTGAGTTATCCTGTCCTCACCCCTTCGTCACCCTTAATCCACAATGCTTACTCAGACAATATTGCACTATGCAGCATGAATAAAAGGGGCAAAATTAGGTCCTTAATTATTAGAACTACATGAATAGTGGAAACAGTCCAAAAATCATCACCTGAATTCTAAAGTAAATTTCCTTTGGACCACATTGTAACCCAGTCACACATTTAAGCAAATCTCTACTAGCTCAAATACTTGTTAAAAGCAAAATTTTAGATGGACTATCTGCAAGAGAAACTTTGTAACTGTATAGTTGATTATAAAATTCAGAATTTGTAATTTGTGTTGTGTCTGTTAGTTCAATTTCTATGCAATTTGTCTTTGTTTTCTGACTGGAAACTTTACATAATCAATGAATGGCACATAAATGTATAAGTGTATAACTCACTTTAATGTTGCATTGCATTCACATTAATTATAGAAATTATCCAGTCCCTTCACAAAAAAAAGATACCTTGTGACACATATTCACTAGCTTATTTTCCTATGATCAATTATAATATTCTTAAAAATGTTCTTTGATAATCAGCAAATCAGAAATTATCTGCTAGAGAATATCATGATCCTGATCAATATTCCAAAAACTTTATAATTAACACACAAAACAGTAATTGAAATTCATTCAGTAACTGTGATTAATTTCTTTGACCTCACCTCCAGGAAGATATGTTTGTATTTTAAAATAATTACATTCTACTTAAAAGTCAACCTTGAAATTCCTCATCTATCCAAAAATAATTGCTCACTTCTTGAAATACTTTTGACTCCATCGTGCTCATACTCAGGTAAGTGGGAACTTTGCAACTGATTTCTATGAGAGCAAGAGCAGCCTCAGTATGTCAGAGATGCAGCACTTAAAAATTAAAATAACAAAAAAAAATCTACAAAGCAGCTCTCCCTGATCGCCTCCCCTTATATAACTTGAGTGAAAACTCAGCCAATAAGGACAACATTCCCCTTCAGTTATACCACTGCCTTTTCCATCTGACAGATTCCAACATGCAGTCATCTATCTTAGTCATCTGGTCCACTGACTCCTACTGAGAACCAGCACTGAGCATCAATCCTCAGTCAAATGGTCTGCCAGCAACAGATATCCAAGAAGAGAAGAGGAGAAATTTGGGTTACCTCTTCCCACCCACTCTCATACCAAAGCACAACAAAGTAGATGAGGCAGGGAGAAGGATAGCATCTGCCAACGTCTAAGGGCCCAACACAGCAGGAGAAGGTGAAGTAAAAAGTCATGTCAACAACAACAAAGAAAAAATGAATGCTTTGATGTTATGAATAGCTGCTGATGCAGAAGGCAAGACAGGCTGTTCATGGAGTAACATCCACCCCCACTAAAATGAACAGCCAGAAGCCACATTTACAGGCTTTTGTGGCATGGGAAGTCCTGCAGAATGAACAGGAAACCATGTTCTGAGCAAAGGCATTTAAAAAGAAGCATTATTCTTCTGATTTTCTTTATTTTAAAGCCCAATGGCCATGTTGATGATTTTACAGTTTTCCAGCAAGGACTTTTTTAAAGGTCTAGATAGCTTGATAAACATGTATATTCACACAGAGTTTTACATAATTTAAATTTTACCTAATTTTAAAACAAAACCACAAATGACAGACTGCTTAGAATATTGTCAGAATGGCATATTTGAGAGTTTCTGATGATACTGTTTGGATTTAAAGAAGACCCACCTCTCAAAATGCTTCATGAATAATTATGCCTCATAATCATATTTCTCAAAGAGTCTAAGATACAAATGAAGGGTAAGAAATTTGTGTCATCCCCTCTTCTTTATTAACATAAATTTCATCAGATTTCTAGAGGATGGCTCTCTCTAACACAAGCCTGCAGACTTCCAAATTGGGTGCAGATACACTGTACAACAGTATATTTTAAAAATCTAAACTGAGAAACCTTTTGGAGACATGCGCCAGATTTTCAGCTTACACAGATCATCATAAATCTTACTTCTGTCAAATTAATGTTACTTTACACTGCCTGAAGTGGAGTGTTATTAAAAGTTCATTGCTATCAGGTCATTATGAAGGCTAACCCTGAACCTAAATAAAATAGTCAGCAAAAAGGCTAGCATCATTCCAATATGTATGTCAGAAAACACTAGCCACTACAATAAGGTCTCAGAGTATGCGAGGGTTCCATTCCGCACACGCTTGCGTAACCCGAATTTCGTGTAAATGGGGGTATGGCTTTCCCCCCCAGCAGAACGCATGTTCTGCAGCAAAGGAAGCAGCAGAAAGGTAAGTCCTGGGGTAAGGGGGCGGTTGGGGAGGGTTAAGCCTGGCAGTGGGTTGGGGCACTGGGAGGCTAAGCCTGGGTGGGTTAGGGCTGCAGGGGGGTGAGGGGGGGAGTTGAGCTGGAGCTTTGGGGGGGGTGTGGTGAGCCAGAGCCTGCTCGATGGTGAGCTGGGCTGCGGGGGGTTTGAACTGGGAGTGCGTGTGGAGGGGGTTGAGCCAGAGCCACGGCTGGGTGTGGGAGTGGCAGGCTGAGCCAGAGCCATGTGCCAGTGGTGAGCAGGCAGGGGGTTGAACCGGGGCCAGGGACGTTGAGCCGGAGTCGCACCTGACGGGCAGTGAGCTAGAGGCGGGGGTGCGGGGTGAGCAGGAGCTGTATGCAGGTGGTGAGCGGGGGGAGGGTTTGAGCCACAACCGGGAAGGGCGGAGTTAAGTGCAACTGGAAATCACTCATTTCCAGGCTTTACTGTAGGAATCAGGCTCAGCCACATAAGAGGGGGATCATGTACTCTGGGTTCACGTACTCTGAGACCTTACTGTACTTTCAGTGATCGTGATTACCTTGTTTTACCGTAGGACACTGCAGCTGCTCACTGGCTCCTAAACACTGTTCTAGCTGGAAAAGGTCATTTTACATGATTGAATGTTACACTTTTTTTTTCTCTTGGCTTTGGCATGGTAGGTGTCCTGTGATGTTTAAGAAAAGGTTTTTCCATTCTCTGTCCCCTCTTCTTTCTGACAGAATTCACACATTACATGCCCTTCAAGGGGAACAGTTTGTCAAGCAATAGCCTTTTCAGTGTCTTGCATCAGTGAAGCAGGCATGTTCCTGGTATTTGTCAACATGCTTCCACAAGCTGACCATTGGGATTCTAGTAACTAATTTGCCAGAGATGCTCTGAATAATTTTCTTCTTTTCAGACTCCCCCTAACTGCAAGCCTCCCTCCCATGTTGGGACAAAAAATGTCATAACCACTAATACTGTACTTTTAAATATATGCAAAGTAAATGGAATATCACCATTTCAAATATCAGAGAATTTTAAACCTCATTTTTTTTTTTTTAAAACAAACCCTCCAAAACAATCACGGCATATTTTAAATCCAGAAACTTCTTTGTGGCCATTTTGGACTCATTTAGTAAAACGGACAATCTAAAAAATATTGCAGCCCTCTGATTTACAAAGAAAACAGCCTCAAATCCCCTTCCAACATGAAAAATACATTCACAAAGGAGCAGATTTCATGCATATATAATAATGCTGAAATTCTTTGGATATTGAAGACTGGAAGTGTTTCTGAGTTAAGCAAAGGTTTGACAGATTTCAGGGACTGAAAAAGCCTTACTAGTAATTTTAGAAGGAGATCATTATCCTGAATTATAAAATAAACTTGACGTTTTTGACTGCCAGGACATTTTCCCTCACTGTATATAAAATATTTTATTGCAAAATGCATACATTTTATAATTGTTATTTTGGTGTCACACTAAATCTGCAGTTTTCATCTAAGTTTTGTGTGGATGGAATTTGGGTTACTTTAACAAAGCAATAACTTGTGATTTCCAAAGCTAATGTTATATACCAAACGTGAGACTACAGTGAAGCAATAGTGTCTGCCCAGTTTTTACCAGACTCAATTTCATATAACTAAACTCATCAAGACAGACTAGTTGTGTGCGTTTCTGCAGAAGTAACCAGTGCACCCTAAATTGCTTTGCTTTCTGAGGGTGGCCTTTTCAACTCATGGATGATTTTCAGACTGAAAGCAAAATACTGTGCCTCACCATGTATCTGCCTACATAAGCTTATCGGTAAAAGAAAAAGTTCAGAGACATTTCAGCCAGCTGGAAATTCAGCTTTAGAAACAAATGTACAAACAGCCCCCCACTATTTTTCTCCCCAGAAATAATAGAATAGAAAAAAAATCAGAGATAACTTGTTTATGAAATGTACCTGGTTACATACAACGGAGGACCTATGTTTTTCTTCCATCTTCTCCTGAAATGCATAGACAAGAACTTATTTGTCAAAGAAAAAGTATGAGAAAGCTAATGCACATATGCAATATACCTCACACACACACACACACACACACACACACACACACACACACACACACTTCTATTTAATCAGGACTGTCCTAAAGTATTCAGTGAGTGAGTGAAAAAATAAACACCACAATTTAAACATCAGCAGCAGACTGGCCCTGAGAACTAGCTATCGCACAGTACAATAGGTGCAATTCCAAGGAAACATTTAAGTCAGATTTATGCAACCCCATTTGAAACATCCTTGAGACTGAACACTTGCTTTTAGCATTGTGGGGTTTTTAACAAGGATAACACAATACCTAGTTCTGTGAGGGAAGGAGCAAGATCTGTGTGTTAGAGCAGGAAGGCAGTGAGTCAGGGGACCTGGGGTCAGTATTTGTTGTCGTACTGTTATAAGTAAAATAAATTGACAAGTTCAAGTTAATCGCACTAGTGTAAAGTAACTGGGATCAGATTCACTGCAGGCCCTTACTCTGTTGGGTAGGGAGACTGGGAGAAGCAAGTCTTCCTCCTCCCATCCTTACACACTGGCTCACTTCTGTTTAGACTGTGACTGAGGAGAGGAGCAGGGGCCAGTCAGTCAATACTCTCCACTGAGGGCAAGGAAGAAGCAGAGAGTGGGAAGAATCCTGGCTCCACTCTTTACCCCTTGATGAGGGCAGTTGGCTGAGTGCATGGAGGCAGAAAATGCCATGAAATTACTAATTCCACTCCAGAGGGAAGGGAAGATATATTGAAACGTTGAGTCCCATTTTAGTCCCTGTTCTGCGAGTGGTGCGGGTTATGCAAGGCAAGTTGTAAATTTACAACCCAGCCCTATGAGATCACGGGTCTTAAAATCTCTGGTCTCTCAGTACCTTCCTCAATGCGTATTCTCAATGCATGTACATCAGCCCTTGCATTGGATGTAAGGTTCTATGTTGATGCAAAGTTATCTTTATGGGACAAAAAAGTCTTAAATCAGGCAAAACTCTGAAGCTCAATACAGCATTTGGCCATTGGCTTCTATGTTGTGAAAAAGTGTTTTTATCCCACAACCTGATATAATTCAACTCAATGAGAGCTATCGTGCTGTAAGAACTTCTGAAAAGTAAGCCACTTGGATTCCTAAATATTCAGAAACCTAAATTTATGCAACCATTTCTAACATCTGCTCAGTGCTTTAATTTTCTCTGGCAGATCAATGGCATTCCAAGAACAGGTGGAGTAAAACCAAGCCCAACAAATGCAGAGGTGACTCCTTCTCTAGGAATTCCCCTAAAAGCAATGAGTGACTATTATCCTTCCTCTAAAATTTCCCTAGGGAGAGTCCTGTCTTTCCCACCTAGAATTCAAAAGATCCCTTTCCACAGATTTCTCCCCTCTCTCTCAACCCACCTGAGAGGAAGGCAAATCAATTACCTTCTCTAATTTGGGCTGACAGAGCCAGTACCAAACCTGGAACTCATCAGGGAACATACTCCATGTTATCCCTGGTTCTGAAAAAAAAAACACACCCGGGGAAGGCCAGATGTCCTGAATTTAATGACATTCAACAAGTCAATTTAAGACCACAAGTTGAAAACAGAGACTGTTCACTTTACCAGGGCAATTTCCTAACCACCGGGGACCTGAAGGCACATGCAGTACTAACCCCTTCCTTTTGGCAGTACTACTGCCCCAAAGCATTCACTAAATGGCCCAGAGGGAACAGTGGCATCCCCACATCAGAAAAGGGTACATCCTTTTCCATATTTTGTTAAAAGGCCCCTTCCTATAAAAGTCGGAGGCTGTGTCTACGCTACAAAAATAACTTTGAAGTTGCTCACGTCAAAGTAAGAAACTTTGAAGTAGAGCATCTACACACTCCCTACTTCGAAGTTAAACTTTGAAGTAGGGCACTACTCTATTCCCAGGAATGAAGAAAGGACTTCGAAATTGGGCTCCCTACTTCAAAGTAAGGGAAAATGTATGTAGACTCTCTGCTGGCTACTTCAACATAGTTAACTTCAAAGTTAGGCACTTTGAGGTTAGTTCCTAGTGTAGACACACCCAGAATGCAACAGACAGCATATTGCCTACAAAATTATTGGTTTATAATGAAAATGGAGAAAAGCTACCTTGTCTAAACACAGAGAATAAAACACCTGGGGAATGGCTGGACACCTCACTCCACAGAGCATTCCTCTTCAGAGACAAATAGGCATAGATTTTTCAAGCAAACATACAAAATCCTTCACAGTCCACCCACCCACTTGAAGGACTTTGTCTATTAGGTATGGTTATTCAAAGCATCTATCTACTCCCATCAACAAAGCTTCACCTCATGTGTCTGTAGTACTACCCACTGAACTTCCATACTTACATTCCTAATTTCAAAGCTTGCACTGTAAGATTTTTCTTCAAAGTGAACAAATGAATGAAAATACCTCAGGTGGTGGCTACATCCAACAAGATTCACTTGTGGTATCCAGTTGGCAGAACTGCAGAGATGTACTATGTTGTAAGATACCAGTTTGGAGTGATGGAGAACTCATTCTATTCAAACACATGGTATGAGGTCACTGCTTATGCATGGAATCTCACTACATGATAAACTATTGGAATGGTGAATAATTCGTTTAGCTATTCAAGCACTCTTCCCTACCTTCAACTCCAGACACATACCTGCATCCACAGATAACACTATTGCCATGGCATACATAAACATGCTCTGGGATAACTGATAAAGTTTGTTACAAGCAAAAGGTACATCCTTCCTCAGGCAATCAAAGAAATTCTGTTAGAATCTGCTCATCAATGGAAAACTGACTCGGCAGGAAAAACTGTGGTTCATTGGAGATATGATTGTACCACAGGGAGGTTGACCACATAGTCCAGATATATAAGAGAACAGCGTGGGACTTCTTTACATCATTTCCAATAGTACAAAAATCCCAAACTATTGCTGCAGACAGAATCAGAAAATTTTCTTGGTCTCCTGGAAAATCTCTCACAGAAATATCAGTCCATAAGTTCATTCACCCCATATTTTTCAGAAACTTTTCACAGGATGTTAATTTTCAATATTGTTGAAATATCTCTCTTCTGTCCTTTTTTTCTTCTGAAGGGACAGCTGATGGAAAACTGTGTTCTTACATTTAATCAGTGGCCTTTGGGGTCATCTCAATTAGTATATAAGCTATTTCCCTCAGGTGGACAGTTTCTATTTAGTAGTAGCAGACGTGTGTGAACAGAGTTAAGTAATTTAATCTCTCATTGTTAATATTTTATACAGATATGACAGGTTATTAGCTTTGAGGCTCTCTAGATGGGCTCCTCAGGGATGACTGGAAGAAGGCAAACGTAGTGCCCATCTTTAAAAAAGGAAAGAAAGACAGTTCAGGGAACTACAGAGCTGTCAGGCTTACCTCAATCCCTCGGAAAATAATGGAGGGAATCCTCAAGGAATCTGTTTTGGAGCATTTGGAAGAGGGGAAAGTAATCAAAAGTAGACAACATGGACTCACAAGGGGCAAGTCCTGCCTGACCGATCTGATTCACTTCTATGATGAGGTAACAAGCTCTGTGGACATGGGGAAGTCAGTAGATGTGATATACCTTGACTTCAGCAAGGCTTTTGATACAGTTTCCCACAACATTCTTGCCCGTAAGTTAAGGAAATATGGATTGGATCCTTGGACTATAAGATGGATAGAAAGCTGGCTTGATGGTCGGGCCCAACGGGTAGTGGTCAATGGCTCAACATCTGGATGGTGCTCTGTTTCAAGCGGAGTGCCACAAGGCTCGGTTCTGGGGCTGGTGTTATTCAACATCTTTATTAATGACCTGGATGAGGGACTGGATTGCACCCTCAGCAAGTTTGCAGATGACACAAAACTAGAGGGAGAGGTAGATTTGTTGGACGGTAGAGAGAGAATCCAGAGGGACCTGGTTAAATTGGAGGACTGGGCCAAAAGAAATCTGATGCGGTTCAATAAGGAGAAGTGTAGAGTCCTGCACTTGGGGCGGAAGAATCCCAAGCATTCTTACAGGCTGGGGACCAACTGGCTCAGCAGCAGTACGATGGAAAGAGACCTAGGGGTTATGGTGGATGAAAGGCTGGATATGAGTAAACAGTGTGCCCTTGTAGCCAAGAAGGCTAACGGCATACTAGGGTGCATTAGGAGGAGCATTTCGAGCAGATCTAGAGAAGTAATTATTCCTCTTTATTCAGCACTGGTGGGGCCACATCTGGAATATTGTGTCCAGTTTTGGGCCCCCCAGTATACAAAGGATGTGGATTTGCTGGAGCAGGTTCAGCGAAGGGCAACAACGTTTAAGTGTTTGGAGCACAAGACCTATGAAGATAGGCCAAGGGATTTGGGTTTGTTTAGTTTACAGAAGAGAAGACTTAGAGGTGATTTCATAGCAGCCTTCAACTTCCTGAAGGGCAGCTCTAAAAAGGAGGGTGAGAAACTGTTCTCAGTGGTGTCAGATGGCAGAACAAGGAGTAATGGTCAGAAGTTGAAGAGGGAAAGGTGTAGGTTAGATATTAGGAAAAACTACTTCACCAGGCGGGTGGTGAAGCATTGGAATGTGTTGCCTAGAGAGGTGGTGGATTCTCCATCCCTTGAGGTTTTTAAGTCCCAGCTGGACAAGGTTCTGGCTGGGATGACTTAGTGGGGGTTGATCCTGCTTGAAGCAGGGGGCTGGACTAGATGACCTCCTGAGGTCCCTTCCAGGCCAGTGATTCTGTGATCCCAGCCAATCAATAACATCTGATTGTGCCTCATACAGTATGGGGGATTATAGAATTTACCACTTCTCAATTTGTGTAGTTATTCTTCTCAGTTTTTTGATGTCCCTCCTCTATTTTACTTAACCATCCTCAAGGAGAGAGGCACAGCAGCATGACCCTTCCTCCTCTTCACACATGGAGCATGAGGGAAGGGATTTATTATTGCCAATTAACTGCAAAGGACAAGTGGCAGTTATTTTGCTCTACTCCTCCTTTTTGTACTCTACACTTAGATACATCCCGCTTCCATGTAATTGCCCACACCAACTTTTGAACTGACAGTCTCAGACAAATTTCACTTGATGTCAACAGCATTTTGTGCAAGGGCAGTATTTTGGTCACAGGTCTGAGGTCTTCATTTGATTCATGGAGCAGATTAGGCACTTGCTGTGGCTATTTAAGATTTTCCAATCCTTCCTCCTGCTAACCTGCCTCCTGCCAAACTTCACAATCTTTGGTTTTGTTTTGTTTTCAGTATGAAAACTAGATTTAGAAGTGGAATGGTCCTTGCTCTTATTTTTTTTACTGATCCACTCTGAGTTCTTCTCAAGTGGCAGTCTCAGAGTCTGAAGTTGCTTTTACTTTTCATATAACTCTTCCTGAAACCAAACCTGGAAATTCCTAAAACAGATTTGAAGAACTGCTTGCTAAAATAATTGCTTGCACCTGTTATCTTATTATTATGACTAGGGGGAGCAATAGCTCAGTGGTTTGAGTATTGGCCTGTTAATCCTAAAGTTGCAGGTTCAATCCTTGGAGGAGGCTATTTAGGGATTGGGGTAAATAGATGTTAGCGATGGTGCTTGGTCCTGCCAAGAAGGCAGAGGACTGGACTAGATGACCTCCCAAGGTCCCTCCCGGCTCTAGGAGATGTGCATAGGTGTAATAATGTTACAGGAAAAAAGGCTCCAATGGCAGGAATTTATACCCTGTAGATCTTCAGAGAATCCCAGTTGTTTCACAACCTAAAAGAGAACTTTTTAACAGCTGGAGATACTACCATATAAATTGGACCTACCTCATATTCCAATATTTGTGTGCATTTATTTGTACAGTAGACATTAATATATTATTCAGTTCAGAATTAAAACATATATGCAATCTTTAGTTTCTAACCATGTGTACTACTTTTTTTAAAAATGCATCTCAACACAAATATACTTTTTTCTTTTCGTGGAATAAGCTGTGACATAAAAAAGTGGAGAAAATTATTTAAAAGCTCTACTTAACTTCTAAACATGTATGTGTAAATTTTACACATAATAATATATCAACATACAAATTATGCATGCACAGAGAGAATGTGCATGTTCAAATCAGGTAAACTTAAACTTTGCCAATGACTGTGTGCAGAAAATTCCACAAGTACATTGTACACAATTTCTGCTGTATTGTAGTCCATCTATTATTTTAATTTGTTAACTGCTGTTAATTCATGTATCTGCAAACAGATGACCATATTTCATAGTATGTTATTTGTAATGGTTATTTTCTACGAATACAGTAATCAAGTGATGCAAAGTTGTTTTCAGTTTTCTTAAAAAAATAATATGAATATGTAAGTTAAAATTTTGCATTTAAAATGTCCTGATTATATGTTGTTAGAAAAAATAGTTTTGCAAACCAAAGAAACACATTTTTCTTTGACACTGAGAGCTGCACACTTGTGGTTTATCTTTTCTAGTATTCTCTTCCCAGCACAGAATTGTCAGAAACCAAAAGGAGATATGTGGGGCGGTGTGGAGCAAGGGAGCGGGAGAAACAGCATTTCAAAATGCTGTTCCATATAGGCTTACCATATCGGCTATGCAGAGTTCATTAAAGAATGAGCTATATTAATATTTAACTTTACTTTATTCACACGCTTAACTTGAATAGAATTTAACATGTGCCTGAAATCAAGCTAAGTGCATGCTCAAATGCTTTGCTGATAAATTTAGGCCTTAGTGTAATCCCTCCCTAGTGCTCTAAATTACTGTATATGCCTGCTTTGAACAATTATTTTGTGGAACAGTAATGTGTTTGTTCTAACAGCAAGTTGGACAACAATACTATGTATTTGATATTTTAAATTTTATAATGTTACATACCAATTTACTATGTGCCATAGTACATAACTGTCAAAACTTTAACAAAGAAAAAAAAAGTAATTCTAGAGAGAGTAACATGATACATTTACTAAGCACTACACTTGAGCAGAAACACGAGGACTGGAAATACCAACGGCAAGGAAAACAGAGTTATTTCAATTGTACTGTTGAGCAGAATTGTCCCATTTCAGTTACGCTGTTATTCAGGACTGGCATATTGTCAACCTTTCCCATATGTTTTGTCCCTTCTCCCCTCCCCCTGTCCCTTGTTGAAAATGAATCTTCCTTTCAAAAAGCAGCTGTTCTAAATTATCACATCAAGTTTTAACCTTGCAGTAGACAACCACTGAACTCACATATACATGACAGTGAAACATTTTCCCCCATAATCCTTGAAGTATTTGCACTTGTTTGTGTCTAAACTTCATTTGTGTTCAATATATAAGCCCTGCTTGTGATTTTTTTTTTTTTGCCAGTCCAGGTAAACAGATTTACATGGCATCTGATGCCGATAAGCTTATCTTTTTGGCTGTCACTTGAAAATGAGTAGGACATATTCATGTCACCCTCCTATTTGTGGCCCTGGTGCTGGCTGATCAACCCAGTTTTGGAGCTGCAGATCTTTTCACACAAGAGGCAGGTGTTAGTAGCTGTTGGAGGGGCATGGGACAGTTTTTGATGCTCTTTTCTGTTCCTCCTCCTCTCCTCGCCTGCGCTGCAGTGGGATCTCTCAAATTCTCCACCCCCATATTCACCATGGATTACTCTTCTCCACTGGGTATGGTCTTGGGCAAGGTTCCCCCAAGGTGTCAACACCAATGCTGCACTTTTTCATGTGTGCCTTCATCATGTCCTTATATAACTTCCACTGGCCCCTCCAGAGAAGGTCCAGAGAAGAGCACCACGAACAATTAAAAGGTCTAGAGATCATGAGCTATGAGGAAAGACTGAAAGAACTGGGCTTATTTAGTTTAGAAAAGAGAAGACTTAGATGGGTCATGATAGTGGTTTTCAAGTACCTTAAAGAGGATTACAAGGAGAAGGGAGAAAAAACGTTCTCCTTGACCCATGAGGATCAGACAAGGAGTGATGGGCTTAAATTGCAGCAAGAGAGGCTTAGGTTGGACATTAGGAAAAAGGTTGCAAACTGTCAAGGCGGTTAAATACTGGAATAAATTTCCTAAGGAGGCTGAAGAATCTCCATCATTGGAGATTTTTAAGACACCTATCTATCAGGGATGGTCTAGATGGTGCTTCGTCCTGCCAAGAGGGCAGGGAACTGGACTCAATGACCTATTGAGGTCCCTTCCAGTTCTAGTGTTTATGATTCTATGATTCCTGAAGCAGCATTGATGATATTGTTCAAGTGCCTTCAAAGGGTGCCTGTATGTTGTCCAGGTTTCACATCCATACAGTAGCATTGGTACAACCACTGCTTGGTATACAAGTAGCTTTGTCTTGGGATATACGTCCCAGTTCTTGAAGACCCTTTGTCTCAGGCAGACAAAAGCAGAGCTTGCATGGCTCAGACAATGCTGGATTTCCACATCAATGTTGACTTTTGTGCAAAAATAACTTCCAAGGTGCTCCACATTTTCCAGCAGTTCTCCATTGACTTCAATAGAAGGTGCATGAGATCTTCCTGTTGGTGGAGCACCTTGGTCTTTTTGATGTTCAGTGTGAGGTTGAGATTCTCATATGCTTTAGAGAAGGCACTTATTTGAACTTGTGATTTAAATATAAATGAAGTTTAGATACAAACAAGACCGGCATGTGACTATCTTTTTATTTGCTACTCCAGGTATACAAATTTACATGGCATTGGATGTAGATAAGCATTTAGTGCAGGAAATACAACCAAATCCTAGTTCTTATTCACCCTGACTCCTCCAACGAGTGTTAAGCCTAAATCATTTGGATCATGATTGTGCCATTAAGGACCAAATATTGTTAAATGCAACTTCAAAGCAAAGTAAACCATTTTGGATAAGATTTTGATTATCCAATTTGTAATGCAGAGTGACAATCAATTCTGCAATTTTTCTTACTGTCACAAATGTTCAGTAAAGCCTGATCTCAATTGCTGGTTATTTAGATGTCTGCCAACAGCCAGTTTTGACAACATCCTGTACTTCAGGATGATGAGCAGCAGTCATATACATGATTCTCAACAATTCATACTCATCTTTCAAGATGGCTATTACTTTAAGAGCATTTTCATCAAATGTTACCAAAACTTACACTTCTCATTACAGTTGCTCTCTATTAAAGTCTTATACCAGCTGTCAGTTGTAATGCAAACCCCTATTATACTTTATAAGGTCCGTTCTGGAACTAATAAGGGATTGTCAAATAACTCTAAACACAGGAACAAGTGGTGAAGAAACTGCTGGGCAGGAATGTGGGGAGGTGTAGTGCAATACGTTCAATGAATTCAGATTGACAATATAATCTTTGTATAACTGTTAACTAAAACTTATGCCTGAATACCCCCAAGCTAGTGTAAGGGAGAAAGAATGCTCCCCTCAACATCTAAAAAAAAATCTAGTATGAGGCAACAAAGCAGCAAAACCATTAAAATGAAAAAGTTTGAGGAAATGCCAACAAGGTCCCTTAAGACTCCTTATCATACGTAGCTGGAAAACATTTGGGAAAAGACCCAAACAAACTCAAAAGCAGATTCTTTAACAATACCTTGTACAGTATCAAAGTCAGAAACAAATCACAGGTTTACAAATAGGATACAAATAATCTTCAAACACCCCTTAATTTTCAATTGGGGCTGGAGCAGGGGTATTCTAATGTGTGGACCTTCCTTTTATTGCTTAAAACATAAACATTAATGGAGATGCATGTTGCAAAATGAACAGCAACAGTTCAGAGACAGACCTTTCGTGAAAATAAAAATTTGAGTTATGTAAATGTCCCATGAAATTTTCTGACTAAGTTATACAGGTACACTTCTGAAAATATTGCCATTTCTATGCATACGCAATTGTATTCCCCATTAGTTTGAAGCCCCCTGTGAAAATCCAGCCTTGAGTATCTGAATTACAAACCATCTAAACACTGTCCTTTTACACAGAATTTCAGAAGGAAATGTTAGAATTTAAAAAATTTCTAACACAAAATTATCATTTGGTTTGTTAATATCAAAATGATTATGTAAGTAGAAGTAAACAAATACAGAATGTTTAGATCATTTTATCACAGCTGGCATCAAACTTGTTCTGCTTTATTCAAAGGCATATTCTAATTCTTATGTAAGTATACCAGACTGAAATTATTCCATACTACTGACTAGAGGTAGTTATAAAATACCGATTTCATAAATTATTTTTGATTAGAGAAATTTTATTTTAGTTTCTGCCCATCTACAGAATTGATCTGATAACATGAATAATATGTTTTCAAATTACATACTAATTTCTTTTTTCCAATATTTGTAAATAGGTTACCTGATTTTTTTTTTTAATTATACATCTAGTTCTGCTTATGATATTTACATCTGAGAGGATACTGGTTACCATCAACTTTCAGGGAGAAAAGTTAGAGCAGTGTCAAGCACCAGGAAAAATCCTACTTAAAGTTCTGCTCATGAATTTTTAGAATCTGAACTGGATGAGAACAATGCATATTTCATACCTACAGCTAATGAATGTGTTGCAATTTATAGTCCTCTGAATGCAATGTACCAGTAATTTTAGATAGCAACAAACCTTAGCAATCCCCCTTTAAAGGAAATTTGTGTGTGAAACCCCACTACCACCTTTTTTAAACATAAAATTAAGGCTGTTCCGAATTCCCCATCATAATAAATGTTTATATTGTTGGACTGGTGTTTATGTTATTTTTACAGATTTCAGGTTAATGCTAACTTTCAATGTTAAATGGTTATGCAGTCCTAGCCTAACAGACACTTAGTTTTTCACTAGGTACAATATGATTTTGTACATAAATGTATACTCGTGATTAGTCGTCTAATTCAGTGCACATGCAATTTGTCAGCTATTCAGCCATTTCATGGGGAAGCCACTTGCTCCTGGCATATAGATAAATAAACCTTGCTCATAACCACACAGTACATGTCCCCTCCCCTACATGATCCCACCTGTATAATGTTAAATAACTCCTAATTGCTCTTTGCCCCCTTATCATTCAACCAACATTTGTTGAAAGCTTGAGTACAATTATCCATAGATGAAAACTTATAATTTACGATGTTGAGGCTAAAAATGTTATTCATATTCAAACATTTCTAATTTCTCACAATATATTAATATAATTTGTTATAACCGTACCTCATAAATATAATATTCATTTGAAAGTGTTCAACAAAAGTAAGATTGTTCACATTAAACAGAGAGAGAAACCAAATTTGGAATACAGTACTCTAATCATAGCTCTTAATTGTTTGAATAATGTAATGGAAATGGAAGAATTGAAAAAGCACGTCTGTAATAACCATGCATGTTTCACATAATTTACCTTCCCCACAGCTTCCCCAGTATTCTCCTTTAACTTAAGTGGACTTTGCAGGTGAGTAAGAATTATCTGCATGAGGAAGTTTTACTGAATTTAGTCCTTTAAAGTGGTTTTTAATTATTATTTGGTTACATAAAATTTGTCAGTCACTTGTGGTTCAAATTTTAAATTTTATCACCACAGAAAAATTGCAAAGCATAAAATATGAACTATTTCATAACTGCCCTTATTAAACCACTCAATTTGAATACGCAGAGAAGAGCATTACATCATTACTAAAAAGGGGAAACTCAGCATCCCAAGTTAAAACTGTAATTTGCAGTGCAAGCGTGTAGAAGAGTGTATATTTCTGTGCTTCGAGGGCCACTCTCCTGAGGCCTGTCAGTTGTTTTTGTTCTACCATTTGGAAAAAAGATGGATTTTATGCTCTGAAGAGTCACCCATTGAAAAAGTATTCAAGTGCCTGCAAGTTCATTTTCACCTCCAAACTGGGACACAATTTGCCATTGTATCTTTAAATTTTCTGGGGGTGATATCCAGACTATTACCTAGATAGTTGATAATGCTATTTTTTCTAATGTTTTACCAAAATGTGCTTTTTTCCATCCCATTCTTCCTTGTTATTAAACCTTACAATGTATTTCCTCTCCCTTCTTCCTTTTTTAAAGATATAAATTTAGCATTGCTTTTCACACCTTTCCCACCACCACACAGAGTATTAATTACTCATGCAACACACATTCACGTTATCTTCATTCTTTCGTTCTTCTTTCAAGCACAAAGATGAAATCTTTCTGGTTATGTGGCACCCAGAAGTGACGACAACATAGCAGATGCAGATTCTCCTGAGTTATATAATTGAACACTTCATTACTAGAGAATGACTATTTCTGTATTCTCTAACACACTGTAGAGATCATTCCAAACAGAAGATATTGTCCTTGCTCTTAGCAATCGAATGGAACTGATTAATAATGTGATATTTATAACCAGTGACCAAGGGCTATATGTGTTCCACTTACCAGGAATGGGTTTACAGATTAAACCAGTAGTGAAAGATATTTAACTACAGGAGACCACATTCAGGCCACATCTGCACAGCTTTCCTGTTTTCAGAGAACGAGTGCAAATGAGTTGCTGATTTACAAATCTCACACTTTATTTGCATAATGTTGTGCAATCACGCTTCCAGAAGAGACTTTTCCAAAAGCAAAACAGCTGTGCAGATGGGATTCTTTTTTTGGGGGGGTGGGGGGAAACAAATGAGGAAGAAGGGTTCTCTCAAAAGTGTTTCACCCCACCCCACCTCCAAGAACCCCCATCTACATGGTGGTTTTTGCTTTCGGAAAAGTCTCTTCTGGAAGTCAGATCACGCGACATTATGCAAATGAAGTGCAACATTTGTAAATCAGAACTTCGTTTGCATTTTCAAGCTCCTTCATTTGCACTCCTCCTCCTTAAGGGGAATAATGTGTAGACGCAGCCTTAGATAAATAGAATACTCAGCTAGCAGCGAGTAATTGTTGTATAATTGCACACTTTATTACAAGAGAATGAACTTGAGCGGACATACTTAAATCCTGCCATGTAAAAGACATATGGGGAATCCTAAGACATAAGTAACAATTGCTCCATGTCACCAACAAAAAAAGAACTATTTGAATTATTGGGAAGTAAGGCAAAGTTTTTAAAATCAGACATTCATCTATCTAGGTACTCTAAATGGCAACTGTTACTGGGGGCTAGAGGTGCCTTCCTAAAAATAAGAAGAGCCACTAGTTCAAGATACACATTGGGTCAAAATATATTATGGAAAATTAGCATATACATTAGTGTCAGTAGCATGTGATGACTACTTTTGAAGTGTCAAATAAATAAAGGTAAGGTTTAAAAAAAGAACTGAATAAGTACAGCTTGATGAGGTGGCGATTAAGTGTGGGAGAAACGACTCTACAAATATTTAAAAGGTGCAAACCCCAGAAAAGGAAAGGAGTTATAAAGCATGCTGGAAAGCAACATGACTGTGAGAATGGGGGATGAAACTAAGAAAGAAAAATATTAAGACGACTTGCAGGAAGCACCTTCTACCAGTAAATTCTATTAGCATATGAAACAATATCACAAGGGAAACTAGAGGAAGCAACTCATCAATCAGGACATTTAAAACTAGCCCAGGCAACATATAAGGGGAAAAAAAAAGACTTCTAAGATATCCAAAATGGTCTTTGGAAAAACCTGCCTACAGTTCGCCCATAATTCTTCTTTCCAAAGCATTAAAAAATTAAATGCTGCTCCTTTGGAAGAACAGAGCTAGGTTTCTTAATCCTTTTACACATCCATCTTCCATGTCTAGGGAGCAAATCAGAAGTTCAAGTCAGGTTTACAGCTGAATAAAAACAAGTCAGATGTAAATCCAGTTCTAAGCAACAACCATAAAACTGGTAGTCTTTGTCCAACAGACACCTAATTCTGTAATTCAGAAAAAGTGCTGTAAATCAAAATGCTGGCAAAGTTATGTGAAGAGAACAAAACCCAAATACATAGTGATGTCCAAATGTATAACAAATATCTTACTCAGTAAGATGCTCCAGCAATGTTTGTAGGATTCCAGGGCCCTAATTCTCCACACTTACACAGGTGTACTCTCAGGTGGAACTAACCACAGTCCCTCAAATCAAACACAGGTGTAGGTCTTTGCACAGTAACAGCCTCAAGACAACAATTGTACATTTTCTTGAAAAGTGATTCCCCCCAGCCCCCTCCCTCACACATGTGTTAACAGAGATTGCCACATGAAGAAAAATAAAATATGAAATAGAAAAAACATTTTGCTTTCCTGTGGCAAAATAAGGCCCTGTTTATGCAATTGATAGCATGCAGGCAGACAGCAATGCCCTCATGAATCCCCTTCCATCAAGAGAAGTTTTCACTGCAGCAGTAGTCTGCTCACATGTTACCAAATGCAAGACCAGGACCTAAAACTAACAGCCAGTTTGAGTGATCTTGATTCAGTAGGGAAACAAACATGAAGCAGTACTTCCCAAATCACATTTGGAACAGCTAAACCCACAACTTGTCTCCCCAAATCTCATTTCCCTGATATGCAGTAGAAGCAACACATATGTGAAAAGTGGTATGTGCTGTGTATTTGAGGGCAAGATTGAGCCATCACATTTTTACAGACATAGAGAAGTTGTGCATGATGATTTGAAAACCGAGTTTATGGACTCATACCCCATTAGGGTGCTTAATTTCATTATCAGTAATAGTATTTTCTTCTGAGGAAAGCTGACTGTGTATTTTAAAATGTGTTCTAAAATGGTTATAAGAACCATATTAGAACACAGATAGACTACATTAAAAATTGCTGGTGTGAAAATAAATCTGAACTTCAGAAAGTGTTTATGCACAGGACCCCTTACATAATTATTTTTAAAGCACTGTGCTGATAAGAAGTCCTGTATTATTGTTTTTCCCTCTTCAGATTATATTAAATTGTTTCAAATAGAGGAAGTCCAATTCCCCATTCACTCAAGCATATGTTTGGAGCACCATTTTGTGTCTACTCCAAACACTAAAATCCCGAATCTCTAGCCTGACTGCTGACAAGCAAAAATATGGCAGAAGCAGACAAACCAGTCAGTTAAGAAGTATGTGAAAAATTGAACTCAGTTCCAAGCTTTCGGATTCCTGCTGCGGTACTGACGTCAACAGCAGTGAGGGGTTGGACTACCCACTGCTTTGAGAATACCACTTAAAAATCACACCAGGGTGAAAATATCTGACAAACACAAGACTTGATAAAAGTTGTCAGGGCAGCAGGGCATTACATGAAAAGCCAAAACAAAGCAGAATGTCCCCTCACTTTTGCTAATGGTCTGATCATACAAAGCTCACTTGAGGAACATACACAGACTAAGCCAAAAGGACAAGACAGAAGAACTGTATGCCAGGAAATGGTAGTATTAGTGTCAGCTTTTATGTTTTAAATTCATGGTCAAAATCTGCTCTGAAAAGCACAGATGCATAACCCTTGCTGACTTCAGTAATTATAGCACATGCTACATCTGAGAACAGAATCTGACCACAAGGGAAAAAATAGGTTTTTGTTTTGTTTTGTTTTTTTACTGAATACTTCAGCATTAGTTCAGTTGTATTCCAGATACTTTCCACTGTCTTAGGTTCTTGTGTGACTGCAACTGTAAACCAAGGACTTCATTTACTGGGACAAGGGCTCTAACTTTATATCAAGAGTATATGTGGTGGTAAGAGTAATACCAATGTTTTCCCCTAACTTTCAGGAATTAAAAATGGAGCTATCAAAGGCTCAAATATCATAGGTGCACAAATAATAAAATTCCAGCTCCTGTCATTTTAATATTTAAAAGAAGAATTTAATTTGTGGTTTTTAATTTGTCTGTAGCTAATTAAAGGCAAAAATAAATAAAAAACCATCAGCTCCTTGGACCACCCTTTCAAAGGAAACAAACAAGTTAACGTCCACTCCACAAAAAAATACCACACAACATGGAATCATAGAATCATAAGGCTGGAAGGGACCTCAGGAGGTCATCTAGTCCAGTCCCCTGCTTCAAGCAGGATCAACCCCCACTAAGTCATCCCAGCCAGGACCTTGTGAAGCCAGGACATATGAACAATTCCCAGGGTCTCCTGCCCTCCATTCTCTCATTCTATAGAAATGCTATTTTCATTAAAACTAAACTTCTCATTGCATAGAATTGTTAGGGAAACAGAGGTGGGCGATTCCTAGCTCCCAAGGATTTCACCAACAACAAAGGGTGTTGCATGGCCTGTGTAAACAGGATTTACCAGTCTCCAAGAAGTTCAAAACAATGGAGTAAAAATCCTACTGATTACATTAACTGTTTTCTGGACTAACTGTAATATCCTTTCTTGAAGGGCACATTACAAGAAAAATCATCACAACTGGCACATTTGTTGGTACTAAGAGGCTAATCATTTAACAGAGAAAAAAGTCACAATGAAAACAAATCTCAGAATGACATTTCCCCCAAAACACAAATTCTGAATTTTGACCAAATTACCATAGCAACCAAATTACTGACCAAAGCTCCAAGAGAATAAAGCAAAAGCCAAGTACCCCTGACTAAAAGGCAAAATATGAAATTACCATTTCATTGGGACGGCTGAGCAAATATTGAAAGTATTTCCAAATTAATGACGTTTCAAATGCTTCAGTAATTTGGATTTGACCAAACAAACCTCTGGGTGTTCTGTTTCACAGACTGTTCACTTCAGCAAGTGTAACTGATGCACACATTTGCAGAAAATGATTTTGAGTCATAAGTCAGAGAACTCATGGAAATGTAACTGAAAATCTGCAAACATTAGTACAGGTTGAACTTCTCTAGTCTAGTACCCTTGGGACTTGACCAGTGCCGAATGAGAGAAATTGCCAAACAGTTGGAAGTCAATATTGTCTAGCGACATTACCAACACTTCCACTGCTTACTGAGCTCTTAGGAGACATGTAGGGGTAAATTACAGCTAAATCACATCACAGAACACCAAGAGCCAGGACTGGTGGCTGTAAACAAACTTTATGGGACCACAGGAAACGTGGCCACACCCAGGATAAGTGGTCGTCCACCTAATTAAAATCATGCTTGATTATGGATGTTGCCAGAAGAGAGACTGCTGGATTAGAGAGGTGCAAGCTGTATTTACTTTGCAAGCAGCGCACACACCACCAATTTGGAATGAGAATCAATATCGTGTATTTTACCTGACTGGTCACAACTAACCAACAAAACAATATCAAATATTAAACACAGATAATGGCAAAAGCCAAGGCAGATTTTAAAAGTTTCAAACACTTTGATAGAAAATATACATCCGAGGATATTGTAATGTGTTGAGAGAAAGTTCATGAGGTGGAAGCAAGGCCAGATTTGCTGAATTCAATATTGGTTGTGAATTATTTATTCAACCTTAATAAATATGTATGGTTAAATAGTATTTACACAAATTAAACAAGAACTATTTTAATGTGCCATTTGTGATCTGATAAATTTCTCATTAGCTTCTGAAAAATTGACATAAAACAATGCATGGACAAGGACAGATGGTGTAACCAATTACTAACTCGACTGTGAACATGAAGTGCATTGTTACCTTGGCATTCATAGCCTCTTTCTTCATAGCCAGCATTGCACAAACACTTTCCAATGGGCACAAGCCATTCGCCTTCTGTACTGCAGTACATCTTGGGTGGGTCTTCCTCCTTGGAGTGATTGACACAAGAACCTTGCACTTCCACCAATGACTGAGAGTCCATAGGTACTGTATCTGGAAACATGGCCAGGTTTTTCACAGTAAAAGGACACTTCTTGAAGTACACTCGCACTGATACTAAGGCAACACATGCACCCACATCCTGAAAAGCCAGGTAAAAGCCTTTTCTGTGGACAGGTCCCACCTCACGAACTTCCGTATTGAGCTTGAGAATTCGATCTCCCAAATCCATTTGAGTGAAGCTCTCATCAGCTGCAATAGTGTCAATCTTTGTAAACTGATGCTCTCTGAACTTGACCAAATGGTCATCATCAGACTCCATATAACAGAGATTGAAGGTCTCTTTGCAAGTGCCCAGAACCAGAGGAATACTATTACAGTCCCTCAAAGTAAACTTGAGCTCCACATAGATTTTCTGAGCTGAATTGCGTGGAATCCAGTTTGTTCTCAGCCAGTTGTTCTGACTGTGATCCATAACATTGCATACCTGGTAAGTTCTAATTGGTGTATAATGTTCATCAACTCCACTAATCTCTTCCCACTGGAAAAAAAATGAAAACTATATAAGTATATTGATTATGTCAACAGTAATAGTACTTGCATTTAGAACTTTACATTATCAAACAATATTATGAAGGGTCTAATCCCATCACACAAAATGTCCCTGTGTTACTCAGAAGTGTGATAGAAAAACCTTGTAATGCTCATGAATACATTATGCATACATGGCAGTTACTATTAAGTAGTCAATGTTTCTCAAGTTACCACAAAGTACATGAGAAAATGGATAGTTATTTCCCTAACAACTGTGGTTACTTTAAATGAGAGGGGCAAGATGGCACAAGTAGCATTTTTCATTGGACCACCTTTTGTTAACATGACAGCAGTGGTGCCACAGCAATTTTTAGAGTGAGGGTGCTGAGCTACCTCCCTTCATCCCTGTCCGCACTCTTCACTGCCCCAGGCTGGGGACACAGATGGGGGTGCTGCAGAATTGCACACTATGCCCAGAAATGCTGCCTGCTGGCCAGTAGCCAGACCCCAGATGGGACAGCAGGGCCTGTGATAGGACCCCAAGTGGTGGCAGTGGCGCAAGCACCCAGGAGCCTGGGTGGAGGGCTGGCAGCTGGGACCCTAGGTGGCAGTGGAGCTCCCAAGCACAGCCTGGCAGACAGGAGCCTGGCACAGGGCCAAACTGGTTACAAAGCCTGGGGGTGCTGCAGCACTGCCTGCATCCTTACTGCATCCTTACTCATGAGAGTTTGCAAGCTCCACAGAGCTCTTCAGGTATGGGAAAGGAAAGGCAAGCGTGACAGCTAAATACAAGATGGATCAGATTGTTAACAAGTTATACAAGAGACCATCCAAGGTGAAGCTGGCAATTAACACCTCTGCAGTCAATGGATAAAGGAGGGTTAGTGGATTAAAGACTGTTGTAAGGAAACATAAAAAGAGTCTCTATGAAGGCAGTTATTCTTGGACTATGCCAGTACATCCTGGTAATCCACTGGCCATCTGTGAGACAGTTTGCTGATAATAAGTGCCCCAAGGCACGGGTCTGCAGCTCCAAGATTCCACAGTTCATGGTTCCAGGCCAACAGAAGCTGCGGGAAGTGGTGCAGGCTGCAGACACCTGAGCTATACCTACACTGGCATCTGAAGAACAAAGCTTTGTCTTTTAGAGATGTCCCCCAGAAGACAATGAAATTTCTCAGATAACAAGCGCTTGTGTGAACAGTGTGTTGCTGGCAGAAGTACTTTCCTGTGAAGAAAGCTAGCTCCACTCATCAGAAGCGGAAGTTTTGTAGGTTTTGTTTTGTTTTTTTGGTCAACAAAGGAGATGATAAACAGCACCTATACTGAATAGTAACAGAGAGAAAGCCGTGTTAGCATATAGACTATCAAAACAGAAAAGCACTCAAGTAGCACTTTAAAGACTAACAAAATAATTTATTGGCGAGCTTTCGTGGGACAGATCCACTTCTTCAGACCATGGCCATACCAGAACACACACACAACAGAACAGAACAGAACAGACAGTGTGTGTTCTGGTATGGCCATGGTCTGAAGAAGTGGATCTGTCCCACGAAAGCTCACCTAATAAATTATTGTTTTAGTCTTTAAAGTGCTACTTGACTGCTTTTCTGTTTTGATAGCACCTATACTGTGTGAGTTACAGCAACACAGCTGTAGCAACAAAGTGTAGACAAAAACTCGGTGTCTAGCAAACTGATGACTGTAAGCTCCCCAGGTCTTGGTTTTTTGAAAAAAGCGTAGAGGTTTCTTTTTGCGGACAATAACTAAGAGGTCAGATATGAGTGATTGTTTTTGGAGAAGTGTTTGCTCATGGCTGTTTTTGTCTTTTACGATTTTTCTGAGTAACTTCATTTGAGAGTTTAGTGATGATGGGCTGCCTTCACTCACCCAGTTGTTATCTGGGCATTAGAGGTACTGGATGAGAGGCACCAAATGTTAAATGGTATCCAGTCAAGTCTTTTTAAGGTGGATCACTATGCACATCTTCATATTTAGATCATCTAAGCAGCTGAAATAGTTTATTACAAGGTTTAAACAGACACTTTGACATAGACTGTCACTGGCCACGGCTTGGGATTCTATTAGTTCATAATGAAATTTTTGGACTTTAAATTTTTGTTTAGATGCTTTTTCACTAGAAAACAACCTACTTCAGAGATTGTGGTTTACTTCACCTGGGACAATGATTAGTCCTCTTTAGCTTTGCTGCCACAATTAAAAAACAAAAACAAAAACACAAACCAAAAACCAGCTGACCTTTCATAGCATTCTGATTACTCAGGTCCTCCTAGTACTAGATAGGGTTTTATACCACATTCATCGTAATGGAATAGTATAAATATTTTTGATTATTTATCAATTTATTTTCCCCATTTGTGCCCAATTTTACCCTCCCCCCATATTGTCAAACACAAGTTGCTTTACAGAGAAAAAAAATCATCAGGGGATAGGAAATGTTCACATGAAGTATTCTCTGTGAGGGCAGGTCTTCACTGCAAACTTATATCAGTAGAATTACATCACTCAGGGGTACAAAAATTCCACTCCCCTGAGGAATGCAGTCTTACCAACCTTACCTGTATACAGTTCTGTGTCAGTGGGAGGGCTTCTCCTATTGACACAACTATCTATCACTTCTCCCAGAGGTGGATTAACTGTACCAGTGAGCAGCTCTCCCACCTGTGGAGTGGCAGTTTCACTGAAGCACAGCAGCCACACTGGTGCATCTGTCCTCTTGCAGCATTGTAAGACTGTAGACCTGCCCTAAATCACTCAGCATGTGTGACTACAACTTCTTTTTAAATGAACAAAAATAAATGGTGAGATGCTCTCATTTGTACATTAATACTGTTTGCAAATACCACTATATGACAATATCCATTCTACCAAAACTTTACACAAACAAGGATTTGGACATGCAAATGTTCAGAGCTATTGAAAAAGTAAGGAGCACAAACAGGACTAAACTTTGCAGCTATCTGCTGGAATTCTTCAGCACTGCTAATCATCTTTCAGCCTTGATAAACAAAGGCCGAGATACCAATTGAGCGATCGGGGTTGGGTTGATAAGTTGGCTACCGAAAGAAAATTAAAACTAACACATATGCTATCCATTGGAACGAATGAACACTGTGGGCAACTGGAAAATTACAGCTGCTTCAGAAGGAGATGGAGAGATACCAATGCAATATACTTGGACTGGCAAAGATGTGTTGGACGGGATCAGGAGAGATATGTGGTTGCGAAGTCATTTGGTTAGGAAATGAAATGAAGCATGAAGCAGGAGTTGGATTCCTTCTAGCAAAACACAGAAGAGTACTAGTAGGATACAAACCAGTGAGTGCAAGAATGATGGTAGCGAGATTTGAAGCAAAACCGTTCAACATCTCAGTCATTCAGGTGTATGCACCCACGTCAGAAAGTACGGAGGAAGAGATTGGGCTATTCTATAGAGACTTGACAAAGATGGTGGAGGATATATTACCAGTGTGTTGATCATCAGAGGACATTGGAATGCGAAGGTTGGAACAGATAACGAAGGTTGGGAGAGAGTCATGGGAAGGTTTGGATAGGGAGAAAGAAATGAATGATGTAAGAAACTACTAGAGTTTGCTACAGAGCATGAGATGGTGATCTGCAACAGGAGATTCCAACAAAAGGACTGCAGGAAGTGGCTGTGGCGATCAAGTGACAGGAAGTCCAAGAAGATGGATAACATCAGTACAGCAGTGCCGAACTTTCCAAGGAAAGTTATAGACTTTCCAAGATATAGACTCAAACCACAGTCTAGTGATCACAAACATCAAGATAAAACTCAAAAGAAAACGTAACACACAGTTTAAGAAAAGAAGAGATGTGGTGAGGGCTATGTGAGGAAGAAACAGGGAATGCATACAGAGCAGTGCTCGAAGAGAAGATTAAGAATATCACCACAGAGAAATATCTAGATAAGAGAGTCACAGGGAGAGCCATCGTTATAGAAGAGGCAATTGAGCAGACTGTTCCAGAAGAAAAGATCAACAAGAAGTGGATTACCCAGGAGACACTGAAGTTGGTTCAAGAGAAGAGAGCACTGAAGATCAGAAAAGATATCTCCAAGATGGCAGAACAGAAATATAGGGTGAAATGTTATGAGGTAAGGAAAGCAGCCAGAAAGGATAAGGAGAAATGGTTAGAGGAGCAATGTAAAGATACAGAGAAGTATTACGACGAATGTAAGGCCAGGGAGGCGTATAAGACAATTAGGAATATTAATAGGAAATGGCAACCAAAGCAGAGGGCGATCAAAGATGAGCATGAAGAAGTGCTCATGAACAGGGACAAGACTGGGCAGTGATGGACAAGATATTGCACTGACCTATACAAAGCACAGTTGGACTCAAGTGTCTCAGAGAGACTGATTGAAGAACTGAAAGAGATGTCTCTACCGAGCATCGAGATCGAGACGGATATTTCAAAGGAGGAAGTAGAAAAAGCAGTAAAGTGACTAAAGAACAGCAAGAGCCCTGGAACTGATAAGATCATGGGAGAGATGATCAAATACGGCAGAGAAAGCATGATTCAGGAAATACACTGACTGTAATACAGCATGAAAAGAAGGGAAGGCACCTAAGGAATGGACACGATCTGTGCTAGGTGACAATATCCAAGAAAGGGAGTACTTTGGAGCGCAAGAACTACAGAATGATTGCCGTAACGATTCATCTAGGCAAGGTGCTGATGATGATATTGACAGAGACTAAGATCGCAGAGAAAACATATAGCAGATGAGCAAGCGGGGTTCAGAAAAAGATAGATGTACCATACAGCAGATATTGGCACTATGACTGATAGCAGGAAAAGCTCGACCAAAGGAACAAGAACATATACACTTGCTTCATCAATTTTCAAAAGACATTTGACAGTATAGATCAGAAAGTGACTTGGGCGGTGTTGGAGTCATACGGAGTGGATAGCAGAGTGATACGGTTTTTGAAGGATATCAATGACAATGCGGAGGCAGTGGTGAGAACATGCGGGGAAGTTGGTTTATAACAAGTAGCTGTATGAGACAAGGAGATCCAATATTGCCAAGTATCTTCATCACACATCTGGAGAGAGTGATGGAAAAGATCAAGGAAGAAGTAGAAGGGGTATCTGCGCACAGGAAAAGAATTAACAACTTGAGATGTGCAGATGATATAGTTATCATTAAGGAAGATGAGGAGAAGCTAGCGAATACAGTGCAGGTGTTAAAGAAGGGAAGCAGTACGGACTGATTATGAACATTGATAAAACAAAAACAATGGTATTTGGAAATAAGGAAATAGGAAGGAAGATCAGTGTTGATGGTATTGAACTAGAAAATGTAGAGAAGTTCACATATCTGGGGAGCAATATAATGTATGATCTAGACTGTAAGAAGGAAATAGTGACTAGAATAGCGAAGGCAAGAGCGAGTTTGAAGGAGATGGATAAGATCTGGAAAACCAAAGCAATTAGCTTAAAAACAAAACTGAGCACATTGACAATGTGTGTATTCAGCAGCATGTTGTACGGATGCGAGACATGGGTGATAACGAAAGATTCAAAAAGAAGAATATTGGCGTTTGAAAGGAGTTGTTATAGAAAGATTCTGAAAATAGGATGGATGCAGAAGGTCGCCAATGAGGAATTATATAGGAAGATACAGCCAAAAGAGAACCTGCTGCAGAAGGGTATAGAATGGAAGCTACAACTATTTGGGCATATTTGCAGAATGAATGATGAATGAAAAATCAAGACCCTGGTAATTCGGCATAATGGACGGTTTGAATAGGAGAGGCAGACCCCACAGAGAATGGACAGATGATATAGTAGATTGGCTTAGTTTCTGTAGACTAGCTCCGTACCACTCCACACTGGACAGGGAAAGATGGAAGGAAATAGTGAGAGAAGCATCTGACACCAATGGGCACTGAATCCACGGTTACTGATGATGATAAGCAGCAATCTTCTCATTTGCATCCAGAATAGTCACTTCTCACCCTTGAAGTGAAATGTCGAGGTCATTCAATTGCAAGAATATATCTGCAAGATAGGCCAAGGACTCAATGAAACCTTGAGTTTGAAACTCTTCACGCAGTTTGAATAGTAACAGAGAGATAGTCATGCTAGTCTATATACTATCAAAACAAAAAAGCAGTCCAGTAGTACTATAAAAAGACAAACAAAATAATTTATTAGGGGATGAGCTTCCTTTGGATAGACCCACTTCTTCAGATCATAGCCATACCAGAACAGACTCAATATTTAAGACACAGAGAACCAAAAATAGTAATCAAGGTTGACAAATCAGAAAAATATTTTCAAGGTGAGCAAATCAGAGAGCAGAGGGGCAGACGGGCCGGGGGAGAGTCAAGAATTAGATAAAGCCAAGTATGTAAAAGAGCCCCTATAATGAGCTAGAAAATTCCCCTCCCAGTTCAAACCACTTGTTAATGTGTCAAATTTGAATATAAAAGAGAAGTTCAGCAGCCTCTATTTCCAAACTGCTGTGAAAATTCCTCTTCAGTAAGACACAGACTTTCAGCTTATTAACAGAATGCCCCACTCCATTAATGTGCTGGCTGACAGGTTTGTGAATCAGGAGTGTTTTTATGGTCTGTTTTATGCCCGTTAATTCTGTGTCTAAGAGAGTTTGAAGTCTGTCCAATATACAAAGCATGTGGAAATTGGTGGCACATGAAGGCATATATGATGTTAGCTGAGGAACACGAGAATGTGCCCATGATTCTGTGGAATAACCTGGCTAGGCCCAGTGATGGTATCTCCAGAATAGATACGTGGACAAAGCTGGCAACGGTCCTTGTTGCAAGGAAAAGTTCCAGGATTGGTGCTCCTGTGGTTGTACCTAAGATTGGCTGTGGTGATTGACTTCTGTAACTTTCTTCTCACCCACAATTATTTCCGATCTGGGGACAATTTATACCTCCAGATTAGTGGAACTGCTATGTGGCACCCAGATGGCCCCACAATATGCTAATATATTTATGGCTGACCTGGAACAATGATTCCTCAGCTCTCGTCCCCTGTTACCCGTCCTCTACTTACAACACATCGATGACATCTTTATGATTTAGACCCATGGTATAGGGAATCTAGAAGAATTCTACAGAGACTTTAACAATCTGATCCCCACCATCAACTTATGCCTTGACTACTCCACGCGAGAGATGCATTTCCTGGACACTACAGTACAAATCAATGATGGCCTGATCAGTACCACACTCCACCAGAAACCCACTGATCGCTATACTTACACTCTTCTAGCTTCCATCCTGCACACACAACTAGATCCATTGTTTACAGTCAAGCCCTTAGGTACAATCACATTTTCTCTGATCCTACTGACAGAGATCAAAAACTACATAGACCTCTACCAAATATTCATAAACCTGAATTACCCACCAGGAGAACAACAAACAAAATCGACAGGGCCAGATGAATACCCAATGCCCAGCTACTCCAAGATAGGCCTAAAAAAGCCAAAAGAACAGAACACCACTGGTCATCACCTACAGCCCCCAAGTCAAGCCACTGCAACACATTATTACAGACCTACAACAAATCTACCTCTCCCCCTAGTTTTGTGTCATCCGCAAACTTGCAGAGGGTGCAATCCAGTCCCTCATCCAGGTCATTAATAAAGATGTTGAATAACACCAGCCCCAGAACCAAGCCTTGCGGCACTCCACTTGAAACAGGCCGCCCTCCAGATATTGAGCCATTGACCACTACCCATTGGGCCGGACCAAGAAGCCAGTTTTCTATCCATCTTATAGTCCAAGGATCCAATACATATTTCCTTAACTTATGGACAAGAATCTTGCGGGAGACCATATCAAAAGCCTCGCTGAAGTCAAGGTATATCACATCCACTGACTTCCCCATGTCCACAGAGCTTGCTGCCTCATCAATGAAGTTAATCAGATTGGTCAGGAAGGTCCCTGGAAATTCAGCATCCCTTACCGGGACTCATATCTCTCAGTGGAGGTGGACAATGGTCCCTCCTAATGTCAGATTTACCCAAAAAGTAAAATGTAGGTCCCACTGGTAATGGTGGCAACATTAGGGCCATTGATGCAGAAATGCCCAGCCTGGTAACAGCAAGAGGGGGTTTGAATTCTGTCACAGTACCAATGGATCAATGGCGTCAGCATCACCCTCATAAGGGCCACAACTGGTGGGAGCAGCATTCTGGATCCTGAGTGATGTCTGTGTTCACAGTCACTGTGTGTGGATGAGGATGTGAGTGAATGTGGGGCAATGAAGACTCCTTCCTATGCATCTTCAGAACTGGTGTAGAAAAGCCCCTGCAATCTTCTGTCTTCTTATGCAAGTATGATTCTGCATGTGGTCCTTGGTGCTTGTCTTTGGTCAGTATCAATAGTTATCCTGGCCTTCCCTAATGTCTTTTCTTGCTCATTACCAAAAGCCCCACTCCTGCTGATGGTGCCAGTACAGAGGCATTCATTTGTTGAAAACTGCAGCTTCATAAGGGACCTTTATGGACTCTTGACCTTCCCAAAAGTGGGCACAGAGTCTGAGACAGAAGGTGCTGGGGAGGAAATCCTCTTCTTAGAGGTGGATCTAGGGTTGAATTTCTCCTTAGGCTTTTGAGAGGGCTTTTTACCCTTAATGCAACCTGGGAAAAGGAGTCTTCGGCTCTACCCTTGCTCATTTGTACAACTACCTCAGGGCCTGTAGATCCAAAAGGTCTAGAGGCAGTAGCAGCTGAAGCCCCAGGACCTTTAAATCACCACTGTCACCTCAGGCTTTCAGGCTGTCTGAGGTGGGGGGCATCCCATTCTGGGCATTGCTTAGGGCTCGCTGCTACAGACCGACTTCCTCAAATGTGGAGTCACATCTCACCACATTGTCCATGGTCCCAACAATTCTTTCAGCCCCCCTATAAAGGCATGTGTAAACCAGGAAGACACATGGGGAAGAGATTCAGTTTTTGAAGCCAAAATCCTGAACATAACCTGAGCCTGGGTCAGGGAGAGTTCAGAGGAGGGGAAGCTTAGAAGGAAGGATGGTTCACATAACCTTCTGCTTAACTACTAAAAGCTAAGAACTGAACAACAAACCTGTATATTTAAAATGCTTACAGAGTAGAAGTTGAAGGATCAGCGTATGGGCATTGACTCCCGTCTACCTCTTTGTGGTCCATCTCAGGCCACAGAGAGGTAGACAGGAACAGGGGAAGCAGTCACTCTGAGCAACTTCTTATATCCTCAGTCTGGAGCACAAGGAGAGGAAAGGCTCAGGTGCAGACCTTGTTAACAAAAAATCTTCTGGACTCAGGTGGATGAAGCTTCTAAATAGCCACAGTGGAATATACACAGGGAACAGCATTTAAAGAACAGAAATTTTATTGGAAAATTTAAAGTAATTAACAATGATGTGCAGTTTCTTTCAACTCATCTGCATCAATGTCCACATTAATATACTCACACTTCCTGTTGGTCAATACCCAACCAAATCTGGCAGAAAAGGAACATTCTTTGCAGAATTTGACCACCCCCATAGAATATGGAATTTTATTGCAGTGATTTCATTGCAGTTATCTCCCACCCTAACCCAACAACTTTCTACTCTGCCGTGTTTATACAGACACTTGGATGTAGACATAGTAATTGTAGGATAAAGCAAAGAGTACCCATAACCTCTCCATTGCAAAGATCAATTATCACTTCATTAATTTGTAATGAAGAAAAAAATGCATGTAAGTGACTGCAGTTAGCCATTTCACGCCAATTGTTAAAACAAACAGACTCCAGGGACTGAGCAGCAGAAACACGGCACTTTAAAGGCTAACAAAATGATTTATTCAGTGATCACCTTTTGTGGGACAGACCCACTTTGTCAGATCAGTTTTATTTCCAATACAGAGTGACATTTATAAGTACAGAGGACCAAACAAAAAAAATTGCAATAAAAACTGACAAATCAAATAAGATTGAAGGAGGGGGGTGGGGGGGATCTTAATTGTCCTGTGAGATAATTATGATCATCAAAAGGAAGGGAAGCAGTCCTTGTAATGCATGAGGTAATGGATATATCTGTTCCTACCATGTGTTAATGTGTCAAATTTGAATATATACCCCAACTCACAAATCTCTCGCATTTATCTGTTAAATTCTCTGTGTTCCAGGACACAAATTCTCAGGTCTTTAACAGAATGGCACACTCCACTGAAGCGCTCACTGACTGGCTTATGCATATGGAGTTTCTTGATGCTCTGTGTCCATTTGCTCTTTGGTGTAGGTTTTGCCCAGTCTGTCCAATGTACATAGTGGCAGGGCATTGTTGGCACATAATGGAATATCTAATATTACTCGACGTGCATGAGAATGTGCCTTTGATCTTGTAACTACCATGGTTAGGTCCAGTGGTGGTGTCCCCAGAATAAATATGTGGCAAAATTTGGCAGCGAGGTTTGTTGCAAGAAAAAGTACCAAGATTAGTATTACTGAGATGTAGCCTGGGATTGCTGGTGAAAATCTGTCTCAGGTTAGGAGGCTGTATATAGGAAAGGATAGGCCTGTCACAGCTACCTCTCTGTTACTATCCAAATACTGAGTCACTCCTGATTTACTGAAGATAACAGAACACTTGCCATTGAGTTCAACAGACTGAGCCACAAAAGCAGCATTATGAGCCCTAAATTACACTCTTAATTCCAGAGAAAAGATAGGTAATATCTTTCATTAGATCAACATCTGTTGACACTTGGGACACTTTTTAGCTCTGCAGAACTCTTCTTCTGTAACTCAGAGGCTTGACTCTCATCAACAAAGGCTGGCCTAACAAAAGATATTACACCACTCACCTTGTCTCACTTGTATGTTGACAATAATATGACTACAATATCTCTTTGTGCAGCTCTTTTCCCCCTAATAACTACACTGTTGCTAACCTCATGTGATAAAATTCACATACCTGCCCCACCCCTCAAAAAAGGAGTGCATCTTAAAATCAGTATAGATTTTAACAAGAGTAATATTAAATAATATTTTGGAATTCTTTTTATTTGCCTTCCGGCTTTTCCACCTGCAAGGTTCACATGTTCAACTCTGCAACCATGAGAGCTGGAAACTTACCTTTTACTACTTTTTCTGAAAAGAAGGTAAGATTCTGGTATATTCACATGATTCCAGCTTTGAGCAAAAGAAAACCTGAGATTCACAGTACAGTTACACAAGTTATCATTACTGAGTAAATGAGGCAGCTGTTCTTTGGGCTGGTTTTACTGACCTGAATGAAGGATTGCATAGCCACATTTGGCATGACATCTAATCCTATGAAGGCACATATGCATAATTTATATGAGCCTTTGATCAATCATGTCCTATGGGACTTCTCCTGCACACGATTGCTGTGAACATGGCTAAGCTGTAGGCCCAATGTTGTTTAACTGTTGATAAGTGCTACATTCAAGCCCTACTTCATACTGTCAGAAAAGTGAATAAGCAAGCTCTCTAACATAAAGGTCACAGATATAAACCATTTCCCACCCCCCACCCCTGAGCTGCTGCTGTAGTAGTCCCTGTATGATGCACTTAAGCTCTGTGGGTATAGAAACAGATCAGATAATGCTCAAATAAATCTAGGCTTCCTAAAATGTAGCACCTCTTGCTGGCACCAGCAAATTTGCTTTATCATAGGTTGTTAACAGATAAAGCAATCAGCTGAACCTTTCATTACAGTAATGAATACTTTAGGTTGTTAGGGAGAGGCAAATACTACTGGAATATTTTCTGATTGGAGACCTCATTAGAGGCACAGTATCAAAAAGGAAAACTAACAAGCACCATCTTTACACAGCATCTTTACACAGTTTAGGGTCTGTCTACACTAGCTCCCTACTTCAAAGGGCGCATGGTAATCAGCCTGATTGGAGGAGGCTAATGAGGTGCTGCAATGCCTATGCAGCACTTCATTAGCATAATGCCTGCCGCAGGAACTTCAAAGTGCTGACAGGCAGTGTAGCCACAGGTGCTTTGAAGTACCTGCTGAACTTCAAAGTTTCGTTACTCCCAAAATGTTTTCGAAGAAGGGGGCTAGTGTAGACAAGCCCAATGTAATTTTACATGTAATAGTTTGCAGACTGAAATTACAGTACTGGGCAGAGGGCTCAGTAGAAGGAGAGGGGAAAAAAAGAATGAACTTGAGATAAAGTTGCTTTGAGCTGAGATTTGAAAATAGTGTTAAGAGATACAGGAGGCTTGTTCCAGAGAATAAGATCTGCAATGGGTAAGGCTGTCACGGTTGTTGTGAGATTATGAAAAAGGCCAGTGATAAAGCAGAGAGGAGGTTAAAAAGACCCAAAATGAAAAAGAATGGAAGGCTTTACAAATAAGAGGACATTTTTGTCCTGGATCTAGAAATACCAGTAAATGCAGAGCCCAGCAGAGTTATTTGCCAACTACAGGGATGAGATCTCAGTTCTGTGAGAATGTGAAGTAGAGGGCATCATTCTGACTATTCACGAGCCTGGACAGCTGGGACCTCGTAGGTCACAGAGAAGGAAAATGCAGTCACCAATATGAGAGAAGATGATGCGATAGATGTGGATCTAGGCGAAAATGGAGGCAAAGCAGTGGCATACGTAGGCAACATGATAGAAACCTGAGATGTGAAGAAAGAATCATTCAGGTTCAAGGCAGATAGTTACAGGCTGAGGAAAACAGGAAGTCTGAGTTCATGGAATGTTGGAGGAAACAAAGTTATGCTTACAGGTGTGCCTTTTTGCCTAAGACAGTATTTTTATCTTTGAAGAGGTTTTGGCCAAGGAAAGAGAGCCACATGTTTACCTCATCAAGGTGATCAGGAAAGGTCAATGAAGAGAAGTAATTAAAACATGTTGACAAACAAGTACTATCAGTATAAAAAGGCCAAATGACAGAAACTTATCAAGCATGCAGAAAGTCAAATGAAACTTTGGCTCTTCCCAGCTGCCCAAAATGAAATATTTTTGACATTATCTGAGAAACATATGATACCAAGCCAACAATATTAACCAGTTGTCCTACTGGCTCTGGACGTGAACAATTCTTGCCTTCTTCCCTCAAGATAATTCTAATGTGGTTAACATGGTACAGAAAAGTCAAGTAAGGTCCCTTGCCTCAAAGACTGAGAATTCCACTGATGACACAGGAGAAATTGCTTAGGCATGAGACTAGATGGACACAGTCAACCCTGACATTTCTTTGATCCTTTCATTGGCTAGTGCTACACTCACCCTAGTGTCAGCAGCTTGATGCAAACGGACAGTCTCAAAAATTCAAAATGGCCACTGATTTGCATATTCAAGCAAAAATATCAGGTATAAGGGGCTGCCAACAAAAGGGGTTTTTTTGCTGGCAGAACCCCATCTTCACTGCTTGTTTTCTTCCGTGAATGAGCTGCTTGAATATGCAAAGGTATGGCCATTTTGCATTTTAAGATTGCTCATTTGCATGAAGCTGCTGGCACTAGGGGTGAGTGTAGCACTAACCATTAAGTCTTCTCTTTGAAGTTTTCATCTCAATGGAAGCTGCCACTACCTGCATTCTTACATTAAACATCTAATCTGCAACCTCACACTGAGGTTTCATACTGAGACGAGAAAGCAAGGTGGACAAAGATTACATAGCAGCACATAGTTTCATGGCAGCACTAAAAGGGAGCAGTGGAATAGTGACTAGGCAATTTTCTGTTATGACAAAGGTTAGAAAAAGACCACTAAATAGAGAAGGAATGAACTGCCACTATTTACTCATTCATTTTCCATGGTGTCGTGGCAGCTAGGTAGAAGGGAATTATTTGTGAGACTTGTGAGGCAAATGAATGGGATTTTTTTTATCAATATAATGTATCCAACAGTCTCAGATGATAAAATCAAAAGCTGAATTCTGGTCTTAGATCAGTGTACAATGCAGAGCAAATTCATCCTCCTCAGTGGAGCCACCCGGAATTTGCACTGGCATAACTCAGGAGTGAATGTAGTCTATGTTACTTCTAGAATCTGTTGCTCTTGGTTTCAACTCATATTGGCTACATCTACACGAGCCCCAGACTTTGAAATGGCCGCGCAAATGGCCATTTCGAAGTTTACTAATGAAGCGGTGAAATGCATATTCAGCGCTTCATTAGCATGCGGGCGGCCGCGGCGCTTCAAAATTGACGCGGCTTGCCGCCCCGCGTCCCGTCCAGACGGGGCTCCTTTTCGAAAGGACCTTGCCCACTTCGAAGTCCCCTTATTCCCATGGGGCTCGTGTAGACATGGCCACTGATGTTTGCACACTCTACTATTGCATCACCGTTAACATAAGCAAGTGACAACCCAGTAAACAACAGGACTGAGATTTTGCAAATGCTCCTCATGGCAGCCTAATTTCCATTAAAATTTAATAAGAGTGTGCAGTTTAACACCCTGAGGTTCCATTGATAGTCTCAGGCAATAGGTTGAACAATATATTTTTACAAATTTATCTATTTGTTACAGTATGTGACACTAGATTATCCACTATTCCCCATGTTAGACAACCGATTTTTGTAATCATAGGCCATTAAAAACACAAATAAATGAAAGCATCTGACACACAATAATGTACCTGCCCAGAACATACACCAAGAACACATTGCTGAGAAATACCAAAGGAAAAACAACCCCTAGAAGCAAAGATACTGGCAGCACATAAAGACTTCTTCAGACATAGTGGGCACTACTTAATTTCATTTTTTAAAGGGTCTGTTCATCTTGTCAGCCCCCTGTGAGCTCCTCAGATGGCAACAGCAGCACCAGCATCAAGCTCCCAACAGCGGTGACAGAATTTGATAATGTTCAAAATGAACATAACTCTCGGTGTTTTTTTATTTTCCCCCCTCACAGTACTCAGTAAAATTTTACAGCCAAAAGGGAAACATCTTTAGTACATGTATAGGGGAGCAGCAGGGCTGACAGCCTCGCCAGACACCAGGCAAGGTGTCAGGAGTCCTGCTCCATGCCTCCCGAAGAAGCAAGGTGTCTGGTGAAAGGGGCAGGGGTGGGAACAGCTACCCATTAGCATTGCCTTGACCATGACAGTCCCCTTGCTGCCCTCCACCCTGCTCCGAGTGCCCCATTCAGCACCCTAGCAGGGATTTAAAGGGTCCAGGGTTATGGCTGCCGCTACTGCCACAGAAGCAGCAGCCAGGAGCCGCAGGTTCTTTTGCCCCCTTTCTTGTCCCTCCCCACCCAGTGGCTCGCCTGTCTGGCATCAAAGATATATGCATGTTTTTATACTGTTTTGTCAGTCTTCTGCTATTTATTAAATTCATTTGTCTTCTAAACAATATAATCACTGTATTGGGAATCTCAGATTTCAGGTAGTTTGTACGTGAACATTAACATTTTGCTAATTGGACAGAAAGGGTTTGATACGATCATTCTCTGCTTGTCACAATACACGGGGAAAAAAAAAAAGGGAAGTATTAACACACAGCTCTCTTCCTGTGCCTAAATAGGACAGATTAGTTATTGGCAAGGGGTGGATTTTACTTAAGTTTTTCTTAATTTAAAATTACTGCAGTATAAAGATTGAGTAAAATTTTAAATTTAAGTGCCTAAAATTCTGCATCTGCGACCATATTTCAGCATCTAATGGCCTAATATTCTGAAGTCAGGAACTCAGTGAAGCCAGTGATGTCCCTAGAAGTGAAGCTTTCCTGTCACCAATAATGGACAACAAGCCAGTAAATAAATTTGTATTGTATTAGAACTCTTTGAAATTGAGGTAGTTCTTCTTATAAATGTTTTTATTCTTTGTCAAGGAAACATTGAGGGGATGTCAACCAAATTTGTTCAGAACACTCAAAATTATCAGCAAAATGTACATAGTTTATGCAAAAAGAACGAGAAGTCTTGTGGCACATTACAGACTAAGAGATTTATTGGAGCATAAGCTTCATAGGCAAAGACCCACGTTCTCAGATACATGGGTCTTGTGTCTGATAAAGTGGATCTTTGCCCATAAAAGCTTATGCATCAATAAAACTTTGAGTCTAAAGGGTACCACAGGACTTCTTGGTTTTTTTGCAGATATAGACTAACCCTCTGACAGTTTGTGTGAATTAAAAAAAAAAAAAATCCATCAAAAAACTGTTTAAACGGATTTTTGACAGTTTTATATTATAGACTCACTACTTTCTGAGAAGCCCATACCTTAACAAAACATACTTACGTAAACGTTTGCTTGCTGTATGCAGCAGTATGCTCTGTATCTTCAGCAGGCATGGTGTTACTGACCAGCTTTGTGTTTTGCGGGAACCAGAGCATGGCCACCCGTCAGCCCTGTACTCTTGAGGAGCCAGAGAGCGATACTCATGAAAGACGACCCCTTCACCCCACCTGGAGTGTCAGTTGGAACCCAAAAGACGAAACACAAACTGGCAGGGTAGACACACCTAAATCCAACCAACAAGGGTGCTTGGAAAAGGGAAACACCCTAGCCTCATTTGCACTGAAGACAGAACAGAAAAAGTTTCATTAGCATACAGAATGGAGAACACCTCTTCCAAAGCAGGAACTGCACTGAACTATGGGCTACCAAAAGCAGAGAAGCACTGCCTGATGGGAAATCTCTGCTCCATCTAAATTAGCTATTATCAGACCATGTCTAGTAATGGATCCTATTGATATCCAAAACATGGAAATTGCCTACTTGTACTGTGAGCTCATTCAAGGAATGTCACCCATTGATAGGCATCATCAGTCTCGATTGTCTCGCAGATGTTTACTCAAAAATCAAATCCAGTGTTCTTCTTGAACTATTGTCCAGTCCCTACAAAAAGACCTACCCTTGCTCAAGAAACTGTTCTGATGCCTCGATATAAACTCTGCATTAGTTCCATTGAGACTTCATCTCCTGCCTGATCATGCTGGGGACTCTGATTGTCTCCTGCCCTCTCGACCCTCCAGCTACCATCACCACCTATGAACCCTGATCAGTGCAAGCTCCCCAGAGTGGTGAGATCTTTCTCTGTCTCTCCAGGCATAGCCTACCTTAGGAATCAGTTTTATGGTTTGCTAGCCCTAACAATTGTAATCAGTTTCAATTTAGATTTAATATTCTAATTCTTAAACATATTTACTACCCCAAACAAATTACTTTCATTGTTAACTGTTTGCTTCTTTCTCATTTTAATAATAATATATGGAGATACACATCTCATATAGCTGAAAGAGACCTCTGGAGGTCATTGAGTCCAATCCCTTGCCCTCTTGGCAGGACCAAGAACCATCCCTGACAATTTTTTTTCCTTCTTTTATTTGCCCCAAAACCCTTGGCCTCCTCAAAGACTAAACTCACAACTCCAGGTTTAGGAGACCAATGCTCAAACCACTGAGCTATCCTGCCCCCCTTTCTTTCCCTCTTGCTCACTCTTCCTCAGAAGTGCTGTTTTGGCTTCCCCATTCACTCTGCAACAATGCTTCTTGTACCACTGCTAAAGATGCCTGCAGTGCCCAACAATCCTGTGGGTTTTGCACATTTAATGGGTTACTAGTAGAACAACTGTGCCGTAAAAATGGGGATTGGGGAAGGGGTGCTGAACCAGGGTGGCATATGATGGTGGCAACTGAAGGTGCTATTTAACCCAGCCACTGAGTCCAAGGGCACATAAAGTCCACAGCTTGGCACTGCCGTGCTACCCAGCCCACTGAGTACAGGGACATACAAGGTAGCAGCTTGTAGGTGCTGATTAACCCATCCTCTCAGACGAGCTCTGGAGGGTGTGTGTGTGTGTGTGTGTGTTCATTTGAATCCAAGGTGGGAAGAATTGAAGCCTGTGAACCTTGGGTTGGGCAGAATAGCTCCATTGGGATGGAATTAGCAGAAGGGAAAAGTAACTCCTTAGGAACACTAGTAACAGAAGCAGAACACAGACAGAATTATTCACCTTCCACAGCCCCCCCACAACTACAAATAATCACATCCCAGAGTAATGGGCATATCTGGTAACAGTGGGCAATAAAAAAAAAAAAGTGGTGGCTCATAAGTGTTATTCTCTGGTGGACCTCTGCTGCTACATTTACCTGCACCTCCGCAAGTACCCAGCAATCACAGCTCTCGTTGGCCGTGGATTGACATTCACAGCCAATGGGAGCACCGGGAAGCAGCCTGGACTGGTACACCGCTCCCACTGGCTGTGAAATGTGATCCATGGCCAACAAGACCTGCAATCACCCAATAACTGTGGCTGTGCAGGTAAATACAGATGTGGGAAGCCACCAAAGACTAATCCACCTGCTGAACTAGCTCTGGCCCATCAGCCAGTATTTGCCCACCACTGATAGACAGTAAAACTCAGAACTGATCCAACACACTGTCACAACAATTGAAAAATGCATTTTCATTTAAACAGACCTAATTAAGACAGAGCATAGCAATTAAGGATTTAACAAATTAACCTAATTTCTCAATATCCCCCTTCCTACACTTGAGGAAAAATAAACCAAGATGTTGAACAGTGTTTTTCTTCCCCACTTTTAACTTAAGGGAATGTGAAATTACCCTGGTTGGAAAAGAAAAATAAAGGAAACTCCTTTTTCTGGCTTTAATTATCTGATAATTCACTAACATCCATGGAACAAGTCCACACCTAGCTAAACCAGTCTTATTTATAACAGTGACCTATCACAGAAGAGAGAGAAAGAATATTTTAAGAAAAAGGTCACCATCATAATCAAGGGAAAATATTTGCAATACCAGAGTACTATGAAATTCATGTTTGGAAAATCTTTACAGTTTTTCGCTGTTCTTTTGCCGGCAGAAAAACCTGTTTATATTTAACTACACAAACAGGTGCATAATATATCATTTCCTTACTACACTCCGTCTTTCAAAACAATATATTGCTACATGATGGAATTTCCTACAGAAATCCCAGTTCACTACATGTACTCCTATTGTCATTTAACACGACACTGAATGTACAGTGAAATCCAGTAGTTCTGTGTTGAATGAAACTGTAAAAAGCACCAGCTGGCTGAATTACAATGGCATTCTTCCAGGTCTCGAATGTCTTATTTATGTACAATGGAATTCTGCCAGGTGTTTAATATTTAAGGCTAATAAATATAATTGGCAGTACAACTACATAAGGACAAGCACTACAAATATGTACATAATACTTCTCAAAGGGAAATCTGAATTGTATTTATTGCACGCGATTGAACCCAAGACGGAATGAGAAGTGATGTTTTAAGCAACTTTTATATTTAAAAAAATTCAGACAGCTTGTTTTGCAAATGGAAAATGAATGGGTTGCTTCATGCCAGCAGCTCTAAACCCAACAAAGCCTTCTGTAAGTATGCATCACGGCTAAAGAGGAATCATTGAGGATGCTACAATGAGAAGCAAATGCAGGACATTGAGCAAAAGAAAAAATCAGGAGGAACATCAAAAAAATGTTTCCTCTTACTGAGATTTACAGCTCTATGATCTGCCCTGCAAAGGAACTGCTGTCACACCATTATTGGAATATTGAAACTGTAGCCTAAGGCTACAGCGGACTCCAAGAAACAGGGGATTGAGATGGTGACTCAGCATTGGGGTGCTACGCTTGTTATATTCAAACTACTCCAGAACATTTTGGAATACATGGCAGGGAACAATTCTCCACTGTCAGGCAATAAAATAGATGTCTCAATGGCTTTTTGCTTTCTCCCTCCTTGCCAGAATGACCTAGAAGGAGTACTTATCTCAGAGGAAAAAAGCTTGATTACATAAAGCTTCATTAGCCCTTCATTTCAGACACAAAAGACTTCGAAAAACTGATGGAAATTGTATCTTTTCTCTTTGTAAAGTGCATTGAGATCTACAGATGACAGGTACTGCATAAGAACAGAAACAATTTTTACTTCCCTGTCCATTGAGGGCCATTCTTACCTCCTCAAAATCAGATTGGTAGTTGACCGAGTCATATCTGCCACACTGATTAAGCAGGAATCAAATTACATCTCATCTGCTAACATGGTGGTTCAATCACAGAATCTGCACTCCATGGGGTGGGTAATTTTTTTTTTTTTTTTTTATTACACAGTACAGTGAAAAAGTATTGGAGGTGAAATGCTCTTTCCTGCAACAAAAAGTTCACACATAGGAAAGAAACAACTCAACTGCATACTGGCCAATAATTGATTATTTGAAATAGATATATATTGTAGGTGAGGGAGATTTTCAAGAGCATGCTGAACACGGTATACCTGTGAGAGGACAAACAAAATCAATAAAAAAAATAAAGAGAAACTGGAATCCTAGCAGAAAAACAATAAACTACGTAAACAGAAGCAAAATATGGTCTTTAAGATGCTGGAGGAAAGATGATTTGAGCTTTACTACTCACTCTGCCACTGATTTGATCTGCAACCTTTGGGCAAGGTATTTCATGTTGTGCCCCAGTTTCCATCTCTTTAAGTTGGGGATGACACTTCTTACCTATGTCAAAGGCATGTAGTGTGATCTAAATCACTAATGCTTGTGGATGACTGAGGTGCTTGATGCTACAAAAGTTGTACTAAGATGACTAGTAAAAATATTAACATTTATGTTCCATATTCCACTCCACATTCTAAAATCCAGGAACCTCTTATGATTTTGAAAGTTAACCACACTTTGAAAGCAGAGCTGACTCACTATGTGTAAGACTAAAATGGCCCCTTATTCATTTGTCAAATACAGGGTCAATAGGCAATGACAATTATATTTGCATTGCAATGCTAAGGAAATTCTTTTTCCCTGCTATGTCTTAAGCAAGTAAAAGTTAGTTCTGTGCATGCAAATTTTTAGTCATTTCAACCACAAAATACGTTATTCTTTCATATAAAATTATGCTTTAACATTTCACATTTTAAGAAAAGGATTTTTTTTAAGCAGACAAAAAAACAAACCAATTCAGGAATCTTGGGACTAGTCTCTAGATGTTTTTATCAAACTTTACTAGTAGCCATATTGCCCTAGATCTCTTGGAATAGTGTGGCAATCACCCTGGTATACCCAATTTCAGTCAGGCATGAAGCCACAGGTGAGCCCCCTTGCACAGTTTTCCTTCACTTAGTTTGCAAGGAAATCTAGACAGCCATTTTTAATCAAGGAGCACCCCAACCCCCTCTGCAAGGATTTCAATTATTAACAGCAGCTATAAGCATAAGCGTGACCTTACCCAGGGGCATTTGTCATGTCAGGCTCAGTCCACTTGGCATATCCTAGTAACTTCCTTCAGGATACTTCCCTTTCCTGTGCCTGAAAACAGACACTCTTTCCGGAACTTCACACATTTCCTTTCCTAGATTGCATCCTTTCTACCCTCCCTCAAGTGGTAGCCCCCAACTCTCCAATCTGGAAATGGGTGGTATTAATTAGTCCAGCAGTCAGTCTCCTCTTACCTTCCCAGTTCTCTCTAGAGTTGAATTCTCTTAAGACAAAGTCTGATTTAAAAAAAAAAAAGTGCCTCAGTTTTCTTCTCAGGAGCTGAGTTCTGGATTAACTAACTGTAGGATCTCTGCCAGCTTCTCCCTCAGCGGGCTGCTTTTCTTTAATAAGCCATCAGGTTTCTGGGCACTCAGCAGGCCACTCTTTCCTTCCTCATATTTCCTGCTGGCTGCCCTGCCAACAGGGAGCGTGTAGACTTTCTGCTGTTCCCCTTCTCCCAATTCATCACAATTGGCTTGAGGAGAAGGGAGCCTTGTCCTGCTGTCCCTGAAAGACCCCTGCTTCAGGCCACTTCAAGATGCATGATGGAATTTCCTCCCAAATACCACTCATTCCTGGAGCTACTCCCTCTCTCTCCATAGCTGAATAGTAACAGAGAGTAAGCCGTGCTAGTCTATACACTAGCAAAACAAAAAGCAGTCAAGTAGCACTTTAAAGACTAGCAAAATAGTTTATTAGGTGAGCTTTCATGGGACAGACCCACTTCTTCAGACCATAGCCAGACCAGAACAGACTCAATATTTAAGGCACAGAGAACCAAAAACAGTAAGCAAGGAGGACAAATCAGAAAAAGATAATCAAGGTGAGCAAATCAGAGAGTGGAGGCTTGGGGGTGGGGGAGATCAAGAATTAGATTGAGTCAAGTATGCAGAAATCAGAGAGTGGAGGCTTGGGGGGGGGGGAGATCAAGAATTAGATTGAGTCAAGTATGCAGAAAGTTCCCATCACGATTTAAACCATGTGTTAATGTGCCGAATTTGAATGTAAAAGTCAGCTCGTCCACTTCTCTCTCTAAAATGGAGCTATAATTTCTCTTCAGTAACACACATACCTTGAGGTCATTGACAGAATGCCCCGTTCCATTAAAATGTTGACTAACTGGTTTGTGGATCTGGAGTGTTTTCATGTCTGTTTTGTGCCCGTTGACCCTTTGTCTAAGGGAGTTAGAAGTCTGTCCAATATACAAAGCATCTGGGCATTGTTGGCACATGATGGCATATATGATGTTAGTAGAGGAGCATGAGAAAGTGCCCGTGATTCTGTGAGTAACCTGGTTAGGTCCAGTGATGGTATTTCCAGAGAAGATATGTGGACAAAGCTGGCAGCGGGCTTTGTTGCAGGGAAAGGTTCCAGGACTGGTGTTCCTGGGGTATAGACTGTGGCTGTTCGTAAGGATCCTCATGAGTTTGGGAGGTTGTCTGTAGGAGAGAACAGGCATGTGACCCAGGGCCTTCTGGAGTGTAGCATCCTGATTAAGAATAGGTTGTAGGTCTTTAATAATTTGTTGCAGTAGTCTGAGTTGGGGGCTGTAGGTGATGACCAGTGGTGTTCTGTTCTTGGCTTTTTTGGGCCGATCTTGGAGTAGCTCTGTGCACCTACAGAGGATATCTGCTGGAACCCTCCAATGCCTGAAGGGCCATCTCACATGGCAGAGTGACCACTAGTCATGACAACCCTTAAAGGACAGCCTACCCCTTCACACTGCTCACAGCTCTAGACCACCAAGCAGTGACTGTTTTTCCTAATCAGCTGTATTTTGCATAAAACAGAAAGTTATGCTCAGTTTAATATCCTAATTTCTGAAACATAAGCCAAGTTGGCTCAATCAGGATTTCAACAAGGACCCCTTTAAACCTAGGGCTGCAACCACCTTTCAGCTCTTCATTCAAATTCACCACCTGATAAGAGAACACCCTCTTTTTTTGTTTAATGAGCTGTATACAGACAGCTGTGCAAAAAGAGGGGTGTAGATTGCAAATATAGTTTTGTATGTAAGAAAGCAATAATCATGCATCTCAAAGGCCTGAAGAGGCAGATTTCAAGTCAAAATTAAGTATAATCTAGAGTTCAATGTTACCAAACATATCACTAATTTTTACCACAAAATGGTGACTCAAAACATCAGGAATATCACAACAGCAGGTCTTTCCATGACCACATCTGTCTGGAGGATGGGGTAGTTGCAGTTTTGAGTCCAATTCTGACAGAAAACGACAGGACCAGGTTCTGCTGCTTTAAACATCTATAAAGGGGGTGGATCTCAGAGGACTAAAACTAGATCATTCTTATATATTTTAGAAAAGCCCTAGAGCACTTAGTTTCCAGCCTTTTCACTAGTGTGGACCCCAATCATCCACCCTCCCACAAAACCATTCACAGACCCCATCAAAGCCAATTCTACCCACTATGTACGCTTCATTAAATGAAAAAAAAGACAACACCAGATTTTGGACAGCAATTAATAATGTTATTGGAAGATATTTAAAATAATTAATTGTAGCTTTGCAATTTATTCAAATCTGATTCTCTACAATCATTTTTATTTATCTTTTTTCATGGACCCATTGCAACACCCTCAGAGATCCCCACAGTCTGTGGACCCCAAGCTGAGAACCACTGCCCTAGAACAAAAAACAGGATCTGAATACCATATTTTATATGTCCACTTTCATTACTTATGTTCAGGACAGGAAAACATCTGCATAAGTACTGGAAATCCTAAGTTATAATTTTAGCTCTGAAATAGACAGCATCCTCCCCAGCTGAAAGTGATAGTATTTATACTCCTTCCCCCCAAGAGGATTATAGGGTTTGTGAAGTGCTCTGAATATCTAAAAAGGGTTAATTGTCTTTATTGTCACTGCTGCTGCTTCTGTTTGGAGAAAAAATGTGGCACCAGGAATTCTTAGAATTAGGTCTCAAGTCTTCATCATGATAATATATTTAATTGTAAAGAATTTAAACTTTTGAGTCAGGCTTTACTGCTTTGCCATAGCTAGCATTGATATAGGTGCATGGTATCTGCATGTTATATATTCAAATTAGACTTAGACCCAATATCTAAGTCTCATGGTTAAAAAAACTGAAGTTAAAATTTAAATGTTCTCAGTGAGAGGCTGATCACATACTGTGACAAGCTGAAAAACTCAAAACAACTATGCATGAGATTTTTTTTCCCCACCAGACCGGAGCAGTAAACATAAATGAAACTTTACTGGAAACATGTATCTACAAGTGTGAATATAGTTGATTCTGTTTTCTGTGTTTATGCCTGAATGCAAAAAAGAAGAACTGAGACAAGGATTCCATTGTTTTATTTACTTAGATGATTTGTGGCCTGTTAGGCTAAAATATAGGCAGCAGCAGAACATAATGAAGCCTTCTCTTTTCCCACCAGTCAGACCCATTGTAGTTAACTGGACCATTTGCCATACTGCCTAACCTTGACCTCAGCTCCAACAGAGGAACCATCACTTCAAGATAAGAGATGATTTAACCTTCATGCGATCTCAAACCTTTCAGCTTTCCCTGGCCAAAGGTTAGCACTGAGTTACTGTGACAATTTGTGATTCTGATTAAAAAATAAATAAAATAAATAAATTGGGGGGAAGAGAGAGATAAAGATCGCTTTATTCAAATCAGTCTCTCAGAAGACAAAGGCTAATCATGTATACTCTAAAGATAAAAATTGCATTTTCATATACTGTTAGGAAAGTTATTTTATTACAATAATAGTCTATTAAATTGTCAGCTGTAGAAAATATTCACAATATACAAGTTGAAAAATATTTGTAGTCCTACCGATTTATAAACAGTACTATGTACCTAATGATAAATATTATTTGATAAAGATAATTTTAAATGATAAAGATCATTTTTCAAAGCAATATGCTTTGAAAAATGCATTTCATGAAGTAGTTTCACATCCATATACCCAAAAGCCATCATCACAATTGGTGCCATTTGGTAGCACGACAGACACTTTGAATACTTACCCCTAACTCATAGCTCAGAACTCCGGGAAAATGAGATGATGGCTCATCATCATCATCATCATCAACCATGAATTCAGTGCCGGTTGGTGTCCAATGCCTCCCTCAGTATTTCCTTTCTTCTTTCCCTATCCAGTGCAGAGTGGCTTAGTTTCTGCAGACTAGCTCCACACCAATCCACTGTCTCACCTACCCATTTTCTGTGGGGTCTGCCTGTCCTACTCTAACTGTCCATTATGCTGAATACCAGGGTCTCAATTTTTCATTCATCATTCATTCTGCAAATATGCCCCAATAGCTGTAACTTCCGTTGTATAACCTTCTGCATCCATCTTATTATCAGGATCTTCCTATAACAACTCTTCTCGAATGCCAATATCTTTCTCTTCGGCTCTTTCATTATCATCCTTCTCACATCCAAACAACATGCTGCTGAATACACATATTTCAAGACACTCAGCTTTGTTTAAGCTAATCGCTTTGCTTTTCCAGATTTTATCCATTGATTTCAAATTGGCTCTTGCTTTCGCTATTCTAGTCGCTATTTGCTTCTTACAGTCTAGATCATACATTATGTTGCTCCCCAAATATGTGAACTTCTCTATGTTCTCTAGTTCAATCCCATCTACACTGATCTTTCTTTGTATTTCCTTAGCTCCAAATACCATTGCTTGTTTTATTGATGTTCCTAATCAGTCTGTACTGCTTCCCTTCCTCATTTAGCACCTGCACCATTTTCACTAGCTTTTCCTTATCTCTCTCAATGATAACTATATTATCCACGAAGCTCAAGTTGTTAATTCTTATCCCATGCACAGATATCCCATCTACCTCTTTCTTAATCTTGTCAATTGCTTTCTCTAGATGCGTGATGAAGCTACGAGGCGATATCGGATCTCCTTTTCTCGTACCTCTACTCATTCTAAACCAACTTCCCAACTCTCTGCACATTCTCTCTGCTGCTTCTGCATTGTCACCGATACTCTTTAACAATTGTATCAGTCTGCTATCCACTCCATATGACTACACCACCAGCAAACTCACTTTCCGATCTATACTGTCAAATTCTTTTTTCTGAAAAAAAAAAAAAAATCAATGAAGTATAGATGTTCTTGTTCTTTCATCAAGCTTTCCCCGCTATCAATCTTAATGACAGTATCTGCTGTATGGTACTTCTATCTTTCCTGAATCGTGCTTGCTTGTCCACTAGACTATCTGTGATTTTAGTCTGTCAGCATCAGCAGCAGTATCTTGGCTAGAGCACTCATCAGGGCCATCATTCTGTAGTTCCTGAACTTCAATACACTTACCTTCTTGTGTATTGTCACTAGCACAGATCTTGTCCGTTCCTTCGGTGCCTTTTCTTCTTTCCAAGCTATATTACGTAGTCAGTGTATTTCCTGAATCATTCTTTCTCTGCCATATTAAATGGTCTCTCCCATGATCTTATTTCCAGGGCTCTTGTTGTTCTTTAGTCTTTTCACTGATCTTTCTGCTTCCTCCCTTGTAATATCATTCTCACTCGCAATGCTCAGTGGAGACATCTCTTTCAGTTCTTTGACCAGCCTCACTGAGACACTCTGGTCCAACTGTGCTTAGCATATAGATTGGTGCAATATCTTATCCATCACTGCACAATCTTCTCCTTGTTCATGAGAACCTCTTCGTTCTCATCTTTGATCACCATCTGCTTCAGCTGCCTCTTACTATTAATACTCTGAATCATCTTATACACCTCCTTGGGGTAACATTCACTGTAATATCCATATCTTCAGGCTGTTCCTCTAACCATTTTTCCTTATCCTTTCTGGCCGCTTTCTTACCTCATTGGGTGGTGGGAGGGAATGTGGTAGCAGGGGACTGATATTGAGAAAAATGCAAACTGATAGGGGTAGAGTCATTCAGACAAGATTGAGAGATGTAGTTTTTAAACCCAAAAATTAATTGTTTGCTGATTTTCATTTCCTCAGTGGCAAACCCACAAATTTTGTATCAAAGCTTGCAGCAGGGAAATCTGGCATTTTTTTTAAATCATACTTGATGGGTTCACCCCCAAAATCAATTAAAAACAAAAGAAAAACCTTTCCCCCCCGCACCGAGGATGGGGGGTGGTCCATGGGAAAAAGTTCTTCACAAAAAAGGTTTTTAGCTTCTACTCCATGGAGACCCTCAATGGGAAGATTTGCGTTCAGCACTTTGGCAAACACTTGTACTGATACTAAAATATTTTGTCAAGTATCAGAGGGGTAGCAGTGTTAGTCTGGATCTGTAGCAGCAACGAAGGGTCCTGTGGCACCTTATAGACTAACAGAAAAGTTTAGAGCATGAGCTTTCGTGAGTTAACTCACTTCTTCAGATGCTGGTCATCTGAAGAAGTGAGTTAACTCACGAAAGCTCATGCTCTAAACTTTTCTGTTAGTCTATAAGGTGCCACAGGACCCTTCGTTGCTAAAATATTTTGGAGAGCTATTTTCTTCTAAAATTAAATCAACCACCATTAACTATCAAATGAGATATTACACTCACCTTGAAGTGATACTAATCCATAACACATCCATATCACTCCACAAAAAATAATGGCATTGGTAACTAAAATAATTCCATGGCAAAAATTTACCATTGCTGAAAAAAATATTAACTTATGTTGGTTTTAATGATGCTTTTAACAGGTCAGTAAAAAACCCTGAAAAAAGAATTTCATGCTTATTCAGGGTACAGTATTAAGTTTAATTGTGTTAAGTGTTTTATTGGTTGTGAGATTTTGAAAATAAAAAATCTTGTAACAGACAGATAGAGCTAGAGCCTAGACAAATGTTACTGTTTAAATCTTTCTACGTATATAGAGCAAATGACAAAAATATAATAAAATCTGGTGAAAAGGAAAAGAGAAAATTTGTTATGGAGCTCCAGCTTAAATGAAAGAGGACACAGTATGTGCTATGTGTAAAGGGAATGTATCTAATTAATATTTAGTGAACTTTAGATCAATTGGACAATGTTCTCTGCATGTGTTTAGTTGATATTACTGTTGTGTTGTTTCACAATGTAACTTTGTGAAAATTTCCGTCAGTCTAACCCTTGCTAGAAGGTAACTCTATCACACAATTTCCCACATTAAGAGCAGCACAATAGTGTAAATGTAAACCTGCCATTGAGTGTGTTACCACACAGACACATAGGGGAGCTCAAACATGAAACTGTAATTTTGATATCTAAACTCTATTTTCTTCTCATTCTCTTTTCACTAAAGACTTGGAAAAAAGCCTAAAAAATTACATCAAAACATGTAATTTTTGTTCAATATTTGGTAGGGGAACATTTCTTAGTCAGCTCCATTTATAATGTTTGGGCAATTGGAGCCAGGAAACAAGTGCAATGGTGTGAGATCCATGTAAGGAAAGCACATAGCGAACCTGTGAAGGGATAATCATTGACAGCAAATCATTGTCTGCAATTTGTTCACACAGATTCAAACTATTTCATAGGTGGGCAGACAAGTCTGTGAATGATCGTAGTTTCTTCAGGGAAATTTACACACAAGAGAAAAAAAAAGTTAAAATGTACTGAACAAGTTGTTCATTGTGAATTGTTTGTGTTACTCTATCTTTAAGTGCAAGCCTATGCTCCAAACAGGAAGAGGAAAGGACTTTTTTAGAGAAATGGCAAGACAAACCAAACATGAATTAACTGAAACCTAAGTGTTTGTGCATGGGAAAGGAAAAGGAGCGTGTGTGTGGGGCGGGGGGCAAGACATCAGAATTGTAAATCTAAGTGAAAGGAGAATGGAAGCATAGGTCAATGACACAGAAGAGTAGAGTAGCATAAGTATTGCTGAAATTAGAAAGAGAAGAAGAGAAATGAGCAAATGGCCCTGTGAATCCTGAGGAAAAAAGTGAGTCGGGTTAAAAAAGACTGAAAGGAAGAGAGAGTTGTGAAGAGTGGGAATGATGTCCAAGCAGGAAGAGAGACCGATTGCATCTACACATAAAAGTGGATGGATCTTTTTATCCACTCTGTCTACAAAAGGGCCTCCTGGGGCATCTACATGGCTTCCCCACCCCCGCCCGTATCAATAGTTTCTGTTGACGAAACACTTTTTGGCTACGTTTACATTGACCCAAACCACTGGCAGCAGCATGCAAATTGATGATCATTTGCATTTTCGCTCACCAGCAGACACTGCCGCCAGCACAAAAAAAAGCGGTGTAAATGTGGCTCTGCCAGCAACCTCCCACTTTGTGAAGAGACTCTTATGCCTGATTTCTTACAGGCATAAGAGGACTGGTATAAGAGGCTGCTGACAAAGAGGGGGTTTCACTGACAGCAGTATTTACACAGTTTTTTTTTTGTGGTGGTGGCAGTGGCTGCTGGTCAGTGAATATGCAAATGAGCAGCCATTTGTCCTTCCAAGACCACCCATTTGCACACTGCTGCCCGTGGTTCAGGTCAGTGTAACCATAGCCTTCATGTGTAGATGTGCCATGAATTTTGTCAACAAAAACCATTTTGTCTACGAGAACAACAAAAAGTCTTGTGGCACCTTGTAGACTAACAGATATTTTGGAGCATAAGCTTTCATGGGCAAAGACCTGCTTCATCAGATGCATGGGGGGGTGTGGTTTCAGAGGGGTATTTAAAGAATGGGGTCCCAGTAAAGGGTGAGGGCCAGAGCTGACAAGATCTATTCAGCAAGGTGGATATGGCCCAGTATCAACACTACTTACCCAAAGAGGAAAAAACAAGTCAGATCAGACAGGGGGATGTGAGCTATTGTCAGTGTCTAATGGGGAGTTATCAACAGCCAAAGCAGAGAAACTGTCTTTGTAAGCTGTGAGCCACTCCCGGTCTCTGTTTAATCCACGGTTAATGGAGTCAAATTTGCAAATAAATTGCAGCTCAGAGATTTCTCTCTCCCTTTGATTTCTGAATTTTTTTTGTTTCAGGACTGCCACCTTTAAATCTGCCACTGAGGCCATGAGTACACTAGCCCCAAACTTCGAAATGGCCTTGTAAATGGCCATTTCGAAGTTTACTAATGAAGCGCAGAAATACATATTCAGCGCTTCATTAGCATGTGGGCAGCCGCGGCACTTCGAAATTGACGCGTCTCGCCGCCACGTGGCTCGACCCGACGGGGCTCCTTTTCGAAAGGACCCCGCCTACTTCGAAGTCCCCTTATTCCCATCTGCTCATGGGAATAAGGGGACTTCGAAGTAGGCGGGGTCCTTTCGAAAAGGAGCCCCGTCGGGACGAGACGCGGCGGCAAGACGCGTCAATTTCGAAGTGCCGCGGCCGTCCGCATGCTAATGAAGCGCTGAATATGTATTTCAGCGCTTCATTAGTAAACTTCGAAATGGCCATTTGCATGGCCATTTCGAAGTTTGGGGCTAGTGTAGACACGGCCTGAGTGTCCAGGGAGATTGAAATGTTCTCCCACAGGCTTCTGTACATTACCGTTCCTGATGTCTGATTTATGGCCATTTATTTTTATGGACAGACTGTCCAGTTTGGCCAATGTAGATTGCAGTGGGGCATTGCTGGCACATGATGGCATATATTATATTAGTAGATGTGCAAGTAAAGGAGCCCCTGATGGCATAGTTGATGTTAGATCCAGTGATGTTACTGGTGTAGATATGTGAGCAGAGTTGGCAGCGAGGACTGTTACAGGGGCTGGTTCCAGGCCTAGAGTCGCTGGTTTGTGATTTGTACAAATCTCACATCAGTGCATAAATCAGACATCAGAAACGGTAACTTACAGAAGCCTGTGGGAGAATATTTCAATCTCCCTGGACACTCAGTGGCAGATTTAAGGGTGACAGTCCTGAAACAAAAAAATGTTAGAAGTCAAACGGAGAGAGAAATCTCTGAGCTGCAATTTATTTGCAAATTTGACTCCATTAACCATGGATTAGACAGAGACTGGGAGTGGTTCGCAGTTTACAAAGACAGTTTCTCTGCTTTGGGCATAGATAGCTCCCCATTAGATGCTGACAAAGGCTCACATCCCCCTGTCTGATCTGACTTGTTTTTTCCTCTTTGGGTAAGCAGTGTTGATACTGGGCCATTTCCACCTTGCTGAATAGATCTTGTCAGCTCTGGCCCTCGCCCTTTACTGGGATCCCATTCCTTAAATACCCCTCTGAAACCACCACCCCCCCCCCCGCACTCATGCATCTGATGAAGCGGGTCTTTGCCCACGAAAGCTTATGCTCCAAAATATCTGTTAGTCTATAAGGTGCCACAAGACTTTTTGTTGTTCTCAAAGCTACAGACTAACACAGCTACTTCTCTCATTTTGTCGACAAAATTCTAGTGTAGATGTAGCCAAAGTGAAAAACAGATGGCAGCATAAGAGCAGGAACCACTCCAAATCACGAAGAGCTGTGGGAAAGACACAGAAGGAACAGAGCATGGAGATGTGTTGGGAAAGCACAGCCGGAGTGTGCTTTACCAATCCATGGAGTGTTTCAAAAGCCAGGAAAACAGCTATGAATTTGATCAGATGTCCGTGAACGGGACAAGGGTGAGGAGCAACCTTCTGGAAGCCTTCATACTCTGGGTATGCCTGCTCTGCACTTCCCAGAGTGGGTGGACAGACATGTGCTAGCTCCCCTTGAGTGAATGCATTAAATGTAATACAGCTGCGGGGTAGTAACACTGGGATAACCACCCAAGTATGTAACTAATGTAACTACAGAGTCTGGGCTGGTCTGAGCTCACAAAGCTACCCTAAACTGCTGACTACCCTACCTCCAACTGCACTATTATCTTCAACATGCTAGCCTGAACAAAGATGTGTGTCTATCCACACTGGCAAGCATGCTCCCAATGTGGACATACCCTTAAAGAGCAGGAGGGAACTGCAATTGTTAAGACAAGAAGTTCAAAGTATTAGGTTTTCCAATAGTAAATTAAATAGTGCCTCTGATATTCAACTAGAATATACTTTGGCTTACTTGCAAGTTATTTATTAAAAATATTCTATGCCTGTATGCTGTGCCTGCAAAACTTGACACTTAAAAGAGACTGGATTAAAATAGCTTTTAACAACTTCACTCGAAAGGGTAGAAACATGGATATGGTCTGGATAAACTTGCACAAACCATAAGAAGAAAATGTGCCTATCCTGAAGAGCCATCAGTTTAAAAAGGCAGAGTTTCAGAAGGGAAACAGAGAGATTAAGTATAGCAGCACCCAAGTCCTGGGTGGCTGTGGTCTGCTCCCTGCAACCATCCTTCTCCCAGAGGGATTTGTTTCTGGGTTGCTTTTCAAGCACTGCATATGCAATATCTCATCAATACATGTGCTAATTGCAGTTTTAATTTGCTGACCTCTACTTTTCTTTTACATGTCACTATGTTCATGACGACATCATAATTTTGGGAAGCCTGCCGGTGTGTGATCCTGGTTGTGAAGAGCACGATGAGCTCACAGGCACTGCCTCTCTGTCAAGACTCTAGGGAACATTGCCAGCAAGTCTGGGCAGCTGTTATGTTAATTAAGAATTGTTCTGCTTGTAACTGCTTTTACTGGTCATCTGCGCACACAAGCTGTGGCTACACTATGAAGTTCCTTTGAAAATAATTTTGAAAAGAGGGCCTACTTTGAAATATCCCAGAGATCAGCTACTCACAGTGCTCCTTCAAAGTTACTTTCGAAAGAACACTGGCTACCTTTCAAAAATCACTCTTCCATTCCCATGTTAGGAAGAGCACCTTCCTTCAAAAGTAATTCTGAAAGAAAACGTGTGTAGCAGCTCTGCGGGGCCCTCTTTCAAAAGGGAAGGTCCTCCATGGCGCTGGGCCGCTGGATGCAGGGACACCCTGGCAAGCCCCAGAGGAGCTCTATGCTCCCTGCATCTGGCCATGTTTAAAGTCCCAGGGACCCAGAAACGTTATGGCAGGAAGCTGAGAGCATGCTGGCAGCAGGGACAGCACAAGCCTGCAGCTGCATACCCTTCAGCACACCCAGAAGAAGCAAGACTGCCAAGATGGCCATGGCCAGCAGCCCCATGACGGCCAGGGAACCAACATCACCCCAGGGAAGGGCTCCTAGGACTCCAGCCAGGGCAGTAAGAAAGGGCCCTGACCTGGTCAGACCCAGTGCTGCGGGACCACGTTGGCCTGTGGGGGATGAGGATGTCCGCTGTGGACCACAGGACACCAACAAAAACGCCACAGCCTTCGACTGCCTGTCCACCTCACTCACTTCCCAGGGTCACCCCCACCTGTTCCCTGGAGCAAGTAAGGTCAAAAGTTAGAGATGAGTAGGGCCAACTGCAAGGCCAGAGATTATGTCACAGATCGCACAGGGGGCAGACCCTCAAGCTGCCCCTATTATGAAGAGCTGGACCGTCTCCTAGGGGCAAAGGAAGAGCCCCTCCACACCCTGACTTCGGAGAAGGAAATCCAGGAGGCCGAGAAGGAAGAGCCAATACCCTGGAGCATGCCTCCCATCCCCAGCCATGATCTGGAGCATGAGCTGGAGCCAAACAACAATGAAGAGTGGTTGAGCAACATGACCCTGGTGATTGCCACATGGCTGGAGGACCTGGGCCACCTCCATGCAGGCCTCCAGAGCTCCACAAGACACTCTCAGGTGGGTCCTGGGCATTTTGAACACTATGGGGCACAAGGGGGTGGGGACACATTTCCCAGACCCAGGAGAGGCTTGCATGCGGCCACCAGCACCCAGTCCTATGGGCAGCACCATGGGGCACGTGCTGGGACCCCTCTGCACACCAGATGCCACAGAGCCAATGGATGGAGGGTGGGGATGGGAGGCATTTGCCACCGTGGCCACGTACCAGGGCTGACTGGTCACCTCTCTTCCCTGCTGTCTCCACAGCTCTGGCATCCAGGGACCAGGCAGCCCCATTGACATTCTGGGGAGCCTCACAGCAGCTGGCAAGAGGGACGGAGCACCCCCTGCACTGAGGCGTGTGTGCCGCAGCGGGAGGATACATCATCACTGCTGCCCCTGGGAGGCAGAAGCTGCCGCTACCCAGACAGCTGCCCGGAGGGAACAAAACCAGATCCTGCGGGAGTGGCTGTCAATGAAGCCGGTGGCCTAGGATCGCATTACAGACATCCTTGATGCTCTCATCTAGGCTGTCACCACCTGCCTGGCCCAGGCACCTGCTCCAGTGCCAGCATCTCCTGTAGTCCCCACTGCAGCCCACACCAGCAGCCCATGCCCTCGCTGCCCTGCTCACGCCCCATT